>NC_139460.1:87070000-97070000 GCF_057233095.1 Heloderma suspectum
TAAAGTTGTTCCAGTCACAAGGGAAATGGGCAAACATATTTTTATCCAATCGCTGTCAGACTACTAGCCCCTGTGGTGACACAGGGTTTACACTAGTAACAACAACAACAACAACAACAAGACACATGTGATGGCCCTAAGTCTTGTGTGGTAATGTTGAAAAATCTGGTTTGAGGGGGCAATTGCTGACTCACAGCTCCTTGACTGTGGACAATAGACCAACTTTCAACTTTACATTATAAATATAGACTTCATATCAGTGTATACACTAATGGAAGAATCAGGAAAAATGCCTTGCCATTGTGGAAGAGAAGTGTGGGAAAAAACAATACTCATGGACAAAATTACTAGTTATAACATTTATGGGATGGGAAAGTGATTCTAGAGAGATCTTTCAGAGAAATTGGTCAATATTTATCCAATATTGGAGTAAATACAGACCAGACGTGTTACCAATGATAGATCTCCTAATACCAAATTAAGCTGTTGTGATATAAACATGAATGGATATGAAGGAATATAATGGAATACTTATTATTTTTCTTGATGGAATATTGCAAAAAGAAAAAAAAAGGTCTTGGTGCCACAGGGTCAATTCATAAGTGCATAGGAAGAGCCATGCTGGATCAGACCAAGGGTCCACCTATTCCAGCATCCTGTTCACACAGTGGCCAACCAGCTGCCCGCAGGAAACCCACAAGCAGGACATGAGTGCAACAGCACCCTTCCTCCCAGAGTGAGGCAATTGCCTCAAGGCAGCTGTTTTGGGGTGTCATGAAAGGGCAATAAATTGTTATTTATCTTTAATAGGTTGGATCCAGATTTAGTCATACCTGGACTACACCCACTGAAACCAACAGGACTTAAGTTAATCATGACCTACTTGTCCCATTGTTTTCAATGGGTCTACTCTAAGCATGACTAAATCTGGATTGAACCCAGTATATCATTATTACATTTTTACTCACAGGGAGAGGTGTTTATTGAATTTTCTGCCTCAGGTGCCAAAATAACTTGTTTGGTAACTACCCACCTTGACTGTGTGTGTGTGTGTATGTGTGTGTCCATTTGCTGTTCTACCTTGGCAGCAAAATATATTGCACCCTGAAAATGGGGCATATAAATCACATAATTTTCAAAATCGCTACTTTCCCTCCCCTGCTTGTATAACTGTGGAAAATTAGTGGCAGCTGTAATTCCCATTTAATCCTTCCACCCACACACATGAATTCATGTACTAGAGGTTCATGTGATACAGCTTCTATTTTGCCAACGGCAATGCTTATTTTCACTGCAGCAGGTTAGGTTGTACAAGAGAGAAAACATTGTACAAGAGTGGAAAAATATTTGTGAGCTTCCCCCCGCCCCAAGTTAAATTATCGCCAGGAATCCAGCCCGCCTCCTATTGAAGTAAATAGAAAAGAACTCATTGACCTGAATGGAACAGGAACGCTGCCCTGGTCTCTTGTACCCACCCATTCTTTTCTTCTGATATCCGAGTTATATCTATTATATACAAGAACAGATATTTCCAGGTACAGAGAATTATCCCTGTTTACAAGGTTACTCCACGAGATCTGGGGATAAGTATAATTGCCAGTTACTGCAATTGTTAGAACTTCTGCTTTCCACTGGAAACAAAGGCATGCCGTGTTTTGTACATTCACTGTAATGGTAGCAGACGGCTGTAAGGAGATGGTATGCAAATCCACTCAAACAGTCCAGGTTTCTTACCAGCCATGAGCCTGCTGTGTGATATTTCTTCAGGCAATAAAAGATAATGCATTCTCCAGGAAACACACACATACATACAAATGCAAATCTCAAAGTTTTATTGTAGGTCTCTATTGTGTATGATATCATGAATCTCTCAGGTGAATGTAAATTCAATATGTCAGAACTGTTCTAAAAGTAACTGAAAGAACGATCACTTTGCCATCTAAGCTGATACCATTGTCTCTCCGTTCTTGTAGGAAAATCAAGAAAACCCATCCTGTATGGAAGACGACGTAAACTGATTTTGTTCAATTTGTTTATAATGTCATCTACGCAAATTGTTGCCACTATCTTGTACACGTCAGCTGCCTACAAGCAAGTATAATAGGAATAGGGAAAATAATGGGAATATGCAATATATTCAATGTGCTATTTTGGTATTTGTATTCACTACATTATAGATTCAGTTTAAAAGCTGCCAATGGCTCTGCTAGGTGTGGACCTTGGGGGCCCAAGTCTGTGTCATGCAGCTCGCCATTCTTGGTGTGGGTGGGGTGGGGCGGAGCGGGCAGAATGAAACCCAGGGCAAAAGTGCTGCTTGCATGGGGGGGGGAAATGCACTTTAAAATCTAGTCGCACCGCTCCAGGAGGCAGTTTGATCGAGATCTCAGCAGCAGCCTGGGTGGCTGGCTGCTGCCTATTTTGATGGAACTAAAGGAACTTACGCACTACATGGTGACGTGCAGTGATTCCCTTCCCATTCCCTGCCACTGCCATTTTCAAGCTACCTGGGCTGCTGCTGAGACCCCAGCCCTGGAGGAGAGTGCAGCCAGCTGCCGCGCTGGCCAAGCAAGCAAGCAAGCAAGCAAACTGGTAGGCCAGCAAGCAAGCTGGATGGGTGGCGGCGGGGGGCAGGGGAGAGAAATGGTGGCATGGGAAGAGAAACCACAGTGGCAGGGGGAGAAGCCAGGGCAGTCTGGAGGGGCCCCTGAGAGCCCCTTGGCCAGGCCCCCTCAAACCTGGTGGCGCCACTGATCGCTGCTATTTGAGAAGAGTAGTTGTTAGTCTGCATTTGATGTCAGTATTTTAAATCAACACTGGGGGTTTGTGGGGTGGTCCAGTCCCTTCTTTGCATTATCTGGAGCAATTCCAGTTCTATGGAAATATATGCTTCATACTCAGGGCTTGATGACCAGCTATATTTTGCATGTATGCATGTGACTCTGTAAAGGAAACAACCATGGTAAGAAATTGTGTGTGTGTGTGTGCGTGCGCATGCGTGTGACTGAGAGAGAGGCCATAATGCAAACCAGACTTCCTCAACCTGGTGCCCTCCAGATGTTTTGGACCTACTCCCATCAGCCCCAGACAGCATAGGCAATGATCAGGGATGCTGGGAGTTGTAGTCTTAAAGATATGGATAGTACCAAGTTTGGGAAGGTTGATGTAAACTGTCATACGTTTCGACAAACCCTTTTACAAAAGCAAATTGTCTAGGAATTTATTTAGCTATTAGGCCTTCAGGCTGTTTTGGCTGCCACTGCTTGAGCTGCACATACTTCCCAGTTTTGGCTTTCGTTTTTCCCCTCCCATCTCTGGATTCAGCTTCCTATATAACAGTGTTGGTTCCGGTCTCTGTTCTCAGGCTACATGTTTATCCCCTGCCTCGGTTAATTGCTTAGCTTCTTTGACTTGCTGGCCTTAACTCAGATCCACTGAGCTGAGCATAGCCTACCAGTAATGCATTATGTCTTGTCTTGCAAGGTGCTTGACATATCTCCAGTTTTTTTTAAAGTCTCAGACAGGATAGAAAAACAGGAACTTTATGGAGCATCTTGTAGGTCACCACTGTTCATGGCTGTCTTTGACTGGATGGGTCACACATAGGGATGTCAGAGAATTTCTCCACGAACCTCTGGGAGGCCGAATGCCAATGCATTCGGCCCCCCGAAATTGGTGGAGAAACGGTCTGCACTTACTTCGTGCGAATGTCCCTCGCGGCGGTGGGTCCCGGCGGCGGTTCGGCGGCAGCGGCCGGTCTTCCGACCGACTGCCGCCACCGCCATTTCCAAGTAAAAAACAAAAACAAAAAATGAGATAGGCTACGTAAAGATTTACGTAGCCTATCACGGCTAGATTTTCAAAAAACACCGTGATAGGCTACGTAAATCTGTACGTAGCCTATCATGGCTGACTTTGAAAAAAAAAAAAAAGCGCGTACGCAAATGGCGGCGCCCATGGGCGCCACCATTTGCGTTCCTTATTTTGGCACGGGTAGTCTACGTAAAGATTTACGTAGACTATGGCGAAAATAAGGGCAACGCTATTAGACTACCTGTGCCAAAATAAGGAACGCAAATGGCGGTGCCCATGGGCGCCGCCATTTGCGTAGGCACTTTTTTTTTTCTTCAAAGTCAGCCATGATAGGCTACGTAAAGATTTACGTAGCCTATCACGGTGTTTTTTGAAAATCTAGCCGTGATAGGCTATGTAAATCTTTACGTAGCCTATCACGTTTTTGGTTTTTTTTTCTTTACTTTTTTCTTTCACGGCCGGAGAGGCGGGGCGCTCCCCCCCAGCCAGAATTTCGGCGGGAAGGGATGGGGCGCCTCCCCCCTGGCCAGAATTTCTGCGGGGAGCACCTCCCCACCCACCAAGAATTTCGGGGGGAGAAACGGAGCACCTCCCTCCCCCGAAAAAAGCTGCGGGACCAGGTAAGGGACTTTCATCCATCCCTAGCACACATTAACCTTAAAATATTCAAGTGGCATTACACTTCTCTTTGGCTGGCTTCTCCAGTTCCTGATGTCCATTAGATCAGATTTCAGTAGAAGGGCAAGGTTTAGCAAGGCCCACTCTTGAAGACATGCCAGATGCAACTGTGAAAAACCTGGGTATTTTAAGATAATTTGTTGAGATTTTTGTGTTTTTTAGACCCTGTAAAAAATTAGAGCAATTGTATTTACACCATTGTTACACAGGAATCCCTTTTTTGGAGTAAAGGGACATGTACCTTGGGCATGCATAGTACATCTAGCACAGAGATCCCCAATCCTTTTTGGTCAGTGGGCAGCTTTGGAATTGTGGGATAGTGTCATGGGCACTCTCACAAAATGGCTGCCAGGGGGCTTGCTCATTCATAAAATGGCTGCCATGGTTGGCATGGCTGATCACAAAAAAACTCATTTCCCAGAAGACAAAGTGGTGAGACTAAAAGAAAAGTAACTTGCCCAAGAACTGAAGTACAAGGCAGAGGTGGGGTGGGGGAGGTCTGAACTCCAAAACACCAAAGCACTATTCTGAACCAAATAAAGATGGTGCTGGAGGGCAACACTTTGCTTTGCAGCAGGGCAACCTCCTATTGAAAATTAAAAAATAATCATAAGAAATACAATTAAAATCAGGAGGGGTAGGGAGCCTGGTGGGTGCCAAGAGAGGTGTCCGTGGGCAACATGTTGGGACCCCCTGATCTAGCATAATTGGTCCCTTTTAATTGTTTATAAGAAGGTGGCTAGTTAGTCCTGTTGTATATGCTGAAAATCAAAATGAAAGGAAGTTTAAGGTTCTGGCTTGTTATACTGAGTAAATATTTCTGTTGTGCCTATTTTCCTATCAAGTGTTAAGAGCCAGTGTGATGTAGCGGTTAGGGTGCTGGACTGGGTTCTAGTCCCCACTTGGCCATGAAGCTCACTGTGTGACTTTGCCCAGTCACTGACTGTCTTCCTAACCTACCTCACAGGGTTGTTGTGAAGATGAAACGGAGAGGAGGAAGATCATGTATGCTGCCTTGGGCTCCTTGGAGAAAAGGTGGGATATAAATGTAACAAATAAATAAATAAATACCTGACCTGGTCTATCATCCTGCTGGTGATGGTAACCCAGCAATAAGATGGTGAAGTGTGGTGGTGATGTAGAGATTGCCGACTTGCTATGACAATGAAAAAAAGTTGCATGTCGTTCACCCTTAGCTGAAGTCAATGGCAGAATTATCACTGTTTTGCAAGGAACTGGACTGCACCCAGAAATACTAAGCTCTCGTTCATTACAATGGGACAGACAGAGTTATGACTGGTTAGTTTATTGTATGCCTTGAGTCATGGAAGTTTATATCCATTCTACATTTGTTGCTTTATCTGTGTATCCTATCTAACTATGGAAAGACTTTGAATTAATTTAATGGGAGCCAGACAACATGATTGAAGTATGGTTATGCTTAAATGGTTTGCCTCTTTGATATACATAACTTTCAGCCTTGGTTCATCTTCGCTCAGGATAAATTGGAAGGTAAAAATGAAATTATATATATATATATATATATATATATATATATATATATATATGAAGTTCTAGTTGTTTATTTATAAGCATGCGACATTTACCTACAATGGTTTCTAAGAAAGAGTTCTCTCATTTCCTTAATATGTTTCCTATTAGCGCTTATCTTGGCTAAATTTAAACTTTTCTGGAAGAGAGACCAAAAAAACATCGTTAACTGTTTAAAGAACAAAATACAAACCACATGAAGCCATGGAAGTTGCTGGCGCAAAATCTAACAGTAGTGCTTGGTAGCAAACTTGTCTCCTGTGGCACAGATGTTCATGATTGTAAATGGAAATAGAATCTGTATTAACGCAACAGGGCTTAGAAACAGATTAAATGTTAGAATGATGTACAGGCCCCATACCCTACTTATCTTTCCCATGCAACCAAGTTTGCTTTAAAGAACACCAGTCTATCACCATTTTTTTTAAAGTAAAAAACAAAACAAAAACCCAGTATGTAAAAGCAGCAAGAAATATTCACTGACTACTTTTTTGCTTTGACAAAGTCTAACAGTCTAGAATTGCTTCTCTACCTTCAGGAAGTTTTTTAAAAAATGTAGTCTGAATGGCTAATTATTGCCAGATCTCTAGAAAAGCTGGATTGCAGACACTTGACTTTAAGGCCCTGGAATTATTATGGGATGGATTTAGCAGAGCTCTACACAGTACTTTATAACTCTTGTGCAAATACCCTTGTTTTGAAGATGGATCTCTTGGTGTCTGATTTGGAGCAGAGAGAAAAAGAAGTTACATTTTCTTTCAAGAGGCAATTTATTTGCTTTACACACACACACACACACACACACCCATTGGGACTGTGCCAAAAGCAGATGGGGGGATGTTTTGTGAACCCTTGTGAAACAAAGCTCCCCTTTTAACAATTTGTCACACTCCTTTGTGACAGGATGCAAAACAGTTTGCAAGGGGGATAGTCACTGGAGGGGAGGGGAGGGGAGAGGAAACACATCTGCATTGTCAGCCAAGACAGCCAGGCTGTTGTTCCCTCGCATTGGGAGAAGCATATTAACATATACATTCCATTGAAAGCAATGCAGTGTAGAGGAATGTACAATATAGACATTGCTCCTTTGCACTGTGTTGCTTTCCATAGGATATGTATGTAAATGTGAGGGAGCATCAGACTACTTGCCTAAGCAATGGGAATAGATGTCAAGAAGCCTGAACCTGACAAGGCTGACAGTTTAGCTTTCTATATAGTGGCTGGAATGGCAGCCTCCATTTGGGGTTAACCTTAAAGTCATGTCCCATCCCACAGCCCTTGTGATACACAGCCTGGCAGGAAAGGACTAGCCACATCTTTGCCTTTTCCTAAGGTAAATTCCAGTGCTGATTGCCCTTCTTCTTGGGTATATCATGTGACCCTGTGTCCATTTGTCAGTGAGGTTGCCACTGTCAATCAAGATCATCCCAGTCAAACATGGCATAATGCCCCCTTTGAGCAGTCCCCACTTCACCAGCACAAGACCCCTTTGGAGGCAAACATTTCTGGGAGTGAAAATGGGACTGTCAGGGGACTCATAATGTTCACCCCCTCCCAAGCTTATTATTTTCATGCTTGCTCACTGCTATCGAGTGCTGTTTGTCCAGCCTCTTTGGCACCCTTTCATCATGCTTGCTATGTGATTCCAACCAATCAGGGATCACACAACTAGCATAATGGCATCACTATGATGCTATGTAGCCAATCAGATTTATCTATGTGGCAATGTCACTAAGTAAGGGCCAATGCAGCTCTCTTCTTCATTCTAAAAGAGGTAGGGAAGAGGGAATACACTAGCCCATTGCTGAGGCAACCAGAACATTTCCTGTTTTTCTGAACAGTACTGGTAATTTCACTGTCTGCTAGCACAGCATGGGAAGACAGGGAAAGTCTGCCCATTGCATTAGCTATGGACTGACATATTCTTTCCTCACAGTAAATACTTTCATTCCCTTTCAAGCCCCTTGAAACATTGCCAAAATGAGGACGATTTTGGGTGAGTGTGTGTCTGCAAAATGATCGCGATCATTGCCTCACAGTTTTGGCAGAGCAATATTTTTTTTCTTTTATGCATTGATATAAATACACCTAACCCACTGGAGTTCTGGCTTCAGCTGTATGCTCTTGAGTCATTAATGCATTAGAAAGCAGGATTCAGACTGAGTGATCTTATCAAATGCAAAGCATTCGCTTCCAGTGGTTTGTAAAACATAATGCTGATACAAAATTCAAACAAACACTGTTCACTGCACAAAGTCTTATTGTATCTCATGAGGTTATTTCATTTAGTCCCAGAAAAATGGGGAAGATTTAAAATATAGCAGCACGAAATATGAATATTCTCTGTGGGTGTTCATGAATTATACCACCAGTCACATGATGCTGTGCAGTTTCTTGCAAAGAAAGACATCAATCTACCACATGCACCCACCCAAACAGCCAAACAGATGTCATTCTGAGCCCACATCACACCAACATTTTCCAATAGTTGAAATAGAAACATCAAACCCAATTTAACCTCATTAGATTGACACAGGTTTTTACTTTGATTCAATTATCGAATGAGCAGAATTTTTACTTTGATTCAATTATCGAATGAGCAGAATTTTTCCCTTCACATTTAAAATATAAATAGATTATTTGTATTATAATTATTATCTGCAGTGTGTGTGTGCATGTAGCAGAGAATAATTATAATAGTGGAAAGCAGACCATAATAGTGGAAGGCAAAGAAAGAGCCTTAATGAACTGAAGTTGCAAAAACAGTTCTGGAAAAATAAAACCAGATTCTGACAGTATAACTTGAGTGGAGCCAATAGGAGGGGTAACTTACACAAGGCATAACCTAGACAGTGGTGCAAAGTTGGTCCACAGATCATGCAACATATATACTGATATTAAAATAATGTTATATTATGTACTTCTTATTCTAAGCTTGAAACAATTAGATATGTTTTCTAGGTGGAAAATGAAAAGCCAGATATCAGTTTTGCCAGTAAGGGCAGCAGGTCAGGCAAAGTCACATCTTTGAAGCATCTCATTGCCTCTATGGCTGCAGCCTAACATGTTAAAGCACATTCAGCCACAGACTATTATGGAGAGAGTATGAGAGTGGACAGTAAAAGCAGGCAGGTTATTTATGCCACGTCTTCTGACTCACTCCAGAGCAGGAAGCAGCAGGACCTGACTCTCTGAGCCATGAGAATCTTCAAAAGTAAACAAACATCCTCAATTCACCCCAGGCTTTTCCAATTGCTCCCCAAAGACATCAATCCAAGTAGAACTCCAGCCATAGATACAACTGCTTATGACACAGCTGAACTCTTTCACAAATCAGTTCTGGAACACACAAACCTCTTGCTTGCAATGACTGCCTTTAAATTCCTGCCAGTGACAGAGCTATGTGGACCGTCCTTGCACATGGTGAATGGCTTATTCATTTGTTATGTCTATATTCTACCTTTCTTCCAAGGAGCTCAGGACAGTGAAAATGCTTCTTCCAAACACCCCCTTTTATATGGTCCACTCTATATAATAGTTTGAGATTTCACAGTGAACATGACCAGCCCAAGACATTTGACTTGTAAGGCCACCAATACAAGTAAACCCGCCCCTCAGCCAAGCGGCATGGTTACCCACAACCAGTCAAGCTATTTTGGAACCTGAGGCAGAAAATCCCACAAGCATCTTTCCCCTTCCTGGCAGTAAAAAATATAATTGTAATCAATTAAGGGTACAATCCTATGCATGTTTAGACAGGAAAAATTCCTACAATTCCCATGCTGGCTGGGGAATGGTGGGAATTGTAGGATTTTTCCTGTCTAAACATGCATAGGATTGTGCCCCAACCCAAGTAGTTAACCATTTGCTATTCTTTCATAACACCCCAAATCAACTGCCTGAGGCAGCTGCCTCATTCTGTCTAATGGTAGGGCTGATCCTGATCACACAATAATATCAAATCCTAACCAAGTCAATCTGGGCAAGTGCTCGCTTTGTAGCCTCACACATATCAATCTAGTGAAAGTTAGTTGGATTGACGTTCCACTGATTTTATTGGATATCTTAATTAACGGGGAAACATGGCGTGAAGCAGATGACAATAGCTATGTAGTCAAGGAGAACTCTCCCCTTCCACAAGCTAAGCACAGTCAACATTTGACAAGATTTTGACAGTAGAATAAAAAACCCAAATGTTATATTTTGAAATGTTTTGATACTCAGTTTCCGCTCTGGTAGGACACAGCTAACTTTCCAGCATATATACCTTCAAAAAAAATAAAATAAAATAGGGTAAGGGATAAGGTGCAGAAGGGGATGGCGGAGAACACTAAAATGTGTTACAGTATTTCCCAACAGAAACAACTTTGTATTTCACAATCTTCTTTTCTAATCAGGCTAGGCGTGCAGGCAATTTGGGGGATGGACAGCTGCTCCCCTCCCTTATGAACAACAATGGTACCCCCTACTGCAGGGGTGAGGCACGTGTGGCCCTCCAGATATTGCAGGACTGAAATTCCCATCAGCCCTAGCTAATGCAGCCAATGGTGAGAGATCCTAGGGGTTGCAGTCCAACAACATCTGGAGGGCTACACGTTCCCCATCCCTGCTGTACTGAAGGCGAAACTACATGTTACATTAAATGTGTCGTGTGTAGATGATCCTTTTTTTTTTTTTACCTTAGAGTAGGTGCATGGCCTGCCCTGGATCAGGACCATCATGCACGTGTAGCAGGGGTGTTAAAGCTTTCTATCCAGGCACTTTCTCCCTAAATTTGCCCCCCCCCCCACACACACACAGAGGCTAAGGAAAAAACAACAACCTCAACTGGCACCAATCTTTTCTCTCTTTTTTTAATCCCCCCTGGCACGGAATGTAGGGAGGAAGCAGCTGGGTGAAAAGTTTTAGGCGCCCGCATTTGCAGTGGTCCCAATCCATATCAGGGGCCCATGTGCTTACACTACAGTAAAAAAAACCCGGTTAGGATCAGCTACACGGTACACATTTAACGTAGCGTGTAGTTTAGGCCTGAGTCAGGCTACCCACCAATCTAACCTAGAATTGTCTATTCTGACTGGTGACCAGCAGTGTAGTGGTGGCTGGTTGCACTGGGGCTTTGCTCTGGCAGTTTTTTTTAAGCCAGCCCCCAGCCAGGTCGCAGTCTGCTAGGGAAGGAGGAGGAAGCAGAAGGAGTGTGGCCGGCTGCCTCTTGGCTGCCTCTCGTCTATTACGCAGAGCTGGCCAGACAAAGGGAGCGAGTGAGAGAGGGAGCCTGAGGGAGTTCTACAGCCTCCTGTTCCCCCCGCCCCATTCTCCTCCTCAGCCTTGGCTTCTCCGCCCATCCCTGCTCTGTGCCTGCATGCCCAGTGTAGCCCTCATCTCCTGCAACACCGGCCACCCATTCAGGGCTGCTGCTGCTGCTGGCCACAGCAGCAGCAGAAGGGGGTGGGGCGCTGCCACCATTATTTATTTATGGGTAGGGATGTCAGAGAATTCTGCCACGGATTCCAGTGTAGAATCCGGCCCCCGGAATTAGTGGCGGAACGGCCTCCCGCCCCCCGCGGAATCCCCCCGGGACAGAACTTACCTGGGGTGGATGCAGCGGTGGCGGCTGGTCTCCTGGCTGGCCGCCGCCGAGCTGCTGCGGCCGACATTTGCGTTCTTGCAGCCGTGATAGGCTATGTAAGTATTTATGTAGCCTATCAAGGCATAGACAAAGGACACAAATGGCAGCCGCTATGCCATTTGCGCTCCTGCTCTTTGCCGTGATAGGCAACATAAATACTTACATAGCCTATCATAGTGGCTAACAGTGCGGACGCAAATGACGTCTACTACGCTGGATGCCATTTGCGTCCCCGGCCCAGCAGAGGACGGAAGTCCTGCTGCGGGTGGGCCTGGCTGGCGGCTCCGTGAACTCACTGCGGAGCAGAGCTGACCAGGCTGAATTCCGGGGGGGGGGGGGAATGGATCGCCTCCCTCCCGCTGAGGATTCCGGAGGGAGGACCGGATCACCTCTCCCCCCTGCAGACTGAAACGGACCCGGGTAAGTGGCCTTTCACACACCCCTACTTATGGGGCAGGGCAGGTGGCTGGTTTGTGCCAGTTTTTAGGATTTATCACACAACCCTATGCATGCTTACTCAGAAGTCAGTCCCACTACGTTCAATTGCCAGTTGGGCTTTCTCCCAGGTAAGTATGCGTAGGACTGCAGTCTTAGCTGCCTTTCGAAGATCTCCGTAAATTTAATTCGAAATAAACACCCATTGGATTGCACTGTTAATACTTGAACATTAATTTCTACAGTAAGCAGAACTGCCAAATGCAACCTGCTCTGTCAGTTACACTTTTTGGTACAAGGCTGGCATGTACCTGGGCCAACAAACCCTGGTGGAGGGGAGGGAAACAGAAAAAAAATCAGTTGGGGGAAGAGGAGAAAGAAGGGGTGTGTGTGTGTGTGTGTGTGTATGTATGCGTGGCTCAGTCCAGCTGGGTGTGTGGACGGTTCTGTTGCAGGATGGGAGAGATATAATGATGGGGCTTAGGGAAGGCAAATGGGTAATGTTGGGGCGCTAAGGGAGTGTGCAAGGGGGCTGTTTAAATGAGAAGGGATCTGTCCATGAGGGCTGAGTTGAGAGGGTGAAGCTTCCATAAAGTCTCATATTTTGAAAACCTAAAATGTTTGTGTGAGTGAGTGAAAAAGATTAACACCCCTGCATTTTTTTCTCAGACATCCAGTTGAAACACCCCTGCCTTACTCTCAACTGCGCTGTTTTTGGATCTCCGTTGAAGGCTGCTGTATATCTTACAAAGTTGTACAATCTTAGAAGGAGCGTGGCTGTGAGAGGGCGTGGCGGTGACTGTCACGAAGGGACCCTGCACTTCTGGATTTACCACTACACTACTGTTGGTGACAGCTCTCCAGGGTCTCAAGATGGCTTCTCCTCCAGCCCTGCTACCTGAGATCCTTCTAACTGGAGATGAATCTGGGACCTTGTGTGTGCAAAGCATTTGCTCTAGCAGCACAAGGCTCCCTCCCCTTGTTCACCTCGTTTAAATAAATACTGAGCTTTATGCATATAGAGCTCAGTATGCATACTTTCAGTAAATGTAATGCGTAACCAGATCTACACTGATCTTCCCTACATCTTTTTTCCATTCAGTGATTTATTAGCCTTATATTTATCCCAACAACTACATTTATAATAATGGAGGCTGGTGGCTCTGATGTAAGTGGGATGGTGAATCCACTCCGGGTTTCAGTCAGCTCTCTAAAGGAGCTATTCAAGGTATGAAGCATTTTGCCTCATGCAATACACCTCGGATTGCTCCTTTAAAGTTCTGGCTGGTTCTGACTGAAACCTGAGTGGATTCACTGCCCCACTGACATCGGAGCCACCAGCCTCCACTGACCATAATGACGACGGCTGCAAATTTCTCTATACGTATAATGTATTATTATTATTTGCTTTCTCTCCATGAGATTTTGTATTAGGCTCACAGGCACAAACATGAAGCACCTTACCAAGCATGTGACACATCTGCAAAGAGAGAGAAAGACTTAAATGAAAACAAAGTCACATCACAAGACGTTCCCATTCCATTGTAGGATCATATGTCAGTCACTTTTCTCTTTTTCCATGAACTGGGGCATTTTGGTAGGAAATGAACTGTTTGTGACCTGCTGTTTCAGGACATTGATATGAGGAAACCTTATTGTCAATGGATAGATGCTTTTATGGGGGGTGGGGGTGGGGAGATAGCAGTTATTCAGTGTTACACAAATAAATATTTTGTAACTGTGAAGCACATAGAAACTTGAGCTGTGTTCAGAACTTCAGTCCCTTCCTAGAAATGTTGTCTTTGAAGTTTTCCCCCCATTTTTAAAAACTTCTGGTTTAGAATATGGTACATTTTGAATGTTTAAAAAGCAATTGTCACATTGCAAATGAATGTGAGAGGAAAAAGTACAGACCACCCGAGTTCAATTCTTTATGTGGACATTTAATCTCCTTTCACTGACATCAAAGCTAGGAGTCTGACATCCAGTTGGATTTCCCCATGTGAAATTCCCAGTTTGTTTTCTCTTTCTTCCCACTGCCTTTCATTTAACCTAATTAATACTGGATTATTAAAAGGAATATGTTTTCCTGCTTATGAAGTGAATCTACCGTTTCAGCTGTATATTTTTACTGGTTTTAGACAGATGGTTTCCCGCCACCCCCTCGGCCCCTTCTGTGGCTCTACTCAACATCAGAGAAAACAAGCAGAGCAAACCTACACTGGTAACTTGGCAAACCAAGGATTTAAAGGAATATTCACCTCCTTTATGAGCCCCAAACAGAATTATGGGACCTGCTAGAAGAAATACCAGGCTCTCAATTTTTCCACTATCTCACTTAAACAGAGGAACTCTGGAAGGTAGCTTATACATGGATATAAGGGCTACTAAATGCTAAAGGCTACTTCATCCATATTCAGGAATACACCTACATTCACCTACATGTGTGAATGAGACAGATACATTCTTATACACATGTGTATTCATTCAGGTACTTACATTAGGAAGCTATTTATTCATTTATTACATTTCTATACCGCCCAATAGCCTAAGCTCTCTGAGTGGTTCACAACAATTAAAACCATAAAATACAAGACAGTCAAATACAATATAAAAATTTAAACATTTAAAACTACAGTATAAAAAAATAAAAATAATAACTAAATAGCAGTGCAGTGCAAAGCAGTGCAAAGATTTAAAATACAGTACCAGATTTAAAACAAAAACTGGAAAATTAAAACCTAGGATTGGCTCTCTATTACATGTACATCCTGTAGCAATTCTGGGTTTGTCTATAATGTGTGAAACAAGAGGGCATTTGAGACTCTCTCTCTAATGCCTTTTGTATGCTGCTAATCTGGTGGAAATGGTAAGAAAATTGGATGCACAATCCTGGCAATTCAGGTTTTATACTTGCTTTAGGATTTGAATTAAAACAAAGCCAACTTAAGCCTTACATATCAAAACAATCTAACATATGCCCACGTGATTTGGGGTGTGTGTGTGGATGGACAGATTTCAGGCCATCTTTGCATAAGGCTCACTGGATCTGTAATCTCACAAGAACATGATATAATAACACAAGAGGCATCACTCCCATTTTACAGATGTGGCCAACTGAGGAAGGACAAGATGTAAATATTTATTATCATAATAAATAGGCAGAGAGATGCTCCACAAAGACACTTACTGTATTACTAATCCAATATTTGAAGCTGGGGCATCACATGCAAGGACAGTTCACAGCTCTCTGCAGGCCATTCAAGCGAATCCAGAGACCCCACAGAGACAGATGCTCACATGCAAATCTCAATTTTCTAGAGGAAAGAATGCCATGGTTAGCTTCTCTCCTTACTGAAGCTGGTAAGAGTTCACCCTCCTTCCTCTGCTAGGAGTAGCAAAGCGTCAGAAGATTAGAAGCAGCATAGAAGGTAAGGGCTAAATAGCAAACATGCAATATATCTTTCCTTCCAGGCTAATGATGATTTGGGGGTGGGGTGGGGGGAAGACTTTATTAAAAGGAGAACTTAAGCTCAGGTAGGTCACTGGGGCAAGGGTCCACATTGTGTCCTCACCTTCCCATTCTTCCTTTGCTGTCTCCAAACATGAAACCAATGGACTGCCCCACTGCATTGCCTGGGTGGGGAAGAGAAATAGCAAGAAGGAAGGCTGTGGATGCTACAATCCATGCATTTCTAGAAGTTCTCTTATGCCTTTGGGACCAAAAGCCCTCTTTCTGGAACTCAGATAGATGATGGGAAAATGAGCGATGGGCGAATCTGTCAATTTTGATTTCTTCCCATTTCTCATTTGTCTAATCTTAAATTTGTTTTGTCCTGTTTCAGCATAAGTTTACTATTTTTTTAAAGAGCTGCACAAAATGTGTATGCATTTTCATGCCCATTTCTCCTAACATGCACATTTTTATGCAGTTTTGCTTAATATGTGCAGGCCATTTCCCCTGACAGAATGCATTTTTGGTATGTTATTTTCCTTAATATCCACATTTTTGTATACATCTTTTAATTGGAGGACAGAATCACAAAATTTGAAGTGGTACAAATACATAAAGATAACTGTTTCGGTTCTCATATTGGTTCAGGAAGCCAATTTAGATAGATTCACTTTAACATGAGAACCAAATTTCTCCCAGATCACTAGGGAAACCTGGCAGTTGTCCATGAGCTGAATCTGGCCATGGCCACTCATTGCTGACTACTCCTCTAGGAAGACTCATTTCTGTTTTCTTTTATTATTCCTTAACAAACAATAAATCATTTAAATTCTTGGGGTGGAGGGTGGGGGAGAGGAGATATACACTCAGATAAGAAGGCCAACTGGTCTTTTATATGTAGGAAGAGTGTTAGCTTATTTGTGATCCTGTTTTTTGGTGATGGCTTTGTGTTCTTTTTTCACATGAAAACATAAGAAAAGCCCTACTGGATCAGACCAAGGGGCCATCTGGTCTAGCTTTCTGTTCCCACCAGCTTCTAGGCTAGAAGTTGAAACCTCAGGCTCAGAGGCCAAATCCTGCTTCCCCATATGGCCACGCCCCTTCCCCCGGCCCTGCCCCCTTTCTCCCAACCACTGTTCATTTGGTGGTTTCCCAGTTTGTGCAGTTTTTTTCCCCATTCTAAAAGGTTGAAATGCCTCTTGTAAGACTTAGTTATGAGCAGTAAGAGCTTTAAGCTACAATATGCTGAGGTGTTGTGTGTTTTTTTTGTATTTTTGGTCCCACCCCTTTTGCCTAAGGCCCCACCTACCACTGGAAGGTGGCCCCTCAAACTTTCTTCAAAATTTAGTTTGGCCCTCCACCTGAAAGAGTTTTCCTCTGAAGCTGGAAACTGCATACTGCCATCAAGATGAATCCCTACTGATGGATCTTCCCTTCACACATCCATATTTGCCTACAATGCAGACCAGTTACTGTTGGCCCATCTTTAGACAAGTCAACTAGATTTGCAGGTGCTAGGGTCAGGACCATGCCAGTTGTGGCCCCTACCTTATGGAACTCCCTCCCAAGGGATTGGCTCCCACAGCTGCAGCATTTCAAAAGTTTTGAAAACCCGCCTGCTTCTAATGTGTTTATTTATTTATTTTAATTTATTACATTTCTGTACTGCCCATTTGCCGAAGCTCTCTGGGTGGTTCACAGAACATAACTTAAAACCATAAACTATAATAACATTGTTGTTGTTGTTCAGTCATAGCAAAACATAAAAAAATAAAAAAATAAGTTTAAAACAGAATAAAACCAAAGTATGGACCAAGATAAAATATAAAATGGCTTTTAATTGATATGCTGTTTTACTGGTGTCATTTTGTTGTTTTTATTGATATTATGTTTCCATCCTTGATGGACTAAAGATCGAAATAGTATTTCCCATAGAACAAATTCTATTTATGTTAAGCTGGTCTCTCTAATATTCATGTCAAGGGTCTTGTTGGAAAATGACGTTTTCTGCAAGTATGGACTACATCATGTTCGCTTCCAGGTTAAAGAATGCTCCGAGTGTGCCACAGGCATATGCATATGGAGCAGTTCCCAGTGCTGAAAAGCCTAGTTAGCACAGACCTCCATGGATCCATCAGAGCATCACTGAACTTTGGGTTGTGGCCTTTTATGAGAATTGCATCCACCAGACATTGTCAGTCACTAGATGAAAACAGGAGAAAAGGCAGCCTTGATCATAACATGGTATGACTTAAGTGGAGGCCTGATGTAAAACATGATGATGTGCATCATGTGCTGCATATTCAGGAGTGGAAAAACATTCTGGAAATTGATGAGGAAAAGGTCACTAGCACACCAGCAAAATCCCTTAAGGTGCTGAAGGCTTTGCTGGGTTCATTTTTAAGTGCTGATGGAAATGCATTAATGACCATGTAAAGATGTGGTCAGATGCTGGCCACCAGATCCAAGGCCTGACTGCAAAATTATTGACAACTATATTGCTTATTCCTGTAGTGGTTAGGAAATGAAATGCCTCTCTCTAATCAAGTAATTGTGTTAAGGAACTACTGGGAACATTTGGTTGTTTTTCTTTAATATCTGAGAAGTCAAAGAGTATTTTGTTTTTGTAAACTGTCAAGATCATTTTTGTTCACATACATTCAGCACTAAAGGAATGTATTTTTCTCATGCTGCCCTCCCTGCTCTTAATGAAAACACGTACAACATAGGAACACATTTAAGAAGAAAGTTGGAAGGCATTTGAAATGTCAGCAAAAATGGTATCTAACTTTACACCACACAAACTTAGAGTACTGTGCTGTGAGATTAAGAACCATAATTAAAGACATGCCATTGTTAGCTCCTCCCATGCTTCATATAACTTGCATGATCTATCCATCCACTGCTACCAATTTACTGTCTCCCCTCTACTTACTATTAGAAGTTCAGAGCTCCAGTATTTTTCTTTTAATGAATTATCAACAACTTTTCACTTTACAGAACATAAAAACAAAAATGCTGATAAAGTTTATGGAGATCTGTCACTAAGAAGAGTAACTTTCCTATTTACAGTGCCATGGGGGTCTATAAGATGGAGCTCTGGTTTTGCTTTCCCAGTAGGCTCATATACTATGGCATACTGGTCACTTTGCTCCATTTGTTGGTTAGTAATTGAAAATATTATGAACATTGCAACCAAACCCACTACACTCTTTTTGAATTACTGATAGACCTATCTTGAACACAGTGTTGAACGTAAGATTAATTCTAGTCACAAGAGGACTTTGCTACATACGGCCAAGCTAAATATGGTTGTAGAAGATGTTGAGTGATTTATGGTGCCATTCAAAGTAGAGTGGACAGGAAGAGAGTGAAATTGCTGATAAAATGGACAAAAGGACGTCTGGGTTTTTGTCTCTCTCCCCAGAGGTTTCCTACCACCGCCACCACACCTCTGAACCGCTTTTTGTATTCAAGGGCTTTCAAAAGTATTTTGCATAGGAACATAGGTAGCTCTCTTATATCAAGACAGATAATTGGTCCATTTAGCTCAGTATTGTCTGCACTGACTGGAAGTGGCTCTCCAGGGTTTCAGACTTCCCAGCTCAGCTCTACTTTTTCCATTAAAAGATATAGCCGCATACAACATGACAAATGTTTAGTTTAAGGTGCAATCCTATGCATGTTTAAACAGAAAAGTCCTTCAGCTCCCAGCATTCTCCAGCCAGCTATGCTAGGATTGCACCCTTAGTCTCTTGCTCAACATATTCATGTTTATTTTGTATTTGGGACTGATCATTATTGCTTCTCAGCCATCCACACATTCCAAAATGCCATGAAAGGCCACCAGAGACTGTGCAACTATATAATTTGATAGATTTTGGAATTAAATCCACTGTTCCGTATTTATAACAATTATTATAAATCCTAAACATCATCCTAAGGATGTTTACTTGGCAGTAAAACCTACTGAATTTAACAGGATGTACTCCCAGGTAAGTGTACATAGGATTGTAGCCTTATCGGGAGAAGCAAGTAGGAGAAGCGGAGTTAATCTGGAGTCTAAAATATTATCTCTCCATACTGAGAGAGAGAAAAATACTCTTCCTATATTTCACCTAACAATACATGCAATGCATGTATTACCAAAGTAAGTCCATTACAACAATCTACTGGTTCATGATAGCATGCAGCGCGAACAATAGGCAACTTCTTTTTCACACACAAAAATGCTTTGAGCAGTGCAGACAGTGTGTGTGAAACATTGTTTTGAGGGCAGCAGATCCGTGTGTTTGGTTGTGTGAATGGGTTTGCTATAAGGCGTATAGAGACACACTTACTGATGTTATCTGACCCACGGAGGACTTGGTGTGGAGCAATTTGGACCCCCACCACATAAAAGTGTTCGGTACCCCTGCTATAAGCCCTCAATGCCAGTGCATCTGGGCCTGTCTGTGAAAAACCAAGTAATGTGACTGCAAAAGCAAACTCAGTAAACCTTTGGAACACACCAATAGAAAGGTCATGTGGCTGAGCCCAGACAAGAAGGTTTTCCAAGATGCTCATCTACTGTCGTGTCTCCTGTGACCAGCTTTCCAAGAAACTTATCATTCAGTAGGTGAGTACTGATGAACATGTGGTTTCCTCTGCACAAAGGGCACTTGGTTACCATCCACACTTATTAGAAAGAGATACGTGTTTTGTACACAATCACAATAAAAGGAGATAAGACCAGCTTTTTGACCTCATCATAAAACAGATGGCATTGGAAATATTTTGACAGGTACCAGGGTTCACTGTGTTGATTTTTAACTAACTCCCTGATATTCCTGCAAATAAAAGACTTTGAGCCTTTAGTTTTCTGAATCACAACTGCCAATCACATGTTTGCAAGGCAGCTTTCCGTTTGCGTTATATTGTGCAATCTGGTTAGAGGTTTTGACTTATAGGGCTGCATACAAAACACACAGTAAAAAGGGACTTTGGTAGAAAATGGTGCAATCCTATACACATCTACTTAGAAGTAAGTTTTATTGTGCTCAGTGGGGCTTATGTCCAGGTAGGTGTGTATAGGATTGCAGCCTAATACGCTGGCATGGGTGTCTGCAGGAATTATTCTGGGGAAGAGGCCAAACCTGCACAGTGGCATATGATTGCAATTCATGCACATAGTGCATACCGCTGCAACACATCTGTGCATTTTCCTTGTATGTGTGCTTTGTTGCTTAGAGCCACATTCCATGATATTTAGAAAATTACACAGAATGGCAGAAAATCCTGGGAGTTTGACAGCACCAATACAGAAGAGTGTTATATTTAAGCTGCACACAAGAGGCATCACAAATTTCAACAAAACTTTATTTGGAATGAGGGTGTGTAAATGAGCATAACTGTTTTCCTTTTTTGTATTTAGTTTGGTTTTAGAATATTATGCAGTTAAACGTGTGTGTGTGTGTGTGTGTGTGTGCACGTGTGTGTGTATGCTAGTCATTCAGCCAAAAGGCTAATAGTTTAGAGGTCAAAGATTTAGTTAGAATATAGAGGTTGTGAAGTTTTGCGCAGGAAGCAGGAGTTGATAAAAGTTCAACAGAAGATCAGAGGGAAAAAAAATGTTTTAGCTCAGGAAACAGAAACTTAGATGGCAGGAATGAACAAGAAACTGAAACAGCAACGGAAACTGAAACAAACTCCAGGGGGCCGAGCCTAGGAAAACCCGTCAAACTCCACCCCCACAATTAGATTTCTCTGACATCCCTAGCCATAATAGGCATTTTCTGGCATTACCACCCTCAACATAACATTCAGGGCCAGCCCTAGGATAAATGGCACCCTCGGCAAGGAGTACCTTTGGTGCCCCCTGCCCCGGTCAGCTTTGCAGAGCCACCCAGTGGGTTTATGGAGCCTGCTGCAGGTGTGATATTAGGGGCCCTGCTGCTGCCCCCTAGAAGGACCCATGCTCATGTGTAGAAATCTTGGGGCCACATGTGAGAACTATTGTATGTATGGACTACATCTGAGAATTCTCACTTACAGCTCCTCCTTGACCTGGGATTAAGCAGAATGACAGATGTGCTTCCAGCTGACCTCTTACAGTTTATGACTTTATTTTATTATCATTTACGTATATAGCGCTTATAGTGTTTACAGTATTTGAAGTGCTAAGTGCTCAGTAACGTTGCCTCAAAGTACAGCTGAGTTCTATTGATTTTTACCTAGTGCAAACGACAGCAAAGTAGAATTGAAAAAGAAACATACGTTAAAGTTAACTGAAGGAGGATCCTTTCAGTAGCTAGTATCAAATTACCTGTAGAATCTTTTAAAAAAGGTTACAGACACTTGCTTTTTGCCACCCCAGCTCAATGCAGACAGTACATTCAAACAACACAGCCACTGAACTAAGCTAGGAGCCCCCCTTAGCTCGGTGCCCCAGGTGACCACCCAGCTTACCCACCCCTAAGGCCGGCCCTGATAACACTGACAACTTCACATGATTTCTCAGAAAGTGGTTGTTGTTGTTGTTGTTGTTCAGTCGTGTCCGACTCTTCGTGACCCCATGGACCATAGCACGCCAGGCCTTCCTGTCCTGCGCTCTCTCCCGGAGTGTGCTCAAGTTCATATTCATTGCATCGGTGATGCTATCTAGCCATCTCATCCTCTGTCGTCCCCTTCTCCTTTTGCCTTCAGTCTTTCCCAGCATCAGGGTCTTTTCCAGAGAGTTTTCTCTTCACATTAGGTGGCTTCAGCTTTAGTATCTGTCCTTCCAATGAGCAATCAGGGTTGATTTCCTTTAGGATTGACTGATTTGACCTCCTTGCAGTCCAGGGGACTCGTAAGAGTCTTCTCCAGCACCACAGCTCGAAAGCATCAATTCTTCGGCGCTCAGCCTTCCTTATAGTCCAGCTCTCACAGCCATACATTACTACTGGAAAAACCATAGCTTTGATTAGACGGACCTTTGTCGGCAAGGTGATGTCTCTGCTTCTTACTATGCTGTCTAGGTTGGCCATAGCTTTCCTCCCAAGGAGCAAGCGTCTTTTAATTTCATGGCTACAGTCACCGTCTGCGGTGATCTTGGAGCCCAAGAAAGTAAAACCTGTCACTGCTTCCATTTCTTCCCCTTCTATATGCCAGGAAGTGATGGGGCCAGATGCCATGATCTTCGTTTTTTTAATGTTGAGTTTCAAACCAGCTTTTGCACTCTCTTCTTTCACCCTCAACAAAGTGGTGCCATGTTCTAATCTAGTATGATCTCATCTTGGAATAATTGGTGAACACTCTTGGTTGGAGAGTAGCAGTGGAGTCTATGTTTTTTTTTATGTCTATGTCTGTTTGACAAGGGAAGGAGAAATGGGTACATTTGATCAAGGTTTAGGGTTCTAGAGGAGACTTGAGTGCTCGCTTTACTTTTAACATTGTTAGTAGCCACTTTTTACACCAGCTAACATAATACAACTTTTCCATGACTTGAATTTTAAATGGTACAGATATTCTTTTGGAACTGCACATTTTTCCTGGGCCTGCATATTTTGTGTCTGGTTGCACATTTGAAATAAGCCTTGAGAGAACTGGTCTATCATTTCTGATAGATCTGGTAATTGAGCACTGAGAAGGCCTGGGCACCAGGTCTGCTGAGATAGGTAGACCTGGCTTCAGAGAAATGTATATACCAAGTCTGCTCCTCTGTTTTTTCTCACCTGGTGTCCACACAACATCTTTCCACCTGTGGCTGAAACTCTCAACTACTTCCCTTCTCTCTTCACCCCTGTAATGGCCCTTCAGTGTGGTTAATATGGAAGGTGAGCTTACTTGCTCAAGTTGGCAGTCCAGGTAACACAAGACACTGCTTTCCAGGCAACACACAAGAGAGTCAGGTACTTTCTCAACAAGGTTAATACATGAGAAAACACTAACTTCTGGGGAGTAGCATGGCACACACGACCTCAAGTCCAAGGCCTGCACTGAGAAAGAGAGGGAGAGGTTCTACCCAGGCTTCCAGGAGGAAACAGAAACTGAAACTTGCAGGTTCTTTTATATACACATATCCATAGGTCACAACCCCCTCTAGCCCTTAATAAATTACACAAGTCCTACAATCAATTTCACAGCCTCCCATTCACTGTATTTCCCTAACAAAATGAGACCATACTGCAGGGTTCTCATATACTACTTTAGCCCCCTTCACCTGCGGCAAAATGGGTATAACAACACTGGGCTACCTTGCAGGACTGGTGTAGCCCACATTCTCTTAGCCATATCTCTGCCTTCTGCAATATAGGTATACAAATGATGGACTTTGCCTGTATCAACATGGTCATTTTTAAAAAGTTTAAAACTCAGAAAAATAATTTTAAAAGAAGATCTGAGCAACAAACATCATGAATGCTTCCTTTTATGTTTTGATGGACACACTACTGCCCAGTTACAGCTGCACTAAAATCCTCAATTTCTGTCTGGTCGTTTTATGGGCCAGTGATCACTTCCCACTAGGAAAGACACCCCCTTCCCAATGCCTTAAAATGAACCAGGAAGTTCTTTCTCTAGACTGCAGATGTGCCGATCACTGTGTGACTTCATTCATTGGCTAAAAATACTGAAAAGTGCAAGTAGGCCAGTTTCTCACCAAACAAATGGGCAAAATAGCACCTGCCCATTTAGCCTCATATGATACCTTGGGTTCTACAAGGGTTAGGTACTTCTTTGCTTACTGAAAGCAGGGAATAAGGGGATTATGGCTTTTCTGGAAGGGGGCAACTCCCCCCTTGCCCCCTACTGTGGACACCTATGTTTGCTGGCATATCAGCATCTCTATTTCTATAGCATGCTTTGCACTTGAGCGTTTATTGTGAACCGCTGAGAGATTTTATTATATTCAGCAGTACACAAATGCCACAAAATAAATAAATAAATGATGATGAAATGATTTATGTCTGGATCAGAACACAATTGGTTTATGAGTCTTACAAATATGCTGGCAGAAACGTTCAGAGATTACCTCCAACTATACCTGTTTCTCCTTGGGATGGCTAAAGCTAAAATTGGGCTCTTCTCTGGCATGCTTGAAATAATATTAAATAGCAGAGTGCATCTCAGCATGTACAGAGGGCACATTCATAGAATCACAGAATAGTAGGGTTGGAGGGGGCCTATAAGACCATCAAGTCCAACCCATTGATCAGTGCAGGAATCCAAGTCAAAGCATCCCTGACAAGTGGCTGTCCAATCTCGTCTTGAACGCCTCCAGTGTGGGATTGCCCACTACCTCCCTAGGTAATTGGTTCCATCGTTGTATTGCTCTAACAGACCGGACGTTTTTCCTGATGTTCAGATGGAATCTGGCTTCCTGTAACTTGAGCCCATTATTCCGTGTCCTGCACTCTGGGATGATCGAGAAGAGATCCTGACCTCCCTCTTTGTGGGAACCTTTCAAGTACTTGAATAGCACTATTATATCTCCCCCCAGTCTTCTCTTCTCAAGGCTAAACATGCCCAGTTCTTTCAGTCTCTCTTCATAGGGCTTTGTTTCCAGTCCCCTGATCATCTTCGTTGCCCTCTTCTGAACCCTCTCCAGTTTGTCTGCATCCGTCTTAAAGTGTGGTGCCCAGAACTGGACACAGTACTCCAGATGAGGCCTAACCAGTGCTGACTAGAGGGGAACTAGTATTTCACATGATTTGGAAGCTATACTGCTATTAATATAGCCCAAAATAGCATTTGCCTTTTTTGCAGCCACATCACATTGCTGGCTCATATTTAGCTTGTGCTCTTTAACAATTCCAAGATCCTTCTTGCTTGTATTATTGAGCCAAGTATCCCCCATCTTGTAACTGTGCATTTGGTTTCTTTTTCCTAGGTACAGAACTTGGCATTTATCCCTATTAAATGTCATTCTGTTGTTTTCTGCCCAGTGCTCCAGCCTATCAAGATCACTTTGAATTTTGTTTCTGTCTTCCAGGGTATTAGCTATCACACCCAATTTTGTGTCATCTGCAAATCTGATAAGCATTCCCTGCACCTCCTCATCCAAGTCATTAACAAAAAAGTTGAAGAGTACTGGGCCCATTCCTGGGCCCAGTGCTCACCACCAGCGTGCATAGCCAACTTTCACACATCTGTGATTAAACATGTATGGCTTCTGGGCAGGCTTGAAATGAACCAGTGAAGATGGGAAAGAACTCTTTAAAGGACAAACCCCGTCGGTCACTTTGTACATTGTTTATGTTGATGCTGATGGGAATCTACTTCAATCGTTGATTCTTTTGAGGTGAGATGTACAGCAAAGATGTAAGAATGCAATTAGCTGAACATCAGTCATTAGTAAGGTAATTATAATGCAATAAAATAGATTGCTCTTAGTTCAGGAATCCTGCTGGGTTTTCTGTGTGTTAAATATGCCATAGCAGGGACCCTAATGATCAATTAAATCTCTATCATTCAGTCCCTTCTTCCCAACATTCAGCTGCTTTGGTGACCTTTTCTACGCTCTTTAGAAGGCTTTCTAATGCAATCACAACAGAGCTGATGTGTCTCTTCTAGCGGCCACCCAGCATGATATACACCAGTACGACAGCCAAGATTTTAAAGAGCCTTTTTAGACTAAATAAATGAGAGATGGAGTGCATGTAATCGTCAATCACCTTGGAGACTCACTTCCGTTTTCTAAGTTAGTTCATGCTTCCTTTGAAGATTAGAGCATTCTATTTTGGCTAAAATTTGGAAAGAAGCACAGGGAAGAAAAGAAGCCAATAACGTGGGCCATTTGTGAATTATCTTAGTTAAGTCATGAGCCTGACCATGAACATGTTATTGAAGGCAAGCAGTTCCCCCTAGCACAGAAATTAACTGGACTGTTACTGAACGCCCCCCATCCACTAGCACTGAGCCTTAGGCTGCAATCGTGTACACGCTTACCTGGGAGTAAGCTCCATTGAACTCACTTCTGAGTAGGACTTACTTCTGAGACTTACTTCTGAGTAGACATGTATAGGATTGCAGTGTTTGAGTCTGTTTGCTTATAATCTGATTCCGCTTGAAAAGGAAGTTCAGTTTTCATTTATCTCATCTGTCCTTTGAAGTACGATCCTTTGTCTTTGTTTAAATAGCCCACAGTAGAGACTGCACAATGAAAATGTTTTTGGTATTAAAGGCAAGCCTAAACAAGCATTCATTTTCAACATGTGTTTAATACATGAGTGAATTTGGTTTTATGACACCTGACTCCATAAATCAGCATCATCATCTTTCTATTGTATTTCAGGTGTGCTACATCCATTATACTCCTAATTTGATACATCCACACATACAAGGCAGACCACTGTGGTTTTAAAGATGGGGAAATGGGTCTGAAGGAGAGTGAATAGACCTGTGTTCATTTATGATTCTGCAATTGCACTGTGCAATTGCATTGGAATTGTACATTCATCCAGAATACAGGATCTTTCAAACCTAATCTTTCACCTATTCTTTTTTTAAAATAAAAATGTTTCCAGCCCTTATGGTTATTAAATCACTTTGGTGATGCCTTGTGAAGCTAGCCTGGGCCAAGCATAATATTTCCTGTTTATTTTATTTAGTATGTTTATTATTTATATTCTGCCTTACCTCCAAGGAGTTCAAGTCAGTGGTTCTCTCCCCACCTTTATCATCAAAGCCATCACTGAGGAAGGATATTTATTTCTTTACTATTTGATTTATACCTCCACCTTTCTACCAAAAATGGCACTCAAGGCAGCTTTCAAAACAATTTAAAATAGATTAAAACAAAGCACATTAAAATACAATAAAAACATAACACAGAATAAAAACAGCACCCACCCCACAGTCTCACTTACAGCCACAGGCCAAAGGCCTTCTTGAATAAAGTGGTCTTTGCCTGATGTTGGAAGGATAGCAGAGAGGGAGCAACCCTAGCCTTCCTTGGGAGGGAGTTCCACAGCCTGGAAGCGGCCACCAACCATGCCTCTGAAGGCAGTGGTCTCAAACCAAGAGCCTCTCCAGAAGATATTAAGGACCAGGCAGGGTCATATGGGAGAAGGTGATCTTTCAGATAACCTGGGGGTGTTTCCATGACAACAGAGGGAGAAGCGAATGGAGGAGCACCATATTTTAAAAAAGGAATCAGCTTTGCTACACTTTGGTCCAAACAGGGCTTCATGAGCAGGTTCTCCACACCAGTAAAAATCACTTCACAGAACATACTTCCTGGTGGGGGTGGGGCTTGGAGTAAATGTAATCTGACTGGCAGGGGCTGCTCAACCAATAAGAGAGGCTTCCCCCCTCCCCACTTTCCCCTGAAAGTCCAGATGCACCTTCAGGAACAGCCCTCACTGACCACAGTGGGAGTTACTTCTGAGTAGACACACATATGTTTGTGCTGAGAGATGGGAAACACCTTTTGTCTCAATAAAAATCACTCCTCTCTCTCCTCCCTCCCTCATATTAAGTACTTTCTTAAAGTGACTATCATTAAAAGAACAGAGCGTTAAATAAACAATCAGTAGGAACACCATATTCTAGCTGCTGTGCTGGATCAATCAAAGCTCTGAGGCTTTGACATGAAGGCTCCTAAATGTGTTCTTCTTTCCTGGGAATCTCAGTGGCTCTTTGGACTGTGCATTTTGGGAACGAGCCTCATTGAGCACAATGGGAGTTACTTCTGAGTAGACACATATGCTTGTGCTGGGAAAGACTGGGGGGGGCACAGGGATGGGAAACCAGGCCCCTTTCTAACCTGATGCTGTGCAGGATCCCTATAAGAAAAGTATGAAGTATTTACTTCCTAAGGCAATAAACCAAACAACAGAGAACTGGAGCTTTGAGATCACGCTTTACAGCCTTCAGGGAATTTGTGCTTTAGACTGTGCCATTTCAGTTGAGGGGGATCTCTGTAAATTCTGATGTGGGCATTCAGGGGACAAGCCTCACTGAGCACAATGGGAGTTACTTCTGAGTAGCCACTAATTGGTTTGTGCAGGGATGGGAAACACACAGGAAACACCCCTTGGCCGAGGTCACGGTGAAAGGTACACCCCTGGGCAGGGCTAGCATACCCAAAGTCAATGCGGGGGTTGGGGTACACTGCAACTATACCAGGGAGAACCCAACTTAAGGGAAAGAATTGTACTTTAAGCAGACTCAGGAAATTCAGTCTTTCCCTGATAAGCTCCAGGGTGGCTGCTGGATGGCCACAACATCATGCATCCCTAATGATTTCCAAACCCAGCCAGCATGGAGTACATTGCTCATGGAGAACCCCCTCCCCCTGGGTCCCAATCTGTGTAGGGCAGGGCTTTATAGGTCGTAAGCAGCACTTTGAATTCTGATGGGAAACAGCCTGGTAGCCAGTGAAGCTGCTGTAACAAGGGAGTTGTATGCTCACTGTAATTGGCCCCAGTCAACTTTGGCTGAGCAGGTCTGTAAACCACTTGTAGAGACCGATCCCTATGTAACTAATAAAGTAGTTTTGCTAATAAAGTAAAGTAAACTTATTCACAGTCACTGCTAAAAAGATTAGAATAAAAGTCCTAAAAACCGTTGCTGTAGTTTGTGCAAATTATGTACTGATTTGAGCAGCTTGTTCAACTTTTTCCTTTTGAACTGTCTCTTTGGCAAAATTGTAAGAACCTATGGTTATATGCAATAAAATCTGTAGAAGACAGACAGACAGACAGACTTGAGGGCGATTTGTCTGAGGCTAGCCAGCCAGTTCATAGCTCAAGCACTTTTTAAATCCAACTTTTCCCAGTCCCTATTTACTTGATTCCATTGGCTCACAAAAATAAAGATTTGGTGTGGAACATTGGTACAATAGCAGGGAAGTCATGGGAAGGGTTCATGTTAAAGAAACAGATCAAGAATCTAGAAGGAGGCGATACTTACAAGGCAGGGTCCACCTTTGAACTTTTCACTATGAACTTACTGTTGCTCATCAAGATCATCCAAGCAGGAAAAAAGAAAAGATGAAACAAGGACATATAGGAAAAGGAAATGAAAAGAGCTTTATTAGTTAGTTTCTTCTCCTGCCTGACCCAATTATCAGATTTTGCATTTAAATTTAAGACAGTAGATCAAACAGCAAGAGCCACTTTGTACTCTTGCCAGGAGACCATATGATATCTCTCAGTGACTCTCCTGCATGCCAGGATTTGGAATAAGAAGCCATGCTTCCAACTTAGTTTGTTTTACATATGGTGCAATTTGCTAAGTGAACAGAGAGAGAGAGAGAGAGAGAGAGAGAGAGAAGGAAAGAGAGGAAGGGGAGGAAGGGAGAACGAGAGAGCGAAAACTCATCAATGGCTGCTCTCATGGAAGATGTCCAGGATTTATGGTCCAATTATCAATTAGGACAAACCAAGAACAAGAAAAAAGGAAATATTCATTATACATATCCATGTAAGCTATAATGGGAGGCAGCCTAAAGAGTGGCATCATGCTAACTTAAAAAAAAGAAAGAATTGGCCAACAGGCATGTTTAAAGCAGAAAATGTCCTGGGTGTTGACTTTTTTTCCCCAGGGATTGGTGGGGGTGGGGGGAATCATCAATTAAATGCAAGCATGTAGAACTAAATTACAGCTATACTAAATTCTACTGTGTAACTCGAATGTTACAAATACAAATATTTGATGAATGTTTAGGAAAAGTAGAATTTTAGTGGTTGAGCTTTGGGATGCTTCTGCTCTGGAGTGGGATTGTATGTTGAATGAAATAGGAAATCCCTGTTTGTTGTTTCATTGGGTTGTATCCAGTGGTGTCATTCCACTAACGTAAAGCTTCTACCACTTGCAGAAATCCTATTTTCATTCTTGCCAAATCCAATACTTTGCCATATCTAAATTCAATACCACAATTCTGCTTGTGAAAGCCATTGCACAAACCATTCTGCAAGCCATTGGACAAGGCATTCTACAAGCTTTTCATGAGTCATTCCACAAGCTGTTGCACAAGGCATTCCACAAGCTGCTGCACAAGGCACTACACAACTCATTAAGCTAAGTGTTGTTTGCCCTAGTTCTTCTGTTAGTGGTTGTGCAACCACTAGCAAAACAATGCCAACTCTTGCAATTTTTCTGCCAGAGTAACATGGGATATAAACAATAATTTCCTTACACTTTCATTAATATGATCAATAATGTGCACCGCAAAAAAGTTGACATTCGGTATTAAGAACTTTATATTCTCTGTTGAGATGTTCATAAAAACACCATGTGTTGCTTTCACTGTTGGAGCCTGCATGGATTTCTAAACAATAGCAGAACCATTCTTGTATGAAATATTATAGTATAACCATGTTAGCATTATTGGAACACTCCTTAATATTTACTGATGTACATACTCTTTTAAATTATCTACGTGCTTCCTGGAAGCTAACACATGGTCAGCACAAATGGATTCTCCGTGCTCTTCTGACAGTGAAAAGACTATAATACAACATTGGAAGGATAAACGCTCACCACCTATAATGCAATGGGTTGAAGACCCATACTTGAAAGGTTGCCACAAAGAGGAAGGCCAGAATCTCTTCTCGATCATGCCAGAGTGCAGGACACGGAATAATGGGATCAAATTAGAGGAAGCCAGATTCCGGCTGAACATCAGGAAAAACTTCCTGACTGTTGGAGCAATACGACAACGGAACCAATTACCTAGGGAGGTGGTGGGCCCTCCCACACTGGAGGCATTCAAGATGAGGCTGGACAGCCATCTGTCAGGGATGCTTTGACTTGGATTCCTGCATTGAGCAGGGAGTTGGACTCTGTGGACTTATAGGCCCCTTCCAACCTTACTATTCTATGATTCTATAGTCCCATGACTTTACAATGCTTTCAACATTTGAACTGGTGGTGTATAGATGCCACCTGCGAATGGGTAATTATTTCAAGATTTGGTCTGCTTTTGTTGAAGTTTATGTATAGTTCTTAGAAACTTGTATTTTCATCTCTCTCTCTTTTTCTCTCTCTCTCTCCTCTCACTGAAACTGATTGTTGTAGCCACATTTTTTCTTTGTTTTCTTTTATTGAAATGTTATAATAAAAAAGTTTTTTTAAAAATCAAATTTCCTTATAATCTCTTGTTCTGTAAACTGCCATTCCAAGCAAACTCTTGATTTTTTTTTTTTAGAACTATCAACATTAGTCCTTGTATGAGTAATTGTCAAAATGGTTCTCAACCAGCAATTTCCTAAGATGAGCTGGGAAAATCCTAAGGGTAGGTTCCCAGAAGAGAGTGTGGAGAGAAAGGGCCTTAGGATACTCCATCTTGGATTCTAGAGGTGACATCAGTACAAAGTTCTAAACTAGTGTTCTAACATCTAGTCCCATCTATTCTGGAAATAGGGTGAAATACAACTTTTCTGCAAGTAGACATCTACTTGCGCAATGGGACTTCCCATCCTTTCCTCCTCCTGTAGACCCTTGTGTGCCCTGAAGTCTACTCTGGAGGGCCCTCCTCTGGAGGGTCAACATATGCACAGCTTTGGGTGTTGAATGCAAGCCTGCTTTTAGCATGAACCAGGCCTGATCTGGAGTGTGTTTTGCACGTGGAAGTGTGATTCTGTATGGAGATAGACCACTCTGGATCAGGATACTTTATCTAATCTTGCTTGTTTCTTTGCCAAATGTGAGAATCTATCTATCATCTACACTTACAACACAATTCTATATGTGTCTACTCAGAAGTAAGCCCCACTGACTTCAGTGCGGCTTACTCCTGCGTAAATTGAGATATAGGATTGCAGCCTCAGTATGATAATTCACTTCTATCTGGTGCTCCTACTGTTAACCGTGCATTTGCTTTTGGTTAATTTTACCTTGCCTGATCCCAAATTTCACCTATCGTTTTCTTCTCTTTTTCTACTATGTCAACACATCTTAAAGAGTCTTCTGGAGTAATTGAAATGAATGGATTCCCTTCTAGATCATCCTTTAGAAAAACCTCTTGGGAGAAAAGCAGAAGTCCTATTGGCTGTGTGCCATAGCATTTTGAATCCAGAAGGATTTCTCCCCGAAAGCTGGAGAAGCATCTACTGGGATGGTGCTGTCAGGCTCCCACAGAGACTACTGGCTGCCACATGAAGCAGTGGTTTAAGTTACTGGATTTCAGTCTAGGTTGCAATCTTGGTTTTCAGTCCAGCACAAAGCATGATTTGCTTGTCTTTCCATATCATTCTCAACAGCCTTGGCAATTATATGGTTTTGGTAAAATGCTCTCAGCTTCCCTATGATTATTCCATAGGAGGTAGCATTTAGATGTAGTAATCTATTCATCAGTTGCAGATCTTTTAGGTAAGTGGTAGTAGGCAAAGGAAACACAATATTTTAAAACAGGTCTTGAAATACAATTACAAAGTTGGCCAATTCTTCTGAGTCATAAAATGATTTAAAAAAAAAGATAGCTACCATGTATTAGGCACATGCATGTCATGGTTATTACAGATGTCAATTTCCTAAACTATGAGACACCAAGAAAATGTAAAGAGCTTTGGATGTATGCTCTGCAAAGTCTAACTGCTAAATGGTAGAGAAGGAGGCTTCTATCCAAAATAGCATTTTGTTTCAGCCAAATGTTATCTTCCAAGCCTAGTCGCTGTGTTCCAATGGGAATAGTTTTTCCCTTGACTGGCAGAAATCTAGGCTTCCTTATAGGAAGGATTTCCCTTCCAGAAATTGCAAACTAGCAAAGCAAAGAACGATATCAGATGAGATTACTTTGTGCCAGAGAACAGACATTTGAATGGAATGATCTCTTTGTTTTACACTACAGGCAAGGTTTAGACTGAAAATCAACTTCAAATTATAAGCATAATGGGCCTCTTACTTTATTTTCACAGACACACACACTGTTCCTTTCTCTCCATTTCCCTCTTACTCTGTCCTTTCTTTCCCTCTCTCATTGCTGCTTCTTTGTCTCTTTTTCTCTCCCCCTGCTTCTCCCTCTCTTCCCTAAAAAAAAAACAAAAAACTTTAACCCCCCCCCCCCAAATAATGGTCCTGCTAGGGCTGCAGCCCATACAGACCTTTCTAAAAACAGGAGCCACTGCACTCACGGGAAGGAAGTCCTGCCAGTTTGAAACAGACAGGGGGCATTAACAAGTGCTGATTGGTTGGCATCTGTGACCTCATGAACTACCCTCTCCCTAGAGCACTTTTCCAGCTTAAAAATAGTTTATTAAAAATCACATTTAAATGCACAATGATTGTTTAAATGCACAATCATTCAAACAGTGCTTCAGACAGACAGATGAACAGACAGATAAAAAAAGCCCAACAGCCCAACAGAAGCATAGTAATGGGAGCAACACTGATGAAGAAATCAGCCTTTGCTTCAGAGGTACGAATATCTGAAGAAAACAGAGGGAAGTTAGGCTTAACCCTGTAGGGGCAACTCCCCCACAATGATTCCTGTTTTTAATGTATGTCTGTACACACCCTTGGGGCATAATCAAGTTGTGAGTCATTGACCCGCTTCATGTAGACTGATGCATCAAACTACTCTGGCCCTCTGGAATCATTGCCTTAGATGTCTCCCCTTGTGTTAAGGGGTGAATGTTGACTTCTCAAAGCATACTGTGTGGAAATCACCAGATCGGACATTAGGGATTCATAATAATGTGCTCTGAGCCACCCTGCACACAGAAGCCTTCTGGAATTTTGGGGAGGAACTTTGCTTTCATTCACCATTCTGTCTCTGTTTAGGTCTACCATGTACTTTCTCCTTTCTTTTGTGCTGTATGTATATAACATAATGTAACGGAGCTCTTACTGCACTGTTCAGTGCAGGGTTTTTAAGCATCTCATCTACCCCAAACCTTTCATGATGTCAAAATAAGTGGATTTTTTAAAAAGCGCTGTCATAATATGAGAGGTTCCATTACATTTGTGACTGCAATAACTGAAGCCAGACATCATGATCTGAGACAAAGTGGATTCAGGTGTAGTATGATGTTTACAAGACAGTCTATAAATGCATTTCAGGACCATTTGAACCCAATGAGAGTCCTCCAATGGACTTCATTGAATAGCAAACGATAACTTGGCTTTTACAGACTAAGCTAGGATTCATGCCCTACTCAAAATTATTATTTTTACTATTCGAGTATATTGAGAAACATGCAAATGTCACACCCAGGTCATGCAAATGTAATTCTAATTCCACCTAAAATCCTATTATCACCTAAGGTGCCACAACAGTTTTGGTCTCATCTCTCCACACTGTCACTACTCCATACATTTGCCTCTTTGAACTGCAGTCCATGCAGACTAGTAAACTTCATTTAGTCTGACTGTCCCACAAACCTCAGGCTATGAAAAGTTCCAGGTCAGACACAGTCAGATCTTTGTTCAGTGAATCTCTCTCTCTCTCTCTCTCTCATATATATATATATATATATATAATTATTAAATCCAGTTTTGTCTACTCTGCAGTAGTGATGTGTGTCTTCATGGAAACACAAGAGTTTAACAAGTTACTGAGGAAAAGCTGGACATGCAGTGGATCCAGTGCACTGGCACAAGAGCAGAGCACCTGTGTGATGTGTGTGGCTAATGAAGTCACCGTGCATTCTGCTTATTAGTTCCAAAGACAGCTGCTGGTTCCTGACACGCGGTCCCAAAGGAGACAGCACACGAGAAAGGGGAAGAAATCCAACCATTGTTAAATCAAGCATGGAAAGTTAAACTTCAGGAGTAGAGGGGAACGTAGCATGCCTCTTTGCTTTAAAAGGATAAAACGGCACTTCCATATAAAATGTAAATTTAGTTCCATGGATAAAATGTGAATTCATAGCTTCAGATAACACACACATACACACACACACACACACACACACACACACGGTATCTCCTGGCACACTGGTAGAGGTACAAACAGAGCAGTAAAATCCTTTTGAGTAAAAGAGTTTGCGATTTGTGCAAATTAAGCAAATTATGGCCACAACCTGCACAAATCACACAAATTACAGCTGCAATTTGTGTAAATGCTGAATTTAGGGGAACCTCCCCCCCCCAAATCTTTGAGCTGGCCTGCCTCATACAGATCAAATCAGGCCAGCTTGTGGGTTAGCAAGCCAGAGTCTGGGGAGCTGAGCTGCTGCAAGCTCAGCAACCTTCACCCCCCAGATGGATTCTTCCAACATCCCTAACATAAGGATGGGGCCACGACAGGAAAGGCTCTGTCTCTTATTCCCATCAACCTAATAGATCATACTGGTGGGCAGGTGAGGAGAGTCTCCATAGTCGATCTTAGGGCTCAGGTAGATCCATATAGCTGCAGGCTGTCCTTCAAGTTTAAAAGATGAATCAGGAGTGGGCAAATTGTGGCCCTCCCAATGTTTTGGCTCACAACTCCCATCAGTCCAAGCCAGCATAGACAATGGTGAGGAATGATGAGCATTGAAGGCCAAGAGTTCTGGAGGGCCACAAGTTGCCCGCCCTGGGTTAAATCATTAATGTTAAATGATGTTACTTATTTACCCATGGATAGCTGATGGTTGGATTGCACCCCAATATGTTATTTATTTGGAAGGGCAGCCATACACAGAAAACAAACAAACAAAAAACATATGGGTTTTTTTAAACAGGGGAAAAAAACACCTCATTTATAATGTAGCTGCTTAAAAGGCGTCTCATTTAGCTGTATTTTAAATCCCCAGGCTGAGAATAGTGGGAAGGTTTTGCTTAAATACTAGGAACTCAAAAGGAGCAACGTTTGCACAATAAATGGCTCTCTTACAGGGAACACGATGTGCAGTACAAGTACAGGCATTTGAACAAAAATGCCCCAATATAAAAGTACAGTCTTCAGCTATTCCTGTCTGATGAGAATTGCCAACAACATAAACATAGCCTGTAATAATTAAGTGGAATCTGCTCCTCAAGAAGCCCATCCTAGTAAATTGTATGTGGAATTAGTATGGGTTTTGGCTTACTTAGCATGGCCCATAAATATAAAAAGGACAAGAGAGCCTCTATCTTAGATTCCCGTTATATTACTTTGCCATGAACGTAGTCCAGGAACAGTGGGTATTAATTGCTGCCTAATAGAGAGAAGCAGCTAATATGTGAACATGGCACCACGGTGGGTTTTACAGAGTTTACTTGCAGAAAAAAGGCAGCTTTTGACTGCAAAGCTTGGCTAGAAACACAGGAAGCTGCCTTACACAGACTTAGACTATTGGTCCATCTGGCTGAGTATTGTCTACACTGACACTGACTGGCAGCAGCTCTCTGGGGTTTCAGACAGGTGTCTTTCCCAGTCTGTCCTGGAGATGCCAGGGATTAAACCTGGGACCTTTTACATGCAAAGCGGGTGCTCTGGTACTGAGCTATGAGCTCTCCCCTAAAAAGGGGCTGGACAAAGGGAGAATTGTACTTGTGATTCTAGAAGATTCTAGAAGAAAACCACACAGACGCATATACACAGTTTCCCTCCAAACCATCTTTAAACCACCTTTAAAACAGAAGTTGATCTAGCACTAGGGATGGACAGATCTGTCAATTTCAGGGTTGCTCTGTTTTTCATTTTTCCAACCTTAAGTTTGTTTCATCCCATTTCTGCATCAGTTTGTGAGGTTTTTTTTTTACAGTCCCCATGAAAATTCATACACATGTTCATACGCATTCCTCCTAACATACACACCTTTTGCAAGCAGTTTCCCCTAATAGTTATGTAGAGTTATTTTCACTCATATACACATTTTTTCTTTCAGAGCTTTCCTCTAACATACACATTCTTGCACACATTTTTTGACTGCAGAACTGCATCACAAATTTGGAAAACTCCAAATATCTAAGTGTAACTGCTGTAAAAGGATCAAGATCTGTCTTCCACAGATCACCCTCCAGTGTTTCATTCTTGTGTCTACACAAGTGTCCTCCTTTCCCCACAACCATTGCCTGCAACTTCGGAGCAGTCATGAAGGCTAGCCTCAGGCAGAGTGTATTACAGTAGTCCAGCCTACATGAGCTCTTTTCCCTCTAAGGCTAGCATCATCCTTATCCATGCCTGTGATTACTTTGCCTTCAATGCTTCAATCTTTTCAGAATGCAGATGTGGCTTCAAACATTTGGAATTTTAATGCAAATGATTAAAAAAAATACAGTACTTTTTTTCTTTTTCTTTTTTAGCTTTCTACATTTTCCAACCAGCTCTAATAAATAAAATACAAACAGACGTTTGAGCGTTCTGTCTAGACTTCACAAACATTAGGAATGCACCTTAAAAAAAAGATGACTGTGAATTATTTGACTATCAGGAAGGAAACCAGAATGATGTTTCAGTCACAGTTAACACACAGGATGGTTACTCATAAGAGAACCAACTCAGTTAAAATTTGGTAGTGCCTGATAAAAACCTGTGTACAAAAAAAATCATAGGCTGCAGTGCAACCATTTACATCCATGACATGTTTGCTTTATGATTTTTTCTTTTTGTGAATGAATAAATCAGGGCTACACTCAAGGAATAATATACCCAAACTGAGGCGACATTTGAGTCTTGGCCCACCAAGCTCAATTAGAGATGCTGATTCGATATTTGGTGTTAGAGAGTGATATGGCCAAGCCAGCCCTTCTATGACTAACTACCCCCCACCCCATGAAACTGTGTTTCTAAGCACTGTTTTTATATGAGGGGTGGGGCATCTGTCAGGGATGGGCCCAAAATGGGTGGACCTAACAATGTATGATAATTTAATTCCTGTTTGCAACTCATTTGAATATGTCTCATTTGTAATCTCGAACACAAACAGGAACACAATTTTCAGGATTTTTTTTTGCAATTTCCTGAACTTGCATTCACATTCAAAAGTGCACTTCCAAAATGTGCATTTGTGCAAGCCTGCACTGGGGCAAGTGCGCACTTGCACAATTCTCACCAAAGTATGCATTTTCACACTTTAGCCTATGAGGAAAATTGTGCATTTTTGGTTGGGGAAAATGCACATTTCCCACCACCCCCAAAGATGCTCATGTTTGGGAACACAAACGAGGTGAAACGAGGTTCAAGAAAGAATTCAAATAACATAAGCTCAGTGGCAGAGCCCATGTTTTGCATGCAGATGTTCCTCAGTTCAGTCCCTGGCAGCTCCAGTGAAATGTAATCGGTAGTAGGTGGTAGGCAAGAGTAAGACCTTTCAGCTTGAGACCCTGGAGAGCCACTGCCAGTCAGAGGAGTCCATAATGGGCTAGATGAATAAATCATCTGATCTAGTATAAGATGATTTCCTATTTAGTAGTGTTGCCCCCTCCAGAGTTCTGAAGAGAGGCGTGTTCAAAGAGACAGCCAAAGACAATTTGGTGCCCGAGGAAGAAAATAATAGTGGGACCTGCATGGTGGTAAACATGTAACAATATAAATTAACAGTACAATGCTAGACGTGTCTACTTGGTAGTAAGTTCCACTGAATCCAGTGGGATGTAATCCCAGCTGAGTGTGAAGGGCTGCAGCCTAAATAATGGGCCATGTGTTGTCTTTCATGGTACCTAAAATCTGTCACATGATGGAGACTAGTTGTCTCATCCTGCCTGATAATGAAAAATATGAAATCTTGAAAAACTGGACCCTGAAAGATGGACAGTGATGACCATGAAGACAAGTCATAGAGTGAATTGCTCTAACAGCAATTAAACCATCCAAATATCTATCAAATCACTGAAGGAATCTAAACAAATATTTATGCAAATGTATAAAAGCACTGCTGGTTCTCCCACCTGCCTTGTATAACCCTGCCTTCTGGGTTTAGTCAGAACTAGAACTGGATGCCTTCAAATATTGGGATCTCCCATCTCTGATTCACCAGGAAGTCTGGAAAGAAAGCTCATGTAAAATCTCATTCTCATGAAAACATTCAGCCCTGTTTTGATGTCCTGTGAGCTCAGCAGAGTCTAGATATGTAGCATATCCATGCCAAATTTCAAATGTGCTGGAAGTTAATACATCACTTGCAAAGATGCTTCTATTTAAAGACAGCTGTTTTACAACATTGGGAGTGGGGCAGGGGGAGGAATTAGAGCAGCCTGGTTGTTGTTGTTGTTGTTGTTTTTTAAAGAACTGTCTGTGCTACGGGGGTGTTTTTCTGTTGATCTGAAAAACAGGAGCAATACAGTCTTCTTCTGCAGCCATTTTGGCAAGCTATATATCACACTTCAGCAGTTGGTAAACATACGCCATGAAGGGTGAGTCGGGAGAAGCTGTGACAACAACAGGATGTATCTTATGCTGGTTGTACCAGCCCTGGGATAACAAGGTGCTCTTAGGAGATGCTGGGGGTGAAAGAGTACACTATGCAATGATGAGATGGGCATAGAATCATAGAATAGTAGAGTTGAAAGGGGCCTACAAGGCCATCGAGTCCAACCTCCATGCCAATGACTAGCCAAAACCCTGGCCCTGATTTCCATACTTAACACTTCTGCTTGCAAGCTTTCTGGAAACATCATTTGCAACATTGCAACAGTATAATGTCTTCTCTAGGGGGACTAGGGGCCACTAACCTGGCCCACTAGGGAAGCCAATGCCCTAGAGCTCCAGCTGGCCAGCTACTACCGCAGCCTTAGGGCAACAGAAAGCAGCCCTGCAAGCCCTCCACATCGAATGACAGCCCAAATGAAACCCCCCAAAGCATGTTTCCATAAAAGGCTGGGGCCTTCATCAGAAAGCAGCATGTTAAGAACATAATAAGGAGAGGGGTGCTTGATGGGACCAAAGGTCTGTTTAGCCCAGAATCCTGATTCCAATGGTGTCCAGTCAGATGCTTCCAGAAAACTCACAAGCAAGGCTGGAAGGCAATCGCCTTCCCCCACTGTCTCCCCCAATTGGACTTCAATAGGAGACTGCCTCTGATCATGGTGGCTCCATACAGCCATCATGGTGAATAGCTACGTTGCCCCTTAATAGTGAACACATCTTAATAGGGTGCACATCTCCAAAATAGAGGACACACATCACCAAAAAAGGGGACAAGAGGATATTGATGCTAACTGATATGTATAGATGCAAATTTAAAAAGAATTACTGTAACTTAAATAGAAATGCAATATATCTCACAGTAGTGGGGAATACAGTGAAAAGGTGACTAGTACTGCTTGCTCGTTCTGCTATTCAGGTGCTAACTGTTGATGGGCAACTCCGAAGCCCTTCCCTGCACTCCCTTCTTATTGTTGGACTGACAGCCCTTCAAATAGAGGACACCTTCAAATGGAGAACTAACAGATCCTCTGATAGATAGAGGACTGTCAAGCAAAGGACTGTAAAGGCATGGCCACTCTACCCCTTAAATGTAAATGTCTCAGACACGTTAGCCTTTCCCTGTAGACAAGATGAATGGCTGAACTTTCATTCATATTATGATTATGATTGTCTCCTTTGTTGGCCTTTGAACAAATGGAAAGCCTACAAAGTCCTTGTGGCAACTATATGTTTTAACCTCATTGTGGCCCAAGTGTTTGAGCATGCTAAAACCATCATAAATACTGTTTTTCTCATAAACAATATTTATGGATCTAGTTTGATTACTGGATGAGATTTGTGTTCCTCTTATAATCACTGATTTAAAGCACAATCATACACACACACACACACACACACACACATATATATATATATATATATATGAATATGATTGTGTTTTAAATCCAAGCTATGGGACTTATTTCTGAGTGTGTGTGTATGTGTATATGTATGTGTGTGTGTGTATATATATATATATATCCGCCTATTGGTGACACCCCCAACCCCGCACACACACATCACAGCTTGCCCCATTCAGCTGGCTTCCCTGACCTTCTGTGTAGTATTTTCAGGGGGCTGGAAGGGCTGCTGTGGGAAGGAGGGTTGAGGAAATCTATTTCCACCAGCCTAATTGCACAGGCCTACCTCTGGATCCAACCCACTGAGTTCCAGGTAAGTGGTATAGGACTGCAGCCTTAATTATGCTGATGAAAGGCAAACAGGAAAACAATGGCACTCAATGAGCCCACGGTATGATAATCTCTCTGCACTTCCTAAACAGTGTAGAAGGCATTAGGCATGAGACGCTTATTAAAATCAATAGTGGCTGCAGGGCTAAAACAATCCCATTCTTTGGATGTTCGCATTCTAATCGTTTATTCAGCCTGTGAAAGCAATTACTGCTTCTAGGCTAAGATGGCTATAGGCAGAGATGCCCCTTAGGTTAGATACACTAAGGCAAACCTCCAGGCTTTAAAAAGTGTATGAGCAAATTCGGGATCTTTCTAAGTTGCAAGACAGCTGTTGGTGAAATCACCGATAGATGTGTAAGTGAGTCAGAATGGAGTGTGGGGGGTGGGTGGTAACAGGAGACTCTTATGAGTAGGAAACTTGGTACATTTCTGCACAATGGTGCCAATTTATTTTATTTTTTTGAACTGCACATAGTTCAGTTGTGATTTGCACTTCCATGATGAGTGAATGTGAAGGAAGAAAGCTGCCCATAAGGAATGAGTCATCCTTCTCTCTCTCTCTCTTTCTCTTTTTTAAAGTTGTGCAGCAGTTCCATTATACGAAGTCACTGATGTGACAAATACACAAACACCTTGGCTAGAAAGCAGGGGCTTTCTCACTTCCCGCACAGCATGGGTCCACGGCTAATTCACAAGGAGACATCTCAGACACTGAACTCAAGTTATAATCTCATTTGCAGAATGGTAGTGAGGACACGTCCATCTTTCAAACAGGTACTGATGGTGACTGAAAGGAATCCATTCTAGCATTTGTCATGGGTAATTCTGGCTAGCTAGGGAATGCTGGGAGTTCTAGGACTTTTTTCTAGGGCTGTGCAGGGACCCCCTGATTCATCTTGCCCCCCTCCAACCTGCTTCGGCCTCTGGAGCTAAAGAGGGATTTGGATGGCCGAATGCCACTTCACTCCCCCCCGCTGCCACTGATCCGCCGTATGAGCTTCCAAGCTCCTCACCTGGGCCCTTGGAACACACGCCAGCAGCTGTCATCATCGCTGCTGCTGCCGCCGCCACGTCCTGAGCCCTCGGGACATGTGCCACAGCTGTCTTGTTGCTCCAGGGAGTCGCCATTTTAAAAAAAGGTGACTCCCTGTATTTCTGGAAATAGATCCTGTGCCATTTTAAAAATGGCGACTCCTTGGAACAAGAGGATGGCTGCTGGTGTGCATCCCAAGGACCCAGGTAAGGAGCTGTGGGCTGGGCGGCAGTGGTGGCAGTGATGCGGCTGGGCTTCTGGATCGCTCCAAAGTGTGCCGAAGCAGCTCTTCGTGCTGCTTCATGCCCCCTCCGCCTTGTCTCGGAAGCAGCCTGAAGCGGCCCACTTTGGCTCAGAGATTGGGCTTCAGGCCAAAGCGGTGCACGGCCCTACTTTTTTCTGTCTAAACTTGCATAGGATTGTGCCCTTAACCTGTGTCATAATAACATTAGCACAGCTTGCATTTCTATACTTATCATGGCAACAGACTATAACGTGAAGTGTGGGTAAAGGAACATACAATATCCAGATATCACTACATGCCTGAATGTTACAGGGAAGAATGGGAGAATTCAGCAGTAGTGTACTGATTCTGGTGGTACCCCCATATATTGAGCAAAGCTTACACGTTTTCTGTAGGAACACCAGCAGTGATTGATAAGCACTATGCAGTGCTCACTGCATATCCGCTGGGCTGTGCACGTAGCTCTCAACTATAGGATTGGCTTAGTCTTCAGTGTTGCCAATATAAAATTAGGAGATCACACTAATTAGTAACAAGAGCAAGACAAACAAGGAAAATAGAGGTAGGTAGCATGACACACAGAGACGGAGTTTTAAAGGCAACCATGTCATGATTCCTATATTCCCACAGATCGGCAAAAGCTAAGCCTCCAAGTGCCATGTTTGCCTCTGAAGACTTACTCTCGGGTACTCAGGAAAGACCACACTCTACAGAAATCAATCGAAATTCTTCCAATGAATTCGGCATGCTTTATAGTAGATCTATAAAGCTCTGGATAGGGGTGAATGCTCCTTCCTTGTTCTCCTCGACCTCCCAGCGGCTTTCGATACCGTTGACCACGGTATCCTCCTGGACCGCCTGGAGGTGTTGGGCATTGGGGACACCGTATTGCGGTGGTTCCGGTCCTTCCTCTCCGGCAGGTACCAGAGGGTAGCACTGGGAGAGGAGGTTTCGGACCCGTGGCCACTTACTTGTGGGGTGCCACAGGGTTCCATCCTCTCCCCGATGCTATTTAACATCTATATGAAGCCGCTGGGGGCTATCATCAGGAGGTTTGGGGTGCAGTGTCATCAATATGCGGATGACACGCAGCTCTACCTCTCATTTAAATCTTCACCAAGGTTGGCTGTAGAATCCCTGTTCAAATGTCTGGAGACGGTGAGTGGCTGGATGGGGAGGAATAGGCTGAAGCTGAACCCTGACAAGACCGAGGTACTTTTGGTGGGAGACAAGAGGAGGCTGGGGGATATTGACCTGGTGTTGAATGGGGTACGGCTACCCTTGAAAGACCAGGTCCGCAGCCTGGGGGTCATTTTGGACTCCCAGCTGTCCATGGAGGCTCAGGTGTCAGCTGTGAGCCGGACAGCGCTCTATCAACTCCATCTGATACGGCGGCTGCGCCCCTTCCTTCCCAACCATCTGCTCCCATCGGTAGTACATGCCCTGGTCTCCTCTCGTTTAGACTACTGTAATGCGCTCTATGTGGGGTTACCCTTGAAGACGGTTCGGAAACTGCAGCTGGTACAGAACGCGGCGGCTCGCCTGATTAAAGGCAGCTGCCGGCGAGATCACATCACTCCAGTGTTGAAGGAGTTGCACTGGTTACCAGTTGTTTTCCGGGCCAAATTCAAGGTGTTGGTTTTGACCTTTAAAACCCTATATGGTTCCGGCGCAGCCTATCTTAAGGAGCACCTCCAGCAGCACCAGACAGGCCGCTTAACAAGATCAGCCTCGGATGGCCTTCTCTCTGTCCCATCAGCCAGGACAGCTAGACTGGCGGGGACGAGGGAGGGGGTCTTTTCTGTGGTGGCCCCCACTCTGTGGAACTCCCTCCCTAGGGAACTCCGTCATGCCCCCTCTTTAATGAGCTTCCGTCGTGCATTAAAAACGTTGTTGTTCAGGCAGGCATTTGGGGTGGGTTAGGGTATTTTAGAAAATGTTTTTTTTGTAGAATTTTATTGTTTTAAACTGTTTTTATTGTATGTTGTACATCGCCCAGAGTGGCTGGGTGACCAGCCAGATGGGCGATTAATAAATTTAATAATAAAATAAATAAATAAAATCTATGACATGTTCTCTGTTCTTTCTCCAAAACTGGGAGCTCCTTAGTGCAAGAGGACTGAGAGTGGATGGAGCATGTTTGCCTGGCACGTTTACTGCAAGCAGAGAGATGGACCCTCTACTGCCCTTTCTTCTCCTGCACACCAGGGGGCAGGATTTAGCCATCTGCAGCCTTGGGTTCTAGACTTGCATGGTTGAGTTACCATTTTAGTTTTTAAGAAAGCTCCCAGTCACTTGGAGATGGATTATGTGTGTATAGCTCACAGCGCCCACTCATGGTGCAATCCTACGTGCATTTCCTCAGAAGAAAGTCCTTCTGTGTTCGGTGGGGCTAACTTCCAGGTACAGTACATAGGACTGCAGTTTTAATTGGGTTGGGCATGAGTGAACAATGAGTTTGTCCTCCTGGCTTCATTGGGACAACCAGCGGGCTCTCTGAGAAGGATACTCAGCCTGTAATAGCCCATTAATCTTCTTTTGCATCTGTTAGGGAAATGTCTTTGCTAAAGTGCAGCTGTGCCTCTGACTCACCTTCCAAAAAGAACAAGCAATGTCTTGGTTACTTGGTGCAGCTATTGCTCATATCTCCAGCCTGACAGTTGTGGTTCTTTTCTTTCTATATGGGTTCGTGCTGTCAGACTGACTTGTAACCTGATCGCTTCTGAAAATGTAATCTCACAGGGAACCTAATGAATTTTATAACAGTCTGCCTCAGTGTGTGTAGTCTATTCTTCTTTGATGCACTATCCTGCCAAAATAAGTAGACAATTATTACTAAGAATAATACAGCAAATCCTTGTCTTCCTTTGCAAGTCCCATGTGTTGGTCTCTGAAGAAATTTTTAAAAAACCTCACTGCAGTGTATTTGCAGTACTCTCCAACTGCTCCCCGCCTTCCTGGCCAAAGCAGTGCAGGGAATAGGGCTGGTGAATCTATTTCTGGTGCATATCACTTTGCATGTTTTCACCCATAATTCTATTCTGTTCCATTTCTGTTCTAAAAAAAGAGAGAAACACCTTCTCAAAATACATTAATTAGGCTGCAATCCTATGCACACTTACTTGGAGTAAGCTCTATTGAAAACAACAAGATTTACTTCTGAGAAGACATGTATAGGATTCAGGGATATGTGAATCTGTTCATTTCAGGTTCTCTTTTTTTCTGATTTTCCCAATCTTAAATTCGATTCGTCTCAAACTTCGACAGAAAATGTCCATGCAAAAATTCACACACACTTTTGTACACAATTCCCCTGCAATGTATGCATTTTTGCATGCAATTTTCATAATTTTAAATGTTATTCTTACATATATATGCATAATATATATTGTGGCACTAACATACACATTTTGTATGCATTTTTTAAAAAAATTGGAGAACTCCATTGCAAAATTTGGAGAAGTGCAAATTGCAAAGGATAACTGAGTTTCAGTTTGCAGATTGGTTCAAAAGTGAACCATTAGGTAAATTCACCTTCAAATGTGAACAAAACAGATTTCTCCCCCATCCCTAATCGGATCGGACTGTGTAATATGTATCTTCAATATACATTTAAATGTGTTTGTCTCTCAAAAATATGTAGGTCACTGTATATTTTGAAATGCTTAAATTGCCCCAAACTGACCCTTAACATTAGGAAATAAGCAAAACTTGGTGGATAGCCAAGTTCTGATCCATGCATTGTCTGATCATGTCATTTCATCTATGAATTTGCAAAGACTGCTGGGGGAAGTCATCTGGAGGTTTGGGCTGGAGTGTCACCAACATGCAGATGACATGCAGCTCTACCTCTGTTTTCTACCTACTAATCCCAGGGAGGATGCTGAACTCCTGAATACGTGCTTGGAGGCAGCTTTGGGATGGATAAGGGAGAACAAGCTAAAGCTTAATTCAGACAAGACAGAAGCACAGTGGGTGGGGAAATTTGCTGATCTGGATAGAGGGATTCAACAAGCAATGGACAGAGTTGCACTTCCCATGGAGGACCAGCTCTGTGGCTTCTTCTGGATTCAGTGCATCTGTGGAAGAGCAGGCGGCAGCAGTAGCCAAGAGGGCCATTTACCAATGAAAACGGTTATGTTAGCTGTGATTTTATCTAGAGAAATCAGACCTAGCATCAGTTATGGGTGCTCTCGTGACAGTCAGACTGGACTACTGTAATGCATACTATGTGGGGCTGCCTTGTAGATGACCTGGAAATGTCAGCTGATGCAGGATACAGCCACTAGAGACCCTGTTGGGGCTAGATGGTTGGATCAGCTGTACTGGTTGCCGCAGCATTTCTGGGCCATATTTGAAGTTTTGGTCTTGACCTTAAAAGCCTTAAGCAGTTTGGGTCCAGGGTATTTGAAGGACTACCTACATCTTGCCTGGGTGTTCAGATCATCATTGGAGGCCCGACCCACTGGCTGACATTAAGGGCACAATCCTATGGAGACAGACGTCAGCCTCCAAACTCAGAGGCTGGCGCCTATCCAAAGCAGGGCAGAGGGAACATGGAGGGGATCCTTTCCTCCATGATCCAGCCACCCTGCATTTGTGGGCATCTAGCTGTGGCTTCAGGGAGGGGGAGCTGTCAGGGTTCCCTTTTTGCCCCTGCTGAAACTTCAAATAGCCAAATCAAAATACAGACAAGAGGCTTTTATCCATGGCTGTTTAATCCTTTTACTTCAATGGGTCATACAGATGCAAATTGTCAGTAACTCACAGTCTACAAACGAAATGCCTTCAGGGAGTTCAAAGGGAAGCTACAAAGGTTGAAAGTTGCCTAGTGTTTGAAAAAAGGCAGGCACGTTTTCCTATCTTAAGGGGTGGGGGGGCTCTCCCTCTATCTCGTGAGCCTCTACGTGTAGCTGTTCCCACCGGGCCAATTGGGCAGATTGGCTAAGCTCTGCCCCTGCCATCTCTCTCTTGGCTCTGCATCTGCGCCTGGAGTCTAAGAATTCAGGCTGTCCAAGCCCCACCTCTCCCTGTTCACTATCTCTCACAGGGGTGAGTAAAGGGACGCCCTCTCCATCCAGCTGGACTATTGAAACCTGAGGAGTCTGTCTGTCCCTGTCTGGAAGAGTCTTGGAAAGTTCCTCCCCCACGTTTTGCGGTTCCTCTTTGGAATCTGAGCTACTCTGCTACTTTTTGTGCTCAGAGGCACCCCTGACAAGAGGGAAGGGGCCTAGAGACTGGATAGGAAGCTGTCTAATGTGACTTCTGCAGTCTCCTCCCCTCCTTGCCCCCAGGAATGCCCTGTTTTTGCCCTCTCTGCACTCCATTTACGAGCTCAGAGATTACAGTGGTGTGAACAGAACCGCACTAGCTACGAGGGGGAGGGGGTGGGGAGCACGGTTTCTGGGAACTGAGATCAGACAACCTTAGTTCCCAGAAAACAAAAAATCCTATGGCCAACTAGGCAGTGTTAGCGTCCATAGGATTGCTCGCTAAGATCTGTAAGACTGGCAGGCACAAGAGACAGTGCCTTCTCTGGGGTGGACCCTCCTCTGTGGAACTTACTCTCAAGAGATATAAGGCTGGCTCCATCTGTTGCTGTTTTTAGGGTTTTTTTTTAACTTATTTGTTTTCTTTGGATTTTAATTAAATGTTTTATTATACATGCCATTTTTGTTACTGATTCATTTTAAATTGATTTTAAATTGTTTTTATAAACTTGTTATATTGATATAGAATTTTTTGTTTCATATTGTGTGTTGTCTTGGGAAGACTGCAGTTTTGAAAGGTGGCTAAGGAATGCACTAACTACAAATGGCATACATTTGAATTCCTCACACGTCCCTAAGAGGGAACCAGCAGTAGGCAGCCTGGAGAACTGGTCAGCCCACAGCACACCAACTTGAATTCCGAGGAATTCATTGTTCAAGAGAGATATCATGTTGCATTGTGTGTTACATCTTTCCCTCTTTAAAAGGTGCAAAGATCCAGTTGAGGAATCAGTACTTGAAATGTAGAATGGAATCCTGAATATGTGCATCATTTTTTCATTTAAGTGACCCCATCTTTAAATGTGATATTCATTGCATTGTACTGTGCAATTTCATTTTGCATTTGAAAACAAATGGGTGGGGTTGCCCTGATTTCAGACCTTGAAACATTGAACTGTGCCCAGAACAATTAGTTTGCACTAGATTTCATTCTGATGTCTCAATGTTCAGTGGAGTTATTGTATTACAAGCCAACAAACAAACAGGACACCAGTGAAATAGCACCAGACGCCTCACTTCACTTGGCCAATTAAAACACAGTTGATAATACAGAAGTGTGATGAATTGCATTGGTCACGAGATCATGGTGAGCACACTTAACTATCCCTTTGTTTACCCTATCGGTGTAAAAATCTTGTAAACGCTGGTGCAAACAATGGAGAGTACTAATCCAAAACCTAAACCAAGATTAATAGAGAACTGTGAAAACGCCACTCATGTTTAGAATCAGTTATTTAAAGCATCTACTCTTTTTCAATGCATTGAAATATTTGAATCAATAAAAGCATTCAAGTTTAAGCCATGGTGAGCTGTGGTGCTTGCCGGCTGGTTTTTTTTTTTTTTAATATTCAAGCCACAGCTGTGGCTTGTTGTGTCATCCAGACCTGGGTGATGGGGGCTGTGTGAGGGTTAAACAACCCTCACATAACCCTAGAACAGGCCATGGGCTATGCAAGGGTTGTTTAACACAACCCCCACTGCCTGGGTTCAGCTGTTGCTATAGCTTGTATATTCAACATGGCCACCCACACATTCTGGCATGCGCTGCAGCCCTGGGGGGCTATTTGATTGTGTGAACCGGCCCAGTAAAAGGCAGCTTTCTATGTTCTTCATGAGGTCTGCAGCCTTGTGCATTGCCCCAGCAGTTCAGGAAGAAGCTTTGCTGCTGGAGTAACATAAGTCTTTGGCCTTAAAGTTGGAAAATGGTTGAAGGCGTCCATCTCTTCTTTTATTGGAAAGGTCAGATGTAAGTTTAGGATATGGATCTGCCAGTTCTGCTTCAGAAGCTCTACCACAGCTGTCCCCACCTTGGTGCCTTCCAGATTTGTGTATTTTTGACATGTTTAAATGGCCATTCTGGCTGGGGATGATAAGAGATGTAGTCCAAGTCATCTGGACAGCACTAGATTGGGGAAGGCTGCTCTACAAGATCTAAGCATTAGACATGTGTTTGCTCTTCTGCCATGAGGACAGCCCTTTCCTTGGCCATTCCCGCACCTTTCTGAACTTGCACCATTAAGATCCTAGTTTAGACATATGCTGCTACAACCAATCTCGAGTCTTTGCTGGTTATGGGAAATGGTTATCTGGTTTCGTCCAGTTGAAAGCAGATTTCCACAGTCAGCAAATGCATAGGGAGCAAATGAGATTGATTGATTGATTGACTTCCATTTCCAGCCCAACCCATCCCTTGGGCACCATAAAACGTACTACCAAAAACATAAAATAACCCAGCCAAAATATAAAATACTGTATACAAAAAAAAGTTTAAAAAAACCCTCTCCAGAACTGCTTAACACCAGCTGTTAAAAGTCAGCCCAAACAAAATCTTACAAGACTTCTGAAAAATGATCAGGTTTAAGCGGCAGTGAGCTCTCTGGGGAAAGAATTTCCAGACACTCATGGCCTTTTCAGATGATTTAAACACACACACACACATTTTCCCTTAGTGCAACAGTCACATTAGTCCTGATCCAGCACCAGCAGTGCAACTACCAGGGGAAAAAACAAGCACGCTGAAGACTCCATCGGGTTGTATCCATTGGTGTCCATCCGCTAATTTCTACTGCTTGCAGAAAACTGGTTTTCATTTTTGTGCGAGTGTCAAATTCAGTACTTTTATTCTGCTTGCTGCTAGCTGGATACAACTAATTGTTTCTTAGTATTATTTACTTATTTAAAACATTTTGTAATCACTCCTCATCCAAAGGATTCCAGGGCTGTGTACAAAAGTGTGAATAGAAGTATTCACATGAGCATAGAAACATAATATAATTTAAAATAAAATAAAATAAAATAAGAGAAAATAGCAACCAATTAAGCAGAATAAAAACAGACTCAAGCATAAAAACAAACAGAGCAACATTTCCTCTAAATGCCTGGGCACATAGGAAGGTCTTAGACTGGTACTAAAATGACTGCAGTGTCAGCATCTGATCTCAGAAACTAAGCAGGGTCAGCCCTGGTTGGTACTTGGATGGGATGGGAGACTGCCTGGGAATCAGGCTTCCTGCACTGAGCAGGGGGTTGGACTTGATGGTCTTGTAGGCTCCTTCCAACCCTATGAGTCTATTCTATAAAAGCGCCACTTACACCACTTTGTGGAGTACATTGCAGCCAGGGTGCTATCACAGAAAAGCAAGAAGTTAAATGTGCACACACAAGGACACTTAACTAGAAGATTGCCATTTCCCCCTTCTGTTGATGGCAGCAAAAATACAAGTGTTTCATCAGTAATGAGGGAATAGGGCGAAGAAAAATATAAGAGAAGCAAATAGTCCTTGTAGAGATCTAGAAATGTCATATTTCAACCTAACTGCAATATTCCTCACCAGGTACTACTGGGTACATACAACCTGGTTTGCCCCAAATACGTGTAGAGATTCTTCATTCATTCATTCATTCATTCCATTTCATTTCTCTGCCACCCAATAACCAAAGTTCTCTGGGTGGTTCACAAAAATCAAAACCACAGCATACAGCATAAAACAATATAAGATATGATGCAGATGACATATCTAAAAAGGGCTTAAGTGTAAACATTTCCTGCTCACCTTTTGCTCAAACAGCACTTAGTAGAGCAGGAATTAAGTCAGGAATGGGTTGCCCTGGGAGCAAAGAATCCTGGCAGTCTCCTCACACATGTTTATGCAGGGCTAGCTCTCCTATTAGGCAAAGTGAGGCAACCGCCTTAGTGGGAAGATGCTGGGCACTGCAGTGGCAGCTCCCCAGCCATTACTCCTGAGCCTCCTCCAGCCATTCCCCTTTTGGAGGTCACACCTGTGTGTGCCTGTCCTGCTCCCCTGAAACTAGCTGGCTGATCTCAGGTGTGATGGAGGATGTACTTCTATTGCCAGTGTTGGGGGGGGGGGCACATCTTGTCCGTTGTCTCAGGCAACAAAATGTCTTGGGCCAGCCCTGTATTTATAGATAGTAACCAATCACATTTAAGTACTTTAACAATAATTATGGACCTATATTTAACCTCCCCTCTTTTATTTATTTATTTATTACATTTATATCCCGCCTTTTTTCCTCATTTAAGGAGCCCAAGGCGGCGTACATAATCCTCCTCCTCTCCATTTTGTCCTCACAACAACAACCCTGTAAGGTGGGTTGGGCTGAGAGTCTGTGACTGGCCCAAAGTCACCCAGTGAGCTTCCATGGCTGAGTGGGGACTAGAACCTGGATCTCCCGACTCCCAGTCCAACACTGTAGCCACTACACCACACTGGCTCTCTTATAATATAAGCATATTGAAGACTGGCCCTCTTCAATATGCTTATCTATTACATTGTTGTTAATGTACTAATCCACTAAAAATTGAGTTACCCAGACTTAAATAAGAGAAGTATGGTTGGGAACAATATGAGCTTGATGCCCCTAGACTGTGTTGGTGCCCACTAAATCCTAAAGAAATATAAATTATGATTTGATGTTGCTTGTTTATCACCATGGTAGTACTTCAAAATTTAATGACATTCCGCCTTTAATTTGTTCTGAATAATTTAGAACCATTTCACACATGCTGTTCCTGCCTCACAGAGGTAGTCAGGAAAATCTTACAACCGTGTATGCTGGTACAGATGTGATCAGTCTTTACATGTGAAAAACGTTGGAAATGCTTTCCCCCTGCAATCGTGGATACCCACGTAGAAAAACTCTAATGTGTGAAGGGCAGCCCTCACAGAACATTGTGATTTATTGTGTCTTGCTTACATTCCTTTGGATGTGTAGGAATACTAATAGAACTCAGTTCCCTCTGCTACTTATACTTTCCGCTGAACATTTCTGAGGACATCTCTCTGTGAATAGCTTTCCTCCAAGTGAGCTTGCTGCTTTGGAACTTGGGATTCTGAGCGTGATGACAGCTCCCCGTTACCACCCTTATGTGGTGCGTAAAACACAAAGGCTTGCAAAAATCCTCCTCCAGGAGATGATGTGTGTTCTTTGGCACCAACTGTGCTCAGAACATTATTAAACTCTTTGGAAATAATTCAGAAATGTACGTTTATTTGTAAAACTTTTAACGGTTTGTCTTTTAAGAGCAACAGCTTGTCTGCAGTCCTGGAAACGCCATTAGGGGTCTGTGTGACTCAATTTATGACTCAGGAAACTGCCCGTTCTGTCCTTCAAAGCACATTTTTAGTTCCACACTTCAGTCAAGCTGAAATCAGATGAAACCCAGCTTCGCCCCCTCAGAGGAACTAGATTAGGCCACACGTAGCACATGTTACACCAAAGAGCTAATTGCTTATGCATTTTATATGGAGGCACTATAAGATGTTTCCTTGTTATTGCAAAAACCTCACTATGGGTTTTACCATATATTATGGAGGATGCATCACTGCCATCAACCCACAATCTGCCTTCCCCCCCATTCCACCAATCCCAGCATTTCCTCGGTGACATTTTGTAAAAGGATTGTATGCCACGTGTCATCTCATTGGTTCTTTCCCTGCTAGGCTGGCCATGTCTCCTCTTTTACAGAGAACAGTCCTCTATTTGAAGGGTTGCCAGAGGACCTCTAATTGAAGACAGTCTCTATTGGAAGAGCTGCCCTGTCCAGTTCCAGTTTAGAGATAACGAACCATAAAAACTATTGCCTATCCATAGTTAGACCCTGAAGAGCAGACTGAACAGGCAGGCACACAGGACACCTGGTCACACTCTTCTACACTATGGTGAGATGTACTGTATTTCTAGTTAAATTATGAGATGGCCAAGTTCATTTTTCAAGATGGCTACTATAATTACAATCTTGAGCAACATCACTAATTCTACAAAAGTACAGAGAGCTGGAAGGGAACAATCAACTCTTTGAGAGCTACCGCATGATTTGATTAGCTACTAATGTAGTTGGCCCTTTCCCTGAAACTAATCCCTTTTGAGTAAGAAAGGCAATGGCAATGCTACCAAGATGTCTTCTGCTCCTGTCACAGCTATGGAACTCTATGGAGACTTTCTGTTTGCTGACTCTCCACTTCCTCATCATTGCCTCTAAATCTTTAACCAGCTTTTCCAGCTGCCTCACACAGATACTGTCTGCCTGGAATGGGAATTATGGATGAAACAGAAGGAAAGAAACATTCAGCTGAATTTTAGGAACATTTGCTAACCCAGCAGTCTACTTGGGCTGCAGAACAATCTCCTGAGGGAGATGGTGGGAAGCCCCGTTGCCTGAGTCATTTAAAACTAGACAGGATAATACAATTGAGAACACACAGTAGGAAAGTATCCTGCCTTGGCAGAAAAAAGTCTGGATGACTGTATGTAATTCTTGTACTGAATTTCCACAGGGCTATGAAAACATGAGGAGATGAAAACATTAGACTTCTAGCTCTTTGAAAACAAAGCAGAGAAATTGCCCTTGAGAATTCTGGCAAATATCCATCCAAAGACAACATCCAGGTCTCTCTCTCCCTCTGCTTTATCTGCAAACTGGAAAAATAGTAGGCACATATAGAGCTTTAGATCAAGAATCTGTCATCAAGTTAATCTAGAGCCTGTCATCAAGTTAATTGCATCAGTCTTTTCTAGATTATGTTGACCGCTTTGACACTTAAGTTCCTTGATGCCAGCCTTTCTTTTTCTAGGCCTTTCTTTCCCATCTGCAAAATGGAAATAAGCATTCTTCTTTTCTCTGTATTTGGTCAATTTATGGGGATTTTTATGGGGACTGTGGCATACAACAAGTATACTTGTTGTGTACCACAGTGTGATCCCTCTAAGCCAGGGGTGCAGAACCTCAGGTCCGGGGGCCAAATCCAGCCCTCCACAGTTCCCCAGATGGCCCCACCCCATCATCTGGCCCCACCCCTTTCCCCCTGGCCATCAATTGTTTGGTGGTTTCTCAGCTTTTGTGCAGTTTTTTCCCCATTCTAAAGTATTGAAATGCCTTTCCTAAGGCTTAGTTACTGGCCATAAGACCTCTAAGCTAAAATATGCTGGTAGTTTAGGTCGTCTTGGCCGCACCGCTTTTGCTTTGGCCCCACGCACCACTGGAATGCAACCCCTGAAAGATTCTTCAAAGAGAGAATCGAGCTGAAAGAGGTTCAGCTCCTGTGCTCTAAGCATAGTTTAGTATGATGTCTGGATCAGGCAAACTATTAGAGATGGGAAAATACCATCCTGTTTGCTCAAAAACTGAACACCCAGCCATCCACCCACCCACCCAGTAATGTTCACCATCACTCTTCCCCCTTCCCTAAGGCAAACCAACAGGACAGAGTATTAGTAATAAATAAATAGTAATAAGTATTACAAATAAGTAAATAAATGAATAGGACAGGGAAGGGAGGGAGAGTAGCTGTAAAAAAGCTCCATAGTTGTGGAAGTGGGGAGTCTCTCCTGGGTGACATGGAGCTGGCTGCCATTTGCATCCCAAGAAGGAGGGTGTCTGAAGCTGCCCACCATCTCAGGTTGCAAACAAGCTCCATCCCACCCCCAGAGAGTCCCAGCACAGGCACTCTCTTGGGCAGCTCAGAGCTGGCTGACATTTTGGGGGCTTGGAAGCCACCCAATCTCGAGCTGCCAATGGAGATTCAAGGCCCAGTTCAAGGAGGAGCAAGCTAGAAGGGCTGAGCCCACTGTGAACTGGGCTTGCTCCCCTAATTAGACCAGGAGTGCTTGAGTTGTCAAGCACCACTGCTTCAAATACTTGTTCCCATACCTACATACCACGGCTTGTGCATATCATAATTTGTCAACTTCAGACACCACAGCAACTTATGCTTTGCTCAAATCAGGGTGTGTGTGTGTGTGTGTGAATCAGATCACAAGAATGGAGGAAGGAGTGTATGAGCCCAAAGTGTCTGTATGATGGGCAAGCCATAATGTAGGAAAGGTCAGAACAAAAGCTATATATTTCAAACATCACCTCATAACAATAGAAACAATGAACAATATTTGGTTGTATTTTGTTGTGAATTTGTACATATTGCATTTTATTATTGTATTTATAAAATGCTTTGTATTGATATAAAGAGATTTTGAGTAAAATTTGTAGTTTTTGTTCTGACCTTTTTTACATTGTGGTTTAGTCTTGAGTGGTCAGAAAACTATTCCTCTTGATTTGACTCTACAAACCATAGTTTGGACATGACATCTAAACTGGGCCTGGGACTTCCAAGCTGACGACCTCACTTGCTCAAAAGGGCATCAGAAATAGTCAAGGTACTTTCCCGCATGCTTGAAGGTAGGAATTCAGTATATATGTAGACCTTTATTTAGTCAAAGTCAGATGCTCTCAGGTTTCTCATTCAAAACTCAGGGAATTAATTTGACCCTAAAACAGTAGCCAGCAGTACTGCAGAGAAGAAATCAAACCACACATAATGGGATGGAGAGATTTTGAAAAATTGCTTCACGCATAGTTTGGGTGTAGGCTGAAGGGGGATTCGCAGTTTCAGCCATTACTTTGAGTGTGAAAACAGGACAACCCACACATATGACAGAATGGAGAATTAAAGGGGTTTCCCCTGTGTGTGCTTTAGTAGTTGTATGGAGGTCACCCACACACCAGATCCTAGGTGCGAAAACTACAGGCAGATAGTTTAGGCAGCAAATCTGATTACTGCACATACATCAGTGTAATACTAGGGTTCCCACAGGAAATATATATAGTGTGTATGTGAGACCCCTAAATGGAATGTAGGCTGGTGGCAATGAAGCAACTAGATGGAAAGATCAGTACCTTGGTTTTCACCATTTTCAGCGAAATATTGGTGAGATGATGAGGAGAGATAGGGCAGGAGCTTGAAGGAGAGGCAGAACTGAGGATGATGGAGATTGGCATATGTTTGAAAGGAGACAGGATGGATCCAGAGGGACAAGAAGAGGTAGGAAATGAAGGAGAAGGAGATGGGGTCAACTGCTTAGTCATGGAGTCAGAGACTAAGTGAAGGAAAAGGTATAGATGGGATCTTGTTACAGCTGCTCCTTAAAGAAGACTGAAAGGTCTTCCATGATGTGAGAGAGTCAGTTTGGGGATACTCAGTAAAGAAGAATTTCTTCAGGGACTTGGGCTTGAATTACAGACCTTATGGCCTGAGATATACACTTAGGCCTCAAAGCCATCTACAGGCATGGAAGGGAATGGGAGGAGAAAGAGTCATCCTATAATTGGCACATGGGGTGGAGCCTCTGGACTGACACATGTATATACTAAAGCCTGGCCTCTGGCCTCATACTCTGCCCACATGCTTGGGCAACACAATTTTGGATGTTTTTGGTCTAGCCAGCACTGATTCTCAAGAGAAAGTGCTCTGGGAGCATCTGATTCAGAGTGTCTACTCCCTGAGACAAGGGAAAGGTGTTAGCTGGACCAGAACTTGAACACAAAGCATTGCTTCTCACTTGGCCACAGGGGACCTACCCACTGGGAAATGCAATGATGCAGTGAAACGTCCCACTTCACAATGGCTGGGATACCAGCAGCAAGTGCAGCATGATTTTCTTGCACAGTTTTTGCCTTCCACCAGCACCAGACTCTTCTTCCTGGGTGGCCAATTTGCCCTCTGCCAAGCTGCTGAAACTTAGTGATGACACCATCAGTGTGTGTGCATGTGTGTGCATGTGTGTGCATGCAGGGCTGGCGTTGGCATGGTTGATCATCTGCTGAGGGTCCATGGACAGGAGAACCCAGACCCACTCCTCCTCTTCACCACTGCAACCCATTTGTTCACCTGCCTCTTGCTCTGACCCAGACAACACTGGGAAGGACGAACAGTAGATGCCAGGCTTGCATGCTCATTGGCTCTCTGCCTGGCAAGCAAGATGGTAGCAATGATGAAGAGGAAGAGTGGGAGCAGGTGACACTGCTGGTGAGAGAAGGTAGATGCATCAAGGGAGAGGGACCCTCCATCCCTGTCTTTCTCAAGTGCCTCCCAAAACCTGGAGCCAGCACTGTGTGAGTGGCCACCAACCAGCTTTACTGGGGAGAATCCAGCCCCCCAAGCTGCAGAAGTTTGCCATTCTTTGTTGATGCCTTCCATATTGTACATCCGGCCTACATCTTCAGTGCTGCAGAGGGGGGGAACACTGCATTTTCTAGCATGCTTACTTCTGTTGACAAGGTAATAACAACATAATTAACTTATAACACACATGGCAAGCAAGTACATACTGCTAAATCATACCGTTCTGTGGACAGGACTACAGGGATTATTTCATGATAATTGATGGTGTTCAGTAGGGTAGGCTTAGACAGCAAGATGAAATTTCACTACAAGAGGGCATCAGACATAAGCATGAATAATAAGACCAGTGGTCACCGTGATTATAATTGAGAAGCAGATGCATGGCTTTTGGTTAGAAAGCAAGTTTGTGTGGGTTTTGAATAATGGGCAATTATCAGTGGTTAATGCTTGCCCTGAAGAATGTAGAGAGCATCAAATGGAAATATGATCTATGGAAAGGAAAATACTATGACTACATCTTGAAAACAATGCCAAGTTGGCTGAAATGGGACCTAATTTGTTTTTGCAGTGAAGCTTATTCTTTGAAAGTCAAATACATTAAAACAATAAAGCTCTGGGAGATATGAAATTATCTGGAACAGGCACATGGTTAACAGTCAATATTTCAAGGGAGAACTGTTAGGAGTATCTAAGTACACCAGGACAACGGCAAGAATAACAATGTGAATAATGGATCTAACTCATCCAGCTTGTAGCTTTAATGCAAAGGGCTGATCCAGGCTTGATTAAAAGGGACCAAAAGATTCCCATTGACTATGGACTTCAAACTACTGAGGTCCTCCAAAGAGTTCAGCATCAAGAAATCCGACAGAACCTTCTGCACAACTCCTGTGACTACTGCTCATTGATGCCAGCAACAACAACAAAAATTAAATTGGTCAAATATTTACTTGGAGTCTTTTATTAGGGGTAGGCAACCCACTGCCCTCCGGATGATTTGGACTACAACTCCCATAATCCCCAACACTTGGCTATGCTGGGCTGGGGCTGATGGGAGCTGTAGTCCAAAACATCTGGAGGGTGCCAGGTTGCCTATCCCTGCCAGTTTATACACTGTTGGCCTGACCCAGAGCTATCAAGCACAGCAGAAGGCTGGAGTCCCATAGAGTCATCGAGGCTGGAGAGCAGAAGCTTCTCACAGCTGTAATCAGCTGACAGGTTGGAAAGGAACCACCAGACTCAGTTCAGGTGTCCCTTTAATCACTGTTTCTGCACTACCTAGCAGCTGACTGGTGGTGTTAAGGGTTTTGCTCAACTGCGGAAGGGAGGTTTGCCGAGACGGCTCCCGCTCCCACCAACAGCAATGTCCAGTTGCTGAGCATAAAAAGGTAGAAAGAAGAGTCATCACTAATAAAAGTAAACACTGCTGCTTGCTGCCTTGTCATAGGAATGGCTGAGAATTCTGATTCAGTTCAGTTTTGATGAGAATGTACCAAAATTCGTAAAGTTCTCCATGTTTGGGACAAAAAGAACTTGAGATTTTAAAAAAATTGAATACGGGAGAAACGGAAACTGACAGATTCGTCCATCCAGGTCCAGGTTTTGAGTGCCTATAGCTCTGAACAGTTGGGGTTTGAACTGCCATGTTAGTGCTTAATTAGGGTTGCCACCTCTATTTCCTGACAGGCACTAAAGCTGCTACATAGCAGGCAGGTATAACATTGTCCCCTCCATGCTGGGAATAGCTGCGCCTATAGAATTTGACTGGTGCAGATGGCTGAGGATTTCGTTTCAGTTTGTTTTTGATAAGAATTTACCCAAATTCACAAACTTCATATTTGGAAGTGAAAGAATTTAAGATTTTAAGAATTTTGAATGAGAGAGAAAGCGAAATTGACAGATTCATCTGTCCCTACTCACAACCAGCTATCATCATTACTAGCAGAAATGTGCTTGTGAACTCCTCCTGCTGATGAAATGCCACAGATGATTTCATTTATTCCTTTTACAAAGATGTAGGTGTGGAACCCACCTTTAGGGATTCTGACAAAACTGGCAAGTCCTTTAAAGGTGAAACTAGCTTGAAATCGAGTCTATATAACTAGCCACAAAAGACATCAGGACCAATTATTTCTGAAACGGAATGGATTTTTGCTAGCAGCTGGCTTGTAATACGAGAAATGTTGCAGACTCTCTTTTGTATGTTTTCTGACAAGTTAAAGAGGAGGTTATTGGATGTCCTCTGGCAGGTGCTGATGGATTAAAGTGGTCGGTGGTGAGGAACAAACTTTGAATTAGAGGTTTTTGTGTGTGCAGCTAACGTGAATATGATCTGTTGGCATAATCCCCCTTATTTAACACAAGGTTCACGTGTGATGGGTTCTTTCCCACTTCTGCATATTTTTCAAACGATGCTATAATAAGCCAGTGGCCTCCTGGTAATATTTCAGAACGACAATGTATAATGTAGAACAGTTCAAATCTATTTGCCCCTTGAACTACCACATATAAGGTTTGTTGTTTATTTGGTCAGTTGCTTCCGACTCTTCGTGACTTCATGGACCAGCCCACGCCAGAGCTTCCTGTCAGCCGTTGCCACCCCCAGCTCCCCCAAGGTCGAGTCCGTCACCTCCAGAATATCATCCATCCATCTTGCCCTTGGTCGGCCCCTCTTCCTTTTGCCTTCCACTTTCCCTAGCATCAGCATCTTCTCCAGGGTATCCTGTCTTCTCATTATGTGGCCAAAGTACTTCAGTTTTGCCTTTAATATCCTTCCCTCAAGTGAGCAGTCTGGCTTTATTTCCTGGAGTATGGACTGGTTTGATCTTCTTGCAGTCCAAGGCACTCTCAGAATTTTCCCGCAGCACCACAGTCCAACATATAAGGTACCAATAAAGAAATAAACAAAATATCACATGCTACAACCACTGCTGTGAAAAACACCTTCAGGAATTGATCCAAATGTTACACTTTATAGGGGAAAAAAACTATGGCTGCATGTTTTCGTTTTTATCATTTGTAAAGAACTGCAATTAAATGGAGAGTTCTGAGCTTTACAGGAAGTGTTTGTTGGACAGAAACCTGGTGTCAGTTCAAAAGTATGAAGTGCCAGCAGCATTAAGGTACAGGAAAAACAATCAACAGCACAATCGTATATAGGTCTACTCAGAAGTGTCATTGAGTTCAGTGGGGCTTACTCCCTGGTAAATGGGTATAGGATCTAAGCCTAAATGCCTGAAGTGTGCCACGGCCTGCCCCCAAATAATCTACTCCCTAAGGATTTTGGGAGTAGAACATTCCTGGGTTTTACAAGTCTTAAAAACATAGGGCTGGACGAGTATTAATCATCTAGACTAGCCCACTATCCTAAGACAGGAATCCTCTACTGAGATGACACACAAACCAACACTAGGAACACAGAAAGCTGCCTTATGCTGAGTCAGACCGTTGGTCCATCTAGCCCAGTACTGTCGACACTGACTGGCGGTAGCTCTTGAGGATTTCAGGCAGGATTCTTTCCTAGTCCTACCTGGAGATACTGGGGATTGAATTTGGGACCTTCTGCATGCAAAGCAAGTGCTCTGCCACTGAACTATTGCCTCTCCCTAAATCTGTTAGTTCTAATGCTTCAGGGTGAATCCAGACTAGCCAGGGTAGTTTGTTTAAAATAACTGCTGTTTTTATTGTGGTCTTACTGCTTTTATTGTGTTTTTATTGCTGTTAATATCATGCATGTTTTATGTGTTTTATTGCTGGACTCTACCTTGGGAAGGCTTCTGCCCTGAAAGGCAGCCAAGAAATATTTTAAATAAACAAACAAACAAACAAATAAATAATATATTACCGATATTCACATGAAGAAGAGGTACAACATATACTCCAAATGGTTACTGGTCACTGCTTATACTTCCCTCCCAAGGGAAGCCCCCCTTGCTCCTTCTCTAATGGCTCTTCACTGCATGGCAATGTTGTCTTCTGATTTGGAGGGTTTCTCCACTGTCAATAAGACAGTGTTGCAGAGCAATTTCTTCTGTGTCTGCCTGGATTTCTATTTTAACTGGCATCATTTTCTGATGTTAATTATAATCTGATGCTACTATTAACTTTTTATTGTTATTTGTGGCATTGCTGTTGGTGGTCATTGTTTGATTCTTATGATTTAGCCTCCCTGACCTTACATTATACTTCACTTGTGATGGTTTTGTGCACGAACTTGTAGAGGTAATATGAGCTTTAGCATGACTGTAATAATCAGGCAAAAATAGATACGATGCTAAGCGCATCATTTGCTGCTGTGTCTTTCATTTTTTTAAATGGCTAATAGCAGACACAGGGAGCTTTGATTTTCATTAAGACCATGGAACCCTTTCCTCCCCCACTGTGGTCCTGACAATCCCCCTCCCCACCATTGGGTTGAACTAGATGATCTCTGAGGTTCATTCAAACTCTATGATTCTATGGTTGCTATTCCAATGGAAGCTTTAAGCCAGGGGCTAACAGCAGCGCCCACGCCCTGCTCAATACAACCCTTACTACAATCTCTCCCGCATAACAGGTATTAGCAATTAAAAATGAAAGATGCAACAGCAAGTGTTTGGCCCTCATCCTATCCCTCTTCCGAGCCACTGTCGTTATTATACTGTGTGTGTATATGTGTGTGTTTTAAAATCCTATAAACATTGACTTGAGAGTAGACATGTGTAAGATAGCACACTACATCGGGGTGGGGAACTTGTAGCCTTCCAGATGTTTTTGGATCACATCTCCCATCTTCCCTGACTATTGACCATGCTAGCTGGAGCTTGATGGGAGGGCCACAGGTTTCCCACACCTGCTCTAAATTATGAATCTTCACCATTGTTGCCATTTACCTAAATATCTTAACTTCACCTCTCCTTAAAAAAAAAAAAAATTCAAAGAAGGAAATCTGGCCTTCAGTTTCTGCACCCATCATTGCTGTTGTTAGAAAACTGCATTACGGTTATCGGGAAGTATACGAGGGCACATATGAAACTTGCTGCACATGTCCCTTGATAATCAGAAAAACAGAGCCTGCAATTCCAAGAAGAGGTAGTACAGCTGTATGGGAAATATGCAAAAATTTGTACTGGCAATGCAAGGGAAAGATAGAATGTACATGGAATAAAATATCAAAAATGTTTTAGCCTGGATGCATCAGTGTAGAATTAGGTTATCTACACATGTTGAAATTTGTACCATGTAAGTCAGTTATATATAGCATACCTCCCTTGCCCCTGGTCTTTTTTTAATATTTTGTTTTTCTTTTCATGTCATCCCCTGTAGATTTATGTTATCTTACTTCAAATAAATAAAAGCAAAATGAACCACAAATGGGTTCAGACCAAGGAAGTGGGAATGAAAAGTGTGGTTAGATGTTTTTTTACAAGTATTCACAACTTTGGAAGAAAAATGGGGAAAAATGCTGGCCTTTTGTTCTTGAAAGGGACCTTCTACCCCATTACTCATGGTTTAGGCCAGGGTTATATGTTATCCTTGCTGTGGGGATTAGTATCCCTATAGATGAGTTCCCCACCTTCTGGTCATATTGTTGATTCCCTGTATCAGTTCACTTCATCAGAGGATGGGGTGTTATGCTGAGTTGCAGGTGTATACATTTATGGTCATGTGTGTGTGTGTGGGGGGGGGGTGATGGCAGCAGTGGAAATGGGGGCTTGTTACATGATGGCCAGGATTCACACAGAACTGATTATATGACCAGGAGGTGGAAAAGTCTTCACAGGGCTATGGATCCTGGCAATCAATGTAACATGTGCTCCAGCTAGGGATGCACCAGAATTTCATTTGTGCCAGCAAAACAGTCAAACAAGCCCCATTTGCAATCACAAACATGGATGCAAGCAGGAGATTGTTCACGTCAAAAATGTTTGCAAATTATCTAGCATGCAGTCACATTTAACAAATGCACAAATTTTAATTGAATAAGCAGTTTGGAACTGCAGTTTTAAAATTGTGTAATTTCATGCTTTAGTCTATGAGGAAACATACACATTTTTTTTTTGCACAATTTACCATCCAATCACGTTCAAGATCACAAATGATTGCAGTAAATGAGACAAGAACATCAAGCTGATTTTGGAGAATAGGCAAGCACGAACATTGCTTGTTACCCCATCCCTAGCTCCAGCTCACATACCTGATTGCATGACATAGGCTTGCTGCACTTAGCAATTCACTCAAATAAGCTGTGGGACATTCAAACATTTTCAGTCTTGTCCCATGGGTCATGTTTATCACTTTTTTTCAAAACGTCCAGGAATAAACCCATGAAAGGCATTCTTTCCAGCTCAGCCTGTTTAAGCAGAAATTTTCCATACTACCTGGAACTACAGCTGGGCCAAAGTTTTTCAGAAAATGATTTTCTGACAAATTTTTTGAGAATGGAGAATCTCAGCTTCACCCTTAATGAATATTTGGCAAAGTGTCCCCCCGCTCCAACTGCAGATAGAATGTAGAATGTCAGACACATCTGTGGATCCAGTTTTAAGATTGTTGTGTATTATTAAAGGAAGCAATGGGCTGCCTTCTGGGCCTCCTCTTTTAGCCTGTTGCTACCTTCATCCACCAGTATAGTTTCATTTAGTACCAACTGAGCCACAAATTCTCAGAGGAGAATTTTCCAGGACAATTTCCCAATAATTTTATTTTTCCCCACCTCATCAAGTATTGGATCATTTTACTTTTCCCCTGGGAGAATATTTGGTGAACTCTGTCCCCCAATTTTGCTACTTGCAAATAGCTTGGAGGATTTTAGGAGGCCATTTTCACTCAGCCCTGCTTAGAAGGCCTAACGAGATGTTGTTTACCATGCGGTTTACAATACTTATATAATATTCCTCTAAACAGCCTTTCTCAACCTCGGGTCCCAAGATGTTGTTGGATTATAACTCCCATCATCCCAGATCATTGGCCATGCTTGCTGAGGATGATGGTAATGTAGTCCAATGACATCTGGAGACCCAAGCTTGGGAAATGCTACATGCCACGCCAACTTAACTGAGGATAAGACAAAAGAACACATCATATTTCCAGATATGTTTTATCTAAATTGCTTCCAACAGCCTCACTGTAAATCTTCTCCTCTGGTCATCATCTTCAAAGAAAGAGGCCAGTGTGATACTTAACAATTCCAGGCACCAAGAAACCTATTTAATGTGAAAGTTGCTGATGGAAACTTTTGCTAAAGAGCCTTTTTTTAGCAGTCTGCTAGCATGGATGATGCCTCCTTTCCCTGCTGAAAAGCTCTGTGAAGCTGGTCAGTAATTCAATTTTTGGACAGTCTTCTGATAAAAAGAATAAACAATTATCTGAGACCTAAATTCAGAGAGGTGAGTAACGCTACCACAAGTTGTCATGTAAATTTCTCTGCATGGGAAAGAGTCTAATTTTCTGCATCTGTTTGCTCGACTAAGCAGGGAAACTCTGCCATCTTTGTGTGTGCTCAGACTTTGGTTATTGTTATCCTTTATATACTGAAAGAAATGGAAAAGTTGCACATGGAATGATTTTACTTTAAGCCTTTAATAGTGCAATCCTATACTTGTCTACTAAGAAACTCCCACGAAATTTAGTGGGACTTTCAGCAGTCCATTTAGGACTGCAGCCTAAATTATTGTTTCCCAAAGGACCCAATCAGTTTAGAAGTTTCAATCTGAAACCATACAACAGCCAATCATTTGAAGAAACATCCAGGTAGATTTATATCTGCCCATTGCTGTATGTCAATCTATCACCGTAAACAAAGCATATGTGATAGCAGCCATTCAGAGAAGGATGTGTCATGATACATGACATCGTGACAAACAGGGCTGGAAAACACCATTAGACACTCCATGTTCCCAAGATGCACTTCAGTGATGTGCATGCGCAAAAAAGGAAAGATACTACAAAATCTCATAAAAACCACCCAGAGAGCTTTGGAACTACCCGGGGAGCTTTGGCTATTGGGCGGTATAGAAATGTAGTAAATAAATTAATATAATAACAGAGAACTTTTGTCCAAGTTTATAATGTTGGATTCGGCCATCACTAACTATGATGTTTGGCCATCAGCTCCCCAAGCTCAACCCTGTTTCACAGTACTTCATCTCAGGGTAATGTTTGCAAAATGCATGGTATTTCTGAGTCCTTTCTTTGTTTTAGTAGTAGATGTTTTGTTTTTACAATACCACAGCATTCTTGGTTCTCTGGTGGGCACACAAAACCATTCTGGGAGACAGCCTGCATTAAATCTGGTATGTTCAAGGGCTGAATTATTGTCAGGAAAACAGAAATGAGGTCAACCAGTAATATCTGTGGCCTCACTCACAGCACCCTGTTCATCCCCACTCTGGCCTATCAGCAGCAAGCAACGAAGGAAAGATTGTGGTGGCACTGGTGGTGTACGTGGCTTTTGCCTTCCCACAAGAGAAAAACCCATTTGTGTGCAGTTTCACTTTGTAAGTAATTTGCCATTACCAGTGAGGCATTTCTTTAGCTACTGCTAGACAAAAAACAAAGCTGGAAACAGCTTAATAAAGAACCCCAGAACAAACTGGAAACATCCAGGAGGGTATTTCTTACACAGAGTGGATACTTTAGAAACTAAAACAGGTTGAATTTAAAACAAATTAGACTGCCAAAGAGAAATATGTTTACTGTTTTATTCTTCTGTAGTGTGGGTATACTGAGTGAAGTTATATATTTAGAGTAATCTGTTTTAGGGTGCAATCATATCATGTTTAGACTGAAAAAAGTCCTACAACTCCCAGCATTCCCCAGCCAGCATGAGTGGTAGGGGAATGCTGGGAGCTGTAGGACTTTTTTCAGTCTAAACATACCTAGGATTGTATGCTTAAAATACATTAGTCATTAATGTATTTCATCCATTTTTATCCCATTCTTCAACCCCAAAAGATTCCCAGAGCACTGCACTCACAAAACAAAAGATTAAAACAATAATAAAATCACCAATAGACTGGATCAGCCTTCCCCAATCTGATGCTGTCCAGATGTTTTGGACTTCCAGCATTCCTGAGCATTGGCCATGTTAGCTGGGACTGATGGGAGTTGAAGTCTAAAACATCTGGAGGGCACTAAGGTTGTGGAATGCTTGACTAAATAATTATAAAATGACAGAAGAACAGTAAAACAAAATATTAAAACTAGAGCCTAGTAAGGTTTAAGATAATTTGTTAGAATAGCCTCTAAAAACATCTAAAAAACCTGGACAGTTAAAAAAAGAAGATCTTCACCTGGTGCTGAAAGGATAACTCAGTCAGCCTCCCTAGGAAGGTCATTCCAAAGACAGGAGCTAGAACTACAGTAGTGCTTTTTATCAGTATTGTAGTGTGTTGATAACTGTTGGGGCATATTACACATTCCATATAACACTTTTCTATTTTATTTCCTGCATTTTATTCCATATTATCCAAAATATACCGCAACAGATATCACTGTGTGTCCTACAAGGTATAACTGTGCAAGTGGGATATAGCTTTACCATGATGGGATCCTATCAATATGACACGAGCTGTAGATCTGGCCAGGGTCTTTTCAGTGGAGGCACATGTGGATCATCGGCCACTCTCTTTGGGGCACATGATACTTAGAAGAATGTCACTGTAGCAGTGTGGAAAGATGCTCCCCCATAGTGTCTTCCTACCTTGCTGCAGTAATGTTTGGAAGCTGGATCCACATGGGTTGGCCAATTGTGCAGGTCCTTCCTACTGTAACATCTCTCAACCAGGAAAGAGGGTGGAGTGGAGGGCTTTGTGAATGGCCCTGCCCATGTGCCTCTAGCTTCCCAAAATTACCACAGCAACATGGGAAGAAGCCATGGGGAAAGGGCTCCCTAGTGTATATCTAGAATAGAATAAAGACAGTACTTGGTACAAAAATAAAATAAAAAGGAAAGCTGGGTAAAAGTGAGAACCTAATTTACTTTTTATCACCAAAGGCCTACAAAACAAATCAAACAATTCTTATTGAAAGATGAAAAACAAATCATGCAAAACCACCTCTATGCTTTCTAGAGCAGCCTCCCAAAGTGCTTGCTAACTTCCTTATGGCACCATTTTAACGTGCCTCAGCCTGTCACTCTCCCCCTTACCAAATGTAAAGGCCACCACAGAAAATAGACAACTATATGTTTTCATAACAATAAGACTGAAGCTGAAGTCAGCAAGAGAATGAGAAGCTCAAGAGATCGTGTTATCAGTCAATGGATTTCTTTCCTTAATCGAAGCATAAGCAAAAGATGTTGGAGGGACAATGCTTCAGTTGACTTGGAAAGATGCCAGTTCTTTTGAACAAACGACTGGTAGATGAGTAAAAAATACAGGTTCCTAACATGACAGATGAGCACGTAACTGAAAAAAAGTGTTGCAGAACTTTAGCAGCATGAAATAGCAGGGCTAAAAAAGCATGAAACAGGAAAGAACCAGTGACACTCAGGCATATTTTCATCAGTATTTTGTTGGGACGGAACTTCTGCAAAAGCTGCTGAGGCTCGTTATCAGCTAGGCTCAGAAGGCTGTGGTTTTCTCACTCTCACAAGCTTGCTTTAACTGACAGTTGTTTTTCAGCGAACAGGATGCCTGCATGTAAGGTGTCTGCTTCCCTAAAATTTCACAGAAAGAATGAAGCAGTGCAGCTCCGCTTCACACGCAACCATTTAGTGGCTCTCGATTGCAAAAAAGGTTTTCCCTACTCGGCCGCAGGTGGACCAGAAATGCAATGAGAAGGCCCAATAAACATGTAAAACTGGAGTGGTCTCCCAGCGATATTAATAACCTTAGATTCAGACATGAGGCTGCAGGAACAGAGTCATACTATTATTTATGCTACCTGGTGTCTGCCTTTTAATACTGGATGAGCAAAACACCTATTGTCACGATGACTTCGTTGCAGGTGAAGGGTGGGCCTCATCATGCTCTGCACACAAGCACACATTGCCCAGCTACCCTTCCTTCCTGTTCTGTCCCCATGCAAGATCCTGTCAGAGATCCTGGCTTCACAGTGCCAGGGATGGGAGGCCAGCTTTTGTCCTCACCACAATAGCAGCCAGGGCCCACCCTCCCACTAGCAGACCTCCCACTAGCAGAGTGATGCTGCTGCCTCAGATGGTAGATGCTAGAGGGCACAGAGTGACTGCAGGGTGTTGGAGGACAGAGCTGGGTGTGCCACACAGCTTGCTCTGCATTCCTCTAAGCTAGACTGATGCCTCAGGTGTGTTGGTGGACACTGTCCTGTCACCAGTGTTGAAGTAACATTCAACTGTCAGTCCATTCAGGAATGTGGTGGGGGCATCTTGTCTTTTACCTCAGGCACCAAAATGTCTTGGGCCAGCCCTGAAACATCCTGAAGTTCAGTACTTAATTTCTCTCCCTAAGAATGAATGGGAACCATGAGGTGTACATATGAGAATGTAAAGGGAACACCTCTGGGTTGGGGGCTAAACCTGCTACCTGCTCCTGGTGACTGAGAATCAAGCCTGCTCCTATCTGCACAGCCCTGCCTCTTCATCATAACTCCATTCTGGGCTCTATATCTTGGTCACACTGCAGTGTGATGAAACATTGGAAACTGTCTTTTATATGTATAGATGCCAAGTAACTCCAGAGTAGTTTATCAGTTTTAAAAGGTCAGGACTGAACTAAAGGTTCAAACACAGAAGTCCATGAAAACAGTGTTTTTACAGTCAGTCTATGCTGATCTTGCATTAGCTGATCCAGCTGTACAGTAACAGCCCACTGCAGATTTCAAGTAGCTGTGACTGAATGTCAAAAACTGATCCAGACTCAACATGGCACACTAAACGCTCCACTGGTTGGTGTACATATGACTGTACTTACCTGTAGCCATGTGTAGGGTTGCCAGTCAGCTAGTATTTTATTGATTTGACCAGTAAAACTGTCAGTATGGGCCATTACTTGGAAAATTGGTAGTCTGAGTAGAAGTCAGGAAAGGCTGGTTAAAATCTATCGCTTCAACAGACCCAAACTGTTGTGTGAAGCATAGCCCATGTTATTCTAACTGGAATAGGAGTGGGGTTGGTCCACGCTCTGTCACATGTTTATGAACATACACAACTATTAGTTGAGAGCAGCCTCCCTATAATTTGATGCCATCTCACATTTCAAGCAACCACGTCTGAGACCAGGGGTAGGCCACTTGTGGCTCTCTAGATGTTTTGGTCTACAACCCATCAGCCCTAGCCAGCATAGTCAATGGTGAAGGATGATGGGAGTTGTTGGCCAAACATCTGGTGGACCACAAGTTGCCCACTCCTGTCATAGATTAACATAGTATCAAGTACATATTGTGATACTTACAAGGCAAATAAGAAAGAAATAGTTGATCAGATCAATGTAACAGTAGGCACAAGGCCTACAATGGCCAAGAATCTCATATATTTCAAACCACTCGTATTCACTGTTATGTGATTTTAAGAGTTAAGATTTGTTATTATCTCATTTTATGATGCTAAGAGCTTTAGTTCATATATCTTTAAAATGTGGGTGAGTACTGTGAGGATTTGAATCCAGGTCTCCAAATCCTCTGCTGGACCACATAGGAGCCATAACAAGAGGAAGTGAGGTCCTTCCTTTGGATCAGAAACCTGGTCTGAAATCCCATCTATTCTGCAGAGTCCTAGGCTGGATCTACACTTACCACCTTTTTTCGCTTCCAATGAGGTTTCACCACCCACCTTTCACACTACATAGTAGCCGCCTCAAATTGGAACCAGAATTTCCCACTTCCGTGGTCCCACTTTCTACCCTAACATCCCGGTATTTCCCCTTAATGTGCTCTGATTTTCCGCCTTCGCTACCGTATCCGGTCGTAGTCCCCTCCCCCGCCTGTCCATATGCGGCAATGTTTGTATTTCCCTCCTGTCCAATCACAGCTCTCGACAGCCCCACATCTTCTTCCGGCTATTGATTGCATAGCTTCCTCAGCAGCCCACATTTCCTCAGCAACAAGCAAAGGGCTGGATGTGCACACGCTTGTCTGATCTCGGAAGCTAAGCAGGGTCGGTCCCGGTCAGTGCTTGGATGGGAAACCGCCTGGGAATCAGGCTTCCTGCACTGAGCAGGGGGTTGTTGTATCCCTTCAAATGAGATTAAGTTTTACCCCCTCCTATCCCCCACTCTGGATGTTTTTTGTTTTTTTTTTAATTGAGGCATTATCCTCACAGAATTGGGGCTTCTCCGCGATGCTTTTTTTTCTAATTCAGGCATGATCTTCGAAGATTCGAAGTTGTGAAGCTTCACAACTTCAAAGCTTCGATGATCATTTCTCAATTTGAAAAAAAAAACATCGCGGAGAAACCCCGATTCTGCAAGGATAATGCCTTAATTAAAAAAAAACACATCCCGAGCAGGGGATAGGAGGGGGTAAAACTTAGTCTCATTTGAAGGGATACAATATCCTCCTGCCCAGTGCAGAAAGCCTGATTCCCAGGCGGTTGCCCATCCAACTACTGACCAGGGTCGACCCTGCTTAGCATCCGAGATCAGACAAGCACACGCAGGAAAACAGCAGGAAAACTGCACAGCACTCAAGTCTGAACCAAGCTTATGCATTCGATGAAGCACTGCAACAGGGAAAATGGGTGAATGTGAATAATCACATTTTAATGCTAGAGCGTTTAACCCGACGGGACACCGAATTCATTGTGATGGCGGGCGCAATGTAGATCAGCCCCTAGTATTCAAATGGTGCAGTATAAAAGAAAAGAGAAGGTAGAACAAAACTGGGGCAGTAGCATACAGGCCCAAACCAAGTCATCTTGCCATAATTAACTTCCAGCATGAATGATCTGTATGCGTCATAACAAACACTGAAAAGAGAGTAGGCAGCAGATGAGATCAATGTTTCTGTGCATGACATAAAGAGGAAAACCACAGTTACTGACTGTTCTCTGGTGCCTAACATTGTGCTGTTGTACAACACTCACTAATCCTGCCTGACACAAAAGGGGTTGTCACACCTGAGCCATAGCAACAGTGTGTAGTGTGGGGCTGTTGTATTTTCTAGTTCTGTTTGAAGGAGTGGGCTTTTTTTTTAAGCTGACAGGCAAGATGAAACATTCTGAAGGGGAAAAAACACACACACACCTCCAACTGCTTCTGTTTAACTCCTGCTTTTGATCTCAAAGTAGTGTGATTAAGCACAAAAACGCACAAAGGCCTTGTGAACATGGGTTCAGAAGCAGCTTTGTACAGGCTGAGAGGACCTACTGAAAGAAAGGAGCTGTTGTTGGAGGGTGATGGAAACAGAGGGAGTCAGTGAGTAAAAGGGGGGAGGAGGAAAGTATAATAAGAGTGTTAAAAGGAGGCTTCCAGTCAGCAGGCATCCTGAAATGTGATCACTCATTTATACAAGAGAATTTTAATGTAATAGGTCTTGCAAAGTGGGGGGGGGGAGCTGATCTGAGGCAGCTCAGGAAAAAAAGGGGCAGCTTTTATAACAAATTCAATTGGTTCATGCAGAGTTTTTATTTTCCTTCTTTTTCTTCTTACAGGTGTGTGAAGTAAAACATTTAGAAACCAATTTGTGCCTTTCAGGTAGTCAATGATTAGATAGCAATGCAACCCATGTACCTCTCCACCCTGTGCTCAGTATTGTATCCTCCCTTCGGGGGCAATTTAGAGACCATGTGTGCTGGTCCAGCATTCTTGACATCTATGAGGCCTGTGAAAGTGGCCTGTTAATTGTCTGCTTGGTCATAAATAGCAGGAAAATGCAACATTGGAAAGCACTTTTTATAGTTTTTAAAGGTGGCTTTCTATTTTAAAAATAAACAAACTTTGTTACAGGATGGAAAGACAGTATCATCTGAAATAATAACAGACGAACACTTCTAGGCATCTCCAAAACAGAATAGTTGCCACCTTATACAGATGTTTTCAAAGTATTGTGAATCAGGAAGACTCATTGGAATGTCTAAGCCTGGAGAGGGGGGAGGTTGAATATTTCAGGATTTCTAAAGATTTTCTTTGCAAGTGATTTTTACACTGGTCTTTGGCTGTAGATGTGGTGTGGTCCAAACCAGACCAGCTTGGTTTTATCTAGTCTGAGTGACAGTGACTCTCCAGGTTCTCAGGTATTGTCCTTTCCCATCACCTGATCCTTCTTAAATGGAGCTGCCAGGGATTGAACCTGGAACCCTTCACATGCAAAGTATGTGCTCTACCACTGAGCTATGGCTTCTTCCATGAAAGGAAAGGCCAAAAGTCTGACCCACACCATTAATAGTCCTGGTCACAGTGCCTTGGACCTAAACTACATTGGCCAGAGAATCAAGGTCCCCTGGGAGGCTGCACCTATGGCCTCCAGGAAGATCCTCATGGCAACGGGGAGACCAACGTGACCCCATACCTCAGCCAGAGAGGTAGCAGCTGCAGGAAGAACACCTACAAGAACTCTCAAACTAAGAACTAGTGCCTGAGTTTTGATTTTTTTTCTTCCTCCCGCCCAATCCCTTTTCCTTTTATGTCATGTCTTTTAGACTGTAAGCCTGAGAGCAAGATCTGTCTCATTATTCATCTTTAGAAGCTGCTCTGAGAGCCTTTTTTGGCTGAAGAGTGTGGTAAAAATACTGAAAGTAAGTAAATAAATACATGCTACGTCAAATACATGGCATATGCAGCTTACCTTCTCTTTGTTTTTTTACTTACAAGCAAGCACACAGACTTGTGGGGCTCCAATCTGGATTGGGCCCTCTCACATGTATTATAAGCAAAATAGAAAGAGAAGGTAAGCTGCACGCTATGTATTTAATTAATGTATCATGCAGTTTAGTGCTTGGATTGCAAACCAAACTGGATGTGAGACTTCCAAGGTTCACGTAGGCGGGCAGGCGGGCAGGCCTCTCATCCATTGTTTTCTTGTTTCTTTTCAACTCATGCTCTTTCTTGCTCCTGTTGCAGCTGCCCTCCAACATTTCTGCCATCTCACTGCCTCCCCATTATTTACTCTCCCTCTTTTTGTTCCAACTGTTCCACTTTGGGGGTTGGACTTGATGGTCTTATAGGCCCCCTCCAACCCTACTATTCCATGTTTCCCTGCATTTGGGTGGCTGCATTAAAAGTCCCTTAGCTTCCAATGTGGCTGGTCCTTTAGCACTGAACTAGAAGTATGGGAAGCAGCAGCCAAGAAAGGAGGTGGTATCCTACATGGGGACTTGGGCAATGGACTATAACGGAGTATAACAGATCTCCCACTTTTTCTTCTAGCAAGGCTATGTTTTAACAGCTGCACGGCAGGTGGAAATTCAATAAAAGCAGCTTTCTCAAATGTGGGGCAAAGGTTTCAAAAAGATGGCAATCCACATGCACAATCATTGTGCAACTTACAGAGGTTAAACTGGGGGCTCCTTCACACCAGGCTTTTATCCTGTGACTGAGATTGCTCCTTCATGGAAGTTGGAGGGCTCCTTACATGACGCCATGACCCTGCCATGAGTGACCCTCCAGAGTGTCTCCTGCACTAAATGCCCTTTGTTCCGTTTTTAAATAGATCACAGATAATAAGCTATCAAGTTACCCCATTGTGTTCTGCTTCAGTTTCCTCTGTGAAAAGAGTTAAAGTGGCAAGAAGAGGAGCGAGCGAGTTCAATGAAAGATAATGGAAGACTCAGATATGGGGAGAAGGAGGGGGAAGGGGAGGGGGGAAAGGGAGTGCATGTAAAGGGAGTCAGTTGTAATCCTGCATTTCAAATGGAAGCAGAAAGCCCTGTTTTAAATTCAGGAGTTTGGGCTGGTGTAGAGATGCCCATGCTGACAGCAAATCTGATGCATAAGAGAGAGAAAAAGATCTTGGCATACTCTAAGAGTGTTCTGAATGTACATGCACACCATTTATAGAGCACTTTTCCTGGGTTCACAAAGACTGCATTGTATATAATGGTGCCTTTGTCTTAGCAGAAAGTGCTTCTGCTCACCCAAGCTGACTTCCTCCCCCACCCCAAAACACACATACTTAAGCTTCCTGTATAGCCCTGACAAGCTGCTTCTGAGGACTGGTGGACCCTCCGGAATAGAACGGGACATGGCACAAAAGGCTGAAGTTGATAGGGGTTACTGTAAATGAGCAGAAGCACTTTCCGCTAAGGCAAAGCCACCATTGGGTACAACTCATTGTCTTAGTAATCTTTACAACAATCCTGTCAGGTAAGCCATTATTATTAACTGAAGCTAAGGATAATGAACCCAGTCAGTTCACTCGAAGCCAACATGGATTTGTCAAAAACAAGTCCTGCCAGACGAATCTGATCTCATTTTTTGATCAAGTGACCTCCCTTGTGGACTGTGGGAATGCTGTAAACATCATATACCTAGACTTCAGCAAAGCTTTCGACAAAGTGCTCCATGATATCCTGATGAGCAAACTAGCTCAAAGTGGACTACATGAAACAACGATCTGGTGGATCCACAGTTGGCTGCAGAATCGGACTCAAAGAGTGCTTATCAATGGGACCTTCTCAAACTGGGGAGAAGTAACAAGTGGGGTACCGCAGGGCTCAGTCCTGGGCCCAGTGCTCTTCAACATTTTTATGAATGACTTGGAGGAGAAGGTGCAGGGAATGCTGATCAGATTTGCAGATGACACAAAATTGGGCGGGATAGCTAATATTTTGGAAGACAGAAACAAAATTCAAAGTGATCTGGATAGACTGGAGAGCTGGGCAGAAAACAACAGAATGACATTTAATAGGGATAAATGCCAAGTTCTGCACCTAGGAAAAAGAAACCAAATGCACAGTTACAAGATGGGGGACATGTGGCTCAACAACACTACAAGCGAGAAGGATCTTGGAATTGTTGTCGATCACAAGCTGAATATGAGCGAACAATGTGATGTGGCTGCAAAAAAGGCAAATGCTCTTTTGGGCTGCATTAATAGAAGCATAACTTCCAAATCCCGGGAAGCCCTAGTTCCCCTCTACTCAGCATTGGTTAGGCCTCATCTGGAGTACTGAGTCCAGTTCTGGGCACCACACACAAAAAAGGATGCAGACAAACTGGAGAGGATTCAGAGGAGGGCAACAAAGATGATGAGGGGACTGGAATCAAAGCCCTATGAGGAGAGACTGAAAGAACTGGGCATGTTTAGCCTTGAGAAGAGAAGACTGAGGGGAGATATGACAGTGCTCTTCAAGTACTTGAAAGGTTGTCACAGAGAGGAAGGCCAGGATCTTGATCATCCCAGAGTGCAGGACACGGAATAATGGGCTCAAGTTACAGGAAGCCAGATTCTGGCTGAACATCAGGAGAAACTTCCTGACTGTTAGAGCAATACGACAATGGAACCAATTACCTAGGGAGGTGGTGGGCTCTCCCACACTGGAGGCGTTCAAGACGAGGCTGGACAGCCATCTGTCAGGGATGCTCTGACTTGGATTCCCGCATTGAGCAGGGGGTTGGACTCGATGGCCTTGTAGGCCCCTTCCAACCCTACTATTCTATGATTCTATGATTCATGCCTGAGCTGAGATTTCATCCAGGGACTTCCCAGCTCAAAGTTCATGACAAAGTTCATGAGTCCTAGGTTAGCTCCTCAATATAAATGGTAGCAAGGGATGGATAAAGTTACATATATCCACACATTGCAACTGGTATAATAATACAAAGCTTGGCATGAACATAGGAATAAGCTTGGTACATACGGGACATGCAGCAAAATGTTGCTGACAGTGTATCCTCACTTTCTAGCAGGAGTTCTCCTATTCAGGGTTCCAACCCATCAGCCAGTCATGCCTCCCTCCAGGATACTATAAGAAGTAAGGAGTTCAAGGAGGCCATTTTATTCCCCACCCAGTCTTCTGTTTTTCTTTTCCAGCTAACACTCAGCATTCCATAGCTACTGAGCCATCCTCACTAGGCTGTTTTACCCCCATATCCTTAGGGTGTTCTTAAAGGGTGGTGTGTTTTTTTGGTACTTCTGCAAGCCTCAGGGTTCCCTTGTGCATGCTGATACCTCCCTCTTGTCTCTCAGGGCTGCAGTCCTGTTGGCACTTACCATCTGATTTCACTTTTGGAGGGAGTGATGCCATAACAGAGATTTGTACAATTGAGTCTGAAATACCAGTCACTGTGTTTGGCCCTTGCACCTTTAGAAATACGCTAGAATAAACCTTCACCTTCAGCTCCAACTTTGTACTTCATTAGTGAAAGTTCACTTCCACACAGTGTTTAGTGGTTAAGCATGTTGAAGATTAGACTACCCACTTATTAAGAAAAACGTACAGAACTGGACTGCATGCCACAGATGTGAACCATAACATTGATCTAAAATGTGATGAAGAAAGATGGGAGGGCAATCATGTGTTAGAATGTGTCATGCATTCGTCATCGGGATAACGTTTGCATCTGTTTCACCCTGCGGTATTGTAGTTGCAGCTCTAAAACTGCTGCAACAGGTGGCCACCTCTCTCCTTTAAAGACCATAAAGAAGCAAATTAAAGGTCAAGCAGCTCCATGTTTTTATATTCCGCCACCATCAAAGAGCTCAAAGGACAAGGTGCTTGTTCTTTACAAGTAAGGTCAACTGAATGATGAAACCATTTGCCATGGCTACAAATCTGCATCGTATCTGAACCTTAGACTATTACACATCTTATGCATCTTAATGGAAATCAGGAAAACCTTACAGCTTTAGAGGAACACTCAAAATTACTTGAAATCTGTTACAATGGAATTATAATCTCAACGTGTCCTATGCGGGTGGGGGGATTCAAATCTCTCTCTATCAAAACCCAAAACAAGGATCTCTCGGAGCTCTATGAAACAAAACTGCCAAGTTTCACACAGCTTCACTTTCATGCTAATGTGGTAACCGCTGTAAAACTAACAAAGAACAATTTGTGAGCCTCTCAAAATACGTTCATCAACTGCAGGTGTTTTCTTCCTTAGCAGACATCCCGTCTAATATGCACATATATTATTTTTAGCTCTAATGTCTACATGAAATATACACCACTGTTTTGCAGTAATAACGATCTAGCTGGTTATACTCGAATTCACATAGCAATAAAGCAGTTCAATTGGAAACGTTTATATTGGCATGTCCTATTTTAATTTTTCTTCGTCAATTCCAACTACAAATCCAGTAACACATTGGGGGCAGGAATGTTGGTAACCGAGCTTTTGGAGGCTCCCCAACAATACACAGTGAGGAAAGATGGAGGTTTCCATTTGGTGGCCATCCAAAGTTAACACAGGCACACTTTTCAGCGATGGATGTAGTGTCCAGCAGTAAGTAAGATGTGAGGCTGGAGTACATGGATTCAGAACTGAGATCCAAACTGGCCTAGCTCAAGCTTGTGTGGTTCTCACCTGAAGCAGCAGTGCAGTGCATCAGTTTATTTCTTGTTTAACTGTAGATTTCATTTTCAGTCTATTATTGTATTAATAGATTTTGTAACCAGTTGTAAAGTTACTATCCAGGTTATGTCCAGGTTACTTACTATAATAAATTTCTCTGCTATTTTCTGTTTTAAAGCATTGTAGTCAACTTTATTAATCCCCCAGGGGTTATGTAGCACAAGTCCTGTCTGCAGAAATAAGCTTCCTGGTCTGCAGACGGTGTCCATGGAAAATGCCCCTGTGGTTTACAAATTATTGTGCGTGGCTTCTTTAAATATTAGCAAAAGGACAATAGGTATTTCCCAACTTGAAAGCAATGTGAGGGTAGAATTACATGTCACCTCAGCAAGTGCAAGGCAGGCCCAAGAGATTTTGCTATCTGAGGCAGAGCAGCAAATGGCACCCCCCTCTTCCCAAATCAATGTTCATAGTACCCAAGGCCGGTCAAGTTATTTTGGCTCCTGAGGTAGAAAATCCTATAAGCACCTCTTCCTCTTCCTGACAGTAAAATAATAATAATGATAAATACTACTACTACTACTACTACTACCAATTGTTTCATGACACTCCAAATCCACTGCCTCACTCTACTTAGTAGTGGTGTGTTCCCAAACCAACATTGTTTAGGCAAGGCAACTGCAAAAGAATCAGTCTGTGTGGGACGGAGGATTTAACACTTCTTACATCCACCAACTCTCCCCTGAAAATGCTCTTCACCGCCACAACTGAACTGAATCACAAAGAAAAGGCCACATAAAGTATACAAAACCAACAACAACAACTTTAATAACTAAAGAGTAAACTGGACAGTGGAAGCGCAGTGCCTGAGAGCTGACTGACTCAGGCACTTCCTAGCATGGCCTGCCAGGAGGGCCAATACACCACAACCATCACCACAGTCTCTTTTATACATCCAGGGTTACTTCTGGTCTTGGAGCCCAGCTGGTGGGAAAATGAACTAAAATGGCCTGAGGGGAATTTCCAAGGAACAGTTAGCAGACCAGAATGGATTAAACATACCCACTAGCCAGCCAGTTATCCCCTGAAAATATTCCCCTGCCCCCATGTTATCCTGTATTTGCTTTGTAATGCATAGTTCCGCTGTGAATCAGGAGGAGCCTTTATAGCCATTATAGTGAGTGAGAACAGGGATCACTCCAGCCTATTATCTACCCTAACAGAAAGCAGCTTTCCAGTCTCTCCCAGCTGTGAGTTCCTTTAGCCAAAAGACAGGGGAGTCAAGAGAGGAGACCTTTGGCATGCACAACTCATATTGTACCACTGAGCTACAGCCCCGTCGCTTTTGGCATGATATAAAACCCAGAGACATTGTTTTGAGTTTTCTTAGATAGAGCAAAGAACTATGAATTAACAATCCTTGCCAAACGCCAGAAGAAAATGCATCACTATTTCAGTGCCCAGATGCTGAATCTGGTGTTCAGGCCTTGTCGGAACTGCTTGTCAGACTTCACCAAATGAGCATATTGTTTTCTTCCTGATATTTCACCCCCTTCTTTCCAGTAATTCCTGTGATTGGCCTTTTTACCTAGGCCTTTGAAATGACAAAGAGAGCATCTCAAACAGAGAGAAGGCTGTGTAAATCAGACATTGTACAATCTTTCCTTTCCCTCCCAAGCCTTTTATGAGCTTCTCTAGCACCATTTCCTTTCCATAAGATACTGTTAGTGTTTTTCTGTGTAGCCGTTTGTTACATTTCAGATATTTAGCATCATATTTAGGGATTAACCATGCCTTGTTGCAAAGTTATATAAATATGTTAAATTATCACTACCCCCAAAACTTAAGAGTAAAAAAATATATAGAACAAATGGCTAGGTTGTTAGGCCTTTGCTCTATTACAAATTTCCTGTATGATCTTGGATGGGCCATTACGTTTGTATGATTCATTCCAAATTTTTTTAAAGGATGACAGCATTTCTATACATCACAGAGATTTTGAGATGATATGAATGTTTTTAGCTATCCAAATGCTGTATCAATAAGGGGAATGAAATAAGATTAGGCAGACAGATGAAGTATTAGTTTATGTATAATTAGATTATGTTTACCCTATTAAAGAAGTTAATTGCATACTTTAAAACAAAAGCAGCAAACTTTATTTATTCATTTATTCAATGTGTATCCCATCTTTCCACCAAAATTGGCACTGATTGATGTAAAATAATGATTTGAAAAGCTAGGGGATGTTTCCCGATAGATAGCTCCTAGGGCTACCAATCAAAAGGCATTGTGCACTTATTCCATCTTTTCCCCCTGAATGTTTTTTTGTATGGAAAGAAAGGGAAAAAAAGGCAGAAGAAGTGGTGGGAAAACACAGGAGGGTAGAAGTGCGAGATGACATCATCTGCCTCCCTCTTCCACTAGATAGTTCCATTAATGAGGCAGGGCGATGGCATTATAAAAGCATCATCTGGAAACGGTCAGGATTCAACAGTTGGCAATGATGCCTTGTGACTAGATCAACAGGCTGCTGAGAATGGGCAAATTCATAAAATACTAGCAACAGTACAGGAGCTAGCATGGTGCAGCTGTTCAGATGCCATTTTAGTAACATTTCAAAAACAAACAGATTACATGGGTAGGTTTGGTGGTGTGGGTATATTGTTATAAATGGGGTCAGAGAACAGCAGTTTTCTCTTTCTCCAAAGCAAGACAAGAGGTAATTGCATTACGTTTCAGCAGCATTTACTTTATTTATTGAAATGGAAAGATTTATTTTTCCTCCTCTTCCCTCCCCATTCCTTTTCCTTGCGTGTCATGTCTTTTTAGATTAGAAGCCTGTGTGCAGGGGCTGTCTTGTTTTTCTGCTTTTATGTAAGCTGCAGTGGAAGCCTTTTTGGCTGAGGAGTAAGATAAAAATAGTTTAAATAAAACATGCTGGCTGGGGAATGCTGGGAGTTTGCCGGTTTTGTGAACCGCCCAGAGAGCTTCGGCTATTGGGCGGTATAGAAATAAATAAATAAATAAATAAATAAATAAGTTATAGGACATTTTTCTGTCTAAACAGCCATAGGATTGTATATTAAATTATTTCATTTATATCCTGCCTTTCCACTAAAATTAGTAGTCAAGGTAATACTACATGTATATCTCATTTTTCTGCCACAGCTGAATGTCTGAAGAAACTTTCTAACTGTAGGAAGAACAGAAAAGTAGCACATGTATCATGGGAAATTTGAAAGGAAAGACTAGACAGGCATCTTTCAGTAATGCTTTTGGTATCTTCCTCAGGAAGAGGATAGAGTTATTCCTTCAGCCCTTATTTCTAGAATTCCAAGACTGTGTCTGAACAAGCTTAGATTAAAGGCGCAATACTACGCATGGCTGACTGGGGCATGCTGGGAGTTGTAGGACTTTTTTCAGTCTAAACATACATAGGATTGGGCCCTCAGATGCTTAGAGGTTATTCACTGTGGATAATAATAATAATAATAATAATAATACAATTTAATCAGCTACCAACTACAACAATATTTAGAAGGCCTTTCAATAATGTGGCCCTAGAGATTTTGGAGGACATGTAACACCATTGCTGACTAAATATTTTGGAGACAAATGTCCCTATGAGTGGGATGGACTTTGCATACTCAGAGAAGTTTATTGAGTGACTCACATTTCTAGGAATGAATTTGTAGGAACGAGTTAGATGTGCATAACAAGAAAAGGTCTCATATTTCACACTTTAATGTATAGTATATCTTGTTTCTTATTACAGTGTTAGATGTTTTCAGTGTGCTTTAAATTACTTTTATGAATAGACGATAACACTATTTTTAGATGTGCTCTTTGACAACCCCCCTCCTCCTTTAAGGGTCCTTCAAGTTCCAAGTTTAAAGGATCATCAGGCATGCATTGTCCTCTGATCCTTAATTTCCCTCCCTTCCCTATGAGGGGAAGGCCAGAGGATTGTTGTCTGCAATGCAGCAGCTGCATCTTGAACTATGTATCAGAGCATCGCTACTGCTAGCTGGGTTCTCTTCCCACCAGTGAGGGAAAGAGGAGAGATTAAGTGAGAGGATGAGGCACAGGTGGGGTTGACGTTTGCAAAGGAGAAAAGAAGTAGTTGAGGAGGCTGAGGGCAAGCGGTGGGAAGGAGGTGAGGAGGCGTTGAGGAAGGATGGTGAAGGGGAGGTTTGGTGGCATGAAAGTAATGGGAGGGGTGAGTGCAAGAAGAAGCTGAGAGGGAGGAGATGAAAGAAGGTAAGTGGGGTGATTTAAGGTGAGGAGTGGGGAAAGGAGCTTATCGGGGCAGAGGGAGCAGGAAGCAGGGAGGAAAGAAGATAGGCATGACTTTCCCTCATTCCTTTGGACCCCATCTCTCACTGTGCAATTTTTTTTCCAGGCCCCATACAAAAATCTATAAAAAAAATAGAACCACTGTACACAAACTGTGAAATGTTTTTTGTGGGCCCATACCTGAAGTCCTCCAATTCAAATGCAAGAAGTGCTTCACACGGAGGTTTTTTTTTGTTTTGTTTTAGCAGGTAATACATTTCAGGAAAGTTTGTTTGCATGTTCAGTTTGAATTGTCAAATACTATTATTTCAGGGACCTTTTAACACATAATTTGACACAGAATAGAGGCAAAATATCTTCATTAGAGAAGTTTAGCATCATGATCCATAAATGACTTCAACTTGCACTCATTGGGACTTGTAGGTAATGGCTCGAATCCTACTGACACTTAAAAAAATAATCATTGGTTGGATAGCAGCCAATGAGACTTATATACCTGGAGATTGTGGTGGTGGGGAGGGGTCAGTGGGACTAACAGTGCAATCCTACTGATCAGCCTTCCCCAATTTGGTGCCCTTTAGATATGTTGGATGTCAATTCCCATAATTCCCAGCCAGCCTGTCCAATAGCCGTAGTGGAAGTTGTAGTCCAACACATCTAGAGGTGTTTACTTGAAGTAAGTCCCACAGAGTTCAGTGAGGCTTACTCTCAAGAAAGTGTGCATAGGATTGCACCCTAAAGGTGCAATCCTATGCATGTTTAGACAGAAAAAACTCTTACAGCTTCTAGCATTCCCCAGCCAACATAGGTGGATGAAGAATGCTGGCAGTTGTAGGACTTGTTTTCTGTCTATACAAGCATAGGATTGCAGCCTAAGTTAATTCATTACTGACCCCTAGAGAGACGCCGCTTGCGCTGGCGTTTTCATGGCAGACTATAGCAGGGTAGTTTGCCATTGCCTTCCCCAGTCGTGACTACCTTTCCCCCCAGCAAGCTGGGTCCTCATTTTACCAACCTCGGAAGGATGGAAGGCTGAGTTGACCTGAGCCGGCTACCTGGGAATCAGCTTCCGCAGGGATCGAACTCAGGTCGTGGGGAGAGTTTCGGTTGCAATACTGCCGCCTATCACAGGAGGAACCTTTCCTTTCCTTTTCCTACACATGTTTAAGGATGTAACAAAGTTTTAATCACAGGATTAAAATTAGTGACTCAGATTATTCTGCGCTGCTCTTTGTTCCTCTGCAGCCTTTTATTTCTTGTTACTTTTAGTTTCAGTTCTCTGTCCTTTTCTGCAATGCAGCACATATTCTTTGGTCTACAGTAACTGTGAGTAAAGAGTGTGGTTTATACCTAGAGTGGAGTGACCCTTGTTTTTTTTTAAAGAACAGAAGCTATGGATTATACTGCAAATGAGGTACATTATGTGATTTTCTTTTTGCTGGTGATATAAGTATCTGCATCTGTAGCAGGAAATTGCAGCAGTCCACTTCCTGTTCCTGCCCGTTGTCTTTGCTTTCCCACTCAGGCATGTTGTAAATAGCCCTCTTACCTATAATCAACCCAGCTGTATTCGTAGAGCCCTGGTATGCTTCCCTGATTCTGGACCTTTCTTGGGAGCTGATCACAATAGGGATGGACGAATTTGTCAAGTTTGATACTTCTCAGTTTTTCATATTTAAGTTTGTTCCATCCCATTTCTTCATTAGTATGTGAATTTTTTAAAAGGCCACATGAAAATTTGTATTGTATTTTCGTGCACATTTCTAAAAGTGTATGCATTTGTACACACTTTTCCAAAAATGTGCATTTTTGTACAGACTTTTCTAAATATACTCATTTTTGAAAGCATTTTCCTCTAATATAATGAATTTTTGTGTGCATTTTTCACTATAGTATGTATTCCACTACAGTGGAAAATGCACACAAAAATTCATTATATCAGAGGAAAATGCTTTAAAAAATGAGTATATTTAGAAAAGTCTGTACAAAAATGCACATTTTTGGAAAAGTGTGTACAAATGCATACACTTTTAGAAATGTGCACGAAAATACAATACAAATTTTCATGTGGCCTTTTAAAAAATTCACACACTAATGCAGAAATGGGACGGAACAAACTTAAATATGAAAAACTGAGATGTATCAAACTTGACAAATTCGTCCATCCCTATTGTGATCAGCTCCCAAGAAAGGTCCAGAATCAGGGAAGCATACCAGGGCTCTACGAATACAGCTGGACTTGGTTATAGGTAAGAGGGCTATCTACAGCATGTCTGAGTGGGAAAGCAGAGACAACAGGCAGGAACAGCATTTTGTGTGCATTTTTTGATTTGCAAACTGTATGATGAAATCTGGAATGGTGCGAATATTGCTATATCAGTGTATTCTGATCCTTAGATAGGTTCAGGAAATATGAATTTGGTAAGCGTGCATTAAAATGTGAACTGAATGAATTTTTCACCCATCCCTAATCACAAAGGTGTTTGCCTCTGAACTCACAAGTCAGTGGACAGAAATGCTGTAGACTTCGGAGCACAATCCTTGCTTTTTGCTTGCTTACTTTCCCCATATAGTGAAATGATGGCTACTGGTTTTAACCTTAAAAGCCTTAAATTATTTAGGCCAAGTCTGAAGGACCACTTTCACTCATACCTTTCTGCACTCTGTTTTCAGCCTTTCTGCACTCTGAGGTCATAAGCAGAGTCCCTTCTCACTTGCCTGCTGCCAAAGGTGGTTAGGGGCACAATCCTATGCATGTTTAGACAAAAAAAGTCCTACAACTCCCAGCATTCCCCAGCATTCCCCAACCAGATTTTTCTGTCTAAATATGCATAGGTTTGTGCCTTAGGTTGATGAGAGGGCCTTTTTGGTAATGGTCCCATGCCTCTGGAATGAATTCCATTGGGTGTTCATCAGGCCCCTTCCTTGTAGGTCTTTAAGAAAGCTCTGAAGACCCACTTATTCTTGTTGACCTTCTCTTCATTGTATTTTTGGGCAGCTGGTCTCATTTGTCATTCCTGTTTTCATGGATTTTTACTGTTTTGTATTTCTTTTATGTGAAATACAATAATATTTCTTCCACCCTTAAAGGCAGCCCCCAAAATAATTTTAAATAAAATAAAATTTAAATAAACAATGCACAGAGGAGCCAAATATGGTTTTATGTATGTATTTGATCTGCTTATTACACTAATATCCCACCTTCCATGAATCACAAGGCAACATACATAACAGTTCCTAATCTATCATTCCATTGCGAAGACACAAACTTGTTTAGCTCCTGCATCATGTACCTACAGACTATACCCTGACCAAACCATAGGGTGAATCATTCCCTTTGGCTGTACACCTTTCCATAGATCATGTGGGCACAAGCTAAATAATGTTAATCATTTTAAAGCCCCATGGGAGAGAAACAAGCAATGGGGTTTAAAAGTGCTTAATTTTCACTGGTTTGTAATCTCTACTTCTTCCACATAACCCTAATCATTCAAAATAGAAAGAAGAAGCTGAAACATTAACAGCACAATTCTCTGCATGTTCAATAGGGCTATGTGTTTAGGATTGTATATATTAAGACTGCAATTCTATACTGACTTACTTGGGGGCAAGCCCCATTGAACTCAGTGAGACTTACTTCTGAGTCCCTATACTCAAGTATAGGATTACTCTGTCAGTTATATCCAAGAATTCTGGAGGTTTAGCTACTCTATAAACTTCTGTCTCTTCTATCTGGCACCGGATAGCTAAGTGCATTACAATGGGTGTTTTCTTCAGATTATTTAGGATTGTCTCCAAATAGCCCCATTACCATACACTTTTTAATGAAAAACAGATAGAAAACAGAAGAGTGACTTCCATAATTATCTTGGTACACAAATAAATTTGTGATATTCAGGATAGTTTAGGGCTCCAAAAAAAGGTTCAATAGAATCTTTGTTTCTTTACCTACTAGTGTAAGGGAGGACCTGGTGTGGTGTGATAGAAAAAGGGTCATATCCTTTGTGGTGTACCACATTCATTTAATATGACAAGCTTTGTGATCCTGTCAGTTTTCACTGAGGGTGGAACCAATGTTTGCTTCCCCACTCCTCTCTTTTTTTCTCTCCAAATTTTCAGAGTATCGCACTGAAAAAGAATTATGGATTTCCGTCTGAGAGGACTGCATGGGCTGATAAAGTGAAATCTATGGCAGAAAACAACTTGTTTTTTCCACCCTTTGGGCCATAATTTCAGTTAAGAAAGAAAGTGTAATAAATTTTGGCGGGAAAAATAACCAAACTATTTTGGACATTTCTAATGACTGGCCTGTATAAACACTACTGAGAAATGGGGGGTGAGAACAATTTGACCAAGGCAATGATTATTTTTCTTGCGCAAAGCCTAGGTATTTGTCAAGTCAATTCTTTTGAAATTGTCCAAAGCTCAGTAAAAGGAGGAAGCAGACACATACAAAAAGAAACTTTTGGATAAGTCTTCAAGTCTCATATTTAAATCCTATATACTTCTATTAATCAGTGAAAAGGTGATTACAGAGCATTCACTATCCACTTAAAATATCCACTGCAATTACACTTTCTTTATGAAGTATATACAATAAACAGCGTTGGATATACATTGCTCAAAACATTGCTCTGGAACTAAGGCCTGGTCTATAGGCCCATGCAGCAGAATGAGGTGGTCTAGTTATAAGGTGGTAGAATGGGTTGTACTACTTCAGTTTTCTATTTTTGAATGCCCCTCATTAAAAAGAATCCCCAAAATCTCCCTGCAAGCAAAAACAAAAAACTAGCACATCATGGAGAAAGTTCTAGTGCAGGCTAATCCTTGCATACTAATTTCCTTCTTGTTCAGAACTATTTTAGGTATAGGGAGGTTTGAAAATATGGTCCCTTGTCTCAAGTCCATTCAACCACCTGAGAACTCTGGCACCACCTCATTCCTATGTCATTCTGTTGCATGTGTAAATCTGGTCTAATACTTCCTTATGATTACAGTACACACTTACCACCAGGGCTTGTACCCCTACTTTTTTCTTTCTTTCATCCTTTTGATTGTAATTAGAAGTAATGACTATATATCTCGCATATCTGTCCAACTTCTCCTCCAAGGCTGCTTCACTGGCCTGAGTGGAAAACCTACCACTGGGAAGCTGAGAAGGTGGGGAGGGAAATAACACATAACTGAGGAACCTATGGCCTCACATTTTTGGATAAAGATCCCCCCTCAATGCCCCCTTTCCCTAGGAAATGCAGTGGGAGCTGAGTTTCAGGATAAATGGTCTTTGTGCCATCTGCAGCTACTATAACCTCTTCTCATATCTATTTGTATGGTGAGAAGTCCGCAGTACTAATACTAACTGACAAGTGGTTTCTGTGCATTCCATGGCGCTAATTCACTTAGTAATCAACTTGGCTACCACTCAGTCTAAGCTATTCACATCTGCTGGGACCTAAGACTAATTCTGCAGCTGTCAGGGAACCACTTGTACTAATGTTCAGAGGGGAAAGTACCAACAGAAAGCATTCAGGAAATTTATTAGGCAGAGCACATGCCCAGAGCCACAGAGAAATGAGAAGCTCACAAGATGTGAAAATGTGAGCAAATGAAAGTGAGCAGAACAGAATTATCTTTGTACACATTGTATGAACTCAGTCCACTAGTACCAAGATCAACTGAATGAAATGTGAGGTGTGGGTGTATGAAGGGGGGCGGGATTTGTCCTCGCCACCATTGCAGTATTCCCCATCCTTTTAATGGCTCTTGCCCAGGTCAGGTTTCCAGTTCATTGCGCTCTGGGATTTAACTGGATTTTGTATGCGTACTCTGTCATGGAAAACAGGTTTGTTTTGGTTTATTATAATGAAAATGCAGAGAGCAGATTATTCAATTTTTTAAAAACAAAACTGTTATGGGGAATTAAGGCCCTGATTCATACTGTTTCAAGGTCTGTTTAAACATCTCTCTTCATTAATGACCCTTTTCCTGTCAGAGTTCAAGAACAGGCTGACTATACACTACCATGTCAAGTAGAGCTCTACAGGGTTCAGTCTTTATTACATTCCAAATGAATAAAATTTCCTCAATAAAGCCTTCCTGTCCTGTAGATAAAAGAGCAAATAAACATTTGGATGGGCAAAAGAAAAAGAAAAGTAAAGCCAACTACACTCAGGAAGACCCTTGTTATTCTACTAATATTGCTTCCTTTGCTTGTTAGCAACCCAAAGGAAATGAGTCGGGGACGATTTAGCAGTTTTTCTTACTCCATGGCCAGCCTTGTTCCAAAAAAAGGTGTGTGACTCAGACAACTCCTAGTGATTAAATTCAGCTAAACTATTCTCTGATGCCAGTAAAATGTTGTTTAAAACTTTTATAGTGGCAGTATAAAGGGAAACATTTATAGCATTCTTCTCCCATACCTTCACCCCCCCATTTCCAGTCCATAAAGGAGCAAAGCAACAATGTGACTTGTTGTGACAAAGGAGCTGGTGACCCTTCCCCATTCCTCAGCATGCTTCTTAATACAAATAACCGGTGACTCATTTTGACACCCCCGAGGCAGCAGATTCAGAGTGGAAAGATTTCTCCCTCCCAACCCCTCATGCCTTTCCTGACCATGGTATGAAACTGATAAGAGTTCACTTTATAAAGTTGCATTTATTATAGGACAAAAAGGCATGCAACTCTACCCATGCTTTAGATGCTTTTCCAGGAGAAAGAGTAAAAGTCTCATCATATACTACTGAGGAAGGACCAAGCTACCTGAACCACTAGAGTATTTCTCACACAAGGCGATCTGCTTACTAATAAGGATTTCTCACAATTAAAATGTCTGCCCGAGGACAGCAGATCCAGAATGAAACTTTAGTCAGTATCTGAGTAAGACAAAGTTCTGCAGTTTGCTTTATTACACCCAGTCTCTGGACTACTTCATTATCCTGAAGGTGTCTGCTACATGTTACTTCTAATTATAGAGAGAAACATGGCTTTCAGAGCAATAAATAAGAAATGTCTCCAGTTTGCTTCATTCTCCCCATCCTGTGGTTTACAAGTCTCTTGGAAGTTCCTTATTTTTATTTAAAAATGTCCTAATAAATGAGTCTTCCAGCTTGATATGATGCATGCTCACTCAGAAGACCCACTAATTTCATTGTGACTTATGCCCAGGTAGATGTGCACATGATAACTGAAGTCCTAGGCTTCTTCCATTATGTGGATTAATACATAAATGGGGCAACAGCGTACTTCATTGGCTTGACACTCAAGTTTGCTCTTCCCTCCATGTACTATTGTGTTGGTCTGTGATGCGTGCGTGCAGTCTGCTCTTGGCTATTTAAATTGCTGCAGTTCCAAAGCTTCTCACTCTGCCAGCATGGCTAAAGATGCCTTTGGTGGTTTGTGCCTCTGCTATTGCTTGCAATTTATATGATTTATAACAGTCACCAGCAGAATACTGATGATTATGTGCTGGTGACTTGAACAACTGAAAGAAATCCTCAGTGCAATTGCTCAACGGAAGCAAGCTGGTAACCCATTCACATTTCAGATTTTGCTAGAGTCCAAGAAAATAATCATGGAAAAACATGTACTGCTAAGAGCTTCTTGAAAAGTGCAAACATGCATTTTCCTAAACATGGATGAGTCAAAAGTATATTTAAACGTTTGAGTGGCACTTACCTCGCACGAAGCACTGCTGGTAAGAAGGAAATGACTCAAATATGTTGTCTGAAGCCATGGTTTCCTCTTTAAAAACTTATTCTCTCTTGTAAAAGAGGGTGATATGTGATTTCTTTCACCTTGGGAAGTAAAAAATCGAGAATGGTCATTGTAACAAACCTCCTCTCTGGCAATGGACTTTGCATGTTTGTGTCTGCAAAAGCCAAATAGATTCAATAACAAGGTTCTTTTTCTCACACACAAACTGTGGAACTATTTTGTAAAAAAAAAAGAGAAAGAGAGAGAGAGAAATAGCGGATCACTTGTGGTTTCATGATGCTTACCACTCTATGAAACTCTTGTGGTTTGCAGTCAAAATGATTCGCCCTGCCTGCTGACCAATATCCCGGACCTGCTCTTGTGTGACTGCCTCTGTACCCAACTTGTGGTTCTGTGGTTGTTTATGAGGCCCAAAGAAGTGTTTCACACAACCAATATTACAAATTTAACTGTTCCCCTTTCCACAGCCTCTTTCAATTGGTTCTTGACAATCACATGATTCAGTGATGTCGACTTAAAAAAACAACCCATCATACACACACACACACACACACACACACATTCTGAGCAATGTACTTCCCACACCACCTGCCCTCCCTTAGATTCAACAAAGAAATAGTATGCAGAGAGAGAAAGAGACTGAGCCTCACTCACAACCCTTCTTCTACAAATGGTCTTTGCTGATTAAGGACAACTCTGCCTTGTTGTTGCTTGTGGTTTCTGGAACTACTGATTATTTTCATAGATATTTCACTGCTGCTTATTCAATAGTAATTCAAACCCTGGCATTAGTCTGTTGCTGAAAGAGGATGTATGTGGCATCATCTAACTTAGGAATTGCTTTTCAAAAAGTTCAGCAGGTGGGGAACAGCAATTTTAAAAAAGCAGGACAAAATCAAAAGAGGATAAGATGGATTAAGTCAACTGTGCTCTTTTAAGACAGTCTGAAAGCATATTCATCTTAATAAATCAACCAAAGACTGGCATAAACTTTAAATGGTTATTGTAAGTAGTACTGTGATAATCCATGTGAAGTTATTTGAACACTCAAGTGCTATATGAATACTTACTGTTATTATTTACTCTCATCATTATCATTATGCTGTTGTTGCTGGGACAGAATGATTTTGTGTGTGTGTGGTGCCCCCCCCCCCCAAATCTGGCTTTTCTTTCTTATTTTGAAGTTATCGGACTCAAAAGTGCTGCTTGAAGAATTTGATATTCAAAAAATGTATCACTTTTTCTTGTGGAGTAAAAAAGGGTAGTTTATGCCACACCATGTGGTTTGAGTGCCAATTATAAACGTTAAGGAAATAAAGAAAGGCAGGCACCATTTAAGAACAAAGAAGTGATTGTTATGCCAGCTTTCAAGTCCTTTAGTCACTGTTCTGTATACTGAACAGCACTCTTTTACTCATTCAATGTGAAATCTAGAGGATTTTCCTCACACCTGTAGTGTGGTATTTAGAGTCTGACACACAGGAATCTGTTAAACCATTAAATATTTTCCAAACACTTTCAGTTGCAATAGAATCAATGAACCTGGTCACATCCAGCAGGGAGCATAGTGGTTTTTCACCTTATGCTGGGAAGTCCATCCTCCAGACAAGTGAATGTCAAGAAATGCAAGGATGATCAATATTGCCCATGGTAAGTCATATGAGAAAAATCTAATGGAAAGACACTATGTGAAAAATAGCCCCAGAAACAAAAGTTCAAGGGGGGACATAGTGACAATTTTCAAACACTTAAAAATATACCAGAAAGAACAGGGAGAATTGTTTTACTTATCCCCTGAGAACAGGACAAGATGCAATCTAAAACCACAGGAAAGTAGATTAAGATGAAACATTAGATTAACTGTCTTAACTTTAAGTGCACCATCTATGGCGTAAGCTACCTAGAGAGACTGCAGAGCAGCCTTTTCCATTCTGGTACCCTCCAAATGTTTTTGAACTACTGCTCCCTTGATCCCTGACTATTGGCCATGGTGTCTGGGACTGATGGGAGTTGTTGTCCAAAACATCTGGAGGGTATCAGGTCAGGGAAGGCTGTGATAGAGTTTTTACACACACATCTCTCATGGATGTTTTTAATACTGGGCGTGAAATGACTGTCTTCCATTTTTTGTATTTACTTTGGTTTTAAGATATTATGGAGTGAAATCTGTGTGTGTGTGTGTCCATGTGCATACACAAGTCCTTTTCAGACAAAAAGTTAATAGTTTGGAGGTCAAACATTTACTTACAATGTAGTTGTGCTCTGAGGAGCATGAGAATATAAAGTTCAAGAAAAGGTCAGCAGAAGATAGAACAAAGTTTTAAACTCAGGAAATAGAAAGTTTGCAGAAATTATGAATGAAAAACTCTCCTCCTGATTAGTTGGAGGTAGGGAGAGAAAAAGCTAACTTTAAGAGATAAAAGTATAAGGCAAAGAGGAACAGAGAGAAAAAGAGGAAGGAAGGAAGGAAGGAAGGAAGGAAGGAAGGAAGGAAGGAGCTCAGAGTACTAGAGGAAAGAAAGTCAGAGCTGGTGAAACTGGAGATTGAGAGAGCTGGACCAATGACAGTAAGATATTGTTTGGAAGGGACCTGATAAAATAGGAGCAGAGTCTAGTTAAGTTAACTGAACGTTAAATTCATTGTTTTATTACCCTATGGCTTATATGTGTGTTTTGTGTGTATATATCCATTCAGATTTGGACCCCCCCACCACATTGATATTTTTCTTCTATAAAATTTAAACTTTGTTATTTGTACGGTTGTCATCTCTCTTATTTTTTGGTTACCCATTCCACATCTAGCCCACTCCCCACACTACCTAAAGTGATCCAAGAGTTTTAAGGCTGGTTTGGTGGAGGAAGATTTCTGCCTGTTTGTAGTAGAAAATGCCACAGGAAAGGAAGGGCAAAAAGGAGTGTGGGCACACTATTTTGCCTGTTTTTCCTTCCACTTATTGAACAGGGTGTTGCCCAATTATGCCTGCCAGGTTTCTTGGTACAGCAGCAACATAGACTCAATGGGAAGGGAGGTGGGGTCACTGTAGTCTTCTGTGATTCCATCTCCCTTTCCAGTTGTTCCATTCAGCAGTCTTTCAGTGTTGAGTGTCTATGCCTGTTGTCAGGCTCTTAACAAAGGATAAGGATTATGTTATAGTACCATACACCCCACTGCCTAACATTGTTTCTTGGGTGGTGTCATCACACACACTAAATGTTCCTTGTCTGATGTGGCTCAAGATTTCATGGTGTCCATGACAACCACAGGCCTGTCTCAGGTTATACTTGACCCATCACATAAAGCAGAACATACTCTTGATCTGATTTTCTGTTTTGGGAAGGAGATGATCTGTGTGTGTGGCAAGGAGTGGGGTGTGGGGGCACCTGGTATTATTCCTTTGTTAAGTTCAGATCAATACTTGATTAGGCTTATAGTAGTCTCAAATCTCACCAGAGATGGGGAACCTATTACAATGGTCTGCCACAGAGACCTAAGGATCTTATGGTTTCCTGAGACCACTTGGGGAATTTTCTCCTGATATATTTGGTGATTCTGTCAATGCCCTTGATAACCAAACTTCATGATACAAATTTCCAGTCCATTTCTTTTGTTAGATCTGAAATTGTTTTGTATGTGTGATTTCTGTAGGAAGCTTCCACCTTACTTCCTGGAAAATTAAAGTTCTAAGTTACATTGGCTATCTCAAGAAGGGATGGTCTGTTTCCTGGCCATATCACTTCCGCATGTGTTTACCTATAAATCTCTTCTGTCCCATTTCCAAAAACAAGATTTGTAACATCCTCATGGAAACTGGCATTTAAAATTCATATCTAAATGTGTATTTTAAATGTATTTTCTCTCAAAAGACTCATTTCTAAATATATTTTCTCTCCAAATATGCATTTTAAAATCTATTTTTTATATGTTTGTCTGAGCCAAGAGCTGGGAAATGTGAAAGCTGGTGGATAATTACATTCCAATCTCTATGCTAGTCAGGGAAGTATGTATCATGTCTTTTCGTATTGGAATTCACAAAGATCAAATTTCTCAAGCATCTCTAAACTCAAGAAAGGGAACAGCCAATGCTGTGCCTTTTGCCTTGATTGTGGAACTCTTAAAGAGGGTTATCTGGGATGCATTCTGGGGACATTAATTTTGTCAACTTATTCATTATACCAGGGGTGGGCAGACTTCAGGCTTGTGGGATCTCTTTTGTTTTCTACTAGACTGCTGAGGTTTACCAACCAGAGTCAGACACAAAATGGTGGTTCAGGAGGTGGAGTCTGCTATCAATGATCAGGTATATACAGGGGATACAGGAAAACTGACATACAAGCTACCAAAGATCAGGGATCTTTGGTAGCTTGTATGTCACACAACAAACTGACCAGCAGAGATGAACAAAGACCTAGTAAAATGCCAACAGCTAGTACTCCTATTTTACAGAAGAGGGACACTGAGCCTGGGAGATAAGCAATTAGCGCAAGGACAGCCACGGCTGAGATATTTGTTCTTGATCTTATTTTACTTGCTCTTGTTAAAGTATTGGGAATCAGAATCCCTTGGAGATCTACTGCAAATCACCCAGATATCTACCAGTAGATCCCAATCTACCTTCTGCCGATCCCCACTTCAAACTGCAGAACTCATTTAGTTTCATGACCATGGTGCAAATGGCCAAAGTGAGTGAGGCCGGGGTGTGTACCGCCCCATATGGAGCATGAGGTACTTCTCTATAGCATTTTTATTCCATCCTTCAGCTCTCAGAACAGCTTTGAAAGATGTCAAATCAAGACTAGGGATGGCAGAGAATTCCACCACAGATCTCGGTGAGGCTGAATGCCAGTGCATTCAGCCCCCCGAACTCCGTGGTGGAACGGCCTGCCACTCCCCTGCGGATCCCCCCCGGAATGAGACTCACCTGGGGCGGATCTTCCGGGTGGTGGCGGCGGCAGCTTCGGCGGCGGCAGCGGCGGCTGGTCTTCGACCGGCTGCCACCGCCGCCATTTCCACTCTTGTAAAAAAAAAAGACATGATAGGCTACGGAAAGATTTACGTAGCCTATGATGGCTAGGTTTAACAAACAAACAAACACGACGTGATAGGCTACGTAAATCCTTACGTAGCCTATCATGGCTGGGTGGGTTAAAAAACTAGGGATGTCAGAGAATTTCACCACAAATCTCGGGGAGGCTGAATGCCAGCGCATTCGGCCCCCCGAAATTGGTGGCGAAATGGTCTGCTTCCCCCGCCCCCCCCGGGACGGGACGTACCTTGGGCGAATCCTCCTGGCGGTGGCGGCTCTGGTGGCGGGGCGGCGGCAGCAGCGGCGGCTGCGGCGGCTGGTCTTCCGACCAGCTGCCGCCGCCATTTCCAGTAAAAAAAAAAAAAAAAACCAAAAAAACGCGGTAGGCTACGTAAAGATTTACGTAGCCTATCACGGCTAGATTTTTAAAAAATACTGTGATAGGCTACGTAAATGTTTACGTAGCCTATCACGGCTGAGTGGAAAAAAAAAACCCCATGCGTACGCAAATGGCGGCGCCAAGGGGGCCGCCATTTGCGTTCCTTATTTTGGCACGTCTAGTCTACGTAAACATTTACGTAGACTACGGCGAAAATAAGGGGAACGCAAATCCCCTTAGTAGATGCTATGCTATTTGCATTCCCCTTATTTTCACCATAGTCTATGTAAATGTTTATGTAGACTAGACGTGCCAAAATAAGGAACGCAAATGGCGGCGCCCATGGGCGCCACCATTTGCGTACGCACGGTTTTTGTTGTTTTTTCACTCAGCTGTGATAGGCTACATAAACATTTACGTAGCCTATCATGGCTGACTGAAGGGACGCAAACGGCGGCGGCTACGGCGCCAGGATTTGGGGGTGGAGGGAAGGAGCACCTCCCCCCCCGGCCAGAATTTCGGGTGGGAGGGATGGAGCGCCTCCTTCCCTGGCCAGAATTTTGGGGGGGAGGGATGGAGCGCCTCCCCCCTGGCCAGAATTTCGGGGGGAGGGACGGAGTGCCTCCCCCCCACCGCGAATCAAATTTCGATACAGGTAAGAGACTTTCGTAGATCCCTATGTTAAACAAAACAAAACCGCGCACACAAATGGCGGCGGCTATGGCCGCCGCCATTTGCGTTCCTTATTTTTGCCTGTCTTAGTCTATGTAAATATTTACGTAGACTATGACGGTGAAAATAAAGGGGAACGCAAATAGCGTAGCAGGCGCTATTTGCGTCCCTTTTTGATTCCTTGTTTTAGCCTACGTAAATATTTACGTAGGCTAAAACAGGGAATCAAAAAGGGACGCAAATAGCGCCCGCTACACTATTTTCGTTCCCCTTTATTTTCGCCTTCATAGTCTACGTAAATATTTACGCGTTTTTTGTTTTTTTTTACCCAGAGCTCTCTGCGGCCGGAAATCTGGCTGCGGATGGCTCTGGCCTGGCTGGGCCTGGCCGGCTGCTCCGTGGAGCTGCTGCGGAGCACAGCCGGCCGCGGAGGATTCCGGGGGAGAGGATTGGAGTGCCTCCCCCCCCGTCAAGGATTCCGGTGGGAGGGACGGAACGCCTCTCCCCCCACCATCAACATAATCCGTGAAAGATAAGTCACTTTTGTACATCCCTAAATTTAAGACACCTAGTTCACCACCCTAAGGTGTTTTTGGAAAAGGAAAAACATTTTAAAAAATGAATGGCAGTTTCAAACTAAGAACAAAAGTTTTTTTAAAAATGGAGAAAATTCTGGTCAAAGAAACAAGCAGTGGCATCTAGTACATCCCAAACTCTCTCTCCAAACTCCACCTGCATGAGCCAGGATTTCCATTGGCTCAGGATGGATTTTGAAAATCACTATCACCTTGATCATAATTAAGTGATCTTGACAAGAAAATCCCTTTAGCTACTAATGGTTCTATGAGCATGACAGGGTGCTTAAAGGGCCAAGGGATCCAAGACATTGGAGGGCCAACTGCTTCAGCCTGGGGACCAGATCCTCCTGGGCCAAGCTGGTTGGGGGCCAGATTCCTCTGGCCATGATATTATCCCTCCCTCTCATACTTCTGAGCTAGTACAGTCTAGTAGGCACCCTGGCAGAGCTAAATGAAGGGAAATTATGGCACCCTTTCATTTATGACTAAGACTAGTGTCAGCCAACCCAAGAACTTTGCTGCCTTCTGCCTAGGCAGTGCTACTTTCTCTCAGTGAAGGCTGTTGGCTTCAGTGTTAGTGGGGCAGTTGAAACCCACTACAGGTTTCAGTCAGAACCAGTCAGAACTCTAACAGAGCTCTCCAAGGCTGGAGAGCTCCTTTAGAGTTCTAGCTGGTTCTGATTGAAACCCGGAGCGTGTTCATCGCCCCACTGACATCGGAGCCACCAGCTTCCACTGCTTTCTCTTGAATTTCAGGGCCAAAATACATATTACATGGAAAGGCATATAACAGAGAACTAACCATTCTTTTATGGAAAACACTGCTTCCAGAAAGGGCGATTTGCAACAGAGAAGTGGCAGGAAGAAGGGGAAAGACATTTAGCACTTTCTCCACCCACTTCTTCTTCTCTCCCTATTATCACCTTCTGAAATGGCTTTTCAGAGGAGAAATGCAGCTGTTGGGCTAATGTTTTCATGTTTGGCCTTTAAACATCTTGATTATACTCACCTAAAATCTGTCTCTCCCCCCCCCTTCTTTTTTTACACACCCAGTTTATTTATTTAAGGAAGGAATTCACTGTAAAAGTTTCTGAACTCTCAAAGAAGTGTACTCAGCTTCAACATTTCTGATGCCAACAGTTTATAGACACTGAAATATACACACATGACAGTTGGGCTTGCTGACAGGGTTGCAGAAGCATCTATGGTTATGATGAAATCACTGAGATCATGTGATAGCCCCAGCTAGTGATGAAGGCAGCTGACTGTAACCATGGCATGATGGAATGATTGTTAATATAGTACCAGCAAAGCAGAAACAGCAGCTGAGCATAACTTTTCATAAGAAAAGCTAAGCTTGGGAGTGTATTAATTTTTTTTTAAATCAGTGATTTAAAGTGGAATGTAGAAACAGACATTGAAAAATTAATTTGCAGAGTTCCTTGCGTTATTAAGCTCAAAGGAATACTTATTTCTAGTAATGCTTTAGGACCTAATGCAAGAATTTTTTGTGCCATGCTTCTGTAGTGAGAAGCAACATCAAACAGAAAATATTTAGCATTGTGTGACTTGAGGCTACCAGATATCATATCTCTCATCAGCTTCTGTTCAGTCACAGATGTAAATCTCAAGGTTCCATTTTGTTTGGCTTTTTCTACTGTGAATTGGAGGTTTTCTACACAGCTAAAACACACAGGAAGAAAGCAGCAAATATGACAAGCTTCCCATTGTACTTAGTTTCACGGTTGGGCTGTCCAACTAACTCCAATCCTGTTGTTGTTGTTCAGTCGTTCAGTCGTGTCCGACCCTTCGTGACCCCATGGACCATAGCACGCCAGGCCTTCCTGTCCTGCGCTCTCTCCTGGAGCGTGCTCAAGTTCATATTCATTGCATCCGTGATGCTATCTAGCCATCTCATCCTCTGCCGTCCCCTTCTCCTTTTGCCTTCAGTCTTTCCCAGCATCAGGGTCTTTTCCAGGGAGTTTTCTCTTCGCATTAGGTGGCCAAAATATTGGAGCTTCAGCTTCATTATCTGTCCTTCCAATGAGCACTCAGGGTTGATTTCCTTTAGGATGGACTGATTTGACCTCCTTGCAGTCCAGGGGACTCGTAAGAGTCTTCTCCAGCACCACAGTTCGAAAGCATCAATTCTTCGGCGCTCAGCCTTCCTTATAGTCCAGCTCTCACAGCCATACATTACTACTGGGAAAACCATAGCTTTGATTAGACGGACCTTTGTCGGCAAGGTGATGTCTCTGCTTCTTACTATGCTGTCTAGGTTGGCCATAGCTTTCCTCCCAAGGAGCAAGTGTCTTTTAATTTCATGGCTACAGTCACCGTCTGCGGTGATCTTGGAGCCCAAGAAAGTAAAATCTGTCACTGCTTCCATTTCTTCCCCTTCTATATGCCAGGAAGTGATAGGGCCAGATGCCATGATCTTCGTTTTTTTAATGTTGAGTTTCAAACCAGCTTTTGCACTCTCCTCTTTCACCCTCAACAAGAGGCTCTTGAGATCCTCTTCGCTTTCTGCCATTAGGGTGGTATCGTCTGCATATCGGAGGTTGTTGATAATTCTCCCGGCAATCTTAATTCCGACCTCTGATTCATCCAACCCGGCATTTCTCATGATGTACTCTGCATATAAGTTAAATAAGCAGGGTGACAATATGCAGCCTTGTCGTACTCCTTTCCCAATTTTGAACCAATCGGTTGTTCCATGTCTGGTTCTTACTGTTGCTTCTTGACCCTCGTACAGGTTTCTCAGGAGACAGGTAAGGTGGTCTGGTACTCCCATCACTTTAAGAATTTGCCACAGTTTGTTGTGATCCACACAATCAAAGGCTTTAGCGTAGTCAATGAAGCAGAAATAGACGTTTTTCTGGAATTCTCTTGCTTTCTCCATGATGCAGCGAATGTTGGCGATTTGATCTCTAGTTCCTCTGCTTCTTCAAAACCCAGCTTGTACTTCCGGTAGTTCTCGTTTCGCATACTGCTGAAGCCTAGCTTGTAGGATTTTGAGCATCACCTTGCTGGCATGTGAAATGAGCACAATGGTGCGGTAGTTTGAACACTCTTTGGCGTTGCCCTTCTTTGGAATTGGAATGTAAACTGACCTTTTCCAGTCTTGTGGCCACTGTTGAGTGTTCCAGATTTGTTGGCATATTGAATGCAGCACTTTAACAGCATCATCTTTTAGGATTTTAAATAGCTCGGCTGGAATACTGTCATCTCCGCTAGCTTTGTTGTTACTAATGCTTCCTAAGGCCCACTTGACTTCACTCTCGAGGATGTCCGGCTCAAGTTCAGTGACCGCACTATCATGGCTATCAGGGACATTCAGATCTTTCCTGTATAGTTCTTCTGTGTATTCTTGCCACCTCTTCTTAATCTCATCTGCTTCTGTTAGGTCCCTGCCTTCTTTGTCCTTTATCATGCCCGTCTTTGCACAAAACGTTCCCTTGAGATCTCCAGTTTTCTTGAAGAGATCTCTAGTCTTTCCCATTCTGTTGTTTTCCTCGATTTCTTTGCATTGTTCATTTAAGAAGGCCTTCTTGTCTCTCCTTGCTATTCTCTGGAACTCTGCATTCAGTTGGGTATATCTTCCCCTTTCTCCCTTGCTTTTCGCTTCCCTTCTTTCGTGAGCTACTTGTAAAGCCTCATCAGACAGCCACTTGGCTTTCTTGCATTTCTTTTTCTTTGGGACGGATTTCGTTGCTGCCTCCTGAACAATGTTACGGACCTCCGTCCATAGTTCCTCAGGCACTCTGTCTATCAGGTCTAATCCCTGAAATCTATTCCTCACCTCCACTGTATATTCATCAGGGATATGATTTAGGTCATACCTGAACGGTTTAGTGGTTTTCCCTATGTTCTTCAATTTAAGCCAAAATTTTGCAAGAAGCAGCTCATGATCTGAGCCACAGTCAGCTCCAGGTCTTGTTTTTACTGACTGTATGGAGCTTCTCCATCTTTGGCTGCAAAGGACATAATCAATCTGATTTCGATATTGACCATCTGGTGACGTCCATGTGTAGAGTCGCCTCTTGTGCTGTTGGAAAAGAGTGTTTGCTATGATCAGCATGTTCTCTTGGCAAAACTCTATTAGCTTTTGTCCTGCTTCATTTTGTACACCAAGGCCAAGCCTGCCTGTTATCCCGGTGATTTCTTGACTTCCTACTTTAGCATTCCAATCCCCTATGATGAAGAGGACATCTTTTTTTGGTGTTAGTTCTAGAAGGTGTTGTAGGTCTTCATAGAACCGATCAACCTCAGCTTCTTCGGCCTCAGTGGTTGGGGCATAGACTTGAATTACTGTGATGTTGAATGGTTTGCCTTGGATTCGTACTGAGATCATTCTATCATTTTTAAGATTGTACCCCAGTACTGCTTTTCCCACCCTTTTGTTGACTATGAGTGCTACTCCATTTCTTCTAAGGGATTCTTGCCCACAGTAGTAGATATGATGGTCACCTGAATTAAATTCGCCCATGCCTGTCCATTTTAGTTCTCTGATTCCCAAGATGTCGATGTTCAATCTTGCCATCTCATGTTTGACCACCTCCAGCTTACCTTGATTCATTGATCTGACATTCCAGGTTCCTAAACAATATTGTTCTTTACAGCATCGGATTTTCTTTTCACCGCCAGACACATCCACAGCTGAGTGTCCTTTCGGGTTTGGCCCAGCCGCTTCACTCTTTCTGGCGCTACTTGGAAATACCCTCTGCTCTTCCCCAGTAGCATATTGGACACCTTCCGACCTGAGGGGCTCATCTTCCGGCGTCATCTCTTTTAGCCTTGTGATACGTTCCATGGGGTTTTCTTGGCAAGAATACTGGAGTGGGTTGCCATTTCCTTCTCCAGTGGACCACATTTTGTCAGAACTCTCTGCCATGACCTGTCCGTCTTGGGTGGCCCTGCACGGCATAGCTTATGGCTTCACTGAGTTACACAAGCCCCTTCGCCACAACAAGGCAGTGATCCATGAAGGGGAACTCCAATCCTAGGCCCACTTATTTTGAAGTAATTTTTACAGACATGAATATGATTTATTTCCAAGAAAAGGTCTTTTGTACAGGAGACTGTGGCTCTCATTCACCTTGGAAAGTCTCTGATAATCACATGGTAGTGTCTGACAAATGTATCCTTGAAGGAGTCTTTGTTCATTGGCTTTCCTCGTTCTGATTAAGAATGGCAGCAGGAGAAGCTGCCACCAATATGCAGGCTACATATTGGGGAAGTTCTGTTGCTCAGTGGTAGAGCACCTGCTTTGCATGCAGAAGGTCCCAGATTCGATTCCCGGCATCTCCAGGTAGGACAGGAAATACTCCTGCCTGAAACCCTGGAGAACTGTTCCCAGTCAGTGTTGACAATACTGGGCTAGATAGACCCATGGTCTGACTCAGCATAAGGCACCTTCCTGTGTTCCTATGTACAGGAGCCTGTAAGCCCAGTAATAAGAAATTAGAATTGGTTCATCACTCCTTTAGAAGTCACATCTCAAACTATCAGTTCCCAGTACTTATCCATCTAAAAGCTCTACCCCAGAATCTGAAATGCTACTTTAGGTGCTCCCAAAGCCTTGGCCATATCCTGTGAAAAAATTTGTTTTTCCATTGAATCGCAGACTCTCACACCATGGGCATTCATAGTCTGATAACTTCCAGATTGCATTGCTGTTACAAACTCTATGTGGGGCTGCCCTTTGAAAAGTACTTAGAAATTTCCACTGATCCCACATGCTGTTGCCAGGATTTTGACTAAAGCTGGCAATGCAGAGCATACATCTCCAGTACTGTATCATTTTCATGGGTTACCCATTTATGCCTGGACCCAATTCAAGATGCTGGTTCTTACTTTTGAAGCTCTAAGGGTGCAATCATATATATGTTTAGACAGAAAAAAAGTCCTACAACTCCCAGCATCCCTCCAGCCAGCCATGCTGGCTGGGGCATGCTGGGAATTGTGTGTGTGTGTGTGTGTGTGTGTGTGTATATATATATATATATATATATATTTGCATCCTAAATGGCCCAGGTTTTGGTCACCTTCTCCAATATGTTCTCTCCTGTGCATTGAAGTCAACATCAAAGGCCTGCTCCGTATCCCTACACCCACAGAGGCTTGGCAGATGGAGATGGGAGATGGTGCTTTCTCAGTCACAGCACCATCATTGTTAAATGCCCCCCCGCTCCAGGAAGGCCTGCCTGTTCCCATCAGTCTTATGATTCAACATTTCATAAAAATGTGGCTGTGCTGGGAAGGTGGGTGGGTGATTGGTGACTATATTTTGACAATGTTTTAGTTTTTGTGCTACTGCTGATAGATATTTGCTGACTGCTGATTCTGTTTAATGTTGTTGTTTTACTGTTGCCTTAATGTTCCAAGACGGTTTTTAATTTTGAAATCACTAGCTATCTTTAGTTTACTTGTAAAAGAAAGATAAGTTATACTTTTTAAAAATATATATTAAATAAAATATCACAAACTGCCAATAACATTCCTCTCAGTTTCAAAAAAGGTTTGCTATGAAGCATGGAGAGGGGTGCTGCTGGAAAAACTGAAGACCATATCTCCCTTTTGTACCAGTTTTTCAAAGCATTCATGCTATTGGGAAAAATAATTTAATCTATTTGTGGGCAATTATCCATAAGCTACAATGGTCCTGATACCATTCTGATTGGTATGGTAGAAAGAAACATTGGAGCACCAAACTAGTGACTGTAGCTCTAAATCCTCATGGCAGACATCTCATTAAAGAAGTATTTATTTTCCACTGCCATTGCTGACTAGTGTGTAAAAGCATTTCTACGCAGAATTCCTTGCAAAACTTCTGGAGCGGTTTTCTTAAAAAAAGAAAGAAAAAAAGTGTTCCTTCCTGCCTTTTGATTGATTTTGCACACAATATCAGAGTTAGTGGATTTAATCCAGAATAAGTTAGTTTTCATTTTCCTCTTGAAAATGAAATCCATGGGACTTAAGTTAGTCATGACTACATTTTCATGATGATTTCTATGTAGTCTAAGTGCAGTTCCTTAGTCTGAATCCAGCCCTGTGTGTGTGTGTGTGTGTGTGCACGCACGTGTATGTGCCCTACTGCATGGGTATAATTGTGAATATTTAGCATGTTTAAGAGCCCACAATTCCAATAAGAGGAAGCATGTATGCACAGCAAACTAAGGCCCTAAATGGCCCATCTCCTGGATATCTTTGGAAGTGCTTCATATGATATGTTACCCACCACTTCTCTGAGATCAGCAAGTAAGGCCCTGCTCCATGTTCCCTCCTTTACCTGAGGTGAACACTATGAGGTGCTTACTCATACAGTTTTCTCAGTTGTGGCAGCCAAGCTGAGGTTTTCATTATTTTCAAGTCTCTTTGCCCTTTTTATATTACGCCAGGTCAAAACATTTATTTATTTATTTATTTATTTATTTATTTATTTTATTTCTGAAGGCCTCTGAAAATATATCATGGATAGTCTGTCTTTCTGATTTGAAAATACATTTCTTCTTGCTGTTGCTAGGTTTCTTTGGTTGTTGTTTTTGTGTGTGCGTAGTTTTAATGCCATTTTGAGTCCACTTTCAATGATTGTTCTATGGTATGTGTGTTTTAACCTTGGTGAATTTTACATCACTTTGGGCGCTTTTTTTTTTTTTTACATGAAGGAGCAACCCCACACTTTATAAATCAATAAACAAGATTAGTAGAAGGGCAATTAAGGATAACAAAGGACAAACCTACATGAAAAGATATGTGGCACCACCCAGCCAGCCAGCCTTGGGCACAGTATGGTAGTTAACTGAGTATATGCTGAATGTGACACATTTTAATGTTTTTCATCTCAGTCATCGGCCAACAAATAACTATGCAATGTGTCAACCAACAGTTGGGCTTGATTTTGTCATCTCTCTCTAGTACTGTGGATGATGCAAGCCCATTCTTGAATTCTTTTAGCTTGCCTCCTGCAGCTTCTCCCATGATCTGTCACAGTTCTTGGTTGGGACTGTACATAAATAATGAGAGGAATTCTTAACAAAGAATGACATAATGTTTTAAAACAAAGCCATAAGCAAGATTTGCTTCAAGAAATTTATCATCTGGCACTTATAATCGGAAACCTATTTATGTCACAATAAGTCTCTTTGATTTCTGAGCTTATTCCTAAATATGTCTATTTGCAATTGTAGCCTAAAATATTTTCATGCATGCTGCATGCAGCCATGTTAAAATCTTTTTTAGAATCATAAGTCACCAATGCATTATACTGTCTACAAACACATTCCCTTGCTATACATTTCTCCTTAGTAAATAACATTTTCACCATCCTATGCCTGTTTACTCAGAAGTAAGTTCCACTGACTTCAGTGGGGCTTACTCCCAAGTAAATGTGCATAGAATTGTAGCCTAATACAAAATTGAGTTATACAAACTGACTGTATTACACCACATACAAAAAGAAAAGTTCATTGTCCGATATATCTGGTCAAAGGTCCATTGATGCTAAAGAATCACTTTCCCACAGTTACTCTAGAGAATATGACCCTATTAGCTGGGGTCATTAGCAGTGGAACATGAACTGAAGTAATTAGATCTTAACAACACAAGCATATGACGATGCAATTTGACTCCAGGTTAAAGATGAAGTAGTCTACTTTCATACTCTAACAATGCAACTCTGCACATGTCTACTTAGAAGTAAGCTCAAGGGGCTAAGTGGGATCAGGATTGCAGCCGAAGATTTCAGTCCTAAACACACTTACTAGAGAATAGGCAAACCTAAACATATAGTGAAGCACGCATAGCATAGTGGAGCTGTGCATCTTCACTTTCCCTAAGTGCATGCAACCCTGATTTGGATTGGTGCCATGGCACTCCAGGAGAAGGTCGGTTCCTGGAGAACCAACCTTCCCCCAATTCTGCGCTGCCTCAGAGGCAGCACGGAACAGCCCCATCTCTGCACTCGCAAGAGGAGCGTGGAGCGGCTGAAAGGAGGTGTGGCTGGGGGCATTCCGGGGCGAGGAGGGTGGAAATGCCTGTATGAAGTACAGCAGTCTCCTTCCCTGCTCTGTCCTCCCATGGCTAGACAGCCGAAATATGCTGTCTAGCCGAAAATGCTGGGCAGGAGAAGTGAGGAGGGAATTATCCCCTCCCTGCTTCTCCTGTCCTGCTTTGGATAGGCGGTCGCCTCCGAGTTTGGAGGTGGCCGCCTATCTGGATAGGACTGCGCCCTTAGTCATACTTAGGGTAGACTCAATAAAATCAATGGGACTTAAGTTCCTCATGATTAACTTAAACCTCATTGATTTCAATGGGTCTATTCTAAGTATGAGTAAGTCTGAATCCAACTCATAATTTTCAGGAAGTCACAACCTGCTTTATATGCCTCTGCAGTTACCAACCCATTGGCACTGGGTACCACAGCTACCAATCTGTAAATTCAGATGATTTGCTTTTGTTAAAAACCACAATATGGTCCTGTTACACCCAAACACCTCTACCACATGCACACACACAATCAAAACAGCATGTAAGTCTACAAAAACAAAACATCCACAATCTGCAGAAATCTCCCAAGGCATAATGATGTGAGGATTTCTGCCATGTATCTCAGCTCAAGGAAAAGGATTATAGTTTGAGGTTTGAAGCACAATGCAGGGAAGCTCAGCTTTACTCCATCTGCCCCACAAGTGACCAGTTGTAAATAAATAGTGGGTTTCTTTTCTTCATTGATATCAGGGGTCTCAGTTTTCAATTTCTGTTCCATGTAGAATCACTTTAATCTCTTGAGGTCTTCCAGATATACAACATGATTCTGGCAAAGGATCATTTATTAGGACCCTTTGCAACAGCCAGTGTACTGGATACATAATACTTATTAAATCAAGTGAGGAAAAGCTTTGTGTTACTTGCCTTTAGAGCAGATCTCTCAAACACAGTGTAAACTATGGTAGCATATACCTTAGAGCGGGGCTCACAATTAGCAGTTCCTGCCTATAGCACTTCCTCTTGCCATTTAATATTTTATTACACCTAATTATGTCTAATTATCCTGCAGACCTGTAATCCCGTATATACTTGTCCTGGCTTTGAGATCTGCCCTGGAATTTCTTGTTGTACCTTCAGCCCAAGTTGGGAGGCAGGTGGGCGCAAGAACTGGAACTTTCTCAGTGTTGACTCTACTGCTCTGGAATACCCTCACAGCTGAGATTCAGCTGGCTCCCTCACTACTGTTTTTTAGACAGAAATGTAAGATTTTATTTCAACTGTCTTTTAGTATGCTGTTGTGTGGCTGTTTTTAAACCAATTCTTATTGACTTAGTTGAGATATATATGCAATATGTAGGGAAAGCTACAACGGACCTAAGAATTTAGGGATGTACGAAAGTCACTTACCTTTGATGAAATTTGCTTCGCGGTGGGGGGGAGGAGCTCCGTTCCTCCCCCCCGAAATTCTGGCTGGGGGGGAGGCGTCCCGTCCCTCCCCCCCGAAATTCTGGCTGGGGGGGAGGCGCCCCGTCCCTCCCACCGCGAATTCTGGCCGGCCGGGAATGCAAATGGCAGCGGCTGTAGCCGCTGCCGTTTGCGTCCCTGCAGTCAGCCGTGATAGGCTACGTAAATGTTTACGTAGCCTATCACGGCTGAGTGAAAACAAAAAACAAAAAAACCGCGCGTACGCAAATGGAGAGTCGCCCAAGGTAAGTCCCGTCCCGGGGGGGGTGGGGGGGCAGACCGTTTCGCCACCGATTTCGGGGGGCTGAATGCGCTGGCATTCGGCCTCCCCGAGATTCGTGGCGAAATTTTCTGACATCCCTACCTAAGAACAAGATTCTATAACCATGAACTTACAATTCTTACCAAAAAAACTGCAGCATCCAGTTGCAAGACACTTCAATTCACCTGCACATCGTTTCTCTGATTGACTGATTTACAGTTGCTTCCAAGGGGGTGTCTCCACCAGTGATTTACTCTGAGCCGGCTGTGTGTTAAGTTTGTTAGGGATACATGACGTTGTGGCCATCCAGCAGCCCCCCTGGAGTTTATCAGGGGAAAACTAGATTTCCTGAGACTGCTTAAAGTCCGATTCTTGACCTTAAGTCAGGTTCTCCCCGGTATAGTTGTTGTATGCCCCAACACCCGCATTTAGCTGGGGTATGCTAGCCCTGCCCAGGGGTGTGTCTTTCACCCTGACCCTAGTCAAGGGGTGTTTCCTCCCATTGTGCTGAATGAGGCTTGCCCTCTGAATGCCCACAGAAATAACAGAGAAGCCCCTCAATTGACATGGCACATTTTAAAGCCCAATTCCTTAAGTGCGATTAAGTGCGATCTCAAGGCTCCGATTCATTGCCTTAGGAAATAACTACTTCACAGCTTCCTTATAGATATCCTGTGTGTTAAAATGCGGGCTGGTTTCCATCTCTTTCCCACAACAAACCCATTAGTTGTTTGGTTTTATTCTGGTTGTATACTGTGGTTTTAATGTTTTATATATTTTCTATTGTTTTATTGTGTGCTGTTTGGTTTTAATTTTGTGAACCGCCCAGAGAGCTTCAGCTATTGGGCAGTATAGAAATTAAATAAATAAATAAATAGTGTTTCCTCAGAAGTAACTCCCATTGCGGTCAATGAGGCTTGCCTTTGAATGCCCACATCAGAACTTACAGAGATTCCCCCTCACATTTTAAAGCCCAATTCCCTCATTGGCTTAGAAAGTAAGTACTTCGCAGCTTCATTATAGATATCCTGCAGGTTACAATGGGGGCTGGTTTCTGTCTTTGTGTTTACTGCTCTTTCCCACAACAAACCCATTACTGTCTCCTAGGAAGTAACTCCCATTCTGCTCAATGAAGTCCACAATGCGGGTTAAAATAGGAGCTGGTTTCCGTCTTTGTGTTCCCTCCCAACACACTTTCCCAGCACAAGCATATGTGTGTCTACTCGGAAGTAACTCCCATTGTGCTCAATGAGGCTTGTTCCTGAAATGCAGGCACATCTGGACTTTCAGGGGAAAGGGGCGAGGGGCGAAGCCTCTCTTATTGGTTGAGAGCCCCCTGCCAGTCAGATGACATTCACTCCAACCCCCAACCCCACCCAGAAGTATGTTCTGTGAAACAATTTTTACTTGTTGTCCGGAGAATCTGCTTGTGGAACCCTGCTCACAGCAAAGCTGATTCCTTTAAAAAAAATCCGGTACTCCTCCATAAGCTTCTCCTTCTGTTCTCGTGGAAACACAGGCCAACAGAACAAACAAAAGACAGTGATGTTCATGACAAAAAGAAAAACTTCTGGTTTTTCTTTTCTTAAGACTCAGAACTCTTAGTCCAAATGGCCTTAATCTGGAGGACAATCGTCCCTCCGGCCACGAATCCTCCTGGCTGGCCGGGACACAAATGGCGGCGGCCGTAGCCGCCGCCGTTTGCGTCCCTGCAGTCAGCCGTGATAGGCTACGTAAATCCTTACGTAGCCTATCACGGCTGACTTTGGGGGAAAAAAAACACGTACGCAAATGGCGGCGCCCATGGGCGCCGCCATTTGCATTCCTTATTTGGGCACGTGTAGTCTACGTAAACATTTACGTAGACTACGGCGAAAATAAGGGCAACGCTATTGGGCTGCCGGGAAGGCGCCACCACCAGGGACATTCGGCAAAGGTAAGTCCCATTCCGGGGGGGTGGCGGGGGGGTGGCGGACCGTTTCTCCACCAATTTCGGGGGGCCGAATGCGTTGGCATTCGGCCTCCCGGAGGTTCATGGAGAAATTCTCCGACATCCCTAGGTAGCAGTGGCAAAAACATTGCTGGTTTGCCACCAATGTTGGTGGCAAAACACTAAGGAAGCCTAAATAGGCCCAATCCCACTTTTTTTCAACTGAAATTTGGCCATTTTAAGCTTCTGTAACTGCTTGCCCCTGGGACCTCCCCCCAATTACTCACCCCTGACCCAGAGGAAACATGCCCCTCCAGCATGGAAGCATTAATCACTTCTCTTAGCTATATGGCCTGTCCAATGCATGATTTAATTAGCCAGGATGGCTAAGTGTCAATCAGACAAGTGGTAGTTCTCACCTCTGCAGACCACCTCAAGATCCACAAGGCCACTGCCAAGGGTACATCCACCTGATCTGCACAATGTTGGAGCCTAAGTCAAAATGAATCTGTGTGACTTTTCACAAAGAATGAGGCAAATTGTTCACAGGGAGCCTATGACTGTTCTGATTCCCCTCTCCAGCATCCTGGTGAAGAAGGCTCTGCACAGTGCATCATAATGCAAACAGTGCATCTATTCTGTGTGAACACAATGGTGGCAGAGGCAGAGGAGGCCTACCCCACAGAGTAGGTCTCCAACTGGATTCTAGTCTGTGTTCAGTCAGATTCCTTCTGAGTTTTCCTCCAATGGTGGTCTAATCTTTGTCCCTCCTGTTTCATTGCCCTTAGTTCCTTGCCAAACCAGGAGCTGTTCTGGCTGTTCCAGGGGAGAAGGTACTTAGGAGTGATAGTGTCAACCATCTTGGCCATTAACATATGCCACAGATAAGCCAAGGCTTCAACAGTATCACCAACAGAGATGAGGCAGCAAACTCCCAAAGCACATTCAGAAAACCATTCACATTCATCAGGTGCCTAGGGAGGACCATTTTAACCAGTCCACTACACCTGCAGAGGTTTAGGCCAGCAGACAGTCTAAAATTAACCAGAAAGAGAGCTGACCGTGACAATGGAGTCACACGTAGCATCTCACCACTGGAGCATTAATTCCACCTGAACAGAATACCAAATCAAGTGTGATCCTGGCTGTATGCGTGGGACCAGATACTAATTGGGATAGATCCATGGTTGTCAAGGCAAACATGAAACCTTGAGCTACTCTGGACTGAATGACCATTCTGGACTGAATGAGGAATGTTGAAATCCCTCAGTACAAGAAGCCTAGGGTAATCCAACACATTACCAGAAGATCCACTTGGCATGGTAACTCATCGCAGTGAAAGCTTCATTTACCCAGGTCAATATTCTTTAAGGCTTTAGATAAAGAGAGAAATTTGGTGTTAACTGTTTCTAGACCTGAAAAACAAAGGACATTTATTTTGCTACTACAGTATTTGTATATCTGGCTCTAATGCAAATAGCAGCAGTTCTCTAAAAATGGAACACAATGAATGAGAGTCTAAAAGCTATTATTTCCCTATCGGACCACATTTCCATGCCAGTATGTGTTTCCCTGCTCTCCATTTTCCCTTTGACCAGCAAAAGGTTGGTATATGCCCTTTGAGGCAAGAGGTTTGAAAAGTTATGCTTTTAGTATTGTAGTCCCAAGAACAGATTTGCATGTTCAGAAGGCAATGATGACTACAACAATCAAAGAATAGCATGGCTGTTTGAGACTTTCCTTCCACATTGGCTTTCCCAGAAAGAGCCTTTTCAACAAATGAACATGATCAACGTATACAACCTTTAACGCAATAAACTTACCTTATGATAAACCTTGCATAAACTCATCATGTGAGTCCACCTCAGAGTAAAATTCAGCATAGTACAAACTAAAACAACAGATAGCTGCACTTATAAATGGGTGAGAAATTTGTTTCAATTTATTTTTTACCAGAATTTATCCAATTTGCATTTCCAGGAAACCAAATGCTGACAATCTGAAGTCCATACACTTCCGAGCTTGCAATGCAATTTGCACAACAGAAATGGGTTCAAAGATGTGTATATCTGAAAAACATGCATGAAAAAATGCATACATTTGAAAAATGCACACAACTGATGTGTATATTTGGGGAAATGCACATTAAATTATGAATATTTGTGTGGAAAAACTCAAAGCTTGCAATGAGATACGGCGGGGGTGGGAAACATCCAGCAGTCCAGGGGCCAATTTCTCCCTTGAACATCCCTCTAAGAGATGCACCCCCATGCGACGGCAGCAAAAAAACCCTTTTTAACGCAGCAGTTTAACCACTACAGGGCTTACTGAGGAAAAATTTAGCTTGTTTTCAAGCTAAATTTGTCCTTAGTAAGCTTCTGTAGTGGCTATATCCACAGCAGCAAAACACAGTGTATTTTTTAAAATTCCTGTACTTTGGGGAGTGATGGGGGGGTGATGGGGGCTGCTCTGGGGGCAGTGGTGATACGGACATGAGTCAGAAAGAGCTATGAGGTAGAAACCGGAGAGCTTTGCTGAGCTTGGATTTTGCAGATTCCCAAATCCCTACATAGGACAGATTTGTTATCCTTTCTTATCAAGTATATTTACATACATTGCTCATGTATTTTTCACCTTGACACTGTGGCCCTGTTCAGACGTAATTATCTTGATCTGATCAACCATGGTATAAGGGACCAAGAACTGGTGTTGGGTCCTCCTGCCCTTCCCTCCTCTCTTCACTCTTGTACCTTAACGCACTACTTCTGGGTTTGTTAAACCACAGTTTCCTGGTTTGCAAACCAGGACTACAGTTAAGAGCTCAAACAACAGTTTCCCTGTTTGGACAAAATGGGAAACTGTGGTTTAACATATACCTGGAAGAGAACGGAGGAGGGTATGTGTCAACATAATGCTTGTACCCGGTCTGATAAGCCATGGTTTATCAAGTTGTTAAGTCTGAGCTGGGCTGGTGAGAGTTGAACAAACTGTTTGGCACGAGAGTAATAAAAATTCGTAGGACCTGAGTCATTGGAATAAAATAAAACAACGAAGGGTTTAGGATGACCTTGTGCACGCGCTCTCTCTCTCTCTCTCCCCCACCCCACCCCACCCCACCCCATGAACAGTCGAAGGGTTGTAGTTGGCAGAACTGCACACCCTTTGCAAATGAGTGACTTACTCTGGTACTAATTATTCCCAGTCTTTCTCATAGCCTTGTTCCACTGAGGATGAAGATCAGTGTAACTTTTTAAAGAAATTGTCTTTGGCCTGAAAGCTCTGTAGCATCTTGTGCGTGACTTTGTTTAGGCTAAACGAGAAGTCAATCACTACGAACCTTTGCCAATGAAAATGTCATGCTTTTATGCCTTGCCCTGCTATTTGGGTTCAGCCCGTCTGATTACAGTCAACTTCTTTTAAAACTGAAGTTTTTTTGGCTGCACTGATATGTCAATATTTCCATTATAAGCAATTACTGATTTGCATAAAGAGGCAGCAGGGATTCTGAATGGTAAGGAAGATAACATTCTATAATGGGAAAAAGATAGAATTTGTTTTAGTTTAAAGAGGTACGTCTCACTAAGTGTCAGTATTTGTACATCCCATCTGTTTAAAAGCAGATGTTGAGGCATTTTTTTTTCATATATTAACTTTATTTTTTCTTCAATAAGAACAGAATTTTAAATGTGTCTAAAATACATTTTTCACATAAGTAAAGCTACCTACATTTTCTTATCTCAAATATCAATGTGCTCCAAGTTCTCTGATACTGATTGCCACATGACATTTGATGCTATCAGATTACTTTTACTACTATGGCAACTTGGTGTGACAAATATGTGATCCGAGGACATCCTCCTGTGCTATGATGTACTTTTCACAGGCGGGAAATTCACCAAAACCTGAAGTTTGTCATCATGCCACTGGATCTTTAGAAAAACAGCATTCAGTTTCAAATAAATAAATATTCATCACTCATGAATGCATTAAATGTTGCCTTCTGAACATGCAAAAGGAACATGCAGGGCCCAAGAATCCCCTTATATTCCTGTGAATATGTGACGTAAGGATACTATTTTTGTTGTGGTGGTTGTCTTTTAATGTTTTAATATTTTTACGATTTTAATATCGATGATTTAATTATATTTTTAACTTTTGTATATTTGTATTTATATTTCTATTTATAGGTTTTAATTGTATAAGTTTTAATGTTGTAAAGCCACTTTGAGTCTCAGTATTGGGAAAAAGGCAGGATATAAATATAATAATAATAATAATAATAATATATTGAACAGATCCTGATACTCTGATATTTTCAGACCTCAAACTGCCCTTATAGGATAATTTGAACCAGTTTCAATCAATAGGTCAGCCTTCCCCAACCTGGTGCCCTCCAGATGTTTTTGACTACAGGTCCCCTATGGTCATGCTGGCTGGGAATGATGGGAGTTGAAGTCCGAAACATCTGAAGGGCACCAGGCTGAGTAAGGCTGCAGTAGGCTGAGGATGGCATATTCCTTGTCAGCCCTGCTGACCCCATACAGAGTTTTCCAAGTTCAAATATCATTTTTCAGAGATCATATTTTTCTTTCTGGATATGTATTCACCAGCCCACTCCTCCCCGCCCCCATCCTATTGTAGCAACAAAGAGCAGTATGTGAATTTTACATTTTTACCCTGGGCAGACCTACAGTCTCTTTTCCATGTCATACTTAAATAGTCATGGCTTTGTTAGCAATGGAAGGTTTTCAAAAACTGTAGGTTCTAATTTCATTTTTCCCAGCCACAGCCAGAGATGAAGTGAATCACATGTTGTGCCATGCCAGACTTCCAGTGGTCAGACCACCTTAGTCAAAGAACATCATAATCATCAGAATAGATGATATTGTTATGTCACCTTCTGGCCTACCCCAGCAGCTCAGCCAGTCGGGTTATTTTTCAGATGAGACAGTGGTCCAGTTTAGGAACCCAACAGACGCTTTACTTGTTCTTCTTCTGGAACACAAACTAGGCCTCTCGTCTTGAAACTCCACCCACCCACGCGCACACACACACACACACACACACACACACGCCTTGTTACTTCCTTCTGGGCCCATCTCTCCACAGGCAGCTCTCCCACTAGAGTCTTCCCTTAAAGATACAGGAAGCATAAAGTAACTTTATGATATACTATGAAATAATAATAGTGGCTTGAAAGCAGGGATGGGGAACATGTGGCTTCCATCAGCCCTAGGCTGGCTAGGGCTGATGGGAGCTGCAGTCCACCAACTTCCGTAGGGCCACATATTCCCCACCCCTGCTTTAGAGGAGCAGACTTTTTAATAACCTGAAAAGCATGCAGGTGTGGGTGTGTGCGCGTGCGCGTGTATTTGTTTACTCTCATGCCTTCTCAATTTCAGAAGTATGAAACCACCCCCAGCTTCCTCACCAAAACGTATTGTTTTTTCTTTCTCCTCTCACCAGAACAGAACTAGCTGTTATCCATAGCATTTCCAGAGCTACTGTGATAGCTGTGTCTTTGAGAGGATTAAAGGGATAAAGGCCTACTTCCTATTCCCAGCTTCTTATATTTTCACCAAGGCTGTCTATTACACACAGTCCTTCTGTGTGCCCTGCTTGTTACTCCGGTCTATAAAGGGTACAATGCATTTTCAGTTTTGTCCGGTGCTGATATAACACTTTTTCTTCAGGGTCTCTAAAGTGATTCACAGCAAAGGCTGTATACAGAAACAATTAACATATATTTTAATCTCTTAATTAAAAACAACAATGCACATCTAATCATTTGACATGCATTACCCATCAAAACAATAAAACAGAGCACAACCCTCCCAAAGTTCTGTTTTTTTCAGCTTGAGTCCACAACAAAAATATAAATAAAACTTCTCTCTGAAGCTTCATTTTTTCTGCAGGCCAAAGAAAGAAAACACTCTTTACTCTGTTCACTCTGTTTACTCTGTTCATTTTAGAAAGCTAAAATGCCTGGGAAAATAAAAAGGTCTTCACCTGGCGCCGAAAGGAGTAAAATGTAGGCGCCAGGCGAACCTCACTAGGGAGCTCATTTCAGAGCCGGGGTGCCACAACAGAAAAAGCCCTCCTCCTAGTAGCCACCCGCCTCACTTCCTTTGGCAGGGGCTCACGGAGAAGGGCCGCTGATGATGATCTTAAGGTCCGGGCAGGCACATATGGGAGGAGGCGATCCTTCAGGTAACCTGGCCCCAAGCCGTTAAGGGCTTTGAATGTTAACACCAGCACTTTGAATCCGGCCCGGAAATGGACTGGCAGCCAGTGCAGCTGGAAAAGTACTGGAGTAATATGAGCTCGCAGGCCAGTCCCTGTTAACAATCTTGCTGCCCTATTTTGGACCAGCTGAAGTTTCCGGACTGTTTTCAAAGGCAGCCCCACGTATAACGCATTGCAGTAATCCAGACGAGAAGTTATCAGAGCATGGATAACTGTAGCTAGGCTATCTCTGTCCAGATAACCAACTACGCCCTTATCTGGACAGAGATAGCCTAGCTACAGTTATCCATGCTCTGATAACTTCTCGTCTGGATTACTGCAATGCGTTATACGTGGGGCTGCCTTTGAAAACGGTCCGGAAACTTCAGCTGGTCCAAAATAGGGCAGCAAGATTGTTAACAGGGACTGGCCTGCGAGCTCATATTACGCCAGTACTTTTCCAGCTGCACTGGCTGCCAGTCCATTTCCGGGCCCGATTCAAAGTGCTGGTGTTAACATTCAAAGCCCTTAACGGCTTGGGGCCAGGTTACCTGAAGGATCGCCTCTTCCCATATGTGCCTGCCCGGACCTTAAGATCATCATCAGCGGCCCTTCTCTGTGAGCCCCTGCCAAAGGAAGTGAGGCGGGTGGCTACTAGGAGGAGGGCTTTTTTTGTTGTGGCACCCCGGCTCTGGAATGAGCTCCCTAGTGAGGTTCGCCTGGCGCCTACATTGTACTCCTTTCGGCGCCAGGTGAAGACCTTTTTATTTTCCCAGGCATTTTAGCTTTCTAAATTTTTATCTTTGTTGTTTTAAATCTGTATTTTAAACTCCTGTACTGCTGCTAGGTTTTATTGTGGTTGTATTGTTATAGTGTGGTTTTAATGTTCTATATATTTTAAATTGTTTTATTGTGTGTTGTTTGGTTTTAGTTTTTGTGAACCGCCCAGAGAGCTTCGGCTATTGGGCGGTATAGAAATGAAATAAATAAATAAATAAATAAATTCACTCCAGCTCTGCAGCAATCTTCTCAAAATTGGATTGGGATCCAGCAGCACAGAAACTGTGTTAAACAGCCCTGTCTCAAGGGTTCAAGGTCTTACAGGGAGGAGAAAACAAGCCTCTTCCACACTGCAGTTTCGGTAACTGCCCCAAATGGTGGCCACTCCCTAACTCACTCCTTTACTGAGCATGTGCAGAATATTCCCACAGAATTCTTAAAGCAAAATATACCAGCGGGTAACACTGACTGAGCAGATCCACCTTGACACGGTACAGTAGGGATGGTGCAGGTGCCAGGTTGGGTCCAGGACTCCGACGAACTCCCCCCTCCCCAGCCCATGCCGGCAACCCGTGCTCGCTGAGTCCCTGCCCCCCCCCCGTGCTTGCTGAGCCACCTGTACTCACCCAGGAGCCGTCAGCGAGCACTGCAAGTGCCATTTTACGGGAAAAAATGGTGCTCACAAAATATGCTAACATCTAGGGATGTGCGAACACACCCCAGCTCAGGTTCTCCAGGTGCCTGCTGAAGCACCATCCCTGCTCCTGCCCCCCGGACCTGCACAAGCTCGGCAAGTTGCCCGCACTCACCACGACACTGTGGTGGCATTATGCCTCTCATATTGTGCATATTAAGCTTTCCTGGCCCCAAACTGAACATATTTAAATATGCACATTTTTTAAACTCCCTTGTTTACACAGGAAAAAAGGCGGCAAAATGTTGGGCACTCTCTGGACAGGGTCGCGGTCAGTCCGGGAGGGCGCAGGCAGGCGCGAGTGAGCAAGGACGGGCTCAGTGGCACAGTCCAGGGGTTGCGGGGCAGGGAACAGACTCCTGGACCCAGTCAGGCACCCACGACATTTTTACATCTAGTTGTGCATATACATAAGAATACAGGCATTTACAGGCAGATTAAAAACCTTGTGTAGGAAAGCTCACAGTCTTCAGGTCCCCCCTTGATGCATCAGCCCCTTCTCTCCCCCAACCCTGTGTTTTCCTCTCTGTACTGAGAAAGGAGCTGCCTCCTTCTCATACATAGAGAGGGAGAGATGCGATCTGACAGTGGAGGACGAGACATGGCCTCTTTCTCCTTCGCCAAAGCATAGTGGAAAAGATATGTGGGTGGAAGAGAGGGCCTGGCCTGGCAGGAAATGTGGCAGGTTGTGTGGGGAGGCCTTGCAGGTCTGATCTGGTCTGTGGGCTGGAGGTTCCCCTCCACTGCCATCCAGCATTCAAATACACTCAGTCGTTGGTTAGGGAGTGATCCATACTCATGTGTTTATTCTCTAGAAGGCTGCCCTGAAAGCCAAAGTCAGTGAGTGCAGAAAGATTTTAAGGAAACTATTTTATTATGAGTAACAGGACCGTCTACAACACTTCTTCCATTTCCTCCTCATCTCTTGCACGTAGAAAATTCTCCTGGAAGATACCCTATCCCCCATCATATCTCTCCTTCAAAATAATCTGATGACTGTAAGAAATATATATGGGGGCGGGGAGAATTGGTACATGTTCTCCGAGCCATCTTACTGCTTATTATAGTTGGATGCAATCCTCTTATGATTCTGTTGGTAATGCAAGCTGTTTCCTTTCCTTTGAGGACTTGTCTGTTAAGTGACTCATGTTTTGGCTTCCTCCATTTCCGCTGTAACATGTGATGTGGGCACTCACATCTGGGGATGGGGGGGGGGACTCTGTGTAGTTTCTTTAGAGCCATCAAATGTATTAAGCTGCATAACTGTATACAGTGAAAGACAAACAATTATTATTATTATATTTATATCCCACCTTTTTCCTAATATTGGGACTCAAGGTAGCTTTGCAACATTAAAACTTCATAGAATCATAGAATCATAGAACAGTAGGGTTGGAAGGGGCCTACAAAACCATCAAGTCCAACTCCCTGCTCAGTGCAGGAATCCAAGTCAAAGCATCCCTGACAAGTGGCTGTCCAGCTTCATCTTGAATGCAGTTAAAACCTTGTACAGTTAAAACCTATAAATAGAAGTATACAAAAGTTAAACGTTAAAAATATAATTAAGTCATCAATAATATTAAAATTGTATAAAATATCAAAATGTTAAAAGACAACAAGAAATATAACCATAGTATCCATCTGTCATATTCTCACAGGTCCAGACTACCTATCTCCAAAGGCCTGCCAGAACAAATAGATTTTTACATGCCTGTAAAAGCATATCAAGGAGGGCGCCATTCTCGCCTCCCTAGGAAGGGAGTTCCAGAGCCTTGGGGCAGCCACTGAAAAGGCCCTCTCCCACGTTCCCACCAGACGTGCCTGTGATGGTGGTGGGACTGCAAGAAGGGCCTCCCCTGATGATCTCAGGGCACAAGTAGACTCACAGGGGAAAATACGGTCTTTCAGATAACCTGGACCCAAGCTTTACAGGGCTTTATAGGACATGAACAGCACTTTGAATTGTGCTCATAAACAGACTGGGAGCCAGTGAATCCGTTTTAGCATGGAAGTGGTATGCTCCCTGTAGTCTGGCAGCAGCTCTTTGAACCAGCTGAAGTTTCCGAGCACTCTTCAGAGGCAGCCCCATGTACAGTGCGTTACAGTAATCCAAACAGGATGTAACTAAGGCATGTGTCGCTGTGGCCAAGTCAGACATCTCAAGGAACGGGCGCAGCTGGCACACTAGCTTTAACTGTGCAAATGCACTCCTGGCCACTGCTGAAACCTGGGCATCCAGGCTCAGGGTTGAATCCAGAAGTACACCCAAGCTGTGAACCTGTGTCTTCAGAGGGAGCGTAACCCCATGCAGCACAAGCTGAATCCCTACTCCCGATCTACCTTTCGACTGATCAGGAGCACCTCTGTCTTATCAGGATTAAGCTGTAATTTATTTGCCCTCATCCAGTCCATTGCTGCTGACAGACACTGGTTTAGCACCACAACAGTTTCCTTGGGATTAGATAGAAAGGAAAAGTAGAGTTGGGTGTCATCAGTGTACTGGTGACACCAAACCCCAAAACTCCGGACAACCTCTCCCAGTAGTTTCATGTATATGTTAAATAGCAAGGGGGACAAAACAGAACCATGAGGAACTCCACAAGCCAATGGCCAGGGAGTCGAATAGAAGTCCCCCGGCACCACCTCTGGGTTGGCCCCTCCAAGAAGGAATAGAGCCACTGTAAAACAGTGCCTCCAAGTCCCATCCCAGTGGGGCAACCCAAGTAAGCAACATATTTAATATGTTCTTCTATATCCTGTGGCCTCAGTGGCATGGTTGCCTTTCTCCCGCCATCTGACCTTGTCCCCTTTAGGCTGTGACACCAAACCTCCCCCCCCCCCAACACTCAATCTGCTGTCCTAATAACTGTATTTGTATTTATTTTCTGCACCTGTACTGTAATTCTTGTATACAGATTTAGGGGCCTTTGGACCAAAAAGCAACATACAAACAAACTTTTACTTGCTTACTTTGAGTCCTTCAGTAGAGTGACTATAACTCTAAATCAGCCTTCCCTGATCTGGTGCCCTCCAGATGTTTTTGACTAGAACTCCCAGCTTTCCTGACCATTGGCCATGCTGGCTGGGAATGATGGGAGTTGAAGTGCAAACATCTGGAGGGCACCAGGTTGAGGAAGGCAGATCTAAATAAATAAGAGGATTATTTATCTTTTCTGAAACAGAATAGCTGAAAGGGTGAGGAGACCTCCTGTTTCACATATTGGAGCCTGTGCATGAACATGAGGGTTAATTTACTGATATTTTAAAACTATATTCAGAAGGATAATACATGAAAATATTGCATGAAACTGCTATTGGTTAGTAGTAGCCCTGGCAGATTCAAAATAAAGTCATGGACTTTATTATGGAAAAAGAAATCTAGTTTGAGGTACATGTTTCCCAGATTGTTCAGTACACGAACAAGAAAGGAATTTACAAATAAATAGACTTGATTCTAGAAGTTTAACACACTTAACTACCTCATGCACTGGGATGCTCTTTTTGGGTACATAGGCCCCAATCTAGAAATACACATCCAAAGCATTTGGTTATGCACACATCACTATAAGCATGACCCTGCCTGTTAGATGGTTGCCCCTGTCAGTGCAATAAGGACAAAAGTGCTATTGGGAGAAATATTGGGAGTGCTATTGGGAGAAAAGGGAGATAGACTCAGTCTCCCCAGTTCCCAAATTACCAATGAGATCATCTGATCAGAAGTGTACAGGAGTTTCCCAGTACAGTAATCACGTGAACACACATGTTCCAATCTAGCATGGGATGGGTGCATGGAAGCAGGCATTCACTCGTTCATTGCCCTCACTGGATTGGTTCCAATTATGCTTATTTTAGGGACCAGATCAGCTCATGCAGTGTGTCTGATCCTTCTCCATGGGAGATTTCAGACCACTCCCCAGCGGTGTATGATAACCCGAGGAGAATAAAAGTACCTTCGCTTTCCTATGGCACAAAATTGCGCGTTTGTTTGAAAACTATAGAATCCAACAGGGATCCTGCAGGCAAGTGATTGCCATAGGGTCAGAGTTGGTCCATTCCACTTCTATCATTCATAGGTTTCTGTTAAAATCCCCTTCTTTCAAAGCCAAAGTTTTAAAGTAAGCTTGTGTATATTAAATTCACAAAACTAGGCATGACTGTATTCTTCACCCTCACAGCTGGTAATATATTAATAGAACACAGTGGAGGCTGGTGGCTCTGATGTCAGTGGGGCGGTAAATCTGCTCTGGGTTTCAGTCAGAATCGGACAGAACTCTAAAGGAGCTATCTAAGCTTCGCACCTTGGATTGCGCCTTTAGAGTTCTGCCTTGTTCTGACTGAAAAACCCGGAGCGGATTCACCGCCCTACTGACATCGGAGCCATCAGCCTCCACTGAAAGAGCATAAAGCCTTGGGAGTGCAGATGACTTTTCTTCTGTAATGCTTTCAGCCAATTTAGATGTTCCTGAGAAGCAGCAAGTGAGAAAGCATGCCTTAGCCTTCCTGTTTCTATACACCTCAGGGCGTAGTTCAAAGTGGGGGGTGCATAGCTGCCGTGGAAAGAATGCATCTCTCCCTATTTCGGATGAGACCTAGAAGTGTGGAGAATGTCACTCCCAGTTCCTCTCTTGCAAGTTGCAGCTTCCCAGAATGCCCTTGGTCTGCCATCCATAAATGCTATTATAGTCAGTGGGATTGATGTGCATTTAACTGACAGCATTGCTCCTTCCGTTATTTGAGAAGAGGTTCCCCCTATCTGTATAAGCTGCAGTTAGATTGGAGGGGATGCAACTTTAATTCATTTGACATGAAGTGTTCAGGATGAAATTTCACCCCAGATCCTGAAAAGCCTTATGCAGTAGGTCTACATGGGCACTTAATGTCATCTGAACACAGGAGTCAGTGATTTAATTTCCTTACTGAGACAGTTTGTAAGAGGGAGACATGCAGTTAGCTCTGCTGTATCTGCAGACATATAACCTATGTAATATTTCCATCCAATTCCCTAAAAACAGTTCTAATAGAACCTAGAATTTGCTTGAGGTCAAGGGTCAAGGTCCTCATTATGTTTCCTGCTCAAGTAATGGCTTTCTGAAGTTCCCGTACAAATGTTGGCATGTGAAGAAGTCAAAGTGGGGATAGTTATCCATATAACCTTACCCAACAGGAATCTAAAGTCCTGTTTAGGCAATCGTTACAGGAAAACGTACAATTATATCTCATTGCAGCATGCATTTTCCACACGTACGTACTAATTTTCTGTCTGAATGGCAGAGTATCCTTCAATAATCAAAATGTTGCTAGCGATATGTTATGCCATTTTCCCCAGCACACCAACACTCCAACAAAGTAGGGCAATAATATCAACAGAATTCTGTTGGTCATCTGCATTTGATGTAATTCTATTAGTGGCAAGGCCATTAGAAATAATGCTGGTGGTTCTAGTTATGATTGCTGGGTATCAGGTTGTAAGTTCAGTATCAGCAAAACACATCTTGGGATTAAATATGCACAAGGAGAGAAAGCTTTGTATAAGTAGTAATGATGGTCTTCCCTGGTTTTAAAAAAAGTATAAAATATATATTGTTATAAAATTCTCCACAAATCTGAACTTCATGGTAGAAAAAAATAATATAACATAGGATCAATCTTAAACTTGTATGGCTGAGTTTGTTACCATAAAATCATCACATTGACTGTTTTGTAGTGTTTCTATTTTAATATAATTGTGTTAATATATTTGCATGGCTTTTTAAAAAATTGTTTTTTATTTAAAATTGTTCTTAGTTAATGATTTTATTAATATGATTGTATTGTTTTTATGCTGTATGCCTTGGGAAGATTATGATTTTGGAAGGTGGCCAAGACATGGATTGATTGATTGACTGATTGATTGATTAAATAAATAAATAAATCTGCCTATGGAATTGATGCCATGGCAAGAATATTAATATGGTTCATATGGGATAAAAAGCCAAGGCAGAGAACATGAGAAACTGGAGTTCATAGTTCCTTCTACTATTGCATTATATTATTATGCTGCTCAACTTTTGTATAATCTTAACTTTGACCACTGTTAAAGAATACATACCTGGAGAATGCATACCCTGTTAAAGAATATATACTCGTAGAACAATTAGATTTATGATTCCACTGAAATATCCCCCTTGGTCTTGTAGGAAATGGAACCCAGGGAATACACTGTAGTTACTTGTGAGAGATTACATAGAGTTTTAAGCCCTGCTATCTTTTACTTGCATCATTTGATTATTGGGAAAATTATGTTATGGCAGGACCATTAGCATCATGGGAGAAATATGATGCTGCCTTTGTCTGGATCTCCTAAAGAGACCTAACTTATTTGGAATTAGTTGACCATATGCATAGTGAATGTGTATTGCGGGGATCCTGCAGGCACCATAGTGCCCTGCATCACCTCCAATGGCACCTGCAAAGGGGTCCCCAACATGGTGCCTGTGGGCACCCCAATTTTAATTTTTTCCCTTTTTTTATTCTTTAAATATATGTACATGAATTTGTATGAAATGCGTACAACTTTCTAGCAAATTTACATAGGCTTCAACAGAAGTGGACCAAATATCTAAATAAGTATCCATTAGAAGGTGGCATCTATATGCCACCCATTCAAACATTGAAAACATTATAAGGTCCTCAATCCATTGCGTTATAGGAAGTGAGTGTTTATCCTTCCAATAGTGTAATATAAATCTTTTAGTTGCCAAAAGGGTGCAGCGAATCCAGTTACGCTGACCATTTGTTAATTTCCATGAAGCAGGTCAATAATTTAAAAGAGTGTGTACAAAAATGAATAGTAAAGATTGTTCCAGTACAAAATTTATCTGTGTAATAACCTCCTCCCAAAAAGAAGCAACTACTGGACATTGCCAATACATATGTTTAAAAGAAACATTAGCTGTATTGCGCCACCAGCAATTAGCTGAATTAGACAATCCCATATTAATCCCTTATTAAAGAGGCGTTGTGGTGTTCAATAGACATGAAACCAAATTTTTTGCTGAATAAGATGCAGCCTAAGACAGACACCAAAGTGGTGAAAATGCAACAGATAGATGTCAAAGTGGTGATTAGGCATTTTGTGGTGGTGCCCACAGCAGTATCTCAAATTCCCAAATGTGCCTACAGGTTCAAAAATGCTGGTGACCTCCTGGTGTATTGTGCTTCTGTCTCTCCAGAAAAGCTACTCCTGAGAGTCAGGGAACCATTCAAAACAGCATGGAGCATGGCACAGAGGTCTACAGCAGAAGGGGAGGAACAGTGGAAATCGGGGGCACCTCTTGTACAAGCAGAACTGTCTTCCATTTGCACAAGAACACATTTGGATCCAAGCTAAAGGATCAGCAGCATTACCTTGAGTGAATTTCATGAAAAGCCAATATGAGGTATTATATCAGTGGTATCTCAGACCAGAAAGAATTAGCCAAAGTGTTCCAGTTGAAGGTTGTTTGTATTATTAATAATATTACTATGGTATTAAATAAGCCGCATTGTGATTCTCCTTGATTACATCAATGATCTTATTAATCCACCTTGTCATTAACTTACAGAAAATATTTATTTATTTATTTATTTATTTTAGTTATTTAATTCCCAGATGGTTTACAAAAGAAAAAAGAAAAGAAAAAAGCTTCTAATCACAAACAAGTTGGTTGCATCCAAGTGGAGATCCTCAAAAATTCCATCCATTAAAGAATGACGTAACAAACTGCAACGTGCTGCAAAATTAGTCAAATTAGCTCAACATCATCTTACTACACAGAATCTATCTCCGAAGGATAATTTCTCTGAACTATGAGGTCCTGTTTGTGGGTATGTGTGCATTTTAGTTAATGCTGTTTTATTTTGTATTGTAAGCAGCCTTGAAGACTTTGTGGTGGGAATGTAGGTATTATTTCCAGTAATACCAGTTGCTGAGGAACATACACAGGAGGGTGCACTCACAGCCATCTGGTCGGCCAATGTGGGAACAGAATGCTGGGCTATAGGCATTCTTCTCATGTTCTGATTATGAGATTTTGACAGGCTTTGAAATACACTTATTCTGAAAAATTTATTATATAATAAGTATTTTATCCAACTGTATTTAGTTATATTTGTCAATCATCATCATCACCATCATCAAGTTTCTACGTTTGTTTGTTTGTTTGTTTGTTACATTTATGTCCTGCCTTTCCTCAGGAGCCCAAGTTAGTGTATATGATCCTCCTCCTCTCCATTTTATCCTCAGAACAACCCTGTGAGGGTTGGCTGAGAGTGAGTGAATGGCCCAGGGTCACCCAGTGAGCTGCATGGCCGAGTGGGGACTAGAACCTGGGTCTCTAGAGTGCAAGTCCAACACTTGAACCACTACACTACACTGGCTACATATAAGGATGTCATGAGAGTCCACCAATGGGGGGGGCGAGTCCAATTGACTCCCCCTTGTCCGCCCTCCTGAACTGTGGGATGCTTGCGGATCCACTCAGTGAGCACCCTGCAGCTCAGCGAGTGCCTGGCAGCTGCCAGTCCTCCCTAGCAAACCATCATTGTGCGCAACAATGGTGGGTTGGGCGCTTCCCGGTAGATAATGTTGCATACTTGGTGGTTGTTAAAGGCCCATTTACGCAACATTACAGGCATGAATGGAGCATTCACGCCTGTAATGTTGTGTAGATGGCCCTTTTATGGCCGCCAAATATGTAACATTACCCACCTGGAAGCACCCAAGCCTCCATTGTTGCACACAATGGTGGCTCGCTAGGGAGGATGGGTGGCCTTGCAGTTTTGTTGGGCACTTGCCGGGCTGCAGTGAAGCTTGTGCAACACTGTGAGCAGGGGTGGGTGGTGATAGCAGCCCAGCAAGCATCCAACAAAGCCGGGTGCGGGTGGGTCTGTCCATCCCTAATTGCCATAGATATTGGCCCTGTTCATGTAATGCAAAGCCATGATGGTTAGGGAATTTGTGCTAACCACAGTGGCTTCAAGTGTTGGGGGGGGGAGAGAAAAATCCACTAACTGCAGTTCCAGAACCACCCCAGCTAACCACCACCCCTGCAGCAGGTTTAAAGGGCCCAGGGTGGCTTACTGTTATGTCTGTCATGTTCCCTGGTGGTGAAAAGGGTCTCTGGGGATTTACAGACTGCAACCATAGAGATGGCTGCCTAGAGCATCCACTAGCTCCTGCGACGCTCTAGCTGGTGCGGACTTTCTCTATGGTCACCTACGCATCAGAACAGCTTGAGCGGCCAGTGTGTGTGTTTTCGCTGTGCACAGGCTGCTAGGATCACTGGCAGCAGTGGTGGGAGGATGGTTAAGGTAACTACGGAGAGGGGTGGTTACAGGAACTATGTGGTGCCACGTGGTTCCCAGTCGTGTGATGGGCCTGCACATTGTGGTTTTGCTACCGCCACTCCGTAGTTACCCTAAGCACACTTCCCCCGTGCAAATCTGAACAGGGCCATTGTGAACTCTCTCTGAGGACAACACCCAAATGATTTAACAAGGTTTTTCTTTATCAGGAAAAAGATGCTTATAAAGTGCAGTTGTAAAGATAAACATATTTTAGTTGCCTGGAAATGTACATTTTGGGGTTTTCTGGCAAGTATATTTGAGGTCGTGTTTTTTTAAAGTGAAGCTATAGATTTGGCTCTCAGAGAGTGCTATATTTCATTATAAGCACAGAACCTTCTCCCTGACATGTTATGTCCCACCCTTCACTCCAGCACTGGGTTATTTTATGTATTGGTCCATTCACTTATGCAACCCTCACATCTGCATTCTCAAGTAGCATGGTCTCAGGAGACTGTGTACCACATGTTTGTATTGTATTATTATTGTATTATTTGTTTAGCTCTGTGTTCTTGACCAATTAATGCCCATCTCACCCTAGATCTGAAAACATTACATGGAAATAAATCCCCTCAACCTCAAAATAATGTATTTCTATGTTATGGGTTGGATCCAGTTATTTTATTTAATTTATTACATTTCTATTTATTACATTTCTCTCTTGACAGTTCATAATGTAGTTATGCTTACATTAGACCCTCTGGGTAGTATCCAATGTTAGTCCTACACAGAGGATACTCATTGAAATAAATGAAACTCATTCATTTTAATGGGTCTACTCTATGTAAGACTAACATTGGGTACTACCCAATGGGACTTAAGTTAATTCTCCATTAATGCTTGACTAAGTCTGGATTCAACCCAATCTGTTTACAATAAGGATATGTCTTTTATACATACTATCTAAGCCACTTGAGAGATGAAGACATCTTATACTGTTTCATTAAGAGACATCATTTTTCTCCTTTGACTTTCCTTGTAAATTCCAGCAAGTACCCAAATCAAGAAGAATGAATGGAAGGATAACAGCAAGGTAGAATACAAGGTACTGTAATCTTTGGAATCTGCTGTAAGTCTCAGATTCCAATAATGCAATAAGAGGTAAAGCTAAATCAGGGTTGTGTGGACATTGTTAGATCTATTTATTTACTAATTGCTATCCTTCTCAGTTACATGACTGAAGCTTCTTAATGAACTCCCTCATTGAACCGAAGGATAATCTACACTAGTGTGAAACTAGCTGCCAAAGAGTTTTAAGTTGTCAGAACAAATGAAGTGGTTAGACACAGCATGTTATTAATGTGTAAAACATATGTATCTTTGTCTCATAGACCAGTATATTCAACCTTTGTAGAAAGCTAATTTACTCTGCGGAATATCCCTGAGACAGAAGCGTATTTCTTATCAGATATGGGATACATTTTGCACTTCATTAAAATGTCTTAACTGGAGCACACTTCTTTGTACTGAAACTACTTGTTTCCTCAGCTATGAATCTTGGAAGATTTCAACCAACAGCACATTTTAGATGCTTTTGTCCTCCTCCTTCTCCAAGAAAATATTACTTTTTAAATATTTGTTAAGGAGTGGTTTGGATGCAGACTTAGTCAAACTTAGAGTAGATCCACTGATATGAGGTGTGTGTGCATTCGATCCAGACTTAGGGGACAATCCTATGCATGTTTAGCAAAAAAAATTCCTACAACTCCCAGCGCTCCCCAGCCAGCATATTACCCTTCCATATCTGCTGACTTGTGTTGTGAAGTGATGGGAAAGAAGTGATGCGGGTGCAGCGGATACGGTGGGTGCGGGTGTGGCAGCGGTGGGTGTGGCGGCGGCAGCTGGTCTCCTGGCCGGGCGCGGACGGGCGCAGCATACGCAAATGGCGGCAGCTACGGCGGCCGCCATTTGCGTTCGCTATTTTTCGCCGTTCTAGCCTACATAAATATTTACGTAGGCTAGAACGGTGAAAAATAGTGAACACAAATGGCGGCCACCGTAGCTGCTGCCATTTGTGTACACATTCTTTTTTACTTTGCCATGATAGGCTACGTAAATATTTACGTAGCCTATCACGCTTAAATACAGGGACGCAAACAGAGGCCGCTATGGCCGCCGCCATTTGCGTCCCTGCTGCCCAGTGGCCGGATGTCCGGCTGCAGGCGGAGCCGGCCAGCGGCTCCATGGAATCCCTGCGGAGTGGAGCCGGCTGAGCAGGACTCCGGGGGGAGGGACGGAGCACCTCCCCCCCCCCGTCGAGGATTCCCGGGGGAAGGGACAGAGCACCTCCCCCCCCCATGAAGCAGATCCACAAAACGGTAAGTGACTTTCGTACATCCCTACTCCCATATGGCCGGGCATGAAGCTTCATCCTTACCCCCCTCCATTAGAAGCAGCAAGCAGGAGGAGGGGCTTGAGGTATGTGACCTAAGAGACGCCAGGCAGAGACACAGAGCTAAGAAGGAAACATCAGGGCGGAGCTTAGATGTTTGAACCGGTTAGCTATGAATGGGAGCAGCAGGCGAGGGGAGGGACCTCCCTCCTTAAGTTAGCCTAGTCAGACAGCCGCCCTTTCAAACTGCGGGCAACTTTCATTTATCCCATTTGAATCCTCTGGAGGCATTCCTTTATAGCCAGAGAGTCTTTGAGGATTTGCATCTGTAATGAACCTGTGAATAATGAATTAAAGGTGTGAGACTGAAGCTTCTCTTTTTGTGTGTTTGTGAGTGCTCAAGGAAAGGGGGCCAAGGGAATCCTGACAGTCGGAGGGTTACGAGTATCCTATGCGAAGAGGGAGGTGCCTCGTGCCTCCTGTGCTGCATTTAGCTAGATGGGCAATTTCACCTGGCTAGCAGAGGCTTCGGGGAGGGGAAGGGAAAGAGGCTGGGGTGGCAATAGGAAAAGGCATAAGCCACCCACCCCGGCCACCTCCCCTGCCCTCCCAACCCAGGAATGCCTCCTTTCTCCATCTCTGTACTCTGTTTACTGAGTGCGGAGAGGCAGCTGATGTGGTTCTCTCCACGCCGGCTTCAAGGGGGAGGGGCAGGGAGCGCTGTTTCTTGGTTCCAAGCTCGGAGCCCTATCTTTGAGAGCAGAGCCAGGAAACTGAGAAATCCTATGTCCCCCAGGCGTTGTCTAGGGGACATAGGATTGCTCTCTTAGGAAAGGTAGGGAACATGTTGAAGGCAGGACCACAAACAGGCAGAATTGTAAAGAATTAGCAGGACATCTTTCCGACTGAGGGTTAATTGGCCAGGAACCACTCAAAATGGCTGCTCTCACACTTCTTCATGAAGGTTTATGCATATGCAATATATAATGGCTGCTGTACTTGAAATGACTGAAGATTTGTGAGAAGAAGTGCAAATATTTCTGCTAAAAAGAAATGTGGCTTCTTGTGTGCTGGCAAACTTGGCCCAAATTCCTTTCATAAGCAGTTCTTATGGTCGTTATGTTGCCAGTTTGGGGGGGAGGAGTAAGATGGATTACTTTTCTTTCTTTTGTCTTTTCTCACCATCCCTTTTAAAATTATACTATGATTGGGGGGGGTGCTTCTAAATTGTCTCAGAGCTTTTCTATACAAGGCTGTTCCTCGGCTGTTAATCCGCTGGATCTACTTTCAGTTTCACCACAGAATTGAGATCCAAGCACTACACGAAGAGCATTTCCTTTTCTGCTTTTCTGCTATATAACCTCTAGGTGGCACTGTAGTATGATGCAAATGCACAAGTGAAAAAATCAATTTCTTTCACTTTTATAGTTAAATACTGCATTTTCCCTCCTCTAAAAAAAAACTCACTGAAAGTGCTCTTTCGACACAGAAGTGAAACTGGAGGGTCATAACATCATCTAAAGAACCCGTAAACAACCATGAATAGGGAATGACCAGCGCACGATCAATGTCTCATGTTGAAAAGAAAAGCCCTTAAATAGAAATTAAAAAAGAAAAAGACCTGGTTGTAGGGGTGGACGAAAGTCACTTACCTTTCGTCGAAGCTTGTTCGCGGTGGGGGGGAGGCACTTCGCTGCTACCCCCGTGAAGTTCAGGCCGGGGGGAGGCTTCCCGCCTCGCCCCGGCCGAAATTCAGGCCGGGGGGGGGCTTCCCGCCTCGCCTGGCCGAAATTCAGGCCGGGGAGGAGGCTTCCTGCCTCGCCCGGCCGCGAACTCGAAAGTTTAAAAAAAAAACAAAAACGCCCCCGTGATAGGCTACGTGACGATTAACGTAGCCTATCACGGCTAGATCTGCAAAGTCAGCCGTGATAGGCTATGTTAATCATCACGTAGCCTATCACGGGTGACTTAAAAAAAAAAAAAAGCGCGTACGCTAATGGCGGCCCCCATAGGGAGCCGCCATTCGCGTTCCTTATTTGGTCACTGTAGTCTACGTAAATCTTTACGTAGACTACAGCGACCAAATAAGGAACGGGAATGGCAGCTCCCTATGGGGGCCGCCATTATCCGTACGCGCTTTTTTTTTTTTAAGTCACCCGTGATAGGCTACGTGACGATTGACGTAGCCTATCACGGCTGACTTTGCAAATCTAGCCGTGATAGGCTACGTTAATCGTCACGTAGCCTATCATGGGGGCGTTTTTTTTTCTTTTATTGCAATGGCGGCGGCGGCAGCCGGTCGAAAGATCGGCTGCCGCTCCCGCCCTGCACGAACACCCGCCGAACCGCCAGCCGGACCTGCTGCCGGGAGGGACATTCGGCGAAGGTCAGTCCCGTCCCGGGGGGGGGGGCTGCGGGGTGCGGGGGGTGCGGAGGATTTCTCCCCGAAACTTGTTCGGGGGGCCGAACACGTTGGCGCTCGGCCCCCCCGAAGTTTCGGGGAGAAATTCTCCGCCATCCCTACCTGGTTGCATGAATAACTCTTAGATTTTGCCTTTTTCTTTTTTCTTTTGTTTCGTTCCTCTGTATTGGCGTTCTTTGCTGCTTTCATTAGCAGCGTTGCGTCCAGGGGCCTGGAACTCTTTGTAATAAGAATCTTCATTCATACAAAGCTTAGAAGATGTAGGGATGTACGAAAGTCACTTACCTTTCCGAGGATTATGTTGATGGTGGGGGGGGAGGCGTTCCGTCTGTCCCCCCGGAATCCTTGACGGGGCGGGAAGTGATCTGTTCCTCCCCACCAGAATCCTCCACGGCCGGCTGTGCTCCACGGCAGCTCTGCAGAGCAGCCGGCCCAGGCCAGAGCCGTCTGCAGTCGGATTTCCGGCTGCGGAGGGCTCGGGGGGGGGGGAACCGCGTATGCAAATGGCGGCGGCTACGGCCACTGCCATTTGCGTTCCTTATTTTTGGCCGTCTTAATCTACGTAAATATTTACGTATTTACGTATTTACGCCAGCAGCTGGACATCTGGCCGCTGGCTAGCAGGGACGCAAATGGTGGCGGCCATAGCTGCCACCGTTTGCGTCCCTGCAGTCAGCCGTGATAGGCTATGTAAATGTTTACATAGCCTGTCACGGCTGACTTAAAAAAAAATATGCACGTACGCAAATGCCGGTGGCCATGGCTGCCGCCATTTGTGTTCCTTATTTTGGCATGTCTTAGTCTACGTCAAGATTTACGTAGACTAAGACGGCGAAAATAAAGGGAACGTAAATCTTTATGTAGCCTATCACATTTTTGTTTTTGTTTTTGTTTTTTGTTTTTTTAACTGGCCGCTGCAGCCGCTGCCACTGCCGAACCACTGCCGGAGCCGCCGCCGGAGCCGCCACCGCCAGGAAGATCCGCCCCAGGTAAGTCTCGTTCCAGGGGGGGCAGGGGGGAGACCATTCCGCCACCGATTTGGTGGGGCTGCATGCGCTGGCATTCGGCCTCCCCGAGATCCGTGGCAGAATTCTCTGACATCCCTACTAAGACGGCCAAAAATAAGGAACGCAAATGGCGGCGGCTGTAGCCGCCACCATTTGCGTACGCGGTTTGTTTTTTTGTTTTTTTAAACCCAGCCATGATAGGCTACGTAAATCTTTACGTAGCCTATCACATCGTTTTTTGTTTTTTTTACAAGACAGGACTGCAAATGGCGGTGGCGGCAGCCGGTTGGAAGACCAGCCGCCGACACCGCCACTGCCGAAGCCGGAGCCGCCACTGCCCAGAAGATCCGCCCCAGGTAAGTCTCATCCCAGGGGGGATCCGCAGGGTGGGCAGGGGGTGGCAGGCCGTTCCGCCACGGAGTTCGGGTGGCCGAATGCACTGGCATTCGGCCTCACCGAGATCCGTGGCGGAATTCTCTGCCATCCCTAAGAAGATGTAAGTTCATTTTTAGGGATGTACGAAAGTCACTTACCTTTTCGACGGGGTGATTCGCGGTGGGGGGGAGGCGCTCTGCACCTCCCCCCGAAATCCTAATCCAGCCAGCTCTGCTCCACGGAGATTCTGCGGAGCCGCCGTCCAGAACTGCCCGCAGCCGTACATCCGGCCGCTGGGCAGCCTGCAGAGAAAAAAACAACAGCATACGTAAACGGTGACTACGGCGGCCACCATTTGCGTTCCCTTTTTTCGCTGTTTTAGCCTACGTAAATATTTACGTAAGCTATTACGGCAAAGAAAAGGGGAACGCAAGTAGCATAGTGGGCGCTATTTGCGTTCCCTTTTTTTTGCTGTTTTAGCCTACGTAAATATTTATGTAAGCTATTACGACGAAAAAAAGAAGGAACACAAATGGCACCCACTATGCTATTTGCGTTCCCTTTTTTTCGCTGTAATAGCTTACATAAATATTTACATAGGCTAAAACAGCAAAAAAAAGGCAACACACATGGCTGCCACTGTAGCTGCCGCCATTTGCGTACGCTGTTATTTTTTTTTTAGCTTGCCGTGATAGGCTACGTAAATACTTACGTAGCCTATCACGGCCTCCGCAGGGACGCAAATGGCATCCCTGCATTAGCCGTGATAGGCTACGCAATTATTTACGTAGCCTATCACAGCTATGAGGAGGAAGTGAATGGTGGCCGCAGCATGGCCGCCATTCGGACGTAGGGATGGACGGAACACTTCCCTTCTGTTCTGTTCTGTTTCCGCTGGGGGGGGAGGTGCTCCGTCCCTCCCCCCGGAATCCTTGACAGGGGGGGAGGCAATCCAGTCCTCCCCCCCCAGAATCCTGCCTGGCTGGCTCCACTCCGCGGCCAAGCCGCAGAGCCGCCAGCCGGCTCCGGCCGCCCACAGCCAGACATCGGGCCGCTGGGCAGCCCTGCAGGGACGCAAATGGCAGCTGTCGTAGCCATCGCCATTTGCGTCCCTGTATTTAGCCGTGATAGGCTACGTAAATATTTATGTAGCCTATCATGGCAGGGGGAAAAAACCCCAGTGTATGCAAATGGTGGCGGCTACCTCTGGCGTACTCTGGTAGCCACTGCCATTTGTGTACGCTGGGTTTTTTTCTCCCTACCATGATAGGCTACGTAAATACTTATGTAGCCTATCACGGCCTCTACAGGGATGCAAATGGCATCCCTGCGTTAGCCGTGATAGGCTACATAAGTATTTATGTAGCCTATCACGGCTATGAAGAGGAAGCGAATGGCGGCCGCAGGACGGCCGCCATTTGCAAAGCAGCGCGGACAGGAGCAGGGAAGTGCTCCGTTTCATGCACCTTTTGTGGGTTGGGGGCGACGGGGATTTCGTCCCGTGTGCCTTTCGTGGGTTGGGGAGCGGGGGCTTCATTCTGTGACAGATTTGGGGGGGCCGAATGCACTGGCATTCGGCCTCACCGAGATCCATGGCGGAATTCTCTGACATCCCTATTCGCAAGTCAGCGCAGACGGCAGCAGGTAAGTGCTCCATTTCGCGCGCCTTTCGTGGGGAGGGGGGAGGGGGCTTCATTATGCCACAGATTTCGGGGGGCCTAATGCGCTGGCAGTTGGCCTCACCGAGATCCGTGGTGGAATTCTCTGACATCCCTATTCATTTTATTGTTCCTTCCTTGCATACAGCCACTGGAAGACTGGTCCTTGCTTTGCCAGGGTTGTATAAATCCTGGGGCAGGCTATCTGTGCTTAGTACAAAGTAGGGCTGTGCATAGACTCCCTGCACTTCAGGGCTTCTGAGGCAGGCCCGATTCACTTTGGGCTGATTCCGGGGGGGGCCCAACCTGCTTCAGTCTCTGGAGCCAAAGCAGGACTCAGACATTCAAATCCTGCTTTGGGGAGCCTCCCCTGACACCCCCGATGCACTTCCCAGCCCCCAGCTCTTTACCTGGGCCCCCTGGATCTGTGCCAGCAGCTGTCTTGTTGGGGGGGGAAGCCATTTTTAAAATGGTCATTAGAGTCACCATTTTAAAAATGGCTCCCCGCCCCCAGGAACAACAAGATGGCTGCCGGTGTGTGTCCAGAGGGCCCAGGTAAATTGCTGGGGGCTGGGTGGTGCTGGTGGCAGCACAGCTGAGCTGGGCTGGGCTTCTGGATTACACCGAAGCACACCAGAGTGACCCAACCTGCTTCATGCCGCCCCGTCCCCATCTGCCTTGCCTCAGAGATGGCACAAAGTGGCCCACTTCGACTCAGAGCTCAGGCTTCAGGCTGAAGTGATGCACAGCCCTAGTACAAAGGATGCAGAAATCCTGGCCTGGTTCAAAGAATGGATCTACCACAAACATTACACTGTCTAGTGCAGAAACCTGTCTTCCACATAACTATGAAAGTTATTTATGAGAACTTTGACTCCATACAGTTTCATCTGATCCATCTGCAGCTTTGGATGTTATAGGAACTTCCCATTTAATTTGAGGCACTATAAATATCTGTGTGGATGGCATAGTGGAGGATGTACCGCACTATTTGTTAACCTGCTCTACTTATAAAGTGATGAGACACAGATATCTGGAACAACATTCTGTCATTGTTCACTGGTGCAGTCAACAAAATTTTGATTTTTTTCTAGCTAAAACAAACGGGATTGTAAATGAAACGGTAGCCTCTTATGCTTTTGCAATGCTTCATGTACATTAAAACTTTTTTATTAATGCATCTGATGGATTGCATTAATGATAAATTAGTATTTTGTTTATGATATAGTGGGCAGAGGGGGGCAATTTGTGGCCCTCCAGATGTTTTGGCCTACAACTCACATCATCCTTCACCATTGGCTATACAAGCTAGGACTGATGGGAGTTGTAGGCCAAAACAAGTTTGGCCTACCCCTGCAATACACACTGACCTGGGGGTAAGTTCTGAGTAGGTATTTCTAGGATTGCACTCTTAGTATATCACCTGTAAATCATAACTTTGTTATCATATATGCTCTTTAAAAAATCAAATTTACTTATGAAAAAGTCATATCCACTTACTATGACTGCTCGTGTGGTTGAAGGTAGGAACATGGCTATGTATTTAATACTCTAAAGATACAAACATTTCCTATAGCCACAGTTGCTATATTTTTTATAGGGGTGTACGAAATCCACTTACCATTTTGGTCTGGGGCGTCTGCGGCGGGGGAGGTGATCCATCCCTCCCCCCAGAATCCTCCTTGGCCGGCTCCGCTCCGTGGCAAGTTCGCGGAGCCGCCAGCCGGGCCCATCCGCAGCCGGACTTCCGTCCGCTGCCGGTCTGTGTCCACTACGCCATTTGCATCCCTGCTTTAGCCGTGATAGGCTACGTAAATATTTACATAGCCTATCATGAAAAGAGTAGTGACGCAAATGGTGTAGCGGATGCCATTTGCGTCCCTGCTCTTTGCCATAATAGGCTACGTAAATATTTACGTAGCCTATCACAGCTAAAGCAGGGATGCAAATGGTGTCCACTATGCCGGTTGCCATTTGTAGCTGCAGACCGGAGCAGCAGACGGCAGCGGATGGACCGGACCAGCCAGCGGCAGGTAGGGTCTGTCCAGGAAGAATTTTGTGGGGTGGTGGAGGGGAGTGGTCCATTCTGCCACGGACTCTGGGGGGCCAGATTCTAAAGAATCCCGCCCCACTGGAGTCAGTGGCGGAATTCTCCGCCATCCCTAATTCTTTATGCAGGTCTGCATAAAGTGCTTTTGAAGTCACTGCAACTTTACTATTCCTTTAAAGAGAAGAAACCAGCCTTAAGTAAGTAGACCACATTATAGTACTGTTGCAAGCATATGTATATGTGCCAGCAAAATTTCTGACTTACTGAGTTAGAGAGTACAAATTACAGACACTTCATAATAGGGATGTCAGAGAATTTCGCCACGAATCTCGGGGAGGCTGAATGCCCGAACACCCGAGATCGGTGGTGAAACGGTCTGACCGCCCCCCCAGGACGGGACTTACCTTGGGCGAATCTCCCTGGCGGTGGCGGCGGTTTGGCGGCTGCGGCGGCCAGTCTTCCGACCGGCTGCCGCCGCCGCCATTTCCAGTAAAAACAAACAAACAAACAAACGTGATAGGCTACGTAAAGATTTACATAGCCTATCACAGCTAGATTTTTTAAAAATACCGAGATAGGCTACGTAAATGTTTATGTAGCCTATCACGGCTGAGTAAAAAAACACAAAACCACGCGTACGCAAATGGTGGTGCCCATGGGCGCCACCATTTGCATTCCTTATTTTGGCACGTCTAGTCTACGTAAACATTTATGTAGAATACAGCGAAAATAAGGGGAACGCAAATAGCTTAGCGTCTACATTTACGTAGACTAGACGTGCCAAAATAAGGAATGCAAATGGAGGTTCCCATGGGCGTTGCCATTTGCGTACGCGCGGTTTTTTTTTTTTTTACTCAGCCATGATAGGCTATGTAAACATTTACATAGCCTATCACAGCTGACTGTAGGGACGCAAACGGTGGCGGCTATGGCCGCCGCCATTTGCATTCCCGGCCGGCCAGGATTCGCGGCGGGAGGGACGGGGCGCCTCCCCCCCCGGCCAGAATTTCGGGGGGAGGGACGGGGCGCCTCCCCCCCACCTCGAATCACATTTCATCAAAAGGTAAGTGACTTTCGTACATCCCTACTTCATAATGTTTTTTCTCTCTCTCTCTGGATGAAAACAGCTCACTTGGGAAAGATGGCGCTCCCATCTTCAACAGAAATTGAAGATATATTGGTGCAATGGCTAATACTTCAGATTCGTGGGCAGTAATAAAATTAATGCTGTCCGGAAAGCAGCAGGAGGCAAACTTACGGGAAGAAGACTAGCCAATGGGATGAATGGGTGCATTTGCGTCATCTTAGCCGGAAGAAGAGAGTTGATTATTGAGCTTGGCAGAGAGCATTCTGGCTTAATAGAGTACCCCAGAAGGGACAGAAAGATCTGGGATGGGAAAATCGCTAATGAATAAAGCAAATATATAGATGGCTTTGTTCATTCTTGACTGTGCTCCTCATTCTTTCTGCTTTTCTCCCTTGGACAGGCTAATAAATTCAAATGAATCAGCATGAAATAAATGCACTGGGGTGGTGTTACCATAGATGCTAACTGAAGTATGTTGAACTAATACTGCTCTTGACCAAAATATGGCAAATACCCAGTTAAGGCTTAAATTCCCATTTGTATGATCACTTTGTGATTTAGGGTGTATTGAAACTGAGATTCTGGTGCATGTAGGAGGGGGCATCACCCATGTCTAGTACTGACAATGAAACATTTTTTTTATTTTTTTTATTTATTTTTAGGCCACCTTTAAAGGTAGAGCCAGAATATACCTTTATAGGTAAAGGTATCATTTTTATTCAATTTATATTTATTGCATTGTTGGATAAATGTGGGGCATGATCCAGCCAAAGTTAAACACTTACCATTCCCGCTGGTTTCAATGGTAGTTTGAATCTTATTCCAATCAATGAGACTTAGAAGGGCTTAACTTTGGCTAGATTTGCCCTTTTCTTTCATTTGCATATGTATATATTTAAGATTATTTCGAAAGAACCGTGAGTTGTAATATGGTTAAGCATGAACTACTAATTTGTTTATTTATGTATTTAATTTATTTAAAGCATTTCTTGGCTGCCTTTCAGGGCAGAAGCCCTCCCAAGGCAGCTTACAGCAATAAAATACATAAAAACATTTTAAAATGTTCCATTGCACTCTCTTATTGCTATTTGCAGAATTGTTTGTTTTGAAGACATACAGTGTCATGCTTCTGCATATTTATATTTTCTATTAGTATTACAGCAAGTAAGCAAGGGAACAAGCAAGACCGGAAAAATATGGTTGTTTAAAACAGTGCCATGTTTGCAGTTTTCACATGGTACTTGGCATATTATCTTAATAACATTTCTGCATATGTAGAGATCGTACATCACACATATATACACACCCCTCAGCGCACTTGTTATGGGACTTCCAGAAGTTTCCCTACACATGCTGTATGAAGGCAGTAGGAGCATAGCATTTTCTTGTCTGATTTTTAAAATGCACCTCTTCATCCATCATGTTTATTACGAAGAACAGAATGGGAGAATTGTTTCCTTGTCATCTTCCATTTCTTCTTCTATAAGTGTGTGTGAGACGCCTTTGTTTGGGCTAATAGTTAATTAGTGAGTCAGTAGCCCACAAGCATTCTGAGTGGAGCCAGACGTGATCAGCAAGCTTCATTGACCACCTGTTCCAAAATATTTCCAGCGTGGGCAATCAGATCAAAAGCACTTGTATGAGTTATATGGCAAATTTTACACAGATTCTGCAGGATCTCAGACCTGGCATTTTACATTCAACTTAAGTGACAACAGAGCTGTTTTTCAGGTTAGAAGGCAGCCTAGTTAGCTTCTGTAGAGCTGCCCCCAGTGTGGTAAAATCAACAGTGTTATTCTTGTAGTCCTTGGCACAGAGTGGCATAGTGGAACCAGGGCTCACAGGGACACAGCCCTGGGCCTTCTTTATTAGCAGGGATGCTGACATCATCAGCCACCTTGCTCAGACTTCCCGGATTCCTCTGATCTTAGCTGCAATCCTCAGAGTAGCTGGGGAGAATGCATTTCACCAGCAACAATATATTGTTCCCTGTTGTAATGCAAAGTTCTTCGGTGTGGTTTGGTCTTGAATGGATAATCAAGATCAGCCTTACACAAGACCTGCTCCCAGTGGAGATGATAACAGCTAGAACTGGTGTGTTGCTATGGATCAACACAGCTGCCTGCTTTTTTGGACTGTCCTTGGGGGCGTGGCTATGGGGAGTCTCATGATAAGCACCTGCACTTCAAAGTTGACCACTATGCCACTGTTGCTTGGCATGAACCAGCCATCTGAACAACCATGCCAAGGGAAGTTCAAGAAGAGATTTTTGTCAGCATAGACTTGTCTGTAAGGTGGGCTTTTTGTGGAACCAATTCACCACAAGTGGAATGAATTATATAACAACAGCAACCTAGAGTCTATCACTATAATAGGTGAATTGACTCTAGATGAGTTATCAGTATCTCTGCAATTGCTTATAGGTTGCTTACAGCAGAATTGGACAAAACCATGGGTTGGATAGTCATCCTTTAGTCAACCGTAGTCATCCTTTCTAGACCAACTGAAATCAATGGGACTTAAATTAGTTATGACTAACTTAAGTCCCATTGATTTCAGTGGGTCTACACTAAGGATGACTGTGTCTAGATCCAACATATATGCCTTTAGGCTTCTTCAGGTTCAGTATCTCTGCTGTTCTACTTTATAAACTTGAAATAGGACAGTAAGGCAAAACACTAATTGAAACAGCACAGTAAGGCAAAACATTCATCTCATGGTGAGCCTTTTTTATTATTACTCCTGGTTGACCACTCCTTTGAGCAGAATGCTGATTAATAGTCCATAATGCTGGTTGATGTTTCCTTGGTGGGTGTTAAGGGAGATCTCCAGATAATTATCTAAAAATTGAGTGTGAGCCATCAGAGCTAGGAGGAGGTGATCCCCCCCAGCTAAGGGGAGGGGCTTATGTAAGATGTGTTGGCAGCAGGCAAATTTTGGAACAGGGTGAAACAAGAATTGTATGTAGGGATGTGCAAACCCAGCCTTGTCCAGGTCCTCTGGGAGCCCGCCCAGCCCCTGGCCCCGCTCGCCAGTCCCCGGACTGCACTCGAGCCCCTCCCATTCTCAAAAAGGAGCCCACACTCACCATAGTGGCCTTGTTGAGCTCCGCAGATGCCATTAAAAAAAAAAAAATGGCAATCACAAAAATTCGCACATTTGCATATTTCACAAATGCGCACATTCACTTAGGCAGAAATATGTGCACTTGCAAAAATGTGCATTTTCACACATACACAGATATGCACATTCACAAAAATGTGCATTTCCACGCATATACAAATATGCACATTTTTGCTATTGCCATTTTATTTTTCAAAAACTGGTGACTGTGGAGCTCGACGAGGCCGCTGGAGTGAGTGTGGGCCACTTGCCCAGTGCAGGCAGGGACAAGAGGGGGCAGGGACTCAGTGCGCAGGGCTTGGGGGTGCAGGTAGGGATGTACGACACTCACCTTTTCACGGAATCTTTCGCGGTGGGGATGGGGGGAGGCAATCTGGTCCTCCCCCCCCTGGAATCCTCGACAGCTGGCTCTGCTCCGCAGCCAGGCCGTGGAGCAGCCGGCCAGGACCATCTGCAGCCGGATTTCCACCTGCGGATGGGCTGCTGCAGACGCAAATGGTGGCTGCCGTAGCAGCCACCATTTGCATCCAGCCAGGCAGCCGTGATAGGCTACGTAAGAATTTAAATTCTTATGTAGCCTATCATGGCTAACCCCCCTCCCCAAACCTAGCGTACGCAAATGGCAGCGGCTACAGCGGCCGCCATTGGCGTTCCCTATTTTTTGCCAATTTATCTTATGTAAATATTTACGTAAGATAAAACGGTGAAAAAAAGGGGAACGCAAATAGCGTAGTGGGTGCTATTTGCGTTCCTTTATTTTTTGCCATTCTAGCCTACGTAAATATTTATGTAGGCTAGAACAGCGAAAAATAAAGGAATGCAAATAGCGCCCACTACGCTATTTGCGTTCCCCTTTCTTTCGCTGTTTTATCTTACGTAAATATTTATGTAAGATAAATCGGTGAAAAATATGGAATGCAAATGGCGGCCACCGTAGCCGCCATTTGCGTACGCTGGGGTTTTTTTTGGGGGGTAGCCGTGATAGACTATGTAAATTCTTTTGTAGCGTATCACGGCTGCAAGGACGGCAATGTCGGGGGCGGCAGCAGCCCGGCCATGGCCGGCCAGGAGACCAATCGCCGCCGCATCCGCCCCAGGTAAGTGGTATCCTGGGGGGATTCCGCGGGGGGGGGGGGCAGGAGGCCGTTCCGCCTCGGATTCCCGGGATTCTCACCAGATTCTCACTGGAATCCGTGGTGGAATTCTCTGCCATCCCTAGGTGCGGGCAGGGGGGTTCCTCCAGATTCCTGGACAGAATTAAGTGCTCACACCATAGTTGTATACATTAGGGATGGCGGAGAATGCCGCCATGGACTCAAATGAGGCTGGATTCTTTGGAATCTGGCTTCTGGAATCCGCTGCGGAACGGCACCACTCAATTCTGCCTCCTGAGGATCCCCCTGCTCCGGATTCTCAGCAATACAGCAATGGCAACCGCTATTACCATTTTGCTTGGAGAAAGGCAGCCACAAGTGGCGTAGTGGATGCCACTTGCAGCCATAAAGCCCTGAGTTTTATGTAAATAGAGCCGTAAGCGGCTGTGATTAGGTAAAACTCAGGGCTTTACGGCTGTGAGTGGCATCCACTACGCCAGTTGCGGCTGTCTTTCTCCTGTCAGGGTGGACACTGAGCCCATAGAATCCCAGACTAGTTCTGATTCTGAGGAAGAGCAGTCGCTCCTGGGAGAGGAGCGCGCTCCCCTTTCCCAGGGCCAACAGCTGACGGAGATTCCTCCCACCAGCATTCCTAGCTTAGATAGCAGTCCAGGGAGTGACAGAGCGTGGGAAGCAGACTTGATGGACGCATGACGCTGACGCAGAGAGCGGCGCCAAATGGAGGGTGCAGAAAGGAGGCATAGTGCCCGGTTGGCGCGCAAACAACGGCTGCACCCAGAGGATCCAAGGGAAAAGGGGAGGGACTCTCCCTAGTCCTTAAGTTCAGGGGTCTGCCAGTAATTCCCTTTCAAATGGGGACCAACTGTTCCAACTTAGGGCATAGGTATTCTGCTGCTCATATCTAGTTGCTAACAGTAGAGTTGTTAAGTTGTAAAACAGGAATAAAGCTTTGAAAATAATCCATTTGTCTGTGTTGGGACTTAGCTACTAGATTAGACTGAGAGAGGCCTCCAAGGAGCCCTTGACATCTCCAAGCAAAATGGTAATGGCAGCCACCATTGCCATATTGGCTGTGGTACGGAGCTGGAGTGTGGCTCCGCGGAGTCCAGCGGATGCGGAGCCACTCTAGAGGATTCGGGGGGGGGGGAGGAACGGATCATCTCCCCCCTACAGACCTCCACCCCAGAATGAAAGGTAGGGGTTCCGTACATCCCTAGTATACATGCACCACCAACCAGTCCCCCAACATTCAGCATGGATATGTGAAAAGAACAGCCTATGCATGAGCAACTCTTCATGCATAGGCATTCCACACAACTGGAACCCTCTGTGTTTGGGAGTCCCAATCATGTTGAGCACCTATTTGAGAGTAGCTACTCGTGCATATGCCATTTTTTTCAGACACCCACACCCACAGGAGTGTAGCTAGCAGTGCAGCCCTGCTCACCTGTATTCATGCCATTTTCACTGCCATCACCGCAGGGGAGTAAAACAGGCTCTGAGCAGTTGGACGTGACCCTAGTTAATCAGTGTGTTTGCAGGACCACTGACCACATCAGCTGGAGAATCCCATGGAGAGATCAGGAAGCAATCTTGATGCAAAAGCCACCGGGGGTGATCATCCTCTGAGATTTAGGACAGTGACCATCACTATCCTAAATCTAGTCAGTGATAAGTTCCAAACTACACAGACAGTAGGCATCTGTGTCAAACAAGGGTGCTTAACCTGGATACTTTTATTCTGGAGGAAAAGCAACGGTGAGGTTATGGTCCAGAGCACACTCCTAATCCAGATTGGATCCTACACTGGGTTTTTACTGAAAATTCCTCCCTTCTGGCTGTTTTTCTCCGAAAATGGAACAGCACATTGGAGGGCAAATAGCAGCTAGGTACAGGGGACAGAAGAGAGAACCAAAGTGAGTATATGATCTGCCCCATATAGGTGCTCATCCTGGAAGGAACCTCAATTCCTGTGAGAATTTTTTTACAGAGCCTAAATGTCTAGAACAAATTAAAGATGACTAAGTATAGCTAGTAGTCTGGTTTTTGCTTTACCATGACCTAATCTGCAAAAAATAGAAAAAGAAATAAGAAGCCCCAATCCCCAGAAATAATAATTCATCCAGAATGGACTATTCTCCATTAATGAGTCATAATGAAATTCAATTCTGTGATGTTTCAATTACAAAATCTGATGAGGAAGATCTTTGTCTGTCTGAGAAAACATATGGTAAAACCAAGGCTGAACATCAGTCCAGTTTTATTTTCCCAGGCAGAAAGTTTAGGAAAGACCTCATTAAGGATTTTCCAAATTTTCCAGCCTATGATTCAGTGATGATTCTCAAGCTGGTACTCAGCTCCCCAAATGACACTCCCTTGGGCCTATGTGAGTAGAACCATCTTCCTTGCAGACAGCGTGGAGGGCTGCTGAGATGGGCAACGAGGATGTGACCGAAGGGGCAGGGGCAATAGCTCATCCTGGTGATTCCCCTCTTAGGGGTAGTGGTGTGGCTCAGTGGCAGAGCAGCTGCTTTGCATGCAGAAGGTCTCAGGTTCAATCCCCAACATCTCCAGGTACAGCTAGGAAAGAAGCTTGCCTGAAACCCTGGAGAACTGCTCCCAGTCAGTTGACAATACTCAGCTTGATCATGGACCAACGTATAGTTGGTATACAACCTACAGTATAAGGCAGCTTCCTAAGTTCCTGTGTTCCCCTCATGTGATTCTAATTGTGAGTGTGAACTTCTGAATAGGGCTTAAGTCTCCTGCTGAATCAAATTATTCTGGGCCAGGAGAACACATGATACAGTCACCATGAAAGTGTCACAAAAATGGTTTTCCCGTGGTAAATAATCCCTGTCGTGGCCATATCAAGTAAAAGATTTTATTGCAAGGGGCTCCATCTTCATGTTGTGAGTCTCCACATCCCTTTCCAGTGCCTCCCAGTGTCAGGGTGGACACTGAGCCCATAGAATCCCAGAGTAGTTCTGATTCTGAAGAAGAGCAGTCGCTCCTGGGACAGGAGCGCGCTCCTGGGACAGGAGCGCGCTCCTGGGAGAGGAGCGCGCTCCTCTTTCCCAGGGCCTACAGCTGACGGAGATTCCTCCCACCAGCATTCCTAGATTAGAAAGCAGTCCAGGGAGTGACCGAGCAGAGATAGCAGACTTGGTGGATGTGTGACGCAGACGCAGAGAGCGGCGCCAGATGGAGGGCGCAGAAAGGAGGCGCAGTGCCCGGTTGGCGCGCAAACAACAGCTGCGCCACGAGGATCCAAGAAAAAAGGGGAGGGACTCTCCCTAGTCCTTAAGTTCAGGGGTCTGCGACTAATTCCCTTTCAAACGGGGACCAACTGTTTCAACTTAGGGCATAGGTACTCTGCTGCTCAGATCTAGTTGCTACCTGTAGAGTTGTTAAGTTATAAAAGAAGAATAAAGCTTTGAAAAGAATCCCTTTGTCTGTGTCTGGACTTGGCTACTAGATTAGACTGAGAGAGGCCTCCAAGGAGCCCTTAACACCCAGTGAGGCTCCACTAGTTCTTCCATCTCCTTGATTGTGGATCAAGGCTCCAACATGACACCTCATTGTTAGGCGTTTAGCTTTACCTGGGATCCAATGGTTTGGAAATTCATAGAAAGGTGAGTGACAGCCCCCCTTCCCTGCAAAAAAATATTCAAGGGTATCAGTAAAACAATGAGAAAAAATGTGGATGTCTTCAAGAGAATTCATTTGCTTCATCCATCTATCTGCCTAACCTGGAAATACTGGACTTGGGATTCATCATTGTTCACTTATCCCAGTTTTATGCAAAGCATTTCCATTAATTTCACTGGGATCACACCAGTGTAAGAAGTCAATTGGCAGTATGTATCATTTGTACATTTGTATTAGACCTATTCTACCATGACTAACTGGATAGCTTCATATTAAAGAGATGAAAACTTAGTCAGTTAAGAGTTCAGCACAGCAGGCCTTTGGGAAATTACAGTATTGCAGTTCAGGGGCTGAAGTAATTTTGAAACTTGAGTTGGTCAGACTGGGGGTGGGGGGAAGCCTTCAGGGATTCTTATCTGTTAGCATTAATGAACTGTCAAGCACTTAGAAAGAAAACCAGGCATTCAGCCCTATGTATGTATTCACATCTGTTTTACTGGGAAAATGTGCAACCAAGTCTTACTAAGGGTTGAAGGGATGGGCAAGAGGCTACTCAGAGTAGTTCTCAGGAAAAGCAAAGTGCAGTCACAGGAATGTATTGCTATGACGAAATGCAACAAATTTGGGTCATTATCCCTTTAGAAAAACAAGATATTTTTGCCAATCACTTACTGATACTCAGAAAGTATTCCTATGGTATGCCATGGCTGCTGCAGGTAATAGTCAGATGGTAATGATTTGGACTTGCAATGTACAATGTGGAGAAAGGAATGGGGCTCAAATTGTATTGTTATGTTTCAGCTACATTGACCAACTAGGGGCTAGGGCTACTAGCTTTCAACCCCCATAAATGATCCCTTTATTAACAGGTTGATATGCAGCAATTGGCCAGTGATAATTAGCAATTTGGAACAGCTGCCTCCTAGAACACCCAAGTAATGCCACATCTCTTGCTCATATGCAAAATGACTCCTTAGTGAAAACCCACCTCTCCCTTGAAGCCTTTGGCACAGTCCTCTCGTTTCCTTGCCCCTTTGCAACTAATCCTAGGTCTATGCAGACATTGACCACCACCACATGTAGGCCTAAAGCAGGGACTGGACATATGTGATCAGTGGAGGCTCTGATTTCAGTGGGGCTGTGAATCCATTCTGGGTTTCAGTCAGGACTAGGGATGCACGGACTGTGTGAAATCTGCTCCGTCTGTGTTTTGCGGATTGTCAGGCACCTTTTGTTCTGTCATCCGCTCACAGATGGATGTGAATATTTCTTTTCCATGAAGTGGAAAAATATGCAAATAATTACATAAGAGGTTTCATAAGAATTTACATAGTTTATTTATTTAATTTATTTACTTATTGCATTTATATCCCATCTTTTTTCCTCTTGCAAGGAACCCAAGGCAGCTTACATTATCCTCCTCCTTTCCATTTTATCCTCACAACAACAACCCTGTGGGGTGGGGTGGGCTGAGACTGAGAGTCTGTGACTGGCCCGAAGTCACCTGGTGAGCTTCCATGGCCAAGTGGGGACTAGAACCCGGATCTCCCGGCTCCCAGTCCGTCACTCTCACCACTACACTACACTGACTCTCTACTAGCTTACTTTAGTATGTAACATTTAGCATATTATCCCACATTCCTTTCAACTTTTCCTCAGCAGAAACTTGTGTATTTTCCCACAAATAAATATGTGTAAATTTCAGGGGAGTTAAAAAAATCTTCCAAAAGTCCATGGACTCTGTGTGGCCTGAGGAGGTCACTCTGCAGCAGATTCCGCAGTTCAGATTCTTAGAAATCCAAGCCCATTTTAGTCCGTCTCAAATTTCTTTGGCATCCCAAGTCAGAACCCGCCAGAACCCTAGCTAACCAAGGTGCTAAACCATATCCCCCAAATAGGTTCAGCACATTGGATAGCTCTGTTAGAGTTCTGGTGGGTTCTGACTGAAACCCAGAATGGATTTACAGCCCCACCAAAATCACAGCCGCTAGCCTCCACTGTGTGTGATGCTACATCCCCAAGCATTCCTGCACATACACACACCCGGTACCTCAAAAAACTTTGCACATGAAGCATAGAAGTCTGTAGGGGCTTGTAAGCAGGTTCAGCACTTACACAGCTCCCATGATTGGGAACCCTGAGTGGCTGTGAGCTCACCAGGTGATCCTGAGAGCTTCAACTGAATTGGGGGTGTGTGGCCTGAGTATTCCCAGTAGCTGTGTGGGCAGGAAGCTTCAATCCATTTCCCACCTCCCAGCTGACCAGAGCAGAGCAGAGGAAGCTGCTCCAGCTGGTCCAGGGACTACAGAAGCAAGCAAACTATCAGAGTGAGCGATCAGAGGGAGTGAACAGGGGGAGCAAACAGGAGGTGACCAGGGGAGTTCAGCAGGGAGGTCAAGGAGGAGGCCCCTAAATTTTCAAAAAAAATATTTATTTATTTATTTCATTTTTATAATATATCATTTTTTATTTTTTTTAAAAAAATTGTCTTGTTACACACACTTCCATATCAGTGGGACTTTGTTTTTAACCTCCAGTGAGTAGAGGACCAGGCACAGGCTACTCTAGAGCAACCAGAAAGCTAGAAAAGGGCTAAAGGAAAAGAGACTATGGAAGGACAAGACTCTCCAGTGGTGGTGACCTGCAAGGTGTGTGCCATGTTTGTTTTCTTGCCTGAGAACTACATGGCCTACACGTGCAACAAGTGCAAGTTGATCACACTACTGGAAGAAAAAGTAAGAGGACTGGAATAGCGAGTGTCAACCCTCCAGGGAATAAGAGAACATGAAGAGTTCTTGGACAGAATGGTGGAACTACAGCAGCAAAGTACAGGAGCTAGAAGAGCAACAGCAAGCTGAGGCAGAAGGGGGAACTGCTGAGGTGAGGAAAAAGGAAGTAGAGGATACTCCATGGAAAAGGGTGATAGGAGCAGAAGAACTAGAAGACACTCAGCACCACTGGAGGCAGTGGAACTAGGGAACTGTTTCCAGGTACTTGAGGATGAGACTGGAGGACAGCCTGCAGAGGAAGAATCACAGGGGACCCTGCATGAGAGCGAGCAAGAGGCTGAAGGTCAGCCAAGCAGAGGCGATGAAACCAAGGCTTACAACAACAACAAGAGAAGAGTAGTAGTAGTGGGAGACTCCTTGCTGCATGGAATCAAAACCCAAGTATGTCATGAAGACCCATGGACTTGCCAAGTATGCTGTCTCCTGGGAGGATGGATTAGAGACGTGACTGAAGGGTTGCCTGCACTCATAAAGCCCACTGACAGGTATCCCTTTCTTCTCATCCATGTGGGAAAAATGATACCACCAAGCGGAGCTATGAAGAAATCATGTTGGACTTTGAAGCATTGGGAAGGAAACTCAAGGACTTTGGGGACCAGATAGTTTTCTCATCCATCCATCCAGTAGTTAGAAGAGCAATAGAAAGGGAAAGAACAATACTCCGGGTGAATGACTGGCTACGAAGGTGGTGCCGACGAGAGAGATTTGGATTCTGGGGCCACGGGCTATGCTTCCTGGAAGATGGACTGTTGGCAAGGTATAGGTTGCACCTCACAAAGGCTAGGAAGAATGTGTTTGTCCACAGCATGAAGAACTTTATCAGGAGGGCTTTAAACTGAATCCTATGGGGAAGGGAGACATAAAGTTGGGGGTAACAATGGATGAAGGCTCATGCACTGCAACGGAGAGAACAGCTCTAATAGTGCCCAATAATAGTCTTCACAAACATGTAGGAAGAAAGCCAAACCATGAAGCACATGGTCTTTGATGTCTATATACTAATGCCCAGAGTATGGGAAACAAACAGAATGAACTTGAACTCTTAATATGGGAGGGAAATTATGACTTGATAGGTGTAACTGAGACTTGGTGGGATGACTCTCATGACTGGAATACAGCAATTGAAGGATATAACTTGTTCAAAAAGAACAGGAGGAACAGAAAAGGAGGTGGGGTTGCATTATATGTGAGAAATACATATCTCTGCACAGAAATACAGGAGGATGAGCTTGGTAGCCCTATTGAGAGCATCTGGGTTAAAATTAAGGATGGCGGAGAATTTCTCCATGAATCTCTGGGAGGCCGAATGCCAACGCATTCAGCCCCCCAAAATTGGTGGGGAAATTCTCCACTGGCCCCCTGCCCCGCCCCCGGGATGGGACTTACCTCATGCGAATGTCCCTCTCGGCAGCGGGTCCTGGCGGCGGGTCCCGGCGGCGTTTCGGTAGCATTTCGGCGGGGGCGGCGGCGGCGGCCAGTCTTCTGACCGGCTGCTGCCGCCATTGCAATTGTCACGAAGCCTATCACGGGTGACTTTGAAAAAAAAAAGTGCATACGCAAATAACGTTCCCTTATTTTCGCCGTAGTCTACGTAAATCTTCACATAGACTAGACGTGCCAAACTAAGGAATGCAAATGGCGGCGCCCCATGGGCGCCGCCATTTGTGTACGCGCTTTTTTTCCCCCCAAAGTCACCCGTGATAGGCTACGTGACGATTTACATAGCCTATCATGGCTAACTTTGGAAATCTAGCCGTGATAGGCTACGTAAATCGTTATGTAGCCTATCACGGGTGTGTTGTTGTTGTTTTTTACTTTACTTTTTTTTTTCACAGCCGGGTAGATGGGGCGCTCCTCCCCAGCCTGAATTTCGGTGGCGAGGGATGGGGCGCTGCCCCCCCCGGCCTGAATTTCAGGGGGAGAACCGAAGCGCCTCCCCCCCACCACGAAGCAAGCTGCGGGACCAGGTAAGTCCCTTTCATCCATCCCTAGTTAAAATAAATGGAGCAAAGAATAACAGGAACATGGTGGTCGGAGTCTACTACTGGCCACCCAATCAAGGAGAAGACAAAGATGAAACTTTTGAAAAGCAAATAGCCAATGTTTCAAGGAAGCATGATATAGTAATAATGGGGGACTTCAATTTCCCCGATATTTGTTGGGAGACAAATTCTGCAAAACATGGCCTCTCCAGGAAATTCCTGACTTGTGTGGCAGATAACTTCCTCCTACAGAAAGTAGAGGAAGGAACTAGAGGATCGTCTATACTTGACTTGATCCTAACCAACAGAGATGACTTAGTAGATAAAATAGCAATTACAGGATCTCTGGGGAAAAGCGACCATGTTATACTTGAGTTCATGGTTCTAAAGGAAGGAAAAGCCGAGTGAAGCCAGATGCATACCCTGGATTTTAGGAAAGCTGATTTTCATAAACTCAGAATAATGATAAATAAGGTCCCATGGCAAGCAACTCTAACAAGAAAAGGAGTCCAAGATGGGTGGGAGTTTTAAAAAAAGGAAATTCTCAAGGCACAATTACAAACAATTCCAACAAGAAGAAAAGGTGGAAGACAACAGAAGAAGCCAATGTGGCTTCACAAAAAGCTTAGAGATGACCTGAAAACAAAAAAGGACACATATAGGAAGTGGAAGGAAGGCCAAGCAACAAAGGAAGAATACAGGCAGGTAGCACAGAATTGCAGGGGCGGTGTCAGGAAGGCTAAAGCTGAGAACGAGCTGAGGTTAGCAAGGGATGCTAAAAGCAACAAAAAAAGCTTTCTTCAGCTACATGCATAGTAAAAGACAGAAGAAAGAAATGATGGTTCAGCTATTAAATAAAGTTGGCAAAATGATAACAGATGACAAAGAAAGGGCAGAAGTGCTCAGTTCCTACTTTGGCTCAGTCTTCTGCCAAAAGAGGGTCTATGACCCCCCTGGCAAAGGCGAAGTATAGGCTGAAGGGGCAGGATTGCAGCTGGAGATCGATAAGCATATGGTCAAGGAGGAACACCTAATTACTTTGAATGAGTTCAAATCTCCAGGGCCAGATGAACTGCACCCTAGAGTAATAAAGGAACTGGCAGAAGAACTCTCAGAACCACTCTCTATTATCTTTGAGAAATCATGGAGGACGGTTGAAGTGCCAGATGACTGGAGGAGGGCTAATGTTGTCCCTATCTTCAAAAAGGGTAAAAAGGAGGAACCTGGGAACTACAGACAAGTCAGTCTGACATCCCTGGGAAAATTCTGGAGCAGTTTATAAAGCAATCCATCAGTAAGCACCTTGAAAACAATGCAGTGATGACTCGAAGCCAACATGGATTTGTCAAGAACAAATCCTGCCAGACAAATCTGATCTCATTTTTTGATCAAGTGACCTCCCTTGTAGACTGTGGGAATGCTGTGGACATCATATACCTCGACTTCAACAAAGCTTTCGAAAACGTGCCCCATGATATCCTGATGAGCAAACTAGCTCAAAATGGGCTAGATGAAACAACTATCAGGTGGATCCTACCATTGGCTTCAGAATCAGACTCAAAGAATGCTGATCAATGGGATCTTCTCAAACTGGGGAGAGGTAACGAGCGGGGTACCGCAGGGCTCAGTCCTGGGCCCAGTGCTCTTCAACATTTTTATTAATGACTTGGAGGAGGAGGTGCAGGGAATGCTGATCTAATTTGCAGATGACACAAAGTTGGGCGGGATAGCTAATACTTTGGAAGACAGAAACAAAATTCAAAGTGATCTTGATAGGCTGGAGTGCTGGGCAGAAAACAACAGAATGACATTTAATAGGGATAAATGCCAAGTTCTGCACCTAGGAAAAAGAAACCAAATGCACAGTTACAAGATGCGGGATACATGGCTCAACAACACTACAGGCGAGAAGGATCTTGGAATTGTTGTCGATCACAAGCTGAATATGAGCGAACAATGTGATGTGGCTGCAAAAAAGGCAAATGCTCTTTTGGGCTGCATTAATAGAAGCATAGCTTCCAAATCCTGGGAAGTCCTAGTTCCCCTCTACTCAGTACTGGTTAGGCCTCATCTGGAGTACTGTGTCCAGTTCTGGGCACTGCACTTTAGGAAGGATGCAGACAAGCTGGAGATGGTTCAGAGGAGGGCAACAGAGATGATCAGGGGACTGGAAACAAAACCCTATGAAGAGAGACTGAAAGAACTGGGCATGTTTAGCCTAGACAAGAGAAGACTGAGGGGAGATATGATAGCACTCTTCAAGTACTTGAAACGTTGTCAGAGAGAGGAAGGCCAGGATCTCTTCTCGATCATCCCAGAATGCAGGACATGGAACAATGGGCTCAAGTTACAGGAAGCCAGGTTCCGGCTGAACATCAGGAGAAACGTCCTGACTGTTAGAGCAATATGACAACGGAACCAGGGAGGTGGTGGGCTCTCCCACACTTAAGGCGTTCAAGATGTAGGGATGGCGGAGAATTTCTCCCCGAAACTTTGGGGGGCCAAGCGCCAACGTGTTCGGCCCCCCGAACAAGTTTTGGGGAGAAATCCTCCGAACCCCCCCCGCACCCCGCACACCCCCCCGGGACGGGACTTACCTTCGCCGAATGTCCCTCCCGGCGGCGGGTCTGGCCGGCGGTTCGGCGGGTGTTCGAGCGGGGCGGGAGCGGCAGCCGGTCTTTCGACCGGCTGCCGCCGCCGCCATTGCAATAAAAGAAAAAAAAAAACGCCCCCTGATAGGCTACGTGACGATTAACGTAGCCTATCACGGCTAGATTTGCAAAGTCAGCCGTGATAGGCTACGTCAATCGTCACGTAGCCTATCACGGGTGACTTAAAAAAAAAAAAGTGCGTACGGAAAATGGCGGCCCCCATAGGGAGCCGCCATTCCCTTTCCTTATTTGGTCGCTGTAGTCTACGTAAAGATTTACGTAGACTACGGCGAAAATAAGGGCAACGCTATTTGCATTGCCCTTATTTTTGCCGTAGTCTACGTAAACATTTATGTAGACTACAGTGACCAAAATAAGGAACGCGAATGACGGCTCCCTATGGGGGCCGCCATTAGCGTACGCGCTTTTTTTTTTAAAGTCACCCGTGATAGGCTACGTGACGATTAACGTAGCCTATCACGGCTGATTTTGCAGATCTAGCCGTGATAGGCTACGTTAATCGTCACGTAGCCTATCACGGGGGCGTTAAAAAAAAAAAAAACTTTCGCGTTCGCGGCTGGGCGAGGCGGGAAGCCTCCTCCCCGGCCTGAATTTCGGCCGGGGCGAGGCGGGAAGCCTCCCCCCGGCCTGAATTTCGGCTGGGGCGAGGCGGGAAGCCTCCCCCCTGGCCTGAACTTCGCGGGGGGAGCAGCGAAGCGCCTCCCCCCCACCGCAAACAACCTTTGATGAAAGGTAAGGGACTTTCGTCCACCCCTATCAAGATGAGGCTAGACAGCCATCTGTTGGGAATGCTCTGACTTAGATTCCTGCATTGCGCAGGGGGTTGGACTCGATGGTCTTGTAGGCCCCTTCCAACCCTACTATTCTATGATTCTATGATTTACTGCCTGCTTGTGTAATCTTCTTTTGGCAAGATCGTAGGGCAGCCTCCTGGCATAACACAGCCACCTGCTCCCTTTTCTTGATCTTCACCAACAACGCAAGATTATCTCACAGAGAAGGAATAGCTTAACATCCAGACCTTAGCTATTCACTTTCTCCGACGGCTTTCTCCTATTCCTTCTAAAACACCACACACCAACCAGCAGACCTTCTCCCTCAATCTCCATAGACTGATTCCCAACTGTCAACTCCTTAACTGACATTTCCCAACTGCTCTTTTCAACCTAGCTAGAATCTCAAGCCAATCAGAATCAAATTTACCTGATCCAGACCCCATCTAACAATATTCAAAGTAATTGTCTCTCTCTCCCCCTTCAGAACTTCACTAAGCAACTACTACACAAGCCTTTGACAGTAACAAAACAAGGCCTCAGGCCTGTAGCCTCACAGATGCCACACAAAGTAAACATTACATAACAGCAACAGTTATATACAGGGCATTTCTTCACATCTCCCCTTCACCACCCTGGTGTTGTCATTTTCAGTGGAAGGAAAACACCCATTGGTACCAAGAAGCTTTCCTCGCAATGCAAATAGCAGCAACAGGAGGCAACTTTTTATCATGATTGCAGTGAGGGAGAGAGTTAAGCTCCCCCTCCCTGGCCACCATGGTACCAATCCTGCTTCCTGCCACGGCAGCTACCTGCATTAAACACACACACACACACACACCTTTCACATTAAATGGAAAAATGCATTTAACATCACATCTAGTTTGGCTTCCACTCTCTTTCTCCTTCTCTCTCCGGCAAATGTCATGCTGCTACTGGGTCAGGTCTCTAAGCAGCCTAGTTGAAAACCTTACTTCAATACCCTGAGGCTAGCCTCTGAAGAGTTTGCTTCTCCATGACCCAGCTAGAAGACTGCCCTGATGCAGCTACCCATTCTCTCCCTCCCATGCTAGGGTGGCCAGATGTCCTCTTCTACAGGGGATCATCCTCTGTTTGAAGGTGTCCTCCATCCGAAGGGCTGCCCTGTCCAATTCCAGTTTAAACACAAAGAACCATAAGAACTGTTGCCCATCAACATTTAGTACCCGAACAGGAGGCTGAACAGGCAGGCACAAAAGTCACTGGATCACAGTCTTCCACAGTACGGTAAGACTAGAAATACTAGGCATTTCTATTCAAACTATATCAATTATTTCTAAATTCACTTCCAAATATATAAATTAGCACATGCAAATATTATGCAAATCACGGCCCCCTTTTGTCTTCTTTTTTGGTGATCAATTCCCCCTTTTTTTGGCAATTTAGAAATGACCACCCTAACACTAATTCAACCAAGCCCACACCTGCCCTCCCCTAGCACAAGCATACTAGCCATGGTTACCAGGAGATTCCTGGAAACTTTATTCAAGAACGCATGAGCTTGCTGCCAGATGGTTTAGTGACAGAGTGAATGGGAAAGGCTGTGGAGGGTGATTAACCCCTTTGCTGTTTTTTCTGCAGGAGCCACTACTGATAGTAAAGGCCTTGGCCTAGCCGCCCCTGCACTTGTGCCCCCCCCCCTGCACTAAGAGGTATATGATTTCTAGCAACATATTCTTTGTTTTTCCATCTAGAAGGTAAAACATAAAAGGGACAAGCACCGCAGGAATCAATTGAAAAATGGCATGGCCCTCATCTCAGTGTACATGCAAAGTAGTGTACAGTCAGCTTTGAGACAAATAATAATAATAATTCAAAGGACTATGGAAGCATGAGGCTAATTAAGCAGACATATGGAGAACTTTATGGCTTCTCATTTTACTTGAAATGTGTTTTGTATTTGCTTCACACTTCCTGATGTGTGTCTTTCATGCAACAGAAATACATTTACTTGATATTCTGACAAAGGCTTAAACAAAATGTTTTAAATTATTGGACGGCACTTTGGGGTGGGTGCCTCTATATATTTGAACATTAAATGTTGCAAATTTTTACATTAAATATCCAGTCCATGTTCATGAATTCTCTCATACGTATTAGGGAATGCCTATAGGAGACTGGCTGATCCAGACCAAAATGGTAAACACAGATCTAGTGGAGCAGGCCCCCCAGTTGGATCAGAAGGATGGCTTGAAAAAGGCCCTATTATTTTTACAAGAAAAAGCTTCCCCACATTTTAAGCACCTTCCAAGCAGAGAATAAACAATGTAATTCCAGAGGGAGGCAAATATGATATCATCAGAATGTCAATTTGATTAATAATGCATTGTTACACACACCTTCCAGGAAATATAAATATGGTATTGTACATGTGAGGTGATGGTGGTGGTGGGACTGGATTTTAAAATCAGTGGGCTTTCCATTTCCCCATGCCTTAACATGATTATTTCACATTGGAAGACATTCTGATGTAGTGTTTCATATATGAAGGTGATAGTATGCTTAGGACTAGGAACGGATGAATCTCTCAGTTTCAGTTTCTCTCACTTTCTTTTTTCCAGTCTTAAGTCTGGTTCATCTTTCTCCCTCTCTCATAATACTAGAACCCAGGGTCTTCCAATGAAGTGGAATGGTGGAAGATTTGGAACAGATAAGAGGAAATACTTCTTCGCACAGGACAAAGGTAAACTATAGAATTCGCTACTGCAAGATGTAGTGATAGCTGCCAACTTGGTTGGCTTTAAAAGAGGATTAGACAAATTCATGGAGGAGAAGACTATCAACGCTCCTAGCCATGATGGCGGTATGCCATGAACACCAGTTGCTGGGGAACAAGACTGGGAGAGTGCTATTGAGCTCATGTCCTGCTTGTGAGCTTCCCATTGGCCACTGTGTGAGCAGAATGCTGGACTTGATAGGCCTTTGGTCTGATCCAGCACAGCTCTTCTTATGCTCTTATGGGAAGCATGAAAAAGGAACTACACAACACAGAAGTTACAACATGTATCCTGTGAGAGATGCTGATAGATGACCACAGTAAAATTATGTAAACTGAGGTGGAAAGAATACTGAAAAACTGGCCCCAAGTGGTTATGCTGCAGAGTTTGGATTTATTGGCAATCACTTATTCAGAGTCAGCAACTACAGACGGGTCTATTCAGAAAAAAAGCTTTGTAGGCTGTCCAATGGAATTTTGCCTAATTTACTGTTTCCGTGTAATTTATCAAACCTGCTCTTTCTCTGTGTAAGCAGTTATTTTTCCTTCATGCATTTTTTCCTGTACTTTGTTGTTATGACTTCACTCATGTTTCTAAATATGGTTAGACTCCAAGACTCTCCCAATCAAGAAGCAAAGGTTTGCAAGATTCAATAAAAGACTCACACACACACACACACACACCAATGTTTCCTACACTTGTTGTGGCACAGCTGGTTTAAAGGAGACACACAGGCTGGTGCAAACCATTCTGATCCTTAGGAGTCTCAAATACTGGTCCAAACTTACAGAAAGCATATATTTTACAAACAACTTTAGTTGTAGAGGGGGTGGGGTTGCTTGTCTGGCAAGCAGAACAGAAACACTAGTTGGACACCTTTATATCTGCCAGTGAAGGCTGGTGGCTCGATGTTAGTGGGGCAGTGAATCTGCTCCAGATTTCAGTCAGAACTCTAAAGCTCTGGACCTTGGATAGCTCCTTTAGAGTTCTGACTGGTTCTGACTGAAATCCAGAGTGGATTCACCACCCCACTGACATCAGAGCCACCAGCCTCTGCTGATATCTGCTTTCCAAACTTTATTTTCCCCCAAGCCCTTTAATTTAAAATAACTAATGAATGGATCTCCAAGGAAGCATCTCTTGCTCATGATCTGGAAGGAGGGAGTATGCAATTACTTTGGTTTTTTGAAGAATTTGTTAAAATGAAAATACTAGCTTCCATTAACAAGTAGGCAAGTACATCGCTAAATATTACTTAAGCACTATATGACACTTGCCCTCTTAAATGGCTCTACATATTCATCTTTGCTGTCCCTTTATGCCTTGAACTACCCTCCCCATCCCATCCTAATAATGCTATATGTAGCGGGGGTGATGTGGCATGTGTCACTTCTTACAGAGTAGAGTCCTTTATTTGTCCTATCTTGTCTAATTCCGGTTTAAAGATAAAGAACCACAAGACCTGTTGCCCACCAACAGGTAGCACCTGGACAGCAGATGGAACAGGCAGGCAAAGATCACCTGGTCACAGTTTTCCACACTTTGGCCAGATGTACTGTATTTCTATTTAAATTATAATAGTTATTTCTAAATTTGCATCTATACATATAAATTAACATAAGCAAAGTTCATGCAAACCACTATCCTCTTTTGTCCTGTGTGTGTGTGTGTGTGTGAGAGAGAGAGAGAGAGAGAGAGAGATTCCTCAGTAGCCCCTACCTTTGTGGTACCACCTCTCTTGTAAGTTTCTTTTACATGCCCAGCATAGCTTTTACATAGGAGCAAGTGTATTTTCTCACATTTTATCTAATGTTATTTAGGGTGCAATTCTAACTAGATAGGCGTCCGCCTCTGACCTCAGAGGCGACCACCTATCCAAAGCAAGGCAGGAGAGGCATGGGGGATCGTTCCTTCTGGGCCTCTCCTGCCTTGCTATTTTTTGCTAGTCAGCTGTTTTTGGCTGTCTAGTGGGGGAGGGGGGCAACCGGGAGAGGAAGCTGCCCTACGACACATAGGATGTGTCACATGCACAGCTCTGCTCTCCCTGCCCTGGAACGCCCCCATCCCCGCCCCTTTTCAGTCACTCCTCGCTCCTCCTGTGAGCGCAGAGGATGGGGCTTTGTGCTGCTTCCAAGGCAGCGCGGATGAGGGGGGCAGTCAGTTTTCCAGGAACTGACCTCAGAGCGCAGGCTCCGAGGTCGGTTCCCAGAAATGAGCATGTCCTATGGTCCACTAGACAGTATCTAGTGGGCCATATGATTGCTCTCTCCAACGCTTAAGAACGTAAGAAGTTCTCTGCTGGATCAGACCAAGAAGGCCTAGAAACAGAAGGCCTAGCATTCTGTTTCTAGAGCGGCCAACCAGATGACTATGAGAAGTCCAGAAGCAGGACATGATTGGAATAGCCCTCTCTCACTTGTGTTCCTGGTGTTCAGGGGCAAACTGCCTCTGATACTAGAGGTAATATCTGCCTTCATGCCACCAAGGCTGCTTACAGTCCAAAATAAAAGCGCATCAATTAAAATGCACATCAATTAAAAGAACACCCCCCAATCCCCACACAGGACAGTAACAGTGTGGTGTAGTGGTTAGTGTTGGACTGGGTCTTGGGAGCCCCGGGTTCTAGTCCCAGCTCAGGCCATGAATCTCACTGGGTGACTTCAGGCCAGTCATTGACTCTCAATCTAGCCTACTGCACAGGGATGTTGTGAGAATAAAATGGACAGGAGAAGGACCATGTAAGCTGCCTCAATTTCCTTGAAAAGGAAAAAAAAAGATGGGATATAAGTGTAATAATAAAAATAACAGAGCAGAGCAGAGCAGAGCAGAAACAGCAGCACCCAAGCAGGCAGACAATAAATGAAAAAAATAATCCTTTGTTACTTTTGCCTGTTCTACCATCACACACGCACGCACGCACACATCCAACCCTGTCAAATGTTAGATTGTAAACTCCTTGTGGCAGGGGCCTATCTTTTTCCTGATGTTGTAAAGTGCCATGGTCGTCATATCTTAACAATAAAAGGATGCCGCTTTCAGATCTAAGTTTATGTTCAGCTCCTTAATTTGGTTTGTTTCTTGTTTTCCGTTGCAAACTAATCAATTCCAGCATTGCAAATAGTTGGCTATATTGGATGTAGTTGCAGCACAAGGGGCTGCTGTCATATTGATGTTGTTAAATGATATGGTTATTTAGAAGATTAGTGTTATAGGATACGTTAAAGAGCTTTTAAAGTAATCTCATGTGTAATTAAGTAAGCTCATGATGTGCAAGTATCACTTAGATATTTGTACAGTAAGAATTATTACTGTAGGTTTCACATTCAATGTATGTAATGTGCATATGCATGCCATGCTTGATGTAAACTAACATTTATTGCTGGTGTAATTGTACTGTCAGTTCATCATACAATTTAGTGCACTTTACTACATTCCTTAAAGTCAACATACAGCAGAATTCATCAAATTGAAATGCATCTAGATCTAAAGAATTAGTAAAATCTAAAACTGTAACTAAATCTGTACATCATTCATAGTCATCTTTGAAGCAACTATGGATAAGATGTGGCAAGGACTAGCTGTGGGAAGTTTGGAGTGCTTTCCAGCATAGCTCCATAACAACGTCCAGCCTGCAGTCAATGGGATAGATCCAACGGTTCCTTTCTTGAATGGAAGGAGCTTCCTCCAATGGAAGTACTGGTCTGGCCCAAAATGTTTTGTTGCCTGAGGCAGAGCATCAGATGGTTCTCCCACCTCCACATCAAAGGGCATAATACCCTCTGAACAAGCTTTAAAAGAATATTTTGTATTAGATCAGTAGATGGAGTAAACATAATCCACACTAGTATTCCTAGGGATGGCGGAGAATTCCGCTGCGAACTCAAATGAGGCTGGATTCTTTAGAATCTGGCCTCTGGAATCTGTGGCAGAACGGCACCACTCACCTTTGCCTCCCAAGGATCCCCCGTGGACCAGCACTCCTGCTCCGGATCCTCAGCAATATGGCAATGGCGGCCACCATTACTGTTTTGCTTGGAGAAAGACAGCCACAAATGGCGTAGTGCATGCCACTTGCGGCCGTAAAGCCCTGAGTTTTACATAAATAGAGCAATAAACGGCTGCGATTAGGTAAAACTCAGGGCTTTATGGCCACAAGTGGCGTCCACTACGCCATTTGCAGCTGTCTTTCTCCAAGCGAAATGGTAATGGAGGCCGCCATTGCCCTATCAGCTGCAATACGGAGCTGGAGTGCGGCTCTGTGAAATCCAGTGGATGCAGAGCTGCTCCAGAGGATCCCCGGGGGGGGGGGGGAGGAACAGATCGCCTCCCCCCTGTGGAAACCCCCCCCGGAACAAAAGGTAGGGGTTCCATACATCCTTAAGTATGCCACCTGCATCATGTTCCCACAGTACCAAAGGTAGAGGCCCCCCAAACCCAAAGTACTGAGGTAGAGCAAGAGGTAAATATTTGTTTTAAGCAGTGGCAGCTAGTGACTGCAGTTCCAGAGGGGCTGCAATTCCATTCTGGGTTTTAGTTACCACCAGCCAAACCTCTAAAAGTGCTATCCAAGGTCCTGAACCGTATCCCCAAAATGGGTTCAGCACCTTGGAGAGCACATTTAGCATTTTTGCTGGTTGTAACTAAAACCCTGAATGGAATCGCCTTCTCTCTGGAACTGGAGTCACCAGCCACCACTGGTTATAAGGCACAGTATATCCTATGAGCTTATGCATCCTAACCCTAACCCCATCCCCACCCTCCACATACACACTGCACCAGATTATTTTCATTGCATTTACCAATAAAGGAGTATTTGTGCAGGCCCATGGGGTAGGCAACTTTTGGGCTGTGGCCACATTTGCCATTTTGAGAAACTGTCCTGGGCATTGTTTCATGGGCACCACCATAACATGGCTGCCTTGGCAAAAGACAAGTAACTTGTCCAAAAGACTGAGTACAAAGCAGAGGTGGGGTCTGAGCCTCAACACACTAAGCAACCCATTTGAACACAGCTTTCAACACCAAAAGAAACCTACTTCAGAGGAATCCCAGCTGCCAATAAGAAAATGTGTATTATTTTGTTTTTAAGTGCCTGGAGTAGGGCACCTTGGCAGGTGCCAATAAATGTATCTAGGCTGCCTTGGTGCCCATAGGCACTACATTGCCTACCCCTGGTATAGCTTGATCCTATCCATGTTGTGGGAGCTCAGGAAGAATGACCAGGTCAGCTCCCCCCACCACAGGAACACAATTAATGAGCTTCCACCATGCACTGAAAACTTGCTTATTCAGGCAGGCATTTGGGGTGGGTTAGGATATTTTTAAATAATGTTTTAATGTATAATTTTACTGTTTAAAATTGTACCATTGTACATCGCCCAGAGTGGCTGGGTGACTGGCCAGATGGGCAATTAAGAAATTTAATTAATAAATGAATATAAAATAAATTATCTGCTGCCTGGGGCAGTTGCTTCACTCCTCCTAATGATAGGGTTGGCCAACCCAATGAGTCTGAACGACCACCTAATAATAATACACTCAAAATTATAATTGACTCATGTCCTGCTTATGGGCTTCCCATAGGCATCAGGTTGGCCACTGTGGGAACAGAATGCTGGCCAGCATGGTTCTTCTTCTTCTTCTTCTGATGATGATAATTAACATAATTATTATGTTCTTAATAATTGTGCTATATTATTTATTTTTATTATTACTATTATTATTATATAACACATTTCAAGCATTCAAATTACTTCACATACATCATCTGAGCAAACTGTACAACAGCCCTGTAAGTAAAGCCTGTATTATTTTTCATCCTCATATTGGAGATGTGGGGCTGAGACTGAGAGGAGGGTGGTTTGCCTTCAGTCACCTAGGGCACAAGCCTATGCATGTTTAGACAGAAAAAAAAGTCCTATGACTCCCAGCATTCCCCAGCTAACCTGGCTGGCTGGGACATGCATAGGATTTGACCCCTAGTGCGTTTATGCTAGAAATGAGATTTGAAGTGGGGATGTCCTAGCCTAGTTCAAGCTCACATCCCTAAGGCATTTTCGCATGCCCAAGGCTGAAAGCAGCTCTTGCTTCAGTCAGTTTGCAGTGCAAATTTGGCTATGATCCACAGAGTATTTATGCCAGGGAAATCAATCCTATGAATATTATCTGATATTCTGTATTGAGTGGGATGTGGCCTGCAGCCATAGATATTTAGTTAGAATAATGTAAATTATGCAATAGAGCTACACTCATCGTTGCATAATTCCAGCAACATAATAGCAACAGGATGATTTACTGCCACAACACATTGTAAAGGAGCAAATTAGGAACAGTCAATAAAGTTTGTCATACTTTTGGAAACATTGGTTACCCTGCTTCCCTTGTCACATAGTGTAATAGAGGACATGCCTAGCTGGCACAAAAGTAGGTAGACACACCCTGCATACCATTGTAAGGCCTATAGCAAGTAACTCCATTTACCAAATGTAAAGAATGTATTTTTGTTGACTGGAAATGAATAACAAGAGCCAATTCCACATCTTCTTAAATAATCCCTCAGCCAAATTTTTTTTAAATTAAAATTAAAAGCTGGTGTTATTCTCTATACGTGCAACAAATGATGGTGTTTGGGCAGTATCCAATGGGGCACCGCTTACGCAAAGGAGATTTAGTGTTTCTTGGAGCAACCAGAAACAAGTGGAAACCTTCATTTCTGGAACGGGACAGGTCAGTGGAGCTCGCATAAGGATCGCAGCGGAGCTCGATTCAGAAACGAGTATATCCACTCATTTCGGGGCTTCCTATAGGAAGTGTTAAATCTCCATTGCGCAAGTGGTGGGTCCCACTCGCACAGTGGAATGCGCAGGAGGGACTACTTGCACAACAGAATCAGTGGTGGGGTCCGCTTGTGCAACAGCTCCGCTGGATACTGCCCTTGGAGACACGAATGTATGATATCACATTTCAACCAATACCCTTCCCTTGTATATCACAGATTTCCCTCTTGCTTCTTCTCCCATGATAACAGACACTAAGGCTATTCAAAAGAAACTACCCCCTCCTGGCACATGTTCATTGCACTTATGAAGGGGAAGCAGGACCAGACTGCTTCACCCCATCCCCAATGCTGACAAACCACTGGCAATAATGCCCCTCTGGCAGCCATATTAGTATTAGGCTGTTAGTGGCAGTGTTAGCCTAAAAGTGCCCTGCAGGGATATAGCTATGGCAATCATTCATAATAAGGCTGTTCAAAAGAAAAACCTTAGAATGAATGATCCCCTATTAACATTCATGGTGTAAAAAAATGTGGGGGACTGAAAGCCCTTTCAGAACTTCACATACAAGGATTCCAAAAGTTAAAAATGAATATGCATTTATTCACTCATTCAGTCCTATGCTTATTTTGGAGTTTGATCATGTCACACGCTTCCAAGGTTGTCTCAGGGCAACTCCCAGCATAATAAAACAATTAACTCCACAGGCTATAATTTGTTATCCTCAAAAGAAAATACAATCTTAAAAGAACACAACAGCGTAAGACAACTAAGCATTCACTGATATGGCAGCGTAGAGCCTTCACACAAATCCCCACAGGCTTCTTGGATTAAAAATGTCCAACATGTTCTAAAAACTGCAACAGCCTGTCCCACACTTTCACTGGGGTGTGAGTACCATAATGGGAGTGCCACTACTCAGCGGGTCATGCTCTTTGCTTCCACCAATCTGACTTTGGCCCCCCAGACAGGATTCAGAGCAAATCTTCCTCTAAAGAACTGCATTCACATTACATTAAATGTAAGCTTCAGTCAAATGTAAGCTTCAATAATCTTTTCTTCCCTTAGTCAACCCCCACCCACCCAAGACTGCCTCAGAACATCTCCAAAGGGGTTTCCCCTTCAGCTTTATAATTTGTTTTTATTTCTCAATTTATATGAAAAAATAAACACGTTTATTCTAATTTCTTACATAAAATAATGGGGCTGCCTTTTATTTGCAATTTGATATTTGCAATTATTTGATATTAGCAATTATCAAAAGATCTGCACATAACTTATAAGCTTGCAGTTCATAAATCTCACATTCTCTGTTGGTCAGTCATGGGAGGGGGTGCATATGCATATACATGAATATCCAATGAGGTGATTAAGAGGTTTGATAGTCTCTATAAGGCCTGAAAAAAACATAAAAAAGCACCATCCTGCCAATTTATATCACACTCTTATCAATGGGAAAGGTGAACTCGTACTTAAATCTTGCCTACTGAAATCCATGGAACTGAAAACTGCTTAACTTTGGTTGCATCATGCCTGCAGTGTACACATAATTGCAATATATTTATTAGTTCCTTTATTATTAATAAAATAATTAATTGTATTTTCCAAAGTGTATGTGTGTGTGCACATGTGTGTGTGTTTGGTACTATTCAGTTCAACCTTTACCACTAAAAGAAACATGTTGAGTTATTTTAAATACAGGAACTTATTATTCACAAAATGGACATTATAAGCAAGTTCTTTAGATACTAGTGAAAGACAAGGATGTTAGTGCACTACATTAATGTATTGTACAGAAACAAAATTCAAAGTGATCTTGATAGTCTGGAGTGCTGGGCAGAAAACAACAGAATGACATTTAATAGGGATAAATGCCAAGTTCTGCACCTAGGAAAAAGAAACCAAATGCACAGTTACAAGATGGGGGATACATGGCTCAACAACACTACAAGCGAGAAGGATCTTGGAATTGTTGTCGATCACAAGCTGAATATAAGCCAACAGTGTGATGTGGCTGCAAAAAAGGCAAATGCTCTTTTGGGCTGCAATAATAGAAGCATAGCTTCCAAATCCCAGGAAGTCCTAGTTCCCCTCTACTCAGCACTGGTTAGGCCTCATCTGGAGTACTGTATCCAGTTCTGGGCACCACACTTTAAGAAGGATGCAGACAAACTGGAGAGGGTTCAGAGGAGGGCAACAAAGATGATCAGGGGACTGTAAACAAAGCCCTATGAAGAGAGACTGAAAGACCTGGGAATGTTTAGCCTTGAGAAAAGGACTGAGGGGAGATATGATAGTGCTCTTCAAGTACTTGGAAGGTTGTCACAGAGAGGAAGGCCAGATTCTCGATCATCCCAGAATGCAGGATACGGAATAATGGGCTCAAGTTACAGGAAGCCAGATTCCAGCTGAACATCAGGAGAAACTTCCTGACTGTTAGAGCAATATGGCAATGGAACCAGTTACCTAGGGAGGTACCAGCCTCTCCCACACTGGAGGCATTCAAGATGAGGCTGGCAGCCATCTGTCAGGGATGCTCTGACTTGGATTCCTGCATTGAACAGGGGGTTGGACTCGGTGGTCTTGTAGGCCCCTTCCAACCCTACTATTCTATGATTCTATAATTTAAACAAGATGTATTGATATGCAATATTAAATCCATCTGCAGTTCTTCCATGACAGGGGGAAAATGTGCCAGGAAGGACTTCAATTTTTTCAGTTTGATATTTTTATTTTTCTTGCAAATATGATGTTGCTTACAATATATTTGTTACCCAATGAATGCTCTGCATATACAAAGAGACCAAAGTATTGCACAGCGCAGGGCTTGTCAGTGAAATCAGTTCCTGCCCCTCTCTGAAATCCCTCCATAAGGTTTATTATATGGCGGGTTCCAACTCTCCTCATGCATCCACGATTGTATGACCTGCCAGCCAGCCAACCCCCACATGTGAACATGTACATGAGCAATGACTGGTTTGCTGTGCATTTAGCATTGGTGCGAAGGGCCCAGATGTATGTGTGCAAGGGGGAATCCCATCTGAACATGTGTACATCCCCTTCACACTGACACTGAATGTGCAGCTGGCATGGCTAGCACATGTATCAGCTTACAGGCAGCATGGCGGATAGGCATGATACTGCTCCCCATTATAAATTTGTGAACAAGTGAGGGGGGTAGTATTAAACCCCCAGTGTGACCCTATCTGGTTTCATAACAGTTCTTAGATCCATATTTGTTGGCAACGCAAATGAAGTGCAGGATTTGTCTGAGGCTGAGCCAGAAAGAGTTTTGTTTTGTTTCACTCCATAGAACAGTGGAGTTGAACCTTTTAGCCTGAGGGCTTAATTTCATGTCAAGGAAGCTCTCGGGGGGCCAATGGCAGTGGTGGGTGGGACCAAAGGCAAAAGGTGTGGAGCCAAAGACCACAATACAAAAATGGAGCAGGGCCACAATGCCAAATATGCCAGCCTGTTTTAGCTTCAAGCTCTCTTACGGCCTGCAACAAAGCCTTAGGAGGCTTTCTACCTTTGAGAATGGGGAGGGGGGAAGCTGCACAAACTGTAGGAAACCACCAAATGATCAGCGGTTGGGGGGAAAAGAGGTGGGGTCAGGGGAAGGGGGTGTGGCCATCCGGGGAACCCAGGAGGGACAGACTGGAAAACAGGAGGGCCAGATTTGCACCCCTGCCATAGAGAGTTCCACTTGGAATTGTTCATGTTCGGCTGGGATGGATGGATCTGTCAAGTTTGGTTTCTGTCAGCTTCTCATTTTTCCAGTCTTAAGCTTGGTTCATCCTGAACTTTGAGGGTTGGGTTTTTTGTTTTTTTTTAACATACATACATTTTTGTATGCAACCCTGCCCAATATCTACATTTTTGCAAACAATTTTCCTAATATATTGCATTTTAATGTTATTTTCCCTAATATACATATTTTTGTAAACTTTTTTGATTGGAGAAATCCACTGCAAAATTCTGAGGAGTGTTAACTTTGAAGGGTAACCGAATTTCAGTCTGCATATCGGTTCAAAAGTGTGAATTTCTCCCCCATCCCTATCAGTGAGTGTCAACCATGTTAGTGCTTATGGAGTAAGGGAGAGAGAGAGAGAGAGAGAGAGAGAGAATTTGCCTACGTTTTGTGTGTACGGGGTGACGTCGGGGTCATGCCAGTGCCAAAGAGGAAGATAATGCAGAAGTGTTCTTGGGTGTTCTGGCACAGTGGCCAATTTAACGCGACTGCCATTTTTTTAAAAAAACACCACCAACGCTTTGCCCTCCTCTGTATTGTATTGACAGACAGTACTGGGCTGACAGGAGACTGTGTGGTCCAATTATTACTTAAGAAGACCTCAGGCAATGTCATGTCTGAACTCGAAAGAAGACAGAACGTGTGCTATGTTGAACAAGCCATCCATCTCATTCATGGAAGACAACTATCCCCCTTGACAAATATTTGGGCTTCAAAGCTTTTTATGTGCTAAATATATCTTCTTACAGTGCCTTTGCCGGAGGGTGGTACTCATATAATCAGCTTCGTTTTCCTTTGGTTTGTGTTTTATACAGACAGACGAGGTATGAAAGCCTGTCCAGAGAAGTACTGTTACATGCACAGGTTATTTGCACTGTTACTTACATAGGTGGAAGTAAATAAATGGTACCTTCATCCTAATAATATTTATTTGAAAGTAAAATCCACTCATTTCCATTGTCAATGCCTGCTGAGACTTCCTACACTGAGAGTAGAGATAGGGGAGAATTTTGTTCTGCCCACATCTGGAGCAAACATAGTCAATTCTCACCTTCTGGACCAGCGTTCAGATTGGACCACAGATATGCAAATTAGTCCACAGTTCTACGAACAGCATGGTCAGACTCCTTACAGCTTACCTTGAATGGTCTGAGAGCTGAGCTGGAGAGGGGGGTATCTTTTATTTTTACAAGCTCAAGCTGCTAGGAGCCGCTAGAAATTGTGGCACCTGTCACACAGGTGGGAAATTCTTGTGAAAATGCTCCAGGAAGTGGCACACAGGGCAGGTGCCACACTCCTAGCTGCTTCAAGCAGCTTGAGCTTGTAAAAAAAGAAAGAAAGGGGTGGAGGGTGGGGAAGGGCAGCCCTCAAACTGCCTTGTAACTATTTCACCATTATCTTTTTTATGATTAAATTGCAAGTTCAGTTAAACAGAAAGATTTTTTCTCTCTCTCTCCTTAAAATTTGTGTGGAAATGGGATGGAATGGATCTAATGCTGAACACATGTGAAAGAAACATGAACCAGATTGAGTCTATTCCATCCATCCCTGAGAGAGGTAAGTACATCTGTGAGGAGAATCAGGGTCTTTATGATATTACCCCAAGGGGCCTTCTTCATGAGAGAGAGGAAGAAATCGGTACCTGAATGGTGCAGCAAAACTTTTTAAAGTATTATCCATAGATCGGGAGGGGGGTGGGAAATGCCCATTTGGCTCTGCTTCAGGCAGCAAAATACCGAGAGCAGGCACTATACCCCAAGAATGTGGAACGGTCTGCCAGGGAAAGTTCAGGTATGCCTGTCTCTCCTGGCCTTTAGAAGGAAATGTGCAAAATTAAGCAGTTAGGGTTAGTGAAGGCACCAAATTTCATAATTACTCAGCTCACTGGTTCAACTTTGCCCATTCATAATGCTCACCTTTTTAATGAGCCTGGACTGACGTTTTACGATTTAGTTATTAAATTTGGAATTGATCATGAGGTTCTGAACATGCTCAGTCCATATCTAAACAACACTATTGCCACGCATGTCCTGAGTTTGTTGGATTAACCCTTTTCTTGCTTACGGTAAACTGTGATAATGTCAGTACACCCCATAACCAATCATGTTAGAAGAAACAGCCAGGTAGGTGAATATAGGCCCCTTTTCTCCACTTTATTCTCACACATGGCTTGGTTTCCTATTCAGGTAATCAGACTCGGCACACTCTCTCTCTTCCTCTGGTCAGATCAGATTTGGGTGGTTGTTGTTTGCACAGTACTTTCTTTTACTTTGTTCAGTATTTATTATTTAAACTATTTCTTGGCTTCCTTCCAGGGCAGAAGCCCTTCCAAGGGGGCATGCAATAATAGAACGCATAAAACCAATACAATATTAAAAGAGAGAAAACACAATAAAACAGTGAAAACATAATTTAAAAAACCAACAAAACCAGTAATAAAAACAGAAACAACAGCAATCATATGAGTAGAAAGCCAGAGTAAAATAAAGGCCTTCTTAAAAGCCTGCAGTGATGGAGCATGGCAGATCCCTGATGGCAACTTATTCTAGAGGAGCGGAGCCATGTTAGAGAAGGCCCTCTCATATAATTTACTTACTGCTCCTGGTTGGTGGAGTGTTTCTGTGGGAGGCCACACAAAAACAACCAATCAGTAAGGGGGTACATAGCAGAGTGATGCATGATGTCATGCTGCACTATGCATTTCCAAACTACAGCTCCCAGGATGCACTTTAATACTGTGCATGTGCAAGAGTTTATTTACGTCAAATGAGAATTCATTTTAAGGGAAAACTCTCATCCAAACTTACATGGGCAAGTTCATTATTATCCGAGGAAATAACAAATTCACCCCATTTAAGTTTACCCATCACTAACTAGGGTTGGCCTTTGGAAATTAATTATCCTTACTGCACTTTCTCAATTGACAGTAGTATAGGTAAGGCTTGTTACACTGCAGTTCCATGACTGGAACTCCCAACATAAATTTATTCTTCGGAATACAGCTGTGGGGAAGTCAATTTTATTTGGATCAGGACTGCAACACGGGGTGTGTGTTAACTTTCCCCCCCTTGAAATCTCCCCCAACGCTACTATTTTTGTGACCATTTGTTTCCCCCTCCACAGCTAATATCAGCTCTGAGTGAGCAATTTGGATTGATACCATGGTGTGAGGAAAAAAGTTGGATCCTGCTCCCTCTGTGCCATGGCCCCAATCGAAATGGTCCCCCACTGTCATGCCCCCACTGGAGGAATCCTCCTCATAAGATCTGGAGCTTCCAGAAACCGAGGGCACCCCAGAGCAGTCAGTGTCACTAGACCAAGAGTAGCCTGGGCCCTTGGGGGAGATGGCTGCAGGTCTATCCCCATCAGGGGGAGGGGACACTGCCTCTGAGGCAGAGGGTGAGCAACCCCCTGGCCCCCAGGAGTGGCATCGCCTCAAACAACAGGCAGTGAGAAGGAATTCACACTTGCAAGAAAGGACTCCTCAGGAGATAGCAACTCTTCATAAGTAGGGCTCTGACCAGAGAGCTCTAGCATACTGCGTACTGCAGCTGAGCCCTGGGTGGGGCAGCAGGCTTTTGTGTTAAAAGCCTTTAGTGTCTGCCCAGCCAATGTTGAAATAACACTGATCTTCCAGTCCCTGTGCCTTCTACCTTGCCCAGTGATTGATGCTCCATGCTACTGACCCTTGGTCTCCTGGACTCTCTTCTGAACTGTGTAATGTATCTGACTGCCTAACTGTATATTGACCTCTTTCTTGTCATTCTTGCCTTAGCCTAACCCCACTTATCTGACTGTCTGCCTGTGCATTGACCTTTGCTTGCTATCCTGACCACTCCTGCCTAGCCTGAATCCTATTGGACTGTGAAACTGTGTGTGTGAACATTTCCTGGCTTCATTGCCTTGCTTCTTGGTTAGCCCTGCGCTTGGAGTCTGCTGTAGTCAATGCAGAACACCCATAGCTGTTTTTTGTTTTTTGTTTTTGGAAGAAGAAAATTACATTAACAGCTCTAATCAGGAAAGCCAGCATAATGTGTATTTTAGACCTAAGGTTTCTACCTACAAAGCTGAGAGGCTGTTTTTAAATTTCTAGTTGTCCTCAACAAAAAACAAATTAGGGATGGCCGTGAATTTCTCCACGAATCTCGGGGAGGCCGAATGCCAACGCATTTGGCCCCCCGAAATTGTTGGTGAAATTCTCCGCCCCCCCGCCCCCCCCGGGATGGGACTTACCTCCCTCGAATGTCCCTCTCGGCGGCGGGTCCCGGTGTCTTTTCGGCGGGGGCAGCGGCCGGTCTTCCGACTGGCTGCCGCTGCCGCCATTACAAGGTGAATGAAAAAAAAAACCACACACCCATGATAGGCTATGTAACGATTAATGTAGCCTATCACGACTAGATTTCCAAAGTCAGCCATGATAGGCTACGTTCATCGTTACGTAGCCTATCACGGGTGACTTTGGGGGAAAAAAAAAGTGCGTACGCAAATGGCGGCGCCCATGGGCGCCGCCATTTGCGTTCCTTATTTGGAACGCTATTTGCGTTGCCCTTATTTTCTCCATAGTCTACGTAAATCTTTATGTAGACTACCTGGGCCCAAATAAGGAACACAAATGGCGGCGCCCATGGGCGCCGCCATTTGCATATGCGCTTTTTTTTTTTCAAAGTCACCCGTGATAGGCTACGTAACGATTAATGTAGCCTATCACGGCTGTCTTTGGAAATCTAGCCATGATAGGCTATGTTAATCGTTACGTAGCCTATCACAGGTGTGTGTTGTTGTTTTTTAATTCACTTTTGTATTTCGCGGCCAGGTGAGGCGGGGCACGTCTGCCCGGCCTGAATTTCGGCCGGGCGAGGCGGGGTGCCTCCCCCCCCGGCCTGAACTTCGGGGGGAGAACCAAAGTGCCTCCCCCCCACAGCGAAGCAAGCTGCGGGACCAGGTAAGTGACTTTCGTACATCACTAAAACAAATAGATCCTGTAATAACCCGGCTTCTTTAGCCTTGGAGGGAAAATGGAACCATCTATCAATACAATATTAGCCTGGGTTTGGGACCCAGTCAAGGCTAAAGCTGGGTCTAGAATGTCTTTTAGGATAGCCCTTCTTCCCCCAGCTACCAATTTCCCTTCTTAACCACAACTCTTAACATACATTCACTTCAGTCATTTTGTTACCTGCCCCCATCTCTGTCATTTAGCAGTGTGGTTTGGCTCAGACCAAAAGGCATTGTTTTTCTGGGGGTTTCTGCTATGACATTTGTGTACAAAGAGAAAACAGATGCTTAAAATCAGAAGATCAGCAATTAGAACTAGTACCAGAATTAATGAAAGGGTAATAAGACTGTAAAGCACTTTACCTCACAAGGAAACTGTAAGCAATATTAAGTTACTTGTCCCTTATCTACTGAAGAGTTTCTTGATCTTCTCACTTAGGATGTCTATTATTTTATTTAAAATCAGGGGGGGGCAACATGTAGATCAAAACATTTGGAAGTCCACAACTCCCATCATTCCTCACCATATACTACCTAAGGCTAATGGGAATTATAGGCCCAAAGATCTGGAGGGCCACACATTGCTCAACCCTGGTTTAAATACTTCACCCAGCCTATCCTAAAGGCACAAAAACCAAATCTTGGTGATAATATACTCAACACTGAGCACAAAGGTCTCTATAGGCGCTTGTAGGTGCGTTCAGCTCCCATGATCGGAAACCCTGCCTTATCAGTAGGGATGTACGAAACACCTACCTGGCTCCGCGCCGGGCAATCCGCGGTGGGGGGGAGGCGCTCTGTCCCTCCCCCCAGAATCCTCGATGGGGGGGAGGAGATCCGGTCCTTTCCCCCGGAATCCTGCCCAGCCGGCTCTGCTCTGCGACCAAGCCACGGAGCCACTGGCCGGCTCCGGTCGCCCACAGCCGGACATCCGGCCGCTGGGCAGCCCTGCAGGGAGGCAAATGGCGGCTGTCGTAGCCGCCACCATTTGCGTCCCTGTATTGAGCCATGATAGGCTATGTAAATATTTACATAGCCTATCACGGCAGGGGAAAAAAACCCAGCATACGCAAATGGCGGTTGCCGCCGCCATTTGCGTACACTGGATTTTTTTCCCCCTGCCGTAATAGGCTATATAAATACTTACGTAGCCTATCACAGCCTCCACAGGGACGCAAATGGTGTTCCTGCGTTAGCCATGATAGGCTACATAAGTATTTACGTAGCCTATCACAGCTATGAAGACGAAGCGACTGGCGGCCGCAGGACGGCTGCCATTTGCAAAGCAGCGTGGACAGGAGCAGGTAAGTGCTCTGTTTCGCCCACCTTTTGTGGGTTGGGGGCGGCAGGGACTTCATCCCGTGTGCCTTTCGTGGGTTGGGGGGCGGGGGCTTCGTTCCACGATGGATTTCGGGGGGCTGAATGCACTGGCATTCGGCCTCACCGAGGTCCGTCGCGGAATTCTCTGACATCCCTAGTGAATACTAGTAATCCTTTATGTACAAAATATCCCCTTTAATAAAGTACTTGTTTAATTGTTCATCTTGTACTTGTTGTATCTAGTGCTGGTGCCCATCTCCTGCCTAACCCTCTTATACCAGGCTACTAGGAGTTTTTAAAGTATTATAACCGAATTGGTGGCAGTGGAAAAGAAGAAGCTTGGAGAATCCTGAGTTATAGTGTCAGAGAGTTCCTTAGGACCTGAAATATAAGCATTTGCTATAAATGAGGTGGTGGCAGAGCTGGGGAGAGGAAATCCCCCATAAGAGAGTTCATTGGGATCACAACAGTAGGGAAAGGGTTAAGCCAACCCTGCCCTGCCTGCTGTGGTCATGATCCTGCTCAAGGCCTCCAAATTGGTTATTTGCATTTTTAAAGTGTATGTTAAATGCAAAAACACATTTAACTTCATATTCGGGGAAGGGGGGTGTGAGAGAGAAGAAAAGAAGAGGAGGAGGACAGGCAAGAGGGAAGAAAGTGAAAGTACATTTACACAACATATTTATTTCTGTTCTATACTAGCCTCGCTAGTATTAAGAACTCTCTGTCAGACTGCATCACCCCCTCTATCACCAACACCACAAGAATGACAATTCCTAGACCTCCCTGGAGAAAAGGGACTGACAAAGCGATCTTATGCATGTTTACTCGGATGTTTACTCCCACTGTATTAAGTGAGGCTTACTCCCAGGTAAGTGGGTATAAAATTCCAGCCTTAAAGGAGTGTGTCCACCGTTAAGTTATGGCCTGAGAGAGACAGAGGAGATAAGAAGAGGGCATAGGAGAAGTGGAGTGACATATGCAAGGGGAGAGAGGAAGTATGAGCAATTTCACTAAACCCATTCATCTTGATGAATTTGGATGATATAGCGAACACAGGGTGGTCTTGTTTTGTATGTGAATATATAAGCCAAAAGCTACTTTAGGCCAATACCTTTTTCTTACATTTGTAGCATAATTTAATATTTAATTACTCTGACAATAAATAAAGATCCTTGCTATGAGGTTTGCAACAGTATTATGGGGTTCCTTCCTTTTCCAGAACACTGCCTGATTGCTAATGTTAATTGTCTATCTACAAGCACTGATAATGAGCTCATGACATATGCTTCTGTGTGGGTTAAGATGAAAAATGCCTAGTAACTGAAAAACATACAATTCTGGTCCATGGTGGACACGAACGGATGATTACAATGAAAAATTATGAAAATTTAAAGAAATAGAAATAACTTCTTATTTACATAAGATGTAAATTATTTCTTATTTAGTAAGGACTGGCACACATTGAAACGAATGATTAGTGGAATTATCAATCAAGGTACCAGGTAAAGATCCATAGCTGGCTTGGAGCATATGAGCCAATTTAATTAAATATTTGGGCCCCAATCCAGCTAAAGTGGAAGGAATGGAATTTAAATTGGGTGCAGCCCAATCCAATGCGTGTTTTCTTGGAAGTAAGTCCCACTGAGTTTGCCAGAACTTATTTCCAAGTTAAGTGTACATAAGATTGTGGCCTCAGTCATGGTTATCTTTAACTAGATTGTCTAGAAAAAGAAGCTACTATTTAGTAAAGAGGTCCACCCCCCTTTCTCTCTCTCTGCAGCAACACTGAGATTCTTCTCTATTATATTTTGCAGTATAGTGATTTGGCCATTTTGGGGGTTTGTTATTTGAGTTCAAGAAATGGTCTGAAGAAGAAAAAAACCCAGTGAGATCGAATGGTGCTATAAGATATTGGCTTTATGACAGGCTATTAATGTTAGCGGCCCACACAATATTCCATTTCTATTATTTGATGAGCCTCTACAGTGTGTGACCTATTCACTTGAACTGGCAAATCACATTTTGCAGTCTGTACTCAGTTATGCTAATCAACTCCAGCCTGCTTGTAGTCATCTCATTTCCAGCTCTAGCTTTCATATACATGCCTGAAGAAGAGCTCTTGCTCACAGAAAATGCTTCAGCTAAGGATCATTACCCCATCTTTGCTCCAGTTGTACTGTTCAATTTACCTATTCAAAAACCCGTTTAGATGCCACGGTGAAAATTCAGTGAAAACTGGGCACCTTGGGATTCAGGCAGCAAAGGAAACGTACAAATCTGTTAGACCACAGAGCACATACTTCATTGAGGCACAGCTAAAGTCTGTGGGAATATACTCGGGGTTTTGAGGTGTATTTTTGTGTTTGTTCTTTACACATGATGCTTAAAGCAGCTCTTGCTTCAAGTAACCTAGAAGTCGTAATGTGGATATAATGCCTGTTCCAGGCTGACCCTACAAGAACATAAGTTCCTTCCCTCCACCATGCAGATAGCACCTAAGCTCATGGAGGCCCAGTTTGAATAATGCATATTTTCAGGATAATTATTATTTGGCATCTGCACAACCTGGGGCCACACAGAAGGTCTGCTTCATATCTTCATCGTCAGGTGAGGAGCTTAACTTATTCCTCCAGCATGGTAATTGTTAGCAATGGGGGAGATTTCTTTTTCAGTTCATGCTTTAATGCAAACTCACCAAATTTGGCAAATTTGAGTGCATACGCGAACCAAAACTCAGTGAATTGTGTACATTTGCATTTCTCCGAAGGTTGCAACAGAATTCTTCAAGCAAAAATATGCATAGAAAAATGTGTATATTTGGGTAATGTGCACACAAAAATACATATATTTGTGAAAACAGCATTAAATGAAGTATACTAAGAAAACCGCTTGCATAAACTGTGAACATTAGACAGAAATGTGTACAAAATGCATGAATTAGATAAAATGTACCACAAAAATGAGAGCAACTGTTCATGCAAACTTTAAAAAAAAAATCTGAAAGTTCACCTTAAACCAAACATAGGCTTGGAGAAATTCTCAAAGTTTGGGATGAACGAAACCTATGAGTGAGAACATATGTGTCAGCAGGCCGTTCCCAGACCAAACTAATATTGCCTTATATTTCACCTAACACTCACTTTTGCTATGAGGCAACAGTGGGCAATAGGGCTTAAGGCTTAAGGGCTGGGTCTCCTGCATGCTGCTTGCCAGGCCTTGAAGAAGACAGAGAACTCCAGTGTCTTTGGGTTGGCTTGACTTGTGCTCAGCCAATCCATGTGTGAAAATAATCTTGTATAAGAGGCCTCCCCTTCCTCCTCAGTTTGGATTCCACCCACCCCTAAGGGCTTGGTGCAGGTTACACTTCACAGCAGATCCTTGTGTTTGATCAGTCCAGGAATAGAACTCTTGGTTTGGTGCAAGAGTCACAACTGCAGTTTGGCCCTTTTGATCTTCCACAAACATCAGGCTTTAAAAACATCAGTGGTTCAGACTGTTTTAATCAGTTCAAGATATATCAATTGTCTTCATCTGACTGTCTTCAGCTTTGAAGTTCCGAATATGAACAAATTAGGTTCAACTCAGAGTGATCCACAGACATAGGAGTTCATGGGGAATTTTTTAAGGGGAGATTTGAGGTCTAGGGATAATTTATTTTGGTAATCTGATTAGCATCATAATGTCCTTTTAGTGTGTGCCACAGTAAATTCTCAAATATGTTATTTCTCTCAAGATTTCTATCTTTTTCCACATATGAACATATTTTTCCAGCGTAATGTTGTTTTGAACTTTTTCTTAGGGAAGATTTCATATGGCCTCTTGTGAGCCAATGAAGCCACATGTAATATTTTTTGTTATAGATTTAATTATGTTCAAGATTCTAGAATGGCTTGCAGAAAATGTAATACGAAACCAAAGCCAGTAGATCCTGGTGTGGAGAGAGGTCAGCAAATTCCTTCTTTTGATACAGCCGAGCGCCAGAAGATCTATCTCTTTCAAGGTTCAGTTGTCCTTTACATTCCTGTACCAAATCCGTATACTGAGCTTAACTTACTGGAACAAGTTTAAAGTAACAAAATCCAAACCATTCAAGTTTAATGTACAGTTTTTGGCCTTGACTCAATGGCAAGGAAGAATCCCCTTTCCTGTATTTAATTTAATCCATGTGTAGCATTGCATATGCTGTAAGAGCAGGGTTTTAATTAGAGCTGTTAACAACCGATTTGGACCACAGGAAGCTGCAAGAAGAGGGGGGGTTTATTGGTGAAGAAAGTAAAGGGAAAAATTTCAGGGCGCTTCCTCTAGATTGGTAACTGTCCATCATCTATCCAAGACTTTATTATTATTGTTGTTGTCATTTTTATTATTTTGAAGAAGCAGCAGTGAATGATGAAGACAGTGTTGGACAGTTGCTCCTAGGCACTTTGGCTAGATTTCTATAGCTGTCTTCCAGCTTCCTTCCGCTCTAGAGCTGGAGTTGCTGATGCTGTTTCTGGGCAAATGGCCACTGCTATGATGTTGCTTTAGATAGGCCACAGCTGTCCGAGTGGGTGTTTCAGGCAGGCTTTATAAAACAAGTGCTGTCCTCAGCCGCTGTTCCTGGGGAAAGAACTTCCTGGTTCCTTTTGCTTTCAGATTTTTCCCCCCCTAGAACATGTGTGTAGTTAGATTTCTATAGAAGCAATGTACCCATGAAGAATCAGGCATTAAGCACAGACACGTCTGTCTTGGTTGTTACCCCAAAGAGCTGTGGTTCCCATCATTTTCACTAGCAGCATGTCAGCACTAGTGATTTCCCATGCTTCCATGCTGAACTATGAAGCTGACATGCGTGGGTGTGGGAAATTAGTGTTCTTTATGCTGGAACACTGTGACACAAGAAACCTCATGCTGATATTGCATTTCTCATGGGGTAATTAATGGAGAGATTCTCTCGGGTTCTGCTTAAAAAAAAAATCTTCAGCCAATATAACAAACAGCTTGCAGTTGGCATCTAGTCTAAAGTTGGGTCCTCCACTTCTGCTCTAACAAGGGACAAAGGTTTTTGAGAAAGAGAGAGAGAAAGAAGATCTCGTATTTATGAACTGCATTATCTCTAGCTCAGAGGAATTGCCACAGCCCCATAGCTCAGTCCCATGTAGTATGATTACTAAGGTTAGCGCTTTGGAAATGAAAAGAGAAGGGGAAATGAGATTCTGTGCCCTGGAATGCATAGAATTGAGATGGGCATGCATTGCACAAGTTGCCTGCAGCTTAATTAAATTTTGAGGATAAGTTCATCCAGCATTGGTTACCCAATCAAATCAGTTCAGAGATGGGGTAATGGAACTCCATGCCTGTGCACAGCATTTTTTGTTGTTGTTCAGCAGCAGTTGTAGTGGTATCACCAGGGCAGTGGAGAAGTTGCTGGTTCCTTTCCCCCACTATCTCATTCACAGCTCATTACATTTTTATTTCACATTCCCAGGTGGTCAAAAAGTTTATGTGGGGTTAGGCCTGCACTGCAAAGTGGGTGGAAGGTGTTGAGTACAAAGACCAGAAATCTGGCCTTATCCACAGTATTGGGAAATGTTGACTTCTCCCATTGCACAGCCTTTAATAACCCAAATAGCAGGTTCTTAGTATGCTGACAAGAAATTGCCAATTCTTCTTGCTTGCAAAATGTCAGCAAAAGCCTTGTAATTAAAGAGAGCAAAGCCACATCACCTGCATAAAGCAGGGGAGAGATATAGGCTGGATCTATACTTACTGCCTTTTTCGCTTCAATGAGGTTTCACTGCCCGCCTTTCACGCTACGCAGTAGCCGCCTCGAATTGGAACTGGAATTTCCCACTTCCGTGCTCCCGCTTTCAACACCCTAATATCCCGGTATTTCCCCTTAATGTGCTCTGATTTTCTGCCTTCACTACCATATCCAGTCGTAGTACCCTCCCCCGCCTGTCCATATGTGGCGGTGTTTGTATTTCCCTCCTGTCCAACCACAGCTCTCGATGGCCCCATGTCTTCTTCCGGCTATTGATTGCATAGCTTCCTCAGCAGCCCCTGTTTCTTCAGCAACAAGCAAAGGGCTGGATGTGTGCGCTTGTCTGATCTCAGAAGCTAAGCGGGGTCGGACCCAGTCAGTGCTTGGATGGGAGACCACCTGGGAATCAGGCTTCCTGCACTGAGCAGGGGGTTGTTGTATCCCTTCAAATGAAATTAAGTTTTATCCCTTCCTATCCCCTGTTCTGGATGGTGTTTTTTTTTTAATTAAGGCGTTATCCTCGCAGAATCGGGGCTTCTCCGTGATGTTTTTTTTCTAATTCAGGCATGATCTTCTAGGGATGTACGAAAGTCCCTTACCTTTTACGAAAGCTGATTCGCGGTGGGGGGGAGGCGCTCAGTCCCTCCCCCTGAAATTCTGGCCGGGGGGGAGGCATCTCGTCCCTCCCCCCGAAATTCTGGCCGGGGGGGAGGCGCCCAATCCCTCCCGCCACGAATCTTGTCCTGCTGGGACTGCAAATGGCGGTGGCCATAGCCACCACCGTTTGTGTCCCTGCAGTCAGCCATGATAGGCTACGTAAATGTTTACGTAGCCTATCACAGCTGAGTTAAAAAAACAACAACGCGCGTACGCAAATGGCGGCTCCCATGGGTGCCACCATTTGCATACGCGCGGTTTTGTTTTTTAACTCAGCCGTGATAGGCTACATAAAACTTTATGTAGCCTATCACGGTTTTTTTTTTTTAACTTGGAAATGGCGGTGGTGGCAGCCGGTCGGAAGACCGGCTGCCGCAGCCGCCGTTGCTGCTGAACCGCCACCGAACCACCGCCAGAGCCGCTGCCGCCAGGGAGATTCGCCCAAGGTAAGTCCCGTCCCGGGGTGGCAGGGGGTGGCAGACCGTTTCGCCATCGATTTTGGGGGGCCAAATGCGCTGGCATTTGGCTTCCCCGAGATTCGTGGCGTTCTCTGACATCCCTATGATCTTCGAAGATTCAAAGTTGTGAAGCTTCACAACTTCGAAGCTCTGAAGATCATGCCTGAAGAAGAAAAAACATCGCAGAGAAGCCCCGATTCTGCGAGGATAACGCCTTAATTTAAAAAAAAAATCCAGAGTGGGGGATAGGAGGGGGTAAAACTTAGTCTCACTTGAAGGGATACAACAACTGCTCAGTGCAGGAAGCCTGAGTCCCAGGTGGTCGCCTATCCAACTACTGACCGGGGCTGACCCCCGCTTAGCATCTGAGATCAGACAAGCACGCGCAGGAAAACAGCACAGCGCTTGAGTGTGTGAACCGAGCTTGCACATTCAATGAAGCACTGCAACGGGGAAAATGGGTGAGTGTGAATAATCACCTTTTAATGTGAGAGCGTTTAACCCGACGGGACACCGAATTCATTGCATTGGCGGGCGCAATGTAGATTGGCCCATAGTTACTGATAAGCTTCAAAGGAAAGTAGAATACTATCGATAACTCAGAGTTCACAATGTAATTAAGGAAGACGTTGAATAAGCATAGGGACAAAAGTAGAGATGGGTGAGACTTTGGTTTGTTTGTTTTTTAATAAGAACGTAACAAAATTTACAAATTGCTTCAGAAATGGGATTGGAAGGATGAAAAATATTTGCAAGTGGGAGAAAACAGAACTGAGAGATTCTTGAGTACTTTGCTTGTAAAAGTCTGGATTTGAATCCCTGTGTATTCAGCCATGTTTGTGGTGATATGGATCAGGAACACAGGTACATAGAAAGCTGCCTTATACTAAATCACACCATCAGACCATCTAGACCAGTATCATCAACACTGCCTTGCAGCGGCTCTCCAGGGTTTCTTCAGGCAGGATTGTTTCATAGCCCTACCTGGAACTACTGGGGGCTGAACCTGGGGACCTGCTGCATGCAAAGCGGGTGCTCTCTCACTGTGCTATGGTTCCTCCCTGAGAAGCTGCCACCTCTTTTTTCTCACATGCTTCTCACTTTTACAAGCTACGTGGCATGCAGATGCAAGATAGCCCTCTCCATTCTGGGAATAGCTGTTCCTATTGAATTTAGCTGATGGAGATGGGTGAAATTTCCATTCAGTTTGTCTTTCGATAAGAACCTGTCAAAATGCACACATTTCTTCATAAACAGGATGAAAACAACTCGAGATTTTAAAAAATTCAAATTTGGGAGAAAGTGAAAGTGACAAATTCATCCATTTATAGACAAAAGGGAACTTGCTGAATTCCCCTTGGAGGGACTGTACAATAACTTAGTTATCCTCTCTGCGCGTGCGTGTGTGTGTGTCATACTGTGATCTTAATGTTGTTTGTGCAACTTAGGGATGTTGGAGAAATCCACAATGAATTCAAATGAGTTTGGATTTCTATGACTCTCATCTGTGGATTCCTCAGCAGACCGGCTTTTTCTGAGTTGTGTGGACATGTGGACTTGTTTTTTTACTCGGCGGGTGGTGGTATTTGCACAAATTTGCATTTGCACTAATGTGCATTAACACAAATGCACATTACTGCAAGTTGAACAACACTCTCATACATCCCTAAAAAAATCCTATTCCGTCAATGAGCAGATGATGGAATGAAAGGCGCTTGACAATCTGCTATGGATGTCAGAGAAATCCGCTGTGGATTCAAATGAGGCTGGATTCTTTGGAATCCAGCCTCAGGAATCTGCAGCGGATCGGGACCACTTACCTCTGCTCCAAGAGGACTGGAGGCAGAACGGCACTCCGCTGCTTCTTGCCAGCCAGAGCCGTTTGCCTCCTCCCTGTCCCTGCCGATTGCCATGTCGTTAAAAAAAAAAAAAAAAAAGACGATCTGGAGGATGTGCCCATAGGCTTATACGCAAGATTCACCGTTCTATTTTGCGTATAAGTCTATGGGCACATGCAATCAGCAGGATGTGCCCATAAACTTATAAGCAAAATAGAGCGGTGAATCTTGCATATAAGCCTACGGACACATAGACTTATATGTAAGATTCATGATTCTATTTGCATATAAGTCTATGGACAGATCTTCCCAATCGCCTTTTTTTTTTTTTTAAGACATGGCAATCGGCAGGGACAGGGAGGAGGCAAACAGCTCTGGCTGGCAGGAGGAAAGGTAAGCCCCCCACAAGCCAGTCCCCCCCGCCCCCGGAATCCGAGCAGAGCGGAACTGCTCTGGAGGATTCTGGGGGGGAGAAATGGATCGCCTCTCCCCCCCCGGATTCCCCACTGGAACAGATGGTGGGGAATCCATATACCCCTACAATCCGCAGAACAGATGAAATGGATTTAAGAAAATCAATACATCCCTAGTGCAACTCTTAAAGCACGCCAAGCTAGGCACACTTAGGTCCCATTGAAATTAATGGGACTTTAGTTAGTCATGACAAATGTTTCACATTGATTTCAGTGCAAACAAATATGACTAACTTGGTCTAGAGCCAATGTACTGTCAGGAGATCAATATTTGCGACAATTTATACCAAAGGCCTACATCCTGTTAATCCTGTCAATAGGTGTCCACTGATGTGCATCACAGCCTGTGAACAAATCCACAGATACTACAGATGGGTACCACTGAGACATAGAATTATGTATCCATTGCTGGAGGATAAAACATTTACCTCAGGTTTGAAGTTCACCTCTTCTTCAGGCTTACGTCCATGCACATTTCCATATTTTCCTAGCAAAAACTGGATGTATAAGTTTAATGGTAATATTATTTTTTTATTTATTTATACTATATTTCTACCTTGCCTAACAGTCAAAGCTCTCTGGGCAGTTTACAAAAACAAAAAACAAAAGTTAACACCCCAAAATGCAACTTGATAAAACATAAAACCTGTACAAGTTTAAAAGTGCATAACACCAAAGTAAAAACCAGAGAAAAGCCAGCAGTGGAGTAAGGTCTAAAAATGCAATAAACATTTAAAGACAAAGTTGAAGGACTAAGAAGCCTGGAAAAATAAAAAGGTCTTCACTTGGTGCTGGAAAACACCGCAAACTGGCAGACAGTGCAGATCATAAAGCACTGGTGTAATACAATCGTATTGGCCAGTCCTCGTTAACCATCTTGCTGTTCCAGTTTGGACCAGCTGAGGTTTCCAGACCATTTTCAAAGGCAGCCCCACATATTATGCATTGCAGTAATCCAAACGACAGCATGGATAAATAATATGCTAAATCCTAATGAGGATATCAATTTTTTGGGTCCTGATTATTCCCTTTAAAGAATAGATGATGATTTTGCTAATGAAGTGGGCTTGGCATCATAGTGCTGTTTTCATGGTATACAAGTTGGGCCTTCTGGGCCTTCTTCATACAAACTGCAGGAACAATACTCTGTGTGGCTTTAAAACAAGTGTGCACACCCTCAGGCCCAGGACCAAATCTGATCCTCCTGGGGTCCCAGCCTGGCCCTCTGGGATTTGCCAGATGGCCACGCCCCCTTCCCCTGGCCCCACCCCTTTCCCCTGACTGCCAATCATTGGGTAGTTTCCTGGCTTTAGTTTCCCCCCCATTCTAATGGATTGAAATGCTTCTCCTAAGGCTTAGTGACTGCAGTAAGAGCTTTCAGCTCAAACCAGGAGTGTACAGATTGTACTCACCCTCGTCTGCCTGTGGGTCTGCGGGGGGCGGGGAGGCGATCCTGTCCTCCCCCCAGAATCCTCCCCGGCTGGCTCCACTCTTCAGCAAGTCCACGGAGCCACCGGCCGGCTCCGGCCGTGGCTGGTCTGCGGACGCAAATGGCGTCCCTGCTCTTTGCCGTGATAGGCTACATAAAGATTTACGTAGCTTATCACGGCAAAAGGCAGGGACACAAATGGCGTAGCGGACACTATTTGCGTCCCTGCTCTTTGCTGTGATAAGCTACATAAATCTTTACATAGCCTATCACAGCAAAAGGCAGGGACACAAATGGCGTCCGCTACGCTGGACGCCATTTGCATCCGAAGACAGGCAGCAGCGGATGGCAGCAGGCAGGCGGACAGCGCCAGGTAGGATCCGGCCAGCGTGGATTCCCCCAGGTAGCGGAGGTGAGTCTTTCATCCCGCTGCAGACTTCAGGGGGCCAGATTCTTAGAATCTGGCCTCATTGGAGTCTATGGCGGAATTCTCCGCCATCCCTAGCTCAAACATGCTGGTACTTTCGGCTCCAATTCCTTTGCCTTTGGCCTCACCCACCACTGGGATGCAGCCTCCAGGAGTATCTCTGAAATGGAATTTGGTCTTTGGCCTGAAAAAAGTTCAACACCCCTGCTTTAAAAAGTATTGTGTGCGTGCTCAGATGTGCTATGTGTAGCCATGTTGATGCAGGGTTGATGCACCATCCATCCAATGGTAGCTTTGTGTGAGCAGAAAGTACTTCCGCTTGTTCAAGGTGGGATATCTGTTTTTGCCAATCCCCCCCTTTCTACTGCAGCTTTCTGCACTGTATTCCAGAGGGTCTCCAGCCCTCAGAAGCAGATTTTATGAGAGGAGGCAGTAGGTAGAGGGCATCATTCAAAAAAAAAAAAAATCAGGTGTCCTGCCATATATGAGTGGAAGTAGGGATGCTTGCGGAATCCAGTCATTACAAATTCTGATGTCTACAGACCTGATCTGCACCTTTCGGACTAATGTACAAATCGGAATGTAATTATCCTTTATGTTTTGCAAGTCTCTAAATTTCATGCTGCAGTTCTCAGCTAAAAATACACACAGAGAGAAATTCATTAAAATGCATATTGTAGGATAAAATATGCTTAGAAATGTGTGTTTTGTGAGAAAATAATTCAAAAATACATATTGAAATACAATTTTGTTTTGCAGATTTGTAAAAAAGGAAATTCACAGATTAATGCAGAAAGGGAATGGATGGGATTTGTACATGAAATGTGACACTGGCACAGAGTAGAAATAAGACTGATCCATCCATCCTTGAATTGAAGTGGTTTTTACAAGTGCAAAACCACCATTGGGTACAACCCACCATTTTCTGCATCAAGATGTTAAAAAAATTAGAATCTGATTTCATAAATCTGACAGCAAATGAATGAGATTCAGCTCTTAAAATGTTCTTAAAACATTGTCCCTTGACTAAATTAATTGTGTGCAGTGCAAGTCTTTGAGCCAAACTACATGTTAATGCTAATCGCATAGTGTGTAGCTGAGGATTAGCTTTTTACTTACTCTAGTGTAACCATGTGTTGCCCCAATTTGGATCAGTCCACTGTGCAATAGGGATGGCGGAGAATTCCGCCACAGATTTCAGGGAGGCCAAATGCACTGGCATTCGGCCCCCTGAAATCCGTGGTGGAACGGCCCGCCCCCCTGCGGATCCCCCCTGAGATGAGACTTACCTGGGGCGGATGTTCCGGATGGCGGCGGCTCCAGCGGTGGCTTCGGTAGCGGCGGCGGCTGGTCTTTCGACCAGCTGCCGTGGCCGCCATTTGCAGTCTGGTCTTTTCTTTTCTTTTTTACCCAGATGTGTTAGGGATGTACAAAAGTCACTTACCTTTTCGAAGGGTGACATTCGTGGTGGGGGGGAGGCGCTCCGTCCCTCCCCCCGAAATTCTGGCTGGGGAGGGAGGCGCTCTGTCCCTCCCCCCCAAAATTCTGGCGGGGGGAAGGCGCTCCGTCCCTCCACCCCCGAATCCTGGACGGCCAGCTCCGCAAATGGTGGAGGCCATAGCCGCCACCGTTTGTGTCCCTGCAGTCAGCCATGAGCCTATCACGGCTAATTTAAAAGAAAGAAAAAAAACTGTGCATATGCAAATGGCGGCGCCCATGGGCGCCGCCATTTGCGTTCCTTATTTTGGCACGTCTTAGTCTACGTAAACTTTTACGTAGACTAAGACGGCGAAAATAAGGGGAACGTAAATAGCGTCTATGTTTACGTAGACTAAGACGGCGAAAATAAGGGGAACGCAAATAGTGTAGTGTCTACGCTATTTGCGTTCCCCTTATTTTCGCCGTCTTAATCTACGTAAATGTTTATGTAGACTAAGACGTGCCAAAATAAGGAACGCAAATGGAGGCGCCCATGGGCGCCGCCATTTGCATACGCGCGTTTTTTTTTTCTTTTAAATCAGCCGTGATAGGCTACGTAAACATTTACGCAGCCTATCACGGTGTTTTTTAAAAATCTAGCCGTGATAAGCTACGTAAATCTTTACGTAGCGTATCACGTTTTGTTGTGTTTTTTTTTGCTGGAAATGGCGGTGACGGCAGCCCGTTGGAAGATCGGCCGCCACCGCCGCTGCCGAACCGCCGCCGAACCGCCGCTGGAGCTGCCGCCGCCAGGAAGATTCGCCCAAGGTAAGTCCCATCCCGGGGTGGGGGGGGGCAAACCATTCCGCCACCGATTTCAGGGGGCCGAATGCGCTGGCATTCGGCCTCCCCGAGATTCGTGGCGAAATTCTCTGACATCCCTAGACGTGATAGGTTATGTAAAGACTGCATTTGTGTCCGCACCAGCCAGTCCGTGGCCGGAAATCCAGTTGCGGATGGCCCTGGCCTGGCCGGCTGCTCCACAGAGCCTCCGCGGAGCAGAGCCAGCCGTCAAGGATTCCGGGGGGGGGGAGGAGTGGATCGCTTCCCCCCCCCGTCGAGGATTCTGGGGGGAGGAATGGAGCGCCTCCCCCCCACGAACAGAATCCGTGAAAAGGTAAGTAACTTTCGTACATCCCTACTGTGCAATGGTATGGGAGAATTAGATCTCACCCCACCCCCTTGTTCTGAAATCCCCCCCCCATGGAGAGTGGGTGTAAAATAAGAAAAAAGGCCACCATTGACACCAATCCAATGGGGATTTTTCCCCCAGTTTTTAACCCCCTGTGGGGGGTTGGCAATTTAAGAAAAAAAATGGTGGTGGTGTGGAAGGTTAATCCTCCCCTCCCATTGTACAATGGTCCTGATTAGAATTAGGGATGCATGCATTTACACTAGAGTGAATAAAAACTTAACCCTCGGCTATACAGTATGCAGTCAGCATAATATGTAGTTTGGCAATTTATTGTGAGGCAAACATACAATTAAATAGAAATAATAAGCAACATTGTTTCCTATTTCTGTGTGGATCTCTTTTTGTTGTAGAAAAGAGCCTCTTTTCATGCCTGTGCAGTTGTTCACACTACTCTTGTTCCTACTATGCAGGAATGTACTACCACAGATTGTATCAGCACCTGGGTTCCTTTGAGCACCCTGTGCTTATGATTGAGGCACGCCAAATCTGGGAAAAATTACTTGGCAAGTGGAAGCAGAGCAGAAGTACAGAAAGCCTGGAAATTCAGCTTATGCAGCTGAACCACTGGACTAATTCTTTCTTTCTTTCTTTCTTTCTTTCTTTCTTTCTTTCTCTTTCTTTCTTTCTTTCTTTCTTTCTTTGTTCAATAAAAATGTGTAGACAAACATGATTATCTCCTGGTGGTCCTTTGGTTGAGAAATGTGCGCTCTGGGGGAAAATGAATTTTGATCGCAAAAACTGAAGGCTTGTTCCATTCATTTCAATTGGGTTTCTTAGTTGAACTTATTTTTTATTATTTTCACTCCCCCACCCCAACATAGGAAGCAAAAGCTAAAGATGGACATACTTTTTAATGAGGTATTGAAAGAACTTCCACTGCCCTGAAAACACACATATATTTAGTGAGTGCTGAAAAACACAGTTCTGCAAGTTTTCACTGTTGGTTGTGGTGGACACTTATTGGCTAGTTCCAATGAGGTCAGTAACCTACCTTCAAGTTTTGCTAGATCATTTTTGCAACTGTTTTTTAAAAGTTTGTGAATAAATTTCTTTTTTGGAAGGTGAAGGAGGAAAGTACATGATTATGAACATATATGTTACTTTAGAATACTTATTTTAAAGGAAGTCAGCCTACCTGAAGAATAAAAAATATAGAACATACTGTATTAGATTCATTATGCATACCTTCTCACCAAACTAGATGTGATGTGGGAATTCTGTGATTGGAATATTTCATGTCTTTTTCTCCTGCCCCCCCCCCCCCCCGCCCAGCTACAGGGTTGTGGGAGAGATTTGGATCAAGGTCACAGTATGGGGAAGGGGATTTAACCCTTTGTCTCATGCCGATTCCTGGACTTATTCCTGGACTTATTCCTGGACTTCTGGCAGAAGCTTTTGTGGATTGTAGCCCACTTCATCAGACACATGGAGAGTTATGGAGAGTTTCAGGTGTGTATACACACACACACATACATATATATATATATATATATATATATATATATATATAAAACATATAGTGATGGTGGTGGGGAGAGGATAGTAAACCATAAGGTCAGAAGGAAATTAAATGCAGAAAGTACTGTTGAAGATTGTTGCCTTGTTACACCAGTGCTGACTGCATTAATTGGGACCCTTCCCAGTGTCATTTTCTGCATTTCTTTAAGGTTAAGCAGTAGCTGAAGGCAACACAGAGCAACTGAGACCTTCATGTGCATTTTATTGGGCTTAGTTCTAGATTGACTATTTTTTTCTGTTTTTGACTATTCTTTTTTATTGAGTCCTATTTTTGTGCCTTGTTTACATCTTCCACATCTGGTGGTAGGTGGCAGGCTTGCGAGGGAGCCAGCTTTCCAAGCACGAGGAGCCCCAGTGAAGAAGCATTTCACACCCAGTGACAAAGCTTCAGCACACAAGCAAGTTAAGCACCTGTGTGAGGAAAAGGTAAGTGTAATAACTTATCTATTAAATTATCTCAGGTAATCATTTACATTCATAAGTTATCAGCTGAAGCCAAAACAAGGGCAGAGTGAAGGGAGCTAAATCCCAGAAGAGTAACCCCTTACAAACTTACAGTGGGGAGCTAAATCCCCCCCTGGGGGGTGGAGTGGAATCCAGCAAGAACTTACAGGTTTTACAACTTTGCTCTAGCATAGAGTGGTTGAAAAGAACCTCAGCCACATATTTAAACTAATCCCAAGCTTAGAAAGGGGCAAAAAAAGCAATTCATAGCTCTATATTTTTACAAGAGCCACTGTACAGGACTAACTAGTGGAAGAGTCTACCTATAAACAACAAAAAGGTGCAGGTTAGCTTCAGTTTGGGCTCAGTGTAGGCTCAGGCTTTAGGCCTTACAGAGCAATTCATTAAGTGAAGCACAAAAAATATTCATCCCAAGTTTATGAGTTCAGCTTATCACTATGTTTAAACACACACACACACACACACACACACAACAAAGGATTCAGGTCTCCCATTCACTATTCTCTATAGTCCTCCTTCCTAAATAGTAATCTGCATTTCTGGGGGCGGGGGGGGGGATTGACCTACATTCCCAGCCACTGGAAACTAGTGCTGACTAGGAGTTCATGCACAGCTTCCTTTGCTTTTCAAACGAGGTCCTCCAATCAGGTTCACTGCAGCAGCACTTAGGCCTATCTATATAAGGAGGTGGGATTGCAAGGGAGCTAGCTCTCCAAGTGTGAGGAGCCCCAGGGATGAAGCATCACAGGCCCAGTGACAAAGTGTCAGCACACAAGCAAGTTAAGCACCTGTGTGAGTTTAGCAACAGAGCGAGAAAGCCAGGGCAGTTGACTCTTCCCTCCCTACACATAGTAACTGTAAATGAATACCTAGACATAAATTCCCCACCTTCTCCTAGTAACAACTTAGTTTTCCTGATAAACAAACACAATAATAGCAATAATAATAGTAAAACAACAGCTATGAAGGTAGAAAGCCAGCAGGGATGTGGGGGCTATCCAGTGTACTGCACTGAGTGCCACATGCACAAGCAACTATCTGCATGCTGGACAGAAGTAGTGGGTGTGTGCTTGGTGTAATGAGCTCCTGGCTCTCAGGGAACAAATTTCTCTTGAAACCGATAGGAATGGCAGAGAATTCCACCACGGATCTCGGTGAGGCCGAATGCCAGTGCATTCAGCCCCCTAAACTTCATGGTAGAATGGCCTGCCCCCCGCCCCCTCCACGGATCCCCCCGGGACGAGACTTACCTGGGGCGGATCTTCCGGGCGGCAGCGGCTCCGGCAGTGGCGGCTGGTCTTCTGAACGGCTGCCGCCGCCGCCATTTCCAGTGTTGGGGAAAAAAAAAAAGACGTGATAGGCTATGTAAATCTTTACGTAGCCTATCACGTCTGACTTTAAAAAGCAACAACAACGTGTGTACACAAATGGCGGCGGCTACAGCTATTTATATGGTGAAATAAGGGGGAACGCAAATAGCGTCTGCTACGCTATTTGCATTCCCCTTATTTTTGCCGTCTTAATCTACGTAAATATTTACTTAGACTAAGACGGCCCAAAATAAGGAACGCAAATGGCAGCGGCTGTAGGCGGCTTTTTTTTTTTTTTAAGTCAGACATCATAGGCTACGCAAAGATTTACATAGCCTATCATGGCTGACTACGGGGACGCAAATGGCGGCAGCTATGGCCGCCGTCATTTGCGTCCCTGCTAGCCAGCGGCCGGATGTCCAGCTGCTGGCGGAGCTGGCCGGCGGCTCCGCAGAATCCCAGCGGAGCGGAGCCGGCCGGCCAGGATTCCGGGGGGAGGGACCGAGTGCCTCCCCCCCACAGCGGAACCCAGTGGAGCCAGGTAAGGGCAATTTCGTACATCCCTAGAAACCGAGATTGCTGACCTGGAGAAGCTAAGAGAGGCAGAGAGGTTGGTGGATGATGTCAAGGGCTCCTTGGAGGGCTCTCTCAGTCTAATCCAGTAGCCAAGTCCAGACGCAGACAAAGGGATTCTTTTCAAAGCTTTATTCTTCTTTTACAACTTACAGCTCTACAGGTAGCAACTAGATCTGAGCATCAGGATCCCTATGCCCTAAGTTGGAACAGTTGATCCCTGTTTGAAAGGGAATTACTGGCAGACCCCTGAATATAAGGACTAGGGAGAATCCCTCCCCTTTTCCCTTGGATCCTCTGGGCGCAACCGTTCTTTGAGCGCCAACCGGGCACTACGCCTCCTTTCCGCGCTCTCCATTTGGCGCCGCTCTCTGCGTCTGCACTGCGCATCCAACCAGTCTGCTATCGGTGCTGGGTCACTCCCTGGACTGCTTTCTAATCTAGGAATGTTGGTGGGAGGAATCTCTGTCAGCTGCGGGCCCTGGGAAAAAGGGGCACGCTCCTCTCCCAGGAGCGACTGCTCTTCCTCCAAATCAGAACTACTCTGGGATTCTATGGGCTCAGTGTCCACCCTGACATCATCCCCGCTCCCATGAGGCCCCCCCTCCTGCTCCTCCCCTGGGGCCCCGGGCTTGTGGGGGTACAGCTGGTGGAAGCGCCGCAGCAGCAATGGATCATGCACATTTTCTGCAGGTTCCCAGGATCGCTCATCAGGCCCTTACCCCTTCCAGTCAACCAGATATTGCAAGCGGCCACGAGAAAGGCGGGAGTCCAGAATCTCCGCGATCTCAAACTCCTCCTCCCCCTCCACCAGCACTGGCGGTGGGGGGGAGCCGACTGAACGATGAGGATCGCCAGAAACCAGGGGGGACAGCAAGGACCGGTGAAAAACAGGATGGATCTTCATGGAGGGGGGGAGAGCCAGGCGAAAAGCAACAGGGTTAATCTGGGCCGTAACCTGGAAAGGCCCCGTGCGGCGAGGCGCGAGCTTCCGTGCGGGCGAGTGAGAGGGGAGGTATTGGGTGGACAACCAAACCCAGTCCCCTGGTTGCAGAGACGGACCCGGCTGGTGCCGCCGGTCTGCCGAGGCCTTGTAGGCTGTCTTGGCTTGCTCGAGGGAGTCCCGTAAGAGGTGGTGTACCGCTCGCGACTCCTCTAAAAGGTCCTGGGCCGCTGGCACCGAAGAGGGAGCTAGGGTGGACGGGAAGGCCTTGGGGTGGTAACCAAAATTGGCAAAAAATGGAGTTTGGCAGGTGGAAGCATGGCAGGCATTGTTATAAGCTAATTCTGTGAGAGGCAGCAAGGAAACCCAGTCATCTTGCTGGTAATTGACATAACAGCGCAGATATTGTTCCAGAGTAGCATTGGTGCACTCGGTCTGACCATCCGTCTGTGGATGGTGGGCAGAGGAAAGACGGAGCATCATATGGAGCAACGCCAGTAGCTCCCTCCAGAAATGGGCAGTGAATTGGGCCCCCCTATCGGAAATGAGGCCCTCGGGCCATCCGTGGAGGCGGAAACCATGCGTCACGAACAGCTCCACCGTCTCCCTGGCTGTGGGCAACCCCGAGCAGGCGATGAAATAGGCCATCTTAGAAAACAAATCCACCACCACCAGAATAGTGGTCTTACCGTGTGAGTGAGGCAAGTCAGTGATGAAGTCAAGGGAGAGCAGCTTCCAAGGTCCTGAGGGGGTAGGCAGGGGGTGAAGCAAGCCTGTGGGCTTGCCTGAGGGGGCCTTCGCTCGCTGGCAGGTTGGGCAGGAGGCGACATAGGACTTGACATCCTGACACACACGAGGCCACCAAAAATCCCTCGTCACTCTATGCAGGGTCTTGGCGACACCAAAATGCCCTGCTGTGGGGGAGTCATGGCACTGATGGAGGACCCTCTCGCGGAGGGGTCTAGAAGGCACATAGACCCGGCCGGAATGGTAAAGCAGGCCACCTCGCAAAGAAAAGGGGGTAGAGTGGGGGGGGCAGAGGCTAGCCCCAATTCCTGCACCTTTGTGTGAACAAAATCATCCTGAGCCCGTGCAGAGTGAAGGAGCTCTTCCCAAGAGTGTGGTACCACAGCTGCCGCCAGGCCTTGGGGGGAAAGCCGGTTGGTCTCCTTCTTGTCAAACACATGCCGAAAAGCTGCATACGTCTCTGGGAGGATGACGGTAGCTGAAGGACTGCCAGAAGCAGAGAAGGGGGGGGGAAAGTGTGAAAGCCTGGGCAGGGACTGGCACCTCCTCCTTGAGGCAATGCTCCCGGCAGTAGGGAGATGCAAACTCCATTTGCCGAAACCCCCAAGAAATCTGAGGGTTGTGCTTAGAGAGCCAGGAAAAACCCAGCACAATTGGGTATAAGGGAACCTTGGCTAAGTGAAATTGAATCTGCTCAACGTGGGACTGGGTGCGTAGAGTGATTGGAAGTGTAATACGGGTCGCCTCACCTGAAGAGAGAGGACGCCCATCAATGGTCTGCACTACGAAGGGGGCAGGAAGGGGCAGGGTAGGAATCCTGTGTAAGAGGGCGAAGGTCTCATCCATGAAACTGGTCATAGCCCCCGAGTCCACTAAAGCTAGTGCCTACACCCCACCCCACTGTGGGGAGAGGAGGTGAACATGCAACCGCAGATGGGAGGGTGGGGGGGTTGGGGAAGGCACCCAGCCGGTGGGGAGCTGACCCCCACACTGGAGGCCCCCAACAAGCTTGGGGGGCAGTTTAGTCAAGCCTGGGGACGAGGAGGAGGAGGAGGAGGAGGGGGAAGGAGAGGAGGAGGAGGCAGCAGAGCGATGGATTTAACTGGGCAGGTCTTGGCGAAATGTCCCAGACTTCCACATCGAAAACATCGGCGCTCAACTCGCCGGCGCTGAAGCTCCTCTGGTGGCAGTGAGGCTCGGGTAGCCCCCAGCTGCATCGGGGTCTCCTCCACCCCCAGCACTGGAGCGGGGGGTGGGGAAGGAGGCAGGAAACGTGGGGGAATGGGAGGAGGGAAATCCCAGTTCCTGGCGCCCCGCTGGGTCTGGCGGCGCCTCTCCAGTCGACTATCTATCTGAAGGCAGGTCTGGATGAGCTCCTCCAAAGTAGGTGGGCAGAGCGTGCGCACCAACTCATCTAAGATCTCGTTGTTCAAACCATCCAAAAACTGAGCCACTAGCGCGGCATCATTCCATTGTAAATCCTGCATCAGCAAGCGAAAGGTTGTCGCGTAGCTGGAAACTGAGTCCTTGCCCTGCCGGAGGCGGCGAATCTCCCAAGAAGCTGTCTGCGTGCACAGGGGGTCACCGAAAAAACGTGCCATGGCTGTCATGAAACCTTGATAGTCCCCGAGCAGGGGGTCATTAGCGAGAAGAAGTCTCGAAGCCCATTTAGCGGCCATGCCCGACAGCAGGTTAATAACAAAACCCACATGAACCTGTTCCGTCTGAAAATCCTCAGGTCTAAGAAGCATGTACAGCTCTGACTGGGCCCTGAAAATCTGAAAAAGTCCTCTCTCACCAGAAAACGTCTCTGGCAACGCCACCGGGCACTTGCGGTGTGGGGGAATCGGAGGTGGGGGGGTTGAAACGTTGCCTGTAGATTCTGCACGGCAGCCATCAGTTGAGCCATCTGATCACGGAGCATCTGGTTCTCTTGCGCCAGAGCTTGCACCGTTGGGCTCCATAAGGCAGTAGGAGAAAAGAGAGAAAGAGGAGAGAGAAAAAAAGAGGAACGGGGACCAAGCTGTCAAGGGCTCCTTGGAGGGCTCTCTCAGTCTAATCCAGTAGCCAAGTCCAGACGCAGACAAAGGGATTCTTTTAAAAGCTCTATTCTTCTTTTACAACTTACAACTCTACAGGTAGCAACTAGATCTGAGCAGCAGAGTACCTATGCCCTAAGTTGGAACAGTTGGTCCCCGTTTGAAAGGCAGTTACTGGCAGACCCCTGAATATAAGGACTAGGGAGAATCCCTCCCCTTTTCCTTTGGATCCTCGGGGCGCAGCCGTTGTTTGCACGCCAACCGGGCACTGCGCCTCCTTTCCGCGCCCTCCATCTGGCGCCGCTCTCTGCGTCTGCGTCGCGCATCCACCAAGTCTGCTATCTCTGCTCGGTCACTCCCTGGATTGCTTTCTAATCTAGGAATGTTGGTGGGAGGAATCTCTGTCAGCTGCGGGCCCTGGGAAAAAGGGGCGCACTCCTCTCCCAGGAGCGACTGCTCTTCCTCCGAATCAGAACTACTCTGGGATTCTATGGGCTCAGTGTCCACCCTGACAGATGAAACTTTTAGGGACATAACAGTGGTGTCCCACTCCCAGGGTGACAGCTCCTATGCTGTCATGGAGAATGGGGGTCTCAGGGAAGGAGGAAAGAGAGAAAACAGGGCTTCCTTCAGAAAATGGAAAGGAGGAAAACAGAAGTGAGCATAAGCTCCCACAAAGGAGGAAAACAAAAGGGAGCACAAGCTTGCACAAAGGAGATGCAAGCAGGCAATAAAAGATGCAAAAAAGCATTTTGAAGAGCATATCACTAACAACATCAAAGCCAACAATAAATTCTTTAAATATATCAGAAGCAGGAAACCAGCTAGGGAGGTGGTTGGACTGTTGGATGACAATGGAGTTAAAGGAGTACTAAAGGAGGATGAGGAGATTGCAGAGAAGCTGAATGAATTCTTCTCATCTGTCTTCACTAGTGTTGTATGAACCCCCCACTTTCCGGTCTGGGGGGGCCTTTCGCAGAGGGGCCATTCATGCCACTCATGGCCCCTCGAAATCTCCAGAATGGCTCCGCGTCTGGAGGATTTTGCGGGGCAGCACTCTGGCTCCCTATACCAGGCGATACAGTTATAGCGGCTGCCATTAGCCTATCGCTAGGAGAAATACAGACGCAAATGGCGTATTGTATGCCACTTGTGGCTGTAAAGCATTGTTTTTGACCTAAATACAGCTCTAAACATCTGCAATTAGGTCAAAGTCAGGGCTTTACGGCCGCAAGTAGCATCCAATATGCTATTTACGTCTGTATTTCTCCCAGCGATAGGCTAATGGCAGCCACCACTAGCATATCGCTTGGTCTAGGGAGCCGGGGAGCCGCTCCGCGCGAAATCCTCTGGAGCCAGAGGTAAGTGGAGCCGCTCTGCCGTGGATTCCGGAGATCGGATTCTTTGGAATCCAGCCTCATTGGAGTCCATGGAGGATTTCTCTGCCATCCCTGGTCTTCACTGCAGAAGATATATGACAGATATCTGCCTGAACTGATGTTTTCAGGAAGGGAGTCTGAGGAACTGATGGAAATAGTGGTGACAAAAGATGAAGTTCTCAACCTTATTGACAAATTAAAATCACCAGGCCCAGAAGATATCCATCCTAGAGTTCTTAGAACTCAAATATGAAATTGCTGATCTTCTTACCAAAATATGCAACATGTCCCTGAGATCAGCCTCTGTACCAGATGACTGGAAGATGGCCAATGTAATACCAACTTTTAAAAAGTGATCCAGGAGGGATCCGGGAAATTACAGGTGAGTTAGCATAATGTCTGTTCTGGGTAAATTAGTTGAAAGTATTATTAAAGATAAAATTAGTAAACATATAGAGGGACAAGCCCTGCTGAAAACAAATCAACATGGCTTCTGCAAAGGTAAGTCCTGTCTCACTAAGCTTTTAGAGTTCTTTGAGAGTGTCAATAAACATGTAAACGGGGTGGAAAATAAGGGCAACGCAAATAGACTTTGCAAATCTAGCCGTGATAGGCTACGTTAATCGTCACGTAGCCTATCACGGAGGCGTTTGTTTTTTTTTTACTTTTATTGGAATGGCGGCGGCGGCAGCCGGTCGAAAGACCGGCTGCCGCCTCTGCCCCTGTCGAAGACCTGCCGAACCGCCGCTGGGACCCACCGCCGGGAGGGACATTCGGGAAAGGTAAGTCCCATCCTGGGGGGGCGGGGGGGCGGAGAATTTCTCCCCAAAACTACTTCGGGGGGCCGAACACGTTGGCACTCGGCCCCCCGAAGTTTCGGGGAGAAATTCTCCCCCATCCCTACCCAGCATGCAGCTGCTGTAAAAAAGGCAAGCTCCATATTAGGCATAATTAGGAATGGAATTGAGAATAAAATTGCCAATATCATACTGCCCTTATATAAATCTATGGTGCGACCACACTTAGAATACTGCCGCACCTAAAAAGAGATATTGTAGAGCTAGAAAAAGTGCAGAAAAGAGCAACTAAAATGATCAAGGAGCTGGAGCAACTCCCCTATGAGGGAAGGTTACAACAGCTGGGATTGTTTAGCTTGGAAAAAAGTAAGGGGAGACATGATAGAGGTGTACAAAATTATGCATGGTGTGGAGAATGTGGATAGGGAGACATTTTTCTCCTTCTCTGATAATACTAGAACCCGGGGTCATCCTATGAAGCTGATTGGTAGGAGATTCCAGACTGATAAAAGAAAGTACTTCTTCACACAGCACATAGTCAAACTACAGAATTTCCTACCACAAGAGGTAGTGACGGCCACCAATTTGGATAGCTTTAAAAGTGGGTTAGACAAACTCCTGGAGGAGAAGTCTGTCAATGGCTACTAGTTCTGATGCCTCTATGCTACCTCCAATATCAGAGGCAGTAAATCTGTCTCACTAAGCTTTTAGAGTTCTTTGAGAGTGTCAATAAACATGTAGACAGGGTGGCTTTTGACAAAGTCTCTCACCACTTTACACCACTTGCTGGGGAACATGGGCAGGAGGGTGCTGTTGCACATGGCCTGCCTGTGGGTTTCCCATGGGCAGCTGGTTGGCCACTGTGTGAACAGAATGCTGGACTACATGGACCCTTGGTCTGATCCAGCATGGCTCTTCTTATGTAGGTGTACCTTGCTAGTGAGTGGAATCTGCATTCTTGGGAAATCATTGGTGTAATCATCATTACATTTTCTTGGTTGGTTCTGAGTATATGTGCTAAGCGCTTGTGTGCCAGTAAGGTATAATGAAATCGCATGGGCAGACAGAACACCTTTGTATGCTACTTCAGTGTTACTTCTTTGCCACTCTGTGTACGCCATCTTGTTTTTTATATGACTATTTGAAGTTGCAATCTTCTTGTTATTGGTTTGGATCCAGCCTTAGTCATACTTAGCGTAAACCCATTGAAATCCTTAAGTTTTCATGATTATTTATTAATTTAAAAGATTTATACACTGCCTTCAGGGAAAACCAATCCAAGGTATACAAAATATAAAGCCACAAAAATAAAAATAAAAGAATAAAAAGGTAAAGGTAAAGGTGTCCCCAACCAGTCGTGTCCGACTCTAGGGTGTGGTGCTCATCTCCATTTCTAAGCCGAAGAGCCAGCGCTGTCCGAAGACACTTCCGTGGTCATGTGGCCGGCATGACTGAACACTGCGGCCCCAAAAAGAATAATGAAATCAAAATTAACCATTAAAACCAGATAACACCATATAGACAATGGTCCAATAAAGTCCTTACTCAGTTGTAGGCCAAGGTAAACAGTAAAGTCTTTAGGACTTGCTTGAAGGCTGGTAATGATGGGGCACGTTGGAAATCAATTGTGATGGGATTATTTGGTAATGATGCCTCTTATTAGAAAGGCAGTTTAGCAGAGAAAAAACAAAAGGCAGAACAGAATTAATGTTTACCAGTCCCACATGCACACAAGGCTAAAGAGAGAGAGAGAGACCACACCCTTCTTTAGTGAAGAAAAGGTAAATGGTTTACGCACAATATTCTTGCATAAAAGGCAGGTACAGCGTAGAGTTTCAAACAAAGTTTGTTCACTCCATTCCTTTGTGTTCTATAGCACTGGCAGGAGAGGGAGCAAACATGTGTGCTCCCAGCAATGACGGAAGGTCAGAGAGAGAGTGAGGGGGAAGGAAAGGGAGGAACAGAAGGAGGAAACCACACTGCAGGCTATAGAGATCCTAAGGCTAGCTAAGCCACAAATTCCCATGAATTAACTAACTACAACACTGCCCCCTTCCTGTAACTTGCAGACAAGGTTGCAATATTCCCAAAAACTGGAACTAGGGATGTCAGAGAATTCCGCCACGGATCTTGGTGAGGCCGAATGCCAGTGCATTCGGCCCCCCGAAATCTGTGGCGGAAGGAAGCCCCCCGCCCCGTGAAAGGCATGCGAAACGGGACACCCACCTGCTGCCGTTCGCGCTGACTTGTGAATGGTGGCCGCGTTCACAGCTGCCATTCACTTCTTCACTATAGCTGTGATAGGCTACATAAATACTTACACAGCCTATCACGGCTAATGCAGGGACGCCATTTGCGTCCCTGCGGAAGCCGTGATAGGCAGCGTAAGTATTTATGTAGCCTATCATGACGAAAAAAAGCCGAACGCAAATGGCGGTGGCTACGGCGGCCGCCATTTGCGTTCCCTTTTTTTTGGCCGTGATAACCTATGTAAATATTTACGTAGGCTATTACGGCAAAAAAAAAAAAGGGAACACAAATGGCAGCAGCCGCCATTTGTGTCCACTGTTGGGTTTTTTTTCACCGTGATAGGCTACATAAATATTTACGTAGCCTATCGCAGCAAAATACAGAGATGCAAATGGCAGCGGCTACGGCAGCCGCCATTTTCATCCCTGCAGGCTGCCCAGCAGCCGGATGTCCAGCTGCGGGCAGCCCTGGCCAGCGGCTCCATGGAATCTCCGCGGAGCGGAGCCGGCCACAGAGAATTTCGGGGGGAGGGACGGAGCGCCTCCCCCCGACCGCGAATGTCACCCTTCGAAAAGGTAAGTGACTTTCGTACATCCCTAACTGGAACAGAGTTCCATAAGTGTGGGGCCACTACTGAGAAGGCCCTACCCCTCATGGCCACCAGCCTAATTACTTTGACAGATTGGCACCCAAACAGGGCCTCTGATGTTGATCTCAGAGTATGGGCAGTTTGTAAGGGTGAAGGCCAAATAATCTGGACCTAAACCATTTAGGACTTTAAAGGTCAATACCAGCACTTTATATTGGGGCTGAAATGCACTAGCAGGCAGCCAGTGTACCTGGTACAATATAGGTGTTACATGATCCAGCCTCCTAGCATAGGGCTGAGGAACCTTTTTCAGCCTGAAAGACAAATTGGAAAATGGGAAAGGCCTCACGGGCTGCTTTCCATTTGTGGGCAGGATTGAATCCCACAGCAGCACTTTCAAACAGCAACCCAAATACCAAGCCTCTGCATGTCTACTCACAAGTAAGCAGCTCTCTTGTCTGCGAAACGCACACCTCGGTTCTGTGCAGCAGGTCTCTTGCCTGTGAGAGGCACAGCTGAACATTTTTGCAACAGCTCCGTTCCTTGCAGCGTATTTCAAGGTTAGTTACCTGTGAATCCCCCCTTATCTAGGGGTGTATGAAACCTCGCTTACCTGGCTCCGCCAGGTTCTGCAGGTGGTTGGAGGCGATCTGTTCCTCCCCCCGGAATCCTTGATAGGGGGGGAGGTGATCCGCTCCTCCTCCCCGGAATCCTGCCCAGCTGGCTCCACTCCGCGGCCAGGCTGTGGAGCCGCCGGCCGGGCCAACCCGCAGTGGGGCCTCCAGCTGCTGCCAGGCTGCTGCGGACGCAAATGGTGCCCTGTGTAGGGGATGCCATTTGCGTCCCTACACCGGCCCGTGATAGACTACGTAAATGTTTACCCCTACGCCATTTTGCATTCCTGCTTTAGCCATGATAGGCTATGTAAATATTTACGTAGCCTATCATGGCAAAAAAAAAAAAAAGGAATGCAAATGGCGGCGGCTATGGCGGCCGCCATTTGCATTCCCTTTTTTAGCTGTGATAGGCTACGTAAATATTTATGTAGCCTATCACGGGGAAAAAGGGAACGCAAATGGCGGCCGCCGCAGCCTCCGCCATTTGCGTTCCCTTTTTTTGCTGTGATAGGCTATGTAAATATTTACGTAGCCTATCACAGCCTCCGCAGGGATGCAAATGGCATCCCTGCGTTAGCCATGATAGGCTATGTAAGTATTTACGTAGCCTATCACGGCCATTCGAAAGACACGAATGGTGGCTGCAGACGTGGCCGCCATTCGAGGAGCACTGGAACGGCTGACAAAGGTAGGCTCCGTTCTGGGCCCATTTCATGGAGGGCTGGGGGCTTCGTTCCGCCAGGGATTTCAGGGGGCCGAATGTGCTAGCATTCAGCCTCACCGAGATCCATGGCGGAATTCTCCGCCATGCCTACTCTTATCTCTGGTCAGTGATTGGGGTGGGGGGACTGCAAAAAAAGCTTGCAGGTCAGGAAAACCCTGGGGGTACATCCAGCCCATGGGCTAGAGGTTACTCAAGTAGCTGCATTTTGTACAAGTTGCCGTTTCCAAACTGTCTTCAAAGGCTGCCCCACACACAGCATGTTACAGTAAACCAAGATGTCGCTAGAGCATGGATAACTAAAGCTCCCTGGATATTTTTAGCATTGGTGAACCAGCCCAAGCTGCGTGAGTCCAGGAGAATGTCCAAACTGTACTTGGCATAATTTGTTGTTATATTTTTTATTGTCTTCCACCTTGGATGCCTTTGGGTGGAAAGGCGAGAGATAAATTTGCTTAAATAAATATATATAAGCACTGTGTAATGGCTTCTAAGCATAGGCAAAAGACTTTCCCGATACAACTGTAAGGTATAAGTTACTAGAGCCTAGACAGAAGGCCGTTTAATACCGCAGTCAAAGTACGTTTAATGGGCAAATTGTGTTTTAGGAGTGCCTTTTGGTGGGAGGCTTCTGAATATACACATCACACAGCAATGCTTAGGAGTGCTGGCAGAGATGTCAGTTATACTTCTGAAGGAGAGGAAAAGCATGCCTGTGTATGATGGGGAGCCCTGAAGGCCACCACCCAGGAGTCTCTGTACAGTGGTGTGGGACCTTCTGGCAGAGGAGCATGGAAATGTTGATGAAACGTGGGGCGGGGGGAGAACCTGAGTAACATGGTGAAGTAAAGGTTGAAGGTTTTGGATGCCCAGACGTCGTTTTACAGTGGGCCACTGAATCATGTCTCCTGCAGCTATTTGCTCAGCATCTTTTAAAATCTCACATTGTGCTCAGGACCCCAAGGAAGCCTTAAGAGGAGAAATGGAAAAAGTGAATGGGGGGGGGGATCATCAGACACAAAGAAAGAGCTGACTTACTTTACATGGTGATGTCACCAGTAGTAATGATGCCCCTGTGCAATTCTTCTCCTGCATAATGAATTTTACAGGGAAGTTTATTCTGGGTGACACATATCGAAGTTTGAAAGGAAAATAACCTCCAAGCTTTTCACTTAAGATTAGCTTCAGAACAGAACCCTAGTCAACACATTTTCCATCTCTTTAGTGCTGAGACCTGTTGCACGCTGCCCTGGCCCCCTGAAAATGAGGAGGGAACAAGATACTCTCCCAGAGATTGTTATGAGTTCAGAAGATATCAGTGAGAATATAAATTCTATTCCAGTTTCATCAGGTAATAAGGCAAGTGTTAGAGGTTGGTTATTTGAGGGGTTTTATTTGGCAGAGAAGCATATCCTACTAGCATGAGTGTTCTGCTGCTTTATAAGGCCCATTATCTGGAGGTGGAGGGCTGATAACACTCCTGGAGGGGGAACATATGACAACAAAAGGGTTCCTTCATAACATTTTCATTTATACTAGTAAAACATTCAGACAAAAGGGCTTAAAAACATTTGTCAGGCAGAGACGGGCTCTATGGATAGACCAAAAACAACCAAGTGAACCTTCTGTTGCTGTTCTGGTCCCTCCTTGGAGAACTAGTCTCTCTCCCTCTCCCTCTCTCTCTCTTTTTCCTTCTGCAGAAAGTAAGAAAGGAAACCAGCTGCTTACCAGATGAACCAAGTCTTTTGGTGCACCACAGGAGACCCTTAAAAAAAACCCACCTCACTGGATTTTCAGTACCTTGGTAATGGGCAGTGTGTGGGCCCCAGCCAAAATATGGTACAAAATAGGTAACTTGAGAGCCTTTATTAGACCAAGTTCCTTTGATGCTGAGGCATGGAGCTGGCAGGTGAAGAATTCTGCATAGCTCAAAAACTTGCCTACTACATAAAGCTCCATTATTTGTATTTCTAAATGTTTCATGGCATAGTTAAGCAGAAGCAATATGAAAGACAGGGCAGCTTCAGTACAGTAAGAATGGTACAACAATTCTCTGAGGGGAATAAACTGCAATTCTCTTGTGTATTTCAGTTCAACCATAAATCCCAGTTAAATTCCTCAGGGTCTTGAAAGAGAATGTAAGGATAAAAGGGTTTCCACAGAGCTGAGGTGGGGTCTCTTTTCACTGAGCTCTTTTTACTGAGCAGTGGTCAGTTTTTTGGTGCAAGTCCAGTACTAGACACCAGAACAGCATGATGGGTTCCCTCAGCAGCACTCTGAAGTGTGAGAAAATGTTAGCAACACACACACACACACACACACACACACACACCTAAAACCCTCTCATAAACTCAGAGAAATTAGTTCTTGTTTTGCTTGAAACAGAATCAGGTTGTAGAATAATGTGTCAGAACATAAAATTGAACATGGTTCTAGAAATGTTTTGCTTGTAAATATGCTGGCCAGTATTAGGCAGACCAAAGTGTGAACAGCTGACTTTTACTTGCTGCTTTTTGATGATGACAGTGCTAACAATGATAACAGCAGCAGCAGCAACAGGTTTCATCTTAAAATTTGGGGGGCATCTTTATGACAATGGAATGAGAAGCACATTGGAGTATTATCCACATTTTCGTGGAATCAGCTTTGGTCTGTCTGGGACACATGAAGCAAAAAAAGCCAAGTGTACCATACGTTTAAAATACAATTTCCACGAGTCACACAGCACTTCAAAGGAACATACTTCTGGGTTTGGTGGGGGGAATAGAATGGAGCATCATCAACCTGGCAGGGGCTGCTCAACAAATGAGAGAGGCTTGTTTCCTGCCCCTGTCGAGGCTCCCCCCTTTTGCATGAAGAAGCCAAAGTTCCCAATTCTCCAGTACAGCATCTGAAGGCTCCCTATGAGAGCATTCCCTCCCCCCATTTGCCCCATTCGAGCAAACTGTCATGGAGTTATTGCTCTCCCCCCTTTCCCCCAATGTGCACATTTTTCAATGAAGAAGCCAGAGTCCCAGATTGTCCAGTGCAGCATCTGAAGGTTCCCCCTGAGAGCATCCCCCACCCCAATTTCACCCCATTCCAGCAAATTGTTATGAAGTTACTGCTTCCACCCCACCCCTCTTTCTCTGGGCACTTTCTCCCTGCTTGCAATGACAGGCTCCTGAGACCTCGCCAGATTGGAGAAGCAACTTTACATAACATCAAAGAAGCGACTTTACACAATATTGGAGAGGCAATTTAACAGAACAATGGAGAAGTGAAGTGATACAAACGTCATAGAAATGCATCATCACAGAGGCTAATTATTGGTGAAATGGGAGTGCAGGACAATTCTGAAGGCTGGAAGGGCTCATTTAGGTCACAGCCAGGTTAAAGACACAGCCCTGGGCAGGGCTATCATGCCAAAGTAAAATGCGGAGGATAGAGGCACACAGCACCAGAAGCACAGAGAACCTGGATTAAAGAAATAAAACAGAGTAAATGTAGTCTCAGAAAATCTGGCTTTTCCACTGGAAATCTCCGGGGTGTCTGCAGATTGGTCATCTGCTGTGAATGACCTCAAAATGCTCCCAATTTACAGCAGATCCCCATGAGGATCGCCCCTTGGACACTAAAAGTAGACCTAGATCACTACTATCTAATGTGTCGTAAGAGAGTCAAATCATTGTTAGAAGTCTACAGTACATTGTATAATGGAAAATGTGAACAAAGTAGTTACAGAAAATCTCATTAAAAGCCACAATTTCCCCTTAACATCATGAGTAATCAGTCCCAACACCTTTAACAAACTCCTCCAAGTGTAAATGTAGAAAAGCATGGTGGTAACAGATACTCTCTTTCCCGGCCAGTATCCAATGCTGAAGTACAAAAAGCTTTCCCCCCTCCCCCATTTCTTCCTATGCCTAGAAAAACAATCTTTGTATTGACTCTGTGCATCTGGCCAACTCACCACAAATAACAGGAAATTGGTTGGCAGCCATTTTGTGCAGCTGTTAAAGTTCTGAGCTAAGAATAGTAATAATAATGATAGTGTTTTAAATGATGAGGCAAGAGTTAAAGCCACCACTGCCCCGTACCTTTAACAGACAACATTTCATTAGCTCTTATAAATTGTTATCAGGCTGCACATACTGTTACACGCACCAGGCTTCCCCAACCTGGTACCTTTCAATCAATGGCTATTCTGGCTAAGAATGATGGGAGTTGCAGTCCAACACATTGGGACAACACCAGGCTAGAGAAGGTTGTGTTATACCCTACAAGCTTAGGTTGCCAGCTCACGGCATCTTACAGAGCGCAAAACACACTTTTAATAAAACCCTCAGCTACTAACAAATGAAAGAGGCGAGAGGCAGCAGATTCAGCCATTTAAATTTAACATGTCAGGGAGATTAAAATGAACAGCCTGGCAGGCTTGTCAAAGGAGAAAGGTCTTCAGACCCTGACAGAAGACCGTCAAAGAGCGAACAGCCAGCTCTACCCTTAGGCAGAGTGAAGTGGCCGCCTCAAGCAGCAGATGGGGAGACAGCAGTGAAATATTGGAGGACAACGCTGTGGATCCTAAGCAGCCTGTCCTGCACTCCCTTAACCAGCTAGAGGTGTGGTGGAAGATACTGTCCTTTTGGCAGTGTTGAAGCAAGATTCAACCATCACTCTAGTTGGCTTCCACATGTGGAATGGGCAGGGGCACCATTTTAGCTTTTGTCTCAAGCAGCAAAATGTCTTCAGCCAGCCCTGAGAGAGAGCGGGCAATGCGGATCTCTTTTGGTGGGGAGTCCCAGAGCCTAGTTCTGGCCACCAAAAAGACCCTGTCTTGTATCCCAGCTAAACACAACACAGGTATGATCCAGCGACTGTTAAGCACTTCTAAGTACTACTGATTTCAATAAGAAAGTTAAATATAGGCCTAGCTGTTTACCGCTGAGATCATGGGTCTTGTTAGTGGATTAGTATTGCACCCGCAATCAAGAGAATAGGTTGAATTAAACATAAAATTATCTGGTGGAACTAGTCCTGTCACTATCACAATCCAACCAAAGTTAAGCACTTTATATCCCCATTGTCCCACTAGGAGACAACTGGGCACATGCTTAACTCTCCTGTTGAAATCAATGGGTCTGCAAAGTACTTAATTCTGGATAGATCATACCTGTTGTTTGTTCTCTCATTTTCTCTCAAATGTAAAATGTAAAGATTTCAGCAGTAAAACAAAGTGACTGTTAGTGTAACCACATCTTCCTTAAACTGGTCACACAAAACAGTGTCCTAAAATTAAACCTTGTAGTTGTGGTTTTGGGTTTAGAAACATTGTGCAATTGATAGGCATAGCGACTGTGAAGAAAAAAACACCCTCAATAATGGGAGCAGAAGTGGAAGAGTATTATAATAACATAAGACAAGGAGCAGTGAACGTACCATATTATCCAATCATGTGCCCTAAGACAAGATATCCTAAACCAGCCTTCCCCGACCCGGTGCCCTCTAGATGTTTTGGACTACAAATCCCAGCATTTCCTGACCATTGGCCATGCTGGCTAGGGCTGATGGGAGTTAAAGTCCAAAACATCTGGTGAGCACCAGGTTAGAGAAGACTGTCCTAAATCTAAGGAACAGATTACTTTCCACACTTGTCTTCAAACTTCCCTGGGAAAGTAGATTTCACAGCTTCACTACAAAGCTTATTCTACCGCTGAGTGTTATGGTGAATACAAGTTTCGTTAATACTTCAAATGTTCCTGCCAATAAGATGGTAAGTATTTGTTTCATTATATGTCAGAACAATGGGCAATGGTTCATTTCATCCAGCATTCTGTCTGCAACAATGGTCAAGTAGAGCATTGTAGAAAACAACACCCCACAATGGGGTGGGGGCAGGTTTAGACTCCAGCCCTAAGAGTTTTTCTGAGTACCCTTCTATATTTACTCCATTTACTTTATTTACCCTCCATATCAGGGAATAGCTGTGATCTTTTCTTGTGAAGCCTCTTCCCAGCCTTTCCCCCAGCTGCCTTTCTTTACTCCTCAGGGTAAAATGGGTGATATGTGCACTCAGCTTATTATCCATTTTTCTTATGTATATATATATTTACAATGCAAATGTGTCACAATTGTCTCATTTCAGTATGGAAGCAAAGAGCCATTGTGCAAAGAGCCATTGCACAAGTACCAAGAGAGAGATACATTTTAAAAATATGGTAAGCGGTACATAAATCTATTAAATGAATGAATAAGTAACTGCACAAAACACTGTTTTTCAAGCATGACTTGGGCAAGTGGCAGAGAATTATTTCTTTAAAAAAAAACACCCTATGAGTCATAGGAGGATTGCCTAGTTGCGCTGGTATCATCCCAGGACATAGAGATATATGGTTTCTCTGATCAATTTCACAGGACTGGAGCAGCCTGGGTTGGGTCAAATAATTGGCAATAACACCACTCAGCTGCTCTGGCAGAGGGAGAGTGAAGGGAAGGACTAAATCCAAGGCTCTGCCTCTTGAACAACCAATGGGTTCTATATTGCCAATTATCTGAGTCTGTGCTGTCCCAGTATCTGGATCAGGCCTCTTTGCAGGCATGATTCCTCATCAAGCTAGGAACATAATGCATGAAGAATCTTGCTTCAGTATTCATATCCATATAGCTGGATTGGGCTGCAGGGCAAATAATATTGGTCAGATGTCAGAACAAATGAGTTGTAAACAACACCAAATAAATGTAGTGTAAGCAGAGAGAACTAGAAACTCACCAGAAGGAAGTGAGGCAATGTGGTGTGTATATATGGATTACATATGAGAGACAACCAGAAGTTCTCTGGAAGAAAGTGAGGTAATGTAGTGAGTGTCTATATCTATATCACTTAATCTATACATGAGATAATCTATACATGATAGTTTGTACCGTGCTTGGCCCTAAACATAGAACTGTTTGTTGAGGCTTTATTTCAATGGTGGAGAACCTCTTTCAGCCCAACGGCCAAATTCCATTTCAGAGAAGCTCTTGCAGGCCACATTCCAGTAGTGGATGAGGTGAAGGCAAAAGGGCTGGGGCTACAAATACCAAAAATACCAGCATGTTTTAGCTTAAAGCTCTTCCTGCCAGCAACTAAGCCTGAGGAGGGGCATTTCAACGTTTTAGAATGGGGAAAAAACTGCACAAAAGCTGGAAACTACCAAACAATCGTAGTTGAAGGAAAGAAGGTGGGGCTAGGGGAAGGGAGTGTGGCCATCTAGGGAACCCCAGAGGGCTACATTGGGACTCCAGGAGGGCCAGATTTGACCCCTGAGCCTGAAGTTTTCCACTCCTGCTCTATTTCCTTAATTATCTTGCTGAATAAAAGATCATTTCTATTATTTACATCTGCAGTGTCCCTGTGAGATAGGAGACTGCCTCCGCTCTTTCACAGAGAGCTTAGTTTTGAAAAGATTTGCCAGCACAGTTGGAGCTTTTCGCCCCCCAAATCCGACCTTAAAGAAGAGAATTTCTATTTCCACACCGAAGGCTTCACCTTCCAGCAAACTGACATGCACCGGGATGCTTCAAGGCGGGCAATCATTTCTCGCAGAGCAGTGTTTACCTAATTAAGAGCTTCTCAGTAGTCCCCAGTTGGTTAATTGTGTCATTAGCAGCAGTTTTGACATGAAGAACAACTTGTGTCTTGAGTATCAGGCTGGCCCCTGTTAGTGAAGCCCAATGGAGTTGCTCCCAGGAGAGCCAGCAGCCAGCTACTGCAGTGTGTACAGCACAAAATGGAATAATTGGTCCCCTGAGGCTTCTGTCTATTCAGCTGCCAATAGGGATTGTTTTTCCTGGTGAATAAAAAGCCAAGCTGCCATGACTTCTCTGCTGCATATTAACTTGTGGCTCATACACACAGGGGCGCGTGCGTGCGTGCGTGGGTGGTGGGTGGAATTAGATCTCCAGGCAAATGTTACAGCTGTCCTCTTAGCAGTTCTGCAACTCTGACAATGTTAAATTGACAGTCCTGATCGAAGGAGTAAGGTGGCTAAGTGTTGAAAGGCTCAGCTGGTTTCAAGTGCAATGGACCATGGTGGCATCCAACAGGGCGTGAACGGAAGAGTTAAACTTCTGTAATGTCAATGAGCATCATGCTCGATCCAGGCTGCAGCAATAGTGGCAGAGGTGCAAGGTGTATGTGATGCCTGTAGGTGACGGTCTTTTTTTAGAAAAAACAGCAACCAGTGACACTATTTTTCATTGAAAAGTCTCTCTGTGTGATTCTCATTTAGCCCATGAACGTGGGAGGTCATCATTCCTAGTTACTTGTAAAACAGAGGATTCCCCAGCTCTGGTAATGCTTAGTTTTTATATAGCAGCTTTCCCCAACCTGGGGCCTTCCAGATGTATTGGACTGAAACCATGCTGGTTGGGAATGATGGGAGTTGCAATCCTATACACACCTACCTGGGAGTAAGAATTCTATGGGACTGATATCTAAGTAGACATGCATAAGATTGTGCTGTAAGTAGCTTGAGCTGCAAACCTATACACCAATGATCCCCAACCATCCAGATGTTTTGGATTTCACCTCCCATCATTCCCAGGTAGCATGGTTAGGAATGCTGGTAATTACAGTTCATCTGAAGGACACAAGGCTGGGGAAGGTTGCTATACCCACTTCCCTTTAGAAGTCCCACTGAACTTTATACCCACTTAGGTAAAGGTGAAGGTGTCCCCAGCCAGTCGTGTCCGACTCTAGGGGGTGGTGCTCATCTCCATGTCTAAGCCGAAGAGCCAGCACTGTCCGAAGACGCTTCCATGGTCATGTGGCCGGCATGACTGAACACCGAGGTGCACGGAACGCTGTTACCTTTCCCGCCGAAGCAGTACCTATTTATCTCCTTGCAATTTCTTGCTTTCGAACTGCTAGGTTGGCAGGAGTTGGGACTGAAGACGGGAGCTCAGTCCATCACGCGGCACTCAGGTCTCGAACTGCTGTCCTGCCGACCTTCCGGTCTGCAGTTCAGCATCTTGCAAATCCCATTGAATTCAAAAGAACTTACTACTGAGTAGACATGTACAGAATGGTGCTTGTTGGTGAGTTTGTGACTGAGGTGAGATTTGAACTATAGGACTTCCTACCTCCCATTGCTCTAATGCTTACCGTGCCATTAAATGCTTAACACATTCCAGTGCATTTGTGTACATACATACTATATGTATTAGTAACAATTTCCAGAGCGGTAGCCATGCTGGACTGTTGTAGCAAAACCAACATGTCCTGTGTCACCTTCAAGATTACCAAATTTATTATGGCATAAACTTCTGATAAGTGGACTCCAGTTGATGGAAACTTATGCCGTAATACATTTGTTAGTCTTTAAGGTGCCACAAGATTCTTTGTTGTTTGTGTTTATTAGAGTACTGGAATGGATTGCACTTGTAATGGAGATAGCAGTCACAGTGGTGACAGATATCATTGTGATATCTGGCCAGGGGTGGGCAAATTGGGGCCCTCCATATGTTGCTGGACTGCAACTCCTACCAGCCGTAGCCAGCATAGCCGATGGTGAATGCTGATGGAGTTGTAGTCCAACATCATCTGGAGGACAAGTCCATCCCCACCCCCCGCGGCTTAAACAATATTAATAGCAGCAGCTGTGGGGGAGAGTTTTTGTGTTGGTCATTGGTTCTCAAGATAAATTGGACCCATTCCACCATGATAACAATGCGAAAGCAAAATGGGGTGTGGCCAAAAGCCAGGAAACCACCAAATGATAAGCAGTCAGGTGAAACTGGGTGGGGCCAGGGAAGGAAGTGTGGTCTTCCGGAGAATCCTAGAGGGCTGGATTGGGACCCCAGGTGGGCCAGATTATGCCCTCAGACCTGAGGTTCTGCACCCCTGTCTTGTTGGATCTAGTCCTATAAAGCATTTGACTTCGGCCCAACTCCATGGTCTGAGCACCTCCCTTCCTGGGTAAAGGGTGAGCTCATAGTGCCCAGCTTTGGTAGCCAGCTGACCGGGCACTGCTTGCTTGACCTCTAGACTGCCAGCTCTGTCGCCAAGGATTCTTATTTTCTTACCACACAGTGACACCGCAGCCATGTGCATGCAAATGTCAGCACACTGCCTTTTCTTGCTGACTAGCTTGCACAACATCTCTTGCCTCACCACTGAAAAGAAGGCTCTCAACATTTCCAAATATTGTCCATTCGGAAGACCTCCGTGATAAGCCATGCATGTCCCCTTGCTTTTTCCACCCCAAAGGAGACTGCTTTCCATTTGTCTAACATCACAGCTGGCCACACATTGCATTTGCAGTCATGTGCTTGGCTGAGAACAGGACACAGTTCCTGCTTAAGTATATTCTATTTTGGGAGTTCCTTCAAATGCTCCACTTTAGTTTTGCACTTCCCATGCCTGAGAACCACGTGTGACTAAAAAGACAACAGGGACCAAGCAGATGTCATAGCCATTGAACAGACTGTTGGGCAGCTAAAACAAAAATAAGGAAATATAACTAAAACTAGGAAGATCATAGACAGATAAAAAGCATTCATACCCATTAATTTTCCTTACACATATTGTGGCCATTCAACTCTTGATCAGTTGATGGGGATTAGCAGCATCTCCAGGCTGAACTCCACTAAGGACCTTCTCACTCATGGGCAATATTTACACTGGAATACACTGGAATCTCATAACTTGGACTTCTGGCTTGGAGTTCTGGCTTCTTGCCAGAACTCCAAGACCCGCCAACTAGACCTGAATAAAAAATAGTGGCTTGGGGGCCAAATGTGCACTTACAATTAATGAACAGGGTACCTCTGAGCACATGCTTGGCCTGAGAATTTATTTTCAGTACGAGAACTGAGCTCACAGTCTTTTCATCCACGTACCCATTCTTATTTTCCTCTGAAGTATTCTTAATTTTAGTGTCCCAATATGGGATGGAAGAGCCTTTTTCACTTATAGTCCGAATCCCTTGTCGATCTACTGCAAATTAACCAGAGATGTACCAGTAGATCCCAATCCACTTTCTGCCCATCCCTGTCATAGTCCACACCACATGTTGACCATCAGGGTGAAAGCAAGACTAGCCTAAAGTCCATGGGACTTACTTCCAATGAATGACCTAATTCTTAGGCTATTTTACCCTAGTTATCCACCAAGCATGTCATTTATTTCTTTAGAGATTGTTCTTCTGTTGTTTGTATTTTGTTCTCTGTTCTTTTTAACTTTATTTCAGAATGCAATACAATTCCTGGTGCAAAAAAAGCCAACAGCCTAATCATATTGTAACTTCCAGTAAACAACCCAATAGTTGGCACAGCAACTCGAACGACTGGGGTAATAGTGCCAGTGCCTTTGTGCTGCTGTTGCTGGACCTGAAACCAACTCACTGCTCATACAGCAACCACCATTGGTGGAACAAGGAATGGGAGAACCGGGCAGTATGAGCTCACTGTAATTCTCCAACTTTGCATCAGAGCTTTGAATCAGAGTTCAGCTCACTCCTATTTTTGTTTGCAATCTGTTTTTCAGTTCATTTGAATGGGGGAAGTGTGCATTTTGAACAGGAAAAGTACACATTTTTGTGCGCATTTTTTAAAAATGTGCACTTTCCCCCCATTGACTGAAGCGTGAAAATGTGTGTATGTGTGTTTTAATTGCACATTTCAAAGTGCAGACATACTCATTTTCTGAATGCAATCGCAAGTTCAGGGATGTGTGAACACTCTGAAAAAATGCACTCCCGTTCACACTTGGGATTGCGAATGGGGCATTCCTGGATTATTTGCAAACTGAAAACAAATTCTTGTATATCCATAGAAATAACGATTGAATTTAATTCCCCGATCACAAGTCTCCTGCCACCTCGTGGCTCTTGTGTTTATACAGCTAACAATGCTACTAGCATGACTTCACCAGTGGCTGGCCAGTGCAGGGGTGTTTGTGTGGCCCTGGTGTTGGTAGTGGGATTTTGAAGAAGGCAAGGCACTCGTCATCACAGCAGCCAAACTGTTTGGTTCAGCTACAGCTGGGGGTCTCCAATATGGTGCCTGAGGGAACAATGTGTGTGCCCACAGACCCCTTTCTTGGAGCCCACCAAGCTACCTACCTCTCCTGATTTTTATTTTATTTCTTAAGTTTTTTTTTAAAGATGTAACTGAGAGGCTATCATGCTGCAAAGTGAACTGCTGCCCTCCAGCACTGTCTTTATTTGGTTTCGCAAGAGTGGTTTTGTATTTTGAAGCTGAGACCCCCACCACTGCCATGGTTCTTAGGTAAGTTACTTTTCTTTAGTCTGAGACCCCTACCACCTAAGATTCTTAGGTAAGTTACTTTTCTTTTAGTCTCACTAGTTTGTCTTTGGGGAACTTTGCATTTTGTGAATGGCCACGCCCACCATGACAGCTATTTTATGAATGGCCACGCCCACCATGACAGCTATTTTATGAATGGGCATCCCCACCCTGATGGCAGCCATTTTGTGAGAGTGTCCACAACACTCTCCCAAAATTCCAAGTGTGTCCACCAACCCAAAGAGGGGAGGTGGCTGGGATTTAGTTTTATATGATTGTTAAGGACAGGGCTGATGAATACAGCTGATGCATCTGAAGAAGCAGTCTCCAGTCCACAGAAACTAATGTTACAATAAAATGGTTAGTGTTTAATTAATGTGCCACAAGACACTTTTGTTTTGGCTACTTCACTTCCCAAATGTAGGATGCTATTTTTACACTTGTTTGTACTATGATGGCCAAACAGAAACACAGGATTACACTGCTCATTTGTTTTGGATTGAGGTATTAGTTCTGTAATCCTAAACATACTTACTTGGAAGGGAGATCCATCCATTTCAGTGGAATTTCCTTCCTCAGAAGCACATCTAGGATCTGAGCCTAATACACTTGTTGTGACTACATTGCCTGGAACAAGCCCTTGGATTTCAGTGGGATTCATTCATGTAATGTGTTTAGGCTAGGGTCAGAGTATCAGTCATTTTGTATGACTCTGGAAAATCTCTTTTAAAATGAAAAAAAAATCAGAAGTGATGAATAAAGAATTATATGAGGTGGGATATGTAAACACACACACACACACGTAACATTGTAAATAAAGATCGTTCCATTTCAGGTAAATTATGCATCAATTTTAGGGACTTACAGTGCAATCCTATGCCTGTCTACTGAGAAGAATATTCTATTGACTTCAATGGAGCTTATGTCCAGGTAAGTGAGTATAGGATTGCAGCCTTAGTTAGCTACTGTGACAGTAGGGAATAAACACAGTTCAGCGGCAAAGCACAGAGTTTGCATGTTTAAGGTTCCTTCTTTCCCTGGCATCTCCCCTGCAGGGGAAAATCAGGAATGTTAGGAACAAAGAGCCACAGGGAAAGACTGGTGGTTAGTCTGATCTAGCGATGGGTGAGAAATTCATTCCAAGGTGTGTTTTTTATGGAGTTACCCAATTTGCTCCTCTCACACCTATAAGCAAGCCAAGACAGAGTTATGTACCAAAATCCACATTTTTATTAATTTTGTGATGCAGCTCACCTTGGAATAAAATGTGCACAAAAATGTGCATATGAGGGAAAAGTGCACACAAAATGCATATAGTTGAGGCAAGTGATCACAAAATTGCATTAAGCAATGGAAAATAGTTGGAAAATATGCATACATTTTTAAAATGTGCACAAAACTACATATTTCCATGTGGATTTTAAAGAAAATACTATTTATTTATTCATTCATTTCATTTCTATACCGCCCAATAGCTGAAGCTCTCTTCGAAAATCTCGAAAATATTACAAAGCTATACAGAAATAGGACAGAATGAGCTTGGCCTTAAAGTTCCAACAATCTTGACAAGAATGAGACTGACAGATCCATCCAACCCTAGTCCGGTAGCATACCAACAGACATAAGTATTCGAAGAAACTACCACACAGTTTTTAATTTTGTCGCTGGCTTCCTCTATGCTAAAAATGTGTTAGCAGACATTAAGGGCCCAATCCTATGCATGTTTAGACAGAAACATGTCCTACAACTCCCAGCATTCCCCAGTCAGCATTGGCTGGGGAGTTATAGGACTTTTTTCTGTCTAAACAACATGCATAGGATTGCACCTTATATTTCTGATTCTCAGGTTGTTGTTGTAGTTGATAGATGAATAGCAAAGCAATTTTAGAAAGAAAGAAAGAGAAAGAAAGAAAGAAAGAAAGAAAGAACAAGAAAGAATGAAAGAAAAGATTCTTCACAATAGTAGTGCAATTTCAGCCTTTTGGATTTATAATCTGCCTGACTATGCAGATTGCTGGAAGGAAAGTTTTATTGCTTGGATTGTGAAAAGGAAGATGGGGTGAAAATCTAATCAGGCTTCATGGGGGAAAGTGGCTTTCCAGATCAGGATAAATAAATGGGAGACTAACATGGACCTGTAGTAATTTGAATAGTTCCTGATACTGGGAGATGATGAGGGATGTCTTCTTGGAAAACTGGTAGAGAAAAGCACTACCAATAAGCAAAGCCACAAACTCTCGCAAGAATGGGGCTGAGAACTACCATCAATTGCTCCAAAGAGTGGCAAGGGCCAGTGTTTTGGTGAGCCTGTGGGAAAGGAGGGCTTTTAAATATTAACTGCCTTCACTTTGACCCCCAGAGCCCGTTGTTTTCAGTGAAATCGCTGCGTTCATCACCGATCCAAAAGTAAGGCAGCTCACCTTTGCTGAACTTGACTTACTGGAAGAAGCACACATCCTCCCATTCCTAAGTCACATATTTTAAAAACCAGTCTCATGTTCAAAACATTCAACTTGTGTTGACTTGACTATCTCAAGAAAGATATGAATGGCTCTGCTGTTATTTCAAGTACTCAGCAGCTGCTCCTATTTGAATTTCTGATCACTACACTCAGGCAGATAAAGGGAGGGGGAGGGGAATCCTCACACATCCTCCTGCAAATGGAGACCCACAAAGCTGATAGGTGCAACTCATGCGCAATGTATGATCAACACTGTTATCAACGCAACTGGTAGCCTTGCAGGCCCTTCCCGCTGAGGTTAAATTCACTTCATCGCCAGGCAGTTTCCCCTCAGTTGCAGTGGCTCAGCTATGAATCACCACCATAAGGCCAAACCCATTAACTCCATCAGTTCCATTTGTTGTACTTTTGGAAGTTTCTGAACAGCTGCCTCGTTCCATTGCCAGATCCTGACTGGAAATATGGCCACCTTTGACTTCATTTCTAAAGAAGAGAGAATGGGAAAATAAATGAAAAGACCAACAGTGTAGGGTTTTCCCCCCAGTCCGAGGCACACTTGGGTTAATTATAGGATCAGATCAAATGACAAAACGAATGAGGCAGCTTTTTTCTTATGGTTCTCTGCTAGTACAAATTTCAGTGACACAAGTGAGGCTCAAGCTGCAAGAAGTACACCGATACTATAGAATACATCCGGCCACTTCACATTTCCCCCTGTGAGTGCCTTGGGACCACACAGAGTCCACCTCCAGGTTTAAGACGGAGTACCACTTATACAGATGTACTCTTCATGAGAGTCAGTTTGGGGGAGCTAAGCAAGTAGCTTAAGAGTTTGTTGGGGCCATCATCAGATTCATGGTCAGGCAACACGCACACAGAGGCATTTGGGACAACCGGTGCCTACATGTGAGGGCTATGAGGCACTCGTATAGGGGCCCCATATGTGTGATCCAGCCATTGAGAGGGTGAGCAGGGCCATTGCAGCAAAGGCCTCCCTCATGAAAGCTCCTCCTCTGTCAATTGTCTCCACCAGCAGCTTCCAAATTGCCTCCTCCTCCTCCAAATTGTCTCCACCAAGCAGACTGTACAGCGGGAGATGAGAGGGAGAGCAGGGCCATCCCACCAGCCTTGCTGAAAGAATTAATTTTTCTCCTCTTCCCTTCCCATTCCTTTTTCCTTGTGTGTCATGTCTTTTTAGATTGTAAGCCTGCAGACAAGGACTGTCTTGTTAAATGGATGATATGTAAACTGCTCTGGGAGTCTTTTTGGCTGAGGAGTAGCATAAAAAAAACTTCAAACAAACAAAAGGAGAGATGATGCACTGCATTATTTACACTGATATGGTGTCCTGTGCTTGGCAAACAGAGCAGGTCCCTTCTGCCAGGCAGCCTGCCAGTCGCAACACCACTGTGAAAAGTTACTGCTAAATAGGCAGTAGGCGTTACTCCTATGATACCTCACCCTGTAGAAATGAGAGGTGTAACACTGGTATTACTAGGGATGTCAGAAGAATCTGTCTCGCGGGTGGAGCTCACCAGGTTTTCATCAGCTCAGCTCCCTGTACTTCGGCTTGTTTCCCCACAAGCTGGCCTGACTTGATCTGCATTGAGCCAGGCAGCTCACAGATTTTTCTGGGGGTGTGTGTGTGGTTCTAACATATGTAAATAGAAATGTGTGCAAATTGCAGGTTGCAATTTGTGTGATTTACATAAATTATATAATTATGCAAATTAAATTATGTAATTTGCATAATTTGTGGCAAAATTGTGTAAATTATGCAGATTGTGACCAAAATTTGCAAGAATTATGCAATTTGTGCACAAAATTTGCATAAATCACACAAGTTGTGCCCTGCAATTTGTGCACATTTCTATTTACATTTTTTTTAAGGAAAATGTTCCCAGATTTGGAGGAAAGCCCTGCAGCTTGGCCCACAAATGCAAGCCGAGTTGGTTGCTCACCGGGAATCCATCGAGCCCCAAAAGGTCTGGATTCCACAGTGAGGGACATCCCAAGGTATGACCAGCCCACTGCTGCCCTTGACGAATTTTCCTTCTCTTACCCTGTACCCTCAAGAATACCAGGACAATTATGTTGCTGCTATATAACCTGCCCGCTCCAGTTCACGTGGGTATTGACCTCTGCTAAGCTACACTGGATAAATAACAATGTGTTTATTAAATAACAGTAACAGCCACTCACAGTCTTCCAAAGCCAAGGATAGTAATAAACCAAAACATACCAAGACATTGCACTCCTTTTTTCCCTCATTCCTTGTCTTACACCTGCTATCCACTCCTTCAACTGTCAACTCCCTTAGAACCCCACTGATCAATCCCAACTCAGAAAAGAAGCCCAATCACCATGAGATTCTGTCATCAGTACCAGTAATTCCATACACACACACACACACACACACACACACACATATATATATAATCTGCTGAACCTTAATTTAAAAAAACCTGCTTTCCCCATTTCACGACAGCCGCAACACTGTTAGTCTTGTGTGGAGGCTGAATTACCTTTTGGATATCGCAAAGACAAACTGCACCTAATGCTCCCCTTGCTATAGTCTCTTTCTCCCTGTTTCTGTGCTGAAATGCCTTCGTGTGATGGTTGTTGCTGGAACAGCAGCACTAACTCACACTGTGACTGTTGCATCAATGTGACATCCCTGGTTGTTTGGCATGCAACACTCAGAATTGCTTGTAAAACACACTAGCACCAAACACTGTCCCAGTAGCTCCTGACTAGGGCACAGGCTATGATCTCTTGCTTAGGAAACTGGACACTGCAAAAATCCAGTGCTTAACTATTTTTGGCAAAACATTGGAAATCTAATCAAATCCCAAGAATTAGAGACTGGTATATTATGCTATAAAGGCCACAGTGGCTTAGTGGTTAAGACGCTGAACTACAGACCGGAAGGTCGGCAGGACAGCAGTTCGAGACCCAAGTGCCACGTGACGGAGTGAGCTCCCGTCTTCAGTCCCAGCTCCTGCCAACCTAGCAGTTCAAAAGCAAGAAATTGCAAGTAGATAAATAGGTACCGCTTCGGCGGGAAAGGTAACAGCGTTCCGTGCACCTCGGTGTTCAGTCATGCCGGCCACATGACCACAGAAGCATCTTCGGACAGCGCTGGATCTTCGGCTTAGAAATGGAGATGAGCACCACACCCTAGAGTCGGACACGACTGGTTGGGGACACCTTTACCTTTACCTTTTATTATGCTATGGGATTTTGCAATTCTAAATAAATTAACTTGGATTATTAGCACTAGTCACGGTAGGAGGTCTTTGTGGATAAATCTGAGCACAACATAAGTAGTTTAAACACTCAACAAATATTAATGATTGGTAACCCATTTTTGCTGGTATAAAGAAGAGGAAATTTTGGTATAAGTTGGCTGCTTAGTATGTTGTTGTTGTTGATCTCTTTTTTTCCTTTGGAAAATTAATGTTTTAAAATCAGTTAAGACGTGCAAAAACAAAAGTCCAACGTTTTTGTTGTCTGTAACTAATCATGCTTGCAACAGGATTTTTCCTATTAAAAAAAGGCTAAGGGGCAACTCTATTTCTTATCTAGGTTTCTTTCACACTGGTGAGTCTGAGTAGTGCTCTGATATGGCCTCATATTTCTGTTTCTTCCCCTGCACAGAAACCTAATGAAAGAGGTCACATATTTGAAGTCATCTTCATTCAACTGAAGAACTTTGGAGTAAGGCAGTCATTCCATGAAAAGACGCCCGTACTTTGAAAGACAGTGGTAGCTAGCTACAATTTTTGTTCAAGCATAGTAGACTTTTCCAGTAAAAGATAGGTAATTGTCTTGGAAAATGTTAAAGTTTGTCTCAGTGACATTGGCAGTAACCCCTTCATTAAACAATGGCTATATTGTACATTTCTAGTTAATTGTAATCTATTGGCATTGTGGATTAGTATGAATTATAGTGAAGGGCAACTCTTTGGGGCTCACTTTTTTAAGTTGCTTGAATAGAAACATTTGGAATCATATTTTAATATATGTGTCATTCACATTAATTGAACGGCCCCACATAGCATCACATTGAACATAAGTGGGTGCTGGTTTGGGGATTGTTTGTTTTCTTCCAGCCTGTTCCAAGACTTCTTTACATGGTCAGTATACAGTTTGTTAATTTTCTCAAGAGCCTTGGTATACTCAAGCAACGGAAGCAGTGAAACATAAAAACCACTCAGTAGACTTTTATATCTCACTAGATTTGGGGGCTGAAGAAGCTACTGATGGGGAGGATTCTGTAAATGGAGGGGCTTGGCCACCAGATGTTTTTGCCTTCGTCGAGAACCATTTTGGCTTGGACTCAGACCATCACCATGGAGGCTGGGCTCAATCAAAGTTGATCCAATTAAGTCTAGGCAACTTCCTGAGAGCCTTCTAAAACTTCCCAGGTGGCAAAGATGGAGTAGACACACATATGTTTGTGCTGGGAAAGACAGGGGCAGAAAACTAGCCCCTTTTCTAACTCAATGCAGCGTACGGTCAAAGGTGCAAATTTAACGGCAATAAACCAAACAATGGAGAATCGCAACTTTGAGATAGTGCTTTACAGCCTTTAGGGAATTAGTGCTTTAAAATGTGTTGTTTTGATTGATGGGGATCTCTGTAAATTCTGAAGTTTCATTCAGGGGACAAACCTCATTGATGACAATGGGAGTTACTTCAGAGTAGACACTAATTGGTTTGTGCTAGGAAACATAGGGATGGGAAACGCAGGAACAAGAAACACCCCTTGACCGGGGTCATGGTGAAAGGCACACCCCTGGGCAGGACTAGCATACCCAGGGTAAATGCAGGGGTTGGGGCACACAGCAACTACACTGCTGAGAACCCAACTTAAGGAAAAGAATTGGACTTAAAAGGAGTCTCAGGAAATTTGATTTTTCCACGAAAAGCTCCAGGGTGGCTGCGGGATGGCCATGACGTCATGTGCCCTGAATGGCCTCAAAACGGAGCCAGCACACAGCAAATCAACCATGGAGACACCACCCTAGTTATTATTTCCAGGAAGTGCTTTGTTAGTAAAAGTGTCATGAATTGGTATCTTAATTTAAAAAGAGCCATTCATCCTTTTCGATAATGCACTTGGCAGCAGGTCACAAAAACAGAGGCCATGGAATAGGAGGAAGGGAGGAAGCATACATTATTGATTTGACATATGAATCGCACAACACTGATGATAGGTAGAGGCATTTTAGTCAGATCACTTACATGCACTGCTTGAACTGAAACTGAACATCCTATCCAACTGTCCTGAAGTCATATAGTTTTGATATAAAATTTGAAAACCCTCTTTTGGTGATGTTTTGAGGACAGTTTTTCATTTCATTATACCAAGGCAATGTGCATATCTTGCTTCTTCTGACAGCTCAGAGGACTAAAACTAAAAATGATGAGGATTTCACATTTGTGAAATATGAAGTGAATTATTTACAAAAACATCCAGTAAATGAAAGTTCATATTTTTAGGTAAGTAAATAGGAATACATTGAATTCAACTTAGGTTACAAATCCAGCTGATTAAATGTGTGAGAAGATCTGTAATAAGAACCAGATAATTAAATGGGGAAGACTCATACCTTACACTGCTGAAGACCTCGTTCTACCCCAACTTGCAGAATCATCATATTTCTAATATAAAGCAGATGAATACTGCATCTGAAGGTCAGTGCTTTGAACAAATAACAAAAAGTTTCCCACTGTTATTTCAAATATTTACACCATACTTTTTATTGAGATATAAAGCCTGCCACTAAAAAATCACAGGACACATTGTGTTCCCTGTGGAGGTATTCAGCAATATGATTCAGCAGTGATACAGAGGATATCATTTTCTCGAAATTTTCAGTCTCCCAGCTATTCATTTTGACATATAGACACCAGCTAATAACAGTCACTGAAGTCTCTAGGATAGTGAAGTGGGACAGAACTCAAAACTTTCCATCTACATATCCCACAGAGGCTATTGAACTCATGAGCTCAATATCTGGAGGCTGTTTTGAAATGGATGAGGGTAAACAAGCTGAAACTTAATCCAGACAAGAAGGAGGTACTGTGGGTTGGGAAACCAGCTACTGTGGATGGAGGTTTACAACTGGTCTTCGATGGGGTTGCACTCACCCTAAAAGACCAAGTGCGTAGCCTGGGAGTCCTCCCGAATTATGCGCTAACTGAGGAAGCCCAGGTGGCTCTGGTGTCCAGGAATGCATTTTACCAGGTTAGACTGGTATGCCAGCTGTGGCCCTATCTGGAGAGGACAGACCTTGCCTCAGTCCTCCATGCACTAGTGACATTCAGGCTGGACTACTGTAATGCGCTATATGTGGGGCTGCCTTTGAAGATGGTTCAGAATCTTCAGCTGGTGCAGAAAGCAGCTGCTGAAGTATTGGTGGGAACGAGGCAATTCAATCATATAACGCCTATACTGCGCCAGCTGCACTGGTTACCAGTGTGTTTCCAAGCCCAATTTAAAGTACTGGTTTTGACCTTTAAAGCCTTAAATGGTTTGAGACCAAATCACATGAAGGACTGCCTTCACCCATATCAGCCTGTCCACACTTTAAGATCAGCAAGACAGGCCCTTCTTATTTGCCCACCTGTGGGAGCAGCTATGTAGGTGACCACACGACAGAGAGCCTTTTCCAATCCTCAGTGACCCCACATCTCTGGAATAAGTTGCCATCAGTGGTCTGGCAGGCTTTTAAGAAGGCCCTGAAAACATACTATTTTACCTTGGCCTTCCTCTGATATGTTCACTGTTGTTGCCATTATTATTGCTGTTTTTATTGTGTTTTTATTGTGTTTTTATTGCTTTTCAAGACCATATCCATTTTTATTAAATATCTTATTATTCCATGCTGCTTTGGGAATACTCTTTTATTATTCTATGCTGCTTTGGGAGGGCGCTTTGGGAGGGCTCATAGAAGATTTGGAAAACAGAAAAACTATTTTAAATCAATCATTCGATCAATCTCTGTCTCACTCACCCTCCCAGTATTGTCACTTTACAGAAGAATAAGAAATACTGAGATAATTTCCGACCCAAGGCCCTCTACAGAATCGATTTCAGACATTATCCAGAGGCAACCTGCATTTGCCTCCAAGTATACTGCCATCACTCATGGCCAACCATATCTTATTTATATACATACGTATGTCACATTTAGACGTAACAATTTTAGATATAAACCTTAAAAAGTTAATGTGTGAAATGACCCTGAGCAATTAAAATAGTTATTTATTCTTTCTCAGTGATCTCATCTCAGTGATCTCATCAGTGAGATCACACATTACACTGGGGGAGGTCCCATCCTTTGTGCCAGGAAAGGGGGAACCTCTTTCACCCAAGGGCTGAATTCAGTTTTGGAGAAGCTCTCAGGGGCCGCATTCCAGTGGTGGCCGGGGCCAAAGGCAAAAGGGATGAGGCCAAATATACCAAAAATACCAGTGTGTTTTAGCTTAAAGCTCTTACTGCCAGCAGAAATTAAGACTGAGGAGAGGCATTTCAGTAGGGCTGTGCAGGGAGCCCCTGATCTGACTCAGAAGCCGCTTTGTGGCTTTGGAGGCAGGCCCGATTCAGCTCGGGCTGATTCGGGGGGGGCCCTACCCAACTCGGCCCCGAAGAGAATTTGGACAGCTGAATCCTGTTTTGGCCCCCCCTGACACCCCCATGCAACCCCCCAGCTGCTTACTCTCTCATCTGCCACCTCCTCCGCCGCTGCCACTGCCTTCTCCTCCACTGCCTCCTCTGCCACCAGGAAGTTGACATTTAAAAATGGCGACTCCCTGCAATAAGAGCGGGTGCACGTCCAGGCCTCAGGAGCTGGCAGCGGCAATGATGGTGGCCGTGGCAGTGCTGGAGGAGGAGGCACCAGTGATGGAGCCAGTGGCAATGGAGGTGGCGGTCACAGAGGCAGCAGCGGAGGTGACGATGGCAGCAGCAGTGCTGTGGGTGGCTCAGGTAAGGACCTGGAGGCACCAGCACGGCTGGGCTGGGGGTGCCGAAGCTCCGAAGCACAATGAGGCGCTTGGGAGAGCCCCCGACCCGCTCCAGGTTGCTCTGTGCCTCCTCCAATTTGCCTCGGAATGGGTTTGAAGTGATCCGAAGCAGCCTGCTTTGACTCGGGCTTCAGGCTTCGGGCCGAAGCGTTGCACAGCCCTACATTTTAGCCTTTTAGAATGAGGAAAAAAACATGCAGAAGCCTGGAAACCACCCAGTGATCAGAGGCCAGGAGAAAGGGGAAACAGCCAAGAAAAGGGGGCATGGTTCTCTGGTGAGCCCCAGAGGGCCGGAATGGCACCCTAGGAGAGCCAGATCTGGCTCACAGGCCTGAAGTTCCCCACCCCTGCTTTACACAAAGAAGGTCCCAGTCTATCCTTAGCATCTTCAGTTACAAAGGATTGCAGGGACCAAGGCTAGAAAGGCCCTGTGCTTGGCTCTGAAGAGCTACTGGGTGGGTGGGACACACCAATAATCTGACCCAGTCTAGGGCAGCTTCCTATGTTCATATTGCTCTGAGGGACTGAAAACCTTTGCCAAAGGAAAACATGGCCTCCAAGCAGCTCCAGTATAAAGTCCAAATTTATACTGAATCTATGCCTGTATTAACCTTGCACTAGTTAATCCATTTTCATCTATTCCCACCCCATAGTTTCTTGGAGACATAATTACAAGTACTATTCCCCCGTGTTTTTCTCTCTCTCAAATGTACAGAAAGCCGAGAAGCAATTCCATTCCTTTTTCTCACTGTTTTCTTGCAAATGACGTAGCCAAGTGGAAAGATACCAGCCCTAGTGCTGTGCCGAAAATTTATCCCACATATTTTTTGACAGTTCTCATTCAATCTGATAGGAGAGAAATTGCTTTTGAAAAGAAATTCAATGGTGAAGAAATTTCGGAGAAATTCTCATGGGTTGGGTTTGGGTTTCTTGGGCTTACCTTACTTAGGAGGTGAACAAGTAGTGAGCACAAGTCTCCTGTTTTGCTTTGTACAATCATCTCTCTGGCAGCCTGTAGCCTCCTCAGCTTCCTACACTTCAATTAAAGCCCAGTTTAAAGCACCATGAGGTAATTCCTCCCATGGGGCTTTTTCAGATCAGGACATGCAGGCAGCCTGGGAGGCTAGCTGTGATTAGGTAAGCTCAAAAACACCAGAAAATAACTGATAAAACATCCTGAATAAGGCAGAACAATGGCAGGCTCTTTCATGGAGAGAGAAAACTTTCAGGAAATTGGAGGACACATTTTGGCAGAGCACTAACTCCACCTCATCCCTGGAGCCAGACACAACATTGCCCCACCTGCATTGCAGGGGATGCAAACTGGAGGCCAGCCTGCCAAGGCAGTTGATGGCGCTGTTGCAGCAGAATACCCCTCCCCAAAACCCTTACCCCCCCCTCCAAGAAGAAGCTGTGCTGCAAGCCTTGCCAATGGGGAGCCCTACCTGGGAGAAACTGTGGAGAATGTCTCCTCTCCCTGGAGAAATTTGGTGAAATTGGCTCCCAAATTTCTTTGCCCACAAGTAAGGTGGAGAATTTCAAGAGGCCATTTGTGTCCAGCTCTCACTAGCCGTACATTTTTGGCTAAGAAACAGAAACAACTGATCTTTATTCTGAAACTTCCTGTAGTGGGTTCTTTTTGCAGAGGCTCTGCGGGGGACACTAAGGCTGCATGTATGAAGGAGTTAAGTCCCACTGAATCCAGTGGGACTTACTTCTGAGTAAACATGTTTAGGATTGGTAGGGCATATGTTAGGGTATATCTTCACTACAGATTAATCCCTTGTTTATACTAGTTCAGCCTTCCCCAATCAGGTGCCCTCCAGATGCGTTAGATTACAATTCCAAATATCCCCCAACCAGCTTTGCTGACTGGGAGATGGTGGGGGTTGTAGTCTAACTCATCCAGATGTCAAAGAAATCCATAACTGAACCAAATGAGTTTGGATTTTTATGAATCCACCCCATGGATTCCACAGCAGACTGGCTTTCCCCCTGTCAAGTAGATCCTGAGGACTCGCTGACAGTTTTCCCCACTTTCCCAAGTTTTGTGCAAATTTTGTCATAGAAAAATGCTAAAATTAAATGCAATTAAAAAAACAAAAACAAAAAAACAGCCAAAATGTGCATTTCCTCCATAGGCTAGAGTGCAAAAATGCACATTTGGGGAAAATTTGTACGTTTTTGCACGTACGTGTTTGTGCAAATTTGGAAACTAAAAAAAAAAAAAATCCAATTTCGGTGATGGGGCAGACAACAGAACGAAAGGTGCCTGACAATCCATGAAACACAGATGTAATGGACTTTACACAGTCCATACATCCCTGTCTGGTAGGCACCAGCTTGGAGAAGTCTGAACTAGTTTAATTCTCATGACTTCCTTCAAAGAATCCAGGGAACTGGAGTTTAATGAAGGTGTTGTGATTTCTGTTCATGATTTCCACCCATGCCCCCCAGTTCCCAGAACAAGAGTTCCTTGGGGAAAAGGGAATTACTTTATTATGCCCTGGATGAAGTTGTGTTATCTGTTCCTCAATCCATTTCTGAGATGTGGATGCATAATCATTGAATCTAGGCACCAGTGCAAACCTCTATTTAATGTAACTCAAATTTACAGCACAATTATTTATTTATCTATTTATTTATTCATTTCATTTCTATACCACCCAATAGCTGAAGCTCTCGCAACTCTAGACACGTTTGCGCAGAAGTAAGGCCCTCCTATGTGACTCCCATGTAGGTGTTCATAGGATCGCAGCGTTCCTTGGACCAGACCATATGATGCTGCCTTATATTGAGTCTGGCTATTGATCCATCTAGCCCAGGATTCTCTTCCGTGACTGGCAGTGGCGCTCGAGGGCACATCCAGAGGTCTTTCTGACCCTTGCTGGTCATTTCTAGGTTTATTTTTAAAACTAGAAACACCAGTAATTGAAGCTAGGGCCTTCTGCACTGAGTGCATATGTTCTGCCATGGAGTCAGTCTGTACCCTACCTCTAAGCTCAGTGTTCTAAGTCCACAACAATATGAAATGTAATAAATTACCCGAGATACAGCTGAAACATACCTTCTTTTGGCAAACATTTCTGTCCACTAATCTACTTGTTTTAAATAAGGTTATTGAATTAGGAAAAAAAAACTAACCAGGGGTGCGAACACAGCTAAAGTGCGAGTATAGAAAGATTGGAAGGGATATTCTTTTGATGTTGCTGTATTCACCCATGTTTCTTCTGGATCTTCATCCTCAATTAATATTGGTGGTGAAGCACTATGAGTGGTGTGGTTAAATGACTCCACTGTCTGTGGTTATAACTAGTGTCAGCTTGCTTGCTATGGGCTGTGGATTCTGTGGTAAAAATCACAGTATCTTCATCGCTATTAATTTCTTACATAAGCACTTGTTTTCTGTTTTCCTTTTTATTCCTTGATACTGGCATATTGTTAGTTGATACAACTTCGCAGAGGTTGGAATGGCCCTTTAATGCAATGAAGCCTTCCAGCAAAGTTACACAGCTGTCAGAGTTGGACACATTATGCCTGCCCCATCTGAATGAAGCCATGCCTGCTGGCAACCCTTGGCACAGCGCCTGCCATGGGGCACCCTATAGCCCCCTGAGGGAGGGGGTCTGTCCACTCCATTTCCTTGAGGGGGGCTGCCCCATAGCAGGTGGGAAGGGACAGCCATATAGTTGTGTCTCTCAGACACTCCCCCTGGCTTCAAACTGTATCGACTGCAAAACTATGGGCTGGTTAAGGACATTTGCCACCTAATGACTGGAGATGGTACTGAAGGCTTCAAGCACACACCTATTATGATTATCGTAGCTGCCATGTGTGCTTTAAATATAAGGTGCCATGTGTGCAGACTGATCCTATGTAAAAGTAAATCCCGCACACTGGAGGCATTCAAGACGAGGCTGGACAGCCATCTGTCAGGGATGCTCTGACTTGGATTCCTGCATTGAGCAGGGGGTTGGACTCGATGGTCTTGTAGGCCCCTTCCAACCCTACTATTCTATGATTCTATGACAACCCAGGTCTTCTTATTTAATGTTTCATGCCCTAATGCAACACCTCAGGTCCTCAAGAAATCAAAATATTCCACAGTTTGGTCTGGATGCACCACCTGCTTGTCACTCTCAGAATTGCTCTGAGATGCTTTTAACACTGATGAATGAAACTGTGAATGGGGTTAACCAGAATTTCACCTGTTAAGCTCCAAATTTGGTTTCTTCCCCACAAGCAGTTTGACTTTCCTGCATTGTGCTGGAAAGTCTGAAGGGGGTTTCCCTGCTTTATCAGGGTCCACAATCATGCAGAAGCTTCTATTTGTGTTCAAGCAGATGTACATAGAAGACCTTCCCAGCCAAAACAGGAAGACAAGAGGCAGAGAGGGCAGGACCAGTATATATGGGGACATTTAGGGTATGGTCAATGTGTGCACCACTGCACCCCTTCCATGAATTTCTGTTTCCTGTTCAGGCAGAACACCAGAACTGCTGGATAATAGGAACAACTCTGCATGCTTCCAGACACTAGGACGCAATAGAGAATGTCCTTGTTGTCTGATCAGTTCCTTCTTCCTGCTCCCTCCCCTTCCTCTTCTCCCCCTTGCCTCTGCAACAAGTGCCACACAGCTCTCTCCAGAGAGGAACCAAGTAACTAGATCTCATGCCTTTGCTCACTTACATTCACACACCCAGGTTTAGGGGTGTTTGTGGTTGAACAGTGCTAGATAGTCTTCTCTGACAATGTGTATAAAGCACTAATAAAGTAAGTTGATTAGAATTTCTTTTAAACTGGCTCTAGCCTGTGTTTATTGCTCCAATATTAAATGTTGTGTTGCCATGCTTTCTCTGTAGAAAGCAACTCTGCTGTAAGTCACACCAGACTTTCCAACAGGAACAAGACTAGTAACAGATGTGGAATGAGCCTGGACAAGCCAGTGTCAAGTCTAATCATCTTGTCTGCCACATCTCATCCAAAGCAGCCATGAGTAATACAAAATCCAGGGTCAAACAAGATGTCAAAGGGAGTCAAGTTGATCAAAATAAGCAGGCAAAGATGCTGAGAACAGGCAGGAACTCAGTGCTGAAGAAACTGTTTACCAGCTTCCAGCTTCCTGTGACAGGAAGCAGCAAGCTTTTGATGAGCCCTCAGAACAGGTGCAAGTGAACAAGATAAATGCCTTGCCCATACAGTGAAGTACTGAGTTCCTGAGGACACAAAACTGCCAAGAGTGGACTAGTAACACTGACATAGGCCTATCATTAAAAAACAAAAACAAAAAACGCACAGTGGAGATGGCATATGAAGCTTAGTTTATCTCACCCCTGTCAAAGTAGCATGTTTTCAAGAGTCTTTCTGGAGGATTTTTAGTGAGTGCAAGGCTTTATTTATTTGTTTGCTTATATCATTTTTAGACAGCCCAGGAACCAAGAGCCTCTGGGCAATGTACAGGTAAATTAAAAACATAAAATTGGAAGTCACAATAAAACAGTGACTGAGTTCACACAACACGATAAGCCACGGTGGGTTGTGAGCCACGTTTGTTTCAGAGTGGCTTCTCGTGTTGTCTGAATCCAGCCAAAGTGGCTTGTGCACGGTTAACAAACCATGCTGCTGGGTTCAGACAACATGACAAGCCACTCTGTAAAAACATGGTGCACAACCCACCATGGCTTATCATGTTGTGCGAATCCAGTCACTGAGAATAAAATAGCACAAAATAAAACCAGCAACAACAAGGGATAAAAACATTACCTTCCATAATAAAACCAAAGTTAAAGAAGCAGCAAAAATAAAACAGTGCAAAGCACTACAACGGGTTTTTTTTCTTGGGAGAATTAAAAGATCTTCAACTGGTGCCAAAAAGACCATAATGTAGGCACCAGGTGAGCTTCTCTAGGGAGGGGAACCACCACTGAAAAGGACCTCTCTCTAGTAGCGACCTGCGTTGCCTCATTTGGTGGGGCCACCAAGAAGAGGGCCTAGTATAAAGATCTTAGTTAAATATGAGGTCCAGATAGGTAGATATGAGAAGAGATACTCTTTCAGGTAAGCTTGCCCCAAGCTGTTTAGGGCTTTAAAGGTTAAAAGATTTGAATGCAGCCTAGAAACAGATTGGCAGCCAGTGCAGATGGTAAAGCAGTGGCATAATATCATATTTGTCAGTCCCAGATCTTTTGAATAAGCAAAGCACAAAACAAACAAACTCTATACTCTCTATCTATTTTTAAAGAATCATCCCCTTTCCAACTTTTTACATGCTTACCTGTTAAGGACACACAAAGAGGGAAAAGATGACTAAGAAGTAATTTTTCTCACTTTCCTGTTGCGTGGCGAAAGGGTAAATAACAGAGGCTCTGTCGGGTTTTCCCCTAAAAAGAAAGCTGGATATTAATAGCCTGGGGGTTTATCACTAAAAATAAATGTGCCAGATGATGCAACAACAACAACAGCAAAAAAAGAGGAGAAGCTACAAGAGAGCAGTTGTCAGAGATCACTTTCTCTTGCAAAATGCAGGTGTTTCTGCTTTTTCTTCTGTGTTAGTCTGACCAGGAATCTGGACTGGAGCACCTTGCTAACAAAATCTGGAATATGCCATCCAGACCTGAGACTTATCTCACTGCCCAGTTTTTCTAGCATTAGAGGCAAGATTTTGCCAACACAAGACAATGTAACAAGTAGTAATTGAGGTGCAACTCCTTTCCCATATTTTTAAAGGGTTACCTTCCACCACCACCCAGCAGGTTTCCTAAGCCTTTGACAGACAGATGAAAGACAGTTTGACAGGTGATGCCTTTTACAACATCGAGAAGCAGTGAAATGCAGAGCTCCACCTGTTGAAATCTACCTATTATATAGCTATTAACAGCACAGGAACCCAAGCCAGGAAAAGCATACAATTTATTGTTTGAGCCATTTCCCCCAAACAAGTATTTTATTCTTTGCATAAAAATATATGTTTAAGTTACAGTGTCAGTGTAAGAAGGCTGTCCTCCAGGGAAAACTATTTCATTCTGCTCTCTCCTCTGCTACCATTTGGAAGGGAAAGAAAGCAAAAGATGAAAGGAACATTCCTTCAACTTAGACGATTCTCAGTTCTAATGTCTCTGGCATGGGGCTGTCAGCTGGCCTTTTAAGAGCGGGTGCTAATCCATGCTAGAGGTGAGCTTAAATGTCTCAAAAGCATTTCTCTGGAAACATTTATTTTGTGATATAGTTCTTCTTCCCCTCCACATTCTGCCACATTGCAGAATTTTCGCTAGATATTCAGCATTGTTTTTTGCATGGCAGCCACCGCTTCTCCCACCACCACCACCACCACCAAATGCCCCAGTCTGATGCTAGTTCCAGGGCATTATGGGGGCTGCAAAATGGCGGTCAGGCTGCCAGCATGTGACAGCAATAAATACATACATGCATACATCAATGCTGAGGAAAAAAGAAAGAAGCTATGTCTCACCACCTGCCCCCTGCCCTGCCCCAGAAACTGCCAAACAATTTCTCTTCCACCTGGAGAAATATGTCAAAATGGTTCCCCAGTTTCTAGGGATGGACAGATCTGTCAGTCTTGGTCTCACTGAGATTGTCAGTTTCTTGAGGTTCAGCCCATTCTATTCCATTTTTCCATGAGCTTGCAATTTATTTATTTATTTATTTTAGAAATCCATATGGAAATTTATACGCGTTTTTTGTAAGGTACACATGATTTTTTGTACACATTTTGGGATGCAGGATGCACCCATCGACTAAAGTAAGTTTGTGCACATTTTAGAAGTCTATGCATTTTCTTTTGTATGTTTTTCAAAATGAATGCATTTTTGAGTGCATTTTGTTTTGTAGAATGCATCGCAAGCTCAGAAATGTATGGGTCTCTAGCCACAAATGGTGTTTGTGTCCAAGAGGCATGAACTGAGTAAATCCATTAAAAAAACCTCAGTCAAACAATGTCTCACACATCCCTACCAATTTATCTCCCCACAAATAGAGTGGAAAATTCTGAGAGGCCGTACCATGCCGTTCCCGAAAAGGTTCACCTATTGGTCTCCCCATATCAAACCTTTGGGTGTTTGTTTTTCTGGCCAGTTCCTGTTCTAGCACAACTAGTTGCATGAGCAGTTGTGATGATCCTTCCATTTTCACTAAACAGTCAGCACAGTAGTTTCATTCTTCAATAAAGCTGAAGAATATGTGGATACAAACTGAGACTTTTAACCCTTTGGAACAAAAGTTTCAGTATATCAACTTTTTTCCAGCATGATACATTTGGGGGTGGGGGGAATTATTAGGGGGATATATACATGCTATTCAGGATTATGGTTTGATTATTTACTTTATTAAGAAGCCAACACTTAGAAAGTTAATTTCTCAAGTTCTAGATATGGGGTCAAATGCAGTGGTAAACGTCTCTGCAGCTTCTGAAGTGGTGCCGATGGCTTCCTTTGTTGCTGAGGCAAGTTCATGCAGTTAAGCCTATTTTTGTCCTTTGATGGTTCCAGTTTCAAAATCACCTGATGATAGTTGTACACAGGTAGGATTAATTGGCTTATTGCAGATAAAAACTGCAAGGAACTGCAACGACAAGGTGGGGGGACGTTCTTCTGATGCTCTCATTGCTTTGAGCCTGGGTCCCCTGCCACATCAAAGTGTGCACCGCACAATACCTTGCCATGTTTGTAAATCAGCTTTCTGCCTGCACTTTGCTGTTGCTAATCTAGAGTCAAACAATGTGCTTATTATTATCCTGTTTCATAGGATAATAAGAGAGGCTAATTATCTCAACTGCCAGCCAGGTGCTAACAGTAAGTCTTCCTATGCCAATTACGATGTGGTAAAATGGCTAGACGCTTTCAAGTGCCCGAACCATAGCCTGTCAAATGCTGATCTTAGGAGACTTGTTTGGTGAAAATGCTGTAGCACCACAGTAAACACAGTGAACTGGAGGTGCGCAAGGCTGGTGTATACAAAGACACATTATAATGACAGGTGACTAGATATGTGGCCAATGGGTGCCCTCAAAATGTGAATGGTTTCCAGTGGTACTATGCACTTCAGTACCACCAGCCTATCAGGACAAGCCATCAAATAAAAGTTGCTAGGGATCAACCCGGAGATCACGGCAGTGCCTTTAAACATCCAAAGCAGGAAGGGAGAATGTAGTCACTTCACCCACTTCCCTTGCGGCTTCAACCAGTCTTTCATTCTCCCAGAGTGAAAATCCTGCTTGCTACAGCAGATGGAGGAAGATGTTGGTCAAAGAGAGTGGTGGAGTCTTGGGGTCTGGAGTGAAGTGGGCAAACGCTTTCATGCTGCTTTGAACCAATTAAATGTGTGTGGGACCTGTGGCCATCTAGATGTTGCCTGACTACAGCTCCCATCATCCCTAAGCCTGGCCTGGATCAGGGATGGTGAAACTTGTAGTCCAGCAACATCTGGAGGGTCACAGGTTCCCCCAAACTCTGCTTTTAAAGGCAGAGGTGCAACCTCTAGATGGATACCTGACAATGGCACTGGAGGCCTAGTGATACTTTGAGAAGTACACACCGTTCTATTCAAGGAATGTATTAGAATGTCAGAAAAAAGTACATTTTCTCCCCAAAATGCATTAATGCAATACTCCTGGCATTGAATCTTCTTTTCATATTCAGCATTTCATTGTGTTTAGGTTCTGTCTGCCAAATCATTTTCCAGGGTTGCTTTGTGCCCTGGATCCAAACTCCAAAGTCACTTCCAAAACAAAATTGTCAGTCACTTCTGAAGTAGAGTTCTCAATGCGGTGGATATACAGAGTTTAAGATTTTCTGTATGTGTGTATGTGTGGAGATATCTATCTATCTATCTATCTATCTATCTATCTATCTATCTATCTATCCATCCTCCATGGGCTGACACTAAGTCACACCTTTATTACTTGCCAGATGTTGCATTTAAATCTGTGATTTAACTGACTGAAAGGAAAAACCAGACAACTAATTCCTTAAAGATCACCCAGTTGGTGGAGACTTCTTGATTCTTCATCTTAGTTCACCTGGAGTTTCAGTTCCAAAGTAGTTCAGTTCCAGCTAAATTCCCAACTTTTTTTTAAAAGTACGAATATAATGTAAAATGTTTAGTAGCATTGTAATTTCTTCAGCATGAAACTTGATTCTGGCAACCTTCTATCCTTTTTTGAGGAGGAAAAAGTGGGCCACATCAAACCTTTTCCCCTGATGTGCTAGTGCACTACATGCAGGGATTTTATTTTACAAGATAGGAGCATTCAACAATATGGTCATTTCTCTTGCACCTGAAGTCTGAAGTGGTACCATCCAGAATGCTACCCCCCTCCTTCTTTATAGCCTTTAGGCCAGGTAGTTTTCCCTAACCTGGTGCCCTCCAAAGGTGTTTGGACTACAAATACCATCACCCCCAGGGCTGACGGGAGTCATAACACAAGCACATCTGGAGGGCACCAGGTTGGGGACAGTTAGCATGGACTGTTACTTGGAAATTGCCAGGAGCACATACATGTGTACAAGATCTCTACTGCAGATCCTATTTCCCATGTACAGGGTTTGGTAGTAAAACACCACAATATTTTTAAAAGATGGATGATCCACTACTATAAACTAATGGGCGAAATTACAGGGGCAGCACAATGTGGTTTACCACTGTATTGCCTTGAAAAAATACTTATTCCTGAAGGCAGCTTTAAGCTTGCAATCCTATAGTCACATATCTGGGAGGAAGCCCCAGTGAACTCAATTGGACGTACTTGTAATAGGTATGTATGGACTTGCACTCGCACATTAGATGGCAACAAATAATGGATTTAATCATTAACCTGTGAAAGAAATGCCCCCAGCCTGAAACCCTGGAGAACTGTTGCTGCCAATCAGAGTAGACAATACTGAGCTAGCTTGACCAATGATCTGCCTTGATATAAGGCAGCTTCTGAAGCTGCTTTGCCTAGCACAACACTAATTTCAGCAGCAGTTTGAGAAAAAATTAATTTGGGAAAGAATTGTTTCTAGATTGCACTGATTATAAATGCAAACACGTGAGGTTTGCCCTGGTTTCTCACACCATGGATTTCAGCCACCGGTCTCTTGATTCCAAAGGAAAAAAAGATGAGAGGAAGGGGTTTCAATTATTTCCTTTTTGCAGGGGGTTAGAAAGGTTCTTGTAAATGACTGATGCAAATACTGGAAACCCAGTTAAAACAACTGGATAACAGATGGCAAAAGGAAAGTGGTTTACAGTAAAGTGTTACAGAGCAAAAGATCATTTACAAGAAGCAATTACAGAAAGAGCCCTAAGCATCCAAGATCCCATAAAAGGGTAGCTAGGTTGGGTGCACCACTTTAATGGCATGTGTGTGTGTGTGTACATATATATAGTTTCTGAGCAAAAATAAAATCGTTAATTTTTTTTAAAATTCCATTTTGGACCACCACCACCACCCTGCTTCTCTCCCTCTTAGGATCTTTTCAGATTACACAGGAGGGAACATTCTAACCCCAGCCTGACTCCCGATGGCTCTGACTGCACTTGTTCACTCATTCATTTGCTAGTAGCGCCATCCTTGGTCACTGGATTGGCGGCATTCTTTCTGCAATGGGGATAGGCGCGTGTTCCCTGTGATATTGTTTCTAAACAATACAGTGAGATGTGTGTTGTATTGAGAAGGGAGTGCTGCATTGAAACACAGACACACAATAATACTTTTTAAAATGCAAGTGGCTGGATTGTTTTGCTGGCATCTGTTTTTAAAACATTAAAAAACCCAACCTGTGGAAGCACTTCCACGATTTGCGATACTGTATGGCTGACTTGGCAATGATGCCATACAATCTCTACCACCACCACCCACCCACCCACCCACCCCGCTTTCAAGGATCTTATTTCCCTTGAGGTTATGGGTCACTAAAATACCAAGAAATATGAAGCCTTGCAGAGAGATGTAAATACTTATTACAGCTTAAACCGCTAAGGCAACAGACTTCCTTTGATGTCACAGCAGGGAGAAATTGAGCTGCAGAGTTTTGAGGGTGGCATTGGTTGCGTTGGTTGATGAACGTGTTTAGCTTTCTATTGTTTAGATCATTTTTCAGCCCTCCAGTCTAATTCCTTATGGGCTGATAAAGGTGCTGTTGTTTTCCAGAAAAAGTAGTAGGAGCTTGTAAAATAACAGGCTTGGTGGGAGAGCCGTAATCAGCAAAACGAACTCTGCTAGACTACTGTCAATATGCTGTAATGCTGAAGGGATGTCTAGCATTGTGCTCTCAGTTTCTTCTCATTACCAAATACTGCCAGGGTTCTCCAGCTGTGGCGGTTCCTACATATGCTCTGCTAAATATGTCTGAAAGCAGTAAATACTTAAGATCCCAAAGAGGCAAGACAGTCTGTTGCTGTGATTGCTAGCAAAGTTTTACTCCCCCTAAAAGATTACTGTTATAAATACAGGCCTAACATGGCATTAGATTTGAAACAGATGAGGTGAACTCTAGTCCATGAAAGCTTATGTCAGTCTTCCCATGCTGCCTTGGGATGATGGGAACTGTAGTCCAACACATCTGGAGGGGACCATGCCAGGGAAAGACTTGGCTTATGCCAGTATCCATTTGTTAGCCACAAGTCTCTATTGTTTTTGCTGCAGCAAACGTGACTACCTCCCTCCACAGAAATGGATGCCCATTCTATGGTCTCAGTGCCCATGGTACAGCCTCAATATTACTCCTTGTTTTGTCTCCTCCTTCCATGTGGTGAATAGCTGACTACCATGATTTCCTAGACACCCAGATTCAAATTCTTGTTTAGCTCTGAAGTTCACTCAGTAGATTGCTACCTCTCCAAATAAACTCCATGGTTTTGGCTGCTTTTCCACTGAAATCAATGAACCTTACTTTCCATATAGATTTTTAACCCCATGTGAAAACATATACTTGGAATAATTACTTCAGCATAGCTTCTCATGTGATAATATGTGGGATTTATCATGTTCTAGAACTTTGGCAGATTTCCAGGGAATCAGATAAGGCACATTGGGAAGAAATATGTTCACCACAAAAATATTATGAATAAGAGTCATGTTGTCGTGATGTCACCCAGTGAGAAAGTACCATGAGCATAATGTGGTTCCTCGTTTATTTAAGTGTTCAGGCATATGATCAAAGGCCAAAGAAGTAAATACATGTATGAAGAGAGGGCTGTTATGTAGTCAGTGGTTGGAGTAGAACCGCTTCCTTTGATGTGGGCATTTATGTTAAAAAAAATTCCAGTGTTTCTCCTTGTATAAATTTCCTTGCTGGACATTATGATGGCCAATTATTTAGAACCAAAACATCTCATTTATTTTGTATTTGGTTTATACAGAGCCTGCCAGATGAGAATTGTGGTGTCACACTGGAAACGTTCTTACCCCTTGACTAAATTTCCTATTCAGCATACTAGTCCTTAATATGGGTTACATTAACCATTTCTTCCTTTTGGGCAAAAACTTCATTCTACCCTTCTGTCCTGTAGGATGTGGCGAGGCCCGTTCTGGAGTTTTTCTTTTGCATGGTTCTGTAGGAAAGTCTCTTGTATTCCACCACGTTTCTCCCACCCACATACTTGGCCCATCTTCATTGGGCTTTCGTCCACCCATCCATCCATCCATCCATCCATCCAGTTTATACTTGCTAGGGTGGCCACTTACATATTGCCAAAAAAGGACATGTATTTGCATAAAATTTGCATATGATAATTTATATGTATAGGTGAACATTTACATATATGTACTCTAACTTAAATAGAAATACAATGCATCTAACCATAGTAGGGAAGTTTGTGACTAGATGACCGGTATGCTTGCTCAGTCTGCTGTTCAGGTGCTCACTGTTGATGGGCCACTTCCAGGCCCCTCCCTGCTCTTCCTTCATATGGTTCTTTATCTTTGACCCGGATTTAGACTGGACAACCTTTCAAATAGAAGACACTGATGAATAGAGGACTGTCTACTGACAGTAAACTAGGACACATGGCCACCCTAAAACTGTTCTAGCCAGTGGATGACAACATGTAAAAACGTACAGCAATAAAACTGCAACAAAACCAACACTATCAATTAAAAACAGAAATCAGCAAGCCAGTCCCCAAAACAATAGATCCTATTTTCTGTGATGTCCAGTGGTCTAAAAGGCCTTCCAAAACAAGAAGATACGAAATATTCTTTTAAAAGTTATGAGAAAGCCAGTCAAGCAAGCCAACCTTCAGAGGCATCTGCAAAGGTGGGTGGACATCACAGAAAATACTTGAGGCCTACCTAACACAGCTCCACCAAAACACAAAGCAGACCTATGATCGTACTAGAGCATGAGGACGAACATTTGAAACTTCATCCAGTTCTCTATTGTGTTCATTTCGGTGTGCCACTCCTTAAGTAAAAAATGGTGGTTTCCCAGCTATGTCCCAAATGGTTAATTAATATTGTTCCTAAGAAGTCCTAGTAGCTATTATTTGACAGCTGCTCATTTAACCCACTCTGTGTTGGGTAGAAAAAAGTTTTTAAAACCACTACAGCAAAGGGAGATCCTAGCTATAGTGTAAATCAGGTAACCACATTTTGAACAGTTGTTCATGGTACACTGGCCTCTTGTTCCTTGCTCTTCAGATTCTCAGATGCAGCTGTTAACATTTTCTCACCCGTCTACACAGCCAAGACCTCTAGGGCTTATTATTATTGTGGGTGTAATAGAGTAAATCATATCTGCTAGTGAAAGACAATGTGCAGAAATCTGCTGGCTTTAGCAAACACACTCACAAGGGATCTTATACAAACCCTCTTCCTAGCTTAATTTCGTTTTTCTCCGGAAAGTTGTCTTTCAGCTGGATGAAACCTTCAGAGGCCTTCCTCTTTCAACATGAAATAAAACAGCATATTTGGGGGGAGGGTGTATTATACTAGGCTGTGTTATTTAGGAACATATAATTAGAAAATCAGGATGCTGATTCTTGCTCTTTTCCTTCCATGTCAAGTCTACTTGCAGAATTACCATGTGACTAAAAATACACCATTATATGGTGGTTTGCAAAATTAACCTGACTATACTTTCCCCCATTTCTTTTTATCAGTCCTGTAGCCCAAGTGGAAATAACATTCTTCCTGACTCACTTAATAGTGCTTTTGTTTAATTGTTATTTGTATTGGCTTCAACATTTGATTCCTTTGAATCTAGAAATGTTCTCCTAATGGCCCACAGGGAAAGTCTGAAGGTATGCAGAAATAAAATAATGTCCTGCTCAGTGATGTTCCAAGTTCATAAATATGTTTTAAGCAACACAATAGTTTTTCAGCCTGTAATATGTCCCTTGAAAAGTATAATTGTTAGCCAAATGTCTGCTCAATATGGAAAGTAAATCATTTGTAACTTAGTATTCCAGAGACTATACTGACATAGACACAAGGAAGCGAGACATATGGTGTAGCTTTGTTCCTGGAGTATGGTTGCATACAATCTACACATTTTGGGGCTCCTTCTCAATTTATGTTTTAAAGGTAGGCTCTGGGAGAGTAAAATCAACCTTAAAAAGCTCTTCAGAGAAATCTAACATGGATATATGTAATATATGTATCTATATGGAAAGATACCAGAAGCACTTCTGAAGTTTAACTGTTTTTTCACTGAGTCATGTAGATATGTTATTTATTTAATTTATTTATTACAATTATTTATATGTTCCCTTTCAGAATACAGATCCTACCAAGATGGCCTACAAGTAACAAAAACACCACCACCCCTGAAAATCGTGTGTGTGTGTGTGTGTGTGTGTGTGTAATATTACATTTTCATGGATCAAATACAGATCTCTCATTGTCCAAAATTTGTACAAAAGACAACATTCTGGTACATGACATGATAGATGAGGCCAAGAGGCAGAGACCTGTAGAAGGCAAGAGGTGGCCAAGGGTCAAGGCCCAGTGGTAAACTGATGGAGTTCAGTGCACCCTGGAGTAGAAGCAGTGGTAAAGAGAGCCCTCAGAAAATGGTGGACACCTATTGCATGCCTCTTGACACCAGGTGATACCATGCACCCAAACATGATTTTCAGGCCAGCACAGCTCAACCTAACACAATGCAGAGTCTGCACTGCATTCTATAACTATTGCAAAAGCACAAAACAAGAACTAAGGGTAGATGAAGAACAGATAATTAAAATGGGCGAACCAAACTCCAGACTACACATTCAGGGCTCAATCCTATGCATGTTTAGACAGAAAAAAGTCTTACAATTCCCAGCATTCGCCAGCCAGCATGGGAGTTGTAGGATTTTCTGTCTAAAATGCATAGGATTTCACCTTAATTCACATTTTTAATACACATATATGCAGCATATTATTAAGGCATTAAGCATTTAAAAGACAGATGGGCATTTTACAGATGGGCAACTTTGAGGCTGAAGGTCTCTGTTCTTGGGACAAATATATAATCCATACCAGAGTTCACAAAACACATGCAGAGCAGTTCACTCAAGGAAGTGAGCCAAGCCACAGACTACAAGAATTTATGTCGTAATATGCTTTATGTGGTCAAGGGATTAAACATTAAAAAAAATGCATATCAACATCAGCAAATAATCTCACACCCTAATCATATACACAGACATAGCATACACCCTCACTCATTTTATCTCCTATGAAGACAGACCAGAATCATGCAGACACAATACACACAATTACACCCATATCCCCCACACACAGTCAGACAGCCCTGGTCCTGAGTGACTCTGGACTTGCCTATTGATTCTGCCAACCCTCCTGGCCTCGTCTGTTCCATTAGTCTTGCCTTCCCTTCCTGACCCCAACCAGCCAGCATGGTTCTTCTCTTTGCTGAGCTGTCAGCCCACTAGTTGACTTGCTACCATGACTACAGTGGCTTTCAATTTGGAGCCTCATGACCATTTTACACACACAATGTAAAGGCAAATGTAGTTTTGTCACTTAGTGTACTCTCGGCTTAAGCCCCTTTCAGGTGGTCTGTTCATAGACTGAATTTATGTGCACAAGGGGAAAGGTGGCAGGCTCCACTCTTTGCTCTCCCTGCATTCACTGAACACCTAAACAGAACTCTACACACATGATCAGGAATGCTGCCATTGATGGGGTTCCTCATTTTATGAACAGGGCCCTCCATAGCTGAATGCACACGGGCTCCATTCAGGAATTCAGTGAATGGGGGGGGGGAGCAGCAGCATCTCCCATCCTCCTCTGACATCCAGTCATTGCACAAGCAGAACAACTAAATGACGCTCCAGAGCTGTGGCCAATCACAGCTCTCTGTTGAGTGAGTGTACCTGTATGCTAGACATTAAGCATCTGATAAAGTGGGCTCATTTTATTAAAGTTTCTGCCACAGAACATGTGCCAGAGAGAGAGAGAGAGAGAGAGAGAGATTGCCCTGGAAACAATTTTGATGATGGGTAGCATATATATTTTAAATATTCAAACAAAAAACCAACCCAAATACAAATGTAGTATGTGAAAGGGAACTCAGTAGCAGCTTACTGAGCAATACCTAAGGCATGGGAAATAGACAGTTAACATAATCATCTTCCCACTCCTTCAGCCACCACTGCTACTGGGAATAGCAAAGAGGAGTTGCAGACTATCCAGCTGCCCAAGGGGAAATGCTCCAGCCCAAGGACCAAAAACATCTGGTGCAACATGGTCTTGGTTGCTATGCGGCTCATCTCCTATTTCCTTTATGACCATTGCAGGACCTTGAAGGAGAAGCAAGTGGCGCAGCAAGGGAAAGATCTAAGGCCCGCGGACTGGACAGTTCACCTAATTGTCAGCACTCTACTTCAGTCCCCATGGGTGCCAGGAAGAACCAGGATGCGCAGTACTCTATCCTTTTGACAGAGTACCTTTTCCATACCAAATCATCTTCAACCTGATTCACCCAAAGCATGGCAGATATTTGGAATGGCCACCAGACATAGGAAGATTTGGTGAATCAGGATTTGGTGAATCAGGATTTGAAAGTGATGGAACCATAAATCACTGGGTTTATTTTCTGATTTTGAACAATGGATTTCAAATGGAACCATCTTCTCTCCTTTGCCAAGCCATATACATTCTTGCAAACAAAGTACTGATGAATGAGAGCCAATCCATCTGAACTTTCTCAACATTTAAAAAGTTCTTTCAATACCAAACTACCTTGATTTTGTAAGCAAATAGAAGGGCAATTTTTAAAATGTTTAAGTCTACAAGACCCATACAGCACTGCAACCATGATATTCAAACACACCCCTGGCTTTAATTGAGAAGACCCAAAATTCAAAAAGGCAGATGCTATTTAAAAATTGCTTAACAATGGGCCATTTCAGTATAAAATTGCTCCATTGATAGTTGAAAAAATGCATATCAACATCAGCAAATAATCTCACACCCTAATCATATACACAGACATAACATACACTCTCACTCATTTTATCTGCTATGCATGATACCAGAATCATGCAGACAACAAACACATCAGTGGGAAAGTCCACTGTTCTGTACCTGCCACCAAGGGTTAAAATATTTCTGCCTTTCAGTACATGTGAGCCTTCAGGTAATACAGAAGTCATAAAGGCCCTGAGATTGTTTTGGCTTTCCACATTTCATCAATTAAGGCACCTTTTAAACTTCATCTCTATCACTCCCTGAAATGAAGATCTCACGGACATAATCTGTTGCCATCACAAATGCTGTCTCTCACCACTGTCATTTAGTCTGAAAAGGGTGTAATTTACCTCTCAGATGATGACAACTTATGCATTCAGTAACTCAGTGGTCTACAACTGCCACACTCATTTAAAGTAGCCAGAAGCAGAACTATAGTGATGGGAACAGACAAGCACATGGACGGGATTGTTAGATCACAACCCATTGGCGGGAATCCATTTTTTTTCTTTAAGAAGATAACAATAAAGAAGATAATTATCAAGTAACTCCTTTATTCATGCTTTCTGTGAACCCAGTCTATCTAGAGCCAAGGTAAACATTCTCAAAATACATTTTTTCTGAGAAAACATTGGAGATTTTTCTTTTTTCTCAATATTATGTAGAATTTTCTCCCTCCTAATTTTTCTGTGCTGACTGGTATTTCCTCCCCATTCCCCCAGTGCCCTAGGGACAGGGTATTGTGGAGGATACAAAATGATGGTCCAGGCTGCTGATACAATCACTGCTGTTGCCACTTGCTGCATCAGCAAAACAAAAACCCAACACCTTGTAAAAAAAAGAAAGAAGCTGCGCCACTGCCACTGCTAATGATGACCCCCAACATTGAGAAACTGTGGGAGAATTCCTGGAGTAATTCAGTGAAATGGTACTCCCAATTTCTCTGTCCACAAATAGGGTAACGAATTTAAAGAGGCCATTTGTGCACAACTCTAGTACTCTACACCTCTTGGTTTAGTTGTGAGATGCAGGCAATACCAATGCAGAACTAAATCTGGCTATGTGTGAAATATGGATATTTGATATTGGGTTTTGATATCATCATTTTAATTACCCACAAAATTCAACAACATCCTGACCAAAGAAGAGTCTTTTCATTGGAGAGTTGGTGTAACAATTGAGGTGTGTGTGTGGGGGAAGTGTATTAAACTTGACGTGACACTTTGTGCATGAAATACTAATTTGAGGATTCAAATTTGGAACTCTTTCAGGGATCCAAGAATGATCTCAATAATCATACTAAAATTTAAATAGCAAAACCTGAGCTTGGATGGACATCTAATCTCAGTGTTTGCTGAAGCGATCACAGTGCAAATATAAATAGTGGTGTTCTTTCAGAGCAAATGTGGCAGGATCTGGCCAGTTTGAAGTTTTTCCAAACTGAATGGGAAAGCTGGGTATGGAAAAAGCCAATGCCCGATTCTCTAAGGAATGTATGGTGCTTTCATTAAACCTAGTTAAGTCATTTGAATGTAAAAGCCAAGCCAGTCCTCCTAGAGGCTTTAGCTGCAATCCTATACCCACTTTCCTGGGAGTAAGCCCCATTGAACTCAGTGGGACTCACCCTCTTGAGTAGACATGTATAGGATTGTGCAGTTAAAGGATTAAACCAGTAGACAGCTAGGGTGCTGCAGTCGATCGGCATACCATTCACAGCAAAATAGCCTTGGTAGGAACAGCAACAGAAAGTGAGGAAAGAGAGTCCAGCTTGTTGCACATAGGGGGTTGGATCCAGATTTATGTTGGATCAGCTGCACTGATGGAAGTGGAAGTCTTCCCCACCCCCTCCTTCGCATGGCAGCCTCTCCAACCCCCTGAAAATGCTACACAGAGAGTCAGGAGACCCTCCTGAATGGGGTCATCTGTAGTGTGTAGGAGAGGGGGTCCCCCAAAACTGGGTGGAGGGTCCTTCTGTGAGCAGAGCCCTTCCTCTCAGAGAAGGCAGATCCTGGATCCAACTCAGACTGTATTATTATTATTTGAGAAGGTGACAAGGCTTGGGGAAGGTTGAGTGGAAGAGAAGAGAAGAGAAGAGAAGAGAAGAGAAGAGAAGAGAAGAGAAGAGAAGAGAAGAGAAGGGGCAGGGCAGGGCAGGGCAGGGCAGGGCAGGGGAAGGGGAATACCACCTGAGACCTTTCACCTAAACAGTTCACTTTAGTAATGTTTTGTTTCTAAGCTTTTCAAAGTGAAATGGCAATGGGGGAGAAGGGGAAGTGCCCAAGAGCTGCCATATCAAACACTTTTGCCTAGCAACCTTTGTACACAGGGGCAAGAAAACAGATGCTTGAACAGGAAGTTCTCCATCAATTGCAATTTTCCAAACATGCACACAGCAGCAGCTCCCTAAAGCCGTTTATAGAAAAGTAAATTTGAAGCAAAATTAATCTCAGAAAGGCTTGTGAAAGGTGAATTGTGGCTTTCTTCCCCATGGAGATTTAAAAAGAAAAAAGGAATCGCTGGAGACTTAAAGAAGGCTTTGGTATGTCTGGATACTAATTGTTCAGTTGTCTAGACGGTGATGATATTATTACCAAGTTATGTACAGATACTCACTTTGTCACTGTTTCCAGGGCTGCCTACATGAATTGCTTCACTCAGTTCTGTTAACATGTGCAAAAGCTCCCTTGATATTTATTTTTCTCATCTAGGCAGAAATACTGCAGGTTCTTCCTTTTCTTAAGATCTGTTATACAATGAGCCATATATTAAAAGTGCAGCATGGGTTTAAATGCAGGAAACAACTGAACGATGTAACAAGAAACAACAACAGAGGGAAACAGGTTCTGCCTCTTTTTGAGGACAATAGAGCAATATTGTTTTAACAATCCTTCTTATTCCAGGATGTGGTAGGTGTGCACCTCTCCCAAATCCATTGGTAATTTTCATTCATTTTAATGTACACAACTTACAGTTTGGGGCTTCCTGCCTACCACTGAGCTTTGAAGAAGAAGAAGAAGAAGAAGAAGAAGAAGAAGAAGAAGAAGAAGAACAACAACAACAACAACAACAACAACAACAACACAGTCCTTTGGATATCAGTCTCGGCAGGCCAGCAAAACCAGCAAAAAAGATACTCTGTTGGAAACAATAAGCTGCCTCCAGAGTAAGGGCCAATCTACATGTTATGGAGGACACTACTAGCACCATCTGTATGGTGGCATTTTCACACTGCAGCTATAATGTGTAGCACCGTTTACTCCATGGATCCTCTAAGTCAGAAGTTGGCAGAAAGTTGGCAGATGTTTTGGACTGCAACTCCCAGAAGCCCCTGCCAGCATGGCCAATGGTCACGAATGCTGGGAGTTGAAGTCTAAAAGATCTGGATATCTACTTTTTTCCCACCCCTGCTCGAAATCAGCCTTCCCCAACCTGGTGCCATCCAGAAGTGGTAGACTGTAACCCCCATAATGCCCAGCCAGCAGAGCCAATGGCATCAGGTTGGGGAAGACTCCTCTAAATTGAAGGAGGGTTGGCATGTCACCACTGGAAGTTCCTGACAGCTGTGATGGTGCTATCTGGACTCTCCGTGCAGGGGGTCCATCTGGTGAACACCACTATGCATTATGCTGTAATGTTGAGAAAATTACCATGCAAAAGCTATTCCAGCCTTTTTCCACAAGGAGATGCCACTCAGGGCCTTTTCACACATGGCACCATGCTAACATGTTGGTTATTCATGCCATGTGGCTGAGCCTTGGTACTGCCTGTGAAGCCATCAAAATAAGATCTAAATCTCCATTATGGGAACATGCAGGTTGCAGGACAGATTGTGAGGGTCAATAGGTAAAGGTTAAGAGGTGTGTGAGTATGTAAACACCAAGGGTTTTCCCGCTTGCTTCCTGTTTCGTTTTTTTAAATGTGCGTAACCCCCAAATTAACACAGCCAAAATTATTCATTATAAACCATCCTGCTTTGATACATACAGAAAATGTATATCCTCCAGTTCCATAACTAGCTACCACAGAGGAATTAAGGCACATTCTGTTCAGGACTGCGGGTCTTGAGCTGTTGTTCACTCTGCCCTACTAACAGTCCCTGTGTTTTCATATGGGTTTTTCCTTCACCCCTACTTTCATTTCTCCTTTTCCCTTCTTGTTTCCTTCTTTAAGTATGCATGATGTGTTTCTTGATATTTGTAGGGTATAGGCATGTGCATTTGCTGTTCCTAATTCTCATCACAGCAGGCTAGAATATGTCATACGCAGGGCCGGCCCAAGACAATTTGCTTCCTGAGGCAGAGCAGCATGTGCCTCCCCTGCTGCCCCCAGCATCCAGTGACTGCATCCAGTGAAGTTGTTTTGGCACCTGAGGTAAGAACTCCCACAAGCACCCCCCATCCCTGGCAGTAAAAAAATGCAGAATGCAAAATATTATAACTTAAATAACTAATAATTTGCTGCTCTTTCATGACAATTCAAATCAGCTGCCTGGGGCAGCCACCTTACTCTGCCTGATGGCAGGGCCAGCCCTGGAACTGTTGCAGGAGGGAGAGGCGAGCCCTCCATCCTTCTCTTTCACCGCAAAGCTACGTAAATAAAATGGAGAGTATGACAAACATTAGACAAACCATCAGAAACAAGATGCATTAGTACAGTCTTCCCCAACCTGGTGCCCTCCCTGGCTGGGAATGCTGGGAGTTGTAGTCCAACACATTTGGAGGGGACCAGTTTGGGGATGTCTGCATTAGTACATTCTTTGCATGCTGTGGTATAGATAACAAAGTATGATATCTGGGTAAGAATTCGGGAGTAGTGCATAGAGATCATGCACTGTCAATTCATGACAGCTATTCGCTCCTAATTTTTCTTGTGTGTCATTCTAGTGGGAAAGTTTGCTTGAATTTTAAAATAAACAAACAAATAAATAAATAATTTATGAGGAATAGCAACCGTTCCCTTAGCCTAGTATTTAAACATTGTGGTTGAAATCAATTGGCTGTTGTGTGACAAGACGGTGCCCCCTTGATAACCATGTATGCAAAGGTATTCATTCACCATAATTCATTTTTTTACAGTGGTTTATTTTGTGGTTGAGCTTACTCAGGCTTCAAAGAAGGGAGGACAATTTTGTACATTTGACCTTTGGTTGGCCTTTCTTTTTAAAATACTGGAAAACTTCTGCAGGATGAACTGTGGGAGTTCAGATCAGCAATACACAAAGGCTGACTTGTTTAAGATTAAATATTAAAATAAGAAACTAGCATGAATGCTGCTTTTAAGCTCAGAAAGACCAACTACTACAAAACCAGAGAATTGTAGACATTTAAACTACTACAGTTACATTAATTTGTATACCACATTGTAAAGATCTTTTTTTTTATTGTATTAATGTTCCAGAAACAAAATGTAGATTTTTCAAGGAGAAAAAGAAAGAAAAAAAGCAAAGTCAACACTACCTGAAATATTAAAAAAAATTATTCTTGGAATTTGTGTTGTTATATGTCCATGAGTCTTTCATGGTAAGGGTCAAAACATTCAGATTGCAATCTTGCACCCATTTGGCTTGGAGTAAGCAAGTACCATTTAACTCAATAGGACTTACTTCTGAGTAGATATGTCACACTTTGAGGAAGTGTACGTTGTTATCCAAAGATCCTAAAATGGATTGGGCTATAGATTAAAATGGATAAATAACTATACATTTTGGGATATCGTTTAGACTCACTCTCAGACATGCTTATAGGAAATGTGTGTGTGTGTGTGTGTGTGTGTGTGTCCATCTATGTGTGTCTGTAGTTTGATTAACATTTGAGTAATGAATTAATGTATTCAGGGTTTCTTTTTTGCTAATTTTTCTGTTCTAATTTACTAATGCATTAATTTTATGTCTTAACTGTTCTAGGTATATTAGAAACAACAATGGAGGGAGCAATCCTGTCTGGATCAATGGTCGCCTCCAACCCCAGGGGCGACCGCCTATCCAGTCCAGTGCAGGGCGGGAGGAGCGGTGAGGAGCGGATCTCCTCGCTCCCCCTTCCTGGCTTTCATGGCTAGACAGCCAATTTTGGCTGTCTAGCCATGGGACCTCAGGGTGCAGGAAGCAGCAGCCGGACGACACATAGGATGTGTTGTGCCGGCATTTCTGACCTCCCCGCCCCCGGGAATGCCCCATTTTTTTATGTGCCGCACTGCTCTTACGAGCACAGAGCCAATCCACGCTGCCTACGAGGCAGAGTGGGAGGGGTTGGGTGTCGGTTCTCCAGGAACCAACCTCAGAGTGCGGGCTCTGAGGTTGGTTCCTGGAAACTGACCAATCCTATGACTGACTAGCGGCCGTAGGATTGCACCCTAAAACACATAAAATTTATACAATAGCAAATTCGAACAGATAAATTAGTAAGAAAGATGAATCCATTAATTCATTAGTCAAATATTAATCAAACCATCCATGTATTAGCATAACCAATCTGAGAAAGTAGTTAAAAAGAAAAAAAAATGAAGAAAGCAGTTAAGAGGAAAGGGCTTGGCTTTGCTTTGCATTCCAGTCCTCTCTGAAACTGTTCAGTTCTTTCCCAAACCTACTGAAGTGGATTTCCCCATATTTAAAATGGATAGACCATGTAATGTTGTTCATATTAATAAAATTTCACGCCCAGTGGAAGTTTTGACTTCTTTCTTTTAACAGCATACCCCACAGTCATGTCATACCACACAAACTAATTTGGAGACTCCCCTCAGTTTCAAAAGAAGCTTGACATGTGTCACAGGAGGTTACTGTTTGAGAAATCCAATCCCAAAGTCCACTTGCTTATGTAGAATGAATTGTATGACCAAATAAATACTCCTTAGAAATCCTTAGAAATGTGGTAGTCAGTGCTCTTCTATGAAACCCTCACAATCAGTCACAAGAAAGCCCACCACATCCATGGTTATTTTCCTATATTCACAATTATCAGATTTTCCCAACCTCTTTACAGTGGAATACTACATGTATCTACTCAGATGTAAGCCCCATTGGTGAGACTTACTCTCAGATAAGTGTGTATAGGATTGCAGCCAAAGACAATGTTCCAAACATTAAATTATAGGAAGTTGGAAAGGGAAACACTACATTGCACAAAAAAATGGAATAAGACGACACATAAACAAACACGGCTTGTGGGGCCGCAGTGCCAGCACTGTTTGATTAGTAGGGATGCTAACATCGTCTGCCACCCCCCCACCCCCCACTCAGAATTCCCCATTCCCCCTGAACCTAGCTGCAATTCTCACTGGTGCTGGGGGCAAACAAATTTTCCCAGCAACAATATATTGTTCCTTGATGTAATGCAAAGTCTTTTTTGGGGTGGCTTGGTCTTGAATGGTCAATTCAGTTACAAAAGACCTGCTCCTGGTGGAGATGAAAACTGCTAGAAGTGGTTTGTTGATCTGGATCAACACAAGTGACTGCATTTTTGGACTGCTCCTTGGGAGTGTGGCTATTGGGAATGTCTTGACGAGCGCCTGCATTTCAAAGCTTATCTCTACACCACTGAAAATCAATCTACTATATACCTTCTGAACATGGAAATATTTGCTATAATGGTGGAATGATAACCTTCTGGGGATAACGGAATGATCCACAAGGAATATTTTCACCTGTACAAGCGCTATTGAAATGAATGGTTTGGCACAATTGCAATTAATTCAATGAAAATGATTATATGCTTAAAACCTCCTATTGAATCAGTGAATTGTTCCTATCCTCTGCCAAAACTTATTCCTGCAAGTCTGGTAGATTTTCATGATTTTTCACAGTCATTTCATAGCCATACATTTATTTGTACAGCACTTCAGGGCTTTCGTCTTCCCTATTCAAGGCATTGCCAACTACCCGGTCCATTTCAGATTGAATGCTTCTAGGATTATGTTCATTATGAGGGAGATGTGATTACTCCTGTATTCCATATGCTCTGTGAGCCTCTGCCTGGGAAATGAAGGGAAACCAGATCAGTAAAATACACAGCCCAGGCCACAACCAAGAATTGTTTTGCGGAGAGCTTCAGAAGGGATGCAAATAGCAGACTTCCCTTTGCAACCGACATGCGTCGCTTCCCACTGTCACCACAAACTGTGGCTTTTTATCTGTCAGTGATGCCCCCTTGGTCTATAATTACAGCGTGTAGGATTTTCTCCCCTTCACCGCCAATGTTATTATACTCCATTGGTTTGTGGTTTCCCTGCTGAAACTTTAGCTACCTACTGGTTAAAAGTCACACATTTTAATGAAGCACATTTATCACCCATTGCTTACAGTTGTGGGTTAAGGCATATTTTGATAAGCGTGGCAAAACGAATATCAATATGTTTCAGTCACTTCTTTCACCCTTTGCCACCAACGACAAGTGAGCTGCATGAAAAATGGTCACTGAGTGTGTAAGCCAGACACTTGATGAATCCTGTGTGCTGTTGTGTATGTCAAAAGACAAGAAACCAGTGAAAAGTCTAGATTTTAAAGAGTTCAGTAACCTGTTTGTCACAGGTTACATGCCAAGATGTAAAACAATGAAAAAGTAATGCTTTTTTCAGCATGGTATAGTAGAGGTTTTACTCTCCATAAATGCTTTGTACAGAGGCAGATACAACACAGACCTTGCTGATGTTCAGTCATCTTCCTATGAGAGCGGTTGTCCTTGGCTGTCCCATAGAAGTCATCACCTTTGACGTGCTCCCCTTCTTTAAAGCCATACTTCTGCTTACTTCTGAAGTGGGCAGATCACCCTTCCCCAACTGGGTACCCTCCAGATGTGTTGGACCAAAACTCCTATCATCCCCAGCCAGCATGCCACTGGCTGAGCATGCTGGAAGTTATTGTTCAACACATCTGGATGGCCCCAGGTCAGCTAAGGCTGTGGTAAAGAAACAAGGGAGTAGTGCTAGCACAGGGCTGAGGGGCAACTGTCAATGCAGTTGAGTGCACGCACAGGGCCGGCATCAAAGGTAGGCCTGGTGGGGCACCATCCTAAGGGCCCACATCCCAGCAGGGGCCCACTGACAAGAGCCTGCAGGAGTTCCTCCTCCTCTTTGCCTGCTTATTCATCTTCTCACCCTGGCCTAGACAGCCGTGGGTATGAGACAGAAGGAGCAATAGATGCCACCACTGCAGACTTGCTCACTGGCTCTCTGCCTGCAAAGTAAGCAAGTGGCAGCAGTGATGAAAATGAAGAGGAGAAGCAACAGCAGCTGGTGAAATGGCTGTGAGAAGGTCCATTGGGGGCAATCGTTGTGGCAATGGTGGTGAGGGGATCCATTGAGGGTGTCTTGCCCAAAGCCCACAAAAACCTGGAGATGGTGCTGATCATGACCAGCCCTGAGGCACAGCCTGAGTCCTGGAGATCTCTTGAGCCCAAGACCCCCAAATCAAGAGTACCGGTGTGCACACCCATGGAGCCTTCCCCTACATGGAACTGTTCCCCTCATGCCAGGGACCTGTGTCTCCATGGCCAGTTTTTAACCAACCTAAGTGAGATTTTTGCAAGTTGAGTTGTAGAAAAAGACTTGTAAACCTGCATGCTTAAAAAAAGAGAGATTTAAAACACAAAAATGAACCGTAGTCTTTTTTTACTACGTGATGTTGGGACACACCTCTCAGTCTGTAACCCTATACTCTCTGACTTGGGAGTAAGTCCCATTAAGTGGGGCTTGTTCTGGGTAGACATGGATAGATTTCACTGCATGTTACCACCAGTTTCCCGTCCATCTTTAATTATTTCTGTACAATGCAGGAGACGAGCTAGCAGAAACCATCATTTTTTGATCTTCTGCCCTAATATGCCTTTATCCTGCCTGTCACGTGTACATTTAAGGGACAGAGAGCTTGATCCCAGGCTATGTCATGCAGGGAGGTCAAAACAGAAAATCCTGCAAGAAACAAAAAAGCTGTCCTCATAATCGGAGTGCCTCTCAGACCACACCACACGAAGGGGAAAATCACAGCTAAGCATGCATTGCATTAGTCATGCATAATTCTGCCCGTACCCCATGACCAAATAGTCATCTCCCATTTGTGGAAGCCTTCCAAAACCAGGCAGCAGGTTCGAAGCCGTGCGCCGAAGTTCTTGCATTACATGCCTTGCCTAGTCCCCATCGTTCGACTGCCAGCTTCTGAAAATCTAGCTCGTGCTGTTTAAATACTTTAAATGGCATCTGCTCAGCCAGCACGATGTCTAGCATTTGAGGTCTGGCACCCAGAAACACACTCTCTCCCTCTGGTGTCACAGCTGCAAGCAGCTGAAGTTAGACCGGCACTCTTGTGGGTTCTATAAAACCGACGAGAAGACCAAACGGGAGACAAAGGTGTCTGGCTGGCTCAGGATCCTCCCCGAATACAGAAGAGCTGATCTCCCATCCTGTCTGCTCACTGAGAAGCAGATGTGGATGGACAGACAGCAATCCTTCACGTTCTAGCCAAGCTTTACCACACTTCACAAAGCCTGTTGTTTCTCAAAAGCCACGTCAGGAAGAGAGAGAAAGAAGGTTGAGCTCAGGCTCCTTCGGTAGTATTCCGAATTCAGACATGGATTATAAACTGCCAAACCCTTTTTGACAGGCACCTCCAGCGGCCACAATTAATGGGCAGCCACATCAGGACTTGAGTTTACCTTTCCTGATTCAAACATAAGGCTACCAAAGAGAACGCGACAGCAGCAATCCTGTTCAGTGGAGTCAATCCGATTCAGTGGCATACATCTCACTGAGTACATGTGTGTCTTCTGAGTAAACTTGCACAGGATTGTGTTACACAAGAGGCGGTGCGTCTCTTACTGATAAGAGGGCATCTTTTCTCATAGAGAAGGCACTAGAAGTCACAGAAGAGGGTTTCATTCACCTCTTTAGGTGGAATGCCCCAAAGCAACCATCCCCAACCTGTTGCCCTCCAGATGTTTTGAACTACAACTCCCAGCATTCCTGACCATGGGCCTTGCTGGTTGAAGGCTGATGGGAATGGAAGTCCTAAATATCTTGAGGGCACCAAGTTGGTGAGAGCTGCTCTAGAGTTTAGGTTTGTTCTATGCTTGCTACGTAGTTGGGTTCGGATTCATGGAATTAAGACCCTGTGAATCTCAATGTACTGAATGATGTCTGTCATGGTGAAATAAGTTTGCCACCTCTTTCTTATCACAAGCTCCTCACCTTTAACAGCTATATGGCAGGCAGGTACAACATGGTCCTCCCCATGCTGGAAATAGCTGTACCTATTGAATCTGGCTGGTGCAGATGGGTAAGAATTTTGTTTCAGTTCAGTTTTGATAAGAATTTACTGAAAGTTCATATTCATATTCATATTCATATTCATATTCAGTATGGAAAGAACTTGAGATTTAGGGCTTCACCACATGAGGTTAAAATCCCACATCCTTACCAGGGCCTCTGCTTCCAGATTCTTTGTGGGATTAAGATTGGCTCCTTTACACAGGCTGATATATGCTGTTTTTATTTCTCCACAAGTTCTGTATGTTTCATTTTACAGCCACTAGATGGTGCTGCTCTTATAATGGCATCATGGAAGTGCACCAAGCAAGTAAAGCGCTTCATAGCGCTTCCTAGAGAAAAATCAGACTTTCCCCATGCTTTACAAAGGCAGGACAAAGTTCATAAACTGCTGGAAGGGCCCTGGAGGTTGACGACATCGTGTAAAGGACCCACAAACTTCCATGAGTAACCAATCTTGATCGCACAATATAAGCCCTGTGTGGAGAAGCCCGTAAACAATTTAAATGTTTAGAGTCCAGAGAAGGGTCAGAAATGCACAAAACAAATCACAGCTTACTAATATGATCCAAGTATGCAGATCAGGATTAGAAATATGGTTTTTGTAAGACTGTGAGCCTACCAGTCTGTGAGCATAAAGACAAAGGAAGGAGTGGGCTGGAGATGGAGAACTCAAATTAAGGGTTAGGTTTGTTGCATTTGGAAAGAAGAGCTGGCACTGCACAGAACCAGAGGAGAGGTGCCAGTCGCAGCACTGAATTTATTTGTTTGGATAATATATACCTTGCACTTTCTGTCTCCAAAGAGACACTCAAGGCAGCTTACAACTTTCAACTTAAACAAACCACTATAAAACAGTAAAACAGATTAAAAATAGAATTAAAATGGGGAGCAGAGTCCCTGGCAGCTGGAGCTGCTGCTCCTTTTAGCAGCTGCTGTCCCAATGCTGCTGCCTGCTGCCATCCGTCCCTTCCGCTACTGTCTGTTGCTCCGCCACTGCGCACCACCACCGCTACCACCTGGTACGCTCGTTTGGGGGAGTACATCAGGCTTTCACCCTGGAGCGGGGGCAGAGGGCACCTTGCCCAGGCCCCCTCAGACCTGGTGCCGGCCCTGCTCAGGAGAGGGGCTGAGCAAGACTTCTGCTGGTCAAAGGGTGGAGCTTCAGAGTCCTGATTCGCTCTTTGCCTCTCTCTCCCTATCTCAGACCAGCAGAAGACCAAAAAATATATAAAACGAGCTTCCATGTGCATGTTTTATTGTGTTTTGCAATTCATGCAGATCATTTTCCCTTATGGAATGAAATTTTGGTTTATTTTTTCTGCAAAGAGTATATAGAGACTTGGCCTTATTTTTGGATTTCCATTACCAGTGATGCTATTTGTGTACTGGGACAACCTGATCCTAAAGGGTTAGTTCAACTGTGCCCTCAAAAGTGGCGACATCTTGTGGCTGGTAAGTGGATCAATGTTCTACTCTGACAATTCCTTCTCTCCGTTCATTAGTGTTGCACCAACAGAGACCCTCTGTCAAACTGGTATGACCCTTAAACGATTGCTCAGGTCAGTGCAAGGAGTGGTCTCATCCCAACCCTCTGTCTGATCATTACACTGCTGTGTAAGAGCTCCACATCGCATCATTTTACTGAAGGTGGTACCCAAGAGATTCCTAGTGCTGTATTGACAGTGCCTGCTGCACAACAAGCCTCCTGAAGCTGACACAGAGCACCACTGGCCAATAGGACCACCCAACTCTGTGTACTTCATTGGCTAATCCAATGCTTGGTGCACTGTCAGGCAGAGGCGTTCCACAGCAGAATGTCCAAATATGGCTCTGGAACATTGTGCAACATGTGGCAGACATCTAGCCCCCATCTTTTTCTAATATAAGATTGCACAGAGTAGTGGAAACACTTCTTTGGGTTTACTGTGAGTAAAAGGACAGTCTTGCTTCAGAATTTGCATGCAGAGTTTCTAAACTTGGCTTCCCTGCATCATCAACTGTGTGTGTCAGATGCCAGAAACCTGATCCCAGAGAGCCACTCAAGACTGAACTCCGAAAGAATGCCTTTCATCCTAGCCATTGCTTCAATGGGATGGCGTGTTTACAGTCTGGAATCACTCCACCGTTTCCCCTGTCTGTTAAACTTGCAAAATAGCCTGACTTGTCATGTGTTACCTTTCTATTTCAATGGCCACTTTACAGGAAGTGATGTATAGTGGACTGCACAGGGTAATCCCTCCTCCTCTCTTGGCAAGTGCTTGACCATTAGAGGGATTGAGCTACCAATCATGCTGTGGGTTGCAGTCACCGCTTTCAAGGAGGAGAACCACACCACGATTTTCATTGTGATGCACCATGCATCATATTGTGGATTTCCATTGTTTGGGCAAGGAGTGATTTCTTTACAAAGGGGGAGGCTTGGCTCTTGGCTGTCTGCCCCAAACTGGCAAATTTTGTGCCAGTTATTGAATTACATGAAAATCCTGACACTGTTTGTTTTCTTCATTAGGCTTCAAAATAATGCCAGAAACTACCACACTCACTTGGTGTGTTTTTGTTTTGTTGTTTGTCATTAGCTGATCTCATGCTGTAGACTCCTCGACAGACTTGACAAATAAGTAGGGAGTCTGAAGCAAAACGGATGAGAAGTGACACATAGAGAAATAAGGATAAGACTTCGGTGTATTAAAATGAAAGAGACACGATGGTGAGTTTTAGAGGCAGGTGAAATTGAGAAGAGACCTTTAAAGCGCAATCCTATGCAAGTTTAGACAGAAAAAAGGCCTACAACTCCCAGCATGCCCCAGCACAGCTGGCTGGGACATGCTGGGTGTTATAGGTCTTTTTTTCTGCTTAAGATGCATAGGATTGTGCCCTTAAAAAGAATAATCCAAGGGTAGGCAATGTGGACTGCATTGCATCCACCTCAAGGACACCCCCCCCCAAAAAAATATTTTCTCTGATCCTGTCCCCTCCTCCACAAATGACCAGTCCACATGTGAGCTGGTACATGGAAGAAACAGGAGAGGGGGAAAAAACCCTTGATAGGCTTTGTGTTGCTGAGTCCACTCACAGCAGGCCTTCTATCATAAGGGCACCGCAACAGCAGACACACCCACTCTCTTCTTTAAAGTAATTACTTGTGAATCGCCAAAAACAAGGACACACATCACCAAAAACAAAAACAAAAAAAGAGGACACCTATTTGCAAAAAAACCTGCATGTGCTAATTTATATGTATAGATGCAATTTTAGACCTAATTCTTCTAATTTCAATAGAAAAACAGTACATTTTACCATAGTGTGGATGACTAGGTAACACGTGTTTTGCTCAGTCTGCAGTTCAAGGGGGTGTCTCCACCAGCGATTTACTCCAAGCTGGCTGCGTGTTGAGGTCATTAGGGATAGATGATATCGTGGCCATCCAGCAGCCACCCCAGAGCTTCTCAGGGAAAACTCAGATTTCCAATTCCTTAAGTGCGATTAAGCACGATCTCGAGGCTCCAATTCATTGCCTTAGAACGTAACGACTTCACAGCTTGCTTATAGAGATCCTGCAGGTTACAGAGGGGGCTGGTTTCTGTCTTTGTGTTTATGGCTGACTTTCCCACAACAAGCCCATTACTGTCTCCTCAGAAGTAACTCCCATTGTGCTCAATGAGGCTTACTCCTGAAATGCAGGTGTATCTGGACTTTCAGGGGAAAGGAGAAGGGGGGAGGGGGAAGCCTCTCTTATTGGTTGAGCAGCCCCTACCAGTCAGGTGACATTCACTCCAACCCCCAATCCCACCAGGAAGTATGTTCTGTGAAGCGATTTTTACTTGTCCGGAGAATCTGCTTGTGGAACCCTGCTCACAGCAAAGCCGGTTCCTTTAAAAAAAAATCCGATATTCCTCCATTAGCTTCTCCTTCTGTTGTCATGGAAACACAGCCCTAGTGATGTCAATGGGGAACTTCAAAGCCCAGAAGCTCTTTCTTCTGATGCTTCTTTATCTTTATACCAGACCTGAACTTGACAAAACACTCCTAATAGAGGACATCTTCAAAATAGAGGACAGTCCTCTGGCAGCCCTTCAAACAGAGGAATGTCTGCTGTAACAGAGGACACAGCCACCCTAGCCTTGGAAGAAATCAATGCCTGTGCTGGAGTCCAGATGGCACCCACACACACAAGTTGTTGCGGGGCAACTGCAAGCATTCTTGGATGAAACTGATGATCTGGGCCTACTCCAGTCTGAGTTCAGGCCTGATTTTGGAACTGAATAAGTCTGCCCTTGGTTGCCCTGTTGGGCACCGCAACAGCAGACACACCCACTCTCTTCTTTAAAGTAATCACTTGCGGATGTTGGATGTTCTTTATCGAGAGACTGACAGGAGAAGTGCAACCTTGCTCCTCTTACTCAATCCTTCTGCAGTTTCTGATACCATCAACTATGGTACCCTCCTGGACCAGCTCTGTGGGATGGGTATGTATTTCAGTGGCTCCACTCCTACCTACGGGATCAGTCTTAGAGAGTGGTGTTGGGGGAGTGCAGTCCGGCCCCCTGGCACTTGTGCTACGGTTTGCCACAGGTCACTCTTCTGTCTGCAATGCTGTTTAGTATCTATATGCAGCAGCTGGGAGCTATCATCTGGGGATCTGGAGTGAGGTGCCATCACTATGTGTATGACATCGAGCTCTGTTTCTTTATAGTATCTGACTCAGGTGTGGCTGTGCAGGCTTTGGACCTGGATGCAGTGGGGGGATGGATGAGGGCAAATAGTCTAAATCCTGACAACACAGAAGTGCTGTGGGAAGGTGGCTCACAGCTTTGGGAAATAGGTCAGTTGTCTGTCCTGGATGGGGTTGCACTTCCCCGGAAGGAACAGGTGTGGACCTTGGGGTTGCTCTTAGATTTGCCTTTGTCACTAGATGCTCAGGTGGACTCAGTGGCCAGGGGCGCCTGTTACCAGTTCCAACTGTTTTGCCAGTGACGTCCATTCCTGGGCCGTGATAGCATGGCCACAGTGGTTCAGGGATTGGTAACCTCAAAACTGGATTATTGTAATGTGTGCTATGTGGGGCTGCCCCTAGGCCTGGTCTGGAAGCTGCAGCTGGTGTAGAATGCAACTGCAAGGCTGGGGGAGGGGGGCTCCTTTCGGTAGCATGGTACACCTTGGTTAAAAGAATTGCACTGATTGACAATTATTTATTTATTATTTATTATTACGTTTATATCCCACCTTTTTTTTCTCTTGCAAGGACCCCAGGGTGGCTTACATGGTTCTCTGCTTCTCCATTTTATCCTCATAACAGTCCTGTGAGGTAGGTTAGGCTGGGAGTCAGTGACTGGCCCAAAATTACCCAGTGAGCTTCATGGCTTGAGTGGAGACTAGTACCTAGATCTCCCAAGTCCCAGTCCAATACTCTAACCACTACACAACACCAGCTTCCAGGCCAAACCTGAGGTGTTGTCGTTAACAAATAGAGATGGATGCTTCGTGGGCTCATGCTCATGGTGCCGTGTGAGCTTCATCGTGGCCCGGTGAGCACCTGATGAAGCTGTGGGGCCACCCATCCTCCCTAGTGAGCTGCCATTGTGCGCAGCAATGGCGGCTCAGGAGCTTCCGGGCAGGTAATGTTGCATACTTGACAGCTGTAAAGGGGCCATCTGCGCAACATTACTGTAATGTTATGTAGATGGCCCCTTTATGGCTACCAATTATGCAAGATTACCTACCTGGAAGCACCCAAGCCACCATTTTGTGCACAATGGTGGCTCGCTAGGGAGGACAGGCAGCTGCTGGGCACTCGCTGAGCCGCGGGGTGCTTGCCAAGCGGGTCCGTGAGCACCCCGTGGTTCGGCGAGCGGGGTTCAGGAGGTCGGGCGAAGGGAGTCCGTTGGACTCCACCCCACCCCTCACAGACTCTTGCAATATCCCTATTAATGTATAAAGCCCTAAACAACATGGGACCAGGTTACCTTAGGAATGGCCTCACCGCTTATCTCCCTGCCCGATCTCTGCCATCATCAGAGGGAGCACTTCACAAGTGTGAAGTGAGACCCAGCCAGCTCTGGTTTGCAGCACATAGTAGAGTATGTGGTGTTATTGCTGATTAATTTGTACTGTGTTGCTTTTATTTGTTGATTCATTTGTTCATTACCACTACAAAAACAATTAAAAATTAAGCAAAGCCAACTATTTTCTGATATTAAAAAGTCAATTTCCTGGATAGAAAAATGATATTCTTTAGCTAACCACTGTACTACAATGTTTAAAGGAATGCTCATTTCATTACTTAAAAGAAGTCCAAGGAGACAAAATATTTCTTTTTTTCCCCCCTTTTTCCGTGGGTAATGTAAGGAGGGCAGAAGCAGTGGTCTATTTTTGGAAAACGCCTCAGTCTAGTACAAAACGTTCATACAGAATGGTGGCTATTGTTATGGGTTGCGGTCCAGTTTATAGATACAGAGACTTAGGTATTTACAAGTATGTTTTATAGTATGAACCATCAGGGATTCTGCTCCCCACTCCTTTACATTAAACAATATCATAGAAATAAACAGGGAAAAGAGCTATAGTTGTTTTACCAGAAATGAGTCATTGTCTAAGCCTCCCAAAAGTGTGTGTGGGAGGCATGGGGCTGAGGCACTCTTGTGATCTAGGAAGATGTCTGTAACAACTAACAGTTTTACTAATGAGACCTCAGAAATGTCTTGATGATCTTCTCTAATTGCTCTGTATAATTGGAGAACTCTATGGGCCAGTCTCCACTCAGAGAACGAGCATTTCAAAAATGCTAATCTGCAAATTATGTGAATCCTACTCTAATTGGAGTACTATAGTCCTGATTTATTTATTTAATGATTAATACCATTCAATAACAGACCAGCAATATTGATGATCAAAAAGCTGATATGAAAATGGCACAAAGGGTCAAGGCTGCACAAAGGGATTTATGAAAAGAAATTTCCCATATTCCTATCAAGATCTCACATGAGTGTTACAGCGTGTGGGTTGTTTTTTTAAAAATGTCTAATTAGAAGGATGAGCTCTTTTGTTCACACTTAGTTTTGGCTGTTCCATAGTTGTCTCCAGATTGTTCTTCGAAGTATTCTTATACTTACCCATTATTCTAGTTCATGTCAATTGCCAATCAGGGCAAGAAATTCCTTACTTTATGAAGGCTGTAATCCTTTGGTCCCAGGGAGCATGTCCCAGGTGCCGCAGGGTCTTTCAGATCTGCCCCTCTCAGGGCGGAGAGAGAGATCCACCCTTGGAGCAGGAGATCTGGGTTTGGATACCCCCTGTGGAAACCTCTGCAGTGCTCTGACATCGTAGAGGGGGGGAAGGAGGAGTGCCGGGGGTGGGCCAGTGAGCATGCCAGGAGAGCCTGTGAATCTGCAGAATACACAGCTCTCCTGGTCCCAGACCAGCTCCCAAATTGGCCAGTTCTGGACCTGACATAGATCAGTTTCCTCCCATCAGTTGGAGGGAATTAGAAAAGAAAAGAAAAGCACATGTCCCATTGAAATCAATGGGAGAGATTTGGGGGGGTTGTTTTTTTAAAAAAAACTGGCCTGGGGATAGGGAGGGTAGTGGAAAAACCACTCCTCCCTTTCTTCTGCCCTGCCAGGCTCATGTCAGCAGGGCTTTGGATATCTCAGAGTTCGATTGCTCCGTAAATTCAGGAAGGGTGCAATCCTATGTATGTTTAGACAGAAAAAAGTCCTACAACTCCCAGCATTCCCCAGCCAGTCAGCCAGGGGCACAAGTGATAGTTTGGCAACCACATGATCCTTCAGAGCTTCAGCTAATGGGTAGTATAGAAATGTAATAAATAAATAAATAAATAAATAGGACAGAGGTAAATCCCATTTAAAACAATGCAGCCATATGTCCACATATTAAAAAAGGAATTTATTAGATGGGAGGGGGGGACAAGGGAAGGCAACAATCACACACACAGAATTCCAAATAAAATCAATAATCTAACTTAACTAGATGTTACCTACCCAAGTAGAGTCTTGGGTTCCAGAGCATATGCAGAGTTCATTCCAGAGAGGATGGTCTGAGACGGAGCATCTTTGGTTTCCAACTAGATGTTTTAGGAAGACGATGAGGAGTGAGCAAACTCTTAACTTTATGGGAATCTGAGCGCAGTAAAAGTTGGCCCCTTAGCAGAGACTATGGTTTTTGTCTAATTATACCTCCATTTCTTACATTTGTGATCTAGCCAGCAAATCAGAGAATTACTTGGTGACTGGGCCCATCTTGGTAATGGCGTGTCCTATGACTTTCCTGGCAGGACAATCCTGTGTCTGGAGGAGACCTTTGGGGAGGGTCCTGCTGCTGGTCCTAGTGGTTGTGAGGGTTGGGTGCAGTTGTGGGATGCCGATAACGCTCCCGCGACCAGCACCAGGAGTGATGCCCCACTCAAGGAGGCTGTGGCACTGGAAGAGCCAAAGCACCTGGACTTGCCCCATCCCCTGCTCCAGGCCCACCAAGATCCTCCCCCGGATTCCAGAAGCAAAGGTGGCAGCATGACAGGCAAAAGTCCAGAACTGGAGGCAGCGTGTTGACTAACTGTGAACCCTACTCATGAGGAGGAAAGCATGCTCTAGATTGGGGCCCCAATGACAAACCATGAAAGGGTAAGGCAACAACATCCCCTTTAAAGCTGCTCAGTCAGAACCTAGCCCTCGCTGAAGCAACATCTCTCTCTTCCTGTGCTCACTGCTGAATTGCTCGCTAAAGCCGTGGTCTTGAGCATTTTGGCAGGGATTTCCTTACCTGTCAAAGTGGCCAAGATCACCGACTTAGCGTGGGTTTCCCCAAGGTGTAAAGTGATGCCCTGATATGTGGGGATCCCCGCTGCCATCCCACCCCTCCCCCAGCCTGGCAGCAAGTCATTTCCATAGGAAAGTGTGCGCCATCCCCTTTTCCCCACCGAGCCGCATGAACCGCTTCAAGTTGTCAGCTGTCAAGCTAGACGAGGCTAATGTGAAATGGTGGGGGAAAGGGGGTGGCATGCACTTTTGCATGAGTTGCTTGGGACTTGGCCAAGAGGGCTCTCAGAGGGGACCCTCCCCCAAGTTTTGGGGTAAGCCTTTGAACCTTGGGGATTCCTCTGCGAAGAGAGTACCCTGCTACTCCCCATTCCCTCACCTCTCAACTATCCAAGGCTGTCAAACCAGCCTCTGTACAGTGTAGTCGTGACTGCTACCCTGTATGTGTGACAGACAGATCAAACATCCAGGGCTGTGGGCAAGGCAAGCCTGCATAGTTTGGATAGCTGGAGTTGCACAACTGCGCAACTCCAAAAATGTACTTTTTTCCCAAAGGCTGTGACTGTGACCAGGACTGTGGTTAGAGTGAGGATGGGGGGCTTGGCAGGAGTTAGGGGAGCAGCGGCAGCCTCTCTGAAGGGGAAAGGGGCACTGGAAGCAGCTTGGCCGCAATCACGGAACGAGATCACGGTCATGCTTGGAAAGAGCGGCAGGGGTTTCTGCTGCTCTTGCTGAACGGCTTACTGTCTGATGCCCTTTACCCATGATGGGTTGGCATGTCCGGGTTCGGATAACATGCCATCCCGTCTGGGTAAAACAACCCCTAGAACAGACCATGGGTTACCAGGGTGGCTTGATTGGGAAAAACAAGCCACCCTGATAAAACTGGTCTGGGTTTGGATGACACTCTAACCTTCTATGCATTGTTCAAGAAAACAACCCATCATGGGTTAGCGTGTCATCCAAATGCAGTCACTGTAGGGCAGGGGTGCAGAACCTGAGGCCTGAGGTTCAAATCCAATCCTCTGAGATTCCCAATCTGGCTCTCTGGGGTTGTCAGGAGTGCTTCTGAGCGCAGGGAGTAAGAGAGTAGTTCAGATTGTGAAGAAGAACCACCAGACATGTGGGAGGTATGTTCCCAGGCAGTTCCAGACATGGCTAGACAGGCTCTTCGGGTTTCAAAGGTCCAGCTGGAGGAGGAAGATCCCGCTTCACCCCCCCCCCCATGAGAGATAGCGAACAGGGAGAGGTGGGGTTTGGGGAGTCTCAATTAATAGATGCCAGGCGCAGATGCAGAGCAAAGAGGGAGATGGCTGGGGCAGAACTTAGGAGGTCTACCTGACTGGCTCTGCATGAACAGCGGTGCTTAGAAGCCTCACGAGAGAGAGAGAGAGAGAGAGAGAGAGAGAGAGAGCTCTCCCCACCCCTTAAATTAGGCTAGTGAGACGGACTTTCTTTCAAAAGGTGGGCAAGCTGTCAGGATTCCTTTTGCCCCCACTGAACTTCAAACACCCAAACACAGATAAAAGGCTGAAATCTAAAGCTTTTAATCCATTACCTCAAAGGGTCATACAGATGCAAATTCTCAGTGACTTTCAGGCTACAAGGAAATCCAGGTGGTTCAAAAGATAGCTATGAAAGTTGCCCACCATTTGAAAGAACGTGGTGCACAACCCTATTCAAATTCTAGGAGTCTGTTACACCAAATCATAATTGTTTATGTGATCTGTTGTTTCCATTTAACATTTTAGGTTACAACATTTGTATTTCCATTTCCCAGAAGATAATTTTCCCCAAAGCTGATTTTTTCCAAGAATGGACTTTCCCAAATTCATTTCCTGCTTGATCACTGAACGTTTACAATGCGTGGTTTGTTCCTTGTCACAAGGGAAAGTCACCTTAAGGCAATTCATCTAAAAAGGTCCTCTGAATCAGCTTGCAGTATGCTTAAGTTCACTTGCTTCACATGGTGTATCTGTTTCCATTTAGCAATCCTTGGAAGCAGGATAGTTGCCTTCTCTTCCACTCTTATTCATGTTCTTTCAGGGAGGAGGTGTAACCCTTTTCTTTAAAGGTGGTAAATATTTATGAAATGCGGTTCAGATTTTATAAGAAATGAGGAGAGAAATAGACTCTGCATTGAGAAGGCAGCAAAGGACATAAAACTGGTACATTCTACATGCCAGAGTATATAGCACAAACAAGAATTATTTTTTTTTTTTTAAAGTTAGGTAGTACAAATGTAGGTAATTTATGAAAGTTCGTAGCGCCAAATAGTAACATTTTAAAAAAGCGATTTCCTGTAAAGGTGGGCAAGCTAATGAAGCGTTTAGTCTGGCTTTATCTCAAAAGCTCTCTGGATCTTGGCTACGTGCCCACAAAGGAGGGGATGTCAGGGTATAGTTGTGGCAGCTTAGTACTTTTTCCTGGTGGTCACAGTGACCTTACACATGAAATGTTATAGTTTCATATGTGTGTGTGTGTGTATGTATATATATATATGTATATATGTGTGTGTGTGTGTATGTGTATGTATGTATGTATATATATATATATTTTCCATGCTGCAGCTCCAGTGTTTTGGCTGACACTTAGCCTCAAAGAAAGAACGAAGACAGATCCTTGGCTTGTCACTGTATTAAACTGTGCTGTGCCTGTCAAGCACTCTGGCAGGTCTACATAGAATTAACGCTCAGATACCATATGAGACACATCTTTCATTGGGGCCTATGATTCAGTCAGGCAGAGAGAATGAACCTGTCCTCCCCCACAACAGGTAAACCATGGTTGAACTCTCACTGGTGTATGTATCTGCTTGATGAGACATGTTCTGAATTATATAAGATTAAGCAATATCTCTTTTTCCAGACAGCACTGGTGAGAAATCTACACGTAACAGCAGGTTATGTTCCTTTTCTTTTTTAAAAAAGTATTGGCTGAAAGATTTTGATCTGGGTTCTCATCAGAGCAGCTTTGGGGGTTGCTGCTTTGCTCTGAACCACTCTTCAGGAATCACCTTTTGTTAGAATTTGAGGAACAGCCCATTCTTGTTTCAGGTGCATTGATGTCTATGGAGAAAATAAGCTGCAACCCCCCCCGGAATAATGTAGCTTAATACAGAGGAAGTAGTGCTTACATTATTATATATATTTTTAAATCCAACCACACATAATGGGATTTGTTTAAAATTATTTTTTTAAAGTTCCTCATCTTCCAGTCTGAGACTTCATGAGACTGTCATCTGTGTGTTCAATGAATGCATGCAAGGTGGCATATTCATGCAAGGAATATGGCAGACTCTGTCCTCACCATGTATATCTTCATTTACATACCTGCAATATCCTTATGTGCATGAAAGTATACCCACCTAGACACCTCTTCACATGAATGGCAACCCCTCCTGATCATGTGGAGACGTGGCTATGAATATACCACAGTATGCATGCAAGTACAATGCAGAATGTGATTGAATGCACATATGGCACTTTGCAGTACATACGTTAGTTGAACATGCAGAAGAGTGCTCATATCTACATCAGCTTCCCCAACTTGTTGCCCTTCAGATGTATTGGGCTGCTGGTTGGGGATAATTGGATTGTAGACCAAGACATTTGGAGGGCACCATGCTGGGGAAGGCTAGTCTACAATGTTTTAAGGCATGTAAAATATCATGGGCTGGAGCCAGACTTAGTCAAACCTAAAGTAGACCCATTAAAATCAGTAGGACAGCTGCAGGCATACAGCTGCACAGGCACCTCTCCACATGACTGGGAGGGATTCCAGATCATGTGGAAAGGTACCTATGTGCATACACTCAGGGCCAGAAATATTGGAACAAGGATAACTGTTTTGGCAGTTGGCCTCTGTACACCACCACACTGAAGCTGAAAGGAAACACACCCAGATGGGAGCCAAGTCAGGACTTTCAGCTGTAATTCAAGGGGTTTGACAAAAGTGGGGCACTAACCATTCAGGAAGGACAGCCAGTGGCATACACACACACCCATCGTTGGTGGCTCATAAGTAATGGAACAAACCAACATCATTTCAAACGGAAGGATCACCTTTAATACCTGGATGAAAATCCTTTGCAGTCAATGACTGTCTGAAGTCTGGAACTCATGGACATGACCAAATGCTGAGTTTCCTCCCTCGAGATGCTTTGCCAGGCCTTTACTGCAGCTGCCTTCAGCTACCGCTTGTTTGTGGGTCTTTCTGCCTTCAGTCTTGTCTTCAGTAAGTGAAAAGCATGCTCTATTGGGTTGAGATCAGGTGACTGACTCGGCCATTGAAGAACATCCCACTTCTTTGCCTTCAGAAACTCTTGGGTAGCTTTTGCTGTATGTTTTGGGTCATTATCCATCTGCAATATGAAAGGGCATCCTATCAGTTTGGCAGCATTCAGCTGAATCTGAGCAAAAAGTATAGCCCTATATACTTCAGAATTCATCCTGCTGCTTTTATCAGCAGTCAGGTCATCAATAAACACCAGTGACCCAGTTCCATTGGCAGCCATACATGCCCATGCCATAACACTGCCTCCACCATCTTTGACAGATGATGTGGTATGCTTTGGATCATGAGCTGTTCCTTTCCTTCTCCATACTTTTCTTTTCCCATCATTCTGGTACAAGTTAATCTTGGTTTCATCAGTCCAAAGAATCTTATTCCAGAACTGGGCAGACTATTTTAGGTGTTTGCTGGCAAAGGCTAATCTGGCCTTTCGATTCTTGAGTGTTACCAGTGGTTTGCACCTTGTTGTGAAGCCTCTGTATTTACATTCATAAAGCCGTCTCTTGACTAGGGATGTTAGAGAATTCCACCACAAATCCCAGGGAGGCCGAATTCCAGTGAATTGGGCCCCCCGGAATCTGTGATGGAATGGAGCAACCCACCCCACCACCCCGCGAAAGCCCCGCGAAACAGAGCCTACCTGGCTGTGGCTCCAGCGGCGGCAGCGGCTCCAGCAGCAGCTCCAGCGGCGGATGAAGCGGCGGCAGCGGTGACTCCAGCCACTGCCAGGTTGCTGCGGCCGCAAATGGCAGCCGTCATAGCGGCCGCCATTTGTGTCCCTACACCAGCCTGAGATAGGCTACGTATATATTTACGTAGCCTATCACGGCTAAAGTGGGAACGCAAATGGCAAAGAGGACACCATTTGCGTCCCTGCTCTAGCTGTGATAGGCTATGTAAAAATATAGGTAGCCTACCACGGGCTGGCGTAGGGACACAAATGGCGTCCCCTACCCAGGACGCCATTTGCATCCGCAGCAGCCCGGCAGCGGCTGGAGGCCCCACTGTGGGTTGGCCCAGCCAGCGGCTCAGCGGACAGGCCGCGGAGCAGAGCAGGCCAGGCAGGATTCTGGGGGGGAGGAACGGATCACCTCCCCCCCCATTGAGGATTCCAGGGGGAGGAACGGATAACTTCCCCCCACCTGCGGACCCCAGCGAAGCCAGGTAAGCGGGGTTTCGTACACCCCTACTCTTGACTGTAGATGTTGACAATGACATGCCTACCTCTGCAAGAGCGTTCTTGACCTGGCTAGATGTTGTGAAAGGGATCCTCTTCACAATGAGCAGAATTCTGCGGTCATCTACTTTAGTTGTCTTCCATGGTCTTCCAGGACGTTTGCTGTTGCTGAGCTTGCCAGTTAATTCTTTCTTTTTCATGATGTTCCAAACTGTTGTATTGGCCACTCCCAATGTTTCCGCTATCTCTCTGATGGGTTTATGTTGTTTCCTCAGCCTAATGATGGCCTCCTTCACCCGCACAGACACCTCTTTGGACCTCATGTTGGGAGTTCCAGTGAACAGCTACCAAATGCAAATGTAACATTCAGAACCACCTCCAGGCCTTTTATCTGCTTGATTGGTCATGGGGCACCCAGGAAACAGGCCACACCTGGCCATGCAGCTGCTTGTCAGCCATTCGTTCCATTTAGGGATGTACAAAAGTCATTTATCTTTCGCGGATTATGTTGATGGTGGGGGGGAGGCGCTCCGTTCCTCCCCCCGGAATCCTCCGTGGCCGGCTGTGCTCCGCGGCAGCTCCGCGGAGCAGCCAGCCAGGCCCAGCGAGGCCAGAGCCGTCCGCAGCTGGATTTCCGGCCGCGGAGGGCTCTGGGTAAAAAACAAAAAAAAACAAAACCGTGTACGCAAATGGCGGCGGCTATGGCCACCGCCATTTGCGTTCCTTATTTTTGGCCGTCTTAAGTCTACATAAATATTTATGTAGACTATGATGGCGAAAATAAAGGGAAACGCAAATAGCGTAGCGGGCACTATTTGCGTCCCTTTGTGATTCCCTGTTTTAGCCTACGTAAATATTTACATAGGCTAAAACGGGGAATCAAAAGGGACGCAAATAGCGCCCGCTACGCTATTTGCATTCGCCTTTTTTCGCTGTCATAGTCTATGTAAATATTTACGTAGACTAAGATGGGCAAAAATAAGGAACGCAGATGGCGGCGGCCGTAGCTTTTTGCGTACGCAGTTGTTGTTGTTTTTTTTAACCCACCCAGCCATGATAGGCTATGTAAAGATTTACGTAGCCTATCATGTCGTGTTTTTTTTTAAAAAAAACCTAGTCATGGTAGGCTACATAAATCTTTACGTAGCCTATTACATCTTCTTCTTTTTTACAAGAGTGGAAATGGCGACGGTGGCAGCCGGTCAGAAGACCAGCCACCGCCGCCGCTGCTGCCGCCATCCAGAAGATCTGCCCCAGGTGAGTCTCATCCCGGGGGGGATCTGTGGGGGGGTGGGGGGTGGCAGGCCATTCCGCCACGGAGTTCGGGGGGCCGAATGCTCTGGCATTCGACCTCACCGAGATCCGTGGCAGAATTCTCTGCCATCCCTAGTTCCATTACCCCAACGATGGGGGTGTGTGTATGCCACTGGCTGTCCTTCCTGAATGCTTGGTGCCCCACTTTTGTCAAACCCCTTGAATTACAGCTGAAAGTCCTGACTTCGGTCCCATCTGGGTGTGTTTCCTTTAGGGATGTACGAAAGTCACTTACCGTTTCGCAGATCTGCTTCATGGTGGGGGGGAGGCATTCTGTCCCTCCCCCCGGAGTCCTGCCCGGCTGGCTCCTCTCCATGGGGATTCTGCCGAGCCACCGGCCGGTTCTGCCCGCAGCCGGACATCCGGCCGCTGGGCAGCAGGGACGCAAATGGCGGCGGCTGTAGCCACCGCCGTTTGTGTCCCTGTACTTAACTGTGATAGGCTACGTAAATATTTATGTAGCCTATCACGGCAAAGTAAAAAAAAAACGCGTATGCAAATGGCAGCGGCTACGGTGGCCGCCATTTGCATTCGCTATTTTTCACCATTCTAGCCTATGTAAATATTTACATAGGCTAGAATGCTGAATGCCATTTGTGTACGCTGCGCCTGGCTGCGTAATATCTTGAAGGAGGATCTTCTCAGCAGTGGCTTCTGCCCTCTGGAACATCCTCCCGCATGCAGTTCAGGAGGCAGAAAACATGGTATGTTTTAAACATCTCCAAAAACGTACTTGTTCACCCAGGCTTTCTCTGGCTTATAATTAGTGCTGCTCTATCTTACTGTTCCTTGTATTGCTTTTTATTGTTACTATACTTGAAATTGTTTAATCGTATATTTTAATAGTGTTTTTTAAATATTTATATGTAAACCTCTTCAAGATTTTATTATACTAAGCAGTATATAAGGGCTTCTTTACACCAGACTTTTATTTTGCACCTTTACCAGGGCTTCTGCTTCCAGATTCCTTGTGGGATTAAAATCGGCCCCTTTACATGTGTTTTTTCCCAGGTTTTTTCTCTCTCTGCAAGTTCTATATGTTACATTATACAGCAACTAGATAGTGCTGTGTTATAGCTGCCTGTGATATAGCAGGATTCTGGAAATTCACCAGCTGTTGGAGCACTTCAAAGCGTTTCAAAACGCGACAAATATTTATTATTGCATTTTCTCTGTTAAGAATAAAGCTGCTATAATGGCCAGGAGAGGCCCTGGGGGTTGACACTGTCATGTAAAGGACCTGCAAAAAACTGTGACTAATCTTGTGCGCACAATAAAAGCCTCATGTAAAGAAACCCTAAGTAAAATAAATAAATGCAACTTTTATACCTGGGATTGCTCCTGCATGGCAGAAAAAGAAACAGGAAATTGCCTCTGGGTATGGAAAACTCGTATTCCTGTATCTGCTCTCAGACCTGGATGCTAATGCTAACACAGGTTCCTACAGCAGCTAATTAATATCAGTAGGGCCCCATTAAAGAATAAAGGACTGTTTTCTGTACTACATGGATAATTATCTGTGAAGATTTTCAGTTGTCTGAAAATAAATCATAGGAAGACATGTGCCTCTTTCCCAGAAAAAGTGGGCAATATCCAAAATCATTGGATATAATATACTTTCAATTTATTCAATTAGTCTTCAGGCCATATCAATATACACACACAATTCTAAAATACACAGATTTATTGCATTCAAATAACAAAGCATCCAATAATTAAAGATCCAAAATTCATACAGATACACTGTCGCATTCATATTTTGTACATTCAACTGCCTTTAAAGGCACTGGCATATATACATGTATCTTCTAAAGGTATCTTGTGCAAAAGCTTTAACTGTAACATACAGTAACACTAATATGGCCCAAACCTGTTTTTTCTTGATGCACCCCTATTATTGCTGCTGGTGGTAGTAGTAGTAGTAAAGAAGGCAAAGTAACAAAGGAAGAGTACAGGAAGGTAGCACAGAATTGCAGGGATGGCGTCAGGAAGGTTAAAGCTGAGAACGAGCTGAGGTTAGCGAGGGATGCTAAAAACAACAAAAAGGCTTTCTTCAGCTACGTGCATAGTAAAAGGCAGAGGAAAGAAATGGTTGTTCAGCTATTAAATAAGGATGGCAAAATGATAACAGATGACAAAGAAAAGGCAGAGGTGCTCAATTCCTACTTTGGCTCAGTCTTCTCCCAAAAGAGGGTCTATGGCCCCCCTGGCAAAGGTGAAGTACAGGCTGAAGGGGCAGGATTGCAGTTTGAGATCGATAGGCATATGGTCAAGGAACACCTAATTACTTTGAATGAGTTCAAATCTCCAGGGCCAGATGAACTGCATCCTAGAGTAATAAAGGAAGTCTAGGGATGTCAGAGAATTTCTCCACGAATCTCGGGGAGGCCGAATGCCAGTGCATTCGGCCCCCCGAAATTGGTGGAGAAATGGTCTGCCACCCCCCGCCCCCTCCGGGATGGGACGTACCTTGTGCGAATGTCCCTGGCGGCAGCGGCTCCAGCGGCGGTGCGGCGGCTGCGGCGGCCAGTCTTCCGACCGGCTGCCACCGCCGCCATTTACAAGTTAAAATTTTTTTTAAAAACCACACGTGATAGGCTACGTAAAGATTTACGTAGCCTATCACGGCTAGATTTTTAAAAAACACCGTGATAGGCTACGTAAATGTTTACATAATAGGCTACGTAAAATGTTTTCACGGCTGAGTGAAAAAAACAACCCACGCGTATGCAAATGGCGGCGCCCATGGGCGCCACCATTTGCGTTCCTTATTTTGGCACGTATAGTCTATGTAAACATTTACGTAGACTACGGCGAAAATAAGGGGAACGTTATTTGCGTTCCCCTTATTTTTGCTGTAGTCTACGTAAATGTTTACGTAGACTACATGTGCCAAAATAAGGAACACTAGTGCCAAAATAAGGAGCATCTGTCAGGGATGCTCTGACTTGGATTCCTGCATTGAGCAGGGGGATGGACTCAATGGCCTTGTAGGCCCCTTCCAGCCCTACTATTCTATGATCCTATGATTCTAGTTGTAGTACTGCTGCAGTACTAAACCCCACCCAATTTGGCACTTAACATATGACCTGGGGATATGGATCAGGGCATTCATATGTGGAAAATAGCAGTATTCTTTGTTATTTGTTTTTATTTATACAGGGTGGCCCAAAAGTACGTATACAGTTGTTTAGAAAGTTGATGGGAGGGGAAAAGAATGTGTGAGTAGAATATGTGTGGGTGGAATCAGAATGACAGTTGGGAAGAGTGAGTGACAGGGAGTGACAGTTAAATCAGTTAAGTGTAGAGAGTGAGGGGAGTGAGGCCCTTAAGTAGGTAAGTAGTTTTTGAGAGGAATCCCCGGACAGTGGACGAATTAAAAGAGTTCATCTCGGAAGCATTTATGGACATTGATGCGGACCGGAATTTGTGTCGTACTGTGTGTCACAGTGTTCTGGACAGGTTCGAGGAATGTTGCAACGTTGATGGAATACATTTTGAGCACTTATGAAATTAAACAGTGTTAAACAAATGTAAATGTAATAAACACTGTAATAAAATGCAGATAAACTATACTGTATACCTACTTTTGGGCCACTCTGTATATCTGTATAGCACTGTCGCTATATGGTGTTTTCCAGAAAAACAGAATAAGAACTAATAAAACAAAGGATAGGCTCCTGTCCTCAGGAGCTTACAGTCTAAATGTTTATAAAGGGGGTAACTATATATGGAAGGGAGTGAGGAAAGAAAGAGGCAAGGATAATTTCCTTCAAATCTCTCCTCAAACCAAACCTTTTCTGTGAAGTCTTGGGCATAATACGATAGTCCACATGCCCATTATGAATAAGCAAGCCTAATTGAGCAATCCTATGCATATTTCCTCAGAAGTAAGTTCCACTTGGTTCAATATTTCTTACTCCCAAGGAAGTGTGTATAGAATTGTAGCCTGAATGTATATTCAGGCTACATTTATTCAGGTAAATGTATATTCGCCCCTGTTTCCATTTCCCTCACTTCCTTCTGTGTTCTTCCCTATGTTGAATTTTAGACTGTAAGTTCCTCGAAGCAGAGATCTGGCTAATACTTTGTAAAGTGCTATGCACATCAATCGTACTATATACAATCCATTCCTACTGCCACTGCACCAGTACTACAACTACTACTACTACTACTACTATTACCAGCAGCAGTAATAAGGGTGCATCCAATGCATGCTTGGACATGCTGGCTGGGGAATGTTGGGAGTTGTAGGGCTTTTTCTGTCTAAACATGCATAGGATTGCATCCTAAGAGAAGTTGGATGCAAATCCAATTACACAAACTTAATCCATGTTTCACTTCAGAGTGTGGACAATAACGGATAGGTTACTTTCATGAACTTTTATGCATGACTTATTTAAAAGTTACATTTTATGAATAATTATCTCTCAGAGAGAGAGAAGTTAAGCAGCTGTACTCTATAAAGAATGCACACATGGGATATTATTCCAGGTTCCTGTTCTTCCTCCTCAAACCATCACAAGCTCCTCTTTTGCAATATCAAAATATTGAAAGCTAAAAATGCTCAGTTAGGAGGAAGTACTATTTCAGGTCAGACAAACCTGAATGTCATTAGCATGTGTTGGCGCTGCGGAGAGTTTACCTTAGCTTACTATTTCTGTAAATGCTGTAGAGAAATGAACCTTCTGGAAAAGGAACAGATTACTCTGCCACCTATTGGCATGAACCTGAAATCCTTTTGATAACCCTGGCCATATTTTGTAAACCAAGATACCAAATGGTCTTTTCGATGTGTTTTCCCTGAGGATGCATTCATTATCAACTGGTATGTCTTGCTCCTATTTAAATGTTCATCTTTTAAAAGAACAGTAATTGAATTTATGTTGTATTGCAATATATTTTCCATTATGGCCATTGTATATGTTTGTTCTGTGAACTGCTTCAAGCACAATGTACTCTTGGGGTGAAAATGTGGGGATTTGTGGGGAAAATGTGGTGTACAAATATTTATTTGTTCATTTAAAGTATTTTTATGCTGCTCCTCAGCAAAAGCAGTACAAAAGCAGTCTCTGCTCACAGGCTTACAATCTAAAAAGACACGACACATAAGGGGAAAGAAATGGGGAAGGAAGAGGGAAAAAAGTATGTCTTTAAGCAAGGCTGGTGGAATGGCTCTGCTTTCCCCTCACATCTCCCTCAGTAGTGTCTGCTCAAATGGCTGCTGGGGGTGACAGCTGAGGGAGGAAGAACCTTCATGGAAGGGGCCTTTGGCTGGTGCAAATACTTTGACTATGATATCTGCTGTTTAGTAAAAGCACTCCTGCTTCTTAATCAAATTTGCAACTTCACCCACCCGTTCCAGCTCTCTATGGAGCACACTCGCATATATCCATGTGGTTACTGATCACATCTACAGTTTAAGGGCTCCCAATACGCAGGCGACAAGGGTGATGGGAATTGTTGTGGGACCAGCACAAGATCTGCAGGCTATGTGGTTGGCTTCTTTCTATGGGTGTCCCATGGTAGAGAGGATACCCCCCCCTCACAAAACCTCAGTATTTCTTCAAATTATATTTCAAAACCCAGCTTTTCATGAAGCCTTTGGCTAAACCCTTCACTTCTCACCCGAACCATAAGGGCCAAATCAAATGTGATGCAGGAAGTCCTTGAAATAATAATAATAATAATAATAATAGCAACAGCAGCACCGAGGTAGTGATTTGGATCACAGTGCTGGGAGATGTGTCACCTCTAGTTTGGCTCAAAGTATAGCCTCCTTCAGGTGTTTAAAATGAATGCATGAAGGAGTGGCGCCATCTATCCCAACCCCCGCCACCAACGCCTGAGTTATTAAGAACTGAGTTATAATTAGCTTAAAAAAAATATTTTTAAATAAGAGTAACCATTACATTTGCAACAATTTCAGCTTGCCCACACCATGTGCAGAGACAACTGTAATCTACACTTAGTGCTGCAAGGACGAGGACGTAAAAAGGCTTCTAAAGGAAATAATGCAGCAAATGTGATTTTGCTTTTAGATTCAGAAAGTGAGGTAAGTGTTTTAGTACCCCTTTAAATTTGCAGCCATTAAATGCACTTTAGCTGTCCCAGTACTCTATTGTATATGGACTGCTCACCTGACCGATGTCACCCAAGACTACCTCTCTAAGCACTCTGTACTGCACTAATTGATCTCTTAATTGGCTCAGTCAACACAGCAGACTCCATCACACAACAAGCACTAATTGCTACAAGCTTGCTTTTGAAATGTTAAGTACTTTGAAGAACAAGCATATCTATATGCTTGCATTGACTTTGCAGTGCAGGCTGGAGAATGTAGATTCATGTGGGGATTTTTTATCCCAAAAGATTATTCTGCAGACATCCTTACATTTGTCCTTCCTTCTCCCTCTGCATTTCTAGCCTTTTTAGAAATCTAAACCTACCACTTACAAGCAGGGGCTGCCTTTTAAACAGCAAATATTTCATAGATAATTTTAGGCATCAAAGAAGAAGAAGAAGAAGAAAAAGTGATGCTGCCAGATTTTGTAATTAGTCAGCTTGTTGGTTGAAACTTATCCATGCATAATGCGCGCTGTTGTAGCAACCCTGGATCCATGTATTACAAATTTGCTATTAAGTTCGAAATTGCTTGCAAGCTTTGGAACGTGCACAGTCTGCATCTAAACAACACCATTTCTGTGCATCCGTTGAGTTGGTTGGTTTAACCCTTGACTGTTCTGGTGCATACACCATTGCTTTCCTTGTCTTTGTCACCACTGCAGATCTGGTTCCACGAGGAGGAGGGGGAGGAGGTTTCTGGAGGTCCATCTTCTTGTCTCCTCCATATACCAGTGATCAGCAAATAAACATCACATTATGCAGGCAAGCCACATGAAAACAACCAATCAGGAAAGGAAACGTGGCAATGCATGAGGTCATGCTGTATTACATGATTCCAAACTACAACTCCCAAAATGCACTTTGATACTATGCATGCACAAAAACTCCTGTACATGGAATGAGATCTTGTATTAAAGGAGAACTCTCTTCATCGATGAACATAGATGAATTTGTTACTTCCTTAGTAAATAATGAACTCAAGTCAGGTTCAGTTCGCCCATCACTAATCATCATCTTCATCATCATCTCATCTAAATTTTGCACGTACAATCAAATTCCATTTTTATATACAAAGGGTAATCCCATTTACTCACAGCAAGACAATTTAGACAAAGTATCTAACAAGCAAAGAACTTTTAAAATTTCATCTCTAATTCTAAAGCTCTACTAAGAGCCATTGAATGGATGCTTGCCGTCTGCATGGCCCAGTTTGGAACATAATTGAGTCAAAGAGGTAATTTACAGACATTTAGTTTTTATAATGTACCTGGAGCCATTAAAATGAAGACAGTTTAATGGTATTTCAGCTCTGACAGATCTGAATATTAACCGGATAGACTTTGTTCCTCACCTAAGGGTAAAACACATCATCAAAGTAGGTAGATTTGTGGCAACAGGTCTGACAAAGTGCTTTTAAGTGATTCTTGTCTGGTTCCAGTTTGGCGGGATGGTCAGTGGAAAGAGAAACTTGGCTAGTAGTAAATTCAGTCTGTCTTCTATAGAAAAGATGGGATCCAAATTTAGCACTGGTTACAGGACTGCACTGGCAAATACCAAGGATAACTATGGCCCGTAGCAGATTGCACTCTCAAGGCACAATGCTAAAATGGCCTGTTTGTATGCAACTGTCCTTGTTTCAATAGGAGCATTTCTATGAAAGAGATTTCAGGACTGAACTATTAGGGAAACAATTACTGGGGAAAGTCTCTAGAGCTCAACAAAGTAGGAGCACTTTGCTTCTAGATGCCTTATCCTATGAAGACGTAAGTCCCTCTGAGGGCAAGAATTACAGCACAACCCTCAAAACACATGTACACCAGTGCAACAGGATCACCCTGCATGCTTTTAAGCAATTCTCCTCTCTACCCAATAGCACCACTGCAGCCCCCAGCTTCCTTCCAATCTGTGTGGGTGTTGCACAAGCAAATCCAAGACCCAACCCTGTGGGTCAGCATAAATGTTTGTGATCTGGATTGTGTGAGTGTGGCCTGAACAGCACAAGCAAGGAGAGGAGATGGGGCTTGTGGGTGGTTCTACCTCACAGCAGGGTGTGTGTGTGTGAGAGAGAGGAACTGCTGACCACTGCCCCATGTGGTGAAGCACATAACTGCAGCCTCTCAGAAAAGAGCCTCCCAGACCTGGACTGACTCCACCACCCAGTCTGCCCACTGGATATTTCTGTTCAGGAAAGAGTATAAAGAGTTTCCTTTTGCAGCTGGGCCTTGTTTGAACAATAAAGTGTACCTGAGCACTGGCATCTCTTGTTTCTTGTCTTGCTCTCTGTTCCCATTCTTGTCTTCTGATCTGGATTACTCCTCAGTCCTTATTCCTGGTTTGCCCTCTGATTGCCCCTTGGTTCTGGCTCCTGACTTGCTCCAGACAGCTGCCCATGGCCCAGCCTTGACAGGGAGACTGGATTACTTGGCCTATTAATTCATTTCAGCAATATGGTTAAATGAAATATTTCAGCTGGCGTAGGTGGCAAAAGATCAATCAATCAATCAATCAATCAAAAACATTTACATCCCACCTTTCCCAAAAGTTTAAAGTGGCTTGCTGAAAAATAAATTCAATGGGCCGTATCCTCTGCTCCCCATGTGCCAGCAGGACCCACCGCCAGCACCCTGTAAAGGAACTCGAAATGAGCAGAAATGCTCATTTTGGGAATGGGGCAAGTCAGAGGAAGCTCCATTGACCTGAACTGATCTGGAACTGAGTGTTCCTGGGTTTCCTTTACAAAGCGCTAACTCCCTGTTGTGCTAGCAGTGGCTCCTCCTGTTGCAACAGAATGAGTGGGAATGCAGTGGTGGAATAGGATACTGCCCAATTGGGCCAATATGGAGATATAGATTTAAAAAAAAACAGTCAAGACACAATAAAATACTAAAACTTGATTACTTAAAAGAAGAAACAGAGCAGCATAAAACCAGAAATATAACATCAGAAGAACAGTAGTAAAAAAACAAAAACAAAACCATCAATCAAAGAATCACTAACAACCAACGGTCTTCCTATAAAGGAAAGTCTCAACACTGCAGTGGAAGATCATCAGGGAAGGGGCAACGTGGCTCTCCAAAGGGAATTCCAAAATCTGTCTGAGGCTGCTGAAAAGGCCCTCTTTCTTGGACCCAGTAACCATGGTTTTGGAACACCCAAGAGGGCATCTCCTGATGATCTTAATATTTTCAGTAGGGAGAAATTCTCTAATAGCTGAGCAGGGGAGGGTTAAAAAGAAAATGCTCTGGGAATTTATCAGGAAGTTCTTGTCTGAGGAATTGTATAGCTCAACTGTAACAGAAATGCATACATGATCCAGCAGAGCTTCCCAGGACTTGACAGATGAAGGTGGATATTTGCTTCACCCTAGGGCTTACATCAAGAGTTACATGTTTCTTTGGAGCTTGACAAAAAAGGGGCTTTGAATGATGGGCATTATGTGAATTTCATCGGAACTCATTTTCACTTAACTGCCATGGTGCAGCACCTTTGATGTAAGGTACTGGGTGTTCTCTTTGATAAGCAGGTGGATTTTGTGCTGTGCACAATGGAAAATCAATGTATGCATGACACATTTCTCTTCATAGGAAAAAACCTGTAGTCCCTGCATTTGCAGTGTGTTTAGGAGGTGTTAATAGGGTATAACAGGGTGTTCACTGTGTGGCTTTCCTCCCCCCAACTTTTTTTTGGGGGGATGAATAATACAGTCAAATGCAATGTTTATAGATAGTCATAGATACCCATTTTCTAATGGGAAGTATTTTTTTGAAATTTCAGAATGCAGACATCTATTTATTTATTCATTCATTCATTCATTTAGTAGCTGAAGCTCTCTGGGCAGTTCACAAAAATTAAAACCACAAAGTGCAATCCAGAGAAAAGTTAGACCAATACTCTTGCTGAGGTCAGTGGAATCAAACTGGCTTAAACCACATCTTAGCTGAGTCCTGGACAGGAGCTGGCTTTGAAATTCTTGCTGGAAATATTTCCCTCTTATGAAGAATATTGTTCCATACAGTGGCATTTCAAATCTTTTAGATTGACATTTATTAATATTTTCTTAGATCTTATAATGCTTCCAATTAATGTTATGGCTAATGGATATTCAGTATTTGTGTAGTATTCCCCATCTTGACTTATGTTGTGTAGAAAGTAATTCCAGCAAATGTCCACTGTGATTTTTGTTTGATTGACATTGTTAATTGCATTGACTGGCACAATCCTTGGAAGAGCAGGGGATTGTTTCACAGAATGTGTACCGACTGGGCTTTGAGCCCATCTATTTCAGTGGAAGCTGAACTAAGATCATAGTGGCAACTATTGTGAGTTATTACTAGAAAATGGCAGACTAAAATCTGCCACATCCATTTGCTCATCAACCCTTCCTAAGTGTTACAACAGTCGAAATAGGCTGACAACATAAGCATACTTTTGTCCTTCCAGCTTTCAAAACTCAATGGTATTCACACAATATATATCTTACCTAGTGACCATTTGGGATTTTAGAAAATATTTGCATGTGTTTCATCCTATGTAAGTGGTCCAACAAAGCAGATCATATATTCAAATGTAGCACTACTTCTGGTTCCAAAAATCACAGACCAAGTCTGGGATTTATTTATTTTGTTTTGTAATTCAAAAACACCCCTCTAGACCAATGGTTGACCATTTTTGATCTGCAGAGCAGTGAGGCTATGAAGCAGCTTATCAGCCATTCTGTAGTGAGAAGACTGGTAATACTGGAGAAGCTGCCTGAAAGACCGTGTGCTTGCCGTTATTGTTCTTCCCTTGCAATGTGTTGGCACAAGAAGTGTTGGAAACATTTTAGAGAACACTACCAAGTCACATTAAAGACCAGGCCAGTGTAACTAACTCAGGCCTACATGATGTGAACTGAGAATATGTCAAACGTATCCCCCAATCCCCTCCAGCCCAAGACATTTTTTTAAAGGAGAAAGCATGTGCGCAGTACCCCACTACCAAAAATTATGCAGCTGAGTTTCCCGCATTTGGGGAAATCACAGGGGTCAGCACACCCAGAGTGCAATGGATGAGCCTCACCCTTGGAAAACCACCTTCATGATCATGGTGTCTCCCCTGCCAGGTAAATATTAGCCCAAGGCATTTTGCTGCCTGAGGTAAAAGACAAGAGGGTGCCCCCTTCCTCATTTCATATATAGAGCTGACCAGACCTGCAGCTGAACATTACTTCAGCACTAGCAATGGGACAGTGTCCTCCACCACATCTGAGGGCCCCAGGGTAATTCAGAGGATGCAGGGGAGGCCGTGTGGAACACATAGCTCTGCCTCTAACAGAGGAGAGTGACTTGGGGGGAGGGTCAAGAGGAATGGCCAGAGGGCTGTTGCGGCTGCCCTCCCATATCCCCCAGCATCCACCACCTGAGGTGGACCGCTTAATTGCCTAACAGTCAGGCCAGCCCCTGAACAGGAACGCTGCTGTAGATGCAGGGGAGATTCTGTGGCAGGTGGATCAATCTGGGAGGCTTTTTCAGAGGATAGGCAGATTGAATTCTACTGCTCCAGACATTAAAGAGGCTACCCAGTGGGGAACGGCTGCTGGTGTAAGATCACAGGTTGGGCTAGCACTTCCTTGCTTTGATACCAGACCTATCAAATTTGCTAGCATATAATAAATTCCAACATTCCAAAAATTAGAGTATTTTGAAGATTCTGGAACACATAGGAAAAACGTAGATTTGTGCCATAAACATGGAATGCCCTCCCTGTTGAAGTTTGATGGGGCCAGCTGCACCAGGTTAAAACTGACTTATTTGCCCAGGCATTTTGAAGGTGTTACACTGGCTTACATTTCATAGAATCATAGAATAGTAGGGTTGGAAGGGGCCTACAAGGCCATCGAGTCCAACCCCCTGCTCAATACAGGAATCCAAGTCAGAGCATCCCTGACAAATGGCTGTCCAGCCTCATCTTGAAGGCCTCCAGTGTAGGAGAGCCCACCACCTCCCCAGGTAATTGGTTCCATTGTCGTATTGCTCTTACAGTCAGGATGTTTTTCCTGGTGTTCAGCCGGAATCTGGCTTCCTGTAACTTGAGCCCATTATTCCGTGTCCTGCACTCTGGGATGATCAAGAAGAGATCCTGGCCTTCTTCTCTGTGACAACCTTTCAAGTACTTGAAGAGTGCTATCATATCTCCCCTCAGTCTTCTCTTCTCAAGGCTAAACATGCCCAGTTCTTTCAGTCTCTCTTCATAGGGCTTTGTTTCCAGTCCCCTGATCATCTTTGTTGCCCTCCTCTGAACCCTCTCCAGTTTGTCTGCATCCTTCTTAAAGTGTGGTGCCCAGAAATGGACACAGTACATTTAGTTTGCTCCAGTGTTTTTATGTATCTGATTGGTTTTTATTGTAATCTTTTATGGTTTCATTATATTATATACTGTGCCGTGTTTTGGTTTTTTATGCTTCTTGTATACGGCCCTGATATCCTAGCATGAAGGGTGGATTAAAAATACATACAAATAAACAAACAAATAAATAAATCTCATCGGAGATAACCACGCAGGCAGGTGTGGTGCTGGCATGGGTACTTCCACTGAAATTGAGTAGAGCCGTGTGATAGTGCCCTTTAAATGTTATCACAGCAGTATGGAGTCCTGGGGTTCTCAAGATGGCCACATGCCCTTTCCCCCAACCACTAGTGGAGGCGGGTGGCTCTGATGTCAGTGGGGCAGTGAATCTGCTCCGGGTTTCAGTCAGAACCAGTCAGAACTCTAAAAGAGCTCTCCAAGGTGGGCACAGTGTTGCCCCCCCCCACATTCCTGTTTCAAGCATGAAGAGAAAGAGTACTCATTTAACTAGAATTTAGGAGTAGAAAGCAGGGCAGGGCAAATCAGAAGAATAGAATGAGGGAAATCTTCTGCTTTGTATTTACCACTAGTAGCGCAAGAAATAGGCAAAGCTTTCCAAGCGAATGGGTCTAACCCACTGGGGAGTACCATGTTTATACAGTGCCCTAGCCAACCTCTCATTTTACACCATAAGCCAGTTGGATATGCATTGTAGCAGTTGTTTTGTTTTATTGACCTACCTGCTTAATTTTCTAAGCAAAGCTTAAATGACTCACAGCAATAGCGACTTGAATGGAATGGAGTGCAGGCACATTTATCATACAGAACAACAACAACATCTATGCTTCAGACAAATTGGGACCTGACTCTTAGCCATACTTGGCTGTGAAAGCTCATCCCATTTTGACATATACTGGTAGTTATAGAAGCCCCTTTAAGACACCAATTGGTTGGCAGCCACAAATATATTTTGCGGTTTAAATACTTTATACACTACATCAGGTTTCCCTACAGCAAAGCCCTAGAGATTTTGGCAATTTGAAGACTACACATGACCCAAACATTAGCTAATTTCAAAGAGTACAGCATGAAATATTGTCTATGAATTCCAATAAGCATTGTCTCTGAAGAGGACTTCTCAGAACTGCGGGACTCTTTATGGGTATTTTAGCAGAGATGATGCTTGTAAGTAATCTCTTTCTAAAGTAGTTCATTTTCAAGAATACACTTACATCACTAATTGTTTCCAGAGAAAGTGGTGTTTAATGCTGCAAGATTCTCTCATTCTTCCCCTCCCTTTTCCTTCTGCCTCACTTTAGGAGAAAGTGAGGCAGAAAGAAGCCTAAAGAAGCCACTTTAGGGCTTCTTCTACCCTCACAAGAGCTACCTTCCCCAATGTTAAGTTGCAGAAATTCATTCTGGTCCCCACAACTGCTGTTTCTTAAGTTTTGATTCCAAGGAAAAATGTTATTGAAGCTAATGGAATAATGTGTGATAACGGAATGCTCTTTTTTTCCAGGTGTGAGTTGTCCATGAATAGGTTTTTGTCTGATGTAAACATTATTCATTTTTCAAAAGGATTTGTGCATTCTAATTTCTTTGCTCAAAGTCTTGGGAACTGTGACTCCAAGAAGCAGCCAGGACTCTGACACAGAGAGGAGGGACTGGTTGGACCAGTGGTGCAAGCTGCAGAACACAGACCTAGGCCCCAACACCGAGGCTGGGAACCCCTTGAGCCAAAGATTCCTGAACTGGGACCCTTTGAACCAGCACTCCTGAAGCCATACATCTGTGAGAAACTGGCATCCTTTACAGTCTCATGCAGGCAATGAATAGGGATGCTGAAGAAATCCGCAATGGAACCAAATGAATTCAGATTTTCATGAATCTGAACTGCGAATTCCACAGTGGCACAGCTTTCCCCATGTCGGGAGGATTCTGCAGACTTGTGGACTGGTTCTCTAACTTCCCCAAATTTTGCACAAATTTCATTGTAGAAAAATACGCAAAATAAAAAAACTCGGCCAAAAATGCTCATTTCCTCCATATGCTAAAGCATGAAAATGCACATATGGGGAGAATTTGTGCATTTACGCATGTGCAAAATTGCACAAATGTGCATTTATGCAAATTCAGGAAAAAATCTGATTCTGGTGATGGAATGAAAGGTGCCTGACAATCCATGAAACACAGACAGAACAGATTCTACACAATCCATACATCCCTAGCAATGAACAAGGGAGGAGCTGACCAAGAGCATTGTAGTTTCAGACTCCAGACCAGAAGGCTACTCCTTTAATGCCTTCCAGTCTTCAGAAAGAGGGAAAAGTCCCGACCAAGATGGATGTGAGGCCGCAGTTGAGCTCAAAACCTTGTTGGGCCAAGTTGCTACCTTGGAGCTGTCCATGGATCTGAAAGTCCAGGACCTGCTACTGACTGAGTTTGACTCTGTGACTGGCTCTCACCTCCACCCAAGTGCTTCTTTATGCCCTCTGGGCTTCTGTTCGCTGCCAGAACAGGACAAGAATGTTTTTCCCTCTTCATGCTTCTCTCTGCTTCTGACACATAAGCCAAACAGCCAGCAGCGGTGTGCTGCAGCGGTTGCATGAAGTACTGATTCTATATGGCAGAGAGAGTTTTCTTTTTTCTTCTTAACTTTAAGCCATAATGCTTTACTTGAATGAATGAAAGAATCCCATTGCTCTTGAGCAAGCCATGGGAATGTGCAGTGAAATGAGGTCAATCTTGTCAGAGATAAAGATAATGTTTTCTAGATGTGTATGCTGACTGAGGATAATGGGAAATGTAGTCCAACACATCTGAAGGCATCATATTGGGAAAGCTATTCTAAGTAAACTTTATGACTCTATCCAAAAGCTGTTCACAAAACACAGGACAATCCTTTCTGAAAATGAGAAAAGTTTGATACTTAGGCCAATCTGTTCTGTTTTCTCCCTGCCCTCCCCTGCCCCCCAGATTGCATCCTGGTGTCCTGTTGTTCATGTATGACCCAGCCAGTATGCAACCAAGTTCTTGATGCCAAATAGCATCTAAGCTGTTGTCATTTCCCTCAGCTTGCCTCCAAGAGCCACCCACCAGCAGCATAGTAGGAAGAAAACCTGAATAGAGAAGATCTACTGAAAAGCAGACACCATGAAACTGTAAATACAGCAGCAGTTCTCCAAATCTAAAGTTATTAATAAATAAATGAACTACCTTGGCCTTCTTGACATAAACTAAACTGATCAGAGAGGGACTGAAAACTGGCAATCCATTCCTCACCTCTGTCAGTGGGAGCCTGACTGAGAATCTAATTAAAGACAAAACTGTTCGACACTTGGATACAAAAGAACACCCTCCTTGGGTCAAGTCAGTGCACACCAAAAGACAGGTATGCTTCTATTTATGTCATACACATTGCAAAAATTAATAAAATAAATAAGAAATGTGACCAAACCACTGACAATAATCAAGCACACATCCCAGCCCAGGTTTGTGGTGTAATAAAAGTTTACATGGCTGGATGATTCTTAGAGGCATATGGTATCATAATCTTCTGTACCTTTCTGGAGGGTACTAAGAGTGGCCAGGCCTTGCACAATACCTATTGAGGACTGATTCAAATGTTCTCAACTGGTGGGTTACAGTTGTGTTTAATTTCAGGTGTGTACACTCTTCAGTTCTGTACATGTAGGCTTTTGGCTTCTTGGTTCAGTAACTCCTTCTTCCCAATGTATAGGCTCTTCTTCTGACATCTTGATTCTGTGAATCCTGCCACCGGTACCTCATTGAGCTAATGTGCTATCATGTTTGTCATGCCCTAGTTGTGAATTTGATTCTTGTAATTTTTTTTCTTTTTTTAATGAACTTAAAGCTTGACCATTTAAAGCATTTACTAAATAAAATTCAGCCAGCTGATACCGAAAAAGCCATCTCTGTTTCAGATGAGGAAAATTTCATGAGGATGAGATATAATAAACCAGGCAGTCATGAATTCCCATTAATGCTTGTGACACGGATGAATTTGTCTGGGTTTTTTTCTATAAGGTTCACATTTTTTCCAGCACACACTTGTTTCATCCATTCTGCATCAGTTTGTGAGTTTTTTAAAAGTCAGCACAAAAATCTATATGCATTTTTGCATGCGTTTTTCATGTGCACAAAATTACACGCATATCTTTGTAGGCAATTTCCCCTTAAATATACAATTTTCCTAATGTATACCTTTTTTATACTGGTTTTCCCTAATGTACACATTTGGGGAAGCAATTTCCTTTTATATAGACACATTTGTATGCATTTTTTTTCCATTGGAGAACTACATCACTACAGTCAGAGAAGTGCACTTTCTCCCCAGTAGACACGTACTGTATTTATAAGCATTTTTTTTTACTGGAGAGCTGCATTACATTTTAATTTGAACCAACCGAATTCAAACCTCCCAAACTGATATGTGAACTGGAATGTGCACTTTTCTGAATTTTGCAATGAAGTTCTCCAGTTAAAAATGCATGCAAAAATGTGCCTGTTGGGGACAATACTTACTTTCAGTGTTAAATGCAATTCATGTGAGATGTGGAAATATAGAACAAATCAAGACAATCTACATCTATATTTGGTCTGGTTTATTACAGAATCCCTTCATTACAGATGGTTGTCTAGAACCAACAACCACCATAAATTACTTTAATGCATTTAGGAAAGAATGTGGAGGGAAAGGTGATACAACTATTGTAGACTGTATTGATAAATGAAGTTTAGGCAGCAATCCTCAACATTGTCCTCAAACTCCAACAGAGGGCAGAGAAATAAATACTATTGTTTTTCTAGCCAGGAAACAGTGACCTGGTGACCTCTCAATTGCCCTGTCTGCTGACCTCTGAGGATATTTAGCCTGGCAGTTAACATCTGTGGTCCCATCAGTAGCGGTGAAATGAAAGGTACTTAATGCAAGGCAGCTCTTTTGCAAGGTTAGAAAGGATCAATAGGAGATGTGTTTAATGTGGTATCACTATCAGGTCTCATCTCACTTTTAAAATTGAAATATCCACAGTGGGACATCACTGTAGTCACATAGTAGAGAGATCTTTAGCCTGGCAATGCTCTTCCACTTAGGGTTGGGAAATGTAGAGAATGAGTCAGGGACAAATCTTAAGAATTAGAATAAAGCTGAACTGGTTAATAGCAATCATGTCGCTGCTGCATTAATGAATAATTGGGCAGAGTTGTTTAGCAATCTCCATGCATTGCATTTCCTTCTCCCCACTCCCATCTTGATTAACTGTCTTCAGAGATGGCCAAATGCTGCATTTAGGTGCAAACAGAAATCTGTGCTTTAAAAAAAAAAAAGTACAAATATATATCCACTTTTTGAAGATAACCATCTTTCCCTGGCAGATAAAGCAGCCTAGATAAGTTGGATTTACTCCTTTCAAACTCATATTACAATTCCTAGAGGAAAACCTCACCTTGATTACTGCGAAGAGAGTTTGGCCCCCAGGTTTCCATTGCCTGACGTCCTGGATTCCTGTTGGGACTTGATCATTTCTCAGTACTCCTCCATCCTCCAAAGTAGCAGCATTGGACTGACATTGTGCTGTAGCAGAAGGTGATTCCTTGAAAGTTTCATATATTTACAGAGACCAATACACAGTGGGTTACCCTGAAAGTCACAGACCATGTCCAAGGCCACTAGAGCCCAGCCTTGGACACCCATTCTTCCTGCCACTCTCCCTGTGCTACATACAGGCATGAGGCAAGCACAGCATCATTGGTGGCCCTGGAGATAGCCATGATAAGCAACCTACACTGGAGGAAGCACCACAGAATTGGGATCCATGCAGGAAGCTGAGCCCCAACACACTCTCAGTGGCTGCAATAGATACTCGTGGGAGGTGATACCACCTCTCTCTGCCTGTGTGCCACTGCCATTGGATACTGGCTGTCCATCCCATACTTTGCCTGGGACTGGCATCCATTGATCCTTCTGCATGGTATTGTCTGTACACTGGCTGCTGGACGTCGCCAGAATTGCCCGCGCTCTTACTTGCACACAACTTGGGCTTTGCATCAGGGATGACTGGATTGAGGCTGCTCTATCTTGAAGTGAACACCATAGAACCTTTCAAGGTTTCATAGAACCTTAAGCATATCATTTGTGAAGCAGCCCTGAGGAGTGCTTTGTAGTTGGGGTGTCACAGATTTGGATACTCTGTGAATCATCACCAATTTATATTGCCAATTTTATCTTTCTACTTGTTGCATAGGTGAGCACGCAATTCCATGCAGCATGGACCCATATAATCAGGACTGGAATTGATTGCGCTGTATGCCTGCTGCTCATGCAAATGCTGTTCCATCCAAATCACAGAAATAGCCAGCCATCACAGCTGACTACTGTCATTCACACCTTCATCTCCTTCCCGGCATGCAGGATGGGAGGGAGGGAAGACTATGAAAATAAGGTGGCTGCAGAAAGTGGCAACATGGTGACTTCAAAATAACTGTCAAGACTCCCCACCCAGAGTAGCAGCCTGAGCTCCAACTTGTATGAGGAAGAACTAGCTGGATCTTTCAGCCCAGTGGCACTGGCCACGGATGTCCAAATCCCCACCCTGAACAGCAGCCTGGACCCCAACTCCAATTCAGAAGGGCCAGTCTGCTTGTTCACTTGCCTCTCACTCTGGCACAGACAATGGTGGGTGTGAGACAGAGGAGCGGTAGATGCCACCACTGCCGACTTGCTCACTGGCTCCCTGCCTGCTTAAGTGGTAGCAATGATGAAAAAGAGGATGAGGAGCAAGAGCAGCTGGTGGCAATCATGGTGAGAAGGTAGACTCACTGAGGGAGGGATGTCATTGAGAGGGTCTGGCCCAAGAGCCCATGAAAACCTTGAGCCTGCGCTGATCATGACCAGGCCTGAAGCTGAAGCACAGCACGGGTCTTGGAGATCTCTTGAGCCCAAGATCTTCTCCAAGCCAGGAATACCTGTGTCCACACCCATGGAGTTTCCCCCCACAAAGAAGTGTTCCTCTCCATGCCTGTGTCTCCATGTTGACCTGATAGCAGACCTGGCATCAGCAGCAGGCATGGGTCGGCAGTTGCAGACAGCCCACAGCCCCAAAAGGGCCCATCTGCCTCTGAGCCTGCTGCTGTCACCGCCCTCCTCACCCTCCCTGCTGGCCCCACTGGCAAAAGGAATCACCAGGGCTAAGCATGCAGGCCCCAGGGCATCCTTTAAAAAAAGAATACTTACCTTTTGAGTAGCAGATACCTGAACCAATCAGGTGCTGCCTTTGTGGGGGGACATGATCAATGAAGGCATAGGATGGTCCTTCTATCACTCCTATGCCTTCATTGGCTGAGCCATCGCCCCCACCCCCACCCCAAGGCAGCATCTGACTGGCTCAGATCCCTGCTACCCTCCCGGTCCAGAAACTTCTGCTAGTCCAAAATAGGGCAGCAAGATTGTTAACAGGGACTGGCCAGTGAGCTCATATCACACCAGGACTTTTTCAGCTGCACTGGCTGCCAGTCCATTTCCAGTCCTGATTCAAAGTGCTAGTATTAACATTTAAAGCCCTTAACGGCTTGGGGCCAGGTTAACTGAAGGATCGCCTCCTCCCATATGTGCCTGCCCAGACCTTAAGATCATAGTCAGCTGCCCTTCTCCATGTGCCCCTGCCAAAGGAAGCGAGGCGGGTGGCTACTAGGAGAGGGCTTTTTCTGCTGTGGCACCCCAGCTCTGGAACGAGCTCCCTAGTGAGGTTCGCCTGGCACCTACATTGTATTCCTTTCGGTGCCAGGTGAAGACCTTTTTATTTTCCCAGGCATTTTAGCATTAAATCTGTATTTTAAACTCCTGCACTGCTGCTAGGTTTTATTGTGGTTGTATGTTATATTGTGGTTTTAATGTTCTATATATTTTAAATTGTTTTATTGTGTGCTGTTTGGTTTTAATTTTTGTGAACCACCCAGAGAGCTTCAGCTATTGGGCGGTATAGAAATAAAATGAATGAATGAATGAATGAATTAATGAATGAATAAATAAAACAAACAAACAAATAACTCAAAATGTAAGCTTAAAGAAAAACTTTAGAAATCATGCTCAGGGTTTGTGCTTGGCTGGCCAGGTGCTGCAGAGCTTTGCCAACAGGGCTGGCCGGGACAGAGCAGCAGGAGCAGCAGCTGCCACCACCAGGTTAAAGCAAAATGGAGTGGAAAGTGGGCAAACCAACAAATGGCTTGGGTGGGTGGTTGAGTGGTAGGCCAGGCAGGCAGGCAGGCAGAGGGCTTCGGCAGGCAAATAAGCAGTGCAGGTCAGCAGGCAGGCAGGCAGGGTGCAGGCAGGTGGCTTCAGTGAGTGGGCAGGCAGTCGAGGGGCTTGGTGGTGGCAGGAGCCAATCGGCAACACTAAGCCAATGGCCCCTTTGAGTTTGGTGCTGGCCCTGCCTGGCAGTACAGGCCATGTGTCTGGACTCTGGAGGGCCTTGTCAGAATGGAGGAAGAGTGCTCGGCTCCAAGGCAGAGGCCTGCCCCTTTAAGGGCTTCCATTCTTGGAGGAAGGGGAAGTGCTGAGGAAGGGTATCCGGGCCCTAGACGCATGAAAGCCTTCCACGCACTCCCTGACGCCACTGGAACAGGCTGCTCACCTGGAGCTTTCCTTGCTGCCTTGCCCCATGCGGGCTCCTTCCTAGTGCAGGCCAGGAAAGGACAATATAACATGGCACATTCAGCACATGGAAGTTTTGGCCTGTAAAAAAGAAACCACCCAGTGAGCGAAGCAGCCCTCAGATGATTGATTGCCCGGCTTGGAATTGGCACCACTTCCAACCTGATCTGGGAATTAAACAGCATATTACTTTCGTGACTTCAGGCCAGGGCTGCTCCTTTATACTTTCTGTTATTGGGTTTCAGAGATTTGCCCATTTGAATGAGTGGAAACAGATTCTTGCTTACGTTCCTTCTCCTCCTAAGTTTGCATAGACACCTGAGTTAATAAACAATATGTGTGGAGTTTCCATTCCTGCCTTCTTAGGGTGCCAGCACAGTGGAGAAACTGATAGTCCCCTTCTAAGGTCAGAATTTGGTCCAGCAATAGAACTCCCCCTGATTTGTAATGTGATCTCTGAGGAACTGGAGAAGGGGCAGAGATGTCAAGGGAGAAGCTGAGAGAACTGGAGTTCTGACAATTAACTTGGGGTGCCAAAAAAAATAACAATCTTTTTCTTAATTATTTTTCTTCCACAAAACCTCCTTTCACTCTAGCATGTTCAGATTACTCAGCAGATACATCATTAACTCTATTTGAAAGTGATGCACCATTATTTTGACAATGTCCATTTGTTAATGCCAACAGATGCTTTGTTAATCCTATTATTCTGCTCCGTTCATCAGTCTCTCACATGCAACCTTTCAATCTTTCAGTGTAGCTTCAGAGGAGACTTTGGAGTCCTGGCTGGCTTTCACAGCTGAACTGGAGTCCTTCAGGTGATCATTACTTCCTCAGTACTTTCCTTGTAGATGATGATGAGGTAAGTGCTCTGGCCTGTGAAACAAACCTGGTAGCCTGAGTGCAAGCTGGGTCAACTAATGTAACATCACTCTTTATGGAGAAACCTTATGTAATGAAGCTGACATGATCATATGCAAAGGAGGCTGATGGCTCCGATGTCAGTGGGGCAGTGAATCCGCTCTGGGTTTTAGTAAGAACGATTCAGAACTCTAAAGAAGCTATCCAAGGTGCAAAGCTCAAAAAAGCATTCCATAGTAATAATTCCATAACATTAATTATTTTTCCCTCAATGTCTAGTGGTATTATCTAGCATTCCGCTGAGTTCTCATGAGGTTTGATTTTCATCACCACAGTTTTGTATTTATTTATTTTCATTTATTATTACATTTACACTATATCCCACCTTTCCCCCCCCCCAAGGATCCCAAGGCAGCTTTCATAATCCTCCTCCTCTCCATTTTATCCTCACAACAGCCCTGTGAAGTAGGTTAAGCTGAGAGTTAGTGTCACCTAGTGAGCTTCATGGCCAAGTGGGGACTAGAGCCTGGATTTCCCGAGTTCCAGTCGAACACTCGACACAGTTGCTGTTTTGGGAGTGCAAAGGCATTTGCAAACCCCTCTACATTTTGTGTTTTTATGCTTTTCTCCCCCACTGCTCAGCCATTGCTCCCCATATATCTGCTTCAGCACCATGTTGTGTATCTCAGGCCTCCAGGGATCCCACAGTGACAGAAGTTATCACAATGCAACATACCCCAGTTGGAATTGTCTGTATGACAATGCCATGGAGCACCATTTCCCTCATCCTGAATGGGAAGGGCGAATGCACCCCATTGTCAGGGGGGTCCTTGCTTGCTAGACTGCACCAGCAGTTTTACCACCCACCAGGACTGCTACTCAAGACCTTCATCCAGATTCCCCCCCAATCATGTGCCATTATGCATGGCTGGTCGGGTCAGAAACTTGATGAGGATGTGTACTTAGATGTGCATCTGAATATTATATATATATATATATATATATATATATGTGTGTGTGTGTGTGTGTGTGTATGTGTAACTTATGCTCCAATTTCTACATTAACATGGACTCAAAGTAGCAAACAAGTTTTGTTTAAGAAGCAGTAATACGCACACATGCACACACAGAGTGTCTTGGACCCTAAGATAGGAAGGAACTTAAGGAAGTTCACAGAAAAATGAGAGTTTCCCACCCCCTCTTCTCCCCTGCAGCCAACCCCCCCCCCCAAAGCATATTGGGAGGATTAGGGGACCCTCTTGTACAACATGGGACAAAGCTCAAGGTCTACTGGATGGAGAAGAGGAGCAGGAAACATTCCTTCTGTGAATGTCCTTAAGTTAGCTTGGATCCTAAGAGAACTTATTAAAAGGGGGGACCCACAATGTATAAAACCAATTGGCTCACCATGCCCCTGACATCATCACACTTGTTAACAGTTTCGCATTCTTTAACACAAGGGTGTGAAGAATTACTTCAAAGGGTGATAAATATCACCGTATTTCCCCAATGATAAAACAGGGTTTCCAATTGCGCTGTGCCTTCTACTCATATTCAAGTGCATGAGCAGATTGAATGCCTACATAGAACTATTGTCCTTCTCTGCCTTCCACACATAGAGACGGAGTGCCTCCCTGACCCCATCCTACCTATTTTTGGTGGCCTCTAGAGGGGAGGAGGAAGTCCCACAGAGAAGTCTGCTATGAGTATGAGACCAAACTATGTTCTGCACAACTCTGGAGTTCCTTTGAAGTAAATGCGGATTTCTTCAACAAGAGGATCACTTTTCCTGTCTTCCATTATTGATTTCGTCCTGCAATGTGAAATCACAGTCGAGTGCTGGGCATAAGAATGGGGGAGAAATCCATTTGGCTTACATTTTAGCATGAATGTATCTAATTCGCACCTCCCAAACTAATGTACAAACCAGAACACAAATTTCCTTCATTTTTTGTACTTTCCTGAATATTGTGATGCAGTTCTCTGATCAAAAATTGTGCAGAAAAATGTGTACATTAGGGAAAATTGCATAGAAAAAATTAGGAGACAGGCATACATGTACCAAGTTTCATGCAGACATTTTACCAAAAGATGCAGAAACATAATCATTTGTGAACTTGTCCTTCAAAAACGTTGAAAGTTGTAAAAAGCAAAACAGACAGATTCGCCCATCCCTAGCTGAGTGCATTCTAGGTCATCCTCAGCCCAGAGAACTTCAGTTATTGGGCAGATTAGAAATGTATTAAATAATAACTAACTAAATAAAATATTCTCAGGTGATGTGGTGCAGCACTGAGACCCATAAACTGTCAGCGTGCAGCTGAGAATATGCCCCAGAATCCTCTGCAATGCCCTGGGCTTCCATGGCAGACATACAGGGGTTCCTCAGCATATGCTTTCCCTGCCAAAGGTCTCAGATTCAATCCCCGGCATCACCGGGTAAGATGAAAAACTCTTGCCTGAAATCCTAGAGAGCTGCTGCTAGTCAGTGCTGACAATACTGGGCTAGATGCACTGATGGCCTGATTCACCAGTTTCCTATGTTCCTGTGTTTCATATGCCGCTGTGGAAGGGGCTCATTGGAGGTAGAAAGCTGACTTAACTAAAGTAGTGCTTTGTCCATTGCACTGCAAAACCATATTATTCATTATTATTGATTATTCATAGCTACTGATTATTCATAATTATATTTTTCCAGATAATAATTTCTCCATAGTACTCCCTTATCCTTTTGTTTCCTTGATGGTTTTGCAAAGCTTCCTTTTTCTGAAAATTGCAGAAAATGCTCATTCCTTCTCCTTCCACTACAGAATTTTTTTTGTAATGAGTAGAAACAGCACAGCTCATACAAAAGACACCAGGACACAATTAAACTGGCTGCAATTTAAGTCACAGCTCCTTTGGGGCTTTCTTCAGTTTCTTTAAGCAAAAGCACCCAGTTATTTCTAGAAGTAACAAATTGAACCATGTCTGACCTTCAGGCCAGTCAGGACTGGCCTTCAGACAAATTCATTAGAGAAACTCACTGAGGGACAGTAATTTCCCTTCACTTACTGAAAAGCTGACTCAAAGCCTGAATATCATTTCACTATATTATGTCTGCTTTTGGCTCCAACGTTTTCGATAGCCAACAACCATTCTGTTCCTTTATGCGACCAGAATAGTCATGAGTTTGCCGCCCCCACCCTGCCGAATTTGTTATCTCCTTTTTCTTATGCATCCCATGGAAAAATAGCAAACCTGTGTTTTTAATGTGGTGATTCTTTTAATCTTAGTCACTGTAACCTCATAACAATTGCTTAGAAGTGACTGTTATAGAGCCCATAAGTGAAATAATTTAGAGCTGTTCTTCTAACCTCTAAGTGAAGCTAGCCCTTGGGGATGAATGCTGTTTCAGTGTGATTTTCCATTTCATGAATATAATGAAATGATTTCTTGGCCTGTATTCTGTTAGTTTGCCCCTTTTGGATTTAAGACAGACTGACTGGTGTATAACGTTAACAATTCCTGTGTGCTCCCCAAGGGCAGACTGAAGATTTCAAAAAGAAGGATTATTTGCCCCAAAGTATCTTCTTGACTCTTTTTTCTTTTTAATCATAAACTCAGGCTAAGTTTACCTGGTCATCTATGAAGGTAGAGAGGCAGCATATGGTGAAGCCGTCTTGTGAAGGAAAATCCATGGCATAACATTTCTCGTTAGCTGTTGAAGACAGATAGTTAAAAACAATAACAAACCAATTTCTCACTACATAATTGAATCCGTAGAGCCTAATCCAGCCAAAGCAAAGCCCATTGAGGTCCTACTGAAATCGGTGGGAGAGTTAAACACATATTTAAGGCTGCAGTCATATACACGCTTGCCTGGAAATAAGCTCCATTGAAAACAATGGGATTTGAACAGTAAATCTCTCCTACTAAAATTAATGAGACCAGCAGCACAATTCTATGCATGTCTATTCAGAAACAAACCTTAGTGAGTTCAGTGGCACTTTATCCCAGGTACATGTGTATAGGGTTGCAGCCTTAAAATTGCTTCGCTTTGGCTGGATCATATCCACCGTAAAATATAAATCCATCCCTAAGCAGGGAGTACATCCACAAGAAAGCATCATAATGGGAAAACAAGTCAAAATCACCATATGGTGACATTTTCCTTCCATAGATTATATAAAGTAAGATTTTTAAAGCCCTTTGTTTAACTTATTTTGCCATTGTGCCAGAACTTCGTAAGAAAGTATCATTTTTATTTCCTGAAATTGTATACCACTTTTTGTTGTTCAGTCGTTAAGTCGTGTCCGACTCTTCGTGACCCCATGGACCATAGCACGCCAGGTCTTCCTGTCCTCCGCTCTCTCCCAGAGCGTGCTTAAGTTCATATTCATTGCATCGGTGATGCTATCTAGCCATCTCGTCCTCTACCGTCCCCTTCTCCTTTTGCCTTCAATCTTTCCCAAGCATCAGGGTCTTTTCCAGGGAGTTTTCTCTTTGTATTAGATGGCCAAAATATTTGAGCTTCAGCTTCAGTATCTGTCCTTCCAGTGAGCACTCAGGGTTGACTTCCTTTAGGATTCACTGATTTGACCTCCTTGCAGTCCTGGGGACTCGTAAGAGTCTTCTCCAGCACCACAGTTCGAAAGCATCAATTCTTCGGCGCACAGCCTTCCTTATAGTCCAACTCTCACAGCCATACATTACTACTGGGAAAACCATAGCTTTGATTAGACGGACCTTTGTCGGCAAGGTGATGTCTCTGCTTCTTACTATGCCGTCTAGCTTTCCTCCCAAGGAGCAAGCGTCTTTTAATTTCATGGCTACAGTCACCATCTGCAGTGATCTTGGAACCCAAGAAAATAAAATCTGTCACTGCTTCCATTTCTTCCCCTTCCATATGCCAGGAAGTGATGGGGCCAGATGCCATGATCTTCGTTTTTTTAATGTTGAGTTTCAAACCAGCTTTTGCACTCTCCACTTTCACCCTCAACAAGAGGCTCTTTAGATCCTCTTCGCTTTCTGCCATTAGGGTGGTATCATCTGCGTATCTGAGGTTGTTGATAATTCTCCTGGCAATCTTAATTCCGACCTGTGATTCATCCAACCCGGCATTTCTCATGATGTACTCTGCATATAAGTTAAATAAGCAGGGAGACAATATGCAGCCTTGTCGTACTCCTTTCCCAATTTGGAACCAATCGGTTGTTCCATGTCTGGTTCTTACTGTTGCTTCTTGACCCTCATACAGGTTTCTCACGAGACTGGTAAGGTGCTCTGGTACTCCCATCTCTTTAAGAATTTGCCACAGTTTGTTGTGATCCACACAATCAAAGGCTTTAGCATAGTCAATGAAGCAGAAATAGATGCTTTTCTGGAATTCTCTTGCTTTCTCCATGATCCAGCGAATGTTGGCGATTTGATCTCTAGTTCCTCTGCCTCTTCGAAACCCCACTTGTACTTCCAGTAGTTCTTGGTTCACATACTGCTGAAGCCTAGCTTGTAGGATTTTGAGCATCACCTTGCTGGCATGTGAAATGAGCGCAATTGTACGGTAGTTTGAACACTCTTTGGCATTGCCCTTCTTTGGAATTGGAATGTAAACTGACCTTTTCCAGTCTTGTGGCCACTGTTGAGTGTTCCAAATTTGTTGGCATATTGACTGCAGCACTTTAACAGCATCATCTTTGAGGATTTTAAATAGCTCAGCTGGAATACTGTCATCTCCGCTAGCTTTGTTGTTAGCAATGCTTCCTAAGGCCCACTTGACTTCACTCTCAAGGATGTCCGGCTCAAGTTCAGTGACCGCACTATCATGGCTTTCAGGGACATTCAGATCTTTCCTGTAGAGTTCTTCTGTGTATTCTTTCCACCTCTTCTTAATCTCATCTGCTTCTGTTAGGTCCCTGCCTTCTTGGTCCTTTATCATGCCCGTCTTTGCACAAAACATTCCCTTGAGATCTCCGATTTTCTTGAAAAGATCTCTAGTCTTTCCCGTTCTATTGTTTTCCTCGATTTCTTTGTATTGTTCATTTAAGAAGGCCTTCTTGTCTCTCCTTGCTATTCTCTGGAAGTCTGCATTCAGTTGGATATATCTTCCCCTTTCTCCCTTGCTTTTCGCTTCCCTTCTTTCCTCAGCTACTTGTAAAGCCTCATCAGACAGCCACTTGGCTTTCTTGCATTTCTTTTTCTTTGGGATGGATTTCGTTGCTGCCTCCTGAACAATGTTATGGACCTCTGTCCATAGTTCCTCAGGCACTCTGTCTATCAGGTCTAATCCCTTCAATCTATTCCTCACCTCCACTGTATATTCATAAGGGATATGATTTAGGTCATACCTGAATGGTTTAGTGGTTTTCCCTATGTTCTTCAATTTCAGCTGAAATTTTGCAAGAAGCAGCTCATGATCTGAGCCACAGTCAGCTCCAGGTCTTGTTTTTACTGACTGTATGGAGCTTCTCCATCTTTGGCTGCAAAGGACATAATCAATCTGATTTCGATACTGACCATCTGGTGATGTCCATGTGTACAGTCGCCTCTTGTGCTGTTGGAAAAGAGTGTTTGCTATGATCAGCGTGTTCTCTTGGCAAAACTCTATTAGCCTTTGTCCTGCTTCATTTTGTACACCAAGGCCATGCTTGCCTGTTATCCCAGTGATTTCTTGACTTCCTACTTTGGCATTCCAATCCCCTATGATGAAGAGGACATCTTTTTTTGGTGTTAGTTCTAGAAGGTGTTGTAGGTCTTCATAGAACCGATCAACCTCAGCTTCTTCGGCCTCAGACTTGAATTACTGTGATGTTGAATGGTTTGCCTTGGATTCGTACTGAGATCATTCTACCATTTTTGAGATTGTACCCCAGTACTGCTTTTCCCACCCTTTTATTGACTATGAGTGCTACTCCATTTCTTCTGTGGGATTCTTGCCCACAGTAGTAGATATAATGGTCACCTAAATTAAATTCGCCCATGCTTGTCCATTTTAGTTCACTGATTCCCAAGATGTCAATGTTCAATCTTGCCATCTCATGTTTGACCACCTCCAGCTTCCCTTGATTCATTGACCTTACATTCCAGGTTCCTAAACAATATTGTTCTTTACAGCATCGGATTTTCTTTTCACCACCAGACACATCCACAGCTGAGTGTCCTTTCGGCTTTGGCCCAGTCACTTCACTCTTTCTGGCGCTACTTGAAAATTCCCTCTGCTCTTCCCCAGTAGTATATTGGACACCTTCTGACCTGAGGGGCTCATCTTCTGGCGTCATACCTTTTAGCCTTGTGATACATTCCATGGGGTTTTCTTGGCAAGAATACTGGAGTGGGTTGCCATTTCCTTCTCCAGTGGACCACATTTTGTCAGAACTCTCCGCCATGACCTGTCTGTCTTGGGTGGCCCTGCACAGCATAGCTTATGGCTTCACTGAGTTATGCAAGCCCCTTTGCCACACAAGGCAGTGATCCATGAAGGGATATACCACTTTACGTACCAGTAATTAAAACAGAAAATAATGGATTTTGTACAGAATTAATAAGTGCCATTCATCACAGAAACAGATTTGCCATACCCTCCACCCCCACCCCAAATACAGGAAACACACTGAGTTTTTTCTTAACATGCTTTTATAGAATCCTGCTACATCAAACAGAACTTCCTAAAACAATTCTCCACAATCATTGCTTTGGCAAAGAGCATTTGGAATTCTAAAGAGTATGCTAAGTATGTACAAGAGTAAAACCGTTTTGGACAGATATTAGTGGTTTATTGTTTTGTCTGTATTGCAAATAATGTTAATAGTGTTCTTTCTGTAATACAGAAGAAATGGTTTGGTGAAAACTATAAATAAAGACTTGGATAATACCCACATTTTGAGGCACATTCTATGAACTTCACAGTACAAACCTCTTAGGTCAATATGGAATTGTTGTTCATTCTTTGGCCTTTTTGTTCCCGTTCAGATTTGCATTTTGTGTGATAAGAATACAAGACATTTGTTTTGCTCCTCATTTGCTTCACACAGATATAAATTATATAAGCTGTCAGTATTAGCAATGCAAATATATTTCTTGCTCTTTATCCACTTTGAGCCTTATGCCATGACTGAACCAGGAAGGGATGCTAAAAAGTGTAGTTGCCCTACTTATGCAAATAAGAGCAATGACCACAGCACTTAAAAACAACAATGGTGTCAGGAACATATACAATATTGGCCCTGCTTTTAAGTGAAATATTAGCATATTTTGCCTCCTCAGAGAAACCTTTTCATAAATACAGCGAGACAGGACATAAACAAAGTGATGTATAGGATTCATGGATCCAGAAGGGTCCAGAAAGCTAAAATTCTACAGAGTAAGTAGGAAAATACTTTTTTAAAAATAATGAGTTCCTGGAAGAGCCGAGCCAAAATGATTCCCAGTATATTTGTATTTATCTATACAATAATTATTCACCCAAGAGCATCTCACTGTTTATTGTTACAACTGTTGCCCTTACTTTTAATGATTTTGGAAAACATTTTCAGTAGTACTGAAAAAGCCCACCCCCCCGCCCCCTGGCATATGGTTGTGTGGTGCTGTGTGTGCGTGTGTATTTACAATGTATGTGGAAATATTCACCTATTCATTGACATCCCTTATTTGTTTTGCTGGATGGCATTTTTTATTTATTTATTTGTTTATTTATCTGTGGTATTTATATACCATTGAACATAAGAAAATCCCTCAGCAGTTCACAAAATTAAAATGCAATATTGAAAACACAACAGTAAAACACAGCATTAAAAACACTACCAACTATAGTAAAAAAAATAATAATCAAGGAGCAGTAAAATGGAGTGGTGTAATTAATTTACTGCCCAGGGAAAGCTTGGGTGAGCAAACGTGTTTTCAGGAGGCATTGTTGTTGTTGTTGTTGTTCAGTCGTTCAGTCGTGTCCGACTCTTCGTGACCCCATGGACCATAGCACGCCAGGCCTTCCTGTCCTGCGCTCTCTCCTGGAGCGTGCTCAAGTTCATATTCATTGCATCCGTGATGCTATCTAGCCATCTCATCCTCTGCCGTCCCCTTCTCCTTTTGCCTTCAATCTTTCCCAGCATCAGGGTCTTTTCCAGTGAGTTTCCTCTTCGCATTAGGTGGCCAAAATATTGGAGCTTCAGCTTCAGTATCTGTCCTTCCAATGAGCACTCAGGGTTGATTTCCTTTAGGATGGACTGATTTGACCTCCTTGCAGTCCAGGGGACTCGTAAGAGTCTTCTCCAGCACCACAGTTCGAAAGCATCAATTCTTCGGCGCTCAGCCTTCCTTATAGTCCAGCTCTCACATCCATACATTACTACTGGGAAAACCATAGCTTTGATTAGACGGACCTTTGTCGGCAAGGTGATGTCTCTGCTTCTTACTATGCTGTCTAGGTTGGCCATAGCTTTCCTCCCAAGGAGCAAGCGTCTTTTAATGTCATGGCTACAGTCACCGTCCGCGGTGATCTTGGAGCCCAAGAAAGTAAAATCTGTCACTGCTTCCATTTCTTCCCCTTCTATATGCCAGGAAGAGATGGGGCCAGATGCCATGATCTTCGTTTTTTTAATGTTGAGTTTCAAACCAGCTTTTGCACTCTCCTCTTTCACCCTCAACAAGAGGCTCTTTAGATCCGCTTCGCTTTCTGCCATTAGGGTGGTATCGTCTGCATATCGGAGGTTGTTGATAATTCTCCCAGCAATCTTAATTCCGACCTCTGATTCATCCAACCCGGCATTTCTCATGATGTACTCTGCATATAAGTTAAATAAGCAGGGTGACAATATGCAGCCTTGTCGTACTCCTTTCCCAATTTTGAACCACTCGGTTGTTCCATGTCTGGTTCTTACTGTTGCTTCTTGAGCCTCGTACAGGTTTCTCAGGAGACAGGTAAGGTGGTCTGGTACTCCCATCACTTTAAGAATTTGCCACAGTTTGTTGTGATCCACACAATCAAAGGCTTTAGCGTAGTCAATGAAGCAGAAATAGACGTTTTTCTGGAATTCTCTTGCTTTCTCCATGATGCAGCGAATGTTGGCGATTTGATCTCTAGTTCCTCTGCCTCTTCTAAACCCAGCTTGTACTTCCGGTAGTTCTCGGTTCGCATACTGCTGAAGCCTATCTTGTAGGATTTTGAGCATCACCTTGCTGGCATGTGAAATGAGCGCAATTGTGCGGTAGTTTGAACACTCTTTGGCGTTGCCCTTCTTTGGAATTGGAATGTAAACTGACCTTTTCCAGTCTTGTGGCCACTGCTGAGTGTTCCAAATTTGTTGACATATTGAATGCAGCACTTTAACAGCATCATCTTTTAGGATTTTAAATAGCTCGGCTGGAATACTGTCATCTCCGCTAGCTTTGTTGTTACTAATGCTTGCTAAGGCCCACTTGACTTCACTCTCTAGGATGTCCGGCTCAAGTTCAGTGACCGCACTATCATGGCTATCAGGGACATTCAGATCTTTCCTGTATAGTTCTTCTGTGTATTCTTGCCACCTCTTCTTAATCTCATCTGCTTCTGTTAGGTCCCTGCCTTCTTGGTCCTTTATCATGCCCGTCTTTGCACAAAACGCATTAAAAGATGTCAAATTTTCTTCCTCCAAACTGCATTCAAGAGGGTTTTCCAGATGGTGGGTGCTGCTACCAAGAAGGCCCGCTGCTGTCTGGGTACTTCATGGTGACATTCTGTTTGTTTCGGAATGACCAGCAAGGCCTCCTCTGACAATCTTAAAGGCTAGCTGGGTATATATAAGGGAAGGCAGTCTGCTAAGTATCCTGGTCCAAGTTGTTCAGGGTTTTGTATGCCAAACATAATCTTGTACGTGGCTTGGTAGCTAATAGACAGCTAGTGCAATTCTTTTAGCACAGATGTTATGTGGGCATAGCTAGGTGTCCCAGTCAGCTCCCTAGCTTCTGCATTTTGCAGCTTCTGAACCATGCCAAGGGCAGCCCCACATAGAGCACATTGCAGTAATCATAAAGTTACCAATGCATGGATCACCATGGTTAAGCTATCGCTATCCAGGAATGGGCGTAGTTGGAGTACCAACTGAAGTTGGTAATAGGTGTGCCGGGCCACTGAGGCCACCTGGGCCTCCAGGGACAAAGATGGATCCAGGAGCAGCCCCAAACTACAGACCTGCTCCTTCAGAGGGAGTGCAACCCCATCCAGAACAAGCATACACCCCAGTTCCCAGATCTGGGAACTGCCCACCCATAGGGGCTCCATCTTATCAGGATTCAGCTTCAGTTTATTTGCCCTCATCCAAGCCATAACTGCATCCAGGCACTGGTTCAGAACGTGCATGGCCTCTTCCAGTTCAGATGTCACAGAGAAATAGGGTGGGATGTCATCAGCACACTGGTGACACCCAGCCCCAAATATCCTGATTACCGCTCCCACTGGCTTCATATAGATATTAAATAACATTGGGAACAGGATGATATAACCAGTTCTGATTGGCTACATAGTGTTATGGCATCATCTTGTGACTGCACAACTCCTGACTGGCTAGTGTTGCCCATATAACTAATCCAGGGAGAAGCAGGAATTGCACTGAAGCAATAGCAGATAGGAAAATAATTCATAGAATCATAGAATAGTAGGGTTGGAAGGGGACTACAAGACCATCAAGTCCAACCCCCTGCTCAATGCAGGAATCCAAGTCAGAGCATCCCTGACAGATGGCTGTCCAGCCTCATCTTGAATGCCTCCAGCATGGGAGAACCCACCACCTCTCTAGGTAATTGGTTCCATTGTCATATTGCTCTAACAGTCAGGAGGTTTTCCTGATGTTCAGCCGGAATCTGGCTTCCTTTAACTTGAGCCCATTATTCTGTGCCTTGCACTCTGGCATGATCAAGAAGAGATGCTGGCCTTCCTCTCTGTGACAGCCTATCAAGTACTTGAAGAGTGCTATCATATCTCCCCTCAGTCTTCCCTTCTCAAGGTTAAACATGCCCAGTTCTTTCAGTCTCTCTTCATATCTCTTCAAATAGACCTTTGTTTCCAGTCCCCTTTTATTATTATAATTATTATTAAATTTATTAATCGCCCATCTGGCTGGTCACCCAGCCATTCTGGGCGATGTACAACATACAATAAAACAGTTTAAAACAATAAAATTCTACCATAAAAACATTTTCTAAAATACCCTAACCCACCCCAAATGCCTGCCTGAACAACCACGTTTTTAATGCACGACGGAAGCTCATTAAAGAGGGGGCATGGCGGAGTTCCCTAGGGAGGGAGTTCCACAGAGTGGGGACCACCGCAGAAAAAGCCCTTTCCCTTGTCCCCACCAGTCTAGCTGTCCTGGCTGATGGGACAGAGAGAAGGCCATCCGAGGCTGATCTTGTTAAGCGGCCTGTCCGGTGCTGCTGGAGGCGCTCCTTAAGATAGGCTGGGCTGGAACCATATAGGGTTTTAAAGGTCAAAACCAACACCTTGAATTTGGCCCAGAAAACAACTGGTAACCAGTGCAACTCCTTCAGCACTGGAGTGATGTGATCTTGCCAGGGGCTGCCTTTAATCAGGCGAGCCGCCGCGTTCTGTACCAGCTGCAGTTTCCAAACCATCTTCAAGGGTAACCCCACGTAGAGCGCATTACAGTAGTCTAAACGAGAGGAGACCAGGGCATGTACTACCGATGGGAGCAGATGGTCAGGAAGGAAGGGGCGCAGCTGCTGTATCAGATGGAGTTGATAGAGCGCTGTCCGGCTCACAGCTGACACCTGAGCCTCCATGGACAGCTGGGAGTCCAAAATGACCCCCAGGCTGCGGACCTGGTCTTTCAAGGGTAGCCGTACCCCATTCAACACCAGGTCAACATCCCCTAGCCTCCTCTTGTCTCCCACCAAAAGTACCTTGGTCTTGTCAGGGTTCAGCTTCAGCTTATTCCTCCCCATCCAGCCACTCACCATCTCCAGACATTTGGACAGGGATTATACGGCCAACCTTGGTGAAGATTTGAACGAGAGGTAGAGCTGTGTGTCATCCGCATATTGATGACACTGCACCCCAAACCTCCTGATGATAGCCCCCAGCGGCTACACATAGATGTTAAATAGCATTGGGGAGAGGATGGAACCCTGTGGCACCCCACAAGTAAGTGGCCACGGGTCCGAATCCTCCTCTCCCAGTGCTACCCTCTGGTACCTGCTGGAGAGGAAGGACCGGAACCACTGCAATACAGTTTCTCCAATGCCCAACCCCTCCAGGCGGTCCAGGAGGATACCGTGGTCAACTGATCAGGTATCCCTGATCATCCTTGTTGCCCTCCTCTGAACCCTCTCGAGCTTGTCTGCATCCTTCTTAAAGTGTGGTGCCCAGAACTGGACACAGTACTCCAGATGAGGCCTAACCAGTGCTGAGTAGAGGGGAACTAGTACTTCCCGGGATTTTGAAGCTTGTTGTTGCTATTCAGTCATTAAGTCGTGTCCGACTCTCCGTGACCCCATGGAGCATAGCACGCCAGGCCTTCCTGTCCTCCGCTCTCTCCCGGATTGTGCTCAAATTCATATTCATTGCATCGGTCATGCTATCTAGCCATCTCATCCTCTGCCGTCCCCTTCTCCTTTTTCCTTCAATCTTTCCCAGAATCAGGGTCTTTTCCAGGGAGTTTTCTCTTCGCTTTAGGTGGCCAAAATATTTGAGCTTCAGCTTCAGTATCTGTCCTTCCAATGAGCACTCAGGGTTGATTTCCTTTAGGATGGACTGATCTGACCTCCTTGCAGTCCAGGGGACTCGTAAGAGTCTTCTCCAGCACCACAGTTCGAAGGCATCAATTCTTCGGTGCTCAGCCTTCCGTATAGTCCAGCTCTCACAGCCTTACGTTGCTACTGGGAAAACCATAGCTGTGATTATGCGGACCTTTGTCAGCAAGGTGATGTCTCTGCTTCTTACTATGCTGTCTAGGTTTGCCATAGCTTTCCTCCCAAGGAGCAAGCGTCTTTTAATTTCATGGCTACAGTCACCATCTGCGGTGATCTTGGAGCCCAGGAAAGTAAAATCTGTCACTGCTTCCATTTCTTCCCCTTCTATATGCCAGGAAGTGATGCCAGGAAGATGCCATGATCTTAGTTTTTTTAATGTTCAGTTTCAAACCAGCTTTTGCACTCTCCACTTTCACCCTCAACAAGAGGCTCTTTAGATCCTCTTCGCTTTCTGCCATTAGGGTGGTATTATCCGCTTATCTGAGGTTGTTGATAATTCTCCCAGCAATCTTAATTCCAACCTGTGATTCATCCAACCCTGCGTTTCTCATGATGTACTCTGCATGTAAGTTAAATAAGCAGGGCGACAATATATAGCTTTGTCATACTCCTAGCTTGTAGGATTTTGAGCATAACCCTGCTGGCATGTGAAATGAGCGCAATAGTACGGTAGTTTGAACACTCTTTGGCATTGCCCTTCTTTGGAACTGGAATGTAAACTGACCTTTTCCAGTCTTGTGGCCATTGTTGAGTGTTCCAAATTTGTTGGCATATTGAGTGCAGCACTTTAACAGCATCATCTTTGAGGATTTTAAATAGCTCAGCTGGAATACTGTCATCTCCGCTAGCTTTGTTGTTAGTAATGCTTCCTAAGGCCCACTTGACTTCACTCTCTAGGATGTCCAGCTCAAGTTCAGTGACCGCACTATCATGGCTATCAAGGACATTATTGTCTTTCCTGTATAGTTCTTCTGTGTATTCTTTCCACCTCTTCTTAATCTCATCTGCTTCTGTTAGGTCCCTGCCTTCTTGGTCCTTTATCATACCCATCTTTGCACAAAACGTTCCCTTGATATCTCCAATTTTCTTGAAAAGATCTCTAGTCTTTCCCATTCTATAATTTTCCTTGATTTCTTTGCATTGTTCATTTAAGAAGGCCTTCTTGTCTTGTCTCTCCTTGCTATTCTCTGGAAATCTGCATTCAGTTGGATATATCTTCCCCTTTCTCCCTTGCTTTTCGCTTCCCTTCTTTCCTCAGCTACTTGTAAAGCCTCATCAGACAGCCACTTGGCTTTCTTGCATTTCTTTTTCTTTGGGATGGATTGAGGTGCTGCCTCCTGAACAATGTTACGGACCTCTATCCATACTTCCTCAGGTACTCTGTCTATCAGGTCTAATCCCTTCAATCTATTCCTCACCTCCACTGTATATTCATCAGGGATATGATTTAGGTCATACCTGAATGGTTTAGTGGTTTTCCCTAAGATCTTCTATTTAAGCCGAAATTTTGCAAGAAGCAGCTCATGATCTGAGCCACAGTCAGCTCCAGGTCTTGTTTTTCCTGACTGTATGGAGCTTCTCCATCTTTGGCTGCAAAGGACATAATCAATCTGATTTCGATATTGACCATCTGGTGATGTCCATGTGTACAGTCGCCTCTTGTGCTGTTGGAAAAGAGTGTTTGCTATGATCAGCGTGTTCTCTTGGCAAAACTCTATTAGCCTTTGTCCTGCTTCATTTTGTACACCAAGGCCATTCTTGCCTGTTATCCCGGTGATTTCTTGACTTCCTGCTTTAGCATTCCAATCCCCTATGATGAAGAGGACATCTTTTTTTGGTGTTAGTTCTAGAAGGTGTTATAGGTCTTCACAGAACCAATCAACCTCAGCTTCTTCGGCCTCAGGGGTTGGGGCATAGACTTGAATTACTGTGATGTTGAATGCTTCTATTAATGCAGCCCAAAACAGCATTTGCCTTTTTTGCAGCCATATCACACTGTTGGCTCATATTCACCTTGTGATCTACCACAATTCCAAGATCCTTCTCGCTTGTAGTGTGGTTGAGCCACGTATCCCCCATCTTCTAACTGTGCATTTGCTTTCTTTTTCCTAGGTGCAGAACTTGGCATTTATCCCTATTATATTTCATTCTGTTGTTTTCTGTTCAGTGCTCCATTCTATCAAGATCACTTTGAATTTTGTTTCTGTCTTCCAAAGTATTAGCTATCCTGCCCAATTTTGTGTCATCTGCAAATTGGATCAGCATTCCCTGCACCTCCTCCTCCCAGTCATTAATAAAAATGTTGAAGAGCACTGGGCCCAGGACTGAGTCCTGCAGTACCCCACTTGCTACCTCTTCCCAGTTTGAGAAGATCCCATTGATCAGCACTCTTTGAGTCCGATTCCGTAGCTAACTGTGGATCCACCGGATCGTTGTTTCATCTACCCCACTTTGAGCTTGTTTGCTCGTCAGGATATCATGGGGCACTTTGTTGAAAGCTTTGCTGAAGTCGAGGTATTTTATTTATTTATTTATTATTATTAAATTTATTAATCACCCATCTGGCTGGTCACCCAGCCATTCTGGGCGATGTACAGCATACAATAAAACAGTTTAAAACAATAAAATTCTACAATAAAAACATTTTCTAAAATACCCTAACCCACCCCAGATGCCTGCCTGAACAGCCATGTTTTTAATGCACGACGGAAGCTCATTAAAGAGGGGGCATGACGGAGTTTCCCAGGGAGGGAGTTTCACAGAGTGGGGGCCACCACAGAAAAGGCCCTCTCCCTCGTCCCCACCAGTCTAGCTGTCCTGGCTGATGGGACAGAGAGAAGGCCATCCGAGGCTGATCTTGTTAAGCGGCCTGTCTGGTGCTGCTGGAGGCGCTCCTTAAGATAGGCTCGTCCGGAACCATATAGGGTTTTAAAGGTCAAAACCAACACCTTGAATTTGGCCCGGAAAACAACTGGTAACCAGTGCAACTCCTTCAGCACTGGGGTGATGTGATCTCGCCGGCGGCTGCCTTTAATCAGGCGAGCCGCCGCGTTCTGTAGCAGCTGCAGTTTCCGAACCGTCTTCAAGGGTAACCCCACGTAGAGCGCATTACAGTAGTCTAAACGAGAGGAGACCAGGGCATGTACTACCGATGGGAGCAGATGGTCGGGAAGGAAGGGGCGCAGCTGCCGTATCAGATGGAGTTGATAGAGCGCTGTCCGGCTCACAGCTGACACCTGAGCCCCCATGGACAGCTGGGAGTCCAAAATGACCCCCAGGCTGCGGACCTGGTCTTTCAAGGGACATATTATGTCCACAGCATTCCCATAGTCCACAAAGGAGATGACCTGATCAAAAAATGAGATCAGATTCGTCTTTGTTCTTGACAAATCCATGTTGGCTTCAAGTAGTTACTGCATTGTTTTCAAGGTGCTTACAGAGTGATTGCTTTATAGTCTGCTCTACAATTTTCCCAGGGATTGATGTCAGACTAACTGGTCTGTAGTTCCCAGGTTCCTCCTTTTTACGTTTTTTGAAGATAGGAACAACATTAGCCCTCCTCCAGTCCTCTGGCACTTCCCCCATCCTCCATGATTTCTCAAAGATTATAGACAGTGGTTCTGAGAGTTCTTCTGCCAGTTCCTTTATTACTCTAGGGTGCAGTTCATCTGGCCCTGGAGATTTGAACTCATTCAAAGTAATTAGGTGTTCCTTGACCATATGCCTATCGATCTCAAGCTGCAATCCTGCCCCTTCAGCCTGTACTTCGCCTTTGCCAGGAGGGTCGTAGATCCTCTTTTGGGAGAAGACTAAGCCAAAGTAGGAATTGAGCACTTCTGCCTTTTCTTTGTCATCTGTTATCATTTTGCCATCCTTATTTAATAGCTGAACCACCATTTCTTTCCTCTGTTTTACTATGCACGTAGAAGAAAGCTTTGTTGTTGCATTTAGCATCCCTCGCTAACCTCAGCTCATTCTCAGCTTTAACCTTCCTGACGCCATCCCTGCAATTCTGTGCTACCTGCCTGTACTCTTCCTTTGTAGCTTGGCCTTCCTTCCACTTCCTATGTGTGTACTTTTTTGTTTTCAGGTCATCTCTAAGCTTTTTGTTTGGCTTCTTCTGTTGTCTTCCACCTTTTTTTCTTGTTGGAATTGTTTGTAATTGTGCCTTGAGAATTTCCTTTTTTAAAAACTCCCACCCATCTTGGACTCCTTTTCTCGTTATAGTCGCTTGCCATGGGACCTTACTTATCATTATTCTGAGTTTATTAAAATCAGCTTTCCTAAAATCCAGGGTACGCATCTGGTTACACTCGGCTTTTGCTGCCTTTAGAATCATGAACTCAAGTATAACATGGTTGCTTTCCCCCAGAGTTCCTGTAACTGTTACTTTATCCACTAAGTCATCTTGGTTGGTAGTCAAGTCAAGGGTAGCCAATCCTCTAGTTCTTTCCTCTACTTTCTGTAGGAGGAAGTTATCCACCACACAAGTCAGGAATTTCCTGGAGCGGCCATGTTTTGCAGAATTTGTCTCCCAACAAATATCGGGGAAAGTGAAGTCCCCCATTATTACTACATCATGCTTCCTTGAAACATTGGCTATTTGCTTTTCAAAAGTTTCATCCTCGTCTTCTCCTTGATTGGGTTAGGGATGGCGGAGAATTCCGCCACAGATTTCAGTGAGGCCAAATGCACTGACATTCGGACCCCCGAAATCCGTGGTGGAACAGCCTGCCCCCCCCCACGGATTCCCCCCGGGATGAGGCTTACCTGGGGCAGATGTTCCGGACGGTGGCGGCTCTGGCGGCGGCAGCTGGTCTTTCGACCGGCTGCCGCAGCCGCCATTTCCATCCTGGTCTTTGTCGTGATAGGCTACGTAAGTATTTACATAGCCTATCATGGCAAGCCAAGCAAAAAACAAACAAACCAGCATACGCAAATGGCGACGGCTACGGCGGCCGCCATTTGCGTTCCCTAATTTTTGCCATTTTAGTCTACGTAAATACTTATGTAAGCTATTATGGTGAAAAAAAGGGGAATGCAAATAGCGTAGTGGGCGCTATTTACGTTCCTTTTTTTTTGCCGTTTTAGCCTACGTAAATATTTATGTAAGCTATTACGGCGAAAAAAAAAAGAATGCAAATAGCTCCCACTACTCTATTTGCATTTCCCTTTTTTTCGCCATAATAGCCTACGTAAATATTTACGTAGGCTAAAATGGCGAAAAATAGGAAACGCAAATGGCAGCCGCCGTAGCCGCCGCCATTTGCCTACGTTGTTTGTGGGTTTTTTCCCAGTCGTGATAGGCTACATAAATACTTACGTAGCCTATCACGGCAGCCTGGCTGGACGCAAATGGCGACTGCTATGGCAGCCGCCATTTGCATCCGCAGCAGCCCGTCCGCGGCCGGAACTTCGGCTGCGGACAGGCCTGGCCAGCTGCTCTGCGAAGCCGCCACGGAGCGCAGCTGGCCGGACAGGATTCTGGGGGGGAGGACCAGATCGCCTCCCCACACGTCGAGGATTCCGGGGGGAGAGATGGAGCACCTCCCCCCCCCGCGAATCAATTCCGTGAACAGGTAAGTAACTTTTGTACATCCCTAGATTGGGTGGCCGGTAGTAGACTCCAACCACCACGTTCCTGTTATTCTTTGCTTCATTTATTTTAACCCAGATGCTCTCGATAGGACTACCAAGGTCATCCTCCTGTATTTTTGTGCAGATATATGTATTTCTCACATATAGTGCAACCCCACCTCCCTTTCTGTTCCTCCTGTTCTTTTTGAGCAAGTTATATCCTTCAATTGCTGTATTCCAGTCATAAGAGTCATCCCATCAAGTCTCAGTTACACCTATCAAGTCATAATTTCCCTCCTGTATTAAGAGTAGGGATGTCAGAGAATTCCGCGACAGATCTCAGTGAGGCCGAATGCCAGTGCATTCAGCCCCCCGAAATCCGTCGCGGAACGAAGCCCCTGCCCCCCCACCCCACAAAAGGCACGCGGGACGAAGTCCCCGCCACCCCCACCCCACAAAAGGCGCGCAAAACGGAGCACTTACCTGCTCCCATCCGCACTGCTTTTTGAATGGCGGCTGTCCTGCGGCCGCCATTCGCTTCGTCTTCATAGCCGTGATAGGCTACGTAAATACTTATGTAGCCTATCACGGCTAACGCAGGGACACCATTTGCATCCCTGTGGAGGCCGTAATAGGCTACGTAAGTATTTACGTAGCCTATCACGGCAGGGGGGAAAAAGCCTCAGCGTACGCAAATGGCGGCGGCTACCGCCATTTGCGTATGCTGGGGTTTTTCCCCCTGCCGTGATAGGCTACATAAATATTTACGTAGCCTATCATGGCTCAATACAGGGACGCAAATGGTGGCTGCTACTACAGCCGCCATTTGTGTCCCTGCAGGGCTGCCCAGCAGCTGGATGTCTGGCTGCGGGCAGCCAGAGCTGGCCGGCGGCTCCGCGGCTTGGCCGCGGAGCAGAGCCAGCCAGGCAGGATTCCGGGGGGGAGGACCGGATTGTCTCCCCTCTGTCAAGGATTCCAGGGGGAGGGACCGAGTGCCTCCCCCCCACTGCGGATTGCCCAGCGTGGAGCCAGGTAGGTCTTTTGTACATCCCAAATTAAGAGTTCAAGTTCGTTCTGTTTGTTTCCCATATTCTAGGCATTAGTATATAGACATCAAAGACCATGTGCTTCATGGTCTGACTTTCTTCCTATAAGTTTGTGAAGACTATTATTGGGCACTATTATTGCTGTTGTCTTCATTGCGGTTCATGAGCCTTCGTCCATTGTTTCTAGGGACGGTGGAGAAATCTGCCATGGTCTCCAATGAGGCCGGATTCTTTAGAATCCAGCCCTCCGGAGTCCATGGCAGAACAGCCTACTCCCCCCCGCCATCCCGCGAAATTCTTCCCGGACAGACCCTACCTGCTGCCGGCCGGAATGGTGAGTGGGGTTTATACACTCCTAATTGTTACCCCCAACTTTAGGTCTCCCTTCCCCATAGGATTCAGTTCAAAGCCCTCCTGATAAAGTTCTTCATGCTGTGGCCAAACAGCCTTCCCAGCCTTTGTAAGGTGCAATCTGTCCCTTGCCAACAGTCCATCTTCCAAGAAGTGTATCCCGTGGTCCCAGAATCCAAATCTCTCACGCCGGCACCACCTTCATAGCCAGTCATTCACCTGGAGTATTTTTCTTTCCCTTTCTATCGCTCTTCTAGCTACTGGAAGGATGGATGAGAAAACTATCTGGGCCCCAAAGTTCTTGAGTTTCCTTCCCAAAACTTCAAAGTCTGATGTGATTTCTTTGTAGCTCCGCTTGGCGGTATTCACATGGATGAGAAGAAAGGGATACCTATCAGTGGGCTTTATGAGTGCAGGTAACCCTTCAGTCACGTCGCTAACCCGTCCTCCGAAGAGATAGCATACCTGGCGAGTCCACTGGTCTTCATGACATTCTTGGGTTTCGATCCCACGCAGCAAGGAGTCTCCCACTACTACTACTCTTCTCTTCTTCTTGTTGTAGACCTTGGTTTCATCGCCTCTGTTCGACTGACCTTCAGCCTCTTGCTCGCTCTCATGCAGGTTCCCCTGTAATTCTTCCTCTACAGGCTGTCCTCCGGCAGTCTCATCCTCAAGTACCTGGAAACGGTTCCCTAGTTCCACTGCCTCCACTGGTGCTGAGTGTCTTCTAGTTCTTCTGCTCCTAACTGTCACCCTTTTCCAAGGAGTATCCTCTACTTCATTTTTCCTAACCTCAGTAGTTTCCTCTTCTGCCTTAGCTTGCTGTTACTCTTCTAGTTCCTGTACTTCGCTTTGCTGCTGTAGTTCCACCGTTCTGTCCAAGAACTCTTCATGTTCTCGTATTCCCTGGAGGGTCGACACTCGCCGCTCCAGTCCTCTTACTTTTTCTTCCAGCAGCGTGATCAACTTGCACTTGTTGCATGTGTAGGCCATGTTGGTCTCAGGCAAGAAAACAAACATGGCACACAACTTGCAGGTCACCACCACTGGAGAGTCTTGTCCTTCCATAGTCTCTTTTCCTTTTTGTGTCCAGCTTTCTGGTTGTTCTAGAGTAGCCTGTGCCTGGTCCTCTACTCACTGCAGGTTAAAAACAGAGTCCCACTGGTATGGAAGTGTGTGTAACAGGACAAATATATTATTATTATTATTATTATTATTATTATTATTATTATTATTTAAATGTTAAAAAATGTTTTAAAAATGTAGGGGCCTCCCCCTTGACCTCCCGTGCCGAACTCCCCTGGCCAACTCCTGTTTGCTCCCCCTGTTCCCTCACTCTCTGGGAGCTTGCTTGCTTCTGTAGTCCCTAGACCAGCTAGCGCAGCTTCCTCTGCTCTGCTCTGCTCTGCTCTGCTCTGCTCAGCTGGGAGGCGGGAAACATGATTGAAAAAGGAGACTAGAGGTGTAAGAGAATTTCATTTTGGTTCATTTTTTACTCAGATTTGCCCTGTTCACACCTCCTAAGCGAAAACAAGCATTTGGGGGTGGGGGGGGAGCTCACATTTCCTCAAACTCGTGTTCACATTTTTAAAATCTGCACTTTAAATCTGCATTTTTAAAAAAAAATCCGCATTTTAAAAAATCCACATTTTCACGCTTTAATCAATGGGGAGAAGTGCACATTTGGATGTGCATTTTCAAAAAGTTCACACTTTCCTCATTCAAACAAAATGAAAAAAAGGTCACAATCAAATGGGAATGAGGTATCTCAGGTTTCAAGGAGGAGTTCAGACAATTTCGGCCATCTCGAACATAATTTGTTCGCCCATCCTATGGGCATCTCCAAAGAAGTTTTTCGACTTGGAAAAGTCTACATGCACACATACAATCATTATTTTTGGCCCAAAAGTCAAAACAGAAGAGTATTTGGAACATCCTTTGTTTGAGGGTACTTAACACTGAGATACACGGCATACTTAAAACTCTGGTGGTGTTAACATGAGGCCCATCATGTGCATGTTTTTGTTCTCTTAGGGCTGAGCTGTGAGGAGCAGTCTAACATAAGCCAGGAGCTATGGGACAAGCTAGTCAGCAGGACCAGCCCAAGACATTTTGCTACCTGAAGTCAAGCAGCAGATGGTGCCCCCCAAAGCTCCACCCAAGCCAAAGCGCATAGCTTTTGAGGGGGCACAGCTCAGTGGTAAACACATGCTTTGCATGCAGAAGTTTCCAAGTTCAATACCCAGCATTTCCAGGTAGGGCAGGAAAAAGCCCTGCCTGAAACCCTGGAGAGCCCCTGCCAGTCAGTGTTGTTGACAGTACTGGGCTAGATGGACCAACGGTCTGACTCAGCATAAGGCGGCTCCCCATGTTCCTACTCAAGGCCAGCCAGGTTATTTTGGCACATGAGACAGAAAATCCCACGAGTACCTCTCCCTATCCCTGGCAGTAAAAATACAATAACTAATTCATAAATAACCATTTGCTGCCATTATATCATGATACCCAAAGTCTGTTGCCTGAGGTGGCTGCCTCATTCTTCCTAATGGTACGGCTGGCCCTGGTAGTCAGGGCAGAAAAGCAAGTCAGGACCAAAGTACAAATCAGGAGACAGGACCAAAGAGCAACTGAGGATAGAAGCGCTCAGGAAAGCCATATCACTCAAGCAAGGCTGTACTGGAACAGGAATACCTCTTATGCTCCTTTCTGTTCAGGAGCATCCGGTAGCCAGCCTGGGTGGGTGGAGTTAGTCTAGACAGCTGCTACCTGCAATCCAGTGGCTCACCACATGGGGCAGCTGTCCACAGATCCCAGCAGCTTCTAACCCTCTCTCACATTGTTTTTGTCATAATGGGAAAAACGAGCAGAAAGGGGAAATTTTAGCAACAGAGAAATCTTGTTGGGAAAATGCACCTGACAACCCAAAGGAGACGGAATTTATTGTTTTTGGTTTGCCAGGAATGTGTGTTCTTTGAAGTATTTACTTTTGATCTGAAGGGCATTTCCCAGGCTCTCTGTTGTCTCCTGATAGACATTGCCTGTGATTTGCTCAGAAGGTCACAAGCTTAATTAGGGTTCAAGTGTTGTGGACTAGCGTCATTGCAGACGTTTGCAAATACTGGATCTATTGGCATGGTAGCATTTTTTTCAGATTTTAAAAAGCTAGAGTGTTGGTGTTGTGTGTTTTTTAAAAGCTTCCCTTAGCTATTAAAAGTTGTTTAAACAATAAATAAAAAAGCAGCTCTTTGCAAATGCAGCTACTGAAGTGTCACATCAACACTGAAAACCTTCATTCTTTGTTTCCATTTCAGTTATCCCATCTGTTGGTTGCTATCTCTTTCTGCTTGCTGTACTTCTACATAATTTCTTAAATTCTGACCAAGAATGGGAATGTATGAGTGCTTTTTTTCAAGAAATGTTTGCCAATTCCCAAATTTGCAATTGTCTTCAAAAAATGCACATTCTTTGGAAAATGTGCACGTTGAAATACACAATTTTCAGGAAATACACATTTTCATGCTTTCATCAGGGGGGGAGAACTGCACACTTTTGAAAAACACACACAGAAATGCACGCTTTTCCTGTTTGAAATGTGCACTTTTCCCATATGAACGAGCCAAAAAAACTGGCTGAAAATGAAAACAGGAGTGAGCCAAAACAAACTTTGAAGTGAATTTTGGAGAATTTCAACAAGCTCAAAAATTGCTGATTCCCCATCCCTACCAAGATTGCATAGCATTCATCCATATAGGATGTTTTTGCTACCGTGTTAGCAATATGAGAACTAGGGGGAAATGGTTTTAAAGGAATTAGAAGGTTAACCTTAAGTGATTTTTAAACAGGAGTTCTACTCATATTTGCTTGATCTTGAGTAGAACACTCTGTGCAGTCAAGAACCCTTATAAGGCATTTTGCAGTATCTTTACCACAGTCCAATAAATCAGCCTAAGAATAATATCTATCCTTCTCTCCCAATTACATCCTTAAAACTACTGGAAATTTGAGGTGACAATGAAGATAAAAGTGAAAAATATGGTTAAAAATATCAGAAAGTGGTTACACAATTCAACATTACGTTTCTTCCTTTCAGAAAAGGAATATTAACTGTTTAATAAAAGAGTCGTATTTCTGGATATGACTGCAGGAGATGGACTATGAACAGATATAAATGAAAATGACAAAACAGGGGGCTCTCACACACTAAGCACAAGGGCTAGCAACTGTCAGTGGTACAGGAAATGAGAAGGGAAATTAGTTTAGCCTTAACTGTTATCCTGAAATTGCCCTTATGACAGGTTTGATATCTGGACAAAGCAGAAAGGACAGCAAAACACACAAAATCATGTCGATTTTTTTAAACTATTAAAAGAGGTTATGAGATATTGCAGAGATTTACAATGTGATCAGCTAAAAGTTTATTTCTGGGGTAATAGTTTTCCAGCACTTAATAAAGTTGTGATGTCACATCCTGACAAGACTAATTTAACTGGACATAGTTAAAATGAATTAAGAGAAGGCGCAATCTCTTAATCTTGTTTAGCAATCTTGCTTAGCAACTTTTTAAAAGTCTTGGGATCAAAAAGGAACAGAATTAATACTTAGCTTTGACTTTAGCAATAAAAATATATCAGGCCATATTTGAAACACGTTGATTTAACTTTAGTATATATATGCCCATATGTCAACCAAACATATCTACAAATATTCTTACTCTACTTTTCTGAACTAAAAGGTTGAAAAAAGTGAGCCCAAATTCTTTTAAACACTTCAGGGAATATGACACATCTCTGTGCATCTCAGGGAAATACAATAGTCCAGAGGAACTTGAGAATTATTTATTAGGACTGCTACTACATCATATTCATAAGTCCTAGAGCAGTTTATAACTTCATTTATTTATTTGTTACATTTATATCTTACCTTTTCCTCCAAGGAGCCCAATATATGATCCTCCTCCTCTGCTCCATTTTATCCTCACAACAACCCTGTGAGGATAGTTAGGCTTAGAGTCAGTGACTGACCCAAAGTCACCCAGTGAGCTTCATGGCCGGGGAGGGTGGGGGTGCTAGAAATTGGATGTCCCAAGTCCCAGTCCAACACTCTAACCACTGTACCACACTGATTCTCAACTTAAAACAAATAACATTTAAGAACCCATAAACTACACATAAGGCTAAGGATAGCGTGTGCACCCGTTTTGGTCTGGGAGCCATTCCCGCCAAGCCCTGCCCCTGCTCGGCCCCACCCCTGCCACACTCGCCAAACCACCTGCACTCACCCGAGCCCCATCCTCCTCCTCCACGATAAGTTGTGAAAAAACATGGTGATCGCAAAAATGCGCATAAAGACTTATATGCAAAATGGCACCATGAATCACCCATATACGCAAGATTACTACTTGAACTACACACAGGTCAGAATGTTCTTGTCAGAAAGTGGAAGAGAAGTAATAGATCAGGGGAAAGCATCTGGGTACTAGAATTATACTTTATGTGTAATAATTGCCCTTTTGCAGGAGCAAAGGGTTGGAGGCGTGTGCACTGAGCTTCCCAAAGAGACACTTGAAAGTGTTTTTTTGTCCCTTGAGTTTCAGGAAGATTGAGAAGGAGGAGGGGGAGATTAGATTTAGACTCAAAGGACCAATACATTAAATTCTATTTTCTCTTGTGTGTGGCTGAAAGAGACTGAAAGCAAAAGAAAAGTTAAATGTAGCTTGCTTGAGCACTAAAAGTTATAGCTATGCATTCTATTTTCTCCAAGGAGAAATAAACATAAAGAACACTATACTATCAAGCACTGTTATAAAATGCTATAACAGATTTTTAAACTTTCAAGGGCATTTCGCCTGCTGTGGATAGATAGAATCACAAGAACAAACCATAATGGGTTGGATCCAGACATGGTCATACTTGGAGTAGACCCATTGAAATCAGTGATATTTAAGTTAATCATGGCTAACTTAAGTCTAACGAATTTCACTGGGTCTACCCTAAGTATGACTAAATCTGAATCCAATCCATTGTTAAGAACATTGTCGTTCCAAGTTACAAAATCTAATACATTAGATAAGATATAGCAAAATAAGGGAAAGTATAAAATAAAATACAGACAATCCAGAGTTTGTAGGCTTTGGCGTAAGAACATGAACATCCCAGCACTGACTGTAATGTTGAAAAGACCTTCATATTTGCAGTGAGGATGGGCATATAGAGCTTTCCTGACATTGCAGTGACTGGAGAGTTTACTCAAGCAGGAACTGCATGTATCCATCCATCCTACCAAAGCTGCACGAAGCCTCTGGACAAGGACAAATATATGCACTTTTTTACCAATGTTGATTTTGCTGACATATAAGCTTATAACCCACAAAGGAGAAGAGCATAATTTGCTCCTACATCAGTGGTTATAGATTGTAGTAACACTTAGGATTTCAGTTCAATGTTAACAAATTTCTTTTCAGGTGGTTTTGTAAAGTAGAGGGGGGAGGGGGCATTTAAATGTTTCATAGAACATTAGCAAAATGATTTCTTCCCTACAGAATTTCAAAAGAAGTGTAATCACATATTATTAATCATTACTATTTATTATTACCGTGCCATCTCTAGGAGAACTGCTCTAAAGCCGGGGCACCTGAAAACAGCCATGGAAACCTCAGATGGCACTTAATACATAGGGATTATCTAAGATGTAAGAAAAGAGCACGAGACGGTGCTGGCTTGATGTAAATCCTAACAGTGATTCCCTCCATGTATGGTGGCTTATGGGGTGGAGCAGAAACATTTTGGAAAATGCTGTTCATTCACATAACGCTAAACTATGGTTTAGCATTATGTCAAAAATGAGCAAAATATAAGAGATTTTATATAATACTGTAATTATGCATGGTAAATAACAATATGCAGTATCTGAATTTAATATAGGTTGGATCCCAACTACTCGTGGGTGGGGATCCGCCCACTGAACTCTCCTGCTGTAAGAAGGGGAGGGGTGCCAGTTTTTTTTGCCAGTTTCCCCTTCAGTCCTGTGTGTCTGCCAAAAACGTGCTCTGGAGGGTCTGGCCAACCCTCAGAAACAGTGTGGGAGATAGTACCGGAGGCTGTAGAAGGGATTAGTTAAAATTGCCTTCTTCCCTTCCTCCAGTGGGAGCCTCCACTGGATCTCAGTCCCTTCCATGAATGTGCAACTCTAGATCCAACCCTATATGTGTATTGTTTGTTGTTGTATACTGTTGGCTTTTAAAAAAAATTTATATTCATTTGAATTTCTTGGTAGACAAATGAAGAGAAAACAACTTCTGTTCATGTAAACACAATCTCTCAGGCATATGTGGTCATCTTTAGAGTCATTAACATAACCCACTCCTTTCAATTTATCAGGAGATACTAACTTTTGGAAATATATTACAAGAGTAGAGTTTTTATCATCACTTTAGTCATGAGATTGATTGTAGGTAGGAGGATCCTTCATATATGTGTTAGCTTTTGCCTGTTTTTGTCAGGATGTCATGGAGGAAAGTGTATGCATCAAGAACAGCATAGCCCTGTTGTCATGCATATGGCCGACGCGATTGCTTTTTAGTTGGCATTAGAATACAATATAATGTTTCCTAATTATGGTATTGATTTTTTAATGGATTCCCCTCCCAGCACACCCAAAGGCACAGATGAGTATCACAAATGAATCACAAGGGAACCACTTGGAACTATGTATATCAGTACAACGTACAGGTGTTGTATTGTAGATTGGCTTTTAGTTAGCCTGTAGCAAAAGTGCTTGGGTTGGAGATGGGGATTCGTGTGTGTGTGTGTGTGCAGCCTACTGTATTAGGCTGTCTGGTAATACAGTAACTCATCTTCTTCTGTTCCATTCTAAAGCCATTAAAGGGTAAAACAATTTTCATCTGTAAAATGGGGACAATCATGTGCCATGTCATATGTACCAAAAAAGAATAGAGTTGCAATAGAAAACTGAAAAGGCCAATACGAGCTTTCAGTTATCTTTGTAGTTACCCCATATGACACCAAACTATGTGAATCAATATTTAACAAATTCTAATAACCAGCAGTACAGACGGTGTGTTACAAAAGCACAGCATTTTACTGACTTAATAAAATCAAGTCATTTGTACCTGTAAATCCTCTTGGGGAGAATACATATGCAGAGTAAAATATTTTCTTCTAGTGGAATATTCTTTTTACTATTCAGAAACCAACTATTTGTACTATTCATTCATCTTCACTCAGACCACAACACAAGGCACAGACCATCATAGCAGAATTACCATTTTCTTAAGAGATTTGGCAACATAGGTATTGATGTAAAATGGAGCGAGGTTTAGAATGTCTTTCTCCAAAAATGATAGAGTAATCCCAGAATGCAGAAAATGTTGCACCAAAGTTGATCTTCTGGATATATCCTAGTGAATCCACTATTCAGAAAGACTGGCTGCATCATGTGGAAAGTTCCAACAACAGTGCCACATTTTCTGTGAGCCATAGTCTGGCATAAAGGCTATTTATTTATTTACTGCATTTCTATATCACCCAATAGTTGAAGCTCTCTAGTGCTGTGCTGAAGTAAAATTTTTCAGGTCCCCCAAATGTTCCACAGACTCCCCCATCCCACTTCTTTGTCACGTCTCTTGCAATACATTTGGAATCATGTTTTTCAAGCTATGTACGTGTTCTTCTTACTGGCTACACGATCCAAGCAATCAGATCCAGCTTAGCCAGTATAATGACCTTATGAAGGCAATTCAGAATGAGCGTAAATACTTCATGTCCTCACTCTAAATTGGTTTCAAGATGATGCCATGTAATTGATCAGTTTGGCTATTTACAGTGAGGGAAAGAAGCATTGTCCTTGGTGTGAATGTATATTGGAGTGCTACAACACTTTCACCCATTTGCAACATCCCTTCCCCAGAAAAATGACTATAAAGGAAGGTACACTTTGCATGGTGTGAAATATTTGCAGTTATGCCTATTGCATCTCAGCCCTGGTTGAGATTTTCCATACTTTCTAAGTGGTCCACTTGGGAAGCTGGTTTTAGATGCTTGCTACCGCATAAAGGTGCAACCACACAGAATAATATTGGATAGCAACAATCCCAGCACCATAATGTCGAATCAGGCCTTGAAAGGCCTGCTTGATTATTGCCTGTTTTCTTGTATTCCTTTCCACTTTATAATGTCCTGCTCCCCATGAAAGAAAGTCCATACCCAAAAACAAACTTGAAAATTCTGTATTAGATTGCTTCAATCTGGCATCAAAACGTTTTTTTTTTAAAAAAAAAATGGTTTAAATGTGCATTTTCTTGTTTATCTTGCTCATTGTTTACTTTACCTGACTCAACTCTAACTCCCATTACAGAAACATGATTTTGAATGAAGCACTGACTAAATAACAACCACCACCAAAAGGAATATAACCTGGAAGAGTTCATTATTAATGCCTCATTAACCGATAAGTATGAAGAATTCCACATCTTACATTTTTAATTTGACATCATTCCAGGTTTCTGTCAGCTGCTCTCTTTATGCAGCTGGGATTGCCACATAGTTCAAAAATACTCAGGCTTACCTTACCATACTATAGAAATATGCACAATGCTTTAAAAGCAAGCAGATGTTTGTCTTGCTCTTTAAATATATTGCCCCCTGTCCCCTTGTGCAGGGAATATTTTAAGGATAAAATCCAACATAAGCCCTACTTAGCGTAGACCCACTGAAATGAATGGGATTTAAGGTACTCATGACTAATTTAAGTCCCATTCATTTCAATGGGTCCACTCTAAGTAGGGCTTATGTTGGATTTTACCCTAAATCCCCTTAAACTTGCCCATTTAAATATTGGAGGTCTTTTAAAGCTGGATTAACCTCAGAGCTACTCAACATGTCAGAATGTCCAGTATTTTTTATATTGGGTGGAAAACCCATTTTAAACAATGATAATATTATTTCTCTAGTGATCTTCAGATGTGTTGAAATGTATCACAGGGTGAATACTTTTAAAAGTCCATTTTAACTGAAAATCATGGAATTCTTCCATCATCCACAAACTCTTATGAACCAGTTCTAGATTATGACAAATTTGTGGTCGTGATTGAATCTGGAAGGCAAATATGCCTCCTAGAAAAGCATATTTGCCTTCCAGATTCAAAAGACATCCTTTGATGGTGTACTATATGGTTTTTGTACTTGGACATATTTCTATTACTCTAATTCATACAGTAGGCAAGACACAAAAGAAACATCAATAGTCTCCCATTTAAAATATATTTTCCACTGGATAAGCGATGTCTTTTTAAGTTGGCCTTGTAAATATCAGATTCTATAATAAGTATACTTCTGAGTTTGACATTTGTATTTTTTTGTCATCTTAATTCCCCAAATATGCATAACATATGGTCAATAGCCTTCACGTTTTAATTGCTATAGTACATGGAAGGCGCATTAAGCAGAACAGAAATCCATTTAAAAGCTTCACGGGCACTCCTTTCTACACACAGAGGGTACATAAGCACTGGACAAATGGATATCTTTAACCTGTTGAACTTGTTGATCAATGATGGAAGTGCTATAGACAACTGAGAATTATTTTTTTGCACTATTGACCCTAGACAGCTTGGGCACTGGTAAATGTCGGACAGCCTTTTGTTTTCTATGTGGCTTAGTGAGAACAATATTGTTATCTCAAACCAAGCCTGGGGATTGTGGTTAGAAGGGAATTAAAATGGCTATTCCTGGATTTAACCATTTCAGGGTCAGTTCTTCCATTGTACTAAATATCTGTATGTTACTCAGTAAGCAAGTTGATTGAGGAGGCCTGGAAAAAAACTGCGTAAAGTCTGAGTGAAATGCTTGATTGCCATTCTACTAGCACTGTGAGTCCCTGAATGTTGCTTTCAGAATCATCATCCGGAAAGTCAGGCTGAATGCATGGCTTTGAATCAGACTTCAATTTCAATCTCAACAGTATAGATTTCAAAATGTGAAACCTTGAACTGCTAATGAAGCAAGTTTGGGCATTCCTCTGCATTCAGCCGCCATCCATTTTCTTCATACCTGCCACTTACCATTCAGGCAGGGATCTTCAGATGCACCGGCTCTTTGTTCATGTGTATTATGTGCACTGGATTTATTAGATGTTACCCTGACACCTTGGCTTAGTAATCCATTTTTAGTACAGAAAGCAAGGCTGCCAAAAAAGAGGTGAAGGGCACAATCGTAGGCAAGTTTAGACAGAATAAAGCATGCCCCGGACAACATGGCTGGCTGGGGCATGCTGGGAGTTGGAGGACTTTTTTCTGTCTAAACATGCATAGGATTTCACTCTAAGGCTCTGGACTGCTGAATAATTAGGAGCCAGACAGTGGATGCAACCCTGCTTTGATTTAATTAATATTTATTTAATTTATATGATATTTAGGAATCACTTATATTAAAGAAATTACCAAGCAATGTACAAAAACCATTAAAAACAATTTTTAAAAAATTAAAGTGAGTATGTGTTCCCAGTTGTTTGCTTCCTGAAATCCCCACCCCCACCCCCCACACAGAGGTTTTAAAAAAAGAAAAAACATTACCATTGGCTTCAATGGAGAGGGAGGTTTAATCCTCCCTTCCTGGTGTGTGCTTGTTCTGATCTGAATGGGAAACATGCACACTTACACTCAAGAAGGAAAGCAGTTGGATGATAATGGGAGGGCAGGAATTGGATGATAATGGAAAGCAGGAAAAGAATGAAGCATGGGTAACAAGGAGCAATAGGAACACTCTACTTACATGGAACATCTATTTTACACAAACAAAATCAAAAACTTTGCCCCACCAGAAGCTTTTAGGGCTGATTCTCATACTAAATTCACTTCTATGTCCATGGATATCCCCCGGGGTGGGGAGTGCAGTACTGACTGCAACAACAACACAATATGACCAACCCACTTCTCTCTTCGAGCATCTCTACACCAGCCTAAAATCCTGTATTTAAAAAGATTTTAAAATTTCTGCTTCCGTTTTAAATGCAGGATCACAATGGACTCCCTTTACACACATTTCCTTCTCCCCCTCCCCTTTCCCCCTCCTTCTCCCCCTTAACTGAGTCTTCCATATATTTCATTGGTCGAGTTCCTCTTCTTGTGGCTTTTTCTTTTTCATGGGGGGATCTCAAGCAGAACACACGCGGGGTAATTTGAGACCTCGTTATCTCTGATCTTTTTAACAATGGAATAAGGGTCATTTATTGCAGAAGACCTCCCGGAGGTTCACAACATCATCTAAAAGGCCTGCAAACTTCCATGAGTGAGCAATCTTAATAGCAGGATAAAAGCTCCATGTGAAGAAGCCCTATATCTGTGTCCTAGCCTTCCTCCAAGATACCGAAAGCAGCATTTTAGGCTCACAATTACTGGTGCGGAAGGCAGAAAGGGTTATAAAATGAAATATTACATTGATAAGCAGTAAGGAATTTTAACCCAAAAGATTAACATTATAAGCTGACTACAAATCTTTCTGTACCACTTCTCACAGCATATAGTGCTATGTGATAAGCAGCAACAGTTACATAATTACACAAGAGGGGTAGACAACTCTTGTCTGAAGAGAAAAGATCTGATGAAATAAAGTACAGCATAGTATTAATTGATGTCATTAATGAGTATTTCTATGTTGTCCTTGTAGTGAAGGGTAGGCAATTCATGAAGTATGTGTCTTTGTAAATAAATTGTTTAGAGTTCTCAGATGTCTACCTAATGGCTCCAAAGTTTATTGGACCTCATGCTGGTGTTGGTTGAAAATAGGATCATGCAATTAACGTTCAGTTACAGAGCTCTGATATCAGACAAGGAGGCACCATTGGCACAGCCCCAGGAAAACATTCTGTACTGAGATACAAATCAAAGCCACTGCTCCTAACAGCTAACATGACATTCATTTCAATATATTGCATGCTTAGCATGTTGTCCGATCAATTGCCAGTTAGATTTTGCAAGATTGCTGCAAATAAGTGTAAACTAAGATTGCAATACATACAAACAATTCCACTATGTCCTCAAGCCTACAAATAGATTTTCCCAAGGTTCTTTAACACATGAAGAAGATGCTGTCTGAAGAACAGCCTGTTAAATTCTTCCCATTCCTGTGCGACTATCCTGTGCGATGATCCAGGAACATCTCACCTTGTCTAATAAAGCCCATTATTTTGGCGAAATGCAGTGTCAAAAATTGAAAAATTCTCAAATTAGATAAACTGTTGCAGAGTAAAATTATATAAAACCTTTCTGCTGTTAGTTCCATAAGTGATGAGGGAAACAACGATTTTTCATTCAATTGATGTTGTTGTTGTTCAGTCGTTCAGTCGTGTCCGACTCTTCGTGACCCCATGGACCATAGCACGCCAGGCCTTCCTGTCCTGCGCTCTCTCCCACAGCGTGCTCAAGTTCATATTCATTGCATCCGTGATGCTATCTAGCCATCTCATCTTCTGCCGTCCCCTTCTCCTTTTGCCTTCAGTCTTTCCCAGCATCAGGGTCTTTTCCAGGGAGTTTTCTCTTCGCATTAGGTGGCCAAAATATTGGAGCTTCAGCTTCATTATCTGTCCTTCCAATGAGCACTCAGGGTTGATTTCCTTTAGGATGGACTGATTTGACCTCCTTGCAGTCCAGGGGACTCGTAAGAGTCTTCTCCAGCACCACAGTTCGAAAGCATCAATTCTTCGGCGCTCAGCCTTCCTTATAGTCCAGCTCTCACAGCCATACATTACTACTGGGAAAACCATAGCTTTGATTAGACGGACCTTTGTCGGCAAGGTGATGTCTCTGCTTCTTACTATGCTGTCTAGGTTGGCCATAGCTTTCCTCCCCAGGAGCAAGCGTCTTTTAATGTCATGGCTACAGTCACCGTCTGCGGTGATCTTGGAGCCCAAGAAAGTAAAATCTGTCACTGCTTCCATTTCTTCCCCTTCTATATGCCAGGAAGTGATGGGGCCAGATGCCATGATCTTCGTTTTTTTAATGTTGAGTTTCAAACCAGCTTTTGCACTCTCCTCTTTCACCCTCAACAAGAGGCTCTTTAGATCCTCTTCGCTTTCTGCCATTAGGGTGGTATCGTCTGCATATCGGAGGTTGTTGATAATTCTCCCAGCAATCTTAATTCCGACCTCTGATTCATCCAACCCGGCATTTCTCATGATGTACTCTGCATATAAGTTAAATAAGCAGGGTGACAATATGCAGCCTTGTCGTACTCCTTTCCCAATTTTGAACCAATCGGTTGTTCCATGTCTGGTTCTTACTGTTGCTTCTTGACCCTCATACAGGTTTCTCAGGAGACAGGTAAGGTGGTCTGGTACTCCCATCACTTTAAGAATTTGCCACAGTTTGTTGTGATCCACACAATCAAAGGCTTTAGCGTAGTCAATGAAGCAGAAATAGACGTTTTTCTGGAATTCTCTTGCTTTCTCCATGATGCAGCGAATGTTGGCGATTTGATCTCTAGTTCCTCTGCCTCTTCGAAACCCAGCTTGTACTTCCGGTAGTTCTCGGTTCGCATACTGCTGAAGCCTATCTTGTAGGATTTTGAGCATCACCTTGCTGGCATGTGAAATGAGCGCAATGGTGTGGTAGTTTGAACACTCTTTGGCGTTGCCCTTCTTTGGAATTGGAATGTAAACTGACCTTTTCCAGTCTTGTGGCCACTGTTGAGTGTTCCAGATTTGTTGACATATTGAATGCAGCACTTTAACAGCATCATCTTTTAGGATTTTAAATAGTTCGGCTGGAATACTGTCATCTCCGCTAGCTTTGTTGTTACTAATGCTTCCTAAGGCCCACTTGACTTCACTCTCTAGGATGTCCGGCTCAAGTTCAGTGACCACACTATCATGGCTATCAGGGACATTCAGATCTTTCCTGTATAGTTCTTCTGTGTATTCTTGCCACCTCTTCTTAATCTCATCTGCTTCTGTTAGGTCCCTGCCTTCTTTGTCCTTTATCATGCCCGTCTTTGCACAAAACGTTCCCTTGAGAGCTCCAATTTTCTTGAAGAGATCTCTAGTCTTTCCCATTCTGTTGTTTTCCTCGATTTCTTTGCATTGTTCATTTAAGAAGGCCTTCTTGTCTCTCCTTGCTATTCTCTGGAACTCTGTGTTCAGTTGGGTATATCTTCCCCTTTCTCCCTTGCTTTTCGCTTCCCTTCTTTCGTGAGCTACTTGTAAAGCCTCATCAGACAGCCACTTTGCTTTCTTGCATTTCTTTTTCTTTGGGATGGATTTCGTTGCTGCCTCCTGAACAATGTTACGGACCTCCGTCCATAGTTCCTCAGGCACTCTGTCTATCAGGTCTAATCCCTGAAATCTATTCCTCACCTCCACTGTATATTCATCAGGGATATGATTTAGGTCATACCTGAACGGTTTAGTGGTTTTCCTGAAGTTCTTCAATTTAAGATGAAATTTTGCAAGAAGCAGCTCATGATCTGAGCCACAGTCAGCTCCAGGTCTTGTTTTTACTGACTGTATGGAGCTTCTCCATCTTTGGCTGCAAAGGACATAATCAATCTGATTTCGATATTGACCATCTGGTGACGTCCATGTGTAGAGTCACCTCTTGTGCTGTTGGAAAAGAGTGTTTGCTATGATCAGCATGTTCTCTTGGCAAAACTCTATTAGCTTTTGTCCTGCTTCATTTTGTACACCAAGGCCATGCCTCCCTGTTATCCCGGTGATTTCTTGATTTCCTACTTTAGCATTCCAATCCCCTATGATGAAGAGGGCATCTTTTTTTGGTGTTAGTTCTAGAAGGTGTTGTAGGTCTTCATAGAACCGATCAACCTCAGCTTCTTCGGCCTCAGTGGTTGGGGCATAGACTTGAATTACTGTGATGTTGAATGGTTTGCCTTGGATTCGTACTGAGATCATTCTATCATTTTTAAGATTGTACCCCAGTACTGCTTTTCCCACCCTTTTGTTGACTATGAGTGCTACTCCATTTCTTCTAAGGGATTCTTGCGCACAATAGTAGATATGATGGTCACCTGAATTAAATTCGCCCATGCCTGTCCATTTTAGTTCGCTGATTCCCAAGATGTCGATGTTCAATCTTGCCATCTCATGTTTGACCACCTCCAGCTTACCTTGATTCATTGATCTGACATTCCAGGTTCCTAAACAATATTGTTCTTTACAGCATCGGATTTTCTTTTCACCACCAGACACATCCACAGCTGAGTGTCCTTTCGGCTTTGGCCCAGCCGCTTCACTCTTTCTGGCGCTACTTGGAAATACCCTCTGCTCTTCCCCAGTAGCATATTGGACACCTTCCGACCTGAGGGGCTCATCTTCCGGCGTCATATCTTTTAGCCTTGTGATACGTTCCATGGGGTTTTCTTGGCAAGAATACTGGAGTGGGTTGCCATTTCCTTCTCCAGTGGACCACATTTTGTCAGAACTCTCTGCCATGACCTGTCCGTCTTGGGTGGCCCTGCACGGCATAGCTTATGGCTTCACTGAGTTATGCAAGCCCCTTCGCCACAACAAGGCAGTGATCCATGAAGGGGTCATTCAATTGATAGCTCCTATAAATATGATTATTAAATTTGAATGATCTGTTGGATATATGGCATCCACTTATACGAAGAGTGACTGTTTTAAAGTTGCACCAATTACCAATTACACAGAAGAAAAACATATCTATTTAACAATGCATTATGCTGTCCAGTGTGATCTCATTACATAGATATCCATGGGCCTTATTGTTTGGCCTTCCAATAACATTTGAGTTCTTCCATTTTCTATGTACAGTTTCAGTCCAATCTGAGGAATGAAACTGTCTTGCATTCATCTTACCTAGCATTGTTGTAGTGTATTGCTCCATTTCTCATGGTTTCCAACATCCTGAGATGCTACCATTCATGTTCACCATTTTAAAATATTTACATTGTAAACCACTTGGAGATGTCTTTTTAGATATAGTCTAGTGATCTATACATTGATTAACAAACAGGGATTTTGGGAACCATGGGAACTACATGTCCCATACTTCCCAGTACCCCCAGATGATGCTGTAAACGTGTTCAGTAACATCCCAGACCTGAGCTCTTACTGCAACATGTATCAGAGCTCCCTCTGTTGTTCCTTCTTGCCTTGGTACATTTGATGAAGTGTGAACAGTGTGGAGGGCTCCAGTACACACTATGTTGGGGCTTAAGTGCTTCATTCATTTTCAGACTCCATTCAGAGTTGGCATTAATTTTCAGACATCCTGTGGACATCCAGAAAATTAATCCATTTACTCTAGATTATTTCTTGAGCAGAGTTTGGTGTAATTTTAGTTGGCAGCCCTAGGAGAAAGTGCATAAATAAGCTAGAATTATTGGACCTATCCTATTGGACCATATTGGATAGGACCACAAGATACACTTTCTTCTACCATACATATGTCATACAGTTTGTGTTAAGTAAACTTTCACATTTATTAGGGCTTGAAACCTAGACAGCAATGGGAGGGGGACTTAAAGGGAAATTAAATGTAGGGTTCATTTCACCTCAGACCTCATACTTCAGTGCACCTAAATTAATTTTTTTATCATAAGTAATGTAATTCATTTGTGAGGATTCTTAGCTACAATGTTTGTCTCTCTTACTGTATCTTATTTCCTTTCTCGTTTATTTTGGCTGCTTGTAAACAGCCATGATGATATTCATTTCCTCTTAATGGTTTTGAGTACAACGCAGCACAATAACATAATTTCCCACGAAAAGCCCCATTGGCCCAGAGCATGTGCCTCTGAGCCACATATGCAGAGAGCGACACACAATCTCGCTTCCAGCTTCAGTTCAGGTTGAATGCCTTCTGTCAAGACGCGAAGTTTGCTATCCCCCTGTGAGGTACAGTTAACTGTGTTCAGGGCCTCAACCCTGTCATCTTGTCTCCCTTTTGGGCTCATTTATTGAGGGAATGTGCAGGAATCAGCCATGGGGAAAAGGAAAACTCTCTGTGACAAAGCTAACATCTAACAAGGTTCTCTGAGGCCTAAGGCCTGTCAAAGCCATACTCCTTAATACTGTATGAACAAACCACTTTTGTCCAGAGGAGAGACACGTCACCAATTAAAGTCTCTCTTTCTTTTCTCCCTCTCTATTTTTTCACCTCTTCCTCTGCCATTCCTCATCTTCTGATTTTTGTTTCAGGCTTCATGTGGGTCAAGGTCAGGGTTAAATGAGTCTCTTGTTGTAATGCTCACAGGAAAGGCCAGACCACAAAAATCAGCATGATGGTTATTTACCATAACCATATACAAAACCACAAGCAGCAAAGGTTCCCTCAAATCCTTCAGAGACCTTATGCATCTCTTCATTAAAACCTGTCAGTGTTTGTTATGCTTCACTTTGCCTCAAAGTCACAATAAGTAAAGATGGCTATTTTAAACATACATTGAAAATGAAGGTCAGGAAGGGATTTTGCACCCACACAAAAGTTTTGAAATACATTGAGCCTTTCTTCAATATTTCCCCTCAGTGTGTCAGTATTTCTCTCTCTTTAATTTGCATAGATCTCACCACATTTCCACAAAGGAGATTCTACTGATAGTGGGCTATAAAATATTTTAATCATTCATAAATAAAGCATCTTTACTGTATGAGTTATCCGGCCTCATGGCTTGCAACGAGTGTCAAAGTAATCCATTATCATCAATCAAAGGTTTATAAGAGGTACAGAAATCTGATTGGTGGTTTCAACCACCCAGAGGAACCTTGGCTATGGGGTAGTATGGAAATATAATTAAAAAAAACCCTAAAATATATGATATGGCTGAGAGTTATGCATATATTCTAGTAGGGTTGTTACCTTCAGCAGCTGGAGTAGGGTTCACAATTCTGAAGAGAAAAGTAAGGACTTCTGAATTAGTGCTGCACTGATTATTCCTCAGTTTCAGGTTGAAACTAGCTAATATGGTGGGGTACAAATAATTCCACCTAAACACTTTGTGTAAATAAAATGTTTTAGTTTTTTCAGTCCTTTTTTGTGTCAGTGTTTCAGCTTGCTGCTGTTTCAGTGCTATCCCTCACCCTCAGGTGCTATTTCTTCTCCTTCTTGGACTAGTCAAAGGTGTGATCCCATCTGATGAGGGACTTCCCAGAAAACAGAGTAAGTTCACTATGCTACATTAGTTTTACCTAATCAAGCCCACCTTGACAATCCAAAAAAGGTCTCTCTCTCTCTCTCTCTCTGTGTGTGTGTGTGTGTGAGAGAGAGAGAGAGAGAGAGAGAGAATAAACATATTTTTCCCTTTGCCCCCTCTCCTTTTCTTTCACAAACACATGTTTCCTTTTGTTATTGTTTCAGAGTTATCTTTAATTAATAAGCTCTTTCCAGCTGCTTACTTGTACATCTACTTTATGGAAAATTATGCAAAGCAAAACCTGATCCAAAATATATTGCAAGAGCTTCAGGACGACCAGATTCTGAGAACAGAACTTTTCCCAGAAAACCACAGCTTCTTGAAACATATTAGAAATTTGGGAAACAAGTTTATGCCAGCTAAAAATAAGAATAACTTTAAAAACAAAACGAAACCCACCAGATTGGATTTGGAGGATCAACCATGCTACATTCAAACTGGTGCACATTCCTTTCCACTTATAATTTACTGCCCTATTATTTATTCAAAGAAATGAATGAGGTATATATTGTCACTGCTCAACTGTGAAACCTGGGGCGGATCTACATTACGCCTGCCATCGCAACGAAGTCGGGGTCCTGTCGGGTTAAACGCACTCGCATTAAACCATGATTATCCACACTCACTCATTTTCCCCATTGGGGTTCTTGATTGAATGCACGAGCTCGGTTCACAATCTGTTTTCCTGCTCTTAAAGACGGCAGCTCTCATTGGAGGATCAGAAACTCTCCCTGTTTCTGCTGATTTCCCTCCCACTGTCCCTCTCTTCCTCTATCCATGTGTGTGTGTGTGTGTGCAGGGATGGTGTAAGCATCTTGTTGGGGCTCGAAGCCCAGTGAGAGCTTGTCCCTTGCTGCCGCTGCTGTAGCAGGTGGGGTGGAGGGAAGAAGGAGGCACCTGTCCCCTTCTCCCCCCCCCCGCTGGAGGCCAGGGCGAGAGGCTGGCGGATGTCTGCCGATGCTCTTTTCCCCCCGTCAGCCCTTTGTAGCCAGTGCGAGGAAGAGGGGCAGCGGCGACAGCACCCAGCACTCGCATTTTGTGGGGACTGCCTGCTTCTTCGAAGCTTCGAAGAAGATCGTGAGATGACATTGCATAGGTTTTATCTCCAAGCAGCAGAGGGCTAGAGATGCCGGCCCTTGTCTGATCTGGGAAGCTAAGGTGGGTCAGCCCTGGTCAGAATTTTGGATAGGACACCGCAAGGGAATCAGGCTTCCTGCACTGAGCAGGGGCTTGTTCTCTCCCTTTAAAAAAAAACAAAATTAAGGATCAGAGGTGTCTCCCTTCATTGGAGGGAGGCATTTTACCCTCTCCTCCCTCCGATTGAGAAATGCAGAGGCAGGAGATGCTCAGGTCGGGGGGGGGGGCTGCTTGCATCTTCTAAGACTGCTCAGTCAAGAAATGTATGCTTGTGCATAGGGAAATCAGGCTGGAGAAAGGCTATTCTTTGAATATTTGAAGATATGAAACATCGAAGTTAATGCCTTAATTTAAAAAAAAAATCACCTACAGGCTTGCTCCTGAAATGCAGGTACATCTGGACTTTCAGGGGAAAGGAGAAAGTGAGGGGAGAAGGGGAAAGCCTTTTTAAAAATCCCGTACTCCTCCATTAGCTTCTCCTTCTGTTGTCCTGGAAACACAGCCAAGGAGGCGGGAACACTGAAGTTGTGTGAAGGAGAGGGGGAGATGATCCTGGAGGGAGCAGTCAGGCAGAGATGAAAAGATGCACATGTAAGCACCCGTTTTAGGGGCAAGAAAGAAAGTTTAAAGGGGTGTGGGATGCTCCAGACATAGCGCTTTGATTTTTCACCACTTCATTCATGCACAATTGCGCTTTAAATCCCCATTTCAGGGGCAACAAGGAAGGTTTAAAGGGGGCGGGATGCTCCAGACACAGCACTTTGATTTTTTGTCCCTTTGTTAATGCACAATTGTGGTTTCAATCTCCGTTTTAGGGGCAACAAGGAGGTTTAAAGGGGGGATGCTCCAGACACAGTGCTTTGATTTTTTGCTCCTTCTCTAAAGCAAAACAAAAGGGCTGGGAAGGCAAGGAGGAGACTGGCCAGAGTGGGAAACTTCAGCAGGGCAGGGGGGGGCGAGGAAGGGGGGAATTGGAAACAGGAGGAGGCAGGAAAACAGATGGAGAAAGCAGACCCAACCCACTCCAAAAAGGCTCCACCCAGCCATCAAGAGAATAACACGATTAGGGCTCCATGGAAACAGTGCAGCCCGCCAGGGTACAACGATGATAGACCAGGTCCTTTTGGGACATGGAAACACGCGTGAGAGGTAATGCGCTTGGGGAAACAGCACAACAAAGTTGGAAAAGAAGTGAAGGAGATAGTGTGGAAACACACCCTGGAAAGAGTTAGGGTGCAATCCTATGCATGCTTAGACACAGAAAGGCCTACAACTCCCAACATGCCCCAGCCAGCATGGCTTGCTGGGGCATGCTGGGAGTTGTAGGTCTTTTCTCTGTCTAAACATGGATAGGATTGCACCCTTAAGTACTTTTTTGGTTGGTTTCAGTGGGAGAGATTTAACCATATTCTTAATTCTCCCACTGAAATCTAGGACTATGAGTACTTCACATTACCCAAATCATGACAATAATGTCTTCTGCCTTTAACACAGCATTTGCATCTTATATACCATATAGTCTACTTCTATCCACAGAGGCTCAGGGTGATAATAACCATACAAAAACAGAAGAAAACAAACCCCAGCCAAGACATTTCTGTTCTTCCTCCTTTCATGTTCCCCTACAAACAGAAAAATCTCAGGACTAAAACTAAAAGACACATCCCAAGTAAGGCATAGTGAGAAAAATAAAGACAAAACTTTAACATTGAGCAGATTAATGTTATCTCCTGATAGCCTTCCTTAGCCTTCATTCCCTGGAGGCCTCATTTTTCAACTGGCTGAAAAAAATAACTTCAAGATAAAGAAATGAAACAGAATGTAAGTGTTCAGAGTAATTGGCTGGTACAATGAGTCATCCATCAATAATTATAGTTGGGTGGAGTGTATCTCATTAGAATTTTAAAAGTGGAAGATATTTCTAGGTTCTTCAGCCATATGAGCATATTTTATCTGGCTAGGATGTACTAAAAACAGATAAATGAGTACTTTGTCCTCCCTCGCCCCCAATCTTTTTATAACAAAATATTAAACATTAAAGACTGCAGCCTTTCTGTTATCAGGGTTTTGCAAAGGGGATGCACGATGGCTTTCTTAGACTTCAGTTTGGGGCTATTTAAGGACTCCTGAACTTAAATCTAAAAGCACTCTGTGAAGGGTAAATATAAAGGGATTTCTTATGGTACATACACTCATTAAACTGTGAATTGAACCAGTCTTATTTTATTTAGTTTTTAAATGTATATTTCCCTTTTCAGTGGCCAATCAGCATTCCCAGGACAGCTTACAAAACAGTAAAAATACAAATATCACAAAACATAATAGCATAACACAGGATAAAAACTTCAATCAATAAAAATCCACAGCACCTTAAAAAATTAAAACTTTAAAACTTGGGAAAGTTTAAAAGCCTAGGAAAATGAAAAGGCATTTGCCTGTTGTCAAAATCATAGCAAAGCAAGAGCCAAATAAATCTCCCTAGAGAGGACATTATACAGGAAGGGTAGCATCACTAAAAGGGCTCTCTTCTTGGTTTCTACCTGCCTTATTTCCAAATTCCAACAAAGGGGGCAACTTGAGAAGATCTCAGAGGTAGCTCTCAGCACATGGGTAGACTGATACAGGAGAAGATGGTCTTGCTCAGACCTCTTACCATGCCAGCCTTTGGACTACAGAGCAAACGTTGGCATTTCATTTCAGATTTTTATAAACCTTTTCTGTCTTTCATTCCATATTTTTTGGTGTTGTAATAAAATCAAATTACATAGAATAGTTAAAGCCAAGTCATGTAATCAACCTGAGGCACTGGTAAATGAACTAGAGAAATCTTGTCCATGCAACTGGAACAAGCTACTTTCAGTCTTCATCTTACCATAGGTAAAACAAAATAAATCTTAAATTACAACACTACTTGTTACTAGCTCACTCTGGAACTTTGTAAAAGTGTGCAATCATGTACAAAATTAAACTGCTTAAATCCCACTGAAATCAATGAGAATTAAACAGCGTAGTCATGTGCTGGATTTCATTCTTTGTCATCTTCCAGTAACTCATTGCTGGTCAATACATTCTGTTGACCTGTGTCATGATTGCAAAATCAGTGAGGAATCTCTCTGCCCTTTTCTTTTTGAAATTCTAGATATTTCTGCTTACTATCTTAGTCTAAGGAAGATTATGTGAACTCAAAAGATCATTACTCTGCATTTCTATGAGCAACTTGCCCCAGTAAAATATATGGTCTGCGATCCAAAGAGTGCACAATGTACACCCAAGCATGATTGCATATGTACCACAGCTTCTGCAGTTTCTTCTGTCTGGAGCTTTTCAGAAGATTTCCTGAGTTTGTAGAGTTTTCTTTTTCAGAAAGGAGGCTGCAGAGAAAGGAAGGTGGCATTAGAAGTTCTGGTCCATAGGGGTCAAGTTCCATACTTAGCCTTCTGGATCTCAACCATCTCCACATACTCCAGATCACTACATTTGCTGGACCAACAAGACAACAATATCCTGAATTGCTTTAGTGAATGGCTTTTCCCATTTGAATTTTTTAAAACAACAGACATGATCAAAAACTGCACAATATTTAATATGATGAAGAAATTGAAAATTCTTAAGTCAAATGTCAGTCTAAAGTGAGGATTCTAATGGGCCATCCTCTGAAGGGCAGCTGGATCCAGGAACATTCCAGAAACAATGTCAAATCTGTGCAGATGTCAGTAGCCAATAACTAATTAAAACACTAAAGATGAATTGATGTGGGACAGATGAAGTTTTACAGTAGGGCAATAGCCAAGACAAGGAGACGTTATCTAGAATGGCTAGCTGGGACATATCTTAGGTTCTCTGCTTTAATACAGCCTGCCGTTAACATCTGTTAATCAAAACTTGCTGGTGGCCAATCTAGATGAAGCATCTTATCAGTCAGTGTTGTATTCAAGATCAGAGTGGTTCATGCAAAAGAAGCATTATTTATCAACAGCATCTTATATAGCTCTGATCAGGTGTGTATAGGCTTGAGCTTTACATTCAGAATTACAGAAACAGCAATTCCGTCTCTTTTTGTTCTGTTCCTTAGAGCTCCCAACACCTCCTTCTGACTTCTGCAGCAGCCACTACTTTCACAAACAGCAGTAAGATATTAAACACCTTAGGGTGCAATCCTATGGCCACTAGACAGCATCTAGATGGCCATAGGATTTTTCAGTTTATGGGAACCAAGCTTGGAGCCGGCGCTCTGAGCTCAGTTCTCCAAAATCCGAATCCCCTCCCCCTCCCCCATTGCCTCATAGGAGGCACAGTTTGTCCCCAGCTCCATGCTCATCAGGGCAGCATAGAGTGGTCAAAAAGGGGGTGTTCCTGCGGGCAGGGAGGGGACCATGGAAACACCATTATGACGATTCCTATGCGCCATCTGGCCTCCCGCCCTCCCACTCCAAGGCACCTTGCCTCAACAGCCTAAATCGGCTGTCTAGGTGCAAATGCAGGGTGGCCAGAGCGCAGAGGAGAAGACTCCTCCACACGCTGCCCACCCTGCACTGGATAGTTGGCTGCCTCCAAGTTCAGAGGCGGCCAACTATCCCCATAGGATTGCACCAATACAGTACTTACTGCCATGTGGGGAGAACTGAATAATGTTACATCTATCGCACAAGTTCTTCTAGCAGAATAGTATTTGGTGTACCACAGTAGTGTTGAACCCCTTTCAACCTGAGGGCCAAATTCAATTTTGGAGAAGCAATCAGGGGCCACATTCCAGTGGGTGGGCGGGGTCAAAGGCAAAACAGGGCAGGGTCACAGGCACAGGGGAGAGACCAAAATACCAAAAAACAAACAAACACCAAAACTCCAGCATAGCTTAGCTTCAAGCTCTTCCTGCCAGTAACTAAGCCTTAGGAGAGGCATTTCAGCCTTTTAGAATGGGGAATAAATGTGCAAAACCCACCAAATAAACAGCCATTGGAGGGAAGCAGGTGGGACCAGGGGAAGGGGCTATGGTCATCTGGAGAACCCCAAAGGGCCAGATTGAGACCCCAGGAGGACTGGATTTAGCCCATGGGCCTGCGGTTCGGCAACATCAATTGTACCATATTCTCAGCAAATCTTCGCCTACTGTGCAATCCTGCAGGCCCATCAAAACTTTTCTCTCAACCTGCCTTGCTCCCATGTCACTACTCATCCAGGCTTTTTGAGGGAAAGGCTTGGTGGGCCGAGGATACCTAAGGCTGCCACACACAAAAAACAACTAAAGGAAAATGTGAAGCAAACGTGTGTGTTGGGGGGGGGGGTCTCTTCTGGCAAAACATTGGAGGAATTGAACACCCAAAGGATTTTGATAAGACTTTCACAATTTCTGAGGGGCATTTCACATATCAACACACACAAGCCAAACGTTGCCAATACGTTGCCTGTCTGTGGCCTTCAGTAGCTTTCAAAAGCTCTTGAATCTGTCATTAAAATGTGAAACACCAGTTTATTCTACTAATTCTTTCCCAACCCGGTGCTCTCCAGATGTGTTAGACTACAACTGCCATAATTCCCAGCATGGCCAATTGGGTGGAAATTATGAGAGTTGCACTCCATCACATCTGGGGGGCATCGAGTTGGGAAAGGCTGCACTGGAGAGGGTTCAGAGGAGGGCAACAAAGATGATCAGGGGACTGGAAACAAAGCCCTATGAGGAGAAACTGAAAGAACTGGGCATATTTAGCCTTGAGAAGAGAAGACTGAGGGGAGATAGGATAGCACTCTTCAAGTACTTGAAAGGTTGTCACAGAGAGGAAGGCCAGGATTTCTTCTCAATCATCCCAGAGTGCAGGACACGGAATAATGGGCTCAAGTTACAGGAAGCCAGATTCCGGCTGAACATCAGGAGAAACTTCCTGAGTGTTAGAGCAATACAACAATGGAACCAATTACCTAGGGTGGTAGTGGGCTCTCCCACACTGGAGACGTTCAAGACAAGGCTGCACAACCATTTGTCAGGGATGCTGTGACTTGGATTCCTGCACTGAGCAGGAGGTTGGACTCGATGGCCTTGTAGGCCCCTTCCAACCCTACTATTCTATGATTCTATGATTAGAGGCACTTTAGTTAGTAACCTCTTTTCCAGAGAACCTTAATGAGCATTGTTTTAATGTAGAAATAAGACGACCTTCATTTTCATAAATATGTTTCATGCCACCAAGCTGTTCTCACTGGAGCTGGCTGCATGTACATTATCTATTTAAAATATTATCCTACTGACAGACATAATTGTAGATTTTGTATATAACGCAGAGGGTAAGCTATGTTCCCATGTGGATTTTGAAACGGCGGCTTGTCTTCTTTTCGCCTGTGGTTTGTCAAATCGGGCTTGCCCCCTTCAGAGTGATTGCATGTGTGGTGTGACAGTCACAGAGGTACAGCCATGCAGTGGGTAAAGCTGATGGTACCTGAGGTCTAACCACAGAGACCTGATACGTTTTCGTGGTTGCATGTTTAAGGGCCTTTATCCCCAGCTCCTTAAACAGTGTGTGGTACTATGGTGTCAGTCTTCTATATTCGTACCACAGCGACTGATCTCTGTTGTGCATGTCAGTTGATCACGCACAGTCTCAGAATAGTGCACAGGCGCCGGCATTAAACAAATAGAAATCATGGTTCCTTGACTGGGTTGAGTCAATTACATCATTACTGCAAGCCAGGAAGGGTGATCATGTGTTCTACTTTACAGAGGACACTTCTCTATTTGAATGCTGCCAGAGGACAGTCCTCTATTGGAAGGCATCCCCTATTTGAAGGGCTGTCTGGTACAATCTGGTTTAAAGAGAAAGAACAGTAAGAAGGAGAGCAGGGAGGAAACTTGAAGTGTCTGATCATCAACAGTGAGCACCTGGACAGCAGATCGAGGAAGTCACCTGATCACAGTCTTTCCCAATACAGCGAGATGTATTGTATTTCTGGAGAGAGCCAGGATCTGCAGGAGAAGCCACCACCCAGGGAAGAGGGTGTACCTGCTGCTGCTGCCACCACCACTGCTCTCCCACCCTGTGGACTTCTGCAGGGCAAACCGCCAGTCCCTGCAGGACTAGGCCCCCAGGTACTGAGCCAGCTGTGCTGGCCACCTCCACCTGTCCCTTCCTGGAAGGGCTACATAAGCCATCTGGCTGAGGTGGTCTGGGAGAGCGAGGATCTGCAGGAGGTCTGCTTCCTGCCTCCCAGCTGAGCTGAGCAGAGCAGAGCAAGCTGCTCCAGCTGGTCCAGGGACTACAGAAGCAGGCAAGCTCCCAGAGAACGAGCAGAGTGAGTGAACAGGGGGAGCAAACAGGAGTTGGGCACAGGAGGTCAAGGGGGAGGCCCCTAACTTTTTTTTTAAACTTTTTTAACTAACTTTTTTCCATTTATTTGTCTTGTAACACACACTTTCACACCAGTGGGACTCTGCTTTTAACCTCTACTGAGTAGAGGAGCAGGCACGGGCTAGTCTAGAACAATCACAAAGCTAGACACAAAAAGGGAAAAGAGGCTATGGAAGGACAAGACTCTCCAGTGGTGGTGACCTGCAAGGTGTGTGCAATGTTTGTTTTCATGCCTGAGAACAACATGGCCTACACCTGCAACAAGTGCAAGTTGATTACGCTGCTGGAAGAAAAAGTAAGTGGACCGGAGCGGTGACTGTCGACCCTCTGGGAAATAAGAGAACACGAAGAGTTCTTGGACAGAATGGGGGAACTACAGCAGCAAAGGGAAGACCAGAAGCTTGAAGAGCAACAGCAACATGAGGCAGTGGGAAATGCTGAGGTGAAGAAAAACGGAATAGAGGATACTCCTTGGAAAAGGGTGACAGTTAGGAGAAGAAGAACTAGATGCCACTCTGCACCAGTGGAAGCAGTGGAGCTGTGGAACCGATTCCGGGTACTTGAGGATGAGACTGGAGGACAGCCTGCAGAGGAAGAATCACAGGGGAACCTGCATGAGAGTGAGCAAGAGGCTGAAGGTCAGTCGAACAGAGGCGATGAACCCAGGCCTACAAGAAGAAGAAGAGAAGAGTGGTAGTAGTGGGAGACTCCTTGCTGCATGGGATCGAGACCCAAGTATGTCGCAAAGACCCGTGGACTCGCCAGGTATGTTGTCTCCTGGGAGGACAGATTAGAGACATCATATACCTCGACTTCAGCAAAGCTTTCGACAAAGTGCCCCATGATATCCTGATAAGCAAACCAGCTCAAAGTGGGCTAGATGAAACAATGATCCGGTGGATCCACAGTTGGCTACAGAATCGGACTCAAAGAGTGCTTATCAATGGGACCTTCTCAAATTGGGGAGAGGTAACGAGTGGGGTACCGCAGGGCTCAGTCCTGGGCCCAGTGCTCTTCAACATTTGTATTAATGACTTGGAGGAGGAGGTGCGGGGAATGCTGATCAAATTTGCAGATGACACAAAATTGGGCGGGATAGCTAATACTTTGGAAGACGGAAACAAAATTCAAAGTGATCTGGATAGACTGAAGCGCTGGGCAGACAACAACAGAATGACATTTAATAGGGATAAATGCCAAGTTCTGCACCTAGGAAAAAGAAACCAAATGCACAGTTACAAGATGGGGGATACGTAGGGATGTACGAAAGTCACTTACCTTTTCGCAGCTTGGCTTCGCAGTGGGGGGGAGGCACTTCGCTTTTCCCCCCGAAGTTCAGGCGAAGGGGGGGAGGCTTCCCGCCTCGCCTGGCCAAAATTCAGGCTGGGGGGGAGGCTTCCCGCCTCGACCGGCCAAAATTCAGGCTGGGGAGAAGTGCCCCGTCTCCCCGGCCGCGAAACAAAAAGTAAAAAAAAAAAAAGACCCCGTGATAGGCTACATGACGATTTACGTAGCCTATCACGGCTAAATTTCCAAAGTCAGCCGTGATAGGCTACATAAATCGTCATGTAGCCTATCACAGGTGACTTTGAAAAAAAAAAGCGCGTACGCAAATGGCGGCGGCCCATGGGCGCCGCCATTTGCGTACCTTATTTTAGCACGTCTAGTCTACGCAAATAGCGTGCCCTTATTTTCGCCGTAGTCTACGTAAATCTTTACGTAGACTAGACGTGCCAAAATAAGGAACGCAAATGGCGGCGCCCATGGGCCGCCGCCATTTGCGTACGCGCTTTTTTTTTTTTCAAAGTCACCCGTGATAGGCTACGTGACGATTGACATAGCCTATCACGGCTGACTTTGTAAATCTAGCCATGATAGGCTACGTAAATCGTCACGTAGCCTATGCATGGGTGTGTTGTGTTTTTTTTTACTTTAGTTTTTTTTTTTTGCAATGCCAGCGGCGGCAGCCGGTCGGGAGACCGGCCGCCACCCCCGCCCGCACCGAACCGCCGCCGAACTGCCGCCGGGACCCGCCGCTGGGAGGGACATTTGCCAAAGGTAAGTCCCGTCCCAGGGGGGGCGGCGAATTTCACCACCGATTTCGGGGGGCCGAATGCGTTGGCGCTCGGCCCCCCGAAGATTCGGGGAGAAATTCTCCGCCATCCCTAGGGATACATGGCTCAACCACACTACAAGCGAGAAGGATCTTGGAATTGTCGTCGATCACAAGCTGAATATGAGCCAACAATGTGATGTGGCTGCAAAAAAGGCCAATGCTCTTTTGGGCTGCATTAATAGAAGCATAGCTTTCAAATCCCGGGAAGTACTAGTTCCCCTCTACTCAGCACTGGTTAGGCCTCATCTGGAGTACTGTGTCCGGTTCTGGGCACCACACTTTAAGAAGGATGCAGACAAACTGGAGAGGGTTCAGAGGAGGGCAACAAAGATGATCAGGGGACTGGAAACAAAGCCCTATGAAGCGAGACTGAAAGAACTGGGCATGTTTAGCCTTGAGAAGAGAAGACTGAGGGGAGATATGATAGCACTCTTCAAGTACTTGAAAGGTTGTCACAGAGAGGAAGGCCAGGATCTCTTCTCAATCATCCCAGAGTGCAGGACACGGAATAATGGGCTCAAGTTACAGGAAGCCAGATTCCGGCTGAACATCAGGAAAAACTTCTTGACTGTAAGAGCAATACGACAATGGAACCAATTACCTGGGGAGGTGGTGGGCTGTCCCACACTGGAGGCGTTCAAGACGGGGCTGGACAACCATTTGTCAGGGATGCTCTGACTTGGATTCCTGCATTGAGCAGGGGCTTGGACTCAATGGCCTTGTAGGCCCCTTCCAACCCTACTATTCTATGATTTTATGAGATGCCACCACCCAGGGAAAAGGGCGTGCCGCCTCCCGCTTGCTGCCACTACCACCACCACTGGTCTCCCTATGGACTTCTGCCTGGCAGTATTTGTGAGGGGATGTATTGTTTTGATGTTTTGTTTAACTGTTGGTGGGGGGTGGGTTTGGGGGGGATTCTGTTGTGTTTTTAGGGGTGGCTAGCCTGCCTGGTAGGCGGGAGTGAGGGGGCATGTGTCCACCTGATGGTGGCAGTGGGGGGAGTGTTGGGGGCCAGAACATACTGAGGTTGGGTGTCAGGTGCTTAGGGTATTTTTAGAAATATCAAATATGAAGTTTTAAAGTAGAATTTTATTGTTTTAAAATTGTATTGCTGTACATCACCCAGAGTGGCCGGGTGACTGGCGAGAGGGGCGATTAAGAAATTCAATAAATAAATAAAAATAAATTTCTGTTTAAATTATTGTAACTATTTCTAAACTTGCATATATACATATAACTTACCACCTGTACATTTTATAGAAATCTGTGCCATCTTTGGGGTTGATGCTTTTCCTCTTTTCTGAAGATGTGCAAGTGGCCACCTTACTGGAGATCTCAGAACCTGCAGTGGCCTGCACACTATGAAAAGGTCCTTCCGGAGTGCCTCTCTTTGCATTACTTGCCAAAGGGAGCCGGGGACAGAGCGGGGCGGGGCTGTAATATATGTTAATGTTCTTGCCACCTAGTGGTAAAAAGGCAAAAGTGTTTCTTTTAGAAAAGTTGGAACTAGCCATGCTCCAGGCCTATGCTTTTGGATGTGTTTCAGAGCTAGAGGCCAAACTGAGAACAGCATGAAGAAATAAACCAGTTATGGTTTCACCTTACTGGTGTAGGCTATGTATGTTATAGTCCCTATGTCCAGCATGAAGACCTCGAGGCCCTGGATATCTGGTGTTATTTATAATCTGTCATTTGAAGGCATCTGTTTATTTACTAGATTTATAGTCTAACTTTCTTCCATAATTGAACTCAAAGTGATGTGCGTGGGGTTCCCAGGCGGTGTCCCACCTAGGCACTAACCAGACCTGCTTAGCTTCCGGAAAGTGGCTGCATCATGTGCCTTCAGACCATGCACAAGAGCCAATGGAGACATAACCTGCTAACACCACATGCAAAGTGGCTAGTTTGCAGCAATCTCTCTCCCATATTTAAAGCTCACTCTGAAATAACTGGTGGCTCCCTCTGTATATCTATCCCTTCCCACAATAACTCGCTGGTTGTACAAAGGCTTTCAAAGCTGCCATTTTTTTTCTCTCAATAGTAAAAGGACCATTTCCCTGTCATTGTTTGCTAGTGGGAAAGGTAGTGTGGGAAGCAGCCCTATCTTATTGCAAGGGCTTTACTAGCCATTTGTTCACTCATTAAGATATGTTTATAATGGGAATTAAGGATTAAGACTTTGCCTGCTACCTGCTTTTAAACTTTACCTCCACTATCATCACATAATACTGTCATTACAAACAGTTCTGCAGTAATAATAATAATAATAAAAACCTATGAAAGCTCAAGTTTAGCATGAAAGCCAAATGTTCTGCATATTCCTTGCCAGTTTCATTCTGGGAAATCTAGCTGTTGCTATGTGGGTGTTCCATGAATTTGGGTGGAGAAGAACAATGCCTAGAAATTGGCACTGAAGCCAGGCACTGACAGGAATGGCTGGCTGGACCTTAAATTACCCGTTCACCACACCCTAGCAGAATATCTCCAGTTCTTCGTTTCGCATCACAAGCTCTGCCCCCTGGTTCATTTCCACACATGTTCTGTGCATGGCAAATGGTCTTAAGTAGCTTGTGCAGCAAACTTTGAGAGCTGGAATTTGGACTCCATTCAGTGTCTAGACAGAATACAAAAGGGAATCTGCCTAAGGATACAATTCACACTTGCCTGGGAGTATGCCCAACTGAGCATGGTAGGAGGTATTTCTGAGTACACATAAACATCACAGGCTTGCTGGATCAGATCAAAGTCCTCTCAAGTTCAGCATCCTATTTCCAGTGGACAATCAGATGCCTATTGGAAGCCTAGAAGCAGAATATGAGGGCAAGTGTCCTCTCCTGCTGTTGTTCCCCAGCAACTGGCACTGAGAGAGGCATGGCTCCTCTGATCCTGGAAGTAGTTTATAGCCATCATAATAGCAGGCACTTATTCCATGAATGTATCAACTCCCTTTTAAAGCTATCTAAATTGGTGGCTTGTAGTAGTGAATTCCATAGTTCAGCTCTGCTTCCTTTCATTTGGCCTCAATCTCCCACCATTGGACCCTGGGTTAGCATTAGGGGGGGTGGGCGGATGGATTTCCCTATCCACTTTCTCCACAACATACATAATTTGGTATATTCTATCATGTTTCCCCTTACTTCACTTTTTTCTAAGCTAAATAGCCCTTTCCTGTTAGGGGAGTTGCTCCAGTCCCCTGATAATTTTGCTTGCCTTTTTCTGCACCTTTCCGAGCTCTTCTGATATGCAGCAACCAGAACTGCCCACAGCTGCACCACAGGTTTGTATAAGGGCATGATAGTTCTATTTTCAATCCCTTTCCTAATGATCCATAACATAGAATTTGTCTTTTTCACAGCCCTGCAGGGGCTCACTTGCTCCTCCTCTTCTGCAACCTGCTTGTTCACCTGCCTCCTTCTCTGGCCCAGACAGTGCTGGTGGTGAGAAGGAGGAGCAGTCGATGCCACTGCCTGCTTGATCACTGGCTCTCTGCCTGTCAAGCATGCAGTGGTAGCAACCATTGGTGAGATGGTAGACTCACTGAGGGAGAAGGACCACTGAGAGAGTCTTGTCCTAGGGCCTTCAAAAACCTGGAGCTGAAACTGCTGTTCAAGCTTGATCACCCAATCAAGTACACCAGTCAGAACCATAGCAATAGGCACATTCATGCCCAGCAAAACAGCCATACCCAAAGTATATACATACACCTTTTCAGAGGGTTCAAGGGGGTTCTTAGCAGCACATGGCTGACAGTATGATATCCGTTATCATATGTCCCTGAGCAAAAAGCAAACTAAAAACTAAAGTAGGCAAACTAAAAACAAGCAGACGATGAAGACTGTTAGGGTGCAATCCTATGCACCTTTAGACAGAAAAAAGGCCTACAACTGGCTACATTGCCCAGCCAGCTATGCTGGTTGTGGACTGCTGGGAGTGGTAGACCTTTTTTTCTGTCTCAAGATGCATAGGATTGGGTCTCTGAACTGTTTTTAAAAGGCCCAAAGTTTCAGGGTTATGTGTTTCATTAGGGACATCACAGGCACTATCTAAGAGCTGCCTGTGACAATTACACGAGGAACTTTGGACACTATCTTATTATACCTAGTCAGAAAACTGGTCCATTTAGCTCTGTGTTGTTGATATCAGCTGACAGCTGCTCTCTAGGGTTTCAGTTGGGGGGGGGGGTGTTTCTCAAAGATTGAAACTGGGGCATTCTGTATACAAAGTATTTGCCCCAGCACTGTGCTGTGGTCTCTCTCTCCCCCAGACTCTCAACAGTATTGCACAAGGCGCTTTTAAGTGAGAACTCTGAGTGTTGGAGCTTTCTGTGTGAAACTCTACTGTTGTTTTGGCTAACTGCTTAGAAAGAATTTTGATTTAAATAGCCTAGTAATACCATAATGAAGATTTTGAGTCACTCACCACTCAATTAAGTGCTGATTCATTGGGATAATTTGGTTTTCTTTGTTCTTTCAAAAGCCAGCACAGAACACATATGTCCAATGTTTCTGTAGTTCCTGTCCCATGGCTACACCAGAATAAGTGCCAACTTGCCAAGCAACCCAGATTTCTTTTGCCAAATGCCCAGAGGTATGAGGCTCTTTAGAAAATCTATCTCATATAAAATCAGTGGTGCACATAGGGCTTAACTTATGTCCAGGGTTCCAGAGCCCAGATGCCCCCAAAATGGCCACCCAAAGAGTGGCAGGTGTGAGCCGGACAGCACTGTATCAACTCCATCTGATATGGCGGCTGCGCCCCTTCCTTCCCGACCATCTGCTCCCATCAGTAGTACATGCCCTGGTCTCCTCTCGTTTAGACTACTGTAATGCGCTCTACGTGGGGTTACCCTTGAAGACGGTTCGGAAGCTGCAGCTGGTACAGAACGCGGCGGCTCGCCTGATTAAAGGCAGCCGCCGGCGAGATCACATCACTCCAGTGCTGAAGGAGTTGCACTGGTTACCAGTTGTTTTCCGGGCCAAATTCAAGGTGTTGGTTTTGACCTTTAAAACCCTATATGGTTCCGGCCCAGCCTATCTTAAGGAGCGCCTCCAGCAACACCAGACAGGCCGCTTAACAAGATCAGCCTCGGATGGCCTTCTCTCTGTCCCATCAGCCAGGACAGCTAGACTGGTGGGGACGAGGGAGAGGGCCTTCTCTGTGGTGGCCCCCACTCTGTGGAACTCCCTCCCTAGGAAACTCCGTCATGCCCCCTCTTTAATGAGCTTCCGCCGTGCATTAAAAACGTGGTTGTTCAGGCAGGCATTTGGGGTGGGTTAGGGTATTTAAAAAAAAAAAAAAATATGGTAGCATTTTATTGTTTTAAATTGTTTTATGGTGGGTTGTACATCGCCCAGAGTGGCTGGGTGACCAGTCAGATGGGCGATTAATAAATTTAATAAATAAATAAATAAAAATAAATAAATGATGCCCGCAGAAGCAAATTTCATTTTATTCATGCAGTCATCATGGTGCTTTGATTTAACTTAGTTTAAACTGTAAAACATCACATGCTCAGAAAGAATCTGTCTATCTATCTATCTATCTATTTATCTATCTGGGTTTGCAAACAGTTTTGCTGCTCTAACATATCAAGAATGTTAGAATATTAGCAGTTGTATGCAATGGTGGTTAGGAGGAAGGGACGGGTTAGTTGTGTGCGTCACAACTGAAAAAATATGCATGCCCCTCATAAGTCCCTGGTCTTAAATGACCTAGCTGCAACACTGTCTAAAATTATAGTGTTGGTTAGGGATGGCGGAGAAATCTGCTGCAGACTCAAATAAAGCTGGATTCTCAAGGGTCCAACCTGTGAAGTCTGCAGCAGACTGACCCCACTCACCTCTGGGTCTGTCAAATGTCCCATGAGGTGGCTCTTCTCCATTCTAAATGGCAGCAATTTACATAGAAGGAAGTACTTTATGGCCGCAAATGCCATAAACTATGCAATTTATGGCTGTATTTTTCTTGCAATTGGCTAAGGGCAGCCACCATTAGCCAATCACACTGTTCAGAGTGGAGGAGAGCTGCCCTGTGAAATCCAACGGATGTGGTAAGGCTCCAGGGAAGTCCACAGGGCCCCAACCAGCCCAGATTTCCCACTGCAGATTCCCCCCAGGCCAGACCAGACATCGGGGAATTCATACATCCCTAGTGTTGGTTAAGCCCTTGTGGTCTGCATGTACTGCAACTAGGGATGTCCAGCACTGGGAAATCTAGCCCTTTGGGGGCTTGCCGGATTTCTGTGACGCCTCCGTTTGGCTTGTATTTGTGAACTGAGCAGTGGGTTTTTCCCAAAATCCGGGATTGGGTTTTTCCCAAAATCCGGGATTTGTGTGTGTGTGTGTGTGTGTGTGTGTGTGTGTGTTTTAATCGTAAATAGAAATTTATACAAATTTGAGCCACAATTTGTGCAAATTGCAGCCTCAATTTGCACAAATTTCCATTTACAATTTTTTAGAAAAAAATCTGCGAGCTGGCCCAACTTGATGCAGATTGAGACAGGCCAGCTCAAGAGGAAATGAGCCGAAGACCTGGGGGCCAAGCTGATGAAAGCTCAATGAACTCCACCCCCTGTACAGATTCCTCCAACATCCCTAACTACAACAGTGGTTATATCAGACAAAACTGTGCTACTGTCAACCAAAGAGGAAAGCTACTGCTTGTTGTCCTGTTTTCATGATAGACAAAATCAGTTTACATCACTATCTGTTCATTTTGTTCCCAGCAGATGGCTGTGGGAAGCCCACAAGCAGGACATGAGTGCACAGCATTCTCTCACTCATGTTCCCTAGCAACTGGTATTGAGAGGCATACTGCTCCACTGCCCCTGATACCAGAAGATAGCCTTATCCTCTGTGAAGGTGCGCCATTCCCTAGGACAGTCTTTCCCAGCCTGGTGCCCTCCAGGGACTACAACTCCCGCCATCCTTAGTCATTGGTTGGACTGTCTGGGGAGGATGGGAATTGTAGTCCAACACATCTGGGGAAGGATGAGCTAGGCAAAGGAACTAAGGGTGCAATCCTATGCATGTTTAGACAGAAGAAAAGTCCTACAACTCCCAGCATTCTGCATTCTGGGAGCTGTAGGACTTTTTTTGTCTAAATGTTTTTTTCTGTCTAAACATGCATAGGATTGCATCCTAGAGCTTCTTGGGAGGGGAAACAGATCAAAAGGTGATGCTTCAACATAATCAGCATAGAGACATCAGAAGCCCAGCCTGTCTCAGACCTGCACAGAGTAGCACTTTGAGCCCTGTTCTAATACATGTGAAAGCAAAAGCGTCCCTGTTTCCTTTGTTCCTACTAGTACTGAATATACAATAATACTAGCAATGTTGGAGTATTTAAAAAACTGTCCTTAACCTGGACCACTCATGCCTGGATTTGGTAGTGTAAAGCCTGATACATTGAAACAGCAGCTGGTTAGGAAAAAGGAGAGCTCTCTATTTTCTTTGGGGAAAGCTCTGGATTTTCTTTTCTTTTGTCATAAACAATTGAATGTGGTATGTTGCAGCACTGAGGGGAAAAAACATGCAGAGGAACAAAATGAATAATCTCATATTGCATCTGTTTGACAATTCCCCAAGACTGAAGTCAAATAGTTGAGGTTTGCCACAAGCCAAGCTGAAGCTTATTTACACTAAGAGAGGGTACCCACGGAACAGAGGTGGCCTTAATTATGCCTCACATGTTTATCAATGTCTCATATTTACTTTAATTCTTATACTCATAGAGTGGCTTCCCACATATACAAAGCTATGACCTGTGTGGTTAACTTTGTTTTGTATGGCTTCTGTGTAACATAATATAGAAACTGTTGACGTGGACAAGCTTTGAGAAGAAAGCTGCTTTCTGCACAAATGAACAATACTGCCCCCCCAAACCCCTGCTGTCCCAAGTGCAGAAATAAACCAGCACTCCTGGCAGATTCAACATCTTCTGTCTTTGCTCCTACCAAATTCGTTTGACCCTCTTCCTGTCATGGGTTTGGCATTACCATTCAAAAGAACGTTTCTTTCAGGAAAGAAAGCAACTGTCAGTCACAGGTGTCACACGGAGCTTCACTCTTCAAGCCCATTCAGTTAGTTAGTTATAATAAAGATACAATAGGACAGCCTTCTTCAACCTGGTGCCATCCAGATACACTGATATGCAACTCCTATCATCCCTAGCTATGCACTCACCCACCCCACAAGGTCAGGAGACTTTTCAGAGTCACAAGGTACAGCCCATAAGGCTGCTACTGGAAGGAAATACTGCTTCTTCCCTCTGCTCGTGCATGTACATGAGCACTTACTGCTCACATGCAGGGGAGGGGGAATTGGATCCCAGCCATGGCTTTTCCCTTGGCTTTGGAGAAAATGTGTGGAAGTATACTGCAAATTGCTTAAATGTCCTTCATTATACTCTTATCTACATGTAATTCTTCACGGATATCTTTACGGATAACACATGAAGCTAGAGTGAAATCCAACACTTCCAGAAGCACACAGAAGCTGACTACTCGTCTCAAAAGTACAAGCTGAAATTGTTATGACCCTAAGCCAGATCAATAAACATTCTCCAAGGAATATCAAGTCATCCACAAAGCAAAGATCAGAAGAATAAAAGAACGGATCAAAGAGCATCAGTGAGTTACTGCTTAAGTATGGATTATGTATGTACATGTACATAATTAATACAGGGTGGTAGGCGGCAGTATTGCAACCAAAACTCTCCCATGACCCGAGTTCGATCCCAGCGGAAGCTGGTTTTCAGGTAGCCGGCTCAGGTCAACTCAGCCTTCCATCCTTCCGAGGTCAGTAAAAGGAGTACCCAGCTTGCTGGGGGAAAGGTAGTCACAACTGGGGAAGGCAGTGGCAAACCACCCCACTATAGTCTGCCATGAAAACGCCAGCGCAAGCAGCGTCCCTCTAGGGGTCAGTAATGACTCGGTGCTTGCACAGGAAGAAGCTTTTCTTTCCAATTCTTGGATATCTAAGACATTTTGCCTGTTTACTTTCTCACTCATTGCCATCTCATTATGGTACTATAAGTAGATCATAAAGAAAAGTATTTTCCTTCAACCTCTTTTCCTACATCACAAATAAGAAACCACTGTCATCACACAGCTGCAGACACTTAGGCCCAAACTACATGTGACCATTTATGCATAGTTCTGGCCTTGAAATGAAAGCAGGGTGTTTTTACTTTGTTTGTTTTATAAATTGCAGGTGGTGGTGGGTGTGAGTGAGTGAGTGTGTGATCCAAATGAGGACTGGGGGAGGAGGCTTTCACCTTTTGCCTCCTGCTGCAATCCCAATCTGGATCAAGGCCCCTGTCCTTCAACTGCAATTTGGATTGCCAAAAAAAAGGATCCTTTAAATAAATGGATCCCTTCTAGGCTATGCAAATTGCAGGTGCAGGGAGCCCAATTTGGATTGGCAAAGGTTAAAGACTGCCTGCCCCTCGTGCTAGGGTCCTGATCCAGATTGGGGCCCCACACTGGCAATTTGTACCCCCCCCAAAAAAAAACAATCTACACTCAACATAATATGGAGTTTGGCCCTGGGACTGGAACTACCATGCCTCAGGCACATGTATTAAGCTGCTGTGCTGGTCATCCTGTCAAAAGAATGCTTCTTATATGCATTATTTTGCATTGTTCTTAATGATGATGCAGTGCTAGAATGATCTCCAGACCTTCACTTCATTTAGTTATGAAACCATGTTTCTGTTCCTTCTGTCAATCACGTACTCTTAGGAACCAGATACAAGCACAGGTTAAAATATCTGACAAGCATTTTATTTAACTACTATTTATACCATGTTACCCAACCATCTGTTAATACTCAGAGTAAAAAGAGTGGAGGGGGGAATCCCGAAAAACCTTTCCAAAGTATGTCTTTCATTTGGAATATTTTTTTTTTCTTCCAAAAGTCTTTCTCCAGTCAGCTGTCTTACATTTGTAATGGCACCATATTCAGAAGAACAGTTTGTTTTTACAACAAGAATGTGGGTTTTTTTGAAAGGTGAATAAAAACATCCTAATAACAAACTTCCCATAACTCCATACTAATCTTTTCCTGTTCTTTTCTGCTGTATGGGTAGCACCTGCTCTCATTATTGGGCCAAAACAGCCTCCCCCAAACTGGTATTCTTCAGATGTTTTGGATTCAACTCCTGTCAGACCCAGCCCACATGGCCACTGGTCAAGAATTCTGGGAGGTGCAGTCCAAAACATCTGGAGGACACTAGGGGCTCCTTCACACTGAGCTTTTATCCCGTGATTGAGATTGGTCCTTCACGGAAATTTGCGGGCTCTTTACATGATGCAGTGACCCTGCCATGACCCTCCAGAGCATCTCCTGCACTAAATGCCCTTTGTTCCGTTTAGATCGCAGAATGAGCTATCATATTACCCCATTGTGTTCCACTTGTGGCAAGACAAGGAGCAAGATCAATGAAAGATAATGTGGAAGACTTAGATACGGGGAGAAGGGGGGGAAAGGAAGCACGTGAAAAAGGGAGTCTTCATGATCCTGCATTTAAAACAGAAGCAGGAAGTCCCATTTTAAATGCAGGTTTTTAGGCTGGTGTAGAGATGCCCTAGATTGGGGACGGCTCGGCTAAAACATCCCAGACTGTATGGGATATTTTAGCCCAGACTGTATGGTAAAGGCTTTCTATGCATTAGGATGAATGTCAAAAGGTTCCTCTGTGAGATGTACCTTTCTCTTCAAAATAAACAAAATGTTTAAAGGTGTTGTCGTTGTTCCCCCCACCCCTAGAATTTTAAAGGAGAGATAGTAGCCAGCCAGCAACCAACTAACTCACATGACACCATCAGCCCATTCCTGACAGGAGGATGCAGGGTGGAAGTGTCTTTAAGCTACCGCCCTTGGGGGCATATGGCTTCACCCACAGTGGCTGCACTGCACTTAAGACAAAATGCGGAGCTGCTGATAGCAGCTGGGAGAAGGACATCACACAGTCTGGAGAAGGAGGACGGGGCCTTCAGCTTCAAGAATAAAACCCTTCATCCTCTTGCAGGCAGAGGAGGGACGTAGAGAGAACAGCCAAAAGGAGGGTGACTGGGGCAGGATGGGTCACAGGAGAAAAAGAGGCTGGCAGGAAATAAATAGAGCCAAGAACTGGTGACTCTCCCCAGCCAAAGCAGCCCTCCACCTGTGTGGCCGAGGGAGCTGAAGTGCAAGGCGTACCTTTTCTCCCAGATACTTTGTTCTGGTGCACTCTCCCTGGGGTGGAACTACCTCACTGTCCCTCCTTCCTTTTTGTGTAATCTCCTGAGGAGGCTCCACTCTGCAATACCACAGAAAAGGTCATTGTTAAATACAGGCCAGGGATTGGCAACCTTTTGAGTCCCGTGGGCACATTTGGCAATTTGAGAAACTGTCTTGGGCACCACCCCAAAATAGCTGCCATGGGAAGTGTGGCAAAGGACAAGTAACCCGAAAAACTGAGTACAAGACTGAGGTGTGAATTGGGCCCCAACACACCAAGTAACTCCTTAGAACCCCAGTTTTCATCACCAACATAAACCTGTTTCACAACGAAAATGTGAAACAGTAAGAAAATGTGTTAGGGCACCTTGGTAGGCACCAAGAAAGGTGCCTGTTGCCTACGCCTGCCCTAGACTGTGGGACCAATTACAGGGGCCAAGGCTGTCTTTCATCTGGTGCACATCTCCCTGTAAAATGCCCTGGTTATTGTTGTTGTTGTTCAGTCGTTCAGTCGTGTCTGACTCTTCGTGACCCCATGGACCATAGCACGCCAGGCCTTCCTGTCCTGCGCTCTCTCCCAGAGTGTGCTCAAGTCCATATTCATTGCATTGGTGATGCTATCTAGCCATCTCATCCTCTGCAATCCCCTTCTCCTTTTGCCTTCAATCTTTCCCAGCATCAGGGTCTTTTCCAGGGAGTTTTCTCTTCGCATTAGGTGGCCAAAATATTTGAGCTTCAGCTTCAGTATCTGTCCTTCCAATGAGCATTCAGGGTTGATTTCCTTTAGGATGGACTGATCTGACCTCCTTGCAGTCCAGGGGACTCGTAAGAGTCTTCTCCAGCACCACCACAGTTCGAAAGCATCGATTCTTCGGCACTCAGCCTTCCTTATAGTCCAGCTCTCACAGCCATACGTTGCTACTGGGAAAGCCATAGATTTGATTAGACGGACCTTTGTCGGCAAGGTGATGTCTCTGCTTCTTACTATGCTGTCTAGGTTTGCCATAGCTTTCCTCCCAAGGAGCAAGCATCTTTTAATTTCATGGCTACAGTCACTGTCTGCGGTGATCTTGGAGCTCAAGAAAATAAAATCTGTCACTGCTTCCATTTCTTCCCCTTCTATATGCCAGGAAGTGATGGGGCCAGATGCCATGATCTTAGTTTTCTTAATGTTGGGTTTCAAACCAGCTTTGCACTCTCCACTTTCACGCTCAACAAGAGGCTCTTGAGATCCTCTTCGCTTTCTGCCATTAGGGTGGTATCGTCTGCGTAACTGAGGTTGTTGATAATTCTCCCGGCAATTTTAATTCCGACTTGTGATTCATCCAACCTGGCATTTCTCATGATGTACTCTGCATATAAATTAAATAAGCAGGGCGACAATATGCAACCTTGTCATACTCCTTTCGCAATTTGGAACCAATCGGTTGTTCCATGTCTGGTTCTTACTGTTGCTTCTTGACCCTCGTACAGGTTTCTCAGGGGACAGGTAAGGTGGTCTGGTACTCCCATCTCTTTAAGAATTTGCCACAGTTTGTTGTGATCCACACAATCAAAGGCTTTAGTGTAGTCAATGAAGCAGAAATAGATGCTTTTCTGGAATTCTCTTGCTTTCTCCATGATCCAGCGAATGTTGGAGATTTGATCTCTAGTTCCTCTGCCTCTTTGAAACCCCGCTTGTACTTCCGGTAGTTCTCGATTCACATACTGCTGAAGCCTAGCTTGTAGGATTTTGGGCATCACCTTGCTGGCATGTGAAATGAGCGCAATTGTACAGTACCTTGAACACTCTTTGGCATTGCCCTTCTTTGGAATTGGAATGTAAACTGACCTTTTCCAGTCTTGTGGCCATTGTTGAGTGTTCCAAATTTGTTGGCATATTGAATGCAGCACTTTAACAGCATCATCTTTTAGGATCTTAAATAGCTCAGCTGGAAGACTGTCATCTCTGCTAGCTTTGTTGTTAGTAATGCTTCCTAAGGCCCACTTGACTTCATTCTCTAGGATGTCCAACTCAAGTTCAGTGACTGCACTATCATGGCTATCAGGGACATTCAGATCTTTCCTGTATAGTTCTTCTGTGTATTCTTTCCACTTCTTAATCTCATCTGCTTCTGTTAGGTCCCTGCCTTCTTTGTCCTTTATCATGCCCGTCTTTGCACAAAACGTTCCCTTGAGATCTCCGGTTTTCTTGAAGAGATCTCTAATCTTTCCCATTCTGTTGTTTTCCTTGATATCTTTGCATTGTTCATTTAAGGAGGCCTTCTTGTCTCTCCTTGCTATTCTCTGGAAATCTGCATTCAGTTGGGTATATCTTCCCCTTTCTCCCTTGCTTTTTGCTTCCCTTCTTTCCTCATCTACTTGTAAAGCCTCATCAGACAGCCACTTGGCTTTCTTGCATTTCTTTTTCTTTGGGATGGATTTCGTTGCTGCCTCCTGAACAATGTTATGGACCTCTGTCCATAGTTCCTCAGGCACTCTGTCTATCAGGTCTAATCCCTGAATTCTATTCCTCACTTCCACTGTATATTCATAAGGAATATGATTTAGGTCATACCTGAATGGTTTAGTGGTTTTCCTTACGTTCTTCAATTTAAGCCGAAATTTTGCAAGAAGCAGCTCATGATCTGAGCCACAGTCAGCTCCAGGTCTTGTTTTTCCTGACTGTATGGAGCTTCTCCATCTTTGGCTGCAAAGGACATAATCAATCTGATTTCGATATTGGCCATCTGGTGATGTCCATGTGTAGAGTCGCCTCTTGTGCTGTTGGAAAAGAGTGTTTGCTATGATCAGTGTGTTCTCTTGGCAAAACTCTATTAGCCTTTGTCCTGCTTCATTTTGTACACCAAGACCATGCTTGCCTGTTATCCCGGTGATTTCTTGACTTCCTACTTTAGCATTCCAATCCCCTATGATGAAAAGGACATCTTTTTTTGGTGTTAGTTCTAGAAGGTGTTATAGGTCTTCATAGAACCGATCAACCTCAGCTTCTTCGGCCTCAGTGGTTGGGGCATAGACTTGAATTACTGTGATGTTGAATGGTTTGCCTTGGATTCGTACTGAGATCATTCTGTCATTTTTGAGATTGTACCCCAGTACTGCTTTTCCCACCCTTTTGTTGACTATGAGTGCTACTCCATTTCTTCTAAGGGATTCTTGCCCACAGTAGTAGATATAATGGTCACCTGAATTAAATTCCCCCATGCTTGTCCATTTTAGTTCACTGATTCCCAAGATGTCGATGTTCAATCTTGCCATCTCATGTTTGACCACCTCCAGCTTACCTTGATTCATTGATCTTATATTCCAGGTTCCTAAACAATATTGTTCTTTACAGCATCGGACTTTCTTTTCACGACCAGACACATCCACAGCTGAGTGTCCTTTCAGCTTTGGCCCAGCCGCTTCACTCTTTCTGGCGCTACTTGGAAATTCCCTCTGCTCTTCCCCAGCAGTATGTTGGACACCTTCCGACCTGAGGGAAGGTCTTCCGGCTTCATATCTTTTAGCCTTGTGATACGTTCCATGGGGGTTTCTTGGCAAGAATACTGGAGTGGGTTGCCATTTCCTTCTCCAGTGGACCACATTTTCTCAGAACTCTCCAGTCTCCACCATGACCTGTCCATCTTGGGTGGCCCTGCACGGCATAGCTTATGGCTTCACTGAGTTATGCATGCCGCCACAACAAGGCAGTGGTCCATGTAGGGGAAGTGCCCTGGTACATGACCCATAATAGGGATCTATTTGCAAAAGGTTCTTATTGAAAGAGTCAATTTCTCTGTTACATTAATAGGATTTAGGAGTTAGCCCCACTGAACATTGCAGGACTTACTTCTGAGTAAATATGCATAGGGCTGATGATGCTAGGATTAACAATAGAATAAATCTGTTGCTTCAAGTCTTTCCCCCTGCCCCCTCCTCAGAAATCCTAGAACATATCCACCAGATATGGTTAAAAAACAACAACACCCTGCTCTTCTCTCCACACCCTTTTCAACACAGAACACTTGTGTTCTGTCCCCTAATTTCAAAAAAGGTATATTGAAATATCAAAAGTTTCTGAAGTTTTTGTAAATAAAAACAAGCAAGTTTGCAAATTCTCTGAGCAAACGAACAGCAGCCCCAGAATGATTCTTTGAAACACACTGTCCAATTGTTAACAGAATAAATGCTGGTCTTTATCAACTGCACTCCTGTAGCCACCCTAGCCCTATACAGGGGTTTGCCCGCACATGTGAGACTATAACTGTGTGTGGGATGCGCGGCGGGGGGGCTGCACACCAGAGCTGTGGCTCCAAAGTCTCCAGGGGTGCGGACTGCTCTCAAGATCTTTGTGCATATAGCACAAAAGTCTGATGAATGGTTTATCATTTCTTTAATTGTGTGTTTATTGAAAGTAGTTTTATCTGGCTCCTCAGCCAAAAAGACTCCTGGAGTGTTTTTTGTATAAGCTGTAAAACAAGAAAGTCCTTGCCTGCAGGCTTACAGTCTAAAAAGATATGACACACAAGGAAAAAGGAATGAGGAGGGAAGAGGAAGGGGAATTAAATCTCTCAGCGGGGCTGGTGGGATGGCCCTGCTTCTTCCTCTCATCCCCCTCAGTACAGCCTGCTGGAACAGCTGCTGGTGGTGACAGTTGAGAGAGGAGGAACCTTCAGCAGGGTTGGTGTGGCTGAATGTTCTTACAAACCTCCCCACGACCAAGAAACCTGCCTTATCAGGGTTCTCAATCAGGGGCTAAACATGTGAAGGTCTTTAGAGGAGCTGGCCAGGCAAGGAAGTTGGAACCAGAGCTTGCACACACACACCCTCCACAGTTTTAGCCCCTGCATGCACAGGCTGAACACCTGCATAGGGCTCCTGTCTTCATTAATATTATTTATTGCATTTATATCCCACCTTTTTTCCTCTTGCAAGGAACCCAAGGCGGCTAATACTAATATCTCAGTATTGTATTAACTTGGAGTCAAGGTGTGCTGTCAAGCACCCACTCACCTGTGCATTATTTGCTGCAGTTTTGTTATCCCTCGACATTTCCATTTTCATCAATATGACCTGTATATTACCAGAACACTGTCTAACTGGAAATTATCAGCTTATCTATTCTCACTCTTCGCTCAAGCACTGAGTGACATAAAATGTAAAGTCCTGACTCCTGAAGTCTCAGCATGCCCGAGCAACTTGTGCCAAACATCTGTGGTTTTCAGGGAAGGTTTGCATATTAAAATATGTCTAGATGTTTCCAAGCTTGGCGGCAGTAGACTTTCTTATCACAGGGATCATATTTCACAAGTAGGATAATGGCAGCACAGGCAAAAAGCTCATTGCTACCACCACAGAGCTTAGAAAGGAAGAGAATGTAGATTCGGTGGGAGATCAACAGCACAATCCTGTAAGTCCTGCTGTATTCAGTGGAGCTTACACCCAGGTGTGTGTACAAAGTATTTCAGCCTAAAGGTCTTCCATACAAAAAGCAGCTGTTCACTCATTTTGATGACCTTTGAACAAGAGACTAGGGCCAAGCAAGATGTAATGATGGAGATGCTTTTGAAAATAACAGCCATGGAGAGAAGCCAACCCGACTGGGACTGCAGCAATCGGGGAGGCGTGGGGGGGTTGATAGTTTACCCCTGTGCTGCCATGGTCCTGATTAAAATGTTCCAACCCAAAGCTGCTGTTTGCTCTCTTAGGAAAAACATACACGTGAACATATAACATAGAAGTGTATCTGGAATATTATATAGGCACAAGTGTAAGACAGATAGCTCAGTCCATCCAAGAAATCAACCAATCATCCAGTGGTGTTAGTTATGGGCTAGATTGGTGCTACAATGTAAATGCACAGAATGACCATGAGAAAAACAATGTACAGAGGGTTAATGGTGTTGTTCCATTAGGGTCTTTGAATGCTGTGGCTTTTATGAAGCTAGTTCACAACCTCCATCCTATTTAAACAGTTGCTTTGCATATTAGTCCATGAGCCAAAAAGTGGCCAGAAAAATTAGGATTTCCTGACTGTCAGCCATTTCGCAACTTACAACCCTTCCTGCATCGATTCGCAAGTTCCAATAAATGGTGTTAATCGGCTCTAAACATTTCATTATGGTGTGTTTGAAATGCAGCATTTTACAAGCACAGCAGTTCATCATATTGCTGGAACAAGTACAATGCAGCATCTTTAAAATTCTGCACAAATAATAGATTGGCTACAGTGCTACTTTTTCGGCAGCATTAATAAGATCTCTCAAGCATGCTGAGAGTCCATGGCCAGGAGGATTCTCAGGAGGTCTTTTATAGGATACTGGTCTTTGTTATGAAATTCCTCCATGCCTTTTTGCTGTCTCCCTAATGATCAGTTAAATAGGTTCCCCTGAGAATGCCTGAGTCAGAGCCAACTCAAAAACTGCTGAGGAAACATCCTCTCTTACTGGAAATGATTCCCATCAAACTGCCTTGTACCATGTTTAGACTAACAGATCAGTAACGCTAAACAGAGGGAGCTAAGTTCACTGTGCTTAAGAAGTGTCTGTGTGTGCAAAGAGATTGCCTTTGTCTGGCCCGGTTACTCCAGGGCACGCTGTCCAAAAGATTTGTTGGGCTAAAACAAATGGCTTTGAGCTGTTGCCAACTGGCTCTTTAAAATAGTATAGTGAGAGATTCAAAAGTGACCACTTCCTTTGGACAACTACTGTTGACCCCTGGGTCAGCAGAGTACATATGTATTAGACTTAAGATCAACCCAGAACACTTTGTGCCATGGTTCAGATGACAGCAAGGATGCACGGAGAGTCAGGCTTTGCCTCTAAGGTACTTTCCTCGCCATTAAGGAACTCTCTCCACTGGAGACTCACCAAAGTCTGAGCCTAAGCCAGCCTTCCCAACCTGGTGCCCTCCAGATGTTTTGGACTACAATTCCAACATTCCTGATCACTGGCCATGCTGGCTGGGGCTGATGGGAATTGAAATCCCAAACATCTGGAGGGCACCAGATTGGAGAAGGCTGGGCCCTGGGTGTGTGCTTTGTTTGTGTTTTTTGGAAGCATAGTAAGCCAGTAGCTAGTTTTGTGTTTTAACTGCATTTAGTTTAAACAGATGTGGTTTTTGTTTTAATTGGATTTTGTTTGTGATGGGGCTGGACAACTGATTTACCAATAGTTCTATTCTAACTAGTCTAAGCATTCCATATGATACATAGTTACCAGGGACCATCAACACGAGAGACCTATTATCTTCATGTCCTTATGTGGAGCCTTGTGGGCTTCCCAGAGGCATCTGGTTGGCCACCGTACAAGATGCTGCACTACATGAACCTTTGGTCTGCTCCAGCAGGGCTTTTCTTATGTTCTTAAAGACATGCTGTTTTATGTAGCACTCATTGTAAGCTTGGTGTGTCTTAATCATTCACTATGATCACTGATCTTTCACCCTACTGAGCTGGCCAGCAAAAGCAGTGTTAAGGCTTCAACATTGCTTTTGTTGGTATCAGACAGATGCTGCATTTGAATTAGCAGTGGGCTTCTCCACACCACACTTTTTATCCCACAGCTTTACTGGGGCTTCTGCTTCTGGATTCTTTGCGGGATTAAGATTGGCTCCTTCACACGCACCTCCTCTCCCCCCCCCAGGGCTCCTTCACATGCAGTTCCTCTCACCCTTGCCTTTATCAACAAGTGCTATATGTTTCATTACACACCCAGTAGATGGTGCTGCTGTTATAGAGCAACTCCCTCTTTACACAGGCAAGTTCAAATCAGGTTTTTTTAATAGCTCATTATCTCTGTTTCAAATAAAGCCGCAGAAATGGTCAGAAAGCACAGGAGAGGCTCTGGAGGTTTATGATGTCTTGTAAAGAACCTGAAAACTTATGTGAGTGGCTAATCTCGATCGCAGGATAAAAGCCACATGTAGAGAATCCCTGTGTATCTGTTTCCTTGCTATCTGCTCAGCTGGTGTAATTGTAAATAAACGGATATTTTAGAAAACAGTGTAAGTCTCCAGGTCTCTCATCTCCATGCATAACTCTCCCTTTACAACAGGGATGGGTTATGTGTGGCCATCCAGATATTGTTGGACTGCAACTCCTATCAGCCCTAGCCAGCATAGCCAATAGTGAAGGATGATGGAACTTGCAGTCCAACTGCATCTGAAGGGCCACATGTTCCTCTTTCCTGCTTTGAAGCAACCCAAATGATCAAGAGGCTGGAGCAATTCCCCGTGGAGGAAAGGTTACAACATTTGGGGCATTTTAACTTAGAAAAAAGTGGGGAAATATTTGTGTCATAAGGGGGGACATGATAAGATTGTGCATGGTGTGGGGAAAGTGGATAGGGAGACACTTTGTTTATACATTTTATTAATTTTCCAACTACAAAAACAAACAAAAATACATCAAATTTAAATCTAGTTATTGCCAGGGGGTAATACATTTAATCCCCCCCTTTACTTTGCAGACAAAAACATAGGTGGAATTCATTGGCTGCTTGGAAGGTTTCTTTATGGTTCTTCATAATAATAACTTACATTTAAGAAGCCTCTGAACTCAGAGGCTTCCGAGATTCCTGTGCCCTGCCAGGCTGAAGTCGGCAGGGCAGGCAGAGCGGTGGAGGCGATCTTCGCTTACCCATCCTCTGCCTTTCCTGACTTCCACTGGATGGGCTTTTTAGCCTGTCTAGCAAAGACACTTCAGAGGGGGAGGGAAGGAGGCTGGATGAGGCTCAGGATAACTCATATCCTGGTCTCCCTGGTCTCCTCCCCTCCCCACCCACCAGAACACCCCCCTTTCCACCTCCTCCCAGGTTGATTTTCCAACTTTGGAGGGCAGCCAGCATGGTTCTTTCCATGCCAGCTGCAGGAGGGGTGGGCAGATCTCCAGCTTCCCTTTCCGAGGTCTCCAACCTTGCATGGGTTCTTCCAAGCATTTCTGTGGTCCCTGGGATGTTCTCCCAGGGACCACAGTATTGGTCTCCATCTCTTTTCCATTACCTGAAGAAAGGCTTTGATAAATATTGCTGTGTATGCCCCTGATTTATTTGTGAAATAAAAGTATGCCATATTTTACATACATCAGATACTTTGACTTTGCCCTTTGCTAATTTCAGTTGGTACATCAATTTTTCTACCATGGCTACTTGCCACAGCTCCATGTAGCAAGGTTTCAATGTTAGATGTCGTGCAGTTCTCCAACTTTTAGCTATTACCCTGTGTAGAGAACCACAGGCTGCAAGAAACAGAGTGGGAAAGCTGCAGCTTATCAAGTAGGGTGGGGCCAAGACCAAGTCGAAAAGGCAGAACAGTAGCATAGCTGGGGTGGAAGAAAAAGCTGAGCCAGGAGTGATTGAAGAGTCTGGAGGAGAAGGCGGCGGAGGAGGCAGAGGAGGAGGCGGAGGAGGAGGCGGAGGAGGAGGAGGCTGGCTGGCCAGCTAGATAAGTCTGCTGCCTAGTAGACGGAAAGAAGAACAAAAAGGCAAGTAGGGAATGGGAAGGGGAAGGGGAAGGGGAAGGGAAGGGAAGGGACCTTTGGGACAAAAGAAGCCTGGGTTGGAAGGTGGGAGCAGCCAGCAGGGATGAGCAGACAAGAGCAAATCTGGCCAGTCTCTGTGGAAATGGAGCAAGAAGGACTTCTGATAGCTACTTCCCCTGGTAGCCGAGATCCTGTGCTAAACTTCATTTACTTACACCTGCTGGGCCTAGAAGGAGAACAGGCAACGACAAGATTTGAGCAAATGGCTATGGAAGATATACAAGGCAGAGAAGCCAGAAAAGGAAATGCTCCCAACCCTTATTGCCTAGACCAAGGCCATAATGTCCATCTGATTCCTCAGCCAGGAGTGAGAGATGTAACTCTTTGCCCTTTGGGGGGTTGACTGACTAGTAATGTAACTAGCAGGACCCAATAAATGAAACCTACTGCTTTTAGCTCTTGAGCGTAGTGTCTTATTGAGATGATGGAAAATGCCTCTTCCTTGGGAGATGCAGACACCCTGCAAGCTGCCATCAGCATGAACACAATTAATTCCTCAGGCCAGGGGTAGACAACCTTTTTATGACCATGAGCACATTTAGCAATTTGAGAAATTGTCCTGGGCACCACCACAAAATGGCTGCCATGGGAGCCATGGCTAGTCACACAGGACAAGTGACCTACCCAAAAGACTAAGTACAAGGCTGAGGTGGGGTCTGAGCCCCATCACACTAAACAACTTCTTTGAACCCACTGTTTTCAGGGCCAACAGAAACCTATGTCGCTCCAGGCAAACTCTTTTTATCTCTCCCCACCCTCCTTTGCCAGCCAACTCATTCCTCCTATCTCTTTTTCTTTCACATTCTGGATGCTGGGCGTACTACAAAAGAAAGCACTGGGCAGCACCTTCCTGCCTTCTTCATTTCCTAATAATTTCTCTGGGCCCCACCACATAGGCCAAAAGCATTCATGGGAAATGAAGACAGAAGTAGCCAGAGAGCCTCACTTTGCTTTGAAGTGATGCCAGCTGCCAATAAGAAAATTTAGTTTTATTATTATTTTAAAAGTGGGAGGGATAGGGCACCTTGGCAGGCACCAAGAAAGCTGTCCAAGGATGCATTGGTGCCCACAGGCACCATGTTTCTTCCCCTTGACTTCAACGGGCAGGTAATGCCAATTTGTTCTTCCCATATTTGCCAATTTGTTCTTCCCATATTGTTAATAGAGCCAATGCTGATATAACCTATATATTTTGATGTGGAATGTTTGCCATTTCTGAGAATATCATGTTCCAAAGGTGTAACACCACAAGACATGACCACCACCTAGGGAGACAATTTTCCTCCTCTCTCATAATACTAGAAGCTGGGGTCATCCAATGGAGCTGAATGGTGGGGGAATGTTAAGGGCAGGTAACAGGAAATACTTCTTCACATAGTGCATAGCTAAATGATGGAATTCAATATCATGAAATGTAGTGATGGCTGTCACATTAGATGGCTTTAAAAAGGGGTTAGACAAGGAGGCTAAGGCTATCAATGGCTACTAGCCAGCATGGCTATGCAGTACCTCCAGTATCGAAGGCAAGTATGCCTCTCCATACCATTTGCTGGGGAAAATGAGCAAGAAGGTGCTATTGCACTCATGTCCTACTTGTGGGCTTTCCACAGGCATCTGGTTGGCCAGTGTGGGAACAGAATATTTGACTAGAAAGGTCTTTGGTCTGTTCAAGCATGGGACTTCCTATGTTCATCATGTTGAATCATCAGATGGGCATAAAAAAACTTCAATAGAACAAAAAACCTTGGTGGTTCTAAAATGAATTTCAGTCATATATGGATGAGTAACGATTGTTGGATGAGTTTTAATCAGAAATTTCAAAATCAGTCTACTAGATTCAGGAAGGAATATTTTCTCATAAGACACTTTCTCTCACGAGGGTCCAATTGGAGACAGGATATCAGAGAAAGGTGACTTGCATTGAAGAGCTACACACTTTCACCTGATTAGAGTCTTTCAGTATGTCTCACTATGATGCATTTCTATTTAAACTGTAATTTCTAAATTTGCATCTATATACTGTACAAAATAGCATATGAAAATGTTATGCCAGTCACCATCCTCTTACATCCTTTTGGGGCGAGGGTGATTCTTAAGTGGCCACCCTAGTGTATGTGTCTGGCCTCACATGTCCTGGCCCACCCACCACCACCCCTCCCTCTGCCAGTCCTGCCAACATGTGCAGCCCCTGAAGGATTCCCTAGCCTCCTCTGCAGCCCTCCACCCAAATAGGTTTCTCACTCTTGCACTACCAGAATGAAAGCAAGTGCCAGGGCTAGAATTCAGGGGAGGGCCAGGCAAACCCAGTCTACCTAGTTATTTTAAAGAGTTTCATTTTCATTCCGTTTCATTTTTAATTTAATTTGACTCAAACTCTGTGTGTGTGTGTGTGTGTGTGTGTGTAGAGAGAGAGAGAGTGTGCACACCTATGAAAAGGACTACAGGAGGCCCCAGAACACCTCCGATTTTTTTTTTTTGCCATATATTGGTTTGGCTTGCCTCTTAGCCTAGGTGCTTAAGGCTGAAAGATTGCCTGCAAGGAGCCACAATTTGACATAATGTGTTAAGCTAAATTTCTGAATTGGTGGTCTGCTCACTTTGATGATTGGTAGTCAAGCAAGTCATTTCACAGAGATGGAAGTGTGTGAAATCATACTATGGTGGGGGGTGGGGAACCTTCTTCTTGAGTTAGAATTTCACCTCTGCTGCCTAGGATATGTATTATCCCAAAATCAATGCTGCTGTGAAGGAGCACTTGGTGAAATCCTGTCTTCATTGCTAAATACTGTAAGCTGGCCTTAGTTTACAAGAAAGAATCAGACCACCCACGGTCTTCAAATAGGAGCCATCTTTAATATGAAAAAAAAAAACCATCCCTATTACATATTTGGCACAGCACAAGACTAACCCTTAGATTACTATGATCCTGCAGCATGCAGAAGAAGGGGGAAGAACCACAGCTCTGCTTCAGCACATCAAAATCCACACAGGATCACAACGCACAAGGCATTCACATAAAAAGTAGTCACATTGGCAAAGCACTGGAAATAGCCACTTTACCGTCCCAGACTGTCTATCTACACCTGATTTTCTTCTTTTTTTAAAAAAAGAGGCAATATGCAATTGAATCAACACCTATCGCCTGGCATTCCACAGTCTCTTCTGCTGCCCCGTGCTCACAGCAGTGATGCTTTATTAACATGGGAGGTAGGCAGGAACAGTCCCTTTGTTGATTAGCACTCACTTTCTTGAGAGCTCTAAGCATATTTCTATCCCTTTCCTTAGAAAAAAGTTTCCATATATACCTCTGCAATCATGTCCCAAATGGAGACATTGTGAAAGTAACCATTTTTAGACTAAAATGAAGGGTTGCTTTACCTGGCAGAATTTGGAGTTTCCTTTCTAGCATTGCACCTTATTGTCAGTTGTTTACTATGAGGAAATTGAAAGCAGTCACATTCCCTCTTCTCAGAAAGAGCTGCTGACATTCTGTCGTGTTCTTCCATACCAATTAAGAAGTATGAGTGTGGTCTCTATTTAATTAGTCTGTAAGCAGTTATATTTTCCAGTTTTAGGTAAATTACTTGAAATGACTGTACATGTGGTATATCTGAGAAGTTTTTCAGTTAGGAAAGCTATGCCCTGAAGTATTAAACCAAGCACAGTGTGGCATTGTGCCTCTAGCTATTAAACTGCAAATCGGGGGGGGGGGGGGCAGTGTTTTGTGGTTCAAATATCCTGTAGGAGATACTTTTACTGGAAGTTTTAAGTCCAATTCCTCATATCATATTCCCAAAATTGATGATTTCCATGACCTTTGCACATAATTACAAGTGTATTTTGTGTGTATTTTTATTAAATGGTTTCATATTCCATTATGTTGCAGTAATTTTTAATGTTGTCAGAGCGGCTAGGCACTTCTGTAGAAACTCTTTTGTAGGACAGTGAACAGGATCCAAAGATTTCTTCAAAGAATTACATTTGATCACACCTCGCTATCAGAAATTTCCACTCTGTTGTTGTGCCAATAATTTGGCACAGAACTATAAGGGAAGGTACAGAATTTCACTCATTATAATCAAAGAGATTTATGACAGAACCATTAAGAAGGGCAAATCATTGCACGGTATTGTACTTAGACGTCCTTGTTATATTAGTATTAGAAATAAATGGTGTACTTTAATGGCCAACATATTAAAATTTCATGGACTTTCCATGTCTCTCTCTCTCTACTTTCTTTGCTGCCTTTGTATTCAGTGCACAGAATTTTTGTCTCAACAACATTTCTTCTTGCGTATTTAGCATTAATTTAAGTGACCCTTAGCATCCACAGTATATGTTGCTCTAAGAATATATAGAAAACATGCACAAACACACTTCCCCTGCCATTGTTAGAATATTTTCCTGTGAGTGGAGACTAATGGAGGCCTGTGCTCAAATCCCATGGTAAAGAAACCTATACAGAAGTATTAAGCATGTAGATGGCCCCCATTATTTCTGTATCCAAATGTCTTGCTTTTCACATTAATCATTTTCTACTCTCAATTCCTCTATGAATTACAGAAGTTCTGTTATTCCATTTCTACTGATGGAAAATTAGCGCACAGTAACAGTAAGTGTGTTCTTCAAGACAGCAGAGAAAGTTTGTTAGAATGCAGAGAACTGCAGCTAAGACTTTTGGGTTCAAAGATAAGTGATCTAGCCTGTACCTTCCTTCCGTGAGTCCAGTGCAGGTTATCAACTGTACAGACTGTGAAATGGATTAAAGTATCCTATAGCAAGGGACTGAGCATTCTGCATTGTATTTGTGTCATTCTCTGCCACACTCCTGCTTGCAATAATCACTGGTGCTCATTTTATTGGAATAGTTACTTGTTGGCAGGCATTTCAGTGTTGAAGTCTGGGTAGCTCATTAAACAGGTACAGGAAATGCAGCATTCATTCAAAAAGGTGAAACTGTACTACTTGTTGCTACTTTCTGAGATTTTATGATCATTTTATTTCTTAAGCTTGATTTTTAGAATTCTACATACATCATTAAAGTACATATAGCAGATAACTGAAGGGGTTTAAAATCCAGAAGAAATCCATCATTTACTGATGCTTTGACTTAGATTCCTGCATTTAGCAGAGGGTTGGACTTGATGGTCTTATAGGCCCCTTCCAACCCTACTATTCTATGATTCTACATTCTATTATATTAGCTCACCCTATAAGAATAGATCTTGTGGCATTCCATGAAGAGCTGAAACACAGGACTGATGGACCAAATGCAGGAGGTGTTCCACACAGTGAGACCTTTCATGGAGCTCCGTTTCTAGATTGCAGATGATGAAATGTTGGGCTTTTAGCAGGAATGTGCTTGTCAGGTTCTGATTTAAAGTAAATGACAACACCATAGCATTCACTGCTTTCCACTGGGTTAATCACTTCTCAACCCATGTTGGGCCTTTCCGATTAAATGCAGCATCTTGACCTGCAGCTGGAAGCAAACTGAAAGACTTGGAATACAAGTCTACTGAGGTCCCTGTAGCCCAGAAGTGGCTGACACATGGCCCACAGGCTGCATGTAGCTCCTTGGCCTTTTTGAGGCCCTCACTTGCCCTGCCACCAAAATCTGGTGGTGCAGCAGCAGGGGGACCAAAGCCCCTTTTCAAAGGGAAATTTGTGGTTTGCTGCCAAATTTCAGTGGTGCAGCAGCAAAAAGGGGCTATTTAAAAGCAAAAGCAAAAGGAAAATAGGCCCCTTTCTGCAGCCATTGCACTGCCAAAACTTGGTGGCAAACCACCAATTTTCCTTTGAAAAGGGGCTCTCTCCCCCCCATTGTTGTGCTGAATTTTGGCAGCATAGCAAGCAGGGGCAGGGGTGTGGCCCCCGCTGGGTCTAGGGGAGGCAATACAGCCCCTGACCCCTGGGAGTTGCCCACCCCTGCTGTAGCCCATATTCCTCTGTAGCTGAATTTTCTGAATGGCAATCAATCATAAGACAACAGTCGTAGAAATTAACTTACTAAGGGCCAAACTAGATGAGACACCATTCATACAATTAGCAATTGCTTGAATGGCTTTTAAAAAATAAATTGCGGGGGGGGGGGGTGTCATCCGAATCAGAGGCCCTGTTCCTACTTGTTTCATGGGACAGGGGGAGTTCCCATTGGAGCAAATGGGATCTTTTCCCCAATTGAAATCACGACAGGGTAGGCCCTGATTTGGACCACAGTGGGTTAAAGGGATAAAAGGTTAAAGCCCCCTTACCATCACCCCATGTCAGGTTCCCAATACAGATTTTGGATGGGAGGGGGACACTTGCCATTTACTTTTAAAAAGCCATTCACACAATTGCTAAGTGTGTGACTAACATCACATCTGGTTTGGCCCTGAATCAGACAAGATGATGAACTATGTAGCATAAAAGTAACATGTGGCAAGGACCACTAATACAGATGGCTTTAAAAGAAAAAAAATCAGACAAATTCATGGATGCTGGGTCCATAAACAGCTATTAGCCATCATAGCTAAATGTAGTGTAACCTCTAAGAACAGAGACAGTATACCTCTAGAAACAGATCCTAGGTGAAAACAATAGGGGGCAGCCATCGTATCTATATCCTGCTTCTACACTTCTATATTATATTATTATTAAATTTATTAATCGCCCATCTGGCTGGTCACCCAGCCACTCTGGGCGATGTACAGCATACAATAAAACAGTTTAAAACAATAAAATTCTACAATAAAAACATTTTCTGAAATACCCTAACCCACCCCAAATGCCTGCCTTGAACAACCACGTTTTTAATGCATGACGGAAGCTCATTAAAGAGGGGGCATGGCGGAGTTCCCTAGGGAGGGTGTTCCACAGAGTGGGGGCCACCACAGAAAAGGCCCTCTCCCTCATCCCCACCAGTCTAGCTGTCCTGGCTGATGGGACAGAGAGAAGGCCATCTGAGTCTGATCTTGTTAAGCAGCCTGTCTGGTGCTGCTGGATGCTCCTTAAGATAGGCTGGGCCGGAACCATATAGGGTTTTAAAGGTCAAAACCAACACTTTGAATTTGGCCCAGAAAACAACTGGTAACCAGTGCAACTCCTTCAGCACTGGAGTGATGTGATCTCGCCGGCGGCTGCCTTTAATCAGGCGAGCCGCCGCGTTCTGTACCAGCTGCAGCTTCCGAACTGTCTTCAAGGGTAACCCCACGTAGAGCGCATTACAGTAGTCTAAATGAGAGGAGACCAGGGCATGTACTACCGATGGGAGCAGATGGTCGGGAAGGAAGGGGTGCAGCCGCCGTATCAGATGGAGTTGATACAGCGCTGTGTGGCTCACAGCTGACACCTGAGCCTCCATGGACAACTGGGAGTCCAAAATGACCCCCAGGCTGCGGACGTGGTCTTTCAAGGGTAGCCGTACCCCATTCAACACCAGGTCAACATCCCCCAGCCTCCTCTTGTCTCCCACCAAAAGTACCTCGGTCTTGTCAGGGTTCAGCTTCAGCTTATTCCTCCCCATCCAGCCACTCACCGTCTCCAGACATTTGGACAGGGATTCTACGGCCAACCTTGGTGAAGATTTGAATGAGAGGTAGAGCTGCGTGTCATCCGCATATTGATGACACCGCACCCCAAACCTCCTGATGATAGCCCCCAGCGGCTTCACATAGATATTAAATAGCATCGGGGAGAGGATGGAACCCTGTGGCACCCCACAAGTGAGTGGCCACGGGTCCGAAACCTCCTCTCCCAGTGCTACCCTCTGGTACCTGCCGGAGAGTAAGGACCGGAACCACCGCAATACGGTGTCTCCAATGCGCAACCCCTCCAGGCGGTCCAGGAGGATACCGTGGTCAACGGTATCAAAAGCCGCTGAGAGGTCGAGGAGAACAAGGAAGGAGCATTCACCCCTATCCAGAGCCCTCCTCATATCATCTACCAAGGCGACCAAGGCCGTTTCTTCTGTCCCATGCCCAAGCCTGAAGCCCGACTGAAATGGGTCTAGATAATCAGTTTCTTCCAAGTGTGCCTTCAACTGCATCGCCACCACCTGCTCAATCACCTTGCCCCAAAATGGCAGATTTGAGACTAGGCGAAAGTTGTTCAGAACTTGAGGATCCAAGGAGGGCTTCTTTAAAAGTGGTCTTATCACTGCCTCCTTGAGGGCTGATTGCATCACTCCCTCCTCAAGGGAGGCGTTCACCACCGCCCTGATCCCCTCACCCAGTCTCTCTCTGCAGCCCATAATGAGCCAAGATGGGCAAGGATCAAGTAAGCAGGTGGTCGGCCTTACAGGTGAAAGCACCTTGTCCACTTCATCAGGAGGAAGAAGCTGGAACCGATCCCACAAAACCGGTTTGCCACAGGCCGCCTCTTGCTCACTGACTGTATTCACAGTGTGCAGAGTAACACACCTAATCTGATCAATTTTATCTGCAAAGTTCCTTGCCAAGGCCTCACAGGAGGCCTTAGAATTAGGGATGTACAGAAGTCCCTTACCTGATCCCGAAGCTTGATTCACGGTGGGGGGGAGGCGCTCTGTCCCTCCCCCCGAAATTCTGGCTGGGGGGGAGGCACCCCGTCCCTCCCCCCTGAAATTCTGGCTGGGGGGGAGGCGCCCCGTCCCTCCAGCCGCGAATCCTTCTGTCCTGCCGGGACGCAAATGGCGGTGGCCATAGCCGCCGCCGTTTGCGTCCCTGCAGTCAGCCGTGATAGGCTACGTAAATGTTTACGTAGCCTATCACGGTTGAGTGGGGGAAAAAAAAAACCGCGTGTATGTAAATGGCGGTGCCCATGGGCGCCGCCATTTGCGTTCCTTATTTTGGCAAGTGTAGTTTACGTAAACATTTACGTAGACTACGGCAAAAATAAGGGGAACGCTATTTGCATTCCCCTTATTTTCGCCATAGGCTACCTAAATGTTTACGTAGACTACACATGCCAAAATAAGGAACACAAATGGCGGTGCCCATGGGCGCCGCCATTTGCGTACGCGCAGGTTTTTTGTTTTTTTTTTCACTCAGCCATGATAGGCTACGTAAACATTTACGTAGCCTATCACGGTGTTTTTTTAAAATCTAGCCGTGATAGGCTACGTAAATCTTTACGTAGCCTATCACGTTTGTTGTTGTTGTTGTTGTTGTTTTTTAACTTGGAAATGGTGGTGGCAGCAGCCGGTCAGAAGACCGGCCGCCGCAGCCGCTGCCGCCGCCGAACCACTGCCGGAGCTGCCGCCGCCAGGGACATTCATTGAAGTCCCCCAACACCAATAAGTTAGGGGACTGTACACGCACATCAGAGACCACCTCAAGCACCTCGGCCAGGGAGTCAGTCGTGCAGCGGGGTGGACGGTACACGAGCAGAATCCCCAGACTGCCCTTCGGGCCCAACCTCCAGTACATGCACTCAGCAACCTTGGTCTCCCGGAGAGGGGGTCTGGTGAAGACCAAGGACTCTCGGTAGATAACAGCTACTCCCCCTCCCCGATCCCCAGCCCTCGGCTGCTGTGCATGTGTATATGAAAATCCGGCTGGACACATGGCTGCAAGGGTTGGAGCAGCAGCCTCGGCCAGCCAGGTCTCTGTAATACATGCCAGGTCTGCACCCTCATCCAGGATCATGTCATGGATGAGGGAGGTTTTCTGGGTAACAGACCTGGCATTGCAGAGCAGCAAACGAAGGCCAGAAGATGGGGTCACGCCTCCCCTAGCCATCCTTTGGCTCTGGACAGGCCCGGAGCAGGGGACAGATACTACACATCTCTCCCTTGTTCCCCTTATCTGGCATGGCCTAGAACAGGGGTGCACAATCTTTTTGCCCCCCAAGGGCCAGATGTGATACTGTGTCAGGCACCATGCATGCAGATGCACACACAGATGTGTGCACAGTCATACACGCACATACACATATATGTGCACACCTGCTTGCTTGCACACATATATCCGAGAGAGAGAGAGAGAGAGAGAGAGAGAGAGAGAGCTGTATGAGGAGCTCTGGTGGAGGGAGTGGAGAGTACTGGAGGTGGGGAATTCGGCATATGAGGGCACCGTTGGCTGCCACATGCAGGCCATGGGTTGTGCACCCCTGTGCTAGAAGCATCTGGGTAGCCAGTCTTAAGGAACAACAGACAGAATTTCATTGACCCTGGTCTGATCTGACAAGGAACTTCTTATTTGTACACTGTGTGGGAAAGGACACGCATTTTGTGGTTCCCTTTAAATTAAGAAGTTTTATATTTACACAAATCAGATATTCATATGCCCTTTGGATCGGAGTTGTCGTCCTTTGAAGTCAATGAGTATTTTGCCTAAAGACAGAAACATTGTTGTAGGATCTGCCGTATGACATATGAATGAAGAAGACAGTTATAGTGTATGACAAAATTACCAGTCAAGCTCAGCAGTTGTACCGGGGCGCATCCCTGCATATACAATGACAAGAGGTTAGATTTTGAAATCTAGCGAAGCTGTAAAACTCATTATGTATGCTTGCCATGTATTAATAGTAACAGTATTCCTAATTTCATTAGCATCCTCGTTATCCTGTATTAATTATTTTTGTTATCCCATTGAGAACTAATATCAAAACCTGACAACACCAATTCCCCAAATGCATCTTGTGGTTGCTGAATGTGGTTGCTGTTCAGCTAGTTTTTGTTTCTGACAAATATAAAGTGATGCTACCTTGCATGTGCAAGAAACAGCGGCATTCCTAAAACCTTTCCAAGAAGAAGAAGAAGAAGAAGAAGAAGAAGAAGAAGAAGATCCTGCAATTTCAAACAATAGAATAGCAGTCAAGTAGAACACCGCAGGGGCTGCGGTGGCTTAGTGGTTAAGACGCTGAACTGCAGACTGGAAGGTCGGCAGGTCAGCAGTTCGAGACCCGAGTGCTGCATGACGGAGTGAGCTCCCGTCTTCAGTCCCAGCTCCTGCCAACCTAGCAGTTCGAAAGCAAGAAATTGCAAGTAGATAAATAGGTACCGCTTCGGCGGGAAAGGTAACAGCGTTCCGTGCACCTCGGTGTTCAGTCATGCCAGCCACATGACCACAGAAGCGTCTTCGGACAGCGCTGGCTCTTCGGCTTAGAAACGGGGATGAGCACCGCACCCTAGAGTCGGACACGACTGGTTGGGGACACCTTTACCTTTACCTTTTTAGAACACACCCCTTCTTGTGTTTTTGATGATTTCTAAGAGCTGCATGTGGAGGATGCTGACATTTGGAAACTGACCCACTTCAGAAAAGTGTAGATAGTGCAAACAGTAGGGTAGTTATAGCTGCACAGGGATGTGCATATATTCAGAAATGATCCTGCTATGGAAGTTGTTGTTTAGCAAGGGAAGGCATCCTTCTGGGGACCGTCAGCATATACAGTAATTTGAGAAACTGTCCTGGGCTCCACCACAAAAAGGCTGGCACAGGAAAAGTGACCAGCCCAAAAGACTGAGCACAAGGGAGAGCTGGGGTCTGAGCCCCATCACACTTTGAGCCCGCTGTTTCAGGGCCAACAGAAACCTGTGTCAGAGAGGCAAACTCTTTTTCTCTTCTGCCCTCCACCTCCTATCTGCCAGCCAACTCATTCTCTCCTGTCTCTTTCTCTTTCACACTCTGGGGCTGGGCATGCTGCAGAGGATATCACTGGGCAGCACCTTCCCACCATCTTCATTTTCTAAGACAAGTCTCTGAGCCCCACCGCATAGGCAGAGGCCTTCATGGGAAATTAAGATGGCAGTGGCTGGAGAGCCTCACTTTGCTTTGAAGTGACCCAGCTGCCAATAAGAACATTTATTTCTACTGTTTTTTTTAGAAGTGGGAGGGACAAGGTACTTTGGCAGGCACCAAGAAAGCTGTGCGGGGACACATTGGTGCCTGTGGGCATCACGTTGCCTACCTCTGATTGAGATACATGTATAACCATCTTGCCCAGATCGGAATCAGGGGAACCTGGTTCTTTTAGGCTTTGAGAGAGGCTGGATTTGCATAGCACCAACTGGCTGCCCCTTGTGTCAATCATGAACCTACCACTGGCCTTTTCAGTACACAGTGTTGATTGGCTGTCCCTTATGTCAATCGCAAGCTAAATTCCTTTCCTCAAATAGGTTTTAAAGGGTTGTGTTGTTGTTTTTAAGGGAGTACCAAAAAAAATGTTTTATAGGTCCGAAGAAAGTTTGATTGGGTTAACATGGCAGATACTTGAAGGAGGAGAAGGATAGCCACCTGAAGCATTGGGCATGGGGCAAACAGGAAGAAGCAATCAGGCATTAATCCATGGGCTGTATGTGTGTGTCTTTATAAGAGTGAAGGGAAGGGAATGAGAGCGGAGCTCACTCTGCAGCCAAAAAACCTTCATTCACTCCTGTTCACAAGCATGTCTGCAAATACCCTATGACTCTATGCTGTCCCTCTCTCCAATCAGCATCTTTGTACATTCCCTGTTCAACAAGGTCCATGTAGCACAGGAAACTATGATCTCTTATTTATTTAAAATATTGATATCCTGCCTTACTTCTAAAAGTGTCCAAGACAGCTAATACAATCACTTTCAAAGCAATAAAAACACATGCAATCTTAAAACAACAACAACAACATCTAAATTAAAAATACAGAATACAAAAAACCTATTTATCAGAGACAGGCAGGTGGACCTCTTTGGAAAGTCTAGACATAACTATGGAAAAGGCCTTGTCCATGGCCTCCATCTGCCTGACGTCTAACAGTGAGGGTGTCTAGTGTATGTTCACAACATTTGGGCCAGGAGTAGGTAGTCTTTCGGGTATCCTGAATTCAGACCATGTACGGTTTCAAAAGTTGCAGTATGTTGAACATGAAATGTCCCAGGGAAAGGCAGCTACATGCACTTGGACTCATATGTCTGTCAATTCACTAGGAAGCCTTAGGTCTAAGGCCTAGGAAAACAGCTTGTCTGGCTTACCATACGTTGGGCCAGCTCCCATGAATATTTTCAGCCATGGTGGCTTAAATAAGCCACTGTGGTTTGCAGCATGCACCAGGTGCCCATTCTGTAACCCAACCCCCTTTCATAGGTTGTCATATTGTCTTAACCCAGTGAGGATGGGTTGTTGGCATGATTAACAAACCACCAGAACCCAGGTGTTGTTAAAGGGTTGTGGGTGGTTTGTTAACCACACCAACAACCCACCCTCATTAGGTTCAGATGACACAACACTACAAGCAGGGGTTGGGTTAAGGAACAGGTGCCTACAGGTGCCCAGCATGTGCCACAAACCATGGTGACTTATTTAAGCCACCATGGCTGAAAATCATCATGCAAACCAGGTCATTGTCATTGCCCTCCAGAGCACCCCCATGGTGAATACAGAATGCCAGCCCTAGGAAGTTTCAGCCTGGACTACAAAAGATCATTGTAGGGCCAACATTGGTTTTTATGCTTTTAATTGTTGTGAACAGCCCAGAGAGCTTGGGCAATATAGAAATGTAATAAATAAATATCTGGACAATCTTAGAATTCTGGTGTTTATATACCTGCATGATTTTATGGGACTCCTGTATAGGTATGGGGTACAATGCAGACACACTTAAGAATCTTTAAGCCATAGTTATTTCAGCCAGAGAGATTAAAACAGACTGAAATTAACAGGACTTGCTTAACTCTGGCCGGTTTATGACCTTAACCACTGGTTCTTGTCCAAATGCTACTTGAGCAATTTTCCTTCATTCAGTCGTAAGCCAGAGGTTGGGAAATACAAGTATTACGTCAGAGCACAATCTGTATTATCCCAAGGATTTAGAAGAGATCCAAACGACTCATTTAAATCAGGGTGTTATTTGTAACATGTTCTTACAATGCCATGAGGCTAGATAACCTATACTCTTGGTTATCCACCCTAGTTGTTTTTGTTTTGTTTGTTTGCTCCATTTTTTCCTCTTGTGTAAATTATACTTCCTGACATGTATCTTTAATAAATAATGTGCTTTTAATTAAAAAAAAAGAAGGAAGAAGGAAGGATGAATTTGGGTCAGTCCATGGAAATTCTGATATATATGCCTCCTTTCTCTTTCTCTCTCTCTCTCTTTTTTTTGTTCTCGTACCCAAAATGTTTTGTGATGCAATCCCAAGACTCATAAAAAGGCAGAGACTGAGGAGAATTTTCTTTAAACTGGAAAGTTTTATGTTGCCCCTGAGAATTGCAGCCTACTTAAATATCTGAACTCTTGTTTTTATTGAGCAATAAACCATGAGCTTGTGGTGACTTGGAGACCCATTCCATTTGGAAATCGTGTGGCTGAGTGACTGGCATGGCTGACAACGTTTGGCACTTCAAACAGCTCAGAAGACAAATGAGTAAGAAGCAAGAATTCCTTATATTAGCGGAAACACAATTAATGTCAACATAATTAAATAGCAGAATTTATAGTTTGATTTGGAAAAGCAGAATCCACCTTTTCTTGTGCCTGTTGGGCAAGTTCATTAGGGGTATCATTCAATGTTTAACTTTGCATTATTCGCGTGAGCAATTGTGCATGTTATCCTGTAGCTACATGAGTCAGGCATGGAATATTTAAGCAAGAAGGAGACTGGAGTCCATAACTGATATATTAGGACTGGAAATTATCCTGTGGCTGGTCTAGAGTAAGTGGGTTATTATGGATCCTGGTCAAAATGTTCTGGAAACTACTCAAAGATATTCTCAGGCCTGGAATCTGCATGCAGCATCCTTGAGCAAATGCCAGGGACACCACACCAGCAAGGCCCATCACTGCCAACACCTGCACAAGAAAGTTCTTTGCCACCTGGTGGTGAGGAGGAGTGGTCCAGGTGGCTGCAGCAAGTGAACAAGGTCTGTAATGGGTCAAAATGGAATCATACCTCTTTACTAGTGTACCTCAGAGCAGAACACAGCTGTGAATTATTTTTTGTATTCTGCAATCCACTGAATGCAACTAGTTTCATGAAAATGTAGTGGAAATATAGTAGATACTATATGCTTAAAATGACTTTATAATAATAACAACAACAACAACAACAACAACAATAATATAATAATGGATGTGCGTCTGTCCGTCCATCCATTAGCGCCATAATGCCAAAACCGTGAAATCTAGGCACCTGAAACTTGGCATGCTGACTCTAGGGGTGCGATCTCAGGGTAATATTGCTTTTAAAATGTGTTAATTTATTGTAAGTAATTTAGGGAGCAATCCTATGTCCCCTAGGCAGCATCTGGGGGTCATAGGATATTTTGGTGTGCTGGCTCTGAGCTCAGAGACAGGGCTCCGAGCTCGGAGCCTGCAAGCTGTGCTCCCCGCCCCCTCATAGCCAGCACGGGGAGAACTGCTCCAGCTACTTCTCCATGCTCAGAAAACCGAGTGCAGAGATGGGGAAAAGGAGGCATTCCCAGGGGTGGGGAGAGAGGAGGCTGGAGTGGCAGCCATATGAGAAATCCTATGGCCACCCCCGCCTCCTTCCCTCCCTTTCCCTGAATCCTCCGCTAGATGGGCAAAATCGCTGTTATAACTTAAATGCAGAGCAGGAGGCACAAGGCACCTCCCACTCTGCATAGGACACTCATAAGCCTCTGAGTTTGGAGGCTTACAAGTGGCCAAGGCAGATCACATAGCATTGCGCCTTAAATGTGTCCATGTGAGCAAAGTCTATACCAGTCCTTCAGCCACTAGAGGCAGACTTCCCTAACCAGCACATAGCTTTGCAGTCAATACAGCTTGAGGTCAGGGGAAATTATTGCCTGCAAAGCTATGCGCTGGTTAGTGAAGTCTGCCCCTAGTGGCTGAAGGACTGGTATAGGTTTCAATGACACAGAGACATTTATGAGCGCAATCCTGTACCCGCTTACCTGGGAGTTAGCCCAATTGAATTCAGTGGAACTCACTTCTGAGTAAACCTGTATAGGGTTATGCTATAAAATGCACATGCTGCAGTACTGTGTTGATTAGCAGCGTAATGTTCTGGGAAAGAGGAGAAAGTTAAGACAGGCATATACAGAAGAACCGTGATTATCTGAATCTCAGCCCAAGTTATTCTTATTGTTCCTTGTTGTTTGCAATTACACTTCCTTTATCCAAGTCACATGTGAGAAACCTGTGTCAGGGTGGAAACTGAGCCGATAGAGCCCCAGAGCAGTTCTGATTTTTAGGAGGATCAGCAATCCGTGGGAGAGGAGCCAGCTCATCCCTCACAGGCACAGCAGCTGGCAGAGATTCCTCCTGAGATAGATAGTGATCCTAGCAGTGAGAAAGTGTGGGAACAGGGCTTGCTAGACACTCGACGCAGATGCAAAGAGCGACGAGCGATGGAGGGCGCGGAAAGGAGGCGTAGCGCCCGTTTGGCACGCAAGCAACGGCCGCCCCCCTTGGACCCAAGGGAAAGAGGGAGGATCTCTCCCTAGCCCATAAGTTCAGGGTCTTCAAGTGCCTCTCCTTCAAATGGGGATCAACTGCCTACTCGGCGCTTAGGCCACTCTGCTGTTCCTTGCTTAGTCACTGGTGATTAGCATCTGAAAGAGTCATTAAGTTGTAAAAAGATTAAAGCTTTGAAAAGAATCCTTTCATCTATGTCTTGAGTTAGCAATTGGAGTCTACTGAAAGAGGCCGCTAGGGCGCTTCCTGACAACCTGCAGCCCACAGCACCCTTCCTAGCAGCCCCCTGCTGGTGGCCCAGGCGCTGCCAAATTTCCCCATGAATATGGCACTCCCCACAGTCTGCCCAGAAGCTATTTGGTGAGCTTGGGGAGTACAGTTGTGGTGGGAAAGATGGTGTGGAGGAGGGTTAACCCTCCCTTCTCCATGCAGTAGTCATGCCCATGAATGTGTGAGTCTGTGTGACTATGAGGAGATGGATGTGTGAGTGTGTGTGAGGGGGGGGTGGAGACGGAGAGAAAGTGAATGGGGGAAGGCTATTTGTGTATGGGGGGGTGAGGGGGTTGTAGGGTGGCAACTTAAGCATTGCCAAAAAAGAGGAATTGCATCACCAAAAAAGAGGACACCAATTTGCATGTGAAATGTATACTTATAGGTGCAAATTTAGAAAGAATAACTATAATTTAAATAGGAATATGATACATCTCACCATAGTTGGGAAAACTGACCAGGTGACCTGTGTGCCTGGTCAGTGTGCATCCGGGTGCAACTTGATGGGCAACTCCAAGGCCTCCTGCTGCTCTCCCGCCTTATGGTTCTTTGACTTTAAAGAAGACTGGGCAGCCCATCAAATAGAGGACTGTCCTCTGCCAGCTCTCCAAAATAGAAGACTGTCCTCTGTAAAGTAGGACACCTGGCCACCCAGCCCTGACTGTGCCCACCACCAACCCCAGCCCTGCCCACCACTGTCTCCCACCATGCCCACTGGCAAACAGCCACGCAACCCACCACCTACAGCTACAGGCGGCCCTCAGGGCCAAAAAGGTTACCCACCCCTGAGCTAACCCAATGTCCTTTCTAACTAGAGCTCTTCTCTTGGGACTTTGGTTTAAAAACAATGGTCTTCAACCAATAGGTTGGGACCTGCTATGGGGTCACAGTCTGACCTAAGGTGGGTCACACCTCCACTTTACTACTGTACAAATATATGGTTAAAAAATTAAGAAGCAGGTCCCCAAATACATGTTTGGGCTAAAGGCGGGTCATAGGGTCTGGAAAGGTTGAAGACTACTGGTTGAGATGGAGTTTGACATCGTACCTGTTTGATGCCTGTTTGATGTGGTACCTGTGTCACACAATCTCCAGTTTAACATTTCTGCTGCATAAAGTTTTGAAGGAAAGAGGAAACAGAAGGCTCAGGCCTGATCTGGCACCAGCACAGTGTTTGGTCTTGCTAGATAATATTCTGGTGTCTAGCAGCACTGCGGCTACAGCAATAGACTGTATGGAAGTGTATCTCTCCCCCCGCCCGCCCCCTTTCCCTGAGCTGTCTGCCTCAACACTTCTGTAGCATGATTTGCACAGTGGGCCTATTTCAGCTCAAAGACTCTGGTTTGGAAGCGGAAGAATGCTGCACGCACACGCACGCACATACACACCCCAGTGGGAAGAGGCAAAATGGGGACAATTTTATGTTTGACTGAATTCCAGTGTAAATGGGTTGAAGAAGCCAAAGCTGGCTGCCTTAGGATCAGAGACAAGGAATCTTTCTGGATACAGCAAGCTGGGCTGTGGAGCAAGGAAGAGTAAAGAGATCTCAAGTGATAATGGCACAGCTGCAGACCCACAGTCACTAGGGGGCCTCTGATAAAAAATGCCAAAGTTAGGAAGTACCGGATCAGGCACTAAGGCCCATCTAGACAGGAATTTTGCTTCCAGCTGTGGTAGTATTTGGGAAAGGCAATGACGGGAAGGTGCTGTTGCATTCATGCCCTGCTTCTGGGTTTCCTGCAGGCAGCTGGTTGGCCACTGTGCGAACAGAATGCTGGACTAGATGATGGACCCTTGGTCTGATCCAGCATGGCTCTTCCTATGTGCTTATGCAATAGCTGTCCATCATTGTATGTCCCCAACAATGGGAAAACTGAAGCTTTCCCGTGTACCTCAGCCTTCTCCAATCTGGTGCCCTCCAGATTGGCCGTGCTGTCTAGGGATGATGGGAGTTGTAGTCTAACACATCTGGAGGGCGCCAGGCTGGTATATATTATCAGCACAATCCATCAGGAGGCTCTCTTGCACCAGCCCCATTCAAATGAGTAGGAGCCATGAAGGAAGTTATTGTGCTCATGTGCAGCTCCTGTTCATTTCATGACTTGGCACCTACTCAGGATTGTGCCGCAGCTCCTAAAATAAGAGAGGGTTTACATAAAATTTGGGAGGCAGACGATTGTCCATTAACAGATATGACATTCTTTTGAGGGTTTTTTATGACACAATGGCACCAGAATTTTGTGCTGGGCTGCTATACGTTCCCTGCATGACATTTTCTAAAACAGAGCAATGGGACTATATTTAATTTGTCCTAAGTGAATCTGGTTTAAGCTTTAAAAGCGGAAGAACAGTAACATAGTGTGCCCTAGATGTATGATTAAGTACTGTAGTTGTTAAACTCGAAGGCAGGACCATCAATCAAATACACATCAAACAGGTCTCATAAAACACAGCACACTATTATTTGTGTATCATGGAATGCCGGGGGGGGGGGGGGATTAGGTTCACCTCTGAGCATTTTTAAAGGTAAGGAGCTTTAAGGTGTGAAAGCAAACTGTCAGAAGTCTCATTAAAGCATTATTTACTACCTGGAAATGAATTTACATTGATCTTTTCAAACTATCACTAACCACAAATGCATTAAAACTAAACAGTCTTCATTTACTAAGAAATAAATGTGTCAGCACAACTTTGACTTTTGTCCAATGCTTTTCCGGCATTTAATTCACTGGGGCTCAATGTTAAGCAGTTTATTGCTTGTTGTGCTAAAACATGTTAATTTAATGGAGAATATCCTGTAGTGATGATCAAAATCTTAACTTATATATAATATTCAATCTACTTGTATATTCTACCGATGCATACACTTAAGTATAATTCTTTCCTGCTCTATATTAAGGACTTAAACAGTTGCAACAGAAGAAGGTTAAAAGGAATGGAGATGGATTTGGTTATTTATGTTGATCTAGATTACGGTGGGAAGCAATGGAGTTTTGCAAAGTCAATATGCACTCACTACCATCTCAATCAATAGTTCAATGTTTACATTTTTTAAAAGTTGGTTAATGGTTTCAAAGCATAATCTAATGAATAAATAATTGCATTTGTTTTGTTATTTTCATGTTGTGCATTTAAAACGCTATATGCTTCTAATTCATAAGACCGATTATGAGACCAATTATCCTGACCTACTGACATCATGAACCGACCACACATGCAAAACTGACTGAAGTCAATGGCACTTGTTTCCCACTGACAGTCATGCATACTCTTTGACTTGGCCATCTTCAGCTACACATTAAGAGTAAAAAATGGAGCTCCATATGTCCTTAGGAGCCACCATGATGCAACTAAAATAGAGACAACAGAGCCTAATCCTTCACCCTTAGGTTGGCCAGCAGTTTATAGTTTGGAAAATGAGTACTGCTGAAGTTCAGTTAGTTTGAGGGAGTGCTAAAGCCATGTTAAAAAAAGGTAAAGGTGTCCCCAACCAGTCGTGTCCGACTCTAGGGTGCGGTGCTCATCCCCGTTTCTAAGCCGAAGAGCCAGCGCTGTCCGAAGACGCTTCTGTGGTCATGTGGCCGGCATGACTGAACACCGAGGTGCACGGAACGCTGTTACCTTTCCCGCCGAGGCGGTACCTATTTATCTACTTGCAATTTCTTGCTTTCGAACTGCTAGGTTGGCAGGAGCTGGGACTGAAGACAGGAGCTCACTCCGTCACGCGGCACCCAGGTCTCGAACTGCTGACCTGCCGACCTTCCAGTCTGCAGTTCAGCGTCTTAACCACTAAGCCACCGCGGCCCATATCCACCTAAATCCTTCCCTAATTTTGTTTCTACAGAGAATTGGGTATGATGGAACAGCTTGTCCCATTCTTCCAATTTAAAAGCAAACACTTTTTTTTTTCAAACTTGATTCAAACTTGACCTGCCTAGACTGTGATTCATCTCATTCCTACCAGCAATCTCTTTAGGCTCCACCCAAATGGTACTTGACATTTTCATGCATACTGCAGCTTACTCCTTGTTGTTGTTCAGTTGTTAAGGCACGTTCGACTCTTCGTGACCCCATGGACCATAGCACGCCAGGCCTTCTTGTCCTCCACTCTCTCTCGGAGCGTGCTCAAGTTCATATTCATTGCATCGGTGATGCTATCTAGCCATCTCATCCTCTGCAATCCCCTTCTCCTTTTGCCTTCAATCTTTCCCAGCATCAGGGTCTGTTCCAGGGAGTTTTCTCTTCACATTAGGTGGCCAAAATATTTGAGCTTCAGCTTCAGTATCTGTCCTTCCAATGAGCAGTCAGGGTTGATTTCCTTTAGGATTAACTGATTTGACCTCCTTACAGTCCAGGGGACTCGTAAGAGTCTTCTCCAGCACCAAAGTTCGAAAGCATCGATTCTTCAGTGCTCAGCCTTCCTTATAGTCCAGCTCTCACAGCCATACATTGTACTGGGAAAACCATAGCTCTGATTATACGAACCTTTGTTGGCAAGGTGATGTCTCTGCTTCTTACTATGCTGTCTAGGTTTGCCATAGCTTTCCTCCCAAGGAGCAAGCGTCTTTTAATTTCATGGCTACAGTCACCATCTGTGGTGATCTTGGAGCCCATGAAAATAAAATCTGTCACTGCTTCCATTTCTTCCCCTTCTATATGCCAGGAAGTGATGGGGCCAGATGCCATGATCTTAGTTTTTTTAATGTTGAGTTTCAAACCAGCTTTTGCACTCTCCACTTTCACCCTCAACAAGAGGCTCTTTAGATCCTCTTCACTTTCTGCCATTAGGGTGGTATCGTCCGCGTATCTGAGGTTGTTGATAATTCTCCCAGCAATCTTAATTCCGACCTGTGATTCATCCAATCCGGCGTTTCTCATGATGTACTCTGCATATAAGTTAAATAAGCAGGGCAACAATATACAGCCTTGTCGTACTCCTTTCCCAGTTTTGAACCAATCGGTTGTTCCATGTCCGGTTCTTACTGTTGCTTCTTGACCCTTGTACAGGTTTCTCAGGAGACAGGTAAGGTGGTCTGGTACTCCCATCTCTTTAAGAATTTGCCACAGTTTGTTGTGATCCACACAATCAAAGGCTTTAGCGTAGTCAATGAAGCAGAAATAGACGTTTTTCTGGAATTCTCTTGCTTTCTCCATGATCCTCCTAGGGCAGTATAACTGCAGAGGAATCCGTGAGCCAGTGAATTCCAATTTTTAGCTGGGGTGTCATTATGGAACTGCAGGAGACTTGTTAATGAGTCATCAGACTGGCAGCAGTCATGCTGTAGAGAATATTGCCAGGTGTTAACTGGCAGTATCTTCCAATATAGACAAAACAAGAGAAACAAAATTCCATTGAATCATTCCTCTAACACAGCCTTCCCCCAGATGTTTTGGACCACATCTGACATCTCCCAACTTCCTTGATCATTGCCCATGCTGGCCTTGGGCTGCTGGGAGTTGACGTCTAAAACATCTGGAGGCACCAGGTCAAGGAAGGCTGCTCTAACATAACACTTGAGCCATGGTCTCAAAGGGCTTCAGCATCACTCTCTGAACCAGAATAAGGTCCCATTAAACTCATTATTTTTAAAATCCAAAATGTCTACTCATGTTAATCAGTACTACAGTATCTACACTAAAATCTTATTATCAGTTTGATATTAGTTTAACAGTCAGGGTTTTCCCCAAAGAATCTAGAAAAATTCAGTTCATTGGAGAGGTGAGACCTGTGTGTGCTCGACCCTTGCCCTTCCATTCCTGGCTTATGGGGCAGGGGGGGGGATGGCCAACTGGGTAAGATGCCTCTTTATGGCAAGGTATGGCTTTATTGCTCTGGAACTCCTTTTTTATTATAAAATTTCAACAAAAACATTTTTGTTGAAGTTTTGCTCTGGAACTCATCGAAAGAAGCTAGGTTGGCCCCTTTCTGTTGCCCTTCTGCTGGCAGACAATTATATTTTAATTCAAGCAGGCCTTTGGCAGATAATTTGTTCTGTTGCTGAAGGGGCTTTCAGTTGGTTGGGTGTTGCTTATTACTTGTATTGTTGTGTTTTTAATTGTGTTTCAATGGATCTTATTTTATATTATGTTTTAATTAAAGAACCAGTCTGGTGTAGCGGTTAAACTGTTGGACTGGGACTCGGGAGATCCGTATTCTAGTCCCCACTGGGCTTCACTGGGGACTTTGGGCCAGTTACTGACTCCCACCCTAACTTACTTCACAGGGTTGTTGTGAGGATAAAATGATGAGAAAGGCCATGTAAGCTGCCTTGGGTTTCTTGCAAGAGGAAAAAAGGCAGGATATAAATGTAATAAATAAATAAATATAGATTTTGTTATTGATCTGTCTTTTATTATTATTGTTGTTCTTAGCCACCTTGAGTGCCATTTTGGGCAGAAAGGTGGAATTTTAATTAATTAAGAAACCAAATTTGGTGAGAGTGCTGGGAATTGTCTGATAGAGATACTATTTCCCTTCAGGGGGGAGATTTCCAGAGATGCCTGGAATGGAAGAATGACTTTTACACCAATGGAAGTCTGTGGCGTAGAGGTACCTTGTGTGTGTGTGTGTGTGTGTGTGTGTTTCCTTTCGCTTACAGTGTTATGTTTATTAACATTCTTAAAATACTAGGACTCTTTCTTATGGTGGAACTAGTATGAAGTACACTGCAGTTGCCAGGGATAGTGTGACTTTTTTTTTAGCCCTTTGAATATAAGCTTTCAATTAAGAGGACAGAAAGTAACCCACAGCTGCCAAGAGCCAGCCTTACTTTCCTACATTGCTACAATTTAAAATGGACGTGAGAGAGGAAGTGCTGTATGGAGAAAGCTCAGATCATCAATGCTAATGGTGGAAGTATTATCTGTATGTAGCTAACATAAAACCAAAGTGGTTTATTGCCACAGTTGGTGATTTATGATTCACATTATGACTTTATTTTGAAATGGTTGTAATTAAAAATTAATGCGTGGTGAAAGGAGTATACACAACGAGGATTCAAGGCTCAAGGTTTATCTGATGTGAGACCATGCCTTGATTTATATCTCGCAATTCATCCAAACATTTGTCTTGATGTCAAGTGCACATAAATGCTACACAAAGCATTGTAATATCCTGTGAGGCCTTCCAAGGTGAGACGTACTTTCGTTCCAACTTACAGTGCCATATACTGTTAATTTTTAAAAGGGTTGAGTAGTTTATAACAAATCTGAATAATTTATAAGAAATATTCTCAGCATTGATTAGTGACCTTTGGTAACAGAATGTCTCTTTCATACCCCTCGCTCCTTCAATTCCTTCTGAAAAAATCCAAGAACCTGGTATTGCATTGCTTAATGGACAGATCAGCTTTAATCTTAACAATGCAGCACGATACTGATATACTTTTTTCCTGTTTTAGATACAAAAATCATCCGTCGAAATCAGACAGAGGTAATGTAGAGACAAATTCATAATCACAAAAGAAAACTTTCCATGTGGCGTTCACAAGGTTCCATTTCTTCATTGATGGAGCACTTCTAAACAAAAAATGTACAGAAGTTGTTACTTATTGAAATGCTCATAGTTTGAAGTGAATGACCTGAAGATGGTGAAGCAATTTTGCTGAATCTAAACAGATCTGGGTCTGGTCAGTGCATGGATGGGAGACTATCAACTTGAGAATGCCAGCTTGAGTTCCATCATACAAGAAAAGTGGGATACAAATGTAATAATGAATAACGGTAGTACTGGACCCCTTCCTTCAAAATAGTGCTTTTGTTTGTGGGTACTGTATATCACATTTTTCAGACACTTTTCTTTCACTGGGAAAATGGAGATTCTTCCCCCAGGTAATACAGCCATAGCATTAAGTATTTTAAGTGCCATATGGAATGGTGCCATGGACACCAATTGGCTAGTGCTTATGCCTTTACCAAAGAACAACAGTACCATATCCACACCATGTTGTGATATTTTATTTCATTATTATGTTTTAATTGTGTACTCCATGTGTTGGACCCAGGGCTGGCATTCCGCAAACAGAAGGACCCTTTCTGTTCATCATGGAAGGGACTGAGATCCAATGGAAGCTCCTATTGGAGGAAGGAGGTGATGTTTGCCAATTCCCCCTTCTTTCTGCAATCCAGCAGGGCACTACCCACACTGTTCCAGGGGGTCCCCAAACCTACAGAGTAGATTGGCAGGAGGTACAGGGGGCTGCAGAAAGATCAAGGAATTGGCAAAAATCATCTCCCCCATTCCTCTGGTGAGAGTGTCCTGGGAGTGGACTTCTGTTCACAGGAATTCTGAATCCAATACCATGGTTGTACACTCCCTACTGTATCCTGTCACAGTGCTTTGTTTTTAGTTTATAGATTTATAAACTAAAAGCGTGCAGAATGTTTTCTAAATGCAGAATGATACTTTAAAAAAATCTAAATGTAGCCAAGTTATCTCCCCCCCCACCTTTGTGTAATGTTGGGTGCATTCTAAGCCAGTATCAGAGTGTTCATGTAGCCCTGTTAAGAAAGAAAGAAAGAAAGAAAGAAAGAGAGAGAGAGAGAGAGAGAGAGAGAGAAAGAAAGAAAGAAAGAAAGAAAGAAAGAAAGAGAATCTGCTACCCACACCTTCTATTATGTGTAAAGTTAGGGCATTGTCCTATTGGAACTGAATGGGAACAAGCACTAAATACAGCACTAAAGATAAATTATAAATTTGTAAAATTATGTTTAACTATACAGAAGGTCCCTTATTAATAGTGACACTTTAGTACAACAAAAATTAATTAGCTAAACAGCTGCCCCATCTACCCGTAAGCCAAATATTGTTATGGTTCCATCAATCTGGCAGAATATCCTTCTCTTAGCTTTTCACTATTTGTCTATTCTATATTGGCTATCCACAGCTAAGAAACAACATCTCCTGACATTCACATGGCATGAAGCTTGGAGCTAACTTCAAGATAGCATGTTCTCAATGAATAAATACTCTACAATGACGTGAGAGGAATTGTACTTAATTTGAAGAACCAACTAATTGCTCACAATAAGCCAAGCCAACATTTTCTTTCAAAGCAGGCAACCACAGGAAGTGGACATCATGTTTCCAGTTTTAATTCCCAACCACTTCAGATCTCTCTGGAAACTCTTCCTAAAACACCCTTTGCTCTAAGATTCAATTAGCTTTCAAGTGAGCGAAGAGCCTGAATGGAGTTGTGATGGCCACTTTACCAAGTGCGGGAGCATTGCAACAGTTCACAAACAAAGTAATTGAAATCTTAATGTGCAGAAAAATTACTTTTATAATGGTTGCCTTGAAGATTTTTTTTTCAAATGTAATTAAAAAAAGTGGATTTAGAAATATGCCTGACAACCCAAAGGATTAAATATTAATATGGTGCATAATTAATAAATGATACATCCCTTGATTACTAATGGGTTATTGACTCTAAAAGCCTAATGTTATAGAAAAGAAGAGCAAAGAAAGGCTTTGGGAGAAACATATTCCACCTTCTATGGCAAACCTGGAGCCTTTTTCTTCCAAAGTAGGTAAACCAATATTTGAACAATTGAAAAGGAAAATAAAATCAGAGAATGGCCTTCATGATCAATATATATGTCCTGAAAGACTGAGGTCCAGAGTAATTCTTCAGGAGTTCACCAGTGGATCAATAGAAAGAGAATTATCTTGTCCCCATAGTATCATTATTTTATGGTAAAGTTATTATACCATTTCATTCTTGTTCAGTGCAAGAATCTATGAGACTGTATCAAAACACATTGCAATTTTTTAAAATTAGCAATCCTCCTCAGACGTTGTTGTGAGGGTAAACATAATGCGTTGAATCTAATTCTCACACAGGTGGATGTCAACTCATGCAATGGGACTTCCTCTTGTGTGATGGGACTTCCCCATCCTCTCCTCCCCCTACAGACCTCCTGCCCCCCCCCCCGGATGGCGTAGATCTGCTCCACAGCAGATTTGGGTGATATGGGGGCTGCAGGAGGGAAGGGGAAGTCCATTCTGCCAGCAGCATTTCCCTTCCACTGCCAGAACACCACTGGATACAACCCAATGGTTTGAACCAGAAAATAATGTACACACCAGGAGGCTGCATGCATTTAGGCAACCTAGCTACACACGAGATGCTCACCTGTTCAGGAGTGATGAACTGCCTGAATTTGAATCTCCTCTCCCTGCTAATGGGAAGGGGATCTGGAATCCTGCTCTGATTTCAAGGCTGGTGATTAGTGCAGTCAAAGCTAACAATGCCAACATCTGTTCGGTGCTGCACCCCCAGTTCCCAATGCAGGCTTCAAAACTATGCATGCAGACCTAGCGGCATAATGCAGAGATCCAGTGCTACTAAACATGCACAGAGCATATTTTTATATTTGTGCGCTTCGGTTTCCAATCCACCATGTGACGGTCACATTAATACGAAGCCTTCTTCTTACATGCACATCAAACCCTCAGTCAGTCAGGCCATTTAAATCCTACTGCAAATGAAAAGTACCATATCAGTTCTAAGTAGTAGCAGCAGCTTTAACATCTGTTATATATTATCACCTACTCAATCGATATTGAACTGGCTGCTTTATATTTACTTCTTTTTTGTATTCAAACTGGAGTTTTCAGGCTAAGTGATGAAATGTTACAGGGCTTGTTCATGCTCTAAAATCTGAATTAACATATTCCTAGGTATCTGTAAAAGTAAGAATCCTGGGAGCATGTGATTAATTCTAGTGGTCCTCTAGGACCAATGTGTTGGTAATATACTAAAAAGGCAGAAACATTTAGGTTTCTTTCTTGCGTACAATGCTATGATTCTGTGTCCACTTTGTCTGGCGCTGAATAGCATCCTCTTCAGCAGTACTCTAACAACAAGAAATAATTCTAGAAAATACTAATTATGATTTTTTTTAAAAAAAATAGATATGTTCATTCCTATTGGGGCATCCTGTTTTTGAACTAACGGCAGTTATGGGAAAAATACTTTTTTCAGCAATTAAAAGTATTAGCTTGATAATGAATATTTATTTATTTTATTTAAAATATTTATTGGCCTTCTTTCAGGGCAGAAGCCCCCCCAAGGCGGCTTATGACAATAAAATACATAAAAACAGTTAAATATTCCACCTAATAGCAGTAAAACAAAATCTAATCATGTTTACTTTGTAGAGATAAGAACACACCCCAGCCATTCTGTTTGATTCAGACACTTGTTTCAGAATCTCAAGTTTGCTCTCAAATTAAGGAGTAGCTCTACCTGTCTTGCAGGGTTTTATATATCTCATGTCACAGACTGGCAACACCCTGTTCCATGAGCAGAATGGAAATCAAGCAAAATAGTGTGCCCACATTCTTTTTTGCTCTCCCCTTCCTATGGCCATTTTCACTGCCATCAGGTGGGAAACTTTATTTTTCCAGCTGCCCCACCAAACCAGCCTTAAAACTCTCTGGCTCTCAGGTATCTACCATAGGTAGTGTGGGGTTTGCCTATTAGATACGGGATGCATAAACCCACCACCCAAAAAAGAGGCCGCAAAGAGACTATGCACAAAACCATATGAGCGGTATATGGAATAAGACAATCAAGGATAAGTGCAGTCTAACTAGACTGTGTCCCTATTTTATCCAGGACCTTTGTCCAAGTAATATCTTACAGTTATTGGTCCAAAACTCTCAGGGGTTCATCACACAGACCTTTTACCCTGCAATTGAGATGGTTCTGTCACTGAAGTTTGCGGGCTCTTTAGATGACGCTATTACCCTCCAGGGTGTCTCCCACAATTTCCCCCAGCCTTTCCTGTGTTTTCCCCAAACACAGTAAAAGTAGTATTTTTTCCAGCCCATGGAACAGGAGCGCCATGACCTTCCCGTGAAATTCTCCCGTAGCAGGAGAAACCGCTGTGTCTGCCTGCTGTGGACATTTGTTTTCAGTTGCTGGGGGTGCATGCGGCCAGGATGATGAAGACACTGAGGATGGAAGTGGGGTGTGCAGGAGATTTGACAGGCACAAGGGCAAGAATTGCCTGCCTATTGCAACTCCTGCCTCCACGATTTCCTCAATTCCCAGGTGCCTGCCATGTAAATGCTTGAGAACATTTCTCAGTTGGAGGGAGAAGAGGCTAAAATGCCTCCCTGTCCCTGCAATGACGGGAGATACATCTGATCCCCCACCCCACCAAGCTCAGAAGCAACGTCCTCTGTTGATTCAGAGCCCCTTTAAGTTCAATGGGGCTTTGTCCCAAGTAAGTGTGCCGAGGGTTGGAGACTTTCAGGGCGATCTTATGTCTACTCAGAAGTAAGTGCCATTGAGTTCAATGTGGCTTACTCCCACATAAGTGTGCCAAGGGTTGCAGACTTGCAGCACACTCTTACATTTTATGTCTAGTCAGAAGTAAGTCAGAGGTTTCCTGGGGGCTGCGAGAAAAGAGTACAGCAGAAGTTAAGCTACAAAAACAAGTCCACCACCACCCCACTCCTTTCCACACATGCCAAGGGGGGAGGAAGGAACTCCCTCAGTTCAAACCACATCTCTGCCATGAAAAGGAGCCCTTCCTAATCCCGCAAAGAAACCGAAAGCAGGAAGCTCCAGAAAAGATGTGGATTTTTGTGGGGGGGTCGCTTAATGTAGAAACACACTCAGTCAGTTCACCAGTTTCAGCAGCTCCGATTCTTTCTTACTTCTAGGACTCTGACATTCCTTCCTTCCTTTCTTCCTTCTCTCTCTCTCCCTCTCTCTGTCCTTTGCTTTTACCTTCTAAAATTAGTTTTTCTCTCCCCTTGTTCATTTCTGCCAACTAAGTTTCGGTTTCCTAAGTTAAATTTTCTTTCTTCCTTCCTCGGACCTTCTGCTGAACTTTATAATCTACTTCTTGAGCACAATTTCCTGACCTCTACATTCTATTAACTACATTTTTTAAAACTATAAACTATTAACTTGTTAGGGGAAATTGACTAGCACACACAAACACAAAGATTTAACCCCATAATAGCCTTAAAAAACCTAAATACAAAAATGGAGAACAGTTCTGATCCTTCACACCTCATTAGAGCAAAATAATAGCACAGTGCCCATTCAATTACTAAATTATCTTTTTGTACTGCTTGGAGTGGAGGGCAAAAGGTTTCCAGGAGACTGACTCCTGTATTCTCTTTCTAATCTTTCACTTTGTGTTATATGTTTGGATACGTGCAAGTAAGCAATTTCCAAATATGATTTCTTATTCATAATTTAAAACAGCATGTTCTTGAAATAACAAGCAAATTCTATGTTTGAAAAAATTCAACAAGCAGTAAAAATAATAATAATAATTCTCTCTCATAAATTCACTAAACACTAACTTCATTCACTATTCAGAAGACAATATATATTCTCAGACCTTCTTTGTATGTGAGTTCCTACTTCCATGGAGGAGGCAGTTTCATCCATGCCAATGGAAGCATGTTCATATAGCTGCTGGCTGGGGATAATGGGAGTTGTAGTCCAACACATCTGGAGGACACAGGAAAGGGGAAGGTTGCCTTATAATTTCAGCAGACCATTAGATCACATCAATTTTGTATTTGGTACCTCAGAAACATGTTAGCAATATCCCTATAAACATAGCAAGTGTGGATTGCAATAACCATGGTGTAGCTTTTCTCCCTTGCTATTTCCCAGTGGAATTTGCCACTGTAGTTTTTCAGTAGCTTGTGGTTTGGAGGATGTAGTCAGTATGCATTATGTACTAGCTGGCCTGTTTCTACCTTAAATCGGTGGTCTGATTCATTCTGGAAGATGAAACCATCACTGCCAAATTGTTAAAACCTGTAAGGAAAGCACAAAAATAACTACAAACCTCAGAACAAACCTCAAACCAAAATCCACAGATTGGCCCAGAAGCATTTCCATGTGTTCTGTTTCAAATCTGAGGGGAATAAGGTTTCTGGATATTGGCAGGTTCTAGGTAACAGACTGACATTCCAGACCTTTCTGAAATGCGTTGGATGGGCAATAGTTATAAATAATCAAAAGAAGCAAATATAAGGTTGTGTTATAAGGATAAAGGATATAAGAAATGGAAGAAAGCCTATGTAGTATATTGCATGCAGTGTGGAGAACAGAATCCTAGGCATCTCATGGCGCAGCACAGAGGATATGATTCTTTTAAACATCGCCTAAATTTACATTCAGGCTTAAGGTTTTATTTTCATTGGGCTTGTGATGGAATGTTAAAATTGAGAGTCACTTTATATAGTAGCCATTGCAATGTATTCAGTTACTGCTGTGTCTAGGCCACTAAAGCAAACAAGAGTGGCGGAGTAGATTCTTCTTATATATGTATTTAATATTTATTGTAATTTATGTCCTGGCTTTCCACTAAAAATCACACTCAAGGGGGCTAACAATAGTAAAATACAGATAAAATACAAAATTGTAATTAAAACATGAAAACAAATAAATCAATTAAAAACACATTGATGGAAAGGAAATAAGCAGCAGCCACCAGTTAACATTCACTTCAGCGAACAAGTCATATCAAAAGCCAAACGCCTTAATGGATGGGGGTTTTTTTTATGTATTTTCTTGCCAGCTTAAAGACAATGGAGATGGAGCTAGCCTGGACTGCCTTGACAGGGAACTAGCAACAGAAAAGGCCCTGCTCCCACATGCCCACCAAATGTGCCTCTGATGGTGGTAAAAAAGAGAAAAGTATTGCTCTCAAGGATCTTAATGTTGGGAATATTGCAACCTCATCTGCAAGTTACTGGAAGGGGGCAGTGCTGCAGTTAGGTAGTTCATGGGAATTTTGACCTCAGCTAACCTCAGGATCTCTATAGCCTACAAGGTGGTTTCCTGTGATTTCTTCCTTTTCCTCCTCCTCTTCTCTCCCCTCATTCCACCCCACCTCACCCCACCCCTCCCTCCCTCTCTCTCTCTCTCTCCCTCTCTCTCTCTGACTTCCACCACTGCTGGGACCACTTGTGTTTGCTCTCTTGCTCCTGCCTGTATAATAGAACATTTGTGACTAAAACAATTTTACGTTTTCTTCACCAAAGAAGGGTGTGGTCTCCTTTTATCACTTGTGTGCATGTGGGACTGGTAACTGCTCATTCTGTTTTGCCTTTTTTGTTTTTTTTCTCTGCTAACTGCCTTTCTAACAAGAGGCATCATTACCAAATAATCCCATCATTTAAAACCTAGCAGGCTCATATGGGATAATGCAGACTTTCAAACAGCCTGGTCCTAAGTCAAATAGGGCTTTAAAGGTCATACCCACTGAATTGTGCCTGGAAATGAATTGGTACCCAAGAAGCTGTCATAACAAGGGAGATGTTCCCTTTAACTGTTCCAGTGAATAGTCTGCCTGCAGTATTCTGGACCAGCTGAAGTTTCTAAACATTCTTCAAAGGCACCTTCTGTTCAGCACTTTATAGTAGTCCAAATGGAATGGAATTAAGGGAAGCGCCACCATGGTCAGATCTGACATCTCCAGGAATGGGCACAGTTGGCATACTCACCTTAGCTGCACAACACACATGCCTGGCCACTGCCAAAAACTGGGATTTGGCTTCAGGGCTGAATCCAGAAGTACACCCAAACTGCAGACCTGAATCTTCAAGGGATGTGTAATGCCTATCCAACATAAATTGAATCCCTATTCCCTGATCTGCCCTTGACTGGTCAGAGGTACGTACGTCTTGTCTGGATTAAGCTTCAGTTTATTTGTCCTCATCCACCATGACCAACATCAAACACTGATTTAAAATTTGAACAGCTTCCTTGGATTTAGATCAGGGGTGGGCAACTTGTGACCCGTCAGATGTTTTGGCCTACAACTCCCATAATCCCTCACCATTGGCTATGCTGGCTAGGGCTGATGGGAGTTGTAGGGCAAATATCTGGAAGGCAACAACTTGCCTACCCCGATATAGATGGAGAAGAGAGTTTGAGATGGCTGTCATCAGCATACTATTGGCATCAAACCCCCAAACTCTTGATTACCTCTCCCAGCAGTTTTGTGCATTTTCTCTGAAGTAAGTCCTATGGTTTTGAGTTAACTTTCAAATACTTTGCTAGTCAGTCAAGGGGCTTGGGAAGTGCTAGGGTTTAAAGAATATGCAGTACTGTTAGCCAAGTAATGGCAACTAGCATTCCTAGCATCGTTCACTTTTGCTTTTAGTATATTTGGTAGGCAACCTCATTAATAAGATTTCAGTGGGGCCAACCATTCCCTCAGTTTCAAGGAATACCACCTGAAAACAGCCCACAACTGACTGAACCTAGAGAAGCTGGAAGAACCCCTTATGATGTGTCTGAGAACCCCTTATGATGTGTCTTAGAAGGCAAAGTTCTAATGCTAATGACAATATTAACCTAGTACTAACAGCAAAAGCATGGAAGAATGGGAATGGAAGCAGGTGATGGTGATGGCGATGATGATGATTTGAATCATATCTTCTCTTGGCTACCTCCATTTGAAGGCCATAACTTATTGGGAAGTTGCTGGCAGGCATGTGGAGCTCCTTCTTACAGAACATCCAGAATGTGGTTTCTGAAACTCCTATTAGCCACTTCAGTCTATCAGCAACATTAAATGGATGGTAATACATCCAGAGGCACTAAGCAAACAAAATGGTAAAAGACTCTGTGGACCAACGGAGCATGCCCTTTCTTTTCCAACTGGGTGTGTCATTTCATTTCAACATTGTTCAGTTGTTACGGCTCATAAAAACTCAGCATCTAGGAACAGCAATAATGGCAAAAATCACAAAGCTTCAAAGCACTTCAGTAGAAAGGCTCAGGGCTAGAGGTCTGCAGCCTCAGCCTGCATCTAGATCATCTTGCTTGTCACATTTAATTGTATTTCAGTTTTGTCCTTCACTGGCTCAGTATTAACTGTCACTTGTTTCTCATACATACCTCTTTCCCTCTCCTGAACTGTGGATTTTTAGAAATAATAATAATAAACATTGACTTTTACTAGGGATGACCAAATCTGTCAGTTTCTCTTTCTCCCCCATTCGATTTTTTAAAATCTTTCCATCCTGTGTATGAATACATTTGTGAATTTTGGTAAGTTCTTATAAAAAAAAAAAAGTGAAATAAAATCCTCAGCCATCTGCACCAGTCAAATTCAGTAGGTACAGTTATTCCCAGCATGGAGAGGGCCATGTTGTATACCTGCCTGACATATAGTTGTTAAAGATGAGGAGACTGTGAGAAAAAAAGATTTGGCAACACTAATAAAACACCATGACTATAGTTGAACACACAGGGATTCAAACCCAGACTTTTAAGAGTTATAAGCTCTCAAAGCCCTGGGCCTGGATAGATGACTCTGTTAGTTTTGGTTTCTCCCATATTTGAAATTTATGTGTCATTTATGAAGAAATGTGTGCATTTATCAAAAAACAAACTGAACAAAATTTTCACCCGTCCCTATTGAATTTACTGTTATACCCATATATATCCTGGTACATTTGATGCAGTGCACAAGGAAACAATAGGACTTTTACACATGAAACAATGGGGCACCACAATTGTGAAATACTCAGAGTTGGCTTCTGCTAAAAAGAAACAGTAGACTAATTAGCAACATGTCTAGCCAATGCCTAGGGCAAATGAGTGCACAGGGGCAATGGCACAACATTATCATAAAGATAAAATAAAGTATCCAATAATTGAGGATGGGTCAGACTATGGCCATGAACTTGAGCATACTCCAGGAGAGAGCAGAGGACAGGAAGGCCTGGCGTGCTATGGCCCATTGGGTCACGAAGAATCGGACACGACTGAATGACTGAACAACAGACTGTGGCCAGGAAAATGTGAGACCTTCACATCACACCAATCATGTCTGTGGCAGCTTAATAAGGTACAAGCTTTTATTGTATTTATTTATTTATTTAAAATAATAATTTTAAAGGGACCGTGGTGGCTTAGTGGTTAAGATGCTGAACTGCAGACCGGAGGGTCGGCAGGACAGCAGTCCGCGACCCGAGTGCCGCGTGATGGAGTGAGCTCCCGTCTTCAGTCCCAGCTCCTGCCAACCTAGCAGTTCGAAAGCAAGAAATTGCAAGTAGATAAATAGGTACCGCTTCGGCGGGAAAGGTAACAGCGTTCCGTGCACCTCGGTGTTCAGTCATACCGGCCACATGACCACGGAAGTGTCTTCGGACAGCGCTGGCTCTTCGGCTTAGAAATGGAGATGAGCACCACCCCCTAGAGTCGGACACGACTGGCTGGGGACACCTTTACCTTTATTTAAAATAGCTATAGGCTGCCATTGAGGGCAGGAGCCCTCCCAAGGTGACTTGCAACAATAAAATCCCATATAATAAAAATGGGTACAGTAATAAAACATCAACAATTCATTAAAAAACAGCAAAAAACATCAGAAATGTGTTATTTTTTACCTAGACAGTTGGTTTGTGCAGAGATAAAATTTGGAAATGGTTGGCAAGCTCAGGCATTTGCTGAGTTTGGGAAAAAGTTTATAAAATGAATACATTCTTGCCAGGAGAGCAAATTCCATCACCATTTTGTTGTGCCCCCTCACAGTGCCCCTTGGCACAAACCATTTCCATTTTCTTTTGCATGGAGAAGGAAAGCCAAGCTGAGGTTTGGTAAAATCCCAATCTAGTTGTAAGTCTCCCATCAAAACCTTTCTGTGGACACAGACAAGGGAGTGGCACCTCTTTCAGCGTAAGGGAGAGAGAGGCTGTGCTTGCCATCAAGGTGTGGCTGTTTCCACCTGTGGCTGTTTCCACCAGTTTCCACACTTCCAGCCTTAGGAGCCTTCATAAGGGTGCTGCTGCTACCCTTATGGGGGGGGGTGCTCTCTTCAGGACAGCTTGGGGACATCTGCCCGGGGAGAGGCTTTTCCCATCTTACTTCTCCTGGTGTTCTGCTGCCAAGAGACAGCCAGAAGGGCAGTTGTCATCAGGATGAGGGTGCCCTTTCTTTGCCCAAGACATGAGGCCCTGGTGAGAGGAAGGTCTCTTTCTGCTTCTTGAGGATGGGCTGCTTCAAGTGCCTTGTGTTTTTTCTTTCCCTTTTCTGCTGTGAGTCAGATGTGGATCTTATTGTTCAACTGGTTAATATGAATTGTTTAGTGAACTGTTTAATGTGTGTATGATGTTAATATTATTGGTACTGGATATTGTTAACTGACCGATTGGTATTTCTTGTGCTTATTTAAATTTTGGATATGTTTTAGATGAATTATAATTCATTTAAGTGTATTATAATTATGGCTATTGTATTTGTTTTTGTGAACCTCTTTGAGCACAATGTATTGCGGAAAATGCAGTATACAAATAAACTGACTTTGACTATTCAGAGCCAGTAAATGGTGCTATACAGGAAGCATTGTAAACCTCACCTGAAAATCCAAGGAAACGCCAGATACCCCATTGTTAATCAAGTAGGGGACAGTTCTTGTTTGTGCATGGGAAGCACAAACAGACTACATTAGTTTCACTTAGGTCTCATTCAAATCAGTGGGATAAGTTAGTCATGATTTAATGTAAGTCCCATCAACTTCAACAGGAACAAAGTGCAACTAACTGGATCTGGATAATTTTGCCAAAATCTCTAATATTAAACCAGATAAGTTGTTCTTCTGACACTTTTGAAGATTGATAGAATCTTTATAAAATTACCTTTCACACCTATGAAAATTAAGTTTCTATTCCTCTTGGTTTTAGAGAAGTCCAAGAAAGCAGAAAACAATTCAAAAATGCTATATCCACATACCTTGTGATTTGTAGCATAGCCTCTAAGCCTTTATGCTAACTGCTCCATAGACCCTTTTGGAGATTCAGAGTCAATTGTCATTCCCTTGTCCCTACATTCTCTCCAGGAGATGAGAAGAAAACCAGTGTGTATCAAAGTACACCCTGTCAGGTTCTCTGTCAAGGTCCTCAGTTTTCCATGAGTGTATTACCATTACCTTACACAAATACCTTGTATTTTCAGCTTGATTTAGGGTGTTAGAGAAGAGCCAGGTGACTGGATGTTTTTCTAAGTCCTTCTTTGTTTCATTGATCTTGTTTTATTTTACAAATTTATATCCCACCCTTAAATACAAATATTTTCTGGGGAGAATAGATTGGCTTGGATCTAGACTAAGATCATCATGCTTTAGTCGAGGAATGGGGAAACCGTGTCCCTCCAGATGTTGTTGGACCCTAACTCCCATTATCCCCAGCCAACATGGCCAGCGACTGGGGTGATGGAAGTTGGAGTCCAACAACATCTGGAGGGCCACAGGTTCCCCACCCCTGCTTCAGTACCATCGAAATCAATGGGACTTAAATTAGTCATGACTAATTTGACCCATAAATTTAAGTGGGACAGCAGCATGACATAGTCTGGATCCAACCTACTGAAAACAATATTGACATCCTACGATGTTTTCACTAAGCTTGCCACCCTTTTTAGGAGCAGAATCTCAGTGTCATAACTGCTGCATGACAGGCAGAAATCAACAGCTGAACTTTGATCTATTACTGCTTCTTCATACCACAAAAACTTTACCTGCAGATCCCTGGGTGTTAAGTGGCAGTTAAAACACAGAGCAGTCTATAATATAAAGGGGGACCCTTACATTTGTCTGCCTTTTTGAGTTGGTGGTAATTTCACATAAAGACAAATTTTGAGGTACATTTCTTGCTTGGGCAACGTATACAATAATGTTTGAGGGTAGCAAATTAAATGATGGTAGAACTAGTGAAATTTCTCTGAAATTCCTTTCCTTACACACCACATGCTGAACAGCTTTCTTCTTCCTGCTCCTCACCAAAGCTCATATTCCTCATTTTGGACTTCTCCACACCAGGCTTCTTAACCTGCAACTTTACCAGGGCTTCTGTTTCCGTATTCTTTGCAGGATTAAGATTGCCCCTTTTCATGCATTTTCAATTTTTTTTTTTCCTGGGAAGTTCCTTTATCTGCAAGCTCAATATGTTTCATTATATAACCACTAGATGGCACTGTGTTATAGCGCTAATTCCTCTTTTCAAGAGAAAATCAACTTGCGATATTTAAATAGCTGATTATCCGTGATCTTAAAAAAAAAAAAAAAACAGGATAAAGGTCAGAAAGCACAGGCAAGGCCCTTGACGATGTCATGTAAAAGACCTGGAAAGGTCCGTGAATAACCAACCTTAATCGCAGGATAAAAGCCCCATGTGGAGAAGCCCTTTGGGAACTCTGATTTATGCTCCTTCTCATATTAGATCATTCACACAGGACTCTGTGCAACCTGTTCCTAGTTCTCGGACTCAGAGATTATAAACCCAGCGTAAAATGACTCCACTGATAGTTACAACTGAACTTCAAATCTAACTTTAGCCAACAGATATTTTTCTTTCTTAACTGGAATCTATTTAGTTGATAAATGTATCATTCATATACAAGCCAAAACTGTTTCAGAGCAGGGGGAAAAGAAAAGATTAATTACAGGACCATATGCTCTTCACACTAATCTCAGAATGACACCAAAAGGCCAACAGAAGAAATACAGGCACAAAATATACCATTCCTATTGTTGTAGATATGATTTGAACAGGAATGGAAAAGCTGCTTGGTTCATGACTAACAATTATATTCCCCAAAATCGTTAAGATGTTACATTTTTTTTTACATATAATTCTATATCCTAAGTGAACTAAGATATACGGAGAAATCACTGTCTATTATATTAACACTTCCTAAGAAAGACGCAATCCTATGCATATTTAGACAGAAAAAAGTCCTACCAACGTCCCCATGTTAGCTGGGGAATGCTGGGAGTTGTAGGACATTTTTCTGTCTAAACATGCATAGGATTGCGCCCTTAAACAAGTGGGACCTGAAACAAAGTATTGTGGAGTGTAGTTCTCCTATTCACTGTTCCAATCAGTTAGCCAACACCTTCCATCTTCCTCCATGACACTCCATTCCATTTCTCCTCCCACCTGGTTTTTGGCATCCCATAACCCTTCCCCAGTAGTCAATCAAAACATGCCATACCCACTAAGCAATCTTCATTGGGCTGTTTTGGGGGCTTCCACCCCCACCCCCTTGCAGTTGTTGTTTTTTTCCTAATAGACTGTTGTTGTTTGAACTTCTGCAGACCTTGGGGTTCTCCCAAGTCTGCTGTTACCTTCCTCTTGCTGTTACCTTCTGATGAAACTCACTGCCTGAACATCAGAAAATGAGAGAATGATAAGAAGCTTTGTTCTTACATGCAGCTCTTCACGTGATTTGCTTCTGACAATCCAATCAGGTTGAAGTTCAGAAATTCTGAGGTAATTTTTCATGCACTATCCTGTGCATGAAAAATGGGGTGAGAAGACCCATGCCTCATTACTCCACCCCTATGGCAAATTGTTGTTTGTTCCTCCTGCTTTCATCTGTAAGGCCGACCACCTGCTTACTTGATTATGAGCTCATTATGAGCTGCAGAGAGAGGCTAGGTGAGGGGATCAGGGTGGTGGTGAATGCCTCCCTTGAGGAGGGAGTGATGCCATCAGCTCTCAAGGAGGCAGTGATAAGACTGCTTTTAAAAAAGCCCTCCTTGGATCCCCAAGTTCTGAACAACTTTTGCCCAGTTTCATATCCGCCATTTTGGGGCAAGGTGATTGAGCGGGTGGTGGCGATGCAGTTGAAGGCACACTTGGAAGAAGCTGATTATCTAGATCCATTTCAATTGGGCTTCAGGCCTGGGCATGGGACAGAAACGGCCTTGGTCGCCTTGGTGGATGATATGAGGAGGGCTTTAGATAGGGTTAGGGTTAGGGTTCCTTGTTCTCCTCGACTTCTCAGCAGTTTTTTGATACTGTTGACCACGGTATCCACCTGGACCACCTGGAGGGGTTGGGCATTGGAGACACCGTATTACGGTGCTTCCGGTCCTTCCTCTCCAGCAGGTACCAGAAGGTAGCACTGGGAGAGGAGGTTTTGGACCCATGGCCTCTCACTTGTGGGGTGCCACAGGGTTCCATCCTCTCCCCGAAGCTATTTAAAGTCTATGTGAAGCCACTGGGGGCTATCATCAGGAGGTATGGGGTGCGGTGTCATCAATATGCGGGTGACATGCAGCTCTACCTCTTGTTTAAATCTTCATCAAGGTTGGCCATAGAATCCCTGTCCAAGTGCCTGGAGATGGTGAGTGGCTGGATGGGGAGGAATAAGCTGAAGCTGAACCCTGACAAGACCAAGGTACTTTTGGTGGGAGACAAGAGGAGGCTGGGGGATGTTGACCTGGTGTTGAATGGGGTACGGCTACCCTTGAAAGACCAGGTCCGCAGCCTGGGGGTCATTTTGGACTTCCAGCTGTCCATGGAGGCTCAGGTGTCAGCTGTGAGCCACACAGCGCTGTATCAACTCCATCTGATACGGCGGCTGCACCCCTTCCTTCCCGACCATCTGCTCCCATCGGTAGTACATGCCCTGGTCTCCTCTCGTTTAGACTACTGTAATGCGCTCTACGTGGGGTTACCCTTGAAGACAGTTCAGCAGCTGAAGCTGGTACAGAACGCGGCAGCTCGCCTGATTAAAGGCAGCCGCCGGCGAGATCACATCACTCCAGTGCTGAAGGAGTTGCACTGGTTACCAGTTGTTTTCCAGGCCAAATTCAAAGTGTTGGTTTTGACCTTTAAAACCCTATATGGTTCTGGCCCAGCCTATCTTAAGGAGTGCCTCCAGCAACACCAGGCCTCTCAACAAGATCATCCTTGGATGGCCTCCTCTCTGTCCCATCAGCCAGGATAGCTAGGCTGGTGAGGACGAGGGAGAGGGCCTTCTCTGTGGTGGCCCCCACTCTGTGGAACTCCCTCCCCAGGGAACTCTGCCATGCCCCCTCTTTAATAAGCTTCAGCCATGCATTGAAAACGTGGTTGTTCAGGCAGGCATTTGGGGTGGGCTAGGGAATTTTTAGAAAATGATGTTTTAATGTGTAATTTTATTGTTTTTAAACTGTTTGTATTATTGTACATCGCCCAGAGTGGCCGGATGACCAGCCAGATGGGCGATTAAGAAATGTAATAAATAAATAAAATTAATATATAATGACTCAATCCTATGCATGTTTCGACAGAAGAAAAAGTCCTTCAGTTCCCAGCATGCCTCAGCCAAGGAGCTGGAGTTGGAGGATGTTTCTTCTGTCGAAACGTGCATAGGATTGACCCTAAATTGCTGACATAGTGTGCTGGCAGAGCCAGGACTGAAAGGATACTTTACCAGAAGCCCAGAAGGGGCTGTGGGTGTTTCCATATCAGTCCTGCTAGCCCCCAAAAGTAGTATAGGCAGGCCAAGTGTGCTACCTTACAGAGGACAGCCCTCTGTAAGGACTGTCCCAGTGTAGTCATCTATTGGAAGGCATTCTTTTTCTGAAGGGCTGTCTAGTTCAAGTCTGGCTTAAAGAAAAAGCGCCACAAGAAGGGAGAGCAGGGAGGGGCCTTGAAGTGGCCCATCATCCACACTTTGCAGAACAAGCAGGCACATAGGCCACAGTCTTTCCCATTATGGGGCATTTCCATATCAGTCCTGGACCCCAAATTCAGCTATACAGCACAGTTCTTCCATACAAGAAGGGCGGGCTGATGCAGCAGGATTATTGGCCACTGTTGAGTCACTATTGAGTACTGATGCCCCAGAAAACCAGCTTGTAGGATGGGACTATAACACAGACAATTAATGAGTCACCGAACCAACTTATTACGCTGAATTGAATGTTACAGTCCAGTTATAAGCCAGTACAACTTATCATCAGGAGAAATCACTCTCCAAAGAATAGAGCCACCAAGAATAAGTTAATTTCAAATCGATGCTAAAAGAAAGAAAAAGCGGGGGGGGGGGGGAGGAAGCAGTAAATTCAAATACAGTTAACACCAATTTAAAAAATGCCAAGACCAGACAGATGTCAACTCAGAAAGGATCTAAAGTTTAAGGCCTTTGCTTGATTCATTGTTATTTAAAGCCTACAGGAAATTAAACCACAGAAGCTATACTCAAAATACATTAATGAAAGCATGGAAATTCAGAACTGTGGAAGAAAATTATTCTCCCTGTTGCAGAGGGCTTATTGAACTCTAGGTTACACCGTATTGTGTGTCTTGTGGCACCTTAAAGATTAACAAATTTATTATGGAATAGGCTTCTGTGGACTGGAGTCTACTGCATCGGATGTATGAGGTGTTATGCTGTGTTACAGGAGGTGTGTCGGGGGGCGTATACATATGTACACACGCACGCATGCAGGGGCAGAAGGAAAAGCAATGCAGAAAGATTTCCCTCTGACCTCGCCATTCACAATCCCCATATGTATGTGTGTATGTATGTATGTATGTATGTACATATGAATATATATATATATGTATATATGTGTGCATGTATATTACATATACGGCTCTCACACAGTGTGCATCTGATGAAGTGGACTCTAGTCCATGGAAGCTTATGCCATAGTAAGGGAGCAATCCTATCCAGATAGGCGGCCGCCTCTGAACTTGGAGGCGACCACCTATCCAAAGCAGGCAGGAGAAGCACGGAAGGGATCATTCCCTCCGCGCTTCTCCTGCCCTGCTGTTTCAGCTAGACAGCCGATTGCAGCTGTCTAGCCGCAGGAGGACGGAGCAAGGAAGGAGGCTGCTGTACAACACATAGAACCTAGTTTCACTGCCACAGCTATGCTCTGGAACATGTCAAGTAATATTTTAAAAGCATGCCTCTGATCATGTGCAGAGTTCCTTTCACCTACTGTGTAGCGGCTACAAATGTAGGCATGAGCTGGGCAACATTCCTCAACTGGTCATTGGAGCTGGTCATTGGGTAAAGTTGAGTCTTGTCACCTGTCTTTTTAAAAATTAAATTCTGAAACTTCACTCAGATTCTTCTGTCCTTTATATAGCTTCCTTCAGATGATAAATCATTTTCACGATTGATGTCAATAACTTTGCAGCAGCTTTTATCAATATTTACACTTCAAACAAATTGAGAATGTATGTATCAGGATGTGAATGTGCCCTTGACAATAAAGTCATTTCAATCAAAAACTGGAATGGAAACATTTAAAGAAGTTTTGATCATTTGTTTTAAGAATAATTTTTAACAATCAGCTTAGTGTACATTGTGGGAGAGTGAGTCATAAGAGGAATTAAGTTACCTCCAAAGTAAAGAGCTTCTATTTCATATTTACATTAATAAATCAAAATCAGAGTACTTTGCTGCAGAGCCATCACTATTTTGTGAATTAATTATGGTGATCTGAGGACCAGCTGAAGATTAAGTGGCTGGTACTTACGCAGAATTGGAGGTGGGAAGAAATACCCTTTTCCTCTTAATGCAATTAGTTATTAGCACAGAACCAATCTATCCTTTAATTTTTCCCCAACCAATTTGTCAGAAAAAGATGCAGAAAATCAATACTTTAGGTGGTGCTATTCTAAGATGGCACCAGGCATATGGCCCCTCTTGGTTCCATGTAGAATTCCTCAAACTTCAGTGGGTCACTGTGAGCACAACCAGTTCATCACGTTACATCTGGCTCAATGTCCATAAAGTGCAAGTCCACCAAATGCTGCTCCTAAGGGTTGCTTCACAGTTATGGGATGGCAAACCTCTTTGTACTGTTGTGTATGCATAGCAGGGAGCTGAAGCCATTCCTAGTTACCTGGCCTGCGTACCTGTACAACAGGAATGTAGAACCTCAGGCTCGGAGGGTGAATCTGGTCCTTCTGATCTCCCCAGAAGGCCACACCACTTCCCCTGGCTCCACCCCTTTCCCCCCAACCACCAATCATTTGGTAGTTTCCCAGCTTCTGTGCAGTCTTCTCCCCATATTACAAGGTTGAAATGCCTCTCCTGTGGCTTGGTTACTGGCAGGAAGAGCTTTAAGCTAAAATATGCTGGTGTTTTTGGCCCTGCCCCTTTTCCCTTTGGCCCTGCCCACCACTGGAATGTGGCCTGGAGAGCATCTCCAAACTGGAATTCAGCCCTTGGGCACTGGTCCCCCAGCAGCACCTTCTGGCTCCAGTCATCAGGAACAAACCGAACCAGCTCAGTACACTACCACCAATCCCCATCCCCTTGATATGGCCCAGAAGGATACTGTGATCAGTGGTACCGAATACCACTGAGAGGTCCAGAAGAACCACTCCTCTGGTCTATTTCCTGGTACAAGTCCCCCACACACTAGGGCAGGGGTTCAAACCTCTTTCAGCCCAAGGGCCCAATTCCATTTTGGAGAAGCTCTCAGGAGCCACAGTTCAGTAGTGGGCAGGGCCAAAGGAAAAGAGGGTGTGGCCAAAAATATCAGCATAATTTCGCTTAAAATTCTTACTACCAGTGACTAAACCTTAGGAAAGGCTTTTCAACAGTTTAAAAATGGTGGGGAGGGACTGCAAAAGGCAGGAAACCACCAGCCAGTGTGCGGGGGAAAGAGGGTGAGGCCAGGGGAAGGGGCATGGCCATCTTGGGAACCTTGAGGGGCCTAGCTGGGACCCCAGGTGGGCTGCATTTGGCTCACAGGCCTGAGGTTTCACACCCTTGCACTAGGGGGACCAAGTCAGGTTCCATCCTCAAACCAGGAGAAAAGTCAGATGGAAAGGACTAAGATAATCCATTTATTCCAGAAATGCCTTGAGCTGTGATGCCACTGCTTGTTTACACACTTTGGCAAGAAAAGGCATATTCAAAATTGTGCAATAATTATTCAGGTCTGAAGAATCCAAAGTTGTTGTTTATTTCAACAGAGTCCATGACAATTATGAGAAGATAATTTAGGAGAAAATGTGCCTTTTTAGCTGCTAGCTCAGCAATATGTAATGACTGTTAGAGCATGTCAACGCCAATTTGTATGGTGGCAGCCACAAAGAACTGAATGAATTTCAACATATAATTCATTCCGAATGCATTGCATATAACCTTTGAAGGTGTAAGAAAAATGTTTAAGCATTCACTTATCTTAAAATAATTAAAAGATCATCTGTTTCCTGTCAAAGAGAACTGATATGGTTTAATTACATTCTATAAAAGTATTGAACAGGCAATCAGAGGAAAACAGTACTGCTGAGGATAGATATAATCTTCATAGTGTCCATTGAATTGAGTAGATGGATGTGAAAATGATCAGGGATAGTTACTTCTGAGAAGAGTTAGTGTAGTGATGGAGGAATTTAGAAGTACAATGGTTTTAAAGGGAGCATATCTCCACTTCACTTTAATAGTTATTACGTCTTCCTAAAGCCTGATTAAGCTTCAGTAGTGGTCTGCTGCTAGATATGAATAGTTGTGGGTGAACTTATCTCAAATGAGTTCTTTATTTCCTTGGAAAATGAAGAATTCATTCATGTAATCTCAGATGAGAGTTGTCCTTTAATTCAAAATCTCATTTTGTGTATATGAGGTTTTGTGCACATACAGTATCAAACTGCATCATGAGAGCTGTAATTTGGAATCATGTAGTCTATCATGACATCATACACCTCCACATTATGTACCCCTTCCCGATTGGCTGTTTTCATCTACATAATGTTTACTCGCCATCGCCGATCAATTCAGTATGGAAAAGAGAGGAAGGCACAGCAGAGTCCTCCTCACAGAACTAGAGCTGTGGCAGTGAAGACAGAAGATTCAAGGTGAATGCCTCACTGGAGGTCCCAGGCTGGTGTTAAGGGTGTTAATGTAACAAATGCAGTGCATGCACAGAGATGCCATAATTTAGATGCAGACTGTGCATGCTCTGAAGTTTGCAATCTATTCCGAAATGAATAATGAGTTTGTAAGACAGCAATCCGAGCTCGCTACGACAGTGAGCATTACAAACACACACATTTTGAACCACGAGCTGACTAATTATGAAATTTGGTGACATCACTAATCATGAGTGTCAGGGAGCTGTTTATACAGAGGGCAGTATCCAAAGCAACACTACCACTAACATAAATTAGGTTGCACTGGTGCAACACTAATAGCTTTCAGGCCAGCAAGCACTACTCGCGTTGAGCTAGAAGTCATTTACAGTAGCGCAACGTAATTGATATTAGTGGCAGTGTCACCCTAGATACTGCTGCTCAGAGATCTGAAAGTGCTAGGCCACTGTTTTTTTACTTAACCACTCTTCCCAGGGCTATGGAGAGCAATGAGATGCTGTTCTTGAGAAGGTCTTTATACACGGCTCCCCAATAATCACAGCATCAAACAGCAGCCATTCCAAGATGCCTCAGGATGCAACACTTGAGGAAAGGCATATTGGGTAGCACCTACCATGAAAGCTAAACTTGATATTTACTTGTATGTTAATGCATTTCTATGAGATCAAATCTGTGCTATGATTATTCTGAATGTATGATCACAAAGTACTGGATCCAGATTTAGCCATATTTAGAGTGGACCCATTGAAATCAATGGGACTTAAGATAGTCATAACTAACCTACATCCCATTTATTTCAATGGCTCTACTGTAAGTATGACTTAATCTGGATCCAATGCAAAGTGTTGAACAGGGCTGGCCCAAGACATTTTGCTACCTAGGGAAAGGACAAGATGGCACCCCTCCCCCTTTTCCCAGATGGCATCTTCCACCGCACCTGAGGGCAGCAGGCTACTTTAGAGGGCACAGGGCAGGCCATGTGGCACTAGGGAGATCTGTCACTGGGAAGACCATCTCTCTTTCTGCTCAACAGAGTTCCATAGTGTGCCCAACTCGGGTTGCATTTGCCCAACTCAGCTTGTTTTCCACAAATTCTAGGAACTTTTTGCACATTGTTTTTGGTGGTGGCCATAATTTGTGCGAATAGAGATTTGCATAAATTGCACCTGCAATCTGCATAATTTGCACAAATGGTGGCCAAAATTTGCCCAAATTACACAAATTTGTGCAAAGTTCAGCTGTAATTTGCACAATTTAAAAAATACAAGAAGTCCATGAACTGGCCTTACTTGATGCAGATCAAGTCAGGCTCCACAGCGGAAAACAGGCTGAATCCAGGGGGGCGAACCAAGGGAAACTCATCAGCTTCACCCCCCAAAGGGATTCCTATTCCTCCGACATCCCTATATGGCACACACAACCCTGTTCCAACACCTCACCGCCACTCCCCCCCCCAATGTGGCACACACTGCACTGTCATTCTCTTGTCACCTGAGGGAGCCGCTTCGTTCTCCCTAATGATAGGGCCATCCCCAATGTTGAAACATTAGCTCCTATCCTATCCACAAATAAAAGCAGTCTGTGATGACTTAGCTTAGGAACCAGACAAAGAACAGGAGGACAGAAAATGCAGGTGACTTTCACCTCATCTTCCTGCTTTATAAGGGATTAAAAGGAACTTGTATGGGTGAAGATGCCTTTGGAATTTGTCCCTGGCTAGAAGGACACACTAAGCATATCTTAAGCATGCACACACACACACACACACACATGCTAATATATTATGATGTCCTTTTCTAGAGATCTTCCCCTTTTCCTTTGTTCATCTTTTCCCTTCCCTTCTTCTTTCCCTTTCTCCTTCAGCATAATGGGACATCATGTCCTGAGGGCTCTAAAGGGACACATTTCTGAACACAAATAGTGGTACATGCTGCTATGAGGATACAATCTGCATTTGCACCTAGAATTTGCAAATCTCATCCCAAGAGCCGTATTGTAGCTCAGTGAAGATGTCAACCTAGTGTGCAGCTGCTGTAAAAAATACAAACTCCATGTTAGGCATAATTAGAAAAGGAATTGAGAATAAAACTGCCAATATCATACTGCCCCTATACAAATCTATGGTGCAACCACACTTGGAATACTGTGTACAGTTCTGGTCACCACATCTAAAAAAAGATATTGTAGAACTGGAAAAAGTACAGAAAGGGGCAACTAAAATGAGCATCTCCCCTATGAGAGAAGGTTACAAGAGCAGGATTGTTTTGCTTGGAAAAAGGAGGGTAAGGGGAGACATGATAGAGGTCTACAAAATTATGCATGGAGTGGAGAATGTGGATACAGAGAGATTTTTCTTCCTCTCTCAAAATACTAGAAGCCGGGGTCATCCTATGAAGCTGATTGGTGGGAGATTCCAGATAGATAAAAGGAAGTACTTCTTCACACAGCGCATAGTTAAACTATGGAACTCACTGCCACAGGATGTAGTGATGGACACCAATTTGGATGGCTTTAAAAGGGGGTTGAACAAATTCCTGGAGGAGAAGGCTATCAATGGCTACTAGTTTTGATGGCTATGTGCTACCTCCAGTACCAGAGGCAGTGAGTCTATGTATAGCAGTTGCTGGGGAACATGGGTGGGAGGGTACTGTTGTGCTCATGCCCTCCTTGTGGGTTCCTGGTTGACAGCTAGCTGGCCACTGTGTGAACAGAATGCTGGACTAGATGGACCCTTGTTCTGATCCAGCATGGCTCCTCTTATGTTCTTAAGTATGATACACTGGAATGAATGAATTTTATTCTTTATTTATTTGAAGTGTTTTTAATTTATCTGTAATAAATTTTCTATCCCATAATTTCATACTCAGTGAAAATACAGTAATACAGCAATGTAGCACACAGTGTTAAAACAGCATAAAACAAAAAACAAAAGAGCCAGATTTTTTAAAGGACGTGATTCTAAATTCTGCTCCCCACTGTCTACACATAAAACCAAAATAATTGCAGTGTGCTAGAGACAGCTTACTCATTCTGAGTAGGGATCTGGGAGAACTTCATTCATTTACCTAATTTCACATGTTCAAAACAATATGCAGGCCAAATAGTTAGGGAGCAATCCTACATATGTCCCCTAGACAGCATCTGGGGGACATACGATTGTTCGGTTTCTGAGGTCTGATGTTGTGGTCCCCACTCCTCCCCCTCCCTCTCATAGTCAGCATGGTTCTGGCTACATCTCTGCACTCGGAAATGGAGTGTGAAAATGGGAAAGGGGGGCGTTCCCAGGGTCGGGGAGGGGAGGAGCCCAGGGCATCGACCATACAATGTCTCCTATGGCCGCCACAGCCTCCTTCCCTCCTCCTCCAAAGTGCAGGGCGGCTGGAAAGCAGAGGCAAAGATCACCTTCATGTGCTAGCCGCCCTGCATTGGATACTCGGCAGCCTCCAAGTTCGGAGGCTGCTGACTATCTTCATAGGATTGTACCCTTACCCTTCAAAATTTGCACTTCTACAAATTCTGCTATGGAGTTCTCCAATCAAAACAAATGTGCATATATTCAATGCATATACTCCAGAAAATAGTGTGCAAAAACGTATTATATCAGGAAAATTACTTTTAAAAATGTGTATGTTGGGTACAATTGTGTACAAAAATGCATGTATTTGGAGAAATGCACACAAAAATGTGTACGAATTTTCATGAGAACATTTTTTTTTTAATTCTCAAAGTTCAAGATGAACTAAGATTGGAAAAATTAGACACCAAAATGGACAGATGTCAGTTTCATCCATCTGGCTAATTCTGGCTTCTGAACATAAAACTGCTGTGATACTTTCCTCTTGCTCTGGAAGGCATGTTTACTTCTCAAGGCTGTGCATTTCAGCAGTGATAAGGCAAGAGCTTTCAGTTCTAATCACTGAATATTTGTTGAGAACGTCCTCCATTAGGCAAAACTCAAGCTGCACAATGGTTTATATTTATTCTATTATTTTTGCTCTTTAACAGATTTGGGGGGAGGATAGTTAAAAACAGCTGCAGAGAGCAGCGATTCTAACAGAATCAAGTTCTGAACTCTACATGCACGTTTGTGGGAGACCTGCAAATGCAGAACACAGGGAGGCCTGTCTATGCAAGATCCAGACCCTATGAAGTGCCCTGGATAAAGATAAGTCTGCTTAAAGCACATATAGAACAGAAGCCAGATTCTGCAGCAATAACCCTGCTCTAATGGGGTAATTGACATGAAAACCTAGGTGCCTCCAGAATTGTATGCTAAAGAATGGAGGGTGGTGGTGGTTAGGAACCTGTCCTTGTTTTAATTTTGTCATGACACGCGGGGCTTCAGACAGATCTGATGGCAGCCACAGGCAAAGCATTGGCCTGCATGTTATTTACATGCTCCATCACATACAATTGCACTCACCATGTGGGTTAGCCCACCTGCAGGTAGCATCAACATGGCGCACTTGCCCAGGATGCTAAATCATGCGGGGAGCCTACGTGCGGAAGGCAGCTGGTCCAAACGTGAAGCGATACTACAGAGGGGGTGGGATCACTCTCCCCCTCATGTGACTGGAATCGCATGATGGTGAACATCCACATAGGGTTTTACTTTGCAAATCAAGCACTTGCTCTGTTCCATTTACTCCTCTCCCCGCCTTCTCAAATATGACGCCTTATCTTGCCTCAGAAAAAAAGGCAAACCTCTTCCTGTGCATCTTTAGGAATTTGGACATCAAAGGGAAACACTTCCTAGGAGTGTTAAGACATCAAAGGCCTTGACTGCTATTTCTGGCCTCAAAACCACGACTATAGACATATTTTAGTCTAACTTGAGGCCAAGACACTTACACAGACATCAGTCCTGCTACAGGAGCTGCTTTGACAGGCCTCTGCAGAAGGGTCAGAGAGCGAAAAGGAAAGAAAGGAATTTAACTCTTACCTCTAAGCTTTTTATGCCATGGTTTCCTTATTCCAGCTGCAGAGTCCAGAAGCTGTGTAGCTTTGGATAATGCTAGGCCTTGTTGTTTTATTTATGTTGTGCTTCTTGGTGTTGTACATTGTTCTTCAAAACATATCTTCTTGTTTAAAATATCGGTCTAGGTGCTTTTGAGGAGTAAAGCCCCCCACCTCCACAAACTACCGCAGTGCAGAGAGGCCAACCTTGCCCACATCCATTGGAGAAGGGGAAGCCACCAATCAGAGCTCCCATGCCTGGGTGTTTCATCCAGACCATCTGATGAATTCAGACCAATAGGACGACACCTCTCTCTGGTCTGGTCAATTCATGACTAGTCAAACTCCACTGCACATGGAACTTCTTGACTAGGGATGTGCAAATCAGCAAAACTTGTGGAGGTTCCCCAAATGCCTCCTCAAAGCTCGTGTCCATATCAGATTGCAAGCTTTGTTGTTGTTTTCACATGAAAATACATGAATATTTTCCTGAAATGGTGTACTCCTTAAAACAGCCTTCCCTGACCTGGTACCTTCCAGATGCGTTGGGTTATAACTCCCATAATTCCATGCCAGCATGGCCAATGGCACCAGGATGGCACCAAGTTGGAGAAGGCTGGATTACAGCATAAGTTTCACCTGGGAAAATGTTTGCCTTAAGTAGGAATTGATGAATCTGTTTAGTTCATGTTATCATTCTGTTCCATTTCCACATGAATCTTTGCATTTAAATGGTGGATAGTCAAGACAAGGCCTCCTATTTAGCAGCACCCCAGGTCTGAAACTCCCTCCCCAGGAAATTTAGGTTAGTTCCTTCTTTACTGTCCTTCAAAGGGGTGGTGAGATTGACATTGTTCTGGCAAGCTTTTAATGGTTAATGCAGTCTTCTGATTTTATTACTGCTGCCTGATTTTATTGCATTGTAGTTTTTCCTGCTTCTTTGTTGACCATTTTTGTAGGTTGCTGTATTTTATTGTTTTTATTACCTTTATTTGTACATCACCTCATGCGTTCATTGAGCAGGGACGTGATCTAAAAATATACTAAATAAATGTTTACTCTTTTTTAAAAAAAATCATATTTAATACATTTGAACTGCCAAGTACTGTGTCGCAACAATCCCAGAAGTGTGAAATCTGCTGTATAAAGTTCTGGTCTGTACAGTAGGCTGAGAAGTGCAGGTCAGGACATTTTGTAAACAAATTCACAAAGACTGAATTCTTCAAGCACTGATTGCCTAAAGTTGTCCCAATGTAAGAACTGTGGTAACTCTCCATGACAGACGATAAGCTTCAAAACTAATCTTCAGCTTGGTGTGATGAGATATTTGGATAAGCCCTAGATATTTTTGACTCTTGAAAAAGAGGTAAATAAATAGCAGTCACTAGACAAAGATCACTAGAAAAAGTTAAAATTAAAGCATGACCACCATATAGTTTGGCACCAACACTCATCGATCCATATGCCCAAATGGTGTTAGCACGCTTCAAGTTTGCATTCAGTCTTATGGAAAATAGGACTAGATTACAGTGGGTGGTTATTTGCAGACTTTGTTGTTTTGCTTACTGACCATACATTCCCATTGATCAATTCTAAATTGGATTATTGTTAGGTTTAAAAGCGCCTCAACAGCAGAAAGTGGCTGGCAAAGAGGAGATGGATAGCAGAATAAACAGTGAAAGTGACAAGATCGGAGACTGAATTGATCACTGTCAGCGAGTTAGTGGTCAGCTGTCTGACCTTTGGTGCCCAAATGAAACATCGAAATAATGTTTAGACAAACACATTTGATTTTTGAGGTAATGGCTATGTCAACCAAATGACAAACCTTAGAAAGGTCAAAAGAATAGACATTTTTCAGACTTTTCTCAAACGTTAATTGTTCATTTTGGGAAGCAGTGCGTTTCTGGACTAGACAGGGAGAAAAGTTCATTCATGTACACACTGCAAATTGTTCTACAACAGCAGAGGCAATACAGCAAAAGTAGCATGTAGCCAACATTTTCTGAAGTTAGATTACATTACAAATAGGGCTGCCAACCGATTAAAGACTTTCAAATCAATAAACTGTCTTGCTTTTAAGCAATTAATCCGTCAATTACTTTTAAATAGATTGGCATCTTGTGAAATTTCAACAATGATGCTTTTGGAGGCCACAATCCTTATCCCACTTGGGGTGGGGGTGCAGGGAGAGCTATTTACATTTTTAAATGTGTGCATGTTAATTGCTTCACACAATTGATGTCATATTTGGTTTTCACATTTACTTGCCATTTTATATCTCAGCATTGCATGCAGACACAGATCTGAAGAGAAAGCAACTTAGGGTGCAATCCTATGCAGGTTTAGACAGAATAGGTCCCACAACTCCCAACATTCCCCAGCCAGCCATGCTGGCTGGGGAATGCTGGGAGTTGTAGGACCTTTTTCTATCTAAACCTGCATAGGATTGTGCCCTCAATGTCATTTTCTCATCAAATTTGGACGAAGGGATGGAGCCAATGTTGTTGTTTATTCGTTTAATCACTTCCGACTCTTCGTGACTTCATGGACCAGCCCACGCCAGAGCTTCCTGTCGGCCGTTGCCACTCCCAGCTCCCCCAAGGTCAAGTCCGTCACCACCAGAATATCATCCATCCATCTGGCCCTTGGTCGGCCCCTCTTCCTTTTGCCTTCCACTTTCCCTAGCATCAGCATCTTCTCCAGAGTATCCTGTCTTCCCATTATGTGGCCAAAGTACTTCAGTTTTGCCTTTAATATCCTTCCATCAAGTGAGCAGTCTGGCTTTATTTCCTGGAGTATGGACTGGTTTGATCTTCTTTGCAGTCCAAGGCACTCTCAGAATTTTCCTCCAACACCACAGTTCAAAAGCATCTATCTTCCATTGCTCAGCCTTCCTTGTGGTCCAGCTCTCGCAGCCATAGGTTACTACAGGGAATACCATTGCTTTAACTATGTGGACCTTTGCTGTCCATGTGATGTCTGTGCTCTTTACTATTTTATCAAGGTTTGTCATTGCTCTCCTCCCAAGAAGTAAACGTCTTCTGATTTCCTGGCTGCAGTCAGCGTCTGCAGTAATCTTTGCGCCTAGAAAGACAAAGTCTGTCACTGCCTCCACGTTTTCTCCCTCTATTTGCCAGTTGTCAATCAAGCTGGTTGCCATAATCTTGGGGTTTTTTAGGTTTAACTGCAACCCAGCTTTTGCACTTTCTTCTTTCACCTTCGTCATAAGGTTCCTCAGCTCCTCCTCGCTTTCAGCCATCAAAGTGGTATCATCTGCATATCTGAGATTGTTAATGTTTCTTCCAGCAATTTTAACTCCAGCCTTGGCTTCATCAAGCCCAGCACGTCGCATGATGTGTTCTGTGTACAGGTTGAATAGGTAGGGTGAAAGTATACAACCCTGCTGTACTCCTTTCCCAATCTTAAACCAGTCCGTTGTTCCGTGGTCTGTTCTTACCGCTGTTACTTGGTCATTATACAGATTCCTCAGGAGTTTTGTTCTCCCAGACCAGGCTTGCCTGTGATTCCAGGTGTCGTTTGACTATCCACCTTAGCATTCCAGTCTCCTGTAATGAAAATAACATCTCTTTTTGGCATATTATCCAGTAGGTGCTGCAGATCCTCATAGAACTGATCTACTTCTGCTTCTTCAGCATATGTGGTTGAGGCATATATTTGGATCACTGTGATGTTGAATGGCTTACTCTGAATTCGAATTGAGATCATTCTATCATTTTTTGGATTGTATCCAAGCACTGCTTTAGCCACTTTATTATTAATTATGAAGGCTACTCCATTTTTTCTTTGGTGCTCTCGTCCACAGTAGTAGATCTGGTGGTCATCTGATGTGAAGTGGCCCATTCCAGTCCATTTCAGTTCACTGACACCCAAAATGTCTATATTTAATCTTGACATCTCCCCAATAACTACATCCAATTTGCCCTGGCTCATAGATCTTACATTCCAGGTTCCTATGGTGTGTTGATCTTTAGAACATCGGATTCGTCATTCACCACCAGCACCATCGGCCTCTAGCCATCCTTTCAGCTTTGAGCTAGCTGCGTCATCACATCTGGGGCTAGTTGAACTTATCCTCTGTTCCTCCCCAGTAGCATTTTGACCATCTTCCAACGTGGGAGTCCCATGTCCGATGGTATGTCGACATATCTCTGGTTGTACTGATCCATTTAGTTTTCATGGCAAGAATACTTGGGTGGGTTGCCATTACCTTCCCCAGGGATCATATTTAGTCTGACCTCTCTGTCATGACCTTCCCGTCTGGGTGTCCCTTCACAGTTTGTACCTTGAGGCAAATCCATGCAAAGTCTAAAGTCCCTAATTTTGGGTTGTTGTCAGACTAATAAACATTCCTTATCCAGTCCCTAATCTCTTCCACAGATATGCTAATAAAATGCCGCATCCAGTGGAGGCTGGTGGCTCCAATGTCAGTGGGAAGGTGAATCCGCTCTGGGTTTCAGTCAGAATTCTAAAGGAGCTAGCCAAGGTGGTGAACCCATTTGGGGGACAGGTTCCAGCACTTTGCATAGTGGCTTTAGAGTTCTGACTAGTTTTGACTGCAACCCAGAGTGGATTTATTGCCCCAGTGAAATCAGAGCCACCAGCTTCCACTGACCACACCTATGCATTCTGTTTTCTGTCCCAGCAACTGCAGCTCCACCAATAAGTCTGTCAAAGTTCCCATAAGCCCCTGCCCAGCAGGGCTCACATCAAGGTGAAAGAATTACAATTCCTTTTACACCAAAGGTCCCCACCTTTCCCAGCTCCATTTGGCCCACTCGATGCAATGGAATGTTGCCCTCTTGGGGAAACCCCTTACGGCAGGGGTGCAGGTCCAGGGTCCCGATCCAGGCCTCTGGGGTTCCCCAGAGGGCAATGCCTCCTTCACTTGTCCCACCCCCTTCCCCCAACCATTGGTCATTTGGTGGTCTCCTGGCTTTGGTGCAGTTGTTCTCCCATTCTAAAAGGTTGAAATGCCTCTAAAAATTTTACTGGCAGTAAAAGCTCAAAGTTAAAATATGCTGGTATTTTTTTTGCATTTGGGGCCCCACTCTTTTTGACTTTGGCTCCCCCCCCCCCAAGTTTCTCTGAAATGGAATTCAGCCCCCAGGATGAAACAGGAGCATCTCTACACCAGCCTGAAATCCCGCATTTAAAACGGGGCTTTCTGCTTCCATTTTAATTGAAAAATCACAACAGACTTCCTTTACACGCACTTCCTTTTCCCCTTCCCCTTTCCCCCTCCTTCTCCCCCTCATCTGGGTCTTCCATATGTTTCATTGGTCTTGCTCCTCTTTTTGCAGCTTTTCCTTTTCCACAGAGGGAACTCAAGCGGAACACAAGCAAGGTAATTTGACAGCTTATTATCTCTGATCTATTTAAAAACAGAATAAGGGTCATTTAGTGCGTGACACACCCTGGAGGTTCACAACGTCATCTAATGGGCCCGCAAACGTCCATGAGTGAACAATCTCAATAGCAGGATAAAAGCTCCATGTGAAAAAGCCCTATGTCTGTATTATTATTTTTTTATTACATGTATATCCCACCTCGTTTCTTCTGGCAAGGAACCCAAGGCGGCTTACGTGGTCAGACTTACAGAGTCTGCCTCCCAAAGCCAGTGACTGGCCCAAAGCCACCCAGTCAACTTCATGGCCAAGTGGGGACTAGAACCCAGATCTCTCAAGTCCTGATCCAACACTCTAGCCACTACTATGCCAATCCCCTGCATATACCAGATGGTCCATATAACAAAAAGGGATACTTTCTGCTCATGCTCACCCAGTAATGTACATACTGAAGAGTTGTCACACATCTTTATTCCTTTCATCTAGGAACGGTTTAGCGTGTGAAATGGTCGTATTTGCACTCCATAATCTTCATTTCTTGAAGCAATAGTGAGATATTTCACATCAATTAGAACTGTAGTTTTTAAGTACAAGTGTTCAAATTATGAAGGACTTTGTGCCTGCAAAATGCTCCAGAAATTATTAATTATAAATGTGCTGATCCTAATCTGTGCTCCATTACGATGGCCTTTGACAATGTCTTTGTAGAGACATAAGCTCTCTATTGATTACCCTTTTCCCATATAGCAACTGATATGTAGAAACCTATAGTGTAATATGCCCCAAAGTATTGATTTTGGGAAACATAATATTATTAAAAGACAGGTTTATTCATCTCTTTCCTGTATTTTAGGAGGAAGTTGGAAAGAGGGAGTCAAAGGGGGTAAGGCAATAGAAAAATCAAGCAAGCAAATACTCTGGTTATGCCGACAGAGCCTGCAAAACTCTTTTTACAAAAAGAAACAGTTTCACATTACGTTAAATACAGGACACCCTGGTAAACATTCATGATTGAGAGTTTCTCAAGAGCAAATTAATGGCAGACCATCGCTGATCAAAATGCGGCCAAAGGCTTCTGTTTGAATGCAGGTAAACCTATCATTCGGGGTGCTTCGAACAAAATGTATTATTTATTTATCATTCACATTTATAGACCACCTTATTTGCTAAAGGTAGCGCACAGCAATTTAAAACAATAAAATGTTATTGAAAGGTTTTTTTGTACAAAAAATAAAAAAAATTATTGTAAGAAATTAAAAAAAATGTTTCTTATTAGTTCCAGAGTTATAAAAATCATAGGAACATGGGATTACGTTGAATCAGACCTTTGGTCCATCTAGCCCAGTATTGTCGAAACTGACTGACTGGCAGTATCTCTCCAAGGTGTCAGGCAGGAGCTTTTCCAGCCCTCGACGGAGATGTCGAGGACTGAACCTGGTACTTTCTGCCTGCAATGCATGTGCTCTACCACCACGGAGCCTTGGCGTCTCCCCATAGCTTCTGTGATCAACTGTTTGGATCAGCTTTTCAGTGGTGTAGGAGTACACTGGCTTTTATTTATATATTACTATCAGTTTCTATGATGGAGAAATCCGCAACAGATTCAAATGACTGTGGATTTCTATTATTCTGACCTGAGGATTCCGCAGCAGACCAGCTTTTTCTGGGTCTCATGGATTCCACAGATTTGCAGACTGTTTTTTTACTTTGGGAGGGATCTGCGCAAATTTGCACTTGTGCTAATGTGCGTTAGTACTAATTTGCACTTGTGCTAATGTTCATTAGCACTAATGTGCATTAGCGCTAATGTGCATTAGCATTAATTTGCACTTGTGCTAATATGCATCAGTGCAAATGGAACAAAATTCTTGTACATTCCTAAAAAAATCTGATTCCACCATTGAGCTGATGACGGAATGAAAGACACCTGACAATCCGTGAAACACAGAGAGAATGGATTTAACAAAATCTGTACATCCCTAGTTCTGTGTACCTCATAATAATACTTAGCATGCTGAATACAAGTGCTTTGTTGTTGTTGTTTATTCATTCAGTTGCTTCTGACTCTTCGTGACTTCATGGACCAGCCCACGCCAGAGCTTCCTGTCGGCTGTCGCCACTCCCAGCTCCCCCAAGGTCAAGTCCATCACCTCCAGAATATCATCCATCCACCTTGCCCTTGGTCGGCCCCTCTTCCTTTTGCCTTCCACTTTCCCTACCATCAGCATCTTCTCCAGGGTATCCTGTCTTCTCATTATGTGGCCAAAGTACTTCAGTTTTGCCTTTAATATCCTTCCATCAAGTGAGCAGTCTGGCTTTATTTCCTGGAGTATGGACTGGTTTGATCTTCTTGCAGTCCAAGGCACTCTCAGAATCTTCCTCCAGCACCACAGTTCAAAAGCATCTATCTTCCATCACTCAGCCTTCCTTATGGTCCAGCTCTCGCAGCCATAGGTTACTATGGGGAATATCATTGCTTTAACTATGTGGACCTTTGTTGTCAGTATGATGTCTGTGCTCTTCACTATTTTATCAAGATTTGTCATTGCTGTCCTCCCAAGAAGTAAACGTCTTCTGATTTCCTGGCTGCAGTCAGCGTCTGCAATAATCTTTGCACCTAGAAAGACAAAGTCTCTCACTGCCTCCACATTTTCTCCCTCTATTTGCCAGTTATCAACCAAGCTGGTTGCCATAATCTGGGGGGGGGGGTAAGTTTAACTGCAACCCAGCTTTTGCACTTTCTTCTTTCACCTTCGTCATAAGGTTCCTCAGCTTCTCCTCGTTTTCAGCCATCAAAGTGGTATCATCTGCATATCTGAGATTGTTAATGTTTCTTCCAGCGATTTTAACTCCAGCCTTGGCTTCATCAAGCCCAACACGTCGCGTGATGTGTTCTGCGTACAGGTTGAATAGGTAGGGTGAGAGTATACAACCTGCCGTACTCCTTTCCCAATCTTAAACCAGTCCGTTGTTCCATGGTCTGTTCTTACCGTTGCTACTTGGTCGTTATACAGATTCCTCAAGAGGCAGACAAGATGACTTGGTATCCCCATACCATCAAGAACTTGCCACAATTTGTTATGATCCACACAGTCAAAGGCTTTAGAATAGTCAATAAAACAGAAATAGATGTTTTCCTGAAACTCCCTGGCTTTCTCCATTATCCAGCGGATATTGGCAATTTGGTCTCTAGTTCCTCTGCCTTTTCGAAACCCAGTTTGTACATCTGGCAATTCTCGTTCCATGAATTGCTGGAGTCTACCTTGCAAGATCTTGAGCATTACCTTACTGGCATGTGAAATAAGTGCCACTGTTCAATAGTTTGAACATTCTTTGGTGCTTCCCTTTTTTGGTATGGGGATATAAGTTGATTTTTTCCAATCTGTTGGCCATTCTTGTGTTTTCCAAATTTGCTAGCATATGGCATGCATCACCTTGACAGCATCATCTTGCAAGATTTTAAACAGTTCAGCTGGGATACCATCATCTCCTGCTGCCTTGTTATTAGCAATGCTTCTTAAGGCCCATTCAACCTCACTCTTCAGGATGTCTGGCTCTAGCTCACTGACCACACCGTCAAATCTATCCCCGATATTATTATCCTTCCTATACAGATCTTCCATATATTCTTGCCACCTTTTCTTGATCTCTTCTGTTTCTGATAGGTCCTTGCCATCTTTGTTTTTGATCATACCCATTTTTGCCTGGAATTTACCTCCGATGTTTCTAATTTTCTGGAAGAGGTCTCTTGTCCTTCCTATTCTATTATCTTCTTCCGCTTCCGCGCATTGCTTGTTTAAAAATAATTCCTTATCTCTTCTGGCTAACCTCTGGAATTTTGCATTTAATTGGGCATATCTCCCCCTCTCACTGTTGCCTTTTGCTTTCCTTCTTTCTTGGGCTGCTTCCAGTGTCTCAGCAGACAGCCATCTTGCCTTCTTGGTTTTCTTTTTCTTTGGGACTTTTTTGTTGCTGCCTCCTGAACAATGTTGCGAACTATGGAACTGTCCATAGTTCTTCCAGGAACCTATCTACTAATTCTAGTCCCTTAAATCTATTCTTCACCTCCACTGCATATTCATGAGGAATAGTAGTGAGCTCATACCTAACTGATCTGTGGGTCTTCCCTATTCTCTTTAGTCTGATTCTAAATTGTGCAATAAGAAGTTCATGATCTGAACTACAATCAGCTCCAGGTCTTGTTTTTACCAACTGCATAGTCTGCCACCTTTGGCTACAAAGGATGTAGTCAATCTGATTTCGGTGTCGACCGTCTGGTGAAGTCCATGTATAAAGTTGTCTCTTAGGTTGTTGGAAGAGAGTGTTTGTTATGCACAGTGAGTTGTCTTGGCAAAATTCTATCAGCCTATGTCCTGCTTCATTTTGTTCTCCCAGACCATGCTTGCCTGTATTTCCAGGTGTCGTTTGACTACCCACCTTAGCATTCCAGTCTCCTGTAATGAAAATAACATCTTTTTTTGGCGTACTATCCAGTAGGTGCTGCAGATCCTCATAGAACTGATCTACTTCTGCTTTTTCAGCATCTGTGGTTGGGGCGTATATTTGGATCACTGTGATGTTGAATGGCTTACCCTGAATTCGAATTGAGATCATTCTATCATTTTTTGGATTGTATCCAAGCACTGCTTTAGCCACTTTATTATTAATTATGAAGGCTACTCCATTATTTGCACCTTATATTCTTGGAATCCTCACAACAACCCTGTAAGGTAGGGCAAATTTATTATCTCTATATTGGAGGGTCTGAGGATGAGAGACTGGCTCACTTAAGGTCATCTAGTGAAGTCACAGTGAGATTCTTTTGATTTCCTCTCTCGTAGCCACTACACTACACTGGCTCTTAGCTCAGAATCTTGTAGGTTCCTATACCAACAACAGTTGGTGGAATATATCTGGGTTTTTTCCCTGTAGAACCAACCAACAAAGGGATAAGAGATTAACTCACTGTTTTTCAGTGGTACATTGGTACCTTAATGTATGAAATTATAGTTTCTACATTGTCCTCTGGTTAGCACTTCATTAAAAAATCCTTGTTCTCTAAAATCACTGTTTGAAATTGCAAGCTAGGTCAACTTCCCATAAGTGGACTGACCTCTGAGTAAGTGCCCCACTCTGCTGTTGAAGCAGCAGCATGCTTGTGCATCTACCTGCAGACAGACGAACCTATGAATAAGCCCAGCCAGCCCGTCCTTGCATCTTCCTGGTAGTATTCCTGTGCCGGTTTTTGCAAGTATAGACTGCACAAACTGGAAGCACGAAAAGAAATAAGAAATTCAACTATGAACACTTGGGATCAGGCTATCTGAATGCATGCATTCTCCCATATGAGCACGTCCAGTTTTTACGATACTCAGGAGAGGCCCTTGTTTCTGTCCCATCACCATCAGAGGTACAACGTGAGAGAGCTTTTCTGCTGCCAGACTCTGGATCTCCCTTCCAGCGGAGGCCAGGCTAGCTCCATCTTGGTTGTCCATCTATATTCTATCGTCAGGCAAAGACATATTTAGTCAGACAGGAATTTGGCTTTGAAGCTGTTTCCTGAAGTAGGTTTTAACTGGTGGGTGCTCTTTATTCATTTTTATTGACGTGTTTTTAACTGATTTGCAGTTATAATTTCTTAATTAAGATTTTGTATTTTATCTTATCTTTTAGCATCGGACACCACTGTCTGAGTGCTATTTAAGGTGGAAAGGCAGGATCTAAAGTCCACCTTGAAGTTCCCCTTCATTCTGAGACTTGGAGAGTGGCAATGGGAGGGCTGTTTTTGTGGGTGCCCCTCCAGCTCTGGAATGCTTTTGCAAGGGAAGCTCGCTTGGTGCCCATGTTGTTATCTTTTGACAGGCTTTTTTGTTCTCCTAGGCATTTTAAGCATTTCAAGCCTTTTAAGTGTTTTAGCAATTTCAGTGTTTAGTGTTTAAGACAGGAGCCCTCCATCTATCCAAAACCCTTCCAGCAAGAGCCTGGCAGGGCAGGAGAAATGACGGAGGTGATTTTGCCTCCCATTCCTCTTTAAAAATAAGACTTCAGCTAGATGGGCATCTGAGACTGTCTGCCTGACTTACCAGCAGTAGGTGCTTTTGGTAACAGAGAAGCTAAAGGATTCTGTGGATCCACACCTCTCCCTGCCCACCATCCTGCCTCCTTTTTGCCCTCCCTGAGGACTTCCAAGGGTGGTGTTGCAACCTTTGGAGCGCAACCTCCCTGGTGCTTTCTGCTGTGGCTGCAAATGGGCAGGGGAGGGGGAACGGCCTAATGGTGGATCCCCCCTCCCAAGGTTGTAACAGTCTCAGGAGTGGGAATCTCCCAGGGACCATAGGATTGCTCTGTAAGTTTCATCATTTAAGTCCCTGCAGTGTAATTTTAACTTTTATATCTGATGGGGATTTTAGTTGTGTTGGCATGCTTATTAGCTTTATTTTGCAGATTGATTTTACTGGGATTTTATTTGTCTTTTTGTGTTATTATTATGTTTTGTACAATGTATTTATAAGGCATTTAATAAGATAGATAGATAGATAGATAGATAGATAGATAGATAGATAGATAGACAAACTGACAGACAGATGATAGAGCTGGTGCAGTCACAGCATCAGATTCTCTTAGTTGTACAGGCTGTTCTTGCCCAGATATGTACACCATTCAAATGAATGTATGAGTTTCCTTGGAAAGCCTTTGTGTATGTATATATTTGATCAGAATAAGGTTGTTTTGACATGTCTTGCAGAATGGACATGTCAAAACACAAGTGATTATATGAATCATATGGATGGTAAAACCTAATTAGTAAAAGAACACTTAAATTGTCATTCTCCTCGTCCCAAGTAAACCACTGCCACCATACATACACATACATTATTTGAACTTGAGCCAATCTTCAGAGTGGCAAAAGCAGGAAATGAGTGTCTGATGGCCAGAGTCATCAATCATTTATATTAAAAAGTAATAAAATGCCATCCTTCTTCCTGCAGTGTAAATGAACCAGACTCTAAGTGTATAGTAAAGACACAATAATTGCCAGCAAATTAATTCCTAATGATGATTAAGAGGCACAGCTCTCAGCAACGAAATTTTGTCAGCATTTAAGTACTGGTGTTCAGCAGCATATTATATAAATTTAGAAGTAGAAAATGAACCGTAGTAGTATGTTTACAAGCACTATCCTATTCATAATCTTTTGTTATTACTTTGTGAACTGTCATCAGCGTATGGCAGTGAGATAACTAACTGGGACCAGTCAAACAGAGCACACCTCACCACTCCTGAGACAACTGCACTGGTTACCAGACAATTTCTGAGCACAACTCAAGGTGCTGATTTTCATGTTTAAAGTCCAAAACTGCTTGGGTCCCAGGCACCTGAAAGGACCAATTTATCTTCTATAAACCTGCCCCAAGTTTTACGTTTTTTGGAGGCTCTTCTCCATATTAGGTCCCATGCACTTACTTGAGTAAAAAGGGTGGGAAAAATAGTTACAGCCTTGAAGTAACACAAAGTTTGATCCTCAGGAAATGGGGGTTGGGGGGTGAGAATAGAAGGATCAGGCCCTCACACCACCTTTCTGAAAGCAAAAATGCAGCACAAGGGCCTCAACCTTCCTTTCCACATGGTAGGTAAAGAAAATATGGGGATCTGGGCTGACTTTTTGAAGGCAAAAAAGCAGTGTGAGGGCCTCAATCTTTGCTGTTCTTTTCTGTGTGATAGGGAAAGGATGCTCAAGGATCATGACTCACACTAGGGGTATTCACATATTGCACTGACATGTGTTCACATTAAAATAGTTGTGAGAATCTAGTCTTCTAGATTCTTCTGGACCTCTCAGCGGCTTTCGATACCAATCGACCATGGATTGTTTATCTGGATTGGGCTTGCGAGGCACAGTTAAAAAGTGGTTCCAGTCCTTTCTGGAGGAGTGGTCTCAGAAGGTGGTGCTAAGACTGATCTGCTCATTCCTTGGATCACTTCGGTTCCACTCCATGGCCATTGGGGTGCCGCAAGAAAGAACCTTGCTTTTTAACATCTACAGGAAACCGCTGGGGGAAGTCATCAGGAGGTTTGGGCAGAAATGTCATCAGTATGCAGATGATACTCAGCTCTACCTCTGGTTTCCATCTGCACATCCCAGGGAGGCTGTGGAACTCTTGAACCAGTGTCTGGAGGCTGTTTTGGGATGGATGAGGGTGAACAATCTGAAACTTAATCCAGACAAGATGGAGGTACTATGGGTTGGGAAACCAACTACTTTGGATGGAGGTTTCCAACTGGTCTTAGATGGGGTTGCTGTCCCCCAGAAAGACCAAGTGCATAGTCTGGGAGTCCTCCTGGACTCTGAGCTAACTGGGGAAGCCCAGGTGGCTGCGGAGTCCAGGAGTGCTTTTTACCACCTGGTATACCAACTGCGGCCCTATCTGGAGAAGACAGACCTTTCCTCAGTTACCTATGCACTAGTCACGTCCAGGCTGGACTACTGTGATGTGCTATACATGGGGCTGCCTTTGGAGACAGTTCAGAAACTTCAGCTTGTGCAGAATGCAGCCACCCGAGTATTGGTGGGGGTGAAGTGATTCGATCACATAACACCTATACTGTTCCAGCTGCACTGGTTACCAGTGTGTTTCTGAGCCCAGTTCAAAGTGCTGGTTTTGACTTTTAAAGCCTTAAACGGTTTGGGACCAAGTTATTTGAAGGACCGCCTTCACCCATATCAGCTTGCCCGCACTTTAAGATAAGAGAGGCCCTTCTCATTTTCCCACCCATGAGAGCAGTCAGATGGGTGACCACAAATGAGAGGGCCTTCTCTGCACTGGCCCCACACCTTTGGAACAAGCTGCCATCAGAGGTCTGCCATGCTCCCTCACTGCAGACTTTTAAGAAGGCCTTGAAAACATATTATTTTCCCTTGGCCTTTTCGTGATATGACTGCTATTGTTGCTGTTACTGCTGTTAAAATTATTGCTGGTTTTATTGTTGGCTTTTGTTGTTTTTATTGTTTTTATGTTTTTATCACTTTAAATATTTTAACTGTTTTTATGTATTTTATTGCTGTAAGCTGCCTTAGGAGGGCTTCTGCCCTGAAAGGCAGCCAAGAAATATGATAGATGATAGATAGATAGATAGATAGATAGATAGATGATAGATAGATAGATAGATAGATAGATAGATAGATAGATAGACAGACCTGTTCAGTCATTATTCCCATATGCAAGCTCCTTTCAAATCCTGTTAATGTAGCATGAAATACAGGAGTAGCATGCTGTCCACTACCTCATCCTTAGATTTCCCTGGTTACCAGTCCTCCCCACCCCACAGTTTTCTCTATCTTGTATGAAGTATAGTCTCTACACATAGCATTTACATGACAGAGCAGCAAAAAATGGCTGCAGCAGTGACACTAGGGTAATAGAACAAAACCTGTGGGGAGATCAGACTCAGCCGTATTCAGTTCATATCCAAAAATGCCTGCCCTCTTTAGGAATGAGCAGATCAGTCTGTTTCCAGTCTGTCAGTTTTGCATATGTTCAATCATAAGTCTGCTCTATTCTTTTTCCATCTGTGATTTTTAAAGAAAAGAAATACACAAACATTTGCATTTATTTTCATATGTATTTCCCCTAGTATACATATGCTAACCTAAGCATTTTTGTACACAATTTCTCCTAACATACTCATTTCTGTGTGCAGTTTTTGAACCAAGAGCTGCATCATAAAATCCATAGAAGTGAGCAATCCCAACGATAACTGCACTCTGATCAACGCATTTATCTGGATAGCATAAATTAGATCAATTCGCTTAAAAACAAGGAACAGAGAAAATTCTCTCCTACCCCTAGTACTACTACTAATAGTAGTTTCCAATGGATGCTGGTGGTTCTGATGTCAGTGGGGCGGTGAATCTGCTCCGGGTTTCAGTCAGAACCAGTCAGGACTCTAAAGGAGCTATCCAAGTTGCACCTTGGATAGCTCGTTTAGAGTTCTGACTGGTTCTGACTGAAACCCGGAGCAAATTCACTGCCTCGCTGACATCAGAGGTACCAGCCTTTACTGGTAGTTCCTGTGCATTGAAGGTCATGAGTGGAAAATTTCATATAACCCCCACGAAAATATCTTTCCTTTCCTCCCTGCTGGAGATGCCCAAGAGTGGCAGCATGGTCAGAGAATCCATTTAAAGGTTGGCCCTTCTTCCACAGTCTTCTTTCCCTAAGGTGCCGGTCTGGTGCAGGAAACATTTACTCTGCTGATGATGAATGCCCTGCATATCCTTCAATAGCCTTTTCATATTCCCACAGGGGCCTCTTGCTGTCTTTGATGGTATCTTTGATCACTCACTGAAGACCTTTTTATTTTCATTGGCTCTTTTAAACCCCAATGAGGAATATGTTGATAGGTCAATACCAACTAAGTGAAATGCAGAATATGCTCCCACGGTGATTTGTAAGTGCTGGAGAGAGGTGGTGGTCAAAGGCCATCCCTCCGCGCACGCACACTTTTAAGGATCTACACCATAGACAAGATTGATATTGTTTCCTCTATCATGTACATTGTTTCTGAGCTCTTCATATCCTACTGGCTTAGCCCATTTCCAATGTTTCATGCCTACCACCTTTCAATGTAGTAGAAGGTTATGCCAGCCAGATTACCAGGTGAGTTTCTTTGGGGGGAAAGAGCTTGGTAGTGTTTTTGTAATATCTGTCAATCTACTAATATACAACTGAGCATGACAGAGAAGACAAACAAGCACTCAGACAGACAACAACAGTCTTTAGGCAGCATTAGTGCACGCCACGCCCTCCAAACAGCAACCCTCCCTTACAGCTCTCCTAGACTGCTTCTTGTCAGCCATCTCCAAAATCCAGTCTACATTTCTCTTTTTCTGACCAAAATGAAAGCTGCCTCACCACCACCACCACCCATCTCTTGACACTGGTCTCAGCCTGTGTGACATCCTTATGACAACATTGTGTCTTATTTTCCAGGATGGAAATCTTAATGCAATGGAAAATTTTGTTGGGATGAGAATGTTCATAGTAGATAGATAGATAGATAGATAGATAGATAGATAGATAGATAGATAGATATCAGCAGATGCACAGGCCAAATGGCAGGCTGAGCAAGGGCCTGGTGCAACATAGAACCTATTCCATACATATGGAAACATAACCCACCAAATCTTCATCCCAGTCTCACACACACCCAAAAAAATCCATAGCAGATTCCACCTAGCCAGAGTTCTAGACCTCTGAGGCTGCAACCTTATACTCACTTACCCAGAAGTAACTGCCATTGATTCCTGAATAGACAGGGATAGGATAGCACTGTAAACCTACCATTAATTCCTTGTGCTTCCAGAATGTGTTGCTCACCCTGGCACAGGGGTTTTCATTTCAAATGGTGTTCCAGGAAACTCTAAGGTTCCTTGGAAGCTTATCAGGGATTGTCAATGGAAAAAAATGCCAGAAAAGCAATTTAAACCAGACTTGGACTGGGTAGCCCATTGAATAGAGGATCCATTCAAATTGAGGACTGTCATCTGACAGATAGAGGACTGTCAAGTAGAGGATTGCAAAGTAGGATGCATGGCCTCCCTAGCAGAAAATAGTGTCTTAAAAGGGGTCATCATATTGTATGGGATTTCTTTGTGCACTGAACTAAACACACTGACCCCTTCCTATAACACCCCCCAATAGTCTGCCTTGAAAACCCTTGGGGAGATCTTAGTATTATCGTGTGAATGGGGATTGGTTCATGTGTGCATATCCTTGAATACACCCAAATCCATGTAGCAGAGACCCATCCCACCCCCACCCTTGCAAATCAACCCAGGTGGGCATGCCCTTAGTTTCCGCTGACCCAGTCTTTCAAAGCTCATTTGCTTTACATTTTCATTGTTTCCTTGTCATAGCTGTGATGAGTAAAACTTTTCTGTGACAATGACTGCATCTTCCTAAAAGCTTCTGATTTCCCTCTTTCTTCTGGAAGCTGGATCCATCTTAATATTTCCCCCCCCCTCTTCCTGTAATTGCCTCAGGGCAATTTCTTCTAAAAGAATTAAAAATGTAAATCTAATCTCATAATTGTGTAATATGATCAGTCTGACAGCTCAATCAATACTCTCTCCCACTGTCAATAATAAGGCTATGATGCATGTTTGTCAGAATTGACCAATCTCGCTTTATCACTGGCACTGTGGTCCTTCCCCATCAATAAGATACGACATTTTATTAGTGGCCTCCTATCAATCAGCTGTAATTTGTGGATCAGAGAGATTCATGCTGTCGTCTTGCAGGCTGGCGGCACTGGAGCTGTTCTTCGAGCCAGGCGTCAGGGGCTTCACAAAGATTCCCGAGTTACAGCCAAGCTGGGGATTGGGTCTGACAATAGCACACTTGGGTGTCTTCATTTTCTAGCCACAAACGACTGGGGTTAGCAGCAAAGGACATGGTCAGTAACCGCTGTGGAAAAGGAAATGCCTGGATCAATATGAGAAATGCCCACTCGTGCTTGTGCTGGGTTGCATATTTCCTAAATAAAGATGAACACACTATCACTGTTTTCTCCCTCGCTGATCCCATGGAAAACCTGTTCTAGATAGCACTTTATCTTACGAAATGCTGTCGCAAAAGCTGTTGATTTAAACTGGAATCAAAACAGTTCACTGAGGCAATTTACATATGAATGCAAACACCATTTGATCCTTCCCAGACCCAGACACAACCACAGAGATAGAAGGGGATGGAATTCATCCTGAGGAAAGCTCATGTGAAAGCATCCCAGAAAGAAACTGAGCATTCTTAAATCCTCTTGAAGTCAACAGGACAGAAGTATTTCACTGTGGTTCAGTTTATTTCAGTACAACACAAAGAGTGATAGAAGTGGATCCAGTGTCTGATGCCATGAATGGGGTGGACCATATAAAATTAACAAGGGAGCAACCAAATGTAGATGGTTGGCTTCCCTTTTTGGATGTGGAATTAAAGATCTGTAATGGGCTGTTTGAAACAAGGTAGTATAGGAAACCTATGAAAAGGGATCTATACTGAAACTCTGTGCTAGTGAAAAAGCAGGTGGTAAAGAACATGATTCAGAAAGCTGTTGGGGTGTCTACGATTAAATATGCTGAGGAATCAAAACAAAAGGCAGTAAAACTGGCAGAGGCTAATGGTTATAGGCTACTAGTTCCAGCTGTTAGGAGTATGAGGTATACCACAGGACTGCCTGTTTTGAAAGTCCCATTTGTGACTGACAGATTTGTTTGGGAGGCCCGAAAGATCCTTGATTGCTGTAACATCAAGGCTAATGTTGTTCGTACTGCCCCGATAACTCTGAAACAACATCTTGTGATGATGCGGCTGTGTGACAACAAATGCTGGACACAGGAAGGCCGTATCTGTGTGGACAGTAAGGGGGAGGGTACAGTTAAGGGGGCTATTTAAGAATTGAGTGTTTGGAATGTACCTCCTTTTACATTGGTGAAACTGGAAGACCTCTTCTAAAAAAATATAAGGAAAGCTTGGTTGATATTTAGCAAAATGAAACACATACTAGACCTTGGGCCCATCATATGAGGGAGAAATATGCTGGCAGAGAAACTTTAGTGAAGATCTCTGTGCTAGCAGTTTAACAGAGCCTCCAAAGGAGAAAGATTAAGGAGGCAACATTTATTGATAAGCTGAAACCTGATATCAATGTAAAGGATGAGATGAAACAAGCCATGATGTTTATTAATGTGGCTTGATTGGCTGTTGAATACAGGTGTTGATTGTTAATCCATGTTCCCTCACTCTGGTTTGGCCTGTTCCTGGTTGGTTCTGGCTCAGCTTATAAATGGTATTGTAGCATACTGTTATTTGAAGCTGATGTTTTATACCAAAATGTTTCACATTTTAACATCTGTTCATTGAGAGAGAGAGAGAGAGAGAGAGATGCTTAAATCTATACAATTTTTCATTTTGAAATGTAAAAAAATCTATGACTTTATAAACTGGATGCGCTACTGGGGTCATTTGTTTTGTTTTGGACTGTTTCAATATAAGAAGATGCATCTAACATATACTAGATTGCACACCATCGTTTTATTCTGATCTGTTTTTAAGTTTACCCATTGAGGTACACTTGGCTTAATTCTTTTGTTACTATACACTTACACAAATTCCTGACTTCAGAGTTACTCTGAAAGCCCCGGAGCACCCTAGAAAGGAGTGCTACACATACTTTCACCCCCAATCAATTATGCTTTATATTATGCTGTAACTCCCATCATTCCTGCTAGATGGGGATGATGGAAGTTGCAGACTAATCCTTCTGAAGGGCACCAGGCCAGGGAAGGCTATTTTATGAAAAGTCCATAGAACTCAAAGCTTCTAATTATCCAGTTTTCAAAATATGCCACCAGCTTGACGTAGCTCAATGTGCATGATGAACATAGCTATATATACTCTAATAATAATAATAATAATAATAATAATAGATCAATCAACTGCCTTTCTAGCCACAGGATGTTCAAGGTGGCTCACAAGATTATTATCAATAAAATAGTTATATGTATATGTCTGGATTTAAAAGCCCAAATAACATGCCATATAAATTGTTATTGTTATTGAAATCAGTGTTTTCAGTTAAAAATTGAGTTAATAAAACTGAGCAATTGAGTAGTTAAAATACCACAATAAAGATACTAAAACAGCACGCCATCAACTATCCATAGTTTCCAAATAACAATTACAATATAGTGGTTTCGCCTCTAAAACCAGATCATCTGAAAACCAGATAAATTTGAAATTTGGGCATAGGCAATCTTCCAGTGGGGGTGGAGGGTGGAGTGACCTCCAGAGTTGAGGCACCACAGCTACAAAACTCCTACTCTGCCCTCTCCCCCAACCATGCTCCTAGACAGAGGAGAGCACGAGCAGGAAATCCCCTACACAAGTTACTCAGAGAACGGTTCTTAGTGGAAATGGGCAGTATTTGTGATACAATGAATCGAGGCCAGGCAAAGCTTTATAAGCAATTGCTACTATCTTTAATTCTGGTTAGTAGCCCATAGAAACAGTACAAATCAGCATGCATGGACCTTACATGCACTCTCCTGCCCACCCCCTCATCCCCACCAAAGAAGGATAGTCATAGCAGTCCATTTTGCACCATGTTAGTCATGACTCATTTAAATCTCATTTTTTACAATGGGTCCACTCTACGTATGAGTAAATCAGGATCAAACCTACAGAATTTTGCAGTGATTAATCCAGGAGGTTATTATGTCATGGCTGTAGGAAGGTTTGTATCTCCATTGCTGTTGTTCTTGTTTTCAGAAAGGAGCATAGCCAGTGTTTCAAATCCACTGCTAAGAAATACTGCTGATTCATAACCTAGGTATCGAGGGGTAAAACTAGATTAATGAGATCTCCCACATTTTGGATTAGAGTAGGATTTTTGAAGGTACTATGTAATTTTACAACATCTTCCAAAGCACTCATGGCTTCAGAGATGATATTAATAACTATGTCCTTTTCCAATTAAAGCCCCCCCTGACCCCCCCCCAGATCTGAAAATACTAGTTCTTTCAGAAACTCACCGCTACTATTTTGTTTTGGATAGTCACTCAACATTTTTCTTCAGGCATTGCTGAGAGTCATAGAACTCTTCATGTTGGGGCTCTTATTTTCATCAAGGTGCCAATGTATTCCTGCACCATTATACTGGCCTTGAGCAGCTCCATATTTAGGGAATGATTAGTTAATGGGCACATTTTGTTGTTGCTGACATTTGACAGTGTCATTAAGTTCATGGGACCACACACACACAAACACACACACACACACAAATCTAGTTCTGAAATCTTTCATATAATGTAGATATTCCCCAGTTAAAAGAATTTTATAAATAACTTTTTGAACTGCTGAGGTTTCATTCATTCTTGGATCACTGCCTTCAATATCTTTGTCTACTGCACATCTGTTCTGGAGGAGAGCATTACCAAACCTGACAGCATTGATTTTCAAATGTATGATTGCTGGTGAAATATTAAGCGCTATTGATTTGAAATTCAGAATCAGTTTGCATGTTAGGTACTCTGCATATTTTGGGAATGGACAGTTTAATTTATCAGCTTTTCTAACTGCAAAATAATTAGAACTCCATCATGTTCCCATTTTGAGACGTAAGGATTCGTGTCAGACTTCAGCATCTGCATCCTAAAACACAGTATATGCATTATGTTTACTAATCGGTCAATTTATCCTCCCTGAGAAGTTCTGTAATATATTTAGATTTGTGGAGGAAAGACATCCATCTTTTCCCATTTTTGGAAGTTCATTGTTCTTTGTTCTTAACCCATGCAAACAGTTGGAAGAATATTAAGGAAAATTGCAAGGATAAAGCCAAACCTCTGTAAGTAACTTGAAAGCATTGTATTATTGCATTTTTATATATATATGTGATTTTAGATTTATTATTTGAATAGTGTATGTGTGCTGTATTGTGTAAGTTGTTAGCCACCCTGAGTTCTTCATGAGAAAGGGCAGAATATAAATCAAATGACTGGATGGATGGATGGATGGATTAATAAATAAATAAATGAATGAATGAATGAATAAAATCATAGTAACCGTTGTTGAGCTGCATCTATGCTCCTGTGCCCATATGCGTTCCTACATGAGCAAGTTATCCTATTCACTTAAATGGCAGGGGCAGTTCCGCATGCACAAAGAACATATGCACAAAGCTGTCTTGTCCATTGAAGTGAATAGGCAGACCTTTGTGGACAGGATACCTACATGTGTGTATTACTTGGATCATTGTAACACTCTTAGAATTTTGATTCTATCCTTGCCATTATCCTTAATGTACCTCTGAATTTTTCTGGTCACACATAATGAATAGCTCAGTGGTCAAAATACTCTCCCCAATACGCAAGATGAAATTCAGCACTGTGTTCTGTATCATGTGGAGCCACCAAAATATGAAATGCTAGTAAGGGTTCGATCCTATGCATGTTTAGATAGAAAAAAAGTCCTCCAAATTCCAGCGTGGCTGGCTGGGGAATGCTTGGAGTTGTAGGACTTTTTTCTGTCTAAACATGCATAGGATTACACTTTAAGTTGTCCTTCCTCTTTCTACATTTTCAAAATATTACTCAGGGCGCAATCCTATGGAAATAGGTGGCTGCCTCCAAACTTGAAGGTGACCGCCTCTCCAATGCAGGGCAGAAGAAGCATGGAGGGGGTCATTCCCTCCATGCTTCTCCTGCCCGGCATTTGCGGCTAGACAGCTGATTTTGGCTGTCTAGCCTCTGGAAGGCGGAGTGGGGGAGGAGGCTACCAGACAACACACAGGATGTGTCATACCAGCATTTCTGCCTTCCCCACCCTGGAATGCCCCCCGGAATGCCCCATTTTGGCTGCTCCATGCTCCTCTTTGGAGTGTGGAGCATGGGACTGTCCCATGCTGCCCTCAAGGCAATGTGGAAGTGGGGGAAGGTTGGTTCTCTGAGAAGCGACCTCAGGGCATGGACTTCAAGGTTGGTTCCCAGAAAACCACATTTCCTATGGCTGTCTAGCTGCTGACTAGATTCAATGCTCCCTCCTAGATTCAAATGTAGACCATGACACAACAGTATACAAAAATACACATGGGTCTGGAAAGAGTAAGAAGTTGGTTAAACTAGTATATGAAAACATTTTAAAGGAGAAATTAGTAGGAACTTCAATGATGCAATGATGATGACCTAGTAAGTAGGAAACACAGTCTTCTAGTCCAGCTGCCTGTATTAAAGCAAGATGATCTATATCCCAAACCTATAGGAGAGTATACCATATCACCTTCGTTATATGTTCTTTTGTAGGAGAGTGAAAGGAAGGAGAGATTTTAAGAATTAAAAGCTAGAAAGCAAACTCTAGATTGCTTTAGAAATCATTGGCTAAATACAAGTGTAGGTGGAGCAATTTATCACTCATGATGTCATTTCTTTGTTTAGCTCTCTAAAATATTAATGATCCCTTCTCCAACATGCTTTGCTGAACACTGACAATAATGCCATTCCCTAGCGTAAATAGAGGCCGAACCTGTAAGGTTGCAATTGGAATTCAGTCAGCCCTTTTGGTCAATGGACACATCTATTGTGTGAGAAGGAAACAGCTAACCGCTTAGTTGGGAGTTTTGTACCAGGGACTGAAGAATCGATTCATTCAGCAAGGCTATATCTACTGTATGTGGGACAGATTTACAGCATGGGCATTCTCAAAAGCAGGTGAAGAAGTAGCACTGTAAGATCTGAGAAAGAGATGAGGCAACTGCAGAACATTGCTACCATGACACACTGGGCTACCACATCACTCTAAAAAGCATGCACAATGGAGCAGTAAATGGTAGGGCAAAATGGCAGGGGCACTGGTAATTTGCAAAGATATGCTTGTGCAAATGGATGGCCAGCAGAAACAAGAAATCTGGTTCCCATTCCCAAACAAAGGCAAGACACAAATAATAAAAGATATTCACAGAAGTCCTTGATCTAGCATCCATTCTGTATGGTTCACCAACCCATATATACATCAATACACTTCATAGGCATCATGCACTCCCACCACAAATCCAAACAGAACACAACAGAATTTAGGGGTGCGGGGAGGGGGCATACAGAATACCCACAGCATAGCAAATAAAAAAAGCAGAGGAGGAGAGGGTCTGCATTTGTTCACCCTAAGGTCCAGAAAATTCTATGACATGAGGTGGAAATAGATGAACATTTACTGTGTTAGTGACACTTGCATGATAGCTATAACCACATAATGACCTGGTCTGTAGGTTCTAGTCATGAGATAAGCTGATCATGACCACACCTGCAGCTACTCAGAAGCCAAGAGACTGGGAGAACAGGCAAGCATTTAGCTCTCAATATAACCAAAGCCTGCCAATCGACAGCTGTACCCACAGTGCAACTAGGTATGCAAGGAGTCATCTGTTTCCACCATTCACTCACTTTAGGCTTTATCGTGAAATGTATATTTGTGCTAGGAGTGCGTGGATTGTTTGTATTTTAATACATATTCCTTGTGCAATACCTGTTGCTTTGGAACAACTTACAGATTTCCTGATTTATGAATGGCAATGTTGCAAAGTGCAAACCTATTCATAGCAGTTTTGTGTAGCTCCCCATTTCTCTTCCCACATCTAGACTTCGTTTTTAAAGTTAGCAATTCCCATTTACAGGAGATGAATGTACCGACCTTGGGATCCATAGAGGTTAACCTACTCCGATTAACTTTTCCTTGTTATTTCATTAAAAAAAAACAGTTTTGACACCCAAAGACTCGGGCATCCTAGAGATAATGCAATAACCTTATGCAATCATTCCAAATTGAATTGCAATAATTCATTTAGGTGACCATACATATTTGTTATGTGTAATATGAATCATAGCCAGATAAAATCAATAGAAATGTTTCTTGTTAATGAAGATATACTGGGCTGTTATATGTGGGTTTGGGGCTCAATACCACAGAAACAGTATTTGCATTCTGTATTTTATGATCTCATGGGAGTTTTAAAAAAATGAAGCTAGCATTAGTTAAAGATGATATGGTTGGCCGCCTGGAAAATTATGTCATACATTTTGTGTTCACCTTATCCTTTGAGTGTCTCTCCACAGCAGGCACTTTGTTCGGGGGGGGGGGGGGGGCTAAAATCTGTGCATTATTTCTTAACAATACAAGTGAATTAATTTATTTAACAGAAGTCACAAATCTCCTGCAAATTGTTGTCATGCTGGGTATTATACAGAGATTTAGCTACATGCCCCAGTGACTGTATGCAGTTACGCATGCCGGCATGCTTAGATTTGCACCCCACTTTCCAGTACTCTGGGGCTTGCCTCATAAAACAACATTAAAAACAACAATAACAGTGCTTCATTTGAAATTTGAGAAATGCTGGCATTCAAACCTGGTGTTGTGTCCTACCACCTTCCCGTTAGGGACAGAGCAGAACCAGATGAGCTTTCATCAGAGGAGAAGGAGCCTATCATTGGTCCTTGCACCTGCATGGTTCAATGGCAATAAATGGACACCAAAAGCCCCCAAGACAGGAAGATGCCTTACTTGGGGAGGCTACAGATTGAGGGGACTTGATTCATCTTGACTGGTCCCCCCAGCCCAGGTCCAGACCCTGCAAGGTCACCCTCCAGGGACCCCCTAAAAGGACTGGGTGGCATGTCTGAGCAGAAGTCCAGAACTGAAGGACTAGCATCATAAGGCCTCCCATTCCTTGAGCCCTACTTGGGAGGAGGAGGAGGAAGCCAGAGTCAACATGTGCTCCTGAACAGAGTCTAGATGATAGTTCAGAAAGGGGTGGGACAGCAGGGCTAGCTATAAAGCCATTCAACTGGTGTGTAGCAGTTGCTGATGCAATACCTTATCTTTTGCAGCGGTCAGTGATGCCTTTGCTGGACAGCTCCTATATTATCTTGAACACCATGGTCCCTGAACTACTGGACAACTCGCTAGTCTGTGCAACTGCAGGCACTCTTGGAGGATACTGATTATCAAGACCCATTCCAGACTGGGTTTCGATCTGGTTATGGGACTGAATCAGCCTTGGTCTCCCTGATGGATGACCTTTATTGAAAGAGGGACAGGGGGAGTACAACTCTGTTAATTCCGCTCAATCTCTCATTGCTTTTGATACAATTGACCCTGGTATCCTCCTGGATTGATTCTGTGGGATGGGTATTGGAGGCACTGTGCTACAGTAGTTCTGGTCCTACTGATGGGGCTGATTTCAGAGAGTAACACTGGGTGACTATTCCTTAGCCCCTTGGCAATTGAGCTACGGGGTGCCGTGGGGTACCATCTTGTCCCCAATGTTGTTTAACATCTATATGAAGCTTCTAGGAGTGGTCACTGGGGGATTTGGAGCTAAATGCCATCAGTATGCTGATGACACACAGCTCTATCTCCCTGTGACATCTGAATCAGGTGAAGCTGTACAAGTCCTGGATCAGTGCCTAGACACAGTAATGGGCTGGATAAGGGCCAATAAACTGAAGCTGAATCCTGGAAAGATGGAAGTCCTGTAGGTAAGTGGTTCCTGAGTCTGGGAGATAGGCTCATTGGCTGTTCTGGATGGGGTTGCACTCCCCTTGAAAGATCAGGTCTGTAGTCTGGGGGTACTCCTAGATCCATCACTGTCACTGGAGGCCCAAGTGGCCATGGCAGCTCAGGGTGCCTTTTACCAGCTTTGGGTGGTTCACCAGCTACAGCCTCTCTTGGACAGGGATAGCTTGACCACTGTTGTACAGGCATTAGTAACCTCAAGACTGGATTACTGCAATGTGCTCTGTGTGGGGCTGCCCTTAAGGCTGGTCTGGAAGGTGGTGCTAGTGCAGAATGCAGCAGCTCAGCTGTTGTCGGGAGCTGCCCCCTTTCAGCATGTAACTCCTTTGCTGAGGGAACTCTACTGACTGCCTATTCACTACTGGGCCAGGTTTAAGGTATTAGTACTAGTGTACAAAGTCCTAAACAACTTGGGACCAAGATACCTGAGAAAGCGCCTCCTTCTTTACCAATCTGCCCAGTCACTGAGGTCATCAGAGGACATGTTCCTGGTGGTTCCACATGGACCCATGGCCCAGCTGGAGTCCACTAGGAAAAGAGCTTTCAGTGTGTGTGGTCCCCTTCCTGTGGAAATCCCTGCCTTTGGAGGTCATGTTGTGTTCCTTCCAGCACCTCCTGAAGACACTGTTATTTCGAGAGGCCTTCCTTGCATGACCAGCCACAGTTTATTAAATTCAACCTTATTGGAATTTGCCTTTTTAAAACAATGTTTTAACTGGTTTAACCTGGTGTTTTATTCTTTTACCTTTGTTGTTCACCACTCTGAAATCTTCTGATGTGGAGTGATGATAGATAGATAGATAGATAGATAGATAGATAGATAGATAGATAGATAGATAGATAGTCTCACTGGTAAGACAAGAATCTGAGCAACAATGCCATGGACAGGACATTACCAGAGGTTACCCAAACTGACCTGAAAGCCTAATACGTCCAAAATATGAGACACCTGGCTGTGATTACTTAATGGTGATGGACATTTTGCACTCAGGTGTCTTCCCATCTGCAGCCTTCAAGTACAGACAAAAAGAGATATGCTATATTCAATGAGGATATTTTTACCCTGTTTTCTAATATAGATCCAAATTGGCTTACAATAAATACACTCTCTCTATCTCTATCTCTGACAAGCTAGGTTTCTATGGGTAGGAAACTTTTTCAAAGTGTGTCCCATTTCAGGTTGGGGCCTGTGTAGGATACTGGAAAAGCTCCACAGGAGTCCAATTTGCATTAGAGCAGCACCACATTGTGGAGCTGGAAGCAAAGCATCCAAGAGCAGCAAGCTAGGATGTTGCTTCAACAATGATGTGAAGCCAAGTGAGGGTTAGGATAGTTTCGCTGTCAAGTCGGTGTTTCCAGCTCTGCCCTCTGTGAAGAAACTCTTGGTGGTTATGGGGCCATGCCCTATTTCTCAGGTGCTGGCTCCCATGGGATAGAGAGCCTCCCAAATCTTCCTAGTAGCTGACGTCTTCACTGTCAGGCGTTCTGAGGACAAGTCCTCCAAGTCAGAGAAAGGAACAGAGCTACCTCTTCAGGATGGATAAGTGAAGACATCACTGACCCCTGCGTGCAGGGGCAATTAGAAATGATCCTATCATGCCCAGCAAGCATAACTCAAGGATAAGTGTATTGGATTTGGATTTGGAAGAATGGCGGGCAGTCAGGTGTGAGTTTGTCCAGAATCATATGCAATATTTAATGCAGTGTTTAACAGCATTACACTAATTTGCTAGATACATTGGCAATTTTCATGATTTTAGAGTGGGTTCTCATAGCTGTAGTCACATAAAGTGAAGGCCACACTTTTTGCTAGTAACAGAAGCTAAAATAATGCACAGTAGTTGCTTTGCACAGTAGCTGTACAGTTTGTACCTTCTAGCTGATAAGGGATGCTTCTTCCTGTGCTGTGAGAAACTTATTTTGCTGCCAAGAGAGAACCACCACCACCCTTCTCCTTTTGGGCAAAGGGAGGGATGAGTGTGTGTGTTTTCTGACAGTCTGAACTAGATGATGAGACCAGGCCCTATAAAATCCTGCGCAGATTGGCCTGCTACCTGTTCTCGTCTGAGAGGGGGAAGGCATGCCACCTGCTCAGATAACTAGCCTCACAGGATGGCGCCCGTCACTCCTCTGGGAACCAGAGCTACTGAACCGAGAGTTAAGGGCATGTGTAAACTTCCTTTGCTTTTGCTTTCTCTGCATCCATTTTCCATCAATAAACTCTGTCATTCTTTCACACAAGTGGACTTGAGTCATATTGGTATCCTCAAATCTGGTTAGTATGGATCCTGAGTGCAACAGGCCCCAGTTTAAGACAATAAGATTGCTCTAAAACTGTAGCTCAATTGTACATTTTTTAAATTGCACAAAAAAGTAACTCTGGAAATAATGTTGCACTGTGGGAAATACCATTAAAGATGTCTGAACTATTTGACTATAACAGTCCTATCTCCAACTCCACATATCTTTTCTGACTGTTTGAATCAGCTCTCACGACAAGGATTATGTGCCTGTTTTGCTTCAGATCTTATCTGTGAGGTAGAGAAAATTTAAAATACCACTCACAACACTGAATAAAGGGAACATTGGTTTTGTTTTCAAACAAAGCCATGAATTAAGAGGTAACTACTGACAGGAGAATAAATTGTATTCAAAATGGCTTAGTATTCCAAGAATAAAAAGATCTCTACTCATTCAGTGATCCCAGAATTATGTGACGACCCATTTTAAACTTCAAAGGAGAGAAATAATAAACTTGAAAAAAGAAATTGAACATAATAATTAAAAGTAACAACCTGAAGAGACAGTATTCCTGACTCTGCTCAGGTCCTTTGAAGGACTACAGGCATCCATATGAACCTGGCCATGCTTTAAGTTCAGCATCAGAAGCGCTACTTGTTGATCTGCCTTTAAGATCAGTTAGATTTCCAGGCACTAAGAACAGTGCCTTCTCAATCATGGCCCCTATCTTATGGAATTCCCTCCCAAAGGATGTGCACGTGCCCACCTTAGTTGCATATTTTAAAAGGCTTTGAAAACTCACCTGTTTTGAATGCTTTTAATTGATGTATTTTATTGGTTATTTTGCTGTTTTATTAATGCTTTATTGTTGTGGCTTTGGAAATGTTTTTATATTGGCTGAATTATATTTTAATGTATTATTGTTTTTAAGTTTAATAGAATATTATTGTATTTTATGTTTGTATTTTGTTTGCTGTGTTGGGTGGACCAGTAAGACAGCTTATAAATATTTGAATGAATTGATTGATTGATTGATTGATTGATTGATTAGAAGGGTGAAGAACTTATAGAAAACAGACTTGCCCAGTCAAGGGCCTGCTGGAAAGCCACAGTCTCTGACTTGCCCATATTCCCAGATAAGAGGGAGCCTTCAGCAGTTACTTAAAGGTGAGGAAGTAGAGACACAGTACACAATGAATCATTGGGGCTGCAGTCCTGTGCACCCTTAACTTGGAGCAAGTTACATTAAACACAGTGGAACCTATTTCCAAGGATCTGGATGTGCATGTGAAAAATACTGAGGACATACCTGTTGCTCTGGTTGTGTGCATGTTCGTAACAGACATTAACATGCTTTTTAGCATGAATGGCCACAAATGCTTTGGCCATTTCCTCAGCTACTACTTACGGCCACTGGCTTCAGGTGAAATGGAAATGGCTCTGTAACTCGGCAACAACAAATCCAGACAGACAAATGAAGAGATGAAGGATAAATGTACATTACTTTATAACGTTACAGACTGACAGGTCCTATGTACATGTACTTCTCTGTCAATGACAATTTGTCCTGAGCAGGTGATCCTCTTATCAATTTAGGAAAGAAGAAGATGTGGATAGAATCAGCCATCCCAAAAGCTTGGGGCCGTCTCCCACATGACTTTGTCCCGAGATGCATGGAAGTGGAATATTCAAACTCTCAAACCAGCATCTATGGGATGGTAAAGGAGGGATGAATACCCATGGTTACCTGTTTTCACATTGCTTTTCTATCATAGAGATGGTAACTCACATACTACAATCCCATGCACACTTTGCAAAGTGAAATACTGAAGGCATGACTGCAACCTATTCTAGTGAGAAGGAAAAATGGGAGCCATCTGAAGAAGCCCGTGTGGCTGCACTGGAAGATCTCTGAGGAGCTGGGGCTTTAAAAGGACATGCATAGGGGATGGAAGGAGGGGCATGTAGCCAAGAATGAGTCCAATAAAGTAGGCTGAGCCTGTAAGGATAGTGTCAGGAAGGCTAAAACCAGAGTGAGCTGAGGCTAATGAGAGATGCTAAAACAACAAAAGGGGCTTATTTGGCCTATCTTTGGAGCAAGATATGGAAGGAAGGGGTAGGTCCTTTGCTTGGGGAACATGATGAAATGTTAACAGATGATGGAGAGATGGTGAAACTAGTCACCTCATTCTTCGCTCTCCAAGGGAATTGTGTTCAAGCTGGGGAAGGTAGAACAAATTATATAAGAAGGGACTTACAGCCCTTAAGAGCCTCGCGTGGCGCAGAGTGGTAGGCAACAGTATTGCAACCGAAACTCTCCCCACGACCTGAGTTCGATCCCAGCAGAAGCCAGGTCTCAGGTAGCTGGCTCAGGTCAACTCAGCCCTCCATCCTTCTGAGGTCGGTAAAATGAGTACCCAGCTTGCTGGGAGAAAGGTAGTCACGACTGGGGAAGGCAACGGCAAACCACCCACCTACAGTCTGCCATGAAAATGCCAGCGCAAGTAGCGTCCCTCTAGGGGTCAGCAATGACCCAGTGCTTGCACAGGAGGAAGCTTTCCTTTTTCTTTTCTTACAGCCCAGGATAGGCAAGGAGATTGTTAGAGGACACCTAGCTACTTTAAATGAATTCAGTACCAGATGATTTACACCCCAAGGGGCTTAAAGTGCTTGAGGACATTGTTTCAGAGACACTGACTGGAATCTTTGATCATTCTTGAAGAATGGGTAAGGGGTTGGAAGACTAGAGAGGGGCCAATATCCTAATCTTCAAAAAAAGGGGGGGGCAAGATGGATATAGAAAACTACGGACAGGTCAGCCTGACATTGATACCAAGCAAAATTCTAGAACAGATTATGAGGAAGGCAGTTTGTGAGCATCTAGAAAAGAATGAACTGATTACAAGGAACCAGAATGGGTTTATCTAGAATATGTCATGCCAGGCCAACTTTATATTTCTTTTCAACAGAGTGACTAGTCTGGTAGATAATGGGAACACTGTGGACATAGTATACCTTGATTTCAGAAAGCATTTGGCAAAGTCTATCATAGGGATGGTAGTGGAGTCCAGTTGGGGGCTTGAGCTCAGTGGATTACCGCCAGCTTGGCCTCCCAGACTGGAGTCTGCGGACTGCCACACTTGCCCAACTCTGTGCATGCCAAGTTGGGCAAGCACAGGGGGCCCCACTGCTTCACTGAGCCGCCATTCTGTGCAAAAGGGCAGCTTGGCCTTTTCTGTAAAGCCTGATTTTACATAAATGGTGGCTGTAAAGAGGCCCATTTACACAACACTACAAGTATAAATGGTCTATTTAGAAAATTTACATCTGTAACGTTGTATAAATGGGCCTCTTTATGACCGCCATTTACATAAAATTGGCCTTTGTGGAAAAGACCAAGCCACCATTTTGCACAGAATGATGACTCAGAGGAGGAGCAGGACACCATGCACCACTTGCCAGGCACCCACGGACGGTGTGGCAAGCAGGTTCAAATGGCCAGCAGGAGTCCGGCGAGCAGCATGCAGTGTGGATGGGGTGAGTTCGCCTATCCCTAGTCTGTCATGTTATCTTTCTTCACAAGATGCTAAAATGTGGGCTAGACAATATCACTGTTAGGTGGCTCCACAGCTGGTTAAACAACCACAGCCAGCAAATGGCTCCACATCATCCTGGAGGGAGGTCTCAAGTGGAGTGCTACAAGGCTCTGTCCTAGGCCCTGTTATTTTCAACATTTTTATAAATTACTTGGATGAGGGCATAGAAGGAATGTGTATCAAAGATGGCACAAAGCTTGGAGGGGTGTCTAACACCACAGAAGACAGAGTCAAGATTAAAAACAACCTTGACAAGCTGGAAAGCTGGAAAAAAACCAATAAGAAAGATGTAAAGTCCTGCATTTAAGAATCAGAGGCACACTTGTATGATGGAGACCTGACTTCGCAGCAGTACATATGAAAACGATCTAGGAATCCAGTCATAAGCAGAACATGAGCCAGTAGCACAATGCTGCTACTAAAAAACAACAACAACCCTAATGCAATCTTAGCCTGCATAAACAGACATGTCATGTCTACATCATGAGAAGTAAGAATTTCACTCTATTCTGTGCTGGTCTGGATGCATCTGTGAAACTGAATCCAGCTCTGAGCACTGCATTTTAAGAAGGACATTGACAAACTATAGTGTGTTGAAAAGAGGGTGGCCAGGTTGGTAAAGGGTTTGGAAACCAAGCCCGTTGAGAAATTATTGATAGAGTTTGATATATTTAGCCTGGAGTAGAGAAGAATAAGGGGAGTCATGACGGTGGTCTTCAGATATCTTAAGGGCTGTTACACAGAAGATGGGGCAGACATGTTCTCTGTTGCTCCAGCAAGCAGGATGTGAACCAATGGTTGGAAATTGTCAGGCAGCAGATTTTGGCTAAACTTTAAGAGAAGCTTCCTAATGTTAAGAGCTGATCAACAGTGAAACAGACTGCCTCAGTAGGCTCTCCTTTGCTGGAGGTATTTAAGCCAAAGATTCACAGCCATCTGTAAGAAATGTTGTTGTGTCCTGTATTAAGGTTCCTACATTGATCAGTGGATTGGACTAGATCAGGAGTAGGCAACATGGGCCTCACCCCCCACAGTGTGGCCTCTTCGTGCTGATTAATTTGGTGGCACCAGCAGAAACATTGGTGATTTTAGCACTACAGAGCATTAAAAAGCATCCAATTTCGCTTGTTCTCAAGCGAAATTGGATCCTTCTAACACTCTGTAGCAGTTTGCCACTAGATTTTGCTGGCAAACTGCTGATTCTTTTCCAGGTGCCCCGCAGAATGCAGCCCATGGAGTGGTGTGTCTAGGGGCAAAGATGGCCCCTGGACTCCCCCAAGGTTGCCCATCCCTGGAACAGATGATTCCAACATTCCTACCAGCTCCATGACTCTATGCCATTTATACTCATGTTCAAAACACTAATATAAAACAGCCCCACTCCCTGAAGTTTATTTTAAAACCCATCTTTGGTCAAGGTTGTTTATGGGGAATTTGAAATTAATCCTCTGTTTGCAAATAAGAATGGACAGAGTAGATCTATTCCCTTCACTTTCTATTCAGCACTGGTCCTACACTGGACAGTTCCACAGAACAACAATGTTCAGTCGCAACAGCAAAGAAGAGAAGGACTGTTCTGTTACTGGAAGCTCCGTTGAGGGCCACAACATACGTTACATTTCCAGATATGAATATTAATAGTTTAGGAGGTTTTGATGCATGTAATCATGTGCAGATGTCCAACCCATGTCTATTTTGTTACAGGGTATCTGGAAATTATTATGAATCAAGGCTGCCACATTTCGACAGCCTGATCGTAGGGCTCTGCTTCAGCTTCTGCAGTCAAAGAAGCTTCTGCTGCAGCAGCTAATGCAACATCCTATCTAGACCAACGAAGCAGAACCATGTAACTTGGCATCAGGGCTGAATCAAATTGCACCCTCATCCACCTAGGCTGAGATGCACAGTACCCACGGGTGGTCAAGTTATTTTGGGACCTGAGGCAGAAAATCACACAAGCACCTCTCCTCCTCCCTGGCCGTAAAAATGCAAAAACAATAAATTAAATAAGTAATTTTAGCTTCCTAGTCTTTTACCTGTGGTGTTTTAAATCTGTATTTTAAATCTCTGCATTGTTGCTAGGTTTTATGTGGTTGTATTGTTATACTGTGGTTTTACGCTTTCATATTTTATATTGTTTTATGCTGCGCTTTGTGGTTTTGATTTTTGTGAACCACCCAGAGAGCTATTTGGTGGTATAGAAATGAAATGAAATAAATAAATAAACCAACAATTTGCTGCCCTTTCAGGAAACCCAAAACCATCCGCCTGAGGCAGCCACCTCACTCTGCCTCATGGTACCACTTAAACTCCTAACATTCCTGCACTCCCTATTTTATGGGGTGTGTCATGTGTCATGACAAACATGGAAATTGGGATCTTTTATACAGGTGTGGCACACACACAGCAGATCATGCACTGTACCTCAACAAATGAGGGAAATTGACTTGGGAACAACTATTTAGAGTGAATAATACAAGCTTTATTTTACCACAGATGTTTTACAGAAGAGATCAATTCTTACTTAGTATATCAGCCCCCTACCACTGGGGTCCCCAGCGTGGTGCCTGTGGACACCAGTGTGCCTGCAGACACACCCCTTGTAGGGAAGTATGAGATGTTTGTTTCAGTTTGTTTTTCATCAAGGTTTTCCTAGTTCACAGCTTCCAGACCAAATACAGACTCAGAAGTCATCTGCAGTTGAAGTCTGCACATTTCTGAGCTTACAGTATAATTTGCGGACCCAAAAAAATGTGTTTGACAGCACGTGTACTTTTGAAAAATGTGCACAGATACACTTGAATCAACGTGAGAAGAATGCATACATTTCAAAGATGCACACAATTGATGCATACATTTGGGGAAATATGCACAAAAATATGCATGGATTTTCTTATGAAAAGGGGGGGAAACCAAAGCTCTCATTCTGATACAAACTTGAGTTGGGACAAGCTTTGAGATGGAATTCGGAGAACTTCTGCGAGCTCACGTTTTGCTGATTTGCATATCCTCAGTCCCTTGGCTGTTGCCAGGCTCCCTGCTCCTCCGGATTTTTTATTTGTATTGTTTTAGTGTTAATTTTTTTTTACTTAAAACAATTATTTTAACTGGGAGGCTGTCATGCTGCAAAGCAAAGCACCAGCCTCCAGCCCCATCTTTATTTCCAGAGTGCGTATGGGCCCCACATTGTTCCCAGAGCCATTCTTAGAAAACCAAAATGGTGAGTGGCTGCAGCCCAGTGCTTTGTTTTGAAGTGTGCCCAGCTGCCCCCCAAAAAGAAAAAATAAGATGGGAATGGTAGGGAGCATCCTGGGGGGCTAGAAAAGGGTGGTGGGAAGGGAGGTGAATGTTTTGCCTGTCTTGTGTGCACGGTGTGTTAGCTGGCTGGCTGGCTGGCTGACATGTGGCTTGCCAGTGTGTATATGTATATATTTGTAAAATGAGGTAGTAGGTAGTATCTGGGGGGCGGGGGAGGTGGCTAGAGGGGTTAGCTGGAAGGAAGGTGGCTGTTTTGCCTGTCCTGTGTGTGCACACATGTGCAAATGTAGTGTATGACCTGGTTGGTTGGTTGGTTGGTTGGTTGGTTGGTTGGTTGGCTGGCTGGCTGGCTGGCTGGTTGGTTGGTTGGTTTATTGGAATATCCTGCCGTGGTGTACACATGTGTTTGCCCGGGTTTTGTTTGTTTTTTGGAGTAGTGTGTGTTTTGCCTGTGTGCGTGTGTGTGTGTGTGTGTGCATACTACACGGGTTTCTTTTGTGTCTGGGGTGTTTGTGTGTGTGTGTGTGTGTGTGTGTGTGTTGTCTGGGGTTTGGTTTTGGTTTTTTGGTGTGGGTGGGTATCTTGCATGTGAGTGTGTGTGTGAATGTTTCGCTGAGCATCAGCAGTTTGCCGTGTGAAATGGATATTTTGTTGTGCTTTGTGGGGACAAATAAGATTTGGCATTTGGGGTTCAGACCTCACCTCTGCCTTATGTGCACTTTCTTGGCCAAGTTACTTGTCTCCGAGTCCTGTCAGTTTGCTTTCTTTGAAATAGGTGCTAGAGCAGAAAACTGTGGGTTCAAAAGAGTGGCTTTGTGTTTGGGAGCTCAGAACCCCTCTCCACCTTGTACTTACATGGTGGTGGTGGTTATTATTATAATTACATTTATATCCTGCCTTTTTCCTTTTCAGTGAACTAAAGGCAGCTTACATGATCCTCCTCTCCATTTTATCGTCACAACAACCCTGTGAAGTAGGTTAAGCTGGGAGTCAGTGACTGGCCCAAAGGCATCAAGTGAGTTTCATGGCTGAGTGGGGACTAGAACCCAGATCTTCCAAGTCCCAGTCCAACACTGTAATGTCTACACCACACTGGCTCCTCGGGCAGGTTACATTTTGTTTAGTCTCACCAGTTTGCCTTCGAAGAAATTAATGTTTCGTGATGGGCCATGCCCATTCCCCACCCCCACCCCCACCCCAGCATGGCCATCATGGATATACAGGCTACTAATCTCTTAGCAGACGTGTGTGTGTGTTTTTACAGGCCAGTAATTTTTGTGGAAACCCTCCCCACAAACAAAAACGGGGGGGAAAAAAGGGGGGAGGAACTCCAGATGCCAAAAGAAGATTTATTTTTGGCTGAACACATTTTGGAATTCCTTCCTTAGGTTCACTAAATAACATATATACAGAATATGATAGTCAGAAAATGAACACATGAACAATACATATAAAAAGCAAACATTGTTTAAAATGCAAAACTTCTAAGAATAAAACAGCCCTTAAAATTGCTCTAAAAATACAGTGGGGAAAAACCTTTAAATATATATAAGGAGTATGCAAAATAACCTGCAGTTTTATCCAGAGCTTTATAAGGAGTTTTATATTTTATATAAAACATCTGGACTATGTAGATTTTTCCCCCACAGATTTTTCCCCACATATGTAGATCTTTTTCCCACTTCAACATTATGGACTATTTTGTGAAGATCAGTGACAAGAAATCCTAATTAAATCCATTTTAATTCCAGGTTGCAACACAACAAAATGAGGAAAAGTCAAAGGGGTGTGAATACTTATGCAAGGCACTGTACATGACAAATGTTATTAGAAGACAAATCACCAAGAAATAAAACAGCCTGTTAAAGGTGAGAGTTATTACAAATTAGTTGTAATGTTTTGTTCTTAAAGTGTTATATGTTAACAATGTTTGTTTTGTATATATGTTCAATACTGTTCATTTTTAATAACAACATTTAGATGTCAGGTTTAGATTTCAGTTTTTAAACAAAAATTATTGGAACAATTTCATTTTAAAACTGTTTAGCAAGATACTGTATTACAATTGTTCATGTGTTCATTTTCATTTTCTGATTATCCCATTCTGTATATATGTTATTTAGTGCCCCTGAGGAAAGAATTCCATTGGGCCTACAAAAAAATATTCTTTTGGCATCTGGAGTTCCTCCCCATTTTTTCCTCCCAGTAACTTTTGTGGCCTTATTTAGAAGACTGGGTTACACCATAATTCCACTTAACTCTACAGGATGCAGGACCAGATCAAAGAGGCCTAAAGTTAAGCAGGTTCTGCCTACTGCAACTGTTTGGCATAAAGTATTTGCAACTCTTATGACCATTGGTACATAAATTGTTTAAAATCCTCATCCATCTCGTGTATTTCTTAGGTGCAGACTGTAAGCTCAGACCCTTAATTAGCTGAGATCCAAACTTTCTAGAACAAATGTAACGACGTTCCACTTCTGATGCCAAAGAGAGAAAGAGATTTGTTTCAATCATTATGAAGTCCACATACACATTAAACCATGCCAAGTAAAGCTGCATACTTGGCTGGTCACCAACCCTGATTTAAGTAATAAATGAATTTAGGAAGACTGTCAATCCTCAGAAGATTTGAGTGCTCCAAAATAATTAACTTTCAGGGGAAAATAATCATTTTGGAAAGTTTGTTATTCACTTCAGAAGACCACAGTGTCAGACCTCTGATTAATTTTTCCATTTGGATCCCTGAGCCATGACATGTTTCTCAGCAATCCTACGAAGTGGGCAACACATTTGGTGCCAAGTAACAGCAATTCTAGACAAAAAAAGTGGTCGAAGGAAGTACGCTGTGAACAGAAATCCTCCTTTCAGATCTTACCTCACCCTCGAATTCACTGCCTGGCTTTAGGAAAGCTAGTGTATCTTAATCTCACCCCACCACAGCCCCCAATCTACAGTATGGATATAATAATACTGACCAACCCTACAAGGTTGTTGTTAGGATTTGCTGAGATAATGTATGTGAAATGTTTTTAGGCCACAGACAATAATTTTGTCATGGGCGGGGGGGGGGGGGGGTTTCACTGCAAGCAAGTGCAAAATAGCCAGAATCTATATACCAGTAGCCTGATACATTTGAAGTGATTTGAGCCATTTGTTCAATGCTTTTTCCCCAAGAGATGTTTGTCATTCTGGTCAAATGTACTTATGGTTCAGGTCAAAAATAGTGAAACAAAGCTTTAAATTCCCGAAGAAAAATGCATGTGTTTCTAACCAAAATGTTTTAAATAGAAACATATTTTATTAAGTTAATAAAATATAATGTCATGTATATAATTTAAAGAATAAGTGCTGAGTATATGTTCATTATCCCTCTCCCTTTGCACTCATTGGTCAGAATGGAGGAAGCTGGGTGGAGATTTATTTCTTACAGGACAATTGGGTGCAACTGCTTCTGTGTTTTCCTTTATAACTCCACAAGTGAAAAGACTGAAGAGTTACTTTAAACAAAAAATGAAAGTTCAAGGAATGGGCCTGGTATATCTCTGAGCGGCCAGGTCTACTACAGCCAGGGCCCTGAGGGCTTTCAATGCTCAATAGTACTATATTAATGCTAAGTATCATTAGTAGTATTTGTTCGGCCCTTAGTGTATCATATCAAAAAGAATGAATATATCTGGAAAGTTCTCTAATGTCAACAGTAGTAATAATAAAACATTTTTAAAGCACATGAAAATTATATTTTTTCACTTCTCCCTACTATCAATCCTGTACCTCCCTCCAAAAACTGGGGGGGCGGGGGGGCAGCTCCAGCAGGAGGAGGAATTGATCATGGAATCCCCCAAACACATACGCAACGTTTGCATGAGTAGAAGGGCCGTCTGCTTGTGCTATGCTCCCTTTGGATCCAACCAATAATGGGTGTATTTATTAACAAAACTGTGATGTTTGTTAGCAACAGATAATGACCAAAAATTTTTATATATTTTTGCTAGCAACTTCTTGTTCTAGCACAGAGGTGTTGAACCTCTTTCAACCCAATGACCAAATTCCATCACGGAGAAGTTTTCAGGGGACACATTCCAGTGGTGGGTGGGGTTGAAAGCAAAAGGGGTGGAGCTACCCTCCCCCCCAATACCACCATATTGTAGCTTAAAGCTCTCACTGCCAGCAATTAAGCCTTAGGAGAAGCATTCTGAGCTTTTAGATTAGGCAAAACAAAAACCTGCACAAAAGACAGGAAATCACTGAACAATTGGTGGTTGGAGTATTGGCGGGGCAAGGGAAGGGGAAGGGGCTCTCTGGGGAACCCCAGAGGTCTGGGTTGGGACTTCAGGAGGGCCAGATTCTCCCTCCCCAGCCTGAGGTTCCCCATCCCTGTTCTAGCATGTGTCACAAGCCATTCAGAATAGTGACAAATTTATCAATAAATATAGGAATAATTGATGTTCAGATTTTTAAAATTAAGACATTTGAAAATAGTGGCCATTCCTCTAAGGCTATTGTATGATTAATGTGCAGTACAATCCTATGCATGTTTACTCAGACATATGTAACTTACTACCACTAAGTGTACACAGAGTTGCAGCCTTTATGTTCTATAGGGTACTTCCCCCCAACACATGGGCTCTGAATAGGGACGAATGCTCCTTCCTTGTTCTCCTCGAACTCTCAGCGGCTTTTGATACCGTTGACCACGGTATCCTCCTGGACCGCCTGGAGGGGTTGGGCATTGGAGACACCATGATATGGTACTTCCGGTACTTCCGGTACTTCCTCTCTGGTAGGTACCAGAGGGTAGCACTGGGAGAGGAGGTTTCGGACCCGTGGCCACTCACTTGTGGGGTGCCACAGGGTTCCATCCTCTCCCTGATGCTATTTAACATCTATGTGAAGCCGCTGGGGGCTATCATCAGGAGGTTTGGGGTGCAGTGTCATCAGTATGTGGATGACACGCAGCTCTACCTCTCGTTCAAATCTTCACCAAGGTTGGCCGTAGAATCCCTGTCCAAATGTCTGGAGACGGTGAGTGGCTGGATGGGGAGGAATAAGCTGAAGCTGAACCCTGACAAGACCGAGGTACTTTTGGTGGGAGACAAGAGGAGGTTGGGGGATGTTGACCTGGTGTTGAATGGGGTACGGCTACCCTTGAAAGACCAGGTCCGCAGCTTGGGGTTCATCTTAGATTCCGAGCTGTCCATGGAGGCTCAGGTGTCAGCTGTGAGCCGGACAGCACTGTACCAGCTCCATCTGATATGGCAGCTGTGCCCCTACCTTCCCGACCATCTGCTCCCATCGGTAGTATATGCCCTGGTCTACTCTTGTCTAGACTACTGTAATGTGCTCTATGTGGGGTTACCCTTGAAGACGGTTCGGAAGCTGCAGCTGGTACAGAATGCGGTGGCTCACCTGATTAAAGGCAGCCACCAGCGTGATCACATCACTCCAGTGCTGAAGGAGCTGCACTGGTTACCAGTTGTTTTCCGGGCCAAATTCAAGGTGTTGGTTTTGACCTTTAAAACCCTATATGGTTCCGGCCCAGCCTATCTCAAGGAGCACCTCCAGCAACACCAGATAGGCTGCTCAACAAGATCAGCCTCGGATGGCCTTCTCTCTGTCCCATCAGCCAGGACAGCTAGGCTGGTGAGGATGAGGGAGAGGGCCTTCTCTGTGGTGGCCTCCACTCTGTGGAACTCCCTCCCTAGGGAACTCCGCCATGCCCCCTCTTTAATGAGCTTCCACCACACACTAAAAACGTGGTTGTTCAGGCAGGCATTTGGGGTTGGTTAGGGTAATTTTAGAAATGTGATGTCTTTAATGTTGAATTTTATTGTTTTGAACTGTTTTTAATGTTGTACATCGCTCAGAGTGGCTGGGTGACCAGCCAGATGGGCGATTAATAAATTTAATAAATAAATAACAATGTGGGCAAAAATCAAAACTTGTTAACAGCAAAGGTGATTTTTTTAAAAGGTTTTATTCTTCCATTTGATTTCCATAATCAAATGAAGTCAAGATATGGCTTGCAAGCACCTTCAGAATTTCAAACAGCAAGCCAATCTTGTTCCCAGACTTTGTAAATCCACCCAATTTCTGATCTTCTCAGAAATACTTTTTTGTGCGGGGTAGGATATAGAAGGTCCATAAATATGTCACTATTTTTGTGAAGGAAACACCACAGGCCTAAACCACCAACATGCATTCTGTACATAACTGTAAAAAATGGGGATGTCAGAAGCTGCTTCATGACTACCAAACATCTGTCAAGGCAACTTTGGACATTTATCTCCTCCATAGATACAACTGAGTATCATCTGAAAATCACTTATTACTGTGCTTACTATTCTGACTGAAAACAGACTTGAGTGACTGACAGTCTAGGAGAGAGAAATATTAGCTTGCAACAGAACTGAATGGAGCTCCCCCCCAAACAAGTTTCTAACCTAGAACCCCATGGGCTACATTTCTTTGCAAAAAGCTGTAGGCAAGCTCTCATTGAGTGCTCTTGTTTCCTTACATATTGGTGCTCTCCTTCCCCCGGCCCCCTTAGTGCTCAGGGACAGAGAACAGTAGGGGGCACTGTCAGATAAAGGGTCTGGAAAAGTGTTGAGGAGAAAGCCAGAAATGCAAAGTGACAAAGAGAGGGCAGAATTGACAGCAGGCCAAATTTTTCCCTGTAGGTTTTCTAGTCTCCAGTTATCAGTCAAATACATAGTAAAGTGGTATAAATGCTACATTATTTACCTCCATCTTAAGGTAACTGTTACATGGTAGAGAAGAACACAGCATATGCAGGTCAACATATGTTCATCTTAATTTGATTTTTCAGTGTGGAATGCAAGTATTACAAACCTATTCAGCCTAGTTAGGTACTACCAATGAAACCTTATTGCCATTTGATAGACATAATATTAAAGCAAGGCCTGAAGGATCATCATTAATATCAAGGTTGTGCTGCTCTTTATGGTCCCCTTCTCTTCAGGGAATGATGAAATCCTATTCTACAAAGAGGAGGAAGAGGAAGGAGGGGGAGGTTCTGTACACCCCGCATGGTGTCAAAGGGGAAGTCAAGAATGCATGAATATCATTCTGTCTTGCCAGTCTCCTCAGTAAGCCATTCAAATGAGGGTTCTGTTGTTTTCTTCATCTTCCCTCAGTACATTCAGCTGCTGAAGACTGATGTCTTTAGGCCTTTAGTAAATGAATTATTAATGGGGAAGTTAATAATTCATGTTAATTGGTACTATAAGCTACTTTCCCCAACAAATGTGAGCAAAGATCAGAACTTGTTAACAGCAAAGGTGAAAAAAATAAAGTTTTGTTTTCCACGATATTCAAATGAAGTCAAAATATGGCTTTCTTAGTCTTTCACACAGCAAGCCAATTATAAAGGGGAATGCCAAATTAATTTACGTAGGTTTTGGAATACCATTCTTATTATTTTTCATTTAGGCTAAGGCTGAAACTAGATATTATGGAGCACATGCGACAGCCACCGAAAGCATTTCCTTCTCATCCTCTTTCCTTTCTTCCAGTGACTTCCACTATGACAAAACACATGCCACAACATCATCATGCCGTTGAGTTTCCCATCTCCTGCAAGCAAAAGCCAACGAAGCTGAATGGGGGCAGGTAAAATTCATGATTTGATGACACCTACCAATGCTCAAAGAAGCTCTCTTCATGCAATCACCAAATGCATGAGAAGGGAGCGGGATTATGCTCACTTGCATGTATCTCAGTGCTGATGCGCACGCACACATGCACGCACGGCAGCCGCAGCAGCGCTAGTGCAAAGGGGATGGAGCAGAGGTGCAGAACCTCTTCCAGGCCAAGGGCCGAATTCCATTTCTTAAAAGCTTTCGGGAGCCACATTTCAGTGGTGGGCGGGTCCAAAGGAAAGAGTGATGGGACCAAAAAATACCAGCATATTGTAGCTTCAAGCTCTTACTGCCTTAGGAGAGGCATTTAATCCTTTAAGAGTGGGGGGAAACTGCTCCCAATCCAGGAAACAACCAAATGCTCAATGACTGGGGGAAAGGGGAGGGACCAGGGGAAAAGTGTGTGGCTATTTGGGGAACCCCGGAAGTCTGGATTGGGAACCCAGGAGGGTCAGACTTGGCCCCCTAGCCTGAGGCTCTGCACCCCTGACATAGTGACTGCTCCACACAAGTGAGAACCTTGGTAACACCTCTCTTGTTTAGATGCACACTTCAAAACCATTATTATAATTTAAATAGAAAGACAGTATGTCTTGCCATAGTTTGGAAAACTGTGACCTGGTGACTTGTGTGCCTTCCTCAGTCTATTATCCAGGTGTTGTTAGTGGGCAACTTCAAGGCCCCCCTCTTTCTTCTGGTGGTTCTTTACCTTTATACCAGACTTGGGCAGCTCTTCAATAGAGGATGCTTTCAGAATAAGAGACAGTCCTCTGTAATAGAGGATACATAGCCATTCTATGCTCCCTTCATTACAAACTGGTCAGTAGCACTGAGCCAAGCTATTCTGGAGTGTGCTGTTTTTGCATCTGGGGAGTACAGCCATGAGGGAAAAGGATGGTTGGGACTCTTCTCTGACTTCAGGACAGAAGGCTACTTAGCTACTGGCTCTGGCTGGGTGAATCTTCTTCCCATATCATTTTTCAGTGGTAGTAATGTCTGACAGACCACATTTGATAGCTGGTTCAGTAGCAGAGATGAGTAGTCTCTTGTGCTCCGTTTGTAGAAAGGAGGAAGGCAGAGCTAATAGCTTCGTGTAACAGCCTGCTCTTGGCATCGGCTGTTGCTAATTTTCTTTGGCATGCTTTGACTACCTGTCTGAAATGGTGCTACAGTGCAGGAAGGAAATTTTTCAAGAGATTAAACTATTATTGTTTCCTGTGTGGCTGTCTTTGCTGTGTATGAAAAAAAAGCTTTAGGGGCACTGGAAAAGAGATTTGTCTGAATAGCAAAGTTGTTGTGATTTGTTTCCCCACCTCTCCCCCTCAGAGGACCTAGATTTGGCCAATTTCCTCAGGAAAGTACTTGATTAGGGCCAGCGGATTTGTCCAAGGCCTACATATAAGATGCCATAAAGGTGATTAATACTGAACTCACCATCAGAGGAAGTTGAAAGTTTACAAAAGCTATTTTAAGGATATGGGAGGAACATAAGTCATTTGCAATTTTGCCAGCATGTTCAGTATTTAAATACCTCTTTGTAGCTGCTGGTAATTAATGCTTCTTCCTATTAAACGCTGTTGTACTTTCTAGCTTCACAAGTTTGTTTGACAAATTAATTCACTGTGTTTCAGTGTTTACACAAATGGAAATTATGATATAATTAATAATAATCTTTTTATTCAAAGGACTTATTTTTATACTGAACATATGCTCATAATACAGTTACTAATATAGATGTTTATGTTTTTTAAATAAAAAAGTTCCACTTTAGATATTAGAACAGAACTATTGGCGTTCAGGATGATTTCTTTCAGGTTCCAAAGAAAAACAAGGTATGTTAGCCTTGAAAGTAGCAGTAAAACATAAAATGATCATGCTACTCCAGAAATCTAATATCAGCCCTGGGCTTCAGGCAGGCTGGTTGTGATTTGAGTGTTGAGAGGTAAGACAAGTTCTGTATTCAGAACCACTCTGAATATTAGACAGAACCAGATATATAAGTGACCCACACTTCCAGTTCACTACAAGGATTGAGCTCATTATCTTCCACATGGTGAGATGAGCAAACTCCAAAAGTATTCATGCATCCTACCACAAGAGAGACTGCAAGTTCCTCCCTCAGACATTATACAGATGTTAAAGTTTCTTATGCATCCACGTGGCCCTCATGTAGTCATTCTCAATACAAGACAGTCATCATATTGTGACTTTCCCCTGCAATGTTCACAAGTTGAGGCAGACTTATAAATGCCCCTGATGTTGTGCTTGATGTAATTAAGCTGAGATGTTTTCACTGTATTTCCTCCCTCCATCTGCAGTTGTTTTCTCTCTGTGTTTTAGTTGTAACTGAACTTACACAAGTCAGATTTCATCACTAAATTTTGAGAGTTTCAACTGATTATATAAATATTCATGAATACGGTATAACTTACAAGTTTCACCACCACCACTCCCATCTATATGGGTTCATTAGCCCTCTTCAGATACTCATATAATCATTTGGAACCAGGCTATTTGAAAGACCACATTCTCCTTTAGGAGCATGTCCAGGTGTTACAGTTCTCAGGAGAGGCCCTTCTATCTGTCCCACAACCATCGGAGGCACGTTTGGCAAGAACATGAGAGAGGGCCTCCTCAGTGGCTGCTCCCAGGCTCTGGAACTGCCTGTCAAGGGAGGCCAGGCTAGCTCCGCATCTGTTGTCCTTCTGTCGGCAGGCAAAGACATTTTTATTCAGACAGACATTTGGCTTTTACCATGACTTCTTTGCTGAAGTCAGTTTTAACTGGAGGGTGCTCTTTATTCCATTTTTTAATCGATATGTTTTTATGTTTTAGGTATAATTTTGTATGTTACCTGTGTTTTATTATTGTTACCCCTTTTAAGCACTAATTTTAGTGGAAGGGCAGGATAAAAATTTGAGAAATAAATAAATTCAGTGTCCCTCAGTGTTCAATGAATATGCGTATGACGGGGGGCACGGCATTGTAGTGGCAGAGTCCACCATATGCATGTTCTTTCACATATCTTCTTGTATGCACATAGGCCCCTCTCCATAATCAGGAACCTTGCTCTGGCCCCTGAAAATGCTAGACAGGTTCCTAGCGGCATGGGGAGGAGCCTACCCACATACAAGCATTTGTGGACATAGCACATTGTGGACATGTGAAGGAATATGTCTGCAATGCACCTATGGTGCGGCAGAGATTTTCACAAAATGCTTCAGAGGACCAGAAACATCTAAAGAAGGCTTCCTAATCACATGGAAAAGTGTTCATGTGTAGGCATTTTGTACATGTGTAAAAGAACATGCCATGCTGTGAGTGGAGTTCCCCAATCCCACTGTATGCAGGCGTATTGAATGCATAAGAAGGGCTACTGTCTTTCTAAACCTAGCTAAATGTCATAGAACAAAGGGTTCTAAAAACAAAGGGTGTAAATCACAGGAACAAAGGGTATAAATCACAGGGAGGATGGAGGGGCAGATCAGGTAGTATGAGAAAAGTTGATCCAGGCTGAATTCAACAGGTTGGCTCCACACTTAGATGCACGCCACTGAGCTGGCAGAAATGGATTTCCCTGCCCCTTCCTCCCCACAGCAGCCCCTCCAGCCCCCTGAAAATGCTACACAGAGGGTCAGGGATCCCTGACAAATGGGATGAGCTGTGATGCAGGAGGAGGGGAGGCGGGAGCCCTGAAAACTGGGCAGAAGCACCTTCCATGAGTGCAGCCCTTACGTCAACAGAAGGCAGATCCTGGATCCAACCCAGTGCCTGACGGCAGAACGCACTCAACTGACTCACCAGGCTTACACAACTGGAAGTCAACATTGGCTGACTGAAACTGGAAGTTGCTAGCTGTTACAAATTAAATAGTCATGTGAATAGATCCTTAATAGAAACGCAATCCAGACACTTTCCTAATGGATTCAGTGTTGGACAGGTAGCATTAGTAGCCATCAATCCACATACGCATACGTGAAGAAATATCTGTACTTATGGCAAGCTTTGTAGCCTTTCAGCTATTTCAGCTTTGCTTAACTTTTCTGGCTCCCAGTTCTTCAGTGAACTCCAAGATGAAGTAATAAAAGAAGGGGAAAATATAACTACAGAGAGTCTATTTAGAACTTCTTGGCATGAAGTGAGCAAGGGGAGGGGTGGTGAGGGAGGGGAATGCTGTTTATCTTGAGCAAGGATTTCCTTAGCACTACATGAAAAAACATTCTTTTTGTCAAACATAGTTAATGGTCACCCTGCTGCAGTACAAAGAGGAGCTCTCAGTAGTTCAGAATCAACAGGGTGCGACTGCCAAAGGTGTAGGCCCAAACAGATCAAATACGTGCTAACAGCACAACAGCACAGTTGATGTCTGACAAGGCTGGTGATGACTACGATGAGAAAGCAGGAGAAGTTTACGCAGTTAATATTTTTCTGCAGGGGAATGTCATCATCATCCTCCCAGTAGGCAAATAAAGGTCATGACTGAGACAGGAGAGGCAGAACAAATTGCTCCCCAGCTGGAATCTACACATGAAGTACAGAGCAAACTCAGAAAGAAACCCTCTTTTAATGTGTTCCCAGAATACAGCCCTTACAGGCCAAAGATGAGAGTGGAGGACTTTTCGTGGTCTTCCTTGGACTCACATCAAGATATCAAAACCTAAAATAATTGTATTTGTGAGTTACATTTTTCTTTAACACTGACCCCACCCCAATTTCATAAGACTCTGATTAGAAATGGCAGGATTCCCACTGTAAGTATTTCTAGATCTGTGCTAGACACAGATCTAGCACAAACAAAATGTTCTGATCCTTTTAACAGAGCTCTGCTTTATTTATGGACAGTTCTTACAACAAAATCTCTATCATATAGCCAAAACTCAAGTCCTCTTTTATCTAGGGCCATCACCATGCACTTCCTCAGTCCAGGCCTCTGGAGTGTTGGTCTGGCTTAGGGCACAGCTGATTGTGCTGCAACTCATTCAGATGATGACCTTGAAGCTTTTAAATTCTACATCCAGTTGGCTAAGAACTTTCCTAATGGGACCAGTCACAACCTTAACAACAGCTGAAGAATAAGTAATTTCTGCTTAATAAATCTTTTATGTGTCTTGCCTCCTCTTAAACCTTGAGTGAGAGAGAGCAGGAGCATCTGCTCCTCTTTCAGGGCCTGTTCAGACAATTTATGTTCCATAGGATTGTACCCAGGCTCAGATCAAGACTTGTATACACTCTTCTCTCATACTGCATTTGTAGCATGTTCTCCCAGGGTTGGCAAGATCTACAGTCAAATAAATATGGACTCTCTCAATATGCTCACAATCTTCTCCTGATGATAGGGTGGACAGGTGTCCTACTTTAAGAAAACATAACATAAGAACATAAGAAGAATTGTACTGGGTCAGACCAAAGGTCTATCTAGCCCAGCATTCTGTTCCCACAGTGGCCATCCACAACTCTTTGAGAAGTCCACAGCAGGCCATGAGCGCAATACCAGCTGTCCACTCATGTTCCCCAATAACTGATATTCAAAGGCATACTGCCCCTGATATTGGAGGTAATGTATGTCAAAGTTGTGCAGTGACCCCAGGAGTTGACCCAGAACCCAATTCAGTACTTCAGAAAATGGCCAATTTGGCTTGGACCAATTTGGAAGCCACCTGCCCAAACAAACCCCATTGCAGGGTCCAGGTTCAGTTCTGGTTGCTTTGGAAGGAACCCTACTTTGCCTTGGGAAGCACAAAAAATAGTCCAAAGGGGCCCAATTTGACTTGGGCTTTGGCCAAGTCTGATTCACATCCCTAATATATAGCCATCATGACCAGTTGCCATTAGTCCTCTACTTGCCAGGCAATTAGAGAAAGGTCCTCTACCTGAAGGTGGCCTGTATTTGAAGGTTCTTCAGTCCAAACAACCTGAAGCAAGGAGAGCAGGGGCACTGAAGTCGCCCATCAACAGCACCTGGACAGCAGACTGCTTAGACATGTAAGAATATAGGAATAGCCTGCTGGATCAGACCAAGGGTTCATCTAGTCCAGCATTCTGTTCACACAGTGGCCAACCATCTGTCTTTAGGAAGCCCACAAGATGGACATGAGTGCAATAGTACCCTTCTGCTCATGTTCCCCAGAAACTGATATACAGAGGCATATGTATCTGATACTGGAAGTGATACATGGCCATCATCACTAGTAGCCGTTGATCACCTTATCCTCCATGAATCTGTCTAATCCCCTTTTAAACCTATCCAAGTTAGTAGCCATTACTACATCTCGTGGTAGTGAATTCCATAGTTTGACTCTGCAGTATGTCAAGAAGTAGTTCCATTTATCAGTCCTGACTCTTCCACCATTCAGCTTCATGGGATGACCCCCGGTTCCACTATTATGGAAGAAAGAGAAAATCTTCTCTGTATCCACTTTCTCCACATCATGCATAATTTTGTACGCCAATATGCATAATTTGGTTAGACAGTTTTGGAACTTTTTGCAATCACTTTTTGTTTTAACCACCCTAAATAATGTGGTATTATCAGCCAACGTGGCCACCTCACTGCTCACTCATAATTCCAGATCATTCATAAATAAGTTAAAAACCACAAGACCCAATTCAAATTCTCCAGGACCCTGCTGTTTACATCCCTCCACTGTGAGAACTGACCATTTATTCCTGCTCTGTTTTCTGTTCTTTTACCAGCTAGCAGTCCAGAGGGTGACCTGTCCTCTTACTCCATGAGTGCTACATTTGCTCGGGAGAATTAGAGGAGGGACTTTGTCAAAAAGCCATTTGGAAGTCCAAATAAACCAGGGGTGGGCAACTTGTGGCCCTCCAGATGTTTAGTCTACAACTCCCATCAGCCCTAGCCAGCATAGCGAATGGTGAGGAATAGTGGGAGTTGTAGGCCAAAACATCTGGAGGGCCAAACGTTGCCCACCCCTGAAGTAAACAATGGCACACAGATCACCCGGTCAGAGTCTTTCCCACTATGGTGACATGTGTTGTATTTCTATTTAAATTATAATAATTATTCTAAATTACTGTATATCTAGCATATACGCATTTTATGCAAATCTGTATTTTCTTTTGTCCTCTTTTTGGATGATGTGTAAGTGGCCATCCTACCCCACAATGAGGGGAATGGGGAAGGGAGTCTGGAATCCTAAAACCCAGTCCTGATCTCATCTCAGTTACAATAATCTGAACAGATCTCAACTGTGAAGACACCCCTAAAAGGAGATTTTCTGTGTTCACATGAACAAAGGCGAACAGTATTAAGGAACTTTGTTTGTTTGTTTGTTTATATAGCACCATCAATGTGTATGGTGCTTTACAAAGTACAAAAAGATAGATGAATGCCCCAAGGAGCTTAGAATCTATAATGTGACACAGGAAAGAAAATAGACAAAAGGCAGGGAAGTGGATATTAGGGATGTATGGATTGTGTAAAATCTGTTCCATCTGCATTTTGCTTGTGCACCTTGGAGAGCTTCTTTAGAGTTCTGACTGGTTCTGACTGAAACTCATCCTGGATTCACTGCTTCATTGACATTGGAGCCACCAGCCTCCACTGCTGGTCAGGATCCAGGACTGAACAGGAACCAGTGTAGAAATTTAAGGAGAGCCTCATGTAGTCAGAGGGTTGAGCCCAGTGAGGGTTTAGTGGGAACATGGAAGATCAGAGAGAAGGTTGCAAGATGGGAGATAATTCAGAAAATGGAAATGCTGTTTTGAAACAGAATAGACAGTTATCCGCCCCCACACCTATTTACACTAAAATAACTATGGAGTGGTTGTGTTGTCATCAATAGATGTGGCCAAAATCAAACCATTTACCCAGCCGAGTACTGCAGCATCCAGTGAGACCTACATAAGTAGAAAGGCAAAGTAATTCTATGGTCTCTGGGAGGGCATCCCAGGGACCATAGGATGATGCAGATGTTCCCCCTCCCACTCCAAGGCTGTAGAGTCTAAATAGCTACAACTGGGGTGTGGGGAGATCTGAGCTGGAGGTTCCCCTCTCCCAGCCATTGCAGAAAGCTCTGTGGCAGCTCCTATTCTGAGTCACACAGCAACCTAGGAAGAGGGTCATGGAGGGAAGGACGATGGGGGGCAGGGGAGAGAGGGGATACATGGATTCATTGCACCCATAAGCCCCTCCATTGCCTGTCCTCACCCATGGTAAGTCAGCTAGACAGGTCGAGAGAGCTAAAAATGTTTTTAAAGGTAGAACGGAAGGCATTTTCACCTTTGTCATTCTGCCTGCCCTGCTTGCAGGGCTTTGGATGGTCGGAAGGCTCCATTCTCAGAGCTCTCCATCTAAAGAGTGACAATCTTGTAGATATTTAAGTACAGGTAATATAGCTTTGTGGTGACTCCCAATTAGGGACCCATGGAATCCATTTGAACACACTCAGAGACATATACCAACACAAACTAATTTATCTTCAGAGTGAAGGATATCTTTACTTCTACCATATCTGTCCCCTTCCTGTTCAGCAGTATTGTAGAGATGTTACAAACCAGGCAAATCTAACAGAATGTGTTAAAATAAATTAGAGAGCCAGTGTGGTGTAGTGGCAAGAGTGTTGGACTAGGAGCTGGGAGATCTGGGTTCTAGTCCCCACTTGGCCATGGAAGATCACTGGGTGACTTTGGGCCAGTCACAGACTTTCAGCCCAACCCACCTCACAGGGTTGTTGTTGTGAGGATAAAGTGGAGAGGAGGAGGATAATGTAAGCCATCTTGGGTTCCTTGCAAGAGGAAAAAGGCGGGGTATAAATGCAATAAATAAATAAATAAATCTTTAACAAATGGTTTCTTGCGTAATCAATATATCGATAGTATCAACAGTTTGTTAAATTGGTTCTGAAAGGGGACAGCAACTGTATTAAAGAATAACTAAATGGTTGTACATTTATAGCTAAGAAGGGCTAGTTATATCCAGTCCAATAGCTACATAATAGAAAGTGGTCAAGTCATCTTCATTTATAAGTATATTGTATAAAATTAGACATTACAAGGAGGAGAGGGGAAGATTCATGGATAAACTGTGGCTCTGTACCTTTCAATACTTAAAAAAAACATGTTGGCTTTATTTTATTTTATTTTAAATATTGATGTTAAATATTTATATTTGCTTTAAATATATTGGCTTTATCATATTAAACATAGTTGTATTAGTCATCCTGAATCTGCATAGTAAGAAACATACCTCAAAGCAAACAACTTTAAAAGCAGTGGTAGCTGAGTAGTTGAACAATTAGTTGTTTAACCAACTTTGTTATTAATGGTACACTTAATCTCATGTATTGTGCTCAAGGAATCTCAACCTATCCAGACAGGGCTACCTTTTCATCCTTTGAGATATAATAGAGACATTACTTTAAATGTGTGTTTAGCAGCTATGTCTCATTTTCATTTTTACTCTAGAGTAGGTGTGCTGCAGGGGGTTGGGGTCTTTTATGATCTGGATCAGGCCCCCTGAACCTACTTTAGAGTAAAAATGAAAAGAAATTATAGCTGCTAGACACACAGCTAAAGTAATGACTCGGTTCACATGATCAAAACAAGCCACCTCAGCTTAAACCTATGGGCTATTGCAGGGTTATTTGAGGATTGTTTAACCATCCAACAAGCCATGCTCCCCTGGTTCAGAGTACACAACATGCCACAGCTGGGCAGTGATTATGCAAATTGTGGCAGGCATACATGTCAAGGCTCACAGAAGCCACCGTTGAGTTGTTTTTACTGTGAGAACTGGCCCAACTTCTGTTTTGGCCGTGAGTCTGTCATTTTGAACTTCAGTATCAGTGGCATGGAGGCAGCCCAGTCTTATCCCTAGCTATATCTATTGAAGTGCAAGGCTCTGTTTGTATCGAGAGTTATATCTGCACCTGTTGAAGGCTAGTGGGGTAGAGCCTGAGAACTCTGCTCACCTGCCTATATAAGGGGCAATCCTCCCCTGATACAGTTCTCAGGCAGTACAATGTGGTCCCATCTCCTCATCCCCCAAACTTCGCTACCTACCCAGATTGGGGCCACCACAGAACCAGGGACTCCCTCTCAACTCCTCCCTGAGACATACCTTTCCAGCTTGGCACAGCCAGCCAGCCTCACCGAGCGCCAGAGTTGGCCACAGGGATCTAGAGGGGGCAAGAGCAGGAAGAAGAAGAGAGACTGCTTCTGTTCAAATAATGGAGGCTCTTGGTTCCTCCACTGATAGCCTGGCCAGAAGAAGGGAAGTAGTGCCAGCACCAAGCTCTCCCCAGGCAGCATAAGCAGCAGTAGCCACAGACCTAGCAACAGTGCCAGCTGGCTTCCAAACAGGGAGACGGGAGCTGAGGGAGCCCATGGGAATCCAGGCACCTCCATTCTTTCTCACACTGAGGTGAGAATGGCAATATGAAGTCCCACTCCCTTTTAGCAAGCCCTAACAAAGAGGACAGAAGGAAGACGTGGGAACTCTCCTGGCAGCTCCTGAAGAAAAGCCAGCTGCCTCATCACCTCAGGGTAACAGTGGAGAGACACCCCTGGTCTGAGGGACCCATTCTTTCTCTTTTGTAGGCCTCAGGCCATTGGTGTCCAGCCCTGCAGTGACAATGGTGGAAGGCCAAGGCCAGTGACTTCCTGGCCCCAAAGTGAAACCTCAGACTGCCTCTGACCCCCTCAGGGACCAAGCCACTGACTTCTTTCCAGTCTCTTAGAATAAGTCCTGGCTGCCCTGCACTAGTCAGTACAACACTGTGATGAAGAGGGGGTTTGGGCTACTCTGCTAACCCTTAAGCTTGGAAGTGAGGCAAGGACCGAACAGGGTCAGGCTTCATGCCTGGGTTTTGTGTAAAACATAGCATCGTAAGCCTGCCAGCAAACTGTCTTTACATATGTCATATATAGGAGGGAGGGAGAATGAAAGATTGCTGGTGCTGATTACAATTTATATTTACTTTCCCCCTAGAAACACTTTCCTTGACTTTTTAAAGGCAGATGAACCTTTGGAATTAATAATACAATGCTTTCTACTCCTATATTAAAACATACTTTGGTTTTAGCAACAAGTCTGATAGCTATCTCAGAAATATATCAAGAAAGATTTCAAAGGCCACCTTATTTTATTAGGCACAATTATTACATTTTCTCCAGTATTTGCTGTTCATTTTTGGTAGTAAGTATTATATGCTAATCCTTTGAGTTCGTATTGAGTTTAACCATATGAATTTTCTATCGGTGAAAAGTACAGTGTATATTGGCAGTAGCCCAGTGTATGAAGAATTAACAGTTATCAAATTATAGAGTGAAAAACATTTTTATTAAGAGAAATCACTGCCAGTGGTCATACTTTCATGTAGAAACATGACTGTCTTGTTGTTAGCCAATAACAGCAGCAGGCAATCCTGTTCAGTGGCATGTGGTGGCTTGAATAAAATCTAAGTCTGTAATGAAGGAATTTGGATCCAGTAGGAGAAGGTTGGGCAACCTTTTTGGCCCCAAGAGCTGCTGGAAGTGGTGGGTTAGGGCTGCATCAGGGCTGGTGGGTGGGGCCTGGCCAGGGCCAGTTTTCCTCTCAACCTGTCACACGTAAGTCACACCCAAAGCCTTCCCTCCATTCACACACATACAGTCATACACACTCCACCTGCAGTCACTCTCTCTCACACACACATAGGGATGGGCAGACAAGCAATGTTTGAGAGCACTAGGATGCTCCGAACATCACCTCGCCACTTGGCTCGTGCCCGATTCCCATCCGCGTTTGCAATTGCTGCTCCCTCTGTGCGAACAGGAGATTCATGCACATCGAGCCGCAATCGAACAGGAGTTTTCCACAAATCTCCCCAAATTTCCACCAGAGACTAAAGTGGGGCTGATGCAGTCTACTAAGGAATTTGTGCAAACTGAACTGGGTATCAGGAATGAGACCAACGTGAACATGTGTTCGACAATTTGCTAATATTTTCGGTGGACACATGCTTGCACTCTCATTCAGGGCTTCAAGCAGGGCAAACATGCATGTTTTGTGAGCAAAAATGAGATTCTCATACATCCGTACTCTCTCTCTCTCTCTCACACACACACACACACACACACACACCAGAAAGACTGTGATGTGTGGGGGGGTGAACTCTTCCCTCTCTATGTGCTGTCCTCCATAGCCCAGTGGAAATTTTTAAGTACCCCCTCCCCACCAAACAACTGGCAGGCTGAGGCAGTGCACTTTTCATGGCTTCCAAAAACAGCCTCCCCATGGGAAGTATTTCATACTGCACCTGGAGATTCTTGCTAAAAAAAAAAAAAAAAATCAGTATAATTGCATGGAGAGTCTCCAGAATATGCCTGGCAGCCACTAGCAGAGACACTAGTCATATGAGAATGGTAAGTCACATGAGGCGACATTCTGTATGCAGTGGCGCACCTAGGCTGGGCCCCAAAGTCTGAAGGGGGTTTCCAGGGCCCAAAAGTCTGAGGGGGTTCCAGGGCCCAAAAGCCTGGGAGTGACAACAATTGATCACCCAAAGAGTGGCAGGTGTCAGTGATGAGGACAGCAGAAGCAAACTCCATTTTAGTACAGTGGTCATCATGGTGCTATGATCTAAGTGAGATTACAATGCAAGACTGCTCATGTTCAGAGTAGTTTTAAAAAAATAGTGTTGGCAACCTTTTTGCCCTCAAGAGCCACTGGAAGTGGCGGGTTAGGGGCTACATCAGGGTTGGAGCTGGTGGTGGGGTAGGGTTGGGGCTGTATGGGCTGGTGGTAGGGAGAGGGAGAGAAATGTTATCTACGTGCGTCACAACGGAAGTAATATACATAGCCATCTAAAGGGGCAGGGACATAAGATCATTGAGTCCAGAGTCTAAAACTACCTAGCTGCACCATTGTCTACATGTTATATCTATGCCATGGATCACTCGCCGTGAAATGGCTATTTTCAGTTGCCTCCCTGTGATTGTGTAACATACACATGGGCCTCTACACTGACTGTTCACATCTGAATAGAAATTTTAGGTTTCTGTGGCCTTACATTTTCTGAGTGGTTAAATATTCATCACAATGAACAATTTCAAAGCTATCTTAATTTTTCCTCATTTAAGAAAAAACGAAAGAGTTATTTTAGTGTTCTCTGGAACAAAGCAAATTAACTTCTGAAGGCAAACACAACCGCACTGCTTGTCATACAGTGTATATTAGACTCTACAGCCTCTCCGTTCATTTAAAGATATAGGAAAGTGCTTGAAGAAAAGAAAGAAGAAGGGAGGGAGACATTTTGGTTTTAAGGCCATGAAACAAAGTCATAAGCAATGGGACATAAAACAACTCTTCCTCCGAACAGCTTACCAATATCTTCCATGATACTTTTTCCTATGGACACAAAGGGCACATGCATTGGAATGCCCATAGTGTTCTGGATCACAGCACTTGTCTTCAGAATTTCAGAATGTTACCTCAGTTATTATTATTTTGCAAAACCAACAGTATGCAAGCTGTATATAATATGTAAGTAATATATTTGCATTTCTCTTTAGGGTTAACCTAAGTTCCCACAACTGTTAGACTGCTGAGCATGCTCCCGTTAGATGTAGCCACAAAAAGTAGCAGAGACATCATTTTTGGCTATGCTGAGAATGTGCATAATGGAAAGACAAATTTTATTTAAAAGACCATCATTTTTAGTTATTAAAATAATCCACATCAGAAAAGATTTTCCCCATATTTTTCTAAGGGCCCATTTATCATAGTTTTGCCACAAGAAGCCGCAGTAATTTCATTTTTCTTGACTTCTATTAAAAAGATCAATACATATGATTCCAACGAGTCTCAGCTCAGGAGAAGATGGAGCTGGTCTGTAATCATATATGAAAGTATTGGTTGTCGTTAGCAGAAAGAGTGATTTGCAAAGACAGTGGGCCCCAACAGCAGGTACTTGAAAATTTCCATTGGGCTATGGCTGATCAGCTCTGCCTAGCAACCTTTCACCTTGCATATAATTAACTACAAATAATAAATTACCATATTAGGAGAAAGAATTGCATTGATCATATTTAATATATACCCACAGTTCCAAAGTAATATTAATTTTTTTGTATGCATACAACCTAATGGGCACATCGTGATTTTTCAGTCTGCATTTAATTCTGTCCATGCCTATGGACAGAGATGCCCATAGTTTCAAGATGCTAAGACCTGCCCATAACTATGTTGGCTATAATCTAGAAAATGTTGCTGTGTCCAAGGCCTGTTTCATACATACATACTCATCTTTTGCTAACTGCTACATCAAGTGATGACTTGCCTGTGTCCATCACAAGTCCAACATCACAGAAATAACTTTCTATCACCATAAACACAATGTCCCCCCACCAGTGGAGTCAGTTTACACAATCAGCTGCCACCCATCAAATCTACAGTAGTCAAGTGCAGAAAATGATATGATTTACTGATAAACAAAAAACACAACCCTGGTATGATTTACATATATGTATGAACCACTCTTACACCCCATAAAATCCATGTAACTTAACAAAAAGCAGCCCAAATCTATAGCTCAGCAAAGATGGCTACAGCTATTTACATTGGCAAAAGCTTGGTCAGGACCACCTCCAGGTACGTGGGTGTCCTAGGGGGCAACAGCGTCCTCCTCCTCTCTCCACTGCTGCCACTGCCCTCCTACTCCTCTTCCCCCAACCCCGGTGGCCACAGCCACCCTTCTTCTCTTCCACTCATCTCCCCCTCAATGTCTCATTTTGATGTCTCCTTCCTCAAAGCAAGTGAAGCATTCTGGGAGAAGTAACCCTGGAGCTCACTTGTGCTGTGGCAACACAGGCTATCTTCAAAGCCACCTCACCCAGAATGCCTCACTTGCTTTGAGGAAGCAGCCCTTGAAAAGAAGCTTTTGCACTGAACGAGCTCTCTGGAGGGCTGCACCAGCCACTTTTCTGCTGTGGTATGTTACAGCAGGGAAGTAGACAACAGGGCTTCTCAGAGAGGTAAAAAGGGGGAGCCAGAGCTTCAGGGGTCCTTCAGTGCCTCAAGAATGTGCCACCCCAGGCAGCTGCCTATTTCCCCTCCATGCGACGGCCCTGAGTTTGATTGAGACCCTATGCTCTCAAAGTTAAAAACACAATAATTGCCATAAAAATAAGAGCTAACTCAGCAGCAGTGACAGTCACCCCATTGAGCCTCTGGCAACTACATCGCCACCCAGCAACCACAGTAACACTCACTAATGGCACCTCCAGATTAACCCTCCACGGAAGGTGCCAATGTACACAAGGCAATGTTCAGAACACTGAGATCCTGCACAATGCACACATGTATTCCCAGGAATAGTCCCCAGCACCTGCCCTCTCCTCGGTTTCTATAGCCCTGTGCTTAGGGAGTTGGCATGAAGAACCCATCATCTACAGGACAGAAAAAACTGAGTTCCACTGTAGCACCAACGCTTCTGCACCAACAGTGTTCATCTTAATGTGTGCAAGATGGAAACAAGCATTTTTGCAAGGGAGAGGGATGAGGGCACATGGGCAAGGAAGAACAGAAGTTGCAATAACAAGGACCAAGGCAGCAACACCTTTAAAAAAGCAATGCAATGGGAAACAGGAGATGTGGGTTCAGTTCCTGCCCAAAGGTGTAAGTTGAATTGAGTTCAGTTGAGTTGAGTTCAGTTAAATTGAGTTAAATTAGTCATGAGTAACTTAAATCCGATCGATTTCAATGCATCAACACTAAGCATGACTAAGTCAGGATCCAACCCACTGAGGCGCCCTCCAGAAGACAAAGCCTTCTTTTTCAAAGTCCTACTGGGAATCATATTTTTAGCTGGGGGAAAAAAGATGTAACAGCGTTAGAACCCAAGCCTAACCACAAAAGCAAAATAGAAGAGGGCTTTTGAAGTTATCCAGGGTCAGGGATCTAGCCCATGATACACCCCCATCACTCCCATGCTAGCTCCATGCATGAGGGAATGGCCTGAGGCTGTCCTGGAAAGGAAGAGCCATTTTGGAGAAGGGGGCTTGTCTTTATTCCCCCATTTTCTCCTTCCCCTGTTTGGAGATGATGTCATTCAAAGTGAGTGAGTGTGTGTGTGTGTGTGTGTGTGTGTGTCTGTGCGTGCGTGTGTGTGTTTCTGTGTAGGAATAGCAGTCTAGGAGGAAAGTAGAAAGACTGTGCTTGAATTCTGAGAGCACATTTAGGATGCTGGCTGCCTTCTCCCCATCCCCACCCCAGATCTGATGGGGGAGCAATGCACTTTGAGACATCTGTCGGAGTGTTTAATGCTGTGCATTCACCTATGCTTAACCTGTATATTTGTAAATAAGCACGAATATTATGAAACATGAATAAACCTCCAGTGACCTCATTCCAAAGGAAACCAAATCCAGGATAAGTACTGAAACCCTGGAAATGTTCATTCCTTGGAGAAGTGGGGTGCGATATAAAGCAGTTCCAACAACAGAGCGGGGGGGAGGGGGAGAGGGGGAGAGGGAAACAATTACATGCTGCTTCTCTTCCCATTGCTTCCTTATTCTCCAAACTCCTCATATGCTTCACATGATAATAGAGAAGGAGCAGGTTACCAGGTTATAGAGAAGCAACATACACAGACGGAAGAACTTGGGTTGGAATTGCCCATTGATAGGCAGTTCCAGAGAAGAACAAGCAAGTCACAATCCTTGCCCACATCAGCTAGACAGCCGTCCATCCTGTCCTCTCCTCTTCCTAGGGAGAGAGTGATCAGCTCTGTGCTACTCAAAGTGGGGGGTTTTTTGCCTGGATAGATGGCTCTGCTCAGGACATTCATATTTATATGCTATTGGAGGTGTTCCATTATGCAGACAGTGGGCAAAGAATTAGTCCCCTGCCCCCAGTACATCAACAGTGTTGAATAACCCAAATCCAATCTGACTTGAGCAGAGTTTTGTTTGTCTGTCAACTAAAGGGAACATTCACTTCATTTCTGCTGATCACAGACTTTAAAGCAGTGCCCTTTGCAGTGATCCCTTTGTCCAGTTAATTTGGAAGATGCAAATATGCATTCTGCATTCAAATCCAAGCAATGACAAAAGCCAAAACTGCCCTGAAAACATTTTTTCTTTTCCTAAAGCAGACTGGAGGAAGAGCATTAATTTAATAAAACATAAAATCAATATAATTTTAATTTTAAGAAGTCAAAACCAATGCCAAGCTGTCTTTTAGGAATCCTGATAAGAATTCATGACCCTCTTTTCCCCTTTGGTTAGAAAAATAAAATTAAAACCAGAATTGATTTAATGATTCTCATCCTGGCTTGTTTAGCGGTTGGACATTTGATTCAGCATTCTTTGTGCCTAGTATCTTTGCTTTTATTCTTTCAACTCATATAATTAAGTGCAATAGATCTACTGTTATTACTTTTTAATCTAAAAAATGGCAAAAAAAAAAATTGCACAGTTTTCTGGAGGAAAATTTCCCCCACCCTACACAATTATTCTTACTGGAAATGCACTCATTGGTTTCAGCCTTCAAATTATTCCCTCAAATAGTTTCACCAGAATACTCTAGAGCAGCTTTGTAGACAGAATTAGTACTACCACTTCATACATTGACCTGGATCCAGAGTTAGTCATACTTAGAGTAGACCCATTACCATCAGTGGGACTTAGGTTAGTCATGACTAATTATAAGTCCAATTGATTTCACTGGGTCTATTCTATATATGACTAAATCGGGGTTCACATAACACTGTAACCCACACTCAAGGTTGACTATCGGTTGAGTGTGGGGTGTCGTTGAACCATGGATTGTTGTTGAATCATGGGTTGTTGTGTTGTGTGAACCCAGCTGCGCTAACAACTATGATTTGTTAATCATGAACAGCCCATGGTTCATAATGCAACAACAAACCATGGGGTCTCTTCATGGGCTGTTTGTAGTTAACAAACCATGGTTTGTTAGTGTTGCTGGGTTCACACAGCACAACAACCCATGTTTCAGCAACCACCCACACTCAACCCATAGTCAACCTTGAGGATGGGTTGTCATGTTGTGTGAACCCAGATTTAGTCATACACAGAGTAGACCCACTGAAATCAGTTGTGAACCCAGCTAATATGTGGGTGTTCTATTAGCAGAAAGCAGGCTAAATATAAAATAAAAGAAAGTAGTTCTTCACAGAGCACATAGTTAAATTATGAGATTTGCTACTACAAAATGTAGTGATGGCCACCAACTTGGATGGCTTTGAAAGGGGGTTAGAAAAATGCATGGAGGATAAGGCTATCAGTGGGTACTCGACATGATGGCTATTACTTCCAGTATCAGAGGCAGTATGCCTCTGTATGCCAGTCACTAGAGAACACAAGTAGAAGGGTGGTATTGAACTCATGCGCTTCTCACAGACAGTTGGTTGGCCACTGTGTGAACAGAATGCTGGAGTACATAGGCCTTTGGTCTGATTCAGCATGGTTCTTCTTAAAAATATATATATAATTAATATAATATAAAATGTTGTTCATCATCATCATCTGCTGAAGGTTAAGGTAGCAATGAACCAGTCAGTGCTTCATAAATTTGACCATGGCACTGTCTTTGTTGGGTAAGCTTGAGTATACTTTACAACTATTAATTTATTAGCCCAGAGATAAAGTGCAAGAACCATTATTTAAAAGAACAGCACCACCACCACACCAACAACAGTGATTGGACTCCTTTTCTCATGGCAACATAAAATGCTGCAGACTTAGGACTAATTCACACATTCATGCTCATCAGATGACTACTGCAACATCCAGGGATGACTTCCACATGTGAATTTTATTTATTTATTTATTTATTTATTTACAGTATTTATATGACACATTTCAGTTGAAAACTTCCAGTACAGCTCACAGTAAAATGGAAACTATAATAAATAAAATACAAGTGGTATCACGTTCATCCATATCACTCTGCCCACACTTTAAGATCAGCAATGAAAACCCTTCCCACTTGCCCACGTTTGAGAGCATTGAGATTGGCAAGCCCAAGCAAGAGGGCCTTTTCTGCAGTGGCCTAACTCCTTTGGAATGCATTCCCACCTGGGATCCACCAGTCCCCATTGTTACAGGTCTTTTAGGAAAGCCCTAAAGACCCATTTGTTCTCTTTGGCCTTTGCTGGATCTGTGAGCTGCCCCTTAGAGTATTTCAGAAACTCAGAAGAACAGGGACACTCTACATATGTGCAATGAGCATGTGAAACAATATTAGATGCTGTCAGGTGACTCTGAAATGAATGACAGCCAGGCAGATCTCTATCCTTTTGGTGTGACTCAATGTAAGCTGTCTAAAAGGAGAAATAGGAAATCTATGTGAACAGATTTGATCTGTCAGCTACAATTTGCCATGGCAGAACTCGACATAGACAGTTTGCTGAGTTATTGAACAGTTGTTGCTGTCATGGGAAAGGGCTGGTCGTAATGTGCATGTCCTGTCTGCCTCTCCTGGATTCAAAAGTCACTGGTAAGACTACCCAGTTGTCAAGTAATTCTGTTCTAAGTGGACTGAGAAAGTTCAACAGCCAGAATCACAGTGCGCAAAGGTCATTTTAGATGACAAATTGGCCCAAGAGAGCTTGGCTAGGAGATGAGCCATAATTTAATGGAGAGCACATGTTTCGCTTGCAGAAGATCCCGAGTTCAACCCCTGGCATCTCCACTTAAGAGGATCAGGTAGCAGGTGATAGGAAAGATCTCCACCTGAGGCCCTGGAGAACCACAGGCAGTCAGAGTAGGCAACAGAGGACAAGATAGACCAAAGTTCTGACAGTATGAGACACATTCATATGTACTGTCTTCTTGACTACTTAGTGACAGTGCAAAGTCATAATACATGGCTTGGATAATTGTACTCACACAGTTGACCCTGAATTATAGTCAAATTAGAACATCTTTGAGCAAATTCCAATAAAATTACCCTCTCTGAAGGTACTCTCTAACTAAACAGACAATGGTTTTAACTGTAGTTCTCATGTTGCAATAGTGATTCAATGGTGTTCTCTGGCTTATGCTAAGAAAAGATACAATTTCTTAAGAAATGAACACAGTTTATTTTTGTATAAAACACAACTGAGGCCTAAAGCCTCTAACTACAGTCCACCATTTTAACAGACAACAATAACAGCAACAACAGCAACAACAACAACACATGGGTTCTTCTTCCCACACTGCCTCTGGGAGTCAGAAGGCCCTTCCTACAAATATGAATTCTTCACTCACCACAGTACTGTTGCATGCACTTTTTCATAAAGTAAAGCAACTAGGATTTAATCTGGACGTTAGGCCTCCTGTTTTGGAAGCCTGCTCAGAAAACCTCCCAGTCTCAATGACATGACTATTACGTGATTGATTTGCAACATTTAAATATACTGTATTATTTTGAAAGTCATGTCAATCCTGGAAGTGCCAGCTAGGAGTCATTTCCCCGGATGCCTGTATAAATCCCATTAAAAGCAATGCTTTCCAAGACTCTCAAGGACATCAGAGAAGCCAACATTTTTCTCCCATCAATTTTAATGTGAGCTACTCAAGTATGGCAGAAGTAGTAAAAGAATGCATAAGAGTATTCCTAAGTAAGAAGCAGAGTTTCCTAATCTAAATATATAAAGGAATTTATTCCCTGTGGCACAGTGATCATTTATTTTATGTGTACACAATATATAGTGCAATCCATTCTCTCCCCTTTAAAGAATACAGTAATGCTGTATCGCTGTTCCTCCATTAGTTACTACCTGCCACCCATAACTTTTTAGAATCAACCTTTGGCGTGCCTTATAAATAGTAATACATTTACACAATTGAATGTCCATGCAGTTATTTAATCAAAATAATTCTGCTGCTGGTCATAAACTACTTAATCCACTCTCTCTTGGTTTATGCTGTCAACAAAAGGCTTTCACTGAATTATAGATTTAAACTTACTTGTACATGTACATGGCACTGAATAACTTGAGTATGTTAGGTGGCACATAATGTGGAATTGCTTGTGAAGTCATGTTTTAAACAGTTAATTGGAGAGTATATACAAACAGATGAACCCTAAGTGGGTCATGGTGGGGAGCAACTAGGCGGATACACCACCTCATCGGCAGCTGAGATGGCTCATGCCAGCTAGGACAGGAGAGAGGAGAGGTGGGTTTTTTTACCCTGGTGGAATTTTTAAGTCTCTTATTGGTTACAAGGGGAGGGAATTTTTCTGTGCTAGCTCTAGGCTGGCACAGGTGAGAGGGCCAAATTGGGCCCCTGTCAGGGGAATGGACTCACCCACAGAATGCCCAATACTCTTTCTTCAGCCTACAGAGCTTTCTGCTGCTGCCAGAGCTCCTCTCCGCGGGCAGAAGCTGGCAAAGGAGTGCCTCTGCCATATCCTAACCTCCTCTGATGAGCAATGTAGGATTGCAGTACTAATTAACTATCTTTAATGAAAAATGTCCTTTAACCCAAAAAGGAAGCTTTATTTTAGGTGACTTTGGTTACCACCAACAAAACTGCCTATGTAGATTTATGCTGTTAGCTTCCAGGTCTTTTGTGGAATTTGATGTACATTAAGGGAAAAGATTGACTTGTAAATGTATGGGTGAAACTACTGGCTGCACATGAGGGCACTTGCTACAATCCCAAATCCATCCCCACCTAAAATGGTATCCAGGATTCATATGACAGAATTTGCGTGCTTTTGTGCAAATGTCATAGAAAGCTATTGGATACTGCCTGATGCCTAGACACAGCTCTCTCCCTATCAGTTCTTGAACGGTCTAACTTACATAGGATTTGGAAGTTTGGATCCAAACTTTGGATTATGCCAAAGTCTGGATCTCGGACCTTATGCATACAAAGCATGTGCTCAACCACTGAGCTATAATACCTCAAATAATTTCTGATTTCTGTCCCCTTCTGAATTATCCCAGAAAGCATATGATTTGATATTTATGTCCTCTTGAAGCAACAGGACTCTTGCACCCTTGTTATTTTGTGATGCCATTAAAAGCTATAATAACACTCCGCCATATAATTTTCACTTACAAGATTTATCTTGCCATTAAAAACTACAAAGGGCCCCCAAAGACTCCATCTGAATGTGGTTCGAATAAAGAGGAATTACAAAAAAGGAAGCTAGTAATACCCCTGCATTTCTCCCAGCACACACATGTGTACCCCAGTTCTTCTCCAAAACCACATAACAGAAAGCAGAATATTGTGAGGAGCCCACATGATCACTTATGATAGGTAACTGTATTAAAAATTAAACATAAATTATTTGAATTACAGTGTTGGCACAAGATGAAAAAGGTGCTTTGTATTGTTGAAAGGGTTCGCTTACTGACTTAGGCTTTGGCTCACAAGAAGATGTGGTTCACCTGAATAAATGGAAACCATTTATCGTTTGAAACATGGATTTTAATATAGTAGAACATCCCCCATCTCCATAAAAAAGGTCAATTTCAGTGAGGCTAATGCAAAATGAATCTCACACAGATTAAAGTCATGGCAGGCAGGAAGAACTCTGGCTCTAGGAAGATCAAGAAAGAAAGCAATCCCACTAGCCCAGCTCAATTTCCCTGGAGGAAGATTCCCGCCCTCTGTTATCTCACAAAAGCTCAGTCTAACCATACCTCATGATTTTTCATCTTGGTGCCAGTCAGAAGAGGGGGGAAAATTGAGGGGGAGGTAATACATCTTTAATCATCATTCTTTTAGTTTTCGACGTACAAGGATGGGCATAAACAGCAACCATCAATTTAAGCCCAATGTTTCCTCCAATTGTCACTCACACATAAGATGTGTTAGGGCAGCAATTCCACAATGATGAGAACATTGTGAGTACATAATGAACATGAACCGGAACAATAGTCTATGGAGCTCTGCAATCCATCTTCCAACAGCGGCCATCCAGATGCCACATAGAAGTTCACTAGCAAAGCATGGTGTCTGTGTTGTTCCATTTAATATGGATAATACACAGAGCATCAGTGAATTACAACTGATTGTGGCGTTCTGAACAAAACATAACTACAAGTGATGTCCAAGCCTGGTTTCTGTAGAAATCTCTATATAAACAAGACTATCTTAGAAGAGTCATGCTGAATGCTTCTTGGAAATTGCTCTTCAATTTTTCAGTCCACCCCTGGCTATTACAAGATCCTTTGGCAATGTTTGATGGGTTAATTATGTGAAGCACTGCTTCCTTTTGTTTCTCTTAAATCTTGTATCTATCAGTTACAATGGATGACTGTATGGAGAAGCTCAGTTTCGTCTTTACAAACTTTGAACAAGAAATTCCATTTTTCTAGCCTTCTTCCTAGCATCCCTGGCTCGAGTGTGTGTGTACCAACACACATAACTTTTTCCTTTGTAATCTGGAGTCTCACACCTTGCAAAAGCCTGAATCTTAGTTCTCATCTGACTTAAGTATTGTCCAGTAGTTTCATAATAGCTATGGAACTTTGCCTATTTTTCCTTGATGGCCCAGCCATTAAGCAAGACTTCCTGTATCCAGAGGTGTGATGGATCAATAGTAATCCAATTTCCTGACCCTTCTGATTTCCTATAATAATGGGGAGAATTGCTTAACTTGTCAGAGTTCCCTCTTGAAGGAAAACTCACTGAGGGTCAAACTACATGTTACATCAAGTACATAGGATGCAACTCTCTATCTTGGTTTTTTTTTACTGTAAAGTAAACCAAAGTGATCCAGGACAGGAGCAATTGCTCTACGAGGAAAGGTTACAATATTGGGTCTATTTAGTTTAGAAAAAGGCAAGTTGGGGAAGATGCAACAGAGGTCTATTCAATTATGCATGTCTGGAGAACCGCCCAGAGAGCTTCGGCTATTGGGCGGTATAGAAATGAAATAAATAAATAAATGGAGAAAGTGAATAGACTAGAACCCAGGGTCATCCAATGAAGTTGAATGGTGGGAGATGCGGCATAGAAAAAAAGAAGTACTTCTTCAAATAGCACATAGTTAAACTATGGAATTTGCTTCCACAGACAGTAGTGATTGCAACCAATGTAAATGGCTTTAAAAAGGCTTTAGGCAAATTCATGGTGGGTAAGACTATCCATGGGTACTCATCATGATGGCTATATATATTACCCCGAAGCTCCATCTGAAAACCAATTACTGGGAACATGACCAAGAGGGTGCTGTTGCGCTCATGTCCTGCTTGTAGGCTTCCCATAGGCATCTGATTGACCACTGTGGGAAATAGGATGCTGGACTAAGTAGACCTTTGGTCTGATCCAGAAAGGCTCTTCTTGTGCTCTTATGACTACTTCCTGCATTGCAACATGCAAAACATTTCTTGTGAACCATCTGTAATTAAATAGTTATTGCCCAGCAATTGAAGATCTGCCAGAAAATTTTTTCTATGTAAATTTTCATACTCACACAACACACTCCAGGGGGTGGGGGGTTCTCTATGACAACAGAAGGAGAAGTGAATGGAGGATTAACCAGATTTTCCTAGGAATCACCTCTGGTGCTCTTTGGTCTGCACAGGGCACTGCACCAGCATAAGTCACTTAGAAGAACATACTTCCGGGGAGGTTGGAGTGAACGTCATCTGACTGGCAAGGGTGCTCAACCGATAAGAGAGGCTCCCCACCCAGTACTTCCCCTTTCCGCTTCTATAAAATCCTGGGAGGTTTCCTCCTGTGTCTTGACAAAAGCACTCCCCCCCCCCAGTAATTACTTCCATTCAGCATGAAACATTACAGAAACACAGCTGTAGATCCTTTTCCCTCAGTTGAAGCTCTCCATGCTGTAACTACTCCCTTACAGCTGGTGAAGCGGTTCAGAGCCTTTAAGAGACTTAACCCTGTGAACAGGTGAAGCACCCTGACCCTGGCTCCAACCAGCCCTTTTTCTAATCCCCTTTCTCCTTTCCCCTGAAGCTCCGGATGCTGCAAATTAATTACTTCCAAAAAGAAAGGAAGTAAACATCAAAGACAAGCCTCGTTGAAAACAATGGAAGTTACTTCTGAGTAGACACACATACGTTTGTGGTGGGAAAGACAGGGATGGGAAACACTCCTTCACTGGAGTCATGATAAAAGGCACACCAGGGCTAGCATTCTTGAGGTAAATGCAGGGGTTGTGGCACACAACAGCTATACCACGGAGAACCTGACTTAAGGAAAAGAATCATAGAATAGTAGCTTTGGAAGGAGCCTACAAGACCATCGAGTCCAACCCCCTGCTCAGTGCAGGAAGCCTTATTCCCAGGCGGTCTCCTATCCAAGTACTAACCAGCCCTGACTCTGCTTTGCTTCCAAAATCAGACGAGATTGGGCACATCCTATCGGACTTAACATAGTCTCAGGGAATCCAGTTTTTTGACAAGAAGCTCAAGGGTGACTGCGGGATGGCTACCACATCATGTGCCCTAAATGACCTTGAAATGGAGCCAGCTCATAGCAAATCAGCTGTGGAGACACACACACACATGCACACACAAATATTTCTAATGCTTCCTTATTCCTCAGACTACATTTGGATCCACAAGGTTATTTATTATACAGCTAGGTTATTCAGTATTCATTGATTGCTTTGATTTGATTTGTGCCCTGCCTTTCTACCAAGAAAATGGCACTCAAGGCAGCTTACAATCACAGATAAACAATTATGTGATTAAAACAAATACAATAAAAGCACAATTTTATACAGCACACTTCTGGGCTATTGTTGACAAACAGAACATTTCTAGATGTAAGCTTACAGATACTCTTTCACTTTTACAACAGTAGAGCTTTTACTGGCTATTTGATCTAAAAAGCAGAACTGTTTCCAAATTAACAGGAGAGAGAAATTTCAGGAAGAAATGGTGCAGGGAAGGTTTAATCTCCCCCTCCCAGTGTGTTGGTCCCAATCCAAATTGGGGTCATGTGCATTTATTCTAGAGTTACAAAAAAGACTGTCCTAAACTACACGCTCTGCTATCAATGTAACATGTAGTTTGACCCTTGATCCCAATGTTAACCATTCCTAGGCAGTGACTGCAGCATTGCTGGTGATTCTCAGATTATTTTTTTGTCACAGATAGGTCATTAAATTAAGCAGTTAAAATGTGAGAAGTTAGCATCAATGTACCCTTTTTACGCAAGAGGGGCATCATTTCAGCAGTGGTGAGATTTAACCACATTATTATGAGCTTGTTGTTGTTGTTGTTCAGTCGTTAAGTCATGTCCGACTCTTCGTGACCCCATGGACCATAGCACTCCAGGCCTTCCTGTCCTGTGCTCTCTCCCAGAGCATGCTCAAGTCCATATTCATTGCATCGGTGATGGGTGGCCAAAATATTTGAGCTTCAGTTTCAGTATCTGTCCTTCCAATGAGCAGTCAGGGTTGATTTCCTTTAGGATGGACTGATTTGACCTCCTTGCAGTCCAGGGGACTCCTAAGAGTCTTCTCCAGCACCACAGTTCGAAAGCATCAATTCTTCGGCGCTCAGCCTTCCTTATAGTCCACCTCTCACAGCCATACATTACTACTAGGAAAATCATAGCTTTGATTATACGAATCTTTGTCGGCAAGGTGATGTCTCTGCTTCTTACTATGCTGTCTAGGTTTGCCATAGTTTCCTCCCAAGGAGCAAGCATCTTTTAATTTCATGGCTACAGTCACTGTCTGCGGTGATCTTGGAGCCCAAGAAAATAAAATCTGTCACTGCTTCCATTTCTTCCCCTTCTATATGCCAGGAAGTGATGGGGCCAGATGCCATGATCTTCGTTTTTTTAATGTTGAGTTTCAAACCAGCTTTTGCACTCTCCTCTTTCACCCTCAACAAGAGGCTCTTGAGATCCTCTTCGCTTTCTGCCATTAAGGTGGTATCGTCTGCGTATCTGAGGTTGTTGATAATTCCCCCAGCAATCTTAATTCCGACCTATGATTCATCCAATCCGGCGTTTCTCATGATGTACTCTGCATATAAGTTAAATAAGCAGGGAGACAATATGCAGCCTTGTCGTACTCCTTTCCCAATTTTGAACCAATCAGTTGTTCCATGTCTGGTTCTTACTGTTGCTTCTTGACCCTCATACAGGTTTCTCAGGAGACTGGTAAGGTGGTCTGGTACTCCCATCTCTAAGAATTTGCCACAGTTTGTTGTGATCCACACAAACAAAGGCTTTAGCCTAGTCAATGAAGCAGAAATAGACATTTTTCTGGAATTGTCTTGCTTTTTTCCATGATCCAGCGAATGTTGGCGATTTGATCTCCAGTTCCTCTGCCTCTTCGAAACCCAGCTTGTACTTCCGGTAGTTCTCGGTTCACATGCTGCTGAAGCCTAGCTTGTAGGATTTTGAGCATAACCTTGCTGGCATGTGAAATGAGCGCATTTGTACAGTAGTTTGAACACTCTTTGGCATTGCCCTTCTTTGGAATTGGAATGTAAACTGACCTTTTCCAGTCTAGTGGCCACTGTTGAGTGTTCCAAATTTGTTGGCATATTGAGTGCAGCACTTTAACAACATCATCTTTTAGGATTTTAAATAGCTCAGCTGGAATGCTGTCATCTCCGCTAGCTTTGTTGTTAGTAATGCTTCCTAAGGCCCACTTGACTTCACTGTCTAGGATGTCCGGCTCAAGTTCAATGACCGCACTAACATGGCTATCAGGGACATTAAGGTCTTTCCTGAATAGTTCTTCTGTGTATTCTTTCTACCTATTCTTATTCTTATCTGCTTCTGTTAGGTCATCTTAATCTTTCCACCTCTTCTTAATCTCATCTGCTTCTTAATCTCATCTGCCTTCTTTGTCCTTTATCATGCCTGTCTTTGCACAAAACGTTCCCGTGAGATCTCCGATTTTCTTGAAAAGATCTCTAGTCTTTCCCATTCTGTTGTTTTCCTCGATTTCTTTGTATTGTTCATTTAAGAAGGCCTTCTTGTCTCTCCTTGCTATTCTCTGGAACTCTGCATTCAGTTGGCTATACCTTCCCCTTTCTCCCTTGCTTTTCGCTTCCCTTCTTTCCTCAGCTACTTGTAAAGCCTCATCAGACAGCCACTTGGCTTTCTTGCATTTCTTTTTCTTCGGGATGGATTGAGTTGCTGCCTCCTGAACAATGTTACGGACTCCGTCCATAGTTCCTCAGGAACTCTGTCTATCAGGTCTAATCCCTTCAATCTATTCCTCACCTCCACTGTATATTCCTAAGGGATATGATTTAGGTCATACCTGAATGGTTTAGTGGTTTTCCCTATGTTCTTCAATTTCAGCTGAAATTTTGCAAGAAGCAGCTCATGATCTGAGCCACAGTCAGCTCCAGGTCTTGTTTTTACTGACTGTATGGAGCTTCTCCATCTTTGGCTCCAAAGGACATAATCAATCTGATTTCGATATTGACCATCTGGTGATGTCCATGTGTACAGTCGCCTCTTGTGCTGTTGGAAAAGAGTGTTTGCTATGATCAGCGTGTTGTCTTGGCAAAACTCTATTAGCCTTTGTCCTGCTTCATTTTGTACACCAAGGCCATGCTTGCCTGTTATCCTGGTGATTTCTTGACTTCCTACTTTGGCATTCCAATCCCCTATGATGAAAAGGACATCTTTTTTTGGTGTTAGTTCTAGAAGGTGTTGTAGGTCTTCATAAAACCGATCAACCTCGGCTTCTTCAGCCTCAGTGGTTGGGGCACAGACTTGGATTACTGTGATGTTGAATGGTTTGCCTTGGATTCGTACTGAGATCATTCTATTGTTTTTGAGATTGTACCCCAGTACTGCTTTTCCCACCCTTTTGTTGACTATGAGTGCTACTCCATTTCTTCTAAGGGATTCTTGCCCACAGTAGTAGATATGATGGTCACCTGAATTAAATTCACCCATGCTTGTCCATTTTAGTTCACTGATTCCCAAGGTGTCAATGTTCAGTCTTGCCATCTCATGTTTGACCACCTCCAGCTTACCTTGATTCATTGATCTGACATTCCAGGTTCCTAAACAATATTGTTCTTTACAGCATCAGATTTTCTTTTCACCGCCAGACACATCCACAGCTGAGTGTCCTTTCGGCTTTGGCCCAGCCGCTTCACTCTTTCTGGCGTTACTTGGAAATTCCCTCTGCTCTTCCCCAGTAGTATATTGGACACCTTCCGACCTGAGGGGCTCATCTTCCAGCGTCATCTCTTTTAGCCTTGTGATACGTTCCAAGGGGTTTTCTTGGCAAGAATACTGGAGTGGGTTGCCATTTCCTTCTCCAGTGGACCACATTTTGTCATGTGCCATGACCTGTCCGTCTTGGGTGGCCCTGCACAGCATAGCTTATGGCTTCACTGAGTTACGCAAGCCCCTTCACCACAACAAGACAGTGATCCATGAAGGGGTATTATGAGCTTACATGGTGGCTTCCCAGTGTTTTCACAGATTTTTTAAAATAGGACACATAACATTTATGTCAATATATTAATTTATAGACTGGTAAACTGTGATGGTGAGATCATTAGTTGGGTAAGACACAATCTTTTCTTAGTATTATCCATTACTCATATCGGTGTGACTCAGATGTTTTTAACAAGAAATGCAGAGGTGTGTTTTCCTTTTCTTTTTTTCATCTTGTGAAAGAGGCCATTCAAACTGACATATTTTGAGTTAGGGAAATCCATTCCTGTGAAAGGGAAACAAAGAGAATGCATCCTTCTAAATGGGAAAGCTGGTACCAGAAAGTTGTGAAAATGCATCCTTCAGCACCACCACTGGAATCATTGGAATGTGGCCCCTAAGAGCTTCTCCAAAATGGAATCCGGCCCTCAGGCCTAAAAAAAGGTTCCCATCCCTGATCTTCCGCTTCTTGATCTGCATATATCTATGCTTCTTGAATATATATATACACACTGGAGAGCCAGTGTGGTGTAGTGGCTAGGGTGTTGGACTGGGAGTCAGGAGATCCAGGTTCTAGTCCTTACTCAGCCATGAAGCTCACTGGGTGATTTTGGGCCAGTCAGAGGCTCTACCTCACAGGGTTGTTGGTATGAGGATAAAATGGAGAGGAGGAGGAGGATGTATGCCGCCTTGGGTTCCTTAAGGAGGAAAAGAAGTGGGATATAAATGTAATAAATTGTACACACACGCACACTTCAATCTAGGCTCTTTGAAACCTCAAGGCTTGGATTTCTAGTCACAGACAGACCTAGGAAGCAAGAGAGCTTTGTCTCACCCTTCATACCAGGAATAGCTGTTGTTACCTGGGGTGGGGGATGGGGCAACTAATACATACAATTCCTGTGCAGCAGTGCTATCCAATGTTATCTCACAGACTCAACAACATCTGACATAAATGGGCCACAGGGAAATGTTTAATCTGACCTACAATACTATGGGCAAACAACATTTGTCACCACCAGAGGTATGATTTACCACCTTTTCTTTTCCTCTGCAAACATCTGCACATGAAATGCATGGGGCAATCTCTTTATACAAGATTAAGACTCAGGCTGCAGAGGACAAGCAAAAAGGAGTGAAATGCCCTGTGAAAAACTATAAGCTGATTAAAAATTTAGGGGGTAGGAGATCCATTCCAAGTGCAGTAATTATATGGCAAGCAAGAGGCAATGTAATGCTTAGCACTAAAATCCACTCCATATGCTATCTAGTTACCACTGTATCACCATAACTCCCATTAGTGCTTGTTATTTTAACCAGTCAGTGGTTCTCTCCCACTGTCTTCTGCTGATTCCCTGAAAGAAATACAGTTCACTTTTTGTCATAAAGAACTAGCATGAATAAGATTCAGAACATACCATTAATGGTTAAATTACGAATGTGAAACTGAAAATTGAAGAGGACCATCTTGATGGTTCTTTGAATGTCATTAGAATGGAAAGCCAAACCAGTTTAACATTTTTGTAGGAAGGTTCTTGAATGAGAATAAGGATTCTACCTTTAAAGGTGGCTTCCAAATCATTTTAAAAAATAAAATGATTTGCATTTCTTTTGGTGGGCAATGTACCTTTTTAGCGTCCCCTCGCCACAGGTGTCTTGCAGAATTTGGTCCATTTCCTTAGTTTTCCTATACTTGTTCTCTCCAGCTATAAAAGTCAACTGTGGATGTCAAGATCACACTTTACATTGTTAAGTTCATACTTTAAAGTTTTTGTGAACTGCCCAGAGAGCTTCGGCTATTGGGTGGTGTGTGTGTGTGTGTGTATAAGATCTTGTTGTTGTTCAGTCATTAAGTCGAGTCCGACTCTTCGTGACCCCACTGACCATAGCACGCCAGGCCTTCCTGTCCTCCGCTCTCTCCTGGAGCGTGCTCAAGTTCATATTCATTGCATCGGTGATGCTATCTAGCCATCTCATCCTCTGCCGTCCCCTTCTCCTTTTGCCTTCAATCTTTCCCAGCATCAGGGTCTTTTCCAGGGAGTTTTCTCTTTGCTTTAGGTGGCCAAAATATTTGAGCTTCAGCTTCAGTATCTGTCCTTCCAATGAGCAGTCAGGGTTGATTTCCTTTAGGATGGACTGGTTTGACCTCCTTGCAGTCCAGGGGACTCCTAAGAGTCTTCTCCAGCACCACAGTTCGAAAGCATCAATTCTTTGGCGCTCAGCCTTCCTTATAGTTCACCTCTCACAGCCATACGTTGCTACTGGGAAAACCATAGCTTTGATTATACGAATCTTTGTCGGCAAGGTGATGTCTCTGCTTCTTACTATGCTGTCTAGCTTTGCCATAGCTTTCCTCCCAAGGAGCAAGCGTCTTTTAATTTCATGGCTACAGTCACCGTCGGCGGTGATCTTGGAGCCCAAGAAAATAAAATCTGTCACTGCTTCCATTTCTTCCCCTTCTATATGCCAGGAAGTGATGGGGCCAGATGCCATGATCTTCGTTTTTTTAATGTTGAGTTTCAAACCAGCTTTTGCTCTCTCCACTTTCACCCTCAACAAGAGGCTGTTTAGATCCTCTTCGCTTTCTGCCATTAGGGTGGTATCGTCTGCATATCTGAGGTTGTTGATAATTCTCCCAGCAATCTTAATTCCAACCTGTGATTCATCCAACCCGGCGTTTCTCATGATGTACTCTGCATATAAATTAAATAAGTATGGCGACAATATACAGCCTTGTCGTACACCTTTCCCAATTTGGAACCAATCGGTTGTTCCATGTCCGGTTCTTACTGTTGCTTCTTGTCCCTCGTACAGGTTTCTCAGGAGACTGGTAAAGTGGTCTGGTACTCCCATCTCTTTAAGAATTTGCCACAGTTTGTGTGATCCACACAATCAAAGGCTTTAGCATAGTCAATGAAGCAGAAATAGACATTTTTCTGGAATTCTCTTGCTTTCTCCATGATCCAGCGAATGTTGGCGATATGATCTCTAGTTGTTCTGCCTCTTCAAAACCCAGCTTGTACTTCCAGTAGTTCTCAGTTCACATGCTGCTGAAGCCTAGCTTATAGGATTTTGAGCATAACCTTGCTGGCATGTGAAATGAGCGCAATTGTACAGTAGTCTGAACACTCTTTGGCATTGCCCTTCTTTGGAATTGGAATGTAAACTGACCTTTTCCAGTCTTGTGGCCACTGTTGAGTGTTCCAAATTTGTTGGCATATTGAGTGCAGCACTTTAACAGCATCATCTTTTAGGATTTTAAATAGCTCAGCTGGAATACTGTCGCCTCCTCTAGCTTTGTTGTTAGTAATGCTTCCTAAGGCCCACTTGACTTCACTCTCTCGGATGCCCACCTCAAGTTCAGTGACCGCACTATCATGGCTATCAGGGACATTCAGATCTTTCCTGTATAGTTCTTCTGTGTATTCTTTCCACTTCTTAATCTCATCTGCTTCTGTTAGGTCCCTGCCTTCTTTGTCCTTTATCATGCCCGTCTTTGCACAAAATGTTCCCGTGAGATCTCTGATTTTCTTGAAAAGATCTCTAGTCTTTCCCATTCTATTGTTTTCCTCGATTCCTTTGCATTGTTCATTTAAGAAGGCCTTCTTGTCTCTCCTTGCTATTCTCTGGAACTCTGCATTGAATTGGATATATCTTCCCCTTTCTCCCTTGCTTTTTGCTTCGCTTCTTTCCTCAGCTCCTTGTAAAGCCTCATCAGACAGCCACTTGGCTTTCTTGCATTTCTTTTTCTTTGGGATGGATTGAGTTGCTGCCTCCTGAACAATGTTACGGACTCCGTCCATAGTTCCTCAGGAACTCTGTCTATCAGGTCTAATCCCTTCAATCTATTCCTCACCTCCACTGTATATTCATAAGGGATATGATTTAGGTCATACCTGAATGGTTTAGTGGTTTTCCCTACGTTCTTCAATTTCAGCTGAAATTTTGCAAGAAGCAGCTCATGATGTGAGCCACAGTCAACTCCAGGTCTTGTTTTTACTGACTGTATGGAGCTTCTCCATCTTTGGCTCCAAAGGACATAATCAATCTGATTTCGATATTGACCATCTGGGGATTTTCATGTGTAGAGTCGCCTCTTGTGCTGTTGGAAAAGTGTTTGCTATGATCAGCGTGTTCTCTTGGCAAAACTCTATGAGCCTTTGTCCTGCTTCATTTTGTACACCAAGGCCATGCTTGCCTGTTATCCTGGTGATTTCTTGACTTCCTACTTTAGCATTCCAATCCCCTATGATGAAGAGGACATCTTTTTTTGGTGTTAGTTCTAGAAGGTGTTCTAGGTCTTCATAGAACTGATCAACCTCAGCTTCTTCGGCCTCAGTGGTTGGGGCATAGACTTGAATTACTGCGATGTTGAACGGTTTGCCTTGGATTCGTACTGAGATCATTCTGTCATTTTTGAGATTGTACCCCAGTACTGCTTTTCCCACCCTTTTGTTGACTATGAGTGCTACTCCATTTCTTCTAAGGGATTCTTGCCCACAGTAGTAGATATGATGGTCACCTGAATTAAATTCACCCATGCTTGTCCATTTTAGTTCACTGATTCCCAAGATGTTGATGTTCAGTCTTGCCATCTCATGTTTGACCACCTCCAGCTTACCTTGATTCATTGATCTGACATTCCAGGTTCCTAAACAATATTGTTCTTTACAGCATTGGACTTCCTTTCACCACCAGACACATCCACAGCTGAGTGTCCTTTCGGCTTTGGCCCAGCCACTTCAGTCTTTCTGGCGCTACATGGAAATTCCCTCTGCTCTTCCCCAGTAGTATATTGGACACCTTCCAACCTGAGGGGCTCATCTTCCGGCGTCATATCTTTTAGCCTTGTGATACGTTCCATGGGGTTTTCTTGGCAAGAATACTGGAGTGGGTTGCCATTTCCTTCTCCAGTGGACCACATTTTGTCAGAACTCTCCACCATGACCTGTCCGTCTTGGGTGGCCCTGCATGGCATAGCTTAGGTGTATGCTAAAAAAAAAAAAGCAATCAAATAGTTATGACTGTCAACTTAACTAATGGCTACACCAACTGTAAACTCTAAACATTTAAGGGAGCAATCCTATAACCACTAGACACTGTCTACAGGGCCATGGGACTGTTTGGTTCCGGGGCACTGAGGTCAGAGGCAGGGCTCTGAACACGGTTCCCAGAAACCGCACTACCTGTCCCCTCCTAGCCAGCGTGGTTCTGAGAAATGGAGCATGGAGATGCACTTTTCTGGGGGGGTTTCCAGGCCTTCACATCTCTGCTTTGGCACTGGGGACATACTTTCCCCTCCCCAACACCTGCTACCTTGGAAATAGTTTCACACGCTTTTGCACGGAACTCTGCGAAAAAAATCACCGAAAACAGAAGACATGAGAAGGGGCAACAATGTTGAGAAATGTGCTCCCATTTTGGCATAGCACTCCTTTATTATAATAATTTCTTTCAAATCTTCAATAGTAACCATGATGGGCATACGGCAAGCAGACGTATTGGACAACAGAAACAAGTATTTTGTCCAGTGGTGTCAATAATTGAAATTCATCCAATAAATCTAACCAGAGGAGGATGTGGACTCCTCTGTGATTGACTCTGACTCTAACGCCATGGTGATGTTAAGGTCAGAGCAGATATGGGTGATTTTATGTGCAAAAAATAGGGATGTATGAAAGTCACTTACCTTTTGACGAAATGTGATTTGAGGTGGGGGGGAGGTGCCCCGTCCCTCCCTCCGAAATTCTGGCCGGGGGGGAGGCGTCCCATCCCTCCCCCCTGAAATTCTGGCCAGGGGGGAGGCACCCTGTCCCTCCTGCTGCGAATCCTGGCCGGCCGGGTCTGCAAATGGCGGCAGCCGTAGCCGCCGCCGTTTGCGTCCCTGCAGTCAGCCGTGATAGGCTATGTAAATGTTTACTTAGCCTATCACGGCTGAGTTAAAAAAAAAAACCCCGCGCGTACGCAAATGGCGGCGCCCATGGGCGCCGCCATTTGGGTATATGCGTTGTTGTTGTATTTACTCAGCCGTGATAGGCTACATAAGCATTTACGTAGCCTATCATGGTATTTTTTAAAAATCTAGCCATGATAGGCTATGTAAATCTTTATGTAGCCTATCACGTTTTTTTGTTTGTTTGTTTGTTTTACCGGAAATGGCAGTGGCGGCAGCCTGTCGGAAGACTAGCCACCGCAGCCGCTGCCGCCGCACCGCCACCGGAGCCGCCGCCGCCAGGAAGATTCGCCCAAGGTAAGTCCTGTCCCGGGGGGGGCAGGGGGGCAGACCATTTCGCCACCGATTTCGGGGGGCCAAATGCACTGGCATTCGGCCTCCCTGAGATTCGTGGTGAAATTCTCTGACATCCCTAGCAAAAAAACACTTTTTTTTTAATCCCTGCATTGCTTCTAGGTTTTATTCTGGTTGTATTGTTATACTGTGGTTTTAATGTTTTATATATTTTATATTGTTTTATTGTGTGCTCTTTGGTTTTAATTTTTGTGAACTGCCCAGAGAGCTTCAGCTATTGGGCAGTATAGAAGTGAAATGAAACAAACAAACAAACTGCAAAACTATCACAGTGAGCTACTGGGGGTTCTTCCAGTGTAGGGAAGACTGATTTTAAAAGTCCTTTATCCACATGGAAAAGTTCAGTTTCATGAGACTAGGTGGATGCAAAGAGAAGGAAGATTTCTTCACTATTATCGCTGCCTTAAAATAAACCTTTAAAGGACCTTAAGCCACATTTGATTGAATTTGCCAGGAGTTTCCCACTATTTGCACACAAAAAGTTGTCCTTGTTGCCTAAATGCCCTCGGCTCATCATTAAACCAAAGGCAAGACTAGCTTTGCGCAGTCAGGAGAGTATACCAGAATATCAGTCCCAGAACAGCAACAACATAGTGGTCCATTTCTGAACTAAGACAATGAACTAACTGAAGGTATATTCAGAGTATTTCTGGCAATGAAGGAATTCTTGATCTGTTTGTACATAATTCAGATGAAGATGCTCTACAACAGTGTAAAGGTCTTAAGCATGCTATTTCTAGAAGACACCATCAGCCAGAAGGAAGATGTAGTGCCCAGAAAAAGAACAGTGCTGGAAAAAGTGACCCAGCGTAGCTATGTGCTCAAAATTATTACACCTGCTATAAGGTCTAATGCTATAACGCTGTATGCTTGTATACAAAATGTCCCTGTGCTGTAGCAAAGACTTCAAAGTTAAGTGTTAAAACATCATAAGTCTGCCTTCATGTAACTATGACACAGAGTGGCTTGAGCAGTGGGGTTGGCTACTTGCCCAGAAGAAACTTGCCCTGGGCAAGTGGAAGACTGGCTAACTACGAGTCTTCTTCAGTACTTGTTATAGTTCCAGTGAAACATGGCTCCTGAGACTTAATAAGAGACTCAGTCCATCAATAAACTTTACCATCTTATTCCTTAGGCTATAGTAATCAATTATACAAATCTATAGCTATCACTGATACACAGAGATCATAAAATGCTGCCATTCCATAAAAGGGTCAACAGCCCATAACATTGGCTTTGGCAAACTTTCCCTACATTTTGCAGCAGCTTCCACAAACAAAGCAACTTGATGTTTGCCTATCCTTTCCTTTCTCTTCCTTAGCACACATATCCGGACTGTGATAAAATAGAAGATGAAATCTGCCATCATACTATTTCCACATATACACAACCTAAATTCCATTTTAACATTTCTGTATCAGTCCCAAGGGTGAGGGAATCCAATTCATGTCTAAAAATGGATTAGATTTCCTTATCAGTCAAATGGACTAAGGAGCCTGGTGTAAGCATGAAAGGGCCTACACCAGTTCACATTTTAAGATGCTTCCTGTCAAAAAGGCATTAAGGCTGATCATTCTTTGGCATTTGTTTCAAAGTCACGCATTTAAACTGTTTAGGAAAGCATATTTTGTAGCATTGCAAGCCATTTCCTTGGAAAACAAAACCTGGTTTTGGACATTTAAGCGTTTGAAACATTGCTTGTTATTATGTGTTGTTATGATGACTATGCTGGCTGGGGGGTGGAGGTTGCAGTCCAACACAAATGGGGCACACCAGGTTGGGGAAGGCTGCTTTAAGTCAAGATATGTTCACTTGCTACACTGAGGTGCAGTTGCTAAAGACTGCAAAGATCTTTAAAAGACAGTGGGCCAATTTGCACGTCATGATAAGCCATGCTGAAAATAAGCCATAGTGGGTGGGTTGTTCAGTTGCTAACCCACGTTACTCCCACCCAACAGACAGTTCAGGAGCTCTGCAGCTTGTCATGGCTTGTCCCCTCCACCCCCACCAGTCCTCCTGCCCGCTCCCAGCATCTATTCCATGGACTTTTGTGGCACAACCTCAGCAACCTACTCCACTACTCCACGAAATGTGCTCATTAGCAGAGTAGAGGGGGGGTTGTAGTTTTTTTCCCACCGGGGAGATTTGCACAAATTTAACCTTTTTTAACTTGCAGGGAGATTTGAACAAATTTGCTAAGGCACAGTAGTTACTACAAAAGTTTTTTTAAAATATAAAGTTAAATTTGAACAAATCTTCCTGACCTGGGGGGGGGGGAATGTTGCTGTCTAGGGAGGTGATGAAGTGGAGGAGTAAAGTGTCATTTCAATACGAAACAGAGAGGGGATATCATTAAGCTGGGCTATTATACTAACCTTTCCCGCCAAAGCGGTACCTATTTATCTACTTGCAATTTCTTGCTTTCGAACTGCTAGGTTGGCAGGAGCTGGGACTGAAGACGGGAGCTCACTCCGTGCACCTTAGTGTTCAGTCATGCAGGCCACATGACTACGGAAACATCTTTGGACAGCGCTGGTTCTTCAGCTTAGAAATGGAGATGAGCACCACACCCTAGAGTCGGACACGACTGGTTGGAGACACCTTTACCTTTATTATACTAACAGCTGTACTATTCAAGAATGCAAACAGCAGGCAGGCAAATCTGTGCACCTGCAAAGGAGCCCCCCCCCAAAAAAAATCTGAACCTTTAGAGGAAATTCTCAAGTGGCATTTCTTATTGATGCATCGAAGGAGAGGCAGATGGTCAGGGAGGAGGATGAACGGATGCAGGAAGTTGTACTAGTGAGATGGCATGGAGTGACAGGGTTTTTCACCACCCTTGCCAGGTGGCTCTCTAGCCCTTTCCAACAAGCCACGCATAAGCCACTCTGTCAAGTTCACATGTCACAACAAGCCACCGTGAAAACAAGAGCTGCCCTGGACAACCAAACCACAAGCCATGGGTTGGGAGGGTAGCTTGTGCGTGGTTAACAAACCATGCTGAGGAAACTGAGCCAAGTTCAGATATCATAACAAGCCACCCTGAAACAAACAAGGGTGACAACCCACCATGGGTTGTCATGTCATGTGAATCAGGTCGGTGTGGTGCAGAGATCTGTGTTCAACTGCTGTGTTCAACCTGGGGCCAGTCACCATCTATCTGTCAAACCTACATCATAGTATTCAGTGCAGATCAAGTGGGATAGATGGCCCCAGGAATGCTGCTCCAACCCTCTTGGAGGAAGAGTGGGATATAAATGTTACTAATACTGTGGTACAATGCTATAGAATCTCATTGAACTAACAAAATATAACCTGGTTCCATGGTGGTGAGCCTTGAAGTGAAGAATTATCTTTTCAGATGTAGATAATTCAATAGGTTGCAAGAAATATGTCTACTGTGTAACAAGGTGCTGCCATGATTAATTTAAGCCTTAAATGTAACCTCTGCATGCATAGCACAAACCCCAGTAGGAACAGGAGGGACTCACGGCATATCAGTATAAACAGTTAGGTGAAATGAACCTAACTGTTTATGAACCGCCCAGAGAGCCTCGGCTATTGGGCGGTATAGAAATAAATAAATAAAATAAATAAATAAATAAAATGCTATTAAAAATATGGGATTGCTCCTTCTTTCATTATAAACGGGACAACTTTTGTAAGCTCAGTAATATGGCATTATCATGTATTGAAAGGGACAGCTGATTGCTTTGGTTTGTTTCATTCTTTTAAAAAGGGGAAACCAGAACAACAGGGCTTATTAACCCTTTATAATAGGAGAATGAGCGGCTTGTTCCCAGTTTCCTTCCCCAAGCACGAGGTCATGTCCTCCTTTCATTTTATTGGGTTGTGTTTCAGTCTGACAAGTAGCCATTGATCCCACTGCTGGTTAGGCCAGTGGTAAGTGGAGGATGAAGTTTCAGTGAAAACAAATAGCATTTCACCAGTCTGACCTTTCCTTTGGAAGCTTTTGTTGTGGTTTACTTGAAGATGTGCTTTTTTTTTTAAAGACTCTAATCGGTGGTGTCTATCTGTGCAGTTTTGAATAATCACCTTCATGAGCTTTGGACTTGACCATGAAACTTGCTATCTTCTGTTCCAAGAACAACCTAATGTTCACCTCCTTTCCCATTTATTATTATTATTATTATTATTATTTATAGAATCAAGTAGGGTTACAAATTAATAAACTCCAATCAATACAACAATAAAACAATCATATTATACCATAAAAACACCACAGTTTAAAAATAACTTCAGACCATGCCAAAAGCTTTCCAGAAGAGGAAAGACTTCATAGATTTGGGGGTAGGATACCGAGATTGGACTTCCTAAATGAAGGAGTCCCACAACTATGACAACACAACAGGAAAAGCCCTCACTCTTATAGCTGCCAGTCTAACCGCCCAAGATAGCAAATGGTGGGGCAGGCTTCCTTTGAAGATCAAGTAGACATAGACATTCCCGTCAGCACACCTGGATCAATCCATTAAGCACTGTAGAAGCCAGCACCAATGTCTTTCAGCCTGGAAACCCATTGGTAACCAATCTTTCAAAATAGGAGAAATATACTCCCTGAGATTAGGCCCGCATATTCACATATCAGATACATCTGAGCTAAATTTGTGAATGCGAGATTTATACTCCCCACCAAAATTAAAAATAGTAGAAACTTCTCTGGTTACCCCAACCCATGCCAGATTTTTGATCAGGTGAACTCCTGGCTGTAGTTGGTGGATCTCACAGTTCTAGTGAAACACAAAGTAGATCCCCAAAGCTTGATCCCACAATATCCCATCTGCCTTCCCCTGAGCTTTGGAGTAGAACAGACTACAACTCCCAGCATTCATGACCATTGGTCATGCTGGCTGTGGCTGATGGGAGTTAAAGTGCAAAATGTCTGGAGGTTGGGGAAGGCTGGATTAGAACCTTTGAGACCAACAGAGCCGGGGCAAGACCTCCCACCACCTGAGGCAGGAGTACATGCCACTACCGCCATGGGGAAGTGGAAGAGGAGCCGCGGTGTGCATGTGGGGAAGAGGAATTAGTTGCCTCATGAGGAGGAGGAAGAAGAGAGTGAGCCATGCATGGGGGGGGGAGAAGCAGAAGCCATGTGCAGAGGTAAGAAGAGGAGGTGTGTGAGCCACTACTCTTGTGCATGCACAGAGGAAGAGGAGCATGGGTTGCCACCACTGTCCCTCTCCTCCACTTTCCCCTCCTACCCACCAGCTGCCTCCAGCTGCCTTCCCCTCAATACTTCCCTGTGAAGAGTCCTTAGTGAGAGAGAGAGGCATTGGCGGAAAGGTGGCCCTTGAGACAGCCTGTGGCACAGCAGCACAGGTGATCTCCAGGGCCACCTCCCCGCCAATGCCTGACTCTCAAAAAGGACCCCTCAGAGTGAGGAGCAGACCAACCGCCACTGCCCGCCCTCTGCCTCACTCTGAGCAAGGAATCACATTGGGTGGGCAGGGCTCTGGGGAGCTGCTGAGCTCTCTCTCGTTGCGGCCTTTGCTGCAGCAGGAGAGTGGCTGGTGAGACTCCCTAGAGCAGCCGCCTGCCTCTGCCTCACTCAGCATGAGGCATAGGACATCAGCAGCTGCTCTGGGGAGCTATAACTCTTGCTTTCCTGCTGTGGTATTTGCCGCAGCAGGAGAGTGGCCAGCGGGACTCTCTCAGGTGGCCATCTGCCCTATGCCTCACTTTGAGGCATAGGGCAGCAGCAGCGGGAGCCACAGCTTCCTGGCAGGAGGGTGCACGGCAACCACGCCTTTCCAGATCTGCTGCCTGAGGCAGGGAATTCACCACACTTCATTGGAGGGCTGGCCCTGCTAAATTCTAGTTAACTGAGAGTGTATGGGAAGTATGCCTATCTGTTTACTCTGCTGTGCTTCTTGAAAAATTCCTTACATTTCAGGACATGGTGGTTGTTCCCTTATCACCTGACAAGAGGCCAATTACTGTATTGCTATATGTGAAATGTATCTGGATCTTGCCTACCATGCTGAGCAGAATGACTCTGTTGCAATGCAGCATATTGCAGACATGGATTATTAGGTGAAGCAAAGGTTGCCTGCCTCTGGCTGTGTTTGCATGACTGCCTCTATTTAAGAATAGGTAAAGTTCTGGGTGTAATATCTGGCTCAAGGGAAAACTTTGGGGCTCTAGAATATGATTCATAACAGGGATCCATGTGCTTCAAATTCACCCATATCTATGAAACGGTAACCACATGATTGGAATGTGATTTAAAACAAGAGGTGCCTATTGACAAAAGGTATCTGGATGCGTCATGTGGGCCTTTTATATGCCCTCCAGATGCCACCTGTCCTGCTTACCAAGGTCAGACAATGGTCACACCCACTTTTTCCGCTTTACTAATCAGAATTTGCATTTAAGCCTCTTCCGATCTTACTCAAGATCTTTGCAAGTTCTTTTTCCATTACCTACAAGTGTTTTGAAAAGCCTTCGTTGGAAGTCAGAACTGAATTCTAATGAAAAACACACAAATGCAAACATCACATTCATTACCTGTCTGTAACTATTTATATCTCACTAAGAAAAGAACGCAGCCACAGGGCCTGCGTTCAGAACCTTTTGGTTCAGCATAAAGTTTCTCAGAAGTAGGTTTCTATATTTACAAGCAAGTTGTGGTTGCCAAATGGAGGCCTTATTTTAAGTTCTTCTCAAAAGAGTGCCCAGTCTTTGCATTTGAGCTGAAGCAAAGAAGCCGTTGCTTGCCAATAACATGTCATGTCGAAGTGGGAAAGTTTTATATTTTCGCTCCACAGGTGTCTTCACCTCTTATCAGAATTCTGATCTTTTTCCTCCTCTAATATATTTTTTGCCAGGGAATTGACCTTGAAATAGACTTTTGAACTCTGTCTATAATTTCCCGAGTTTTGGACTTGATCCTACCAGACTTTATTTCCAGCTAGATATGAGCCTACCCAGAGCCCCTAATGCTGGGAAGAATAAAAAGGTTTCAGTTAATGTACTGTGATTTATGTTTTTAAACTTTATATTTATTATTTTACCTGCTTGTAAAACATGATGCTACACCCTAAGGTGCCTGAACAAAATAATTTATTCTGCCCAACACATTCTGGAAGAAATTTCCTTATTCAAGGGCTTTCTTTAGATATATCAAAAAGAATCCTTCCCATGTATCTTCAATCTTGAAATGCTCAAAAAGCATGGAGGACTCACCCTGATTTTATAGTTCTAAACTGGCTGAAGGGTTATCATTTCATTATGGGGGAGATTTCTTGTTGCACTTCTACTCATAAGTAAACTAACAAGGCTCTTTCCAAACATACAGTAATGGTAAGTATTCTAGGTCTTCATCCAGACCCCTTGGGACAGGACTCTCAAGCTGCAGAATACAGAATATCTTTCTTCTACACCAGCTGCAGCCCTATCTGGAGAAGACGGACCTTGCCTCAGTTATCCACGCACTAGTGACATCCAGCCTGGACTACTGTAATGCGCTGTACATGGGGCTGCCTTTGAAGACAGTTCAGAAACTTCAGCTGGTGCAGAATACAGCCGCCTAAGTATTGGTGAGGGTGAGGTGATTTGATCACATCATGCCTATGCTGTGCCAGCTGCACTGGTTACCGGTGTGTTTCTGGTTCCAGTTCAAAGTACAGGTTTTGACCATTAAAGCAACAGTTTGGGACCAAGTTATTTGGAGGACCACCTTCACCTATATCAGCCTGCCTGCACTTTAAGATCCAAACGAGTGGCCCTTCTCATTTGGCCACCCATGAGAGCAGTCAGGTGGTGAACACACGTGAGAGGGCCTTCTCTGCAGTGGCCCCACACCTTGGGAACAAGTTGCCATTGGAGGTCCACCGAGCTCCATCATTGCAGGCTTTGAAGAAGGCCTTGAAAGCACATTGTCAAGAGTGCCCTAGCTGCTTCTTGCAGTCCCCTCTAATAGCCAACTCAGGACACAGACGACGAGGATTCTTTCCAAGGCTTTATTCCTTTATTACTTTATGACTTTACAATGCTTTCAGATACTAATCATTAGCGACTAAGCAAGGAACAGCACTGGGGAAAGATAGCAGAGTAGCCTAAGCTCCAGGTAAGGCAGTTGGTCCCTGTTTGAAGGAGAACTGTGGGAACACTCTGAACTGATGGGCTAGGGAGAGATCCCCCCTCTTCCCCTTGGGTCCTCAGGACGTGACCGTTGTTTGAGCGCCAAACGAGTGGAGCATCTCCTCTCGGCACCCTCCATCTGTCATCGCTCCCTGCATCTGCACCGAGCGTCCAGCAAGCCCCCCTCCAGCGCTTTCTCACTGCCAGGGTCACTATCTCTCCCAGGAATGCTGGCAGGAGGAATCTCTGCCAGCTGCTGTGCTTGTGAGAGATGAGCAAGCTCCTCTCCCACGGATTGCTGTTCTTCCTCAAAATCAGAACTGCTCTGGGGCTCTATGGGCTCAGTTTCCACCCTGACACATATTATTTTACCTTGGTCTTCTCTTGATATGACTGGTGTTGTTGCTGTTATTGCCATTGTTGTTGCAGCTGGTTTTATTGTTGGCTGTTATTGTTGTTTTTATTGTTTTTATGTGTTTAGCTCTTTTAATATTTTTACTGTTTTATGTATTTTATTGCTGTAAGCCAGCTTAGGAGGGTTTCTGCCCTGAAAGGCAGCCAAGCAATGTTTTAAATAAATAAATATGTAAATTTAGGATTAAGTTTGTGTCATTTTTCAATCACCCAAAAAGCTAGTTCTTCAACAGAATAGTTTTGATGTTAAAAAAAAAAGTTTACTAAGGAGGCACCAGATCTTTTTTTACATATATTGCTAAAATGTTAAAATATATTATTTTACCTTGGTCTTCTCATGCATTTCTTGAGTGGTCACTGAGTTTGGCCAACATATATTTGTCATATGTACATATGAGTATTGTAAACTCTGTTATCTACTGTATTGGTAAAAGTGTGACTTTGGGGATATATTTACAATATATGCAGTGTTCACATGGGTGATGCCCTCTGGGTATTGATATTCCTCAAAGGATGGGCTGAGCTGCCCTCAGTCTATAGTTAATGTTGCTGTGTACCAACCGATCTTCTAAATTTTTGGTTCCTTTGAACGTGACACACGGTTTATTGTTTGAGCCCAAAGAGTCTTCTACTAAATGCCAATGGTTATAAATACTTCTCTGTAGACTGTTGGCAACACCATCAGATGTGAGTCTACAGAACAATTTATCATTGTGCCTTGTTGTTGTGCTTTTCTTTTCTCTTCTGTTTTGTGATATATTAGTGCCTTCCCCTCTTGCAGTGTTTTTTTTTTGCTACACCCTAAGGACCAGCCCTCACATGCATGTACATCTCTTTTGCCTCTCAGAATTTTGTTACTCCTTCCCTGAGGTTGATTCCTATTCTCACCATTTCTGTGATCCTGTAGGCATGATGGGGCAATGAGCCCTGCTTTGTGTATGCAATGTCATGTCTGGTGCAAAGTATGCAACTATAACCGGGAACATGAAAGTGGAACACAGGAACATAGGAAGCTGTCTTATACTGAGTCAAACCATTGGTCCATCTAGACCAGTATTGTCAACACTGACTGGCATAAGCTCTCCAGGATTTCAGGCAGGAATATTTCCAGTCCTACTTGGAGATGTTGGAGACTGAACCTCGGCCCTTCTGTATGTGTAGCATGTGCTCTACTACTGAGCTATGGCTACAAAAAAAGGCGTACTTTTTCAACTGTGGAATGCCCTCCTTAGAGAGGCCTATCTACTTAAGAGCTTGCAATTCCACCGGCAACAAAAATGTGACTTTTTAGGAAGACATTTGAGCTGGATTAACTGGGTGATGTTTTCTTTTGACCTATGGTGTCATGACCTCGACCTTGAGCAGCACCGAGGACTCTGACACAGAGAAGAAGAAGCCAGGAAGACCGACAGTGCGAGCCACAAGGTGCTGAACCCAGCCCTGAACACTGAGCCACAGCTTGTCAGGCAGGAGCACCTCAAGTCGGAGGTCCCCAAGCCCAAACCTACAGAGACAGCAACCCCTGAGCCAGATTCCCCTGAGGAACTTGCCCTTTTTATGCCAGCGGCCACACGCTGCCCAGTGCTACCTCACCAGCACAGGTAATGCACAAGGCAGGAGACTGAGAGGCAGCTGAGGCAACTGAGTAGTAGGCAACAGTGCCAACAGGGACCAGAAAAAAACAGCTGTAAGGCTGGAAACCAAAGTCAAAAACAAAACAGCTGCACCAACTGAATTCCCAATGCGCTTTGACACTTGGTCTTTATCAAGGGGAAAAGTCTTGGAGATTCTGTTGGAGGATACCCTCTCCCTTGCTTCGTTGGAAGAAGCAAGGAGAAGGGAATCCAAAGAAGCAAGGGAGAGAGAATCCTCCAAAAGAATCTCCAAGATTTTTTCCCTTGATAAAGACCAAGTGTTGAAACGCATTGGGAATTCAGTTGGTGCAGCTGTTTCTTTTTTGATTTTGGCAACTGAGTAGTAGGCCTGAAGTCTGAGGAGTAAGCTACTAAGGTTTAGGCTTCTGGCCAGAAAAGTAACCATTAAAGACACAGGAAGGGGTGGAACCTGGAAGGGGTCATGTGGACCAAAAGGTATAAAAGGCCTCTGATGAGCTCCAGACATTTTTTTTTTATAATTATTTCATTTCTTTTTTTTTTACAAAATACAACAATTACAAATTTCACGTCATAACGAAATGTAACATCCCGTTGAAGCAAGTTGTCTGCTTGGAGCTATCCAAGGTTCTGTAACTCCAACCTCTCTTCCCCATCTTCAGCTACCTGAGCTTTTAATTGGAGATGCCTCGGATTGAACCTGGGGTCTTCTATAGCAGGGGTGCAGAACCTCAGTCCTGGGAGCTGAATCCAGCCCTCTAGGGGTCCTAATCTGGCCCTACATGGTTCTCCAGGAGGCCACATCCTCTTTCAACCAACTGCTGATCAGTTGGCATTTTTCCGGCTTCTGTGCATTTTTGCCCATTCTAAAAGGTTCACTCCCTACTGGCAGGAACATCTTTAAGTTAATATATGCTGGTATTTTTGGTTTTGGGGGTCCTGCCCCTTTTGCCCTTGGCCCCACTCACCACTGGGATGTGGGCCTCGAGAGCTTCTCCAAAATGGAATTCAGCCATAGGGCTGAAAGGGATTCTGCACCCCTGTTCTGTAGTATGCAAAGCACATGCTCTACTACTGAGGTCCAGTCCTTCCCCCAAAGGGGATGAACTGAACATAGCATAAGATTCTCCAACACTGTTGGGTAGAAATTGCATTAAAAATCTCCAGGACAGATTTATCCAGTATTCCTAAATAATTAAGTTTTCTTTGTTTGAGAATTAGATTGGCACATGCACATACAAAGATTACTATCTTTAGGTAAAGGAAAAGGACAAAATTATCCAAGATGTAAATTTATATGATCTATGACTTTTCACTGAAGTTTTAAGCTGCATAATAACTTCTATCAAGTACTGCCTTTCTCCTGGAATTAAGCAAAGATGCCAAAAGGCACAGGGGTGTTTTTCTATCTAAATTCTGGCCTGTATTTTAAGTATCAAAAATGCAGAGTGGCTGGGTTTTCTAAAGGGCCAAATGAAATATTTGCTCCCACCAATCTGTGCTTCAACACAAGCTATTTTTAAACCAGGAACCTGGCATTTTCCATGCTGATGAAAAAAGAATTTAACTAGAACTCCAACCCAAAAAAACAAAAAGAAAGAGCTGTAATCTAAAGCCACGCTGAAAAGGAAGTTCATGCTGCAAACCCCTGACTAATCAGAAAGTGATGCAGATGTGAAAGGAAATAGTTAGCTCGGCTCTATTTTCACCCAGCTGAAAATCAGATGTTTGGAAATACCCTGCATTTTTTTCCTAAATACACTTGGCTGTTCATATAAAAACAATTCATTGCATTAAGGAACCCTGGCCTGATTATGAGCTCCTTTACACACATCCTATACTAATATAACTTTGCTGAATGTGTTGAAAATAGATGTCATTTAGGCGAGAATAAGTGAGCTGAGGACTCATATCATAAAATAGATGCATATAGGACGTGTGTTTCTTGTATACAATCTGTTTGGGAAAAGGGTAAATTCATTTGCCAAATTCATCATCATACTGTATGCTTACTAAATGGGGATGGATCGTCTTCTTTGTGAAGAAAAGCTTAAACATCTGGTGCTTTCTACCTTACAGGTGCAGAAAAGGGCAACCAAAATGATCAAGGGGGTAAAGCAACTCCCCTATGAAGAAAAGTTTGCATTTGCAGCTGTTTAGCTTAGAAGAAAGGCAAGTAAGGGGAGACATGATAGAGGGGTATAAAATTATGCATGGTGTAGAGAAAGTGGATAGGGAGAACTTTTTCTCCCGCTATGAAGATCCTAGAACTCAGGGTCATCCCATGAAGCTGAATGGTGGGCAACTCACGACAGACAAAAAAGAAGCTGTTCTTCACACTGTGCATTGTTAAATGATAGACTTCTACACCGCAAGATATAGTGATGGACACCAAGTTGGCCAACTTTAAAAGGGGATTAGAGAAATTTATGGAAGATAAGGCTATCAATGGCTACTAATCATGATGACTATATATTACTTCCAGTATCAGAGGCAGTATGCCTTTGTTATGCCAGTTGCTGGGGAACATGAACGGGAGCATGCTGTTGCACTCATGTGCTGCTTGTGGGCTTCTCATAGGCATCTGGTTGGCCACTGTGTGAACAGAATGCTAGACTAGCTAGGTCTTTGGTCTGATCCACCATGGCTCTTCTCTTGTCCTTTCAAAAAAGACAACTGGGGAGCTAGAAGTTAATAAAAACAGGAACAATAGGAAGACAATGAATAGAGGGAAAGTATACATTCACAAAAGACAAAGATCATAGTCCAACATACAATAAAGCATGTCAGCCCAATGAAATCGATGGGCTGCAACCAGACTACATTAGATTAACTTAGGGAGCAATCCTCTGGCCGTCAGTGGCTAGACAGCCATAGGATACGTCGGTTTCCGGGAACCGACTTCCCTGAGAACTGACCTTTCCCCCTCCCACACTTCCTTGTAGGCAGTGCAGAATGGCCCCATGCACCATGCTTGGAATAGAAGCACGGAGCAGCAAAAACAAGGTGTTCCGGGGGGTGTTCCGGGGCGGGGGAGGCGGAAATGCTGGGATGACACATCCAATATGTTGTCTGGCAGCCACTTCCCCCACTCCACATTCCTGTGGCTAGACAGCTGAAATAGGCTGTCTAGCCACAAGTGCAGGACAGCTGAAGTGCGGAGGGGACGATCCCCTCCGTGCTTCTCCTGCCCTGCATTGGATAGGTGGTCGCCTCCGAGTTCAGAGGTAGCCACCTACCCCAGAAGGATTGCACCCTTAGTTCCCTTTGAAAATAATTGGATTTAAGTCATGACTTACTTGACTAGGAGCCAGTGTGGTGTAGTGGCAAGAGTGTTGGACTAGGAGCTGGGAGATCCGGGTTCTAGTCCCCACTCAGCCATGGAAGCTCACTGGGTGACTTTGGGCCAGTCACAGACTCTCAGCCCAACCCACCTCACAGGGTTGTTGTTGTGAGGATAAAATGGAGAGGAGGAGGATAATGTCAGCCGCCTTGGGTTCCTTGCAAGAGGAAAAAAGGCGGGGTATAAATGCAATAAATAAATAAATAAATAAATTGACATTAGTTAGTTGACAGTGCAATGCTATGTCCCATAGCATTCAATGGGACTTGATCCTAGGTAATTGTGTATAGGATTACAGTGTAAATCAACTAATTTCTATTAACTAAATCTGGATACAACCAAATGGGGTTAACAGCGCAATACTATACACCTCAACTCGGAAGGAAGCTGACATGTTTATGGGTCTTACTCCCACGTTTGTATAGGACTGCAGCCTAAGTGAAATTATTTATGTGTTGGATTGTAACCAAAATCTCAGGACATCCATTGACATTGTTTTATGCCTGCTGTTATCAAACCAAAATAAGCACTTCTTCACAAATCCACCAGCAGTGCTGGGGGGGGGGGTGGAGAGGGAGAGGGAAAGTTACAGCACTTCCCCTCCCAATTTAGATCCTTTGTTGTCTTTGGCCCAGTGCTAATATCTATTTTGGCCCCTTATAGTCTGATTCTAACCACAACTAGCAAAGTGGGAATTGTCCCTGCCACTCAGGAGTTCTCTGCTTCATATTCTGCCTCCCAATAGGCTTGGGAAACAGGGAGTAGCTGCATTGCCATGCACTTTGGCTCTGCATGCATTATGGTATTTATTTTATGTAGCACTAAACAAGCTTGTGTAATTGCTTTTCATTAGTTATATCCACCATTGATAATCCTAAGGGCCAAGAAATCCACCCTCGCATTTTTTTTCTAAGTGCCTGTGAAGGCCATGCTGCATTTGGATATTTTTTTGTTAAAAAAAATTGATTGCCCCATGTTTCGTTATCAGCCCAAGGGCCTATTTTTACAAAACCCAACATTTGAAAGGATGGATCATCATTCTGAGGTGTCCGCTTTCCTTAAAAAAATGGATGTGTGAATTTGCTCACAATCCATACCATTTATTTGTTTTGTTTCTTTTTTCCCTTTCCCTGAGAGGTGAGAAGTTCTTGGTTGCCTTTATAAGATTCCTTTGAGGTAGAAAGCACTGGAGATTGATGATGCCATTAAAATAAACTGTTTATTTAGAAGTATATGGGTCAAAGGCATTACGGGAGCAGAAAAAAGCACGATACACCAGATTCTTAGCAACATCAGTTACATCTCTCACAATCTAACTCCCACATTGTATGTTTCTAGCTCCCCTTGCTTATGCTTCGCCAGACGTGGTCCAGGCAAACTGGTTTCAGCACCACATTTTGCTTCAGGTAGGTGTTATTCGAAATACATTTTGGGTGTCTGACCATCTAAAAGTGCCATGATCTGCTTCACTGATTCCCCATTTACTAGGAATGTGCTTCAGGTTCAGATGAATCCTCAACTGAATCATGTTGATTCAGACAGGTTCAGGAGGCGTCTGAACCAAAGTGAGGCTCCTCTAAAGCAGACTTTAGGTTGCACTCCCCCTAAAGGATCATGTTCATAGTTTGGGGGTGCTCTTGGATCCAGAACTGTCACTTGAGGCACAGGTGAACTCAGTGGCATGGAGCACTTTTTATCAGCTTAGGCTGGTATACCAACTACGTCCTTATCTGGACAGAGATAGCCTAGCTAGTTATCCATGCTCTGATAACTCATCTGGATTACTGCAATGCATTATACTTGGGGCTGCCTTTGAAAACAGTCCAGAAACTTCGGCTGGTCCAAAAAAGGGCAGCAACATTGTTGGCAGGGACCAGCCAGCGAGCTCATATTACGCCAGTACTTTTTCAGCTGCACTGGCTGCCAGGCCATTTCCAGGCCCGATGCAAAATGCTGGTATTAACATTCAAAGCCCTTAACGGCTTGGGGCCAGGTTATCTGAAGGATCGCCTCCTCCCATATGTGCCTGCCCAGACCTTAAGATCATCCTTACCCCTTTTCCGTGAGCCCCTGCCAAAAGAAGTGAGGTGGGTGGCTACTAGGAGGAGGGCTTTTTCTGCTGTGGCACCCCGGCTGTGGAATGAGCTCCCTAGTGAGGTTCGCCTGGCACCTACATTGTATTCCTTTTGGCGCCAGGTGAAGACCTTTTTATTTTCCCAGGCATTTTAGCTTTCTAGACTTCTAGCTTTGCAGTTTTAAATCTGTATTTTAAACTCCTGCACTGCTGCTAGGTTTTATTGTGGTTATATTGTCATATTGTGGTTTTAATGTTCTATATATTTTAAATTGTTTTATTGTGCGCTGTTTGGTTTTAATTTTTGTGAACCGCCCAGAGAGCTTCAGCTATTGGGCGGTACAGAAATAAATAAATAAATAAATAAATAAATAAATCAGACCAAAGCCAAACCTGAACACTTGTGAAGATTTGAGGTTTGGAGCTGGGAATACTGGCTGGAAATTATGGGAGTTGCAGTCCAACTTCTAGAGGCCACCAGGTTGGGAAAAGCCATGTTATTGAGACAGTGGAACCTGTGCTGAAACCAGGCCAGGCAACGTATCCATCAGAACCAGCATTGCCTGTGGCTGGCAGCGGCTCCTCCACGTCTTAGGCAGAGAGCTCTTTCCCATCACCTGCTACTGATCCTTTCAAGCAGAAATGACAGGGATTAAACCTGCATGCTTCTGCATGCAGAGCTTGTGCTGTACCACTGAGATAGAGTCCTCCCACTTAAGGACCAAGACACGCCCTACCTCTGAAGAGGGCCATGTCTGTTTTGCATAAGAGGAATAATGACTCAGAACACTGTCTTGCAACACTCATATCCAAATCCAGTTGCCCCTGTGCATACATAAGGTGAGGGGAGTCTAAGTTCACAAAGGGCTCTGCACATGGGGACTGCGTCATGCACTTGAATGCCAGGGAATTCTCCGTTCATGCTATATTCTCCGATTGGTAGGAGTTCAGGATAAGTTCAGTTTAGTTTGGAGCAGCAGTCACCATATTTGGAAGGTTATATATATATATATTTTTGTTTTAAACATGATTCATTAACACATTTGCGAGCTGAGAAGAAATTGTAGGGGTATAGCATTGTATAGGCAGTGTCAATTCCAAAATGGAATCAATTTAGGCCCTGGAATCTAACAAGCTTTCAATCACACTAGTTGGTTCTCTTTATTTATTACATTTCTATACCACTCCATAGCTGAATCTCTCTGGTCAGTTTTCTCATTGAAGCATCTCATATAGGCAACTCAAACACTACATTTCCCCCTGGCCCTAGCTCACAAACTGGGCATGATTTCCACGGAAGCAGCTTTCATTCTACATGCATTTTGCTGGGTAGCAAAACCAAATTGCTATGAATCCTAGATTCAGCCAAAGGTCCCCTTGATGGTTGACATTAGTCAATGGGTACTGAGATGGAAAAGGCATTCCCGCAAACCCAGCCTCCAGTCCAACTGCATTGTGTGAGGGCTCCTTTCGCTTAAGACACAGGAGAATGTGAAACAAGCTAAAACAAAAATGTAACAGCACTTATATAATTTGATTGATTTGTTCTTGAACATTAATTACGTTAATTGCATCTGACACTAGTCAAGGGCAGCAAAGGGCCCTTTTCTTCTATTCTGAGCCTCAAACAAAAGAAAAATGCAGGACACATTAGAAATTTGCTTTATTCTATTATACCTGACATGAGTCAAATGAGGTTGCACTAAAAGCTCTGTCTGTCTTTTGTCTGGGCATTAGCCTTTAAAAAGCTCTACTGAAAATTAGGTCTGCATTTAATATATGTACAGTGTATGCAAATGTATTAAAGTACAAAATCCAGCTTGCATTATGCAAGCATAGAAACATTCCTTGCTGCTCCTGGAAACCCCTTGTCTAACCAGTGCAGCTCAAAGTATAGGAAGGAGGAGTCTTCACATGATGGCTTTCTAGAACCTCCAGATTCAATGGCGGCAACGCCACTGAATCGCAGTCACTAGGGAGCAGCAGCAGGAGAGGGCTAGTGCCGTCATGCGCGGCTTGTGGGCTTCCAAGAGAAATCTGTCTGGCTTCTGTGGGGAACTCGATGCTGCCCTAGGTGAACCTTTGGTCTGATCCAGGAGGACTCTTCTTATGTCACGTCGTTATAGGTCCCATTCCATAGGCCCTTTGCCCCATTTTCTGGTTTGTGTCCCTGGCTGCCCCTGCAAACCTCCCTCTCCAAGCTGAAGCTGGCAACCTCTTTAGATATTCAGTTAAACGTCATAACAGTATGAACCTTTCAACAGCGTCACACCACAGGGGTGTCAAACCTCTTCCACCCAAGGTCCAAATTCCATTCCAGAGAAGCTGCATGCCCATTTGGGGCTGTATTCCCATGGTGGCTGGGGCCAACGGCAAAAGAGGGGGGGCAAAGACCCCAAGACCCAGCATATTTTAACTTAAAGCTCTTAGAGAACAATCCTCTGGCCCCTAAATGGCAACTGGGGGGTCATAGGATAGTTCAAATTCCTGGATCTGAGGTTGGAGCCAGGGCTCTGACCTCAGACCCAGGAGCTGGAGCTCTCCACCTCCTCCCCCTCACAGCCAGCATGGAGCGAACCATGCCAGCTTCCTCTCCGAGGCCAGAAAAGCGACCTCAGATGGAAGGTAAAGGGGGTGTTCCTGTGGGCAGGGAGGGGCCTGGGGAGGCCACCGGATGAGGAATACTCCAGCCTCCCCAGCCTCCTTCCCTCCCCCTCCCCAAACCTCAGGTAGATGGGCAAAACAGCCTGTCTCACCAAAATGCAGAGCAAGAAAAGCACAGAGGCAAGAATTGCCTCCGCCACTCCTCCTGCTCTGCATTGGATCATAGAATCATAGCACAGTAGGGTTGGAAGGGGCCTACAAGACCATCGAGTCCAACCCCCTGCTCAATGCAGGAATCCAAGTCAGAGCATCCCTGACAGGTGGCTGTCCAGCTTCATCTGGAATGCCTCCAGTGTGGGAGAGCCCACTACCGAGTTCAGAGGCTTACATCCATCCCCATAGGACTGTACCCTTAGTGACTAAACTAAACCTTAGGCCAGACATTTCAACCTTTTAGAAGGGGAGGAAAATGGGAAACCACCAGTCGGTGTTTGAGGAAAGAGGGGGCAGAAGAAGGAGGCATGGCCATCTGGGGAATGACAGAGGGCTGAATTGGGACCCCAGGCAGGTCAGATTTGGCCCATGGAACAAAATCCCTCTCATACAGAATAAGACTGCAATCCCATCCACATTTAGTTAGATGTGGGCTCCATTGAACACTGTGAGATTTGCCCCTGAGTAAGCAGGCATAGGAACAGGCTACAAGTGTCAGGGAAAAGTAGATTAAATTAACAGTAGAGGAAAAACTGTTGTTCTGAAATGATTTCTGTTTGTTTTTTGTTTTTTATTTACTTACTTACCTCCTCCATTTCACTAATTATCCTTGAAAATGCTAGCATTACTCAAGTCTGTTTCTCTGATGAGTGTATGAAAGATCCATTGCTTCTGGTTCTGCATGTTTATTTTGAGCTTCACAGACCTCAGAAAATGACAATTTAGGTTGAATTGAAATAAGCTTCTGAACTCTTCATTGATTCTGTGTATGCGTGTATTTTCAAAGATTCATCAATACATTTCACTTTTTACAGAAGATGGAGAAACCTGGGGAATGTGAGAAGCAAGAGGCGTCAGAGGTTGTGTTGAACAAGGCCTTGCCACAATTTTACGGGAGCAATATGCTTGGCAGAATCCCAGTTTGGACCAGATCCCCAAAGATGTACTTTGAAAAGTATCTAACTTATCATTGTCTAAGAGAAAATTTGTCAAAGTATGTGTGTATTTCAGTTTACCCCCAAAATTCCTTGCAAAATATCTTGTCCACCCCCTCCCACAGAAAACTTTTTAAGGCTTTTTCCCAGCCTGCACATTTTTAAGCATAGCCACAGTGAACAAAGTCTCAAAGCATAGCATACGGCACAGTCATGAGTAGAGCTTAGGAAAGTAGGAGGTGGGACTAGAGATGCTGCTAGATGGAGCTACATTTGATTTGAATAAACCATTCTCTGCACTAAAACAGCTGAGCAGATTTGTAGGATCGGGGTACCAGATTACAAAGACAAGTGGTGACTAAGACCAAGTCAGCCTTAGAGCATTTCTACACCAGCCTAAAATCCTGCATTTAAAACAGGGCTTCCTGCTTCCATTTTAAATGCAGGATCACAACTGACTCCCTTTACATGTGCTTCCTTTTTCCCTTCCCCTTTCCCCCTCCCCCCCCCTTATCTGAGTCTTCCATTATCTGTCACTGATCTGGCCCCTCTTCTTGCAGCTTTAACTCTTTTGACAGAGGAAACTGAAGCGGAACACAAGGGGGTAATTTGATAGCTCATTATCTGCGATCTATTTAAAAACGGATCAAAGGGCATTTAGTGCAGGAGACGCTCTGGAGGGTCATGGCAGGGTCACTGTGTCATGTAAGGAGCCCTCAAACTTCCATGAAGGAGCAATCTCAATCGCAGGATAAAAGCCTGGTGTGAAGGAGCCCTTAGTTTAGGGGCAACTTGTGTGGTACAACTGCTGCATGGAAGCGACAGAAGACAGTACCCTCCTCAAAGCATTCAGATTGTGGAGCAGTTCACTACCAGAAGAGACTGCATGCCCCCCCCCCCCCGGCAGCCATCACTAGGCGGGCTGGCAGTAATGTGGAAACTTGCCATACAATGAGATTAACCCATATGGCAATCACATGCACACTGGAATTACCAGGCTCAGTCAAGCTGCATCCTGGAGACATTCAGTGTAGAGTGATCCCCAGGCCATTCATCCTTGGGTATCATCATCATATCGCTAATGATTTGAGACTTGTAATTAGTTTGTCTAAGAGGTTTGGGAACAATGGTGTGGATTCAATTCAAATACGTTGGCTTGGATTCAGACTTAGTCATGCTTACAGTAGACCCTCTGAAATTAATGGCTAACCTAGGTCCCAATGGCTAACCAAAGCCCCAATGATTTCAGTAGGTCTACTCTAAGTATGACTAAGTCTGGATCCAGGCCAATGTTCTATTTTTAACTACTACTAGGAGATGGATGAAATTAAGATTTTATGCTCTTCAGTTTCAGTATGAGAGACATTGGAACTCCTCGGTCCTTGTGGCTCCTGCCCACTCTCTTCAGCCTGCCTACTTGAACCTCCTGGAGACTGAAGAAGTTCTACTGCCGAAGATAAAAGGGATGAACTACTTCCCTGAGGAACAAGAGGAGGGACATGCCAGTTCTTGATTTCCTTTCCAAGATGAATTTAACAATGATCGATAAAACTGTACGATGGCTGGCACCATCCACCTCAGACAAAAACAGTGTAACAGGCCACCTATGAAAGATTATTTTAGAACCAGTCGAGACAGCTCCATCGAGGCATTTCAAGGGATTGGAAAGGAGCTGTCCCGTCACCTCTTATTTTTCTTATTGACATTCATTATTCCAATCCCCCTCTGTTTCCTAATATCCACATTACACATTTGATCCTCTCTTGCATGGTGCACATACAGTACCCACACTGCTAATTCCACTGATAGATGCTAAATCGACTTCCACTCTCTCCTCTTTGGTAGCCTGTGGTATTCCCAGCACAGCACACTGATTTCTGCTTGTGGATCCCCTTTGCAGGATGACAGCACTTCTCTGGAAAATGTACACTTTCTAACAGTGCAATCTGATGCATGTCCACTCAGAAGCATGTCCCACTGAGTTCAATGGGACTTAGTCCCAAGTAAGCATGCTTAGGATAGCAGCCTAAATAATTCAAGCTTTTACAGCAGTCGCCAGGCAATTTTTTATGCATACAAATCGTTTCCTTTTTGCTTTTTGTGCCCAGGATCAAGAAAGCTAAAGAGAGAATGGCCCCCAGAACTTCCTTCTAACAGTGAAGAGAAATTGCTGCACATGTTAACTAATTTAATTGCCATTAACTAACTATTCCTTGTTATTATCCTTTCATCCAGTACCATTTCACATAGCAGCATTGCTCCAGAAGGTATTTGCTACCTTAGCCATAGTCTAAACATAGACAAGAACAAACTGGCAAAAAAAAAAAAAAAGATTTCGAAGTGCTTATTTTAGAAAGACAAAATCAATAGCTATTCTAGGCACTAGGGGCTACAAAATACTTGGCCATTGTGCTAAATGCCAAAGAATGCACAAAAGCGCCAGCAAACATTCCACTGATACCTGCTATGTCTGTGCATTGAAATTATCCTGAAAATCAAAAATACTTGGGAATAATACATCCTCTCAATCATCCCAAACTGGCCATTTCCAGGGCTGCTTCAGACATAATGATATCACTGCCAGGTTGGAAAGAGGGAGCCTGTCATTCATCATTCATCGCCAGTGGCGTAGTGGAGGCATGACTCGCAGGGACGCAGTGCCAGCACTTTTTTATTAGCAGGGACACTAATGTCAGTCTTCCCCATTCTCTCTGAGAATGCTGCAATCCTCCGAGTAGCTGTGGGAGGCATAGATTTCCCAGGGACAATATATAGTTGTGAGCAATGTCTGTTGCAATGCAAAATATTTTGGGGTGGCTTGGTCTTGATGGTGCATTGAGACCCATTAGCTTTACAAAAGACCTGCTCCTAGCAGATAAAAACTCCTAGAAGTGGTTTCTTGCAAAACTGCCTGCAATATTGGACTTTCCTTGGGGGCGTGGCTATTCCCTGCTATCACTTCACACACACACACACACACACACACACACACTCTTACTTTGTTTGGGAAGTGCCCAAGTGGAGGATGAAATTGACAAGTTCTTTGGAAAGTAGGGAATATGGCTCTGCTGGGCTCAACGGAGTACTGTGTGGAGATAATGAAACTGAAAACGATTTTTACAAGGGGGGAATATGCCTTTGCAGGGCCACATAGTGGACAAGCGAACTTGTGATTGTGTGCACTTATGCAAGGTCATCAATAAATATATATATATATATATTAAAATGACAACATAATGGATACTTATAATGGATACTTTCAGCCCATTTGTGCAAATGTGTGGAAACCCCCCCCCCCATCATAGAATCATGGAATCATATGCATAAAGCATTTCCATAATCGGAAATAAAAGTCCGCTACAGTCCACTGCTGTTTACTGGAACAGAAATGCTGCAGAATCCCATCTGGCTTAAACGGAATGGAATTCCCAACATTGCACATCCCTAGTTATGACCAATAAAGCCCTATATGGCTTGGGACCAGACTACCTGAAAGACTGCCTTTTCCCATATGAACCTGCCCAGATCTTAAGATCGTCTGGAGAGGCCCTTCTTTTGAGACCACTACCTTCAGAGGCACATTTGGTGGCAACACAAAAGAGGGCCTTCTCGGTGGCCACTGCCTGGCTGTGGAACTCCCTGCCAAGGGAGGCTAGGTTTGCTCCCTCTCTGCTGTCCTTCCACCGGCAGGCAAAGACTGCTTTATTCAAGCAGGCCTTTGGTGTGTAAGCAGGTCTGTTGGGCTGCAGGCTGTTTCTACTCTGTTACTGTTGTGTTTTTAAATTGTGTTTTATGTATTTGTTTAATTATTGTTTTTATCAAGTTTTATTAGTGATTGTAAACCACCTTGAGTGACATTTTTGGTAGAAAGGTGGGATGCAAGTCAAATAAATACATACATACATACATACAACTTCAGCAAGGCCCAGACCAAGAGATGGGGCCCATGGCAGACTGGAGTCCACCATCAAATCTGATCGGGGTGAGTTGCATTCCATGAGTGACGCAGACAAGAGCTGAAGTCAAAAAACCAAAGAGGCAGCTATAGGAAGCTGAGAATTAGTCAAAGGGGGTGGGAGCCAAGGCTGATAAAGATAAATCAAGCTGATATCCTGGGTCACTCACCAGGGTCTCATATAGGATATTCTGACGTTTAACACACACACACACACACACTATGTGTATGTTACCTTTCCACTGTTGGATAATAGGAACAACCATGCTTCCAGACCCTGGGAGGCAAGGCAATAGAGAACATGTTGCCTTGTTCATCCCCCTTGCTGTCCTGTAACTCGATTGGTTCCTTTCTCCTACTCCTTCCTCTTTGCCTCTGCAACAGGCAACACATGCTCTCTCCCTGAGGGAAGCAAATAACCATACTTCATGCCTTCACTTACACTCATGCACCCAGCTTTAGGGGGTACTTGTAGCTGAACAGTGTTAACCTTCTTCAACAATGTGTATAAAAGTGCTAATAAAGTAAGTTGATTTGAACTTCTTCTAAACTGGCTCTAGCCTGTGTTTATTTCCTATAATATGAAATTCTGTGTTACCACACTTTTTTTGTTTAAGGCAACTCTGCTGTAAGTCACATCATACTTTCCAACACCCACAACTCAAAACAGGTCTCTCTTCCGTTGCAATAAATTATGAATGGCAGGCCAGGATCTCTGTGAAAACCCCTGCAAGTTTAGGGTACAGGTCTGCAGCAGATGGTAGATTTTATGAAAGAGATTGTTGTTTTAATAATGTGGTCTGCTATCCCATTTCATTCTAAGAACTTTGGGCCAATTACAATACACAACCATAGATTATCAGATTACATTCCTTTTCCATTAAAAGCTTAACCTTGGCCACCAAAACACTTCTCTCAGAGGAAGATTAGCCATGAAGCTCACCATGGTAATGGGCAGGTTATCATCTCTCAGTACCCTACTTCATTAACGTGTTGTGAAGGCAAAATGCTACAAAAATCATGAAGCCGTGAAAACATTGAACAAAACTATACAATTCAATTAAAACCCCTCTTTAAAGAACTGGCTTGTGTTTCTGCCCTATACTTGCCATTACAGTGGTACACTTGCCCGTCTATGGCCAGTAGACAGCGGGATGGAAAGTTTACAGATATTTTACTTTTTGAGAGTTGGAATATTCCATTGCTGAACTGGCCACATAATTGCTCTGCTATGAGATACGCGAGGATAAACATTCAAACCTAAATCTATAGTGTAGTGTTGCCAGATATCTCTTATCTGTTGAAGCACATTCCTCTGTGTGTGTGTGTCTGCTCTTCACTTTACCAAGACAAGTAGGGCATCGTGCATGCCTTTATTCTTTATATGCAAACCAATAGAACTGCACAGAACTTCTCCGCCACCATTGTGTCTGCTCAGCGTCACCCAGCAGAACTTTTTCAGGTGGTAAGATGCCCGGTCTGGCCTGCAAGAAGCAGAGGTGGACCACTTGATAGCCCTTGGTGACCAATTTGCGTGACACTTTGCAGATAAAACTGATCGTATCCATTCTGACTTGGATGCTATAGTTGATACAAATCTGGTGGATGTAACTTTGGCTCCTGCTTGTCCAGTTATAATGGATACTTTCAGCTCGTAGAGGTGGGCAGGATCCTTGGAGGGGTGAGGCCTACCACTTGCCCTTCCTGGCATATAAAAGCAGCCAGGGGAGGGGGGGATTAGTTGAGTGGATAAGGGACTCTTTATGGCAAGGTGTGATTCTGTCCTGCCTAAAGGAGGTGGTGCTAAGACCTTTGTGTGTGTATTTTTAAACCCTCCCTGAACCCTACTGTACTGGATAATTTCTGGCCAGTCTCTGGCAAGCTCTGGACTGTGCGGTGTCTTCTCAGCTCCAAGGATTTCTGGATGAGAAAGATTATCTAGATCCATTGCGATCTGGTTTCAGGCCTGGTTATGAGCCTGCTTTATTTTTATGTATGTATGTATGTATGTATGTATTTCATTTCTATACCGCCCAATAGCCGAAGCTCTCTCTCTGCTTTGGTTGCCTTGGTGGGCAATCTACGCCAGGAACTGGACAGGGGCAGTGTGTCCCTTTTAGTTCTGTTGGACCTTTCGTCAGCTTTCGAGACCATCGACCATGATCTCCTTCTGAGGCATCTGTCTGAGATGGGGCTGGGAGGCACTGCTGTACAGTGGATCCGGTCCTTCTTAGTGGGGCAATCTAAGAAGGTGGTGCTGGGGGATTCCTGTTCAACACCGTGGCCATTGGCCTGTGGTCTCCCTCAGGTTTCCATCTTATCCCCATGCTATTTAACATATGCATGACACCACTGGGAGAGATTGTCTGGAGTTGTGGGGTTTGGTGCCATCAGTATGCTCTACCCAACTCTATCTCTCATTTCCATCTAAATCCAAGGAAGCTGTTCTTAAGACCTTCTGGAGAGGCCCTGCTTTCGAGACCACTGTCTTCACAGGCACATTTGGTGGAGACCTGAAAGAGGGCCTTTTCGATGGCACTCCCAAGGCAGTGGAACTCCCTCCCTCCCTGTCCTTCCGTCAGCAGGCAAAGACTGCTTTATTTAAGAAAGCCTTTAGCCTGTAAATCAGTCTGTTGGGTTGGGTGCTGTTTTTAAATATTATTTTCCTGTAATTGTTGTCTTTATTGTATTTAACTGTATTGTTTTATTGCTTTAATCAATTTTAATTCTTTCTGTAAGCAGCCTTGATTGTCATTTTGGGGTGGAAAGGCAGGATACAAAGAAAATAAATAAATAAAAATAGGTACCAATAGTCAAAGATTTGCATTGTTTTGGACATTTTGATCTAGCTACTCTAGTACAAACAGAGTCACCATAACACATTAGCAAGAGGAAAAGGTATATATGAAATATAAGAGCCCTGTCTGTATGGTCTGGGTTTATGGACTCCTGCACCATAATTAACCTCAAACAGAAAACCTGATGCCAGCAACTATGGTGTTTGTTGGAGAGGGGCTAACACCAAGGGGTTGAGCATTTCCACCTGGCCCGCCCCACCCAGCCCCTTGGATAAAGCCTGCTGCCTGAAGACCAGTGCTGGAAGGGGGGGGGGGTGGCAGAGAGAGGCTGAGTAATGTCAAAACTTTGTGGGTATGCAGAGCCTGAAGAATGACTGGCAATCTTTACCTCCCCAGGGATGAGGGATGAGAGATGGGGAAGGAACCATGAGAGGAGACACAGGAGAGAGCTGGGAGGAAAGAAGGCTGTCACAAATGAGAAGTGACGCTGCCAACCTGTGCTTGTTGGCTACTTGTGGGGAACCCTCCTGTAGACTGGAGATTTATTTATATTTTTTAATATTTCTGCATTGTGCTTTATTTTCTCTCCTGTTTAGTGCTCACTTGTTGGATTAGTTGAGTTGTACTCTTTTATTGGATATTGTATGTACTCATATTTCTAGTACGCACTTATCCGCCAACATTACGGTTATTTGTAATTGTTTCTATTGTAGCTTTTGAGTATTGTGATATATATTATGCTGTTTGATATTTTCTAAATTATATTTACTGTTATGTTGTGAGCCACTTTGAGCACAATTTTGTGGAAAAGTGGCATACATATAAATAAAGAATGAATGAATGAATGAATGAATGAAATATGTTACCATAGTTTTCTACACAAATATAAAGGTGCAACCCTATGCATGTTTAGAAAGAAAAATGGTCTACAACTCCCAGCATAGCTGGCTGGGGCAGGCTGGAAGTTGTAGGCCTTTTTTCAGTCTAAACATGCATAGGATTGCACCCTAAGAAAATCTGATTTGTATTGTAACTAGTAGAGGACTCACAGAGCAGACAGTTTGAGAACCAGTGGTGTAGTGGTAAATTTGGAAGTGCAGGAGTTCATTGTGACAGTCTCCAAGGGCAATCCAAAAATTTCAGGCAGTTGTGTCAATCCATATCAACAAACCAGTTCTAGGAGTTTTCATCTCCACCAGAAGCACATCTTTGGTAAAGTGAATAGGTCTTAACTGCCCATTCCAGACCACGTCATCCTGAATACTTTGCATTCCAACACGGAACAATATATTGTTCCTTGCAAAATTAATTCCCCCCAACACCTACAGTGAAGATTGCAGCTAAGCTCAGAGGGAACAGGGAATTATGAGGGGGGTGGCAGATGACATCAGAGTCCCTGCTAATGAAAAAGTGCCAGAGCTGTATCCCTGCGAGTCCTGCCACCACTACACCACTGTTGTGAACACACGTTGCTGCAGATCTCCCTGCACCGGACTTCACAGAGTCAGCTTTGCGGAGACCCACCACCACTTCAGCCACTCTGCAACCCCTATGCCCTACTACAGCAGAGAGGGTGCAGCAATGGCTATCCAGCCCACATGATGACTTTGCTTTGGCCACTAAAGCCAAAGCAAACTTTTTGGCTTGGGTCTCCAGTGTGGTGACACCGTTCCTGGTTCTAACCAGGCTACTAGCCTCTCCTGATTTTTATGTTATTTCTTAATATTTTGTGTTTATTGTTTAAATTTACCTAGGAGGCTAGAAAGCAAAGTGCTGCCTTCCAGTACCATCTTTATTTCAGCTCAAAAGACTGGTTTTGAGTTTTGGACCTGAGGCCACACCTCCGCTTTGTTCTTCGGTTTTTGGGTAAGGAGTCTCATTAGTTTGTCTTCTGGGAAATGTGTATTTTATGAATGGCCATGCCCACCATGGCAGCAGCCATTTTATGAATGGGCAAGCCCCCATGGCAGCCATTTTGTGAAAGTGCCCACAACCCTCAACATTCCAAATGTGCCCACCAACCCCAGGAGACCCCTGCTTTATGGGCTTGGCTCACGCCTTCACAGAAGCATTGGGGCTGAAGACGAGAGCCCATTTCTTCTCCCCTTTAGCTCACAAAGACATTAAGGCAGCTTGTAGTGAAAAGGGCTGAGACCAAAAAGGGCAGGGGAATTGGCCTTGGAGGGTACATGCCTGAGGAAATGCCAAGGCCTGTTCCCTTCCCTGCCCAGACCTTCAAGCAGGCTGCTTGCTTCCCCACCGCCTAACTGCCAGCTCCAACTGGCTGAGCATTTGCACCCTGCATGCTGCATTCAGCTGTCAATCTTCCCCAGCATGCACAACCCCCAGCCAGCCCCTGATGGTTTGGGGGATGCTGGAAGACAAGGCAGGAAGTCATTTTCAAAAAGTGATATTTTCCTGCCCACCTAGGGGATCCCAGGGCCAGCGCCAGGATTGGGGGCGGGGGGAGGCATGTCAGCAGTTGGCCCTTCTCTCCTCCTCTAATTGCCTTCGGCTGGGTGAAGAGGGTCAAGTAGATGGGCTTACTGGGAGAGGAGGAGGGACAGTGGTGGTAGCAGCGCTTCTCTGATGAGCACCAAGCAGCAACTGTAACAATTGCCCACAGTGCAGCAATATAGACACACATGCAACAGCTAATTCTGTCCCCTCTTCCTAGTATACGCAGATTTCTCAGCATTTTTTAGAATAAGCATTATTGTACCAGGTACAACTTACTTTCAAATGGACCTATTGACCTATACACAGCTCCAAGGAACATCATACCGTTTCTATGAAAGATTTCCCCCCCTACTTTTGTCTAAAACCAGTCAGTTCAAGGGCAGGTAGTTTAGGACATGGGATAATATTTCTTCCATTGCTAAATTATAAATGTTCTACAGGTCTCTATTTAACACCAAAGAAACTGCCACTTTAGGACAGCATGAAATTAAATCCTGGATTATTATGCCATTTTAGTGGCCAGACTTGCATAAAGTGATACTCTGCAGCCATCTAACCTTTTCATGATAAAGTGTAAAATTCCCCTTTTCCTTGCTTTTAATGACTCATAAAAGACTTGGTGTGTGAGATATATTTCTCTTTCCTTTGTAAACGGAGTCAGGATGGCTGTGCCGTCGCTGCATATTGCAGGTATTTGGTGCCAGCACTCTGATCCATATGCATGAACTGGATATACACATAAGAGCTTACTAAACAAACTGGACAGAGTCCCAGCGGGAACACTCAAAAATGTATTAATCAAAGTCAAACAGCAGAGCAAATTGAACCAGTTCATTAATTATGAAAATTCTCTCGCAAAGTGACATGTTGTTAACTGTGTGGAGACTTGACACATTTTCATCTGCAAAGTTTTTTTTTTAAATACTGTGTCCCAATATGAAGTAGTTAGTTATAAGATGAAAGATTCCCCCCAACACACACACATCCCAGCTCCTACTCTAAATGAAAATACACACAGACACACACAATGGCTCCTTCCCTTCGCCAGACCCCTCCAGAATGGATTCACACCACCCTCTGGCACATGGTGGCCATTTTTTTTTATGTATTTGGCATGCCACAACAAGCTCACAGATCTCCACAAACTGGAAGCTGAAGAATACACACATTTCAACTAGTCCTATTTCGCCTGGGGCACACTTCCGTTGCCATTTCCAGGTTTTAAAAAATCTTCAATAAAGCTGAAATGAATCTGCTCCCATAATTTTCCCTCATGTCAAATATTCTGCAGGTATTCTCTGAATACTTGAATCTGAATCACTGAATGTTCTCCAAATGTTTTGAATCTGTATCTGGTGATACTTGATTTCAACATTTGATATTTGACAGTATTTTATAGTCATGTAATGCTATTTAGCATCTGACAGCGTACTAGCCAACCTATAAGGGAATTTGGTCAGGTATAATGGCTGACATGCAATACTATTTAGTATGTAATTGTGTTTTATGTTTGACTATATTTGTTTGTTGACATGCAATGGTATTTAGTTGCATTTGATAGATGACATGTGCATTGCAATGGTTGCATTTGATAGATGACATGTGATTGCATCTGTATTTGACAGTGTTTAACAATTGACAGCTTATGAGATTCCTTCTGTAATGCCTGCCAAAACAATATCAGGTGCCAACAAGTCAAAGGTTATAAACCTTCGCACACTATCGGGGAGTATGCTGCATGCAACACAATGTGATTATGTTCTCAGCAGGCGCATAGGATTGCACAATAAGTTTGCAAACTTATGCATATTTACTTGGGAGCGAGCCCCATTGAACTCTCTCAGACTTATTTCCAAGTAAATGAACATAGTAGGACAGTATAATGTAATGAACTCCCATTTTGTTTTTGTTTTTAGGTAAAATTTCACATTCAATATGAAAAGTTGCAGTTCGAATTCAAATTTTCACATTCAACATTTGAGTGGCAAATCTGGCACAGATCAAAGTTTTGCAAATATCTCTCAGCTCCCAGCATTTAGTGGGGAGAGGAGAAGGAAATAAAGCGACATTAAGCCCATATTTGCCTGTAGCTCGCATGTACAACAGAAATGTGTTTGCTTATCATTTCTATGTGCTTCCTTGAATGGTCCCGGCACTGTGCATGGCTGCCAAGCTACCTTGCTCTATCATTTCAACAGACGTGTCCAAAGGAGGTTGCTGCTGGCCTCATCTCCCTTTGCCTTTTTTCCCGATTGCCTGCCGCATGAAGTACATTCCTCCAGTTACATTATAAAATAAGTACAGAATTGGCATTTAGCACTGTACCCATATGCTTTCAAAGCAACAAGAGCCGTCACTCATGAGGTGGTGCAAAGAGTAGTAAGCAGGTGCTGAAGAGTAAATCCAAGGGAGGGAGGCCCACAGCCTTACCAGCAGGCGTGTGGTAGCCGAACAGTAGTGGCCAGAGTAATATCATGCAGACACACAGCTGGTGAATACCCAGCAATGCTCAGTGCAGGGAAAGGCCAATGGCTTCATCAGCCTGCACTGGATGTTTTATCTGTCAATGATTTTCAAAAAGTTGGGAGAAAACAGCAATATTCTATGGTGGGGACAGAAGCATTCTGCAATTTTAAAACAGCAATATTCTAGGGTGGGGACAGAAGCATCCTGCAATTTTAAAAAAAAAAAGGGAAATTAACATTAGTGCAGGCAAATTTACCACCTTTGAAAGCACAGAATCAGCATTCTCCAGCTGGAACATATGAGGGTCATAGCAAAGAATTCTAGCCTCTGCGGTCAAAACTATTTAGGAGAGTGCTTTGCTTTCATCAGGACATGCAAACCTTCCAGGCAATTTATGCTAGTCAAAATTGAAAAGGAACTGGGACTTCAGAGCCCCTTGTCACACACAACTCTCCCCCGCCCCCGAAAATATTTAGTTCTATGTTTATCTTAACCAAACATTTGGTTAATATGGAAATTAGCCACTGGGTCAATGCAAAGTATCTTTGAATATGCAGTATCTGACAAAGGTTGAAGGGACAGAAGGAATTGCTTGGGGTTTTGTACTTGTTCTAGAAAAACCTCATTAACTATTTTATTAAGGAAAAAAGATTTCCTTTCGGTAAAGGGTTAATGAAGAATTCTCTGACCAGTTTTAAAACTATCAGCAATGGGTCTCACTTCCTCTCACTTCTAAAACCAGGCACATACACAAGCATTAAACATGTGGTGGTGAATGAATGCGCCCACATTTTATTCTGGCTTTGAAGGACGGTGTCTTAAGTGAATATTTTGAGGCGAGAGGAATATGGAGACCATTTTTATTTCTTTCTGGCAATCTATACTCTTTTAAATTTATAAAATGAGTTGCTTAGCTGCTTAGGCTAAAAGTATCAACATCCCTTCGTATAAGTCCAGGTTAGGAAGAAAATAAGAATCCTGTAGCTTTAAGAAAAATGGAATGTCTCACGGCTGGGTAAACAGCTGCTGAGGAGGGCTGATTCACACTTATCTGCCACAGTGTGGGAGTTGCTTCCTTGTGGTGCAGTCTTATGCCAGCACCACCCCCGGGAACATGTTAGGAAGGAAATCGCATGGACAACAATTATATGGTCCCTTCCCACACAAGTGTCACCTTTTCTCCCACCTAGTTGACATTCACATGGAAAAGAAACATTCCTTCATCCCACCCACATGGTTCCTTTATCGTCACATTCCCTTCTCACCGTGGACAAGTGTGAATCAGCTCCGTGTTACCAGTTCATGCAGTTTCTGTGGGTCAAATGACACATTGTAGCAGAAACACTGGTGAGCCATCAAAAATGGCTTCCCAGTATAACATTCTTCCTGCAACATGGAATCATCATGGGATGCTTTTCCCTTTCCTACACCGGTGGGTCTGTGAATACAATACAGGGATGCCATTTTTGGTGGCCACCCTGTGTCTGCCCTAACATGTATTTGGACCTGGTAAGCTTCAATATCAGCTCCCCTGTAAGATTCCAATTTTACAGTGTGAAACTTGTGTCCCAGGAAGACAGTACTTCAGTTTTTTCAACTGACATTCAGAGATGATACTTGCTTGTGTTTCAGATTATTAATTCTAGGTTCAATAAGACTTCAGTTTAAGATAGGAGCTTAAGTGCTCACAAATTCACTCATGCACCAAAAAGCGTGACAGTTGCAAGTCAAAGCACCCAACTTAACCTATCCTCCATGTAAATTATTGTTGTTGTTGTTGTTGTTAAACCCTCACAAGGTGGCTGACAAAGATGAATATATAATACAATATAACATTTTCTGCAACAGTAAACATGTTGCCCTGGGACTGGAGAAGCAAGGAAAAGCCTGCTCTGGCCTCTGCCACTAGCCAGAGGAACAAGAGCCACTGTGTAACTGCACCACTTCCTTCCCCAGAGAGAACACCATGCCAAAGATCAGCCTGATTCCAGCCACTGGCCAGACAGGGAGCAGCTGCAGAAAGTTTGCTCTCTCCTACCCTGCCTGAAAGAACTCTGTTGGATCAGTCAGCAAAAGCAAGGGGAGGAAACTCGAGCCTTGGTGGCCTACCAATGTAACTAAGGGCTACTGCGTAGTTGCACCTCTCTATCTAAGCAAACGTATCAGCCTGGGTATAACTGGATATAAATGCTTGTTTACAACTCACCATTTTGTTCCGGCATTGTCAAACTGGCCTCTCTCCTCTACCTTTTTCCTGCACTCCCCTTCCCTTGAAAGTCTTGTCTTTTGTAGTTTGCAGTTATTTTTTGACTGATGTGAGTGGCACTGGATATATCCTGGTGACATCTGATATCACAGGGTACACTGAATTTCCTAAATAAGGATCATTTCCTCTAAGATTCTCCAAAGGCCCCAGTTCCGTAAGTGGCTTTGGGAGACAGGATTTTTCTGAAAAGCAGGACAACGACAAATATACAATTTCACACATTCTGCCTGTTTCCAGCTTAGCCTCCATGCACCTACACTTACCCTTGGCCATTCAGCCCCAATCTTTTACAGGTTGAGGATAAAAAAAAAAAAAATGAAGAGTGCAGCCACTTATGCACTGCCAAAGAAGAGGAAATGCATCACCAAAAAACAGAACAAAAGGTTATGTAGGTTTGCATAACAATTACATATGCTAATTTATAGGTACATGTGCAAAATTAGAAATAATTACTGTAATTATTGTAATTTAAATAGGAATACAATACATCTCACCATAGTGGGGACCTATGTACCTGCTCAGTCAGCTATCCAGCATGGCTGGCTAGGAGTTGTAGGAATTCTTTCAGCGCATAGAATTGTGGCTTAAGCCCTTCAAACAGAAGATTGTCCTCTATATTTTTTAAAAAAATGCTTTTGACCACCCCAACATTGAAGTTGGGGCACAGAAACCTAGGAAGCTGCCTTTTACTGAGCCATGCTATTAGTCCATCTAGCCCAGTATTGTCAACGCTGACTGGCCGTGGCTCTCCAGGGTTTCAGGCAGGAGTTTTTCCAACCCTACCTGGAGATGCCAGGGACTGAACCTGGGACCTCCTGCATGCAAAGCACGTGCTCTACCACTGAGCTATAGCCTCTCCCTTGGTCAAGTATTATGTCAAACATTAGTAAAATACATACTTTTAAATGATAGTATAACCATGTTAGCCTTCTGAGTACAAATTCAAGGGTTAAGTGCAGCACACAGATAGACTGTTTCAGTTGTTCAGATATTTTAATAAATTAGCATGAGCTTTCATGGGTTACAACCAACAGCTGCTATAACTGGATACTCTAAAACTGTAATTCTTAATCCCAACAACCAACCTCTTGTATAGCTTTTCTTTAGCTGCAGAGTTCCTCTTGTCACAAACGTTAGGCTCAAATTAGTTTATCCCTGAAATTCAACCAAAATTATCCAGAAACTGCCTTGCTGTTTTACCACATGAGAAGCCTTGGAAGAACTCTGCTTACATTTGCGCAGCAAATGCTCTGAATTCATTTGTTTGTCTTTTTTGTCTCCTTTTTTAAAATACTACATAATTTTAAGAATAGGTGCCTGAGTTTGCATGTTTTCTTCTTCCTTCCTCATCCCTTTTTCCTTTTCTGTTGTGTCTTTTGCATTGTAAACTGCAGCAGGGACTGGCTTGTTTTTATTGATCTTATGTAAATTGCTCTAGGAGCCTTTTTGGCTGAAGAGCAGGGTAAAACTGCTTTAAATAAATCAATAAATCATATCTATGTTTAACAACAACTTGGTCTGTTGTGCTTGTAAATCCTAAACATTTAATTCCGACAACCAGCCTCTTGCAAAGCTTCTTAAACTGCAGGGTACAATCTTGTGCATGCTAAGCCAAAAGTAAAATCAGCAAAGTAACTGTTCAAACTCATCAGAAATGTACTTTGTGACTTGCCCTGTAGTAAACACTAAAGATTCAGTTAATCCGTTTTAAACAGAGTCAACCTGTTGCAGATGCCAATCCTGTGCCTGGCTACTACTTATAAATACAGGACTTATCTCCTTCTTTCACTTGCTGACTTACATATAGGAATGTATGGATTTTGTTAAATCCATTCCAGTTGTGTTACGTGGATTTTCAGGTGTCTTTGCTTCAGTCATCTGCTCATTATTGGAATCAGATTTTTTCTTTTTTACCATAATTTTGTTCCACTTGCAGAATTCACATTAGTGGTAATTTGCATTAGTGAAAATCCCCCTGAAAAGTGAAAACATGGTCCACAAGTCCACGGAATCCATGTAACTCAGAAAAAGCTGGTCTGCCAGGGAATGCGCAGGTCAGATTCATAGAAATCCAAATTCATTTGAATCCATTGCGGATTTCTCTACTTATCTATCACTTCACACGGGCCTAACCTCTATGTCTGTCTCTTCCCCGCTGCATCTTCTTTTTGTCCACCTTGTGTCCATCCTCCTTCCAAATGCAGCCTGTTACTACCTTATGCCATGCCCTCTAACCCAAATGAATGTATACAAGGAAAGCAGAGGGGCCGTGTTCTACAAGGGGGCCACTGCCCCCACAGTATTAGCACTAGTGTACCACCATACTCCCGCCAGCGCTTTCTGAGACCTAGTGCCCTAATTGATGAAGTATTCCAACAAGTGATATTACTTGCCCCTAAAGAAAGCATAGACCAAAACATGTGTGGCGTTTCATCTTTCCGCCTAAAGTTTTGTATGTAGCTCAGCACTGATTTGGAGGGAGTTGGGCAAAATGTAACTTCTCTGCAGCTGTATAGTACTTCACATTTATATTGCACTTCAAGGTGTTGAAAGCACTTCACATATACTCACTTCCTCTTTCATCTTCAGTCTTACTCTGACCTTTGCTGGAGCGGCATACAGGCAACCCTATCTGGCTCCCAGCCCCAGCACTACTCGGAGCTTTCTGTGGTGCTGTTGAGGGATGTTGCGAGAGCCTGCACAGGGGGTGGAGTCCGACAGACTCCCACTTGCCCACCCTCTTGGACCCTGCTCGCCAAACCGCAGGGTGCTCTCGGACCCACTCGGCGAGCACCCTGCAGCTCAGCAAGCGCCCAGTTATGCAACATTACAGACCCAGAAGCACCCGAGCCGCCACTGTTGTGCACAATGGCAGCTCAGTAGGGAGGAGGGGCGGCCCTGGGGCTTCGTCGGGCACTCGCTGGGCCACGACAAAGCTCGCACGGTGCCAGGAACAGGGGCAGGCAGCGGCAGCAGCTCAGCGAGTACCCGACGAAGCCAGGCACGGGTGAGTCTGTCCATCCCTAATGCCGATTGCTTTCCACCTTGCTTCCTGAGGGGCCTGACCCAAGCTGACCCCTGCTCCAGAACCAGATCTGATCCATAGCCAAACCCTGCAACCCAACAGAGCATCATCAGAACCCATGGTCTGAAACAGGACAGCCTGAATTTTTGGCCTCTCCTTGGGGATGTGGCTATAAGGACTGCCAAGATGTACACCTGGACTTCAAAGTTTACCATTTCACGCTGGACCTCTGCAATATAACTTTGAATTTTGACATAACTTATATTGCCAAAAGGAGAAATGTAAGGTATGTTTCAGGTGGGCACAAAAGATAGTAGGAAACATGGGAAGCTTGCTCCTGAACACAACGTCCTTAAACTGCTATGAGTCGGCCATTCTTCATCAGAATTTTCTGAGAGTTGCCCAGATTATAACCCTCATGAGACAGATTCTCCATACCCAACATCCTACTGATAGTACAACTCATCTTGATTTTATGGGTAGAACTTTCTTGCTTTATCATGATCTAATGCTGAAATTTCAGTTGCCTTATCTATACGGCCACTCCTGCGGTTGCAAAATAGATGTTCCATTACTTTTCAATATAGTACTGCTGTTCACTTTAGTCCAGGGGTTCAGAACCTCTTTCAGCCCAAGGGCCAAATTCCATTTTGGAGAAGCTCTTGGGACCCACATTCCAGTGGAGGCCATGGCCTAAGGCAAAGAGGCAGGGCCAACATAGCAAAAATACCAGCATATTGTCACTTAAAGCACTTACTGTAGCAACTAAGCCTTAGGAGAGGCATTTCAACCTTTTAGAATGGAGGAAAAAAACTGCACAAAAGCCAGGAAACCACCAAACTATTGGTGGTTGGGTGAAAAGGGGTGGGTCCAGGAGAAGGCACAGGGCCTTCCAGAGAACCCTGAAGGGCCATAGTGGAACCCTCAGAGGGCTGGATTTGACCCTCAGGCCTGGAGTTCTGCACCTGTTTTCGTTGCTGCTTAAAACAATATCTCCAAAATATTTTCTTCCTCTCTTTAACAAATCATCAGGGCTGGCCCAAGACATTTTTTACCTGAGGTGAAGAACAAGATGGCACCTCTCCCCATTCCATGTACAGAAATTGGACCGGTAGGTAAATCTTACTTCAACATTGGCAAAGGGACTGCATCCTCCACTGTACCTGAGGGCAGCAGACTAACTTAGGGGTTCAATGCAGACTGCATAGCATACACAGCTCTGTCCTCCAACACCTTGCCACCACTCCCACCACTTAACATCTGCTGCCTGAGGCAGCTGCCTCAGTCTGCCTAGTTGTAGGACTGGCCCTGCCTCTGAGCCTTCTGATTTCCTCCATACGTCTGGACCGCATCCTTAGGAACCAACAGATCACATATTGAAGCCAATGGCAAAACATCCACTGAATTTCACAGAGACGGATTGCACTCTAAAGAAGTGCATCGGAAGTCTTCAGATGTCCCCATGTCCCCAAGGATTTTGCAGTAATATTTGCAAGTCTAGCTTTCTGACCATCACAGTTGATCGTAAGACAGACCGGGCCCTGTATTTTCAATCACACAAGTTTAAGCCAAGGACCACATGCAACTCAGAACTTCTCTCTTCTAGGCAACGCTGGGGAACAACGTTTACTATAGATAACTGGTGACATCTAGTGAGTAATTTCTGTAACACACAAGTTGCCACTTCTGGCCTTGATTGTAGCTGTGCTGTGCAGCACCAGCTCATGCAGTCACCACAGGACTGCATCCTTCCAGGGGCCGGAAGAGTCTGCAGATCAACAGAAGATCTGCTGCTGTGGACTTGCATCATTACCATCAGCTGGTCCCCAGGTCCACCAGCTGCTCCCTTCTTTTCCTATACAGCTACTTCCATAAAATTCATGTTTATTAGCTCACCAGGAAAAAGGGGAGAAGGAACATATTTAACATATGTTAAGGTTCGAAAGCAAGAAATTGCAAGTAGATAAATAGGTGCCGCCTCGGCGGGAAAGGTAACAGCGCTCCGTGCACCTCGGTGTTCAGTCATGCCGGCCACATGACCACGGAAGCGTCTTCGGACAGCGCTGGCTCTTCGGCTTAGAAACGGGGATGAGCACCGCACCCTAGAGTCGGACACGACTGGTTGGGGACACCTTTACCTTTACCTTTTTAAGGTGTCCTGAGATTTATTGGATCCTGTGCAAGCGTAAAGCCTGATCAGTACAGTACAGTTAATCTGAAAAGGAGGCTGCACCAGTTCAGAAACAAGCACACAAAGCTGGCCAACCACAAAGGGATGGTGATGATGGATTTCCAGAGGGGCAGCCACATTAGTCTGTTGCAGCAAAAACAACAAAGAATCTCGTGGCACCTTAAAGACTCTGACTGGTGCATGGGGCACTAGAAGGGAAAAATATAAATTTCTACATGAATAAAGCATAAATATAGAATAGTGCAGCCTGCCCATTTTAAAGATAGTATGCGAAGCGTGAATAGAAAAGGTCTCCTTCTGGGAGTGAGGAGGTTAATACTTGCCCTTTCACAATCACTAAGGCAGTTTTGCAGGTGCAACTCAGACAAGTTGCATGAATCTTCCCATAGTCTTCCATTTCATGACACGCCCTCTTAATGAGGCCGCTTATGACAAACACTGCACAGAGCTGACTGTGCCAGCTCCCATTCCTTTAAGACTTCAGAAGTCAAGCTCAGTGGATGCGGATGCCACTGATGCCTTTGACTGAGGGAACTGTTATTACTGAATGAATCTGTCACATTTTGCTCATCTGAATGCGGCCTCTAAGGAGCTCTTAGCAGACTAACTGCTGTGGAGAACGTGGTGTATAAACCCTTTCTTTTTGATATTACATGTGTTTTTGTTCTCTTGAAAGGCTTTTAGCCCTGAGGTAAGGATTAGACAACAACTTAGCAGCCTTAAAAGACATCAGAAAAATAACCTGACAGCCTTGAAAGAAAGACGTCCGATTTGTTTTTCAAAGGTGTATCACTGTTTTCTGGGCTGTCTTTGTTGCCACCAACAATAACTGCAGAACAGAGTTAGTTTTACAAATCAAGTAACGCTTTAAAAAGTTCAGCAGTAATATCTTTTGTATTGTTTTTCTTTTAAATGCCCCACATCAAAAGAAATTTCCAAAGACTTTAATATAAATTATTGGAGAGGAGAGACCTGTGTTCAACTGAAACACTTTAAACTAATTCAAACAAACCACAAATACTGACATTATCTGTCACTTCTTAAGCAACTCTTATATGTTTGGCTGTAGGAGTTCAAATGAATTTTTTCCCCATTGATTGGTGATAGACTGAAATCATTCCTGAATATGCCCTATCCAATGCCTATATAGCAGATCCTAAAAATCATGAAGAGCTATTGCACTTGCATTATAAAACATACTTAGCTCAAGCTGTTTCCACCACTGCCCTGCTACTGTTTAGGAGATAGAAATCACACCCTCCGTGAAGGGCCAGCCACTCGCTGCCTTTCTGTATCAGATGTTTCTTCTCCCACCACTTTATCTCTCTTCTTAGTGGCTAACTTTCCCTGCTCCTTTCTCTCTCAACTCATGGGGGAAATCAGTCGAGAGAGATGGAAGGGGGATAAACAAGAGATGGAGAAAAGCAAGCAGTGTCTCACCCTTTACTAGCCCTGTTCGCTTGTTATCCCCTTCACATGTTCAGTGACTATGCAAGGGGGAAGCAGGACTGGGCCTGCTGGTCACACCTTCCAGTGCCACTATATACCCTGATGGCCATATGTTCAGCATTTGAATGTCTGGGTTTTTACATACACAGGGCTCCTCCAAGCAAACAGGAACCCTAGATGATCAGGATTGTCCTGCATGGTCACATGTAGGAGATGTACCTGTGTGAGCCTCTTTCATTCAAACACCAAACGTAGAGCGCCCAGTGGGGTATGGGTGCATCAGGGAGCAGGGCCAGAGGATCCAGTCTCACTTCGCCCTCACATGCTTACCAAATGCGTGGGGGTTAACAAGTGAACAGGGTTATTGTGTGTGTTATTCCTACCATCTTCAGCTTTCTTTGCCTGTTGGTAGGCCAGCCTTCATTGTTCTCAACAGCCACACTCACATTGTTCTCACATTGTGGATCTGCTCTCTTGTGGTGGGTGTTAGGGCTGGCCCTACCATTAGGCAATGTGGCAGCTACCTGAAGCCATATGCTGAGGGGCAGGAAGTGGTGGCAAGGTCTTGGAGGACAGACCTGCATGTGCCATATAACCTTCCCTGAGCCCCTTAAACTAGCCTACTGTGCTCAGGTGGAGTGGAGGAAGCTGTTTCATTGTCAGTGTTGAAGTTAGATTCAACTGCCAGTTTGGTCAACCTTTATACATAAAATGAGGATAAATGCCATTTTGTACTTTGCGTTAGGCAACAAAATGCCTTGGGTCATTCCTGATGGGCGGTGTATTATGTAGCCAGGTTCAGAAAGTAGTCACAAGTGTCTTATATCCATATACCAGACCAGACCTTTAAGGGTCAAATATTAGGGCTGTGCAGGGCCCCCTGGATATGGGCTCTCCGAGGTGGGCTGTCTTCACCTCGGGCTGATGGGGGGGGGCTGGCCTGCTTTGGCCTCCAGAGCTGAAGCAGAATTGGGATGGTCAAATCCCGCTTCAGTGGGGCCCCTGACGCCCGCAATGCACCGCATGAGTCCCCAGCATACTTGGGATGTGTGCCAGCAGGCATCTTCTTGTTCCAGGGAGTCACCGCCGCCACCTCCTGGGCCCTCAGGATGCGCTGGCATCCATCTTCTTGTTCAAAGGAGTTGCCATTTTTAAAATGTATTTCCAGAAACAGATCCTGCGCCATTTGTGCAGGATTTATTTCTGGAAATACAGGGAGTCAACATTTTTAAAATGGCAACTCCCTGGAACAAGACGGCTGCCAGCACATGTCCTGAGGGGCCAGATAAGGAGCTGGGGGCTGGGCGGTGGCGCAGCTGGGCTTCTGGATCACTCTGAAGTGCGCCCAAGTGCTTCAAAGCGACCCGACCTGCTTTGTGCCACTCTATGCCCCCTCCACTTCACCTGAGAAGCAGCACAAAGCAGCCTGAAGTGCCCCATTTCGGCTTGGAGTTTGGGCTATATACAGGCCTATAAAATATAGGAAACATAAATTTTAACAGAAAAGGCAGGTGTACTACTGAGTGAAACATGAAAGGCACTTCCACAACAGAATGGATCAGAGCCACTGGCCTCAGTCTTCTGATAGCAATACATTATGGGGAGCTATTAATGGCCTCAAGAATGATCTGCCTTGCAACAACTTACTTGACTGCAAAGATTATCAAAATCATAACTGTTGTGGATCTTGTATTCCCCCACCAGCAGCCACCCATAACATCTACAGGTGGCATAGACACCCACCATGTGTGGATCACAATCCCTGTGGAAAGCTGAATGATACATTACAACTACCTAATAGCAAATGTATGTGTTGATCATTGTTGGTCTCCCTATTCTACATTTCAGAGTTTACGGGTTCAGTATGTTGCTCATCATCAACTAGGCCTTCAAAGGCCAGACCTTATAAATTAACATGAAATGTGATACATTGACAGCTACGCCTTCCCAGGAAGCCAAGACAGTAAAAAGTACTTTGTTGTTGACATATCTATACTGCTGTATTAGACAGCACACATAGAATGGGATGGTTGTGAAAAGCTCAAAGAAAGCCAGGTTGAATAGAGGGTGGAGGAAGATTCGATAACATTCCAATGTACTGAAAGATAAAGGTGTGTAAACTTGAAAAGTGAAAAGCTAAATGGATCACCAAACACTGCCTTTTGGCTTGAGTGAATGTGGCATTAACATAAATACTGAAATCTTTGCCAGTAGCACTACAAAGGGATGCCAGTAATTCTACAGAAAGAAATATCTTTACTTTGCTATACAGAATGAAATCATTACCATGATGGTCAATGGTTAAGTGCTAACAATGCCAATTGCTGGAGAACATGGTTATGGGAATGCAGCATAGGAAGAAATTATGCTTCCAAAATGATAAACCGAGATTGTTATCCAGTGACCCTTCACCCTGCAGCTGGTGTGTATTTCACCAGGGGATTATCAGAAAGCTGGAGATAAAGTTGGGTTTGATAGGGATGAATGGGAAACATTTCTCCACATCAGTGATAAGCTTTACCTAACAATACCATTTGGCAGCAAGATGCCTTCATCTCATTCACTCCCAATTTGTGAATCGGGTTATATTTAAACACACACACACACACACACACACACACGATTCACTTTAGGCTTGGGGAGGTGTTTATGAGATTTTTGGGAAGACAGGATTTGAAGAAAAGCTTAGAAAAGCAGGAGCTTTCTAGTGTGTCAGTGTAATGTGAGAATAAGGTCTGTCTCCACTCTATGAGCTTAGGGAACATCAAAAAGCACACCTATACTGTGTTTTCTCCCTTGTATAGGCAACATCAATCCATCCATATGATAGCAGGCAGTTGTATTTCCCATGGAAACATACAAGTTGATGCAAGGCAATACTGAAACCCATCAACACTGAAATGCTGATGGGTTAAATGCATTCTGATTTTTAAACAAATACTGAAGTGTGATTAGGAGGCTTTCATAGAACAAAAACATCCCAGACAGTATCATCATATCACTTCTACACTTGTGTCTTTGATTCATTAAGCCATGTATCTAAATGGGATTTCATTTTAATACATATGCAGAGAGAGAAAACTACACCCATGCTAGCAGACAGTGGTCTTTATTTAGCTATAATCCCAGGAGATTTTCCAGATGATCTAGACATCTTTAGAAAGTAAACCCTGCACATTTCATCACTCTGTTTTGTTTCTCTTCAAAAATTCAGGACCTCCAAAGAACATAAAAAGTAAGAAGAGCAACAAAAATATACATCGCGGCTCCTGGGAGCACAATTAAAGTGCCAGTGTTCTCTTAAAGCTCCTATACAGTAGCCTTAATCTGGAGGACCTGTCCCAAATGTTTTCATTAGGGGCCCTTAGATTTACTTTATGTAATTATAAATGCCACCACTATTCCTCCCATTAGCTGAGAAAGATATGTATATCATTTCCCAAGAGAGGAAAGATGTCAGTTAGAAATGAAATAAATGCGGAAAGAGTTTTAAGGTTTCTCCACAGGACATTTGATGCATTTATTTACTTACTTACTACATTTCTATACCACCCAATAGCCGAAGCTCTTTGGGCAGTTCACAAAACAGAGGTTAAAACCCTAAAGTACCAGAATATAACAATAAAACACAATGCCACACATCTATTGTACTAAGAGCCTGTGTGCGCAATAGCTGAGGTGGGAGCAACAACGTATCAGCTAAGAAGCATGCAACCAGTGATAGAGGCTGCATTCACATGATATTAAAGATACATCAGTGATTGTTGATCTGGGTAACCCATTTACATAAATCAGGCTTTCATGACGAAGAGGGTTTCATCGTTTGAAAAGCTTTGTGTGTTCCTAAGATTATTCTAGAAACTGCAATGAGGTAAAACAAGAAACATACATTTGCTTGATCTGGTTTGGTTCTAAGTTGATGGTGAGCCACAAGTATTTCCTGAAATGCCACTAAAGGTGCATAATGCTAGCCCTTATCCAAAAAATAACATGGTTTTTGTTTTCTGGATTTGTATCTTGTTTTGGAGCTATGTATAAGAGCAGGAATAGGAAACCTCCAGCCCACAGGTTGGATCTGACCCAGTAGACCTTTCAATCCAGCCCACCAGCTCCTCCACCAGCCAGACCTTCTCACAATACTCTCACTCCACCCCCTCCTTTGTTTGCCTTGCACTGTAAGGTCCACATGCTGTGGTCCACAGCACTGTAACACAGCGAAGCCAGTTCCAAAACACACCCCTTGAATTCAGAAACATGATTGGTGCCCCAAGAAAGCTTTCCAGCATGTGTGCTCTTTTCCAAAACGACCCATGCTTTCCAAACACCAATCATGCATTTCCAGAGCACCCGGGCACTCTCCATCACATGTGCACATCCTTGGAAGTTCTCTTCCAGTTCGGGCTCCAGTTGTGCAAGCCTCTCCTCAGCTAGCTGAGAGGAAGAGGAGCAGGACGGGACAGGCAAGAGAAGGAAAGGTAGGGAATGAAGCAAGGAGTTGGACATTGGAGAGCAAACTCAGAAGAGAGCAAGGAACAGAAATTTCTCAAGTGGGAATGGCTGGGGAAAATGTTGGATGGATGGATGGATGGCTTTGGGCTGACTCACCATCGGCATGCAGGCCCTGGAAGGCTGCCTACAAGGTGATGTGGCCTTCAGGGTAAAAACATTTCAGGGTGAAAACGTTGGCCACACTGGCTGGGAATTATGGGAGTAGTAGTCCAACACATCTGGAGGGCACTAGATTGGGAAAGGCTGTATTAGAGAAAGATAGAGAATATAATAATTACAACCACAACAACTGTAGAAGGTCCCTGAAGACACACTAACTGCAAGGTGGGCACAGAAAGGAATCAGTTTGAACCTGGGCAGAGAGAGAGAGAGAGAGAGAGAGAGAGAGAGAGAGAGCACACATGTAAATTTTAAGTTATTCAATTGTCTCTCAAGAACAGGTTTGTGGTGTAGCCAAGGTGCTGCTGTGGCTTTTGTGGCTGCTTTAGAACCAAGGCCGCAGGCCTGTGTTGCTACTTGCTTCCATCTGCTCAACCTGTTTATAAGCAAATAATGAGATATTACAAGATCTCTATGAGTCTCAAAAAGGAAAGAGACCCTGGAAAGCTGCCCTGGAACTTCCTACCACTTTGGAAAGTGAAGAGCACCAAACAAGATTAATCTTTCTCTGCCAATTGAATTATACAAAATGTCAGTTGTGGGGTGAATTACCAGCAGGATCACTTGGGGGAATTAATGATTTCTACTCTGATTTAATAATCAAATCATCTGTATTCCATTTGCACCAAATGAAAACAAATGCTGGTGCATCACTCAAGTGACAAATTGGAGGGAAAGCAGTATTTCTTTTCTTAAGCATAAATGTTCATTTGTATTGTTGGCTGAAGTTATCTCCTAAGAGATGTATGAATATTAGCCAAATACTACCACCATTGCTGCCACCACCTTTCTCCTTCGTTCCACAAATATTTGAAATAGGCAGGAAGAGTTAACATTTGCATAGTATGCAGATCAGTAATTAATTTCAAACTGACCAAAGCTCATGCTACACTGTTTTTGCGACTGGCAAATGGGAACACCTACACACTCCCTAAACGCCATTGAAAATCAACTTAATCATTTATAATGAAAATGGAGCATAACTGATGAAGTCCTGATTATTCACCAGACTTTCTTTCACACATACTTAATCCCTATGGCTGCTAGGAATATGGAAGCTTCTCAGGCAAATCTCTCTTTGGAACTACAGAAAGCGTGCTGAACAATGACAGCTGAGTAAATAGGGCAAGTGGAATTCTGAACAACGCAAAGACAAAGCTCACACCTAAAGTCTCGGCATTTCCAGAAAGAGGGCTGGAGGCTTGATCACAAAGACAGCCCCTTTAAAAATGGCACTTATGCTGAATTGGCTTTCCCTGCTGTTGGTTTTAGTGTATGAAATTGATCTGAGTAATTTGGACTGATCTTACTCCATTTTATTGTCTGACATTGATCTGAGTCATCTGCATTTATGCATTTTTGTGTAAGCCTCTTTGAGTTTATTTTATAAAGAAATGTGGGCTATCCATTTCTAAATACAGAAATAAATATAAATGTGTGTGTGTGTGTTTTCTCCTCTAAGCTGCTTTGAGCTTTGTTCATAAAGTATCCACACAGAATAAATATAAAATGTCTTGTGGTGTGTGTTTATTCCTCCGTTATATTGGATATGGCAGGTCCAGTATAAGAAGCGATGGAACGAGGTGAGCTTCAACCTAGGTCATTGCCATCAGTGTCAATTGCTTCTGGTGCTATGTTGGAATGAATATTTGTACAGACGATTCTATTAGTTGCCCTTTATAAATAAATGAAAAAATATGTTTACAGACATAGAGTTGGAACCAAACTTAATCACACTTAGAGCAGGCCTCCCTAAGCATGACCAATAAAATCAAGGGGACAAGTTAATTATGATTGACTTAAGCCCCATTGATTCCAATTGGTCTACTCTAAGCATGATGACTCAGTCTGGAGCCAGCCCTATGTCTCTCTGCAAGCAGTTGAGCTCCTTCCACCCTGTGTGCAGCTAGAAGGAAGCCTCATTCAAAGTAAGGCTCAGATCTTTTCCCCAGTGAACCTCAGGAACAACTTGTCTGGGTCTCACAGATGCAGCCTCATCAAGTGGTCCCCAGGGGAAGGCACTGGGCTTATTCCACAAAGCCATGCAGGATGTATGCTGTTTTGTAGCTTCAGTCAGTGCAGAAGGGAAGGAAATTAATTCCAATGGCCCTGATTCAATCCACTGTGCAAGTACAGCACCTGCACAAGTCTTCCCCCCGCCCACCCCATTTCAGCATGCACACAAGGGCTGAATCAACACATAGCAGTTATACCATTATCATAACTATTGGTGATAAGGCTGGACAGCCATCTGTGGGGGATGCTCTGACTTGGATTCCTGCATTGAGCAGGGGGTTGGACTCGATGGCCTTGTAGGCCCCTTCCAACCCTACTCTTCTATGATTCTATGGTGCTTATTGGTGTCATGTGTACTAACAGTTATGATAACAGTATGATAATGGTATAACTGCTGTGTGTAGATTCAGCCAAGGACACTCAGTGGTCACCAGGCCATGTGGGGAATGGGAGGCCATTTACTATATATATAGCCACGACTTATATCAAACCAGAAACAGAGTCCAAGGTTAGTGCTCCAGCATCTCCAGCGCAGAATGTAGCAATACAAACATTTAATACTAATGAAATTATTTGTAAAGTTTGTAAGTGCACAATCATTCTTGCAAACCATTTTTTCCACCTATGGTTCTGAATGAAAGGATGCCCAAACCTGCAGGAACTGCCTACAGCAAATATGGATACAATGAAACTTTCAGAAGCAACTGTTGATATTTGCTCAAGTATTCTTTCTAGCCACCTGTGCTGAGTTTAGAAAATGGGCGTGTGACTCTCCTATCTTTTGTGTTTCCAGCTTCCGTTGCTGAGATACTCCACTTCAGGCCCTGGCAGTGAAAAGAAACCTAATTGTTTTCCCCTTTATTTGAAGCACAGGCGTTCTCAATCAGATCACACATCTGAGTGACGCTAATGAACTTTGTCCGTTGGAGCTCTTTTATGTGGCTTGTCATAGGCTGCCTTTGGAAACCCAGAGCAATGTAGTGCCGACTGGAGGATGTGTTGGAGGGAAAAAGAAGACTGAAAACAAATATTAGAAGCACTGGTCCATTAAGATGACCAGAGCTGTGGTCAGTTCCCATGCTGTCTTCTGTACCAAAGTTATATTGCATCTATGCTACAGTAAACGACTTTCTCAGTTTTCCATTTTGAGAACAAATTGTGCATGGAGTCTCTGCCCATCAATATCTATTGATGGGGGAAGGCCCCACTCAACTGCATAGCTTGTACTGTTACCCACTCTTAAACACTTCATACTGGAGTGCCCATGATTCTCAAATGTACAGCAGGCCTTTCTGTATACCCAGTTCACTGCTCCAAACTTAGCCTCGATTCTGGGTGATGATGTTGATCTGGAAGCCTTATTCTGGTTACTGAGCACTATTGGCTAACTTTTATTTTTTTCCCCAGTTATTCATTTATTGAAATAGTACAACAGGTTATCATTTTTTTAAGGTTATATCTTGAGGTAAATGAATGGCCCTTGCCAACAAGAGATATCTGAGATGCTTCAGCTATCAATTTACCAAACATTATGTATCATCCTAAAGTGATCCTCCATATTTCCCCGTGGGACAATGGAGGTCTCCATCCAGACTTATTCATGTTAACCAAGGGGGGATCTTCATGACAACTGGATGAGAAGTGCTTTGGGGTATTATCCAGATTTTCATGCAATTGGCTTTGATCCATCAGGGACAAATGAGGCAAGAAAAGCTGAGTGTACCGTTACCTTTAAAATCCAGTTTTCATGGGTCACACAGCACTTCAAAGGAATGTACTTCCAGGTTTGGTGTGGGGAGTAGAACCAAATGTTATCAACCTGGCAGGGGCTGCTCAACCAATGAGAGAGGCTTGTTTCCCACCCCTTTCCAGGCTCCCCCCTGTGGCAAGAAGAAGCAAAAAATAAAATAAAATAAAATTATCCAATAAGCATCTGAAAGCTTGCTATGAGAGCAGCCCACTACCCCCATTTTGCCCCATTCCAGCAAACTGTCACGGAATTATTGCTCCCCCTTTCCCCAATATGTGCACTTTTCAATGAAGAAGCCAAAATCCCCAATTCTCCAGTGCAATAGCTGAAGGCTCCCCCTGAGAGCATCCCACCCACCCCAATTTTGCCCCATTCCATCAAACTGTCACAGAATTATTGATTACACACACACCTTTCTCCTTCTCTTGGTACTTTCTCCCTGCTTTCAATTACAGGCTCCTGAGACCTCACCAGATTGGAGAAGCAACATTACATAACATCAAAGAAGCAACTTTACACAATATCAGACACATGATTTAACACAAGACTGGAGAAGCAAAGTAAAGCAAACATCAGAGAAGTGCATCATCATGGAGGCTAATTACTCCCACTGTGAAATGAGAGTACAGGGTGATTCTGAAGGCTGGAAAAACTCAGCGAGGTCATGGCCAGGTGAAAGAAACATCCCTGGACAGGGCTATCATGCTGAAGTAAATGCAGAGGATAGGGGCACACAGCACCAGAAGCATGGAGAACCTGAATTAAAGAAATAAAATGGAGTAAAAGTAGTCTCAGAAAATCTGGCTTTTCCACTGGAAGTCTCTGGGGTAGCTGTGGATTGGCCACATCATGTGCCATGAACAACCTTGAAATGTTCTCCATTTGCAGTAAACCCCCTATGAGGACGGTCCCGAAGACTAGAAAAACAATGGGATAGAAAAGAGAAAGTATTTCTTATAACCCAGCATGTTTCAGAACCTAATGGTCCTTCATCAAGGAAATACAGAAGTTTTCAGATTACAATATGCTGGCCCTTCAGCCTCCTCTTAATTTTCCTGATGAAGGACCATTAGGATTTGAAATACTTTGAATTATAAGAACTAATTTATCTTGTCTACCCCATTGTTTTACTACTCTTGGTGGCTCATTTTGGGGGCTCTTGTCTTTCTGGATTTTACTCATGTTACCAATAACAAAAAGCTTTGCCAAACTGCAAATAATTTGTCTGGCTCAGTTTATCTTTGAGGTAATCTAATTTAGGGTGCAATCCTATGCATATTTAGATAGAAAGATGTCCTACAACTACTAGCATGCCCTAACATAGGATTGCATCCTTAATGTGCCGATTTTTCAAATGGAGCTAGCTATATGCCACAGTCTGGGGTATCAAAAGTACCCCAGACTGTGGGGTACTTTTGAATTGTTTGAATTTGTTGGAAACAAATTGCTGATGGAAGAACACTCCTGACACAAGAGAAGTGTGTGTCACAATATAACATAGCTGCTGCTGTCTATAACCCTCAATATACCTACCTACATAACGAGGACTGAAAATCTACATTTATATTCCCTTTCCTCTTTTTATTCAAAATAGCCGCGAATGACACAGTGCACCCGTCAAGTCATCCTCGATTTTGTGCTTCAGCAAACTAAGCAGGTAGATGTTTTCCCCAAATACCTTTCCCTCCTGGGAGTGAAAAAGCTCCTTAGAAAGGGTGATTGTGTCAGGACTGATTCTGAGCGTATGGAGATAGTTAGCAGGTCAGATTCAGAAGGGGAACAGCAAGAACCAGGGGAGGCATCTTCCGCAGCCAGTTCAGATATGGATAGGCATGCTTCTCGGGATGCTAGCACCCAGACAGCTGGGCCTGAAGCCCCCCCCCCCCGCCCCATGAGAATCCAGGAGGAGGAGGAGGGAGGAAAGTGTGGGGCGTGACCTGAGGGATGCTAGACTGCGGCGCAGAGCGAAGCGGGGAAAGTTAGAGGTGGAGCTCAGACAGTCGACCGGGTTGGCAATGCGTGAGGGTCAACGTAGGGGAGCATCACTGGATGGGAGGGGTTTCCCTCCCTAAGTTATTCTAGGCAGTAAGACCCTGTTCAAACTGCTAGCAACATCTTAGCTCCCATTTGGATTCCCTGCTGTTATTCCTTCGGGGATTTGCATCTGTAATGAACCTGTTGATAGTGAATTAAAGATGTGAGACCTACGCCTCTCTTCTTGTGTGTGTGCATGAGGAAGGTGGGGACCAAGGGAATGTGACAGATTGTAAACTAAAAAAGAATGGGAGGGGAGAGTGTTAAACAGTCGTCCCCGCCCCCCGTTTGGTTCTTCTGCACAGATGCAGCTGTGTCAGGCTTCTTTAGGTTTTAAAAATAAACACGGATGAAAGACTAAGCTTGGGGGAGTGGGCACATCACAGACAAGGAAACAGGCAGGTTGTATGAGACAGCCAGGACTTCTCTGTTCTATGTCTCCATTTTTATCCAACTGCTGTGGAACGGCAAGTGTTCGACTGAAGCTTTGTTTGAACTGGCCACATACTCCAAATCTGACTCAAGGAAGGCTCAGTGAATTTATTCTGTGTGGCAAAACATTAAGGACTTCAGGACTGCGTGCCATGCAATTACTCTTCTGCACAGACTTTATGAAGTGTCCCAGGCAGGACATGGTCTGAAGGCACATGATGTAGAGCCAACTTTCTGAAGCTAAGCAGGTCTGGGTCTGGTCAGTGCCTGGGAACTGTGTGTATGTGGATGTGAGTTCCACAGAAGGAAAGTGGGACATGGAGAAATACATGATATAGTAAATGTCTAGAGAGATCTGGGCAAGATAAATCACTTTATGATTTGCTAGACTTACTATGTCAGAGTACAGCACAACAGCTGCCCACATGTTTTGTTGGTCAATGCTAAGCATCTCCAAATAGTTTGCTCAGAAAAGTAGCTTGGGGTGGCATTTTTTTAGTTTAAAAAAAGCAACTCAATAGGGAAAGAGTTAAGCTGTGTCTCTCTGCCATTCTTTTCTGCTAAGAAAATGACCCAGCCTGCTCTGGGTTAAAAAAAATGTGGGAGGAAAAATATCACAGAACTCGGTTTAACCTGTAGTTTGAGGCTAACAGTGAAAGAAATGTGAGCTAATTCTCATGACACAATAGGGAAGGGTTTGTTTGCTTTGGAAGGTGTGCTGCATCTTAGTGGAAGCCCAAAATAACTAATCAGAAAGTTGTTCTAGGGAAAAGGTGGGGATTTCAAAACATTCAACAGCAGCCCACTTGCCAGGAGCCCATGCAAATGAACTACATTCCTGCTGCAAAACCATATTTACTAAATATATCTTTGCACACACATGCAGGGTACCCAGGAGACCTCCTTTACATCCTCAAAGGCCAGGGCTCATTGCCATGCTGCTGAGCCTCTTTCACAGACTAAAGTACAGCTACTAAGGATTGGGGAGGGGACCTTCTGTCATTTTAAAGTATGCATATAAAGCTTTTGTTGAAATTGTACAGAGCTGGCTATTAGCACTTCTCTGGACCGACATTTTGCAGTGAGAGTATATGATCAGGATCACAGCATGAAAAATATCAATTCTATTCTTTCAGGCAGAATTCACATGCTATTTTCAGTTTTTGTTTTCCTGCATCAGTTTCACATGAAGAGCATGTTGTTTGATTCACATGGGGAAAGCTGGAATTCAGAATGGGAAAGACTTGGCCTCACCAGCTCTCACTATGTGAAGCTTTCACTATGTGAAGGCACATTCATACAACAGACTTGTAAATAACGTGGTGACGTGCTCCCACTTCATTTACAACAATGTGTTGTGATGTCTGAACACAGTCAGTTCCTAGTGTTCATCTCAGACTTCTGGGTGGCTCACTAGTACAGCCCTCAGTCTGACAAAGATTGGGCAGTGGCCTTCAGCCAACAGAATGAAAACCTATATCAGGGGCTGCTGTACACTGCACAACAGTTAATCTACAATTCAGTGGAGGCTGGTGGCTCTGATTTTGGTGGAGCTGTAAATAACCTGGTGACGTGACGTGGTAACCTGGAATCTCCCACCAGCCAGGGAAGCTTTACAAAAGTCTGCTCCTTTTTTCTCTTCTTAGCCAACAAATGACTAGCATGGGTATATGTGGGCTAGTCAATGGTGTGAGGGGTGACTTTTGTGGACTGTTTTGCAAGGCTGGTATTCATCATACGAAATTGACATGTTATTGGTAAAGGGTAGGGATGTGCATCGGATTCAGCCAAAGTCAAATCAGGCCCCTTTAGACCATTTCTGGTGCTTCCTGAGGTGAAGCAGGCTTCCCTCTGAAGAGATCAGGACTGAAGCTGGACCCAGCACAAAGCTTTGTTCACAATTTGGCTTTGGAAAGACATACAGTGTGTCTCCCAAAATACTGTCTTTTGCTTTCATTTCTCTAAATGCTGATGGGGAAGGAGGGAGTTGGGTAAGCGACGGAGAGGTCCACCTTCTAATCCCAGGGTACATTTTATCAAGGGCTCTGCAATCACTGTGCTTTGAGGAAGAGCAAAGATGGGACCATGAGGTGGCCATTCTTCCAACACCACCTGGCTTCACTATGAAAGAAGCCTTTCAATCACCATAACTCCCTAGCCCTTGAGCTTATCCTTCTGAATCTTTACAGGTTTCATGCCAGGGGACACCTCTATGATGTGTGCTATTTTCATACAAATTGCCCAAAATCCCATGGGGTGTGTGTGAAGTTAATTACGCCTCCCCCCCGCCCACAATTTCCACATGAACTGCTGCACCTATCCTTTTGAAACTTTGCAGTTGTCTTACTTAGGGCCACCACTATGGTGCCTGTCATTCTCACAAGAAACATAGGGAGATAAGCATGTCCTTTTGGGGGTACCTTCAAAATGTAAAGGCTGTTCTTACACAAATATTCCTGCACTTATTTATCTGAACCTTGGCAGGCCTGATTCCCTCAGAAGGGGCAACCCTCCATGCAATTTTCTTCCAAAGGAGTCCTTTGCACAACCAGGATTCGCAGCTGTCTGAATGAAAAGGCAAACTTAACATATAAATACATCAATAGGTCACCACTGTTGACTGTAGCTTCAGCCCTGAAAAGCACATAAGAGAGCAGCTTCAATTCACTTTCCAGAGTATCTCCATTGAGGTTTTTGTGGTAAGCCATGAGAAGTGTTCCTAGAGTTACACTATCTAACCACACTTGTGTTATCCAGCATGGCTGTGGTTTGGCCTTCAAACAATCTCAAAGATAAGCAAACACCATCATATCTTATGTGACCACCCCACTTGCATAATGAATACTATTGGATTAAAGCAAACAGTAGTATAAAACGTTGATTAACAGAATAGGTCTGAGCACTGATTATCAGTGCTATAATTAAATGTTTCCTGTGTGCCATGTAAGGTATGATCTTTCCTATTCAAGGATTCAAAAGCAGCAATGTGGGAGCACTTTCGATTGATCTTATGTTCTCTATGATTTAGAGAATGCTTATATTCTGATAAAGACCAACAGCATCATCTAGAGTAAGGGTAGGCAACCTTTTGGGCTGTGGGCACATTTGGCAATTTGAGAAACTGTTCTGGGTACCACCAGAAATGGCTGCCAAAATGGCTGGCATGGGAGGCATGGCAAAGGACAAGTAACCTGCCCCAAAGACTGAGTAGAGGTCGGCCTAAGCTTCAGCACACTAAACAACTCCTTTAAAACAACAGAAACCTACTGTTTTTGGCACCAGCAAAGACTGATTTCATAGCAATCCCTGCTGCCAGTTAAAACGTGATTTATTTATGTTTTTAAAGGGGAAGAGGACGGGGACATTGGTGGGCACCAAGAAACATGCCTGGGGGCACATTGGTGCCCATGAGCACCACATTGCCTACTCCTGATCTAGAACGTCTGGGACTCTGGAGCCCTGCTGGGCACAAATATCCTTGGTTTAGATCCAATCCACTTCCCCAGTTTAACCCCTTTTCCACATCAGCCGACTGGTTAGCCCTTTTGTCATGGAAGTTCAAATCCATGACATCAGGAGGCTGGCTTTTACTGGCCTCAAATTCCCATAGATATGTGGAGTACAGCCCCAGTGCTTGCTCTTCTTTCGGAAAGACATGCTATAAAACACAAGACTCTACTCAAGCAGGAGAGAAAGACTCGAGCTATCCTAGCCCCTGGATTTGTATTTTGCAATTCCTATTGGCTGAATCAGATATTGCAATGCTCTCAATTTGGGCAGGGGAGGAGCCACCTAGCTAGACTGCTGTATTTTTTACGTCTTGGCAGAACAAAGGACACCCACTTGCCAACCGCATCCTTGGATTAACCATCACCTAGACCTTGGGGCTTGGGGATATCTTTGTGGTTTTGTCTATGTTACTGTTTCTCATTGTCAGGTGTAATCAGACTTCCAAATTGGGGTCTCAGGTTTTCCTGGGTGGGGGTTCAAGCCAGTACCACATATAAAATATGAGAAATAGAACTTAATTCCTAAACACTTAACCTGGCCCTGAGTTACATTTGGCTCTCCCCTTCCCAGGGAGATGTAATTCCATCTGTCATGTCTCAGAAAAAGAGTCGTACGATCACTCCGTTCTATAGCTAGGGTAAGGCTGATGCCTCCTCTGCCTCTTATTCAGCTGTTAATGGGACTGTGTCCATTTAACAGATGGCAATTCTATCTGCTCTTCTCCGGCTGTTTGCTTTGGTCATGCTGTTCTGATGTACAATGGGCTACACATTTTTATCCTACATTATAAAGAGGGAAGTGACTTTTTTGGCAGTAGAATGATTAGTCAAACCTCTGCTCCCTATCTACCAAGTTCTATAAGATAATATAGATTGGAAAAAGTCTTGGCAGGGTAGAGCAGAAAGTACTACTTGGACCAGATCCCCGAAATAAATTTTTACAAAGTCACATAACAACTTCCCTCTCGGTCCTCGCTCCACCTTCAGTCTCAGGGTGTTCTTCTGCACAAGCCCCAGTAATTCAGTGGTGGCCACTTGAGAATGCACTAGTTCTCCCAGTTAATAGGCTTCTGCAGAAAAACAATTCCCAGTGGACTGGGGGTGGGGAATCTCAGTTGACTTAAGGCACGTATGCTGTATCGATTTACTTTTACACACACACACACACACACACACACACTTGAGAATGAGGACTTTTAAGGATGAGGAATAGGATCCCATTTATCTGAGCAGAATTAGGATTTTGCTATTTAATTTTTTCTGCTTCCTTGGGCTATGTAAATTCTTAACCATCTATGCTCTCACTCTCTCTCTCTCTCGTGCACACACACACACACACACATAATTTCAGATCATTTTTCAAAACCCTGATGTTAACAATTTCCAGTAAACATTTCTCCTTTTTCTTACATCAAAACTGAATTCAGCAGATATTTGCCTGCATTACATTAGGATGATTAACAATAGGTATTGACTTCAAAACACATCCATTGTAAATTGTTAATGATAAAAACAATATTCTACATTAAAACATGCTACTAATTATTGAAGTACACAATAATTTCCAATATCATTTCCTAGAACTGGTTAGGCTCAAAACATTTGTGTCTGTGGATATAAGTATATAGAAATCATAAGTGACCATTACCTATAACCAGAAACCTCATTGTCAATCCATCAAACAATAGTCAATTAATCCAAATTTTGCCATGTCAGTCACAGGTCTTGTGATTCTGAAGCCCAGAGCAACCAAAATTAGACCACTGAAGCACAGAAGCAGCTAAGATGGTTCAGATCAACCTCCTTATGGGTTCATGAAGGAGCCACAGGGCCACACACACTACCCCCCCTCACCAGAAAGGCCTCCCCCCAATTATCTGTGCATTCACCAAACACTAGGAGTCCTACAGTTCATTTAAAGACATGCAGAGTGCCATTCAAGAAGCGCTCCTCATAGGTCAGGGACTCCACCCCACAAAATCACAGATTTGGAAGGGAACTCGTAGGCCAGGGGTATTGAACCTCTGGCAGCCCCAGGGCCAAATTCAATTTCACAGAAGCTCAAGGAGGCTGCATCCCAGTGGTGGGTGGAGCTGAAGGGAAAAAGAATATTGGCAAAGGCAAAAGGGCCAGGGGGGAAAAGCAGCATGTTTTAGCTTAAAGTTCTTACTGCCAGTAACCACGGGCAAAACTAACTTTCTGCTTTCTTACTTTAGTGTAAGCATACACAGAGCCAATTTGGATCAGGACCATGGCAAATCAAGCGGGTTTTAAGCTTCCCCCATTTTCAGTCCAAAACTCTAACCCACTACCGGCATGGGGGGCTTAAAAAAGAAAAAAAAGAAAAAGACACCTCCAGACTTACTTTAATGTAGGTGCATGTGGGCCCAATTCAAATTGGGAACATGGCAATTTGGGCCAACATACCCAATGGAAGCAGAGGACAGGAAGGCCTGGCGTGCTATGGTCCATGGGGTCACGAAGAGTCAGACACAACTTAACAACTGAACAACAACCCAATGGGAACAGCGTTTCCCATATCTTTCACATCAGTATCACCTCTCCCTAATATACCCTTTCTCTCTTCTGTTTTCTCTCCGACCCATCTGCTGTTGCACCCTGCCCTGAAATGTCCCTGCACCACAGCTGTGTTAAGGTATCTGTGCCTCAAGCAGGGAGATCGAAAGTTGCAAATGTAAGTGTGACCAGCTGATCACAGTTGGAACGCTCCAGTAATTGGGAGCCTGCCTTATCATGCTTGCATGCTCATCCCCACCCTGCCCCAACTTTAGCTGTCCTCGTTCTTGCACAGCCCTTACGTGTGGTGTAGCCTCCTACGATTAGCTGTCCTGCTATAGCTGGATCAGGCTCAGGTTAAACTAAGGGGCAACCCCAAAACAAAGTCAATCAGCAAGCAGACAATGGTCAAAAGCACAGTTTTATCAGGCAAGAGGGAGCACCAGAAAAGAGAGGTCCGAAGAGTAGCCAAGGTCAAAACACAAACAGTCAGATACATTACACAGTCCAAGAAGCAGAGTCAGGCAGGAGTTCAAGGTTGGTAGCACAGAGGTTCAATCACAAGGCAAAATCAGGAAACCAGGACAGAAGAAGCTAGGTAAGACATTGTTTCCAGAACTAGCTAGGCAGACACTGAAGTAGGGATGGGTGGATTCCCTACCTGCTGGTCAGGGTGGGAATCCACCCTTGGGTGAAGGCGATCTGTCCCTCCCCCTGGAATCCATCCGGGCCAGCTCTGCTCCGCAGCAATCCTGCAGAGCCAGCCACCGGGTCTGCATCACTGGCGACACGGCCAGCCGCCACTGCCGTGCTGTATTGCTAGGCTAACTCCGGATGCAAATGGCATCCACTATGCCATTTGCGGCCATAAAGCTGTTAGATTAACCTAAATGCAGCCATAAATTGTTTTGAATCTGGCTTCATTGGGGTCCATGGTGGAATTCTCTGCCATCCCTACACTGAAGGCTTTAACACTAAAGCCTGCTGAGCCCCACCCAAGATTCAGCTGCAGTACATTAGAGCTCTCTGGTCACAGCCCTACTCATGAGGAGTCACTTTCTCCTGAGGAGTCCTTCTTTGCAAGCGAGCACCCATTCTCACAGGAGTCCTACTGGCCTGTCGCTTGAGGGAATAATGCTCCTGGAAGCCAGGGAGTTGCTCAGCCTCTGCCTGAGAGGAAGAGTCTCCATCCTCCCCAGTGATGGACCTGCAGCCATCTCCCCCAAGGGCCCAGGATCCTCCTAGTCTGGTGACAGTGACTGATCTGGGATGCCTTCAGTTTCTTGGCATTTTAGTTCCTCCTCTGAGGATTCCTCCAGTGGGGGCATGACAGAAGCCTGGAGCGCAGCCCTATTCGGCCCTGTAGAGTTGCCAGAGGGACCTGAACGATTCTGAGAAGATTGGGGGAGGGGGTTCTAGGGAGAGCTGAAGCTTGGAGAGAGAATACAGAGAGGGAGTGACAATGAACCATCCAGAGAAGATCTTGGAGAAGACAGTAGCAGCCACCTTCTGCCCTCACAGAGCAGCACTTAGTCAGCAGACTCTCCACCACCAGAGTGTGCAACAGAGCCTGAAGCCTACACCAGTATCCCAGGACTGTCTAGCCCATGACCCATCTGACAGACTTTGAACACTTACCCCTAACTCAGTTATTGGGCTCCATCCCCTTATGTATTTCTTAGAGGCAGACTTTAAAATTGTACAACCACCCGAGTTATTCTTCTTGCTTCCTCCCCTCTTTCCCTCTTCCTTTTCAATAAATCCTAGGTCTTGATTATTATTTTGCTGGTCAGTTGTTCACTGGTTCTCTCTCTAGATCTTGTCAACAAACATGGAGGCTGATGAGCTACAGCAGCCTTCCCCAGTGTAGTACCATCCAGATGTGTTGGACTTCAATTCCTGTCATCCCTAGCCAGCCTGGCCAATGGGCAGGAATGCTAGGAGTTATCGTCCAAAACATCTGGAGGTCACCACATTGGGGAAGGCTGAGCTATAAGTGCCGGCATGACTTTGAGGCCTTGTCATTCTCCCCCCTCACCCATCCCCTGACCAATTGAACCCAGGTCTCATAGTTCCATCCACAACAAGAAGGTACTGGGAAGGAATGCAGAGTTATGCTACTATTCTATGTACATGGGGGATTTTTTTATTTATATTTATTCTGCCGGAGCATTCAGTCATGGGGGAAGTCTGAAGTAGGACAGCCCAGCCCCAGATTTACCACTTCTGTGAGAACTTGGTCTAATAGAGACATCACTAAACATTTAACATGAAAACAAGCCCTCAGATGATATCAGTTTTGAGTCAACTCTGTTCTTCATAAAACTGCAAAGGACCTGGGTCTGATTCAACAAAACCTCATGCACTTTGAAGAAAAACAACAACTCGACAACAGGCTCCCCAAAACTAGTGCCCTCCAGATGTGTTGGCTTACAACTCCCATCATTCCCAGTCAGTATGGCCATAGGCCATGTAGCACTTGACAAACCATTGGCTGTGCTGGCTGGGGGTGATGGGAGTTGTAGTCCAACACATCTGGTGGGCGCCAGGTTGGGGAAGGCTGTCCTGGAAGCTTGACTTGTTAAAACTGTAGCACTTGATAATCCATCTTTTATCATTACTGTGGACAAGCACATGTACAGAGGTGATGAAGTTGTATTCAATTTGTACGACTGAATTAAAGGAAAGGTGATTAATTGCACAGAGGTCTTGGTGTGAGAGTCATTACTCACAAAGGAAACACCCAGGAAGAAATCTATGCCTGCATTAAAAAAAAAAAAGTCAACATGCAATAGGTGCAGTCATTGCACAACATATTATACCTTGCCAACTAACAAAAACCACAATAAGTGGATGATAAAACGGAACCTTTTGAAAAGAATTCAGAAAATAACTGTATGTACATTGTGGTTACTTCCCAGACAATACTGTACATTACTAAAGAAAAGCTACTTCCTGACATTTAAAAATGAGGACTCTTCAAGCTATGGAATGCAGACATACATCATGTCTGTGAATTGGGGGGGGGGGGTGGAAGAGAAAAAAAGATCAAATGTAATATTTTCTTTCAACACAGACAACTGCTTTGAGATTTTCCACCCAGACAGCCTTGAAAACTGCCTGCAGCCTTTGCCAATTACTACTGACAAATACCACTTGGTCCTGAGTGATGTTTTAAGTGAAATAAAACAGTGAGGAAAACTGAACATGATGAAAGGGCTCCTTTTCTTTTCTTTTTTCTTTTCTTCCTAAGAGGCGACTACAAGTTATATATTCACAAGGTAAGGTATATGCTTCCTGTCCATGACAAATTCCATGTGAAGTTGAGAGCTGAGGCAAACTTTGTTTGACAGTAAGAGGGAAGGAAGACAAAACTCATTTTCATGACTTCTAAAACATATATTCTTTTAATTTCAAACAAAGGAAGAGAAGCTAATACAGTACCCCTGTTCAACATCATTCTTCACAATATCAGTGATCTAATGGAGAAAAATGATTCCTTACCGTTTCTGTGTGTGCAGGATGTATACAGGACAGGATCTTATCAACAAAGACCCCTGATACTCTGCCCCAAGATGCAACATCTAGCATTATAAAATGCTTCGAACACAACAGACTAGTGGCCATTTTAAGAGATTTAATTTGCATACGAAGGTACATCTATAAAAGTATGCAAGTGCAGTTGCACAAAGTATACACGGGTCTTTAATTAAATTTCCTCTACTTTATTCTAAACAACAGTAATTGAAACAAGCAGGCATTGGGGTTTCTTTACCAAACTAAACATTCACTGTGCTTATGAACACTTGCTATGTCCCCAAATCCTCAAATTTTATTAAATTTTACACTTATTTCACCCACATTTCCACTTTAGACAGGACCAGCCCTACCATTAGGCAGAATGAGGCAGCCAACTCAGGCGCTGGGTGGTCGAGAGTGGCAGCAAGATGCTGGAGGACAAAACTATGGCAGTCATAGGGCCTGCCCTGATCGCCAAAGCTAGCTTGCTGCCCTTGGGAAGACACTGTGCCATTGCAAATATCAAAATAAGATTCAAGTACCAGTCAACTTCTGTACAGGGAAGGGGGTGGCATTTTGTCTTTTGCCTCAGGCTGCAAAATGTCTTGGGATGACCCTGACTTTAGAATGTACAGACTATCTCACATACATATGAAAACCCTTTGGAAGGACGAAAGGTTAAAATAAATGTGATTTTACAGAGAAACAGACCCAGCTGAGGAGGGGATTTATTTATACTGATTTCCCATCTTTGTTTCATCATGGAACTCAAGGCAGTATAACTAGGGTCTCCAGGCAGTGTCTCATCCATGCACTGACCAGACTTGCTCAGCTTTAGCAAGGTTGCTCCATCATTTGCCTTCAGACCAGACCTAGGAGGATTAAGACGATGAGCAGTGTAAAAGAGTAAGGGAGCAATCCTATGGCTGCTAGACAGCCATAGGATATGCCGTTTTCCAGGAACTGACCTCCGAGCCCACGCTCCAAGGTCAGTTCCAGGGGAACCCACCTCCCCCCGTTCTGCGCTGCCTCAGAGGCAGCACAGAACAGCCCCGTCCTCTGCACTTACAAGAGGAGTGCGGAGTGGCCAGAAAGGGGCATGGCTGGGGGCATTCCGGGGCAGGGAGAGCGTAGCCGCCTGTACGACACATCCAATGTGTCATACAGCAGCCTCTCTCCCCACGCCATGCTTCCGCGGCTCTCTAGCAGAAAAAGCAGGGCAGGAGAAGCATGGAGGGAACGATCCCCTCTGTGCTTCTCCTGCCCTGCTTTGGATAGGTGGTCGCCTCCAAGTTTGGAGGCGGCCGCCTATCTCGATAGGATTGCGCCCTAAGTGGCGAGTTTATTGATGTTTCTGGTTACATCCAATATGAAACCTAGGATGCACTTGGTGGGGTCAACATAACCCCAAGTTTGAAACAAGCAAAACAGAAGTATTTTCCCAGTCTATAAGGTTGATCTGTTGGGCTCACTGCCATGAGATGGCACAGATTCAAAAAGTGGCTAGATCCATGGTTGGCAACTGGATTGGCCATTCTGAGAGGTCTGTGGGGGTGAGAGACAGTGAAGTCAGGTATCTCCAGCACCCACACACTCCACCTTCTCAAAGTCACCTAGTAGTGGGGTTTCCTGCAGACTTCCTCATCACCTTGGTCACAGTTCCAGTTTCTATACCAGGGTGGGGAACCTCTTTCAGCCTGAATGCCCAATGCAGAAGTGGAAGGACCAACACATCAAAAATACCAACATATTGTAGATTAAAACTCTTCCTGAAAGTTAGGAGAGGCATTTCAACCTTTGAGAAGGGGGGGGGGGAAGGGGATCACGCAAAAGCCAGGAAACCACCCAACAATCGGTGGTTAGGGGAAAGGGGGAGGGGCCATCTGGGGAACTCTGCAGGGCCAGAGGGGGATCCCAGGCAGGCCGGATTTGACCCACAGGCCTGAGGTTTGACACCCTTGTTCTATACACTCTTTTTCACCCTGCTGCTTGAAACTATTATTAATAGGAAGAGGAGGAGGAAGAGAACCTGATGACACCCTTCATGGATCCCAGTTTGTCTGATCCTTAGGCTAGATTAAAACACATAAAACAGAAATACCAAGCTCTGCTAGTCAAAGTAGGTACACCAATTGTTCTAAATGATGGAATATGGAAACAAATAATCTCCTGAACATTCAGAATAGCATGGGCATTTCTTAATACACAGGCACGGGATGGCTCTTACTCCTAGAATGGCTTAAATGTGCCATTTCCCCCAACATACAGGTGACCTGTGGGATTTGTTGCAATGTGTTCTTACGAAGGTCAGTACTATAACTGGGTACAAAAAGGTCAATGCTTTCTAAACTGGATTCCTAAGAACTCTGGGATTCCTCAGGAGATTATCAAGGTTTCCTCAATGTGAAAATCAGTAATGGTGGACAAGCTGCCCTGAGACAGCTTGCACACCATTTCCAGTCTTCCCCTGCAAGGTTCAGCCAACAGTGGCGTTTTTGGTGTGCTCTGGGGCATATTCACACTTCACACAGGGTTAGAGCAAAGCCCAATAGGCCAAGCCAGCATCCTGTGAGAGCTCAGAGGAGTCGAATGTCCTCTGCAGTCACAAGGTTTCCTCGACAGGTGAATACGCAAACGGTGTCCAAGATGGCAGGATGCTTGGAAAATCACTGATATAAGTTCAGGGGGACATGACTACTAAATACTATTTGGAAAGATAATAAAGGCACGCAACTGCAGCTTAAGAACGTAAGATAAACCTTGCTGGATCAGACCAATGGCCCATCTAGTCTGGCATCCTGTTTCCCACAGTTACCAGTCACATGACTCTGGGAGGCCCACAAGCAGAACATGAAGTTAGTAGTCCCCTCCCACTGTTGCTCCCAGAAGCTGTTCCTCCATGGCGCCCTGCCTCTGAGCTTAGAGGCATCTTGACTACCAGACACCCATTCCTATCCTCCATGAGTTATAGGGCATGTGCCTGATGCACCCAGTGCTATTGACTTTGGAGAGACTGGACATACTATATGCTTAATAAAATGCAAGAATGAATAATCTTTGAGCGTGCTTTAGAACATACCCTCTTGACTTTATTTAATTTTGTCTTGTATTGCAGAAATCACTGAAGAACTTTTGGCTGTTCTTTTTTAAAAAATAAACGAGCACATTATTTTTTTAAGATAACTTCCTCTGCAGTGTACATACACCCTCTAGTGTGCCATTATGAAAACAGCAGTGTTTCTGAGAAATTAATGGCCAAATAACTTGGTTAATTGCTTTTATATTTGTACTGAGTTTAGCACAGGGTGTTCACCAAGAAAGCAAAGTGAAGGTCAACATGACTTACAATTACACTGTTTAAAAGAGGATTTGGATTTTGTTTTAATGACCGCCTTCCCTAACCTGATGCCCCTCCAGATATTTTGGGTCACAATTCCCATCACTCCCAGCCAGCATGGCCAATCGTCTGGAATGATGGTAGTTGCAGTCTAAAACATCTGGAGGGCACCAAGTCGGGGAAGGCTACTTTATGGCTTGTGAGGAACCTAACTCCATGATCTGAATCATGCTAGTAGTCCCACTTGAATCTTGTCTATCAGTACACGTGGATAGATTACTGACACGGCTTGGTTTGGGGTCTGTATATACTATTAGTAGTTTCTTCTGCACACTTAACATGCAAGATGCTTATCTCATTCATCCTTGCAATTTGTTTGCAATGGAGGTCATTATACCCAGTTCTCAGAACTGATATTGAGACTTAGTGAGCAACTTGCTCAAGGATAGCAACATCATGGCTGAACTCCGATGATGGTAATTTTGTAAATGCCTAAACAGAGAAGATAAAATAACTATACTAAATGTATTTGTTTTGATTTCTAGCCTGCCCCATCCCAAAGGCTGGGTTTAATAACAAACATGTAGGGATCCAGGCAGCGGAGCATGGTGGCTCTGATGTGAGTGGGGTGGTGAATCCACTCTGGGTTTCAATCAGAACCAGCTTCCACACCTTGGATAGTTCCTTTAGAGTTCTGACTGGTTCTGACTGAAAACCAGAGTGGATTCACCATCCCACTGACATCGCAGCCACCAGCCTCCATTGGTTCCAGGGGCCTTTACAATCATGAGTTCAAAGAAATCTTGGAGGTCATGTAGCCCAACCCCTGATCCACACAGGATCTGCAGTGCACGATGCAACTACAGCATCTCTGACATCCACCCTCTACTTAAATGCCTCCAGCCAAGGAGAACTCACCACCTCCTGAGGCAGCCTGTTCCACTCTCACACAGCTCTTACCATTAGGAAGTTTTTCCTAACATTTTCCTAAAATTTTCCAAAGTCTGCTTCCTTGCAACATCCATCCATGGGTTCTGATCCTGCCCTGTGGAGCAATGTGGAACAAGGGCAGGCCTCCAGATACTTGAAGGAGGTAGCAGTATTCTTTCCCTGTTAGAGGAGGGATGGGCAACTTGCAGTGCTCCAGATGTTTCACCCTATAACTTCCATCAGCTCTAGGAAGCATAACCAATGGTGAGGGATGATGGGCACATTGTAGGCCAAAACATCTGGAAGGCCACAGCCCAAGGCAGGTGGAAGAGCAAGTTTCTGCTCCCTGTAGGGGAAAATTAATTCTGCTCTCTGGTCAGACAGAGACATGCCCAATCCCATTGTATCAACCGATCGGATGACAAAGCACCGACTGCTACTAAGATGGACTTTTTGCCCAGAATCATGTAGCCTCAGTCCTGCTTATGTCTTGTTCTTCAGCCACCCAGTCTGACCTCGATGACAGTCTGGACAGACAGACACATACACATACACACACACACACACAAGCATTCATCTCTCTCCCCACCCCCCACCCCTACTCTCTAGAATTCCAATTTGACCAGCACTCTAAACCACTAACCAGGTCAGGGATTTTATTCAGTATATGACAAAATTCAGGCAGTCTACATTTAGCCTGCTTTTATGCTTATCAAACTATCTTAAGATTCTCTTGGCTGCACATTTCAACCATAAAATGCTAGGAATTTGTGTGCACTATTAGCACAAAAGCAAAAATCGCCCCAGGTGCTGTGAAGCATAGCCTATGTTTACAATCCTTGTAACAAGTCCGGCCTGCATTTATTTTGCAATTACATAAGCTCGGCATGTTTTACTTTGCCGCAATGCTAACATTTTCTTCCATTCTCCCTCTTTATCATCATCTCCATCTATGCTCGTAGATGCACCATGCTGGAAATTACTTCATATAATTCACGCTGTAAGGGAGTGCCTTTCTTCTACACAGCTTCATATTTCTAAGGAGTATTTCACTTCTAAGAACAGTGAATCCTTGAAGAAATCACTTACAGATCTTTCCCCTTAGTGAGTGTCATCTTTTGACATTTCATTCATAATGTACTTAAAAGCTTTAATTAACAGAGTTTGAAAGTTGATACTATCTTATCTTTTCCTGAATAGACAGGTCTAAAAGCACTAACCCATGATGAATGATTCCCACATTTTATAGCTGAAGCTGGGAAACTAAAAACCAGTCTAATGATAGCTGTAAAATGATATCAAGGGAGCTTCAGAGATCACTACATTCCACTTTTTTTTATGAGTACCTTACTATTAATAACTGGAAAAAATAAAACACAGCGTCCTCCATTGGCATTATAACAGTACAGAAGGCATATATTATCTTTCTTGCAACAGTATTACATCTAACACAATTGTTACTCTCTTACATTTTGCTTTAGTCCATGATTTAAAATTGACAACATTATATATAAGATCACTCCTCTCATACTTTTTTAAATAAAGCATGGTTGGTAGCAAAAGCTAAAACCCATAAAAATATTTAGCTTTGCAATATGCTAGAAGTTGCCCTCTGATATCCTTTCTAGATGTATATGGGCAAGGGAATTATAAAAAGACTAGAATTGGATTTTGTTGGGGGATTTAAGCAATTATTTGTTAAACCACCTAAACAGATGAGAGACAAATCAGGTTGATTTCTTTTATAGTAACACTGAGCACAGTTCTGAATGAACTCCAGTGGTCAACATGCAAATTGCAAACCTGAAGAAAACATGAAAGAAAAATTGCCATGTACTTAATGATGCCCCTTCCCCAAAATTACTAAGGGAGCAATCCTATGCAGATAGTCGACCACCTCCAAACTTGGAGGCAACCAATGCAGGGTGGGCAAAGCGCGGAGGGGAACCTCTCCTCCGTGCTCCAGCCACCCTGCATTCGCACCTAGACAGCCAATTTTGGCTGTCTAGCCATGGGACTTCGGGGGGGGGGGGTTGCGGGGGGGGAGGCCAGATGACATATAGGAAGCATTGTACCAGCATTTCCATGCTCCCTGTCCCCAGGAACGCCCCTTTTTGCCCCACTCCATGCTGCTTTTCCGAACACAGAGCCCAGGGTGAACCGTGCCTCTTATGAGGTGGCTATGGCCATCTAGCTGCTGTCTAGCAGCCAGATTGCACCCTAATTCAATCTTGCTGATGTGCTTTTGATTTGGTTGGGGGGGTGGGGATAAAGGTGCAAATACACAAGGATTGCAACTTAGTAAACAGCCTGAGATTTCCTTTCCTTAGATGCAGCAGAGGCACATGAGGTCATTGGTGGTATGCAGCTACAATTGTGCTACAAGTGGTGAAACAGATCTGGTGACTTAGGGTGCAATCCAATGCATGTTTAGAAAAAAGTCCTACAACTCTCAGCATCCTTCCAGCCAGCTATGCTGGTTGGGGTATGCTAGGAATTGTAGGACATTTTTCTGTCTAAACATGCATAGGATTCCAGCTTTACTTAGAACTGTGGGACTCAGGAAGGGGGCAGGATCTCACAAGGAAGAAATAAAATTATCTTTGATCAGCTTTCTCTAGCTTGTTTTATCTGAACTACTCAATCAATTTCTCAGTCATGGTCCCCACAGGTCTTTTCTGCTCTCTATTAGCAACACAAGGCAATGAAGGGACAAAGTCTCCTGATGGTGAAAAAAATAGTTTTATTCTCTGAAGTAGCCCAACGCGTTTCGGCCCTGTATCATACAACTGGGCTTTCTTCAGGGGCAAAAGGAAAGCAGAAGGGGACGATAAAACACATTTAAGTATACATTTTGAAGGAAAATAGTAAAGTGAAAAATAATTGCATTAGCTACACTGCAATAACGCCTGAGTATACTTAATTGTTCTAAAAAATACATGCAGAGATCTCTAAAAGGTTCGTCTTCAAGATGAATCCCACCACTGGTGACATGTTTAATATGCAGTAGTTTATATACATATATATCGAAATATTTGCTGACCTTTCTGATAGAAACATGTAGTAATATAAATAAGTCACATGCTGCATTCCTGTATTAAAATAGGGGGGATTGCAGGGAGGTGGGATATGCTTGAATATGAAGCCTCCCTCCCCTGACCAGTAGCATGCTAGACCAGAGGGTCCCTACAACACCATCCAGCTTTCCAGGGTTTCATGAGGTAAAATTATCAGGGATTCCAACACAAAAATTAACATACCTGCTCCCACAAGAACCAGCTTAGGATGTTGCTCAATCTCTGAGGTCTTTCTTGCTCCATCACTGTTCATAAAGGTTAAGCTGATGGGGACAAAAGGGCCTTCTCTGTTGAGGCATGGAGTGGCCTCTTCAGACAGGTACATCTGACCTCATCATTGCCACTATAAAACTGTCCTGTTCCAATAAGTATTTTCCCTTCAGTTAATTGGAACCTTTAGCTTTAGTTAAAGGACTTTTAGGATCGGTGGGTTTCTTTTTCCTGTCTCTGCTTTTACAGAGCTCCCTTACTCTAGAAAGGTAGGAGATAATTATTTTTAGTAAATAAATAAAGCTTGTGGCTTCTGCTATGAAGGATGCACTGCCTATCAGTTATTCTATTTCAAGATGCAATTCTGTTCCAAGGAGATCAATCTGTTGTGGAAGGTAAACACTGAAGAATCTCAGATGACAGTTGCAAGATTCTTAGATCTTCTGTACGCAATGCCTCTACCAAACTTAGCTGACTTACAAGATGCATGCAATTCCTTTTTAAGAGAGACACCTGAAGAGTAAAACAGTAAAGAGATATTAATACAATTCCCAGTCTATTAAAATACATTCACCCAAAAAAGCAGACCTTAATGAACATTGGTGAAAATGAAAATGAGGGCCATGCACTTAAAATAATTTTAAAAGCCAAAATTCTGAACACACATTCTGCATATTATGAAAATTAAACAAATCTGCATATGTTTGTTAATTTTACGTGACTTATTCTGTGCCACAGGTAGGGTCAAAGCCTAATCAAAGCCCATCTCCCTGACCACTGTAAACCCTGCTCAACTGCCCTCTAACTTCTTTACTTTCACCATGTGCTGGTCTTCCATTTTCAGTTTTCTGTTCATTGCCATTAGAAACTGCTTCCTTTGAAAAGCAAAATGAAAGCCGATATATGTTGCTGTCCACTGCTGTAGCAAAAGGCTGCCCAAAGTAAGCACAAAGAACGTGTACAAAGTCAGGCTGGCCCAGAATTCCCTGTGGAGGAAAATGCGATGTGAACCCTGTTGTAAGCCCAACTTAAAAAACGAAAGCTGTCAGTATCGCTTTGCCTTATCAGAGGGAGCTCTTTTTCTTCTATACCAAGTAAGCCTCAAGTGATCAATCTCTGCCTAGTTTCACCAAACCACCTAATTACTTTTTCTCTGGGCCCAGCTTCTGCTTCTACTGTACAGTTTTGATTGTCTAATCTCATATTTAAAGCTAAAATAGGTATACATTTTTGAATAAGTATACTATGTATTGTGTGTCTGCATTTGGATATTTACACAGGCAGGTGTTGGAAGAAAACTGACACATTTTACATTACTACTACACTTTCACCAGCTAATAGATATATACACTGTAGTGGGTATGCCACAACTTGACAAGTATGGAATTTGGAACTGGGCACAGAATGTAACATCTTGAGAATATCAGGTTTCCTTAATCCATGTTTCTAGTTCTTAAGAGATTACATAGCTAGGCTTGATATAGCCACTGACTAGTGAAATCTCAGAAGCAAAAAATAAAGTGGAGGCAGTTCCTTTGGTAATTGTCTATATATATATACTGGGGCTGGGCTTCACTGTCTTGCAAAGCTCTTTGTCTCCCTCCAGAACTGGCAAGAGAAGAAGAAATGTAAAGCAAGCAGGAATGTGCAGATCTGCTTAATTCGCACTACTTATTTGGATCATAATGTTTAGCTTTCCTCAGTACTGAATTTAGGTCAGCATGGATTTTTTAAAAATTTCAGTTCAGAACTGGGGTGGGGAACCTGTGGCCACATACAAGCCCTTCGCCCAGTATCATGTGGGGTGGGTTGCACAGACACAGAGAGGACGCAATGCAATCCTGCAAACTCTGTCCAGTTTAGGCTCCGGCTCCACCTACCATCTTCTCTGACCCCACCCACCACTGACTGCATCCAATTGATTTTCCTCATGGGTCAATGGTACATTCAGAGGGAAAAGGTTCCCCACCACTGATTCATACCTGGCACTAGACCTACCTCACCAAATTACAGCTTCTTCCAAATTCCTGTAAATAGGCACCAAACTTTCATAGGCCCTTTTTGGGCAGGGGCACAGCACTGGGGAACGTTGCCTTGTAGGGGACCACATCACCTTTAATATTCAACACTGATAGATAGACACTGCTGCATTGTTGCCAACCTTTTCATTTCAGCGTCCCAATAACTTGAGCTCCATGACATACTTTATTAGTTGTCAAGTTACTGAAAATAATCTTATCCACTTCATACTTCTAGCAAAAGTACCACAAACTGTCGACCTTCGCTTCATCTGACATCCCTGTCCCTGATGAAGGGCACACTTTCGAGTAGCCCATCTATGCCTCCCAACTTTATGGTAAGAGCACGGAGAAGCAAGATTTATGGCTGCTCTACAATTCTGGATTTCCTTCTTCTGGAAGACTTCACAATGCCAAGCATCTTCTTTACAAATCGAACCCTCTTCCTTCTGGGGACTGGCTTTCAGTGGCTAGAGTGAATCTGGTATAATTGATGCCACTTTCAGGATTGCTTTTCAAACTTTGGGGATCTTAATGCTCTTCAATCTTAGTACCTCCACATTTTTTTTATGTGGTTCTCAATATACTCTGAACCACCCTCAGACCTTGTGCTACAGCAGACTGAAAAGTAAAATAAATACCTTCCGAAGGGTGTGCTGAGTTTCCTCTATCAATGACACACATATTTTTGTTGCAAGGTCCAAACTCTTCTTTTCATTCCTCTTTGAAATTACCTCACCAAGTAGAACTTTCTTCCAGGAAGTACTACAACAAAGAGGGTTGAACACATTTGTATGTATCTCATTTTTGAACAGACAATCACACAACGCCAACAATGGCATTTAAAATGGTACTTCTGCGAACGGTCCTTTTTGGCAAACATTTGAAACTTACAATTGGTCTGCTTCAAGACATAATAGTTTGAGTGCTGTAAGAAGCCTCCATGATGGCCCATCCCAACCAAATGTCAGATCACTAGAAATGAAAAAGAGTGAATAATGTTTTTAAAAATCTAAAACCAGAATATTTCATATACTGCTCACGAAGAAACCACAGTCTCCTCCTATCTATTCACATATCCAATACTCAGCAGCAGTGTTTAAAAAAAAGATGCCCTTTGAAACATTAATGGAGGGTAGGTCTATCAATGGCTAATGGCATGCCAACTAAATAGAACCTCCACATTTAGAGGCAGTATGCCTTGGAATACCATATCCTAGCCACATACAATGGGGAGGGCTATTGACTTCATGCTCTGCTTGTGGGCTTCCCCAAGTCACTTGACTAGCCACTTGTGGAAATAGGTTGCTGGGTTACATTTACTATTGAGATGATCCCACAAGGCTCTTATAACTTTTGAAGTTCTTACTCTATTTTAGCTGCTACTGAAGCCCTCCCACCTTACTCAAATTCCAAGGCAGAGAGAATAGGGGCACTAATTCAGCAAGGAAGGGGGAAATTGCCTCCTCCCCTATTTCTATTTCTCTCAAGAATACCTATGTCTGTGATTAAGAGTATTTAAAAAATGAGCCACAACAAAGGCTCTTAACTTGTACTGCTTTTTTGCAACTGAATGTTGAATATATCCAAGCCATGGTGTGGTTTGCTGAAATCTGGCTTATTGCTGTGCCCGAACCCATCCCAGCAAATAAACCATGGTTTGCTAACCGGCTATAAACCACAAATAGAGCCCACGGTTTGTTGTTGGAATCACGAAGTCTGGCTTGTTTAAACCATGGCTCATTGTGAAGTCTGAACCCAGAACTGTGGCTTATTCCTGGCTTCTTTGTACTGCTGCCCACCCTGAAACAGTGGCACCCAGCAAGAGCAGCCTGAAAATGAAACCGCTCTGAAGGCTGACACAATATGCAGGACAGAAACAACCCTGAAACAGGGAAAATAAGTCATGGTTTGTCTGCAAGACAAGTTACGTCTAAAGCAACAAAACATGGTTAACAGGGTTTCACTGCTGGTTCCAGGTTTTTGAGTGCTCTTGGGCATGCCATCCTCAATGGGTCCCCTCCCTCAGTGAGTCTTCCTTCTCACTGCCATTGTTGCCATCTGCTGTTGCTCCTCTTCCTTATAATTGCTATCACTTACTTGCTTAGCAGGCAAATAGCCAGTGAGCAAGTAGGAAGTAGCATCTACTGCTCCTCCTTCTCATCACCACCATTGTTTGGGCCAGAGTGAAAGGCAGGTGAGGTTGCAATGATGAAAAGGAAAAGCAAGTCCAGGGAGCTCTTGTCAGTGGCTCCCTGCTGAGGTGTGGTCCCTCAGCAGGTGCCCAGCCAGGCCTACCCTTGGCGCTAGCCCTGCACGGGTTAGTGTTATGTGCAAATGCAGCCAACATGAGATGCAGTGAGCAGTAACCAGTAAAGCAGCTAACAATTTTATAAAGAGAGAGAGAGTGTGTGCGTGTGTCCGTGCATACATGAGATGCATACACACACACACATGCACACACACATACCATCCATCGTTTTAGTACAAAATATCCACCAGTTGTGGTTTGGCATCTGACAGGGTTACGAACATAGCACGCAAATATGCATATACCTCACCATGTAAATTACCATGGTCCTCTGACCTGAGGATATATTACAAGCATGGACCCTGGTCCTACCATGAGCTCCATGGAGTTAGCAGAATCCATCCAGTCACAATCCCCTTGCAAAAGCCACAAACACTGTGGGGGTGTTTGGATGATAGCTTGGGGAGGAGAAGCCACTGTAGCTTCTCCCGCCAGCCCCCCACCGCGTATGTGACCATCATTTGCATAATTACTCGTGCCACAGTGCGGGTTGGTTTGTCCTCTCACAGTGTGGCGGCTTCATACCCACCCTACAATCTCTACTGCGCGTCTACTGCACCCTGCGTTGTAGGGTGGGTACAAAGCCACCCCCACCGCACGCCGGGTTCAGACGACGCATCAACCCATGCTGCAGCGCAGGGGATTATGCAATTGGCAGTCACGTATGCAGCACGCACAGAGGCAGGGGAGAAGCCATGATGGCTTCTTCTCCCTACATAATCATCTGAACCCAGACTACATGTAATTATTTTGGCACTACCATTATTTTTACCACAAACAGTTCCTCCAGGGGGAAGAAATTTTGGGTTTAAAACCAATACCTTTTAAAACATACTTGGAACTTACTCTAGAAGTTTGTGTTCTTGTAAAATGGAAAGTTTCATCTGCCTCTGCTTATCTTCTGGAAAAAGATATTTAAGCAAGGTATCTAAAAAAAAGAAAAATGTTTACAGCAAACAACAGTTGTAGTAACAAAGAGGAGCATTTTAAATATTTTCTTCTAGCACATTAATTATTGGGTAAAATCCAAAGTAATTATTATTAGTTAGTATTCTTAATGAATTTATACCCCATCTTCTTAGAAAAGCATGCAGGGCAACTTATATTAACATAGTAAAATTCAAACTAAAAACAAAACTGATTTACAAAACCCAACAGGACATCAAAGCAAGCTGCAATTTTAAAAGCAAATCACACAATAAAAGATTGGGAGCCCATCTCTAGCCAGCCCTGACCAGGGTTCCCTCTTGACCAAGGTATGATGAGGCCAAAGTAACATGAAACTGTAATTAAGGTTGGTGGGGCAGGGGAATTCTCATCAGAGAGGGATGGGGCTAGGGAAAAGAAGCATGCAACCCCATGGCCTCCTCACAATCTTGTAGCCGTGGTTAAGATGATGGGGAACATCCCTGTCGTTCTCACAGTAGGATAAGCCAAGTGTGGAAGATGCATAAAAGTGAAAGGGCCAGCAAAACTGCCACTACCAGTAGTTATAAGTAATAGTCTTGCCATCTCACTGTAATCTTGTCACATTTTGCTTCACTACGCCTTGCCCAGCTCTCTTCTGAAAGATGCCCCCAGCCCAAGACATCATGTAAGCCAACAGTGCAGGCCATGACAGTGCAGGGCTAGTTGCAGTCGTAGGCGGAACCCTTAAAAAGCAGTGGAATTCAACGCTCCTCCCAGTGAATGGTTGGCTGTCCCTGTCCTAAGCTTCCAGTTATTTTGCATCACCCATCAATGCCCAGATCAAACCACAGCCTTACCTGTCCCAACATACACACTGCTGTGCGGGTTGCAGATGGCAACAAAGCCATATTCTAGAAGCAGACGCTGATTATCATGAGGGCCGTAAGAGATAAATACTTCTTTGTATTTTTGACAGCGTGAAACTGCTTTTATTTCATAAGCCTTTGTCTTTTCATTAAATGCAGCTTTCACCTTGGAGGAGGTGGAGAAAGTACAAGCACATGAGAGGAAAAGCCTAAAAGATGTTAAAGCTATTTGGGAACTACTATTGCTCCCATTACTCAGGGCACTGTGGCATGGGGCTCTCTTCCCACACCTGGTTTCTTCTATCAAGTTTCCTTTGAGTCAGGTGGCTCATTGGAATTGGGCCAAGAATTCTTCTCTTAATTAGCAACTAGCCCCTTTCTCATTCCAGCAAGGCATGGGGGGGGGGGGACTCCTTTGCCTTCCTCCTTTGGCTAGCACTTCTTCATTCCAATGTCACACCCATATATATTCCAGAAGCCTGGCTTGAATGTTCTTACCTGGACAGCTGGATTGTGATTTAGCAGATCCAAGTATGGGGCTAAGGCATACGTATCCGGCTCTCTAGAAAAACAATCCCTCTGTGAATGTTTCATATATACTGCTCTTGTATTAATGGTGCACCAAGCCCACTGGAAGGCAGTATAGTTAAAGACAGACTTCACATTTTGAGGAAACAAAGGCTGCAAGGAAATGAAAAAAGGCTGGGATGAAACAAACAGCTCCTGGACCAGTTTTCTTTGCTCGTGGGCCTTTCTTCTTAAAGGCTCGGGGAAAAGGTCCACTGTTTCTTGCACCAAACAAATAGGACAGGTATATGTGTCAGGTAGGAGATCCAGGTATGGCTTCCACAAAGATTTCTTGTGAGCACACTTCTCTGCTACTAAAAATGTACACAGTGCTATCAAAGGAGAAATGGAGGGCTTCCATCTATTTAAAAAGGTAAAAGAAAGCATTAGAAGTGTAAAAATATTACCAAACAATATTTTTCATTGAACACTTGGGGTTGGATCCAGATTTAAGTGTGTGCAACCTGGCTGGGGAAAGCAGAGTTCCCCATGCCCTCCTCTCCATGGCAGCCCCACTCCCAAATGCCACACAGAGGGTTAGAAGACCCCTAAAATTAGGTGGTGACACCGTCTGTGAGCAGAGGGCATGGTGAAATCTGCTTTAGCCAACCCAGTTGCACATGCCTAAATCTCAATCAAGCCCCTGATGTTTTAAATTATGTATACCATTGCTGTCAGGGATTAATACAGAAGTCTGCTCACATGGAACAAACCTTGTAATAAATGTATTTATTACATTTCTATCCTGCCCAAGGACGCATATATAATCCTCCTCTTCTCCATTTTATCCTCACAACAACCCTGTGAAGTAGGCTAGGCTGAGAGTCAGTGACTGACCCAAGTCACTCAGTGAGCTTCATAGCTGTGTGGGGACTAGAACCCGGGTCTCCTCAGTCCTAGTCCAGCACTCTAACCACTACACCACACTGGCTCACACATGTTAGTCACTGTCATCAAAGGCAAACGCTAAGGGCATACTCCAAAGGAAGTAAATCCAACTGGAAGCCTGAAAAATTGTTATATCAATATATGGCAGCCCTACCCTAAAATATACCCAAACTGTACATGCAATTAAATTTGATAAATTATAACATCCCCTTTACCCCATAAATATTTTGTTGAAATATATTAACGATCCAGCCATAGTAGTACTTCAAGCCTTAATCTGTGTGAACACAACAGAAATTTTACAAGTACAAGAACAGGGAAGAAAAAAGCCCACAAATTCTGAAGGATGCTGGTTACCCCTTCTTATGGATTGTGAATATTGATACAACCATGATGTAAATAGATATAGGTGCTTTATGTTGTATTAATATTGTTTCAGGTATTTGTTTTATTGATTTGGAAAATTTCAATTTTGCAGTAAATGAAGACATTAAAGGTGCAATCCTATGCATGCTTAGACAGAAAAAGTCCCATGCTGGCTGGGGAACGCTTGGAATTGTAGGACGTTTTTATGTCTAAGCATGCATAGGATTGTGCCCTAAAACAATATAAAATTGGACTGAAATCAATGGTACTTAAATAAGCCTCTCAGGGTGCCATCCTATGGCTGCTAGTCAGCAGCTAGACAGCCATAGGGTAGGCCAGTTCCCGGGAACTGACCTCGGAGCCCGGGAACCGACCTCGGAGCCCGGGAACCGAGGTCGGATCCCAGAGAACTGACATCCACCCCCTTCCACGCCACCTCGTAGGCAGCGCAGATCGGCCCGTAAAAGCAGTGAAAACAGGGCGTTCCTGGTGATGGGCTGGGGTGGTCAGAAATGCCAGTACGACACATCCTATGTGTTGTCCGGCTGCTGCTTCCCACGCTCCAATGTCCCATGGCTAGACACCCGAAATCGGCTGTCTAGCTGCAAAAGCTGGGTGGGGGGAGCGAGGAGGAGATCTGCTCCTCACCAATCCTCCCGCCCTGCACTGGATAGGCAGTCACCCCTGGGGTTGCAGGCAACCGTTGATCCAGATAGGATTGCTCCCTCAGTCTTATTCATCTATTTGGGGTTTAAGATAACTTGTAATGCAATCCTAATGCATGTCTACTCAGAAATAAGACCACTGGATTTAACAGGACTTACTCCCAGGAAAGCGTGCATAGGATTGCAGCCTTAATTTGTTCTGAACTGCTCCTACATAAAACGTTTTCTTCTGCTTCTATTAGTTTTTATTTTAAAAAAACGTTTAGCATGCATGCTGATCTGGAGTTCTAGATTTTTAAAAACTGATTTTGATATTTAAACTTATATTTTTCCTGCTTCTTTTTCTGTTTCTTTATTAGTCATTATTATAAATTATGTGTGCAGTGTATTTTATGCATGTTTATTTGAACATTAGTCCCATCTAGTTTTCAGGGCTTACTCCCAAGTAAGTGTGCTTCATATTACCGCCTAAGTGTTTGATTTTCCAGTGAACAAGTGCTATTATTCTCCTAAGGACAGGACAGGGTGGGAGGGGGACTCTCCTGTTGATTCTCCTGGACCTCTCAGTGGCTTTCGATACCGTCGACCATGGCATCTTTCTGGATAGGTTGCCTGGGTTGGGAGTTAGGAGGCACTGCACTGCAGTGGTTCTGCTCCTACTTGGATGGCCGATTCCAGAAAGTGGTGCTGGGGGATTATTGCTCTGTGCCTTGACAATTATGCCATGGGGTTCCACAAGGCTCTATTTTATCCCCTATGCTGTTTAACGTCTACATGAAACTGCTGGGGGAGGTTATCCAGAGGGGTGGGCTGAGGTGCCATCAATATGCGGATGACACCCAGCTCTACCACTCCTTTTCATCAAACCCAGGCAAAGAAGTGGCTGCTCTGTATCAGTGCCTGGCCACAGTAATGGACTGGATGAGGGCCAATAAACTAAAACTCAATCCAGACAAGATGGAGGTACCGTTAGTGGGTGGTTTGTCTGCCCGGCTAGGTGATATTCAACCTGTTCTGGAGGGGGTTGCACTCCCCCTAAAGGATCATGTTCATAGTTCGGGGGTGCTCTTGGACCCAGAACTGTCACTTGAGGCACAGGTGAACTCAGTGGCACAGAGCACTTTTTATCAGCTTAGGCTGGTATACCAACTACGCCCTTATCTGGACAGAGATAGCCTAGCTACAGATATCCATGCTCTGATAACTTATCTGGATTACTGCAATGCATTATATGTGGGGCTGCCTTTGAAAACAGTCCAGAAACTTCAGCTAGTCCAAAATAGGGCAGCAAGATTATTAACAGGGAATGGCCAATGAGTTCACATTACGCTAGTACTTTTCAAGCTGCACTGGCTGCCAGTCCATTTCCAGGCCCGATGCAAAATGCTGGTATTAACATTCAAAGCTCTAAATGGCTTGGGGCCAGGTTATCTGAAGAATTGCCTCTTCCCATACGTGCCTGCCCGGACCCTAAGATCATCCTCAGAGGTCCTTCTACCGGAGCACCTGCCAAAGGAAGTGAGGCAGGTAGCTACTAGGAGGGCCTTTTCTGTTGTGGCATCCCAGCTGTGGAATGAGCTCCCTAGAGAGGTTCGCCTGGCACCTACATTGTACTCCTTCCGATGCCAGGTGAAGACCATTTTATTCTCCCAGTATTTTAGCATTTTAGCTTCCTAATGTTTTAGCTCTAGCATTTTAAATCTGTATTTTAAATCTCTGCAATCCTATTAGGTTCTATTCTGGTTGTATTGTTATACTTTTAAGGTTTTAAGCTTTCATATGTTTTATGCTGCACTCTGTGGTTTTAATTTTTGTGAACCGCCCAGAAAGCTTCAGCTATTGAGTGGTACAGAAATGAAATTAAATAAATAAATAGATAGATATATTTACCTTCAACATGTCATCAAATAACTGGCAGCAACTAGGGAAGGGGTAAGCAACTTGTGGCCCTCTAGATGTTGTTGGACTACAATTCCCATCATCCTTCAACATTGGCTATGCTGTCTAGGACTGATGGGTGATGCAGTTCAACAACATCTGGAGGACAAGTTGCCCACCCCTGACCTAAAGTAAAGGATGCAACCTGTGCAAACTTCAATACAGCTCTGTTGAAAGCAATGGAAATCATTAAGGAAAGGTAACACATCATAACAGTAATTTAAATGAGAGTTCTATGAATTCTCAATAGACAAGACTCAAGATTTTAAGTGACTATCAACTTACTTTGCAATATATTCCCCAAGGTAGCTGTTAAGTACAGTTTTAGTGGTGAGTAAGCATTCTTCAGGCAATGAAATAATCAACTCTTCTGCCTATGGAATATTAAAAAAACAAAAATAAACCTCAGAGAGAATATATTGATCGACATGGAATTTGTTTCCTTTTTGGAACCTTAGGGGTGAGATACCATAATGATAGATTACCATAAAGGAGGTATTCCATATTTCCAAATTTAATTCAAAAATAAATTAAAGATGGTCTTTTCTTGTAGCCACGAGTGCTAAGTTTTGTTTATTGAATGCTAAATTGAGGATTGAACAACTCTCACATAACCCATGGTCTATTTTAAGCATTGTTTAGCCCTCGCATAATCCATTCTTTCTGGGTTCCCACAACACAACAACCCATGAGCAGGGCTTGCATGTGCAACCTGGCACCAGTGGGTGCCACAGCTCGTCATGAATTAAAGTAGACATTTATACTAATTTAAACTGTTAAAATTATTTTCAAATAATTTGTTCTGATGTAATCAAACTGACCTTTGCAGGACTGGTGTTCAGCGAGTGCAGAGTCGCATTTATTTGTCCTTTCAAGATCCTCAAAAAGACATCTTGATTAGTTTTAAACTATGCAAATGCATTTCAGTTTAAATTTATAGTTGAGTAAAACCCAGAAAGTTAATGAACTATACAGTCTTTAAGTGATTAATAGGTCCTAATTTTGCATGCTTCTCTAGTTGTTTAAAAGATAAACGATATCAATTCAGATTTGAATATATGACTCTAGGGCCCAAACTCCCACATTGGGGCTGCTCACATGACACAACAGTCCACTATGGTCTATTTAACCCATGGTGAGGCTGCAGCATGAGTGGGGTGCATGTGGCTGCCATTTCAAATATGCAACCCTCACTTGGGGGTTGTTGTGTCATGCGAATCCAAAGAGCATGGGTTATGCAAGGGTTAAACAATGGCCACATAATTCATAGTCTGTTTTATTTAAGTGTTATTTAACCCACATTTGCCAGGTTCGCACAGCACGATAATCCACAAGCAGGGGTTGCATGTGCAACCCGGCACCCATAGGTGCCACGGCTCGTTGTGAGTTATATGTAAACTAGACATTTATACTAATTTAAACCACCATTTGTTCTGATGTTTGTAGCCCTTTATAGGATTGGTGTTTAGTGAATGCAGAGTCACTTTTATTCACTTTATTTACATATTTCTATCCTGTTCAAACCCGGTCATTATGGAGGAGCAAAAACATTGTACCACATCAAAAAACTACATCCACACCAGCCTATTGTAATGTGCTCTACACGGGGCTGCCTTTGAAGAGCATTCAGAAACTTCAACTTGTAAGAAAGCAGCCTCCTGAAACACGTAATACCTATATTGTAACTGTTGCACCGGCTGTCAGTGTGTTTCCAAGAAATTTAAAGTACTGGTATTGGCCTCTAAATCCCTAAATGATTTGGGAACAGGTTATCCAAAAGACTGCCTACATCCATACAAACCTGCACAGGTCTTCATTTTGGCCTCAGAGGCCCTGGTAATAGCCTCACTATCAAGATCTATTACAGTCTTCCCCAAACTGGTGTCCTTCAGATGTTTGGGACTTCAACTCCCATCAGCCCCAGCCACCATGGCCAATGGTCAGGAATGCTGGGAGTTGTAGTCCAAAATATCTGGTGGGCACCAGGTTGGGGAAGGCTGATCTGTTAGATTGGAGGGCACTTGAGACAGGGCCTTTTCAGTGGTGTCCTTACAACTTTGGAACTCTCTCCCAAGGGATATATATATGGGCCCTTCTTTATTATCTTTTAAACTTCTTTATTCCAATCCATTTTAATTGTTGTGCTGGGTTTTTACATTAATGCTGGTTTTAGTGTAATTCGTTTTTATTAAAATGCCATGCTGCGTTTCTTTTTAAATGCTGTTAGTTAGTTCTATAATTATAGTTACGATTACTTTTATGAAATTGTTCTTTAATTGTTATTGTTTTAAAGGATATATGTGTATTGTTTTAAGGTTCACCTTAAAAACAGCATAGAAATATGTAAATAAATAAATGTGACTCTGCATTCACTAAACACCAATCCTACAAAGGTCAGTTTGATTACAGAACAAATTATTTGAAAATTGTGGTTTAAATTAGTATGAATGTCTAGTTTACCCACCAGTTCAGAATTTGATTTGGTGCATCTAATATATACTCTATGAAGCAAGTTTTAAGGCCACTACAAAAGTGTTAATAATATGCGTGAGAATACCACAAGAAAATATAAATTTCTCAGTCCATATGCTCCTCCCTAGCAATACAAACCTGAAGGGCTTTTGTGGTCATCAATCCTCTTCCAGTCTCTAGAAGACAAAAGAAAAGGGTGAAATGAAGTCTACTACCACCACCTTCCCCAGAATCCTACAACTGAATGCTTAGACTAAAAAGACAGGATGGGGGAGAATAAAGAAATGGTTTAGAAGATGTATGGTAATCCTCAACTGCTTTGCTGAAGCTTGACTATTACCGATGGTGTTCTAGAATCAAGGACCTTCTTTAAACTTACCAAGGGCCTGAAGTCTGCAGCTGGCCAGCAAACGATATGATACTTACATAAAAATGAGTAATTGTCATAAAGTCATAGACATCTTTCCAGCTGCACATTCAAGCCAGATGCTTTAGAAACATCTGAATATAAGAGCAGACCCGCTGGATCAGACAGAAGGTCCATCTAATTCAGAATTCCACTCCCAACAGTTGCCAGCTAAATGCATATGGGAAGCCCACAAGCAGAACTTGAGGGCAACAGCATTCCCCTGGTATCCCCTAGGAGTTGGTATTCAGAGGAGATTCCATTTAGTTGTTGTGGGTGATAGCTAAACTTACAGTGAATCTCATTTGCCATTTTCTTCCCCTAGTTCAGAGAAATCCCTTTAGAGCGCTACTTGAGTTTCCATTCACAAACGTGGCTACCTCACTGCTCACTCCAGATCATTTTGAACTTCTATACCCACTGCCTAGGCGGTAACATTCTATAGACCACGTGGACTTATTCTTCTGCTAGTCAAAACACACCGTTTGTCAGAAAACTAATAAACATTACCTGAAAATTGTGCTGGCCTTAATTTATTATTGTTATAGCCTCTTTCTTTCAGCCACTTCTTAAGTAGTATGTATTCATGTTTGTGGCCAAGATTTACTGAACAAGGGGAAAAAAACAATTAATTACACTGAAATCTATCACTTTAAGGCATAATTTGCATCCATATTGATTTACAAAAAGGTATTTCATAACAACATAACTAATACACATGGAGAACACACCACAAACCAGAGACACTGAAACAGATGGATGCAATCTAAGCCCTTTGACATAGCAGAATAAACTGAATAACATGACAGCAGAACTGAACTCTTCATTACTAAAAGTGCACTCATATCAATGTTGCCTTCTCTGAGGAGAAAATAGATGATATGAATTCCTCCTTCCTATTCATGCCAACATACAGTGTCTAGATGTACAGATTACTCACTCAATTGGTCGTATATATATTTATGCACATGCACTCAAAAGGCAATGCATATTGGGATTTTTGTTTTTAAAAGACCACTGATCATTTGGGCAGCAATCCTGAGCACACTTACAAGGGAGTAAATCCCACTGAACACGACAAGACTTAGTTCTGAGTGAATATGTCTCAGATTGCCTTGTTATACTGTGTTGGCCTGTTGGTTTTAATCATAGTAATAAGGGTGGATTAATCATCTGCTAATATCCCACTCTTACACCAGTGTGTACCAGGACACTGGTATAATATTTCTTCAGCAACAATATGGTATCCTGGTTTGTAGATGTTGGCATGCTACATCCCAAATAATTATACATTGTCTCAGCACCATGTTAAGACAGGACTTGGAGGGAGCAATCCTGTGTCCCCTAGACAGCGTCTGGGGGACATAGGATTTTTCAGTTTCCTGGGTCCAAGCTCGAAGACAGGGCTCTGAGCCAGGAAACCACAGTCCCTGCCCCCTCCCCCTCATAGCCAGCGCCAACAGAACTGTGACGGCTGCTTCTCCACACTCATCTAATGCAGCGCAGAGATGGGGGCACTCCAGAGGGAGAGGAGGGGAAGAGACCAGGGCGGCATTCCTACGATCTTTCCATGGCCGCCCCAGCCTCCTTCCCTGTCCCTCCCTGAAGCCTCTGCTAGATGGGTGAAATCACCCATCTGGCTAAAATGCAAAGAGGGAGGAGCGAGGCATAGGATACTCGTAAGCCTCTAAGTTCGGTAGCTTACAAGTACCCACAGTGCTATCCTATGCATGGAATTGCACCCTAAAGATTTCCTTAGCTTGGAGGGGGGGGGCAGGGGGAGAGACCAGCTGTTTCAATTAATCATAATGTTCTGGAACTAATGCTTTTTTTTTTTTGGTAATTGTTGTTTTAAATCACATTACCACCACATAAGGAAAAAGTTCCAACTTGTTTTCTTCGTCTCTTTCGGCATGTTCGGCCTCTGCTTTTCTTCATGTTAACCAAAAGCCTTCACATTCTGTAGGCAACCTGAGCATGGTGACAGGAGAAACAAACATATTCCTTACAAAAGTTCTTTCCACTGCTGTGGATACAAAAATGTTTTACCCCCCTATTTTACAAATACATTGGGAAGGAACTTGCATACTCAAACATGACATATACTTTATTTTATTTATCTTTTACAATGGGAAAACCAAACATGCAAAGAAAAATGGAACATTTCATCCAAGTGAGTTCCTCACTGTTCAGTCACTGAACAGACCTGTTTTGGGGCACCCCCAACAGGGTTTTGTCCAAAGGCAAACTGAGTACTAGTTTCTGGGAAGCAACAACAGAAGATGCCTGTTATCTGCTTCTTTTCAACCCGTCTGCCGGCTTCCTTGAAGCATGCGGTTGGCTACACTGGAAAGCAGAATGCTGGACAAGGGAAGGAGTACATACTCCCAGGTTCAATCCCCGTTATCTTCCGGTAGGGCTAGAAAGGAATCCTGCCTGAATCCCTGGAGAGCTGCTGCCAATCAGTGTCAGCAACATTGGGCTAGATGGTTTGACTCAATATAAGGCTCAGTGGAGAGTTCTCTTCTTATGTTGTTAATGGTGTTTATGGGGGGCGGCAGGACATAAATAGGAGCCTTTCTATGCCATATAAGTCTTCAGTGACTACTCTCCATCTGACGCAAATCCGAATGTACTCAATGGAGCTTACTCGTTAGTCAACTTACATGGGACTGCAGCCTCTCTAGGGAATAAATCTCACGGAAAACAGTAGTGAGACTCCTAACAGGGTTAGGAGCGCGCTGTGAAATCCGTCTTCTTACTAGCGGCCGAGCTCACTCTTCAGCCTCCCTTACTGCAGGCGCAGTTCTTTCTGCCGCCGTCGCCCCCAATCCGAGCAGCTCTTCCTCCCGGATTGCAAGGAACAGGAAGAGACGACGGCTGCGTCCGTACAGCTCGGCCAGCCGCCTGTCGGCAGGGGGAAGTGTTTAAGTGAGACCCGCGTCCCATTGGGTAGGCTTGCCACTCCCGCCGTGACATCGCCTCTTCGGGCTTGGGGTGTTGAAACACGCGCCGCAGCGGACTTGCAGGGCTGCAGGAGCTAAAGCAGGTTTGCAGCGTTATTTATTTCAAAATCTCTTTCCTCTCCCCCGCGTCGTTCTTACTAGGGCCCAAACAAACAAATATGTGTCTAGCAGCTGTGTCTTTTCTTTTTCGTTTTTATTCTAGAGGAGGCACAGAGGCCCTGATCCGGATCGGGACCATAGCCTGGGGGTTGCGGGGAGAAGCTTTTAAGATCTGGATGGAGACTCCTGTACCTACTCTAGCGTAAAAAATGCGGGGGGAGAGAGAAATAGCTGCTAAGCACACATTTAAAGTGATGTCTGTTTTGGCCCCCAATCCTGCATTATAAGATTTAGGGTGCAATCCTATGCATGTTTAAACAGAAAAATGTCCTACAGCATGGCTGGCTGGGGAATGCTGGAAATTGCAGGACTTTTTTCTGTCTAAACATGCATAGGACTGCACCCTTAATTTTCTAACATGCCACTAGCGAATTATGTTTTAAATGCAGATTGGCGTTTTAAAAATTCAAACCCCGCCTCTTGCGTATTATTATTAATAATGATGCTAATGAGAATCTTGCTGATATTTTTGAATCATATGTTGAACAAGCTACATGATGATTATATCCTCTGTGTGGTTACTGACATAAGTATAGCCTACAAACCGGGAGCTCTCTATACTGCTGTAGCATTGTGTCGCTCCATCGTTGGTTCTTTTTCCCGCTGGTTTGAGCGTGTCATGAGCTGTTGGGGATTGGCTAATGTATGTACCGTAAACTGAGGAATTTAATTTATCCTCAGCTTTCCTTATACGTTTAAACAAATACGCACACACTTTTACTTGACTGATTGACTGCTTAGATTCAGATAAATAGATGTGCTTTAAGTTGACAAGTGCAAAGTAACAATTCTGGACAATTTTAGCCCAGTCCATACCATACAATCCTTATGCATTGAACTTCCCACTCTTTATCTTTAGACTACACTTCGAGCGAAATGAAAAAAAACTGGAGATAATTCATTCCCCTCTACCCTTTTCATTCTTCCTGTTTGTCTTCCATATTCAAGTGTTGTAACTTTCCATTTAGCCTGCCCCCAGTGAAAGGCAGTGGCTGCATCATCATGTAAGGGTACAATCCTATGCATGCTTAGACAAAAAAAAAGTCCTACATACAACTGCTGGGAGTTGTTGGACATTTTCAGGCTACACATGCATAGGATTGTGCCCTAAGTGTAGGATGGCTTAATCTTGGCTTCCTGTTGCACATTTGACCAATATGTTCTGATCAATCTCATGGCTTGATTGTGCTTTGCCTGCTAACCACTGTTATGTAATGAGTTCATTACTACCAGTGCAATAGCTGTCTTGGACACTGCATAGCGTCCAAAGTTCTATGTTGTTCAAGATTTGCTTCCTGCTTTTTCTGTTTAAAAAACTCTGAAGCAGCGGATAAGGGTAAACAATACTATCAACATGAAAATTTAAAAAAACACAATACATTGAATTATAAAGCAGCAGCACTAAAGCATATCCATTTAAAAGCAGCAGTCCATAAAAACAGCAAACCACTGAACATTAAAAGCTTGTTGAAATGAGAGTCTTCAATAGACAGGTTAGGAGCCAGTATCACACTGTTGCGCTTTTTCAGATACAAAAATACCTCAGAAAAAACTTATTTCTACTTCCTGATCAGAGGCAATGGAACAAACAGGTTATACAGCTTTCTATCAAATAATACTGCTCTTGCAATAAACAAATTATCATGTGATCCTTTTGATATTTCCTATTGAGTTACTTTGGTCTTCACTTGGCAGGAAGGATGTCGAGCACTCCAGTTGCCGTGGTGACCGGCGCCAACAAAGGCATTGGGTTGGCAATTGTGCGGGCTCTATGCAAGCAGTTCCCCGGGGACGTGTACCTGACATCCCGCGACATTGAAAGAGGCAAGGCAGCAGTGGCAAAGCTGCAGGAGGAAGGGCTGAAGCCGCTCTTCCACCAGCTGGACATCAACGATCTGCAGAGTATCCAAACCCTCCGCAATTTCCTGAAGGAGACGTACGGAGGATTAAATGTGCTGGTCAACAATGCAGGGATTGCTTTCAAAGGTAAAATGCTGCTGAGGAAGCATCTTGGAAACCTAAATGTTACGTGCTATTTAAAATGTTATCTTAAATAAGGATCTGATTCACTGGACATGATCCAGATTGGTCCCATAGCAAGGGGGAAAGCCCCCTAAATCCCATACTAGGGTCCCAAGACCAGATTAGGCCTCCTGGGCTGCTCTAGGGTAAAAATGAAGACATGGCTACTGTAAAGTAACATCTGCTTTGTCCGTTAGGGCACAATCCTATGCATGTTTAGATAGAGAAAAAGTCCTACAACTCTCAGCATTCACCAGCCATGGTGGTTGTGGCATGCTGGGAGTCGTAGAACTTTTTTCTGTCTAAACATGCATGGAGTTGCAGCCTAAGTTAGTTCCAGATTGAAGCCTTGGCCATTTTTTTTTTCTTGGTAAGGTGGACATATGTCCCTTCTTGGTACTTTGTATTGGGCTGATTCCGTGCTAAACCCAATGGCGGCTGGTATTCACTGTGGCTGGTGAAGTGGAGGGCAGGTCATCAGAGGCAAGGCCAACTACATCTAGTGTGCTACACATGTATTCCATTGCAAGGTCTAAGCACACTTACCAAGCAATGCTGTGCAAATTTACATAGTAGTAAATCCCGCTGAACTCAGTGGGGCTTACATCTGAGTGGAGATGTATAGGCTTGCACTGTAAAGCACTTAGGTACACTTAGGTTGCAGTCCTATACCCACTTACCTGGGAGTAAGCCTCATCCCATAATGTAAAAAGATACATGTCAGCTATGTTTGGGTCTTATGAGTTCCTCCTGATTTTTACTAGATGCAACTTTTGCTCAGATTTTGCTCAGATTTTGCTCATGTGCTGACACCAAATTTCTAATAAAGATAAAGTATGGGATACTTCCAGCAGAAAATTCACATACAACACAGCATATGTTCACACGTTAAGCTTATTGATTCACTGGAACTTCAGTTGATCTATAATGTGCAAGCAAAACCCACATTAACTAGGTTTCTGTTGTGCATTCCATCTCACTTTAACAGTATTAACGCATAGCTCAGATACCACAAGAGATCCTCAGATTGCTGTTGAGGCAGCAATCTTAATCATAATTACTTGGAAATAAGTTACTAGAAGGATAGAGAGTATTATATAAGGCACCACATATGTAAGTGGGTGTTCGGACAGTTTAGTTGAATGACCCAAAAGTGTCCAGAGTCCAAACCCAGGGATGAAGGGTTGCTCGCCTCTGCAGCTCAGCACTTGGAAGGGAAGAAGCCACAATTGAACAAGCAAAACAAACAGAAGAAAAAGCTGCTGCGCTCTGCTACCTGCCTCTCTGTCTGTCTCTTGCCACTGTGCAAGCTCACCCACTGATTGGCTCGTACAACCCCCACAACGCCCAGCCAGCATAACAGAGGGATGAGGGAGGCTCTCTCAGTGATTCCTCTGGCTCACGGCCAGGGAATGCAAGTGAGCAGGGCAGGGTTTATAGTGGATAGTTTGACAGGATGCCCTCAGTTCCCCAGACAAGGAAAAAACAGTCACACTGGGCACATTTGTGCAATTTGAAGAAGAGCCAGGGGAATATCTAGCCACCCATTCTGCTGGCAGACCAGTGCCTTCTAGCCACTGGGGAAATGTTCTGAGAATGCTAAGCCACCCCCTAGCTTGATACAACGTGACAGGGAGTTAGAAGAAAACCAGGTATGTTGCCGCACTGCTGCTCTGCTTTAATTCCCACCCCCATACACCCATATTCAACAGATCAAGGTCGTGGTGGGGGACTGGGGAGGCAGGTCACCCTCCTTGCCCCTGTTGATGGGCTGTGCTTGCCTGAACCATGACTTAGCACAGGAGTGAAAAGAAGGGATCCACTGGTAGATCTCTGGGTAATCTGCCATAGATCAACAAGGATTTTCAACTCCCATTAGTTTAACAATAGCAAATAAAATTATAAGTTTTTCTAAATCTCTGCCATGGCTGGTCTTGTGCTAATTGTTTACCTCTTAGCCTCCATGTTCCTTACCTGTAAAGTGTGAGTATTAATTGGTTGCCTTTGGCCATGTCTTTGTACAACTCTACTGGCCACTTTGACAGAGACTTTAAAAAAAAATAGAATCCTGATCTGGATTCTAAGATGTAGTAAGATGTAGATTTGGATTTGTAAATACAGTGTAGAGCTCCTTTGGTCCAGTAAATAATTGACTCCACTGCTCACACCCCACTAATTTGCACCTGGCTTTGATTAGTGCACCTTGGGGTTCTAGTAAAAAAAAAAAAAAGTAGATCCCACAAGCCTGAGGTCTACTTGAGTTTAGCATGAAACTCGGTGAGCCCAAGTAAAGGTTTGAGCTCAAGCACCCTTCCCCACCACCCCTTCCATGCAGCTGGGAGGAGGAATAAGCCAGGATTCAGTTTTACTTTCCCCAGTTCCTTGCTTGTCGTTACATACAAACCAGGAATCATGGGTTGGTTTAAAATCAATTTGTTAAACAAGACAATTACATAACACATGGTTTGAAGTTGGTTTGTTTAGCAGTTTTCTAGAGCAGGGGCAGGTGGGCAGGCAACGTTCAGGTTGCATGCTGGCCACTTTTGTGACACACACGCATGCACACACACACACACACGCCGCCGCCACCAAATTTGCCACCGAAATTCAGCGGGGGGGAACCAAAAAGGACTGACTTTTCCATGAGATAAGGAAAATAAATTGTGGTTTGCAGCCAAATTTTGGTGGCATGGCAAAAACAAAATCAGCCCTTTTTTTGCTGCTGTACTGCTGAATGTCAGCAGCAAATTTGGCAGGGGGGCACAAAAACAGCCACCATGCAATCTGTGTGTTGTGCCCCCTGCCCCCCACTCTAGTAAATTAGAGGTTGCAGCCTCCAGTGGGTTTTGGAGGGGGGATTAGCCCCCACACCCCCAGAAGTTGCCCACCCCTGGTCTGCAGTCTATTTTACTCCACAATTTCAGTGGTACCACAACTACAAACCAGGAATCAGGGAAAGTGAAACTGAATCATGGTTTATTCTTCCTCCCAGCGGGGAGGAGAGGGAATGCTTGTGCTTGAGGCTTTGCAAGGACTCACAAAGGCTCAAGTACGTAACACTAAATTATGGTATAGCATTGCATGTAAAGCAGGCCATTGTCCTGTTTAATTTTTAATTTTACTTTATTTTTAGGCTGCCTTTAATAGTAAAACCAACAAAATGTTTCTCATTTTGATTGCTCAGTTATCAAAACTATGAATACAGACTTAATCAGTGGCTAGGAAGTCATGTCTAAAGGAATTTGTAGTTCGTCTTTCTTGAAATCTAGACTTCCTTATTGAAGGGCCTTCACTTGGTTGCTCTTCGAACAAATGGATTCAGTGAGGAAATTGGGCAGATGTTATGGTATACTGTCCAGGAGAGACAGTGTGTTCGTGGTAAGCCAGTTTTGGAGGTTTTGGCACATTATATCCTTGATTGTCAACTATACTGACATTAGAGACCGTTGTTTAAATCCCTTTTAAAAGAAAATGAAATTTTGCAACTATAAGAGGAAATTGGGTTTTCTGCTACAAGGAACTAACCAGTAAGTGGGCTGGAAGGTTGCTTCTTTTTCAGTAAAGGCTGCTAAATGTAGGGGAAAGTATGTAGATTCCATTGTGGTGTATTGCCTGGGGGATTTGAAAATATGAAAAATGTATTCTCATAAGTCTATAATGTCATGTATTTTATATGCAAAGATTGCTATTTTAAGGATATGTTTTAATTTTAATAATTTTAACTACTAATTTTAATTAGAGATAACTGTATTTTCTGTAAGTTTACCCAAGTTTTGCTATTTGGTTTTGTGCTGCTATGGTCTAAGGACTAATACAATAAATGTTATTCAGTTCAATACACTTTCTTGAGATCTTTCAAGTTGGCACATGAGGTTATTCTAGATTCCATTCTCTTAAATTGGTACATGGTATGATATTATGCATGTCTATTCAAAAGCAAGTCCCATTTAGTTCAGTAGGGATTATTCTGGGTATAGGAATGCAGTTTAAAGTCTCAGCAAATCATTTATTAAGAACCAATCACTGGAAGCCATAGTTTGGCATAATTTGTGTCATTGGATAGAGTAGTGTGTGTGTGTGTGTGTGTTTTCAAAGTTTGTATTTGCTCATTATCAGTCCTGACTTCTGTTTGCTTTTTCTTTCCCATCTGGAAAAAAGTTGCAGATACAGCACCATTTGCTATACAAGCAGAAGTCACGGTGAAAACTAATTTTTTTGCAACTAGGGATGCTTGCAGAGACTTGCTACCACTGTTGAAACCTAATGGTAAGTGCACCACAGTGAATCCAGGCAAATGTTATACTATTGGGAAGCTAATTGTGCTTTTAGCTTCCTTTCATCTGTCAGGCAGAAACATTATGAACGGCTAGTAGGCAAAACCATAAGACAAGAAATCTCTCAAGCCTAGTGTTTCAAATTCAATAATACATTATTTTTCCGCTTCTAAACTTAAACACACTTACACTTCTGATACTAACTACATTCCTTTGGGAGAAATTGAAATGAATGGGAACTAGTTCCAAGTAAACTAACAAAAAGCAAATATATTTAAGGGTGCAATCCTATGAGGCTAGTCAGCCGCCTCTGAACTCAGTGCAGGGCAGGCAGATCATGGGGGCATGTTCTCCTCCGCACTCCAAATGCCCTGCATTTGCAGCTAGATGGCCAGTTTCGACTGTCTAGCCAGGGCACCTTGGAGCAGGGGGACGGCCGGACAGGGCATAGGAAGCGGAAGCGTTGTAACGGCGCTTCCGCCGTCCCCTCCCCACTCCCAGGAACGCCCCCTTTTTGGCCATTCTGCACTGCTCTTAAATGCGCGGAGCCGGGGATGAACCATGCTGCCTACGAGGCGGTGGGAAAGGGGGCTGGGAGTCAGTTTTCTGGGAAGCACTGGCTCCGAGCTCAGTTCCCAGAAAACAAAACATCCTATGGCTATCTAGGCACTGTCTAGCAGTCATAGGATTGCGCCCTATGACCGTTCTAGGAAGAAGATAGTAGGTACCCTGGTATTAGCTGATGGTGTTTAAAACAAAAATATGAAGACACAGCTTATTTAATATTATTTATTTTATTTACTAAATTTATTAATCGCCCATCTGCCTGGTCACCCAGCCACTCTGGGTGATGTAGAAAGCATATAATAAAACAGTGTAAAACAAAGAAATTCTACAATAAAAACATTTTCTAAAATACCCTAACCCACCCCAAATGCCTGCCTGAGCAACCACGTTTTTAATCCACGGCGGAAGCTCATTAAAGAGGGCGCATGGCGGAGTTCCCTAGGGAGGGAGTTCCACAGAGTGGGGACCACCACAGAAAAGGCCCACTCCCTCGTCCCCACCAGTCTAGCTGTCCTGGCTTATGGGACAGAGAGAAGGCCATCTGAGGCTGATCTTGTTAAGCGGCCTGTCTGGTGTTGCTGGAGGCACTCCTTAAGATAGGCTGGGCCGGAACCATATAGGGTTTTAAAGGTCAAAATCAACATCTTGAATTTGGCCCGGAAAACAACTGGTAACCAGTGCAGCTCCTTCAGCACTGGAGTGATGTGATCTCATCAGCGGCTGCCTTTAATCAGGCGAGCCGCTGCGTTCTGTACCAGCTGCAGCTTCTGAACTGTCTTTAAGGGTAACCCCACGTAGAGCGCATTACAGTAGTCTAAAAGAGAGGAGACCAGGGCATGTACTACCGATGGGAGCAGATGGTCGAGAAGGAAGGGGCGCAGCCGCCGTATCAGATGGAGTTGATACAGCACTGTCCGGCTCACAGCTGACACCTGAGCCTCCATGGACAGCTAGGAGTCCAAAATGACCCCCAGGCCGCGGACCTGGTCTTTCAAGGGTAACCGTACCCCATTCAACACCAGGTCAACATCCCCCAGCCTCCTCTTGTCTCCCACCAAAAGTACCTCGGTCTTGTCAGGGTTCAGCTTCAGCTTATTCCTCCCCATCCAGCCACTCACTGTCTCCAGACATTTGGACAGAGATTCTACGGCCAACCTTGGTGAAGATTTGAACAAGAGGTAGAGCTGTGTGTCATCCACGTATTGATGACACCGCACCCCAAACCTCCTGATGATAGCCCCCAGCAGCTTCACATAGATGTTAAATCACATCGGGGAGAGGATGGAACCCTGTGGCACCCCACAAGTGAGCGGCCACGGGTCCGAAACCTCCTCTCCCAGTGCTACCCTCTGGTACCTGCCGGAGAGGAAGGACTGGAACCACCACGATACGGTGTCTCCAATGCCCAACTCCTCCAGGTGGTCCAGGATACCGTGGTCAACGGTATCAAAAGCCACTGAGAGGTCGGGGAGAACAAGGAAGGAGCATTCACTCCTATCCAGAGCCCTCCTCATATCATCCACCAAGGCCGTTTTTGTCCCATGCCCAAGCCTGACTGAAATGGGTCTAGATAATCGGTTTCTTCCAAGTGTGCCTTCAACTGCATCGCCACCACCCGCTCAATCACCTTGCCCCAAAATGGCAGATTCAAGACTGGGCGAAAGTTGTTCAGAACTTGGGGATCCAAGGAGGACTTCTTTAAGAGCGGTCTTATCACTGCCTCCTTGAGGGCTGATGGCATCACTTCCTCCTCAAGGGAGGCGTTCACCACCGCCCTGATCCCCTCACCCAGTCTCTCTCTGCAGCCCATAATGAGCCAAGATGGGCAAGGATCAAGTAAGCAGGTAGTTGGCCTTCCAGATGAAAGCACCTTGTCCACTTCATCAGAAGGAAGAAGCTGGAACCGATCCCACAAAACCGGTTTGCCACAGGCCGCCTCTTGCTCACTAACTGTATCCACAGCGCACGGAGTAACACTCCTAATCTGATAAATTTTATCTGCAAAGTGCCTTGCCAAGGCCTCACAGGAGGCCTTAGAATGCTCCAGTGGCACCAGAGCCACTGGGCCGACCAGGCTCCGGACCACTTGGAGCAGCCTCCTGGGACAGCACTCTGCAGACGCAATAGAGGCAGCATAATATTCCTTTTTTGCTGCCTTCACCGCCACGTGATAGGCTGAAGATACACCTCTAGCCCATGTCTGATCGTCTTTGGAGCGAGACTTCCACCACTGGCGCTCTAGCCGTCTCACCTCCTGTTTCAGAGCTCGTAACTGCGGATTGAACCATGGTGCAGTCTGAGCCCTGTTCAGGGAAAGAGGATATTTCGGAGCCACCCGATCTAATGCCCCAGTGATTGCGGCATTCCAGCCACCCACCAGGGTCTCGACCGAGTGGCCATTGGCGTGCTCCAGAGAATCCCCAAGTGTGTTCAGGAATCCATTTGGATCCATAAGTCGTCAGAACATACGTTACCAGTTGGGATGGCTTTCTGCTAGCAGAGGTGACTCCCTGCTGGGAGTAACCTCAGCCAGTATTTTCCTTCTATAGTTTTACACTTGAACATGATATGTGATGTGATTGGTTACTGTATTCTTTTACTCCCACCTCTTCGTCTGTCCGTACCTCCCCTTCACATCACTACTTCTCCCTAGTGACCCGTATCCACCAAATAACTCCCAGATTTCACTCTAGCTAAGTTTATGAACCCCAGTTTTAACCACAAGATGACATACCTTTGTGCTGTCCAGCATAACCTAATTTTGGAAACACTATAGCTTGGTGTTTACTGAGCTTTGTGCTAGTTACGAGTTCTGTGTTTTCTGTATCTTTTCCTGTCTCTTGTCCTCAGAGTCACTCTTCTTTTTTAATTAGCCTGTTTTTCCATGAGGTCTTTCATGTATAAAGGCCCCTAACTTTGTCTGGTGAACTGGTTGTATCTTATTTTAATTTTATAGATATACTAGTGAATGGCTTCAGCTTCGTAGGTTTTGGAATAGTTTGATACAGCGAAGCAAATTTACAGTGAAGCAAACATACCTTCAAGCAAACATACGCTGCTGTCAGAGTTGAGCATGTTGTGCATGCCCTGTCTGAGTGAAGGCAGGCCTGCTGACACCCCTGTAGCTCCCTGAGGTAGGGTTCTGTCCACTCCATTCCCCTGAGGGGGAGCTGCTCCTCTACAGGGGGCAGCTGTATAACTTTCCCTCGGCCTACTAATCTCCCCTGGCTTCAAACTGCACAGACTGCAAAATTATGTGCTGTTTAGGGCAATCTGCCCCTAGTGACTAAAGATCTTACTGCAGGCTTCAATCACAGGGACTCATTTAAATGAATTAAAATTAATTAATTTAAAGTCAAAATAACCCTGAGGTGCTCATCCCTAGGATCCCCTTAATATGCATGCCTAGTGTCAGGTGTCTAGGTTTCAGAGTGTTGGTGCTATGGCATGGACTGACTGACAGATGTCCTCTTTTATTATTATACATTGACTCCCCTACAGTAAATTGACTCCCCTCCCCTTCTCATTGAAGAAGAATATACAATCTCTAGAGCAGATGAGGGGGGCGTTTTGCAGTGGCGAGGAGAGAATGGGAAAGGTCATTACATGAACAGACGTCTGCTTGCACAACATTGGAACTACAACTCCCCATGTGTTCCAGCTAGCATGGTTGGCCTGGGCATGCTGGAAGTTGTAGGAATTTTTTCTGTGCATTGGATTGCACCCTAAGCCATTCATCATGTTTCATGTGGAAGCAAAATCCCTTCAAGGCTACTAGTCAACCTTGCAGTCCCTGAGAGAAAATTCATTCTGAACTTTATCTGAATGGGTAGTGGGGTAGAGCCAGTGTAGTGTAGTGGTGAGAGTGACGGACTGGGAGCCGGGAGATCCGGGTTCTAGTCCCCACTTGGCCATGGAAGCTCACTGGGTGACTTTGGGCCAGTCACAGACTCTCAGCCCAACCTACCTCACAGGGTTGTTGTTGTGAGGATACAACGGTGAGGAGGAGGATAATGTAAGCCGCCTTGAGTTCCTTGCGAGAGGGAGAAAGGCGGGGTATAAATGCAATAAATAAATAAATAAAATAGTGGGGTGAGGGTATAATAGCTCATATCCAGAGGAGAGCCTTTTTAGTGGTGGCCCTTTATTTATAGAACTCCTACTCAAAGGACATACTTTTAGCCCCATCAGTGCTGGCTTTTAAATGGACATTAAAAACCCATTTATTCCAAGCTGCTTCTGGTTATGATTCCATGTTGAACTTTTTAATGGCTTAGAATGCTGCTGCTTTTAAACTCTTGCTCCTTTACATTTTATATGACATTTCTCACCAAACATCTTTTTGGAATGTTTTAACTGCAATTTTTGTACAATTTATGTTATTGGAATTAAGTTTTATTTTTATGTAAGCTGCCTTGAGAGAGCTTGGTCCTAAAAGGCAGCCTAGGAGTATTTGAGAGAATATAAGGCAGGGCTAGGCAACCTGTGGCCCTCCAGATGTTGTTGGACTGCAGTTTCCATCGGCCCTTACCACTGGCTATGCTGGCTAGAGCTGATGGGAGTTGCAGTCCAGCAACATTTAGAGAGCCACAAGTTGCCCACCCATGATATATGGCAACAACTATCACTGAGGCCATAAAATAGTTTCTGTTCCTGTAACTTCTTCTTCTTCTAATAGGCCGAGTGGTGAACATATCTAGCATGTGTGCTATTTCAGCACTGGCTAGATGCAGCCAGGACCTGCAGCAGAAGTTTCGGAGCAACACAATCACTGAAGAGGAGCTGGTGAAACTCATGGAAAAATTTGTAGAAGACACCAAGAAGGGGGTGCATGAGAAGGAGGGTTGGCCAAATACTGCTTACGGGGTGTCCAAAATCGGAGTGACGGTTTTGTCCAGAATTCAAGCGAGGATGCTGAATGAGACGAGGAAAGCCGATGGTATTCTCCTGAATGCCTGTTGCCCTGGGTGGGTCAGAACCGACATGGCAGGCCCCAAAGCCACCAAATCTCCAGATGAGGGAGCCGAGACTCCAGTTTATTTGGCCCTTTTGCCACCTGGTGCTGATGGGCCTCATGGCCAGCATGTTAGTGAAAAGAAAGTACAGAAATGGTAACTGTCCCATCATTCTTCTAGATATACACACTGGAAATTTTAGATACCTGGCTTGATCAAAATGGAGAAGAGGCTTCTTGACAGGGATCTGCTGTAACAGTTGTGCAAGAGAAGAGAAGACTGCCTATAGCAGGGACGAGGAGCGTGTGATCCTTCAGGTGTTCTTGGACAGCAACTCCCATCACGGTTATGTTGCCTTCGGGTGGTGGGAGTTACAGTCCAACAGCAACTGGTGGGCCACATGTTCTCCAGCTCTGGCATACAGCAATGGGAGAAAGTGATGCAGGATTGCCTATGTTTAAAAACGGTGTCTTTAAAATCATTCACTCTTGGAGATTTACAAAATGTGTATGCCTAACTCTCTTTTTTGGTCAAGATTATTTTCTACGATGTATGGATTAAGCTATTACAATCTTTACAGAAAATCTGAATATATGACGACCTTAAATAAAAGTGATTGTTTAAAGAAATATAATTTTGTCTGCTGCTGGGGAAGGGTTTGTGTGGTCTGTAAGCCTATTCACCCTTTTACACACACAAGCCCTGGAGTTGTTCACTCCCAGCGCTGGCATGGTGAAGCACGCTTCTTTCAAGGTCAAGAAAATACAAATGTGTGTTATAACAAACCCATGCATACCAAATGCATGAATACGGCTAAATTGTGCCATAAATTCTGTTAACTTGTACAATCTTGCAACAGTTCATGCAGAAACAGGAACTGCAATTTCTAAAGACCTACGGCCAAGCTATGCCCTAGGCTTAAATTGGCTACTTTTGTTTTAGAGATAAACCAGCAGTGTTCCCCCAGTTTCTGCTGTAAATTGCTCCCTCCTGGCTGCTTTTTGCCTCTCAAAGTTCTGTTTACTGCAAACAGCAATGTTAGGGGCAAATAGCAGCCCCTTAGTGGATGATTTTTTTCAGTAGAAAACTGATGCAGGGCCCCAATCAGGAGTACGTTCTGGATTTGGGGGCCTACAGATGTGTTTTCTCTAAAATACAAGCAGCCAGGCCAAGAATGCTTGTTTAAACATGTAACTAATGTCATGTTTGGCCCCTAGATTCCTATAAAGTAGCTGATTCCACTGATGCAAAGTCAGCTCCAGGTTTTGTCAAATTAGGGCTAAAATGGCAACAGTTTATATAGTTACAGTATGACAAGCCAATATTAAATACAGACCCATAGACAACACATTACATTTTAGTAAGCTTCTATTTTATTCTGAAAATAATTATGAATTACTTCACCCTTGACTACATGGACTTTGTTAATTACTAGTTAGTATTTCACCACACACTTTGCCTACACAAGTCAAATTCACATTTTGTGCCATAGCTCTTAAGCATGATTATCCAGCAGAACAAAGTTCAGTGGGTTTTACTCCCTAAGGACACAGTCTTATGCATGTTTAGACAGAAAAGAGCCCCACAACTTCCAGCCTGCCCCAGCCAGCCATGCTGGGAGTTGTAGGACTTTTTTCTGTCTAAACATGCATAGGATTGTGCCCTGAGGGTACATAGATTTTAGACTGTGTCAACATGCTAGGCTATATTTTCTTCTACAGCTTATGGGCTACTTTATCCATTCCTGCAACCTTCAGCAGCAGGCAAGGTTCTCAATCTCTAGGTGCTAGTAGCACTGACTCACCCTTGATTCACAAACTAGCAATCCTATACTAAACTAATTTATTTGGAAATTACCAGAAAGTTACTTGAAACTCCCCAAATTATTTGAAAGGAATAGAGAGTAATGCTATTACTTAAATGTGCTCTGGGTAATTCTAAACATACTTACTAAGAAGTTAGCCCCACTGTATTCTGTGGGATTTACTTCTGATGAAGCGTATTGCAGCAGTTTGGGGATTTGGATAGGAGAGCGTTAATGGAGCCAGAAGGACTGCTAAAGTTCCTTAATAGCCAGTGACCAAGGTAAATGGACCCGAATGGCTAAGAAATAGCAGGAGACACTTCTAGAAAGTGAGAGATGTTTTAGCAATAACATCCTCTTTGCCCACTTCCCCTTCACTGAGGAGAGGGAATGATTGAGGTCTGTAAGATAGAACAAAAGCTAAGAAGCAGATTGTGGAACAGCGACTAAGAGAGAGCTATTATTATTGTATTAATATTTACTGGATTTATCAGTCTCCTTTCTCTTTAAAAAAGACCCAAGGTGCATTACAACAAAATTATTGAAAACATACAAACAAACAGCTAAACCCATTTTACTAAAATATCAAAACTTAAGACAACTAAAACATCAGAAGAACCATAATCAAACCAACAGATATGTAACAAGCATAACCAGGGCCAGCATCAAGGGTAGGCATGCTTGAGCACCCGCCAAGGGCCCGCTGACAAGAGCCCCTTCAAGTTGTTCCTCTTCACCATCACAAGCAGCTTGTTCAGCTGCCTCTTGCTCTGGACCAGGCCAACAGTGGTGGGCAGGAGCAGGAGATGCCACTGTCCACTTGCTCTCTTATCTGTCAAGCAAGCAAGTAGTAGCAATTATGGGAAAGAAGATGAGAAACAATAGCAGCTGGTGACAACGGCACATGAACGAAGACTCACTGAGCGAGGGGGACCCATTGAGGGTGTCTTGCCCAAGGGGTGTCCAAAACCTGGAGCTGGTGCTGAACATAACAAACATGCCTAGAATGAGTTTTTGAGCTCTGGAAAGCGCCTTTTGGTGCTGCTTCTCTGGGGGTCTGATTCAGAGCAGTGGATTCCATGCTTTGCAGGAGTTGTATTCTGTCTCCACCTACACTCAATGTGTATAATTGTGAACCCAGTTATTACAAAATATCTGTGAAATATGACCTCTCCTTCCAAAGAGAACCAAAACCAGGCATGTTCTGACCCTGGAATGTATCAATGCTCGGGGAAGTAGGGAGTATAAAATAATATTGTGATGGGTTTGAGGTTAGGCTAAATGACTTTTCAGGTATCCCTTAAAGCCCAATGGCTCTGGTTGTAAAATGAGTCAGGATTTTACTGGGAAATCTCTCCTTTCCCTCTATGGAATGTAGTTTTACCAGATCTTGTCCAGAGATGTCCTGGGAGTTACCCAAATTAAAGGTTTTATTTATTTCATTTCTATACTGCCCTACAGCCGAAGCTCTCCGGGTGGTTCACAAAAATTAAAACTACAGAGTGCAGCATAAAACAATATAAAATATGAAAGCTGAAAACCACAACATAATAGTACAACCACAATAAAATCTAGCAGCAATGCAGAGATTTAAAATACAGATTTAAAACACCCGCGCTAAAAGATTAGGAAGCTAAAATGCTAAAATCCTGGGAGAATAAAAAGGTCTTCACCTGGTGCAGGAAGGAGTGCAATGCAAGCACCAAGCGAACTTCTCTAGGGAGCTCATTCCACAGCGGGGTTGACGAAGCAGGAAAGGCCCACTTCATAGTAAGGACCCCTGAGGTCCAGGCAGGCACATATGGGAGGAGGCGATCCTTCAGATAACCTGGCCCCAGGCCGTTTAGGGCTTTGAATATTAATACTAGCACTTTGAATCGGGCCTGGAAATGGACTGGCAGCCAGTGCAGCTTGAAAAGTACTGGCATAATGTTATCCCATTGGCCAGTCCCTGTTAATAATCTTGCTGCCCTATTTCGGACTAGCTGAAGTTTCCAGACTGTTTTCAAAGGCAGCCCCACATATAACACATTGCAGTAATCCAGACGAGAAGTTATCAGAGCATGGATAACTTTAGCTAGGCTGTCTCTGTCCAGGTAAGGATGTAGTTGGTATATCAGCCTAAGCTGATAAAAAGTGCTCTGTGCCACTGAGTTCACCTGTGCCTCAAGTGACAGTTCTGCTTGCAAGAGCACCCCCAAACTACAAACTGGATCCTTTAGATTACTAATCTTTTTGGCATACTAAACCAGGAGTAGGCAACATTTTTGGGCTCATGGGCACATTGGACAATTTGAGAAACTCCCATGGACACCACCACAAAATGCCTGCCAGGCATGGCTAGTCACAAAGAACAAGTAAACTGCCCAAAAGACTGAGTTCAAAGACTCAAGTGGGGTCTGAGCCCACAGGTTTCAGTGTCAACTGAGACCTATTTCACAGAAGGCAAACTCTTTTTCTCTCCACACACACCCTTCGGCCAGCCAGCTCATTTTCCCCCAATCCCTTTTTCTCTGACACTCTGGATCACCACTCATACACATGTTGTCTCATCCTGGCTCACCACTCACAGACTCTCTCTCTCCCTCTCTCCCTCTCTCTCTCTCTCTCTCTCTCTCTCTTTTGCACACACACATGCAAGCATCCCATGTATGTATGCATGCACACACATCACTCCCTTCTCACTGCAGGCACATGAAAACCACCCTCTTTTCCAGGATCCCTCTAAAATTCCCCCTAAACCCTTTCTCTCTCGCTGACTCACACATGCAGCCCCCATCCATGCAGACATGCAAGCATACAGCCCTCCCCAACTCCCCAGGTTGCTCCCTGCTAGCTTCCTGCTGCTCTCCCTCCCCCACTCTCCGCTAGCTTCCCTGATCCCCCAGCTGGCCTCCTGCTGCCCTTCCCAGCCTTTCCCCTGCTCTACCCAGCCCCCAAGGGGCCACCCTAGACTATCACTCTAGGCAGTTGTGCTAGATCTGGGTCTGAACAGAGGCAGAGAGCAGAACTTGTCTCTCCACAGGAAATCCTATGGCACTACAGGTTCTCCTACTCCAGAGGCAGACAACCAGTATTCTCCAGACTCCAGATGTTTGGAACTACAACTATAATCCCTGACCATTGGCCATTCTAGCTGGACTGATGGGAGTTGTGGTGCAAAGCATATGGAGGGCACCAGGTTGCCTGCCCATGCAGACATTTGATGAGGAGCAGGAATCTGTTGGTGCATTAATGTTGTAAGCCCCCATCTGCCTATATGCCACAGTGCAGCTAGGCCTGGGCCTTGGTGCTGAGATCCAGAGCCCCCAATGACCACCCAGAAAGTGGCAGGTGATGGGGGCAGCAGCAAACACACCTGACATCAGCATCCGGGCTCGCATGACCATGTTGGGCCACACTGGGGCAGATGTTGGTGATCGCTGCATCCTTATTAATTTTTTAAAAAAGACATTTTATAGTCAGAGGGCAGCCAGCCAGGCATGTACATAGTTACAGATGCTCACTTATTATTTTTACTTTAAAAACATATTATCCTTTTCTGCAACAAAACAGTGCTTATTCCCAAGTAAATTTGTTAAGCATCAGGGCAGCAGAACCAAACTCCCATTTTATTCCTGAAGTCATGGAGGTGCTATGATTTAAGTGAGTTTCAAATGTGAAACTGTATGTGCTCAGAATATTATTTGTTTTTATTGTTATAATGGTTGGCAAACAGGTTTTGTTTAGTTTTTAGCCCTAACATATCAGGAATGTAGAAGCAGATGTAAAGCATGGATTGAGGTGGGGAGAATGAAGCGTTAATTGTGTGCTTCACAACCAGAGTAATACACATGGCCATCTAAAAAGGACCCCCGTACGATCGTTAAGTCCAGGGTCTAGAATTACCTAGCTGCACCACTGCCTGTATATCTGTGTAAATAAGCCTTATGTCACTCCCAGAAGCCCCTGCCAGCATAGCCAACGGTCAAGAATGCTGGGAGTTGAAGTCTAAAACATCTGAAGATCTATCCCATACTTTTAAAGAAGGTCCACAAACCCTCAGGAGCAGCTTTTTGGGGATGCAGGGGGATGCAGTTACATAAGGAGCTGTATCTACAAGTAGTTTACTCATCTGCTCACCCAAAGTTCTTTCAGACATTCCTCCCAGCAAAGGTAGAAGTAATCTTCTCTCACCCTTGTAAAGATTGTGCCACCTTCTAATTCCTGTTTGTTGAATGGTTCTAATGTCTTTATTAGCATCCTGCAAGTATAACCCATCTCTAATTTTAAACTTAGACTCAGGTGAAAGGAAGCCAATGAAAGAGAAAAATGGGCCAGTTTTTCAAAACAAGACGTCCAGCTACCCCTGTTCTTCTGCTCTAGATAAGACAATTTTGCCAAATGGTGGTCATATGAATGAACATAGTAAGAACTGTACTGGGAAAGTGCTTCCCCTCTTATACCCCACTGCACTTCAGTAAAAGCTTTATTGGCTAGAATGTACATTTGACCTGGGCTGCAGTCCTAGCTACATTTACCATTTCTTTGTGAGCTCACTAGGGCTTAGTTCTAAATTGACATGTATAGGATTGCACTGTTATTTTCCTGTCCTAAATAGGTAATATTCTTGAATGTGAATGTGTGGAACTTGTGTGGAACCTCCATTCAGACTGTTTCATAAGCAGACAAAGGTGCGGAGATAACACCCAGAGGAAGAGTGAGCAGTGCCAGACTACCAGGTGCTCTTTCTCTTGTCTTCAGCTCTGTTCTCTGTTGGTTTCAAGTTCTCCTATAGGCTAGAAGGCAGGAGAGGCTGGTCTCCAGATGGTTAATCAGAACGGCCCTTGCACAGTATGGAAGAAGTGCAACACAAGGGCACAGGCTCAACAGCAGACACTACATAGGCTCTGCAGAGTCAATTCTTGTTCTCTTCCTTTAGATGAGCTTGCTTGTTTCTTTTGACAGTCTCTCGAGGAAGCTGGGTGGGTTTTTCCTTATCACGATTCTTCTGCAAGTTGCTGTTATTTTCACAGATTGGGCACCAGTTCAAATGCACAGGAGAAAGGAGAGGCATTAGGAACAAGTCAAGTTATGGAGGCTCCAAAACAACACTATTTAAACTGCTTACTCCAGAGAAATTTGTGGTTTCTTCTTATCAGTGGCCAGGAGAGAGAAAGAGGCCATGGCAAAGCCAGTGTGATGTAGTGGTTAGATTGTTCGACTTGTACTGGGGAAACCCAGGTTCAAGTCTCCACTCAGCCATGAATGCCACTGGATGACTTGGGGCTAGTCAGTGACTCTCAGCCTAACCTACCTCACAGGGTTGTTGTGAGGTTAAAATGGAGAGAAGGAGGATCATGAATGCTGCCTTTGGCTCCTGGGAGGAAAAGTTGGGATATGCATGTAACAAACAAGCAAATTAATTAATGAATAAAACCTTATGCCCTAGTAACTGTGTTAGTCCTTAAAGTGGCACAATATTGTTGCTTTCACTGCAACAGACTAACATGGTTACCTATCAGGAATTATTTCAGAAACACATTTTGGAAGCTCCACAAATGTTAATGTGCTATTCCAGAGTAAGTGCTTTTGTGTAGCTTAATAATGCTGATATGATGTTCTAAATCCAAACATAATGAGGGGATGTTCTAAATCCAAACAAGTGTGTGTGTGGGGGGGGTGAGAAGGTGGTGGTGATGGGTCTTCCAGAAGTGTTTTCCTTGTCCAATTGGTCTTCACTTAGCAGGAAGGATGTCAAGCGCTCCAGTCACCATGGTGACCAGCTCCCACAAAGGTATTGGGTTGGCCATTGTGCGGGCTCTATGCAAGCAGTTCCCTGGGGACGTATACCTGACATCCCGGACATCGAAGAGGCAAGGCAGCAGTGGCAAAGCTGCAGGAGGAAGGGCTGAAGCCGCTCTTCCACCAGCTGGACATCAACGATCTGCAGAGTATCCAAACCCTCTGCAATTTCTTGAAGGAGACGTACGGAGGATTAAATGTGCTAGTCAACAATGCAGGGATTGCTTTCAAAGGTAAAAATTGTGTTTCATTCCTTGAAAAACAGTATTTACATGATCAAATTTGTCTGGAAACATTACTGCACCATCTGATCTCAGAATCATTCCCCAATCCCTGATGAATGGGGAGTCACTGGTACTCAGGGTTGGAAATTCCAGATCAGGAAAACTTTCATCCATCTTATTTCATATATTCTAGAACTGAACCTAGCATGATAAAAGATGCTGAGCCCAGGTCATGGTGAGCTTTGGTAATAATTAAACCCTGGTTGAAGTAGTGTTTCAACATCAGGACTGCACTTTGGATAGTCTGTCATTTTAACAGTATAAATTGGATACAGTAAGTTAATATTTGCTATGTAGCTTGTAACCTTGATGGATATTACGTTCTCTCCTGCTGCTCAGGGCCATTTAATATACTGTAGTTTTCCTACACAGAAAAGACTTAAGAGTAGGAAAAAGTATGAGATCTGCACATAGACGGTCAGTTGTAACAACCATGCACATGGGATCATCATTATGTGTATACATATGCAATGGTCACATCTGATGAGTCTGATGTTTCTTCCCATATGGAAAATCTTTCACAATAGTAAAAGCATAATGCATGAAGCATCCTAAAGGAATTTCCTTATCGGCTTGGTAAAATTCTGTGAATACATTACAGAACACAGATGATGAATAACACTGCGTGTGTGTAATGTAAATTTGGCTTTTGTTTCCAGTAGAAACTAGAATCAGATCCCAGAGATTATGACAGGCAGTAGATCAATCCATCCAAAAAGATTCTGTGCAGTGCATATTTTGATGACCCGTTAGTTGCAGAGACAGAGGCAGTTGCATTTTGTCAGGGATATCTCTCAGTTCAAGATGCATAAACGTCCTGTGCAAGAAGCAACCAGAACATCCTCTAAATTCAGCTGCTCTGAATTACGGTAAATGAAGTGAATCCAGAGAGCTTGAAGGCCTTTTTCTTCCCATCTTCATTTAAAAAACAAATTTATGGGCAAGTAATCACACTCTTTTGACATAGTGTTGACAATTTAGATTCTTGAATGCAACCTTTTTTGAGTTTGCAACTGTAATAACTGTTTTCTGTGGGTATCAGATAAGGGCATGCTTCTGTAAAATTTGGCAGAACTGATGAATACAAGAAAAGGAAGTTCTGCAGTGGGATGGTGAGGAGGAAAAGAGAGTTTATCTCATGACTATTACTTGTGTTCTTCCTAGTAAGTTATAGGGAAGTCTGCAGTAATACGACACTCACACAACAGAATTTCTACTTACCCAGATTGTAATTGGAGTATATTATGTGCCTTAGATGATGTGTGTGCTGAACATATGCAATGGTATATCAATGTCTTTTTGAGTAACCGCAGCATCTTTGTTTTAATTTACTTTGCTTTCTAAAAAGTGACTGATGCCACACCATTTCATATACAAGCAGAGCTGAGAAGAGAGCTTCGGCTATTGGGCGGTATAGAAATGAAATAAATAAATAAATAAATATGACCCTGAACACAAAATTTTTTGCAACCAGAAATATTTGCAACAAGTTATTACCACACATAAAACCACAAGGTAAGCTCTGCATTCTCATCCTGTAGTAACAAAGGGTGAATACAGGCAACCCTTTTACTGCACAGTACTTGGGGGAGGGGGAAGCGTGACCATTTCTTAAACATCGGTTTTCAACATTTTAGAATCATGGTTTCAGCCATGTAAAGTTGAATTAAGTTGCTTGAGTTCATTCTCTCTTAAGTCTGGGCCTGTATTGGATTGAGTGTCTCCATTTCTAATGGGCCAGGCTGCATATAGCTATAGATGGCTGACATTCTCCAGGCACATAAAGTCTGCGCTCTTTGTCCAGTGGGGGATCTTCATGACAACAGAATGAGAAGTGCATTGCAGTATTACCTGGATTTTCACAGAATCAGCTTTGGTGCATCAGGGACACACGAAGCAAGATAAGCTAAGCGTAACATACCTTTAAAATCTGGTTTTCAGGGGTCACACAGAGCTTGAAAGGAATATACTTTTGGGTGGGGTGAGGGGAGTAGAACTGAACATCATCAAACTGGCAGGGGCTGCTCAACCAATGAGAGGGGCTTGTTTCCCACCCCTGTCCAGGCTCCCCCTTGCTACTACATTATTGAGAATGGAGAGCAACTACTTTCCCCATGTGTGCAGATTTCCCTGAAGAAGACAAAATCCCTGGTTCTCAAGTGTGGCATCTGAAGGCTCCCCCTGAGAGCTTCCCCCCATCCCAATTTCTCCGCATTCCAGCAATCTGCCACAGAGTTATTGCTCCCACCCTGTTTTTCCCCATGTGCGCACTTTTGCCTTGAGAGGCCAAAATCCCTGATTCTTGAGTACAGCATCTGAAGACTCCCATTGAGAGCAGCCCAACCCCCCAATTTTGTCCCATTCCAGCACTCTGCTGTGGAGTTATTGTTTCCAACACCGCTTTCTCCTCCTCCCTGCCCTCAATGAGAAGCGGGGGAGGAGAAGGGACTTTACATAACAACAGATAAATGACTTTACATCAGAGAAACTACAGAACATCAAAGAAGCACAGCATCCCAATAGTGATTTAAGAGAGCATCAGAGAAGCGAAAAAGTTCTTTAGGGCAAGTTACTGAAGTTAGCCTTTAACCCTTTCACTGCAGGGGAGTGAAATTTATTTCTTACTTCTGAGTAAACATTCACAGAAGGGGGGGATATGTGAAAGATTAAAAGCAGGCTACCTAAGGTGTATGAGTGCCCCCACTGCTGCAGTAATGTGAGGGGCTGCTGCTGCACTCCTGGGGACAATGGAAAAACTAGTTCCGCTGGGGAAACAAGACGGAATGGGGTATCCCACCCCCTTGACCATGTCACTGCCAGGACACAGAGACATGCCCAGGATTTAATGTGTGTGTGTATGGGGGGGGGGGGAACATGGCACACTGTGGTAAAATTGCCAGGGAGACTCTTTCATTAAAAAAAGTCAGATTAAAAGGAGTTTCAGAAAATGTGGCTTTTCAAAAGGAAAGCGGCTGGTTGGCAGCAGATTGGTGTCGACGTCATCTGCTGCGAAGGAATGCAGACTGCTCTACCTTTGCACTAAATAACTTGTGAAGACAGCCACCAGGTCTCAAACGTTACGCTACTTTAAATTATAGCAGCTCCTTCTGAAGAGCTCACAGATTGCAAGTGATGGTCTTAGCATTTTAGGTCAAATATAACTTGTTCCTAGGAGACACATTGGCCAGTTCCCCTGCTAAAAAAGGTGGGAAGGATTATGGAGTTTACTCTAGCTTTGTCATGGAGCTAAGATGGTGACCACTGTCACATCTACACAATGCAGCACAAAATGCATGGGACCACCGTCACATCCAGGAGACATAAAATTGTGCTCTGGTCATTCTTCACCTGTCACAGGGACATCTTGCAATGACAAGGCCTCATTACATGCATTTTATTAAGGCACAACAACAGGAGCCCTGTTCAGATGAACATTACCAAATGCATGAAGGGGCCAGAGGGCGCACACAGGGCTATAACCCACAGTGGCCAACCAGAGGCCTATGGGAAGCCCACAAGCAGGACCTGAGTGCAATAACACTGTCCTGCTTCTGTTCCCCAGCAACTGGTTTGGAGAGGCATACTGCCTCTGAAATTGGAGGCAATATATAGCCATCATAACTAGAATCTGTTGATAGCCTTATCCTTCATGAATTTGTCTAATCCCCTCTGAAAGCCATCCAAGTTGGCAACCATCACTACATCTTATGGAAGACCATTCCATAGCTTAACTCTGTGCTGTGTACTTCCATTTTGTCTGTCCGGAATCTCCCACCACTCAGCTTTGCTGGATGAATCTGGGTTCTAGCGGAGAAGGAGAAAAACTTCTCCCTATCCACCTTCTACACACCATGAATAATTTTATATACTTCTATCATGTCCCTCCCCTCTTATTATTAAACACCAGAACGCTATACGATTATGTCATTTTAGATTTCTGAGGGATAGCTTTTTATTTAGAATTTCCATGAGGTAGTAGAAAGATATCTATTCAAAGCATGCCAGCCATTTACTTGCTCACGTGTTCTTCATGATTTGCTAGCAATGTGGCTACTTTCCACCTGCTCTTAATCCAGTACTTTGCAGAGCATTGTTGACTCTGGAATGCCTTGCTGTCATTTGTCACAGGAAGGGTAGTGAAGGTATCCAGCATCTGGAGTGTTGTAGCACTTGCCAAATGCAGCCAGGTCCTGCAGCAGAAGTTTCGGAGCAACACAATCACTGAAGAGGAGCTGGTGAAACTCATGGAAAAATTTGTAGAAGACACCAAGGAGGGGGTGCATGAGAAGGAGGGTTGGCCAAATACTGTTTACGGGGTGTCCAAAATTGGAGTGACGGTTTTGTCCAGAATTCAAGCGAGGATGCTGAATGAGACGAGGAAAGTGATAGTATTCTCCTGAATGCCTGTTGCCCTGGGTGGGTCAGAACCGACATGGCAGGCCCCAAAGCCACCAAATCTCCAGATGAGGGAGCCGAGACTCCAGTTTATTTGGCCCTTTTGCCATCTGGTGCTGATGGCCCTCATGGCCAGTATGCTAGTGAAAAAACAGTTCATCCTTGGTGAGCTTGTTCCTGAGATAACTGGGATTATCTGCCATATTGCAGCTGGCTCTGAATGAGGAGGCTTACTGATAACAGGAAGATGCATGGGGATATTGTGTTTGGCTTTCCCCACTGCTCAGTAATCAGCTACCATCACAATGTAATTTTAAGCACTGTGCTCTCCATTCTGTTACCACTCCCCCACGCTTCCTGTGATCACTCTCATCTTGTTTCTCATCCTATCTCTAGTGCTGCCTCCAGCCCTAAGCAAAGAGCCAGTATGGTGTAGTGGTTAGAGTGGACTAGGGCTCAGGAAACCTGGGTTCTAGTCCCCAGTCAGCCATGAAGCTCACTGGGTGACTTTGGGCCAATCACTGACTCTCAGCCTAACCTAGCTCACAGGAAAAAATGGAGAGGAGGAGGCCCTTGAAGGAAAGGCACAATATAAATTTAACAATCAATCGAGAGTTGCTGAATATTAACTTTCTCAGGAATACATGCTCCAAACCCTAGATGTATAGGGGTTGGCTGTAATTATTCAATGTGGAGGCGCATGCAGCTCCATGCTAATACAGCTAAAATATAAAGAAAACTACCATATGAGAGCCTATGTTGAAAATCAGCTGCTGGCTAAATTTACCTTTAAAATATGCCCTACATTAAGCTTCTAACTCCTACCATTTTTGTTGCATCCCATCTGTGGTGAGGAAGAACAGCAAAAAGCTCCTTTTGCATCTCCACATATTACACCTGTCAAACTAATTAACATGTCAAACTACTATGTATAAGGAATTAAAGAAATACAATGCATTGACTAATGCAGATTTGGCTAATGTATTATATATGTATGGATATTAATCAGACAAATAATTGTTTGCTTATAATGTTTTGAGATTTGAGCCAATTTTGTGTGGCTGCTGTTGTAACAGCTCATTTACTCTGAGATACTTACATCATGAGGATATGATAGGATTATCTTTTTATGATATTATCTTTTCAAATATTCTTTGTTTCAAGGCAATCTAAGGAAAGAAGAAATACAATACGCTATTGTGCATCCATAAACTACTTACACTGAATAATCTAAAGCATTGGCAAGTACTCATCTGAAATTTGGACTTGATCCACCTCTGGATAAACATAAGTAAGGCCTGCTCAAGGATATTTACAGCCTCACAGAATTAAAGTTTAAAGCTATATCTGTATTTTCAACAGATATTCATAAGCAATCTGTTGTGGCGTCCCCCCATCACCACCCCCACTATGAAACTGTGACATCTTAGAAAACTCTTTTTCTCAGTATCCACTAGTGGATTAGATGTTGGTCTATTTACTCAAGTTTTATGGATGGATCTGTAACCCTTCTACAACAGAGTAGCTGCCACCATTTATAGCAGCCTTCCACAACCTGGCTGGGGAGGTCTGATCTATATAGTGGGAACGCGGGAGAGGGCCTTCTCGGTGGCTGCCCCAAGGCTCTGGAACTCCCTTCCCAGGGAGGCGAGAGTGGCACCCTCCTTGATATGTTTTCGCAGGCATGCAAAAACTTTTTTGTTCCAGCAGGCCTTTGGGGATAACTAGTCTGGACCTGGGAAAATGCGACGTATGGATACCATTTTTGTTGTTCTGGTTGTCTTTTAATGTTTTAATATCTTTACAATTTTAATATTGATGATTTAATTATATTTTTAACTTTTATACAGTTGTACTTATATTTCTATTTATAGGTTTTAATTGTAGCAGTTTTAACGTTGTAAGGCCGCCTTGAGTCCCAGTATTGGGAAAAAGGCGGGATATAAACAAATATAATAATAATAATAATAATAATAATAATAGTGAGGAATGGAGACTCTTAACAACAGAACTTGCTTTAGTTAAGGGTGCAATCCTATGCAGATAGGCAGCCACCTCCAAACTCGGAGGCGACCACCTATCCAATGCAGGGCAGGAGAAGCACAGAGGGGATCATTCCCTCCGCGCTCCTCCTGCTCTCCATTTTCAGCTAGACAGCTGCTTTTGGCTGTCTAGCTGCAGGACGGCAGAACGGGGGAGGAAGCTGCCGTATGACACATAGGATGTGTCATACAGGCATTTCCGCCCTCCACACCCTGGAACACCCCCCCAGAATGCCTCATTTCAGCCGCTCCGCACTCCTTTTGCAAGCATGGGGCTTCTCCGTGCTGCCTGCGAGGCAGCACAGAAGGGGGGTGTATGCCCAGGCCGTGGGCTGCTAAGGTTTGGAGGTGCCGAGATAAATGATAAGCCAGATCCAGGTTTGCTTACAAGGAGACTTTATTGAGTACTTACAGCACACAGGCGTACCCAATGGTTGGATCAGACAGCTTCTCTGAATCCAGAGCCATGGGGTAAAATGGGTTTTGTACCATACATGTCAACAGTAAGGCAGCATGACAGCAGCAAGTGTTAATTAGCGTTCATCTGCAACTTTCCCAGCATAGACTAACAGTACTTGTTCAGAAGGAAAACAGTCAGAACTTTCCCAGCACAGACACCTGTAGCTCGGCATAAACAAAGCCTCACTTCTCAGGCACATCCTAGGCCCTGATAAGATACTAGCCTTCGTTAGCATGGAATGTGCTGAGGCCGCACTATTGACCTTTGACTCATCTCACATGCTCAGAGGCCCACTAGCAAGGAAATTGCATTTATAATGAACCTAAAGAGAGCACTAGAGATCTCAAAGCCCCTCTAAAACTACAGGTCACTTGGTTACAGGCCTGGGGCCATTACAGGGGGAAGGTCAGTTCTCCAGGAACCAACCTTGGAGCACGGACTCCGAGACTGGTTCCTGGAAAATAAGATATCCTATGGCCATCTAGCTGCTGACTAGCGGCCATAGGATTGCTCCCTAAGTGATCTAATGCATTACTGAGTTATAATACAAAAAAGTACACATATAGGAAGTGGAAAGAAGGCCAAGCAACAAAGGAAGAGTACAGGCAGGTAGCACAGAATTGCAGGGATGACATCAGGAAGGGTAAAGCTGAGAACGAGCTGAGGTTAGCGAGGGATGCTAAAAGCAACAAAAAGGCTTTCTTCAGACACGTGCATAGTAAAAGACAGAGGAAAGAAATGGGGGTTCAGCTATTAAATAAGGATGGCAAAATGATAGGTGACAAAGAAAAGGTAGAAGCGCTCAATTCCTACTTTGGCTCAGTCTTCTCCCAAAAGAGGGTCTATGCCCCCCCCGGCAAAGGTGAAGTACAGGATGAAGGGGCAGGATTGCAGCTTGAGATCGATAGGCATATGGTCAAGGAACACCTAATTACTTTGAATGAGTTCAAATCTCCAGGGCCAGATGAACTGCATCCTAGAGTAATAAAGGAACTGGCAGAAGAATTCTCAGAGCCACTGTCTATTATCATTGAGAAATCATGGAGGACGGTTGAAGTGCCAGATGACTGGAGGAGGGCTAATGTTGTTCCTATCTTCAAAAAGGGTAAAAAGGAGGAACCTGGGAACTACAGACCAGTCAGTCTGATATCAATCCCTGGGAAAATTCTGGAGCAGATTATAAAGCAATCCATCTGGAAGCACCTTGACAACAATGCAGTGATTACTTGAAGCCAACATGGATTTGTCAAGAACAAATCCTGCCAGACGAATCTGATCTCATTTTTTGATCAGGCAACCTCCCTTGTGGACTGTGGGAATGCTGTAGACATAATATACCTCGACTTCAGCAAAGCTTTCGACAAAGTGCCCCATGATATCCTGATGAGCAAACTAGCTCAAAGTGGGCTTTATGAAACAACAATCAGGTGGATCCAGAATCGGACTCAAAGATTGCTTATCAATGGGATCTTCTCAAACTGGGGAGAGGTAACGAGTGGGGTACCAGAGGGCTCAGTCCTGGGCCCAGTGCTCTTCAACATTTTTATTAATGACTTGGAGGAGGAGGTGCAGGGAATGCTGATCCAATTTGCAGATGATACAAAATTGGACGGGATAGCTAATACTTTGGAAGACAGAAACAAACTTCAAAGTGATCTTGATAGACTGGAGCGCTGGGCAGAAAACAACAGAATTGAAATTTAATAGGGATAAATGCCAAATTCTGCACCTAGGAAAAAGAAACCAAATGCACAGTTACAAGATGGGGGATATGTGGCTTAACCACACTACAAGCGAGAAGGATCTTGGAATTGTTACCTATCACAAGCTGAATATCAGCCAACAATGTGATGTGGCTGCAAAAAAGGCAAAGGCTCTTTTGGGCTGCATTAATAGAAGCATAGCTTCTAAATCCCAGGAAGTGCTAGTCCCCCTCTACTCAGCACTGGTTAGGCCTCATCTGGAGTACTGTGCCCAGTTCTGGGCACCACACTTTAAGAAGGATGCAGACAAGCTGGAGAGGGTTCAGAGGAGAGCAACAAAGATGATCATGGGACTGGAAACAAAGCCTTATGAAGTGAGACTGAAAGAACTGGGCATGTTTAGCCTTGAGAAGAGAAGACTGAGGGGAGATAGGATAGCGCTCAAATACTTGAAAGGTTGTCACAGAGAGGAAGGCCAGCATCTCTTCTCGATCATCCCAGAATGCAGGACATGGAATAATGGGCTCAAGTTACAGGAAGCCATATTCCGGCTGAACATCAGGAAAAACTTCCTGACTGTTAGAGCAATACAACAATGGAACCAATTCCCTAGGGAGGTGGTGGGCTCTCCCACACTGGAGGCATTCAAGACGAGGCTGGACAGCTATCTGTCGGGGATGCCCTGACTTGGATTCCTGCATTGAGCGGGGGGTTGGACTCAGTGGTGTTGTAGGGCCCTTCCAACCCTACTATTCTATGTTTCTATCATTCTGTGAATAACTCTTCCAGTTTCTAATCTCTAACCATCTAACTCCTCCAAAGAGTTATCACACACTTTCCTAGTAACATGACCAAAAAGAAACAGGCATTAATGTGAGCTAAGATAAACGTGGTAGAATCCCTCCAGGATCAGTACAGAAAGGTTCACTTGAAGAGGAATCCTAACTCTTGGAGACAGCTGTCTAAGAGGGGTTAGAATGGGGCAGAGCTCCCCCTCTGTTGACAGAGAGAAGCTCCCTGGAGGCCGGGTTATGTCCACAGAAATGTCCATGGGCATAAATCTACCACTGGCAGTAGGTCCCGAAACAGGATTTGGGATGGGGTGGGGATGACATCCTTGTCCAGCAGGAATATCCCAAGGTCAGCCCTCCCTCTTTGCTAGATTGGAGCTGGCATAAGGAATCCCCTAACATTTGAACCAATGATGATGGTGGGAAATCAAGGGGGAAAACAGACAGCAAAAAAGGTGAGTCTAATCCCCCAAATACACGCACACTCCTCTTATCTCCCCAACCACATTGTACTGTTGACTAAGAATAAGGTTCATTATTTAACATACATAAAAGATGAAACAAAATCAGTCAAAGAAATAAAAAGAAGAATGTTGTTTTGGGTTTAATACTTGCTCTAGATTACATAGGCAGGTAGCATGTAGCTTCTTTGATTACAAGAAATCCCCAGCAAGAAGGTTCCTAGGGTTAAAAAAATATTCCTTTCCCTCTGCCTCTGCAGCAGATGTGCAAAATGAGATTCAATTAGCAATGCAGAGTCTTTATTAGCTCCAGCTGAAGATAATTTATCATGAAGTTTGATAAGGGGAATCTTGTCTGTGAATTCCCCAAGGACACAACATGATCCAGGAAGGAAGAACAATAGGGGAGAGCAAGGTTAAGCTTGTCACCATGCCATTCTAGGCCCCTTTAGTAATGCTGAAGTGTTGCTTTTCTGTGGTCATCTGGAAACAGGCTGATTACTGTGGTTCTATGAAGTATGAATATCATTTGCTCATTTTTAAAAGTGTATTCTTTGCTAGTACACTTGTACATTAGTGCAAAAATGAAATGCAAATTAAAAAGAACGTCAATTGCCTGCAGTTGAATAGTAACAGGGAAAAAGACTGCATTGCAGGACGTATCATGGTAGAGGGTAAGCAGGCAGTGCAAATTAAACTCCTGTTTGACAAGGAAGGGGGAGGTGGGTGCTCTCCCAAACAGCTGATCTGCTGAATTTTAACCTTTTTGAATGGATTGGACTCCACGGGTACAAGACAAGTAGTAGTGGTGGCAGTACAATACAGGGCAAGTGATGTAGAAAGGGGAGAGGCTTCACTAGTCTTATCGCCAACTGCATCACCGCTTTGCCAGCCCTCATATGAAAGGCCGATGCTGCAAGTGTGTTGAAAATTCAGAAAAATCACCACAAACCATGTCTTTACTAAGACCAGAAGGCAATAGGAAAAACTCTGGAATGGAACTGGTTGGCAAATACATGATCTGGATTCTCTGAATACCTGAGAGTGAATGATCAGTTTTGGAGAAAAGGGCTAGTGTGGAAGCACTATTAGCAGTGGGGTAGTGGAGCCAACGCTCACAGGGATGCAGTACCAGTACTTTTTGACTAGCAGGGATGATGACATAATCTGACACACACAGAGAGGCTTTCTACATGAGGCTTTCATTGTGAGCTCATGATTGCTCTCTCACGGTAGTTTGTGAGTCCTTTACAGGACCCTGTCATCCTCCAGAGCCTTTCCCGTGCTTTGCAACCATTATCACATTTTTTTTCCTAACAAGAAAAGTCTGGTATTGTTTAGAAATGGCGGAATGAGAGTCTTGTGTAATTGCACAATTCCGCTGTATCACAGCATCATCTAATGGTTGTATAATGAAACATATGGAAAGGCAGAGAAAGAAAAACCCTGGGAAAAAAGTGCGTGTAAAAGAGCTGACCTTAATCCTGCAAAGAATCCGGAAGCAGAAGGCTCAATAAGAATGTGGGATAAAAGCCTCATGTAGAAATGCCCAAAGAGAGTTTCCTGTTCTCTGTGAGTTTAGGTGCAATCCTAACAGTAGCTGGAGGAAAAAGAATTTTCCCAGTAACAATATATTGTTCCCTACTGCAATGCAAAGTATTTTGGGGTGCCTTGGTTTTCAATAGGGAATGAAGACCCATTAGCTTCACAAAAGATCTGTTCCTAGAGATGAAAACTACTGGAACTGGTTTGCTGATATAGATCAACAACGCTGTCTGAATTTTTGGACTCTCCTTGGGGTGGATTCAGTTATGTATAGTGTGGCAAAAAGTGGATAGAAATAATATTTCTCCCTTTCTTGTAATAGAAAGGGGATTATCTGGGATTATCTAATGAAGCTGAATAGTGGGAGATTCAGACAAAAATAAGTACTACTTTACCAAGTGGACATAGTTAATCTATAGCATTTGCTAGCAAGATACAGAGATGACCACCAACAATGGTTTTCATAAGGGATTATACAAATTCACAGAGGATCAGCTATCAATGTCTCATAGTCATGATCAGCGGTGCAGCTAAATAATTTTAGATCCTGGATTCAATCGTCTTATGGTCGCACCTCTTTAGATGGGCATGTGTAATATTTCCATTGTGAAGCACACAACTAACATGCCTCTTCAGCCCTCCAACTGCCATTCCATGCTTTACAGCTGCTTCTATATTCCTGATACATCTGAAGAAGAGTGTTGCCAACCCTGATATAAAATAATAGTTATCATAATCATGAGCAGGTTCAGGTTTGCATTTTAAACACACTTACATTATAGCACCATCATGACTCCACAAATAAAATTGAGTCTGCTTCTGTAGCCCTTATGAACTGCCACTGTCTGGATGGTCATTTGGGTGGGCCCTGGGTAGCCCTGGACTTTGACCCCAAGTTCCAGTCCTAGCTGCACCACTGGTCATGATAGCTATATACTACCTCCAGTAGCAAAGGCAAGATGCTTCTGTATACCACTTGCTGGGGAACAACAGCTGCAGAAGGCTATTGCCGTCACACCCAGCTTGCGAACTTCCGATGGGCATCTGGTTGGCCACTGTGGAAAACAGCCTGCTGAACTAGATATGCCCTAGGTCTGATCCAGCAGGTACCTTCTTACGTTCTTAAGGTACAGATCCCTACTGCTCCACCTGTGATGTGCATATATTTGAATAACATGGCCAAGACAAATGATGAGCCTCTTTTCTACACAAACATTGCCAGGACCTCAGGAAGGATAATGGTCATGTCAGAAGGGACCACATCACTAGCTCCGCTAATGTGTTTTCAGCATGTTACTGGAATGGAATAGTACTGAACCACAGAAATGTGTGAATTAGGCCAGCCAGATAACTACCTCTCCATGAGATTGCTGCACATTTAAGCTTTTTTCAGCAATTATGACACAGAAACATGGCACTAAATTTGGGGTGCCAATCTCTGTTGGAAGAAAAAGCTGCACAAGGAAGATTATGAAATTGTTACATAGGAACATATGAATATTGAGCCTATGAATGAGCATGGGCAGGTTAATGCGCTACATCTTAAAGAACAAGGCTATATACAATAACAGGGTCCCCAACCTTTTTGGACCTGTGGGCATATTTGGGAATTTGAGAAACTGCTGTGGGCACCACCACAAAATGGCTCCTATGATGTGGCTAGTCACATAATGGCTGCTCCGGGGGCCTGGCTACTCAGAAGTGAGCTGGGGGGGGTGATAAATAGTGAGGCTAGAGGCTGGGAGGGGGGAGGAAATAGCAAGCCAAAGGGGTAGAGAAAGAGCAAGGCTAGAGGCTAGGAGGGGCAGAAACCGGGAGCTAAAGAGGTGGAGTGGGAATAGCGAGGCTAGAGGATGGGAGAGGGGGGAAACAGCAAGCCAAAGGGGTAGAGAAAGAGCAAGGCTAGAGGCTAGGAGGGGCAGAAACCAGGAGCTAAAGAGGTGGAGTGGGAATAGCGAGGCTAGAGGCTGGGAGAGGGGGGAAATAGCAAGGCAAAGGGGTAGAGGGGAGAGAAAGAACAAGGCTAGAGGCTAGGTGGAGGAGAAAGAAGACTGCCCTAACATTTTCCAAGCTTTTTCTTAAAAATATTTTTTTGAAGGGGGCAGGAAGGGGAGAGCTTCGTGGGCACCACTGGAGGTCCCTGCTGGCACCGTGTTGGGGACCCCTGTACTATACAGTCAGGGCTGACCTCAAGGGTAGGAATGGTCAGGTACCTGCTGAGGGCCCACAGCCCAGCAGAGGCCCACTGACAAGAGCTCCTTGGAGTTGGTCTTCTGTTCCACCATTGCAAGCTGCTTGTTCACCTGCCGTTTGCTCTACCTTGATCCCTCTGTACCGTGCCACATACATTGATAGTGCCATATTAATAACAACGTAATTATTATTTATATGCTCCAGAACCGATCGCCCTTCACAGTGGGCCCGGAGACTGAACCAGGTGAGTTCTGTCTCAAATCAAGCTTCACTTCTCGTTACGCGCGTTGACGCTGCTTCCGATCTGACTTCAGCGGCTTGACGCCCGAGGTGACGGCAGTAACTTCTTCCACAACAACTCCGCCGGTTTGGCTGTGCGATCGACGCTTTGGCCGCAAGGTGGAACTAGAAAGACGCTCACGCGTACGCCATTGGGATGTACTATGTCGCCAGGGTGGGGTGGGTATGTCTTTGTGTCTGAACTCCAAGTAGGCCCACGCCCAAGTCACCGAATTCGTGATGGTGTTGAGAGACGGGGGAGGGAGAATGACGGCAGGAGGAAGTCCCTTGCAGAGGAAACGGATCCGTTATCATTCTTTGTCACCCCCCCTTCGAAGTGGTATATCCCCAGCTGGCTCCGGGCGGGGAGGAGTGAGGAGAAGAGGAGTGAGCGACACCTCCTGGCCTGGCCACCATGGTTACGGGATATTCCATTCTTTGCTCCCCCCCTTCCCTTTAGCCCCTGGCGCCTGCCTCGGCCCCGCCCAGTCCTGGGACACGTCGTCGCAGGAAGGTGGCTGCTGCAGTGGCGCCGTTCGTCTCGGCGGGAGCAGCCAGCAGGGCGCTCAGCCCGACCGTCTTCCTCAGGTGGTAAGTGGGGAAGATGGAGGGACAACGGCAGCTCCTGCTGCACTGAGGAAGCCCGGTCGGCAGCGCCTCCTGCTTGCTCCGCTCCCCGCCCCCTTTTCTAGTGAGGAGGCTGTGGGGTTTGCTGAGGGGCGGCGGTTTCTCCCCTCCGTTCACGCCGGGGGCGCTTTGCCCCGCTGTCCCGTGAGACGAACCTGCCTCCCGCCTCCCCTTCGGGCGCATTTCGGAGCGCAAGGCGGGAGGGAGAAACGAAGCCGTCCCTCCCTTGGCGATATGCGCGCTTCTTCCCAGTTGTCCCTGGGGAGGAAAAAGTGGACAGGTGGGGAAAGTGCTGGCTTCCTCCTTCCTCAACCCCAGATATATGTATACGCCTGAGTGTATAATGTGTACACGTGTGTGTGTGTGTTTGTTTCACGGTTTCTGCAATTCCACCGATTGTCTCCTGTCCAAAGGTGCTTCTGCAAGCTTCGTGTTGTACCAGCTGTTACGCTGATAACTGCTGCCTTGGGTTGTGTTTGCCATGTGGGAGCAGCAGCCTGTCAAAGGCCAGGAGAAAAGGCTCTTAACTGCATAATCGAGGCGGTCTCTTTCTCCGCCTTGCCTTATTTACACAACGTCGTGCGCCTCTATTGTTTAGTACCGCTGAAACGAAAGTGTGTGGGGTGGATTGGGGGGCGGGGGGAAGAGAGAGCTGAGAGAAATTCTGTTTTCAGCCCCAGTAAACAGGCTGTCTAGAACTGGTCTGACTTCTGCAGGGCAGTGCATCGCTTCCACACGTTTTGGTCTTTCCTTGTCCATAAGCCAAATGGAGAGAAGATGGCAGTGAAAATGTATTAAATATTTGGATGAATATTAAATTGCCTGTCTACCAGTGTAAAAGTCCCTTGGAGCATCAACCGAAAGCTGTATTTTAAAAACAACAGCCGGGTATCTTTTTCTTTTAAGTGCAGTTTGTTTTATTTTGCACTACTTAAAAGCCCCTAATAATTCTATGTTTCTTGTTTACTTTCAGAGTTGCAACAATTTTATTTATTTGATACATTAATATCTCGCCTTTTCTCCAAGGAGCTCAAGGCAGCATACATGATTTGCATCTGCGTTTTATTCTCACAAAAACTCTGTGAGGTAGGTTAGGCTAAGAGTCAGTGACCCAGTTCACATGACACAGTGGGTTATCGTGGGTTAAATAACCCAAGATCACCTGTGATATGTACCGTGTGTGGTTGCCTTTTTGAATATGCAACCCCTGATTGGAGCTTATGCTGTGTTGTGCGAACCTGGCCACCATGGGTTATTTGAGGGTTACACATTTCTCACATAACCCTTGATTAGTAGGAGGGTTAATGGGATAAATTGGCTGCCACACTGCCCAGCAAGCATGGTGGCTCATTGTAGGTTAAATAATCCCTGATGACCTGGCCATGTTGTGTGAACCAGCCCAGTGACTGGCCCAAAATCAGTCAGTGAGCTTCAGGGCGGAGTGGGGACTAGAACCTGGGTCTCCCAAGTCCCAGTCCAACACTCTGACTGCTACACCAAACTGGCTCTCAGTTATATAACCAACCCCCAGGGCACCATGCATATAATGGGCTGGAAAAGCTGGAATTGTTGGATGAAACAAAACATGGTTCCTGTCCCTTTAATTGTCATAAGAAAGGAAGAATTCCAGTAGGTGCAGCTTCTCATGGCATAGTGTTTTAATCTGATTCAAGAACCTGCATCTGATGAACACTTTCCCTTCTCTTTTCCTGTTTGAGGCAGAGGAACCATATTGAAGATGTAATCTGGCAATGGGTGAATTCCCAGGCTGCCAGTGAGTATTTAGGACATTAGTAATTAAGATGGTGAATGTTTAGAGGTTTCAAAGAACCATCAAGTCCATCATATTTTCAGTGGAAGGATATTTATTTATATATTGATTTATGTAGGCTTTCCTTTAGGTGACCCAACCAATGTAGTTTAATTGTCGAGCATGGATTTATTTTGTTGTAATTTATTATGTTGTATATAATACTTTCTAATACAATTATTAAAACAACTGTGAAATAAATTTTAAAAAACATGGATTTAGGGGCAGTTCCCAACATTCTTCTGCACACTTTTAATGTGGGGGTTTGTCTGTCCAATTGCCTGTCCTCAGAGCCCTTTGCCAGGAGCTCTTCTGCCTGTTCACTGGAGATATTAATAAGAAAATAATTGTTCAGAATTGCCTCTACAGCAGGGGTGGGATTTATTTTGTTTTTTATTAGAACTCAGATCGATCAGTCATATCATGGTGCAAACGATCTATACTTAAATTAGACAGATTCATGGAGGATAAGTCTTATCAATGGCTACTAGTCATGATGATGGCTATATATTGCCTGCAATATCAGTGGCAGTATCAAAACGTGCTCGTGTTTTGTTTGTGGGCTTCCCATAGGCATCTGATTGGCTACTGTGTGAACAGAATGCTGGACTTGATAGGCCTTCTTATGTTTTTAAAGAATTCTGAGCCCAGGAATTTATTTTGAGTAGCAGAACTGAATGCACCTCACAGACCTTCAGCACAAAAATCCACTCGTGGTTACCCCAAGTTTTCTTCATTTCAGTCGTATAATTTAGGGTGGTGGAAGAGTCATTTTGTTGCTACTGGTGTTAAAACATTGGGTGTCAGAAATCGATTGCAGCCAATCTACTGCGAATTACCCAAAATCTACAGATAGATAAAGATTACCTTCTGCTCTACAGTGCTTTGGAGTTTGCATAGGTCACCTGGAGTGCTGCTACATTCCTTCTCAGTCTTCAATCTAGCTTCTGGGACATCAGTCGCTAGGACTTCCAAATAGCTTTTGAAGAAACAGAGTTGACCCCGACATTCCTGTCTGCATCCACCCTTCCTTATTTCTGTCTTGAATACTTTAACTTGTGTGTGTATGTGTATGTATTTGTGTGTGTGTATGCACACTCTCATTGAGAGGTGTGCACCTGAACTCACGGATGCAATCTTAGAAGATATTTGTCAGATGCACAAGATGGCAATATAACATTTAAAAACAATCAATTTTAAAATATACACTATATAAGCTCTTTTTTGTAAGGGCTGTATTACCTTGCTTTCAGAAGGCAGACCGTGGAAGTTCATTCCATCCCTCTTTAAAGCAGTGGAGCAAAACATATAATGTTATGTCAGTGTGACTGGACTATTGAATTTGAGTGGGATACATGTGCCTGGCTCTCTTTCACCAAAATGTTCCAGATGGTACTGTTGTGAGGATATTCTAAATAAGGATTGCAAATATTCCTAGAAATATATACTATCGAAACTGACTGTTAGAACAGGATTATGCAGTATATCCTATTACTCTGTAGTAAGGCAGAAATCCAAGCCTTTGGGAAATGCTTGCCATAGCTTTCTAGAAGTGCCCAGATAAGGCAATTCTTAATGTATACTCAAGTGGTTAGATAATAAATTATACATTGATAAAAATCATCTCTTAGTATCTTATCTCTAGCTTCAGTAAAAGAGCGAATCTAAACCAAAACCAAGACAAAGAATTTCAGACAGAATGTATTACAGTAAAAAATATAATAGTGTATATCACTCGAGAATGTTAAGGAATTTTAAATATTAAATAATGGCTGATTTATTACCTTTATCAGTTCTTTCTCTACAATGTTCTGAGGTATTATATCATACCACCTTGAGAGGGCTTCTGCCCTGAACAGCAGCCAAGAAATATTTTAAATAAATAAACATAATAATAATAGCAGTTATTTAAATGTTTATCCTCAGTTTCTGCACTAACGCTCAAGGTGGGTGACAACAGCAATACTATAACATTACAACATTAAACATGCACTAATAAAAGCAGTTATATAAAAACAGAATAAGCCAGTCAAGCAAAAACAAGATCAGATGAAAACAGCAGCCAGCGAAAAACCATCAAACAGCATCATATAAAACAAATTGGCTCCATAGGCCAAAGATTTTCTGGACTAACTGCAGTTTCCAAGCATTTTCAGAGAGCACATATCTCCCCAACATAGAGCACTTCATGGTAATCTAATTGAGATGTAGCTAAGACATGTGTCACCTTGGCCCGATCTGAACATCCAGGCTCAGGAATATGGAGCACACCCAAACTGTGAACTTGTATCTTAAAGAGTGTAACCCCATTCAAAACAGGTTGGACTCCATTCCCCGATTTTCCATTCTGCTGACCAAGAACTCCTCTATCTTGTCTGGATTAGGCTTCTGTTTATTCGTTCTCATCCAATCTAGTACCATCTTCCTTAAACTGAGATGGAAAAGGAGAGAGAGAGCTGAGTGGTGTCTGCATATTTGTGGCACTGAATGCCAGATCTCCAAACAATCCCTCCTGTTGGTATTATGTAGGTTTTAAACAGCAGGGGGGCAAACTAAAACCCTATGGGGTTCCATAGGCCAGCAGCCAAGATGTTGAACAGGATCCCCCCCTCCCCTGCACCACCTTCTGCAACCACCCCTCAAAGAAGGACCAAAACCAATGCAAAATGGTGACCCCAAGTCCCATCCTGGCCAGGCATTCCTGGCCAAGCCACTGAGATGTCCAGCAGACAGGTTTAATGACTACTAAAAGATATACTTGTAAAAACACATAATGAAGTTGGCCAATATGCTTCCATACAGCCTTCGACTAAATAAAACTTTATTGTTCTCTCTTAATCTAAGAAAGCAGCTCTTACTGTTTAGATTTGGTTATGTTTTCATTGAAAGTTAATTGTTAACTTGGTTGCTCAGGCTTGGGCAAAATGTTCTGTGTCTGTTTACATGTGCCTCCATGAATTCAAAACATTTCAGTTTAACAATTGGGTGTCTAAAGTAATTAATGCATTGGTTTTACTTAATTTTTACAAAATTAGAACATAGTGAGATAGGTAATATATGGAATTTCTGAAGTTAAGCAAGTGGAGTGATATCTTTATTGAACAAACTAGTATGGTATAATTTATGTACACATGAAAAGGTTTACCTAGAGGTTCATCCAGAGTCCATTGAAATAAATGGCAAAAATACATAATAACATAAGAAGAGCCATGCTGGATCAGACCAGGTGTCCATCTAGTCTAGCATTCTGTTCAAACAGTGGACAACCAGGAAACCCACAAGCAGGACATGAGTGCAACAGTGCCCTCCCACCCAAGTTCACCAGCAGCTGGTATACATAGGCATACTGCCTCTGATACTGGAGGTAGCTCATAGCCATCAGGACGAGTAGTCATTGATAGCCTTCTCCTCCATGAATTTGTCTAGTCCCCTTTTAAAGCAATCCAAATTGGTGGCCATCTTGTAGAAGTGAATTCCATAGTTTAACTATGTGCTGTGTGAAGAAGTACTTCCTTTTATCTGTCCTGAATCTCCTGCCCGTCAGCTTCATGGGATGACCCTGGGTTCTAGTATTTTGAAAGAGTGAGAAAAATGTCTCCCTGTCCACATTCTCCACACCTTGCATAATTTTGTATGCCTCTATGATGTCTCCCTTTACTTGCCTTTTTTCTAAGCTAAATAATCCCAGATGTTGTAATCTTAGGGGAGATGCTCCAGCCCCTTGATCATTTCAGTTGCCCTTTTCTGAACTTTTTCCAACTCTACAATATCCTTTTTTAGGTATGGTGACCAGAGCTGCACACAGTATTCTAAGTGTGGTTGCACCATAAATTTGTATGACAGCAGTTTGATATTGGCAGTTTTATTTTCAATTCTTTTCCTAATTACACCTAACATGGTGTTTGCCTTTTTCACTACAACCACACAATGAGTTGACATTTTTATTGAGCTGTCCACCACAACCCCAAGTTCTCTGTCTTGGTCACCCCTAGCTCAGATCCCATCAGCTTGTACTCGAAGTTGGGATTTTTTGTCCCAACATGCATCAGTTTACACTTGCTTACATTGAACTGCATTTGCCATTTTGATGCCCATTCTCCCAGTTCGGAGAGATCTTTTTGGAGCTCATTTGATTTTAATAGTGAAGTGTTGTAGCATTAGACACTAATGGTTGTCTTATGGAATATAATTATGGATGTCCTTCCATTGCTACTGATAGTTTAGAAAGCAGAAGGGGAGGTCACAGGGGGCTCCAGGGAAGGGGAATCCATTCTGCCAGCGGTGTCTGTTCAGCTGGTGAATGGACACCATTGGATACAACCCATTGTCCGTTGCAGTTTTTACAATGAATAAATAAAAACCTCTCGACTTACCACAACAGAAGTTGACATTCCTATTGTTGTAACTTTTTTTGCTTTAGTTTAATAACTAAGGGTCCCATCCTATGGAGATAGTTAGCAGGCTCTGAAGTCGGAGGCTGCCAAGTATCCAGTGCAGGGTGGTCAAAGCACAGAGGCAATCCTTGCCTCCGTGCTTGAGCTGCCCTGCATTTTTGCTAGATGGGTGATTTCGCTTGTCTAGCCTCAGCGCTTCCAGGCGGGAGGGAAGGAGGCTGGGGCGAGCATAGGAAGCTGCATAATGCAGCTTCCCAAGGCCCCCCCCCTGCCCCCAGGACTGCCCCATTTTCCTCATCTCTGCTCTCCATTTCCTAGCACGGAGATGTAGCCAGAACCACGCTGGCTACCGGACGTGGGGGGAGCGTGGTTTCTGGGCTCTGGGGTTGGAGCCCTGTTTCTGACCATGGATTTCAGAAACTGCACAATCCTGTCCCCCCCTCCCCCAGATGCTGTCTAAGGGGTATAGGATTGCTTTCTAAGAATGATTTTTAATTAAAGTTAAGTTTCAAAACAAATTTCACTTTTCCTTTAAAAAAACTAAATATATACATGTCTGTAGAATTACTTTTACAACAGCTTTAGTTATTAACTGGTATTTTGTTCTAGAAAGTAGGGCATCCAAGCTTATGAAAATGAGTGCATTTTCTGTGTTTAATACGCTTATCACTTGAGTATTTTCAGTAAAATAATTGTTGAGTAAATCTAGACTTCCATGATTCTGTATGAAAGTACAGTGAATGATTTTTGCAGTTTCAGAGCATTCTGAGCATTCTACAGCCCCAAAGCTTTCGTGCTGCAACTTTTTTGTAGAGTTTAACTTTTTATGCAGGATCTCAAAATAACATATTTCTTACTGTTGACTTAGCATTTACTGCCTCTCATTAGGGATTTTTACATACAGTTTTAACAAAAAAAATGAGTTCAGTATGTCAAATGTCATTGAGATTCTTATCACAGTTCTTGTTTGTTTATGTGTTTTAGTTCCCCAGAAGATTTTGGCTATGAAAATTTAAAATGGACCCTGAGGAGCAGGAGTTGCTTGGTGATTACAGATACAGAAATTATACTTCAGCGATTGATAAAGCTTTGAGGAACTTTGAATCTTCAAGTGAATGGGCAGATCTTATATCTTCTCTTGGTAAACTTAACAAGGTACCATATCTGATTTTTAAAAATTATTTAGAAATCAAGTCTGTACAGTATCTAGCTGCTACTAGATAGGTCTGTAGCTTACATATTATTCTGACAGGCTTTTATGAGCAGATTGTAGATGGTATCAAATATGAAAAAGTTAATTGTAAAATAAAACATCTAATACGCTAGACTAAGGATGGAAATGCTAAAGTTTTCCGAAAAATACAAAAAAAGTTACAAAAAGTTAACGAGGATAGTAAGTTTCTTTGTATAAAAATTGTTCCTGCTAATATATTGAAAGAGCATTCTATATTTGGTTAGCTTCTAAATGTTTTCTTTCTATGCGGAGCAGCAGGATCTTAGTGGTGTTCCTTGGACTAGAACAATGAGCAGCAGGATCTTAGTGGTGTTCCTTGGACTAGAACAATGAGAATTGGACTAGAACAGAGTCCCAGTGGGACTCTGCTTTTAACCTCTACTGAGTAGAGGAGCAGGCACAGGCTAGTCTAGAACAATCACAAAGCTAGACACAAAAAGGGAGAAGAGGCTATGGAAGGACAAGACTCTCCAGTGGTGGTGACCTGCAAGGTGTGTGCAATGTTTGTTTTCTTGCCTGAGAACAACATGGCCTACACCTGCAACAAGTGCAAGTTGATCACGCTGCTGGAGGAAAAAGTAAGTGGACTGGAGCGGCGACTGTCAACCCTCCGGGGAATAAGAGAACACGAAGAGTTCTTGGACAGAATGGGGGAACTACAGCAGCAAAGGGCAGACCAGAAGCTTGAAGAGCAACAGCAAGATGAGGCAGTGGGAAATGCTGAGGTGAAGAAAAATGGAGTAGAGGATACTCCTTGGAAAACGGTGACAGTTAGGAGAAGAAGAACTAGACGCCACTCTGCACCAGTGGAAGCGGTGGAGCTGTGGAACCGATTCCAGGTACTTGCAGATGAGACTGGAGGACAGCCTGCAGAGGAAGAATCACAGGGGAACCTGCATGAGAGTGAGCAAGAGGCTGAAGGTCAGTCAAACAGAGGCGATGAAACCCAGGCCTACAAGAAGAAGAAGAGAAGAGTGGTAGTAGTGGGAGACTCCTTGCTGCGTGGGATCGAGACCCAAGTATGTCGCGAAGACCCGTGGACTCGCCAGGTATGTTGTCTCCCGGGAGGACAGATTAGAGACGTGACTGAAAGGTTGCCTGCACTCATAAAGCCCACTGACAGGTATCCCTTTCTTCTCATCCATGTGGGAACAAATGATACCGCCAAGCGGAGCTACGAAGAGATCACGTCAGACTTTGAAGCTTTGGGAAGGAAACTCAAGAACTTTGGGGCCCAGATAGTTTTCTCATCCATCCTTCCAGTAGTTAGAAGAGGGATAGAAAGGGAATGAAAAATACTCCGGGTGAATGACTGGCTACGAAGGTGGTGCCGACGAGAGAGATTTGGATTCTGGGACCACGGGCTATACTTCCTGGAAGATGGGCTGTTGGCTAGGGATGGGTTGCACCTCACAAAGGCTGGGAAGAATGTGTTTGGCCACAGCATGAAGAACTTCATCAGGAGGGCTTTAAACTGAATCCTACGGGGAAGGGAGATGTAATGTTGGGGGTAACAATGGACGTAGGCGCATGCACTGCAATGGAGAGAACAGCGCTGATAGCGCCCAATAATAGTCTTCAGACACATGTAGGAAGAAAGCCAGACTATGAAGCACATGGTCTTCGATGTCTATATACTAATGCCCAGAGTATGGGAAACAAACAGAACGAACTTGAACTCTTAATACAGGAGGGAAATTATGACTTGATAGGTATAACTGAGACTTGGTGGGATGACTCTCATGACTGGAATACAGCAGTTGAAGGATATAACTTGTTCAAAAAGAACAGGAGGAACAGAAAGGGAGGCGGGGTTGCACTGTATGTGAAAAATACATATCTCTGCACAGAAATACAGGAGGAGGAGCTTGGTAGCCCCATCGAGAGCATCTGGGTTGAAATAAATGGAGCAAAGAATAAAAGGAACCTGGTGGTCGGAGTCTACTACCGGCCACCCAATCAAGGAGAAGCCAAGGATGAAACTTTTGAAAAGCAAATAGCCAATGTTTTAAGGAAGCATGATGTAGTAGTAATGGGGGACTTCAATTTCCCCGATATTTGTTGGGAGACAAATTCTGCAAAACATGGCCCCTCCAGGAAATTCCTGACTTGTGTGGCGGATAACTTCCTCCTACAGAAAGTAGAGGAAGGAACTAGAGGATCGGCTATCCTTGACTTGATCCTAACCAACAGAGATGACTTAGTGGATAAAGTAGCAGTTACAGGAACTCTGGGGGAAAGCGACCATGTTGTACTTGAGTTCTTGGTTCTAAGGGAAGCAAAAGCCGAGTGTACTCAAACGCGTACCCTGGATTTTAGGAAAGCTGATTTTAATAAACTCAGAACAATGATCAGTAAGGTCCCATGGCAAGCAATGCTAGCGAGAAAAGGAGTCCAAGATGGGTGGGAACTTTTAAAAAAGGAAATTCTCAAGGCACAATCACAAACAATTCCAACAAGAAGAAAAGGTGGAAGACAACAGAAGAAGCCAATGTGGCTTCACAAAAAGCTTAGGGATGACCTGAAAACAAAAAAGGACACATATAGGAAGTGGAAAGAAGGCCAAGTAACAAAGGAAGAGTACAGGCAGGTAGCACAGAATTGCAGGGATGGCGTCAGGAAGGCTAAAGCGGAGAACGAGGTGAGGTTAGCGAGGGATGCTAAAAACAACAAAAAGGCTTTCTTCAGCTACGTGCATAGTAAAAGGCAGAGGAAAGAAATGGTTGTTCAGCTATTAAATAAGGATGGCAAAATGATAACAGATGACAAAGAAAAGGCAGAGGTGCTCAATTCCTACTTTGGCTCAATCTTCTCCCAAAAGAGGGTCTTTGACCCCCCTGGCAAAGGCGAAGTACAGGCTGAAGGGGCAGGATTGCAGCTTGAGATCGACAGGCATATGGTCAAGGAACACCTCATTACTTTGAATGAGTTCAAATCTCCAGGGCCAGATGAACTGCATCCTAGAGTCATAAAGGAACTGGCAGAAGAGCTCTCAGAACCGCTGTCTATTCTCTTTGAGAAATCATGGAGGACCGGGGAAGTGCCAGATGACTGGAGGAGGGCTAACGTTGTCCCTATCTTCAAAAAGGGTAAAAAGGAGGAACCTGGGAACTACAGACCAGTCAGTCTGACATCAATCCCTGGGAAAATTCTGGAGCAGATCATAAAGCAATCCATCTGGAAGCACCTTGACAACAATGCAGTGATTACTCGAAGCCAACATGGATTTGTCAAAAACAAGTCCTGCCAGACAAATCTGATCTCATTTTTTGATCAAGTCACCTCCCTTGTAGACCGTGGGAATGCTGTAGACATCATATACCTCGACTTCAGCAAAGCTTTCGACAAAGTGCCCCATGATATCCTGATGAGCAAACTTGCTCGAAGTGGGCTAGATGAAACAACGATCATGTGGATCCACAGTTGGCTACAGAATCGGACTCAAAGAGTGCTTATCAATGGGACCTTCTCAAGCTGGGGAGAGGTAACGAGTGGGGTACCGCAGGGCTCAGTCCTGGGCCCAGTGCTCTTCAATATTTTTATTAATGACTTGGAGGAGGAGGTGCAGGGAATGCTGATCAAATTTGCAGATGACACAAAATTGGGAGGGATAGCTAATACTTTGGAAGACAGAAACAAAATTCAAAGTGATCTGGATAGACTGGAGTGCTGGGCAGAAAACAACAGAATGGCATTTAATAGGGACAAATGCCAAGTTCTGCACCTAGGAAAAAGAAACCAAATGCACAGTTACAAGATGGGGGATACGTGGCTCAACCACACTACGAGCGAGAAGGATCTTGGAATTGTCGTCGATCACAAGCTGAATATGAGCCAACAATGTGATGTGGCTGCAAAAAAGGCAAATGCTATTTTGGGCTGCATTCATAGAAGCATCGCTTCCAAATCCCGGGAAGTACTAGTTCCCCTCTACTCAGCACTGGTTAGGCCTCATCTGGAGTACTGTGTCCAGTTCTGGGCACCACACTTTAAGAAGGATGCAGACAAGCTGGAGAGGGTTCAAAGGAGGGCAACAAAGATGATCAGGGGACTGGAAACAAAGCCCTATGAAGAGAGACTGAAAGAACTGGGCATGTTTAGCCTTGAGAAGAGAAGACTGAGGGGAGATATGATAGCGCTCTTCAAGTACTTGAAAGGTTGTCACAGAGAAGAAGGCCAGGATCTCTTCTTGATTATCCCAGAGTGCAGGACACGGAATAATGGGCTCAAGTTACAGGAAGCCAGATTCCGACTGAACATCAGGAAAAACTTCCTGAGTGTCAGAGCAATACGGCAATGGAACCAATTACCTGGGGAGGTGGTGGGCTCTCCCACACTGGAGGCCTTCAAGACGAGGCTGGACAGCCATTTGTCAGGGATGCTCTGACTTGGATTCCTGCATTGAGCAGGGGGTTGGACTCGATGGCCTTGTAGGCCCCTTCCAACCCTACTATTCTATGATTCTATGAATGCAGTCCTTTTGTGCTGGTTCTAAGGATAGAACAGATGGTTATCTCTTTAACAATATCTTGGTGGCTGAAGAATGAGTGATACCAGGATAGACCTTTTTAAGTAATACATTAGACTTTGAAAGCCACCTTTAAGAAGCTATTTCCATGCAGAAAAAATAAATTAAAATTATATCTAGAATATAATGATCTGTAGTAATGTCTTCAGTGTTACAGAAAAACCAGCAACTCATTGATCTTACACCTACCAGGAAACACATCACCAGCTGTCTGTCCTGTGTCATAGCTTTGTGTGTGTTAGTTTCCTAAATTTAGGCCCAAATGGAGAAGTGGAGCTAGAAAATAAAACATGCATGTGGCAGGGGAGATAGTTCATGTTTGAAACACAAAATTGATGTTTCAGCTTCATTTTTTTGGATACATTGTTCAATAAATATAAATGTTTGACCATTAGAAAAGAAACTTTCAATCATGCTTTTGAGTAATTGTAGAATTAGCTTTTATTTATTGAAATTTTAAAATTTAGATTTATATTTACTATGAGAAACTACTCCTGTGTCACTCTCATAACTGTGGGATATGCTCCCTCAAGATCTACAATTAGCTCCCAATGCGTTGGCTTTTTAGAAAGGCTGTGAAGGTGCATTTTAAATTATGTCACTTTAATTTTCTAATGTTTACTGGTTTTAATATTCTTATTTTTATTGTTTTAAATTGCTGTGCACTGCCTTCATGGCTTTTTAGCAAATAAGATGTATATACATGTTAATAGTAAAATAAATTAGGTACTTCCAAAAGGATTCAGATGCTGATGAATTTGGTCTGGTAGGTATCTTCTGAAATATTTGTCTTTATCTCTGGGAATTCTGGGTTTTTTCACAACTTTTTTGGTACTTTTTGTGTTGCATTTTGTCTGCTGTTTTCTATAGAAAACAGTCGCACAATAAGAATGGTTGGTCAGAGCTTCATGTGTGTTTCCACAAAAGTCCTATTAAACCTAAAGAAAAAAACTGAAGTTTTCCTAATGAGAAGTTAACCTTACTGTGGCCTGTGAGAGGAATGGATTATACAAGACTTCGAAAGTATTTCAGATCACCAAATACAAAGAGATCTTCCCTCTTGTGAGTAAATTGAGAGCTCCTGCCTTCCTACCTCAATGAGCAACGGGGGCTATAGACTTGCTAGTTAAAGAAACTTGTTCTCATTTATAGGTTGTGAAATATGCAGCAACATAGTAGGACTAGGAATTAGATTCCAGACCCCAGCTTTTCTATTCCATCAGCCCATATGCTACAGGTTTTTTTTATTCCCTTAATCTTCTTAGGCTGTGTTCAGGCAAGCAGCCTTGTCGCATTTTATTTCAGGTTTGTCCTTCACTCCCCCAGAATAAATTGTGTTTTCCCATACATGTGTACTTCCTCCCACTAGAATTAGAAGGTTGAAGTTTTCTTTTATTTATTAATAAATGCCAAATGTGTGCAATTATGCTTATAGATCCTAACAAACTAACAAACTGGATCCACTTTTTCTAGAAAAGTGCAAATGAGCTGAAGACCTTTCAGATGGGGTTGTAATGAGGCAGGTTTAGTTTCTGTTAAAGGAAATTAACACATAGGGTTAACAAGAAAGTTAGATGAATGGGTGTTGTGGTATAATAGTTTACACACATTTATGCTATTAAAATTTGTGAATTTGTACACAAAGAGTGACAAATTCAAAGATGCGGTCTGGACTGCACACCCTTTGTGCTTCCTCCTTGCATGAATAGCAACAGCAGCAGATAGTAAATAAAAATCTGCCAGTCTGAAGGCACTCTTAGCCTCATAGGAACTGCAGTAGAATGTTTAGATCACTGGTTTCCAAACTTGAGTCCCCAGATGTTGTTGGACTATATCTACCCTTGACCACTGGGCATGCTGATTGAGGAGGATGGAAGTTGTAATCCAACAACATTTGGGGGCCCTAGGTGGGGAACCACTGCTAGATGATTGGTTTTACCAGGTGTTTTGTAGTAAGATATCAAAACCTCAACATTTCAAAACAAACAATTTGCATGTACCTTGCTTTGGTTCAAGCAGTACACTCATTTTACAATAGCATATTTTTATCGTCTCAGTTGTCTATCAGTTTGGAAAGTGTTACTCCATGCTAAGAAGGTATAATAGTGTAGATGTGAGTGAATAAATCATTAGGCAGTTAGTACACCAGTGCTCTCGATCATTTTGAATTACATTATATGTCTTCATGCTAGTACGAAAGCTGGCAACATACTTAAGAGATGCAAAAGCTTAGGGGCAAAAGCCCTCCAAAATTGGGGGGCAGGGGACATTTTCTCAAAAAAAATCCTGGTGAAAAATGGGTATTATTGGCTTCTTTAACGCCCTCTCCCCATTTTTTCTGCTTTTTTCCCAGGCCTTCACCTCTCTAAGTATGCCAGCAGTAACATAAATACTATTGTAATCCAAATCAATATAATGGGAGGAATAAAAGTGTACCCTGCTGCTTTTGAAAATAGAAATTTGTGGGTTGTATTGGTTAGTTGTTGTTGATTATGGCATTGTTATTGTATCCAACATCCCTTGAGAGGCTCCGTCATTTTGTGTCTTGTGAGTGGAGTTTGATGGATGTGGATAGAGCTGCACCAATGTCTGTTAGCCATACCTGTTTTAGTAGGATCTGGAGGGTACATGCTGTAGATGTTTTGCAAAGTGCACAGTAGTGTAGACATCTGTGCCTGAATAAATCTAGACAACTGACTTGAAATGGTAGCACTCTTGAAATTCACTACTCATAATGAGATCTGATGTGCCATGAGTTATGTTGTTACTCTCTGCTGTGACAGCTTTGAAGAACAGTTGATCATTGATTTTTTTAATACTTTGTGATTGGACAATTGCATATAATAGAGCAAAACTCTCTCTTTGTATTTCATTGTGGCATACAAATTTTTAAATGAATATAGTGGGTCACAAGAAGTAATCAAATTAACATTATTTTATTTATTGAAATAGCGAGCCCTTTAGCAGTAATGCATATAAATTACACCTAGTTCAAACAAATTATAAGCAACTTGGAATAAAAAAAGTTACACTTGGACAAATAGAACATGAGTTAATGCAGTATGACTCAACAGAGAATTTCTTTGAACAGCATTTTCATTGTTTATGTAAACACACTTAACTACTAATCAAATACTGTGTTGTTGCTGGTACCGATAGCCAGCATTTAGTAGCCTCTTTAGGTTTGTGCAGAGCTGGTAATAAAACCAAACCATTTCTGTAGTAGTCCTCTGATGTGCTAATGACAAAAGATTGTACAAGGCTATTATTTATCCAAGGCAATGGCAGAAATATGTGCAGGCTGAACAATACATACAGTTTTTGTAATATTGAATGTTTCTGGCTAAAATAAATGTTTATTCCAGCTTCTTCCAAAGCATTTACTGATGAGCAGTAATCATCCATGACTCAGATATTTTGGAACTGAGGGTTAGTGTATGACAGAGCATCTGCCTTTTACTATTGGGGTGAAGCCTGTCTGTGATGTTAATTGAAATGGTCTCAGGTCAGTTTCACTTAGAGGTAATGCCAGTAACAGGACTTCAGTTGAATGTAGTAAAGAGTAAACAATATACAGTTTGTGGAAGGAGGAAAGGGTGAGAAGGGGATGAGTGGGGAAGGCAGAAGGGGCTGCTTGCCACTTGCAATTTTTATAAGTAATAGCATGAAATTTAATGCATATTTTCTTTAACTTGGGCAGCATATTTTTTTAAATCAACTAAAGAGGTGTCCCCAAGTAAATGTCAGTCCAATTGATTACATCTTGCAGCCCTGCTTTGTTTGTGGTAAAACATAGGCCTCTCTTTCTGTTGCCTTTCACACTTCTGCCATCTCCAGTGAGAGTATGTGTATAAGCCAGTTCCTGGTGTTTTTTAAAACTTTCTGTAAAAGTTCTACTACTGCCTTCCTGGCTGTTCTTTACAAAGGGCCTATATATGCTGACTATCTGTATTGGTGTGAGAATTGTGGTATTTTCTTCCTTTCTTTTTTAGCAGACAAGCATTCAGAGAGGTTTGGCCCTGAATAACAACTATATTACACAGGAAATACATGTAACTCCAGGTGAGGCAGTTGGTATTCTAAATCAGTGACTGGGTGCAGTAATGGACTAGATGAAGGCCAATACGTTAAGACTCAGTCCAGATAAGACTGAGATCTAAGCACTATTCAGGCATTATAAAAAGTGATGAAACTCACCAGAAAGGGAGCTATGTTGAGTAGCCTTGTTCCCTGACATCATGTCACCTCATAGCCCTGCTCATAGGCATCCATGTATATAGCACAAACGCCTGCAGTGGGGAACTCTTCTTACATACAGCTGTGTGCTAGGCTTCCGTGGGATTTGGAACCCTCCTTGATTGGGGTATATCAGCCTATCTGGACAGAGACAGCCTTGCTATAGTGACCCATGCCCTGGTAACCTCTCATTTGGATTATTGCAATGAAATCGTCCAGCAACTTCATCTGGCACAAAATATGGCAGAAAAGTTATTGACTAGAACTGGGTGGTATGATCCTAGTATGACAGTGCTTATCAAGTCCATTTCTGGCCACAGTTCAAGATGCTGGTATTAACTTTTAAAGGCCTAAATGGCTTGGGATCAGCCAATCAGATTACCTGAAGGATCACTTCCTCCCAAAAATATCTGCCCGGACCTTGAGACTGTCTTCTCAAGACCGTTCTCCAGGTGCTCTTCCCAAATGAGGTGCGGTGGGTGGCTACGAGAGAGAGGGCCTTTTCAGTGGTGGCATCCTGGTTGTGGAATGCCCTCCGCAGTGAGGCTTGCCTGGTGCCCATATTGTAGTCCTTTTGGTGCCAGGTGAAGACCTCTTTATTTTCCCAGATTTTTCCATCTTAAAACTTTTTGCTGATTTTTTCTATTAGATCTTTGGGTATTCTTGGAGTTCTAAGATCTATGATATTTTAGTATTACTGTGCACTTTGTCCTTCTGATTTTATTTTCTGCTGGTGGTTTTAAGCTGTATTAGATATTATGGTTCTGTGATCTTGTTTTGTATTCTGATTTTTATTAGAAACTGCCAGAAAACTTGTGTTATTAGGTGACATATAAATATTTTAAGTTTTTGAAAAATACCTCTGGGAGGCTGCAGTTTGAGCAGAGGAATGGCAAGGTGAAGGGACTGCTTAATTTCTCCTCTCCCACCCCTCTAAAAACTACAATAATGGGAGACTTGTGCTTATCGTAATAAATCACATGCTGAGCTTCTGAAATGTCCTATTAGTATTTCAGACCATGATTGGTCTTAATTAGATTTAATGGCATTAACTAAAATGTCAACAGGATAGTGGGGATTATACAGTTGACAGTCTTGACTGTGTAGCAGAATTTGGCAAGACTAAACTGTTGTGGTGGTGATGAGCAATGTACGTACCTAACTTCCCTAGAACATTTTTGTTTGTAAAAGTTGAAATCAGAATGTGTACTTTGAGTCCTCCTTGTATAATTGTTGCTGAAAAGATTTGCTGGAACTGAAGTACTCTATACTTGGTACAGATTGTTACCTGCTAATTTGATACTTGGGTGTGATGAAGGCAGAAAGGGCCTTTCTGCATAGTGTGCCCCCATCCTATTTTGCCTTTAGTACAGTGCTCTTGCATATCTGTCTTTCTATACCAGTACCACATCCTCTTATCTGAAGCTTACAGTTGGAAGTGGGGTTAGCTATATTGTTTGCTGGCTCCTCTTTTGTTTTTAAGTCTGCCAAGATGTGCAGTACAGCATCAAAGCCAGAGCTGAATTCTTCCTGCAAGGGCTGGAAAATGTTCTGTTTTGTTTGGCAATCAACCTTTAGTTGTCCTTAAAAAAAGCACGTATTTCCTTCTCTTGCTTGGATCTCCTAATGGTCTCCCATCCTGATTGCTAAGCAGGTCCACACCCCCTTTAGTGCACATAAACCTGATCTTGCCAGACAATTCTGTGGGTCTTGTCAGTAGCCAAGGTTAAACAGGCGTGAGTGTAATCTTAATTTGTATAAAACAAGGAAGCCTTGTGGCACATAAATAACCAGTTGTATTGTGGCATAAGTTTTTGTGGGCCAGAGCCCACTTTGTCAGATGCCTGGAGATCTAATTGGGAAGATAAAGGTTAGATACATATGTGCACCCTCAGAGGAGGAGCAGGAGGAGGAAGAGGTTTGTTTCCCCTTCCCCAAAGTGAGTCCAAAAAGTCAAGCAATGCAAGAAGGAGCTGTAGATGTTGGTCAGCAGCGTGCAGATCTCTGTTTTATTTATTTGTCTGAATATTGTTTGCATTTTCACCCTTAAACTTTGTTAAGTTTGGGTTGGTCTCAGCATGACAGAATGGTATTGCTCAAAGGCAGGTCATGCTGTATCACCTCTGCATGATGGTCCTACCATAGACAGAATATGTAAAGCTGCTTTAGTTTTATTTTACTTTACAATAAAATGTTAATAAGTGTGTTTGCTGTAAAATGTAGAATTCATCATCAAGGGTGGGGGTTAGTCAGAGGTGGAAACTATTTGTTAAGGGTGTGTGAATTGCTTTGACTAGTTTGCTAAAGTAAACTGACTAAAGTCCAAACCACAGCAGCTAATAGTAGCTTAATTTATGAACCATAATGCAAAATAATATCACATAGGTATAATATTTGAAATTTCACTCAAACAAGGTTATCTCTTGGATTTAACTTGTAAAATAAAAATTCTGAAAATTTTCCTAAGCATCCTCATTTGTACACAGCAGTACTGTAGCTGGCTGTATCTGTGCAAGAGCTGTATAACGGTGGCCCTCAAACTTGCATATGAACTGAACACATGTCCACTCTGAACAGGCATGTGCCAACACACACACTCCAGCATACACATGTGTAAGGATATTTTAATGCTGGTTGCACTGTGTCTATGCAGATTTGTTCCAGTGAACACACACATGCAGGTCTGTTTCAAAACAGTGATATTTGGTGTTATTAAACAGAAATCAAAGTGTACGTATAATCAATCATGGGGAATTAGATTGTTGCAATAATCATAGTATGGCACTTGTGCAAATTCTAATATGGATTCAGTCAGTTGGTATAAAATGAACAGTCTAAGGCATATTTAAAAAGTAAAGCATAGAGCAAAGTAGATAAGATACCATCTGCATAGAATTTGAAACGTGGGGAAAATAGGTCCAAAGATCCACTCTGTGGCTGAACCAGGGCTGCCTATGCACAGAAAACTAGGCTATGGACATGTGTTATGAGACCAGATTTGGAATGGTTTAGGCTAAGTTTATGAGAAAGTTGCAAGAGTTGAGGCTATGTAAATTGGGGGCATAAAGCTAACGGACAGAGAGAAGAAAGAAAGAGGTCTCAGAAAGAGGCCTTGCCAGATAGGAGAGAGAAAAAGAGTTCAAGCAGGTTTGTTTCTGACTGTGTGTGGTACATCAAGGCAAATCCTTACTTGTAGTCACTATGGCAAGAGAGAGGGGCAAAACAAAGTTGATATCTATACAACACCATACTAATTTCCAGCATCATTGCATTGTTCACTTCCTCTTAGGGAAGAAGGGCACTTACAGCTCTGACCATGGCATCTCTTCCTGACCACTTCTGGACGAATTGGCTGACCTAGTGGGATTAAAGAGGGACCATGGGAAAGTGGAGAAAGGAAGCCTAGCCATGATCCTTTCCACTGGATGATCAGGGCAAGGTTGCACTAAGGTGGCCAGGCTTCCGACCAAAAGCTGGTTCCAAAAATAGACAGAATTTCTGCACACTAGCACAAGCAGATGATAGGAAAGAGTACACAGATGCAAGTATCAACTTCAATGCATTACAAGTATTGGATGGCAGTATAATCTAAATTAACAAAGACTACAAACCCAGTATCTAATATATTAATATATAATGTATGAATAAAACGTGAGAGAGAAAAGAAGTCTCTCTCTCTCTCTCTCTCTCTCTCTCTCTCTCTAATTACAAAGTGAACAACTCAGTTAACTTAGACTAAATTGCTTGAAAGTCCTCTTCCTTTCTTCTCCATTTAGAGAGAGCCAATTCAAATGTCAACAAAGAACACACAGCTATTCACTGTTGTAAGTCAGGAGTGGATTTGTCCTTCGAATGCTGTATTTTAATTCTCTTAGCCACACCCCATGCTCGAAATATCCATAGCTCTTGATATGGGCATAGATTCCATATGTTACGGATATAGCCTAAGAGAACCTCTGCATTTTTAACACACAGTGATCATTGTAGGATCATATTAATGATGCTGCGAGTGTCAGACCAAAATGTAACAATGATAGGACAAGCCAAGACCATATAAATGTTTCAGCTCCCGGATTACATCTCCAGCAACTAGCAGTCCATAACCAACCCTTAATAAACATTCACCGAGGTGTCCAATAAATTTGTAAAAAAACGTTTCTGTTGTATTTGTCACATCCTTATCAAGTAATACCTTGGTTATGTAAAAAGACAGTCACAAATCAGCCATCCAGAATCTTGTCTTGTGAATGTGATATTCATCAACAAACAAGGGCTCCTTACTTATTCTTTGTCTGCTGCTTCCAGTTGGCCCCTACCCTCACAGAGAAAGAAAGAAAGCAGATTTTTCTATCCTGTACACTCAACTTGCATCAGCACATCTAGGGGATTGTCTTAATCATAATGCACAGGCATCCCAGCATAGCCATTTTCTGAGGAGCAGGATGATACCTGAAGATGTTTCTCATTAAGGGTGCAATTCCATGCTGGCTGGGGAGTGCTGGGAGTTGTAGGAATTTTTTCTGTCTAAACATGCATAGGATTGTGCCCTAAATTGTTTCATTTACTCCCAGGCAAGTGTGTGGTGGATTGCATCCCTCTATTAGAGCAGTTGCTCTTTCTGATGAGATTAACTTACTGAAGTATTTGTTATTATTAAGGCTGCTGATCTTGTAACTGATTCTGAATGATGGGTCAGGATTTAATTGTATGAAGAAGTTGCATATTAATTTATCGTTGCTGCCAAGATATTCCTAGGTACTCGGGGAGAGTTTTTATAATAGGTTGTTGAGTTCTACAGATCTATGAAATTCTCATAAGTGTAGTTCTTTTAAGAAGAAGCTGTGCTTCAATTTGTTTGCTGACTAAAGTTGATGTAAGTTATAACATTTAATTCCCACCAATGTTTTACAGGCTCTTCAGAGTAACTTGAAGTACTCCCTTTTACCAAGACGTCTGATTATCAGCAAAAGATTGTCTCAGTGTTTACATCCAGCTTTACCTAGTGGAGTGCATCTAAAAGCACTAGAGACCTATGAAATAATATTTAAAATTATTGGGACAAAATGGCTTGCAAACGACTTATTTCTGTACAGGTAAGCTTCCTATTAAAAAAAGGCTAACATTTGACTGAGGCTGCAGTCTTATATTTACTTACCTGGGAGTAAACTGTATTGAATTCAGTGGAATTTACATAAAGTAGACTGTGGCTACATTTGCACATCATGCTAAACATTACCAGTACAAGGATGAGCTTCACTATGCCTTGGGCTTGCATGCTCTTCTCCCCTCCCTGTTGTGCAGCTATGAGGAGGAGACCAGAAGCTTCTACTTCCGTTTTAGATTAATCACAGTTCAGCATTGTGTCTGAACCCTAATCTGTAGTTACGTTAACTATGATTTGATTAAACAAATCAACTTCATGAACTATAGTTAAGTTATCCATAGTTTGTCTAGGCTTGGATATCACAACAAACTGTGGTTAACCTAAAATGGAAGTGAAAGCTTCCAAACTCCTCATGGCTATACTGGAAGGGGAGCACATGAGCCCAAGGTTCACTGTAGCTCAGCTCATACTAAACTGGTTTGGCATTACATGTGAGTACAGCCAACAATGCTCCCCTTTAAAAAAAAAAATTACAACACACAAATCTGTCTCTCCCTCCCCAGCTCTGGCTTGTTTCCCTTGCTGGCAAATGCAGCAATGTCAGTGAGGCCTGTTCTCCTTGGTCTGTACGAGAAGTATTTTCTCCCACTCCACAAGTCCCTTCTGCCAAGTCTTCAAGCCTTCTTAATTGGACTTCTGCCTGGATTGGAGGAAGGATCAGACATCTATGACAGGTAGGTATCTCTTGTTTTTAGAAGAAATGAAATTGTATTTTAACACTTCCCTATCTAGTAGGAATCCCCCACTTCTAAAAGTCGCTCATTGGTGTAGAGCTAGGGTGAGGCTTGTCTTTCCAAGGCTTTTAGCGGTATAGGGGAAGATTAGCTACTGAAAGAAAAACAGGAAGGGCAGGGTCATATGGACTTGGAATTAAGATATCGTTTTCTGCATTTGTCAAGGGACATAGTAATTCAGCAGGAAGTGCTTGTTGCTGCAGAATTATAAGTGCAAATAATCAGGTGCTTTCAGGTACAAACTGGAAGGAAACTTTCTATGGAAATATCCATGCACCAAATGGCACAGCACAGAGGGCCCCTTCCAGCTCAGTATTTACAAGCTTTCCGAACGAGTATTTTTTATTTAAAAAAACTAATACCCTGCCTTATTTTTTTAAAATGAACTGACTATAATAAAAGATTGTACCAGATATAAAAGCCTATGCATCAGCTCACATAAAACAAGGTTCATGGTGGAGCAGCACTAATATAGCAAGCCAAGAATTAAAGTGATTAGCAAAAACAGCAATATAAAACCACAGTCAAAAGGGAACAGCATTAACGTCACACAACCTGCACACGCACATACACACACTCAACTACTCAAGTTTAATGTCCTCTTAAACAGCTATGCTTTAACCAAGCACCTAAAAGCATACAGTGCAGGGACTTGACAAATCTCACCTAGAACGGCATTCCGCAAGGTAGGTGCCCCCATTGAGAAGGCCCTGCTCCTCGTGACTGCCTGCCATATCTCAGATAGCTGAAGAATCTGGAGCAAGACCTTAGATGGTGATTGGAACATGCAGGAAGGAACATATGGTAGAAGGCAATCCCTAAGGTACCCAGGTTCTAAGTCATTTAAGGCTTTAAATGTTAAAACCAGCACCTTGAGCTGGAAACCCATTGGAAGCCAGTGAAGATCAAATAAAATAAGTGTAATATGTTCTGAATGTCTAGCTCCAGTCCACTTACCTCTGTTTCCCTCTTCTTCTTTTTTTACAGAACAGATGCTTTGCTTGTGAAGCTGTCCCTAGTTATTGGAAAAGAAGTGTTCTATTCAGCACTGTGGGGAAGTGTTCTAGTTAGCCCTTCTATAAGACTACCTGCCTCCCTTTTTGTTGTTAGTCATATCAACAGAGAATTATCTGGAAAACAGCAGAAGTATATGCTGGGCACTGATGCTAAGCTCATGGTATGTTACACAGCTGATCATGTGGGTTTTTTGTATGGGTTTGTAAATAAACAATGGAAGAAACATGGACAAATGACAGATTTAATCATATACTCAGGGAAAAGAATATACAGTTTTACCCTTTTTCTGACTTAGTGTTGGTCAGCAGCCCCAAATCTATATGTAGTGGGGACCGTGTGAAATTGGGGGAGGGTGAACTGTGGTGGTAATACTTCCCCCTGTTGATTGCTTTGGCAGGAGGCCTTGCCTTCCTTTTGCTGACATGCCTCCATTGAAAGCAGGGAGAATTTCAAAAACTATAAATATAGGAAATGTTTACATTAAAATTAGTAAAATATAAATCAAAATAATGGGCCCAATTTGCAGTGCCCCAGTACTATGGGGTTCTGTGCAGATGTCCCCTACAACTCTAGACTAGGGGCGAGAGACTATCTGCTAATGTCCTCCTTAAACCACTTGATTCAGGGATTGCACACAAGACAAGGATATGGTGGAGAAACTTACGTCTTGGGGACTCATACAAATGACAGCGAAGTAAGTAGTGTTCAATATCCTCAGCTTCACCAGACTCACAGATTCAGAGTTGTAAATGTATTGGGGTATTGCCAAACCTCCCCTCCAGATTAGCAGAGTGCATGCACTGGAATTTTAAAGCTGTGAATGATTTTCTTAAAGGAGCCACAGTAAGTGTTGTAAAGTATTGATCCAGACCAAATTTTGTTTCATATAATGGATATCAAATTGAGTATGACATTTGGGTGACGGTATATAAGTCCCATGGACTTGAGCACGCTCCAGGAGAGAGCGCAGGACAGGAAGGCCTGGCGTGCTATGGTCCATGGGGTCGCGAAGAGTCAGACACGACTGAACGACTGAAAAACAACAATATAAGTCCCACCGCTGAGAATATAGATGGATTCTTTCTTTGAACAACTGTTTAACTCTCTTGGAAGAGTAGGCACGTAAGACTTCTGTACTAATCCCATAAGTATGTAGGATATGTTTTACAGAATTTACCTAAGAACTTTGCATTGGAATTTGCAGTTCCAAGAAACATGTTTTTGGCAGATGGGATTCAGCAAAAACTTTTGTTTCATGGCTATTGGACACGGCAATGTCTCTTTAATAAGAGGTTGTCTAATTTGGCTAATGGCTGGTGGTGTGATACAGCTAATGCTTCTTTTAAAGATATGTTTTGGCAATGTCCAGTAGTTGCTTCTTTGGGGGAGGAGGTTATTACACAGGTAAATTTTGTTCTTGAACAGTCTTTAATACTCACTGATGTACACGCTCTTTTAAATTATTAACCTGCTTCATGGAGATTAACAAATGGTATCTGCACCCTTTTGACAGCTAAAAGACTAATATTACAGCATTGGAAAGATAAACAATTAACTCCCATAATGCAGTGGATTGACAACCTTACAGTCATTTCAGTATTTGAATGGGTGGAATATAGACATCATCTTCAAATGGATACTTATTTGGATATTTGGTCCACTTCTGTTGAAACCTATGTATAATTGATAGAAGGTTGCATGCATTTCATACAAATCCATGTATGTTTATTTAAAAAATGGGGGAAAACTAAAAAAAAGTTTTAAAATTATTATTTTTTAAAAAATGCAGGTACCCGCAGACCCCACGTTGGGGACCCATTTGCGGGGTGCCATTGGAGGTGTCCCAGGGCACCATGGCACCTGTGGGCACTGTGTTGAGAACCCCTGATATACATAGTCTTGCACGATAACATAACTAAAGCAAGCCCCCTGTGAAAGAGGCTGGCAGAGAGAGAGAGTCATCTTGTTAGTTGTATCTTTGCAATCCTGTTCTTACTATCAAATATTAGGCACCTACATTTGTACCCATGCAGCTTGCTCTGTTGTGGCCCAAATGACTTAGATGAGTCATCCACAGTATGTTCCATCTCTGCTCAGTTGTGTGTCATTTTCGAGCTTTGCACAGCTGTGCTGCACTGCATCCAGGAGTAGTAGCTGTTCCAGTTTAGTGGCAATGACTTGTGCTGTTATGAAATGTCTTGGGTCAGCTCATGACAACAGCATATTACAGCAAGTTATGACATACACTCGCAAAGTGGCTGCTGCATTCATCCCAAGCATTTATTGCTAGAGTGAAGACATGGTGGCAGGCTGTTAAAATGTAAGGCTTTGCAGAGGTAACCTTATTTTTTCTGTTTTCTGTGTAATACGTAGGAAACATTCGGTACTTAATAGAATGTAACTACTTATTAGTTGCAGTTCCCAACTCATATATTCTTTAATTGTCTTTCTTCCTTAATTAACAACGGTTGCAATTCTAAATCATGCTGGACTAGTTCCACAGGCTGTATTCCAGGGCGCTGTGTCTGCAAGTTAACTCTTCTCTGCCAAGCCTTTGTGTAACATGGGGTATGCAGGGTGCAAACACATTCACATAGTGAACTGTAATCACAGAACAGGCTCTAGAGAGGCAGGCTGATGTGTTCTTGGGGCCTTATCCAAGCTGTTTGTGTGAGGAAAATAGTTGCTCCACTAGGGTGGAACAGATGCTCTGTATCGTGATGATTGTGCACTCTAGGACCACACTCAAAATAACGGCTCTCGAGAGTGTACCAGTAGTAGCATCATAAGCTAATGATTTAAGCTACGGGTGTACAACTTGTGACCCTCCAGATGTTGTGGTGTACAACTCTTAGCCACCATAGCCAGTGGTGAGGGATGGTGGGAATTGCAGGCCAAAACATCTGAAGGGTCTCAAGTTGCCCACTCCCAATTTAAACATTTAACCATACTCCTTCACAGTGCAGGAGTTCCAACTGATACCTTGGGCTGCAGCGTACGTAGGAACCCAGATTAAGTAGATTAAGTTTTGATTAAGAATAAATTTAAAGAACAACAACAGACACCCTAGATTACAGGAACTTGACTTCTTCCCCACTTATGTGCACTATTAAAAAAAGAACTGTCAACATTTTGTCATTTTGCATTTGCCATCTAATTATTTAACTTAGTGGTTATGTTTTGAAATCCTACCTGTTTTGACATAGTTATTGCAAAACTAAAACTGTGAACAAATGTCCAGGAAGACCACCATCTTCTCGTGTCTCAGACTGAGTGGGGGGGAGTTTCCTTCTTTTTCTTCACTCGGATAGCAGGTAGTCAGTGTTCTGACTGTAATGTGGAAACAGAGATCGATGATATAAAACTATTAAAGTTTGTTTCCTGCCATAGTAAAGCTAAAGGCATGGAACCTTTTGCAATTTATTGCAAAAGAAATACATTGGCCTACTACGGGGTGACAGATCAACTTTGTGGCTTCATTGTAGCATCAAATGCAATTCTGCTGGTTTTACTCTTGTTACAGATCAAAGCTTTTTGTGTGTCAATGCTGGATTCGAATGTTCTCGTACAAAGAAACACTTTGGAAGTGGTTCTGTTCTTCTTTCCATTTTACTCATCTTTGGTAAGCAAATGACCTAATTTTAATTATTCGCATGTCAATCCTAAGGCTTGCTACATTGACAAATAAATACTAGAAAAATGTTACGTCAGTGTACCATCACAAGGCATGTTAGTGCCCTTGCAGGATTGCTGCTGCGGGATTTAGGGCTGGGGGATTCTTTTTTTTAATTGAGAAAGCAGTTGTTTACAGCATATCACTAACCCTAGTCGGTTTACCCCTACGTATCTATATCTGTTGGTGAGCGAGAGTTTTGTCAGAGAGAACAAATTGGCCTGGACTCTACTTTCCAAATGTTGTTTTGAGGGTTTGAAGGAGCCAAAATACACCCCATGCATCCACCAACTCTCTGGTCCCAGATCTATTTATGCAGTCCAAATCACACTGGTACTACAAGTAGAGAGAAGGCTCTTAGTCGTCTGGAGTTACTTGCTCCCTGGCCTGAATAATCCAAACTCATTCTCCTGAGGAAGGCGATATTTCTCCAATGTCATTGGTCATTCTAATAGGGGAAGGGATGGGAGGGAATTGCTGCCTGACTCCAAATATGCCCGTCGTCAGAGATTGAGAAACATCTATTCATTGAATCATCACATGGAAACTTATTGGACATAGAATTTTGTTCAATGTTGGCCGCCAGCCTGTAGCCAGATGACATTCGCATAAGCACACACAGGCAATTTTATGTGCTGAGAGGGCCTCTTGGGCCTGTGCAATAATCAGTACTCTTCATTTGCAGGAAATCATGGAATATATTATTTAATACTGTTGCAGAACCCAGAGTCAGAGAGACCACGGAGTGAAGGAAAAAGAGATTCTTTATTTAACGCGCGGGCTTAAGGCTGGAATCATTTCCAAAGAGCCAGAAGCCCCGATTTACATCAGCACATTGTTTTTATAGATATTGTGACACATAGGAAACGGCTCCTCCTCTCCCTCCCATGTGGGGTTGCAGTCTTCAACATTTCTTCTCCTAGCACCATTATTTATAATACAAGAACTGGGTTATAGGGTAGCCATGATAAGGAGAGAACAGAAGAGAACAGCAGAGAACAAGATATACAATTGTATGACCTTTGACAAGATAAGGAATTCCTGTGTCTCGTCAGCTTACAACAATATATTCAAGGGAGAAAGAGCTCAGCAAGAACATGAAGCATGAGACTGCATGAGGCTACTTAGTCTGACCCCCGATATGGCTGCTACAATACTTGATCTAATTAGCACTACTTTTACTTGCATTAATTACATCAGTGCCTCATGGTGAATTTCTTCCCTTTGGTTATCCTTCTTTGTACCAGTGTCTAGGATTGTTTGTTTTAAATACCAGAACACCACCACCGCGCGCGTGCGCATGCACGCGCGCACACACACACACACACACACACACACATATCAAACAAGCCCTTGGTCTGAATATGTGTGTTCTAGCTTTAAGTTTTTAAAAGGGGGAGGACACAAAACAGTAGCATATAAGCAGCTCACTGCTACGCCTAGTGCCTGAAACAGCATTTTCCTTTACCTACACGTGGCTAAATTGTACTACTGAGTAGGTCCATGCATAAAGGAAAAAGATGGCAAATGGCAATGTTCTTTTCCTTTTTATTTTGCAGTGTCCAGTTGGGAATGTTTAATAAATATTAACTACTGACTTTTCTTCAAGGAGAATGTAAAATAAAGCACACATTAAGGGCAGCCCGGGATTGGGATAAGGTGCATGTGTCACTAGCATATATTTTACCATGTTTCTTTCAAGACTTGAACGAATTACGGTACTGTAGTGAGAGGATCCTTTTGTTAATGTTGTATTGCCTCAGTGGTTTTGTTTCTATATTTCCTATCTTGTTTTTGTTTAAGGAAGCTTGCCTACAACTGAATTGTTTGTCCTTTTTTTAGGATCCCAGTGAAAGTGCTATTCCACTATCTAGGTCTGATGTTGTCCATCTTCTGTCAGCAGCTGCCCAAACTCTCTTAAGAAGAGATATGTCATTAAACAGAAGGTTATATGCATGGTTACTAGGTACTGTACAAATTGTAGTCACATCACTTTTGTGTGCATTTTTGCTATTTGAATCAAGTGGGCTCGAATTTACACTCTTAAAATATAACTTTAAAGTGCTGCAGGTTTTATCTGAGTTAATGGACAGCCTATTATACCATGAAATATCTTTGCAAATTTCTTGCTGTATGTCAGGATTTTAAAGTAGCACACTGTCAACCTCAAACAGTGGTGTGTAGTATATCGCTGATGGAATTGCTTTTCGCAACTAAAGCAGAGAGATGCCCTGACAGTATGTTCACAAAACAATTTCTGTGTGTGCAAAGGCTTCCCCAATTACTTCAATGAAAGAGGAGTACCACATGAACAGCCCTCTGTGTGGACAGAGCTGTACTCTCCAGTGCCATGCATGGAGCACCTTGCTTACACAGTAATTCTATGGAGACAATGGAAATTTTTCACCAGGAGTACCAAGTATGAAATCATAAATGAAGTCTTGTGTCTATATGTTAGGAGTTCTGTGAAACATCGAATAAGGTATAATAGAACTGGATAATGGATTATTCAGTTCATAAGTGATTTGTGTGTGGCAGGGGGTAGCCTGGCTTCAGGCACATTCTACAGCCAATTAAGACAAAATCATTTGCGTTCCGCCAATTAACCCTTGACTTTGGGATTAAGGTCTATACTGCACGTATCAGGAACTGGCCATAGATCAGCCCGTAGAGCACCTGCTTTGCATGAGAAAGGTCCCAAGTTCATTATCTGGCATATCCAGGTAGAACTGGGGAAGATTCCTGTGTGAAACCCTAGAGAGCTGGTGCCGGACCATATAGACAGTATGGAGCTTGCTGGGGCTGGTGGTCTCACTCAGTGTAGGGCAGCTTCCTATGAATATTTTTCCTATACAGATATCGCTTCTATGTAAGAGGAAAAAGGTATCAGTTATCATGTGACTTTTTCATAGCATGTGCAGAAAATCTGACATTTTGTTCAGGACAAGTAGGCATTCACATGACACTGTACATACAGTGTACATGCTTTTTTCTTATGTAGAAGTTATGACTATACAGAATAAAAACACTTGTGTTGTTGGCCCTACGTTGTCTTAAATCCAAGAATTCCATTTCAGATAGATCATGAGTTGAAGCCTTGGTATTGATTAGTCTTAAATGCATTAAATGTTCTAGTTTTTTATGGCTGTTTTATCTTGTCCTGAGTACTTGATATTGTATTTTATTCTTTTAAATATTGTATTATATTTTATGTTTTAACTGTTTGCATTTTTATTGTTTTAATCCACCCAGAGAATGTTGGTTATTGGGCTGATTAAAAATGTAGTAAATAAATATCTGGGAGATGCGGTGGGGAGGGAGGAAACTGACTGAAATCAAATTAACATAGTTACTTATGAGTTTGCTTCGGATCATAATTGTAGTCATCTAGTGCTCTACTGAGGGACCGCGGTGGCTTAGTGGTTAAGACGCTGAACTGCAGACTGGAGGACAGCAGTTCGAGACCCGAGTGCCACGTGACGGAGTGAGCTCCCGTCTTCATCTCGGTGTTCAGTCATGCCGGCCACATGACCACGGAAGCTTTGGACAGCGCTGGCTCTTCAGCTTAGAAATGGAGATGAGCACCACCCCCTAGAGTCGGACACGACTGGCTGGGGACACCTTTACCTTTACCTTTAGTGCTCTAGTACCAAAGTTTTCTGGCATTTGGAATCACCATTAAGCCTGCATGTCTAGCTTCTATATGTTTTTAAACAACTGGCGGGCATCTAGCTGATATGTTAATCTCAGTTCAAGCATCTGACTCATAAGGGTGGGTCTACTGTAAATCGTTGTGTGCACTGGAATCCCAAGTGATACTTGCACGTCTTTCTTGATGGTGTGTATGCCAATAAGCATTTTCTTCATATAATTTGTATAGCTCACAGGAAGCTAGCTCAAGTTGGACCTGTCTAGTAGCAAGTCACATTATGGGTTTCCATCCCTTCCAGTATAAAACAAGGCATATATGTGATTCTAGAGAAGACCAGAGAAAATTAGAGATTCTGACATGCTTGCTTTTTATAGATGAGTCCTACTGCCAAATGGAGTAAAGGAGTAATACCCAACTGTGCTAAGAGTAAACCAACGCTTGTGCAACGTAACTAGCACTTGGGGAAAAGCAGTGGTAAATTGCCATTTTTTTCCATTGCCCTAGCAAGTGCTAGTTCCATTGCGCAAGCTTTGGTTTATGCTAGCTGAGTGTCATTAGTGCTAACGCTGGGGTGCAGTTGGATACTACCCAGCGATTCCAGTTCCACAGCGTACATAGCTGATAGAGCAATGATGGCAAGGAGTGCTGCTAAGGTGTCAAGAGGGAAAAAGCCATTCAACTTTTGCCATAATTCCTTATGCCATTAATGTGAAAACATGCGATATTACATTCAATATCATATATAAACTTTTAATATTTTCAGTATTTATTATGTTTAATTTTTAGGTTCTGATATCAAAGGAGGTACTTTGGTACCAGATTCGTCTATTTCCATGTCTTCAGAAGACCATGCCCTCTATTTTTTTGGAAAATATTCCAAAGGTCTTTTAGTTGAGGTAGGTATGTGCAATATTCCTTAAAGAATGCAACCTGTATTGTGATAAATTCTCTGGTAACTGCTCAGCCTGTATTAATATAGCTTTCAAGATCTTGGTTGATGTAGTATAACACACTCCCTATGCCAAGTAACCTGCATTTTCCTAAAAAAAACCCAACTCGGCAACAGACTAGATAACACTAGACCACGCTCCACAGCTGCTATATGCTACTCTCTCTTCCTCTTAGCAGTATGGGCATAACAACAATGGCTCATATAACCCATGTTGAGCTGTGGTGCCCCCCCCCCCCCACACACACACAACACATAGTGGACTTTATTTGGAATGGCAGAGTGAATTTTTAAATGTTTAAATAAAATCAATTGCTTTCTGTGGGCAGTAATCACTGCTTCACAGGGGGAGACCACAAAATGAGTTCGGTAAATATTTTCATGTTGTTTAACAGGGATTGATTGAAATACTACGTCAGAAACTTTCAGAATCTGACTTGGAAGAACAGCATCATGCATATTTGAAACCATTCCGCATTCTCATAAGCCTACTTGACAAACCTGAGATAGGTAAGAGAGAAATCTCTAAAAAGAACAAATACGTAAGTATACAGGGCTACAGTGTAGTGGAATTCATGGCATGTTGACCTGGTTTGCACATAACAACTAAGTATGGGTTAAACAACCCATAGTTAGTCGAAGTCATGCCAGAGTGAGCATGCTGCCTCCCATGCACTCACCACTTCTGCTTTACATCCGCTTTTGTAAACAATCCAGAAATGCCAGTTCCTGAGTTGTTCATCTTGATATGCGAACCCGGAAATCTGGGTTGTTGAGGGAGGAACCACACAGAATTTTAACCCAGCAACAAACCATGGGTTCAAACTCTGGATTGTTTGTCCCTCAACAAAAGAAGTTCTGGATTTGGTTGTCACATGAAACAACACAGGGTTGGAGCATTCCTAGGTTGTTTGATAAAGAGGACACAAAGCAGAAGCAGTGAGCACATGGGAGGCAGCTCCCTCACTCTGGCATGACCCCGACTAACTATGGGTTGTTTAACCCATAATGAGTCATTACATGCAAGTCAGGTCATTGTAGTTTACTGATTCAAACAGCTGATTTCTAACTCATTGATAGACTGTATCCAAAGCATGCTCAGCGTCCTAAACAGAAGTGAAAAGTAGGGTGCCACAGGATTCTGTCTTTGGCCCAAATTCAAATCTTTATGATAACTCCAGTGAGGGAGTAGAGATGATGCTCATCAAACTTGCAGATGATACAAAACTAGATGAGATATGTAATACGGCAGATTAAGAAGGATATCAACAAACTGGAACGTGTCCAGAGGAGGGTGACAAAACTCATGAGGGGCCTAGAGATCAATTCCTATGGGGAAAGGTTGCAGGTGTTTCTATGTTTAGCCTGAAAAGAGATGATTAAGAGGCAATACAATAGCCATCTTCAAATATTTTAAGGGCTGTCACATAGAAAATGGAGCACATTTATTTTCTATTGCTCTAGAGAGTAGGAGCCAACCCACTGGGTTGAAATTACAAGACAGAGGATTTCAACTAAACATTTGGAAGAACTTCCTGATGGTACAGGTTGTTCAGTACTCGAACAGGCTGCCCCTGAAATTGGTGGGTTCCCCTTCATTAGAGGCTTTTAAGAACAGGCTGGATGTTCACCTATCAGCGATGCTGTTAACAGTGAATTTGCTGCATCGGCAGGGGGTTGTACTAGATTACCTTTGATGCCCCTTCCAACTTCGTGATACTATGAGTCCAGATAAAATTTTCTGTCCAGATCACTAGCCATGTGCTTCAGTATACCTACAAGATATGTAGTGAACACTTTATTACTGAACAGACCTTTGTTTTGTCTACATCAGCTTTATGGCCACACCTGTCTTCATAATGATTTATTGAATGATTTTAGCACTGCATTATGTCTTGAATGCCTGCCAGCCTTGGCTTCTTGGGTTGTTCTTGTGGCTGTCTCCTGTAGTTCTCTAAACGTTTAGATGAAATTGCTGAGCTCATCTTGCATTTGCTGAGTCTCTTGTGGCTTAACTGTAAGGTGCTTCATAATCCTGCCTTTTGCTGTTCTCTCTAATGAAATAGGGAAGTGGATCCCATTGCTAAAAGTGAGATGCTGATAATTCATTTCTGAAAGCCTGCTATATATCACTCTAGAAAAATGCTACCATCGTTTCATACACCAGTACAACATTTTAGTTAAAGAGAACCTCAGTCAACATCTTGGTTTTTAGTATAGTTGAAATTCTGATGAAACCTTGTTTGAAAGTGGTGTATATGCTTTAGCAAGCAAGATTTTATCTTAATTTTTGAAAACATATCGTGAAAAAAATAGGTTAAAGTCTAATGAAGATGTAATCCTCTGTTGTTTTCATAGCCTGACTGTGGATTTTGTAGGGGTTTTTTTATGGACTAACACGGCTACCTTTTACTTTTCAATCAGTCTCAAATCAAAGCTTATGAATTACCTGCTCTGAAGGAAGTGCTCAAAGGTGTGGAAATTTCCAAGAGCAACAGTCATATGAAGATTGTGAACCTTTATATGAAGATTCATATTACAGTAGTCCAGAATTGTTTTGTGCTTTCAGTGCTTCTTGTTCCTTTTTTCTCCATTACAAATTCTCAAATTGTGACATGATTTTGTAAGCAATTAACTTGCATAGCCCCTTTCATGGATCACTGCCTTGTGGCGAAGGGGCTTGCGTAACTCAGTGAAGCCATAAGCTATGCCGTGCAGGGCCACCCAAGACGGACAGGTCATGGCAGAGAGTTCTGACAAAATGTGGTCCACTGAAGAAGGAAATGGCAACCCACTCCAGTATTCTTGCCAAGAAAACCCCATGGAACATATCACAAGGCTAAAAGAGATGGTGCCAGAAGATGAGCCCCTCAGGTTGGAAGATGTCCAATATACTACTGGGGAAGAGCAGAGGGAATTTCCAAGTAGCGCCAGAAAGAGTGAAGCGGCTGGGCCAAAGTCGAAAGGACACTCAGCTGTGGATGTGTCTGGTGGTGAAAAGAAAGTCCGATGCTGTAAAGAACAATATTGTTTAGGAACCTGGAATGTAAGATCAGTGAATCAAGGTAAGCTGGAGGTGGTCAAACATGAGATGGCAAGACTGAAGATCGACATCTTGGGAATCAGCGAACTAAAATGGACAAGCATGGGCGAATTTAATGCAGGTGACCATCATATCTACTACTGTGGGCAAGAATCCCTTAGAAGAAATGGAGTAGCACTCATAGTCAACAAAAGGGTGGGAAAAGCAGTACTGGGGTACAATCTCAAAAACAATAGAATGATCTCAGTACGAATCCAAGGCAAACCATTCAACATCACAGTAATTCAAGTCTATGCCCCAACCACTGATGCCGAAGAAGCTGAGGTTGATCAGTTCTATGAAGACCTACAACACCTTCTAGAACTAACACCAAAAAAAGATGTCCTCTTCATCATAGGGGATTGGAATGCTAAAGTAGGACGTCAAGAAATCACCGGGATAACAGGCAAGCATGGCCTTGGCGTACAAAATGAAGCAGGACAAAGGCTCATAGAGTTTTGCCAAGAGAACACGCTGATCATAGCAAACACTCTTTTCCAACAGCACAAGAGGCGACTCTACACATGGACATCACCAGATGGTCAATATCGAAATCAGATTGATTATATCCTTTGCAGCCAAAGATGGAGAAGCTCCATACAGTCAGTACAAACAAGACGTGGAGCTGACTGTGGCTCAGGTCATGAGCTGCTTCTTGCAAAATTTCAGCTGAAATTGAAGAACATAGGGAAAACCACTAAACCATTCAGGTATGACCTAAATCATATTCCTTATGAATATACAGTGGAGGTGAGGAATAGATTGAAGGGATTAGACCTGATAGACAGAGTGCCTGAGGAACTATGGACAGAGGTCCGTAACATTGTTCAGGAGGCCGCAACTAAATCCATCCCAAAGAAAAAGAAATGCAAGAAAGCCAAGTAGCTGTCTGATGAGGCTTTACAAGGAGCTGAGGAAAGAAGGGAAGCGAAAAGCAAGGGAGAAAGGGGAAGATATATCCAACTGAATGCAGAGTTCCAGAGAATAGCAAGGAGAGACAAGAAGGCCTTCTTAAATGAACAATGCAAAGAAATCGAGGAAAACAATAGAATGGGAAAGATTAGAGATCTCTTCAAGAAAATCGGAGATCTCACGGGTACGTTTTGTACAAAGACGGGCATGATAAAGGACAAAGAAGGCAGGGACCTAACAGAAGCAGATGAGATTAAGAAGAGGTGGAAAGAATACACAGAAGAACTATACAGGAAAGATCTTAATGTCCCTGATAACCATGATAGTGCAGTCACTGAACTTGAGCCGGACATCCTAGAGAGTGAAATCAAGTGGGCCTTAGGAAGCATTACTAACAACAAAGCTAGCAGATATGACAGTATTCTAGCTGAGCTATTTAAAATCCTAAAAGATGATGCTGTTAAAGAGCTGCACTCAATATGCCAACAAATTTGGAACACTCAACAGTGGCCACTAGACTGGAAAAGGTCAGTTTACATTCCAATTCCAAAGAAGGGCAATGCCAAAGAGTGTTCAAACTACCGTACAATTGCGCTCATTTCACATGCCAGCAAGGTTAGGCTCGAACTCCTACAAGCTAGGCTTCAGCAGCACGTGAACTGAGAACTACCGGAAGTACAAGGTGGGTTTCGAAGAGGCAGAGGACCTAGAGATCAAATCGCCAACATTCGCTGGATCATGGAGAAAGCAAGAGAATTCCAGAAAAACGTCTATTTCTGCTTCATTGACTACGCTAAAGCCTTTGATTGTGTGGATCACAGCAAACTGTGGCAAATTCTTAAAGAGATGGGAGTACCAGACCACCTTACCTGTCTCCTGAGAAACCTGTACGAGGGACAAGAAGCAACAGTAAGAACCGGACATGGAACAACCGATTGGTTCAAAATTGGGAAAGGAGTACGACAAAGCTGTATATTGTCGCCCTACTTATTTAACTTATATGCAGAGTACATCATGAGAAACGCCGGGTTGGATGAATCACAGGTCGGAATTAAGATTGCTGGGAGAATTATCAACAACCTCAGATACGCAGACGATACCACCCTAATGTCAGAAAGCGAAGAGGATCTCAAGAGCCTCTTGTTGAGGGTGAAAGAGGAAAGTGCAAAAGCTGGTTTGAAACTCAACATTAAAAAAACGAAGATCATGGCATCTGGCCCCATCACTTCCTGGCATATAGAAGGGGAAGAAATGGAAGCAGTGACAGATTTTATTTTCTTGCGCTCCAAGATCACCGCTGATGGTGACTGTAGCCATGAAATTAAAAGACTCTTGCTCCTTGGGAGGAAAGCTATGGCAAACCTAGACAGCATAGTAAGAAGCAGAGACATCACCTTGCCGACAAAGGTCCATATAATCAAAGCTATGGTTTTCCCAGTAGCAACGTATGGCTGTGAGAGCTGGACTATAAGGAAGGCTGAGCACCGAACAATTGGTGCCTTCGAACTGTGGTGCTGGAGAAGACTCTTATGAGTCCCGTGGACTGCAAGGAGGTCAAACCAGTCAATCCTAAAGGAAATCAACCCTGACTGCTCATTGGAAGGACAGATACTGAAGCTGAAGCTCCAATATTTTGGCCACCTAATGCGAAGAGAAAACTCCCTGGAAAAGACCCTGATGCTGGGAAAGATTGAAGGCAAAAGGAGAAGGGGACGGCAGAGGATGGGATGGCTAGATAGCATGACCGATGCAATGAATATGAATTTGAGCACACTCCGGGAGAGAGCGGAGGACAGGAAGGCCTGGCGTGCTATGGTCCATTGGTCCCGAAGAGTCGGACACGACTTAATGACTGAACAACAAAAACAACAACTTGCATAGCACTATACAAACAAGCAAGGGCACATACTCATTATTTCACTCTTTTGATCTTCATGAATGCCGTGGGAGCTTTTTTTATGATATTAAGTGGACGTAGGTGACTTGGCTGCTTCTGTGTTTGGACTCTGGATGCCAGTGGAGTGATGCTGATAAATTGGTGCAGGGGAATGGGGGTAGGTTATTATAATGGTTGAAAGTCTGTATTGGACCATATGAGTACTTGCAGTGTCCAGGAAAAAGTATTGAGCTTTCTAAAGCAATTACAGCAAGACTTTCTGACATATAACATCGAAGAATCCTTATGTTGTTAAAACGAAGTTCCAGAATAATTGTTGATGGTGGCAAAAACAATCTGTGGTAGCTTAAAGGTGAAGTAGTTTATCGCTATGAGGATTCTAGGCAAGACCCTACATCAGTTGATTAATGAATTGAGACCATTTCTCATTGAAATAACAACTAGTGTAAAACTGAGCAATACAGAGCATTGAAGTTTTGGGATGCAAATTCTGATCACATTGTCCAGTTCTAAATCACACCAGTGAAACTAGAATAATGCTTGAGAGTTATCTGAGTAATATGTGGAACCACTATGTTGTACCAATATGTTGGGTTTATATTCTCTGTACTTAAATTACACAATAAAATCTTGTATTAATTGTAATCAGACTGTAATTACTGGATTAATTTATTTTTCCTTTTATTGCAGGGCCACCAGTTGTTGCTGATTTGTTTATTGAAGTGATTAGAGCTTTCTACAGTTATTGCAAGGATACACTGGGTTCTGATCTTAAACTCAGCTATAGTCAAACTGGCAATGCCCTTACAAGGTAAGCTATAAGCCTTTTATGTTCAAACTATTATTCCTCTTGCTAGATAAATAAAATTATTTGTGTTTATGGGTATCTTTCTGCTGATTTTCTGCTGACCACAATTATTACATTACTGACCAGAATTCTCTGCTTTTGAGTGCCAAGTTCTTAAGTGCATTTACGTGAAAGTAAATTCTTCTTGGTCCTGAACTGAGCTCGGCCCCATTCCTAACTAAGGCCCTGCCAGGCTCTTACTGATGTCACAGGGAAGATTTGCTCCTGGGCCTCTGTTAGATCATTAGTTGTATCCCAGCTGCAAGAGTCCTTTGTAGACATAGTTCTTGTGGATCCTGATGGCCTACTGTGGTCATCAGGATTCATGGGAAGTATATTTCCCATGGACTCTTGTGCGTGGGATGCTGTTGTAAGCATGTGCACTTTAATTTTTGAACCCCTAGTTCCAAGCTTTGGCACCATCTCATCTGAAAATAGATTTGTCAGGGTTCCCCTTATGACCTGGACCCCTTGAGCAACTCCTTAAGGATCTTTTGCCTCCTTAAGTGTCCCACCTTCCTTCTTTTACCTTCCCCTTTCCAATAAGGTGGGATTTAGGCTGTAGACGTGATTGACACTCTAGACACACGGTTTAACCACAACAATTTACTGGTAAATTAAAGCAAGCAAGTCACAACTAAAGATATTTACACAATAGAGTTAAGTGATACAAAAGGCATTAAGAGAAAATGAAAGTTGTAATACGCAAATTCTTTTACCCTAGCCGTACTTAGACTTCTCCAGGCTGCTTCTTCCTGCTCCTTCTTCAGGCTCTAGTCTCCCCAACTCTCTCTTACTGGCTCTCTCGCTCTCTTTTTATACCCTCCTCCCTCAAAACCAAGAGTACTGTTTCAAACCTGAGGAAATGAAACTTAACTGGGGAAATGAAACGACTCCTCTTAGGGATACAGCCGCCCCCAGCAAAAAACTCCAGGCCTCTAAGCCTGACCTTTTTCCCCTTTGCCTCTGTAGGCTTCAAACCTTCACAGGATTCATTTGATGTTTTTCTTGCTAGAATTATATTTTTTCTTTACAATATGAGTTGAGTATTTGCTCTTAGAACACTGCTTAATAGTTCAAAAATATATTTGATATATGGTTACTTTTTTGTTTTAGTGCAATCAAAGAAAACAAGAATGCATCTGAGATAGTTAAAACAGTTAATCTGTTGATCACATCCTTAAGCACAGATTTTATCTGGGATTATATGACCAGATGTTTTGAAGACTGCTTCAGGTAGCTATACATTTTATACTGTTGCTTTGCAGAGATGGAGTTGAACTGGGGGAGACTGAAGTCTGATGAATTAGGAGACCAAAAGTAAATTAACACTTGGTTGCTTTCCTCATTTTTTTTAAACTGTGGAAGCTTTTCTCATAAACACATGTGATCTTTTATTATTTTTTAGTTGTCATAATATGCAGTTTATTATTTTAAAATTCTGTATTTGTCAACTTGTCTTGTTGGTTCAGTTAGAAGTTAACTTAGTGATAGGTAGCCTTGATTCTGAAGGGGAGACCAAGGAAAATCAACTGTTTTGCTCCTAGCCTGCTCTCCGCCAAAATTAAGAGGAAAGCTGGCCTTATATTAAAATGCGTAATTTGCATAAAATATATGCACGTTTACATATAAACAGGATTTTTGAAGGATATAGATTGGGGGGAGGAGGTACATGAATACTGTCATATTTATTCCACTTTATAATCCTTTTCACCGATGCAATGAATATGAACTTGAGCACGCTCCGGGAGAGAGCGGAGGACAGGAAGGCCTGGCGTGCTATGGTCCGTGGGGTCACAAAGAGTCGGACACGACTGAACGACTGAACAACAACAAATAATCCTTTTAAAGTCTCTCTTTCCTCCAGAAGTCTAGATTTTGTTTACCACAAAGATTTTTAATGATAGCTGAAATACTCAGGGTGTTCAAATCTGTGCCAGATTCTATGGTTGTTTGAGAGTCCCTCAGCCCTGACTGTAGTACTGAATGTTACAACTGATTTGTTGTGGAAGGAAAACTGTATGAAAAATATACCTTTTTGAATTCTTTGATTAGCTAGTTAAAATAAATGTGGAAGTGTCTACTGTCACCCAACCAGAATTCAAATATCAGCTGAAATCCATATTTGCCTACCTCCCATGTTAAATGCACTGAACATCCAGAGTATAGTATTTCTAGAAATTAGTGACAAGCTTATCTATCTAGCAAAGACGTTATCTGGACTGGAAAATATCTAGAAAGGTTTATTTTTAAGAGAGGTCCAGTTTTATATTTTTCATTTTTACATGAAAAATGTAACTTTCTTTTGGAGGAACTTAATTCTACTTCTAAATTGTCTGCATTCTGCTATAATGTATATACTTGTATTTTTAGCTGCATTTCTACTAAAAGTGGCAAGCAACATAAAACAATCAATATTGTCAATTACTGGTGAAAGGTGTCTCAGAAACATGCTTTCCTTTTCATTGGCAGAAACACGTCTATGCAGACACAACTTATGGCTAAGAATGTTGCTACTCTGGCAACAGTTTCAGAACTCTGCACGCTACTGGTATTTCTTCTAGATGTGATACCACTGGTAAGTGAATGTTTTTGGTTTTGCATCTATAGCCATGCAAAAAAAAAAAGCTTAAAAAAACCCACATTTTTAATTGCCAAGGGTCATGTGTTTGCGTTTCCTTACTGTTGAGCTTCACCCATCTATAACAAAATGTGAGAAAGGCTTTGGTCAGCTTATCACACTTTTATGAGGAGATTTTGTGCCAGGAGATGGGCAGTTCTGAAATATTAGAAACCTAGAACTTCAGATGGAATATTCTAGAAACTCGTTTTTATATCCTTGATTGATACTGCCTAACTTAGCCTAACTTGGACAATGTTCTTTTATCATGCTTTGGGCTGAAATAAAGCAACTTCTCTAGGGTTTCTCTAAATTTAGGGAAATCCATCTTTAAAAGTGCATAGGAATCAATTTCTAAATGAATTGTGCCACATCCTTAACTATTTACTTACTTGAAATGCCTTGTTGTTGTAGGAGCTTTATTCCGAAGTACAGTCTCTGTATCTGCCACAGATGCTCAGCTGCATGGTGCAATCTCTTCTTGAAAACATGGAAACTCTTAGTTTACCAGAGCTCACCCATGCCTTAAGGACATGCTTCAAAGTGCTTAGCAAAGTGCAGATGCCTCCTGCCTACCTAGGTACTGAAACAGGAAGCTCAGACACTGTACGTATTAAAACGTGTATTATGACTAATTTTTAACATATTTCGTAAATGGACTGATCAGATCTTTAATGTGTTGATTTATTGAGGCTGCTCTGTAGTTTCTTGTGCTGTAATGGGACATTTCACACTACTTTTTTCCTTCATAAGAATTAAACTGGATATCAGTACTGTCTTCTTCAAAAGCATGTTTCTTGTGAGGTGTGAATAGTGATGTGGACGTTCAGTATGACTTCATGTGATGGCAGGCTGATGCTTGTGGTGGCTTCCTGGCACTTGGCATAACATGGAACCTTTTCATTCAGCCTCATACATTAGAAGGCGTATTGGTGCTCCAACACAGCATTTAGGCTATAATAATATTTCAATATATCGGAAATTATATAGTGAACTGTTTAACAAAGTCTCCTAAGTGTAGGTAATGAACTTGCCCCAGAAAATACATTTCACTTGCCAGTTGCCTTCTTGTACACCAGAATGCTTTTCCATTTCGATACTTGTTTCTAAATAAATGTGTCTGCGTACTATAACGATTAGTGTCAGGTTTTTCTTGTTGATGTTTTTTCTTTCGTTTTTTTTCTTTGTTAGTGGTCTCATATATGAAGAGAATTGATTTCAGAGTTAGAAATTAGATGGAAACAAACTGAGTCAGGTGGTGCGATCGTGAAATGTCATAGCTGCTTATGTATTTTGTTATAATGCAATTTCAACAATATTTACTTTATTGATATTATGATGGCATCATATACAAATCCATTTTTTACCACTTCATCAGTCTCTGGGCCAAAAGTTAGATGTGGCATTGGTCATGTAGTTTGGCATTGCACAGCTGTTTTTTAAATAAATAACCAGTGCAGGGACTAAGCTGGCTCAAGACAGTGTGTTGGGAGAGGCAGGCTTTAACCCTTTGCCCCTGCTGCAGTCTCAGTCTGAATCAGTCACATACATGCACACATATCATTGCATGCTCTTCACAATGGGAGGAAATCTTCCATTGGTGCCAATGGAAAATTCCCTTCCATTGCGAATAGCAGGTGTGGTGCGGAGGGGCATTCTGCCTTTAAAACAAACAAATGCCTTCACAACACCAAACTACATGACAAATGTCAAGTTTAGTTTGACCCTCTGACTACTTGATATTTCTGCTGTGTAATGCTAGAAGCCAAATAGGCTTTGGATTTTGAATAGTAAAATGTTAGTTCAAGACAGATTTAAAATCCAACTCCTCTCTACCGCTGTTGCATTCAGCTCACATATATGTAATGTTCCACTTTATTTATTTATTTATTTATTTCATTTAAAATTATTTCTAGGCCCCCTTTAAGGGTGGAATCATTAATGTATTGTTAACTGCACAGGCATTAAGGTATCTTAATTTATTCTTGCTTATGTTGTTTTTAAACACTGATCTATAAAGTAAACCCCCAAATTCACATTTAGAACCACACATAACTTGTTGAATTATTTCAGAGCCCTGTAAAGGAAGAGAACCAGGAACTGAGTTTAGAATCCAAAGTGATTCAGAATGAAGAGGACACTCCTTTTCCTCCAATCAAGTCTGAAGACAGCGGTATCGCTCTTAGTGCTTCATCCCCAGAGCTGTCCGAGCATCTGAGAATGCCTAGGATAATCCCTGAGAAGGATGATGTCTGGAAAAAGGGTGGGAGCATGCAGAAGACCTTGCACTGTATCCAGGAGTTGGTTGCGAAGTTTGCCAGTAAATACGTATTTGGGATTCATTTACAAGATTCCAGTAATGGCAGTGTTCCGACAGCACATGTAAGACAAGGGGAGAACAAAGGAAACCATTACCGAGCCTCTGAAAATACTGGCAAAAAAAAGCACTCGTGGAACTCAAAGCAAATCACTGTGCCTCAGTTTAAGCAGATGCTGTCAGACTTATTCACTGCCCGGGGATCACCATTTAAACAGAAAGGTCTGGAGCATCCATCTCCCTTGGATGACCTTGGTAGTCAAAAGGGGAAAGAGGAGGAAGAATGGGACATTGACCAAGTCATGCTTGACTTGGGAGATTTAAAAGAGGACTGCAGAGAGGCCTTTGCAGCACTGTGCTACCTCTTACTGGATTGTACTACATTCCCTGTCTATCTTTCTGAAGAAGAAACTGATCACCTCTATTTGTGTCTCTTTCAAGTGCCTGGTAAGAGGGACATTCCCAATGATCTAAAATGCAGGAACCTCCCCTTGCAGAAAATGTGAAGTAAGCATGTTTGGGGCAATTAGGAGACTTTCATGAGAACTGTGCACAATGTGTTATGCACATTTTAACTGTGTTACGTGTTAGGCTGTAAATTTGATAGGAGATGTTAGGCAGATTGATAGGTAACAGATCAAGCAGATGATGTATAAAATGTATCAATATGCCATAAAGGGCCTATCCCTGAAAGTGCTAATATTCTTAGGCTGCAATCCAATGCACTCCTAAGTGAGTGTAGGTCTCATTCAGCATAGTGACTCTTTCTTCTGAGTATACAAGCATGGGATTGTACTGTTTAGATGTACATTACAAATAGGACGAAACAAAGGCATATTCAGGTATGGATGTGAGATCTCTCTAATCGGCACTTCCCGTGCACAATTTGTCAATGGCTGTTTCAGATGAAAGATATGCAGTTGAGAAGGTATCGGCATGCTTGGAGGAACCAAAACATTTGCAGAACTAGATATAGATATGTTTTAAAAAACCTGAGGGGGTAAAAAATGCACAAAAAAGCCCAGAGAGAATTTAGCATGTCCAGTAGCTATAGAATGTTAACTGTCAATTGGAAAAATGGGAAGACTGGTTGTGGGGAAGGAGAAGGAATAGGTGGCTGGGTAGAACCCTGAACAAGAGTACTTCTGTTAGAAGATGAGGATACACTGCAACATTTTGCTGCAGCTCCCACTTAGATGTATTAAATAGTCAATATTTAACATGGGGACATCATTTTTTAAGTATTTCAGGAAATCAATTGTTTATCATTGCAAGAATATAGCTACACTGTTTGACTGCTTTCCTCAGGAGGCTGTGAATCCAGTTTCCCCCTGTGGCTCAAGTCCTTGATGACAATATGCTGCTGTGAAAATGACCGCTACATTCAAAATGTGTCCATCTCTGTACTGCTAGAAGTAATCAACCATTCCCAATCATTGGCATTAGTTCTCGAAGACAGAATAAAGCGGTATAAATTTCCTGGACAAAACCCCTTCTTCGGAAGACTGCAGATGGTCACAGTTCCTCCTATTGCTCCTGGAGTTCTAAAACTAATTTCAGAAAAAACGGACTTCTATCAGGTTTTGTACTTGTTTTTTCAATAAAAAATGCATGCAAAGCCATAATATGATGAACTTTGTTCAGATCCACATTGTCTGTGGGACCAATACATTTGTCCTATTTACCAGCATTGCCATTACGTTTCTGGTTGAATAGTGTTGCTTGTTACTATCTAGCTATTGCAATATACTTTCCTCACACCTGCTAAATCCAACAAAATGGCAGCTAAGCTGCTGGAGGAGCAGCAGTAGTGGTGCTGTAGGTACAGTGGACAGTACCAAACTCTATCCAGGGTGCCCTACGACCTGGTGCACTAACATTCATACTATCAGTGAAGATAGCTAGGCATTCCAGTGCCCAACAATGATAACAGAGAGCCATTGCAACTAGCTGAGAAAGAAAAGAGAAACAGTACAGTTGGCGCCAGATTCCCTTGCCAATGTTAATTCTGAAAAGCACTTCAAGACTTAAAGAACCTCCTCTGAACCTTAGTAGCAATATTTCGTATCAGTGCACATGCACGTGCTTACACACACACGTATATCTCACCGCCTTCTTCACTCGCTGCTGCTTCACCAAGCAGGCACTGGTCCCTTCCTTCCCTTGCTGTTTTTGTTTACTATTCTAATGATAAATAGCCCCCCTCCTTCCCTATCCCTTATTCGTTGTGTGTCATGTTTTAAATTTAGATTATAAGCCTGAGGGCAGCTTATCTTTGAAAGGCACTCTGGGAGCCTTTTTGGCTAAAGGATGGGGTATAAGTGCTGTAAATAAATATATAAATAAATATATACACAAATCCGTAAGCCCTATGTGCAGTGGTAGAAAGCAGAAAGCACTTCCACTTGCACATATTGGGGCATCTGATGTTATTATTTGTTTATTAACGTATTAGATACTTTGTTTGTTTGTTTATTTATTTATTAACATTTACATACCACCTTACCTGCTAAAAAGCCATCAGGGTAGCGTACAACAATTTAAAACAATAAAACCATAACACAATCAAGAGCACTAAAAACAGTAACAAAAAAAAATTGAAAAGGCTAAATGAAAAAGATGTGTCTTTACACCCTTTCTAAAGGCCAAGAGAGTAGGGGCCAATCATAGTTCTTGAGGGAGTGCATTTCATAGCTCGGGGCCAACACAAACTATTTTCACCAATTTCCCCCTACCTCTGTGCCATATCTCGTTCTGTTCTGGGTTCCTCGACACAAACTATTTTCACCAATTTCCCCCTACCTCTGTGCCATATCTCGTTCTGTTCTGGGTTCCCCAGCCCTCAGGGGCAGCTTTTCAGGGGTGGGGGTGGGGGTAGAGAACTTAAGTGAGCTGGGAGGATTGGTGAAAACAGCAAGATCCTGACTTACGAGTGGAAGTGCTTCCCACCAAGGCAAAGCCACCATAGCAAAATACATTAATAAATTACTATCTCTCAACTGCCCTTAAAAAAATCTACTTTCCAATCGTATTCATCTCTTAAATTATTCTGCCATCTGCTTTCAGGTTTACATTAATGTGAAATGTAAATGTTATCTGCTGCATGGCATAATTTGACTCAAAGTTAGTGTTTCTATTTTCACCTTTATTGCATGTATAAAATGGTGCTGTGTGACAGTAGAAAACATAAAATAGTTTCATTAATACAGAGCTTTCTTTATTCTGTGTTAAACCTGCCTGAAATGGTTTACTTGATTTTTAATTTTACTACAGAGAGTTGCTCAAGTGCTTTGGGATCAGCTAAACAAAGAGACAAGAGAGCATCACAACACATGCGTAGAGCTGTTCTACCGTCTGCATTGTCTGGCTCCATCGGCTAATATTTGTGAAGACATTATCTGCCTTGCATTGCTAGATCATGATAAAGTAAGTTTTATTGTTCTGAGATCAGTACCTTATTAAAGGTTGCATAGATTAGATTGTAAATCTAATACAAACTTTAGATTTAGTCTAATACAGTGTACAAACTTTCGGGAGCCTTACATCAATCCTACGATTTATGTCTATTTACTATTCCTGGTAAGTATGCTGAGGATTGTAGCTGTAGTCCTGTATACCTCCCAGAGTGACTTGTGGTAGTCTCTGCCTTTTAAAGCTTCAACTCAGTCTCATTCCTTCCCATAGTTCAAGGGATCACTCAACAAATAATCGTAGGTGCCAAGTACTGAATTCCATTAAAAGCTGTAAGAATTTTTTTGATGGCTCATTTCTTAGGATGATTGACATTTGCCAAACTCTACTCTTCTAAAAACTTTTTTAGTTCTATTCTAGGGCCTGACTAAGATAAAACCACTGTTTTCTTTCCCTCTTGGATGAGTGACTCTTACTCAAGAGTGACAGAAGTGGCAGGAAATCTTCCCCCTTATATCACACAGGTATCCATGCCAATGGATTGACAAGAAGCAGCTTTGCAGAAGTTCAAAATTTGGTTTAACTTTAGGTTGCTCTTATGGCAAAGTTTGAGAAGCCTTTTCTCAAACCACAGATTAAATCTTATGCTTTTCTGCTGGGTTTTGAAATAAGAATAGACTGCAAGTACTTGGATAATTAGGATACAACCAGCCTGCTTTCTAGAATAATAATGTACTTATTCTTCCAGAAATGAAGAAACCTCCTATTCACAATCATCTCAAACCAGCAGCATTTTCCAGCTAGACTTCATATTTCTCAAACTAGAAGGAACTAACTAGCTCTGACTGCTCCCACTTTACAAGTGACCTTAAAAACCAATTTTCTACTGAGGACCAGAAGGCAGTTTACCAAAATCTTTTTGTCTTCCATAATTATCAGTATATGTAGGTTGCAATGATAACGTGGAAAACTGTGTGGTTGAATATACTGTGCTACATTATGTACTTTTGTTCTTAACTGTTTGGGGTTTCTTTCCTGCTAGGGGACAAGGCTGGAGGCACTGTTCCGATTCTCTATCATGTGGCATTTGACCAGAGAAATTCAAGGCAGCAGAGTCACCTCCCACAATCGATCTTTTGACAGGTAATGCTATTCTTAATTTGTATAGTTTGATAAACTATATTTACTTTAGTCAATTGAGCTAAAAAGACTAAGAGTGAAGTCTGGTTGTGTCCATCTGCTGATGGAACAGCATCCATCAACAGAGTGGAAAGCTGCTCTCCGTGCAGCTCTCCACACCCCCACAAATCTGCTCCAGAGGGTTGGAGGACCCTCCAAAACAGATTTTGGAGGTGTGCAAGGGGGAAGAAAGTTTGATACTTTGATTAGAAGTCTCCTCTCACAACACTGGATGTCACCCAGTACTTTCACATGTACCAAAAATATACCCAAACCAAAAATAATGTCTTTAGCTTGCTTTCCCCTACAGCTCCGTACATTCAAAACCCATGTATTTGCACAATGGCTTTCAGTCCATTATTGCAGGTCTGGATTAGCCTTCTCCCCACATGATGTTACGGGCCATCTCCACCCCACCCACTCACATATATACATATGTATATATATGTATATACACATATATACATATATAGCACCATTCCTCCCTGCTAGTCCTTGAGAGAGACATTCAAGATGGCAGAAAATTTTTACTATTGATGGGAAAAGCAGTCTAAAACTTTATGTCCCTTTTAAACAATGCTCTAGTTTTCTACTTCAGCTCTTCCCTCTTGTATTAATAGTACTGTAATTTTTCCATGCAGGTCCCTTTTTGTTGTATTGGACAGCCTTAATCATTCAGATGGAGCAATTGGTGCTGCAGCGCAGGGTTGGTTGATACGAGCACTCTCACTTAATGATGTTGCACGAATTCTTGAACCTGTTCTGCTGCTTCTGCTTCATCCCAAGACACAGCGTACCTCTATTCACTGTGTCAAACAGAAAAACTCAGCAGGTAAGTTTATATTTAATAAGAGTCCTTCTGGATCAGACCAAGGATCCATCTTGTCCAGCATTCTTTTTCTCACAGCGGCCAACCAAATGCCTCTAGGAAGCCCACAACTCAGCCTTCAAAGCAATGGCCTCACCTGCCGTTGCTTGCCCTTGCCTCACCAACTTGTGGTATTTGGTGGCATACTGCCTTTGAGCCTGGAGGTTTCTTTAACTGTCATGGGTAATAGTCATTGATAAACACTGGCAGTTGGTGCCCACTGGGGCTGGTGGGGTGGAAGTAAAATATGTTCAAACCCCGCCTTTGGCAGAAGCTTACACTTTTAAATGTGGATCATAAATTGCTCAGGAGAATCCAGGGGCTGTATGAGAATTCTATCTTGCGTGTGAGAGAGTCTTCAGGTGATCTTTCAGGCCCCATTATTGTTAACAAAGGAGTGCGCCAGGGGTGTTTGCTTGCACCTCTTTTATTCAATCGATATCTTAATGATATGGTTCCCTACTTATCTAATCCAGACTTCTTCCCACCTCTTTTAAAAGACAGGAATATTTCAGTGTTATTATATGCAGATGACGCTGTTCTCCTGTCATACACCGAGGTGGGGATGCATAGGCTTTTAAGAGCCCTAAGCTCATATTGTGTGAGAGAAGCCCTTTAGGTCAATTACGAAAAAACTAAAATCTTAGTCTTTGGCAAAAGGAGGAAAAAATACCGATGGCAGCTGGATAACCACCTGCTTGATCAGGTCAACAAATATAAATACCTAGGAGTGACATTTCAAAGTTCAGGATCTTGGTCGCAGCACTTGAAAGCAATAGCCCAGAAAACTAATGTAACTAGTAATGCCATTCTTTGTTTTGCTGCTGGACCAGGTGGTAAGATGGTGGCCCCTTTAATAGAGTTCTACAAGGGCAAATTACTTCCCCAAATATTATATGGGGCACCTGCCTGGACCCATGCTAACATTGCTTCATTGGAGTCAGTGCAGCATAAATTTCTATCCAGAGTACTCGGGGTTCCCAGATCCACTTCTAAGGCCATTGTCCGACTAGAAACAGCTTGTCACTCAGTGGGAATGCTTGTCCAAAAAGCTGCCACTTTCTTCTGGTTAAAGATAGTGTTCCAACTGGCCTCCCCCTTGGTCTTATTAGCATATGAAGCTATGGGAAGGGGCTCATGGGCAGACAAGATATCTCTGAGTTGGGCTTTTCACAATCATATTTGCTTGCGAGGGGCTATGATAGAGCTAGGGATGAGATTTCACAGAGGTTACAGGATGTTGATAGTCAAACAACAATGGCTGTTGCTGCTGAAAGTCGCTCTAACAAGATCTATAAAAGCATCATGACCTCTCCAAGGAAGGCTCCCCCGTATTTGATTTCCATCACCTCACATGAATTGAGGTGGCTCATGACTAGGTGTAGACTGAACTCACTCCAATTGATGGAGGTGAAGGCACGTTATAGGACCCATCATGGCATGAGTGCAGATTGCCCAGCTGGTTGCCCCAAGGTAGAGGACATGGTACACTTTCTAGCAGAATGCCCATTGTATATCGATTTGAGGAAGCAATACCTTGAAGCCCCTATTAGCTGTGCTTGAGGATACTTCTGGTGCAAGCATAACTCGATTATTATTAGCTGGAACAGATCATTATACATCATATAGGACTGCTAAGTTTGTCACTCGAGCTCTGGAGAGGCGAAAGTCATTGACTGTTATAAAAAAAAACTAAATCTGTAAACATGGTAATAACATTCTGGCAGATATTGTTTTAGGATTTTAAAATGTTTTTAACTTGCTCTTGTTAGTTATTTTATTAATAATTTGTACTTCTGTCTCCCTTTTGGGTTGATGTGAGAATTCTATTTGTTTTGTGTGCGGATGGCCTGATTGGCTAAAAAGCAATAAACTGTATGTATGTATATGTTCAAGCTGCTTATTAATGTTTCTTATCTAAAAAATTCTAAGGATGCACTTCTACCTTAAATCTTCATATGTCTAAGTAAGATTATTGAATTTCAAAGCTTCTTATCAAGGTAAATGACTGTATCAACATACTTATACAAATCTTAGTCTTCCTTGATATATTATGGGTGTGTTTGTGACACAGAAATGTTTCCTTCATTGCATCGTGCCTAGTGAGCTTGTTTTCTTATTACAAATCTGTTGTATTTTACGATGCCGGGTGAGCTTTCTGGTTACTTTATCTGATGGCCTACCTAGCTTTGTTATGAAGCTAATTGTTTTATAGTACCCTTTTTTTACAATGCTAAGAGGAAGATGTAGCTATAAATTCAACATGGGCCCCTCTTTTTCTGGGTTCCTTTCTTATCAGTAAAGGGTGCCAACATCAGGAGCACCGTAGCTGCCTCTTGCAGTCCCCTCCAATAGCCAACTCAGGACACAGATGATGAGGATTCTTTCCAAGGCCTTATTCCTTTATTCCTTCATGACTCTTTCAGATACGAATCACTAGCGACTAAGCAAGGAACAGCACTGGGGAAAGATAGCAGAGTAGCCTAAGCTCCAGGTAAGGGAGTTGGTCCCCATTTGAAGGAGAACTGCAGGAAGACTCTGAACTGATGGGCTAGGGAGAGATCCTCCCTCTTTCCCTTGGGTCCTCAGGACGCGACCATTGTTTGAGCGCCAAACAAGCGGAGCGCCTCCTTTTGGCGCCCTCCATCTGTCGTCGCTCCCTGCGTCTGCGCCGAGCGTCCAGCAAGCCCCCCCCCCAGCACTCTCTCACTGCCAGGGTCACTATCTCTCCCAGGAATGCTGCCAGGAGGAATCTCTGCCAGCTGCTGTGCTTGTGAGAGATGAGCAAGCTCCTCTCCCACGGATTGCTGTTCTTCCTCAGAAACAGAACTGCTCTGGGGCTCTATGGGCTCAGTTTCCACCCTGACAGCCAATGATCAATCTTTGATGGCCTGGCATTGCTGTTTCTCATCTGGCAAACCTCGGAGATGAGACATCCTTATTACTTGTGGGTCAGGAGGTCAAATTGTGTTGCGTTAGCCATTAGAATCCCATTTTTAATTCCAGAATTCTCTTGGAGGCATCTGGTTATAGAATTTCCTAATCGGGCACCAGGGGTTAGAGGATGTAAATATGACAGATTTGCGTGATCTGCCACATGAGGCAGGAAGCCATGCTGACTCTTCCTTTAGCAAATCTTTTTTTTTCTATATGAATGATAATTTCATGAATGAATGATATGAGGAGGGCTCTGGATAGGGGCGAATGCTCCTTCCTTGTTCTCTTCAACCTCTCAGCAGCTTTTGATACCATTGACCACAGTATCCTCTTGGACCGCCTGGAGGAGTTAGGCATTGGAGACACCATATTGCGGTGGTTCCGGTCCTTCCTTTCCAGCAGGTACCAGATGGTAGCACTGGGAGAGGAGGTTTCGGACCCGCGGCCACTCACTTGTGGGGCGCCACAGGGTTCCATCCTCTCCCCGATGCTATTTAACATCTATGTGAAGCCACTAGGGGCTATCATCAGGAGGTGAGGTGCGGTGTCATCAGTATGCGGATGACACGCAGCTCTACCTCTTGTTCAAATCTTCACCAAGGTTGGCCGTAGAATCCCTGTCCAAATGTCTGGAGACGGTGAGTGGCTGGATGGGGAGGAATAGGCTGAAGCTGAACCCTGACAAGACCGAGGTACTTTTGGTGGGAGACAAGAGGAGGCTGGGGGATGTTGACCTAGTGTTGAATGGGGTACGGCTACCCTTGAAAGACCAGGTCCACAGCCTGGGGGTCATTTTAGACTCCCAGCTGTCCATGGAGGCTCAGGTGTCAGCTGTGAGCCAGACAGCGCTGTACCAACTCCATCTGATACTGCGGCTGCGCCCCTTCCTTCCCGACCATCTGCTCCCATTGGTAGTACATGCCCTGGTCTCCTCTCGTTTAGACTACTGTAATGCACTCTACGTGGGGTTACCCTTGAAGACGGTTCGGAAGCTGCAGCTGGTACAGAACGCGGCGGCTCGCCTGATTACAGGCAGCCACCAGCGAGATCACATCACTCCAGTGCTGAAGGAGTTGCACTGGTTACCAGTTGTTTTCCGGGCCAAATTCAAGGTGTTGGTTTTGACCTTTAAAACCCTATATGGTTCCGGCCCAGCCTATCTTAAGGAGCGCCTCCAGCAACACCAGACAGGCCTCTTAACAAGATCAGCCTCGGATGGCCTTCTCTCTGTCCCATCAGCCAGGACAGCTAGGCTGGTGAGGACGAGGGAGAGGGCCTTCTCTGTGGTGGCCACCACTTTGTGGAACTCCCTCCCTAGGGAACTCCGCCATGCCCCCTCTTTAATGAGCTTCTGCCGCGCGTTAAAAACGTGGTTGTTCAGGCAGGCATTTGGGGTGTGTTAGGGTATTTTATATGATGTTTTTAATGTAGAATTTTATTGTTTTAACTGTTTTGTCGTTGTACGTCGCCCAGAGTGGCTGGGTGACCAGGCAGATGGGTGATTAATAAAATAAATAAATAAATAAATTTTGCCTTTTATAATTTTTCCAGCAATTTCCTGGGACAGATTTTACGTTAACTGGCCTGTCATTTCTTAGCTCCTGCTTGGATTATTTTAATAAAGCATTATGTTCAAGAAGAGGAAATAGCCTCTTGAATGTAACATTTACTAATGCTGCTCTACTTTACTTTTTTAAGATTAAAAATTAACAACACACTATTTAATGTTTTTAAAGTCTTACCTGGTATTTTTATGAAGACCATGGTTTTTACTTCTATCCTGAAGGTACAAGGCAGGTGGCAATATAAAAACAAAAGCCCATCATGTACCTGTGCTATAATCAAAAGATTAAAACATGCAAACAACCACAGTGGATACTCAGAGCAGATGGCATACTTGAAAAGGAAAAGCAACCCTCCCCAACCTAGTGCCCTACAGATATTTTTGACTACAACTCCATCAGTCTCAGACAGCATTTCCAATCTGGGATTATGGGAGTTATAGTCCAAAAAATCTGGAGGGCACCAGGTTGGGAAGGCTGAGGAAGAGGGTCCCCTACTCTCATGGTCCAGTGATATTTTTTAAAAAACTGGTTGTGTTTTTTTCAGAAGACATGCATCTCTGGTATAAAAAGAAAAAAAACTCCTTCCGGGAGTCCTTGGGAGCTCCTGAACTACATGAAAGCAGTTCTGAAGAAAGTTTGCCAATGAGCCAGTTTACAGCTGTGGACAGGGAAGCTATATGGGCTGAAGTTGAAAAAGATCCAGAGAAATGTCTGCTAAAGAATGAACTGTCCGAAAATTATCCTTCTCAGTGTATGGAAACTCCACGAAAGATAGGTGAGGAGGATAACAGTGAACATACAGAGTCTGCCGATACCAGCACTGGGCCTGTTGACAGTGATAATACATCGTCCTTTTCTCCTTCTCTGGACCAGCAAGATATGAGCAATGAGGAGAACTATAGTGCCTCAACAGATGGCAAAGAAAACATGAAACATGTTAGTTCTTCTAATGTTTATCCTCCTGACAGTTCCAAATCCAGTACCATGCTAAACCTGGTTCGTGCGGATTCTGAGAAAACGCAAGCATCGGAATCTCTTTCAAGTGATGAGGAGGTAGATTTGGAGCTTCAAGCACTTACCACATCTAGGTTGCTAAAACAGCAGAAGGAAAAACAGGAGATAGTCGAGGCTCTATTTAAACACATTCTCTTGTACTTGCAACCATACGATTCCAAAAGGGTCCTGTATGCTTTCTCTGTACTTGAGGCAGCGCTCAAAACAAATCCTAGAGAGTTTATTGAAGCTGTAGCCACCACTAGTATGGATACCAGCTCCACAGCTCATCTGAATCTCATCTACAACCTTCTAGCTCGCCACCAGGAAGCTCTTGTGGGGCAGAGTTTCTATGGAAAGCTTCAAACTCAGTCACCAACTGTGTGTCCCCATTCGTTATTAATAGAATTGCTGACATACCTCTGTCTGAGTTTCCTGCGCTCTTATTATCCTTGCTACTTAAAGGTGACCCACAAAGATGTGCTTGGCAATAGGGATGTCCAAGTCAAAAGCGTTGAAGTTTTGATCAGAATGATGACCCAGCTGACTACAATGGCCAAATCGGCAGAGAGCAAAAACATAGAATTTATATGCAACTTGCTTGGGAGATGCAAAGTTCAAGAGTTTGTCCTTCTTTCTCTGTCTGCATCTATGTATGTTAGTCAGAAATGCTATGAACATATGATGGCTGATAAGACTAATGGTTTCAGTGAACACTGTGTCGTTGAGGAGAGCCTCATCAACTTTGGTCGTGATCAGATCTGGAGTGAGCACCCTTTACAGATTGAGCTGCTTAAACTTCTGCAAGTGTTGATAGTCTTGGAGCATCATCTTGGACAGACTCAGGAGGAAATGGAGAATCAACCAGTCCTATCAAAGGAATGGCAAAGAGCTCTTAACTTCCAGGAGGCAATTGGTGCTATGCAGTATGTGCATCCACACCCTATAACTTCACAAGGATTATTTGTGTCTGCTGTAGTCCGAGGCTTGCAGCCTGAGTATGGGTATGGCATGCATCCAGCTTGGGTGAGCTTGGTTGCATATTCCTTGCCATACTTCGGGAAATCTTTAGGGTGGACAGTGGCACCATTTGTTGTACAGATATGCAAGAACCTGGATGAACTTGTCAAACAATATGAACATGAAACTCTGAAGATGTCAACAAAAGTGTCTGTGAGGTAGGGAAATGCCTATTTGTGTTGTGTTTCACGTCTTGCTAATTTAGCTTCTGGTCAGCATGTCATTCCTTATTTGCATGTTTTCTTAGAAAATTAATTTCAGAGTATTCTGAATTATAGTCTGGAAGAGGATGATAGAGGAACATGGGAAGATGACATTATACCAGGTCAGACTATTGCCTGTCTAGCCCAGGACTGTGTACTGTGACTTGCAGCAGCTCACCAGGGTCTCAGGTGGAGGTCTTTCTCATCACTTGCTCTCTGTTCCTTTTAACTGGAGATGCCAGGGTTTGAACCTTCGAGACCTTCAGCAGGCAAAGCATGTGTACTTCCAGTGAGCCATGGTCCCTCCCCTGGACTGGATAGTTCCTCCCATCAGAATCCATAGACAGGGTTTATTTCAACTCCCTGACTCCACCAGAAGAGAAAGCCTTCCCCAGTTCTTCTCCTGCCTTGGACAGGAGAATAGGGTTTTGCTGTCCTTTTTAAAATTAGGCCTCGCTTTCTTCCTCTTTCAAGGTTTGTTCTGTTATTTTCTCCCTGCTCTGTTCCTCTTCCTTTCCCCCTTAGGAAGCTCTCCTGGCTTTCTTCTTGCTTTTAAGAGTTAGCCAGTGGGGGTATCCCTGGGTAGATTTATCCCTGGGTAGATCTGTCCCTGGGTAGATCTGCAGCAGGTAGTTTGCTGGGTGAAAGAAAAGGAGTAGCAGAGTGTGGAGAAAAGATTCAGATTAATAGAGCTAGGTGGGGTCATCCCCTAAATTCTGACTGAAATAGTGTATTGAATTATTAACTTTCTTCCTCCAAAGCATACATTCTAAAAGGGAGAACATTACACCAGATTATCCTCTAACTCTTTTGGAAGGACTAACAACTATTGGCCATTTTTGTCTTTTGGATCATCCTAACCAAACCAAAAAGGTAATAATGCTTGTTTTTCTTTTTTTCTTTTGTCACAAGGAGCCTAGTACATGCTTTTAGTAGTTAATGGTTCCAATTATGGAAGTATATCAAATCAAATAACTATATGTGATCTTTAGGGTGTCAGTGGATGGGTATTACGTGATTCTCATGTCAGGAAAAGACGGGCTTAGCAGATGATGGCCGAGATAAGGGATTATTTATTTATTTATTTATTTATATCCCACCATTTTCCTCCAAAGAACCCAAGGTGGCTTAAATGATCATCCTCTCTATTTTATCTTCACAACAATCCTGTGAGGAAGGTTAGGCTGAGAGTCAGTGACTGGCCCACAGTCACCCCATGAGCTTCATGGCCAAGTGGGGATTAGAACTGAGATCTCCTGAATCCCAGTCCAGTACTCTGACTGCTACACCACACTGACTCTCTAGTGTCTTTGCCTATGGATGCACCTTAAAAGCGTTCTACCATCCCAGTTTGCATGTCTTAAGTAGTTGTATGTGTGGTGTTAAAATGGAGCCGGAGGAGGTGGGCGGGGGAAAATCTTGTCCATGTATTTAGTTTAAAGGATGCTGATTTAGTTTGTGTATTAGTATATTTTGAGAAGTGAAGTGTTATTGGGTATTTTAACAAGTATTTCAAAATAGTTGAAATTTTTTGCACTTGCACAGGATTTTCTTTAAAATATCAAGTGAAGGATATGAGTCAATTTGAGTTGAAATTTAAAAACATTAATGCCAGCACATTTCATTTTGTGGTTAATTGAAGTCTGATTGCAAACCCAAGACTGTCATTAATAGAACCAGCAATATTAATGATGTGAATTCTGAATTAGAACACTTTTTTTGCAAATTATGGGAATGGATTAAAATTGGATTAAAATTGTTGCCCTCTATATGCATAAATAAGACTTTCCCGCAAACTATTGTATTATTTTTATGAAAATATGGTAAAAGCGGGCCTGATTTACAGTGTTTTTATTCTGAAGGACAACCTTGCTTAATTTTTTAACAACATTGTTTAGGATTTTGAATATGGTAATTTTTTCTGGCATATCTGTAATGTGGATTTTTTTTTTTTTATCTTCCCAGTCTCCTTTGAATGCTGACCCTACAAGTCTAAGAAACGCCAGGAATGCCATTTTGGAAGAGCTTCCCCGAATTATTAACACCATGTCTCTCCTTTGGAGTGTTATAAAAAAGGAAGATTGTCAGAAAAGACCAGCTGACTTCCTTGGAACAAAAGGCTCTTCTTCAGTGTACTTTAAGGCAACCAAAGTAAGAATGCTTCAGTAAGCTTGGGTGACATGTAGGCAAGGTGCTCCACTGCTAGAATAATCCTAAAGGTTCTGAATGTTTCTAATCTGAAAGGTTTGGAATAGACATTGATCTGGTCGGACATCGCTGTAAGCTTCTGCTCAAGCAGCGTGCTCCTGCACTGTGCCCTATCGCTCCTGCTTGGCTCCTCCTAAAAGTGGGAGCCGAAAAATGAAACACAGATCTTCTGTCCTTGGTTTGTTTATTGGTATGTGTGAACCAGGAACTCTGGATTATCTCTCACCAGGCAAATCAAACTGGAATTCCCAGTTTGCTCATAACAATAAAAAAAATTATGAATGGGAAGGTCCATGGCTTGTTTAGCTGCTCCTACTTTCAGGGGAAGAGCCAAGTGGAAGGGATCAGGCAGTGTGCACAAGCACACTACCCATAAACAATAAACCAGAGCTCTGTGACAATCCTGGCTTCTTATTATGTCTGAACCAGGCTATTATTGAAATTATTGGCAGTGTTTTCTATTGGTCAATTGCAAAGGCTTACATTTCCAGTCTTGAACATAATAGTGTAAACAGAGGGCTGTCTTAGGGTTTGGAATAATATAATGCCAGTTCTGCTTTTTTCCTCATACTTCCTCCAAGCATTTCCTTTACTCTTCTTAGAAAAAGAAGATCATATATTTGTACCTATGTCCATGCAAGTTAGTTGTTTGCTTGTTGGCTGAGGAGGTTGCTTGCCTTGTTAAACATCTGGAAAGGCCATAATACTCATTTTAACTTAATTTTTTGCTGGCTCTCTTCCATTTCTCAGAAGACTACCTGGAAAATAGCATTTCCTATACTAAGCATTTTATTTTAATAATAATTATACAAATGTACAATGTGAACAAAGAATCCCATTTTGCAATAGCCGTAGAGCTAAAGTTGGGCCATCTACATCGTTTTAATCTCCCACCCACCCTCACTGTGGCTAACAGTCCAGTACCAACATATGTGATAAATTACTTTTAGCATAGCTCTAAACATCCTTATTCAAGAGTCCCACTGAATACTGAATGGGCTAAGTAGGCCTAGATTTAGTGAGTGGAGTTATGGCAAAGTGTATTTTGCATACATGCCATAGGATTCTTTTAACATTCTCAATAGCAACTGGAACATGTAGTTTTAACCTCCAATTGGTTAAAACCAATGGAGAAACTGCAATTGCTCAAAATTCCCACTGTTCATGTAACTCTTGTTGTGGGAATCAGAATCACAGGAAATTACAAGCAAGGATTTATCAACATGAGAACAAAAAGTATGATTAGAAGTGTGATCTTGCTTACTCCATTTTATCAGGGTGCACAGCAGTTGGGGGGGGAATTCCATCAGAACCCATTCTACAAGAAATATTTGATATTTTGTTTTTAATAGACGTTAAAGAATAAAATCCTAGACTTCTTGAATCCCCTCACTGGACATCTTGGAGTGCAACTTATAGCTGCAGTAGCAGCAGTGTGGAACAGTAAAAAATCACATAAGCGTCAAAGCAAAACAAAGGTAAAGAAGAAAAGTATCACAAATAGTTTGTTCTACTCCCAAGGTTAAAGCAGATAATTGTCTACCAGATAGAAATGGGGGCTGTGTAAAGGAACTGTTCAGTGGACTTGGCTCTATGCAGCTAAGTAAAAGGGAGCCTCAAATTCTCATGAGCAAGACTCCAGCTTTAAGTGCTGAAAGCAGTTCAGATGCATTACCTGAATAATCAATGAGTTTGCATTTGACTCAGTCAGCCAGTACTCATGATCACCGCAGCCCAACATGGATCTTTAAATTCATTTTTATTGTGAAATATCAACTGAAAAAAAGAAGAAAGAAAAGAAGGAAAAAGAGGGAAAAGATTATATACATAAATAGATTTGTATATATCCATATGAATGAATACATATGAAATGTATATATGAAAATACAACTCTCTAGTAATATACATAAGCTTCAGCAAAAGTGGACCAGATATCCAAATAAGTATCCCTTCAAAAGTGCTGTCTGTATGCCACCTGTTCAGATACTGAAAATGTTGTAAGGTCTTCAGTTCACTGCATTATAGGAAGTGAGTGCTTATCCCTCCAATGTTGTAATATCAGTCTTCTAGCTGTCACAAGAGTGCGGGAAAATCCATTTATGCTGACCATTTCCTCTTCACTTTTAATTGTAGTAGCAGAACTAAAATCTCCTTTAAAAAAAAACAGAAGTGTGCACTTAACTCATGGCCTTTCTGATTTAAAATTTGTCTTCTCTGATCAACTAAAGTTTTAGGTGGTTAAACAATCTAACAATTGAACTGATTAAAGCTTGCAACTCTAACTGCAATGCAGAATTTCTTCAGAATGAGCCTTTGATACTCCAGAAAATGCAATACACAGTTCTGCGTATGAGGGGGTGGTTCTTTCCTAATGCCATTTTTTATTTCAGATTTCTCCTGTAGCTAGTACATCTCAGCTTATACTGCTTGACCTAGTTTGTGCACTCAGTACTCTGAAGACTGACACTATATTACAGCTAGTAAAAGAAGTTGTAAAGAAACCATCCCAAATCAAAGGTGAAGAGGTAACTGTTCATTTTACTAATCTTTGTTAAGTGATGAGCTGCAGATGCTGATCAGCCTTCTATTATCTAGGCTGACAAAAGTTTTTAAAATGTCTCTAAAAGAGCTACAGTACATGCCTAGAGAACTTCAGTTATTGGGCTGTTTAAAAGTACAGTAAATACAGATACAGTAAAATTATCCTAATATTTTTTTCTGACACCTTTCATGGCAGGAAAAGCCTTTTCATGATGGCTCACAAAAACAACATAAATACGGTTTAAAAATATAGAACACACAGATAAGATATTAAAACTAAATCAGCAGCATAAAACTCAGACCCAGACCAACAATCTGCATAACACATAATATAGAATAATAAACAGTGGCAGTTTAAAGACTCTCACCAAAGACTCCTGAAAAAACTTAGCAGTAATGGAATAAGAGGACAGGTCCTCTTATGGATCAGTAACTGGTTAAAGAACAGAAAGCAGAGAGTAGGAATAAATGGTAAATGCTCCCAATGGAGGGGAGTAAATAGTAGGGTCCCACAGGGATCTGTATTAGGACCAGTGCTTTTCAACCTGTTCATAAATGATCTGGAATTCAGAGTGAGCAGTGAAGTGGCCATGTTTGTGGATGACACCAAATTATTTAGGGTGGTTAAAACAAAAAGTGATTGTGAAGAACTCCAAAAGAATCTCTCTAAACTGGGAGAATGGGCATCCAAATAGCAAATGCAGTTCAGTGTAAGCAAGTGTAAAGTGATGCACGTTGGGGCAAAAAAATCCCAACTGATGGGATCTGAGCTAGCGGTGACTGACCAGGAAAGAGATCTTGGGGTTGTGGTGGACAGCTCGATGAAGATGTCAACCCAGCGTGTGGCTGCTGTAAAAAAGGCAAACTCCATGTTAGGCATAATTAGAAAAGGGATTGAGAATAAAACTGCCAATATCATACTGCCCCTATACAAATCTATGGTGCAGCCACACTTGGAATACTGTGTACAGTTCTGGTCACCACACCTAAAAAAAGAAATTGTAGAACTGGAAAAGGTGCAGAAAAGAGCAACTAAAATGATCAAGGGGCTGGAGCAACCATGAGAGAAGGTTACAACAACTGGGATTGTTTAGCTTGGAAAAAAGGAGGGTAAGGGGAGACATGATAGAGGTCTACAAAATTATGCATGGTGTGGAGAATGTGGATAGGGAGACATTTTTCGCCCTCTCTCAAAATACTAGAACCTGGGGTGATCCTATGAAGCTGATTGGTAGGAGATTCAGGACAGATAAAGGGTAGTACTTCTTCACACAGCACATAGTTAAAACTATGGAATTCACCACCACAGGAAGTAGTGATAGCCACCACTTTGGATGGCTTTAAAAGGGGGTTAGACAATTTCCTGGAGGAAAAGGCTATCAATGGCTACTAGTTTTGATGACTATGTGCTACCTCCAGTACCAGAGACAGTGAGCCTATATACACCAGTTGCTGGGGAACATGGGTGGGAGGGCGCTGTTGCACTCATGCCCTGCTTGTGGGTTCTGGTCGACAGCTGGTTGGCCACTGTGCGAACAGAATGCTGGACTAGATGGACCCTTGGTTTGATCCAGCATGGCTCTTCTTATATTCTTAAAAATCCAGTTGAAGGATTAGTGAAAGGCAGGAATAGAGTAGGGGCTCTAGGTTTTGCCTCTTAATCACTTTTTAAATGATTATGTGCCATATATACAGAGCTGAGTAGTATTCACAATTTTGTACAAATTCCATAGTCACTTGAGAGTTGTCCATGATAGTAAGCAAGAGGGTGTAACTAAAACAATCTGGGATAAAGTGGCTAATTTTGGATAGCCTTCCTGAGCATAATGGTCTTTGAGACAACTTCAGGTGTTCCTGATTTTTATTTTTGTGAACTATCTCTGAGAAATAAAACTGAAAGAATACAGTTTTTTCTCTACACAATCACAACCTAAGCAAGCTTGCTTAGAAGCAAGTCACCACCGAGTAAATGTGTTTAGGATTTAGCCTAAATATGTGTAATACCTAATGAATCTGCATAATTTTTGGTAATTGGATATATAGGAATTAATACTGGAGGGGTTTCTTTCTTTCCCAGAAATCTTCCCTAGTGGATATCCCTGTGCTCCAATTCTGCTATGCTTTCATACAAAGGTAAATGGCTGATACTTTTAAGCTTTTCTCCCTCCTTTTGGAATGCATTCTAGTAATTGATTCTGTTCTTACAAAAATATATCTGGGCAGATATTTTTGTGTCTGGTGCTGCAGGAGAACAGAGCTGCTTTGATCAAATAGCAGCCAGCTGCAAAAGGTTAATACAAATTTCCCCAAAGTCCTTCTATTGTTATGACATGATATCACAAGCCAGAACAGCAGTTTAATCCATGTTACCATCAGGACATTGTCTGGCTAATTATTTTATAAAGGCGATGATCCATATATGAGCTGTGATGTCAGTTCCTGACCAGTTTGGAGTTTTGCAAATTGAACGACTACTGGATAGGAACAGGCCTTTCTTGAACAAAGGAATTATAAAGACAGATATCAGTGCAAAATTGCTGAAGTGGAATTCATTCAACTCTGTTTCCTGTTGTTTGGATAGGGTCAAAGGTTTTTGTTTTGTTTTTAAAAATCACTATATATGTTAATCAGCTCACCATTGCAGTGCTGCCTGTGTTATTCCCCCAACACTTTGGTGAATGGCAACTGTTAAGGTAATGATCACTGTCCTTTTTGCATTTCAATTCCCTCTGACAACACAGTTTACATCTCCATCCCTCCCTGGAGCATGTTATATAAATCTACCAATTTGAGGTTAATGCTTGATCTAATGAGTGGACAGTGTCAGAATAACCAGGATAATGCCAGAAAACATTTGTTAGCCTTTAAGGTGCCACACAATTCATTGTTGGTTTTGCTATAACAGACTTAACACAACTGCCTCTCTGGATAGGGACTGTCATTTGTATAATGTACCTGTCACATACATTAATAAATACACAATAAATGCTGAGTGGGAACAGGGGGATGCTTTTTTTCCTCCTCCACCTTGCATTGCATACTTTTATTTGGACATATTAAATATATTGGTATATATCTAGCGTCATGCTAGTGGGGAAATGATGGGGTTTCCGCAAGTGGTAAAAACTTTGTGTTGGTGGAATGAGACCATTGAATACAAGCCATTATACATATGTACACATGTGTGTGACATGCATGCGCGCACACACGTGCGCACACGTATTATATGAATGCAGAAAATATCTCACATGGGTACAATTCTCTAGGAGCTGGAATTAACCATAGCTCCCTGGCTCCCTGTTCAGCATTACCTGTTTGCAACCACTTAATGGTGGATGCAACTCTACATTTCTATGGCAGCAATATTTTACCTGCTCTGGTGACAAGAAAGTCACGGTCCTTCTGTTGTCCTTCAGTGCTCTTGGTGACTATAGTATTTGTACTGAAATAGTCTTTAAGGCCATTCTTTTTAAATTCTTTCATAAAACGTGCTGTTCTGGATGGATCAGATTCTATCAATTTCTAAACTACATTTTCACCAGTGTGCTCGGGGTAGTGTGCAGTTAATGGGACTATGACATCATCAAATGTATTTACTTAGTGGGCTTTGTTATTCCCCACTTCATCACAAAGACTCCAGGTAAATTGCAACATTTAGCTGTCCACTAAGGAACTTGCCACTACACTGATCAGTTGCCCCATAGCAACAATAGGTAGGCATAGTTAGCCTCAACTAGAATAGCCTTATCTGTAAACCTCTATCTTGCACTTCCTGTTGGTGTGGCTTCACTATTTTCTAAAAATGGATTTGATGGCTTTTTCCCCCCAGACTTCCTGTCTTAGCCTTGCAAGAGAATTTCCAGTCATTGTTAGGAGTGCTGAAGGAATCTGTCCAACTGAATTTGGTGCCACCTGGATATTTTTTGCTTCTCAGGTATGACAATAGCAATTACTTTAATATATGCACTAATAAATATAGTATTTTGCTAAGTTGAGTTTATTCTTCTACAGCATCCTGAATGATTTTGTGACTCGAACTCCAAACCAGGAAAATAAGAAGGATCAGAAAGACCTTCAGGTACTCCATAACATGTCTTCAGTTCATATAGTTGGATCTTATGTTTTACCAGTAGTGCAACAAACCTGACAACTAACTTAATAGTATATGGAACCTGTATTTAATAGCCTCAGTCTGTGAATTGACTGAATCTACTTTCCTTGGGCAGAGTTCCAAGCATATCATTGGTTGCACCCAGGGCTGGCAGAGAGAGGTGGCTGCCTCATGCAGCTGATTTTGTGTGTTATGAAAGGGCAGCAATTTCTTAGTTATTTAATTTATTATTGTTGTATTACTACATGGAGGAGGAGAGGTGCTTGTGATGTTTTCTGGCTCAGGTGTCAAAGTAGCTTGGATGGCCTTGGATACTATGCACCTTGACTTTTGGGGAGGGAGGCATTTACTGTTCAGGCAGCAAAATGTCTCGCCCTGTTTATCAGGAAAAAAGGGGAAGAAACCAGATACTGAAAGAATATTTATTGATAGGCCCAATGTATTTCATAAATCCTCCCTCAGGGACATGTTTTCAGCAATGGCCCACCAATGCAGGGGACACTCCAGTGAATCCTATTGCAGTCTTCTTTCAGCATCTGGAGTTCCCTCCCCTTTTTTCCTGTTTGTGGTGTGTGTGCGTGCAGGTGCGTGCGTGCGTTTTTGCCCTGTTTATCACCAACAAGAGATTACTAACTTTGGTTTTCTATGCCAAATAAATAAATAAATAAATAAATATTTATTCTAGGTTGTTTAGACTTCTTGGAAGACAATTTGAGTAGTGATTAGTTTTGTTTTGCCGCTTTGGCTCCTTTATTACAATAAAACAAAACTACGTTCACAAAACAAAACTTCCTGTGTATCTGCATGTACGAATTGCTTTTCTTTCTTACTCTGTTTGAACTTTTCAGGAGATAACCCAGAAAATACTGGAAGCTGTAGGGAACGTTGCTGGTTCCTCCCTAGAACAAACTAGCTGGCTGAGCAGAAATCTGGAGGTGAAAGCCCAGCCTCAGATCTCTTTAGATGAATCCAGTGTTGAAGATGATTTGTGTGGTAAGACAAACAGAAGAAAGTTACTTGGATCAGTTAGTGAACAAAATGCAGCAATGCAAGCGTTTTAGTCATACGCAGCTCTTTTTCAGCTGAATGTTTGATAAAATAAAGGGGTGGGGCAGTAAGAGATGGTTTCAGTGGTAGTCTATGTTGTGCTTGGTTTAATTTATTAACTGCAGACTTTTTTTAGTATAAAGATGGAGCAGAGGAATGTGAGCAAATAATTACATCAGCCGTATATTGGCCGTGTTCACATGTAACACTAAGTGATGGTTTATGTTGACCATAGTTTGCTTGTCTGCTCCTGGCTAAAAGCAACAATAAAATCACAGCGTGTTTTCCCTATATCCAGTTTGTTTCTCTCCTGCCCATTTTGCTAGCCTTAAGAGAGATTTTGTTTACAGTCTGCTCTTACTGGATGCCTCTCTCTCTCTGTCAGCGTAAACAAGCCAGGGATAAGCCATGGTTCTTGGTTCAGACACCATGACAAGCCATGGTTTAACACGTCAGACTTCATAGGACAACAACAAACCATGGGTTCTATTTGTGGTTTGTATGTGGTTAAGAAACCATGGTTTGTTTGCAGGGATTTGTTCAGGCACAACAAGATAGATTTCATCAACCCATACCATGGCTTAGCTTTCTTTATGTGTGCACTCAAGCCAATGAGATTCATAATATGCCTTCCTACTAGAAGGGGCCGTAACTTAGTGTTAGAGCACATGCTTTGCATGCAGAAGGTCCCGGGTTCAGTTCCCAATATCTCCAGGTAGGGTTAGGAAAGAATCCTGCTTGTAACCCTGGAGAGCGCCTGTCACTCAGTGTGAACAATACTGGTTTAAATGGACCAATGGTCTGACTCGGTATAAGGCAGCTTCCTATATTCCTATGTACTGCATTTTGGAGCACAAATCAATTAAGCTAGATGTAAAGCATATCTGCATGTACCCTGAATACTAATCAAAACACAGATTCCTTGGAATGTAAGGAAGCAGAAAAAAGCAAAATTTTAATACTTATTGGATTAGTGAAGCTGAAGATAAGTTTTTGTTCTGTTTGTTTTTTAAGGCTAATTAGGAATGGCATCAGAAGCCACATTGGGTGATATTAGTGGTTGAAATGCTTTCCTCTAAGAGGGAAGGTTTCTTCATAGAGTTGTACAGATTATAGATGGCACAACTATTCAAAAACTTCTTCTGCCTTCTAAAACTTCTCTTTTATATTATTTACTTGATTACTTAGCTACTCTTCAGCCAAAGCTCTCGAGCAACTTACAGAAATAAAGCCATAAAACAGTTCACTGAGAGCAAATACAAATTTCAAGATAAAAGAAACTAACTAAATGTGCAATCCTATACCAATTCATGGGATTGACATCTGAGTAGACATGTATAGGATTGTACTGTATAAGGCCTAAGCAAATAAACAGGTTTTCACTTGGGGCTGAAAAGAAAATGGGAATGATGCAGGATGCCAGGCAAACCTATTTGGGAAGGCAATTTAAAACACTGAATCAAGGGATTAACAAGCGTTCAATGCGTTGGATCCTGGACCTGCCTGATACAGGACCTTTGCCTGAATTTGGGGGTTCCCACTCCCCATACATACACATCACAGCTCACCCCATTCAGCAGGGTCTCCTGACTTTTGTGTAGCATTTTCAAACGGCTTGAAGGGCTGCCATGGGAAAGAGCTGGGTGGGAAAGTCCTCTTCTGTCAGCACAGTTGATCCAGCATAAATCTAGATCCAACCCAACATACATAGCAGACCTCCAACAGCCATTTTTTTCCTGAGGAAAGCAGCTTTGGGAGGGATAATTTGAAGCAGAGGATACTTAACCCTTTCCCTGACAGCCACTTCTTGCGCCACATCTCTCCCCCTCTACACACCCCAGCAGAGATCCACATATTTCCATACTTCTACTAGACCCAAGTCTTTGTAGGTGTGTTGGTTCCAGAAATCAAAAACGAGTGGGAGGATACTTTGCATTGGACCATCTACTGTTCTCAAAGTGCAGAATACAAGCTTTTGAATTGTAAAGAACTCTTCCTCAAGGTCATAACTGTGTATTAAATGTGAACATGTATATTGGAGAACAGTGCCCCAGGACCTTTTTTTTTTTAAAAGTCCAGGACAGTGAAATTTAGATCAGCAGAGCAGTGGGGAGGGAGAAGTACTTAGCTCTTTCCTTACCCACTGCTTCTCAAAAGGGGCCTCCATGTGGCACTCACAGCACTGTTTTCAAATGCACATTTTCCTGTGTTGGTTAAGGGAAAGGTTAAGCACGCTTCCTCCCCCGCTGCTTCTCTGCTCTTTTCCTTCCCAAGGTAGCTGTGCTTTTATTTTGTTAAGAGGCATCGGACATGAGGCTACACAGTCAGACTAGATGTTTACTAGATGTTTACAACAACAAAAAGGCTTGTTGTGCCTTCCTTACTCCACATCTGCAGGACAACTTTTCCTCAACACTTTTTATGCTTTTGCTGTTTTTTCAAAGCTACTACTATTTTGGTAAAAATGTCAGCCTCATTCTAAAAAAGAAAAATTAAATTTCACTTCTACAGATAATTCAGCAGTACCTTCTTCAATGGTTTCTGCCTCTGCTCCATCAATGTACAGTGTTCAAGCCCTCTCTCTCCTTGCGGAGGTGAGTCCTTATTCCGTTTTTCTTTGAGAAGGCAGTAGTCCTGTAGCAGCTCTTGTTCATATATGTGTCACAGTTGCAACTTCTCCATGCTCACAGAGCTTCCCCTGCCTGATGGAGCTCCTTGAGCATACACCACTTTGCACTTTTCCATAGTTTGCAATGTGGATGCATCATTTGCATGCAAAGCTACATCACAGCCATAGTAGTTGATCTATTGATAGAACTAAAGAAGACACTGCCCAGTTTTCAGACCTTTCTGAAGTGCTATTCCTTTTTAATGTGGAGCATTGTTTCTCTATGAACTTAAGCACACTCCGGGAGAGAGCGGAGGACAGGAAGGCCTGGCGTGCTATGCTCCATGGGGTCACGAAGAGTCAGATGTGACTTAACGACTGAACAACAAATTGTTTCTCTAGGTTCTTGCTTCCCTCTTGGATATGGTTTATCGAAGTGATGAAAAAGAGAAAGCAGTGCCTTTAATCTCACGTTTGCTGTATTATGTGTTTCCTTACATACGCAATCACAGGTAAATAATATTTTCCTTACATCATGTAACATTTTCCTTACATACATGTAACTTTTATAGTCCACATAATGTAACAGGGGACCATGCTCAGGCAGGATTAAGGTCTACACCACTCTGTTATGCATGTTACAGATTAAGACTGTTAATCTGTAACATGCTTAGCACATCAACTGAAATTAAGTGACCACACACAAGTTGTATTACTGAAACCTGAGAGTCAAGTGCATAATAATTATGTTCTTTTACATTTTCTGATTATGGGAAAACAAGCATTTGGTCAGCAGTGTAGGACCTTGTATGTGGGAATTTGGTAATATGCAATATGAGAATTCAGGGTAATCTATCAAATGAGACATTCCTTTCTCATCAGAGCCAACAGCACTGAATTAAGATAAGACACAGTATAAAGTTGGCTCCTTGTATAAGTTAGCAAAGCAGCATTTTTATTTTCAGAAGTCTGAAGTCTAGGAACATTAGAAGAGGAACAAAATCATTCCCTGTCATGTTAGATCTGCTTGCTTGGGGATGCAACTGGCTCGAGCTCTGAGTTTAGGAAAGACAATGCATTAATCTTCCATGCAGCTAGCCTATAGGTAATCTCTTTTATTTATTTTATTTTTATTTATTAAATTTATTTTATATCAACAAAATAAAGTGGGTAATGTTCTGCAAGGTCTGGAATTCCTGGGTTGTGTGGCATACATATTGCAGAAGTGAGTGATCTGTATTCGTATATGTTGTGTGTGTTTACAGTGCCTACAACCTTCCTAGCTTCCGTGCTAGTACTCAGTTGCTCAGTTCCCTAAGTGGCTACGCCTATACCAAGCGAGCATGGAAGAAAGATGTTCTAGAACTATATATGGATCCAGCTTTTTTCCAGATGGACACTTCATGCATTCAGTAAGGCATATGATAGGGGCAACCTTGTGGTTGTTTTCTGAATGAACAAACTGGCAACTTCGGTGGATTATGATGAAGTTGTAATTCTAATTTACATTGAAAAACTATTTAGCAGTTAAATTGCGAACTATCCCATTGGCTGGGTTCAGACAATACAATAACCCACATTCAAGGGTTGAGTATGGGTCGAGCGTGGGTTCTCGGTGAACTCTGAGTTGTTGTTGAAATGTGGGTAATGATGTTGTCTGAACCCAGCCGCCATAGCAAACCATGGTTTGTTAGCCGCCGTAACAAACCATAGTTTTTTTTAACCACGAACAACCCACAATTCACAACCCAACAACAAACCATGGGTTCTCTTTCCAGAGCAGTTACTGCTGTAGTTACTGCACTTCAGCAGATGTGAACAAATCTCCCTGACAATTTAAAAAAAAACCTGAGAAGGCAGATGGTTGGGACAGAGTAAATGGGGCCCCAGGGGGATGTAAATACGGCTGGTGTGGGTGCCCCCTTTGCTCCGTCTCATTCAACCATCCTCTAAGGGTTCTTTTTTTAAAAAAAAAACCCTGTCAGGACTATTTGAGCAAATTTAAAGGCTGGGAAGTAAGTGGAGGGGAAACTTGTTCACCTGCAGTAACTGTGAAAGGAGCACCGAAAAGGAGGGGGGAGTTAATATCTCCCCTTTCTGGAGTAGCTGGAGACCCGGGGAAGTGTTGAAAAGGTGAAGGACGCTGAGCAGTGTCAGTTCAACTATTAAAAGCGACAGGATCACATTGCCAAGATATTGTCCCACACACACACTTTTGGTGCACTTACTCCATTTGCCTTTCCCTCTCATTTTCTAAGCTTCTGAATTATTCTACTAGGTCCCTCTTTTCTCTTACTGTTATTTCCCCCAGGCCTTCACAACTGTATGTAAATTAGCCTGTATCCACCCTTGTCTTGTCAATTTCTTTACAATTTCTCTACTCCACTTTCCTGCCCCTTTGACAGCTGAAACACAAAGGACATTGACTGGGCAAGACTACACATATCGGACAGGCAAAAGTACACTCTTGAGCACTTGCAAAGTACCAACACAAAAAAAAAATTAAAAAATTATGAACACATTTGCACTGATTTTTTTTTTTAAGGTGGCGAACGGAAGGGGGTAGCAGTCGGAGTGCATAGGGGTCCGGGGTGAGGAGACAAGATGGCTTCTGCCGCAAAGGCACCTGGGATATGTGCCAGAGCTGGCTGGAGGACTGAGGGGGAAGGAGGGGGAGAACAAGCCACAGCAAGCCCAGTTGTCTGTTGGGCATACTGTGGGTTGTGCACAGGGTAGCTTACCATGACATGCAAAAAAACCCCATGAGAAAAGCATTGGGCTTTATTAAAGGAGTATTAAAAGAGTTCCATCACTGTGCAAAGAAAGTATTTTTCTTCAAAACTGGGGTCAATTCTTTCCTAATCTGCATCTATTTTTTCTGAGGCATAATTTTAAAGAAATTTAAGGCTTTGTATGCAACATTAAACTAAAAATTGTATCTCAGTACTCTTTTAACACAAGATGAAATTTCCTAAAGAGAAGTCACTTCTACATTGTGCAGGTAATTGTGTGAATTTTTTGTGTAGCTTGCCATATGACAAACATGCAGGTGTCTGTTTTGCCACGTATGCATTCATCACAGACTAGCTACACAAAGAATTTGCACTATGTCTGTGCACAGCACATGTGTTTGTCATCTTCCTTTATGCTTGCTTCACATAAGATGATAGAAAGTTTACACTTAAATTACGCTAATCTTTATTTGTCTTTCTTTTCAGTTGGCGAGCCATTATTGACCATCTTCTTACACATGAGAAAACTATGTTTAAAGATTTGATGAGTAAGTATTTTCCCATAATTGATTTTTTTCCATTACTTTAATACAAAGTTTAAATCAACAAGAAGAAATCAAGAAATTAAACATGTTGCTTAATTATTTACACCTAGGCTACTGATAGGTAATACTTCTATTATTATTTTGTTCCTTTATTAACCTGTTAATGCAGCAACTGTATGTTTCATAAATGGTTCCATATTACTACCAATTATGATCTTGTTTACAGATATGCAGAGCAGTTCCTTAAAACTTTTCCCAAGTTTTGAGCAAAAGGCAATGTTGTTAAAGCGCCAAGCCTTTGCAATTTTCAGTGGAGAAATTGATCAATATCACCTTTATCTTCCTTTAATACAAGGTGAGTGTTAACTTTGCAATTTGTTCACAAATGTTCAGTGATGTCAATGTTAAAGCTATCCAAAATTAATGTACAATTTTTAGAGTTCAGAGATTCACACAGTCCAATAGTTTGTAGCATGAGATGATGTGTATTTGGAGTCCAGAGTTGTGCTCAGGCACATCCATTTTTTTCCAGCTTACTAGAATCCATATGCAGTTTATATGTGTTGGTGGCTGGTCTTCCTTTTGGAGTAGCAATTCCCAGCCTCTTAAAGTTCAACCTTCGTGGAAACAAACTCATGAAGACATAGGCTCAGTTCAGGTGTAATGCCAAACCATAGTCTGGAGTTAAAATAATAAGCCTTGGGCTTGCACCATCCCTCACTTCCTCTTTTGCAGCAAACCATAATTTGCCTCTACATTTGAAGTGACAAGTTATAGTTTGTGCTTGCTCTACAACCCAGAATTGCAAATCAGGATAAAACTGGTTTATAATTCTGATTTGGAAGGCAACCATACGTTTATTCATTTTATTAATTGAATTTATATCATTTTCCCACTAAAATAGTGCTCAAGGCAGCTAATAAAATATATAAAATAACAAAGTTAAAATTAAAACATAAAAACTCATCAGATAAAAACATCCAATAAAAACATACAATAAGAAAGAAATAAGAGTGTCCACCAGGTTAAACCTATTTCAGTAACTAGTTTATTTCTTTTAACCATAAAGCATAGTTTTGCCATATCAGATGTAAAAACAGTAATTTTATTTTATTTATTTCATTTCTATACCGCCCAATAGCCGAAGCTCTCTGGGCGGTTCACAAAAATTAAAACCAAACAACACACAATAAAACAATTTAAGATATATAGAACATTAAAACCACAATATAACAATACAACCACAATAAAACCTAGCAGCAGTGCAGGAGTTTAAAATACAGACTTAAAACAGCAAAGCTAAAAATTTAGAAAGCTAAAATGCTAAAATGCCTGGGAAAATAAAAAGGTCTTCACCTGGCGCCAAAAGGAATACAATGTAGGTGCCAGGCGAACCTCACTAGGGAGCTCATTCCAGAGCCGGGGTGCCACAGCAGAAAAAGCCCTCCTTTTAGTAGCCACCCACCTCACTTCCTTTGGCAGGGGCTCACGGAGAAGGGCCGCTGACGATGATCTTAAGGTCCAGGCAGGCACATGTGGGAGGAGGCGATCCTTCAGGTAACCTGGTAATTTCCCACAAAAGGGAGGGAATTGGAATGTGCAAGAGAAGGGGAAGTGTAGGAGGGTACACATGAGCCTGATGCTTGCTCACATAAACAACAAAGTACGATTCGGCATTACAAGTGAACTAGGTCAAACAGAGGTTCCAGACTGACAGTGAGATGCATTGCTCATAAGAATAGAGTTCTATCAAGAGTTAACTTTATCAGAACTGAGGAATGCAATGTCTTTTTTCATGCTGATTGTTTGTATAGTCTGGCAGTTAACCATTGTTAGGGATCCACAAATTTTGGTTCGTCTTTGGTGGCCAACCAAAACCCCCAAGGGATGATGTCTTGTTCTTTGTCTGAAACGCAGTGTCAGGTCCGTGGAAATTCCCTTTCTAACCCTCCAGCCCCATGCTTGAAGCTGGGCAGAGGGTGGGGGAATCTGTGCAAGGCAAAAACAAGCCCAGGCCCCCTTCCCCTCCAGCTTGATCCTGGAGCGTGGCTGGAGGCTTTATTTGACCATGTGCTTGCTCAGTGCTCAGAGTGCCCAGCAAGCACAGACAAGTCCACATGCCTCTGCTTCCTTTTCCAGCTCAAAGTTGGGCAAGGGAAGCTGAGACATGTTGCCTGGTTTTGTCTCTGAGTCTGCTGGGCTCTCCAAGCACCTAGGAGGTGCAGAGACAAGCTAATGTGTGTGCCTTCCCCCTCCACCCTAGAACCTGGGAGGGGAGGCAGAGGCTTGTTTTGTCTCCGCACTGGTGCCAGCTAGCACAGAACAAAAGCAAATATCATAGTGGAATTCCTCCCACACTCCTTCCATTCTTCAGTGCTTCTCCTTGCTGAGAGATTGCACACCAAGCTAATTAGAATGGGCAGAGCTAACCTAGAGGTCTTTCTGCTGACCTTGGGATCCATTCACTGAGTATTCCAGAGATCTTGCTAGATCAACAGTACAGCCTGAAAAATATAAAACTATATGCATATATTAAACCTTGTAATTTCATCCCACAACTTCCCTCTGTAGTTTACTTCCACTATCAAAAGTTTTCACCATGCTATGCCTTGTCAATTATTGGTCCATAACTTGCTTTATTGACATGGGGGGTAGGGAACCTTCTTCCAGGTGAGGTCTACATTAGCTTGGCCAAAAGCTGTCATGATCCATATTTCAGTAGCAGGCATGGACAGAGCCAAACTGGGTGGCTAATGAAAATAGGCTGAGATCTGCATGTGGCCCTCAGGCTGCAGGGTCCACACCCCAGATTGCCATGTATCACACTGATTTTTATTGTCTTTTAGATTTTGTTTCCTGCTTATCTTGCGCGCGCGCGCGCGCGTGTGTGTGTGTGTGTGTGTCTATCTATCATCTATCTATCTATCTATCTATCTATCTATCTAATCAATGTTTATTCTTTATTAGTACAAATTTAAAGGGGAAATTTCCAGCCATCCACCCAATGTTAGAGCTGGGGAAGGGGGTTGAATCCTCTTTCCTCCATCTATAGTTCTAGGCTTGGGAGGAAGTCTCTTGCTCATCATGCACACTAGATTGGCTGATGACTCCTCATGGCATGCATGGTTAACAAAATGGTGGGGCACTAGCCATTACTCAGTTGATGTCACAATTTTGCTCTGTGCAGCATGTGACAGCAAGAGGTCTGGCCTCCTGGGTTTGTCTTTCTGCTTCAACAAGTGAATCTCCTCCTAGTCCTCATTACTAGGAACCATCCATGAAAAAGGTCCCATGTTACAGTATTGCTTGCACAGCTCTGCATGTTTCTGCATTTTCATCTTCTGCATCAACTGACAGTTTTATCACTGGGGAAAAAAACACCTTAAGTGAACCTTCTGTTAACAACCAATTTTAAGAACATAAGAAGAGCTGTGCTTGAACTGACCAAAGGCTTATCTGATCCAGCATTCTATTCCCACACTGCCCAACCGGAAGCCCATAGCAGGACATAAGTGTGATAGCACCCTCCTGCTCTTGTTCCCTAGCAACTGGTATTCACTGCTGAATTATTCACTGGAACCCAGTTTTCTGGATTCCCATAGGATTTCCATCATATCTATCATGATTTTTTTTCAGTTTGCCATCCATTGAGGTGTGTTCTTTGATACAACAAAATGATACTAATTCAGATCTCCAGCCTACATTGCTATCTCTCACCATCCAAGAGAAGTAGTGATATTAATATCCCTACCTCTCTTGAGTTTGCAAGACATTGTGATGAGAGAGAGAGAATATTAACTGAAGGAGGTTGTGAAGGGAGAATTAGGGTTACCCCAGACTCCCTGCAAGGTAGGTAAGGATCTCCAAAAGTCCATAGGCTGCCACCACCCCTGACTCTTCTAATCCAGTCCAAGTCAGGGGACTATCAGACCTTTGAGTATGTTTGGGGTCCACTAAAACAAGGGCTCAAGCTGACACCCTTTATTGTAGCCCCCAAGCCCAAATGTTACAGGGTAGCCAGTCACCTCAGCCAAGAGGCACTAAAATTAGCACTGAGGCTTACCCAGAAGGAAGCACACTCAGCTCTAGAGATAGATAAGTAGTTTATTAGGATGGGGAAAAGGGGAAACGAAATAAATGTTATGCAAAAAGTTACAGAGAACTTGTGATACAGTATCCCAAGCAAAACAACAGAATGCTAACTGAACTATCCTATACATTACTGGGGTAAGGGTCTCCCCTGATAGGGTCCCAGCCAGGGTTCAAGAACTCACCAGCTCACAACAACCCATTCATCCCAATTAGCAGAGCCTAGCCATGGCCTTGAGCACAGGACCTGCCTGAGCTGCCTTGAGATAGCACATTTCTAGGTGGTTACATCAGTATGTGCTAACTGGGCTGAGCCCAATGTCTGAGGCAACCAGAGGCGAAACTGGTAAAAATTAATTAAAATAATAGAGGTTATTTTTTCACCAAAAATGGCAACTCAACGTTACTTGAGCTATAATTCATTGTAGTTCAAAAAGGTGTAGTAACTTACCAGTATTGACAACAGAGTCTTGTTCAAGCATTTGCCTGAACATGTAAGAGCTAAAAGTGGGGATGGGGTGCATAGATACACATGCTAGCTCTGCCCTCAACATCCCCATCTGTTCCACCCTGACCTTCACGTGTTTAGCACAGAGTTTGGAAAGGGGGCTTGTACTTTCAGAGAGTACACAGAGAGTCTCCTAAGTGCATTTCAGTTCAGGTGAATGCACTTAGGAGACTCTCTGTGATCAGGAACCCTTATCAAGCAGGGTTGTTGATTTCAGGAGAGTTCTAAGCATGTTTAAATGTGCATAGAAGCCCCCTTCAAACCTTCTCAATAAACATGTGAAGGTCAGGAGTAGAGTGGATGGGGAGAGCACATGCAGGGATGCTGGGGTTGGGGTGAGCATCCATTCCTCTGCCTCACACGTTCAGGCTAATGCCTGAACAGGGTTTTGATCAATTCAGGATGATATGACTAAGCCAGTTACATTTTGGTGCTTTTGATTTATTATATTTCAATATATGTGTATTAATACTTCTTTTTGTGGTAACTTTTATTCTAGAACGATTGACTGACAACCTGCGTGTTGGACGGACTTCTGTAGTAGCTGCCCAGATGTTTCTGTTTTTCAGGGTTCTGTTACTAAGAATTTCCCCTCAACACCTAACTTCATTATGGCCAATCATGGTGACAGAACTGGTAAGTAATTATTAGTAACTAAACAGTAAGCTTCAGCAAAAATATTCTTCTTTTGAGCTGAAGCTTACTCTTTAATAGAATGTTACTGACGGTTAAGCCTTGTGATCTTTTTCCCTCAAATACATAAAGATGTACATTCATGTGTACATAATACAATGTAGAGCATAATTTATTAGTGAACTGCATATACTAATAAAATTTTTGTTTGTTTTCCTCCATTACTTCCACCACCCAGATTCAAACATTTATACAACTAGAGGATGATTTAGCTGAGGAAGAGGAACCAGCAAAGTAAGGATTTTTTAGTGTACATAATAAACATAAAAACAAAAGTAAATAAGATGAACAATCTTAGTGAGACTATTTGATATGGTGATTGTGGTTGTTGTCATCAACTATGTGACCTGTTTCATAAGTCCCCCTGCTTTGAGAGTGAACCATAACTCAGAGGTAGACCATATGCTGTACATACAGAAGGTCCCAGTTTCAGTCTCTGGCATCTCCAGTCAGAAGGAGCTGGTAGAAGTTGGTGATGGGAAAGTCCTTGTGTTGCAGAACTCAGAGTCAGAGAGACCACGGAGTGAAGGAAAAAGAGTTTTTCTTTATTTAACGTGCAGGCTTATGGCTGGAATCACTTCCAAAGAGCCAAAAGCCATGATTTACATCAGCAAATTGTTTTTATAGACATTATGACACATATGCAAAATCTCCCCCGCCCCTTTCTGTGTGGGTTTGCAGTATTCAGCATTTCCTCTCCTAGCACCATTGTTTATATCCCAGGAAATGGGTTATAGGGCATGATAAGTAAAAAACAGGAACATGGTATGCAATAAGCAAAGAACAGGAGCATGATATGCAATTTGACTTAACCTTAGCCTTGCTGATAAGTCAGGAAATTTCCACATTGTTATTTTGCTAAGCAATAGTAGCTCAGCAAGAACATGAGGCTACTTAGTCTGACCCCCGATATGGCTACTACATTCCCCCCTTAAATGCATAATTTTACTACAATTATAGCATTTTTCTTTTTCTCTTTTGTTAAGCAAATGGACATTATAGTTCGCGAGGCACAACACAGGACTCTTATGGCAACCCTCTACTTAATGTCCTGCTGAGCTATTAGAGCGTAGAGGGCAGCCGTTTTTGTGGCTGAAGCGGTAAATAAATTGTTTAAGCAACGCATAATTCAGGAGTGCAGAAGCATAACAGTACCCCTATTAATACCACTGGTAAGATCAGAACAAACAATGCTTTGAGCCAGCTGAGATCTGGAAGCCAAGAGGTCAACCAATCGAGCCAATCATGTTGTCTTATTTTAATATCAGCCACTATATGGTGCAGATTGTTAATCTGTTCATCTACAGCATTACTATTATCAGTTAAATTAAAACAGCAAAGCGTTTGGTGTACTTCACAGCCTAAATGATGGAGGAGAAAAAGATAAAAAAAACCTGTTTGCAGGTATATCTCTTGGCAAACAAAAATGTTTTACTCCCGTGATGTTAGCCAGGTGAAGCCAGTAATTATCAGCAAATCGCTGGGACAGATTTCCTCCTCCAGGGGCAAACCCCCCTTTTTCTCACCTTATTAAGGAAACACAATACAACACCACTAACACTACAACATGCATATTTGATCTTCTTTGGGATCTGACTGTACACCGGGCAGCTATTCACCTGGCTAGGGTCTAGTCCCCTTCTTCAGTTCTCTCCAGTTGCAGGTCTGATCGTACGCTGGGTGGGCGGTCTCCAGGTGTGCCCACAGTAGGGTCTAGCCTGAGTTTTCTTACTGTTTCTTTAGAATGACTTTTAAAGGATTTTTAGCTACAGTCTACCCCCCCCCCCTTTCTTGACTCGTGTCTAATGTATTCAGGGTTTAATTCCAGCTATCTTCACGGCTGTGGGGGTGGAAAGAATGACAGTTTTTGGCCGTCTCCATCTGGGAGTCAAAGGGTCATTTTTCCACTCTTTAACCCATACTTCATCTCTTGGTTGGAAAAGATGAACTTCTGTGATGGGAATTGGGGCCTATTTTCTAAGACAAAATGATGCTGGGCTTGAAGAATTTTGCCCAGTGCTTGGACTTCTTGTTTAAGGCTAACATTTGCTCGCTCTTGATGCCGCTTCAGTGTCAATTATGAAGTCAATGTCATGGCCCCTCACAGTCAATGTCACAGCCCCTCTCAAGCTGTCTTCTTTCTTGCCCGTTCTGGCTCCTTTGGTTTTCTTCTTTGTGTATTTGATTCATTTCATTTGGGCATTCACGCCACCAATGTCTATCTTGTCGGCGCTGGGCACACTGGTTCTTTCTTAAGAATCCTCTGCTTTTGCTGGGTCTTCTTCTATTTCCTCGTCCACGTCTTCTTGGGCCTCTGGGTCGAGGGGGGTATATTGGCGATAGGCATCTAAAAGACGTTCCAAGTACGCTGTGGGGCCTCGGTGGCACCTTGCAGCACTTTAGACTCCTTGGTCATATTAACTGACTTCTTTATACCTGCCCTCATGGCTTCTAACAGCAGGGTTTGATACTGGGTGAGGCGCTCTAGCCCCGCTTGTGTTTTGGGATTCCAGCGGGGGGGGGGGGTTACTTACAAGGAGACTTCATTGGGTAACTTACAGCACACAGGCGTACCTAATGGGTGGATCAGACAGCTTTTCTGAACCACGAGCCATTGGGCTAAATGGGTTTCATACCATACATGTTACCCATGAGGCAGCACAACACTAGCAAGCACCTCTAGTGCTCATTTTCAGCATAGGCTAGAAGTGTTTGGTTCTCAGGCACAGCCTCCTGTAAACAAACTTCGCTTCTCAGGCAGAGTGCCTGATAACACCTTCACTTATTAGTATGGAATGTGCTAGACCACGCTATCTGCCTTTTGAATCATTTTCATATGCTCAGAAGGCTTAGGGGCTTACTAGCAAGGGAATTGCAACAATAATGAACTTAAGCCAGCACTGTGGAACTCTAACTCTTACACTGCAAATGACTTGGCTATACTCCTGGGGCCAATACATTCTACCCTTAGATGATTAAAGGCTGCTAGCAGTCTTGCCCAGAGGGCTGGATCTTTTTGCCCTGCTGTTTTATCACTAGGGGATTTACTTTACTTTATAATGTACACTTTAAATGCGATAGCCATATAAGTAAGCACACAAAGTTATAAAGCAGCCAATAACAGTAAGAATTATTGCAACTAGTTTGAAATCAGGTCGAAGAGGGACTCCCCTCTTAGAAATATCTCTCTCTCTCTCTTGCTTTCTCTTTTTTGCTGATCTGCCTGTATTGCAGATCATGTTTCAAACTTTCTATATAAAACTCTCCGCTCCATGCACCAGCCTTGTCTCTTTGTCTTTTTTGCAAGTTAAACTCACTTACTTAAACCTTTCTGCCCTACACTAGTCCCAAAGACGCACATTTGGGATAGGCTCTTCTTCTCTTTCTAGCTACATTTTCTTATTTTAAAGAACTATTACATTATTGTGGCTACTTTACCCCCAGGTAATAAGCTCTAGGCATAATCAGCTGCTTCCAATTCACCCTGGGGGCAACTATGGCCACGCTTCTTCTCTACAAATGTTCTTTCTCTTTGCCTCTTGCCTCCTCTTTCTTCTTTTTTTTCCTTTATCTGTCTGCCACTTTCTCTATTTCTCTGTCTTTTTCTACTTGTCTCTATCTTTCTCTACTTGTCTCTGTCTTTTCTCTTGTCAACCATTGGGAACCACACTCAGTATCATTTGGAGTTGCAACTAACAGTAAAAACATCTGCAAATATCACTTATATTTTATGACATCTAAGAAATCATAAAATATACACAACAAACTTTTTTGCAATTTAACACAATGAATGGAAAACACTTCTTGCATGGTAAGGCATGATGGAGCAGATCTAGCAATCATACTGCTCCTCTGGCTGCATGCTCAGGGCCCATCAAAATCAAGGGATGGGCATACTCACACACGCAGATAGTTCTAGGTCACCATTTTTGCATCAGCAACTCTATGCTGCATGAGTTCTAGCAGAAGGAAATCTAAAAGTCATAGATCAACTCAGCCTGTTGTACACTGAGCTGACTACAAACACAGACACACAGTCTACAGCAATGAGAGTTCAAGTTTTTGAAAAGCCTCACAGCACTGTGGAAAGGGGGGAAGCTCTTGGGGCTATCTATCACTAGACAAGCTAGCCGGGGATTTACAATATTACACACACACACACACACACTTTTTTTCTCTTCTTCTACTTGGTACATGAAAGCAAAGTGCCGAAACTCCGGACCCTGGGGGGTGATGGGCACCGCCTTATACTTGCATTTTTCAGGCAGCCATTAATCTTCTTCGGGGAGGCGGTGGGGTGATTTGCAGGACTTCAAAGGCAAGCTTCTCAGTTTGTTTGTATTTGTAAATCCCAAGCTTAAAACAGGACACGAGGTACAGGGCAGCCAAATCTTTGCTTTGGCACTGGCAACAAATAACTCAGGTCAGCTTCCTTCGCTGGGGTCTCAAACAGGAAAACAGTCTTAATTTAAAGTTGTAACATCACTGACAGCGTCAGCCAGTCAGCTACACAGATTTCACTGTTTTTTTAAGACAGTTACTCGAATATCTTCTTTTCTTCTCAATCAGGTTGGGTCTCCCAGCTTACACAGTTTATTGCAGCTTCCAGGAGCATGGTAGTAGCGTGATTTTGGCTTGGCCAGGAGCATGCTGTCTAGTTTCTCGGTCTCTTCAGCACACACACTCAGGCAGTCCAACACTGGACACTTAAATCAGTGAGATTTCTTCATTGCAGGGAATCCCACGGCAAAAGCTTAATGGTTACGCTCCTCAGAAATCATATAGCTGATGGTCTACAGGCTCTGTGAAGTTCTAGGACAGTTCAAAGCTAAACACGGTTACCTTGGCAGAGATCTTCATCGTGGTTTGCAAATGATACAATTTGCATCCAGGCACCGCTTCAGGTTGTGTATGGCCACATCTGATTCAGATGTAATAGAGAAACAGAACTGGTTATCTTCTGCATACTGATGACACCTCATCCCAAATCTCCTAATGGCCATGCCCATCACATACAATAGATGTTAAAAAGCATTTGTGGTACCCCACAGTACAGTTGCCAAGGGGCCAAGACACAATCCCTAGTACCACTCTCTGAAACCAACTCTTCAGGTAAGAGAAGAACCACTGCAATATGGTGCCACCTGTTCCAACCTCATGGAGCGGGTCCAGGAGAATAACATGTTTGATGATATCAAAAGCTCCTGAGAGATCAAGAAGAAGCAATAGGGTCTCACTTCCTATGCCCCTCTCCCGATAAAGGTCATCCGTCAGGGCAACCAAGGCCGAGTGCATCCCACAACTGGCCTGAACCCAGACTAGAATGAGTCCAGATATTGCATATCCTCTACAGCTGTGTCACCGCCATCTTCTCAAGCACCTTGACCAAAAAGGGTTTTTTGTAACCAGATGGTAGTTGTCATAAACATCTGGGTCTAGGGAGGGCCTTTTCAGGAGTGGTGGTAGAATTGCTTCTTTAAAGTCAGCCAGTACCAGTCCTTCACATTAACCACTCTCTGGATACACCTAGCCAAACTACCCTGGCTAGTCCTAATGAACCAAGATAGGCAAAGGTTGAGAAGGAACATAGTTGGCCATGTCACTGCAGGTGTCTTGTCCACATCCTCAGGCTGCATCAACTGAAATTTGTGGGGAGGAAAGGTTGCAGATATGCAAAAGTGTTAGTGGAACAATTCTAATTTGGATCTGTGATTGAAAGTTGTAATAATATTGAAAAAGTAAAATAATGGATAAGAATATAATGTGCTCATTTTTTGTGGGATGGGTCAAAGTATTTGGAGAAAGGAGGACAAAATTAGAATTTTTTTTTTTTAATGGATACTGGTATTAACAAGAGACAGTTTTACCTGCACTGCAGTAGTGTTGCTAAATGCAGCATCTTACTCTTTCCCATGAGAATGAACAGCAACCATTTGCTTATATGGGAGAAAGTAAAGGTATGTACTTGAGAATATTGTTAGGACAGTGACAAAACCACCATGGGGGGGGGGGGTGCCTACCTTCCAAAGGCTTGCTACCTTTAGCTCATTTAATTTGTCAGTATCATTTGCAATAGCTGTTGGCTCTAAGTCAGCCTGTCCCAATTGACCATGCTGGCTGGGGATGATGGGAGTCGTATTCTGACACAGCTGGTGGGCACCAGGTTGGGGAATCCTGCTCTAACTCTTAGAAATAAGCTACAGGTTACACACAAATGCATGTAATGAAGCCCCAACATAACAAAAGAAAAACAGCTGTAGAATCTGTGACTTTGAATAGGGGGTGGGGGTGGTCCTTAGCTCTTTGCCCATTTGCTGCTTTCCCCCTCAAAATTACCTCTCAGCTGCTTTTCTCCTATGGAGCTTCAAATGCAGACCTACCTGTATGTCAGGGTTTTGTGATATGCATTTGTATATAGTTTGTGGTTTGGTCCTTTTTCAGTGTCTACATTCTTAAAAAAAAATCTCCAGGAGTAAAAACATAGCTTGCTAGGTTTGCCTTTCAATCCTTGATTTCTGTTTTTATGAATGTCACAGAAACAGCAGCAAAATAAGCAAACAGAAAACATCAGATGGCAATGGTCCATTACTTGGTGATATACAGCAGAATGAACTGACCTTGTATTTATCAGCCTGTAAATTCTTGGACACAGCACTTTCCTTTCCACCTGACAAGATGCAGTTATTTCAAATGTAAGTGCTAATTTTTATTTTTATGGCAGCCGAATTTTGAGATAGGAAAGAATGTGAAAATCACCCTTTTTCACATCCCTTTGCTGCAGGGACATGTGAGGGCCTTTTCTGTCATGGCACCCAGTATGTAGAACTCCCTGCTCCAGGATATCAAGCTGTCTCCTTCTTTACTAGTGTGTCATTCATACCAGAACACTTTTTCCCCAGCACATCCTTGATCTTTCTGCTGCATGGATTTGTTTTGTTTAGTTCTGGCTCTTCTTAGGTTTGTTAGTTTAAAGTGTAGTTGATGCTTTCTCTTTTTTTAGTGGATTGTTGTATGTAGTGATGTTTGGTTTTTGTTTTTAGCTGCTTTGGGGTGCACCTCCATTTTATTGATCATGGGATATACTCTTCATCTATAAGATATGAAGCAGTCCCAGTATTCTTCTGTAATTAGAAAGTGTAGTGTGTACCTTTTTGGCTTAAGGCAGGGGTAGGCCACCTGGTGCCCTTCATATGTTTTGGACTATAACTCCCATCAGCCCCAGCCAGGATGGCCAGTGGTCCAGGTTTGTGGAAACTGTAGTCCCAAACATCTAGGGGGGTTGCGCACCCCTGGCTTATGTTGTTAGCCATAAAACCCATAGGAATGAGCTTCCCACTGAGGTGCTGTGCATGACATACTGCCATGCCTACAGCGGTTGCTTCCACCATAGCAGCGTGCAGCTTAGGAACAGAGATATTAAGAGCTATGCCTGTTTGATCATACAAACATACATACAGGGGGCAGGAATAGGTTCCCACTACAGCAGGGACTACAAGTAAAAACAAGGGGCAGCAGTGGCTTAGTGGTTAAGACGCTGAACTGCAGACTGGAAGGTCGGCAGGTCAGCAGTTCAAGACCCGAGTGCTGTGTGACGGAGTGAGCTCCCGTCTTCAGTCCCAGCTTCTGCCAACCTAGCAGTTCGAAAGCAAGAAATTGCAAGTAGATAAATAGGTACCGCCTCGGCGGGAAAGGTAACAGCGTTCCGTGCGCCTCGGTGTTCAGTCATGCCGGCCACATGACCACGGAAGCGTCTTCGGACAGCGCTCGCTCTTCAGCTTAGAAACGGGGATGAGCACCGCACCCTAGAGTCGGACACACGACTGGTTGGGGACACCTTTACCTTTACCTTTTTACAGCAGGGATAGGCAACCTGGTGCCCTCCTGATGTTTTGTACCACAACTTCCATAATCCCTGATGACTGACCATGCTGGTTGGGGCTGATGGGAGTTGTAATCCAAACCATCTGGGCCGCCATCAGGTTGCCTACCCTGCATTACAGGCACACAGGGTGAAATAGCTAGACATCTCTATATAGTTCTTTGTATGCAATAGCTTGCATAATTTCCTTCATAGAAGTGGCTTCCTAGAACAACCTTTGGTTTGTGTGAAGGGGCTGTATGGAGCAATGGCAAACTGGCATAGCCTTATTGATAGGGCTTTCCTACAAGTGAGTAGCACAGAGAGAGGAGGGCTGTTATATTAAAGTAACTACTGCCGTCCAAAACTAGTTTCTCATTATGTTTCTATTCGGTGTGTTAAGACAGCAGATATGCTGGTGTTGTCAACGCGGTGGTGCAGAGTTTCTGACTTTGGGAAGTGAAGGGCCAACAACATAATGCATGTAAATGCCATATGGCAGGAATATGCAGAAAGTCCCATTTTTCCTGACCATTGGCCATGCTGGCAAGGGCTTCTGGTAGTTCAACTCCAGAACTTCTGGAAATCTACCTTCTGCCCACCCCTGCCATATGGTGTCAAAATGACATCGCAAACAAGCATATCTGGATGAAATTGGTGAAAATGTAGCTGTGTGTATTATGTTCTGTATGCCAAATGAATACATTTATCAAGTTAATATCATGGTGGAGGGGGCCAACAGGGTATAGGATGCCTTACTTTCACTCATCTTCATAGTGGTCAGCTATTTGGCCTCTTCATATTAAACAACTCAGCTTGCTAGAACAACTGGAAAGGAGTGTTTCCTCTTCTGTCTCTATTAACCAAGGTTCTCAGGAGAGTGCTGGATTTCTTATCTCAAAATGCCTCTGTTTTCAGGTACAGATGGGCATTTGTTCCAGAGGTGGACACACAGGCTTACGACATGACCTCAGATCTAATGGAAAATCACCAGGAATACAAACCACATATTGTAAGAATCATGGATCTATTGAAGCTGAAATTTGAGGTAAACACTAAATTTCAAGTGACTTTCACAGTTTAATAATTTCATAGTTTGTTTAGAGAGCAGGGCTGGGGGACCTTTTTCAGACCAGGGACCAGATTGCCACCCACAAAACCTTCTGGGTCTAGCCACCTCACATTCACACAGACATGCATACACAATTCACATCCTATATGCATGTGTGTATACACACATATTATCTCTCTTCTCTCATCTCTGCATGTACATGCTCTTCCCAGCCCCAGCTCCTCAGCTGATCCGTGCAGTTGGGGGGGAGGGGATTTTCCTTGCCCAGTCCTGTGAGAGGCTCCCTTTCTCAGCGTTGAGCAAGGAAAAGGTCTTATCTCTAATTAGCTGCTGATTGGAGATGACATTGTTTTCCTGGGTGAGGGGCCAGGGAGAGGGTGCTTGGTCTGAGGAAGAAGCTGGCGGGCTGGATGGGAAACCCCTATTGGTCATGCCTGGTTTAGAAGAATCATCTAGCTATATTTTGAAGCTTAAGCCCGGACTTGATTTCATTTGTTACATTTATATCCTGCTGTTCTTCCATGATGGAACTCAAGGCAGTATAGATAGGATTCTCAGGCGCTGACTGGTCCTGCTTAGCTTCAGCAAGGTTATGTGCCTCAGACCAGACCCTGGAGCTAGATGCGTGTGCTGCTGGGCACACAGCAATATGTGCAGCCATTCTGTTCAATGGGAGGACTGTGTGTCCAGAGTTCCAGCAGCCCTGCTTCTCAGAAACACTCCTCTGTTTGTGTGTATCTGGGAGAGAATCTGCTGGATCCTTTTGTGGGCTGTGCACATGGATCCCATTCAGAATAATGGCCTAGCACATTGTGTAGTCAGCACAATGCATGCCTAAGCTCAGGGCAGTGGGGGAAGTGGTTTATAATGGCATGCAGGGATACCCTTTTGATAACTGCTGCGTATTCCGGAGGGAATGGATTGTGCTACTTACTTGTCTTCAGAGTAAAGCATTTTAGCAGGGCACAGGTACAGATCACTGATGGGTGATGCATTAGGAGACATAGACCCGGTTCTCGCGTAACAGGGGCAAATTGTGGGTTAATCTACAATTTGCCACAGTGTTTGCTGGGCAATGTTACATGGCCATTTTCAGTATTCAGCCTCTGATTGCAGTGGATCCTACTTGTGGAACGGAATCAGAGCAACTCACTGCTTGCGCAACAGGATTGGTGGGTGTTTTGCCAAGAGGCAAAAGTTCTTTTTAGGATTCAGAGGCAACAAGCACACAAGTGGGTAGAAGTCAAAGATTTATTCCATAGCAGGCAAAAAGATACAAGGAAACAAATCATACTAAGCAAGATAGCTTACTTCTCTTTTCTGTTGTCGGGGAACCCAGGAGCAACTACGGAGAGAACCCAGTCAGTGGCTTTGCACACAGCACCTTCTGCAATCCAGGTCTGAGGCGAAGTCTACTGTGAGCAAGTTTCTGTGGAAACTTATATACTTATATACTTGAAGGCTGCCTGGACTACATGCTGGGTGGCCATGCCAGCAACCTTCAGCACACCTGGTGTGCTGGTCAACTCCCATGTTTTTACTTATTCCATCAAGGTCATAAGCCTGAGCTGGTGGCCATCAGCCAACACAGATAACTCTGATGGCCATCCTTCACTCCTTAATTAATATCACACGGTGCAGACAACTGACAGAAAATACAAATGAATAATATGAAGCACTTTTAAAGGAACCAGACTCTCAAATAGAAATTCAGGCATAGAAGGGCAATGGCTGTATACCAACTTATGCACCTCGATATACAAAGGTCTTCTGGTTTTATTTTCCCATACACTGGGATATAAGAGACTTGGTGTGGTGTAAATGCCCCAGTTACTTCCCAGTACCTCCTGCATCCGTAGTGTGAGTTTAGTACAATATAGGGTATCGTTGCTGAGGGGGAATCAACAGTTCACTCCTTGTTTGGTTATTCATTTATTTAATAAATACTACTTAAAAAAGGGATTTACCAAAGCAGTGTACAATACAAAAACCACAGTTAACAATACAATACAACAGAAAATGTAACACGTCCACTTTAACATACACATATCTAAAAGAGTAACTAGCAGCATAATTGACCAACAAAAATTAAGCTGAAAAAGCTTGGGTGAAAAGAAATGTTTTTAGCATGCACCTAAAGCTCACCATCATTGGTGCATGCCTTAATTCCAGGGGCAGGGTATTCCAGAGGGCAGGGGCAACTACACTGAATGCCCTCTTTTTAGCGGCTGTCACATCCTGGGAGTGTGCAGAACTATCACGCTCTTTCATGTTTAAAAGCAGGAGATGTGTATTCTATGTTGGAGAGGGCAAGTATATACAGTCAGGGCCAGAAATATTGGAACAAGGATAACTGTTTTGGCAGTTGGCCTCTGCACACCACCACATTGAAGTTGAAAGGAAACACACCCAGATGGGAGCAAAGTCAGGACTTTCAGCTGTAATTCAAGGGGTTTGACAAAAGTGGGGCACTAACCATTCAGGAAGTAAGGCCAGTGGCATACACACACACCCATCGTTGGTGGCTCATAAGTAATGGAATGAATGGCTGACAAGCAGCTGCATGGCCAGGTGTAGCCTGTTTCCTGGGAACCCCATGACCAATCAAGCAGATAAAAGGCCTGGTGGTGGTTCTGAGTGTTACATTGGCATTTGGTAGCTGTTCACTGGAACTCCCAACATGAGGTCCAAAGAGGTGTCCATGTGAGTGAAGGAGGCCATCATTAGGCTGAGGAAACAAAATAAACCCATCAGAGAGATAGCAAAAACAGTAGGAGTGGCCAATACAACAGTTTGGAACATCCTGAAAAAGAAGGAATTAACTGGCAAGCTCAGCAACAACAAAAGGCTTGGAAGATCACAGAAGACAACTAAAGTGGATGACCGCAGAATTCTGCTCATGGTGAAGAGGAACCCTTTCATAACATCTAGCCAGGTCGAGAATGCTCTTGTGGAGGTAGGCATGTCACTGTCAACATCTACAGTCAAGAGACGGCTGTATGAATGTAAATACAGAGGCTTCACAACAAGGTGCAAACCACTGGTAACGCTCAAGAAGAGACAGGCCAGATTGGCCTTTGCCAGCAAACACCTAAAAAAGCCTGCACAGTTCTGGAATAAGATTCTTTGGACTGATAAAACCAAGATTAACTTGTACCAGAATGATGGGAAGAGAAAAGTATGGAGAAGGAAAGGAACAGCTCATGATCCAAAGCATACCACATCATCTGTCAAACATGGTGGAGGCAGTGTTACAGCATGGGCATGTATGGCTGCCAATGGAACCGGGTCATTGGTGTTTATTGATGACCTGACTGCTGATCAAAGCAGCAGGATGAATTCTGAAGTGTATAGGGGTATACTTTCTGCTCAGATTCAGCCGAATGCTGCCAAACTGATAGGATGCCACTTCATATTGCAGATGGATCATGACCCAAAACATACAGCAAAAGCTCCCCAAGAGTTTCTCAAGGCAAAGAAGTGGGATGTTCTTCAATGGCCAAGTCAGTCACCTGATCTCAACCCAACAAAGCATGCTTTTTACTTACTGAAGACAAGACTGAAGGCAGAAAGACCCACAAACCAGCAGCAGCTGAAGGCCTGACAAAGCATCTCGAGGGAGGAAACTCAGCATTTGGTCATGTCCATGGGTTCCAGACTTCAGGCAGTCATTGACTGCAAAGGATTTTCATCTAGGTATTAAAGGCGATCCTTCAGTTTGAAATGATGTTGGTTTGTTCCATTACTTATGAGCCACCAACGATGGGGGTGTGTGTATGCCACTGGCCTTACTTCCTGAATGGTTAGTGCCCCACTTTTGTCCAACCCCTTGAATTACAGCTGAAAGTCCTGACTTGGCTCCCATCTGGGTGTGTTTCCTTTCAACTTCAATGTGGTGGTGTACGGAGGCCAATTGCCAAAACAGTTATCCTTGTTCCAATATTTCTGGCCCTGACTGTATCTTTCAAGGAAAGAAGAATAAAGGGGGAGTGTTCTTAAATGGCAGGGGACTTTTGCACAAGAGGCAGAAACTCTGCTCATCTTCGCCACTTTAAGAGGAGAAATAAAGGGCTATTTGAGCATAGAACAACAGGGAAGTACTTGGGGCGGTGTGGCAGTGGGAGGTCTTTCAAAATTTTTCCATTTGTGTAAACTGGGAGGATGTTGACATTATCCTGCGACAGTTGCACAGAGCACATGTCTCTGCTACACATGTCTGTCTCAGCAGTAATAGTGAAAATAGCAAGGAGGAAGTAATAACATTTGACCAAGTACACTGAACTGAAGCTCCATTGGCGGTAATTTTTGAGTTTGTAGGGGGAAAAATGGTTGTTTACGTCCTAGTAGAGTAAGCTAATTATATAAGGTTAAAAATTGTGGTCTTCAGATGGAAAACTGTATCGAATACATAGTTCTGCTTATATTGTATACTTTAAAAAAATCCCTGCAAATGTGTATTAACAATTTTCATTTTCTGTGTCTTCGCAGGAACAAAATACCAATGAGAAAGCAACAAAAAACTATGACTTTCCTCTTTTGGACCTTGGTTCTATATCAAGTATCACAGAGCTAATGCCATTCTTCAGGATACTAAGCTGTGCTTTTAAAACTGAAAGCAACAGATCACTAAGCACATACAGCTCAAAGTATCTCAAAACAGACTGTCTCATTGGCAGCGGCACAAGGACCTTGAAACTACTGGAAGAGTGTGTAGAACGTGATTTTATAGAAAATATGGAAAGTTAGTCATGTTTAAAAAGAGAGTTCCATCGTATGAGCCTTTTAGTCATCACCAGGTTTCAGCTTTATTAAAAAGAAGATGTAAATACTAGGATGAAACACTTTAAAGTTTACAGACCTCAGCTCATGTTTACTTTTCCTACCGATGCAGTCTACACTGGTTTTATTTTTGTTGATTAGTGATATGTTGCCCTCATGTTCTGTGGGAGCAAATTAGCATAAGAACTTGCACGTTTCTTAAAATAACAGATTTTTACTTCCGAAGTAAAACGGAACCATACTTGAGTTGTTCATATAATGAAGGCGGTAGATTTGCTGTTTATCTGATCAAGGCTGTTTTAAGAGACATTCAGATTTGTAGGACTCTCTTAAAGGCAACCTCTCCCCCCAAAGAAATAGATTGGCAGATGGAGACATTCTTCTTTTTTTAGTTCTGTCTGTAAACATCTCTGTACTAAGCTGGGAAAAACATAGTACGCTGTACAGATAGATATCTGTATTCTTCTAACAAAATGTATGTGTAACCTTTCTAACATAACTTTAACAGCATAAGGCTGCAAGTATAATAAGCATACTTACTAGCAAGCAGACCTCACTGAACTAAGTGGGGCTTACTTTTTAGTAAATATCTTTAGGATTGGGCTTTAAGTTTATATGTTTGCATAGGATTTATGGAAGAACAACTCTTCTAAAACTAAGGAAACATTTTACTTGGAAGCTTTTTAGACTAGTTTTAAAGTCATGATTGCCTCTTACAATTTGCCGATTCGGAATTTAATTGTAGTAGGCCTAAAAAATTTTAAATAATGTGTATAAGGTCTGTACAGTTCTTGAAAGGTGTGTGCATGTGTGTTCTATGCTGCAAGAGAAGTACTTAATTTCTAAGCAAATAGTTCATAATTCTGTGCTAAAACATCTGTGTAGATATGGATATTTACTCAAAATGTGCATAAGATTGGGACAACTCTTCATATTGTGACTTAATTTGAGGAGGGAGAGGCTCTTGTTTCCAGCTCTTTGTTTACTACGATATTTGTAATACACAAGTAGAATCTTGGGAGCAGGAAGTTGTTAGATGGGTGCGATGCCAATAGCTACAAATGGAAAAATTGTCAAGAAAATAAATCTATGTATTAAATATAATTGCTAGCCTGATCTTTAAATGCATTGGATATTATACTTGCCTATTTTTATATGTTCTTGTACAGAATACTGTTTCTTTAGCAGATCTTCTCTCTCTCTCTCTCTCTCTCTCTCCCCCCCTCCGCCCCCCAAATGCTGACTACTTCTGGTAGATCTAGCACCTTCACTTTCCAAAAACACAGATTGGACAAAATCCAGCTAAACTTAAACGTTTCCCATTTATTTCAGTTAGGCATCTGGTTAAATTTCTCATTTAAAATCAGTGGGGCTTTTCAAGTGCTTAAGTTTGGTTAGATTGAGCCCAACATTTTTTGTGCAATATTCTTGCAAATATTTAAATATTAAATTTAAATATTTAATGCCAAGAGTTGCTTTTGTGTTTTGTTTTTAAATTCGTCATTGTCACTCTTTGTCTTAGTGCCCACTAGTACCACAAACATCTGGTGTATGGTGCAAAAAGTTCTGACAATATGGACAGAGTTACTTCAACATTTTATATAGTCGGCTATCTGTGTATTCTTATTTACTGATTAGTGATGGGGTTTCTGTATTCATTTTGATACTGATTAAATGCTGAACACATTATATGCTTTTGAAAGGACTAAAATGAAATATTATTCACTTGTTAATAATTTTGTAAAGTTATGCAATCAAGCTCAAAAAGTAAATGGTCTTTTTCATTATGAATGTGAAATTCAACTCTTTTGAATGTAAATTATTTCACACATTGTTTTAATCATAGGTATAAAGATGTAGTATCCATTATAAAACATAAAATGCTGCTCAATATTGTGTATTCCTTACTATCTGGAATTTTAAACATTTTCAAAATAAATGTAAGCCAATGTTGGTAACACTCAGGGGAACCGGATATTCTTCATTTGCAATGCCGGTTTTATGACGGAAGCTCTCCATGTATCAGCTTTGCTCTTCCCTACTAATACTGGTGAAATGCAGCTAATATCAGATATTTCACCATGCAGTTAATTCCAGGATCCCATTTTAACCTATATGCATAGTGTATGTAACATACCGTTCCACTCAAGATGATATGCACCATTATGTTTTCTTCTTCATCTTCCCTTCTGTTTGCTTCCCCGCACCCCCATCTCATTTGAAACTATCCTGAGGACTATTTTAATATCAGTTTATACTGCTTAAATGTTTTTTAAAAATTCTACCAAACTAGATCAACCTCTTTACCAGACAAGGCACTGTGGGTTAATTAACCTACGGGGCTTAACGATGCACTCTGTCCGCCATTTTTAATATGGAAGCCATGGTGGGTGGGTGCCATGGCTTGTGTTGTGAGAACCTGGGCAGCGTGGGTTGTTATCCGAGTGTTGTTTAACCCTTGCATAACCCACGTTGCCTGAATTCACATGACATGACAAGCCGCAGTGCGTGCCCACGGTGCCATGCATATTCAAAATGGCGGCCAGCATACATCGCAAAGCCCCATGGGTTAATTAATTCATGGCTTAGTGTGACGTGCGAAGCAGGTTATACTATTGCTTGATGTCTGTGGATAATTCTCTATCGCATACTGTAAATCCCCATTCAACTTTACAAACAGCATCCTATCTTTTGTTTCCCTAAGGCCACTCTTCTACATTTTATCTCACACTATGCATTTTATGAATGGGAATTATACCTGGGAAGATGGACTCGAAATCTTTTGGTCCCCCATAATTCTGAGGGCTTGCTGTACATGGCTTATAGATGCACAATAACTGCACAAGAATATTAGTCAATTATTTTGATTTAAATACTGATATTTGCTTCTAAAACTTGAAAACAGTATAGCTTGGTTTGAGGGAATAACTTTTCATACTGCTATTGACACTTCTGTTTTCCAAGTAGTGATACAACAGTAAGAACAATACAAATTTGATTGTTGCTTTTAATGGATACTGTTACTTTAAAATTACAGATTAAGTGATACCACTTCAGAAAATTACTCTTTATGACAAAAAAGAAACTGAGGATATGTTTGTGGTATTTAAAATGATTGCCAAAGAAGAGTCGAGGTTAATTTGTAAACGAGATAATGGCTGCTGTGTAAGGTTGTTGTGTGTTTTTGAATGTAACTTTCACATTAAATATTTTGTTGAAGTACCTATTGAAATATCAAGTGTTTATTAATTCTGCTTAAGTTGGATTGCATTTTGTGATTTATTGTTTCTAATACTTGTATCCCACATAAAGCAGCTTAAAATAAACAATAAAACAGATTAAAACAAATCTAAAAACAAAGTTACAACCTAGTTTTAAAACCAAGATGCTCAGAATAATTGCAAATGTAAGTGGACAGCATATTTCATTATTCTTGGTTTCGTTTTAAATCTATGTGTAACAGAACAAATGACTGACAGCAAGGGAGTGTGATGGGATGGTGGGTGGAGTTAGAGAGTGACAGAAGGGGAGTAAGAGACAGAAGAATATGAGAGGAGTTGGATTCGAACCGTTAGGAGAAAGAAAGAGAGGGCATTTTTCAGACTAATGTGAGTCCTTTTTTTTTTTTCAGTTGATTGGAGTCTAGTGCTTGATTCCAAGTGGCCTGTCCACCATTAAGGAGATGTTGCCCTTGTCACATCCAGGACGTCATGCTGTGTTAATCGTTTGATCTTATGACACAGAATGTTATATAATAATTATGAGATTCCCAGAAAAAGAAACAGGCTGAAAGACAACAGAATTAGAAAAGCAGAAAAACCACTACCAAAGAAGGCAGAAGGTGAAAAAATTAATATATAGGGAATACACTTGATGCAGCGAGTGTCAGGTGGAGTGTCAGCATCACACCAACTCTTCAGGCATTTGATGTGTGTTTAAGTTGTACATGTGAGGGGGGAGCATACTAACTGTCACCCTTCCACTGTCATTCTCATCACACTTGGAGGGTGACTGTGTGCAAGGGAGAGCCGCCTCTATCCATGAAGGCTCTCCCTGTGATTTAATGTCCTGATTTTCTCCTCACATGTAGAGCTTACTTGTGTGCCAAATGTCTGAAAGAGGGCTTTAGTCTGTATAGGCTCTCAGTTATTTGGCAGATTAGCTTCATTTCCTCCTGCAATAACTCAGAACTTTTTATATGCATCTTGTATTCCAACACTTTAAACAATCTCTTATCTAGGGATTGTTGGTATTGCAATTCTGTTAAACTGCCTTGATTGAGTTGATGGGATTGGACTTCCCAGTTTAGAAACTGAATGAAGTGTACATCTGTAGAAAGGTTCTTTGACATACTTCACTTGTTGTCGCTCCATTGTGCTGATACACAAATGGAACGCCATCCAGGAACAGGCTAGTGCATGATTGAAGAGGGTGTATACTCTTCAGTTACTGAACTTTTGTTTTGGTTTGGGGTTTGTGACTCATGTGATAGTCTGGGCAGCAGCCCTAATTGTTTTCTTATGGAGTCTTCTGGATATTCATAGGATTTACAAATGTACAACCTCATCAAAATGCACTGACAATTGCTTTTAGATATCACTTAAAACAGATTTACTCTTCACACACATGAACTACTACTTCACACAATTTATGTCTCAGTAAAGATACTGGAGATGGAAGCTGATCAATATTCCAGAGGTTTCTTTCTGCTTAACCATAGTTCATGCTGATCCCAATGAACAGATCTTCAGGAATGACCAGCATCGGCTTGGACTCTGACAAAAGACCCTAGCAAGAAAAGGGTTGACAAAAAAAGTTTAGTCTGATTTAGTTCAACAAAGTTGAATGGATAATCTTACTATTTTTGCCTAGTAGTCTCTTGACAGAAAGTAGATCTCCAGATGTTTTGGACTACACCCCCCAGCATTACTATTGGCCATGCTGGCAGAGGCTTCTGGGAGTTGAAGTTCAAAACATCTGGAGAGTTACCTTCTGCCCAGCCCTGCCCTAGACTAACCTTAGATTGCTCATGAAACTGAAGGTGTTACTTCCTATGAGGAGAATACAGAGGTACTGTATTGCCAATTAGTTTATTCCAAAGACCTGAAAGACAACAATTCTTAACTATTTTACTTTCCTTTAGACATAAAAGTGCAATGTCTGCTCCTAAGGGACTTGAAATGCAAGCTGTGAAAGGGCGGGAGGGGCATGGAATGGAGAGAAAAGAGCTGGTTGTTAGTTTTTTGTTCAAGCTGGGCAGGCTGAGGAGCAAACAGGAGATACACTAAGACTGTATTTGTACTTAACTCTGATTTAACACTAGAGTTATTTGTATTTGGCCTGTATAGTTATTTTTGTCATTCGTGTTGTACTCATTGGAAATCTGAATAACTCAATATTTATGTATATATTTATTTGACTCCTGAGTAATTACTAATCTGCTCCTCCAAATTCTGAATATAGAATCCTGAGATAATTACATCTGGGGTCATGAGCAAGATACTGTAGTCCAAATAAGAATAATAATTGTAGAGGCACCATGAACCCATTTGTACTGAAGCAGAAAGCGTCCGAGTCCAATAGACAGGGGTATAAACTCCTTTGACATTACCCTATTTCTTTGGAGCACCCTGGCTGCCTAAATTCTCAGGGGAGTATTTGGAGGAGAATGGTGGGGAATGTTAAAGTCACACTGCAGTCCTTGTTTAAATTGCCCAAATTGCCTGAGTGGCAGAAAATTGAGATATTGCCAAGTGGAAGAGGTAGGAAAGCAGGAAGTGGTCACTTGGGCATAAAATGGAAAGGAGATGGGAACACATTTTAGGAGACTAGGGTGCATGTCTAATACATGCACGCCATCTGAATTGATACAGATTTTATTCCAGAATTAAAGAACCTAGTTTAGGATAATATGCTCTGGGGCTTCAAGAAGCTTTAATGGAGATTGAAAAGTTGGAATCATGTGAGGACCAGGACATATACCATATACTTGAGGAGGTTTGTGGAAGGGTTATATGATGTTTTGCCAAAAGGGCTTAAAATTGCTTCTTTGGCAAAATGGAGAAGCACTTTTCTAGGACTTAATGAGAATGTTATAAGACTAATGGGGAATCATAAACAGGATAGGGCAGCCTTCCCTAACCTGGTGCCTTCCAGATGTGTTGGACTACAACCCCCAGCATTCCCCAGCCAACCAGGTAATCTGCCCAGGGAACATTGGTTATTGGACAGATTTAAAATATAATTAATAACTAAAACAATCTGGAGGGCACCAGGTTGGGGAAGGCTGAGACAGGGCTTTTGTGAAGCAATCTTGTCAGGAGTATGATTGAATCATTGCTTTGTAGGCAAGGTCCAATGAAGCTAATCCTGCACAAATAGGAAGGAGAATGGCAGTTTGTATCTCAAAGAAGAGCTGAAGGAAATGGAGCTGAAGAAAATGGAGAAAATCAAGAAAATGCTGGAAAAGGTACAGAGTAGATGCAAAAGGTGAAAGATCTGAAGCAAGAGTTTATGAGGACTGCAGGATGGATTCACAAAACACCATATGGTGGAAACGGCAGCAGATCACAGGATAAATTGGATGGGCATAGCATATCTATCTCATCGAAGATGTGGTAAACAGCACATTTCCAGAAGATGGATAGTGGAGAAGGATGATGTTGACAAGAGTGTTCATGAACTGGAACAGTCCAAACAAGCCCTGGAAGAACAGGTGGAAGAAATGAAGACCTAGAAAAGAATTTGAGGATAAGATGCCAAGCTGCATCTGGAAGTGAACCAGCAAGACATGAAGGTAATGTCTGAGCAGAGTCTCTAGGCCCAAGATGAGCAAAATGAAAGAAAAAGGAAGCAGCTGATGAGATGTGTGAGAGATGGAACTTGAAGATGAGAAGAAATACCACTCCATTGTTCTGGATGAGAGAAAGAAGCTGGAAATGGACATAAAGGACCTGAAGGCCCACTCAGACTTTGCTAAAAGAATAAAGATAAAGCAAACAGCTCTGGAAGTTGCAGGCTATTTCTATTTCTCAAAAGTTCTATTTGAGATTTGAAGTTCAAATCTCAAATAGAAGATTTGAGTCCTGAAATGCCATTTAGAAATCTACAAATAAATAAATAAGGCCTTGTGCCTATCCATCTGTAATTTGACAGGGTGTTTTTTGTTTGTTTGTTTTACTAAGGGACACCTCTGCAGCGTCTGCTGTTTTCATACAAATTGCCCACAAAATCTTTCCACAAAAATCCCTGTAGCTATTTGTCTGAAATTTGAAAAGCTTCATCCCCTCAGAAGGGTCTATTATGCCTGCTAATTAAATCCAATACAATTTCATGGAGAGGCCATAGCTCAGTGGCAGGGCACATGCTTTGCATGCAAAAGGTCCCAGGTGCAATCCCTGGTGTCACCAGGTAAGGCTGGAAAAACTCCTATCTGAAACCCTGGAGAACCATTGCCAGTCAGCATTGACAGCACTGGGCTAGATGGACCAATGGTCTGACTCTGGTATAAGGCAGCTCCCTACGTTCCTGTTAAAAGGTTTAAAGTTATAGCTATTTGTTGTTTTCCAATGATAGTCAATGAAAGGCACTAAACTTTGGATTTCCAAATTTTACTGCAGATCCAGCCCTGAGGTGAATCAAGTGTTTGGCCACAGCATGAAGAAATTAATCAGGAGGGCTTTAAACTGAATCCTATGGGGGAGGGAGACTTAAAGTTGGGGGTAACAATGGATGAAGGATTATGCACCACAACGGAGATAACAGCTCTAACAGCAACCAATAATAGTCTTCAAAAAATGTAGAAAGAAAGGCAGACTATAAAACGCATGGACTTCGATGTCTATATACTAATGCCCAGAGTATGGGAAATAAACAGAATGAACTCGAACTCTTAATAGAGGAGGGAAATTATGACTTGATAGGTGTAGCTGAAACTTGGTGGGATGGCTCCTATGACTGGAATACAGCAATTGAAAGGTATAACTTGTTCAAAAAGAACAGAAGGAACAGAAAGGGAGGTGGAGTCGCACTATATGTTAAAAAATACATATCTCTGCACAGAAACACAGGAGGATGAGCTTTGTAGCCCCATCAAGAGCATCTGGGTTAAAATAAATGAAGCAAAGAATAAAAGGAACATGGTGATCGGAGTCTACTACCAGCCACACAATCAAGGAGAAGACAAGGATGAAACTTTTGAAAAGCAAATTGCTAATGTTTCAAGGAAGCATGATGTAGTAGTAATGGGGGACTTCAATTTCCACGATATCTGTTGGGAGACAAATTCTGCAAAACATGGCCCCTCCAGGAAATTCCTGACTTGTGTGGCGGATAACTTCCTCCCACAGAAACTGGATGAAGGAACTAGAGATAGGCTATCCTTGACTTGATCCTAACCAACAGAGATTTACGACTTAGTGTAGCAGTTACAGGAACTCTGGGGGGAAGTGACCATGTTATGCTTGAGTTCTTGGTTGTAAAGGAAGCAAAAGCTGAGTGTAGCCAAATGCATACCCTGGATTTTAGGAAAGCCAATTTTAATAAACTCAGAACGATGATAAGTAAGGTCCCATGGCAAGCCACTCTAATGAGAAAAGAAGTCCAAGATGGGTGGGAGTTTAAAAAAAAAAAAAATCTAAAGGCACAATTACAAACAATTCCAACAAGAAAAAAGGGTGGAAGACAACAGAAGAAGCCAATGTGGCTTCACAAAAAGCTAACAGATGACCTGAAAACAAAAAGAAGGACACACATAGGAAGTGGAAGGAAGGCCAAGCTACAAAGGAAGAGTACAGGCAGGTAACACAGAATTGCAGGGATGGTGTCAGGAAGGCTAAAGCTGAGAATGAGCTGAGGTTAGTGAGGGATGCTAAAAGCAACAAAAAGGCTTTCTTCAGATACGTGCATAGTAAAAGACAGAGGGAAGAAATGGTGGTTCAGCTATTCAGTGAGGATGGCAAAATAACAGATGACAAAGAAAAGACAGAAGTGCTCAGTTCCTACTTTGGCTCAGTCTTCTCCCAAAAGAGGGTCTATGACCCCCTGGCAAAGGTGAAGTACAGGCTGAAGGAGCAGGATTGCAGCTTGAGACTGATAGGCATATGGTCAAAGAACACCTAATTACTTTGAATGAGTTCAAATCTCCCGGGCCAGATGAACTGCATCCTAGAGTAATACAGGAACTGGCAGAAGAACTCTCAGAACCACTGCCTATTATCTTTGAAAAATCATGGAGAATGGGTGAAGTGCCAGAAGACTGGAGGAGGGCTAATGTTGTCCCTATCTTTAAAAAGGGCAAAAAGGAGGAACCTGAGAACTACAGACCAGTCAGTCTGATATCAATCCCTGGGAAAATTCTGGAGTAGATTATAAAGCAATCCATCTGTAAGCACCTTGAAAACAATGCAGTGATTACTTGAAGCCAACATGGATTTGTCAAGAACAAATCCTGCCAGACGAATCTGATCTCATTTTTTGATCAGGCAACCTCCCTTGTGGACTATGGGAATGCTGTAGACATAATATATCTCGACTTCAGCAAAGCTGTCGACAAAGTACCCCATGATATCCTGATTAGCAAACTAGCTCCAAGTGAGCTAGGTAGATCCACAGTTGGCTACGGAATTGGACTCAAAGAGTGCTTATCAATGCAATCTTCTCAAATTGGGGAGAGGTAATGAGCAGGGTACGGCAGGGCTCAGTCCTGGGCACAATGCTCTTCAACATTTTTATTAATGTCTTGGAGGAGGAGGTGCAGGGAATGCTGATCAGATTTGCAGATGACACAAAATTGGGTTGGATAGCTAATAACCTGGAAGACAGAAAGAAAATTCAAAGTGATCTTGATAGGCTGGAGTACTGTGCAGAAAACAACAGAATGAAATTTAATAGGGATAAATGCCAAGTTATGCACCTAGGAAAAAGAAACCAAATGCACAGTTACAAGATGGGGGACACGTGGCTCAACAATACTACAAGCGAGAAGGATCTTGGAACTGTTGTTGATCACAACCTGAATATGAGCCAACAATGTGATGTGGCTGCAAAAAAGGCAAATGCTCTTTTGGGTTGCATTAATAGAAGCATAGCTTCCAAATCACGTGAAGTACTAGTTCCCCTCTACTCAGCACTGCTTAGGCCTCATCTGGAATACTGTGTCCAGTTCTGGGCACCACACTTTAAGAGGGATGCAGACAAATTGGAGATGGTTCAGAGGAGGGCAACGAAGATGATCAGGGGACTGGAAACAAAGCCCTATAAGGAGAGACTGAAAGAACTGGGCATGTTTAGCCTTGAGAAGAGAAGACTGAGGGGAGATATGATAGTGCTCTTCAAGTACTTGAAAAGTTGTCACAGAGAGGAAGGCCAGGATCTCTTCTTGATCATCCCAGAGTGCAGGACACGGAATAATGGACTCAAGTTACAGGATGCCAGATTCCGGCTGAACATCAGGAAAAGCTTCCTGACTGTTAGAGCAATACGACAATGGAACCAATTACCTAGGGAGGTAGTGGGCTCTCCCACACTGGAGGCATTCATGATGAAGCTGGACAGCCATCTTTCAGGGATGCTTTGACTTGGATTCGTGCTTTGGGCAGGGGGTTGGACTTGATGGTCTTATGGGCCCCTTCCAACCCTACTATTCCATGATTCTATAACTGTATAAGTGATGTCAGGGGTATTTCTGGGCGCAGGGAGTTGGATAGCAGTTCAGATTCTGAAGGAGAACCATCAGACATGGGGGAGGTGTCTTCCCAGGCTAGTCTAGATATGAGTAGGCCTGCTTCTCAGGTTACAAATGTACAGATGGCTGAGCTTGAGGGCCCCTCCTCACCCCCTCACCCCCGCCCCTCCCGTGAGAGGCAGCGAACAGGAGGTTGACCTAATAGATGCCAGGCACAAACGCAGAGCAAAGAGAGAGAAGGCGGGGGCAGAACTTAAGACGGTCTACCCGATTGGCCTTGTGTGAGAAGCTGTGCTTAGAGGCCTCACGAGAAGAGAGGGACCTGCCCCTCTTATGGTAGGCTAGTGGGACCGCCTCCCTCTTCAAATGGCAGGCAACTCTCGTAAATTCCATTTGGATCCCCCAAAGGCATTCCTTGTAGACAGAAAGTTTCTCTGAGAATTTGCATCTGTATGACCCTGTGAATTAATGGATTAAAAGCTGTAGACTGAAGCCTCTCGTCTGTGTATTTTGGGGCAGTGAAGTGAAGTGGGCACTAAGGGAATTGTGACAAGTGGCCTCTGAATCAGTCCAAGTCTAATTGGAATGTTTTCTGAATCAGAGTCCAAACCAGATCTTGCAGTTGGTACACACCCCTAGTAGCAGCAGATGCCCTGTGTACACCCGTTGGTTCCTGAGTTCACCAAATGGTTAAGAAAACCTTTATCTTCTACAATGAGTAGGGATATACTAATCTCACTTACCGGTCCGCTGCCTGGGTCCGCTGGCAGGGGGGGGGGGAAGCGATCCATCCCTCCCCCCCGGAATCCTCTCCAGCCGGCTCTACTCTGCGGCAAGGCCACAGAGCCGCTGGCTGGAGCTGGCCACAGCCGGACTGCCAGCCGCTGCTGGGCTGCTGCAGCCACAAATGGCAGCTGTCGTAGCAGCCGCCATTTACGTCCTTGCATTAGGCCATGATAGGCTACGTAAGTATTTATGTAGCCTATCATGGCAAAGAGCAGGGCTGCAAATGGCTGTCAGGAGCGCCTTGGTGGCCTCTCTCAGTAGATTCCAATAGCCAACTCAAGACACAGACGAAAGGATTTCTTTTCAAAGCTTTAATCCTTTTACAACTTAATGACTCTTTCAGATGCTAATCACCAGCGACTAAAGCAAGGAACAGCAGAGTGGCCAGTTTGAAAGAGAGTCACTTGAAGACCCAGAACTTATGGGCTAGGGAGAGATCCTCCCTCTTTCCCTTGAGTCCATGGGAGGCAGCCGTTGCTTGAATGCCAAACGGGCGCTACGCCTCCTTTCCACGCCCTCCATCGCTCGTCGCTCTTTGCGTCTGCATCGAGCATCTAAGAAGCCCCCCTCCCGCACTCCCTCACTACCAGGTTCACTATCTACCTCAGGAATGCCGGCAGGAGGAATCTCTGCCAGGTGCTGAGCCTGTGAGGGATGAGCTGGCTCCTCTCCCACGGATTGTTCCTCCTCCTCAGAATCAGAACTGCTCTGGGGCTCTCTGGGCTCAGTTTCCACCCTGTCAATGGCATAGCGGCCGCCATTTGCACCCCTGCTCTTTGCCGTGATAGGCTACGTAAGTATGTACGTAGCCTATCATGGCCTAATGCAGGGACGCAAATGGTGGCCGCAGCAGCCCAGCAGCAGTCGGAAGACGACCAGGAGCCACCGCCGCTGGAGCCAGGTAGGTCTGTTCCGGGGGGGGATTTTGGGGGGTGGCAGGGGGGTAGTCCATTCCGCCATGGACTCCGGGGGGGCAGATTTTAAAGAATCTGGCCTCACTGGAGTCCGTGGCAGAATTTGCCAACATCCCTAAAAATGAGAGTCACTAGGTTGTAAGGGATCTCTGAAAGCACATTTAGACCAACTCCAATCATAATATCATATGGCTTGCTTTGTTTTAGCATGCTGAATGCTCATTGTTTGAATGCTCATTGTGGATGTGGTAGGATCACAGCACCCTGCAGACCTGGAAAACTGATATTCTGGGTACAGCTGGAAAGTGAATTGCGTGTTGTCACCTTGTGTTTGTAGGATCAGAGCATTCAGGCCACTAGCTCCCATGCCAGAAGTATCCTCCTGTATGGTCTGCTTCACTGTGAATCTCAACAACCACTTTCGGTCACTGGCTCTCTTCACACCTGGCATTTTATCCCATTATTCTGGCTTCCCAACAATCCTGTAAGGTGGGCTAGGAGAAGAGATAGTGGCTCTCTCCCCCCCCCCCCCGGTGCTATTGTTACTCTTTACCCTTATCCTGGTTTCCCAAGGACCCTGCAAGGTGGGCTAAGAGATGAGATACTGGCTGGCTAGGTGGGAGGGAGTACTATGGAAAACCACCTCAGCATTACTGCCTTATCTAAAAGAACTCCACACCCCTAAAGGAAACTATTAAAAATTACCATTCCAAGCTCTGCATGATGAATTTATTCTGGAGAGGAGAAAGGGCACTTTTAATACCCATTGAAATCCTACCTGTCAAGCCTTTCTCCTGCGTGGCTGAGAAGGGAGACTCCCCCATCCACCCTGGGAGGAAAAAAGGCCATCAATCTGGGGAGCAAAAGGGAGAAGAAACAGTCAGTGAAGTCAATGGGAGGGGGAGGTTCCAAGTCAATGCACTGAATGGTATGGGAGACCTTAAGACTGCTACTCTGACCTTCAGTGCACCCCTATGCATGCCTACTCAGAAGCGAGCCACACAGATTTCAGTGGCACTTATTCCCAGGAGAGGAAAGCCTTATAGCCAATGAGTTTACTCAGAAGTAAACATTGCTGTGTTTAGGGGGATCTCGAAGAAGCATTTGGGATGGTTAACCACTTTACTGTTCAAGTGCCCATAGTGGAATGGGAGAGAGGCAGAAACGGTCATTGGAAGCGTGGTCAGTGACCTCCCCCCGCCCCCGATTTGTTGTCATGACATTGTTATTCAACACTGTGGAGCAACACCCCCTAGCACAAGCCCATACAAAGTGGGACAAAGTGCTAAAGGGGAAATACACAGGGGGAAATGGCAATTTCAATCACAAACAGAGAATGCCGGGTTTTCCCCCTTCTCAGATAACATGGGAAGAGGGAGGGGAAGTTGTGAGATAACAGCAGGAGAACAGCGGCGCCATTTAAAGCTCCTGTGAATACCAGTGATTAAAGAATAACGATCCTGCTAAAAAACCAAGGTGTGAAGAGAGCCACTATGTCATACGGGAGTAGATGAGGCGGTGAGTTTGTATTTGACTGAGCCAAAATAGTGCTGCCATGCTTGAGCAGGAATTTGAAGCTGGGTTTGGGCTTGCAAAACAACAATTTTTAGACAGGATCCCTGTTGCAACAGAAATAATAAATAAAAATGTTGGGGTACTTTCAAGACATTGGGTTAGGGCCAGTCATGCTTAAAGTTGAAATCAGTGGAGAAAGTAATGGACGAACTTCAGTCCCAATAGAACATAAGGACCATACTGGATCAGATCAAAGATCTATCCAGTGCAGCATTCCGTTCACACAGTGGCCAATCAGCTGCATGTGGAAAACCCACAAGCAGGACAAGGGCTATAGTACTCTCCTGCTCATGTTCTGCCTCTGATACTGAAAGTAGCATATAGCTGTCAGGACTAGTAGCCATTGATAGCCTTATCCACCATGAATTTGTCCAATCCCCTTTTAAAGCTATCCAAATTGGTGGCCCTCTTGTGGAAGTGAATTCCATAGTTTAACTATGCACTGTATGAAGAAGTACTTCCTTTTATCTGTCCTGAATCTGCCACCAGTCAGCTTCATGAGATGGCTGTGGGTTGTAGTATGTCTCCGTGTCCATTTTCTCCACACCATGCATAATTTTATACATCTGTATCATGTCTCCTCCTTACTCCCCTTTTCTCTTAAGCTAAACAGTCCCAGACCTTTCTTCATAGGGGAGTTTCTCATTTCTGCACTTTTTCCAACTCCACAATGTCCTTTTTTAGGTGCAGTGAACTGTACACAATATTCTAAGTGTGGTCGTACCATAGATTTGTATAAGGGTGGTATGATATTGGCAGTTTTGTTTGAATCCTTTCATAAAAGGAATATTTGCCTTTTTCCACAACAGCGTCGACATTTTCAATGGGTCTACTGACTCTGCAGCTCCTGCTGCAATCCTAGCCTCGCTTACCTAGGAGTAAGCCCCACTGAAAACGATTAAGTAGTTTTCTGAGTATACAGGTATAGGATTGCACACTGCACCGGATTTATTGTGGTAAAATCTTCTGTGCAGTAGAGTACCCTTTGTCAGACCCATGAAGGGTTATCCTCGTCACATTATACATTCTCCATTATGCACAGAGAGAGAGAGCGCGCTGGGGCAGGTAACGGGGGTCCCAAAGGCCCCGCAAAGCGAGGGGTAGGAGCGCGTCTGTGACGTTTCTTGAGACCAGCTGCACTCGAAGAAGTAGTAGCGTGACGCCCTATGCGACAGCCGCAACGCACAGAAGGAAAGCGAAGGAAAACATCAATTTGCCTCTCTCCAGGCTCCGCCCCGGAAGTACCTCGAATTAGAGAAGAGGGGCTTGGGAAAGAGGAAGCTTGATTCCAGCTGCGGCTTTTGTACTGGAGCTAAAATGGCGGCGGCGCAAACCCAGAGCGGGATTCTTCTCAGTGCGGTGAGAGTGGATGAAGGCGCGCGGGGACGGGAGAGGGTTCTTGCACAGCGCGGAGGAGGTTGCGCTCATGTAGCCTGTGAAGGGAAGGACGAGGCAAGACTTCGGGGGCAGCCATAAATGCGTTTCGCCCCGTACAGCGCTTGCACGGGGAGGGGGGTGGACAGGTTTGCTTTTGCTCCCTACAATTCCCGCCTCCTCCTCCTCTCGCGTTCTCACGGTTCCCTGTTGAAAATCCACGTTGGCTGTGAAGTTAGAAGGTCCCGTTTCTTTCTGCGGACTTCCGCCGCGGCGGTGTGGTTTCTTTCCATCTCTTGTTTTTGTTGTACAGAGCTGAAGAGCTCTGCGGTTTGTCGTTACGATCCATCTTCCGTCCTTAAAAGGTGACTTCTCAAGACTCTGAGAGGGTTTCTGCACCTTTAAGAATTGTGTAAAGGGGAAAACTATGCCTGGTGTGGACTATCCCGTTATTGCAGGGCGATGCGTGGAAAAGAGGCGCCTTGTGAAATTCACTTATCTGTGTAGCGTTTAAAGGGTGCAAGAGCTTCCTGGGGATCTGAAGCGAGGGGAACTGTTGGTGCTTCATAATGGTTTAGGCCACAGTCACCTATAAAACATTGCTCTTTTTTGTGTTGTAATACTGTCTGCTGCTTTTGAGCGCTTAAATGGGGGTCTTCTCTCACATAATATGGTGGCTTTGCAAGGAAGGGCAGTGAGAATCTCAAGGAAGCAGGCTTGATGTTGAACTAGCTTTCGTTAGTTGGAACTAGATGTTTAGCTTTCGTTTTTCTGGAAGAGGAGGAGCCAGTGTAAGGGTGATTTTATTAGCAGGCTTTGCCCGCTGAATACCAATAGCGTACTTTGCCTATTAGGAACATTTGCTGCTGCCTTTTTTTATTTTAATGGACACTGGACAGTATTACTGTTTGTTTTATGTTTGATTATGTATACGTGTGTGAATATTGTTACAAGCGGCAATGCCATTGGCTTGGTACAAATAAAATTTGATTTGATTTGCTACCTTATTAAGGAAGGGTGCAATCCTATGCATGTTTAGACATTAAAAAAAAGTCCTACAACCCAACATGGCTGGCTGGGGTATGCTGGGAGGTGTAGGACTTTTCTATGTATAAACATGCATAGGATTGTGCCCTAAACCACCTAGTCTAGGGCTTCCTGAGATCCTTCTGACATGAAAATCCAGGGATTGAGCCTGGGATCTGAAACATTAAAGGCATTTGCTTTTCGAAATGCATATACCATATGCATTTCAGCATACTGTTCACAGGAAGCTTATAAGTACTTTAAAACAATAAAAACCCACCAACAAATCAATCAGCAACATAACAATAAAAGTAAAAAAACAGTGTATGGACACTATCACAACAGCAGGATAAAAACCTAGTCAAAGTTTTAAAAGCCCAGGAAAATAGAAAGGCCTTTACCTATGCCCAAACAGCATCTAAGTAGGCATTAGCCTAGTTCTCACATAACACTAAGTCATTGTGTGGTTTGTTGAAATCTGGCTAACCCATCCCTGCCAACAAACCATGGTTTGTTAACCAATTACAAACCACAAATAGAAGCCTTTGTTTGTTGTTGGCTTACGAAATCTGGCTTGTTTAAATCATGGCTTGTTATGTCTGAACCCAGAACCATAGCTTATCCCTGGCTTGCTTGTGCTGCTGTCCATTCTGAAACAAAGGCACCTGGCAAGAGCAGCCTGCAAATGAACATTGGTAAGAAACAATCCAGAAATAGGAAAAAGAAACTGCTGTTTGTTAGCTCATCTGCAAGACAGCCCGTGGCTTAAGCAACAAATCATGGTTAACAAACCATAGGTTAGTGTTACATGTGAATGTAGCTGGATGGCATTCCAGAGGTGGGGCTTCACAACTGAAAGTCTTTTCCTGATTCCTACCTACCAGATCTCAGAAGGTGGGGTCACCAAGAGAAGGACCTCCAAGGAAGACCTTAGTGTACAGTGAGACTTGTGTTGGAGGAGGCTCTCTTTCAGGTACCCAAGTTCCAAGCCATGTAGGCTTGGGATTACCCAAGCACTAGCATGTTGAATTGTCCTTGGAAGTGTAAGCTTTTAAAGAACCAGCAGTTTACGTTCCCATTGGCTGACCACAATTAGTAGCTGTACTGTGAACTTCCTGTAGTTTCTGGATCATCTTTAAAGGCAGCCTGCATACAACAAACTTCAGTATTGAATCTGGAGGTTGCCAAAGCATGTGGCCAGGCTATCTCTGTCCAGGAGGGACTGCATCTGGTGCACCAGCCTCAGTTCATAAAAGACACTCTGGGCCTTGGGCACAACTTGGGATTGCGAGGGCGAAGCAGAATGCTTCCACTGTCTTATCTGAATTTGATGAAAAGGAGATATAGACCTCACTCAGCAGTTTCATGTGTATTAGGAGTGGGTAGCCCAAGGGCTACATGTGACCCTCAGATGCTGCCGCAGGCGCCCAGTATTGCCATCACCCCCTCCCCAGATTCCTCATGTACACCACCAAGAGCGTATGTAAGAAGTGTCATCCCTTTTTTTCCAAGTGTGATCGGGCTCCCAGCAGCCCACCAGTCCGACTGCTGGGTGCCTGATCATGTTGAGAAAGAGGGTGTACAGGGAAAGTTTTCTCTGCACACCATTTTTCCCAGCAGAATAGCTTGGAGGAGTGTGAGATTAAAGCCTCTCCCTCCTCTCAGCAATCCCGATCAAGATTGCTGGATGTGGGGGGGGGGGGGAGGCTTAAACTCATCCCCATCAGAGCGATTGCTGGAGAAGGGGAAGTTTCCCCCACTGCCAAATTCCCTCACCGAGTGATCCTGATACAGATTGCTCTTTTCTTGCTGGCAGCAGCAGTGAGAAAAAAGCAATATGTATCAGGATTACTTGGGGGGGGGGTGGAGAGAAGACTCTTTGTTCTTTCATTGCAGTATGTTTGTGTATATGTGTGCATACATGCACATGCATATGTGTGTGCATGTGACGCTGCCTTGGGGTCATGGGCTGCACGCACGTGGTCCTTGAGGTTGGAAAGGCTGTGAATCCCTTGTCTAGGGCTTCAACAGGAGTGCCACCTTGAAACTCCCTTGGGACCTTCCATTTGCTCCCACCAGTTTCTTGGGATGGACCTAGTTTAATAGCCCCACCACCCCAGCAGAATGGAATGGTCACTGAATCTACTACAAAGAAAGTGGTACTCCAAGTCTTACAGAATTTTACTGCATACCCAGAACAGATCCAAAGCAATATCTTCCCATCAGATCTCAAAGAACAGAGAGGTTCATAAGCAATTGCATCCATTCTGCATTTACTCATTATCTTGACATCTTTGAAATGTAAAAGGGTCCCATTCTGCGCTTTCCCTGTTAGGCTGAAGTAATGGGCTAGACTGTAAATTAGATGGAGAGTGATTTGCTTTCCCCTTTGAGATTTATAGCTAAGCAGGGATTTTAATCTGGGTTTCCCACATCCAAACTCCACACCCAAACCACTACACCATAGTTATAGGGGAAGACTGTAACTTCTGTTCCAGCACTCCACTGATGATGAAGTTGCTACTTAGACTCTTCAACTATTACATGTTCATTTGGAGAACCAGAGTTGCACAGTGGCATAACGATTAGAGAGTGAAGTCAAGTGGGCCTTAGGAAGCATTAGTAACAACAAAGCTAGCGGAGATGACAGTATTCCAGCCGAGCTATTTAAAATCCTAAAAGATGATGCTGTTAAAGTACTGCACTCAATATGCCAACAAATCTGGAACACTCAACAGTGGCCACAAGACTGGAAAAGGTCAGTTTACATTCCAATTCCAAAGAAGGGCAACGCCAAAGAGTGCTCAAACTACCGCACCATTGCGCTCATTTCACATGCCAGCAAGGTGATGCTCAAAATCCTACAAGCTAGGCTTCAGCAGTATGCGAACCGAGAACTACCGGAAGTACAAGCTGGGTTTAGAAGAGGCAGAGGAACTAGAGATCAAATTGCCAACACTCGCTGCATCATGGAGAAAGCAAGAGAATTCCAGAAAAGCATCTATTTCTGCTTCATTGACTACGCTAAAGCCTTTGATTGTGTGGATCACAACAAACTCTGGCAAATTCTTAACGAGATGGGAGTGCCAGACCACCTTACCTGTCTCCTGAGAAACCTGTACAAGGGTCAAGAAGCAACAGTAAGAACCAGACATGGAACAACCGATTGGTTCAAAATTGGGAAAGGAGTACGACAAGGCTGCATATTGTCACCCTGCTTATTTAACTTATATGCAGAGTACATCATGAGAAATGCCGGGTTGGATGAATCAGAGGTCGGAATTAAGATTGCCGGGAGAATTATCAACAACCTCCGATATGCAGACGATACCACCCTAATGGCAGAAAGCGAAGAGGATCTAAAGAGCCTCTTGGTGAGGGTGAAAGAGGAGAGCGCAAAAGCTGGTTTGAAACTCAACATTAAAAAAACGAAGATCATGGCATCTGGCCCCATCACTTCCTGGCATATAGAAGGGGAAGAAATGGAAGCAGTGACAGATTTTACTTTCTTGGGCTCCAAGATCACCGCAGACGGTGACTGTAGCCATGAAATTAAAAGACGCTTGCTCCTTGGGAGGAAAGCTATGGCCAACCTAGACAGCATAGTAAGAAGCAGAGACATCACCTTGCCGACAAAGGTCCGTCTAATCAAAGCTATGGTTTTCCCAGTAGTAATGTATGGCTGTGAGAGCTGGACTATAAGGAAGGCTGAGCGCCGAAGAATTGATGCTTTCGAACTGTGGTGCTGGAGAAGACTCTTACGAGTCCCCTGGACTGCAAGGAGGTCAAATCAGTCCATCCTAAAGGAAATCAACCCTGAGTGCTCATTGGAAGGACAGATAATGAAGCTGAAGCTCCAATATTTTGGCCACCTAATGCCAAGAGAAAACTCCCTGGAAAAGACCCTGATGCTGGGAAAGACTGAAGGCAAAAGGAGAAGGGGACGGCAGAGGATGAGATGGCTAGATAGCATCACGGATGCAATGAATATGAACTTAAGCATGCTCCGGGAAAGAGCACAGGACAGGAAGGCCTGGCGTGCTATGGTCCATGGGGTCACGAATAGTCGGACACGACTGAACGACTGAACAACAACAACATAACGATTCTCCCTTTAGTAAAGTAGATAGCTAGCATGCAGATGCACTGTGCTGCAAAACAGAAAGAGTAGAAATGGCCCCCTATACCTGGGGGAGGATCACTGAGACATGCAAGAAGATACTGGTTTATTTTAAAACTGCTTCTTCCTAACCTGCAAATCATAGGAGAGCCATGGGCTTTGTGTATGCAGTACCCTTATGCTGCCTGCAAACATTGGAAGCAGGGAATAGCATGCAGCTATGAGTCCTTGGCTGCCAGAGCTAGGAGTTAATGCCTTCCTTCCCAAAAGATCCCTGAAGCACTAAGGAGAATTGCCCCTTTGCAGTTTAAAGGATCCCTGGGGAGCAGGCTTTAATCAGCAAGAGCACATTCCCCAAGCTCAATTGTCTCCACCCCCAGGAGCCTTTCATTAGAAAGAGGGAATGCTCTTAGCAGGGAAAGAACCATAAAGGAGAATTGGTTCATTACTCCCCTGTGTATGGGATGCAGTTCCTCTGAGCCCCGTCTACCTGCACCCCACCAAATAGACATGCCTCTTTGTGTGGTGGGTACTTCCTGGCTTGAGCAGAAGACCAGCTACAACAGCTATTCCTGTCCTTAGTCCTGGCTCCATAGAGCCAAGCCTTGGTAAACCCACAGCAGTTCTTTTGCTCAACCCATGCACTTTCCCAGCTGAAGCATGAGAACTGTAGTAAGAACATAAGGACAGCACTGTTGGAAACTAAAGGCCTATCTAGAGTAAAATCCTGTTTCCCATAGTGACCAGCTGTGGAAAGCTCACAAGCAGCATATGCAGGCAACAGCCTTCCTCCACTGTTATTCCCCAGTCACTGGTAATTCAGAGTAGGGATGAGTGAGAATTTCATTCAGTTCATTTTTTAAAATAAGAATTTTACCAAGATTCACAAATTTATTTATAAATGAGATGGAAAGAGCTTGAGATTTATTTATTTTTTAAAAAACTGAATGTAGGAGAAAGCAAAATGGGCATATTCATCCATCCACGCAGAGCAGTTTGAGTGCTTAGCTCTTCTGAGATTGAGTATCTGTATGTTCAACCTCTGAAATTGGAGGTAACATAGTCATGCCTTGTAGCCATTGATAGACTTATCCTACATGAATTTGTCTAATCCCCTTTTAAAAAGATCTAAGGTAGTGTGGCTGTCACCACATCTTGTGGCAATGCGTTCCACAGGTTTACTATGCACTAGCTACTAGTAGCTGCTGTCCCCAAACCCAGTTCCATGAAGGTGGGAACCTTAAAGCTATTGCAACTTTCTGCATATTTTCTTCCTTTCTTAGAGTATGTTTTTGACTGATAACTTACAAAATCTAGCTAGTGTATTCATTACAAATAAGTCTTTATAACCTCTAAGCATCGGTGCATCTGTTTATATTGTGGAGCGAGTTGCAAGTACAGTTCTGATTTTAACACTTTTTCTTCTGTTTCAGCTGTGTCCAAAGTTTTTGCACACAAACTCAACCAGTCACACCTGGCCTTTCAGTGCTGTGGCCGAACTTATAGGTATGTGAACATTTTAGTTGTTCAGTCCAAGCCACACATGTATGGTGTATATGTGGGCACAGTGTTCCTAATGGTTCTTCTTTACAGCTTTAATAATCTGTGCTCTTATACCCAATTGCATGGGAGGGAACCCCGAAGAACTCAGTGGGACTTAGGTAGTAGACATATATCGGATTGTACTGTGAGAACCTGAGGTGCGATTTTAAAAAATATTCTTAGGTCATGTTGCTTCATCTCTCTGAAGTAACTCACACCTATACAGTAGGGTTTATTTGAGGCTGTTGAATTAGAATTGTTATCTTCTGAATTAATCCTCTTTGTTATACTCATAACAACAAAGTATATACAAAGCATAACAAACTTGTTATACTCATTGGCAGCTGTTATGAGATTCTTCTTTTTTACCATTACTACAGCACTAAATTGAGAAAAGATGCACCTGGAGAAATTACACTCTTTGACCTGGTTCACACATAATGGGCGGGTTCACATGCCACGCTAAGCCACCTTTTGAATAAGCCACTGTGGGTTGTTTGAGGATCAACCTACAGTGCACCTGAAAGATGATCAGGCTTGCTGTGGCTTGTTCTCCCCCTCAGTCCCCCAACCAGCTCCAGCACATATCCCAGGTTCCTTTGTGGCAGAACCTACTTTGTCTCCTCGCCCCAGCCCCCTTCCTGGTCTGACTGCTACCCCTTTTCGTTCACCACCTTTTAAAAATTATTTGTTGGTGCTTTGGGAGTACACAAGTGCTTATAACTTTTTAAATTATTACTATTTTTTTCTTGCTCTTTGGCAAGTGCACAAGAGCACACTTTCACCTGTCAGATAGGTGTAGCCTTGCCTGGTCAATGTCCTTGTATGTTACAGCTGTGAAAGGGAGCTAACCTACAGGGAAATTTACAAGACAAGACTGCAGATAGGCTAATTTCTACACAATTGATAAGGAGGGGGGGATAATACTAAGGGACAGGCGGAACCCAGTTGCTCACTCAAGAAGTCCTGAAAACGGGAAAATGCGAAAGCAGTACGTCTACCATAAGGTGTGTGTGTGTGTGGGCGGGGACAATACCTCCCCCTTGGTAATGTAATCCTTTCACTTCTAAGCGTTGAAATGACACTTGTCGGTGTCCTCCACCCATTCAACATTTCCCTGAGTCTCCAGCAAGTCCAGAAAGGAAAGGTACTGGCACCCCCGCTCTTTTTGTGGCTCTTTTTCAGAGCAGTTAGTGTAGGTGTGCAGATTTCCCCTCTGTTTACTTCCCAGGCTTTAAATTTGTGCAAATATTCCAAACAGTTAAAAAGGGGGGGGGGAACCCCTTGGATGGAGCAAATCGGGCACCCACACCAGCAGTACTTACACATGCCCTGCCCCCCGATGGTGTCCCATTTTCTCCATCCCATGCAGCTGCCTTCTCAGGGTTTAAAAATAAACTGTCAGGGAGATTTGGATGCATCCACTGAAGCGCAGTAACCACAGTGAAAACTGCTCTGAAAAGAAGCCATGAAAAGGGAGGTAGTTAATAACTCCCATTTCTGGACTAGCTAGAGACCCAGGGAAGTGTTGAAAAGGCAGAGGACACTGAGAACACACAAAACTGCTTCTTAGCATTATTTTCTTGTTTGTTGCATATTCAACTTTGCTGAGTTCTATAATTGAATGCCCTCTTTTGGAAAGGTGGCATGTTCTTTTGATCTAGGTTCCTTGGGTTACCTGTCTTAGAGACACATGTTTATCCTTCTGTGAATAATTAGTTATGAAACAGCAAGTACACAGACAGACAGACATTCAGATGTATGTACAGATGAACCTAGTTAATTTATTCAGAGGAGTTCATCTCAGAATAAAAATGAGGTAAAAATTAGCAGTTCCTTACAGTTCCAACAACATCACACACTTGCACAGGTCAACGTTGCAAATTCCACAGGATTATGGTTCATTGGTAATAAAGTGTTGAACTCCTGCCTTTTAATCCATAGGTTATAATGTGTGTAATAACCTGTTCATCTCCGTCAACCGTACAATAGGCCTAGACGCAGTGACTCCAATCAAACGTCTACATTCTGGATTCGTATCAAGCAGTTTATTTTTACTGACCTGAGGTCATCAATCTAAGATTTTGTCAGAACTGCAGCATGTCTTCATATACTGTAAAATGACAGGCTGCCATCAAACTCAGATCCATATAAGATACTTGATATTTCTAAAAGGTCATGCCAATCAATATCATCCCTGTGCATTTCTCACTCCTCTGAGCTGTACCCTAACAATCAAAACAAAGTATCAGTTAAGTTCTCGGCTTTTAGGCTGCTCTTCTAAAATTCAAGTCCCCTGTTATTGCTAATTTTAAAATATGTTGATAACCAATTAACTGACTTTAACTGTAAGTCAGTAAATTGGTTATCAACAAACATTAACTGACTAATAGGTATGATTGGATCATTTACTCTGTGGTGTTTAAGGATACCCAGTTGGAACCAAAATAGTTCAGATAATACCATTTGAGTTGGTAAGCTATAATGCCTTTGAACTTCACAGGACTGTGCTTCATTTAGAATTAAGAAAGAAGAGGAGTAGTTGAATTTAAATTCTTGAAGGTCTCCAACGTTACAATGAATTGGTGTGCATTTGGAGTTGAGTGCAACCAAAGAGATAGAACTGTTGCATAGAACTTCATAGGGTAATTAGAGGGTAATTCTAATAATAATAGTTACTTTTGCACTATTCTTTATTCTCAGATAATGCTTATGATCCGGATGTGAATGCAAAACAAATGTGGATTGACAAAACAATTATAAATGAGAACATATGTTTAACATTCATGGACAATGGAAATGGTATGAATGCAGACAAGTTACATAAGATGTTGAGGTGAGTAAGATTTTAATGGTATCTACCAGTCTATACTGAATCACTTGCGGTTCTTCTTAGGGTTAAACTATATGCTACATTAAATATGTAGCAATTTTTTTTAGTCCTGTTGGTTGGGGGAGGGGGATTTGTGGAGGGGAGAGGTTGGGTGGAAAGCTTTTAAACCTACTCTCCCTGTGTGCTGTGGTGTGTGGTCCCAATCCAATTCAGGGCTCCACGCCCTTACGCTAAGATAAAAAGAAATGACGATAATCTTCTGCATGCTATGTATTTAATGTAGTATGCAGTTTAGCTCACAGTCTTTCTTGAAAAGTGTCCAGAAAATATCACAAAAGAAGAGAAGGGTTTGGGGAGAGCATATATTGAGGGGGAGATTGTCTACAACAGCACTACTGAAGTACACTTGGGGGATGTTGCTTATACCAAAGAGGGGTTCTAATATGTGTCTATCCATGAATTAATTGGGCAGGAATAAAATTATACTCTATTTCAAGTTACAAGAAGAATACTCTCTTGGAACAGCAACACGCATATTTACTCCACTAGATCTGGTTTTAAAAGTTGCTAAATTTAAATCAAGTCTTACTATTAAGTGATATGGTACTTTTCCTCTTTCATCTTTCCAAATACATGTGTTTCAGCTTTGGCTTCAGTGACAAAGTTACACTGAATGGTCGTGTTCCAGTTGGATTGTATGGAAATGGATTTAAATCAGGATCTATGCGCTTGGGGAAGGATGCAATTGTTTTCACCAAGAATGGAGAAATTATGAGTGTGGGCCTGTTGTCACAGACCTTTTTGGAAGTCACAAAAGCAGAACATGTAATTGTTCCTATAATATCATTCAACAAGAAACATATCCTTTTGGTAATTTTTCAAGCAAAAATCCAAGGTCACATCTGCGCACTTCACAGTGGGATATTAGTTTCTCAAGATGATGCCTTATGTCTTACGCTAACATTACTTGCTAAAATATAGGCAGTAGGTGTATATAGGTATTCCTGAAGAAATTTGATTCTCTCCTCAAGAAAATTCACCTGATGCCTATGCTGATGTCTTTGGTGCCAGACAAATAACTGGTTTTGTTTTCCCAGACTTTTAACTCAAGGAGATTGTGTTCATGCTGCTAGTTTATCTGCTCTTTTGTTGGTCTTGTTTTTGTCTTTTGATTTTATAGTTCTTATATCCTATACATACCAATAGCAAACTCATGTGCTGAGTTATGATCGCTATGTAGTCAGAACAGGTAGACTGAAAAACAAGAGGGAGGTTTCAGCATTCTTTGGAAAATTCCAAGGCTTACAGAAGTAGAAAAAAATCCTAAGTCGGAGGGGAAACCCACAACCATCTGATGTGAACTCTGCATGCTTAGTGGCCATAGAATGCTGAGCACTGGTTTTGGCAGGGGACAGAAAACGGGGGTGGCATTGCTGGATGGAATGCTGAGCAGAAGCACTTCATGCTGCATCATTTTGTTGCAGCTCCCACTTAAAGCATATGTATGCCTTCATAAGTTGCAACACACATGCATACCTTTCATTACTTTTTAAAACATTTCTCCCTTCTTCCAGAGAGAATACCACACTTAATGCATATACATCCTGCTGCTGTCATCTTAGCCCCTTTTCTTGATGGGCACCTAAGTAATGGAAGGCAGCAGTAGAAACTCGATTTATTTCAGGCTTGGACCAGAAAAGTATTCTCCAGTTCTCCTAACTTGGATATTAAATAGGAGCATACAGCATGAAAGGAGATTAAAATTACTAAACTGACAATAGATGTATTGCATTAAATTGTATAGTTTGTGGTGAAAACACCATATTGCCACAGCCGATTATTGTTCACCACTTTAGATATTCCTCTGTGGTAATATTAATTTCTCAGAGCTGGGGATCTTTGTAGGACCAAGTCTTGTGGTGAGCCAACGATTACTATACCATTAGATTTCCAAATTGCTGCAGCAGCATGGCAATTGTCTGCTGCCACATAGTCACAGACAAAGGTAACTAGTTGTTAATTGATTAGGAGAGCAATCCTGTAGTCCCCCCACCTCGGAAGGGGGAGTCAAAGATCCACTCCCCTTCCCTGCCCCCTTGCAGCTAGTGCACAGAAGTACCGCACTGGTTCCCCTCTGAGATTGGAAAAGCGACCTCAGAGGAAGAGGAAAGGGGGCGCTCGAGTGGGCAGGAAGGAGACCTCAGAGGCCAGGATATGATTTATCCTGAGCCTCCCCCCCCCCCCCGATTCACTTGATCAGCCCTTCAGCCCAGCAGAGCATAGGAATCTTGGAAGCTCCCACATTTGGGGGCTTCTGAGCAGCAAGGGTGTAATCAATGGAATTGTGCTCTAAAGCTGTAAAACAGTGAGTGGGTGGAGTTTTTAAATTGGCAACCATACAGAAAGTGGTCATCAGCTTCTGTCTTAATTCAGGAAAGATTTGGGTAAAAGGCTATAGCTGGCTGAACAAAACTTGAAAATGCTGAAATGTGCTAAGTCCTTAATATAATTTACGGCAAGTAATGAATCCAGATGAATCAGCAGCCAGCTTAAGGGCTATCCTGGAACATTCCTTATTTCCTACTGAAGAAGAGCTGCTTGCAGAACTTGAGGCCATTATAGGGAAAAAAGGAACAAGAATTATTATTTGGAACCTTCGAAGGTGAGATGAAATCGTGGTGCTGGTAATACAGTTTTACTCCGTGTTGATTTGATAAAGTTTTACAAAATAGCTAAGGTTGGGCTATTGTAAGCAAAGCATTGAAGTTCACTGCTTTTTCTTGATATTTCGCTTGATATTTGATTTCCTTTACCACATCTATTTTGCATCATATTTTAACAGTAATCCCATTCTGATGCATTGGGATGAGATTATTCCCAAGAAGATCACTCCCTTTCTGATTCTCAGGCCCAGTTGCTTTTGGTGTGGTAAGGGATTGCGAGATTACTCGTTGTGAGTAAATCTCCTGTGCTGAATATTTCCTATTCACCGTGTCAGGGTAAACATGAACTGTGACATTTGCTGCCAGGGCCCAGAAGCCTGCCACACATATCCTCACCAATCCCTGTAGTAATATCTTGTGTGCATTTTAATTGTAAGCCACTTCAGGAGCCAGTCTTCCCTGAAAAGTGAGGTAGGGATTAAGGATGCTTGAGGAATTCAGTTTTTGGAAATTCCAATACAAGCTGACCTGATGTATACCTCCCAAACTAATATGCAGATTGGAATGCATTTATCCTCTGGATTTTGCACTTCTCCAAATTTGCAATTCAGTAAAAATCGCATTCGTGTAGGAATAGGACAGAGCAGACTTATGAATGAGCAAATTCAAAACTGACGCAGTCTGGAAATACCTGATACCACCACATTGACCCGGTTCATACATAATAGGAACAAAGCACGGGTTAATTAACCCATGATTTAGTGGGCCTGTTCTGCAGCCATTTTGAATATTCGACCCCCAAAAGCTGAGGAAGACTCCCGGAACACACCACAGCAAATCGTGGATTAATTCTCCCAAGATTTGCCATCACTATGTGCAAACAGCCCCAATGTCATGGATTCACAAGGAATTTTAACCACCTGTAAAGGAAATAAAACAATCTCAAAATGATTTCGCCTTACCAAAGTGCACGTACTGCCTAGCAAATTCAAATCTGCCTAGCAGATTCAATAAGTAGCTCCTGCACATGGTTAGGATTTCAAGATGGAGCACATATATTCTGTGTATTTGTATAGAAATATATAATAAAACTTAAGATACTGATTACTCAGGATTCAATAATACACTTTATTGTGAATTTCCTTCCACAGAGAGAAAAATGAACAAACAGAATTTGATTTTGATACAGATAAATATGATATTAGGATTCCTGCAGATTTAGATGAAGTAACAGGAAAAAGAGGCTATAAAAAACAAGAGAGACAAGACCAGATTGTTCCTGAAAGTGATTACTCATTACGGGTAGGAATGCCATTCACTTTATTTTTTACTATTATTGGTTTCAGCGTTATGCTCCACTATATATTTGTAAGTCCTAACTGTACACAGAATTGTGGCTATTGAGTGAAATCCAACTAGTGTTCCTCCACCAGTGGAAGGCTTCTGTGAGCAGAATAGAGAGGTAATGATTCCCCCTCCCCCATGCAGGCCCTGTGCCCCCCTCCAAAATCTGCTGCTGAGGATTGGGTGACCATCCAGAGCAGAAGTGGAGGGGAAGTAGGAGAAGGGAACTTTCCAATGCATGAGTGGAAGTCCGCTTGCACGGTGTTGGATGCAACCCATTGTGACTTATCACCTAAACACTGAAAAGTCAGTTAAATATTTCTATATTAATAGCTTATTCTATTTCATAATCTTTGGCTATAGGACTTTAAAAATCCTTTCATTTGCGCTGTGAAAATTGATTTTTTGCTTCCACTGCTAGTGATTTGAAGAAAGGAGGACTAAATAGTTTGCTGTTTAAAAGTATCAGAATAAACACCTGGCCTACAATGCTTGGCCAGCTCCAGTTTCAAATGTTTATTATTCTTGTCCATTTCTTTAGTATTTCTTAGTATACAATGTGCCTTACCCTTCTTATTTGCCTTCTCAATTAACGTGATTTAGTATAGGTTAGGAAATAGGGGGCCTGTTTGCACATCACAACAGCCCACATTGGCTGGGTTCAGGCAACACAATAACTCACACTCAAGGGTTGAGTGTGGGTTGTTGTTGAAACGTGGGTTATGAAGCTGTCTGAACCCATCCGAGTTAACAAACCATGGTTTGTTAACCATGAACAACCCATTAAGAGAACCCATGGTTTGTTGTTGGGCTGTGAACTGTGAGTTGTTAACAAACCATGGGTCGTTCTCACGGCTGGGTTGAGACTACATGATAACCCACTGTTCAACAACAACCCACACTCAAGGGTTGAGTGAGGGTTATCGTGTTGTCTGAACTCAGTCTGTGGGTTAATTTACCTGTGGCAGCTCTTGTATCATGCTGGCCATCCAGCTTGCCTTGTGTCATGCGGACCCAGGCAACAATAGTTGTTTGAGGGTTAGACAACCCTCAAATAACCCTAAAACAAGCCATGGGTTATTTGAGGGTCATCTAACCCTCAAAGAACCCATACTGCCTGGATTCACATGACACAAGCCATGGCAAGCTGGGTGCCATGCAAAAATGGTGCCCGTGTTGTGCCGGGCCCCCACGACAGCCCCTGGGGGTCATGTCATGTCATGTAAACCAGGTCAGCGAGTTGCCAAAGGCCATGAAGTTAAATTTCATAGATGACAAGGCTTTAGATGTCATCCTATGTCTAAATTTAACTAATTCAGTTCCAAAAATCCTGTGCATCTATAAGGTGGATGCATGTTTTAAGTGTCTTGTAGTTCCAGTTTCTTTCTTACAAGTACAAATTTAGACATAATCCCAATTACATATTTTACCAGCTTTATAATTATGGATGGTTTATTGCAAATTGTTTAGATTTCCTTCAGCTTACAATGTATGAAAAGTAACCATAACCTTTCATTTGCTTTTCAGGCCTATTGCAGTATTCTGTATTTAAAGCCAAGAATGCAAATCATTATAAGGGGACAAAAAGTGCAAACACAACTGGTTTCCAAAAGCCTTGCCTACATAGCACGTGATGTTTACAAGCCAAAATTTTTGGCTGTATCCTTTGTTACTGTGGGCTGCTGCAGGTTGACTAAGAATGGGTGGCCAACTATATCAAAAACCTGAGCTGTTTTTTCTTAGGCCACATCCACCACCAGATCTAGCAGAAAGCGTTGTCAACCTTTGTGTGATAGTGCAGGGTTTGCACACAATGACAACCCACGATTCAGTGACAACCCATACTCAACCCATACTCTGGGTTGTCATTATGTGCAAACCAGGCCAATATTTTGGGTGTTTAAAATTTGTATTATGAGTTAAACTCCTTTAACATGCCTATAGGTTGACAGAATTGTTCATTTAGAAAACTCAGTTTAGAACGAATATTCAGTGTGAAGAAAGCCATATTGGAATATTTTTCCCTAATATGTATAAACAAGCCGAAAACTGTAAGAATTACCTTTGGATTCAACTGCCGAAATAAAGATCACTATGGAATGATGATGTACCACCGAAACAGACTAATCAAAGCTTATGAAAGAGTTGGCTATCAGCTAAAAGTGAGAACAAGTGCATATAGCATGATATTATCTTTGTAAATTTTCATTGAAATTTCTTACGATAACTGATGGGATGCATGCTGCATCATTTTAGTATTATGTTAAATCCATTTATTTTGTAGTTTCAAAGTAATGTGGATTGAATTTAAATTAAGGCTATCTTAAATCCGCAGTTTAAATCAATGATTTAAATTTTCCCATTGCTACTTCATTTATTTCCTAAACAATGATGCATACTAATTAGTTAATCTAACCACTAACATATGTACATTTATTACTAAATAAGCTGCATTTACACTAGTAGGGCTGCTTTCTGTTGCACCTGCTTCTGTATTGCATAACTTTCCTGCCTTGCCCCAATCTCATTCTCATCCAAAGAATTCAATGTCACTGAGCCTCTGCTATTTCTCTTGTGCCTGCGAGACCCACAGGAAGCACAACAGAAAGCTAGCGCTTCCTAAAATAAGCCTGGAAACGAGCTGAAACACTTGTTTCCAGAATAGGACAGGCCAGCAGAGCTCCCTTCTAAGAGCTCCACTGACCTCCCCAGTTCTGGAAACGAGCATTTTGGTTTGTGTCTGATCATTTTCAGAACCGCTAGTTTCTTATTGCAATAGTGGTGGGTCCTGCTAGTGCACAGGCAGCATTGGACACTGACTATAGTTGCTAACAGTCCAAAACATTTGCTCGCTGCAGCCCATGCATCCTTTGCAGATGCCTGTTTCAAGATAACAAAAAGCCCAGAACTTTCCAGAAGTGAGAGCTTGTGGGTAGTTACTGTATAAAGTAGTTTATAAAAAGAAAGGTACTTTTTTGTTGGTTACAGCAGGGACGGGCAATATGTGGCCCTTCAGAAATGGTTGGATGGCAACTATCATCAGCCCTAGCTAGTACAGTGAGAGATGATGGAAGTTGCCATCCATCAGCATCTGGAGGGCCACACGTTCCCCATGCCTGGTTTCGAGAAAAGAAATATTCATAATCATAATTCAAGAACTGAGCTCAGGTAGTTAAAGAGCCTAAGAATAGTGGTATACAGGATCAGCCAGGTGGGCATATGGATGATTCTCATTAGTATGATACACAGCATGGCACCTCCTGGAGCCCAGGGATTAGATGCCAGGGCCTATGATAACTTGTCAGTCTCTGGACCCCAGTATCCACCCATAACAGCAATGTAGAATATGACCTGCTTTGCCATATTTTTAATGTCTGCCCTCAACAAAGGTCTTTTTCACATTTTTTTAACTTGGTGTGTTCAATAGAAAGCCATAGGTTTAAGTTATAAAAGAATATAGGCATTTAACATGTTCATATTCAGATTAATTTTAAGCAAGCTATTAAAAAAAGAGAGAAAAATCACATTTGTATCTAAACCTTTTCAAGCTTGTTACTGAGAATTTTTGAATATTCTTTTGCCATTCTCTGAGGAGTTAATAATTGTAAACTTTCTGTGACATAGCAGCTCACTTGATAGTTGAGAAGGTACTCTTTTCTCTGCAGCCACACTCTGCAAATAATTGCTGCCTTCCACAACTCTGGTCTTTCAGATGAGAGAAGTATACCGGTGCCACTTTAATTCTGTACAACTGCTTCACATGGAATGGTAGCAGGCAGAGTAAATGTTCCTGTTTTTGCTAACATGTCAGAATCTTTTAAAAAGATCTCTCAATTTTTCTACTATGGTTTCAAAATCTAATAGTTTGCTCAATCTCCCATTTACTATTGAGTTTTCCAATTGAAAATCCCCGAGTCGTGATGCTTACAAATTACGGTTTATTTTCAAGAAGTACTTTAAGCAAGCAATTATACTTCATAAAAGAATTCTTTTGGCATCTTTTGGGAAAGATTTGAATTACATTTGTATAAGTATTTGTTTAAAATATTGCTCATTTGCATTCTTGTCAACAATGTTGATATATGCACATTTGCCTTTTCTTTTTTTCTTGTGCAGGCAAACAATATGGGTGTAGGTGTAGTTGGGATTATTGAATGCAACTTCCTAAAGCCAACCCACAATAAACAAGATTTTGATTATACTAATGAATACAGGTAATTCAACAATGCACATTTAAAATACTCTTTGCATAGGAGTAGTTACTCCTGAATAATTAACAGAGCTTACAGGAATTGTTGCAAATATATGCCTAAAATTATAAACTCCGTTCCATACGATACAAGTCAGCAACTGACATCCTCCACACAAAAACATGCCACTTTGAAGGAGGCTTCCTGACTCTCCATTTGCCAATCCAGAAACAAGGGAGATATAGATGGATGCACATGTCATTGTGGATCTTGCAACCAACTGTGGCAGGGGAGGGGGGGATCTTTTACCCCCCCCCCCATTTTCAGAGTGTCTTTCCAGTAACATTAGCTGTTGATTAGGATTCTGCATGTACTTTGCAGCCAAAGATGGAGAAGCTCCATACAGTCAGTAAAAACAAGACCTGGAGCTGACTGTGGCTCAGATCATGAGCTGCTTCTTGCAAAATTTAGGCTTAAATTGAAGAACGTAGGGAAAACCACTAAACCATTCAGGTATGACCTAAATCATATCCCTTATGAATACACAGTGGAGGTGAGGAATAGATTTCAGGGATTAGACCTGATAGACAGAGTGCCTGAGGAACTATGGACGGAGGTCCGTAACATTGTTCAGGAGGCCGCAACTCAATCCATCCCAAAGAAAAAGAAATGCAAGAAAGCCAAGTGGCTGTCTGATGAGGCTTTACAAGTAGCTGAGGAAAGAAGGGAAGAGAAAAGCAAGGGAGAAAGGGGAAGATATATCCAACTGAATGCAGAGTTCCAGAGGATAGCAAGGAGAGACAAGAAGGCCTTCTTAAATGAACAATGCAAAGAAATTGAGGAAAACAATAGAATGGGAAAGACTAGAGATATCAAGGGAACGTTTTGTGCAAAGACGGGCATGATAAAGGACAAAGAAGGCAGGGACCTAACAGAAGCAGATGAGATTAAGAAGAGGTGGAAAGAATACACAGAAGAACTATACAGGAAAGATCTGAATGTCCCAGATAGCCATGATAGTGCGGTCACTGAACTTGAGCCGGACATCCTAGAAAGTGAAGTCAAGTGGGCCTTAGGAAGCATTACTAACAACAAAGCTAGCGGAGACGACAGTATTCCAGCTGAGCTATTTAAAATCCTAAAAGATGATGCTGTTAAAGTGCTGCACTCAATATGCCAACAAATTTAGAACACTCAGCAGTGGCCACAAGACTGGAAAAGGTCAGTTTACATTCCAGTTCCAAAGAAGGGCAATGCCAAAGAGTATTCAAACTACCGCACAATTGCGCTCATTTCACATGCCAGCAAGGTTATGCTCAAAATCCTACAAGCTAGGCTTCAGCAGCATGTGAACCGAGAACTACCGGAAGTACAAGGTGGGTTTCGAAGAGGCAGAGGAACTAGAGATCAAATCGCCAACATTCGCTGCATCATGGAGAAAGCAAGAGAATTCCAGAAAAGCGTTTATTTCTGCTTCATTGACTACACTAAAGCCTTTGATTGTGTGGATCACAACAAACTCTGGCAAATTCTTAAAGAGATGGGAGTACCAGACCACCTTACCTGTCTCTTGAGAAACCTGTAGAAGGGACAAGAAGCAACAGTAAGAACCGGATATGGAACAACCGATTGGTTCCAAATTGGGAAAGGAGTATGACACGGCTGTATATTGTCGCCCTGCTTATTTAACTTATATGCAGAGTACATCATGAGAAACACTGGGTTGGATGAATCACAGGTCGGAATTAAGATTGCCGGGAGAATTATCAACAACCTCAGATACGCAGATGATACCACCCTAATGGCAGAAAGCGAAGAGGATCTCAAGAGCCTCTTGGTGAGGGTGAAAGAGGAGAGCGCAAAAGCTGGTTTGAAACTCAACATTAAAAAAACTAAGATAATGGCATCTGGTCCCATCACTTCCTGGAATATAGAAGGGGAAGAAATGGAAGCAGTGACAGATTTTATTTTCTTGTGCTCCAAGATCACCGCCGACGGTGACTGTAGCCATGAAATTAAAAGACACTTGCTCCTTGGGAGGAAAGCTATGGCAAACCCAGATAGCGTAGTAAGAAGCAGAGACATCACCTTGCCGACAAAGATCTGTATAATCAAAGCTATGGTTTTCCCAGTAGCAACGTATGGCTATGAGAGCTGGACTGTAAGGAAGGCCGAGCGCTGAAGAATTGATGTCTTCGAACTGTGGTGCTGGAGAAGACTCTTATGAGTCCCCTGGACTGCAAGGAGGTCAAATCAGTCCATCCTAAAGGAAATCAACCCCAAGTGCTCATTGGAAGGACAGATCCTGAAGCTGAAGCTCAAATATTTTGGCCACCTAATGCGAAGAGAAAACTCCCTGGAAAAGACCCTGATGCTGGGAAAGATTGATGGCCAAAGGAGAAGGGGACGGCAGGGGATGAGATGGCTAGATAGCGTCACCGATGCAATGAATATGAATTTGAGCACACTCCGGGAGAGAGTGGAGGACAGGAAGGCCTGGCGTGCTATGGTCCATAGGGTTACCCAGAGTCACACACGACTTAACGACTGAACAACAAGGGTTCTGCTACGTAATTGCATAACAGAGAGATACAAATATGTATATAGGCCCCCAATTATACAGAGGCTGCATCTGTGTTCAAATGATCAGGAGATCTAGACAGGAGGTCATGCCCTTTCCACTCCAGCTATTTAACTAAAGTTTGTCACTTTCATCCTGAACCCCCACATCTGGACATGTTGCACTTACAGTAAAATCAGTGAGACTTACAATACAATCCCATATGTTTCTACTCAGAAATAAGTTCCATTGAGTTCAATGGAGCTTACTCCCAGGGAAGGGGATATAGGATTGTAAACCTAATGTGTACATAATGTGCTTAGCTGTGATCCTAAGCATACTTGCCCAGAAAAAAATTGAAATCAGTGAGGTTTCCTTCTGCCTGTTCATGCTTAAGACAGAGGGGTTCAATGACTCCATCCATATTTTCTAAGCATTTTTTTTCAATAGACATCCTCTTTGTTTAAAGTTGCCATTCATCCCTTGGATTGGGTTTATGTGCTCCATCATCTGTCTTCCCCAACCCCTTCCACTAGGATCTCAGTGTATCACACCATTTGTGTGTAGTTCACTCCTATGGGACTGTTCACACATAACAACAACCCATCAGTTTAAAAACTAATGGGCTGTTGCGCATGAGCAGGCGTATTCCCTGCAACATGCTTGCCTCTTCCACTTTAGTGCACAACCCACAATAGGCTACTTAATTAAATTACTTAACCCTTGTTTCTTGCTCTTAGCTTTATTTACATAAACATATTTTTTCATTTTTTAGAATATCTTCTTGAAAATATATTTTAGAAAATTAACTAGTTCTTCACCTAATTGATTTTGCCCTTATTTGTACCATTAATGCGAAGACTTTCCTGTAATTTGAACCATAACCAGAATTGAATCCACAGACTTACATTATGTTGTAACTTGCCCTGAGTTTATTTTTTGGAAGGAAAAACATTTGCATTGGTGCATTTCTACAATATTTCACATAAATGCATAAGAGATTTTTATGCTTGTTGGGCTGGATCCAGACTTGCACTTTTGCAAATAGAAGGATTCCTTCCATTTGTGGACGAGACTAAAATCCAGCAGAGGTTCCCACTGGAGGGGAGGGGATTTCCACCAATTCCCTCTTCCCCCTGCAACCCCCATGGTGCCACCTCAGACAGTGTTATGGAGGGTCTCCCAGCCCTCCAGAGCAGATTTTTGTGAAGTGCGGGGGGAAGGAAGAATTGGTGAAAAATGTCTCTCTTATATGGATGGGAGCATCTCATGAGCACAGTTCCACTCATAGGAAGTCTTTTCTATTCATACTTCTTTTCTATTAGTATTTGCTTTCTGTAATAACTGATAAATTTATGTTTATTATTAAAATGCTTGTTTATGAGTCACAGCATAGTATTTTTTCTGTTTGTTTTTTAGACTTACAATACATGCACTTGGTGAAAAGCTTAATGATTACTGGAATGAGATGCAAGCAAAGAAAACGGAATATCCTCTAGAAGTGCTATTTGAAGACACCCAGTAAGTTTTTTAAAAAATCCCACCCCATACCTCTGCACTTGGCTCGAATAATCCTAAACTTCAGACTGTGCTTGCCTAGTTTTCATGTCACCAATACTCTGTTATAGAAAGCGGCCTGATCAGACCTGGGTTCAGTGTGATTCATGTCTAAAATGGAGGAAGCTTCCAGATGGAATTGATCACTTACCAGAGAAGTGGTATTGTTCATACAACCCTGATCCTCAGTTCAGGTAAAATTGGAAAAAATAAAGCAGCTGATTTCTCAGATTGTATTTACATTAGCTGGATTAAAGTCGATGATTATTTATCACTTTTTTTTAAAAAAAAATAGAAATTGCAATGTGCCTGAAGAACCTGAAGATGATGATTTAATACCATATGAGAAAACACATAAGAAAAAGTGAGTATTAAATAAAAACTGGAACTTGAAATTATGAGTACCTTCACGTATTCTAGCAAAAGTAGTTTTGAGGATAGCTAGCGGAAGACAACATCAGTCCAAAGTTTGTTTAACCTGTTGTGTTTTAAGTTGATAATATGGTTCCTTTTGGCATGCTGAAAATGTAATGGTCTGGTATAATTAATCCAAAAATCCTCAAAATAGTACACTAGACCAAAACATATATTGATTTGATGACAGAAAATTTAATTTGATTGCTTTAACTTGTAAGCAGTTGGCATTAACTCAAGGCTGTTTTGAATGAATATGGTCTGAGTAGATGTGAATGAGAAAAGAGAAGCTATGTTGGCTGAACATTTTTTAAAACTGAGTGTTAACATTAGTTGGCATTTCTTAGGCAATTTTATCACATTGGACTTCTTCACATGCAGTGCTAAACCATAGATTAGCGTTATGCATGCAAGCCTTGGGCTCAAGTGACTCCCTCCTCTTCTTGTGTGGCCTTGAGGAAGAGGTCAGAAATCAGAAGCTTTAGCTTCCGTTTTCAATTAACCATGGTTTTTTGTTACGTTTGAACCTAGACAAACTGTGGCTTACATTAACTATGGTTTATCAAACAAGTCAAGGTCATTAACCATAGTTTGAAGTTTATTTGTCTTATGTCCAGATTCAGACATAACAAGAAACTGTAGTTAGTTGATAATGAAAATGAAAGCCTCTGATCTCCTCTTCATGGCTGTGTCAAGAGAGGGGAGGTGCATGACCCCAAGCTATATACTATGGCTTAGCATCGTGTATGAATGCAGCTCTGCTGTGAGATTACTTTTTTATTAAATATTTTGCTATGAAGTTATCTTGAAAAGCAACTATTCACAATTGCTGATCTGGCCAGTAATTATATTACTGTTAGAGATTAAAAACCAATAAGGGTCTGATCAGATCTGTCAAGCACACATAGTACAGTAGCCTATGCGTGTTTATACTAGGCAATAAAGAGATTGGATCCAGATTGGGTTGACTCGAGAAATGAGTTGAGACAGTAATTGTCATCCTTTGTATGAGACTTCTAGCTGGAAGTTTTCACAAATCAATGTTTTGTCCAACCTACAGTTCTGATGATGGTGAGGAGTAGATGGTGAGAAGCCAGGTAGCTGTATAACCAAAATAATCAGCTAAAGCAGTTAATAAACACCATTTCCTTCATAAATTAATGTTAGAAATCATATATATTTAATGAGTATACAATGTAATAATTCTCCCTCTCAATACAGAGACAGGGAGAAATTAAAGAAAAGACTGGAGTTAAGTCAACAGGTAAGTAACTATGTTTGTTTTATACAGTGCCATCAGTGTACATAATGATTACACAGTAACAACAAAAACAGCTTGTAATGTAAAATTCAGCACAGGGAAGGCAATAAAGAGAGGGAAAGAAGGAGGAGGCGAGTGTAAATGGAAAAAAATGTTCAGTTTGGTTACACATACTTTAGGCCAGGGATGGTGAACTTTTTTCAGCTCGGGGGTAAATTCGAATGTGGAATGTAAATTTGAATAATCAACTTTTATTTAACCATTATGGTCATATTAACTTGTCATATGAAATACATTTTACACATAACATTTTTAAGACATATATTAAATCAATGTATCTTAAAAATACAATCAATAATACAAAAAGTAATCATTAATAAAAAATTAAACAACATCTTCACAATTCATTACATTAGATTCAGCAGAACTCCTCCTCAGTTTTTGGGCAGCCATTGCAAACCTTGTGACTCTTATCTGTCAGAAACTTATCAAAAGAGACAACAAATACACAATCTTAACTTGATCATCACCAGACATATCCTTCACCAAATTCAAAATAAATTTTCCCTTTGTTCAGAATAAAGAGAACAATATAACACATAATGTTAAAGGTCTTCTACTACCTCAGCACCAAATATACAAAGATGCTGCTCTATTGATATGTTATGATAGTGTCCGTCTAGATAGTTGGAATCGCAGTGCCATGAATGCCTTTCTAAATGAACTAACAGACAATACATGAAAATAATTTTAAAAACGGTGAGAATTTTAAAAAACACAATTGTGGAGAAAACCTTGATTTCTGGATTGCCTCTCAATCTTGTTGGGCATATAAATCCCTCAATTTATTTTTTATAGATCCTTGAATCTGATCTAAGGTCCTGGTCTTCAGAATCTGAGGTATTATATCAAGTGCTAACGTTTGCTCTTCACAGTTAGATACCCAAGAATTTTGCCTATCAGAATGCAATTGTTCTAAAAAACATTTCTTAGGAATCCCAGTACCGTCCATATTACAATTTAAAATAATACATAAACATAGCTTTAAAAAAAACATAAAATTGTATCAGCATTGCTCCACTTTCTGCCCTAATACTAAATGCTGGCATGGCAGATGGCAAGCCAAGTAGTGCTTTAAAAAAATTATTTTGAGCAGTTTCTAACCGATTTATTTTTGCCAAACCCATAAGTCATTTGTGGGAGCACTTTTCCTCAATATACTCTTAAGGCAGAAGTAATCATTTTACCATCTTTGGTTCTAGTAAAACCTAAGACTGCTTGCAATGATCTAGAGACCTTCAGTACTGCGGAGGTCAAATGATGAGTCCAATTGCTCCTATCAGTGAACCATAAAGCAAGATAGTTAAAGTGTCTCACTTGTTCAATTACTTGCCCATCCAGAAGCCATCTATGCTTACAAGGACATGCTCCAAATACTAGAACTTTCGTCTTGGTATAATTTACATTAAGTTGTTGTTTATGGCAAAGTGCACCAAAATCTTTTAGCAAATGTCTCATCCCAGTTTGGGTGTGTGAAACCAAAACCATATCATCAGCATATGGTAAAACTGATGACTTATGGGACAAAACTGAAACAGGAAAATATTCTGGTTGCTTAAGTTCCAAAATTACATAATTTACATATTAATTGAAGAGAAGTGGAGCTAACAAACAGACCTGATGTACTCGTACTCCATGTACTTCAGGGGACTCGTAAGAGTCTTCTCCAGCACCACAGTTCGAAAGCATGAATTCTTCGGCGCTCAGTCTTCCTTATAGTCCAGCTCTCACAGCCATACATTACTACTGGGAAAACCATAGCTTTGATTAGACGGACCTTTGTTGGCAAGGTGATGTCTCTGCTTCTTACTATGCTGTCTAGGTTGGCCATAGCTTTCCTCCCAAGGAGCAAGCGTCTTTTAATTTCATGGCTACAGTCACCGTCGGCGGTGATCTTGGAGCCCAAGAAAGTAAAATCTGTCACTGCTTCCATTTCTTCCCCTTCTATATGCCAGGAAGTGATAGGGCCAGATGCCATGATCTTAGTTTTTTTAATGTTGAGTTTCAAACCAGCTTTTGCACTCTCCACTTTCACCCTCAACAAGAGGCTCTTGAGATCCTCTTCGCTTTCTGCCATTAGGGTGGTATCGTCTGCATATCAGAGGTTGTTGATAATTCTCCCGGCAATCTTAATTCCGACCTCTGATTCATGCAACCCGGCATTTCTCATGATGTACTCTGCATATAAGTTAAATAAGCAGGGTGACAATACGCAGCCTTGTCGTACTCCTTTCCCAATTTTGAACCACTCGGTTGTTCCATGTTCGGTTCTTACTGTTGTTTCTTGACCCTCGTACAGGTTTCTCAGGAGACAGGTAAGGTGGTCTGGTACTCCCATCACTTTAAGAATTTGCCACAGTTTGTTGTGATCCACACAATCAAAGGCTTTAGCATAGTCAATGAAGCAGAAATAGACGTTTTTCTGGAATTCTCTTGCTTTCTCCATGATGCAGTGAATGTTGGCGATTTGATCTCTAGTTCCTCTGCCTCTTCGAAACCCAGCTTGTACTTCCGGTAGTTCTCGGTTCGCATACTGCTGAAACCTAGCTTGTAGGATTTTGAGCATCACCTTGCTGGCATGTGAAATGAGCGCAATTGTGCGGTAGTTTGAACACTCTTTGGCGTTGCCCTTCTTTGGAATTGGAATGTAAACTGACCTTTTCCAGTCTTGCGGCCATTGCTGAGTGTTCCAGATTTGTTGGCATATTGAGTGCAGTACTTTAACAGCATCATCTTTTAGGATTTTAAATAGCTCGGCTGGAATACTGTCATCTCCGCTAGCTTTGTTACTAATGCTTCCTAAGGCCCACTTGACTTCACTCTCGAGGATGTCCCGCTCAAGTTCAGTGACCGCACTATCATGGCTATCAAGGACATTACTATCATGGCTATCAAGGAAACTTTAAATTAAAAGCTTGTGTAAATTTTTTCCTCATTTTCAGCCAGAATATGAGCATCAACTCCAACTCTCAATTGCTTAGATTTTTGAGCCACCAACGACCAGAATTTTGCTGAGTCATTCCCAACTTCAGCCTGCTCTAACTCCGGCCAAAGATGTATGCAGTGAAGCATTTTCTTTTTCTTTAGGAGTTGCTTGTATCTTCTTCATTGATGCTCCACGTCAGATAGTGTAAAACTACTATTGCTCTGTTTTGTTTTCCTTGATGAGATAATTAGTTCTTGCTTCCTTTTTGTACACTCTCCGTCAAACCATTCTGCACCAGACTTAAATTTGCTCTCAGTACCACATGATTTACTTAGTAAAGGTTTTAACTTTTGGATAAGATAATTATAAGTATCCCACACCTCAGCCTCTTCCTTCAAAAACTCTTTCCTCCAAATTATATCAGAGCTAACTAGCACATTCTGGACCTTACTTTGGACATTCAAATCCCATTTAAGCTGGCACTGGCCACATTGAACATAAACTGGAGTTCTTCTAAAATAACTGAAGTGCTAAAATTATCCGTTTCTATCAATAGGGGTTGATGGTCACTTTCTTGTTTTCCACCCACATAAAAGTTCCCCCCAAAAGGGTTTGCTTTGGGTGATAACAGAATATAATCAATTACACATCCGCCTCTACAAGAAGAATATGTAAACTGGCCCTCAGATCACTTAGCCTCCTTGACCCATTGCAAATGGTGAGATGATATTTATAAATATGGTTAAACAACCTAATACCTGATTCACTAATGATCTTTAGATTGTCTGGGAACTACATCCTCCAGATCCTCATTGAGTAAACGAATTCTATCTGCCATGACTGTGTTGCTACTTCCTGATCTGGCATTAAAATCACCCATCACAATGAGAGGTATCTGTGGGTATTCTTCCATAATTTTCCCAAACTACATATCTAACAATGCCCATATTTTACTCCCAGAGTTCCTACAATTTGCAGGTGGAATGTAAATGTTTATACAGACTAAACTGAAGATCCCAGGGCTACATAGGTAAATTACTTGAAAATGAGGAGAAACTGTTGTAAGTTCTTCTACCACATTTAAGCTGGTTGAAACACATAATGCCAGTCCTCCCTTACTCCTGCCTTTATTTTTTTCTCTAATAGCAGGTTGAGAATAGGAAGCAAACCCCTCTAAAGAGATTTCTTTGGCCCATGTTTCTTAAAGGCATATTATATGGAATTGTTTGATATAATCTACAAAACTATTATCAACCAGTTTATTAAACCAGCCTGCTATATTCCAGTATATACATTTAATAATCTTATTCCTGGAGTCTTTTACACTCAATTCATTTCAGTGACCATATTGTAACCAATGCCTATTTCCAGAGTCTTGTCTACCCACCCACCCCCAATTTACCATCATGTCTCCTATTCCAAAACTGCTGCTGACTCCTCCGGGGAGTAGGAATCATGTTTAGATTTGCATAACTATTCCAAACTGGGCCATTATTCCTTCTGTGTCTCATATTCTTAGCCCTGGATGTCATGAATCAAAACAGAGATCGCATAAACCTGGGAAACACCCTCATTGGAGTCTATATTCAAATTAAACTTTCCCTGTTTTGAATCAGGTTTTATCAGCCTCCTACTATCAGATAATTTCATCCTTTCCACTGTTTCTGATTTACTGTGAACACAATCCTGTCCTGGAGGTACTTCAATATTGTTGAAATAAATGGGTTCAAAGGCCGTTTCCCTATCTACCATATCTTTACTCCCTGATTTCTCTTTTCCTTTAGAGGGGTCTTTATCTGTTTCTTTCTTCTGTTTACCTTTGCCACAAGTGCTCTTACCAACAGCATCCATTTTATCTATAATCTTAAAAAGAGGGTTAAAATTAAAACTTGTATCCTTAGTACTTTGATATTTTTGCACTTTATCCTTACATCTATTGCAACCACGCACAGCTGGGGAGGGTTCTGAAAGAGATTTCTTCACAGCTCTTACTCCTTCCCCAAACCCTGGGATTTCTTTTTCTCGTTCTTAACACCTTCCTTCAACCCTTTTGGGACCTGCTCACCTACCAATGGTTTAGTTGTAAAATCTCTATTTTTTATAATCTGTTCAGGAACTGGGGCAGAAGCTAAATCAGAGGGGTTCTGACCCACACACAACAATTCCTCAAGAGTGAGGCCATCAATTCTAGCAACAGTAGTAGGTGCTAGATTATGTCCTTCTACCTGGTCAGCCCAGAACAGAGGGTCAGCTTTCTTCTGTTTGGTAAGGAGATTATCTGACTGAGATTTAAACCATTCTTTCATCATTCCAGCTATTAATCCTAACACATCCTTTATTACTCCCACTAGATCTTTAATTTCCAAAATAGCATCGCTTATAGAATTATTACAAAAATTGTGTGTGGCCTGGACTTTATCAACACATTGATTAGAGGATTTCCCTCCAACACCCTCCTTGTTAACCACACTAGATACAGGTGACTCTCCAACAGGGAGGTATCCTGTACCTTCCTTTTTTCTCTGTATTTAATAGTTTGTTGTAATTTTGAGAGGATTCCCTCTCTACTGGAGTAGACAAAAAATCTTCCATTCTCATTTTACCAAATTCCACACTAAAAAAGCTATTTAAGCATGTACTTCCCAAGACCTGCTATTGGATCAGTAATTAACATATCAATTGGACAAGTGTCTAATACACCCAAGGGTAATAAAAAGCTATGCTCAGAGCCAGCAACAGTGTTACCATATGATGGAATAAAGTCTGTCATCTTTGTCTGTATCATCCTTCCCCCTGTTCTACCATTACTTCTCATACTTAGTTCTCCATTTCCCTCTGTCTGCATCAGGAGGGATGGAGGAACACTAACCTCCTCAACTCCTCCCAAGGGTAAAACATTCCCAGACTGATCATCTTTCTTTTTAAAATCTGAGATCAGAGTAATAACTAAAGGAACACTTCTTTGTAACTGGTGGATTACTGGAGGAGATAAGGTAAACTCCAACACCACCTCATAATCTTCCACAATTGGCTGCTCCATTTCATAAGATAAAAAACAGATATATAACCCACTAAAACCACAATACAAATTAACAATTAAAAACAATAAAATAATTATACTATAGCAACCAAGACTTTTCAGTACTTAAAACTACACAACCCTTAAAACACCCAGTGCTATGCCAAGTGCGACGCTGAGTGCACACTTAGCATCGCACTTGGTGCATCATCGAGGCGCTGCCTCTGGCGGCCCTGCATTATATACCTGTTAGGGAGCAGAAGACACTGAATTGAGCCTTGAGCGGCAGGCAGAAGGTTCAACAGACACAGCTCAGCCACTCTTCTCCAAACTGTTGCCCTCTCCCAATTTGAAAAGTGACTTGGGGGCTGCATTCCAGCAGTGGGAGGGGCTAAGGGCACGGTGCAGAACCAAGGATGGATATAATGCTTCCCAATTTGGACATTTTCCCACCAAATGGTTTCCCACCATACAAAACACAATTCAATTCTATGCATGTCTGCTCAAGAGTAAGCCCCAGTCAACAGCTTTCAGGCCTGCAAAAGCACAGGGAATACATGGAGGAGGTGGGCCGTGGCTGAAAATTATAGGGACAAACAGAAGTGAGGACAGGGACGAGCTAAAAGTGCAGACTGCAGAGTTTAAGGAGTAGGCTGAAGCAGTAGATGAGAAAAAGGAGATAAGGTGATAGATGGAGAATGATAGAGCACAGACATCAGAGAGATAGCAGTTGACAAGATCGAGTGAGTGCTCAAGGCAGTGGCCTGGTTTGCACGTAATAAGGCATCAATGAATTTTCCTGCAGGGTTTCTTATTGCGGTGACTGTTGCCATTTTGAATATTTGAGCTGTGCCAGGGGCTTGCCATTGCTTGTTGTTGCATATGAAACCAGCAAGGGAGGGTTGTTGGGTTCATACGCTTGTTTGTCAACCACCCACAATCCATGGGCTGTTTTAGGGATGCAGGTGCCTTGTCAACCACCCCAGCAAACCACCCTTGCTGGGTTCGTATGTAACGAGAAGCTATGGTGCACCCCTGCAGTGCCCTGAATATTAAAAATGGCAGTGGACACCACAACGAGAAGCCCTACAGGGAAATTCTCCCACTGTGCTTCTTTTTCACTGTGGTGAACCAGGCCATAAAGTGATGGCGTTAGTCCAATGGAGCAATCAAATGAGAAGACTAGAGAAAAGAGGTAAGGCAAAGAGGTTATCAATATGAATGCTGAGATCAGTGAAGAGCAAGGTGGGAATGTTGTCAGTGCTTATAACTCACCTTGTTCCACTCTGACACCTAAGATGAAAGTTGAGAGAGGGCTGGGTTGTCATGGAGGTAAAGTAGAGAGGTGCAGAGTCACATAATAAACAAAGATGGAGAAGTGGGATTTGATGGTATGGGGATGAAATGGGAAGAAGACCAAAGCTACTTCCACAGCCATCAGATTTTGGTGTGTGGGAGGAAAAAACCTCCAAAGAGGAAGACAATGTGCCAGGGTCAAAGTAGGAGGAGCCAAAATTTGGTGAGGACAAGTAGTTGGAAGAATGAGACAAAATTCACGCAGAGCAACAGCTGTTTTCTGGGTGAGGGAGCAGCAATTTGAGAGGGGGAGAGGGAAGGGGGTGGCAGTTAATTATGAGATTGAAAGAGCGAGAACAGATGGGTACCAAGATGCTAGAGATAAGTCACCAGTAGTCTGATATGCAAGGGTGGATAGACTATAAGATCTTGGGAATAAGAAGGGGCTCTGAAAAATGCAGTAAGTTGACCTTGGCAGAACTGTGGGAGTATTCTGGAGTTTCTAAGGTAATCTGTGAGTAATAGCTTTCAGGATAGCTGTAGGATAATATTTTGTGATGTTGCCTCTGAATAAAAAGTAGCCTTTAAATAAATGAAGATATGCATAGGCCTAGTTCTCATGTAATGCTAACCCATGATTTATTTAAACCATTGTTTGTTGCCCTACCCAAGGTTTGTCTGGCAGATGGTCAAACAAACCATGGCTTGTTTTCTCAGTCCCTGAGTTGTTTCTTTCCCTCTTCCTTCACATGCTCCCTCCCTGTATCCAAGCTGCCTTTGTGGCACTGGAGCGCTTGCATGTGAAGAGGCTGGGTTTGTTGACCACTTTGGCCCTGCCTCTGTAGCCTAGCGAAAGAACCCATGAACAACCCACAATTCTCAGCTTGCACGTAATGACAACCCATGGTTTAAACAACCCACAGTTCACAACCCAACAACAAACCATGGGATTACTTTGTGGGTTGTTCATGGTTAACAGCCCATAGTTAACTCATAGTTTTTGGTTCTCACATAACCCATGATTCATCAACCCATGGTTAATTAACGTTATGTGCAAACCAGGTCATAGTATGCATAGAATGAATATGTTTTTGTTAGAGATACATTCCTCTTCAAAATCTATTTGAAATTATTGTTCCAAAAGTGAAGGATGATGGGAAATTGAAGTTGTTCAAAGTACAGAAGTGTATTTGATGAACATATTTATATTCTGGTTCAAATCTAATGTTGATACAGTCGTTGAAATTGGTACAGACAGTAAGAGGCTGTACCTGTAACTAAGCTGTCAAGGCTGTTTCTTCAGCTCACTTAGCCCCATATTCAAGGGAAAAGTCTTAGTGATGGAAGTAAAAGTTGTTTTCTCTAATTGTAACGAAATTATGCATTTTCTACAGATTTATAATGAAATGTATTTACAAACGTCATCTGCCTTGTCCAGTACACCCTCAGTGAGGAATGAAAGTGTCTCAAGACTGCATGTAGAAGTTTCAAATACAAGGTCTCTAAGCACATCAGATAACACATCAGTATCTTCTCCTCATTCTGATCCTGAAAACAGGTTAGTAAATGTATTGCAAGAAATTTCCATTTACTCTCCCTGATTAAATGAACTTTGCTTGTACACTTTTCTACTAAAATAAAGTTTATGTACCGTAGTCTTTTACAGAAAAAAAGTTAGTTATTTCTGTTCCTTTTCATTTCTCTAGGTTTAAACGAAAATCGTCTAATTCTGAGGCACCACTGCCGTTTAAGATCACACGGGTGACTAGTCAAGCATTTGAAAATAAAAAGGATGATGATGATGATGTCATCATCTTAGAAGAGAGCAGTACTCCAAAGCCTGCAGAAACAGATTGTGACATCAAAATAGTAAAAGTTGAAGGTGGTGCTGATATGGATTATAATGGTGTTGAGACAGAATACTCCAAGAACAAAGATGCTTATTCAGAAACGAAATGTTCAAAAGGCACTGCAGCGACACAAACTGAAATAGAGCACCTTGTAGTAAAGAAGGAAGAAATGGAGGACAATGCAGATAATAGGCTATCCAGATTAGAACCTGAAGTAACCCTACTAGATCCTAGTATAACCCTACTTGAACCTGCTCACGTTTCAGAGACTGCTTTTGTGGATGCAAATATCAAAATAAATGAACTAAGCAATGAGCTGCAGTTAGCCAACAGTGAAAAAGAAAAATACCAAAAGCAGTGTGATACGTTGTTCAAAGAGGTAAAGATGTTAGAGCAAAAGGTAGTGGAAATGAATGATAAGCATATGAAAAAGGAAATGTGCCATCAGTCAACAGAAACAAATAGTATACTATCAGAAGAAGAACTAGAAAAAGTTAAAGACAGACGTCCAGAAGAGGTACTGATTCTCTACGAACAGGCATTGATTGAGATGAAGAGGCTGAAAAAACAATGTGACACTCTGCAGAAATTAAAATCTGAATGTGGTAAATGTAGAAACAGTGAGAGTAAAAGTGAAGTAGATGATATGGCTGTGCAACTTGATGATGTTTTCAGACAGCTGGACAAGTGCAGCATTGAAAGAGACCAATATAAAAATGAGGTAAGTTTCATAAATCAGTATATAGAAAGCCAGGTCAGTGTAAGTGAAGGAATGTAATTCCGCTAATCAGTTTTACAGCTATTGCAACATTAAATTCTTAGACTTTGAGACTTTGATCCTGCAAACATTTGTTTATGAGTAAGTTTGCAGCTAAATTGCAATTTAGCATTGTAGCTAAATTTTGTGCAAGATATCTGTGAACTAGATCTAGCATTTCAACCTGGCACCTCATCTTAAACACATTTACTTATATGCAAATTCCATTAATTTTAATAGAACGTATATATGTATGTTCAGGTTTACAGTATTCAAACATTCCCTTGGAATTTAAATACCTGTGAAATAACTGGGGCTTAAATCTAAATAAAAATGCATTGGAATTGAGACAGTCCATAGGACCATCTTTTAGCTAGCGGGACTTTCTCTGTAAATCACCCTATTTGGTGGAAACGGAGGGCTACATGTATGAATGCTGTAGCAAGTGTAGAAATTAACTTCAAAGAACCTAATATAATGTTCAGTTTACTGATTTATACTAAGCAAAATAGTGTGAAATCAGACATTCAGTTGCATTTGTTACTTCCTAAACAGGATTGTTGACATTAGTACATATCCTAGGTATTGGATTTAAATGGTTATTTCTTAGTCCATCAACTCCTTGCTAGATTCTTTCAAAGATTAAGTACCAGCAAAGGCTTCAAGAATTGAACTAGCAGTGTGCCAGTGGTCCATCGCGCACACATGTGCAATCCTAAGCGTGTTTCCTCAAAAATCATATAATGTTAGTAATGCTGCAGGCAGATATCCAGGTCAGGATCCAAAAAGCTTTGTTAGGCTTTGCCCTAACAAAGATTCCTGCTTACCCCTGCCGCCTTTAAACAGCGAATCCCCATGCCATGACACAAACTGTGTTTGAGCAGCACCAGAGCTTCAAAAGCCATGTGGCATGAGGCCTGTTTCGAGACCCATCCTGGATATGGATCCTGTTCTTAGGCTTGAAATAGTGAGGTCGATTTTAATATATCATTTATATTGTTTACCGTCTGATACATGCACACTGGATAGCACCAACATGACTTTCCCCAACTGCTGGCTGACAACTGTGGATTATTAGTATATATACTATCGGTGGCTCTTAGAAATTCACCTGAATTAACCATGAAAAAGTTTGATAGAATAATGCAGTACTGCAGACTCATTTACGGTCTTCCACAAATGCAGAATTCAGAACTTCCTTCAAAGAGATCATTTAATTAAATACATCTATAATAATAAAAAGGCATGTGTGTCCTTCCATCAGTGCCATAGCGCTAAGAATGTGAAACCTAGACACCTGAAAATTTGCATGCATACTAAGGGAGCCATGGAGGTATGCAACTCAGGGTTATTTTTTTAAAAACAGTGTTAATTTTGATTAATGTAAATGTGTCCAAGTAGTTGAAGCCTGCGGTAACATCTTCTGCCACTAGGGGCAGATTTCCCTAACCAGCACATAGCTTTGCATTCAATACAGTTTGAAGACAGGGGAGATTAGTAGACCAAGGAACAGAGTTAATATGGCTTCCCCTATCCCCTGTTGTGGGGTAGCCCCCTGCCCCAAAGCTTTAAGGGTACACCATGGCAGTGGCTGTGCCTAGGGGTGCCTGCAGCCATGGCTTCACTCAGACAGGGTAGGCACAATATGTCCAGTTCTGATAGCTGTGTAAGCTTGCTTGAAGGCTTTGCTGTATCAAAGTAAGCAACTCATGGGAAGTCAGGTCCTTTCACCAATTTTAAAATAATTTAGATAAAGTTCAGTATATGTGGCGCATGTGGAAAACGTGCTTGAAGTTTTATTCTCATTATCCTACATTTAGGCCTCTTTGCTTCTCTCACATTTGAAGATAGTCTTCCAGAAAAAAACTTTGTTTAGTTTTTCTTTACATGTCAGTCGCAGAAGACAATACAGACAGCTATGAGAAAGAAGAAAGGCATGTTAAAAATCCAGACCTTGTGGGTTTTCTGTATTCCTTTCCACTAATATAACGCATTCGGTGTCCAGCTATTCTGTGCATGGTTAACTCAGCCAGTGGTTGGGAGGAATTTGTATCAAAAACTTGAAGCCAGTGAGTGGTCTGACAGTTCTGATCTCCAGACTTTTACATATACATATACTCACACAAACATACAATTTATTTATTTTACTGTTTAAACCAGTCAAAGATACCTGTAAATAAAGTCTCTTGAAACTGACAGCAATATCAAAATTGTTAGGGTATATCCATGCTACTTGGAAACTTGAAACTTGATACACATGTAGTCCAACACCCTAAATATGGAACCTTTATGCATCTCTCTTTAAAAAGGAGGGACAAAGTATGTACTCAAATGGTACTGCTGTACTTGCTATACAAACAGTCAAAAGAACCTATGGACTGGGAAGTTGGGCTATGTGAGTTCTGTTGCCCCTTCACATACTTAATTAAGGCTTAAATTGGGGGAGGGCGATTTCCGGAACAAATGCTGTAAATGAAATATCTAATATGAGTGAGTTAAAAAAAAAAATCCATTTAAGAGTTATAGCATTATACAACATTTTGATATTTTTTTAATTATTTTTTTTTGCTTAATGGGAATGGAGCTGTTAACACTGTTAAGTGTGTTGCAACAAGTACTGCGGTTTTGCTCCGTTTCAGAAATAGTTATAGGAAGCTTTAATTTACCCCTTTCAGATTGAACTACTGGAAATGGAAAAAAATCAACTGCGTTTTCAGTGTGAAGAGCTGAAAGCCGAAAATGCACAGTTAAAAGCTTCGATTCCACAAATGGTTGCACATGCAAACAATTCTGTGCCTAGTAATCTTGAAGACCCTGTAAATTATTCTGATGGGGAAAGGTACACCTTCCTTACTATTAGACCAGATATGTGCATGGAGAAGCATGTTGGGACCCCATCTATCAGACACTCCTACCTACTCCGTTATTACTTTTATCAGAAGGTTTTCAAACTTCCTATCTACAGGGAATCCCTTTCACTTTGATATGTAACAAATGAAATGACAGCACATTGCAGGGAATTCTGGGCATGTTCTCATGCACACACTCAGTTCAGGCAGAGCAGTTCCCAGGCGTGTTAGATCTCACCATTGCCCAGTGTGAATGGAGAGTGTAACCTAGAGCACACCTAACACACCGTTGTGGCAGTGTAAAGGATTACATTGTATAAAGGATGCTTAACTAGATGGGCCCTTGCTCTGATCAAGCAGAACCTCTCAAGTTCTTACCCACAAAATGGGTTACATTTGAGTTCCCAAGTAACTGAAATTTGCAGTTATTGAAGTTGTATTGCTGGTTCTGCATCCTAGCAAAACTCGTCTTTTCAAGCCCCTGAACTGACAAGCTGACAAGTTGGGCTCTAAAATAGCAAACTTTTTGTTATAATATTATAATACAGTAATAAAGGTAGGAATGGAACAGGAAAAAATAAGGGTTCAGGGTGATTTAAAATACTGAACTTTTATGCATGGTACATAGAATTCTAACTAATGTGTTCAACATTATCTTTCTGTAGCCTGAAGCTGCGATCCCTGCGAGTTAATGTGGGACTACTACTAGCAACAATAATGCCTGATCTTGATTTGCAACAAATGAATTATGATGTTGATGTAGTTGATGAAATTCTAGGACAAGTTGTAGAACATATGAATGAAATCAGTAGTGCTTAATTTTTCCCTGCAATCATAATATACTTTGCTTAATCTTCTGTTTTATTGTGGAGTTTCCAACCTGTAAAGATTAGTAATTTTAGGACCAAACTAGATGGAATGCTAAATGCTTCACTTAATGGACTGATGAGTTGTTTTTTTAAGTGTTAATAGCTGCTGCAAGGGATGGTTCTTTTATTGGGACTGCAGTGTGCAAAGAGAAGAATCAACCCTATCCTCTGTGCTGTAGCTGTGACAAGAATTAGAAGACATCTATGCGCAGGGTTCCCCAAACTTTTTCGGCCTGTGGGTGCATTTGGAATCCTGAGAAAGTGCCATGGGCACTAGTGACAAAACAGCCACCATGTAGGCGTGGTACTCACAAAATGGCTGCCATAGAAGGGTGTGTGGCCACTTACAAGATGGGCATCATGGGGTGCCAGTGGGGGTCAGGTCAGAAAGATGACAAGATTGCAAAATTGTTCAAATATGAAATAATGTAACAAAACAAATACAGACATCAAAACACTATCAACAAGTAATTATAACAGAAACGCAAACATCCTTGGCAGAGAAATACAAACATCCAAACTTGCCAGCACAACCATAGCATGCATAGAAGGATCAGAGCCATGGACCACCATGATTTTTTATGGGATCTCCCTCAAACCAACCTGAAGTTGCAGATCTGTGATTTTAAGGTGGTTGAGGGGCAGGATCACATGTAGAAATTATGAGTAAAAGAGTGCCCCTTAATCCTGCTGGGAAACTCAACTTCAAAAACAATAATGGGGCTTGTGTGGCACCATAAAAAAAAGACAACTACCATGTTAATACTAACTGGCACAAGCTTTCATGGGCTATAACTATCTTCAGTCACACACAGAGCCACTCCATATCACATAAGCATGAGCACGTGCGCGCACACACACACAGAGAAATGTGCCATTGAGGAGTGGAAGGACAGAGCTGAAGCAGGGATGCCTTTCTCACTGGAAAAGACTTGGGAGGGGGCAGAGGAGAGCCAGGAAAACTGGGGTGGTTAGAAACAAAATTGAGGGAAGAGCAGGGAAATGCCCTAGCTTTGCCCATGCCACCTCCCCACTGCATGAAGTGCCAGTCCTGATGGCCACCACCAACAGAAAGCGTTTGGGTGGGCAAGCAAGCAGAGAAAGGCTCTGGCTTTCCCCCTCCCCCCTAAAAGGCCTCTGCCACCATGCAACACAAAACAAACACGGCTAGGTAGAGCATCCAGTGAGTACAGAAATGAACAAAAACAGCACAGCTGTAAAATCCTTAACTTTGCATGTGCTTCCCCACATGCACCAAACATCCTGAGTGCCACAGCAAATACAAGGCAGGCAGCCATGGGGGAGAATGGGAAATGCCCCTGCATCACCACCATCCCAAACACAAAAAGCAATGCAGGCACATAAGTGGAGAGGCTAGTTATTCCATGGCTTTACACACACACCCCTCCCTGGGCAAACAGAAGGGCACAGAGCGTAAGCACCACACTTCCCAGCACAACAACAAAGGGTTGGAGACCAAGCATCATCCCCTTCACTCTCAAAATGCTGACAGGAGAAAATGCCTTCTCTCTGCCTGTGCTCCCGTCTGGAAAAGACCCTGGCTCACTTCGTCCCATTCCTGTACTGTTGGTTTGCATTCAAGGGGAACACTTTTCCCTTCCAAAACTGCCACCCACCCCTCAAGTCTGCACCTAATAGGTACAGAATGGGAGTAAGGACGAGGCAACCTATTACTTTGGCCAATCCGAGAGCAAGGGGATGGGTCAAAACTGCCAGTAAAAGTCCATAGACTTAAAATATAGAGCAACCAGTTCCATAGACTTAAAAATCAGCAACCAGGAAGTTTGCAGACATGCCTTGTATACATATAAATCACCTTGAGTGCACCATTAAAGGCCTCACAGGCACACCTGTGCCCATGGGAACCCTGTTGAGGATCCCTGGTCTATGGGACCTTGCCTGCAGGTGCCAAGGTCTGCCATTGGGGGGGGGGGGGAGATTTTTGTCACAACCACAGCAGGGGGAGGAAAAGGTTAAATACTGTACATGATTTAAAGGGGGGGGGCACAGCTATTAACAAAAAGGGCACACTTAGCATCATGTCTAGTTTCACCCTAATTTAAAGCATAATGTTTATGCATCATGTCACTACAGATGCGTTGTATTACCACTTTGGAATTTTCAATGTTACTTTGGATGCTTAATTTTTAAAGTGCATTCAGAAGTTAACTACAGATGCTGTAAATGCTGTCCTATACTTTTTAATTTTCTTTTTAAAGGAACACTGGCAATATTGGCAAGTAACATTTCCCCCAATTACTAGCATTTTTTAGTGGCCTATGAGTATTTCTTAACTTTGATACCTGATCAAGTATTATATACTGATTGAGTATTGCAAAGCAATTGTTATATCAGGTTTTGTTTTTAATTAAAAGTTACAGACGCTTTATCAACTTCATGGCTTTTCAGGTATTTTTCCATACTTTTCCCCTAACCTTATATTTTTAATGTTTTTAATTTCTCACCGTATCCTTCAATAGCTGAATGTACTGTAAAGTCTGGGTAAAAGAAATCTTGTCTGTATGGAGAATATTATTTAAATTTATACTGTACATTTACACTTTAAAGAAAAGTGAATAAATGGAAATAAGTTTTTATTTACATGAAATAAATTGAAAGATGTATATTTTGTACTAAATGGGGGGAAACACATTCTGTTCTTCTGAGTGACAGGGAAAAAAACTAAATGGGCAAATGCCAATTTTCCTAATAATAAACACCACTTGCTTGTTTTTTCCTTCTGTTTGTTTCCTTGTAATTATAAACACTTAGCTGTGAGAACTGCATCACTAGCTCCACTTGGCTAGGAATGTGTTTCTCAACAGTCACTTTCCAATCTGTAGATAGAATATTGTTAAAACTTGGGGAGAGTTTCAAAATCAGGTTTTGATAAGTTAAGAGCCCTGCCACTTAAGCACAAATGGATGGACATGCCTAAAGTAGCTTGCTGAAATGAGATGGTAATTCTATCTTAAGATTTGTTACATAACAATATATAAATATGTTCAGCATATTTTCCATCTATTATACAATTTCCTGTCTGAAACGAAACAAAAAATGCGAAGGAGCAAAGAAGTTGGTTTCCTTTTACTGAGTTCTTGTTATGAAAATGAAAAGGACTTATTTCTTTGCACTGAGGTTGTTTGTCTTATTTTGTTAAATTTACATACTGCCCTTCTAAGGAGCTCAGAGCAGTTTACATGGTGGGTGGTTGCGTTCCCAATGTTATCCGCACAACAACCCTGTGAGGTAGTTTGGGCTGGAATGGTGACTGATCCAAGAACACCCAGTGAGCTGCAGGACTGAACGGGAACTACAAACGGGGGTTCCCCAGTGATAGCCTGATGTGAAGCACTACACTACACTCTTTGGTCAACTGCCTTAAGGCACTATCTGTTTGGGAACTCTGTTGTAAACCAGTCTGTTTCCCTTAGTCCTGCATTTCTTATGTGGCTTGGAATATTACCGAGTTAATTTTATAACCATTGCCAATTGGCAAGAATAGCCGGGCTAGCCATCAAATTGCAGGGATTGAGGCAATGCCTATTCCCATTTACCCTTGACCCCATCTGCTTTGGCTGCTTCCCCTCTGTCGAATTTTAGATTGTGGAAAGGATCTATTTATCTTGCGACCACTCCATAAAAGGGAAGTGCACGCTAGTTAAATAAAATATTTCCATACCAAATTTAAGGCTGTAATACTGTGTTTATTTGTAAATTCACACACACACACCCCCAGACACACAGCTATTTCAATGCAGTTTGTTTCCAAATGAGCATAATTAGGTGACAGTTCTAGTCTTTCACAAATCTTCAAAGATATGGAACAACTGAATAAAAGTTGCTACTTGCTTGCCATGACCAAAGCTGGAACAATGACATTCCATTCAGATACATGTACTTGGGCTTAGTTTATCGCATTTTTATACTACCCAATAGCTGAATCTCTTGGTGATTAGGTAGGGGATAAGCACTTTAAGACCTTTTAATGTTGCTAGCCAAGATTAAACTTTGAAAGGTATGGATTTTAGGGTTGTTGTTGTTGTTGTTGTTCAGTCGTTCAGTCGTGTCCGACTCTTCGTGACCCCATGGACCATAGCACGCCAGGCCTTCCTGTCCTGCGCTCTCTCCCGGAGCGTGCTCAAGTTCATATTCATTGCATCCGTGATGCTATCTAGCCATCTCATCCCCTGCCGTCCCCTTCTCCTTTTGCCTTCAGTCTTTCCCAGCATCAGGGTCTTTTCCAGGGAGTTTTCTCTTCGCAGATTTTAGGGTATATTGTGCTTAATTTGGCTTGGTTATAGATAAAATTACCTAAATCATAATGTGCCTGACCCCTGGGGTGGCTCAATCTAGGAATTAGATAAATTTTTGTTCCATAAAATAGGACATTCTTAGTACCCAAATACCCTGGCAACATACCTGTTTTTCTAGAAACTTGTAGATGGATGTAGGGCACAATAAAGTGGATTAAAATGTATTCATTTAATTCAGGAATGGGCAACTTGTGGCCCTCAAGAAGTTTTGGTCTATAACTCCCATCATCCCTCCCCATTGGCTATGCTGGCTAGTGATGATAGGAGTTGTAGGTCAAAATATCTGGAGAGCCACAAGTGGCTCACCCCTGATTGGGAGGAGCAATCCTATGGGGATAGGCAGCCGCCTATCCAATGCAGGGCAGGAGAAGCGCGGAGGGGATCGTCTCCTCCGCGCTTTTGCCCTGCATTTGCGGCTGGACAGGCAATTTTGGAAGTTGGAGCAGCGGTCGCCAGACTACACATACCAGCATTTCCGGCCTCCCGCCCCGCCCCTGAGAACGCCCCTTTTACGCCACTCCGTGCTGCTCTTACAAGCTGCCTATGAGGCAGCGCAGGGGGGTGGGGGGCGGTTCTCCGGCAACCAACCTATTCTATGGCTGCGGAGCGGCGCTGGATTGTGCCCTAACTCAATTCATTTAGGGTGCATGCTGGGTGGGGAATGCTGGGGGCCGTAGGGCCTTCCTCTGTCTCAAACATGCATTGCGCCTTTAAAGTAGTTATGCTTTGCCTTTTAGGGCATGGCCCTCATAAGGCGGCATACAACGATGGTCAAAACAGCCTTTGCTTTCGCTATGCGTCTGGCAGCTATGTCGAGTTTTCATTATTCCTCTCGAGCAGCTGCAGGGGACTTCAAAAGTCCCCCTACCGTCCATGCTACGACCCCAGCGGGCAGAGACAGTCTTGTATTTTTCTGATTGTACGTAAGCAGCATTCCCTGGGCGCCTTTTTGGGGGGCTGAAGCGCGGGGTCAAGAATCCTTTGAACAAATGAAAACCCCGAGACCAAAGTACTGCTCCCGAACGAAGCGCTGTCGCCTTAGGCGGGTCTCGCTGAGGCAACCGCCTGCAAGCAATGGGGCATTCTACTACATTTGCTCGTCTGTAAGAGGCCACAAGGCCGCCGTTTCTCCCGCGACCCCCTCTGGAAAGACGGCGATGTGAAAGCGCGGGGCGCGAGGCGGAGAGGCGCAGCCCGGCAGGCGGCGGCTCTCCGCCACGACCGGCGGAGGAAGCGAGCTGGTGACGGGCTCCTCCTCCGGGACGCCTGGGGTCTCCAGTGCGCAGGCGCGAGCGCGGGAACCGGGAATTGGGTCTGCGCTCCTCCCGAACTTCGCCAGTGCCGCTGTGCGCGCCTCTTGGGTCTTTTTGCAGGTATGGGGGGTGAGAACGGGAAAAAACCAAACGGGGAGATGTCTGTCCCAGGTTGGCGGGCAAGGAAGGAGTGAGTGGGGCTCCTTCTAGGGCGGGGAAGGGGCGGGAAGGCGGCTTCTGCGTAGCGGGAGGGGAAATCTTAGTGTGGAAGCTGTCACGGAAGGAGGGCGAGCGCCCCCTTGTCCGTCGTCTCCTGGGTGCGTTTCCCCCCTTGAATGTAGCAGGGCGAGGTGGGGACAGCGACGGCCGCTTCCTTCAGCGGCAAGTGGGGAACCACTCTGGAAACCTACGCATGCACGGGGTTCTTCTATTGTGTGGTAGGTCGTCTTTCCAGTAAGTGGCGCGAGAAAGTAATGCCTAGACAGGGAGTGCTCTTGGGCTTCTCTGTGGCGCAGGATAAAATGTGTGTGTGTGTGTAGCGTATATGTTGCCACATCAGGGGCCCCTGGCTTTAGAAGTCGAGGGAGGGTGTCTGCACCAGGGGTGGGCAGAAAATAGATCTCCAGATGTTTTGGACTTCAGCTCCCAGCATTCCGGACCACTGGCCCTGCTGGCAGGGGCTTTTGGGAGCTGCAGGCAAGAACATCTGAAACTCTACCTTCGCCCACCTCTAGTACACAACCGGAGGTGGGGGTGGGTGGCATTGAGTTATGTATGAAAGTCTTGCTGGTATAGTCGTTAAGAGAATAAAGGCACAATCCTGTGCATGTTTAGACAGAAAAAAGGCCTACAACTGCCAGCATGCCCAGTCCAGACCTTTTTTCTGTCCAAACATGCATAGGCTTGTGCCCTACAGTTTGGAAGTCTTTGGCTTGACTCTCAACTCAGCCATGAAAGGGAGTGGGGGTGCGGGGTTTCTAGGTAATATATATCTCACCCAATAGTGCCTCTGTCAACCCCAGTTGCCATATTGGGATAATATTTGCCTGCCTTATAGGATTTTAACGTGCTGAGATAACATACATGAAGTGCTTTGAGTACCTTGGGAAAGTGGTGCTTATTAATTGCTGCAGTTATTAGTTCAGGTTTGCTTCCATTATTGTCTTGCATTCTGCGAGGATCCCCTTACAGTTTCAGCAGTCTCTCAACGTTGCTTGTTTCTGTTGTTGTTGTTTACAATATATAGTTAATATGAATTATTTAAGCTTCATGCCACAGCCTCTATAAAGTTATCTCAGGTCTCTCAGGGTGCTTCCAGATGGAAGACTTCTAGTATTACTGATTAGAAGGCATTGTGCAGCTATTCCGTCTTTTCCTTAACAGATTTTCTGCTGCAGTAAGAAAAAAGACGGAAGAAGTGGTGGCAAAACACACAAGGGTTATGAGTAGATGGCAGTATCTGACCGCCCATAAAATTCCGTGAATAAGGTAGGGCGATGATGCAAAAAATCCTGGGAAGTGGTTATTTCACACACACACACGCTTTGCGTCATTACATCATCTTCTGCAAATGTATCAGCAGCTGCATTAATAATGTGTGCATACATGGGGATAAAAGAACAAAAACCTATTTCTACCTATGTTCTCAACCACTATATTTATAGTTGCACTGTGTTATAATAGCTCACAATTGTATTACGTTATATCTCTTAGTTCAGGGTGTCTAAGGGCACAATCCTATCCAGATAGGTAGCCGCCTCCGAACTCCGAGGTGACCACCTATCCAAAGATAGGCAGGAGGAGCATGGAGGGGATCGTTCGCGTTCCTCCTGCTCTCCTTTTTCTGCTAGACAACGATTGCAGCTGCCTAGCTGCAGGAGCACGGAGCGGGGAAGGAGGCTACTGTATGACACATAGGATGTGTCGTACAGGGATTTTCGCCGTCCCCAGCCCAGAACACCCCAAGACACACCCCTTTTCGGCCACTGCACTCCTCTTGCAAGCACAGAGGATGGGGCTGTTCCGCACTACTTCTGAGACAGCACTGAAGTGGGGGGAGATTGGTTCTCTGGGAACCAACCTCGGAGTGTGGGCTCCGAGGTTGGTTCCTGGAAAACAAGATATCCTATGGCTGTCTAGCTGCTGTCTAGCGGCCCTAGGATTGCTCCCTCCAATATTTTGACTGCTGTAAACCATAATTCTTGAAGATTTGTCTTCTGTTGCTTTTGAAAAGTATTTCGCCTATTATAACTGGAAATTATGTGTCAGCTTTGAGTTTCATCAAAGTAAAAGGCAAAATGTACCCAAAGCTCTGTGTTTGCTTTGGAAAAGATGAAGGTAATCACTTGTGAAATCGCATGGCACAATAAGGAGCCAGTGTACAGCTTAGACTTCCAACATGGAACTGATGGGAAAATCAACAGACTGGCCTCTGCTGGAGTGGACACTACTGTTCGTGTGAGTTATATACATTAATCTATGCTAATATTCCTCAGTCTTCTACTTGGATAAAGGTTTATGACAAGAAGGATGCTAATTCTAGGATGTGAAGAGTTTTGAATGTTAAAATAAGTTTTCTTTTAAAAGCAGCCTGTGAAGAAATTATTTATTTAAAAGTATGTCTAGGGTGTATTTATTTTATTTATTTTTTATTTGTTACATTGTTATACCACCCAACAGCCAAAGCTCTCTGTGTAGTGAGCAATAGAAGAATAATTCTTGTTTCTGTAGACATTTCAAGCAAACCTTGATTATGAAATTATTATTATAAACCTTTGTAGATTTTGTGCTTCAAATGTACTTTAATTACAGTATAAAAATAATAGTAGATTGGATATTATATTAGATATTGGAATATAGTAAATGAAGCAGTGGGAATCTGAGATATTGCATTCTGTTTAAGGAAGGATTGTTTGCATTGCTGTAAAATGGGTTCATAGAATCATAGAATAGTAGGGTTGGAAGGGGCCTACAAGGCCATCGAGTCCAACCCCCTGTCAATGCAGACCCCCTGCTCAATGCAGTTGTCTGAAGTTAATGGCTTTATGCTAGTTGTTGTGACGATCATGACCACAATTATGGGTATGTCAATTCTCAGATAAATGTGCATACAATTTCACTAGGTTTTTAGGTGTGTCTGTGTATTTTCTTTGACTGTCATCTTTTATTACTAGGTATGGAAAGTAGAAAAAGGACCAGATGGGAAAGCAATTGTCGAATTCCTGTCCAATTTAGCTCGCCATACCAAAGCTGTGAATGTTGTACGTTTTGCTCCCAGTGGTGAGATTCTAGCGTCTGGTGGAGATGGTGAGTGTATATAAAATCACCACTGAACTCTTCTAATTTAAAATTTGTTAATATTTTGTAAGAAAATAAGTGGGTATATTATATCCATTCATATCCATTCACAAAGGAACAGATAGAGTTCAATACCATTTCAGAAAAGGTATAAAAAACAAAAATTAGCTGGCAAGAGGATACAGGATTCAATAGTAGGGGTGAAGGTAGATATTCTTAACCTTAGAAATTAGCTATCTTTTAAAAAGATGAAAAATACTGTCTACATTAATGTATAAAAGTTACCAAATCATACAGACAGAAAAGGACATTAGAGTAATATATCATTATATCCTTAATAGTTACTTAATAGTTTAAGTAACTTCAAATAATTCGAATGTACTGTCAAACATTCTTCTGTGGTTTGATCTGTTCCAATAGTTCAAAAAAGCTTGCTAAGAGACTCTTGATTTAAATTCTCAAATTGTGCGTATTTTCTCCTGTATATCCATCATATGAGGCGAGATAATGTTGTTGTTTTGAAAATGGAGCAAGTGAAACCCAGTGATTATTCTACTGCAGTCTTTACAGTGATTGTGCAATGGGAAACATTTCAGCAGTCTGAAGATCACAGACAAAGCAACTTGACCAGAATCATAAAAACATCCAACTACAAAAATCACTTTCTACCTTTTTTTAGCTCTGCTGCTAGGGTTAAAAATACTTTAGGGTCATGTCTGTATGTTATACAGCCCAATCCTATGCATGTCTACTCCAAAATAAGTCCAATTTAATTCAATGGGTCTTATTCCCAGATGAGTGTGTATAGGGTTGTAGCCCAACTCCAACCTTTATTGCGGCCAAAAAGTGTTTTCAGTGAAATTAATTTTCACAGATGCTGCGATTTTGTTGTGGAAGTTAAATGACAACAAAGAGTTAGAGCCAAGTGCATTTCAAGATGATGATGATAACCAGCTGAATAAAGAAAACTGGACAGTAATTAAAACGTTAAGGTAAATTTTCTTAGATTTTGGTTGAATTTCATTGAATACTTTGTTACATTTCATTAGTCTCCTCAAAGATTGTCTGAATACTATGTTCTTCTTTCTGATGTGTTACAGAAATTTTAGCTAAATATTTGCTGAGAGCAATGACAATATAGGCTAAAATATTATCTAACTGACTAATTTTAGGGTTTTTTTGTACTGATAGAGATATCTGACCCATGTTTTAGGGTTTTACTTTTGTAAGTTAAGTGACAGCTTTGTATTTTGTTCTCCTGTGTCAATTGTATAGGTTTTATTGTGACTGGATCAATAAACTGACTGAAACATTAGTAGCTGCTGATGCCATCGTACTTCATAAAAACTTTTATTTTTATTATAGCTATAAACACTTATTTGAGTATATAGAAGTATGTGGTTTATCTTCAGGACTTTCTAGGCTCCAGGAACCATAATAATTCAAAAGTAAAAAAAATTCTAGAGCCAGAATAACCCTCTTTTATGCATCAGAGTGACCTATTTCTGTATATCAGTTTTCCTAGTATTTCTGTACAGCAAATTCTGGGTCAATGAGAAGTGATTGCATGTTGCCTGTAGCTTCTTTGTTGTAGCCTCTTTGTGTGAATCTCTTCCCAAAACATTTACTGAAGCATCTCAGAATAGATTTTCCTGTTGCCGCAAGAACATTAAAGCCCTGCTGAATTAGACCAAATATTGAATAAGTCTAGAAACCTGTCCCCAACTCTTCCAGGGGCCAGCCAATGGGGAACCCACAAGTGGGGCATGAAGGCAACAGCCCTTTCCCACTGCTGCCCTGCAGCAACTGGTATCCAGTAGTATTCTGTCTCTCAGCATGAAGGTTCCGTATGCCCATCATTCTGAATAGCCATTAACAGACCTATTCTCCACAAATTTGTCTAATTCCCTTTGTAAAGCCAACTAATCTAGTGAAAGTTACCACAACTTGTGGCAGTGAATTCTATAAGTTGCATTTTGTGAAGAAGTACTTGACTGTCCTTAATCTACTGCCAATCCATTTCATGAAATGATAGTCAGTTCTAGTATAAGAATTATTATTATTATTATTATTTCTTGATTCCTCCACACCATACATAATTTGATAGACCTTTACCATGTCTCCCTTTACTACACCTTTTTTCTAAACTAAAAAGCCCCAAACATTTGAGCCCTTTCTTTTAGAAAAGGTCCTCCAGTCCCCTGATAATTTTGTTTGCACCCTCTAGGAGTCAGCAATGACTCGGTGCTTGCACAGGAGGAACCTTTCCTTTCCTTTCCAGCTCTACAATATCCTTCTTGAGACAATATTTTCTTACCTTCCGTAATCTCTCCGCTAGTATTGATACAATCAGTACCGCACTATGGTAGCTGCTGGTCTCTCCCCTTCCCACAAAGCGCTTGTCCTGTGTGTTGTCCTCCGTCATTAAGTCCAGGAAAAGGTGGTGAGACTGGAAGTTGTTGTAGCACAGGTTACCTATGCTAGGTTTCCCTAATGGGTGAAATGAGGCTCTGTCCTATAGGAATACACTGGGGATGGAGGGAAATTCACCTAACTTGGAGCATTCTTACTACAGGTGACCAAGCAACTATAAGGCTGGCTGGCTGGCGAGACAGCTCTCAATTTTAATAATGGAAAGTATTCAGATGGAACCTTTATCAACACTTTTGTGCCTTTTATATTCATAACTGTCTTCTATTTGTCAGTCCTTGTCTACTATGCTTAATTCCAGAGGTCACTTAGAAGATGTATATGATATTTGCTGGACCCCTGATGGAAACTACATGGCATCTGCATCAGTTGATAACACAGCTATAATGTGGGATGTCTGCAAAGGTAATTATTAAGTTTATGTTTTTATGTAAAAGCACCTTTCCTCCATTTTGTGAGCTTTCTCTAAGTTTCAGACCTTAGGACTGCCTCAGGATGTGTGCAGTCCTGAGCTCTGAAACTAAAGGAAGCTCAGCTATTAACATTCCTGTCATCTTTAAATTTGTGCTCAAACCTACGTACACTTTTCAGTGTCACTGAATCCTATTTCAGCACAGTCCAAAAGGCAGCATACGCAAAAGGGCAGGGGGAGGCGGCTGAGAGTGGTATGCTAATTTGTGTGTACACAGTGTGGAAAGCATGAAGTGATGCATTACTAGGGTGGTCTGGTGCTGTTGTGCTCATTGTGTGGCCTTACACAAGGCTCTGGGCTCTGAAGACTTAGTGTACTAGTTGTAATATTGGAAGAATTGGGGTCTGCTTGAAAGTGGAAATGAGAGAAAATGTGACGCACTGGTCAGATTAAAACTGCTATAGAAATAATATTGGTTTGGTTTGTTATTCTGAAAAGCAATTAATTCTAAGTGTTATTTCTAGGGCAAAAGGTTTCCATTTTTAATGAACACAAAAGTTACGTGCAAGGAGTAACATGGGATCCTATAGGACAGTATATTGCAACTCTTAGTTGTGATAGGTAAGTTACTACTGCTTGGAATATGAGACACTCCATTGGAATATTTCATTTTTTGGAATTGCTTTCTTTTAGATTAAAATAATTATTTCATTGTTTAAATCAGAGGCGACAAGTTCTGGCTGTCCAAATGCTGTTGGACTGCAACTCCCATTGGTCCTAGCCAGCACAGCCAAGGCTGAAGGAAGATGATGGTTGTAGTCCAACAAGTTGCCCACCCCTGATTTAAATGCTATCTTTCAAGAATAGAATTAATGTAGATACTTCAGAGTGCAATCTACACTCTGTCTATACATGTCTATTCAAAGTCCTGTTGATTTCAATGGAGCTAGCTCCCAGGTAAATGGGTATAGGATTGCAGCCTTAAGCATCCATGTCCCTTAAACACAGCTGCTGTTCCCAGACAAAACTGCTATGAATTCCATTCAAATCAGTGCTATAGTGCTGCCTTGTTGCTGTTCTATACCTTAAAAAGAGTGGGAAATTGTCTTTTTCAAAAATGGCTTCCTATCCTTCAATCAGAAAAATCTAGCTTGAGAAGGCAGATGCCATGGTAGCCATAGGACATGGGATGGAAAAGTCTTTGTTTGTAGTTAACAGCTTCGTTCTTATTGTAGGGTACTGAGAGTATATAACACACAGACGAAGCGCGTGGCATTTAATGTTACCAAAATGCCATCGGGCGGAGGATCTGAAGGAGAGGTGAGAAATCTGGTTTCTTTAAAGGGGTTTTGTCTCAAATTTTAGTGGGGGAATCATGTTTGGAAATGGAATCTCTCTGGCTACAGTGCTGAAGTAATTATCAGGATATACATGCCCATATCATTGGGAATGTATACTCCAGCACATCATTTTAATCCTTGTTTATAATGTAAGCAACTTCTGTCTGCCTGTACTTCATTCTGCTGTTCTCTTCAGTCTTCTCTGCCCCTACAGACTGGTAAGGGAGTGGAAGTGGGAAGACTTGAGAGGGGAAGAAACTTTTCAGACACTGAGTCTACTCTTCCTTGCGTGGTGCATTGCTTGTCATTTGTGATGACAGACATACCAACTGTTGGGGGCAAGAATAAGTCCCATCTCCTCTCCCCTACACACCTTATGGCTAAGATCATTACTTGTGCAAAGGAAGGTACAGGATAGGCACTGTGTTAAAGGGGGTGTGGAGGAAGACAACAGGACTTAAAATTAAACCATTTTAATTCAGGGTTGCTTCACACATTCTAAATTTTCTGTGATGACATAATCAGTGTGCTCATAGCATAAAAATATCTTGCATCAGCACTTTGAATGTTATGGTGAACAACTTCTTACAGATGGCTAGCTTCATGTTGGAAAATTGTAGTATGTGAAGTAGTCCATAGAGCTGAATCAACCAAAACAATGAAACCTAGTTCAGAAACTATTAGGCCCAGTTAAGCCTTTCATGGCTATGTAAGAGGAGCATACTGTGCCTCACCTGCATAGCTCCAAGACACCTGGGAATATTTATAATCACTTAAATGATGGGAAATAAATAGAGACTACCTATAGAGAGTGCTGTGGCCTCTTGAATAAAAGGACCAATAAATGGATATATGTATTTAGCTGTACAGTAACTGGTAGCAAGTGGAATTTTTATTGTCGAATTCTTCAGGTGAAAAGCTATCGAATGTTTCATGATGACAGCATGAAGTCATTCTTCCGGAGACTGACTTTTACTCCTGATGGCTCTCTGCTTCTTGCTCCCGGTAAGTGCAGATATTTTAGTTCCTTCATAGGTTTCTACTGCAGATCTAGATGGTCACAATACTAGGGAACTCTGGGTTTTTAGGTTTTTTTGGAACTTCTAAATAAGCTATAGCCTGAAGAATTAAGTGCAAACCTAACATTTTGTACTGCTTTCTCTTTTTCAGCAGGCTGTGTGGAATCGGGAGAAAATGTAACAAACACTACTTATGTTTTTTCCAGAAAAAATCTGAAAAGGTAGGTTCTTATTGGATGTGTATTTGCTCATATTTTAAATGTATATTGCAAATACTATTTGAGTAAACAGTTAATGTTTCTTCTTAGACCTATAGCTCACCTACCTTGTCCTGGGAAGACAACCTTAGCTGTTCGTTGCTGCCCGGTCTACTTTGAGCTGAGATCAGCACTTAATGAAGGTATTGTAAATCTTGTGTAGGGTATATTGTATTGCAAGTCTATTAAAAGTATATTAAACCTAGCTATGCCAGAGGGTATGGTACTTTATGTCTTCATTTTTTTAATGGTTTGAGTAACATTGTATAGTGCTACATCACATCCTATTTGCTTAATCTGTAAGGCCTCTGATTCTCTTTCACATGCCATTATAGTGTTTTGGTACAGGTGGAAAAAACATTCTCTTTAGCATAGTATAACTATGTAAGACTCGGCTCAGTATTAAAGCACTATCTGTAGCAACCCACATTGAAGATACAGTACAAAGAATGTAGTAGGTGTTCAGGATCAAAATGATGATGAAGAAGATTGTACAAGCAAACTGCATATGTTTAGTAAAACCTTTAAGCAAATGTGTATGAGGTCTTGCTAAAAGTCACCAATTTTCTGAAGTTTATGAGGGAGCTTTGTATCCTTTTTGTATTGCTGCAACATATTCTATTTTTAACTGTCTTGTTTGAAAGTTAGACTTTACAGTTAAACTGTCTTCTGGGTATGTTTGAATATTTACAAAATGAGAGCTTGAACTTGAATGAAGTACTTCAAAAATTATTTTGAAGGAAAATATAGTTTCCAAATCTGTGCGTGAAGGAATAGTGGGCCAGATCTTTCCTCCCAACCATATGCTTCATTCTGAAAGTGCTGGGAATTATTACCCCAAAAGCATCCTTTCTTACCTTTTCTGCAATGGGAATATGTTGGACTTATTCCTGTATACCTGTGGAAAACATTGTTATTATTCAATATTCTCACAGCTTCACAGTTCCAATGGAACTACAGTAGCATTCAAGAGAGGTCCTCAAGATTTTTAATCTTGTTTAAATTACTGGAGAGAGCATAGCTTTAAAAGGCTTGTAGTCTAAGCAATGTTTTTAATATGAAAACTTTTCATATTTTAGAAGATGCTTCCCCGAAGACTGGTCTGATAAATCTGCCCTATCGGTTGGTTTTTGCGGTTGCTTCTGAAGATTCTGTGCTTTTCTATGATACACAGCAATCCTTTCCTTTTGGTTATGTATCTAATATACATTACCACACTCTGAGTGACATTTCATGGTAGGTTATTCACATACTTGTGATTGCTTGTCCCAACTGTCTGAATTATCTTCAGTATACAGACAAAGGCATATAGTAAAGATTCTTCTAACTGTCTTAGTCTGCATTCTCAGCACTCTCAAGCTTGTATATTGTCTCTTTCCAGAGGATCAAAAAATATAAGTCTAATTTCAGGGTCTGTCAGAACTTAATATCAGCAAGGCAATATAGTGTAAAACAAAATACTACGTTCATATTACTTGACTGAACATTTCTGTACAGAGAAAGTAATTTATGGATTTCTGTTAACTTGTTTTTAAATATTACAGCAACCCTTTTCTTTTGCATAATTTTGGACACTTGCTACAATAATTTTTGGCACTATTCTGACAACAGTCACTGTGTTCAGCAGCCACATAATTCATCCAAACAATAAGAAATTGCTTCCTTTGAATACAGACCTAGGACTTGAGACTACTTTTTGTATTTGAGAAATTTCCTGTCTCCATTCATTTAGCAATGTCATTTTTGACCTGCGTTCCAAACACAGTAATTTCTATGATTATATGATGTTCCAAAATGTTTCATTGCAATCACAGAAATTGCTCTGACTGAGATCAGTGGCCTCTGACTCATGGGTTCCAGCACATTCAGAATATCCGCTGAAAGTGCTGGTAATCCGAAATTACAGCTGACCACCATGCTTTTGGTATTCAGCAGCATTAAATATAACCCACTTACCCCATGCCCATCCTGTGTCTTGTATGAATCATTTTTGGAAGTACCAACAAGGGCCAGTGACTTTTTCATGCAAGTTTTACATGCAGATTTTTATTTTTGGAGAGTAACAAGGACAATTAAATGGCTTTTCTATTTCCATAAATAAACACCAGGTCTAGTGATGGATCCTTCCTTGCTATTTCTTCTACGGATGGATATTGTTCTTTTGTGACTTTTGAAGAAGGTGAACTTGGAATACCACTGAAAGAGAAGCCAGTTATAAGTGTCAGGACCCCCAGCACAGTAGAGAAGAAACTGAAAAGGGGTCAGTCTTCCAGTGTTGTCTCCCTGGCTCCCAAACCAGTGGATAGCATGCCTAATAGAACCATGGATACAAGCTGTCCAACTGTGCAATGCAAGACTCCAGTACACAGTAAAGACTTGCCATCAACACCTGTTGCTGTTAGAAACATCCCAATGTCTTCCTCAGAAGAGAAGAAACCCATGCAGCCATCAAGCCATAGTTCAAAAATAAACCAACCCAGAAGGATTACACTCAATACATTACAAGCATGGAGTAAGACACCAAGGTAAGCTTAATTATACGGTTTCCAGCAAAGAAATAAACAGCCCACCCAGGCCCTTCTGATAGTTCAGTTCAATTCAGTTCATTGCTCAATAGCCAACCAGGCTTTTGCATATGCATCAAACTCAAAACAAGAAAGAATACAAACTAAGCATAATAAGAAAATTAGAGAAAATGTAACAAACCATTGACAAGTGATTTGTATACTAAAATTATTAAATTAATTAAAATAGCTTAATGTCCTCTGTTATCATCAGTCAAAATAAATTACTTCCTCTTCCCTAGAGCTAGCTTAACAAATTTAACACTGAAATATGTCACAAAATAATCTGTCCCACCCAATAGGAATAACATTTTGTTTAAAGGGAAGTTATCTCTAATACCAGCTGTAAGAGGGATAAGATACGGAATCCTCAAATCTAAGTATAATGGACACTCCAAAAGAAAGTGAACCAAATCATCTGTCTTCTGGCATCCAGCTCGACAACATCTATCCAAAGATGGCCACTACAGCATCCTCTAACCTCCATTAATTGCAGGATGTTTAATCTGCATTTAGTTAAGAGCCATCTAAAGCCATATGGGCAGATAAAAAAATAAATATGGGAACAGTTTCCTGAGAGGAGCTGCAAAATCTTTGTACAGGATGCACTAGTATGGTAGTCTGAAAATCAACGAGACGGGCAGTGTCGTAGCCCCTTGCAATCAAATAGTCCATAGAAAAGCCCAGTTTAGAGTTGATTTCACATATTTTGGTGGCCATGATTCTGCCTCCATGTCTTCATATGCCAGTGGGGAAAAAGAGAGGCCCTATTGAAAAATGAAGCCAGAAATATGTAGCCACCTTCTGAGCTAAAGTTTCCATGAACAATAGGCTGTCTCCCTTTGGACAATTGTCTTGGAGGTGAGTCTAGGCACACCAAGGGCTCAAGACAGATGTTTATGCTGTTCCAATTCCAGGGCCGCATTATCTGAATGAACCCATACAGGGGCCCCATATAAAAGCTGGGACAAAAAGGCTCAAGCAAGGGCATCTCTAACGTTCCACCTGATCCAGCTGAGAAATGAAAAATAGCATTAGCCGCGAATGCAGCGGTTTTCAAATGAGCAGACCAGGATTTGAGTACTGTTTTTAAGCAACACTTAAATATCTATATGAATCAACTTGCTCCAGCAACTGATTAACCAGTTTCCACTGATGTTTCTTCCTCCTTTTCCCAAACACCAGTATTTTAGTTTTAGAATAAATAACTTGTAAAAGTTCCCTAATACAATATGAGCTTAAGCCTTGCAGAAGTCTGTGCATTCCCAACTGTGCATTCCCAGCATCATCAGCATACAATAAAATAGAAATACTTTATCTCTTAATTGGAGAGGGAAAAAATACACCAGAATGAGAGGAAACAACATCATTAAGATACATATTAAATAAAATCAGTGCTAACAGACACCCTGTCGCACTCCCTTATTCACTGTAATGGTTTCCAATAAACTGTCCCCTGTAGTAACTCTGACACACTAGAATTCTCATACAACCCCTGAATTCTCCTTAACCTTCTAATAGCTTTGAGGTGGCCTTCCATAGGAATCAAACTTTCTATCAAATGTAGTGCCAGGAGGCTTCCTAGATTTCTAAGGATGCCTCTACTCAGAACATCTGATCTAAGCCCCAGCAAGGAGTCAAGGGAGTGAAGGGTAAGAAGAAGCAAAGAGCCGAGGGAAGGAGATGAGGAGAAGACGTGGGACTGAAGAAAGTGGGGATGGGGAAAACTAGATGTTTTGGGAGGAGTCATGATTTCCAAAGTGGTCTTAATTTTTATTTCTGGTTCTTATTTAGGAGAGTTGCCTTGATTCCTCTAAAACCAGATACTCCAGACCCAGCACCTTCAAGCTTAGTCTCTACAGCTTCTTCCACAGAAACTATTCAACATGGTAAAATACCTCACTATTGATAGTTTATCAAATGGTATCAGTTGAGTGGTGTTTAACTGATTTTTACCTCCATAGCTCATGTTCCAATGTTACCTATCCACTAAGTCAGCACTCCAGCATGGCCAGTGGTCAGGGATGATGGGAGATGTAGTTCAACAATAACTGGAGGGCCACAGGTTCCCCAGCCCTGCACCAAGTCATGATTGCATTTTGGGTTGGTAGTCTGTGCGTGGACAACATAATAAAAGTGCCTCACCTATTTTCATAAATTTGGTGGGAAAACTTTCTATTACTCTGAAAGAATTGAGGCATCATTGTCATCCCGGTATTTTTAACTTTCACAAAAACTAAATGTTGGTTTTCTTCAATATTTCAGAGAGACCCTCACCACCTGAGGACCCTTTGCAAAATCCACCATCACCTAAACGTCTTAGAACTGATGAAGCTCCCACTTTTTAATTACCTGGGGGGGGGGGGGGGAGATGTAAAACCACTGGACTGTAATGGAGGCCTTGCCTGCAACACACCCAGTTTTCCAAATAATACTCTTGGAAAAAACATCTGAAATACATGTTGCTGCATAGAATCACATCTGCATAAAACACTGCTTGTGACATGGAAGTAGCTGTAGTACTCTTTGCCCAAGCATTCTAAGCAAATGTTGGCTATGTGATAGGCCACTGAGAGTTTGGGGTCTAAAAGTGCGACATGGTTTCATGTGTGTCTTATTTCAAAAGTGTTAATTTTTTTCCTAGGTCCTTTTCAAAGAGTGGTTGTATTTGTTTCATACTTTTTCTTCACAAGCTAATTTGCACAATGCAATCCCAGAGAGGTTCGTAAATCAAATACATTCCTTCTGCCTTCCAGATCATTCATATGGGCAGAGGTTACATGTAAATGTGAATATCAGAAAATCCAAGGTTTTCACCTGCATGCAAGTGAAAAGGTGTCAGAGTTTAGGCAAGTCTTCAACGGACAGTTATAGAAGCTGGATTAAAAATAAAATTGAAAAGCATATGCTGCTTAATTTCTCTACGTTAAATGTAGCCAAGTTCATTAAAGGTCTGCCATGGGGTTTCTTTGGTGCTAATACAGCTGGTCACACTTCCTCTCTGTGTATAATATGTGTGCTTCAGGTTTTTTTTTAAAGGGGTTACAATGTTAAAAATAGATTAAAAGTTTTTATCATTTGCAAGGGTTTTTATGTTTAATGTTAAGAATACCAATATGTTGTAGATGCAGTGTACAGAATAAAAAGTTCAGCATTCATATTTTCTGCCCATGTTTTCTATTTCTTGGTTTCACTCAGTTATTTTTAAAACATTTTAAAATTACGTCTCGTATCTCAAATAGGCTGAATTCAAAATGAAGCAAGTTGGAGTGAGAAGTCATGTGGAAGAACAGTTACCATTTAAATAATACATGCAAATATTGTTCACATGAATTCTGTTGTAGTCTGAAGAAGATCTTGAATCAGCTTATTTGGACAAATTTTAAAAGCAATTGCTGTGGTGATCTGTGTTGCAGCAAAAAAAAAAGTGCTGCGACACTTTAGACTGAGACATTGAGCCAATTCTATGCATATGTATGTGGAAATAAATCTGTTGCAGTATTAGCTGAGAAGATAAATGCAGGTAGATGGAAGCAGGAAGCCATCTTGTGCAGGGTGGTAAATACGATTTGTCCACTGGATGTCACTATTTTATAGGAATATTGCTTGGGAACAGATGTTGTGGCTGACTGGTATAAAGTTGCTTGCATCCTAGACATAGCAAACAGGAAAGCTTAGCATGTAGTTCTTCAATGTATTTTTAAATATAATATTGCCACTTGCTGCAAGTTCAACTTGAAGTCTAGCAAAAGGACATCTTAACCCTTTCTCTTTGCACTGCTGCAAAAAGCCTGTCCAGTAACAAATGTCTACCTTACAGTATTGTTGTTCAAACAAACAATTCATAATTGCTCTCTCCCACCATGATCTTTAATTTTTATTAGACAATTGCTTTGTAGTCAGATCTATAGTCTTTGGTTCCCTAGCCAGTAACTGATGTCCAGGCCGAATGTTTTGAAGGCTGTGGTCTACATGGTTGCTAGAAAAGCAATTGCATGTTGGAAGCGTTCACAAAACAAGGAAGCAATAATCACTCCCATGTAGACATGACCAGAATCATAGATTGTGTGAATTTTGAAATATGTAAGTCTTGACCCACTTCGTATGCTGCAAAGACATTTTCCTCCTAGGTGGATTTCATAGTTGTCACAACACATGTATTGCTAATTCACATGCTTTTCCCCATGGTGCATGGAAAGCATGTATAAAGCATCGCTAAGAAACAATTCACTTGCGCAGAAAGCCTTTATCCTTTGTTGTGCTTTTGCCTGTTCATGCTATAGTGTCTTTTACAACAGAACCCTAGGTATATCTGCTCAGGACTAAGTCCTAGTAAGTTGAAGTCCGTATAGGATTGCAGCCTTAGATATCTAAGGATAAGCAAGTTAAGGATATGTATTCTAAAGCTTAATGCCTCCAATCTAATTTCTCCTGTACAGTTCCTAAGGTTCACATCCTTGAAAAATCTAGGTCAGTTGTATGAAACTCAATACTTTACTGCACATCTGGCCATTGCTACATCTTAATCTTTGAGATCAAGTTGTTGGACGACCTATGATGCCTGGATTAACATTGGCCAGTCTATAACTCCTGGATTTATTTTGAAGTAATAGACATAGCATTAAAGCATGAACCTGGTATGAATGTGTGCTAGACATTCAATACATTTTTGTTCTCCCCAGTCATCTCTTCTAGCATACGCATGACATGGTCAAAAGAGTCTGGCATGTATAGGATTGTGCTATAAGTTCTTTACATGTCTGCTCAAAACTAAATCTCACTGTGTTCAAGAAACCTTCGTCCCAGAACAATGAGGAGCAGCCTTAGAGCTTGGGTGGGAATGAACCAACACTGCAATGTACAGATAGTCAAAGTGAGGGGAGGTCCTCAAATGATTATGGAACGGGCTTGAGCAAGAAAAACTACTGTTCTGGCCAGAGGCTTCGGCCTGAAACCTTTACTTTAAATCAGTATCTAGCAACTACATCTTGTTTTCATTTTTACTCTAGAGTAGGCACAGGAGACCTGATCTAGATCTCAAAAGCAGTTCTACCTCCCATTCTCTAGACCCACTCTGTGCCTACTCTAGAGTAAAAATGAAAAAAGACATAGCTGCTAGATACAGATTTAAAGCAATGTTTGTTTTAGTGTATGGTTTATAAACCTTGGTGTATAGTTTGCTGAAGAGGGTCTAGGGCCAGCTGGGGATCCAAGGTGAGAAACTGAAGTGATGGAGCACAAGTAGCAGCCATATTATCATATTATATTATCATAAGCAGCTCTTAATTTTGTCCACCCTGGACCTTATATAAATGCCTTGATTAGCTGTGCTGTGTGCTCTCAGTTCATATGATGATGCCATCTGTGTACATCAGATTGGATCTAGTATTAGTTAATTACACTTGGGTCCCACAGAAATCAGTATAAAAAGTTACTTATAATTTAATCCCCATTGATTTCGATGGGAACAAAAGAACTAATGTAGCTTGCAATCATTTACCTGGAAGCAAGCCTCATTAACCTCCATGAGGCATACTTCTGAGTAGACATGCATAGATTGCTCTGTTAGACTGCAATCCTGTACCCATTTACCTGGGAATAAGTCCCATTGAATGGGATTTTCTTTTGAGGAGACATGTACAGGAATGCATGGTTAGTCTGGATTCCCACCCAAAGTGCTTTACAGAGCACAGATCTGGTAGGTCCCTACCCCAAGGGGCAGTTGAAACAAAAATCAAACCCGTAAAATGTTTAAAGAATGGACTGGCTGATCTTTCAGCCTGCCTAGAATGGAAGAGTGCAATCATTATTCCTTCATAGACTAAGGTATGCCCTGCAGAAATGGAGGGCCTTGAGGGAACCAGATAATTTGCCAGGCAGTTGAACCGTAACTATTAAAAATAGGAACCAGCAACATTTACGTATCACAGTCCATTTCAAGCAAGGCTCTCTCAAGCAAGGCTGGTAAACGAGGGCCATTTTTGATGGATGCCAGGCAAGGGGGCATTCTTTTTTGCCAAAGTAATTATCATCTTGACAAATTTTATGCAGGGCTATTTTCTCAATGAGCACATTTAATATGAAACATGCAACTTTGCTCCAATAAGGGCACATTCATATTTTTAACACGCTAGTCTTGTCCAAAATGTACTTGGCTCAGCTCCTGAGCAAGGAATACTTTAAGGAGGAAATGTCAAGCTGCAATTACAGTTGGCTAACGTATACCGGACAACATGAACAGCTGTGGGATGCCTGTTCCTCGGCAGTAAGGAAGGTTGTTAAAATTTTGACATTACTTTGATACTTTTAATTTTCTTTCTACAGCAAGCCCAAATATTCTGTTAATGACTTTTCATACAGTTATTTATTTTAAGAATAAGATCAGCCAAGCACAGCAAGGAGCTAGTACTCTATCCAGATTATTTGCCTGCTGTGTTGAAATAGGGAAGTAGTGATTGGCTATACATTTTGGGGATTCTGTGACTAACCTACTTGTTGATCTGTGATTAACCTACTGTGAATGTTAACTACTGCTTGGAATAAATGTATGATTAAAAAGAAATCCCAGATAATTTAGCTCTCCTGAAGAAATGACTGCCTTCATATAACGATGTAATGATCCTTCTAAAAATATTTACAGTCATTTATCACAAGGTGAACCCAGAGATGAGGCAAGCGGCCTTGAATGCCCAGGGGCTTCATTTTTTATCCTTTAAGTCAGGGGTGAAGAACCTCCTTTAGCCCAAGGGCCAAATTCAATTTCGGAGCACCTTGGGGTAGGGGTGAGGGAACGTTCTAGTAGTAGGTGGGGCTAAAAATACCCAAAATACCAGCATATTGTAGCTTAAAGCTCTTACTGCCGGTAGCCTAAGCTTTAGGAGAGGCATTTCAACCTTTCAGAATGGGGGGGGGGGTGTGTGTGTGCACAAAACTGACCAAAATAATTGGTGGTTGGCGGAAAGGGGGTTGGGCCATGGAAGGCAGCGTGACCATTTGGGGAACTCAAGAGGACTGGATTTGGACCCTGCCCCACCTCTGCTTTAAATGTACAATTAGCTTTAGAATAATTGTAGAATCAGAACAAAGGGCTGAATCCAGACTTCGTCCTGCTTAGAACAGACCTATGGAAATCGATGGGACAAGTTAAGGCTAACAAGTCCCACTGATTTCAATGGGTCTACTCTAAGCAGGGCTACAAAGGTTGAAGCTCAGTTACCAAGTTAATTGATTTTCTAAGTAAATTATCAGAAGCTAGAAGGCATGCTCTATATGGTCTAATCAATGGAAAGTTGCTCTACTTTCTATATGTACTACTGTAGATTTAACATTGAAACTGATTCAACAAAAAATGTTTCACATATATTAGACACCAAAGAGGCTTGTTAAGAAGAAGCTGGCTGGCTCTGCCAGATGCTGGCAATGTAATGAGGACAATCCCTCACTGAGGCATGTGATGTGAGCATGTGCTGTAATAGCTTCTTTTTGGTTGGAAGGCATTGCTCGTATAAATTTTGTTCTTGAAAAATCTGTGATAATAGCGGATGTCCATGCGCTTTTAAATTACATCCCTATGATGTGGGGATTAACAGATGGACAGAAGAAGTGGATACTGAGAGCCCTTAGTTGCAAAGAGACTTGTGCTTCAAGCTTGGAAGGATAAACACCCACCACCTACCATTCAATGGACTGAAGATCCTTCTACTCTTGCTACATTTGAGCGTATCTCCTACAGCTGTCAATTTCATATGGATGCTTATTTAGATTTATGGACTGCTTATATTAACATATATATTTGAAATGGTAATGCTCAATCTTTCTTTTCCCCTCTTTTCCTTTTTTATACTAAGGGTGATGTAAATTATTACTGTGTATGGATTTGTTTTATGATACATTCTTTTCTCTCTTTTTTGTGATTCTCCCCCCCCCCCTTTTGTTTTGGTAATGTGTATGTGTTACTGTTGTATTTGCAAATTTTACAAAAGAAGCTAGAAGGTGACAGGCAGGAACTAAATCATGTTCTTCCAGTATAGTACTGTGTTTTACAAAATTTAAATATTGGCTGTAGCAAAGACTAATGGCAGTGGCAGTATTCATGTATTTTGCAAGCCCACAGTGACCTGGGATGCTCTACCTGTGCAGGGGACAACTTTCATTTCCATTGTAGCCAGATTTGTTGTCCATTAAAACATGGCTTGGAGTTCCAAATAAAAGTAGATCTCCTTTACACAAATGAAGTTATCTGTAAATATGTAGCCAGGTACATAAACCAAAAGCAGGGGAGGGAGTTGGCTAGGAGGTAATAGATTTTCCCTGCTCACTGTGACTTCTGTTTCTTGGGCTTCTCTACATGCAGCTTTTATCTTGCTATTGAGATTGATTACTCACGGAAGTTTGCAGGTCCTTTACATGACGTCGTCAACATCCAGGATGTCTCTCGCGCTAAATGACCTTTATCCCATTTTTTAAAAAAATCGGAGATAATGAGTTATCAAATTGCATCATGTTGAGTTCCCTCGTGAAACAAGGAAATCCCAAAATAAGAGGCGCTAGACCACAGCGTCATCTAGTGGCTATATAATGAAACATATGGAACAACGCAGATAAGGGGGGGAAGGGCGGGGAGCGAGAAACACTCGTGTAAAGGGAGCCTGTTGTGATCCTGCATTTAAAACGGAAGCAAAAAGCCCTGGTAAAGTTGTGGGATTTTAGCCTGGTGTAGAAATGCTCTTGGTCCCCTTAAGTGGATTTGCATCTTGAGCATAGTTAAAAGACCAGAACTTTACTAGTTAATTTTAACTGTACATGTTAACAGTAAAAGCTATAATGTGTATTTTAACCAGCATGACAAGGAAGACTAAACAAGAGGTTTGGTGGGGGCTCAGACATGAGCTCAGTTTTCGTTTTTGCCAGCTAAGATTTAATTCTAGGGCAGTGGTGTTGAGGCTCTTTTGGCCTGAGGGTCAAATTCGATTTTAGAGAAGCTCTTGGGGCCCACATTGCAGGAGTGGGCAGGGCTGAAGGCAAAAGTGTGTAGGATCAAAAATGGCAGCATGTTTTAGCAGAAAGCTCTTCCTGCCAGTAACTAAGCCTTAGGAGAGGCATTTCAACTTTTTAAAATGGAGGAAAAAATGATTGGTGGTGAAGGAAAAGGGGGAGGAGCCATGGCCATCTGGGGAACCCGGGAGGGCTGAACTGGGTCCCCAGGCAAGTCAGATTTAGGACCCCGGGCCTGAGATTTCTGCAGCCATGTTCTAGGGAATCATGCAACTGCAGGGAACTATGGTGGTGTTCGGAACGTATATATGAGAGCCTCCCCATCCCCATGTACTATCATGTTGTCTGCTATCTGCCAGATCTCTTTTTGATGCATCTGAAGAAAGATAAGTGGCCCCTGAGGGAGGAAATTTCCAAAATGCATTGGGCAAAATAAAAAAATTCAGGCACCTGAGAATGTTTTTTCTCTTTTGTTTTGCGATGCATATCTTCCAAGTGACAACTTCCTGGTAGTGCCTCCTCACTGACCAACTTAAAAGCTCTAAGAATGTAGAGGCATATTCTTAGTGGCCACTTTCCCACTTTAGAGCATCCTGCACCTTGCGTTGAAAATTTTCATTCAGGAAAGGATGGGGTGTTCTGCAGTGGACTATTTTCTTACTCCTTATGTGTGTGCTTCTGTGTGTGCGTGTGCGTGCGTGTATACACACTCAAATCAATCAACTGATGATAAAACAATAAAATGATAAATAATAGGTGACACTAATATTGGCATGCTGGTCAATGGCCAAATATTGTCAATGGCCACCTATTATTTGAATGTGGTCAAATATTCCATTAAGCCAAGATGCCACTGTGTAAGCCTAATTAACACAGCTGCCTTTAAAAACGGGCTTTTGTTTTTTAATAGTTGCTGTTACATTGCTTTCTATTTTAATGTCATTTAAAAAAAAATTAAAACAGGATGACCCTGTTATTCTAGGATAAAAGCCAAGCAGAGCAATTGTTCAATGAACCACTCACATTGGTATAAACATTTCATACAGGTGATAACTGACTACATTTTTTTAAATGTAAAATTTTTTGCATTGGTTTACAGTAACAATTAACAAAGGCTTACTTTTAAGTGGATATGTGTATGTTTGAATTGCAACGTGTTTATGGTAATTAGCATACATATATGTTGATGATTCTAACAAAGTTAGTTCTAACAAAATTAAACTTTAAAAACTACTTTACCATTATTTGTCAATACTTTGTCAGTTTTTGTTACCGATCAAATGCCCAACTGTAAATGAGGTTGCTTACTCTGACAGCCCATTTTGAACGTATTAATCCAGGGCTGCATCAACTGGTTCCCAGTCAGTTTCCAGGCCCGATTTGAAGTGTTGATGTTGACCTTGAAAGCCCTAAATAGCTTAGGACCAGTCTACCTGCAGGAGCACCTTCTCCCATAGGTTCCTGCCCAGTTGCTAAGATCGCCTTCGAAGGCTCTTCCCTGGGTACCACCATCCACAATGGTGTGATGGGTGGCTACCAGGGAAAAAGCCTTCTCTGTAGTGCCCCCCCCCCCCCGCCCATGTGTGGAATGACCTTTCAGGGAGATCCTCCTGGCTTCTTCACCATATACATTTAGACGCCAGGTTAAGACCTTCCTCTTTGAGTAGTCATTTAACCTTTAATTTGTTGCTTTATTCGTTTTACTGCTGGCTCCTCAATGTTTTAAATGTTTTTAAAGTCTAATGTGGTATTATTTTGAGTTTTGTATTATGCTTTTAATTGTTATTTTGGTTTATTTTGCTATTGTTTAGTTTTATGATAGGAAACCACCCCAAGGGCATTTACAAGTTGGCCAGTATACACATCTAATAAACAAACAAAAAATACTCTTATGCAAAAGGAAGGAATCCTCCCATTTGCAGAAGGGATCCATTAGCTACAACTCAATATTTATATCTTATTCAATGTCATAACAATCCTTTGAGGCAGGTTATTATCATTGCCATATTACTTTCCTGCAATCGAGTGTTCAGAATCTGATGATAAACTGACAAAAAAGTGGCAGCAGGGGAGTTGCAGGAAGATATCCAATGGTGCATTGTGTCTGGTATTTCACGATACTTTCAGATAGAACACATTCATCATCATGAAATATCAAATACCATCTGCTTGCAGGCATTGAAATCCCCAAAGTTAGCATTGCTTGTAACTTCTGTGGGGACCATTTCCCACATTCAGCTCTTTGATATCTGAGGAGTGTGAAGTAAGCACAATCAGAAACAAATACTGCTATTAACCCAGAGGCAGTTTGAATATCTGTTCCTTTCACCAGTGCTTATTTTACATCGATTCTCTTACTCTCAAGTTTTATTAGAAATTTACCAGCGTAGCCTGGGAATTGTTTCTCTTGATCAAATAGACCAAACTAGCAATTCCAGGAGGAACAGACATCCCCCCCACTTTTTCATTTTATAGGCATTTCCCATTTTCTTCCCATAACCGTTACATGTTAGGGTTCACAGTGCATGTGCTCTGTGTGAGGTGCAGTGAGACAGCTTGGGAATTTTAGGGTGCAAACCTAGGCACGTTTAGACAGAAAAAAGTCCTACAACTCCCAGCATTCCCCAGCACTGCCCCACTTTAGATGCCCATGTATATTACCTCAGATATGAAGCACACAACTAACTTCGCTCCACACCCCACACTGCCTCCGCCAACTGCCATTCCACGCTTTACAGCTGCTTCTACATTCCTGATGTGTTAGACAAACAACAACAAAATGTCATGAACCCTGGTTTTAAAAAAACGGAAAGCCAAGCATGTGCAGGTTTGTATTTTAAACGCACTTGTATCATAGCATCATAATGACTACAAGAATCAAATGGAGTTGGCTTCTGGTGCCCTCATTACCTGCCGCGTTCTGGGTGGTCATTTGGGGGCCCCAGACCCTGGCCCCAAGGTCCAACCCTAGCTGCACGGCTGGTGAGACGCAATGTTGGAGAATTGTCAAAGCAGCATGGCTGCCCCAAAGTGTCTTGCAGTTGGGCCTGCTCGACCTGATAAACCTATCATTACACGGGGGCATTTCCTCAAAGTTTTAATAGATGGGATCAGTGGCTCTGATTTCAGTGGGGCTGTGAATCCATTCTGGGTTCCAGTCAGACCCAGCCAGAACTCTAAAGGAGCTATCCAAGGCCCTGAACCTATTTGGGGGATTGGGTTAAGCACCTCAGATAACTCCTTTAGAGATCTCTTTGGTTCTGACTGAAACCCAGAGCAGATTCTGAGCCCCAGAAAAATTGGAGCCATCAGTCTCCACTGGGTGAGATACCCATGAAAGTATAGTAGGAAATGGCTTTCTAAATGCCATTCCACCCTTCACTCTGACCACAGCCACAAGCATGACATAACACTCACTCACTGGCCATTACTTTACTCAGCCTATTTCCCCCATGTTACCACATTCAAACTGAGCATTCGTTTTTTTTCCTGTACATTTATTTTCAGGCACTGGCAAGCCTACGTAACAGCCCCATCATCACGCACTGTTGCATAGCTTTTTAATTTGTTTGGAGAAGTAAATGGCTTTTTGCGGAGACTGTTGCCCTGCCATGCAAAGGAAACACTTTTACAAGTGTTGTCAGGACTGCTCAAATCTCTTTTCCAGACTTACTGCGTTCATGATGGATTAGATCTCAGTCACAACGGGACTTAATTCCAAGTAAACACGCATAGGGTTATGCTATACTTCTATCAAAGGCACTGGGTTTTTTCTAGATTCATTTTAGAAGGGGGCAGAGTCAAACCCTCACCACTCTGAGCTTCTTGGAAGAAGGTAAGGTACAAAAGTAACAAACAAACAAACAAATAAATAAAGATAGCTTATGGCCTCCTGATACCAAGGAGAGAAAGCTCTGAATGCCACCAAATCCCCTAAGATATTTGTGTGGTTTTATCCTATCTTAATTCTTTAGACCTATATTCTTCTGTGGGGTTTTACCCCTTTCTCTTGTCCTTTATTCATCTGTACTAAGCCAAATTCAAAGGTAAGGGGTACTGCTTTTCCGCAAGCAGAGTCTTTGCAAAGGGCAAGTCTTCTGCAGGAACAATATTGGTGGACTGCTGGGTCTGGGTGTCTCAGAAATGCCTGGGAACTTTTCTCATTTTCAGTTCAGCACTACCTACAGAACTAAGCCAAAATTATCAGAGAGGACCTGTGAAGGAAGCTACTCTGTCTGTCCTGCAGTGCAGACCTGACTGGAACACAATCCCTATTTATTTGATACTGCCCCACTGTATGTGTTCCTAGCCTCGGGCTGAGACAAAGCCAAGACTTGTGGAGTCATTTCCTGAGAGGAGGGGAAGCAATGTCTTAGAAAACTTTCCTGGTCACCACCAGATAGAGCCTTGCCTCTTACTTCCATCACCTCCCTTTCAGCCAAGCATGTAGTATGGACACAAGCAGTCTGGAACACAGGTAAGACTGTGCAAATTATCCAGGTTCCAATTTTTTAAAATGCTCAAAATCCTACAAGCTAGGCTTCAGCAGTATATGAACCGAGAACTACCGGAAGTACAAGCTGGGTTTCAAAGAGGCAGAGGAACTAGAGATCAAATCGCTAACATTCGCTGCATCAAGGAGAAAGCAAGAGAATTCCAGAAAAACGTCTATTTCTGCTTCATTGACTATGCTAAAGCCTTTGATTGTGTGGATCACAACCAACTGTGGCAAATTCTTAAAGAGATGGGAGTACCAGACCACCTTACCTGTCTCCTGAGAAACCTGTATGAGGGTCAAGAAGCAACAGTAAGACATGGAACAACCGATTGGTTCAAAATTGGGAAAGGAGTATGACACGGCTGTATATTGTCACCCTGCTTATTTAACTTATATGCAGAGTACATCATGAGAAATGCCGGGTTGGATGAATCACAGGTCGGAGTAAAGATTGCCTGGAGAATTATCAACAACCTCAGATACGCAGACGATACCACCCTAATGGCAGAAAGCGAAGAGGATCTCAAGAGCCTCTTGGTGAGGGTGAAAGTGGAGAGTGCAAAAGCTGGTTTGAAACTCAACATTAAAAAAACGAAGATCATGGCATCTGGCCCCATCACTTCCTGGCATATAGAAGGGGAAGAAATGGAAGCAGTGACAGATGTTATTTTCTTGGGCTCCAAGATCACCGCAGACGGTGACTGTAGCCATGAAATTAAAAGACGCTTGCTCCTTGGGAGGCAAACCTAGACAGCATAGTAAGAAGCAGAGACATCACCTTGCCAACAAAGGTCCATATAATCAAAGCTATGGTTTTCCCAGTAGTAATGTATGGCTGTGAGAGCTGGACTATAAGGAAGGCTGAGCGCTGAAGAATTGATGCTTTCGAACCATGGTGCTGGACAAGACTCTTACGAGTCCCCTGGACTGCAGGGAGGTCAAATCAGTCAATCCTAAAGGAAATCAACCCTGAGTGCTCATTGGAAGGACACATACTGAAGCTGAAGCTCAAATATTTTGGCCGCCTAATGCAAAGAGAAAACTCCCTGGAAAAGGCCCTGATGCTGGGAAAGATTGAAGGCAAAAGGAGAAGGGGACGGCAGAGGATGAGATGGCTAGATAGCATCACCGATGCGATGAATATGAACTTGAGCACACTCCGGGAGAGAGCAGAGGACAGGAAGGCCTGGCATGCTATGGTCCATGGGGTCACGAAGAGTCGGACACAACTCAACGACTGAACAACAACAACAACAAAAGACAGGGTTGGAGAACATGTGGCCCCATGTTGGTGGACTGTAGCTCCCATCAATCCCATTCTGAACAGCTAATGGTCAGGAATTATGAGACTTGTAGTCCAACAACATCTAGAGGGCCACAGGGTCCCCATCCCTAGTTTAAGTTGAGGTGGGAGAACTAAGTGTGACTAACCTAGGGGTATTTAGAATGGGGCTAGGTAACCTAGTGCTCTCCAAATATTTTGGACTAAAAAAAGTAATAAAACAATTCACTCTATATCAGGGATATACCACATAGTGCCCACCAAATTACTAGACTACAAAGCCATAATTCCTGACCATTAGCCGTCCCAACTGGGCCTTAAGGAAGTTGCAGTCGAATATATCTGGAGAGCACCAGGTTGCCTAGCCCCACTCTAAACACCCCTAGGTTTGGCAAACTGACTTGCAAGGTGCAAGGGTCCCACCAGATGTTCAATGGTAGATGACATTCATCTCCCTCAAACCGGGGGAGGGGGGGGTAAGGGATATTGCCTCACAGAAGGAAATCCTCCAGTCAGGATTGAGCCTGGTGTCTTGCCATGTCCAGCACTAGGCATGGAGATCAGCTATTAACACATTTGAAAACCCAGGGAAGTAGAAGTAGAGAGCTTCGGCTATTGGGCGGTATAGAAATGAAATAAATAAAATAAAATAATAAATAAATAAAATTAAAAGGTGATAAACTGACGGGATAGTTCTCATCCCTTCCAGTTAGAATGTGTGTATTTTGATGGACAGTTAGGATGACAAAGACAGGTCTGCCAGTGGGAAATGGAGTGACTAATCCTTTGGCAGTTGTAGGGATTCTTAAAGAACCTGCAGATCAGGGATGTAATAAATCTGCTTCAGTTTAATGCTCCTATATGATTCGTGTAGATAAGCCAAAAATATATCCTTTCTGCTTAAAACACCTTGCATGCAAATCTTCTCCTTGGGACTTTGTCACCTGGGCCCCATGCTGGCTCATGACGGTGAAGTATCTTTCCCACCTCATTGATCGGGGCTGTCTCACAGTTAATTTTTTGGTAAATGTTTTTTGGGTTCACGTTTAGCGGATTACCTGATACTTCCTCACCACACAATAATGACACTCACTGTGTGAGCAAATGTTTTTACAAGTGGGCCACATTTACCAGAGCATTCCTTCACCCCTAGGATTTCATCAGCTACGTCCATGTGTGTATTTATTATGCTAATAACCCATTTCAGCTACATTTGAAATATATAGTATTAGCTATAGTGTTTCCGTCATGTGGCCCATAGGTACAGGCAATAATGTTCCTTAAATTATGAATTTTCTTTTCACTTCAAAAAAAATAGCTGTGCAATGTAACTTTTAAACCTGCAATCTACCAAAAACAGCTGAAGTTAAAACGAATGAGAAATTGCAGTCCCTCTGTATGATTTTAATGTGAGGAGAATTAAAAGTAGAAACTTCCTGTTGCACCTTAATTGTTTGTACCTGTGAATATTACCAGGGTAGGGGTTCCCCCAAACTTTCTCAGAGTCCTTCTGTCCACCCAAGAGAGAAAAACCACTTCCTGCCTCAAAAGGAGAGCGGAAGAGAACTCTGGGATATCTACATTACATGACTTTCCTAAACACAATCCTCACTGAGCAAGCAGTATAAAAGGAACATCCACTTGAATAACACAAGTCTATAATGCTGCTTCCCTCTTGAATGAATGAATGGAACTGGCAGGAACTGGCAAACCAGTTAAGTTGAGCATAATTACCTATATGGTAAAGCTATGGGAAGGAACTTGGTCCTATAGTTCTGTATAGCGAGTCATAAGTTGGAACAGATATTAGGGCTGGATGTAATGACTGTTTTAGTGAATCTCACATGGCTTATTTCCTTCTAGGCACTGGCACCACTGCATAATTAAATATTTGGTTCTGGATTAATTTCTATAGGACACCATAAGAATTCTTCCTAATAATACTCTTATTCTCAGATATTGCATGTGAAGAGAGTACAGGATTCACATTAAAGTTAATGAGATATTCTGATTTTTTCACCAGTTAAGCCTAATACATCCAGCCACAGCTTCTTGTATCTTTGGGAAGGCAAGTGAAGAAAGGCAAACTGGATGTGCCTGATCTCATCTGATCTCAGAAGCTAAGCAGGGTCAGCCCTGGTTAGTACTTGGATGGGACACTGCCTGGGAATCAGGCTTCCTGCACTGAGCAGGGGGTTGAACTCGATGGTCTTGTAGGCCCCTTCCAACCCTATGGTTCTATGATTCTACGATATTCATTTCAAAGTGATGCTTCAGATAACACTCACCCACACACCAAATAAAGCCCTCAAATCTCAAAATGTTCATCAGATATGAACATATTGCTTTAATGCTGTTACTGTGTTTCCACCATCAGTTTCCTGTCTCATTCTTTATTTTTGCCTGATGGCATTTTAATCAACTCACCATCATCCTTAAGGACATCTGAACTGAAGTTAAACAAATATGATCTGAAGAGAAACCAGAATATATAAGTTAAACAAATAGAATTTGCTCCCATCAATTCAGCTAGGCCAAAAAGTCAAGCAGAACTGTAACTGTAAAATTGATTGTAAATTCCAGTGCACACCTCCCCACCCCCAAACTAATCAGATATAAATATATCTGTAGAATATATATAATAAATAAATGTGTACAATAGGGAAATCTTACAACTAGCTGGAAATCTAAGCACAAAGAATGGTACTACTATTTTATATTTTTATTTATTTTATTTATTTCATTTCTATACTGCCCAATAGCCAAAGCTCTCTACAATTCTATTCCTGTTGCCTAAATGTCTTGTAGACAGAAGAATGTATCTATCTATCTATAATGGTGAGCTTAACATTTACAGTGCAATTTTATATTTACAAGATCAAGCCCCTTGTTTGAGACTAATTAAATACAACAGATAGATAATACATGGCACTTCTTTGCCATGGCAGAGGGCAAATGATGGCTGCTGCTATGCTGGGACCAGATCTAGGTCTCATCACCATCAACTGTGCCTTCATGCCAAAACTAAAACCCTTATGCCCAGAAGCATGTGCCCCAGCAGTCTATATTTATGGAATAAAACCACAGGGCAACATTGCAGTAAATAAAGCAGACACTGAGCGAGGCTTGTATTGTGCACTTGTGACTGGTCACTCACTTTTTTTGTGGGCCCTTTGCATGACGTTGTCAACCTCCAGGCCCCCCCCCCCTGCTTTCTGGCCATTATAGCGGCTTTATTCTCAATGGGGAAAATGCGATAAGAAATTTTATCATGCTTTAAAGCATGATAAATTTCCGGTGAATTTCCAGAAACCCAGTGTATCACAGCTATACCACATCACCATCCAGTGGCTGTATAATGAAACATATTACCCTTGCCCAGAAAGAAACCCCCCAGAAATAAACACATGTAAAGGAGCTGATCTTAATCCCACAAGGAATCCAGAAGCAGAAGTCCCGGTAAGGGTGTGAGATTTTAGCCTAATGTAGAGAAGCACACTACATTTTCCATTTGCTTTTGCAAAAAACAAACAATTCACCAAATTTACAAGTAAACAAGGTTGCTGATGGTACAACTTATTCATTAAATATGATTTAGAGAAGGAAGGAAAATTAGGAATTTATTCTTAATCTTTTAGAATTAAAAGATTTGGAAAAAAAAGTAACCAGGAAGCTGTTATAGTACTGATTCTTTTCATGGGAGATGCTTTATAAAGACTATGTATGTTTTTTTTCTTATTATTTGTATGTGTATGGAAAATGTTTAAATGTGTGTTATTTTTTTTTAAGAAAAAGAAATGTAAATAGAACTATATTTGACAGAAGTTACCTGTTTGTATACTGACCTTAATTTCACATATGCAGAAGATTGGATGCTCTGGAATACTCCACTCCCTATTTTAATTTCAAGTTTCAAAGCACCCTTTTTCAAAATTACATGCATTCTTCACATGAAAAGTAGACCATTAGTAAACATTGTATGAACATTACTGTACATTAATAACACCTTCTTTAGCCTTCTTTGCTATCTGTCATACATACATACATACATACATATATTTTTTTTAAAAAACTAGTAGCAACATACAAGTAAATCCCAGAGAACTCAGACATAGTCATTTAACCTGTAACCACTATGTGAAGCAGATGTTAGTGATGAAGTGTGGTTTCCCTTGTAGGCCATTGGTGGTCTGTAGGATGGAGCTGCCCTTGTACTCCTTGGTTGTGGGTGGTAGGTTATGTTGTTCCCAGTACGTTGGCACGAGGTACACAGGATAACTCCACCAATTATACTCAACGAAGCACAGACAAAGCCGAGGTAAAGGGCTTGCCCAATCTCATATTTCATCCCACTGGGCAGCATTGGGTTGTAAAAATCCATCACTACATCATTGGTTGACCAAGAAACAGGGATGAGGCATGTGAGCCCAGCCAGTATGAAAAGAACTCCACCCAAGACAGTAAATACATTTTTGGCAGAGGATCCCTTGGCACACCGGGTGCACTTCATGCCAACGACAGCAACCACACACGCCAGAGTGGACAGAACACAGGAGATCACCATCATGGCACGGGCTGCTTGAAGGTCACGAGGCAACGCGAGTGGAGAGTGGTGGAGCTGACACTGGTAGATCCCAGCGCTGTGCCAAACACATTCCATCCAGAGACCCTTCATGTACGCTACGGCTGTGATGATGTTGGTTCCCACATGTGCCGTTTTCCACCAGTGAGGCAGGATGGTAGCAGTGATTGTTCCAACTAGACCAAGAAGACTCAGGAAGAAACCCAGTAACTGAACAGCCATACTAGCCATGTTAATGTTTGTCCTGGTTATTCTTGCTTAATACAGTATCTTTGCCGGGGCTCCTTCTGAAAACACAGCCTCTGCCGGGAGATATATGGCAGGTTTGCTTTGACACCTTCCGGATGCCTAATAAAGAAGTAATTGCGGAACAAGAAGTTAAACATTATCGAAGTGTATTACTCCAGTGACCAGTGAGGCGCATTCCAGAGGCAGTTAGGGTGATTATTAGCATATTTAACCTACTTTAATGCCCTCTGTGAAAACTGTGGGAAAGTAATTGCTCCTTGTTATATACACTAACCTTGTCAGCTCCAAAAGGAAGGGCAATGTAAACAAATGACACTTTAAAAATGTTTAAAAATCACATTTTTGTATTCCTAGGAGTATTTGTAAAACACTTATTTCCTTTTATCATCATCAACAACAAAACAATTATAACAGTCACAAGCATTAACACATGAAACAGAAAAAAGATTTATGAAATAGGTGCCTGAAATCTACTTTGCAGGATAAAAATGCTTCCAAAAGGTCACAGCAGGATTACAAAAACAATGATACTGTGTTTGAGCAAACTGAAAAGCAACTAGAGTGATTTTATAATAATAATTTTTAAAAACTTCCAGAAGAGGGTAACACACAGTGGATCAAAGTTGCCTTTCTCACTTGCCAATATTTCTGGAGGTGTTGTTTTAATAAAGCAACTTAAAGGGGAATCATTTTCATTAGCCCCCATGGAAACTTGGGTTATGGCTTTCATCTAGATGACAGCCTGTGAAACCAGATGTGTAGCTTGCAGTTTCTGAGGGGTGGTACTGTCACAGTTATAGAAAGCATCCTATCATAAATTCAAGCTGAAACACCATGAAAGAAACAGAGACCCTTCCACCTCTGTAAATCTTTGTTTCAGTGATCTCTGCTGATGGTTGCTTTGCAACCAGCTATTGCAGCCAGGTGCTTGCAATAGCTGTGTGTGTGTATGCGTGTGAGTGTACCCACATGAGTGTGGTTAAGAAGCTTCAGAATTAAATCATGAAGTAACAGTGGAGTAAAAAATCCAAATACATTCCAAGGAAAAAGAAACAAAATTAGCCTGTGCAAATAATACTTATGCACACAAAGAACTCATGAGGTTAAAATGGCACGAAAAACAAGGAGTTAACCTGGAAGGAAATTGTCTCATCTTAAGCCCTTGTTTTCACTATCAATAACAGTTCTTTAAAGTCTTTCTCTCAGACCTGTTTCAAAATCAAGAAGTAAATCTGAGACTGAAGTAAATTAGAAGGTTGTAGTTAGGGGGTTGGTTCCAGGTCTTCTGTTGATGGAAGGGCTCTGATCACAGAAAGTGCCTCCACCTGATTTGGGGGGATCCTCTCCTTTGCACCACAGCTCTCCCCATTCAGCAGGGACACCTGACCCTTGTGTAGCATTTTCAGGGAGCTGGAGAGACTGCCAGGGGTTGGGGGTGTGAAGATGCTGGAAAGTTGTTGCAAGCACCTAAATCTGGATCCAACCCAGAGTCTCTTGACTTTACTTCTATTGATAATTACCTCAGGACAAACAGTACAATACAGCACGCAGGTTGTAGGTGGAACCTGCATTTCAAGATGTATGGAATCTAGAAGCATAATAAGCATCTCCATTTGCAGGAGAATGGGGTGCCATATTTAGGAAAACAAAGTGAAATTCTGTAGAACAAATCTACTCTTACATTTATAGATATGGTAGGTCCAGCTAGACTGAGATGGGAGGTTTTAATTCACGCAACTCAGCAGGAAAGACATATCTGAAGATTGTTTCACAAGTCTTACTGTTTCTTCAGTCTGGATGATTGTAAATAGAGTTGTATATCACACTGTTTGTAATGTTTAATGATAGTATGTTAGCAAGTAGCAGTTCAGCTAGAGTCATGCTAGATTATTCTAAGAGCATTATTATTTATAATGTAGTAAAAAAATGATATTTCAAGTTGTAATCCAAGAACTGTGAATTTGTCAAAGAAGACTGTGATGGGAGGCTTCACCACAGGGCTCACCACAGAGACTTATTTAAGGGCCCCTCACTTTACATTTGTATACATCAGGTATGGATATTTGTATGCAAGGTAAGAAGGTATATAACCTTGCATCAGTTTAAAATGGTGCATAAGCTTTAAGCTGCCAGTGAAATAGGCAGATGTAGCAAATAGAAAAGCTGCTGCTTCTGTCCATTTTCTGTGCACTTGTACTAATTTTTTCTTTTTTCTTAAAAAATTATTACATATTATAAAAACACAAATACATCTTGATATTTTTTTGTAAGTTCAATAATGTTTTACAAGATTGGTAAATACTCCAGTTAGTAATATGACTAGTGCTTCCACATAATGCTTTAAAAAATACTGTAAGTACTATTTAACTACTATCAGTACATAGATTTAGTCCTATTTTAACCATACATCTAATCTTTACATCTCACCATTCCTTAATTTGTCTTATATTTACCAATATCCAAATTGCATTTTTGTCTCATAAATTCTAAAAAAGTTTCCAATTTTTGAAGAAAAAACCCCTTTCCTTCTTTTTCTTTTCTCTTATCTCTACATATTCTGTTAATTTTACCATTTTTGAAATTTCCCATACATTCAATGACCAGCTTTTAACAGTGGGTACCTTGTTATTTCTCCATTTAGTGGCTATTAATACTTTGGCTGCCATAAATAAATTCCAAGCTAACTGTTGATGTTTACTTAACACTACCTCCTTCACATATCCTAATAATATAACAACTGGGTCTGATGGCATCTCATAACCTAACAGTGCTCACTATTTATTCCCAATTTGTTTTTCTCTTCCCCCTTCTGAGTGCAACACTTGTGTCCCTTTTTCTCATTTATCATCATGGGCTTCAGTCTCAAAAGCTGATCATAGGCTGCAATCCTAAACATACTTACTAGGGACTTCACTCCATTGGACAAAGTGGGTCTTAACTTCTGAGTAAACATTCATAAAATTGCACTGTTAGGTAGTACATAAGACTACTTTAGTTATCCCTTGAATGCACCAAACCAGCAAATTTAATCCAAAAGTAACATAAGGAGAATAGGTTTTAATATATATATATATATATATCTAATGAAATATATACTAAGGGATACAGATAAGATTTCTTTAAAAACTTCAGCTGCTCTGAAATAATGAGTAACATGCTAAGTGTGTTTGATGAAACATATTACATTTCATTACAAATCTGATGCTTACGATATTCCTGGTGTCCTTAAAGAAAAACAGGATTAATTTCATTACAGTGTTTTCATGTTAAATCAATTGCCTAGTTTGTCCCCATTATGCAGACTTTGTTATTTTTATTATTTTAAGTTCATTTTTGTGAAACCTTTAAGTTTTTAAGAAATGACATTTTATAAAGGTTTTGTCATTGTTAAATGGATTGCGTGTTTTGCTCTGATACCTGACGCTGAAGAAGACACACGACTTGGAACACGTTTAGCCAAATAAATTACTCTTCATGGACCTTTGAGGTCTCCTCTCCCTGATGACCTTCCTTGGGCAGACTAGCAGCAGCATTTGTCAAATAGTCTGACATATCCCTGATATTGATTATTTCGTTGTCCATTCCACACGGGCTCCAGTTCACAGAAAAAATAACCATGCACAGCAGTACTTATTCAGAATGCGTTCTTATCAGCAACACCACTGTCAGAGTAACTACAGAGCAAGCTTTATTCAAAGCTATCATAGCATGAAAATATAGTGATGGCAAAGCAATCACGTTACATTGAGATAGTTAATAAAAATTCAAAATGTTATTCCAGAAGCTCATGTCACTCGTGCTTCTGTTGCAAATCTGAATTATGGCTGTCTTCACACCTGAGTTTTTTAGCAGGATTGTTCTTCTTTAATCACTGGTTTTCATGGGATCTTTAAATGATGCCGCTGCTCTCCTGCTGCTATCCCACAGCTTCCCCTCCCTCTTCCCAGGTTATCTTAGAACGGGGAAAACCCAGCATTTTCTGTGCTTGCAATTGAAATCATCATTTCCCTCCTGTGTATTTCCCCTTTAGCGCTTTGTCCCGCTTTGTGTGGACATGTGCTAGGGTGTGTTGCTGGGTAGTGTTGAATATTTGTTCAATGTTCATTGTCATGACAACAAATTGGTGGGAAGGGGGGTGTCAGGTCACTGACCGAGCTTCCAGTGACCATTTTTGCCTCTCTTCCATTCCACTGCAAACTCTGAGATCCCCTTGAACACAGCAATGCTTACTTCTGAGTAAACTCATTGGCTGTAAGGCTTTCCTTTCCTGGGAATAAGTGCCACTGAAATCTGTGTGGCTCGCTTCTGAGTAGGCATGCATAGGGGTGCATTGTATGTCTTCTTAGAGTAGCAGTCTTAAGGTCTCCCATCCCCTTCAGTGCATTGACTTGGAACCTCCCCCTCCCACGGACTTCATGGACTGTTTCTTCTCCCTTTTGCTCACCAGATTGATGGGCTTTTTTCCTCCCAGGGTGGATGGGGGAATCTCCCTTCTCAGCCATGCAGGAGAAAGGCTTGAGAGTTAGGATTTCAGTGGGTATTAAAAATGCCTTTTCTCCTCTCCTGAATAAATTCATCATGCAGAGTTGGAATGGTCATTTTTAATAGTTTCCTTTTAGAGTGCGGAGTTGTTTAGTAATGCTGAGGTGGTTTTCCATAGTACTCCCTCCCACCTAGCCAGCCACTATCTCATCTCTTAGCCCAACTTGCAGGGTCGTTAGGAAGCCAGAATAAGGGGGAAGAGCAACATCACGTGGCGTGGGGGAGTAAGTCAGATCTAATGAAGAAGGTGTCCCTGTGAAGCGGTTGCCGGGGGGGGGGGAGTGCTGCTGCTAGGGATGGCTTGGTTTATTGACTGTATACAAGTCCATTTGTGGATTTCTAACTTCTGTAGTTGGGAACCCAGAAATTGTTATACCCTTTGAACTCAGTAGTGAAAGCAATATACTGCATTTAATTCTGTCACACACTGACATATTTAGCAGAGAAGGACTAGCAGCACCAGCAACTTCAGGGTAAGCCACCAAGAAAACTCTCTCTCCATCGGAGGAAGGAGGGGACCAGCTCCCATAGCCCCCTATCCAGGCCACCAGAAGTGCTTCGGACTTCCCTCCTGCTGTGGAGGAGTGGAGGGATGGGGCGGAGCCATCAATCATGTTACAGGAACCAATGATCAGGGGAGGGGAGAGGAGGGGAGGGGTCATGGGGCCAGCAGCCCCCTTCTGTCCTGATTGTTCCGTGCAGCTCGGCCCAGCCATGAAAAGCTATAATGAGGAGGGACGCGCTATGAGAGATGCCAGTGTTACACAGGGCCAGTGTAAATCCCGGAAAGGGTCTGGAATCAAAAGGACCGGTTTGTAGTGGGATATAATGCCAGGTGTGAAGAGAGCCTGTCTGTACATCCCATTCCTAAGATGTAGCATACCTCATGACTCAGGTGGGGTTAGAATCCAGATCTCCCAAATCTAATCTGGTTTTAGAGTGGACCACTGTATCAGGTAAAACCATGTCACATGGCACATTTGGCTTTCTGTGTTATAGCAGATGTGAAATAATATGACGTTTAAAAGTCATGATTCATCAATAAAATGGAAACACCAAAGTCAAATATATTACTGGATATTATGATGTATATACATGTGAAATGAAATTTCCCAGCTGATGGCTTTGCTTTTTGTATAGCATATTTGATGTAATTGAAGCATAACATTTGCGAGTTTGAGAAAGTATTGTATTTTATATACATTCTTTGCATTCCTATGATATTTTTAGAATTGTATGTAGACATTCTAATTCTGGGCTCCTTCACACCGGGCTTTTATCCAGTGATTGAGAATGCTTCTTCACGGAAGTTCACAGGCTCTTTATATGATGCAGTGACCCTGCCGAGACCCTCCTGCACTAAATGCCCTTTGTTCCATTTTTAAATAGATCGCAGATAATGAGCTATCAAATTACCCTGTTGTGTTCCATGTCAGTATCCTCAACAAAAAGAGTTAAAGCAGCAAGAAGAGGACTGAGATCAATGACAGATAATGGAAGACTCAGATAAGGTGCGGGAGAGGGGGAAAGGAAGCACATGTAAAGGGAGTTAGTTGTGATCCTACATTTAAAAAAGAAGCAGAAAGCCCCATTTTAAATGCAGGATTTTAGGCTGGTGTAGAAATGCCCTCCGGCTCTTCTGCTTTTGGTTCCAGTTTCTTCAGCCTCTCAGGTGCTTCTTTACCTTATAACAGAAAAAAATCACACCTGTCTGTCTGTCTATGCTACCCATATTCTAGTGCACAGTTAGGCACACTTAAGTCCTGTTGGTTCCCATTCTTTATCCCACCTCCATCTGCACTTGTTGTTGTTCAGTCATTAAGTCGTGTCCGACTCTTCGTGACCCCATGGACCATAGCACGCCAGGCCTCCCTGTCCTCCGCTCTTTCCTGTAGTGTGCTCAAATTCATATTCATTGCATCGATGATGCTATCTAGCCATCTCATCCTCTGCTGTCCCCTTCTCCTTTTGCCTTCAATCTTTCCCAGCATCAGGGTGTTTTTCAGGGAGTTTTCACTTTGCATTAGGTGGCCAAAATATTTGAGCTTCAGCTTCACTACCTGTCCTTCCAATGAGCACTCAGGGTTGATTTCCTTGAGGATGGACTGATTTGACCTCCTTGCAGTCCAGGGGACTCGTAAGAGACTTCTCCAGCACCACAGTTCGAAGGCATCAATTCGTCGGCGCTCAGCCTTCCTTATAGTCCAGCTCTCACAGCCATACGTTGCTACTGGGAAAACCATAGCTTTGATTATACGAATCTTTGTCGGCAAGGTGATGTCTCTGCTTCTTACTATGCTGTCTAGGTTTGCCATAGCTTTCCTCCCAAGGAGCAAGCATCTTTTAATTTCATGGCTACAGTCACCGTCGGCAGTGATCTTGGAGCCCAAGAAAATAAAATCTGTCACTGCTTCCATTTCTTCCCCTTCTATATGCCAGGAAGTGATGGGGCCAGATGCCATGATCTTCGTTTTTTTAATGTTGAGTTTCAAACCAGCTTTTACACTCTCCACTTTCACCCTTTCTGCCATTAGGGTGGTATCATCTGCGTATCTGAGGTTCTTGATAATTCTCCCGGCAATCTTAACTCCGACCTGTGATTCATCCAACCTGGCATTTCCCATGATGTACTCTGCATATAAATTAAATAAGCAGGGCGACAATATACAGCCGTGTCATACTCCTTTCCCAATTTAGAACCAATCGGTTGTTCCATGTCCGGTTCTTACTGTTGCTTCTTGTCCCTCGTACAGGTTTCTCAGGAGACAGGTAAGGTGGTCTGGTACCCCCATCTCTTTAAGAATTTGCCACAGTTTGTTGTGATCCACACAATCAAAGGCTTTAGCGTAGTCAATTAAGCAGAAATAGACGTTTTTCTGGAATTCTCTTGCTTTCTCCATGATCCAGCGAATGTTGGCGATTTGATCTCTAGTTCCTCTGCCTCTTCGAAACCCACCTTGTACTTCCGGTAGTTCTCGGTTCACATGCTGCTGAAGCCTAGCTTGTAGGATTACCTTGCTGGCATGTGAAATGAGTGCAATTGTACAGTAGTTTGAACACTCTTTGGCATTGCCCTTCTTTGGAATTGGAATGTAAACTGACCTTTTCCAGTCTTGTGGCCATTGTTGAGTGTTCCAAATTTGTTGGCATATTGAGTGCAGCACTTTAACAGCATCATCTTTGAGGATCTTAAATAGCTCAGCTGGAATACTGTCATCTCCGCTAGCTTTGTTGTTAGTAATGCTTCCTAAGGCCCACTTGACTTCACTCTCTAGGATGTCCGGCTCAAGTTCAGTGACTGCACTATCATGGCTATCTGGGACATTCAGATCTTTCCTGTATAGTTCTTCTGTGTATTCTTTCCACCTCTTCTTAATCTCATCTGCTTCTGTTAGGTCCCTGCCTTCTTTGTCCTTTATCATGCCCGTCTTTGCACAAAATGTTCCCTTGAGATCTCCAATTTTCTTGAAGAGATCTCTAGTCTTTCCCATTCTGTTGTTTTCGTTGATTTCTTTGCATTGTTCATTTAAGAAGGCCTTCTTGTCTCTCCTTGCTATTCTCTGGAACTCTGCATTGAGTTGGATATATCTTCCCCTTTCTCCCTTGCTTTTTGCTTCCCTTCTTTCCTCAGCTACTTGTAAAGCCACATCAGACAGCCACTTGGCTTTCTTGCATTTCTTTTTCTTTGGGATGGATTGAGTTGCGGCCTCCTGAACAATGTTACGGACCTCCGTCCATAGTTCCTCAGGCACTCTGTCTATCAGGTCTAATCCCTTCAAACTATTCCTCACCTCTGCTGTATATTCCTAAGGGATATGATTTAAGTCATACCTGAATGGTTTAGTGGTTTTCCCTACGTTCTTCAAATTAAGCCAAAATTTTGCAAGAAGCAGCTCATGATCTGAGCCACAGTCAGCTCCAGGTCTTGTTTTTACTGACTGTATGGAGCTTCTCCATCTTTGGCTGCAAAGGACATAATCAATCTGATTTCGATATTGACCATCTGGTGATGTCCATGTGTAGAGTCGCCTCTTGTGCTGTTGGAAAAGAGTGTTTGCTATGATCAGCGTGTTCTCTTGGCAAAACTCTATTAGCCTTTGTTCTGCTTCATTTTGTACGCCAAGGCCATGCTTGCCTGTTATCCCGGTGATTTCTTGACTTCCTATTTTAGCATTCCAATCCCCTATGATGAAGAGGACATCTTTTTTTGGTGTTAGTTCTAGAAGGTGTTGTAGGTCTTCTTAGAACCGATCAACCTCGGCTTCTTCAGCCTCAGTGGTTGGGGCACAGACTTGGATTACTGTGATGTTGAATGGTTTGCCTTGGATTCGTACTGAAATCATTCTGTCGTTTTTGAGATTGGACCCCAGTACTGCTTTTCCCACCCTTTTATTTACTATGAGTGCTACTCCATTTCTTCTAAGGGATTCTTGCCCACAGTAGTAGATATGATGGTCACCTGAATTAAATTCGCCCATGCTTGCCCATTTTAGTTCGCTGATTCCCAAGATGTCGATGTTCAGTCTTGCCATCTCATGTTTGACCACCTCCAGCTTACCTTGATTCATTGATCTGACATTCCAGGTTCCTAAACAATATTGTTCTTTACAGCATCGGATTTTCTTTTCCCCGCCAGACACATCCACAGCTGAGTGTCCTTTCGGCTTTGGCCCAGCTGCTTCACTCTTTCTGGCACTACTTGGAAATACCCTCCGCTCTTCCCCAGTAGTATATTGGACACCTTCCGACCTGAGGGGCTCATCTTCCGGCGTCATCTCTTTTAGCCTTGTGATATGTTCCATGGGGTTTTCTTGGCAAGAATACTGGAGTTGGTTGCCACTTCCTTCTCTAGTGGACCACATTTTGTCAGAACTCTCCACCATGACCTGTCCATCTTGGGTAGCCCTGCACGGCATAGCTTATGGCTTCACTGAGTTACGCAAGCCCCTTCGCCACAACAAGGCAGTGATCCATGAGGGGGTCCATCTGCACACCATTCATCTAAAACAGTGGTGGGCAGAAGGTGGATCTCCAGATGTTTGGGACTTCAGACCCCAGAAGCCCCTACCAGCATAGCTAATGGCCAGGAATGCTGGGAGTTAAAGTCCAAAAGATCTGGAGATCTACATTCTGCCCACCCCTGATCTAAAATATCAATTAAAAACAACAACAACAACAACAGCAACAACAACAACAACAACACTGGACTCAGATGAAAATGTACAAATGCAAATACAATTGAATAAATATAAATAATTATATAGGAGAACTGTTAACTCTATTTCCTAACCCTTGAAGAATTAGCTGACTTACCCACTTTTACACAAGAAACTTAAGCAGGACTTGGGGGTTTTGTTTTGTGTCCTACTCCAGAGTCTTAACTGCCAAATCATCCTTCTTGCCTTTCAGTCTCATTTCCTCAATGCTCTGTTCTTTCCTTAGCCTTTAATCATGTAAGCTGACCATGGTACACTTCTCATTTTCAGATCTCCTAATTAATAAATCAAACATATCATACCTGTGCACTGCGTGTGATGTACAATTTGAGAGCTCATCTCAGGTCCCTATGAGAAGGCCTTTCAAGGTCAGGCCTTAATCCCAAAGAGAATAGAGTCTAAAAGCCAAATGCGATTTACACCATTAGTCACAGGAAACAGGCTCCAAGTTTAATGGAGGTCATGATACTCCATGGCTAGGCACTGACTATTTTTAGAAATCATTAAGGTGTTATTTTTACATTCTAGCTATTGAGGTCTTTCTAATTTGGGAAACTGGTGTTAATTAGCCTGACTTGTTTGACGTCATGTTTTCCACAGTCCCTTCCTTATAGACCCTGCCAGCTGCTATGGGCATTAAGAATGGCTTTGACTGCTGAGGAATGGCTTTTCACCTTCTGTTTAAGTGTCAAAATAACTGTAAATTAACACATGTATCTCAAAGAACATCAGTGCCTTGTAAAAGCATTGCCATGTGCACATTTCTTTTCAGCCACCCATGTTCCCAACATGGCTGCCAGAGTTACTGCAGTGTAGTGGTGTTCATGGCTAAAAACATGGAGCAGTAAAGCAGCTTATCAGTGTTAACAGAGAGCAGATCTACACAGGAGATAAGGAATTGACAGAGAAATAATTTATTTGTTCAGAGTCAACCATAGCTTATTAAAAACATAATTTAATATGCAACATACAGAACACCAAAACTGGTGCAGTGCAGTCAATGATTATTAAAACAATCCACTGAATGCACAGAAAATAATGTCTTACACATCCACTGCAAAGGCACATATAGCCATATTTTCAGTTATCCATCTGTTAGCAAGAATTCAGTTTGACCTCCCCCCAAAACCTCAAACCAGTGCCAGCAAGAAAGTGTTCCAGCCATCTATGTATTATCTCCTTGTAAGTATAATAAGTCAGCTTAACAGATAACAGGATAAATGTTGCACAGCATGCTCCACACATGTACACAATTTGAAACTGAACAGACTGCCCCCGTGTAACACTGGATCTTAAAGAACATAGCTGGCTACCAATCCATTTTTGAGCACTGGCACTTACCTATAAAGTCTGATATGGTTCATGACCCTGGAACCAGTGTACTGAAGTCATCTCTGAAGACTTTACTCAAAGTATTCCCACCATCTGATCTAAGACACGTGGCAACCAGAGAAAGGACCATCTTGGTTATGACATCCTGTTTATGGAATTTCTTCCCCAGAGAAATTCATCTGATGCCACATTGCAATTTTTTCAGTGCCAGGCAAAGATGTCTTTATTTTCCCTGGTTTTTTCATATACTGTTGTTTTAACATGCCACTTCTCCGTGGTGTACCCACTTTGTGGAATGCCTTCCCCCTTGGTGTGCGGGAGGCGCCGACTGCAGCAAGTTTTAGGCAGCAGTTGACGACCTGTCTTTCAGCTGGGCCTTCCTTGACTGAGTACATTGCCCATTTTGTTGATTGTTACTTCTCTGATTTTCAATTTCTAAATTGAGAATGGTGCTTTGTTTTGTTTCAAATGTTTCAAACTGAGACACATTATATTCTCTATTCTTAAATAATTTAACTGTGGACATTTTGCATTTTAAACTTTTATGTTGTAAATCACTTCGAGATGTTGTTTTAGATATAGTCAAGTGATCTATAAATTGATTACATAAACATCATCGTCATCGATTTTATCATGCTTTTGTAAACTGCCCAAGGAGCATTGCTGAAGGGTGGTGCTATATAAATCTTGTAAATCAATTCATTAATGGAAATTAATGACAGTCTAAAACTTCAGAGGGCATCTGTTGGAACTGTTAAAGGATCAGAACCTTCCTGTTTGGAATCTTCATAAAGTTTATGTAATCATTATTAAATTTAATCATGTCATACCATGTTTTGACTTTAGTTGTTGCTTTGACTTTGGGGAGTGTAAATAGATACATCACAACAGCTTCCATTCTGTTTTAAATATATTTCACACACTGCCATTTGACCCCCACCCTACCCCCCCAAAAAGCAGGGGAAGACTTGTGAAAAGCAATACAACTGCAGAAGCCATTCAATCCAATACAAGCAAGGAGCTCCTTCCACAAAAATTACCAAATGTTTTGTATGACAAGCTCAGAAGTCCTGACCAGGAAAACATAGTTAGTAAAATTATTTGCCTTAACTGCTATTTTTGTAATGCTATACAAAATGATAAAATGGCAACACTGGAGGGCTGGAACTTCTTTCCCTGGCTTTAACTGTCTTTGGTTCCCCCAATGCTTTGTGTTTTGCTCATTTGTCATAATGTCAGATATGTGTGAATAATTTTTTTAATGATGTTTTATGTTAGAGGGTGCCAGGATCTGGGGTTATGGGATGCTGGTACTTTTGTATATATCTTAAACATTTAATACAACAAAACCATCTATTCATTCTGTAAGAATTTTATTCTTAACATTCAGATGAAAACAATTAATAAATGAAGAAATATTTGCTTTAATTTCTCTCTGTCTCTCCTCTGATCCTGTTTGGAACCAGTCTGATAAACAGAAATTAAGCAAGTGACACTTTTTGGGTAAGGTGATGGGGAAAAGTGGCAACCCTACTTAGAGAATTCTTGTATAAGTTCCATTCCTTTTCCACCATTACACAAATATTTGAAGTAAACTGTTTTGAAAGTCAGCAGAATGTTCAAAGGTATCCATACTTTAAATAAAGCTCCACAGTTTGAGCTGAGCATGGTTAAGTGATAGATAACACTGTGGCAGAGGACGAATGGCTTTTGTTGGTGGTGGTTTTTTAAAAGACTAGACCATGGAAACAATTTGAGTAGCATTTTACCCTACTAAAAGGGGTAAAGTAGTACCCAAGTATTTGAAGACCCAAGTATTTAGAATGGCCATCAAAGCCATTATTTTCCTAAGGGATTATGAACATCAGACAGATTTTCATTTCACACGGAGATGCCATTTAAATTTGGTCCTTTCAAAGCAGCTTGGATTAAACCTCATGACCAGACAGAGACCTTCAGTATGTCTTTATGGTTTGTCTGCTTTTCACATGGTTTTGGTAAACATCTTACAAGGCTGAAAGAAGCTCACAGAGTAGTTTTGCACATTATGGCATTATGTCTGTTCATGAGAAGAGCAGACACACAGCTGATGACAAAATGCTAAGAATGTGCATGGACAAAGGGCTGTCAAGCACATACGGGAACTACATTCCCTATCCAGTTGTGCTGAACTGAAAGAGAAAATGTGCCAAAATAGATACGTTACTATGGATTAAATTATTATTGTTTTTGGTTATCTAACCTTTTCTTCAAGGAAAAGGTCCAATAGCAACAGTTGAGGATGTTTAATATTTTATTAGTTTATATCTTATCATACTATATTTTATTATTATGTATGATGATGTATATCTGATTTTCATCTATTTTGTATCTTCTGCGTATCTGAGGTTGTTGATAATTCTCCCGGCAATCTTAATTCCGACCTGTGATTCATCCAACCCGGCGTTTCTCATGATGTACTCTGCATATAAGTTAAATAAGCAGGGCCTTGCAGCCTTGTCGTACTCCTTTCCCAATTTTGAACCAATCAGTTGTTCCATGTCTGGTTCTTACTGTTGCTTCTTGACCCTCATACAGGTTTCTCAGGAGACAGGTAAGGTGGTCTGGTACTCCCATCTCTTTAAGAATTTGCCACAGTTTGTTGTGATCCACACAATCAAAGGCTTTAGCGTAGTCAGTGAAGCAGAAATAAACGCTTTTCTGGAATTTTCTTGCTTTCTCCATGATCCAGCGAAAGTTGGCGATTTGATCTCTAGTTCCTCTGCCTCTTCGAAACCCACCTTGTACTTCCGGTAGTTCTCGGTTCACATACTGCTGAAGCCTAGCTTGTAGGATTTTGAGAATAACCTTGCTGGCATGTGAAATGAGCACAATTGTACAGTAGTTTGAACACTCTTTGGCATTGCCCTTCTTTGGAATTGGAATGTAAGACCAATTGGAATGGAAGACCTTTTCCAGTCTTGTGGCCACTGCTGAGTATTCCAAATTTGTTGGCATATTGAATGCAGCACTTTAACAGCATTGTCTTTTAGGATTTTAAATAGCTCAGCTGGAATGCTGTCATCTCCACTAGCTTTGTTGTTAGTAATGCTTCCTAAGGCCCACTTGACTTCACTCTCTAGGATGTCTGGCTCAAGTTCAGTGACCGCACTATCATGGTTATCAGGGACATTCAGATCTTTCCTGTATAGTTCTTCTGTGTATTCTTTCCACCTCTTCTTAATCTCATCTGCTTCTGTTAGGTCCCTGCCTTCTTTGTCCTTTATCATGCCCATCTTTGCACAAAATGTTCCCTTGAGATTTCCGATTTTCTTGAAGAGATCTCTAGTCTTTCCCATTCTGTTGTTTTCTTCGATTTCTTTGCATTGTTCATTTAAAAAGGCCTTCTTGTCTCTCCTTGCTATTCTCTGGAACGCTGCATTGAGTTGGATATATCTTCCCCTTTCTCCCTTGCTTTTTGCTTCCCTTCTTTCCTCAGCTACTTGTAAAGCCTCATCAGACAGCCACTTGGCTTTCTTGCATTTCTTTTTCTTTGGGATGGATTGAGTTGCTGCCTCCTGAACAATGTTATGGACCTCTGTCCATAGTTCCTCAGGCACTCTGTCTATCAGGTCTAATCCCTGAAATCTATTCCTCACCTCCACTGTATATTCATCAGGGATATGATTTAGGTCATACCTGAACGGTTTAGTGGTTTTCCCTACGTTCTTCAATTTAAGCCAAAATTTTGCAAGAAGCAGCTCATGACCTGAGCCACAGTCAGCTCCAGGTCTTGTTTTTACTGACTGTATAGAGCTTCTCCATCTTTGGCTGCAAAGGACATAATCAATCTGATTTCGATATTGGCCATCTGGTGATGTCCATGTGTAGAGTCGCCTCTTGTGCTGTTGGAAAAGAGTGTTTGCTATGATCAGCGTGTTCTCTTGGCAAAACTCTATTAGCCTTTGTCCTGCTTCATTTTGTACGCCAAGGCCATGCTTGCCTGTTATCCCGGTGATTTCTTGACTTCCTACTTTAGCATTCCAATCCCCTGTGATGAAGAGGACATCTTTTTTTGGTGTTAGTTCTAGAAGGTGTTGTAGGTCTTCATAGAACCTATCAACCTCAGCTTCTTCGGCATCAGTGGTTGGGGCACAGACTTGGATTACTGTGATGTTGAATGGTTTGCCTTGGATTCGTACTGAGATCATTCTATCGTTTTTGAGATTGTACCCCAGTACTGCTTTTCCCACTCTTTTGCTGACTATGAGTGCTACTCCATTTCTTCTAAGGGATTCTTGCCCACAGTAGTAGATATGATGGTCACCTGAATTAAATTCGCCCATGCTTGCCCATTTTAGTTCGCTGATTCCCAAGATGTCGATGTTCAATCTTGCCATCTCATGTTTGACCATCTCCAGCTTACCTTGATTCATTGATCTGACATTCCAGGTTCCTAAACAATATTGTTCTTTACAGCATCAGATTTTCTTTTCCCCACCAGACACATCCACAGCTGAGTGTCCTTTCGGCTTTGGCCCAGCCGCTTCACTCTTTCTGGCGCTACTTGGAAATTCCCTCTGCTCTTCCCCAGTAGTATATTGGACACCTTCTGACCTGAGGGGCTCATCTTCCGGCATCATCTCTTTTAGCCTTGTGATACGTTCCATGGGGTTTTCTTGGCAAGAATACTGGAGTGGGTTGCCATGACCTGTCCATCTTAGGTGGCCCTGTACGACATAGCTTATGGCTTCACTGAGTTACGCAAGCCCCTTTGCCACAACAAGGCAGTGATCCATGAAGGGGCAAGTTCAGGCTAGGTCTATTTTTTTCCATGGCCAGTTGGTGATCCTGCTTAGGTTGGGGAGTAAGCTAAAAGATTCCATTTTACTACATCAATAAACACTTTCAAAAAGAACTATTAATACATTATACATTAGCCTTGTCTCAAAAATTCCACAAGGTGCAATATATAGGGACAGGGAAGGGCTGTGGCTCAGTGGCAGAATGTGACTTGCATACAAAAGGTCCCAAATTCAAATCCTGACATCTCTAAGGCAGGGAAAGACCATGAAAAGTTACAGCCACTTAGGGAGCAATCCTATGGCCGCTAGACAGTGGCTAGACGGCCATAGGATATCTCGTTTTCCGGGAACCGACCTCAGAGCCCACACTCCTTCTGTTGTTTTGGAAACACAGCCTCTGATGGCACTGGTACCAAGAAAAGGGCCTCCCCTGGAGATCTGAAAATCCAGGCAGGCTCAGATGGGAAAAGGTGGTCTTCCAGGTAGGTTGGTCCCAAGCCGTATAGGGCTTTATAAATCATAACCAGCACTTTTAATTGTGCCTGGAAACAGACCAGTAGCTAGTGAAGCTGTTGTAACAAGGGAGTAATGTGTTCCCTGTAACTGGCCCCAGTCAACGGTCTGGCCACAGCATTTTGGACCAGCTGAAGTTTCCAAACAGTTTTCCAAGGCAGCCCCATGTGGAGCACATTACAGTACTCTAAACGGGATGTGACTAAGGCATGCATGAATGTAGCCAGATCAGACATCTCTAGGAATGGGAGCAGTTGGTGCACTAGCCTCAGCTGTACAACCACACTCCTGGCCACTGCCAGAACCTCGGTATCCATGTTCAAGGCTGAATCCTGAACAATCAAACAAAACAATCTAGCCATGAAAAGGCATTGTGCAGCTATTCCATCTTTTTTGGTTAGAAAAAAGACAGAATAAGTGGTGGGAAAACACAGGATGGTTACAAATGGAAGACTACGACATCTGGCCTCCCCCCACTCCCTCCCCATAAAATTTTGTGAATGAGGCAGTGCAATTGCACAATAAAAGCCTTAGCTTGATTGTTGATTGTTTCTGGCTGGCTGTCAAGGGGGTAGCCAACCTGGTGCCCTCTAGATGTTTTGGATGACAACACCCATAATCCCTGATCATTGGCCATGCTGGCAGGGGCTTATGAGAGTTGTAGTCCAAAGCTCCTGGAGAGCACAAGGTTGCCTACCGTTTCCCAATCGGATGGCCGAGTTCTGGACTCCTTGTTCCGTTATTCGACAGGTTGTACCACTGGTAGGCAATTAGAAGATGGTTTTGCAGAAATGGAAAGAGATGAGGGCTGCAGTCAAAGCTTCATCAGGTATGAATCACTGTAGCCTTATTTTAATAACAAAACTGAATGATGGGGATGGGGTGTTATTTACCCCAGGCGAAAAAGATGTCAGATCGTGCCTTTTGGTTAAAAGTGGTTATTTATTACATACATATTAGGAATTGGGCTCTAACCACTGGTAACGTGGCTGTGTAGCTTATCTAATCAAAGCTACTAGGCAGAGTTCTGTATGGCAAAAATGTATGTAATATCACGGAGATCAGGTTGTTATTTCATAAGCTGAGCTAGTAAAAAGGTAGAAGCAGCTGCCTGTGGTGCAGGAAACAAGGTCATGCATGTCCTATACCAGATGCTGTATTATTGCCTGTCCATACCAGGTCATATGATCTTTGGTGTTCTCCTTAGCACTCATCATCCCAAATCCCCACCATTTCGCTCAGGGTCCTTTTAATGCTCCTCACCTTTCTCTGTTACGAAAAGCAGCTGGTTCCTATGTGGCCCCTGCAGAACTGGGTGTTGGGTCAAATGTCACATTTTCCCATTGGGCTGCCCAATCCCGTGCATGGTTTGTTTGCTACCATTGCAACTAATGTGGTGAGCATAAGCAGCTGTCCTTCGCCACCTGTGCTTGAATCCTAGAGCCAAGACAGTCAGATCTTTTACTTACTGCTTTTAGGTACCCCGATTGCTTTATTTTTTTTGCTGGCTTGAAACTCAACATTAAAAAAACGAAGATCATGGCATCTGGCCCCATCACTTCCTGGCATATAGAAGGGGAAGAAATGGAAGCAGTGACAGATTTTATTTTCTTGGGCTCCAAGATCACCACCGATGGTGACTGTAGCCATGAAATTAAAAGATGCTTGCTCCTTGGGAGGAAAGCTATGGCAAACCTAGACAGCATAGTAAGAAGCAGAGACATCACCTTGCCGACAAAGGTCCGTATAATCAAAGCTATGGTTTTCCCCGTAGTAAGGTAGGGCTGTGAGAGCTGGACTATAAGGAAGGCTGAGCACCGAAGAATTGATGCTTTCGAACTGTGGTGCTGGAGAAGACTCTTATGAGTCCCCTGGACTGCAAGGAGGTCAAATCAGTCCATACTAAAGGAAATCAACCCTGAGTGCTCATTGGAAGGACAGATACTGAAGCTGAAGCTCAAATATTTTGGCCACCTAATGCGAAGAGAAAACTCTCTGGAAAAGACCCTGATGCTGGGAAAGATTGAAGGCAAAAGGAGAAGGGGACGGCAGAGGATGAGATGGCTAGATAGCATCACCGATGCAATGAATATGAACTTGAGCACACTCCGGGAGAGAGCGGAGGACAGGAAGGCCTGGCATGCTATGGTCCGTGGGGTTACGAAGAGTCGGACACGACTTAACGACCGAACAACAACAATTGCTTTATTTTACTGACAGATTCTGGAGTCAAGAAGCTAAACAAAAGGTACACAGCATGCACTAAGTGTCCTTCTAAAAGCAATTCTACAGGAGTGTGAACAAGCTTGGGGTTTACCCACATGTCCACATAAAGTACTGTACATTTCATAGCACTATTATTGTGATATACATCTTAATGGTAAAATCTCTGTTAAGTACATATTCAAGGTACAGGGTCAGGGCAAATGACCTGGATGTGAAATGCCTCTAAGCTCTTGTGCCATATCATCCCATCTCCCATTGCTGGCATCCTTGCAACCTCCCACTGTCCTCGAAGCTTACAAAATCCTCTGCTGGCAATCTGCAGATATTTTTCATTGCCATCCTTAATTCGTTCAATACCGCCAGTGTGACTGCCTAACCTCCATATACTTTTACTTGTTTTATGTCTCTGTTTCCTCCCATGGAGGAAAAGGTTGTATTGAAATCAGATTACATTTGGCCCCATATTTCATTTATCTTTCTCTGCAGAGATAAAATATACCTTTATGTCATCTGTCACAAATTCATTCATCTTTCCCATAATGTTTACCGAGTGCTGCCATTATTTAACTACTTAAAACTTTCACACTCTTATAATTCTTGATATTTTAGACCCAGCTGTGATGATTTAATCTAGTTTAGGTTTTTCAAAAACCAGACAGGAAAAAAAATCCCATCAAGCAATACAGCTCATTTATAAGGAGTGGCATTTTTACAATACTGATACAGCATTGCTCCATGCTTATCTAAACACTGCCTATTTAAGTTTTTCATGGTAAGTGAAACCATAGCATGTTTATTTGACAAAGACATACATCTGGCTTAGAAGCATCACCTAGTATGTTAAACATTTTATGAAACAGCACTATATTCTTAATTCAAGTAGATCACTTTTTCTTTCCTTTTAACGGTGGTTGATTTGGCAGAAACGAAAGCATTAAGGGGGTTGTTCGCCACAAAAGTTTCTATTTCTCCAAACTGAAAAACAGAGTGGACATTTACTAACCAAACACATCAGATACACTAACAAACACCATGTACAGATTTGATATGAGTTTTGTGGTTTAAAATTCAATTATTCTCCCATTTTCAGAGGGAAGGTTCCTGTCTATATCTACTTCGTGCTTGCATGCCATGCAAAGCAAAATTTAAAAATGAATGTGAAAGTGACAGTCTCCTACAATTCTGTCCTGCCCTTATTATTGTGAGAGAAAGGTTTTGAAATCATACTTTCTAGTATCAAATGATGGGTATGATTTTCAAAAGCAGCTAAGGAGAGTCAAAGGGATCAAAGACAGAATCATTCCAACCATTTACTCCAAACCAGTTCCACTGAATTCAATTAGACCATGTCTGAATTTTCCAATTTGCAGATGAAACAATGGGAGTCTACAGATACTGGATATAGTGATGACATATTGTTGATGCAGATTTTTGATCTGCCCCAGGGCCACCTCTGTAGGTATGGAGGTTTATATTAACTTCAGAGCTCATAAGTGCATCAGAGCCCTGGATTATGGCCACTATGTTTGTGATCTTTTCCCTAAGCAACAAAACATTGGGAAGTCATTGTCCTTCCCTACAGGTAAAGGAAGCTGTCTTCAGAGACTAAGGGCAACTTTGTGCATACATGTTGGGCTTATCCTCTCTTTGCATGGTGACCCCCACTTGGTAGAGAGGCACCTGTGCAAAGAGAGAGAGCGCATCCATAGCAACGGCCTCCACAAATGGCAAAAAGCATCTATATAACTGGCTCATAATCTAATTTCATCCTTATTGGTATGGCTAAGAGTGAGTAAATATGCTGTTTTGGATATGATATAGCAGGATCGTTGAACTTCTTTCAGCCTGAGGGCCAAATTCAGTGTCGGAGAAGCTCTCCGGGATCGTATTCAAGTGGTGGGTGGGCGGGGCCAAAGGGGAAAGGGATGGAGCCAAAATACTCAGGTACCATCCTATTTTAGCTTAAAGCTCTTTCTGTCAGCAACTAAGAGCTTCTCTACACGGGTGATTTATTGCACGCTTGTGATTGGTCACTCACAGAAGTTTGCGGGTCCTTTACATGACATCGTCAACCTCCAGGACATCTCCCACACTTTCCTCCCTTCCTTTTATCCCACTTTCAAAAAGATCAGAGATAAGCTTTAATAAAAGGAAATGCCGTGATAACAGCAGTGTGTAAAGCCAGTGTAGCACTATAATTTAGCCACTAGATGGCACTGTTTCATTGAACATATAGAGCACTGCTGAGAAGGAAAGTTTTCCATTCCAAATCATGTGCTTGCCGTCTAAAGGAGGCCATCGAAAACCCAGAAAGACTCCAGAAGAAGAAAGCCCTGGTAAGGATGCGGGATTTTGCTTAATGTAGAAAAGCTATCAGGAGAGGCATTTCAACCTTTTAGAATGGGGAAAAAACAGACAAAAGCCAAGAAACCACCAAACAACTGGCATTCAGGGAGGAAAGGGAGGAGCAGGGGATGGGGATAGGGCCATCTGGTGAGCCCCGAAAGGCCAGATTGGGACCCACATGGACTGGATTTGCCCCACAGGCCTAAGATTCAATGTCCCTGTGATATGGATTAAGGTTGTTCTGTTGTTATGACTGTATTTCTCTGAATCAAAGTGAAGCCAACTTGGAGGAATGTTGACCAGGGGTAGCGCTTTACTTTTTTTTTTTTTTTTAATACTTTTTATTCTATTTTTTATAAATGAAATAAACAGTACCAACAACATAATCAGTAACTAAAATTTCCCAACAATACAGTATTCTTAGGAGGACACAGCAACAATGAAAAAGAGAAGAAAAAGAAGAAGAAAAAAGAAAACAGAAGAAGGAGAAGGAAGAAGAAAGCATGAAAAAAATATAAAAAGTTATTTAAAAGGATTAAATTTAAACTCCATTACACAGAAACTTCAAATCCCATTCTACTTAAAAATTATACCTATAACATTGGCAATATTACAATTCAATACAGCATAAATAATCAACCTTACATTTCAATATCATATCATCAGTCTTATAACAAGGAAGCAGGCCTACAATTCATTTCCAGTAACCACATATTGCCCTTCAGTTAACATGTAATAGTAAGGCTTAACAATTTAACCAGCCAAAAATCTTACTAACCAGTCTCATAATAATGATAATAACAGTAATAAAAAAGGAAGGAGATTAAAAAGGATAAATAATAATAACAAATCACTAATAAATTTTATAATGTTATATAATAATAAAGCTTAAAAGCAACCTTACAGCAATCACTAATGTATTTTGTACTAGATACATAAATGAGTGTGTGCATTTATATACACCCTCAAACAGTAGATTTAAGTACAGTATATCATATCCATTTTAAAAAGAAAGGATTTAAAGAAAAGAGAGAAAAAAAGAAAAAATGAGAGAAAGAAAAAAAAAAAGGATGGATATGAGCAATTATCTCTGGCCTAGCTTGAATCTGACAGACTAAACGTATTTGTAGATTCCAGTTCATGGGGCTGGAACAGAAATCTCAAGCGATTTTCCATTTAGCCATTTCGTGGTTTAGAAACTTCTTCATCTGACCTTCAGAAAAAATGCAAAATGTAGCAGGATATTTTAAGTGATATTGTAAGTTCATTTGTTTTGCCAGATTTTCCGCCTTGCTAAATTGCCTTCTTTTATCAGCAACTTCTTTGGTGTAATCTGGAAATAGCATAACTTTATCTTGTTTCCAAAGAAGATTTCTGTCATCTCTTGCCAAACACGGGATGTAATTTTTTGTGGAGATTCTTGCAAATTGGACTATAATCGTATAACCAGTCCCTTTGGCATTTGACACACGGAATGCCTGCTTAATATCAAATGAATAATCAGATGGCACAGAAAATATCTCATGCAAAAGCTTATCTACAAAAGTAGACAAATTTACATCAGTAGGTAAAACTTTAATACGTAAATCAATGATACGTACATTTGCCCTGTGCGCAAAAGCCTCCAGCTGAGAAATTCTGACAGAAAAATTGTTGAAAAAACTTGTGACGGAGTCTCGTTCACTACCACCCGATCTTGCAGCTCGTTAACCTTCACCTCCATTTTTTGCCAAGAAGTGTTGATTAAATCCACAGCCCCTTGCAGGGCGGTGATGGAATTTTGAATTGTACCCAGCCTCTTAGCCTGTTCAGCAAATTGAGAAGACAAAGTTTTTATCAGAGCAAGTAACTCCCCTGTATCTTCGGTTTTCGGAGCCTTTGCCAAGAGAGGTATTGGGGGGGGGGGGTAGGCAGAGATCCTTTTTTTCTCCTTGATGTAGCCATCCTTCTCTTCAAACAGATCTTGCAGGTCCTCAAATATTGTTGGTATTTCTTAATCCATGAACTACAATGGAGCATGTCAGCCCTGATTTCTCCTAATTAGATAGGAGGTTCAAAACAACTTTGGGCAATGATTAAGCTCTGGCAGGCTAGTCTCAGAGCCCAGCTAATTCGCACAGAGGACTATTCTTCCAAAACTTCATCCAGATGCTGCTCCTGCCTCCCCTTTTAATTCCAGGGGAGATATGAAAAGGTTTTTCAACCTTTTAAAAAGCTGTTTGAGATGGCGTCCTGTGGAGGCTCCGCGGAATGCTGCCAGGGCGACACTGGCTCCGACCGGAAGTCCAGGGGTAGCTCTTTACTGATGCTGTAAGCAAAGATCATCACCTTGCACACAGCCCCACCTGCTCAATGTGAGCTTTTATCTTACGTGCAAGGCCCAATGCAGAAAGCAATTCCCCCACCAAGAGCCACAATACACACAACCCAGCTGCATATTATGCCCTAGAAGCATATTATCAGCCAGTTCGCCTGTCCCTGGCCACCACATTTATTTCCTTGTACTGCCCAAAGGCAAATATGGCTTATACTTGTAAAAGCAACTCTACAAAACTTGTAAGGCTGTAATCCTATCCATACTTACTTGTGTAAGACCCCAGTGAACACATTGGTGCTGACTTCTAAGTAAATATGCTTTGGGTTGCATTACACATGTTGCTATTAAGGAATATTTCTACAACATAGTTGTCAATGCTACTAGATGACTATAAGAATGAAAACAATGTATAGAACTGCTAGCAGGTATTGGTGATGCCATACTGAAGAAGTCAATTTCCTACATATATGGTGGAAAAGTAAAATTATGAGAGATTAGTGGAAGGAAGTTATAGAAATCATATGGAACATAACCAGTAATAAATGGTCATTTACAGCAAAAATGAGTTTTCTTAAATTTCTCTAGGAGTTGTGTAATAAAATAAAATAGAAAAAGCTAGTAGGAAAGATGTTAAGAGCAGCCAAAATGCTTTTAGCAAGAATTGGGAAAATAGTAACAAATAATGTCTTGAAGAATGGCTTTGGAAAGTTTGGGGTGTGATCTTAATGTGCAAAATTACAGCAATTATATAATACACATGTGTATCTAGGGGAGGGAAAATCTATGTAGATATTTATAGCAAATTACTAATGGAATAGAAAAATGTTCAGCAGATATGGTGCGTTCACAGTCAATGGAATGAAAAAATTAAACGTTTATACAGAAGTAGCAACAGGTGTGGGGCCGCGGTGGCTTAGTGGTTAAGACGCTGAACTGCAGACTGGAAGGTCAGCAGGACAGCAGTTCGAGACCCGAATGCTGCGTGACGGAGTGAGCTCCCGTCTTCAGTCCCAGCTCTTGCCAACCTAGCAGTTCGAAAGCAAGAAATTGCAAGTAGATAAATAGGTACCGCTTCGGCGGGAAAGGTAACAGCGTTCCGTGCACCTCAGTGTTGAGTCATGCCGGCCACATGACCACGGAAGCGTCTTCGGACAGTGCTGGCTCTTCGGCTTAGACATGGAGATGAGCACCGCACCCTAGAGTCGGACACGACTGGCTGGGGACACCTTCACCTTTTCACACCTTTTTTAGCAACAGGTGTACATTTAATATAATGGATAATATGTGGTGAATATTGTAAATTGTTGTTCTTTGTCTTGTCCCTATTTTTGTGTAGTGTTAAACAATGTAATTAGATGATGGTGATCATAACCATCATACAGAAAATATGCTTCATAATCTACAGTTTGATCCACCCAAGAGTTAGCAATGTGCCATTTTATATATAATACATTAAGTTTGTTCTGGCAATATCCTTCTGAATCAAAGTGAATTCAACTTACAGGATTGAAGATACTGGCCAGTGTTAGTGAGCTGTGCAATGTGGGCATATGATGAGGAAATGTCAGGCAACCTTGACAGAAGAAGAGATGGATTGAAAGTGGAATCAAGGAAAGCATTTATGTTTTGTGTGAAGCAACAGTTTTAGCTCTGCAGAGGACAGTGGGAAGGAATGTTCAATGGAAACATATAAGATCGATTCTGGCCCGCTTGCACTGGCTGCCTATATGCTTCCTAGCCCAATTTAAAGTGCTGGTTTTGACCTGTGAAGCCTTACATGGCTCAGGACCTCAGTACCTGATGGAACATCTCTCCTGGCATGAACCAACCCGTACATTACACTCTGCATCTAAGGCCATCCTCTGGGAGCCTCCTCCGAGGGAGGCTCGGGGGGCAGCACCAAGGAAGAGTGCTTTCTCGGTGGTGGCCCCCCATTTACAGAATAAGTTCCTGATGAGGCCCGCCTGGCACCTTTTAGCGCTAGGTTAAAACCGCCCTCTTTTCTCAGGCATTTGGCAGCATATAATGAGTCTCTTTGATTGTCTCTGGCTGACTGTTTTACATTGTTTTAGATATATGTTGTTGTGTGTGCTATTTGTTCTATGTCATTATGTGAATGGTTTTATACTTTATATAATGTATTTTAATGGCTTTTTAAAAAAATTGTGAACCACCCAGAGAACTTCGGCTGTGGGGTGCTATAGAAATATAATAAATGAAATGAAAACGAAATGAAAGATAAATGTGGAGTAGGATAAGGGAGAAATAATCTGGGGAGGTGGGTTTTTTTTTACTTTTATACTTTATATATCAATGTTTGTATTCTGTCTTCCTCTTGGAAGCCAAGATATGATGAGCTCAACCCATCTTCCTTCTATCTATTTATTGTCAATCACCCTGAGATAGGGTATGTTATGTTCAGAGGTCTGGGACTCTTTGAAACAAGAATCTGGATTCTGACTAAGCTTAAGAGATGAAGAGTTTTATTTTATAGTTCCTTCCTTTCAAACTGCCACATAGGGTGGCTATGTGTCCTATCTTACAGAGGACAGTCCGTTATTTGGAGGTGTCTTCTATTTGAAGTGCATGTCCATTTTCGACTTGGTAGAGCAGTGAGAACCTGGTCAACAGATTGAACAGGTATGCAGGTCACCTGCTCACAGTCTACCACTCTATGTTGAGACAGATTATATTTCTATTTAAATTATGATAATTCTTTCTAAATTGTAATATATACACATAAATTAGCATATGCAAATATAATGCAAAGCAGTATCCACTTTTGTTCTCTGTTTAGATGATGCATAAGTGACCACCCTAGCCACAAGCAGACTCTTCTACTTCTTTCCAGAATCACACTTGCCTTGCTAGTCCAGTTTAATTCCTAGGGTGGATTAGTCTGTGATTAACCAGGAACATTCTGAAATCCAGGCCTGATTGAAGGAATGGTTTTGCCATGAATAATCCAGGCTCATCTATAAATACAAGTATATGTGATGCTCCAGTTGTAAAACACTCTCTGAAGAAAGGTTAATCTGGTGCTAACTTTATCATCTTTTCAGCCTTAGGCAAGGACCTTTTTTATTTTCCGAATTTCCGGGAATTTTATTGGTGGTCCAGATGTTGACATCTTCCATTCCTTACCCTTCTGTGTTTTCCCATCACTCCTTCTACTTGTTTTCCTATTTGTATCTGTTTCTATCTGTTTCCACAGAAAATCTGTTAAGAAGGAATAAAACTGATCAGCCATCCAATATCTTTTGATTGGTAGCACTAGATAGCGTTTTACCTTGGTTTCATTGTGTGCTGATTTTATTCATTGTTTTATGGTTTGTATTTTATGTTTTTAATATATTGTACACCATCCAGAGAACTTCAGTTATTGGGTGGTTTAAAAGTATAATAAAATAAACAAAAAATTGGAGCTGTCCATCTGGAAGCACCCTAAGTAAACATGCATAGAATTGAGCTGCAAACCTATCCTCACTTACCTGGGACTGGAGAAAGCCATCATGGAGTACAGCAGGACATACTTCCAAGTAAACACACATAGGATCAGGTTATAAGAGTTACTCTTCATGTTACATTATCCCCATAGGAAGCCACTTCCACATGGAAACTCTCTATGCTCTGGCATCCTCTTGTCTCATGCAGCTAGCCACATGGGTGCTCCTAATTGCATGGAGAGGTTCCAGCCTTAACCCACAAAGATAAAGTAACATGTAGAGTTCTGGCCCTGAGTTCAATAGTGCAGCTGGTGAGCTTGGGCCCTCTCAGCCCCGCCAAACTAACAATGGGGGAGAAACCTTACCTTTCTAAATTTCCTGACTTTTATGAGGGCTTGCTGCTACAAACCATGACGTTACCTTTAGTACTTGCTAATGCTTTTTTATTTAATACTGAGGTTTGCTTTGCCTGACAGAAAGATCAGTGAATTATACATGCACGAAGAAAAGGAAAAAAAGCCTGCACAAATATGTTTTTAATACCAGGAGTAGTGCTGTCCTGGCTTTTTATATTCACAGGGTATACTTACTCAGAAGTTCAATGACTTAGCTGTTATGTATTATGGCCCTGATCCAGGAAAGCACTTAACTATGTGCTTCACTTTCACAATGACATCACTTGGACTACTCCTCTGCTTAAAGTGCAGTATGTTATATTAACTGTTTTTCTGGATTGGGGCCTAGGCTAGGTTCCCCCACCCCCGCGTTCCTTCACAGATATTTGAGCTTGAAAGGCAACTAGATTTATTCTACCACTCCTCCATGTGGGATTTAAACAGGTGTCTAATTAAACCTAATCACAGCCAGCATTTTAATCTCCTGGGTCTGAATAAGAGTAGAAATCTCAGGGACTGTGAAGACAGCCTGACAGGAAAAAAGAAGGTGAATAAGAGTAGAAATCTCAGGGACTGTAAAGACAGCCTGTCAGGGAAAAAGGCATGGAAGGGCTTTGCCCAGCCAAGGAAAAATACAGAGCACGCTCGGATGTTTGTAAAAGAGAATTGCTGTCGGGGCTTTGTTAAATGTTAACCTCAGTAGGCCACTCTGGGTCAAGTTAGGACCTGCAAGTAGGTGGAGAATATTTTTCACCTGCCCTTGAGTGGGCTTCATTCATTCCTCTGCTGAGGTGTTGCCTATGTATGCTTGGCTTTACGTGATGTCCTCTGCTTACCTCAAGCAGGAAATTCTAATGGATGTCACTGATACGTGGGATTTCTAATTCTCATCACTACTGTTAGCAGGGGCCAGCCCACAGCATTTTGCTACCTGAGGTGAGGCCAGAGGTAAATATTTGCCATGCAGTACAATATAACCTATGGGTTTATACATGCTTCCCTTCCCCCTTCTGCTACATTTACACAGGAGGAATTACTTGTGCAGCCTGATTTCATCCATATTGTGGATAGGATCTTACCCCCACTCCACCCCACCCCCAAACACACACACCAGCAACTGCTGCCTAAGGTGGCTTCCTCACTTTGCCTAATGATAGAGCCAGCCCTGACTGTTGCAACAAAAATAACAGAGTCCTGTGGTACCTGAAAGACTAATAGTTTATTTTGGAAGTATAAACTTTCAATGCCACAGTCTTGAAAGGCAGCTAAGAAATGCACTAAATAAATGAATAGCCTACAAAAGCTTAAAGCACATTAAATTTGTTACAGACATTAAGATGTCACGGGACAATTTGTTGTCATCATTGCTATATTCTTCCCTTGGAACATACCTTCTCAATTCGATTAGGAAGTGGTCCATGAACAGACATGAAGTATGTTCCTTTTGCCCTGGGCCTCTTGGATAATAGAATCCTTTACCTTCATTGTTCTATATCAAGAAAAATTCTAGTCCTCATGTTTCTGAAGGAAATATAAATTTAGTGTTTACTAAAAGCTTATGATCTCAAATTCAGCAAACTGGCAATGATTTCCAGTAAATATATAGTTGGCAAACTCTCGATGACGGTAGCTGGCTGAAAAGCCTAGCTGGTGAGAGGGGCCATGTCACAATTCCCAATATGTTAATGGTCACACATCCCAGTTATGCTAATAGACATATGCAGAGTAGAACAAACTACTCTGACAAAGCAGCCCTTTAGTGCTCAGAAATTTTCCCATCCCTTCTGTACAACTGCAGCTGAGGAAACCCATCAAGCGCTAAACCTGCATATCCTGTAATCATTTGTTAAACTTAAATGACACACAATCCTTCCCCTCTAAGCAAATTTGTTAACTCTATTAAATCACCTGTGCAGACACAAATGGAGTCGGTTGCCATGGGAAACCAATAACATTTTAAATGATTCTGTATCAAATAAAAGGAAGTGTTTGGTGCTATAAAAAGAACTGGCCCTCATGAAAGCAGGGGTCTTCCAAAGGACTTAGTACAGTACATGAGAAAAATTATTCATCCAGCTTCCACCTTAGGCTTCAAAAATATATACAGTGACAGGGGTATTTATTTAATTTGGAAAGTATTGGGTAACATAGGCCCATTTCCTTTGAATGCACGTCTCCTCAAACCATATGCCAATGCCTTTTCATGAGCTGATGAATGTATCTAGTTTAGGTGCTGAAAGGAACAGGAGACACTTTTACTGTGTTCCACAGAATGGGAAAAATATGGTTTCATACGTTTATTTTTCATTCATTTAAGTGCAGTCCGGTTGACTGCCACGGATGCTTCTGTAAATATCTGCAAAGGAGGAACCTTTCGGGAAACTACTGATATGCCAGGACTGGCAGACCAAGCCAATAGCAACACACCCGGTGTCCTGTATCTCTGTTTTCTTTTCCTTCTTCTTCCAGTGATGTGGTGGGGTTTGTTAAAGGTTAGTAGTAAGAAAATGCCAATCCTTGGTGTGCATTTCACTTTTACAGGACCCTGCCCTGTTGTCTTCCCCACTTTTTTTGGAAAGGAAATTTAAGATTCAAAGCCACTTCCTACCCTCATGAAATATGAAAGGGAAGTACTTCTCTTCCTTGTCTTCTTCCTAGATTCCACCTCCTCCAAAACCACCCCATGAAAGTGCTGGAGGCAAAGTCTCAACTGACTTTTTGTTTGGGTCCAAGGCAGGAACAATTAAAACAACCCCCCTTCCCTCAAGTCAACTATGGAAAATGTTCCACCTTCCAGTTGCTGTTGGCTGACAGTAGATGCTCATGGCACTGGCGGTTCCTGAAAGGAGGAACTTGGTGCCCATGTAGGATGGAATGTGAAGGTCAGCTAAAAGGGAAGATTACTTTGATCCAGTTTGCCAAAGTGGCAGAAAATACTAGCTTTATTTCCCCCCCTCTCCTGTATTTAAAAATAAAAAGGGGTGGATCTCTTTCAGTATTATATGAAAGGTTGGAACATGTGATCTACAGTAAAGATAAGCAAGGGAAGTATTGGGAGACCAGTGGAGGCTGGTGGCTCCAATGTCAGTGGGACAGTGAATCTGCTCCGGGTTCCAGTCAGAACTTTAAACGAGCTATCCAGGGTAGCTCCTTTAGAGTTCTGACTAGTTCTGACTGAAACCCGGAGCAAACCCACTGCCTCACTGACATCGGAGCCACCAGCCACCACTGTGGGAGACCATAATCAGTGGTGTAATGGAGCCAGGGCTCACAGAAGCACCAAGACATTTTGATTGGCAGGGACTATTACATCATCTGCCACCCCCCTCAGGCTTCCCTGTTCGCTCTGAGCTTAATTGCAATATTTACAGTAGCTGGGGGGAAATAGATTTCCTCAGCAAAAATATACTGCTGTGAGCTGTCCCTGTTGTAATGCAGTTTTGCAAATGCAATGTTGGGGTGGCTTAGGCTGGAATAATTAAGATCCATTGGATTTACAAAACACACACAACACAGAGAGAGAACTTGATCAACACAAAATGCCTGCATTTGGGGGGCATGGCTATGGGGCCTTTCCCTGGGGACATGACTATGGGGATTGTCATGATGAATGCCTGAACTTCAAACTTTACCACTATACCTCTGAACGCAATGTGCCGTGCCGACCAGACTGAGCCAAATGCAACAGACCTGCTGTCATGTATTCTCTGTATCGTTCTGTTGCATGACTGAATTAACCTCTAATCCTATCATTGGCTCACAGGTGTGTGGCCTGGACTTCAGCTCTTCACATGTTGGTTCAATCTGCCATTCTCTGGCACTGTGCAGCCTCTATACATACAACTTGTGTGAGAGCCCCATACACACCCAACTGAAAAAACAGAGGATGCCCAGAAAGAGTGCTTTATGAAGTAACCCCGTTGTCTCCTGATATTACAGTTCAGCATTGTAGTTTTTATGCAGTAAATGGATCTTCCAAGCACCTTCCTGCTGCTTATTAAATTAGCAGGAAAAGCCCCATGTCGTACATATCCCATTTTTACGAAATGGGACTAAAGCTTGCATTGCCACAGCAATTAGCCTATTGGAGATACCCTGGCACAACCAAGTACAGATGCTGAAAAGCTCTAGACTATCTGGCTCCAAGGAGTTACAACAACTGTATCAACTTTTTGCATACAGCCACATGAGAAACGCAACCTATCACTGCACCAACAGGTTTCATAAAGCAAAAGACTTCTCAGTCCGACGGATGTGATTAAGGAAAATAAGGAATGAAATCATTTAATTGGAATGTGAAACATACAAAAGAATCAATAAATGTTTCCCAGAAGTTACCAAGGATTGTTTAATACTTTTTGGGCCTAAATGATCTAATCCCCCTACCCTTTCTGGTTTATACACCCTCAAGTCTATCACATCTTGTGAAGATCACAACAGCTGCTCAATCCTGGGGTTCAAGGTACAATAAAAGGATCAAGTTTTCTGTATGTTATATATCAGATTCTTTATGAGAACACTTTTGTTTTCCCCAGAACTAGTTATTCCCTTTCTGCAAACTATGAAAGCCAACCCATTCCACAAAAATGAAAAATTATCTTCCTTTTTAGTGGCTTGATATGGGAACAATATCAAATGCTCATCTGGTGAAGCTAACCAGTTAGAGCACTGCAAATTGATGCTATTTGCTAAAACAAGAAGATATTGATAAACAAGTGGTAAATGTTTCTAAGGAGAATAACACATAGAAAAGTGGGAGATGTGAAAATCTACAACTTTTTTTTTTTGCTCTCTGTTGCTATTGTGAACCTCAGTATAACTCAATTTGGAAGTACATTCTGCTGTAACTTAGGGCGCAATCCTAAGGGGATAGGCGGCTGCCTCTGAACTTGGAGGCAACCACCTATCCAATGCAGGGCAGGAGAAGCATGGAGGGGATTGTTCCCTCCATGTTTCTCCTGCCTGCATTTGCGGCTAGACAGCTGATTTCGGCTGTCTAGATGCGGGAAGGCAGAGCGAGGGAGGAGGCTGCCAGACGATACATAGGATGTGTCGTACTGGCATTTCCATCTTCCCCGCCCTGGAATGCCCCCCGGAACACCCTGTTTTGGCTACTCCATGCTCCTATTCCAAGTGCAGAGCTCGGGGCCATGCCGTGCTGCCTGTGAAGCATCGCAGAAGCGGGGGAAGGTTGGTTCTGTGGGACCTGACCTCAGAACACAGGCTCTGAGGTTGGATCCTGGAAAACCACTTATTCTATGGCCGTCTAGCCGCTGACTAGCTGCCATAGGATTGCTCCTTCCAAGGACACTTCCAAATTTAACTAGTTTCCATCTAAGTGAACACAGATATTGAAGCTTGAATTCTGAGCATAATAATTTTTATGCATTATTTGAACCACCTTGTATGCTACTGGTAAACCTAAATAACATTATGGATGCATGGTATGTTATTCAACTAAAATTTTATCTTAGAAAATGTTGTGGCCCATGTCTCATATCAGCTGATGCGAAGCAAATATAACTTCATCAGTTGAAACTAGGTGAGTATTCCAAATAAGTCATAAATAAAACAAGTTTGTCCACTTCATAAATCAAATCCAAAGATCCATTAAACAAATGTAAAACATTTTAAATGATTACATGGATTTGGGCTCTATGAAGCCTACAGTTATTTTTTAAGTTTAAAATTAAAATGTTTTATTAGATTACCCAGATGTTGGCTGTGCATTAGTTCAATTATTAGTTCAATTATTTTATTGGATAATAAAGCTGATAAAACTTGGGGGTTGTTGTGTCATGCAAACCAAGTGAGCATGGTTATTGTCAGGAGGCGCCCTAGCGGCATCTTTCAGTAGACTCCAATAGCCAACTCAAGACACAGATGAAAGGATTCTTTTCAAGGCTTTAATCCTTTTACAACTTAATGACTCTTTCAGATGCTAATCACCAGTGACTAAGCAAGGAACAACAGAGTGGCCTATGCGCCGAGTAGGCAGTTGATCCCCGTTTGAAGGAGAGGCACTTGAAGACCCTGAACTTATGGGCTAGGGAGAGATCCTCCCTCTTTCCCTTGGGTCCATGGGAGGCGGCCAGGAGGCGGCCATTGCTTGCGCACCAAACGGGCGCTACGCCTCCTTTCTGCGCCCTCCATCGCTCGTCGCTCTTTGCATCTGCGTTGCGCATCCAGCAAGCCCCCCTCCCACACTTTCTGACTGCTAGGATCACTATCTCAGGAATGCCGGCAGGAGGAATCTCTGCAGCTGCTGTGCCTGTGAGGGATGAGCTGGCTCCTCTCCCACGGATTGCTGATCCTTCTCAGAATCAGAACTGCTCTGGGGCTCTATTGGCTCAGTTTCCACCCTGACAGTTATGCGAGGGCTAAATAACATTCACATAACCCCTGGTCTGTTTTAGGGTTAACTCTTGCACAACCCATGCCTGCTAGGTTCACACAAGGCAACAACCCTCGAGCAGGGGCTGGATATGCAACATGGTGCCCATGGGTGCTGCAACTCATCATGGGTTAAATAACCCATGACAAGTCACAGCATGTCATCTGAACCCAGTCAATGAGAGAGAATGCCAGTATCCTCAGAGCCACACAGAAAAGCATCCAAAATTCACTGAGCATCTTCACAGTCACCCCTTTCCATTGCTTTTCAGAAGTAACAGTACAAAAATCCAGTTTCTGTATCTCTACTCACAAGTAAGGAAAACTAGATTACTCAGAAGTAAGCATGGTCAGCAAGTTCTGAGCATTGAAATTTTCATCTCTTTGCTTGAGCATCCCCACAGCCACTCCTCTCCAAAACTCTTCAGAAGTAACAGCAAGAAGCAGCACAGTACAACAATCCATAATATTTATCACTACTAGCAAGTAAGAAGGACTGGATTATTGAGGACTAATTCCCCAAGCAACAAACAGAGTTTAAATATCCCCTTCCCCCACAAAAAGGGAATGAATTAAAAAAATATATACAATAAAATAGGAATGCAACATTCCTGCCTTCTGGCTGCTGCTTTAGCTTTACTGCCAGCTTTTATGGGGTGGGGGTGAGGGCTGGGCCAGAGGCTCTTTTCCCCTCCTCCACCTTTGCTGCCCTGCTATTTCCCCGCCCCAGCCAGGTCAGTCAGTCAGTCACTTGCTCCCATCCCCACCCCCAACCATGTAGCAGCAGGAAGGAGACAAATGAGTCCCTTTCTTTACAGAAAGATTTTACAGATGATTTTGGGCCAAAGCTCCAGCACATCCAACAATCTCTGAACAATTTGCAGGGGGGGGAGTTGGGGGAAATTAGTAAACAGGACCTGTTTGTTCCCTCTCAAGTCTTCCCTCCAAAATCTTCTGCCCCCTTACCAGCAGCAGCAGGAACAGGCATTGGGGGGGGGGTGCGGGCAGGGGGGGGCAAATGACCCCTAGGCAGGTAGTAATAATGGCTGGGCAAGACTTGACAAACAGTAAGGCCGCATTGGCCAGTCCAGGCTGCAGCCACGCATCATTTTAAATCGTAATATTTTCTCAAGTATGAAAGTGGCAGCGAGCTGAACCAAACAGCTTTGGGGACACACAGCCAATGCAGGCTCTGGAGCAGCAAGGAGGCAGACCACAAACCATTAGAGTGCCCTCATTGGCTGCACATACACCCAAAATTAGTGAGCTGATTGGTTCAACTCGCTGCTTCTCACATGAGGGAAAATAATATTTTGATTCAAAATGGTATGCAGCTGCAATCTGTACTGGCCAATGCAATGCTTTCCTTTACTTCATGCCAAGTCCTGCACAGGCATTATTGCTGCTATCTGTCTAGTGGTGTCGGTTAGCACCCTGGATCTCTTGGTGCCCCAGGCAACCACCCACTTTGTGTGTCCCCCAAATCAGCCCAACACACCTCTGTATTTGCATTGCGCGGAAACCCTGTGTTTCCTTTTAAAATCTAGCTCTTCCCTAGCAGCCTATATGCATGGCACCTTTAACTGACAGTGGCTTTATTCAAGTATGTGGGCAGGGTGGGGTCAGATACATGCTCTGACTCATGCAGATATCAGTGTTATGTTATTTTTGATGGGATTATTTAGTAATGATGCCTCCTGATAGAAAGGCAATTAGCAAAGAAAAAGAAAAAGGCAAAGCAGAATGAGCATTTACCAGTCTCACATGCACAGTCTCCTTATAACAATAAAAGGAGACCACAGCTTTCTTTGGTGATGATAAGGTGAAATGGTTTACTCACAATATTCTTGCATATAAAATGCAGGCACAGTGTAGAATTTCAACAAGAGTTTGTTTAGTCTTTTTTATGGTCCATTACACCGGCAAGAGAGCAAATACATGTGCTCCTAGCAATGGAGGAAGTCAAGAGGTGTGTTGGGGGGGAAGGAAGTGGAGGAAGAAATAACAGGAAATGACATTGTAGGCTATAGAGATCCTGAGGCTAGCTGTGGCCAAAACTCCCATGAATTAACTAACTGCAACTCTGCCCCCTTCCAGTAACTTGCAGACAAGGTTGCAATATTCCCAACAATTATTTCGCTGAAAGGTAGGTTGAGCACTGGTGTGATAATCCTCATCTGGTTGTTCAAGACCTCAGCATGGACTCAAATCTCAGCATGGGCTAGGATACATCATCCTGGATTTCTCTGATGACCCTTAAGTGTTTCTTTTTGCTGCACTGGCTACTGACTGAGATGTTATGCATTCTGGGATAATATGAGAGATTTTGACCATCACTCTTTCCACAGATGTATGTCAGTGATATAGACGGAAGAGTATCCATTTTGAATGCAAAATGCAGTAGAGTAGTCATGCAACTCTGCTGAACACATACGCAAATCATAACCCACTGTGTGTGTGTTACTTGGTTTGTTAAACCGATTTATATTGCACTTTCCACCATCTTCAAGGCCGTTTTCCAAACATGTTTGAATAAAGCTATTTACAATCTCAGCAGGAGTGTTCTTCCACGTTCATCAGCTTTTAAAGTGTGATCTGTTGTTTTAATTTATTAACCCTAGTTTTATGCTGCTATTTGTTTTAATATTTCAATTATTGCTATATTTTTATGATTGATTTGTTGCTTTTAATTTTGTTTTTATATATTTTGCTATACTTGTAGGACTACTTCAGTTGTTCCACAGAAAAATAAGGTATACGTATTAAAGTAAGCTGCATTATATAGATTGTCCATTCTACAACAAAGAAACTGTTGGAGGGACTCGGGCCATGAGTCACTTAACCTGAACTTGAAGGGTTAATATGTACCTGAGTCCAGTGGGAGGGGATCTCTGGGAGATCTATTGCCTTTTCCTTGTCTCCTTCTCTCTATTCTTTTTCCTACTTCCTCCTGCAAGGGATGCTGACCATGTGGCTGACCTCAGCCAACTTATATGTAAGCTTGTTATATCTCAAGTAAAGTCTGTTCTTAAACCACCACTTAAGTGTGTTTTGTCTACATCCGTGGCTACTGACGAGGGGCTGATTCGGACTTCAGAAACAGCCTTCTACACCTTGGGTTCTGGCCATCTTGACCTTGCCAGCAGGACAAAGAGCCCCAGCTCCAAAGAAATGCCCATCCCCTGGACTAGACTCATGAGCAGAGCAGATAACAATGTCCAGGTCAGCATCCCACAGCTGTTCCTGCCACACACGTTTTTCCATGGAGAGGGTCACCAAATCACCATGGACAAATGCCAGGTCAACTGAAAGAGATACATTGCCACCATTCTGGTGGATCCGTTCTATCTGGCATTCCACCAGCATAATGGAGCTTGAAGTATAAGGTTGGGCCAGTCATTATATTAAATATGTAGTTATATGGAGGGAATGATCCTATAACCCCTAGACAGCATCTGAGGGGCCATAAGATAGTTCAGATTGCCAGATCCAAGGTCGGAGACAGCACTCCAACCTCGGAGCTGGCAATCGGAGTTCCGTCCCCCTCCCCCACCCCCTCACGCCCTGAGCAAGGAAAGAACTACACTCGCTGCCTCTCCAAGGTCGGGAATGTGACCTTGGAGAGAGGGGAAAGGGGATGTTTCAGTGGGTGGGGAGAGGAGGAGACTGGAGAGGCTGGGATACGAGCTATCCTGACACCTCTCCAGCCTCCTTCCCTCCCCCTCTGAGACTCCCCAGCTAAATAGGCAAAAAAGCTCCGAGTTCAGAGGCTTACAGTCATCTCAATAGGATTGCACCCTAAATGTAATTAACGTTTGTAATTAACACAATTTGTAATTAACACAAATTCAAAAATGTTACTTAAATAAAATTTGCTTTTTATTTATTTTATTTATTTATTGCATTTATATCCCGCCTTTTTTCCTCTTGCAAGGAACCCAAGGCAGCTTACATTGTCCTCCTCCTCCTCTCCATTTTATCCTCACAACAACAACCCTGTGAGGTAGGTTGGGCTGAGAGTCTGTGACTGGCCCAAAGTCACCCAGTGAGCTTCCATGGCCGAGTGGGGACTAGAACCTGGATCTCCCAGCTCCCAGTCCAACACTCTTGCCACTACACCACACTGCTTTGGAAATTACATATTATAATGTTCAAAATAGAAGTCAATTGCTAATTCAGATCTGAAGAATTACTCAACTTCCATGGAATTAATAACCTTGAAACCTGACCAGGCACATCTGTAGAACATGCCATTCGGTGAGTACTGTTTTTATTACACTACATGTTGTTTTGGCTTACACTAAATTGTTCAGAAGGAAAAAAATATTTATGGGCAGCAAATGAAACTGGGAACAGGGAGGGCGGAGGGGGGGGAAGGTAAAACAAAATAAAGAGGAATCCAGCAATAATTATAAAGGTAATGCTTATTTCCATAAATACCACAAAAGCAATCTGAAGCCCAAACTCCTGTCATTACATTACTCTGTTTCCACATGAATAAAGAATTGTGTAGTAAACTTTAAAGATTTCTGGGTTTGCCAGAAACAGAAACTACTGGGGTGGGAGACAAATACTGAGCAACAGCCCAAGGAGGAAGAAGATTTTAGCTTGAGTGGAACACACCCTCAAATACAAGACAGGAAAGAAAAACAACTGCATGAAAGACAGAAACTTAAATCTTCCTGTACAGTCAATACCGTGTGTTGCTACAGTTATGCCCATTAGTTAATTGGTCAGTTAATTAAATATTTGTACCCTACCTTTTGATGAAGAAAAAAATCTCCAAGGTGGAAAGCAATAACTTGAGAGAAACCAAAAGAACAATTATACATCAAATCACATAAAAATACAACAGCAGTAAAGGCTAATGGAAGCAGCAGAAGCCAACAGCGTAGCGTAGTGCTTAGAGTGTTGGACTGGGACTTGGGAGCTCAGGAAGCTCACTGGGTGACTTGAGGCCAGTCACTGACTCTCAGCCTAACCGACCTCACTGGGTTGTTGTGAGGCTGAAATAGAGAGGAGGAAGACGGTCATGTATGCTGCCTTGGGCTCCTTGGAGGAAAGGCGGGATATAGATGTAACTGCTAAATCAAATAAATACAGAAATAAATAAACTGTATTATTTATTTATTTTATTTATTTACAATATTTATATACTGCTCCATATCAAAGATTTTGGAGCCGTGAACAACAAGATAAAAGAATAAAACACCATATTAAAAGAATTAAAACATTTTAAAAGAAACAGATTCTGAAATCAAGGAAGGCCTCTTGAAATAACAATGTCTTCGGGAGGCACCAAAAGCAACACAATGTTGGCACCTGCCTGATCTCCAAAGGCAGGGAGTTCCACAGGAAGGGGGCCACTACACTGAAGGCTCTTTTCCTGGTGGACTCCAACTGGGCCATAGGTCCATGCAGAACCACCAGGGACATGCTCTCTGATGACCTCAGTGACCGGGCAGGTTGATAAGGGAGAAGGTGCTCTCTCAGGTATCCTGGTCCCAAGTTGTTTAGGGATTTGTACACTAGTACTAAAACCTTAAACCTGGCCTGGTAGCGAATAGGCAGCCAGTGCAGTTCCCTCAGCAAAGAGTTACATGCTGGAAAGGGGCAGCTCCTGACAACAGCCGAGCTGCTGCATTCTGCACTAGCTCCAGCTTCCAGACCAGCTTCAAGGGCAGCCCCACATACAGCGCATTGCAGTAATCCAGTCTTGAGGTTACTAATACCTGTACCACCGTGCCCAAGCAATCCTGTCCAGGAGAGGCCGTAGTTGGCAAACCAGCCAAAGCTGGTCAAAGGCACCCCGAGCCACAGTGGCCACGTGGGCCTCTAGCGACAATGATGGATCTAGGAGTGCCCCCAGACTACGGACCTGATCTTTCAGAGGGAATGCAAACAGTACAAACAAAATGAAATAGATCTAAAATAGTGGGACTACCCATGCCTAGCACTTATGCCTGGCTGGGCTTTCCACAGCCAGGCCAGTATTTTGCCAGGCCATGGAGCACTACTAGTGGATTGCATTCTGTTTTGCATGAAATACAGCAGCCACTCCACTTCAAACAAAAGAGAAAGTGAGCCACAGCAACTCCCAAGCCAGGCTCTCCATGGCTACCAGATCTGGTAGGCCAGGGGCTAGGTTCCCCTCTGCTTGTACTGTGCTGATTGGCTGGCACCTGTGATGTCAGCAAGACACCACACATATTTTTGTACCCAAACTCTGGAACAAGTCATGGGGGCTAGAATACAATGGCTCCATTGCAAAGTGGGTTGAGAATGCAAGGCAATTAATTAATCACTTAACATGAGGTAGACCTATTGAGCCCCCAGTAGGATTAAGTAGTCAGCATCTCCTAAAGAGAAAACTTTGGAGTTTTGGACTGGTGATCTAATTCCATACCCACTTTTACAAGTGCCTGCTTTCAAGCCACCATCTCTTACCAGATTTGTGAGAACTAGCTCAACCCTTTCCTGACTTCCCCTTGTGCTTCCTTTCCAAGAACTAGCCAGCAGGCCCGCTTGAGCTCAGTGCTTGAATCAACGTTTTGATTTTGAAATGAAGACCGTGGAAAATGTATAGCATGATCTTACTGAGTGACATCAACTTTGTAGCTTGCTTACATCTCCTGCAGCAAGTGAGCAATGGAGTCATTCAAAAGCTTTTAGCATCACTGGATTTTTAACGTGTGTGTGTGTTGTTTAACGTAGTCTGCCAGGTGAACAGGAATCTTTGTTTGTATGAGAGGAAAGAGCAAATAGTTTATTGCTGTCCAGCATATCTGGGCACACTTGATAATGAACAGTAAGAGAGATTCCTAAATGAGAGACAGAGATTTCTTCAGTGGACAGTGTTGACGCTATATAAATAAATAATGTATATATTGGACAGTAATGGCATTATGTAATGTATACATTGCCCTTCAGTGTAACGTTGCAACAGAACAGTTCTTCATGCTCTCGCACAACTCCTGCTTATTCCAATGGGCCTCCTTCTACAGGAGAGTTTCCCAGTGGACTCTGCTCTATATTAATGAGCATGCCTGGATATTCTGCCTCAGTCTTGGCCTGACCCTGATTATACCCAGATCTCAAAGCACTTTATGAAAGAAACCAGATGCTGATACTGACAATTAAACTGTAAAATTTGCCCAGGGTAACAGCAGGTCAGTGGGCTTCCAGCTGATATGGGACTTTCCAGTTGATGACTTACCGTGCAATCCTAAACAGACTAAGGGTGTGAAGGGGCAGATTGACTGCCACTTCCAAAGCCCTGCTGCCTTGCACTGCCCAGAGCAGGAGGTAGACTTACCTTATCTTTATTCCCCACCACCACCATTGGAACCAATGGGTGGGGGGAATAAGTTGGCTGGCATGGAGGGGGGCAATCTTGCAGCCTCCCCAAGAGACTTGGGATCCAGCAGCAGATCCAACAGATCTAAAGCCACCTCCATTCTCCCCCCTGCCCCTGCTCCTGGGAATGCCCTGCTTCAGGGCTTTCTGCTGCCTACCACCAGCAGGAACACCACTGGCAGAAGATTTCTGGCTGCATAGCTTTCCAGGGGAGTGACTGGGCGCCTCTGAGATGGACTCTTTCTCGCCACTTCATTTTAACCCCCCTCAGACTCTGAGGGGATTAAGATTGCTCTGCCCATTGTGCAATAAATTTGCTGTCAGTGGTGTGTGTGATCCAGATGCCTTCCTTCAGGTTAGTGTTTCTATTGGAGGGAAATCAAGAATGTAAGAACAGCCCTACTGGATCAGATAAAAGGTCCATCTAGTCCAGCATCCTGCTTTCCATAGTGTGGTCAAACAGTTGTCTCTGGGAAACCCACAAGTAGGGTTTGAAGGCAACGGTCCTCTACCACTGTTGCTCCCCAGCAACCAGGGACAGCTTGAGACATTTTGCTGTTTGAAGCAAAGGACAAGATGTCACCCCCTTCCATTCCATATACAGAAGCCAGCTAGACTACCTGTTGAATCTTATTTCCAACACTGGCAATGGAATAATGGCATCGACCGTGCCCGAGGGCAGCAGGCTAGCTTAGAGGGAGCAAGACAGGGCATGCGGCACACAGAGCTCTGTCCTCCAAGAGAAGGGAATGGTTGGGGGACTAAGGTGGAATAGTCAGGGAGTTGCTGCCCCTCAGCAGCTGTCACTTGAGGCAGTTACCTTACTTGGCCTAATGGTAGGCCTGGCCTTGGCTTGCCAGCAACTGGTATTGTGGCCTCTCAGCATGGACATTCCATACAGCCATCATGACTAATAGCCACTGATGGTGCCCTTCTGCAGTACTCACGCCACAATATGTTGTCATTGAGAAAAGTCAGGCTTGCTTACAATGAACAGTGTATCAATTTCTTGTGAGATAGCAAACACTGTAAAACAATACAGAAGTGGAAGATCATGAATTTCCCCCAATTTTCTGTCATTTCCTTTCCCATTGTAGTGATGGAAAAGTTAAATAACTTTGGTCTGCAAAACCACCTTATAGTGGCTGTTGCCAGGTACCAAAAAGAACACACAGAAGAACATTAAGGACCCACAAAGACAGGAAACATTTCTTTCTTGGGTTTGTGACAGGAAATATTTATTGAGACTTTCTCAGGAAGGTGTGTTTTGATCGCTCACCTGTATAAACACATGAGATGGATTTTCAAACCAAAAGAAGAAAGAAATATAATCTGTCTCATTGCCATTCCTAATCCCTCTTAGATAAGGCTGGTATAGAATCTAACAGTACTGCATAGATTAAATTAACATTCCTTCTTCCCCATCCTGTTTGGTTAGGACTCTTCTCATTATTCATGACTCCTCTCGAGGTGCAAAGGGCACGTCAGCAATGTCTTTGAAATAATTTTAAGGAATCAGTGCTTAAACAAGTCTTCCTTTCTTTAAAAGAGAGAGAGAGAGAGAAAATCACACTTCCTGCTGTTCTGTACATGATCAATGGAGTTTGCTGCTGTGAGCAAGGCAAATAGAACTTGGTTTTTTAAGGTCAACACTGCACCTTCTAAATTTCAAATCAATGGTACTAATTTATTATAATTCTATTAAGGGTACATATATACCCTTTATAGATAGGACACATGAACACCAAGAATGTATGCCTTCAAGAATATCTTGTATTTTGTTAACTGCAGTAGATACAACTCACAATTATCATTTAAATTAATCTTTTTCATTGTCTTGGCTTCCATTTGGTTGGGGATGTATTCTGAATAAACCTACATATACAGCTACGTATAAGCATGTTGTATCCTTTTGTAGATTTGGGGAATTCTTATGGTGTGAAATGAGCAAGAAATTTAGAACATTCCTGGATGTCTATTCCCCACCACCGCCCCATCCCAAATCGTATTCAACATTTTGCAGAGGTTTGAGTAATTCTGCAACTGTCCACTAGATGCCACTGTGATCTTAGCTCAATTATCTTTGGTGCCTGTATGGTGGCCCATATGTAAAAAAAAAAACCACACACACAAGAAAAAGTTGTTTTATTATACTTTCCTATTCTGTAATAATGATGTTCCTCTCTAATGAATTGTTATGATTTATTCTTCTGCCTGTCAGAAAATGTGGAGATGCAAAGAGCTGGGAATTGTCGCTAAGTATTTTATATATCTCAGAAGAGCCTCATTTGTTTTCTCCCTTTTAGCCAGGGGAGCGGAAGAAATTTAGAAAGTGTTACTTGATGTCTAAAATGAGAGCTGTTGCTACTGAAACCTACTTTGAAGTCACACTTCGATGTTCCTAACTAGTAGCCATTGATAGCCTTATCCTCTGTGAGGTTATCCATGAGGATAACATACAAATTGAATAACAAGGGTGCTAAGCAAGAGACTCTGTCTCACCCCTCTGAAAGAACTTACTGGGTCTGTTAAAAACCATTCAGGTCCATCCTCATCCCAATAATAGGATCCTCAGAAAGATCCCAAATTAATAAAAGTAAGCATCAATCCATATTCAGCAAAGCAAGTTTCTGCCACGATTTATCTCAATTTATATGGTCAAAAGCTGTTGACAGATCTATGAATGCTCATATAAACACTGACATTTGATATTCAAATATTTATGTTCTACATGGTTAAGGACATAACAATGATCAGTGGTGTACTAGTGAGCACTAAAGCCAGCTTGTTTGTCCACCAATATTATTCAGATCAACCCATGATTCTAATCTACCCAGTGTTACTCAGTAGCATAAACCTCTGTGGTGAGTCTGAGGCTAACAGACTGAGGTAATTAGAGGCTAGCAGATTAAGAATTAGCAGGCAGTGTCTCTTTTTTTGTAGATGGGAGCCACTATGATGGTTTCCCAACCCTTTGGGAAATTCCTCTTAGTACTGATTTGCATTAATAAAGTTGCTAACATCCTGGGCCACCCATCAGATTCCAATTTTAGTGGTTCAGCAGTTATGATGTCATCTTTTGGTGCTTTTATTATTTTAAGGCTTGCCAAAAAGTCTTGCTAACAGTGCTGACTGGGAGCCAATCTTGAACATTTTCAAATGTTAAATCTTGTACAATTAAGTGCTATGCATGTTTATTCAGAAGTAAGTGTCTCTGAGTTCAATGGGATTTACTCCCAAATAAGTTTGCATAGGAATGTAGTCCTAGACAACAAGTGGGTCAATATTTGAAGAAACAGTAATAAAGAACAGAAAGATATGATTTCCTCAGTCAACCTTGGAAATAGCCAGTGACCTGCAGTCATTCTCCCTGCCAGTGACATGTTTCCAAAACTGTGAAGTTCTTTTTTAGAACAGGGTTTATCACTGTTTGGGCCTCATAAGCATATTTGGAATTTTGAAAGTGTCCTGGGTTCTATTACAAGATGGTTGTTCTGAGGGGTCTTGCAACCTGCACAAAATCTCATGAGATCTCATGACTAGCACAAAATCTTGGAAGACCTCACAACTGGCATGAAGTCTCATGAGATCTCATGGTTACTGTGAGATCTTGTCAGATGTCACGGGGCCTGCTTCCTTACTCAAAATTATGGGGAGACAGAGAAGAGAGGACTCCGGGGTCTCACAGGCACCATGGGACGTTTCCCGGCACCCGCAAATGCTGCACTGGGGATAGCAGATCTACACCACTCTTAGACTCTTAAACGAGAAGAGAAGACTGAGGGGAGATATGATAGCACTCTTCAACTACTTGAAAGGTTGTCACAGAGAGGAAGACCAGGATCTCTTCTCGATCATCCCAGAGTGCAGGACGTGGAATAATGGCCTCAAGTTACAGGAAGCCAGATTCCGACTGAACATCAGGAAAAACTTCCTGACTGTTAGAGCAATACGACAATGGAACCAATTACCTAGGGAGGTGGTGGGCTCTCCCACACTGGAGGCATTCAAGATCAGGCTGGACAGCCATCTGTTGGGGATGCTCTGACTTGGATTTCTGCATTGAGCAGGGAGTTGGACTTGATGGTCTTGTACATCCCTTCCAACCCTACTATATTATGATTCTATGATCCTAATTTGTTATTAAGAGTTAATTTGTTATTTAAAAATTGTTATTAATTTGTTATTAAATTAATTAATTTGTTATTAAAAGCTCCAATCAGCCTTTTGTAGACGTTTGATTGGGTAGCATCTGTTTTGAAGGGGATGTTTTTAAATGCTTAGGTAATGTATTTAGTGAAGTTTTGACCTGCCTCTACTCCCTCTTAAACCATCCTGGCGTGTATGTGGGTGTGTGGGGGGGATGGAGTGGTTAATGGATTGCATAATGTGGCTGCATTCTTGCAAATTATCAAAGCTGATCTTTATGTATGTTTTTAAAAGCCTGTTTGAATGAAGGTGGGTCGAGATGGCATATGCACCAGAAGGTAACCATTTTACTCTCCAGCATGTAACTGCTTCAGTGTCCTCTAAAGTGTAAATGTATATGGTAAATGTGTAAACAGTAAGGTGTAATGTAATTTAAATGGTAAAGTGTAAATGCAAATGGTTCAGTGTCCCCCAAAGAAACTCTGTGCACAATAAAAAGGAGTCTCAAATGACAAATCAAGACCCATTCCACAACTGGCATTACCAGGAGACAGCAGTTACTGACAGCCCAAGCCCTTGAGAGGGCACGCCACTGATTCCAGTCACCAGCTGCAGGTGCCCAGGCCCAACACACCTCTCAGCACTGGGCAGCCACCAGTTTTCCTTTGCCCAGAACTCTAGCTGCTACCCACCACTTTGACCTTATATGCACAATGCTTCTGAATACCAATGTAGCATCACTCCACACTACATCAAGGCCCAAAGTCATTGTGGGGGGATTAAAATGGTGAGCACCAGCAGCACCACTTGCTGGCTAGACTGTAGGGCAGCCACTTATGCATCGCCAAAAAAGAAATGCATCGCCAAAAATGCTGTCCAGGTGCTGGGCAGCTTCGAGGCCCAACTCTTCCTTCTGATGGTTCCTTGTATTTAAATCAGACTTGGGATGGAGATCCCTTCAAATAGAAGATACTTTCAAAGTAGAGGGCAGTTCTCTGGCAGCCCTTCAAACAATGGACTGTCCTCTGTAAAGGGGTTGGACTCAATGGTCTTATAGGCCCCTTCCAACCCTACTATTCTATGATTCTATGACACATGACCGCTCTGCTAGATTGCATTTTGCTGTTGCTGCACCTACTGCGATCATCAGAGGGCTTTTGTTACAGGGCAGCATCCCTATCAAGCCAGCCTATTGTGCTGAAAAGAAATAAAGGAATTGGCTGCTTCAGTTATATATATAAAATCAACCCTCCAATGCAACTCCCCGCTATCTCCACTGCAACAGCAACACACACCGGCAGACACCAAGGTAAGAGGAGGGCTCCTACTATACCGGAGTGAGGACTATCTGGAGGACCTATCAAGGGTCCTGCAAAACCTGGTGGTGGCACTGGCTTATTCTCAATAGCTCACAATCTGGTTCTAAAGTAATCCTAAAAACTAATTATGATGATCCCGAAGAATGGGGAAATTGTTTCATAATCTATAACACTATGGCCCCTAGTTACAAAAAAGTGAAATTCCCCCCTCATAACCTTCAGGGAATTTCCCACTGAGTAACTTGTCATCACATCTGGAAATCAGTTTGCAGAAGGTGATACCTGTTGCATTTGCCACAGAGTCCATAGGTTTCCTTGGAGATATTCATGAAGAATGTCCAGCTTTGCCTGAATTTATATTTATTTATCTAAAAGATTTCTACGGAGCCTTTAATCAAATCAGATTCCAACGTGGTGTGCAATTTCTCTCAATAATGAATTATTTTAAATCTAATACAGTGCAATAAATGCAAACATCAGGCAACCATAATAAAATACAGGAAATAAAAATTATGAAGCAGACTGAGGGATTATATACAAATTAAAATGAGAGGGTACATAAAAACATCTTAATGTGGCACTGAAAAGATTGTAAAGAAGGTACCATGTATACTTCTTTAGGAGAGCATTCCAAAGCCAGGGCGCTACCCCTAATACCAGCTACTAATAAATCAGTTTGCTCATTCTCTCCTATTTGAACATTATAAGTTTCCTGGCAATATACCCTGACATCTGGGTACTTTCTAAGGGAGAAATCCTATGCTCCCCAGAGAGTGTCTGGGGGAACATAAGATTGTTTGGTTTATGGGCTCTGAGGTTGGAAGCAGGGCTCTGACCTTGGAGGCCAGAAATCATGCTCCACGCCCCCTCCCCATTGTAGCTCTCTCTGCACCGGCTACATCTCTGCACTTGGAAACAAAGCATGGAGATGGGAAAAGGTGTTCTCAGAGAAGGGCAGCAGACTGGGCATTGAACATAGGAGGAATCCTATGGCCACCCCAGCCTCCTCCCCTCCCCATCCCCGAAGCCTCCACTACATGGGCAAAATTGCCCATCCAGCCTAAATGCAGAGCAGCAAGCACAATGCATCTGCCACTCTACATAGATCATATAGGATTGTGTGCTGAAGATTTTTTTTAAGGCAAGTAGATCTGCCAAGAATAATAGGAATTTAGCTATCTCTGCTTGAATAGGAGTGGACCCAATTGTACATGAGTGAACCTACACAGTTTGAGTTGGGGCTCATACCTCACCACCATTTGCAACCAGAAACTGTTGGATTCACCAGGAGAGGTCCTCATTCCCCAGGGGACATTGGCATTATACTGAAATGTAAAAGCAATAAACCTATATTTAGGGCCAAGCTAGATGTGATGGTATGAGGCCCCCCGGCTCTGATCTGGATTGGGACTGCAATGCTGGAATAGAGAGGAAGGGTAACCCTTTCCCTTGTACCATTTTCCTGAACTGACCCACCCTCTAGGATAAGGATGGTGAACCTCTGGCCCAGGTGGTAGACACGTCCCTCTTCTTAATTTCATCTGACCCTTGAAATAACCCCATTTAGGAGGAAATGAGATAGTGTCTGCCTGAGGAAGATGCTTTGGACCAGGACCAGCCCACCAATAAGGGCAGCAAAATGAAAAAAGGGTGAAGAAGGGTGAGAAGGAGGTTGAGAAGCCACAGCTCTTGTGGGGGTGAAGGTATGGAAACAAGATGGGATGCCTGAAGTTTGCAGAGCCACCAAAGCTACCCATCCTGTGTCAGGCAATGTCACAACCATCTCATTCCCTCCCATGCAACACTGTCACTGACACCTGTCACCAACCAGGCGCTCTGCTGCTCCACCCACCATGAGGTGTGGGCCGTGACAGGTTGTTGCTTCCCTCCCTCAGTTCAATGGCCTGTCTTCTCCAATTGACTCTGCCATTGTATGAGGTGATTGGAGAGGGTATGTCCCATTTGAATGCAATAAAATAACTTCTGGGTAAGCATGCATAGGGTTAGAGTGCTAAACAGTAATCCCAACCCAATTTAACTGGAACTAAATCCTACTAAAAAGTAAAAGGCCAACAACTTGCTTGCATAGAGTCCACTCTGTGGAACTCCCTCCCTAGGGAACTCCGCCATGCCCCCTCTTTAATGAGCTTCTGCCATGCATTAAAAATGTGGTTGTTCAGGCAGGCATTTGGGGTGGGTTAGGGTATTTTAGAAAATGTTTTTATTGTAGAATTTTTTTGTTTTATTATATGGTTGTACATCGCCCAGAGTGGCTGGGTGACCAGCAAGATGGGTGAGTAATAAATTTAATAAATAATAAGTTACAGGAAGCCAGATTCCAGCTGAACATCAGGAAAAACTTCAGGAGCAATACGACATTGGAACCAATTACCTAGGGAGGTGGTGGGCTCTCCCACACTGGAGGCATTCAAGACAAGGCTGGACAGCCATCTGTCAGAGATGCTCTGACTTGGATTCCTGCATTGAGCAGGAGGTTGGACTCAATGGTCTTATAGGCCCCTTCCAACCCTACTATTCTATGATTCTATGAGTAGTTATCACATGGTTCCTGTTAGTCAGTGGATCCTAACCTTAGCCAGAGCTCAAGCATAGACAGTTGTGAGATTCATGCAGTGTACTTAACTTCTGTTCTTTCAGACCTTTTTATTCTTCTCCCCCAGGGATGAAAGTGAGAGTTATCCATAGAAAATAATGGAGAAATACAGGATGTAGGCATAACTATGTTTGGGAAGCAGTGTCTCTCCCCCCCCCCATAAAGGTAGCAACAAGGATTGCTTTCCATATGAATCCAGGAGTTCCCTCTCCAGACAATGATACAAGTTACTCTAGAGTTTTCTTATCTGCATGCCTTCAGCATGCTAGCTCCTGAGGGGTATCTCCATGAGTGATTTACTCTGAGCCAGCTGCACATCGAGCTTGTTAGGGATACATGACGTTGTGGCCATCCAGCTAGGGATGTATGAAAGTTTCGCTACGGATCTCAGGGAGGCCGAATGCCAGCGCATTCGGGCCCCCGAAATCGGTGGCGGAACGGCCTGCCCCCCCCCCAGGATGAGACTTACCTTGGGCGGATCTTCCTGGCGGCGGCGGCTCCGGTGGCGGCTCCGGCGGCGGTTCGGCGGTGGCAGCTGCGGCGGCCGGTCTTCTGACCGGCTGCCACCACTGCCATTTCCAGTTAAAAAACAAAACAAAACGTGATAGGCTACGTAAAGATTTACGTAGCCTATCATGGCTAGGTTTTAAAAAAAACCCGTGATAGGCTATGTAAATGTTTACGTAGCCTATCACGGCTGACTTTTTTTAAAAAAACAAAAAACGCGCATACGCAAATGGCGGCGGCCATGGCCGCCGCCATTTGCGTTCCTTATTTTGGCACGTCTTAGTCTACGTAAACATTTACGTAGACTAAGACGGCAAAAATAAGGGGAACGCAAATAGCGTAGCATCTACGCTATTTGTGTTCCCCTTATTTTCACTGTCTTAGCCTACGTAAATGTTTACGTAGACTAAGACGTGCCAAAATAAGGAACGCAAATGGCGGCGGCTGTGGCCGCCGCCATTTGCATATCCGTGTTTTTTGTTTGTTTGTTTTAAGTCAGCCGTGATAGACTACATAAACATTTACGTAGCCTATCATGGCTGACCGCAGGGACGCAAACGGCGGCGGCTATGGCTGCCGCCATTTGCGTCCCTGCTAGCCAGCGGCCGGATGTCCAAGGGGAGGGACGGAACGCCTCTCCCCCAACCATAAACATAATTCGCGAAAGGTAAGTACCTTTCGTACATCCCTACATCTAGCAACCATCCCGGAACTTATCAGAGAAAAACTGGATTTTCTGAGACTGCTTAAAGTCCGATTCTTTTCCTTAAGTCAGGTACTCCATGGTATAGCTGTTGTGTGCACCAACCCCTGCATTTACCTTGGGTATGCTAGCCCTGCCCAGGGGTATGCCATTCACCATGATCCCTGCCAAAGGGTGTTTCCTGTCCCCTGTGTTTCCCAGCACAAACCAATTAGTGTCTACTCAGAAGTAACTCTCATTGTGTAACATGAAGCAGGGCACACCCTTGATTTGGTTTTTGCTCCAAGTTGTGAGATGGGTAGTCTGAAGACTGGGGGGCTCCAAGTAACCCCATTGTCATGGTCAGACCATTTCCTGGTGAGATTTGAACTTACGGCATTACTCTCCTCCTGCTGGGGTGGGGGGCCTATTCGGATGGTCTGCCCTAGGAGACTGATGGAATCCAATGGATTTCTGAATGCTCTTGAGGATTTTCCAGTGGAGAGAGCTGGTGATCCAGCCAAGACCCTAGCCTCACTGTGGAACAGTGAGATGCGGAGGGCCATCGACATGATCGCACCTGAGTGCCCTCTCCGGCACTGTGGAGCCCGTTCTGCTCCCTGGTATACTGGGGAGCTGCCATCTATGAAACAGGCTGGACATTGGCTGGAGTGCAAATGGCACAAGAATCAAAGTGAAGACGACCGAGCACGCTCTAGAGTACATAATCGTGCCTATTGCGTGGCAGTGCAGGCAGCAAAGAAGGTTTATTTTGCTGCCTCCATTGCATCCTCAAGTAGCCATCCAGCGGAGCTCTTCCAGGTGGTCCGACGGTTGTTAACATCTTCCCCAGTAAATGGGGCCCTGGCCCCGTTAAGGACCCGCTGTGACCTTTTTGCATCACACTTTGAGGACAAAATTGCTTGTCTCCGCAGCGACCTTGATGCTGTTGTTAGTACAGTACCAGTCGAGATGTCTGATGCCACCATCTGCCCAATTTTGTGGGAGCAGTTCCAGTTGTTACGGCCTGATGATGTCGACAAGATGCTTGCAATAATGCGACTGACCACATGCTCTCTTGATCCCTGTCCCTCCTGGCTAATAAAAGCTAGCTGAAGGGGTATGACTGGGTGGGTCCAGGGAGTGATAAATGCTTCCCTACGGGAAGGGGTGGTCCCTGCTGTCCTTAAGGAGGCAGTAGTGCGGCCACTCCTGAAGAAGCCCACCCTGGACCGAATAGTATTAGACAACTACCGCCCAGTTGCAAATACCCCTTTTCTAGGGAAGGTACTTGAGAGGGTTGTGGCGAACCAATTGTAGGCACACTTGGAGGATACTGATTATCTAGACCCATTTCAGTCTGGGTTTTGTTCTGGTTATGGGACTGAATCAGCCTTGGTTGCCCTGATGGATGACCTTCATCGAAAGAGGGACAGGGGGAGTGCAACCCTGTTAATTCTGCTCCATCTCTCATCGGCTTTTGATACCATTGACTATGATATCCTCCTGGATCAACTCCATGGGATGGGTATTGGAGGCACTGTGCTACAATGGTTCCAGTCCTACCTACGGGGCCGATTTCAGAGAGTAACATTGGGTGACTATTCATTGGACCCTTGGCAATTGAACTATGGGGTGCCGCAGGGTACCATCCTGTCCCCAGTGTTATTTAACATCTATATGAAGCTGCTGGGAGAGGTCATTAGGGGATTTGGAGCTAAATGCCATCAGTGTGCTGATGACACACAGCTCTATCTCCCTGTGACATCTGAATCAGGAGAGGCTGTGCAAGTCCTGAATCAGTGCCTAGACTCAGTGATGGGCTGGATGAGGGCCAATAAACTGAAGCTGAATCCTGGCAAGACGGAAGCCCTGTGGGTGAGTGGTTCCCGGGTCCAGGAGATAGGCTCATTGCCTGTTCTGGATGGGGTTGCACCCCCTCTGAAAGATCAGGTCCATAGTCTGGGGGTACTCCTAGATACATCGTTGTTGCTGGAGGCCCAAGTGGTCGCAGCAGCTCGGAGTGCCTCTTAACAGCTTTGGCTGGTTCGCCAGCTACGGCCTCTCCTGGACAGGGATAGCTTGACCACGGTGGTACAGGCATTAGTAACCTCAAGACTGGATTACTGCAATGCACTCTATGTGGGGCTGCCCTTAAGGCTGGTCCGGAAGCTGGAGCTAGTGCAGAATGCAGCAGCTCGACTGTTGTCGGGAGCTGCCCCTTTTCAGCGTGTAACTCCTCTGCTGAGGGAAATGCACTGGCTGCCTATGCGCTACCGGGCCAAGTTTAAGGTATTAGTATTAGTGTACAAAGCCCTAAACAACTTGGGACCAGGATACCTGAGACAGCGCCTCCTTCCCTACCAACCTGCCCGGTCACTGAGGTTATCAGAGGTAGGGGTGGACGAAAGTCGCTTACCTGTCGTTGAAGGACGTTCGCAGTGGGGGGGAGGTGCTTCGCTGCTCCCCCCGCGAAGTTCCGGCCGGGGGGGAGGCTTCCCGCCTCGCCCCGGCCAAAATTCAGGCCGGGGAGTAGGTTTCCCACCTCGCCCGGCCGCGAACGCGAAAGTTTTTTTTTTTTTTTTTAAATGCCCCCTGATAGGCTACGTGACGATTCACGTAGCCTATCACGGCTAGATCTGCAAAGTCAGCCGTGATAGGCTACGTCAATCGTCACGTAGCCTATCACAGGTGACTTTAAAAAAAAAAAAAGCGCGTACGCTAATGGCGGCCCCCATAGGGAGCCGCCATTCGCGTTCCTTATTTAGTTGCTGTAGTCTACGTAAAGGTTTACGTAGACTACAGCGACCAAATAAGGAACGGGAATGGCGGCTCCCTATGGGGGCCGCCATTATCCGTACGCGCTTTTTTTTTTTTTAAAGTCACCCGTGATAGGCTACGTGACGATTGACGTAGCCTATCACGGCTGACTTTGCAAATCTAGCCGTGATAGGCTACGTGAATCGTCACGTAGCCTATCAGGGGGCGTGTTTTTTTTTCTTTGATTGCAATGGCGGCGGCGGCAGCCGGTCAAAAGACCGGCTTCCGCTTCCGCCCCGCTCGAACACCCGCCGAACCGCCGGCCGGACCCGCCACCGGGAGAGACATTCGGTGAAGGTAAGTCCCGTCCCAGGGGGGGCGGGGGGGTTTGGAGGATTTCTCCCCGAAACTTGTTCAGGGGCCGAACATGTTGGTGCTCGGCCCCCCGAAGTTTCGGGGAGAAATTCTCCGCCATCCCTAATCAGAGGGCATGTTCCTGGTGGTTCCACATGGACCTATGGCCCGGTTGGAGTCTACCAGGAGAAGAGCCTTCAGTGTGGTGGCCCCCTTCCTGTGGAATTCCCTGCCTTTAGAGGTCAGGCAGGTGCCAACATTGTGTTCTTTTTGGCGCCTCCTGAAGACGTTGTTCTTTCAAGAGGCCTTCCTTGCATGACCAGCCGTGGGTTGTTGAATTCCACTTCGATGGGATTTGTCTTTTTAAAAACGTTTTAACTTTTTTAACTCTTTTAACCATTGTTTTATTCTTATGTTGTTCCACTCCGAAATCTTCTGATGAGGAGCGGTATATAAATATTGTAAATAAATAAAATAAATTCTGCTCAATGAGGCTTGCATACATCAGAATTTATAGAGATCCCCCTGAATTGAAATACAGATTTTAAAGCACTGATCCCCTGAAGGCTGTAAAGTGCTTTACCATACCTGCGATTCTCAATGGCTTGGTTTATTCCCTTCAGAAGTAACTAAATAACACCTCTGTTACAGTGATCCTGCGCAGCGCTGCATTACAATGGGGGCTGGTTTCCCCATTCCTGTATTTACTGTTCTCTTTCCCAGAATGAACCCATTAGTGTCTCCTCAGAAGTAACTCCCATTGTATTGAATGAGGCTTGCCCTCTGAATGACCATATCAGAATTTACAGCGATCCCTGTGAACTGAATACAGAGTTTCACTTTCCCTGAAGCTTGTAAAGCACTTTACCAAACCTGAGATTCTCCGTGGCTTGATTTCTTGCCTTAGGAAGTCAGACCTTCGTTATAGAGATCCTGCGGTTAGAAAGGGGGCTGGTTTCCCATCCCTGTGTCCCCCTCTTTCCCAGCACAAGCATATGTGTGTCTACTCAGAAGTAACTCCCATTGTGCTCAATGAGGCTTGCTCCTGAAATGCACGTGCATCTGGATTTTCAGGGGAAAGGAGAAGGGGGGGAGGGGGAAGCCTCTCTTATTGGTTGAGCAGCCCCTGCCAGTCAGATGATGTTCGCTCCAACCCCCACCCCCACCAGGAAGTATGTTCTGTGAAGTGATTTCTATTGGTGCGGAGCACTCCCTTGTGGTGCTCTGCATGGACCAAAGCCCAGCAAAGCTGATTCCTTTTTTAAAAAACCCGGTACTCCTCCGGTACACTTCATTTATAAAGTTATAACTTTTTGCTTACCTAGGGAATCTCTCAAGTAGTAGAAACTGCTACCTTATTTTCAGGTGGCACTACTTTGCTTCCAACTGATAGGCACTCAACCCTCCAAATTCGCTATTAGAGAGAATGATCATGATAATTATGAGATAATTATGAGCCTGTTGTAATATCTCAGACAGAGGATAATTGGGTTACAGAAAGGTGCAAGGTTATGTACTTCTAGAAATAATATACATTTTGGCTTTCACTTCCATGCAATTCCTCTGGAAAGAATCTACTTTAAGAATAAACTTCGCCCTACAATATCATCCACAGCAATTGAATCTGTGGATGAACTTGTAATAACTATTTTGTCTGTCTCTAATGGACAGATGTCCAAAACACTGTTTACAGGGTCCACAGAATTCCTCTCTCTAGAACAGGGGCAAAAATGAAAATTATGGTCTACATTTTTTTTTATTATTTAAGGCCACCATTAAGGGTGGAACCTAACTTCCCTTAGCAAGGGAGAAACAAAATCTATTAATTTATCCACTTCTACTATCTATCTGCAGGTCTGCTTTAAAATTTGGGAGGAATTGCAAAGCCTCTGGCATTGCTGACATTAGCACTGGGTTCTGGAAAACAGAGGGCCTCACATGTTTCTGGACAGTAGGAAATACCTTCTCTGAAACCAGATTTTTTTATTTGTACCAATTGCAGCCAAGGCCTTTGAAATAATCCACTTCTGGCTTCTTTTTGTGTTGCAATAGGTACTGGAAAGGCTCTACAACTGTAAAAATATTCACTTCTGAATATCTGGTTACAAGGTTGAGGCTATTGGTTATATGTATCATGTTTTTGTTTTGTTTTTTTACTTATGAGTAGGTCTTCATGTCCAACACACTTTTGGACCTGTCAGTTACAGCATATAGAAAACTGCAGCACAGAGCTGAACAGACCTATCCATCATGTAAGGACGGCTGTTTCCCTGAGCCAGGGCAAATTTTCATCTGCTCTGGCCTTTACAGATATGGTTTTAGCATGATGAAAATTACTAAATCCCACCCCCAAGTGCAACTGACACGTCAGGCCTGACCTTTGGTCAAAGTCTGTCATTTTGACAGCAAATGGATAGCTTTCCCACTGTGAAAGCTGACAAAAATGCAGGTCAGAATGAAAATGGGACATCCCCCATTTAAACATAATGACAATATAATGTCTCACACTTTATTAGCTGTCTGTAGAAGAATCTTTTCACAAAGGTCACGGGAAGGATGAATATGGTGTGGTGTGGGGGAGGGATTTGCAAAAGAACTGGATGAAATTCCAGAAGTATGAACTTTGGGGTGATGCAAGCAAAGTAATATTGGCAAGCAAAATCAAACCTCATGCATTTGAGAGTCTGTGTGCTCATTATATTTGTCTTTTCACTGCTGTACAAAAGTTGGCTGTTGTGCATACATCTAAGCAGCTGTAAGGCTTTTACAACCTTCCCATACCTGGTGCCCTCCAGATATGATGGAACTACAACCCCCATCACCCCCAAGGATAAGGGGGTAATAGCCCAACACACACATATGGAGGGCACCAGGTTGGGGAAAGCTTCTCTAAGCAGTTACTTAGAGTTAAGGAAAATGCAGTTGTGGGTAACATTGGTCTACCTTGACTTTCTCCCCTTTACTTGTTCATATCAGTAGGTGATGGCTTGCTCCAGATTCTCTTCCTCACACCTATGGAGCCTCACAGAACTTTTTCTGTGATACTGCTAGGGATGTACGAAACGATTTACCTGTTTTGTTTCGTACATCTGCGGTGGGGGAGAGGCGCTCTGTCCCTCCCCCCAAAATCCTCGACGGCCGGCTGTGCTGCGCGGTGACTCCGCAAAGCCGCTGGCTGGGGCAGCCCACAGCGACACCTGGCCGCTGCTGGGCTACGCAGGGACACAAATGGTGGCTGCCGTAGTCGCTGCCATTTGTGTCCCTTTTTTTTGCCATGATAGCTATGTAAATATTTACGTAGCCTATCATGGCAAAAAAAAAAAGGGGGGAAATTTGCGTTCCCGTTTTTAGCTGTGATAGGCTACGTAAATATTTATGTAGCCTATCACCGCCTTTGCAGGGACACAAATGGCGTCCCTGCATTAGCCGTGATAGGCTACGTATGTATTTACGTAGCCTATCACGGCTAAAATGGTGACGCGAACGGTAGCAGGTGAGTGCTCCATTTCATGTGCCTTTCGCGGGGTGGGGGGCTTCGTTCCGCCCTGGATTTCGGGGGGCCGAATGCACTGGCATTTGGCCTCACCGAGATCCGTGGCGGAATTCTCCGCCATCCCTAGATACTGCATTTGTGGAACTCATTCCTCAAGGAGGTCTGCCTGGCACACATACACTCATGCAATGAAAACATTTTTAATTTTAAAAAAATCAACATGCATTTGGAGAATCATGTAATGTGCTGATGTTTGCATTTTAATATTGAATTTTATGCTTTTGTTTTTTAATACTGTCTTCTCTTTTGAAGTGAAAACCACCTTTAAATATCAGTTAGGGAGAAAGACAGATTTAACTTAAAATAAATAATCCTTTTCTTTTTTGTATAGCTCTCTTTTGGAAATATATTTCTGGTTACTGTGTGTGTGTATTTAAAAATGGATTTAAAATATGTTATATGTAAGTTGGTAGTGTGATGTTTTCCTCCGTAGGGTTTCAAAGTATAACACAATACTGTGTGTATCACTAAAGGGCAGTGAGGCAGGAGGTACACACATGGAAACAGCTGCTCCTAATAATCACTTGGAAAAAAATAACCATGCAAGAACAGGAGAAACATCTGTAGCGTATTCAGAAGACCACCAATAGTGAAGGGTGGAAGAGGTGGGAAATGGAATAGCTCTGATCTCAAAGGAATAGAGTAACCGGTCTCTCCTTATGTGTTTGAACACTTTACTCACAGTCAGTTTCACAATTCAGCTATGCTAAAGTATATGGATTTTAAATGATTTGGTTGACTTGCATGGCATCAGATTGGCTAAAATCCAAATACTGCAGCTGACGTGGGCTGTGGATTGGGCTGTAAGTCTCTGATTAATTTGCTGCAAGAGGCAGCCAGAAGTAGATCCACTTCTTTCAACTAAAAGAAAAATCCCAAACTTTGTATTGTTTGTGATTGTAATACTGTGATTGCAATACTGAGATACAGGTTTTGTTTCAATCTTTGGGTTGTATCGAGTGGTGTCCATCCACCAATGGAACAGCATGCATCAGCAGAACATATTTTTTCCCTGCAGCCCCTGTAACCTCTAAATCTGTTCCAGAAATTTTGGGGGGGGCCTCCGGAGCAGTTCAAGGACATGTGGATCCGGTGGATCCACAGTCGATCCGGTGGTCCAAAGTTGGCTACAGAATCGGACTCAAAGTGTGCTTATCAATGGGACCTTCTCAAACTGGGGAGAGGTAACGAGTGGGGTACCACAGGGCTCAGTCCTGGGCCCAGTGCTCTTCAACATTTTTATTAATGACTTGGAGGAGGAGGTGCAGGGAATGCTGATCCAATTTGCAGATGACACAAAATTGGGTGGGATAGCTAATACTTTGGAAGACAGAAACAAAATTCAAAGTGATCTTGATAGACTGGAGCACTGAGCAGAAAACAACAGAATGAAATTTAATAGGGATAAGTGCCAAGTTCTGCACCTAGGAAAAGGAAACCAAAAGTACAGTTACAAGATGGGGGATACGTGGCTCAACAACACTACAAGCGAGAAGGATCTTGGAATTGTTGTCAATCACAAGCTGAATATGAGCCAACAATGTGATGTGGCTGCAAAAAAGGCAAATGCTCTTTTGGGCTGCATTAATAGACGCATAGCTTCCAAATCCTGGGAAGTACTAGTTCCCTTCTACTCAACACTGGTTAGGCCTCATCTGGAGTACTGTGTCCAGTTCTGGGCGCCACATTTTAAGAAGGGTGCAGACAAACTGGAGAGGGTTCAGAGGAGGGCAACAAAGATGATCAAGGGACTGGAAACAAAGCCCTGTGAAGAGAGACTGAAGGAAATGGGCATGTTTAGCCTTGAGAAGAGGTGACTGAGGTGAGATATGATAGTGCTCTTCAAGTACTTGAAAGGTTGTCACAGAGAGGAAGGCCAGGATCTCTTCTCGATCATGCCAGAGTGCAGGACACGGAATAATGGGCTCAACTTACAGGTAGCCAGATTCCGGCTGAACATCAGGAAAAACGTCCTGACTGTTAGAGCAATATGACAATGGAACCAATTACCTAGGGAGGTAGTAAGCTCTCCCATACTGGAGGCATTCAAGATGAGGCTGGATAGCCATCTGTCAGGGATGCTCTGACTTGGATTCCTGCATTGAGCAGGGAGTTGGACTCGATGGCCTTGAAGGCCCCTTCCAACCCTATGATTCTATGATTCTATGGAGGATCTCAGGGGGGACAAGGGAAGGGAATGTTCCATTGCGCAAATTTAAGTCTGTGTGCACAACATTGGATAACATCCTATATCAGCCTCTCTCAGCCTGGTGCTCTCAAGATGTGCTGGACTTCAACTCCCAACATTCCTGACCATTGGCCATGCTGGCTGGGGATGCTGGGAATTGCAGTCCAACACCAGGTTGGGGGAGGCTGCCCTGTATGATCATCCAGCAATGCCCTCCTGCACCAAGGTACCTTGTGTGTTCTTGTGCACCAAACGTCATACAAAGCTATGCAATCTCTGTCCAATAAAGTAATGGATGCCTCCAGTTTTCAAGCCTGGAGCCAAAGACCACTGACATCATTTTGTGGGCATATATGTTGAAGCACCACTTTGATAGGAAGCAGAAATGAAGGACATCCCTATGTGTCTTCATGTGGAAACATCAGCTACCTAACAGAAGCAGCTCATATTGTAATGCTAATTGTACCCCAGAATTTCCCTGTTCAGAATGGGTTTAGCCATGCTTGTGCATATGCTTTTATTTCCACTTGAACATCAGGGTTTTTAAAGATGTATTCAAGTGTAGCCATATTTCCTGAACTACATAATTTTTTTTTAAAAATCGTAGTACCAATAGAATCGCAACAAATTATACCTGATTCACAAAATTAACTTCCCCAGCTTGTAAAGTCCTGCTGTATTTTGAACTAAATGTTACTTATTCTTGCAATTCTTTTCCAACTTGGATTATATTTGTTTTTTGTTTGTTTTAAAACATTTCAACACCCCTTTTTCATATTAATTTCAAAATTGGGTCTCTAATTAGAAAAACAATAACACATCCATAAAAATAAAATCTAAATCAACCAATTAACAATAGAAACAAAAAAGAAAGAGGAGGAAACGACACAGTAACAAAATCCATATATGGGCCAGAAAATAAAGCAGTTAATTTTCAAAGGTCAACAGAAACAAAAATATTGTCAACATTTGGGAAGTTAGCAGGGTGGTGGCTGTCCGGATCTCTCTTGTTAGAGAGTTCCACAACATTGGGGTCACTACAGAGAAGGCCCTGCTCATAATGGAGGCTAACCTAATGTCTTCATAGGATGAAATTTGGAGCAGAGGATCTTAAATGCTGGGGTGGGGGGCTTCCCTTGGATCATCAGAACCCAATCATTTCTAATTGTACCTGAAAATGAATGAGCAGCTAGTACAGCTGTTTCAAAACAGATGATATATGTCTTATCTGTCATTCAATTTTGTTTTGGTTTTTATTCTTTAATAATGATTTTGTTGTTGTTGTTGTTGTTGTCGTTGTTGTTGTTGTTATTTTAGCCATATATCTCCCACACATTCTACACTAGCTGAAGTGTAAGGACCACCTGCAAAGGTAGCCTTACAGAGTGTGCATTTCAGTATGTGCTCAAGTCTGATCTTGAGATAGGGATGGCAGAGAATTTCTCCACGAATCTCTGGGAGGCCGAATGCCAATGCATTCGGCCCCCCGAAATTTGTAGAGAAATGGTCCGCCGCCACCCCGCCACCCCCCCGGGATGGGACTTACCTTTGGCAAATATCCCTGGCGCTGGCGGCTCCCGGCGGCGGGGCGGTGGGGCGGCGGCGGTGGCTGGTCTTCCGACCAGCTGCCACCGCCGCCATTTCCCTGTAAAAAAAAAAAAACTCAAGCAAACATGATAGGCTACGTAAAGATTTACGTAGCCTGTAACAGCTAGATTTTCAAAAAACACCATGATAGGCTACATAAATCCTTACGTAGCCTATCACGGCTGACCTTGAAAAAAAAAAAAAATTACGTAGAGTACGGCGAAAATAAGGGCAACGCAAATAGCGTTGCCTTTATTTTCGTCGTAGTCTACGTAAATGTTTACGTAGACTACACGTGCCCAACTAAGGAATGCAAATGGCGGCGCCCATGGGCACCGCCATTTGTGTACGCGCTTTTTTTTTTTCAAAGTCAACCGTGATAGGCTACGTAAGGATTTATGTAGCCTATCACGGCCGACTGCAGGGACGCAAACGGCGGCGGCTACGGCCACCGCCATTTGCGTCCCGGCTGGCAAGGAGGATTCACGGCCGGAGGGATGGGGCGCCTCCCCCCCGGCCAGAATTTCGGCAGGGAGGGATGGGGCGCCTCCCCCCCCGCCAAGAATTTCGGGGGGAGGAACGGAGCACCTCCCCCCCACCGCGAAGCAAGCTGCGGGACCAGGTAAGGGACTTTCGTCCATCCCTATCTTGAGATCACCAAAGCATGAATAACATGATCTGAGCTGATATGTCTTCCAGGCAGTGTCACGGGTGCCAGAGGCCCTGAGAAATGTAGTTTTCCCAGAGCACCTAAGTGCTCTAGGAAAAATGGATTCCAGTTGAGTGCTTTGGAAATTACATTGTCCCAGGTTTCCTTGCACTTGGAATGCATGCTCTGATGTCCATATTAAGGACTTTGGTGCCTAGAACAACTATACTTTCCAGGGTCCCTAGCAGCTGGCACCTGGGATGCAGACACTGCAGCATTCGAGACACCCAAGATGGGAGGCAGAAAGATTTCCAGCAAAACTTTCCTACTGCTGCTGCTATCATCACCACCAGATACGTAACAAGGGAAGGGATAAGGATCAGGGACTTGGGAGAGAGCTCGTGTGTGGGAAGCATTTAGATACCATCACACTCCAGACGATGTTGTCAGGAACGAAGGACTGGGAGATGCAACAGTAAGATGGGGTGAATGTGATCAACTGCAGTTACATGTTGTAATTACACTTCACTGCAGCAGGGGATAAAAACTGGGTAGGCTACCTTGGTAGTAAAACCAGTCTACACTAGGGATGTCAGAGAATTCCGCCATGGATCTCGGTGAGGCCGAATGCACTGGCATTCGGCCCCCCGAACTCCGTGGCGGAACGGCCTGCCCCCCCCCACCCCGTAGATCCCCCCCGGGATGAGACTTACCTGGGGCGGATCTTCCAGGCGGCTGCAGCGGCGGCTGCGGCAGCTGGTCTTCCGACCGGCTGCCACCGCTGCCATTTCCAGTCTTGTTTAAAAAAAAAAAAAAAGATGTGATAGGCTACGTAAAGATTTACGTAGCCTATCATGGCTGGGTTTAAAAAAACAAACAAACGATGTGATAGGCTACGTAAATCTTTTCGTAGCCTAATATGGCTGGGTGGGTTTAAAAACAAAACAAAACTGCGTATGCAAATGGCGGCTACGGCCGCCGCCATTTGCATTCCTTATTTTTGGCCGTCTTAGTCTACGTAAATATTTACGTAGACTATGACGGCGAAAATAAAGGGGAATGCAAATAGCGTAGCGGGCACTATTTGCGTCCCTTTTTGATTCGCCGTTTTAGCCTATGTAAAGATTTACATAGGGATGTACGAAAGTGACTTACCTTTCGCGGATTATGTTGATGGTGGGGGGGAGGCATTCCGTCCCTCCCCCCGGAATCCTGGACCCCCATTTCTGCAGGGTCCAAATCAGACTGATTTCCTCTGGGTTCTGCCTGAGATTCCCAAGAGACCACCTAGCCAAACCCCTGCTTAAGAGACTATTGTGACAGGCTAGAATTGCTCCACATAAATAAGTGGATTGACAGCCCACGTTCCACTTGTAATAGCTAGTGAAACAGGACACTTTTAATGAGTCTGACAACCACTCAGCTGCTATTCACTAAATAAAATTAGGTCATTCCATCTATTACTTGCTAAATAAAATGAGTGGTGGTAACCAGAAATGAAACAACCATGGATATTCTTGCAAGTGGGATGATGAGTAAATTGCAGTGTGCAGAAAAAAGTTGGTTGTTCGTCACAAATGCAATAACTTTCCTGGCCTGGACCACCCTGACAGCAGTTCAACTTTAAAATATTACTTTTGGAATACATGAAAAATTGCCAACTTCTCACCATCGCCTTTTGATTTATGGCTGCTTCCTCAGAGATTGATTATTTTATTTTGTTACATGGAATGAATGATAGATTTTTTTTATTGTTTTTTAACCCGCTTAGCTTTGGATTCACTGCAAGTGAGATAATGTTAAAGAGGCTTGTTTGGTTGCTACCCAAATAATTGGATATTATTATTATTATTATTATTATTATTATTATTTTCTCACTATGCATGAATGATGGGTCTCCAGAGGCCTAAATGGCTGCAGATAATGTTTCTTTAGTATTTCAGTGTTGTTCATCTGCACTGTTCATACAGGAGCTTTTACCAGATGGTGCACCACCCTCATAATGACATTTCACATTTCCTGTCTATTAGTTCACCAACAGGGAAATCATTCAATGTGAAATTGCTCCTATAGCTTTTGACGAAGTCAAAACTTAAAAGAATATGGTCTAAATGATGCTCATGCTACAGGTAAACAAGTCAAAAATGCTGGAGGCCCCTTACTTATAGCAGTGGCATGAAAGGGTTCACAGAATTGTGTAGACAGCTTCAATTCATGAAGGACTAGCTGGGGGCATTTTTCACAGCTGAGTCGTTAATCAGATTTTCTGTAATGCAATCTGTAATGCAAATGTAAAGCCTTTGATTTTTTTTCTTCTTCTATGGCACACATAGAATAAGAGAGTTTCAAAGGTACATTTTAGGCTTATGTGTGAAAAAGGTCTGGCTTTTAGGGGCCATTTGTATTATTCCCATTTGAGGGACCAGAAAGGCTCTTTCAGCACATGTAATTGTCAGCTGCACTGGTTTCCAGTCCGTTTCCAAGCCCAGTTCAAAGTGTTGGCATTGACCTTTAAACCCCTAACTGGCTTGGGACCAAAGTATCTAAAGGAATGTCTCTTCTTCTGTGTACTTGCTTGGACCCCTAGGTCATCTTTGAAGACCCTCCCCTGGGTCCCCCTGCCAAAGGAAGCTAGGTGGATGGCTACAAGAGAGAGGGCCTTCTCAGTTGTGGCAGCCCACTTGTGGAATGCTCTCTCCAAAGAGGTTCACCTGGCACCTACACGGTTATCATTTTGTACAGGTTGTGGGCCTACCAGAGGTGGTTGATCACTGTGGGAAAAGAATGCTGAACTAGATAGACCCTTGGTCTGATCCAGCAGGACTCGTCTTATGTTTAGGGAGAAAACATTTTAAGCTGTGGAGCCCTGTTTATGGAGCGACTACACAAGACTTAGGAACCAAGGAGGCCATCCGTAAATGGGCCTTGACCTAATGACTGCATACCTCCTTTCTTCTATGAATGTACCGTGTAAAGACAGAAACAGTGTGAAAATACCTAACATTAGTAGTATTGCTGTTTTAAGTGTTAATAAAATTGTGTGTGTGTGTGTGATATGTTTATCAATATCTATCTATCACCTTTTTTGCCCAAGCTTTTAAGATGTGTGACTGTTTTTATAGTTGACCTGCCATTTTGCTCTCTTGTTACTTTGTATTGTACATTGTATTATTGTCATTGTTTTATAATTTCTTGTGGGTGTTGCAAACTACCTTGGAATCCATTGATGAAGGGTGATACATACATTTTTATAGTGAACAAACACACAAATCACAGAATAGGTATGGCCAGGGCTGTGGAATCCATACTGCTGGTTTCCCATCATCTCAGGGATTTTCTTTCCCTGACAGGCTTCCTGCACTCTTACATGGGTGAAACTATGTGAACCAGAAGCCTAGGAAGATACTGGGCTTATATACCAATGATACGTTTTCTGACACATGGACATACTGCTGCCTTCCATTGCCAAACAGCTCTCACTGTTAAAAAGTTTCTCCTAAAGTGTAGCCAAAATTTGTTTCCCTGCAACTTCTGACCATTGGTTCCAGTCCTGCCCTCTAGAGCAACAGAGAACAAATTGTAAGGCCCCAGGCCTGAACCAAGCTACTAGTAGTTTTAGAGTGGCTTAGATCCATAATGCTCTCTGGCTTTGGTCAGAGGGCTGCGTCAAACGGTGAGAAGCAGCCCCAAGCACATTCCTTGCTAATGAGGAGAATGTCTTATCACTCCTGTGCCTGAGAAGCAGAGGTTGTTTGTCTTAAAGCTGCAGGTGGCTGTGCTGGGAACCACACAATGCTAGTCTATGCTGGGAATGAACACTAGGGGGCACTTGCTGCTGTTATGCTGCCTCATTGCTAACGTGTATGGTATAAGTCCCATTGTACCCCATGGTTCTGGGTTCAGAGAAGCTGTCTGATCCAACCATTGGGTACGCCTGTGTGCTGTAAGTTACTCAATAAAATACTCCTTGTAAGTAAACCTGGATCTGATTTATCACTATCTTGGCACCTCTAAATTAAGAGTTCAGAGCCTACTGCAAGGGCAATACACAAGTCTGCTCCATCTTCTGCATGACAGCCTTTCAGATATTTGAAGACTGCTATCATGTCTCTCCCTAGTCTTCTCTTCTTCAGGTTAAGGATATCCAGCTCTTTCAACCATTCCTGATAGGACTTGGTTTCCAGACTCCTCACCATTCTGGTCATTCTTCTCTGGACACGCTCTAGTTTGTCAATGTCCTTCTTAAAATGCGGTGTCCAGAACTGGACCTAGTACTCCAAATGTGGACTGACTAGCACAGAATACAGCAGAACTCTTACTTCCTGTGACCCAGACACTACGCTTCTGTTAATGTAGCTCAAGATTGGCCTTCTGTACTACACTGTGCATGGGGCTGCTTTTGAAGACAATTCAGAACATTCAAGTCATTCAGAATACGATGTCCAGATTGTTAACAAGGATTTGCTGGGAGCATATTTCATTTCTGCTGAAGAATCTGAACTATCTTCCAGTTTGTTTCTACGCACAACTCAAAATGCTGATTTTAAACCATACAACTCCAAAGAAGCCTGACTTGAGATTCCAAAGCATGTTTTAAATTAAATAGACCATTAAAAACACTACCTCTGGCTTACATGTGAATAAATGTTGAGGGATGTGATCTTGAACAAGCAGAGGGACTTAAAAATCCCAACCAGGACCTGGATAATTATGGCAAATATAGACAAGAGTAGGAAAATGTTTTCACCGAGATGCACCATGTTATTTTGATATCATGGCATCTTCCAGCTGAAAACCAAATCCTTGCATTCATAGAAGAGCTGTTTTGCCAAGAAGAAGTGGGGGTGGAGGAAAGAACACTTGCCCCTCCTCTATTTCATGGAATATATATAACTTGAGCAGGAAGGACCTAACAAGTCCCATTAATCACGTGGGCAGGGATATATTTTATTTCATAAATTGTTTTAATAAATCCAAAAAACATTCAACACGGTCCTAGTTATTAAAGTTTTTATAACATGGCACATGCACATTTATTTTCTTCCTTTAAAGTCCTGAGTAGTTGGTGTAGTTGCTATTTTTTAAAGGGTGGGTTAGGTAAGATTAAGAGCTTTGTATTCCACAGTCCATAGCTCCATACAGAGCCTCATCAGCCCTATGTAAAGGGGTCTATTAAAGCCCAGGAGGTCAACCTAAAGTCTCCCCTAGCTTCTGAGGTCTCTTGGTCAAGCCCTCTGATGGTGGCCCAGTAGCAAGTGTTGCATAAGTGCTTTGGTATCTATGTAATATTAGAGGTGCTACTGAGGCTAACGGGACACCTGGCATGTTCATGTATGTCTGCATTGTCAAATAGTTTTTATTAGCATTACTTCTCAGGGAAAGCCCACCCATTAGGCAGTTGCCTAACGTTTCAACAATACTTGTACCCAATCCCACCCATTTAGCCTGTACTTGACTGGGGGTGGGAGAGACAGACGCATTCCTCCTGCAGTGCCTTAGAAAAGCCTTCCCGACCTAAGTTCTATGGAGTCCCCCACCCCCAACACTTTCTGTCTGGCTCCTGGAACAGGCAGGGCAGGGCACCACTTTTAATAGCTCCAGGCAGCCAGGGAATGAGAACTGGTCTTGCCAGCTCTGCTGCCTCCTCTCCCGCTGCTTACTGTAAAGCCCGGTGATGAGCAGGGCCCCTTGCTCTGAAACAAAGCGCGAGGAGGACACCCCCCATCTCTGCCTGAAAGAATATAAGGGGGAGCATGCTCCAAGGATGTTACCTGCAGCATGAGTTTAGATTAGGGGTGGGCAAGAGGCAGTCCAGGAGTCAATTCCTCCTCTCCCCACCGGACATGCTGTGGGCCACACAGCCCTGGCCACCCCTGCACCACAAAAAAGGGGGGAAGGGGGAAGTCACAGTTAGATCATAGCTACGGAGGCTCAGAACAGACAAATTTGCCTTTCTTTCAAGCTAAATTTGCTCAGTCTAAGCCCCTGTAGCAGGTTGCTGCCAAATTTTGGTGGCAAACCACAACGTTTTCTTCCTTTTTTCCAAGTAACAAGAAAAAGATAGGTACAGCAGTGGGGGCTGCACTGAGGGGGGGAGCACAGCAGCAGGTGCCACATGTGGTCTGTGGGTCATGTGTTCCCCACACCTGCTTTAGATGCACATTTGCTCTTAATGTAAAGCTACAGTGATAGGCTGAAACAAAAAGTGAGAAGGAGAGACATGCACATACATGCCCTCTCTGCATGAAAAAGTGGGGGGATGGTGGTGCTCTCAGGGCACAAAACACTGTGGGGGGACCAGTAGAGCCAATACTGAGAGATTATGGCAGTTGTGAGACAAAACATCTGGAGGGCCAAAAGGTGCTCACCCTTGCTTTTCAAGACTCCCCGTAACTATATTATATAGTGTCAACAAGCAATCGATAGTGTACACTTCGATATATGTTCCTCAATAAAGGGTCACCCATCCACTCCAACAACGATGAAGCACTGTCTGTTATTTGGTGCTAATTTTGAGCAGAAAAGAATCCTTGAACTATTTTTCATTCAGCATCCCTAACCCTTGCATGTGTCTAGGGGCACCTCTACAATGTATGCTATTTTCATACAAATCATCCAAAAATAAAAGGGGGGAGGAAGTGAATCCCTTTTTAATACTCCCAACTGTAAAGGATGCCATTGCACCACCCCCGACTGCACCTATCTGTCTGAAATTTGGCAGTTCTCATCCCCTTCATAAGGGGCTACTATGGCTGCAAATTTAATCCCATTCTGCTAGGAAATAAAAGTTATAGGTATCTCTTTAAAACACACGCACCTAAAAGACTAAAGCAGGCATGCAGAACCAAAATTGGGTGAGGGGTGGGATGACTCCTTCATCTCCACAGCCAGCCAGCCCTCCACGGGCCACTGTGAGCGTGGCCATGCCCTGATGTCAGTGGGTGTGACCACCTGATGTCATTTGCTTCCTGGCCAAAGTGTTGGTTCTTCCACCCGGTGCTTGGGTCAGAGATCAAACATCACTGCATCCGGTCTTTCCCTTTTAGGGAAACCCTGTGCACAGCAAAGCTGAGCCAGCCAAGTCCCCTTCACTTCTCTGATGGAGGAGTGAAGGGGACTCTCCTAACTCTGCCCCAGCCTCACCTGCCCTGCCTCTTTCACCCATTGTGGGAAGGAGGCAGGACAGGTGAAGCAGAGCAGGCCTAGTCCCCTTCACTCCTCTGCCTGAGGGATGTAGGAGTCTCTGCTGTCTCTGCCCTGGCTCTGGCCACAACGGCAGAAGGAGATGGGTGTAACAATATGAAAGAAAAGCTGGATTTGGCCTGGATGAGGTGTGCTTCCTAGGAGGAGCCAGGTTACCCCCATGCTAGTCACTGGGCAGACGCAAAGCTTCAGGTTTTCTGAAGTGAGGTTCTGCTTTGGATCTGAGGCAAAGTAAGTCTCCTCTGAAATGCTCTGAGCTGAATCAACTGCTGTCCAAACCAAATTCTGAACCAAATCTCATCTTCTGTATGTATCCTGAACAGCTATGTACAGTAGCCCAAAGTAAAACTAGACTAGGACCCCACTGGTCCAAGGCCAAGTAAGTGGAATGAATGTATAGATAGGATGTATCAATTAGGAAACTATCTGGATGGCATCGAGCCCTTCTTGTATTCCTTGTAGAGCCCAAGATTTATTTATGCTCCTTCAGTGCCAGTGAAATGGAGAGTAGATGTTTTAAAACATACTACTTGAATTTCTGTATGGAGTAACTGTCCAAATAAGGCTCAGCTAACTTGGCAACATGGGTTTAAAGTGTTGTAAAATAAGAAAGATGTATATGATGTTGAAATATGAATGAGGAGGAAAGCCTGGCCTGAGCGCCATCAAAAGAAATGTAGGTTTTCTGTAAGCAACATAAACAGCTAGTTCTCTCATAAATGACTCAGACTACTTTTGAATGGTCTCTTTCTTCCCGATTTTGTTTGTTATTTTATTACTGATAATGAAAGAACTGGAGATCTACTGAGAAGCGTTTAAGACAGGACAAGTGAACTAAATGCCTGATCTTATGCAGGCTTTTCTCAGAAGTAAGTCCAATACAGTCCAGTGGAATACATTCCTATAAGGGCGCAATCCTATGCATGTTTAGATAGGAAAAAAGTCCTACAACTTCCAGCATGCCCCAGCCAGCATGGCTAGCTAGGGCATGCTGGGAATTGTAAGGCTTTTTTTGTCTAAACATGCATAGGATTGTGCCCTAAGTGTATATAAGATTGCAGCCATAATATCATGTCTCAAGATAATCTCTATTACAGATACATCATTAATCTTCTGGACCGGCATTTGATCATAGATAAGAATATACAACAAACAGGTTCACCTATACCACAGGTTCAATGTAACACTATCATTTACTGCATTACATAGTAAGTTCATTGGGTTGGATCGAGGAGCCTTGTTCCACATGCAGAAAGTTACTGCTGGTGAAATGGGACCTACATGTCCTCTCCCCCCGCCCCCCAACACACTCTCCAAATTTCCTCCGGAGGGTCTCCCAACCCTCCGGAGCAGATCTGGAGGGCACGAAGGGCTGCAGGGGGAGGAGAGGATGTGGAAGTCTCATTCCACCAGCAGTATCCTTCCATGAGGAACAATGTTCTGGATCCTACTGATCACCTTTTTTCTTTCATGGAAGCTCCATGTCAGAACACAATTGCACCAATCACCAATTTTCTCCTTTGTAGGCAAAAAGCTCCTAATTTCAGGTGGCTTTATGAGTCAGCTTGCTTTTGAAACAACTGGAAACATTTCAGTTACATTTCAACTTATGCCTTTCAGATGAATTATCATGAAGAATGAAGGCAATTTCCAGGAGGAGATAATATCTATCAGGATATATTGGTAGGAAAAATTAGGATTCTACAGATTTGTTCTCAGTCTTGATGTCAAGCTTCTCAGGGAAGGACACACACAAAGACAAGCATATTGACAGGAAATTTAGATGATAAAGGTAAAACGGTATTAGTTTTATTTCAAAGTAATCTGCCGTAGAGATAGATGACAGAAGATCCATCATATAGGCTTATATATAGGCTTTGAATCACGTGCCAGGTTTTTCAAGTTATACACTTCTTGGTTAAGGAACAATACAAATCTGTACATTTGAGGCAAAATTGCAAGGATTCGAAGTAGAGAATGACTCCTCCATTCCTAGATCTACATGCCTATCAACTTGGTTTTCACTGATTGATCAAATGTGAATTATGTGACTCTAAGGTCACGCCAGCAACAAATACATTCTTACTGTAATAGATGAAATACAGCAATCTGACATTAAAAGCAGACCCCTATGTGACAGGGCAACTGATATCTGCCTAATGGCAAAACGAGATGGTTATAGAATGTAAAGAAAGCAAAAAGACAGCCAGTGTGGTATAGTGGTTAGAGTGTTGGACTGGGACTCTGGAGATCTGGGTTCTAGTCCCCACTCAGGCCATGAAACTCAATGGGTGACTTTGGGCCAGTCACTGATTCTCAGTCTAACCTACCTGACAGGTAGGATAAAATGGAGAGGAGGGGGACTATGTAAGCCATCTTGGGTTCCTTGCAAGAGGAGAAAAGGTGGGATATAAATGTAATATTAAATAAATAAAAGATAGCCAGGTCTGGAAGGCAAAGACTGATTTGATTATAGCAGGCATGAACTTTGATCAAAAGGAATACTAACATGAATATAGAGTGAAGCATAATTCATAACTCCTCTCGCTATAATTTATATTATTGAGTCAAACCTACTGACTCCATCAAGTCTACTACAGTATCAACCTGATGCTTTTATCATGCAATCTGCCTGCCTCATACATGGAATTTTTAGGAGCACCCAGCTGGCATTGTGTTCCACTTGTAATTTTCTCATGTTTTCCCACCACTGCTACTGTCTTTTTTCACAGAAAATCCACTAGGGAGGAAAAGATGGAACAGCTACACAGTGTTTTTTTATCACTAGCACTAGGAAGCTCCTGAGATCGTTGGAGCCTTTAGCAGAAGTCCTGCTGCCAATAACTCTAACTCAGGGGTCAAACTGCTACATGAAACAACTATCAGGTGGATCCACGGTTGGCTACAGAATCGGACTCAAAGAGTGCTGATCAATGGGATCTTCTCAAACTGGGGAGAGGTAACGAGCAGGGCACCGCAGGGCTCAGTCCTGGGCCCAGTGCTCTTCAACATTTTTATGAATGACTTGGAGGAGGAGGTGCAGGGAATGCTGATCAGATCTGCAGATGACACAAAATTGGGCGGGATAGCTAATACCCTGGAAGACAGAAACAAAATTCAAAGTGATCGTGATAGGCTGGGGTGCTGAAACAACAGAAAGAAATTTAATAGGGAGAAATGCGAAGTTCTGCACCTAGGAAAAAGAAACCAAATGCACAGTTACAAGATGGGGGATACGTGGCTCAACAATAATACAAGCAAGAAGGATCTTGGAATTGTGGTCGATCACAAGCTGAATATGAGCCAATGATGTGATGTGGCTGCAAAAAAGGCAAATGCTCTTTTGGGCTGTATTAATAGAAGTATCGCTTCCAAATCCTGTGAGGTACTAGTTCCCCTCTACTCAGCACTGGTTAGGCTTCATCTTGGGTATTATGTCCTGTTCCGGGCACCACACTGTAAGAAGGATGCAGACAAACTGGAGAGGGTTCAGAGGAGGGCAACGAAGATGATCGGGGGACTGGAAACAAAGCCCTATGAGGACAGATTGAAAGAACTGGGCACGTTTAGCCTTGAGAAGAGAAGACTGGGGAGATATAATAGCACTCCTCAAGTACTTGAAAGGTTGTCACAGAGAGGAAGGCCAGGATCTCTTCTCGATCATGCCAGAGTGCAGGACATGGAATAATGGGCTCAAGTTACAGGAAGCCAGATTCCAGCTGAACATCAGGAAAAACCTCCTGACTGTTAAAGCAATATGACAATGAAACCAATTACCTAAGGAAGTACCGTCCCGTCCCACACTGGAGGCATTCAGTATGAAGGTAGATAGCAATCTGTCAGGGATGCTTTGACTTGGATTCCTGCACTGAGCAGGGGGTTGGACTCGATGGTTTTATAGGCCCCTTCCAACCCTACGATCTTATGATTCTATAATTCTATGAAACGTGGAGCCTCATAAATGCAAAGCATATATCCTAAAAACTATGTCTGATTAATTAATGTATCCAAAATAGTGCCATTTTTCTCCTTCTACCCCTCTGCATGGATCTCTGATTGCTCACATCACCATGTAAGTTATAGATGACAAGCTAACTGGGGAACATAATATCATTGTAAAAGCAAGGTCACAGCACTGTTATGGGCAGGATATAAAGACAAAGGTAGAGAAGAATGATACAAAAATGTTTATAAATAATCAGTGGCTGGGGAGAATTAATATTGCAAGTTTCAGTGGGCCTGTATTAGTCACTGCAACACATAATTAAGAACAATATGGGAGTTTCTGTTAAAGACATAAGAAAAATGCATGTGGATAGAATAAAAGAAAGGTATTTTCACAGTAGGGATTGGGAACAATAGACATTTTGCAAATATTATGGATTGTGGCAATTTATAAGAAAGTTCAATGCCACTACTGTATATATCACTTGGAACAGACAACTAGCAGCTGTTTTAATCATTTTCAAATATTTTTTTCTGAAACAGAGAATGTGGCCTTCCTTGGAATTTCTAAAGTTTGCTAATGGTAAAAAATGGAAGAAGTGATAAAGTTACTACATTCATCAGTCATCCACCCCAAAACATTTGCAACTGATTATATTTTTCAGAGTTGGCACAGAATCATGAGGCTCCCTATAAGCAACTTTATGTTCTGTGCCAAAGAGAAGAAAACTAGAAGGTAATTCTGAAGCATGTGCTCAAAAAACACACAAAAAAACCCCAACCAAAGAAAACACTTCCACGTAATGAAAAAGAATGGAGAGTAGTAGTAAGTATGGTTTTCGCTAGTCATAAGGCATCCAAGGAGGACCACAAGATTACAGTTTTAAGATTGCAAGCAAATGGCTTGTGTGTTTTCTAGTCCATATTTTAATGTCTATTCGGTAATGTTAAAATGCATTTATTTTGTGCCCTGTCCTGTTCTGAGTGGACTATTGATTGTAAAAATAGGGAGCCAGAAACAAAAGCCTATCCTAAGAGAAAGAATAAGAAAGAAGGAATAAGAAACCAGTGTTTAGTGCACAAGGCTTAGTTTAAAACTTGCACAACAACATACAATAAAATAATAAAAGCCTACAGAGTTCTTGGAATCATGGGATCATAGAGTTGGAGGGGTTCTTGAAGGCTATCTAATCCAACCACTTGCTTGATTCAGGAAACCCAACACTAGAGCATCCCCAACAGAAGGTTGTCCAGCCTCTACCTGAAGACCTCCAACAAAGGAAAGCCCAGCCCAGGGCTGTTGCTTTGGAGGATGAACAGGGTGACCACCTTGGGCTCCAATTTCTGGGGGTGGCAAACAACCCCCTGAACATAGCAGTGCAGCAGTGGTCATGTGGTGGTGGTGGTGGCAGAAAAGTGGCCAATGAAACTCTCCAGGGCAGCCCAAATGTCTCGCTGTGCGGGGTCCCTCCACATAGTGAGGCATTCTTGGTGAGGTGGCCTTGGAGATTGCTTGTGCCGCCGTGGCACAGACAATCTCCAAGAACACCTCACTGAGAATGCCTCTCCAGGAAGGCCCCTTCACTGTGAGTGAGGCAGTCAGGCAGCAGCCAGGGGTGGGGAGAGGTGAGATGGAAGAATGGAAGATGGTGGTGGCCACGGGTATCAGGAGATGGGAAAGAGAAGAGGAAGAGGAGGCCGGGGGGGGGATGCATGTGGAAATGAATGAGAGGTGAGGAGAAGAGTAGGTGATAGCAGCAGAGGCCAGGATGAATGGGGAGGCAAAGAGAAGGAGGAGGAGGCTGCCCAGAGGGAGGAAGTAGGAGGGAGGGGGTGGCAGCCGGTGTTGTGGGACAGAAGGTGAGGAGGAGGAGGAGGAGGAGGAGGCGGAAAGTGGTGGTGACGTCAGTGGCAGCAGCTGCTGCTGGGGCAGGCAAGAGAGAAGAGAAGGTGGCAGCATGTCTTCCTGTGGGATGTGTAGAAGAAAACTTCACAGCTCATTCTGAGCATTCACATCTTTTTTTCAAAGAAAACAGAAGACAGAAAAGAAAGCATATATATGCAGAGAGTCCTACAAAATTCTTGTAAGGAGGCTGTCCTCATTTACATTTCAAACAAAGCTTTTATACAATGTATGACAAGGCACAACTTTGGCTAACACTGACTGGATACAGAACATTACAGAGGCGGGAGCCCATTACATCTAGTCCTACCCTCTGGGGAAGCAGAGAACAAGGCTTTTTCCTCTTCTATGTGGCAGCCTTTCAAATATTTGAAGAGTGCTGTCATGTCCCTCCTCAGTCTTCTCTTCTCCAGGCTAAACATATCCAGTTCCTTTAACCTTTCCCCTTAATTTTCCATACACTTGACATCTTCATTGCCCTCTTTGGAACCTGCTCCAATTTGTCTATACCTTTCTTAAAGTCCAGAACTGGAAACCACACTTCCGAATTGGACAGACCTCCAGATGAGGTCTAACTAGTGCTGAATAAAAGGGAACAATGATTTCCTGTGACTAGGAAGTGTGCCATTCTTGATGTATTCCATTTTCATTTCTCCTTGCCATCGCCACTGGAAGGTTTAAATCCTCAGGGAATCCAATACCTTGAATTTTGGATGCCTTCTTCTGCTTACGAGTACCTTTCCTCAATATCCCCATTATGGGCCATTAACATAGCTCTTGCTGAGGACTCATTTGATCATTGAGTGGGCTGGTTTACAAATTGCATTTGTCAAATATTTTATGTGTTTGTCTGGATGTACATGTACTGGGTGAATGTGACTGGTTTGCAAAATAGGTCAAGAAGCTGAGGCTGTTCCAACAATTGTATACTGGCTTTGCTGCTATGCCATTTGTGAAGTTATCCTTCATGTTGTTTCATGCACAAGTTTCTTGGAAAACCTGGGCACAAAGATAATGCCCCATGACTACCTTCAATATTGCTTGTTATATACTACAAATTTTCCAGATGCAACACACTTCTACACAGGAAATTATGGGAAACCCATGATTAGATTGTAATGTGTGATAATACTACATACAGCTTTCTTGTTGCCTGTACACACACAGTGAGAAAACCACATGTAGTATTGGCACATGGTACAATCTACAGATGGGTTTCCCATTATTTTCTACACAGAAATACCTTCCATGTGAAACATCCATAAAGTGCGAAGCAGCTGTGCTTCTTTCTTTAACCAAGGAAATAACTGAAATTTAGTTGGCCCTAACTACTCCATGAGTTGGCGTATATAGAAATGCCACAAACTTTAATACATTAAGGATGCAGTCCTGTGCAGGTTTAGACAGAAAAACGTCCTACAACTGCCAGCATTCTCCAGCCAGCATAGCTGGTTGGGGAATGCTGGGAGTTGTAGGGCTTTCTTCTGTCTAAACATGCACAGGATTGTGCCTTAATTATATTAACACTTCTTAAGGGACAGTGATTTCTCCATATTCTTAGCTCACTTAGATATATAATTATGTGTAACATCTTAGGGCGCAATCCTATGCATGTTTAGACATAAAAAGGTCCCGACATGCTGGCTGGGGAATGCTGGACGTTCTGGATCTTTTCCCAGAAAATACAAACTTTGGAGATATTTTTTCCAAGCCATGGCCTTGCACTCTTCTTGATGCCCTCGTACTTTGAATTCTCCACCACCACCACTCCATCCTCACTTGTTCTTCAGGTGCCACTCTGTTCAAATGTTCTCCAACTCTATGAACACACAAAAATCAAGCAAAGAAGGTAACAGAGATGCAAACCCTCTCTCTATATCATAAGTGGCACCTTAGACCAGGGGTTGGGAGAAGGTAAACTGGGATCTACTGGTAGATCTCTGTATGATTTGCAGTAGATCAACAAAGGTTTCTGACTCCCGTTAATTTAACTATAGCAAGTAACATTAAAAGGTGGGTTTATTTAATCTCTGCCATGGCTGGCCATGTGCTAATTGCTTATCTCTTTGCTTCAATGTTCCTCACATGTAAAATATGAGTATTGATTGGTTGCCTTTGATCATGACTTTGCACAACTCTACAGGGGGCCCTGCAGGGGGGGGGGCATGCTAATTTTTACTTGGCTCTGATTACTGGGCCTTGGGGTTCTGGTAAAAAGAAACAAAATAGATCCAACAAGCCTGAAGACAAAAAAATGTGTTGTTGTTTTAAGTTTGAAGTCTGACAAACAGGGAACCAGGTCAGTCTGTTTGCCCCACCTAACCCAGTATTGTCAGTTCTGAACAGCAGCAGCTCTCTTGAGTCTCAGGTAAATGTGTCTTTCCCCTCCCCTCCTACCTGATCCTTTTGTAACAATTGGAGACGCCAGGGACTGAAGCCGAAGCCTTCCCCATACCACACTGGATCCAGATCCAGAGAAAAAGAAAACATCTGCTAGAGAAGGGGCATGATCTTTCCATCTTCTTCTGCAAAGGGAAACATTGCATGCAAGCACAGAGATTTCCGACAGCTTATGCAACACATCCACAGAAGAGAATGGGAAGCCCCCATAAATGCAGAATTACACACGTGCATCTCAGCGGCTGGACTGGGGCTATAACGGGTTGTGGGGCTAGTGCTCCTATTCCTGGTGATCTTAGCTATTAAGAATCCAGCCCATTCCCTTCCTGAATTTGGTGTCTTGGTCACTCTGCAGTATGATGGAATGTTGAGGAATGAATGTTTGGGCTTTTCTACATAAGGCATTTATTGTGCACTCCTCATTCCCTACGCACAGTTGTTTACAGGTTCTTTAGACAACGTCATGACCCTCCAGTTTCACTTCTGTGGCCAACCAGCACTTTCAGTGAACTTTTTTAGAGCAGGGGAAATGCAGCATTTAATTGTAAAGGTGAAAGAAAGTGTAATTTCCTCTTGTGTATTTGCACTATTCTGTTATACCACAGTGCCATCTAGAGGTTATATAGTGGAAAAGCAGGCAAGGAAACACTCCTTGTGTAGTGCTCAGATCTCAATTCTGTGACAAAACTAAATGTAGATACAGCAGATTTACAGCCAATTAACAGCCCCGTGTAAAAAAGCTCTATGTTGAGAGAGGGCTACTGAAGGAGAAGCAACCTACCCACCCTTCCCAAACCAGGGGAAAAAATTAGATCTGCCCATTCTGTTATTTATTTATCCATTTATTACATTTCTATACCGCCCTATAGCTGAAGCTCTCTGGGCAGTTCACAACAAATATTAACTTTTCAGAGCTTTAACCTTCCTGCCAGTACTGCTCAAACCTCTGCTCTGTTTCCTGTCTCCTGGAAGATGAGCTCCTAATTCCCCTTATGGGAAAGGGGACTCCTCCATGAAAAGCCTGAGCTGCTGATAAGAACTGAAACTCCACTGGCTCACGCGAAACCAAGCAAAACATTTTGCAGCAGTCCAAAAGCAGCAGAGGTGGGGCTTTGTTCTCAGCAGTTTGCTTCAACTGCTGTCGACTGGGAAGTTTTTAAAGTGAGCTCCTGTTGCACACAGCTTGGGGGGCTTTTCTAGGCTGAAGGGATGGGCCCCTAGGTCCGGTAATAATGGCACCACTGGGAGTACGACTAGGAGGGCACTCTTGCACTCATGTCCTGCTTGTGGGCTTCCCATTGACATCTGATTGGCCACTGTGGGAATAGAACGCTGGGCTAGATAGGCATTTGGTCTGATACAGCAGGGCTCTTCTTGTGTTGATATAGATAGATAGATAGATAGATAGATAGATAGATAGATAGATAGATACCATGTTTTTTTATGTATGCTGGACACAAGCCTGCCAAAGGTCAGCGTTTTTATGTCTCTTTAGTTTTTCATGGTCCATCTTTACACAAGGCATTTATCATGGGCTCGTGATTGGTCAGTAATGGAAGTTTGCTGGTCATTTACATGATGCTGTCAACCTCCAGGGCACAGCTGTGTTTGATCTTTATCCCACTTTTTAAAAAAAGCCCTGAGATAATCCACTATTTAAATATAAATCCGCTTTAATGGCTGCATATAAATGTGTGGTTCCACTATAACCACAGCCTGGGAAGAAGAAGCCATTGAGGAGAGCAGGAAAATCAAAATTCCTCTCCCCGCTCCTCCAGTGTGTCTACCTGTTGACCCCAGGCTGGGAGGAGAGTTTTCTTGGCTGGGCTAGGAGACGCTCAAAGCATGCACGGAGCTGGCCAGGGGAGGAAGAAGAAAAAGACAGCGACTCCCCATGCAAACAGCTGACAGCAATGAAGCCAACCCCACCCTCACCCCCACGTGCTGCTTTGCAGAGAGAGAGAGAGAGAGAGAGAGAGTGAAAGAGCACAAGTGAGAGATACTTGAATCCCTCAGAATACCCACTGATCCGCCACTCACTCTCTTCCCTGAGGCTGCAGAGAATGTCTGTAAAAAGCTGGTCTTTATCTTGCTTAGAATGCGGAAACAGAAGCCCTGGTATATTGTGAAATAAACAGCCTTGTGTGATGAACCCCATGGAGTGAGCAAAGCATGGGCTTAACTGTCCTTAGGGATGTTAGAGAATTCTCAGAGTCCCTCAGAGTCCTTGGTGGAACGGACCACCCACCTCTGCCACCCCACAAAGTTGCCCCGGAACAGATCCTACGTGCCACCGGCCAAGTCCAGTCTGTCCGCTGCCGTCCTGCAGAAGAAAATGGCGTCCGGCATAGCGGACGCCATTTACATCCCTTCTCTTTGCCATGATAGGCTACGTAAATTTTACATAGCCTATCACGGCAAAGAGCAGGGACGCAAATGGCATCCGGTACGCTGGACGCCATTTGCATCCCAGTGGCCAGAAGTCTGCCAGTGGCCGGAGGGAAGCTCTGCTGACTCGCTGCAGAGCGGAGCCGGCCGGCGAGGATTCCAGGGGGGAGGGACGGATCGCCTCCGCCCCCCCCATGGACCCCCAGCAGACTCCAGGTAAGGGGGTTTCGTACATCCCTAACTGTCCTGCTGAAATCCTTAACATTGTGCCACAAAGAGGAGGGGGGCTGTTGGGGGTATTTATTTTTTTATCTGACTTATACCCCACCTTTCTACCAAAATTAGCATTCAAGGTGTGTGTGTGTGTCCCCGCATTCTTTACTAACATTATTTCAGAAACATATTGTATGGTGAGTCTTCTTGCTTTAGTTACACCATACTTAACTAAGGCTGAAAGTCTATGCACACTTACTTGGGAGTTAATCCCGTTGAACACCATGGGACTTACTTCCCCGTAGACATGCATAGGATTGCACTGTAAATTAGTAAGTTGTATTTTGGTCAAAGATCCTTTCACAACTTAATGTGGTTTGTGTCGTTAAAAAAAGAGAAGGTGTATTTACCCCAGGAAACTTCTTTTATTTTACCATGGCCTTAGAGACTTGAGACTTGGGAGAGTCTCCCCCCAAAACATAAAGCAAAATTAAAGCATGGCAAATCACTACTCCTTTGAGACTGGTGCCAAACGTCTTTTGTGGTGTTCCAGTGAAACAAGAGACTTCCACCCCAGTGGCTAGTAAAGTCACACAGAGAAGAAAGCAGTTATGTGACCAAACATTTTATTTTTATTTTTAAAGCATAGCTGGAATTTGAGCCTTTCTACACAAGCCCTTACCATTACAATTTATTAGCAATTTTATGTAGTCGGTTTTATTGAATGATTTAGATAGTCCTGACTTGATCTTTTCCAAATGTGGGCCGCAAGGTTCGGCAACACGCTCAAGCATTTTTATATTCTCACTTTCATGCAGACAGAACTTTGAAATCTAGATGAGGCTATGCAAGTGCTTGGTATATAACCTTTTTGATTTCATTTGAGAAACCACGTTTAGCCTGGCCTCTGCAACCTTTCGGAGAGGATTATAAATGAGGGGTCTTATGTTCATCGGCACTGAAAGTCGGAAGACATATGTCTGCCATCAGGAAGAACGGGGATATTGGAACCACCAAGCTGACTAAGAACTATTAAGCTCCTGGGAGTGTGAAGGTTAGGACAAAAGGAAATAGAGAATATTAAAGATGCAGGAACTACATTTTCCAGAGCATATCTTGTTCCCATTGTGAACTGCACTGTAGCCCTGGATATCATCATTTGTTGAACTCTACTTCAACAAAAACAGGAACATTTTAGAATAATCACTCCACTAAGCTGGATGGATGGATGGATGGATAGATAGATAGATAGATAGATAGATATCAACTCTACTCCATTCAAATGGAAGGGTTGTATTATAAGAGAGAGGCCTTTTACTAAATAAAGAAGGTTATTTTTGCCATAATTCTCTCAGGCATACATTTTCAATATTGAGAATCCCTTCTGGGACAATGTAGATGTTCATGTGTAGCCAGGAGCAGATTAATGGATGGAGAAGAATGTGCCTCAAAAGATCAGTATATGGTGATTTATATATAGTCACATATTTTGAATCATTTAACTTAAGTTAGCTCCTAAATCATAGAAACGTTACACCCAGAATTAGGTCTATTTTTCAGAATTTCTTCAGTTTTGTTGTCACTTTAGTCAAACACAACAGAAATAAAACTTAGTATATACACTAGCTCATATGAAGTAATCATATTTTTTAGATATCTCTCTGATATCTCTATAGTGCCATGCACATGTTTTTCCTATACTGTGGTTTAGTTTTATAATATTTTGTTTTATTGATGATTTATGGATTTTAGTTTAATGTTCACATCTACCTTTCACTATATGATCCAGTATGTCAGAAATTTGGTAAATATTGTCATTTATTGGTAATGCTTAAAATTTTGAGAGATTCAGAAGAAAGTGTCAGAAATGTTTGTACCTTTGACATTTACACATCTTTACCACCTGGGGCATGTTTCCATTCTATCAGCTTCACTTTGTGTGCAACTTTGTTGTGATGTTTCCCCAGTCGCATCTTCTCCTTTTCCAGTTTCCACAGTGCTTAAAGTCCCGGCTTATTATTGCTGTAGCCTGGGGCTCTGTGCTGTTTCCACTGAGCTCTAATTGATTTATTTTCTTGATGTCTGGGTAGTCTGAGTGGAGTCTAGGTTGGGTCTGATTACCTCATCGGTGTTCCTGCCTCCTTGGCCATGTTTCCAGGACAACGGAAGGAGAAGCTAATGGAGGAGTACGGGATTTTTAAAAAGGAATCAGCTTTGCTGTGAAAAGAGGCTTCTCCCCTCTCCCCCCCACTTTCTCCTTTCCCCTGAAAGTCCAGATGCACCTGCATTTCAGGGGCAAGCCTCATTGAGCACAATGGGAGTTACTTCTGAGTAGACACACATATGCTTGTGCTGGGAAAGAGGGGGGAGAACACAAAGAGAGAAACTAGCCCCCATTTTAACCCAGAGGACCTCATTGACCACAATGGGAGTTACTTCTGACTAGGGATGGCAGAGAATTCCACCACGGATCTCGGTGAGGCCGAATGCCAGTGCATTCAGCCCCCCGAACTCCGTGGCGGAATGGCCTGCCACCCCCCCCCGCCCCCCCGCGGATCTCCCCCGGGACGAGACTTACCTTGGGCTGATCTTCCGGGCGGCGGTGGCTCTGGCGGCGGTGGCGGCGGCCGGTCTTCCGACCGGCTGCCGCCGCCACCATTTCCAGTGTTAAAAAAAAAACAAAGACGTGATAGGCTACGTAAAGATTTACGTAGCCTATCATGGCTAGGTTAAAAAAAAACAAAAAACGACGTGATAGGCTACGTAAATCTTTACATAGCCTATTACGTCTGACTTTTTAAAAAAAACGCGCGTGTACGCAAATAGCGTTTGCGTTCCTTATTTTGGCCCGTCTTAGTTTACGTAAATATTTACGTAGACTAAGATGGCAAAAATAAGGGGGCCCAAAATAAGGGGGGCCAAAATAGAGGCCCGTTTTGTTTTGTTTTTTAAGTCAGACGTGATAGGCTATGTAAAGATTTACGTAGCCTATCACGGCTGACTACAGGGACGCAAACGGCGGCGGCTATGGCTGCCGCCATTTGCGTCCCTGCTAGCCAGTGGCCGGATGTCCGGCTGCTGGCGGAGCCGGCCGGTGGCTCCACGGAATCCCCACGGAGCGGAGCCGGCCAGCAAGGATTCCGGGGGGAGGGACGGAGAACCTCCCCCCCCCCCCAGCGGAACCTGGCAGAGCCAGGTAAGGCCAATTTCGTACATCCCTACTTCTGACAAGACAGTAATGGGTTTGTTGTGGGAAAGAGAGCAAAACCAGCCGTCATTTTAACACAGAGGATCTCTATATGGAAGCTGTGAATGAGTTACATCCTAAGGCAATGGACCAAAGCCTTGAGATTACGCTTAATCGCATTTAAGGAATTGAGCTTAAAAATGTGCCATTTCAATTGAGGGGGAATTGCTGTAAGTTCTGATGTAGGCATTCAAAGGCAAGCCTCATTCAGCACAATGAGAGTTACTTCTGAGGACACGCTAATGGGTTTGTTGTGGGAAAGATAGTAGCAAACACAAAGACAGAATCCAGCCCCTATTGTAACCTGCAGGATAGCTATAAAGAAGCTGCAAAGTACTTTCTTCCTAAGGCAATTCATCTGAGCCTCGCTTGGGCTTGGTGGCTTAAACACATTTAAGGAGTTCAGCTTTAATGAGTGCCATTTCAATTGAGGGGGAATCTCAGCCTCATCCACCACAATGAGTTACTTCTGAGAAGACACTAATGGGTTTGTTGTGGGAAAGACACCAAAACCAGTCCCCATTTTAACACACAGGATCTCTATATAGAAGCTGTGAATAAGTTACCTCCTAAGGCAATGGACCGAAGCCTCGAGATCGCGCTTAATCGCATTTAAGGAATTGAGGTTTGATATGTGCCAATTGAGGGGGTTCTCTGTTATATCTGTGGTCATTGAGAGGGCAAGCTTCATCCAGCACAATGGGAGAAAACACCCCTTGACTGGGGTCATGGGCTGTGTTCGAGTACTTATTTTCAATGATGTTGTAAAAGTTGGTCCCTCGGCACCCTGCTCCAAAACAGCGATGAAACGTCTGGAAAACAGGGAGGGAAAGGATTGGGTCATTGAGATAAGAGTGACACACTCACAAGGGCTGGGCTACACACCCCATGGGCAGGACTATGATACCAGACCCAGTGCGATTGTGGAAACAGGTCAGTAATGGAGCCGTGGTAAGCTGGAAAAGTCGGACTATAAGCAGTCTCAGAAGAAGCGGTTTTTCAGCGATAAAATGCGGGGCTGGTGCTGAATGGCCACAACATCATGGAAATACAGAGACCTCACCGCGCAGCCAGGTTGGAGTAAATTGCTGGTGGAAACACAGCCCTAGATTGTTTTGACAGACAAGGATAAGCTCCAAGTGCAGCTTACATATAATCAGTTAAACAAGAGAGTCCCTGCCTTACAAGACAGTCCCTGGCTTACAATCTAAAAAGACATAACACACAAGGAAAAAGGAATGGGGTGGGAACAGAGGAAAAAATTATTTTAGCAGGGCTGGTGGAATGGCCCTGCTGTCCCTCTCATCTTTCTCACCTCAGCCTGCTGGAATGGCTGGTGGTGGTGACAGCTGAGAGTGGAGGAGCCATCATGAGGGAGGTCTTCAGCAGGGCTGGTGGAATGGCAATTCACATCAACGATGTGAATGAAAGAAAGGAAGAAGGAATGAACAAACAAGCTAAAAAGAGTAAATTACATATGCAAAAAAGCAATGTGCTTTTCAAATTATATTTCCAAACATTAACTTAAAATGAAATATTATTTTTGTTGCAGTATTTCTAGAATCACAGATAAGTCAAATGTTCAAATGCCAGCAACTTGACAATTGGAATGTATTAATTACATACATCAAATCATTTATGGGCCATTGCTCTTCTAATATTGCTTGCACAGGATCTTCCTGCCTCAAAGTCTATAGAAATGCCTCTCATCCAACAGACTATATTTTACCGTAGAGCCTTTCCATGGATGTAGGATCCAGGGCAATTTCTCCTTCTGCTTGGCAATTCCCCTTCTTCATCCCATCTCTTCCTACATTCTCTTCCCTAACCAGATCTGGCATCAGCACGTGGCATACTTGAGCAGAGCACATGACTTTCAACTGCCGTGGCCCCTCCTTTTTTTTTTAATTTGTTAATCTGGTGCTCTGAGCTGCATCAGGCAGCTGGGTATTGCCAACATTCAAATGTCCCACAATATCCCTGTATCCCAGTAGCCTGGCTCCAGGGCACTGTGGAATATTTACATGGTAGCTAGATCCAACTGGCTGTGTGCTGGCAGTGAACCACTGCCAGGAACTCCCACTGGTGCCCACTGACAGAGGAGAGGGACCGCTAGCAGGCAGCTTGACCAGGGCTCACTCAAACCTAGAGCTGGGTGTTATTCATACAAGGCAGGAATGACAGGTGTGGTTGTGACCTGCTGTGATATGCACCTAATAAGCAAGGCTGCAATCATAAACATTCCTGTTGAATGCAGTGGGACTGAACTCTTAGTAATATGTCTGGTGTTAGGCTGTCACTGATTTAGTTTTGGACCAAACATCAATCCACATAGGTCTTCACCTCCACATTTATGCAGCAAAGCCACACTGTTGTCAACTACCCATCACAAATTCAACTACCCATTCACACTACGCAGCTGCACAGTCATACATGTCCTCTTCAAAGCTCTCTACACGTTCATTCTTGGCACACCATTCAGGGCATCCAATGGATCAACCAGGTTCCAAGGCAAAACTTGTTATACAAAGATCACTCCCTGAGCTGGGTTTAACCAGGAATTTATCCCCATGACCCAGGGACCAGTGGAGGCAGTAGTGAATTCAAAGCATGTAGATAAACTTGGAAAGAATCAGCTTCTTAAAGTCAGGGGACAGAGCTGCCTTTGTATCTATTTCATAGTCCAAACCACCCACTCACATGTACTGGAGTCACACTCCCAATTCTCCCATAAAAGCATTCTAAAGAAAATGGCGATGCAACTGTATTTTTGACTGGACACCATGAGGACAAAACTAGAAACTAGAATCTAAAAAGAAGAGAGTTTTGCAGTGATTGACCCAGCTGAAAGAAAGGAAAAAGAGACTATTCTGGACTATTCAAAAACTTTGCAGGAATAGCATCAGAGATAGAGATAGATATAGAGAGATACACACACACACACACACACACACACACTTTGTAAGAGAGAGAGAAAAGAATTAAATGACAGCATGAATATTTCAGGCCTCAGTGACAGTATTGGCTACAGAGATCTAAAAGAGAGGAAGGTGCAAAGAAAAACAGGGCAGCACACCAATCCTAAACATATATTATCTGTTTAGGATTCATTCTTGGCAGTTCATCAGGGCTGGCCCAAGACATTTTGCTGCTTCAAACGGAGCATCAAATGGTGCCCCCCACCAAATCAAGGTGATAGTACTCAGGCCAGACAAGTTAGGCAGAAAATTCCACAAGTGCCTCTCCCCACAAAGTAAAAACTCTGCCACAGAGTAAAAACCAACAATGTGCTGCCCTTCCATGGCATTCAAAATCAGCTGCCTGAGGCAGCCACCTCACTCTGCCTAATGGTAGGACTGGCCCTGTGAGTCATTGATTGCTTCCCCACCACCCTGCAAGCCTTTTTTAGTGCAGCTACTTGGGAGAAGCATCAGTGAACTGTATCTTGAGGGTTTGATCCACAACAACTGCAGAATTGTAAAACACCGTAGATGGCCCCTATCCTCTTCTGCCCTGTTAAACATCCGTCATACCAAGGGCCCAGAAAATGCTCATTCTACCACACACATTCTGCTGTATTCCTTCAGCAACGCTTCTGTGAATAGATAGGCAATTCCACAGTCCCTTGCCAGGAGCCCCTGAACCCAGATACCATATTCTCTGGCTAGATGCTGTTACAAAGGGAACAGGGTTTCCAGGACTTGTGGATTTGACCATGTGTCCATTTTTACAGTCAACAGTCCCCTATTTATTTTTATTATTATTTTATTTTATTATTAAATTTATTAATCGCCCATCTGGCTGGTCACCCAGCCACTCTGGGTGGTTGGGTGCCAACCACTATTTGAAGGGCTGCCAGATAATTATTTTGAAAGTATCCTCTGTTTGAACCAGTCCAAATCTGGTTTAAAGGTAAAGAACCACCAGAAGGAACTGCTGGGCCTTGAAGCTGCCGATCAGCAACACCTGGGCAGCAGACTGAGCGAGGCACACAGGTCACCTGGTCACAGTCTTCCCCACTGTGGTGAAATGTAATGTATTTCTATTTGAATTATAATAATTATTTCTAAATTTGCATATAAATTAGCATGTGCAGATAGTGTCCTCTTTTGTCCTCTTTTTTTGGTGATTCACAAGTGGCTGCCCTAGTTGAATCCACTCCTCCTTGCTGCTGGAATAAACTCGGCAGCCTCTGAGCCCAGCTATGGCTGGAGTTTACAGGAGCTAAGAGGGCAGAGAGCATCCGCACAGGCCCATTGGCTTAGAAGATGCCTTCCCTAAGAAGCACATCTGACCTTTGCTCACACTAGTTTGTGTCACACATTAATGCTCTTAATGCAGGACAGAACTCAGAGGGAAATGGAATGTACGTTACAGCCAATGCAGGTTTTTCATTCACATTAGGAGCCAATTTAAAACAAATCAAATGTCAACTTCACATATAAAAACGATCTAAATGTACTTTTAAGGTCTCTTCAGTTGTAAGAGTTGCCTGCATAGGAATGCCTGTGGAATGCTTCCTGTGGAGGAATATCCATTCAAAGTGTTGCATCAGAAATGAAACATCCTCATGGAAGTTTCCAAGAGATTTGCAGCTGGGACTTGTCATGAACTGTAATGAATACTGCAAGGTACTGTTGTTGTTGTTGTTGTTGTTGTTGTTGTTGTTGGGGGAGGGAGGGAGGGAGCAAACAAATTCTCCAGGCTCTGCAAACATTTTAACTTGTGTTTTCCCCATTTAATTCCTCCCACCCCACAACATTCCCAGCACTGGAAACAAGGTTTAAAGGCATTGAATTCGTTAAGGGGATACTCAACATTATTCTCTTAGAAGCAATGAGCAAGCTTTGAGCTTTGTTGCTGTTGTTGCTGGGGGGGTGGGGGTTAAATCCCTAAACACCAATTTCAAAGGTGATATTTGATATAATAATTTTTATTTTTTATTTTTTTAAAAGAAAAACAAAACACAACAACATAAACACACAATACACATACACTAAAATATCTCTTAAGATTGTAAGATATCTACCTTTGGCTCCCCTTACACAACAAATGCTCATTATTATTCTCTAGTTCTTATCTTAGTTGTATATCATACATTGTTCACAGACATCATCTCATTTCTCTCCTAATTTTAACAACAACAACAACAAAAAGAAAATTAACCATCTCAAAATTAAAAATCCACATACATACAAAGTGGTTGGGTGACCAGCCAGATGGGCGATTAATAAATTTAATTAATTAATAAATAAAATAAATACATAGATATAATTTTTCTCTATTTCTTGTACAAATTTTATAAAAGGTTTCCAATCTAACATTAATTTAGTTGTTGATCCTTCTTTAATTATAATAGTAAGTTTTGCCATCTCTGCCAGCTCCATCATTTTCATGATCCACGCGCTCACAGTTGGTATTGTTTCATTCTTCCACTTTTGTGCATACAATAACCTTGCAGCCGTTATCATGTAGAGAAAGAGGGTTCCCCCCTTCTCTTTTACGTGTTTATCTGTTAGTCCTAATAAAAAAGTTTCTGGCTTTAATTCTATAGTAGTCCTTAATATTCTTTGAGCTAAAGACTGTATTGGTTTCCAAAATGTTTTAGCTTTTTTACAAGTCCACCATAAATGATAAAACGTTCCCTCTTGACCTTCACATTTCCAACATTTTCCAGAAACACCTAAAAGGTGATATTTGAAAAGTTTCAAAATCCAAACATACTAATTTGAATTCTGAAATGTTCCTGAGCTGTTCATTCCTGAGTTCCATTTCAGCTCTTGTGAAAATATACTGCCCTGCTCACCACCCTTTTCTGAAAAATCCATGAGGCGCCTGAATGCTGACAGAACATTCTCCTTGTGTATCCCTCCTGAGGAAGCATTCCCAAAGGAAGGCATTATAGCAGCACTGGCCCTTGACACCGTGCTTATGTTGCCATTCCCAGAGAGAGATCACCAAATGGATAGCGTAGGGGCAGGGAATCTTTTTTTGAATAAATGGTTGCTATGGCTTTTAAAGGTTGTTTTTAATGTTTTGCCATGTTTTAATTTGATTATAGTTTTTATTGTCTGGAATCTTTGTAAGCTATCTTGGTGGACTTGAGAAAGGCGGTATTGAAATACATTTTTTTTTCTTTTTTCTATTGAGGGCCATATTCCCTCATGTGTAATTTGACAGGGGCTACATACCTGTGGCGGGTGAAGCCAAAGCCAGCAGTTGGTGGGGCCAGAAGCAAAAGTGGGTGATGCCACCTCTCCTCTCTTTTTCTGACACCCCCTTCTCTCTGTCTTTCTCTCTCTTCCTCACCACCCTGTGGGTAGCCTTGAGGGGAAAGATTGCTCTTGACAGATATATGAAATGATAGCTTTCAACATGCATTTGAAATTAGGCCAGGGGACCACATGAAATACGCCAAAAGCCACCTGTGGCCCTAGGGCAGCATGTTGCCCACTTTTATGATAAAAACTAATGACACCATCAACCTTCTCTGTGATGGGATTATTTTGTATTCCTTTTTCATGTTAAAAAGGCAGTTAGCAGAGGAAATACAAAAGGCAAAACAGAATGAGTGTTTACCAGTCCATGTTGTTGTTGTTGTTCAGTCATTTCAGTCGTGTCCAACTCTTCGTCACCCCATGGACCATAGCATGCCAGGCCTTCCTGTCCTGCGCTCTCTCCCGGAGTGTGCTCAAGTTCATATTCATTGCATCGGTGATGCTATCTAGCCATCTCATCCTCTGCCGTCCCCTTCTCCTTTTGCCTTCAATCTTTCCCAGCATCAGGGGCTTTTCCAGTGACTTTTCTCTTCACATTAGGTAGCCAAAATATTTGAGCTTCAGCTTCAGTATGTGTCCTTCCAATGAGCAGTCAGGGTTGATTTCCTTTAGGATTGACTGATTTGACCTCCTTGCAGTCCAGGGGACTTGTAAGAGTCTTCTCCAGCAACACGATGTCAGGGTGGAAACTGAGCCGATAGAACCCCAGAGCAGGTCTGATTCTGAGGAGGATCAACAATCCGTGGGAGAGGAGCCAGCTCATCCCTCACAGGTACAGCAGCTGGTAAAGATTCCTCCTGCCGGCATTCCTGAGATAGATAGTGACCCTGGCAGTGAGAAAGTGTGGGAGGGGGGCTTGCTAGACACAAGACGCAGATGCAGGGAGCGATGAGCGATGGAGGGCACGGAAAGGAGGCATAGCGCCCATTTGGCATGCAAGCAATGGCCATGTCCCATGGACCCAAGGGAAAAAGGGAGGATCTCTCCCTAGCCCATAAGTTCAGGGTCTTCAAGTGATTCTCCTTCAAATGGGGACCAACTGCCTACCCAGAGCACAGGCTACTCTGCTGTTCATTGTTTAGTCGCTGGTGATTAGCATCTGAAAGAGTCATTAAGTTGTAAAAGGATTAAAGCCTTGAAAAGAATCCTTTCATCTGTGTCTTGAGTTGGCTATTGGAGTGTACTGAAAGAGGCCCCTAGGGCGCTCCTGACACACAGTTCGAAAGCATCGATTCTTCGGCGCTCAGCCTTCCTTATAGTCCAGCTCTCACAGCCATACGTTGCTACTGGGAAAACCATAGCTTTGATTATACTAACCTTTGTCAGCAAGGTGATGTCTCTGCTTCTTACTATGCTGTCTAGGTGTGCCATAGCTTTCCTCCCAAGGAGCAAGCGTCTTTTAATTTCATGGCCACAGTCACCGTCTGTGGTGATCTTTGAGCCCAAGAAAATAACATCTGTCACTGCTTCCATTTCTTCCCCTTCTATATGCCAGGAAGTGATGGGGCCAGATGCCATGATTTTAGTTTTTTTAATGTTGAGTTTCAAACCAGCTTTTGCGCTCTCCACTTTCACCCTCAACAAGAGGCTCTTTAGATCCTCTTCGCTTTCTGCCATTAGGGTGGTATCGTCTGCGTATCTGAGGTTGTTGATAGTTTTCCCGGCAATCTTAATTCCAACCTGGGATTCATCCACCCCGGCATTTCTCATGATGTACTCTGCATATAAATTAAATAAGCAGGGCGACAATATACAGCCTTGTCATACGCGCTATTGTACGGTAGTTTGAACACTCTTTGGCATTGCCCTTCTTTGGAATTGGAATGTAAACTGACCTTTTCCAGTCTTGTGGCCATTGTTGAGTGTTCCAAATTTGTTGGCATATTGAGTGCAGCACTTTAACAGCATCATCTTTTAGAATCATAAATAGCTCAGCTGGAATACTGTCATCTCTGCTAGCTTTGTTGTTACTAATGCTTCCTAAGGCCCACTTGACTTCACTTTCTAGGATGTCCGGCTCAAGTTCAGTGACCGCACTATCATGGCTATCAGGGACATTCAGATCTTTCCTGTATAGTTCTTCTGTGTATTCTTTCCACCTCTTCTTAATCTCATCTGCTTCTGTTAGGTCCCTGCCTTCTTTGCCTTTATCATGCCCGTCTTTGCACAAAATGTTCCCTTAATATCTCCAATTTTTTGAAGAGACCTCTAGTCTTTCCCATTCTATTGTTTTCTTCACTTTCTTTGCATTGTTCATGTAAGAAGACCTTCTTGTCTCTCCTTGCTATTCTCTGGAAATCTGCATTCAGTTGGGTATATCTTCCCCTTTCTCCCTTGCTTTTCACTTCCCTTCTTTCCTCAGCTACTTGTAAAGCCTCATCAGACAGCCACTTTGCTTTCTTGCATTTCTTTTTCTTTGGGATGGATTGAGTTGCTGCCTCCTGAACAATGTTACGGACTTCTGTCCATAGTTCCTCAGGTACTCTGTCTATCAGGTCTAATCCCTTCAATCTATTCCTCACCTCCACTGTATATTCATCAGGGATATGATTGAGGTCATACCTGAATGGTTTAGTGGTTTTCCCTACGTTCTTCAATTTAAGCCGAAATTTTGCTAGAAGCCGCTCATGATCTGAGCCACAGTCAGCTCCAGGTCTTGTTTTTACTGACTGTATGGAGCTTCTCCATCTTTGGCTGCAAAGGACATAATCAATCTGAAAAGAGTGTTTGCTATGATCAGCGTGTTCTCTTGGCAAAATTCTATTAGCCTTTGTCCTACTTCATTTTGTACACCAAGGGCATGCTTGCCTGTTATCCCAGTGATTTCTTGACTTCCTACTTTAGCATTCCAATCCCCTGTGATGAAGAGGACATCTTTTTTTGGTGTTAGTTCTAGAAGGTGTTGTAGGTCTTCATAGAACCGATCAACCTCAGCTTCTTTGCCCTCAGTGGTTGGGGCATAGACTTGAATTACTGTGATGTTGAATGGTTTGCCTTGGATTCGTACTGAGATCGTTCTATCGTTTTTGAGATTGTACCCCAGTACTGGTTGTTGACTATGAGTGCTACTCCATTTCTTCTAAGGGATTCTTGCCCACAGTAGTAGATATGATGGTCACCTGAATTAAATTCACCCATGCTTGTCCATTTTAGTTCTCTGATTCCCAAGATGTCCATGTTCAATCTTGCCATCTCATGTTTGACCACCTCCAGCTTACCTTGATTCATTGATCTGACATTCCAGGTTCCTAAACAACATTGTTCTTTACAGCATCGGATTTTCTTTTCCCCACCAGACACATCCACAGCTGAGTGTCCTTTCGGCTTTGGCCCAGCCGCTTCACTCTTTCTGGCGCTACTTGGAAATTCCCTCTGCTCTTCCCCAGTAGTATATTGGACACTTTCCGACCTGAGGGTCTTCTCTTCTGGCATAATATCTTTTAACCTTGTCCATATGCACACACAATAAAATATGCACAATTTAACCAGTCCATATGCACACACAATAAAAGAGAGACCACACTCTTCTTTAATGAAGGAAAGAAAACAGTTTTACTCAAAAATGTGTTTGCATATACATGCAGGTACAGTGTAGACTTTCAAAAGGAGTTTGTTCAGTCCATTATTGTGCAGGAGCAAGAGAGCAAACACGTGTATTCTCGGCAATGGTGGAGGGCAGAGGTGGGATGGGGGGGAGAAGGAGAGGAGCAGGAAACACTGTAGGCTATAGAGATCCTAAGGCTAGCTATGCTCAAAATTCTTATGCATTAACTAGCTAACTGCAACACTGCCCCCTCCCTGTAACTTGAAGATGGGGTTGCAACATTCCCAACACTCTGGGTACGCTAGCCACTCTCCTGTTAGGTGCCTACATTGTCCAGCCTGATACAGCCCCAGACGGCGCCCTGCCTTTGCCAAGTAACACCCGCCCATTATCTCAGATTTCCCCTCCCTGTGTTGCAGTCACCAATTTGCAAGAGAAATTGAATAATTCCCCCACTGCATGCAGCATCACTGATTTGCTGTTCACATTCATTTTGCTTCTTAAATAGTATCTATATAGAGTCTATTAAATGTTCTTATTTCCACCTTTATTTCAAAGCTGTTCTTTTCAGCATGGTTCTGCTGACACTCCAGAGTCATTGATTTCTGATGCTATCATTGAGATTCTTATTTGCTTAGAGCTTTACGTCTTGAAGAGATGAGATTTCCACCTTAAATGAAACGGTCCTCAGCTTAATGCCGTGACATACTTCTAGCAATTCCGGAGCAGACAGCATGCTGAATGACACAAAGGGCAAAAGGGGGTTTAATCCATAAAGCCAATTCTAGCCCAAATAAGTGGCAATCTGAAAGTTCATTCTCAATAACTTTCTCATATGATAATTAGTCAGTCAGTTTATTATTATACAGTCACAACCATTGGGAACACAGAAGACAACTAACAATACAACAACTATTTAAAATATTTAAAACCTGAATAAAATAAACATTGTATGCTAAAATATCATCAACCAGTTATTACATGTGAGTCTGAAGAATGGCCTTACACATTTTAACAGCAGAGAATAAAAATTTTGCAACAGCCTCTGTTACATATTTATTACCATCAGCCAATAAGTAAGTCAAATGCCAGTCAGAGCATCTTCCAGGGAATTTATTTAAGATAGGGGTAATACATCTTAGGGTGCAATCCTATGCATATTTAGATAGAAAAAATCCTACAACTCCCAGCATGCTGCAGCCAGCTGGGGCATGTTGGGAGTTGTAGGACTTTTTTCTGTCTAAACATGCATAGGATTGTACCCTCATGTGCTCGTCTCTATACAAACAAATTACAAAAAGAAATATATGAGATAGAGACTCTACCACTTCATCTCCACATGGGCAGAGACGATTTATATAAGGAGGTCCCTGGAAGCGACCATCCAATACAGCAGAAGGAATTGCATTGAACCTGGCTTTAGGAAAAAATATATGATATTTAGGAACAGTAAAATGTTCAAGATATTTTGCATAACTCTTAATATCAAATGTCAAACCCAACTGAATTGGGGAACAGGCAGTAAGGGCAACAGATTAGGAATATTGAATGTCCAGGTCTTTAATTCGGAGTGCAAGGATAGATTTTACTTGAGAAAACTCTTGGGTGGCTTTCTCATATGAGATCTCGTAACAATGCAAACCAAATATAAAAGTGGCTTGGAAGGCTTGCTTTATTTGCAAATATATATATAACAGTTATGATAGTAAAGAATTATTAAGCCTTAGAAGCACCACACTATGGAAATTAGCAGGTCCTCCATCCTTTTCAATGCTGAAAAATCCCTTTCTCTCAGTGTCCTTGCAATGCCCCATCACACACATTTCACTGAACACTTTTTGAATGATTGAACGGGGCTAATGTGTGAAATCGGCCTTAGAACAGAAGTTTTAAAACACAGTCAGACATTGGCACTCCTTGTACTATGGCAGCCTTGCTCAACTTGGTGCCCTCGAGTTGTTTTGGCCTACTCTCAAACATCCCTGACTACTTGGGCAGATGGGAATTTAAGTCCAAACCTTCATGTTGGGGAAGGCTGTACTAAGGCAATACTACTTATAAGCCACTGCATTGTTTCCAGGTAACCTTTGTACAGAACAGCATGGGCAACTTGTGGCCCTCCGGATGTTTTTGTCTACAACTCCCATCAGTGCTAGCCAGCATTGCCAATGGTGAGGGATCACTGGAGTTGTAGGCCGAAACATCTGGAAGGCCACAAGTTGTCCACCTGATGTAGGCCACCTTCACACATTGGTTTTTTAGCAGGATTGTTTTTCTTTAATCACTGTTTTTTGCTGGAGCTTTAAACAATAACACTGCTTTCCTGCAGCTATCTCACAACACCCAGGGGTGTTGCTGGGGGGTGTTGAATAACAATGTCATGACAACAAATTGGGGGGGGCAGGTCACTGACCATGCTTCCAGTGACTGTTTCTGCCTGTCTCCCATTCCACTACTGTAAAGTGGTTAACCATCCCAAATGCTTCTCTGAAATCCCCCCAAACACAGCAGTGCTTACTTCTGAGTAAACTCATTGGCTGTAAGGCTTTCCTTTCCTAAGTGCTGTGTGGCTTCCTTCTGAGTAGGCATGTATAGGAGTGCATTGTAAATCTACTTAGAGTAGCAGTATTAAGGTCTCCCATCCCCTTCAATGAATTTACTGGGAACCTCCCCCTCCCATTGACTTCACTGACTGCTTCTTCTCCCTTTTGCTCACCAGTTTGATGCGTTTGTTTCATACAGCCATTGAATGGACTTGCACTCATGCCTGTGAAAACATCCATATGACTGGAAAGCCAGCCAGCCACTCTCTCTTCTCCTAGCCCACCTTACAGGGTTGTTGGGAAGCCAGAATAAGGGGGAAGAGCAACAACAGCGTGGGGGTGGGGGAGAAAAAGCCAGCCACTATCTCTTCTCCTAACCCACCTTACAGGGTTTTTGGGATGCCAGAATAAAGGGGAAGGACAACAACAGTGCAGGGGGGGGGAGCAAGCCAGGTCTAATGAAGAAGGTATCCTGTGAAGCGGTTGCCTGGGGCGGGGGGGGGGGCTGCTAGGGATGGCATGGTGCACTGACTGTATACAAGTCCATTTGTGGATTTCTTACTTCTGCAGTTGGGAACCCAGAAATCAGTATACCCTTCAAACTCAGTAGTGCAAGCAATATACTGCATTTAATTGCATCATACACTGAGATATTTAGCAGAGAAGGACTAGCAGCTCCAGCAACCCCAGGGTAAACCACCAAGAAGACTCTCTCTCCCTTGTAGGGATGTACGAAAGGTACTTACCTTTCGGAGAATATGATGATGGTGCGAGGGGAGGCGTTCCGTCCATCCCCCCGGAATCGTCACTGGGGGGGAGGCACTCCGTTCCTCCCCCCCCCCGGAATCCTGGCCTGCCAGCTGTGCTCCGCAGCAATTCTGCGGAGCCGCCGGCCAGCTCCGCCAGCAGCCGGATATCCGGCCGCTGGCTAGCAGGGACGCAAATGGCGGCGGCTGTAGCTGCCGCCGTTTGCATCCCTGCAGTCAGTCGTGATAGGCTATGTAAATCTTTACGTAGCCTATCACGGCTGATTTAAAAAAAAACAAAAAACGCGCATACACAAATGGCGACGGCCATGGCCGCCTCCATTTGCATTCCTTATTTTGGCACGTCTTAGTCTATGTAAACTTTTACGTAGACTAAGACGGCGAAAATAAGGGGAACGCAAATAGCATAGCGTCTACGCTATTTGCGTTCCCCTTATTTTCGCTGTCTTAGTCTACGTAAATGTTTACGTAGACTTGTTGTTCGTTGTTCAGTCGTTCAGTCGTGTCCGACTCTTCGTGACCCCATGGACCATAGCACGCCAGGCCTTCCTGTCCTGCGCTCTCTCCCGGAGTGTGCTCAAGTTCATATTCATTGCATCCGTGATGCTATCTAGCCATCTCATCCTCTGCCGTCCCCTTCTCCTTTTGCCTTCAGTCTTTCCCAGCATCAGGGTCTTTTCCAGGGAGTTTTCTCTTCGCATTAGGTGGCCAAAATATTGGAGCTTCAGCTTCATTATCTGTCCTTCCAATGAGCAGTCAGGGTTGATTTCCTTTAGGATGGACTGATTGGACCTCCTTGCAGTCCAGGGGACTCGTAAGAGTCTTCTCCAGCACCACAGTTCGAAAGCATCAATTCTTCGGCGCTCAGCCTTCCTTATAGTCCAGCTCTCACAGCCATACATTACTACTGGGAAAACCATAGCTTTGATTAGACGGACCTTTGTCGGCAAGGTGATGTCTCTGCTTCTTACTATGCTGTCTAGGTTTGCCATAGCTTTCCTCCCAAGGAGCAAGCGTCTTTTAATTTCATGGCTACAGTCACCATCTGCGGTGATCTTGGAGCCCAAGAAAGTAAAATCTGTCACTGCTTCCATTTCTTCCCCTTCTATATGCCAGGAAGTGATAGGGCCAGATGACATGATCTTAGTTTTTTTAATGTTGAGTTTCAAACCAGCTTTTGCACTCTCCTCTTTCACCCTCAACAAGAGGCTCTTGAGATCCTCTTCGCTTTCTGCCATTAGGGTGGTATCGTCTGCATATCGGAGGTTGTTGATAATTCTCCCGGCAATCTTAATTCCGACCTCTGATTCATCCAATCCGGCATTTCTCATGATGTACTCTGCATATAAGTTAAATAAGCAGGGTGACAATATGCAGCCTTGTCGTACTCCTTTCCCAATTTTGAACCAATCGGTTGTTCCATGTCTGGTTCTTACTGTTGCTTCTTGACCCTCATACAGGTTTCTCAGGAGACAGGTAAGGTGGTCTGGTACTCCCATCACTTTAAGAATTTGCCACATTTTGTTGTGATCCACACAATCAAAGGCTTTAGCGTAGTCAATGAAGCAGAAATAGACATTTTTCTGGAATTCTCTTGCTTTCTCCATGATCCAGCGAACGTTGGCGATTTGATCTCTAGTTCCTCTGCCTCTTCGAAACCCAGCTTGTACTTCCGGTAGTTCTCGGTTCGCATACTGCTGAAGCCTAGCTTGTAGGATTTTGAGCATCACCTTGCTGGCATGTGAAATGAGCGCAATTGTGCGGTAGTTTGAACACTCTTTGGCGTTGCCCTTCTTTGGAATTGGAATGTAAACTGACCTTTTCCAGTCTTGTGGCCACTGTTGAGTATTCCAGATTTGTTGGCATATTGAATGCAGCACTTTAACAGCATCATCTTTTAGGATTTTAAATAGCTCAGCTGGGAGACTGTCATCTCCGCTAGCTTTGTTGTTACTAATGCTTCCTAAGGCCCACTTGACTTCACTCTCGAGGATGTCCGGCTCAAGTTCAGTGACCGCACTATCATGGCTATCAGGGACATTCAGATCTTTCCTGTATAGTTCTTCTGTGTATTCTTGCCACCTCTTCTTAATCTCATCTGCTTCTGTTAGGTCCCTGCCTTCTTTGTCCTTTATCATGCCCGTCTTTGCACAAAATGTACCCTTGAGATCTCCAATTTTCTTGAAGAGATCTCTAGTCTTTCCCATTCTGTTGTTTTCCTCGATTTCTTTGCATTGTTCATTTAAGAAGGCCTTCTTGTCTCTCCTTGCTATTCTCTGGAACTCTGCATTCAGTTGGGTATATCTTCCCCTTTCTCCCTTGCTTTTCGCTTCCCTTCTTTCGTGAGCTACTTGTAAAGCCTCATCAGACAGCCACTTGGCTTTCTTGCATTTCTTTTTCTTTGGGACGGATTTTGTTGCTGCCTCCTGAACAATGTTACGGACCTCCGTCCATAGTTCCTCAGGCACTCTGTCTATCAGGTCTAATCCCTGAAATCTATTCCTCACCTCCACTGTATATTCATCAGGGATATGATTTAGGTCATACCTGAACGGTTTAGTGGTTTTCCCGACGTTCTTCAATTTAAGCCGAAATTTTGCAAGAAGCAGCTCATGATCTGAGCCACAGTCAGCTCCAGGTCTTGTTTTTACTGACTGTATGGAGCTTCTCCATCTTTGTCTGCAAAGGACATAATCAATCTGATTTCGATATTGACCATCTGGTGACGTCCATGTGTAGAGTCGCCTCTTGTGCTGTTGGAAAAGAGTGTTTGCTATGATCAGCATGTTCTCTTGGCAAAACTCTATTAGCTTTTGTCCTGCTTCATTTTGTACACCAAGGCCATGCCTGCCTGTTATCCCGGTGATTTCTTGACTTCCTACTTTAGCATTCCAATCCCCTATGATGAAGAGGACATCTTTTTTTGGTGTTAGTTCTAGAAGGTGTTGTAGGTCTTCATAGAACCGATCAACCTCAGCTTCTTCGGCCTCAGTGGTTGGGGCATAGACTTGAATTACTGTGATGTTGAATGGTTTGCCTTGGATTCGTACTGAGATCATTCTATCATTTTTAAGATTGTACCCCAGTACTGCTTTTCCCACCCTTTTGTTGACTATGAGTGCTACTCCATTTCTTCTAAGGGATTCTTGCCCACAGTAGTAGATATGATGGTCACCTGAATTAAATTCGCCCATGCCTGTCCATTTGAGTTCGCTGATTCCCAAGATGTCGATGTTCAATCTTGCCATCTCCTGTTTGACCACCTCCAGCTTACCTTGATTCATTGATCTGACATTCCAGGTTCCTAAACAATATTGTTCTTTACAGCATCGGATTTTCTTTTCACCACCAGACACATCCACAGCTGAGTGTCCTTTCGGGTTTGGCCCAGCCGCTTCACTCTTTCTGGCGCTACTTGGAAATACCCTCTGCTCTTCCCCAGTAGCATATTGGACACCTTCCGACCTGAGGGGCTCATCTTCCGGCGTCATCTCTTTTAGCCTTGTGATACGTTCCATGGGGTTTTCTTGGCAAGAATACTGGAGTGGGTTGCCATTTCCTTCTCCAGTGGACCACATTTTGTCAGAACTCTCTGCCATGACCTGTCCGTCTTGGGTGGCCCTGCACGGCATAGCTTATGGCTTCACTGAGTTACGCAAGCCCCTTCGCCACAACAAGGCAGTGATCCATGAAGCGTGCCAAAATAAGGAACGCAAATGGAGGCGGCCATGGCCGCCGCCATTTGTGTATGTGCGTTTTGTTTTGTTTTTAAGTCAGCCATGATAGGCTATGTAAAGATTTACGTAGCCTATCACGGTGTTTTTTTAAAATCTACGTAATAGATAGGCTACGTAAATCTTTACGTAGCCTATCACGTTTTTTTGTTTTTGTTTTTTTTTAAACCTGGAAATGGCGGTGGCGGCAGCCGGTCGGAAGACTGGCTGCCACCGCCGAGCCGCCACCGGAGCCGCCGCCGCCAGGAAGACCCACCCCAGGTAAGTCCCGTCCCGGGGGGGTGGCGGGGGGTGGCGGGCCGTTCCGCCACTGATTTCAGGGGGCTGAATGCACTGGCATTCGGCCTCCCCGAGATCCGTGGCGGAACTTTCGTACATCCCTACTCCCTTGTCACAAAGTTGGAGGAAGGAGGGGGCACGGGGCCAGCTCCTATAGCCCGCTACCCTGGTCACTAAAAGAGCTTCTGACTTCCCTCCTGCTGTGGAGGCGTGGAGGGACAGGGCGGGAACATCAGTCATATTACAGGGGAGGGGAGGGGGCATGGGGCCAGCATCCCCCTTCTGTCCTGATTTTTCCACGCAGCTCCTCCTAGCCACGAAAAGGTACAGTGGAGGTAAGTGCTATGAGAGTTGCCTGTATACAGGGCCAGTCTAAATACCGGAAAGGATCCGAAATCAAAAGGACCAGTTTGTAGTGGGATAAAATGCCAGGTGTGAAGAGAGCTATATAGAGCTAAGTGCTTGAGGCTGCAGTCCTTTACCCGCATATGTGGGAATAAGACCATTTGAAGTCAATGGAACTTATCTCTGAGTAGACCTGTATAGGACTGTACTGTAAGGGAAGGATTTTCAACATTTGCTTGATTAGCCAGTCTAGCTCCACTGTAGGTAAAGTCCAGAAATCATGCTGAACCCTCTCTGTATTTCACACCAACGGATACAGATGTTAGTATGTTATTCAAATAACATGAAGCACAGTTTTTGTATCTATAATCTGCTGAGTTATGAGATTATGCTTGTAGTGTAATCTTAGGCTTGAGGAGCTCAAGCCTGTTCTAATTTCATAATATGTAATGGAACTTTCCCTACAGTGGACAGCAACAGTTAGGTGAACACTTGGAACACTGCCCAGCTTTGGGGAGGGGCTTGTTTTGATTAGAGACTCCATAGCATATTATAGAAGGTCTCCAGAGATCCATAATGTCCAGGTAGAGCAGATGGGAACTTGGCTTCCATCAGCAAATTTTATTGGATTCTTTCCTTAAAAGGATAAAGTACTAACTCAACTCAGCTGCAAACTGAATCTTTTGGAATACCCCACCCTAAACCGATACAAGTATTTCAGAGACCACTAATTTGCCTCATTTCATATTTGAATGTTGTATTGTCCCAGACATGTTTTCCAAGGCCACCAAAAGCTCAGCTCTTTGCTCTCAAAATAAGTCTGCTTCAATTCCCTTACAGTGAAAGATGAACTTGTGATGGAAGTGAGTCATCTGGAGACCTTAGTTTACCACATTTCCTGAAACGCTGGGCAAATAGATTCCCTTGGACCTAATCCTAAAAACAAATAAATGGTGGAGGGCTAAATTAAGATCAATGATATTACATTTATGTTAATGGGTATTAACTGGTTCACATGCATAAATGTTTGCCAGATCAGAGCCCTAGTTTCTGTAATTATTGTTGCCCGAGTACATATTCCACCAGGAAGTTCTCCATATTATTGAGGAGCTCCTAGAGGTGAATTTACTGGTGGATCGCGCCCTGAGTTTCTTCACATAAAATACTGGCAAAACATCCCAGCCTCTCAAGAATATTTTGAGGAGACACATTTTTTGCTCATTAATTTTGCCATGTGTTTCCTTCCTTCACGAAATAGAAGAAAAGTCAATATGTACTGTTCTCTTTCTCTAACCTACCAGTTGACTGAATCTTTCATTGATGGACTCAGCCACCTTCAGTTAATTAGCCAATATACTATCGTGTGGTACATTTTATCTTCATTTTGACATAGAGGGAATAAACTAAAATCCTTTTTCTTTGCTGTAGAGAGCATTCTCTATTTCAGTTTCCTCCCCAAATTCACAGAAGATCATTCAAAGCCAGCACCTCTAATCTAAATTTCATTTCGTTGCTTCACCAGTTTTCACATACTGTTCTTTAGAAGCTTACTAAGGGTTCCTCAATGAGAAGAGCAATCATGGTGCACAAGTTCTCCTGAGTGACAGTTGACCCACCACTACTGGTCTTGCCCTGACCTGTGCGCAGCCAATTCAGAAGTGCACAGGCAGTTCACACAGGGCAACGTGAAGCCCAAGAATATGTCATGTACACACATTTATTTAAGAGCCTGAGCCATCAACTCAATGGAGCTTACTTCCAGGTAGGTGTGTGTAGGCTGGAAGATTAGGAGCCAGTTCATAAATTCATCAACATGGAAATTTTCTACAAGAGTTTTTCTACATGTAAGTGCCTGCCACTTTTGAACATGCGAAAGTAACTTTTGACATGCATAGATTTTTGATGTGCATAAATGTGAATGCCTTTTTTTTTAATTGAATAGATGACAGAGAGAGCATCAGGCACATAGGTGTATGTCTGATTCAGATGTCATTTCCTGCTGGCTGTTATAAGTCTTCTAGACTTAAGTAGCTTCACTACAATGCAAGCCTCCCTATTACTGACATGAAATTAAAATGAAATAGAAATGAAATTACTGAAATAAAGCGCACTCAGCTCAGAAAATGTTTTAAACCCCTTCAGCTCATCCATTCTTTCAGGGTGCTATTTTTCCAATGAAGTCTAAATCATAGTTTTCTTACAGTACATCCCCATACATGTCTATTCAAAAGTAAGTTCCACTGAGTTCAATGAGTCTTACTCCCCACTTAATCCCAATTGCGTCCTTTGAGGTCTTACTCCATATATAGCAGTTAATTTCCCCTCTTTTTAACATTTAGGGATACGTAGCTATAGTCTAATAAGGGTGGGGTTTCTGTCTCCTCCTGGACACTGAAGCAGGAAAAAGACTGCCTTGGTCAGAAAGGAATACGTTTGCTTTGATTCTGGAGCAATTTGTCTACACAGCTGTTCTGATTCTGCTTGAAATCCTTCATTTTTCTTCCTCTTTATTACATTTATGTTCCGCCTTTCTTCCACAGAACTTAAGGCAAAATACTCGAGGTTTCCACACAGTATAAAAAGGAGAAGAAAGGAGAAAGGACCACACCAATATGGCCCCCTCAAATGAAGTGGCAAACCCCTAGGTGATGTATAACATTTATTAAATTAACAACACAACACTCCATTATGGTGCCTAGTGCTTTTTAAACAACAGTTTTAAACTGGGCTTGCTTTGAGGATGGAGGTATCTCCTATATCAAATCCTGGAATATATCATTGCCCCCAAGGAAGCACTATAACTTGAAATGTGTTAGATATCATAAATAATTACTGGAATTTTTTTAATAATAGATTTTATTCATCACCTCGATGAATTAAGTGGGGTTTGCTATCCATTTTGTTCCCACGTCACCTCCCATGCAGGTACTAACCAAACTTGGATCTGCTACATTTCCATAAGATTGGTGCTCCATGTGCCTCAGACAATGCCCTACTTGTGTTATGGTGATAATTTGGTCAACAGTGAACACTTCCATTTATCATAGAATTCTCATCCTCTCTCTGCCAAACACTGGATGGCATGCATCCATGCAGCTTTTAAGATTCAAATATGTATCCCCAAAGTAACAAAATAAGTTCATGCAGAATAGTCTCTCTCATACTAACAACTGGATAAATTGCTGTCCAGTTTCCCCCCCCAACAGATTCCACTGTACTTAAATGAGGTAATCTTTACAGAAATACTGAAATGAAGAAAACGCTTTAAGGAATTATATCTTATTCAAGATTTCTCAAAGCTTTGGTGGGTCAATAAATTGTGGTTTGTTTCTATCAAACCACTGTGCTTTAATCCTGTAATTAACTAGCAATTAAGGGAGGTGTGCCTGTTATTTGAGGAGACCATACAAAAATCTAGCATTTTAAATGTATCTCATGATCCCTCTACCGCCACATGCACATTGATGCGTTTGTTCACTTATTGCTCTTGAAGCATGCTTGTCAATGCTGCCCCCCCCCCCCGCAGTCCTATGTGTTGCTGGAAGCGGCAGGAAATGGCCGTTTCATATACGTGACTCTGTGCAAGGGACGGCGGGGAGAGGAGAACGACTCCCATAAGCATAACTACCTGCCACCAGCTACTGCATAATGGATGAAAATGTGAATCCACTCTTACACCCTCACTTTTTTTTTAATTGAAAAGGAAAGTCTAGTTAACAAAAGTTAAGAAAGCAATTTGTAACAGGAAAGTGGTCTAAGTTTACGCATGGTCCAAACTAAAAGACAACCAGTATAGAGCAAAGCCCATCTCTGGAGGACACAGCCTGAGGTAACTTGATATATTCATTCCCAGCGCAGCCTCCTTCTCTGCTGATTACAAGACTCTACTAGTGTTTGCAGGACAGATTAGCCATTCTCCTCGTATATAAGAGACACTGTTCAAAGAGGCTGGAACGCAGCTGCCTCTTTACAGACTTTACCTAGTTTTCAAAAGGACAAGGATCATGTGACTGAGGGATGTATGCCTCTGCAATAGAAAATCTAAATTAATCTTCATAGAAAATGGAGGGTCTTGTTTGGATCTAGCAGAAAAGAAGAGCCACTTGTAGGTGAAATCTTCTTAAGACCAAAGTGAAACTTTCAGAGAATCCTGTGAAAATTTGGGACTGCAAGACTTCCTAAGCATGGCAGACAAAAGAAATTAGCTTTCCGAATAAAAGGTTCTTGGTTTAAATTTAAAAGTTTTTTGCCATAAGAGCCACTGCACTGCCAAATGTCTGAGAATGTAACATCTAATCCTCCTATCTAGTTACTGCAATTGCTCTGGCTGCTTTTTGTGTTTTTCCTTCTAGCTTTCTAGTCCTTTATATTCTTTCCTTTCTTTCTCTTCCTTGTTGGAGAAGAGGCAGGATTGTACATTTCATCTAGGAAATAGAAAAATAAGTATGTGTAGATTCAAGGTTCATAACAAACATTTTCAGTAATCCTGCAGTGCTTGCTGTTCTTCTGAGGTGTTTAAATCTCCATACCTCCTCTCTAAATTTCTCAAATTGACACGTGGATACAGAATCTGAACTTAGATAATGGGAATCAAAAATAGCACAGGCTAGTTAGCCTGGTATGAGGGATCAGGCCCGAATAAGTCTGCTGGTGCCAAGACATTCAATATTTGAGCTTGCACACAAGCCCCATTAGAATGGATGAGCCTCAGCACACACAGGGTTGCAAACTTTGGTCCTGCAGAGAATAACAATTCCTTACAAGAATGCTGTGCTGACATTGTGGCAGATATAGCTCTGCTTTATTAAATCTCTGATGACTATTAATATCTTTTCACTCTTCACCAAACACAATAAACCAAATAGACAACAACAATTATGTCAACAGGAATAGTCGGACAGAGGTATAAGACAGAGGATCCATTTATTCTCTATATTTATTCTGGGTACTTGAGTTATTAACAGAGACTTCTGTGTCCACAGTTGCAAGTAGAAACCATGTGAGGCAGGGCTGGCCCAAGACATTTTCCTGCCTGAGGTGGAGCAACAAATAGCATTTCCACCTCAAGTCAAGGTGTATAGCCATAGTACCCAGGGCTAGCCAAATTATTTTGGCACCTGAGGCAGAAAATCCCAGAAGCACCTCTCTGCTTCCAAGCAGTAAAAAGGCAACAAAAAGAAATAAATAATAATTTGCTGCGCTTTCATGACACCCCAAACCAGCTGCCTAAGGCAGCTACCTCATTCTGTCTAATGGTAGTGCTGGCCCTCAGAGAGAATCTAGATGTAAGTAACAGAAAAACTCTATCCTTAGACTGATGGCACAACCCTATCCAGATAGGCGTCTGCCTCCAAACTCGAAGGCGACTGCCTATCCAAAGTAGGGCAAGAGAAGCACAGGGGGGATCGTTCCCTCTGCACTTCTCCTGCCCTGCATTTTCAGCTAGACAGCTGATTGCGGCTGTCTAGCCGGGGGAGGACTGAGCGGAAAAAGAGGTTGCTGTACAATGTGTCATTCAGGCATTTCCGCCCTCCCAACCCTGGAACACCCCCAGACACGCCCCTTTTCAGCCGCTCCACACTCCTCTTGTGAGCATGGAGGACAGGGCTGTTCCATGCTGCCTCCAAGGCAGTGCGGAAGTGGGGGAGGTCGGTTCTCCAGGAACCAACCTTGCAGTGCGGGCTCCGAGGTCGGTTCCCGGAAAACAGGATATCCTATGGCCGACTAGCCGCTGTCTAGCAGCCATAGGATTGCTCCCTAAGAAAGTAATTGGATGGATTGTCTTTCTTCTTGCTTCTCAAATGCCATCCCCTCCCCTGCCATGTGCATAATGCTTCCTCTTCTATATGAATATCTAGATGGCTTCATCCATGACTATGGGCATCTCTACACCAGCCTGAAATCCTGCATTTAAAATGGGACTTTCTGCTTCTGTTCTAAATGAAGGATCACAATGGCTGCCTTTTTCATTTGCTTCCTTTTCTCCCACCCTTTCCCCCCCTTCTTCTCCCTGTATCTGAGTCTTCCATAATCTTTCATTGATCTCGCTCCTCTTCTTGCCGCTTTAACTCTTTTCACGGAGGACACTCAAGCGGAACACAATGGGGTAATTTGATACCTCATTATCTACTATCTATTTAAGAACAGAACACGAGGCATTTAGTGCCAGAGACGCCCTGGAGGGACACGGCATCATGTAAAGAGCCTGCAAACGTCTGTGAAGGAGCAATCTCAGTCGCAGGATAAAAGCTCCGTGTGAAGAAAGCCTATGAGTGGGGCTCATGTGGGACACCTCCAGGTTCACTTGATCCAACTGGCTTTAGATCAGGCCTTGAAGGATCTAACCCAATTATCCTTCCTCACCTGCAAAAAATAATCCTCTCCTGTTAGATGGCACTTCTCCTAGTGTGCAGCAATTTTGGATACTATTATTTTAACATGCTAATAAATAACGATCTGCTTAAGCCTTGTTTGAGAAAGCTGTATGAGCGTTTTTCCTTGTAAGGAAGCACGGGCCACAAGGAATAATTTAACTAAAGCTGTCACCCTTGCTCTTCTTCTTTGGGTGGAACAGACATTAACATTCTTAACAGTGGACCATCACAATGATTTCCTCAACTGCAGAATGAACCTGGTTTTGCAGCCAGTTTTACAGGCATACAAATATGCAAGTCTAACAGGCAATATGCTATCAGTCTTGCACTTTAGGTGGGCTCTGCATTTATGCATTTATAGGAATATATGTTAACAGTAAGATGGGAAGCTACTTCATATCAAATCAAGCCATTCGTCCAATTTGCTCTGTTTTGTCCACACCAGGGGTACACTACCAACAGGGCCAAGGATCCCTTTCTTGGTGTCTGCCAAAGTGCCCTAACCATCCCACTTACAAAAAAGCCCCAACACATTTTCTTACTGGCAGCTGGGATTACTTCTAAGCAATGTCAAGGCCTCCAGCCACTGCCATCTTGATTTCCCATGAACACCTCTATGGCTACTTGATGGAGCTCAGAGACATTCTTAGGAAATGAAGACAGTGGGCAGCTGCAGAATGATGTTTGCCTTACAGCATGCCCAGCCACCAAAAAAAAAAAAGAAGAGGAAAAATTAAAAGGTGCCGGAAACTGTGGGTTCAAAGGAGTTGTTCAGTATGCTGTGGCTCATACTCCACCTCTACCTTGTACACAGTCATTTGGGCAGGTTACTTGTCCTTTGTGACTAGCCATGCCTCCCATGGCAGTCATTTTGCCCATGACAGTTTCTCAAATTGCCAAATGTGCCCAACAGGCCCCCAAAAGCTACTTACCCCTGGTCTACACTGATTGGCAGTAGCTCTCCAGGGTTTCAGACAGGAGACTTTTCCAATCCTACTTGGAAGGACTGAACCTGAGACATTTTCCATGCAAAGCAGGTACTTTAGTACCAAGCTATGGCCCTTCATTTTCTGGAGATGCCAGGGACCAAATCTGGAACCTTCACTTTACTCAAGAAATATTTTTTAATAACCACTTGTTTAAAATACAAAAATTCACACAGAGACAGTATCTTTATTAGAACCAATGGCCAAAAAATGCACAGAATTGTGATTGCAAGCTTTCAGGATCTCCAAAGCTCTTCATCAGGCAAGATGAAGAAAAGATGGAGGTGGGGGGAGACAAGAAAAGAAGAGGCTGATGATCTGGAAGTCATGAAGTCTGTATGATTAGAATTTTAACATGGAGTATAGGAGGCGATGCAGACTTTAAATGGATTAGGCTGTATGTGAGTTTATGCAGGATTTATTTATTTATTTATTAAATTTATTAATCGCCCACCTGGCTGGCCACCCAGCCACTCTGGGTGATGTACCAAGCATACAACAAAACAGTCTAAAACAATAAAATTCTACAATAAAAACATTTTCTAAAATACCCTAACCCACCCCAAATGCCTGCCTGAACAACCACGTTTTTAATGCATGGCGGAAGCTCATTAAAGAGCGGGCATGGTGGAGTTCCCTAGGGAGGGAGTGCCACAGAGTGGGGACTACCACAGAAAAGGCCCTCTCCCTCGTCCCCACCAGTCTAGCTGTCCTGGCTGATGGGACAGAGAGAAAGCCATCCGAGGCTGATCTTGTTAATTGGCCTGTCTGGTGTTGCTGGAGGCGCTCCTTAATATAGGCTGGGCCAGAACCATATAGGGTTTTAAAGGTCAAAACCAACACCTTGAATTTGGCCCGGAAAACAACTGGTAACCAGTGCAACTCCTTCAGCACTGGAGTGATGTGATCTTGCCGGCGCCTGCCTTTAATCAGGCGAGCCGCCACGTTCTGTACCAGCTGCAGCTTCCAAGCCATCTTCAAGGGTAACTCCACATAGAGCGCATTACAGTAGTCTAAACGAGAGGAGACCAGGGCATGTACTACCAATGGGAGCAGATGGTTGGGAAGGAAGGGGCGCAGCCACCGTATCAGATGGAGTTGATACAGCGCTTCCGGCTCACAGCTGACACCTGAGCCTCCATGGATAGCTGGGAGTCCAAAATGACCCCCAAGCTGTGGACCTGGTCTTTCAAGGGTAGCCATACCCCATTCAACACCAGGTCAACATCCCCCAGCCTCCTCTTGTCTCCCACCAAAAGTACCTCGGTCTTGTCAGGGTTCAGCTTCAGCTTATTCCTCCCCATCCAGCCACTCACTGTCTCCAGACATTTGGACAGGGATTCCATGGCCAACCTTGGTGAAGATTTGAATGAGAGGTAGAGCTGCATGTCATCCGCATATTGATGACACCTTACCCCAAACCTCCTGATGATAGCCCCCAGCAGCTTCACATAGATGTTAAATCACATCGGGGAGAGGATGGAACCCTGTGGCACCCCACAAGTGAGTGGCCACGGGTCCGAAACCTCCTCTCATAGTGCTACCCTCTGGTACCTGCCGGAGAGGAAGGACCGGAACTGCCACAATACAGTGTCTCCAATGCCCAACCCCTCCAGGTGGTCCAGGAGGATACCGTGACCAACGGTATCAAAAGCTGCTGGAAGGTCGAGGAGAACAAGGAAGGAGCATTCATCCCTATCCACAGCCCTCCTCATATCATCCACCAAGGCAACCAAGGCCGTTTCTGTCCCATGCCCAAGCCTGAAGCCCGACTGAAATGGTCTAGATAATCGGCTTCTTCCAAGTATGCCTTCAACTGCATCGCCACCACCCGCTCAATCACCTTGCCCCAAAATGGCAGATTCGAGACTGGGCGAAAGTTGTTCAGAACTTGGGGATCCAAAGAGGGCTTCTTTAAGAGCGGTCTTATCACTGCCTCCTTGAGGGCTGATGGCATCACTCCCTCCTCAAGGGAGGTGTTCACCACTGCCCTGATCCCCTCACCCCATCTCTCTCTGCAGCCCATAATGAGCCAAGATGGGCAAGGATCAAGTAAGCACGTGGTCCACTTCATCAGAAGGAAGAAGCTGGAACCGATCCCACAAAGCCGGTTTGCCACAGGCCGCCTCTTGCTCACTAGCGGTATCCACAGTGCATGGAATAACACTCCTAATCAATTTTATCTGCAGAGTGCCTTGCCAAGGCTTCATAGGAGGCCTTAGAATGCTCCAGTGGTTCCAGAGCCACTGGACCAACCAGGCTCCGGACCACTTGGAGCAGCCTCCTGGGACAGCACTCTGCAGACGCAATAGAAGCAGCATAATATTCCTTTTTTGCTGCCTCCACAGCCACGTGATAGGCTGAAGATACAGCTCTAGCCCGTGTCTGATTGTCTTTGGAGCGAGACTTCCGCCACCAGCGCTCTAGCCGTCTCACCTCCTGTTTCAGAGCTCGTAACTGCAGATTGAACCATGGTGCAGTCCGAGCCCTGTTCAGGGAAAGAGGGCATTTCGGAGCCACCTGATCTAATGCCCCAGTGATTGCGGCATTCCAGCCACCCAACAGGGTCTTGACCAAGTGGCCGTTGGCGTGCTCCAGAGAATCCCCAAGTGCATTCAGGAATCCACTCCGATCCATAAGACGCCTGGGGCGGACCATTTTAATGGGTCCTCCACCTCTGTAGAGGGGTTGTAGAACCGAGAAGTTGTGGCGATGCAGTTGAAGGCACACTTGGAATAAACTGATTATCTATATGGTTTATATGGATAGGGGTGAAGTTTATATGGACAGTTTATATGGATAGGGGTGAAGGCTCCTCGACCTCTCAGCAGCTTTTGATACCATTGACCACGGTATCCTCCTGGACCACCTGGAGGGGTTGGGCATTGGAGACACTGTATTGTGGTGGTTCTGGTCCTTCCTCTCCGGCAGGTACCAGAGGGTAGCACTGTGGCTACCCATTTCACCCATTTCACTGTGGCTACCCATTTCAGAAGTGGCTACCCATTTCAGTCGGGCTTCAGGCTTGGGCATGGGACAGAAACGGCCTTGGTTGCCTTGGTGGATGATATGAGGAGGGCTCTGGATAGGGGTGAATGCTCCTTCCTTGTTCTCCTCGATCTTCCAGCAGCTTTTGATACCGTTGGTCACGGTATCCTCCTGGACCACCTGGAGGAGTTGGGCATTGGAGACACTGTATTGTGGCAGTTCCGGTCCTTCCTCTCTGGCAGGTACCAGAGGGTAGCACTGGGAGAGGAGGTTTCGGACCCGTGGCTGCTCACTTGTGGGATGCCACAGGGTTCCATCCTCTCCCCGATGTGATTTAACATCTATGTGAAGCTGCTGGGGGCTATCATCAGGAGGTTTGGGGTAAGGTGTCATCAATATGCGGATGATATGCAGCTCTATCTCTCATTCAAATCTTCACCAAGGTTGGCCATGGAATCCCTGTCCAAATGTCTGGAGACAGTGAGTGGCTGGATGGGGAGGAATAAGCTGAAGCTGAACCCTGACAAGACCGAGGTACTTTTGGTGGGAGACAAGAGGAGGCTGGGGGATGTTGACCTGGTGTTGAATGGGGTATGGCTACCCTTGAAAGACCAGGTCCACAGCTTGGGGGTCATTTTGGACTCCCAGCTATCCATGGAGGCTCAGGTGTCAGCTGTGAGCCGGAAGCGCTGCATCAACTCCATCTGATACGGTGGCTGCGCCCCTTCCTTCCCAACCATCTGCTCCCATTGGTAGTACATGCCCTGGTCTCCTCTCGTTTAGACTACCGTAATGCGCTTTATGTGGAGTTACCCTTGAAGATGGCTTGGAAGCTGCAGCTGGTACAGAACGCGGCAGCTCGCCTGATTAAAGGCAGGCACTGGCGAGATCACATCACTCCAGTGCTGAAGGAGTTGCACTGGTTACCAGTTGTTTTCCGGGCCAAATTCAAGGTGTTGGTTTTGACCTTTAAAACCCTATATGGTTCTGGCCCAGCCTATCTTAAGGAGCGCCTCCAGCAACACCAGACAGGCCACTTAACAAGATCAGCCTCGGATGGCCTTCTCTCTGTCCCATCAGCCAGGACAGCTAGACTGGTGGGGACGAGGGAGAGGGCCTTTTCTGTGGTGGTCCCCACTCTGTGGAACTCCCTCCCTAGGGAACTCCGCCATGCCCCCTCTTTAATGAGCTTCCATCATGCATTAAAAATGTGGTTGTTCAGGCAGGCATTTGGGGTGGGTTAGGGTATTTTAGAAAATGTTTTTACTGTAGAATTTTATTGTTTTAAACTGTTTTATTGTACGCTGTACATCGCCCAGAGTGGCTGGGTGGCCAGCCAGGTGGGTGATTAATAAATTTAATAATAAATTTAAAAAAATATGCACGCATGCACGCACACACTACAAGATCATTTGTGATTGTAAAGGAGAATTTTGTTTTCCAGGTTTATTTTACCTAAATGACCTCTCATATGCCACAAGGAGGCAAGATTCCCATCTGGTTTGAAACTTCAGTTCAGATAAGAATATATGTACAATATTTTTTTTCTTGTACAGAATAAACTGGGCTGCAGGGGGGACAGAGAACATGGCTATTCCTGAAAAGACTGGGAGTTACTAAGGCACTTGGGTTTCAATCTTTCATAAAAGAGAATGGGCTGGTTTGTACAATCTAAGAGCCCACCATGGCTTATTTAAGCCACAATGGGCTGTGGTACATGCTGGGGCATGTGGGCAGCTGTTTTGAATATTCAGTACCTAGCCACAGCTTGTCATGTTGTACAAATCCAGGAACTATGGGTTATATGAGGGTTAAACAACCCTTGCAAAACCTATGGTATGTTTAACCTTCACATAACCTACGGTCCCCAGATTCACACGACATGACAAGCTGTGGTCGGGCATTGATGTGAACTGGGTCAATCTGTCTTCTCTCTTCCTAAATGAAAGGAAGCAGCAACTATCTAGAAGAGTCATCCACAATCTTGTGCCCTCCAGAAGTGTTGGACTACAACTCCCATCATCTCCCATCCAGCATGGTTGGGGGAGGCTGATCTGGTCCTACACTATTATTGGGACTTTTAAGGTGCAAAGCACACTGGCCTATCTTTAGTTCCACGGAAGTAAATTGCAATTTTAAGATTTATACAAATGAGGATAATGTAGTGCTATCTGTTATTTCCAACCTCACAGAGTGCAGTTTAATGGTATAATTATTGCCATGCTCTAAACAGAGATATGCTTCAACTCAAGCCAGAGGAGGAGGAGGAGGAGGAAAGAAGACAGAGGAGGAGAACAGGGGGGTCCAAATGCCAAATTATCAGAGCTTCTATATTTAGGTCAGGGATATAACAAAAGCAAGGGCAGAGAAGATGCGTTTCCCAAAATTGGAGACATGAGAACCATACCTGCCCTTGGATGGGATAGTATCCTTCTTTCATTTTATTTCACATGCAGGGAGAGGGGGAAATTAGCAAACAAAAGCTAACGGCTTCGGCTATTGGGCAGTATAGAAATGAAATAAATACATAAAATAAACTATACTTTAGATCGGGAGTGCACAGAAGAAGGTAGATTGGGATCTCCTGGGTGATTGCAGTAGATCAGCAAGGCTTTCTGACTCCCAATTACTTAGCAGTAACAAGAGCAATCTGGCATTCCCCTCCTAAATTAGCCTCTGAAGTGAAGCTTAGGATAACCAAGGGGGTGTCTCCATGAACAATTTACTCCGAGCTGGCTGCATTTGGAGGTCTTTAGGGATATATGGCAGAGTGGACATCCAGCAGCCACACCGGAGCTTATCAGGGAAAAACCAGATTTCCTGAGACTGCTTGAAGTACGATTCGTTTCCTGAAGTCAGGTTCTCCGTGGTATAGCTGTTGCGTGCCCCGACCCCTGCATTTACTTCAGATATGCTAGCCCTGCCCAGGGGTGTGCCATTTACTGTGACCCCAGTCAAAGGGTGTTTCCTGTCCCTGTGTTTCCCAGCACAAACCAATTAGTGTCTACTCAGAAGTAACTCCCATTGTGGTCAATGAGGCTTGTCCCCTGAATGTGCACACCAGAGATCCCTCTCAATTGAAATAACACATTTTAAAGTACTAATTCCCTGAAGGCTGAAAATTGCTTTCCCCGAGCTGCGATTCTTCCTTGTTTGGTTTATTGCCTTCGGAAGTAACTAATTCAGACCTTCATTCCTGTGCAGTATTGGGTTAGAAATGGGGCTGGTTTCCTATATGTGTCTACTCAGAAGTAACTCCCATTGTGGTCAATGAGGCTTGTTCCCGAATGCGCACCGAGTCCTATGAATCAAAATAACGCATTTAGAGAGCATTAATGTCAAAGCTTTGACCGATTGCAGCAGAGCAGCTAGAACACTGTGTTCCGGAAAGGATTGTTTATGTAAGGAAGTAAAAGGGGGGGGGGGAGAGAGAAGGAGATTGTTCCTGTCCCCTCTGTGTTTCCCAACACAAACCAATTAGTGTCTACTCAGAAGTAACTCCCACTGTGGTCAATGAGTCTTGTCCCCTGAATGCGGAGGAGCCTCTCTTATTCTCCAAGGAGAAAAGAGGGGAGAGCCTGGAGCGGGGGAGCCTCTCTTATTGGTTGAGCAGCCCCTACCAGTCAGATGATGTTCACTCCAAACCCTCTACCTTACCCAGAAGTATGTTCTGTGAAGCAATTTTTACTGGTGTGATACACTCACTTGTGGAGCCCTGTGTAGAGCAAAGCCGGCTCCTTGAAAAATCCGGATAAGCCACAATTGGCTTCTCCTTCCGTCTCCTTCCATTGTCATGGAGACATTCCCTAGAGTGGATTTTTCTGTGAAAGAGACTGTGAGCTCAGTTTAGCTCTGGTACTCAGAACAAATCCCTAGGCTCAGAATGTGCCTAGAGGTACCCTGTTCTTTAATGCAATGCTTTTTGCACCAGGTTCTAGTTGGTGGATCTTCGGGTTCTAGTAAAAAACAAAGACAAAGTAGATGTACAACCCTGAAGATAACCATCAAGGTATAACAGTACTGAGTTTTAAGGGACAGGTAAAGACTTGCCTGTTCTGCCATGTCTTGTGGGAGCTAATTCTGCTGTGGATTATATTTTTTAATGGATTTCAGCTGGTGTTTTATCTGCCGTGGGTTTCTTAGTCTTTTAAAATTTGAGCATAAGTGGTATTTTATTGTTTATTTTCTATATAGTGCATATTGTTACTTTTCTGTGGAAAGGCAGTTTAGAAAGATTGGAAATAAATATGTTTTTAACAACATGGAAAGCCTGCTTCTCCTAGGCCTCAGGGATTGCTTCATGTATTTTCCTTTACATTCCAAAAGAATTTCACCTTAGTTTTCATTGGAATTGCAAGATATAGTGGGTGGTTTTGAGTTTGCTGAAGGCAACTCTGGGCCAAATTCATCATGGTAAAAAAAAATCCTGCCTATTTTAATTCTTAGACCATAGGCTTTGATCTTAAAATCAAGAAAGGGTTTCAAGCCCATAAATACCTTCCCTAGGAACTTGTATTTTTCAGCATAATTGCTCAGGCAATAATACCATATTTGGCATTGTTTCGTGTATTTTAGGCTTTGACTGCTATGGGAAAAAAGGAAATGTTACTCTTTAAGGCATGCACCCCCTTAACTCCTTCCCTATTCAGTACAGCACTTACAGAAATGCTCAAAGTTAATCAGGCTGCTAAGTGCTTTAGCGAGATGTGACCGGTTAGGGTGGCCATGTGTTCTACTTTACAGAGGACAGTCCTCTACTTGAAGGCATCCTCTCTTTGCAAGGCTGTCCAGTTCAACTCCAGCTTAAAGAGAAAGAACCATCAGAAGGAAAAGCAGCGAGGGCCCTTAAAGTGGCCTATCAACAGTGTGCACCTGGGCAGCAGACTGAGCAGGCACACAGCTCACCTAGTCACCTAGTCTTCCCCACTATGGTGAGATGTACTGTATTTCTATTTAAATTAAAGTAATTCTTTCTAAATTTGCATCTATACATATCAATTAGCACATGCACATTTCATGCAAAGTGTATTCTCTTTTGTCCTCTTTATTTGCTGATGCATTTCCTCTTTTTTGGCCTAGCAGGAATGGCCGCCCTACCTTGCAATTTAAGACCCAGCCCCCTTTGATTGGCCTTCCCACTGCTACACCACAGGCTGCTAGAAGTTATAGACAAACGGCAATATCCATTTGGACGTGGGCATTAATGTAAACTACATTGTGCTAGTGTAAGAGCCAGTGTGGCGTACTGGTTAGAGTGTTGGACTGGGACTTGGGAGATCCAGGTTCTAGTCCCCAGACTCCCCACTCAGCCATGAAGCTGACTGGGTGACTTTGGGCCACTGACTCTCAGCCTAACCAATCTCACAGGATTGTTGTGAGGACAAAACGGAGAGGAGGAGGACCATGTAAGCCACCTTGGGTTCCTTGCAAGAGGAAAAAGGGCAGGATATAAATTTGATGATGATGGAAGGGACCTCTAGCACAATGCCACTAGTGTTAGCTGGCATGATGGGATTCCCCGTAAAACCCGTCATTTCAACTAACCCTACTGGCATTGCAATAGAGGTCCCTTAAGCTAGTGCAACATAATTTAGCACTCATGTCAAATTGGATATGGCCCAGTGACAGTAACCCTGCTCAGTTCACTAAATCTGTGGATAATGAATATGTGAAGGGGGGTAGGATTGCACCATGGACCCCACCCGCAACCTCCACCCATTAATCTGAACCTCTGCACAGAGCCTCTTCCAGGACCAGCTCTAGGTTTGGGGCAAGATGTGCTTAGTGGGACCCCTTCCCGAGGGGCGCCACCTCCTCTTCACTGCTGTTGCTTCTACACCTTCGCTCGCCCTCTGCCTCTGGGCCCAGACTGCACAGCCAAGAGGGTGAGGTGAGTGGAGGTGGCTGCTCCTACTCCTTACATCTGTCACTGTGAGCTCACTCCAAGAGGGAAAGTGCCATTGCTGCCTGTTCAAAGAGGAGGAATCAGTATGCTCAGCTGAGGGCTCCAGGGTCAGTAGGGAACTGGCTGGGGATGATGGGAGTTGTGATCTAACCGAACTGTCATGTACCAGGTTGCCACCCTAAGCCTTGCAGAGTGGTACAACATGTGTTGTTCACTTCTTAATCATCTGGGGAAAATTGCAACCCAGCTACCAAAAGAAAATATCGCAAGGGTGCCTGCATCGTAGGTGAAAGTAGAAAAGTATGGAAGCATGTTTTCAGAAATAAAAACCTTCCTTCATGCAAGCAGTGAATGGAATGCTGGGGCTCTGTTTTTGACTCAGCAGCCCATCTCTTTGAAATTCAGAACACTCCCCCATCCGAAAGATTAGGACAAATATACAATAAAAGGTTGATGAGAGATAAATGAAGACAGAAGTTTAAAATGTCTAAGCCAACCCAGAAGGGTGGAGAATTGTTTTTTTTAGACAAAAGCTACAAAAAGCAAAATGCAGAAATTCGTTGCTGATTTGTATAAGAGCATTACAAAAACAGGTACATTAGTGGGATAACATAATTCATGTGACTCAAGCTATTCAGGCACACTGCCGCAAAAACCCTTTATTTGTTTAAAGGAAATTCTTTAACAATGGCTGTGCTTGCTTCAGCAAGCATGGCTTACTGTTTAATAATGCCCAGGTCTTTTAATTATTATTTCAAATTCAGGTTTTCCCCTTCTGACAATGTTTGAACAGATGGTATGCACTGTAGCACCTACCAACTTTGTCATACTTACTTTGTTTTAATAGAGGAAATACGCTGAGGGGGAAAGAGGTGGATATGTTAAAATACTGCTTTTTAAAACGTGAGTAGGTGCTTCTACCAAAACAAGTAACTCTCCATGAGAGAATTGCAAAAATGCCATTACAGAGCAGACTGATGTTCTGTTATTGGATAGGGGTTGGTCAAGATGATCCTTCACAATCCCTTCCAACTTAGATTCTTGACTCTAAGATTTCTGTAAGTAGAGAAAGCAGTGGGGCTGTCTCCACCATCGATTTACTCCAACCCAGCTGCGTGTGGAGGTCATTAGGGATGCATGACATCCTGGCCAACCAGCAGCCACCCCAGACTTCATCAGGGAAAAAACTGATTTCCTGAGACTGCTTGAAGTCCAATTCTTTTCCTTAAGTCGGGTTCTCCCTGGTATAGTTGCTGTGTGCTCCAACCCCCGCACTGACCTCGGCTATGCTAGCCCTGCCCAGGGGTGTGCCTTTCACCGTGACCCCGGTCAAGGGGTGTTTTCTGTGTGTTTCCCGTCCCTGCACAAACCAATTAGTGTCTACTCAGAAGTAACTCCCATTGTGGTTAATGAGGCTTGCCCTCTGAATGCCCACACCAGTACTTACAGAGATCCCCCTCAATTGAAATGGCACAGTTTAAAGCCCAACTCCCCAAGTGCAGTTAAGTGCGATCTTGAGGCTCAGATTCTCCATCATTTGCTTTATTGCCGAAGGAAGTAACTAATTCACAGCTTTGTTATAGAGATCCCGCGCAGTACTGGTTTGGTTAGAAAGGGGGCTGGTTTCCCATGCCTGTGTTCTCTGCCCTCTTTCCCAGCACAAGCATATGTGTGTCTACTCGGATGTAACTCCCATTGTGCTTAGTGAGGCTTGCTCCTGAAATGCAGGTGCATCTGGAAAAAAAGGGGGGAAAGGCGGGGAGCTTCTCGTATTGGCTGAGCAGCCCCTGCCAGTCAGGTGACACTCACTCCAAACCCCACCCCCACCAGGAAGTATGTTCTGTGAAGTGATTTTTACTGGTGTGGAGCACTCCCTTGTAGTGCCCTGCATGGACCAAATCACAGCAAAGTTGATTCCTTTTTAAAAAATCCGATACTCCTCCATTCGCTTCTCCTTCCATTGTCATAGAGACATGGTCAATGTGAGTTGCCTGAGGCAAACTTGACAAAATATTGTTGATAGCCTATAAGGCGGGAAGATAACCTCCAGCCCATGGGCCTAACCCACCTCATAGAGGGCTTAGCACCCTCCATGCTCCCTTCCTCCTCCTCATGCACCACTCGCCGTGAGAAGAGGAATTCCCCTGGGGTTTTTCATTGCTGCATGGCCGCCATTTTGAATATTCAAGCCACAGTGGGGGCATGCCGTTGCTTGTTGTTATGTGCAAACCTGGTGAGGATGGGATGCTTGCATGCTTGACCCAAGCAACCCATGGGCTGTTTTAGAGTTGTGGGTGGCTTGTCAAGCACCCCAATAACACACCCTTGCCAGGTTAGCACATAATAAGCTAAGGCGCACCCCCACCATGGCTTGAATATTCAAAATGGAGGCTGCTGAGGCAATGAGAAGCCCCATGGGGAAATTCCCCCATGGTGACTTCTTGTTACATGAGAACCTGACCACATTCTCCATGCAGAGAGAGGCATGGAGTTCCATGACTCTCTCTACAAAGAGGGAAAACATGTTTTTAAAGTGAGTGAGATGGGGTAGATTATGTTAATGGAGAGGGAGGGGCTTCACAGTGGGCCCCTGCCCCCTTGCCATCATCTGGCCTATAATACTCACATGATATATTTCAGTGGGAGCTAAGACAGTCCAAGAAGATTGGTGATGTGCATTGATGACTCACCCTTCTTCCCCACCACAAGACTGGGAGCTTTTCTACATGAGAATGTTAATAGGCTGTTAATCTACTGTATCTACTTTCGGTTTCATCTCAGAATTGGGGTCTGAGTACAACAGGAGCAGCATTTCCTTTTCTGCTTTTCTGCTACATAACCTCTAGGTGGCGCTGTGGTATAGCAGAATAGCACACATACACAAGAGGAAATTGCACTTTCTTTCGCTTTCACAATTAAATGGTGCATTTTCCTTGCTCTAAAAAGAGTTGCTGAAAGTGCTGGTGCTGGTTAAACACAGAAGCAAAACTGCAGGGCCATGACATTGTCTAAAGAATCTGTAAACAACCATGAGTAGGGAATAATTAGTGCACGATAAATGCCTGGTGTAGAAAAGCCCTGGGAGAGGGGGCGAGTTTGTCTCCTGATTATGTGTAATCAGGAGACAAAGCAAAAGCCTGAAGCTTTGGAGTGAGATCGGAAGAGTCACAGAGAGAGCTGAGTTACTCTTTGCAAGAAACCTATGGCGCTGGTGGTCCACCTAGAAATATAATGGGAGAACAGTACCTGTTGGGGTGTTCATGCTGTGACTTCCACTTATGCTCAACCTGTATATATGTGTAAATAAACCATATATTACAGGAACCCCATAAGCCTCCAATGGCCTCATGCAAAGGAAACAAAACTCTGGTTTAAACAAAAAACAAAGGCAGTAGTGCTGGCCGTAAGAAAAATGTCAAAATCCATATAGTGTAATACCTTTATTAGGCCAACTCAAAGATCACCAGAAATGTGCAAGCTTTTGAAATCTCCAGATCTCTTCATCAGGCAAGGTGTTACAAAAAGCAGGTTGGCAGGGGAGATGGAAGGGAAAGCTGACTAGATGTTGTAGGCCGGATGTCTGCATGGTCAGAGTCATAAGATGATACAGAGGAGGAGGGGTTGCAGACATTGAGATTGGGCTCTGCCAGGTGATGTTACGGTGGGGGGGCAGGGGCATCTGGGTAATGCTCAAACCCATGGAGTTCTCAATGCTCAGAGAAGGGGGATTCAAGGGCATGACGGTATTTTTATCTGCAGCAGTGACTAGCACTAGATATATGTGGGATTTATATGTGGGCCAGGAGTTAAATCCCCACAATACACCAAGGGATATCTGGATGCCCCTGCCATCTGAGGCCAGGGAGAGCGCCTTATTGGTGGTGGCACCCTGATGGTGGATTGTCCTCCCAAGGGAGGCATAAGTGGTACCCACTCTGTTGTCTTCCGGCACCAGGAAAAACCATTCCTCCACCCACACACAAACACATTCTTTTTACCCTTTAAAACTACTGTGAGTTTTTAGTGACTGGAGTCTTTCTCTTCTGTGCTGCTGGTTTATCACTGTTGCTGTTCTAGATGTGTTCTTTTGTAATATTATATTTATATTCTTTCTATAAAGCACCCTGGGAGTGCTGATTGCCACTGATATTGTGGGGTATACATTTTAGAAATAAATGAATGTATTGGTGTAGAGGGGGGGTGTTCACAGCTGTATTTTCCAACAAAGAATCCAGCAAGGACTATTTCATACATATTTATAAGGAAAACTTGATCCATTTTAGTAGTTGGTCTTGCCATGTACGCCCCAGGAATCTTGTTGCTAATACTACTGCTTTATTGTACTGCAAAATCTTGCGTACTGAAATACAATGCAATGTCAATTGCCTTTAATAGTGTTGTAAGGCAATATATTGTGTTCTGGTAAGAGTAGAGCCCAACGTCTCACTTTAGTTTGTGTTTCCCATTCCCAATAGAAAATGAACACATAATGCAAACATTGTGTGTACCGTTTATAACAGGAGCTGTAAGAAAATACTTGCTACCTGAGATAAAGTTTCTGTAAATCAGTGAAGCAAACAGACCAACATGTGGATTATGTTACATTCAGAGCTGAGCCTAGTTTTGTAACACACACTAAACAGCAAAATGCAGGAGTCTCGGGTTTAATAAAACACAAACTTTCAGCCGCACATATAGCCAATAAAGATTTGAGCATCCTGGGCCTGATCAGCATACTAATTGCTGCATGAATCAATCCTCTGGCTTGGCTGTTTTGAAATGCAAACAAAATCTTTGCAGAAGCCAGAAAGAGTATTTACTAAGAAAACTTAGCCTGTGTGTACCTGTAGCAGCATATATATGAATGTAAAATATGCATCTTGTTGATCTCTTGTGCCTGATATAAGGTATATATGTGTGTTTTGGGAAGTTACGGCAAAATGTGTGCACACACTGCCTGTAAAAAGTTACCATTATCTTCCGATATTAGGTTATTCTGATATTAGCTCACACTAATGATACTTTGGATTTCAGTTAAGCCTTTCCTAAAAGGAATCACTGTATAATTTCATTTGATTTATTACATTTCTCTACTGCCCAATAGCCAAAGTTCTCTGGGCAGTTTGCAAAGATTAAAATCCTAAAAATACAATATAATTACATAAACCCAACATACAAAAATATAACAATTATAAATAATCAATACGAATCCCAGGACCCATTAAAAACCTTCTCATATGCTGTCAAATGCCTTGGAGTAGAGGACAGTCTTAACCTTAAAAGATTATAATGTTGGCACCAGGTGGACCTCACTGGGGAGAGTGTTGCATAATTGGGAGGCCACCACTGAGAAGGCCCAACAGAAATGGAGGTGTGATGGTGGGAAAACTATGCACAGACATCAGCTCTTTGCAGTTGTTTCATGATTATTTTGGCAGGCAATTCTCAGGGGTAGCAGGATGGCTTATAGGAGGAGACGGTGGTCATGTGTCCTACTCTACAGAGGACAGTCCTCTGTTTGAAGGCATCTTTTGTTTGCAGGGCTGTGCAGGCCAAGTCCAGTTTAAGAGAACCATAAAAATGGAGAGCAGTCCTGACATAGGCTAGCAACAGTTTGCATCTGGATAGCACACTGAAAAAGGCAGACACACAGGTCACCTGGTCACAGTCTTCCCCACTATGGTGCGATGTATTGTATATTTATATTAAAATTATACTAATTATTTCTAAATTTGTATCTATACATTCAAATTAGCTTGTGCAAATCTCATGCAAGGGGGGGGTGAAAGTGGCGACTGAACAAGAAGGAGCTTTTGGGGTGGGTGTAATTACTCCGGGAGTCTTGAAGCCGATTTCTGATGGGGCAATTTACAAAACAACTGTTCTAAGCAAGCATGTAAATAAAAAAAGAAAATGGGCACTGAAGTGGTCATTCAAACCAGCAGACTTGCGCAACTGCAGCAGTGGAAAATAATAATAATTTTTAAAGGAGGTCATTGTCAGAGGTAGCGCCAAAATGGAGGAGGTAATTCTCAAGTGTCATTTCAAGACTTAGGAAAGGGAGAGGGGGATATTGGATGGGGACTGCTTATCAGATGGGGGGCGGTGGCTAAAAGTTTCACTTGAGAGGCAGCAGCCACAAAACAAGGAGTTGTGCTGCAAAGGCCCCTGGGAATGGATATGTGCCGGGAACGTGCGAGAGGACTAATGGGGGAACAAGCCATGGCAAGCTGCAGAGAGCCAGATCGTCTGTTGGGAGTAACATGGGTTATCGAGCTAACAACCAACCCACAGTAGCTTATTCTCACTGTGGCTTATCATGACATGTCTAAGAGCCAGTGTGGTGTAGTGGCAAGAGTGTTGGACTAGGAGCTGGGAGATCCGGGTTCTAGTCGCCACTTGGCCATGGAAGCTCACTGGGTGACTTTGGGCCAGTCACACACTCTCAGCCCAACCCACCTCACAGGGTTGTTGTTGTGAGGATAAAATGGAGAGGAGGAGGATAATGTAAGCTGCCTTGGGTTCCTTGCAAGAGGAAAAAAGGTGGGGTATAAATGCAATAAATAAATAAATAAATGTGAACTCAGCCACTGTGTCAGCGACATTGTGGGAAATCTTAATAGTGACCACCTGACACCACCAATCAAAGGAGTGCCAGTGTGGCCACCAGGAAAGCCCATGGGGGGGTGTCACTGGCATAGGAGGGGGCCCACCAGGATCCCCTGCTGCTGGCCTTCTGAAACCTGGAACCAGCTGTGGCTTTGGGTGTCACAGGTCATGCAGGCGTGCTGTAGGATTCTGGGAACTCTATAAAGAGCAGCACAGTCTTGTCCTTAAAACTGCCTTTAAAAGACTAAAAAATTAAATTTAAAAATTAAACACCATACAAAGAGCCTTCACTGTAGTGGCCCCCCATCTGTGGAATGCTCCTCCCAGGGAGATCCACTGGGCGTCTTCACTGTAAACGTTTTGACAGCAAATTAGACCTTCTTCTTCAAGCACTTAATCTTTAATCTTTTGCTCCGCTTATTAATTTTACTTCTTGCTCCTTAATGTTTTTAATGTTTAATATTGTATTATTATGATACTTTTATTGTGTGCGGTTATTTTGTTGTTGTTTGATTTTATGATTGTAAACCGGCCTGAAGGCATTTGTCAATTGGGCGGTATACAAATCTAACAAATAAATAAAGTAAGCACTTCCCATTATTTTTCAAACCAAAATGCCAAATGCCTAAAAAAATGTCATTTTTATTCCTTTAGGAAGCTGTCTTAAATGGCTAAATAAAAGTATATGTCTTTCCTGGAGTTGTATAAATATCCAGAGATATCATGAAGAAAACAAAACGAGTTCCTACGATCTGGCAGCAAACAACCCGGTGTTTTATAGATAAATCAGTGCAATAAACATGGTGAATATTATGACCAATAAAATTGCATTGGCTATTTGACTCAGCTGTATTGAGGAACTATGAAGTATACACATCATATCTCCCTCTGTATGACACCATCACCATCCTCATCCTCTAAGAAAGACCTCGTTCATAGTTATCACAACAGCCTTCAAAACAGGGCAAGACTTTTGAACTGAAGCCAATTTAACTGCCAGCAAACGTATGCCAGGAGGACAGCTTCATATACCTTCTGGGTGCAATCTAGAAAGCTTCAGACATGTCAAAGGATGGAACTAATCCAACACGTAGGGCGCAATCTTATGCATGTTTGGACAGAGAAAAGGCCTACAGCTCCCAGCATTCTGGGGAATGCTAGGAGTTATGCAGTCAGGGCCAGAAATATTGGAACAAGGATAACTGTTTTGGCAGTTGGCCTGCACACCACCACATTGAAGCTGAAAGGAAATACATCCAGATGGGAGCGAAGTCATGACTTTCAGCTGTAATTCAAGCAGTTTGACAAAAGTGGGGCACTAACCATTCAGGAAGTACAGCTGGTGGCATACACACACACCCATCGTTGGTGGCTCATAAGTAATGGAACAAACTAACATCATTTCAAACTTAAGGACCGCCTTTAATACCTGGATGAAAATCCTTTGCAGTCCATGACTGCCTGAAGTCTGGAACCCATGGACATGACCAAATGCTGAGTTTCCTTCCTCGAGATGCTTTGCCAGGCCTTTACTGCACCTGCCTTCAGTTGCTGCTTGTTTGTGGGTCTTTCTGCCTTCAGTCTTGTCTTCAGTAAGTAAAAAGCATGCTCTGTTGAGTTGAGATCAGGTGACTGACTTGGCCATTGGAGAACATCCCACTTCTTTGCCTTCAGAAACTCTTGGGTAGCTTTTGCTGTATGTTTTGCGTCATTATCCATCTACAATATGAAGCGGCGTCCTATCAGTTTGGCAGCATTCGGCTGAATCTGAGCAGAAAGTATAGCCCTATGCACTTCAGAATTCATCCTGCTGCTTTGATCAGCAGTCAGGTCATCAATAAATACCAGTGACCCGGTTCCATTGGCAGCCATACATGCCCATGCCGTAACACTGCCTCCATCATGTTTGACAGATGATGTGGTATGCTTTGGAACATGAGCCGTTCCTTTCCTTCTCCATACTTTTCTCTTCTCATCATTCTGGTACAAGTTAATCTTGGTTTCATCAGTCCAAAGAATCTTATTCCAGAACCGGGCAGGCTTTTTTAGGTGATTGCTGGCAAAGGCTAATCTGGCCTTTCTGTTCTTGAGTGTTACCAGTGGTTTGCACCTTGTTGTGAAGCCTCTGTATTTACATTCATAAAGCCATCTCTTGACTGTAGATGTTGACAATGACATGCCTACCTCCTCAAGAGCATTCTTGACCTGGCTGGATGTTATGAAAGGGTTCCTCTTCACCCTGAGCAGAATTCTGTGGTCATCCACTTTAGTTGTCTTCCATGGTCTTCCAGGCCTTTTGCTGTTGCTGAGCTTGCCAGTTAATTCCTTCTTTTTCAGGATTTTCCAAACTGTTGTGTTAGCCACTCCCAATGGTTTTGCTCTCTCTCTCTCTGATGGGTTTATCTTCTTTCCTCAGCCTAATGATGGCCTCCTTCACTCTCATGGACACCTCTTTGGGCCTCATGTTGGGAGTTCCAGTGAACAACTACCAAATGCAAATGTAACACTCAGAACCACCTTCAGGCCTTTTATCTGCTTGATTGGTCATGGGGTACCCAGGAAACAGGCCACACCTGGCCATGCAGCTGCTTGTCAGCCATTCATTCCATTACTTATGAGCCACCAACAATGGAGGGGGGTTATGCCACTGGCTGTACTTCCTGAGTAGTTAGTGCCCCACTTTTGTCAAACCCCTTGAATTACAGCTGAAAGTCCTGACTTTGCTCCCATCTCGGTGTGTTTCCTTACAACTTCGATGTGGTGGTGTACAGAGGCCAACTGCCAAAACAGTTATCCTTGTTCCAATATTTCTGGCCCTGACTTTTCTCTGTCTAAACATGCATAAGATTGTGCCCTTAGGTGTTCATGTCCAATTGATTTCAGTGGGACTTAGGTGTGCCTGATCGCACCCATTTTTGTACATACATTCCTTCTATACATTCCACAGATACAAACACAACACATAAAGACATTATTTATATCTAAATATCATTAGATACTTTGAAGGAAATCACTGGAAAGTGCCAGTGTTTGCTCCCCAGGGGTTGATGCTTCAGGCTTCATTTACAGCAGCATGAAAAGATCAGAGTGTCTTGCTATGCCTAAGGGTTTCTTCCTAAAAATGAACATTTTCTCCAGTCTTACTTCATAATGTGTGAGTGAAATAAAGTGCACAATGGATTGATAGGGCTGTTAAAAGAAGCCTTTGTCAAAGCACTGGGCTATGCACAGCCAGCATCTTTAACACTAAGCTCTAGCAGAAATCCAGTGTAGATTTCCAGCGAGGAGGACCAAACTACCTGGCATAAACAGCAGCAGATCAACTTATGTGTGTCCTGATGAGCTGTGAGTGTTTCCTGAGCTTCTACTCCACTTAAAGTGGCATGTGATGAAATGAAATGCCATTGGAAAACCAAGAGAAAATGTTCCAGTGTTCCTAACAACATTGTTAACATAAAGCCCTTTAGGTATGTATATGCATACACTTGTCTTTATATGTTGGTAATACTGAGAAAAGAGTTCAATATACAAAAAGGGAGAAATGGTTTGACTACTGAATAGGTAGTCTCCTACCGCCGAATTGAATATTTCCTATAATAATACCTAATGTATTGAGTTCAGTGAGTCTACTCTTAAGTATGACTGACTCTGGATCCAACCTTATATGTGGTGGTGCAGTGCATAGTCTCATTCAAGGTCATTTCACACATGACACTAAACATGCTCTTTGCATTTCCTACATCTGTCCTGTGAACATAAAATCTACTTTGGCTCTAATGTATATTTGATTTTAAAAGTTTGTCCTTTATTAACAAGATCCATACGTGTGCACACACACTGTGTGAGAGAGTGGCTTAAAGGATGACACTATTAGACTGTCTAGAAGGTTAGCCACAGCAGTCTATCGCAGCAAAAACAACTAAGAGTTTTGTGCTACCTGAAAGACTAACACATTTATTACACCATAAACCTCCATGAACTACTGTCCACTTCATCAGATGCTTGAAGTCTTTCCTGAGTTAAAAGTAAAAGTACACAGTGGGGGCGGGGGGGTGATTGTAAATGGTGACTTGAGGGGGAATTGAAATGCAGAAAGTACAGATATTAGATGTGAATGTCAGTCTAACACATTAAAAATGCCAGCCTGCGTTTAAAAAAATACCAGCTTAGCCACAGACTCACAGGATAGCCTTCAGCGAGTCATTGCTCCTCAGCCTTAGTTCACCATCTGTGAAATGGGAAAACATATGACCTACCTCACAGGGCTGTTGGGAAATCAGATAAGGGTATTTAAGCATGGGATTGGGAGGGGGGGACAGCTCAAGGTTATTGCAGCCAACTAGTTTTACTTTGCATCTCAAATTCTTCTAATATTAAATAAAATTAACTGAAAGTGAGTAACATACGTGACAGACATATTTTTAAAAATAAAATAGTAAGACCAGAAGAGGCCCACATCCCAGACACCTAACTTAAGTATTCTCCAGTTAAGTCCCTCTCGAGCACAAGGAAAGCATACAATTTAAAAATTGTGCCAGAGAATACAAAAAAACCAATATGATACATCAGATATATAAATGTGTTTAATTTGCATTGCCTGAGATAAACTCTGTTCTAGTAGTAAAGATTCAGTATTGCCTGCAGTGCTACGTTGCTTTAGTTTAAAAGGTAAAGAAATATCACACTGGGCTATTAAGCTACTAAGTTCTTATTCACATCTGTTTTGCGTAGAAGGGCCCACATGTAACTGTCTTCTGCTGGGAGATCGCACATTTCATGCAGACTCATCCTACAAATACAAACTGAACTCCTGCCATGCTTTTCCCACACTCTTTTCCCACAGTATTCAGCATTAAGTCCTTTGTCTGGTTTGAAATGTAACTGAAACATTTTATTCACAATCACCTGTCCCATGAGGTCCCTAGCTTCAGCTAGACTAAAAGGCTTCTCTTAGGGCCAAACTACAAGTGACCCATGAGATCTGTGATTGGATCTCCGTTTTTTATTTGTTTGTTTGTTTGTTTATTTCAGCTTTAAGGCAGCCATTGAGGGCTCCAGCTTTGATCACAGCAGTTGGTGTTGTGGGTGGGGTTGTAACCCTTTCGCCCTAGCCAATTTCCTGATCTTAATTAACTCACCTCCCCAAGCCCCAAAGAGGGGTGAAATGCCATTATCTACATTATTTTTCCATAGGGATAGCTTTCGGTGGTAGGGGGAAATGACCCATAGGGAATGGCACAGGGGGAAAGTTAAACACTCCTCCTCCAGTGTTACGGTTCCATTAAAAACTGGAGCATACCATGGCTGCTTTGAAATTTAAAAAAAAATTATCAGGTAATCTACTCACAGATCTCCTGGATCACGTGATTTCAGCCCTTATAAAGGAGGGTGTGGCTTTCCATTGCTAGGAGTTGTTTTTGGAGAATCTAGCTTGCCCTGCTATAAGACAGTCGAAGACTTGTTTGCAGTCTAGGCTGAGATTTACATGCCTGAAATGGATTTCATGCTACATGTCTGAAATGGATTATATAAGAATTGTGTCTTGTTCTGAAGCTTTTAACATTTGATGGTGGGGAGCACTGTAAGTTAGCTAGTGTGCTATTTCTTCTTCTTCAATGCCTGGTTTTACATTCTGATTTCCCAAATAAAACATCTCCTTGTTTAAGAATATTCTGGAATGTTGACTGAGAGATTCAAATATTGTGGCCTAAACCCGTCAAGTCTCTATCCCTTTGGACTCTCTGTTACCTACAGAATATTTGTTGATCAGATTTACATCCTTTCTAAATGTTTAAGGTGGCATTAGGAAGGTGGCTGGTGATCTTGGACCCTTCGCTATATTAAGATAGAAAAGTGTTCTAGGTAGATTTAGAATGTGCGAGAGATACCCCTGTTCCTTTTACCTTGTTGTTGTTGTTCAGTCGTTCAGTCGTGTCCGACTCTTCGTGACACCATGGACCATAGCACGCCAGGCCTTCCTGTCCTCTGCTACCGTAATATTTACGTAAATATTTACGCAGACTAAGACGGCGAAACATAAGGAACGCAAATGGCGGCGGCCGTAGCCACCACCATTTGTGTACGCCGTTTGTTTGTTTGTTTGTTTGTTTGTTTTAATCCAGCAGCCACTGCGGCTGGAAATCCGGCTGCGGACGGGCTTGGCCTGGGCCTGGCTGGCTGCTCCATGGAGCCGCCGCAGAGCACAGCCGGCCGTCGAGGATTCCGGGGGGGAGGACCGGATCACCTCCCCCCCCCGTCGAGGATTCCAGGGGGAGGGACGGAACGCCTCCCCCCCCACCATGAACGGAATCCGCGGAAAGGTAAGTGACTTTCATACATCCCTAGTTGGGGGCAGTCATTTTATTATTTATTTATCTGTCTATTAATTAATTATAGCCCATCCTTCATCAAAATTGAATCTACGGAAGTTGAAAGAACACACAAAAAGTTACACGCAAAATAAAACAAACCTACAATAAAAAGAGGCCAGCAGATTTTTATTTTTATGTGTAAGCCAAAAGAAAAATAGTTCTTTTTTTAATAGCTGTACAAAAAGAGTTTTGCCTGGCAATTAAAAGGTAACACTGGCATCACCAAGTCCCCTTGGTGAGGACATTCCATAACACGACCCTCATGGGTAGTGTGTCCTGCTCAACACCAACTGAGTACAGGGCCGGCCCTAGAATAAATAGTGCCCTGGGCAAGGAGTGTCTCCCCCCCCCCCCCCGCACCGTGGTTAGCTTTGCAGGGCCAGCCAGAGGGTTTATGGGGCCTGGTGCAGGTAGGATGTAGGAGGCCCTGCTGCTGCCTCCTACAAGGACCCATGCATGTGTATACAAAGCTGGGGGCCACATGAGAGATTATTGCATGCACAAACTACATCTGAGAATTCTCACCTGCAGGGCCTCCTTGCCCTGGGATCACACAGAATGATAGATGGGCCTCATTTTTTTCTTACATAGGGCTAAGGGAAGAGGGATCAGGTTGTGCTTCTCCTGAGTACCTCCTCCAAGTTCCAAACCCCTTTAGGCAGAGCTTCTTTCTGCTTCCTGGGGCTCAGTCTCACTGGTTCTGGCCTGCTGCTGGCTTCTCCACTATTCATCCAGGATGGATTCCTCCGTTACAGCCTGGCCTCACACCACTCCTGAGCCTTTTTATTGTATTGTCATTTATATAGTGCTTATAGTGTTTACAGTATTTGAAATGTGAAGTGCTAAGTGCTAATCTATCCCGCCCACAAAATTGGGCAGGATAGCTAATAATTTGGAAGACAGAAACAAAATTCAAAGTGATCTTGATAGACTGGAGCGCTGGGCAGAAAACAACAGAATGACATTTAATAGGGATAAATGCCAAGTTCTGCACCTAGGAAAAAGAAACCAAATGCACAGTTACAAGATGGGGGATATGTGGCTCAACAACACTACAAGCGAGAAGGATCTTGGAATTGTTGTAGATCACAGGCTGAATATGAGCCAACAATGTGATGTGGCTGCAAAAAAGGCAAATGTTATTTTGTCTGCCTTAATAGAAGTATAGCTTCCAAATCCCGGGAAGTACAAGTTCCCCTCTACTCAGCACTGGTTAGGCCTCATCTGGAGTACTGTGTCCAGTTCTGGGCACCACATTTTAAGAAGGATGCAGACAAACTGGAGGAGGAGGGCAACAAAGATGATCAGGAGACTGGAAACAACGGCCTATGAAGAGAGACTGAAAGAACTGGGCATATTTAGCCTTGAGAAGAGAAGACTGAGGGGAGATTAGGATAGCGCCCTTCAAGTACTTGAAAGGTTGTCACAGACAGGAAGGCTGGGATCTCTTCTTGATCATGCCAGAGTGCAGGACATGGAATCATGGGCTCAAGTTACAGGAAGCCAGATTCCGGCTGAACATCAGGAGAAACTTCCTGACTGTTAGTGCAATACGACAATGGAACCAATTACCTGGGGAGGTGGTGGGCTCTCCCACACTGGAGGTGTTCAAGACAAAGCTGGATAGCCATCTGTCAGGGATGCTCTGACTTGGATTCCTGCATTGAGCAGGGGGTTGGACTCAATGGCCTTGTAGGCCCCTTCCAACCCTACTCTTCTATGATTCTATGAAGTGTTTGGTAACATTGCCTCAAAGTAAAGCTGTGTTCCATTGATTTTGACCTCGTGTAAATATCATCAAACTGGAAACTGAAAAAGAAACATACTTTAAAGCTGATTGAAGGAAGATCATTTTTGTACTTTGTGCGCAAACAACCGGTAGAACCTTGAAAAAAAGGTTACAGACACGTGCCTTTTGCCACCCTAGCTCACTGCAGACAGTACATTAAAAACACACACACACAGCCACTGAGCTCAGCTTTGTCCTCCCCCGACTCCAGCTCAACTTGGCACTCCCTTCAACTTGGTGCCCTGGGCGACCGCCCAGCTCACCCACCCCTAAGGCCAGCCCTGGCTGAATATCACACCCTGATGGCATCTCCACTCCGAGGGCACACAGTAGGCCATGCTCATTAAGTCACTTCCAAATCATGCTGTATCTCATCTGCTGATAGGGACTCCTCATGCTGTAGCTCTCTAGTACCAGTTTCTTTGCCAGGAAATTGGAGTGGAAACAGTGGGGTGTATATTTTAGTTTAAGCTAAAATATCTGTGCTGGTATTTATATTTGGGGGTAGAAGAGAACACTTGGATGCTACTAATTGTGTACTGCCGTGCTCACCCACCTCAGCCACTGACAGCACTGATCCATTGACTGAGAACCCTTCCTAAGACCTACAGAGCAGGAGTGCAGAACCTCTTTCAGCCTGAGGGCCAAATTCCATTCCAGAGAGGTTCTCAGGGGCTGCATTCAGTGGTGAGTGGAGCTGATGGCAAAAGGGGCAGGGAAAAAAACCTACCCCAAAATACCAGCATAGCATAAACTCTTCCTGCCAGTCACTAAGCCACAGGAGAGGCATTTCAACCTTTTAGAATGCGGAAAACCTGCACACACGCACACAAAGCCAGGAAACCACCAACTGGCCAGTGGTTAGGAGAACGGGGTGCGGCCTTATGGGGAACCCTGGAGCTTGGCTTGGGATCTCTGGAGGGCTGGATTTGGCCCCTGGGCCTGAGGTCCCCCACCCTTGCTATAGAGGAAGAAGAGACATCTATGGCAGCCTTCCCCAACTGTGTGCCCTCCAGATGTTTTGGACTTCAACTCCCATCAGCCCCAGCCTGTGCGGCCAAAAGTTACAAATGCAAGGAGTTGTCATCCAAAGCATCTGGAGGGACCAGGTTGGGGAAGGCTGGTCTATGCATTGGAAAGGAAGTGTTAGGCTGGCATTTTTTTAGGGATCATCGTATTTTTGAGACTCAATGATAGACCAGCTCCTGTCATTTAAAGCTCTTGCTGCAAGAGGACAAATGAAATGCATGAAGCATGAGGATTCCAGTTTGCATGCTTCTCCTTCTTTGAATATCATACTTTTAAGTTGCACAACGGAATAAAGGGCCTTTCAATAGCAGGCTGACCTTCCTCTGGGTTAGTCCTGCCTGAAGCTGAGCCAGCATCTGTTGCTTTCCAACTTGGAACACTACAGTTAGATCATTCTGGGTTTAAACAAACAGGATGTGGTTTTTCTGGATGGATTGAAATGATCAAGAAAATGCATATTTATTTAGAAAACAACAACCCTAGCGTCTGTAGTTAAGACGGCCAGTGGGAAGGTTGTGCCCTGTAGTATGAGGATACTTTGCGTGCCTGGGCCAAATATCATCAGGTTAATATACATTGGTCTAATTACAAGGAAGGAGGTGCGCAGTTGTCTGATATTTACAAAGATTTGTGGGAACCGTGGAACAGTTTACATATAAGAGTGTTAATACACTGTCAAACTCCTGGGGTTTATTACTCAGCAACAGACTAAATTTCCATCATGAAAGACAAAGCGGAATAATTACCATCGGTTCCAAAAGCAACAGTATTTTCTACAAGCTCATGTATATACAACACAGCTTGGCACGTCAACCCAGTCACCGCTACACCATTTCTCATTACTTTCTTAAAATAATCACAAAATAAACATCACGGCATTTAACCCATCGTATAACTATCTCTTATCTAATCTATGCAAAGCTGATGCCATATGGGCCTGGCAAACATTTTCTTTAAAACACACACACATGCAAACGCACCTCATTCTAAGGTAAGTCTAACAGGAAATTGAAGGTTCTAATATCCTACTGAAAACTGAGATCTAAGTGGTAATTTGAGGAGTGAAACCACTAAGCCTTTTTGGGGGGAGGGGCTCCATACAGTGTATTTCTGTGATATATTTGATGTTTTCATATGTGGCTTTGTTAAGTAGGCTCAGGGCAGGCCAAGACATTTTGCTGCCTGAGAGGAAGGACAATATGGCACCCCGTCCCATTCCATGTATAAAGGCCAACTGGAGTGGCAGCTGAATCTTTCTTTGACACTGGCAGTGGGACAGCAGCCATACTTGAAGGCAGCAGGCTAGCTTAGGGGGTTCATGGCCCAGAGCTCTCTCCTCCAACACCTTGCTGTTGCCTCTCAGCATCTGCCACTTGAGGCCACTGCCTCACTCTGCCTAATGGTAGGGCCCGGCCCTGCTCAGGCCGCAAAAAGAATCCTCACGATTGCTTTGTTTTTAGCCAGCTCGTGCCTGCCCTTCCAGAGATGCTTTGTTCTGGCAGCAGAAACCTAAGCCTACTTGTATTTTTATTCTCTCAAAATTGGTTTCCAGTTGTACTTATTATTGTTCAGAGAACTGATGGATGGGGAAGCTAAGCAGTTCATATTTGTTACAATGGTTGCCTAGCAGCCACAAGAACTCCAGACTATCAAATGTTTTCTGGTTGCTCAGTGCATTTAATTTAAAAATTGCCATAACAATTTAGTAGTGTACGATAGTTATATAAAATTTGTCCATTGTGCAGAAGGCCAGAGTTAGGACTGGCATATGACTCCCATATCCCAGAATTGTTTCTGATTCAGTTGTAAGTACCACAATGTATTTTTATTTATTTTTCTAAAATATATTCAGACTGCATTTGAGAGCAACGCACCCCCCCAGACAGCTTACATAATAAAACCCTATACAACAATAAAACAGCAAAAATTTATAAAATCAGTAAACACCAGCAGTAACAAACCTTCAACCCAAATAATATTAAAATCTAATACACAATTGCTTTAAAACCCAAAAAGTGTTTAATAAAAGTAAAACACAATTAAGAAAAGGGCAAAGAAAATAGATGGGTCTTCAGAGCTTTCCTAAAAGCCTATAATGATGATGCCTGATGGAATCCAGATGGCAACCCATTCAAGATGCATGGTGCCACTGCAGAAAAGGCCCTCTCCCTTGTACTTGCCAACCTAACCATTTACTCATTCATATACAGAAAAAATGTTTTTCCTAAGCACTCCTGTATAGGAAGTTTCACTCCTAAGTTTCACTTTTCACTCCTGTGAAAAGCATGAAACACTACAGATTGCACATGTACACACAACAGAATATATGCACCTGTAGTCATCACACATAGTAATCTATACATGCAGGTTTCAATATACGAAAGTCCTATAGGAAAATCTTATAAGACCTTCTGTTTCAGGAAATTAAGACTGCAGTCATAAATACGTCCTAGGGAATAAGTCCCACTGAACTCAGGGGGCTTACATCTGAGTAGACATGTATAAAATTGTGATGTAAATTAATCTGAGGTAGTCATATTGGCTCTTGGGCACACTATCATGAAATATAATGTTATGCTGATGTTTAAGATACCTTACACAGACATTACAGGCAGATACAAATTATTTAAGATTACGCCACCAAGTTGTAATGCTCCTAAGCAAAATCCAGATTGTGTTCAAATCAACATTTGGATTCCTAACGATTCCCAACAGTCCAAAATTGCACCGTAAGATAGAATACAACACAAAATTGGATCCCATAAGAGGCATCCCCTAACTAATTTGAACTGCTATATGTTTGGACAAGAATACTGCAATATCATTCCAGAAGAAAACATTGTATGTGAACCAATTTCTCTCTGTGGCCCCAATCCAAAAAACCAGTGCTACCATGTTCACAGTTAGCAAAAGTGTTTGCATTCCACAGATAAGCTAAAATAATTCAGAAGTAAGCCTCCCTGAGCTCAATGAGACTTACTTCCAAGAATGTGTGCACAGGAATGAACACTTACTTGGGAATTAGTCACATTGATTTCCATTGGACTTCTTTCCATGTAAAGATGTTTAGGATCACATTTTTAATCTCAGATGGAACAGGTGATTTTGCCTATAGCTTTTCCACTCTCTTGAAAGTGTAAACCAATCAAGTTAAACTTAGTTTGAGGTTGTTATCCCCAGATAACTGGGATATCCCACCTATCCCTAGATATAATATAAAGCAAACAGGCCCTTCACTGCAAACCAATCTTTCCCTCTTGACACGTATCACTGACCTAGTAAGATGAGCATCATAGATATTTCTCAAACTATGAAAAATAAAAATATGCGTGAAGACCGTGACTAACAAATCACTTTGCATTTTATTCTGTTCTAATGGATGGAATCTTTACATGTCTTTATAATATATACCACGAATAGCATAGCTGGAGGAACAATGACATTTGGGCACACACACACCCCTTATGATTCTTATACTCTTTTTCTGGATGGATGGTTGACAGCTTCCCAGTCTAAAGCTTTAAAATATCTGTTTACAGAAGTTGGCAATTCTGCCCTTAAATCACAGAGGCCATGACTCGCCAACCTAGCTTTACAATATTACAGAGTTACTCATTAAAATGTTAATGGCTTCTGTCAGGATGTATTGATCCTTATGTCAGCTAGCCTCCCAATAATAAAATGGTTGATTTTTACATTATCTTCTGACCATAGCAAATGATGAGTGTGAAGACCAATAACCACCAGTACTCAAGCATGCTGGATAATGACAGAGATCACAAGATACAAGGGGATAATTTTGATTGTCCTGGCCAAATATCAGTTACTACAACAACAAAAGCAAAGATCAAAAGTGAAATGGTAAAAAAAAAGTTCACCATCAGGATGCTTTTTTTTTTTACGTGTTTTACCTTTTGCCAACAGTTCGCTTTCCATCTGAAGAAGGAGATTAAATTGTTGTTGTTAAGTGTCACTGATGTCCTTGATTAAGAGAGCTATTTTTATTTAAAACATTCCCCAAACAGGGCATCAAAGCAGTTGGCAGCAAGTTACAATGAAACCATTAAAAAATTTCTCATAATAATCAGTGCAGGCTCCAGGTTTTGGGGGGCCCTTGGGCAAGACACCTTCAATGGCCCCCCTCCCTCTGTGAATCTGCCTTTTCACCACCATTGCCACCAGCTGCTATTGTTCCTCATCCTCTTTCTCATCATTGTTATCACTTGCTTGCTTGACAGGCAGAGAGCCAGTGAGCAAGCAGGCAGTGGCATCCACAGCTCCTTACCACTACCACTGTTGTCTGGGCCGGAGCGAGAGGCAAGTGAATACACAGGTTGCAATGGTGAAGAGGAGGAACAAAGCCAGGAGTCTCTTGTCAGTGGGTCCCTGCTGGAGTGTGAGCCCTTGGCAAGCACCCAACCATGCCTAACCTGATAACAGCACAATAAACCACACTCATATAATACAGCAAGTCCGCAAACATCTTCCTAATGAGAAAGGATTAACGAATGTGACAATCAGCCTTTAAGCAGTCAGCAGCAGAATCAAGTGTTAAAACTTTTCTTGGGCTATACCGGCAGTTTGTGGGATTGCATGTATATCCCTGCACATAGAAAATAAGCTTATCAGTGAAAGAGGCATCAGTCTATTTTCCTATAAGCAGGAGTTCCTTCCCACCCACCCCTTCCTTGGGGTAGCATCCAAACATACAGTTTCCCCCACTGCATCCTAAAATGATACAGTCCAAGAAAAACCTTTCCACTAGATTCTGTTGATTGTACTATAACTGACCATGATATTTCCAGTTCAGCATTACTGTGGCAAACTGGCAGCATGGTTGAAAACCTCCTGCTTGGCATAGTCTTCTTTTTAAGTGAAGTGTGGATAATATCAAGCTGATACACAGAAGGTACATATTGAAGTGGGGATCCAATAAGTCCTTCCCCAACCTGGCGTCCTCCAGATATTTTGGAGTTCAACTCCCATCAGCCCCAGCCTGCATGGCCAATGGTCAGAAATGCTGGGGGTTGTAGTCCAAAACATCTGGAAGACCCCAGGTTGGCTATACGCAAGCCACAACTGGCCTGCACCAAACAACTAGAGCTATTATAATGCAAGTGCTGCAGTCAGAGCTATGGACATAAAGCTCCCCGTGTGAAAAGCTGTGCTCCTGCAAAACATTGCTATGAGGTCCACTTTGTGAGGGATGAGGGACCCTTTTAATTGTGCACTCATTGAAATTAGCACCACGACCATCACATATGGAAAGGGTTTCTGTGTCCTCCGCCGTGCCAGGCAGAAATATCAAACTGAAGATCAGAGCTTTCCAAGCTCAGATCCCAGAAGGCAATCCACACTGGTTAGGCAGGTGTGCAGGAGGGAGCAGACAGTGGGACTGGCAAAGGGTTGCAAGGTCAGGTAAGCACAGCTAGAACAGACAGGATCAGAGGAAGGAGCATTGGCTGGGATCCAGATTTAGTCAAGCTAGAGTGGACCCACTGAAATCAATGGGACAGTAGACCTGACTAGCATAAGTCCCATTGATTTCACTGGATCTACTTTAAGTCTAAGTGTGGATCTAAGCTAGAGTCTGATGTCTGTATATGAGGGTGTTTTGTTGTATTAAATTGTTTGTATAAAGTTTGCCGGTGGGAAAGGAAAGTTATATAGCACAACTGGAGACTGCAAGGACCAGTCACAGTGAGGAGGGCTGGGACAAAACAGTCCATAAATCTACTTGTGCCCATTGAAGGCCCATGGGTTTCTAAAGGGCTGCAGTGTCTGAAGACTGGTTCCCACATTGTCTGCAATCCAAGTTCACCTCTGGCTGATGAATACCCACCCCACCACACCACACCACATCAACATTCTTGGAGAGCCACGTAAGAGGTAGCTCCCATGTGCTTCAAGTGTCAGGCTGCAAATCTGATCAAATGGACGTGTGTTGCCATATTCATGTTATTTCATACATAAAACCATTCACGCTGTCTAATGATCTTTATGCATCTAAGAAGAATAAACACTGTAATGCCAAAATGCCTTTAGTCTGTCTTGTCAAAGAGCCCATTGAAATCTAACTCCACTTTCTGTAATATTATTCTTAATTTTTATTCATAGGGTAGACATAATGGATCTTTCAAACAGTATTTCTTTGTGTACAGAATGTTAAAATAAGCCGCGTAGTAAGTATATTTAGCATCTCTCAGAAGGTCATGGTGCGCATTTGGAAGTTTCTTGTCTAAACTACAAGGAGATCAGACAGAGACAACAGAGTTCAGACACAGGCAATTACTCCAATTTTGCCAAATAATATGTGGTATAATTCTATTCATGATCTAATACTGAATATGTATTCTTCTGACATTAAAAGGAGCCTGTATGCAACAGGATAGGTTTAATCCAAAATGGAGGCATTCACATTCCTGAGAACCCACCATGAAAATACTACAGTCTATCCTAAATATTTTCTTAAGGCTGCCCTGAATGCACTTTTCCACAGCGCATCAAGCATTATTCGGGCTCACAGAGGAATGTGGAAAGGGACATTATGTCTCTGCCTTAGAACATTTAGGTGATGCTGGACAGTTTCATAGATACTTGGGACCTCTCTACACAAGGAGTGCAGTTTTCATTCTTCAGGCACAGTATTTTCCAGATGCTTTACATGATGTTGTTCTCCTCCAGTGTTCATCCTATGACTTCTATCTGCTTTTCCTGTGTTTTCTCTGAGCAGAAAAAATGCAGTATTTTCTGGTGACTGCCTTCCCCGTGTCCTTCTGCCATTATGTTAGATCCGCTCTGTGTGGGTGTGTTGTCAGCAATGACAAGGTGGTGGGAGTCTCCCTTGCCTCCTTCTTCTCTCTGCTGCAGCTGCCTCCACTTTACAACGGGATCAGAAGATTGCTCTGCTCTGCAGTTGCTGTCCAGAAAAGTCATAACCCTTTTCTACTCAGTCCCCATATACACACAAATGAGAAAAGTGTAACTTGCTTTGGGGGGGCGTGGAGAAGAGCAGACTTCAGCAGTTGCGAAAGTACTGTGGATACATAACAGCCCTTCCTCCTCCTTTCAGCACTTTATAGTGGGATGAGGGCCAGGATCGTAGCTGGTGCTTCGCTCCACTCTGCATTTGCTGACCAGAAAAGTTTAACCCCTTTCTACTCAATCCCCATGTACACACAAATGAGAGAAGTGTAACTACTTGCTTTGCACGTGTGGGGGGAGGGGGACCAAACTTCAGAAGTTGTGAAGGGGCTGTGGATTCTGTGTAAAAGTGGCAGAGGTAGGGATTGGAGGCAGTGGAAGTGAAAAGGGGAGTCAAAGAAGTTGAAATGGAAAAGTTCATGGCAAGATGGGGAAGGGGGTACCCCAGAGGGCATGGACAGAGGGCGTACAATGCTGCCATCCGATAACATCCTGCCAGGCTCCACCCACCAGTGTAAATGGCAGGTAGCATTATGCATTTAAAGAAAAACTGGCTGTGTAAAGAACCAATCTTTATCCAGCAAAAAATCTGGAAGCAGAAGCCCTGGTAAGTTGTGGGATAAAAAGCCTGGTGTGGTGAAACTCTTACATTCCAACTGATCAATTTCTTCATTCAGTTTGAACTTTTGAATAATATGGACCAGCACTCCAAAGTTGTGGACTACATCTCCCAGCTTTCCTGACCATTGGCCATGCTGGCTCAGGCTTATGAGAGTTGAAGTCCAAAACATCTGGAGGTTTGGGGAAGGCTGGTACGGACATTAGCATTATTCCTGCTTGCCCTGTGTGCGCTTCACTTGCAGTGATGTTTTCAAATACCAATAGTTTATTCCCATACTATTGCCAAAGCTAAATTGCTGTACAGTCCATGTTGCCACTTCAGTGGGAATTATTGGCATTCCTCTCCGCTTTGTCCCTAGGTGGAAAAGAATTATTCCATTATGCTCTATAAGAGATTATGGGTTTGACTGATTTTGCAAAGGGTCCTCTACTCAACCATTTCTACCTAGGAAAGCAGCAGCAATTACACTCCATTCCGAAATACACCATCTTTGTCAAGCGGCCAGGGTCGGAGGGGAGGGGGGAGCAGTAAATAATAATGTTGGATCTCCGAGCAATTTTTTTTTTACTGAACTATCTCTAGTCAAGAGTAGGGATGCACGGATTTTGAAAAATCCATTCCATCTGCATTTCACGGATTGTCAGGTGCCTTTCATTCCATCGTCCACTCATTGAAGGAATCAGATTTTTTTTTCCAATTTCCCAAATTTGTGCAAATTCATATTTGCAGAAATTTGCATTTGCACAAATCCCCCTCCACCAAATGCACATTTTCATTCTTTGCCTATGTGGGAAATGCACATTTTTGGCCAGTGTTTTTAAAATTATTTTACGTATTTTTCTACAACCACATTTGCATAAAAGTTTAAAAAAACACACACACAACCCAGTCTGCGAATCTGTAGAATCCGTGCAACTCAGGAAAAGCTGGTCTGCTGCAAAACCTGCAGGTTGGATTCATAGAAATCCAGACTCATTTGATTCTGTTGCGGATTTCTCTGACACCCCGGTTAAGAGCAAACCATAGAGCAATAGGAATATTTCAAGCAGTCAATTGCCAGAGCAACTGCATCTGAAGTGCTTTCTCTTTATGACAAGTTGGAGGAAAAGGAAGCATATATAAATATAAATATAATGCATCTTAGATGAAATGTTTGTCTTCCTTTGGTCAATTAGAGCCAATGCACACAACTCTGTATGTAGACACATCTTCCTTTTTCTGTCCAGTATGCATCATACTTGCGGCAGAGGGAGGGAGGCAGGGCCAGCCCTACCATTAGGCAGAGTGGAGCAATCACCTCAGGCACCAGATGCTGGGAGGTGGCAGCATGGCATTGTAGGAGAGACCTGTGTGCTTTGTGGCCTGCTCTGTGCACCCTAAGTTAGACTGCTGCCTTCAGGTACAGCAGAGGATGCTGTCCCATTATCAGTGCTGAAGACAGATTAAACTTCCAATCCAGTCAGAGTTTGTATACGGAAAAGGAGAAGAAGCCATCTTGTTCTTCATCTCAGGCAGCAAAATGTCTTGGGCCAGCCCTGGAGGGAGTGCACATGACAAGAACAAATCACGTTTTGCATGCTGCTAGAAAGTTTCTAGATGTGGGTTGAACGGTGGTGATGAGCAAAATTGCAAGTTGTTCCAGGCTTAATCTGAATCTCTTTTCAGTGCCAGGGCTTGGCTCTGGGATATGTGAAATAATAATGAAAGAGTTTCTCTGAGCTATGCAGGAGTTGAATTTTTCTCAGAGTAACTGCTACTTAACCCACTCCCTTAAACAACCAATCCTGGAGGAAAAGCAAGCAGGTCAAAGGATGCAAGTTCCAGGCAAGGTTTGCCCTAATGCCTGTCATTTGGGGAATTAAACACGGGATTTGTGTTCATGATAATGAACATAGCAGAGGCCATGACACTGCCCACTGAAGAACAGAAACATCAGACCTCAACTGCAGATTTGAAACAAGACGCTATGAATTAAATTAGAAACATGCTTGCCACTCCATGAATATATCCAGAACAACACTACCTCCTGATATGAACCTACCTGTACTCTATGATCAACATCTGAAGCTCTCCTCAGAGTGCCTCCTCGAAGGAGGTTCAGAGGATGGCAACAAGGGAAGAAGCCTTTTTATTGGTACTCACTCACCCTGCCCCATTATGGAATGCTCTCCCCAGTGAGGCCCATCTAACAACAGCAATGTTATTTTTTTGGCACCAGGACAATATTTTTCTGTACTCCCACGCATTTGAAGGCATATGATGGGCATTTTATAATGTTTTAGTTGTTTTATTATGTTTTGGTATTTTTAACGGAAATTGTTTTTAGCTATTTTATATTTTGAAAGTTTTAATAATTCTGCTGCAAGTCACCTTGGGTCTTTTTAAAGACAAAGGCACATAAGAAATTTTAATAATAATAATAATAATAATAATAATAATAATAATAATAATAATAATACCTGATAGACTGTAATGATGAACACATTGGTGAGAGGTTATATTGATTTCAGTTGGATTTCCTTCTACCTAATGTATTTAGAACTGAATGCATCTTTTACAACAGTCTTCCCTAATCTGGTGCCCTCCAGATGTATTGGACTATACCTCCCATCACCTCTATGGCAAATGTTGGCTGGGGCGATGGAATTTATAGTCCAACACATCTGGAGGGGACCAGGCTGGGGAAGGCTGCTTTAGCAACTGATGACTATTTCCACATGGAACAAAGCAGAGCACCATGGAAAATTTGCAAACAAATGCTTGGCTCTTTATCCCTCTTCTTCATCTCATAATTTTAATCGCATCCAAGGGACAGACAAACCAAGTCAGGAAAGCTGATTGGCTTAGGTTACCAGCTATCCCATAAAGAATAGCAAGTGATAGTTTTTAATGTATGACAGGTTACATTCCTTCATAATGCTACAGTAATTGAATACACATGAAACTCTGGTGCACTGTGTGACCTTGGAGTGTGCCACACACATGGGAGCAGAAAAGTTCAATTAATGTGTCACTGCTACTAATAATGAATATTAGTGAGAACCACCAGCCAGTTGCCACACAAAAGGAAACAGTAATCCTAGTATTTAGCCAGATAATAACATGCAGTAAACACCAAGAAGCCATTGTTTACATGTCAGACTGTTCTGGATCAACCGATAAAATGTGCTCCCATAGGAGGCTACTTTTTATTATTAAATAACCCTACAATATTCTTATTTTCATTTGATTTGTTGAATAGAAGATCTTGAACCTAGACTGGGCAGGGCTATGGGTAACTCCACTGTGGTTCGCTTGCAAAAGGTCCCAGGTCTGATCCCCAATATCTCCAGGTAGGCTGGGAAAATGCCTGCCCCAAACCCTGGAAAGCTGCTGCCAGTCAGTGTCAACAATGCTGGGCTAGATGGACCAATGGTCTGACCCGATATAAGGCAGCTTCCTATTACCTTAACATGGTGTGCGCATGCGTGCATGCTTGCAAGCTATCTTTTATTTACATTCTATGTACTCAAGCTACCAGGAATGAATATGTGCTCTATGTGTTTTTCATTTGATATACCAATAGGTACACATTTATTTGTATAATTTTAAAGAAATACAAAAAGCTGTTTTTTGTTTTAATTAGAAATTGACTCCATTTCATCCATCCACCTCTCAGCCTGCCCTGCTCTAGTATGGGTAGAAATCAATGGATGCTAAACAAAAGTCCCAGTGAATATCCTTGAAACAATCGATGCCATGTCATTGCTCTTCCATTTTGGTGAACAATGTACTATGTGAGCAGGTAGGCCATGGATCTCAGCTACAGCCACTGTTCTATAATTCTTCAACATACATTTTGGAACACTGAAAAATCACAGAAGATGCTGTGCCCAAGATTAATTTGCTACTAGCTCACACAGACTGTTTGCTCCAACAGATTAAAGTGTGTTGCCAGTGGCAAATATCACATGTGCTAGATACTGGAGATCAAATATAAAGTGGGAATACTTGATAAAGATTTAGCACATAGCAGAAAAGTAGGAACTATTTTTTTAAAGGGCCATGAAAAAGGGGGGATTTGGAACTTGAAAATACTGTATCTTCTAAAGAGTGGTCAAGAGTTATTGTTTGTTTATTACATTTTCATGCCACCCCTCCTCCAAGGACAGCATGCATAGTTCAGGACAGCATGCATAGTTCTCTTCCCCCTTTCTTTGTCCTCACAACAACTCTGTGAGGTAGGTTAGGCTTGTGACTGCCCCAATATCGCCCAGTGAGTGCCACCATGGCTGAACAGGGGTTTGAACACAAATCCTCCAGTCCTTGTCCAACACCAATACACCACACTGCAAAAACATGTGTTCAATATTTTGCAACTTGTTGAAATTAAAGAGCATTACCCATATGTTTCTCTTACCAGATACATGGAGCAGACATATCTTTTTTCATTGGTAATACAGTCAATGGACTAGATGACGGTTCTGATTTTATAAATAGGTCTCTACTGTGATGTCTGGTAGTGTAGTATTGTATCCTGTTTTATGTTACCAGTATAATAATTTTTGGTTATACAATTTTTAAAATGTGTTGCTCCCATAGGTAGCAGTCTCATATAATGTGCATCTTTCACATGCAAATTTCTGAGACAACTTTAGAAAAGTGCCATCAGGACAGTAGGCTTCTGGAAGAGGGTTATAGCCACTCCTGTAAGGGCACAATCCTATGCATGTTTAGTCAGAAAAAAAGGCCTACAACTCCTAGCATGCCCCAGCCATTGGGCATGCTGGGGTTATAGGCCTTTTCTCTATCTAAACATGCATAGGATTGTGCCTAAAATGTATACATTGCAACCATAACAACAAATGAGCTCTTTGTGGAATCAAGGTCCATTGCGTAAACTGTGCACAGCATCGAATCCTACTTCCATGAGAGTTAAACGGTGTAACTGTGTACAAAATTTAAGCCCTTGTCCCCCTTAAAGGTTACAGAACCCAACATGGTGATGGAGGCTTTTTGAGCTCTAATCCAACTATTTGATTACCACACTAGATGCTTTCTATGTTTTTTAATAGCTGGCAGACACACAAGTATTCTTTGATTTGAAGTAACTGTCTCTGCAAGATGCACTTAAAAAAAAAAAAAAGACTGGGAGATCCAGTGTGGTGTAGTGGTGAGAGTGTTGGACTGAGAGCCGGGAGAGCCGGGTTCTAGTCCCCACTCGGCCATGGAAGCTCACTGGGTGACTTTGGGCCAGTCACAGACTCTCAGCCCAACCCACCTCACAGGGTTGTTGTTGTGAGGATAAAATGGAGAGGAGGAGGAGGATAGTGTAATCCGCCTTGGGTTCCTCGCAAAAGGAAAAACAGTGGGATATAAATAAATAATAAATAGACAGTGCCTATTAAAAATAAAAAAGTATATGATAAGATGTGCTACAAAATGCTGTGGATATGGACACTGTAAATATTTAATCAGGCTATTATGGCAAACTCTAAGAGGGTGTTCCAAAACTGAAATACATTTAATTCTTTATTAATGTCCTAGAGAACATGGCAAATCAAGCTATGATCATGTGTAAATAATAGTTTAAATTCATCATTTCTAAATCACGAATTTAAAAAGTTGCAAAGGTGACCTTTATTTAAATACCTTCCAGGGTTCCTATGACAACCATTGCATAATGCCTCATGACGATCATAAATTGAGAGAGAAAAAAGTTTGTATTAAAACGCCTGTATTCCTTAAAGCACTATTACTCATTCCCACTAGATTAGTCACAGTGTACGTTCAAGCTAAGGGTAAAAAAAAAAGCCTCTCATAAGTCATTGAACATCACTTAGAAAAATACTTACATTGATTTTCATAGTGTTCAAAGGTTTTCAGACAAATGGAAGAAAAATACTCTAGTGTGTGCTTTTTCAAAGTAAGTTTTTCCTATTTCTTCAGCATGGAAATTTCCTCCCTCTGATTGATATATTGCTTCTCCTTCTCCCAAGGAAGGCTTTCACCTTTTAAACTATCTACTCCCGCTAGGAAGGGGAAAAATGTTTTGCAGCCTGAATGAGCCCGGGCTAATGTTTGCTCATGATAATTAATATTAATGTCCCATTTTGTAATACTTTCAGAATATTCATCATGCACCAGGCCTAACCGAAACAATCAAGTTGACCCAAGCAAGCAAAATAGTATTACTTTGATTTCAGTGCTGAAATATAAAACTAGAATCAATTGATAAATTTTGGGCTGCGAATATAGCACTGAATATGTATGTTATTTGCACATACTTTGATGTTTTGGTTTTGTATTTTTAAGTCATACTTTTGAATTCATTCATCAAGGCTGACAACTGCTCCAGGATATGGGTATGGGTATCACACTCCATACAGAAATGCAAATAAACTGATTGGTTCATTAAAGGTCCTCTTTTATTGAACAGCGTCAGCAAGTATTTTCTGGCCATTGCTTTAAATAGCATTCAGCAAATAAAGAAAACGCTATGTGATGCGAATGAGCGCCCAGTCTTCTCTTTGTTTTTACTGGAAATGGTACAGCAACATACCAGGAGAATAATTCACATGTATGCTCAGTTAAAATTTATTTGCTCTTCATTTACCAATTCCAAAAATTCCAAAACTACTAGCATGGGTTAGTTTAAAGCTCATGCTGTCCAATGCTAAGCCTTACGAGAGGCATTTCAACCTTTTAAAAGGGGGGAAACCATACAAAAGCTGGAAACCACAAAATGATCACTGGTCAGGGGAAAGGGGTGCGGCCACTTGGGGAAGCCAGAAGGCTAGGCTGGGCTGGGACCCCAGGAGGGCCAAATTGCCCCCCACACCTGAGGTTTCCCAGCCCTGCAGTAGAGTACAAAAGGAAAGACTAACCTACTAAAATGTCCAGGCAAACAGAAACATTTTCTCCTGCTGCCCAAAAGATAGTAAAGTTGGCACCAGTATCACTTCCATGTTAAGGATCTCCCACACACACACAAGACGGGTGCCATAATCAACAGCCATATTACATCATATTACTTCCTTTAAACAACAGCACTAAACTAGCTGAGATCAACAGTCACAACACCCAAAGAAAGTGCAAGCCAGTCCCACTGAGTTACATCCAGCGTTGGATGAACAGATTCCACTTGTGCAATGGAACTTTCCCTTCTTCTCCTCCCTTACATGGTTCCCACCCGCATCACATCTTATATCTGCACAACAACCTTTGAGAGTTAGTCAGGATCGCCCAGTGAGACTTGGGCTCAAACTGGGATCTGAAGCCATGTTTCCCTGGTTCACGTCCAACATTTTATCCTCTACACCAGACTGGTTTTCTTGTTAAATATCATTTCTCAAAATGACATGATGGTTTCCAGGAGCCCATGCTTTATCAGCACATAGTGTTTGCTCAAGTGGCATCAAGGAGCTGGGAGATCTGGGTTCTAGTCCCCACTCGGCCATGAAAGCTCACTGGGTGACTTTGGGCCAGTCACAGACTCTCAGCCCAACCCACCTCACAGGGTTGTTGTTGTGAGGATAAAATGGAGAGGAGGAGGATAATGTAAGCCGCCTTGGGTTCCTAGTGAGAGGAAGAAAGGCGGGGTATAAATGCAATAAATAAATAAATAAAATTTACATCAAATACATATTCTAGCCAATATACATTTGATACTCAGTTAAGAACATGAATGAGGATTCCAGTTACAAATGCGAACTGGTGAGGTGAGCCTTGGTATCTATGACACTCAAGACTATTAGATCACTTTGCACAGATGCTCTGATTTCCTCATTCATCCTCCCCCCTCAATTGCCATTCAGTGGTGGTGGTGGTGGTTATTATTATTAATAATAATAATAATAATAATTAAATGTATACATCACTTCCCACCAGAAAAAGCAATCTTGAAGTGACTTACACAATACAAAAAACCATGATTAATATAACAGGAAGGAGAAAATAAAAGAGGAGACAAGCCAGGTGTTCCATGGTAGTTACTCTTCAAAAGGCATGATCTTTAGGTTGAATGGTGGAAACTAAATAAATATGCAAGATTTAAGTGTCATTTGTGAAAAACACTTCAGTTCTAGCTATCCGCTGTTCCCATCAAAACCAATGATGAAATCCTCATTGATTCTCATAACTGGGCTGCACCTTTTGTCTAGTTACATTTGTTTTCTTTTAAATTAGCCCTGCTGTACTTACGGGTAAATTACAGTGACAAGATAAAGCCCCCCGCCCCCCCTTCGAAAGTACAAAAAATTCCCACTGGAAGCTTCTTTGCTACAAAATAAATTTTCCAATTTGTTATTGGCATCTCACTAATTTTCAATCTGCTGAGGATTCTCAAGAGTGGGGAGAAGGAAAAACCAGTGGATGCAAACCACACCTTAGCATTTTGCTATATGGTACAGCCCTCCTTCCAATTGCAAATATCAAGAGTCACACACACACCACAATCATAATGATCCATTTTACACCCATGTTTCACTAAGTGTGGCCTCCCCAGGGAGACACAGGCCCTTGCTAAGGAGGACACTGGCTCCTCCTTGATCATTTCTGGGCCAAGGTTTAGTGTGTTGACTTGACAGTTCTGATGTTCAACAAGCAAACATTTCAGGATTCCTGTAAGTCATGGTTTTTCAAATATTTTTAACTCAAGCCCTCTTCTAGACTTACTGTACCTCCCAGGTCCCCCAGCCCACCAGCCACCATCGTTTTAATTGCTGAGCACACATCATCCTCACACACAACTGTGTACAAGGATCTCTGGATTGGGACACTAATCTAACAAAAGGCTATTCGAAGAGAACAAGTGAGACATGCAACAAGGCCTTGCACTGTGGCATGTAGAGATGGATTAATCTGTCCATTTTGGTTTCTCCTACATGTGATTTTTAAAAAACTCAAGTTCTTTCCAACTTATATATCGGGGTGGGTAATTACAGAACTGTGCCCATTTTTGCGCCCTGAACCACCCTTCCCATGCCCCTGTGGCACCAAATTTTAAAAAATCTGCAGCCAGAACAGCTACAGCCCACCAAAAGGGTCCAAATGTTTTCAAGGGCCAAAAAAGCTTCAAAATGGTGGCTCCAGATGCCATTCAGTTTTTTATCTATTATTTTACACTTTGGGGGGCAACGGGGGCCACATGCAGCCGTTATTGGACCAATCTCTAATGCTGCTAAAGTCTAGAATCCTGCTAAGCCCCTGCTTTTGGATTGCCCTTCTTCTTGACCAGTAATACCGTGCATTTGACCCTTTGCTTGCCTACTGATTTCCCCCCAGTTTGCCCCAGGACTGAGCCTGACCTAGCCATCACAGGACACATGCCTGTTTGGATGAATCTGTCAGTTCTGTTTTCTCCCACATGTGAATATTTTTAAATTTCACATGCTTTCTTCTGTTTATGATGGAATCTGAGAATTTTGTCAAGTTCTTGCCAAAAATGAACTGAACAAAATTCTCATCCATCTCTAGTGAAGTGCTCCTGGTCAGTGTTCCAGTCAGCCTTCCCCACAATAGCCCTTTCCTCCCCCCCCATCTCATCTGGTTTTCCACTTCCCCCTCCATTGGTCAGTATTCCATGGCCACTGAGCACCACACTTGGTTCTTTGGGGGCTGTTTTGGGGTCCCTGCCCCAGGGCATTTTTCTAAAGATTCTGGGAACTTCTACAAATATCTTGGTTCCTCCAAGCTGGTTGATGCTTCCCTCGTATCTGTTGGGGCTACATAAAGATCCACATTCCCTAGAACTTTAGAGGGAATGACTTGGAACAGGGCATCTCAGATTCCCTTCCTTAAAACTGGCCAGCCAGGGAAGGATGGGGAAAAGCTGCTGTGGCCACGAGCTCCAGTATGTGGTCCTTGCCTCCCTGCAGCTTCCACAGTTAGCAGAGCAGTTGGTTCTGCTGTCACCTTGGCCTAGCAAGAGAGCAAGCATGGCCATCTTGATGACCTACTGATCCAGTACCTGCAGGAAAATCCAGTCCTTAGCTTGTGGCTAGCCAAGCACAGAAGGGCCAGCCTTACCACAAGGCAGAGTGAGGTGGTGGCCAATGCAAGCAGAAAAGGCTGGGTGTCATTAAAAGGCAGCCATTTCACAGTCACACTAGTATTATTACTTTTAAACCATCGTTATGGGGATGCTATGTGGCTTTCCCCCCCATCATGGCCTGATCTTGATGCCCACCCATGTCTCCTGTCCAGCTATTGGCCCACCACCACTAATGCTCCAGGCACACTTCCCACTTCTACCACAAACCCAATGGTTGTGTGAAGTAGGCTCCCACAGGTCTGTCATTGTGTTGTGTCACAGTTATGCTCAAGGAGACAGAAATCGTTTGGCTTGACTTAGGGAGGCTCACTATGATCTGTTTGGAAAATCCCTGCTTTAGGTTCCTCAGGCCTAACATTTTGAATGCTTCAACAGCTGCATTCACTCACTAAATGCCAGCCAGTTTTGGATTGGCACTGAATGACACTCCAAATTCTAATGGCCATCGGTCAAGCTCACAGCCTTCTTCCTGCACTTCTCTTCTCCTCCTGTCAAAGTGCAACAGCCAGATCCTCTGCCAACTGAGGTGTGCCCAAGTCCACTGAACTCAAACAGCTGAGGCACACCTTGTTCCAAATAGGATTGGGCTGTCATTGTCCACCTGAGGCGAACTTAGCAAGGTTAAGCAAGCATTACCCAGTTTTATGGAGTTCCTGACAATCACAATGTAATAAAAATGGAGATTAAAAGGAGCAGTCAATTAATGCTACACTTTCACCCCCTCCTCTTTCCAGATATATGTTGCCCCAGGAAGCAGGCAGAGCAATTTGCTTACCTGAAACTGATTGGCAATTTCCTGAGCATTACTGAGGTTGCAGTTGGTGGCTCAGCCCCAGAGGTCACAGCCTAACATTGGTCAAAGGAAGAGTGGGAGCGGGGGGGGGAGGAGATTGGGGGAGAGAGAGAGAGAGCGGGCCAGATTTGAACTTATGAAGTATGGATTTCAAATCAGTTACATGTGCGAAGGATTTCCCCAGAGACACACACAAGGACTCGACCCTCTACTCTTTCCTTTCACTCTCTTAGGCTGCAATCTGCAAACTAATGTACAGTCACAGATAAACTTCTCTGTTCCCACACAAATTGATGCAGCTGGGGTGTTATTGTAGGATAAAAGGCAACCAGATATTCTTTCAAAAAGAATATTACTAACCTATGAAGTTTAGAGATTTACTATTTTAAAGATTTGTATTAACATATCTGCAAAGAAAATGCCATTTGAGATCCACCTGCCAGTTACCAAGCAAAGCTGCTCGACCTTGTGTACTAAAAGGGAGATCAGAAAACATTGTCAAATCATTCATATTGGCAACTATAGTCTAAACACCTTTACTTGGAAGTCAGCTGTGTACCATGTGAATCCTGAACAGTTACTTGGAAATGAATTCTGCTGATATCATCCTAGATACCAGCTTTCCCCAACCTGATGCCCTCCAGATGTGTTGGACTACAACTCCCAGCATGGCTGGCTGGGGGGTACTAGGAGTTGTAGTCCAACATATCCAGAGGGCACCAGATTGGAGAAAGCTGATATATAGTAATAGCAAACTTATTCTCCTAATGTCAATGGCACCATGATCCAGGCACAAGGAGGAGAAATCAGCAGGCATAGGGAAACCCAACGTTCTGCAGAAGTACAAAAGTATTTAGGAGTGGGGTGGGGAAACTGGTGGGAACCCCAAAACAGCCCAATGAGGACTGACCGTCTTCAGTGGAACACTGGTTTGGTGGGTGAAAAGGAGGGATGGGAACTGAATGGAGGGAGTTTTTCTCCCTCTCTCATAATACTAGAATCCAGGGTCATCCCATGAAGCTGAGAGGTGGGAGATTCAGGACAGATAAAAGAAAGGACTTCTTCACACAGCACATAGTTAAGCTATGGAATTCGCTACCACAAGATGGCCACTAACTTGTACAGCTTTAAAAGGGGACTAGAAAAATCCATGGGGGCCGCGGTGGCTTAGTGGTTAAGATGCTGAACTGCAGACTGGAAGGTCGGCAGGTCAGCAGTTCGAGACCCGAGTGCTGCGTGACGGAGTGAGCTCCTGTCTTCAGTCCCAGCTTCTGCCAACCTAGCAGTTCGAAAGCAAGAAATTGCAAGTAGATAAATAGGTACCGCCTCGGCGGGAAAGGTAACAGCGTTCCGTGCACCTCGGTGTTCAGTCATGCTGGCCACATGACCACAGAAGCGTCTTCGGACAGCGCTGGCTCTTCGGCTTAGAAACGGGGATGAGCACCGCACCCTAGAGTCAGACACGACTGGTTGGGGACACCTTTACCTTTTTAGAAAAATCCATGGAGGATAAGGCTACTATCCAATGACTATCCAATGCTACCCAATGGCTACTAGTCCTGATGTCTACCTCCAGTATCAGAGACAGTATGCCCATGTACACCAGTTGCTGGGGAACATGGGTGGGAGGGTGCTGTTGCACTCACATCCTGCTTGTGGCTTTCCAGTGGCCACTGTGTGAACTACATGGACCCTTGGTCTGATCCAGCATGGCTCTTCTTATGTCCTTAAGCTGGAGGAAGGCATGGTGACTGGCACACTGGACAGGAACACTCCATACTGTAACATTGTGTTGCAGGTCCCACTTGTTAAGACCACATTGGTAAGTTCAAATAGGAAGGGGGGGGAAGCCCGTCAGAGGCTTTACTCCTAAGCACATGCAAGCCAGGATCCATCTCATTAGGCGCTGCCAAACTGTGTGGCATGGCGGTCTTAAAAGCACTCTTTAACACCAACGACCTCCATAGGAGTGTCTGAAGCAAGTGCTTTGCTGAAATGGATCAGCACCAGAAGTGCTTCACTTTGGCTGGGCCCTGCCTTTACTTGGGAGTGAGTCCCATGGAACACAGCGGGGCTTACTCCAGAGTAAACATGCATAGGATCAAGGCGCAACAAGAGGGGCCCTCAAACTCTAGAGACATTTCGTAAGTCTCCAATCGCATCGACAGGGATTTGAGCAAGCCAAGCAGTAATATTCCCAGGCCCATTGCAGCAAATCAATTAGACGAGGACAGTGGACGGATGCTCATTCCGCTCGTCGCAACTCACTGCCTGTTGTGAAACGTTCTGGGAATCAATTCCACGGAAACTGACATATGACCAGGGCGGCCACTCCGCGTCCTCCACCACCCTCGATGTTTATAGAACGCGACGTCCGTTTTCTGGAACAGATTCCTTAGGTCCTCAGTGAGGCCTGGATTCCCATTCCCAACTATTAGCCATTGTCTTCTCCACAGAGGTCGCTTGAATGGATTCCCTTTGCAATCCTAAACATGGTTATGCCCGGTTAGAGCGGATAATAAACACCGCAACCTCGCCACGATCCCCACCATTTCCAGCCCGATCCAGGCGAAGAAAAGCTAACGGCATTCAATGGCACTTATTCCAGCCTCCCCACCGCCTTATAAATCCTGAGGATTTGCCCTGTGGGAAGAACCCTGATGGTGACTGTTTGTTGTTACTGTTTTAATGCTCATATTGTTTATTGTGATTTTATTCCTTTTATGTTACTTGTAAACTGCCTTGGTAGGGTTTCTGTCATGAAAGGAGGCTTATAAAGAACAGTGAGCATGCATAGGATTACGCCCTAAGTAATTCAGTGAAATTATGGCGGATCTAGTGGATTCTGGGTCACTTGTCCAAGTAGTTCCAAGAAGCCTGTCTAAGCAGCACTCATAAAACATACGCCAAGTCTTTTGAAATTGACGCGACCGAAATCAGGCCATCGCTGAAAAGCTACGGAAGGCTGCAATCCTATGTACTTTACTCAGGAGTAGGTCTCATTGCATTCAGAAGCACTTTCTACCGCATCTAAGTGTATAGGACAGGAAGGCCTGGCGTGCTATGGTCCATGGGGTCACGAAGAGTCAGAAACAACTGAACGACTGAACAACAACAACAAAGTGCGTAGGATTGGGCTTTAAGTGACGCCCGACTGGTTTGGGGGCCCTTCCTTCCCTTTTCGAGAAAGGATGCCTTGGAATGGATCGCGGCCTTGGTGATCCCACCGATTCCGAAGGGAATAAGATAAATCCAGGTTTAAAAGCTTTGCAGATCCAAAGGGCGCTGGCTGGCTTAACTGCGGATGGGCACGATCGAGCCCAAAGTTCAGCACTTAATGCAGCCGGATCCGAATCAGGGTCACTTGGGAAGTAAATCCCACCGCGTTCCATTGGACTTACTCCAGAGTAAATGTGAAAACAGGAGCGCGGTGGCCTTAAATCCCACTGATTTAAACGGAGGGCAAGTTAGGCACATTATTCACCCTCTCCTTTTCGTAGTTATACAAGCCAGCCACACACACCCAAAGGCAGAAAGCTTGTCCTCCTCACGGCATACAGTGCCTGGCCTTTTTATCCATTCCCCTTTGTCTTCTTCCCAAGAGAGCCTTCCTTTCATTCTACAGTACAGACCAAGCTTCGACCTGGGGCAGATTTCAAAAGCTGACCCTCCAAAAGGAAGCCCAGTTAAGGAATGGTGGCTAGCCGGACGACCCGGGAAGAGGCGAAGGGGTGGGTGGCAGAGAGATGTATCAGAGAATGGGCATTTTCAGAACATAAAAGCCGGCTCCTTAAGCCTTGTAAAGCCCGGTGCCTTGTTTGTGCAGGCTTTGTACAAACATTGTTTCTGTTACATTGAGACATGGGGTCCCAAGCAAAACACGAAACCAGGAGTCGAAGAAAAGTAAACAGGCCCCGCTCCCGGCACTTTTAAAGTCTTCACGTTTCTCCGCAGAACTCTTGGGCTCGCTTTCCCTTCGATTAAGGTGTTAATGTGGAGGTCAAATCTTAGCTTACCCGGGTCAGGCAGGGGGAGGGGGGAGAGAGCCCTCGCAGGCATCTGGGCTCACGCTCTCCTCCGGGTCTTGATAGTGGTGCGATGTAATAATACATGCGCAGCCCACTCTGTGCCTGGGGAGTTGAACATCTCAAGTCACCCGCCCCCTCGCCCTTGTTCGGTAGTCAGGGCACAGAAACCCCCATGAGATCCAGACTTGGGAGATCCAGGTTCTAGTCCCTACTTAGCCATGGAAGCTCACTGGGTGACTTCGGGCCGGTCTCTGACTCTCAGCCTAATCTATCTCACAGGGTTCTGGTAAGGAGGAAATGGAAAGGAGGAGGAGGAGGGTCATGTACGCCGCCTTGGGCTCCTTGGGGGAAAGAAAGGCGGGGTGTAAATGTAACCAATAAATAAACAGAAGAGGCAAAGGTTCGTGATGCCGTTAAAGCCAACTGACTACCATTCCAGTGGAAAGGACCTGAAGGAACAAGCTTCCAAACTACCTCACTTGTTGAAATAGGATCCTGCCAGCCCGATCCTTTTCAGGTTTACTCAGAAGCAAGCCTCACTTCGGAGTTCAATGGGACATTCCCAAGAAGGTCGCTTACGACTGAAGCCATGCACATTTAATCACAAAGTCAACCCATTGTTAGGCTTTTCTCCAGATAAGCGTGCATAAGACTGTAATCCTATACCGCAGTTTTTAAGAATTCTTACCCGAAGTAGGTGCCATGGGGCTAACTTCCCCAATAAGTAGGTCTTTAGGACTGGGTTATTAGTTGAAATGGAGTCCCGTTGATTTCAATAGAGATTGTGAAAACCACCCGATCCTCTACATGTTTGCTCGGAAGTTTGCTCCACATATTTGCACTCAGTGGTGCTTACTCCCAAGTAGATGCGCACAGGGATTGCAGCTTGAAGCCCCTTGGAACCGTGCTGAACCTCCAGCCATTAAGGCGAACATATTTCGGCGTGTTAAGGACCGTGAGCCAAAGGTTGCAATGTTAAGAGCGCGATCCTATGCGCGTCTCCTCAAAATGGGGCTTACTTTCCGATAAGCGCGCATATAGATTGCAGCCTAAACTTACTTCTAAGGAATCAGTCCCACTGAACTCACGGGACTTATTTCTGAGTAGACAGCCTTAAGATCGTGCTACATCCTACACGCAAGCCGCGCTCTTGGTGCATCTCCCATTCATTTCACCTGGACGTGAGCAGAAGCGCTTCCCAGAGGATCGAACTCCTCTCTTGGAAGGACAACCCTCGGCACTCACAGGAATTTGCTTTTTCTTTCCAAGCCAATGGGTCGGAGGGCGTTCTGTTGACGAGCAAAGGTATACGCTTAGATCAACCCTCTGTTGGACTACAGATCCCACCGTTCCCAGCCAGCATGGGTCATGCTGACTGGGGATGATGGAATTTGTAAATGAACACGTCTGGAGGGCGCCAGTTTGGGGACGGCTGTGTAAGCATGGAACCAATACTCTTTCGTTCAGAGAATCCCGGCAAGAATCCTTGAAACCCGCTAGAATCTTATTTGTTAGATGATGTCTTATCCATCCCGGGTAGAGAAGGGAAATACTTTGGCGGCTCTTGTCCCGTTTTGTAGGGATCTTAGACTAGCAACCCCGATTCTAAAAACACATTTACTTGGAAAGACCATTTATTTCCGTGTAATTTCCTCAGGTGCAACTTCGTGTTTTCTCTACAGCCCGCCCCCGTTTTTCTTTCCTTCTCTTTTTCTTGCCCTTTCCCTCAGAATACTATTTACTTATAATTTATTTAGGGCGCAATCCTATGCATGTTAAAACAGAAAGAAGTCCTACAATTCCCAGCATTCCCCAGCCAGCCATGTCCAAGTATCATTCCGGCTGGGGAATGCTGGGAGTTGTAAGGACTTCTTTCGGTCTAAACTTGAGTAGGATTGCGCCCTTATTTCTGCCTGTGTTTTTAATACTCCAGCCAAATCTACCAAAGACCTATTCCGCGTTTGCACTCAAAGCGAGACTGGAAAACCCGTCTTTCCGGATGAGGTCCGTGCCACCTTCTCTGGGAAAGGAGGAGGCTTCAGAAACTCTGCTGAGAGAGAGAGGCGCGGGGACTCGCTTCGTCGTGTTCCGGCCGGGGAGGACAGCCGGGGGTATTAAAAAGATCCGCGCCGGACTTTGGAAAAGATAACGTCGGACAAAGAGCTGACAAGGCCGAATTGAAAACAGGGGCTGCCGGGGGACATTTGCCCGCAGTCAGCGAATCGTTCGCTGGGCCGGGCGTTGAGCTCGGATAGGCGGCGTCCTAACGGCAGCATTTCGGCTCGAAGATGTTCGTGGTGCAACCTGGATTTATGACAGTTTGAAAGGGCGGGCGGGACAACCCACGCTTTCCCACAGGAAACGGGTGTTTCTATATGTGCTCAGCTAATTAGTTAGGTGATAATTACTGACTGACTAATTTTGACCAAGCAACGTGCCTGGCTGCTTGGGAGGCAGGGAAGGGCGTTGAACGCAGGGAGGCTTACTTTCGAGTAGACATCCGTGGAAAGGGGGAGAAATTGGACCAGGCAGGTGGTTAAATTTGGTCGGATCGTGCCCAGTATTTCTCCGCCGCCCACCCCTCAGCAAAGTTGAGCTCCAGGCGGCCTACAAAACCATCCCTTTAATGGCCCCGATGCTCCTCTGACTACAGTTCTTTGGACTCAGGCTCTTCAGGAAGAGTTTGGGCTGGTAGCAGAGAGGTCGGCATGCCTGGACTGAAGAGGGAAGACCTCCTCCCTTCAAATCATTTGTAAATTGCGCGCTAAGAGGTCCCCAGTTTAAGTACCCCCCACCACCAGGAGTATTTTTATTAATTGACTGATTGATTTATTAAACGGTCCATGCATTAGAATTTACAATTTCGCAGTGTTCCGGTTGATTAATCGGTGCAGTATTTCTGTCCTCTCTCTGGCCAAATCTGACGCGAATCAAAAGACGACCTCGCGTGATTCCACCGACCGAGACACAAATTTGGGCGACCCAGATTCAGACGTGTGCTCAGGAAAGGAAGAAGCCAAAGGCTGCGATGGGGTGTGGGGTCGAACTACAGGCTTGGCATTTATTTTGAGATGCCAGCCGTTAAAAGGACAAGTTGGCGCTCAGACGAATATTTCCTCACACGAGAGAAGGATACATCGGACAAGAACAGCTGGGTACGTGGCGTTTTTAAAAATTCTGTAATAGTAATATCAGATCTTCTTGAAACGTCAGCAGTAAAACAAACCTTGCTTTCAAATGATCAAGATTATGACAGGTAAATTCAATATCTGCGGAGGAAATCTCAGCCTTTTTCTCCCTTCTTTTCAGTGTAACCCTGCGTTCAGCGACTCCTATAACCCGACCCGGTTAAGCCCTGTTTAAAAGGATCGCCTCTCATTTATTTCGACCGCACAAAGCCACTTTAATTCGGACCACTCTGCTGTTCAGGCTAGTCAAGGAGAAACCTACCGCCGCTTGCTGTTTTAGAAGAACCTGCTCTTTCCTTGCTGCCCATTTGATTTCAATTTTAATCGTCCTCTGCTGGAATCCTGTGCAAAAGTGAATTCCTTCGGCATCAGGTGGAGGCTTAGTTCCAAAGAAATCTGTATGGAATAGTCTGCTCATCTGTGATCGCCCAGGAAATCCGTCGTCCTCCACCCCGAAATTGAGACCGTCAGGACAGGGCGTTGGGTGTAAGAGAAACGTTTGGGTGGGTGGAGCGATCACAACAAGACTTTGAACCAGAAGTTTATTCGGGAGTTATCTCCATACCCAGCAGATTATAGTTTGAATAAGATTTGCTTTTTAAACAAAACAAACAAACTCTGATTATGAAAAGGTATTTAATGAACGCCTAATGTGGAACGCCTCGATTTGAACGACCCCTTTTCACACGACCGCAGAGCCTCTGGGCTGGATCCAGACTTAAACTGCAATCCTAGACACACTTTCCTGGGAGTAAATCCTATTGAACTCAGTGGGACGTACTTCTGAGTAGACATCCATAGGATTGCGCTGGTGGTTGTACTTACTGTAAAGTTTAAACCCACTGAAAGTGATGGGATTTAAGTCAGCTTCAGTGGGAGAAGAGAGACATTTTCCCATCGAATAGGCAGACCTTCTAGGCAGCCACTGCAAAGGGGCAGTTTCCACAGTAGACGTAGGAAATACAGAATGTGCTTTTAGTGCCTTCTGTAATACATACACATACATATACACACACACACACACACACGGACATTTCGAAAGAGAAAAAGCAAGAAAACCCGTATTTGTCAAACGGCCTGAGGATTTTTGCTAGCGACCTACATCCAGATTAGTATCAAAATCTGTAGGGTTCATTTGCAGTCAGCTGAAGAGAAAGTGGTTTAAACTCAAATTAAACTCTTCCATTTTCATCTAATTAAGTAATTTACGGGATGTGTGAATCTGCTTTCCTGGTTTCTTTCCATACGAAGTGAAGCAACGCTTTCTGGACTGGCTTCCCTCTACAGAGAACTAAATCAGGAAGAAGACGGGTTTTTATATTTCCGTGTCCTCTCACAGAGATATTGGAATTTCCCTTGGAAAGAGAAAGCGGGAAGCTTCCGCCGCGATCGCACCCACTTTCAGGGGGAAGCAAGTCCCACCGGTCGCTTCCAAAGGAACCGGCTCCGGAGCGCAGTTCTACAAACGATCACAGGATCCCGTTCCTTTCCTCCCCAACTCCTCTGCCCGATTATTCGATTTTGTTTTACACCTAAGACAGGAGGATCCTAACCACACTCCCTGGAGAGGGAATCCAGTTGGTTTATAATATGACCGTGACTCACTGCCGCCCAATGGGCACGATCCACTGGGGTGTTGTCCTGCGTCAGCCCCATTGAAATGAATGGGAACTTCGTAAGAGCACGAAGTGGGGCGGAGGAGACGCGGAGGTCTATTTATGTATTTATTTGTTTGTTATTATTAAATTTATTAATCGCCCATCTGGCTGGTCACCCAGCCACTCTGCTTTCAGGATGACCCTTCCCGCCCGCACTTAACATCCCGATTTTGTGCGAGTTTGCTTGGAAGGAAGTTCCGGTCATGTCAATGAGCCGCTCTCGGAGCAAGCCTGCTTTCGCCATCCTGGCACCCTTCAGATGCTGTGGACTACAGCTCCCAGCATCTCCAACTAGGAAAGCTGGGTGTTGTAGTCCAACACATCTGGAGGGCACCAGGTTGAAAAAGTAAGCTGGAGTAAGGCTGGAGTAAGCGGCAAGCCTGCCTCGGATGGCACGCAGCCCCAGCCTTTTCCCGATAACCACGAAGATCTATTCAATAGCCTCTTCTTTGGAAGGGTAAAATATTATTGAAGGCGAGTCGCGTTGAGCGAGAGAGGTCCACAAGTATGAAACAAGTGGCTTGTTTGGTATTAAGTTAAGTGGCCGGTGCTTGGACATTCTCGATCTCAGATATAAATGCAAGAACCCTACTCCCACCGCCACCCTTCACTTGCAGACTGCCACATTCAAACCTTAATCAGGAGAAACGTCCTGACTGTTAGAGCAATACGACAGTGGAACCAATGACCTGGGGAGGTGGTGGGCTCTCCCACACTGGAGGCCTTCAAGACGAGGCTGGACAGCCATCTGTCAGGGATGCTCTGACTTGGATTCCTGCACTGACCAGGGGGTTGGACTCGGTGGCCTTGTAGGCCCCTCCAACCCTACTATTCTATGATTCTAAGCTCTCCTGCTGACACATTGTAAAAGTGTTGGGAGAGCATCTGTTTTAAGCATTTAACAGTGCGTTCCATCCAGTGTATATTTACTGTAGCGGTTAGAGTGTTGGATTGGGACTTGGGAGACCCGGGTTCCAGACCACACCCTGCCATGAAGTTCATTGGGTGACTTCTCAGCCTAGCCTACCTCACAGGGTTGTTGTGAGGATTAAGTGGAGAGGAAGAGGGCCATGTAAGCCACCTTGGGTTCCTTGCAAGAGGAAAGAAGGCAGGATATAAATATAATAATAAATAATAAGTAAATAAATATTCAAGGGCATTTACTCCCTAGTAACTATGCATAGGATTGTAGACTGAATACTTTCCTCCCTCCATTCCGCTCGCCCCTACGCCACCCTGCAGCAGGAAGGGGCCCATCAACCCTATCCCCGCAGGCTAAATTAGAATAGGACCATAGGAATCTGCCTTATACTGACTTAGGCCATTGGTCCCTCTAGCCCAGTACTGTCGACACTGATTGGTAGCCTCAGGGTTTCAGGCAAGAATTTTTCCAGCCCTACCTGGATCGAACCTGGGACGAACCTGGGACCTTCTGCATAGAAAGCGGGTGCTCTACGATTGAGCCAGGGATCTGGCAGGAAGTCCATTGGTGCAGCTAGGTCATTTTAGACCTTCACCTGGATGCTTTTATGGGGCACGCCTTTAGACGGCCATGTGCATTACTTCCGCTGTGAAAGAACTAACATTTCTTTTATTATTCACACCTTCCACCAACATTCCATCCTTAGTAACTACTTCTACATTCCACATATGTCAGAGCAAAACAACAACAAAAACTTTTTGCCAATCCTGCTTGTTGAAGAAGAAGAAGAAGAAGAGGAGGAGGAGAAATACTCTTGAGCATGTGGAGTTTTGCATTTTAGACTCACTTATCACAATAGGGGGGTGGGGTTGGAATCAAATTTGCCAGCACAGGTTTGCCACTGACCCCAATCACCTGCCACTCTCTGGGTGGTCATTTGGGTGGTCCCTGGGGCTGTGGGCTAACTGGTGTAACTACACCACTGAGTAAGGCCTATGGATTTCGATAGAACTTCCTTCCAAGTGTGGGTATTTGAGATCTCAGCCATAATGGAGCGATCCTGGTGTTCCATATCTTTAGGGCACTACCGCAAAAGTCTTGGGGGGTGGGGAGGTCCCGAAGTTAGACGGCGAGGCACTTCACTCGTTGTTGCCTCTAGCTGAGACCGGATTTTCAGAGTAGCTCCGCTATAGGGCCCTGGAAGTCAAAAGTACCTCCTTTGGGGCCCTGGAAGTCAAAAGGACGCAGTGAGGTCAGACAACTCGATTTCCCTGTGATTCTCAAGAGCAGCGGTGCACTTAGTCTATTACTTCCAAATCTGGTAAACCAACCCTACTGCTGCGTTTGGGGGCCCTCCTGCTTCTTCTGTTGAGTGGGGCCCTGCACCTCTGCCCCACAGTCCTGCCCTGCCGGCACCACATTGCTCAAGACAGGCATTTCAGATGCAAGCCCGGGCGCGCTTCCTTGGAAGTAAAAACCACTGAAAACACTCGGTGGGAATTGACTTCCAAGAAAACGCGTTGAGGCGGGGGGGGGGGGGGAGTAGACCGGGAGCTTTGCAGATTTTCCTCCGCTTCCCTTGCAGGCGTCAGAAAACACTTCGGAATCCCCTGCTGAAGTCAGCGTGAGCATGAATTCACAAAGGATAGCCGTTGTCAGAGGAGCGGAGAGCAAAACTGCAGCAGCAGCGAGCTGGTGGGATGCAGTTGTTGTTGTTGTTCAGCCGTTCAGTCGCGTCCGACTCTTCGTGACCCCATGGACCAGAGCACGCCAGGCCTTCCTGTCCTGCGCTCTCTCCCGGAGCGTGCTCAAGTTCAATCCACAGCCGCAATCCACAACCCCTCATACCCGCGGAGCAGTTGCACTGAATTTAAACTCAACGGAATATACGCTACTCACAATAGATCAGCCTTCCCCCAAGGTGGTGCCGTCCAGATGTGCGGGCTGGAACACCCATCATTTCCAGCCAGAATGGCCATTCTGGCTGGGAATGATGGGACTTGGAGTCTTTGGGAAGGCTGGCATAGATATTTCAGGTTTATACAGCACCCTGATAATGTAGTCTACTGCGCCCTGAATGTGGTGTGCTGAGTGTATAAAGCAAAGATTAAAATATTCCCCTATCCTGTAAAACTTGGGAGATGCTTCCCTTAAGCATCTTTGGGTGGAAATCAGGATGCAAGTCGTTCTACGTGCGTGTCCCTGGGAGTAAGCGCCATTGAACTCAGTGAGACTTACTGCCGAGTCAACGCGCCCAAGATCAGGCCGCAGGCCTCATTGATTTCAGTGGAAGTCACTTCCAAGTGATGTGGTCAGTGGTCTTCCGGTGTAAGAGAAATGATCGGATTGTGCTTCGCGTAGGAGTCGAGGAATTCGAGTGGGTTCGACCGGGGAGGGGGGTCCCAGCGTGTGATTATGTAGTAAGGACTAATCAAAAAAACCGCTCCCACGTGGGCCTTCTCTTCCTTCAGTGGCCGACGATGTGCCCGATGGGGCTGGCCCACTGATAGTGTTGCAATGTGTGAGTATCACTGGATTTGCCAGCCCGGCAAAACCGCCGCGGTTACTTCCATCTCCCAGATCCGAGCATGCTTTGGACCCCGAATCTCCACTAACCCCACCGCACTGGTCCCAGGGGCGCCGCCAGGCCCTTACAGCGCTCCCCTCCGCCCCCGGCTCTTGGCTTGATTCTCGCCTCCGAATTCACCTCCGCCGTCCCCTACAATCAGGAGGCAGAACTGAGGGTTGCCGCGGATGAGCGGAGACCGTTGCAGCCTTCCGCCGCTGCGGAGTCCGTCCTGCTTAATGAATCTGCGGGCGCGCCAAAGCGGATGGCCCCATTTGCTGCGGGGGGGGGGCTCCACCTGCGACACTTTGGGGCACATCGCCTGTCGCGCGTGCCTTCGGTTCACACGGTTGTTTGCCAACAGCAGCAGCTCCCACTGGAGAGGGCGGCAGGAGACTCGAGTTTAGGCCTTCTCCAGCGTCCTAGTTTAAACCACGCTCCTGGATTATCCGCATTCCGTCTCTCGGTTAGACCCCTCTCTGCCTCTCCAGCGGCAATAGTCTCTGCGTGAAGGACCGCTCAGCCCTACAGACTTGGATAACTGTAGGCACTGGACTTCTCGGCTTTTAAAAGGGGATGTGTATTAGTTTGCTCGCTTCCAAATCTGGTAAACCAAGCCTCCTGCGGTAGGGGCCCCTCCTGTTCATTCTAGTGAGTGGGGCCCCGGGCTTCTGCCCCAGAGCCCTAGCTTGATGAACCCTCCTCGCAACCAACTAGCTAAATAGCTAAAGGCGCGGGGGGGGGGGGGATAAAACGGTGCGGGTCATGTACTTGAAGGACATGATTGTTTTAAAAAATGAATTAATTCATTTCGATCTGCCCTTTTAATGCATGCTCTAGTGAAGAGGGCATTCTACAACCCAAGCCTAAACGTTTTACTCAGAAGCAAATCCGGCAGGTTTCATGGAATTTACTGCCTAAAGCCAGCGTTTATGAACACAAAAGGGGAGGGAGAGTTGTGGTAGGCTAGTTAACTAACAGTACAACCCTAGACATGGATCCTACTCCTAAGTAACCCTCCTTGAGTTCAATGGGACATACTGCAATTCTATTCACACTTGCCTGCAAGTGAGCCCTATTCAATACTGTTGGACTTGCTTCCGAATAAACCTCGTTAGGGTTCATCCGTAACTGCATGACTCCAGGCATGCTTTCTGAGCAGTCACACTTTTCTAGGAGTAAGCTCCGTTGAATACAGTTAGACTTACTTCTTACAGCACACGCTGAAAGGATCGGGCATTCTGGATATAGGTTTTGAACAGGACGGGTCAGTTCCTCCGGCACCGCCAACGTACTTGCACTTTAGCCGTTTTTCAGGTCTTGGAATAACCCAGCCCAGATCCACTTAACTGGTCAGTCAAACCAAGGTGGTTGATCAGAAGCCGCTAAAGCCACACATTCATTTCAATAGGAGAGACAGAATAATCCACAACTCAGTTAAGTGGAATGAAAACAATGGGACTTCACAGCATTTTTAATTGAGAAAAGTATCTTGACTTTCAGCACTGTACAGGTCTACTCAGAAGTACCTCCCATAGATTTCAATACGTCTTATTTCCATGTAAGCGGGGTAGAGGATTGTAGGCTCATGGCACGATCTGACGCTAAGCCCGTTTGCTTATATTGGTAAATCCTACTGACTTCAAATGGGGATTATTCCACAAAGAAGTGCTTTTTAAGTCTGCAACTTTAAGTAGATTTTCTGGATCCGACGGCAGTCTATTCCCGGGGAATGACACCGCAATTCTGATTTAGAAAGTGGAATGCACGGATAGATTCTATTGAAAGCCGCAGAACCCTGAAGATGATAACGTTTATTTAAATTATGTTCTATGGAACTCGGTAGGACGTCCTTCCAAACCCCTTCATTGCTGCCAGGGAGGTAAAGTTACACTCCTGGGCCTGGGTTGTATTCCCTGTTAGTCCTACTTAGAGTAGACCCATTGAAATGAATGGGACTTGTTAGTCTAGCATTGGATACAATCCACTGAAAGGGCGAGTCCCAAGTTACTTTCTTAACAATGCAGTTCCATTGAAATCGATGGATTTGGTGGCGAGGCGATGTCAGAGGCGTGCGTGTCAATAAGGACTTGCGGGCCTAAGGGTCCCTCGACATAAAGACCCTCCCCGCCCAATGCCTTGAAAGCCATTGCTTTGCTTGAGAGGAAGCCTACTGATTTCAGCAGCGCTTACTTCCTCCAAGCCAGCCTCTCTTTCAAAACAGTTCAGTCCTAAACAGGTCTTAGTGGGGAGGGAGAGCTCGTGAAATCCATGGGGCTTCCTTGAGAGCAAAGCGGATTTGAGAATAGGGCGGCTGTCAGAAGACGGAGATGAGCGCGCTTGTGGATCGAGAGCGCTGCTGCCTCAGAAAACGGCCGGGGGGGCTTCTGCGAAACAGCAAGATAGGAACGAGGAGCCCGAGAAGGATGGAGGAGCCCGAGAAGGATGGAGGAGCCCCCCTCCCCCCCCCAGCCAGGCCGGTCTCCTCCCCCACCCGCCCCCTCCAGGCCGAGTGTTAATTGGGCCTCTTTCTGTCTCGGGGGGCTTGGATGGCGCTGTCGCTGCCGCCGCCCTCGGCAGACGCGCGCGTCACTCGGCGCGTTTTCTCCTCCCCTCCGGTCGCTTTCAGCCTGGGAATGAAGAGCGAGGCCACCTCAGAGCTTCTTTTCTAGCCCTGCAGCGCGCAGGAGGACGAGGAGGAGGAGGAGACGACGGCAGGCGACCTCTGCCGCAGGTGGATCCGGAGCCTCCTCCTCGCCGGCCGGGCCGGGCCGGGCCGGGCGCGGGAGATCTGGCCGCTGCTCCAGCCTCCGCGGTGTGCGGCTGCCGCCAGAGGAGAGGCGCCTTTTCCTTCGAACCTCGGGAGGAAGGATCCCTCGCCGGGCTCTTCTTCTCCTGGGCCGCAGGAGCCCCCGAGCTCTGCCCTGCGGCCGAGAGCAAGTCGGCTCCTTCGGGGAGCCCGACATTCTCCCCGAGGACATGGGCACGCCCCGCCCCGCGCCCGCGCGCGCGCCCGCGCACCCACGCGCGCTCGTTTGACTTCCTGGCCTCGGCCCCGCCCCCGCCGGACCGAGCCGCGCCGCGCCGCGCCGCTCCCGCCAGGGGACGAGCGCGCGGGGGGGCGCACGAGGCAGGCCGGGCTGGCCCGAGGGGGTCTAAAATAAACGCAGCGCGCGCACACGTGTTAAGGGTGCCGGAGAGAGGGGCGTCGGTGCCGCTTCGCCTGGCTTCCGATTCCAGGGGGACGCCGGCCTCGGGGGGGGGGGAGGGGGCAGTCCGCGGGCTTCGCTGCTGCTGCTGCTGCTGCTGGGCTCCGATTTCTCAGCTTGGCTGGATCAGTCCCTCTTGATCCGCGCTGGGGAAGAGCCCCGCGGCCCCTTCGCCCGGTTCGCAGCCTGCCGGCCGCTTTCTTTGCCCGCCTTTCCTTCCTTCCTTCCTTCCTTCGTAAGGGGGGGGGGAGGTGCTCGGACGATCTCGGGGGACGGCCCCGCCGCCTGCCCAAGGCAGCCCCAACCTCGGCCGCGGTAGGGATTGTTTCTTCCGGGCGAGAGAGCGCAGCGCTCACCCCGCTCGCCGCCGCCGCCTCCCAGCCAGGACTCTGTGACCGGGTCCTCCCCGCCCGGCCCGGCCCGGCCCGGCCCGGCCCGGCCCGGCCCCCCGCCCAGAGGGCAGCGCCTGCGGACCCGGAGCCAAAGTCCATGCTCGCGGCGGCCGCCCATCGGGGTCTACTATGCCAGTGACACCCGCGGCGCTGCCTTGCCGGAGCCGCGGAGATGAAGGAGAAGTCCAAGAACGCCGCGAAGACGCGGAGGGAGAAGGAGAACGGCGAATTCTACGAGCTGGCCAAGCTGCTGCCGCTGCCCTCGGCCATCACCTCCCAGCTGGACAAGGCGTCCATCATCCGCCTCACCACCAGCTACCTGAAAATGAGAGCGGTCTTCCCCGAAGGTGGGTGAGTCGACCCCGGCCCGCGGGGAGCGCCTGCAGGGGGCGTAGGGCGCGTGGGGGGGTGACCCTCCTCTTGCAAGATCAGGCTGGCTCTCAGCAGCATCTGGACGGGCCTTTGGGGTAGTGGCCAATGTTTGTCCTACGTAGAGTAGACCTATTGAGATGAATGGGACACGTTAGTCTAGGTTACGCCCCATCCATTTCAATGGGTCTGCTCTACGTAGGACAAACATTTGGCTACTACCCTTGGCCAGCTCCAGCAAGGGAGATCGTCTCGCTCTCCCTCGCTTGACATTAAAGACCTCTGTGGGCAGTTGCGAGAGCCCAGGGTTGCCCGCGGGAAGCCGTCGCTTGGATCCCCTCTTCTCTCCCGAGCTCTCACACAAGAGCATTAAAAACGGACAAAAGTGGACTCTGTGCGCCTAAGTTTTGGGGAAATCGCTCTCTCGTACCCGCAGCTAAATTATCTTCCTTTTAGCTGATCCCCCCGACATCAAAGGGATTGAGGATCAGGCCCTAAGATTTGATTTCCCGTTGGCCCTAAGCACGCGAGTTGAAATCCCACTTATTTCAATGCCTTCCCTCCGGGGCCATTTCATCGACTTCGATGGGACCACTCTGGAGCTTAAAAGGCTGTGGATTGTGGCCCAGGTCCCAAAGTGTCCCTGAAACGCTTTTCTTAAAAAAAAAACAACGATCTTAGTGGCATTTTGTTCGATGGATGATGTTTTTAACACTGTAGTGATCGGCCTTGATATACCTGGCCTGCTATAGTCAACAATGCATTTAACGTTAGAGTCATCTGTCCTATTTAAAAGAATTGTAGGAGAGGCAAAGTGAAACACTTTCCCACGTCAATAAAAATAATAGTGCCCCTTCGGAAAAAAGTAATAGGTGCGTATAAAACCGTGATAATGTCCCATCTGACAGGAACGTGAAGGGGTGTGTGTAAAGCCCCTTGCTCTACACAACGGTTACTATCCATCGCAAAGAGCCACAAAACAACCCCTTTAAATAAAAATCTATCTCCACTGCGTGCCCTATTGTGTATAAACGGGAAGAAATGTGGCAAGATATTAATATGAATCAGCAATATTGAGAAGAAAGGCAAGGAGGTATGTAAAGTTCCTGGGGAAAAAAGAGGGCAATCTGTGCTGTGGCCACGATTGCTGGAGTTTAATTTTCCACCAAGTAACAATAGTAAACCAGCAGGCTCAGAGAAGCCAATGAAGGCTTAGGATGATGACTGAGAGCCACCTATTTCTCAAGGCCAGGATCAAAGTGTGTATAGGGGAAGAGACCCCAGTAACAAGTCGTTTAAAAAAAAAAAGGCCTACCGACCTAAATATTTACTTGCAGGTCTGCACTGTATAAAGCCTTGAGAAAATCATCAAGGTAAAAACCAGTCCTGTTACCCTAACTTTTACAAGAACAAATTGAAGTGGATACTATGCAGGTTACTCAGAAGTAAGTTCTATACTGCTTACTTACTCCGGAGTGAATATGTATATCATTGTAGCCTAATGTCTTTCAACCCCAAGTTTAATCATACTTACCTGGAGCAAGCAAAGAAAAGCAATGACCCTTGGCCTTAACTAGAGAAGTTGAGGATCGAAGTGAAAAGATCCTCATTGATATTACTTAATTTTTTTTTATTTGAAAGCAAGACCCAGTGGGTTAGATCCAGACTTTGTCATACTTAGAGTATACCTATTGAACTCAATGGGACTTAGGTTAAATAATCAACAATGGGTCGACTGGAAAGTGAATGGGTCAATGGAATTTCCTTTTAAAGTAAATGTGCTTTCATTATAGACTTGGACACAGATAATCCCGAGCACAATTTCGAAAACGGTGGGGCAAATCAAGAATAATTATCTTAAACGCATTAATTTTCAAGCGACCCTGATTGAAACCAATCTAATTTATTTCCAAATACTGTATGGCTGCAGCGCTGCTATTCTAAGTAGGTTTCCTTAAAAATACGCCCTCACTGAAATGGGGGCGTATTTTTACATACATTTTACATCTAAGTAAAATGTGTTCGGGATCAGATGGGGAGAGTGCCAATCCATACGTGTAAAAATCGTTGGCAGTACAATTGGGAATTGCCGTCTGGTTAAAACCCTAACGGTTAAGATTCGCTTCAAAAGCCAAGTGGACCTCCCTGCTTTTTAGCGAGAGTAGTTTGCCTTGATGAATATATTTAAAAGTAAGTAAACTCTCCTCCGGTGGTGCAGTTAGGCCTGGATCTAGGCGCCAAAGTCAAGGGCCCTGGAGTCCAAGGGGCCTGGCCCCCAAGTGACCACCCAGAGAGCTGGCATGGATGGGGCAGCCGGGGGCGCGGGGAGCAGCAGCAGCATCCTTTCTTTTTTTAAAGAGATTCTGTAGTCAAGGGCCTGGCACGCACATGGTCACAGATGCCCATTTTATTGTTTTTACTTTTAAAATAGGTGATCCTTTTACACAACAAAATGGTGCTTCTCCCTAACCAAATCTGCTTAGCATCCGGGCAGCAGGAGCAAACTCCATTTTATGCCCATAGGCATGAGGGTGGTTTGGTCTAAGCGAGTTTCAAAGGCGAAAGGGCACATGCGAGGCAAGTCTTTCCTTTTCAAATCAGGGTTTGCAAACTGCGTGCTTTGGTTTGTTTGTGGCTCAAACGCATCGGGACCGTAGAAGCAGTCGTAATGGCAGTGGAGGAGGGGGAAGAGACACGTTGATCGTGTGCTTCACAACTGAAGCAATACACATGGCATGGGGGATGGGGGCTCGTAAGACCGTGAAGCCCAGGCCTAAAATGACCTAGCCGCCTCCGGCTATCCTCTCCAGGGTCCAGAGCAGTTTCTCCCGCAACCGGATTGAAGTTGCTTGTCCTTCCAGACCACACGTCGGGTGTTTTGCCCCGCAGCTGCCTGGAGCTTCGCATTTCGGCTCTCTCACGACGCCTCCCACCCGCCAGCCGCCACCCGCCACCAAACCGTCACCGTTGAAATTGACAGGAGTCGCGGGACGCTTTGCGCCTTAGCCTCCGCCGTAAACAAAAGCCGTAGCTCGATTTGGCGTGGCGGCGGCACCAGCCGAGAATCTCGTTGGGTTGAGTTGGCAGGAACGGGAGATGGGAGTTGCACCCAGAGCCAGCGCCGTTGGCGCTTACAAGCAGCCACAACACGCATCAACCCCCCACCCCGCTCGAGGCTTGGAATACATTTAGTCCTCCCTTTAAAAAGGAGAGAGAGAGATTCTCACCAACTCCTTACCCCATGGAGGTAGGGGGACGGCAAGCCCCCAAAGCCAGCTTCAGCGTTCTCTGGCTGGCTGGCTGGCAGGCAGACGGGACTTAGTCAGACTGGCTGATGGTGACTCTCTGGCCTTGGCCGTAGCGCGTGGCTTCTCTTACTCGCTTGAGTCGTCCGGGTGTGATCCCGCAGGTGTATGATCGTTTCCTCCCGAATTCGGGAAATGGACCTCTTTCGTTCATTTCCTATTCCATTTTACAGTTCTGGCAATCGCAGGGCTTGAAAAGAAGGCGCTCCTGCAACGAAGGCCCCCTTCAATTATTATGTTTGCACACGTTTATTCCGTGCCAGCCTCACCTGGGAAATCGGACCTGGGAATCTTTGAATGCGCAACGGGTTTGAATAGGCTGTCTGATGAAGCGTGGTTTCAGACAGGTTTTGTCACTCTCTCCTTAGGCCGAAGCCCTATTCATACTTAATCACACTAAAATCAAGGGGGCTTCCTTCCGAGTTGGTTAAGAGTGTGCTATAAGCGCAGGAGGTTGTTGTTGTTGTTGTCATCCTCGGTGTGGGTGGGGTCTTCCAGAGTAGGCAGGTCCCTCCCCCAACGAACTTACAATCTAAATTATTGTTTGGAATATGCTATCCTAATTCTAAAAACGGATATATTGAAACTGAACAGGGATTTTACGTGCTCACTTGTTTGTGGATAACTCTGGTCTGAATGGGGAGGTCTTTGGGGGCTGGACTGCGGGTCTGCTAACTTTTCTCATCTAGCGCTTTCATTCTGTGCCTGGTGGTTGGAAAAGAGTGGGGCAGGTTTTTACTTTTCATCAAGGGGGCGCTTTCACTTTTCATCAAGCATTTCCTACAGGATGTATCCAATGGGGTTGCATCCAATGTTAGTCTAACTCCCATTCATTTCAATGGGTCTACTGTAAGTAGGACTAACATTGGACACAACCCTGTAACTGTAACATCCACCACCGCTATAGACAAACAACCTCGGTGGGAGATTAGATCTCCTTGAAGGTGCTGTTCAGGCTGCAGACCTTCTTTGGAGCTGCCTGTTGATTTTTGACGATGAGCTGCTTCTGGAGTCGGCTCATGCAGGTCAGCGGGACTCCTCCGCGCTTCTGTGTTGTTGCCTTGGCTTCTATTTGCTTGAGTCTAGAAGGTGAAAGTGCTTACGCTGGCTCTGCCCAAAGGTCTTAGGCCGGTTGCTTAAGGATCAGCAGCGAGATCAGCCCATCTTCTGAGAAGCTGGAAGCTCAGGTAAAGCTGGGTTTCCTTCTGAGCAAGAGAAAAAGCATATCCTCGCTTTTCCAGTTCTCAGCATTTTTACCTGGACAAGTCTCATTCGTTTCACGGGACTTGAAAGCAAAAGGACTTCTCCGGAGTAGATTGTCCCGTTGATTTCAGTCGAACGTTATGAAGTAAGGCTGCAATCCTATACTCATTTACCAAGCAGGAGTAAGTCCCATTGAAGACAATGGGGCTTATTTCTAAATAGATGTAGGATTCCACTATAAATATATGTAAATATCACAGCCACATATGAAGGATTAAAGGCTCTGAAATAACTGCAGACACTTGTGTCTTAATGGCAGTCTCTAGCAGAGCTTGAATTGCTCATGCCAATCATAAATTAACAATTTTTAAAGTACATAAACCCCATCCTTGTGTCACTCTTTAATCACCCTGACTGTGAATAGGACTGTGAATAGGACTACAGAGCGCAAGGGGCAACTAATCCCATTTAAGGGTGCAACCCTATACATGCTTACTTGGGAGTAAATCTCATTTAACTCAGTGGTGCTTACTTCTAAGTGGACTCCCCTAGGATTGGGCTGTACCTGAGTTTGAATAAGTTCCCTTGGTCACCAGTGGTCCAGTCTTTGTCTCACTGATACGATGCCTGGGACGGTACCTCCGGATCAGCCCCTCACCTCATTGACTTTGGGTGGTAACTGCAGTTGCAAAACCCATCAGGATCTCGCTCCTGTTACTGTATGCACTCCACTCCGTTGAGAGAAACGTGCAGAGCAATTCTAAACACGTTCACTCAGAAACAAGCCCCACTGAGTTTAATGGGGCTTACTCTCAGGTAAGTGTGTGAATACGATCGCAGCCTTAGTGTAAGCGTGGTTTGCGATCTCCGCTCTCGGAAATCTAAAACGACCGGTTAAACTTATTTAAACTACCTGAACAATAATCTCCGTTCCTGCCCACTTGAAAATATGCACTTTGAGTTGTTTATTTTAAGTCAGAGGAAGTAGAAACCGGACGTGCAGTTGTGGGGCCCTTCTTGATAACGTGTGGCAGCTCGCCTAAGAAGAAAAATGAAATTAAATGTTGGAAATTATATGGACAGATTAATATCCTTTTGTAGATAGATTCAAAACCCGTAAAGTCGAAGTTCTAGGCAATTTAGGGCTGGGTCCAGACTTAATCCGATTTAGAGCAGACGCAATGAAATGGGACAAGTTAGTCATGACTAACTTAAATCCCTCTGATTGTAATAGGTCTACTCTATTCGGGCTTCTCGGTCACGTTCTTAAACTCCGATCCTCATACTACTGATTCTGCACTTCACAGAGTTCGTTGTTACTACTCTGGAGTAAGTGGCTTCAGGCTAGTAATTTAAGGTGTAATCCTGTGCATCTCTGCTCAGAAGCAAATCTCATTTGACTTGTTCCCAAAGAAGTGTGTAGAGGATTGCAGTGTTAATCCCGTAGACCTTCAAATTCTAAGGCCCTTCTCCAGATTAAGTTCCAGGAAGAAGAAGAAAAAGTGTGTGTTCATGCACGTGTGTATGTGTTGGGTGGGAGGGGGGAAGTGTCTTAGCTGCAGGACAGAGCTTGAAAATATGTAGGCAAAATCTAGCTCTAATTAAGACCCAGAAGAAAGAAAACTTCTAACATTACAAAAAAAAAAACAACTAACACTGCAATATGAAGGTATAAATCATACTAGTGAGTAAATCCCACTGAACCCACTGGGACTAACTTCCCAGTAAACATGCACAGGATCAGGCTGAGCAATGTTTGCTTTCTACATTAATCACAATCGTCATCCAATATCACGAAGTCCAGGTGTGTGATTCCAGAATTCTCTTACTCTCGCACAAGGTGACAGCAAATGTTAGAAAGATTTCCCAGAAATTTTTAAGACACCAATGTAAGTAATTTTGGAGAAATCATTTTGACCCATTCTTGTTCGTTTGAGTCGCTTCCCTTAAATATTAACCAAAGTCAGTATTTTGAGAAGGGTTACTATAAATGTGAGTGTATATGTACGAATATATGAATGGAGAGGGATTGGGGAAGCTTCTGGTTCAAGATCACATAGGTCCGTTATAGCTTTGTCTCTGAGCTCCATCATTATACTGCCTTGAGGCTGTAAACTGATACCACTTGGCTGGGAATAAGCCCCATTGAATTCAGCGGGACTTACTTCTGAGTAAACATACATAAAATTGTACCATGGAGTCATTTGAAAGAAAAGAACAATCCTAGCCATGTTTACTCAAAAGTAAGTCCTGCTGAATTCAGTGGGGTTTATTCCCAGGTAAGTGTGTATAGGATTTCAGCCTCGGGGACTGAATGTTTGAATTTAGCAGGTTGTGAAGGTCGCAACCTTCCCCCCCCCCCAGATATTTTTATTGTATTCTTTTGGTAGGATCAGGACCCTGAATTCCTGGGAACTAACCCGTTTATGACCCTGCTTATAAATAAATGTTTCCTTTCAACACAGGACTGAAAAAACCTTTTCCAACTATTTACATTATTCGGATGTATGAATTGCACGCTTTTCTAATACTGCCAGGCATTCCCTAAGACTGGAATTCTTCCAACTTGCGTTTTCAGTCATTCCTCCCAAAATTGGGGGATGTCTGCCTATACGCGAATCCCTGAAACTTCGGGATATAGGAGTACATTTGTAGCCTCTGCTGCTACGACCCCTAACGCGTCTTCCTCCTTATTCTCCCCAGAAACCAGTGGCAGACCGGACCTAATCATAGCGCGACTAGTAATTTACAATAGTTCGGGGGCGGAGCGGGAGGGAATGTAACTTTGGCTGGATTTGCCATTCTTAAGCAAAATTTGAAAAATAACTCGGAGGGCTTCTGCCTGGGTTTCACACTTTAGGGCTCTGGAAACTCTTTCACCCCACCTTCCTGGTCCTCTGCAGCTTAAGGACTTCCAACGCGGTCTCTCTAGAAGGGGCCAGGCGCTGTAGGCAGAATAACACGTTGAAACTGACCAAACGTTTTAATGGGCTGACTTTGAATAGGAATCCAAGACTAGTTTGCCCTCCAAATCAATCGCAATTTGTAACCGGCAACAACAACTGAAGAGTTTGGCCCAAATGAAAAACCTATTTTTTGTGAACTTCTCAAGGCTGACAAAAATAATGATACAGGCGCCATTATTTGGATTCTGTAAGTGACAAATGCAAAAGTAATCATATCGGGACTATTAATTTAGATTTGCCGATGTGTCCAGGCCCTAAGACCCGTCTTACTCTCCATTTTTTTCTTTACTCTTTTAAAAAAAAATATGAAGTAAAATCTAGAGTTTTCAAACATATCTGCCGCGGTTCTCTTTCTGTTTCCGCTGATTGGAATGAGACCTTTCGGGCGCGGCCCGGCCTGGGGCGAGAAGCGGTGTCGTCGTCGGAACTACCAAAGCGTAGCGCCAGTAACACAAGAAACAAATGCTTTTAAATACTTGTTTCCTTGCGCTCGATCCACCCCGGCCTTCCCTTCCCTTTCCTGGAGCCCGATTCTACAGGGAACAGGTGGACGTTAAGGCCTCAGCCCTAAACAGATGATCAAGGGAGTCAGTCCCCTGGAAGGCCACGGGTCTTCCTTCTAAGTTAAACGCGTTTACGAGCGGGCCCTTGGCGTACCTCCCTTCGGGGTGCCCACCGGCATATAAACCCTAGTCCTTCAGTTACACAAATTTGATGATCAGATCGAGAGGACGTTTAGCAGATGTTGGCGCGGTTTCTAAACTGGCCCGAATGAGTTCCTCACCCAGCCACCCCCAAGCCCTGCATGAGAATTCCCAGCTGGTCCCTAGGAGCGAAAAGTCAAAACAGGGGCTCTGTTGAACTTGCAAAGATCTAATCTTCGGGGATAAAATATCGCGCTCGACAATATCCCTTTGGCCTGCCTGTTTTCCTCCTAGTTCAGTTCTTGCCCCTGCGGTTTTGCTGTGACCTTCATGATTCATGAATTTAAAGTCCAGGCAGGAGGCAGCGACCTGCATTAGATCCAGGCTCTGTAACATCATCCGCTGCTGTGTTTTGATTTTTTGCCAAGCTGTTTATTGCTGTAGAACAAAAATATAGAACGGCTTCTGCCCTCCCCACCACTACCTCCCCGCCTTGTCTGTTGATTTTCTTTCTTTTTTCCACCACGGAACAAACAGAAAAGGAGAGAAAAAGAAAAACACTCTAGAACTGCAGCGCGTCCCAAAGGTTGTGACACTACAGTTAAACTGTGACTCCGTGTAGCGTTGAAAATGGACTTTAAAAACGATTAGAAGTAATTATTAAACCAAAAAGGGAGGCGAGGTGTTTAATGAATGACTTTTTAAAAAGAAAAACTGCCAACACCCTCTGTTGCCTTAATTGCACAAAGAAAGAAAGAAAGAAAGAAAGAATCTGGAGAAATATTATCCACTTCCTTAGACATCTGTGTACCTTCCAGCGCAGAAGCTGCATTGTAACCTAAGATTATACAGCTCAAAAAACAATACGTTATAGTTTCTTCCCTTAACAGTACTACTAATGTTCTTTTACTGTCTACTGCCAACAGCGAGCTGGAACTGACCGCTGTCTTATTGGCCAATTTACTGGGCGAAATAGACGGGTGATACAATTGCTCCCTAAATCCTGAGCAATGGAAATTATTTCCAGAGATCTAAGGACGGGGGTACCAAGGTAGGAGGGCGGACCCACAACGCGGTTAAGCCAGAGGACAGGAGTAAAGCCTATTTCCTAAATAAATAACAGAGGCTTTGTGCAATCCTGAATACAAAATATTGGGTAATAACTATTTTTTTTAAAAAAAACATATGATTCACTCCCAAACCAGATCCTGAATCTAGTTCGATTTAAGGACTTTCCCTCGATTGATCCAACTGAAAGATCAATGAAACTCCCTTCTTTATATATTACATTATGATATTCATACCACGTTTTTCTGCCTTTCATGTTAAGCAGCCTCACAGCCCAAGATCAGAATCCTAAACTCCTGTGATGCAATTATGGACCGCTTAAGTCAAAGCAAGCTTAATTTGCTTGTGGATCTTAACCCAGCAGTAAAATCCGGGAAGTTCATTTATTCTCTCTCAAACACACACTCAGCCTGTTCATCTGCATGCAATCAATTACGAGTTCAGGTTTTGACATGATTACTGTTGATTTTATTGTGTATACTGCATGATTAATAACATAACTCCTTTTATTCATTCATAATTTCTCAATCAGATTAAAGCAGCAAACCTAAAATTATATGCTAGGCCTGAGTATAGTAACTAGCAAGTCCAGTTGAATTTCCATTGGATTTACTTGTGGGTAAACATGTTTAAGATTGCACTTAAGGCTGTAAACCTATACCCGTTTATGTGGGAGTAAGCCCCATTGAATTGAATAGGAATTACTTCTGAGTAAACGTGAATAGGATGACGCTGAAAGGCTGCAATCCTATACACACATACCTGGGAGTAAATCTCACTGAATTTAATGGGTCTTACTTCTGAGTAGACATGCATAAGATTGCTCTGTCAATATACTTGTACTGAAGTAAGTCCCAGTGAACACACTGGGGTTTACTTACAGATAAATGTGTTTAGGATCGGGTTGCCAGCGAGCACCGTGTTCTACAATAATTGTTCACCTTAAAAAAAAAAAAAAAGATATTTCACACTCCTGAGAAGCTTTTGTTGTCCATAAGTGTGTTTGGAAGACTTATGCAGGGCTCGCAGAGCAATCCTGTGTAGAATCTATTCCGAAATGAATCCCTTTTGAGTTCAAACTTACTAAGTAAATGTGTATAGGACTGCAGCCTTAATTTTAACTGGAGCTTAGGCTCGAAACTTATTTTCAGCCAGGGCTCAGCTCTGAGGTCATAATAAAGAGGGGAGTGCCTCCGATCATGTGTCGAGTACCACCTCCTCCCTACTGAGGAATCACTACCAGCTTCTACTAATCTGAGAGGGGTGCGGACAGACAGGTTTATGCCTGACACAGTATTTTGGGATCTGAATAGTGGTTACTTTGAGGAAAGGATTGGGGGATATGTATATAAAATAGCAGCATTCAAATCCAACCAATCTCTAAGTAAAATCGAGTTACTTGTTTTGTTTAAAAACAGACATGTTTTAACTAGACAGGAGAAAATGTCCCTTGTTCAGAGAGATAAGTGAGGAGAAAAGTTTCACCTCCTTAGTTCTTCCTTGCCGGGCTGCTGATCAAGGCTCAGAAGGAGGAGAGCCATAACAAAAAAGAAAAGAAAGCTGGCAAGCCTAAATTAAGTAGGTCTAGCAAAGCCTAGAAAAGAGATTTAGGCCTTGGACTCCTCAGGGAACAAAGACGAGGAAGCATGCTATTCTGGCTTGCAGCCCTAAAGATGCTCTCATGCTGAGATTTATCCTAAAAGATTGCCATCCTAAACGCCTGAGGTTCTTTTGAATTTAGATTGCCTCCCCGCCCCCCGCAGAACTTCTGTGCCTGTGCATGGCAGACAGAAGTGCAAAGGGCGAAGCCTTTCCTATCGCTCCATGCCACTACTAAGGGTGTACCAGAAAAACACCACCACCGCCAGAAAGCTGGTAACGCTGACTGAAATATGCAGTAAACCGTGCTTAGGATCAAATGGCACTAATAATATCTGCAGTTTTCCGTCGGATTTAACTCACCGTGGGTGATACGTAAGTGAGAAAAGCGCTCGGCTCCCCCCGCCCCGCGCAACACCCAGCTGCTTTGCTCTCCTGTTTCTCCTGCCATCTTGGATCCCTTGAAGGATCCGCTGTGAGCCAAGGGAGGGCAAGAGACTAGTGGGAGGGGGCAGCTCGTAAGAGGAGCCCTCGCAGTTCCAGGCTAAGGATTGCAGACTTCCCGGGCCGTGCCCTTCGCCAGAATTCCGAATAGTCTAGCTACTGGGCTTGGCAACCTTTCTACCCTGCCTTTTGACAGTTGAACCCAACTCTCCCCGTCGTCGTCGTAACGTCACCACCCGACTCCGACCAAAAAGGCACAAAAATGAAAACAAGCTGGGAAATGCCAATTGATGTGTTTATTTGTAAGGGCACCATCCCTTGGCTAACAGTCAGTGGGCTGAGCAGGGCAGCGCAGAGCAATTACTGCGCGCGTTTTGAAAGGAAGGGAAAAGTTTAGTTTTCTGGGGTGAACGTAGAAATGTGCTTTCTGCACCAGGCGATTTCCCTTAGAGACCTACTCTCTGCTATTGCTGCTGTTTGTTCTCGCCGCTCATCCTCCAAACAGTCCTGCGGGGGGGGGGGGCAGAGATTTTGCTGTCGCTCGTTTTTGTGCGCTTGGCGGGATTAGAAATGCGTGCGCTTCGGTTTTAGCTGACCACCGCACTTGTCGCAGTAACAGCACTATCGAAGAGGATTGATCTCTCGCACAGAAGGGAATGCCTCTTCCAAGATGGGGGCTCGCCACGTTAAATGTTCAGAAATACTAGTATTACCATTTCTGAAATAAAAAAAAATTGCTGACAGATTAATCGGGCATCATTTTAGTCGATACAAGGGTTCAATCGATCAAATGTTGCTGTCTATAAACTGCGCAGGTGACAGGGCTCATGCCCAAGATTACTTAAAGTGTATTGGAAACTATTTATTTATTTATTTATTGCATTTATACCCCACCTTTCTCCCTCTCGCAAGGAACTCAAGGCGGCTTACATTATCCTCCTCCTCACCGTTGTATCCTCACAACAACAACCCTGTGAGGTAGGTTGGGCTGAGAATCTGTGACTGGCCCAAAGTCACCCAGTGAGCTTCCATGGCCAAGTGGGGACTAGAACCCGGATCTCCCGGCTCCCAGTCCAGCACTCTAGCCACTACACCACACTGGCTCTCACTTAACACACTTATGGGGCTCATAATCATCACCGTGGGATTTCCCAAGCTCTCAGGTACGTTGGCTATAAAAAGTTGAAAGGCGACGATAGCAATTTCAGGTAAATGAATCTGGACCAATTGTGTATTGCCTGGACCAATCTGGACCAATTGTACCTGGACCAATTGTCCAGATAAAATGTATCTGGACCAATTGTGTATTGCCACCAAGTGTTGGTGGCAATACGCTTCCAGGACTAGAAGTTGGCTCCTCTCTTCAGTCTCCTACTTACCTTTCTCACAAAACATCCTTTCCCCCACAATTTCAGTGAAGGATCTACTCTAGTTAAAGTCAGTCAGACAGACAAAAACCCCGGTGGGTGGGGTGTCACTGATTTTCGCTGGTGTCTGTTTGATTATATTTGCCACCCCTTCTAAATTTCTGGACAGATGGTTCTGACTAGTTCTAAATAGCATCCAGGTTCGTCCTGCACAATTTAATATGTATACTGGATTACAGTATGCCGGAAGTGTAGACGATGGGTTAACAAAGCGTACTGTAAAGGTGCTCACGGGACACGTAGCTCCGGGAGATGGAAGGGTGGAACCTAGAGCCACTAGTCAAATTATTACATCAGGAAATATCATGCCAAGCTGTTGCGGGCTTAGTTCTCACCGGGGTGGTAAAGCTGCCTAAGCACTACTACTCGCAGATGGGGGCGTCAATAACTGGATGTTCCTTCCCACCAAATAAACTCCCTTAACGTAGAAAGCTAGATGGCAGGGAGAAGGGATCTAGCCAAGCCTTCTCCCTGGCAGGCTGTTTTCCCTGGACCTAGACCCTAATTGGTTTGGAACATTCTGTAGTTTGGGACAACAGTATTTTTCGAGGCTCGCTTCCATCCAACTCCCCCCCGCCCTGAAAATAAACGACTGGTTCCAAACGAGCCGCTATAAAAGAAGGCTTTTGGTGCGATGTTCACCTGAAAGACAGACCCAGCTCTCTCGTCCCTGCCTAAATACACATGTATCTGTGAGGAAGCCGTGCACCTGGGGGATTCTCATAGTCTCCCTCTAGCAAATAATCCCTATTTATTTATTATTTATTTATTTCATTTCTATACCGCCCAATAGCCGAAGCTCTCTGGGCGGTTCACAAAAACTAAAACCAAACAACACACAATAAAACAATTTAAAATATACAGAACATTAAAACCACAATATAACAATACAACCACAATAAAACCTAGCAGCAGTGCAAGAGTTTAAAATACAGATTTAAAACAGCAAAGATAAAAATTTAGAAAGCTAAAATGCTAAAATGCCTGGGAAAATAAAAAGGTCTTCACCTGGCGCCGAAAGAAATACAATGTAGGCGCCAGGCGAACCTCACTAGGGAGCTCATTCCAGAGCCGGGGTGCCACAACAGAAAAAGCCCTCCTCCTAGTATCCACCCACCTCACTTCCTTTGGCAGGGGCTCACGGAGACGGGCCGCTGAGGATGATCTTAAGGTCTGGGCAGGCACATATGGGAGGAGGCGATCCTTCAGGTAACCTGGCCCCAAGCCGTTAAGGGCTTTGAATGTTAACACCAGCACTTTGAATCGGGCCCGGAAATGGACTGGCAGCCAGTGCAGCTGGAAAAATACTGGCGTAATATGAGCTCGCAGGCCAGTCCCTGTTAACAATCTTGCTGCCCTATTTTGGACCAGCTGAAGTTTCCGGACCGTTTTCAAAGGCAGCCCCATGTATAACACATTGCAGTAATCCAGACGAGAAGTTATCAGAGCATGGATAACTGTAGCTAGGCTATCTCTGTCCAGATAAGGGCGTAGTTGGTATACCAGCCTAAGCTGATAAAAAGTGCTCCGTGCCACTGAGTTCACCTGTGCCTCAAGTGACAGTTCTGGATCCAAGAGCACCCCAAACTACGAACCTGATCCTTTAGGGGGAGTGCAACCCCCTCCAGAACAGGTTGAATATCACCTAGTCGGGCAGACGAACCACCCACTAACAGTACCTCCATCTTGTCTGGATTGAGTTTCAGTTTATTAGCCCTCATCCAGTCCATTACCGTGCCCAGGCACTGATTCAGAAGTTCAGAACAGCCACTGCCTCACCTGGTTTTGATGAGAAAGAGAGGTAGAGCTGGGTGTCATCTGCATATTGACGGCCTATTGACCCTAGTTTAACAACAACACAGAAAAGGTATTTAAGTTTGTGGTCCGTTTTATATGGTTGTTTGTTTTTGTTTGTTTGTTTTGGAAGGAAGAAAGACCCTGACACAGAGTGTTTAAGGATTTTAAACAGAGTGCCTACAGCTGACCACTGCTGGTCTACAACTGACCACTGGCCATGCTGGCGGGGGCTGATGGGAGTTGGAGTCCAATGGGATCTGAAGGGCCACAGATCCCCACCCCTACTTTAAAGGAGATTCAGAGTCTTGAGTAGTTGGATGAAAAGGAAGCCGATCGACCCGTAGTACTTAGAAGCAAACTGCACCAGGATTAAGATGCGCACTTCCGCCATGTATTTAGGACCGGCTACGCTGAATCCTGGTGAATCCTAAGGACTGTTCTGTTATTTATGTGATGTATAGTTCGGATTTATATACCGCCCTATCTAGAAGGACCAAGGAGGCTGAAGACCAATTTCGTTGTATATACGCGGGGCTGTGTCCCTCGAAGGACACACACGGTACGTGGAACAGGGAGGAATACAGACTTTTTAAAAAGCCTGAACTCAACAACAAAAATCTTCCCCCCACACATGTGGACAACGTAGAAGTTCTTCTGGCAATGGAAGGAAAGGAGTAGCAGAAGGAGCAACTCTCCACTGATATTAAGTGAATTTTCAAGTCAATTTAATTTAAACAAACCGGCTCTTACTTCTAAGTAAAGTCCTTAGGATCGGTTTGTATCAGTCCTGTTCCTCATTGTGGGGAAGTCACAGACATGGAGGCAATAGCAGTCATTTTTAAATTGGGGTTGCACTCCTATTTACCTGGGAATAAGGCCAAATGAACGCAACAGGACTTACTTCTGAGTAAACATGCCTAGGATTCCACTGTAAGGGCACAAATCGCAAACACACTCCATCAGCTTAAACTCAAGCATTTCGCTTTGGTTGTTTTGTGGATCGAACTCTCTCAGGAGACAAACACTTGGCTTTACTGGTGGCATTACACCTAAATAACTTGGTTGGAGGATTTCAGTCTTATGTTTCATCCAGATTTAATGGAGTCTCGCAGCTCTTAAAAATCCTTGAGGACCGAGCGGTGTTACAACTAATGCCAAACGATCTAATGAAAAGGAGTCAGCCTGGTGGATTCGGGTGCTTCGCTTAGTATCATTGGTTCAAAGAAAGAACATACTTTGTATTTCTGATCGTCAGCAGACATGTTAGCATTAACCCCCCCCCCCCCCGTTATGCATCCTTAAATCTTTAAGACTGAACGCATTTCATTTGGTGAATCTGAATGGATCATTTTTATTATATTCAGTTAGGATTGCCGGTATGTCCACAAAATGTTAACTATGTCATGGTGCGGAAGGCAACTGACAATAATTTGGTATGTTCTTCAATATTTTTCTACCCCGAAGGAGACAGCATTTTCTGGGAGAAAGGCCCAAACGGTTTGTGCAGAATGGAATTTGTAACCTCTGGAAAAGTAGCAGAGAACAGTAGCAGATAAATCTACATTGTGTTTCTTTGGAAATTCAAGGATGGGTTTATAGTTTCATCAAAGTATAGCCGGGTCCTGCTTGATTCTTCAAATCAAAAAGATTTGCCTATGCAGAAAGGCTAAAGGGGTTGTTGTGAGACAGCCTTTACTGAAGCCCAGACGACACTTATTCAGACAAAAGGTGCCTCTGGATATATTGATGAATTCATACCAGAATGTGATAGGGGGAGAATAAAGCAAAAGACACGCAAACAGACGGTGAAGGCGAGCACAGCCATCTTCTTGTCCGTCAACAGACCTTTAATATAAAACTATGGATTTCTCTCTTCACTCACTCTCTTATTTGGCAACTCCAGGACTCGATCTAAAGTATATAGTTAAGTTGGTGGAAGGGCTCTGAATCATTTCGATCAGAATTTGTTCCGAGATCGGTTTCATTTACTTTCCCAACAAACAAACAAACAAACAAACAAACAAACAAACATAAGGCTCTTCCTTTCTGTATTTCTGTTGGATAAATTGTCCGAGATACAGTGTTAAAAGGAAAGTCTTTCTTCTCTCTCTCTCTCTCTCTCTCTCTCTCATTCTCTCTCTCTTATTTCCATTGCATGCAGTTCTCTTATTACTAGAAAAAGTGGAAGGGACACAAACCGCTCATGGCTCTGCATTAGCTTGTTTCATTAGCAGGCACAGGCGCGGCCACAGAATATGTTGGTGCGAAACCTCGCCTGTCTGTGTGCAGGCATTGAAAATCCAATGAACAATGGTTGGCTCTAAAGAATGGACAGGCAAGCCACATCATCTCTGTGTGTGTCTGGATTAGGACTTGTTCTTAATGTCAGGAAGACTACAATACAAAACCTGTTAAAGACAAGTCAGTATAAGATTAACTTTAAAAGAATAATCAGATTTCTGTGAGTTTAGAAGCGGTGATTTGAGACCCAACTCGTTTCTTCAAATGGTTTAAATACTTTTGGAGTCTAATACTCTTCGGAAGTAAATCCCATTGACGCCACACAACGATTTATTTCTCGAGAAGCACGTTTCGGTGGGCGAAGTTGTAGGCTGCCGCCAGCTGGACTCTGGGGCTGCCAGGGCGGCTTGCGCTCCCGCACGGATTTCGCCAGGGCGATGTCTTCCGTAAACCGCTCGCGGCCAGATGCGGTCATTTTCCGTCGAGGTTCCTAGTCGACGAGCAGCTAGGTTCGAAATGCCTCAAGCGCTGGATCCCTCCCTGAAACAGGTGCAGCAGGAAAAGACTCGGTGCACTTCTCTTTTTCCATCCGCACCAGCCAAGGAATCCCATAACAGCAACAAACTATATATATATATATATATATATATATATATATATATATATAAAGCTAGTGAGGAAGAGGAGGGCAGTTTTGTCTGGACTACCAGAACGAATGTGCAACTTAGTTTCACGCCGCAGGGCAGGGCAGATCTCGTTTTCCATCTATTTACCGTGACTGGGGTCAGGGCTGGCCTTCCTGCTTCCGGAAGAGGAAAGAAAGAATATGACTCCGAGAGTGACAGGGAAGGGAGGGAGACGTAGTGACGGGCTTTCCGCGGATGTCCGCTTTGCATTCTGGGAACCATGTGGGAACCAGAGCAGGATGAAATGAGCCCCGCTAGGAGAGGTTTTCCTTTCGGCTGGCGCGAGAGCCCAAGTCAAGGTGGCGCCTTCCTGGCCTTGATTACTGAACGTGGACTTGTTAGCACCACCATATGAATGGTCCCTTCTTCATCGCAGTCACCTTCATTAAACTTGTGGGTTCCCCACGCCACATGCATACTAGTTCGCAACATACTCTGGCCACATGTGGAAGCTCACACTCTCAGCGCCTTCAGCGTTAATTAACCCGAAATAATTACCCAGCAGGTTTGGGGTCCACTTATGAAGGTGGAATAGAATTCCCACATTGCCCACAATCATGCAGTGAAAGGGCGAAAATAAAAATCCACACCCTGATTGTGAGTTCGACTAGGAGGTCAAAATGTGGGTAAGTAAGGGTAATTAAACCGAGCTTTACAAAAAGGTGAAGTGGGAATTGTGTGTACATGGTTTGTGAACAAGGTAGGAGACAGACAGTGGTTGTTACTCTGGAATAGCTTAATCCTAGTTAAGGCAGTAGATTTTGCGTCAACTCTCCTCACTCCCAGTAAGGAAGTGGAATAACTTTCTGCTGCCTCTGTCCTAGGGTTAACAGAACAGATTCTGCCTTTCTCAGAGCTGTAAGCCATAGAGATAGTTATTAGTCCCCTTCTGCTATGAAGCTTTTGTCCGTTATCACCCAAGCATACTTTCCAACACTGATAGACAGAGGAAAGTGAACTGTTCTTAAGTGAATGAGGTGCAAAATCTTTTCTGGTGACTCCACAAGGATTTTTGTTTAAAATGCCAGCAAGTTTTTATTCTCTCCATCCCCCACCCCAAGCACATAATGTCACATCTAGATGTCTCAATTTTATACATATTGTAATGTCTGTCTCCGGATATAAAAACAAGAAGGGTTATATCCAATGTTAGTCTAATTTAAGTCCCATTCATTTCAGTAGGTCTACTCTAAATAGGACTAACTGAAGAAATTTCCAACCACACGGTAGCAAAATTATGAGAACCAAATTATACTGATAATAGAATCTTGTGCTAGCAGCTGGAAAAGGATACAGTTACATGTAAGCTATAGCCAGTTCAGTATAACACCAAGGAGTTGAGGTGTTCAGAGGAAAGAGGTACCCAACCTGGAGAGTATTGAGACTTCCAGGCATCTCTTCTCATTCAAACCCGATTAGCACTGCAATCCTATACACGTTTACTCAGAAGTAAGTTCTGTTGAGTTCAATGGGGCTTACTTCCAGGTAAGTGGGTATAAGATTACAGCCTAAGGGCACAATCCTATGTATGTTTAGACAGAGAAAAGGCCTACAACTCCCAGCATCCCCCAGGCAGCTATGCTGGGAATTGTAGGCCTTTTCTCTGTCTAAACATGCATAGGATTGTGCCTTAAGAGAAATTTAGGCCTGGATGGATTAGTTATGTAGAGCACCATCAACCAAGCACCCATGCAGATCTTTCCATCCATGTGACAAAAATGCCCATAGCAGAGAATTGGGTGTGGTTGGGGGACAGGGATGAAGAGGGGAGTATGTATAGCCTATGTATAACCAATATATCTATTATGGATTATGGTTAATATACCAGATTACAATTTGAACCAAGGTACAGTCCCAGAACGTGTTTTAGATGTCAGGATTTGGTTCAGGAAAATGTAAAGAAGTCTATACGATATCTTGCCAGATTAGAGTAGCCTTTCAAGTTTTGAATGCCAAAGACACCCGAGCATGTGCAAAGCCCTTTCTTTCAAGATTTGAGTCTGGGCAACTGCCATTTCAGGGGCTAGGATTTCTAGGGCCACATGGTACTACTAGAAGTCAGGCTGAATCCCGTTTTACAACTGAAGCAGTGTCCCAGTGGATGTCTTCCAGAAGACAGTGAGAGACATTATGACCTCCCTTCAAAGCCGTTTGGGCATTAGTTTATGCAGACAAGACGGTGCTTCGATAAGGGATAAGTCGGTCCCTTATGGGGGTTGGACTCGATGGCCTTGTAGGCCCCTTCCAACCCTACTATTCTATGATTCTATAACGTGAGCGCTAGGGGCGTTGTGGGCGCAATCCTATCCATGTTTAGACAGAAAAAAAGTCCGTCAACTCTCAGCATTGGCCACCGGCCATGTCCAAGTATCATGCTGGGTGGGGAATGCTGAGAGTTGTAGGACTTTTTTCTGTCTACACATGCATAGAAAGTTAAGGGATTTGCTCATCTAGGCAGACCCTCTTTAAATACCAACGTTGCAGTTTTCCCTACGACCACCACCCCATACTACTTCGGTGATACTTGGACAATGTTTGAGATTTTAATAGACCTTGTTTATCAAGATTGTGATTTTTGAGTGGGATTCGAGTTTAGCGGTGTGCCAGGACCCAGCCTGCCCTCCACCGACAAGTACTTCCTGAGAAGCGATCCGTTGGGGGAAGGCATTTCCTGAGGGGAAAACGGGGGATTTGGTGAGGCTGGCAGCACAAACTCTCCCTCGGAGCAGAAAAGGCGGGAAAGCCCAGAAACGGGTTTCTTTATATCGATGCCACAAACTTGGCGAATAAATTGTTTTCGCCCAAAGTCGGAAAGTTATATGGAGGGGGGGCGGGGAGGACGGGGGGGGGGGCGGACTGAAGTTGAAGGATTTGTGAAAGAGGGTAGGGGCTGAATGCGGTAACGCAGCAGCAGCAGCAGTTTGAGGGCATTTCTACACCAGCCTAAAATCCTGCATTTAAAACGGGGCTGTCCGCTTCCGTTTGAAATGCAGGATCACAACTGACTGCCTTTACACATGTTCACTCCTCCTACTCGTGGTTTGAACCGAGGGAGCAACTTCCGTCTTGTGGCCCCAATCCTGGGCATTTACTTATTTGGGAGTAAGCCACATTGAACTCAATGGGCCTTACTTCTGAGTAGACATAAGAGCACCCTTTAAGTTTGCAACCCTCGGGTAAGCCCCACTGAACTTAATAGAGTGCTCTGAAACAACAGAGGACGCTGCTTCTGAGCTTGGCGGGGTGGAGGAATGAGATGTGTCTCTCTTAATTGCAGGGAGGCATTTTACCCTCTTCTCCCTCCAACGGAGAAATGCAGAGGCAGGAGATGCATATTGGCACATGATTCTTGCCCTCGCGCCTGTCAAACCTGCTCTTGCACACCCCAGTGCCTTCCTCATCCTGACCACCCCCAAACAACCGAAAACAAACGCCCACAGCAGGCAGACAGAGCTGTTTCTTCCGCTATGGGAGAACTTCACGTGGAGGTCATGGCCCTCCTGTTCCGTGGGCTGGAAAAAAATACCCCATTTTTTTTCCGTTTGAGGAAAACATGGGATAGGTGGGACGAAATAGTGGAATAATGACTGGACAACGCCCGTAATGGACTCGCACAATTCAGTGACTGAGCAACCATGAACGCTCAATAAACTTGAGGTGTAGAGATTCCCAGAGTGATGGGGCTAAAGGTTCGCGCTTTACAAGGCAAGCGGCTTGATTGCCTTTACCTCGGCAACACCAAAGAGGTCGCTGAGGCCTCCCTTCGCAAGGGCTTGTGGGCGCTTGGAGACCTCACACCCACACACACCTCTGAAAGTGTGCTTGGCCAGGGGCTCTCTGGCAATTTCGGGGAGGCTTATGTGACTTCGTGTGGGATTTCCCCCTAAAATGGCAATTGAACCCCAAGGAACATGTGGACCAGCCAGGCTCTTTCGTGGTGGGCTTTAATCAATCCTGAACCTAAACCCAAACGCGATGGAACTGATTTTCCTGAGGGAAAGACCACCTAACTCGCCGAGACACAGGCTCAGGGAGCGAAGTCCACAGGCAGGGCAGAGAGGCCCCAGGTCCCCTCCCCAGCAAATCCTGGGCAGCGCAGAGAAAGAGGACAACCGGTATAGGCCCACTAATTCAGACATTGTCGTCTGTGCGTTAACTGAGGCTTCTCGGTTTCTTTCCAGGTTTGGGAGATGCTTGGGGGCAGCCGAGCAGATTAGGCCCCTTGGATAATGTCGCGAAGGAGCTGGGCTCGCATTTGCTTCAGGTAGAGTCTTTGCAATTCAAGCTGCTTCCGTGTTTTGTTTTCAGGAGAAGTTTGCTGTGATTATGTTAATCCCCACTGAATCCCCTCCCACCGCCTTGGTCACATGACCCCTGACTCTGGAGGGAGCCATGTTTTCTTTCCAAAGGCAAAAGGGACTTGGTTGGATCTAGACTTAATCATATGTTGAGTAGACCCATTGCAGTAGGTGAGACCTAATTTAATCATGACTAACTTAAGTCCCACTGAAATCAATGGGTCTTAACTATGTCTGGAACCAATCCAAGGTCAACATGTCTTTGCTCATGTTAAGTGCACATAATCGTTAATTACTCAACTGACAACACTGACGTAACTAAATTGGGATATAAAATAAATGGATAGATGCCACTCCCTCCATTTTTATGGACAAAAAAATGTTATCACTCCATTTTTATGGACAAATTGGGGTTTCTCATCTGCATTTATTATTGGGAGTAGAGAATCGGGGTGAGGGTAGCCATGAATGAGTTAATGCAGAGCAAAAGAGTGTAATGATCGTGCGTATGCATCACAACCATAAATTATGTAGCATAAATTGGCAAGAAACCTTAGTAGCTTGCCATACTAAATGAAAATACACACACATGCACACACACGTGCAGGCAATATACATTTGCTGCAACAGCCTCTGGTTAATAGCAGCAGACCTACATCTGTATCTGTATATATACATGCACACACATTTTACATGGGAGATTTCAATTCTCTGGATGGCTCAGTTGGGAAAACCTTTAAAACCTTCGATCGAATGGCTCCTGTGATGGGAGGAGAACATCTGGATTAGATCTCACATTGATGTAAGCACCTGAAAACACAGTTGTTCAAAATCTGGTTGATCTGCTTTAGAATTCAGTGGCTCCCCATTTTGTGAGTCCAGATGCAGCAAAAGGTTTAGATATGCATACGTCCCACAAAAGTTTTTTGCATAGCAAGCCTCCCCCTTCACCTCTCCTCCTGATTTAAAAAATGTAGTGATTGTATAATGTTTATTCTGAAAGGTTGATGTTCAGTAGTATAGTCTGTTGTTTTTAAAGGTTTGCAAGGTTAGAAATAAGTTCCGAAACAGAAATAAAACCTTGAGTAGATTAAATTGGAAAATAAAATAATAAATAAACTAGTTTTAAGAATTCCAGTAACCCATCCCAAATTCACACTTGTCACCTCATGGCACAGAGAGGCTCTTGCAATATCTGGTAGTGTTCAGATTCTCTTTTCCTTGGACTTTAGTTCTTAAGCCTTTTAAACACATTCAACTGTATGTCACTAACTGCTAGCAGACAGATATTTACAGGGCCTTCTAAAATATTTATAACTGACACAAACAACATTGTATGGTAATGGTTGTTTGTTTCTTAATCATTATTTTCATCTGTTTCTGTAGAAAGGTGGAATAGGAATGATTGCAATAAATACACTGACACTAGTGTACAATGAGGTATAATAATTTGAGAGAGCAATCCTACGGCCGCTAGTCAGTGGCCAGACGGCCATAGGATATGTGGGTTTCCAGGAACCAACCTCGGAGCCCGCGCTCTGAGGTCAGTTCCCAGAGAACTGACCTTCCCCCCTTCTGTGCTGCCTTGCAGGCAGCATGGAACAGCTCCACGCTCGGAAGAGGAGCGCGGAGCGGCCAAAATGGGGTGATCCGGGGGGCATTGCGGGGTGGGGAAGGCGGAAATGCTGGTATGACACATCCTATGCGTTGTCCGGCAGCCTCCTCCCCTGCTCCGCCTTCCCATGGCTAGACAGCTGAAATCAGCTGTCTAGCTGCAAATGCTGGGCAGGAGAAGCTCGGAGGGAATGATCCCCTCCGTGCTTCTCCTGCACTGCATTGGATAGGCGGTCGCCTCTGAGTTTAGAGGCAGCCACCTACCCCCATAGAATTGCACCCTTACGTGCTTTCTTTTTGCTGGAATAGATCCTATGTTGAACGTAACTTTAATGAAACCTGAAATTTATTCTGTGTCTTTATAGATTAAATCTTAAAGCCTACTTTTTTCTTCTGTGACAACATTCTTGGATAAAAAGTAAACTTCTTGAAAAATAGCATGTGTTTAAGAAAAAGAGATCTTTTCCAAACAGAGTTTTGAAAAACCATGGTTTTTTTTTACTAAAATCTAATATGTATTTAGGCAAAATTGGATAAGTTCCTTATCTCCTTGCAAAATATATTCTGGCACATGTGAAAAGCCTAGTGATATCTTTTAATGTATTATTTAAAATGTTTATATCTCACCTTTCCTATTCCTGAGACATTTTACAACAATTAATAAGATCTTTAAAATATTCTTTACATATAGAATAGCTAATTAATTACCATTTTCTCATATTTTCCATAATACAAAACCCATGATTTACTATTTCACTTATTGCTGAATTACGAATGCTGTTTTAAGCCCCACAGCTAATCTGCTGAAAATGTGTATGCCTTCATTGCTGAGCAAAAAAACACAAATAGTGATATGCCTTTAAAGAGCCAGTAAAACTAAGGCTTTCTAATGGAAGTGCAGATGCAGCCTAACTATAACACTGGGGAACAAATTGCTAGTTTATGAGGAATGTTTTAAAGCAATGTTTTATTTAAGAAAGCAATGATTTCTTCCCCATGTTAATACCACTACAAAGTTTTGTTTATGTTCTGAAGGGGGGAGGGGAGGAAACCAAAGAGTAATCTGGTTCCAATTACATGCTGTAAAAGTAGGGTAGGCTAGAGAATGATTTGGAATATTTTTTATTGGGGTAACATTGCTCTTGCCCCTCTGTTACAGCCTTTTATTACTTTCCTCTAGTTACAGCATCTTAAAATATGAATTACCAAATATAAAAGGCAATTGTTTTATCTAGGTATTCAGAAATTAGTTTTCCTTTTTAAATGTAGACTTCTTTCCCTCCACATGGATAATACTTAGGTTCATATTTGGTCTAATCAAAAATACATAGAGATGGGTTTTACTGAAACAAATATATTAAGCTGCTTTACATTGACTCAGATTGTACATCTATTGCCTCCTCTGATTAGCAGTGGCTTCTAAGGCCTTAGGCAAAAGTCTTTCCCATCCTTGCTACCTGAGATGCTTTAACTAAAGATTGAACTGGAGACCTTAAGTGCTTTATTCTTACTGACAGTGCCTCTCCCAGGTATCGAGTAAAGATCTTCACCTGCCTCGCTATCTGAGATTCCTTAACTCAGGGATGAGAAAAGTGTGGCCCTCCAGATATTGTTGGACTGCAACTCCCTTTGGCAATGCTGGCTAGGGCTGATGGGGATTGCAGTCCAACAGCATCGAGAGGGCCACACATTCCTCACCCCTGCTTTAACTGGAGATGGCAAGGATTGCACCTAGGACCTCCTGCATACAAAGCAAATGTTCTATCACTAGGTTAAGGTGTCTTCCTGAGATTAGTGGAGCTTCCAACTACATGTTTCTGGGATTGAGATGGAATATATTTACTATTAAGAGCAATATGACTCATCCTGATAATCAAAATGGTATTTGGAAGGAGGTCTCATTTATTTAAGTGGAACTTAAATGTGCTCAAGGTTTGTGTTTTTAAATTACAAGGTATGCTTATCTATTTTATCTTATTGCCGACAATATGCAAACAATCATTATGTAATAGGTCAACATAGCATGTTGCAGTGGTACATGTGAAGGTAGCTTTAATCTTCAATGAATTTCTTTGTTAGGATGGTTTTATAAAATTTATTTTATTCAATATACATCCCCTCCCCAACTTACAAATGTCAAAAGAGTTAATCATTCTAATTCTCAGTTAATCCTCTGCTCACAAAAGTCTTAATTAAAAGTCAGAAGAATTTAAAATAGCACGCAAAACAGCATTAAAAATGTAAATAGTGATAAGCTATTTCTGCCAATTAATTGGGATTGGCTTTCCCTTAAGAACCACATAACTCAGGATTTGTGCTAAGTACTAAAATAACCCATATCAACCTGAGATGGTTAATTTAAGTGCTGGTGCTATAAAACTAGCATATGTAAGAGGAGAATGAGTTAGAATTAACTTTTTATAGTGTTTGTATAATAGTCTTCATCAGGGCAATATGGGTAATATATTTTTTAATATATGTTCTTCTGTAGGGGGAAATTAAAAACTTCTCACAAGGAACTTGACTATAAATTGTAAGTGGTGAGATTTTACTCTATTTCTTTCTCTCTTACAGACTCTGGATGGGTTTGTTTTTGTGGTAGCATCTGATGGCAAAATAATGTATATCTCAGAAACAGCTTCTGTACATCTAGGTTTATCCCAGGTAGGAACAAGTTTCTGTCCCTCTGTTAAATGCTGGTGTTGGAGTGGCATATGGTGATATTATCTTGCCAGTGACATAAAGTTTCCCCTCTGAACTGGCTGTAGGTTGTTTTTTTTAAGAATTAAATGCTTCACACAATTTGTCACTCTATGGAAACTGCCTTACATTTTTCATGTTATATATGTTTAGAAACGAAAGGTGTAACCCACAAAAGTGCTCTGCTAACTCTATCCTCCCTGCCTGGTAAATCCCAGGCATACCTTGAAGGTGGATGCAGCATGGCCCACCCGTCATACAATCATAGCAAGTGCTGCGCATTCCTGGCTGGGTGCTTTTGCAACTGACCATACTAGTAGTGGTAATGGTATACATCTCTGAAAAAAAGTGGAGATTTCCAGTCTGTACTTTGGATTGTATGCAGTCGTGTTAGCTGCTGTGAAAATAGAGGAAACCTGAGTTTTATAGTAAATGTGCTTTAGGAAAAAATAAAAAGGGGGCAGATTTATGAGTGTTCACATAGAATTCAGGGTAATTTTTCTTGAGTTTTGCCAGCCTTGTGGCCTTTTCAGTAAAGTGTTTTATATGTTTATGGTAGAACTCATAAAACTGGGTTTACTACTGTTCTGCTCAAGAGTTAGTGTTTGGGGTTTTAGGGCACTACTACATTAGTTCCTTTTAAAGGTAAACTCTAGCTATGATCCTCCTAAGCACAATTTCATGGATGTGCATTCAATTAAAACAACAGGATTTACTTTCAAGTATATGTGTTTAGAATGTGTGCATCAGACAGCAAATAGAATTGGGATGTGATGCAGCATTTTGAAATATGAATTATGTCCATAACTCATAATTAGTCAATGATTAATTATTATGTCTTTAGAAATTTAATGTTTTGGATGTTGCTGTTATCTTGGGAATATATTTTTTCTGAAATCAGTGCAAAGTACTGTTGATCATTCAGTAAAGAACAAAGATTGTGTTTATTTTCATATGTGGAATGGCTCTTGAAGAATGTTCCCATGTGGACCTTAAAGCATATGATGTGTTAATATTGGCCTGCTACCTTCATGTTGTAGGCTTCCTGTCATAGGCTTGAGTTGAGATTCATTTTGACTTTTATTTAGACTTGCAGATTATTTTAGAAGTAACATCCAGCTCCTACATCTATCTGCCTAAGTGCAGGTGGATATATGCTGATCTGAGGTATGTGGGCAGCACCATTCCAGCCTCTCAACAGGGGAAGGGGAAAGCAGAAAGCAGCAACAATAATCTACTTGCTATTTTCTCAGGTGCAATTGGGACTCAGGTGAGAATGGCTGCAGGGCTGTTGTATGGGCCTTTCAAGATAGTCTCTTTTTCTGGAATGAGAGGATATATCTATAGCATCACCTGCCACATGGCTCCAAGTTCACCAGTTGTTGGCAGATCCTAAAACATAGGCATAACGTCACAATACAAAGTCCCAGTGTCTAGCAATTTTCTTTAGCAGTCTCTTTTCTTTCTTTAAAGAGAATGCTTGGTTTGCTCTGGTGGTATTTGTTTTTCTCTGATAGTTCTCAGAGGAAAGGTGACACCACCCGAATTAATGAACTCTTTTGGGAGGAGGGAAATAGAAAGAGTAAAAGAGAGGAGCAAGAGTTTGTTGCTAAAGGGAAACTGGAACCTTGGTGGTAGCAGTAGGTCCCTAGATGCAGGCATGGAAAGTGTGAGAAGCACTCTCAAACAGCTGTTGCCTACTTTGGTATCAAGGGAAAAGAAGCCCCCCATATTTTTTCTTAAGGCCAGTACAAGCAGGGAGGGGATTCTATATATGGAGTGTCTTGAGAAGTTAATGTAAACTAGTTCCTGTGTCCTTCTGTTCCCCAAATTCTTCTTTCTGATTCCAATTTCTACCATACCCTCCACCTCTTCAAACCATCTACCATTTTTCCACTTTCCAGTATCTGTGTCTCCCCAAAAACTTTTCAGTGCACAAACTGTTGTCTCTCCACTCTCCTCCTGGGTTGCTTCCAAATGCAATCATCCTGCCTTGTTCTTGGAATTTTACATGGGGCCCAGATGACTTCATCTTCCACTTGTAACTCTTCTATGTTTTCCCACTACCAGTTCCGTCTCATTTTCTTTCCACAAAACATCCGCTAAGATGGAATAGCTGCACAGTGTCTTTTGATTGGTTGTGCTAGGAGCCATCCATGTAGAAGCATCCTTTCTGCAAGTACTCTTCCTTCTGGTATGACCCTCTTATCCTTTTGAGAACAATGTGAGAAAAGGTATGCAGGAAGGAGGGTTATTGATCAAATAGTGCCTCTTTGTTTTGCCCCTCCCCTTCCCAGTTGGGGGAAGTTAAGGGGTAATTATTTTTGAGGATGTAGTGATGGGAACTGATGCTGCTCCTTGGGCCCATGTAGGTGGGTTGCCCCTACCCATGCACTGCTTGTATCTTCAAAAGAAGAATTATTAAGGCTCACAGAATCGGCCAGAATTTTACCCATAGGTATTTCATAAACATTGGGTTAATTAATAAGCATTCATGTAGTTGTTAGCCAGAGGAAATACCAGATTCTTTGACATATAAAATATACTGAGGAACAGCCTTTAAAGTGTTAAATTGTGCAGAATTCCAGCCACTAAATTCATCTCAACCTTAATTCAGTAAAGTAAGCAAAGCACATGCTTATAGAAAGTATGGATTCAACCACATGCTTAAATTTGGGGCCCTTGTTAACTAGTTAGCATTACAGAGAACTGTGAATCTGCACACTTATTAATAGAGCATTTGGATTTAAACTGCCTTGCTTCCCAATCCTAAATGTCCCACATCTAGTTTGAACTTATTTTTATGTATGCTGTTTAGGATCAGAGTGCTAGTCTCATTGCTTTTACCGATTTGTGGACTGCTGCAACAGTAAATGTAGTCAGAGTACTTTGAGGAATGCAAACCGTTATTTACTTTAAAGTAGCTGTTCTTTTTTAATTAGTTCAGTGAAAATGATTCCAAATCATTCACAGTTTCTCCCCACTCTGTTGTACTGCTGAATTCTTTTGAGTAATGAATTGGACATCAACAACATATTAGATATAAAGTGGACCTGGTCAGCTTGTGTAGAATTAATAGCTTTTGGTGGAAGCTTCTGAACTCTTAATTTTTGGCACTTATTACCTGGGATCAAAAGTCCAGTGTGCTTCCAGTTTTAAATAATCCTATTTACTGGCCAGACATTTTGGGATTACAGGGATGTCAGAATTGCATAGGAGAACCTGCTAGATATCAGGTTCCCTGGATGCTTGAATTCTGCTTCTGTTCTGCTATGGTTAGGAAGCTAATAACAAAGGGCTGTCCATACTTAGCAGCGTTCCTGTGGATTGTGAAGGTAACTAAGGAGGGGGCTCTTTCTTTCCACCACCCAAGGACTTGGCAGTCATGAACGGCCATGCTGCTGAGATAATTTATTGTTTTTGGTTAGTCATTTCATCTGTGACTGATTTCAGGACCTTTAGTAATATAAAAGCAATATTATGTACATTGAGACTTCAGTGCTCAAGCTACTTTAGAAAACTCCTATTAAACACCAGGGTTACACAAGCGTTTTAGCCCTGAGGACCACCTGTGACACTGAGCTGCATGCGCATACCTATACACATGCATACACATATACATGCACACACATCTTGGTGATCCTGATACAGATCACAAAGAACGATCTGTATGAGGATCTCTGGGGGAAGAGTGGAAGGTTTCTCTTCAATGCTTTTTCCTTGCTGCCGCTACCAGTGAGGAAAGAGTGATCTGTATTAGGATCACTAGAGGAGGGAATTCTGCAGTGGCGGGGGGTCATGGCACACCTGGGGACTGCAATTAAGGTATTGGGTGCTGCATGCGGCCCCTGGGCTGTGGGGCTTTGCACCCCTGTATTAAGGGACTATTTTGGAAATTGCATACTGATTGTGTTATATCACCTCAAAAACTCAGTCATTTACAACAGCAGTTGTTAAACTTTTTTTCCCCCATGGACCACTTGTAAAGTGTTGTGGGTCTCAGTTGACCACTTAATAAACATTTTTTGTTGTACAAATCAAAGCACATACACGAATCATATTTTAATAACAGTGCCATCTCCATCATCATCACAATCATCATCATCATTTGATAATCTGGACCTGGTCAAAACAACCATCATCAGAAAAAATAAATCAAGTGCAGGGCCACTTATAGATAATCTTGACTGTTCCACAACTTTTCGGTGGATCACACTTTGAGAACCTCTGGTCTGGAATTGCTAAGTGTAAGCCACTAGGGAAACATGGAACGTCTTAGCCCTACTCTTCTTTGGAAATACGTTCTATTGAAATCAGTGTGAATAAAGTCGGAAAAAAGAGGTTTGAAATTCACATGTAGAAACATTTCATGAAGAATACAAAGGAATGGAAGAAATAAGGCATTTTCTGGAAATGTACATTTTTTCTGTGTGAAATGTAGATTTCATTTATTCATTTTATGTAAAAAGGATAAATTGCATATTTTAGGAAATAAGTAGGACTGGCCCAAAAGAACAGGTTGAATTACTTCACCTCTTTGTGCCCTCTCATTGTTGGGACTCAGAGCAAACTAGGCTGCACTGAAGAATTGTACAACTTTAATTGTAAATAGAGACCTTTAAGTATTACTTCTCTGTTTATATCAAGTATTGCATGTGTTTGGAAATGTTTTGTTGATAGACGTTTATGTCTGTCAAAAATTAGCAAAAAAAAGATGCGCAGTTCATTTATGTTAATATGGAACTCTCAAGGTATTGTATTAATTATGTGTGTGATTCTAGAATGAGAACAGTATGTGAAAATTTATGCAAAAGTAGGTCAAAATTCAGAACAAGAGAAAAGATAATATTATGGAAAGAAAGGACTTGCAGGATAATTCATGCAGAACTAACCTTTTTATTTTTTATATTTGTATGAAAAAATAAGACAGATACACTGAATTCATATATTAAATTTTATATACAGACTGATGCTAAAGGTTCACATATTCAGGTTGCATTCAGGTGATCCTCTAAACCATGGTTTGGACAAATAGAAACAAGCCATGGGATCTAGTGTTCTTCTTCGTGGTCTCTGTGGATCACACATATGGGCTCTGTGCCTACGCTGAGCCTCTTTTGGGAAAGTTCTAAAGCTGAGGAACGTTTTTGGCAGGAACCCTCCCGCACCGTCTACTGCGCATGTACCAGGAGGTTCCCGCCCATTCCCTCAGTTCTCCTTCGACCACCTAGCAGTAGCCTCTTTAGAAACTTCCACCATTCGTAGAGAACTTCTGTTAATGTTTTTCACACTACTGCTGAGGTCCTATCTTTTTTCATCTTTGATATTTTTTTCTTGTTTAGGTCGTTACCTTAAAAAAAAGTTTATCTGTCGTCTGTTCGTCTTTTTGTCATCTGCCGCAGCTATGGTCTTCATATGGCCACAAAGGCCCCATTTTGTAAATGCATCAAATGTGGGAGTAAGATGCCCCCCCACTGACTCTCACCCCTGTTTGCCTGTTTTACTTGGGTGAGGGTCATTTACCCAACACTTCCTCTTTGTGCCAGTCATTCACTAAACAGGTGCAGAAGAACAGGTCTGATAGACTCAAGGCAGAGCTATGGAGGAGGGCTTTGTTGGCCACAGGTTCAAAAAACTCGGCCGACTCTCGTGTAAAGAAGGCAGTGGTTACTATGTCTTTGTCAAAGCCATCATCTTCTCATCCCTCCAGTTCTGGTGACCGGACTGACCCTCCGACTCTGGGGTGCTCTTTAGCACTCTCGGTAGTGTGGAAGATTTCGAAAAAGCTAAAGTTCCAAAGTTGGGATCTGATAGCCTCAAGAACAAAAAAAAAAGAGAGGGTTGCTGATAAGCCTTCGAAACCTAAGATTCCAACCCCTCCACTTTTATTGGATTCACCTATCTGGATACTGCTGTGGGTACCAAGCGCTTCTGTAACTGAGCCAATTTCTATGGCATTGGAAGGTGAAATATTGGAGCTGTCTCCTCCACAGCTGGTTTCCTGGGATTGAGAGACTTCTCCATTGGAAGATTGCCAGTTGTCATCCTCAGTGAGAAATGAGGCTTCTTAACAGCAATTACCATCCCCTTCTCGGGATTGAGAACATCGTTTCCTTCCTTCTGAGGCATTCAGGTCTCCTTATGGCGATCATCATCACAACTATCAGTATAGGGAGAGGTCCAGGTCTCTTCATGGCGATTGGGATAGAAGCTCCGAGTGGTCTTGCCCACCGCCACAGTGCTATGTGTTTGAGGATTGGCATTATTCTCGGGATTGAGAATATTACTATGACCAACAAAGATATCTTGGGGCAACTTTACCTTGGTACTGTCCTCGGCTGTTGGTGACTCAATCTTGTCCCCCTGCGGGAGATGATTTTGTTCCACCTCCACCTGTGCTGCCCCACTCGTTGTCCTTACTATGAAGCCAGGCAACGTCGGTCAAGCCGACTCAGCTGCCACCTTCACTTGTGAGGCAAACTAATCCTCCACCTGTCCCGGCTTCTAGACCGCCTTCACCTCAATTATGCGGATGATTACCAGCCTGAATCTTCTTCATATTCCTCTGTTCCACCATCTGTTCCTTCTCCAATGATGTCGCGGGGATGCAGGAGGGAGCTTCTCCTTCAGAGGACATGTTTAATTTTGCTGAACAGGTTAGCAGAATGGCCCATTCACTGGGTATTGATGTGCAGCAACCGGAGCAACATGTCCAGGATCCAGTTTTTGATGCAGTCCATACTGGATCATCGAAACCGGTAGCAGTCCCCTTCTTACCAACCTTCCTTCAAACAGTGCAGCAATCATGGAAGGCCCCATCTTCCATGGTACTGATGTCTAACTGGCTTGAATGCCTGTACTGCATACAGGAGAAAGACATTACATTTTTATATTCGCATCCATGACCAAATTCTATCATTGTGGAATCGGCGCAAGGGTGGTCGCAGAAGGTTCATGCTTCACCTGTCAACAAGGAGGGTAGAAGACTGGATCCAGTATGGACTGCATCAAAAACTGGCTCCTGGACATGTTGCTCCGGTTGCTGCACATCAATACCCAGTGAATGGGCCATTCTGCTAACCTGTTCAGCAAAATTAAACATGTCCTCTGAAGGAGAAGCTCCCTCCTGCATCCCCGCAACATCATCTGGAGAAGGAACAGAAGGTGGAACAGAGGAATATGAAGAAGAGTCAGGCTGGTAATCATCCGCATAATTGAGGTGGAAGCCTCAATTCTGAGGCCAGGACAGGTGGAGGATTAGTTTGCCTCACAAGTGAAGGTGGCAGCTGAGTCGGCTTGACCGACGTTGCCTGGCTTCATAGTAAGGACAACGAGTGGGGCAGCACAGGTGGAGGTGGAACAAAATCATCTCCCACAGGGGGACAAGATTGAGTCACCAACAGCCGAGGAAGTTTACCCTTATCTGGACGATTGGCTCCTTGTCTCAGACTCTGAAGATTCCCTTTTTTGTGCCATCAAGATTGTTCTGACCCTTCTGAGAATGTTGGGCCTGTATGTCAACAGGGAAAAGTCAACTTTGAAGCCAACACAACGGCTCCAGTTTATAGGGGCGTTGCTCGATTCAACAGTTGCATGTGCTTACCTTTTGCCAAATCGGCAAGAGCAGTTGATTGCCCTTGCGGACACTCTTTACTTTCAGTGGTTAGTCACCGCTCACATTGTGCAGACGCTCCTGGGACATAGGGCGACAAAGGTCACAGTTGTTCATTGGGCAAGGCTTTGGATGTGACTGCTACAAAGCTGGCATCTCCAAAACATTGACTCCACCACTGATGCTCAGCATTGTTGTCGAAGGATTCCAGACACCATGACAGATTCCCTCCTGTGGTGGATGCAACCGCACAACCTCTCTTGGGGCGTTCTGTTCGTCCGAGCATCTCCTACGTGGGTATTGAAAACAGACATTTCCCTTTTGGGATGGGGAGCTCATTGTGGTCCAGTTTTGTTTCAAAGAATCTGGTCTTTTGAAAAAAGAGAAAAGAAAAGACATTGGAAAAGACACATCACATAAACTACTTGGAATTTCTCACCATTTGGAAGGCGATGCATGCATTTGAGACTTACCTTTGTGGAAAGCATATGCAAATCCTGACTGACCATATGGTGTTGTGGTGCATCAACAAGCGAGGAAGCACGCATTCTTCCAAACTTGTGAATCTCACGATGGAAGTATTCCAGTGGGCAATCTATCGGGCCATTCTTTTGAGCGCTCTTCACATTGCTGGAGAAGACAATGTTTTGAGAGATAATCTGAGCTGGTCATACAAATTGTCCCAGAAATGGCAGATGTCCACCTCCATTCTGCATCATCTCTTCATGGAATGGGGTTGGCCCATGATGGGCTTGTTCACCACCCCATCGAATGCAATATGAAACAGATTTTGCACATGAGCGGGGATCGGCCAATTGTCATTGGGTGACGCTTTTCAACTTTGATATCATGAGGAGCTGTTTTACCTATTCCCTCTGTTTCCTGTTCTCTTGAGGGTGTTCCAAAAACTAGCACACAACGGGACGGACTGCGTTTTTATTGGTCCTTGATGGCTGAGGCAGTCATGGTTTGCAGCCCTGCTGCGTCTGTCCAAAAGACAATTCCTACATTTCCCACAATCCTCAGATCTGATTTCTCAGGATTGAGGCAGGATCCGACATCCAGATATCAACACCTTGAAACTCATAACTTGGAGGATTCGGCAGTGAATACCAATGCTTGACTCTCATTGGAAGTCCAGGCAGTTTTGGACATGGCTAGGAAGCCAGCTACGTGTCAATCTATGCAGCTATGTAGTCGTCATTTTCAACGTTTGCTGGTCTGCATGGTTTCGATCCACTTAAGGGATCAATTCAAATTGTTATTTTGTTTTTGTTTCATTTGTTTCAGAAAAGCTTACAGTTTCTGTCCATAAAGGTCTATTTGGCAGCTTTTTCTTTTTATAGCGTTTGGCAGCTTTTTCTTTTTATAGAGGGCATGTTCAAGTTTTTTTTGCTGTTCACTTACCCTACTACTCAGTTTCTGTGGGGCTTAAAAAATTTGGCTCCCTTACTGAGAACTATAGCACCTCAGTGGAGTCTTTCTGTTGTTTTGCATGCCCTTCTCTCGAAGCCCTTTGAACCTATGGCCACGAGGGATCTTCGGTTGCTGTCATGGAAAGTGGCCTTCCTGGTTGCCATCACATCCTCCAGACGTGTTAGTGAGATTTGTGCCTTACGAGTTGATCACCCCTACCTGATCTTTCACAAGGACAAGGTTGACCTGAGACTGGACATTTACCTTTTACCAAAGGTGGTCTCTGATTTCCATGTCAACCAATCCCTCTCACTTCCGACTTTTTCCGATCCTTCTTCTGACCTGGAAAGGAAGCTGCATGCTCTGGATGTAAAGAGGGCATTGGCCATTTATAAGTTGAGGATAGCATCTTTCTGTAAGATGCAACAACTTTTTGTATGTTACAGTGGTCCCAAGAAGGGTCTCCCTGTTTCTTCTCAAAGGCTTTCCTCATGGCTAGTGCAGACTATTGGTCTGACCTATGACGTATCAGGCTTGGAGCATCCATCTCATGTTCAGGCACATTCCACACGAGGAATGACCACACCCTTTGGCAAAGGTGTGCCTTTGTCAGGCTTATGTAAAGCGGTGACATGGTCAAAACCCTCGACGTTTGTAAAGCATTACGAACTGGATGTCAAGGCATGTTCTGACTGTGCTTTTGGGCGAGCTGTGCTGTCATAGAATCATAGAATAGTAGGCCTGGAAGGGCCTACAAGGCCATCAAGTCCAACCCCCTGCTCAATGCAGGAATCCACGTCAGAGCATCCCTGACAGATGGCTGTCCAGCCTCGTCTTGAATGCCTCCAGTGTGGGAGAGCCCACTACTTCCCTAGGTAATTGGTTCCAATGTCGTATTGCTCTAACAGTCAGGAAGTTTTTCCTGATGTTTAGCCGGAATCTGGCTTCCTGTAACTTGAGCCCATTATTCCGTGTCCTGCACTCTGGCATGACTGAGAAGAGATCCTGGCCTTCCTGTCTGTGACAACCTTTCAAGTACTTGAAGAGCGCTGACATGACTGTCATCAGTTGTGTCATGAGACACCTACCCATCACCAGCTTGTTAGTCGCCCATATGTGTGATGCACAGTGACCATGAAGAAGAGATGCAGGTTGCTTTCCTGTAGCAGTAGTTCTTCGAGTGGTCATCTGTGCGTTCACAGAAGCCACCTACCGTCTCCGCTTTGGTCTCAATGTCGACGTCAATGTTGGTATCGAGGTGTGATTTTTCCCTTGGTTTCAAGGTCATGCTAGTTAGTCTCAAGGAACTGAGGGAACAGGCAGGAACCCGCTGGTACATGTACAGTGGACGGTGCGGAGGGGGGGGGATCCCACCAAAACCATTCCTCAGCTTTAGAGGTTTCCTGAAAGAGGCTCAGCGCAGGCAACAGAGCCCATATGTGTGAATGCATAGATGACCACTTGAAGAACTACAGTTACAAGTAAGCAACCTACATTTCTCTCTTCCTTCTCCACCCCTGCCTCCTTCCTCCTCCTTTTGTGCATGTGGCTTAATACATTATTTCTTGGTCTAATCAAACCAGAAAAAGGGCAGACTAGCTAAATGAGCTGCCCAAAACAGGATTGTGGTTTGCAGTTCTGATTTGGAGGGCTTGCTGAAACCATAGTTGGTTCATATTAACCCATGCATACCCAAGAGGAGCAGGGAAGGTGTTGGCAGTGGGGAGCATTTGAACCTATGGCTCATTTCTGCTCCTCCAAACCACAATTTGGAATATCATCTATATGCAGCTGCAGTCTCTTTGGTGCTAACTGGATTTGTAACATGATGTGTATAATGTATAAATTCACTGTTATTGAAAAGTATATTGCCTCAATCTAGTTATGGCAATACACATGCAGAAGCGAGTTTATGCATGTATATTCCTAGTCTATGGGAAATCAGGAGCACAAATTGATGGTATATACATTATTTTCAAGCCTGATCTAACAGCCAGGTCTGTGTGAGCATAGTCATTCAGAGAAAGACAAAATACTGCTGATTAGCTGTTCAGAAATGGTGGGAGTGATTTAGTTTTTCCCTGTCCTTCCCTTCCACACCAAAGAACTGTGGTCAGACCAACTTTGTTGAAAAAGAAAAGGCCATGTGGTATGGAACTATCTTTCCATGTGAAAAACTGTGGGAACTAAATTTTCCTTTGCTTCACTCACCGTCATTTTTATCTCCTTCGGCAACATCTGTGAAAATAAAAGCACCAGCGATAGCTGTAGAAGATCAAAATTGACTAGTTCTTAATATTAAAGAAGTCCTTTTTTGATGTAATTAGTATAGACCACAGTCTTCAGTTCTATTGTTGTCCATGGTAAGAGGAAGTGGGTTGTAGATTATAGTCTTTGATTGACACTTACTTTTGGTCCAGGAAAGTCATGTGAATGTTAGAAATGCAATAGGGTATCTGTGAATAGGAGGCAGTGATATCTGAAGAATACCACTATAAAAAATGTATTGCAGTACTGAATTTGTTAACTATCTTCTTGACAGGTAGAACTCACTGGTAATAGCATTTATGAGTATATTCATCCATCAGACCATGATGAAATGACAGCAGTTCTAACCGCTCACCAGCCTCTTCATCCTCATCTCTTACAAGGTACTTCCATGAGATGTGACCATGTGCAAGTAAAAAAGATGACGAGATGTAGGACTGTGCTTGGTATGCTAATGCTTTATCTGCTGAAATTTACAAATGTAGAATGGATACCTGACCGGTATCTACACTGATGTAGCAGCTTTAATCTCATTCTAACTCTGAATATATTTCTCTAGAACTACTGTTCTTGCTTTATATATTGTCTCAATGAGAGCCAGTATTCCCTCAGTGAGAGCCAGCATGGTGTAGTGGTTAGAGTGTTGTTGGACTAGGATTTGGGAGATCTGGGTTCTAGTCTCCATTTGGGCTATGAAACTTACTTGGTGACTTTGGACCCGTCACTGACTCTTAGCCTAACCTACTTCACAAGTTTTATCCTTTCTGTTGTGAGGATAAAATGGAGAGGAGGAGGACCATGTAATCTACCTTGAGTTCCCTGCAAGATGAAAAAAGGTGGGATATAAATGTTATAATAATATATGCCTTGCCACATTATCTATTTGAAGTGCAATTTTAGGTTCTATACCCAAGTTATAGCAACAGGTATGAAGTAATAAGGACTTTCCTCTATAGAACAATTATTTACAGGGTGTGGAGTTGTTAAAAATGCTTCATGGCCATTTTCCAATTGACATCTTGAAGATCCTTCTTCAAAATATGTACATGAAAGATGGGAGACAGAAAGGAAGACCAATTTCATTCCATCACCTCAGGGATGATTCTGGCTTTCATGAAAGCTAAACATAATTTCAGAGAAGTGACTAAAGTCATGTGCAATCTGAGTAAACAAAAACAAATTCATTATATAAAATAGCCAATGCCTTACTTTTTTTGTACCATGATAGAGCAAGCCATTTAAATGTACATAGGACATTTTATTTTTAGGGGTTTTTAGGAAGTATCTTCTTGTATCAGAGGCAATATGCCTGTGTACACCAGTTGCTGGGAAACACAACTGGGAGGGTACTATTGCACTCATGTCTTACTTGTGGGTTTCCCACAGGCAGCTGGTTGGCCATTATGTGAACAGAATGCTGGACAAGATGGGCCTTGGTCTGATCCAGCATGGCTCTTCTTATGTTCTCAAGTCAGACGTGTTGACTGGGTTCTCGTGATGCAATAACCCACTTCGGGCAGCCAGCCGTGTTTGGTTGTCATGTTGTCTGAACCTGGAGCGTTTTCCGCAGGGTGGCATATTTTTCAGGAACAAGCTACAGTGAGAACCCATGGCTTGTTGTAGGGTTGTTCTTGCCCACAATGGTTTGTCATGTCATCCAAACAGGAGACCTATTTTATCATGGGTTGCGGCGATCGGCTACAAAGCCACTCAGCAAGAGCGGCAGAAAAGCCCATGCAGCTGGCTTTTCACAATCTTGCCAGTGACTGCCCTTCCACCAATGCTGAAACAGCACTTTGGAAGGACCGTCACGCATTTTCCAGCATTTTTAAAAAAAATTAGTGCCTCAAAAATGCACAATTGTGGTAGTAATTTTTTTTTCTTTTGGTCAGTTTTTTGCAAGCGTACTCTTATGATTGCCTGTTCCATTTCCTTGTATGTTTCAGCTGTCAAAAGGAGTGGAGAAGGGGAGTACAAGAGCCACTATTTTTGTGAACTGCCCAGAGAGCTTTGGCTATTGGGCAGTATAGAAATGTAAGACATAATAAATAAACAAACAAACAAATAAAACAAGGAAATTGACAAGATGAGGTTGCCTATTGGCTAATTTGCTCACAGTTGGGAAGGACCAGGGCAGAAATAATACTAAAGGAAAGGAGGGACCCAGTAGCATTATTTAGAAGCACTGAAAATAAGTAAGTGCACCAAAAGTGTGTGTGGGGGGCACAATATCTCCCCCTTGGTGATGTGATCCTCTCACTTTTAAGTGTTGGACTCACACTTCTCAGTGTCCCCCACCTTTTCAACACTTCCTCCAGTCTGCAGCTACTCCAGAAAAGGGAAATATTAACTCCCCCCAACAACCTTTTACAACTCCTTTTCAGAGCACTTACTGCTGCAGTTACTGCAATTCCCTGAAAGTTTTTTTAAAAAAAATTCTGAGAAGGCGGTTGCTTGGGACTGACTGAATGGGGCCCCATGAGGTGTGTGTGTAAGTACTGAGGGTGCTGGCACCACATATGCTCCATCCCATTCTTCCAAGCTCTAAGCTTTTTTTTTTAAAAAACAAACCTGTCAGGAATATTTGTGAATTTTTTGGGACTGGGAAGTAAATGGAAGGGAAATGTATGCAAATGTAATGGCTGGGAAGTAAATGGAGACAAAATCTGTGCACCTACATTAAGTGCTCTGTCACTGCAGGTGTGCAAATTTCCCCTCCATTGACTTTCTAGCCATTAAATTTGTGCAAATTTCACCTCCATTTACTTACCAGCTGTTAAATTTGCATACATTTCTGTGGATTTTTTTTAAAGCTGTTAAAAAACTGCAGCAGTAAGTGCTCCAAAAAGGAGCTATGAAAAGGAAGGGGGTAATATCTCCTCTTTCTGGAGTAGCCGGAGACTTGGGGAAGTGTTGAAAAGGTGGGGGACACTGAGAAGTGTCAGTCCAACACTTAAAAGTGAGGGAAACACATTGCCAAGGGAGAGAGATTGTCCCTCCACCCCACAAACACACACTTTTGGTGCTCTTACTCCCTTCACCATTTCCCTCATTTTGCATGCTTCTGAATTGCACTACTGGGTCTTTCCTTTCCCTCAGAATTATTTTTCCCCCGGACCTTCGCAACTGTGTGCAGCTTACCCAACAGGCAACCTCTTTTTGTCAGTTTTGGTGTATGTTACCTACTCCACTTCCCAGCTTCCTTTTACTGCTGAAACAGACAAGGAAATTGAGAAGGCAAGACTACACATATCAGACAACCGTAAGTGCGCAGTGAAAGAATGACAAAATAATAATAAATTACAACCCCAAAATTTGTGCTGTGCATTTTTGAGACACCCCCCAAAATACTGTGGGACAAAAAGGGGAAGCGATTAGAGCGACCACAATTGAGCATTTTGGAGGCACCAAAAATAAATACATAAAAAAGCCAGGGAAAGATGCTTTTCAGGGAGCTATCAGAGCAGGGAGGGGGCTGGAACAAGGAGGCAAGACAGATTTGCTGAAAAGTCCCCTGGGATGTCTGCTGGACCTGGCTGGAGGACTGAGAGGGAGCACAAGCCACGGCAAGCCCAATTGTCTGTTGGGCTCACTGTAGGTTGTTCTGTGAACAACTAACCCATGGTGGCTTATTCCCAGTTTGGCTTAGCATGACATGCAAACCTGTAGGGCTGTAACTACCTACAGGGAAGGAATACAAAAAAGTAAATAGGAGTTAGGATTGGGAGCGGCAACTTGCCCATTTAAAGTTAGATAAAATCTTTGTTTAGCAAATTGTATTTGGGATGTTTGGAATATAGTTCACCTTCTTAGCACAGGATCTGCCTGAGGAAGGCCTAAACCACCTCATAAATTAAACTAATCCTGGGTGGCAAGGGGGGATGCTGTTAGAAGCTTTGGAGTGGAGGATTTTCTTGTTTAGTTCCCAGGGGTGCTTCCAAATGAGGTTTTTATTGTGCAATTCCTCATTGATGGATTTTTACGGGGCATCCAGACAACCGTCCTGTGTTTCCCCACAGCCTTTTCTGTCTTTTTTTCTTTCCACAAAAGTTCTTAAGGCGGAAAAGCTGGAAAAGCTGCACAGTATCTTTCGATTAGTGGTGCTTGGAGCCCTGAACATCTTATTTAGACTTTTTATTTGTTTATTATATTTTAATCCACCCAATAACAAATGTTGGGCTGGTTTGCACAATCACCACCCCACTGTGGCGGGTTGTGGTGCGTGCCGGCGGCAATTTTGAATATTCAGCCCCAGGTAGGAGGTTGCCATGGTTTGTCATGTCATCCAAACCCAGGTGGTAGGGATTGTTTGAGGGTTAACCCTCAAACAGACCTCCCCTCTGGGAGGATTATAAATAGTTAAAAGTCTGAAATATAATACCAAAAGTTAAAAATATAAAATACAATGCAACTGTTTAAAATAATATAATACAATATAAAACAGCAAACAGCACAGGAATATATAAAATTATGTAAGAACAGCCATAAGAATGGCAATATATATTGGATACTTCAAGGACTGTTCAAAAACTGCAGTTAGCGCAGACTACAGCAGTATGTTTATTAATGGGGTATATCTTGCCAGTTCTTAAAATAGCTACACTCGTTTTCTATCAGTTTCCGAGCCCAGATCAAACTGCTTGTATTGACCCATCCTAATAGTGAATTCATTTACCCCAGGGTTTGTGGAAATACCCCACCTCCATACCAGAGGGTTGAGGAAGAAAACCCCAAACAGCCCAATGAGGACTGAGCATGCTCAGTAGCCATGGAATGCTGGCTGACTGTTGGAAGGGAGGAAATGGAAAACCAGGGGAGAGGGGCAATGGAATGGAGTATCCTGGAAGAGGGCATGGCTGGCTGGCACCCTGAACAAGAACACTGCACACTGCAACATTTTGTTGCAGTCCCACTTGTAAAGTTTGGGGCCAGGGTATGGCTTGGGGCCAGAGTACCCGAGGGACATGCCTAGGGGTTGTGCTTGTGCTTGTGCTTCTGAAGTAAGGCATGTGATTTCCAGTTTTGGTACCCTGCTTCTGGAAGGTTTTTTATATGCTATTTTGTACTGATATTTTATTTTGCCTGCTGTGATTTCTGATTTGTATTTACTTTTATTGTATGTAATTCTATTGTTTTATTCTATAAGGCACTCTGAGAGTTTAGCCAGCCTTCCCCAAACTGGCATCCTCCAGATGTGTTATACTACAACTCCCAGCATCTGCTATGCTGACTGGGAGATGCTGGAAGTTGTAGTCCAACACATCTGAAGGATGCCAGGTTGGGGAAGGCTGGCTTAGGCTGAAGAATGGCCAAATTGTTCATTTTGGAACAATTTGTACTTTTCAGATTTTTTAAAAACTATCTAACTATGGGCTGGTCCTGCCATTTCATCCTCAAGAAAATTGGTAGCTTGCAAGGAGAGAAAGAGCACTCTTTCTTTCCATGTGGATGCATGTTCAGATTTGGCCCCATTCATATACTCAGTCAAGATTAAGATTCAAAAAGTGTGGTGGTGGAGTAGCATGAATCCTTACCCTTCATTATGCAGAGAATGTCTACTATGAATGGGGTCCTCTGCCTGAGCATCCAATTGTGTAAATGTAACCAGCTTTTTTGAGAGGAGGAAATAATGTGAACTGGGCCTAAGAACCAGACACTCATGCAGAAAACCTCATGCAGAAAACCTATTTCATACAGGAAGCTTATAGAAAAATTGAGGGGAGGGCTTGTGCCATTTGCCCCATCACGCTACTGCAGAGCCATTGGAGGGAGCAATCCTATGGCTGCTAAACAGCAGCTAGACGGCCATAGGATATGTTATTTTCCAGGAACCCACTTCAGAGCCCGCGCTCCAAAGTCGGTTCCTGGAGAACCGACCTCCCCTCACTTCTGCGTTGCCCCTGAGGCAGCACGGAACAGCCCTGTCCTCCATGCTCGCAAGAGGTGTGTGGAGCAGCCGGAAAGGGGCGTGGCTAGGGGCGTCCCAGGGAGGGAAGAGCATAACTGCCTGTACAACACATCCTATGTGTCGTACAGTAGCCTCCTTCTCTGCTCCGTGCTCCCACGGCTAGACAGCCACAATCAGCTGTCTAGCTGAAAAAGCAGGTAAGGAGAAGCACAGAGGAAATAATCTCCTCCATGCTTCTCCTGCCCTGCTTTGGATAGGCGGTCGCCTCCAAGTTCAGAGGCAGCCTCCTACCTAGATAGGATTGTTCCCTAAAGGTATGAACTTGGGGCATACTTTCTTTGAGTTCAAGGTGAGCTTGTAACATATACATTTCCTTCATACTTGCCTTATTATTACATTAGCAAACTTTGGCACCAACTTGAGCTTTCAAGCTGAGTGAGGCGGCAATCCTGTGCTCACTTACCTGGAAGTAAGCCCCATTGAACTCACCAACTAAACATGCATATGATTGGACTGCAAGTTACCTGAAGAATCCAATTGCATGTGGTGATTCTGATGTTAGAGTGATGGCAGCAAGTATCTGTAGCAAGGAGAACTTATGGATTTTAATCTGGCACCTATCCATAGAATTGATTCTCACAAAGATTAATGACACAAATATCAGAACTGGTCACTGTGGTTACTAGGGAAATTTTCATTCTCTCTCTCTCTCTCTCTCTCTCAAATACACATACCTACCTGAGTTTTTATTGCATTTTTTATTTTTAGGCTTTAAAAAAGAATTATCCTTAAAATTATAAATGTAGGAAAATAATGAAAGTTGGCAAGCCATTTACTTCTTTGTTACTTGGCAACATTCTCTTAAAGTTTTTAAGAATAATAGAAACGTATCTTCACAGCTATGATATTAGAAATCTATGTTGAAGTGGCAAAAGGAGTATTGTGGAGAATCTTGAAATATTTGCTTTTTGTTTTCAGAATATGAAATAGAGAGATCTTTTTTTCTGCGAATGAAGTGTGTCTTGGCCAAGCGGAATGCAGGATTAACATGTAGCGGTTACAAGGTAAAGTGCTCAGATTTCTGCCATCTTCACAGAATAACAGATTTTGATTTTACAGCCTCTCTTCAGGCAAACGTGTATTCTACAATAATAGAGCTGTGACCTATTGATGGAAGAGCTAAGCCAAAGTGGTGGAAGTGGTAGGGTTTGTAAAAAAAACAGCACATACACCCCAACCAAGTGCTGGTGATATGTGGCAGGTTGTGAAACATGGTAAAAATAATTGTAAATGCAGAAAACTTATGGGAAACCCTAATTCTGATTTAGCTTCATGACATCATAAAGTAACATCTGATTATCTATGTAACACCATCATGCCTATTATGATTGATTGGGACTGATTCAGGAAGAATCCCATGGGGGGCGTGTGTGCATCTGAGAACAGTGAGAGGAAAAAAAGCTGTGTGTGAGAAACTACCCCCCCATACACCAGGCCTCTTTGCCCTGTAAATGTTCATGGGTGAAAATTCAATGCAGCCTTAATAAATAGCATCTATAACTACGCTGGCATCCCAGTTATGGGACTCCCTGCCCAAGAAGGTTAGTTGACACCTTCCCTACTGGCTTTCAGGCAGCCAGTGAAAATGTTTTTTTATTTCAAAGAGCATTTTAATTGAGTCAGGTTTTAAGCCTGATATTTTGTCATTTAATTCTTCCCTTGTTTATCACTGAGAGGGAGGAGGACCATAGCTCAGTGGTTGAGCACATGGTTTGAATGCAGAAGTTCCCATATTTAATCCTTGGCATCTTCAAGTAAAAGAGCAGGTAGCAGGTCTTTCTCTGCCAGAGACCCTAGATCAGAGGTGGGCAAGTCTGGGAGGCCTGGGGGCCACTTCTGTCCTCCTGGAGCCCCTGTGGGTGCCAAAAATGGGGGAGGGATAAAAACAAAATGGCAACAAGAACTGCTATGGAACACCAAAAGGGTCAAAGTTAGTTTGCAAACATGCTAATTTTGATCCATTTGGTGCTTCATAGCAGCTCTGGATGCCACTTTGTTTGCCCCCCCCATTTTGGTGGGGTACTCCTGAATTTCAGGGTGGAGGCAGAATATTTCCCACCCCTGCCCTAGAGAGATGCTGCCAGTTGGAGTAGACATTATTGGGTGAGATGGACAAAAAGTATGACTTCCTATAAGGCAGCTTCCTATGCTGTATATGGTGTTTTGTTGATTATATTACTTGTTCTGTTCACATTTATATTTTATTGTCTTACTGTAAACCACTTAGAGAGCAATATAGAAATTAAATAAATAGATACTGTTTTGGCTGTTAAATTCCAGTGCAACGCTTCCCTTTCCCTTTGGCTTTCTAATTAGCAGAATGTTAGAGAATATCTCTCTCTTCTTTGTTTTCCCCTCACATTCCTTATTCATACTCTTCTTATTGCTAGTTTCTCTCTTTTCTCACCCCACCTTCTTCCATGCCCCCTGCCTCTTACGCACATGCTTTGCAATAAAGACTACAGCCCAATCCTATGCATGTTTATTCAGAAATAAGCCCCAGTGAGTTTAGTAGGGCATACTCCTCTGTAAACAAGCAGTCTTACTTATTTACCTTTGCCACCTCATGCTTTGTCCTGTGAGATGCCACTGTTGTGCTCCTTGCTCTCCTCAAATCTAATCCTCAATGGTTGTGGCTATTTTTGCAGAGAAGTTGTTTATTGTTTATATTAGCCCACGTTAGAACACCTTCTGGCTTCTTTGGTAGGATAACTGCAAAGACTGAAGCCCTGAAGGACTGATGCAGGGAAGAGTGCACCGTGGCAGTTTCTCCTCCAAGAGAGAGTATGAGGAGGCAAAGGTTGACAGCCTATGCACAGTTGGTGGCCAACACACACCACAGCTAATTGTGGGTTAAATAACCCATGATGGGCTGTCGTGTCATGTGAACTGGCCCACAGTATTGGCATACAATATATGCCATATGTCCACCTCTTCTTACAAATTAACCAGTCACCTGTAATTAGTCATGTTGACAGAATACTCAGAAAAAAATAGATGTTAACATTCCTGGTGTGTGCTTTTTGGTAAACAATATTGTCAAAAGGCAATCTTGAAGTTTCTTCTTCCTTCACAAATTTACTCCCCCCTCCCCCCATACTATACTAGGTGATCCACTGCAGCGGCTATTTGAAGATACGGCAGTACATGTTGGATATGTCTTTGTATGATACCTGTTACCAAATTGTGGGGCTGGTTGCTGTAGGTCAATCGTTACCTCCCAGTGCAATCACTGAGATCAAACTTCATAGTAATATGTTTATGTTCAGAGCGAGCCTGGACTTAAAACTAATATTCCTAGATTCCAGGTAAGTAAAACATTATTTTAAAAAATGTTCTTTATATGCTGGTGGCAACTTGCAAATGATAGTTTTAAAATATAAGGGTAAAAAGCAACAACAAAGGCATAATACAAATTAAACAAATCTGCAGCAGCAATATTCTCTTTGAATTGTTAGGACATCTGAAAATTAAGCTTTGTGTAAATCACAACGGTTTTTTAGAAACATCTAGTAATTCCTCTTCACTGAGGGGAGAGAGAGTTAATTATTACCCCTGTAACTTGAGCATTGAGTAAAGTGAGACTTTAATGATCACAGTGAAGATAAGGCAATGTTCTATCTTTAATATTATGGAGTATTCCAATTCTGTAACATCTAGCAGTCCTGACTGAAACTGAGTTACTCAGAATGACTGGAAGATTGGTGTCGTTGTTTTTAAAGACTTGACATTCTTCTAATTATACAAGGTTGAGATTGGATGAGTACTCTGTGGCAGAGTTGACAAACAAGGAAGAAATTTAGAAGTCTAGTTCAGATAGGAAGCCTTTAGCATTTTTATTTTTTTTTTACTTACACGCACACAGGCACCAGGACTGTTTTGTACTTTAATCACAAAACTGTCTTCTTCCCGTCATTTGTTCCTTTTGATTTTAAGGATTGGGCTGCAGCTTTGTTGGTCTTGGTAGCATACTAGTTTAAATAGCCATTTGTAAGAGGTAATGTTCACTATTGGCATGAGTCCTAGCCAATGCAAAGTAGGCCTTTGTTACTAAATTGCCAGAATGAATTCCTGCAGAAATAATAGGACAGGAAGGTCTTCACTGGCAATTCTTGCAAAGCACTGTACACTTTGCCCAGCACTAAAATACTAAATGTAAAAAGAATCAACTACACATGCTCAAACCCATACTAGTTTATTAGTTATCATTTTCTTAGTAGCTATACTGTCCAAGCTGAATATTTCTTGCACATGCTTGGTTTTACCTTTACAAGGTTGAGTGTGATACGGCTTTGTATTACTCCCAGTTCACTGTAATTGATAATGAGGGAAGGGTCACTGGACAAAAACATGGAAGGTTCCTGTGGGTGCATTACTGGATTATATGAAGTGAAAAGGAAAGCTAATCCAGCAGTTGTTTGGCTATATAGTGCACTAGGGGTGAGAGACTGGATGATATCTGTGCTTTTTGGAGTCAGAGAGAAAATTTTGCTCATGGGTGACCTTTTCTTTGATGTTCAACAATACAGTACATTTTGATAGACTGTGTGGAGAATGCACTTATTTTAAACTAGTAAACAGACCTGGCTTCACCCAAATTCGTCTAGCCCTTAGATATAGCAAAATCTTCAAGCAAACTTACATAGCTGTCAAAGTTAGACACGTTGTGCCTGCCCTGTCTGAATGAAGTCATGCCCACTGGCATCCCAGGCACAGCCCCTGCCATGGTGTACCCCTATAGCCCCCTGAGGGAGGGGTCTGGCTACTCCACTCCCCTAGGAGAGGAAGCAGCAATATAACTCTGTCCATTGGACCACTCCCCACCCCTCCTGCTTCAAACTGTATCAACTGCGCAATTTGGCTATATGTTAGCTGGGGAAGCCTGCTACCTAGTGACCTAAGGTGGTACTACAGGCTTCAAACACGCAACATATTAACATTAATTAAAATCAATTAGTGCATTTTAAAAACCAAATAACCCTGAAATGCACACCCCTAGAGTCCCCTTAGTATGCATGTGAAGTTTCAGATGTCTAGGTTTCATGGCCTTGGTGCTATGCTGCTGACAGACACATATCATCTGTTACGTCAATCACCAGTGCTGGAGGTCACACTGTAGGACTTCTAGAGAGGAATTGAAAAGTTGTAGGGGTATGGAACTGAAATGTTTGTGGGGGTGTGGACAAATGAGTATTCTTGATATCTTTCTCTTCCTCTCATTATTCAAAAAAGAAGCTGAATGGATGGAGCTAAAATCCTATTTCGCACTCTCAGAATTTCTCAGAAATTGAACCTAAGAGATAAATTAAAATCTGCTGCCTTCACGACTAAACAGCAAATTTATTATGGCAGTAGTAGAGGAAAATGCATGCTCTCAGCAGTATTTGGTTTCAGTCCCCCTATTAACTTATTTCCTCTTGTATTACAAACAAGAGGAAATTGGTTCTAAATAATGGCTTTGTAGATAGTTGCATATTACGCTTTTGAATAGAATGCCCTACTGCCAAAAAAGAATGAAAAAGAATGCCAACAGGAAAACAAAGTTTATTAGTATTTTCTTGATGAGCTTTAATTTAATTTGCTTCTTAAAGCCAGGAAAGGGCTTCTGGGTCCTGTCCATGGCAGTCTGTAATTGGCAGATGAAAACATAGCCCTGTATGACTGTTGTAAGTACTAATAGCACCTCTCTGATAATGATTCTGCTGGAAAAAGATTTAGGTAGCAAACAAGATAGATCGTGTGGATGGATTTAGTGTGCTGATGCCTAGATAATCTGGACTGCCTTTAAAGGCCAGTTAAGATTAAATAACTTTGCCTTGTGGTGGTGCCAACAATATGATCACTTAATGCCTGCAGACATGGATCCACCAGCATATCCTGTCAGATGATCTAGTGATATTGCAACGGAGATAGAAACTCTCAGAATCTTGTGCCCAAATGTTAAAGTGGTCACATGCTCATTCCATGCAGGAAATAAAAAGTGTATCCTTTTATCCTCATTGGTCATTTCCTTAATATCTTTTCTGCTGTTCAGTTCTTTGTGCTGAAGTTTTCACTGTCCTCTTATTTTGAAATCTCTAATTTAAATATTCTTCTTTCATCCATTTCAGGGACACTGCTATTTGTTGTTTCCTCGCCTAAAACAGACTAATATCTAATTTCTTTTAGGCTGCCTTAAATTTACAAACTGATCATAAGCCCCATAAACTGATCACTCTGTTTACACCTATAAATCCTGAAAGAGGTAAATGAAAATTTGTCAGCAGCAAAGAAAAGGATATTTATTTACTATTTTCTTGAGTAGCTTACTGTGTACATGAAGGAAGCATACAAGACACTAACAGCTTTGAGTGAAAAACTGACTGCCACTTTATTGAGTGCATACCATTGGGTACATATAGGATATATCCCCCCTCTCTGCTCAGGAGAAGAAATAGCATTAATGCATCTGGATCAAGGCATAAATTCAGTGTTGTCATCATCATCCTAAAAAAGGAACAACTATCTAATCTGAGCCAGCAATAGGACTTGAATAACAGCCATTGGCTGCTCTGGTAGGGACCTAGTTCCTACTCACCCTGTACCCCTTTAGATGCTTAATATTGTCCCCCAAACAAGTAAGAATGTAAGAGCCATGCTGGTAAGACCAGGGATCCATCTAGTCCAGTGCTCTTTTCACACAGTGGCCAACCAGCTGCCTGTGGGAAACCCATTAGTAGGACATGAGTGCAATAGCACCATCCCACTTGTGTTCCCCAGCAACTGGTATAGGCATACTTCCGCTGAAACTGCTGGTAGCATATATCCAACATGACTAGTGGCCACTGGTAGTCCTATCCTCCATGAATTTGTCTAATCCCCTTTTAAAGCTGTCCGAGTTAGTGGCCATCACTACGTCTTGTAGTGAATTCCATAGTTAACTGTGCACTGTGTGTGTGAAGAAGTACCTCCTTTTATCCTGAATCTCCCACCCACCCGCTTCATGGGATGATCCGGAGTTCTAGTGTTATGAGAGAGAACAATGTTTCTTATCCACTTTCTCCACACCATGCATAATTTTGTACATCTCCATCATGTCTCCCCTTACTTGCCTTTTTTCTAAGCTAAACAATGCCAGATGTAACCTTTCCTCATAGGGAACTTGCTCCAGCCCAGGTATCAATAGTTCCTATCGTCTGAGTCAAGAAATCCTGTCCTGGAGTCCTGCTAGGTAATTCTGGATGTAAGCAAACATTCATTCTCAGGCCCATTAACCAGTGGACAGAATTGGTCTACAGCACACTTGTCCATTATCTTACCAAATGGAACAGCCACTAAGGATGATATTCTGTCCTTGACTTCTGCTAGGTAGTGAGAACTGCTATTATCAAATTCTCATGTAGAGAATCAGTAGATGCTATGTAGTACTTGATACATTTGAGTATAATAATTTATTGAAGCCAAAATATCTTGAGATTTTGTTAGTCTCCTGAATAAAGTTCTAATATAACCTGCACCAACAAAGTAAAAATAAATTAATAAGTCTAAGCGTTTTCAGAATTCTGAATAAATAGTCTCCCAACTTGATTTCTGGAAAAAAATGAGGCTTTGTCCAATATAATTAAATATTTATAGGGCTACTGCTTATTAGGTATATTTTCTCTTTTAGAGTGACTGAATTAACTGGATATGAACCACAGGACCTGATCGAGAAAACTCTGTACCACCATGTGCATGGATGTGACGTATTTCATTTACGATATGCTCACCATCTCTGTAAGTAGTGGAAAATAAATAAAATTATTCACTAGTAATGTATGATGATGGCACATGTAGGTTTTCCACTAATGCTTTGAGCAAGAACAAGCTGTGGGAGACCTGAGCCATCAGAATTCAGCTTTCATTGATTATAGTTGAATTACTTGTAGTTATTTTATTGTTGTCATGTGGTTAGCCACATTGAGTTTCCACTGGGAAAGACAAAATAATTTGAATGAATGAATGAATGAATGAAATGTGCGTAAATGAATTTTGAGATTGCAGTCTTTTGGTGGACATGCAGATGAGCAAAGTGCAGCATTTAAGAAAACCAAGTAGAATCGGCAGCAAAGAAACAGTCAGGAATATAAGGCATGTTTGTGAACAGTCCATTGTGCAGGGATTGGGGTTGGATTGCGATGATAGGGCAAGAAGGAGGGGATTGGGTAATATGGAGTCCTTAATAGTCATGCACTCATGCCCTGCTTGTGGGTTTCCTGTGGGCAGCTGGTTGGTCACTGCGTGAATAGAATGCTGAACTAGATGGACCCTTGGTCTGATCCAGCATGGTTGTTCTTATGTTCTTATGCGAGTAAAAACAGACAGGGTATTTGAGGGCAGGAAAATTGAATGAGGAGAACAGGTTGGAAGGAAAGTAAGCTAATAGGGAAGGGGTTATGTTCCAGCTGTACCTGGCATTTATTCACTGTAGTTTACAAGGCTATGGGTAGGGAGCTAGTAATAGTCACACACTCCAATTTGTACATGTTTCTGGTGTCCCTTCCCTATGATACCCTCTAAATGACTGGTGGAACTAACCATGTCATCAGACATTTCCTCCAGAGAGAGATTGTCTGGAGTGCATAGGGGGATTTCTGGTAGAGGACATCAAAGATGCACTAAGCTGGGGCCTCACCTGCAGTCCCTGCCAAAAGGGGCTGGGGGTCCAACCATGTACCAGTTAAAGATTAGAACCAAATTACACACACACACACACACACACACACACACACTCAAAAAGTGGAATTAGAAGGTGTGGAGGATACATTTGTAGTAGGACCTCGGAGAGCTGTATACCTTTCCTTGGGCTGAAGCCCTTTCCTGTAGACTGGATACCAGGGAGTGTTGAAATTCCGGCTGAGACTGTTTTAGAAAGAGGCTTGTATTCCTTAGTGGGGGACACAGACCTGACCAGCCAAGCTGCTACTTGTTCAGGATAAACCTAAGCTACGGAGAGGAAGAACCTCAGTATCCATGCTTTCCATGACAGCCTTAGCTTCCTGCAAACTGAGCAAGCTCTTTGATGAGCTTCCACCGGGCTTTAAAAACCTGCCTGTTCAGGCGGGCATTTGGGGTGGGTTAGGGCTTTTCAGAGCAGTGTTGTTTATTTTTTTGTTCAGTTAATTATGTAAATTTGTTATTAGTATTGTACGCCACCTAGAGTGGCCGGGTAGGTGGCCAGATGGGCGGTTAATAAATCAAATCAATCAATCAAATAGGATGGTGGAGTCTGCCTTCTTGGAGAAGGATTGGCCCAGCGTAGGGTAGCGGATCTGCAAAAGACCCAAGCATCCAAGTTTGCCTGTGGTGACAGCAGGTGAAATTTGCTTGTCAAACCACACCTGGCAGCAACCAAAGCTTGAACTCTTTGGTACTGAAAACCTTAACATTTTATACCTTTACACAAAAGGGCAGATGTCCTGCTTTGTATTGTAATGTTTCAGGTTTCTACATTTAGGATGGGGAAGAGCAGATTGCAATCACTTCAGAGACAAACAAAGAAATATTTAACAGTATTTACTTAACTTTAGAATGTTTGGTAAATAACAATAAGAAAATGATTAATAGAACTGTAAACCAAATATGAACAACTCTAACTTTTAGCCAGAGTTCGCTGTAAAGCACAGTGTTACTGTTGGACCAACAACAGCTGCTTGTCTCAGTTCCTTTAGTCTTTTGTCACCAGTCTCTGTTATGGAGGTTCACTCTTCTAGGTGAAGGCTGCTTTATCTGTGTCTTTCACTTCTTCACACTGCTGGTTTCCCTGAATTTCTTTCTCAGCTCTCCTCCTTCATTCCCCTGCTGCACCAACCCTCTTCTCTTTCAAACTGGCATGTTACTTTCTTCTCCCTCCATTCCATGCCCCTCCCACGTTACACATTCCAAGGCTCTTCGAGGCAGGCATTACATACTGACAACCTTTGCAAAACTGGTTTTATGTGTTGTAAATGTGGCACTTGTCCTCAGACATATGACTTGACCGCTCTCCCTGAAAAAGCTATTCCTGACACCAAAAGAACACTTGTTGCCTATTGTTGTCCTAATGATACACATTGGGGATATCTATTCATAACACTTTGCAGTATTCCAGAAAAAAATGACTCCATGTGTTAGACATGCATACGTTGCTCAATTTTACCCCCACCTTTTCATTCAGGGCATATGCACATTTTCAAGTTTTATTAGAACCTGATGATGTCCAATCTAGCCTTGTGTTCATGACATGGTTGCGGAGGATTATCCCTTGTGTCTGTGTTTTCCCAGCTTGCCAAGGTTGAGGGTGACAGGCACCAAGCTTTCTCTTCTCTAGCCAAGAATGGGGTCTGTTTCACTCTAAAACAGAGCTACTTCATTACAATGGGGCGCTTCCACTCCTGCTGATTCTCTTCCACCCTGCCAAACGCATTGTGTATGTGGCCCCCACCACTTGTGCAAGAACGATTTAGCATTTCCAGAGGCAACCTGAAATGAACGAAACAAGCTGACCTGCCTCCTTCCAGAAATGAGCATTTCTGCTGATTTTGGGGCTTCCTCTAGGAAGTGCTAAATTTCCCTTGCGTGGTGGGTCCTGCTTGCAGAACAGAATTGGTGGGGCGGAAACAAATCGGCTGGGGCATAAGCACCCCCTTGGATTCCATCCTATGTGACAGCCTGATGTTGAAATCTGGAGAGATATTCTACCTAATAGGAGAGAAGGAACGTATGATAAAATAAGTTCCCCATAAAACCAGAGTTTCACTTGGACAAAGGTTAGAGGATAGAGATAGTGTTAGGGATTTCCTACAGGTTGAATGTGCATTCAGCCTGCAGGATCTCTACAGTACATTGGGTACCTAACATCTCTGCATTTCAGTCAGGTTGGGCATAGCCTCAGTACTGGTAAGAGGCAACCAAAAGTGGTGTCTTTATAGGCTTGTCCTGACTGGCAGGACAAACCTATTAAAATAATCATGAATCTGCTTCTTGCTTTGGCTGATAATTGAAAGCAATTGTGTAGAAACCATCTTAGGTTTACAGAAAGTTGTTACATAGACAAAAAATATGGAAATCATAACAACTGATGAAGGTGTAACAAGAGGCATAAGTAGGAATATTTCAGAAGTTGTGACATCAAACAAAAATTCCTGCATGCTATGGTTCCACTTATCTGTAAGATTCCCTCAAGGATTTGAGTGTGTTTGCATCAGTATTTTCACATTAGCTTATAGCAGCTACGTATTTGCCACTGGAGCAGTATTGGACCAATTAGAATGATCGGCTTCTGGAGAGTGATGGATCTGCATGAATTCCTTAGGGAGCTTACAGTTGGCATGGCTGCCTCTCCTGCTGCAGCCTTGGCCATTCTGGGATACAGAGAAGTATTTTCGTTCTGAAGTGTCTTCTCCCTATAAGTAGAACCCACTCACTCTCTTGGTGTATCAGGGAGCAGAGTACACTTAAACAGTTTGGATGACTCCTAGAACATCTGATGGAAAACTTGGGGTGAATCCAACTGAACACAGACCAGAGTATTTCCAGACAAAGGGGTCCTAGTCTAAGTATCAGAAGGCATTGTGCAGTCTTTTTTCTTCAATGGATTTTCTGTGGTTAGAAAAAGAGATGGAGAAACAGTAGGGAAACACAGGAAGTTATGACTGGAAAATGTTGCCATCTACCCCTAAAATGCCATGAATGAGGCAAGGTGATGGCAGGACAAAAGCCTCATCTTGAAGCACCCTAAGAGCATGTCTCAAAGCCTGTAGTATTCTGTGGAAGTGATTGCAGTGAAGAAACATTCATGCAGTACCATCCAGCGCAGCTCTTCCAAGTGGTGCTGGTCTTGCTCTAGTGTGGCCTACAGAGTGATCTTAAGGCTCCAAAGACCCACTATGATTTCTTTGCTATCCATTTCTTTGATGGATAAAACTGCTTTGCATCTGCCTTGGTTTAGTTGACATTAATTTGACAATATTGTCTATGGATATTAGAATATGCTTTGAATTTGGTCAAATCCCAGACTAAATTAGGCTGATTCAGAAAGATTTGGGAGATGTTCAAATTGAAGTGGAGCTTCTCTGAAGTGGACCAAATCCAAGTCTGAATCTGTCCGAAGTTTCATTAGCAGTTCAGATGAACCGAGACAGTGTGTTTAGAAAAATGGATGCATTTCTCCTCAAACTCTTCATATAATGAAAATGCCAGGGTGGGGAGGTTTGTGTGTGTATTTGGTTTTATCAGGGTTCTCCGATCTCAGTGGTTTAGGGCAGGGTTGTTGAAGTAATATATTGCAGGATTCCTTCAGTGTTCATTGCTCTTGGCTAGTTCTCTTTCTGCCAGGAGCAGGACTATTGAAAGCTTTTTGTGGAGTCTGTGGGACCTGGAAGGGTGTATTATTGGGTGGTTGCTTGAAGAATGCTGGGTATTCTTCTGCCTCTGCATGCTGCACATCTATCATTCACCCATAATCTCTTGCACGTTCTATGACTTTGGTGCCAAATTAGCAGAAAACAAAGAAGTCTTAAACTGTTTTTCATCCATCAAAACTCCCTAGCCCCTTCCCCCATACTTCTGAAATTTTTCAGGTTTCCTGCCTATGGACATCTCCGGTGTGCACCATTTTCATTCAAACTGATCCCAAATCCATGATTTGCTAGTAATGATTATCTGGACTAAAAGAACATTTGATTGTAACAACTCAGATACAGAATTGTATACATTTCTTGCACTATGTCCTTGCTTGGAAATTCAGTTATAGGGGTTGAATTCTACTTGATCCTCTTTTTTAAACAAGTAAAGTACAATGGTATGGTCTGAAAGGACATGATGCAGTAACATTACTTAAGCCAAGCAGGGCTAAATCAGTGTTTGGACAAGTCAGCTGGGAATCTTATATACACCACTTCATGTTCTGCAGAGGAAAGGCAGAACACAAATGTAATTAAATCATTCTCATGTTATGTTTTATAGTGCTGGTGAAAGGACAAGTCACAACCAAGTACTATCGATTGCTGTCAAAGAATGGTGGCTGGGTTTGGGTCCAGAGCTATGCCACCATTGTACACAATAGCCGCTCATCACGACCTCACTGCATAGTGAGTGTCAATTATGTCCTAACGTAAGTCCATATTTCCCACCATTGTATGTTGTATTTGTTTTGATCACTGATGTTGTGTTTATAACTGTAGCTGTTTCTTCCATCTTACTTTCTTGCTTAAAAAGCTTGATCGCTAAAAATGCATTTGTTGTTGTGCTTTATAACATTGTATCCAGCGTCGGTAAGGTTGCTATCTTTTTCTAGACAGAGACCAAGTGGAAAAATATGGTATCTTTGGTATGAGCAATGTAAGGATGAGGCTCATCTCGCTTGTGGGTCTCAACCCACCATTTATTTTCTAGATAGCTAATCCAAGAATGGATATGTTTCTAGTTAGTTTAAATGGAGTTAGTCCCTATAACTTTATTAAAAACCCTTCTTAGAGATCCTCTTCTAGGGCCAGTCCAAGACATTTTGTTACCTGAGGCGAATGACAAGATAGTCCCTTCCCCTGGCATTCCACGTACCAAAACTGACTCTTTCCTTAACAGTGGTGATGGGACAGCCCTTTTCACTTCCCCTGGGGGCAGCAAAGTAGCTTAGGGAACACAGGACAGGCTGTGTGATACATGCAGCTCTTCCTCCAACAGCGAGGAGCAGCTATGGGGCTCAGGAAGAATGGCTGGGCAAAAGCCCCCACACCCCAGCATTGGCAGCCTTGCTCTGCCTAATGGTAAGGTTGGCCCTGCTCTCTTCCTACACTCTGGAGTATTATGTGCTTGAAATCAACTTAAGATAAGATGGAAATTTAATTTAGTTATTTTAGAGAATAACATGCAACTGCAGAGCATGCCCTAATGGCTAGAATCCCAGAAGGTGATATAAAAATAAGCCTAACATCAGTAGGTTAAAAAAAAAAACTCATGACATTAGGACAGATGGTATAACTTCAGGAGATTTGAATATTGGTTATATCTGAATCACTATGTCTAGCAGCAATGCAGCATCTTGCTCCTCTAGACACGTGTACAAACTTGCACGTTTTCAAGATATACATTTCTTAAGGGACCTTTTAACTTTGGTACTAATGCATCTTGGCAGGAGAGGGACGCAATAATATATACACACCCACTGGTTTCTTCAGAACAGGAATGGGAATTTCAGTTGTAGAATCAGCACTTGGGGAAATTAGCTGGTAGAGCATTTGTTATAGAAATCCCAAAATATCAACAGATTACATACACAATATGCAGAGCACTAAACAAGGTGAGAGTTTGGAGAAATTGCCTTAGCTCTCTTGGAGCCTAAACTGAGGGCTGCAGTGCATGGACTAGACCGTGGACATGCATATAACATCCAGGCTAATCTGGGCAGGGTTTCTGGGTACAGAGGCAGTGAGAAGATTGGGGCTAGGCAAAATGGGAGCCCTAACACTACTGGGAGAGAAAGAGAAATGTTTGGGTGAGCTTGCAAGAGTAGGGAGGAGAAAAAGGATTTCACAAAGGTTTGTCCTAACAGCAGGTGGTGCGATCAGGTTTGTCCTGCCGTACAGCATTTATTTATATTTTTAATCCGCCCAATAACCAATGTTTTCTGAGCAGATTACAACAATTGCACAGTTGCGATAATTAAAGGGGATGATAGGACGGACTTGTGTATAGCTCCCCCCCCCCCATTCTCTCTCCAATTTCTAGCATCTTGAGCATGCACCCTCATCTCATTATTATCCATGAATAGCCAGCAAAATAGTTGGGCGCTTAAAGTCAGAAAGATGACATCAGGGAAAGCTCCTGACCGTTTTTCCTGACATCAAGTGGCTTGGATAACAAAAGGGGAGGATGGGCACCTGAATTGCTAGGCCTGGCTGCAATCTTTCCACCAGTTGACCAGGGAAGCCTGCACAAGATTGCTAGGCTCCCATTCAAATATCGTCCAAATTAGACCAAATTTACACACACACGCACACAGTAGAAAAGAGGGTGCAGGGTAGGAGGCTAAGATTTGTAAATGAAGGTCCTCCTGAAAATAGGATATTGCTGTGAAAGATACCTTTCCTTAGGTCAGAATAGCCCATTCCTGAAGCTTAAGACTGGGGTGCGTTCACACTCTTAGGGTCTCAGTGGGAAAAATGTCTATTTAAAAAGGAAGTTGCAATGGACAGTGTTTTGGCAAGGCGAGAACCTAGGTGGCCAGACTCAGGGGAATCTGTTGGTGGAGTGGGGTGATAGTGCAACAGCATTCCATGCCATTTCTCAATTCTAACTGGGCTTACATAGACCAGTGGAGGCAACCAGATCTCTCTGGGCTTGTCTGAGATGAAGAGAAGAGATACCTGGCCCTGGGTGGCCATAGAGCTCCAAAGTTTGCCATGCTTCAAAAAGCAGGGTGGAGTCCTGCCAGGAGTGGGTAGTCAAGAAACTGAGTGATTTCAGTAGCATGGTCTTGGTGTGTGTTACTGGCCCAACAGCCATGAATGGAACCGATTCGGTAAACCTGCACACTGAGGGCTCAGAAGCCATGATTCTTATATTATTTTCACAGAGGCTTCAAAGATGCAATGAGAGCTAGGTGTGACATAACAAAAACACAAAGAGGTGAGGTGGCTTCGACAGCTATTCCTGGTTGAGACAGTAAGGGTGGGACAACTCTTAGCTAGAGTAATTGCAAATGTCAAAAGAGGTGTTTTGTGATGGGCAAGCCAATCAAGAAGGTGCTGAGTGTACAGCTATTCAAAACTGTGCCCTTTCCAAAAAGTTGAGAAATTCCCAGTCTTGCACCAGAACCTGTTATTTCATCATACCTGAGGCATATGTGTGCATAATTAGATTGGTGTTTGCCTTACCCAGGGCTTTTGAACAGGCACAGTTTTTATAAGATTGGTGCTGCTAAATTTGGCCTTACATATGCAACCTGCAGGGTGGTGGTGGTGGTGGTGGTGGTTGTTAGGCAAGATCATCTTGTGCTGTCAGTTTCCCCACCTCTGCCTAGCTTTGCTCATGCAGGGGCTTCTTAGAGTGACCATATTCATAGTTGCCAAATACCATGGGAGTCTACAGTGCCTGCCCAGCCACTGAGCAGTCTTCTAACATACTGGAAGTAGGGTTGTGAGAGTAATGGGAGTTGTAGCTTTGCAGCAGTTATACTGGCACAGTGTTGAATCAAGGATTTTGAGGCTCTCAGGCAAGACAATCTCACTGGATCTCCTTAACCTGGAGTGGTCAAACAGGATTTGGAAGCTATACTTCTGTTAATGCAGCCCAAAATAGTATTTGCCTTTTTTGCAGCCACATCACATTGTTGGCTCATATTCAGCTTGTGATCTACAATAATCCCAAGATCTGTCTTGCTTGTAGTGTTGTTGAGCCAAGTATCCCCCATCTTGTAACTGTGCCTTTGGTTTCTTTTTTCCTAGGTGCAGAACTTGGCATTTATCCCTATTAAATATAATTCTGCTGTTTTCTGCCCAGCACTCCAGCCTATCAAGATCAGTTTGAATTTTGTTTCTGTCTTGCAGGGTATTAGCTATCCCACCCAATTTTGTGTCATCTGCAAATTTGATAAGCATTCCCTGAATCTCCTCGTTCAAGTCATTAATAAAAATGTTGAAGAGCACTAGGCCCAGGACTGAACCCTGCAGTACCCTGCTCATTACCTGTCCCCAATTTAAGAAGATTCTATTGATAAGCACTCTTTGAGTCCAGTTCTGTATCCAACTGTGGATCCACCTGATTGTTATTTCATCTAGCCCACTTTGAGCTAGTTTGCTCATCAGAATATCATGGGCACTTTGTTGAAAGCTTTGCTGAAGTCGAGATATATTATGTCCACAGCATTCCCACAGTCCACAAGGAAGGTAACTTGATCAAAAAATGAGATCAGATTCGTCTGGCAGAATTTGTTCTTGACAAATCCATGTTGGATTCGAGTTATCACTGCATTGCTTTCAAGGTGCTTACAGATGGATTGCTTTATAATCTGCTCCAGAATTTTCCCAGGGACTGATGTCAGACTGACTTCTCTGTAGTTCCCAGGTTCCTCCTTTTTAAAGTTAGGGACAACATTAGTCCTCCTCCAGTTATCTGGCACTTCCCCCATTCTCCATGATTTCTCAAAGATAATAGGCAGTGGTTCTGAGAGTTCTTCTGCCAGTTGCTTTATTACTCTAGGATGCAGTTCATCTGCCCCTGGAGATTTGAACTCATTCAAAGTAATTAGGTGTTCCTTGACCATATGCCTATCGATCTCAAACTGCAATCCTGCTCCTTCAGCCTGTGCTTCGCCTTTGCCAGGGGAGGTCAGAGACCCTCTTTCGGGAGAAGACTGAGCCAAAGTAGGAATTGAGCACTTCTGCTTTTTCTTTGTCATCTGTTATCATTTTGCCATCCTTATTTAATAGTCGAACCACCATTTCTTTCCTCTGTCTTTTACTATGCACATATCTGAAGAAAGCCTGTTTGTTGCTTTTAGCGTCCCTCACTAACCTCAGCTCATTCTCAGCTTTAGCCTTCCTGACGCCATCCCTGCAATTCTGTGTTATCTGCTTGTACTCTTCCTTTGTAGCTTGGCCTTCCTTCCACTTCTTATGTGTCCTTTTTCATTTTCAGGTAATCTCTTAGCGTTTTGTGAAGCCACATTGGCTTCTTCTGTTGTCTTCCACCTTTTTTTCTTGTTGGAATTGTTTGTAATTGTGCCTTGAGAATTTCCTTTTTTAAAAACTCCCACCCATCTTGGACTCCTTTTCTCATTAGAGTGGCTTGCCATGGGACCTTACTTATCATTGTTCTGAGTTTATTAAAATCGGCTTTCCTAAAATCCAGGCTACGCATTTGGCTACACTCGGCTTTTGCTTCCTTTAGAACCAAGAACTCCAGTATAACATGGTTGCTTTCCCCCAGAGTTCCTGTAACTGCTATTTATCCATGAAGTCATCTCTGTTGGTTAGGATCAAGTCAAGGATAGCTGATCCTCTAGTTCCTTCATCCAGTTTCTGTGGGAGGAAGTTATCAGCCACACAAGTCAGGAATTTCCTGGAGGGGCCATGTTTGCAGAATTTGTCTCCCAACAAATATCGGGGAAATTGAATTCCCCCATTACTAGTATATCATGCTTCCTTGAAATATTGGCTATTTGCTTTTCAAAAGTTTCATCCTCGTCTTCTCCTTGATTGGGTGGCTGGTAGTAGACTTGCTCCACCATGTTCCTTTTATTCTTTGCTCCATTTATTTTAACCCAGATGCTCTTGATAGGGCTACCAAGCTCATCCTCCTGTATTTCTGTGCAGAGATATAGTGCAACTCCACCTCCCTTTCTGTTCCTTCTGTCAAGTTATATCCTTCAATTGCTGTATTCCAGTCATGGGAGCCATCCCACCAAGTTTCAGCTACACCTATCAAGTCATAATTTCCCTCCTGTATTAAGAGTTCAAGTTTGTTCTGTTTGTTTCCCATACTCTGGGCATTAGTATAAAGACATCAAAGACCATGTGCTTTATAGTCTGGCTTTCTTCCTACATGTTTTTGAAGACTATTATTGGGCGCTACTAGAGCTGTTTTCTCCGTTGTGGTGCATGAGCCTTCATCCATTGTTACCCTGAACTTTACATCTCCCTCCCCCATAGGATTCAGTTTAAAGCCCTCCTGATGAAGTCCTTCATGCTGTGGCCAAACACATTCTTCCCAACTTTGTGAGGTGCAACCCGCCCCTTGCCAACAGCCCATCTTCCAGGAAGTATAGCCTGTGGTCCCAGAATCCAAATCTCTCACGTTGGTACCACCTTCGTAGCCAGTAATTTACCCGGAGTATTTTTCTTTCCCTTGCTAGCCCTCTTCTAACTACTGGAAGGAAGAATGAGAAAACTATCTTTTCCAATTCCCCCGTTAAGTTTCATTTCTTCAGGGTAGAAACAGTACTTTTGGTTTTGAGGGAGGACAGTATATAAAGTGATCAAGTGATCTTGATAGACTGGAGCGCTGGGCAGAAGACAACAGAATGACATTTAATAGGGATAAATGCCAAGTTATGCACCTAGGAAAAAGAAACCAAATTTACAGTTATAAGATGGGGGATACGTAGCTCAACAATACTACAAGCAAGAAGGATCTTGGAATTGTTGTTGATCACAAGCTGAATATGAGCCAACAATGTGATGTGGCTGCAAAAAAGGCAAATGCCATTTTGGGCTGCATTAATAGAAGTATAACTTCCAAATCCTGGGAAGTACTAGTTCCCCTCTACTCAGCACTGGTTAGGCCTCATCTGGAGTATTGTGTCCAGTTCTGGGCGCCACACTTTAAGAAGGATGCAGACAAACTGGAGAGGGTTCAGAGGAGGGCAACAAAGATGATCAGGGGACTGGAAACAAAGCCCTATGAGGAGAGACTGAAAGAACTGGGCATGTTTAGCCTTGAGAAGAGAAGTCTGAGGGGAGATAGGATAGCGCTCTTCAAGTACTTGCAAGGCTATCACAGAGAGGAAGGCCAGGATCTCTTCTCGATCATGCCAGAGTGCAGGACATGGAATAATGGGCTCAAGTTACTGGAAGCCAGATTCTGTCTGAACATCAGGAAAAACTTCCTGACTGTTAGCGCAATACGACAATGGAACCAATTCCCTAGGGAGGTGGTGGGCTGTCCCACACTGGAGGCCTTCAAGACGAGGCTGGAAGCCATCTGTCAGGGATGCTCTGACTTGGATTCCTGCATTAAGCAGGGGGTTGGACTTGATGGCCTTGTAGGCCCCTTCCAACTCTATGATTCTATGAAAGAGAGTGAGAGAGCCAGTGGCAGGAGAGTCAGAAGACCAGAGCAGAAAGGAGCAGCCTAGAGGAGTCTAAGGACAGCTAGGCTAAAGGAACTTGCATTTTGCAACTTTTATTTTCTTTTAAGGCCTTTTGTGTCACTCAGCTCTGTTGTGTAAATACCTTTAGTTGTGATTTGCTTGTTTTAATTTACTAGTAAACTGTTGTGGTTTAACCTTGTGTCTAGAGCGTCAGTCACCCCACGTCTACAGCCTAAACCTGAGATTACTGGTGAGGGGAAGGTAAAGGTGGGACTCTTAAGGAAGCAAGAGTTCCTTAAGGAGTTGCTCAGGGGTCCAGGTCATAAGGGGAACCCTGACATATGGTGGCAGTAGTGAGATTCTGACAAAGGTGAAATTTGGCACCCCCAAGGATTTTACTATTAGAGCTAACAAAGGCAGTGTATTTTATTTTCGGGTCTGCCGATTAGGGATCAGATAGGCTAGCAAAATGAGCCAGTATCTGTCTATGAACAAAACTGCCCCGATTTAGCAATGCAAAAAGGACAATTTGCAATGGGAAGAAAAAACTGTGGAAGAGCTTAAAGTAATGCTGATCACGCATGCAGCAGCTGGCGTAAGGAGGCCCATAAGTCCTGCTGAACCCAAACAAAAGAATGGCAGCTCAAAGAAAGGGAACTGCAGATGTTAGCCAAGCAGAAGGAAGAGGAGAACAAGTTGGAGTGGGAGCCGATCCAGGTGCAAGTGGAATAACGCAGACATGAGGAAAAGATGCAAGAGGAACAATGCAGACGTGAAGAAAAGCTGCAAGAGGAACAATGCAAAGCCCAAGAGGAACAACGCAGACACAAGGAAAAGCTGCAAGAGGAGTAGCACAAACTTCAGGAGAAGCAACACAGACATGAGGAAAAGATGGCACAGCTAAGCCAGGAGCAGTCAGCCAGGGTCACCCCCAAGGACTTCATAGTATACACCCCCAGAGAAGACTCACAGGTGTTCCTGACCACCTTTGAATGGGCCGCACAGAAATGGGTACTACAGGGGGGTGAATATATGAAATTTGTGCCTAATTTAATAAAAGGGGAGCTGGCAGAGATCTATAATAGCTTGCCAGACGGTGGGGCTCTTACCTATGTTCAGTATAAAGAAACTGTGTTTAAAAGGTTCCGGTTGGTTCCAGACAGGCCATATCAAGAGCAACTGCCCCAGGTTACAAACCCCTTTGCCTCTAAAATGCATGTTCCCTAACTGGAACAAAACAAGCCCCAAGGTGTCGCAAGTGTGGGTTTGTGATCTCTAACTGTGAAGAGGTTAATAATCATTTTAAAGCACCTGTTTATGTTAAGGATAAGACCATTACTGCTATGCTGTATTTGGGAGCAGATTGTTCTTTAATCTGAGCTGATTTGGTGTCACCTGAAGATCTAGTACCAGGAAGGTACATAAACATTCAGGGAGTAAAGGGCCCATCTTTTGATGTCCCAGTGGCAAGGTTGTCCATAGAATGGAGGGGATGGCAAGGGTTGTATGAGGTTGGTGTGATAGAACCTCAAGCCCAATTTGCCCCTATCATTGTGGGAAAAGATATAATGGGTCCAGATTCTCAAGTATGTGTGGTGACTTGCAGTCAAAAGAAAACCGGGGGGGGACAGGGACACTACCGGGGAGGGCAAGGGAACATTTATTCTGGAGAAAAACAGAACAAGAAATACCTTTATTGGTCCCTGAGGGATTAAACCAAACCCCAGAACCTTCACAGGAAAAAGCAAAAGCAGTCCTGGAAGAGGCAGAACAAGCCCTTAAGGAATCTGCAGAGTCTAACCCCAGTCAAATAACTGAGGCAAGTGGTTCGGTAGAGGAGAAAATTCTAGAGACCAAGGTTTCTGACTTAGGAGGAATGGAGGAGTTCAAGGAGGAAGTCCTCAGTGATCCTAGTTTGGAACCTTTAAAAAAAAATGTTCTCCCTCAAAAGGTGCCTTTTTCTGAGGAAAAAATGGAGCAGGTTATTTGGAACAAAGGGTTGCTGTATAGACTCTAATTGCCAAAAACTCAAGAACTGGGAGCCCCTAAAGCAACTGGTGTTACCTGAACAATTCTGCCTAAAGTTGCTGGAATTAGGCCATGATGTGCCATGTGGAGGACATTTGGGGGAAAACAGGAGTAAAAAAGGTTAAAGGCAAATTTCTTCTGGCCTAGGATTGTCAAACAGGTAGCTGAGTATTGCAGGTCTTGTGAAACTTGTCAGCATGTGGGAAAAGCAGGTTACCAAGGCAAAGCCCATTGCAACCTCTGCCTATCATAGGAGAGGCTTTTTTCAGAGTGGGAATGGATATAGTGAGCTCCTTCAATAAACCCACACGTAGAGGAAAAAAATACATCCTTACGGTGGTAGATTTTGCCACCCAGAAGCTGTGGCAGTAGCCTTTACAGATGCCCAATCTGTAGATGAGGCTTTGCTGGGAACTTTTTTTAGAACAGGATTTCCCTTAGAGATTTTGACAGATTGTGGAATAAATCTCCTCTCTGAGGTAATGGAGTGTCTGTGGAAGTTGAAAACTACTGCTTAACACCCCCAATTCAACGGATTGGTCGAGAGATTTAATGCCACCCTTAAGGGAATGATTAAGGCATATGTAAACATGCACCCTAATGACTGGGATGACAAACTGCAACATCTACTCTTTGCTTATAGAGAAAGTTCCCCAGGAGTCAACCGGATTCTCACCCTTTGAGCTATTGTATGGCAGAAGAGTGAGAGGCCCTCTTGAGCTCCTAAAAGAAAACTGGGAAGGTAAACTGGTGGAAAACAAAACTTCTGTGGTGGACTATGTGCTGAATCTCAGAGAAACCCTAGATGCTCTCTGTAAATGGTTCAAACACATGTAACAAAGGCCCAGGAGGTGCAAAGGTTCTGGTATGATCAAACTGCGAGTACTTGAGGTGGGAGATCAAATTATGATCTTTCTTCTCTTGCGCAAAGATAAGCTCAAAGCTGCTTGGGAAGGCCCCTGTGTAATCAGAGACAAACTGGATGACTGGTCATATGTGGTAGTTAAGGAAAGGTCTGCAAAAAAGCCTGAAGTGGTGCATGTAAATATGTTAACGCCATAACATACAAGAGATGGAGCGGTTTTACAGGTACATAGGGTACCTGATGAAGATGTGGAGCAAGAAGTGGGAAATAGTCATATAACACCTTTATGGGACAAGGTTGAAGCTATTAAAACCTGGGACATACCTAAAACCAAGAAACAGGTTAGGTCATTCTTGGGACTTGCTGGGTATTATAGGAAATTGTATCTCATTTTGGTGAAATTTCTGGTCCTTTGTCTGATTTAACAAAGAAATGTAAACCTGATAAGATTGTGTGGACTGCTGAATGTCAGGAAGCTTTTGACAAATTGAAAGACATTTTAATTTCAAGAGCTGTTTTAAAGGCACCTGACTTTGCAAAGCCATTTATTGTAGCCACAGATGCTTCAAAAATTGGCATTGGAGCTGTGTTGCTACAGGAACATGACTCTTTCAAACACCCAGTAGCCTACCTAAGTAGGAAACACTTGCCAAGAGAAAGAAACTTGTCCACCATCCAGAAAGAATGTTTGGCAGTCATGTGGGCTCTGGACAAGCTCAAACCTATATTTTTACTTTATGGACTGATCACCATGCCTTGCAATAGATACAGACTATGGAAAATACCAACTCAAAGCTCCAGAGATGGTCCTGGAAGTTACAGGAATTCCAAATGAACACTGAACATGTTCTAGGTTTGAGGCCTGGAGTTTTGTTGCTGGTAGGGGGTATCCCTCAGAAGAGTAGTTTCATTTCCCCGGTTAAGTTTCTGTTCCAGTTTGCTTTAATGTACCAGTAAACTGCTGTGGTTAAACCCTGTGTCTAGAGTGTCAGCCACCACATGTCTACAGCCTAAACCCAATGTTACTGGAAAAGGGAAGGTAAACGAAGGAAGGTGGGACTCCTAAGGAGACAAGAGATTCTTAAGGAGTTGCTCAGGGCGTCCAGATCATAAGGGGAACCCTGACACAATGTTGTTGCTATTTTGCAGAGATATAGAATATAAGGAACTTCCATTATCATTGGACCAGGTCACCATTTCTAAATCACAGTTTTCATGCAGAAACTCAGTGTCTACCTCACAAGAAACAAGAAAAGCAACAAAACCTAGAAGTAATAAAATGAAGACTAAACTCAGAACAACTCCTTATCCACAGCAGGTAAACTGTTTTTCTCCAGAACATTTCATGCTTAAACAAAGTGACAACTTATATTTAACAGTAGCTTTGCGACCAGTGCCCTATCAATAATCACTGGAATTTCTTTGCAATTCAAAATACCAAATTCTGTTCATTTTACAGCCTAATCCTGCAAGCTGCTGCACTGCTCTGTAAGTTATAAGGATCAAGAATAAAGACTGCTGCAGCAATGGAGTGTTTATAAGTTGTGGCATTGCACTGAAGATTCCAGTCAACCTGGGGAATTGCACTGATACAGCCTTCCCTAGTTTGATTCCCTAGTTTGATGTTTTGGACTACAGCTACAGACATTTTTGACCATCAGCCATACTGGCTGAGGCTGATGGGAGTGAAGTCCAAATCATCTGGAGAGCACCAGGTTGGAGAAGGCTGCACTGATACAACAGCATGCTGCACCAGCAACACCCACTCTTGTGGCAGATGTCCTAGCAGTAGTTTGCAAAGATATTATATAGCACACAAGTGGACACAGAGGAGACAGGATTTGGCCAAGTCTGGAAATGACTCCTGTGTGCACTATCAGCCAAGGCAAAGTAATTTTTGTTCCTACAGCATTATATGCCATGTATATTATAGTAATATGCTATAATTTGATTAAACAAGGTGGCATAACAGTTTGGGAATGCCATAATTAGGATGCCTCTATAGCAGTTAAGACCACTGTTCAGGTGCACTTTGTGCTATTAAAAAAAGGGAAGAAAATCTTTAAAAATCACCAAACAAAAGTTTGAGCAGATAAACATACAAGCACTTGGGGAGAAAAAAAGCAAACTAAAGAAGTAGAGAGCCTACCTGAAGCATGGAGGTATGAGTGACAATCAGCCTTTGATCTAGAGCCAGGTTTGTATGTCAGTTCAAGTGTGAAACAGGGGGAAGCAGAAGTGCCCTGCAACACCCTCCCCACCCCACATCCCCTTCTCTTTGCAGGCACATCTGTATGCAAGAACTCCAAATGTCTCCATGCCTTTAACATAGTCAAATCATAAATCTATTCATTCCTTCTTACTGCTCTGTCAGATAAGAAATAGTACTTTTCACATCTGTGGATCATAAATCAATTGCAAATGGAGCTCACTCCAGAATGAAAGCATGCTTGGTTATACCGTTTCCCTTTGTAATATCTGTCATTTCTAGCTAAAACAGGGTGTTATAGATTAGATGCTTAACACTTACATTCTGCAAATGAAACAATGAGAGTTACATGAACTTCTTAGGCAGACTTGCTGACTCAATGAAAAGAAAGCAATGAATATCTGAGAAGCCACTGCCCTGAAGTCCCTGGGTTTTCCTTGCAGCCTCCCAATTTCATATGCTTTTACTCGTGATAGGGCTCAGCCCCAGAATCTGCTATCTGAGTCAGAGCTGAGCAGAATAGCTGAATAAAAGGTGTCTCTGAGCATTTGCAGAGGGCTCCCCTCTGACCACTGAGGAATCACCGCTTGCTGTGCACAATTAGGTGTAAGGAGCAAAGCTTTAAGGGCGAATGGCAGGGGTCCCAGAAAGGTCTGAGCTTTAGGCCTTTGCTTTAGAAACTAAGTACTGCCAACTCCTCTTAGTTTATATGAACTAGTGTGACTGTAGTTCAAGGCGGTACTTGGCTGCAGTGCATGCTGTTAGTCTGTTATACTGACAGATTTCAGAGTCAGCTATTAAACACTTTTCTTTCTTTTTATTTGCTTTTTCAGCAATACAGCTCCTTCCAGACAGACAAACTGGAATGTGGCCAGGTTGGAAGCTGGAGATCCAACTCCACAGCAAATTCTGCCACCATCCAAGAACAAGCCTTCCATTCAGAAAACAGCGAACTTTTATATACGCCATCATACAGCTTACCTTTCTCTTACCATTATGGACACTTCCCTGTAGACCCTCATGTATTCAGTAGCAAAAAACAAATGCTGCCTTCTAAATTTGGGCAGTCTCAAGGAACACCTTGCGAAGTAGCTCGATTTTTCTTAAGTACGTTGCAGACAAGTGGAGAGTGCCAGTGGCACTATGCCAATTCTCTTGTATCAGGCAGCCAATCGCCATCTAAAAGTCCTTCTGATCATTCAGCCAGCAACGTACGCCATAATCTCTTACAGGGCTATGAAGGTGTGTATTACATGAACTAATCTGACTCTCTATTGTACTCAGGAAAAACTTTTATATTTTAAATATTTTCAGATATTAAAGGGGTGTGTTTTGAGTAAAGCTGATTAAAAACCTTTGGTAACAAAACTAATCTTATAGCAATTTATTCAAATTTCCTTATTACTGTTTAATTTTTTTAAGCAATCAAACTTGTGCTTAGCTTAAAGCCGGATGGGATGTTAAAGAAAGTCAGGACAGAATCCAACCCTGGACTGAAGAATCCATGAAAACAGTTGCAATTTATGTTGATACTTGAATTGTTGAACTTTCTGTCCAAATGTAATATAGGAGTAACATTTAAGATGTAAATCTAATGTTTTGTTACTGATATAACCCACATTCTGTTTCAAAGACAATTTAACAAAAGGCCTAGATTCAGCTTTATTTTTCTTACCGTTCAAACAACCTCTTAGCTGCCAAGATCTCATTTTGTTTCCCACATAATATCAAAAACGCCAGCTTGAGAAATCAAATACAAAGCCTTTTCATGTGTTATGTCTGACTTAATTGGTAGGTTTTCAAAGTTGCGAATTTGTAAAGGTATGTACCCCAAAATAAAAATAAACCCAACTCATCCAAATATTTATGTTTTTAAGAGTTCCAGTGAAGTTCAGGTCCAGTTGCCTGAGAAGGTAATTAACTATAATTTGATTCTTTAGAGATTCTGAGTACCTGTTTAAACCCCATCTTGCAATTTGGTGTGAAACAGGGGTGGTGGAGCTCCCCCTTGCCCCCTCACAATTCCATTTGGAATGCTGCTGCTCGCTGATTTTTACAAGGTTTAGTGCCAATAGCTGCATTTATCACACCAAAAACTCATGAGGAAGTGTACCCACTCTAAGCAGAGTGTACTGTATTTGTATTCAATCATAAAAATGACAGCTTCTATTTCAATTCATCATTTGAGCTGTTTCCTTTATATAATTAATTTATTTGTTGTTGTTTTTCTCTCCAAGTGCCACTACCAAATAGAAGATACAGCCAAGAAGGTAGCTCTGACACCTTTGCAAGCTGTGCTACTCTAACACCAAATAGCAGATACAAAGAAGATATCTATGATTCCAGCATTATAAAACACAGCAAAATGGAAAGCAGAATATACCCAGCACATCATCATCTCATAAAAGAAGAAAATAAGCTAGTTTTCAATAGAGACTTACAAGAGAAAAATAACATTAGTGAAAAGCCCTTTTCAAACTCCATAGCTAACTCCTTTTTGTCAAAATCAGAATGTTTCCAAACTAAACCAATTGGACAACTTAGCCACCTTCTCCCAGTTCCAACAGTATATGAACAAAGAAGAATTTGCATGAAAGAACCAAAATATGAGCACATTGCCCATCATGCTACAAATCTAGGTGAGCTGGAAACTGATGACAGGATGACATTAAAGCTTGATCATGACTCTGAAAATGATCATACAGTGGACGTGAGACATACAGGGCAAGTTCCTTTTGTACTTCTGAACTACCACCGGGTTTTAGCGAAACATGGCACATTTCAAACCTCTTCATGTGCTGCCGCAGGACACGTAGCAGAAAATTACGGACACGGTTCTGAAGAAGTAAATATGTTTTACAAAAACCAAAGTCCTTCATCAGCCTCTTCCCCTGAAACTCACAAGGATCCTGCACTTCCCCATTATATTGGAACTTCTGTAATAATAGCCAATGGAAGGTGACAATAATAGAAACCTGTTTTTTAATTAAAAAAATAAGCTTGAATGGTTTCCAAAAAGCATAAGAATACATGGGTGCACTTAGTGAGCATGGTTTAAGGTCAGTGAGGCACAAACATACATGCATTCTTGGCATGCCATGTGGAACAGTATCTTTAAGATCAAGAAAAAAATGTATCTAGATTCAGTGATTCATTGTTACCGATTAATCTCTGCAGTTGACTCTGCCAATAAGGAGCCATGTAACAGTTCATACTTTGTTGTTGTTTTTGCAGTGTACAACTTAAATTACAAGAATTTATGTACTGATGCAAAGATTGCCTTTGTTTTCTTAAAAAACAAACACCAGTTCCACACGTTTAATGTTTGAATGCCATAGAGCACCTGACAAATGGACAGTATGGCAGGAGACAGTAATTACCACAATTATTTGTGGCCATGTCTGTTAAACCTTCAAATACATTACCCTGGGAATGTGTTAGGTTTTCAATCCCTGAAGGTAAACCTTTTGATTCATCTGACATTGATATACTTTACCAATGCAGTCAAGAATTGCCAGCCTGCATGACTACTATGCATCTTCAAACACTGAAAACCCAATAAGCTTGGAAATACCTACCAAAGAATTTATTATTTTTCACACTGTAGGAAAAAGTTTTTGGTAAGACTTTTTAAAGCATCGCTTTGAAACAACAGGAAAGGGTCCCATCCCCCCCATCTTTCAAATACTCCAAACTCTTTTGACAGCTCGCCAAGAAAATAGTGGAATTGTGTTCATTTTGCTCTGGCAATCAGATCTGAAATATTTTCAGTTTCAGCAATCATCATTTTCTATTTAGCTCAGCAAGTTATAACACTGTTTTTGGTTAAGATATGATACAATCTATTCACCAAAAGCACTAATGTTTAGATGAGAATCTGGAGGCACTAAATTTTGCCAATAGAACACACGGTATATTAATTTTTGCCTTTCTGTAATGTTGAGTCTGGAGGGTAAGACAGGCCAAGTACCTACAAAGATTTTATGCCTTAAGTTTATAGCCACTGCTGTGAACCAGTTCTTTGTGGGTGCTCTAACACACACAGCAATAGCACAAAGGAATACACATGTGTTATTGAATGGAAGGCGGAAAAACCTTGCATACATAGGCATTTATATATACATCAGAGCTCTTTTGCATGCAAGGAGCTACTGGAATATGGTGGTTTTCATCTTGACATAATGATGGACCATACATATTTTCTTACTATTGATAACATGACAAAAGGCTCCCTAATATGAAAAATTATGTAATGCATATTAACATTAAAGTTCATGAACTTTGGAGTCAGATGTATATTTTAATTTGCATTGAATAGCTCCTTTTCTTAGGTTTGTTGAATGCTGAGCTACACTAAAAATCTTCTAAAACATCCCCCAGATAATTGAAGTTTCATTATAGGAGTGGAAGAAGTTCCATGTCCCAGGAAGCACATGGTATAGTTTGCCATTGCTTTGAAAACAGCCAAAATCAATTTAATATTATTTCCCCAAGAAATCATATCTAATGTATCTTGTGCAATATGGAAAACAACTTCATTGATTGCATATTTTCAAATGTCAAATAAATTAGACATTTTCTCAAACCATTTTCTTACATTTAGGCATAGCAATACAATTAATTCCCTTTTCTAGTTTTATAAGAATGTGTTATAAGAACACAAGCTTGTTTGAAATTGTTTGTGCTCAGTATTATCCTATTAAAAGGTTAAGGATGCCGAGCATGCACAGTTTTTAGTGCCAAAGCAGTCTGCATCATAATCCAAATGGAGTTAAACTGTGCCTTGATTTGAAGCCAGTGGTTCCCAAAGTGTAAGGTAGGCTTCTCTGGGGACACATAGTTGCTAGGGAAGGCAAAGCAGCTTACCTTTATCCCACCATTCACTGTTACCAGTCAACCCCCAATTGTTTTATGATGCTCTGGGTTGTTCCATATTCTTGCATACTTTTTTGCCTGAATGTTCCTTTCTGTGGCCTTCTTCCTTACCTCTTTTGCTTGATCTTTCAAACAAGTGAGTCCTTCCAGATGAACTTGCTACCATTGTTTGGTCTTGTCAACTTTTGGAGAAATGCTTATATATTTTTTGAGTTAGGGAGACTTAACACTGTATAGCTTTAATGGTTTTAAGTTGACAGGCACTTTGTACCAGTAGTTCCGGTTTTATTCTCAGCTGTGGCATTCACCACCATGAAGGGAGATACATGTCTAAATGGGCTAAATTTGCATAATGCTGGTACCATCTTTGGATGCCATGACTACAAAAGGTAGACCTATAATAGATTACTTATGATTGGCATGGTGTCTCTTAGATGTATTACAATAGGGGAGCATCCCACACATTAAAATAGGCCCCATATTGCATATGTGAAACTGCTCTAAAGTTGGTTGACTTTTATCAGATAACACCAGTTTAAACTTTAATACTAGAAGGCTGGGAGTTAGGTTATTTCAAGCATATGGTTTCAGTGCTCAAAAGTCAGCAGGAACAGTTTGAGAATTAAATTGCTTGAATATTTGCAAAGTCATTGAGACAAACATCTCTTTTAGAAATGGGGCTTCAAATGAAAGGCCCTAGTCCATAAATCTGTTGAAATTTAAGTAAAGCTCGTTGAAAAAAATAAGGATCATAGATTTTTTTTCAAGAAATGCCTGGTTCATGATAACTTGAGGATCACAGCCTGAAGTACTGAGCTGATGTCTCTTTGCAATACCAGAATAAAATTGTTTATGTACTAGTGCACCAGAATTGCAGTTGTACTGTCCTTTGCTGACACATCAAATGCTAGGAACATACTTAAGTTCTAGGAACATATTTACTCATGCAATTTAAACTTGCCAGAGACATAATTTTAGAGTCAAATTTATGTATTGCACTTAACACTGGCAGAAGTGAACTTTTTCTTCCTAATGGCCAAACAAAAATATTCTCCAGCACCTGAGAGTAAAATTCTTTGAATTTTGATGCCTTTACTGAAGTAATTATTGCTGCAAACAGCAGAAGCACTCTTAGTATAACAAGGTCTTGGAATAAAGGAGCTTTTGTGATTCCTAGCACAACACCATTATATGTTGGATTATCAGATACAAGTTTGTTTACAGTGTTTCAAATTATTGCCCATTCCTGTGTTCATTCTGGTGAGTACCTGGAAGAGTACATTTATGCCAAGACACATCTTTATTTTGTTACAAATATATATATCTCCTCACGAGATACTGGCAATTTGCTGCTTCATAAAAAAAAATCTGATAAGACAACTGTATCATAGTATTCTGTATTATCATCTTCGAAGTGACTGTATATACATGCTAACCCTCTCTGACTTTGTAAGAAAGCTTTTTGGGAAACAATATATTTTAATTTTGTTAAATAAATTGCCCAGTGTTGTTCAAACAGTGCCTGTTGCTCAAGGTAAGTTGTTTTAAATGAAATTGTTCTATCATCCCTTGCATGTTTAACAGCTCATGAAATTTGAATTAAAATATTTCTATGGAGGAAATGATTACTCCATTACATATTCCCATATAATAATGTGACATGTTCACACTTAGAATTTGAATGAAGAATTCCATGCAGAAATGAGAATCCAGACAATTACCAACATAGAATCTACCACTATCCACAATGTGTAAATTACTAAATTCATATAAGAATTAAAACTTACTGAATAGCATTTACATGCAGTAGAAATGGAAACATTGAAGGAAGCATAAAGTGGGAGACTTCCTTTCTTTTCACTTTGCCATTTACTTAACTGCTTCATTATGAATCTTAAGTACTTATCATTCAATGTTGCAGGGTTCTAGACACATTTTATTTGATAAAGAAATGAGTGTGAAAAATGAAAAACCTAATCACTTAACATAGGCTTTGTATCGTAACAATAGAAATGCCACACTGTAATATGCCCAGTAATACAGTGCTTCTGCTGAATACAACTTTATCGGTTCCCCCTCCCTTGCCAATAATCTACTTCAGTTATAAAGCTCAGCCATGTATCAGCAGTTTTTAATAATTTTAAAATTTGTGCAGCACAATCATATGCATGTTTACTTGGAAGTTAATTAACTATGTTCAGTGGGGTTTAATCGCTAGTAATATGTTTAGGATTATAGCCTCGTACTCCTAAAACTAGGGACACCATGGTAGGAATGGAATGCCAACTATGATATTACATCTGCAAAATGACAACAGATGCCATTTTCCAGCTATTCTTGGGAGAATGCTAAGTAGTTTTATTTCCCTGTCCTGGAACATTATAATTTGCTTTTTTATACGATGCAAAAAAATTTTTTTTGACAAAAAGTACGTGCAAAAAGAAACACACAAACACCTACAGCCTATTATTGCTTAGGATTATATATTTACTCCCTAAAATTGTAAAGCTTCGTTTGCTTATTTATTATGTAAGATGAAAATGTTAAATAAAATACTGTAGCCAAAGAAATAAATGGACTTCTATTATTTGCTTGGTATTACAAATACAAATAATGCACTTAATAACATGTTTTTCATTTCTAATATAAATTGGTTAATTTTGGTAGAGAATTCTATAAATAATTTTTTGCTTTTCCTCCACTGTGAATAGTTCTAGAAAGTCATATTTTAAGAACATACAGAGCTTTTGAATGTAATTCTATTGATATTGTATATGTGTAAACACCACTTTTAAATATATACTAGTTTTAAATATATGCTACCTACACACTTCCCACTCTCAACTCAAGCTATGATTCAATATACATGGATGGAATGAAAGGTGCTAACATATGAGGCTGTTATCATACAGTCACCCTGCTTCATTCACAGAATTTTATGGGGGGTCCAGATGTTGCCCTCCACTTGTAACCCTCCTGTGTTTCCCCACGAATTCTTCTCTTTTTTCTTTGCATAAAAAAAATTGTTAAGGAAGACAGAATAACTCTTTCCCAAACGGTATATCAGAAAGTGATGCAGAAACTTTAGTGAGAACTTACCCCAAATATCTTCAAATTTCTCTATTGTCTGAATTAAGACACTCTGCAGATTCTACAGAGTGATATGAGGAACCTGAGAGTCTTAAGACTATTTCACATAGTATTTTGAAGATTTACAGTGATGAACTTAAGCTTTTCCAAATGTTACTATAGCTTTCTGCTTTGATCTAACTACATTTCAAATTATGAAGGAGGAAAAGCATTCTCCAAATTCTCCTTTAAAAAAAATATAGTAAACAATGGTACAGTCAAGACTGTAACCAACTGTCTGCTCTCTCTGTAGAATGGGATCTTTCAACAGAAATTAGTTTTGATAATATATCTGAATCTGCTGTTCAGAAAAAAGATATAGATTTACAATAACCTGAACATAGTTTGTCTTTATCAGTTAAATGTTTTAACTTTATTGATATTTCTATACTTTACTTGGTACCCACCAGGCTCCTGGTCCCTCCTGATTTTTATTTTATGGACATTAACAGAAAAAGATTAAACTGGGAGGCTGGCATGCTCTGGTGCCACCTTTATTTCCAAGAATGCCTCTGGCTCTCATGTGGCTGCAGTCCAGTGCTTTGTTTTGAAGCATGCCCAGACATCCAGAAAAAGGAAAAATGTAAGGTGGGTGGTGGTAGGGCACACCCTGGGGAGCAAACTTGTGCTGTGTGTGTTTTGCATTTGTGTGTGCCTTAGCTGATTTGTTTTGGCATGGTGTGTGTTTTTTTGTGTGTGTTTTGCCTTGTGTGTGTGTGTGGGGGGGGGTTGATGTTAATGTCTGGTTTGTGTGGGGTTTGCCTGTGTGACTGTGTTTCTCTGAGCATCACCAGTCTTAAGCATCACAGTCTTCTGTGAAATGGGGGTTGGAGCAGAAAACTGTAGGTTCAAAAGTAGTTTTGTAGTTTGGAGATGAAATCCACTTCTCCTCCTTTGTACTTCATTCTTGGACAAGTTATTTTCCTTTTAGTCTCATCAGTTTGCCTTCTGGATGCCACGCCCACCATAGCAGTCGTTTTGTGAAAGTGCCCATGACACTCTCAAAATTCCAAATGTGCCCCTCAACCTAGAACAGCTGGGGATCCCTATCACATGAAGGAGTATTCTACATTGCAAATGAATAAAATAAAGGTTTTTAAAAAGTATTTTTAGTTTTAGAGACATAAAATCTTAACATACTTTTTTGTGATGTCAAATAAAAATTTTTTTTAAAGGATTATATGCATATTTAGGTTTTTTCCCCCAGTGAGGGAAAAATGACATTGACGCAGGGTGCTGTGAGAAGAAGGTGTTCAAATGAACCATCGTTGTCCTGGGCCCTTTCAGACCCTCAAAAAGGGCCTGAGCAAGGTGACATCTTCCTTGAAAATGCTGAAATGGCAGACTGGTTTTACTTGACTTTGCAGTACGTCTCTACAACAATACATATTACAGTACTCAGGTTGCTTGTTGCTGGCTGAAGAGCCACCTGGCACGGAGGAAAGGAAGGAGGGGAAATTAGAACCCCCTAAAGTAGGAGAAACATTACAAAACAAAAAGGAGGGTAGAATAAAAAGGAGAGAAGAATAGCCTATCTTTAAATAGAAGATAGAGTTGTGCTTTGCCTGAGAGCTGTTCTGGGGCTTACTCCTGAGTAGACATGTATTGAATCTGGCCCTGTGCCCTTAGCCTCATCCTCTGCTGGAATGCGGACCCCAGGACCCTTCCACAACTGGTATTTTGCCCGTAGGCCGAAAAATGTTCCCCACTCCTAGAGAAAAAAGTTTCTGATACTGCTATTGCACCCACTTCAGTTTGTGCCCAACTGCTACTGGCTTGGCTCTAGAAGGATGCAAATGCTGTTCTATGTAGGCACAGAACCCATATGTGGGACTGCACAGAGATCATGAACAATGACTGTTCTGATTTCCGCTCTATGGGTTGGATCCACACTTGCTTAGTTCTGGCCCTTGAAGCTAGTTGGTGCCAATAGGATGATTCATGATATTACTGCTAACAGAAGTGCTGCTGATAATAACAGGGTTGGATCCAGATGTAGGCTTACTTTGAGCAGACCCACTGAAATCAATGGGACATAACTTAGTTAGTCATGGGTCAACTCTAAGTAGACCTACATCTGGATCCAACCTTATCATCAGCATCAGCACTTCTATTAGCAGAGTAATATGATGTATCATCCTATTGGCACCAGCTAGCTTCAAGAATCAGAACTAGGCAAGTGCATTTTTATGGCTGAAATAAAACTAGTAAGATGCATTCTATAATCATGTATTTTAAAAAAATAATCCTATAATAAGAGAATCTTGTAAAAGGAAAGCATGACACATAGTATAAAGATGTAAACATTTTGTGTTATTTTTAGATAGTTGAGTTATATTATTAGGACATGTACTTAAAAAATGCTATAGAGGGTTCATAAACTACTAATGTAAACTCATTCTTAATTCTGGGTACCTAGTGGAAATTGTGTAACTCTGGAAAGGTCATCAACTTCTGCCTGGATACAATTCTGCTCCTCGCTCTTTTCAACTCCATACACCAACACACTGGAGTTGCTTAAGAATTGTTGCTGTCAATAAATAATCTGTAAAGATATTTTCCTAATATGTAATGAGGAGTTTTATAACTCAGTCCAGAAGAAAAACTCATATTGCAAAAAATACGGGCACCATAATGAAATATTTTTGAAACCACTTCATCAAGTGAACAGTCTGAAAGGCGACATCAGCTATACAGTGGAAAAGGTGTTTTACTAACCTGGACATTTTAATAGCATTACACATTTTCAGCAGGCTGCTTCTGGATTCCAGGATGCCTGGCTGGCTCCTTCAGATTCTGTCCAGACACATTTTGCTATATTATAACAGTCACAAGGACTGTTATAAAATGCTTTTCAGGCAGAAATGGTGAGCAGTTGCCAAGTTTGATGCAGAAAACAATGTGATTACCAGCTGTACTTCCCACATACACCTTTAGTTGAGTGTCCTATAGGAAGAAGGCCCACAGGCATTCCTGACTGCAACAGCTGCAACTCAATCCTTATTCAGCTTTTCTGTAAGAAATAGGATATTTTTCTTGGATTCATCTAAAGCAAATAAAATAAAGTCAGGTATACAACTTTCACAATGGATGTGGATGTTTTCTTTCCCTACATTCAAGACAATATATTGTCTTGTATGGATAGGACCAGGCCATCCAAAAGGCAAAGGCAGAAGTGATATTCCCACCTAATCTACTTGAGCTTCAATATGTCTGCACTTCATCAGTTTTCATTTATGAAAAGGAAATTAAACGAAGGAAATTTTCCAGTGCAAACATTTCCAGAGTATAGCTTAAAATAAAATAACGTAAACCATGGGGGGTGGAGGGGGGTCTTTTGTTAGTTTTTTGAAGTTTTACATTCTTTATTATTCTGGTAAGAAAATCTGACATTTTATTAGTTTATTTACATACTTTTCTACCCCAATTTTGTATTCAAAGCAGCTTACAAAACACCACAGTGGAAGAAAAACAATTCTAACACATATAAAAAAGGAAAAGGATAAAAAAATATATAGCAACATCAGAAAAATACCATTAGACCAAGTGCTATTCAGTCAACTACCAAATGTCTGCTGAAATAGATTTGAACCTGTGAAAGACCAGCAGCAATGGAGCTTGGCAGATCTCCCTGGGAGGGAATTCCAACACAGGACACCACCAAAGAAGAGGCCCTGTCTCTCATGCCCACCCAACATCTGATGGTGAAAGGACACAGAGCAGGGCTTTAGTACTTGCTGGGGCTCATGTAGGAGAATACAGTTGTTCACATAATCTATCCTTTGACCAGGGATGGGGAACATGTGGACCTTCAGATGTCGTTGTCTAGAACTGCCATCCATCCCTCACCATTGGCTATGCTGGCCATGGCTGATGCAGTCCGATGACATCTGGAGGGCCATATGCTCCCCACTCCTGCCTTAGACCATACAGAGCTTTAAAGGTTGAGATGTGCACCTTGAATTTAGCCTGGAAACAAACTGATAGCCAAAGTACATGATGTAGTACCAAGGTGATATGTTGTGATCTAGGGCCCCCTAGCAAGTGCATTGTAATCCACCCATTTTCAAAAAGAGCCCTATGTAAATTTCATTTATTTACTATAAATGAAATTATAATAATCTAATCTGGATGTGACTAAGGCATGAATGACCAGGTTTCCAGTTTCTCTCGGAAAGAAGAGAAACTTCTTCTCTTAGTTACACCACCTAACGCTGGTGAAAAGCACTGTTTGTCACTGCCAACTGGCCATCCAGGGCAATGAGCATGAGCTTCTCCAACACCATCCACAAGACCACCTGAACCAGTTAGGAGAAGGTGTGGGTAGTACCAACAACATACCTACCCTGTCTGGAGAGTCCAGTATCATGTGCAAATGCTCAAAGCCAGATGATTGCTGGAGAGAATGCCTTGAAAAGGAGATGGAATCATGAAAGGTCATGATGGGCCTTTCTCCTCATCCACTGAGTTTATGTTGCTGCTGCACCAAGAATCCAGGTGACACAACTGGGAGAAATTACACCTTCCCCTTTCTTCCAGACCAATCTCAGTAATCCATGCCAAATTGGCAAGCTCATCTAGGATGAACTTGCCAAATCCCACATGGCAGCTGATTTCATTCAGCAGCAAGACAGACTTCGTGTACTGTTGGTAGTATGGCAAGTTAGTATGAAGCTGTTCCATCCCCTTGTTGTGTTTCAAAATAAAATGGGGCTTTGCTTAGTACAACAATTGAAAGGACAAGCCCTTCCACACACAGTCCCAAGTAAGTCAGTAAAACTGCCTGTCCCTTTGCAGAATTAGGTCTTAAAATTTGATTCTAGAATTGCTGCATTTATGATTCACACATATTTTAACAACAGAATAATACTATGCTGTGCTCACTTTAAAATGGGTATTTTCATGCTGTCATCTTTCAAGTAGGACTTACATTTCAAAGTAGTTATGGCATAGTGAAACAGTATTAGTAGCACATAAGCATTTTCTCAGACCAAAGATCCATCTAGTTCAGTATCCTCTCTAACACAGTGGCATACCAAATACCTTTCTCACAAACATTTCAACATTTCAGGTAGCAGTCTTTCCCAGCCCCACTACTAGAGATGTCTTTTTAAACTGGAGATGCTGAGATTGAATTTGGTACCTCCAACATGCAAAGTATGAAGGAGACAGCAAAACCATCTGCCCCCAGCATTTTGTAAATTAAAACAAATACTGTTCCCAAATAGGAATTTAACATTCAGCCATCATGACTAATCACTGACTAATTCATGACTATATTTCATAAATTTGTCTAATTTAGCGGACACAATATCTTACTATATCTTATGGCAAAAAAATTCTGGTCTGCTTGATGATCCTGATGACAGTTAAGGATCATTGTGAATTTTAGTATACTGAGGAGAGCTGTGTGTGTGTGTGTGTGAGGGAAGCGGTAACTCACCATACTATTAATACCTTTATAAACCTTCATAATGCTCCCCCTTTTAAGGCCGGTGGATATAACAGATTTAGGGAGCAATCCTATTGGGATAGGTGGCCACCTCTGAACCCAGAGGTGACCACCTATCCAATGACGAGCGGGCAGAGCACGGAAGGAATCTTCTCCTCCACACTCCGGCTGCCCTGCATTTGTGGCTAGATGGCCAATTTCAGCTGTCTAGCCACAGGACTTTGGGGGGCGGGGGGGAGGCTGGACAACACATAGGAAGTGTACTGGCATTTCTGCACACCCTGCCCCTGGGAACACCCGCTTTTGCCTTGCTCTGTGCCACTCTTCTGAGCATGGAGCCCAGCTACGATCTGCAGCACCTATGAGGGGGCGGGGAGGCAGTTTTCCGGGAACTGACCTCGGAGCACGGGCTCCAAGGTTGGTTCCCAAAAACCGAACAATCCTATGGCTGTCTAGTGGCTGTCTAGCCGCTGTCTGGCGGCCATAGGATTGCACCTGTATATATATAATTTTTCAATCTCTTTCCCAATAATGCCTAATACTAGTCTAATTTGCTTTTTTCATTCTGAACACTTTCTACTGAAGCCCTAATATCGTGTGTGTGTGTGTGTGTGTGTGTGTGTGGTAGTTACTGTTAAATTATTCAGTATGTTAATTAATTGGTTAGACTAACTAAAATAGTCATTTCTATCAACTTAAACAGCATCCCTGATTAAACCAGACAGCAGATTTTAATTACTTGTTTTAAATCCAAATATATATATATCTATATCTATATCTGTGCCAGTTGCAGATACCATCTTAGCAGAAGCATCCCCCCACCTGCAGCTTGAATACCTCCTAGTGGTGCCTGTTACAACACGTGTGCAAAAATATACTTATTCTTCACATATATTGTTTGAGCATATGCAGATTTACACAAATTTAATCAAATAACTGATCCATGTATCAATCAAAACTCATAAGCTTAATCAACTTAGAAAGCAATTCTATGGTCTCTAGTCACTGTCTAGAGGGCCATAGGATTTTTCAGTTTCTGGGAATCGAGGTACGAGTCAGGGCTCTGAATGTGGTTTACAGAAACCATGCTCCCTGCCCAGTCCCCCTCATAGCTACCACGGTTCTCTCCACATCTCCTTCCCTTCCACTCCCTGGAGCCATGGCTAGACAGCCAAAATTGGCCATCTAGCCAAAAATACAGGGTGGCCAGGGCACAGAGGCAAGGATCGCCTCTGTGATCTCGCCACCCTGCATTGGATATCTGGCAGCTTCCAACTTCAGAGGCTGCCGACTATCTCAACAGGAGATAGCACCCTTAGTTTTTTTTAAAACCTGGCCACCGGTACAAATCTAGATCAGTCAGCATACATGTGAAGTTAGGATCTTTTTTCCCAGTCACTTTGCACTTAATGTCATCTGCCATTCTCTGGCTCAATCACCCAGTTTGAAAATACCATTTGGGGCACTTTACAGTCTGCTTAGAATTGGAATTTTACCCTTCTGAATAACTCTGAGTAATCCACAAACTTACTATCATTTATAATCATATTTTCCATTCTTAAAATAGTGCGTATGTTCCATCTTCTGTTTCCTGGTTTTTAGCCAATTACTGATCCATAAGAGGGCATTTCTGCTTATCGTATTACTGATGCATTTTTAGGGAGCCTTTGATGAGGGGACAATCTCTAAGAGCTCTGAACAGTTACTGAGGCAAGGCTTCCCCTTTGGAGAAGCCATGTTGATCCTGCTTTAGCAAGACTTGTCCTCCTAGGGACTTCGCTGTGATCTGTTTTTCAAAAACAAGAGATTGCATCCTGAGGGAGAGGAAAGTCAGAAAGCACAAGCACACTGTTCTGAAATTATCCTAGATGCATAATAATGAAGGTGTATGCCTTTCACTAGGGCCATGTCTGCAGGCAAGAAGGAGAAACTGAGGAAAAGTTTGCTCTGCTATGTGGGCCAAAAGTTTAGGCTGAACAGTGGGTTGCCTCTCTGCCCAAGAGAGGCATAGCCATGCCTCTGTTTATTCTGCAGCTAACAGGCAACAACATGATTCATGCATTTAAAAGTGCTGATGTAAGACAACAGGACAGAAGGATCCCATCGGGATAAAAATGGAGTTCAAATACCTTGCTGTAGTTTCTATCCATTTCATTATACTAGTTCAGACTTAAGGATCACTTGAGTTATTAAATCTGTAACAACATGTATAAATGAATACAGGATTCTCTAAGGTTTGCAAGTAACAACTTCTCACTAATTAAATTAGCTGTTTAAATTAGTTTAATTGTTTGTGGGGGGTTTTGGTGAGATAATGCATTATGCAAGAAACTGTTATGGATGCCACAGTGTGGGAAACTGCATGCAACAGAGGTCAAAATCCTCACTTTCAATGAAAGGACAACTTAATCTCCAGTAATTTATAGTCAAACTACTCAGCCTCCAATATGCAGGGATTATGCTAATCCACCATTACAGGCCAACTTCTTTGCTTTCTTTAAGGCTTCTTGGATTTATATTTGAGCCAAGCTACTTATTTTCTGATTCTTTATGCAGTGAACTTTAACCTACAAAAGCCTATTTCAGGCATGCCTTTGCAGGGGCACTTTCTTAACTGAACATGAGGGAGTCTCTCGGAACCTATGGAAGTTCTCACTAAGAGGTCAGGTTACCCACAGTTCCCTGACATGCAGGAACTGGTTTCAGACAACAGCCTGGGTGGACAGGGCTACAAGCTTCAATTCTGTGCGCCTAAGCAGCAAACCCTAGATGCAGAGTCATGCATCTACAGCTTTGGAAAGCATTGCAAGAGTTTGAACATATCACATGCCCATCTTAATTTGGCATTTTGATTATCAGTAATGATCAGAGCACACATGATATGATGTACATCATATAGTATGAAAGAGCTTTTGAATTTCATGCATAAAGTAAGAGATACCACAGGGAAGAAAAAATAGCAGTTCAGTGGTCAGTTGTGAAAAGTTTGAACTTCCATGGACAGGAAGACTGTGGAAGTCTTTGGCTCCAATACAATGCAGCACATTCTAAAAGTTAAAATCTCTTTAGATCATTGCTTTGTGGGGAAAAGAGAGCAGGAGAAGAGGAATTCCTTTAATAAGCGTGCAGCATACTCTAAAACTGATTTTCAAAAAAGCATAATTTAACTTTGTTTTGCATATAGCTAGTTACCCTTTAAAAAAAAACCCTACACCAAATAGGGACATTGTTAAATCAAACTATTCTATTCAATCACCTTAATATACTGACTATTCTGTTGCATTGTCTCCTATAAATTCATATAAAACAAAGTAATACAAGCATTAGTTTTAAAGATATAAGCCAGAGATGGGGAATATCTAGCCCTCCAGATATTGCCGGACTGCACCTCCCATCATCCTGCACCATTAGCTCTGCTGGCTAGGGCTGATGGGAGTTGCAGTCCAGCAACATCTGGAGGGCTACATATTCCCCACCCCTGGAGTAAATGGAAGCATTAAGAATCTGTAGTAACAGGATAATGCAGTCTTCTGGGGGAAATTCCAGGTAAGTGATCCATGCCCAAAATGAGAAGCCAGAGGTTTTCATGCTGACTAAAAGATTTCCCTCACATCTATATGAAGACTGAGAGGAGAAAAAAACTTGAAAAGCCCCCAGTTCCAGGGTCATTGGATCAAGGGCCCAGGAAAATTAAAAGATATAAAAGTCAATGTTTTGCTTGGTATACAATGTTTCTATTCTTCAGCCTTAGATAATTTGAGTTTAATGCACTGCCTCCTGCCAACCTCTAGCTATAAGTGTTGAACATAAAATGGTCTTCTAAGCAAGCAGCTGTTTCATTACACTGAGAAAACTACTTTTACTTCGGAATTATAAGGTTTCTCAGCATATCAAAAGAATTGCCATCTGGGTGCACGGTCACTACATCTTTGCCTTCCTCATGAACTTGAAGGAATCCAGAATCATCTATTCCAACGATCCACACGACTGGGCCCTCATCATTTTTGAGCTGGACTTTCTTACCACTGCAAAAAGAAAACAGGAATTGCTCACTTAAAACCAGCAGCACCAAGTTTCATTGAGCCATATTTATACTATCAAAATATATTAAAGATCTGATTATTCTCACTGTCTAGATTCACTTTGTGGAGCCCCATAACAATTAAACTATTCTATATAAGCATTCACATTTAACCAAGCATCTAAATACAGCATAAGGTAGCATAAGACGAGTCACTACTCAAAGGAGCTTACACATCTGATCAGCTACGTACTTTAGATGTCTTTTCATGCAATAAAAGTAAATGACATTGTAGGAAAAATAATTCTTCAGAAATACATATGAATTCTACATAGCTTACACACAGCAGAATTTACTGACAGTTTACCACCTCAATGAACAACGCAAGAAAGAATTTCCTGCACCCACTTGTTACCTTCCATAGCTCTACTTATTTAGATATAGCAGAACTAATCTGTTTCCTCATGGATCACTGCCTTGTTGTGGCGAAGGGGCTTGCGTAACTCAGTGAAGCCATAAGCTATGCCGTGCAGGGCCACCCGAGACGGATAAGTCATGGCAGAGAGTTCTGACAAAATGTGGTCCACTGGAGAAGGAAATGGCAACCCACTCCAGTATTCTTGCCAAGAAAATCCCATGGAACGTATCACAAGGCTAAAAGATATGATGCCGGAAGATGAGCCCCTCAGGTCGGAAGGTGTCCAATATACTACTGGGAAAGAGCAGAGGGTATTTCCAAGTAGTGCCAGAAAGAGTGAAGTGGCTGGGCCAAAGCTGAAAGCACACTCAGCTGTGGATATATCTGGTGGTGATAAGAAAATCCGATGCTGTAAAGAACAATATTGTTTAGGAACCTGGAATGTCAGATCAATAAATCAAGGAAAGCTGGAGGTGGTCAAACATGAGATGGCAAGACTGAACATCGACATCTTGGGAATCAGCGAACTAAAATGGACAAGCATGGGCGAATTTAATTCAGGTGACCATCATATCTACTACTGTGGGCAAGAATCCCTTAGAAGAAATGGAGTAGCACTCATAGTCAACAAAAGGGTGGGAAAAGCAGTACTGGGGTACAATCTTAAAAACGATAGAATGATCTCAGTACGAATCCAAGGCAAACTATTCAACATCACAGTAATTCAAGTCTATGCCCCAACCACTGATGCCGAAGAAGCTGAGATTGATGGGTTCTATGAAGACCTACAACACCTTCTAGAACTAACACCAAAAAAAGATGTCCTCTTCATCATAGGGGATTGGAATGCTAAAGTAGGAAGTCAAGAAATCACCAGGATAACAGGCAAGCATGGCCTTGGTGTACAAAATGAAGCAGGACAAAGGCTAATAGAGTTTTGCCAAGAGAACACGCTGATCATAGCAAACACTCTTTTCCAACAGCACAAGAGGCGACTCTACACATAGACATCACCAGATGGTCAATATCGAAATCAGATTGATTATGTCCTTTGCAGCCAAAGGTAGAGAAGCTCTATACAGTCAGTAAAAACAAGACCTTTCAGTTATGACCTAAACCATATCCCTTATGAATATACAATGGAGGTGAGGAATAGATTTAAGGGATTAGACCTGATAAGAGTGCCTGAGGAACTATGGACGGAGGTCCGGAACACTGTTCAGGAGGCAGCAACGAAATTCGTCCCAAAGAAAAAGAAATGCAAGAAAGCCAAGTGGCTGTCTGATGAGGCTTTACAAGTAGCTGAGGAAAGAAGGGAAGCAAAAATCAAGGGAGAAAGGGGAAGATATAGCCAACTGAATGCAGAGTTCCAGAGAATAGCAAGGAGAGACAAGAAGGCCTTCTTAAATGAACAATGCAAAGAAATTGAGGAAAACAACAGAATGGGAAAGACTAGAGATCTCTTCAAGAAAATCGGAGATCTCATGGGAACGTTTTGTGCAAAGACGGGCATGATAAAGGACAAAGAAGGCAGGGACCTAACAGAAGCAGATGAGATTAAGAAGCGGTGCAAAGAATACACTGAAGAACTATACAGGAAAGATCTGAATGTCCCTGATAGCCATGATAGTGTGGTCACTGAACTTGAGCCGGACATCCTCGTGAGTGAAGTCAAGTGGGCCTTAGGAAGCATTACTAACAACAAAGCTAGCGGAGATGACAGTCTTCCAGCTGAGCTATTTAAAATCCTAAAAGATGATGCTGTTAAAGTGCTGCACTCAATATGCCAACAAATTTGGAACACTCAACAGTGGACACAAGACTGGAAAAGGTCAGTTTACATTCCAATTCCAAAGAAGGGCAATGCCAAAGAGTGTTCAAACTACCGTACAATTGCGCTCATTTCACATGCCAGCAAGGTTATGCTCAAAATCCTACAAGCTAGTTTCAGTAGCATGCGAACCGAGAACTACCGGAAGTACAAGCTGGGTTTCGAAGAGGCAGAGGAACTAGAGATCAAATCGCCAACTTTCACTGGATCATGGAGAAAGCAAGAGAATTCCAGAAAAACGTCTATTTCTGCTTCACTGACTAAGCTAAAGCCTTTGATTGTGGATCACAACAAACTGTGGCAAATTCTGAAAGAGATGGGGGTACCAGACCACCTTACCTGTCTCCTGAGAAACCTGTACGAGGGTCAAGAAGCAACAGTAAGAACCAGACATGGAACAACTGATTGGTTCAAAATTGGGAAAGGAGTACGACAAGGCTGCATATTGTCACCTTGCTTATTTAACTTATATGCAGAGTACATCATGAGAAACGCCGGGTTGGATGAATCACAGGTCGGAATTAAGATTGCCGGGAGAATTATCAATAACCTCAGATACGCAGATGATACCACCCTAATGGCAGAAAGCGAAGAGGATCTAAAGAGCCTCTTGTTGAGGGTGAAATGTTGTTGTTGTTGTTGTTCAGTCGTTCAGTCGTGTCCGACTCTTCGTGACCCCATGGACCATAGCACGCCAGGCCTTCCTGTCCTGCGCTCTCTCCCGGAGTGTGCTCAAGTTCATATTCATTGCATCCGTGATGCTATCTAGCCATCTCATCCTCTGCCGTCCCCTTCTCCTTTTGCCTTCAGTCTTTCCCAGCATCAGGGTCTTTTCCAGGGAGTTTTCTCTTCGCATTAGGTGGCCAAAATATTGGAGCTTCAGCTTCATTATCTGTCCTTCCAATGAGCACTCAGGGTTGATTTCCTTTAGGATGGACTGATTTGACCTCCTTGCAGTCCAGGGGACTCGTAAGAGTCTTCTCCAGCACCACAGTTCGAAAGCATCAATTCTTCGGCGCTCAGCCTTCCTTATAGTCCAGCTCTCACAGCCATACATTACTACTGGGAAAACCATAGCTTTGATTAGACGGACCTTTGTCGGCAAGGTGATGTCTCTGCTTCTTACTATGCTGTCTAGGTTTGCCATAGCTTTCCTCCCAAGGAGCAAGCGTCTTTTAATTTCATGGCTACAGTCACCGTCTGCGGTGATCTTGGAGCCCAAGAAAGTAAAATCTGTCACTGCTTCCATTTCTTCCCCTTCTATATGCCAGGAAGTGATGGGGCCAGATGCCATGATCTTAGTTTTTTTAATGTTGAGTTTCAAACCAGCTTTTGCACTCTCCTGTTTCACCCTCAACAAGAGGCTCTTGAGATCGTCTTCGCTTTCTGCCATTAGGGTGGTATCGTCTGCATATCGGAGGTTGTTGATAATTCTCCCAGCAATCTTAATTCCAACCTCTGATTCATCCAACCCGGCATTTCTCATGATGAGGGTGAAATAGGAGAGTGCAAAAGCTGGTTTGAAACTCAGCATTAAAGAAATGAAGATCATGGCATCTGGCCCCATCACTTCCTGGCATATGGAAGGGGAAGAAATGGAAGCAGTGACAGATTTTATTTTCTTGGGCTCCAAGATCACCGCAGACGGTGACTGTAGCCATGAAATTAAAAGATGCTTGCTCCTTGGGACGAAAGCTACGGCAAACCTAGACAGCATAGTAAGAAGCAGAGACATCACCTTGCCGACAAAGGTCCATCTAATCAAAGCGATGGTTTCCCCAGTAGTAACATATGGCTGTGGGAGCTGGACTATAAGGAAGGCTGAGCGCCGAAGAATTGATGCTTTTGAACTGTGGTACTGGAGAAGACTCTTACGAGTCTCCTGGACTGCAAGGAGGTCAAACTAGTCCATACTAAAGGAAATCAACCCTGAGTGCACATTGGAAGGACAGATAGTGAAGCTGAAGCTCAAATATTTTGGCCACTTAATGCAAAGAGAAAACTCTCTGGAAAAGACCCTGATGCTGGGAAAGACTGAAGGCAAAAGGAGAAGGGGATGGCAAAGGATGAGATGGCTAGATAGCATCACTGATGCAATGAATATGGACTTGAGCACACTCCGGGAGAGAGCGCAGGACAGGAAGGCCTGGCGTACTATGGTCCATGGGGTCACGAAGAGTCGGACACGACTGAACGACTGAACAACAATCTGTTTCCTCTCTAGAACATTGCAACACTCATGGTTAATTCATAATCTGGTTTTAGCACTTTATCTTAATTTACTAGGTTGAAATGTAGCTTTATGAAGCAACCCAAATATTCTGATATATTTTAATATATACATAATGAACTAAAAGATTCAGTTAAATCTACCTAAACATACTATAGTACATATTGAAAAAGCTTTCCATGTCAAACATAAAGCCTGGTCAGTCACAATTGCTTTAAGAGACTTATGTAACATCTTTCTTGATGGGTTTATTTCAGTTTCCAAATACGACAACATTAAGAATATTAAAAGGACAAATTTCCTTACCTGTGTACCCAGTACTTATAGTACATGGGAAGAATTCCATTAGGTCCTTTCTCTTGAAAGATATTGATCAGATTTTCCAGCACAGTCACACTTCTTGCAATCAGGCAGTCGGCATTTAAGGGCTTTAATTTTGTATTCTTTGTCTTATTGTGCTCCATAATGAGATCATTGATGCATATAGTAGGGTTGCTGTTATTCACGTTAAATCCACAGCCTGAGGGGAGTGGGGGGGAAGTAATCAGAAAGGTGGTGTAGGAAATTTTTTGTTTCTCTGCAAAAGTCTCTCTCTTCTCATTGTAATACAAAACCATTCATCTAGACAGCTGTGAAAATCCTTGTACAGGTTTCCAGAAGGTATTTGGTTTTCAGTAATGATGAAAGATGACACAAGCTCATATAAACTCAAATCCATCTCCTCTGCTAAAGACAAGACAGGCCAGCTGACGTTTATGACAGAACTAGCCTGCCCCGCCCCCCACAAAAGCCAGTTCAAACAGTTCCATGATACGCCACATCCAGATATACAAGCTTCATTTAAAAACAAGGACATTTTTGTGCAGTAAAACTGCTCAAAGTAGTAGAAATTCTCCAGCTGTTATGTGGCAAGAACTTCTCTGTCTGTAGATAGTGGATGCTCCGTTCTAATCCAGTCAGTTTTTATGGGTATAGAAGTTTTGAAATAGATACACTGCTCTCCCACCTGCAAGGACTGCCACATTAAATTTCAATGAAGGAAGCAAACCTGCAACCACGTTCTTTGGTCCCTATGTGTAGATGCGCTTCTTATGTTGAAATAAATGGGCAAACAACAGTTGTGTACATAGACAGGCTCTGGATACAGGCAAGGTAGTTTTAATCCAAGAAAACCAATTGTGGCTATGAAATGCTGCTGTTTTCCACAATTCTAAAAACAGAAGCCTTCCCCTTAGCTCAGAGGCAGCAACTGGCTTCTTACAGAAAAGCCTAGAGGATTCCACATTCAAGTTAACGTTCAGATTTGTAAGGCTCTCTTGCCAGACTTTCTTTGAAGCCTTATTTCTCGCCCAGCTCTGTAGCAGGGGATAATATTATTGGCAGAAAGCCACCGTATTTAAATACAGCTCTCAGGACTTTCTTGATCAGGTCTCTTGAACATGGCTCTGCAAAATGTACACCCAAATCTTGTACTACCTGTTTATTTCCCCCCCCCTTTCCGAGCAATGTAGGTTTTCCGCTCCCTATGGAGGTGATGGCAGACCCAGACATGTCAAGTGTACTCGTGGTTAGACTCCCTGCTTGTCCATCAATCATTACTCTAATAATTTAGTACTAACAAGCCTATTAAATATGGAATTAATTACTTGGTAGTGTTCATAAATTAACTTAAGGAGGATTAGTTTCCCTTGACATTAAGAAGGGTGGAGTGAAGATTCTAATCCATGTTAGTTATTGTAAGAACATTCTCTGTTATCAAAACCCACAGATTAAACACAGGATGTTGGGGATGCTCCTATAAACAGGCCTTGAAGTAAATATAATATTCCCAACAGTGTGAAGAATTTATCTAAAGGCAATTAATACACAGAAGTGATCTTGAGTATGTACCAGGCCACACGAAGAGGTGAATTTAATCCATATTTATGGTTGTCAGAACAAAATTGAGGGTGCTAGTTTTTCCACATTTGTTTTATGGGCTGGGTGGGTGTAAGTGTAATTTTGGGATTGGTGTTGTTGCAGATAGGCTTTTTTTTTAACCAAAATATTTAAAGAACTATCCACTGCAGGGTGAAAACTGTGAAAGGCACTGATTCCAAAGTCTCTCCATTTGGATATGTAAATGGCACTGACCTAAAAAGATTTTCCAGCTCCAAAGGAGATCCCCAAGGTTTAAGATCAGGAGGTGCTAACACACACACAGAGCTTCAAAATATACGTGTGTGTTTACTGAAATAAATGGTAGAGATGCTGGCCATGGCAGTCAAAATAAGGTAGTCCTGAACAAGAGGAAGGGATGTTCAGATGATATACTGAATGATTACCAATATGCTGTTAACTTAAAACAAGGGAGGATTTTCTAGCTATAAAGTCAAAATGCTAGCAAAGAGATTAGTGATCCAGAGAGGACCAAAATGCTTCACGGCCTAGGGTAAGGACTATTTTGTTAAGGAACTTCTGTTCTGCTAAGGAACCTCTGAGACTGAGGGGCATTTTATTGGTTTCCCCTGTTGGGAACTTAAGCTCTCTCTTCTCTCATTAGTTTGAAAAATCAGTGAACTCTCCTGCAAGTTGTGGGTTGGGGAGGCAGACAGCATTCCAGGTGCACGTCCATTAGGGGCTTCATGGATCATGACCAGATTGTTTATTTTGCCAGATTTATAGTGTCAATAATGGCAAAAGTAGCTTTAAACAAACAAACAAAAATATTTGAAATCATGTATGTTCTTACCAATAAGTACGTGAAAAGTATCTCCTGTTAGTGTGGAGTTCACTAAAATGCCTCCAAGCTTCATAAGGTCACTGTAGTAAATATCATTTGGCCATTTCACCCGGAGGTCAATATCCTAGGAAAACAAACATGCATATTGGTAGCTCTATATTATTGCATCCTAAAAGTCTACAGCAGCACAGGGCTCATCTACTGTCGAGCATTTTCAGTTCTTCATATACTTTTCCTGATTGAGAATAAACGTTAGTGAAGGTTGTTCACATTTTTGGTTTCTTGATGTTTTCTAAAAAAATCAAGAGGGGCAAAAATACATCACAAATTTAGATAAACATAGCACAGATCAGATGTACTTCCAAATATGTCTGGCTTATTTAATACTTGATATTGTGTTGCAATGTTTGATTTTGCCTATTGTGTAATTAATCTGCAATGTTATGTTAGTATCAGTGAAACGAGTTGTTTATGATTGTAATGTAGTCCTATTATAATGATATATTGGTATGCTTTCTTGTTGTTGTATTGCTGTTTTGTTAGCTGCTTTGGGAACTTTTTGTGGAAAAGTGGCATATAAATTAAATGATGATAAATGATGACGATGATGATTTTATACATTAGTTTTAATGTTGATTTTCTTAACCTCCCTGAGGGGCACAGCCCAAGAGGTGGGGTATAAATATTTAAAACAAAGAAAATACATAAATTATATATAGCTAACATTTTAAGTGCAGCTGTTGGATATATAGAAGTGATTACATTGTATAGCAATGGCACAGCTATATTGAGTGGAAGCATTCCTCTTTTGATCCAGGTCTGTATCAAAGGGTTATGGTTTCTAGACTAAGCTAGAATTTTGAATCTGGCCAGCCTCACAGATAGTTATGCAAATATTCATGGCAACTGGACACACTGGTGAAAGAGATTCCAATTTAACTGTCTTTTCTTCAGGCTAACATTTTCAGTGTTCATCTACATATTGACTGAACTATTGATAGCAACAGGAAATTTTCAAACAAATGCTTGTGATTGGCTATATCCTTTGTGGGATCTGCCATCAAAGACCCCATTATCTTCACAGATGGTTTTGATTGACCAGGAATGGGGGGATGCTCAGTTGCATGTTTACCAAGTCACCATTTCCTTTCTATGGATGCAAGCTAAGGAGGGGCTGTGGCTCACTGGTAGAGCACCTGCTTTGCATGCAAGGAAGTCCCACATTCAATCCCTGGCATCTCCAGGTCAAGCTGGAATATTTCCTGCCTGAAACCCTGGAAAGCCACTGCCCAGTCAATGTTGACAATACTGGGCTAGATGGACTAATGGTCCAACTCAGTAGTAGGTAGCTTCCTAAGCTGTGTGTCCAAATCATTATGCTTCTAGAAAGACATGCAACCTTCTTAGCTAGATACTTTTTATCCTTAAGTACTTTCCTCTGGCTTATGAATGTTAACATCTTAAGTCAGTATATGTTTATTTTTATATGCCTACATTTATGTTTTATTTTTCTTAAACCTTAGCTTAACAGGTTTTTGTTTATTTGTTTTACTTCTGAGTCATTCAGAAGGTTTGAAACTGACAAAATACTACTACTTGTACAAATATTATTCTTGATTTAATGCAGAGTTCTGAACACTGAATTACACCAGCTTTATTAAACTGTAATTCCATAGTAACTAGAGTGGATGGATTTCTCCTGTTCCATTTTGTCATTCTGTCAAGGGGTGGCTCTGTCCTGCATTATGGTTTACCTGTCCTACTAATTTTACATGGATAATTTCTATAATCAGAGTGCAGTTCTGTGCATATTTACTAGGATGTTAAGTCCCACTGTGTTCAATGGGGCTTCTTCTATTGCAGCGCATAAGTGTGCACAGAACTACAACCATAATTTCTGAAATCACACATGCACCGTATGCTCTTCCCATCCCTTTCTTTTTCTTTCATTTGTATGAACTTTTTCAATTTAGATAAGCTGTGCACACAAGCAATTGTTCACAGTAAAGCACCATTCAATTGATGGGGAGGGAGGGGTTCTTTTCCAAGATGTGATCGTGCCCAGGATTACATCAACCTTCTTACAGAAAGGTCCTCTCTTATTAGTTCACAGGTTAGTGTGGATCCTACCATATGGTTGAATCCAAAGATTGTGAGCAAAAAGAAAACAGCCACTAGTGCTGTTCTGTAGAAGCTTGCAGAAAGAGTTCATGCAATGTTAATGCAATGTTAATACAGGTGGGTTGCATAGCAGTTCTTATGCTTCTGCTTGTGCAAGAGGTTGCACAGGTGGAAAAACATTGTTGGATTTAGTTTCACTCCTGTGATACTCAAGTGCAGGGGTGGGAAATCTTTTTCACCTCAAGGGCTGAATTGGTTACAGGCAAACTTGTGGCCCTATGACGTGATTGCCCCCTACACACACATTTTTAAAGCCATGATAGTAGTGGCTGAGGGATGATTTCTCAAGGGGAAGATTAGCCCCTTGCTCCCTGGCAGCCACCCCCCATGACCCCTTTGCTGCAATTAGACTTGAAAAAAGCCTCTCTTGTAACCAAGGGTGGCTTTGAAAAAGCTTTAATAAAGTGTGGGTGGGTAGCAGGCAAACTGCCTTATCTCTGATCGGTGATCGTGATCACAGATGGGGCAGGGGAAGCTAGTGGACTGGATGGGGACTTCCTGCTGGTCGTGTTAGGCCCACGGGTTCCCCATCCCTGCTCTACTGCATGGTCTAAAACAATTCTTCTGTGAGCTGAAGACACCCCCTGCATAATGTTCCCCATTTATATAAAGGCTCAGCACCAGTTTTTGTTTTCTGAAAAAATGCTTATGAGCAAATCACACTTTTTTCTTATAAAAATCTAAGACTGTTCCAGATGGGAAAAGAAGTGGCTTAATTGTGAAATGTGTGGCACCTGATTTAAAGACTCACCAGCTTCCTTGTACTCATTTAGTTCCCCATTCTAAGCCTTCTCCAGCTTGCTAATGCTCAGCTAGTAGAGGAGAATGGAAACATATTTAGCCAATTTCTCTCTTTTTGATCTATTATTGAAAAAAAAGCTTAGAAGAATAAAGTTGGAGCGCCATTCACTAGCTCTGGAGCTCTAGTCAAATGCGTTATATTAAGACATTGTCTTTTACACTTGAGGTTATAAATTCTAATCTGACAGCATATCATTTTCTTTTTTCAATTCTGACTCTGTCCACAGTTAATATACTTAATAAAATATATATTCAATACACGTTGCTTGGCCAAATTATTATTTTTAATGGAAATTACTGGAGAAACATAAAACTTGTAGGCAGCAAGGCTGGGGCTCAGAGCAATGTATATGCTATGTTTAAATTTTCTTTAAGAAAATATTATTAATAATAAGAATTAGTATTGCAAACAATTTTTCTTAATACCCTTAATACTCATGGAATTGAAAAAAGGAAGACACACTTTAGAATCAGAATCTATAATTTATTATCTTAAAACTGCTAAATCTAAGTCGGGATGGGGTTGGGGGTTCAGAGGAAGAAAAGTTCAGAACAAACATCCCCTCTAACAGTGAACTCAGGTGGTGAGCTCTGACAGAAATGGGGCCACAGTGAAACAAGACAGAGATATAAGCATGCTCAGGGAAACCCCCAATGTTTTAATTTTTGTGACCCGCCCAGAGAGCTTCAGCTATTGGGTGGTATAGAAATGTAAATAAATAAATAGATGTTTGCAGTAGTACAACTCTGTATTAAAAATTCTAAGGAAGCAACCCGCAAAAACTAGCCCAGTGAAGACTGGGCATGCTCAGTAGCCAGCGAATGTTGAGTATCAGTTGGAAAAGTAAAATGGAGAACTGGGACGGAAGGGCAGTAGAATGTGCTGCTTGAGCTCCTTACAATTTATGGTATCCTGGAGGATGGCTTAGCTGGCTGGAGCGCTGAACAGAGGCACCTCCTCCTAGGGAGGTGAGGAGGATACACTGCAGTCCCACTTGCGCTTACAGCAATTTCCTCTTTCCACCGGGCTATAAAGGGATGGTTAGTGGCAGTTGCTATGAGTGTGTTGCTGTTGTGATAGCTGGCTTTTACTCTTGTTCTTCAGTATTAGAAGTCAAGCAGAGCAGCTGTGAACATGGCAAGTGTGACATGACAAGCATAACCTCTGATAGCCTCAGAGCAGCAAAAACAGTTTTGCCACCACACAAACATTATTCAGGCCATTGATAAACTCATTCATCCTCATAACAATCTGGGTTAGCATGAAGGTCAGCATTATCATTCCTATTTTACAGAAAGGGAATTGGGGCTATAAGACTTCCAGTTAACAGTTGCTGCATTATTTGAAATCACATCAAGTGAACTACTCAGTCCGGTTTTGTCTGAAAAGTTGTGGCCCATATCAAAGCAGGGAAGGGAAGGGAAGGCAGAAAAACATACAACAGGCTTTGAAATGGAAGGTTCACTATTCATTTACATTGCTGGTATCCAACTAACATTAACAGAATTAGATTTGTATAGTAAGTGATTGAAACATCCCCTTCTCTTTTGGGGGACTCCTACATTAAACAGTTAATGCTCTAAACCACAGAGAACTATATTTTACTTCAAATTCCACTGTGAAATATTTTTTACAGTCAAGTTATGAAGTCCTGAAGTTGGGAAGTGTTAATAGAAGACAAACCTTAAACTATATGAAAGGCTACTGGATATCACTCTAATTAAATTCATGTGCAAATGTGAGCAAGTAACTCGTTTTGTATAATATAGGAAACATATGTTTTCATTAACTACTCCTGTAAAATACCAATGTTTTACAGTTTGCCAGTATTAAGAATTGGTTACATTCAAAGGAAATGAATGAGGTGCTAAAGAAGATTGGTTTGTAATTTGAGCACTGATGACAGGACACTTGATTCTCTCCTGAGAGGATATGGCTAGCCTCTTGCTTCAGAGTTTGGAGCAAACATTTTCAACATTAAACAAGATGTGGAAAAAGAAACTGTAAAAAAAGGGGGGATGGAGTGGCCAGTGAAATCGCTCCAACAATAACCTAAAAAGCAATTGTCAATTTTATTATTTTTTTCTTCTTTTCAGTTTCCCTCATCAGTTTTATAACCAAAATAAAATAGGTCCAGGAGTTAGACTAAAAGGCAAATCCATCTTCATTACAGGCTCAGTTACAATGCACATTAACTCAAAATGGGTTGATAGCCTCAATTTACTCAATAATGTGTTTTGCTTTGTTTTACTATTGGAACATGAACCTTACAGATGAAGAGATACAAATAAACCTGGAGGAAAAATAAATGAAATTCCCATAGTGAGCGATGTGATGCTAAGGAAGTATGTCAATTATATACTCCACTCCAGTCATTTTAGGTCAAAATAAGTTCAAAAATAAAGAAACATGAACAGAAACATGAAAATGCAATACCTGGTATCCAGGTATGGATCTAACAGACTCCACGACTGCTAGAGAAACCAGATGCTGAATAAATGGAATCCTTTGTCCCAGTTGGGAAGATAAGGGAATTGTGATATGTAGAGTATATAAAGCAGCTCCCATGGGACTCAGCCAGGTATTCCCGCCACGACCTTAAAAAAGGAGCACATATTAACAACTGTTTACATGTGAATTATATCTTTCAGATGGAAAGGTTTCACCAGATAGTTGGGAAAACCTTCTCAAAGGTTTTAAAGGAGTTCTATGAAATGTTATAAGTTCTCACATTGTTTCATTTTTCCTTTAGAGAATAGTATCTATACCAACTTCACAAGTAAAAAATCACAATCAGAAATGTACTTGTTTATACCATAGGTTGCAGTAATAAGAAAACGTACATCAGTCACTGCACTACCAACCTGATAGAGTATGTGTACTCTGGCCAGAAGACAGATCAAGAACAAATACAGTTACGACCTGGTCAACAGATTTGATCTATATTTAAATACTTTATTCCAGAGAATCATTTTTACAATTTATTATATCCCATTAGTTTTGAATGCTACTATAACAAGAACAGCTTTATGTTATATCTTTCATAACTAACAAGAAAAAGCAAAACTGTAATAAAAGGGACTCAAAAAAAGATACCAAGAATAAGAAACTAACAACATATTTCAAAAGGAAGAACATAAGGGACACTGCAGTAAGCAATGCAACACACTTCCCCAACCAGAGCTTGTGTTCTATATATATGAAGTCTCTAATTATAAAGATCATTATTCACATCATGACCACATTATGGAGAGCACTAACTGAAAATAAAGGGTTGTAAATGCCTTCCTAAGGGTTCCATTTATCAGGTCTTGTATACAATTTTCCAAGTCATAACCAGCTTGGAAAAGCACATCTAAGGAGGGTAATCTGAATACACATTAAAGCCACATTTTGCTATCCAACCACATCTTGAATTATTGGCTTGATTTCTGGTTTAGTGACACGAGAGAAATCATTTTTTTCTATTTCACATGTTGCCTGAAAAACATTTTTCTTTGTAGAACAGGCAGAAGAGCAAATAGTAGCTACATAGATTTCTTCTAGACATTTTGGCAGTAATCTGATGATGAATTTAGTTTTGGAGAAGTGCCGCAGGCCAAATATACTGTCACTTCTGCATTCAGTTGGTGGTATTTCTTTGTCATAGGAGCTTTCACATCTGATGGGGAAAATACATATTGCTTCTCTGAAAAAACTTGTATGAAAAATGCAATTGCATTTAACACAGAATGAAAAGCGCTTACTAAAAACTTGGGATGTTTTCACACTATGGATCTACAGCTCTTTTGGCTACTCAAAAGGACAGATTGCTTACCTGTAACTGTGGTTCTTCGAGTGGTCATCGTGAGTTATGCACTTGTGCAGAACAGTCATTTGGAACAGCCTAGAGCTGAACAGTGTTTAGGTGTGAGTTCCATCTACCTCCTCTGAGCATGCTCCAGGTGTGGCTCCCACCTGCCTCTCAGTTCTGAGTCTGCCGCAGTGGAGGAATAAAAGAAGGCGAGGCATCAAAGCAGGGAGGAGGGTGAGTTGTGTGAGTTCACAGATGACCATTCAAAGAACCACAGGAGGGGTAACTTGGAACTTGATGGAGCAGCTCTGCAAGATGATGGAAAGTACCCACATATCTGTGGTGATGGATTCCCAGGCAGCAAGGAAAGGTCTCAGTCTGTTGGGTGAGAGAGGGCCAGTGATCGGAGCCCTCTGTAAGAGTCAAAGGTGATGTTTGCATTGGTTGAGGTGTTTGCCTGGTGTAAATTGTCCTGAAAGGATCACCTGGACTGAAAGGAGGTGTATGAGCTAGGTATAGAGGGTCTGTTCAAAGACGTATTGGTTTGGCATCAAGTTGGCCATTGGCGTTGCCAGTATGGAGATAGACAGTTCGTGGAGGCTGAAGAGGATTGAGATCCCATTCCCATCTTTCATGTTTTCATTTTATAGACATGGTCCAAAGTCTCATTTGGAGATGCACTATAAAGAGGCCTTTGCCATCAAATGGGAGGTGCTCCAGTCTTGGACTGGGTGCGTGGTGAAGCTCTGCCTTACGAAGCCAGGCATGGGAGTGTAAAGATATGCTGGCTGTCATGGACATGGAGTTGTCATAGGCCATGTGGCGAACTCTGTTGATTTGTTGTCTAGCACGCCTATGAGCGTTGCCCTGAAAAATCCTATCCAGGTTTTTCATGTCCTTCAGGATGCAGTCAAAGAAGGTTGCCACTTTCTCCTACAAAACCTGTTGGTAGGCTGCCATGCAAGTCTTGTAGCTGGCTACTTACAGTGCTAGCACCATGGTAGGGTAGATTCTGTGCCCCATGGAGTCTAATATGGAGCCCCTTTGAGACAGTGGGGGCAGTGAGGTTTTTGTTTAGTTTTGGACTGGGATGCTTCCACAATTATGGAATTAGGAGTGGGATGCTTAAAGAGAAAGGAGAAGTCTTATTCTGGAGCCCTGTATAGGCTTTCTATGTTTCTAGATGTAGGAGAGACATGATATGCAAGAGTGTTGGAAGCATTGCAACGGTTACTGGGGGAGCCAAATTTGGTTATAGATTCTTAAAAACCAGGTCAGTGACCACAACTAGTGGGGCTTTGATCTGTAGCCCTAAGGATTTTGCCATTCACAGAATTTGTTCTGCATATGACCTGATATTGCCTGAGAGAGAGAGGGTTTTGATCTCCCACAATAGCATCCCGTGAGAAGGTCAAAGCCATTACAGATGACTGAGAAGATGAGTCAGAGCAATAGTCATCCTGTCCTGAAGTGCAATCTGTGGAATGTGGGCTGGCAGTTGTTTCTGGTTTTGTAACCGGTGGTGTCTTAGTTTGCAGAGCAGTTTGCAGAGTAGGCAGTACACGGGTAGGAGGTGCCTCCAATTGTCCCACATGATGAGGACAGCGAGAGTGATGATGGTGAAGGTGGTAACGATGGGTAAACGATGTGCATATAGTCACGATACTGCCATGAGGAAGAATGGTGTTATCATGGCAGAGAAGAGTCCTCATAGAAGTAAAGACCTACTGAAGTATGGGCACCTACGGCCATCCCAAGACATCATAATGATACTGGAGAAAATGTCCTGAAGAAGCCAAAGAACCTGGTGACATCTCTTGGTATCTAGGGGATCTGTCCCTACGTGGGGAACAGTCCCAAGGAGAAGGCTGTTACAGTTCCAGGGAGAAATGCTCCCTGGACTCACCCTCTGATACACTGAACATGGTCAGGAGAATCGTAATCCTGTGGGATTTGCAGCTTTTCCAGAACTGGAGTTGGTGCCTGGAGTGGAAACTGTGACACCACTGGTACCTAGGGTATTTGTCTTGGTGCAGGCATAGACGTTGGCTCGTCATCCGACATGACCCTGCGGGTAGTTTTTTTCTTTTTGTTCTTCGGAGCCGGCACCTGGGGATTAGCGGGGTGCTTGTTTCAGGACTTGTTTGGTTTGCCCTTAATGATCTTGACTGTCATTACCAAGGGCTTGGTTTCCAATTGGGCTGCCAGTTACTCTTAAGTTGCGGCAGAAGTTGATGGCAAAGTAAGGGCTGGTGCTCCTGATAATGTGGATGATTGCCCTGCAATGCTTTCTATGGGAGAGGGTGGTGTAATAAGTTGAGAGAAAGATGGAGCTGGCTTCTTGTAAATGAAGGATGAGGTGGTGTGCAGAGGCCAATTTAGTGTGGCTGTATCTGCCACCTTGAGGGCCTGTTCCCACACGAGAGTACGAAGATGCACCCTTCTATTCCTTCTGGTCTGTTTACTAAAGGCCTGGCAGTGGGTGCAGGAACCGACCCTGTGCACATCTCTGAGGCAAAGAAGCCAGCAGACATGTCTGCTGGTTAAAGGTATTTTCCCACTGCAGCGAGTACAGTTTTTGAAGAAGGCCTTGGAGGCCATGACCCCAAAGGGGAGAAATCCAAAAGGGGCAGGAGAACTCTGAGAAAATATCAAAGAAAGAAAGAAAGAACTCTGCTCAGCATTCCAGGAGGGGATGAGAACAATTAAAAAAAATATTTGTTGTTGTTGTTTTAGAGTAATGCCATGAGGCAGAGAACATTCCAAATGCTGCTACGTGCTGAGGCAGATGAAAAAGAACTGAGAAGGGAAGGTGGGTGGGACTCCTACCAAACCTTTGTTCAGCTCTAGAATGTTCTGAATGACTGTTCTGAGCAAGTGCATAATCCGTATGTGTGAGTCACAGAAACCATGAACAAGAATTATAATTATTAATGTATAGGGTTATCTATAAGATGTGAATTTGCGCTGCTGACTACAAGTCATCAAACACCTTCTCTCCACTACCACTGGAATTACATCAGCTTACCTTTGCCCTGAGTTTGTTGAACTGCAATCACTATCAGACCTATTTCCTGTGGCACCTTGTACATTAACCTGCAAATAATTTTTAAAAAACCAGAATTTTTGTTAGAACAGTGTGTGGCTTTCATAAAAATACTGCAGAGGATTTTACATTATTGTTTCAACTCTTGGTCAAAAGGGTTACATAAAAATGGAAAGGCAAAACTTATAGAAAATTCTCAAATGAACATATCAGACTATGATGATAGATCATTAAGATTTATTTAATATAAATAATTGCATTTCCTACATTTCCTTTAGAAGTGTTTACTCTCACTAGTGTGTGTCACTATCTTCCATAAGTGAAAACTGGTAATTCTAGACATTTGTTTCTACTTATAGCAAATTTGTGGCTGTACTCTTGAATACAGCAACAGCAGCAGTTTCTGATTATTTAGAAAACCAGTATGGTGGCAATAAAGCAGTTTAAAAGAGACACTATCCCTTGAGAACTAATTATGATTTAACTACAGTAAATAAATCTACACCTTCTGAGAACTCTAGAGAATATTGGCTTATTTTAGGTTTGTGTTCTGCTTTTAAAATTGCTTCACTTTAAAGAATACAGGTACCCTTCTGGGGATAAGTAGAAAGTAACATGTACTCAAACACCACCAATGACTCAGTGTTAACTTAAATAAATCTTATTGTGAGAATATTCTTTAAACTGCCTTGGTAATATTTGAATGGTGATAAGATTTTTTCCCTCATCTTATTTTTAAGTTTGAGAAAGAGGGAATGTATTGAACAGAAAAAGACGGTATGTCATTAGACCTATTGGTTAGGGCTTAAATTATGAAAGCGATGAAAGCCTGGAAACTCCATTTTAATGCAAAGATTTTGCACTTAATTTAATGAAAGATACATGCAACAATTTGTAGTGGAATAACTGGTACACAAAATAACTTTTTCTGGATTTTGGAAGTTGCAAGGACCTCTAGAATTAAGCTGGTGACACTGAGGAGAAGCAGAGTTTGTAAACACAAGTGCACCCTCTGCTGCTCACTGGGAATTAATGGTTGATTCCAAGTTACCTGAGGTGCTTTCTAATTTACTTTTGCCTGGGCTTGAAGAATGATATTTTATAAATAGTTTTGGCTAGATAAAGGAGGCATAAAGAACAGAGAACATGATCCAAAATGTTTTTGAACATCTCACCATAATGGCTCAGTTGTTCATATAACTGTAAAAGCAGTAGTTATTTTGAGGGCCAAAAAGAGCCTTTAGTAACTACAAATACTTGAACCACAGGAGAGGTAATGCGATGTTTTCTCACTTTAATGCAAATATCAGTGAGAATCATTTTTCTAAGCAATGGCCAGAATATCTCTTTGCCAGTCCCACTTCCATTATACATTAAATACAGCTTGATAATTGTTTCTCTTGGCCACCATGAATTGCTTATTGAGACCATCTACCATCAACTATTGCTGTTAAAAGTATATTTTGGTTATGCTGGGAGCTGGAAGAAAGATTCTGTGAGAGAGTCTTTGTATCCATTTAGGTTTAATATTGTCTTCTAGAAACTCTGCCGGTTAGAGTCACACACTGCTTCAGCTTCAATGCCACATTCATGTTACAAAAAAGGAAACCTAATTTAAATGTGGAAATGGTGCTATAGACAGATTATAAATATAGCTGGAGCAACTGGCAATTCCTCCACATTCTGTCTAGGTTCTACATAACAGGCAAGTCATATGTTACACATCTGAGAAAGAAAAATCAGGAAAGGAAAAAAGTTAGTTATGACCCCAAACACAGGACTGTAGAACAACGATGTGATTAAGGAAACATATGCATGGAGTTGTTAAGTGGTTTGGCTGGAGTTACTAAAGTATACTAATGACAAGACTGAGCCCCTGTGCTACTGAAGGCCAAGAGGAAATTCTGGAAGGAGGGATACAACATAAAGAAGTTGCTAATACCTAGACTGAGACTACTGGAGACAGACAGATTTATTTATGCTATCTGAGATAACGCTAGGGGCATTACAGCAGAGTTCCAAGACCATAATAAATTGCTTGTGAATTTTATAATGTTTTCCTAGGTTTCAGAAAATAACATTTAAGGTTTCTGTAGTAGAAAAAATCAACTTTAAATAATTTTACATTCTAAACATTCTAGTTCTGTATCTGCATGGGTAAAGAAAAGGGAAAAAGAAATATACAATATTTTTCTGAAGTATCTGTAGCTGGCAAAGTAGAATGCAAGCCTTTGAGCCTCACAGGACTCTTATTCAGGCAGAAATGAAAAACAGAGAAGATTGGAAAAGGAACTGGTATGTACGCTTAGATTTAACTCATCGCATTAATGAAGAATGGAGATATTGCAATCATTTCATGTATATGATGCATTAATACCAGATCTTTAACACATCCAAGAAATGTTATTTATGATTCAAAAAATAAACTACATACGTGTTGATGGTTCAATATGTGACAACAATAATAATGCTATTTATTAAGCTGCTAAGCACTGAACAAGAATGAAAGGCTGAGTTCAAGGCTTATGTTGTAAAAAGACATGATACACCAGAAAAGGAGACTGACATTAATATCCTCATACAATTTCTCTGCTGATTTGACTTACTTTTATCTTCAAAGTTTCTGTTGTCAAAAAATATTGCATTTTTCAAAGCCCATACAGAGCAAATTATCAGAATAACATAATCGTGTGCTAGATGTGCATAAGCACACTATCCTGGGAATTTCTAAAGGATGGTATAGAAACTGCAATAACTTCTTCTTCTTCTTCTTCTTCTTCTTCATCACCACCACCACCACCACCATTATTACCACCACCAAATGGGAGACTGACACCTCTGATACTCAAAATGGTGCTTCAGCTTAATCTCCAATTGCCATTTCCCATTAAAATGTCGAAGGTTTAATTTAAACTTCTATAGTCAAGGGAAATAGTTAAACCAGGAAGAACTTTTAAAATGGTGCTGCACCAGCCCAGTAAGCATTTTCTTCAAAAATGCTTATAAGTATAGACTGAAAATGGTATTAGTTTAATACAAAATAGTTAACTGAAATTTCATCAAGTCCAAAGAGTCTCAGTCCTCATAGCCAGTAAATGACTTTTATTATAACTACTTAAAATTGGAACTAAAACCACAGAAACTATGTTTGACTAATGTTAATGACCTGACAACTATAAATTTCACTGATGTTGTGGTTTTCAGACTGAAAATCTCATTAATGCACCCTGCTGTGTTATGGTATTGCAGAGTATTACAAAAAAGCAGCATTACGTTCCAGATGTTGAAAAACCTGGGGGTCAGAATGAACTTTTACCATCTCTATTTTGAGCAGTTTGAAAACTATTCTCTTCATATGACTTGCTTAAAAGAGTCTATAGTTCCGTTTACAATGTATGTCTCAGGACTAGAAGCATTTACATCAAATGCATTCCATTTTCCTTATTGAATCTCTTTAAAAAGTCATTCCAGTTATATAAATAGGGCTGGCTTAACTATTACACTAATGCTTCAATCCTAAACATACTTATTAGAAGTAAGCTCCACTGAACATAATGAGACTTACTTCTGAATAAAAATGCTCGAGATTGCACTCTGCTATAAAGTAAAGTATACCAAACTGGGATCCCTGGTATAGTTTAATAATCTAAGTGCATCTGTGTGTATGAGTCTCACCTTACTATATCAGGCTCTTAAAATTCCCCACAGCTCAGTGCACAGTGATTGCTTCCTCATAATCTGACGAGTAGCAATGGCCACTGCTTTGAAGCTTTGGTTAGGAAACTCAAGAACTTTGGGGCCCAGATAGTTTTCTCATCCATCCTTCCAGTAGTTAGAAGAGGGAGAGAAAGGGAAAGAAAAATACTCCGGGTGGATGACTGGCTATGAAGGTGGTGCTGACAAGAGAGATTTGGATTCTGGGACCACAGGCTACACTTCCTGGAAGATGAACTGTTGGCAAGGGACGGGTTGCACCTCACAAAGGCTGGGAAGAGTGTGTTTGGCCACAGCATGAAGAACTTTATCGGGAGGGCTTTAAACTGAATCCTATGGGAAAGGGGGAAGTAAAGTTAGGGGTAACAATGGATGAAGGCTCATGCACTGCAACAGTGAGAACAGCTCTAATAGCACCCAATAATAGTTTTCACAAACATGTAGGAAGAAAGCCAGACCATGAAGCACATGGTCTTGGATATCTATATACTAATGCCCAGAGTGTGGGAAACCAACAGAACAAACTTGAACTCTTAATATAGGAGGGAAATTATGACTTGATAGGTGTAACTGAGACTTGGTGGGATGACTCTCATGACTGGAATACAGCAATTGAAGGATATAACTTGTTAAAAAAGAACAGGAGGAACAGAAAGGGAGGTGGGGTTGCACTATATGTGAAAAATACATATCTCTGCACAGAAATACAGGAGGGTGAGCTTGGTAGCCCCATCGAGAGCATCTGGATTAAAATAAATGGAGCAAATAAAAGGAACACGGGGGACTGAGTCTACTACCGGCCACCCAATCAAGGAGAAGACGAGGATGAAACTTTTGAAAAGCAAATAGCCAATGTTTCAAGGAAGCATGATGTAGTAGTAATGGGCGACTTCAATTTCCACGATATTTGAGAGACAAATTCTGCAAAACATGCCCCCTCCAGGAAATTCCTGACTTGTGTGGCGGATAACTTTCTCCTACAGAAAGTAGAGGAAGGAACTAGAGGACTGGCTATCCTTGACTTGATCCTAACCAACAGAGATGACTTAGTGGATACAGTAGCAGTTACAGGAACTCTGGAATAATGGGCTCAAGTTACAGGAAGCCAGATTCCAGCTGAACATCAGGAGAAACATCCTGACTGTTAGAGCAATATGACGATGGAACCAATTACCTAGGGAGGTAGTGGGCTCTCCCACACTGGAGGCATTCAAGATGAGGCTGGACAGCCATCTGTCAGGGATGCTCTGACTTGGATTCCAGCACTGAGCAGGGGGTTGGACTTGATGGTCTTTTAGGCCCCTTCCAGCCCTACTATTCTGTGATTCTATGGCCATATTCCCAAAGGTGAAGAAACTTAAAATACTGATAGCACCCCAGATTGCACCAGATTGTCCATTCTTCTAATATTGTGATAGATTTCAAATGTGGGATTAGCATGACAAAAGGATGGATATCTGCCTCTCCAGATGCACGTGCAAGAGCAGTGGAAGATGAAATAAACAATATGGACAAGAGAGTGGTATCAGACGTTTGGGCCTCACCAACTGACTGACTGATATATATTCATAACAGTATCAAAATTGTTCCACAACAAAAAGAAAGGTATAATTTAGTAGACATACAAACTTTGGTCACGCATAATTAGAAGCCACCATGGGGGAATTTCCCTTCAGGGCTTGTCATCGCAGTGGCAGCCACTACTTTGAATATTTGAGTCACCTGTCGTTATGTGCAAACCCGGTGAGGGTGGGTTGCTGGGGTGCTTGAGAAACAGCCCAGAACCCATGGGCTGTTTTAGGGTTGCAGGTAGCTTGTCAAGTACCCCAGCAACCTGTTGGGTTTGAATGTAATGTCAAGCTATGGCACACCCCTGCCGCACTTAAAAGCCCTGTGGGGAAATTCCCCAATAGTGACTTCTCATTACATGCAGACCTACCCACAGTCAAAGACAGCTTAAGTACTTGAAAATTACAGTACCTTGGACTATGGTCGAAAGTGGGATATTAGGGAGTGGAAGGATTCCTGGAGGCAGCTAGAAATATATCTACACTGCAGAATGCAAGCTTCACTTGCAACAGTATATAAAGAGATACATGGACCTCATCTATGTACTAACGGGTCCCAACATTTTAAAGGTACATCCATGACGGATTAAAAGTTAAAGAATTCTAAAGCTTGTATAGTTCAAGACATCCATTACAAAATGGGACATTTTTATGCCTATCATGAGAGCTAAACATTACATTTGCCTCAAAATAATGGTCAGAACTCCAGTAAGGAGCAAGCCAAATCAGAATATAGGGAGTATGGAAGTTGTCACTTCATATACTTCTCTCTGCCTCAGATTGGGAAAGGCAGGATTTGCAGCGGCAGTCAACAATGGAACAAAGTAGCCACACACGTGGCCGAATGGAAGGGCATGGGAGCTTTTAACAGCCCTTCATGGGCAGCTGGGCTTTCCTTCCAGCTCCTGCTAAACTATGCTAATTGTTGAAATATTGGCAGATATTTCCAGAACACTTCATGTTTGTATCTTAGTATAACAGAAGAATATTTTTGACCTAGTCTGAAATATTAAATGTTTATTTCCACTTTCCTTATGTTGATAACATTGCTATAGTTCTTATGAGATATACAAAAGAAAAGGGCAAATGCTTAAAAAATATACAGCAATTCATTTTGTCTATGTCCAACAGCAGGGTTTTGAATTTTAACTATGATGAATCTCTTACACAACCGCCAGCACTCAATTCTGTTTCACATTCCACTTGAAATGGAACCTCTGGGTAATAGTACTGGGTCTTTAAACATGGACTTTAAAGGTTTTTCAGCAGTACACATAAAGCAAATGTTAAGTAAATGAATTTAAGCTATATTTGAAATGCAAAAACTTATTTTTGTTGCTGTTAATCCCACTGATTAAGTTCTATTTTTTGCCACATGACTGTGTCGTATATTCATCAGTACATGAAAGTATAGTACTTCTAACAATTTAACAGCTAAGAAGCAATTTTAACAAAGGGAAATTATGGGTTGTAGCCAACATTAGGCGAGCAGAAAAAGTACGAGATGTGGCAGTGGTTTGTAGTGGTTGCACAAGCACTAGCAGAACAAATAGCACAACAAGTGCAAGCAACACCTAGCATAATCAGCTGTGCAAGAGCTTGCGCAAGCAGAATCAAAGTATTGGATTTGACACTTGCATAAGGATGAAAATAGGGTTTCGGCAAGTGGTAAAAACTTTGCGCTAGCACATCCTTCCCCAACTGCCACCCTTCAAATGTGTTGGAATGCTACTCCCATCATCCCCAACAACCACAGTGATTGGCCATGTTGGCTGGGGATGATAAGAGTTTTAGTCTAACACATCTAGAGGGCACCAGGTTGAGGAAGGCTGTGACCTAGTGGGATGACACCATTGGATTCAACTCCACTGAAGTACTGTTTTATTAAGCAAATGAATAGAACAACGTAGTATCAGGCAACCAAAGCTACCAGGACATATATATTCAAATAGAAAAAGGCTCTAACTGATTTGCCAGCAACGTGCCAGTAAAATCTGAAAGGTTAGTTCAGACTCCCTGGTAACTTAAAGCACCTCTTTATTCAGTAAATCCATTTCTCTGTTAATATTGTCAAGACCACAGCTTACAGTAACAGAGGGAGTTTCCAACAGAGATGAGAGAGAATGAGAGGACTTCAAATCATTTTCATTTTAAATTCTTTTTTAAAAATCATCCAATCCCCCCTGCCCATTTAATACACTTTCTTCTTGGCCATGAGTTTTCTTTACTTAAATCATAATGGAAAATACATGAAAATTGGAAAAACACATACACCATGATTTCAATGGTAAGATTAAAGAACTAATGCCCCTTTGCTTTTTTCCTTCTCCATCCCAATCTCTTTTCCTTTTGTGGCATGCCTTTTTAGATTGTAAGCCTGAAGGCAGGGACTGCCTTATTTTGTAAATTGTTCTGGGAATCTTTTTCATCTGGGAATCTGAAGAGCCAGGTAAAAATGTTTCACATAAATAAATAATAATAATAATTATTTATTTATTAAATTTATTAATCACCCATCTGGCTGGTCACCCAGCCAATCTGGGAGATATACAGCATATAATAAAACAGTTTAAAACAATAAAATTCTACAATAAAAACGTTTTCTAAAATACCCTAACCCACCCCAACTGAACAACGTTTAGCCACGTTTTTAATGCACGGCGGAAGCTCATTAAAGAGGGGGCATGGCGGAGTTCCCTAGGGAGGGAGTTCCACAGAGTGGGGGCCACCACAGAAAAGGCCCTCTCCTTCGTCCCCATCAGTCTACCTGTCCTGGCTGATGGGACAGAGAGAAGGCCATCCGAGGCTGATCTTGTTAAGCGGCCTGTCTGGTATTGTTGGAGGCGCTCCTTAAAATAGGATAAATATGTATAAGGTTGAATAGATAGATAAGTAATAAAATAAATGAGTGTTAAGCTGCTCAGAAATGGTTGCACAGAATGAGAAATGGCAACATAATATAATGCAATGGATTGATACCTTACAACTGTTTCAATATTTGAATAGGTGTCATAAAGACATCACCTTTGAATGGATACTTATTTGGATATCTGGTCTGCTTTTGTTGAAGCTTATTTATAATTGCTAGAAATTTGTAATTCCATATATATGCATTTCATGTGTATTCATTGCTATGGATATATACAAATCCATGTATGCATACTAAAAAAAAACGGCAAGGAAGAGGAAAAAAAGAATGAGAAATGACACAAGTAAAAATTTATTAACTACTAAGTTAAAACATGGTGAACAATTTTTCAAATAATGTTATTTGCCATGTATAAGGTATTCAAAACAAAATAAAACAGATGAATAAATGCATGGGTATTAGGATGTGCTTGCCATTCTTTAGAGCAAAGAAACAGGTGATTAGAGTAGACTATATTAGTTACAGTTACTCCTTGCTCAGAGAAGTGTGCATAGGTCCTCAACAGACTGAATGTGCAAAGAAAAATAGCAATAAATGAAAACATAACTTGAAAGTAAAGTATTTGTCCATCTCTAGTTACAAAGAACCTGCATACAGAACAAAATATCAAATCCAGCATGTATTTAACTCTCTCACTGCAACAAATAAAAAGTGCTTAACTTTGGACCAATATTTCTGTTAGCAAAGATGCAGTTAAGGGGTGTATACTGCAAAGACAACCTGAGATCATAGCGTTTCTTTGTGTGCTCTGTAGTACACACAGCGACACTACACCCCTGTTTGTGGAGGACAGCCATCTAGTGTCAGAAGAGGAGGGCAGGTTTTGTCTTTACTGCATCCCCAGCTTTATGCTTCTCCATAGGAAAGAACGGTAACCATGCACTCCTCTGTGGAAAAACAAAGTTCCTTTTTGTATATAAAACTATTTCCATCAAATCTTAAAATGTACATCAAATTATTGTGGAGCTTTATGTGCGACCAGCCTGGCCACAGTAATCCATGTATTGGTAACCTCAAGATTGGACTACTGTAATGTGCTTTATGTGGGGCAGCCCTTAAGACTGGTTCAGAAGCTGCAGTGAGTACAGAATTTATTTTATTTCCTACATTTCTATACTGTTCATTAGCTGAAGCTTTCTGGGCAGTTTACAAGACAAAACCATAAAATACAATAACATAGTAAAACTTAATATAAAACCCAAAAGTTTAATACCAAATAAAATCAAAGGTAACCAAGATAAAAGACAGCAACAGTGCAAAGATCTAAAAATACACTAACAACATTTTTAAATCTGAAGGGCAGAAATGGACTGGAGGCCAGTGCAGATCATAAAGCACGGGCTTAATATGATCATATTATGCAAGAGCTTTATGATCTGCACTGGTTGTATAGGCCGGTCCCCATTAATAATCTCATCGCCTTATTTTAGACGAGCTGAAGTTTCTTGACTGTTTTCAAAGGCAGCCCCACATGTACCACATTGGTAACCTCTCATTCAGATTACTGCAAACTATGGATAACTGCAGCTAGGCTATTGCTGTTCAGACAGGATCACAGCTGGTATATCAGCCTAAGCTGGAAGGTGCTCCATGCCACTGAGGCCACCTGTGCTTCCAATGACAGTGCTGGATCCAAGAGCACCCCCAAACTAGAAACCTGATCCTCTAGGGTGAGTGCAACCCCTCCAGAACAGGTTGAGTATCACAGCAGCTAGAATGTGGCAGGTAGATTGCTCAGTGGAGCTTCTTACTGTGCACAGATTACTCCTGTGCTGAAAACTCTGCACTGGCTGCCAGTTAGCTACTGAGCCATGTTCAAGGTGTTATTGCTGGTTTACAAGGCTCTAAACAGCTCAGGACCAGGTTATCCCAGAGAATACCTTCTCCTGTATAGGCCACCCTGGTCCCTACATTCTGAAGGGAAGGGCTTACTGACCATACCACAGCGTACTGAAGCTTGTTTGGCCATGGTACAGAGGAGGGGCTTCTCAAAGCATCTCTCCATTGATATTAGGTGAGCACCCAGTCTGGAGTGCTTCTGCCGACAACCAAAGATACACTTGTTTGCCTAGGCATTTCCCTGACCAGGTTAGCATTATCCAGGGTTACCATTGTCAGCTAACCCTGGCTATTTTAATGAGATGTTATTGTTTTTATCTTTGTTTTATTATTTTAATGATTGGTTTTATTGTATTTTATCTTGTAAATTGCTTTGGGATTGTTTAAAAAAAGAAAAAAAGCGGTACAGAAATTCTCTGAAATAGAATAGTACGTCTGGAGCAGGCAAAGCAAGGTTTGCAGACTGTGTTCGACTCAAGTCTTGTCTATGGAAAAGTTTTTTCTTCTTAATGACTGCTCCACAGCTTACAAAATTACTGTAATGTCTTGGTGTTAAACTTTGACATAGGTATTCTACAAGCAGACAATATAACATTTATAAGCCTATTTTTTAAAGGGTTTTAAACCCTTTTTCTTAGAACAGCTGCACATATATATATTTAATGCATATGAAATATGCTGTGCCACAGAAAGTCTCCTAAAACAGTATTTCAATAGAGAGCTCAGCTTTTGACAACTCAAAATATCCCACATAAAGCTCAATCCCTTTATCTTTGCTTAACTGTTCCCTTTCTTGCTGAGACCAACAAAAAGGGTATCCATATTGGCTCTTTCTACGATGAAAACATCTGTCTAATGGGAAAGGGTAGTCAGATGGTCAATTCTTTTCACACAGGCCACCAAGAGCTCTTCACCTGCTAACAATTTCTCATTACTACAAATCTAAGCTGGATTCAGTCTAATGATCTAGGTCAGAAATGTCGTATCATATTACCAATATACTGCTTGTAATTTTTCAAATTATTTTTAGAACTTCATTGAACAGAATGGCTTAGGACACTGAAATTCAACCATGCTTACATGTAAGACCATTCTCCTTTTAACACATATCTTACTTAAACCATTACTATATACTTTTTCATCATTTCTGGAATTTTTGATTAATTTTGGAAAAAGGTTTACACATCGTGACACTTCAAGGAAAAGGCAGAAGAAGCAGTAAATCTAACATTATGGATGCTGTACTCTTAGTATTATAGAATCATAGAATGGGTTGGAAGGAGCCTTGCCCTAATGATAGCGTATTCAATGGCAAAAATGCAGCATTAAGTCATAATGTTTCCCGCCTCCTTGGTGCTTCCTGCCTCCCAGCTGAGCAGAGCAGAGCAGAGCAGAGTACAGCAAGCTGCTCCAGCTGCTCCAGGGACTACACAAGCAAGCAAGCTCCCAGAGAGCGAGCAAATAGGGGGAGCAAACAGGAGTTGGCAGGGTCGTTGCAGTGGTAGAAGAGACAAAGGAGGCAAAGGAGACAGAGGCTAAGAGGTAAGTGGGCTGCAGGAAGCCCAGGGGCTGCCCTTTATCCTTCTGAGTGGCTGTGAGCTCACCAGGTGCTTCTGAGAGCTCCAACTGAATTGGAGGTGTGTGGCCTGAGTACTCCCAGCAGCTGAATGGGCAGGTAGCTTTAGTCTGTTTCCCGCCTCCCAGCAGAGCAGAGCAGAGCAGAGCAGAGCAAGCTGCTCCAGGGACTACAGAAGCAAGGAAGCAAGCTACCAGAGAGTGAGCGACCAGAGCGAGGGAACAGGGGGAGCAAACAGGAGTTGGCCAGGGGAGTTCGGCAGGGGAGGTCAAGGGGGAGCCCCTAACATTTTTTTTCTTTTTTAACAAACTTCTTTTTCCCATTTATTTGTCTTGTAACACACACCTCCACACCAGTGGGACTCTGCTTTTAACCTCTAGTGCAGAGCTTTCCAAACTTTTCATGTTGGTGAAACACTTTTTAGACATGCATCATTTCGTGACATGGTAATTCAGTTTTACTAGCAAACCGGAGGTTAAACTAACCCGTTATAAGAGATACAAACACATACATAAATTGTAATAATGAAATGTATGGGGATACAACATATCTCATGAAAACCTTTCATTTATATTTTAAAAATATATGATTTGTAAGATAATAACATACAATGTTGTCATTTATGAGTAACAGAATGTAAATATGTGCAAGAATTTTAAAAAGTTGAATAACACCAATAACTACTTACCATTTTAATGGGATGTATGAGGTTGATGGGATGAACACAGCTTTTCAATATTTGGTGGAATATTAGATAAAGACACACACATTTCGTCATCAAGCATTTTAAGCTTCCACATTTCAGTGTCTTTAAGTTTGCCATCGCTGAAAAGGATACTTCACAAATGTATGTAGTAGAAAACTGCAGAAGAATTTTTATTGCTTTTTTAGCTATGTTTGGATGCATTTTTGAAATGCGAATCCAAAAGCTGTCTAAGTCACCCTGTTCATGCATCATTAACAGATTTCGATCATTTTTTATGTCAGCTAATTCTTCTTCTTCAATAAGTGAAAAGTTCCTCATTGCAGTTGAAAGAAATGGATTTCTGATCCAATCATAGTCTTGGATTTCAACATTTGGGAAGTAATGATGAACTTTCTCTCCAAGCAATGTTAAATGGTCAACAATTAGCGAGCTGATATCACATTTTAGCTGGTTCTCAGCAGTTTTGGAAAACATTTCAAAATTTCCTTCTTTCACTTTCCTTTTCCAAATTGCTATTTTGCCTCTCATAGCACAAATTTTATCTACCGCTGTTAAGATATTTTCTCCTTTTCCTTGCATACTGTTTATTTTATTCAAATGTTCAAATATGTCAGCAAGATATGCCAATTTTGTGCACCAAAGTTTGCTTTGAATTGGATCGCAGAATTCATTTTGCTGATTTTCCTCAAAAAGTTTAAGCATCATTTCCCTCAGTTCATATACACGACAAAGCACTTGACCTCTTGAGAGCCAACGAACTTCTGTGTGTAGTAGAAGCTTTTTAAACCTTGCCCCCATGTCTTCACAAATATGAGCAAATAATCTTGACTGAAGAGGTCTACTTTTAATGTAATTGACCATTTGAACCACGTTGTCCAAAACTTTTCTTAATTCATTTCCAATGGTTTGCGCGACTAGTGCTTCATGATGTAAAAAGCAATGAGTAATTATAATATTTTCATTCTCTTTCTTTGCTAATAGAGCTTCGGCTATTGGGCGGTATAGAAATGAAATAAATAAATAAATAAATAAAGCTATAAAACCTTTTGTTGAACCAACCATTGAGGGTGCGCCATCTGTGCATATTCCTACACAATTTAACCATTGCAAATTATTTTCCTTCATGAAGCAATCAAAAGTTTTAAATATATCGTCACCTCTAGTTCTCATTGGAAGTTCTAGAGAACACAAGCATTTCTCAATAATTCTGTCAGTATGAATGAAATGTATAAAAACCAATAATTGTGCTAACCCACTGACATCTGTTGCTTCATCTAATTGCAATGTAAAGATCATATTATCGTCTTTAAAAATATCCTTCATTTGCTGCTTAATGTCATCAGACATGTCTTGAATACATCTTTCGACTGTGTTATCTGCCAAAGGGATTTTATTAACTTCTATCTCAAATTCGAGCCCAAACATTGTTCGAACAATAGCACAGCAAGATTCCTTTATGGTGGTTTCGGCAATACTGTGTGGGTCCTTGTTTTTGGCAATTATTTGAGCAACCAAGTAACTTGCCTTTTGAGCTTTCTCTGATGTCTTCACTCTCTTTGTGAATGATGCAGACTGCTTCTTTATAGATTTTGAACGCTCAATAAAGTATTCTACTGGTTTTTCCTGACAAATGACAGTGTTTTGAGGTAAAATGACGCTTTAATTTATTTAGTACCATACTTTCATTTGCAAGTATATCCCCACAAACTAAACACTGGGGACAAGGATTGTTTTCATTACCAGAAAATGTGAACCCCAGTTTCATATAATCTTTACTGTATAAACGAGGCTTGGAAATTTTTCCTTTACACTTCTTACGTACTAATACAGACCGTTCAACAGTTAATTCTTGCGTGGTTTCCTCTATAGTGGCTACATTTTGTTCATTGCAAATGTCATCTTCACCATCTTTCCTTTTCTTAATTAGAAACGTATCCATGTTATGGGTAATTCAACTGCAATTTAATGAATAAATCTATGCAAATTTATTTCTAGGTTTTAGCATTAACTAAATATGAAAATCCCCTTCATGGATCACTGTCTTGTTGTGGCGAAGGGGCTTGCGTAACTCAGTGAAGCCATAAGCTGTGCCGTGCAGGGCCACCCAAGACGGACAGGTCATGGCAGAGAGTTCTGACAAAATGTGGTCCACTGGAGAAGGAAATGGCAACCCACTCCAACCCTGACTGCTCATTGGAAGGACAGATACTGAAGCTGAAGCTCAAATATTTTGGCCACCTAATGCGAAGAGAAAACTCCCTGGAAAAGACCCTGATGCTGGGAAAGACTGAAGGCAAAAGGAGAAGGGGACGGCAGAGGATGAGATGGCTAGATAGCATCACCAATGCAATGAATATGAACTTGAGCATGCTCAGGGAGAGAGCGCAGGACAGGAAGGCCTGGCGTGCTATGGTCCATGGGGTCACGAAGAGTCGGACATGACTGAACGACTGAACAACAACAACAAAATATGAAAATAAGAGGACTGTTTTTAGCGCTTATCTTTTTCTGTTTTTCCTTATAAAAATAACAGCACCTGCGCTCCACTCCCACAGTGATAAAGTGAGATAAAGATAGGAATCAGGACCAGGAGAAAATGTGAAAAATAAACAAAATTAACTAAAGTATTTACAATACATATTAGGACACATAGGTCCAGGTAGGAGCTCAGCTGCAAAAACAAATGAAGTAGAGAAGCAAAAGTCCAACAAAAATGATGTAAATATATATGTCTCACTACAAGGCTATACTGCTGTAAATATTTGCAATGCCTATGTCCAGAGTCCAGTTCCAGCACGCTCCGGTGGTATACTGCCAGTGGGTGATTAATCCACGATTACAGCAGAGTAAAAATTAAAATAAATGGCAGAAATCAAATCATAAGTGCCACGTGGTGCGTGGCTTGCTGTTTGCTACATTGGGTTTGGAGGGTGGCCTCGCCTCCCTTCAACCAGCAGCAGGTGGGTTGACTGGGCGACAGCCTGCAGCTGCACTTGCCTGGGTGATCGGGAGCCCAAAACCACGCAGGGCTGGTGGCCGCTGCCACTTCTCCGTGCCGGTGTCAGCTGAGCTCTGCTCCCAGGGCAGCACCTTCCCTTCCCCTCTCTTTGCCCTGCACCTCTACCTTTCCGGGGAGCGCAGGCTCGAAGCTCCTTGCCTCCCCGGCGCAGCCCTCCCTGCTCTGGGGGCGTCCAGCGGGCTGTTGTTCTCCCTCGCCGCCCTGCAGCCGCACCAAGGATGCGGGGAAGCCTCTTGCCCGAGCTGATTGCAAACTGCTTGACTAATTGCTCCGCTAACTTCGAATTCTCCACACTCCTTGTGCAGCCAGCGTTACCACACTCCTCGCCGTACAGCTCCAACACCGCCAATCACGTGTGTCCTACGTCAAGACGCCACATGATCCTAAAGCAGCTAATGTTAAAGCGCCTTAGTTGCTAAGCCTTAGCAGCTAAGGCTTAGCTGCTTTAGGAAGTTCTGGGGGAGGGGCCAAGGGAAGCAAATGCAAGTAAGGGAGCTCCGCAGTGCCCTTCCGCACAATTTTCTGCATTTTGCATGACACACCTACACACTGCTGCCGACACACTAATGTGTTATGGCACACAGTTTGGAAAGCTCTGCTCTAGTGAGTAGAGGAGCAGGCACAGGCTAGTCTAGAACAATCACAAAGCTAGACACAAAAAGGGAAAAAAGGCTATGGAAGGACAAGACTCTCCAGTGGTAGTGACCTGCAAGGTGTGTGCAATGTTTGTTTTCTTGCCTGAGAACAACATGGCCTACACCTGCAACAAGTGCAAGTTGATTATGCTGCTGGAAGAAAAAGTAAGTGGACTGGAGCGGTGACTGTTGACCCTCTGGGGAATAAGAGAACACAAAGAGTTCTTGGACAGAATATGGGAACTACAGCAGCAAAGTGAAGACCAGAAGCTTGAAGAGCAACAGCAAGCTGAGGCAGAAGTGGGAAATGCTGAGGTGAAGAAAAATGGAGTAGACGAGGATACTTCTTGGAAAAGGGTGACAGGAGAAGAACTAGACGCCACTCTGCACCAGTGGAAGCAATGGAGCTGTGGAACCGATTCTAGGTACTTGAGGATGAGACTGGAGGACAGCCTGCAGAGGAAGAATCACAGGGGAAACTACATGAGAGTGAGCAAGAGGCTGAAGGTCAGTCAAACAGAGGCGATGAAACCCAGGCCTACAAGAAGAAGAAGAGTGGTAGTAGTGGGAGACTCCTTGCTGTGTGGGATCGAGACCCAAGTATGTCGCGAAGACCCGTGGACTCGCCAGGTATGTTGTCTCCCGGGAGGACGGATTAGAGACATGACTGAAAGGTTGCCTGCACTCGTAAAGCTCACTGACAGGTATCCCTTTCTGCTCATCCATGTGGGAACAAATGATACCGCCAAGCGGATCTACGAAGAAATCACGTCAGACTTTGAAGCTTTGGGAAGGAAACTCAAGAATTTTGGGGCCCAGATAGTTTTCTCATCCATCCTTCCAGTAGTTAGAAGAGGGATAGAAAGGGAAAAAAAAATACTCCGGGTGAATGACTGGCTACGAAGGTGGTGCCGACAAGAGAGATTTGGATTCTGGGACCACGGGCTATACTTCCTGGAAGATGGGCTGTTGGCAAGGGATGGGTTGCACCTCACAAAGGATGGGAAGAATGTGTTTGGCCACAGCATGAAGAACTTCATCAGGAGGGCTTTAAACTGAATCGTACGGGGAAGGGAGATGTAAAGTTGGGGATAACAATGGACGTAGGCTTATGAACTGCAACGGAGAGAACAGGTCTAACAGCGCCCAATAATAGTCTTCAGATATATGTAGGAAGAAAGCCAGACTATGAAGCACATGGTCTTCGATGTCTATATATGCCCAGAGTATGGGAAACAAACAGAACAAACTTGAACTCTTAATACAAGAGGGAAGTTATGACTTGATAGGTATAACTGAGACTTGGTGGGATGACTCTCATGACTGGAATATGATTCCGGTAATGGCATCTGAAGCAGCACCAGCTTTTCTCAGAGCTCCGGGGAAGATTTGTTTTTAATTGTTTTTAATCTTATCTTATGTTTAATTCCCCTGAAGCTTTGGAACTCTGACATAGCTGCAGTGTGGGAGTTGTTTGGTGTCTGACCAGCTGGCTGCTACCTCTTTTTATTCCAGGAACTAGCTCTGTGCTTATCTGGCTACGAGGAGTAGGTTCAGGGACTCTAGGGGGTTTAGCATTTTACCCTCCCCAAACAGCTCTCCTGTCTGCATTGCTGTGCTGCCAGAGAAGCAGGGATTGGGGGCCTGCCTGACTCAGTGCTGAGATCGCCATTTGCTGGGCTGGAAGCAAACACCCCAGGGCCTCCTTCAGTAACGGGGCATCGCTTGGAGCCTCCTGACACCAAGGCACTGTGGAGGCGGTGGCAGCTGGAGGTGAGGAGTGGCACCCGGATGGTGGATGGCCAGAGAGATTCCAGCTTCCAGGACTTGCAGCTGCCCACCCAGGCATCTTTTCAGGGGCTCCTTGGTTTCGACATCGTTGCTGCTGCTTATGTTGGTGCAGTTGCTGCCCTCATTCCTGGAGTGCCTTTGCAAGGGAGTGGAGTGGCGGTCATGTGCGGGGCGGGCAACAAGGTGGCAGTGGCGGCCTCTTCTGGTTGGTGTCTCTCCCCCCTTGGCGCTCCCGTGGCCTCCACCTTGTCTTTGCCCTCGCTCTCCTTTCCAGCTCTGGCTGCCTTGCTGGATGGATGGATGGAGTAACAGGTGGTGGTGGCGAGGCAGCGTCATCTTACTCTTCCTGTTGATTCCAGAAGACTCTCTTACTCTCCCTGTCGGATCAGCCACCCACCTTCCAGCAACGTCGCGACCGTCTCTTCTTGAGGCATGACCAGGCAGCTACCCAAGGCTCAGAAGATCAAGGCAGCGCACTGGGGAAGACGGAAAGACCTACTCTCCCTGTTGAACCTAGCCACCTACCTTCCAGCAACACAGTGACCGTCTCCCCTTGAGGTGCAGCCAGGCCGCTACTTAACGCCCAGGAGACCAAGGTAGCAGCCCTGGGCAGGCTTGGATTTTCTTATGGTAGGAAGGCTTAACATTGTGAGAAAAACCAGGGTGAGTTGTTGGTAATAATATCAAGGCTACTCCAAATCAGTATTGTGGGATAGCTTTGTTTTCTAATTTTTATATCTTGCTTTAGTTTTAACAGTTGTAAGTAGATTTTAATTGTTTTCTTTGCTGCTACAAATGGTTACAAACATTCAATAGTATTAGTGGTTTGAACCAAGCAGTGGTTTGTCGCTGTTGTGTTGATTATTACTTTTTTACAGTGATTTTATTAGTATTGCTGTTTTTGTGAATGCGTGTATTATTATTGATTTTTGCTGCTATACAAAAGGAATCTTGTTAAATTTTATTTTATTAATATATTTCGTTGTTGGGCTTGGAGTTTTGATTCTGAGTCCTGACCTTGTTGTCCCCTTTTTACCAGCAAATTGGTCTTTAGCTTCCCCCAGTCGCATCAACGGCCATAGCCTGACCCTGGCCTGACTGTAAGTTAGCTTGCAGCCCAGGATTGCGTGATGGTTCTTACCAGATTGCAGTACAAACAGCTAGGTCTAATTCCAGTGACTGAAGATGTGGCAACATTTGCCAAGGCTCAAACCCAAGCCAAGATTACTGACTTTTTCCTTGCCAAGGGTGAAGCCGACCGTGCCAAAAATGAAGCTGTCCAACGAAAGGCCCCAGACAATGAAATTCTTGATTGGTCCATGGGTCCTCATTGTCAAATGAAGTTCTTGGATATAGGGGAGGCTGGTGACAGTTTAGCCATGGAAATAGCTTCTGTGGAGGGTACTTTAACAGCGGAAGCCCAAACACATTTTTCCGGCCTTTTATCTGTCTCTCCACTTACCAAGGCAAATGAACCATCTAGCCCCACGGTCGAAGCGCCAGTGAAGTCTGTGAATAGTGGCTATGTCCCAGTATCCCCCTCACATAACATGAGGACTTTTTCAGCTGGAGAAAATGGGAATACCCAATACTTTTCCTTCCTAATACATTTTCTTAGTAGTCAGCACGAGCTGATAGAAAAATTGTATTCTCTCTAGTCAGAGGATATAGCTCTAATAAGGAATTTCCTGGCAGAGAGTAACGAGTTATTAACAACCCTAACTGATGCTGTGCTGTGTATAAGAATGGTAAAGGGGAAAACAGCTCCTGATGCCCCATCTACAAATGGGCCTAACCCAAAGGCTCAACCCGTTCCTCTTGACAAAGTCACCAAAGTACCCTCCCCTCTGACACTGTCTAAAATCAAGAAAGAAAAAGGAACAAATGGTAAAAGGGGTATAAAATCTAGGAAGGCAGTTGTAAGATCCAAAAAGAAAAGTAAAAACATCCAAAGCTCTGTTCATTCAAAAAAAAAACATCATTTAACTTCAAGAGGCTATTTAATCTACTAGATGAGCAGAGAAAACCTCTGGTTTCTCCCAAAAGTAGAGCTAAGAAGTCTGAGACGCAGAGATGCAACTCACCAAACTTAATGATCACTATACCACAGCAAACTTCAAATGTTATGATAGATGTGAATCAGGACCCATGGTCCATAGCTGAATTCCCAAATAAGGTAACCTTGGTCCCTTCAGATAGTTCTAGACAGGATATTACACGAGACATCTTGTTGACTAATGTGCCCTGGAAGTTGCAGCTAATGCAACAAAACCTGGTATTTATTAACTACCCAAAACCAACAGGCCAGCTGTCTCAGACTGAACATAAGTTACATCTTTCGAAATTAATTTCATCTTTCACAGCAATCCCCCTAACAGTAGGGGATATTGAAAAGGTTGAATATCTCTTTTACAATTATAACTCAGCCTGTGCAGTTGTAACCTTTGCCCAAAGAAGGGTAGCGGCGGAAATATACAGTGCTAGAGATGTGCTGGTAAGGAAGGGCATAGGAATCAATAGGCATTTCCGAAACACCTATCCCAGTATATCTTTGGGACCCTTGTATATTAAGATCTTAAAGTTACCAAATACTATACACGTTGAACCACCATCTAGTGGAGCTGACCCCAGATGTGAAATTCAAAGCTGCATCCCTAGACCATCTACCCAAGAACATTCTATCTAAGGGAAAACAGCAAAGCACCACTAGCTTGGGGACCTCTACAAATGGTAGAGATTTACAACAAGAATATTTTCTTCCAGAGGAGGCTGGATTAATAGAAAGTTTCTGTAACCTCCCTCGCTCAGCTCAGGAAGATATCCTGCTGAGATTCTCATCTCTGAAAGAGATCTTGATGACCAAACTCCAGATGGATAAAATTGCCTCAGAAGTTCTAAATTCCCAGGATGGGGCGAAGGATTACTCCGACTCGTACAGACAGGCTGACCTTTCAGTAGATCCTTCAACGGTTATTGGCTCTATGAAAGATTCAAAAGCCATGGGGAGAAATCCTCCTACTCAATATTATGCTTACCCCCAGACAGAGAGAGGACTACAGGACCTAGTAAATCAGCAATCTTCAGCCAAGAACCACAGCACCTGTTCACAGGAAGGCAAAGCTGCTGAAATAACTAAACCTTTATCCCGCAGTACAGTACAGGTGGAAGTGGAGGTCCACCCCTTTCCGATCAATTGTAGAACACCTGAAGAAACTCAACAGGTAAGCAACATTCCCAAGCCTTATCCCAAACATAGTGAGAGTGCTTGGCGAGAAATGAGATACCTCAGCAAGGAAGAGTTGGGCATAAATAAGCCCCAGCTACCAACTTTCACAGAGCCCACTATGGCACCGCCGAAAACAATCAAATGTGATCAGATCACAACATTTTTTTGACAAGATTGAATCCCTCCACTCAAGTAAAGGTGAAGATAGAAGTCTCAGTATTCCATTATTTGAGGACAAACTGACCTGCACTCCATTTCTCACGAACCCATTTATTTCATCATTAGACTGTAAAATAGTAACAGACCCCTTGTTTGCCAGTTGACAAATCCCAGCAAATCAAGATTTGTTGAAACATATGGGTCTTTCTTTCTTAGTATGGAATATCGCAGGCTGGAACAGACATAGACAGGATAAAGAATTCCTAAAATTATTTCAGGAACATGATATAATCTGCATCCAGGAGACGTGGATAACGGACACAGAACCAAACAAGATCTATCTAGAAGGTTATTCATCTAGAACCCTCCCTGCAAAAAAGCTTTCTTCCAAGGGCCATCCAGCTGGTGGCCTTGCCACCTTAATAAACCAAAAATGGAGGCTTCACATTGAACAGATCAAAGTGGAAGCTGCCCCATCCCTTCTGACAGTAAGGGTGTGGTCACATAATAGTTTTTCCCTAATCATAATTAACATCTATATCCTTCCCCATAGTACAAAAGCCCCTTTTAACACGCAGTGGACTGAATTGGATACGGCCCTTGATTACCTAGAAAATGAATTCCCACTCGCTTTCTACCTTCTAGATAGATCTTGTTTGGTCAATTACATTTTTATATTGCCCAATACTTGAAGCTCTCTGGGCAGTTCACAATTAAAACCATAAAATGTAACTTGAAAATACATAATATAAAATGTTTTTAAACTTTTAAAAATACCAGGTAAAAACAAGGTAAACCTCAGCATCAGTTACAGCCCAAGAACAGCCTGTGTGAAAAGGTGTGTTTTCAGGAGGCATTTAAGCTACATTTTCTGCCTCCCGAACTACACAAACTGTTACCCTCTGTCTCCAACTCTACTGTCAAGTAGAAGACAAAAACCTGCTTATGATCCTTCCAATTCGGTTTTTAGTACCTTTTCCTTGAAAGTACACCTCCCCATAGATCTCCCGATCAGTGTAACCATGTCAGCTCAAACACTAATTACAATGTTGCTCCCTGGATGACATTTAATTGATATGGGGAGCGCTTTATAATTAATAAGTTGCTAATCCTAAAGTGTATCCACAGATCTATCTCCCTACATGAACAATGAACTCCAATGTAACTTTTTCCTCTTCAGAGGAGTGCATGTGAAAAAGGCATAATGGAATGAAAAAAAATCATAGAGGCTCTACATGCCAGTGCAACATTTTCACATGTAATTCTCCATTGCAGAAATGTTACACACTGGATGTAACTCTGAGTAACTTACTGTAGATCTAAAGGCACTGAACATACACTATAGGAGCAGCATACTTCTGTTCAAGACAGTTCCACATACAGTAAGTGCACTACTACTACCTTTGATGAGCCTCAGAAAGGCTAAGTCTCTTTTTCCTTATGTGTTTACATGAAATTAAACTATTATCTAAAAGAGCAACTGAAAATAAATGAAGACAATGAGAACTCCACAAATACCAGCATTCACTCTTGTAAGACAGACTGCAAACAATCTTTTCCGAAATCCTTATTTAACAGGTACATTACATTCTTTCGGGCTTGTGTAAAACCATCAGAACAATGTGGTTGCCATGATAAGCATGTATGTACAAATGGATTAGCATGCCATCCTTCCAACAGCACAATAAGGCGAGAAAACATCCCAATGTATTTGCACTCTGAAAAGGGTAAGGTACCCTTTTATAATGCACAGGGGTTGTGTCAACAGAACAGTTTTAGCAGTCATCCGTCTTTTACAACTATGCAGCTGTTTATTAGTCTCCAGACATACACAGGGTTTTTTACCTTTTTGATTGCAAAACACCAGTGGAAATTGCAAAAAAGACAAATAATCATTCATCTTATATAGGTACCTCTTATAATTTGTAGTATCTTTGTTACATAAGTTTAAAAGAGAACACTGAGGGTGCAGTTCTGTACAAGCTTACCTGGGAGTTATGTCCTGTTGAATTCATTGGGACTTACTGAGTAGACATGCATAGGATTGTGTTGTAAATCTGTCTAAATGCAATGGAAATCTTTTCGACTTGAACTCTGCACCTTTTATTGGACTAAACTCTGGCCATTATATGGCAATTTCTTGCAAATACAAGAGCTCCAGTATGAACAAGAGGTTCAGACTCAGACCCTGATTCTATGCTTTGGAAAATAGCCCAGTTCTGCTTGGAACAATTCAGAGGCTACTCAAGTACTCAACCCAAGTCGAGATTCAGAAAACTGAAGCTTCCTGCTTTCCACTGAGTAGCATGAGAAATAAAAAAAAAAACAGCAATAACATTTTGCCTATTTTCAGACGTGGAGGGAATTTGCAGGCATACTAGTCCTTTAGGAGGGGATTAGGCCTGCCAAATTTCAGAGAAATAGATGCAGTGACTTCTGTGCTATACACCTTTATATTTTGATTTTTTTAAGGGAACTGCCAATACCTTTTTTATTTCTTGGCAGAATTATATGAAATTTGCAGGGAAAGTTGTGCCTTCTGAGGGGATCAAACCTGCCAAGTTTCAGATGAATAGGTCCAAGGAGTTTTGTGCAAGAGCAGCCTTTACATTTTGAGGATATCCAAAAAAGAATGTGGTTATTCGCCTATGTTCCTTATGGACCATTCTCCTGAAAATGACAGACAGCATAGAAGAAAACAGCAACGTTTCTTAAGGATAGGTGCATCAGTTTATATGGAAGGAATGAGGAATGGCATTCTCCTCCCCTTCTTCCTGTTCCGGGGGCTGTGGTGCTTTGACTGACTGCCCCTCCATTACAAGCAATGGGAGCGATTTTTTTTTTTTACAGCAGCACCAGGGCTGATGCAAATTTTTCCCTGTGTTGTGTCTGTGGTTGGGGACAGGGAGGGCTTTGGATCCTGTGGATCTGAAGCCTCCCCTGATCCACCCATGCCATGCTCCCAACCTTCTCATTTTACCTCTCCCAACATCAGAGCTCTGACATTAGGGTGTTAAGTGCTGTGGAAACTGCTCATGGGGGCTGGAAGGGGGGATCCCTCTGAAGGCAGACTTCTCTCTCCACCTCTTGGAGGGGGAGATCCAATATATCCTATGGCCCCTGGATCTCCAGGGGCCATTGGACAGCAGCCTAAACTGAATTGCCACCTACTAATTAGCATAATCGCTAAGGAGGGTAGAAAGGAGTCCAGCTGCTTACTGACAGCTTCCAGAGTTCTCTGCATCCCAGTTGAGTGTCTGCTTTTGGAAAGCTGATAACAAAACTATGTTTGCTTAACAAACACAACCCTGGTTCAAACCATAGTTTCTCTTCTGGTTTATGGCCAATCAAAAACCATGGTTTGGTTATTTGGACATAAAGTCTAATACCATGGTGGATAAGTGTTATGTCTGCACTGGGCCACACATAGTGGGCCACACACAGATAAATATCCTTATCCTAGCTTGCTTTCAGCTCAAATAATTGTATTCCATGTTATAGCCAAAGACAACTTGAATGATGCCTGTACATCTTAAGAAAGCGATGACTTACTATATTTTACAGCTGGAAATAGTCCAGGTTGTGTGGCATTGGTAATTAGTAAGACCAGCAGAGGACTGAATGAATCATAACACAATAATGTGACATGTTACCAAAAATACGTATCCTTATTTTGCAGAATTTTTAGATGCGTTCTTCTTTAAAAAGATATGTTTGTTTTGTTTATTTAAAAGTTCCATCTTTACTTATGCATGTCTCTTATATGTCTAAAAGGTGTACCGCATATTATGTTTGCTTAATTTGTTTACTGAAATGTACAGTTCCATAGGCAGAATCCAATGCTGCCCATCCGCTAATGTAGCTGGCTGCCTATTCTGGTCTACGTGTGGCCAGCCCCAACAATTCCGTTCCACAAAGTGGCTCCTACTGCTTGCAGAACAGTGATTTAGCACTTCAGGAGGCAAGCCCTGAAACAAGAGGAAACACTCGTTACTGGAAGGGGGCGTGTTGGCAGAGCCTCTTTATGGGAGCTCTGCCAACCTGCCCCCTTCCAGAAATTAGCATTTATGCTAATTTCTGGTTGCCCCAGAAGCATTAAATCTCCATTCTGCAAGCAGGGCTGGCCTGCAATAAAAGCAATAGTTTTTAGAAATATGGAACGGGCATTTGTGTCCTCAAAATAAGTAATCCTGGCATTCCACACCGTTCAACTGACTTTGTAGAAAGGTCTCTTCCTAGCTGGCCAACACCAATTGTATAAGAACAATTATTTAGATGGGATGTTATTAAAATGCATATGCAGCTTGTGAAGCACACAATTAAAATTACACTGAAAAAAACTAATTACTTTTCTCTTCTACAGTTACTTTTCTATTGTATAATTTTGTCAAGCACACAAGTTCTCTCCAGAACAGGCATACTGCATTGCATATGCTCAACAGTTAAATGTACGTGATCACCTAAGTCTTCAAAAGTAAGAGCAGAAGCAGCTGGTTCAAACTACCATATTTATGATGGGCAAATAAAAAGAAAATAATCCTTCAAAAACTCTCTAGAAAATTTACAATAGAGAGGTTTAGTTTTTCAAAGCATATACACAGCTCTCTGGACATCATCCTCAAAAGGAGTGCCACACACTATTCTAGGATCAGTTTCCTTTACCTACTATTCTTACAGTAAAAGAAACATTTGGGGTCTGTTCTTGGGTATTTTCTGTTGGCAGTGCCGCAGGAAGGAACATGACCTCCTCAGCTCTGTGGCAGGTTAAGCAGCCTGATTGAACATTGGCGCTAATTAAGAGCTCTTGTTGTTTGGCAGGACCACCAGAGTACCTTCGGCACTTGTTCATGACAGCAGTACCTCTTTCAGAAATTAACACTTGATGAGTGCAGACAGGGAGCCCAGCTGGTTCTCCTGAGTCCTTCAACTATATAAATGAAGTGTAATAAGAACACTGGTGACTACCAAGGGAAGAAAGAGTATTCGTGACCTCTCTGTAAAAAAACAGAGTATAGTTTTATATTGACTTAATTTTCTTCATTGGGGTTAGATAATGCAGCTGGGGACTGTACAAATAGAACCAAAATAACAGGAGGCAGCACTGAGTTATTTCCATACTAAATATTTGGCTTCATTATTAAACATAAAATATTTTGCTTCTAATATTCACTGCAAATGAAGAAAGGAATTGCAGAAAAAATATATCTTGTAAGAAACATTTACATATGGGCTTGTGATTGTGAGCAATGTAATTCATCAAACATTTTTTAAAAATATATAATTTAATATTCCCAAAATTTAGCGAGCTGATAGCTATACTCCATAGTCAGTCACAAAACTAATTCTTATTCTTTTATCACTTTCCTTCTTGCTCTTAATTAGTCTTAAGACCGTGTCCTGGGCAATGCATGTAGTAGAATGAAATGTGAATGAAACAGTAGAGTCCTGAGGGGGAAAGAATGGACTGCACCACTTCGGACTGCAGGTGGGGGATCAAATTTTTGAGTGCTCTGCGACACTAAAAAAAGAAATCCAGCTTCTTAAAAAAAAGAAAACTAGTACAATAAAGAACAGGTACATTAGAATCTCTCTCCCTATTGAAAAGAGCTTTTTTACTTCAGTGCTTTGTTTTTAAAAATGACATTGTCACCAGTAGTTTGAAGTGTTACCATCTATGCTGCCACTTCAAGATTCTATCACCCCTTTCTTCCTCATGTATAGGTGAGGTCTATACCTCTAGGAAAAGAGGTCATAAGGTAGTTTTATCTTTGAAAGCAGAAACTGTGTGGGCTAAGTGGACTTGGTAGCAACATCCCAAACAAATCCCAAGAATTGAATTACACTACTGGTCACACCAAATCATTTATTGGTTTCCCAAGATTACATCAGCAATTTGATGAACAACCACAGACAACTTATGGTGTGGTGCCGATCATACAGCTAATGTACAACTGACACACAGCTTTGCATACATTTTGACACACAACCAAGCTCAAGCAGAATCTGTTCTAAGTTCTAATTGTTAGTAAACATTGTGGAGGAAAACACTTAAAAGTGTGCAATCGTGTTACCCTATATCTGTGTAACTGATAACTGGGTATAACTGTTGAATTGTTATACTGATAATCAGTATAACTGAGGGGCCCTAGCTCAGTGTGACAGAGCACATGCTTTGTATGCAGAAGGTCCCAGGTTTGATTCCCGGCTTCTCCAGGTAGGGTGAGGAAAGAATCCTGCCTGAAACCCTGGAGAGCTGCTGGCAGTCAGCGTTGACAGTACTGGGCTAGATGGAACAAGGGTCTGACTCAGTATAAGGCAGCTTCCTGTGTTCTAAACTAATCAGAAAAATTATACTCTGCACTAACCTCTTTGAAAATTTTGCATAACAAGGTGCTAATTTTTTTTTTTTTTAATGATGTAAGGATATTTTCAAGACTGAAGTAATACTGTTGTGTATGGGTTATTGTGTGCAATCATAACGTGTCATCTTTACATAGCCTTCTCGCCCTTTTCTACTGCAGCACTCAGGTTGTGGAGCTCCTTCTCTTTTAAGCTTCAGGTAAGCCGCTAATTTTGTCAGGCTGTTTTTATGTTGAAATTGTTTTGTTTTGCATTGCTCTGGTTTTTATTGTATGAAATTTCTATTAGTAATTTGGACTGTTTTACTAGAGGTGTGCACTGACCACATGATTTGACTCAGGACCCCAATTCGGTGCTTCAGAACTAGGCCTGATCCTGCCCAAACCAAATTTTTAAACCCCATGGGTGCTTTGGCAATTCGTATGACAAAGGGAACATATCACAGAAGTGGCTCCAGGCAAAATCCTGCATAGTTTCAGAAGGCCAGGTACAGGGGTTAGGGAGTTATGATGACTGAAAACCAGTTTAAGCCTTTTTTCTTAGTGAAGCCTGGTGGCACTGGAACATAAGAACATAAAAAGAGCCATGCTGGATCAGACCAAGGGTCCATCTAGTCCTGCATTCAGTTCACACGGTGGCTAACCAGCTGCCCCTGGGAAACCCACAAGCACGACATGAGTGGAAACAGCACCTTCCCATGGAAGAAAGGCCATTTCATGGTCCCATTCATACCCTCCTCCAAAGCACAGTGACTGAAGTGCCCCTGGTAAAACATGCCCTATGATTAGAAGGTAAACCTGTCAGTCACTCAAGCACCCCCGCCCCTTTTATCAGAGAAAAAGCAGAAGACACTATTTCGGGAGACTAATGGTCTACCTTTCTGAAGCTGAATTGCGAATAGAGCCTCATCCAGGATACAGCTTTGGTTCTGGTCACTTTGGAGTGAAGCAGCAGAAATGGTTCAAAGGAGCCGGATTCAGCTCAGGCTTTGGCCGAATCTGATGCACAGCCCTAGTTTTTACTGTGTTTTATGTATGTCTGCATTTATTTCATAAAGAAAAGTGGGATATAAATTTTTAAACACACACACACACACATGACACAGACTCATCATATAATTTGGAACCTCATTCAGCAACAGTTTTTACTAGCAGGCTACTTTGAATGGCCTTTCTCAAATAGTCAGGTAGCATGATAAAATAGTAGTTCATCTCCCTCATATCTCTTCCCTTTTTCTTGCCAGTACTTATCCACCATTTCAGCACTTAGATTGATATGGGCACCCAATACAAACTGTGGCAAATTCTTAAAGTGATGGGAGTACCAGACCACCTTACCTGTCTCCTGAGAAACCTGTACGAGGGTCAAGAAGCAACAGTAAGAACCAGACATGGAACAACCGATTGGTTCAAAATTGGGAAAGGAGTACGACAAGGCTGCATATTGTCACCCTGCTTATTTAACTTATATGCAGAGTACATCATGAGAAATGCCGGGTTGGATGAATCACAGGTCGGAATTAAGATTGCCGGGAGAATTATCAACAACCTCCGATATGCAGACGATACCACCCTAATGGCAGAAAGCGAAGAGGATCTCAAGAGCCTCTTGTTGAGGGTGAAAGAGGAGAGTGCAAAAGCTGGTTTGAAACTCAACATTAAAAAAACTAAGATCATGTCATCTGGCCCTATCACTTCCTGGCATATAGAAGGGGAAGAAATGGAAGCAGTGACAGATTTTACTTTCTTGGGCTCCAAGATCACCGCAGATGGTGACTGTAGCCATGAAATTAAAAGACGCTTGCTCCTTGGGAGGAAAGCTATGGCCAACCTAGACAGCATAGTAAGAAGCAGAGACATCACCTTGCTGACAAAGGTCCGTCTAATCAAAGCTATGGTTTTCCCAGTAGTAATGTGTGGCTGTGAGAGCTGGACTATAAGGAAGGCTGAGCGCCGAAGAATTGATGCTTTCGAACTGTGGTGCTGGAGAAGACTCTTACGAGTGCCCTGGACTGCAAGGAGGTCAAATCAGTCCATCCTAAAGGAAATCAACCCTGAGTGCTCATTGGAAGGACAGATAATGAAGCTGAAGCTCAAATATTTTGGCCACCTAATGGGAAGAGAAAACTCCCTGGAAAAGACCCTGATGCTGGGAAAGACTGAAGGCAAAAGAGAAGGGGACGGCAGAGGATGAGATGGCTAGATAGCATCACCGATGCAATGAATATGAACTTGAGCACGCTCCGGGAGAGAGCGCAGGACAGGAAGGCCTGGCGTGCTATGGTCCATGGGGTCACGAAGAGTCGGACACGACTGAACGACTGAACAACAACAACAACAACAGCCCCACAGTGAATCACTTTACTATGAGAGTAAACTACTGCTTTTTCTTAAGTTTCAGTGAGGTTGCAGCCACAATCTGGGAGTAAACTTTGGAAAGATGAGTTTCAACATCTTAACAAATGACAAATCTTAACTAGGTCATTTACATGGGGAAACAGCTGCACTGAACTACATGATAACATGCTTTACCATTCAAGTCTGTAGACAAAGAAGTTGACTAGCCATATATGAGTTCGGAACTGTAATGTGGAAAACTTCATAATTCTGCTATGGTGTTGTACATTAAAAATATTGCCCAAGATTAGAATAAAGAACACTATATAAATAATTATTCAGTGAAATATATCAGACATTATAACTATACAGTGGGTCATTCCATATGTCCATAGTGTACTTGGAACAGTTAATCTAACATGCTACTTCAGAGTTAAATCATGATAAGCAGGAATATATTTAATAAGTAATAATAAATCTATTTCTGGCACAGTGGACAGCCTGGGAAACAAAGTCTGTAGTGTGTTTAAGTCAGAAAGAGGCAATATGTTTAAGTAAGGAAGAGTTTAATTTAGTTCATGAGTGATATATTTTTGAAATTTGTTGGTGAAAGACTGTGGAAACTAGAATGCTGAAGAATGCTTTAAAAAAATAAAGAAAGGCAAAATCTCTTGCTGTGTCACAGTACTTTCATACTTTGTCCAGAAGCCTCAGTGCTAGACTTGTATCTTTTCATGCTTCTAGGATCTGCTTCTCTCTTGATGTACAGTAACTGCTATGTACTCTTTTCTGTGTCAGTAGTAGGTCCTAATTCTAAGCGGACCTTTTCAAATATATTCCATGAATTCTATATAAAGACTCATGCTTATAGAAGAATTATTTTAAAGCTCAGTTTTCATGGGATAGCCCTGACCTACAGTGGTAGAAAGGATCTACTTGGATAGCTATATCAGTAAGCTGTAAAATGCTGCAGGACCAGAAAGGTTCAGGTAAGGAACATGAGCCAGGTCTGCTCCATAATGTCTAGGCTTACCAATAAGGAGATGAAGTTAGAGGCATGTTAGATCAAGGGTGTCTCTGGAGGTCACAAGAAGCACTGACAAGCGATGCATGAGTGTCTTGTGCTTTCCATTATTTATGCTTCCATCATAAAGTTCAAAGGGGAACATTTGAGTCCAAAAACGTCAGTTCGTGCATCCCCCCTTGTAAGTTCGTAATGGCAATATTCAAAGGAGTCATATTCATGAGACACTTGCATATCCACGTTCTGGCACTTCTGCTAATGTCTAAAGCCAATCCAAGTTGCCACCATTCCCTTCCTTATTATATCACCTATCTCTGAAGGTGGGGATGGGAGGGAGAGAGAGGCTAAGTGCCACACTACACAATACGTTAAATGCATAGTGTGCAGCTAGCCCCCGATTTCTGTTTTACTCACAAGCAAGCACACAGGGCCCCAATTTGGATCAGAAGCACCACTTGCAGGTGAGGGAGGTATGAACGTTCCCCCCAACCATTTGATTTCCTTTTTCTTCTTTTTTTAAATCAATTCTTATTGTGAATTTTAACAAAACAAAACATACAAACAAAAAACATAACAAAACCAGAAAAAACATTAAAAAAATAACATATTCTAAAATCCTCAGTTTCAAATATTACAATATTCTAGGAAGAAAAAAAATTAGGAGGAAAAAAAGGTTACACATAAACTTCAGTAAAAGCAGACCAGATATCCAAATATAAGTCCTTGTGCAAGTTATGCCTATATACCACTCTTTCAAATGTTGCTGGCATTGTTAAGTCTTCAATCCATTGCATTATAGGTGAGTGTTATCCTTCCAGTAATGTAGTATCAGTCTTTTAGCAACCAAAAGGGTGAGAAAGATCCATTTACGCTGACCATGTGTTACATTCCAAGAAGCAGGTAAGTAATTTAAAAGAACATTTACATCAATAAATATTAAAAAGCTTTCCAATACAAAATTTATCTGTATGATAACTTCCTCTCAAAAGGAGGCAACTATTGGGCACTTCCAAAACATATGAATAAGAGAAGCATAGGCTACATTACACCTCCAACAATTAGCCGAGTCCGACAAGCCTTTATTAAAGAGACATTGTGGCATCCAATAGACCTGAAACAAAAGTTTTTGCTGAATAAGGTGTATCCAAAAATCCACTGAGATGTCCGATACAGATGCCAAAACGGCAATCCATTGATTAAACAAAATAGGGCATGCCAATTCCCCATTCCATTCCTGCTGTAAGCCACTTGTATCATATTTATTCATTGATAATAAACGTTTATAAACATGAATTGTAGGTCGATATATCTGATCAGCTTCAATGAGTATTTCCAGTAGTGAAGGAGACTCTGAAGCAGTAAAAGCAGCAGGGCCGAATCTAGATGCAAACAAATGTTTCAATTGCAAGTACTGCCATTCTGCTGTAGCAGGCAAATCAAATTTATTTCGCAAAGTTGAAAATAGCAAAAACTCATGATCAACCCCCACTAATTGAGTCAGGGTAAAGATAATTTTATTTTCTCAGGTCCGCCATAAAAACATTTTCTTGCCGATTCTTAAATCTGGATTTCCCCATAAAGTCAATTTAGCATGGGTAAATGGATCAAACTGTAATTGGTGTGACATTATACACCACACTTCTCTAACTGCCAAAATTGTGGGAGGAGCTCTGTCTGCCTTAATATGCCAAGGCCATTAAGCCTAATGCCATCCATTTAAAGAGAGGCTCCAAACAGGAAGCTTCCAACACTGACCAAGGTGGAAAATCAAATCTGAGTGGAAAAGACCAAGATTTAGTACAGGTCAGCAAATAGGCCCGATGGTACATAGCTAGATCTAGAAAACTGAACGCGCCTTCATTAATTGGAAGTTGCAACCTTTTCAAAGATATTCTTGGTGGAAAGGAACCCCCAAAGAATTTACGAAACAAAGCATTAAGTTTTTGGAAATATTTGCCAGGAATAAGTACAGGGATCCCATGTATAACATAAATAATTCGAGGTATGGTATTCATCTTAAGTGTATTCACCTTACCCCATAAATCCAACTTTAAAGATGCCAATCTATCTATATCTCATGAAATATTATTAATCAACTTATTTAAATTTAACCTAATCATTTGAGATATATCTCAAATATATTTGTTTCCCGCCATCCCAGGAGGACTAAAAAAAAAGGGTTCCATGGGCACTGATAGAGGCCTTTTTCTCTCTTTTTTAGCTCTCCCATGTGTGTGTAAGGTACATTTTGGAAAACAAGTAGTGGGGGAGAAGACCTCCACTACCCATGCCCAGTAGTCCCAAACTGAATTGGGCCCCTATACACTTACTTGTGAGTAGAACAGAAAAAGAGGCCAGCTGCACTCTATATATTTAACGTATCATGTAGTTTGACCCTAAATGAAGAAGTTCCCTTACTTAACAGCTGCAACCAGCACCGACCACCTGTTGGAAGAAGGAGAACATGTGGACCCAGTTCAGGTACCTCCTCACAAATATTATTTGATAAGGGAGAGAGTTCTATCCCCAGGTCTACCACAGGCTCTACTCTCCATCCCCCACCTCTCTTCCCCTACTAAACCATTTGTTATTTTACATACACAGGAGAATATGGACTGTGTTGCCAATTTATATTGTGTTCAGAACATCGTAAGCAACTAGGGCACTGATTCAAAATGACAACCATTTATTGAAATATTTGCTGTGGGAAAGAAAGGCAAGTTTCCTCCTGTGCAAGCACCGGGTCATTACTGACCGCTAGAGGGTCGCCGCTTGCGCTGGCATTTTCATGGCAGACTGTAGCGGGGTGGTTTGCCATTGCCTTCCCCAGTCTTGGCTACCTTTCACCCAGCAAGCTGGGTACTCATTTTACCGACCTCAGAAGGATGGAAGGCTGAGTCGACCTGAGCCAGTTACCCGAGACTCGGCTTCTGCTGGGATCGAACTCAGGTCGTGGGAAGAGTTTTGGTTGCAATACCAAGAGTTTTGGCCGCCTACCACTCAGCGCCACACGAGGCTGTGGGTTGTTCAGTCGTTAAGTCGTGTCCGACTCTTCGTGACCCCATGGACCATAGCATGCCAGGCCTTCCTGTCCTCCGCTCTCTCCCGGAGCGTGCTCAAGTCCATATTCATTGCATTGGTGATGCTATCTAGCCATCTCATCCTCTGCCGTCCCCTTCTCCTTTTGCCTTCAATCTTTCCCAGCATCAGGGTCTTTTCCAGAGAGTTTTCTCTTCGCATTAGGTGGCCAAAATATTGGAGCTTCAGCTTCAGTATCTGTCCTTCCAATGAGCACTCAGGGTTGATTTCCTTTAGGATGGACTGATTTGACCTCCTTGCAGTCCAGGGCACTCGTAAGAGTCTTCTCCAGCACCACAGTTCGAAAGCATCAATTCTTCGGTGCTCAGCCTTCCTTATAGTCCAGCTCTCACAGCCAGACCTTACTACTGGGAAAACCATAGCTTTGATTAGACGGACCTTTGTCAGCAAAGTGATGTCTCTGCTTCTTACTATGCTGTCTAGGTGTGCCATAGCTTTCCTCCCAGGGAGCAAGCATCTATTAATTTCATGGCTACAGTCACCGTCTGTGGTGATCTTGGAGCCCAAGAAAATAAAATCTGTCACTGCTTCCATTTCTTCCCCTTCCATATGCCAGGAAGTGATGGGGCCAGATGCCATGATCTTCGTTTTTTTAATGTTGAGTTTCAAACCAGCTTTTGCACTCTCCACTTTCACCCTCAACAAGAGGCTCTTGAGATCCTCTTCGCTTTCTGCCATTAGGGTGGTATCATCTGCGTATCTGAGGTTGTTGATAATTCTCCTGGCAATCTTAATTCCGACCTCTGATTCATCCAACCCGGCGTTTCTCATGATGTACTCTGCATATAAGTTAAATAAGCAGGGCGACAATATGCAGCCTTGTCGTACTCCTTTCCCAATTTTGAACCAATTGGTTGTTCCGTGTCCGGTTCTTACTGTTGCTTCTTGACCCTCGTACAGGTTTCTCAGGAGACGGGTAAGGTGGTCTGGTACTCCCATCTCTTTAAGAATTTGCCACAGTTTGTTGTGATCCACACAATCTAAGGCTTTAGCGTAGTCAATGAAGCAGAAATAGACATTTTCTGGAATTCTCTTGCTTTCTCCATGATCCAGCGAATGTTGGCGATTTGATCTCTAGTTCCTCTGCCTCTTCGAAACCCCGCTTGTACTTCTGGTAGTTCTCAGTTCACATGCTGCTGAAGCCTAGCTTGTAGGATTTTGAGCATAACCTTGCTGGCATGTGAAATCAGCGCAATTGTGCAGTAGTTTGAACACTCTTTGGCATTGCCCTTTGTAAACTGACCTTTTCCAGTCTTGTGTCCACTGTTGAGTGTTCCAAATTTGTTGGCATATTGAGTGCAGCACTTTAACAGCATCATCTTTTAGGATTTTAAATAGCTCAGCTGGAAGACTGTCATCTCCGCTAGCTTTGTTGTTAGTAATGCTTCCTAAGGCCCACTTGACTTCACCCTCGAGGATGTCCGGCTCAAGTTCAGTGAGCGCACTATCATGGCTATCCGGGACATTCAGATCTTTCCTGTATAGTTCTTCTGTGTATTCTTTCCACCGCTTCTTAATCTCATCTGCTTCTGTTAGGTCCCTGCCTTCTTGGTCCTTTATCATGCCCGTCTTTGCACAAAACGTTCCCTTGAGAGCTCCGATTTTCTTGAAAAGATCTCTAGTCTTTCCCATTCTATTGTTTTCCTAGATTTTTTTGCACTGTTCATTTAAGAAGGCCTTCTTGTCTCTCCTTGCTATTCTCTGGAACTCTGCATTCAGTTGGATATATCTTCCCCTTTCTCCCTTGCTTTTCGCTTCCCTTCTTTCCTCAGCTACTTGTAAAGCCTCATCAGACAGCCACTTTGCTTTCTTGCATTTCTTTTTCTTTGGGACGAATTTAGTTGCTGCCTCTTGAACAATGTTACGGAGGCTGTGGGACTTACATATAAATGCACCCATTTTACAAATATATCATGAAATTTAAATGCCCTGGAGCAACATAAAAAGGTGACCATAGTCTGTCAAATGCATTTTTTTTCTATCTAGAAAAATTAATAGTCATTATATATTAGTTCTATATATAATATAATATATATATATATAGTTGTAATATATAACATATATTAGTTCTAGGGGCAGCGGTGGCTTAGTGGTTAAGACGCTGAACTGCAGACTGGAAGGTCGGCAGGTCAGCAGTTCGAGACCCGAGTGCTGCGTGACAGAGTGAGCTCCCGTCTTCAGTCCCAGCTTCTGCCAACCTAGCAGTTCGAAAGCAAGAAATTGCAAGTAGATAAATAGGTACCGCCTCGGCGGGAAAGGTAATAGCGTTCCGTGCACTTCGGTGTTCAGTCATGCCGGCCACATGACCACGGAAGCGTCTTCGGACAGCGCTGGCTCTTCGGCTTAGAAACGGGGATGAGCACCGCACCCTAGAGTCGGACACGACTGGTTGGGGACACCTTTACCTTTTTACCTTTTTATATATTAGTTCTAGTTTCATTCTTCCCTAAGTTATTCTATATACAACTGGACCCGTATCTTTAGAGTTTTCAAGAGGTTTTGCTGACAAAAGTATGTGGAAGTAGAGATTCTAATCTGCATTAGTGATTGTGAATATGCAATAAAGTAGTGACAATTATTCCAGATTAACATAAAACAAAAGTAACATACAACATGTGATACATTAGAAATTGCATACTTGGACATTCAAAGAATTTTTGACAAAGTTCCTCACCAAAAGCTCCTGAGTAAACTGAGCAGTCATCGACCATGGTATCCTTCTGGATAGGTTGTCTGGGTTGGGAGTTGGAGGCACTGCACTACAGTGGTTCCGCTCCTACTTGGATGGCCGATTCCAGAAGGTGGTGCTGGGGGATTATTGCTCTGTGCCATGGCAATTGTGCCATGGGGTTCCACAGGGCTCTATTCTATCCCCCATGCTGTTTAACATCTACATGAAACCGCTGGGGGAGGTTATCCGGAGGTGTGGGCTGAGGTGCCATCAATATGCAGATGACACCCAGCTCTACCTCTCTTTCTCATCAAAACCAGGTGAGGCAGTGGCTGTTCTGAATCAGTGCCTGGGCACGGTAATGGACTGGATGAGGGCTAATAAACTGAAACTCAATCCAGACAAGACGGAGGTACTGTTAGTGGGTGGTTCGTCTGCCCGGCTAGGTGATATTCAACCTGTTCTGGAGGGGGTTGCACTCCCCCTAAAGGATCAGGTTCGTAGTTTGGGGGTGCTCTTGGATCCAGAACTGTCACTTGAGGCACAGGTGAACTCAGTGGCACGGAGCACTTTTTATCAGCTTAGGCTGGTATACCAACTACGCCCTTATCTGGACAGAGATAGCCTAGCTACAGTTATCCATGCTCTGATAACGTCTCGTCTGGATTACTGCAATGCGTTATACGTCGGGCTGCCTTTGAAAACGGTCCGGAAACTTCAGCTGGTCCAAAATAGGGCAGCAAGATTGTTAACAGGGACTGGCCTGTGAGCTCATATTACGCCAGTACTTTTCCAGCTGCACTGGCTGCCAGTCCATTTCCGGGCCCGATTCAAAGTGCTGGTGTTAACATTCAAAGCCCTTAACGGCTTGGGGCCAGGTTACCTGAAGGATCGCCTCCTCCCATATGTGCCTGCCCGGACCTTAAGATCATCCTCAGCGGCCCTTCTCCGTGAGCCCCTGCCAAAGGAAGTGAGGCGGGTGGCTACTAGGAGGAGGGCTTTATCTGTTGTGGCACCCCGGCTCTGGAATGAGCTCCCTAGTGAGGTTCGCCTGGCGCCTACATTGTACTCCTTTCGGCGCCAGGTGAAGACCTTTTTATTTTCCCAGGCATTTTAGCTTTCTAAATTTTTATCTTTGCTGTTTTAAATCTGTATTTTAAACTCCTGTACTGCTGCTAGGTTTTATTGTGGTTGTATTGTTATATTGTGGTTTTAATGTTCTATATATTTTAAATTGTTTTATTGTGTGTTGTTTGGTTTTAGTTTTTGTGAACCGCCCAGAGAGCTTCGGCTATTGGGCGGTATAGAAATGAAATAAATAAATAAATAAATAAATAAAAGGACAGATCTTCTTATGGATTGGTAACTGGGTTCAGTTCTGGGGTCCCCGATCACAGAGTCCTACTTGTATTCAAACAATGCAAGTAGAATGCCCTTTCAGACCTCCTGCACAGGGAGGAGCGGTCAAGGACTGAGGGGGCAGAGGCTGGTACACATGAGGATGTAGGGTGCAGGGCCTTAGCTTTCTACCCAATTTAAGCCTAAACGCATTCAAGCAAATTCATGAACAGGGCTACAGTTCCACTCCTTTCTGCCCTGGTCAGGCTGCATCTGGCATACCATGCCCAGTTCTAGATGGCACATTTAAGAAGGCCACTGACAAACTGGATTGTGTCCAGAGGGGGATGATCAGGACAGTGAGGTGTCTGGAAATCAAATCCTATGAGGAACAGTTGAATGAGCTGGGCATGTTTAGCCTGAAGAGATTATTAAGGGGAGACATGATAATGGTCTTCAGTTATCTGAACTGCTGTCACGCAGAAGATGGAGTAGATTTGTTCTCAGTTACTCCACAGAGCAGGACTAGAACCGATGGGTGGAAAATGCAGGGAAGCAGATTTCAGATAAACATTCAGAGAACCTTCCTGAGTAAGAGCTGATGGAAGTGGAACAGACTGTCAAAGTAGGCAGTGGGCTCTCCTTTGCTGGAGGTATTTAAGTAGAGGCTGGACAGCCATCTCTCATGGCTGTAGCTGCATTCTGCATTGAGTAGGGGGTTGGAATAAATGACCCCCAACACTCCTTCTAATTGTATGATTCTATGAGTAGAAAGGAGTATAGGTAGGTCCAGGGGGAAGACAGTCAGGGGAGCAAGTGCCCCCTCCCAAAAGATATGTAGATGATCCACTGCTGTGCCCCGGTGGTTACTTAAGGAAAGTTATTTTGCACATACAAATTATAAGTGAATTAGAAACAGTAATTTTTTTAAAAAAGGCTACATTCCTAAGGATGCTTACTCCTAAGCAAGTTAATCAGTAGGACTTCAGAGAAAATGTGTGGAATGAATGTGTTAACGTGAAATATACTGTTATTTCTCTTTCAGAAATCAACATGTGGGACAAATCTTACCCCCCTCCCAAAGCACCCCTCTGTGCTCCCCCAATATTTATTTCTGGTGCTACCAATGCAAAGCAGGTAATGTTTACTGTTCTATCTATAATAGCAACACAGGAAGCTGCCTTATACCAGGTTAATTTGTCCATCTAGCCCAGTATTGTCTACACTAACAACTCTCCAGTTCTTAGGCAGAAGCCTTTCTCATTACTTGCTACCTGATTCTTTTAACTAGAGATGTCAGGGATTCTGCATGAAACACACATGCGCTCCTACTGAGTCACACTCCCCTCTCCAATTATATATTGTAGATGGGCCAATTCACTGATGTCACAGTGTATCATCTGAATGAAACCATTCAAGCTGTAATAATTTAAACTGGATTTTTGTTCTATTTACTGCTAAATTTGGTATACTCTCATATAGTGGAACTATATTTCTGACTTGAAATAGATAGAAATGGTGATCTGCATTCTGTATGCAAATTGTGGTTAAGTGAAATCAGGACAATAATATTCTATATTTCTGAATTTCACTTAAGGAACGTCTTTCCTTTGGAGAGTGACATTCTTAATCTGACATTTTTGAAATTAAGCTGCAAACTTCATGGAAGTCATTCTGAACCTTTCAGTACAAACACCAAGAATAAGTTTGATTATTTGTATCTTGTACCAGCATCTGTAAGTAAAATTTAAAATCTACAGAAAGATGCACTACGTATGAGTAAAAAATGGTTCCTCTTGTGACAACTTAGGGTTACTACAACCCCTAAATCACATCTATCTATTCTATGAACTCTGCTGGATCAGACAAAAGGTCCATCTAGTTCAGCATACTGTTTCCAGACAGATGTTTCCAGGAAGTCCACAAGCAGCCCACATTTCCAATACAAGTTTTTAAAACTGGTGTGCAACTATTTTGTTAGTGAAGGGCCTTGTGCGAATTTCATGCTGAGTTTTTATTATTTTGTAAAAACATACTTTGTGGATGTGTTATGTGTATATTATACACATAATAAAGTATGTATGTTCAATAGAAAAGTACATGAAGACCTCAGTTATGATTAACCAACAATATTTTAGCATTTCAAAAATAATCATGGCAGTTCCCCTCAATGAATGGTACTCTATTACAGTAAAAATGAAATGCTTTTACAATAGATTGGAGTACTCTCATATATACATTGTTTTCCTTTATTAGACACAATTAGCAGTGCTATTATCGGTGAAATTCCCTACTCTGTTGATAGTTTAGTTGAATACTAAAGAGATTCTTTATCTCTAACAAGCCAATATCAACTTGCAGCATATTGTGAACTTCTTGCTGTGTAAGTCTACTTTCTGTTTTAGCAACTATGCTTCTGAAATACAAGAAAGGAAAGTCAAAGCACACAAGAAAAAAACCTAGGGACAAGTTGTTTTATTTTTGTTTAAGCTCTATTTATGTTGTCATTAAAGAACCATTCAACTATTAAGATTTATGGTCCAAAGAAGACTGGACAGTCTATTATATTGTAGGCTTTCAAGTATAGTTGTTCAATTTGCAAACTGCAATTGGTTAATGAAGCTAAACTTAATTAGTTCAACTTTCTGCAGCTCACATCAAACAATGCTGTTTGATATATTCTGCAAGAAGCCCAAGTCTCCTACAGCTGGCTAAGTGTCACAATGAAAAGGCAGCTATATGCAATTCTGGGAACTGAAATGAGCTGTTTTAAGTAGAGCTTTTCTTCCATTTTCTGAGACTGCTCTACTCTGACCTTCCCAAAATCAATCCTTTGCGGATTAACATGTAAAGCAGTGTCGAATTAATTTCAGAAAGCGAATATGAGATCAGCCTAGGATCATACAAAACATCTAACTCCTAAATACACTAATGCTTCCAGGCGCTCAATGAAATGTTGTCAATAAAAAAGGGAGGGGGGAGTTAGGAGGATTTGAAGCATGGAGCAATCTATCAGGCTAGTTAAAGCTTTGCCTACTTCTGTGGCATAGCTAATGCATTCCTCTAGAAGTTAATCCTATTTCTAAAGGCCCTCCCGTGAGGAGCACATAGGCCGTGCCGAATGAGAACTAAAATGCATTAAAATTCTAAACAACGTCACCAAAAGGCACACTATTGGATTCTAAATGTCGACAATAAATGGTTCATTAAAAGTGCAAGGTTTTAAAAAGACCATTTTTAAACATATATTTCTCAGGAAAACACTGACATTTAGAAACACTAAAAATTTTCATCATGAAAATTGATAATTAAAAAACAATAATGAAACAAGTTTATACAAAATTATGAGAATCCTAAGACCAAAAAACAGGCTCTGAGAGCATGTACTTTGCACAGAAATTTATCATAATAGTACAATTAAATCTACTATAGTACCCCTAGCATATATTTAATTCCCTAAAGAATTTTTAAAATATCAGTTATTCATACTTCTTAGCTAAGAAATTATACTAAAATGTTAACTCTTCCCACCGTGTGCATTCTTAAATTATTGAAATACTATTACATGTACAACCCTGAAAACAAGACACATACAAATATATATATATATATATATATATATATAACACACTGATAAGTGAATTCTTGGATTTGACATCTTATGGCTAGCATTTATTCTCAAGGTCATGAACTGGACAATGGCCTGTTTCAGTCCTAACATTTCTGGACCAACAAACCATGTTTGTTTGTTTGTTTGTTTATTTATTTCTATACTGCCGAATAGCCGAAGCTCTCTGGTCTATGGTTTGTTGGACCAGGAACAAACAACAATTTCAACTGCTCCCTTCCCACCCCTTCCAGCTGTAGAAAAGACTCCCTGGTTTGTTAAACTCCAGTTTTCTCATGATGTCAAACCAGGAAAGTATAGTTTAAATGTCTGAACAAACCACTGTTTGATCCCAGGGAGGCTTAGTGTTAAGCTGAAATGCCCCCTAATTTTGCTGCCCCATTCACAGGTGGCAAAATTGGGAATGGAGGAGGGACACATCCCGTCCAAGACAAACTCTCTGAATATTTTGTGGCCTCCATTATCTATGGCAGGAGTTTCTTTTATTCATTCCCCACCCCCCCTCGCCCTTTAAAGATATTCTTTTGACAGTGGATGATAGCCCTCTGGACATTATTTTCTCCCCCTGGAATGACACTTCTCCCACAGAGTGAATGGGGGTTGTATCAACTTCCCAATACATATATCAAGGTAAGAACAGTACTCAATCATATTAGAAAATAAAACATGTAAGAGTCAAGCTGTTAATACAAAATTTAACATGGGAATCAACCCTGACACAATACAAATGATGTTATAAATGAACACAGTATAAGAAATGTGAGAATTCAGAGATAATCCAAACTGTTAAGATACATGTGAACTCAACAGGGCATATAGATCTCTTGCATGTAAAGATGACCCCATTCATTTCAGAGAAAGTCTGTAATGCTGGCACAGATCTTTGTCTCTACTGAAATAACTCTACTGAAAGCCCTAAATGATAGCAGAGCTGCATCAGAACTCCAGCAGATATATGAATGATGTGGGTCAAGATGACAATAAAAGAGAAAAACCCTGTGAAATATCATGAGGAGCCTCCACATGATCTTATAATGACCTCATACGTAATGTACCAAATAACCCAAAATATATTCATGCTATAGTGATACACTAGCAAATACATTTACTAAGGAAAGCATTTAGAATGACAACTGATGGAGTACTGTTCATCTTTAGGATACATGTGTGACAACTTCCCTAATCCTAAGGCAAAGTAACATGAGAAAATGTAATTTGGCTAGAAGCAATGACTTAGAATTTAGAAAATATTCAGAGCAAACTTGAAAAAGCATCAGTGTGTTCAAATTAACACAATCATATACATAGCCAGGAATGGGTGTCATCTTTCTTCCTGAAAGGTAGCAAAGTTTGCACATAATTTTCCAGAGCAGAATATCAATTACTATCAGGTTTCCAAGGTAAGCCAATTAGAGAATAACACTACATTCAGAGTGGCTAAGAAAGGGGTCATCATAACCTACGGAGTAAGTGTTATCGAACCGCCTTATGTATAAAGATGGTCACATCTTAGAGGCATAAAATGGGTCGTTTGTGCTGATAAGACATTTTTATGGTTTACAAAGTTCTTCAGAGTATTAACACTTCTGTAGAACTATACTCTAAACACAATTTTAACACATATGTAAAAAACAAATAGTTTAACAATGCACATTTCTAGTTTTATGCTATTGTATAACTAAAAAAATAGCCTTAGCGTAAAGTTTCGTTGTGTATTCATCTTCTTGATACTATTCAGTTGGATCCTAACAACTGTGAGCTGGATTCTGTTCACAGAATAGGGTTTGCCCACCCACTCCTTTGCACCCCCTGAAAAGCCAGTTCGGAGGGTTAGGGATGCTAGAGAATGGTATGGGATATAGCACAGAGGACGCCAGATGAAGGAGGGAGCCAGCAGAAATCATGGATCCTGCCTTGAGTAAGCAAAAGTGCCTTTCCTCTTCTACCAGACTACGTTGGAGTCAAGCTATTATCAATCAAGAGGACGTTTGACAGTATAAATTTTGGCAGCCCTGGCAACTCCTCTGCAAAAAAGGTAGGCCTCCAGTTTTCCAGTTGTGTACTGCCAAAATTTCACTTGAAGGACAATAATTCATTATTTTGTAAAGTATTTGGTGATGGATTCTGTCAATATTCAATACACGGACTGAACAAAAGTGTACAGTTAGAGAGGATTCATGGGAGGCCAGTTGTTTAGAGTGAGCAAGGCTGTGCTGTCATGCCTGCCAAAGAGCCCTTGTAGACAGAGCCCAATCTCTTTCCCATTCCCCAGTCTGCCTGTGATCCTGTGCAAAAACTTGCATGTTTGCAGTGGACTTAAGCACTTTCCTACCTTGGCTGTGCATGCATCTCTCTATTTCTTTGCCTGGTTGGCTCACCTTTTCATCATCCCCTGTGCACAAGTGCGGCTCAGCTCCAGAAAAACAAAATATAAACAGAAAAACACCTCCAATTCTAAGGCTTAGGTAGGACATCCAGGAGGACTGCTCTGCCTGATTCTCCGCAGGTTCACTCAGATTGGCTGGTGGGAACACTTAAGATGTAGCTTTCTGTTATGAACTGGGCTGGATGAGGGCCAATAAGCTGAAGGTGAATTCTGACAAGATGGAGACTCTGTGGGTGGGTGGCCCCCATGTCTGGGAATTAGGCAGGATACCTATTCTCTCCCTGAAGGATTGGGTTCATAGTCTGGGGGTACTCCTTGAAACATCTTCCACTGGAAGCTCAGGTGGACTTGGTCACTTGGAGTGCCTTCTGCCAGCTCCAGTTGATACATCAGCTAGGGCTATTCCTAGATAAGAATAATCTGGCCATAGTGATCCATGCATTGGTAACCTCAAGATTGGATTACTGCAATACGGTCTACATAGGGGTTCCTTGAAACTGGTTCAGAAACTGCAGCTAGTGCGGAATTTTCTCTCCCTTTCCCACCCCGCTTTGCAGAACAGATCTTGGACTATTGATTGGCCTCAGTTTGCCTTTTCTCTGTAATGAGTTTCTCCTAGAGCAGAAAAATGTGGGTTCAAAGGAATGATTTTTGTGATGTTTTATGTGTCAGACCCCTCTCCTCCAACTGTGCTTTACACTCATAACCTTGAAGTTACTCTGCCTAATGTGAGCCCTGGCTTCATTTACCACTGGCTCTGCCTATTGTGAACACTGCTCTTCCTATACATAGCTCTGCCTGCAGTTAGCTGCCCAACCCTCCAACCCACCAGCCACCAAGAGGATTGAAGAGAACGAAACAACAAAGGAAGCAGACAATTTATTTGATGGGAGCAAGGGAAGGGACAGGAATGGATGAGCTAGGTTTATTTCCTTATATCTTCTCCCTGATATGAGTGTTCTGGACAAGGAATTATGTCTTTTCATATTATGCAGTATTATCATCTGCCTTGAACCAAAGGGACAGCATTGGCTATCAAGATGTCTACATACTTAAACAGCATTCTCTCATCTTCTCTTAAGAATATAATCAATAGGCCTTTACATGGTCTATATTGTTTTCAAATAGGTCTCAGACCGACCTGGACAGGCTGGACAGGAGACACATTTCCTACATGGCAGTTGTAAAATTTTAATCAGGTTTTAGAAGCAGAATACAAACAGCAGGAGGGTGATCAAGGCGGAGATCTGGGAAAGGTTTACTTACAGCTACTAGGTTATCTTTTGAAAACAGATCCACCACAACCTTTCTTCTCTTCATCCCCAGTTTATTTGAATCTGAGACAGATGTTTAACAAGAACGAAAAACTAATGTTTTTGATGGTTCAGAAACCATTTTTGTAAAGCAGATTAAAAGACTGCAGCAGTCAAGATGCATTGTTGTTTGAAGCATAAATAACAGCTTTTTTAAGGGATTGTGTTAAAGCTGTTGCCATGGTGCCTGTATTCTAAGATTAAATGTCGACAAACATGCTCTTAAAATACAAGCGACTCCTCTTATGCAAAAGACTGCTGGTTATCAATAGTTATAACCACTTTTAGAGGGCAATCTGAATGCACACTCAACTTCTAAGCTACTTCATAAACACTACTAAAATCTGCACCATTATGCTTAAGAGAAATGTAGTCAATTAGGGTAAGTTTTCTTTCCAAGTATAATCTACACTATTGGTTTATAACTGCATGAGTGCTAATCAAAAGAGTAGCCTAATTATCTTTCAAAATATTCCTACATTATGCACATAACTCTGATAGGAGCTGCTAAGCAGACCAATTCAAGTGAACTCAAACAAAATTGGAATTAGGTCATATCTTAGCAGTTTAATACCAAATCCTGCAATGTGTCAAATACTAAGAAGGCACTAAGCAACATGCAGCTTCAATGGAAGTTAAAGTCTCTCTACCTCTCAGATTCAGAATGCTGAAGCTAATAAGAAGGCAGTACATATTGCACAAGCCACAGCAGTAAGATTTCCAAAATCCAACAGACTGAAGTAAAATGTGAGCTCAGTACCACTATGATACAGAATGATAAATTCATCCCAACCACAAATATATCCCATTCACCTTGGCTTCAGTGATTAGGACCTTTGCACTGGGTGCTTCAAATTAAAATCTATACAGAAGTAATGGTCATGCATACTAATAAGACTAAACCTCTCAACCACATTGACCAAATCCTGGTGTTGAGTCGGAGAATGGTACAATTGTTTTGTGACCAAAAGGAGTACCTACTGAGATTTAGAGGTAAGACTGTGTTATATTTATACATCATTTGTTTCACGTGAGTAATGGTGTGATAAGGTCACTCTAATCAATTCAAAGTGCTCTAAAAGGTTGTTTTTTGTTTTTGTTTAATCATTTCATACCTCATATTCATGTGCATCATTTCAATTCTTAGTTTTCTTGTTATCACACAGAATGGTAAAGGTTATATTTACTTCCTGCAGAATAAGAAACTGTCTAAGTTCAGAAAGAAAATGTGACATTAAACAAGTAGCAAGATAGCACAGACACTGTGATAATTCATAGTAGACAGGATGTTCCACACCTAAGATGCAAGGACCACCCATTTCCTGACATAAAAGGACATTCTCAATAGGAGGACAACATACACACACTGGGGAGCTCTATAACTAAAAGAAACCAAAATGGGGACACAGTTCTAAGCTTTTTTTTCCTCTGATGCAGTAATTCAGTCACCACAGCTAAAAGAAATTGTAGAGTTGGAAAAAGTGCTGAAAAGGGCAACTAAAATGGTCAAGGGGCTGGAGCATCTCCCCTATGAGAGGGAAGGTTACAATAGCTGGCATTGTTTAGCTTGGAAAAAAGAAGGGTAAGGGGAGACATGACAGAGGTGTACAAAATTATGCATAGTGTGGAGAATGTGGATAGGGAGACATTTTTCTCCCTCTCTCACAATACCAGAACCTGGGGTCATCCCATGAAGCTGACTGGTGAGAGATTCAGGACAGATAAAAGGAGATATGCCTTCATGCAGCACACAGTTAAACTATGGAATTCGTTACCACAACATGTAGTGATGGCCACCAATTTGGATGGCTTTAAAAGGGGTTTAGATAAATTCCTGGAGGAGAAGGCTATCAATGGCTACTAGTCCTGATGATTATGAGCTACCTCCAGTATCAGAGGCAGTATGCCTACATACTCCAGTTGCTGGGGAACATGGGTGGGAGGGTGCTGTTGTGCTCATGTCCTGCTTGTGGTTTCCTGGTCAACAGCTGGTTGGCCACTGTGTGAACAGAATGCTGGACTGGATGGACCCTCGGTCTGATCCAGCATGGCTCTTCTTATGTTTTTACTTTCAGTGGGCGGTATCCAATGGGGGCACTGAACCCCTGCCTATTCTGTTACACTCCCGCCAATTCCGTAGCGCAAGCAGCCACTCTGGTTGATTCCATTGCGCAAGCAGGGCTCATTGCTTGCTCAACAGAGATGTAACTTCTCCTAGAGGAAGCCCCCAAATGAGAGGAAATGCTTGTTTCTGGATCAGGATAGGTTGGCAGAGCTTCATTATTCAAGCTCAGCTGACCTGCCTCATTCTAGAAATGAGTGTATTAGTACTTTCAAGAGAACTGTAAATGAGCTAAATGTTTGTTGCACAAATGATAGACACCGCTTGCAGAACTGAACCGGCAGGATGCAGCACCCCATTAGATTCTACCCACTCTTTAATTATGTGTCAATAAATTAACATATACTTTGGAAAAAATGACCTGGTTCACACAACACGACAGCCTACCATGGCTTCATTTCCCCGCAGGGGCTGTTGCATTGCGCTAGGCACCCATGGGCACCCAGCTTGTCATGTTGTGAACCCAGGTGTCAGAGGTTGTTTGGCCATTAGACAGTGCTCGAATAACCTATGTCTTGTTTTAGGGTTATTTGAGGGTTGTCTAACTGTCAAACAACACACACTGCCTGGGTTTGCACTGGATGACAAGCCACAGCAAATGGGATGCCCATGGGCACCATGCAAAAATGGCACTCACGAGTGTCTGGCACAATGCAACAGCCCTTGTGGGTAAATTAAGCTGGGCTGGACTTGTGAACAAATCCAGACACTTTGATCCAATGCAGGGGTTCAGATGGATCGTCTCTTCTGCACATACAAAAGGCTGAAACAAGGTCATAAAATCCCCCATATTCATCAACTTAGCCACTAAGGCTGCATTCAGACATAATACTCAACCATGGTTTGAAAAGACAAACCATGGTTTGGGATTATGTCTGAATTTATGCCGGTTTACAGGTGGACTGCCAAACCAGGATATCAAACCACATTTGTACTAACTGTGGTTTGCTATTATGTATGAATGCATAAACCACTGGCAAATCATAATTAGGGCTACTATTCTTCCTCAAAAGGCTGCTGCACCATGGAGACAGGAGTTAACATCTGAAGCTGAGTGCTGAGCAGAGAGACAATGGAAGCAGATAGGCAGTTCTAAACCATGGTTCGCCTGTTGTACGTCTGGAAGTTGAAGCCATAGGGCTGACTTGGAAGTAACAAGCATCATCCTCAGCGGTCCTTCTCCATGAGCCCCTGCCAAAGGAAGTGAGGCGGATAGCTACTAGGAGGAAGGCCTTTTCTGCTGTGGCACCCCGGGTATGGAATGTGCTCCCTAGTGAGGTTCGCCTGGCACCTACATTGTATTCCTTCCAGTGTCAGGTGAAGACCTTTTTATTTTCCTAGGTATTTTAGCATTTTAGCTTTCTAGTCTTTTAGCTTTGCTGTTTTAAATCTGTATTTTAAATCTCTGCATTGCTGCTAGGTTTTATTCTGGTTATATTGTTATATTGTGGTTTTAATGCTTTAATATTTTATATTGTTTTACTGTGTGCTTTTTGGTTTTAATTTCAGTGAACCCCCCAGAGAGCTTCGGCTATTGGGTGGTATAAAAACAAACAAACAAACAAACAAACCAACAAAAGTGTGCTGGTGCATGCTGCCCAATCACTCTTGCTGTTGCTGCTGCTGTTTTTATTGTTGGTTTTTATTACTGCTTTTATTGCTGTTTTTATTGTGTTTATGTTTGTATCACTTTTAATATCTTGATGGTTCTATGTGTTTTATTTCTGTAAGCCCCCTGGGAGGGCTTCTGCCCTGAAAGGTGGCCAAAAAATATTTTAAATAATAATGATTATGATGATTGGCTCTAACCAAATGAGGAAACTACTGGCCATGGTTTGCTTAGTGTTATATCCTAACTGGGTTCCCTGGCTTGTTGCACTCCTAACAAGTGTCAAGTGTCTAGCTCCTGGCTTCTTTTGTAGTTACAGGAGTCCTTTTGCTAGTCAAACACTTTTATTACCCAGACTAAAGACAAATCAGCATTGCCTGAGGCTACAGATGTAATCCACATGCAGAAATCAGGAGCAGACTTCACCAGCCAGCTTTGCATAATAAAGACCTACATAAGCTGCAGTTAACTGTCTCAGGTTACAGCACTATGAAAGAATTGCAAGGAAACCTTCCCAAGTCCCGCCCTCAAGGTGGATCTTTCCAAAGAGTCATTTCTCTGGCTGCCAGCCTCTTGGAGTGCCTTGTGACTAGGGTGTCAGAGAATTTCTCCACGAATCTCCGGGAGGCCAAATGCCAACGCATTCGGCCCCCAGAAATTGGTGGAGAAATGGTCCGCCCTTCCCCCCGGGATGGGACTTACCTTGAGCAAATGTCCCTGGCAGTGGCGGCTCCCGGCGGCCGGTCTTCCAACCGGCTACCACCGCTGCCGCCATTTCCAAGTAAAACAACAACAACAACAAACGTGATAGGCTACGTAAAGATTTACGTAGCCTATCACGGCTAGATTTTCAAAAAACACCGTGATAGGCTACGTAAATGTTTACGTAGCCTATCACGGCTGACGCTGGAAAAAAAAAAAGCGCGTACGCAAATGGCGGTGCCCATGGGCACCGCCATTTGCGTTCCTTATTTTGGCACGGGTAGTCTACGTAAATATTTACGTAGACTACCCGTGCCAAAATAAGGAATGCAAATGGTGGCGCCCATGGGTGCTGCCATTTGCGTACGCGCTTTTTTTTTTCCTTTCAAAGTCAGCCATGATAGGCTACGAAAACATTTGCGTAGCCTATCACGGCTGACTGCAGGCCAGGGACGCAAACGGCGGCGGCTACGGCTGCCGCCATTTGCGTCCCGGCAGGAGAAGAGGTTTCGCGGCCAGAGAGACGGGGTGCTCCCCCCCAGCCAGAATTTCGGCGGGGAGGGATGGGGCGCCTCCCCCCTGGCCAGAATTTTGGTGGGGAGGGATGGGGTGCCTCCCCCCTGCCCAGAATTTCAGGGGGGGGAGGGACGGAGCGCCTCCCCGCCACCGCGAAGCAAGCTTCGGGATCAGGTAAGTGACTTTCGTCCATCCCTACTTGTGACTTGGCATTGCTTCTCCTTTTCATGAGATGTTTCGCCCACAGATCTCTTACTGCCAACCCCCCCTCCTCATTGGAAAGGAAGGAAAGGTTCCTCCTGTGCAAGCACCAGGTCATTACTGACCCCTAGAGGGACGCCGCTTATGCTGACGTTTTCATGGCAGACTATAGCGGGGTGGTTTGCCATTGTCTTCCCCAGTCGTGACTACCTTTCCCCCAGCAAGCTGGGTCCTCATTTTACCGACCTCAGAAGGATGGAGGGCTGAGTCGACCTGAGCCGGCTACTTGAGACCCGGCTTCCGCTGGGATCGAACTCAGGTCATGAGGAGACTTTCAGTTGTAATACTGCAATACAATCCTCCTCATTAGGATCCTGCATTCCCATGGTTTCATAGGCCTCTCGCAGGCTATTTTCCAAATGATTAAACTACAGCTGGGGATCCTCCCCTCTGTCACTCTTATTCTCAACAATCTCCTGCTCATGCCAGCTTGCCACTTCGACAGCACTTTCCCCCTCCCTGTCTGATTCCAAATCTATTCCCATGTCATCCTGGGGTGCGCCTGCAGAGGTGTTGAGCTCAATCCCTACAACAAGACAGAATCACAAGCCAAGACCAAATCCTATGATTCCAGCTTGTTAGGAGAGCAACAAGCCAGGGATCCCAGTTTGGATGTAATATAAACAAACTACGGATGAAAATTTCCTGGTTTGTTTAGCCACTCCTACAGGAAGGAAGAGCCAAGCAGGAGCAATCAGGCAGAATGCGCCAGCACACTTGTTCAGACTTATCATTACATCTGAACTGGCCCCATATAGTGTGGGTTCTTAACTAAAGTTAGCACAAGTCATGATCTGAGCCTTGTGTGGAAAAGACTCCAATCCTAAATTAGCGTGCACAGCTGCTGGTTTAGTGGAGAGTACAAATCAAGGGAGGGGCAACACAAGGAAATCTGTAAGGGTTTATAAAACTCTGTACACAGTCATGAACTATTAAATTAAAGAGGGTCTTTCAACTTTCAGCCATTTCATTCACAGTTAGAAAACTGTTACTTGGCTTGTATATGGCTTGAATTTATATTATAATACATTTTCTTGCCAATGAGTACTATTTTTTAATGGAAGTTCACTGGCCTACTCAGTTTACTTCCACAAATGCATTTAGCAAGATCAGAAAGTGTTTCACAGCCCCAAAAGAATTAAATTCTATATTAGTAAGGATTATACCAATCAATGTTACATTTTTTAAAGGATTAACAATTAAACATTTAAAGTACATTACCATTGATCTTCAGCATAAAATAGTTGTGATCAATAAGGAGCTAATCTGGAAATTTGATTGAGTAATCCTGTTTACTATAGTACAGCATAAGCATAATTTACACACACAAAAAGAGAAAAAAAGAATAACCACTCTGGGTAATAGTTTGAATCATTAGAACAGCATTTATAGAGGTATTTAAATAATCTAAATTCTTAGAATCTGAATTATGTACATTTACACAGCAAATCACTGAAAACGTATAAGACGTTTTCAGTGATTTGAAAACGAGGCCTTACTGCATAACAAAAGAGGCAATTTTCACACATTTCAGCTAAACTGATGATTCAAGAAAAAACCGTACATATACTGAATTGAGAGTCACTTAAAAAAAACTTGACAATGATTTACGAATCGAATACTGACTGAAATTGTATGGGTATTTTGTAAAAGCTTGAAATATGAAGATGGGGGTTGACAAGACAATTGAAAAATACTGTTGTCCCATCGCTGACCCACCAGTTTTAGGGAGTGGGCAACATACAAAAAATAAGTTGTGCCCACAATCACAGTTCTGTGAGTCTAAGCTGCAAGCTCATGCGCTTCCCTTGTGAGTATACATCTGAAGCCCCACTGGTGGTGGTGGTGGTGGTGATGGGGGAAGCAGCCAAGTGCGATTTTGAGCAGAAAAGGGCAATATAGAAAGCGTTAGGCACCCATTCCTTCCCACCCCCATTGCTTCTCCACTCAAAACCAGTCTCCCTACCTGTTTTTCTAGGTTTTTTTTCATGCGTGCGTGTGTAGTGTCTAGTTTGATACTCAGAGTAGACAGTACTGAGCCTTTGTACCAATGTTCTGTTTTAGTAAAAGGCAGGAACATGCATTCACATATAACACACCTATAGACAGTAACGGAACTGATTTGGTCATGGGTCTAAGCTGCAAGCTCACACACTTCCTCTCTGACTTGCTGCTTCAGGTAAACCATAGCTTGCTATTGACATTCAAATTGGCAAATTATAGTTTATGCTTGGTTTCCAGTTCTGACTTGTAGGTGTGCCAATCTGAAGGTCAATAGGAAACAATGGTTTACCTAAGCCAGGAAGTCAAGGAAGGAATTGGAGTAGGCAAATGTCAAGAGAGGGCGGTCAGACCCAACAATCAAACCATGGTTTGTCTAGTACATCCAAACCAGTCTATGCACAGTCCATATATACATTCATACATGTGCAATTACGCATATACAGGAATACACCCAAGAGAAGAGACAGACCTCCCACAGACAGACAAAAACATGGGAAACAAAGTGTTCTGCTTTTCCCTATATACCAACAGCAGCATTTTTCTCTGTGGAATGAGCTGAAGCACTCCCTGGCAAATGAAATGGTTCTGTGTTCTATCAGACTTTGTCCAACAGGAGGCCTAGCCAGTAACTCTGAGTCCATCTGAGTTGGGTTTTGACTTTCCAAATCATGAAGAGTTGCACCACCCTGTCAAAAATATCTTCCTACTGGAATGGTTGAAAGTGCTTTTTTAGACTTTGATTTTTATTAACATTGTGTAGATTACCATATGAACCAGGCTTTCCCCCCCACAAAGTATATGAACGGAATATACAAGGAACAATGTATACAAAATTAAAAAATATTAGATTGCACAACTGTTCTAACAGCTAAGATGTTTAGGTTTTGTGTCTCTAGATTAACAGGTTAAAATTGCCTGGTAATGATCTCAGCAGGGGCGTTGCTAGGTTCTTAAAAGATCCGGGGCGCAGGCTCATAACACAAATTTGCGCACACAGCGCATGTCTAATATATATGTGTGTGTGGTGTGTGCATGCATTGTGCTTGCGTGTGTGTATAGATTATATACATACATACATAAGAATTGTGCACTGACCCCCCACCCCACTTCAACTCAGACCCTGATTCAGCATTTTGGAAAACATCCCGCTTCTGCTCTGGCCAATTTGTAATCATCTCGCTTCTGCTCTGGCCAATTGGTAATCACTTCAGCTCAGCACCAAACCTGAGTCAATGTTTGGAAAAATGAATCTTTATGCTTCCTGTTGTCTATGGGAAATTTAAAAAAAAACTGTAACTTTTTTCTCTTGGTCAGAACTGGATGATAATGTCAGGCATAGTAGCCCCCTAGAAGGGGATTACACCTGCCCAATGTCAGAAAAATAGGTGCAGGGTTTATATTTTCATTTTCTTTTAAAGGGAACTGCCAATAACATTTTAATTCCTTGGAAGAATTGGATAAACATTTCAGGGTTTGTTGCTCTATCAGAAAAGATCATGTCTGTCAAATTTCAGAATGATAGCCACAAGGGTTTTTCTGCAAGGGTGGCCTTGACATTTTGAGGCCTCCAAAAGAGGACATACTTATCACCCCATGTTCCTTGTGGACCACTGTTCTGAAAATTACAGACAGCCTAGAGGCGTCCCTAAGTAAGAAACCAGCAAAGTTTCAGAAGGATAGGTACAGCAGTCCATGTGGAAGGGGAGTTCTCCAATTTGGGGGAGGGAGTGATTTGCTTTCCCTTCCATTTACCTCTTCCCCAATAGTTTTTGGGTAAACTTGTATGAAAATGCACAGGTCATTAGAGATATCCCTTAGGCAAGAAACCTGCAAAGTTTCTGAAGGATATACATGCATGCAAATTTAGAATGACTAGAATTTATTTACATTTCACCAAAGTTAGCAACAGGAGAACATGGGTGGGAAGGTGATACAGCGCTCATGTCCTGCTTGTGGGTTTTCCTGTGGACATCTGGTTGGCCACTGTGTGAACAGAATGCTGGACTGATGCTGGGCCTTGGTCTGATGCAACATGGCTCTTCTTATGTTCTTAAGTATAGAGCGCCTCTAAGCATGTGCAGAATGTTTTTCTTTCACCACTGGGCACTTAAGATTCTCTCCTATCAATTATATTCCCCTCTATGGAACCATCCCTCCTCATCCTACCACCCTCCAGCAACTCTTCATAAAAACAGATGTCTTGTTTCATGCAACTGCTCTCTACCTCCTCCATGTTATGCACAAGCTCTCATTGTATCTTCCTCCTCATAACTTCATTTGTGTCAAGACTTCACCAGGATTCAGCCAATGAGTCTGTTTTCAAAACTAGGGCTAAGTTATGGAGAAACTCTGAACATGTACTAAGTGCCTTTCCCTCACCAATGAAGCTAGAGTTCATGCAAAAAACCCCAAAGCCACAAATGACAAAACATGCATAGGACTGCAGTACCATGCTCACAACTCAGGACTTATTTCTGAGTAAACGTGCAGAACATCAAGGTGCAAACCTCCCTGCAAAAGTAACTTGTGCTGGAATCCTATACACACTTTCCCGGGGGTAAGCCTTATTAAATATAATGGGACTTCTCAGTAGGCACACATAGGATTGCATAAATTAGCAATATTTATCTGCCCTACACTTAAAAAACAAACCAAAACCTCCTATTTTTTAATTAAAGCTTTCTGTTCATAGGAACATAGGAAGCTGCCTTATAATGAGTCAGACCCTGGATCCATCTAGCGCAGAATTGTTGACACTGACTGGCAGCAGCGGCTCTCCAAAGTTTCAGGCAGGATTCTTTCGTAGCCCTACCTGGAGATGCTGGGGATTGAAACTGGGACCTGCTGCATGCCAAGCATGTGCTCTACCACTGAGCTACAGCCCTTCCTGTTGCTGGATAATGGCGACTGACAAACAAAACAGCCCCAGATTTGTTTCTCTGTGACCATGTGAACCCACTCTTCTCAAAGACTTGAGTGAGGAGAAGGAGAGAAACCAACTCTCTTGTCCATTTGTATAAAGTCAAATACAGTTCAGAACTTCTCTTGCCTGCCAAAGAGAAGTTTCTTTAAGAATTCTCCAAGATATGCTCTGGCTGGAGAAAAGGAGAGAGAGAGAGAGAGAGAGAGAACGAACAGGGGAGGGGAGGGGAGAAGAAAAGAAGAATGGTGATTGGAAATGTGCATGAGGTTGCAGGGTAGAGAGAATTCCCTAAGCCAAGTGGCTCCTTTCAGAGATTCAGAGGAATTTAGGAGGCTGTGGAAGGTTTGTAAGGATTGCAAATGAACTTTATGAGGTGAGGTGGCTGAGGGTTTTTTCTAGCTTTTTTGAAACTGTAAAACCTATTTAAAAGCCCCAGCAGTTCCTTAATCATGACACCACATAGTCCTAACCCTCCCTTTGGGATTTTTTGAGTCCTACAGCTATTTAGGAGAAATTAGTGGAGGGGGAGAAAGACGTTTGTGGAGGCTGATTGGATCCTTTGCTGTTCTGAAGATACTAAACTTCTGCAGAAGCCAAAGTTCCAGTTTGGGGCAGTAACATCAGATGACGTGTGAAGTACCAGTATTTCACATGGAGCTCTTTCTTCTCTTCCTTCTCCCTCTTCAAAATTTCATTGCAGGCAAGCTCCCAACAGTGGGCATGTAAGAGCAGAAAAGTAGGGGGGGGAGGTTTTTTGCACCTCAAAAAAAAAAAACTACACAAGAGATTAGGGATAGTGACCTCCTAATGGTCATCTTAAACAACTTCTGATTAGGATCCCTAATCCCCTTGGTGCCTTGACAGTTTTTACTTTTTGTTTTAGACTTTGAGAAAAGGAAACTTTACGCATGGCTAGTGCAAAAGCCACTGGACCTAACTGTCTGAAATTTGGTAGGTTCAGTCAGCTTCATAGGGTCTGCCAGGTCCCCAAATTCCATGAATTTATGTGGAAGCACAAAAAAATAATAAAGCTTTACTTTGACAGATTTTCTTGGGAAAAGCGAATTTTACCTGTGGGTAGCACAAAAGCCACTGGACCTAACTGTCTGAACTCTGGCAAGCTCAGTCATCTCTTTAGGGGCTACCAGGTCCCCAAATTCCATGCATGTATGTGGAAGCACAAAAAAATATAGCTCTTTGCTTTGACACATTTTCTTGAAAATAGCAAACTTTACCTTTAACTAGCACAAAAGCCACTGCATCTAACTGCCTGAAATTTGGCAGACTCAGTCAGCTCTATGGGGGCTGACAGGTCCCCAATTTTCATTTACTTGCCATACACACTAAAAACGTTATGGCCGTTTTTGTTTTCCAATGCAAGCCTATGGGAAAATGCAAAAAAAAAAAAGGGCAATTAGGCCAGCTCAAAAAAGAAAAAAACATCCGGGGCCCGTGCCCAGTAGGCCTCCTCATAACGACACCCCTGGATCTCAGGGAGCCCATCTTCTGGTGAGTTCACCAATATTTTTTTATTTAGACAGACCTTTGGCATGTAAGCTGGTTTGCTACAAAAGGGCTTTTTAACTGGTTGGGTGCTATTTCTTTTTATTGTTGTGGGTTTTAATTTCTGTTTTAACTGAAATGTTTTCATCTGTATTATATTATCGTTAGCCACCTTGAGCTCCAGTTTTGGTGGAAAGGCAGGATATAAACTTAATACATACATCTGGCTTTGTACTGGGCTTTGATCAGCTTAATTTTGTGAACAGGTTTCTCCATAGTAGGACAGTCCCATAGTTTCTAATACCACAATGCTATTGGTGGCTTTTCAATTAATGGTGCAATTTACATGCCACCATCAATTCTTATTCAGACATACAGATGATTCTGTAAGGAATACTCCTACCAAACAAGCATAGTATCTTTAGTCACTTGCTAATCTATAAATTGCCTCAAATGCATTATTCCAAACCTTAGCAATAGATAGACAAGACCAGCACATGTTACTTGGGATTCAAGCGGTGTCACACCCTCTCTAACATCTACTGGAGGTCAATTAAAAAGGAGGTTAATTTAGAAAAACCTTTTGGGCTGTAAGATGACTTCAAAATTAACTCCTAAGTCCTCATGCTTGTTGACCCTGAGGTCTGGTATAAAATACTTTCCTCAATGCTTGGCATCTGTGCTTACCTCTACATCTGCTTCCCAGCCTATTCTCAGAGCCTCTGAAAACCCAGAAAAGTCTGTATAGAAAATAAGATTCTCTCCTTAACTACTATGATAGAGACTGATAACTGCTAAAAAGTTGTGGCAAGATGCATAACCTGTGACAAAATATATGGGAAATGAAGAAAATGTTGGAAATAGTTGAATTCAATGACCTCCTAGAATCAATTCCTAAAACATCATATTTTTCCTTCCATGCTTTATAGGTGATGCCAGGACATTTACACATGAATTCTGGATGAAATTAGAAGACCACTGAAGATAAGATGGGTGATGGTGGTAACTTATATACCTATCTGTTTCAATAGATGGGTGACATTTCTGCAGGAATTGTCATTTATTTTACATTAAATATGTAAAACTGAAAGCAGGTTTAGGGAGGTGAGGGGGGGAAGGGAATCCTGCATTGGATTTCTTGAATTTCTATGAATTCCATTGTGATCCCGTCTCAGAATAAAGTTTATTCTGATACATGTATTTCAATTTGGTTTCATATCAAGAAGAAGGCAAGCACGTTTGTAGTCCACATATTGGCAGAAGAAAACATGAACACTCATTAACAAGCTTTTGCTAAAAGTAGAGAATAGGCTCCCAGTGCTCAGAAAGGTGGTCTCCTCCCTTGGGACTAAAAAGGGCTGAAATCTGGAAGTAACCAGACTCCTATATGGATATGTTGTTGTTGTTTATTCGGTCAGTCGCTTCCGACTCTTCGTGACTTCATGGACCAGCCTAAGCCAGAGCTTCCTGTCGGCCGTCGCCACCCCAGCTCCCCCAAGATCGAGTCCGTCACCTCCAGAATATCATCCATCCATCTGGCCCTTGGTCGGCCCCTCTTCCTTTTGCCTTCCACTTTTCCTAGCATCAGCATCTTCTCCAGGGTATCCTGTCTTCTCATTATGTGGCCAAAGTACTTCCGTTTTGCCTTTAATATCCTTCCCTCAAGTGAGCAGTCTGGCTTTATTTCCTGGAGTATGGACTGGTTTGATCTTCTTGCAGTCCAAGTCACTCTCAGAATTTTCCTCCAGCACCACAGTTCAAAAGCATCGATCTTCCTTCGCTCAGCCTTCCTTATGGTCCAGCTCTCGCAGCCATAGGTTACTACGGGGAACACCATTGCTTTAACTATGAGGACATTTGTTGTCAGTGTGATGTCTCTGCTATTAACTATTTTATCAAGATTTGTCATTGCTCTCCTCCCAAGAGTAAACATCTTCTGATTTCCTGGCTGCAGTCAGCGTCTGCAGTAATCTTTGCACCTAGAAAGACAAAGTCTGTCACTGCCTCCACGTTTTCTCCCTCTATTTGCCAGTTCTCAATCAAGCTGGTTGCCATAATCTTGGTTTTTTTGAGGTTTAACTGCAACCCAGTTTTTTCACTTTCTTCTTTCACCTTCGTCAGAAGGTTCCTCAGCTTCTCCTCGCTTTCAGCCATCAAAGTGGTATCATCTGCATATCTGAGATTGTTAATGTTTCTTCCAGAGATTTTAACTCCAGCCTTGGCTTCATCAAGCCCAGCACATCGCATGATGGGTTCTGCATACAGGTTGAATAGGTAGGGTGAGAGTATACATCCCTGCCGTACTCCTTTCCCAATCTTAAACCAGTCTGTTGTTCCGTGGTCTGTTTTTACCGTTGCTACTTGGTCGTTATACAGATTCCTCAGGAGGCAGACAAAATGACTTGGTATCCCCATCCCACCAAGAACTTGCCACAATTTGTTATGATCCACACAGTCAAAGGCTTTAGAATAGTCAATAAAACAGAAATAGATGTTTTTCTGAAACTCCCTGGCTTTCTCCATTATCCAGCGGATATTGGCAATTTGGTCTCTAGTTCCTCTGCCTTTTCTAAACCCAGCTTGTACATCTGGCAATTCTCGTTTCATGAATTGCTGGAGTCTACCTTGCAAGAACTTGAGCATTGCCTTACTGGCATGTGAAATAAGTGCCACTGTTCGATAGTTTGAACATTCTTTGGTGCTTCCCTTTTTTGGTATGGGGATATAAGTTGATTTTTTCCAATCAGTTGGCCATTCTTATGTTTTCCAAATTTGCTGGCATATGGCATGCATCACCTTGACAGCATCATCTTGCAAGATTTTAAATAGTTCAGCTGGCATACCGTCATCTCCTGCTGCCTTGTTATTAGCAATGCTTCTTAAGGCCCATTCAACCTCACTCTTCAGGATGTCTGACTCTAGCTCACTGACCACACCGTCAAATCTATCCCTGATATTATTATCCTTCCTATACAGATCTTCCGTATATTCTTGCCACCTTTTCTTGATCTCTTCTGCTTCTGTTAGGTCCTTGCTATCTTTGTTTTTGATCATACCCATTTTTGCCTGGAATTTACCTCCAATGTTTCTAATTTTCTGGAAGAGGTCTCTTGTCCTTCCTATTCTATTATCTTCTTCCGCTTCCGCGCATTGCTTGTTTAAAAATAATTCCTTATCTCTTCTGGCTAACCTCTGGAATTTTGCATTTAATTGGGCATATCTCCCCCTATCACTGTTGCCTTTTGCTTTCCTTCTTTCTTGGGCTGCTTCCAGTGTCTCAGCAGACAGCCATCTTGCCTTCTTGGTTTTCTTTTTCTTTGGGATGTTTTTTTGTTGCCGCCTCCTGAACAATGCTGCGAACTTCTGTCCATAGTTCTTCCGGGACCCTATCTACTAAATCTAGTCCCTTAAATCTATTCTTCACCTCCACTGCATATTCATTGGGAATATTAGTGAGCTCATATCTAACTGATCTGTGGGTCTTCCCTATTCTCTTTAGTCTGATTCTAAATTGTGCAATAAGAAGTTCATGATCTGAACTACAATCAGCTCCAGGTCTTGTTTTTACCAACTGCATAGATGTCCACCACCTTTGGCTACAAAGGATGTAGACAATCTGATTTCGGTGTCGACCGTCTGGTGAAGTCCATGTATAAAGTCATCTCTTAGGTTGTTGGAAGAGAGTGTTTGTTATGCACAGTGAGTTGTCTTGGCAAAATTCTATCAGCCTATGTCCTGCTTCATTTTGTTCTCCCAGACCATGCCTGCCTGTAATTCCAGGAGTCGTTTGACTACCCACTTTAGCATTCCAGTGTCCTGTAATGAAAATAATATCTTTTTTTGGCGTACTATCCAGTAGGTGCTGCAGATCCTCATAGAACTGATCTACTTCTGCTTCTTCAGCATCTGTGGTTGGGGTGTATATTTGGATCACTGTGATGTTCCAAATATACCAAATATATCCATATATGCAGTATTACCTGCATATATGGATGTATGCAGGTACAATACTGACAAATGTTTTCTGAAGCTTCAGGAGTATGAAGGAGAAACTGTATTTCCAGATTATTTGTATACACACAGATTTACATCAGGCAAGGATGTGCTGAATTCACCGTAGATGATGTGCTCACATTTTAATCCCTTCTGAGCACCCCCCTTTTTAAATCACATCAAATATCACAAGAATTTCTACTCTTCATAAATGAGCTCAACTCTGAAATATATCTTCACCTTTACCTGTACCATTTCATGACCTAACTTTAAAAATTGCCAGCTTTTAGTTCCTGATTTACTTCTAGCCAAATTTTGAGATCAAGAATAGTGGAAACTAGACACAATACCCTGGATACAGTGTAATTACTGGTGATAAAATGCCTGTGTGAGGGACCATCAGTTATGCATAATTCACACGCTCCATGATGAGGAACATTTCAGATTTTGGGCATGATAACGGATCCATTCATAGACGCAGCCAGCAATGAGAGAGCTACTTCCACATGGCGTTGCTGGAGAATGCAGGGGAATAACAAAAACATGTGAGTCTTTTCGATTGAATCACCACTCTACCAGGACAGAGGGTGCAAATTTGTCTGAAGACCTACACAAATCAGCCCACCCAAAGGATGCATTACCTACACATGTTTTTCTCCTATGTGGGAAACCAGCATTCTCATACTGCTGTCTGCATGTGTGAAGGGGGCTAAAGATATTGGAACAAAATCAGACTCTGTTATGATCAGGTCACCAACAGCTATTTGAAAACATAACTCCTACTCAGGCTGTAATCCAATACACACCTGGAAGTATGTCCCATGGAACAATGTTCAGGGTTGCTATATTAAATAGGCAGCTGATAACCCAGGAGCTCAATCTGGACCCAGCACAGACCAAGGGCACTTGCTGTTATTATTCACCCCAGCCACTTAGGATTCTTCTCAGTGTCAACTGCTATAATAACTCCAGCCAAGGCCTCCCTTTTATGCATCATTTCTGCTCAGCTCCAGTTGCCATGTCTTGGCTCAGACATGGCAGCCAACAGCATAACTGCAAACCTTATAGTCCTGTTACACCATAGGAGATAGGTTAAAGGCGAGCTTGTATGACAGTGAGTCAGCAGGCAGAACAATGTTGCAGGATCTTCAAATTCTTGCTCAATTCAATTTTTATCGGGGTCCATATTTTAAGTGCCACAGATTTATACCCTCCCACACTTTTCTACGAGTTCAAAAGTAAAAAAACGAAAAATCAAACTGGGCTACTATGTAAATTATGTGAAACAAGAACATCAAGGAAATGTTTGCAATTTCCTCCCAAATCAGCCCGATTCATTCCAGTTAAACAACTTGGAATTATGATTGCATTATTTGGGATTTTTAATACAGACCCTGAGAATCCCTGCTGTTAGCCATTTTTAAAATAAAACAAAATGTTGCCATCCAGCACACAATCATTGATTTAAGCTTCTTGGAATGCAGGCAGAACTGTAACTCTTCTACCTTGTTTTAATTATTTGCAGATTGCACACATGCATTAATTAAAATGATATAAGAAGCTTACCACAAACTGTTGTGGCAAGCTTTGTCCAATTCTGACAATTTTACAACACAACAAGAGTCTGTACTGACAATTTTTCTGAAAGAAATTTATTCCAATGAGAATTAACATGGTAGAGTAATAAAATGACTTTTACAAGATTTAGAACAGGAGACTTGCACTTAACTAATAGGAACTGCTACAACTCTTAAAAACAAAATACTCTCGACATCTCTTTCCCACCCCCTCTAACAAGAATGTAACAGTTTTTAAAGCCCTCTTTTCCTCCCAGCAAAACTATAACATGTGAGAGTAACTAAATATTAGAAAGATCAACAAAGGTCAAAACCAGAAAAATGAATGGCAATTTTTACACATTGAGGGAACTGTTTTCCTTACTAAGTATAATTTTAGACAAATCTGCAAGTCATCTGCAATCATGGACATTTTGCCAAGCTATAATGACTGCTACTGTGTACACACAGCCCAATGTAAATCCATGAAATTCTAGTCATGGACGCCTTTTCCCAAAACAATTACATAGCAAGTCTTTTTAAAGGTTTAACCGCCCCCTCCTGGAACACTGCAGTCCCTATCTGAATCGGGGCCACACACGCTTACCCAGAGGTAAAGAACACTAGTAATGCTCCACCATTTGTGTTAGACAGAGTGTTTCGTTTGGTCCAGAAAGAGAGGGAGGGGTGTGTGTGTGTGTGTGTGTGTGTGTGTGAGACAGAGAGAGAGAGAGAGAGAGAGAGAGAGAATGAACACATCTATGGGTGATGAGCGAGGGGGAAAGAGAAAAGAGATAGTGGGGATGAGTTCGCAAGCAAGTTACTTGTTCTTTGTGAGTAGCCATGCTTCTCATGGCAGTCATTTTGTGGTGGTGCCAAGGACAATTTTTTGAACTGCCAAATGTGCCCACCCCTGGTCTACACTGACTGGCAGTGACTCTCCAGGTTTTCAGACAGAATTTCAGCCCTACCTAGAAATGCCAGAGATTGAACTGGAGAACTACATGCAAAGAATAAGCTCTACCACTAAGCTACGGGCCAGACTGAAAGCTTTCCAGGCTCTCTTCCCCCATCTCATTCTCTGCACAAGCTTTAACACTATCAGTCTTCATTCCACTACCTTCTACCATATCACTTCCTATACATTAACAGCCCTTTCTTCTTTAATTGGCTTACAGGTAGATTAATGTGTAGGGGCTAATTTTAACCACTGAGGGCAAATTTTTAATATGTAGCAGGGAATGCTATAATAGATTATTTTTCCTTCTAATAATGAATAGCAGCTTCTGTGGATCACATTTTAAGTTCTCTCTCAGTTCCTTCAGGACCTCAAAATGTGCTTATAATTGAAGTGTTGGTAATATGCAAATTTACTGAAAAGTACTTGACTGGATAGTTAAAGCCTTAACTTAGAGGGAAGAGATATGTAGATAAAAAGAGCAGCAGCATTGGAGAAAGAACTATCTGATAATTCTAGCTGAGAGTTATGATTACTTTGTCAGCTTAATTCTGTCACATGTCAAGAGGTAGTACTGGTACAGAACAGCATGTATTTGATGGTTCTTTAAATTTTTTAAAAACAGTAGAACTCAGTTGACCCTGCTGCTCTGTAGCGATAGAAATTATTTGCAATATATTTTTTTAAAAGGCCAGAAATATTCAAGGCCAGTAAGAAAAGATGCATGGAATATCCATAATTACAACTGCTTTGGTGGGCAATATTGTGGGTGAAACAGATGTTAGCAACCTATTAATGAAGGATTTTCAAACATCTGCTTACAATTTGAAGGCAATTGTAAATACAGCACAGAAGGTCAATTGGGCCAATTAAGGTCTATGTGCAAATCTACTGCTGCAGGTTTCTTTTCAGCTTATGCTGGCTCTCTTTTAGCACAGGAAATAGTATTTAATAGCAACTTTGTCAATTTTGATTGTGATTTTATACAACAACAAACACTGATCACATGCCCTATGCTTCACCAAATAACCCATTTTCCTTCCTCCATTTCCTCCATACCTACAGCACACCACCAAGTTTACTAAGATGAGGCAAAAAGTGGCAGGTCAAGTAATAGGAAAATTTAATATTCACATAAATGCTTGATTTTGCTTTAAACAACTGAATCAGAAACCGTGATAAGGAATATTCAGACAGTTTCTAGTAAAACCTAACGACCAGTCTTGCATAATTTAGAGTAATCGTAACATGTGGCTTTAACAACATTTAAATGACAGATTAATAGGACGCTACTTTTACAGGCTTCAAATAATGAGATTACATTTTTGTACCTTGCTTTTCTTCAAAAGAGCTTAGGTCAGTGTACATGGCGTGGGATTATCCCATTCTATCCCACAATCAACTCTTAGATAGGTATGCAAGGCTGAAAGATTGTGGCTCTCTAGTCCCCCAGTCAACTTCATGGTAGAGCCAGGATGTGATCTCACACATCTGCAGTCCAACATTCTATCCACTACATTTCAAACATTTCAGGAGCTTTGGAGCTGAAAGAAGGGAGCAGCCACCAGTCCCAACATTTCTGAGCTAGAGGGATAGACTAGGGTTTGTCTGGATGATAGAAAGCTGAGGCACTCTGAGCACCTTGGTAGCCTACCACCTGAACAGCTGGCCACAAGATTTCTCTCTATCTTGGAGCTGGAGAGGGGGGCAGGGATAATCTTTGTTCCCTTTCCCAGCTCCAAGCTAGAAAGGAAGGTTGGAATTCGTCTCATCACAATTGGCATAGCTAGGATGGCAAAGGGAAATGAGGACTCCTGAATGTAGTCCTGTAACTAAAAAAAACACCCCAAACCAGGGAGCTATCAAACATGTGATGGGGCTAAAAGATATGTTTTTCAGGACACTACAAGTTCTTCCCATAAATTGGCACCATCTAAAAAGGCTGAAGAATTCTTATTTACTTGGTATAGCATATGAGGAAGAAAATAAGTCCTTCCCTCACTCTGGAAAGGCAATATTTACTCTAACAGTTATGTATAAACATGTCATATAGACCTTATTGCAGTCTCCCTATGGTCTGGCAGCCTTCCCCAACCTGGTGTTCTCCAGATATTTTGGACATTAACTTCCATCAGCTCCAGCCAGCATGGCTAATGGTCAAGGATGCTGGGAGTTGCAGTCCAAAACATCTGGAGGGCACCAGGCTGGGGAAGGCTGGTATAAGGAGTGTTAATTCCTCACAATTCCATTATACATAAAGACTAACATGAATTCAGCTCTATCATTGATAAAGAATTTAACAATTATTTGTCCTATCAGCAACACCATATTCAGTCTATGATACTAGGATCACCTTCTTCGTTTGTGTTCCTGTGATCTCTCTACAACCCTAAGAACACTTCCCTCTGGTAACCCATGTACCTGTCAGAGGCAGTTGACTGAATCAGTCAACACATTTGTCAGCCCCCTTCAGTCAGTTCCGTATCTGTAGGAAGAGCTTGGTCACAATAAATGGTTCATGATGAGTATGGTTGACTCCACCATATAGACAAACTAGACACATGACATATGGGTGGCAAAATTTTAAAAAACCTATCATACTTCCCTAACTTTTAAGATTTAAACTTTGGCACCTAAATGTTTGGGAAGGCCCTGGCTATAAAGGAGATGAGAAACATGATTTCTGCTTCTAGCACCTCTGACGGGGGAATTATGGTCAGATTCCATAAAATCTCAGGCTTTTTGCAACCTGCCATTTTACACTGAATTATGACACACAGATTTGCACAGCTGTCACAATCTTTAAATGTATTCTGCCTTAAGTTTAAATCAATATATTGATGCCACTGTCAGAAAATACTTTAAAACCAAACACTCCTATGAACTCCTTCCCAAAATGGTGCCCTCTACAGTGAACCTCTTCCAAACAGTGTAGCCTTACCCCACACAAAGGAAGGTATTAGCAAAGCACTTAAACTTTGTCAGTTTCTCAAGTGTACTGAGACTCCTAAAACTAACTGCAAATCCAATTCTATTATCTAAAGAAGCTATGCATTCAGGAAAATAAATAAAAACAGATTTGAAAATGAAACAAATGAACCAAGCATTATCTAATACTATACATTTCCCATCGGGTTTTCAATGAAATAGAGGCCAGGGTACAAGCTTACTGTATCCTATAGATTTTAGTTTATCTTTTTCTGTCTTCTTTGCAGAAGCCTGCAGCACTACGTTCAGGATATTTTAGTCCTCCTCTCTCATAGAAATATTTTTGTGTGTTCATTGGATGGGCCAGAATTAGTCAGTCAGCTATGATATCAGAAAGCATGATAGTGAGGGTAGTGGTGGTTCTTTCATGCTAAAAACCCCTCAAAAAGCATGAACTGTAGCCCGCTCAGAGAGGACAGAAGACCAGAAGAAAGCAACCCTATATGTAAACATGTCTCAGCTGTCAATCTAAAGCATATTGGCATCCACACAAAAGATCCAGACAACCATTTTAATTTTTATCAGCTACATGTAGAGACTGAGTTTGGGAAATTGTAACTGATTTTATGAGGAGTCCAAGAGAGCTGTATCTTGATTTAAAAACAAAACATTTTTGTCCAGTGACACCATGTCCGCAAAACATATCACTCACTTTTATCAAAAAACATTATCCATGTGTTTTATGTCTGCCAAACTATTAAAAGATGAGATTATACTGTACTTTTTACAAGGAAAAGCTAGATTTCCCAAAACTCTAGGTTTCAGATTGTAATAAATGACATTTTTAGATCGAATTTGCTTGTGAATGACTGAATAGATTCAGTAAACCAGGAGTGATATAAAATGTCGAGCCTTAAATACAAGGGACTTTTTAATAAATAGAGGAACAAGTATTGACAGTGCTCAACCATCTTAAAAGATGGTTGCAATTTCTTGTAATTTGTAACCTTGAACTATATTCACTAACATCTGAATGAGGAACAAAAGGCCTCGTTGACCAAACAGTTAAATCTGAAAGCAAACATCAGAACTCTCAGAAAACATTCCCATCAATTAGGAGTTGTCTTTGCTCAGCTTGGCCCAATGTCACTGGCTTTGAAAATTTAGCACCTCATCCATCTTGCCTGTAACTTATCAGCAAAGATATCAACAATGTCATAATCTGTTTCCTGATCAGTTTTGTACGTATTAGATAGCAGAATTTGTATTACTAGACAAGTTGCTTTTTTCAAGGCACAGAGCTGATGGAAATCAGATTTTAAAACATCTTTTTAAAAGTTCATTTACACATATGTAAACACTTTTTTATATTTTAAAGTATTTATTTCAAGTAAACCAGTAGCCTTAATCCCTGTCAGTCCAAAGACCCTACCATTATCCTGATATACAACAACAGTCCCATTTTTATGAATTTACTATTGATGTTTTCACAAAGGATAACAGGGCTTTACAGATACACTCTCTCAGACAGCAAAGAGAAAAGCTGCAGCTGCCAATCTTTCCTCTTCAACACCACTTTTAAAAGTACAGTAGGTCTGTCCTTTGCAATATGGTCTGCCTATCTTGCTCCTCCTCTCTAAGATAAGAAAATGTTGATAGTGCCATTGGTGCAATACTCTTAGGTCCCAGCCTATCAAAGGAAGCTCAATAACCTTGATGAAGAACAAAACTGAACTACAAATCAAGATAAGCTGAGCTTTGTCAAGACAGTAAAATATTTATCTGTTCAGTTTCATTTTTGAGGAGCTATACCTAACCAAAATAACAGCCAAGCCTTTATTCTATAAGCTACGTACTTCTGAAGCATTTTTATTGCAGGAGATACCCCATAACTGTTTTCTCCCCCCCCCCCGAAGCTTCCTTTCCTTTCTTTGCAGGTTTCCAAAAGTCCTGTACCACAGTACTCTGTACAAAATTAGTTTCATTAAAAGGAAAATTTGATCTTTAAATATATAATCTATTTCACAAACTATTTAAACAAGTGGGGCCAGCAATAAAATGTTGCAGTGTGGAGAGCCACTATTCAGGATTCCAGCGACTCCATTCCACCCCACCCCCTCCAGTTGTCACTCAGCATTTTTTTGCTTCTCAGCACACTTTGGCTGCTTTTGTTCCTCTCTCCGGTTTTTTTTTTAATTGTATTTCTGCAAACCTCGGGGTTCCCCCAAGTCTGCCAATACCCCCTTCCTCTTATGCATGGGTATTACCATTTTGGCTATATAATGGTGGACACTTTCCCTCTGAAGTTTGGTAAGTGAATGGTGATGACGATCATGGTGGTGGTGGTGGTGGTGGTGCATGGTATTACAACAGTAACTCCAACAAAAAAGTTATCCACATGTGGAATGTAACCGAATAGAGGGTGATCCTTACAATAAAAAAGACATTTTTGAGAAAAGCCAAAAAGAAATTGAAAGCAAATACCCAGAAAAGTTAAAGTAATTAAGTATTTCAATGGGATTGAATGAGAGGCATTTGGCACCATGTGTGAGTGGAAATAGAGAAGCCTGTTGGTAAACCACGTGCCAATTAATAATGTTTCATTTATTTGTCTACCCTTTGCAAGTGGCTAAACAAAACATTTTAAAGGATAATTTCATACATTTAGATTGTGACTGGATGTTGTTTTACAAATTCACAAGAGTGCTATTCAATAATGTAAATATAAAACTACCAATAAAAGATTGCTATTCAGGATGCAATTACTGGAATTTGGCTTCTGCACTTAAGTTAGCTTTGCTGTTTTTACTGAAGTGTTGACAAATTCTGAAAGGCTACAGTTAAGCCTCAGCTAGTACACCAACTTTTCCAGCTGAATGTATGGTTCTTACAGAAATCATATATTCAGAAGTCTAAATAAATGCTGTATTTGTTAGATTTTTTTGCAGCAAATTGTTCAGATACAAATTGAGATACCCCTCAACCTTTTTTTGATTCAAGAAAAACCTGCAACATGGGACTCACTTTTAGTTTTTGACTTTATATAGTAGTCTCTCCCCCACCCCCACCCCAGTCTTTATTTCTTAAAACAAAACGAGGGGGATACATTCATGGCAATACCAGTGTTACAACTCACCTTAAGTTAAGGAGTTACCCAATTATATGTCGCAACCCACCAGATGAAAAACCATGCTTTAGAATAGGGCTGGGCAGAAAGGTAGATCTCCAGATGTTTGAGACTTCAACTCCTAGAAGCCCCTGCCAGCATGGCTAATGGTCAGGAATGCTGGGTGTTGAAGTTCAAAACATCTGGAATCTGCTTTCTGTCTAGTGCTCATTTAAAATGCAGTCCTAATTAAGGTGTGGTGTGGTAGCAAAGTGGCAGATTACCTACCACTTTCAAAGCTCAGTCAGCTCACACCAGCCATGGCTGGAGATGGGCAGCTTTACTGGTCTTTTTAGCCCAGCAGAACTTATTTTTTTGGAATCGTCTCCCTCCCATTGAAACCAACGGGGAAGAAATTAGCTACATCAGCTCTAGGGTCATGTAGCTCAGTGATTCAAACTGGACCCCTCTCAGAGGGATGGTGGGGGCACACCCTGTAGTGAGTTTGACACTAGAAGAATGGCAAGCAGTCAGGTGTGAACTTACACAGCATCCTATATGCTGTTTGAGTGCACAGAGATCTGTGTGGCCCAACATACTGAGCAGATTTCAGTTAACCAAAGTAGGCCTCTCGTGTAATGGGTAGCTTTTAGTCAGCCAAGATAATTAGTATAACTTCATATGTCAACAATCCTGCAGCTGCCTGGCCTTTGCCTAGTTATCTCACCCTTATAAGATAAGGGTGTTGTGCCTTGTCTCACTGAAGGGCTGAGGAACTTTCCCTTTGATGCTGGAATGTTGGGGGCCCTTTCTCCTAGCAAGAGTGATTTTTCTCCCAGCCTGGATGCTTTGGGCACCTTCTAGAAGGTGGGATTGTCTCCCAGCTTAGAAGGTGGATTATCTGCTGCTTATCCTTCCCTTTCGCCTAGGAAGGAGTGATTTTTCTCCCAGCCTAGATGCTTCACCCACCTTCTGGGAAGTCAGAGGGAACTATATCAGCTCATAGCAACAGCAAAACAATTTGTCAGAGGGAACTATATCAGCTCATAACAAGAGCAAAACAAAAAATGTGTACAGCCACCTTGGAGAAATTTGGTGGTCCATGGGGTAACTCCCCTGTGCTGTGGAGACCTCGGCACACAGTCAGCTGTGATGAAAGCCAGCTTCGATCAGCTGAAAGGATGTGTGAGCTATCTTTGCATTGCTTTCTGCATCCATTCATCACCTGTGTGTAATCAATAAGCTGTTAATCTGATGCATCTTATTTCATTTTGGCAACCCTCGAATCTGGTTTGACTGGGACTGAAGTAAATCAAGATCCCAGAATCAATACACACCCCATTCTGGGGCTTACCTCTGGCAGGAATACCACTGGTGGGAAATTTACACTTGCAGAACTTTCTGTGGGTACAATTGGACCTGCTGGGGCAGACATGGGGATCCCCCGCTGGTGGAGTTCTTCACCGCCAGCAAAGGGGCACTTCTGCCCTATCCAAAACCCCACCAGCCAGGAAATCTGGGGTTTAGGCTTGCCTAACATTACAAATGATTATTAAATAGTTTCAGACTTTGAATGAGATGGGTTTCTGAAGCCAAGCATCAACTCTTTTTAACAGTACATCCTATTTAACACTACTGCTGCCAAAGATACTTAGCAGTCTCTAGATATCCTTGAGCAATATTTGGAATAGTGGTATTTTAGTGCTCGGTGCCCTATAGTTTAGGGGATATCACTTCATTTAATAAAAGGCAAAAAGATAATAGTTATCTAAACTCTTTATAGAGAGCTTAAGAGGACACAAGTGACCAGGACATAGGTCATACTCTCAGCTAGCACTGATTCACTAAAAGCAGCAACCCAAATTGCGACAGCTAATTCTGACATTGACATAGAAGACATAAATAGTATTTGAATATGGATTAAACACATTCATGGGCACCTGAAAATTATCAAATAAAAATCTATGTGAGTTAAATGCAAGTTAGTGTAGGAACGTTTTACTGAATTGCCACAAATAGCCAACAATGCGTGGCTTGTATGCGCTAATGCTCAGTCTTTTACAGTTATTTAAATATGAAAGTTTAAAATTCCAAATTCATAAAATGAAATCTGTGAAGTCCTCAAAAAGGCAGAAGTACAGGAAATATACAGATCTGAACTGTAGAGTGCAAAGGGAGAAATAAATGTTCTTATATGAATTGATTTCCTCTAGAAGGTAAGGTACTAAAACAGGGAGCTAGAGACTTTTAAGGGTTCATATGCCCACTGCAAACTGAACAAAATGCTCCAGTGAAAAAGCATTTGGCAAACATTGCCATTATACATGCCAAATATATTCCTTAGTTTGAAGGAAAATGTAGCTACAGACAGAGTTTGTTTTGGAAGGAACTCTGTGGCTAAAAAAATAATTTGGCCCAACATTATTTTTAGGAAAGCTTGTCACAGAGCAAGAAAAAGAAAGCAGTGATTAAACCCAGCTAAAGATTTATCACAGAATTAGGTTTAGTGCAAAAGTAAATACATGGATTAAGGATTGGCTGAACAACTGTGAGTTCCTTCCCCCGACATATGCCCTCTGGTGCCCCCCCCCCTCCGCCATTTGGCATTAATATGCAACTGTCACTGAGCTGGTTAAATATTTTATTTTTGCCCATATGCTCTGGTGGTGGCTTACAAACCAAGAAAAGAAGTGCAATACACAATGCACTCCTAAACTCATTTTGAGTACCCATTTTTAATCAGATATCTTAGGCTTTCTTCACATGGAGCTTTTATCCTGTGATTGAGATTGCTCCTTCACGGAAGTTTGCGGGCTCTTTACATAACGCCGTGAACCTCCAAGGCATCTCCTGCACTAAATGCCCTTTGTTCCATTTTTAAATAGATCGCAGATAACGAGCTACCAAATTACCCCATTGTGTTCTGCTTGAGTTCCCTCCGTGAAAAGAGGAAAAGTGGCAAGAAGAGGAGTGAGATCAATGAAAGATAATGGAAGACTCAGATATGGGGAGAAGGAGTGGGAAAGGGGAGGGGAAAAGGAAGTGGGTGAAAAAGGGAGTTGTTGTGATCCTGCATTTAAAACGGAAGCAGAAAGCCCCGTTTTAAATGCAGGATTTTAGGCTGATGTAGAGATGCCCTTAGAGTGATTTTAGGAGTGTTTGAGTTACTCAGTGTAACTCAATTTGGTAATGGTCACACAAAATACTGAGCCTGGGAAGAAAGGCGGGAAAAACTTGTATACAAGTTGGTAAAGAGCACATGATTCCACCGGTCATTTCTGCATTTAGCCTTGTAAATTGCATAGTTTTTAATATTTTACTGTGTTTGATGTACTTGTTTTTATTGTTGCAAGGTTTTATTGTTTTAAATTGTTGTACACTACCTTGATGGCTTTTTAGGAGATAAGGCGGTATATAGATGTTAATCCCCTTCATGGATCACTGCCTTGTTGTGGCGAAGGGGCTTGCGTAACTCAGTGAAGCCATAAGCTATGCCGTGCAGGGCCACCCAAGACGGACAGGTCATGGCAGAGGGTTCTGACAAAATGTGGTCCACTGGAGAAGGAAATGGCAACCCACTCCAGTATTCTTGCCAAGAAAACCCCATGGAACGTATCACAAGGCTAAAAGATATGACGCCAGAAGATGAGCCCCTCAGGTTGGAAGGTGTCCAATATGCTACTGGGGAAGAGCAGAGGGTATTTCCAAGTAGCGCCAGAAAGAGTGAAGCGGCTGGGCCAAACCCGAAAGGACACTCAGCTGTGGATGTGTCTGTCGGTGAAAAGAAAATCCGATGCTGTGAAGAACAATATTGTTTAGGAACCTGGAATGTCAGATCAATGAATCAAGGTAAGCTGGAGGTGGTCAAACATGAGATGGCAAGATTGAACATCGACATCTTGGGAATCAGCGAACTAAAATGGACAGGCATGGGCGAATTTAATTCAGGTGACCATCATATCTACTATTGTGGGCAAGAATCCCTTAGAAGAAATGGAGTAGCACTCATCGTCAACAAAAGGGTGGGAAAAGCAGTACTGGGGTACAAACTTAAAAATGGTAGAATGATCTCAGTACGAATCCAAGGCAAACCATTCAACATCACAGTAATTCAAGTCTATGCCCCAACCACTGAGGCCGAAGAAGCTGAGGTTGATCGGTTCTATGAAGACCTACAACACCTTCTAGAACTAACACCAAAAAAAGATGTCCTCTTCATCATAGGGGATTGGAATGCTAAAGTAGGAAGTCAAGAAATCACCGGGATAACAGGCAGGCATGGCCTTGGTGCACAAAATGAAGCAGGACAAAAGCTAATAGAGTTTTGCCAAGAGAACATGCTGATCATAGCAAACACTCTTTTCCAACAGCATAAGAGGCGACTCTACACATGGACGTCACCAGATGGTCAATATCGAAATCAGATTGATTATGTCCTTTGCAGCCAAAGATGGAGAAGCTCTATACAGTCAGTAAAAACAAGACCTGGAGCTGACTGTGGCTCAGATCATGAGCTGCTTCTTGCAAAATTTCGGCTTAAATTGAAGAACGTCGGGAAAACCACTAAACCGTTCAGGTATGACCTCAGTCATATCCCTTCTGAATATACAGTGGAGGTGAGGAATAGATTTCAGGGATTAGACCTGATAGACAAAGTGCCTGAGGAACTATGGACGGAGGTCCATAACATTGTTCAGGAGGCAGCAACTCAATCCGTCCCAAAGAAAAAGAAATGCAAGAAAGCCAAGTGGCTGTCTGATGAGGCTTTACAAGTAGCTCACGAAAGAAGGGAAGCGAAAAGCAAGGGAGAAAGGGGAAGATATACCCAACTGAATGCAGAGTTCCAGAGAATAACAAGGAGAGACAAGAAGGCCTTCTTAAATGAACAATGCAAAGAAATCGAGGAAAACAACAGAATGGGAAAGACTAGAGATCTCTTCAAGAAAATTGGAGATCTCAAGGGAACGTTTTGTGCAAAGACGGGCATGATAAAGGACCAAGAAGGCAGGGACCTAACAGAAGCAGATGAGATTAAGAAGAGGTGGCAAGAATACACATAAGAACTATACAGGAAAGATCTGAATGTCCCTGATAGCCATGATAGTGCGGTCACTGAACTTGAGCCGGACATCCTAGAGAGTGAAGTCAAGTGGGCCTTAGGAAGCATTAGTAACAACAAAGCTAGCGGAGATGACAGTATTCCAGCCGAGCTATTTAAAATCCTAAAAGATGATGCTGTTAAAGTGCTGCATTCAATATGCCAACAAATCTGGAACACTCAACAGTGGCCACAAGACTGGAAAAGGTCAGTTTACATTCCAATTCCAAAGAAGGGCAACGCCAAAGAGTGTTCAAACTACCGCACAATTGCGCTCATTTCACATGCCAGCAAGGTGATGCTCAAAATCCTACAAGCTAGGCTTCAGCAGTATGCGAACCGAGAACTACCGGAAGTACAAGCTGGGTTTCGAAGAGGCAGAGGAACTAGAGATCAAATCGCCAACATTCGCTGCATCATGGAGAAAGCAAGAGAATTCCAGAAAAACGTCTATTTCTGCTTCATTGACTACGCTAAAGCCTTTGATTGTGTGGATCACAACAAACTGTGGCAAATTCTGAAAGTGATGGGAGTACCAGACCACCTTACCCGTCTCCTGAGAAACCTGTACGAGGGTCAAGAAGCAACAGTAAGAACCAGACATGGAACAACCAATTGGTTCAAAATTGGGAAAGGAGTACGACAAGGCTGCATATTGTCACCCTGCTTATTTAACTTATATGCAGAGTACATCATGAGAAATGCCGGGTTGGATGAATCAGAGGTTGGAATTAAGATTGCTGGGAGAATTATCAACAACCTCCGATATGCAGACGATACCACCCTAATGGCAGAAAGCGAAGAGGATCTCAAGAGCCTCTTGTTGAGGGTGAAAGAGGAGAGTGCAAAAGCTGGTTTGAAACTCAACATTAAAAAAACTAAGATCATGTCATCTGGCCCTATCACTTCCTGGCATATAGAAGGGGAAGAAATGGAAGCAGTGACAGATTTTATTTTCTTGGGCTCCAAGATCACCGCAGACGGTGACTGTAGCCATGAAATTAAAAGACGCTTGCTCCTTGGGAGGAAAGCTATGGCAAACCTAGACAGCATAGTAAGAAGCAGAGACATCACCTTGCCGACAAAGGTCCGTCTAATCAAAGCTATGGTTTTCCCAGTAGTAATGTATGGCTGTGAGAGCTGGACTATAAGGAAGGCTGAGCGCCGAAGAATTGATGCTTTCGAACTGTGGTGCTGGAGAAGACTCTTACGAGTCCCCTGGACTGCAAGGAGGTCAAATCAGTCCATCCTAAAGGAAATCAACCCTGAGTGCTCATTGGAAGGACAGATAATGAAGCTGAAGCTCCAATATTTTGGCCACCTAATGCGAAGAGAAAACTCTCTGGAAAAGACCCTGATGCTGGGAAAGACTGAAGGCCAAAGGAGAAGGGGACGGCAGAGGATGAGATGGCTAGATAGCATCACCGATGCAATGAATATGAACTTGAGCACGATCCGGGAGAGAGCGCAGGACAGGAAGGCCTGGCGTGCTATGGTCCATGGGGTCACGAAGAGTCGGACACGACTGAACGACTGAACAACAACAACAACATAGATGTTAATAAATAAATCATAAGATCAATAATGAAAACACAGAGTATAGTAACAGTTTAAAAATGAACAGCTGCAAGACAGCCAAGCATTAATATTCAAACGCCAGTCTACAGGCCTACTAGAACAGAAATGTTTTCAACTGGTGTCAGGATGCTGTCAGATGGATCTGCCAGTGCATGCATACAAACTGGTTTTAAGAATCAGGAGAGACCTGTGGGATCATGTGTCCTAAAAAGCTCTCCCATCCAGAGATTTAAAAATGATACCATGGATTTAGCTTCTGGAATTTTTTTTTAGCAAGGAGCACTTGAAGAACAGAAGTGTTTTTGTTTTATAGGTCAGTTTAATTGCAGTGTAATTTTTTTAAGTGAAAGGTTTTTTTTAAAAAAAATAGTTAAGGGGTGGGATAAGATATTTGTATTAATGTTGGCAGCATTTGTTTTAAGTTATAGAATTAGGTTTTATTGATGGTATATTTTTGTTCTCTCTTCCTATATTTGTATTATTGTTATTGACAGTAATTATGTTTGTAGTATTTTGGATTTTTAACATATGTTTTATGATGAAACTAATGATTTTATATTTTAAAATATTTTTTAAAAATATACTCCGCCAGGCTCAGTCCTGGAGAATAGGTCTCAGATGGTGATGCTAAGGGACAACTGCTTTCTTTGCCCCTTGGATTTGGGGTTTTGGTTTTTTTGTTTTGTTTTATTGTAAACTTTTAAGCCAATTTCACTTATATCTATAAGATAAAACAGGGTATACATTTTAAAAATAAAAGGAAATAATCTTTCACCAGTTGTAAAGTACATCTTTATAACCCTTCTTCTGACATTAATAGTCACAATCTTACTTTCAGCAGCTAACATAGTTACATGCATGTATGTATGTACTCCCTTGCCCACTCCAATGTACACACAGCACACCTGTGCAAGTAGGCTTCCTGGTTCACTTCATGGAGGGAAGGATTCCACATGCCCAAGGAATGCATATGTGGAACTGCTCCACCCCTGAAGTGAAAAGTGGCAAGAAATTAAAAGGTGCTATGTCCACAATACATCACTGACTTTATCCTACTTCTACTGGTGGTGTATATAATGGTCTTGCAGGAACAAGGATATCTCCACACTTTACCCACTTCAACATTACTTTAGTGTGACGTTAATGGCTCGCTTTTCCCAGATGTCACTATTCATCCTTCATTGCACTAAGGACTATATTTCATACAGTATTTGATCTCCTGTTATGATCACCTCCACATTATTAGTCTTGCATCTGTGATGATCACCATTCTCTCTAGTTGTGCTTCTCTCTCTTTTATTTGGAGATTGATCACAATAGCTACCTGGTAATTTTTCAGGAAATAAAGACATTAGCGTCAACATTATGATGCCCTGGAAAGGAGCTTACAGGGAACCTGGTCCAAGAAAAATCTTCCACTGTTGGAACAGTAGTCCTAATGCCAACAGAATTTTCAGGGAAAAAATGCATGCTGTCTGAAACAACTTTAGTGGGTCCCATCCTGGAGAAAGAAAAATCTTGTGAGCTATACTGTGTTTTATTTAAATTTTGAGTACATTGCAAGAAGAGAAATAGGGTTTGTTTACAAGTTATTAGGAAGGTATGCTTTTGCAGAATACAGATGTTCTGATTTGTACAGTCTCTTTTCCCTCTGTTCAAAGCTTTCAACTTTTTCAGTGCTTATGGAGCCTTCTGCACTGGAAGACTGTGAAGAAGAAACTGTAAAACACAAAGGGTGGAATGGGTGGGGAGAGGTCTCATCCCAGGGCTTGAAGCAGTCAGCACCTGTACAGCCTGCCATAGCACTGCAGCTGATCCCAAGGGCCTAATCCACAAAGCCCTAGCTTCAAAGCTTGCTCCTCAGTCCAAGTAACTCATCTCTAGCATGAGAGCTTTGCCTAGCTCCTGTTCCCTTTATCCATATTGTTGTCTTGGATTTTGACCTCTGCCAGCCTTTGTTTATGTATTTGGTTCTGGCCCTGCTGATCCTCCCTCTGCTGTTCTGGACCTTGACTACACACCTCCCTCTGATCCTTGTTAACCTGCTGCAGAATTGACCCCTGCCTCTGGCCTGCTTAGACTGACAGCCAGCCAGCCGGCCAGCACCAGCACCACCACCCCACCAGGTCCTGGAGTCCAATGCCTGCTGCAACCTGACCAAAATAGATGCAATAGTGTTGGCTCTTTTTCTGCTTGCTGGGATTGGGGGCTGGCTTCCTGATTGAGGGACCAGAGCAAGTTTTATGGTAAGAAAGAATGCTGCTGCCTGCATGGGGCTACATGGCCCAGAGTGAAGACCTACTCATAACAGGCATAAGAAGAAGATACAACAGGGAGAATTAAGTGGATTACATCAAATGGGCTCTAGCAGCTCTACTTCCAAATTATATATTAGTGAATTACATAGCTGGAGATTTCTGTACATGCTTGGCAAGGTAAGGAAAAGCAGCACTAGTGAAACAGGCATGAGGATGCTATTCAAGAAGGAGATGAAGCTGGGGACAATAATGGAGTAAAGAAAAGATATGCAGAGCGAGCAGGCAATTATTTGAAGCTGGATGACAGATGGTGCTGGTAAAAATATTCCTTCATTTCTTATTTACACTGGGATTTGCCAGTTGTACTCCATAACCACCACCAGTGATAGCACGATGATGCTAAGAAACTGAAAAGGGAGGTCACTGAAAACTTAAATCAGCAACAGTCAAACTTTATTTTTAGCACAAAATAAAAAGAAATGTGTCTATAAAAATGCTTGAAAGTGCCAAAACCTGTAAATCTGATTGCATATCTGCAATGTGGACACAATGTTTAAATGTAGAAGATTTAAAAATTGACATTTAAAATTACCTGCCTATCCTAAACCAGTTACACAAACCCCACTTAAACTGTAACCAGAGCTAAGGGAACTATCCAATACACTGAGGCAATAGAACAAACTACAGAACTGTAGAAGCATGCAACATCCACATCAATAATCGCCTGAGGCATGGGGAGAAGGAAATCACATCTAGGGATTATATTGTAACCCATTATATAACAAGGTGGATATGAGGCCGTGTATGAGAGGACTATGTGCTTACTGTATTCCTGGAAAACCAAAACAGAGTACCTAAAATTTACTAGAATGTCTAAAATTGAAAACACACACTAGGCAAGCACTTCTGCATAGCAGTTCAAAACCCTGATTCCACGATGAAAGGATAAATCTACAAATACTTAGGTATACTGTAAAAAGTAACGTATCACAAGGCTAAAAGATATGACGCCGGAAGATGAGCCCCTCACGTCGGAAGGTGTCCAATATACTACTGGGGAAGAGCAGAGGGTGTTTCCAAGTAGCGCCAGAAAGGGTGAAGCGGCTGGGGCAAAGCCGAAAGGACACTCAGCTGTGGATGTGTCTGGTGGTGAAAAGAAAGTCCGATGCTGTAAAGAACAATATTGTTTAGGAACCTGGAATGTAAGATCAATGAATCAAGGTAAGCTGGAGGTGGTCAAACATGAGATGGCAAGATTGAACATCGACATCTTGGGAATCAGCAAACTAAAATGGACAGGCATGGGTGAATTTAATTCAGGTGACCATCATATCTACTACTGTGGGCAAGAATCCCTTAGAAGAAATGGAGTAGCACTCATAGTCAACAAAAGGGTGGTGAAGGCATTACTGGGGTACAATCTTAAAAATGATAGAATGATCTCAGTACAAATCCAAGGCAAACCATTCAGCATCACAGTTATTAAAGTCTATGCCCCAACTACTGAGGCCGAAGAAGCTGAGGTTGATCGGTTCTATGAAGACCTACAACACTTTCTAGAACTAACACAAAAAAAAGATGTCCTCTTCATTATAGGGGATTGGAATGCTAAAGTAGGAAGTCAAGAAATCACCAGGATAACAGGCAAGCACGGCCTTGGTGTACAAAATGAAGCAGGACAAAGGCTAATAGAGTTTTGCCAAGAGAACACGCTGATCATAGCAAACACTCTTTTCCAACAGCACAAGAGGCGACTCTACACATGGACATCACCAGATGGTCAATATCGAAATCAGATTGATTATGTACTTTGCAGCCAAAGATGGAGAAGCTCTATACAGTCAGTAAAAACAAGACCTGGAGCTGACTGTGGCTCAGATCATGAGCTTCTTGTTGCAAAATTTCGGCTTAAATTGAAGAACGTAGGGAAAACCACTAAACCATTCAGGTATGACCTCAATCATATCCCTTATGAATATACAGTGGAGGTAAGGAATAGCTTTAAGGGATTAGACCTGATAGACAAGAGTGCCTGAGGAACTATGGACGGAGGTCCGTAACATTGTCCAGGAGGCAGCAACTCAATCCATCCCAAAGAAAAAGAAATGCAAGAAAGCCAAGTGGCTGTCTGATGAGGCTTTACAAGTAGCTGAGGAAAGAAGGGAAGCGAAAAGCAAGGGAGAAAGGGGAAGATATACCCAACTGAATGCAGAGTTCCAGAGAATAGCAAGGAGAGACAAGAAGGCCTTCTTAAACGAACAATGCAAAGAAATCGAGGAAAACAACAGAATGGGAAAGACTAGAGATCTTTTCAAGAAAATCGGAGATCTCAAGGGAACGTTTTGTGCAAAGACGGGCATGATAAAGGACAAAGAAGGCAGGGACCTAACAGAAGCAGATGAGATTAAAAAGAGGTGGCAAGAATACACAGAAGAACTATACAGGAAAGATCTGAATGTCCCTGATAGCCATGATAGTGCGCTCACTGAACTTGAGCCGGACATCCTCGAGGGTGAAGTCAAGTGGGCCTTAGGAAGCATTACTAACAACAAAGCTAGCGGAGATGACAGTCTTCCAGCTGAGCTATTTAAAATCCTAAAAGATGATGCTGTTAAAGTGCTGCACTCAATATGCCAACAAATTTGGAACACTCAACAGTGGCCACAAGACTGGAAAAGGTCAGTTTACATTCCAATTCCAAAGAAAGGCAACGCCAAAGAGTGTTCAAACTACCGTACAATGGCACTCATTTCACATGCCAGCAAGGTGATGCTCAAAATCCTACAAGCTAGGCTTCAGCAGCATGTGAACCGAGAACTACCGGAAGTACAAGCTGGGTTTAGAAGAGGCAGAGGAACTAGAGATCAAATCGCCAACTTTCGCTGCATCATGGAGAAAGCAAGAGAATTCCAGAAAAACGTCTATTTCTGTTTCATTGACTAAAGCCTTTGATTGTGTGGATCACAACAAACAGTGGCAAATTCTGAAAGAGATGAGGGTACCAGACCACCTTACCTGTCTCCTGAGAAACCTGTACGAGGGTCAAGAAGCAACAGTAAGAACCAGACATGGAACAACCGATTGGTTCAAAATTGGGAAAGGGGTACGACAAGGCTGCATATTGTCGCCCTGCTTATTTAACTTATATGCAGAGTACATCATGAGAAACGCCGGGTTGGATGAATCACAGGTTGGAATTAAGACTGCTGGGAGAATTATCAACGACCTCAGATACGCAGATGATACCACCCTAATGGCAGAAAGCGAAGAGGATCTAAAGAGTCTCTTGTTGAGGGTGAAAGAGGAGAGTGCAAAAGCTGGTTTGAAACTCAGCATTAAAAAAACGAAGATCATGGCATCTGATCTTGTGATGGCCCCATTACTTCCTGGCATATGGAAGGGGAAGAAATGGAAGCAGTGACAGATTTTATTTTCTTGGGCTCCAAGATCACCGCAGACAGTGACTGTAGCCATGAAATTAAAAGATGCTTGCTCCTTGGGAGGAAAGCTATGGCAAACCTAGACAGCATAGTAAGAAGCAGAGACATCACCTTGCCGACAAAGGTCCGTCTAATCAAAGCTATGGTTTTCCCAGTAGTAACGTATGGCTGTGAGAGCTGGACTATAAGGAAGGCTGAGCGCCGAAGAATTGATGCTTTCGAACTGTGGTGCTGGAGAAGACTCTTACGAGTGCCCTGGACTGCAAGGAGGTCAAATCAGTCCATCCTAAAGGAAATCAACCCTGAGTGCTCATTGGAAGGACAGATACTGAAGCTGAAGCTCAAATATTTTGGCCACCTAATGCAAAGAGAAAACTCTCTGGAAAAGACCCTGATGCTGGGAAAGACTGAAGGCAAAAGGAGAAGGGGACGGCAGAGGATGAGATGGCTAGATAGCATCACTGATGCAATGAATATGGACTTGAGCACGCTCCGGGAGAGAGTGCAGGACAGGAAGGCCTGGCATGCTATGGTCCATGGGGTCACGAAGAGTCGGACACGAGTGAACGACTGAACAACAACTGTAAAAAGGCAAAAAACAATACACAATAATCCTAAATACATTAAAAGGAGGTCTCACTGATTGGAATGGGGTTTACTTTATGCAACAGATTTAGGAATGGGGTGCCATTGCTCTAGAAATGAAATAGAGAGGTAATGGAAACTTCCATGGCTATACCATACTTATCTTCAGATATGTATTTCTAATATAAATATATCCATCTTGTAATCTGAAAAATAAATTAATTAAAATATTTGTCCAGGCACAGTACAAACTTTAATTCATTAAAAGTCAGTTGACAAGACAAATATCATCTCACTTTTTGATGCTAAGTGGAAATCATATGTATCAGAAATAGAATACTATTAATTAACAAAACTACTTACATGAACAGACCATCAATTCTGCCTCTGGGTGTCAAATTATCCTACTGCTACCCTGCCAGTTTTTGATATTATTTTTTGAATAGTTAGGGGTTTTCTTCCAGTAGTCCAACCAATCATATCCCTCTCATTTAAATCAGAGCTTTTGCCCAACATATTGACCTGGTTCATATGATCAAAGAGCTCACTAGTGGTCATTTTGAATATTCAGTGCCCGGCCATGGTTTCTCATGTCATGTGAACCCAGGGACAGTGGGTTATTTGAGGGTTAAACAAGCCTCGTATAACCCATGGTCTGTTGTTAAGTAATGCGAGGGTTATTTAACCCTTGTGTAACCCATGGTCCTTAGGATCGCACAACACAAGAAGGTACAACCGGGTGTTGAATATTCAAAATGGCTGTCAGAACATGCTGCAGTCTACCATGGCTTAAATAAGCCACAGTAAGCTGTTCGACGGTGTGAACTGGCCCAATGCCTCTTTTAAAGATGCCAAGCCATCAAGAGTTCAAGCAGCCTCCCATTACATGTTAATAGCATGGAGTTAACCAACATTTATGATTAACCATTCAATGTTAATAGTTTTTTCTTGAGACACTGTTGGTAAACTATTGCATGAACAAATCCATGAAAATGAGAATGTTCCCGGTACATTTCTATACACCATACCAGCCTAGAAAGGTATTTTAATATAACGTATCTGGTGGTTATTATGTTAACTTCCAAAGACATTTGTTACTCTGTGATGAAATGAAGACTTAAGTCATAATGTGCAGAAATTCCACACAACGCTCTTAACCCATTCAGCAGACCTCATCTACCAGTAAGTCCTGCATACCAATGGTAGAGAAAATTGTTAGTGATAAAATAGAATTACTTTTTATTATGTCTTACAGAAACCTGGGATTGTTACCTTTTATGAGCCATGTCTAATTTGTACGTGGCACATCTGGCATAACAGATACTAAGTATAAACCAGGAATGCTTGCAATAATATGTTTCCCAGTGTTAAAATAAACACCTCAGCACTTTACACGTTGGCACAGCACTTTTGCCACAGTGGGGAAGCACTTATCTACTTTAACACTTTGCCACTTATGAATTACCACTCAATTACTGAGAAGGGTTTTTAATTCAGGGGACAACAAAATGCTTTCATATTTTCTTCACATTCACATTTAAGGGATAAGTAAACATATAAAAGTTCCTTTTATTCTCTCCGAGACTTCCAAGAATGATACTTCAGTTTTCAATCCAGTATACTAATAACGAAGGCTGAACAGACCGCAAATTCTCAGTCTCTCATCATGGTGTCTTATTCAATGGAACTGTACAGGCTCCTAGTAGTACTCTCTGAAAGGAAGCATATCCAACAAGACTGGGAATATGGCCACTTGAGCTTGGCAAGAGACGCCAAGGAATGAAAGCACCGCTTGCATGGAGCTGCAGTGAGTCCTAAAAATTCACCCAGAAAGAAGACTGAGATACTCCCATATTGCACTGATAGGAAAGGAACAAAAGCTGGATTAGTACTCTTCTTCTTAGTTGAAAAGCCCCTCTGTATGATCAGGGGGAAGTCCTCACAAGCTCTACCTCACCATTGGGCTAGTTTAGTTATCACTTGAATCCCCTAGGAGCAAGCTGTGAATCACCTTTCCACATCACTCCCAATATGGCTCACTGATGACAATAACACAGAACAGGCAAAATAAGCTCTTGTTCCTAATTAGTAGCTTCCAAGAAGAGAAAGTGCACTTCCCATGTCAAATGGCCAAAGATGGATTAAGTCAGTCTTCCTCAACCTGGTGCCCTCCAGATGTGTTGTAGTACATCTTTCATCATCCCCAGGCAGAATGGCCATGCTGGCTGGGGATGCTGGGGGTGTAGCCCAATACATCTGGAAGTACCAGGTTGGGGAAGGCCGGTGAAACAAACCTGTGTTCTAACACAACAGCTCAGGAAATAAAAATGAGGTGTTTTTAAAGAGTATCAAATACTTTTTTCCACCTTATCTCAGGACAGATTTGTTTTCATATTTTTTTAACCTATTAAGGGCGCAATCCTATGCAAATTTGGGCAGAAAAAAGTCCTACAACTCCCAGCACACCCCAGCCAGCCATGCTCATTGTGGAATGCTGGGAGTTGTAGGACTTTTTTCTGTTTAAACATGCACAGAATTGCACCCTAAATCTCTTAAAAAAAAACAAAACCCTGCTAAATTTCTAAAATAGAAGTTCCTTGATATTAGAAATTAGCTATTCTTTTAATAAAAAGGCTAGGCTAGATAAGCCACACTCAGAGCAGATACTATATTCACTCAGCTTATTAGAACTGCTGTCCCCTTTTAAAGATTTTGACGGTGGTTTTATGACTTGCTGCTCTTGCAGCTTGATGAAATCTGAGGCTTATGTTTTACTTAAATTCTGTTTCTCCAAGATAGTTATTTTATGTACTGTAGTTCTGTTTTATATATTTTGATATTTGATCGTTTAAGTCACCTTGAAATAAAGGCAGGGTGTAAGGTTTTTTTAGCTGAATAAATAAATAAAACTGTTTTATAGTATTTCAAAGTGGTTTTACAACTGAAGGCATAAATTATTCATAAACTATTTTCAAGCATTCAGTATAACTGATGCTACACTAACAGCTTACATGGCTGAATGCTGCGGAAGGAGGTTACCTTTTTTGTTCTTTTGTGACTGAAAAGACATGCAACTTCATTCTGTATTCATATGTAACAAGCTTTTTAGAATAAATGTTCAGACGCAACTTTAAATCATGCTTTGGCATTACATGAGCATGCCCTGAAGAGACTTGGCCTCAAAACACTCCTATCTCCTCCTCTTCTGATCCTTTACCACAAGATGTTCTGATGGCCACCAACATGGATGTCTTTCAAAGGGAATTAGACAACTGCATGGAGGATAAGACTATCAATGGCTACTAGTCATGATAGATATATGCTACCTCCAGTATCAGAGGCAATATGCCTCTGTATACCAATTGCTAAGGAACACCAGTGAAAGAGTCCTATTGCACTCATGTCATACTTGCGGGCTTCTCTTAGGCATCTGGTTGGTCACTGTGTACACAGAATGCTGGACTAGATAGGCTTTTGTCTGATCCAGCAGGTCTCTTCTTAGATTTGTGACAAACCATAATTTGCCATTTCAGTTTAAGAGGCAAGCTACAGCATGCACTTGCCTGCAAGCCAGGATCAAAGCCTAGATTGAAACTTTAGTTTATATGCAAGTGCAAGCAATAGTTTGCCTGTTTGGAGTCTGGCAAACTGGTGTGCAACAAACAAGGACTGGAATGTGGAATCACACATGTGAAGAAAGGAGGGAAGAAGAGCATGCAAGCCCAAAGTCATTCAATGAAGAATTCCCTTTCAGTTAATATAATTATAGAGAATTTGAACTATGTAATGGTCTAGTGATTTCCTAAGACAATTATCTTAGGGACTAGTTACTGTATGAATTAAAAAGTGAGGACAGTGCTTCTATATAACAGTATCATCTATCCAAATCCATTTTTATAGAAATCTGGCAAAATATTAATAGTTTCTTCTTCTTTCTGCAAAATAGATTGCAACAATGCTAACATTCCAATAGCAGTGATCCTTACTAACCTGCCATGGTCTACTACCTTAAAATTATTCCTTATCAACATGCATCCTCTTTTACATCAGAAATCATACAAAACTAACATACAGCAAGCAGGTGGCCACTACCTACTCCTCTTATATCTCATTATCTAATTATGTAGTTCCTACAGGGTGCTGAGGGGTTGGCCTTTTAAAATAGTGAAGTGAACTGCAAAATTACAAGAAAAATATTTTTATGCTACTGTATCTGCTTTCTAGACCCTGATGCTGGGAAAAATTGAAGGCAAAAAGAGAAGGGGATGGCAGAGGATGAGATGGCTAGATAGCATCACTGATGGAATGGATATGAACTTGAGCACACTCCGGGAGGGAGCGAAGGACAGGAAGGCCTGGTGTGCTATGGTCCATGGGGTCACGAAGAGTCGGACACGACTGAACAACAACAATCTGCTTTCTAGTTTAGAAAAATCCAGTTTTAAAAAGCACTCCTATAATTTATTCAGTGAATCGTGGTATAACGTTTTGTAAAATTAATATTTTACAAAAATTAATATTTTACAAGTACAGTCTAAGAGATGGCTCAAACAGTTCAGATTTTACACTCTCATTCTTGGCAAAATTAGTTTGGAGGACAACAGAATGAAGAAGATTTGGGGGCAGAGTAATTAAGGAAAGAGCACTTAGCCACAGTGTTTACTCCTCTCTTAGTGAGGAGTCATGATGACCAAGTGGAAATGGTACTTTACTAAACTTAAAAGTATGAGGTTTCAGGTTCAAACATAATTATGTTGGTCCTATAAACCATGGTTTATTGGATCAAGAACCAGTGGAGTAGTGGTAATGTTGAAGTGCAGGCGCCCATATGCACTGGCAGTCTACTAAATTACAGACTCCTCCTGGGTAACCTCTAGGGCACTTTCCCCAATTGGGTGCCCTCCATATGTTTTGGACTACAACTCTCAGTATTTTTGATTACTGGTTGATGAGAGTTGAAATTCAAAACATCTGGCGGGCACTAGGCTGGGAAGGCTGCTTGAGGACAAAGGAGGTCATGAGCTTGAATAGCTTTCACTGGTTGTACTAGATATGCACCTCATTTTTTGCTCCTCAACTATACCTGTAAAAGACCTTAAGGAATTAGAGGCTGCCCCTGCTACTATTAGTGATCTATGTATTATGTAAAAAGTGCACATTTTAGCATCTGAACTACTAGGACAATTTCAGCTCTGTATTATGTATGAATGACATTAATATTTTTAATGTATCGTGCCCTCCAGATGTTTTGGACTTCAACTCCCATCAACCAGTAGTCAAGAATACTGGGAGTTCTAGTCCAAAACATCTGGAGGTCCAAATAAAAAAGAAAAGGCCAACATTTATTTAGGATTATCACAAACTTGGAATGGGGGAAGCCAACATGGATTTGTCAAAAACAAATCCTGCCAGACGAATCTGATCACATATTTTTTATCAAGTAACCTCCCTTGTAGACCGTGGGAATGCTGTAGACATCATATACCTCGATTTCAGCAAAGCTTTCGATAAAGCGCCCCATGATATCCTGATGAGCAAACTAGCTCAAAGTGGGCTAGATGAAACAACAATCCGGTGGATCCACAGTTGGCTACAGAATCGGACTCAAAGAGTGCTTATTAATGGGACCTTCTCAAACTGCGGAGAGCTAACGAGTGGGGTACCGCAGGGCTCAACCCTGGGCCCAGTGCTCTTCAACATTTTTATGAATGACTTGGAGGAGGTGGTGCAGGGAATGCTGATCCAATTTGCAGATGACACAAAATTGGGCGGGATAGCTAATACTTTGGAAGACAGAAACAAAATTCAAAGTGATCTGGATAGACTGGAGCGCTGGGCAGAAAACAACAGAATGACATTTAATAAGGATAAATGCCAAGTTATGCACCTAGGAAGAAGGAACCAAATGCACAGTTACAAGACGGGGGATACTTGGCTCAACAACACTACAAGCGAGAAGGATCTTGGAATTGTGGTAGATCACAAGCTGAATATGAGCGAACAATGTGATGTGGCTGCAAAAAAGGCAAATGCTCTTTTGGGCTGCATTAATAGAAGCATAGCTTCCAAATCCCGGGAAGTACTAGTTCCCTTCTACTCAGCACTGGTTAGGCCTCATCTGGAGTACTGTGCCCAGTTCTGGGCACCACACTTTAAGAAGGATGCAGACAAACTGGAGAGGGTTCAGAGGAGGGCAACAAAGATGATCAGGGGACTGGAAACAAAGGCCTATGAAGAGAGACTGAAAGAACTGGGCATGTTTAGCCTTGAGAAGAGAAGACTGAGGGGAGATATGATAGCGCTCTTCAAGTACTTGTAAGGTTGTCACAGAGAGGAAGGCCCGGATCTCTTCTCCATTATCCCAGAGTGCAGGACACGGAATAATGGGCCCAAGTTACAGGAAGCCAGATTCCGGCTGAACATCAGGAAAAACGTCCTGACTGTTAGAGCAATACGACAATGGAACCAATTCCCTAGGGAGGTGGTGGGCTCTCCCACACTGGAGGCATTCAATACTAGGGATGTAAGAAAGTCACTTCCCTTTTCGAACGGTGACATTCGCGGTGGGGGGGAGGCACTCCGTCCCTCCCCCCCGAAATTCTGGCCGGGGGGGAGGCGCTCCGTCCCTCCCCCCGAATCCTGGCTGGCCTGCTCTGTAAATGGTGGCGGCTGTAGCCGCCGCCGCTTGCTTCCCCGTAGTCGGCCGTGATAGGCTACGTAAATGTTTACGTAGCCTATCATGGCTGATTTAAAAGAAGAAAAAAAACCCGCACATACGCAAATGGCGGCGCCCATGGGCGCCGCCATTTGCGTTCCTTATTTTGGCACGTCTTAAGTCTACATAAACATTTACGTAGTCTAAGACGGCGAAAATAAGGGGAACGCAATTAGCGTAGACGCTACACTATTTGCGTTCCCCTTATTTTCACCATCTTAGTCTACGTAAATGTTTACGTAGACTAAGACATGCCAAAATAAGGAACGCAAATGGCAGCGCCCATGGGCGCCCCCATTTGCATACGCGCGGGTTTTTTTTCTTTTAAATCAGCCGTGATAGGCTACATAAACATTTACGTAGCCTATCACAGGGTTTTTTTTTAAATCCAGCCATGATAGGCTACGTAAATCTTTATGTAGCCTATCACTTTTTTTGTTTTTTGTTTTTTTTAACTGGAAATGGTGGCGGCAGCAGCCAGTCGGAAGACCGGCCACCACAACGTCACCGCCACACCGCTGCCGCACCGCCACTGGAGCCGCCGCCAGGAAGATTCACCGAAGGTAAGTCCCGTCCCGGGGGGGGCGGGGGGGCAGACCATTTCGCCACCGATTTCGGGGGGAGGCGAATGCGCTGGCATTCGGCCTCCCTGAGATTCGTGGCGAAATTCTCTGACATCCCTATAATCAAGACAAGGCTGGACAGCCATCTGTCAGGGATGCTCTGACTTGGATTCCTGCAAGAATCTATTATATGATTCTATAAGAGGAAACAGTAAAGCAGTTTCAAAATGGATGTCACTATGGTTCAGCTGACTGGATTTATTTGAGCACTGTTGCCTCTACCACACATTAGTCTTATATTTAAAAGTAAAAATAAATAAAAATACTTTTTAAAATGTTAATTCATGACTCTAGTTATAACTGTGACCAAGCAATTTTATCTTCTTCTCTCTCCTTTGTTCACTAGTTTATGTATACATATATGACAATTTAACACATAATGATATTGTCTTCACTTCAGTTTTTCTAACCATTCATTTTATGCATATTAAAAGTGAACAAATATCCTTTTGCTAGCCATGACATCATTTTCCTGCTCATCTGGCCATTTGTGTTTGAACATTTTGTGAAAGAAAAGTCACAGAAAAAAATAGTGCAATAAAAATGATAAATGCCTCTTCGTGCAATGCCAAAAAACATACAGAACTTGAACAATAATCCCACGTTTTCATGCAGAACACTGAAACTAATGTGGGTGCGTTTGTTTTACAAAAAGAAAATAGTTTTTAAGTATATAACTTACAGGCTTAAAGAGCATTGTTCAATGCAAGAAACAACAATTTAATAATCACATATCATGGGAGTCAATGGGTCTCTAATAAAGCTATTTGCTCCAGTTCTGCTAATTGTAGACACTCATATTTAATATCCATTCATTCCAGTCACCAAAATATTTTAAACACTAAAATCACATACAGTATTATGACTTTCAGATTACACTTCTCTTTTTAATTTTTTTTCAGTTATATTAAATTTTTATTTTTAGAAGTCATCTGTTTTAAAATAAATTCTATATCTCATATAAGTGAATCCATGACTCTCTTTCAAACACATTGACCTGGTTTGTACGTAATGGCTAGCCCATAGTTAGCCATGGCTGTGCTGGAGCAAGCAAGTGTACAGCCTCCCACATGCTCACCACGTCCGCTTTCTTTCTGGATCTCCAAACAACTCAGGAATGCCCCGTTCCTAGGTTGCTGGTGTGACGCACAAACCTAGCTCATTGCGGGAGAAACAACCCAGAGTTTTATCCTAACAACAAATCATGGGAAAGAAAGTGGAAGTGGCATGCGTGTGGAAGGCAGCACACTAGCTCGCTCCGGCACAGCCATAGCTAACTATCGTTTGTTTAGCCCATAGTTAATCATTACAAGCAAACCGGGTCACTGGGTTGTATTAAATGGTGTCATTCTGCTAAGGCAAAGCTTCGACACTTGTGGAAACCCCACTTTCATTTTTATGCAAGTGTCAAATCTGATAACATTGATTCTGTTTGCACAAGCCATTGAACAACTCATTACACTTTTATCAGCCTAGATGTTGCTAGTGCTAGTTGTTCCACTAGCTGCTGCACAAGAGTTAGCAGAACAATGCCACCTCTTGTACCTTTTCTGCTAGCCTAGCACTGGATACAGCCCATTGAGTTGAAGCCAGCTTTTCTTTGTAAAGGTCTGAATTACTGGGGGGGGGGGGGCTAATGAGGTCAAGCACTAGAAATATATCTTTAGACATGTATTCTATTAATTGGAGAATTCTGAATATTTATGACTCTACCAACTTTCCATGTCATTATGAAACACTACTCTGTCATTCCTTGTTACTAGAAAGTTCTGGGCACTCAGGCCAGGATCCAAAACCTGCTTAGTCTCATGCAAAAGGCTTACACTAGCACAATGGAATATTTTACTTCGTTGCTTTGAACAGCCAACTTCTCTACCAACATATCACAAACTGCTTATAAAGCATCCCTCAATTTCCAAAGCAGTTTATAGGGGGGTGGGAAAGGAGAGGGTGCTGTTTGATAACCTAAAAACCCCTTGGGCTTGTGGAATCAGTTTCAGGATTCTTTGGATCCTAGCTTTAGACTACAAGTTTGCTTAGTGTCTGCTTGCACAATGGATCTTTCCTGCCCCCTCTTCCCCTTGCATGCCCCAAGAAGCATCTCCAGAGGGCAGGGACCCTCCTGAACACTGTGTCCTGTGGTACGAGGAGCTGCAGTAGGTGGGGAAGCCCCCCAAATTGGTTGGAGACACTTTTCACAAATGGATCTCCACTCGCTTTACAAGGTACTTCTGCCTGATTTGGGGCTATTCTCCTACCACCACCACCTTAGCGTCCTGTCCCCCGCCCCCCATATCTCACAGCATTTGGAAAGATCCTCCAACCTCTGGAGAGGCTTTTCAAGGGATGCAAGTAGGAGCAGAAAAGATCTGTTGCATGAGCAACTTTCCACTTGCACAACTTTGGATCCAAGCTATTGTGTTTGAATGGAGACAATCAAGCAGAAACAGATTAAGTTCACAATTTTCCCATTGTCTTCAAGTAGATATAGGCTAAGATGTAAAGAATCATGGAATTAGTTCTGTGAACCCAAGGAAAAACAAGTCTAATTTAGACTTGTTTTTCCTCATAACAGCTATCCCCCCTCCCCACATGCTGGATGGTGAATTGTTTTTGTTCATGGGTAGTTTCAAAAGCAGTGTGTAATATGGAGAGTGTGTTTAGTATCCAGAGTAAAAAAAATAAATAAATCCAATGGCCTAGAGTAAGCCCCATGCATGAGTCTGAGCAACTCTTTGGATTACGTCCATAATTCTGTATGGCAAAAAACATGTGGGCTGCATGACCAAATATTTTTGAACATACTCCCAGCCAATATAAAGACTCTGTTTAGTTGCAAACCAATATATCTTAATTGTTTTAGCATGCTTGTTCTGGAAATCTATGCAACTACAAAATGGAAATGTTATGTATATCACTGATTGATATTCAGATTGTTTCTTGTTAATTTATAAATAAATAAATTTAATCACAATTTAAATCAATCCACCCTGAAACTTGATATTTTTCTTGAACAACCCTTAAATTATCCCTAACCTCCAGCAAATGTGTAATATTCAGCTAAATTCTTAAAGATAATGAATGAACACACACAAGTTATGTAGGGAATCCGATAGTGCTAACTTGTTCTGGTTACTGGTAACATGTCTGACTGACACACTATAATATGAGAAATTTTACTTTTAACTTCAACCACCATGACAATGACAATTTTGGAGGTATTATTCCAAAATGATTGTCCCAATGGATTTAAACAATTCTGATGTAAAATACATAAAGTATTACTGATCTTTCCAAATAATTTAATATTTAAACAAATCTTTATTTTACAATTTTACTAATACCCCTTAATTTAAAGGTACTAATAGAGGTGTTCACACTTTGCTTGTTAGCTGAACATGCAAATATATGCCAACAATAATACAGCTTCTATAATAATATGTGATACATCAATACAGGCCATCTGGAGAACTAATGAATAATCAAGGGACTCCAAATTAAACTACACAATTTTTTCTTAGAATCTTTAGGACAACACTGTCAAGTTCAATCTATTCATTTAGACTCCAGAATCAATTTTTCAAACTTTATGACAGGTCTAATAGTTCCCACCTGTTTCTCTTGCTTGACTTTTGACTGGCAAGTTACCAGCTAGAGTGGAAATGTAGACAAAGACCCCTATTAGACTCCGGCTGTTTCTCTACTGTGAGGTCACTCAGCCATTAAATTAGTTCCAGCCCACTTTCTACTATTTCTTAATTTTGGGGGGGATATGTAGATTTGGGGGACTGGGATAGAAAGTTTGGTATTCAGCTTGTAAAAGATTTGGAGTTCTATTAAATATTAACATTATATATGCAGGATCTGAATATTAAATGTGAACTACAATCTCAAGTGAAATCTCACAATTTCATGTATTAATTCCCATTACATTTTCATATTTATTAAAAGACTTCCAACCTTTCAAAAATCTAACCCCTAATGTTACATGACAGTGTTTTACTTAAATCATACTTGTTCAAGATGATGTATCTGGATTCTTTTTAACTTTGTAAAACTACTCTGAAATCAGTTCTGATAAGAAGTCTTAGATGAATATGCTTAGGACTACAGCCTTAATCATTACTGAATTCTATGAATGTTATAGTTCTGCTATAGCTCTAGGCCAAAATCCAAAGTGCATAACTACTTCTACACAGCTAAATAAGGCACCTTTGTGCTTATATCTTTCAAAAGCCTCATTCACACATGATACTAAACCATGGTTTTAGTGTTACGAGGATGAACTGCAGCAAGCCTTGCATTTGCTCACTCCACCACTCCGCCTCCAGTGTGACCACAAGGATGAGTTCAGAAGCTTCTGCTTCTGTTTTAGACTAACTGTAGCTTGGCATGATGTCCAAACCTGGACAAATCTCTGTTAGACTTAACTACGGTTAGTGGAAACAAGCCAACTTCAAACTACAATTTATGAAGCTGGCTTGTTTTCACTAACCATAATTAAAATTAGATACAGTTTAGGGCTTGGACATAATTACTTAATTAATTAATTTCATTTCCATACCAGCCAATAGCTAAAGCTCTCTAGGCGGTTCAAAAAAATTACTACCCCAGAATACAACACAATAAAATCATAATGTAAAATCTTTAACATACATTTTTTTAAACCCCAATTTAAAACAGCTAAAACAGTTAACAATAAAATAGCAGGATCCAATAAAACAACTAAATAATGCTAAAGTGTGGTTAATCTAAAACGGAAGCGGAAGCTTCCAATCTCCTCCTCGCAGCCATACCAGAGTTGGGGAAGCATGTGAGCCCAAGGCTCATAGCTTATTCTCGTAATACTAAACCATGGTTTGTGTGAAACAGGCCAAAGAGTAATCTCTTCACCATGCCACACAGCAAGCTGCTTTCGAAACTGAGAGGCGTTTCAGAGGCAAATTGTGATATGGCATATGGGTGCTGTGATATCCAAAGAAAAAGATCCAAATAAAAACCAATGGCCATATCCAAGTCCACAGGTGCTCCTAAAGTAGCTCTTTGGATCCCAAATTGAACTCAAGCTACTCACAGAAATATCTAATAGCCATATTTAAACAACTTATACAAAGAATCAAGCCACTAACCTATTGCTAGAAAAAATAGGTATGTAAGTGTACATATTTTCAAACCCTGAATGATTTTTGTTTTTTATTTGAACAGGTGTATTTATTTATTTATATGTATTTATTGCATTTATATCCCGCCTTTTTTCCTCTTGCAAGGAACCCAAGGCTTACATTATCCTCCTCTCCATTTTATCCTCACAACAACAGCCCTGTGAGGTAGGTTGGGCTGAGTCCCTGTGACTGGCCCAAAGTCACCCAGTGGGCTTCCATGGCCAAGTGGGGACTAGAACCTGGATCTCCCAGCTCCCAGTCCAGCACTCTCACCGCTACACCACACCGGCTATCATGCAAGACTGATTGACAAAGCAAGCAATGTCAATAATTAATCAGTACGTTATTTAAATTTGCAATCTCATAGATTAGTCTTCCCAACTTGGTGCCCTCCAGATATTTTGGGCTTCAACTACCATCAGCCCCAGCCAGAACGGCCAATGGCCAGGGATGCTGGAAATTGTAGTCGGACAACATTTAGGGGGCCACAAGTTCCCCACCCTTGATTTAAAACTTGCTGCTGTGATTTAAATACATTTGGCAGGCACATGAGATAGTTTAGGGGAACTGTAAGCTAATTTTTTCACACAGTGTTCTCCTTGCCATGGACAAAAGTAAAAAGAAATCATCATCATCATCATCATCATCATCATCATCATCATCTGTTAGTTTTGGAGAAAAAAAAGCATGCACTTGGAAAGAAAAATAACTTCAGAAGATATTATCTAGTTAGGCTAAATGAATCCCTTTGGGGCACAGAGGACAAAGTGCAAAGGATCTGTAGGTGGAAAATGGGAAACTGGAAGACTAAGGGAGGAAAGGATTGGTCAGCCCAGTTTCCCATTCCTACTCTTCTCTCATACTGCTCAGTCATGGCACTTGACAGGTGAGCTCTTTCCTTAGGTGAATATAGGCTCCCTTGTACAGGCACCAAGAGCAGAATTACGTTCATATGTGGTCCTTGGTCATGGAAGGAGTGCAACTGTTAGGTGCTGTGACTGAACAGTGAGAAAGAGAGAAATGGCAAGCAGGAGTGAGGAATACAGCAGGACTGGCCAATCCCTACCACTTCTTGTTCTACCATATTCTGCACATAGAGGGATTGATCATAGGTTTCTTTATTATACATATACTACTTCCCCTTTGCGAAACTTACATGAGGTTCACAAATAATCTCCTAGCAAGTCAGTGGCCATGTAGTAATCCGCTTAGCTTTACCATCATAACAACTTCATTTTCCATAGAGCAGACCACTGTCTGGGCTGTGACACATAAAAATGTGATCTTAAAACTACTACATATTCCCCTTATTAATAATGATTAAATAAAGAAAAACAATATTGTGAGTATCAGTTTCACAGATTCATCAGCATGTGTACACACACATTTATGAAGTTCTTTTAGATGATTTATGATGTTCGCTTGGATCAGTATTAATATTTAGCACCAGCTTTCATAAGACTCAGGGCATCCTAAAGAATAAAAAGCTTTATGTGTATAATGAACTTACCCATTTAACAAGGGAGGATGAAATACACAGCACAATTCATATTAATAAGGGAGCAATCCTATGGGGATAGGGAGCCACCTCCAAACTCGGAGGCGACCACTTATCCAATGCAGGGAAGGAGAAGCACGGAGGGGATTGTTCCCTCCGCGTTTCTCCTGCCCTGCATTTGTGGTTAGACAGCCGAAGAACCGGGCTCCGAGGTCAGTTCCTGGAAAACCACATATCCTATGGTTGTCTAGCCGCTGACTAGTGGCCATAGGATTGCTCCCTCCATCTCTTAACTAAACTAACACCCAAGACTTCACACAGGTAGGTTTTGATGTATCCTAGCGCCTTTTTATTGCAAAGATAATTAAATAACTAAGCGAGCAATCCTATGTCCCTAGACAGCATCTGAGGGATATAGGATTTTCAAATTTCTGGGCTCTGAGGTCAGAACCAGGGCTCTGACCTCGGAGCCCAGAAATCACACTCCCCGCCCCCTTGTAGCTGGCATGGCTACATCTCCACACTTGGAAAAAGAGTGCGGAGATGGGGAAAAGGGGACATTCCTGGGAGTGGGGAGGAGAGGAGACTTCAAAAGTTGCTATACACAGCTTCCTATGCACCAGGCGGCCTGCCCCGCTCCTGCTCCCAAGCTTGGGGAGCAGCCTCTGTGCTCCATCTGCCCTGCATTGGATAGTCATCAGCCTCCGAGTTCAGAGGCTGACAACTATCTCCATAGGACTGCACCCTAAGCGTACATTTCAAGTACATCTCAATATTAAAGAAACATGAAACCATTTAATACACCCCTAAAATCCATAATTAAAAGAATAGTACAATTCCATTTTAGGAACAGCTCAAAATAAATGACTATGCTCACTTATTACAGAACTCAACCAAGAGCTGCTCTGTGCTTAAAGCAAGTGCCTAGCTTACGTGATCAGTGTTGTGGTGTTTGAAAGTAACATACTATCTACATAGACTCTTGGTCTAATGAAATATAGTACAAATATTCATACTAAGCATCAAGTTTTGATTTTCTCTGTTATGATGATAAATTCCACTTTCATTCAATATAGAAAAGATGTGCAATTTGTTTGCAGATCAGTCCTATACTCACCTTATGTGGGTTGCGGAGATATACTACTACTATGCCAGCAGAAAGGCCATCATTTCCAATGTGTGCTCACTCCCACCAGAGGGGTGGGGAAGAAAACACAATCAGAAAATACAAAATGATGGAAAAACAGCACCCACAACCACCGCATCTCTGCAAACTCCACCAGCGTCCACCAGTCAAGGACTCTATCTCTGCCGCCCACATGCTGCCCACACATGGAGAAAGCCAATGAACTCATGATGATGGAGACATGCCTCCAGCAGTCACCCCTGCATCATCACACACACCCACAACATACAATATGATACCAGAGCAGTCTCAAGCCATTAGCCCCAGTGGCACACCCAACAACAAACCCACTGCATGCCAGTCCCAGGCATCCCTACGCACAGGAGTTCAAATCCATTTATGCTCCTCACAACCACTGTTTTGGAGCACAACACACAAAGGGAAGGAAGGATTAGCCACAAAACTCAGAACCCACATAGCTTCCTGTGTAGAGAATAGACACAGCTCTCCTGGGACAAGGGTTCAAAGATCCACCTAGGGAGGGAAAGTCTATGGTAAACTGCTAGGGTCCATCCTCTACCATGCTAGAGCTGCTCCTTGATCTATTACTGTGCTGTCTCTTGAGACACAGATATCTTCAATGGCTAGGTGTGCCATTTACCAGCTTCAGCTGCTATGACAGCTACTGGCCATTCCAGAACAAGGATAGCTTGACCACTGTAGTCCACGTACTGCTAACCTTAAAACTGGATTACTGTAATGTGCTTTATGTGGGGTTGCCCTTAAGGCTGGACTGGAAGCTGCAGTTGATGCAGAATGCAGCAGCCAGGTTGGTAAAGGGAGCGGCTCATGACCAGCAAACTACACCTATGCTGAGGGAACTGCACTGGCTGCTGTTATACTTCTGGGTCAGGTTTACGCTTTAAAAAGCCTTCAATATTCAGGACCAGGAAGGATACTTAAAGAGATTGCCTGACTCCCTCCCTACTTGCCTGTTTGGTTGCTGTGCTCATCAGCAGATACCTTCCTGGCAGTGCTTAAGATATTGGAGATCCGGTCCATGATGGCTTGGAAAGGGGCCTTTAGTATCACAGTGCCCACTCTCTGGAACTCCCTACCAGTACAAATTAGACAGGCACAGACCCTTCTGGGTTTTCAGTGCCAACTGAAAACTTACTTGTTACAACAAGCTTTCCTAGAATGGTGATCTCATCATCCTTGTTGTCATGCTACTCTCTCTTCTTTTATGCAGCATTTTATTATGGTTTTACACTGTATTGTTTGTATATCACTTAGAAATATATTTTTAATGCAAGCAATTCATAAATATGGGTAGATAAAATAATAAACAAATAACGTTTCAAAAGCGTATTTCCCTTCATGCAATGGGACTTCCCCATCCCCTCCTCCCCCCTGCAGCCTGCTGCGCATCCCTGAAATCTGCTCCAGAAAGTCACTGCAGGAGTGATAGGAATCCACTCCACTGGGGAATGCTGTTCCATCAGCAGACGAACACAACTGGATTTCACTCTTGGAGAATGGGAAATCCAGCAGAATATATGAACTTTCTTTTCTTTTTACCAAGTTAAATAATACATATAAAGAGAAATTATCACTAGCATGAAATCTTACCCATCAAGAAGATTCATTGTGGTTGATGTAACTTCAGCAAACAGAACCACTTTCCCAAGTTTCTGTGTGTGTAGATTTTCCATATATCTCTCAAGATTGAAATGTTCGGATGACAAAGCTGCCATTTTAGTAACTACTGGCATGAGTGAAGGTGTTACTTCTGTCTCTTTGCTGCAAGACGATACAAACTTAAGGGACACCTTGCTGGATGTAATTAATCCCTCTCCATTCACATTTTTTCCAAGCCACTCCAAAAGAGAACTATGGAGTTCCTGTTGGATATAAAACAAAATTATAGGACAATATGCTAAAAGTCTTATCCTTTTCAGCTTGGAGCACATCTTTTTTTACAAGGGGCACCTCTAAAATGATCGTGTCTGTGCCTTTGCCTACACATGCTTATCAGCACATACGGATTTAAAGTCAATTTGGAACAGTTCATGCCCAAGATTTGATGCAATAGCCATCCATGTATTATGCCACAACTCATACAAAAATTCCCTTTTGCTCTATCAAAAACAACAAATAAACTTTTATGAAAAGGCTCTTCATGTCCATCAATGTTAAAGCCTCCGTACAGCTGCTGTCACAACAGGTGGTAGCTTAGAAAATTGCAAAGTGATTGAATCTTTTTAAAGAACTGTTCCTTGCTTAAGTTTAAAATCACAAAGCCAACAATGTTACTTCAAAGTAGCTTTTTCAGCCAGATGGTCAAATATCCTTTATTAAGTTTAACAGATTTTAATATGTTGAAGCGTTATTCTTTGTTGGGGGTGGTGAAGCTTATAATGTACAATATATAACATGTATTAAAATAAGAGTATAAAGTAGTTCACAAAGTGCATTAAACATATGACAATGTTCTAACAGCAGATTTTAGAGGCAAAACTGAATCACCCCAATTCAGCACCAGTAGTTCTTTATTTTCTAATAACTGCCTTCTCCCAACTATTTTTATATATGAGAAGTGTCTGTTGGTCTCATACATGCATCATTTCTTTTGCCTCCCCTCCATGGATTATTTCCCCTATTAAACTGATCAGGCATATGGATAAAAAAATAGATATTAATAAAAATGGAACAAACATAACAGTTAACTAATTTTTCAAGCCCATGAATCAAAATAATACAAACTTGGCCCTACAGCTAATTGCTTTGATTCCAGAACTTGGAACTTAACATTATTAACAAGCTATAGACTGAGAGGTGTGCATTGTTTTGTGGCAGCCTCTAGTGGCCACTTAAATGAAAGGTGTTGGTACTAATGTTCAAATATCTGACCTTATATTCCCTTGAGACCTTGTCAGGAATACTACATAAAGCACAGAATTGTGAGACTGAGGTGGTACTACTACTTTAAAATCCCTGGCAATAATGACAGGAACCAGCGTCAGATTATGGGAAAGAACCCAAAACATATCAGTAGCTATTTGTGTTAAAATTAAATCATATTTAATTAGCTAAAGATGCATATATTTGCTTGGACTATATTTTACACAGACACCTGCAGCCATCTGAAAGTGCCATCGTAACAAATCCCTGTATGAATTTGATGACTTGGAAGGTGGCACTCTTCAAACACCTTATTAAAGTGCTATTAAAACTACATGCACATTTACATCAGTACTAATCTATCCTCAAATTGGTAGAATATTAGACAATACCTTAATTTAAGCAAGAATGTATTAAACCAAACCCTCACAAAGAAAGAATCTTAATTTATAATTTTCAAGTGTTCTGAAATGATTTTATGTACACAAATTAAAACCTACTTTTTTCTTTTAAAATGGATATTAGAACTAGTATTTTCCATACTGTGAAGCAGTCTTCCCTAAGCAGCCATAGGCACTGAAGCCCAATTTGATTATACATCTTCTTAAGCCTGCAATTAGTAACATGGACACTTGTATGCAATCCCCCACTTTTTGCACTGAAGGTAGTTCTGACATAAGAGCTCCCACTTTTTCCATTTTACTGTGCTTGGCTAGACTGCTTTCTCAGGCTCAATTTCCCTTTTTATTTTTGATGTAATAGAGGCTGTTTTTAATCTCATTGGTTTCATGTGTGACTATTTCAAGTTACTGCATCCCTTCAACAGAACTACTGTACGTATGCAACAATTCAGGGAAAAAGTTAGAAGGCAACAGCTTCATTATTATGGTAAATATCAACTAGCACCACACGACATTCACCACGTGAAATTGAAAATGGAAAAATTCTCTCATGATTGTGTCAAAGAAAACACAACCATACAAAACAAGTCTGAAGAATCTTACATTATATCACATACTTATGTAGCCTTGTTTTCCTGCCAGGGAGCAAGCCAGTGCTATTTAATTTGCAGAGACTCACTTTGACAAATTTTGAAGCATCCTGGTTTCCAAATTGAATACAAATTGTATACACAATATAAGAGCTGGTTCAGGCACCACTTTTTAAAATTGGCACAGATTTTAAGTCCCAACCATAAAATCCAGTGTCAAAATTGGTTTGAATAATTCAGTGTGCAGCAGTTTCATGATCATTTCAATCTGAAGGCAAGTGGCAGTGACGTCATCTAACTCGCTTTCCCAAACAGTTGTTCTCCAGATGTTTTGGACTTCAACTCCCCTCAGCACCAGACAGCATGGCCAATGGTGAGGAATTCTGGGAGTTGTAGTCCAAAACTTCTGGAAGTGATACTGACACCAGTATTATAAGGTTTAGTTAAAAAATAACATAACCGTTGTAAATAAGCAACTGGAACCCTGTAAGGAAAAACCCACTGGGAGACAATTTGGAGTAGAGCAATGGCAAGTTAGGAAAAGTTTAAGCACAAATACAATGTCTGCTGCAATAATTAAGCACCAAATTTGAACATGTTAAAACTAATGAAGGTTTTTCAAAGAATGGGTACTATTCAAATTATGACATGATTATAGTACACACACAAAAATAAGGTTTAAAAATGGAATCAAACGATGAAGCTTTATTTTTATTTCCTTAAAGGTTAATTTTCAAGAATTTAGATGAATGATCATCTAGAAGAAAAATATAAACCCTATATAAACATTTTTAATTTTAACTTTTACACAGCAGATGACTGCTCACTTCCAGTACAGATATGGGATCCTTGTAATAACCAATAATTTTAAGCTTATGGAAACATTGGCAAAAATCTATAAAACTTAGTAGACATATTGCTTGAGCTTAAAGTAAATTCTGTAAGACCGTATGTTTATTAAAATTTGTTAACTGCCAGTTCAAGACTATACACAAAGGCAGAATTGCAGCACTTTAGTGAAAACTATGAATAACTCATTTCTAACATGGTTGATTTTATAGGCATCACACCTTCATATAGCTAAACTGTTATTTTTGTAGCTTATTTTCACATGTTTAAAGTTTGGTTCAAGCATCACCCTTTTTCAAATTTAGAAAGGCCTACAAATTTATCAATAATGCCTTTGACTGAAAAAGTACTACATTTTGGGTCTGAACACCATGAAGAAATTAAAATGCTGCACATACTTTACTTGCTATATTACACCCAGACATATAAAAGTGAAACTGTCAAATGTCATCTGGAGACATTCCATGTCATTCTTCCAATCCAAAAGAAACATATTGCCTTCTAAAATGGTAGCAATAGAAATCTCATGTTGGCCTGGGGGTGGGGTGCGGGGGATGGTGGCAATATCAGCAACTGACACAGACAATACTTGAAACTGACAATGGTGAAAAATTGGTCTGCTAATAAAAAAGGACATTTGGATATGATCTGAACACAGAGGAGGAGATGTGATTGGGGATCTTCCCTCCCCACTCCCAGCCGTCACAGAAACTTTTGCTTAGGAGGTAGCAAATGGAGAAGGAGAAAAGGAGGCATGCTGGTGGGAGAGGAGGGAAGAGGCTGGGATACGCGGTATCCTATGGCCTCTCCAGTCTCCTCCCACCGAAAGGTAAGTCAGCTAGACAGGTTCAGAGGCCAGTCTAGTTGCTTTTTGTATTTTAAACGGAAGAACTGAGGTGAAATAGTCTCTGTCCTCCTCTGGCCTTGCCTCGCTCTTGCCCACAGGGCATGGATAGACGCAATCCACAGGAATGCAACCTTATTTTCCAGTTGGGTGCTGTATTCCAAAACAACTGGAAGGCACCAGGTCGGGAAGGCTGTGTTATTAAGATCAGCAGGAGAAGCCCTCTTGAAGGCACCCCTTGGGCATGTGGGTAAGGCTTTTCTCCTGTGTGGCTCCCAAATTCTGAAACACACTCCCTCTGGAGCTGCAACTGATACCCATTCTCTCTGTGTTCAGGAAGGGGGTCAAGACACATCTTTTTTACTTGGCTTTCAAAATTGTTTTAATGATTTTTAATGTTGTTTTATCTGATTATTCTATATTTTGAATGTTTTGTACACCACCTTGGCTGGTTTCAGAGAGGTAGTATAGAAATACAATAAATAAATAAATAAATAAATAAGGAAGGACCTCTGAAGGAGGCGCTCTCTCTGAAGGAGAAAGCAAACCTAGATAGATTTTGGGATCTAATCTGGGTAACGTGTCATAACGTTATCCAGGTTAAATTTTAAATTAAGTTAACAGATATGCTTATACTGAAACAATAAAAAGCAAACATCAGTTCTCACTTCTTTTAAAATTCAAGGTGTGCAGAAGATATAGCTTAAATGCAATAAGTTTAGCTTCTAAGGATTCACAAAATACAAGCTATGGAACCATGACCATTTATGACATATAGCAGACTCTTCATAATCAATATACTTTTTGCCTCACAAGGCCACATATGTTGCATTACTAATGTGGGCTGCCATCTGAAATTAATGTAGAAGAGAAGTGAGCATAGGGACCAACTAAATAGTCTAAGTATTGGGAAACCTCTCTAAGCCTGCAATCCTATACAAATATACCTGGGAGTAAGGTTCATTGAACTTAATAGGACATACTCGAGTAGACATGCATAGGATTGTGCTGTAAGGCAGGCAAGCGTACCTCAGCCTCTCTAAAACTAAACAGGAAAATTTCATACTTCAGGAGGAAATCTCAACCAGAGTTCATTAACAAGCCAAGCTGCCACTGAAGATCTGAAATTCTACTTGAGATTCATTCCAAATGTAAAGATCTTTTCAATGGCTTATTTTTGAAGATCCAAGACTATGCTAGTCTATATTGTGCTACAGGGTATTTCTGTGCATAAACATGTAGATGTTAATATAATAGAATCATAGTAAAGATGATTGTGCTACGCTTGGGCTTTGTAAGGTGCACTCTGGTTTACTTTCTCTCACTCAGTGCTGTGAGAACAGTCTGGAAGCAATCTTCCTAGCAGCTGCTCTCATCAACAAACTGTTTATTGTAAGAAAGTGGTTAGGTCAAAGGCTAAACATCATCCTAAGCTGAAAACATACATTATAAAAATTAATACCGTTCATGCATATGAAAACAGTCTCTTATACAAAGAGAGAAACGTGTTCATCTCAGCAGTGCCCAAAGACTATTGAAGAAATTCTCCAGTATTTGAATTAGTACTTTAAAATGAAAGCAACTGCTAATTTCCTTTCAACATTTCATAAATAAATAATTTTTACCAAGTAGCCACAATAAAATTGCATGTAACCTGTGTTTTACGCTCAAAACCATACCTTGATTTTAGAAGATTAAAACATTTTGGCAAACTGTCAGTGATGTCTCTTTCAGTCACAAAGACTGCAGACTTGCCGTCATACAGGATTAAGTTTGCCACAGCTATTTTAGCAAATTATAATAGCATTTCACGGTACTGAAAAAGCTATCAGTCATTGACAAAAAAAATGGATAGTGAATCTTTTACTGCACTCATTTTAATTACATTATAGACAGTAAGTTGTCTTGGAACAATTCAATATGGCAATTCTTTTTAGAGTTGTGCTTTAAAAACATTTCCATGATAGGATTTGGGTTGCAAATACATCATAAGTCATTTTCTTAAATCTCATTCTAATGTGCCAAAGAGAAGATGGTGCAATATAAATCTTTTATTGTTTGATATCTGCCACTAGTATTACAGAATATTGGGAATTTAAATACAGAATTTATTTTCAGTTAAATCATAAATTAAATCCCCTTAAGTTTTCAGGTAAAACATAAATTCCATTATTTCAGGGATTCACAATGTAATTCCTCAGTGTAAAGCACACTGAGCAATAACAACTGAGATTCATTATAGAGATGTTTGAGAGGAGTATAAATCCTATTTATATAACTATGACTGTATCCAAATCGGCAGGTTTTCAAACAATCTGAACTTTAGAACTGTATGAATATTTTGTACATACGTTTTGCAATCTGTCAACTATTGTTCTTCTTTTTCGTCCCACTTTCAGGGCTTTCTGCCTGAAGGCATGTGCTATGGTACAGAGCTATGAACATTTGGTCTGGACAGAAGTCTTGCACTGTTCCTTTTGCTGGACATTTCCTGCCCCCTCTCCATTATGAGATCCTTTTTCTTTTTTATTGTGAACTTGCACAACTGTATCTGTGTACTCATCCCCATAGCTTCCTCACTAATTTATTTCAGCAGACACTAAAACTGCCTACTTGATTCCAACTCTGGACTGTGTACCTTTTTAAAAGGCCTATTGCACCTAATAAATTGAGATATATATGAATGCAAAAGTGCTACTGCTCAAATTCAGGATTATTAAACAGCAAAAAACAAAGCCTGCAATTCTGGTGTCATGTGAAGATTATTAGCACTGGATGCAAGAGACAAAAGCTAAATGAAAACAAGAATTCACAACACACCTCAAGTCAGAAATGGCTTTATCAATCACATCTGTACGTCAAGTTATTTTTTATTAAACACACTTTGCCAAAAAATAATGCAAAATAAAAGGGAAATACAGCATGTTTATTAGAACTATTTATTTCATAAAGCATGCTAAATGCGTGCTGATGAAGTGATTTGCCAAAGTAGTAACAAAGCACAGTTTCTAGTTGCCTCACCTCCTTCATCGGGTTAAAGTCTAGAACAGTACTATAAAAGCCACTATTAGTTCTCAACCACTTTTACAATACCTGGTTACAATATATTCCACATACTGGTTCCAAATGTCAACAAATCATGCAGGGTATATGATATACAATATTGGGAAAGGATTACATTGTGTGATCTGAGTTGTACCCCAAGTTCAATGTACATCTCCCAAGAAGAAAAATTAATGTTCCGTATTCTATATTCTATGATACAACATAATCCATATAGCTTTTTAAAAGTGCATGTAATTAAATCAAAGATATATTTTAAATTTTCTAAAACATTCAGGATAAATTGTATAAAATGATACTTTCAAATTGCTTTTAGAAGAAGGGTATACTTGCTCTTCCCAAACTCATATATTTATACCAAGAACTATATTTCAAAATACAGGCTCCCTACTCATCTGCAAACTTAATATGTAATCATGGTCAGTTCCCCATCTATAAAATACTGACAATAGTAATAATTTTGATAATTATCACAGTATTGAGAGCTAACAAATAAACCTCAGGCACTGTTGTGAAAATGAGTGAGCTAAAGTTTGCTTTAAACACCTCACTCACTCGTTCTATAAGAATAATTGAAATAATGAAATAAAGTGATACCACAATAAAAAGGTAAAGGTAAAAAGCATAATCTAATATGATACATTTAGTATTTCAAATCATCTTAAGCTAATTGGAATAGACACTTGACATAGCTTTATACATCACAGCTGAAGTACAAAATTATCTTTTTTTGACTATGAATAGAAAGCCAAATAAGATGACCAGTGAAAGTAAAGGGGGGCAAGGCAAGCACAAGCATGTGCCTATATTCTCTAGAGTCTTTTCTCAGTTTCAGCATCCGGACTAAAAGTAGCAATTTCATTTTAAAAAGTCATTTATATATTTAAAAAAAAGCCTTTTGACTACTGCATGCATCACCATGCACCAGTGGTCAGTAATAGGTGCCCACAAAATCACAATAAAAATTATAAAGGTGGTTTAAAGCCAGAGGTTTCCACCATATGCTGAAGAGGCAACTCATACCTCAGTTTAAATTTAACTGCGCAATTCAGCTACAATGGAAACCCATGCCCCCATTCTATGAAAGGTTGTTTCCCATGTGGCTTCCTTCAGTCATGTATTCTGGCTATAAATATGGACATCACATTTTAATTTTGAAGGCTTTCACTTGTCCTGCTAGTACTATAGTTGGAAAGCAAATTACAACAACAATGTACACAAAGACCAAACAAAGCAGGATAGTGGTCAAAAAAATTTAAGAACCACTGCCATATGTAATAAATATTAAAAATGCAAGAATCAGATAGACTGCTAAAGAGCTACTATAGCAGGAAGTTGAAAGACTGCTGAAGAACTCCTATAAAAGTTAAAAAATGCAGAAGTGCTACCCTCAAACATAAAAAACCCCGATCACTAGTATAGCAAGAATATTAACAAAGAAAAGTGAATGTGAAGATTTCAACTGTGTTCCCTTTGAAGTGCCTCACCATGATGGTGGCTCTTCTCCCCTCCCCTCCCCTCCCCATCCTATGAGAACCTTGCTATGCAGACTGCTTCTGTAGGCAGCTGCCAGAGAATCCTGGACACTTTGCGGCTGTTCGTGGTGGTAGCCACAAGAGAAGTACAATTATTTTAATTCAATTGTAAGTACAGAGGCTGAGGTCTGGTTGTTTATTTACTTCACTGGCAATTTAGAAGACAGGAAAGACGGTTTCTTGCCCAACTGGTTTACCTGCTCTGGAGGAGGAGTTCCCTCATCTCTTTTATACCAATTAGTTTACAGCTCAACATTAGAGTGAATTGATTTTTTAAAATAAATTCAGCTATTTCAGTAGCTGTTGAGTAAACATTATAGATTCTACTTTTTAAATGTTTTTGTTATATGCAGGAGGGTAAAACTAGAATCCTTCTAGATTCTTTTGGTTAGTAGAACGTTGATCAGAGCCTGCTTCAGCTGGACTGTCTCTCCTCAGCATGGGGCCAACTACTGTGGGAAGGATCCTCATGGTTACAATTTTTTAACCACTGTGCTTCCCCCCGCAAAAAATGCATAAAAGCAGTATTTTAAGTTTAGTATGTATTTTTTTAAATGCATATGACATTCAAAGTAGCTCTGAACTTCACATTTAAGATTTGAATGATGTGCCAACAATCTAACTTATCTATGAACTATGCTCTTCTCTCTTGCTGCGTTTACATTTTTAGCTTTCTTCTGCTGGTAATTCTGAACACATACACTAACCACCACCCAAAACCAACTTCACAAAAGGTCATAAATGAAACGGCTTTTAGGAACCTACGTTTTGTCCCAAAGTTCTTCCCACCAAGCCCAGAATGCACACCTACATCCTTAGCATGTCCACATGTGGGCAGAAAATTTGAATATCATGTATGGCTGTAAAATTCAAAATACACAAGCCCTAGTGATGTGGATGAGCCTCCCCTCCCAACAAATCTGGGATTCAGTCTTGTAATTTGGACCGATATACAAGCGATTCAAACATTATATCCATACATGGAAATCTGGAGATGTTGGAGACAGGTAGGGCAGATGCAACAGTTGGGCGTGGTAAGAAGGTGTGAACTTGCTTCTCCATTGCACATATGGAAAAGATTAAGGATGTATAATCTGAACAAGGCCTCTCCACTTCTCTGTCAGGTGAATTCACTTGTAAGTTATCAGTAGAACTTTTGAGCAGCAATAACAACTTTACAACTCAGTTTACACCAGATACATAGTATAAAACATTTTGTACTTCTCTTCTTACACAGTTTAGTAATTCTTATTTATAATTGCAATTGATGCTCAGATGCCCAGGTGCAGTTTGAACTTGGTTATGCACAGAGACAGCCCATAGCCATTTCCACCATCATGGCAATGATAATGATAACAGAAATGGCTATTATTATTATTATTATTATTATTATTATTATTATTAAATGTATTATTCGCCCATCTGGCTGGTCACCCAGCCACTCTGGGCGATGTACAACATACAATAAAACAGTTTAAAACAATAAAATTCTACAATAAAACATTTTCTAAAATACCCTAACCCACCCCAAATGCCTGCCTGAACAACCACGTTTTTAATGCACGACGGAAGCTCATTAAAGAGCGGGCATGGTGGAGTTCCATAGGGAGGGAGTTCCACAGAGTGGGAGCCACCACAGAAAAGGTCCTCTCCCTCGTCCCCACCAGTCTAGCTGTCCTGGCTGATGGGACAGAGAGGCCATCCGAGGCTGATCTTGTTAAGTGGCCTGTCTGGTGCTGCTGGAGGCGCTCCTTAAGATAGGCTGGGCCGGAACCATATAGGGTTTTAAAGGTCAAAACCAACACCTTGAATTTGGCCCGGAAAACAACTGGTAACCAGTGCAACTCCTTCAGCACTGGAGTGATGTGATCTCGCCGGCGGCTGCCTTTAATCAGGCGAGCCGCCGTGTTCTGTACCAGCTGCAGTTTCCGAACCGTCTTCAAGGGTAACCCCACGTAGAGCGCATTAAAGTAGTCTAAACGAGAGGAGACCAGGGCATGTACTACCGATGGGAGCAGATGGTCGGGAAGGAAGGGGCGCAGCCGCTGTATCAGATGGAGTTCATACAGCGCTGTCCGGCTCACAGCTGACACCTGAGCCTCCATGGACACCTGGGAGTCCAAAATGACCCCCAGGCTGCGGACCTGGTCTTTCAAGGGTAGCCGTACCCCATTCAACAGCAGGTCAACTTCCCCCAACCTCCTCTTGTCTCCCACCAAAAGTACCTCAGTCTTGTCAGGGTTCAGCTTCAGCTTATTCCTCCCCATCCAGCCACTCACCGTCTCCAGACATTTGGACAGGGATTCTACAGCCAACCTTGGTGAAGATTTGAATGAGAGGTAGAGCTGCGTGTCATCTGCATATTGATGACACTGCACGCCAAACCTCCTGATGATAGCCCCCAGCGGCTTCACATAGATGTTAAATAGCATCGGAGAGAGGATGGAACCCTGTGGCACCCCACAAGTAAGTGGCCACGGGTCCGAAACCTCCTCTCCCAGAGCTACCCTCTGGTACCTGCCGAAGAGGAAGGACCGGAACCACTGCAATACGGTGTTTCCAATGCTCAACCCCTCCAGGCGGTCCAGGAGGCTACCGTGGTCAACGGTATCAAAAGCCGCTGAGAGGTCGAGGAGAACAAGGAAGGAGCATTCACCCCTATCCAGAGGCCTCAGCTACCTCTGCATACAACCAGGTTTACACTGATTTTTTCCACTTAATTCCATACACAAGAGGGACTACAAAAACTAGTAGGCTTGCATATGTGAACTAGCCCTATATCAAAAAAATTAATTTTTTTAAAAATGGCAGATTACCTAGCTCAGGGGTCCCCAACCTTTTTAGACACATTTGGGAATTTGAGAAAGTCCTGTGGATGCCACCACAAAATAGCTCCCATGGAGGATGTGGCTAGTCACATAATGGCTGCTATGGGGGCCAGGAAAGTCAAAAGGGGTGGTGGTGGTGGTGGGGAGAAATAGTGACTGGGGCTAGAAATAGGCTAGAGACTGGGGGGGGGACAGCAAGACAAAAGGGTAGAGGGGAGAGAAAGAACAATGCTAGAGGCTAGGAGGGGGAGAAACAGAGGTAAAGAGGTGGGGGGAGAAATGATGAGGCTAGAGGCTGCGAGTGGAGAAAAACAGCAAGACAAAGCATGAGTGAGAGAGAAAGAGCAAGGCTAGGGACTAGGAAGGGAGAGAAAGAAGGTCAGGGGAAGGGAAGGAAGAGAAATAGTGAGCAAAGGGGTTGGGTGGAGAGAAATAGCAAGGCTAGAGGCTGGGACTGGAGAGAGAGAGAGAGAGAGAGAGAGAGAAGGGGAAAGGTCTGTGGGGTCAGAAAACAACTCTTTCCTTCTCTTCCTGCTTGCTGAACAGCGACAGGTTCAGGAACAGGAAGGAAAACCTGGAGCCCTAATGTTTTTCAAGTTTTGTATTTTCTTGTTTTTCAAGTTTTTCCTTTATCTGGAGGAGGGTCTTTCTCAGGGTTTTAGGATTCCATTTCTGGGCCAGCGCTGGGCCCAAATTTCCCAGAATCAGAAATCTATTGCCGGCTTGGAGCATGTGGTCAGGGAGAAGATCGATAAAGAGGTGGCCGTGGGGAGGATCACTGGCCCGTTCGACTCCCCACCCTTCCCCAACCTGAGAGTGTCCCCTTTGGGCTTAGTGCCAAAGAAGGTGGGGGTGGAGTACAGGTTGATTCACAACCTATCTTTCCCTAGGGGCGGGTCAGTGAATGATGCCATCCCCGAACACCTGTGCTCAGTTCATTACACCTCCTTCAATGCCGCAGTCACAATGGTGAAGGCCTTACGGCCCGGGGCCCTCATGGGGAAATGCAATATCAAATCTACATTTCGCTTGTTGCCTATCTGTTCTGAGGATTTTGACCTGTTAGGGTTCAGCTTTCAAGGCCAATTCTATGTAGACAGAGCTCTCCCCTTGGGGTGTTTGGTGTCCTGTGCCATGTTCGAGAAGTTCAGTTCCTTCTTGGGAGTGGGCCTTGAGGGACAGGACTGGGTCTCCGAGTTCGGTAAACTACCTAGATGATTTTTTATTTGCGGGCCCGAGCGGTTCCTCTCAGTGTGCATATCTAATGCAGGAGTTTTCCGCCCTAGCGGAGGAACTGGGTGTTCCTTTGGTGATGGAGAAGACCGAGGGCCCTTCTTCCTCCATCATGTTCTTGGGAATTGAGATGGACTTGGTGAACCAATCTTGTAGGCTCCCCGCTGCCAAGCTCTTGGCCCTTAAAGGCAGGATCTTGGGTATGTTGGGTTCTAGGAAAATAACGCTGCACACCCTTCAGGACGTGGATGGACACCTCAATTTTGCCTACAAGGTAATTACACCTGGCAGGACATTTCTTCGATGCCTCTGCAACGCTATGCAGGGCCGTCTCTCTCACCACCAAGTCCGAGTATCGGCCACCATGAAAGACAACTTGCTCGTTTGGCTGCGCTTCCTCGACTCGTTTAATGGCATCTCTTTCTGGAGGAGAGAATTATTATTGGAGGCGGAGCTGCAAATACACTCAGACACATCTGGGGCCCTGGGATTTGCGGTCGTTTTCAGGTATCGCTGGTGCTCTGAGCGGTGGCCTGCAGATTGGTCGGACACGGGCATTAGCAAGGACCTGACCTTCTTGGAATTTTTCCCAATATACGTGGCAGCTCATCTGTGGGCCGAACAGCTGTCCAATTCCGTGGTGTACTTTTGGTGCGACAACCAGGCCACCGTCCAGGTCATAAATTCTTTGTCATCATGCAACCATAGGGTTATGGTTTTGGTACAGGCGTTCACATTACAATGCCTACACTTTAATATTCTGTTCCATGCATGGCATATTCCAGGCCTGGATAACACCATAGCTGATGCTTTGTCATGTAACTAGGTCCAGCGGTTTCAAGAACTGGCCCCTTGGCCATGGGAAGTGCCAGACACCATGCCAGCCACCCTTTGGGAGATTGGCTGGAAGAGGCAGAACGGGCCATCTTGCAGTCCATAGCCCCTAGCATGCGAGCTTCCTACACCAAAGCAGGTAGGGAGTTTTCTATCTTCAGGGCAGCACATGTAGCAGCTGTGGTCCATTCCGGTGCAGCACTTGCTCCAGTTCTGTGTACTCATAAGAGGGGCCTTTCCGCACAGACCATTGGCAGCAGGCTATCAGCACTGGCCTTCTGGTCTAAGATGAGAGGCGTCACTGACAACATGGCCAACTTCAGGTTCAGGTGGGTTATCCAGGGCTGGTCCAGGGAGCCCCTGGCACCTCCTGACTCCAGATGCCCTCCGTCACCAGATATACTACTTGGTTTGAAGGGGCAGTGGCCTTCTGTGTGTAACTCTCAGCACGAGGCCACATTGTTCCATGCTGCGGCGCTGACGGCATTTTTCAGCACGTTTAGGGTCTCCAAACTGGTGGTGGCTGCCAAGGGCGATTGGTCTGGGTGGGCATTGCAATTCAGTGACATCCAATTCTCTCAGCAGGTTGTCCACATATGGCTAAGGAAATCCAAGACTGGCCAAGCAGGGAGGGGGTTGACAGTGTCACTGTTCCCTGCCTCAGTACAGGAGCTATGCCCGGTCACCGCCTTGGGGGCATTCCTCAATGTGCGGGGGAATCTTCCTGGCCCTTTGTTTTGTCATATCGATGCTTCCCCCCTAACCAAATATCAATTCTGGATGGTCACCCAGCTGGCCTTGAAGGCTTTGGGCCTGCAAACATTCCATCAGAACACATTCATTTTGCATTGGGGCCGCTTCCACGGCTGCCTCATTAGGATTCACAATGGACAAAGTACAGTCAGTGGGCAGGTGGTGCTCCAAGGCGTATCGGGCTTATGTGAGGCCTCTGCCAGGACCCTAATTAAGTGAGACGCTGCTGTTCACATGTTGCTTTTCTGTTATCCTAGATGGCTGGAGAGCGTGGGAACTGGTGCAGGTGCTCATTTGTGGGCACAGCATGGTATTTTGGGCTGGTTGGAGGACCTCCTCGTCTAGCTGTGGATCCCAGCTCAGGTTCAGCTGGTTTGCCACCATTCAGTGGTTGGGCAGACGCAGCATGTGTTGGGAGCGCCTCCTGCCCACGTTTTTCCAGCAAGGGCTGGTGAAGGTCCCCCCGCAGGTTCTGGTTCTACACCTGAGGGGGAACAACTTGGGCTTGCTAAAAGGCAAGGCCCTGATCCTGCAAGCCTTGGACGATCTATGGCTGATTCAGCTCTGCTGGCCAGGGATTTCCATCATGTGGTCTTGCCTGCTACCAAGGTTGGCCTGGAGGGATGGTCTTGATCCCCGTCACTGGATAGGGCCCAGAAGAAAGTGAACAGGGAAACAGGGAACTTTCTTACCAGACAGGGTGATCAGACTATTTTACACTCAGACCTTTCTCATGCACAGAGGGAGCTCTAAAGGGACGACGGTGTTCATCTAACTGACTTGGGCAATGATGTCTTTTTGGCCGATCTGTAAAGGGGCATCCTGGAGTTTTTACAGCATGGGGGGGGGGAGAACGACTAAGCAGAAGCTTCTCATCCTCCTGTGGCAGTCCCGGGTGGCCACTTCGTTGGGGGATAGGGCCAGCCAGCATTCAAAGGCACTGCTTCAGATGACTGGTAAGGTCCGACGTTTCCAGATCAGGGTTTTGTGGCCCGAGTTGGGAGATACGGCTTACCTTTGAGGCCGACTCTCCTGACCCACTCAAGTTCCATGGCTTGAGGGGGTGTGTGACAGGGGAAGGCCTCCTGGCCCAGAATTGGGCAGATCTACGGGGTGGCGACTGACGAAGCCACGCCCCAGACATTGTATGTCTCACCCAGCACAAGGCCAGAATAGCTGGTGTAGTGATGTGCCTGCCTGTGCTTGCCTTCGCAGATTGTTCCGTGTCAATAAATGTGGCCCGATTTTACACCAAATCTACTCGTGTTGTCTCGTCATTTCTCCCCCCCTTTCACCCGCAAGTACCCTCTCCCTGCATCTGGCTTGCCTGGCTGCGGGAGGGATTTTGCGGGGGGGGGGGAGGAGGAGACATGTGTGAAGGCCATTGGTGTTCGCCTCTGTCATCAGGAGGGGGGGCTTGCCTTCGCAGATTGTTCCGTGTCAATAAATGTGGCCCGATTTTACACCAAATCTACTCATGTTGTCTCGTCGTTTCTCCCCCCCCCCCTTTCACCTGCAAGTGCATTTTCTACTCAGTTCATCAATTTCAATAGGAGGTTTATGTCTGAATCATATGGTGGCATGTGAATGGATTTTAAATAGATATGGATTAGATTATATTTGGTCCCTTCAGAATCAACTCAGTCTTGTACAAATTTTCTCAGAAGCAAGTTCCACTTCAGGGGAACTTACTGCCAAGAAAGTGTGAATAGGTTTGCAGTCTAACATTCTAATTATACACAGCTGCAAAGGTTTGCTTTATTTAAAAGATGACGTTTAGGTGTAATTCATTGCAATGCCTCTATATCAGCAATACGTAAGGTTAGTATATCTGCACATCTACAATTTCCTTAGCTTGCTGACCAGCCTATGTAATAATGAGGCAGTAATGGGTTGGATGAGGAGTCAATAAACCATAACCGAAACCCGACAAGATGGGAGGCGCTATTGGTGGGCAGTTTCTGGGTCCAGAAGTGGGGAAATGGCCTGTTCTGGATGGGGTTGCACTCACCCTGAAGGAGCATGTGTGTAGCTTGGGAGTACTCCTGGATCCATCTTCATCATGTGAAGCACAAGAGTGCCTGCTTTAAGCTCTACCTGGTTTGCCAGTATGGCCCTTCCTGGCCAGGGATAACCTGGCTGCAGTGACTCATGCCTTAGTAACCTCATATTGGGAGTTGTAATGTGCTCTATATGGGGCTGCCCTTGAAGACAGTTTGGAGTCTTCCGCTGGTGCAGAATACCACCGCTTGGTTATTGAGGGGCATGCAAAGCTGGAGTCGTATTACATTTATTCTCTATGATCTGCACTGGCTGCCTATTTGCTTCTGCGCCTACTTCAAGGTATCGATGTTGACAAGTAAGGCCCTAGTCACCTTGTGGCCCAACTACTCGTTGGAGAACCTATCCTGGTATTTATCAGCTGGGCTTTGAGATCTTTGAAGGGGCCCTTCTCATGTTCCTATTTATGAGTAATGCCAAGGGAGTAGTGTCCCAAGTGAAGGCCTTCTTGGTTGTGGCATCCTTGTTATGGAACTCCCTTCCTTTGGAAGTGCATCAGATATCTTCAGTAACTCAGTTTTGTCAGTTGCTTAAGACATACCTCTTCAAGCAGACATTTGGGTCCTTTTGATGAGATCTTTGAGTCTTCTGTTTGTTGAACTGTCTTTGGTATGTTTTATCTTGCTGCTGTTTGGATTTGAGGAATTTTTAGAGTTTTAAAAGTATTGTTTTATTATTGTTTGTATTTTGTATTGTTATTTTATTTGTAAACTGCTTTGTGATTTGTTATGAAGAGCGGTATATAAATATAATAAATACATATAAAACTTCTTAACATCAACCTTCACATGACTGATAACATTTATTTCATATCTTTACAAATATTACTAGAAACCACTTCACCATACATTCAATAATACGAGAACACCATCAGAAGTAAAAATATCTTATTTTCAGACAGCAGCAATTCAGCTTCTATGAGCCAAGCCTGGTAGTAAAGATAAAAAACATTAAAGCCCAACTTTAAATTCTGACAATACCTTAATCAGAGTTTCTGATGTACGGACTTACAGTTGGATTTCTTTCTTAAAGCAAAAGACAAAAATTATCATATTTAGCAAGAATGGTACAGAGGTCTTCTCTGGCTATAACTCAACAATGTCAATGTGACAGTGTCAAGAAATTCATTTTCTTTCTGTGTTTTAGCAGCCTGTAAAAGTTCCATTCAGTAAGGCTGGGCCTGCATGTACTCATTAGGCCATCTTTGGGTGTAAAATGTATTGTCCCAGGCTTCAAGGTTAGTGTAGAACTCTCAGTAAATGGGTTGAACGAGTTCAGCTGAGTGTTGGTGGGAACTTTCTGTGCCCCACACCCACACCCCAGAAAGCCTGGGAAGCCAGTTTCAGCTTGTGATTGGCTAATAAGGATCACTTAGCTTTGCTAAAGGTTTTTGGGTATAAAACCAAGGGGCGGGGGTAAGAAGCTGTCTTTTCTCTTTGTCTGGTTTTGGTTTGCCCTTTCCATTGTCTGCTTTGGACTGTCGGCTCTCTGACGTCCTGTTCTATGGAAGACCCATGCCACTGGTAAGTATAGACAGGTTTAATCAATTTTGCTGTTTTCCCCCCTTAAGTATTGTTTCCAAATATTGGTATGTTATCCCCTTTCCTTTTTACCTTTCTATGAATACTTACCACCTATGTGTGCTTCATTCCAATTAAGCCTTGGTACTAAGTCCAGAGCTTTCCTATTAGTTATTGCTACTGTTTAAGGCAATAATGCAGATGATACCACCCTAATGACAGAAAGCGAAGAGGATCTAAAGAGCCTCTTGTTGAGGGTGAAAGAGGAAAGTGCAAAAGCTGGTTTGAAACTCAACATTAAAAAAACAAAGATCATGGCATCTGGCCCTATCACTTCCTGGCATATAGAAGGGGAAGAAATGGAAGCAGTGACAGATTTTACTTTCTTAGGCTCCAAGATCACTGCAGACGGTGACTGTAGCCATGAAATTAAAAGACGCTTGCTCCTTGGAAGGAAAGCTATGGCAAACCTAGACAGCATAGTAAGAAGCAGAGACATCACCTTGCCGACAAAGGTCCGTCTAATCAAAGCTATGGTTTTCCCAGTAGTAATGTATGGCTGTGAGAGCTGGACTATAAGGAAGGCTGAGTGCCGAAGAATTGATGCTTTCGAACTGTGGTGCTGGAGAAGACTCTTATGAGTCCCCTGGACTGCAAGGAGGTCAAATCAGTCGATCCTAAAGGAAATCAACCCTGAGTGCTCATTGGAAGGACAGATACTGAAGCTGAAGCTCAAATATTTTGGCCACCTAATGCGAAGAGAAAACTCTCTGGAAAAGACCCTGATGCTGGGAAAGACTGAAGGCAAAAGGAGAAGGGGACGACAGAGGATGAGATGGCTAGATAGCATCACGGATGCAATGAATATGAACTTGAGCACACTCCGGGAGAGAGCGCAGGACAGGAAGGCCTGGCGTGCTATGGTCCATGGGTTCACGAAGAGTCGGACACGAGTGAACGACTGAACAACAACTGTTTAAGGCAGGGGTCCCCAACCTTTTTGGACCACAGGCACATTTTGGAATTTGAGATACTGCTGTGGGCACCACCACAAAATGCCTTATCAGTGGGTCGCCACTTTGGCGTCTACCTTTCATGTCTGCAGATCTTAGGTTGCACCTTATTCAGCAAAAACTGTTGCTTTGTGTCTGTTGGACACTACAATGTCTCTTTAATAAGCGATTGTCTAATTCTGTTTATTGCTGGAAGCGCAATACAGATAATGCTTCTTTTAAACATATGTTTTGGCAATGTCCAGTAGTTGCTTCTTTTGCAGGGAGGTTATTACATGGAAAAAAATTGTAATGGAACAGTCTTTAATATTCACCGATGTACATGCGCTTTTAAATTATTTACTTGCGTCATGACAATTAACAAATGGTCAGTGCTGCACTCTTTTGACAGCTAAAAGTCTGATATTACAACATTGAAAGGATAAACACTCACCTTCAATGCACTGGATTGAGGACCTTACAATGTTTTCAGTATTTGAAAGAATGGCATATAGACACCACCTTCAAATGGATACTCATTTGGATATTTGGTCCACTTTTGTTGCCCATGTATAATTGCTAGAAAGTTATATGCATTTCGTATAAATCCATGTATGCATTTTCTTAAAAATGGGAATTTAAAAAAAAACCCTTTGTGTGCCTGTGGGTACCACACTGGGAACCCATTTGTGGGTGCTATTGGAGGCACCCACAGGCACTATGTTCAGGACCCCTGGTTTAAAGTTTCAAGTCTAGGGCTTTGAAATAGAAGGTGTCAGCTTGGGCCCTTGTTCCATAAGCCTTAGGAATGTCCTGTAAGGTCTGAGAGTCCCCTGGCTCAGGCTGAGCTAGATGTCAGGGGTGGCAGCACCCTACCTTGCTGGATTGGTGTTCAATTTGAGCAACCTTTTCTCTCTCCCTACACTGCTGTGAATTAGGGGACCCTACTTCTTCCCTTCACAGACAGTATTTCACAAAATTCAGGATGAAGCCACTTCGTTACTTTCCAGATCTCTTATATACATTAGCTAGAGGCCACACTGAAGGGGTAACGTATCTTAAGCCTTTGCAGATTTGAAAATATTCCATTTTTGCCAGATCTTTACTGCTGATGTCATACTTAAGTAAACTACTGCCAAATTGAAAAGGTTCTCTGGAGCATTCTTTATAAGACAGAGAGTCTATATATTTAAAGCCACCCACCTGCTTCACACCAATCCCCTATAACTCTGAGACCCAAAAGGATATTTGCTATGACATATTCTAAGGTTGAAACTGAATCCAAATCAGTCAGTTTCTTTAATTACCCCAAGTACAGATGGTTCAGGCATCATGTACAAAAAAATCAATCGTATTGTTGCTAGACTTCAGATGATGTTTGAGTCTCTAGATTCTATTCTAAAAATATATGCATCAATCAAACTATCAAGTGCGTTACAAGAGGAAAACGTCAAAATGATTTCATGTAAGCTGAGATCTGGAACATATTTACGTTTAGCGTGAACTGAAATCAATAGGACTTAATTCCAGGTAAATGGGGTCAAGACTGAGGGATAAATGACCTTTCCTACATAGCCTTTGCAGTCTACAATCCTAAGGGCCATGAATTAGTGGATTTCTCATAGCTTAAACAGGAACCCTATTCAGACATTCAATCCCTTGTGCGATTAGAAGAGTGTGAGGTGGAACAGGGCTGCACTCACTAGCCTGCTCCATCTGTCATGCCCCTGCCACCCTCCATGCGTTGGAGAAGGTGATCTCAAACAAGGAGCCTCAAGGCTCCTCACACAGGTTTCTAAGGCACATGCAGCACAAGCTCCCTGTTTCAGACTCTCCCCTCCAGTGTGGGGGGGGGAGGGGATCTGACGGTAGGGCCAGCAAGTACAGGCCCACTCTTCGTCTCATGAGATAGTAATTGTATGAGTGCCTGAAAAGGGCCAAGAAGCACGCAGAATATTTGTTTCCATCTCCAGAAACACCTGTGAAAATCCTGTGCCTATATGGTCCACAGGCCAAGCTGAAGGGCTTTCAGTTTGTCTGTTACTTAATTTTTTAATTAATTTTTAAACCATGCAGTAACTGAAATTATCTGGGCAGTGTACACCTTGAAAACGTGACATACAAAATGGCAAGAAAAATGATACGCATTTTTCAACATGTGAATGTTATGCAAGAAAGGTAGCACAGTAGAAATCTCACTCAAATGGAGCTGACAACTTTGTCTTCCTTACCTTCCACATTTCCAGACTTGTTTGCAACTGGGATGAGAAAATGGGTCAAACATGACACATGTACTTCAAAATAAAAACATTTCCAAAAATTAGAAACAAAGAACTCCTTAGTGCAGATGCTGTTGTAGGCATACATTATGAAGACAAAGGATTTTACTACAGGATGGGATTATCATGCTCAACTCTCTCCTTTTTATACAAATAGTTTATAGAGGATGGTTACAAGAATAAGTTGAATTCGTAACCTACAGTCAAAGTTTAAAGAACAAAGAAGCACACCTCAGCAATGCTATTATTTGTTATTATCCTCCTCATGTGCCATATACCTGAGAGCACAAACAGAGCATAGTCACAAAAGTGGCAAGATATACCAATCCCAGATGTAGTATTATAGCCATCATCATGACTAGTAGCTATTTATAGTCCTATCTGCCATTACCCCCCCCCCCTTTTAAAGCCATCTTAGCCAGTGGCCATCACCACATCTTGAGACAGCGAATTCCATAGTTTATACAATATTTGAAGAGGTACGTCCCTTTGTCCATCCTGAATCTCTCACCATTCAGCTTCTCTAGCAATGCGTACAAAACATTTATTATAACTTTTGAAAGAAATATATCTTGGGCTACACATGCATAATTGGAGGGTTCTGAGGATGAGTAACACCATGGAACAAAAAGCAGAAGCAAAATATCAGAATGTGGGGAAATGACATCTGGTTTAAATGGCATAAACATTTGAAAAACTGCATTATTTACTATTAGTCATTGAGCAAAATACCAGTTGCAAATTGCGCTACAGATCTATTTCTGAGACTGAGGGGGAAAATATAGCAGAATTATATGACTGCAGAATAAAAGGAAAGATGATGAAAAAAGATCATACAAAGTGGGGGGGGTGTTTTTAAAATGAATAGAGAAGGAAACATACATCTAAGGAAAAACAAATGGAAGAAAAGAAGACAATGGTAATTAGAAAGCCGTAGATAAATCATTCAAGTTAAGAGAGAAGTAGTTATTAAATAGAAAATAATAGGCCTGTTTGGATGTAACGATGGCATTTGGCGGCGATTTGTGGGATAATTAATTAATCCATGCATTACAGGGGTGCATGCAAGCCACTTCCAATTTCCAGCAACAATGTATGAATGCAGCATTTGTAGGTTGTTTTCATGATGTCTGAACCCTGGCACTTGGGGTGCTTCATGGGCTAAACAAAACAACCCCAAATTAACCCATGGTTTGTTTTTCAACAGAAAATTGGCACAAGGAGCCGAGCAGATCTTGAGCATATTTGTACTGGGGATCCACAATTGCTTTCTCTCCAAGATAAAGGTTGCCAGGTTAAGCATGCTTTTTAAATAGTGGAGGGGGCAATCCTATGGCCGCTAGACAGCGGCTAGATGGCCATAGGATATCTGGTTTTCCGGGAACTGACTTTGGAGCCCACGCTCCAAGGTCGGTTCCCAGAGAACTGACCTCCCTCCACTTCCATGCTGCCTTGGAGGCAGCGCAGAAAAGCCCTGTGCACTGCGCTCACAAGAGGAGCGCGGAGCAGCTGAAAAGGGGTGTTCCCGGAGGGCGTTCTGGGGCAGGGAGGGCGGAAATGCCTGTATGACACATCCAGTGTGTCGTACAACAGCATCCTCCCCCGCCATGCCCTCCCACAGCTAGACAGCCGCAATCAGCTGTCTAGCTGAAAAAGCAAGGCAGGAGAAGTGTGGAGGGGAAAATCCCCTCCGTGCTTCTCCTGCCCTGCACTGGACCGAGTTCGGAGGTGGCCGCCTATAGGATTGAGCCCTTAAACTACCAAATAGTTTGGCCCTCAGTTACAACGAAAGCTGTGAAACTGACCACAGTAGAACAGAACATGGCCTTTAAAAGAGAAATGAATGCAGACCCACAATGCCTAATACTGAGATTCTGACATTTAAAAATAATAAGAAACATCTATGAACCCCAAGCTGCTGCCTCTCCGCCTTAAAAAACCCTATTGACCCACATCTTTTAAAAACTTGTACCTTAACCCGACTACCACCTCCATGAATAGAGAACACAAAATTCAGAATTCTACAAAAAGAAGCCAACACAAAATGCAGAATGTTTGTCAGGTGCACAAATTTAGTAAACTGATGTGAAACTGTTGTATATACGTTGAGGTTTTGTTTGTTGGCCTCAGACTCAGATTTTGTAGCATACAATGTTCAGTGCAATTTGCTGCAACACACCTTTTGAAGTTCTTGAGCTGTTTTAAGATTATTTTTAAGTCCATAAAAACAATGTTTGACCAAGTGGTTTGTGGGCTTTTTGACATAATAGCTACTAATGAAGCCTCATTTCAGCAGTAGAAATCACAAATATTAGAAATCCATGTCCGATGCAGAACATAAGCTTTAAGGTGGCTCAAAACTGCCATCTTGTGGTAATTTGTTTTTCGGAAATCACGTTTAAATAACTTTTGGAAAAAATAGGGATTATATCATATTGGAATATTCTAAAAGTTGCAGACACACTGAAAAGCCAGAATTGGGGGTGGGGCAGGGGAATTAGATGTGCACATAAGTTGTGCTCTGAAGAATTTACAGTTGAAAGGAATGCACTATGTTTAGTACAGATATCAGCTTTCAAAACATGATTGAGTTAGAAGCCAGTTATACAAAACTTACTGGAACGAAAAAAAACAAACTTCCCAGTTAGAGAGGGGGAAAAAATTGGAAAGACCAAGGATTGTAAGAAAGCTACATGTCCAACAAGAGGGTAATATCCAAGGAAATAAGATGTATCTATTTTTTCCATGAAAACATGAAGGTGTGCGCATGCATGCGCACCCCCACAGCATGTTAATATATAATTCGTAATGTTCTTTTATTTTTATTAGTGTCTTTTAAAAATATCTTTAATGTTGTCTTCTGCATTGATGGTTTACTGTAACCAAATTAAGGACGAACTACAATTCCATAATCACATTTCAATTATGTTATTCAGATATTTTTATTTTTTAAAACTCGTAGTTGTAATGATATGTAATCTTCTAATATTAACTGAAAAGTCTTTTTTATTGCTAAACTATCAAACAAAAACAAGAAAGCAGTTCAAAGGAACAATAAATGAAATTGGGAAATTGTTAATATGTTATTCTACAAAATACAGAACCCAGGTACCTCTAAATGTCATAACATAGTCGCTATATTTTTTCTAAAGGTGTAGCCATGTTAGTTTGCTGCAGCAAAAACAGAGGATTGTAACACCATTAAGCCTAAAACACTTATATGGCATAAGCTTTTGTGCAGTAGAGTCCACTTCAACACATGGAAAATAAATTTGCTGAAATGGGGTCTTGTCAACGAAAGCTTATGCCACAGTAAATTTCTTAGGGTGTAATCCTATGGCCACTAGACAGTGGCTAGACGGCCATAAGGTTTTTTGGTTTTCGGGAACCAAACTTGAAACCAGCACTCCAATGATGGTTCCCAGAAATCTGCCTCCCTGCCTTCTCCCCCGCTGACTCGTAGGTGATGCAGTTCGTCCCCAGCTCCGCGCTTGGAGGGGAAAAGGGGGCATTCCTGGGGTTGGGGAGGGGTGGGGACAGCAGAAGCACCTGTATAATGCCTCCCATGAGCCGTCCAGCCTCTTCACTCCCACTCCAAACAGCTCTGGCTAGACAGTGGAAATCAGCCGTCAAGCCACAAATGCAGGGCAGCCGGAGTGCAGAGGAGAAGATCCCCTCTGCGCCTCTGCCCACCCTGCATTGATAGTTGGTCACCTCCAAGTTTGGAGGCGGCTGACTATCCCCACAGGATTGTGCCCTTTGTCTTTAAGGTACCATAAGACTCTTCATTTTGTTTCACAAAATTCGTCTAGAAAAAAAGAATAGTTCTGCCAAGATTTCACTACTGGTTATTGGTTAGGATTAGTAAACATATTTGTTAACTTCTGCCACATAAAAAGTATAAGGGTAGTCTGCACTATGGAATTGCAAACACCTGAAAACAGTGTGGACACTCTTGGTGAATATGCATGTTCTCCAGCTTCATAGAGATTCTGAGTCAAAATGTCAAGGTGAAACAGTAAATCTTAAGAATGGTTATATACTACATTTATATCCTACATGGACCTTCAAACAATATATAGATTTAGCTTCTGTTGGTGTGCACATGGTGGGTATAATGCCTGAGCTGGTTCTTGTCTAATCTTTAAACAAGCAAGACTAGCTTTATATATTTTTAGGCTCCTTGCTACTGTATTTATTTACTGATGCCTTGTATGATAGTTATGATCTCATTATTTTTGAAGTTCTGCAAGCTGCCTTGAACATTAATGGAAAGGTAAGGCATAAATGCTTTAAAGAAAAGAAAACAAGGCAGAGATCCGAGCTACTTTAAGCAAGCTCCAAAGGTTTGCATATCTAGTGGCTGTTTGTTTCAACACTTCTCCGACATCCCAAACTGTTTTCAAAACATCCCTGAGTTCCAAAGTGAGTTGCTATGTGTTGAACTGCTGCTCAGGAGATCAAAGCCCAAAGGCCCATTGAGTGCAACTACACAGAGCTAGTTGCATAGTTCTTTGCATTCTGCTTTACTATTACTATTTTAGTAATTTCAATACGTATATACAGCACATTTTAAGCAAATAATTTATTTACTGTAAGACCATGTGACAGAGATACAGACATAGGAAACAGACTGTATGGCAGACCCAGATCCCAACTCTGCCCCTATATCAACTTTGGCATCGCTATTACAGGACCTAATAATGTCATCTGCAACATCAGGATTGTATACAGCTGCTCAGCTTCCAATGTGATATATGCCATCAGCCAGCAATGCGCCTTCCCCAACATGGTGCCTTACAAATATTTTGGACTACAACTCCAATCATCCCTGACCAGGTTGGGGTTGATGGAAGTTGAAATCAAAAACATCTGGAGGACACCATTTTGAGGAAGGCTGCCCTACAGTATTCTATATAAGACAAAAAGGCCAGTCTCTACACAAAGTAATAAATCGACAGAAATCTGACATCAGAAATGGCAATATTCAAAAACCAGTAGGGGAAATTTTCAGTCTCCCAGGACATAATGACTGGGTTCGCACAACACGACAACCTATCATGGGCAGCCAGCCATGGTTGGTTGTCATGTTGCTCAAACCCAGAGCGGTTCCTGAGGGGTGGCTTATTTTTCAGCAACAAGCCATGACAAGAACCCATGGCTTGTTGTAGGGTCATTTTAACCCACGATGGATTGTGTCATCTGAACCTGGGAAACAGATTTTATCACGGGTTGCAACGACTGGCTGCAGAGCTGCGTGGCAAGAGCAGCAAAAAAGCCTATGTCGCTCACTTTTCGTGAGAGCACTTTGGAAAGGGCACTTTGGAAGGACTGTCACTCGTTTCCCAGCATTGTTTAAAAACCTTTTTTGGTGCCTCAAAAATGTGCAGTTGGGGTCGTAATTTTTTATTAGTATTTTTTTGTTGGTCTTTGGCAGTTGTGCAAGTGCAATCTTATGGCTGTCCGGTATGTGTAGCCTTGCCTGGTTAATTTTCTTGTCTGTTTCAGCTGTCAAAGGGAGACACCAAGGGGAGTAGATAACGCAAAAGGAAATTAACAAGACAAGGTTGCATGGGCTACTGTCAGGAGTGCCCTAGCTGCCTCTTACAGTCCCCTCCAAAAGCCGACTCAGGACACAGATGACGAGGATTCTTTCCAAGGCTTTATTCCTTTATTACTTTATGACTCTTACAGATACTAATCACTAGCAACTAAGCAAGGAACTGCACTGGGGATAGATAGCAGAGTAGCCTAAGCTCCAGGTAAGGCAGTTGGTCCCCGTTTGAAGGAGAACCGTGGGAAGACTCTGAACTTCTGGGCTATGGAGAGATCCTCCCTCTTATCCTTGGGTCCTCGGGACATGACCGTTGTTTTAGCGCCAAACAAGTGGAGCGCCTCCTTTCAGTGCCTTCCATCTGTTGCCACTCCCTGCGTCTGCGCCAAGTGTTCAGCAAGTCCCCCTCCAGCGCTCTCTCACTGCCAGGGTCACTATCTCTCTCAGGAATGCTGGCAGGAGGAATCTCTGCCAGCTGCTGTGCTTGTGAGAGATGAGCGAGCTCCTCTCACACGGATTGCTGTTCTTCCTCAGAATCAGAACTGCTCTGGGGCTCTATGGGCTCAGTTTCCACCCTGACAGCTACTTTGTGCACAGTTGTGAAGGACCAAGGGAGAAATAATACTAAAGCGAAGGAGGGACCTGGTAGCGCAATTCAGAAGCACTGAAAAAGGGGGGGGGAAGCCTAGTGCACTAAAAGTGGAGTGGGGAACAACAATATCTCTCCCTTTGCAATGTGATCCTCTCATTTTAAGTGTTGGACTGATCTGTTAAATCAGCTTATGTGATCACAAAACAACTGTTTTGGGAATGGCCACTGTTAATCAAATAATTATCAATGCCTGTACTTTCTGCATTTCAATTCCTTCTGACCTCACTGTTTACAATTCCCCTGCCCTGATGTGTGTCTCTGTGTGTGCGTGTATGTGTGCGTATAAATCAGGAAACACTTCATACATCCAATGAAGTGGACTGCGGACCACAAAATCTTATGCTGTGATAAATTTCAGAATCCCTATCAGTGTAATATCTTAATTAGGATAACTCAAAGGAAACAAAAATATGCAAGCTTGCGAGATCTCCAGATCTCTTAATTAGGCAAGATGTCACAAAAAGCTGGCTGGCGCAGTGGGGGAATAGGAGGTGGGGGGAAAAGGCTGGTACAGTTGTGGTCATGATGTTATTAATCTGCACAGTCAGAGTCTTAAGATGATATGGAGGAGGAGAGTTTGCAGACATTCAAACTGGGCTGTATCAGGTGATGTGAATGTTTCAGGTTTCTTCTGATGGAGAGATCTGGAAATCTCAAAAGCATGCACATTTTCTGTGATCACTGAGTTTGCCTAGTAAAGGTATTAACTAATATGGATTTAGGAATTTTTCTCATGGCCAGCACAGCTGCCTTTGTTTCATAGTAAATGCGTTAGTGTTTACAGTGCCACAAGACTCTGTTGTTTTTGCTGCATCAGACTAACATGTTTTACCCCACCCACCCGTGGAAATTTGCATGTAGTGTGATCCTTAATGCTGAACAAATTGATCTGAAAAAAGTTGTGTTGTATATATGTCCTGAAAAGTAAATGGAAGGGAACTTTGAGCACCCTGCAGTAAAGGAGTAGTTAATGCAGGTGTGCAAAGTTCCCTTTCATTTATTTACCCACCAGTAGATTTGCGCAAATTTACCTTTTTTTCTTCCCAGCCATCAAATTGATATATATTTCCCTGTCTCCAAAAATGCGCAAATTTCCATGACTTTTTTTAAAATAAAAATTAAAAGGAGACAGAAAGCGCTGGAGCAAATGGGTTTCTTCTAGAACTGTCAGGGACCCGCAATAACCAAAGCAGCAAGTGGAAGTGCAAAAAGAGGGGAGTTAAGATCTTCTCTTTTCCAAGTAGCTGGCGACTCAGGGAAGTGTTGAAAAGGTGGAGGACACTGAGAAGTGTCAGTTCAACACTTATAAGTGAGAGGATCACATCGCCAAGGCAGAGATATTGCCTCCCCTTCTTTCTATGCACCATGTTTTGCCACCATTTCCCCTTTTTGGTGCTTATCCATTGACAACTTGGAACTTGGTCCCCAGCAAATGTGTGCAAATTAGCCTAAATGCAGTCTTGCCTTGTCAGTTTCTATGTCTGTTACCTATTCCACTTCACCACTCCATTTGACAGCTGAAACAAACAAGGAAATTGACCAGGCAAGACTCCACATATTGGACAGCCGTGAGAGCGTGCTTGTGCTTGGACGAAAATGACGGACGAAAATGAGCTCGTATTTCTAAGAATCCAACCTGCAGAATCTACTGTGAAGTGACCCCCGCAGGCTGCACGGAGTCCATGGACTTTCAGATGATTTTTTTTTACTTTCCCAAAATTTACGCATATAAATTCGTAGGAAAATACGTACGTTTCTGCTGATGAAATGTTGAATGGAACGGGGGCAATACACTAAATGTTATGTACTAAGGTAAATTATGTAAATACTTATATAAATACGTAATTATTTACGTATTTTTCTGCATGACCAAAAAAATAATAACACATCTGTCTGTGGGTGGAAGTTGGAACAAAAGGCACCTGACAATCCGTGAATCACAGACGGAGCAGATTTTACACAGTCTGTACATCCCTAACACACACACACACATACGTAAAAAGGAATAGATATGCACAAATCTCTGGGGCTGAAAAAATAAAACATTTCGACCCTAACTGCACATTTTTGAGGCTCCTACATTTTTTTTAACCCTGTGGTGAACAAAAAGGGGTTGCAATCAGAGAGGGGAGCAGAAGACAAGGCAGGTTTTGCCGCCAAGGACACTGGGGGACCAGTGGGTGAATCATAGAATCACAGAATAGTAGGGTTGGAAGGGGCCTACAAGGCCATCGAGTCCAACCCCCTGCTCAATGCAGGAAGCCAAGTCAAAGCATCCCTGACAGATGGCTGTCCAGCCTCATCTTGAATGCCTCCAGTGTGGGAGAGCCCACTACCTCCCTAGGTAATTGGTTCCGTTGTCGTATTGGTCTAACAGTCAGGATGTTTCTCCTGATCTTCAGCCAGAATCTGGCTACCTGTAAGTTGAGCCCATTATTCCATGTCCTGCATTCTGGGATGATTGGGAAGAGATCCTGGCCTTCCTCTCTGTGACAACCTTACAAGTACTTGAAGAGTGCTATCATAGGATACTGGCCTCCTCAGTCTTCTCTTCTCAAGGCTAAACATGCCCAGTTCTTTCAGTCTCTCCTCATAGGGCTTTTGTTTCCAGTCCCCTGATCATCTTTGTTGCCCTCCTCTGAACCCTCTCCAGTTTGTCTGCATCCTTCTTAAAGTGTGGTGCCCAGAACTGGACACAGTACTCCAGATGAGGCCTAACCAGTGCTAAGTAGAGGGAAACTAGCACTTCCTGGGATTTGGAAGCTATGCTTCTATTAATGCAGCCCAAAAGAGCATTTGCCTTTTTTGCAGCCACATCACATCGTTGGATCATATTCAGCTTGTGATCGACAACAATTCCAAGATCCTTCTTGCTTGTAGTGTGGTTGAGCCACGTATCCCTCATCTTGTAACTGTGCATTTGGTTTCTTTTTCCTAGGTGCAGAACTTGGCATTTATCCCTATTAAATTGCATTCTGTTGTTTTCTGCCCAGCGCTCCAGTCTATCAAGATCAAATTCAGATCTATCAAGATTTGAATTTTGTTTCCGTCTTCCAAAGTATTAGCTATCCCGCCCAATTTTGTGTCATCTACAAATTTGATCAGCATTCCCTGCACCTCCTCCTCCCAACTCATTAAAAAAATGTTGAAGAGCACTGGGCCCAGGACTGAGTCCTGCGGTACCCCGTTCTTTACCTCCCCAAATTTTTTTTTAATTTTTTTTTTATGAAGGCGCACGGAAAGGAATTTACTGCTGGCTTCTCGCCCAAGCACAAACTCCCTTAATCTTGCAGCATGCAAGAAGGACGGGGAGAACAAGCCACGGTGAGCCCGAATGTCTGTTGGGGGCACAGTAGGTTGTTCCATGAACAACCCACACTCCATAACTTATTCGCAGGGTGGCTTCGTGTGTTTTGAGAACGCAGCCAATCTCTAGGCGATATGTGAAATCAGCAACTGAGTATTGGACAGCTATGGATGCTCACTTTGTAATAGGCTCGTTATATATACTTATCACTCAAATGCCATCTAGTCATACCACTGGTGAATATACAAACTATCAGGTCAAGAGCGATACTAATCAAGGGCAATTATGAACATATTCAAAGATATTTGTCTAATAATCACCATCTTTGTAAAAAATAGACCACAGCAATGTAAGAATGATGGTATTTTTGAAAGCTGCCTTTAAACCAAATATAAGCTCACCTTATCAGATGAGAGCAGATAAATAGGAGTTAATGGGGGAACTTCACTTAATTCGCAGCTCAAGCCAAGTAGTGTCAGGATTTCGGTAAGAACTTCGTATCTTCTGGCATTGCTTATTTTGAGTGAATTGAAATCACTCTTTGATCGACTGGATAAACTTTTGGCATCCACCTCCAAATGTACCTGTGAAGGCAGAAAAATTACACAATCTTGATTGAAAGTCCCTTTGAAGACCTTGTGCTTGATACATTAACTATGTAATCAACTGTTGTGTTACATCCTAACAGTATTTTAATTTCTTTATGCTAATCCTTTATCACCAGGCACTTCAGTTGTTTAAGAATGAATACATATTAAAATAATTCAGAAGGCAACAAGAATAATCCTGGGACAACGAATATTTACTAGGTGGTATCAGTTGGAATTGGATATTACCTTTTGCATCAATTAAAAGACTACATTATGGAATTACAACAGAATGATCAGTGGGAATGCTGTAGCACAGATGTCCATTCAACTTACAGACATGAGTTTGGATCCAAACCACTACATATAAAATTAGGCTTGCCCACTCATCCTTTCCCACTACCGACTCTTGCAATCCCTCGAAGGCCATTCCTTAGGTTCAAGGGACACGTCCGAGTAATGTGTAATGTGGTACAGGGGACAGCAGCTGAGGTAGGGTGGGGTGGGCTTATACCCCACCCCTGCTGTTCAAGCGAAGTGTCTTCCGTTCACACAAAGAGCATTTTGGATTCAAACCAGGCACAGCAACAAAACTTCATTCATGTCCTTGTATGAATAAGACACAGCTGGTATGAGCTGCAATCCAAAGTTGCAAAACATGATCAGTTTGCCTATGGTTTACCTTTTTTTTTTTTTTGCAAATAACATTATGTAATAATACATTGGAAAAACAACCACGAAAACTTTTGTGCAACATACCTGACAAAGAATGGCTTCTCCTCCACTATTTCCATATGGCAGGTGAACAGCCATCATAGCTTTATCGGGACTGTCCAAGTACAATAGTGGCTTCACAGGAGAAAGTTCTTCTGTAATTTCTCTTTCAAAAACTTTTCCACTGGTGTGAAGATGTAGTTTAATCTCATTGTTCTTAGCTTTTGAAAACACAATGGCCTGTATTGTGTCCATCATTTCATGTTTACTCTTTAGCTGTAAACCACCAAAAGTGAAAGAAGCAGAAAGTCCCAAAATCTTCCCACCTTTGGACATGAAAGCTAAAAATTGCTTGGACACAGCTTCAGAAATGGGCTGTGATGCAGCAATGATCAACAGCAATGCATTGTCAACCCAGGGCACACTCAGAACTTGTTTCTCTAACAACGGATAGATAGTGTAAGCATTAACATCAACACATTCCATGATGAGTGATTTTATTTCTTCAAATTTCCCTTTTTCAGAGTCAGAACCAACATAAATTAAAACATTAGGAGGTTTCCCGGTAAGATTTACTCTATTTCTTGTCAGGCAATTACCACCAACATCTTCCAAATTGCCTCTATAGTCATCAGAAAGATCTGGAACATTTTCTGCAGGGACAAATTTAACTGATTCAATTGTGCTATTCTCCAGTTTCAAGCACTCGACACAACTGGAAAGATGAAGGTGATGATGTTCACCAGTACCCATTTCCTTTTTAGATACTTGCTCAAGTTGTTCATGATGTTCATTTACTTTTTGCAGTTTGCATCTCTCTCTCTGCATTTCTTGATCATCACCTCCTGCATAATCAGCAGCTTCCGGATTAGCAGCAGTCTTAAAAGGAGAAACTTGAGTCAGTTCACCAAGCTGCGTCTTATTAGTATTTTCCTCTTTTTTGGTACTTGGTGTCAGCTCTAACTCTTCTGATTCTGATTTCTGTAGGTGCACAGCTGAGAAATTTTAAAGCAAATCATTAAACAAAATGTATAATAGCAGAATGTTGCCTTTAATATAAGCTTAAATTAATATCCTAATCCAGTCTCTCTTAACCTAGTGCCCTCCAGATGTTTTGAACTACATCTCCTATCAGCTCCAGCCAGCAAGGCTAATGGTCAGGATGATGGTAGTTGTAGTCCAAAACATCTGGAGAGCACCGGATTGACGAAGGCTGCCCTAACCCTACACAAATTGTGCAGACATATCTGCATTGTACTACCAGCGTGTTTGCAATGCAATGTAACATTAAATTGTAATGATGCTGCAACTGTACAGGTGTTAGGTTAACCCTCTTTCCCCTTCTAAATAATATATGCTGGCAAAGTAGGTCTTTGAATTAGGCTGTTGATGACTAAAGCACATTATTTACACTAACAAAAAATGTGTCTACTACTGAAATCCTACGCAAATAAGCTCTGTACACATTCAGAAAAGAAAAATGTCTAGCAGTTAGAGCTAGAATCTCCCAAACTATTAAGCAGTCCAAAACAAGTGACAAAGATAAACACTGACATGTGTTAGTTCTGGTGTCTCAGATTGGGTACCCAACTGGAGACACTTCAATAGCTTGATCTTCAGGTGGAATGAGCAATTAAAAGTTAATTGCCCAAATCCAGCACACAGCTGTGTGCAGTCCATGGATAGTGGTTCAATGCTCATTGTTCAGCACTTCAGCCTGCATGTGTGGTTGCTGAATTGGGAAATATACTTGCATTGCTCAAGGCATGGTTGGTACTGACTGGATGCAAATGCATATATTGTGGATGTAATTCCCATCAGCACTGCATACTTTAAGAATGTGCTTCCCCACCTGTTTTGTAAAACAGATACACTTTCCCATCAGCTGCTGTCAGTGGCAACTGTGTTTTATGGAACTTACTTTTGATAAGACATGTATAGGATTGCACTGTTAATAAGTTCTCTCAGTAGCTCTACACATCAAGTCCAAAGTATAACTGTGTGCCGTTGTACCAAGCACTACTGTACATATGTAGCCCACTGTGCCTTGGAGTAGATTTGCCTCTAGTTTACTGAGTCTGGGAGGAGATTCCATCACAGTGGTGGAAAGCATATGATGGTATGGTGTATATGATTATTTTCTATTATGCCCAGGTTCAGGCCCTCCACTCCTATTCAGATAGACATGTGAACTCCTACTGCTTCTGCAATTTATAACACCCATTCCATACATTAGTCACCCATGAGACGGATGGATGTATGGAACGTGCTGGACCTATAAAAAGAGCCCGAATCCTAAACACTGAATTCAGTGAGAAGTTAGACTCGTTGAATTCAATGGACCCATGTTTAGCACTCTCATAAGTATGTTGCGCTGAAGCAAAAATCACACACTCTTGAGCTAGTGATGGTTAAGGCTAGACCTTAAATTCAGAAACACATGTACCTCATAAGGAATAGTGATAATGGAACTGCAATTTTTAGGCATCATAGGTGGATGCATTTATCCACTTTCTTGAACAGAATGCTGAAGATACGCTGGTACAAACCTGTGTGTGTGCCATTGCAGATATATGTATTTTGAACTGGTATGTCCAAAGTAATGACACACTTTGGTTGCAGAGATACTTACACACAATTTTTTGAGGCACCATTCCATTATCCATTTGGAGTTTATCTTCCATAAATGCTATCCCAAGGCTACTGAAGTTATCAATGCTGGCTTTAGCTAATAATATGTAAGGTTCTCCAGACTTAAAGGCCAAAGGTGAACAATAGTCTGACCACTTCACAATCTGAGGAAAAACACATAGTATATTTTCCTGATTAATTGTGTGTGCATGCGTATTACATATTATATTGAGATACAGAATATAGAAGGGGCATTTGCAAAACCAAGCTGACATTCTTATCTTTAAAAGTTAATAGCTATAATTTATACATTCAAGCTGATAGATAAGCATATCCTCTAGCACTAGGAATTTTATGCAGGAATGAAAAGAGACTCCCCACAACATGACAGTTTATATTCATTTCTACTAATAAAAGACTAAGTAGAAACACTAATAAATTCCAATTAATCTTGACAAACGTAAATGAGAACTAAGAATGCAATAAATTGTTAGTGATTTAACATAAAACTTAAATTACACTTTCCTGTGCAAGCCGCACTGAAAATAGGAATCATGAAAAAACACTACCAAGCTCTTGTGCTGCTCTTATTTCAGTGAGGCTTGAACATGAGAACATTTAAATGGGTTATTCCTTTTATCCTGAAGCACAGATATCAATAGCAAAGGGATAAATATGCAGTCAATAGTTAGAATCTGGCTACAAGACATATTTTGCGTTTTTCCTCGTAAGCAAAACAACAATGTTTAAAAACAAAATTATTATCACAAATCGTCACAAAGGCTTCTTGGCAAAAGTGCCTTTAAACAACCACGAACGTGCAAACTTTCAAGTTCTCCAGAACTTTTCATCAGGCTAGGTGGTACAAAAAGCAGGGAATAGGGAAGAAATTTTTTGTCCGCGCTTCTGCTCTATGCCAGATGGGGAACCTGTGTGTTTCGCCCAAGGTTAAGGAGCAGATTAGATTTACAGCCAGCCTTTGTGCTTTCAGAAACGGAGATCGGTAATTGCTATTAGGTGTAATCCGACACAACACCTACCACTGACTAATTCGTTCAGAGAGAAAATCTCCATTTTGAGACTGGATCTATCTATACCGCAGACCTCATGGCCACAATACCTGACCATATTTCTAGACTTTGCTGGTTCTTCCCCTATCCCCTGCTTTTTGTACCACCTAGTCTGATGAAGAGTTCTGGAGAACTCAAAACCTTGCATATTTCTGTGGAATTTTGGTTAATCCTAATAAAAATATCGTCCAACCATGATGTTGGATTTTTTTCTCATGGACCAGCATGGCTATCTTTGTTATTTTGTTTTTAAAAACACCCAAACACACACACACACTTACCTTTTCTGTCGAGCAAGTTACAACCTGTAAACTACTTGCTTGAATGGAAATACTTTCAGTCACAAATGTGATATGTTCCGCTTCAAATATTTTGTCCAAATAACTAAAAGGTGATACAATAAGCAACGTCCATTTGTTTAAGTCATCAAGGGACTGGAAAGAAAGGACATTTCTAAAATTTCAGGAAGTTTTCTTTTCCCTGAGATTAACGCTGACATGCAATTTTAGAAAAACACAACAGTTAAGAAAAACTTCATCACGCTTTCCTTTACCTGGAACCTACTAAACAGGATCCATTCTTATTCTTGATGTGTCATACCTTATCGTCTTTAGGCTGCCCATTCCGATAAAAGCATCTTTGACAATAGGCATGTAGAGGAAGAGAATCTACTTTTTAAAAAAGTTCTAATGTTCATCAAGGAGAAGTAGACCACATTCCATAGAGAGAGAAAGGTATTAGAGTCACAGACAGTCTGAACTCTAAGAATTTAATGACACCACATGGGAGTCTATACCATTATTGCTCCATTCTTGCACCTCTATGGTTAAATCCCTATATTATTCTACTGCCAATTAAGACTGGGAAATAATTTTAATACTAGCAGTACCAAATAAGGACAGTGTTGGGATTGTACTTCCTTGTACTTTACAGTTGTCTAAAGATCTAAACACATTAAACCCAACACTGACAACACCATAATTAACAAGCCAAACTAGGCAGCTCACTCATTCAATGGAATGTCTGCTGCATACCAGGAGAGAGGGTATTCCATTAGGTGGGAACCACCATGGAGAGGGCCTGCTTTTGGGTTGTCACAAGATGGCAATCTTGTGACAGGTTATAATATAACCAGCAGGACCTCCTCTGATGATCTTAGTGATTGCACAGGTTTGTACTGCGTAGGCAGTCTGCTAGGTAACCTAGTCCCAAGCTGTTCAGAGCTGTATATACCAACAGCAAGACCTTGTACTTGGCTCAATAGCTACGCCTGGATCCACCATTGTCACTGGAGGCTCAGGCGGTCTCTGTGGTGCAGAGTCCCTTTTACCAGCTTCAGTTCGTAGCCCAGTTGCAACCCTAACAGGATGGGGATAGCCTAGCATCAGTGGTCTACGCTCTGGAAAAACTTTAGGCTAGATGACTGAAATGCATTGTACATTGGGCTGCCTTTGAAGGTAGTTTGGAAACTGCAGCCAGTGCGGAATTCAGCAGCTAGGCTGTTGACTGGGATGAGACGATGTGAACATATAAGCCCAGTTCTGGCTTACCTTCACTGGTTGCCAGTTTGTTCCTGGGCCAAATTCAAAGTGCTGGTTTTAACCTATAAAGCGTTAAATGTCTCAGTACCCTAATACCTCAAGGACCCCCTCTCCCTGTATGAATTTACCTGGTCCCTGAGAACAGCTCAGGGCCCCTTCTCTATGTGCATCCTATGAGAAAAGCTTGGGGGCCTGCCAGTTCAGGAACAGGCCTTTTCTGTGATAGCCCCACCTTTATGAAATGCTGTCCCCAAGGAAGCTTGTTTGGCGCTGACACTGTCATCTTTGAAGCCAAACAAAGATGTACTTATTTTTCCAGGCATTTGGACATTAGTCATGAATTTGTGATGTTCATTCTACGGGTGAATTTTGTGTATTTGTGGATAATCAGTTTTCATATTGTATTTTTTTTAGATTATGTTTTTATGGTTTTTATTTATATTACTGTGCTGATTATGGTTTATATTGATTCACCCCTACCCTGTTATATTAATCATGGATGTCTATATTGAGTGTATAAGTCACTTCAAGGCTGCTTTTTGCAGTAGGAAGTGATACAAAAATGTCATTAATATGATGATGATGATAATAGGTATCCAATGCCATTGCTTCAACACCTGTGTAATATGTACATGGCCAGTCACCCTAGCTTCTGCATTCTGTACCAGCTGTAGCTTCTGGACCAAGCATAAGGGTAGCTTCCAGTGATGTGGGTTTTCAAAAAACAAACAAACAAACACTGAATTGGAAATTTTTCCAGTGCAAATCAGGTTAATTTGCATAGGGGCATTTGCATAGGAAAATTTTCAGTTTGCATGGAAAAATGTTCTGATGCCCTTGTTGTTGTTGTTCAGTCATTCAGTCGTGTCCAACTCTTCGTGACCTCATGATGCCAGGCCTTCCTGTCCTCCGCTCTCTCCCGGAGTGTGCTCAAGTTCATATTCATTGCATCTGTGATGCTATCTAGCCATCTCATCCTCTTCCATCCCCTTCTCCTTTTGCCTTCGATCTTTCCCAGCATCAGGGTCTTTTCCAGAGAGTTTTCTCTTCGCATTAGGTGGCCAAAATATTTGAGCTTCAGTTTCAGTATCTGTCCTTCCAATGAGCACTCAGGGTTGATTTCCTTTAGGACTGACTGAATTGACCTCCTTGCAGTGCAGGGGACTCGTAAGAGTCTTCTCCAGCACCACAGTTCGAAAGCATCAATTCTTTGGCGCTCAGCCTTCCTTATAGTCCAACTCTCACAGCCAGACCTTACGACTGGGAAAACCATAGCTTTGATTAGACGGACCTTTGTCGGCAAGGTGATGTCTCTGCTTCTTACTATGCTGTCTAGCTTTGCCATAGCTTTCCTCCCAAGGAGCAAGCGTCTTTTAATTTCATGGCTACAGTCACCGTCTGCGGTGATCTTGGAGCCCAAGAATATAAAATCTGTCACTGCTTCCATTTCTTCCCTTTCTATATGCCAGGAAGTGATGGGGCCAGATGCCATGATCTTAGTTTTCTTAATGCTGAGTTTCAAACCAGCTTTTGCACTCTCCTCTTTCACCCTCAACAAGAGGCTCTTTAGATCCTCTTCGCTTTCTGCCATTAGGGTGGTATCATCTGCGTATCTGAGGTTGTTGATAATTCTCCCAGCAATCTTAATTCCGACCTGTGATTCATCCAACCCGGCGTTTCTCATGACGTACTCTGCATATAAGTTAAATAAGCAGGGCGACAATATACCTTCCCCTTTCTCCCTTGCTTTTTGCTTCCCTTCTTTCCTCAGCTACTTGTAAAGCCTCATCAGACAGCCACTTTGCTTTCTTGCATTTCTTTTTCTTTGGGATGGATTGAGTTGCTGCCTCCTGAACAATGTTACGGACCTCCGTCAGAGATTTAATTTAGCATGCTTATTTTACTTGCATTTATTAAAAAACAAAAATTTAAAAAGTAATTTTAATTTTTTGTCCCAATACACCACAAGTATTTGACCTGAAATATTTGAGGAAAAATATTAAGGTACATCTAATGTGATTTAAATGTTATATTATGTAGACATTTTTATTGGAATAGCTGTAAAAGTGTAAAGACAATACCATATACTTCACTTATTGTTTAAGTTTAAGGAAAAAACAAAAGTGCTGAAAACTGTTGACACACTAATTAATTTTTGCAGCCCAAAAAACTGCATGATATACTGACAACCACTCATCTGTTTCAACAAGAGTTCAGCTTTCTTGCTAAGCTAAGGTTGCTGGGGCACTATATATTAGTTCCATTTCACTCTGAGACATACATGTATTTCAGTGACATATATGTATGCTTGGATAATAACCTGAAAAACATTAATTACAACTTTGAATGCCCACCTTGGCTAATATTGTATTTGCAATTGGCATACATTAATGAAGTTATGAAATGGAAAATTTTTCCACCCCACATCACTGGCAGCCCCATATAAAGGACATTATAGTAATCTAAATATGAGGTTACCAAAGCATGGACTACAGTATCCAGACTAACCTTGTCCAGGGCATGTTAGTCATACAATCCTACCAGCTGCTGTGCCACAAAGGATGAGGCACAATGGCAGCGCTCATGTCATACTGCATGATCATTCTTGCTGCAAGTGGGAGTGGCTAGTCAAGCCATAGACCTTTTGTCTGTGGTTTGTTTATCGTGATGTTTGAACCAGGAACTCTGGTTTGTCTCTCCCCAGACAAGGCACAGTCATCAGCCAAGAACAAACCATAAGAGACAAGCCAAAGTTCCCAATTGGAGTGTCATGATAAACCACGGACAGAAGATTTATCTCCTCACACTTGCAGGAGAAGCCAAACAGGAGCAAGTAATTAGCAAGCACTGCCTTGTTCACAAGGCAGATTTTTTTAGAATTCTGGGTTATTGTAACATGAGGTGGCTGTTGCCATTACATTACATTGCATGAGAGGCGTTCGCTGTTGCCATTACATTATATGCCATTAATACTACACCAGCACAGCAGTGTAGGCAAAATTTTAAACTCTTAGTTGGTACATCATTGAACGGAGGGGGGAGGCATGGAAGGGACTGGACAGGAGACAACTAATGTGTAACATATGAAAGGCATTACATTGCTACAGAGGCTGCTATGACTGTGCAACCCTACTCAGTTCACCACTGATAAGGGGACTGCAACTGCTGTCAAGTAAGTAATGCTCTGGGATGCTGCAGCCCATTCTATATGGAAGTCAAACCTATAGGACTGAAATGTAATTCATAAGTAACTTTCATAGATCCTCATAAGTTACACGTGTATATGTTTTAACAGATGCCAATATTCCAACTCTATCACGTCTATGTGCTTGAAGTCAAAAATACTTATACAGTGATGATCCTGAGGGTTCATAGCACTTCACATATCTCATTCCTTCTAACAGTACAGTAGGACATTCCCATATTACCAAGGGGTGGGGGAGAAAAAGGAAGAATATGAGAACACTGGCTTTCTAATGAGCTCTTGTGTAAGATGAGATTTGAATCACATCAAGTATTTCCTTGCTCACAGCTTTTAACCAGTTCACTATGCCAATTCTGCAAGGGAATTGACCTGAGTTATTCTAGACTACTGTTTTCCATGGAAATACACTTAGGGCGCAATCCTATGTGTGGTTAGACAGAAGAAAGTCCTACAACTCCCAGCATTCTGCAGCCAGCTATGCAGGCTGGGGAATGCTGGGAATTGTAGGACTTTCTTCTGTCTAACCATGCATAGGATTGCGCCCTTTCTCTTGTAGAGGTTGTACACACACAATTGTAAAGACTTCACATATTATAGCAGAATAAATTCTGTTTCCTCTTTGGATCAATCTCCTGTTTCAGTAATGGACATCTGCATCTTTGCTATAAAGTATGAAGCAGTACTCAGAGTACCATAAATGTTCTAATTCCGAAATAAAGCAGTTCTGCCTCTTATTTAGATGATCAAGATGCAAAACCTCTACCCATAAAGAGGAGGAAAAGTATCTGGAAGAGCAGCTCAGTTATTTATTTATTGTATTTCTATACCACCTTTCTGAAGTCAACCAAGGCAGTCTACAGTGCAATCCTACATAGGTCTACTCAGAAGTAAGCCACATTAACATCAATGGGACATACTTCCAAGATTCCAAGGATCTCAGCCTTAGTGCTCTGGTTAACACTTAGGCTCTGTACCCTTAAACTTACCCCCCAAAATTATGGTGAGTTCACAAGTTATATTTTTAAAAATTATACATAAATTGCATTAATACATATTACACATACATGCACACAAACATGCATATACCACTGCATGCTTATCACAGGTATATGCATCAGTGAACTGGGAGCAGTCATAGCTCCCCATTACATCTGTGGGTGTATGTAGAAAATGTCACTGTATAATGTGTGAAGCAACCCTGTACATTTAACAGAAAAGGAATTAAAAGGATGTACTTCCCTCCATCCCTCTCACTTGCCACAAATGCAGTTATAGAACCTACTCTATTGTTTATGCACCAGATGAAAACTGCTCCCCCGCCTAAGAACATTATAAACTTGTTACCTTATTGTTGCTTTTGCTAGTTTAGTTAGCTACTTGCCGTTTAATGTTTAGAAATAGTCATTTTATATGAATTCCTGTCAAACTGTGCTATGCTGACTCGTAAACCACCCTGAGAACCTTTTAGGAGGAAGGGCAGGCCATAAACACTTTAAATAAACAAACAAGAAATAAAATATCACTGCCTCTCTATGTCAGGAAAAGACGCAGCTGTTAATGTCTGCCTATCATGCAGCTGACAAAGGAACAGTCACTCTCACAAGGTAAACGGTACCAACCTGGTACCAACCTGCCTAGTAAATACCGTACTTGTGTGAGGAATAAGTCTTATCCCCCATCCTTTACAGCCGGCTTTCCCAACCTGGTGCCCTCCAGATGTTTTGGACTGCAGTTCCCAGGGTTCCTGAACACTGGCCTTGCTAGCTGGGGCTGATGGGAGTTGAAGTCCAAAACACCAGGAGGGTGCCAAGCTGGGCAAGGCTGCAGTTACTTAACACACTTTTTCCCCACACACACTCTTCCCACACGTTCCCATGTGAAGCAGGCCCCGCCTCTCCCGCCGCTTCCACACCACACCTGAGTCTCGTCCGTGAAGAAAACCTTGTCCCCCGTCCTGAGACAGATTCTCTCCTCGGAGACGCGGGGAGGCCCCCGCTTGCTTAGGTGGGAGGGCTGGTGGCGCGGTGCTTGGCGAGCGCACCCGAGGCTGGAGGAAGAGAAGGTGAAGGAGCAACGCGTTCGGTACATCTTGCGCACAGTGAGGCGGATGCGTTCGGCCGAATAGGCCCCCCAGCGCGCCCACAGGTACAAGTAGCACAGCGTGATCAGCATGGTGCGCGCGGGCGGCACGCCGGGGGGAGCTCTAGCCGCCAGCACGCCCGGCCTCCCGTCCCAGCATCAGCAACGCCAGAGGGGAGCCGAGCGTGGCGGCCGAGCCGCCGGCGCCGCTTCCTGATTGGCCGCCACGCCCCCCCACGCCCCGAGACAGAGGCTCTGCGGATTGGTCGGGAATCTCCGTCCGACGAGTCCGTCCCTCTCTCGCTCTTGGTACACAGCCGGAGCAGGCGCAGAGAAGGCGGAAGCTCCGTGCGCTCGACTGACCGCCTCGTGTCGCGAGCCCGCGTCGGAGCAGTCTTCCTGCCTCGTGCGGCGGACTCTCTGGCAGCGGCCGGGGGGAGAGAAGCCTCAGTCTTGGGAGGGGGCATTTCTCGGCAAAGAGTCACCATTTCAATCCTCTATTTCTAGTTCCTATCTCTGCGTTTGAAGTTACTCTCTAGACCAGCCTCCCCCAAGTTGGTGCCCTCCAGATGTTTTAGACTTCGCATCCTATAATTCCTGACCATTAGCCGTGCTGGCTGGGGCGGAGGGGAGTTGCATAATAAGTCCAAAACAACTGGAGGGCACCAGCTTGGGGGAGGCTGAGTTAGACCAGGGGCGGGCATCTCCAGATGTTTTAGACTCCCATTAGCCTTAGCCAGTATGGCGAATGGTCGGGTAAGCTGGGAGTCGTCATTCAAGCCTTCTGAAGGGCACCACCGCCTGTCCGCCTTTCCTTTCTCTCCCTTGCGCACATGCATGCAAGTCACAACGTGACCGCTTCTCGGGATAGCCGCCGCTCAAGAGCCCCGTCGTCTGCACGGATCGGTGTACGTCATTCGCTTCTGAGCGTGCCTAGCTGGATCGGAGCGGGCTGCGGGAGACGCTTCGTGGTGGTGCTGAGCTGAAGATGGAGGGCAGGGCGGAGGGATATTTCAGAAAGAGACCCTCGAAGTAAGCGATTTGCGAACGATTGAATTCGCTATACGGTTACAACCCTAAATATACATAGCTGGGGGAATAAAGTCTATAGGGCTCGGCTATTAAAGCAATTCGTTCACTTAGCCCTGCGAGGGAAACGTTTCGTGTCTAATGTAAAACGGTTCAGAACAAATGCTTTGCAGCTAAAGTTTCTCTTGACGCTGAAGAAGCCATTGGAGCCAACTGCTGCCCTACTACTCAATGATCTCACATGTGCCATTCAATATTCCGGTATTATTATTCAATATTCCCCATTTATGCCACAGGAATTTATTTGCTGGTGCTAGCCCAGCAGGAGCTCTCTAGTGAAAGCAAAATGGAAGCGAGTGCGGGGCTGGGAGAATGAATATTTCATAAATACGCAATCTAAGGTGGGGAAAAAGAGGAATGTGTTAGAGGGCCACTCAAAAACAATATTCTAGAAATGAGAACCTTCCAACAGGAAGATATCATTCCCAGAAACCACTTTCGCGTTTCAATCTTATTTAAATTAATATCATTTAAAGATTAAAAAAATGAAGTACATGTTAATATTTACAGATGGCTCAAAAAGATTCTAGAAAGCAAAGTGATTCCAAGGGACGTAATGAGCCACTCCCTAAGAACACCCACCCCTTAAGATTATAGAGAAATATTCTTCTCAGACACACATGGGACCTGCTCATGAGCTGCTAGATTACGAGGGCTTCTTACCTTTAGCCAAATCAAGGCAGGCAGTTCAGGTAGAGGTTCCCACCTTTCCCCCACAACGCTAGCCCTGTTTTTAATGTTAAGAAAAACGCAGGTCCCCTATTGAGTCTTGCTTCTCAGTGCAGATTGGGCAGGAAAATTGCCAAAAATGGATTCTGGGGCATATTTTGGATGGTGGGGGAAGAGACTGGCCATCCAGTCATGACTCCTGATTTGAAACCTTTCTTGCCTGTTTCCCAGAAGCGAGGTCATTGCTTATCAATCACAGTAGTTCAAGAAAGGGAAAATGAAACCTCTGTGAATTTTTCTGGCAGTAGCTTACCTAAATTATCTCACCGCCTTTGTACTTTCACAAGCTCTTAGGCAACAAAGTAAGTGCACTCTATCAAACATAATGGATTAGCTTGGAAATTATCTATCTACAACTACTGATAACATTACAGCACTAGAGCCAATGCCTACATGCCCCCAGTTTTTTTTAACTCTGCTTATTAGAAGGCTCCCAGAACAGCTTACAAAGATCAGTAGTATGGCCATTCCTGCCTTCAGGCTTCCACTCTAAAAGCCGGGCACACAAAGGAAAAAGGAATGGGGAGGGAAGAGGAAAATGCAAACTCAGGCACCTTCTTAAAGTTAATCCTTTCCCTCTGCCATTTTCTCCAAAATTGAAAACTAGCTCAAATTTGCTATTTGCCCCACAGGGATTAAATCTGTTTGTTAAAACAAAAATATTTTTGCATCTTGGTTAAGCGGTGTAGTTTATAAGATCAAGTTGTGCAGCATACATGGTTCTCTTCATTTTATCCACACAACAAGCCTGTGAGGTAGATTAGGCAGGCAATGAGAGACAGGGATTGACCCAAGGTCATCCACTGAGTTTCATTGCTGAGTGGGGATTTGAACCCAGGTCTCCTAGTAAGTCTGATACGTGAACCACTATACCACACTGGATTACCTTTGTAATAGCTTGTTTATTTCTTCTGTGATCTGCTGAAAATCTCAGGCAAATCAATTTTGATCAGGTTGGTCCTCTTACAATTATCCAAAACTACAGAAATTGTTGACAGAAAGACATAAACTGGTCACTTACAGCCTCAGGAATTTGATGGACCTGTTCAGAATCCCTAATTTCATAATCCATCTCCCTATTTGTTTCTTCCGCAGCCTCCTAGTTAGTAAACAAGAACTCTTATTTCCTGACTCATAATACTCCAGTCTGACATAGAGGAGATTCCTCTAAGCTTTGTCTCAACTAAATCTAATTTGTGGTGAGCTCTGGCCATCCTATAATATACTGAGGTTGACCAGGACTGTTTGTCAGGAGTAGGCAACCTGTGGCCATTCAGATATTGTTGGACTACGATAGCAATCATATCTGACCAATGGCTATGCTGGCTAGGGCTGATGGGAGTTGCAGTTCAACAACTTATGGAGGCCCACAGGTTCCCCACCCATGCTCTACATGTTCACTATGTCACTTGTACAGGAATCTGTACATGTAGAACTGTTATGGACTGGGAAGGGGGATAACTTTTACTCCTGGTGAACCCCTTCTTTACAAGAACTACCTAGGAAAAATAATTACATATACACAAAAGCACTCTTTTGAACCCAGACTTTTTTTTTTGCTCCTGCACTCATTTTACAGGTGGTAAACTGATGAGTCTGAGACAAGAACTCAGGTTTTTTGGCCAAGTTACAAAGCAGAGGTGGGGTCTGAGCCACAAACATCAAATCACATATTTGCTTCCACATCGAACAGCAAAATACCCATCTCACAGAACACAAACTGATGATGCTCAGAGAAACACCCACCTACCCCAAGCCAGGCACAATATCCACAAACCACACCGAAAAACGCCCCCAGGAAAAACACACACACCACCTCAAGCAAAACATACGTTAAAAATAAAATAAGCAAACCACACACACATGCACAGCACAGGCAAGGCATTCCCCTTGCTCCCCACCATCCCACTAGCCTCTCAAATGCTCTCCCCTACCCCCACCCAGGGTACCTTTTCTTTCTTGCTGGGCATGGTTCCAGATGAAGCACTCAGCTGCAACCACCCACATTTTTTTTTTTTTTACCTAAGAATCCATCTGGGGCCCATGTAGGCCCAAAGACGTGATTAGCAATAAAGATGCTGCTAAAGGATGGTGCTTTGCAGCATGCCAGACTTCCAGTTAAAAAAAAGAAAACCCTATTTAAAAAATATCAGGAGGGGGAGCCTGGCAGGTGCCAAATGAGGTGTCCACAGGTACCATGTTGGAGACCCCAAAGTTAGATGGTAAAGGCAGGGGGAGAAAACAAGCTGCCTGATAATGAAGTCATGGAGTCTGCATTAGTTATAGCCTTAAGATGGAATGTGGAAGGAGGTAGCAATCATCCAAATCAGGCTCTGCTAGGTGCCATGACGGTTTCCGTTTCCACCTAGGACTGCTGGGATGAGGGGGAAAAAAAGCTGAATTCTCCCTTCCTTTCAATCAATGGGCAGGAGTAGGGATGTATGAAAGTCGCTTACCTTTTCGAAGGGTGACATTCGCGGTGGGGGGGAGGTGCTCCGTCCCTCCCCCCCCCCCGAAATTCTCCCCATCCGGCTCTGCTCTGTGGCAACTCCGTGAAGCCACCGGCCGGGGCCACCCGTAGCCGGACATCCGGCCGCTGGACAGCCTGCACAGGGATGCAAATGGCGGCTGCCGCAGCCGCCACCATTTGCATTCCCTTTTTTTTACGTTATAGGCTATGTAAATACTTACGTAGCTTATCACGGCCTCCGCAGGAATGCAAATGGCGTCCCTACGTTAGCCATGATAGGCTTCGTAAGTATTTACGTAGCCTATCACGGTTAAAATGAAGAAGCGAATGGCGGCCGCAGATGTGGCCGCCATTCGCAAAGCAGCACCAACGGCAGCAGGTAAGTGCTCCGTTTCGTGTGCCTTTCGTGGGGGGGGGCGGGGGGCTTCGTTCCACCATGGATTTCGGGGGGCTGAATGCGCTGGCATTCGGCCTCACTGAGATCCGTGGTGGAATTCTGACATCCCTAGGCAGGAGCATCTCCCCTACGAGGGTTACAAAGTCTGGGAATGCCTGGCTTAGAAAAGAGGCAAGCAAGGAGGGAAGCATATCAGAGGTGCATACAATTATGCATGGTGTGGAGATAAGTAGATAGGGAGAATACTAGAACCCGGGATCATCCAATTAAGCTGAGTGATGGGAGTTTCAGGACAGATAAAAAGTAATTCTTCCCATAGTGCAGAGTTAAATCATAGAACTCGCTACTACAAGATGTAACAATCACTACCAACCTGGACAGCTTTAAAAGGGGATTAGACAAATTCATGGATGATAAGGCTACCAGTGCCTACTAGTTATGATGGCTATATATTCGTTCTAGTATCGGAGGCAACACGCCAATGAATACCTGTGCTAGGTAACATGAGCAGGAAGGTGGTACTGCACTCAATTCCTGCTTGTGAGTTTCCCATAGGCATCTGGCTGGCAACTGCAGAAACAAAATGCTGGATTAGATAGGCCTTTGGTCTGACCCAGCACGGCTCTTTTTGTTATGTTAACTAGACAGCTTTTATACTTAAAAAGCTGGACATAATTTTAGGTGGTGTACAAGGTAAAAAAAGCCAACAAAGCCAAACTGAGTAGCTTTATTTAGTAGCTGGGGAAAGGGTGCACCCTCAGAGAACAAAATCCCATCTTCAGGTAGAATAAGATCCTCATCTTCCAGTGTAGTAACCCTCTGCTATATGGCTAAATTCAGTATTGTCCAAAACGCAAAGGATCAGCCATAAGAAAAATCCAAAAATCCACACAACAGCAATACCTGTATTAGGCCAACCAAAATGTCACAAAATAATGTGCAAGCTTTCAAGTTCTCCAGAAGTCTTAATCAGGCTAAATAGTACACAAAGCAAGGAGATGAAGGAAGAGGAAAAAAGGTTGGTTGATATTGAAGCCCCCACCTGACTCTATGGGTGTGTCCAGACAATCATGGGGAATAAAAGCCATCGTGGCTTCTCCCCCACTCCCATCGCTTGCATAATTACCTCTGTTGCAGCATGGGTTGGTCCGTCATCTGAACCTGGTATGCAGTGGGAATGGCTTTGTACCCACCCTACAGCCCCTACTACAAGTTGTGGGTTGTAGGGTGGGTACAGAGCTACCCCCGCTACACCACATTTGGACACACCAACGCACGCTACAGCATGGGTAATTATGTAAATGATGGGTGCACCTTCAGGGGGAGAAACCATGATGGGTTCTTTAATCCCCGTGAATGTCCAAACCCGGACTATATGTCTGCAATTGGAAAGTCCCTTTAATATGTTATGTCTACCAGTAGTAAATAGAGCATTCTCCTTTTTAGTTAACACTTTCATCAAACTCCAAAAGGTGACAAATGTATTCCTGTCTACATGCAATTCATGCAGGAGAATGTTGGCCTATCATCCTGGACTATTCTGGCTAAACATAATGAATATGGTTCCCTACTCCTTTGTCACCTCCCTTGACCACCTGAAAGTGAGCCCTAGGTGATGTATGATAACTCTTTGAAGAGTCGTACAGTTAGGTTCTTGACATTTTATTTTTAAAGTGCATTTCTGCTCTTTCCTTTATCCCGTTTTTTTATTCCTACTAAAACCTTTTCTTTTAACTTGGACCTGACAGTTGACGTGAATTTGTGACAAGCCCAAGGGAGCAGCTTTCCCCACCAGCTTGCCTAGCCACTTGGAATTAGGATATCCTTCATAAACAAATGGAAGAACTGACTCAGGTGCTTTCCCCCCTCCCTGTAAGGTTTGGAGATGGCTGTTAACCCTTTCTTTGACATACCTCTGACAGCGTGAGGTCTCCCTCTGTCCAGAGAGAATTGGAGGGTGCTGGTAATTCAAGGTGAAAGCTGGTGAGGGCACAACATACAGTCCTACATAGCAAGGCTGGTGTGCGCAATAACTACCACAGAATTATTTGGCCCTGCCCCCTCTGTTGTGTTCCCAATGTCCCATCATCTGTACAACACTTTACACATTCGAGCTACACTTCTGCAGCAGGAATCCTGCTGTACTTCTATAGGCTTTCAGAGAGATTTAGAATCCTGATTGTGAAGGGGGACAAGAGAACAGGGCTATATTTGAACTATATATGGGGTGGAGGGGGCAGCATTTGCTGAGGACAAGTGGCATCTGGCTTGTGGGGCTAGGATGCACTGAGAGAGACCACCCAATTGCTGAAAGGTGCACAGTTAAGTACTACAGCCTTATTTTAGAGCCACTTTCAAGTTTTCACTGAAGTAAAGCATTTTGGCACTTCATTGTCAATGTTTTCAACTCAGGAATTTAGAACTCTTTTCCATATGAATGGGTTATAAACAAAATGCATTCTCTTTCATCAGTTTCTAGGACAGTCCTCTGTGCCAGTCAGAAAAAACATTTTGTTTACTTCACTAATAGGAATATCCCTTAGTGCAGGAATAGCCTCATCTTGTGGTTTCTTCTGTTTCTGGTTTTTTGCATAATGATCTGTAGAAAATACAAAGGGGAAAAGACATAAAACTTGAATCTTCTTTTTGGCTTACGTAAGGCAACATTTTGAATGAGAATATAATTTTACATCTAGATATATTAATACATTTCTAATAAACTAGCATACCTGTTCCAGGTTCCCCAAAGAAAGCCAGTTATCACCTGGTACTCAACTATACAGAAATGGCAAAGTATAGACAGCTTTACCATGCAAATCTTATAGAAAAAAATGGTTGATCTAGACATTAAAAAAAGCAAGTAGCACAATCGATTTCAAGCTGTCTATACCACTTCAAAATGCGGACTGGGGAATTGCATAATTTAGAGTGCAATCCTATGGGGATGGCTGTAAGCCTCCGAACTTGGAGGCTTATGGCCATCCAATGCAGAGTGGGAAGAGCGGCGGAGGTGATCTTCACCTCTGAGCATCTCCGACTCTGGATTTCAGCTAGATGGGTTTTTTCACTTATCTACCTGAGGCTTTGGGAAGGGAGGATGCTGGGGAGGATGGAGGATTCCTCATAAGCTGGCCTCCCCAGTCCCTTCCCCACCCATAGGAATGCCCTCTTTCCCTCTTCTCCAATGTCACTTTTGTGACCTTGAAGAGGCAGCTGGCACTGTTCTCTCCATGCCACCTGCGAGGGGAGGAGGTGGGGAGCTCAGACTTCTGAGCGCTGTCTCCAGTCTTGGATCCAGGAATCTGAACTATCCTATAGTCCCCCAGATGCTATCTGGGGGCCATAGGATTCCTCTCTTAGGGTGCCATCCTATGCATGTTTAGACAGAAAAAAGTCCAACAACTCCATGCTGGCTGGGGAATGCTGGGAGTTATAGGACTTTTCTCTCTCTAAATATGCATAGGATGGCACCCTCAATGTTCCATTTCCAACAAGTCAAAAGCTAGCACGTTCTACTCTGAGATACCCACCTAGTTTCTACATGGAAGGACATTTCTAGAGTAGGGAACCAGCATTCAACACCTCTCCCTGTATGATCCCATTTGCCTTTTAAGATCTTCCTGAGAAAACTGCTGTAAATGTCCTCTTTCTGGCAAATTAAGCTATCAAGGGTAAAAAAAACTACTGTGGGCTTTCACAGTAGTTCCTTTGCTGAATGACCTCTCCCTAGGTGTTTGCCAATATTCATCCTTGTGGTCTTTAGATACTTCTATTTCAGTAGGCCTTTGACTATATTAAGAAAATAATTATATTGAGGTCATCTTTGAAAGTTCTCATCCAAGTTTTAGTTTTTCTGTTTTAGATTTGAATGACCACCATTTTAGTAGTTGCTGTTAAGGCTTCATTTTCAGTTCCTCTCTCTCTTTTGTTCCTCATATTGAGGATCCAGCAAAGTCTTGTTGTTTCTTCCTCTACAGGATCACCAGGATTCAACCATTCTTACCTGTCTGTTCTACTAAGATTCTTGTTCATGCTCTGGTTATCTCTCGTCTTGACTATTACAGTCTTCTTTTGACTGGTATTCCTTCATCTCGTATTAGTTCTTTGGTTTCTATTCAAAATTCTGCCGCTAAGGTTATTTTCCTGGCCTGCCGCTTTGATCATGTTACTCCATTTTTGAAATCTCTTCATTAGCTTCCTATTCCTTTTAGGATTCAGTATAAGCTTCTTCTTCTGACTCTTAAAGCCTATCATGGGCTAGCTCCTCCTCCTCTCTCAGCCCTTATTTCAAGTACTTCGCTCCTCAAATGGTATGTTTCTTACTCGCCCAAGGGTTTTTATTTCCCTTGCTCGGCTCTGTCCTTTTTCTCTTGCTGCTCCCTGTTCCTAGAATTCTTTTCCAGAGGATTTGAGGATGGTTGGTTCAATTTCTTTTTTTTAAATCTCGGTTAAAAACTTTTCTCTCTTCCAAAGCTTTTGGAATTTTAGCTTAGATTTTATTAATTGCTTGGTAATATTATTTATTTTTGTATTGTTCCCTGTGCCTGTTTGATGCATTCCCTTCCGTTCCTTGGTTTTATTATGTGATTTTTATTAGAATGTATGCTTCTGTGACAAGGATTTGTTGTTTTATTCTGTACGGTGCCATGTACACTGATGACACTATATTATTATTATTAATAATAACAGTAATAATAATAGTAATAATAATTAAAATTGTTTCCCTCCCATCTGAGATGAAGTGGATGACAACCAGAGACAAAGCCTTCTCAGTGGTGGTGCTCTGTTTGTACAATTCTCTTCTCAGGGAGGTCTGCCTGGCACCAATATTGTTATCCTTTTGGTCACAAGCAAAACTGTTTTATTCTCTCAAGCTTTTCAATTTATTTTAATAAATGCATTTTCTGTCTTTTAACATGTTTTATTTATGTACTTGTAATTGTGGTGGTAGCAGGGTGTGTGTGTAGATACACACACTTTTTAATATTATTTTAAACAACATAAGGGCACAATCCTATGGCAGCTAGTCAGTGGCTAGAGGGCCATAGGATAGGTCAGTTCCCGGGAACCAACCTCGGAGCCTGCACTTGTAGGCAGTGTGGAATAGGCTCGGAAGAGGAGTGTGGAGCAGCAACAACAGGGCGTTCCTGGGGGTGTGTCAGGGAAGTCGGAAATGCCAGCAGGACACATCCTATGTGTCGTCCGGCTGTTGCTCCATGCGCTCCAAGGTCCCATGGCTAGACAGCTGAAATCGGCTGTCTAGCTGTAAATGCAGGGTGGCTGAAGTGCAGAGGGGACGATCCCCTTCATGCTTCTCCTGCCCTGCATTGGATAGGTGGTCGCCTCTGAGTTCGGAGGCAGCCGCCTCTCCTGATAGGATTGAGCCCTAAGAATGCCAAGAGGAAAGGTGACAACATCTGGGATTGTTTAGCTTAGACAAAAGGCGAGTAAGGGGAGACATGATAGAGGCATACAAAATTATGCATAGTGTGGAGAAAGTGGACAGGGAGACATTTTTCTCCATTTCTCATAATACTAGAACTTGGGGTCATTCCATGAAGCTGATTGGTGGGAGATTCAGGACAGATAAAAGGAACACAGCACATAGTTGAACTATGGAATTCGCTTCCACAAGACATAGTGATGGCCAACAAATTGGATGGCTTTAAAAGGGGATTGGACAAATTCATGGAGAAGTCTATCAGTGCCTACTAGTCCTCATGGCTATATGCTATCTCCAGGATCAGAGGCAGTATGCCTATGTACACCAGTCGCTGGGCAACACTGGTAGGAGAGTGCTGTTGCACTCATGTCTTACTTGTGGGTTTCCCACGGGCAGCTAGTTGGCCGCTGTGTGAACAGAAGGCTGGACTAGATGGAGCCTTGGGCAGATCCAGCATGGCTCTATTTCAAAACATCTCATAACTGATCAAGACCTACTTGTGAGTTATTAAGGATGGAGAAGCTAGTTCTACAATAAAAGTAGTATTGTAAGCAAGGTAAAAATCATATTGCAAGGGTATTTGCTATTCTTGTCAATATCCTTACCTGTAATGGTTTGTGTGGAATTCAGTGGAGCAGTACTGATCATGTTAATGCCAAACAGCAGTACATAGCCTATTCCCAAACTAACTAAAAGGTATATAGGCAAGGCGACAGCCCAGAACCTGTGAAGCAGAAAAATTACCTCAAGTTGTGTTGCATGCACATAGAAACTTAACAAAAGTTATTTCAAGCTTGCCCCCATCTCAAAGAGGATATCATAGTGATGGGAAAAGGTACAGAAGAGGGCAGGCAAAATGCTAAGGGGCTGGAGCAGCTTAAACTGACTGGCAGTAAGTTAAGAATGGACCAAAGGAAGTATTGTTTAACACGGTGAATATTTAACTTATGGAACTCAGTCAAAGGATGTGGTGATGGCCACTAGTTTAGAAGACATTACAAGGATTAGAGTCTAGATGAATTCACAGAGGATAAGCCTATCAACAGCTATGAGCCATGATGATAGCTAAATGCTACCTCTATTTCAAAGGCATACTGCCTCTGAACACCAGAGGCTGGGGACATGCTATGGGGGTGGAGAGGCTACTGTGTTCATGCCCAGTTGGCTGGCCACTGTTAGAAACAGGATGCTAGACCACGTGGAACATGTCAGTCTGATCCAGCAGGGCTTTTCTTATGTAAGGCTATGTTGTAAAAAGAGCATTCTGAAACTCTGCAGTGTACAACGGGTTCATTTTATCAACATGAAAGACATTTAATGGGAGAGTTATTCAAACTTACTTTTGGGGCCAGTATGTTAACCCCAGTGAGAACAGCCAGGATTCAGGTATGTAGGCCCATACAAGGTACAGAACTGCATATGTAAAACAAGGATGAAGAAAAGTTAAGTACAATGGCAAATATGATCCAAGTTCCTAGGCCAAAAGAGCTAAACTTGCATTTGGTCTGGCTGTCACTAGAAGGACTGTTCTTTCTAGGTATAAAATAAATTCTACGTTGTATCTGGAAAAGTAAGCAAGGCTAGGCCTGGCCAATATCTGGATGGGAGACTGCCTGGGAAGCCCAGGGGCTTCAGGCAGGGGATGGAAGTCACATTGTCCTGAGTGAGCCTGACCCCATCCGAAAAATCAACAAATGTTCTAGCAAGTTAAATTCAAGACATAATTTGGTAAGAGCCAATTTAAGAAAATGATTTAACCATTTCTTAAAGATGGATGTTCACCAAGCACAACCAGTTATGTTGTTACCAAAAGTGATGTGGGAGGACAAGGAACTTTAAAGATAATTTAGAATCAACTGATATATTTGAACTAGCCAACAACACTGCAATTTTTTAACTTTGCCACTACTAAGAGCCAGATTGTTTCAATAAGGGCACAATCCTGTGCACGTTTAGACAGAAACAAAGTCCTACGACTCCCAGCATTCCCCAGCCAGCATGGCTAGCTGGGGAATGCTGGGAATTGTAGGACATTTTTCTGTCTAAACATGCATAGGATTGGGCCCTAAATCTTAAACAGGCATGATATCAAAAAGTTAATCTGACTGTCCTGAAATAATTAAGTAAGTATATTTCCCCGTTATATAGCTATGAAGTTGCACAGCTAGTTTTCCCCACACTTTCATAGGAACAGTGTAGGCCACGAAGCAGCCAGAAATACTGGCTCCCATACTATAAACACATGGGCCACTGAGCTGTCCAGGTCAGACTTTAGGAGGATTCCTGTAACTTTAAGGGTTTAGTCATACTTCAGGAAATATCACTGAATTCAGTGGGATTTACTTCCCAGTAAAAAAGGATAAGATCAGGTTCTTGTGCACAGAAGGGGAAACTGTCACTTCAGCTCTTCACTGCTAGAAGCTGCATACATTATTCAAACAGTTAAAAGATAGGCCAGGCCAGAAGGATATCTTCCCTAATAAGAAAAATATTGGTCAAATGCTTTCAAATCAAGGCAAAATACAACATAAGAAATCAAAAATTCAGGGACAGGCCCTGCCTGCAGGCTCATATGCAAACTGCACATCCACAACCTTTGCATGTTTACTTAGAAGTCGGTCCCATTGAGTTCAATCAGATTCATTCCCAAGGGTGTTTATCACTGCAGTCTTAAAGATGCAGCCCTATACTTACTTACCTGAGAGTAAGCCCCACAGAAATCAGTGGGACTTACTTTTGAGTAGACATGTATAGGATTGCTTTGAAAGAGGTACAGCAGCCCTTGCAGGGTCCTAACCCAGCAAGTTTAATTAGCCATGATCCCCAGGCACTAGCATTCTTCACCTCACCACCACACTTCATTTAAAGTCCTGCAACTTTTAAAATGTGTTAGTGGTTAACTATAGGATGGGACAACCTTAACAGAAAATATATTTTATTTATTTATTTATTTATTTATTTTATTTATTTATTTAAAATATTTGTATCCCGCCCTATATTATTAAGATCTCAGAGTAGGGTACAGATAAAATCAATTTAAACAGTTTTAAATCAATTTAAAACAATAATTTAAACAGCTAAAAGCATATTAAACCATAAAACAAGCTAATACCAATTAGATATTAGATATTAAATTATTATGAGATACCAATTAGATATTAAATCTAAAACAATAAAACAGTTCAAACAGTGTGCAACTTTAGGAAATTCAATTAGCTCTCAAAGGCTTTGGTGAAAAGCCATGTTTTAACTTGGTGCCGAAATGAAACCAACGTCTGCATCAATTGGGCCTTCAAGGGGAAGGCATTCCACAGCTGGGGTGCCACAACAGTGATGGCCCTCTCCCATGTCCCACCATAGTATATGTCTTGCACTGGTGGGACACAAAGGAGGGCCCTCCCAACAGATCTCAATCCTCAGGCAGGCATATTTAGGGAGAGATGCTCCCTCAAATATCAAGGTCCCAAGCTGCTTAGGGCTTTAAATGTCATCATCAGCACCTTGAATTCTGACCAGAAATGTAAGCAAAATTCCTTTCAAACTGGCATTATATGATATTTCCATGATGTTCCAGTCAACAGTCTAGCTGCTGCATTTTGCACTAGCTGCAACTTCCGAATTGTCTTCAAGGGCAGCCCCACATAAAGTGCATTGCAGTAGTCTAATCGGGAAGTTACCAGTGCATGTACTACTGTGGCAAGGCTATCTCTGTCCAGGAAAGGCCATGGCTGGTGGATCAGCTGAAGCTGGCCCCAAGTACTCCAGGCCACGGAGTCCACCTGGGGCTCCAGTGATAGGAATGGATCTAGGAGTACTCCCAAGCTACATAACCTCTCCTTCAGGGGGAGTGCAACCCCATGCAGGACAAGTTGCTTACCCTGATGAAACAAATCAGCCAGATTGTGCATGCTAACTTGTGCACGATGCACATAAGGATCCTTGTTGGGTTGCAGTCACTATATTGGAAAGAATACTAGGTTTCAATGGTAAACAAACATACTCACTAAAGACAAACTGGGAGCCTAGATAAAGAACAAAACCATATATAGCTCTTTCAGGCAGTGGAGCTGGTGAATTTTCAACCATGCTGGTGTCTTCAATTATCTTCTGAGGAGAAGGGGGAAAAGAGACTATTAGCTTTACATTGCCTTAGCTTTCCACAACAAGCTTACAAAGCACTGCTTTCAATTAAATCTTCCCAACTGAGGAAGTGACATGTAAGAGATACAATTTAGGCAGTCTGCCCCCTTTTAACAGGCAGTATTTGATCTGGCTTTCCTTGGATACAAAGATTTCAGGTTACAAAGAACACTTAGGGTGCAATGCTATGCAGGTTTAGACAGAAAAAAGTCCTACAACCCCCAGCATTCCTCAGCCAGCATTGGGGGATGTTTTTCTGTCTAAACCTGCAGAGAATTGCACCCTTAATAAGACATATTGATAGTTAGCTTCCTGCACAATCCTACACATATCTACTCAGAAGTAAATTCCATTAAGTGAGACTTACTCCCAGGTAAGTATGCACAGGATTGTAAACTTCTTGTTCTATTTGTAAGCCACCTTGGGTCTATTTGAGGAAGGTCTCTAGGACATTTAAACAACCAACAACTGCCGTTAGGACATTGTTGATTCCGAATTCAAATAGTTTAGCCACTTCAGATAGGCAGTAGTGTGCAAAAGCAAATCATTTAGCACTTTCAAACACACGACACATGAACCATTAAGGAAACATAAATTGTTTCAAGGACGTGAAGGTCTCTTTATCGACACATTGCTCTTTGTATTAAAAACGAACAACTTTTTGAACGGATTCTTAAAGTTGTGTTCGACGGCCAAGAGGTGGAGGCCTGCGAAGTGGGATTGCAAAAACACGCCCAAAGCCGTGGGCAGGAAATAATCACTTCCTCGCTCAGGACCTCTACTGTGATTGACTTGGCAGCCCCCTCCCCAAACTACATTTCCTTAAAAAGGAAAAGTGGGCCGAGGAGAAATAAAGCCCCTACCAAGCCCATGTATAGCGTGAACCTCAGGGTTATTAAACAGTGCTGTAGGGCGCAATCCTATGCGTGTTTAGACAGACAGGCCTACAGCTGGGCCATGCTGGGAGTTGTAGGCCTTTCTGTCTAAACATGCGTAAGGTCGTGGCTTCAAAATGTTCCAGTAGAAACGCTTGACACCCAAACTGTTTCTATAGGGGGCTGGTTTAAATTCCCAGACGAGCCCCACCACCACTTTCAAAACACACCCAGGCTTGTAGCTGTCTCCTTAAACAGCCCCCGCAGACAACCCACCCAAGCCCAGCATCCGACCGAGAGCAGGCGCTCCGGCTCCCCCGGCTTCCCGCGAAGGCACGCCTTGTTGCTTCCCCTCTCAGCAACGCGTCAAATGAAAACTCTACAGTCCAACCGGAAGTCTGGGCTGAGTGCGCGAATCTACCCAATCAACGGCTTCGGCACACAGAGCTGGAGATGCTCGAACTCTACGCATCTCCTTATTGGCACTTCCCACGCACAGCTGGAACCTTCTTTCCCCCTCCATTAGCGACACGAAAGAGCGGGGGAGGTGTGGTTCCCCCATAGAGATGCCAAGGGGCGGAGCGGCTCCGCCCGGCGCACTTCGGCAATCATGGCTGATAGTGGCTTGCAGTCCTTTCCGGAGATCCATGCTGTGTGTGATGCAGACTGTAATGTTGTATTTATATCTCTATACTCTGGAGAACTCAAAAGCTTGTCCGGTATTTTGTGACATTTTGATTGGCCTAATTAAGGTTTTGCCCAAGTGTGGAGTTTGGTCCCCTCCCTTTTGGGTCAAGGCAGCTACCTTAGTTTTTTTGTAATATATAGATTCGCAGTTTCAGAATCTAACAGGCTAATTCTATGCCTGTTTACTCGAAAGTAAGTCCTACCAAGGTCAACGGGGCTTAAACACAAATAAGTTTTTATATAATTCTTGCTATCCCTGCTACCTTTCCTTTGGGTGGATGTATTGTTGCCCGATCACTGGTTGGCTAAAAGCCTGGATTCCTCCATCGTTCTCCACTAGCTCTCGGAAGAAAAAAAAAAAGCAGGAAAAGGAACCAAGAAATGTCATCTTCAGACTACTGAGTCGTCCCTTTACATGTTCCTCTCTCTATACAGCCTCCTCCAGGCTGGCGCAGATTTTAAGGACTACAATAGCCAATGGTCAGGGATGATGGGAATTGTAGTCTAAACGTATGAGGAGGGCGCACAAGGCTCCACAAGTCCATGGGTGTTGCAATTCCAAAACTGTTTATACCAAAAAGAGTGTTATGGCACCGTAAAGACCTTAGCGCGTAAAGCAGCCTTCCCCAACCTGGCGCCCTCCGGACTACAGCTCCCAGCATCCTTGACCATTGGCCATAGTGTCTGGGGCTGATGGTCCTCGAAAGCTTATGCCAGAATAAATGTGTTATTCTTTGAGGTGCCCCCAAATTGCTGTTCTTGCTGAACTAGCTAAGTCCGACTTACAGTAGACCCACTGAAATGAATGCGATTTAAGTCCTATTAATGTCAATGGGTCTACTCTAAGCAGTACTTGGGTGGGACTTACCCTTTCCCCCTGGCGGAAGAGCGGCGTTTTAATTCTTGTGAGGGTGACGTCACCATCGCGCGTGGCCTATGAGGAGGCCGAGCAAGGCGGAGGCGGGCTGGACGGGGGCGGAGGCGGCGCGGGCTGCTACGTTGCATGTTCGGGGAAGGAGCGGCGAGGCGCGGAAGGGGGGAGCCACACAAAGACTCGGCAGTCCGCCGCCGGTGAGAGGGCGCAGCCCGTGCGCGGCCGAGAGCGTGGTTGGGGCCCTAGTTGGGCGGCGGCGTGGTTCCCCCTTTCCTCCCCGGCCTGGCCTCGCCTCTGGGCCACGAGTTCTTGGGTGGTTCGCCTCTCCTCCGCCCCCGAGGCAGGACTCCGCTCCCTCGCGTTCGCATCGCGCGTGGAGAGGCCTTTTGCCCGTGTTCATTGTGTCTCGGTGTATCTATCACAGGGGGCGGGCGGTACAGGAGAAGTAACCCCGGTCGCTGCGAGGGAAATTGCCATCACACCCGCGCTCTCGACTCCTAGCGAGGCATCCTCTGAATAGGCCCGCTGCGGAGTGGCGCAGCAGCCTTGCGGCTCGGTCTGCTCTGAAAGCGCCAGGCTCTCTCTCTCTCTCTCTCGGCTCCCACTTAGGTGGCTTGGAAGTGCGCTGGGCCTCTCCGGGATGTGATCCTGTTCAAAATCCGTCTCCCGCCGAATCGCTTGAAGCGGGGCAGGTTAAGAAGGGTTGACCGTTCCCCTTCGACTTAAGAGTCACAATGTTTTAACAGCTGCGTGACTCTGGAATGCGACAGATCCATTCGTTCTCGGAGTGGCGATCTAGCAATAGAGGAACGTACAGACACTCGTTTCCTGCCTGTCCGACAGATGCTATAGAAAAGTCAGGGTTAAAGTTAGATGTAGTCGGACTTAAACAGATTATCATGAATTTGCTTGATTTCTATGGGCAGTTGCCCCCAAACGGCTAATAAATCACAGATCTCACCCATGTCTAGCAGCTGCACCGTAAACATCGCAGGTCTGGCGCTCCATGGATCCAAGGCGTGAATCCTTGTGAATCTGAATGATTTTTACAAGGGATTCCCCCCCAAACTGCCATCAGATGGACATCCATGGCGATGGACTGCATGGATGCTGGATGCAACCTAAGTACATAGTTTATTTGAAAAACACACACACTAAAATCCATATTAGTGTAATATTTTTGTTAGGCCAACAGAAAGATCACAAATACTGTGCAGGCTTTTGAGTCCTTCAGACATGTTTATCAGGCAGGATGGTAAACAATGCCAAAAGGAGGGGTGGAGAAGAACAAAGTGGCTGATGTAACCAAATGCAAACTCCATGACTTGAATATCAGCCACTCCCCCCCCCCCCCCGGTGTCATAGCAAGAAGAATTGGGGCCATGATTTTTATGGGACATTCCATGAATTCAGATGTTGGCCTGTTCACACATCACAATAACCCAAAACACTGTTATTAGATGGTGGGTTTTGGCAGATACAGTTTAAAAATTCATAGAATCTGTGAGGAGCCATATTTTGTGCCATGGCGGTGCTTGAAAGTGCCACACCCATAAGTTTCTCAGTGCTGTCCGAGGGTATCAGTATAGTCTGTGATTTGACAGTGGATTTGGAGGGGTTCTGTATAAACATCATGAGCATCCATGCTTTGGATCCATGTTTTTTGTGTCATGGTGGCAGCAATTTTTGCAGTGCATTCTATGGACCCAGATATGATTGGCTGTTCGATGGTAGTTTTGGGAGACCCCATTTAAAAATCAAGAGGTTTTTGTGTCATGGTGGCATAGAGAAGTCACTAGATCTGTGGCTTAATTGGTGCAGTCTGTGGATGCAGATGTGATCTGTGATGTAATTTGGTGGTGGTTTTGGGAAGACCCCTTGTTAGAATCTAAAGGATCTATGAAGATCTGAGGCTCACATCCATGTTATTGCCCTTTCGTGTCATCAGGAGGCAAAGATCTGATTTTTATGGTACAATCTGTGGCATAGCTATTATTTGATGGTAGATTGTGGGGATCCCAGGTTCAGAGGATCCATGAGGATACTTTACTTGGATCCATGTTTTAGCCCCATGGCAGTGCCATGATGAAACCACAAATCCAGGGATAGAAGTATGCTTTGTGATATGATGAAGGACTTGAAGGGAATCAATATTTTAAAATGTGGATTCATGAGAATCTGTGATTCTCACTGGGAAGTACTGAGAACCTATAATTTTTATGATACAATCCTAGATGCAGATTTCATTTATAATTGATGGTTGAAGGGGGGGCATTTAAAAATCCAGACCATCCTTGAAGATCTGTGTCATGTGGTACTATGGAGTAGTAGAGCAGTGATTTTTTCAGTGCACCCCATGGATGAAACAGTGGTCTCTGATTTTGAAGGGATTTTGTATACAATTCATGAGGGTTCATTAGAGTTCATATCATGTGTCCATGTTTTTGTGCCATAATAGCACCAGATCTATGATTTTAATGGTGCAGTATGTGGACAACAATGTGATCTGATAGTGGTTTTGAAAGCAATCTGTATAAAAATCATAAGGATCTAGGTTTTGTGCTATGGCAGCTCCTGGAAGCTGTGATTTTTATGGTGCAGTCCTTGGAGATGGCTGTAAGCTGTGATTTGAGGGATTTATGGGAGATTTCTGTATAAAACAAAATGATCTTTGTCACAAATCCATGTTTTTGTGTCACAGTGGCACCATATAGCAATGGATCCATGGTTTTAATGGTGCAGCCCATAGATATAGGTATGAATTATAATTTCAAAATGGATTAGAAGCAGTGTATGTAAAATTATGAGAATCCATGGCTTGAATTGGTTTTTGTTCTATGGCTGCACCCAAAATGCTGGATCCATTAATTTTGCTGTGCATTCCAGTGATTATAGATGGATTTCATGTAAAAACCATGAGAAACTTTATAGAAGTGGCTGCTATTTTTTCCATTAAAAAGCCTTGCCAAGACAGAAAGGTGGCAACCCCAGTTGTAACTGGAAATATTTACCTTGTTTGTGTAATTTTAAAGGCAGTGGCTAAACGAACAGTATATATCCACTTTCAGGTTTAGTTAAAGAAACTCATCCTTGTTATAAATTATATGTTTTCCCGCTATAGGTCCACATGCTTCCAGTTACAGGCAGTATATGAATGTATACCTTGGACACACTCAGCTGCTAGCTTTTTTCAGGCTTCTGGGCTATCATACTTTCTTTTTAATCAAAAAAAAAAGACATGTAGAATGCACCATACTCTCATTACACCGTTGAGATCTATGGCAAAATTACTGCTCCATTTAGCCCAGTACTGTGTGCTCTGACTGCAGCAGTAGCTCTTCTTGGTCTCAAACAGAGTTCTTTCCCAGACCTGATACTTCAGAGGCTTTTAACTAAGATGCCAAAGATCAAACACTTTCCAGAAAGCCAGCCATGTTAGTCTGTTGCAGCAAATCGACAAGGAGTCCTGTGACACCTTGAAGACTAATATACTTATTATGGCATAAGCTAAAGGCACAGTTTGAAGGGAGGCAGTATCTCAAAGTTAGGAAAAGATCATCAAAACCCAACTTCTGTAACTCATTTATGCATTTTAAGAGTGTTTTTATAAACAAACATTTATAGAAGTTCATAGACTCACAGAATAGTAGGGTTGGAAGGGGCCTATAAGACCATTGAGGCCAACCCCCTGCTCATTGCAGGAATCCAAGACAAAGCATTCCTGACAGATGGTTTGAATGCCTCCAATGTGGGAGAGCCCACCACCTCCCTAGGTAATTGGTTCCATTGTCGTATTGCTCTAACAGTCAGGAGGTTTTTCCTGATGGTCAGCTGGAATCTGGCTTCCTGTGACTGGAGCCCATTATTCTGTGTCCTGCACTCTGGGATGATCAAGAAGAGGTCCTGACCTCCTTCTCTGTGACAACCTTTCAAGCTATCCTATCTCCCCTCAGTCTTCTCTTCTCAAGGCTAAACATGCCCAGTTCTTTCAGTCTCTCCTCATAGGGCTTTGTTTCCAGTCCCCTGATGATCTTCGTTGCCCTCTTCTGAACCTTTTCCAGTTTGTCTGCATCCTTCTTAAAGTGTGGTGCCCAGAACTGGACACGGTACTCCAGATGAGGCCTAACCAGTGCTGAGTAGAGGGGAACTAGTACTTCACATGATTTGGAAGCTGTACTTTTATTAATGTGGCCCAAAAGAGCATTTGCCTTTTTTGCAGCCACATCACATTGTTGGCTCATATTCAGTTTATGATCTACAACAATTCCAAGATCCTTCTCACTTGTATTAATGTTGAGCCAAGTATCCCCCATCTTGTAACTGTGCATTTGGTTCCTTTTTCCTAGGTGCATAACTTGGCATTTATCCCTATTAAATGTCATTCTGTTGTTTTCTGCCCAGCACTCCAGCCTATCAAGATCACTTTGAATTCTGTTTCTGTCTTGCAGGGTATTAGCTATCCCACCCAATTTTGTGTCATCTGCAAATTGGATCAGCATTCCCTGCACCTCCTCCTCCAAGTCATTAATAACAATGTTGAAGAGCACTGGGCCCAGGACTGAGCCCTCCGGTACCCCGCTCGTCTCCTCTCCCCAGTTTGAGAAGATCCCATTGATAAGCACTGTTTGAGTCCAATTCTGTAGCCAACTGTGGATCCACCTGATTGTTGTTTCATCTAGCCCACTTTGAGCTAGTTTGCTAGTCAGGAGATCATGGGCCACTTTGTCCAAAGCTTTGCTGAAGTCGAGGTATATGATGTCCACAGCATTCCCACAGTCCACAAGGGAGGTTACCTGATCAAAAAATGAGATCAGATTGGCTTCTAGTTCTTCTGCTCCTAACTGTCACCGTTTTCCAAGGAGTATCCTCTACTGCATTGCTCACACCTTGCAGGTCACCACCACTGGAAAGTCTTTCCATAGTCTCTTTTCCTTTTTTGTGTCTAGCTTTCTGATTGTTCTAGAGTAGCATGTGCTTGGTCCTCTACTCACTGGAGGTTAAAAACAGAGTCCCACTGTTTGCCGTTGTCTCCTTTGTCTCCTCTTCCACTGCTACTCCCCTGGCCAACTCTTGTTTGCTCTCTCTGGGAGCTTGCTTGCTTTTATAGTTCAGCATTCCCACAGTCCACAACAGAGGTTACCTGATCAAAAAACGAGATCAGATTCATCTGGCAGGATTTGTTCTTGACAAATCCATGTTGGCTTCAGGTAATCACTGCATTGTTTTCAAGGTGCTTCCAGAGTGATTGCTCAATAATCTGCTCCAGAATTTTCCCAGGGATTGATGTCAGACTGACTGGTCCATAGTTCCCAAGTTCCTCCTTTTTGCCCTTTCTGAAGATAGGGACAACATTAGCCCTCCTCCAGTCCTCTGGCACTTCACCCATCTTCCATGATTTCTCAAAGAGAATAGACAGTGGTTCTGTGAGTTCTTCTGCCAGTTCCTTTATTACTCTAGGATGCAGTTCATCTGGCCCTAGAGATGTGAACTCATTCAAAGTAATTAGGTGTTCCTTGACTATATGCCTATCGATCCCAAGCTGCAATCTTGCCCCTTCAGCCTGTATTTTGCCTTTGCCAGGGGGGTCATAGACCCTCTTTTGGGAGAAGGCTGAGCTGAAGTAGGAATTGGGCATGTCTGCCTTTCTTTGTCATCTGTTATCATTTTGCCATCCCCACTGAATAGCTGAACCACCATTTCTTTCCTCTGTCTTTTACTATGCACATATCTGAAGAAAGCCTTTTTGTTGCTTTTAGCATCTCTTGCTAACCTCAGCTCATTCTCAGCTTTAGCCTTCCTGACACCATCCCTGCAATTCTGTGCTAGCTGCCTGTACTCTTCCTTTGTAGCTTGGCCTTCCTTCCACTTCCTATATGTGTCCTTTTTTGTTTTCAGGTCATCCCTAAGCTTTTTGTGAAGCCACATTGGCTTTTTCTGTTGTCTTCCACCTTTTTTTCTTGTTGGAATTGCTTGTGATTGTGCCTTGAGAATTTCCTTTTTTAAAAGCTCCCACCCATCTTGGACTCCTTTTCTCGCTAGCATCGCTTGCCATGGGACCTTACTGATCATTGTTCTGAGTTTATTAAAATCAGCTTTCCTAAAATCCAGGGTACGCGTTTGGCTACACTTGGCTTTTGCTTCCTTTAGAACCAAGAACTCAAGTATACCATGGTGACTTTCCCCCAGAGTTCCTGTAACTGCTACTTTATCCACTAAATTCAACTTCCTAATCCTGTTTTAAGATATAGGCCAGTGCTGAAAATTAAAAGACTGCTTGCTCTTAACACACTGAGCTTAGCCTATGTATATGACCTTCATGAAGAGTGTGTGTGGTCAGTTGTATACAGCTTTATATAGTAATGAGTCCATGTGATGTGTGAGGGTCAACAAACATGAGGTTTCTTCCATTTTGAATTCAAGAAAGTGGGCTGATCGATGCCTGCTTCTTCTTTGTGGTCCCCTGCGGTAATTTTCAAGCACCTATCATTTGAATCCTTTTTTCACCTCTTTCTGGGAACATCTGTGCCCCAGACCATCAACGATGGAGGTGGAAGAATGCCTGCCTTGTTGTGCATTGTTTCTACTTTCAGTGTATTCAGAAGTGTCTGGTGAGTTGGCAGCAATTTCCAGTGTGTTGCAGAGAGGAAGTCAGACTGCACTGTCAGTGTCTGACAGTACAATCCTATGCATGTTTACTCAGAAGCAAGCCCCATTGAGTTTAGTGGGGCTTACTCCTAGGGAAATGGGAATAGGATTGCAACCTGCGACTTCATCGTGATCAGTCCATGAACTAAGGTTTTCAGGTGGACATCTAAAAAACGTAGTTTGTGAATTATACGAATACATCACTGGAAACATGTGTCATATAGCCATTAGGCAGTGAAGACTGGTAGCTTGTTATTAAGTGTACATTTACTTGCAAACCTGGGTTTGCTGGCATGTAATATGCAGAAAGACCCATAATGTGTGAACTGCTGGACAGTGAAAGCCTTGTGTGCTATTGCCAATGAAATGGGGGTGAATGATGGGGACAGCAAGACATCAAGAGAGACTGGGTTCCAGAGAAAGGGGGTTTGTTTTATTTTAAAAAGTTTATACCCCTACTTTTCTGCTAAAAACAGGCCAACAACAAAAATATACATCATTATTAGTATTATTATTATTAATTACATTTCTATACCGCCCCATAGCCAAAGCTCTCTGGGCAGTTTACAAAAGTTAAAACATTAAAATACAAATATTTGTTCTTGTGCAGTCGTTAAGTCGTGTCCGACTCCTCATGACCCCATGAACCATAGCACGCCAGGCCTTTCTGTCCTGCAATCTCTCCCGGAGTGTGCTCAAGTCCATATTCATTGCATCGGTGATGCTATCTAGCCATCTCATCCTCTGCCGTCCCCTTCTCCTTTTGCCTTCAATCTTTCCCAGCATCAGGGTCTTTTCCAGTGACTTTTCTCTTCGCATTAGGTGTAAATGTTTTTAAACTTCATATGTTTGTATTTGTATATAAAATACAAATATACAAAGTTTAAAAACATTTACATAAAAACATATGTAAGTTTTAAAATTAAAGTTAAAACATTACAAACAACCATTAGAATAAACAATCCTAATGTACAAAAACAGCTAAACAGCAGAGAGGATAAGAGCACAAATAACACATCAAATTCAAAAAGTGCTCTCCCCCAAAATCTGTTTTTTTGAAACAGGATAACCTTAACACTATGTTAGAAGGCCAGGAGGAAGGGTCCAGATGGAGCAGGTTCCAAAGCCTGAGTTCCAGGGCCCTGTTGTGTGTACCCACCTGCTTAAACTTCAAAGGCAGGGGAGAGCAGGCCCTCAGCTAGTGAGTGACCTAAGAGTGCAGACAGACTTGTTTGGCCCTGAAGCAAACAGGGAGCCATCACAGTTGATGCATTATTGCTGTTAGGTGTTCCCTGTGGCAAGCTCCAGTTAGCATACTTGCTGCTGCATTTTGAACCCAGTGAAGCATGCAAGCACTTCGTAGAGGCAGCCCCACATAGAGTATGTTATAGTGGTCTAACCTGGATGTTACCAAAAGCATGTATGCCTGTGGCCTGTGAATCAATCTGAGGTGGTAAAAAAGTTCTCCTGGCTGTCTCTACAACCTGTGTTTCCAAGACTATAGCCAGTTCCAGAACCACCCCCCAAGCTATAAGCCTGCTCCTTCAGAGAGAGTGCTACTCTATGTAAAACAGGCTGAATGTGTAAACTTGGATCAATTCCTGGTATTAGGATGAGTTCTTAAAAGATGAGATAAAAATATGACAAATTATTTTCTGTGGTTAATGTACCATTGCCTTGAGTTAATAAAAACGTAAAATTAGCCCTCAAAGGGATTTGAATGTAACACCCCTGATGTAGCCTTTTTGTTCGTTTGTTCTTTGCTAGAATACACAAAACGTGCAGGTAGTTGCTTTTTCAATTAGAAAAATTCAAAAGTAACAGTAGAGCAATATCTTTAAAGGGGCCAGTTAACACAAAGCAGTAAGCATCCTTTCAATTTCTTCAGAGCTCTTCTTAAGGCAGGATGTTAAAAAAGGGGTGGAGGAGTGAGAAAGCAGGGTATGATGGAAAAGCCCTGTTTTTCCTTGCAGGTGGTTCTTTCTATTTTTAACTTGGTCTAAAACCTTCAGGGATAGCCAACGTTTCTTAATGTTTACGCTAATTTAATTTTTCTCTCAATTTTTTCCTCATGTTTACTTTTCAGGATCATGCAGTATGGAAAATTCTACATTTGAAGATTTCAATCACATCACATTTTATAGAAGTTATATTAGACCATGTTGTGAATTGGTAAGTGACTTAATGAATAATGTCTGGTTTTGTTGCTCTACTTGTTAGCTATAATGCACAGAGGCAGAGTAGCATAAAATCAGGTGGATTTTTTTTTCTAGTCTGAGATGTGTACATATTTTATTTATATGATAAAGATATTTGTGTTTAGAGATATTCTAGAAAAGCAACATGTTTGGCACCCCTGGTAAAAGACATGCAGTCAAACTTCTTAATAAATATGTTGTTAATTTTGAACATGGACACTGTAGGTTTGCCTAGCAGTAAAGGGCTATTGCTGATGCTGTCTTAGTTCTTTTTCTTCTGTGATGGAGGTGAAACAAAGAAAGATAAGGAGTAAACAGGTACTATACAGAAGTTTATTATAATATGCTGTGCGCTAGTGTTTGGGGGATAGAAACTCTTCTTTGTGGGCAACTCAACCTAGTCAGTTCAGTTCAAAGGTAACATGCCGTATGTTGCCTCCTTGAAAACCTGACAACAGGTTTTCTGCCTGAAATGCTTTGAGTTCAGTGTTTCATCATAGTAACTGGCTGCTAGACCTCATTGTCCTTCTCTCATTTCTTTGGTGCTGCTTTCCATCCATCCCATCCCATCCCATATTGTGTATTTCAAAGGGCATTTTATATACCAGCATATTTTAACTGTTCTGTCATAGACTATTTTATGTCATTGCTTAGCAAGGAACTTGACTCATTTTCCTGCTGCCTTTCCATCTTTCTTGTGTAGCAAACAAAGTCCTTCTGTTCCAGCAATGAAAGGAAAGCTCAGCTTTCCTATGAAATGTACAACAGGCTGTTCAGAGCACAGCCTGTCTTGAGAAACTAGTTGTTAGGAGGACACTCTGCAAAGTGAGAATACATTTTGGTACTTGATACATTTTGGTGTATTGGTTTGAGTTACGTTCAAAATCTGCAGTTGAATCAGACAGCTCACTATTGCCTAAATGCAGGCTATTTTTAACTTTTGCATCACATTATTTGCTTTCAGATAAATAATTATAAATATTTGTGTTGTTTTGTAGGCTCGTGCCAGATTTGTAAAGTGTTCTTCAAAGAAATATAAATCAGGTACATAAACTGACTATGTCAAATTCATAAGAAAAGGTTGTCCTCTATAGTTTGCTTATCTGTGTTGTGTTTGATAGCTCAGTCCCGGGCTTTGCTCTGCTGCACAAAGGCAGAGCAGCATAGTATATTGTGTTAGTGGCCTAGCACTGGGTCATATCTTCCGACTTCTAGGGCTACTTCAGCTTTGTTTTGGATCCTTATCTTTGTCTCTCCTTTCCACTCCCCATTTTGTTCCACAGGTGATATCTGTAAAATATGGTGCAGTAAGCCAGTTCGTGAGCTGCACAAATATTGTGATGTGATTAAAATATGCACCTTTAGGCCACTTCTATTTGTGCCTGGAAGTAACAACACAAATAAATATGATCCCAGGTAAACAGGCATTTTTTGGTGTTCATTAAATGTTTACTTTGTACTCTTGTTTAAAGGCTTAAAAATAAAAGACCTGTGTATGTTTTGCAACATCTGCACAGAGAGGTTATAAAAATAGTAAGGATGTTAACAGGTCATTGAGAAAATAACAATAAATGAACTGGAATGATTTATTCAGAGTGACACTGGAAACCTTAAATCTTGTAAAGTAGGGGTGGACAGAATGTAGATCTCCAGATGTTTTGGATTTCAACTCCCAGAAGCCCCTGCCAGCATGGCCAATGATCAGGAATGCTAAGAGTTGATGCCCAAAACATCTGCAGATCTACTTTCTGCCCACCCCTGCTGTAATGGCTTATGGCTGCAATCCTAAAGCTACCTACTAGAGAGCAAGTCCCTAAGAACTCAGTTGGGCTTACTTTTGAGTAGACATGCTTCGGATTGCACCATTAGTTGATTACGGATGTTAAATATATTAAAAGTGCAAACCTGTTGTTACCCAACTCTATCTGATCTGGGGTGATCAGTCCCAGTCAGATTTGGGATCAAAAAAGAGTCGAAATAATGAGGCTGCACACAGGAGCACTCCTACTCTTACATTGTTTTATTAATTACACCAATTGCATATAGAGAATTTGCACTTCAAATTACAGATATCCTATAAATAGAATTTAGTCCCTGTCCAATCATACTTACCACTCACTACTATGGGAGGCCAACCCCACTCAGTGAGACTTTGCTCCAGAGATTATGGGGTCTGAAGATGCACACATTCCTCTTGTTATGAGAACTCCAAATTGGGCTGATCTAAGCCCACTTTTATATCCATCAGTCCATAGTCACCACATGGCCATTGATCCTTAGTCCATGGTCCTGGCATTACCTCATGGCCAGTTTGGCTGTTGACCCACTTCTGTTAGTTCAGAGTCACTGCAGCCTCTCACAGACATTTGACCACTGACTCACAAGTCAGAAGATAGTCTTATGGCCGAGGGTGGAATGCTCCAGGGTGAGCTGCCCACGGACCTAATGGTTATTCTACAGGATGTTACAAGGGCTATTTTGAAACATTGTTCTACAGGCTGCTGTAACTGCTGACATGAAACTTGCTGATCTCAGACTTTGGCGGCCTCTTCACCCAGTTTTCAGAAGTGCTTATCGGCATGATTTCTGTGACCCCTAATACTCCATAGCTCTCAGCCTTGCTGGAACCCATCATCATTCATACTACCGGAACCATTCACCTAAAATTGAATATGAACTATGGATACACAAATGCTGATACATACATACATGATAACACATACAGTCAACTACCCAGAAAATGTAATGCCCAGTGTCACACTTTGCATGTTTAGACAGAAAAGAAGTCCTACAGTTCCCAGCATATGGAATTATAGGATTTTTTAAAAAAAATCTAAACTTGCATAGGATTGCACTCTAAAAGAGTTAGGAATACCTGTGGTTTCTGGTACACATAAAGGTGTTAAAATAGAATTTTGTCACAATTTGTTGTTGTCAGATAGTTCCAAGTGCTGATTTATTTCAGTCTTCCTTAAATAGTAGCACAGAATGACATTTAACATGGATCTTTTTGCATTTAAGTGATTGCCAATTTGGTGAGCTAAGTCTGGAGAAACTGAATCAAATCGAGACTCTAGAAGATGTTACTGATATAGCCAAAAAGTTTGCGGTAAGCCGTTACTGTTTTCATTTCATCTGAAATGTTAATGCTGTGTTAGCACTTGAAGGATAACATAAATATAGGCTGCATGGAATTTTTTTAAAAATAGTAGCTTCTATTTCAGTGAACTGTAAATAATACTGTTGCCTTGCTGTTGTGTGTAACTTTATTTACTTTCCATAGTCATCTGAAGTTAGAAAATCCTTCGCCTCACTGACTTTAGAATAAAATTCTACAGCAATGTATGTCATATTGCTTAGTGTGTATTAAAACTTTTGCAGTTATCTAGTATAATCCTAGTACCATCTATTATAGTACCTTTGAAGAACAGATGAGCAGAAATGATTTTTTAGTATTTTTGATGATGTGGTATCATTCGTAATAATCAAACATCACTGAAGTTATTTCTGTGCTGTTAAAAGTTAGGTTCTGTAAGTTCTTGCGCTTGTGAAATTTCGTAAGCAGGGCATTTTAACAGAAAGTGAGTGTACAATCAATGTTGTTGATAAGCCTTTGTTCTTTATTCTCCCTCATCCCCAGAATGATCAATTTTTCATCAATGGCTTATTGAAAATTGGAACTGAAATAGACAATGTAAGTTTATTTTCAACTCTGTATTCAAATACTGGAAGCCTTTTTGATTTGTCAGAATTCCATGCCTCTTTTTCTTTTCTTTTTGGAATGAGGCTCATTAATAGCAACTCCAGCCCTTTTTGTTGCATAGCAATCATGATCCAAAATGCAATGTAGTCCAGAATGGTGTGATTTGTAGATCATGGGGAGCCTACTGAAAGCCAGTATCCCCCCCGCCCCCAAGCCTGAATAGCACCATAAGGCTCCTCTTCGAGGCTTGTTGGAGCCCTGAATAGGACCCCCATTCTTAGAGAGTGATGATACATTACAACATTTTGTTTTAGGTCTCTCTTGTTCCATCTATAATAGCAGTTAAATGACCACTCACCTACTGCCCTGCCTGGAACGTCCACTCGCCTGGCCTCACCCACCCTGCCTCAGACTTTCTACTTTGAACAGTATAACTACCACCATCACCACACTTTTCCTTCCTCCAAATCCCAGCAAATACCTGGTCATAGACTGGCCTCTAAAGTGGAGATAAAATGAATGGGTGCCTGTAATGTTAGTCTTTGTCTCTGCTTGGGGACAGAGGAAGAACTAGAGCCATACGAACATAAGGGGAGCCCTGCTGGATCAAATGGAAAGGCTTCTTTAGTCCAGCATTTTGTTTCCCAGTAGATGCTGGCGGCAGAGCAGCCTGAGAGGAGGGCTTTTGGCAGGACCCAGGCTAGCAGTGGTGGTAGAAATAGAGGTTTGGACTAGGCTGTTGCAGGCAAGACCATCATCATGAGGGGAAAATGGAAGCTAAATTGCCAGGACCAACATTCATCTGAACAGTGAACTGTTGGCTTAGGCCTTCTTACAGAACAGTGCAGCCAGAACCTTCTACTATTCTCTCACTAGGAATGTTCCCTGGCTTCTTTAGGCTAAAGGTGGAAAACCTGTGATCCTCCAGATCTGGTTGGACTCCAACTCTCATCAGCCTAAGCTGATGGGGTGATGGTCAGGGATGATGGGAAATGTAGTCCAACATTTGGAGGATCACAGGTTCCCCACCCCTGCCCCAGGCCTCGTACTCCTGATGAATTTTGGTAAATCATCATCAATATTTATATACTACCCTTCCTCCCAAGGGATATAGAAGGTATATACAGTCAGGACCAGAAATATTGGAACAAGGATAACTGTTTTGGCAGTTGGCCTCTGTGTACCACGACATTGAAGTTGAAAGGAAACACACCCAGATGGGAGCGAAGCCAGGACTTCCAGCCGTAATTCAAGGGGTTTGACAAAAGTGGGGCACTAACCGTTCAGGAAGTACAGCCAGTGGCATACACACACACACACCCCATCGTTGGTGGCTCATAATTAATGGAACAAACCAACATCATTTCAAACTTAAGGACCGCCTTTAATACCTGGATGAAAATCCTTTGCAGTCCATGACTGCCTGAAGTCTGGAACCCATGGACATGACCAAATGCTGAGTTTCCTCCCTCAAGATGCTTTGCCAGGCCTTTACTGCAGCTGCTTTCAGTTGCTGCTTGTTTGTGGGTCTTTCTGCCTTCAGTCTTGTCTTCAGTAAGGGAAAAGCATGCTCTGTTGGGTTGAGATCAGGTGACTGACTTGGCCATTGAAGAACATCCCACTTCTTTGCCTTGAGAAACTCTTGGGAAGCTTTTGCTGTATGTTTTGGATCATGATCCATCTGCAATATGAAGCGGTGTCCTATCAGTTTGGCAGCATTCAGCTGAATCTGAGCAGAAAGTATAGCTCTATACACTTCAGAATTCATCCTGCTGCTTTTATCAGCAGTCAGGTCATCAATAAACACCAGTGACCCGGTTCCATTGGCAGCCATACATGCCCATGCCGTAACAGTGCCTCCATCATGTTTGACAGATGATGTGGTATGCTTTGGATCATGAGCTGTTCCTTTCCTTCTCCATACCTTTCTCTTCCCATCATTCTGGCACTAGTTAATCTTGGTTTTATCAGTCCTAAGAATCTTATTCCACAACTGGGCAGGCTTTTTTAGGTGTTTGCTGGCGAAGGCTAATCTGGCCTGTCTGTTCTTGAGCATTACCAGTGGTTTGCACCTTGTTGTGAAGCCTCTGTATTTACATTCATAAAGCCATCTCTTGATTGTAGATGTTGACAATGACATGCCTACCTCCTCAAGAGTGTTCTTGACCTGGCTAGATGTTGTGAAAGGGTTCCTCTTCACCATGAGGAGAATTCTGTGGTCATCCACTTTAGTTGTCTTCCATGGTCTTCCAGGCCTTTTGCTGTTGCTGAGCTTGCCAGTTAGTTCTTTCTTTTTCATGATGTTCCAAACTGTTGTATTGGCTCTCCCAATGCTTTGCTATCTCTCTGATGGGTTTATTTTGTTTCCTCAGCCTAATGATGGCCTCCTTCACTCGCATGGACACCTCTTTGGGCCTCATGTTGGGAGTTCCAGTGAACAGCTACCAAATGCAAATGTAACACTCAGAACCACCTCCAGGCCTTTTATCTGCTTGATTGGTCATGGGGTACCCAGGAAACAGGCCACACCTGGCCATGTACCTGCTTGTCAGCCATTAGTTCCATTACTTATGCGCCACCAACGATGGGTGTGTGTGTATGCCACCAGCTGTACTTCCTGAATGGCTAGTGCCCCACTTTGGTCCATCCCCTTGAATTACAGCTGAAAGTCCTGACTTCGCTCCCATCTGGGTGTGTTTCCTTTCAACTTCAATGTGGTGGTGTACAGAGGCCAACTGCCAAAACAGTTATCCTTGTTCCAATATTTCTGGCCCTGACTGTAGAATCTCCCCTCTTGTTCTCCCCTGCTTGGGATGGTTGTATTTTGTTGGTTTGTTTTTTGGTAGTCTTTTCACAAAGGTTTAGAAAAAATGCTTTATGCATGGGCACAAGTATGATAGGGTAGAGAAATTAAATTCAGTGTGGGAAATTAATACCGTTTGATTATAGCTCCACAGTCTACTGAGACTGTTGATATTCTATTATGAAGAAATTAGACCATTTGATATTCTACTAGAAAGTACATAATCTATCATAGTGTATTGGTAGTGAAGACTAACAATGGTCAAGTGGCAAGCATAGACTAGAATAGAGTTTATTGAATTAGTCCAAAGACCACATCAAAAGAGAACCAAGTAAAACTTAGAAATTTAACATCTTAATTTACATTGTTTACTAGTGCCAAGTGTGGTACCTACCATACATAACTTATTGTTAGGATACGTTATTGTAGTATTTTACAGCTTTTGAGTAGCTGTTTATTGCCTTGCTCATGATTGGTATAATTTTTTGAAAGGCTAGTAGGCAAATTATTGTTCACCACTGGGGAAACTTGATAGATACAGAGCAATATATAAAATCTGAAAATAAATAATAATTACTGCTGATGTTCTTAGGTGTGATATTAGATAAACACAAATCCTGTTTTCCTTTCTTAAATGAACAAGGGTTATTGATTGAAAGCATTTGTGAAATATATGGAAGTATTAGTTTGGTAGACAAATGCAGGCACTTTACAGAGGAGGGCCTTAACTGCCTATAGAAGCACAAGGCAACATTTGTATGTGTTCCAAACTGGATTCTCAATTATTGATTTCAATGTAAGTATTTTACATAAGGTACCTTGGATAGTTAAAAGTGACATTGACCTTTCCTTCACTTAAAATAGAGAATATTCTGTATTGCTGAAGCTCTCGACTGGATAAAATATGCAGATGACATCGGTATTCTATATAAATTAGAAAAACTTGGAGATTATTGTTGGCCTTTCCTAGAAATTTTCTTTGCTGAATGTAAGTATACAAAATGTTTAATTGAGTGGTTTATTGGGGAAATGGTGTACACCTATGCCTCTCTTTAATCTTAGTTTTGTAGAAGCAACACTTGTTTCATTGCTCCTGTCTTAATTGGAAGTGGTCTTTACCAGACTTCTGGTTGGAACCAATGTCGCTCTGGTAGCATCCCACGGGCGCTCTGTGGGAACTTTCTCAAACAACTTTTTAAAAGGTTGAAAAACCTTTTCATTCCCCCTGGAATTAAAAGGGGGGCAAGGCAACATCTGGATAATATCTTGGAGAAAAGTACCCCCCTTGAGATAGTGGGGGGGCTGGGTTCCAGGATTATCTCTCCAGAGCTTTACCAATGCAAAAAACTGTACTGAGACTCCTATTTCATAGGAGAAAACAGGGCTGACATGTTCCATAATAATATATGCTTTATGAAACATCAACAACTTCTGAGGGATGATTTAAGAAATGTTAACAATATTTGAGAACATCTGAGGACCTGCAAGATCTGGTTGAGAGAAACATGTCTGCGCCAAGGAGAAGAAAGGAGCTGGCATCAACTCCCCCCGCACCCCATGTGTCAAAAGTTTTGAGAACTGAAGATCTAGGGGAATTATTTACTCTGATAAAGACTTTATCTTCGCAATTTACGGAGCAAGCCAAAAGACTGGATTTAATCCAGAATTCCATCACCGCCTTGTAAGGACCTGTAGATTTAATTAATGCATCATGGCAAAAAATGGAGATGAAAATTAATGAGCTAGAAGACCGAGTGGCACGAAATGTAACTACGACACAAATTTGTTTTAAAAATGCCTCTGATAGAATTTCTCAGCTGGAGGCCTTCACAAGGAGATCCAATGTACATATTATTGGGATTAAAAATCTGTCTAATGATGTAAAATTGCCTATTTTTGTGGATAAACTTTTGCATGAGATACTCCCTATCCCATCTGATTATTTACTTGACATTGAGCAGGCATTTCGTGTGCCAAATGCTAAAGGGACTGATTACACGATCATAGTCCAATTTGCAAAAGTCTCCACAAAGAATTATATCCTGTGTTTGGCAAGAGAGGGTGGAAGCCTTTCCTGGAAACAAGATAAAGTTATGTTATTTCCAGACTACATCAAAGAGATGGCGAATAAAAGAAGGCAGTTTATCAAAGCAAAAAATATGGCAAAACAAATGAACTTACAATATTACTTAAAATATCCTGCTACACTTTGTATTGTGTCTGAATGTCAGATGAAGAAGTTTCTAAATCATGAAATGGCAGAGGCATGGCTGAACGTAAAAATGTGTGAGAATTCTGTTACAACCCCATGAACAGGAATCTTTAAACAAGCTTTGTTAACTGCTTGCGTTTAGTCTACATGATCTAGGCTAGGTCAGAAGATAAATGATTATACATATATTCATTTATTCTTTCATCTTTCTTTTTTTTCTCGCTTTTCTTTATATTTTTTATTTCAAAATAGATATGGTATGCTGTATTTAGATTTATTGTTTGAGGGTAATTGTGCACATGCATTTATATATAAAATATATTACTGATTGTTGAAGGTTTATTTTAAGTTTTATTATATAACACTATATTTCTTTTATTATTATTATTATTATTAATAATAATAATAATAATAATATAGGCTACTGGGGATGAACTGTAGTCCTGTTTCTTTGATATAAGATTGATGCTATGATATTGAAATGTAAGGTTGTTTATTAAACTGTAAGATTGTTAAGGTTATAGATACAGTTTTTAAAATAGAATGGCAATGGCTGAGGGTATTGGAGTTTAAACTTCCTATGTTCCTAAACAGTGGTTAACTTTTGACACCAACCTCCAATTTGAAACCATGGTTTGAAGTTTGTTTACGAATACTGGTTTGTTTTAACTGTGGTTTGTCATTACGACCGAGCCCAGAAACCTGGCTTGTCTCTGTGCTCTGCCCAAGACTTGCCAATCCACAGAGCTGAGACATAACAGCGGCTAAAAAAAGGAACTGCTCTTCAGGCTACACGGCTCTTGCTTGCTTCCCCCTTGCTCCCACTCCTTTCTCTTCTTTATTCTTCCTGGCAACGGTCTTCTTTCCATGCCCAGCTCCTCCATGAGCATGAGACAGGGGTGGGGTCTGACCTACAAATGCCAAACCACATATTTCCCCCCACAAAGCGTAACACCCCCCCCATCATTTGTTAGAAGGGAAACTGGCCTCAGGGGAAAAAAAACACAGTTTGATAACTTCCAGTTATAGCAAATACTTGTTTAGATCTTTCTGGAACTGAGCTGGAGCCCAGGCCCTGGAGCCATTGCTTGCTGTGCTCAACTCAGTAAATCTCCTGACCCAAATTGATTTATCAGCTCTTCTTACTCTGTCCTGCACCACTATCACAACTGGTTTATATCCTTACATCAGTTTCCCCTTCCTGTGAATTCTTTGTGTGACAAGCAATGTGCAGCCTATGGACTCTTTTTATCCATCCTGCTCTTACCTGTTTCTGCTCCTTTCCCTTGGCCCTGGAAGCCTCTTGATTTCCCCAGTCTCACTAATGCAGTGTGCCTTCACTGGATTCTGATCTCTTCTCTATTTTAAGCAAGATGCCTTAGCTTACCACTCAAGGAAGGGACTCTTTAGCACATGGTAGCAGTAAATAGTTAAACCTACTGCCTTAATTGTTCTTTATTTCTCCCTGTAGACAAGCATCATATAAGTAAAGTTGTATTGGAGGACTACGATTTAGTAGAAGCATTTGAATCTCAGTACTGTGAAAACTGTATAAAGGTAAGATTTTTGAAAGTTACATTTACAAACGTTTTAGATGCTAGTTGTAATCTAGCACTGTTCCCTTTCTGTTTTCATCTGGTCTTTTTCAGCATCATGGGGCTTTATAAGAATATACAAAATACTTTAACCTGAACATGCACTGAGGGTCAACCAAACCATCTGAAACAGATGAGCTAATCACTCTGATGCAGGAATAGTTTTCTTATTAATTTCAGTGGAATGTGCCAGTCCTTTGCATTGATGGCTGACTGCATTTTGATCAGGGTCTGTTAGTCTAAGAGATCCACCTGCATGCACAGAGATCTTTGAATTAGAAAAAGGGCATTCATAATGTTGACATGCATTTTTAAATATGCAGGACTGACTATAAATACTCTGTTTTACATCATTGGCTGTTCTTGGCATGTTTTGATTACTAACACTAAATGTTATGTAACACAGGAGTCTTAAATATAATTTAAAGGCATTTTCATTGTTCAAGATGAATTTGATACACTAAATGTTCTATATGCCCACCTGAAAATACCTTTCAGTTGATGTTAATTTTAATTTGTCATGTTTTATTATAGAAAAGTGAGAGTATGAAAAAGAGGGGAAATGAAGCATTTGCTAAAGAGAAGTTTGATATTGCTGTCACATCCTATACAAAAGCCATAGAGTTGTGGTAAGGGATAAATCGCATAACTGAATAAAGTTATAGAAATGTGCATAAATCAGACATTGCGAGGTACCTGTATGAAGAGAAGAATATTACAAGAAGAGAAATGCAAGAATACAATTCTAATGCAGGGTGTATAGGCTGCTTTAAAAATTGCAGGGTTTCCTTGTATATCTGGAATCTTGAGTAGTGGCAGGTCTTGCCTCGGTTTGAAATTATCTGTTTGGTTTCATGTGGTTTAGTTTTGTTCCTGGCTTTCATTGTCAAACGTTTGAGTAGTAGTATCTTTTAATGGGACAGCTTTAGACATGATAAATCGAGACTGGTGTTCTCTGGTTCAGATTTTTAAGGTCCAACAGGATGTCTAAATATTTAACAAATTGTGAATACTCCACATGATTTGTCACCTTTATTTGGATTATGGTTTTGATCTTTGCACAAATAATCAATGGGTTCCCGTTTTTCCTTTTAACAGCCATTTCCTGCTCAATCTCAGTCACACACATGCGCGCGCACACAGATAGACTCAGGGAGATCCCATTGCCTGCCTGCCTGCTGCCCAGTGGACTGATCCTGGGAACAGTTGAGGAGTGTGCTGACTGGCATTGGGAACAGTTGAGGAATGTGCCAATCAGCTGGGCATGGGGGGTCCACAGCGGGATTGCTGAGGTCCCATTGTGTGCCTTCCCTGCTGCCTAGCTGACTGGTACGGGGAAGAGCTGAGGAGCATGCTGATCTGCATACTCCTCGGCTATTTCCAGCACCAGTCAGCTGGGCAACGGAAGGGAAGGAGGCTAATTGGCTGCTCAGCAGGGAGGGGGCCTGCGAGCCACACGGAAGTTGGCCAAGGGCTGTATGAGGGCCACAGATTGCCCATATGTGCCATACATCGTGGTGGGTTTTTTTAAAAAAAAATCTTTCCTTCTCAGAGATACAGAATAGCAAAATAAAAGCCTGTCATATCTGGAAGTACTTCACTAGCAATGAGATTAGGAAGACAGTACACCAGGAAATGTATTTTGGTGGACCCACCATTTGCAGAAATTTTTTTACTGAAAGTGAGTGATGTGGCTGTAGGTGATGCTCACTGTTGGCAGCAAACTCTACTCATGCGTATTTGCTATAATTGTGACATTCAGCTATAGCTAGGGTGATATTGTGGGCTGTAGGTTTTCCTTTTTCTGAGTTCTCCCAACTCAAGGAGACTGGACAGTAGATACTACTCAAAGAGGTTGTTCTGTAGATCACAACTTTTTAAAACTTTGCTTGGGTGTTACTGCTGACTGAAATCCAAATCAGGACATAAAAGCTAATCTGGATATTTACATATAAAACTTCAGGATTTATTCCAGCACCAAACTTAAGTTGGAATAAATCCATGGATAAATTTTCAGGAGAGCATTTAAAGTCATAGCTTTGTGCTTTACAAACTGAATGCAATCTAACTTTTTTTAAGGCCTGAAAATCACCTTCTTTATGGCAATCGGGCCCTTTGTTTTCTCCGAACTGAACAGTATATGTAAGTACATATTTTCCTATGGAACTCACCTTAATAAAATCAAAACATAGTGCTTTGTTTCTTAAATCCAGTTGCTTTAGTAAACTATGAAACATTTGTTCTCCACATCTGTAGAGTTAAATCATTTCATAGACTTGTTCAACATATCCTGCACCCACTTGCCTTAATCAAGGCATAGGGAAGAATGAACTTAAGGCCATAGAAGTATGAATTGTATCATTCTTAGTTCATATAGGAACAGTTGCAGGAGAAAAAACAATTGTTTTTGTTTGATTGGATGGAAGGAGAAATAAATGGAAAATAAATTCAATTTCTAAAAGTTTAATCTCTTAGTTTTCAGAGGTGTTTCCTTTTTAAATCTCTTTTTGGAACTCTGAATGTCGGGGATGCTCCTTGGCTTTGTATTTAGTGCACATTAGTCTCAAAATTTTAAAATGCGCACTTTTAAAGGCAAAAATACACAGTGGCCAGGATCCAAGAACCATGGAAGTAGTTAGGTCAACTACTTTGAAATTGCAAATATTCAAAAAGCAGTTTTTCATATGACATAGGGATCAACTGTTCGAAGCAAAAAAAAAAAAGTCAAAATGTTAAATTGGGTGAGTGCAGGTTCTTTCCAGTAAGTGGCTCTTTGGACCACAGCCAATGTTTTGTGATACTGGTTGCAGAAACTAGTTTACTATGAGCCAAAAATGAATGTTCAGCAGCTGATAATGCCAAATTTTGCACATATGTCATAGACAAATAAAGTTATACAAATGATTACTTACTATTTAACTAACTATTCATGCTAGCTTAGGTATTTTTCTATCGGTGGGAAAGGGGAATGACTTTATTCACCCAGTATTTTTCTGTTACCATTGAACTATTTCAGGTTCGATTATGGCATTTTTTTTTTCATTAACCTGGTTCGCACGTAGCAACAACCCATCAATTAAAAAACCACTGGGTTGTCAGGCACAAGTGGGAGAGCGCAGTTTGTTGGGTTAACCGCGGGCTTGTTTAGCCCCAGACAATCAGCACTCTGGGTTCACATGTCATGCTGCACAACCTGTGAAGGAGGCAATTGTGGGTTGTATGCTAAAGCAGAAGAGATGTGTGCACTGCAAGCAGCACACCTGCTCGTGCACAAGAACTCATTGGTTTTTAAACCAGTGGGTTGTTGTTACTTGCGAACAGGGCCATTGTATCCTTGTGGGGCGACTCAGAAGGAAACCTGGGAGGAGTGTGCTTCCTACTAGAAGGAAGAGGTGTAGCCTGACAGTTGTCTTTTGTTCAGTAGTACTGTGGAGTGGGGGAGGAGAGGGACTTCGGATCGGCTAGGCTAGGTCTGGGAAGGCAGGGCTGTCCCTCTCCCTGTTGAAGCCAAAATTTGAACCGGGCTTCCACCAGTAGGAGAGTTATTCCAGGGATGAAGACTGCTGTGTCTACTCTCAAGAGTGGGAATGTAGAATTTGTTCAGTTATTCAGACTTAGTCTTGCTATTTGAAAATCTCTTCAGTCTGAATAAGAACATTTTATTTAATCACTTGTATCTTAAACTTGATATTTTTGTTTTTAGTAAAGCCCTGTGGGATGGGAAAAGATCCATCGTTTTGAAGCCCAACTGGCCAAAGGTTAGTTACATTTATTTCGTAAATCTGTTGCTGCTGTGACTCAAGTCTGAGAGCATTGCACTTTGCAAGCATTTAACCATTATGTAAACAAGAAGCTGGTAAACTTCCAGTTTTGAGCTAATCTTGCTAGTTATAAATAATTGAAAAGTTGTGGTCACTGTAGGGTATATTCCTGTATATAATAGTTGTGGGTAGCTAAGAACCGTGCTATGGTCCATGGGGTCACGAAGAGTCGGACACGACTGAACAACAACAACAACAAAGAACCGATGTCCTTGCCCTCTTCTTAATTGAAAGGATGCCTGTCAGTTGTTTTTAGGGCATGGTCTCGTTGGCTTCTTCCCACATATTTAATGAGTACATATTAGATCAGTGTTTCTCAAACTGTGCACCAGGGACTACCATTGGGCCTCAGTGCTGCAGCCCACCCATTAGCTCCACTAGGACGGAGGGATGAAAGGAAAAGTTAGTGTGGGGAGACAGGTTACAAATTAAGTGTGGAAGGAGAAGGGGAGATGAATAAGAATACTTCCAGAGGCATGTGGGGTGAGAAGGAAGAAAATATAAAACAAAAAGCCTTATCTACTTAGAACCTCTGGATCAGCAAATTCATCTTTAAATGTGGAGGCTGAGTTATGATGCCTCCAGTGCCAATGTCTGTACTTTAACTTGAGGAAAGCTGAACTATGGAGTTCTCTGCCACAAGGAATGTTTTGTTTCACAGAATTTAGCCATTTCCAAAGAGGGATTAGATAGCAGTATGAAACTGAAGCACCATGGCTCAGTGGTGAAGCACCTGCTTTGCATGCAGAAAGTCCCAAGTTCAGTTCCCAGCATTTCCAGGTAGGGCTGGAAAAATTCCTGCCTGAAACCCTAGAATGTTGCTGCCAGTCAGTGTTGATTACTGAGCTAGATGGACCAGTTGTCTGACTCAGTATAAGGCAGCTTCCTATGTTCCTGTATCAATAATTGCCAGCTGATTATGCCAAACTCTGCCTTCATCTTCCACCATTTTGTGATTGGTGGGCCTCTGTCATTTTCAGCTCTCTCAAGGGGAGCCTGGGGATAGACAGAGAACCCCTGCATTAGATCTGTGTTGTGCAATGTTTAAATATAATTAGTTTAAAGTAGCTGTACATTGATTGTAGGTTTCCCTCATGTATAAACATAGAGTTGGATCCAAAGATCCCATAGGTGGGGTTCTTCCCATGGAAAGGGTATTATCAGCACTGCTTATATATGGTGCGGGGGAAAAGATTTTCACTATTTCCCCCTGTGCGTCCAAAAAATCTGCTGCCAGGGGTGAGAGGGAACCCTCTGCTGTGTGGGAAGTGGCATGGGGGAGGCTGCAGGGAGAGGGGAAATGGGCAAAAATCTCTTCCTCCTGTCATAGAAAGACATCTTTTGATCCAACCCATTGTATATTTGCAGTTCTTAAAAAAAGAGAAGAATTGAGAGAGAAGCATGCAAAATGACTCTAAGTGGAGTTCTTATTTTACCATGAATTATGCAACTATTCCAATGCAATTATTCTATTAAAGGATAAGCAGTAGTTACAGTAGAAGGGCCAGCAGTCATACACCCCTTTTTATCTGAATTCAGTAGTCTCCTCACTGTCAGCATAGCGGTGAAAACTACATTGCTATATTCCTTGTTTGTTTAAATGCTTGGATGTCTTTCATACTTTTCATCTTCTGCAAACTGAGGACATGGACAAACTGCTAGGAGGTTTGAGGGCTATCATGTTCCCTTGATTCTTGCCCATCCTGGCTAGTGAAATCTGCCAGTCCTGGGTTGCAGATACAGGCTCAGGGATGGTTAATACCTCTTTGAGGGATAGCCAGTCTCTGCTGCATTAAAGGAGGCAATAGTGAGGCTTTCTGTTAAAGAAACCAAATTTAAATCCAGTGGTTTGGGATAATTACTGCCCAGTATCCAGTCTTCCATTCTGATGGTGGCTTCTCAGCTCCAGGCAGTGTTGGACGATGGTGATTATTTAGATCCATTCCAATCCAGTTTCAGGCCTGGTTTGGGATGGAAACAATCTTTAGTCACTCAGGTAGATGCCTTACGCAGGGGAATGGATGGTGGCAGTGGGTGGGATGCGACCCTGTTGGTTCTGTTGGACCTCTCGGTGGTTTTCAACATCATCAACCACGGTAGCCTTCTGGACTGTCTCTTCAGGTTGGGTTTGGGAGGCACGGTGTTACAGTTGTTTCAATCTTTCCTAGATGATCAGTCTCAGAAGGTGATGCTGGGAGACTATTGCTGTACACTGTGGGGTTCCTACAAGGTTCTGTCTTGTCCCCTATGGTTTTTAGTGACTGAGTTCGCACAATTGTGGGAATAAAAGAAGCCGTCGTGGCTTCCTCCCCTTTCCCCGCGTGCTCCCATTGCTTATATAATTACCGTGCTTCAGCATGGGTTAGCGTGTCATCCAAACCCAGCTCACCCCACTGCATGTTGTGGGTTGTGGGGTGGGTATGAAGCTACCACTGCTGTGCTGTGTGCCAGGCTGGATGACACGCTCACCTGCGCTGCAGCGCAGGTAGTTATGAAGAACAATGGACATGAGCACAGTGCACACAAGAGTGGGGGAAGGAGCCACACTAGCTTCTTTTAGCCCCGCGATCATGCCAACCCTGTCAATATCTACATGAAATCGCTGAGGGAAGTAATCGGGAGGTTTGGGCTGAAGTGTTACCAGTATGCAGATGGGACTCTGCTCTGCCTTTGATTTCCATCTACTCATCCCAGGGAGGCTGTGAAATGGTTGAACTAGTGTGTTTTTGGGATGGATGAGGGCAACAAGCTAAAACAAGCCTTCAGACTCGCCTATAATTGAGTTAAGATTCTATTGGATCTGTTGTGTATATGGTGCTGATTGGTTTTAACTGTAAATTCTGAAGTTGTTGTTATTGCTATGTTTTTTATTTAAAATTTGGTTGTACACCACCTTGGGAAGATTTAAAGGCTTATTATAATTCTAATAAATAAATTCATACTAGCTGGATAAATGAGATAATACTGTACTCAGGGTGTAATCTTATGCACATTTACCTGGATATAAACTGTATAGGATGTAATGGGACTTATACTCACCTGGGTAAATGTACATAGGATTGAACTATTACACGCTCATATGAAGAGAATACATTTATTGTTGTATAGCAAGCTGTTAAACGGTATCATTTGGCAGAACTTCCTATTTTAGGGGCGGTGTTGAGCATTTTGTTCATTGCTTTTTGTAGGGACACTATCGATTCTGTGATGCTCTGTCACTCATGGGGAAACTCAAAGAAGCACTAGAAGCCAATGAGAGAGGTCAAGAGCTGTGCAAAGATAATCCTGAAGGAATTAAGGATCTTATTCAACAACATGAGAAACTTAAAATGCAAATGGAAGAAACTGGAGGTTTTCCTTTTTAAGATTATCTCTAAATATACAGTAAAATACTTTGTGTGGTAATACTTATTCAGTGACTTGAGTGATTTTGTTTTCTTTGATTTATTTAGTTGTGAAACAAAATAAACATAGAATGAAGAAACCAGTATTTCAGAAAAAGTAAGTTTAATTGCAGAAAAGTCATATATCAGAGTAAATAAAAATCAAACAATGACTAGTTAAATATATATTCTACTGGTACAAGAGCCTCGTGTGGTGCAGAGTGGTAGGTGGCAGTATTGCAACCGAAACTCTCCCCACGACCTGAGTTCGATCCCAGCGGAAGCCGGGTCTCGGGTAGCCGGCTCAGGTCGACTCAACCCTCCATCCTTCTGAGGTCGGTAAAATGAGGACCCAGCTTGCTGGGGGAAAGGTAGTCACGACTGGGGAAGGCAATGGCAAACCACCCCGCTACAGTCTGCCATGAAAACACCAGCGCAAGCGGTGTCCCTCTAGGGGGTCAGTAATGACCCGGTGCTTGCACAGGAGGAACCTTTCCTTCCTTTCTACTGGTACAGATTTGGTTCTAGTGCCGATTTTGACAAATGCACAAAGTTTAGGCACGCTATTTGCTATTGATTGAATGTTTTAGTGTGCATCTGCTTTGTTTCTGTAAGCCTTAAGCCAGGATGTATCTGCAAGATTATCTCTTTTAAATTTAGGATGAATTAAAAACACTACCATCCTACTGTCTTCTGGTTCAGTTCTCACAAACACTAATATGCATTAGAACTGTTATCTGCACATAAATATCCCTTGGAATAAAGCACCTTTTTGCCATTCTCCACACATTCTGGTTTTAATTATTTTAAAAGCAAGTCAAGAGTGAATCCACATGAAGTCATGCTGACAACATGCTCTTAAGTACCGTGGGGGTTCATGCCAAATTATTTACAAAAACAAGATAAAACACATAGATAAAATATAATAAAAACACTAACCCATTTCTCATGTAATGCCCAATTTCTGGGTTAAACAACTCAGGAATTGGTGTGGCCATGGGGAGTGCTGCCTCTTGCGTACTCGCCGCTTCTGCTTTCTGAAACGAGCCAAGATCGCACTGTTCTTGGGTTGTTTTGATGTCAGAACCCGGAATTCTGGGTTGTTTACGGGTTAAACAACCCAGAGTTAACCCAACAATCACCCAAACAGATCAGCAGCCAGTGAAGTTATTTCAGTGCTAGCAAGAGATGTTTCCACTGATGAGTCCCAGTCAAAACTTCCCTCTGCTTCTTTCATAGAAGGCAGGAAACTGATGTGTACTACCGTAAGATCCCAACTGCCACCTTCCTGTTTTGAAGAGGGGACCTGGGTTCCAAAGGAATCAAGAGCCCTGTTCATGCATTCAAGAGATGATGAGAGGGGTCAAAGTGTGTACTGGGATGGAGCCGTGCATGCTGGCCGCGCCCCCTGCATCTCCACATGCATCACCCCTGCCCCCCTCAGTTCAGACCTTGTGGTATTGAGCTGCAAGGTCTGAAAGGGAGTTCTGCTCACGTTTGCTTGAACCTGAGTGGAACTTCTGGTGCAGTTGTGAAACCTGATAAGCCTGAACAGGGCTGAAGTTGCAAACAGTATTGATTGTATGTATAAAGTGTTACAGAAAAGATTTCTTCAAACCTTGTGGTAGGGTGTAACTTATTTTACTAGCAAAGAGCAGTTATAGAAGTGATTAGTTCAAGATCCTAAAACAATGTATAACCTACCTGGGATAATTTTCTTAGCAATGTGTTCTGCTTTATTTGTGTGGTAAAACTGTCCCTTGAATGATTTGTTTAGTTCTTCAGAATCTGCTTCAATCCATACCCAAGAATCAAAAAAATCTGACAATGAAAAGAGAAAGCAGTCTGAACCTCACCACCATCTTTGTCAGCAGAAGCAAACGAAGGTATGTTTCCGTTGTTGTTAAATTGTTTGTATTACTGATAGGAATTATTTAGAAGACAGTATTATTAGATTTTTCCTCCAATGTGAATATTGTTTCCAGGAGTATTACTACTCATTTTGTCATCCATAATACTCCTGTCACTAACCTTCTGCTACAGTATAGGTTAGATTTGTTTTCCTTTCTCCCACTTAAATTTAAAGCTCTCTGAACTTTGGAGGAAACAATCTGCTAGGGATATTTCAAGGACTGTGAACATGTAATTGGAAAAAAGTAACAACTCTGCCCTCTCCGGTGCTATGCGAGAAGCTCTATAGTTAAGGTGTGTCACCTTCTCTGTTAAAATCATGAAAATAGTCCTGTTGAAAAAGTGGATTTCATTTCCAAATAAATAGGCATAAGATTAGGCTATAACAAGTAAGTAGAACTTTCCAGAAGAAAGGATTGTAGTTACTGGACAAAATAATGTTTCTCAATATGAGACTGAAAACAAATGTCCACCCGGTTAGGTTGGTAGGTCATAAATATTCATAATTTGAGAATCTGAAACATTTCAGAACTCTGGTAGCTGGAGGGCATAAAAGGAGAAATACAGCCTCATCCACATAGGCTTAGGGTGCAATCCTATGCATGTTTAGACAGAAACAAGGTCCTACAACTTCCAGCATTTCCCAGCCAGCCATGCTGGCTGGAGAATGTTGGTAGTTGTAGGACTTTTTTCTGTCTAAACACGCCCGGTATTGCATCCTTAGTGAATGATCTGAAGAGAGATAGGGTGTTATTTCCTGGATTCTAGCAGCTTTGATAAGTGGTTAGACCCTGGGTCCAGTAGAGAGCCCATAATAATAAATATAATACAAATGACATTTCTGTTAATGTCTTCTGATGCTGGATTGTTCAGACCAGTTTCTTAGTTTTGGAGGAAACATCTAACTATGTTTGCCAGAACCCAGAAACAGAACCTGTTCCCCTCAATCTCTGGGGAAAGGGAGGAGGGAGCATGTGAGCCTGAGGCTCTTGCCTGCTTATTCTCTTAACATCAATCTGTGGTTTGGTGCTATGCATGAATGCAATCACTGTGTAAAAGGGAGAAGGGTTTTTTGCTCTCTACGAGTAACGTCCCTGCATGCCAATTAAGTGTGAACTTTGCTAAGATTTCCTATAACTCTTAAGAACCTCACCCTGATTTAGCAAAATCATAGCATGCTCTTATGTTGGCTTTCTTATCTGTCTGATGTTATGCTCCCTTCTGTTTTCACTAAATATTTTTCATTATTTAAGTTTTTTGGCTGCCTTTTCACAGGCATCCAAGGCAGCTTATAAAGTCAGGCACACCCCACCCAGCTGATAAAAATAGCCAGCCAGCCAGCCAGCCAGCCAGCCAGCCAGCCAGCCAGCCAGCCAGCCAGCCATTTATTTATTTATTTATTTATTGCGTTTATATCCTATCTTTTTTACTCCTTAAGAAATCCTGCTCCATTTTATCCTCACCACAACAACCCTGTGAGGTGGGTTGGGCTGAGAGTCTGTGATTGGCCCAAAGTCACACAGTGAGCATCCATGGCCGAGTGGGGACTAGAACCTGGATCTCCCGACTCCCAGTCCAACATTTTAGCCACTACACCACAATGTGTTACAGACAATAATAAAAGCAGCAGAAAGATGGCAATAAAGCAGCAATTAAAAGCAGGAAAATGCCATTAAAAACTGGAACAGCAGAAAGAACATTATCTGTTTAAAAAAGCCTGGTAGAAAAGGAATGTCTTCATCTGAAACAACAACAGAGGTTGCTCCAGCATTCCATAACCAGGGCACTACCACTGAAAAGGCCCTACCTCTTTACTTTCACAGATGGTAGCACCCAGAGCAGGGCCTCTGATCCAGATCTTAATGAAAGGGCATGCTCATGTTGGGTTTTGTTATTCATAAAACTCTTGTCTCCCGGTGCTCTTATTTACTCTGTTTTGTTTCTTAGTTGTAACAGTCCTGAAGACAGGGCTGATGAGATTGATTAGTCTTTGATATAAACAGAACAGGGTTGCAGATTGTTTATGTTGAGTTGGGGGATGGTGTCCTATTTGGTGTTTAACCAGGCCTCTTTACTTACCTGGATAAAAATTATATAGAGCGTTTATCGATTATTCTGGATTAATCACCAATGAGATTTGGATCATTTTCTCTGGTATTAAATCTCACACTGGTCCTGGATCTGAATCTGAGAAGGTGATTGGCTTAGCTGGATCACCTGGATCCAAGACAGTGAATATGAAAGTAATTCTTGAAGGGAGGGGGTAGGAGAGAAAAGAGTCAGTTGGAAAAATGAAACTAAAGAGAAAGATTTAGGGTGAAGATCAGCAACATGAGAGTAAACAGTGAAATAATAACAGTACTTCTTTTCAATGGGGGGAAAGTTCTGCAAAGGCAAGAATAAACAGGTATTTAACAACTAGATTGGGTTTTTAGCCAGCCTCATGGATGCAGGCCAGATATTGAGTTAATAAGGCAAGTAGCGCTCTGAGGCTCTGGAACTCCCTGCTGAGCGAGACTAGGTTGATCCCCTCTCTGTTGTCTGTTTGCCACTAGGCAAAGCTATTTTTATTCAGGCAGGGCTTTGGTTTCTGAAAGGAGTTTTAATTGGTTGGGCACTGTTTATTTTATTGTGTTTTTAATTTATTTGTCATGTTCTGTTTTAAGATTTTATTTTTAATCTGTATCTTATTGTTAGCCACTTTGAGCGCCATTTTTGGCAGAAAGGCAGGAAATTAATTAATTAAAAATAACTGGGAAGCTTTCTTCTTTCACTAGCTTGCTGTATACAGAAATGGCTGAAAGGGAGGAACAGCAGATGCTTCCTATCAGTCAACAGCAGTGAGGAAACAAGCTGACTTTCTTTTTCAGGAGGTTATCTGGGGTAAGAGTTGTGGCAGGCTGTGGGGTTTGGGGGCTTTTTTTTTTTTTTTTTACAGGATCAGTAGGATAATACTGAGGATTTATATAGTGTGTTCAGATATTCAAAGTGTTTTCAATACACTAACTTGTAATTATCATAACAGCTCTGTAATACAGTTTGGTATGCTTATCTCTATATTGCAAATGGGGAGGGTGGGATGTGTCGAAGCCGAAAAAAATGGCTTGCCTAAGACTTCTTAGTGAATTCATGACAGAGGTGAGATTCAAAGTGGGATCATAGAATTGGAGCTCAATCTCTTAGTCTCAATATGTTGCACCAGCTCTCATATTAGGGTTTTTATGAACCAGGCATGTGAAGCTTTACAAAAAGAGAACCTTTTAACTTTTATTTTTATTAAAACTCTCTGTTTGGTCAGGCAGTAGAGGAATGGATGAATTGCGTCTGTTAAATTTGGTAAAAATGCAGTGAAGGCAAAACCTGCCCTCCACCCTCGATACCAGGTGGCATGGCTTACACTGAGTTTCATTGAATAGTGCACAGAGATGCTCTGCATTCTTCCCAGGGATCCTTGCAATATTCAGGTTTGTAATGGTACAGGCACTGCAGATGCTTGTACATGCTCTTGATTTGGAGCACAGTCAGACAATTAAGGTATTCTGGAGCTTAAAACTTATAGGGGGACAGTCAGTTCTTGGTGGAAGCATTTCAGTCCTTTCATTTATTTCGATGAAGATGCACAATGCTTGTTCGTTCATTTATTATATCTCTATACCACCCCATAGCCAAAGCTCTCTGGGTGGTTTACAAAAATTAAAAACCATAAAATACAGTATACACATTGTTATCAATATAACATGCTCATTTCTCATCAAACAACTAATAGAAAAATAAACTTACCAGGGTCAAAAAAGAAGGGTAATGGGCATAATGATAGAAGTGTTCACATGCAGGTGTTCGCCAGCTTTTGGTTAAACGTTCCATCCATTGTAGTTAAGGTAGGCGTGCTCAAATCACTGGGTATCTTCTCAAGTTTAAATGTTTGCAATGCTTGGATTGTATTTTCTTCTGTAGCTGCAGAGTATCTAATACACTTCTGTCACAACAGTGGACAAGTTCACATTTTATCTTTTAACAGGTGACTGCTAATACACTAACTAAAGGTAACAAAGATCGGCTTTCAGAATTTAACTCAGGTAAGTTAGTAAAGTAGTTGGGTCATATGTGCTTAAACTGAGGGCATCCCAAAGTATTTTGGGATACAGTGTATAATGGGCAAATCTTAGGTGCCGAAGTAAGGGTGCAATCCTATGCAAATTTAGGCAGAAAGAAGTCCTACAACTGTCAGAATTTGAGAGTTGTTTGACTTTTTTTCTGTCTAAACATGCATAGGATTGCACCCTAAAGTAATATGTCTAAATGCCTTTGGAACTGGTCAGTCCCTGAGAGTACTATACCAATTATAGTGGATGTTACGTTTCAACTCATTTGGTTTCCATTATTTAACTTGAAACATCCAGATCCATTTGTTTTTAAATAGCATTTCCAAAAGTAATTAGGGGCGTGTGTGTGTGTGCTTTTGTTTGAGTCATCAAGGTAGAAACAAAGGTCCAGTGGGCCATCTTTCATGAGAGGAGCAGAGTACCAATAAAATGCAAGACAGCCTAGAAAATTTGAGGTGATCTTAAGTGTAATGCCAGTCAAACAGGAAAGATTGTCTTGAGTCAAACAGGATCTGATTTAAAGTGATCCAGAGGAATACTTTCAAGCATCTCCTTCCTGTGTTAAGGTGACTATACCCTTAGAACTAGTGGAGTCCTGTGAAATAAATGAGTATTTAGGGATTGGTAACTGGCTGCCATTTTGCATGCACCCTCCCTCATTTTTGAATTCTTTGGATTCCTATTCATGTTTTTTTTTAGTGCCATATGTGACTATATGTCCCTATATTTAATATATGTCCCTGTATTAAAATCAACCTTGGTACATCCTTAAACAAATTTTAACATTATGATCTTAACTATGACCTCCTTGCAATCAGTGCATTCTATTTCTTTACCATATATGTTGTGACAGAGTATCAAAGAGATGATATAGATCTAGGGTTGGGGTAGAATTCCACCATGGACCCCAATGAGGCTGGATTCCAAGAATCTGGCCCCATTGGGGCCTGTGGCGGAACGGAGCACTCACCTCCACCTCCCCCTAGAATCCGGGTCGGATCCTTCTCTGTGTCGATCCGGTGGAGCTGGCTGCCTGCTCCGCATTGCTGGCGATATGGCGGGCAGCCATTGCTGTGCCGTATCGCTGTGCTAAGTCTCCGGACGGAAATGGCGTAGTGGGCGCCATTTGCTGCTGTAAAGCTGGTCGATTAACCTAAATGCAGCCGTAAATTTGCATCCGGAGACTTAGCACAGCGATACAGCACGGTAATGGCTGCCAGCCGTATCGCCATTCGCCAGCGGTGCAAAGCAGGCGGCTGGCTCTGCAGGATCAACGCGGAGCAGAGCCAGCCTGGACAGATTGCGGGGGGAGGGAGGGATCGCCTCCTCCCGCCTGTGGACAACCCCCCCCCCCCAGCCTGAACTGGGTAAGTGATCCGCCCATCCCTATGTAGAACTGAAATCCCATGTTCTGTGGGAGTTTTCTTTATCTGTCTGCTAGAACTACAACATATTATTTTCATTTTTTCTGCCCAACTATCATTTTATTGTTTCCTTATAACATATAGGGAATCTCTTGGCTCTGAATATCCTCTTGTTGCAATTTAAGTTTCAGCATAAATAATTTTGACAATTGTTTGGTAAGAACCATTACAGTATTGACCTCTTTATGATGCTACTTGATGAAGAAGTTAAAAACTTGCAATAACTTCTGTAAACTCCATTTCCCTAAAAATGGAATTTCAAAAATAATAATCAGAAGATTGTAGAGTTTGCAAACAACCAGCTAATGCAACTTTGGGTGCTTAATTTTATTTATTATTATTTTTAATTAAAGTGCCAAAATAGCTTCCACGTGAAAAGAAAAATTGTTTTCAGTTATAGGTCAAGTGAAAACTATGCTCACATTTTGGATCAGCAAAAATGTAATTTACCAGGACTGCAATGTTATTAAATAGTTCAAGGTGCCAGCATCAAATGTCTAGGAGGCAGCTCTGTACAATGTTGGGAAAATATTCAAGATCCTAAGTATAAGATTACTAGTTATCTATGTGACTAGATGCCTTTTGCAGCCTTGTCAGTTTCTCAGCTTCTGTGTATCTTTCTGTATGATTTCTTAGTCTTTTCTTTGAAATGTTTAAGCACAAAGCTGACCTCTGTGTCTCCAAGTGATTTTTTAGATAAATAACCAGGTTGAAAATAGTATTTTTCTCATCACAGGGCTGAATGAAAATCCAAGAAAACCAAGGAGCAAAATGGGTGATTCTGAGAAGGCGAGGTAAACTTCTTCTTTGCATTATATTGTTTGAGCTGTATTGCCTGTGACTTTGTATGGGATTCAGAACTTTCCTTTTGAGTGTCTTGGAGTTTTATTTCAACCCTTTTATTGGACCAGTGGATGTTTAAAAAAATTTAAAGCAATCATTTACGTATTGAAGAATACTTCAGGGACAGGTTGTAGGCAATTTTAAGGCAATTGTCATTTCGGGTATATCAGAGACACATAGCTAAAATGGCAGCATGAGCCAAAGTTTGCTTTTGACCTATTGCTGGCAGGAAGCTTGACCTGGGAAAAAGGGAACATTACAAGAAACATTCTTTTCAACAAAGTTCATGTCCAAGAGAGGTCAAAACTACAAAGAACAAGTTGGGAAATTTCTACAGAAATGTGCAAGTAAAAATACGATGTCATGCAAATTTGAATAATTATGAAGAGGTGGAATTAAGAGTATAGTAGCCAAGCATATCACATATCATGTTCAAGTGTAAAACTTTAAGAGGGACAGTACTTTGTGTGGGTGCTCACGGCAGGGAGTAATCTCTGCTGGCAGAAATCTGTATTGGTAATGTATACACTGTGTTTTGTCTTGTTTCCTTTTCTTAATGTAAGCTTTATCAACAAATACCATGGTATCAAATTCTTTCTGTAGTTGTCTTCAATACACTTGCTTGCTTGGTGTTTATAAATGTTTTAAATTTAAGCTATGAGCATCTACTTATAAAGTAACTACGTTGAGTGTAAAATGACTTGAGTAGTTCTCTGCATCAGAAAAAACACATCTCTGTGGACCCAGATATAGATAGGAAGTAAGGAGCCTGTCAGGATAACCAGAGGGCTGCTTATTTAGATTTACTATCCATAAATTATTTCTCCTACAAAATTATCAAAGCACATAGAGGAATTTGGAGGAAGACTGCAGCTTGTCATGCTTGCCAGAGGGGCAGCGGCACAGTTGTAATGATGAGAGAAAATGTGGAGCTCTGCTTAGACAGGTGTTTTATATGGAGCTGGTGATGAACTTGGAAAGCACATGATGTCAAGAGTCAGTTTGGGCACCAAATCCCAAGGGATTCAAAGATCTGTGGAAGCAAGCTCCCCAATTCTTGGGAGCATGAAATATGTGTGCATTCAAACCCTTAATGACAAAAGTAACTGTATCATTTTTAATTGCAGAGACCAGGTAAACTCAAAAATTGATTCTCAAAAAGGGTTAGACAAGCAGAATACTCCCTGTGGTACTGTACAAGAGGTAACAGAATATGTAAATAATTCACTTTTATGACTTGTTAGAATGGGAATGTAGCACTGCAAACATATGAATTTGTTGAATGTGTAAAGGATGCTGGGAACACCTTGCTGATGAAGTTGGTAAAAGGCATGTGGAGTATTTATACTGCAGCAGCCTCCAGTGAATAATTAAGCTCAGGCAGTTTGCACTGGGACTTCTGTCAGTCTTTGTGGCGTGCACTCGAAACACCTTCTAGATGACTGCGTGTATGTTTTTTTGGACCAACTAATGTTTAAAACATTGTATACAAGTTTCCTAGTCACAGAAGGGGGTCTCTTCTTAGCCTAAAGTCCAGGAAAAAAACAGATATTATGCCAGCTGTGCTGCATAGATCTTTACCCACCCACACTTGTATTTTATGTTCTCAGTAGTCTTCAGATCGGCCTACAGTCCAAACTGAGATGACTGCTGTAAAAGCAAAAGTCATTTTTGCCATATTTTTCTATGTAGGCTGAGGATTGTACAATAGGATCGTTCTGTAAGGAACAAGACCAATTTGTCTTACTGGGAGTTGGAGAATATTGGGTTGAAATAATTGAATTTATCTGTCATTAAAGTTTTTTCTTCTTAGTGGACAGTGACATCCCTACCCACCCAGGTTGGCCCCTGCTCTTGTTCCTAGGGGAAAGGGGCTAACAGGTCCCTAAAGAAAAAGCAGTTAGATCTTGCGGATGACTTGTTCCATTTTTTTCTTGATATTTCAGTTAGTTTTGGCACCTTGGCATAATTCATATTTTGTATGGCTTATTTAGATTGAGTCTCAAGTTATCCAGAGGCATGTTGCTGTTTTTCTTACAGTTTGCTAGTGGTTTGAGCTTTGTAAGGTAGCTACAGAACTAAACTTTGGTAACATTTTATAAAAAGGAATAAACATATAACACATTAAAATCGAACACCATCTATTCATGTTCTGATAACAAAGACAACATTTGTTTGTTCCTTGTTGGTTTTGCAGGTCGATGTATTACCTTCACTAGGCATGTTGAAGACTTGTATAAAAAACGGATACTCATCTTTGATGGATCAGCGTTTTCACAGTGCTGAACAGTCCTTTGCACTATTATTGAATATTCTAGATCCATCCCAACTACAGGTAATAGGAAGGATGTCATGGTGTGTTAAGAACAGTTCTGCCTTCTTAATACAACTAGCCTTTGCCCCAGGGATGGGGAACTTTCTGCCTGCCAGGCTTCCCCATCCAGCCCACAAAGGCCATCCTGTAAGGTGCCAGCCCCTCCCCAAAGACCCTGCCCTCTTGGAGAAGGGAACTGCCCACTTCGTGTCACCCCTGGTTGGGAAAGGCAGGGTCTAGGCAAAGCCGGTTCAGTGTGTGTGAGTGGCTGTGGGGGTGTGAGAGGACACAGATGTGTGTGTGGGGGGGGCATGCCAGCAGTGGCTATGCCCATTTTGGACAGTTGCTCCTCCTACTGCTGCTATGTGGCCCCTGACAGCCTTGCCTGGGACCAGTTTTGCTCTCGGGCCAAAAGAGGTTCCCTCCCTGCTTTATAGCTTTCTTGGGGGTGCTTAAAAGAACCATAAACATATAAAGAAGCACTTAAATGGGTGTACTAAACAGCTGATAATGCCAGAAAATATAATAAGGTATTAACCAAATGGTGTTTTAGTGTGTGAAAGAAATTTTTTTTCAATATATCTTCCAAACTGTGTATATTTTGTGTAGATAGAGGGAAAACGCCTTTCTATTTTCTAGCATCATAGTAAATTATAACTTATTAATAACTTAGAAATAAGATTCAGTTTTCAGAAAGGCTAGATACTTTGCAAGATGTGGGGTAACAGGTTATTGGACAAATAACTTGGCTATAGTTGGGGATTAGATGCAGCTGAGCAGACAGAAGCTCAGAATGTAAATAATTTTGGGACTGAAACAGCCTTGGTTGCCCTTGTTGATAACACATTGGAGACTGGATGTGAGGAGGGCAAACTTGTTAGTTCTCCTGGACCTCTCAGCAGCTTTCAGTACCATCAACCATGGTATCCTTCTGGGTCTCTAGGCCAGAGTGGGGCTAGAAGGAATGGTATGGTGGCTCTGGTCCTTTCTGGAGGGGCGAACCCAGAAGGCATTGCTGGGGGAGGGACTCCTGTCTTACCCCACGGCCTTTGACCTGACTGAGGGCTGTTCCCTTTAAAGCTGGTTGTTCCCTTTAAAACCCTAAATGGTTTGGGACCAAGATATTTGAAAGACACCTGCACCTGTATGAGCCTGTCTGGCATTTAACATCAGCTGTAGAGTCCCTTCTCATGTGCCCGTCAGTAAGATCCATCAGGCAGGAATGAGAGACAGGTTCTTAGTGGTGGCAGCCCCATTGTAGAATACCCTTCAGTAGGAAGTGCAGCTGGCTCCCATGCTGATGCTCTAAAGACCTGGCTCTTTACATCCAGTTAGTTGTCATTTTAATCCCTGCTGTTATTTTATTGTAGGCATTTTGACTGAATTGCTTTGTTACTGTGGATTTGTATTTTATCTTTTTTATCTTTTTTTGGGGGGTGTACTGCCTTGAAAGGGCTGTTTTAGCTCTGAAAGGCAGAACAGGAATATTTAAATATAAATTATTTTATTGTGTGTATATATGCATACACACACATATACATACACGTTTACATGTACACGCACATACATAGAGGTAGGTGTAAAGCAGCACAAGAGCAAAGCAACAAGGATGCTCTGGAACCACTATGGATGCAGTCAGTTTTAAGTTAAAATATAATTCCAAACTGCCGCTCTTGGTATCCATTTAACATCACAGCTACTGATGAAGGTGGAAGCCGAAACATTTAGCTCTAAATATATTTTAAAATTACTCTGTTATGAGTGTCTATCTTTCATATACACATATAGATATATATACACGCATACGTGCGCACACACATACATATTCTGTGTAGCATTTCAGAGAGCTGGAGAGGCTGCCGTAGAAAGGAGGGGGTGGGGAAGTCCCCTTCAGTCAGCTCAGTTTATCCAGCATAAAACTTCCCTGAATGGGTTCAGCTGTGGTGTGTGTGGCAGAGGGAATCGCTAAAAATTGGGCAGAGAGACCTGCCATGAGTGGAGTCCTTACTCTTGGGGAAGGCAGATCCAGGATCTGTGTGTGTGTGTGTGTGTGTGTGAGAGAGAGAGAGAGAGAGAGAGAAACTATTCTGTTCCAGCTGTTATGTTCCTTTCTTGGAGGTAACATCTTTAATGACAGACAAATATTTCCTTGTCTTCTATTCAATTCCCACCCCTCACCCCCAAACTTGTTGCAGCAACTGAATCTTGCTGTTGTTGACTATGTTGTAATCATCTATGGATATGCCATTGCTCTCCTTGGAACGGGGCAGCTTGAGGTAAGACTTTTAAGTTCTTACATATTTGACAGTTTATTAAAATGACAGTGAAGATAGTAGATGAATTTTGACTTAAAACTTACTGTCTAGCTGTTCATGACTTATTCTCTTCTAAGCTGTATACTGCAAAATATCATAACTGAAGAGAAATGCCAACTTGTTTCATTTTATCTGTAACAGTTTTCAAATATCAAAATCTATATTTGAAATCCTGTGATAAACATGCAAATATGTTGTACTATCTTTATTTCTTCTGTGATTTGAATATTTTAACCATATGTTGTGCATTCATGGGGGCAAATTATTTTAAAATAATGAATATTAGAGTTTCAGCAGTCCAACAATCTGTAGGTACAGAGTCTAGAAATCTCATGGCTCCTATCCTGGTGTGAATATGCCATCTGGCACACAATACTTTTATAATGGTGATAGTCGGATGTTTACAACTTAACGAAGGGGCGGATGTTGCTTTTGCTTTTAGTGAAATTCCATGATCCCTGTGACATATATGTGTCATGAATACTAGACACTTTACTTCTGCATGTTTCTCACAGCTCCTTTCCTACTCACAGAAAAAGACCACTTGCTAAAAGCATATGCATCTGTAGGGCAGGCCTGCACACGTGCATGAGGTTCTCTTACACTGCTGAGGAAACAAGTGCCTGTTCAGTTAGAATTTTAAATTGAAATGTGAGTTTCTACTTTAGCATATGGTAGAAACTTCAGAGATAACGTCAGAATTTCTCTTTACATTTATTTATTTATTTTTATGCTGCCCCAAAGCCGAAGCTGTCTGGGCGGTTCACAACAGTTGCATGCCTGGTAGCCTCATGGATCACCTGAACCAGGAATCACTGGTTGTCTCCAGGCTGTGGTTTAGGATTTGTTCTTACGTAAGAGAAATTGGGAACCAAACAGAACTGCTCATGGCCAAAACTTTAATTGCTGTATTTACTGCATTATTTCCTGAGAGAAGCTACTTTTGATGCCGAACAGTGGCTTGCCTCTTCAGCAGCAACAACTGGTGCAATTAAAACAGCAAATCAATCTCTCTCTTTTTCTGAATTTACCTTGTGTGTTCATGTTCTATGGTTTAAATCTATACATTACTCATTGTTCACTCCTGTTTACCCTTAATGCTGTGTCTTTTGCTGTTCTGTGTGTGTGTTTGAAGCCATTCTCAGACTGCCTTTTTTTTTTTAAGGAACTAATCAAAGCCAAAGACCATTTTAATAACATAATTGAGCAGTACCAGAAAGTGAGATTTGATTGCTTAGCACATTATGGAATTGGAAAAGTATATTTGAGACAAAATAGGTGAGTAGTATATTTCTTTTTTAAAAAATGAGCTGATTCCCTGAATTAAGGCCGTCAGGTATTTCTTAACAAGTTTTTTAACACTTTGCTTTCTGACTTCTGAATTTGTCTGCTGTTACATATTTACTGTGACGGCACTAGTGAAAAAGGGTTGGGCATGGGGTCACAAAAGGACAACAGTAGGTTCGGTGGTCATGTTGGCGGGTGGGTTGGTTTCATATGTGCGTACTTTTAGGGTGACATGCAGAACGCTCATTTGCCTATTCAGTTTTTTACCAATACTGCTCTTCATGATGGGAGATCTACTCACTATTGTCCCCCTGTAACTCCACTGCTGTATATGACAGATTAAATAACAAAAGGATGTGTTTAGTGAGAGCTTTAAGAACATACCAGTGGTCTTGGATCAATCAGGAAAGGGATGCGCTAGCCAACAGTTGCATCTGATGGCTTGGGACTGATGCATGTATTCCCTTTTTAGTTGCAGAGCATTTGCAATCAAACTGCCTTCCTGCCTGTGTTAGCCCCTGGGAGAAGGGTTGGGTTCATGGCATGCAACACAAGCAGTGGGTGAAGAAGACTTCCAAGCTCCCTTACTATCCCCTTGTCTTGTCTGCCTCTCCTGGCAAGAAGGGCTTCTCTGTCACATTAGATCATGCAGCCTGCTGCAGGGGCTGTTTTTGCTTCCCTCTTGTTCTCAGTAGCTACTTTCTCTCAAGGAAATGGATGTGATCTCCTCCTGATAACAAGAGAAACTGCCTGAGGGATGGAGGAATCTGCCTGTTTGCCCAAGGGAAGACAGCCACTGCCCAAAGTGATTAGGAAGGAAGGCAATTTGATGACGCAGGATGAGTAATGACAGTATTAGCAGCTTGGAAGCTGTCCTGCCAGAAGCATTGATTCTTTGCTTTGAAAGGGAGGGTGAAGTCCAGAATAGACTCTCCCTTTCTAACAGGAGGAAAATTTATATGTAATTAGCCAGAGCTAACCATTCCACAGATCAATTACTTCCCATTTTCATAGTGTGTTAAATTGCAGGGTTGAATTCCATTCAGTTGCTTTGTATTCCAATGCATGAAATATGACAGGGACACTTGAATACATAGAATGAGACATGTGTCTTTTTGTGTACACTGTAGGTTTTCAGAAGCTCTAGACCAATTCATGAAATCAAAGACCATGGTTAGTCATAAAATTGTGCCTGGTGTATTGACGTGGCCAACAACTTCAGTAGTTATTGAAGAGACAAGGACAGAGAAATTACAAGTAAGTAAGAATGCTATCCTGTAAATACATTTTTTAAACCTTGATCCTAGGTCACTTCACGTGGTGGCTGTCCAGGATAAATCCTGGCTTCATCATTACAATTGCATCAAGAAGAAAATTAGGTAAGCAAAAGATCTTGCGTTCTTGCTCAGTGGAGGCAGACATGCTCAGATGGATGATTCTGTCCATCCACTTCAGCACTCAGTACTGGTAGATACTGTTTCCTCCCCTGGGAGGAGTCCCCTCCAGTTTGTCCTGTCTCTACAGAGTATGCAGGCTGCCTCAGTTCTGGAAGCTCACAAGGCTGCCTTTTCTTCAGGGGCTTCTCTCTCCTTTTTTCTTTTCCCCTGTTAAATTAGTTCAGCTAGTTAGGCAAGGAGACACTGCCAGGACCATCCCTAGCTGCAAGCAGCAGAAGCGCAGATTGGAGGGCCAGTGTTGCAGGGCTCTTTAGTGTAAGAGGGTTGTAGACTCCTCTGTGGGAGGACACCCTTTCCCCTGGGCCCAGACGCAGGGAAAATGGTTGCAGCAGCTGCCGTGTTTGGCACCAAAGAAGCAGGAGCTGCGTCTGCCAGTTTGATGCTCTGCGCAAGTGTCTCCCATGCGGTGCTCCAGGATGCGTGGCAGAAGACTGACAAAACCCAGCTCCCTTTGGGAATGGGCTACTTCTCTCCCCCACTGCCCCCACCCCCCAATCATCAGTGGCTACTCTTTTTATGCCAGAATTCTGGCCTGGCTCCAATAGATAGTGGTAAAACACTCAAGGCAAGGGTAGTGGCAACAAGGAGGCGCTGGATCCACTGTGGATGCAGTCAGTTTTAAGGTAAAATGTATAAGAAAGATAGAAACACTAAGAACAGAGTATTAAAAATATATTTTAAGCTAAAGGTTTCAGATTCTGCCTTTTATCGGTAGCTGTGCTGTTGATGAAGGTGGAAGTTGAAACATTTAGCTTAAATATGTTTTTAATACTCTGTTCTTAGTCTTTCTGTCTTAAATATTCATACACACACACACGCACGCACGCATGCACGCACCATTGCTGCTCCTCTTTCACTTGCATCCCCACTCTGGGTTAGTTTTCCTGGAGTGGAATTGTCTGTCTCATTAGGGCACTTGCTCCTCTTTTAAGCCTTTCAAGGTACGCAGCCCTGTAATGGTCTCATTACAGTAGTCTAGGCTGGATTGTAACCAGAGCATGTGTAACTGAGACAAGGCCTCAGTTACTGTATAGAATCTAGGAAGTATTCCCTGAGGGATATAGGCTATCTTCTCCCTATTTCTTCTACCTTCTCCATTGCCTAAAGAACCGCCATGTTCTAAGGGGAGCTAAAACTCTGCAAAGGTCAGTTTGACCCCAAAGGGATCCATAGACAAAACCACAAAACCACCATGACCCATACCTCTGTTGTATGACAATAAATTATAAAACCCTTTTCATTACCAAAGTGAAAGTCGGACCCATTCTATAAGAAAGCCTACCATGACATCTGCCATAATGTGAATAGATGACCCCATGGTCCGCCCTAAAACATAACTGAATATAATTAGACTCATGTAAGTGACCTGCCTCTATTTTCTGATTGGGTATAGTTAGATTAGTGAGTTGGTTATGTGATGATATACACTCTATGCTCAGTATAAAGATCATCTAGGTTATTAAGGAGTTAACAGATATCTGCACAGTTCCCCTGGTGGGCAAGAAAGACCTTGGATGACTCGCCATTCATACTGAATATAGAATTCTTGTAAATTAGCTCAGTAAAGTAGCTTAATTGGTCTAGTACTACAAATGGTATTCGGGTTCATTATCACTGTCACCCACTGGGAACAGAACTGAACTTGGATTCTTTTATGTACAAATTGTGATACATAGTTGATTCAAGCAGTACATGCTAGTTGTCTTTTCAGTCTTTAGACAACTGTATGAAATAATTGTCTGAGCTGATTATAAAATATCAAGTGGGGAAAATGTACCCATTTTGCCTAATCCACAAATTATCTTTCCTCCACTGTCAAAGAGATGATTGGTGGGGCAGGAAGGGGACATCTGAGCATCCTTTCCCCTCCCAAGCTGGAAGGAAAACCTGAGGCTCCATAAAACATGTGGATTCCTGGATTTAGCACAGGACCCCAGGTGGGAGATAGGATGTGGGAGAAAATTTCCCCCTAAACAGTAGCTTTATGCGATTTTATGTAACTAATGAAATACATAATTCACTGTGGCAAAGGTCCTAAAAACTGTTGCTGCAAACTCTGCATGTGATGAATTTATTTGATTAGCTTGTTCAATCTTTTTTTGTGACTCTCTCTTTCTCGTAAAGCTGTAAGAACCTATGCTTATATGCAATCAAATTGACTGACATTACAGAAGGATAATCCTACACATAGTGAAGGATTTTCTGTGCATGAATCACCACGCATTAGGTGAAGATCATTTTGGTCATGTTCGGAAATCACGGGAAAAGTAGGAATGACAATACTTACTTTTTCAATGAATGTGGCTGTGCTAAAGATGTGCGAATCTGCCTGGATCCAGTCTGGGGTATGTCCGTCTGGCCGTCTTAGCACTTGATGGATTTCCGTGGAGGCCACAGCCCATCTAGCGTATTTCATCTAAATTTTCCCCTTCAAAAACAGCAAGGTACATAAATTGCATAAGTGATTTGCATATCTTGGGCAAATTGTGGCTGTGATTAGTGTATTTTATGCAAATTGTGGCCGCTGAGTGCTTAGTTATGTGTAAATTACAGCCACAATTTACACATAGCTAAGCACTTTATGGCTGCAATTTGCGTAAAATAGGCTACTTATGGCCATAATTTGCCCAAGGTATGCAAATCACTTATGCAATTTACGTATCTTGCCATTTTTAAAGGGGAAAACGTAGACAAAATCTGCAAGCAGTGAACAGCCCTCTCACGCTCCCTGCCAGTGCCAACACCAGCAGGGAGAGCCGGTCCGCTGCAGATTTCGCAGGTCAGATTCTTCGGGATTTGACTTCATTTGAATCCATTGTGGATTTCTCCAGCATCGCTAGGCTGTGCATTCTTAAATGTGCTAATGAAATGTCATTGAAATGGGATGTAAATGGAAGCTTGTCAAGCATTACCCTTTTGACAAGAACTTCATGTTTCGAAGCTGTTTTGAATTTTAAAAAAATACACACAACTTATTAGTACAGAAACTCCAGAGAAAAAACTATGGTATTTGCCTTTGATTTTTTCTCTTTTGTAGGTTATATTGGAACATTGTATTGAAGAATGCAGGTTTCCTCCAAATCCAGATGCAGTTTGTCGCTACCAGCAGTGCCAAGCGCATAAAATCAAAATATATTTTAGTGACCCAGATTTTAAGGTAAATATGAATGGATGTTGAATTGGATCTTAAACTTGTTTTGTTTTATACTGACTTTCTCTTAAGAGGCCTATGCAAAACGTGTTTTGAATATTACTCCTGTAAAACGTATTTTCATAATGCTCACATCTGTGATCTCCAAATTTCAGGGTTTTATACGTGTTGCTTGCTGTGAACAGTGTATAGTGGAGTTTCATGTCACCTGTTGGAAGAAGCTGAAAGCAACAAGATATAGTGATAAAAATGACAAGGTAACATCAGAGGTCTAGTGCTTTGCTTCTGCTTGGAGGTGGCTCAAATTGGTGTTGCTCTGAATGGCCTTTCACAATTTTGCAGTGAAGAATAATGCAAGAATTAGAAACATTGAGTAGTGCATTTCTGTGATACGTTCAGCATTACCCTTGAACGCATTTTCCCTTGCTATGCTAGCACTCTAGCCGCATGACAGTAAAGGAAGTTTTTGCATGTTGAGTCATACAGGCTTCAGCCAGTCAAAGAATGTAACAGGAAGCCAAACTGGCAGCATAGTTTTAATCTCTCATGGGTGGAGCAATTATGTCTTTTTTGGTTCTTCCCTTCGTTTATTCTCATTGTAGTGACTGCACTAGAATTAGAGTTTGGTTTTTGGAGTATTCAGTTTGAAGTTGCTAACTATTAGTTGCCGTGAAGTCAGCTGGTTAAATTGGTTGTTCCAAAATGTAAATTCCCCATAATCTCTTCTTCATAAAAATAAGGTCAAGAAGTGTTTGGATTCAAGTTGATCATTGCAATAAATATCTGTGGGTAAATATTTAAGACCCTTGAAAGTGCAGTGATCAAAATTGTGTACTGATTAACTATACAAATAAGTACTCGTCTTTCATTTTATCTCTGTCAAACTCTAGAAGAGTTGGTGACACTGTTTGAACTCATGTTAAGCCAGAAATCCTGGCTTAATAAACCATGATGTACATGAGCAGGGTGTTGGTACAGGTAGCCTGTTCGCTCCTCCCTTTGGGGAAGCAGTTAAACAAACAAGGAAGCGATAGCTTTAGATTAAGTCTGAACCCAGGCTTATGGTTAAGTTGCACCCAAAAAGCCAGGTTTTATAACACAACTAGCTGATAGACCTGGTGTTGCCTGGGATGTAAAATTGTCATAGGCACTATTTGTTAGAAACACATTAAGGTAGGTTTACGCTTCTCAGAAAGGCTCCATAAGAAAGGTGAAAAGGAAAATTGAGGAGACTTTTTGTTTATTATTTTTTAAAAACTTCTTATAAAGAGGACACAACACAATTTTTGTTTATTGTTACGAACTAATTCTGGAAGGTATAACTGTACATGGAAAGAACATGGAGATTTCCGAGCAGCATGATGGGTGACATGATGGCAACGGCGCCAACAACTATGGACCTAAAGTTAAATATTAGAAAGTAGAAGTTCATTGTAAGGCTTGTTTATAAACAACATTTGTTGTTTTTCCAGTTGGAGCAAAGATATACAACTGATTCGGGGAACCCTGTTTTTTTGGAGTCATGTTGAATCCACCAGACTTGATTAAAAAAGCACAACAATTATAATGAGCAGACTGAATAAAAAACACTACTAAAAATCCAAGAGACTGAATCTGTAAGCACTACTACAATATAATCCACACTGAATCTCATACCACTATTAAAATGTTCAACAGAGGCTCTAATAACACTTTAGCGCTAATAAGAGACTAACAGACATGGTTGCCCTATCTCCTTATATAGAACAATTTGGAAACTTCTGGAATGCTACCCGCCTTCACCCTCGCCTCTCAGGTGTGACTACTTGTGTGCAGGGCCGTCTTTAATGTTAATGGGACCCAGGGCAAGCATCTGTTTGTGGGCCCCCGATGGCACAATCCTTACCACATCATACACAGCTGAGATTGTTTTTAGAGTCCAGCACAGTGGTTGGTTTGACATGAAGCCCTATCATAACACTGCATTAACACTATAAATGGTTTCAGGCGTATGGTGCATTGTTCACACAGAGGTTTGTGTTTTTTTAATGCTTTGTAAGCCTTAAAGGTCACCAAAACCTTGAAATATGTCACAAAAAACCTAATCCTATTCAAACCCCATTCTCTCTCACACACAGTGTGCCACCAGTGGACACCACCTACAGCAGTGTAGAACTGAAATTCACATCACCCTACTGTACCCCCAAACAAACACTGCTCCATGTCCCATGTTTCACCAAAACTTCTCCCTACTTCAGTGTGCTGTGTAAACATGTGCCTGACCATAAAATATGACAGTGTCACGTACTACAATGTGATGTGCCCACCTACCAAATACCAGGTAACTTGCAAATCCTTTATGTCAAACCCCAGCTACACACTCACCTCAGTAGCCTGAACAAATGCCACCTCTGCCACCTTATACGTTGAACTCTGCCACTTAGGGCTTTATTCATGAAAGAGAGAATTGCAAACTTAAAGCCAAAGAAGCTGAGTTGGGAAAAATCCTCAATTCAGCTACACGTAAAACTCTGCTATTTTGCCCTTCATTTTGCAATTCCCTTCTCAATTTCCTGCAGTTCACTCTTTTATGAATAAAGCCCTAACTCTCCACTCCAGTGTGTCATCCCAGCCCCTCACACAGGCAAGGACACACTGCACCACATTTCACATTAGTGTTAATCACACACCACTAACAGATACATCTGGCATTGAAAGAGGTAAAGATATTTAACACTAACTTCCTTGCTCGCTGGATATTGCAGGAAGAGGGGAGAGAAACTAAATGCTGTGCACCGTCATAAAAGAAACCATGAGTAAAGGGGAGGGAACAAACGGCGGCCAGCCAATCCAAGGTGAAGGAAGTCAGAGCGAATGGGAGAGAGACCAGTAGAATGAAAGATGGCCAATAGGGTGACTTGTAGCTGAAATCAGAAGCCTGGCCTTATACCATGATTGAGAGGGTGTACTTGTTAGTAAGGGAAAGTATAAACAAAGTAATAATGTAACCCAGTGACTCCTGTCATACACTCCAGCAAGTGAGAATGTGAAGTAAAAGCGGTAGGAACTCTAGGGCCTAAATGGCAGGCTCAGTGGGCCCCTACAGTGCGATTACACTCAGGGCAGCTCCCCCTTATTCCCTGCATTACAGATGGCCCTGCAGCCAGCCACAAACCCACACACAATTTTTGACTTTTATATATATAGATTTTAAACCCTTAAAGTTGGCTTATATGGGTACATGTTACCATAATCCTGACATATGCAAAGGTATTCCTTCCTGGTTTGTTTAACCATTCATTTGAAGGGAAGAGGGAATGGGCTGCATACACCAGCACCCTACTTTTTCCACTTTGTGGTTTATTAACACAGGATCCCTGCTTAATGTGACATCCCAACACAGCAGGTGTCTGTCTCTTCAATCATTTATAAAGATATTCTGCTACATACATAGTCATTCCTGGTGTGTCTGTGTCTAAAAATTCTTAGCATAAAATAAATTCAATGTGATTACCATGTATTCTCAACAATGCCTTTATGAGGAAGATGGGGATAATTTTCCATTTCCAGTCCAGCATGAATCAAACCCAGGTGGGGGTGGGATCATAGAATCGTAGGGTTGGAAGGGGCATACAAGACCATCGAGTCCAACCCCCTGCTCAATGCAGGAAACAAGCCAGGGCATCCCTGACAGATGGCTGTCCAGCCTCATCTTGAATGCCTCCAGTGTGGGAGAGCCCACTACCTCCCTAGGGAATTGGTTTCATTGTCGTACTGCTCTAACAGTCAGGAGGTTTTTCCTGATGTTCAGCCAGAATCTGGCTTCCTGTAACTTGAGCCCATTAGTCCATGTCTGGGATGACTGAGAAGAGATCCTGGCCTTCCTCTCTGTGATAGCCTTTCAAGTACTTGAAGAGCGCTATCATATTTCCCCTCAGTCTTCTCTTCTCAAGGCTAAACATGCCCAGTTCTTTCAGTCTCTCCTCATAGGGCTTTGTTTCCAGTCCCCTGATCATCTTCATTGCCCTCCTCTGAACCTTTTCCAGTTTGTCTGCATCCTTCTTAAAGTGTGGTGCCCAGAACTGGACACAGTACTCCAGATGAGGCCTAACCAGTGCTGAGTAGAGGGGAACTAGTACTTCACATGATTTGGAAGCTGTACTTCTATTAATGCAGCGCAAAATAGCATTTGCCTTTTTTGCAGGGACTTCACATTGTTGGCTCATATTCAGCTTGTGATTGACAACAGTTCCAAGATCCTTCTCGCCTGTAGTGTTGTTGAGCCACGAATCCCCCATCTTGTAACTATGCATTTCGTTTCTTTTTCCTAGGTGCAGAACTTTATCCCTATTAAATGTCATTCTGTTGTTTTCTGCCCAGCACTCCAGCCTATCAAGATCACTTTGAATTCTGTTTCTGTCTTGCAGGGTATTAGCTATCCCACCCAATTTTGTGTCATCTGCAAATTGGATCAGCATTCCCTGCACCTCCTCCTCCAAGTCATTAATAACAATGTTGAAGAGCACTGGGCCCAGGACTGAGCCCTCCGGTACCCCGCTCGTCTCCTCTCCCCAGTTTGAGAAGATCCCATTGATAAGCACTGTTTGAGTCCAATTCTGTAGCCAACTGTGGATCCACCTGATTGTTGTTTCATCTAGCCCACTTTGAGCTAGTTTGCTAGTCAGGAGATCATGGGCCACTTTGTCCAAAGCTTTGCTGAAGTCGAGGTATATGATGTCCACAGCATTCCCACAGTCCACAAGGGAGGTTACCTGATCAAAAAATGAGATCAGATTGGCTTCTAGTTCTTCTACTCCTAACTGTCACCGTTTTCCAAGGAGTATCCTCTACTGCATTGCTCACACCTTGCAGGTCACCACCACTGGAGAGTCTTGTCCTTCCATGGTCTCTTTTCCCTTTTTGTGTCTAGCTTTCTGATTGTTCTAGAGTAGCATGTGCTTGGTCCTCTACTCACTGGAGGTTAAAAACAGAGTCCCACTCTTTGCCGTTGTCTCCTTTGTCTCCTCTTCTACTGTTACTCCCCTGGCCAACTCCTGTTTGCTCTTCCTGTTCGCTCACTCTCTGGGAGCTTGCTTGCTTCTATAGTCCCTAGACGAGCTAGAGCAGCTTGCTCTGCTCAGCTAGGAGGTGGGAAACAGACTGAAACTTCCTGCCCACACAGTTGCTGGGAGTACTCAGGCCACCCCCCCCCCCCAATTCAGTTGGAGCTCTCAGGAGCACCTGGTGAGCTCACAGCCACTCAGAAGGAAAAGGACAGCCCCCTGGGCTTACTCCAGACCACGTACCTCTTTGCCTTTGTCTCCTTTGTCTGCTCTTCCACTGCAACTCCCTTGGCCAACTCCTGTTTGCTCCCCCTGTTTGCTTGCTCTGATTGCTCGCTCCCTGGGAGCTTACTTGCTTCTATAGTCCCTAGACCATCTGGAGCAGCATCCTCTGCTCTACTGGGAGGCGATATATTGGATCAATATATTGACTCCCTGAAGCTAGGATCAATATATTGACCCCCTGAAGCAAAAATAATGGATTGAATCCAGACTAGGTTAGTTGAACTCAGTGGGGCTTATCTCTGAGTAGACACACATATAGGTTTGTGCTGGAAGTCATGATTAAGGCCCACCTGATTTCAATTTCAACTAACTTAAGTCTGGATCTAAAACAACGGATTATGTCATTTACTTAAGATATAGCTATAGTAAATATTATAATAAAAACTTGAAAGGAAAAAAGGACCAACGTATTCTGTTATTTAGCCATTACTGTAATGCTTAAATTCCATTTTAAAAATAAAATATAAATTGTGCAGTCCTTGAAGTAAAATCCTACCCACAGACACATTTTTTGCTAATGCCCACAGGATATTCTTCAAGAGGTATGTTTCACTCCAGATTGCAGAGGCCTCATTTCTAAAATTGTTGTCTTCCGCTCTTGCGGTATTGTCAAACGTGAGGTAAGAATTCATTTTCTGTTAGTGTTTTTAAGATAGAGCCAATATGCTGTGTTCTGGCAGTTAAGAGTTTTCCAAGTGCCAAATCCTGGGTCAGTATTCTTTGTAGGAGAAATCTCAGTATATTGTTTTATTTAAATGTTTTCTAAGCTTTATTTCTTAGAATCAAGGCAGCTTAGTTCAGATAAAATAATAATCCCTAGTGCATACCATAAAACAAGTAACTCAGATAGGCCACTGAGGGTTGTATCCAGTGTTAGTCTAACTTAAGTCCCATTCGTTTCACTGTTTCTACTCTAAATAGGACGTACATTAGATGCAGCATAAATATAAACATGTCAACACAGAATTAAGTCTCATTTTAATTCTGGTTTTCACATAATACTAACTCATGGTTTATTTAACTGATGGTTTGTTGCTCTATCCAGGGTTTGTCTGGCAGACTGTCGGACAAATCATGGTTTTCTCAGTCCCTCGGTTGTTTATTTCTCTCCCTCCCTCTATCCCAAAAGACTTTGTGGTGCTGTACTACTGGCATATGGGGCGGGGGGTTCTTAACTGCTCTTGTCCACTGCCTCTGTAGCCTGGCAAAGCAAAGGGTTCACACACAACAGCCCATGGTTTAAACAACCCAGGGTACACAACCCAACAACAAACCATGGGTTCTCTTTCTGGGTTGTTTGTGGGTAACAAACCATGGTTTGTTGGCGCAGCTGTGTTCACACATACAACAGCCCAGAATTCAACAGCCCAAACCATAGTTAATGTTATGTGCGAACCAGGCCATTGAGTTCAGTGGGGCTTACTCCCAGGTAAGTATGTGTAGGATTGCAGCCTCAATCTCTGTTGAAATAAACAGGCTTTGCTTACATCTGTAAGGCTATGCCCTTGTTGCAGACAGTTTCGGTCTCTCTTAACTGCAGTTAATATGCATATAGTGCAGATCATGAATAAGAGAGGTAAGCAAGGAAGATAGTGTACTCCCTCCACCACCAACCTGTTCTCCTCTCTCCAGAGGGAATTCCTCCCTCCTGTCATAACTATAGTTAAATGCTGGCACCAGTGTAACACTTAGCAATCCATTCAGAAGGGGGAATTCGTTCCAAAGGGGGAGGCAGGTGGTGGGAGCAAGTGCGTGATCCTGTAGTTTTCTCCCAATCCCTTGCCCACAATTAAGAGAGCCCTGAATGTTACAGCAGCACTGGCCTGTGGTGTTAGACCCTAGATAACTTTTTCTGTTAGAGAGGCAGCTAATACAATTGAGGCTGCTGCTGAAAAGGCCCTATTTTGTGCTCTTGTGGAGCTAATTATCAAGATTCACTTGTTTTTCAATTGATCTTGGAAGTCTGTCAACAAAAGATGATGGGGCAGAAGGAGAAGGCAGAGTACTGGTAATTTCATCCAATGAGCTTGGATGAAAACTCCATATTATACTCTGAATAAAGAGTGTCTAAATTTTATTAGACTGGAGTTTTTATGTCGATAAAGTATATTAATATGCATTGATAACAGAGCGGTATCTTTTGTTTTTATAGTTCTGATAAAATGCTGTTTAGGAGAAGAAATCTTTGAACTTGCTATTTTTTCCTTTCTAGTTTGAACATAAAATAAAAGAAATAAAAACCAAGAATCCTTCAAGGCCTGTTGTCAAACAAAAATGTTCAAGGTAAGTTTCCTAACTATCCAAGTAACATAAGCAGTTAGTTTTCCAAACAGTGGGATTACAATAAGACAATATGATATTCCCTCTGAAAAACGCCATTTCCTAGAATAGGAGGCCTGTGGGCGCTATTCATAGTGTGATCCATCTGTGCCATCCAGGCTGCTTATCCTCCAGACGTGAGTGACCTCTGCAAGGGCAAAAGGGTATCTGCATGTCACATTTGAGGTAATGGTCAGTAATGAATTGCAGTTTCTCAGCACTATGCATGTTAGGGGATAGGTTGTGCTTTTAGTTTTAAATTGGATTTTTATTTAAATATGACTTTTAGGTTTGAATAGGTTTCAGGGCTAGAAAGTGAAATAAATACAGTTACTGCTCATACAAATTTGTGACTCTTATAACTGATTGCCAAGTCATGCTGCAAACTAATTATAGGAAAGGCTCAACAGAGGCTAAAGCTCAAAATTACTTACACGTGTTTAATTCTGTTGAATATAGTTGGGGTAATTCTTTGAAAGAATAATGGGCAGTAGTATCCTATTGTGCCCGTGTGCCAGCAGCAGTGACAGCTTGCACAACTGGGAAATGTATGTTCTAAACACAACCTAGAACACGCGGAAAAGTTCGTTTTTGGAATGGGGCAGGCCAGCGGAGCTCCTAGATCCAGAAACAAGCACTTCCAGGGTTGCTTTTAGAATAAATAATTCCCGCTAGTGGTTGCTCCCACTGGTGCAACACAATAATCAGGAGTGAGGTGGCCCAGCTGGATACTGCCCTCTGTTATCATAGTTCACATAGGGTACATATTGTAAATATTGGTGATTACAGTTATAACATTCCCATTGCTTGTTCTGATGGCACTTTAATTAGAGTCTTGTATGTCTCATGTCTTGAATGAATTCACTTTATTCCTTGTGCTGAATCTTAAATATCTGGGCTGCAAAGTTGTGTGGTCAGTGTAACATTTTGCTGTGCCACAACTGGCTTATGGGGCAGGCCAGGTGTGCATGCTTCTTACCTGATCAGTACGATGCTGTGACCGCCCCTTTCCCCATCTAAACCTGGGTAGGGGGACCTCAGAGCTAGGAGCTAATTATCTGCCTGGGACTGAGGTAGCAACCAGCAGAGGCCTCCCATCATTGCAGGCAGGGTGCCTGCTTTCATCTTTCTTCCCTGTAGTCACGAATGGATAAACACAAGTAGGTGAGCCAAGTGGCTAAGAAGGTGAAAAGAGAAACCTTTCTTGGAATCGCCAGAAACTCACACTCAAAGATCAGGTCCAAATTTAAAGGTCTTTATTAAAGGAATATAATAAGAGACAAAAGGGAAAAGCAGTGTGGGTCCTTGAAAATAAACAAATTAAAAAGCATGCTAACTTACACTAAACCCTTTGAGGTAAAATACTCAAAATTTAGGGGTCACCTGGAGAGTTGCAATATGCCCAGCATCTTTGGGTGGACAACAGAGGAGGGGACCAGAGATCAGTGTGACCAAGTGACAACGGAATAAAGAACCATATTCCATTTTTATTGTGTTTGGCTGAGGGTATGTAGAGGGACCGCCCAACAGGTTTCACCAATCAGCAGAGTGGCATGTAAATAGGAATTTCCTCTTCTCACCTTCTGGGTCTAGGAGTTGGACTAGAGAAGTGTTGATTAAAAAGGAGATGGCTTTAGCTATTGTTGGCAGGCGTGATACATCAAAAGGCATCCTGTTTTATCGATCTGGAAGCCCTGGGAAATAGCTATGGTATTCCAAGTGGGCTGTGGATGCCAGATGACAGCATCTGGGTCAAGGATGCCTCTCCGTTACACAGGATACTGAAGTTCATTTTCCATGATGTATGTTAATCAATTAAGAAGGTACATTTTGATACTTGAGAGTTAGTTCACATGGGCCTCATGTAAGAGCTGCAGGATCATATGACTTTGCCGCTGAATTGCATCTTTGCATGTGTGTCTGCTATGATTTATGCACTCAGGCAGCTCATTGAAAGGCCATCACAATTGCCTAGCTCTCTCCTGGGCACTGCTCTCAAATGTGAACTGGGACCTTGTTTACCCAAAATATTGGTAGTTTTGATCTTTTAAGTTAAAGTTGGATGATGGACAGTTATCAGCACTTGTTTAAAAATGTCTTGCAAAGCATCACTGTTGTTTGAATCAGTTCTAGGAACCTACAAGTTAAACAAGAAAGAAAATTAAGGAGAAAATTTATGAAAGAAGCAGTCTCTGCTGCATTAACAGACCTTGCAGAAGTATTTCACAGAGAAAACTGTGTAACAAAAGATGATAGTCATAAAGGTATATGAAACCTTGATATTTCTTGATATTTCTTTATACATGATGTCCTGCGTTTCTGTATGGAGCCTGGCAGTAATCATATTTGTTTTATCTTAGGAAGTGTTCAGAAGAGATATTTTGCTGGGGATACAGTCCTGCAGCTTATTGTACAGCATGCTGCGAACATACAGACAGGTGTACATGATACCTTCAAACTTCTTAATGAGTTGTTTTCATGGTGGGTACTTAGTGAAGAGGATTATGCACGATTTTCCTCAACTTGTATATCATCTGTTGAAGTAATGGACCAGATCATAAACTTCTTAATTGCTAAAAATGATAGAGTGAAGACAAGAATTTTTGTTCACGTTTTAAGTGAGCTTGAAGAAGTGGATCCTAAACTACATGATTGGATGAAACATCTTGACAATAACGGTAAGCCCATGTTTTCTGTGGCTAGCAATAACTTAAAGTAGTTTGGTTTAGTTCCATTGCAGGGCTTTCGCTCTCAGCACTTATGTATTGTTTGTTGACTAGATATGAGAGTGGCTTGTAGTTGCTGCTGATCTGAAAAATAAAAAGTTGGGAATAATTCTGATCTCCAAATCTCCCTGTGCTATATTCATAGTTATGTCTTAAGGTTATGGTTTAAATACCAAAAGCAAAGATATATGAAATTGGGAACTGTATGCCCTCAGTGGGCAGCACAGAAGTCCTTTACACTCTACAGCATTCCAAAATCTTCATGTTGCAGAGTTGCAGCATATTGCAACAGCTATTTGTCCCTCCCTTATCAACTATTCCCCATATCGTCTTATGGGAAATATCCTATGATCCTTCCAGTCCTTAAGTGAGTCTGTGCAGTAGTATGAGCAAATAATAAGTTTGTTAAATTTATACCTTGCCTTTCTACAGTCTTGGAATGGTGTAAATAACAGTTCCAATCCAGGCATTGACAAGAGCCAGACTGACTTAGGTTCAGCAAGGTTGTTGCATTATGTACTTTCAGACTTTGCCTTGGCTTATGCCTTTAAAAGTGGATGGGATACAATTTACATTTTGTTTTAAAAGCTCTATAATCAAATAATAGAACATCATAAGAAATTAAAATAATATTCACACTGGGGCTGTTCAGACATAGTGTCAAACTTGTCATTATACCATAGCAAGTACTATGTCTCTAACATTGTTTTTCTGGTCTAAGCCTATTGCAGTACATAACAAAAGGATGCCATTATTCTAAGACTGAATTTCCTGGGGAAGTCTTGCCTTCCGAGCTACATTTATATAATGTAATCTTATTTATTAACTTAGTTTTATAATCCATTGTAAGTAATTATTGCTGTTTCCAAAGTTTTGCAAGCAAAATTTGGGCAGCATTAAATACATTTCTATCCAAATTGCTGTGCTTTCTGTTTTTTTCTCCATAACAGAATTCTTACAGTAACTTAGAAGAACTACCATAGCACAATTCTTTCTAGCAGCATTAATTTTGCTTTTAAATCTCTGCCATTTCTTAATCTGCCCAGGCAGAAACCTGTATTTTTCCAAGAGCCACATATGGATCACAATTTGGCTGCACTTATTGATCTGGTTTATGCACAACGATAACCCATGGTTTATTTCACCCATGGGTTGTTTGAATTCTAAGTTGTTGTGATCTGTGAACCCAGCTACACTAACAAACCATGGACAAACCACCCAGAAAAAGAACCCATGGTTTGTTGTTGGGTTGTGAACACTGGGTTATTTAAACCATGGGTTGTCATGTGTGAACTCACAACCGTGGATTGTTCTTGAGTTGTTTTGCCAGGCTACAGAGGCAGCGGGCAAGAGTAGTAAAAACAGTAACAGTCACCCATCATGCCAGTACTACATACAGCACCTCAAAGTCATTTGGGATACGGGGAGGGAGTAGGTGAAGGAGGAGGGAAACAGTTGACCTAGGCATTGAAAAATCAAACCATGGTTTGTTCACCCAGCTGCCAGACAAAGCCTGGGTAGGACAACAAACCATGAGTTAAATAAAAGATGGGTTACCATTATGTGCAAATCAGGTCACTGTATAACCTGTATAACCAAGTTTTAATGGGTTGCATCTAACAGTGCTCTTCTATTTGTAGAAGGGCTGTTGATCCAACAGAGGCCTCCAGAGACAGGGAAGGTGATTTTCACTGATGCCTCCTGAAGCCACTTGAACTACTTCCCATATTGTACTGGAGCACAGATTTTCAGTGGGCTGCAGCAGGGAAGAGAATTGGCAAAGACTGCATCTTCCCCACCCCCTTTCTATTAGCCGAGGCCTCTAATGGATCAACATTTCTTCTGCATGTGGAAGGGCACTGTTGGATACAAGCCAGTGAAGGTACTGTAGCAATATAGAACATCAGCTCCTGATCCCATCTCCACCAGCTTTGGGCGAGTAACAGCAAGTTTAACAATTATAGATACCAAGTTCCTAACTCTTCAGCATCTCCTGTTTAACTGGTCTGAAAAGCGTTAGGATTATAACATTACATTACATAACATTGCCAGAAATCTAACCAAAATAAGTTATTCAGGCAAATGTGGATATGCCTAAACATTTCCTGAAACGTAAACAGGTTAAATATTTATATGCCCACCTTTCTGGTAAAAGACAATCTTTCTGTGAATCTACTTTTTTTCTGCTGTAGTTGGTGATAATATTTAATATTATTATTGTTGTTACTTTGCAGGTTTAAAAGCTACAAAATTATTTGTTGATGTTCATGGAACTTGCTTTCTAGAGCTTGATCTTAGTTTAATAGCAGTTCTCTGGAATGAGAAATATGGTATTAAACTAGACAGGATGTTTACCTGCACATCTGAAGATATGTTTGAAATACTAAGCTACTTTGAAGAGCTATCATATGCGGAAATTCGTTGTTTTCTATGGCTGTTAGAAGAGAACAGAGAGAATTTCCCATTTCTTCATCAATTCTTAGATGACTATTTTGATAACCTGGGTAAGTATACTACGATGAGCAAAGGAATGCTTATCCTTTCAAACTTAATCACTATTCACTGATATATGTTCATATCTGTCCGTCACACATTTGATGTTTATTTTGATATCAAGCCTCCAGAAATAAATTCCCAGGAGTTCGGTGTAAAACTTGGAGATGAAGGAGCAGCTGGTGTGTGTGTTTGTAAAAGAAGTTCCAGCTTTTTATGTTCACCAATCTCTAAGAGCCTACGTGACCTCATGGGATGTTTTTGGGGTAGGGCTGTGATGCATGGATTCAGACTGGGTGAACTGTTGGTTCTATGCATATGGGTGAGTCTGCATAGGGAAGGATATGCAAAATCCTATGTACAGTTATACCTTTACTTGTTGGGAGTGGGGATAAGGACACTGCTTCCTGGATCAGCTGAAGCTTCTGTAGAGACGGCCTCTGAATAAGTGTCCAAATAATGCTTACAAGTCACTTTGGGCCAGTTTGCATGTAACAACAACACATGGTTTAAACAGCCCATGGGCTGCTGGGAACAAGCAGGAAGTGCTGCCTGCAGTGCGACAGCCACTTGCACTTTTAATCAACAACCTCCGATCTCTGATCGGCTTGTTCATAAGCTGCTGAGCATAACATGCGAATCTGGACCAGCGGTTAACCCAACAACAAACCAAGGAGTATTGAATATCTCTATTATCCTGTCACAGTTGTGCATATGCTGAAAATTATACTATAAAATTATGGTATTATTGTTAAAGAGTTTGGAATTATCTCTGTCCATTTGTCTTGTATTTTTCTTACAGTATTTAAAATGTATTTTTAAAACAGATAATCCTTTTACTGTAATAACGAGGGAGGAAACTGAAACTACTTCAGTAAGTTTGCTTTTCCTGTTGATCTCTTTGTTGAAATTGAACCATGAATAAGTTATAATAGGTTTTTTTTCTGATAGGATACGTTTGGAAGAAGTGGACAATTGTCCTTCTATGATATGACTACTTTCAAATATTGGCCCCTTGATGACATATATTTGTTTCAGAGTAAATGTCAGTGTATGTGAATGTTGATGATTGAGTGCATTGGGTTACATCCAATTACTTTGGCTTGCCAAGGTGGCGTACACCCTCTGCAGCCCCCTGTATCCCCTGAAAAGCTGCTGTTGAGAGTTGGGGGCCCTCTGGCACACTGTGATATGGCACTGAGGGCAGCAGAAGGTAGTGGGGGTTGGCTGCAATCTAGTGCCTCATCTTGTACAAGTAGAATCACTTTCTACTAGCCCAAAGCCACCATTGGATACAACCCAATGTGTCAATATTCTCATTTCCATTATTTAAAGCTAATAAACACTTAGTATGCCATGGCTGTATAAATAAAAAAGCAGGTTCTTAACATTTCTCATTATCAAAAGACTTAAACCTCAATGTTCACAAAATGCTTGACATTTGCCATGGCACATATTAGCATGGTTGGTATATGTTATATGCCTATCTCTTTGAAAACAGGGGTTAAGTAATCAGAAGTATTCCACGTGCTCATAACCTCTTCCCTGTGGTCCTTCCTCTATCTTATATAAATACCCTTCCCTTTTTGTAGTATGAACTGTATTGTTGTATTATAATGAATTATGTTTACACCAATAGTAATGCTAGCCAGTTACCTTTACCCAGGATATACAAGCCAACTTTAAACCCTATTTTTAAACTATGGTTAGTGTTGGCAGCAGTGTGGAGCTCATGCAGCACCATGAGCTCTATGCAGATGTCTCTTCTGGGAATGGAGTCACGCTGCTGACGTCACATGTCATGTGAGCCCCACTCCCTCTCATTCACAAAAGTGAGCTTACGCATGTATGCAGCAAGACATGCAGTGTCAGCAGCAGGGCCAACAGGCACAGGCCCCCTCCTTCCTCCATTTGTAGAGTAAAAGCCTGGAGCCAGTGTCTGTATAGGGCTATGGATAACGCTGAGAAGGAAGGGGGAATTTGGGAGGAGGCCTATGGTTAATCATGGTGTGAAGAGATTGGGAAATGTTTAGTCTGTACCAGGCCACTTAATTTGGGTGGGAAGTGATAGACAGAAGTGACAGTGTGCTGCTGTTTGGGGAGCTTTTAAAAATGTATTTTTGCAATGGTGTGTAACTATCTCAGAATCTTTTCCATGAGAAAATGAACTACCAGTTTTCCTTGGCACCATATTGTTGGCTATGTGAATCAGATACCTTCCTCTTATTTCAGTTCTCTAATGTGAACATGGATTGCATTTTGTTTAGCAAATTTCCTGAGTAGCTATTTTCACTAAGTGTGTCTAATGTTACATTTCTATAAAAGCAATTTGTATGCGAAATTTGTTTGCATTGTCTTTCAGTATTGAGCCAATTGGCAAAGCAATGCCACTTTAATAGGAATAATTCCAAAAGCTGATAAGCTATTAGCAACATAATCAGTGAGGAGTGAGGTGGCCAAGTTTGCTGATGACACCAAATTATTTAGGGTGGTTAAAACAAAAAGGGATTCTAGAGAGGTTCAAAAGGATATCTTCAAACTGGAGGAATGGGCATTAAAATGGCAAATGGTGGTTCAGCGTAAACAAGCAAGTGATGCTGGTTGGGACAAAAAAATCACAGTTTCACATATGTAGTGAGGGGATCAGAACTGGCAGTGACTGACCAAGATAGCTTGATGAAAATGTTGACCCGGTATTAAACTGGTGTAGAAAAGGCAAATTCCATTTGGATATAATTAGAAAGGGAATAAAAAATAAAACTGTCAATGTCTTACTGCCCTTATATAAATATGATGCAAACACAGTTGGAATACTGTGTTGTTTTGGATACTACATCTCAAAAAAGATATTGTAGAGCTGGAAGAGGTGTGGAAAAGGACAACCAAAATGATCAAGGGGCTGGAGCAACGTCCTTGTGAGAAAAGTTACAGTGTTTGGGACTGTTTAACTTAGAAGAAAGGCGAGTAAGGGGGGAGACATGACAGAGGTGTACAAAATTATGCCTGACGGGGAGAAAGTGGTTAAGGAGAGGTTCTTCTTCCCCATAATACTAGAACTCAGGGTCATCTCATGAAACTGAATGGTGGAAGATTCAGGACAGGCAAAAGGAAGTACTATTTCATGCAGCAGATAATTAAACATTGGAATTCACTACCATAAGATGGCCACCACCTTGGATGGCTTTAAAGGGGGGGTTAGACAAATTCATGGATGAGAAGGCTATCGACGGCTACTAGTCCTGATGGCTATATATTACCTGTAGTATTGGAGGCGGTTTGCCTTTGCATACCAGCTGGAGGGTGCTATTGCGCTCAGGTCCTACTTGTGGGCAGTTAGTTGGTCAGTGTGTGAACAGAATGCCGGAATAGATAGGCCTTTGGTTTGATCCAGCATGACTTTTTTTTTTAATCTGAACCACAATCGGTTGAGAGAAGGGGAAGTTAAAGAGATCATAAGTAGGAGGATGTTATGGATCTCATATCCTGCTTGTGGGTTCCCCTTTAGTTGGGAACTGCAAGAACAGAATCCTGAACTAGGTAGGTATTTGGTCTTGTCCAGCAGAACTCTTACGTTCTTGAGTAATCATTTTAATTTCTTAGGGTGCAGTCCTATTGGGATAGGCAGCCGCCTCCGAACTTGGAGGTGGCCAACTATCCAATGCAGGGTGGGTGGAGCAAGGAAGGGATCCTCTCTGCCGTGCTCTGTCCACCTTGCGTTTGTGGCTAGACAGTTGATTTTGGCTGTCTAGCTGGGGACCTCGAAGAGTGGGGGGACGCATGGTGCACAGGAAGTGTAACGACACTTCCACAGTCTCCTCCCCGTTCCTGGGAATGCCCCCTTTTTGCCCACTCTGTGACACAGTTATGAGCACAGAGACAGGGAAGAACCATGCTGCCTATGAGGCAGCAGGGGAAGGGATGAGGAGCTCTGTTTCTGGGAACTGAGCACGGAGCCTTGGCTCTGAGCTCAGTTCCCAGAAACCAAAAAATCCTGTGACTGTCTAGACACTGTCTAGTGGCCATAGGATTGCTCTCTTACTCAGAGAACTGATACGGAACCAGCATCTTTATCTTTGGCTGTTGCCTTTCCACATGTAGTTGTTCATGAAATTATTGCTGGCTTTTGTTGAAATTGGTTTATCAGCGTCATTTTGCTTTGCAGGGAAACAAAGAATAGAAATTGGGATGTTGACCCTGTTTCTTTGCTAGTGAAGGTATAGAATGAAAATAGGAAGTGCAAGTAAAATTAAGCACTTATTTAATATTTTTGAACTGCAAACTGTTGATGGTAGTGATTGGTGCTAAACATTAATTTATTCTTGCTTCTATAGAGTAATGCTATCAAAGTTAAAAACAGAAACCGAAAGAAGGCAAAGGGATCAAAGGTATATCTATTTTAAAAGATAATGTTGTGAGAATATAACAACAGAAACAAAACTAGTAAAATGCCATGTGCTCTTGTTTCTAACTTCTTATCTCCATCACATTCTTTACTGAATCCCATTTTGAAAATCAAAGAAGGATTTTGTTTTTCCTCCCCAAAGCAGTATACTACTTATTTGTCAGTTTGTAGTCTTCAGATATTTTGTGGCTTAGATCATATGTTGAGGAAAGACCCAGGGTGGGGGGTGGTCGGGGGAGTTTTCTGGCTGTTCAGGATTTTGAGAGAGTAGGGCAGAAATCTTACTGATAAATTGTATGGTTTTTAACCAGTACATTTTTAAAAAATATCTGCATAACTTTGCATATGAATAGAACTGTAATTTTAGAAGTAGAAAAAGCATACTTTGTTTTTAGATGCTTCAGGAATGTTGCAGCGGGCACCATTTTAGAAGGGAGGGTGCTGTAGCACTCATGTCCTGCTTGTAACTTTCCCATCGGCAGCTAGCTGGTTGGCCACTGTGTGAACAGAATGCTGGACTAGATGGATCTTCTTACGTATGGGTCTTCTTACGTTCTTAAGCATTCCCTCCTTTGTGTAAGAGAAGTGGCAATATTCCTTCAGAGACCTAAATACTTTCCCCTAAATTAAAATAGAACATAATGTGCATAATTTATACATTATTTGGTTAATAATATACAGAAATAATAAGCAATGTTGATAAATGCTGTGCTGGATCCAAATTAACAGAGCAAGTCTAAATATGTTTACTCAGGGATTTACTCTCCAATAAGTGTGTTTAGGAGTGAAATCTAAGTTAGCTGAATTTAATACCCATAGAAATTAGTGAGACTTAAATAATTAAATTGTCCCATTGATTTCAGTGGGATCTAAGTTCAACTAACAGTGTGTGTTTCCAACCCACTATATCTAAAGAATGCCAGTGTTTTAAAAAGGAGACAAATACGGTGTTTTGTTTGTTAAAATACACTTTCTGTTATATACTTATATGTCATACATTACATGAAGAGAATATTGTTGAACTGAAAAGGCAATATTCATAAAAGGGTAATTTTGACCTGAGAAATGTTCTTCTCTGTACATCTAGTTTTGAAGAAGTGATTTTGTCTAATTCGTGGTGTGTGTGTGTGAGTGTGTAGGGGTTTAGTTTCCAGATAATCACTTTGCCCAAACTCTTGTTTTACAGGGCATCTAAATAAATGTGAGCTAGGGAGGAAGAATTATGTAAATGAGAATGTTAAATTCTAATAGTGGATTACTTGGTTTTAACATTTTTATGTACTTGTCATTATGTAACAAGTTTCATTTTCTTTTATCCTTGTTCTAGGCTATTTTAGTTGTGTCTGGTGGAGTTGGTACAGTAACTCGAGAGGAAGACAATATATTTTCAGAAGAAAATACATTGTAAGTTCTGGAATGAAAATGCATACAGCACAATCTAGCCAAAATTTATGATGTTTAAATCCTCTTAGACCCCTTGATTGTGGGGAGCTATGCATACTCCCCTAACTTTTTTTAGGATATCTGGAATATGCAATTGGCATATCAAGTACAGGATAGATAAACCTTCCGCTTAAAATAGTAACAGTGGGTTATATCCAATGGTGCTCCTGGCTAATGGACAGCTCTGTGATCCAGGGGAGGCTTATATCAAAGTTTTGGGTAGGAGGGCAGTTTTCCCCCTGCAGCCTTCCCCCACCCCATTTGCTCCAGAGGCTTGGGGGACCATTCAAAACAGTGTGGGAGGTTCTGCAGAGAGGAAGGGGAATCGTCAAAGAACGCCTCCCTTCCCATTCTGCTGATGGAAGCTTCTGCTGGATCAAAGAACTTTCCATCAGTGGAGAGTCACCACTGGATACAACCCAATGTATTTAAGTAAAATTAAATTAGAGTTTTTCATATAGGTTCCAAAATGTTACAGGCAGGTAAGACTTGCATTCTCCCTGGTATGTTCTCGAAAGTCTTAGACACCAGAAACCAAAAACTGATTCATTTACCTTTAATTTGAATTAGCCAAGGTGGGTTTTCTGGCTACAAGATCCAGAAAACAGAATCCTTAGAAAATGTTTTAACTTGCTCATTTGTGTTAGAATCAAGTCACCACATGTGAGTAGCTGGTTTGGGTCTGAAAACAAGAACTTCCTCTAAAAAGGAGTTAGAGGGTGTTTTAGTGCAAGAGCTGTTGAGATTAAATTGTCAGAGAAATGCCATTATTATTGCATATATGTTGCACTTCTGTGCTTTGCAATCACTCTTTAACAGTTTATTCCTTTAAAGTAGCAGTTTTGAGGAATTCTCCCCATCCCCCAGTAACTGAGAAAACATGGAATTATAACACTGAGCAAGTAAGGTATTCCTATCCAATGCCCCCAAACAAAAAGGGACATTTTAAAACCTACTGTCTGATTAAGTTTCATTTTTTACACGTTCTTTATGGATTGGAGCTTTGGAATTTACATTGTCTCATAAAACTGGATTTGTTTTCCAGACTAAAGTCTTAAGGTCTATAATAGCTGAAACTGGAAGTCTGCCTGTTTGAAGAATAAACTTAAACCTGCTTAATTATTTATCCTAGAACAATTTATATCTGAGTATATTGCCTGAGATTGGTTGGACCAAACCATTGCAAATTCCCCCTAATAGCTCTGGGGGTGGAAAATAGACGGTTGACAAATATATAAGCCTGATGCTACCAAAAAAATTAAGAACAGATACTATGACAAGAGGACATGACAACTTTATTAAAGATGAAGTCTCTTTGAATCCAAATTCCAAGATGGCTCCATGTTGTGCCATGATAATGTTTAACTATGGGGAATTCTATTTATTGGTTCTCTGTACTTTTCTCTTAGGGAAAGCCTTTACTGTAGGAAAACCTTTATTGGCCCAGAGAACATTTGTTAGTGGGTGGATTAAAAATATAATTAATTAAAAACAACAACAACAATAATAATACTGCACTCAGGATTCAGCAAGTCCCAGACAAGCATTGTTGTAAAAATTCTTTTTAATCTCTACCATTGCATTTTTGGAGAAGGTAATATTGAGAATATTTATATGTTTAACTGTTCCATCTCTGAAGAGATAAGATGGAAGTTTCATTCCTAATTACTCGTAGGATGATCTCATTTGCCAAACAGACAGAAACTACAATATTTCCTTTTAATAGTTATCTATTCGAACTTGGTGATTTTCCCTTGATAGCTGCAAAATAATATCCAAGCTTCTTCTGTGCTCATGTTGTAGATAGTATGTTGGACAGCTGAGGTTGTTCATCATTTTTGTGAAGTTTCATTAATTTTGTCCTGATTCTATCTTAATTTTTGACTTATGGGTAGATTGTGTGTTGCATTTTATTATCATTGTTGTGGCAATAGTTAAAACAAATAAACTGAACTACAAACTGTTGAGCATTTTATTGTCTGGTACGAATTATGTACTTTCAAATTATAAGGAACCTGTTCTTCTTAATGTCTACTCTTTGACATCTCGACAGAAGTTTTATGAATCCACGTGAGCCTTTCAGAATCCCAGATAGTCTTCATGAACAAGTGGAACAATTTGAAGCTTTGTATAATAATGTTTCTTCCAGTAGCAATTATCAGAGAATTTTGGACAATTACCCAGACCCAACTTGTGAAAGCTTATATGAGTAAGTTGCTATTTCCTTCTTTATGTATTAAACAAAAAAGTAAAGCAAAACAGGGAGGGAGGAGTTGGGATGAATAAAAGTTCTACTTGCTTGTAACACTGTGCCTTGGATAAGCATCATCTGCGTGCCCACTACCACTAGCTTTTTTTGGAGTTTTCCTTCTTACATTTTCTATCAAAGCTGCCAAGCGGCCTTAAATCTCCCTTGGGATTCAAAAGCAGCATGATGGTTTGGCACATAGATGCTAGCAGTAAAAATAGCATGTGGTTCAGATGATCCTGACATTGAAAATACGCTTTATGCCACTGTTGGGGAACCACTTGCCCAAGGGCCAAAATTGCCCGCAGAGGCTTGAGCTCCCTCTGCGGATCCCTGCTACAGCCCTGCCCCTGGCCTGGAGGCTTCCGGGATGAATGTGTGTGAGGTGGCCAGCAGGCACTCCAATGTCAGAGGCAAGACTGGGGGGCATGGCCCTGCTCCCATTCCCCCAACATATTCAGTAGAAATGTAGAGAGACTTATCTGCACAGCCTTATAGTGTCTAGCACAAAATTATTTTATCAACTTCCATAAAATATAATTAGATATGAAGGTCACATTGTGGTCCATAGATGTGTTCTTTATTTGATAACCTATTTCGTTTTCTACTGGATTTCTTAAAATTGGTCATTTTATGTAATGCTCATGTAAACTGATAACTGAAGTAGTAAATTAATAGTGATTGCATAGCTTCCCATTGAAATTAGATTTATCTTTGATTACTTTCACAGCTATTTTTCTCAAATCTTGGAAGAATATGGCCCTATGGAAATTGATAACCCACTGTTAGTTGGAGAATATGAAAACTTTCCTGAAGACACTCGAAAGATTGTGGAGGATGCTGGTGGTCTGAAATCTTTTCTGTTGGAATCTCTACGTTTTGTTATGATGGGTGATCTTATTGGCTTGATGAAGCATGCAGTTATGCTGAAGGAAAACGCAGATGTCATTGGAGTTGATGAAAGAACTAAAAATGAAGAAAATTACTTAGCCTGCTTACAAAGTCAAGAAAACAGTTCCCAAAACAAACCACGTTTAAACCCAACTGCTAAGGAATTCAAGCCCATCTCCTACATTAATGAACCTTATGTGCCAATATCTTCTAATACAGTAGTAGCCAGAGATACTCTAGAATATATGACTACCAGCCAATCCCCTTTTAGTCCTTTTGCTTCCACATATTCTTTTTCTAGTCAGACAGCTGACACAATAGCAGCATCGTTGCGTGTGTCAACAGTATCCTTGCCTTCAACTTTACCTGAAAAACATCCAGTATTTCTGAATGAGATTCTGTCAGATAATGAGAGAACTTTCCCAGTGCTTACTCATATGCCACATATTCCTGAGGAATCTGAATATATATATGCAGATTGTAATGCTTACCTTGATATTGATCCAGGAGCAATATCAGGCAGCAAGTACAGCGCTAGTAATCTTGCAGCAAATGATGAAGTGCCAATGTTCCAGAACTCTCAGTGCATGTCAGTGAAGTCCAACGTTCACCCCGGTGAAAATAATTCTGATCAGGTTGAGAATCATAGTAATGAAGCTGAGTGTAGTTCTGTTACCAAAATAGAAGTTGAGAATAAGTCTGTAGCAAGAAACAATCCTCGTTCACGGATGATCGCTGTTCAGGTGAGAACAATATGTTATTGTGTAGACTAAATTCCTCAAGGAGCAGACAGTGCCCCTTTTGTTTTTCTGTGCTGTGTATAAATTACACACCGTACAGTGCTACATTGGGTTTGATTGGTGTGGGCTATCAGTTTTGTTCTGTCAGGACTATGTAGGAAGTGGTACTGGTTGATAAAGAGTTGAATGTTTGCCATGTCTCGTACATCTTAGATCTAGTTTGATATGTTCATCCCGATATGTGAAGAAACTGCTACCGCTAAAAACACGAGAAAACAATATACAACCTCTGTTCTATCTTTTAGCTTTCATTGAAAAGGGTTGTTGTTGTTGTTTAAAAAATGTATTAGACTTCAGAGTTAACTTGTCTTTCTAACAGACCCTAAATGCATTGGCTGGAAATAAGTGGCCCTTACATGTTTCCCATACGCAGAAATATACTGGTGTATGGGGAAGGTCATGTACACAGTTGTATATAAAGATCACACATATGACTACTTTGCCAGATCTACTCTCACTGGAAAGCTATTGCTAATCTCAAGTTCCTGAGTGATAACTGACAAAATAGCACATGATCTTCACATATGATTTGTTGTTATTGTTGTTGTTCAGTCGTTCAGTCGTGTCCGACTCTTCGTGACCCCATGGACCATAGCACGCCAGGCCTTCCTGTCCTGCACTCTCTCCCGGAGCGTGCTCAAGTTCATATTCATTGCATCCGTGATGCGATCTAGCCATCTCATCCTCTGCCGTCCCCTTCTCCTTTGGCCTTCAGTCTTTCCCAGCATCAGGGTCTTTTCCAGGGAGTTTTCTCTTCGCATTAGGTGGCCAAAATATTGGAGCTTCAGCTTCATTATCTGTCCTTCCAATGAGCACTCAGGGTTGATTTCCTTTAGGATGGACTGATTTGACCTCCTTGCAGTCCAGGGCACTCGTAAGAGTCTTCTCCAGCACCACAGTTCGAAAGCATCAATTCTTCGGCGCTCAGCCTTCCTTATAGTCCAGCTCTCACAGCCATACATTACTACTGGGAAAACCATAGCTTTGATTAGACGGACCTTTGTCGGCAAGGTGATGTCTCTGCTTCTTACTATGCTGTCTAGGTTGGCCATAGCTTTCCTCCCAAGGAGCAAGCGTCTTTTAATTTCATGGCTACAGTCACCGTCTGCGGTGATCTTGGAGCCCAAGAAAGTAAAATCTGTCACTGCTTCCATTTCTTCCCCTTCTATATGCCAGGAAGTGATGGGGCCAGATGCCATGATCTTCGTTTTTTTAATGTTGAGTTTCAAACCAGCTTTTGCACTCTCCTCTTTCACCCTCAACAAGAGGCTCTTTAGATCCTCTTCGCTTTCTGCCATTAGGGTGGTATCGTCTGCATATCGGAGGTTGTTGATAATTCTCCCAGCAATCTTAATTCCGACCTGTGATTCATCCAACCCGGCATTTCTCATGATGTACTCTGCATATAAGTTAAATAAGCAGGGTGACAATATGCAGCCTTGTCGTACTCCTTTCCCAATTTTGAACCAATCGGTTGTTCCATGTCTGGTTCTTACTGTTGCTTCTTGACCCTCGTACAGGTTTCTCAGGAGACAGGTAAGGTGGTCTGGTACTCCCATCACTATCACATATGATAGTGTACATTTTTCTTTCTCTCTCTCTCTCTCTCTCTCACACACACACACACACACACACACACACACACGACTATGTAGGAAAAACATGTAAAGTGGCTCAAAGGTGAAGAAGTGAATTTGGAATTGACTGTGTATGGCTCATTTTGCATTTGGCTATATTGGTCTCACACTGCTGTAGTTCCAAATGCAGCAGGTTCCTGTATAATAGGGGTGAGCCACCTGTGGCCCTCAGCCTAATTTCAAAAGATCTTTGCAAGCCATCAGTTCAGTCCTCTGGGGAGGAGAAAGAGAGAGAGAAAAGGGGTGGCAGAAAGAAAGACGGGTGACCCCCCCCCCGCCACCTTCGGTTCTGCCCATTGCTGACATGTGGCCCCAGCAAATTGTCCTCCAGGAAATGCAGCTCTAAACAGAAAAAGTCTCTCTGACCTTGTTCTGTAAGCTCCACTCTTTAGTGGAGGCTTTGTGCCTGGCTCAGGGCTGTGGGGAAGGCACAAATCATGGCTGTGACTGCCTAGCTTCCTGTTCCCATGGCCTCTGCTGCTTGATAGCCCCTTCCTCTGGCCTGCTAGCTTGGTGCTTGGCTGGCCAGGGACAGATCGGAGGGAAAACATCTCTCTGGTTTGCTCTCGGGCTACAAAAGCAGACCTGAGCCAAGGTTAGGTTCAGTGTTCTTGCTACCTTCCCTCCCTCTGTATTATGATCATTGGTCTGTTGCATTGTGTGTTTGCTTTGCTGTGGACTCTTGTTGGCCTAGGAGGAGGGCAGGGCAGGGCTCATGAGCCAGCTCACTTCTGCTGATTGGGACACACACACACACACACACACTGGGTAGGTTCAGATGGCAACACATGGTTCACAGGGCTGTTTTGCAGATCTGTTAGAAAGCATTTTCATTCTTATTCAAAATTAGCTGGTCGTGTTTAGGGACCATGAAACTCTTGTTCATTTTATTGACTCTGCTTTTCCTACTTCAGTTTGTGGTGGTGAGCCTGTGTATTCAACATCAAACAGAAGTTACAAAATCAAATCCACTTTATTAGGCTCCCTCCGTAGAGAAAAAATGCACACAACTATGTACATATTTACTAAGCAGCAGTGGCAGCCAAGCAAAAGAACAATGTATGGTACTAGCCAGAGAGCACTTGCTTGTCCCTGGGCCTTCCCATTTTCCCAGACTCCATAGGACAAAGCCTTTTATAGGGCTCGGATTCTTCTCCTCCCAAGCTACTTCTTCTAGGAAAGAAGTAAGGTTCCTTAAGAGGTGCTTCTCTCTAGTAGGTACTAGTGGTAGCTCTGCTATGCCAAACTGTTGCTTTTGTTTATCCTGCTAGCTTTGAGCATTGTCGTGTCAGTGTTACGGCTCTGAATATATTCTGTAATAAAGCTCAGACCTGTTGGAAAACACATTGCCCGTGGAATGATGAATGTTACTAATCTCTGTTCAAATCGTTTCTGGCTCTTTGCATTCTAGGTAGATCAAGAACTAACGGACGAGGGAGTTAATACTTTGCCTCTTCATCCATATGAATCTCAACAAGTAAGTGAATGAGTGGATGTTTACAGCTAGCTCAATGAAAGAGCAAAAACATATCTCAAAGTTGGAGCTATTCTAGTAACTCAGAGAATGCTGCTGCTATAAATGTCCTAGCTACAAACAGGCAGTATCATCTCTTTAAAATATACATGTGAAGGTTTGAGGTGTTGAGGCAAGGAAACGAAAAAAGTCAGGCCTAGAGGCCTGAGGGGGTTTTGGTTGAGAAGGGGTAACCCTGAGAAGGATTGTTTCCTTTCCCTGAATTAGATTTCATTTCTTCAGGACTGAAACAGTACTTTCGGTTTTGGGGAAGGAGGGGATATAAAGGGAGAGCCAGTGAGAGAGAGACCAGAGAGAGAGCAGGAAAAGAGAGCAGGAAAAAGCAGCCTGGTTAAGTGCAGCTAGTGTAGAGGAATTTGGTGTTTTTGTAACCTTTATGTTCTATTAATGCCTTTTTAATCTATTCTGTAAATATCTGTAGTTGTGATTTGCTTGCTTTAATTCACCAGTAAACTGTTGTGGTTAACACCTAAGTGTCTGAAGTGCCAATCAACCCACGTCTGCAGCCTAAACTCCACGTTATTGGGAAGGGGAAGTTTAAAAGAAGGAAGGTGGGACTCTTAAGGAGGCAAGAGATCCTTAAGGAGCTGTTCAAGGGGTCTAGGTCGTAAGGGGGACCCTGACAATACGCATATTTACTTGATACGTTGTTTATTTTAGTTGGTTTTCCAGTTTGGCTAGGCATCAACTTCTGAGGCATGAGTATCTGAGATTACGCGCAATGCTGTACTTCCATTCGCTAAGTACAGGGATACAGAACCTGCGGCCCATGGAGGTCCTGCATTTGGCCTGTGGAGTCTCCTTGGGTTCCTTCTGAGGCATTCCTCCAGGGGTCTGCGTGGCCTATAAGCCTCAACCCCTGGAGGAATTTCTGATATCTCTGATTTGAAAAATAAAATAAGTTTGTAGACAGGAGCATGTTTAGGTCTTTGTCCATCATAGGAGCAGGAACAGTCCTAAATCAGTTGTTTCTGTTTCTTATACAGTCTGTAACTTAGGCATTGTAGCATTAAACACTTGGTAATATATGCTTTTTCAGGGAGATATGTTACGTATGGAAAAAGAGCACCAGGTACTACAAGAACAACTTAAAGAAGCAAGTGAAAAATATGAACAGCTTAAAAGTCGAAGTTCCAAAGAAATGAGTATTTTAGAAGATGAGTTATTACTTCTTATTGAAGGAAACAAGGTAATATTCTTACATCTTTAGTGATTATGCATATAAAGGGAAGGAAAACTGGTCCTAAATACAGTTCAAATATAAACTCGAGTTGGATCCAAAGGTGCCCTTTTGCTCACAGAAAGGCTGTTTAACCCCTTGCATATAGAGCATTATGTGAGAGAACCGACGCTATAACTACAGGTGATGAGCTACTGGTGTCATCTTGTCCACAAGCATGAGAACTATCATATAATCTATTTATTGTAGCACTGTGTAGTAATACAACACTTGCAAAATAGGGCTAGTGGCTTTTCTCCTTTCGCTCTTTGGATTCAAACCCATGTAGTTTGGATCCAAAGCATAATATGGAAGTACATTCCACTAAAATCGCTGGGACGTATGTCCCCATAATGGACATAGTTCAGATAATCCAGTGTGATTAGTGCCCTTTGACTTGCTTCCTAACAACTTTCCCCCATTATAGAATGAGCTGTACTTGAAATTGCTGGCTTCAAAAGCTTGTTTACAATGCAACATGAAGGACAGTTTTGGAAGAAAAAAAAATCAAAAATGTTGATTTTTTTCTATTGTTGTGCGGTCATAATCTGTATATGCTGGAAAGGGCTCTGTTGCCATTCACGATCATTGTATTAGTGTCAGCTGCAAAGCCTAGCTCCAGCAACATCTTTTTTTTCTCTTTTGGATATAAATAGTCATTTTTAATCATTACATTATTATTGAAAAAAATTAGAAACATGTATTCAAAACAATTCTTACTGTTTTTGTAACTCTGAGCCCTAGCACTTGAATATCTTAGTCTTTCAAGAAAAGGACTTACTTTTTTCCTGTTTCGGGGGTAAACACTTTTGCTTTATAGCTCACCAAGAGAGAACTGGATTGGTTTCACCAAGATGTAGAAATGGAAATGAAAAGATGGCAACAGGAAAAAAAAGAAAATCAAGAGGGATTAAAAGTAGGAAAGAATAAAGTAAGGAAGTTAACAGAAACCAATGAAATGTAAGTTTATTCTGAAAATAAAAGTGGTTTGTGGAGTGTGGGAGAGGGGATGGATACAGAGAGGATATATAAGTCCACACAGTTTTGCAGGTTTCAGCTTCTATCTGAATATTCAAATATTTCTACTGCCTTTAAACTGGCAACCATCCATCTTAATAAAGATGCTGCTTCTGTAGTGTTCCTCTGGTGTCCTCTTCATTTCTGCTGTAAAAGCCTAGCACTGATAAAGAGATTCAAACTTGCTTGGCATTTGTGTGTCCCTTTTGACTCCACAAGCTGCATCTAAAGGATGGGCAGTCTCCAATACACATACAGCCAGCTTAGACAGGCTAAGGTGTTTAAACTTTAGTGGGGTCCCACTCTTCTTTTCATCTGTTATTGGGGTGAATTCCTTTAGCCTCCATTTGGGGAATGGGGAGTTGACACAAGGCAGTGGGGATAATAGGATTATTATGTTCTGTACTTATTTATTTATTTATTACATTTTTATACCGCCCAATAGCCGAAGCTCTCTGGGCGGTTTGCAATTAAAACCATAGAATATTACATAGTATACATTATAAAAGTTTAAATCTTTAAAGGAAAGGAAAGGGTCATTACTGACCCCCTAGAGGGACGCCGCTTGCGCTAGTGTTTTCATGGCAGACTGTAGCGGGGTGGTTTGCCATTGCCTTCCCCAGTCGTGACTACCTTTCCCCCAGCAAGCTGGGTACTCATTTTACCAACCTCGGAAGGATGGAAGGCTGAGTCGACCTGAGCCAGCTACCTGGGACCCGGCTTCCACTGGGATCGAACTCAGGTCATGGGTAGAGTTTCGGTTGCAGTACTGCTGCCTACCACTCTGCGCCACACGAGGCTCAAATGTTTAAAACTACAGTATAAAATAAGAGTAAAAACCAAGATAAAACCTAGCTGCAATACAAAGATTTAAAATACATTTAAAATGGCATCATGGGGCTATGTGAATACTTCATGAAGACAGTGATGCCACTCAACTTCCCCTGCTACATTCGTTCTTGCTCCTTCTGATCCATGATTGCTTATTTATCTGGTTTTCCTCCACGATTCTTATCTAACTTCCATTGCAGGCTGTTCCACTTTCTGTGGAATCACTTTATAGCAAGATTAGGGAGGAATCCTATGCAGATAGTCAGTAGCCTCCAAACCTGGAGGCTGCTGAGTATCCAAGTGCAGAGCAGGAGGACAGTGGCGGCTCCGTGCTTCCGCTGCCCTGCATTTCTGTTAGACTGGCGATTTCAGCACGTCAGAGGGGGAAGGAAGGAGCTTGAGGCGGCCATAGGAAATGTCATAAGGCTGCTGCCCAGTCTCCTCCCCAGCCCCCAGGAACACCCCTTTTTCCACGTCTCTGTGCTCCATTTTCTGAACAAAGGAGGTAGCTGGTGTGGTTCTGTCCGCACTGACTACAAGGGGGAGGGGAATGTGGTTTCCTGGCTTTGAGCTCAGATCCAGGAAACTGAACTGTCCTGTGTCCGTCCATCCCCCGATGCTGTCTGGGGGGCATAGGATTGCTCTCTAAATTAGTCAATTATTAAATTGAGTGTTTCAGTGCAATTTGCAAAGCTAGTCACCTGGTCATAGTAAGCAACATCTAAAGCACTGGTTTGGTTTTAGTCATTTTGTAGTCTGGACCTCTTCAAGGCCCCCTTTTTGCATCCCACCATCTCTTAACAAATCCTAGCTATGATCCAACTTCATATCTGTGTATCTTACTCTGTTTGTGACCTCGTTCTGGTCTATTACATTTTCTCCTATCTTATGTGGCGGATGTCACACTTCTTCATGCAGAGAACTTAGTCATCTAAAAAAAATGTTGAGATTTGGGAGAAAAAGAAAATGGCTGCTCGCTACCAAAAAGCTGAAGGTTAGGAATGGTTCATACAGTAAGCCAATCTTGTTTTGTGTAGGTGTATTTTCTTACTTTAGCTTTCTTTTTCCTAAATATTGTCTGTATAATAAAACAGATACATGAGAAATATCGATGAGAAGGATAAGCAGTACAAACAATGTTTGGATGACTTCCTTGAGATCAGGTAAGCTTAAATTCGCTTTTTAAGTAATCATCAATTAGACATTAGTAGTGCTCACATCACTATCGCTGTATAGACCTGTTTGAATGCTCAAGAATTCATTCAAGCTATGAAAGGCATGTATAGCAGGAAGATACTGTGCCAGGCTGTTTACCTGTTGGATGTTATAAGGTGAGGGCGTTACTCTATAAATTAAGCTAGCGTGCTCAATTAGTTGTACTTAAACATCCATTAGGTGTTGCCATTAGTATATATGCACACAGCGCATAGTTAAACTATGGAATTCACTACCTCAAGATGTAGTGATGGCCACCAATTTGAATGGCTTTAAAAGGGGGGTGGACAAATTCATGGAGGAGAAGGCTATCAGTGGCTACTAGTCCTGATGGCTATGTACTACCTTCAGTAGCAGAGGCAGTAAGCTTATGTACGCCAGTTGCTGGGGAACATGGGCAGGAGGGGGTGCTCTTGCACTCGTGTCCTGCTTGTGGGTTCCCAGTCGACAGCTGGTTGACCACTGTGTGAACAATGCTGGACTAGATGGACCCTTGGCCTGCTCCAGCATGTCTCTTCTTATGTTCTTATACTAATAATTAACTATATGCTAAGATTATGTTTAAATCAGTCCTGCAAGATATGCAAGAACAATGTGTCTAAACATATGTTAACAACTTTTGAATTTACTCCCCAGTAATAAGTCTGAAAATGAAAAAGTAAAAATGGAGGAACTTACAAAGAAGAGCCATAATGACCACCAGGAGTGTGTTAAGCGAGCCATTGCAGCAGAGGTGAGACATACTATGCTAGAACCTTGTTTGCTTGAATGTCTCATAAATTCCTGCCCACTGATCATTACCTTCACAACGTCTTGTTATGCTTGACCAGAAGTTTCATACTTGATGTCATACAGTGACTGTTCTAAAAGAGGGAGATACTATATGGAGTCTGCTAATACCCTGTGAGCCTCAGAAGACTGCATATGGACAAGATCCTCTTGCATGTCCTCCATCTAGTTTCCTCCATGTATCTAGAAATAACTACCTTTTAAAGATTTTGATAAAGTATAAAATTATCTTTGATTATTTCATGCTTTTAAAATTGTATTTTACAGCATAGTATAGACTGGTTCTCTGTTTAGCGTGGGAGAGCATACATGGTTCTGTTGAATATTTCTTAAGCATACCTCAGAGACCTCTGCTGTAAGAGGCCTGTCGGACCAGTTCTCTAGGAAGTTGCTATAATTTGGTTCAAAACTTTCTTATTTAGATGAACTTTTGAATCATGATCCTTCCACTACTTTTGTCTGGCCCGTTTCTGCTTTTTGTTTATGACAGGTCCTATGCAGTCTTACAATGTTTTTGTTTTTATATTGCAATAATATTTTAAAGATTCCATCTTGCAGTAATTTTTGGTCAGATTCTATGTAAGCCACCTTTAGAACCTGTTTAAACTGTGACTGGGTTTGGACAACATGATAACCCACAATGGGTTAAATAAGCAACAATGGCTTATGTTACCCATCATTGGTTATTGTGTCGTCTGTTGGGAATTTTTTAATCCATGATGGCTTATTTGGCCAAAATAAGCCACTCTGATAGCCCACAGTCTGCAGTAAAGGTTCTTATCATGGGTTATCGTGTCATCTGGCACTCTGCGTGTTTTATTCCAGTCACCTACAGAATCACCTGGCAAGAGCAGTCAAAGCCATTGTAGCTGCTCTGCTCCAGCCTGCACAGCTCTTTTTCCAAGATCTGACAAGCAGCCAAACAAGGGCAGCCTACCCTGATACCACGCTATAGTTACAAAATGACAGCTTTCCCCGAGTACAGTGACAGTCTTGTGCTATCACACTATCCTCTACAGTAAAGTTACACAATGACAGTTTTACCTAATTGCTACTTTGAAACTGCACAACTTTGGAAATAGGGGAATAGAGAAAGACCTGCTCACTTTTCCATGAAGAAGCAAAATTACGCAATTATCCACTATAGCATCTGAAGGGTCCCCATGAGGGTACCCCACCTGTGCAATTTTGCCCTATTCCAGCAAACTGTCGGGGAGTTATAGGTCCCACCCCCTTTTCCTTTCTCTGGTTACTTTTCCATGAAGAAGTAAAGTAGCTATTGGGGGGGGGATGCGCAATTTCACCTATGTGCAATTTAGCGCTAAAGCGCTATAGCGAGCAGGAGTGGCTCCACCAGCAATGTCTGGGGGGGATGCACAACTCCACTGTATCAGCAAGAAAGGCTTCATGCCACCAGTGGGGTTTGGGGGGGGGGGGGGCTTTTGGGCAATTTTGCTTTAGAGCTAAAGCACGTAAGCACTATGGTGAACCGAAACGGCTCTCCCAGCAGTGTCTGGGAGGGGTGATGAAATGTGCAGCTCCACTTTATTGTTGTTGATTTTGGACAATAAAGGTGTCTATGCCAGCAATGGCTATGGGGGGAAATGCGCAATTGAGCGTTTTGTTCCAATCCTGAAACCCCCAAGCGTTTATTTGTGCTTGCCCATTTTTGTTGCACCTGGGATTTTTCCTCCTCTGTCGTAATTGTGCAGGGTTCTGATGGTGCATCGGGTACCTCCCCACTAGGAGAGGCTATGTATGAAGTTTGGTCCCTGTCCTGCAAACTTCCAAGGTTTTACAGCCACCCCCTTTTTAGTGCACATGGGATTTCCACTCCTTTGTGAGTAATTGTGCAGGGTTTTGATGGTGCGTCAGGTGCCTTATGACTAGGGGAGGCTGTGTATAAAGCTGGGGACATGAAGCATCATTACACGTAATAGTGTTACAGGCAGGTAAGGGAATGGAAATGTTTAGGATTGCTTGTACCATACCGACTTAATGGTGCTCCATTATTTATCCACCTAAGTGTTTTGATTTAAACTCAGTGAATTCTATTTTAGGTGTCAGTACTTGAAAATTGGAAAGAGACTGAATTATTTAAATTACACAGAAGAGCAACAAATGCAGAAGCCAATCTTAAATACCTTAAGTTCATGACCAGGTATGGCTTAGAATATATGAGCATGCTACAGACAGATGCAATCAAATAAGAGTTCTTGAAAGAACCTTCAAAAGAACCACCAGTACTTTATCTTTGTTCTGGCTGAAGCTGGTATTATATAAAGATATAATGTGTATTGAACTAATGACTCTTCAGGCTGTGTATCAGTACCATAATTGACTTCGAGCAACCAGTAGCTCCTGGTGTTAGATTCTTATACTTAGAATTTTTTGCATCAGTTGCTAAAGCTTCTTCTGTGGATTATGTAATATTAACTTGGGACTGATTCACACAGTCAAGAAGTATCTTGATCATTCAATTGTAGATTGCCATACAGCCTTCTCCAACCTGATGCCATCCAGATGTTTTGGACTACAACTCCCATAAGCCCCAGCCAAAATGGCCCATGATCAGGTTTGCTGGGAGTTGTAGTCTAACATATCTGGAGGGCGCCAGTTTGGGGAAGGCCATGCAGGATCACATGGAAGAACATGTTGTGCATACCATTTATATACACACTTAGTCTATGATTACTGGCCATTCTAACAATGCATAGTGCCATCACAGAAATTACCATAGGATGAACGTCTGTATTGCCAGTTCACATAATGTTGGTTTATGATGGTGGAATTTTCTGGAGAGAACTACTTTCTCCTATTTCGAATAGGAGGCATCCAACAGTGGATTAACTCCTATTGCTTGGAAGGCAGGAACTATGTAATTTTGTTTTTTGCACTTTTTTTTGCATATTCCCTTTTGCTCCTCCTCCACGGTTTCTTTCTGCTTTCACTTGGTAATGAACATAGTTTCCCCTCTACTCTTTTTCTGCTTAGCTCAGGCTCTCTGTTTCCTTCCAGCTCTTACCTAAATACATATTTGATTTTCTTACTATCTTCTATCTTCCTCCTCCTTCTTCATTTAAAACAAACAAAAAGCACACGGGTTTTTTTGCTCCCCCTGTGGTGAAATTTCTGATCCAAAGATTTCAGAGAGAGGAAATTTGCATGTGATTTTGGATCTCAGGTATTCAACAAATGTGTCTGTTACCACAAATTCCTCATGGAGACCCTAGCACCATCTTAGAGGCCCTCCACCAAGGGGCCTTCTTCCCCTCAGTAGATCTCAGCGAAGATACCTCCACATTTTCATCCTACTTGATCATTGCAGGTTTCTACAATTCACTTACAAAGACTGCCACTTCCAATACAGAGCTCTCCCATTTGATCTTGCCTCAGCCATGGGGCTGGTCTTGTCTTTCTTCACAAAGCTGATGATTACTCTGGTAGTGCACCTATGACTGCAGGGGATTGACATTTAACCCTGTCTTGACAACCTCCTTCTTTGAGCTCCCTCCCTTCCCAAGGCTCATCAGGCCCTGCTGTGAAAACTTCTTAGGGTCCCAAGGCATTATAAGATAGACACCTTGGCCTCTTCCAAGGCAGCCTGTCTCCCCTCTTCCTAGGATAACTTTCCCAGGTTAGTAACACAGCTGTTGTGAATACCATTGTTGGATGTCTCCTATGCCGAAGAGGACATTGGTACTTACCGTGCAGGTTCCTTCTTGTTTAGCAGAGGCATCCAAAACCATACCCTCTAGAAAAACGGCAACTTGTTAATATGCCTATGGAGTCAGGGCATCCATTTTACCTCCCCCCGTCCAACCTCAATTCTTGATCAGTTCTGTTGTTTGTTCCCAATCACGCAAGTATTTATCTGCTACAAACTCGGCCATGAAATGGAACTGAGGTGGATGAGTCTGCAGGGGAGACCATAATACAAAAAGCAAAATCACAAGGTTCCTGCCTTCTAGCAGTGGGAGATAACCCATTCAGGGATGGGTACTCCATAAATACCAGTATCCCATTTCAGACTAATGAACTGGCCCTCTGTTTAGAGAACTGAAAATTAACTGGATGGAATGTGCTTTAAAATGTTACACATTCCACTACTTCAGACCAGTCTGCCTTATAGTGTTTACTCCCAAGTGCTCAGTATGCATATTTTGAATCTTGACTACAGCAGTGTTGAACTAATATTCTAAGACCAGCAAGTAAATTTAAAGTATTTTCTATGGATAAAATTACTAGACTATCATTTCTGGGTAGCATTTTTTTTTCTTGGAGATACTGTTAATGTCAGATTATCATGAATGCGTGGAACTAAAAATGTGTGGTTTTTCAGCCGCTCCACCATTCCTCAGTCGAAGTTACAAACTGATTCGTGGGAGTCCTTTATTTCTAATATCAAGGAAGAAATCAGAAAAGCAGAGGTATGTCTACTGTGAACATTTGTAAGATACAAGTTCTTTAGATTTAACTTCTTGGTAGTAGTGAATTGACCTTTTTTGTTGATTACAGTATGTTGACAAGGGCTGTTTTTGGACAATCACAACAAGCTTCATGCATCTGCATACAGCTGCTTTGCTTTTCCCTTTGTGTGAGTAGGGAAACAAGCCAGGAAGCTGCAGTTAAATATAGTTTTCTGTTACTTCTGAACCAGCAACAATGGTTAATGGACAAGCCAGAAGATTAAACCAGCTTTAAACCATGGCTTTATATCCTGGTTTGTTTGGAAGCCATTAAGCACAGTTTCCTGGTTTGGACATAATGGGAAGGTGTATGTAACTGTGGCTTCCTGGCTTGCTTCCTCATTCACAAAGGGAGGAGCAAAGTGACTGCATGCAGATGCATGAAGCTTGTTTTTATTTCATCTTATTACATGCACACTTGGGTTGTCTCCCCCCCAAAAAACACTTTATACTGTTTCTTTTGACTACTTTGGGAAATGCATGCATCCTAAACCTGCAATGATATGGAATTGGTCAGACTAGTGCTTGTGTAGAAACCTATCTTGAAGTCAGTAGAAGTCCATATGAGGCCCGGAATAGTTGTACATGGAACGTTTATCTAAAAGATCAGTTGTCCAGCTATATAGATCCTATTGCTAGATTTGAATTTCTGGCCTTAAGCTAAATATGTTAGGTGGTTCAGCATTTGTGGCGAGATCAAATTGCAGTTTTCTAAATGTCCATCTCCCCGCTTTCTGCAGAGACAGTTTGAAGAAAGAATTTGTATGGTGAAAAATGGTGCCTTTCTTGATAGCATCTCCACAGTTGAAATTGCAGAACTTCAGCCTCCTACTGATCTATCATCAGTAAGTATTTTTAGATGTTTTGCTTCAAAACTAATGGACTACTCAATTTTCAGCATTACAGATTTGAGGTATTTAAAATGTTAGCCGATCCTGTATCTAGCTTATATATTTAAAAAGACAGTTTAACATTTCCATCTTGTTCATGTGAATGTTCAATGTATGCATATTAGGCATGGGGGAGAAATTTGTTCAGCTCGCATTTTAATGCAATCTGACTTAATTCGCATTTCCTGAATCAATACATGAACCGAAATGCAGTTATAGTTCAATATTCTCACTTTTTCAAATTTTCCTATCCAGCTCTCCAATTAGAAATGCGTACAAACGTGCACATATGAGGAAGAAATGTGTATAAAAATGCATTTGTTGGTGAAAATACCACAAAAACATTATTTAGGGGGAATTGCTTGCAAAAAATAATAATACGAGAGCAATTCACATGAAAATGTATATGAATTTCATGCAGACTTTTTAAAAATTCACAAACATATGTGGAAATGGACTTCAGTTTGTAAAAATGAGAAATTGAGAGGAACTAAAGTTGACTTTCATCCATCTCTAATGCATATACACCAGAACGTCCCATGTGATAGGGGATAGAGAGGCCACCTCCTAATGGCTCCCTGGTATTGCCTTTCCTGTGGTGAGGTACAACTCCCGGGAGCTAATTTCTGGAGCCATTGCCACTTTCTTGAAGAGCTGAAGAGAGGTGAAGTGGGTGGAGAGTCATCTCCCATATTCCTGCCTTGAATTCTTCAACCAAGTTGCCTCAACACAAGAGGAACTTCATTGAAGAGCCCAGGGACAGTGAAGTGGGAAGAAGGATGTGATGATTCAGTACTTGATTAATTTTTCAGCAGAGTGAGAGGCAGTGATGTGCTAAAATAATTTCACAGAATGCCTCGGGCACTGTTCTGCTGATAATTTTGGCATCTATGGAATAATATGAGGAGAGGGAATATAGCTTTAAACTCTTCTCCATAAGCACAGTAGTGTTATGAAAATCATGATATGCATATGCACCCAGGAATGACTGCCTGGGTAATGCAGATGAAACTGAAGACGCGTCTTTTGTCTTAATTTTTAGCATCCAGTTTTGTCATGAAGACAAAACAATCTTTGAAATAGCAAAAACACTTCTAGAATGCTTGAAATCTCTGTTTGAATACATATTTCTCACCTTTTTCTCTAGGCAATGCATGAGAAGCCTCTTATTAACGATCCAGCCATAGTAATGTATTCAGCTGCAGCTCCGCACCTGCCCTCTAACTTCTTTACTACGTTTTCAAGTGCTAACAATAACAGTCCTCTGCACTCCACATTTAACATGCATACGGGAAATAAAACGTCCAATAAAGGTTCTAGGCCCTCTTCTGCAAAAACAGATTTGGGAGAAGCACCTTCTGAATGCAGAGGAAAGATGCTTTCTGATCAAGTATGTCTACCCCCGTCACCCGGGAACTCTAGAAGACCTATCCAGGATACCCAGCTACAACACAGCACCTGGGAGGAGCCGGTGGCAGCTGCAAGGTTGGACCTTGTTAAAGCCATAAGAAAGCTGCCATTTCCCAAAGCATATGAAAATATCATTGACCAACTTAGAACAATATTTCCGCATCATACAAGGTATTTCTCCACGGGGAAAAATGTTGAAGGCTGATGGTTCACGGTTCATTTGGAGACCACCTCTTTTTCTTTCCTACTTAAAGACTGTCAACTTGTCCCTGAATTTAAATGTTATAAAACATACCCTGGCACAAATCTTCAGAAACAATAATGTGGCAGAGACTCCATTTTGCTTCCTTCCGACTGTGTGCTTTAATGTATTAAACAATGAGCGCCTGTAGAACAGGGGTGCAGAACCTCTGGCCCACGGACTTAACCCAGCCCACAGGTACACGCAGCCTCTTGGGATTCCCTTGGAGGACATCCCTCTACTCTCTCCAGTCTCAGATTGGAGATAACAGTGGAGATTCCCCTGCTGATGCATCCTAGCTGGAAAGCCCCTGCTGTTATCTCAGATCAGAGGTAGCAATGGGGGGGAATGAGGGCTGGCAACCACTCTTCCTGCAACAGGCAAGTCCCAACGCTCCTCAGCCCCACTGCTAACTCTGATTTGAGATTGGAGGTAGCAGCAGGGATGAGGGGCGGTGGGTGCTGGGATTTGCCTATGACCTGGCAAGCAGCCGCTCTCCTTGCGTGTGGGCGAACCCTTTTGGCTTAGCTTGCCCCGCCTCTTTGCTGTCGGAGAAGCAAAGGAGACCCCGCCACTTCTTCTTCATGCATCCTGCCGCCTTCTCTCCCTGTGGGAAGGAGGTGGGGCATGCAAAGCTGACTGAGTCCCCTTTGCGTCTCAGTCAGAGAAGCAAAGGGGACTCAGCCACTTCTTTGCGTGCCCCGCCTCCTTCCCCTATTGCGCAAAGGAGCACGAAGACCGAGAGAGCTGACCTAATCTGTCGTTTCCCACTGGAGGAGTGACAGGGGCTAGTCTAGCTCGGCTTTGCTGCGCATGGGGCCTCCCTAACCAGGAAAGCCCACACACAGTGAAGCCTGGTCTCTGGCCCAAGCACACGGTCAAAGTTCCACCCAGTGCTTGGGCCAGGAGCAAATGATGTTAGGTGAATGTGGCCACCTCCACCTGATGGCATAAGGCCCATGGAGGGCTGGGTGGGAGAGCCCATACCATCCCCCTTCCAAAAATACTTCTGCACCTCTGCTGCAGAAGAACTGAAAATAGCTCTTGTCATTCCCATAAGCAGCATCTTATAACAAATCTGTTCTTCATGTTTTGTTCGTTTATGGGGTTTGCCTGTGTGCGTACTATTGAGGTACACACAGTTCAGAACTTGATATCAGTGCCTTTTGGTCCACATATCTGTGTGCCACGAAGGAGCGTGGTCCCATTATTTGTCCTTAACTTTCCATAGGTTGGTGAAAATTGAGCAGAGTCACCTCAGGATTCTGACATGTTCTTCTTCGTGGTCTTTCCATTAAACATATGGGCTCTGCGCCTGCATGGAGCCTCAAGTCAGGAAACTTCTATAGCTGAGGAGCGTCTTGGCGGGAACCCTCCCCCACTGTCCCACTGTGCGTGTCCCACCAGGTTCCCACCTATCTCCTCAGTTGCTTTTCAACCTCTGTAACAGTTGCCTCTTCGGGAATTTGTCCACATTTTTTGTGAGTTAGTACTGAGGTCTTTTTACTGTTACTGTTCTTGTAATTAAAATAAAAAATAAAAATAAGAATTAGTTAGAATAGTTAGTTGTTGTTGGTGGTTATTTTTCGTTGTTTGATCGATGTGTCCGATGTGGTAGTAAGTTGCCCCTTCTGACTGCCAATCTTTATGGCTCCTTTGCCTCGGGGAGTCTCATGTCATGGAGATTTGCCATCACTGCCCATCTTTTACTAAACAAGTGCATAGAAATTGGTCAGGCAGATTGAAAGCAATCTTGTGGAAAAAGGCATTGGAGGCTGTGGAGACCCCAAAATCTCATCAACTTCAAATGGGTGCTCCTGCCGCCCCCTGTATTAGCTTCACCCCATCCCTCACCATCAAATATGGGGTGAATGGACCTACCTACTCTGGATTGTTCTCTGACATAGAATCATACAATAGTAGGGTTGGAAGATGCCTATAAGAACATCGAGTCCAACCCCCTGCTCAATGCAGGAATCCAAGCCAAAGTATCCCTGACAGATGGCTGTCCAGCCTCGTCTTGAACGCCTCCAGTGTGGGAGAGCCCGCTACCTCCCTAGGGAATTTGTTCCATTGTCGTATTGCTCTAACAGTCAGGAAGTTTTTCCTGATGTTCAGCCAGAATCTGGCTTCCTGTAACTTGAGCCCATTATTCCGTGTCCTGCACTCTGGGATGATCAAGAAGAGATCCTGGCCTTCCTCTCTGTGGCAACCTTTCAAGTACTGGAAGAGTGCTATCATATCTCCCCTCAGTCTTCTCTTCTCAAGGCTAAACATGCCCAGTTCTTTCAGTCTCTCCTCATAGGGCTTTGTTCCCAGTCCCCTGGTCATCTTCATTTTTGTTGCCCTCCTCTGAACCCTCTCCAGTTTGTCTGCATCCTTCTTAAAGTGTGGTGCCCAGAACTGGACACAGTACTCCAGATGAGGCCTACCCAGTGCTGAGTAGAGGGGAACTAGTATTTCCCAGAATTTGGAAGCTATGCTTCTATTAATGCAGCCCAAAAGAGCATTTGCCTTTTTTGCAGCCACATCACATTGTTGGCTCATATTCAGCCTGTGATCTCCAACAATTCCAAGATCCTTCTCACTTGTAGTGTTGTTGAGCCACATATCCCCCATCTTGTAACTGTGGCATTTATCCCTATTAAATGTCATTCTGTTGTTTTCTGCCCAGCGCTCCAGTCTATCGAGATAACTTTGAATTTTGTTTCTGTCTTCCAGGGTATTAGCTATCCCACCCAATTTTGTGTCATCTGCAAATTGGATCAGCATTCCCTGCACCTCCTCCTCCAAGTCATTCATAAAAATGTTGACGAGCACTGGGCCCAGGACTGAGCGCTGCAGTACCCTGCTCATTACCTCTCCCCAGTGTAAGAAGATCCCATTGATAAGCACTCTTTGAGTCCGATTCTGTAGCCAACTGTGGATCCACCTGATAGTTGTTTCATCTAGCCCACTTTGAGCTAGTTTGCATGAGAGCCAGTGTAGTGTAGTGGTGAGAGTGACGGACTGGGAGCCGGGAGATCCGGGTTCTAGTCCCCACTTGGCCATGGAAGCTCACTGGGTGACTTTGGGCCAGTCACAGACTCTCAGCCCAACCTACCTCACAGGGTTGTTGTTGTGAGGATACAACGGTGAGGAGGAGGATAATGTAAGCCGCCTTGAGTTCCTTGCGAGAGGGAGAAAGGCGGGGTATAAATGCAATAAATAAATAAATAAATAAAATTTGCTCAACAGGATATCATGGGGCACTTTTCCAAAAGCTTTGCTGAAGTCAAAGTATGTTATGTCCACAGCATTCCCACAGTCTACAAAGGAGGTTACCTGATCAAAAAACGAGATCAGATTCATCTGGCAGGATTGTTCTTGACAAATCCATGTTGGCTTCGAGTCATCACTGCATTGTTTTCAAGGTGCTTACAGACTGATTGCTCAATAATCTGCTCCAGAATTTTCCCAGGGATTGATGTCAGACTGACTGGTCTGTAGTTCCCAGGTCCCTCCTTTTTGCCCTTTCTGAAGATGGGGACAACATTAGCCCTCCTCCAGTCCTCTGGCACTTCACCCGTCCTCCATGATTTCTCAAAGAGAATAGACAGTGGTTCTGAGATTCCTGCGATTCCTGCATTGAGCAGGGGGTTGGACTCGATGGCCTTGTAGGCCCCTTCCAACCTTACTATTCTGTGATTCTATGAGAGCTCTTCTGCCAGTTCCTTTAGTATGCTAGGGTGCAGTTCATCTAGCCCTGGAGATTTGAACTCATTCAAAGTAATTAGGTGTTCCATATGCCTGTCAATCTCAAGCTGCAATCCTGCTCCTTCAGCCTATACTTCGCCTTTGCTGGGGGGGTCATAGACCCTCTTTCGGGAGAAGCCGAAGTAGGAATTGAGCACTTCTGCCTTTTCTTTGTCATTTTGCCATCATTATTTAATAGTTGAACCACCATTTCTTTCCTCTGTCTTTTACTATGCACGTAGCTGAAGAAAGTCTTTTTGTTGCTTTTAGCATCCCTCGCTAACCTCAGCTCGTTCTCAGCTTTAGCCTTCCTGACGCCATCCCTGAAATTATGTGCTACCTGCCTGTACTCTTCCTTTGTAGCTTGGCCTTCCTTCCACTTCCTAAATGTGTCCTTTTTTTTGTTTTCAGGTCATCTGTTAGTGTTTTGTGAAGCCACATTGGCTTCTTCTGTTGTCTTCCGCCTTTTTTTCTTGTTGGAATTGTTTGTAATTGTGCCTTGAGAATTTTCTTTTTTAAAAACTCCCACCCATCTTGGACTCCTTTTCTCGTTAGAGTTGCTTGCCATAGGACCTTATTTATCATTATTCTGAGTTTATTAAAATCAGCTTTCCTAAAATCCAGGGTATGCGTCTGGCTACACTCGGCTTTTGCTTCCTTTAAAACCATGAACTCAAGTATAACATGGTCGCTTTCCCCCAGAGTTCCTGTAACTGCTACTTTATTCACCAAGTCATCTCTGTTGGTTAGGATTAAGTCAAGGATAGACGATCCTCTAGTTCTCTAGTTCCTCTAGATCCTCAAAAGCCAGAGTGGATTGGTCAGTTTCTCCTGCAGTGGAGTGGAACATTGTTTTACATTGTCTTTCCACCATTTCCTCTGCTACCGAAAGTGATTGTGAAGTTCAGGGAGGAGGACACCAGTTGCATCTTGATCACAGGTGGTGGCCGAGGCAGCCATGGTTCACGATTCTGTCCAACAAGGCCAAAGGAAATTTCGTCCCTCTCCTGTTGATTCAGGATCTAATCTCTCGGGATCGGGGTGGACCCGACACCCAGATCTAGGTACTCTGAAGTTGATGGCATGGAGAATTCGATGGAGACGATGTACAGGTCGATACCATTGCAGGTACAGCTGGTCTTGGGTGTGGCAAGGAAGCCAGCAACCCATCGCTCCTACAATACTAAATGGACAACATTTGAAAAATGTGCCATTTCTAAGGGCTTTGATCCCTTGTCTAGTTCAGTTTCGGACATTCTGACTTTTCTACATCATTTGTTTGACAAGGGTCTGAAGTACTCATCTATCAGGGTTTATGCTGCAGCCGTGTTGGTCATGAGGGGTCCGATCCAAGGATCTTCGCTCTTCACTCATCCTCTCACCAAAGAATTTTTGCAGGGATTACAGAACCTAGTCCCGCCAGTGAAGGAACTGACTCCGCAGTGGATTCTTTCATTAGTGATACAGGGTCTGATGTCAAAACCCTTTGAGCCTCTGGCTACTGTTGACATTTGTTTGCTTTCGTGGAAAGTCGCCTTTTTAGTAGCAATAACTTCATCAAAGAGAGCATGTGAACTCTGTGCCCTATGCATTGATGCACCGTTCACCATCTTTCATAAAGAGAAGGTTGTCCTTAGACCAGACTTCACGTTTCTTCCAAAAGTAGTTTCGGATTTTCATATCACTTAGACTGTTGTGCTTAGAGCATTCTTCTTAGCCCCTCTTTCAGAGTTGGAGAGATGACTGCGTAACTTGGATGTGCGTAGAGCTTTAGCTTTTTACAAATCATGGACTGAGTCACTTCATAAATTGCAAAAATTATTTGTCTGTTATGGGGGACGTAACAAAGGCTTGCCTGTATCATCCCAAAGGTTGGCTGCTTGGATAGCTCAAACCATCAAATTGGTGTACCAGCTTGTTGGTCCTGAATCCAAGCACATTCAACGAGAAGGATAGCGTTGGAAAGGGAGTACCACTATGGGACCTGTTCAAGGCCATTATATGGTGTACCCCATCAACTTTTATGAAGCATTATAAACTTGTAGTACAGGCAAGGTCAGGGTGCATGTTTGGCAGAGCAATGCTGTCGTCCGTCCTGCAATAAGACACCTTCCCACCTCCGGTAAGTTGGCTTGCTAATTGCCCATATGTGTGATGCACAGAGACCACGAAGAAGAAAGTTACAAGTAAGAACTTCTTACTTGTAACTGCAGTTCTTTGAGTGGTCATCTGTGCATTCACACAGCCTGCCCACCATTCCCGCTCCGGCGTTGATATACATACGATATTGATATCGAGGAAGCCTCGGATCCGAGACTGTATTTAGCAGTCTTACAGAACTGAGGAGATAGGTGGGAAGCTGCTGGGACAAGTGCAGTGGGATGGTGTGGGAGGGCTCCTGCCAAAACGTTCCTCAGCTATAGAAGTTTCCCAAATTGATGCTCCACGCAGGTGCGGATCCCATATGTATGAATGCACAGATGACCACGCAAAGAACTACAGTTACAGGTAAGCAACCTGTCTATTTAGATTTTGAATGTCAGTTGCCATATTATTCACATTATTTATTATCCTCAGTGTCAAATATTTCCTGAGGGGTTTAATGTTGCTGATCAATTGTTGTATTTTATGTTTGCCTGTGTTTAGAGCAGAGGTAGGGAACCTCTTTCAGTCCTAGTTCCAAATTCAATTTCAGAGAAGCGCTTGGGGGCCGCATTCCACTGGTGGGCGGGGGCAAAGGCAAAAGGGGCAGGGCCAAATCCCCAAAATGCCTGCACATTTCAGGTTAAAGCTCTTACTGCCAGTAACCAGGAGAGGCATTTCAACCTTTTAGAGTGGGGGAAGAACTGCTCTAAAGCGAGGAAGCCACCAAATTGTTGGTAGTTGGGAGAAAGGGGATGGGGCCATCCAAGAAAACCCAGTGGGCCAGACTGAGACCCCGGGAGGGCCGGATTTGGCCCCCAGGCCTGTGGTTTAAAGTATGTGCTACCCGATCCTTCCGTAAATTCATCTAAAACAGCTTGAAGAAATTAGATGTTCCTTCAAACTGTTAGGCTAAATGGCTGTCTTTTGAACTTGGAGTGAGCCCTTGATTTATTTAATCTAAAGACTGCCCATTGGAAAGCAGATCCCCTAATTTTGCACTATCTCCAGCATGCTTTATGATGATGAAGAAATTATAGTTGAGTATTGGCAGGATTTTTTGGAAGTGTGTGTTCTTGAAGATTCAGATTTCCTGGGAAATGGAGTGGAGCTAAAATGCACTGCAAGATCCCGTTTTCGAAGATGTGTTGCTGCAGGAAGTATTCACACTGTTACAAAACTCCTGTTAATTCTTCCTCTACTCTTCTGCAGTTCAGATTTAGAGAATTTCATAAAAGAAGTAAAAGTCAAGAATAAAAACAAGCTGGGCACAGATGAGCTCCTTAGCAGGGTAACAGAATTTATTCTGGATCATGCAGACAAGAAAAAGGTAATTGACCAAAAACGTTTGCTCTTATGTGGACACAAAAAAGCAGTCATGGAATGTAGTTTAACAGTGGGATGGGATATGTGGTACTTTCAATCCAAATGGACACATTCTTTCACCTTTTTATAGTATAGCAGGGGAGGAAAAGAGGTGATTTTGAGAGGAACTGTGCAGTATTCGGTATTGTAATCTGAGAAATGCCTGATTTAGATCCTTAAGCTGTATGTCTCTGTCTAATAGACTTGAGCAGATATGGTTCTGTCCTAGGGCTTGGCTGTAGGCTATAGATTTTGTGATGTCTTCTGGGTGGAAGCATGTAGGTATGTGTAGTGGTCTGTCGGTTTCTGCTATAGGGTGATGTTTATTTGACCATTATGTAGTTGCACTATTGTATCCAGAAAATGGACCTGTTGCGTGGACCGTTCTAGGCTCAAGTTGATAGTGGGGTAAAAGCTATTGAGGTCCTGGTGGAACTTTGCCAGGCTGTCCTGTCCATGACTCCAGATAATAAAGAAGCCCTCAGTGAATCTCAGAGAAGAGGCTTTTGGGAACAGGAGCTGAGAAAGCGCTGTTCTAACTCAGCCATGAAGACAGCTAACTCAGCTGTGGGGCCACGTGAGTACCCATGACAGTGTCATTGATCTGAAGATAGATGTTCTCTCCAAAGCGGAAGTAATGTGGATGAGCACATAGTGGCAGAGTTTGGTGGCTAGATGTGCTGTGGCCCCATCTGAAATAATAGTCTTAATGGCTTGTAGTCCATCTTTGTGAGGGATGTTGGTGTAAACATCCATGGTAGTTAGAATGGTGTTTTCTAGGAGATTGCCAATGGGTGGTAGTTTCCTCAGGAAATCAGTGGTGTTCCTTACGTAGCTTGGAGAACTGATGGCAGATGGTCTGAGACTGGAGTCCATATAGCCAGATATTCCAGCTGTGATATTGCCAGTGCTTGAGAAAATGGGGCAACTGGGCTACCTGGTTTGTGTATTTTGGGTAGTAGGTAGAAGATGCCTGGCTGACGCTCCTGAGGTGTGATAATGTACATTTGCTCCTATACATCTGTAGGACATTCCTTTAACAGGTGGTGTAGTTTCTTCTAGTATTCCTCAGTGGGACCTGAGGATAGGGGCCTGTGAAATACAGTGCTGGAGAGTTGCCTCTCAGCCTCCTGAATTTGGTCCAACTTGTTCATGATGACAACAGCTCTTCCTTTGTTGGCATCTTTAATTATGATGTCAGTGTTGTTTCTGAGGCTGTGGATGGCATCATGTTCTGCTTAGCTGAGATTCTGTGGTAAATACATTCACGGATTACCTCAGCGTGGGCTTGGCAGAGGACGTACGCAGTATGTGTTTGCCTGATGTTGGAGGCCCAAGGCAGACTGAGGGTTCTATTAGTGTACTTTACAACCTGTAGTCTAATCTACCTGGCTGAGCTAATGGATTTTGACTTTTATTTTGGTGCCAAGGACTCCTACTTGACTGGAACTTCTAATATCTACGCCAAGCCCTCCGCTGTCAGGATTCTGTGTCCACTATGAAAACCATGGGGCTTGACTCAGACTGAAGCTGCATCTTTACAAGATGAGGGCAATGCTGATGGCTAATCCAAAGGGTCTTTGGGGTTAGGTGGCAGTGGTACCTATAGTCAGTGGGCTAATCATGGCCCCATCAGATCAGCTACATAATCTAGGGAGTGTTCCTGGAACTGACTTTGCCAAAGGGGAAATCAGAGGGGCCAGCAACCAAGAGTGCTTCTTTCTTAGTTACACTGAGATGCTCTGTTTATGTTTTCATAGGATTTGGCATTGCCATCTATGCTCTTCTAACCTCAGGATCCAGCGGCTCTAATGGACTCTGTGGAATTGTGGGAATGACATTTTATATAAAATACCCTGATTGATCTAATGTTGGGTGCAAGAAGATGGTGGAGCATATTCAACTAGTTCTGTGTCCCAATTCAAGATACAGTATTGCCCCTTCAAAAGCTTAGGACTGTATACTTTGGAGAACAGCTCTTCCCATATATACTTCTACCTACTCATTGGGGTTCATGTGAGAGGTTCTGTTGAACACCCCATTGGTATGGGAATAGAGGACTATGTGGAACAGGGCCTTTTCAACAGTGGCTCAGAGGATCTGAAATGCCTTGCTAGGGGAAGTGTGCAAGTGCTCATTTTTATTGGCTTTCCAGTGGCATTGCAAGGCACATTTGTTTTGTTTGGCAGTTGAAATCTTTACTGGCACTTGCTTTGAATCTTTACTGCTGGTTTGATGTTATAGCTTTCTTATTAAATAGTAATATTGTTCTAATCTTTATATTTATTAGCTACTCTGAGTAATGGAATAATAAGATGTAAATTAATACTACCAATACCTTTCCATTATCCCTCTCTCTCTTCAGGTTCTTCCCTCTTCAGGGAAAATTGAGAAGCCATCTTCCAGTGCTTCAGCACAGAGTGGAAGTCAGACTCAAAAAGTATTGAAGATGTCAGGACAAAGTGTGCTTAAGCAATCGAAGTCTAGATTTCCTAATGGAAACACAAAGAGGACAACTCTCTCACCTCAATCAATTCAGGCGCCTTGGAAAACTGTTGGAGGAACATCAAAATCGAAGTGGAGGAAATCAAGTGATGCCACTGTAGGTCTTGATGGTACTTTTTGTGTCTGTCTGTCCTGGCCCACCATCACTATCCCACTCAACACCAGCCCCATTCACTCATGCAGCCCCTTGAACTTGAAAAGTTGCCTACCCCATCCTACACTGTTCCAAACCATCCCCTATACCTCTGGAATAGATTTTTAGGGGGCTGCAAGTGGGAGGGAGAACTAAGAGCATATCTTATGGAACTTGGGACCCCACAATGTTTCTAACATGTTGACTCTGAAATATGCTGGATTACTGTGATCTGTTCCAAACTTAAGCTGGAAATAGGTTTTCTTCTCTGTAAAAGCCTTGGAATTATTATATTTGGATACTACAGGTAACATTATGGATGCAGCTAAATCAAAATAGATACTGTTTAGAACAGGAGTCCCCAACCTTTTGGGGATCCGGGGACACATTTGGGAATGTGAGAAACTGCTGAGGGCACCACCACAAAATGGTTCCCATGGAGGATGTAGATAGTCACATAATGGCTGCCATGAGGGCTTGGCTAGTCAAAAGTGAGCTAAAGTAGCGGGTAGGGGGAGAGAAATAGTGAGGCTAAAGGCTGGGAGGAGGAAAAGGGTGGAGGAAGAGCGAGGCTAGAGGCGAGGAGGGGGCGAAACAGCAAGGCGAGGGGGTAGAGAAAGAGCAAGGCTAGAAAGGGAGAGAAAGAAGACTAACCTAACCATTTCCAAAGGTTTTTTAAAAAACATTTTTTGAAGTGGCCAGGGAGTGGAGTTCGCCAGCTCCCTTGGAGGTGCCTGTGGACACCATGGTACCCCAAACAAAGCTGTCTTAGTCAGTATTTAGTCCACCTAGCTCAGTGCTTTCTGCACTCTCTGGCAGCAACTCTTCTGGGTCTTGCACACCTGCCACCATTAACAAGAGATCCTGGGGGACTTACAGATACAACGCCCATGCTCTACCAATAGGCTATAGAATTCAACAATAATGTGGGAATTTGCAGCTTATTTTCCATCTGTGCAGTAGTAACAACAGTATCCTGTTGTTTTTAAGTTCTGAAATGACTACAAATGCATTTGTTTCTGTAGGATAATGATACCTGTGTAATATGTTATGAGGAACTAAGTTCAGCAGTGTTGCATGTGCTGGACTGTGGGCACAGATTTCACAAAATGGTAAGTGGAACTATTAGTTCAGAAAAGTAACTTGTATTAGTTCTGTTGCTTGTGACTTTGTAGACAGTCTTACGGGAGAGTGCCGCTAACTAGCACCCAATTCTTGCTTTGTCCACATGGATTTGTTCCCATGGATGGACATGACTCCTGTTTATCTGAAGGAATGTAATATATGACTTGATCCTTAAGTAGAGCAAAAATCTTGAGTTATGTTGTAGAAAAAAAATTTGACTTGCCACCAAATCAGCTTGGACCCCAAGACCAGTGCATACCCTGGAACTTGCATTTCACTGCTCAGACCCAAAGCAACTCAGCCGTGTATATGGTCACAATCACCCCAAGATGTAACATATCCATAGCAGTTTCTTAAGATTGCAGTGCCAGTTTTCAGGTCACCATCCTAATCCTATTTGGAGCAATTCGTGATGTATTGCTGTATGTACGGACAGACTACTCACACGATGGCTTCTGTGGGTAGTAGCTAAAAGGTATACGAGTGGAAGGCTGCTTGGGCAACAGAGCTTTCCTGCCCCTTCTCCCCCCTGTGCCACTACACTCCCCCCACCCCAGTTCACCACATCCCAGGTCTTTCCTGAGGATCCCCCAACTTCCAGAATTGACTTTCAGGGAGCTGCAGTGGGGAGGAGGAGGGCAGGAAAGCCCCATTCTGCAAGTGGCCGTCTGCTCATATAACTTTTGGATACAACTCCCGAGTATTTGCATCCATGCACAGAGCCAATTATGACTGTGGACTGGCCATAAATTTACACAGCACCTATCATGACTTAAGGCAAAGGTAGAGGGAGGACTTCCCAGCAACTTGAACCCCACAAATCATTTTTGAAATGAAGCATTGCTATTGAAGACATCTGTATTACTTAGTGTTAGTAGGGTTAAAAGTTTTAACTGGTATGCTGATTAAAAAGCACTTTAGTTGGGTGGTTTGATTGCATTAAAATTTACCAGTTTTATCATCGGGGATGGCACAAATTTAAGTTGCAGTTGCAGGTTCAGGACATACTGGTTTTAGTGTATAGCTTAATAAATGAAAACACCATTTTTATTATTTTCTACCACTCCATGGCAGCTTTGAATGAATTGTACGTTATCGTTCCTTTCCAGTATTTCCAAGACCGCTAATGTGTACATTTAATTGATACTAAAAATCAAAGGATCAATATGGCATTCTTTAATCAGGTGACAGCTCTGCTAGTTAAATGGTGGCTTTCAGCCTTTCAAAGTAGGTAGTTTATTCCTGAATATTAAAAAAATATTTGATTTCAGAGCTTGCTGCAGCAGTTTGGGTTCAACTGGTATCAGAAGATGTCACTGCATTTTTATATACAGTGTAAAGATTCAAAGCTATGCTTAAAGTACTGCTGCATATCAAACTATAGAATAGCATTAACTACTTTGATCTTTTGGAAATTTTTGTAATTTGTAATTTTTAAAAAAGCATTGCTCACCTCTGATAACCGTGATTGTTTTTTTTCTAATGAAATGTTCATGATATTTTTCTATGCTTTATACAGTGTATCGGGCCATGGATTAAAGAGCACAGTACATGCCCAACATGTCGTCATCACGTTCTTTTACCCGAAGATTATCCTGAGCTTCCTGGACGGAACAGAACCACTTAGATGTTGTATGTGATTAGCAGGAATACGTGATTCAGATTATTTAGAATCATGATAACGAAGATTTATGTCTAGTCTGTTCCTTCCATTTATGGAGCATTGCATGTTAGATAACAGTAAATTATCCTTTTGAAATTTTTGAGAAAAAGACGGGGTGAACACACTGCAAATCCTACCGTTTTTCCTGACAGCGAGTCAAATGACTTGCACCCTACCTTGTTCACTTCACCTCCAGCTGGATGATTTCAATTTCTATTCTCTTGGCAGTAGTAATCTGGTTTATAAGCATATGCAATAGGCAGTTTTGTCGCATTGCGGCAAAACAGGTAGAAAATATAAGCCTTGAAAATTTGCCTAATAAATGTTATTCCTTTCAATAAAAAATATATTAATAAAAATTTTAATGATGAAACGAGTTCATTTTCTTGCTTTTCTGGACACAGCTATTGTGAACTCAGTATCCTAGATGGTTCACAAGTGGGCAGTGCTGTTCGGTAAATTGGTTCCTGTTGATTCTCACAGGTGGTGTCATCTTTTGCATGAGGGCAGTAGAACACTTTGAAGACTTCAGGTGTAAACTCATAAGCACCCAGGGTTAGTAATGTTATTTTCAAAAGCAGATTGATCTTTTCACAAGGTGAGCGCTCTGCCATTCAAAGATCAGTTAATGTTTGGTTTCAAATATAAACTAAAATATAGGGCTAGAACCAGTGCTTGGAAATTAGATAGCCACAAATGCTTGTGCAAGAGCTAGTGGAAGAATTTGTGAATTGTTGCGAGAGGCTCACTGTGTAAGAGTTATTATACTTCTGAAATTGAAAGAGCATCTGTAAATTTAGTTTATTTTCTCACACTGCTTTAGCATTAACAACCCTTTTGTAAGAAAACAGTTTGACCTTGTGAAGGGACGTTTTTGCCAACCAGTGATGCTAGAATGTACATTCAAATTTCCAGAGAAATATCTAATAATTGCTTCATTTCAACATGAATAATCTTAACCTATTCAATTATTTCCTACCTGGTAAGGAATTCTCTATAATTTGTTGTTGTTGCTAAGGTGTTTAACCATTTTTACTTTAGCAACTCTGAAACCCTATTTCCTCTGGATGCACAGTTATAGTTAAACTAAGTCAACATTCATGTAAGGATTTTGAATTACAGAAGTAACGGCATCATTTCATCTCTCCAAACCAAGTGTCAGGCATTTTTAAATATAAATTATTCAGTCTACCATGGCCCAGCGCCAATGTACAAAGGGATCTTTTGTTCAGCATGAGCACTATTTTCATGAACAATGGCCCCTCCTTTCTAATATACAAAGTCTAAAATATATCTTGTAATGCCAAAATATTTGTAGTTGGTCACTGAATCAGCTCTCCCATGTTAGCAAAAAAGTAATTAGGACATTGGTAATCCTTATCCTGTACTACATTATCCCTTCTTTTGCATAACTCTTGGTAGCCCCAGTTCACAAAATCACAGGGTGATTAATAAGCCATAGTGGCTTCCTAACCACCCTGCATGTGCCAGTTGTGTGCTGGCTGATTTGTGTAATTACCCTTGCCAGGAACAGCTTTTGTTGGCCAAATGTGGCAAGGTTGGCTTGTTGGGGTGGTTACCTGAACCCTTGCTGGCATCAGAAGACATGAGAAGCTGCAGTGGCATCTTAAATTGGCAACCTGGCACCCCAGCCCACCATGGCTAAAATGGCACATTTAAGAGTTTTAAGAACAGAAGAACTTCTGTAATAGCCTGCTGTCTAGATGTGGCCTTTCCCCACCAGCATTTGCTAAATTAACTAGAAAACTGAAATGACTTGATAAAAATAGAATTTGCCTAATTAACTGTTGAATAAGAATTTGAACAATATCAAATATGCAAGATTGTCTTCTGACAATTTTAAAGGGGAATTTTAATACCTACAGATACCGCCAACTTCATATAGGTTTCACCACTCATTTCTACACTTGTTTCTCTTATGAGTAGTTAAGGTCATCCAACCACGGAGTTTGTGCATGCTCCTAGGAGTTATTCTGTGAAATTCCACTTTGAAATTCTTGCCCCAATCCTTTAAAAACAAGTTTGGAGATTCAGTGGGGGAGTTACTGAAATGGAACCACAAAACATTCAAGTACAGTGATACTCAACATTTGCAGCCTTGATCATTTATGTGCATTCTTCTGTCATGCTTAAATCACTATCACGTACCCAGAGGTTGATTGCAGGTAAACCAACATGCTTCTCACATTCCAATTCACTGCTGGGGTGACTTAAAATATGCTGGATAGGTGACTGACTAGCTTTCAGACTGGTCTTTGACTGAGCTGACACCACTTTACTTACTGCCATCAGTATGGGGTGAAGATGCCAAGTTAATGCAAATCCAAGAATACTTGGAGCAGGTGTAAAATATGTACCCTTTCCTTTATTAACTAACATACAAGCAGGCTGAGACCAGAACTTTTGAATAACTTGAGGCACAGATAGAGAGAAGACATGTTTATTTTGAAAAAGGAAGACACATACCTGTATTAAAAATGAAAGGTATTCTTCATACTGTTACATGCTGAAGGCTAAAGAGCAGAATAAGAAACATAGCTAACAGTAATCTAATAGTACTAATCATTTGTCAGGCATTATTCTTGCTAGCCAAATGCAAAATAAGGCTGTCCATCATCATGTATACTTGACCAATCAAAACGCCTGAGATGTGATTAGATAGGGCACCCAAGATGGAAGGTCAACTGTGTTTCTATTCCTCATGGTTTAGTGAGCAAATCAAAAGCAGAACCACTGTAAATGACCAGTCAGATGTATTGTAGTAGGTTATAAGTATTATTTCCCCATTAATTATTTCCTGCATCAGGTAATGATATCGTGCCTTTGAACACAGAGGTTCTGTTTAGCTATCGCAGAAAACAGTTGCTGATACAACGTCTGTGATTGCAGCACTTGCCGCATGAAGCAGGGGGCATCTGTATATGCCCCATCTGGAGGAAATTGTTCACATAAACTACACATCTGCTTGAGTAGCCTGGCTGAGAGGCAAGTAGCACCCCAATCCATACCTTGCATGGAGGCTGCCTGCAAGTGTATAGTCACCGAGCAGCATAGCATTGTTAATACTTGGCATTTATATATAGCACTTTTGAGTGTTTTGTCTTCCCTTCTTGGTAATCTTTACAGCACTTCCAGCTAAGTATCACCCCCATATTCCTTAAACTGTGTTTTTTAGAAGGGCTGGTTGAACCATTTTTTCACTTGGTTTCAGTCAGGGCAACATTGCAAAGGGTAATAGGGCCACATAAGGGTCAGATGTCCTGGGTTTGTCAAAATAATCACACCTTTTTCCTTTAGTATGGCATACTATGGAAGAGTCCTTGTGCATAACAGCAGCAGGTGTGAGGAATCATAATTCTATGGAATAACTACAACTGTTTCAGGCCATCTTGGCTTAGGGTTCTGCAAAGTTCCAGATACTTTTTCACAACCTCTGCTTCATTAAGAAACGGGTAAGGAGTCAGTCTTCTCCTTTAGGGTACCCTAGAACCAAGAAAAATCTGGATTCATACTGGTACCAGTAGGGCCCATTTTCTATTCTCACACATTTTTTGATCAGAGAATCCCATTGCAAAATTTGGAAAGTGCAAAAAAGAAAAATATAATTGTGTTCTGCTTCATGTATAAGTTTGGGAAGTATAAATTAGGTCAGATCATCATAAAATGCAAATCAAATATTTATTTCTATCCTGCCTTTCTCCCAAGGAAATGAAGGTGGTGTATATGATCACCCTCTCCATTTTAATCCTTGCAACAACCTGTGAGGTTGGTTAGGATAACTTCCATCCCTATCTCTCCCACTGCCTACATGCCTTCTCATTTTTCCCCTTGGCTCCCTTTTTCTCTACTTGGGGAACTGTGTTTAGGAGCAATGTAGCAAAAGCTTTCTACAAATTGTCCCTGCTTTGTCATAGTTGTTGGGGTAAGAGGATACTGAATTGTGTGGAGACTGGCATATTGTAGTGGAGTCCCTCATCTTAATATCCATGCAAGCTCCCAAAATAGGTAGCTTTTTAGTTCTATTTCCTGAAAAGCCTGAAGAAACAACCTTCAGATAACAATTTAGGTAAAATTCCTGTTGGTTGTGGCTCACCAAAGAAAATAACACAGTTCAGCAGCATCATGTCAAGCTTCTCCAAGATGGAATGACAGAAGATCAGTGTACCTGTGACTTGGGCAGAGAAGCACCAGGCCAGCCACAAAACTTTACTTTGCAACCTTCTCCCCCACCGCACCCCATGTGTGCAATGGGGCTTCATCCACTGCATCCATAAGCTGCTTCTGAGAAATCAAAACAAAATAATGCCTGGTTGGCACTATTGGAAAATGAGCCATACTCTGTACTATTTCATGGAAATGGACAACTATTTATTTGGTATACAACACTTAGAACCTCATGAGTGATTCATTCACACTATCAACAATCAGTGAGGTGTGTAAGGAGGCATGGCTTAGGATCAGGTCATGGCCAGACTGCCCACTTCTGCCTTGTACAATTCCACCCAGCTGATACCATATCAACATTTATCGTTTACAGGCTGATACCTACCAAGGGTGGGCAGCAGCATAGTAATTATTCTTCCCTCTCCTTATCCATCCACTTTCCCCTATGTTGTCTCAAGTTAATTTCATCACATTCAAACGGCAATCTTGTCAGGAGATGGCAGTGCAGTACCATCCCGCAAGCATGCAAACCATATTGACTCCTTACAGCTGATCCTCTGATAACTGGTTGTTAAGTTAAGTTATGTGTTATTTATTAATCACTGCCTAAATTAAATATCACCCCAAACTGAGATTGATGCTCAAGAGCATTCAAAGTTAAGTTTTTCTTTGAAATGCTGGCAGAGGAAACAGGAAATGCTAAAAGCCACTTTTCTTTTGAAAAAGTTCAGTCACTTTCTAGTTTGCAAGTCAACGGCTTTGGTAAGCACAGTTCCCATCACTTGTGTTTAGATTTAAAATATCTTGTTTTTAATAGGACTTGCAAATACTGCCAAAATCAATATAGTCTTAACACATTAAACAAACTTAAGACCTGGCTGGGAGATTGTTTTGGTCAGAATGACACACTGCCCAAAAGACCTCTTTTAGAACTCCCACATACAAAGGAACAAGCAAATCTAGAAGTACAGTCTAGGTAGTCCTCTGTCTGGTCTGCAATGGTTTCACCAGAAACAGAGCCACCTCCTTCAACAACATCTGATTAACACTTGCTGCATAGTACCACTAATTCTTTTTTTTTTTCATCTGGTTCTTATTGAATACTGACCATGTGGGAACACTTTAACACTTGCAGTTTAGAATTCTGGCCCACCATTCAAAATACCCAGTTATTACTGCCATGAGATGAGAGTACATAGGAATGATCACAGTGCTTAGCTCCTGCAGGGCCAATCCACTGGACTCCCAACGGCTGGGGTGCACCTGTTCCCATGGATAGTCCTGAAACAATTCCTCTAATTAATCAAAGCCTGCAGAGCTTCAGTGGAAAGTTTTCTGTGATGAGGTGATCATCATGCAAGAGGACAACGATGTTAACTTCAAATTCTAGAGGCAGAAAAAACAGCAACACAGTCCTGGAATTAGTCCAGATCATACCATAAATTTCAACTCTGTAGCAAAGGCCCTGGTAACATTTGAAGCACAATCATGGCTTGTAAAGTGGTTTGACATACCTAACTAGAGACATGGATATTAGTACCCGTTCCTTGAATGCTTAGTATCCATATCCATGCAAGGCCGCAAGCATAGATTCAGGTGTCTTGGATCCCTGGATGTCAATAAGCCTGGCTGTTACCAAGTAGGATAAAGCACCATGTCCTCCCCTTGTTCTTTGAGATGCTCTCTGCGCCAGTTTCGCTCAAAAGCAGACACAACCAGTGCAAAATGCAGCAGCCATATTGTTGTGTGGCGTGTGCTTTTGACACCATATATCACTGGTCTGGCACCAAATGCACTGGGTTCCAATCCATTTCCAAGGCCAATTCAAGGTGCTGGTTTTGACATATAAAGCCCTAAGTGGCTTGAGGACAGGATATCTAAAAGACTGCCTTATCCTGTACGAGCCTGCCCGTAGTTTGCAATCTCCATCAGAGACCCTGTTGTACATCCCAATATCCAAGAGAGTTTAAGTTGGTTGGTACCTTTTCTGTAGCAACACTGCAACTATGGAAGTCCCTCCCAATGGAGCTCAAGTTGGCTTGATCCCTACTGAGTTTTGGACAGGCCCTGAAAACTACTGTTTCACCAGGACTTTGGCTTTTAAAATTGCTTTGGCCTTTTTTTAAAGGATATTGTTTTTATTCCATTTTGATTTTAATGGATTTATGTAATTGTACACTGCTTTGACAACCCTGGTGGGCAGGAATGTGATTAATATACTTTCAAAAAATATTAGTTCCATGAAAAGTTAATTCATCAGCTATCAGTGTACTACTTGTTAGGTAGTAAGGATTATATCAAATTAACTGTTTCAAAATGGCCTTCAAAATGCAGAATTCAAAAACATCTCTTCTTACCAACTTTGAAGTTTGTAGTTTCCAGCGTAGGGCAAGTAAACAGCCGGGGGAATACCATGTAGATTGGAATAGGAAGATTTCTGCAGACATCTCCATCAGCAATCTGAATATTCTGAATCTCGGTGGCATCTCTAGCATAACCTTCTGCACAGCCTTTGCAAGAGTGGGATAAAGGTGGCATTAAGAAGCAACCAACCCCTACTAATAACATTTAATACAAGATGAGCCAGTGTACATATAAATGGTTGTATCCGCACATAGGACTGCATGTTAGGACTTAACAGATCTAGTACAATAATGCCTATGACGTTTATGTGCCTTCTTGGCAGCATTTCCTAACTGTGAAATGGCTTCAGCCATTGTTCTGCCTGTAAGCGAGGTGAAATATCAAAGCTTTAATTATTCCAGCAGACATTTTAATTTAATAATTAAACTGAAAATTTTAGTGATTTCTGCTGCTTCTAAAATGTAAAGCCGCACATTTCGGAACATTTATATACATGCATGCATAATGACCTACCACAAGTTTCCACTCGCACCAACTGGAGTTCAATGCTCTTAACTGCAGCATCCGAGTTCACTACCACCAACTCTCCTGTTAGTGGCTGTGTTATGGTGCAGTTTGTTGAACTGAGATGGCCTCTGATGAGAAATTTTGGGAGCAATGCCCTCTAAACGCAAAAGGGAATCCAAGAACAAAGTATACAACTTTGTGAAGAATTAATGACTGTGTTTACCAGTTTCCTCTGTCCCCGCAAGGGTCTTGCTAGGTCAGACCAAAGGCCTATGTAGTCCAATATAGTGGCGAACAAGACGCCTATGTGAAGCCCACAAGCAGCACTTGAATTGCACCCTCCCCACTCAGGTACCCCAGCAACTGGCATACAGGGCCATGCTGTTTTGGATACTGGAGGTAATATATAGCCATTGTAACTAGAAGCCAGTGTTAGCCTTATCCTCCATTAATCTGCCTAACTGCCTTTTAGAGTCATCCAAGTTGAAGGCCACCATTACATCTTCTGGTAGTGAATTCCATAGTTTAACTATGTGCTGTGTGAAAAAGTACTCCCGTTTTCCTGTCCTGAATCTCCCACCATTCAGTTTCATTGGATGACCCCGTGTTCTACTATTATGAGAGGTTTTCTGCACACCATGAATATGAGAAAACTCATAGTTCAGAGGAAGGTGGATGTACAGATAAAGACAGATGGGCACACATTATTCTACAGAATGATATATCCAAGGATATTTATTATTCTTGATATCAAACTTGTTGAGCTTTGTTGAGGATTTCCCTTAGTAAATAAAGGCAACACAACACCCTCAGACAAAGAAGATAGATAAAAAAATCAATTAAAATAATTATATTTTAAAAACCCAAAGTAGATAGATGAAACCTAATGTTGCTCTACCACTGGCAATGGCAGGAGTCAAGGCAAGTAAAAAGACAAAGGAAAAACAGGAACTGTACCTGTCACTCCTCACAATGTAAAAGGTTGGTTGTGATGTGGCACCAAACCTTAACAAGCCCTGTATTTGTACTCTCCACCCCCACCCCACACACTACAGTTTTTCCTCTGCATTTGAGTCTCAGCTATGAATTGCCACTAAATCAGATGTGAGGGGGGAAATCAAAGCACGCAAGTGAGTCGAGGGTGAAGGAAGCATGTGAGCACAGGGCTCAGTCAAACTGCCAACCAATGGTTCTGCATTATATATGACCCTTTTTTTTTCAAGCCACACATGAGGTTACTGTGTCCCTTCCAGCAAGATAGGTCATACCTCTTTCACATTCTGTAGAGTTTCAGGAGTAATAGTAAAGTCCACTGGGCTTGGGGTTGCCTTAGCTTTCTGGGGCTGCAACAAAGGAAAAAAATGGTTAGAACTGTAAGTCTAGTACTCCATTTATGCAGCCTGAGATGCTACAGAGACATCCATTCAAATCATGTGTAAGATGAACTAGCATGGGTCACTAGAGGAACAGTAGCTCTTGCCAGAAGATGACCTTTGCATAAAGGAGCTGCCAGCCATCCTAACTGGCCATCTGTGTGGCAGTAGTATGATCTGACACTTGCTCTCACAGCCTAGTGGGAAATGTTTGCAGAAGGAATTTTTCACTACCAGTGACTAACTATGAAGAGTAGACCCAGGCTATAGCAGAGGGACAGCCTAGGCCTGCACTCCCCTTATGCACAGCAGCAAGGAACAGCTTCAGTATAATTTAAAAAAAAATACCCAGATATATGTAAGATAATATCTAATTATTCCATAAGAGACCAAATTCTTGTCTTTTTGGAGCTATGCAGAACTTGCATGACTTCTGCTATCCCCCCGCCCCCCACTCCAAGCTTCAGGTCTATATTTTTTCTAGCATAAATCTCCATTTCTTTCTTATAACTGGACATAACTGCTAGACTCAACAGCACACATTTTGGCAAGTCCAACATTAGGCCTTACTTATACTAAGAACTTTTTAATGAGTTCATCTACTATAGAATATTCTCTCAAATACAGTTTCATCATTTTATTAAGAAAGGGTTATTAAACTGTTCCAACTCCTAGAGTAGATAGAGCTCTTCTTGAGGAAAAGAGTGACATATAATGAGCAGAACAACTTCAACTAATCTTTTTTTTTAAGTTGTTTTAACATTGGGCATATGAGATGACACTCAAGTATGAGAACAGGTACTTGACCCATGTGTTTTCATTACTAGCTTCTCTTATGCAGTTTGTCAGGGTTATTAGACAAGTGAAACACTGGCAGAATACTCTTAGAAGACTGAAGACGACAGTTAACAAATTCTTGCAACGGGAGGGGAAACACTAATCCAAGCTGTGATACTTAAGTTGGATCTTCTCCCAAACCGTATAGTTCACTTTTGCCAGGTTCGAGAGCTACTTAATTTCATGCAAAGTGCTCATGCTACAACAGTGAAAGGTGGTGTGTGTTTTGTCCCTTTTACTTTAAATTGCTGGTTTGTATGTCATACCAAACTGTTTTTAATATACCCAGTGGTGTCAAAAAAAGCTGACTCTGCAACATTATAGGGCTGTCTGAGAAAACCATGTCTCAAATCCCTTTGGGCTTGTGGAGCTGGTCTCACTGTTCTTTGGATCCTGGCCATTGATGGAGCAACTCCTAATGAATTATTCAAGTTCATGAAACCCTAATTATATAATATTTAATTACTATCCTCTGCCAACTCTTTTCCTCAGAGCTTCAGCACAGAATTTACTGTTGCCTGTAACAATATACTTCATAAAATAAATTTTAAAGGGGTATTAAATCTTTCAAAGATGAGGAATTTCTCATAGTGAAGGATATCATATACACTTTATTGCTCAGAAAGAAAGGAAGCAAAAATGTGATTAACTATTAGCTTAGCCTGGGTGTGTCAAACGTGACCTTTTGAGCCTTCTCGGTACAACCCATTTTGAGCCTTCTCAATACAACCCATTCACTAAATGAATAAAGCTTGAGGTTGTTAAACTCAAAACCCCCAAGAGCAAACGTACTGGTGAGTGGACAATAAATTCACAAGTCTTAGTCAAATCCTTGGCCAGGAGAGACCGCCGCATGTCACATCGAAGGGTATACTGTGCAAAACAAAAGCAGAACAAAAAAAGATTAATTTCCCCCCACCTTGGAACACATACGTAACGCTAGCAACTAATTGTAGGTTAACCGTGGGTTGTTTAACTCACAATTAACCCATAGTGTCCACATTCGACATCACACAGCAACCTCCAATTGGAGGCTACATATGCAAAATGCCAGCAGAACACATCTGGCATGTGCTGCTGTAAACTGTGGGTTAATTGATCCACAATTTGCAGCCATTATGTGTGAGCCAAGTCAAAGAGTACATAAAACGAGTCAGCCTTTATTTTGACAGCTGGGCATTCTAAGACCAACCTGGGCTTTTTGAAGATTTGCCTGGGTTTCTATAAATATTTATGGATAATATGTATTTCAGCTCTCACATAGTTGACAGAATCAATCTACTATTGGGGTCCAATGAATCCCTTTAAAGTCCTAGATGGAAATACAGTTGAGTGATTTCAAAATGAGTCCAATTTAACGTGAAAACTAGATTTTATTATTATTATCACATTTTATTAGACAGTCTAACACAAAACCTATTGGGGCACATTGCACCCTACAAGATTAACTTAAATTTTTCACTGGACTATCAGAAAGCCCTGAAAAAGAAAAAAAGAGAAAATTGAAAATGAATAAAGAAATACTATGCTCATAGAAAATAACTGAATGGGTCGAATGTACCCAAAAATAGCCTAAGGGCGCAATCCTAAGTAGATAGGAGGCCACCTATCCAAAGCAAGGCAGGAGAGGCACGGGGGGATCGTTGCTCTTTTTCACTAGACAGCTGTTTTCGGCTAACAGCAGCGGGAGGGGCAGCTGGGAGGGGCAGCTGCCATACAACACATAGGATGTGTTGTACATGCAGCTCCACTATCCCCGCCCCGGAACATCCCCCAGGCCCACCCCTTTTCAGTTGCTCTGCGCTCATCTTCCAAGCACAGAGGATGGGGCTTCTCCACGTTGCCTCGGAGGCAGCACAGATGAGGAGGGAAGTCGGATTTCTTTATTTCACGTAAAGTGCATGGCAGTAGTCTAATCAGGAAGTTACCAGTGCATGTACTACTGTGGCTAGGTTATCCCTGAACAGGAAAGGCTGTAGCTGGTGGATCAGCTGAAGCTGGCCTGAAGTAGTCTGAGCCACAGAGTCCACCTGGGGCTCCAGTAACAGGGATGGATCTAGGAGAACTCCCAAGCTACACACCTGCTCCTTCAGGGTGTCTAGCAGCAGGTCACTTACCCAATTCCCAGACTCAGGAACCACCAATCCACAGAGCTTCCATCTTGTCAGGATTATTTGCCATCATCCAGGCCAGTAGCCTCCAGGCACTGGTCCAGCACCCTCACCACCTCAGCTGACTCCGATGACAAGGAGAAATAGAGCTGAGTATCATCAGCGTACTGGTGACACCCTACCTCCAAACTCCTAATCACCTTACCCAACGGCTTCATATAGATGTTGAACAGCATAGAACAGAACCCTGTGGCACCCCACAGCTTAATGGACATGGGGTAGAACAGGAATCCCCCAATACCACTCTCTGGAAACGGCCCTGCAGGAAGGGGTGGAACCACTGTGACACAGTGCCCCCAACTCCCATCCTGCAGAGCCAATCCAGTAAGACAGTATGATCAATGGTGTCAAGAGCCGCTGAGAGATCCAGGAAGATCAACAGGGTAGCACTCCCCCTGTCTTTCATGTGGAGTAGCTCATCAGTCAGAGTGACCAAGGCCATTTCAGCACTGTACCCTGGCCTGAAACCAGACTGAAATGGGTCCAGATAATCAGTTTCCTCCAAGAACGTCTGAAGCTGCCCAGCCACCACACACACAAGCACCTTGCCCAAAAGGGGGATATTATCAATGGAGCGATAGTTCTCACATACCTCTGGGTCCAGGGGGCTCCTCTTCAGGAGAGGGTGCACTACAGCCTCTTTTAAGGCAGCAGGAGCCATCCCCTGACACAGTGAAGCATTTCCACCCCCTGGACCCATCCAATCAATCCACTCCTGCTAATCGTATTAGCCAGGATGGGGAAGGGTCAAGCTTACATGTGGTGGGATGGACTGATTCAAGCGTCCTGTCCACATCATCAGGCTGCAAACTTTACATTTGTTTCAAGCCATCATTAAACTTGCACCCACAATCTCTGTTGAAAACAGTTAAATCTATATTTTCTGCACAATTATCGTGTCTCAGGGAAAAAGTCAATGCCTACTCATTGCAGTGTAGCTCCATTAATCCCAAGGGCAGAACTCCATGGGGAACAACCTAATTTACTACACTGGAGTTTTGAGGTTGTAAGACAAGGTCTAAGAATACATATTTGAACTCCTTGTAGCTTGGGAGAAAGCTTTGGGTGAAATATCTGCAAAGAGCACCCTTGATTACTAGCACCAAAATGTTAACAAGTCCTGTGTAATTTATTTTGTTTCATTCTTAATTAAGTTGATAGTGAAAAGTGATTCAGATTTAAGCACTTAACTCTCGCATTAAAATTAATGGACTGTATAACCTTATACAGCAAGACTTATATGTACTTAATTTTGGCTGGACTTATGTATGTATGTATTTATTTACTGAAATTGCTTCTTTTTCAACCAAGGATAAACTGTAACCACATCTAAATGATTAAAAAAAGTGCCTCAGTCCAAGACAGATTAAAATGGATCAATTAATTCCCATTTTAACAACTGCTAAGCTGTCTTTTCTTTCCTATATTGTATTCAGAAAAGCTCTCGCATACATTCTCACATAATAATAAAGCCATTAGATTCAAAGTCTGAAATTAAATATACCGCGAAGAAGGTCAGTAGACAAAAATGTATATATGCGCTAGCACAGCTTTTGCCATATTGTTGCTTACAGTAGAAGTTCTATTTAGAAGGAAGTCTGAGCCAAGACTAGATAAGAGGAACCTCGCTAAGAGGGACAGTTGGCAGGAGGAATGAAGTATGGAAACAACATCGTGCATATGCAGATACATAACAAGTCTGATTTAAGTGGCAATCAAGCCAGGCTGAAAGTGAAATAATTTTATTCCTGTTTGTAAATTTATCTGAAAAGAGCATTTTCTCTTGTGTTAGGTACTCTCATATCTCATGCCCACTATACTACCGAAATCTTTGTTCCGCTTCTTTTCAAATGATAAAGCTATTAGAAAAAATGTTTTTTTTAATGTAGCTTTCTGTTCTAGTACATTTATGATCCTTTACGCCTACATCAATATGTAGAAAAGGTGAGGACCGGGCCAAGGAACTCATGCCAATAATTCCAGATAGCGTGAAACAAGTCTGTTTGTCAAAACAAACTTTTGTAACATTTTTTGTAGAAAAACATAAATGCAATAAATATTAATGTTTATCCATTACCAACTGAAAGCCTCTCTTACCTGGATATTGACAAAAACTCCATGGTAAGTTTCATAGAGAATTTTGTTTCCCTTCACTTGCAGTGGAAACTCAAAAGGAATTTCTGTTTTACCACTGGGCAATTTTCCAGGTTTTATCATTTCGACAGTATTGTTAATAAGTTGAATAGGCTGGAAAAACAGAGAGAAATGGAAAGAGAGAAAGAAATTCAATTATAAGAATTCAAGTTAATTCATGTTACCCTTAACCAACTTCAAGTACAAGCAACAGAGACCATTGTTTACCTGTTCTGAATGGAGTTACACTCCCTCTGAAGAAACAGGTACATAGTTTGGGGGTGCTCCTGGATCTCCCCTTGTCACTGGAAGCCCAGGTGACCTCAGTAGCCTGGAGCACCCATTACCAACTTTAGCGGTGTGCCAACTACAACCATTCCTGGATAGGGATAGCCTAGCTATTGTGGTTCGTGCACTGGTAACTTCATGATTAGACTACTGTAATATACTCTATGTGGGGCTGCCCATGCACCTTGTTCAGAAGCTGCAGCTAGTGCAGAATGCAGCACCTAGGATGTTCAGTGGGGCACCTAGCTATATACATTTTACACCTGGGTTAAAAGGTGTTAAAAGCTGCCCAATAGCTACTGATCTATATTCAAGATCCTGTTGTTGACATATAAAGCCCTAAATAATTCAGGACCACAATTCCTTGCAGACAGCCTGCCCCTATATACAACCAGTCAACCCTTGTGATCTTCAGAGGTGGCCTTATTGGTTATTCCATGACCAATAGAAGGTTGCCATATAATATCATGCATGTGGGCCTTCTCAGTAGTGTTATCCACTCTATGGAACACCCTCCCATGCACAGTTCAAAAAAAAAACAAAAACAACAACCTGTAGCTTATTTTAAATACCCTTTGGAAACTTACTTGTTTACACAGACCTTCTGTAATTTGTAATGGAGTGTGACAATGCTCTGTTTTACTGTTTACTGTAAGTTTTTAATTTTTATATTGTATTACATATGAATTTTAGCATAAACCATTCAGATATTATATTAAGTAGTATAGAAGTATTACATACAAATATGTAAATATTGTTCTTTCATTTGCAATACAGATTAAGCTATCTGACATCTTTTATTACATCAGTTTCATACACGTCTACGAGCTTCATGGAACTGCTATTCTGCTTTCTCTCCAGAGAACTCCAGGCTGAAACATTCACTAGCAGAAATTGAAACAGTTGCTAACGCCTGGACTAATACAGCAACAATATTCCAACAGCTCCCTCACATTGTTCTGTATCACTGTAAACCAAACTACTAGAGCGTCTAAGTATTTGAACATTTAATATTCCCTATGCTGGTGATCCATCAGACCATGGCCTGGGAGAGAGCCACTGGCAGGCTGTAGAGGCTTTAAGGACTGGCTGCCAGCACTGGATATTGAGAAGAAAGGTGCAGAGGATAAAGGCTTAAAATGAAGTGATGGGTGTTATCGCTGGTCCCGGACTGGTCTCTCAAAACAAAAGCACAAAACCTCATTTCATGTTCAATGCCATGTTTCTATGCACTGCTACATTTTCAAAAGCCCATTTCATTTTCACTTCTCAACGATTTAAAAATTGCTCAACAGAAAGTAATGAGTAAAAATAAAATGCCTCACATATTTGCATATTCAAGTCGGGAAGTTAAGCTTTACTCGATTACCAACAAATCCTCAAGGACCACTTTAAAACATCCCCAAGTTTAGTGCTATTCAGATCAGGACTTCAAGACTGCATTCACTAGCATATGAAGTGAGGGTTCTTTATATCTATTTTTTTTCTTCTGAAAAGCTGTGTCTCTTTTGAACAGCTAAGTTACAAACCTTAAGTTTAAAACAGGCTTTTTTATTAGCTGGCAACACAACTAACTGCCACTATAGGCAGTCACTACCATACAGGGGGTCTTGAAACCTGCTCAGCTGAGATCACATTACACGTTGTAGCACAACACTCTGGTTTTAAAAGCTAGTTTTATCCTTCATAGTTATAGGAAGAGAACCCTGAATAATTGTTGGAAGCTTACAAGCCAGGAGTACGGGTAGAAGTTTCTCTGCACAGTGGCCAGTCCCTTCCCTTTCTTCCTATGCATCTGCTGCTTCTGATTCATGAACTCCTCCTTTGCTAGTACCTGATAAAAATATCATGGAACAATCCCAATGCACATTCTCTCAACCACCAGAGAGACATCCAGACACCTCAAAACCTGAGTAGTTCACACCAAAGCACTGTGACTTATACCTAACATATACTTGGCAAATGGACTGAACAATCATATCTCAGCTTATTAAGCAGAGATATGCATAAGCCTTATCTCCTTTGCTCCTCCCTTTGCTCAAGCTGTGATTAAACCAAGAAGTCTCCAATTAATCATAGTTCTACGATTCTTCTGAACCAGGAAACTATGGTTACCAGCTTCAGAACAAGCCAAGATATTAAAGCAACTTAAGCCATGATTTAATATCCTCGCTTGTTCCTAATCTGGTAAATGCTGTTTCCAGGAATATACAGACTGGGAAACTATGGTAAATTCGAGGCTTCCTAGTTTGATTATTGCATTTAGTGAAGGGCCTGTGTGCATAGGAAAGGAGTCTCCATGCATATCTCAACTTAATAAACTGATAGTCTGCACAAGGTCAGTGACTAAGGTACAGTATGTTTTTTGAAAAAATGACGATTAATTCATTAATTATACAGGAAATCATTAGCAACTAAACAAAAAACAAACCGCAGAAACCAGGAAGTTTTTGATATAAGACTTTATACTTCATATAAAGAATAGGTTTAGGAAAGCTTTCCATAACCATTATTTTTACTATTTGTACCTTAACAGAATTGTAGAAGGCTTCAAACACACCAACGCTTTTGGCACTGAGTTGTAGATTTACAGATCCTTCCATTGTTAATGAGATTCCCTGGTGCTGAAGTGCATCTCTGCTTGTTATGACTACCACTCCAGTGAGAACTTCCTAAGCAGAGAAAAATAAAAAAGAACAAAGAATCAGTCAGTTTTTGTCTTGTTATTTTTTAGGTTTCAGTGGCAACCATAGGTTGCTATCATTATCCGAAAGCATCATCCACTGAGGGAAAAAAAGGACAGTGAGGGAAGGAGTACAGCATACATAGTTTTGTTTGTCTGGCACTCTTCTGTCCCAGCAGCACCTACTACGCAACATTGCTAAATAGTTAGCGTCACTGAAAAATGCAGCTCCATTCATGAGCTTCTTCTTGCATGTCACTTCCTTGTAAATGCTTTTGGATTCTCCAGGATAAAAGGTGCTATAAATGAAACATTACTAGCACTGGTTTGTGCCACAGTAGTGGCAGATGACTTCCTAAAGAAGAACAAGCCCCTGTATTAACGAGATGTTTCATAATTAAAGAAATGTACTTGTAAATTCCTTAACATTGCCTAGGGATTCCCTGTAAAAAAAATTTATAATGCATTTTGACAATGGCAGTGAGTAAACCTAACAGTTCTTTTGATGTTCTGCCCCCAGATCATTTATTCAGAAGTAGCTCTAAACCAGCACTGCAAATAAATCTCCAAGAAGTGCTTCACATTCCCTCCCTGATAGGGTTGCTCATCTGAGTGTGAAAACTGAGCCTGCTCTGGGCTACATCTCCAACCTCAGAGATTACAGAAAGTAATAAGAGCATGATGTTGTTTAGACTCCATGAAATGGGCTCAGACTGGCTTCCAAGTCTGGGAAAGCAAAAGAGCAAAAGTTCCAGCGGGTCTGGTCATCATATCCATTGAGTTTTCCTTGCTGGCTGCCACAGAGAAGATACCTTGTTCCCTTTCCTGCTTAACATGACCCATGCGGACGCTGGGTGAGACTATAAAGAGGCATGGAGTTCAGTGCCATCAGTGTTCTGGTGACAGCAAGCTCATTCTCTCCCTTTTTCACGTGGCAAACTAACTGAAGCTGAATTTACAGAAGACTACAGTGGTTACAAAGAGCTTGAACTTGTTATTTAGTAAGAATAACCCTTATGACTGAGAAGTCCAATCTCTAATGGTCATGCACGTTCACAGCTCTAGGATGGCTGGATCCAACACTGTACTTTTTACCATCATCTGATAAGGAGGCTACAATAGTGTGTCAGACTCAAAGTGTGAAAGAATTATTCATGTATTTGTAATTTTGACAGTACAGTACTAGGATGCACTCTGAATAGATCTGCTCTTGATGATTGTTCCAAAATTTCAGCGAGTGGAGAAATTGGTGGCCAAAATCCTAAAGGTGGTAGGACACCAGAAGTGCATTATAACAGTGCTTCAGCATCTGCCCTGGCTTCCTATCGTCTGGAAAGCACATTGGACAGTGCTGGTTTAAGCTTAGAGCTCTTTGAGCCTAACATACCCTTCAGAATATGAGGCTATATCATCTTCTATATCCCAGTGAGATCCATAACAACCTTTTGAAATCATTTCTGGACCATAGTCACTACCTCAAAATAATTGAAATCTTCTCTCCCGGAACTTGCCAGAGGCTGAGCATTATTTTGAAGTGCTGTTAAGATCTTTACATTTGAACTGACTTTTAGCAGCAGGAATTGACTACTGAGGGCATGGCAGTATCTATTTTATTGCCTTTTAATTGGTTATTTTTGTACTAAAAATCATTATGGCCAATAAATGAGTCACTTGTTCTTCTGGTGAAATTCATAGTGGAAGGAAGCGCTACCCCAGATATGATGTTAAGGCCAATTTGGGAGCAAGTTTGTGTTCTGGTTTGGAGGGAAAAGAGTTTCCTAAAATTATAAATGATGTAGAGTAGGCGTGGATAATTATTTTTCTCTGTCAGGGGCCACATTCCCTCAAGAGAAATAATTCAGATGTCGAATGCCAATACTGGGCAGTGCCAACACCAGTGGTGGAGCCAGAACTGAAAGTGGGCAGGCTACCCCTTTCTCTCTCTTCCTAACACTCCTTTCTATTTTCCTTCCCTCCCAAGAGGGCTGCAGGGAAAGGACAGACTGCTTTTGTGAGAAGTCTGATTGCTTGCAAAGGACTTTAGAAATTAGGCTGAGGACCACATGACACCATAAGGCTACAGGGTACCCACCCCCAGTGTAAGGAGTAGAAAGAGAGCACATCCCAGAGCATGACCTGAAGGCACATGACGCAGCCACCTTGCTGAAGCTAAACAGGTCCGGGTACGATCAGTGCTTGGAGGTGAGACCACCTGGGAAATGCAGGTAGCCAGAGATCCACAATAGAAAAAAAGGTGGGAGATAACTGTAATAAATAAAATTAAATGTAAACATTCTTTCCCTTCTCCCATTATACTTAGAGATGTGAAGGCCCAGAAAACAGCAGAAAAATTGAAGGAAAATGTTTTTTTTTTAAAATCTGTGTTTTTTACAAGGACCATTATGAAATATTTGGTTTCATATGGATTATGAAACACTTTCTTTTAGAATGTAAGACAAGGTGTTCTTATATTGTTACCTAGCCTTTACTTCCTCCAAATGAGTTTTAACAACTATATAATAAGACTTTTATAGAAAGACTAGAGATGTAAAATGTCTGGAAATAATGAAGCCATGGAGGGAAAAAAAATAAATTCTCTCTGCAAGATGCCTTGCAGTTATTCTTCCATTCCTTATGCCTGTAGTTCCTTATTGCACTACAGATGCAGAAAAGGAACTGTGAAATAGCTTCTCCTTCAGATCAGTTTTCTCTAAGCTCTACCCTACAAACAAGAAGTTCTGCTTGTTTTGAGCAATGGAACCTTTTGTTTAAGGATGCATATAATGCACATTTTTCTGTTAATTCATGTGCTCTTTCCCTCTGGCTCACCAAAGTCACTGCTCCATGCACAGTACAATCACACACAACATTCAATTCAAGCTTTACTTTGGGAAAGAGAAGCACACCAACTTTAGGCTGGGCCCTATCCAGGGTTTACAAGAGAATACTGAATTCCAGGAGAGAGTGGCAAGCAACGACCTCAGAGCCCACTTCAGCAGGACTTAACCCCCCCCCTGCCCCCAGTCCATGTACCATCAAGTATCCTGTGGGAAAAATTCTGGGAGACAAGCAGACAAAGAAGACCTCAGGGGCTTGCTCCAGCTGGATTTCCCACCCACCCAACAGGACCATCTACTACCAACAGCTCTATAGAAAGGATTCCAGGAGAGAGGCAGGTGAAGGAGACCTCAGGGCCTGCCCCAGCTGGACTTCCTGACACCTCCACAGGGCCATCTACCATCAACAGCTCTGTGGGAAGACTTCCAAGAGAAAAAGGGAGGTAGATGAGGGTGACACCTGCTCCTGTTCCAACTGGATTTGCCCCACACCCAGGGCCATTTCCCACCAACTGCCCTGTGGGAAGGATCCTGATGATTTATCTATTTGATTTATTAAGATTGTTTATTGAAATTTTATTATTTTTATGTTATTTGTAAGCCACCTTGGTAAGATTTGTATGCTGAAAGACAGCATGAAAATAATTATCATAAATAAGTACTCCAGCAAAACTTTATAGACATCACAGCATGCCAGCAACCTAGTAAATTCTTACAAAACAGATGAGGCGGCCAACGTGTGCCTGGACTGTAGTACTTCAGAGTACAGCTGGGTTAAGGAGGGAGTGAAACTCCATACCCGAAACAAAAATTCCTTACAAAATGATTTCAGGGGGAAAGATTCTAGACTTGTTTTCTCCTGGATATACTAGTTTTGCAAGAGTAGAGCAGCTTTCCCCAACCTGTTGCCCTCCAAATATGTTGGGCTTAGAGATACATTTCCAGGAAGTTTTAAGCCATGGGAAAAAAATCAGGGGGGAGGGGGATAGAAATTTTGAGAAAAATGGAAAAATAAGCAATACTTATTTTTAGCAGTCTTTACAGATCTAAAATCATGTTGTTGCTTCAGGGCAACCTTCTCCAACCTGGTGCCCTCCAGATATTTTTGGCTTCAGCTCCTATCAGCCTCAGACAGGATGGCCAACTGTCAGGAAGGCTGGGCAGTGTAGTCCAAAACATCTGTAGGGCACCAGGTTGAGGGCTGCTTTAGGAATGTAAAGCGGCCTTTATGTTCCTAAAGTTATATTATGTAAAACTTGGTTTGCTCATAAAATTAGTATTATATTCGAAACTTTAAAAAGTGAACTCAGAAAATTTTTAATTATTGTCAGAATAAATTATACTTTAAAAATTTAATATACCAAACATGAGTAATTTTATGAGTAAACTAAGTTATACATAACATTTTTTAGATTCCTACTTCATGTCTGACCAGAGGGAACTTCAGCAAGTAGTCCCTGAAACGTCTCAATCATCTCAGAAGCCAAAAGAAGCAGGAAGAACTGGAGGCAGAGGAAGACAAGTCCAGAAACACAGGACTCTGTAGATCAAAATCCGAACTGCCAAGAACGTACATTTTATCATACAGTGACTCTATTCACATGTTGGGAAACTGAACAGTGACTTGGAGCATTCCAAAACGCTTATCAGTAATAGATACAATGGATCAGTAATTTTAATAAGAAATGGAAGAAATAACTATGCTGAGAATCTTACAGAGAGGATTAAAAAACATTTTCCCCCATGGCTGCATTATTTCCAGACATTTTACATCTCTAGTCTTTCTATAAATGTCTTATTACATAGTTTTTAGAACTCATTTGGGGGTGGGGAGTAAGGCTTAGTAACGATACATAAACACCTTGTCTTAAATTATAATCGAAAATATTTCATAATTCAAAGCTGTTCAATTTATCGGAAGAAAACAAAAACGGTCCTTGTAAAGAAAAACGGGAAAAAACTTTTTTTCCTAATTTTTCCTGGGCCTTCACATCTCCAGCTGGGCTAACCCAGCCAGCACAGGCTGGTGATGATGGGCGTTGTAGCCCAACACGGCTGGAGGGCACCAGTTTGGCGAAGGCCAGTGTAGGGAATCTTTTTCCCCTCGCGGAGGAGAAGCGGTGCAGTCCGGAGCGCTTTACCACCTCAGCCGCTGTTCGGTGTGAACGAAGCCACACGCCTCCCGCGGGACCCGCTCGGCGCTCGCTCCCAGCACACCCGCCTCCTCCGAGACCACAAGGCTGCAGTAACAGGCAGGCTCCCTCGCTCAGGAAGCAAGCCCGGTTGTTTAAAAATAGCGGGGCCCGAAACGCCATCCTAAGCGCGCTTACTCAGGAGTAAGTCCATGTATGTTGAATGGGGCTTACGCCCTGGAAGGGGCCATAGGACGGCTTCTTTCCTCTCCCCGAAAAACAAACGGACAACCTCCATTCCCCTCCTCCTTTTCACCCCCCCGCCCCTTTTAGTGCCGCGGCGCCTCCTGAGGAGACTCACCCCACAATGATACACCTTGTTGGCCCGCTTGATCTTGATATCCAGCGCGGTGCCCATGGCGACGCCCTCCCCGTCCTCTTCCCCCTTCGGATCACGTGGATTCACAGCCTGCGTAACCTTGACCACATGACTCCGGCTACGTTCTTTCCGGGCGGGAAAAAGCAGGGAAGGTCCGAGCCCTCGCTTCCGCCTTTTCGCTTCCCGCCCCCTTCTAGCCGCGCCCTCTTCCAAGGGGGTTCTCCAACGGCTATATCCGGTTCTGTAACGTTGCACCTTAAGGCGCCGTTTATTTTAAAAACTGGGTACGTCATTCCAATGGCAGCTCCCTCCAGTTTCCGCCCTATACGTTTCCTTCTCGCTGGTTGCCTAGCAACAGCGTAAGTGGCGGCGGCGGCGGCGGCGGCGTAAAAAAAAAAAATTTGCTGCCTCTTGCCGTTTCATTGTGACTGAAACCAGAGTCTTCGAGCAGAAAGAGCGAAAACCGGGGAGGAGAAACCCGTCCCCGCCCCGAAAACCTACTGGCTAAGGAACTACATTTCCCGGCCTGCAGCCAAAGGAAGATTAAAATTGTTGCTAAATTACGCAATACGTGTAAACAGCCTAAACGACGCCTATGCCTCACAGTATGATGGGAGATTTATGTGTGTGTGAGCGTATGTGCATGGGGGGGGGGGGGGATATATGCTAGGCTAGCGCTGCAGTCCTATGCACCTTGGCCTGGAGGAAACTCCACTGAACACAGTGGTATTGGCTTCCGAGTAAATATAAATAGGATTGCACTGTAAGTGACAAATTTTGGGATCCTGATAGTAGCTGTAAAAATAAGGAGTTGGATAGCACCTTAAATATTATGCACATAGAGCTGGGAGTAAACTACAATGAATACAGCGGGGCTTACTTATGAGCAAACATAGGATTGCGCTGTAAGAAATAATGGCAACAAACCTATTCACATTTACTTGGGGGTATGAACTCCGTGGGACCTAGTTCTAAGCAATGCATAGGGTTGTCCGTTATTAGAGTATGTGTTTTCCTGCCCTACAGCCTCACATGCATAAAGTATTGTGCTAAATTAGTAGATATATTTCAGAGGGGGATGCATGTTTGCCAATTGGTCAAACGGAGATGTCCTTAAAAAAAAAAGACTGTTACAGAACCGAAAGCAATTTCCATACAAGGGTTTAAATAAGAGAGTTCCAATGTGATCCATCCTCCTTGAGTTTGTTCAGAGTGTGTCCTTCAAAATGTTTGGAAGATTAGAAAAGCAGAATGACAGGTAGCCATATACAGGAAATTAAATTAAATCTTCATTACGTTGGAAAAAAGGAGGGTAAGGGAAGACATGATAGATGTGTACAAAATGATGCATAGTGTGGAGAATGCGGATAGGGAGACATTTTTTATCCCTCTCTCAAAATACTAGAACCCGGGGTCCTCCTATAAAGCTGATCGGTGGGAGAGTCAGGACAGATAAAAGGAAGTGCTTCTTCACACATCACATAGTTAAACCATGGAACTCGTTACCACAGGATGTAGTGGTGGCCACCAATTTCAATGGCTTTAAAAGGGAGTTAGACAAATTCCTGGAGGAAAAGGCTATCAATGGCTACTACTCTTGATGGCTATGTGCTACCTTCAATACCAGAGGCAGTGAGCCTATGTACACCAGTTGCTGGGGAGCATGGGTGGGAGGGTGCTGTTGCGTTCATATCCTGCTTGTGGGTTCCTGGTCGACAGCTGGTTGGCCACTGTGTGAACAGAATGCTGGACTAGATGGATCCTTGGTATAATCTAGCATGGCTCTTCTTATGTTCTTACATTGCTGTGTAGACAGCTGTATTTAGCATTCAATCCTATGCATGTTTAGATAGAAAAAAGTTCTACAACTCCCAGCATTCCCCAGCCAGCATGGTTGGCTGGGGAATGCTGGGAGTTGTAGGCCTTTTTTTGTCTAAAGGTGCATAAGATTGCACCCTTAGAAAATGAAATTGTAGGTCTTTTAACAGTCCTCTCTGTTGGCTGAGGGAGACTGCTGCCCCATCCTAACCCCTCTGGGGCAGCCATCCCAGCTATCCCTCTGGGGCAACTACTTCATTATAAAGCATAATTTTATATTCCTGACCTTTTTGTCTGATTCTTTGTTGCTTAACTGTGTTGCTTAAGTATGTTGCTTAACTGTACACACTAGTGGCTTGAACGACAACTCAGTTAAGGCGGAAGAGTGGGCAACCTTGTGTAGTCCTCCTGTGCTACAGGCAAGATTCAGATAAATATCCATTGACAAACTGGAGGTGATAGTACTATCATACTATCAAAAAGCTTAATCCAATTAATATATTGTGGGAGGAAACCAAAGTGCTCTGAAGCAGAGAACAGAAAAGCCAATTAATCTTATCAAAGGCCTTTTCAGCACCTAATAATACCATACCTCGATTATCAGAACCCCTGCTATGTGAATTAAGACTGCAGTAAATAAATTTGATCAATACATTGTCCATCAGGATGGATTAACAATGGTAATATTGATGGTAGTCTAGCAGCTAAAACTAAGGGGAAGATTTTGAAATTAACAGTTAGTAAAGATATGGGTCTATAATTAGAACAATAAACTGGATCTTTCACAAGTATTACTGATATTCTAGCCTCTAATGTAAGAAAGAGGTAAGCACTTTGTCTTAATAGCACTGTTTTTAGATAGGCAGATTGCCCTTAAGCCCTTTATACCATTCATTATTAAACCATCTGGTCCTGAGTTTTTATTGTTTTTCATACTTTTCATTACCTCTTTGCTTTCTGTATCGGTTACTGGTGTGACTAGGATATTTACTGATAATCTGTCTATATGATGAAGATCCCATTTATTTGAGGCATATTGGCTTGGATCCAGAGTTCTTGTGAATGGAATTCCTCTCACAGGATACTCCTGCTAGGGCAGGGATGGGGAATGTGTGGCTTTCCAGATGTTGTATTGCAACTCCCAGCATCCCTCACCAGCAGCTATGCTGGCTAGGGCTGATGGGAGTTACAGTCCAACATCATCTGGAGGGCCACACATTCACCAACCCTGTGCTATACAAAGGAGGGGGGAAGCGTTGGGGTTTGTTTTGGGTTTTTTTTGCTGATTCCTCTTTCCACCCACGGGCATCTGTGCCCCCTGAAAGGCTGTTCCAGAGGATTGGGAGACCCTTCAGAACAGTGTGAGAGATGGCAGGGAGCTGCACGGGGAAGGGTTAATTGGTAAAAATCACCTCCCTCCATTTCCTCCAATGGGAATTTCTGCGGGATCTCAGTTCCTTCTAAAAGCAGAAGGAGCTCTTTCATTCATGGGAAGGACATTCTGGCTCCAGCCCATTTAATTTATGCTTTAGAGAGATTAATGTTAACCAAATAAGGAAATTTATAAAATTCTTCAATTTTACAAATGCTTTTTGATATTGTATAGATTTATCTTCTAGTATCATTTATTGGAGGTATTCCTGGACCTTTGCTATTTCAAGGTAGAAGCTCACTGGCTCACTCACCTGTTTCCCAGCAATCTTGCTTTATGCAAGCTAACCTAAATGCTGCTTTATTTGCATATACCTTACTAATTTGGAATTGCAAACCTTTTATAATATTATAGTTCATTTGTGTAGGAGAATCATAGAAATACTTAAGTGTTTTGGCAAGCTTAGAGAGCAATCCTATGGGGGGAGGGGGAGAGAGAAAGCAAGCTGGAGCAACTGCTTTTTCTTTTCAGCTCTCACTGGCTGGGTGAAAGGTGAGGGGCATGACAGATGCACATACCCCACTTTGGGACCTTTTACAGCACTTTTTTTCCTTTTTAATTTTTTCCCTTAAATTTTTCCTCAGAATGTGTCTGGGTAATGGGAAGGATTTAGATCTTGTGGATCCACAGATTCTTCCAGCACACTCCCTTTTTGTCCCTTCTGAAGTCAGGAATTCCAGCATCAGGGAAGCACTGTTGTGGACCTTTCTGCAACTGCAAGTAGGAGATTTGCGAAGTTGGATATCCCTCTCCAAGGATGGACCTCTCTCTGTGCCCTTGGAGAGGGGGATCCGAAAAAAAAACTAAGATGCCCTCTCAGGGACCATAAAATTGCACCCTTAGTTTCCAGAATAAGCCATTCAGATTCCTGCATTTTGCATTTATGAGAGGTGATGATCCTTCCTCCTATAAAAGAAAGTCATGGTGCCATAATGGATTTGTTGTGAAGGAGAAGTAGAGGAGTTTCCTTGGAGGAAGGCCCATATCTCTGCCCTCATTTGTGGTACAAATGTCTCATCCACCAACAGAGATGTGTTAAGACACTACCACAGTAGGAACACTTGGAACTGACAGTCTATAACTTTTTTCCCCTATTTCGCACAAGATTTTCTGACTTGCCAGTCTTCTTTCAAAGATCATAATCCTGTCTTCAGGTAGCATAAAACTACACAGGAGAGACAGGTGGGGGCTTGAAAAAAGTGAAGAAATTATTTCCTTAATAGCATGGACAGAAATAAAAAGATAATAAGAATTGAGTTAATTACACTGTTCAGTGGCATTGTCTAGCAGGTTGGCAAGCTGAAATGTTAAAGATGCTTTGCATGCTTGTAACTGATGTTAACTTGAAGCTATTGCTCTATTTGAGAGCTTATGGGAGGGTCATTGTACCAACAAGAACATTTATTGTTATATATGGATCAGCTACGCAAACTGATTTTGGATTAATTGTAAATAACATGGGATTGGAATATTATTATTATTATTATTATTATTATTATTATTATTGATCTCTCAGTAATTGTTATTCATTGCAATTTACTGACAATTTCATTCTTTTTAAAAATTATTCTCCCCACCTGGGGAGATGGTATTTAACCGATTCCAGAGGGTATAGCTTCCTTAGATGCACAATCTGGGGGTGCTATTAAATTCATCTTTATCATTTGGGGCTCAAAGTAGCCTTGGTGTCACGAAGATCCTTCTATCAGTTGAAGCTGATATGGTGGCTGGAACCCCTCCTGGACAGAGATCGTCTGGCCACATTTATCTATATTTTGGGTAACTTTTAAGTTAGATTTTATGTGGTACTGTCCTTGAAGACAGTTTGAAAACATTAGCTAGTCCAGAACACTGCAGCTAGACTGCTAACAGGGACTGGGGGTGGGGGTGGTGTTTCCACACTATCGGCTTCACCTGGCTTGCAACTTTGTTGCCATGTTTCCCCAGTCGCATCTGCTCCTTTTCCAGTTTCCATGGCGCTTCAAGTCCTGGCTTATCGCTGTAGACTGGGGCTCTGTGCTGTTTCCACTGAGCTCTAATCAAATTATTTTCTTGATGGCTGGGTGGAGTCTGGGTTGGGTCTGATTACCTCATCCGTGTTCCCGCCTCCTCCCCCCTCCCTCTCCCCCTTCACTGCCAGAAACATATTTCCGGGTGGGGCGGGGAGATTGAAAGTGAATATCATCAGACTGGCAGGGGCTGCTTGAACCAATCAGAGAGGCTCCCCCCTCCAGACTCTACTCCCCTTAATGGCAATCTCAGGAACAAGCCTTATTGACTACAACAGGAGTTACTTCTGAGTAGACTTCCCGGACATATGCCCGATTCTGCCCATTTTTTTTCCTTTCCCTCTCCCTCTAAATAGCAGGCTACTGCATTAGGAGGTACCCCAAAGGCTAACCACGTTAGCAGGCACATGCTAAGTCACTATCTCATTATCACACTGTTGCACAAGTCTTCCATCAATATGCATACCCTCCACATCAGTATGTTGCTATGACTATATCACTCCATCACGAAATAGCACTATCGCGCGATATCACTTTAGTCCAGGGGTGCCTGCTGACTCCTATTGAGGTCAAGGGGGCTTGTTCTGGAAAATGTGCTATCACGCGATAGCGCAAATGCATGTTAGTGCTATTTCACAATTGAGTGGTAGAGTCATAGAAAGATACTGACATAGAGGGTGTGCATATTGATCCAAGACCTGCACAATAGTGTGATAATGAGATAGCAACTTAGTGTGTAATATGAAAACTAGGCAATGATGTTTCCATGGTCCAAACAACACAAAGGAATATTAGCCGTGGATTGTCCCCACATGTAGTTCTAGGGAAGTGACCTGAGGTAAACCTTATTTTCAGGCTGTAGTGGGAGTACTTGCTTGCCTACAATAGCAGGCTTATTTGCACTAGTATTCTAGCACTGATTTTCAATGATGTTTTCAAAGTTGTTCCCTTGGCATCCTGCTCCAAAACAGCGATGAAACTTCCGGAAAACAGGGAGGGAAAGAGTTGGGCCACTGAGGTCACGAGCGACATACCCACAAAGGCTGGGCTACACGCCCCATAGGCAAGTCTATGATACCGAACCCAGTGTGGTTGTGGAAACAGGTTAGTAATGGAGCTGACGTAAGCTGGAAAAGTCGGACTATAACCAGTCTCAGAAGAAGCAGTTTTTCCGTGACAAAATGCGGGACTGGTGCTGAATGGCCATGACATCATGGAAACACAGAGACCTCCCTGCACAGCCAGGTTGGAGTAAATTGCTGGTGGGAACACAGCCCAGGCAAACAGATCATATCTCACCTATATATTAAAAAAAACCCCTCCACTGGCTCGTATTAAGCATCTAAGCTCAATTCAGAGTGCTGGTCTTCACCCTTAAAGCAGATGTGGGCAATTTGTGGCCCCCAGATGTTGTGGGTTGCAACTCCCATCAGCCTTAGCAAATATAGCCAGTGGTGAAACATGATGGGAGTTCAACAACATCTGGAGGGCCACAAATTACCCACCCTATTTTAGAGTCCTATATGGCTTAGCACTCAAATACCATTTGGACTGGCTTTTCCCACATCAATCTTCCTGCTGAGTTCATCATCTGAGGTCTGAAACGTGGCAGGTAGCAACTGGAGAGGAAGACTTTCCCATGGTGGCTCCTTGCCTTTGGAATTCCCTCCCCTGGGAGACCCACTTTGTGCCCAGGGCAGGGTCTGAAGGTACATGAGGCACCCACCTTGCTGAAGCTAAGCAGGTCTGGGTCAGTCCTTGGAGGGGAGACCTCCTGGGAACTGCCACCTTGAGTTTCAAGATGGAAGAAAGGTGGAACATAAATGCAATAAATAAAGAAATATAATAAATTTCTAAAACATTTCTCTTTTCCCATGCTTTAAAGAACTGCTAATCTTGGTGTATTTAGCTTTTATTTTATTGTCTGTTTGAATGGACAAGCTGTTTTAGTTTGTTGTGGTAGTTTGTATGTTCTGTTTTATTACTGTCTATTTTTAATGGTACTTTTATTGTTTCTTATACTTTGTTAGCCATCCTGGAGGAACATACCGTATACTGAAGGTATGGGATATAAATTATATAAATAAATTAGAATTAAAATATGCACAACATCAACCATGAAAGCAACAAAAACATGCCAAACAGAGCACAAAACAGCAGCCAGAGAATTACAAAAAAACAAGCATCAGTTAAAAGCTTGGTGGAACAAAAAGGTTTTCACCCATTACCTAAGCATTAGAAAGTCTGAGCCAGTTACGCACCTTTAGGAAGCAAGGAACCAAGAGCAGGAGTTCTGCAAAGACAACAATAGGCAAAAGAAAATCTCATTGGGCCATAGTTAGAGGAGAAACTCTCTAATACATGCTTGTCACAGGCCATTTGGGACTTTAAAGGTCAAAGCCAGTCCCCTGAATTGTGCACAAAATTAACTAACAATCAGCACAATTTCTCTAGCACTAGTGTGATGTGTCCCCTTCATGGATCACTGCCTTGTTGCGGTGAAGGGGCTTGTGTAATTCAGTGAAGCCATAAGCTATGCCGTGCAGGGCCACCCAAGACGGACAGGTCATGGTGGAGAGTTCTGACAAAATGTGGTCCACTGGAGCAGGAGATGGCAACCCACTCCAGTATTCATGCCAAGAAAACCCCATGGAACGTATCACAAGGCTAAAAGAGATGACGCCGGACGATGAGACCCTCAGGTCGGAAGGTGTCCAATATACTACTGGGGAAGAGCAGAGGGAATTTCCAAGTATCACCAGAAAGAGTGAAGCGGCTGGGCCAAAGCTGAAAGGACACTCAGCTGTGGATGCGTCTGGTGGTGAAAAGAAAATCCGATGCTGTAAAGAACAGTATTGTTTAGGAACCTGGAATGTAAGGTCAATGAATCAAGGTAAGCTGGAGGTGATCAAACATGAGATGGCAAGATTGAACATCGACATCTTGGGAATCAGCGAACTAAAATGGACAGGCATGGGCGAATTTAATTCAGGTGACCATTATATCTACTACCGTGGGCAAGAATCCCTTAGAAGAAATGGAGTAGCACTCATTTTATTTTAGTCAATAAAAGGGTGGGAAAAGCAGTACTGGGGTACAATCTCAAAAATGATAGAATGATCTCAGTACGAATCCTAGAACTAACACCAAAAAAAGATGTCTTTTTCATCATAGGGGATTGGAATGCTAAAGTAGGAAGTCAAGAAATCACCGGGATAACAGGCAAGCATGGCCTTGGTGTACAAAATGAAGCAGGACAAAGGCTAATAGAGTTTTGTCAAGAGAACAAGCTGATCATAGCAAACACTCTTTTCCATCAGCACAAGAGGTGACTGTACACATGGACATCACCAGATGGTCAGTATCGAAATCAGATTGATTATGTCCTTTGCAGCCAAAGATGGAGAAGCTCTATACAGTCAGTAAAAACAAGACCTGGAGCTGACTGTGGCTCAGATCATGAGCTTCTTGTTGCAATATTTCGGCTTAAATTGAAGAACTTAGGGAAAACCACTAAACCATTCAGGTATGACCTCAATCATATCCCTTAGGAATATACAGTGGAGGTGAGGAATAGATTTCAGGGATTAGACCTGATAGACAGAGTGCCTGAGGAACTATGGACGGAGGTCCGTAACATTGTTCAGGAGGCAGCAACGAAATCCATCCCAAAGAAAAAGAAATGCAAGAAAGCAAAGTGGCTGTCTGATGAGGCGTTACAAGTAGCTGAGAAAAGAAGGGAAGCGAAAAGCAAGGGAGAAAGGGGAAGATATACCCAACTGAATGCAGAGTTCCAGAGAATAGCAAGGAGAGACAAGAAGGCCTTCTTAAATGAACAATGTAAAGAAATTGAGGAAAACAACAGAATGGGAAAGACTAGAGATCTCTTCAAGAAAATCGGAGATCTCAAGGGAACGTTTTGTGCAAAGACGGGCATGATAAAGGACAAAGAAGGCAGGGACCTAACAGAAGCAGATGAGATTAAGAAGAGGTGGCAAGAATACACAGAAGAACTATACAGGAAAGATCTGAATGTCCCTGATAGCCATGATAGTGCGGTCACTGAACGTGAGCCAGACATCCTAGAGAGTGAAGTCAAGTGGGCCTTAGGAAGCATTACTAACAACAAAGCTAGCAGATATGACAGTATTCCAGCTGAGCTATTTAAAACCCTAAAGGATGATGCTGTTAAAGTGCTGCGCCCAATATGCCAACAGTGGCCACAAGACTGGAAAAGGTCAGTTTACATTCCAATTCCAAAGAAGGGTAACGCCAAAGAGTGTTCAAACTACCATACAATTGCGCTCATTTCACATGCCAGCAAGGTTATGCTCAAAATCCTACAAACTAGGCTTCAGCAGTATGTGAACCGAGAACTACCGGAAGTACAAGCTGGGTTTCAAAGCGGCAGAGGAACTAGAGATCAAATCACCAACATTCGCTGGATCATGGAGAAAGCAAGAGAATGCCAGAAAAACATTTATTTCTGCTTCATTGACTACGCTAAAGCCTTTGATTGTGTGGATCACAACAAACTGTGGCAAATTCTTAAAGAGATGGGAGTACCAGACCACCTTACCTGTCTCCTGAGAAACATGTACAAGGGCCAAGAAGCAACAGTAAGAACCAGACATGGAACAACCGATTGCTTCAAAATTGGGAAAGGAGTACGACAAGGCTGTATATTGTTGCCCTGCTTATTTAACTTATATGCAGAGTACATCATGAGAAACGCCAGGTTGGATGAATCACAGGTCAGAATTAAGATTGCCGGGAGAATTATCAACAACCTCAGAAAAGCAGACGATACCACCCTAATGGCAGAAAGCGAAGAGGATCTAAAGAGCTTCTTGTTGAGGGCGAAAGTGGAGAGTGCAAAAGCTGGTTTGAAACTCAACATTAAAAAAACGAAGATCATGGCATCTGGCCCCATCACTTCCTGGCATATGGAAGGGGAAAAAATGGAAGCAGTGACAGATTTTATTTTCTTGGGCTCCAAGATCACCACAGACAGTGACTGTAGCCATGAAATTGAAAGACACTTGCTCCTTGGGAGGAAAGCTATGGCAAACCTAGACAGCATAGTGAGAAGCAGAGACATCACCTTGCCGACAAAGGTCCATCTAATCAAAGCTATGGTTTTCCCAGTAGTAACGTATGGCTGTGAGAGCTGGACTATAAGGAAGGCTGAGCGCCAAAGAACTGATGCTTTCGAACTGTGGTGCTGGAGAAGACTCTTACGAGTCCCCTGGACTGCAAGGAGGTCAAATCAGTCTATCCTAAAGGAAATCAATCCTGAGTGCTCATTGGAAGGACAGATACTGAAGCTGAAGCTCAAATATTTTGGCCACCAAATGCGAAGAGAAAACTCCCTGGAAAAGACCCTGATGCTGGGAAAGATTGAAGGCAAAAGGAGAAGGGGACGGCAGAGGATGAGATGGCTAGATAGCATCACCAATGCAATGAATATGAACCTGAGCACACGCCGGGAGAGAGTGGAGGACAGGAAGGCCTGGCGTGCTATGGTCCATGGGGTCACGAAGAGTCGGGCATGACTTAACAACTGAACAACAACAAAGTGTGATGTGTTCTCTGTTTTGAGTACCAGTCAATAACCAGTGCACCAAATCCTGAACTAACTATGGCTTCCAAACTGTTCAAGAGCAGCTGTGTGTGGATGGTGGGACACTGCAGTAATACAAAAGGTTGCCAGTTCCTGTATAATGACAGCAACCAAGTCCTCACTCTCCAGGAAGGTGGACCAGCTGAAGCTGGTAAAAAGCACTCCTGGCCACAGCTGCCACCTATTTATCTAGGAACAAAGTCAGGTTCAGGAGTAATCCTGAACTGTGAATCTGAGGGAGCATAATCCCATCTAGAGAACACAAATAGCTATCTTACTGTTTACTCAGGCCCCAGCCATCACTTTAGTCTTATCTAATTCATCTTCAGTTAGTAGACAACGAGTCTCCAGACACCTGTTCAGGGAATCAGTGCTGTTCCAGAATCAGGAAAAATAGAAAGGAATATAAAGCTGGGTATCATCACCGTGGGGCCGTGGTGGCTTAGTGGTTAAGATGCTGAACTGCAGACTGGAAGGTCGGCAGGACAGCAGTTCGAGACCCGAGTGCTGCGTGACAGAGTGAGCTCCCGTCTTCAGTCCTAGCTTCTGCCAACCTAGCAGTTCGAAAGCAAGAAATTGCAAGTAGATAAATAGGTACCGCCTCGGCGGGAAAGATAACAGCGCTCCGTGCACCTCGGTGTTCAGTCATGCCGGCCACAGGACCACGGAAGAGTCTTCGGACAGTGCTGGCTCTTCGGCTTAGAAACGGGGATGAGCACTGCACCCTAGAGTCGGACACGACTGGTTGGGGACACCTTTACCTTTTATCGTCACCATAGCGATGACACTTCATTCCATAGCTCTGAATGATCTATGCAGTGTTTTCATTTAGATATTAAACAACCTAGAGGATAACACTGAACCTTGTGGCACCCCACAGGAGAATTCCTATGGGGTGCAGTGGGTTGGATGCGGTGTTTAGCCTTCTCACAATAGATAGCTTTGTGCTACTATACCTCCTTTGTGCAACTACACCTCCCTGCCCACTCTGTTCCCTACCAAGAGCTCCTGCTATTGCTGTTGCTGCTACTACTTCCAAAAGAGATTATTTTCTATTTCAGAAGTGCATAGTATCTATTTTTTATCTGTTTAAAATACAGACACACATTGAAAGTCCTTCTCTGTTTAACTAGAGCTTTTACAAGCTGGATAGATTTCACTTCCCATTAAAAAGCTCCCATCACTTGTGCCCACTGCAGCTTTTGGGAGAACTCCATCCACTCATTCTGTTTCTCATAAAAGTTTCTGTTGCCATTGCTTCTGCTGATGTTCTATGGAAGGAAGGGAAATTTACTTCCCCACCACCACAAAGTAGAGTTCATGCAACAATACCAGAGTGAGGCAATGTACACCTTTCAATTAAGCTAGAGACACAAATTGGACAGATTTCATGGGCATATATTTAAGTGATTACTTGTAGAACAAGTAAGGGTGGAGAGGTGGGTAAGTTATAAAGAGAGGTGAGGTTACACATCATCATCAACTGGATAAAGGGGTGGGGAAGGACTGCACATTATTATCAACCATGCAACAGATGAGTCTGTAGCACTGTGTCAGTTCACACCTAGACTGCACTACAATTCTGATGGAATCTCTAAAAATAGCTACAGCTGAGTAATTTTTAAAAATGGGATGACACTTGAAGAAGAAACAGGAATGCAATGGTTTGGGAGAACCATAATCTAGATTCTTGGGGGAGAAGTGAACAAATGGTGCCCATACTGGAGAAAATGGCTAGTATGGAAAAACCTAAAGTCACACTCTTCTTGTTCTCCTGAGATAACTTATCTACTAGGATCTCAGTCACAATACCATCCTGGAAGTTGTAGTGGAATGGGTCAAGTTAACAAATCTCATTCAATAAGCTATAAGGATTTGAACCCATTCCAACCCAAGTTTTGTCCACATCACACTGGCTGTCACTAGCTTTGAAGACATATTCTTTGGTTTTAGTGATAGGATGGAAGCAGTTTGATTTATGCAATTAAAAATCAAAATTTCTATATCTTACACAGTATGTTTGTTATTTCTGCACCATGACCACCTCAACACAGTAATAGCGCTGGGTATGTGTGGCTAAAACAACCCTTACAATATGGTATAAGAAGTTGCTGGCAACCTCACCACTCTCTAACCTGGGTCATCTAACTCTAAAGCAAGGAGTTGAGTATCTCCTTGTCCTAGAGCTGGGTAGTATAGCACATGATCAGACAACATATATCTGAGATGAAAAGCTCATATATATACACAAAATCAGTATATAAGATCTATTTTCTAAATGAATATATAGACAGTTGCTAGATTCAAATATTAATATTTTTAAAATAAAAATTCCTGAAAAACAAATGAATTCAAGACATTTCCTAGATTTTTGCTGAAGCTCCCAGCAAAACAGTACACAGACTTTATTTACTTACTTACTTATTGTGGATTATTTATAAGTTATATAATAGGATGGAATTATATTGGTCTGATCTAGAAATTCAGTTCTGCTTTCTGAATCTAAAGTGCTTCATTGACATTCTCCAAATGTTATGAAATGTTGTATAAAAAAACTGGGGGGAAATTAGAACTTGTTCAACACTTATTCAATACTAATTTTATGTCCTAAATTGATTCTATATAAGTAGGGGGATTTTCAGATAGTGTCAGAAGAACTCCAAATATGACAGTAAAAATAAAATACAGTTTACAAGGAATTGGGTCAAAATATGGAAGGGGGGGAGAAAATCCTGGCAAACAAATTATATTTACAACTTTAAAATTATATTGTATGGCTTCATTCACAGTTGTGTCCTTCTGCTATATTTGAGGGTATATAAATGTCCCTGTAATTTAAGGTATGTGACTGACTAGTTATTTACAGTTCTTTTCTTCTGATTGGCTGGTTATAAAGCCACATCTTTCTTAGAGATCTTGGTGACAGACAAAAATAAAACTAAACAACTTGCCCCCCTGAAATAACTTTTTGACTCAGTTTATTTCCCAAATATGGCAAGAGGTAGGCTAGCTATCACCACAAAAAGATACCCTGATACATACAGATTTTAATAACTCAAACATCTTAAGGCTGGAATGGTTTACTTTTTAAAAAATGGAGTGGGAGGAGGTATTGAGATCATCCTTGACTTATATAGTTGCATTAAAATGAATGTTCTCATTCCAAGAGTGATGATGTAAAGGTTAGAGATGTTTCAGTTACACGTATTATATTGTAGCTTTCTTGCTGCTTCTGAACATTTAAGACTAGAGTCTCCAGCTACATATCACAAGGAGAAAAATGTTGCAAAATTTATTCCGGGAGGATATCCATTGTTTTAAATATTTAAGGTAAAGTTTGGTGAGAAATCTTATGAGAAAGGAAAAAGAGAAAATGTGACCATTCTTTGATCACGGATCTAACAATGGGATCTTCCCCATTTGTTTTTCCCCTTCCTTCTTTGGAATTTAGGTGAGATTAACTTGAACTGAGTAGCAGGGTTCCCATTAGGCAGAGTGCAGTGGTTGCTTCAGGCGGCAACTGCTGGGAGGCGGAAGCAAGGTATTCAAGGAGAGAGCTGGGTGCCATGTGGTCTGCCGTGTGCACCCTAAGCTAGGTTGCTACCTTCAGGCACAATGGAGGATTCTGTCCCACTACCAGGGTCAAAAAGAGATTCAGCTGCCTGTCCAGTTTGCTTTTGTATACACAGAATAAGAGGGGGCATGATCTTGCTCTTCACTTCAAGCAGCACAATGTCTTCGGCTATCCCTGCTGAATAGATGCTATTGGGTCATTCCTGAGTTCATTTTGGTTACATCTATGTGATTAGGAGACCTTCTGGCTAAAATGTGGGGTATAAGTGCTTTGCATAAATAAATTAGCACATGGAAAAGATTGCAGGTTACCACACAGGTCTACACATTAGGGGCATCTACATGCATAGTTACATTGAAATTCAGCCTGAGGGGGAGAATAAATAAGGAAAGAAGTGCCCTGCTGGATTAGACCAGAGGACCATGAAGTCCATTTTCGTGCTTCCAACCAATGTGTTATGTGAAGGAGTACAGTCAGGACCAGAAATATTGGAACAAGGATAACTGTTTTGGCAGTTGGCCTCTGTACACCACCACACTGAAGTTGAAAGGAAACACACCCAGATGGGAGCGAAGTCAGGACTTTCAGCTGTAATTCAAGGGGTTTGACGAAAGTGGGGCACCAACCATTCAGGAAATACAGCCAGTGGCATACACACACACCCATCGTTGGTGGCTCATAAGTAATGGAATGAATGGCTGACAAGCAGCTGCATGGCCAGGTGTGGCCTGTTTCCTGGGTACCCCATGACCAACATGGCCAGGTGTGGCCTGTTTCCTGGGTACCCCATGACCAATCAAGCAGATAAAAGGCCTGGAGGTGGTTCTGAGTGTTACATTTACATTTGGTAGCTGTTCACTGGAACCCCCAACATGAGGTCCAAAGAGGTGTCCATGCGAGTGAAGGAGGCCATCATTAGGCTGAGGAAACAAAATAAACCCATCAGAGAGATCGCAAAAACATTGGGAGTGGCCAACACAAATGTTTGGAACATCCTGAAAAAGAAGGAATTAACTGGCAAGCTCAGCAACAGCAAAAGGCCTGGAAGACCATGGAAGACAACTATAGTGGATGACCGCAGAATTCTACTCATGGTGAAGAGGAACCCTTTCACAACATCTGGCCAGGTCAAGAACACTCTTGAGGAGGTAGGCATGTCATTGTCAACATCCACAGTCAAGAGACAGCTTTATGAATGTAAATACAGAGGCTTCACAACAAGGTGCAAACCACTGGTAATACTCAAGAACAGACAGGCCAGATTAGCCTTTGCCAGCAAACACCTAAAAAAAGCCTGCCCAGTTCTGGAAGAAGATTCTTTGGACTGATGAAACCAAGATTAAATTGTACCAGAATGATGAGAAAAGTATAGAGAAGGAAAGGAACAGCTCATGATCCAAAGCATACCACGTCATCTGTCAAACATGGTGGAGGCAGTGGTATGGCATAGGCATGTATGGCTGCCAATGGAACCAGGTCACTGGTGTTTATTGATGACCTGACTGCTGATAAAAGCAGCAGGATAAATTCTGAAGTGTATAGGCCTATACTTTCTGCTCAGATTCAGCCAAATGCTGCCAAACTGATAGGACACCGCTTCATATTGCAGATGGATAATGACCCAAAACATACAGCAAAGGCTACCCAAGAGTTTCTCAAGGCAAAGAAGTGGGATGTTCTTCAATGACCAAGTCAGTCACCTGATCTCAACCCAATAGAGCATGCTTTTCCCTTACTGAAGACAAGACTGAAGGCAGAAAGACCCACAAACAAGCAGCACCTGAAGGCAGCTGCAGTAAAGGCCTGGCAAAGCACCACAAGTTGCCCACCCCTGCTTTAGGGGGAGTTCAATCCCATCCAGAACAGGATGAACATCACTTAATTTGGCAGACAAACCACCCACAACTTTATCTCCTTCTTGTCTGGATTGAATCTCAGTTTATTGGCCCTCATCTAGTCCATTACCCTGCCCAAACACTGGTTCAGAACATTAACTGCCTCATTTGTATTAAATGAAAAGGAGAGGTAGATCTGGGTATCATCTGCAAATTGCTGATACCTCAGCAAACATCCTTGATAACCTCTCCCAGCAGTTTCATGTAGATGCTGAAAAGCATGGAGGATAGAATAGAGCCCTGAGGAACCTCATAGTGTAACTGCTGAGGGACAGAGCAATAATCTCCTAGACCCACCTTCTGGAATCAGCTATCCAAGTAGGAGCAGAACCACTGCAATACAATGCTCCCACATCCCAGCCCATTCAGAAGGTTGACATGCTTGATGTTATTGAAAGCTGCTGAGAGATTCAAGAGAGCCAACAGAGTCACACGTTGTCATCCACTTGTAAACCCCCCCCCCCATGCTTTCCTACTGCTGCTTCTGTCTTTCTTCTTACCATGGAAAATCTGTTAAGGAAGAAAAAATGGAATAGTTGTACAAAGCCTTCTGACTGTTAGTCCTAGGGTCCTCTGTCTGGAGGCACCCTACCTTTTCTCTGTTCCCCCACTGAGGTCTCAATTATGTACACCTGGTCAGCTCTCTCATCCACAACTAAGTCATAGGTGAGAGATTTTATTTTGGACCAATCAGCCTCAATCCCATCTCTGGATCACAGGGGGACTCAGAGGGGGAGGAGGCCTCCTTCTGTAACCCACCACTGCTACTCCAGGACCATCTAGGCCAGAGGATGTGGCTTTACCAGATTGCCAGTGATCTACCCAGGGTCTAGACAGAACCTGCATCACCTTTTAGGAACCTGCAGTGCCTAATCTGACCTTGTCTTACTGGATGTGACCTTGCTGTGCCAGACATGATCCAACCTTTCCAGGCAGTCCCACTGCTGCAGCCCATTCCCCCGTGGGAACCTGATGCCGGACTAGGACAGGACACAACCTGGCATTTATCATCCATCAGTTGCAACACCAACGGACTAGTAAAGCAACCAGGAACCTTTCATTTGGGGGAAGAACCAGAAGAGGAAACAGGCGTATCTACTTGCTCTTTCCCTGAACTAACCCATTAATCCTCCAACACCATACCTCCCGCTACTCATAACAACTCTAATAGGGGCACCCTCATCTCTCCCTAGGTTAACTAACCAATCCCCCAGGCACATATCAGACCACCAATAAAATGTAGGCACACGCTTGCTCACTCTGCTGATGTCACCATGGCAGCTAACAAGAAGCAGGGAGCCAGGTGTAAGTACCTCCCCTGCAGCCTATCAGTAAGTTGATCCACCAGGGACCCACCTGTCAGGGCCCAGCTTCAGCACCACAGTGGGCCTTGTAGTTTATAGCTAAGATTTGATTAGAAGTAGCCTGGAAGGGCTTGGGCCTATTCAGTGTCTGGAATGTCAGAATCTTTGGGAGCTTATCTCTGTCCGTGTTCTCAGAGCAGAGCCATCGGGAGTCACCCAACTCCCCGTCCACCTGCTGGCCTGGCCTTGGCAGGAAGGGAGGCTGGAAGCTGTCTGTGAGAACCTGACAGAGGTGGGGTGGGGTTTGCAGAAGGGTTGTCCAGCTTGAAGTGTCAATGCTGGAGGGCTGAACAGTAATGCCCTGTTTAGACAGGGGCCTTGCTGAAAGGCTAAAGGCTGTTGTCTGTCAAGGGATCTGGAGGGGGTGTTTTACAGTTTGTGCCATTTAAGTTCATGCAAAGACCCTTCGCTAGGAACATCTCGTCTTCATTGCCCGAAGCCTTCTCTGTTTGGATCCGTCATCATCTGGGCTTTTGGAGGCACTCTGCACCTGGACTCTCCCTTAATTACAACTTAGGATTGTTAAAGACTTGCCATGAAAAGTACTGTGAGGCTTTTCATAGACTTGAAATCTCGTTTGCTGTGGATTGTGTGTCTTTGTTTGTCATCAGCACAGTGCCCCAGCAGGCTGGGGTTGATCTACAGCCTTTGGACTTTCTTCTGCCTGGACTCATGTAGCGTGGAGTTACCAGTGCAAAAGCAGTGGCATGGAGCTCCTTGCATGCGTGGGTTCACCCTTCCCTTGGTCTTGATAGGCCTTGACCTTGTAGCCTGGAGTTATCAATGAAAGATTCAAAGTTGGACTAACTCTCTGTGGGTGTGGTTTTGTTTAGGCCTTTCAAGAATTTACCCCTTTGATTGCCTGAGGGATCATTCCAGGAATCATTCCCATTCTTTATCTGGGGTTTGGAACCCTTTGTATGGATTGCCTGGGTTAGTTACGCCAGGAATCCAGAGTCCCTTCCCTTGTGTTCAGAGCCATGGAGATGGCAACTGGGAAACCACATTGATGAGGATCTCAGTCATGGTGGTAGGGTTTAGCTTTGGACTGTTTTGGAATTACACAGAGCCTATAGCTACTGACAATCAGCTATATGATTTCTGAAGAGTGTAACCATTAAGCTTTTGCCGTGGGATTTCCTGCAATAAAGAAATCTCACTGATTTGGGTGTCTGGTGTCAGATTGCCTGAGTGTGTGTGTTGGGGGAATCAGGAAACCTGACACTACCCTGGTGTTTCTAGGACAGCTGGATTCTTTGTATATTTTGTGTATTTCTTTCACAAACAGTTGAAATCAATGGCGTTATCTATAGTATTGAAAGCTAAAATGACTTGCAGCCCAATTCAAAACACATTCCTTTGACTTAAGTACAAATTATTTTAATGGGAATTATTCTCAAGAAACATGTTTATGATTGGGGTGTCATATCGATGTTTAGGGTTCTGCAAAACATTTTGGATTTCCATAGGTTTTGAAGCAGAGCCTCAGAAATGTTCAAAGTTCAAAAAAAAAGATGTCAAAACTAATGGTATCCTTTGACTTTGTCATGTTTTTTAAATAAATAATTCCAGATACATTTAGGGCGCAATCCTATGGGGACAGGTGGCCGCCTCTGAACTCGGAGGCGACCACCTATCCAATGCAGGGCAGGAGAAGCACGGAGGGGGGAAGGTTGGTTCCCAGAAAACCACATATTCTATAGCCGTCTAGCCGCTGACTAGTGGCCACAGGATTGCTCCCTTAGGATGCACACCTATGTGGATAGGTGGCCACCTCCAAACTCAGAAGTGACTGCCTATCCAATGCAGGGCAGGAGAAACACAGAGGGGATCATTCCCTCCGCACTTCTCCTGCCCTGCATTCGTGGCTAGACAGCCAATTTTGGCTGTCTAGCTGTGGGAAGGCGGAGCGGGGGAGGAGGCTGCTGGACAACACATAGGATGTGCCATACCAGCATTTCCGCCTTCCCTGCCCCGGAACACCCTGTTTTGGCTGCTCCATGCTCCTCTTCTGAATCTGGAGCTGTTCTGCGCTACCTGCGAGGCAGTGCGGAAGGGGGGGGGGGAGGTCAGTTCTCCCTCAGAGCGCAGGCTCCAAGGTTGGTTCCTGGAAAACTACATATCCTATGGCTGTCTAACTGCTGACTAGCAGCCATAGGATTGCTCCCTTAATGACCAATATTTGAATTTCTGGGACAATTTTCAATATAAGGTAGTTAAAAGGATTTTTATGCATTATGAATCCCATTCTAACAAATCAATAATGTGTGCATGATGGCAATTGCAATAAAGCATTTCATACTTGAAACAGTTTTATCAATATTAAACTAAGAATAAAAGGAATTTGAAAATGAAATGGTATAATCAACAAGCTTTGAAGTTAAATCCTTACTAAAATAATAGCAGCATTGATTCTGGGTGTTTGTGCCTTGTTTATTCAAGTTTTTTTTCTCTTTTATTTTAACCTAGGATCCTAATAATTTGGAATAAGAGGTAACATGTATATCTTTGCCTCCTACTAGCATGGTGCCTGAATGGTTTCAAGAAGGGATATGATTTTTAAAATCCCTTGCTTCTTTTTATTTTAAATATTTTATTTTTGAATATGAATTCATGTATAATTCACAATTACATTGTAAGAAAAACAGGAAAAAAACAATATAAAATTATAACATATATTCTATAATGCTAATCACTAAACTTCTAAGACAGCAATCCTATGGCTGCTAGACAGTGGCTAGATGGCCATAGGATACCTGGTTTTCTGGGAACTGACCTCCTCCCACTTCCGCGCTGCCTCTGGGGCAGCGCAGAAAAGCTCTGTGCTCTGCGCTCGCAAGAGGAACACAGAGCAGCTGAAAAGGGGCATTCCTGGGGGGCGTTCTGGGGCGGGGAGGGTGGAAATGCCTGTATAACACATCCAATGTATCGTACAGCAGCCTCTTCACCCGCTCTGCCCTCCTGCGGCTAGACCGCTGCAATCAGTTGTCTAGCCGAAAATGCAGGGCAGGAGAAGCGCAGAGGGAATGATCTACTCTGTGCTTCTCCTGTCCTGCATTGGATAGGCGGTCACCTCTGAGTTCGGAGGTGGCTGCCTATCTGAATAGGATTGCACCCTAAATAAACTTGTTAAAGTCATTTCCCAACCAGAGTAAATTCACCAGTATGTTCTTAACCAAGTGGGTATTTCAATCATTGACAATGAAATAATGTTTCAAAATACATTCTAATTCTGTTTTCATGTTCTCTAACTCCTTTCTTGTTCCATGTAGGGAACAAAGGATATTTGTTGTTGTTGTTGTTGTTTTAAATGTGGTCTTTAATGGAAACAAAACAGGTTTGTCAAACCACTTCTGCACAACTCCCTGGACTTTTTGTGAGTTTTATTTGTTGTTTGTGTCTTTGTTAAATTATGTAGATTTTCATTTGTTATTTTGATGAATTATTTTAAATTTCATGTTGTGAACCACCTTGTGTATGTTTTTAAAACAGAAAGGTGGGATATAAATGTTTTAAATAGCCAAACGAACCTCCTAAGTTTCCCTTGTATGTTGAGTGACACTATACATTTGGCTTCACTTGTAATTCGGCCTCTTTACAAGTAATGACAGCCCATGGATTGAACAAACCATGGGCTGTCAGGGACAAGCAGAAGAGACTGGGTGCATCGCTTACATTGCACCAGCCACTTCCACTTATAATCGACCGCCCATGATCAGCTTTTTCATAGGTTCTTGAGCATGACATCTGAATCTGGACTAATGAGTTGTTTAGTGGCTAAACAACCCAGTGGTTAATCCAACAACAAACCCTGGGTATGTTGGCACACAGGAGGCAGTACACACACACCCTCTCTTGCTTGTGCACGGTAGCCCATGGGTTGTTTAAACCATAGGTTTTTGTTATGTGTCAAACAGAGTAGGTGTACTTCCAATCACTAGTTTTGAACTATTCAACCTGTTCCCATCTCTCAAGTTACTAACCCTCTCAGAAGAAACACTAATTGAGAGAAGATCAGTATTGTAGTGGCAAATTCAGAAGTGCAGGGTCCCTTTGTGACAGTCACAGCCATGCCCTCTCACAGCCACGTCCCCTTCTAAGACTATACAACCTTGTAAGATATACAGCCTTCAACTGGGATCCAAAAACAGTGCAGCTGAGAGTAAGGCAGTGGCATTTCAACTGGACATCTGAGAAAAAAGGCAGGGGTGTTAAAATCTTTTTCACCCACTCAGTCACAAACATTTTAGGTTTTCAAAATACGATACTCGATGGAAGCTTCACCCTCTCAACTCAGCCCTCATGGACAGATCCCTTCTCATTTAAACAGCCCCCTTGCACACTCCCTTAGCACCCCAACGTTACCCACTAGCCTTCCCTAAGCTCCTTCATTATATCTCCCCGCTCCCCCTCCAACAGAAACATCCATACACCCAGCTGGATTGAACTACACACACACACACACACACACACACACACAGTGGTGTAGTGGTAAATTTGGAAATGCAGGAGCTCATTGTGACAGTCTCCAAGGGCAGTCCAAACATTTCAGGCAGCTGTGTCGATCCATATCAACAAACCACTTCTAGGAGTTTTCATCTCCACCAGGAGCATGTCTTTGGTAAAGCGAACAGGTCTTAATTGCCCATTCCAGACCAAGTCATCCCAAATACTTTGCATTCCAACATGGAACAATATAGTGTTGCTTGGAAAATTCATCCCCTCCCACAGCTACATTGAGGATCACAGCTAAATTCAGGGGGAACAGGGAATTCTGAGGGGGGTGGCAGATGACATCAGAGTCCCTGCTAATGAAAAAGTGCCAGGGCTGCATCCCTGCAAGTCCTGCCTCCACTACACCACTGGAGAAGATTATTAGATTTGGCAAATGAACAATTTCATAAAGGAATTGTGAAAACCCAGACAGCAGCTCAGCAACATGTGTAGGAAACTCAGAATTCTATGGTTTGGGTTTAGACATAGTCATACTTAGAACAGACCCATTTAACTCAATCAGACTTTAATTAGTCATGAATAATTTAAGTCCTGTTGAGTTCAATGAATTTAGTGTAAATATGTCTAAATCTGGATCCAAGGCAGTATAAGTCACCCAAGAAGAAATGTTATTGCCTATGTAAGTGGTCTCAAGATGCATATTTATTTATTTACTTTATATTCTGCCTTTCCATAAAAAAAAGTATGCTCAAGGTGGCTCACAATGAAATACAAATTAAACAGGGTCATTTAACACCAATTATCATTAACACGTTTGCAGCTAAACTCAGGGAGGCTTTGAAATGGCAACATTATATGAATAGTTTTCCTAACAATCCCATGTGTATCTACAGATTAACTGGGGATTCTAAACAGTTGAAGTACAGAACCAGGGTGATGGGGAGGGTGATGGTTATTTCAGTTTATCATGGATTACAAAAAATCCAGGATATGTTGCCAATCTGTCATGGGGAAAATTCCTGCCTACCATGAAATAGGGCATCAAGTTACACCCTGTGCAAGAATGAAGCCAATCCACCCAATGGGTTGTCCCAAAGGAAATTTGTTGGGGTTACAATTTCATGTTGTCCAACATCCTGTCTTTAGTTGTGGCAGTCCATAAGCAAACAAACAAACAAAAAACTTCCTGACCCCAGTAGGCTGCAACTGGTACAAGAACAGTGATACCAAGTTCATCCCCTAGGCATATCCAGCTCTGATTTGAATCAAAAGAGATTATTTGTTCTCTGATAGTATGATTAGTCCATCATTTTTTAAAAATGATTTTATCACTTCTACAGCACAATCCTATACATATCTACTCAGAAATAGGTCCCACTGAGCTGAGTGGTACTTCCAGATAAGAAGGTATAGGCCTGCAGCCCCAATTCTTAAAAACAAAACAACAAACGGATTTCCAACAAGTACCATTTTGTTCACCCCCAAACTTGTGACTTTCCATTTCTTCTATAGTGTCAGCAGACTCTGAAATATTTCTCTTTCTAGGGAGTTTCCCTTCAATCCCACTCTTAAATGACATTTAAAACATCCAAACTAATTTTTGACAGTTAGTCTACCTTTCATTATTTTAACTGTGACTGTTAATATATTAAATTAAAATTTAAAAGTGGGAAAACAGCAGAGAGGAAAAAGTTTAACCCCTTGTACTATAGTCCAATCCATTGTGGGGCCCCTTCACTGCTTTTTGTAAACAGAGATGTCCCTTCCAGTTGAATCCTTATGCAATCCAAGAAAATTAGCAGAGTTTTCATTCTATCTAGAACCTCCTGGCTGTTTAATATTTAGGGCACAATCCTGTGCATGTTTAGACAGAAAAATGTCCTACAAATCCTGGGGAATGCCAGGATTTGAAGAAAATTTTTTTTCTGTCTAAACATGCATAGGATTGTGCCCTTAATGTATTTTCATCCTACCATTCTGCTAAAGAACTTAGAGTGGCATAGGTGGCTCCTCTTTTACCTTCACAATCATCCTATGAGGTGGGTTAGACTGACAGTGACCATTAGAGACTGTCCCAAGGTCACCTGCTCAGCTTTTCAGTTGACAAAGGATTTGAACCTGGATCTCCCTAGTCAATGTCTAATACTCCAGATACTACACCTCACTGCCAAGTGTGTGTAATTCTGGGTATTTGTATTAATCTATTTATCTATTCTCAACTCATTAGTGCATTATCTTTTTAAAGACTCCTCATAAGAAAATGTGAAGAATTTGCATTATTTATCTAAATGGTTTCTAAGGGCTTGTCTCTGTTGCAGTTTGCAAACCCGTTCAACCAACCAAATTTCTTACATACATGCACAGAACTAGTATTGCTCCTTAAAGTTTGCTTATCTCCTTGAGTTTCTGGATAGAATCATAGAATCACAGAATAGTAGGGTTGGAAGGGGCCTACAAGGCCATCGAGTCCAACCCCCTGCTCAATGCAGGAATCCAAGTCAGAGCATCCCTGACAAATGGCTGTCCAGCCTCGTCTTGAAGGCCTCCAGTGTGGGAGAGCCCACCACCTCCCCAGGTAATTGGTTCCATTGTTTTTCCTGATGTTCAGCCGGAATCTGGCTTCCTGTAACTTTAGCCCATTATTCCGTGTCCTGCACTCTGGGATGATCAAGAAGAGATCCTGGCCTTCCTCTCTGTGACAACCTTTCAAGTACTTGAAGAGTGCTCTCATATCTCCCCTCAGTTTTCTCTTCTCAAGGCTAAACATGCACAGTTCTTTCAGTCTCTCTTCATAGGGCTTTGTTTCCAGTCCCCTGATCATCTTTGTTGCCCTCCTCTGAACCCTCTCCAGTTTGTCTGCATCCTTCTTAAAGTGTGGTGCCCCGAACTGGACACAGTACTCCAGATGAGGCCTAACCAGTGCTGAGTAGAGGGGAACTAGTACTTCCTGGGATTTGGAAGTGATGCTTCTATGAATGCAGCCCAAAAGAGCATTTGCCTTTTTTGCAGCCACATCACATTGTTGGCTCATATTCAGCTTGTGATCGACAACAATTCCAAGATCCTTCTCGCTTGTAGTGTGGTTGAGCCACGTATCCCCCATCTTGTAACTGTGCATTTGGTTTCTTTTTCCTAGGTGCAGAACTTGGCATTTGTCCCTATTAAATGTCATTCTGTTGTTTTCTGCCCAGCGCTCGTCTATCCAGATCACTTTGAATTTTGTTTCTGTCTTCCAAAGTATTAGCTATCCCTCCCATATATAACGATATATCGTTACAAGGAACGATATATCGTTCCTTGTAAGATTCTTATAGGCACACATGCAAAACTGATACAAAAAGGTATAAGCCATCCAATCCTTACTAAAGACGATAACTGAACTGTCCTCAGGCCGATCCTATACATTTTTGCTTAGTAGTACTACGGCATTCAGTGGGGCTTATGCCTAAGCAGACTTTCATAGGATTGCAACCTGAATCAGCTACCTTTCCAAGGCTGCAATCCTGTATGCATGTACTTAGGAATAAGCCCCATTGACTTCCATGGGATATTTCCAAGTAAACATGGACAAGATTGAATGCATGGTTGCAATCTGACACCTACTTGGGAAACAGGTAGCAATATATACAAACTCATTAGGATGAAAGTCCCCTCATTAGGATCTCAATGGCACTTCTGAGTAAATTTACAAAGGATCAGACTGTTATTATATTCAATGGGATTTACTTCTGAGTAAACACACATAGGTCGTATATTGCAAGTTTGATCTTAAACATCTATACCAGCAATGCCATAATAATAATCTTGCATATCCAAAGTAACCTCATAGTTTGTTGGTGTATCCAGTTCTAAGTGCTGCAAGTCCTTATTTGTGAGTGCTGCAAGTCCTTGGATCGGATCATTAGACTGATATAAAAACAGTAGCCAGATATCCCACTGAATGCAATGTGACTTCCCAAATAGGCATGCATAGGACTTCAACACTAGTTAATTAACTTTAAAATATGTATATCAAAGAGACTTCTCCATTTTTATCCCATCAACTTCCGTAATGCCTTTCTGTCCAGTACTTTGTTTTACTGTTACTAATTTGTTTGCTAAATAGTAGCAAACTAAAAATGATCTGATTCCTATCCATTTAACTTATACCAACAGGCTACTGAAAACGAGGCATTCGTTATTTCAGTTTAGTTAGAGTGGTAGAAGTGCTAAAACACTTGGAAGAGAACTACACAGTTTATTTTACATATGGATATTTTCCATACTTTTAAGGGTTAGTGTGTGTGTGTGTGTGTATATATATATATATACACACACACACACACACGCAGATTTGTATTATGCTGTTGATAGAATTTGATTCTTTACATTATTTATTATTTGTTAAATATATATCCCACCTTTCCTCCAAGGAGCCCAAGGCAGTGTACACGCTCCTCCTCTTCATTTTATCTTCACAACAATCCTATGCGACAGGGTAGGCTGAGAGCCTGTGACTGGCCCAAAGTCAGCCGGTGGTTTTTTTTACATTTCCTATATACCAGTATTCTTATTGTTTACTGCCAGCAGCCTAGTCTGTTAACCAGTTTGCAAACCTCTGAAGAAGTTGAAATGAATGGGACATAGGTTAGACTAATATTGGATACATCCCAATGGTTATTACTTTAGAATGCTTACCATTTGTGGCCGATGACTGAACCCAGCATAAACATATGGATGTACTCACTTAGCAACACATGTATGCATAAATGTTTCCCGGAGTGTGGTTTAATCTGATCATATATATAGATTACAGTTTAATCTGAGCATACACACATTGCAAGTGGGAGCTGGAACAAGATTTTGCGGTGTGGAGTGTCCCAGCTCATGGTAGGCTGGCTGGAACCTCTTCCAGGATGTTTCATTCCCTCCCCCTGGTTTTCCACCCCACCCCCAAGCAGTCAGTATTCTGTGGCTACTGAGCACAGTTGGTCTCTGTAGGGCTGTTTTTGGAGTTCTCTGTATACCAGTACATTTGTTGTACTCCTGCAAACCTTTGGGATCCAGTTCCCCCAAGCCTGTGGATACCTCCCTCTCTTGTGGGTGGTGCCATTTTGGATGCATAAGGGCCAGCACTCAGAGAACTGAGATTATGTATCAGGGTTGAGCAACATGTGGCTCCCCGTCCTTTTTTGTGGTGCTACCCACCCACCCAAATGGCCACTGCTGTGCTGTTGAATTTCAGCGCTACAGGGCTCCCCTTGTTTCAAAGTGAAAACGTGCCTTATTTTAATCTTGGGCTGAAATTCGGCAGTGGCAATTTCAGCAGTGGTGCGGGTGGTGTGTGTAGCCCCTAGTGGGCTCTGGGGGGTGGAAATTGGCCCCCAGACCATCCAAAGTTGCCCACCCCAGATCATAATTAAATATTTTAGGACTTTGTTCTTCCACCTTTCTTCACTAGATACATGTTCCTGTAGTCCATTTCTTAGGCAGTAGTGTGTGTGTGTGTGTGTGTGTGTGAATGAATGAACATGAAGACTCATCATAAATTAGAAAGAAATTATAATCTCAACCCTCTCAGGCACATGAATTCCACCCAAATCTAACACTGACAGAGGACCACACGCCCTCATGCATTTCCACTTATGAATGCCAGGATATATGGCTTAAAGTCAACCTCAGGAGATTGTCCAGCTGATTCTCCTGTCTCAGGCAACGAATCTGCTTAAAACAAATCAACAGTGGTTACAGGTCAGGTCTATGCAAAGATGGGCTACCTGAAGAAAGTCAAGAGTACGAACAATTTACGGTGCAATCCTATTGAGATAGTTGGCAGCTGCCAAAGTCAGAGGCTGCCAAGTATACAATGTAGGGTGGCCATAGCACAGAGGCGATCCTCGCCTCTGTGCTCCGGCCACCCTGCATTTATGGCTGGACAGCTGATTTTGGCTGTCTAGCTGTGGCTTCAGGGAGGGGGACAGAAGGAGGCCACATGGCACAGAGGAAGCTGCGTAACGCTTCTGTGGTCTCCTCTGCTCCCCCCTGGGACCCCTTTTCCCTGTCTCTGTGCTCCATTTCCGAGCACAGAGGTGTAGCCAGTGCAGAGAGAACTGCGCAAGCTACGAGGGGGCAGTTTCTGGGAACTGTGTTCGGAGCCCTAGCTCCAACCTTGGTTCCCAGAAATCAAGAAATCCTACAGCCCTCTAGCCAGTGTCCATAGGATTGCTCCCTCCAAGTACTTATATTATTAATGTCATCTTTAAAAAAATCAAAAACACAAAAAACAGGAAGCTTATTGCACATGTGGGAAGAAGCCCTAACTGAAATTAAATTAGTTTGGCCATGTGCCGCTTCTTCCTAACAATCTAACATTTGTGGGTAGATGTGCGTGTGAAAAGTCGGGCATGCATAACTGAACATATTCGTGCTTTGCCAACCTATGGGTGGGCCATTCCAGAGCCATGCCCCAGGTGTTCAAATGATCCTCAGCAATTCTGCCTGAAATTTCACTGAAACTGATACCAGACATTAATTTGGCCCAGCAAAGAAATGCAGAGCTGTTTAAGCGTCCCGGAGCGAAGCGATCGTGCGTGCGAAAAAGAGGGGACAGAAACTGGGCATCCTCATTTCCAGCGTGCAGGTTGCAGCGGGAAGCAATTCAGCAGCGCCGCTTTGCTTCGCCAGGAGACTTGTACATCCAGAAGCTACATCCTCCGGCCCTGTTGTTGCTGTGGAGATACATACATACATACATACACACACACACACACACACACACACTGCTGTATCTGTAGTTGTTGCTACAGGGCAGATACTCGTGCCGAAGGCGATTTGGACAGCTTCCCACCGAACCAGGTCGAGATGTAAAAGTGAACGAACGCAAGCGAGACTGGGTCCTTCTTACGGAGCACGGATTCGGCAAAGCAGACCTCCCTCTAACCTTGGAGCAGGTTCCGCGGATGAGCACTGAACGGGGCTGCTTGCTACCCCTCAGCTCCGTTCCCGAAAGAAATCCGCAAGGAGGACCGCACCAGACGAAAGCCCTCTCCGAGCAGGCGGTAATGACAGCAATAGCGGCGCGTGCCTCAGAATTTATAATATCAGAGGACGGGGAAGAGAATGAACCAGCAGTCGCCAAGGCGACCAAGCCCCGCCTTCGGCCATTCCTCTTCTCTCCCTCAGCGCGGATTCCCGCCTGGCATGGGCGGGGTTCTCGCGGCGTGATTGACAGTTGCCATAGTAACAAGCTCTTCTGGTCGCCATTTTGTCAGTTGGGCTTTTTAAAAAAAAATAATTTCCCTTCCCGCCCGAATTATAACTTCGCGTGGGGTATTCTCCCTTCGGGTTTCGAGGGGGAGGGGGGAGATTTACCCCACCTCTGCCAGACGGAGCGAGTCGAAGCGGGGCGAGCGCGCGCACAGACTGGAACGATCCGGAGCGCGGGTCCGGAGAAGCCGGCTCGGCGGCATCAGCGGCGGCGCTCGGGAGGGGGAGGAGAGCGCGGGGCGGGCGGGGAGGGGGCGCGAGCGAGGAGTTCCCGGGGGCTCGGTTCCGCGCTGCGCTCCCCCTCTCGCCCGCGCCGCTCCGGCTCGCGCCGCTCTGCCTGGCCTGGGCGCAAGCAGCGGTCGAAGCCGAGGCGCCGCTGCTGCCGCCGCGCTGGGTCCGGGCCCCGCTGCCGATCGCTGCGCAGGTTTGGAACGCGCGCCATTTTGTGAGCGATAGAAAATCTGCCCGGCCAGGAAACGCCGCGGATCCGCCCGCCGGGCCGGGCCGCCCTCCTCCCGCAAGAGGGAGGCGCACTGCTGCCTCCGCTCCGGGGCCACGGCCCTGTTCTGCCCCTTAACGCCCGGGGCCCGAGTGTGGCGGGCAAAGTGAGGCAAGCCGGGTGAGAGGACTGCGGAGACGTTGCTGGGCTGGGCCGGGCCGCTGGCTGAGGCGGGGAATGAACTGAACCCACCCGCCGCCGCCACTACCTCCACCTCCTTGCATCCCGAGAAAGGAGGCCTCGGTCAGGACCCGGACGACTGCGGCCCCCCCGGAGAGCATCCAGAGGCGGCCACCGCCCCGTACACGGGTAAGTAGTAGGGCCTCTGGCAGCGCGGCCGCCGGCTCAACGACACAGGGAGAGAGGGGCCGCTGCCATCTTGAAGAGGGAGCCTGGTCCGCCCCGGTGGTGAGGCGAAGGAGGAGGCCGACCTAGTGGAGGGAAAGGCAGACGCCGGCTTCTTCCCCGTTACTCCCGGGTAGGCATGGGGAGGCGAGGGAAGGCTTCTTCCTTTTCTGAGTCGCGAAGGTGACGGCTGAGGCCTGGGAGACCATTCCCACTTGGCTACGGGATTGGTCCTGGTAGCTCGGCATTGCCCATACCTTGGCCATGATGTCTTGTTGGGGTGGGGGAGGAAGAAGTTCTGTTCTCTCTGCAACTCCCCTGGGCAGGTGGGTAGAAAGTCAGTAGTTCTCAGTTAGCACCTGTTGTAGAAATAGGGTTGATTTTTAAGCTCTTGACTATAAGTACTTAGACTTGGTACGTCTGCTTGATATGACTGGTGTGGAAGTCCAATGTGGTCACGAGAACTTTCGTCGTGTTTCTGTCAATCTAGGGTCATTGCAGCATGTAAATACTCTCTGTCACTCAGGGAGGGTTTCATTCTGATGCCAAAGAAACCAAAATAACTTCTCTGAATTGTTGGGTTTTAATGTCAGATAGCAGGGGGGAAGGAAATCAATAAACCCAACTAGAATAAATATATTCTGAGTGATTGGATTTGCATTTTAATTACATTTTATTCTGATCTAGAACTCTTCTTACTAAGAAGTAAGTCGTTTTGATTTTAAAGGTATTTATTTCCAAATAGGTATGCTGGAAATTTCAGTTGAGTCTGTACCAAGACGTGGTTAAAGGGGTTTCCCATCAAGAATCTTTGGTTACACTTCCTTCATGAGAGAACAAGCATTTTACTTAATAAACAGATACATATACCATACGATAAATTCAGAAAGCGCAATATATGTATCAGTCATTGTCATCTTTATAGTATTGCATAGCTGCTTATTTTCAATAAATATGTACATATATTGTGTGAATGTTAACCCTTGATTCCTCATCATCAGAAGTTGAACTCTATTAGGATGCAATCCTAAACAAAATGATCAGGGAGTAAGTCCTGTTGAACTGAATGAGACATCTGCATAGGATCGGGCTGTTGTGTTGAATTCCAAATATTATGATGGTGAATTTTTATTGGAGACAATGAGTCAAATGTGAACTTGATTCTGTATGTAACTTCATAGAACTTGGTTGAAACTGTGAGTAAGAGAGAACTTACTTGTGCCATGTCAGAAGGATTGGCTCCTCACCTCCAAAGACTTGTACTAGTGTATTGCTTGCAGTCTTGACCTAATGTCATGGGAGATATTGCTCTGACACAGCAGTCAGTTTACCCCATCTTAAGTTATATTTGCTGGCAAAGCAGGTTTTGAGATTGGGTTTTCTCTGCCTGCTTTGCTAGTTCAAACAGAAATCTGGGAAGTGATGTTCACAGGTAAGGAAATAACTGAACTATGCTTAGAAAAATGTTGGCTTTATTGCATTTAAGTAGAGAAGGTTTTGTGGAATAAAATACTGTGACTGCAGTATTTTGGATTTGAATGTTTACAATATTCTTAAGGATGTACTTTTAGTCTACTTCTGAAAGTGCCATGTTAGTGGCAAACTGCATTGAAAATTACAACCTTAAGTACTGTATCAGTGCTATCAGTTTGGAAAATGTTTCACTTTGCACAGTGTTAAATACTATATAAAGTACTAAATAGATTGTTCACAGGACTGTCAGCTCATTCAGTTTAGTTCTACATATTTTCCAGCTACAGCTGAATTCTTTTATTTTCATTTAAGTCTACTGATTTTATTTTGCAAAAGCATGAGAGGAGAATTAGTTTCAGCACTAGAATCTAAAATCAGCACAGTCCTATGTGTGTTTACTTAGAAATAAGTCCCATTGAGTTCAATGGGCTTACCCCCAGATAAGTTGAGAATTGTATCCTCAGTGTATAAAACTTGGGCTACCTTCTTTATGGAGTATTGGTAAGAATGCTGTTCTATTTTAGCAGATGTATATAGTGTAACCCAGTTGAACAGCATGTGAAATTACTGAACCAAAGTTGTTTTGAAGAGATCTTGGTTCTCAAGTAAATGATTTGAAGAAAACGGATAGAAAATTGTATCAGTGCAATGAACGACTTGTATGTTACAGGATTTGTTAACTATATTTTTGTTCCACGTGGAGGGTGTGGTGTGTAAGTAACTGTCTAGAACTGAGGCAGGCAACCTTGTGCCTTCCAGATGTTTTGGACTACAACTTTCACGAGCCCTGGCTTAGCAGGGCCAATGGGAGGGGCCGTAGCTCAGTGGTAAGAATACAGGCTTGTCATGCAGAAGGTCCCAGGCTTAATCCCTGGCATCACCAGGTAGGGCAGGAAAAACTCCTGCCTGGAGAGTCACTGCCAGGTAGTGTTGATAATACTGGGCTAGATGGACCACTGTTCTGACTCAGTATAAGGCAGTGTCCTATGTTTCTATGAGCTGTAACCCAAAACATCTGGAGGGCACCAGGTTGCCTAACCTTGGTCTAGACATTTGTAAAGCTGAGTTAAGTATTCATAGTTAATGTTTCTCTCTATAGAACAGGACAATGAGATGAGTTAGAAAGTAGAGTGAAATTGTGATGCCATAAGTTAAGCTGCCTTTACCTTCTAGCAAGTATTGTTTATGGTACAATCCTAAGCTTGTTTACCCAGAAGTAAGTCGGTTGTAGTTGTAGAGGTATCAAATGCACAACTTACTGATTTTCACATAGAATGTTTGCAAATAAAGACAAAAGTTTTATATTTTTAAATTAGGAATTCAAATTATTATGATACTGATATGAAATACAATTGTGAGAAGTGAGATTTACAACCCAATCCTATACATGATTACTCAGAAGTAAGTCCCACTGTGATCAGAGGAACTTATCCTGTGTTTATGATGCAGTCTAAATATCCTTTTCTTTTTTTAACAAGTTACACAAATAAAATCTTATAAATGGTTAGTACTCTTAATATTTAGGGCGTAATCCTATGCATGTTAAGACAAAAAAATCCTACAACTCCCAGCATTTCCCAGTCAGCCACTGGCTGAGGAATGCTAGGAGTTATAGGACTTTTTTCTGTCTAAACATGCATAGGATTGTGCCCTTATCTTTCAAAAGAGATTTTGTCAGCCTGATTGGTACAGTCCAGCTGTAGTTTTTAGAAAGAGTGAGAATAACTGTCTTGTATCCTTGGTAGATATTTGTTAATACATATCTTCATGAATAGATAACTTTTGGAATGGGACTCAAGAAAATACTCTTGAAGGGGAACTTTACTTAATTTTTGACAGGTGATTATATGTGGTAATGAAAGAAGTTGGTTAATTGCGCAGAATGTTGAAGCACTTTTATTTTGCCTTCTGTTTATTTTTTAAAAACTTCCTGAAAACAAGAATATTTTTCTTAATTATGTGGGAGGATTCATACTAGGTCACTGGTAATTATGAGAGAGTGCAGAATTCTGACTATTTTAGTTTTACTGTTTTTGATTGATGTTAATTGCCTTTGTGGCTCTGGCAGAAAGGTAGTATAAAAATACTAAAAATAGATAATATTGAACTCAGTGAATTACACTGAAATCCTGTACATGCCCACTGAAGTAAGTTGCATTGAATTCAATGGCTACCCCTCTGGAGAATGAATTCAACAGGCTTAGCCCCATGTAAGTGGGTATACAATTGCGCCTTCCAGCATAATCCTGTACACTTACTCCCTGATGCGGGTACAGAATTAAAGACTTAGTGCGCAATCCCATGGCTGTTTAGACAGAAAAAAAGTCCTACAGCATTCCCCAGCCAGTCATTGAATCCTGGGTTGTTGCTGAATCCTGGGTTGTCATTACTTGTGAACCCAGCACTATAGTTTTATTATGGGTTGTTAACCATGAACAACCCAGGAAGAGAACCTGTGGTTTGTTCTTTGGTTGTGAATTCCGGGTATTTTGTAGTTAACAACCAAAAGACCTGGTTTGGATGACATGGCGGGTTATTTAACCCATGATGAGCCCTGGCATGTGCTGTGGCTGTTTTGATTGCACCAACCCCTGATTGGGGTTGAGCCATGTTGTCTGAACCCAGTTATTGTGGGTTATTCAAGGGTTAAACAACCCTCATTTAATCCTTGATTTGCAGTAGGGGTTAAGCGAGGGTTGTTTCATGCATTTAATGCCAGGTTAATACTGGGTTGTTGATATGTGTGAATCAGGTCAATAGTATGTTGACATCAGGAGTATTAGAATTTTACCTAAAGGTCTATTCAAACAGAGAATCCTCTTTGAGATTTAAAAGTTAAGTTTTTTACCACTCAATGATGTGGTTTTTTTCTAGAAAATTTTGAATTGGAAAATTTTCCATAAAAAATTGCTATGCGAATTAGGTGAATTTGTATACAGTCGTTTGCACTGGAAAATGTTCTGTTTGCTTTGGAAAATTTTTGGATGCTTTAAAGGAGTGATCTAATTTAGCATGTTCATTTTACTTGTAATTAGCAAACAGAAAAGTACCCCATGTTATTTTTTTCCCCAATATAGCCCAGGTATTTGACCTGAAATATTTGAGGGGAAAAAATAAAGCACACTTAGAGAGCAATCCTATACCCACCAGACAGAGTGTGTGTGGGGGCATAGAATAGTTCTGTTTCCAAGCTTGGAGACAGGAAACTATGCTCCCCAGACCCCTTGTAGCAGGCATGAAGAGAACTGTGCCGGCAACCTCTCCACACTCAGAAAATGTGGCACAGAGACAAGGAAAAGGGGGTGTTCCCAGTGGAGAGGAGGAGACAGGTGGCTGCATTACGCCGAAATCGCCTGTCTAGCAGAAATGCAGGGCGACTGGAGCGTGGAGCTCTGCTCTCCTCCCACTCCGCATTAGATACTCAGCATCTTCATAGTTCAGAGGCTGCTGACTGTCTGGATCGGATTGTCCCCTTAATGTGATTTATATTACATAATTTTTTAATTACAATAGCGGGTATTTCCTCTGTATTGTTTAAATTTAAGGAAAACCCCCCAAAGGTGCTGAAAACTGTTCACACGCTAATAAGTTTAGCAGCTCAAAGAACTGTGTATGATATGCTGGCAACCACTCATTTACTTCAACCTAGTTCAACTTTCTTCCACTGAGGTTGCTGGGATACCATCAGTTTCTCTGTCACTCACTTATTAGTTCAGTTTCACACTGACACATATATACGTTTCAATAACATATACGTATTCTCTGACATACTTAGCTAGGGACAATCAATTAGCATTCATTCATTATTTACATTGAACTTACAAAATGGAAAATTTCCTATGGAAAAATAAAGAACTGGAAATTTTTCAGCCCCACATCACTGCTACCACTAAATCTGGAAGGGATAGACATGTTTCTTAAAAGGAATTAACTTCAACTTTTGTATAGTTTAGGAAAGTCAATACAAGTTTGTGGAAGGAGGTTCTGTTTGTAGTTGTCTGCTACGAGTGCAGTGAAGATTGCAACCTAAACTTTGGACACTACACATAATATTAATTGTTTACTGTTGGGCAGGGGAGGACAGGATCTACTCTGGGCAGCTGGCAGTAGATCACTAAAGATTTCTGATTCCCAATTGTTTTAAAATAGCTCTAACAAAATCACTCCCCTCCCATCCTAAAGTATACTGATCAAACAAAGAAAGCTTGGGATAACCGGGAGTGGATTTTTATGTGGAAGGACTGCGAGCTCTGTTCAATTCTCAAAACAAATTTCTGGGTCCAAAATTGTTTGATTCTAATTGAGTGTGGTTTTCATTAGGCTCTGGTTGGTGGATCTTGGGGTTCTAGTAAAAAACAAAGTAGATCCAGCAAGTTTGGAGTCTGCCCACCCCTACTATAAGATAAATCAATGTTGCTTTGCAGTCAGTTTTAATTTCAGAGTTCGTATTACCAAATTTTTCTTTCAGATCTCCCAGCAGGAACATTTGTTTACTAGCAACTTCAGATAAAATCCTGATTCTCCTGAAATCCATGATAATACTTACATTGGGTTGGATTCAGACTGTTAGTTCCTATTGATTTCAGTGTTACTTTAGTTCAGTCATGACTAATTTGCCCCATTGATTTCTTTGAGAACAAAAATTCAACTAATGGATAGAGCAGTCCTAACTGGGACCAGGCAGTTTCTTTTGTATTTTAAATCCCCCCCCCCCCCGAAAGCAGTAGGATCCAATGCCAGCTCCTCCCTGTCTCTTGGGGCCTCAAACCAGCAACTGCGTGTGGGAACACTGCTGATGGTAGCTTTCCATCTATTGAGCTCTCGTTAGGTGCAATGGGGGCCTTTGCGGTGGTGGGCTCCCCACTAGCGGAGTTCCTCTGTCTTAGTGGAAAGGCACCTCCACCGCAGTCTAACTTTCCTCCAGCAAGCAACATCATGAGGTTAGGACTGCACTCTTAATCTGCATCCAGGCAGCACTTTCCAGTGAAATGTAAAGTACAGTGATGAATGTTGGGGGCAGGGGGAAATCCTAACTTCATAAATATGCAGATGGGAGTCTGAACTAGCACTGACAAAACAGGAGAGCGATCTTAAGGTCCTGGTGGATTGTTGAATGAAAATGTTGACCCGGTGTGCAGCAGCTGTGAAAAAGGGGAATTCCATGCTACTGATAGCATCATGACCCCAAGCCCTTGGACCTTCCAGTGTGCAGCAGAGGATTCTGATGAGGCACAGACTGTTTAGGACCATCTGTGCCAGAGAACACAGTCCTGCCATTGTCCTCTGGCTCAGAGGATTAGTCCTTGGCAGACCCACTATCTCCCCAGCCTTCCAGAAGTCTCAGGCTACAAAATCAGCCAAGGCCCCTTTAATAGTCCAGTCATCTCCAGCAAAGGCATAGCTAACCAAACCAGTAGTTTTGTAGTCTTGTAAGCCTACATAAGGCTTCAGTTGGCATTAGCTCCCAGCTGAGACAACATCCTCCTACTGTAGTAGGAGAGCATTCTAGCCAGCAAAACCCACTTGGAAGCATTCAAAATCCTATTTGCTTCTTGCTTTGTTCTGATTGCCCTTGGAAGCTACCAGTGAACTCAGTGGAACGTCTGAGTAAGAACTCATTGGATCTTCACATAAGAATGTGTATAGTTCTTCTTCCCACAACATATCATTAATTTCCATAATGTCTTGCTATAGGTCCTAGGATGTGATTTTGGCTACTACTTAGATAGTTTTAAAAGTTGCATAGACACATCATGGAGGATAAGTCTGTCAGCAACTATCGGCCATGATATTTAAATGGAATGTCTGGGTTCAGAAGGAGTATGCAACTGAATACCAGTTGTGGAGGGGGCTGTTGCCTTCATGTTGTGTTGGTAAGTTTTCTGGAAACATCTGGCTGACCACTATGGAAAAAGGATGCTGGATTAGATGGACCTATGTTCTGATACAGTAGGGCTGCTCTAGTGTACTTATTGGGCTGAAAACCATTCTAAAAGAACTTTGGAGTGTGCTTAGGATCAGAGTACAATGATATGAAATAGATTCTTTAACTATAAAACAGAATAAATAATTTTAACTGACTACAAGTTGATTGGTAATATTATTATATAAATCCTTGCTAGGCACACAATAATTTATTCCTACGAGTTTTACCATGGCTTCTACCTTGTCACAATTACTCATTTTTCTACCACTGCCTCAGCTCCACTACTTCTTCATTTCTTCCATACCCTTCCAGCCTGACATTCAGGGACCCTCTATCTTGCACACTTGCAGACTATGTTGCTGTTTTTGTCCCGGTACCCTGTTCTGGTTTTAGTCCCATTTTGGCTAGGGATAAGACAAGGAGAGGGGGAATGTCAAGTTGTAATTAGTTGATTGGTGAAAGAGCCCAGTGACATAGAGCAGTCATCCGTACTGAAGTGATGGGATAAACTTAAAGAAACGTTGTTTTCTTGTAAAAAGGTAAAGGTAAAGGTGTCCCCAACCAGTCGTGTCCGACTCTAGGGTGTGGTGCTCATCTCCATTTCTAAGCCGAAGAGCCAGCTTTGTCCGAAGACACTTCCATGGTCATGTGGCCGGCATGACTGAACACGGAGGTGCACGGAACGCTGTTATCTTTCCCGCTGAAGCGGTACCTATTTATCTACTTGCAATTTCTTGCTTTCGAACTGCTAGGTTGGCAGGAGCTGGGACTGAAGACGGGAGCTCACTCCGTCACGCGGCACTCGGGTCTCGAACTGCTGTCCTGCCGACCTTCCGGTCTGCAGTTCAGCGTCTTAACCACTAAGCCACCGTGGCCTCTTGTTTTCTTGTAGACAAATGCAAATATTAAATATTTCCATAGTTACTTTGTCTAAGCATAGAATTTAATTATGAGCAGCCATGTTTTGTGTAATAATGTATTATGTTAGCTACACAAAAGTAACTTAACTGGTAAATTGTTGCCAAATACATGTATTTTTTTAAATTACAACTTCATAATGAGAAGAAATGCCTCTTTAAAATTATTTTTAAAAATCAAGTTTATAAACCTCTTGATGGCTCATTGACTTATGTGACTTTCCTCGCATACTACTGAATATTGATATTTTCAGTTGCCCATTATATGGTAATCTAGTAAATTAAAAACACACATTAGTGTCATCTGCTAGAGGGGCTTTTTGCCTCCCCTGTAGGATCAGGGTGTGTCAGAGGAGAGGAGGAGGTTCTGAATCATTGTGAAATTGGGTCTTCTTTAGTTAGCTGGTTGGGTTAACCAAAGGATGGGACAAAACAGTTGGCTGGAGAAGCAAGCTGGAGTCAGTTCTGAAAAGGCAATCCAGATAGGTGTGGGGAGAAAAGTAGGTATTGGGCCAGGGAGAGGCTTGCATATTCAGGAGGCAAAGCAGGAATAGGCACAGGCAGAATGAGGTATAGATTATGTGAGCTGCATGCGGTAGATGCTTTGTGGCACATAAGCCTCGTTCTCACTATGGTGGTAAACCTCTATTTGGGCTACACACTTCAGACTATAGGCAGCAGTTCCTATGACTGAAAGTTTCTCCATATGAAAGAATTCTCTGTATATAGAAAACTTAATTGTCAGGGAGAAGGCTAAAATAGAACCTTCTTCCCTGACACCTAAGCTCTCTTCATGTGTTACTCACATGGAATGTTCTCATGTGTAGATGGAGGAGTGTGACTGTTTCACTTAAGTTTCACAGTTGAGCCAGCCCCATCTTCCTGTGTTCATGTGTTGAGTGTGGACTTCTGGATCCGGATTCGCTTTTATCTGGGGTTGTCTACATTCAGTGTAGTTTATACACTGCAAGTAACTGTATTTATTGAAGTTATCCCTTTGAGCACTAGAGTGAAGTGAATAAAGTTGCAGGCAGTATTCAAATCCTGTGTCCTATGAAAGTTCCTGTTTAATTGCTATGCTTGATTAGACTGTGCAGAGAAGTACAGCAATTTACCAAATGGATTTGGCAGGATACTAGTCTGCACAAGGAATTTTATTATAGTTTTGTTTTAAACAGGATTGCAACAGAACTTACAAGGAAAACAGAATAATGTGTCATGACTGTGTAACTGCAACAGTAGAAGCCTATGTATGTTAGTAAAGTGCCATAGTTGCTGCATCCTAAAGCATAGTTTTGGAGTCCAAGTAAAGATTAGTTACTTTGTACATTTCTGTCTAATGCTAATATAAGGAAAATTGTTTTGGTATGAAGAAGGGGAAACAGAATTTGAGGCATAAATCAAGGTGAATTCATTTAGCTGTCTCTTCTATGTGCATGTCAGCATTTTTCTTTTCTTAAAAATAGCGTGTCTGTGTGTGTCTGTCTATCTATATACAGAGACACAGACAGACAGATGCGCACGCGCGCACGCACACACACACACACACACACATGTAGGCTAAAAATAAGCAACTTTGTTATAGAACACCTTAATGCTACTGTACTCCTTGCTGAAACTCTGGCTTGATGGCAGCCAGAAGACCTTGTTACCAACCCTTACAACCTCTGCCATAAGGCCTTCAAAGCAGATTACAGTAAGATAATATAACATCTTATGAAAAGCTAAACAACAACATCCCAATTAGAAAAGCTACTACATTTAAAGCAATAGCAAAATTTTAAAGTCAACAAATTCTGAGTCCACAGAATGCAGGGCAGAAAAGAAAAGTTTAATCAGATGACTAAAAATTCTGATAGAGTTGGCCTAAGAAATAAGAACATAAGAGCCCTGCTGGATCTGATCACAGACCTACCTAGTCCAGCATTCTGTTCCTACAGTGACCAATCAGATGCAGATGGGAAGCCCACAAGTAGGATATGAGTGCTCCTGCTCATGTTCCCTAGCAGCTGGCATACAAAGGCATATTGCCTTTAGTACTGGAGGTAGTACATAGCCATCAAGAGTAATAGCCATTGTCTGGAAACTTAGTGGAACTAGTATAGATTATATAAGATCAGTATTATCTGTATCCTATGATTAGATCTAAGTAGAAGTTGAGCAGTAGCATTCTGGATCAGTTGTAGTTTCTGAACTGTCTTCAAGTGAAGCCCCATGTATAGCACATTAAAATAATCTTGAGAATTTAATAGCACGTTAAAATAATCTGAGAAATTATCAGAGCATGCAGAACTCCAAGTCTTTGCCTCAAGAAAGGGGTGCAGCTGGCAAATATTCCAGAGATGAAATGATGCAGCCTGAAAGCAACTCTGGATCCAGAACGTAAAAGCCATGCTGGATCAGATCAAAGTCCATCTAGTCCAGCATTCTGTTCACACAGTGGCCAACCAGCTGCCTATGGGAAACCCACAAGCAGGACATGAATGCAACAACATCCTTCTACCCATGTTCCCTTGTAACTGGTGTACATAGGTATTACTGCTTCTAATACTGGAGGTAGCATATCAAGTAGCCATTGATGACCTCCTCTAGGAATTTGTCCAGTCCCCTTTTAAAGCCATCCAGTTTGGTGGGTATCGCTACATCTTGTGGAAGTGAATTCCATAGTTTAACTCCGTGATATATGAAGAAATACTTCCTTTTATCGATCCTGAATCCAACAGCCCAACTGCCTCCCTAGCTTGTTTCTTGCTTCTGATATATTTAAAGAATTCTTTATTGTTGGCCTTGATATTGTTAGTGATACGCTCCTCAAAAGCTTATTTGCATTTCTTATTGTCTGCTTGCATCTCCTTTGTGTGTGCTCCCTTTTGTTCTCATTTGAGCAAGACTTCCATTTTCTGAAGGAAAACTTCTTTTTTCTTAATTGCTTCCTTGACACTGCTTGTTTACTGTGCTGATGGCCTCTTGGCCTTGATGCTACCTTTCTTCACCTGTGGTATACATTCTAGCTGAGCTTCTAATATTGTGGTTTTGAGTAACCACCAAGCATTTTGAAGGGATTTAACTCTCTTAACTCCCCTTTTCAGTTTCCTTTTTACCAGTTCCCTCATTTTCGTGTAGTTTCCCCTTTTGAAGTCAAATGTGACTGTGTTGGACTTCCTTGGCAGTTCCAACTGGCAAGTCTGCTCTTTAAGAGGGAATATGACCCCATTGAAAACAAGCACATCCCTCTTACCCAAATAGCAAGTCTATCTAATATTCCCATCCCTTTTTTATCTGGATTAAGATCTATCTAATCTATTCAGTCCATTACTGACGCCAGGCAATCATTCATGGAGTACTGTGCCGCATCTGATAGTGAAGGAAAGGAGAAATAAAGCTGAGTGTTCATAGAGATGTTAATTAAAAAAAAGCATGAAAGATGAGATGGAACCCTGTAGGATAGCTCCTATATGGAAAAGCAGTATTCTCCTAGTATCACGTCTGAAACTGCTCAGAAGTCTCCAACTCCAAACCCACCCATGTGATCCAGAAGGATGCCATGGTTGGTGCTGAAAGCTGCTGAGAGATCCAGAGACTCAACAGTGTCACATTTCCCTTTTCTGCTGGTATAGTTTATCTTTCAAGGCAGTTTCTGCCCTGAACCCCAGGTTGAAGCCAGGCTGGAATGGATTTAAATACTCTGTTTCATCAAAAAGCACCTGGAGCTAATATGTCTGCTCAGTCACATTAGCTAGGAATGGAAAGTAGGAAAAAGGCTTCTAATTCTCTAATGTGTAATTGATAGAAGGCTTCTTGAAAAAAGATTTTACAGTAGTTTATTTTAAGGACTAATGGTGTTTGTCCTTCACACAAAGAAGCTTTCATAATCACCAAAATAGAATGTAATAGTCTTTTTAAACAGGCTGACGCTAACCAGGGTGGGCAAGGCATGTAGTGGGGTGAACAGCACCAAGCACTCTGCCCATATTCTGAACTCATTCAATGATATAGGACAAGAGCACTAGATGCTCCCACAAGCCTCTGTTTCCAAAGCTGAGTCCAAGCCAGAATGGATCTGAGTGATTTTATCAGCAAAGTACTCTGGAAAACGAACAGTTGTTTAGTGAGAGTTCAAAAGCCGCAGATGGATGAGTCTTGTCAGAAGCATTCCCTTGTCCGTTTGGAAAAGCTCTACTGAATGAGACTATGAGAGCAATGGCGGTGGGGAACTTCTTATCTGTTCTGATTCTGGAACCAGTTTTCAAATGGGTTGTAAGCCACAGATTAATTGCAAGATTTTTAGTCCTTGTGTTCTGGCTGTTCTCTTTGTGCTTTGTTGCCCAGTGGACCCGGGGGATTTGAGCTGTGGCAAGAAGGAGGGAGCTCCTAGGAGCCTTTGTTTTAATTGCCTTGGTGGGTTCCTTATTCCAAGAGCTCAGTTGGACTTTGAAAGAATAGTTGTCTGAGTCACTGTAAAACTCTCCTAGGGTCACTTTCAAACTGTCTGGATCCATTAGTCTTCAAAGCAGACCACCCTGATTGGTCTTCCACATCCATGGTGGTTAACTTGAGCTGGAAGTCCAGCTGTAAGGCAGTGACAAAGGGGTCAATAAAGGGTTCCCCAATCATTTATTACCTCCATGTTGTCCAGGATAGAACACCAGATCTAGCCTGTGATCTGCCACATGTTGGTCTTAACACAATGATTGTCCCCATATTCAAAAAGCTCATAATATGTATTGGCCTCTTGGTGCATAGTACACCATCATGTTGACTTTTTCAGCCTGTAATTATTGGAGGATTGGTTGCTGAACTGTGAGATCTGCTGTGATCCATCAGGAATGACAGAGGCACTGGGTTGGATCTAGTGTCACACAAGTGGACTTCTGCTTGCACAGTGGGACTTCCCTATTTTGTCATTCCTCCTGCAGCTCCCTGCATACCCTCTAGAGCAGATTGGGGTGTGTGTGCCTTGGAGGCTGCAGAGGGGAGGGAAAATCCATTCCTCTAGCAGATGAGCAGTGCTGGATCGCCTTTGTATCTAAAGGATATATATGGCAAATGTAGAAATATTAATTGCTGTTAACAATATAAGCATAATTCTTCCTTTGGAAAAGAGGATAAAAAAGCATTTAGAATACATTATGATCACAATGGTGATATTGCAGTTAATGCAGTTTGTTACATATGAGTCCACAATTGTCTGAATATTGCATTTCATGTAAGAATTTGTGAAGAATCAGTTTTTTAAAATGCAATATTCATAGTACTTGGTGTGTAGTAGGAACTGAATATCATGATATTGATAACAGCAGTGCAAAGGGTATGTTGTCATGACTGTAGTATTACAGAATTTCTATAGTGCTGCTGCTTCTGTCATTAACATCACTGGAGTTTACTGATGATGGCAATACTGGAGGTTGTTCAGTGGTGTCACCATTACAAATAGAACAAATTATAGAATATTGATGTAGTTTTGTACACTAACTTCAACTTCACCATTTATGCCAAGTCAGTGCTTTTGATAGGAAGGGCTCATATACTTTTAAAGATAACATATCTCAACAGCACAGTATAATATCCATTTTGATCTTTAAAAAACAACACAAAACTAATAATAGTGGAAAACTGCTTTTTTGCCTTTATTTTTTTTGTCTCTGCATTCCGGTGCATGTGAAATTATGTTTACTTTTTGCACAGTGTGAATGATGAAGATAATCTCCCTTGCTTAGCCAGTAAGAGTGATCTGTGTTATGTGCTACCATTTGACCAGTTGCTTAGACAGAAATATGCTGGCTAAGAGAATAATTTGCTTAAAAGTACCTCAGTGGTGAATTTGATTTTTAAGAACATCTGCATAAAAGTCTAGTTTCACTGCCTTTCATTCATCAGTCTGAGTTGATCATGTGCTGAAACTTTGCTGTTGAGGAATTTGTAGCTTTATCAAATACATGTTTACTTGGAATGTCCCACTTTCATGGGGGATTACTTCCAAGTAAGTCTTAATGGATGATATTATACTTTCATCATGTGAATAGTTGTTACTTGTTTTATGCTATTGCAGTCTTGCCTGTAGTCATGATTGTGCTGACATGTTTTTCTTTTTAAGTAACATTTGACCCTATTCCTGATGTTATTACTTTGCTGTAGTATCGTGTAATGACTTCTCTTCTGACCTGTCTTCACTCTTCCTGCATACGCTGAGTGTATGTGGGGGATGCAGCATTTGGGAATGAGAAATTGGTTAAAGAGGACAGAAATGCTTTTGGCTCCTGAGAGGAGTTCCTGTTAATTCTAGAGCCAATGGGATGCTTGGAGCTATCACTGGATTTCTAGCATGCTTTAAAAGATATTTCAGCAAATCACTGTGTGGAAATTTGAAATCAATAATATGAAAAGGACACCTCAAGAATAGTTGCAGCAGGGAAGCAAACAAACTATTATTTAAACCCCCCTGTGATATGTGCTATAGAAAGTGAAATATTGGGTTTGACCAGAGTAGTGGAAACTGCAGAGCTGGAGTGTTTTAGAAAACTGCAAATATTATTTTTCGCAAAGCTCTGGCATGGGCTGGTCCATGAAGTCACGAAGAGTCGGAAGCGACTGAACGAATAAACAACAACAACAAAAATATTATTTGGGTTCTGAAGAATGCTTAAATAATTGTTAGTTTGGTAGCATTGGCCAAGCTTCAGCTTCCTAAGATAAAAGAAAATAAGATAGAAATATACACTTGGATTTTTAAGTATAAGGTGCAGTTTTTAATTGGTGTTCATTAGAGAAAGTAACTAACTATAAGGAGATGATCTCCATTACATTATGTGTTTGAAAAAGCTACCATACTTTAATGGCTGTCTGCATAATCTGGAAGTGTGGTATTCCTTAGCTATATGAAGTGTTTTCCTATTGGTAGTTCAACCAGAGAACAATACACTTACTACTTAAACTTGGGGACAGCTTAAAAAGCAATTTTCAGTTGACATGAGAGCTGCTGATAGGGAAACATTCTCTGGATGCATTTTTCCTAGTTTCCTCATTAGGGGCTCTTGTTCCCAGAATCCACCTCCCCCCCCACCCCCCACGCAGTTTGGGAGAAGTGCTGATAAAAGAAATACCACAGAAAAACTCCAGTACACTGGCTGCATTATGCCTTGAGTTAAATGGGAAATCTATGTTGTCAGAGAGGTTAAGTAGGTAATATTGGGGGATGGAGAGGAGGTTTAACTTTAAAATACATTAATATATCTTTAACCATCCACAGATAGAAAACAAACCCTCCATCAGTCTGGTTTTGGAGTCAGATATACTCCAAGAAAGCCATCAAAATACAATACCTGGGGGAAGGTATAAAGCATGACCCCATTTGTAAGAAAAAAAATATGCCTTCATTGAGAACGTTTCTTTTCCAGTAAAACAGTATAGTTGTAAAGAAGTAATCAGGGTCAAAAATACCTCATAGTATATAGAGCATTAGATGTTGCAAAAGACATGCAACCTAAGGTTTAAGTGATAATTTCAGGTTAGTATGTTGTTCTCTATCTCTGCTGTTCCTGCCTGTGGAGCTCTCAGTTTTCCTTCTGTTTTCAGACGCTTCCTCCTCATTGCTCTGGACTACTCTATCTCCCAGGTGTCAGACCTGATTTCCTATCTGCTTTACTAGCTGTTGTTTTGGGGGCCCTGGCCTTTGCTTGCCCAGTGTTCCTAGGCCCTCATAACTGTCATCTCTTAAGGGTCTGACCAGCTCACCCCAATAATGATGTCACAGACTGTTAGGTTAAAAGTAGCTCAGCGAGAGACAGGGAGGACCTTCTGTCCTCCCTGCCTCTGTTGGCAGCTCAGACTGATCATTAAATAAAGCTTAACCACAGCCATCACAAAATACTAGTGCATTACAATATACATTATGGACCTATTTAACGAATTCTAAACTTTTATGCTTTGTGTGTTCTTTGTTAATGTATGGCTTCTAGATTAAAAAATCACCTTCCATCTCAGTGAAATTATGTGGTGTACTCCAACCAAAAGAATGAAAGCATGAGATGAAGAGAGAAATGAAGTGTTGCAAAATAGCAGGTAGTTACTTATTGCTAGATTTGTGCGTAGTTTGCATCAGTGCAACAATGTTTGGCAGTGTCAAGGAGGGACTGCCAGTGCAATTCAGGCAATTCATGTGTTGTGCAGTTGTTGCATTTTACAGCCATTGCCTGGAGAAAGCTACATCAGAAAGTCTTACTAGAAAGTAACTCTCAGTCAGAATAGATATAAAACATTTGTTCTGATCTTGTTGTATCTTTTGACTATCATCTAAAGGCTATAAAAGAGACTGAGGTGTTGTTGGTTTAACAAATTCATAACTGGCTTTTTAGGGTAAAACCAAACCATGGGTTGTTGGTTAAACTCTGGGTTCACACATTCCTAGGTTGTTTAGAAAGCTGGACGTAAAGCGGAAGTATTGAGCACGCAGGAGGCATGCGCTCACTCCTGCTTGCCCATGAAAATTCATGGGTTAAACAACCCATGAATTGTCATTATATGCGAACCGGGTCAGTGCTAGAGGAAGAAGTATAAGTGGTGGATTTGTTCCATTACTGATTGTGTGTTCCTCTAGCAGTTGTGCAAGAAGCACAAGCAGCACCTAGCATAATGAGTGATAAAAGTGGTTGTGCAATGGCTTGTGCAAGTGGAACCAAAGTACTGGATTTGACACTTGTGCAGATGATTAAAATGGGGGTTCCACAAACACTAGAAGCTGTGTGCTAGTGGAATGACACCATTGGATACAACCACCTGGAAGGACTTTCTTCTTTCCAGTGACAATTTACTAGTTATGCCCAATCATAATTTTCCTGTTCAGTAACTCATTTTATGAGGATGAGGAAGAAAGTGACATATCAGCCCTGTACACTACAAATCCCTGTTTCCTCTACATTAGGGATAGGCAACTTGGTGCCCTCCAGAGGTTTTGAACAACAGCTCACATAATCCCTGGCCAGGATGCCCAGTGGCCATGGATTATGGGAGCTGTAGTTCAAAACAGCTGGACACCAACAGGTTGCCTACATATTAATCCTCTGCAATGTGAATTAATATCAGGAGGTGAGGACAGGAGGCAAAACTCCTTGGATGCAAGATCTGGCCCATGGGCTACTAGTGGTTGGCTCTTATTCTACTTATTAAATGCAAGATGAGTTTATTACTTTTATTTATTTATTTAAAATATTTCCGTCCTCCTTCTCCAAAAAAGCTCCTGGAATGGTTTACAAACAATCAGTTAAACGGTCCCTCCCCTCAGGCTTCCAATCTAAATAGTCACGATGCACAAGGAAAACGGGTTGCATAGGGAAGAGGAAAAATGAAGTAGTCTTTTAGCAAGGCTGGTAGAATGGCCCTGCTTCCCATCTCATCTCCCTCTATTACAGCCTGCTGGAATGGCTGCTGGTGATGACAATTGAGAGAGGAGAGCTCTTTCACCAGGGCTGATGTAATGCTCCCCCTTCTTCCTCCCATCTCCCTCATTACAGCCTACTGGAATTTCTGCACCCAGAGTGCTAACATCTTGATGAGAGGCGCATGCAGGGCCTTTGTTGCTTGTGAAGTGCTGCCTGCCTTCTTCTGGTGGCCTTTGAATTGATCGGTGGCTTTTGTTTTCAACTTTTACTTTTTCCTACTTGGATGACAAAAACTAAGATACATGTGCTTAGGTAGCATAGTGTGCAACAGTTTACAGCACTCTGTCTCTATAATATTGGTTATGTTCATAATGCTATGCATGCTTACTTGGGAGTAAGCTCCACTAAACAGAGTGTTACTTCTGAGTAAGTTACTTCTAGGTAGGATTGCTCTGTAAATATCAGAAATATACCAGATAGTACAATTTGATATCCTAAATTATAAATGATGTATATTATGCTCTTAAAGCAGTAAAATAGGTGTAGGTTTCATAAGAAACCTTCTTGCATATATTTCAGTTTTTCTCAAAATGTGTTTTTCCCCATAGCTTCAAAATTTGTGGAAATCTTACACTGCTTACAGTGCTAAAGGTATGCAGTGAAGAAAGTTGGCTTGTGAGGATTTTCATAAGGAAATAATAAAATTGGAGGGCTGGAAGTAGCACTAAAATGACCCGTACCTTGCAGCATCTTAGAAACTGGGGAAAGTCTGTAGCTCAGCGATATAGCTCAGGTTTTGCATCAAAAAGGTTCCAGGTTCACTCCTTAGCATCTCCAGATAGGGATGGAAAATACTCCTTTCTGAAACCATGGAGAGCTACTGCCAGGCAATGTGAGGACAATACTGAGTAGGTAGACCAGTCATCCTACTTGGTATAAGGTAACTTCCTATTTTCCTATGATTTTGTTTCTACTACTCAGGAAAGAAAGTGTTGTGGACAGTTCCCTAGAAACATCATTACAGTCACAGTGTACAAAGGTAAAGAAGACATTACCCATGATTATGAAGAGAATGTAATGCTACAGAGTGATGTAATGTAATGCTACATTCACCACAGAGAATGTAATGCTATAAAAAGTGAGCACACCTTTTCACAGAATACAACTTAAAAGTATGGAGAAGGGCAGCAAAATAATTAAGAGTGTGGAAAACATTCCTTAGGAGGAGAAAATTAGAAGATATATAAAATGAATAGCTTAACAATGGATTTTATAATTTCTTTGTATAATACTAGGACTAAAATCACCTGATAAAACTAATGTGTAAACATATGCACAACTGATTTTTCTAGCATTTGAAGCAGTAATAGGAAGGTGCAAAATGTGCATTTGCCTGTCGCTACTGGAAAATGATAACACGGGATCATTATGTGCTGTTGGCTGGGGTCTTTCCAATAAAAGCAGCTCACATTCCTAGCAGTGCAATAACCATTAAATGTCTTGAGTAATGCAAGAGTGTTTTAAGGTATGCTTGCATAGCTTATGTCAGACAGTGATCTAGAGCCTGAACTGCCAGAATCTTGACGTGACAGGCAGCCATAACAGTGTCATCAATAAATAATAAATGAAATATAGATACTTACTACTGTTAGAAATCAAGTGCTAGATTAGATATGTTCTCTGTACATCCTTATACGTTTCTTTGCAGCTCACTTAAGATTTTATATCTTGAATAACTTTGCAACTTTTTTTAGCCAAGCTATGCCCATGGATATGCTAAATAGATATTAGTATGTTTGTTTACAACAAGCATGGGGAACCTCCAGCCTGTGGGCTGAGTATGATTTCCTGTCTGACCAGTCAGCTTTTTCCCCAGGCCCAGCCTTTTCTCCTAGCAGGGAAAAGCTCTTATCTCCTCAGTGCTCAGCTTGGGAAAGCTTTTATCTCTGATCAGCTGCTGATGAGAGATAAGAGCTTTTCTGTGCTGGGGAGAGAGGGCAGGGCCTGGGGAGGAAGCTGAGTGAGGCTTATTTTGCTTACTTTTGAGTAGACATGCTGCTCATGCTTGCTTCTGGGTAGACGTGCAGGGGCTTGATATTTGGGATGCTTTTTTAAAGTTCCACTGAGCAAGTTATTCCTGCTTATGAATAGATATGCAGAGGCTTGTCCTGCTTACTTCTGAGTAAGCTCAAAATTAGTAAGAATCACATTTTTGCTCCACTCTCCAGATGTTTTTGGACTACAACTCCTATGATCCCTAACCAATGAGCATGCTTGCTTGGACTTATGGGAGTTATAGTCCAAAATATCTGGAAGGCACAAGGTTGCGTACGTCTGTTGTACATTCAGGGAGATCTGATTTAACATGTTTATTTGATTGACATTTAGTAAACAAAACAAAAAGTATGTTGTGTTAATTTTACATGTTATTTAAATATGTGAAAAGTTTTTAAGTTTCCCAGAGAAGTCGAACTGGAAGATTTGAATTTCAGGAGGGGATAAAGTACATATAATATGATTTGAACTTTATAATCAAACGACTCAAAGCTTTACTTGGAAATCATTTTTATTGGAATGCTAAAACATGACAGCTCAATAGCATACACTCCTCTTACATCAGGGGTGGGCAGAATTTGGGCTTGTGGGCTTTACTTTGTTTTTTACCAGAACCCTGAGATCTGCTAGCCGGAGGCTGCTTTAGAAGACATACACTTCAAACTAAAGAATTCTGAGCCCAGGAATTTGTTTTCAGTACCAGAACTGAATGGAGCCACACAAAAACTACTCCTGATTATATTAAGCTTTCTTCACTTCAGCAGTATAATTTAGGGTTGGAGGGTGGGCATCATTTTGTTGTTGCTATTGTTAAACATATGGGAGTCAGAAATCCTTTCAGATCTATTGCAAGTTGCCCAGAGATCTACCAGTAGATTGAGATCTATTTTCTGACCACTTCTGCCTTATATTATTTAGACTTTAAGGAAAAAATAGTACTGAAAATGGTTAACATGCTAATTTTAGCATGCCTGAATATGTGTTTTCTAGGGATAATAATCTGGAAATGTTAAGTTAGATGTGAGTAGTATTATATCCATTCCAGTTGCCCTGTTTGACTTGTATTTAATTAATTTTATGAAATATTGCTTTTCTAAATGTGGAAACATTTTCTGCAGAAAAATATAGTAGCGGACTTTTTTGTGAAAAATTTTCATTTTACATTGTTAGCAAGAAATGGGGCAAATGCATCCTCTATATTGGCTATCTGTAGGTTGCATTGCCATTATAACAGATTATTGATGCATGTCAGGTGTAATTCTTCCTGCTTAGGTGGCCTTGTGGAGACTAACATGTCATTAAGATATCTGCAGATAGTGAGTTTCCCATGTCCTGAAACATCTGTTATTAATTTATTTAATCCATACCTGCTCTTCTCTGTCGCACTTGAGCAGCTTTGAATGACATTGACCTGGTTTGCATGTAATGACAAACCAGAGTATGGGTTGTTGCCTTATCCAGAGTTTACCCATGATTTGCCTGCCAGACAGTTGCACAAAGCTCAGATTATTATTTTTTCAATTCCTGGGTTGATTGATTCGCTTCTCCTTTGCCTGTTCCCTCTCTGTATCCCAAATGCCTTTGTGATGAAGTAGTACTGACATGTAGAGCGCCCAGGTGTTTTTTTAACCACGATTGCCCTGTAGCCTCTGTAGCCTGATGAAACACCACATTGTTTTCAGTTCAGATGTAATTACAACACAGAGTTAAAATAAACCAGAGTTCATAATCTTACAGCAACCCATGTCTTCTCTTCCTGGGTTGTTCGTGGCCAGCAGCCCATACTCAACCCATACTCTGGGTTGTCATTCTGTGCAAATTGTTTTGATGAGTCTGGTGAACTTAGCTCTTGCCAGGGCAGTAAGCACTGTTCATATCCTATTATGCCAGTCTGATGTCCTCAAGGACAATGAGATTTTAAAAGTTTAAAGCATGCAGGATGTAGAAATTTCAGCTATTCACAGATGCATAGGGAATGCAGGTAGGGAGTGGAGAAGGACTCTAAAGAAGTGGAGATGCAGGGTAAAGCAGCAGATGAAGGCATACAAAGAAGTAGGAAAAAAACGGAGGTTTTAAAATGCTGCCTGCTCCTGCTCAGTCAGTTGTAGAAAAGGGGGGATGGGGGCCTAGGTAATATGAAAGGCAGCAGCAGCAGCCTGCCTTGTAGTGGACTTTATCTGATTAATAGGAACAATACTGACAGTTGTTTAAAAAATGGGGGAGGGGGCAAAACAGTGAAAAAAGTTGGGGGGTCTCATGGCTGAAAACGGCACTCCAATTTTGATCCACTCCAGTTACATTCTTGGTTGCCATGTTGACTGTGGCAAGCATGTTCCTGGACTCCTGATTTTGTCCAAATTCAGAAAATGGAAAAGCGGGCAAACGTTGCGAAATCAAATGTAAATTTACAGCAACACAAGTTCAAGAAGTAATCTGAAGAAGAAATTTACAGGTTGCATTCTAGAGTTGGTGTTGCAACAGAATGTATGCCCCAGTCATGGGCTGCCAAGGTTTGGAGGTGCCAAGATAATGATAAGCCAGATCCAGGTTTGCTTACAAGGAGACTTTATTGAGTACTTACACCATACAGGCGTACCCAATGGTTGGATCAGACAGCTTCTCTGAACCTAGAGCCATGGGGAGGGGGCTTCTTTTACCCCATGGCTCTAGGTTCAGAGAAGCTGTCTGATCCAACCATTGGGTATGTCTGTGTGCTGTAAGTACTCAACAAAGTCTCCTTGTAAGCAAATCTGGATCTGGCTTATCATTATTTCGACACCTCCAAACCTTAGCAGCCCACGGCCGGGGCATACACAGAAGTATTCAGTAACTTTATTTTTCTTGGAGCTTCTCACACTTGGACAATCAAACTGTTTTTTGAATAACTGAGGTTCATTGTAGGTGTTCAGGATATTCTGAAGAAGAGTCAGCAAGTCTTCTGCAAATGGAAATCATGCTCACCAACTTTGCATACAAAAGGCTTTTGAGGGAAACCTAGCTGCTATGCACTAGGAAGCAAAGAATAAAAATAATTTATAGTTTTATAATGGGGAAGAGGTAAACAGTGGGATCAGTGTTTTTAAAATGATAAATCATATTGAGTGAATACTGAGATGGCCAGGTTTTCAGATTCAGCAAATTATTCAATGTAATAATGTCCAAAGCAGACTGTGAAGAGCTTCAAGAAGTACCTCTCAGATTAGATTCAAGGTTAATAAGTAGTGTACTTTGGAGGAGAAAACAATCCAAATTGTCCTTATGTGTCTTGAATTAGCTGACTATAACTATTTTGAAAAGACATTTATTAGGCCATCTTGAAGACCTATAAAGATATTACGCTAATATAGATTTTGGAATTTTTCTTATGGTCAAGGCAACTACCTTTTATTTTGAAAAAAAGGTCTTCGTGTTGTAATAGTTCACCCGTGACATCTCTGTGAACTGCTTTTTATCTAAAAGGAGCTTGTAACATGCGAAATAAATGTTCGTATTTTTTTAATGCATATTAATGTAGGTTTTTTTTCATTTTATTGTGTTTTAATTTTTTGAATGCTACTGTACAAAAACATATATTGAAGGGTGGAGTATAAATATATAAAGTAAATGAATAGATGATTCTAAAAGAAAATTTAAATGAGTTATTTTTAGTTTAGAAAAATGTGTGGTGTGCAGATATAATGTTATTATATAGTTATGAATATAATATATTATATTAGTTATATTAGTTATGAAAACTAATAGGGAAAGACATTCTCCAGAGACAAAACTGGGGTTTGGTACCATGGAGTTTACTGCCATTTCACCCCACACTATCACCTTGGCTCATCAGCTCATCTGTAACAGCTAGTTGGCAAGGGCTAGCTAGGCAAGACGGGGTGACCTGGTTTGCACGATCACCGCAACCTACCATGGGTTATGCCAAGCAATTTTTAAATATTCAAGCCACAGCCACGGCTTGTCATGTCATCCAAACCTAGATGGCATGGGTTGTGTGAGGGTTAAACAACCCTTGCATAACTCTAGAACAAGCCATGGGTTATGTGAGGGTTGTTTAACCCTCACACAACCTATGCCACCCGGATTTGGATGACATGACAGGCCACGACTTGAATATGCAAAATGGCTGCCTGCATGGGTCGCAGCCCACTATGGCTTAAATAAGCAACGGTGGCTTATTTGATCATGCAAACTGGCCCGCTGTGTTTGCAGGACCAGTAACTACCCTCCATTGATACGGCCAGTTGTGTATCTCCTGGTTGTCTTTGTCTTAGACTAAGGAGCTTTTGGAAGCACAGAAGCCAAAAGTTGCCCAGATCCTAATGCAATCAGGAGAACACATTACCACTTATCAATTGGCTGTTGAGAGCCCTGAGATCTTCTGTGACACGAGCAATCCTAGTGAGGAAGAGACTGCCATCATACTGTACAAATTAGCTTTCAACCTCTGCTACCTTCCCCTCAGCACCACCTTTGGGGAAGGGAAATCCACTGCCTGTGAAATCTTCCAAGAGACTATTTGCATTCTGAACAAGTTGTACCTTTCAGACGTGATAAAGTTGAGTGAAGAGGGGAGAGTACTTCAGGATTTCCAAGAGCTGAGATTTTCTTTGGCCTGTGGGTACACTGGACTTTTCTCACGTCTGGATCCTAACACCTAAAGCCCATGGTCCAGAGTATTAAATTGCAAGTGCTTCTACTGGTTGCTACTGCAGGTGGTGGTCGATGCTAATGGAAAGTTCATGGATGTCTACGCAGGTGTGTCAGGTCAAAGCCATGGTCTTCTGGACTTCCTCATTGGCAGATAAGATGTCAGTCAGTACTTTCTTCAGTGGGCCATCTGTTGTGGTTAACAGAATTCCAGTGCACCCAGTCATCCTTAGAAACCAAGCTTTCACACTGTGACCCTGGTTCATGGCTCCATACCACTCTCTAAGAACACCTAAGGAAAACACCTGCAATTACTACCACAGCAGGGCAAGACTACAAGTGGTGACGCGTGGAAAGAGAGGTGGGGAGGCTGAAGGTGAAGTGGAGGTCCCTTTACAAACTTCTGGATATGGAAGAAGATCTTGTAGCTGACATGATTGTAGTGTGCTGCATCTTCCACAACCCATGGAAGACGAGAGCAGAGATGTAAAATTTCCTGAAATTTTGAAGCCATGGGAAAAAACAATTTGTGGGGGGGGAGTATATACAATAATTACTTTTAATGCTTTTTATAGATCTAAAGTCACTTGGTTACTCTAGGAACATAAAATGTAGGGATGGGCGAACATGCAGTGATTGAGGTCATTGAGGTTCTCTGAATTCTTCCTTGAAGAATTTCAACTTGTTTAAGTCCCTGAACATGAACATCTTTTTTCGCTCAGGAAAAATGTACATTTTTAAAAGTGTGCAATATTTCCCAATTGAAAAAAAAGAAACACATTTTTTTCCAAATGAAAAATCTGCATTTCCCCCAATAGGGGAAAGCATGAAAATTAGGATTTGGGGGGGATTTGCGCAACTGCGCATTTGTTCAAGTGTGCACTTTCTAACATGAATACAAGTTTGGAAAATTGCAAAAATTTCCTGAGAACTATGTTCCTGCTCTTGTTCAGGGTTGCGAAGAGGACATGTTTGCATGATTTACGAACAGGAACTAAATTCTCGTACATCCTTAATAAAATGTATTATGTATAACTTTGTTCATAAAGTTTTCATTAAAATTAAGAACATTTCAAAGTAAACTCAGTAAATTTGTCATCACTGTCTGGATAAATTATACATTTAAATTTAATATACCAAACATAATTTTACAAGCAAACCAGTACATAATACATTTTAGGTTCCTATTTTATGTCTGACCGGGGGGAACTTCAGCATGTTACCCCTGAAACATCTGAATCATCCTAGATGCCAGAAGAAACAGGAAATGCTGAAGGCATAGAGAGGCTAGTATATAGCATCTGTTCCTGTTTGTGAGGAATTGGTTGGGGTGAAGGTTAGGAAAATCTGCTCTAAGGAAAAGCGATCGAGAGGTTATTTAGTTGGGAAAGAAGCTCTTACCTATTAGAAATGGCAATCAAGCATATTTAATTTAAGAAACCATAAGTAATCTCAACTTGTTATCTGAAGAGTGACATTTTATTCACTTTCTTAAATAATTCCCCTTAATAAAGATTTTAGTTTTTGTTTGTTTTGAAAGGTTGTCTCTAGCGGTGGTGTCAATCCCATGCTTATACCATAGGAAGCAGGCTAACTGAATTTCTTTTAGGTATAAAGTGGTTTATTTTAGTGACAGCATTTACAGATTTTACAGCTGAGGCAGCATTTTCTAACAGTGAGGTTTAATTGGGAACTTTATTAACATTTGTGGCAGTGAGTTCCATAGACTCAAACCTCAACAATTTTTTTAAAAGAGAAACCTGGGTGGGGTAACATGCACATTGTTTCGGCGGTGGCAGCGGTGGTATAATGTATAGGGCTTTTCTGTTATGTGGGTTTTACAACTATATTCATTGATGGCTACCGCATCTAATCAGATCAAGCCCAGGAACACAGGACTGATTTTGAATCTCTCATGCATCCCTTCCCTCTTGCAGTGTATGTTATATGTAGTCCAATAATTACCTAATTAGAATCACTCGCATTTGTAACGGTAAGGATAATTTACCAGTAAACATTTTACTTTGCTAAATAAATGTTTCAATTTAATGTTGATCATGAAGTAATGTCACTACTGTCAATTCTGCTTTAACATTTCAATACATTTCACAACAATAGATGCTGAGCACTATATTATTTCTGACAGGGTTCTGGGAGATGATGAAAGTTGTGTGGTTTTTCAGGAAAGAATCACAAGAGGCATAATTGAAGCAAGCAAGGAAAGAGGTGACAATTTGCTTGAGAGACTTGCGGAAGTTCCTCAAGGTGGACTGAAAGTCCAGAAAGCATGCCATACTACCTATACCAACAAAAATTACATACATTTCTTTGGGGGGGAAAGAAAGAGGATGTACTCGTGTGCTTTATTCAGAAGTCCCATCGTTCAGTTTCAAAGAAAACAGGGTTATTACATGCAAATGCTGCCATTATGTCTTGGATTCTTATTGCCAATGTGCATTGCTCTCCCAGCTAAGAGAAGGACAAAGAAGCTTTCACAGTGCAGGAAACCTATGTGCCTGAAGTAAGGAGTCCCAGAGTTGAAAGAAGGCACTTTCACAGTTGTGCATGGTATTCTTGTTGCACGTGAGGGCTGAAACAGAAGTGTGTATAAGCTCAATAACGTTTCAGTGCTAAAAATAGCATTGGTTCTATTATGCTTGCATGTGCTTGCACCATTAGGACTTAAAGTGTCAGGAGAACAAAATCCATAGTGATTCAGCAATTGCTACTTCCTCTGGGCAAGTGTTCAAATAACTAAGCGCAAGCCTGTGCTGGGATTAGGATTTCTGTGAGAGATCTTAATCCAATTCACAGCTCATGTTACTTTTCATATAAATATTGAAATATGCCTATATTGTAGTAAGTGTGTGTTTGGTATCATCCATTAATTTTAAACTATTTCTTTTTTCAATATAGGTACAATATTGATATTTAGTTCCTTTAGTTCCTTATATGTCCTTATAATCTCCTCTTGTATCACCGGAATTTAATTCTGTGCTCCCAATAAATACCCTTCCTCTTTGTGATCAGCTGTAGTGACCTGAAGAATTTTCACTTGCTGTCTTTATTATAGGAAGTCTCCTTCAACAGAATGCTGACATTGCTTAGTTTTTATCAAGGATTTCATATACCAGTAACAGAAAAAAATTAAATATCTACTTTGCACAGGCTTGTAAAATCTGTCTGCATGATTGCCTATGGTAAGTAAGAACACTTTCCAAACAACCATGAAAGGACACTTTGCAAAAGTTGTTTTCCATTCCTCATTTTGAGCAGAAAATTAGTAATATAGGTATCAGTGGGCAGGTGGGCTAATAAATCTTTTTGTGGGAGAGTAACATTTGTGGACTCATTTTTATAAGTTTTTTTTAACAATTTCATTTTGTGAGCTGTAGCTTTGAGATGCATTACAAATTCACCAACTGTCAAAGTTTTCTAAGAGATTGCTTCTCTTCTATTATAGAACAGCTTATTAGAAGTTGTAGTAAAACTATCTCACTTGTGATATATATTTTGAATAATGCATTCCAATATCTTTCATCTTCAGTTCTTACATAAGTTTATCATGATGTAAAGGCTCTTCCTTAGGGCAGTATCTAATGTGACACTACAGCTAACATAAATTGCTTCACGCTAGTGTAGACTTCTGGCACTACACCAATAGCACCAGAGGTAACTTCCACCAGGGCAACATAATTTATGTTAGTGTAGTATTGCATTGGATACTGCCCCTAGAGAAACATGTACAGTTTTCAAAAGTCAATAAAATAAGATTTTGTGATTATGTACACCCTGGATTTTAATATCAAATGATTTATTATGGTGTTGGTAGCATGCTGCATGGATTATATACTGAAAGTAAGCCAGTGAGGAATGGTTGGGACCATAATACATTACCCTAGATCCAAAGAATTGCTGTGTGCCCTTTTTTCTTGAATAGCAGCATACTATCTATACTATTGAATAGCAGCATATTATCCCTTGTGTGCCATGGCAAATATCTTTTCAAATTTAGGATATATTTATTAAGCTGCCATTCAAAGGGGGGAAAGTCAAAAATTCTTCCAGGCATGCTTAGACATTTTGGAACCCAGCATCAATCTATCATTGTTTTATTATAGTGATTATCGTAGATGCCACATGTCTAGAGATTAAAATTTCTGGAAACTTTGAAGGCATGGGAAAAACACAGAATTTTTTAAAATGTTTTTTCAGAAAAAAAAATTTTGGAAACAGTTGAAAAATATGCAGTCCTTTTTTAAAGTGCTCTTAAAATCTGACTTTACAGATTTAAAGTCACTTTGTTACTCTAGCAATATAAAATGCATTATGTATAACTTGGCTTGGTCATAAAATTATTATTAAAATTTAAAAATTTAAAAGTCAACTCTGCAAACTTGCAATTATTATCTGAATAAAATATGCCTTAAAATTTAATACCAAACATGAGAATTGTATAAGCAAATGGTGATATATTTTAGCAAGTAGTCCCTGAAACATCTGAATTATTTTAGAAGCCAGAAGAACCAGGAAAAGCTGGAGGCAGAGGAACACTGGTGTACAGCATCTGTTCCTGTTTGTGAGAAATTGGTTGGGGTGGAGTTTAGGGAAATCTGGTCTGAAGAAAAAGCTATTGAGAGCTGGGGGAAACTCTTTTACCTATTAGGGATAGCAACAAAGCAAATTTAATTTTGGAACCTTTAAACAATCTCAACATTATTTGAAGAGTGACATTTTATTCCCTTTTGTAAATAACTCCCCTTAATAAACATCTTAATTTTTTTTTTAATTTTGAAAGGTTGTTTTTCGTGGTGGTATTTATTCCATGCCTACACCATAGGAACCAGGCTACTGAGTATCTTTTAGATATAAGGGGTTTGTTTAAGTGGCAGTGGTCAAAGGTTTTATAGCTGGGGGAGCATTTCTTAATGGTGAGATCCAATTGGGGACTTCATTAAAAACTTCAGCAGTGAGTTCTTTTAAAAGAAACAGGTGGGACAACACATAAATTTTTCTGTTTTGTGTTTAATTGCAGTGATGGGAGAATCTACCGTGTTTCTCTCACATGTCAGGTTCAGAATGGCATCCATTGATTGCTACAGCATGTAACCAGAACAAGCCCAGAAACACAGGACTCTGTAGAACAAAACCCAAACTGTCAAAATGCATACTTCCTTTACATAATTATGATATGATGAGTTTTTCCACATGTTGGGAAACTGAGCATGACTTGGAGCATTCCTAAATGTCTCTCAGTAAAAGATACATTAGATCAATAATTTTAATAAGGAACTGAAGAAATAACTTATGTTGGGTAACTTACAGAGAGGATTAGCTCCCCCCCCCAACTTCAAAATGTTCAGAAATTTTGTATTTTTAGTTTTACATAGAAGTTTTCCTATTTCATAGGAGTAATCCAAAAACTCTCATAATTCAAAAATTGTTTCATAATCCAAAACTGTTCAATCTCCCCAGTTTGTCAGAAAAAGTAACAATATATTGGAAGGACATAGGAAAAACAAACATGTCCCCTCCTCTCCCCATTTTTCCAGTTTTGTCCTGGTCCGTCACACCTCTACACATGTCCTTTGTTGCTCGGTGTCATCATGCTTGCAGTTTTGTAATTTCTTTTCAGTACTCTACCCAACAGGACAGATACCTTGATTAGGCTATGTGAAATTTCTTAGACCTTTTTGGACTGTTTGAAATAGAGCCAGTATAGTTCATTTAATATATGAGAAGCTTAATCAGGTTTGTTAATATAGCATATGGTTTTTTAAAAATCATTTTCGTATTTATGGTCATAACTAATTCTTTGGAGTTCATCTTGAGTGCTTTGTAATATGTTTAAGCAACTTCAGTTAACAGAAGCTACAGTGTGAACCTAAGATCTTTAACAGATCTCTTGGTTTAAAGCTGGGGTCCTCAACCTTTTTGTGGCCCATGTGGACATTTGGAATTTTGAGAAAGTGATGTACAGTATACATGGAATTTTCTTACCCATGTTTAAGATATGGCAGTATGCTCACTTGAAACATTTAATCTTGGAGCATCTGAAGAAGAAATACTACTGTTGATATAAAAGTGAGATAAGAGAATTATACCATTTCATCCTTTCAGTAAATGTGACAGTTTTAGTCAGTAAGTTATCACTTAACAGGAAATCAAACACACAGCTTAGTTTTTTTTTGCATGTTATACTATATTTTAATATGCAGCATGCTTTTTAAAATATAGTTCTAGAAAAGTAGCTATGGAGAATGAGGGAACTATCTCCTCAGTCCTGCTTAGAGAGAAGGATTGATAATTCAGCTAACTTCTTGCACCTCATAATTTATAGTACTGTTAAAGGTAGCCTTTAAAGGTAGCTTTTGATACATCGACAAATCAGATGAGTATCTCATTTTAGTAGGTGCTGAGTATAGTTGGGGTAAAAAGATGGTCCCTGTGACTGAGATATTAGTGTATTAGAAAAGGGGTCATGAGGAGATCAGTATAAAATAATAGATATTTTTTAGTACGTATCTATTTTCATTGTATTATACCTTTCATATTTTTGCCCCACCCTGTCCGTCAGTGAGCTAGTGTCTTTATTAGTTGAGATGTTATCAAGGTTAACTTGAGACCATAAGGTGATGGAGTTCACTCAGGATTTTAGACCAAGGGAGAATCTGTTCTCATAACAAAGGAATGTGCTAGAATGTGCAAGCAGACATAGGAAGCAGTGGGTGGATTAAGTTGCATAGGTTTATAAAATACCATTATATAGATTTTGAGAATTATTGCATTGAGATTCATGTTCATGGCAACTAAAATATTGTGGCTACCATGTGGATATTACTGGTTTGCTCCGGTATAACAGCAGCTCCATCTGGAGACCATACTTTTTAAAAACCACTAATTGTGTTAATTGTCCTAATTGTGTGGAGGAGAATACGTGTTGCTGGCATTGAAGCTTCTACATGATTTAGATGATCCACACATGGTGGAATGGCTTTCAAATGTCATGGCCAGTGTTTGGAATCACTGCACACATAATTGTTTCCAGTTGTACTTCGGTGTTGGCCATATCATTTTTAAATGTCTTAGGGCGCAATCCTATGGCCACTAGTCAGCTGTTAGATTGCCATAGGATAGGTCGGTTCCTGGGAACCGACCTTGGAGCCTGCACTCTGAGGTAGGTTCCCTGAGAACTGACCTCCACCCCTTCCTGCGCTGCCTTGTAGGCAGCGCAGAATAGCCCCGTGCTCCGCGCTTGGAAGAGGAGTGCAGAGTGGCAAAAACGGGGCGTTCCTGGGGGCATGTCAGGGTGGGGAAGTCGGAAATGCCGGTACAACACATCCTACGTGTCGTCCAGCTGCCACTTCCCATGCTCCGAGGTCCCATGGCTAGACAGCTGAAATCGGCTGTCTAGCTGTAAATGCAGGGCAGTTGAAGCGCAAGAGGGGACAATCCCCTCTGTGCTTCTCCTGCCCTGCATTGGATAGGTGGTCACCTCCGAGTTCGGAGACGGCCACCTATTCCGATAGGATTGCGCCCTCCATTGGTTGGACTGTTGAACTAAGTCATAACAGTGAATGAACATTCTGGAGTGATGGTAATACAAACACAGTTCTGGTGGAGCATTTTTGGGGTATGGATATAGCTCAGCTGTAGAGCATCTACCTTGCATGCAGACGGCACCAGGTTCAATCCCTGGCATCTCCAGTTAAAAGGATCAGATAGGAAGTGATATATGTAGCACCCTACTGAGTAGTACTGAGCTTTCTCATTCTCTGCCTTCCACCTACAACTGCCATATACAGTGCTGGAACCAGCGCAGTCTTGCAAGTGTTGCCTGACTTCTCACTACGCTTCTTGGACTTCCTGTAGGTGGAGTTGTAGCCCTGCATCTATAGCAATGGGACTAAAGCTTACTTGAGATTCTGGAGGATCCTTAAAGGCTCATATGTGTAATCCTGCCCAGCTGTAGGTTTCTTGTTTCTCTTGCCACCTGTGATGGCAGGCAGACAGGACATCTAGTTCTTCCGTGGGAGATAAGACAACTCAGCCTGTGGTCCTGGAGAGGTGCTGCCAGTCAGAGTAGTCAGTACTGGGGTAAATAGACCAGTAGTATGACCTGGTAAAAGGAAGGTTCCTATGTTCCTATCGTGTTACAGGCATGATTCCTGACATAGTCTAACTAGTGTTTCTTTATGTTCACAGTGTTTGCTGCTGGCCTCTCCCCTCCCCCCCACCCCACAGGATGGTATGAGATTTGAAAGAAGACGATGCATACAGGTAACTCTTAAGTTTCAAAGTACCTTTAGCAAATGTGGAGGGCATGAGTAAACAGTGTTCACCCTCCACTTTTTTTTGCTGTGTCTTTTATTTTGTTTAAGTCCAGCTTGTAAATAGCCAGTTTCCTGATAACCTGTGGTAAGTAAGGCACCAGGGGACCAGGCAAGGAAGCTTTTCTCGATTGAGAAAGTATGTGTGTATGTGCTTGACGTACCACAACTGGTTGTCATAGGCTGGGTCTACACATGTAGGAGAATGAGGTCGTAGAATGGACTGTCCCAATCTGGGCTACACATTAAATATACCAGTTGTGAAAGCCTCCCCATGTATTCCAACTCCCTGCAAACAGAAAACTGTCCCATTAAGTTGAATGATTCTCAACCAGGGGTTGGCAACCTTTTTGAGCCTGTGGGCACATTTGGCAATTGGAGAAACTGTCCTTGGCTCTCCTCCAACCCATGGCTATCATGGGAGGCATGCCAAAGGACAGGTAACCTTCCCATCATTCTTGAATACAAGGCAGAAGTGTGATCTGAGTCCCAGCACACTAAACAACTCCTTTAAACACAGAATGTTCAGTACCAACAGAAATGTATTTCACAGCAAGCACAGCTGCCAGAAAGAAAAATGTGTTAATTTTTTAAAAAGAGGATGGGCCAGAGCACCTTGGTGGGTGCCAAGAAAGGTGTCTGGTGGCACACTGGTGCCTACAGGCACCATGTTGCCTATCCCTTTTCTATCCTAACCTTTTCCTTGCTGTGTTTTTTTAAATTTACAGTAGCATTTAATTTAAAGGATTATGTAAAAATGTAATCCTCCATTTGCAGTCTGAAGCGGTGTGCTCAACTCAGCATGCTACCATCTCATTCTGCTGCATGTATAGACTGGGCCATATATATGTGGGAGCAGGTGAATTAGAAGGTCTCATTTCCAGGGTATTTAGAATTACCAGAGTGGTATAATATGGATAGAAATTTATTAAAATGGCAAGTGTGACATCTTGAACATGAGTTAAATGGTTTCAAATGAATGAGTATTAAATCACCTTGTTGTGAATGAATATTTTTTCCAGTGATGTGGCCATAGAATAATGCTGGCAAAAATGATTACTTCTGAGTCTGCTTTGAATTGTTAGTTTTTTTTCTTAAATGACAACTAACTTAAAATGGAAGTAAAATGAATTGTTGTTGAATTAAGTTAATCATTTTTTTTCTTGAAGAGTTACTAAATGGCTAACAGCCCTGCTAACTGGCATGCTTACATTTGCGTAAGGTTGATATTACTTAATTTTCACAGTTCCTAGATAAGGGGCAGTATCCTATACTGCTTCTGTGCTCCCGCTCATTCCCTTGCACCAGTGGGACCCACTGCTAGCGTAATAGGGAACACTTTGTAAAGGAACTCTGGAAATGAGCAGAAACACTTACTTCTGGATTGGTACAGGTCAGTGGATCTCGCACGAGGGAGCTCCACTGACCTGCCCTCCTCTGGAAATGAGCATTTCCATTTGTTTCTGGTTACTTTATGTATTTATTACATTTCTGTACTGTCCAATAGTCGAAGTTCTCTGGGCAGCTCACAGCAATTAAAATGACAAAATGCTTCATAAAATACAATATAAGCAATAAAGGAGATGGTAAGGGAAGAGACAAAAGCAACATACATTTAAAAGAATAAACTGGGGCTACATGGTTGTGATCTCATGTCTTACTTGTCCTTGTTTGGGAGAGCAGAGAAAAAAGCATGACAAACAGGTTCACCAAATCTCAACTATGTTTAACGCAACTCAGTATCCCACACTGCTACAAACATTGTGCTACAGCCACAAATATTGGCTCAAAAACAGAAACTCCAGACAAGTAATGGTGTTCTAACAAAAACAGGGCCCTGTAGCACCTTAAAGATGAACAAATTTATTGTACATAAGCTTTCATAAACTAGAGCCATCTTTATCAGATGAGTCTGCCAAATGTGACAAGGGATTCCTTGTTGTCCAAATCAGAAGAGGCAGATATTGAACTTTATCTGGACTCAGCACTCTTTCAGGTGCATGCACCATTGTACAGGAGATGGAATGGTGGCACTCCCAGATGATAATTCTGGAAAACATTGGCCAACAGCAACAAAAAATGCTACTGGCCACATGCCTCAGCATTGTACCAACTGGCTCTTTTACTTTGCATACAAAACAAGAATTAATCAGGTCTTCTGAAGAGAGCATTTTTGAAATGTTTTCTTTTGGTCCAAGATTGAAGAGTGACACAGCTAAAGTTTTAGACGCAGGGGTAGGAGGCTTTCTGCCATGAATCAGTCATAACAGGGATATCAAGTTTAAAACAAACGCATATTTCATAAGTCCATCTTGCCTAGACATCAACAAAGATCCTTACAACTGCATATCTGTTTCAAAGAGGCCATTCCAGATTTTTACATCTCTAAGGGTGCAATCATATGCTCTAGATATGCCAGCTGAGAAGTTTTAGGATTTGGTGAAAGCCCCCTACACTAGTATACCTTGATATAGCTCTCTGCCGGTAACATTACATACACTGATTTAATGTCAGCACAACTCTGGTGGTAGAGAGACCAAAACTAGGTGGTGTCAGGATTTTTGGGCCAACTCCTAGCATTCCTGATCCATGCTGGCAGGGGCTTCTGAGAGCTGAAGTCCAAAACATCTGAAGATCTACCTTCTGTCTTCCTCTGCTCTATGGCATTAACACCTATGATGTATTTTTAGTACAATCATATCTGCTCAGTCTCCTTTTTATTTTAACAAAACCAAGTCAAACTTTCAGTCTCTTCTTATAAAATGAGTTCTGCACTCATTTGGTTTGCTGTTATCTAAACTTGCTGCAGTGTACTAAGATTTGGGTGATCAAATCTTAATACAGTATTCAAAATAGGGATCAGTAATACTGTGCAACCCTATTAGTACTTCCCTGATAACTAGAAATTTCCTGCTTTTTGCATCCAAGCACTCTGTTTGGTTTGGTTTGGTTTGCTGCTGTTATACAGTGGTGGCTCAGAGCCGTTGACTAGTATACTTGGGAGTATTTTTCTACTCTTATTCTGACCTGATCAGTTTCCAGCAAATAGTAAAACTGATCATTATTAGCATATAGATGGTGCAACTTAATTTTATTTCATTTTTTCATATCATTTTTTTTTCTCCACTTCATGAGGTCATCCATCAATACTAAAATACCTAATTTAGAATGCAATCTTATACCTACTTACCTGGGAATAAGCCCCATTGAACTCAATGTCTGAGTGGACATGTATAGGATGGTGCTGTTAATTTATGAATTGGCAAAAGCCAAAGGTCATAGATATGTGGACAAAAGGATGCAATGGAAGGAGTGTTGAACAAACAGCAGAGAGAGTGAAGCAAGAGGCCTTTGAAAGGAGCACTGTAGCAAGGAAGGTCTCATAGAGGGGGGTCAGGGTACTGAGGGAAGTAGTGACAGGAGGAAAAGAGACAGGAGCTTGCTGGAAATCTGCCAGGCTGTGAGTCCCCCTCTCATTGGCTGAGCTTCTATAATGTAATAGAATATTTAGGAAGAAAATTGCCCTGGAGTAATGAAAAGCTTGTATCCTATGTGCCTTGCTGCAAATAGCAACCATTATGTAGTTTTATGGCCTGGTCTAGATGTATCAATCTCAGTCCAATAAGCCATGGGTTATTGGGCCAAGAATCAGTCATGTGCCCTCACATCACGCTTCTATCTTGGAAGCATAAATTGGAAGGGACATCAGAAGTCATCCAGTCCAATCCTACACTCAATACAGGATCTGCAATACAGACTGTAACTATAGCATCACTGACAAATGGCTACCCAGTCTCTGTTTAAATGCCTCCAGCAAAGGAAAACCCACACTTCCTAGGGCAATTTGTTCCACTGTCAAGCAGCTCTTACTGTTAGGAAGTTTATCTTAACATTTAGCCAAAACTTGCTTCCTTGCAATTTCCACCCATTGGTTCCAGTCATGCTCCCTCGAGCAACAGAAAACAAGGGGGGATCTTCATGGCAGTGCTTTGGGAATCGCTTTCAGCTTTTCTCCATTTTTTCCCCCTGAAAACGGCTTTGGTCCATCAGCGTCACACGAAGCAGGAGCAGCGGAGTATACAGCACTTAAAAGCAATTCTTAATGCATTGTCGGTGGTCACACAGGAAACCTCAGGGTTGGGTGGGCATAGTCAGGACAGAGAGCTGAATGTTATCAACCCCTGAAGTGCTGCTCAGCAAATGAGAGAAGCGCTAGCTCCCTGTTGTACTAATGGTAAGTCCTGCTGGTGCATGAGCAGCATGGGATGCTGTCCAAGGTTTCCTTGAAATTATAGTTCTGGGAAGGAACTGGGGATCTCTTGCTGGAATACTTTCAGCGCTGTAAGAATATTACAAGCCCAGGGTTTTGGTGTTTTCTGTGGCTTAAGTTTTGTCCCATAAAACAGAGTTCATCATGAGAAGACAAATAAAGCACGCTCTTTGGGAAATAGTCTAAAACTTGGAAAGTGTATGGTTGATATTGGTTATCCTGAAGAGTTCTGTGTATATGTAGTTTATAGCTGTAGTCTTCAATCTTTTCAGAGCCAGGACCCATGTTAAATTACCACTTGCAAAGTTGGTTCTTCTTCGTGGTCTCTGTGCATCACAAATATGGGCTCTGTGCCTGCACTGAGCCTCATTTGGGAAGCTTCTATAGCTGAGGAACATTTTGGTGGGAACCCTCCCCCACTGTCCACTGTGCATGTCCCAGCGGGTTCCTGCCTGTTTCCTCAGTTCTGGATAGACTTGTTCGGAGCTTTCTCTATGCTAAAAAGAGAATTGCTAGCATCTTTTAGCAGCCACTGAGGACTTGTTTGTTCTTCTCCTCTGTCTTTGTTGTCTTTCCAACAAAAAAACAACAAAAATTCCCTTCATTTTTGTTGTCTTCCGCTGCTGCGGTGTCTCTTAAGGCTGCAGAGGCATGGTTTCGTAAGTGTGTCAAGTGTGGGAGTAAGTTGCCTCCCACTGACCCTCATTCCCTCTGTCTTTTTTGCTTGGGCAAAGCCCATTTACCTGATGCCTGTTCTCTGTGCCAATCGTTTACTAAATAGGCACGAAAATAGATGGGACAGACTCAAGGCAGAACTGTGGAGGAGAGCGTTGTTGGCTGCGGATCCAAAAAAGGCTGCAAGGTCATCTGCGAAGGACAAAACAGGGGTGACTATGTATTCTTCCAAGCCTATGTCCCCTCGCTCAACAGTTTCCACTGAATGGGTTGATCCTCTGACTCAGGTGCTCTCTTTAACACTCTCGGTCATGAGAAAGATCACTAAAAAGGCAAAGATTCCAAAGTCTGGATTGAATGGCCTTAAAAAGAAAAAGGAGGTCGCTGAAAAAACTTCCAAGCTGAAGGTTTCCAGCACCTCCTCCTTTGTTGGAGTCACCAATTCTTGTATTGTCGACCACTCCCATCATTGAGCCAGTGTCTAAGGTGTCAGAGGGTGAAATCTTGGATTTTCCCCTTCCTCCACTAGTCTCTCAGGACTGAGAAATTGCTCCAGTAGGAGATCGTCAGTTGCCAATGGGGCAGGATGCCTCACATGCCATCTCTTGTCTCCTTTGGCCTGAGAGCATCAGTGTCAATGTTCTCCCTAAGGGGATCGTCGCTACAAGTCCCATTATAGAGAGAGGTCAAGATCTCATGGGGTCGGGGACAGGAATTCAGAATGGCCTTGCCCTCCACAGAGGCCTTACCATTTCAAGGGTTGGCATACATTTCGGGACCGAGAGCACTTCCTTCATCGCCCCAGATATGTGAGGGCAGCCTCACCTCAATATCAACTGTGGGAGTTGGCAACTGTCTCTCATCCTCCGGCGGGAGATGAGTTCCTTGAACCTTCACCTGTGCCACCTTGTTCCTCTTTGCTGCTGCGGAGCCAGTTAAGGGCCTCTAAACCAGTTCACTTGATTCTGCCGTCGGTATCACACCCGATTCCACCTGCGGCTCTCGTGCCACAAGCATCCTTGCAGCACGACCCAGCTGATGACTACCAATCGGACTCTTCCTCATACTCCTCCATCCCACCTTCTATCCCATCTCCGGATGACATAGTGGGGTCACAGAAGGGAGTGTCCCATTTGGAGGACATGTTTAACTTTGCTGAGCAGGTCAGCAGGAAAGCCTATTCATTGGGCATCGAAGTATAGCAGCCGCATGTGCAGGATCCTGTCTTCAACGCAGTCCATACGGAGTTGTCAAAACTGGTGGCGATTCCCTTCCTCCCAACCCTCCTTCAAACCGTTCAACAGTCCTGGAAGGCTCCATCATCCATGGCATGAATGTCGAAGCGCCTTGGGTCCTTTTATCACGTACAAGAAAAGGATGCAGCATTCCTGTATTTGCACCTGCAACCCGACTCCTACATTGTGGAGTCGGCACAAGGATGGTCACAGAAACTTCATGAGTTGCCTGTAGATAAAGAAGGGGGGAAGCTGGATCTTCTGGGTTGGAAAATGTATTACTCAACAGCCCTCAGACTCTGTGTGGCAAATTATCAGGCCATGATGGCCAGATATCAGTTATTCTTGTGGGAGAAGATGGATTCTCTCTGTGCCTACCTCCCGGAGGACCAAAAGGATCTCTCCAGGGTTTTCCACAGGAGGCCGTCAAGCTGTCAAGACAACAAATCAATAGTTCTCGGCACGAGGCAGACTGTAGCTCCAAGTCGATGGTTGGCGCCATTGCCTCCGGGTTTGACTCCTGAAGCCTGGTCCCAAATAGAGGACCTGCCCTTTGATGGCAAAGGGCTTTTCAATTAAAAAACTGACGAGCAACTAGACTGTCCAAAAAGTGAAGACAACTGCCTGTAAGATGGGCCAGGCCCCTCAATCCGCACAGCACCAGTACAAGAGCTGCAAGTGGTTTCGGCCTCAACCGTATGTGGCCAAACAACATTTTGACTGGTACCAATGCTACCAGCCTACCCAACACCAGAAAAAACAGCCCACTCTGTCTTCAAAATTCCATCAAAGTCGTGGCAGGCTTGAGTCATCCTCAAAGTGTCGACTTTGACTTCCTGGCGTTTGTTGCCCTTGACTTCCCCAGACAACCCGTCTTCAGGTCCATCCAGGAGTGTTTCCTGCCAAACTAGAAGGCAGTAACATTGGACAGTGTTAGATATAATCTGCTGGGGATACATGAGAAAATTTCACATCCTCCCCCCCCCCCCCCGGACTGTCTGTGTTACTCCATCTTCGCAAGCCCTCCTTCTGGAGATGTCCATCTTGCTTCTAAAAGAAGCTATCCAGAGAGTCCTTCCATTCCAGCCAGAAGATGGCTTCTTTTATTGGTATTTCACCGTACCGAAACAGGACAGAGGACTCCGCCCTCTCATGGACTTAAGGGACTTGAACAAGTTTATCAACCCCAGAAGGTTCAGAATGATCACATTGGCTACAATTCTCCCTCTCCTTTGGAGGAATGTTTGGTTTGCCACCATAGACCTGAAGGATGTGCATTTTCATATAGTGATTGTGGATGCCCACCACTGGTGCCTACACTCCATCATTGGTACTGACATGTTCCAGTTTCAGGTCCTGCTCTTCAGTCTAGTCCCCCCCCCCCAAGGGTTTTTACAAAGTGCATGGCGATCGTGTGCGCGTACCTGAGACTCCAGGGAATCGAGATCTATCCTTACCTGGACGACTGGCTGCTCGTCTGGGACTCCAAAGAGGATCTTTACCTTGCCACTGGGATTGTTCTGAACATTCTGGGTGCGCTGGGCTTGTATTTCAACAAGGAGAAATCAACTCTGAAGCCTGTACAACATGTCCAGTTTATAGGAGTGCTGCTAGATTCAACAGTTGGACGTGCTTACCTTCCTCAAAACTGGCAGGATTAGCTGGTTACTCTTGTGAGGACTGTCTTCTTTCATTAATGGGTTACCATCCGCCACATTCAGGTTTTGCTGGGACACATGGCGGTTACGGTCACAGTTGTTTGATGGGCAACCACTGCAGAACTGGTTGCTCTGAAATTTCGATTCCACCTCGGATGCTTGGCGTTGTTGACTCATGGTCCCGAATGAAGTGTTGACATCCTTTCTCTGGTGGATGCAGCAGTCCAACTTGGACTGAGGGGTTCCCTTTGTCTAGCTATCTCCTACATGAATCCTGACAACAGATGCGTCTCTCTCAGAATGGGGAGCCCACTGTGGTCCATTGCAGATTCAAGGCATCTGGTCTGCAAAGGAAAAGAAGTGCCACATAAATTTTCTAGAGTTTCTTGCACCTTGGAAGGTGATGCAAGCTTTCGAGCCTTACCTTCAATGATGACATGTGCAAATTCTGACAGACAATACAACAGTCTTGTGGCACATCTGGAAGCAAGGTAGTACACATTCTTCCAAGCTTGTCAGTCTCACTCTGGACATTTTCCAATGGGCAATCCAGCAGGACATTGTCTTGAGTGCTCTTCACATTGCTGGACAAAACGATGTTTTGGCAGACACCCTAAGTCAGGGGTACCGGTTGTCTCATGAGTGGCAGATGTCAGCTTGCGTCTTGGATCGTTTTTTCTTGGAATGGGGTTGTCCCATGATGGACTTATTTGTGACCCCAGCGAATGCGGTATGCAGTCACTTCTACACAAGAGCGGGGATCAGTCAGTTGTCTTTGGGCAATGCTTTTCAGATACAGTGGCAAGGGAAACTTTTTTATCTGTTCCTTCCATTTCCCCTCCTCTCCAAGGTGCTGCAGAAGATAGCACATGACAAGATGGACTGCATTCTAATTGCTCCTTGGTGGCAGAGGCAACCATGGTTTCCAACGCTACTGCGTCTGTCGATGAGGCAGTTCTTGCATCTTCCACAAGTTCTAGACCTGATCTCTCGGGACTGAGACAGGATTCGATACCCAGATCTCAACTCTCTAAAGCTAATGGCTTGGAGGATTTGGCATGAATACTGTTCCTCCAGTTCCGCTCGGAGTTCAGGTAGTTCCGGATGTGGCTCAGAAGCTGGCTACACAGCAGTCCTATGCTGCAAATTGATCATCTTTTCTGTCATTTGCTAATCTTCATGCCTTCTATCCTCTTCAGGCATTGGTTGAGAATGTTCTTCTTGCATAGTTTGTTTCAAAAAGGTTTAAAACGTTAGTCCGTAAGAGTTTATTTGGCGGCTCTTCCTTGTTACAGAGGGTCAGTTCAAGGTTTTTCCCTCTTTACTCACCATACTACTCTTCAGTTTCTGTGGGGTCTAAAGAACTTGGCACCTCTAGTACGAAGCCCTTTGAACCTCTGGCCACAACAGACCTTCACCTGCTGTCTTGGAAAGTTGCCATAATGTCCTCTACACATGTTAGTGAAATCGGTGCCTGACGAGTGTATCATCCCTACATGATTTTCCACAAGGACAAGGTTGACCTTAGACCAGACATTGACTTTCTGCTGAAGATGGTCTCTGATTTTCACATCAGCCAAACCATATCTTTACCAATTTTCTTCCAGGACCCTTCTACTGACCTGGAGAGAAAGTTGCATGCTCTCAATTTCAAAAGGGCATTGGCTTTTTACAAATCCAGGATGGTGCTGTTCGGTACCATGCAGTGCCTTTTCATTTGTTATGGTGGTCCCAAGAAGGGCTCCCCTGTGTCCTCCCAAAGACTGGTTTCTTGGATTGTGCAAACCATTGGTCTGGCCTTTGATTTGTCTGGCTTGGAATGCCCTCCTCACATCGGAGTGTATTCCATTCATGGAGTAGCCACGTCTACAGCTTTTACCAAAGGCTTACCATTGTTGGATTTATGCAGGGTAGCGACGTGGTCGAAACAGTTGACATTTGTGAAGCACTACAAACTCGATATCAATGCATGTTCAGACTGTGTTTTTGGGACAGCCATGCTGTCATCAGTCTTGCCGTAAGACACCTATCCACCACTGGTAAGTGAGCTTGTTAATCGCCCATATGTGTGATGCACAGAGACCACGAAGAAAAAAAGCAGGTTGCTTACCTGTAACTAGCTTTTCGAGTGGTCATCTGTGCATTCACGCAACCCACCCACCGTTCCCGCTTTGGTGTCAATTTCGGACTTGATGTTGGTGCCGAGGCATTACTGTTTTTTCCTCTGATCCGAGGCCACACTAGGCAGTCTCAAGGAACTGAGGGAATGGGCGGGAACCCACTGGGATATGTGCAGTGGACAGCGGGGGAGGGTTCCTGCCAAAATGCTCCTCAGCTATAGAAGTTTCCCAAATGAGGCTCAGTGCAGGGCCAGAGCCCATATGTGTGAATGCACAGATGACCCCTTGAAGAACTACAGTTACAGGTAAGCAACCTGCATATCCACTTTTTAAACATAACATATTCTTCTTCTCTCTCGCCCCCCCCCCCACCTTTCTGTCTTCCTCCCATCTTTCTTTTTCACCTTAAAAGAATTAAAAAGATGCGATGGTGTTGCTGATGTGGCCAGCTAAAGTCGGGGCGTAACACAGTTGTGGGTCACAACCCAATGATTAAAGGCCAGTGGTTTACTATGTGTGACCATATTTTTAATTTACTTGTTAATTTGGAAGTGTGATTTGCTAACTATGGTACATATCTCTTATGATTCTAATTATAAATGGTTATGACTATGACAGTTTGTGCGACATAGATAGAATACTGAAACTTTGCATCAGTTTGGTCATGGCCAGTGGATGCTTGGAAGAAGTCTGTATAGCATTTCTCCAGTCTGTAAAAAGCAAACTTCTGGGAAACAGCTGAGTGAAAGAAGAGGACCTGTGAAAGCTTATGAATGTTTTTATTGTAGTTTTCATTCACAGTACCTGAGACCATGAAATTGACAAGTACCCAAACTGTAAATGTGGGAAGAAGGGGTAAAGGAAAGAAGAAGTTTGGGTGGAGGGGGACAGAAGAAGCAAATAAATTGTTTATAGTTATTAATAAATAAATGCTAATATAAATGGTCTTGAACCAGGATTTCTAAAGAGCTGTCTTCTGAAGTATGCAATTGATATTATATGTAGAGGCCCTTCACTGAGTTCTCCAAGCTCCATAAGTTAGGCAAGTGATTACTGATGAGAGTCTTTTCTGTGGTGGCATCCCAATTGTGGAACTCCCCAGATATTTGCTTGCCCTTTTATTTATTTATTTATTTGATTTGTACCCCACCTTTCTGCCCGCCCCCCCAATGGCACGCATTATGATCTTTTAGGTGCTGTGCAAAGCCTGTCCTGTTTGCCTGTGCTTTTAATTGTAGTTAGGTTTTATTTGCTTTAACTGCTCATTCAGTTATGTTTGCTGCTGTTTTTATGTTTACTGCTGTGTGTGGTATGCCAATGTACTCCAGTTGCTGGGGAACATGAGCAGGAGGGTGCTGTTGCACTTGTGTCCTGCTTGTGGTTTCCTGATCGACAGCTGGGTGGCCACTGGGCCAACAGAATGCCAGACTAGACGGACCCTCGGTTGATCCAGCATGGCTCTTCTTATGTTCTTATGTTTATTTTTCAAATTCATTTTAGTTGTTTTTAGGAGATTTCTGATATCATCTTCTATAATGTGAAGATCATATTTTTACTATATGGATAATAAAACAATAAATGGAAAAGTATGCTTTGAGTATGAGCATAGGAAAGGTGGGAGGGGGGAGTCCCTTTAACATGTGCACCATTTATAAAAGGAAAAATACTGTCCAGCAGAGATTTTGCTAAAATATGTTATGCTAGAGGCAGGAAAGTTGCTGCTGGATGAATTCTCCTTTCTGTGATGCTTTTCAAGATATCCTGTCCCATATGACTCTAGCAGAGCAAAAGTCAGCAATCACTATTTGAATTTACATAGGTTGAAGTGACTCTTCTTCCCTGCCTTCAATAGAGAGCACATAATCTTTTACCTCTCTCTGTTTATTTTTTAAAATTGAGATGGAGTTTAGGACAGCTGCCTTACTTACCTTTAGTGGCTATGGCCAACTTCTGCTCACCTTCCTAATTTGCAAATAGCACTTGGATTCTCTTCCTTTTCTTAACTGCCTTTCTATTACAGCAATGGATGTCAGTCAGTGTAGCATGTCTCAGTCATGCTTCTCCCCTCCTTTTCTGACCCTAGCAGTGGCAATTGCATCTTCCAGTAAAGTACCTCTTAGCAACTGAATGGGTAACTACTAACTTCATTCCTAATTGAAATTCCAGCAATTTCCTTTGAGATACTGCCCCATTCCCTATATAATCCATGCACGTGTGTATAAAAACACTCAAGCTCATCTGAGAACAGATAAATCCAAAGCTTTATTCAATTAATTGTATTTGTAAGAAGAACCATCTAGTCTAGCATTCACTGCTATTAAACCTAACCAACTCACCTAGCTCTTTAATAAGGAAACAGGAGTGAAGTCAGCAGATCCAAAAAGACTGGTGGTGGTTTGGTAAAGCATTATACCTAGATTATCATAAAGAAAAACATTTTAAAAGGACAGTTCAGGTGATAGGTACCATGACATATTTTAGGCTATATCTTAACTCAAGGACCAGGTTCACACTTAATGGCAATTCTGAATAGTTGGGGCTGTCTGGGATCAAGTGAGTGTACTGCCCACTGCCCACTTCTGCTTTGCATCCATTCCTGGGTTGTTTGATGCCGTGTCTGAATCTGGAACTCTGGGTTGTTGAGGAATAAACAACTCAAAGTTTTACTCCAACAACAAACCATGGGTTCAAACTCTGGGTTGTTTGTCCCCCAACAACTCAGAGTTCTGGGTTCGGATGTCGCATCAAATAACCTAGGAACGGGGTGTTCCTGGGTTGTTTGAGAAACTGGATGTAAACGGAAGTGGCAAGCGTGCGGGAGGCTGTGTGCTTCCTCTTGTGCAACCCCAACAGTCCATGGTTTAAACAACCCAATGGGTTGTCTTTATGTGCGAACTGAGTCAAGATCTCTGGTGTTGTGAATCAACACATGCAGATTTCCTCCATATATTTGGGACGTGTCCATTGTTACAAACTTTTTAGAATACTGTTTTAGCACTGGTTAATAAAATGACAAGTTAGCTGATACAAGTTAGCAAGATTTTTAAAATAGTGGTTTTTAAATAAATGTTAACTAGAAGCATGGTTTGAAAACCTTTTATCACTGGGTGACCTTTGGCCAGTCATTTTCTTATAACTTAACTTCACAGGGTTGATATGAGTATAAAATAGGTGTGTGGGGGGGGTAACCTTGCTAGCCACCGTGAAGCTCCTTGGAGGAGTGTAATAAAACAAAGTAATAAATAGAGACATGGTGGAAACAATTGTGAAATCAATGGATTTATGTTTGGCTTTCTCCTTAAATATTCAAGGACAGTAAGTAAGTTCACTTTAAAGGCTAGAGTTGCAACCCTGTGCACATTTTCTTGGGAGAAAGTACCCCTGGTCTCATTGCTATGTACTTCCAAGTCAATATGAAGAGGACTTGGCTGTAAGTAAGTGCCCAGAGCTTTCAAGAAGCCAGGGTTGGAAGTTACTGGGTAGAACAATGTGTTAAGCTCAGAGAAGCACAAGTTCATTTCCACTTACACAGTGGGGCTTTCCTGATCATTCATCCCCACTTCGATCCCTTTTGCCTCGCTGAAATCTGCTCTTTTAAGTTTGGTGACCCTCAAACATTGTGTGAGGGAGTGCAAGGGGCTGTAGTATGGGGGGTATCAGTGGAACTGAGTGGGCAGACTTGCCCAAGCAGACGTAATTTTTACCTTCTGCATCCATGGGATAGAACATAAATTTACATGCTGTTTGGTTGATTGCTATAGTTATTTGTAATATGAGTACTGAATGTATTTCAGAACTTGGAAGAAGGGTATAATGTAGGGCAGGAGTAAGCAGACTTCAGGTTTGCAGGATATATTTTACTTTTTACTAGAACTTCAACATCTACCAACAGCAGCCTGTTGCAAAAGACCTCCACTTAGTATTAAAGAATTCTGAGCGCAGGAATTTGTTCTGAGTAACAGAATATTAGCTCACAGTCCTTCCACCCAAAAATCCACACCTGATTATCTCCTCTTCAGTCTTTATTCATTTAGGGCACAATCCTATCAAGATAGGCGTCTGCCTCCGAACTCGGAGGTGACCGCCTATCCTAAGCAAGACAGGACAGGCATGGGGGGGGGGGATCGCTCCACGCCTCTCCTGCCCTGCTATTTTCTGCTAGACAGCCGTTCGCGGCTGTCTAGCCATGGGGGGCTGACCGGGAGAGGAGGCTGCATGCATAGGATGTGTCATTCACGCAGCTCCGCTCTGCCCGAAATGCCCACAGCCCTGCCCCTTTTCAGTAGCTCCACGCTCCTCTTCTGAGCACGGAGGATGGGGGTTCTCCGCTCTGCCTCGGAGGCAGTGCGGATGTGGGGGGGAGGTCAGTTTTCCAGGAACCAACCTTGGAGTACAGGCTCCGAGGTCGGTTCCCGAAAAAGAGCATACATATCCTATGGCCCTCCAGACAGTATCTAGTGGCCATAGGATTGCTCCCTTAAGCAGTATAATTTGGGAGTCATTTTGTTGTTGCTGTCATTAAACAACCATGAGTCAGAACCCCTTGCTGATCCTTTCCAATCACCCAAAGATCTGTCAGTAGATCCAGAACTATCTTCTGCCCGGTTCTGATCTAGGTAATTATGCAGGTGAATTTGTTGGATAATTCTAATGAGATACAGGATGGAATTGTTTGAAATTTAATGGCTTTCTCCTTTCAATCAGGAATTGCACAGAGATCAATGATTCATTTAGAAACTCAGTGACCCGGTTTGCACAATCACAATGGCTTAAACAAGCCACGGTGGCTTGTTTAAGCTGTGGCAGGTGCCAGGCACAATTTACCTAATTACTTGCCCGGATGTGGCTTGTCACGTTGTCTGAACCCAGGTGGCATGGCTTGTTTGAGGGGGAAACAACTGTCAAATAACCCAATGCCAGCCCATGGGTTATTCAAAGGTTGTTTCCCCCTCAGGCGTGGGCGGCATGGCGTTGACGACATGACAAGCTGCACCCAGGTGGGTAATTAGGCAAATGGTGCCCAGCACATGCCACTATGGTTTGTTTAAGCCACGGTGATTGTGTGAACCAGCCCAATGAGTAGACTTCTTGGAGGAAGCGTAATCTCAGTTCTTCTGGGGGGTGCGCTAGAGTGAAATGTTTCTCCTAATTAAATTAAGATATAATAGTGCTTCAGCTATCAAAAGTTGGAGAAACATTGGGTTATACAGAATCAGTTTATTTCCAATTCGTGGTAATGACGGAACACTCATTGTCTGGTGATAGTGGTAGTAGTGCTTTAATTTAGTAGTGAATGTGCTTGATGGTTTTGCTTTCATTGTTGTCTTTAATGGGAAATCACTTCCTACTGTAAAGTATTTGAGGTTTCTTTTCATTGAGAAGTAATATTCCCAATAAGGAAGCTAAATCCTCCTCATTAAATGCAGGTTTTGAATATTATACAATGACATTGGTTACTTGATAAAAATTAATAGATACAATCCTAATTCTAGACATATATGGCTAAATTCTGACAAATTATACTGAAATTCATCTTTGTCTTAATATAACTCATTTTGAGCTTTTATTTTGAATTTTTACATATATGAAATACAAAAGAATATGAATCTGTCAAGCCTGTAAATTCTAGCGTCTCCACATCTCATGGCATATCTTCATTTTTGTTTGCTTTTATTTAAAATCTATGCATAATTAATTGAGGAAAAGAGGAAGATAGAGGGATTTATGCATGCATGCAGATGATCTCCTGATTGGCAGTTCTTGGTTGCATCAGTCCTTCATGCGTAAACAGCTTTACAGGATATATTTAAATGAAACAAGCAACATTGAATCCAGTATTAATATTTTTCTCTCATACACATTCTTTTTGTTTTTCATTTGACTATTTGAAGAATCATATGGTTAGACAATTCCTGCTCTAAATTAAAACATGTCAAAGCATCAGGGGATGGTAATTTAGGCTGCAATCCTCTACCAACTTAACTGGGAGTAAGCCCTGTTAAACTCAGTCAGATTTACCTTTGAGTAGAAATGCATAGGATTGTAACCTTAGTCACTGGCTCATTTGTAGAACAGTTTGAACGCACATAACTAACTGCCGTATTATTCTGGCAGCAGTTCTTCGTTCTTTCACCTTAGGCATCCCTCATGTTTGTGGGTCTCAGCTCTCTGGGGTCCAATTGGCTTCTACTCTTGTTCCATGTGACCTTTTCCTGGAATGTTTCCTCACTCCACTGTGTTTTCAGGGCCCTAGTCCCTGCTATCCTAGCCTAAGATAGATTTGTTTGCCTTGTATATCCAGAGAGAGAAGTTTTCCCCCACCCCGTAAAGCCCCCCTCAGGTCTAGAGTTGGGTTTCATGCATAACACAGCACAATGTTCCACCTCCATCCACCCATTTCAGTGCCTCTCAGAGGACTGCGACATATGCACAAGCTGTTTGTTCCTAGTCTAACGGTGGCATTAAGTATTTGCAAACAACCAGGAGGTGGGAGTCTTTTGGGTTCCCCTTATTTTGAAGTCAGGTAATTATGATCACTTAGGCTCTGTTTCTTCCTTCCTCCTAAATATATCCATTTCTGGCCCTGCAGCCCATTATTATCACCAGCACCTGAGCTTCCTTGGTTACATAGCCTCCCAATCCCTTGCCATTTTCATAGTGCCACCTTCTCCTCCTTATTTGGGAAATCCTGATTTCCCCTGATCTTTGTCTTTCTCTATCTCTTGGTTAGATCTGTTAGAACTAGTATACCGACCCATGTGCTAGGGGGTGGGTATACTAATCCAGGTGTTTTTCCTGTTTTGTAATGAGTGTGCATGTGTGTGTTAAGAACAAAAATCTGTTAAAATGAAGTCTATACTTTTGGACTTCACTGAGTGTTTGAGCTTGGGCTGCATTAATAGAAGCATAGCTTCCAAATCCCGGGAAATACTAGTTCCCCTCTACTCAGCACTGGGTAGGCCTCATCTGGAGTACTGTGTCCAGTTCTGGGCACCACACTTTAAGAAGGATGCAGACAAACTGGAGAGGGTTCAGAGGAGGGCAACAAAGATGATCAGGGGACTGGAAACAAAGGCCTATGAAGAGAGACTGAAAGAACTGGGCATGTTTAGCCTTGAGAAGAGAAGACTGAGGGGAGATATGATAGCGCTCTTCAAGTACTTGAAAGGTTGTCACAGAGAGGAAGGCCAGGATCTCTTCTTGATCATGCCAGAGTGCAGGACACGGAATCATGGGCTCAAGTGACAGGAAGCCAGATTCCGGCTGAACATCAGGAGAAACTTCCTGACTGTTAGAGCAATACGACAATGGAACCAATTACCTGGGGAGGTAGTCGGCTCTCCCACACTGGAGGCCTTCAAGACGAGGCTGGACAGCCATCTGTCAGGGCTGCTCTGACTTGGATTCCTGCACTGAGCAGGGAGTTGGACTCAATGGCCTTGTAGGCCCCTTCCAACCCTACTATTCTATGATTCTATGAGCTAATTTCTCCATCTTAAAAACAGCTATCCCATTTTTAGAGCATAGTACATAAAACTGCTCTGTGCACACCAGAGTTCTGTTTAAAGGCCCCCATAGACCCACATTCGTAATTACATGTGTATACATGGCTGTTCATGTATGCATATGAATTAGGATGTGTAGCAATAGGAGATCTCATTTGAACTTGGAACTGGGGAGGGGGCTTTATCAATGACCTTGTACCGAGCTTTAAAAGCCCTTGCCTCTAGAAGTAAGTTTGATGTTAGATAAAAAAATTTCAACTACCACAAATGTTGGGTTGGCTGCCAAAGCCAGCAAGGTTTGTGGGCTCCTGGGTATCATGGTTCTCCATGTGGAAGCCATAATGTTTGTGAACATAAAATGTAGCTGAGGCTGATCATAAGAGCTGTTTCCACTCTATGCCAGCAGTTACCCTATTCCAGATTCCATCATTTAGAGAGGCCAGCCTGGCGGTTAGTAGGAACAAGGCTTATTTTCATAATGGTACACTCATTGTGGAGCTTACTGGGTGCTTGCCATGCCCACTTGCTTCTTAAGTTCAGAAAATTAGTTAATGCTTTTTTGGGGGAAGAATTTTGGGGCTAGTTGTTGCAGTCTAATTGCGCTGGTACTCACAACATGACAGCCCACCATGGGTTAATATACCTACGGGGCCTGTCGCATTGTGCTGGAAGATCATGTGTGCCCACCTTGCCATGGGTTGTTGTGTCATGCAAACCCAAGCAGCAAGGTCTTTTTTTTTTGAGGGTTAGACAGCCCTCAACTCTAAAACAAGCCATGGGTTATTTGAGTTTTGTGTAAGCTTCAAATAACCCCTGCTGCTCAGGTTTCCATGACACGACAACCCACAGCAAACTGTGTACCTGCAGCCACCTTGCAAAAATGTCCCCACGGGTGCCCAGCACAACGCAACAGCCTCCAGGGATAAATTTAAGCCACAGTGGGCTGTCACGGTGACCCTGTTTGCACTATCAAATCAAACCAAAACAAGCTTCTTTTAATTCATTCGTAATTTAATAACTACGAACCTGATCCTTTCAGGGGATTGCAGCCCCCTCCAGAATATCACTTAGCCGGGCAGACAAACCACCTACTAACAGTTCCTCCATCTTGTCTAGATTGAGTCTCAGTTTATTGGCCTTTATCCAGTCCATTACTGTGCCCAGGCACTGATTCAAAACAGCCACTGTCTCCAATTTGAAAAGGAGAGATATTCAATTCTTTTTGTGTCATGCAAACCTGGGCAGCAGGGGTTGTGCAGTGTTAAACAACCCTTGCATAACTCATGGTCTGTTGTTGGATTATGCGAGGGTTTTTAACCTTTTCACAACCCTGGCCAGGTTCTCATGACCCAACAAGCTGTGGCCGGGGACTAAATATTCAAAATGGCCGTCGGCACACATTGCAGCCCACCACAGTTAAAATAAACCACGGTGAGCTGTTCAATCGTACGAACCAGCCCACACTGTAATGATTAAGCTAATGAACTGTGAGCTGGAAAGCTGTGTTAAACTGAATTGTGAGATCTGTTGTTTTGTATATGTAAAGCTGTTGTTTGTTTGGTTGTTTGAAAGCCTCTTTGAGGACCATATAAATCTAAAGGCAGTCTAGAAATGTAATAAATAATATCTGTCTAGGTTTCCAGAGTTAGCCATTGAAAACAGATGGCTTATGATCCTCACAGTATTGTGGATCTTTATTTGAATATTGAGAGTAAATGTTCCCATGCACAAATATATTTTGCAAGAAGTGAAAAAACTCTTGAAAAACAGTTGAGGAAAGTATGGCACTTCTTGGGGAAGGTGGTTGGTACTGAGGTGATACATGTTTCCATTAGTGTGCTTCCATGGAATCTTTCTCTCCGAAGTGTATGGGACTAACAAAGAAATCAATGTATTTGAGCATTTTATATATTCAATTTCATTCAGTGTATGAGACAGTATTTTGAATATAGCAAGAGATGACAAACTCTGGAATGATTGGTGTTTGGAATGTTAAGAGTTGGAAGTTTCGGAACAGCTGTGTGATGTTTTTAAAGTTATTTCTATTTTAAAACTCAGACAGCATAATAATAGTTTGTTATTTTGAAATTGTTGACCAAAGTATTACCACCAACAGGAAGGAGAAAGAGAAGTTTATAAATTATAATGGTGCCTGTTCTGTGGAACAGCACCTCCAGGAAAATTGTCTAAACTACTTCACTGACGACATTTGGATATAATATTAAACCATTGTTTGTTTAGCTTAACTTTGGCTTGTTTATACATACAAACTTGACTCATTAACTCTGGTTAAACCAGGATTCTAATAAACCAGGATCTGAAACCATGGTCGGAAATTAGCTTGAATCAGTGCTTGCACTAGCTGGTTTGTTGTTGCATATGAACTCAGTATCCAGGTTTAGTCCTAGTTTGTGTCATTGGTCCACTCCTGTTGCCCACCTGGCTACAGAGATATGAAGGAAGGCTGGCTTGAAAATGAATCCACTCTCACAGCTGAGAGATTCTTGCTGGAGCTTTCACAGACTTTTCTTTCCCCGCCCATCTCCTTGGTCATAAGCTCTCCTTCGTGGTGTTTTTTGTTCAAGGGTGTGGTGCTACTTTTACTGTATTATAATTATTCTGTACTCTTATTGTTGGTTCTACAGTTATCCAAGGGTTGCTTAACCCTTATAAGCCATGATGCCCGAGTTCGCACAACATGACAAGCTGTAGTGTGCCGCTGCCACAGCTTGTATATTTGAAATGGCGGTTGGCGCACGGTGGCTTATTGTGATGTGCAAACCAGCACAGTGTGCATAAAAGATAGGAAATGGTAATGAAATTGTTTTATCAGACTGGAGTTATATTTGAGGTATGATGTTGTCAAGTTTAGAACAAATGCAATGATCCGGGGTTCAGTGGATCATCTCTTCATTTAATAAGTTGAGATACGAACGAGTCTTGTGCCTATGCATGCCCCTTTCCCCCTTCTCTTCTTGGCATGCCTCAGTTAAACCCAGAAGTCTTTAATTAACCATAGTTCTTCTTTGTGGTCTCTGCATCACACATATGGGGTCTGTGCCCACGTGGAGCCTTGATTCGGGGAATTTCTATAGCTGAGAAATTCTGGCAGAAACCCTTCCCCCACCGCCCCAGCGTGCATGTCCCTAGCAGGTTCCCGCTTTTCCCCTCAGTTCTCTTTCAACCACCATTGTGGTGGCCTCATGAGGGAACTTCTCTTGCATTCAGTTCAGTCTGAAAGTGTTTCAAAGGTGAGGTTTTATTCTGTCTTTCTTCTTACCTATCAAAGTATTTCTCTCTTTAATCTTTGCATTGTTTTTATTTCTATTTGTTTTTCATGACCTTGCAGTTGCCGTCACAGGTGCATGGCCCTTAAGGTACCATTTAGAAAGTGTGTTGTGGGGCTATATTACTGCTGTGTGACAGGCATTCTCTTTGTTTTGTTTTTTTTGCCTCTGAGAATGGTACATTGTTGAGGCTTGTCCTCATTGCCAAACCTTTTTGAAGCAGGTGAATCGAAATCGTTGTAACTGATTAAAAGCCGCTCCTTGGAAACCAGCATTGGAAGCTGTTGAGGAGCCAAAAGGTATGGTGGAGAAGCCAATCTCGTCCTCAGGGAGCTCATCCGCTAAGCAGGAGCCTGCCCCAGTGTTGGGGATATCTTCCCCTCAATGTCATACTCCCCTGAGTACACAAGATTCTCCCACTCCAGGACAATCTTTGACATTCTCACTGGCTAAGAAGCTAACCAAAAGGGCTAAAGATTCAAAACAGGCTAGTCTGTCTTCTTCAGAACCTAAAAAGAAGAAAAAGACTTCTAAAAAGTTGGATGACTTTACTCAGGATCAAGCGTATCCCTCGGGCCCTGCTGCTCTCCCTGATCCTGCCCAGGCATCTCAGGATCAACAGCGACCTCCAGCACCAGCCATGTCTTCCAGCACCCCACCTCGGGATTGAGCATGTTCTTCTCTTCTGACCGCTCCTCCCGTTTCTGGCTCAGCATCTCAGGATCAACAGTGACCTCCAATACTGGCCACATCTCCCATTGCTCCACCAATGCCTCAGAACTGTTCTCCTCTCCCGACGGCTGCACCTCCCACTCCACCAATGTTATTCTCACCAATTCCAATGGTGAACTCAATGCTTCTGGAGGACTCCATTCCGATAACTTCTATATCGGAGGGTGAGATCAGAGACCAATCCCCAACCAGTTGATCCGCTTTGGCACCTCATCTATACCGGCTGCAATGGTACGAGACATCTCGAGACTGACGTCACGGATCTCCGGATCAGCTGTACTCTGTTGCCTCCTTCAACAGAAATCATCCCCCTAGTTTTTATGAGCAGAGCCGGGAAAGAGATCAGTCCAGATCACCTTTCTCTGATTGGGAGAGACGTCCAACATGGGATTTTCAATACAGGAGATCCCGTGATTGGGATAAGGCTCGGTATGAACCATATGATCCGTACTACCCCCCTCGCCATCCTGACCTTCCATCTTGGTGTGGGAGTCGCTACCATCATCATCCATCAGCTACCTTGTCAAGACCTCTGGATCAAGACTACTTTTCGAGTACCTCCAGTCCCTAATCCTGTTCTGCAATCGCAGCAAGCAATCCAGGTACCAACACCCTTGCTCCGTGACCAACCACTGGCCATGGTATAGCCACCAGTGCAACCACTGGCTGCAATACAGCCACTGCTGCAACCACTGGCCACGCTACAGCCACAGTTACAGCTTAACACCAGTGACTAGTCTTCGCTTCCCTGCAAGGAAAGTGACAAGCAAGCTCTGCCACAGGCACTGCCAGGGGAATCGCCATTGTCCAGTATAGAAGGCTGTCTGTCTGACACCTTGTCTCAGTTCTTCTGCCTCATGTCCATTTCCTCACTTGATGCTGTTGTTGGGTTGAATGACGCCAATTTGCTGCCAGAGGAACTTGGACAGTTTTCTAAGAGGATGAGAATGGCTCAATTTTTGGATTTGGAAACACAACTAGTAACCTCCACAGTGCAGGATCCAGTTTTTGACGCAAGGAATGCTGAACTTCCTTGACCTGTCACCATACCTGTCCTTCCTGCCCTGGAAGAGACTGTAAAACAGTCCTGGAAAACTCCATCCACTCTGCCATCAACATCAAAGTACTTGGAGGAATGTATAATTTGCAAGAAGCCAACACAGAAGAATTCAGGCATCCTGCTCCAAACTTGGTGGTGGTGAGGCTGCACAGGGGAAGTCTAAGAAATTACATTCTTCTCCAACTGATAAAGAAGGCAGATGCCTTGATCTACTTGGGAGGAGACTATATTTTTCTGGAGCTGATGGGTCAAAAATCTCAAATTACCAAGCAGCAATGTCAGAGTATTAGCTATTGTTGTGGGATAAAGCTAGCTGCCTCTTTGAGCATCTACCAGATGATAAGAAGGAATTAGGCTGTATTTTCCAAGCCGAGGCAATGAGGTTGTCAAGGCAACAAATAAACATGTCTTGCCATCAAGCCAATTGTGATTCAAAGGTCCTTGTTGGGTCCATTGGCCTACGTTGCCACATCTGGTTGAGGGCAGTTGGCCTTCCTCAAGAAACTAGGGCACGCATCAAGGATCTACCCGTTGATGGTCAGGGACTGTTTATGATGCATTAGACTCACTACAGAAGGCCCATATCATGGTGCATTGAATGGGATTTATGCCCCAGCTGGCACCCAGACAACAGCATTGGTTCCAACCTTCTACTACCACATACCAACCTCAACAGCCCAGGTCTTCACAGCAGCAGAGTCTTCAGCCAACAACTTATTGAAAGTCTTTCTCGAGTTTGAAATTTTGTGGCTATAGCTGCAAAATTGACAGCAGAAACAAGCAGCGCTTTTGACTTAGACCCCCTTCCTTTTTGTCCCTCTGCTTATCTTCCCATCTTTGGAACTCTTCTGTCCTCTGGCTTGGCACAACATCACATCAGATTCCTGTGTCCTTTCCATTGCCCGCAGGGGCTACAGGATCAAGTTTGACACCTTCCCTCTGCTCAATACCATGCGTGTGACCGGTCCATCCCATGTTGCCCACCTCGAAGTCCAGACACTTCTGGAGAAGGGAGCAACTCATCCAGTCTGACATACTCAACTTTGGGATAGTTTTTAGTCGAGGTACTTCATGATTCCGAAGAAGAATGGACGTCTTCAGGTGACCCTGGACCTGCGGGAGTTAAATTTTTCCCAGGAAGTTCCGTGTGATTTCCCTAGTGTCAGTACTCCATCTTATATCCAGAGGAGATTCGTTCACCTCTATCGACCTCAAGGACGCATACTTTTACATCTCCATAGAAGAATTGTACCAACGTTACCTCCACTTTGTCATTGCTACTGACGCCTACAAGTTCCAGGGACTACCTTTTGGCCTAGCCACTCCTCCGAGGGTATTTACCAAATGCATGGTGGTGGTCTGTTCCCATCTTCGGATGAGAGATGTCAAGGTGTATCCGTATATCAGTGATTGGCTTCTGGTGGTGTCGACGCTGAGCCGTCTTCTTTGGTCAATGGAGGTGACTTGCAATCTCCTTCAGAGCCCGAGACTTTGCCTCAATCTCATCTGCAACCTACCCAAGCTCTACTGTTCATTGGGGTGCTGCTAGACACCCTCACGGGCAGAGTGTTTCTTCCCGGGGATTGAATGGAGGTCCTGATCTCATTGGCAGCAGAGCTAAATCACTGCAAGTCCATTTCGACCCTCAAGATTCAGCAGCTTTAGGCATTATGGCTGTGATGACATCTGTGGTCCACTACACTCGGTTGAATGTGAGGCTTCTTCAGAACTGGCTCATACACAACTTCAGTACTGAGCAGGACGCCTGCCAGACCAAACTGCGATTTCTGCAGGACATCAAGAACACTTTATGGTGGTGGATGGTGCCAGCCACACTGTCAGGAGGCATGCCCTACCATCAGTCTTCTCCATCCTGAGTAGTAACTACAGATGTGTTGCTCTCGGGATGGGAAGCCCACTGCTTGGGCCTCACAGTCCAAAGGCAATGGTTGGCCTCAGAGGCAAAACAGCATATCAGCCTTCTAGAACTCAGAGCCATGTAAAAGGCTCTTAAGGTGTTCGAGCTGGACCTGGGAGGCAGAGTGGTGCATGTCACCTCAGATAACACTACAGTTGTTGTGTACCTCAACAAGGAAGAGCGTACAAGATTGCTTCCACTCCTCAACCTAACACTCGAGAACTTTCAGTGGTGTTCACCTCGTCTGATTGGACTTGTCGCAATCCATATTGCTGGAGAGTGGACAATGTTCTGGCTGATCAACTCAGCCAGACCAAGATGACCTCTCATGAATGGGAGCTGGACAGATTGGTCCTGAGGGACTTGTTCACCTCTGAGGTACATGGAGGTGAATTTCTTTGCCAGACAACGCAACGCTGTTTGCCAAGCCTTCTGTAGTCAGGCGGCCCACGATATGGGTTCGTTGGGAGATGCCTTCATTCTTCAATGGACGGGAGTGTTGTATTACTTTTTTCCTCCTTTTCCCTTGATTATGAGGGCTCTGGCAAAGATCAGGATGGATTAGACCGAGTGCATCATTGTGATGGCTTGGTGGCCTCAACCGCCATTGTTCGCTCAGCTACTCAGAATGGCTCAAGGGTGATATTGTCATCTCCCGCTGCACCCATCCCACCTCACCAGGGAGAACGGGAGGGTCTGGCATCCAGACCTCACGACTCTTTGCTTGACGGCCTGGAAGATCGGATGACTCAATATATCATCGATACAGCATCATCGACACTGCATCGATACAGAAGATCCTCGATGCCGCTCGGAAGCCTTCTTATGTAGTGCTCCTACACAAAGAAATGGGCTGGTTTCTTGTCTTTCACTCAAGTTCAAAGTTTTCACCCAGACTGGTGCGCCTTGCACCAAATCCTCCAGTTTCTTCTGTCTGTTTTTGAGGAAAAGACTCAAGTTGTCATCTTTAAGAGTTTCTCTGTCTTCAGTCTCTGCTTTTCATTCTCCTGTTGAGGGATTTTCAGTCATCTCGCTTCTGACAGTGAAGAGATTTCTAATAGGGATTAGGAATCTGGCACCACCTATTCATTCCATAGTACTTAGCTGGAGCCTGTCTGTGGTGCTGAAGGCACTATCATCGAAGCCCTTTGAGCCCTTGGTGACCACAGACTTGTGCCTTCTCTCCTGGAACGTTGCTTTTCTAATGGCTGTTATGTCTGCATGATGTGCTAGTGAGTTCTGTGCACTCAGAGTAGACCAGCTTTACCTGGGACAAGGTGGTCCTCAGACCGGACCCTTCTTTCTTAGCCAAATTTGTATCGGAATTTCATTTAAATCAGGATATTATCCTGCCTTCGTTCTTCGCATCTCCATCTATGCCCTTGGAGTCGACTTTGCATTCACTCAATGTTCGATGCACACTGGCCTTTTACAAGTTGGGGACTGAGCAGTTTCGACTTTCACCTTGCCTGTTTGTCTGTTATGGGGGCTAGCATAAAGCCCAGCCACGTTCGACTCGGTGCTTTACTTCCTGGGTCATCAAGACTATCAAGTTATCGTATGAGCTGGCTGGACTAGAATTGTCTGCCCCAGTCCGAGCTCACTCATGCGGTAGCAATGTTGGTCACATTCTACGGGGGGTTGCCATCCCTGAATTGTGCTGCGCTACAACCTGGTCGACACTGTCTACCTTTGTTAGACATTAGAGACTGGATGTTCGAGCTAGAGCTGACTGTGCTTTTGGTCATGCTGTCCTTTCCTTGTGTTGTAATAGGACACCAGCTCCTTGAAAGTTAGCTTGCTACTCGCCCATTTGTGTAATGCACAGAGACCACAAAGAAGAAAGACAGGTTGCTACCTGTAATTGTAGTTCTTCAAGTGGTCATCTGTGCATTCAGAAAACCCACCTCCCATCCCCTCTTTAGTGTCATACTTGAGTTTGATGTTGGGTACCGAAGATACTTCTTCTCGGTTCGAAGGCCGCATTGTTGGTCTCAAGGAATTGAGGGAATAAGCAGGATCCCACTAGGGACATGCACGCTGGGGTTGTGGGGGAAGGGTTCACGTCAAAATTGGTCAGTTATAGAAGTTTCCCAAATTGAGGTTCTGTGCGGGCTCAGAGCCCATATGTGTGAATGCACAGGTGACCACTCGGAGAACTATAGTTATAAGTAGCAGTCTGTCTTTAATGTTTTGTCCAAACTGGGAAACTATGATTACCTGCTTCAGTACAAGCCAGAATCTTAAATCACAGTTTGAAGTTGGTTCAAGTTTTTGGTTTGTTCTGAAGCAAGTAACCATAGCTTCCTGGTTCAGACAAAATGGGAGACTATGATTAATTGGAGATTTCTGGGTTTAACTGAGGTGCACCGAGAATAGAGGAAGAAAGAGGTGATGTGCATGGGCATAATGCTCATTCATATTTTGGTTTATTAAGCTAAGAGACTATTGTCCAAACCAGGTCAATAGTTTGTAGGGTCAGCTGTAGCCATTATCTTATTTCAACTTCAGATCTTCTTAGTTTTTGAGGGTATAGCTGGTATAACTATGAATGGAAAGATGCAGTGTATGTCTCTAGTTCTATAATTAACCTACTTCGTGCATGAGTATAGCAACCTTCTATTGACTTTAGTAATTTACAAGTTCTTACTGAAAATTGCTTAGAAAATCAGGGCATTGACAGCTTGCTGAAGTAGGTAATTTGCAGAGGCTTATTGCCAGATAATGGAGGAACATTTTCAGTTTATATCTGAAAGGGTTTTTATCTGTAAAGGTGGCCTAAATATTTTAAGTAAATAAAAAATAAAAATATCTGAAAAATTAAAACATATGCTTCTTGTGTAACACAAGTTACCTTATTTTGACATGAATACAGTTGGACCACAACCATGTAGCTTTGTTAGAATGTAAAATCTCTTTTTAAATTAATATGCTAACCTGTGAAATGTTTGATTATGCATGTCCAAATGTAATAAAATATTACCATGGAATCATCCAACAATCCCATTATTCCCTTCACACATGCAAACTCCAGCTCTATTCCAAGCACACAAAAAATTCTTTCTGAGGCTGACATTAGGGAAACTTTCACGTGGCCACTACATCCTGAGGACTGTTGAAGTGTCTAGTACTGAGGGAAGAAGGATGGAAGATAGGGCATAAGACCACAAACAAGCCTTGGCAACTGTGCACAGGACAGCTGTGACTTAATACTGAAAGCAGTTGGCAGTTAGAAAATAAACAATAGATATATTAATTGACAGGCAAATCTATGCTATTGGATTGCTAGGGCGGTGTCTATTATAAAACCACACTCTGAATAACTTCTATGTCTCCCTTCAGTAAAGAACATGTCAATTCTGTTAACCAGGGCTACATAACCTCCAGCTCACACCACCTCTTGGGTTTCCTCCAAGGGGCAGGGGCTACTCTACAGAGATGCCCTCTGAGGGAAATCCCTCAGAGGGCATCCCCGCTGCTATCTCTGATTGGAGATAGCAGTGGGGATGAGAGGCAGCGGGAGTTAGCTATGCAGGGGGAAAAGCGGCAACTCTTGCTCTGCGTGCAGGCAATTCCCAATCCCCAGCTATGTCATAATCAACCTACAGATTAATCCATTGGTTATTTATAGCAACAGTGTTGTGAGGTTGAAAATTTTTCATTTCATTTTTCTGTGAAAAAATTTCCATTCGTTATTTCATAAAAGTCTAGTTATGTAATGAAATATATGGATACAATACCAGTCGAATTGGGAATTTGCAAAGTTATGATTTTTTTCCTCCAGATGACCGTTGCTTCTTTATTTAAATGCAAGAGTGCTTTTGGTACTTTTATTAGAGTAATGGTTTTTATTGCCTTCTGATTTTTCTAAAAATTTGAACTATGTAAGAGAAGTGCATGCTGTTGAGTTGCCATGTCAAAACATTACAGTAATATAAAATATTACAGTAAACATAATTTCTAAGTAAACTTTGAATTTGTTTGAATATAACATTTAAAACACAGTTAGTATACTTTATTGATTTCTTTTTCCAACAGGTGGTTCTGCCTTGCTAGATGGGTTTTTTTTTAAATCATTCAGCCTTATGTGCCTCTATAAGTTTGTTCTCTCTTTCTGTTCTCACCCCTGCCCCAATGTATATGGCACTTTACAGACTAGCATAAGCTTAGAGGAACTTTATCTAAATTTTGGCAGGGGCGAGGTGATGGTGGTAATGGGGTGAGGTGATACGAAGAGGCAAGGATTAACAAGGGATGAATGTGACTAAACCTAGTTATATAACTACTTACACTTTATTTGGATTGAGGATGAGGGTTGAGGGTGCAGTCCAAGCCTTATGGAAAAGGTGTATTGGATGAGAAATGTGAAGGAAGAGCATCCTGCAGGAATTCTGAGAGGGCGTTCAAAGTAAAAGGGAGCCTTAAAGGAGGCAGCTGTCAAACTAGATGCAGTTAGTGCAAGTGGGAGTGCAAAAGGGCGTGGCATGTGCTTTTCTATGAAAAAGAGTGGCTGCTGAGTTGGGGAGGGGTGGACTGTGAGGAGGGCACCCCGAAGGGTCGGGGATTTCCTGGGGAATCTCCTTGCTAAGTGCGTGATGTTGAGCACTTTACCCCACCTGTTAAGGGTTCAAGATCACCCACTTAACAAGGGGATCCTGAGGATTTAAAGTGTTGACCCGACTCTTGGAGGTGTCCTCCTCCCAGACCACCCCTCCCCAAGTCAGGAACAACTCTTTTGTCATAGAGTCCTACACAAATCCCTTTTATATCCCAATTGCAATAACCACATCTAGTTTGACAGCTGTCAAACTAGATGCAGTTACTACTATTGGGAGTGAAAAAGGGGTGTGTGCACTTTTCTATGAAAAACAGTTGCTGGGGACTGAAGCAAGTGGAGATTTGAAGCAGGGCACACCTAAGGTTCAGGTCAACCCTTTGAACCCTGAGGATAACCTTGCTAAGCAGGTGATCTACACCCCATTTCCGACATGTCAACTGTCAAAGGCTGTCAAACCAGCCTGTATTCAGTCCAGTCTTGTGTTTTACCTTGTATGTTTGACAGCTCAAACATACAAGGCTCCAGGCAAGGCAAGCCTGTGTATTTTGACAGTTGGAGTTTCACACTTCTGCAACTCTGTAAACAGATTTTAAAAAGGGAGGCATTTGGGCACATCCCCCCCAAAAGGCTCCCCTGAAAAAAGTGAACAAATATTTCAGCCCCATTTTTATTTTATTTATTTATTTATTAAATTTATTAATCGCCCATCTGACTGGTCACCCAGCCACTCTGGGCGATGTACAACCCACCATAAAACAATTTAAAACAATAAAATTTTACCATAATTTTTTTTTTTTAAATACCCTAACCCACCCCAAATGCCTGCCTGAACAACCACGTTTTTAATGCACGACGGAAGCTCATTAAAGAGGGGGCATGACGGAGTTCCCTAGGGAGGGAGTTCCACAGCGTGGGGGCCACCACAGAGAAGGCCCTCTCCCTCGTCCGCACCAGTCTAGCTGTCCTGGCTGATGGGACAGAGAGAAGGCCATCTGAGGCTGATCTTGTTAAGCGGCCTGTCTGGTGCTGCTGGAGGCGCTCCTTAAGATAGGCTGGGCCGGAACCATATAGGGTTTTAAAGGTCAAAACCAACACCTTGAATTTGGCCATGTACTACCGATGGGAGCAGATGGTCGGGAAGGAAGGGGCGCAGCCGCCGTATCAGATGGAGTTGATACAGCGCTGTCCAGCTCACAGCTGACACCTGAGCCTCCATGGACAGCTGGGAGTCCAAAATGACCCCCAGGCTGCGGACCTGGTCTTTCAAGGGTAGCCGTACCCCATTCAACACCAGGTCAACATCCCCCAGCCTCCTCTTGTCTCTTACCAAAAGTACCTTGGTCTTGTCAGGGTTGAGCTTCAGCTTATTCCTCCCCATCCAGCCACTCACCGTCTCCAGACATTTGGACAGGGATTCTACGGCCAACCTTGGTGAAGATTTGAACGAGAGGTAGAGCTGCGTGTCATCCGCATATTGATGACACTGCACCCCAAACCTCCTGATGATAGCCCCCAATGGCTTCACATAGATGTTAAATAGCATCAGGGAGAGGATGGAACCCTGTGGCACCCCACAAGTAAGTGGCCACGGGTCCGAAACCTCCTCTCCCAGTGCTGCCCTCTGGTACCTGCCGGAGAGGAAGGACCGGAACCACCGCAATACAGTGTTTCCAATGCCCAACCCCTCCAGGCGGTCCAGGAGGATACTGTGGTCAATGGTATCAAAAGCAGCTGAGCGGTTGAGGAGAACAAGGAAGGAGCATTCACCCCTATCCAGAGCCCTCCTCATATCATCCACCAAGGCGACCAAGGCCGTTTCTGTCCCATGCCCTGGCCTGAAGCCCGACTGAAATGGGTCTAGATAATCAGTTTCTTCCAAGTGTGCCTTCAACTGCACCGCCACCACCCGCTCAATCACCTTGCCCCAAAATGGCAGATTTGAGACTGGGCGAAAGTTGTTCAGAACTTGAGGATCCAAGGAGGGCTTCTTTAAGAGCGGTCTTATCACTGCCTCCTTGAGGGCTGATGGCATCACTCCCTCCTCAAGGGAGGCGTTCACCACCGCCTTGATCCCCTCACCCAGTCTCTCTCTGCAGCTCATAATGATCCAAGATGGGCAAGGATCAAGTGGTCGGCCTTACAGATGAAAGCACCTTGTCCACTTCATCAGGAGGAAGAAGCTGGAACCGATCCCACAAAACCGGTTTGCCACAGGCCGCCTCTTGCTCACTAACTGTATCCACAGTGTGCAGAGTAACACACCTAATCTGATCAATTTTATCTGCAAAGTGCCTTGCCAGGGCCTCACAGGAGGCCTTAGAATGCTCCAGTGGTTCCGGAGCCACTGGACCGACCAGGCTCCGGACCACTTGGAACAGCCTCCTGGGGCAGCACTCTGCAGATGCGATGGAGGCAGCATAATATTCCTTTTTTGCTGCCTTCACTGCCACGTGATAGGCTGAAGATATAGCTCTAGCCCGTGTCTGATCGTCTTTGGAGCGAGACTTCCGCCACCGGCGCTCTAGCCGTCTCACCTCCTGTTTCAGAGCTCGTAACCGTGGATTGAACCATGGTGCAGTCCGAGCCCTGTTCAGGGGGAGAGGGCGTTTCGGAGCCACCCGATCTAATGCCCCAGTAATTGCGGCATTCCAGCCACCCACCAGGGTCTTGACCGAGTGGCCGTTGGCATGCCCCAGAGAATCCCCAAGCGCGTTCAGGAATCCATTTGGATCCATAAGACGCCTGGGGCGGACCATTTTAATGGGTCCTCCACCCCTGCGGAGGGGTTGTGGAACCGAGAAGTCCAACATCACCAGATAGTGATCTAACCATGACAAGGGGGTGGTGGATATACCCCCAACTTCCAGATCACTCCCCGCTTCTCCAGAAACAAACACAAGGTCTAGTGAATGACCGGCTACATGGGTGGGCCCAGTTAGAATATGGTGCAGCTCCCAGGAGGCCATGGTCTCCATGAAGTCCCGAGGTGCTCCTGTGAGGGTGGCCTCCGAATGTACGTTGAAGTCCCCCAACACCAGTAAGTTAGGGGACTGTACACGCACATCAGAGACCACCTCAAGCACCTCGGCCAGGGAGTCAGTCGTGCAGCGGGGTGGACGGTACGCGAGCAGAATCCCCAGACTGGCCTTCGGGCCCAACCTCCAGTACATGCACTCAACAACCTTGGTCTCCCGGAGAGGGGGTCTGGTGAAGACCAAGGACTCTCGGTAGATAACAGCCACTCCCCCTCCCTGATCCCCAGCCCTCGGCTGCTGTGCATACGAAAATCCAGCTGGACACATGGCTGCAAGGGTTGGAGCAGCAGCCTCGGCCAGCCAGGTCTCCGTAATACATGCCAGGTCTGCACCCTTATCCAGGATCATGTCATGGATGAGGGAGGTTTTCTGGGTAACAGACCTGGCATTGCAGAGCAGCAAACGAAGGCCAGAAGATGGGGTCACGCCTCCCCCAGCCATCCTTTGGCTCTGGACAGGCCCGGAGCAGGGGACAGATACTACACATCTCTCCCTTGTTCCTCTTAGCTGGCATGGCCTGCCCCTAGCGCTCCGCCAGCGCCTGCCGCCCAGCCTCGGTATGTTCTGGCCCCCAACACTCCCCCCACTGCCTCCATCAGGTGGACACATGCCCCCTCGCTCCCGCCTATCAGGCAGGCTACCCACCCCTAAAAACACAACAAAATCCCCCCCAACAAAATAAAACAAACAAACAAAACAATTAAAATCCCCTTAAAAATGCCAGGCAGGAGTCCACAGGGAAGGCCTGGTGGCGGTGGTAGCGGCGACGGCGGCAGCAGGCCCAGCGGCGGCAAGCACGCCTCTTCCCCGGTGGTGGTGGTGGTGGTGGTGGCTTCTCCTGCAGGCCCTGGCTCTCCCAGGCCACCTCAGCCAGCCAGCTTATGTAGCCCCTCCAGGAAGGGGCAGGTGGAGCAGCACAGCTGGCTCGGTACCTGGGGGCCTGGTCCTGCAGGGCCTGGCGGTCTGCCAGGCAGAAGTCCACAAGGAAGGCCTGGTGGTGGTGGCAGCGGCGGCAGCAGCAGGCCCAGCGGCGGCAGCAGCAGGCCCAGCGACGGCAAGCACGCCTCTTCCCCGGTGGTGGTGGTGGTGGTGGCTTCTCCTGCAGGCATAAATTAATTTTGCATAAATTAAATAAAATAAACATTTTTTAAAAGGCTCTGACCGCAGCCAGGGCCATGATCAGAGCAGGGGCAGGGAACTTGGTGGCAGATAAGATGGGTACTGCTTCCATGTCATCTGGGATACTGGGTGGAGCTGGCTGGAGGACCAAGGAGGGAACAACCCATGGTGAGCCCAATCATTTGTCAGGCTCACTATGGGTTGCTCCAACCACAACTCACACAATATGGCTTATTCCGCAGTGTGGGCTGCCACAATGTATGAACCTGGCCAATGATACAAGCCAGGGCTTTGTGCCTGGTTAACAGGGTGGATGTTGTGATGTCAGTGGATGCTGAGAGGAAGTCCTTGGGGGAAAGATAAGCTCTTATGTACATACAAGGTACAAGGCACCCATGGACTAATTCATTATCGGTTGCTTGCCATTCCATTCATAAAATAATATTTTCAAAACTCCTTGAGTTACATTTGTGACTACTCTGATTCTAGATATTTCCTAGGATTCACAGTCAGTCTAACACATGGCAAACTTTGATCCCTCACAAAAGAGCTTAAGATGGTTGTATTTCTATGTGAGCTAATGCAGTCACATAAGCTTTGTTCTGAGTCATCTCACATTAGTTTTAAATCCATCCCAGGAATTCGTTATTCAGTAGAACCAAAAGCACAGTGATAGAGTATATGCTTTCCATGCAGAAGGTTCCAGGTTTAATCCTTGGCATTACCAGTTAAAAGGGTTAGGTAGCAGGTGATGGAAAAAAGCTCCTCCCAAGACTCTGGAGAATTGTTGACAGTCAGAGCGCACCGTATGGTGCTAAATAGACACATAGTCTGACTTCATATAATTATTTTTATTTATTATTTATTTTACTATTACATTTATATCCCACCTTTTTTCCTCTTGTAAGGAACCCAAGGTAGCTTACATGGTCCACCTCCTCTCCATTTTATTCTCACAACAACCCTGTGAGGTAGTTAGGCTGAAGTCACTGACCCAGTTGACATGATCACCACAACCCACTGTGGCTTGTTTAAGCCCCGGTGGGCTGTGGTGTGTACTGGGCAGTTTTGAATATTCAGGCCGTGGCTTGTGTTGTCCAAACCTGGATGGCATGGTTTTTGTGAGGGTTGAACAACCCTCACATAACCCTGGAATAGGCCATGGGTTGGTTATGCGATGACTGTTTAATGCTTACACAACTCCCGCCCCCAGGCTCAAACAACATGATAAGCTGTGACCATGGCTTGAATATTCAAAATTGCCACCCGCACGTGCCATCATGTGCTGCAGCCCATGGTGGTTTAGATAAGCCATGGTGGCTTATTTGATGTTGTGAACCAGCTCAGTGACTGGTCCAAAGATACCCAGTGAGCTTCGTGGCTGAGTGCAGACTTGAACCCGGGTCTTCCCAGTCCAACAGTCTAACCACTACACCACACTGGCTGTTCTATCTTGGGGTTTCCCTAATGCAGTGGCTTTCTACCTTCAGGCACCTGTTTCCGCATTTTTCTATGGTGCAAATTCATTTCTTGAGGGGGTACATGTCAGACCCATTGGGTCTCATTGCTGACCTGATTAAACTGAGTGTGTGACATCCAGCACTCCTTCAGCTGCACACTGCTAGGGAATACTGGCATTGGTGAGCAAGGTGACTTTCAGTTATCTTACCTGCCATTAGTAATGTTCTCCGTGAGGACCTCCTTGATAAACATCCAAGAAACCCCAAGTTTCCGGGAACCAGGGCTGGCATCAAGGGTAGGTATGTTTGACCACCTGCTGAGGGTTCCCACCCCAGCAGGGACCCCCTAACAAGCCCCTTGGAGTTGCTGCTCTTCACCATTTCAGCCTACTTGTTCACCTGCCTGTTGCTCTGGCCAGACTACTGTGGTGGTATGAAGGAGGAGCAGTAGGTTCCACTGGCTGTGTGCTTGTTAAGCAAGCAACTGGCAGCAATGATGAGAAAGAGGATAAGGAGCAATAGTAGCTGGTGACAATGGCAGTGAGAAGGTAGACTCACTGAGGGAGGGGTCCCATTGAGGGTGTCTCGCCCAAGGGCCCTTCAAAACCTGGAGTTGGCACTGCCGGGAACAATGTTTGAAACTGCTACTCTAATTTATAGTCTTCCAGATGTCTTCATGAGAGCTGGTGTAGGGTAGTGGCTCAGAGACTAAGCTATGAATCAGTAAGTCCCTGGTTCAAATGTTGCTTCTGCCATGAACTCAGTAGGTGGCCTTAGGCAAGCCACTCTCAACCTCAGTAAGATCTGCAATATTGGGGGTAATACTGACTTATTTTACAGGGTTGTAGTAAGGGTTATAACTAGATAATGCATAATGCACTTGAAAGTACATACAAATGTGGGGGAGGATGTTGGAATTGGACCAAATGAGCACACAAAAGAGAAACATCTCAGAGCAGAACTCTGGAAAATATAGTTGGCTCTACCTAATGCAAGTGCTCAGTATAATTGGTATATCTTACTGGTGTGTGAATCACAGCCCCACCAGGGTTGCTGAAGAGAAGGAATTGGGCTCTAAATTCATTATGGTGGAGTTTTATGGTTAGTATAATAGCTGTGCAAGGGGGATGAAAGAGCTGAATAATAGAGAAGGAACTGTGCAAAGGAGAGTAGGATCTTGGTGAGTGTATGTCTGATTGCTATGAAGAACAATAGCAATAAGATGCAGATGCATTTTCCACCTCCCCCCACCCCAGATTCCCCCAACAAATATCAGGATTGACTGGCTGGACTCTTCTGGCTTTTTTGTTGTTACTGTTCTAGTGCTTCAGGCCCCTCTGTTGCTTGTCAACTAATTGAAGCTTAATTGGCCGCTCAAGTATTTAGCAAGTCTCTTGGGAAACTAGAAGTTCTTATTCTTGTTCTCTGTGCATCATACATATGGGTTCTGTGCCTCTGCAGATCATCTTCTGGAATGTTCTAGAGCTAAGATTGACAGGATTTTTGCTTCTCATATTGGGGCTACTGATTTTAGATCTTCAGGGTAGTCTCTGTGTTTTCATGTCCCCCTGGATCTCTACTTGACCAGCTTCCCCATATGATTGCCAGTCTGGGTAAATTAAAACTGTATCCAACAGACTGCCTGAAGTTCCAGTCTTTGAATGCTTTGTGTGCAGTACTTTGGGCATTTTTCCAAGGTCTGTCAGATGTACTTGGGAACTCCAGTGTATGTGGATCTGCTTTGGGTTTTGTTCATGGTAATAGCTTTGACTTGTGATTGTGGCTGAGCCCTGCCAGAAGCCTGTCACATCAGACTCCTTAAAACTTGATGATGATGCCTAGGAATTTGAATTATCTTTTCAAGTATGTGCTGATATGTGTTCATAATGACTTTCTTGTATCTTGTTGACTTCCTTTCCATTTTTGTGTCTTGCAATTAACAGCATTGGATACACAGTTGAGAGCAGAGTACTACATCAATATGTTGCAAAAGACACTATCTTGTATTTAGTGTGTGATGTGTGTGTGAAGTACTGAAGTCTCTGTCTACTGCACACTAATCTCTTTACCTCTTGTTTAGCTTGATTTTCCTCTGCTTAGTAGTTGTGAGAAGTTATCATAAGACAACCAATAACTACCAAGAATCTGCCAGATACTTTGTCTTCATTGAGGTGCAGTCTTTGTTTTTCATTCAGGCTTGCTTAGCCAGTTTGGCCAAGCCAAATGCAGTCTCTCAGGATACTGAATAAAGGATTGCTGCAGAATTCTTCCCCAAACATAATTTTGTAGTGTATTGGAGGTTTGCCTATGTGGAACATATGACGGAATTTGGAACGGCAGGGAATGGGATTTATCAAAACGTAACCACAGTTAAATCTGGTCCTGGATTGTGTGTCCCATTTCATAGAAGCCTTACTGTGAACCTTGGACATTATGCCCTGGTGTTCCTGTAAAGTCATTTGGAAGGCCAAGGGTATTAGGGAGGGGCTGTGCTGGCCCTGGGCTTTATCAGAAGCCACAAATGCCTTGTGCAGTTGTGTAGTGAGTTCATGTAATGACATGGAATCATGAGAATTATTGTTCCCATTGCCTAGCAGTGCTCATGCACTGAAGCATTCAAGGCCACCATGAAGCTTCAGTATTCACATGGTCAGTGCACACTAGGGCCTACAGCCTTGTTCAAAGGCCTAGTGATGCCAAGCTAATCAGAGAGCCTTGGGGCATTGGTATGCCATTTAGTTTCAGTGGAATTTAGCTTTTGTCTAGAAATTCCATGGAAACTGCCTTGAATTTGGAGAGAGTAGATTTGTCAGCATAATTTCTCCATGGGGTAGCATACATTGCTGTTGTAATTATTATCAGTTACAGTGATCAAAAACTTCTGTTTATGATAATAGAAATATTAATCGCAACTGTGACTGGGCAGAGGTGGGTGGGCCCATATCCCAGTCAATAAATACATATTGGCAACTTCTTAACACCCTTTGGCCACATTATCGTAATCAAGTTGTTTAGGGACTGGCAAGGGATTTTTTTTTTATGCTGGTTCATGCTCAGGAGTGAAATGGGGATGTGAGTAAGTGCTGGTGATAGTTTATGCCAGGTTTATTAACACAGAATACATGGATGAGATTTTCTCTGGGTGGTGTTGATAAACAGTGAGCTGTGAAAACTGAAGCTTTTGAGATGAAAAATAAAACATTAGATAAATAAAGCCTTTCAAGGTAAGAGCCAAGTTTTAATCAGTTTTAATGAAAAGATAAGAAAACACTGATTTATGGGCAATATCTAAATATTACCAAAGTTGAGGCTGTTAGAAATTCTTAACTAAGCTTCAGTCCTTTTTTTTTTTTTTAATTTCTATGTCAAGAAGGTAGTAAGAGTGACTTTATTGTGCTCTGCAAGTGGTGTGGATGCAAAAACCTATTAATTTATTTAAGCTGAAGTGGCACCTATCATTCCTGTGAGCAGCATTCATTTCATGGTATGTGTCTACATGCTTACACACACACACACACACACACAAAACACACACACACACAAAACACACAGAGATTGAGAAGGAAAATTTGGTACAAGCCAGTTGAAAAAGCTGTTATATCTAAACATTCTGATAGGTGAGGATACAATTATATTTCATACATTCTCAGGATGGCCTGGAAGAGGAGTTGATAGACAGGTTTTGGGATTGTCAGGTACTAGGTGGTGTACCAGCAAAAGGCAGGTTTTTCAAGTAGGCTGTGTTGAGGAACCTTTTCCAGGTCCATAGATTCCCCACTTGGAATTTAAATGGGGTGCTCACAAGTGCTTTCAGGCCGTCTCTTTGAAATCTTAGGGAGCCTACTCTGAAGATAGTCCTGTTAATGGCTATCACATGAACTTGGCTGGTATTGGAGTTGGGGCCTTGTCCATTAATGAACTACTGTAATACATTGTATTTGGGCCTGCCCTTGCAGATGACCTAGAAACTTCAAGTAGTGGAGAATGTGGCTGCTAGAATGTTGGGTGCAACAAGATGGGATTACACCAATTCTAAGGGAGCTGCACTGGTTTCCTATTTGTTTCCAGGCCCAAGTTATAGATTGTGTTTACCTGTAGAGCCCTGAATGGCTTGAGACTCGTACCTGAAGGAATGCCTCTCCTTATACCAGCTTGCCTGTGTCTTAAGATCTGCAGGGTAGGCTCTTCTCAGGATGCCTTCTACTAGTTGTTTGACAACTAGAGAAAGAACCTTATTTGTTATGGTGCTCCATTTGTGGAACACCCTCCCCATGGAGGTACAACTGGCACCAACCTTGTAATAATTTCAGGCTAGGTCGAAACTTTTCTGTTTTCTGCCTGGGTATTTTAAGCTAGGCAGTCTGTCTTGTTTTATTATTACTGCCTTTTAATGCTATTGTTTTTATTGCAATTTGTGGTTGTGTATGGCCCTTTTTGTTATATGTATTATTCACTGTTGTGACATCTTTTCATAAAGGACTATTTATAAATATCAAAATAAAGTAATGAAACGTTCTATATTTAAAATTTTGTAGTTTTTAAAAATAATATAATTACTAAAACAAATAGTGCAAAACAATTACAAAACTAGTAATGGAGCTTATAACATTGTCAACGTCTTGTATATAGATAATATATGGTAGCAAATATATTAGCTGTTATGTATATATTATTCTACTGGATATTTGTTAATAGACCAATAAGATATTTTATGCCTTAATACAGCAGTATGCAGTTAAACTTCAGTGGTCTTTGGGCTTGTGCAATCTACTTTTTAAAAATTAGAACCCCAAGGTCCACTAAACAGAGCCAAGTGCAAAATGATGGGTGGATGGGAGCACTGGAGTCAGTTACTGCAACTCATGAGCCATACACTGTACATGCAAATACAAATATATGCCTGAATTGCTATAGATCAGGATTTCCAACACAACACAAAATTTTCAAAGTGGCTACTAGAGCAGCACAAAGACCTGGTCAAAGGCAACCAATTACTGCTCATATTTTAGATGTGAGAAGCATGAGTCTAAGAGATAAATGATTAGCACAAGGCCAGCCATAGCAGAGGTTTTTTTAAACTTTCAATTTAATTTGCTGTTGTGAAATTATTGGGAATCAGAAACCTCTATTGTTCTACTACAAGTCATTCAGAGATCTGCCAATAGATCCTGATCTATCTGCCGCCCACTCCTTCCCTAGAGGGATATATTATCCTGAATTTATTCTAAATGTTCTAATATATCCATGCCCAATATATTTATATTTTGGGATAGGCCCAGTTTCTACTAGCACAGTTTGGAACAAATGCAGGGACACAGAATCTTGTTGGCAGTAAGTATCATCTAGGATATAATCTTGGATGAAACTGATTATCTGGATCCATTTCAATCTGATTGCAGGCCTGGTTTTGTCACAGAAACTGCCTTGATTGCCCCGATGAAGGACATGCATCAGAAGGAGCTTGGCATAATGCAACTCTTCTAATTCTCCTGGATCTCTCAGCAGTTTCCAGTACCATCGACTGTGGTATCCTTCTAGTTAGACTTTCTGCTTTGGGAACTGGGTCAGTTATTCCACTCTTGCTGATTCCAGAAGGTGGTGCTGGGGGACTTCTGTTTTACCCCATGGCACCTATGCTATGGGATCCCACAGCGTTTCATCTTGTTCCCTGTGCTTTTCAGTGTCTGCATGAAGTCACTGAGTGAGGCTGTCTGGAGCTGCAGGGTCAGGTGTCATCAATATACAGATGACATTCCACTCTCTCCCTTACATTTGACTCAGGTGAGGCAGTGGAAATGCTGAATTGCTCCCTGGAAGTATTGAAGACTGGAAATACTGAATCACTGCCTGGAGGCAGTGATGAGCTGAATGAGGGCCACCCCCTCCCCCCAAAAAACTCAATCCCAACAAGATGGTAGTACTGTTGGTGGTGATGCATCTGTCCAGGAAAGTGGTGTTCAACCTGTTCTGGAAGGTGTTGTATGGATCAGGTTTGCAGTACAAAGGTGTTCATTGGCCCAGTTCTGTTTCTATAGGCCCAAGAAGCCTCCGTGTCACCGAGCACCTTTTCACCAGCTGAGGCTGCTGTACTAGCGATAACCTGCCCTGGATAGAGAGTGCCTGCCTGCACTTATCTATGCTTTGGTTATCCATGCTCTGGTAACTTCCAAGTTAGACTACAGTATGCTGTATGTGAGGCTGCCTTTGAAGACTGCCTAGAAACTCCATTTTAGCGCAGAACACAGTCATTGGCAGTAATGGGATCAGACATTGGGAATCATCTCACCACTGCTTAAAGAGCTCTGTTGGCTTCAGATCTTTTTCTGAACAGAAGTCAAAGTGCTGGTGGTTACCTTAACTACATGGTTTGGGACCTAGATATTTTAGTGAATTTACTTCTCCCACATCAACTTGCCACTACACTGAGATCTTGTTCGGAGGCCCTCCCCTGCTATCTGAAGTGAGGCTAATTACTACAGGAGGGAGGGCCTTCTCACTGTGGCATGTTGCTTGTGGAACTCTCCCAAAGGAGGCTGATTTGGTTCCTGCACTAATGTCTTTTTGATGCCAGGCAATGACCTTTTTATTTCTCTAGGTTTCTAAGCTTTGATGTATTTTGCTGTGATAGGTTTTAGCACTACCTTTCTGTGTGTTTATTAGTTGTTGTAAACCACCCTGGGCATCTTGAATTGAAGGGTGGTATAGAAATGCTTTAAATAAAAACAAAATATGAATGTCATTTCTCTGATGTTGACTGAGAAAGATGTAAAAGGGACAGAGGTCCAAATTCCAGACCATACATCTGTGGTATGAGAGGTTCCAATGTCTGTTGCACATTTTTGAACAAATAAAAGGTTTTGTTCTAGTTTGTTGGTCCTAGGAGTATCCTCCTAGAGAAGTGATATTATACTTTTGTAACCTATCTGTAGCCTAGGTATTACACTTTTGTAGAAATGATATTATGCTGTTGTCTTATTTGCTATCAAGGTTTCAAATCTGTTAATGTTCTGTGAAGCTTTTTTTTCAGTTTGGGATTGTGAACTAAACAATGGACTGTATACATTGGTACCAGAGTAGAACTATTCCATTGGAGTAATGTATGTTTCACAGAGATATGTTAGTGCTCAGATATTGCTTTTATGCTATGAAATACCTAGTTTTAACTAGGTATTTCATAGCACCTGTATCTTGCTAATTTTGCCCTAACTCTGTGCTTTCCACGGAATCTGAGTGGCACAGAATTAAACATAAGGCCCTAAGGTTCTACATGGATAGGACATATGGCATTAGGTAATTGTAATCTATGTGTTCTGTGGAAAGAAGGTTTCCAGGGCTTCTCTTTCCAGGTGACTAAAAGAGATTTATAGTGTCTGCAAGGCACTAGGGAAGGCTCTGTGGTCTGGAATTACAGTTCACTTGGTAAAGGGGGCATCTACTATAGAAGCTTTTGAGGGAAATGTCCCCTATCAAGTAGATTTGTAATGCAGCAATTTGGGCAATAGTACACATGTTCAACAGACACTATAAAGTGGGCCATGTCCCATGTGCATTTGAATGCAGGGTTCTCAGAAGAGTGACCTGGTATATTGGGAGCCCTACCCTAGACATTTCTGTACATCCCAACTAGACTGTTATCTGGACTCTTAGTAAAGAAAGTAATGTTTACTTGCCATAAATACTCATCCTTGTAGGTGTTCCTACCACCTCCATTTGTGCATTTTGTCTGGTATGCCCTCATAGGCACATGTTGAGTAGGTAGCTAGGGCTTCATAGGCTTTTCCCTCTTATCCCTGCGTTGCTGGTTCCTATCTATGTTCTATTGTTGACAACTTTGTCTGCCTATTTTTAAAATGTTTTGTGTAGTTTTGTGAATGAGTTGGGTTTTCCTTCCTGCTTTTCCGGCTCTGACACACTTGTACCCAGTCCCAGCTACATTAGAATCTTTGATTTCTACATTGATTCTATGGGTAGCTCTCAGTTCCATCCCTGGGGACATTTAAAAATAACTTCTCTGTGTGAATCAGGAAGTGACCTATCCAGACAATGTGATGGTGCTTTCCATCCATGTTTCTATCCTCCCTTTCAAGCCACTTCATTCCATTCCATTTCCTTCTCACCCGATGGTCAGGTTTCTTTCCCCTCTTGATCTCTCATCATTCTGTGCTGTTGAGTTCTTATGAATTGTTTGGGGATTCTCCCCCTTAGAGTTTTTTTCTAAAGGTTTTTTGAGCATATGAAAACCTTGGGGTTACGCTGACTTTGTTGGTCCCTCCATTTTGTGTGTGGGTAGTGCAGTTTTGGCTACATAAGCACCAGCATGGGAAAACTCAAATTGGAAAAAGTGAATTATGTGTTATAAGTGATATTTAGATCTTGACAATTAGTTGTTCTCAGGTTCCAGGGAAGATAAGACTGAATCCTTGAAATGTACTATTAACAAGGTCTGAGCTTCAATGCCCCTTCATGGATCACTGCCTCGTTGTGGCGAAGGGGCTTGCGTAACTCAGTGAAGCCATAAGCTATGCCGTGCAGGGCCACCCAAGACGGACAAGTCATGGCAGAGAGTTCTGACAAAATGTGGTCCACTGAAGAAGGAAATGGCAACCCACTCCAGTATTCTTGCCAAGAAAACCCCATGGAATGTATCACAAGGCTAAAAGATATGACGCCGGAAGATGAGACCCTCAGGTCGGAAGGTGTCCAATATACTACTGGGGAAGAGCAGAGGGTATTTCCAAGTAGCACCAGAAAGAGTAAAGCGGCTGGGCTAAAGAGGAAAGGACACTCAGCAGTGGATGCGTCTGGTGGTGAAAAGAAAATCCGATGCTGTAAAGAACAATATTGTTTAGGAACCTGGAATGTCAGATCAATGAATCAAGGTAAGCTGGAGGTGGTCAAACATGAGATGGCAAGATTGAACATCGACATCTTGGGAATCAGCGAACGAAAATGGACAAGTATGGGCAAATTTAATTCAGGTGACCATTATATCTACTACTGTGGGCAAGAATCCCTTAGAAGAAATGGAGTAGCACTTATAGTCAACAAAAGGGTGGGAAAAGCAGTACTGGGGTACAATCTTAAAAACGATAGAATGATCTCAGTACGAATCCAAGGCAAACCATTCAACATCACAGTAATTCAAGTCTATGCCCCAACCACTGAGGCCGAAGAAGCTGAGGTTGAACGGTTCTCTGAAGACCTACAACACCTTCTAGAACTAACACCAAAAAAAGAGGTCCTCTTCATCACAGGGGATTGGAATGCTAAAGTAGGAAGTCAAGAAATAACCGGGATAACAGGCCAGCATGGCCTTGGTGTACAAAATGAAGCAGGACAAAAGCTAATAGAGTTTTGTCAAGAGAACACGCTGATCATAGCAAACACTCTTTTCCAACAGCACAAGAGGTGACTCTACACATGGACATCACCAGATGGTCAATATCGAAATCAGATTGATTATGTACTTTGCAGCCAAAGATGGAGAAGCTCCATACAGTCAGTACAAACAAGACCTGGAGCTGACTGTGGCTCAGATCATGAGCTGCTTCTTGCAAAATTTCGGCTTAAATTGAAGAATGTAGGGAAAACCACTAAACCATTCAGGTATGACCTCAATCATATCCCTGATGAATATACAGTGGAGGTGAGGAATAGATTTCAGGGATTAGATCTGATAGACAGAGTGCCTGAGGAACTATGGACGGAGGTCCGTAACATTGTTCAGGAGGCAGCAACTCAATCCATCCCAAAGAAAAAGAAATGCAAAAAAGCGAAGTGGCTGTCTGGTGAGGCTTTACAAGTAGCTGAGGAAAGAAGGGAAGCGAAAAGCAAGGGAGAAAGGGGAAGATATATCCAACTGAATGCAGAGTTCCAGAGAATAGCAAGGAGAGACAAGAGGGCCTTCTTAAATGAACAATGTAAAGAAATCGAGGAAAACAACAGAATGGGAAAGACTAGAGATCTCTTCAAGAAAATCGGAGATCTCAAGGGAATGTTTTGTGGAAAGACGGGCATGATAAAGGACCAAGAAGGCAGTGACCTAACAGAAGCAGATGAGATTAAGAAGAGGTGGCAAGAATACACAGAAGAACTATACAGGAAAGATCTTCATGTCCCTGATAGCCATGATAGTGCAGTCACTGAACGTGAGCCAGACATCCTCGAGAGTGAAGTCAAGTGGGCCTTAGGAAGCATTACTAACAACAAAGCTAGTGGAGATGACAGTCTTCCAGCTGAGCTATTTAAAATCCTAAAAGATGATGCTGTTAAAGTTAAAAGCCTTTGATTGTGTGGATCACAACAAACTGTGGCAAATTCTGAAAGAGATGGGTGTACCAGACCACCTTACCTGTCTCCTGAGAAACCTGTACGAGGGTCAAGAAGCAACAGTAAGAACCAGACGTGGAACAACCGATTGGTTCAAAATTGGGAAAGGAGTATGACAAGGCTGCTTATTGTCACCCTGATGATTTAACTTATATGCAGAGTACATCATGAGAAACGCCGGGTTGGATGAATCACAGGTTGGAATTAAGATTGCCGGGAGAATTATCAACAACTTCAGATACGCAGATGATACCACCCTAATGGCAGAAAGCAAAGAGGATCTAAAGAGCCTCTTGTTGAGGGTGAAAGAGGAGAGTGCAAAAGCTGGTTTGAAACTCAACTTAAAAAACCGAAGATCATGGCATCTGGCCCCATCACTTCCTGGCATATGGAAGGGGAAGAAATGGAAGCAGTGGCAGATTTTATTTTCTTGGGCTCCAAGATCACCGCAGACGGTGACTGTAGCCATGAAATTAAAAGACGTTTGCTCCTTGGGAGGAAAGCTATGGCACACCTAGACAGCATAGTAAGAAGCAGAGACATCACCTTGCCGACAAAGGTCCATCTAATCAAAGCTATGGTTTTCCCAGTAGCAACGTAGGACTATAAGGAAGGCTGAGCGCTGAAGAATTGATGCTTTCGAACTGTGGTGCTGGAGAAGACTCTTACAAGTCCCCTGGACTGCAAGGAGGTCAAATCAGTCCATCCTAAAGGAAATCAACCCTGAGTGCTCATTGGAAGGACAGATGCTGAAGCTGAAGCTCAAATATTTTGGCCATCTAATGCGAAGAGAAAACTCTCTGGAAAAGACCCTGATGCTGGGAAAGACCGAAGGCAAAAGGAGAAGGGGACGGCAGAGGATGAGATGGCTAGATAGCATCACCGATGCAATGAATATGAACTTGACCACGCTCCGGGAGAGAGCGCAGGACAGGAAGGCCTGGCGTGCTATGGTCCATGGGGTCACGAAGAGTCGGACACGACTGAACGACTGAACAACAACAACGAGCTTCAATGCCATTAGTTATCTGAGGGGAAAAACATTATTGAACATACATTTGTGTATATAATGATTGACAGAGTAGTAAAAAAAATCAAAGGACTGAGCAGCTATGCACACTAGCAGGAAGTCACTTGAATGGTCTATTCTATGGCATATTGGAAATCTGGTTCTACAAGGGACATAAAGTTACAGCAGGAAAACAAGTGAGGATGAGATCCACTGTAAGGGACTCAGCAGCCTAATAATTTTCTTTAGAAGTGTAAGCAAGGCAGTGGGGAGGAAGAAAAAGAGGAGGCGTTTACTAGTGAGACCTCCATATGGCATTAATGGACTAGAACCAGGGTAACCAAGATGGTGCTCATGGGTTTGGTGCCTGCATGGTTCCTCCTCCTCCTGATTTTTATTTTAGTTTTAAAGATTTGTTTTTTATTTTAAAAATAACATATATGCTATAGGTGTTTTGTACTTGTATACTTTCTCAATAAATACTTAAAAAATAAAAATAACTGGGAGGCTGGTATCCTACAAAGTGAAGTGCCGCCTTCCAGCATCACCTTTATTACAAAGAATGTCTCTGAGTGTTTGTGTGTGGTGTATATCTATAAGCATCATCAGTTTGCTTTCTGAGAAATAGGTATTTTATTGAGCTTTGTGGGGGCAAATATGCGATCTAGCATTTGGGGCTCAGACCTCACCTCTGCCTTGAGCTCAGTTTCTTGGTCAAACTACTTGTCCCTGAGCCACATCAATTTGATTTCTGTGAAATGGGTGTTGTAGCAGCAAACAGCAGGTTCAAATGAGTGATGTTGTGTTTTGGAGTTGAGACCCCACTTTTGCCTTGTGCTTAGGTTCTTGGGCAGGTTACTTTTCTTTTAGTCTCATCAGTTTGCCTTATGGGAAATGTGTGACTGGCCATGCCCACCATGGCAGCCATTTTGTGAATGGGCAAGCCCCCATTGCAACAATTTTATGATAGTGCCCATAACTCTCAAAATTCCAAATGTGGTCACTGACCCCCAAAGGTTGGGGACCCTGGACTAGAAAATGGAATCTGGCAGTCCGTTCTGGTCACCCTAATGTAAAAACTTAGAAAATTTGAACAAAATAACCAGCAAGAAATAGTCATTAAATTGCATACCTATTGTGAAAAGCCTTTTCTTTTAGACCGGTTCCAAGGAACTTTACTCCTCAGTTAGTACCATTTTGTACCCCAGTTACTTCCTTTGGCTAAGTTTAAATTACACTTTTTTTCCTAAGTGCATATAAAGTAGGTAGCCATACAAGGGCAATGCTGTAATACTTGTATTATTAATATGATTAGGGGCATAAATTCAAATCATCAGTAGAGGGGAATATGAAAACTATATAGGCTTCTGTGCATAAGAATTGAGCATTGCAATAGCATTTTATTTTTAATACATAATAATAGTAGTAATTTTATACTGCTGAAAGGCAAAAGTAGACAAGATTGTGCCTGCAGCATCACAGTATAATATAGAAAGACATTGGCCTGGTTCGTACATAATGCTAAATGTTAGTTTAGCACTACATACACAAGCCTCAAGCTCTTGTGCTTCCCTCTCCCATCTTTGGCACACTTCAAGGAAGAGATCTGAAGCTTTCACTTCCATTTTCAACTAACCACAATTTTTCATTTTGTCTGAACCATTGGCTAGTGCTAACTATGCTTTATTGAAACAAACCAGGGTAATTCACCACAATTCGTTTCAATAAACTGTAGTTAGCACTATCCATAGCTTGTCTGGGTTTGAACATAATGAGAGACCACAAAAGCTTCCAATTTCCTTGGAGCTATGTTGGAGAAGCAGGGGGGAATGCACAGACTCAAGGCTCCTTGTGTACGTAACATTAAACTATGGTTTAGCTTTATGTGTGAACACAGCCAAGAAGGAAGTGGGAAGGAGAACTGAAAAGAACAGAAGATGAGAGTGCTTCACATCGAAAAGTAGAATGTTAACAAGAGTTAATTTAAGTGGATGGAGCTTGAAGGATGATCTTTTTAATGTACAGCTATCATAAAAACCTTCAATGGACAAGACTATATATAATGCACAACATGCTTGCCACAATTATGCAATGCTATGTTTTAAGCAGTTTTTTCTGTAATGCAGGTATTACACATGATGTATTCATTCCCTGTTAGCTCTTACTGTAATGGTTTGACATGGCTGCTGTACATTGATAGGGTAAATACTTTCAATTTCTTTCTCTACCAACTGTTTAAATACATCTTGAGTCTATGTATCTTACGAGCGAGAAATGGCTTGCTTTAATTTCTTCGGGTTGCTGCCTCCTCCCCTAGTAATAATATCTAAAATAAAAGGAACTTGTCTTTTGTTAGCAGTGAATGGTATCTCTTTAGATGTGAGTTTAAAATTTGGATAAAGAGTTTTAGATTTGTAGATTTGTGCAATATCATTTATGACATATATGATTTATACCCTTCCTTTCAGAGATGTCCTTGGTGGCCCAGGTCAGACTATTGTTCCAAGCTTCATAAACAGTGGTTTGTGAAGCTGGGAAGGAGCATCTTGACCGAGTGTTCCTCTTTTGCCCCTTCCCTTTCTTCTCCTTGCGTACCACTTCAGTGCTTCATTTGTGGTGTGTATTAAGCACGAGTTTCCTGGTAATGTCAGAACCAAGAAACCCTGGCTTAATGTCAGTTAAGCCAGGATAATAAGTCAGGCGAACTCTGGCTTAATACAAGGCAGAAACATAACCCCAAAGCAGCACAAGAAGGGAGAGGGAGGAGTGCTGGGCCCCAGCATTCTTTTTTGGCTTTTCATAAATGATGGTTTGTGAAGCCTGGAACGACAGTCCAAACTGGACTACTGAGGCTTACAAATTTCACATACTAAAACAGCATAAAATGCAATTAAAAACACCCCAAAGTGACAACATCATCAAAGCTTAAAACCAGTAAATACATTAAGTCTCCAGCTGTCTACCAAATGTCAGGCAAAATAAGTTCTTAATTGCTTTCTTGAATGAATATTGAACATGATGTTCATCCCATTTTGGATGTGGTTCCTCTTCATCTGAAGGACCAGGTTCATAGTTCGGAGGTGCTCCTTGATACATCTTTGTCACTGGAGGGGCAAATGGCTTCTGTTTTGCATGGAGTGCACCAGTTGCATCCTACCTGGACAGAGAGAACTTTTCTTCAGTTATCCATGCTTTGGTAACCTCCAGATTAGACTACTGTAAGGCATTATATGTAGGGCTGCCTTTGAAAGCAGTTTGGGTACCGCAGCTAGCAAATTAGCAGTTGTATTCTGAACTGAGACTGGGTTTTGTGATATCACACTGGTGCTTCATCAACTGCAATAGCTCCTAGTACACTGATCTTTACCTTTAAAGCCCTTTATGGTTTGGGACTGGAATACCTGAAAGACTGCCTGTCACCACCACTCGTGCCTATCTGTATACTGTCTTAAGCCCCCATCTTTGATTGTCCCTGCCAACTGAGGAACAGCAGGTGGTTACTGGGGACTGGGCCTTCTTCACAGTGATAGCACCCTGATGTTGGAATGCAGTCCCCAGGGACATTTGCCTGGCCCCTACTTTAATGTCACTTTAATCCCCGATCACAGACCACCTTAATTTCTCAGGCCTTTTAATTCAATTTTACTGGTGTTTTGAGAGAGAGAGAGAGAGAGAGAGAGAGAGAGCGAGAGAGAGAGAGCTTCTTTTAGGGGGCAATCCTATGTCCCCTAGACAGCATCTGGGGGACATCGGATTGTTCAGTTACCTGGATCCAAGCTCGAAGACAGTGCTCCGGACTTGGAGCCAGGAAACCATGCTCCCCACCTCCTCCCCCCTGTAGCTGGCATCGAGAGAACCACACTGGCTCCTTCTCCACCCTTGGTAAACGTAGCACGGAGACTGGGGAAAGGTGGTGTTCCTGGGGGTGGGGAAGGGAGGAGATCAGGGCAGCTGGCTTACACCTTTTGCTACTGCTGCCCCAGCCCCCTTCCCTCCCTGCTCCTCAAAGCATCCGGTAGATGGGCAAAATTCCCTGTCTAGCTTAAATGTAGTGCGGGAGGAGGCACAAGGTGCCTCCCACTCTGCATTGGATACACGTAAGCCTCTGAGTTTGGAGGCTTACATGTACCGCCCTAAGTATATTTTTATATATTGTTTCACTATGTTTTGGAATTCTGTAAGCTGGCCTGGGAATTTTGATTGAAGGGCAGGGTATAAATCCTCTTATTTATTTATTAATTATAGAATTTATAGCCCATCCTTCATTTGCAAGGGATCCCAGGGCTGTGTACATAACATTTGAAAGCAAAAACAATATAAAACCCATATAATTACAAATTAAAAAGCAAACCACAACAATTCCTATTCAACAAGCAATCAAACAAAAACACAATAACATTTTAAGAATTAAATTTAATTTAGAACTTTTAAAATGTTAAATGTTTAAAAGTACGAGGCAGATGTTTGTTCTGAGTTCCAAAACACAAAACCATTGTTTTGAACCCACAGGTTTGTGCTCCAACACCTACTTCATGCAAGGTGCACTTCAAAACAAAGTACTGGGCTGCAGCCAACCGCCATTTTTATTTTCTAAGAATGTATCCAGGGGTCTTCATTCTTGGAAATGGAGCAGCTCTGGAGGCTGGCACTTTGCTTTGCAACATGCCAGCCTTCCAGTTACTTTTTAAAAATTAAACAAACTTTTAAAATATTAAAAAATCAAGTTGGGCAGGGAGCCTGGTGGGGGACCCGAGGCATAGTGTATTTCTCCCACTGATGGTATTCGGAGAAGGGCTTCCTCTGAAGACCTTAATGCATAGGCAGGTTACTATGAATCAGGCAGGTGTCTCTTTTGTTAGGGAATTATATCAGAAAATGTTACCTTTGAGCCCTGACCGATTCAGCTTCCAAGAGTGGGAAGATTGGGTTGTCCTCTGTCCTTCCCCCTTTGCTAGTTGGGTCAGTAGCAGACAATCTCAAAGGACTGGGATGTGGATTTATAAGGAGAAAATGTTGTCTCAATGATGTTGGCCTAAACTATGTTGGCCATTATTACCCTTTCTAGATCATTGCCGGCACCGTGAATCATGACTTGAAATACACTGGCAACCAATGCAGTTTGTTTGCTTGCTTTGGACCCCTGCAAAGAGACGCACTACCACATTTTGTGCCAGCTGAAATTTCCAAAACATTTTCTGCAGTAGTCAGTAATCTGTCCTAGAGATTATTAAGGCATGAATGAGTTTGTTTGTTTATTTCATTTCTATACCGCCCAATAGCCAAAGCTCTCTTGCAAGATCCTTTTCTCTGAGGAGAGGGGATAAACTGACATACCAGATGTAACTGGTAAATACCACTTCTGATCACTGCCATAAAATGACCTTCTAGTAGCAAAGCAAAGTCCAAGAGCATGACATAACCAGTGCAGACCTCCTCTTTCAGTGATTCTATCCAGGACAAACAACATCACATCTCCTGGATTGACTGAACTACCAAACACCATCATTTCAGGCTTCCCTTGATCATGTAAAAAGAATTGTATCAAAAGAATAACAGTTACTTTTGTTAAAATAAATATTAATTGTTGAGCAATGAGAGGCCATGTGAATTCCATGTTTCATGTTTGAATACCAGTACAATCCTCCTTCTACCTGTGTTCAGAGTGGGGAGGTAAAGCAAGACACAGCACAATGCAGTATCTGCCATGAATTCAGAAATTGGGATGAAAGTTGGTGCACACATTCAGGAGAATATTCTACATTTCAAGGATGAACCCTAAGTCAATTACTTCAACAATTTTCAAAGAGCCAGGAAAGATGTGGAATACCACACACACTATAATGTCTGACTTGAAGGTTGATAATTCATGATGAAATATGAAGTATGTTTACAGCATAATTCTCCATTTGAAGTTTAAGCATCTCCTTGGCCTACAGTCAGGCTGTGTATGGTTAGGAATGTAGCAGCACCTCTGCATTCTGTTCTTCCATCTGTGCTAGCTGTTTGCAAATGGTGGAATAGGTGGTTTGCATGTGGGAGAGCTGTGGTAGCACTGAGACAAGAAACATACCTCCTGTCTTAGTGCTTTGGGTTCTTGTCCCCATTTTTTGCTGGCGGGGGGAAAGGGGTTAGGGTAGCTATTGAATTACAATTCCTTCCTGCGGAGGCTGAGCAGCCTCTTGCTGCTTCTGAAGTAGCGAGACACTCTATAGAGCCCTGCACATAGGTCACAGATGTACTAGAATCTAGATGTTGTCATGGGATCCTTTGCAGACACTACCTGCATAATTTCTAACACGGTCTCTCTGATAGTAAGGGCTAGAAGCCTGGCTTAAAACTAACGCTGAATGCCAATTGTTAGTTGTTAAGATCTCCCCCCCCCCATGTGTGTGTGTGTGTGGGGGGGGGTGGCGGTGGAGGAAAGGTGCCAGTTTAAATTATACAGAAAGCAAGGGCAATGTGTTGGCCATAAGAAAAATTCCAAAATCCATATTATATTGCTGTTGACATTAGTCCTAAAATAAAATTGGTGTGTGTGTGTGTACGTGTGTGTGTACACACATGTATATGTACACGTGTGTGGGGGTGGGTTGGGAATGAACCTGCTTCCAAATTCTCAACATAATTTCTGAAACTTTGGGCTTGTAACAAAATACAGACTGTGTACCCCTGTCACTTACTGAACGCAGTGCTGCCATCTGGACCAATGTAGGTATGTGCAAACTTCTGAGGCGCACAGAGTGTTCCATCAAAAAGTTTAAGATATTTATGTATTTCTCTCACAATTATGCAGCACCTGTTTTTACACAGTTTCTATAACTCGCTGATATGTTTCACATGTATTTAAAAGAGGGGGAGGTCATCAGACATGGTGATGTGAATTTCAGTGATTCAGTGATATTTTGACTGCTCCCAGATTTTGCTTTTAAAAACACCTATTAAAACATCTAAAGATCACTTGAGTTTTAGCCTAACTGCAGCTGCATTGCATTTATTCTTGTAACATTTCTCACTTTTAAGAGTTGATATTTGTAGCTGGTAATAAGATTTGCGGGGGGGGGGGGGTACTTTCTGAGAGAAATGTATCATTTTCTGAAGTTCAGATAAGATTTGTAAGAACTACGGATGGACACAATCATGTTTTAAATACTTGTGTGCATATGTACATGTATATAGAAATATATCTACATTTGTAAGCTCATTCATGTTTTTGCTTGACATGTTTTGATACTTGCACTTCAAGCCAACAATGCATTTTTGCTTATCTTTACATATCAACATTTTGCCATCTCATAAAGAGGTGATAACAAAATCCTAATTGTGTTTTAGTGCATTGCAAGCAGTGTAATAGCATGCATGCTTTCTGATATTTTAATAGTTTTTTTTCCTCTCAAAAGAAGAAGCCACAGATCTCTATTTCTCCCCTGCTTTCCTTAGGTTTAAGTGCTTTATTCATCTTAATAATTATTAGAAAGCATGTTGACACTGTTGAGAGTAATTAAATGCTCTAGAATATCCAGCAATATTTTAAATCAAACGTGCTAAATACAGCTATGTTGTGAAAAGAAATTTAAGTCCTAATACAGTACTTAGCTCAAATTCTTGTGTAGCATTATTTCCTTTACCTGCCCTTTCTTTCAGGGTGAAATGTAGAACATTATTCTAATCCTGTGCAGTTGTGGCTAATTTTGCTTTAAACTTGAAAGTGTTAACAACCACTTGAAAATGTGACAAAGCTCAATTTCATTTCTTGTTTATTGCTTGTTTTTCTATTGGACAATGAGCAGCAGCTCTACCCTGGCAACTAAAGCTTGCTATTTGCATAACCTGCTTTGATTGGCCAGCTCTCTGACTAACTCTTCCAATCATATGGTGTCGTTTTAGTGGTAGGCTATGCTAATTAGCTGCTGTTGCTGGGGTTCAGGGTGGTTTCTGTGTGCTGTTCTGCTGCATTGTGTTGCCTGGTGAGAGACATTGATAAATGAGTAGTTAATGATCTGCAGCAGTTTCCACTCACTGCAGGCAGACACAGATTTTAGAACAGAAGTAGAAATAAGGATTTAATTTCTCTTACAATGAAAACAGAAATATTTAAATCTTTACGCTAGGATTTTTATGCTGACAAAATGTTTACTCTTAAATGTGCATTTTATAGGATTTTGTGTTTAGAAGTTTGTGCTTTCCAGGGAGAAGGTTATTATACTTTTATCTTGCTAGTATTTATGGATATCAGATTAAGAAAATTGCTTATTGTATCTGAGAATCTTAATGCAATATTAAAACCTGGGGTACTTAAAACGACAGCAACAAGTGCTTACAAAGCTGTGTAAAGCAGATGCTATTTTTATATATTTGAATACAGTTGTTATTGGAAAATTATTAAGTCCATTTCAGATATATAATTATATGGGTATTCAAAACATATCCAGTTCAACAGTTCTTTTCAGAAAATGCAGGCCGTTTCCCCATAATATAGAAGTCACTCTAAACTCTGCTTTCTTCTGCCACCTCCAACTACCCCATATATGTACTAGCCAGCCATACATCACATTTTTACTTGTCCTGCTTTCCCTTCTAAACTTTCAGTCGATGACTGACATCTTTCTTGCTTTGTACTAGTATTAAACCTATGATGTTACAAAATATTTGTACAACATATTCTTAATTTTTTAGCTGAGAACATTTCAATTATTACTTTTGTGTCATAACGAATATGCAAAATAGTTTGATTAAATGGAACAGAGCAGTCCAAAACCAGTGTGTGTCGGTTTTATTTATGTACTACATTTCTCTACTGCCCAATAGCCAAAGTGGTCTTACAGTTAATAAAATAAAACTTAAAACAATTCAGTATAGAAACACAATAAAACAATGTAAAAACCTAAAAATCTGAAATAGAATCAAACCAAAGTAAAAACCAGCAGCAGTCTGAGATCTAAAAAGCAGTAACACAATTTTTAAACCTGGCGGGGCGGGGGAAAAGTCTGACATAATAAAAAGGTCTTCACAATGTAGATGCTAGGCAAGTCTCTCTGGGAAAGGCATTTCACAACTTGGGTGCCAGCACAGAAAACGCCCTCTCCTTAGTAGCCACTCACCGCATATGGCTGGGGCACTGGAGGAGGGCCTCTGAATATGATCTTAGGGTTTGGGCAGGTATATATGAGAGGAGATGGTACTTCAGGTAACCTAACCCCAAGCTTTTCAGGGCATTGAAGGCTAATATAAACTCTTTGAATTGGGCCCAGAAACAGACTGGAAGTTAGTGCAGTTCATGAAGCACTGGCATAATGTGATCATATATGCCAGTCCCTCTAAATAATCATGCCTCCCTATTTTGGACAGCAAGTTGCTGGACAATTTTCTAAGGCAGCCCCACATAGAATGTATTGCAATAATCCAAATGAGAAGTTACCAGAGTGTGGATAACTTGTAGCTAAACTATCTCTGTCCAGATAGTATCATAGTTCATATATCAGCCTAAGCTGATAAAAGGTGCTCCATTCCATCAAGGTTCCCTGTGCCTCCAGTGATAATGCTGGATCCAAGAGCACCTCGAAACCATGAACCTAATCATTTAGGGGAGTTCACCCCCCCCATAACAGGTTGAACAACACTCATCTGGGCAGATGAACCACCTGCTAATAGCACCTCCGTCATGTCTGGATTGAGTCTCAGTTTATTGGTCTTCATCCAGTCCATTGAACCCAAGCACTGATTCAGAACATCTACTGCCTCACCTGATTTGATGAAAAGGAGAGATACAGTTGGATGTCATCTGCGTATTGCTCACACTTCAGCCCACATCTCTGGATAACTTCCAGTGGTTTCATGTAGATGAAGAACGGCATGGAAGATAAAATAGAACCCGTGGAACCTGATAGCATAACTGCCAAGGGACAGAGCAATAATCCCCAGCACTACCTTCTGGTATCGGTCATTCGAATAGCAGGAGGACCAGCAATGCAGTACCTCCAACACTCTGTCCAAAAAGATACCATGGTCAATGATACTGAAAGCCAATGCGAGGTCCAAGCAAATATGATTTATTTCTTTATTTTAAAATACTTAAATCCCACATATGCTCTTATAAAAGGTCTAGGCAACTCACAACAAATAAACATTAACAATTTAAAACAATTTTGCCATTACGAAGTTTGCCATTGTGTGGGGGAGGGTTTTCCCCAAATTGAAATAATGTCAAAAGGACATTCTTTTAATGTCTGTGATGATTATTTATGCCCAGAAGTTCTGTCTAGTTGAATAGAAAAAGCATTATTGAATTGTACTTGTAAAAGTGAGGCAGGCAGGCAGACCATGGTGGACTTTCCAGGTGCTGCAGGATTTGAGGTGTTTTTCTTCTCAATTTCTTTACTGTTTTGTATAGGGAGGAATCACAACATCCAATGAGGGCATGAACACATAAAGGTTAGAATCACAAGCACCAAGGTGCACAGGGTGGCTGTTTTCAAGAAGAGGCTTTTGGTTTTCCTTTGTTTCTTATATGTGTTACATACTTCATTAATGTTGATTTCATTAAAATTTCCAGTCTTAGTTTGCTGCTGATGACACAGACTGACACCCCAGGCAAAAGTACTTTCCCAGTAAAAAGCACTTTCTTACTGGGAGATAATATAACGATACCTGTATTAATTTAAGAACCAAATTGTGACATGTAGATTTGCCCACATTAGTAGTATTTACCCATAGTTTTGTGCTTTTTAAAGTAGTGAAGTTGCTTGGATTTTGGGGTGCATCACAGACGTATCAATTTGGATATATCACTAGAAGTAAAGGAGTTAAAGTCTGATTGTGTTTGATGTTGGAAATGCAATTGCATAATGGAACTACGCATTAATTTGCAGCACTCTTTCACAGTATGGTGTTGAATGGAATATAGCCAAGCCAACAATATAGCGGGTTGGCTAGGCATTTTTGTGGACTCAGTCAGCGGGACTAAAGCACATCTCAGTTCATTTGAACTACACTTATCCAAAGCTCTATAGGCATTCTAATGCAATAAGCCATTGGTGGTGAACATGAATGCATTCCATTAACACTGGGATGTGCATTTGGCATTTCCTTGGCATTGCAATGAATTGAGCTCTCCTGTACATGCAAGGAGTCTAGATTGGTGTAACTGCCTCAAGTTTCTTAGACCACCAAAATGTAACATCACAACATTAATAGATCTAATTTAAAAATTCAACATTTCAGTCTGTATTAGGGAAGGGAAATTCTGTTATTTTACCTAACGTAGTCAAATTCTCCAAAGCTGAAAATTGGTGGAACGTCATGAACGTTGACCCTTGGCAGTATTCTGAAACATCATGAATGTTGACCCTTGGCAGTACCATTTTGAACTTCCCTATTCAAATACCATGAACTTGAGCACGCTCTGGGAGAGAGTGCAGGACAGGAAGGCGTGGCGTGCTATGGTCCATGGGGTCACGAAGAGTTGGACAGGACTGAACGACTGAACAACAACACATTCAAATACCTCTCCCCCCTCCCCCTAAAAGCATTCCTCTGTGTTTGTATTATGTACAGAATCAGTCTCCTGCTATTTGAAAGACTGAAAAACTGAAAATAATGTCATTGATCTTCCATAATTAAATTATGATAGAACAAAGTTTGTAATACTGTAACCACTTGAAACAGTTGTTGAGAAAATTCCAGTTCCTTTGTGAAATTGTAATATATGGTTGACTTCAGAAGCATTTCTCAAAAGAGGGTGTGTGTTTTTTCAATCTTGCAATTAAGTTATAAAATTAAACAGTTTTTAAAAATTAAATGGGGAGGGGGTTGGCTTAGATCTTGCTGGATAATGCAGTGCATTCAATTCACTCTGTTGTGCTTCTAAATTGCATACCTGTGAAGAGCTGTAGTATGGCATTGTGTTCCTGTTGTAGAAACAAGGCTGCTCTTCTCTTATTTTAAAAGAAAATGCCAGGAAGCTTGTTCCTTTGAAAACTTGGGGAGTCAGTACATGCTAATGAAGGTCCCAAACCGAATATGGTTAAATAAGTGATCAGTATGCATTTCTTAGCAGTGCAGATAGGAAACTTTTAAGTCAATTCTGTATATCTGTCTTTTTGTTTGTATGAATTGTTATCTAATTTTATTGCCTAACCATTAAAGATGTTGTTTTTCAGCCAGTTAGGACCTTTATACTGCATTTTGTTGTAAGCCGCGTAGAATTCGTTGGCGATAACGTCGCGTATGCGAGTTTGTTAATAAATAGAAGAACTCACATTGGCCTGGTTTGCGTGTCACAATTACCCATGGGTTGTTTAACTCTGGGTAGTCGTGAATGAGCAGGTGTGAGTGAGCGGGCTGGCTCTCACCTGCTCCCATTGAGCTAAACAACCCGGGGACACTCCATCCCTGGGTTGTTTCGTATGATGTCTGAACCCGGAATTGTGGGTTGTTGGGAAGAGACAACCTAGAGTTGTTCCCCATGGCTTGTTAGAGCATCTTTCCCAACTAAATAAACTCTCAATAGCATTTGCTTCAGAGCAGATTTCCCTAAACTCCACTCCAACCAGTTCCTCACAAAAAGGAACAGGTGTTGTACAGTAGCCTCCCTCGGCCTCCAGTTTTTAGGATGATTCATATGTTTCAGGGACTATTTGCTGAAGTTCCCCCTGGTCAGACATTGGTTTGCTTATAAAATTAACATCTTTTGTGTCTTAATTTTAAAAGTATTGTTTATTCAGACAATAAGGACAAATTTATTAACTGAGTTTATTTTTAAATATTTTTATTTTTAATGAAAATGTTATGAGTAAACGAAGTAATTTGTTTGCTCATAAAATTAATTAAGAGTAATTAATGACTTTAGATTTGTAAAGAACATTTGTATGTATGTATGTATAAATGCTCTTTACAAATAGTATTGTATATTTTTACATTTTCCCAAAAATTTGAGGGGGGGGGTTCTGGGGAACAACCCCACCCCCAATGGCTTCAGACTTTCTGGAAATGTTACATCTCTAGTGAAGCTCTCATTCCTCCTTCCCTGGTTGTCTGTTGTCTGAGTGTACAGCACAGTGTGCTAGCTATTACTTTTAATGAGAGCTGCGTACAGGTCTTCCATTTGAAAGTAATGACCAGTGTGCTGTGGTGCATGCTCAGCTGAGAGTCACATGGGAATAGAGGGAAGATTTTATTGTGATGCACTCCTGAGGAGATGGTTTGTGCCCTTATTCTTCGTTTATGACTTGTGTTAAACTGAACTAGATAATAACTAGACACTAATTACACACAACACAATACATAAATGCCATTTCATTTGAAAACTTGGATTTCTGTTTTTTTCCATTTCTTTACACATACGAAACCTGAGCAAGACTACAATTTGCGGACCACTGCCCATAATTTTCCAGAAGCAAAGGCTGATAGTTTCTGGGTAGGTCACTGTTTTTCCAGAAGACAAAATGTCAAATTGGTTGGTAGGCAGAATCTTAAATATTCATAAATTGAGAACTGAGTATTCCCAAGGTCATGTACTTAATGGACGTAAAAAGAAAGTCCAAATTTCCTGACGAGCTCAGTGGCTGCTCCTGGTGAGATACAGGATCATATCTCCTAAAGATAAGGGATGGATTCTATTGCCTTTAATGACTTGCCAGATCCTGATCCTCACTGTCAAGCCTATTATAAATACATGATTTATTGTCACATATTTATAATACATAACTTTAAAAGGCATATGTTTTCCCCATGTTTTTTCTTTTATAGGAAAGCAGTCCTTAATTTGGGCTGCAATCTCTACCCATTTACCTAAGAATAAGACCCATTGAACCTATTTCTGAGTAGAGATGTATAGGATTGCAGTACCTGTGCTTGATAACTGGGGTGTGTGTGTGTGTGTGTGTGTGTGACAGTGTCAGGGTTTTAGTTTTAAGACATAAATGTACACTTGGTTATGATCTGTTTCTATTAAATTTCAGATTTTATTTTAAATCACTTTTTAAAAGAAAAAAACTGTTGTTGAACTATTCCAGTTTAAATATTAAAAACTATAGCAGTTAAATAAACTTATTTTTTATTTTCCAGTCTACTTTTAATTTATACTGTATTAAAACATTAATAATTAATCTTATTATAAAACAACTGAAGGAGAAGCTATTTAGGGTTACATCAAGCTGACCTTGATCCGCTCCTCTGCAGCCTCCTGCCTGCCCTCAAAATCTGCTTTGGATGGTCCCCCAATATTCCAGAGCAGATTTCGTGGGAGATGGAGGGCTAGCGGTGTGTGTGTGTGTGTGGGGGGGGGGGGAGATCCACGAACAAACACAATTGGATTTTACCCTCCACATTTGGTCTTTCTATATGTAGAATTTCACATTCATGTCACAGATATGTACAAAGCATTCTGGAGCTGATGGTTTCAGGTTTTCCTAAATTTGTGTCTGTGTCTGCTAAAGAAGTATAAATTTCTAATAATATAATGACTCTTAGTTTTATAATCAATTTTAAGGACTTGTAACTATGTTTTGCATGTGCACACTATGTAGTACAGAAACCTAGATATCAGTAAAGATGTCAGTATCTACCCCTTTCCACTGCCAGTAGCCATGAGATTGTATGAGTGATGTCTGCTTAGAATCAGAGAAGATCTAGAGATTGTGAGCACAAGTTTTTTACCCCCTATTTTTCTAAATTCTTTATCCCATGACTTCCTCTTGTTTTATGGCAGTTGAATCATTGCAAAAATATTTTGAACTTTTAGACAAGTTATCAGGCCACTTCAGCTCTCACTGAAAATTAATAAAATGGGAATAATATAGAACACCCATTTCACATTGTTGGATTACTGTAATAAATTGTACGTGGGTCTGCCTTTGAAGATGATCCAGAAACTTTAGGTAGTACAAGATACGGCAGCAAGAGTTCTAACTGGAATCAGGCTTTGTGATCCTACTGTTGCTTGCACTGGCTCCTGATTTGTTTCCCATCCCAGTTCAAAGTGCCTGTTTTGACCTATAATGCTCTATGTGGCTTTGGACCTGGGCATTTTGGCCCTTCCCCTTTGTTTTTAGCCCTGCCCACCAGTAGGAATTGAATTCAGCCCTTGGGCTGGAAGAGGTTCAACACCCTTGCCTTGAAGTCATAATCAGAATCCCTTCTTCAAGTGCCCTGTCATTCTGACACTCAGAGGGTGGTAATGAGAGAGAGGGGTTTTCCAGTGGGCCCCTTCACTCTCTACTCTAGAATGCTAACCCAGCTGAGCATTTCAGGTGGCACTCACTTGGCACTTACACCACTATCTTTTCTGTGCCAAGATAACACTTTTGTGTTCTCCCAAGCTTTTAAAGTATTTTTGTATTTTAGAGTTTAAGATCCACTATTTTAATCTCTGTCGTGTAGTTTTAACTCTTGTACCTGTTAGTGGTTAGTTTTTGCATCCATGTTATATTGTTGACCTTGTTTATTTATTATTTTATTTAATTTCTATACCGCCCAATAGCCGAAGCTCTCTGGGCAGTTCACAAAAATTAAAACCAAACAACACACAATAAAACAATTTAAAATATATAGAACATTAAAACCACAATATAACAATACAACCACAATAAAACCTAGCAGCAGTGCAGGAGTTTAAAATACAGATTTAAAACAGCAAAGATAAAAATTTAGAAAGCTAAGATGCCTGGGAAAATAAAAAGGTCTTCACCTGGCGCCGAAAGGAGTACAATGTAGGCGCCAGGCGAACCTCACTAGGGAGCTCATTCCAGAGCCGGGGTGCCACAACAGAAAAAGCCCTCCTCCTAGTAGCCACCCGCCTCACTTCCTTTGGCAGGGGCTCACGGAGAAGGGCCGCTGATGATGATCTTAAGGTCCGGGCAGGCACATATGGGAGGAGGCGATCCTTCAGGTAACCTGGCCCCAAGCCGTTAAGGGCTTTGAATGTTAACACCAGCACTTTGAATCGGGCCCGGAAATGGACTGGCAGCCAGTGCAGCTGGAAAAGTACTGGCGTAATATGAGCTCGCAGGCCAGTCCCTGTTAACAATCTTGCTGCCCTATTTTGGACCAGCTGAAGTTTCCGGACCGTTTTCAAAGGCAGCCCCACGTATAACGCATTGCAGTAATCCAGATGAGAAGTTATCAGAGCATGGATAACTGTAGCTAGGCTATCTCTGTCCAGATAAGGGCATAGTTTGTATACCAGCCTAAGCTGATAAAAAGTGCTCCGTGCCACTGAGTTCACCTGTGCCTCAAGTGACAGTTCTGGATCCAAGAGCACCCCCAAACTACGAACCTGATCCTTTAGGGGGAGTGCAACCCCCTCCAGAACAGGTTGAATATCACCTAGCCGGGCAGACAAACCACCCACTAACAGTACCTCCGTCTTATCTGGATTGAGTTTCAGTTTATTAGCCCTCATCCAGTCCATTACCGTGCCCAGGCACTGATTCAGAAGTTCAGAACAGCCACTGCCTCACCTGGTTTTGATGAGAAAGAGAGGTAGAGCTGGGTGTCATCCGCATATTGATGGCACCTCAGCCCACACCTCTGGATAGCCTCCCCCAGCGGTTTCATGTAGACGTTAAACAGCATGGGGGATAGAATAGAGCCCTGTGGAACCCCATGGCACAATTGCCATGGCACAGAGCAATAATCCCCCAGCACCACCTTCTGGAATCGGCCATCCAAGTAGGAGCGGAACCACTATAGTGCAGTGCCTCCAACTCCTAACCCAGACAACCTATCCAGAAGGATACCATGGTCGATGGTATCGAAAGCCGCTGAGAGGTCCAGGAGAATCAACAGGGTCGCACTCCCCCTGTCCCTCTCCCGGCAGAGGTCATCCCACAGGGCGACCAAGGCAGTTTCCGTTCCAAAACCAGGCCTGAAGCCCGATTGAAATGGATCTAGATAATCCGTTTCATTCAAGAGTGCCTGGAGCTGTCCCACAACCACCCCGCTCAAGCACCTTGCCCAGGAAGGGGACGTTGGCCACTGGCCTATAATTGTTAACATCCTCTGGGTCCAGGTTAGGCTTTTTCAGGAGTGGTCAAATTACTGCCTCTTTTAAAGTGGCAGGCACCACTCCCTCTCTCAAGGAGGAATTTACAACCACCTGGACCCAGCCGGACATCCCTTTCTTGTTTGATTTAATAAGCCATGAAGGGCAAGGGTCAAGCACACAAGTGGTCGATCGGACTTGGCCAAGCATCTTGTCCGCATCCTCAGGCCTCAGTAACTGAAACTCATCCAATAGAACTGGACTAGACGGTGCTCTGAACGCCTCTACCAATGGAACTGCATTAATGGTGGTGTCCAATTCATGACGAATCTGAGCGACTTTATCCTCAAAGTGCTGTGCAAACTTGTCACAGCGTGCTACCGAGGGTTCCACCGTCTCTCTTCCTGGCCCAGAATGTAACAGGCCGCGAACCACTCGGAAAAGCTCCGCTGGACGACACTGAGAAGATGCAATGCTGGTGGAAAAGAACTGTCTCTTTGCCACCCTCACCGCCACAGAGTAGGCTCGATAGTGGGCTCTTACCTGTGTTCGGTCAGACTCAGCACGGGTTTTCCTTCACCTGCGTTCTAGCCGTCTCCCCTCTTGCTTCATTGCCCTCAGCTCAGGTGTATACCAAGGAGCTGGCCGGGCTCTGCTCAGAGGGAGAGGGCGCTTGGGCGCGATCGTGTCAGCCGCCCGAGTCATCTCTGCATTCCACAGAGCGACCTGGGCTTTGAAAGGAGCACCAGCCATACCAGCAGGAAAATCCCCCAGAGCCCTCTGGAATCCATCGGAATCCATTAATCTCCGGGGGGTGGACCATTTTAATAGGTCCCCCACCCTTGCAGAGGGGGAAGGCCGCCAGGAGTCTAAACCTCAGCAGGAAGTGATCTGACCATGACAAAGGGACAGATGTTAAGTCCTCCACTTTCAGATCACCATCCTCCTTCCCAGTTGAGAAAACCAGATCAAGCGTGTGTCCTTTTATATGCGTTGGGCCGATGACATGTTGGGACAGCCCCATGGTTGTCATGGCGGCCATGAAGTCCTGAGCCGCCCCGGATACAGCGGCCTCGGCATGGAAGTTGAGAACCTCAACACCAAGTCCGAGACCACCTCCGTCAGCTCAGGCAGGGAGTCTGATGGGCAGCGGGGTGGGCGGTACACCAGCAGAATCCCTAATCTGTCCCGGGTACCCAACACAAGGTACAAACACTCAAGATCTGCACTCGAATGAGCAGGAAGCCTGGAGAAGGAGATTGAATTCCTATAGACCACAGCAACCCCCTCTCCCCGACCCTCAAGTCGGTGTTGGTGCTGCACCAAGTAGCCAGGAGGGCACAACTGGGAGAGAGTGACCCCTCCCAGTTCCCCCACTCAGGTCTCAGTAATACATGCCAAGTCAGCCCCCTCATCCACAATCAAATCATGGATGAGGGAGATTTTATTTTGGGCCGACCTGGCATTCAGCAGCAGCACCACCAGACCCGAAGGCAGACTGGTAAGGCTGCCAGGAACCATCAGGTCGGGGGAAGAACCAGAAGAGGGGACAGCTGTAAGGTATCTAGCCCCTCTTCTCCTCAGCTGGCCTGTTAATCCCCCAATGCCATACCTCCCCCTGCCCATGACCACAGTTATGGTGGCACCTCCCCGACCCCCTGAGTTGCCCAATAGTCCTCCCAGGCACATATTAAAATGTTAGGATATAAAATGTGCAACAGTTTAAAAGAATATAAAAGAGATAAAAGAGAACAGTAGCTAAGAAGGAGCAGATAGTCCATGTTTGCCCCTTTCCCCTTGTCTTTAAAACTGCTGCCCTCTGCTGCTGCTATTTGCTGCTGGTATTGTGGCTGCTGGTGTCTCTGGAGAGGCAGGTGGGTAGGTCTTCAGATCTTACGCGACTCCAAGTGCGACGCTAAGTACACACTTAGCGTCGCACTTGGCGCGACGCCGAGGCGCATGCCAAGGCGCTGCCTCTGGCAGCCCCGCCTTAAGTACCTGTGGGTGGGGGCAGACGCAGGCTCAGGCTCAGGATCCACCTGGTGCAGCTGCTGGCTGGTCCTCCTTCCCCAGGCTCCTTGTTGATATATATTGGTTTTATAGTGTTATTGTTTTTATTGTATTTGATTATGTTATGTTTTAAGTTATACTGTACAGTGCCTCCAGTCCGTAACTGGAATCCTTTGGATTATCAGATAACTCAGATTAAGATTTTAAACTTTAACATCTATGGACTGCTGCAGCCAAAGTTAACTCCCATGTGCTAAAATGAACAGCAGAGAACAGGCCAGTCCACAAGGATGATACATGCAGTGCAAACCTGAGTTCAGCCATCTGGGCAACTGAATTAAGCATCACCATCATGCTTTTTCTCCTTCCTCCATTCCAATCCCTTTCCTTATGTTGTTGTTCAGTCGTTCAGTCGTGTCCGACTCTTCGTGACCCCATGGACCATAGCACGCCAGGCCTTCCTGTCCTGCGCTCTCTCCCGGAGCGTGCTCAAGTTCATATTCATTGCATCCGTGATGCTATCTAGCCATCTCATCCTCTGCCGTCCCCTTCTCCTTTTGCCTTCAGTCTTTCCCAGCATCAGGGTCTTTTCCAGGGAGTTTTCTCTTCGCATTAGGTGGCCAAAATATTTCAGCTTCAGCTTCATTATCTGTCCTTCCAATGAGCACTCAGGGTTGATTTCCTTTAGGATGGACTGATTGGACCTCCTTGCAGTCCAGGGGACTCGTAAGAGTCTTCTCCAGCACCACAGTTCGAAAGCATCAATTCTTCGGCGCTCAGCCTTCCTTATAGTCCAGCTCTCACAGCCATACATTACTACTGGGAAAACCATACCTTTGATTAGACGGACCTTTGTCGGCAAGGTGATGTCTCTGCTTCTTACTATGCTGTCTAGGTTGGCCATAGCTTTCCTCCCCAGGAGCAAGCGTCTTTTAATTTCATGGCTACAGTCACCGTCTGTGGTGATCTTGGAGCCCAAGAAAGTAAAATCTGTCACTGCTTCCATTTCTTCCCCTTCTATATGCCAGGAAGTGATGGGGCCAGATGCCATGATCTTCGTTTTTTTAATGTTGAGTTTCAAACCAGCTTTTGCACTCTCCTCTTTCACCCTCAACAAGAGGCTCTTGAGATCCTCTTCGCTTTCTGCCATTAGGGTGGTATCGTCTGCATATCGGAGGTTGTTGATAATTCTCCCAGCAATCTTAATTCCGACCTCTGATTCATCCAACCCGGCGTTTCTCATGATGTACTCTGCATATAAGTTAAATAAGCAGGGTGACAATATGCAGCCTTGTCGTCCTCCTTTCCCAATTTTGAACCAATCGGTTGTTCCATGTCTGGTTCTGACTGTTGCTTCTTGACCCTCATACAGGTTTCTCAGGAGACAGGTAAGGTGGTCTGGTACTCCCATCACTTTAAGAATTTGCCACAGTTTGTTGTGATCCACACAATCAAAGGCTTTAGCGTAGTCAATGAAGCAGAAATAGACGTTTTTCTGGAATTCTCTTGCTTTCTCCATGATGCAGCGAATGTTGGCGATTTGATCTCTAGTTCCTCTGCCTCTTCGAAACCCAGCTTGTACTTCCGGTAGTTCTCGGTTCACATACTGCTGAAGCCTAGCTTGTAGGATTTTGAGCATCACCTTGCTGGCATGTGAAATGAGCGCAATTGTGCGGTAGTTTGAACACTCTTTGGCGTTGCCCTTCTTTGGAATTGGAATGTAAACTGACCTTTTCCAGTCTTGTGGCCACTGTTGAGTGTTCCAGATTTGTTGGCATATTGAGTGCAGCACTTTAACAGCATCATCTTTTAGGATTTTAAATAGCTCGGCTGGAATACTGTCATCTCCACTAGCTTTGTTGTTACTAATGCTTCCTAAGGCCCACTTGACTTCACTCTCTAGGATGTCCGGCTCAAGTTCAGTGACCGCACTATCATGGTTATCAGGGACATTCAGATCTTTCCTGTATAGTTCTTCTGTGTATTCTTGCCACCTCTTCTTAATCTCATCTGCTTCTGTTAGGTCCCTGCCTTCTTTGTCCTTTATCATGCCCGTCTTTGCACAAAACGTTCCCTTGAGATCTCCAATTTTCTTGAAGAGATCTCTAGTCTTTCCCATTCTGTTGTTTTCCTCGATTTCTTTGCATTGTTCATTTAAGAAGGCCTTCTTGTCTCTCCTTGCTATTCTCTGGAACTCTGCATTCAGTTGGGTATATCTTCCCCTTTCTCCCTTACTTTTTGCTTCCCTTCTTTCGTGAGCTACTTGTAAAGCCTCATCAGACAGCCACTTGGCTTTCTTGCATTTCTTTTTCTTTGGGATGGATTTCGTTGCTGCCTCCTGAACAATGTTACGGACCTCCGTCCATAGTTCCTCAGGCACTCTGTCTATCAGGTCTAATCCCTGAAATCTATTCCTCACCTCCACTGTATATTCATCAGGGATATGATTTAGGTCATACCTGAACAGTTTAGTGGTTTTCCCGACGTTCTTCAATTTAAGCCGAAATTTTGCAAGAAGCAGCTCATGATCTGAGCCACAGTCAGCTCCAGGTCTTGTTTTTACTGACTGTATGGAGCTTCTCCATCTTTGGCTGCAAAGGACATAATCAATCTGATTTCGATATTGACCATCTGGTGATGTCCATGTGTAGAGTCGCCTCTTGTGCTGTTGGAAAAGAGTGTTTGCTATGATCAGCATGTTCTCTTGGCAAAACTCTATTAGCTTTTGTCCTGCTTCATTTTGTACACCAAGGCCATGCCTGCCTGTTATCCCGGTGATTTCTTGACCTCCTACTTTAGCATTCCAATCCCCTATGATGAAGAGGACATCTTTTTTTGGTGTTAGTTCTAGAAGGTGTTGTAGGTCTTCATAGAACCGATCAACCTCAGCTTCTTCGGCCTCAGTGGTTGGGGCATAGACTTGAATTACTGTGATGTTGAATGGTTTGCCTTGGATTCGTACTGAGATCATTCTATCATTTTTAAGATTGTACCCCAGTACTGCTTTTCCCACCCTTTTGTTGACTATGAGTGCTACTCCATTTCTTCTAAGGGATTCTTGCCCACAATAGTAGATATGATGGTCACCTGAATTAAATTCGCCCATGCCTGTCCATTTGAGTTCGCTGATTCCCAAGATGTCAATGTTCAATCTTGCCATCTCATGTTTGACCACCTCCAGCTTACCTTGATTCATTGATCTGACATTCCAGGTTCCTAAACAGTATTGTTCTTTACAGCATCGGATTTTCTTTTCACCACCAGACACATCCACAGCTGAGTGTCCTTTCCTTATATCTCCTGTCTTTTTAGATTGTGAGCCTGAGGGCAGGGACTATCTGATTGCTGATTTTTGTAAGCCCCTCTGGGAGCCTTGACTGAGGAGTGGGATATAAATGCTTTGAATAAATTGAATAAAATAAAATAGAGAAATTTATTTTTGAGGTAATTAAGAAATAAAATAAATAAAATAAATAAATTATAGTGAAGGTGAATAATATAGGAATTATAAAGCTCCTTTCATGCTAAATTTGTTATATTAAAAATTCAGTTTTGAAGAGCTAGTTTGGTCCAGCAAAATAAATTCCTGTAATTAGTCAAAAGAGGCTTCACCTCAGATCTTAGTTCAGTTGGTGTCGGTCTTGGTGACCAGCTTCTCAGGGTTCTTATGGTCAAATTAGATAAATATATGTATTACTCTACTACCTTAGAGGGAGAGTCAAATAAAAGTTCCAAAATAAGGAATTAATGTTAATTAAGGGCGCAATCCTATGGTGATGCCTGAAAGCCTCTGAACTCTCTGCCTCCGCACTCCTCCCACTCTGCAGTTTGGCTAGATGGGCTTATTTTCCCATCTAGCTGGGGTGCAGCGGAGGGAAGGAGGCTGGGGAGGCCCCAGGATACATTGTATCCTGGCTTCCTCAATCCCCTCCCTGCCCACTGTCCCGTCTGTGTTACCCACTGAACAGGAATAGAACAAAAATGACTGGGTTCACACAACAGAATAACCCACACTCAAGGTTGAGCATGGATTGAGTGTGGGTTGCCGTTGAACTGTGGGTTGTTGTTGAACATGTGGGTTGTCACATTATCTGAACCCAGCCGTGATAACAAGCTATGGTTTATTAACCACAAACAACACATAGTTCACAACCCAACAACAAACCATGGGTGGTCTTCATAGGTTGTCTGTGGTTAACAGGGTTCAGACAACACAACAACCCACATTTCAACAAAAACCCACAGTTCAGTGACAACCCACACTTGACCCATATTCAATCTTGAGTGTGGGTTATCGTGTTGTGTGAACTCAGTCATTTTTGTTCTTTTCCCTGTTCACTGCTGCACCTCCCAACAGTAATAAATGAAATCTATTGCTTACCGATTTCCATATAAGAGCTTCAGTGTAGTTGATTCTGTATTCTTGTGCTGTGATCAGTGGTACTACGTCCAGTCTATCTCAACCTGCAGTCACTGCTAGGTTTTTACTGGATCTAAGATAAAATTAATAGAGTGGTAGGCAATGTCCGACCGCGGTGGCTTAGTGGTTAAGACGCTGAACTGCAGACTGGAAGGTCAGCAGTTCGAGACCCGAGTGCTGCGTGACAGAGTGAGCTCCCGTCTTCAGTCCCAGCTCCTGCCAACCTAGCAGTTTGAAAGCAAGAAATTGCAAGTAGATAAATAGGCACTGCTTTGGCGGGCAAGGTAACAGCGTTCCGTGCACCTCGGTGTTCAGTCATGCCGGCCACATGACCACGGAAGCATCTTCGGACAGCGCTGGCTCTTCGGCTTAGAAACGGGGATGAGCATCGCACCCTAGAGTCAGACACGACTGGTTGGGGACACCTTTACCTTTTAGGCAATGTCTTGCATATATACCTATTTTACCAGAATTGCAGACTCTTCCTGAGAATTGTTCGCAGGTTACTCAAGCAATCTTGTAGAGCTTGGTTAGCACAATAGAAACCAATCTGAGATGCATAAAAAGAGGGATTCTAGTCTTCCAAGTATTTTAAAAAGCCATTTGTTTGGAACTGAAGCTACCCAGATTGATGGCTATTTTAAGCACCAGAGTGGGTCAGGTGGCATAATTATTGCCATCTTAAAAACTCTTCATATAGCTAAAACCTCCAGTGAATTCATCCCATAACCTAAACACACCCTGATTTCTTTACTTGGAGCAGAATATCACACAGGCGGAACTGAAATTAGCAAATTTTAGCTTCCGTGTGTTCATGTTCAAAGTGCCATCTGTCACATCTGAATCCTTTTGGTAGAGATTGAAATATGTCTTGTTAGCTTTGGGGGATCTGTAAGTAGGATGGAGGGCATGCAGGAGATGGGGTCCAGCTAAAACTGTAGCCAAAACTACATACCTATGTGCAGAGTACAGTGTCATGCAGTTGTGAATTGCAGTTATGGAGTCTGCTGGCATGATTATGTTGGTGGGTGAACTCCAAATTACGGTATTGCATGTACCAAAAAAAATGGTATGTCAGCAAGTTCAGGCTTGCCTGTTTGATGGTTAACTTCAGCTGCATGCATTATACTATCGCATTATGTACCACTGTAGGTTGAGCTACATTTGGGAGCTGCAGTGTTGGGGCATTCATGAATTTATGACTGAGTGAGGACTGAATTTTCAAACTTCTGCCTTTAAATAAAATGTACTAGTGATCCATTAAATAATTTTAAGTTGTGCACTCAGGTTACTGATCTGTAAGGTGCTTAGTGAGCTGCACTAGGTGATATTTTCTCTTTCATTATTTTTTAAGGTTTGTTTTAATTCCATAAAGTTTCATCTTGTTTTGGAATTACCTCTGTGAAAAGAATATAGATCAATTGCTGTGCCTGCTGTTCTTTAGAAAACTGTTTTCAGTGCAAGATACTTAATTTACATTGGTGAACCCTAGGGACTCTAAATGGTTAAGAATCCCCCCCCCCCCCCCGCCGCCTCTGGATGAATAGCTTACTTAGTTATGCAGTTGAATATCCAGAAGATATGCATGGAGAGAACTAAAATATTTTAATGCTTCCTAATAGCGAGACAATACAATCCTATGTACACTTACTTGGAGGTAAGTCCCATTGGATTTAATAGGGTGTTCTTCTTAGACAATATGCACAGGATGGTGCTGAGAATGTTGTAATAACATGAATATTTTTGTCAGTAATCTTTTGCCCAAGCTTACAAGGAGAGGGCATTTTCAGCAGGGCACGTCCTTCCCCACTTAAGGAATTCTCTTCTTAGAGGGATTTCCTCTGTACCTATGCTAATGCTTTTCCAGCACCAAGCAATGTTTTTTTTTCTTTGGGAGTTGGATGCACTGTTCTACAGTGATTTGACTCATAGGTGGGGGGTTGGTTCCAGAGAATAGCATTGGATGACTGTGCCTCAGCCCCATGGCAGCTGAACCGTGGGGTGCCACAGGACACCATCTTATTTAACATCTATAAGAAGCTGTTGGGAGTGGTCATCAGGAGATTTGAGGCAAGGTGTCATGAGTATGCTGATGATACCCAGCTGCATTTCTCTGTGACATCTGAATTGGGAGAGGCCGTGTATGTTTTGAAACAGTGCCTGGATGCAGTTATGGCTTAGATGAGGGCCAAGAAACTGAAGCTGAATCTGAGTAAGAAAGAGCCCCTACAGGTTGGCAGTTCCCAGGTCCAGGAACTGGGCTATTCCCTTTTCTGGATGGGGTTGCATTCCCTCTGAAGGAGCAGTTTGGGAGTGCTCCTAGATCCCTCTTTATCACTGGAGGCCTGGGGGACCTCGGTGGCCTGGAGCGCCCATTACCAACTTGGTTGGTATGCCCACCATGCCTGTTCCTGGCTAGGGATATGCCACCCTGAGATCTTAATGATATAGGGCGGGATAGAAATGTTTTAAATAAATAGCCACAATGATCCACACACTGATAACCTCATGATTAGACTTCAACATGCTCTATGTGAGAGTACCCTTATTCAGAAGCTTCAATTAGTACAGAGTGTAGCAGCTATGCTCACATAACATCTGTGTTAAAAGAACTGCATTGGCTACCTATTAGCTACCGAGGCACGTACAAGGTTATGTTATTGTCATAGAAAGCCCTAAACAACTTGGGACCAGGATACCTATCAGACCGCTTTCCCTTATGCATACCCAGGTGACCTTTAAGATCATTAGAGGAGGGCTTGCTGGTCATTCCAAAACTACTGGAATGTCGCCATGCAATACCCTGAAGGTGGGCTTTCTCGGTAGCCGCACCCGCCCTTTGGAAAGCCCTCTCTTGTGCAGTTTTGGAAGCAAAAAATGTGGCATTATTTAAACACCTCCTGAAAACACACCTCTTCACCCAGGCTTTCCCTGGGCTGTAATTAAATTAATCATGTTGCTCTATCTTACTGCTCCTTGTATTGCTTTTTTTGTAATTGTAATTGTTTTTAATATTGTGTTTTTAATACTGTATTTCAAATGTGATTTTAATATTTATATGTGAATTGCTGAGGGATTTTATTATGTTTAGTGATATATAAATACCATAAATGAATGAATGAATGAATGAATGAATGAGAATCAACAGGTCATATACAGCCTGTTCCTCTCCTGACAGAGATCATCCATTAGGGCAACCAAGGCTGTTTTAGTACATCCATGCCTGAAGCTGGACTGAAATGGATCTGGGTAATAATGTACTTTAATGTACTTTACAATAGTAACATTCAAAACTATCAATTAGTATACCAGTATTGGACATTTATTTGTATAATGCACTGCCTTCCCAAAGATCTGAACTGGACAGTATATGTGCATATGTGTCTGGCACATGTCTGTCAGTTTCACTATAAAAAGAGTCTTTCACAATCCAAGTTTGTATCCAGGTTTGGGGGTTTGACATCAAAAAGAAAGACCACGAACTTCAGGGAAGTGCTTATCATTATTGGCTACACCGAAGTGCTAGCAATAGTTCCAGGTGCCTTTTAATGTAGAAATACTTCTTTAACTTTGCTATCGTCCTCGTGTTGTGTCCAGACCAAACTCAGCTCCGCCAAAATGTAGCCACCGCCAAGCTGCGGTTCGATCAAGTGGTAGAAGGATTAGCTGGTGCAATGCACCATTACCAAGGTACGCCTGACTGTACAACAACCTTCGAGGTGGCTTCTTCTGTGGACCCCTAACATTGCAGTAGTATGTACCAAAGCATCTGCTACTTCTTGGATAAGTTGGTTTTCCCATGTGCACTTTTTCCTGTTTACTTTGTGTTAAGAAATCACTCATGTAAATATGGGTTTTCTCTAATTATGGTAAACAAACTCTTGTATGGACTTTTTCAATCTATTTCATAGGGCAGTTTCCTAGTTGAAAATGTGTAGAATTTTGTAGTGTTGAGTGTAATATCATATCATTAACTTACTATTTTCCATCAAGTAAAACAGGCTAAGCTTGTTTCCAATAAGTTAACAGGCCTTTTACATCAGTACATGCTAGAGATCCAGCTATATACGTACTTATAGTGAAATAATTTTCCAACATCTGTTTTTCTGTAGTGAGAGTGGGTTATCTGTTTATGGCAAATAGAATGTGGGTTTCTGAGTTAGGCAATCTAGATGGGTCAATGTAAGGAAGTGTAAAGTAATGCACATTGGAACAAAACATCCCAACCAAGTAGATGCTGATGGGATCCGCACTAGTAGTGATTGACCAAAAAAGAGATCTTGGACTTGTGGTGGACAGCTTAATGAAAATACTAACCCAGTGTGCTGCTGTGAAAAGGCAAATTCTGTGTTAGGCAGCATTAGGAAAGGAATTGAAAATAAAACTGCCAAGATCACACACCCCTTACACAAATCTATGGTGTGACCACACTTGGAATACTGTGTATAGTTCTGGTAACCACACCTAAAAAACAATATTGTGGAGTTGGGAAAAGTGCAGAAAAGGGCATCTAAGATGATCAAGGGGCTGGAGCAACTGCCCTATGAGGAAAGGGTACAACATCAGGGACTGTTTAGCTTGAAAAAAAGGTGTGTAAGGGAGATATATATCATAGAGATATACAAAATTATGCATGGTGTGGAGAAAGCAGATAGCAGGGCATTTTTAAACCCCTCTCATAATACTAGAACCCAGGGTCATCATGAAGCTGATTAGTGGGAGATTCAGGGCAGGAAGTACTTCTAAACACATTACATAGTTAAACTATGCAATTCACTTCCACAAGACGGAAGTAGTGATGGCCACCAAATTGGATGGCTTTAAAAGGGGATTGGATAAATACCTGGAAGATAAAGCTGTCAGTGGCTACTAGTCCAGATGGCTATATGCTACCTCCTGTGGGAGGGTGCTGTTGCACTGATGTCCTGCTTGTGGGTTTTCTCTGGGCAACTGGTTGGCCACTGTGTGAACAGAATGCTGGACTAGATGGACTTTGATCTGATCCAGCATGGCTCTTACCTTATCTTCCCGGTCACTGTTGCATTGATGTGAGACACCAAGGTTCCTACTCTGGCCAGGAAATATTTTGTATAGATATTTAAACACTTCTAACATGGTCATTAATGAAAACCATTTGGAGCAAAAAATAGTTAAGCTCTGAAAATTTGTATTTTCAGTTTTAAGGTATTTCTGGAAAGTGAAAATAGATGGATGTTTTACCTGGAGATTCTCTTGCATAGTGATATATTGCCACTAGGATGTTGAGACTTAATTGGTTGATAGTCTTTCAATCAATTAAAAAGATGCCCTAATTTAAGTGAGCAGCAGATATTTTTAAAGTTTAATTATTTTTTAAAACTAATACCTACAGAACCTTATATGGTGTCTGCTGCAACAGGGATATTTATGATCTAAAACCACAGATAGGCCTGATTCAGACATAATTATCCCACTCAGTTAAGCCATAGTTTATCAGCCCAACAACAAAGCATGTGCCTCCATGTTCCCTCCTCCCCTCTTGTGTCTGGCTTCAGCAGAGCTGTCTTATTGCGCAATCGTATGCATGCCTACTCAGAAGTAAGCCCATTGATTTTGATTGGTCTTCCATATGTGTGTAGGATTGCAGCTGTAGTTCCTTAAACCAGTTTCTCATGGTGTTCAAATGATGCAACCTTGGTTTAAGAAACTAAGGGAGCAATCCTATGGCCCCCCAGAGTCTGGGGGGCCATAGGATAATTCAGATGCCTAGATTCCAGGTAGGAAACAGTACTCTGCAGGTCCAGAAATCTGCTCTCCCCTCCCTGCCACAGCCAGCATGGAGAGAACCACTCCAGCTGCCTCTCCGAGATTGCAAAGGGGACCTCGGAGAAGAGTTAAAGGGGGCATACTGGTAGGTGGGGAGGGGACTGGGGAAGCCAGAATATGATGTATCCCGAAGCCTCTCCAGCCTCCTTCCCTCCCTCTCCATCGTGCTCCAGCTAGACAGGTGAAAAAGCCCATCTAGCCAACATGCAGAGTGAGAGGAGCGCAGAGGTAAAAATTATCTCTGCTGCTCCTCCCTCTCTGCATAGGATGCCTGCAAGCCTCTGAGTTCGCCATAGGTTTGTGCCCTAAGGTTCCTTTGCTTAAGCTGGGTGTGCAGGGGCAGTCAGGATGAGGAGGGAGCATGGAGGCACATGGCTGGTTTCCAGTCTGATAAATCATGTTTATCAGAGTGGGATCCTTATGCCTGAACTAGGCTAGAGAGTGTGAGAACTGAACTATTCTATTTATATGCATACCTGTGCCATTTAATTGACTAATCACTGGATCAGTTAACATTCATATGATTAATTGACTTTGGTTTCTTTAATTGGGTGAAAGTCTTAATTGACACGAACAATACTAAGCATTTCTTGAGCTGGTCCCCTCGTATGAACAAAATGAGTCTCCTGAAAGGGTAAATATTGTACAAGATTATAAGTTACACCAGATACCAAAGCCTTTTCATGCAACAAATGGCTATGTATATATTTAGAAATATATAGCTTTACATATATATGACTAGATGCTCTAGTCTTAATTGTGGTTGTGAGGGGATGGTGTTGGTATTTTGTCCTGCATTCCAAGGGTCACTAGAGCAGCCTCTTTCCCGTACTGATGTATAATATTATACTGTTGAAAAACTGTAGCAAGGCTGTTTTTCATGTATGCTTAGTGTCATGTAGCTAAGTTGAGCAGCAGCAGTCCACCTGTTTCAGAATAGATGTCAGTTCAGGTGTTTATGCACAAATATCTGCATAGACTTGGACTTCTGCAAATACTAAACTTTGCCTACACTATGACTCACAGCACTGCTGTCATCTTTCTAAGTAAAACAGAGGAAGAGCCAGTAGAAACAATGTTTATTATCTGAAAGCATCAAATTTCTGTTACAGTCCTTTTGGTGCAATTTATTGAATGGGTACCACAGTGAAATATCACAAAAATTTACTTAATTTTTATTTTAAATTTCTGTTTTGTAACTACTAAAACTTAGTAGTTTAGTATTTCTGTACTAGAACCAACAGTAAAACACAATAAAGCAATTACTAAAAGATTTAGCAAGCACTTAAAACAGCCTAGAGTGTAACAGCAGAAGCAATGCACTAAAATATTTGAATGAATGAATGAATGAATGAAATGTTAAACAATATTTTTTACAGGTGTCTGCCATATTCCCTGCTTGATTTGTAGCAGGGAATGATTTAACTGATGATTTAAATCAGGTTTCCCATTTATACTTCAGACGGCAAATACTCCAAACAAAAGTGAATACCGAATTGCTTAATTAATATAACCAATAAAATAAGTTGATTTACAACTAAATAATGGGTTGGATCTAATATCAATGTTCTGCCAGTGGAATGGATACCACCAGCAAAACAAGACTTTTCCATTCTCTCCTCCCCCATGCAGCCCCCTCCAAATCTGCTCCAGAGGTTTGGGGGACACTCCAGAGCAGAGTTGGAGGGCACATGGTGGGGAGGGGGGCTGCAGAGGGGAGGGGAGGATGCAGAAGTCCCATTCCACCAGCGGTATCAATTCTGCTGGTGGAACAACGATATTAGATCCAACCCAATACATTTCTTTTGTAATCTTATACCCACTTTCCTGGGAGTAAACACCAATTAATTCAATGGGACTTCTGAGTGGGCATATATAGGATTATGGTGTAAGATTACAATCCTAAAATCATTTATTAGGGAGCAAGTCTCACTGAGCTTTTTCTCTCTCAGTGGGGCTTATTTCTGAGTAAAATAGGCTTAGGCTTGCAATTGCAGTTAGACCACCTATTCAACCATTTTATTTTAAGAAATTTGCTTATTTAGTTACAAGTCAACTCCTTGCACACAAAAACACACAGGGTGCTATCTCATGTGACCCCCACCCCACCCCAGCCTTGGCCACTTCCACAGCTTTGCTCATAGAAGGTGCCTCTGCCCAGTTTTAGAGGATATTCCTTTCTCCCTCAACCACAGTCCACACTGTTCAGGGTTTCCTGGCCCTTAGAAGAGGGTTTCGGGTGGGGTGTTGCAGGGAGAGGAGGGGGCAGGAAAGCCAACTTTGCCCACCTCCTTCCTCAGGTGTTTGTCTGGATCCAACCAATCATATTTTTATTTTTAAAAATGGGTAAAAGGGTGCTGAACATGGACATGTACTTGCAGACCAAGGGTCAGGACTTCCCTGAATCAAGGGTTGGTAGTTTCTGGGCAGAACAGGAGGGAAGTGCTGGATGGGGAATATTGAAGATGCACACAGACCTTCCATTCTCCTTTTTTTTTTTTTTTTGGTGCTTATCATGGACTGCACACAAGCTTGTTCACATGACTAGGGTAAGAAGGAGGAAATGGCCACTAGTTAGCTCAGTGGTTATTCTCTACATGCAGGTACTGCATATGTGGTGGGACTGGATCTTATTGTAGAGAAAAGATTGCAAAAACGAAATGTTGATATTACTCCTAGGATGTATAGTAAGTAAATCATTGAACGTGTATGTACATTATATCCATTCTACATACATACATACATACAAAGAATCAACATGCACACACACAAGTATGTAGTCATATTTTAATTTTGGCTTGTCAGGAAAACTACATCGAAATTATATTGAAGCATTCATTTTCCTCAACAGGTTTTATTTACAGTTTTTACAAATGAGAAATTTGCTGTTCAGTCTGAGGTGACCTTCTTTGACCCATTTTGTCCAATTCTTTAAAATATTCCTAGTTGAAAATCCCCCAGTTTATATGTTTGACATGAAAGCAAAGTTCAGCTGAAGTAAGGAAGCTATACTAAACTCTTGTACTGTCCTTTTTAGGAGCAGAGACTTCAGCATGCAAACCTTCATCTGTTCGGCTTGCACCGTCATTTTCATTCCATGCTGCTGGCCTTCAGATGGCTGGACAGATGTCCCATTCGCATCAGCAGTACAGCGATCGTCGGCCGCAGAACATAAATGACCAACAGGTTTCTGCCTTATCATATGCTGACCAGATTCAACAGCCTCTCACCAACCAGGTATGTGACATGTAGGAAATAAATATTTGTACTGAGATAATGCTTAATATTCTTTCCCTAGCCTGGCTTCCAGACCCTCCTGCTAACAGCTTATCCTGTTCAAATCATACCCTCTTGACTCTGCTGCTTCACTGCACAGTGGCAACTGGGCATTTGGAAACGTGTTTGATGGTTACGTATAATTCCAGTCTAACCATAGACTTGTGCAGATGTTCTGGCCCGTGCGTGATTAGAATAATGTGCAGGGAGAGCAGGAATGTGTTAGTTGGCCCACTGGGCGACAGGGACAGGATGTGGCAGAGTTGGCAGGGTCATTGAGTGCGTCCCCACACTCCCCTCAGCATATGAGGGTTAGAATGCCTGAAGAGGGCCAGTATGAGTTGGAATCTCACTAACAATGTAACAGTTATGGTTAAGGCTAATGGTAGCAGTTCACACTCTAGGAAGTGTGTGGCATCAGGAGAGGAGCAAGCAACTTCACAGCTCTCTCTTGATTGCTTTAACCATGGTTAAGTAATTGGGAGCATTACATCTGCGCTGATCCGGAGAGGTCTTAGAAAAGCCACAAGTTTGTGCAATATTTATACTGTTGTATCATTTGTAGAGATATGTATAGAGAAAGATGGGGGCAGGGGAGAAAGACACAGTACAGTATTAAACAATATGTGAAATGCTTCCAATATTCAAGAACTACTTAAATTGGTTTTTATTTAAAATTTTACATGGAATGGGCACTCCAGCCCACACTTTGCATTCACGGATTTTCTGTGTTGTTAATATCAGATATTTTTTCTTCCCACAACCATTAATCTATTGTAATTATAGTAGAATGAGCATGATCTTTTTTGCAAGATGTAGCTGCCGAAATATATCATAGCTACTTTTAATACTTTTCTTACTTAATCCAATGAAGATCGTGTCAATGTTTATTATGCTTCTTCCTTTGTTGTTTATCTCTCCATTCCACAAGGTGCTCATTGCATCTGCATTCCTTCATTGGGGTACCTAAAGCCAAGTACAAATAACACTTTCTTCCATAGCTAGACACCTCATCATAGAAAATATTTTCAACATCTGTACTCTGTATTAAGACACCCCAAAATACTTGAAACCATAATTACCTGGCTATTCAAGCACATGGGCCTGGGGCAGAGTCCATCAGCTAGCAGTTGGTACAATCTTAACCCTAGTACTGGGGCTACACTGGCAAGACTTTAGGATCTCATCCTAATTTTGTGCTTGTTGAAAACCTCTGGTTTATTATTACCTTCAGACAATTTGAACATTGTCTTAAAATTCTCCATCGGTTCTTCTCTGTTGAATATCGAATCTAAATTAGATGTATCCATAATTATTACTTCAGCATTCTAAAACTTTTTTGCTTTTCAAATGGTAATAACTTACTGGGTATCTTCTGTGTTACAGACATTTTCTAACAGACAGTCTCAGTATTCATCTATTACTAATTCTTTCTTTTTCATGCCTGTTTATTTTTATTTATTTATTAAATTTTTTAATCGTCCATCTGGGCAGTCACCTGGCCACTCTGGGCGATGTACAACAGTACAATTTAAAACAGTAAAATTATACATTAAAACATTATTTAAAAAACCCTAACCCACTCCAAATGCCTGTCTGAATAACCAAGTTTTCAGTGCATGGTGGAAGCTCATTAAAGAGGGGGCATGGTGGAAGCTCCCTAGGGAAGGAGTTCCACAGAGTGGGGGCCATCACAGAGAAGGCCCTCTCCCTCATCCTCACCAGCATTGCTGTCCTGGCTGATGGGACAGAGAGAAGGTCATCTGAGGCTGATCTTGTTAAGTGGCCTGTCTGGTGTTGCTGGAGGCACTCCTTGAGATAGGCTGGGCCAGAACCATATAGGTTTTTAAAGGTCAAAACCAACTCCTTGAATTTGGCCCAGAAAACAACTGGAAACCAGTGCAACTCCTTCAGCATCGGAGTGATGTAATCATGCCGGCGGCTGCCTTTAATCAGGTGAGCCATTGCGTTCTGCACCAGCTGCAGCTTCCGAACCGTCTTCAAGGGTAACCCCACGTAAAGCACATTACAGTAGTCTAGAAGAGAGGAGACCAAGGCATGTACTACAGATGGGAGCATATGGTCAGGAAGGTAGGTGTGCAGCCGCCGTATCAGATGGAGTTGGTACAGCACTGTCCGGCTCACAGCTGACACCTGAGCCTCCACGGACAGCTGGGAGTCTAAAATGACCCCCAAGCTGCGGACCTGGTCTTTCAAGGGTAGCTGTACCCCATTCAACACCAGGTCAACATCCCCCAATCTCTTGTCTCCCATCAAAAGTACCTTAGTCTTGGCAGGGTTCAACTTCAGCTTATTCCTCCCCATCCAGCCACTCACCGTCTCCAGACATTTAGACAGGGATTCCACGGCCAACCCTGGTGAAGATTTGAACGAGAGGTAGAGCTGCGTGTCATCCGCATATTGATGACACCATACCCCAAACCTCCTGATGATAGCCCCTAGCAGCTTCACATAGATGTTAAATAGCATCGGGGAGAGGATGGAACCCTGTGGCACCCCACACGTGAGCGGCCACAGGTCCAACACTTCCTCTCCCAGTGCTACCCTCTGGTACCTGCTGGAGAGGAAGGACCGGAACCACCGTAATATGGTGTCTCCAATGCCCAACCCCTCCAGGCGGTCCAGGAGGAGACCGTGGTCAACGGTATCAAAAGCTGCTGAGAGGTCGAGGAGAACAAGGAAGGAGCATTCACCCCTCTCCAAAGCCCTCCTCATATCATCCACCAAGGCCGTTTCTGTCCCATGCCCAAGCCTGAAGCCCGACTGAAATGGGTCTAGATAATCGGCTTCTTCCAAGTGTGCCTTCAACTGCATCGCCACCACCCGCTCAATGATTTTGCCCCAAAATGGCAGATTCGAGACTGGGCGAAAGTTATTCAGAACTTGGGGACCCAAGGAGGGCTTCTTTAAGAGCGGTCTCATCCCTGCATCCTTGAGGGCTGATGGCATCACTTCCTCCTCAAGGGAAGCATTCGCCACCACCCTGATCCCCTCACCTAATCTCTTTCTGCAGCTCATAATGAGCCAAGATGGGCAAGGATCAAGTAAGCAGGTGGTCGGCTTTACAGATGAAAGCACCTTGTCCTCTTCATCAGAAGGAAGAAGCTGGAACCGATCCCACAAAACCGGTTTGCCACAGGCCGCCTCTCGCTCACTAACTGTATCCACAGCGCATGGAATAACACTCCTGATCTGATACATTTTATCTGCAAAGTGCCTTGCCAGGGCCTCACAGGAGGCCTTAGAATGCTCCAGCGGTTCCAGAGCAACTAGACCAACCAGGCTCCGGACCACTTGGAACAGCCTCCTAGGACAGAACTCTGCAGACGCGATAGAGGTAGTGTTCCTTTTTTCTGCCTTCATCGCCATGTGATAGGCTGAAGATACAGCTCTAGCCCGTGCCCGATCGTCTTCGGAGCGAGAGTTCCGCCACCGGCACTCTAGCCGTCTCACCTCCTGTTTCAGAGCTCTTAACCGTGGATTAAACTATGGCGCAGTTCAAACCCTGTTCAGGGGGAGAGGGCATTTCGGAGCCGCACGATCTAATGCCCCAGTGATTGCAGCATTCCACCCACCCACCAGGGTCTCGACTGAGTGGCCATTTGCATGCTCCAGAGAATCCCCAAGCGGTTTCAGGAATCCATTCAGATCCGTAAGATGCCTGGGGCGGACCATTTTAATGGGTCCTCCACCCCTGTGGAGGGGTTGTGGATCCAAGAGGTCCAACGTCACCAGATAGTGATCTGACCATGACAAAGGGTTGGTGGATATACCCCCGACTTCCAGATCACTCCCCGCTTCTCCAGAAACAAACACAAGGTCTAGTGAATGACCGGCTACATGGGTGGGCCCAGTTAGAATAGGGTACAGCTCCTAGGAAGCCATGGTCTCCATGAAGTCCTGAGGTGCCCTCGTGAGGATAGCCTCTGAATGTACATTGAAGTCTCCCAACACGAATAAGTTAGGGGACTGCACATGCACATCAAGGACCACCTCAAGCACCTCGGCCAGGAAGTCAGTTGTGCAGCGGGGTGGACGATACACGAGCAGAATCCCCAGACTGCCCTTCGGGCCCAACCTCCAGTACATGCACTCAGCAACCTTGGTCTCCTGGAGAGGGGGTCTGGTGAAGACCAAGGACTCACGGTAGATAATAGCCACTCCCCCTCCCCAATCCCCAGCCCTCAGCTGCTGTGCATACGAAAATCCACCTGGGCACATGGCCACCAGAGTTGGAGCAGAGGCCTCAGCCAGCCAGGTCTCTGTAATACATGCCAGGTCTGCACCCTTATCCAGGATCATGTCATGGATGAGGGATGTTTTCTGGGTAACAGACCTGGCATTGCAGAGCAGCAAATGAAGGCCAGATGATGGAGTCATGCCTCCCCCAGCCATCCTTTGGCTCTGGACAGGCCTGGAACAGGGGACAGATATTACACATCTCTCCCTTGTTCCCTTACCTGGCATGGCCTGCCCCTAGCGCTCTGCCTGCGCCTGCCACCTAGCCTCTGTATAGTCTGGCCCCCAACACTTCCCCCACTGCCTCTGTCAGGTGAACACATGCCCCCTTGCTTCCGCCTATCAGCCAGGCTTTCACACCCTGCTTGTAGGTTTCCTGGGGCAGCTGGCTGGCCACTGTAGGAACCTGAATGGTAGACTAGATAGACCCTCACTTTAATCCAGCAGGTCTCATACTTACATGCTTTAGGTCATTCTTTTCTGCTATATATATGCATATATCATTTAGCATATGATATATGCTAAATCATCCTAGCTTTAATAATGCTTTCCACCAATTTACCTGGGACAGGTGTTAGATTAAGTGGCCTGCAACCTCTTAGCTGTCCCCACCCCACCAGACACTTTTCAGAAGATTGGTGTTATATTAGCTACCTTTCAGCCCTCTACTACAGACGCCAGTTTTAGCGCCAAGCTGCAGATGTGTGTAAGGAATAAACAATTTCACATTTGAGTTTTCAGAACTTGTGCATATATCATCAGAACCCGCTGAATTGTTAATTTTTATTTTATCTATTCACTCTGTAATGTCACCTTTTGTCACTTCAGTTTGATTTATGTCTTCTAATACCCTGCAGAAAAAATAGTTTCGACATTGGTATTTGTCCAATATCTTCTACTGTGAAGATAAGACACAAATAATTTGTTCAGGTTCTCTGCAATCTTGCTATCTTCCCTCAATAATCCTTTCATTCCTTTATTACCATCTACTGGTCCATCAGCCACTCAACCATCAACTGCTGCCTTGTGTTTTTAGAGAGTTGTACCATTCTGATATTCCAGCCTACTGAGGATACTGTATATATTATTGCAACTGAAGAATCATCAGGAGCTATTTGGTTTTAAGGTGGCTTAGTGAGCAAGACTATGAGCAGTTCACACTTCACGCTGAGCCACCCTGAGAATAAGCCACAGTGGTTGGTGGTTTGCTTGTTATTTCAGAAAGATGGTTGGGTGCTCTGTGGCTTTCTGTGGGTCGTTTCCTGCTCAGTCCTCCCACCTGCTTCCGGCATGTATCCCAGGCACCTTTGGGGGAGAAATCTGTGTTTCCTCATTTCCTACATCAGCACCCTTTCTGGAATTGGTCCACCGGGATTGCTGGTTTATGAGGGAAACCCCCCCCCCATCAGATTGCCAAATGCATATAATTTTCTGAGCCCTTATGAGCGCAGTAACATGTTCCCAAACTTTTAAAAAACATTTTATTTGGGGTCTTGCATAAGTGTGCTGGAGCGCAAGACCACCTGTCCACTATGTAGCCCAGCATACAGATATATCTCCCTCCCCCCCCCAACAATGTCCTTGTCAGTTTCATCCTCTACTTCACAGCTTGCCTTTAGGGAACATGTTTTTTTAAAAAAAGACTGCTTCAGGTACTACTGAAATAATTACACCTGCCTGAAAAGCTCCTTCTCCTGCAGCTGCTAGCCCCTTTCAGCTCCCCACCCCACTTGTGCTTATTGCTTCCCTTCACTGATCTCTGTTGTTAGCTGTCAGAGATACATATGGGTTTCAGAGCAGTGACAGGGATTGGCAGAGCTGTATAATGGAGGGGGAAATTATTCAAATTTCATAGCACTGAACTTTCAGACTGAAAAAAAGAGAGTTGTGAACGCATTTAGGACACTCTCTGGTGTCCTTCATTCTCAATTTTTAGCAGTACGGAACGGAGGGCACTGACAAGGGATGCGGGAGGATGGCAGTGGCACTAGTGAGATTGCAAGGAGTGGCAGGGTTTTTTGCCACTCTAATCATTCGCAACAAGCAGTGAGGAAGTTGCTAAGTTTAAATGTCACAAGAAGCCACCCTGAGGAACCCAACAACAAGCCGTGGGTTCTCAGGACAGCTTCTTCATGGAAAACAACCCGCAGTGAAGAAACCACTATGGGTTCAGATGTCATGAGAAGGTACCCTGAAACAACCCATGGTGACTTCCTGCCATGGCTTACTGTGTTGTGCGAACCAGGTCTGTGAAAGCATATCTCTCCTGTATTTCTTGCTCAATGAATGTTGGTCACAAAGAATATAGTTAAAACCATTAGATAACTTGTTTTACAGACTTTAGGCTCCATCTGCTGGCCAGATAAAATCCCGAAATATCGCCACACAAAGATCACATTCACTGGTACTGTTGGCAATTATGATTTTACTTTGATAAGAGTTCCCCTGCAACCCCCCCCCACACACACACACCCCTCACTTCAGAGATTTGCTTAAAATCACAAAATCTTTCATAATTTCAATTAACTTACTATTGTATCACTTTAAAAAGAAGCCTGGAGAGCCAATGCAATTTTCAGTAGCTTACATTTTGAGAAGCCAGGTAGAATTATTTTATAATAAAATCATGATAGTTCACATACTATTTTAACCACCCTTATCTTTGAGGTATTATTGTTCCCTTCCTTATATACTTCGTTCTTGTGAACATGCTACTTCCTGCTTATAATCGGTGTGTGCTAATTTTAAGTGCAGAGTGATGATTTCTATATATGCTATGAGCTAGCTTTAAGTACAAAAATGTGTTCTTGAAACTGGGGTGAGGGAGCTTGCTGCAGGAGGGTTGGTTGGTTCTTATTAGGAACCAACCAACCCTTATTAGGAACCCCCATGAGATAAAGATAAAGCTCTTTATCTCATGGGGGGATGGACCTTTGTGAAGGTGCTTCTGAGATTACCTGTAAGTCTGATTGCGTTAGGAAGATGCCTTCTTAAGGTTGGGTGTAAGAGCTATGACTGGGTCTGAAGCGCCTGTTAAAGTCCAGTTGCGTAGATGTTTCTTTAAGATAAGAAACTAGAGCTAATATTAGGTAGAATATAATAGTAAAATCTTTACATGGTTGAGTAGAGAGATTCTGGGAGAACACAAAGCTTACCAAACATGATTACCTAAGCTTTGCCAACCTTGCCTGCCAGATAAGATGACTGTTTTGCTGGTTAAGAAGAATAAGAACTTAAACTTTAATTTTCATAATGAATATGCTAGCCAATATTTCTATTATGCTTTTATTGTATGTAGTGATGTGTCTTGCTTGTTTCATCATTGCAAAGTTTTGTTATTTTCTAATACTGTGAGGGATGTGTGTGTGTGTGTGTGTATATATATAATTGTAGTACTGCTTCGTGCTATCTGGCTTGAGCGGTGCTTGAAGGACCGCTACCCATGAATTAATTCTTGAAGCCCAGAACATTCAGCTGGCATTTATAAATCTTTTGCTGAGTGTGCTCTATCCATTCAGCTGCAGTTTTCTCTTTTGGTCAGGTGAGTCACGGACACACCTGTTCAGGTAAGGGAAACAAGCTAGTCAATGGAGCAGGAATCATTCAACCGTCTCAGAATGTTTGTGACTATTGTATGGCACTACAGTGGATTTGTTTTAGTTTTAGAACATCCTGCATTTCTGCCATCTGTGTTGGTTATGGACAGGCACATAGGTTTATGACTGAGAGAAAAAAAAGAGTTCATCATATGAGCAAAACCCAGAGCATATCACAACTACTTTTTGTCCTCTGTTTGTGATTTATGTATTTATTTTCATTTTACATAGAAAAAACATAATAACAAACTTCAGATCAGGTACATTGTGAAAATATGAGATACATCATTATACCTGTCTAAACAACTGTTAGTGAAATCTTTGTTATATACATATCTCTTGAATAGTTTAACACTCTTTCAGATGCCTGCCAGTCCATGTTCACAAATGTACCCCCACAACCCCCCCCCCAAGCTTGCTAAACATTTTTTAGAGGTACAGAAATATATATCCTCTGTAAGGTGACTTCACAAAGTCACCTTAGGGTGCAATAAAGCATATATGAATTCTCTTCTATAAATTATGTTGGTGAGTGGAAGGTCCTAAGCGATATTATCACCTCTTCAAATAAGGCAGTGGGGTAGTGGGTAGTTATTAATATACAAACTAGTCTTCAGAGATGGTACATAAGAGTAACTGAATTAATAATTTGATACTGTTGTAATTCTTGTTAACCTGATCAGCCAAGTGAAATAGTTGTAATTGGGGACAAAAAATAAAGGACATGCTTCATGTTGAATTTTGTTCTATTGTGGAAAGAATTCTATTTGTTTGCTGCAAGATCTAAATTGTGAGGTGCTAGTTGAGAAATATATTAAAGGATATATATTAAAGGTATAATTTCAGGCCACCATGTCTGAACATTATATGTCTGAATACTTCCCACCCACCCCCTCTTTCACCACTCCACACACAAAAATAGCATGTCAGGAAGGCTAGGCTGAACCTTACTCCCTGACATGCTGTTTTTTAGATGTTCAGGGTGCTTGTTTAAATGGAGGCGGGGCAGGAGACAGGGAGAGGGATAGATTTAACATATTATTCTCTCTTCTGCCACCCAAAGTGGTACAGTCCAGAAAATTGTTTACTTCTAGATCTTCTGGCCCATATTTTCAAAACAGTTTAGTTTCACAAAAACTAAAAAGGAGGACAGAAATTCTAGTTTTGTTCTGTTTTTAACAAAACTGTTTTCCTTGTTAAGGCAGGTGAGAAACAAAACATACTTTATTTGTACATATAAACGAACCCTGCCAGTCCTGTTGGGTGTAATGAAACTATTTAAGTGATCTTGGTAATTTTGTCTTTGAATGAAGAGATGTGTTTCTAGTGTTACCAGTAATATTATATCATTCAAACATTCTGTTATTCTTTTTGGGAGTGTGTAACAGTGTAGTCCATTATTTTTGGATATCTTCTCCCCCCCCCCCCCCCAAAATCTGCTTAAGGTAATGTCTGATATTGCCATTTTACAGAGGCGGATGCCCCAAACTTTCCGTGATCCAGCAACTGCTCCTCTGAGGAAACTATCCGTGGATTTGATCAAAACATACAAACATATTAATGAGGTAAAATCTACATGATGCATTCAGTTGAGTTTTATTTTTGTGCACATGTCCTTATTATGAGTAGCACTTCAACATGTTTTGTATTTCCACAGCACAGTGAACTTACTGGTATTAAGGGTGCAATCCTGTCTTGATAGTTGGCAGCCTCCGAAGTTGGAGGCTGCTGAGTATCCAGTGCAGGACAGCTTGAGCACAAAGGCGATCCTCACCTCCATGCTCCGTCTGCCCTGTGAAGGCTTTAGCAAGGGGAAGGGAAGGAGGCTGGGACACACATAGGAAATTGCATAACGCCGCTTCCCTGGTCTCCTCCCCACCCCCAGGACCGTCCTCTTTCCCCCGTTTCCGTACTCCATTTTCAAGCGGGAGACATTGATGGTCTGGAGAGAACCACACTGGCTACGAGGGGGCAGGGAGTGTGGTTTCTGGGGTACAAGGTCGGAGACCCGGTCCTGACTTCAGATCGCAGAAACTGAAAAATCGTATGTCCCCCAGGTGCTGTCTAGGGGTCGTAGGATTGCTCCCTAAGATGTTAATTGAGTTGTGCAGTCTTAATCTACTAAAATAGTGCATGTCTTGTGGCATTAAAAATGACTAGCATTAAAAATGCCTAGAGAAAAATATTTTTTTCTAGACTTATATTGCTACAGACTATTGAGTAGTCTTACATTGTGTTCTTCAAAGGAATACCTGCTACTTGAATAGCATTTGGAGAAGTGCAAAAAGCTGTCTAAGAGCACAGTCCTATCGAGATAGGCGACCGCCTCCGAACTCAGAGGCGACCGCCTATCCAAAGCAGGGCAGCAGAAGCACGTAGGGGATCATTCCGTCCGTGCTCCTCCTGCCCTGCATTTTTGGCTAGATGGCCGCTTTCGGTTGTCCAGCCACAGGAGCATGGAGTGGGGAAGGAGGCTGCTGTACGACACATAGGATGTGTCGAGCAGGCAGTTCCTCCCTCCCTGCCCTGGAACGCCCCCAGCCACGCCCCTTTCCGGCCTCTCTGCACTCCTCTTCCGAGTGGAGGATGGGGCTGTTCTGCACTGCCTCGTGAGGCAGCATGGAAGTCGGGGGAGGTCGGCCCTCTGGGAACTGACCTTGGAGCGTGGGTTCTGAGGTCAGTTCCCGGAAAACAGCATACCCTGTGGCCGTCTAGCTGCTGTCTAGTGGCCATAGGATTGCTCCCTAAGAAAGATATTCATCTAAAAACTACTAAATATTCACCTAAACTAGTTGCATGTGCAACATATTGGCTGCTCACTATGCTTTCACAACCATAGTTGTTTGGACTTCGATGTCTTGTAATTTTGAATAGCTAAAAATTATTCTCTCAAGTTTGAAATGATATATATCCCTGCAAACATCGTATTATGGGTACAAGTAAAACTTAGGGATTGCTACATCTAAAAATTCAAAATTACAGCTTCATTTTGTGAATTGGATAGTACAAGTAGCAGCTGCAACAAAATGTTGCAGTATATCTTAATACATGGACATCTGTGGGGGATATTTTGGGGGCCGTCCTCTGAGTCAGATGGAAGGTGGAAATCCTTCTCTTCCTATAGCCAGGCTCTCTTCCATGGAGGTAACCAATCCCCTGCCTTGGAAGGCAGCGTCTGAATTTCCCAAACCTTCCCTAAGCCTGGAGGAGAGTAGAAAAATCTCTCTTGATGGTGGCCAGGCCTAGATCATAGAGCCAGAACATCCATGATAGGTAAAAGCTGTCCAGCACCCTGCTTTCTTTCTGACTATAAGCAATTCCCTCTTGTCGTCTTGCCGGATAGTAATTAAGATCAGGGCTCTCACTGATGCAACCAGGGCAACATAATAGCTCCACCACCACTCTGCCTCTTCTTCAGGTCAGCAATCTAATGATAGAATAGGGCAGAACTGATTGCAGAAACTGTGCAGATGCTTCACTTCTAGCACAGAGCAGAACAATTGCTAATGGTAATGGAGCAGAGTGAGAGCTTGCACCTTCTCTCTCCAATCATGGAGGTAGGATCCCACAGCAATGTGATGGCAGCATGGATGCACAGTCCTCTTTTGCCCCCTAACTAAAAGAAGTGATTTTTTGCATTCTTTTGGAAGTATTTTACTTCTGCATTTTGGGGTTCACTCAAGCATATGGCAAATTCTCCCTTGTGTTTTGGTGATCCTGTTTTGCCTCAAAAATGATTGGCATGCAACCACTAAAACAATATCCCCTCTTTTCTTTGTGTGGATGGATAAAGCAGTGTTTTAAAACAATAACAAAAACATCGGTAGGAGTATATCTAACACAAGATCATGCATTGTAATAGTTGTGATTCAAGTTCACGTCATTCTATAATTATGTTTCCTAATCTCAGGTTTACTATGCAAAAAAGAAGCGGCGACACCAACAGGGCCAAGGGGATGATTCGAGTCACAAAAAGGAGCGGAAGGTTTACAACGATGGATATGATGATGATAACTATGACTACATTGTGAAAAATGGGGAAAAGTGGATGGATCGTTATGAAATTGACTCTTTAATAGGCAAAGGTTCATTTGGACAGGTAATGCATGCTAGATTGAAAAACCATTAATTTGAGTTATAAGCAACTTGAAGAAGTAACCTGAACAGCTCTTATTTCAAGCACTGCAAGTTCTAGTCACTGTCTGCACAAGCCACTTCACCAGTTATATATAATCTGGTCCAACAAACTGGAAAAACATACTGTTTATCATGTTGACCCAGTAATGGCTGTGCAATGTCCCAAATAAAGCTCTCAGCAGAGGTCTACAAATTATGGCTGGGCTTGGTAGCCAAGCATTAGTTTCTATTAGCCAGCTACTTAGTCCAGTTCCATCATGATAGTGCAACAATATTATATGCATCTATCAACAAGATACTGTCAGATTAAATTATATAACTCAAGCATACATGCATGCTTGGGTGTAAACCCCATTTAACGCAGCGAGATTTACTTCTGAGTAGACATGTGCATGATTGCATTGTCAGGCTTTATGCAAGTTAATGAATACAAGAAATTTATTTTTATTCCACAGCTTTTGACATTTTCCCCCTTTCCAAATTCCTAGGACGATGTTTTTGCCCCAACAAATAAATATATATGTTTAATATAAGCTCAATTATTAAACAACATTTACATTGTTGAGTTCTGGTACAAAGCTGAAAATTTAGATTTTGTCTAGTAAGATGCCTATTTTAATTTTTTGTCTTAAGAATTTTTAGTACAAGGCTCACAGAAAAATGGGGCAAAGACTAAACTTGTGGCATGCCTGCAATCCTATACATACTTACCTGGGAGTAAGCATTATTCAGTGATGCCTACTTCTGGACTCACCTGTAAAACACATTGGGTTGGTTTGCACATAACGCTAAACCATAATTTAGCATTAGGTGCATGAGCCAGAATATGCCACACGAAGCGTCCGGCTCAAGCACTCTCCCCTCCTCTTCCCTCCTCTCATGCAGACAGAAGGAGGAATAAAGTTTCACTTTAGCAGATTCCTGGCTTGTTCTCATGTGCAAACAAGAAATTGTGGTTTAAAATAAACTTTAGTGACTTACTAAACAAGCCAACTTCAAACCCTGGATTGTTTTGTAGTTTAGCAAACTAGCATTTATTTTAAACCACAATTCCTGGTTCATATGTAACAACAAACCAGGAATCTGCCTATGTGAAACTGAAGCCTGGATTATTCCTCCTCTTGGTTGTTTTGGAGGAGGAAGGGGAAGTATGTGAGCTGTGTGTTTTACACAGGCTCATTTCTGCTTATGTGTAGCGCTAAACCATGGTTTAGCTTTACATGCAGATGTAGCTACGGAGTTTTAACAAAGGTTCTTTTTCAGCTAGCTTGAAATGCAACGTTTAACTTTTAATTAGAAGTGTTACCATTTAAACTGTTAGGCTGAAGTTGGACTCCCATCAAGTTAGGAAAAATGCTTTCAGTTCTCAGTGACTGTGCAGGGGTTGCAGACCAAACCTTCCATTCCCCTAGCCTTGCTTTTAATCTGGGTTCTCGCCTTCCTCCAGTTGATTAGCATAGAATCATAGAATCACAGAATAGTAGGGTTGGAAGGGGCCTACAAGGCCATCGAGTCCAACCCCCTGCTCAATGCAGGAATCCAAGTCAGAACATCCCTGACAGATGGCTGTCCAGCCTCGTCTTGAATGCCTCCGGTATGGGAGAGCCCACTACCTCCCCAGGTAATTGGTTCCATTGTCGTATTGCTCTAACAGTCAGGAGGTTTTTCCTGATGTTCAGCCGGAATCTGGCTTCCTGTCACTTGAGCCCATGTCCTGCATTCTGGGATGATCGAGAAGAGATCCTGGCCTTCCTCTCTGTGACGACCTTTCAAGTACTTGAAGAGCGCTATCATATTTCCCCTCAGTCTTCTCTTCTCAAGGCTAAACATGCCCAGTTCTTTCAGACTCTCCTCATAGGGCTTTGTTTCCAGTCCCCTGATCATTTTTGTTGCCCTCCTCTGAACCCTCTCCAGCTTGTCTGCATCCTTCTTAAAGTGTGGTGCCCAAAACTAGACACAGTACTCCAGATGAGGCCTAACCAGTGCTGAGTAGAGGGGAACTAGTACTTCCCGGGATTTGGAAGCTATGCTTCTATTAATGCAGCCCGAAAGAGCATTTGCCTTTTTTGCAGCCACATCACATTGTTGGCTCATATTCAGCTTGTGATCGACAACAATTCCAAGATCCTTCTAACTTATAGTGTTGTTGAGCCACGTATCCCCCATCTTGTAACTGTGCATTTGGTTTCTTTTTCCTAGGTGCAGAATTTGGCATTTATCCCTATTAAATGTCATTCTGTTGTTTTCTGCCCAGCACTCCAGTTTATCAAGATCACTTTGAATTTTGTTTCTGTCTTGCAGGGTATTAGCTATCCCGCCCAATTTTGTGTCATCTGCAGATTTGATCAGCATTCCCTGCACCTCCTCCTCCAAGTCATTAATAAAAATGTTGACGAGCACTGGGCCCAGGACTGAGCCCTGTGGTACCCCACTCATTACCTCTCCCCAGTTTGAAAAGATCCCATTGACTCTCTTTGAGTCCGATTCTGTAGCCAACTGTAGATCCACCAGAGAGTTGTTTCATCTAGCCCACTTTGAGCTAGTTTGCTAATCAGGATATCATGGACATTTTGTCGAAAGCTTTGCTGAAGTCGAGGTATATTATGTCCACAACATTCCCACAGTCCACAAGGGAGGTTACTTGATCAAAAAATGAGATCAGATTCATCTGGCAGGATTTGTTCTTGAGAAATCCACGTTGGAGTCATCACGGCATTGTTTTCAAGGTGCTTACAGATGGATTGCTTTATCATCTGCTCCAGAATTTTCCCAGGGGTTGATGTCAGACTGACTGGCCTGTAGTTCCCAGGTTACTCCTTTTTACTCTTTTTGAAGATAGGGACAACATTAGCCCTCCTCCAGTCATCTGGCACTTCACCCATCCTCCATGATTTCTCAAAGATAATAGTGGTTCTGAGAGTTCTTCTGCCAGTTCCTTTATTACTCTATGGTGCAGTTCATCTGGCCCTGGAGATTTGAACTCATTCAGAGTAATTCGGTGTTCCTTGACCATATGCCTATCGATCTCAAGCTGCAATCCTGCCCCTTCAACCTGTACTTTGCCTTTGCCGGGGGGGGGGGGGGGGATGTCATAGACCCTCTTTTGGGAGAAGGCTGAGCCAAAGTAGGAATTGAGCACTTCTGCCTTTTCTTTGTCTTCTGTTATCATTTTGCCATCCTGCCATCCTTATTTAATAGCTGAACCACCATGTCTTTCCTCTGTCTTTTACTATGCACGTTGCTGAAGAAAGTATTTTTGTTGCTTTTAGCATCCCTCGCTAACCTCAGCTCGTTCTCAGCTTTAGCCTTCCTGACACCATCCCTGCAATTCTGTGTTACCCGCCTGTACTCTTCCTTTGTAGCTTGGCTTTCCTTTCACTTCCTGTATGTGTCCTTTTTTTGTTTTCAGGTCATCTGTTAGCGTTTTGTGAAGCCACATTGGCTTCTTCTGTTGTCTTCCGCCTTTTTTTCTTGTTGGAATTGTTTGTAATTGTGCCTTGAGAATTTCCTTTTTTAAAAGCTCCCACCCATCTTGGACTACTTTTCTCGTTAGAGTCACTTGCCATGGGACCTTACTTATCATTGTTCTGAGTTGATTAAAATCAGCTTTCCTAAAATACAGGGTACATGCTTGGCTACACTTGGCTTTTGCTTCCTTTAGAACCAAGAACTCCAGTATAACATGGTCACTTTCCCCCAGAGTTCCTGTAACTGCTGCTTTATCCACTAAGTCATCTCTGTTGGTTAGGATCAAGTCAAGGATAGCCAATCCTCTAGTTCTTTCCTCTACCTTCTGTAGGAGGAAGTTATCCGCCACACAAGTCAGGAATTTCCTGGAGAGGCCATGTTTTGCAGAATTTGTCTCCCAACAAATATCAGGGAAGTTGAAGTCCCCCATTACTAGTATATCATGCTTCCTTGAAACATTGGCTATTGCTTTTCAAAAGTTTCATCCTCGTCTTCTCCTTGATTGGGTGGCCAGTAGTAGACTCCGATCACCATGTTCCTTTTATTCTTTGCTCTTTATTATTTTAACCCAGATGCTCTCGATGGGGCTACCAAGCTCATCCTCCTGTATTTCTGTGCAGAGATAATTTTCACATACCGTGCAACCCCACCTCCCTTTCTGTTCCTCCTGTTCTTTTTGAACAAGTTATATCCTTCAATTGCTGTATTCCAGTCATGAGAGTCATCCCACCAAGTCTCAGTTACACCTATGAAGTCATAATTTCCCTCCTGTATTAAGAGTTCGAGTTCCTTCTGTTTGTTTCCCATACTCTGGGCATTAGTATATAGACATCAAAGACCATGTGCTTCATGGTCTGGCTTTCTTCCTACATGTTTGTGAAGACTATTATTGGGTGCTATTAGAGCTGTTCTCTCTGTTGTGGTGCATGAGCCTTTGTCCCTTGTTACCCTCAATTTTATGTCTCCCTTCCGTATAGCATTCAGTTTAAAGCCCTCCTGATAAAGTTCTTCATGCGGTGGCCAAACACATTCTTCCCAGCCTTTGTGAGATGCAGCCCATCCCTTGCCAATAGTCCATCATCCAGGAAGTATAGCCTGTGGTCCCAGAATCCAAATCTCTCTCGTCGGCACCACCTTCGTAGCCAGTCATTCACCCAGAGTATTTTTCTTTCCCTTTCTGTCCCTCTTCTAACTACTGGAAGGATGGATGAGAAAACTATCTGGGCCCCAAAGTTCTTGAGTTTCCTTCCCAAAGCGTCGAAGTCTGACGTGATCTCTTCGTAGCTCCGCTTGGCGGTATCATTTGTTCCCACATGGATGAGAAGAAAGGGACACCTGTCAGAGGGCTTTATGAGTGCAGGCAACCCTTCAGTCACGTCTCTAATCCGTCCTCCTGGGGGACAGCATACCTGGCAAGTCCACAGGTCTTCACAACGTACTTGGGTTTTGATCCCATGCAACAAGGAGTCTCCCACTACTACTACTCCTCTTCTCTTCTTGTAGCTGTAGGCCTTGGTTTCATTGCCTCTGCTTGGCTGACTTTCAGCCTCTTGCTCGCTGTCATGCAGGTTCCTTGTAATTCTTCCTCTGCAGGCTGTCCTTCAGTCTCATCCTCAAGTACCTGGAAACGGTTCCCTAGTTCTACTGCCTCCACTGGTGCAGAGTGGCTTCTAGTTCTTCTTCTCCTAACTGTCACCCTTTTCCAAGGAGTATCCTCTACTTCATTTTTCCTCACCTCAGCATTTCCCTCTTCTGCCTCAGCTTGCTGTTGCTCTTCTAGCTCCTGTACTTCACTTTGCTGCTGTAGTTCGACCATTCTGTCCAAGAACTCTTCATGTTCTCTTATTCCCTGGAGGGTTGACACTTGCCGCTCCAGTCCTCTTACTTTTTCTTCCAGCAGTGTGATCAGCTTGCACTTGTTGGACGTGTATGTCATGTTGTTCTCAGGCAAGAAAACAAACATTGCACACACCTTGCAGGTCACCACCACTGGAGAGTCTTGTCCTTCCATAGTCTGTTTTCGTTTTTGTGTCTAGCTTTCTGATTGTTCTAGAGTAGCCTGTGCGTAGATAGTCCAAAACTTCAGAAGAGCACCAGGTTGGAGAAGGCTGAGCTAATCTGTCTCAAACAAGTAATAGCTACATCCAACGTTGTGCAAGTGGACTTCTGCTTCCTCTCCTACCTCCTGCATACCCCATACACATCCCAAAACCTGCTGTAGAAGGTCCCCCAACCCTCTGTAGCTGGTTTGAGAGGTTGGGGGGGCATTGTAGGGAGAGAGTGAATACATTCCACCAGCAGTGCCTGTTCCACTTTCAGACAGACATGATTGGATACAACCTTAAAACCTGAGAGCCTCATCATTTATTTATTTATTTCATTTCTATACCACCCAGTAGGCAAAGCTCTCTCATCATCTCATTCATTTGCCAGAGGGTGGAGGGCCCATCACCATAATTACCCTGGTGACTAGCCTTTTCAAAGCCTGGGTATGAGGGTTCATTTGGTTCATTATTTGGATTGCATCATTAAAGTTCTGTTGCTTTGAAGAAGTATTTTATTTAGATACTGGATTTTGTGTTTGAAATCCTAACATACAAATAATGGGATGATATATATTTATGCCTTTTTTATTCTACAGGTTGTAAAAGCATATGACCGTGTGGAACAAGAGTGGGTGGCTATTAAAATTATAAAGAACAAGAAGGCTTTCCTAAATCAAGCCCAGATTGAAGTGCGACTTCTTGAGCTTATGAACAAACATGACACCGAAATGAAATATTATATAGGTATTAAAAAAAATCTTTTCAGCCACTTCTGTAGTCCTGAGAGCCTAATAGCTCCATATTGCCTCTTTATCATAATGTTGAAACTTATATTATCATTTTCTTTCTAAGGTAGTTAAGTTAAATTCTTCAATATAAAGAAATCTGTTCATCTTTGTAAATGTGCAATTTGTGCCTGATTTGGGAAAAGCTGTTTAAGGAGCCTTTACTTAACCTTTTCTCTAATTTCTTGGACTTCTGGTGCTTTATGTATCTGGTCTGGATCAGTTTTGGCTACACTGGAGGGACAATTTATAAGTGCAAAATAGCTCTAATTTCTTCTAAGTGGCATTCAGAGACAGCACATTTCAGATGACTGTAGCTACCTTCTTCAGAGTATCACCTCAGTGAATTGCACGCAAATTGTAAAAGTATCCAAGGTTGATGCCAAATCTTCCTCATTGATGCTTCTGCTTCAAGAGTAGGAAGTTTGACAACTATGTCATCTCCAGCTGTTTCAGTAATTGTCCATATGTGTTGATAGTCCATTTTAGGTTAGATAGTAATCCATCTTTTTGAAACTGCTTGGTATTAGTAGCCAAAGCTTGGCTTTCAAATTTGTACTCATATAGACTGCTAACCCAATTGGTTCACAGTTCAAGCTTCTCAGCAGTCAAAGCCAAAAGGAATAAGGGTTGCTGATGTAAACTGGTGCTCCAGTTGAAAACTTCTCCCATTGCATTTATGAGCTTTCTCAGCAACTTCTATGCTCTAAATGCCCACCTCAACTTGATGAAGCAGTAGCACGGTAAACACAGTACTGAATTTAATGAGTGAGTTATAAGTCCAACTCCGTGCTGTCGCATACACACACATATGCCCCTGAGTAGTAAGTTTTCTGAAATAGAATAGATAGCCTGGAGAGCCAGTTCTGTGAGAGGAATTTCTCTCTCAAATAATTAAATTACATTTTTATCTTGCCCTTCGGGTTGGCATACATAGGATTCTTCCTGGTTTAGCTTCTCAATCCTGTGAGATAGGTATGGATGAGACGTAACGTCTGGGTTTGCACATAACACTAACCCATGGCATAGGTTGTTGAATTCTGGGTTGGTGTGTTGTATGACTCCAGCCATGCTAACAAACTATGGTTTGTTAACAAGAGCAACCCAGAAAGAGAACCTATGGTTTGGTGTTGGGTTGTAAACTCTCGGTTGTTTAAACCATGGGGTGTCATTATGTATGAACCCAGAACTGTGGGTTGTTCATGGGTTGTTTTGCCAGGCAGCAGAGGTGGTGGGCAAGAGTGCGGAAAAAAGCCTCTCTGCGTGCCAGTACTGCAGTGCCACAAAAGCATTTGGGATACAGGCAGGGAGTGGTTGAAGGAGGAGGAAAATAACCCAGGGGTTCAGAAAACAAACCATGGTGTGTGTTTGATTGTCTGCCATACAAGTGCTCCTAGGGCAACAAATCATAAGTTAAATAAACCATGGGTTAGCATACATTTTATTATGTGTGAACCAGGTCAATGACTGACCCTAGGTCACTTAGTGAGCTCCATGGCTGAGCAGGGATTAGATCATGGATCTCCTCAATCCAAGTCTAACCCTTTGCCTCCACTGGGAGAGCTTGTTGAGTGATTTGGATCTAATTCTGGTGAGTCAGGAGATATTCTGGACAGGTGTGGGCTGATAAATGTGAAACTCAATCCAGGTAAGGCAGTAGCTGTATTCAGTCATTATTCACATGAAAGGACTATGGGACAGGGCCTTTAGCTCCGACCCCATTATCATACGTTCCGTGCAGCTTTCCACATGTTTAGGGCAAATGTCTGCAGCAGAGGGGCTGCTGCACTTGTGTTGGCTCCCCATGTGATCAGGGTTCTAAATTACATGGGACACCTATATGGCTTTCTGGGAGTTGTAGTCCAAAACATCTGGAGAGCACCAGTTGCCTATCCCTCCTCTTGTGTATCACTCTGGTATCTGCAAGGATGAAGGACAGTTTAAAATGTTTCAATAAAAATACATAAGATTTAGGAGGATGGGAGCTGTTCTGATCTCTCTGTGTTACCCATTGGACTATGAGGTGATGATGCTGTTATTTAATATTCTGAACAGGCCAAATGTATAAGAGGGCATCACATAAAAAGCTAATTTACATATGTTCATATTAGGGTCTATAAATTGTGACTCAACTTACTTGCCAAGCTTTATAGTCTAGCAGCCAGCTGCATAGTCCAATCTATCATAGTTTTAGTGGGCCTTATTTCTAAGCAAGGATGCTTAGGATTACACCTTAAATGGGTTCCTAGTCCTATTTAGGCACTTAATAAATGTTATTGCTTTTAAAGACTTACACAGTTCAATCCTATGCATGTTTACTCAAAATTAAATTGCCATTTCAGTAGGCCTTACTCCAAAGTAAGTATACCTTGTATCATAGTAGCCTAAGAGTCTAGCATAGCAGTCATAGTTAATGGCTAATTTCCCTTTCCACCTTCTCCAAGCCTCTGTCCTATGCAGTATTCAAAAGAAAACAAATTTCAAAATTCTAGGGGAACTGCTTTCAAGATTTTTGCATGGGGAACTGCTTTCAAGATTACTTCTTTTTCCTGCTTTAGTGCTAGTCTACAAGAAAGGGGGATTGGGGAATTTGGTCTGACACTTTCTCTCTCTCTTTCCCCCTTCTATCTAAGCTAATCCTTCATATAAATAAACAGTAGTTAAGAGTGCCTGAAAGGAATGCTCCTCTTTTTGTGCTGTTTTCTTCTTCTTTTCTAATGTAATTTTTTATTGTTCTTGACCTATAAGAGAACAAGGTTTGTGTGCTTCTTACCAGTCAGTCCTCAGAAAAGCCTTCAGGGGATGGATGAATTACCATGTAAATAATGCCTGTTCTCCATTGGCTCTCCTCAGAAGTTACTGTTCCCATAAATTTGCTTGTAAAATGCTGAGAGAGTGCGTATGATGCGTATAGTGCGTATGATGCGTATGAGCAGGCATGCCTCTTGACCGGGGTGGGGGGAGCGACACCTCCCCACCCATGCATTGGAGGAGGGAGCTCACTAGAGCAGGAGAAGGATGACATTTGGGGCATGGAACACAAACTCTCCCAAAAATCCAGGTCAGGTTTTTCTGGCAGCCTAATTTAGCTGCTGCAATACAGTCTTCCTCTAGACATCTGGCACCTGGACATTCTTGTTTGCCAAGATCATGCCCCCAGCTTGTTACCGGGTGGGTTTGTCGAAGGCGCTGCTCATGGCAGCAAAGGGGTGATTGCTAAAACCTGAAAATGAAGCAACTACTAGATGTTCTTTCTGCCAGTGTCTCTCTTATTTATTTCATTTCTGTGCTGCCCAGTAGCCAAAGCTCTTTCAGCAGTTCACAAAAATTACAAACCACAACGTTATACAAACATTACATGATAATAAAACCTTGTCTAAAAATTTAAATGTACAATATTTAAAACCATTTAAACAAACAAAAAAACAGTTTTAGTAAACAATTTCAGTAATAGATCTGTTCAAGGCAGCTGACAGAAATGCCCCATCATATGCCATTAAATGCCTGGGAGTAGCGGGCAGTCTTAACTTGGTGCCAGAAAGATGACAATGTTGGCGCCTTGGTGGGGAGCTTGCCAGTTGGGGGGCCACCACTGAGAAGACCCTCCCCCTTGTTGCCACCTTCCGAGCCTCCCTCTGAGGAGTCAGATGTTGATCATAGTGTCCAGGTAGGTTCATCAGGAGAGGCGTTCCGTCAGATATTGTAGTCCCAAGCACTTTATAGGTTAAAACCAACACCTTGAATTGGGATCGGAAACATACAGGCAGCCAAGGCAAGAGAGCCAGAGTTGGTCTTATATGCTTAGACCTTCTGGTCCCAGTTATTAATCTGGCTGCCACATTTTGCACAAGCTGTAGCTTCTGAACAGTCTTCAAGGGCAGCCCTGTCATGCCCCCCCCTCCCGAAGAGTCTTCATCCAATGAAGAACTTACCTTGCCTGAGCTCAAAAGCTCTCCTTTCCCCGAGGATGTTCCAGAGGTGGCTTTGCAGGAGGATGGTGGTCGTGGAGCTGAAGAAGTGGCATGTCCATCTGGAATGCCCGATGAGGGCCTCCCTCCTCCGATTCTTCTGTCCCAGAGTGACTTGGATTCAGAGCCGGACATGGCAAGACCATCCAGCCCTCAAGATTGGCGAAGAATGAAGTGTAGGCAGTAAACCTGGCCCCTCCGGAAAAGCTCCTGGCTACAAGCAAGAAATCCAGTTCTGTAATGCTTTCCTTTTATAGCTAGCTTCACTGAAAAGCTTGTTAATGAGTTGCAGCTGGGAGTTGGGTGTGTCCTGGCTTTGTCTCAGATAAAAACGTGGCAAGCAATGTGAGCAAGTTGCTGAAAACAATGTCTTGGTGTGCTTCCCATGTTAGTGTGTCTTCAGTGATCCTGACCTTCTGCCTTGGAAACTGGACCTTCTTAGAACTTTGGACTGGATTGGACTTGCCTCTTGCTTCACGGCAGAACTTTGCCTGGCGTGACTTTTGGACAGCTTGACTTTTGGCTTTTTGGACAACCCCTTATCAACCTGCTGTAAAGTACAAGTGGCCTTGAAGAGGCTATTATCAATCATTACTAGTTCTGTTGGTAGGGCTCCCAGCCTAATTAAGGCTTTGCTAAGTCAGGACAAGCCCCACATAGAGTGCACTGTGGTAATCTAACTTGGAAGTTACCAAAGCATAGATTACTGCAGCCAGGTTATCCCTGGCCAGATAGGGGTGTAACGGGGCTACCTCTGAAGCTGGTAGAAGGCACTCTGTGTCACTGAGGTCACCTGAGCCTCAAGTGACAGAGAGGGCTCCAGGAGAACCCCAAAGCTACAAATTTGCTCCTTTAAGGGGAGTGCAACCCTATCCAGAACAGGGTAGGCATCCTCCATCCAGTCAGAAGAACCACCCACTAGCAGCATCTCACTCTTAATTTGGATTGAGCTTCAGTTTATTAGCCCTCATCCAGTCCACTGTCATAGGCAGGATGATCTAGCACATCCACGGCCTCATCTGATGAAGATGAAAAGGAGAAGTAGATCTGCATGTCATCAGCATACAGATGACAGCACACTCCAAAACCCCAGGTATCCCCACTCACTGGTTTCATGTAGATGTTAAAAAACATGGGGGACAAAACTGATCCCCGAGGAACCCCATGCTGCCAAATCCATGGAGCTGAGCAATATTCCCCAAGCACCACCTTTTGGAGTTAGCAATCCAAGTAGGAATGGAACCATTGCAATGCAGAACCTCCCACTCCCAGTTCGGTCACCCCAGAAGGATACTATGGTTGATGATATCAAGAGCCACCGAGAGATTCAGGAGTATCAACAGCATCACACTCCCTCTGTCTCTCTCCCAACATAGGTGGGTGTTGTATCTCCCAACATACAGGGTGACCAAAGCTGTTTCCATGCCTGAACCCCGACTGAGATGATAAACTGACAGATCGGATAAACTTTGCTCAAGAAAGAAGTCACAAAAGAGAGGCTTTCTAATAACTTGGGCTTCTCCAGTGAGAATAATGGTTTACTTGCACGTTGACCACATAAATAGTATGGCCTTACTTATGGCCCTAAAGCTAGGCACCGTTAATGAGAATGGGAACAATGGTTCAGCATGTGCACTGTAAATATTTTCTTCTTAATTTTACTATGGATTTTGTGAAGGACTTAAAATACTAAAAATATCTGAATTAATATACCATAGATGAAAAGTGTGATCTAAATATCAAGAAGCATTAAGGCATGGAAAATGCTACATATGGTCATTGCTTTTTCAGAAATATTGTGTTACATTAAGCAGGTTACAATATCATATAATCAGAACTCTGCTTGCACGACGGGACATCCTCCCTCTCTCCTGTAGCCTCCATCACTCCCTGAAAATCTATTCCATAGGGCCCCCAACCCTCTGGAGCAGATTTTGAGGGCACACTGTGGCTGCAGGGGTCATTGCTCCCCTCACAGTTCCACTGGTGGAAGCAGTTCGCTCAGCAGAAAACCTTCATTAGTTCTTCTTCATGGTCTGCATGCATTCACACATATGGGCTCTGCACCTGTGCCGAGCCTCGATTCAGGAAAACTTCTATAGCTGAGGAGTTTTGGCATGAACCTGTCCCCCACCATCCCAGTGCCCATGTCCCTAGTGGGTTCCTGCCTATTCCCTCAGTTCTCTTTTGACCACCATTGTGGTAACCTTGTGGGGGAACTTCTGCATTCAGTTCATCTGAAAGCTAAAAATTACTAAAAAGCTGAGGTTTTAGTCAGTCTCTCTCTATTTTTAGTCTTCTGTCTTTATCTTCTGCATTATTTAATTTATTTTTGTTTTGCAATCCTGCTATCGTCCTTGCGGGTGTATGGCCCTCAAGGCGCCATTTAGAAAGTGTTCCTGCTGTGGGAGCAAGTTACTGCTGTCTGACGGACACTCGCTGTGTCTTTTCCATGTCAGAGAAGGACACGTTGTTGAGGCTTGTACTCATTGCCAGGCATTCTCAAAACGGGCTCAGCAAAATCGTGTCAATCAGCTAAAAGCTGTGCTTTGGAAGAAAGCGCTTGAGGCGGTTACAGACCTACTGATGGCCCAGGTCTCTAACCCCCTGGCTGGGGATATTTCTATCTCACCTACACCTGTAAAAGTGTTGCCCCCCCCCCCCGCAGGTTTTCCCAAGTGTGACTAAGCTCCCTCCTCCAGGGCAGGCGCTGATACTTTCGTTGGCCAAAAAGTTAACAAAGAAGGCCACAATGCTGAAGCAAGTAGGTCAATCTTCTTCGGAAATAAAAGAGGAGAAAATGGTGTCAAAGAGACTATCAGTCTCCCTTCACGATCAAGGCAGGCCATGCTCCCCATCTCGGGACCGAATACCGACGGTTGTCGATGACGCTCAGTGAGGCCTCGGGATCAGCCAGCATCCTTGGTACTGAAGGAGATACCCACTGCTCCACCAATGCTTCTTTCATCTATCCTGATGGTGATACCAAAGTCGAGATTGGACCCAGGTCCGATAACATCGACATCGGAGGGTGAGGTCCGGGACTTCTCCTCTCTTGAACCACTCACTTTGCCACCTCATTCTCACCATTCCCTGAGGGGTCTTTGACCTTGAAATAGACTTGCAGCTTCACCTGACTCCATCTTCTTGGTTGCATCCATCAGGCAGAGTCAGCCACAGCGGCTGTGGGAGCAGTCCACTTCTGGTTTCGGAGTGGGGCAGACACTATGACTGGGACCTGCCATACAGAAGGTCCAGAGGTTGGGATAAGTGTAGGGATGACCTGTACAGCTGACACCGATATTCTGTCCATGTAGGGCCCTCGGATTGGGTGCCTTCTCAGTACTAACCCCAACCATCAGCTATGTGTCAAGAGCTCCTGAACCACAAGAAACATTGATCACTCCTCCACCAGCCTCAAGGGAGTTGCCAAGCCCACTGCCTCTCCAGATGCCACTGCTTCCACCCTCAGCACTGCTTCCACCCTCAGTGATGCTACAGTTGCAACAGACCACTGAGCAGGCCAGCTGTATTCCCTGTACTCTGAACTGCCATTGCTATGCCTTGCAGATGCAGAGCCAATCGATAATAAATTGGACAGCTCCAAAGCAGCATTGAGCTTTCTGAAATTGCACTTAAATGCTTAGTTAGTTGATGCCAGACATCAAAATAAAAGCAAAACTGTTGTCTTAGGAATGGCAGTAATACAGTTCTCTTGTTGTAATTGCTGCACTCAGTTCTATTGACTTTAAGCATGATCTGTAAGCTGCTGAAAGAGAAGAGTTATGTATTTTGAAATTATTAATAGCTTAATGAAGTAAGAAGGAACAAGTTCTATTATTTTCTTTGTGGAAGGTCCCGGTAATGTAGTTTTCTTTTTTAAAAAAAAAGCTCTTCGGTGTACATACTCAACATGCCTTTAGTGCTCTAAATTATTTATTAAAAAAAAACTATTTACATCCTCTCCTCACGTAGAATAAATCAAGACTGTTTATACCAGATACTGAAAAGTGACCTTTCTGTCACTTTACTCAAATCACGTTGGTGCAGTAGTTCTGCTTTACCAGTTGATGTAAAGCACAGTACTTTGGTCAAATAGACAGATACTAATTCAGCCAAGGCTTGCATAGTAGGGAAGGTCTACATGCTTAAAACAGATCACTTCTCTATCTTGCAGGTTGGGTCAGATTTTTGTGGACACTTTAGGAAACTTAACTCTCTGTTGACTTGTCACTGATGTTGTTCTCAACAGTTTCAACAGAAAAATATGGTTGATGTGAGTCGCTTTGGGAGACAATAATTTCCCCCAAAGCGGGATTAAAAATATGTTAAATAAATAAATTGTATTCATCTAGAAATGCATAGTGTACAATTACTAAGGAATGGTTTAAAGCAGGCATGAGCAACTTGTGGCCCCCAAATATTTTGGCCTACAATTTCCACCAGACCTCACCATTGGCTATGTGGACTAGGGCTGATGGGAGTTTTAGGCCAAAACATCCGGAGGGCCACAAATCCCCCCCCCCCCGATTTAAAACATAAATGTTTCAGTGAATACATTATCTTAGAAACTGATAATTTATATTAAAATTAATTATTGTGAACTAAGTTAAATACTATCAGATGATTTTCACTTTTGGGAATACACTTTTGATTTAATTATTGTCTTCTTGTTTTAGTGCATTTGAAGCGTCATTTTATGTTCCGAAACCATCTCTGTTTAGTTTTTGAAATGCTTTCCTACAACCTTTATGACCTGTTGCGGAACACAAACTTCAGAGGGGTTTCATTGAACTTGACGCGAAAGTTCGCACAACAGATGTGCACTGCACTGCTTTTTCTTGCAACTCCTGAACTTAGCATCATTCACTGTGATCTAAAACCTGAGAATATCTTGCTCTGTAACCCCAAACGAAGCGCTATCAAAATAGTTGATTTCGGCAGTTCTTGCCAACTAGGACAGAGGGTGAGTATAATTAAGTATTAACATTTAATCTAGGACAATTTGAAAAGCAGTATCTATTTCAGGGTATCTTGGCTTTTTATTTATAGTAATTAGTGTAGCTCAACAAATAAAGTAATTCTTAGTTTCAGAATTTGTATGGAAGAAGAATTTGAACAAGTCCTTCTGCAACTGTAATAGGACTGCCAGTGTTTATGTGTATTTTCCTAAACAAACTTTTAAAATGTGCAGTGTGTATTCATTTAGCTTGGGATTCCATGAGAGTGAATCATAATAGCTTATAATAAAATCAGTGCCTGCAGTCTAGCACACAGTTAAGCCCTGTTGAATTCTCTACTATGTCATGGCCACTGTGTTAATACTTTGCTTTTCTAAAAAGATTAGCACATTGCAGCATCTGCATTGCACAAGATATCGGCTAGTTTGAATCTCAAAGTAGTTCTATTTTGGAAGGAAAACGTTAAAGCCACAACAATATAACATATGAAGTATTAGCTTTTCAAAAAGTTGCATGGAGCTACCTGTTAAAAGTTGTAATTTTACCATAAAATAAGTTATTCTGCTTCAGAACACAATAGCAAAATTTTTACTGAAACAAAATATTTTAATTGTTCTGTTTTGTTGATAACATTTTTAGAGTTGTCCACTTTTTTAATTAATTACCAAGATTTCTAACAAATATTTTATTATTACTCCCCTTATACTTCAAATAATAATAATAATAATAATAATAATATTGTTTTCATTTGTAAATCTTTAATATCTAAACTAGGAATGAGCTTTAACTTATCAAATACCTTTGTTTTTAAAATGCAGATATACCAGTATATCCAGAGTCGCTTTTATCGATCACCAGAGGTGCTATTGGGAATGCCTTATGATCTTGCAATTGACATGTGGTCCCTTGGCTGTATCTTAGTAGAAATGCACACTGGAGAACCTCTCTTCAGTGGGGCAAATGAGGTATGTAAATCTGTAAAGGTAGTGATAATCTTTGATGTTGTAAAGCAGACATGCTTAGTATCATCTGGAATTGGCAGTATAAATAATTGTGAAAACTAGCCTTACTTTGCTACTTTGAGTGCCCCAACTGTTTAAAACTAGGAGTACATTAATCTCCACATGTGTTCATGTTATGTTGATTTGCCTAATGCTTCATTTTTATAGATCCCCCTCCCTTCTAATGCATTCCTTTCCTCCATCTAAATAGGTGGATCAAATGAACAAAATAGTGGAAGTTTTGGGTATACCACCCGCTCACATTCTTGACCAAGCACCAAAAGCAAGAAAGTTCTTTGAGAAGTTGCCAGATGGCACTTGGAACTTAAAGAAGACCAAAGATGGGAAAAGGGTAAGTATCTATTTTGAACCTAAAACTTAAACTCATTTATTTGTAGCTCCCATTGATATACAGTACTGTGCAAAAGTCTTAGGCCACCACCAGCTTTGTTGTTTTAGCCAGGTTTTAATGACCATCCATGATTATTTTTTGGTCTCTGTATTAAGATACAAACAGAAAATACAGGAAATATGTACAGGCAAAAGTCAGTATTTAGTGTGACCTCCCTTGGCTCTAAGCACATCTTGAACTCTTTTGGGGAGATTGCCCTGAAGTTTTCTGAAGTAATCTTCTGGTATATTACACCAGGCTTCTTTCAGCACTTCCCAGGGTTCTTCTTTAGATGTAGGTTGTCTTTTATTTATTTCTCTGTCCAGGTGATCTCATACTGCCTCTATAATATTCAGGTCTAGACTCTGTGGAGGCCAGTCCATGACTGTCGGTGTTTTATCAGCTGTTTTTCTCGCTAAATATGATTTCACTGCATTAGCAGCGTGCTTGGGATTGTTATCATGCTGAAAAATGAAACCATTCCCAATCAGGCGCTTTCCAGAAGGAATGGCATGATGAATTAATACCTGTCTGTACTTTTCAGTATTCATGATCCCATCAATACGGATAAGATCGCCAACACCACTGGCAAAAATGCAGCCCCAAACCAGGACACACCCTCCACCGTGTTTCACTGAAGGCTGCAAGCACTCATTCATCCATCTCTCTCCAACTCTTCTTCTCACATATTGTCAACGATTGGACCCCAAAATTTCAAACTTGGATTCATCACTCCATAATACTCTTTTCCACTGATTCTCATTCCAATCTTTATGAGCTTTAGCATATCTTAGCCTTTTCACACTGTTCCCTTTCCACAGAAGTGGTTTCTTGGCTGCTACCCTTCCACAAAGACCATTCCTGGCCAGGCGCCTGCTGTTACTCTAGTGTAAGGGGAGGTCACACTAAATACTTGCCACTTTAGCCTATGGAAGCTGTTTTTTCTGATTTTTTTTCTATTGTTGAATACTGCATACAAATTTCCTGTATTTTCTGGTTGTGTTCTAATGAAGAGACTGAGAAATAATTATATATGGTCATTATACCATTGCTAAAACAACAAATCTGATGGTGGCCTAAGACTTTTGCACAGTACTGTAAATGAGAACTCTTTCTAAGGCTGCAATCCTATACCGACTTACTTGGGAGTAAGCCCCATTGAACTCAATGGGACATATAGCTGAAAAGACATGTATAGGATTGCACTGTAAGAGTACTTAGTTTTACACATTGTATCATAAATACAATATTTGGTAATTGCATTCATTTGGAATACAGAGCCTTTAAATTCAACAATAAAATATAAATATTAGAATATTGTCAACAATATTTTGAGAATTGATAATGTTCAGACTTTGTTGCCAAATTGATGTGCGATTGTAATAGAATGCAACTATACAATTTTTAGGAAATGTAAGGAATTTCTAATGTCCCAACAGGAGTACAAACCACCTGGAACCCGTAAACTTCACAATATACTTGGAGTAGAAACAGGAGGACCAGGGGGACGTCGTGCTGGGGAATCGGGTCATACTGTAGCTGACTACTTGAAGTTTAAAGACCTCATCTTAAGGATGCTTGACTATGATCCGAAAACCCGAATTCAACCTTACTATGCTCTGCAGCACAGTTTTTTTAAGAAAACAGCAGATGAAGGTACAAACACAAGCAACAGTGTATCTACAAGTCCTGCTATGGAGCAGTCACAGTCTTCAGGAACCACTTCTAGCACATCTTCAAGCTCAGGTACATGCTTATTGCCCCATTAATATTTTAGAAACAAACTAAGCCTTTGCAGGAATATTGAATGACTCAATAAAAATGTTTTTATTTCTATAATCTTAAATCAGCTTCTTAGTTTTCCTCTTTCTTATTAATAGAAATCTCTAATTTACTGTACATCAGAAAACAGTTTTGGGATATAGCTTTTCTTTCCTGTCTTAATGTGAGAATCTCGGATTTTCCATACATTGTTTTGTGTACATTTAAAAGGTGGCTCTTCTGGGACAAGCAACAGTGGAAGGGCACGGTCAGATCCAACACATCAGCATCGACATAGTGGTGGACACTTCACTGCTGCTGTACAAGCTATGGATTGTGAAACACACAGTCCACAGGTAAGACTCTTGAAGGAAGTCTCTGTTAACTAAGAATCAGAGAACTGAAATGACCAAATAGTTTGGTGCAGACATCACAGTAGAGCAATGACCTCGATCGCGTTTGCAACTTATCACATTGTTTTTCTACCCTGAAACCTAAACCATTGCCAAGGCAGTAATATAGAGTCTTTTTCAACCAGATCCACTTGTATTCCCTCCTCCCCTACACACACACAAATACACACACACCCTTTTCCACTAGCTGAGCTGAATTTTGACACCTCATTGAGAGCTGTCAAAATCCTGTGCGGCTAATAGAACAAGTATGAAAAAGTGGGGGGATGCATTTTTCAGTGAGAACAGGGTCTTGCTGACTCAGGGTAGGGTGGAGTGGAAGGGTAGTATCCCCATTGGTTGGGGCAGGACTTTAAATGGGGACGACAACACTCCGCTAACTAGGGGATCTTGAGCACTTTCCCCACCTGCCAAAAGTGCTAAGATCACACAGTTAGCCAAGTCCCCTGCAATTTAAAATGCCACTCCAACCCCTGTTGATCCCCTCCTTTTTGGGCACCCCTCCCCAAGTTTTGAGCACCCCATTTCCATATAAAAGTGGGCACCACCCTATTTCTCTATCCCAAAGGAAGTAACTGCTTATATTTTGACAGCTGTCAAAATAGAAGTAGATATGGCGAGAAGAGAAAAGGGTGGGTGGACTCAGGCACCCTTAAAAACAGATGCAGGAGACTCGGGCAAGTGGGGATTCCTAGCAGAGTATTCCCAGGGTTCAGGGCAAGGCATTGAACCCTGGGGCAACCTTGCTAGGGGGCTGATCTACACCCTGTTTCCCCACCTGTCAGCTGTGCAAGGCTGTCAAAACAGACTTTCTACAGTGTTGCTTTGAGTGTTCCCTTGCTTGCTTGACATACAAGCAAGCAGCCTAGGCAAGCCCCTATATCTTTGGATAGCTGCAGTTCTGCAACTGCAAATAGCCAAAATAAAAATTAAAAAATAAAGGAGCCATTTACACACACAAAACAGGGCTGGGAAAATGCAAAAAAACTTTTCCCTGCCTTGTTTTTTGCGCAAAAAAAGAAAAAAATACGAAAAAGGGCTCCAATCACAGTTGAAGTGGGGATGGAGGCTTGGCGGCAATTCGGTGGGGCAGCGGTGGCCTCTCTGAAGTGCTGTTTGGGCACCTTGGAGGGCTGGTGCTGTCAAGGGGAAGGGGGCACTGGCAGCGGCCTTGCCACAGTCCCGAAAAGCTGCTGGAGTTTCTGCTGCTCTTGCTGAGTGGCTCACTGCCCGATGCCCTTTACTCATGATGGGTTGGCATGTCCCCAGTCGGGGTTCAGATGACACACTAACCCACTGTGGGTTGTTTCAGACAACAACCCATCATGTGTTGGCATGTTGTGTGAACCCAGTCAGTGCAGCTGTTAACACAACACACTAACCTACACTCAGTGGCTGAGTGTGGGTTGTTGTTGAACCATGGGTTGTTTGTTGAACAGTGGGTTTGTGTGTTGTCTGAACCCAGGACATTTCCTGCAGGGTGGCTTGTTAACTATGCAGTGTGGCTTGTTAACCACCCTGAACAACCCAACAACAAACCATGGGTTGTCAAGGTAGCTTGGTCGAGAAAAATAAGCCACACTGCATTGTTAACAAGCCACCCTGCAGAAAATGTCCTGGGTTCAGACAACATGCCAGCCCAGACTCCAGTAACAACCCACACTCAACCACTGAGTGTGGGTTAGCGTGTTGTATGAACCCAGTCAGTAATTCCTTGTATCCCCAAAGCTTATCAAACTACCATCATTTTAGCCATCTTATGCCACCTAAGAATGTGTGAACAGTGGACTGAATACATTTCTGAATACTTAGATACCAGACTGAGCTAGAACGTTATTAAATTCTAGAGGGTGGGCACTACTAAAAGGTTCATATACGGTCAGGGCCAGAAATATTGGAACAAGGATAACTGTTTTGGCAGTTGGCCTCTGTACACCACCACATTGAAGTTGAAAGGAAACACACCCAGATGGGAGCGAAGTCAGGACTTTCAGCTGTAATTCAAGGGGTTTGACAAAAGTGGGGCACTAACCATTCAGGAAGTACAGCCAGTGGCATACACACACACCCATCGTTGGTGGCTCATAAGTAATGGAACGAATGGCTGACAAGCAGCTACATGGACAGGTGTGGTCTGTTTCCTGGGCACCCCATGACCAATCAAGCAGATAAAAGGCCTGGAGGTGGTTCTGAGTGTCACATTTGCATTTGGTGGCTGTTCACTGGAACTCCCAACATGAGGTCCAAAGAGGTGTCCATGCGAGTGAAGGAGGCCATCATTAGGCTGAGGAAACAAAATAAACCCATCAGAGAGATCGCAAAAACATTGGGAGTGGCCAACACAAATGTTTGGAACATCCTGAAAAAGAAGGAATTAACTGGCAAGCTCAGCAACAGCAAAAGGCCTGGAAGGCCATGGAACACAACTAAAGTGGATGACTGCAGAATTCTGTTCATGGTGAAGAAGAACCCTTTCACAACATCTGGCCAGGTCAAGAACGCTCTTGCAGAGGTAGGCATGTCATTGTCAACATCCACAGTCAAGAGACAGCTTTTTGAATGTAAATACAGAGGCTTCACAACAAGGTGCAAACCACTGGTACTGCTCAAGAACTGAAAGGCCAGATTAGCCTTTGCCAGCAAACACCTAAAAAAGCCTGCCCAGTTCTGGAATAAGATTCTTTGGACTGATAAAACCAAGATTAAATTGTACCAGAATGATGGGAAGAGAAAGGTATGGAGAAGGAAAGGAACAGCTCATGATCCAAAGCATACCACATCATCTGTCAAACATGGTGGAGGCAGTGTTACGGCATAGGCATATATGGCTGCCAATGGGACCGGGTCACTGGTGTTTATTAATGACCTGACTGCTGATAAAAGCAGGATGAATTCTGAAGTGTATAGGGCTATACTTTCTGCTCAGATCCAGCCAAATGCTGCCAAACTGATAGGATGCCGCTTCATATTTCAGAGGGATAATGACCCAAAACATACAGCAAAAGCTACCCAAGAGTTTCTGAAGGCAAAGAAGTGGGATGTTCTTCAATGGCCAAGTCAGTCACCTGATCTCAACCCAATAGAGCATGCTTTTCACTTCCTGAAGACAAGACTGAAGGCAGAAAGACCCACAAACAAGCAGCACCTGAAGGCAGCTGCAGTAAAGGCCTGGCAAAGCATCTCAAAACTCAGCATTGGGTCATGTCCATGGGTTCCAGACTTCAGGCAGTCATCATTGACTGCAAAGGATTTTCATCCAGGTATTAAAGGCGATCCTTCAGTTTGAAATGATGTTGGTTTGTTCCATTACTTATGAGCCACCAATGATTGGGGGGGGGCTGTATGCCACTGGCTGTCCTTCCTGAATGGTTAGTGCCCCACTTTTGTCAAACCCCTTGAATTACAGCTGGAAGTCCTGACTTTGCTCTCATCTGGGTGTGTTTCCTTTCAACTTCAGTGTGGTGGTGTACAGAGGCCAACTGCCAAAACAGTTATCTTTGTTCCAGTATTTCTGGCCCTGACTATATATTTTTTGATGAAATTTACTTTTATTTTTCTTGAAAAAAAATAGGCAGGATATCAAACAAGTTTCAAGATGGTATTTTGTTCACATGTAGTCTTCCATCTATTTAAAAAGCTTGTCTTGGTATATTTAACTTGAAGGGTATGACATTAAGTGACATCACACTTTTTTTAATGATAGGTTCGACAGCAGTTTCCTCCTCCTCTTGGTTGGACAGGCACTGAAGCTCCTACGCAAGTCACTGTTGAAACCCATCCAGTTCAAGAAACCTCCTTCCATGTAACCCCTCAGCAACAGAATGCATTACACCATCATCATGGAAACACCTCCCACCACCACCATCACCACCACCACCATCACCACCATCATGGACAGCAGGCCTTGGGTAGCCGGACCAGGCCAAGGGTCTACAATTCCCCAACAAACAGCTCCTCCACCCAGGATTCTATGGAGGTGGGTCATAGTCACCACTCCATGACATCCCTGTCTTCCTCAACTACTTCTTCCTCTACATCTTCCTCCTCAACTGGTAATCAAGGCAATCAAGCCTATCAGAACCGCCCAGTGGCTGCTAATACATTGGACTTTGGACAAAATGGAGCGATGGACGTCAATTTAACAGTCTACTCTAATCCACGCCAAGAAACTGGCATAGCAGGACATCCAACGTACCAATTTTCTGCCAATACAGGTCCTGCTCATTATATGACTGAAGGACACCTTGCAATGAGGCAGGGAATTGATAGGGAAGAGTCTCCCATGACAGGAGTTTGTGTTCAGCAAAGTCCTGTGGCTAGCTCGTGACTAAACTAAAACAAGTTTGTTTCTTGTGTGTTTTTATAGAAGTGGTGTTTTTCCAAAAAAAAGTTCAAAGCTGCTTGAATCAGAAGGAGATAGACTTACTGAACCGCTACAGGAGAGCAAAGCTGACTATTTTTTTAAACTTGAACAGATTGCAAAGGGAGAGTGAAGTTTTTAGAGCCATGTCCATACATCCTAGATAGCTTTGAGGTGATGTCTCACCTTGTTGCCCCTATTTTAATTACTACAACTAAGTCATAGATTTTCCTGCCCTTGTTCAGCAGTGGTAAATGTTCAAATGTTGGTCTTAGTTGCAAACAGATTTTTAAAGTCACTGCCCAGGATCAAATAAATGGGCTTTTTGAGGGTGTTTTTTTTAATACAGAGAGGGGGGAGTAATGTGAGTTTTAATTTCCCAAACATACATGAGCACGAAAAGGCAGTACTGTAAGGAAGAGGGACCTTCAGATTACAAAATATAATATTCAGCTGTAAAAAGGGACAGTTGTAATGGTGTTCATGAGGCACATTAAGCGTGCTAAGTGGCGGTGATCGGGACTCTCCTTATCTGAACCTACTGAGAATCAAAGCAGCAATTATAATGGGATTCTGTGTCTCTCATATTTGAGACCACAATCAGCTAGTATTGGAATATGACTGGTCTTGTAACTAAGGTGCACTGAGAAGCAATCAACAGGTTGGTCTTGGCCAGTCCAGGGGAAGTCTTAAGTGGTGGTCTTTGGGATAACCTTTGGCCTTATGGATTTGGACTCAGAAGAGCCTACCATTTCAGATGCAATCACTTTTGGACATGCTTTTGCAGACAGTCCTTAATGCTGAAAACACAGAGAATGGGTAATTCAAGAGGCCTTTCTTTTAAAATAGACTTTTGTGACCCACTTATTGTAAGGTATTGCAAGGTCACTTTGCGTGTGTCATAAAGTTGACTTTCTTATTGGTTGAAGGTCACAGGAGTAGTGGTTTGCTTTTGATGGAAATAGCTACAACTGTGTCCCTCCCTGCTTTTTACTTTTTTTCCTCCCCCCACTTTTTCTTTCCTCCTCCTCCTTCTCCTGGGCACGTGGTTTCTCCACCATTTCTTCTGCACAAAGATGTCTTCTGTTCATCCTGAACATTTTTAAAAATGCAGAATTTTATGTGACTGCTTTTTTGCCTCACAATTATGCTGTGAATTTTACAAAAATTTATTTTCTTTTTTGATAATTTATTGTACCAAAGCTGTTTTTATAGCACATAGATGTCTGTAACCAATAATGTAGCAGTTCTGCACTTTGACACAAGGTGTAACTAGACCATTTTTAAATGTCAGTTGAAAATTATGGCTGTACTATTGCTTAAACAAAACTGGAACTGTTGTTGAATTCATAGCCAATACATTTACAGCAATCTGTGTACTGAACATGATAGATTTGACATCTAATTCAAGACTATAATAACATCTTTTACATTATAAATGTGTTCAGGCTTCTGAAAGTAAAAGGGACACTAGATCCAGAAGCTATGAAACCAGCAGTTGATTCTTGTATTCCTTATTAGCATAAATGTAAACTTGAAGGCAAGACCTTGATTGCATGAACAGGTCCAAGGCACTAGTATGTGTAAAGCAAAAAGCTCACATGAGACCTGAGGTTAGCAGGCTGTACTTAACAGGTGCCTAATGTTTGGGTTCTGCTGCCTTAATATAACACAGTCAGCTTGGCAGTTGCTACATTTCTGGACCCTTGTAAAGATTTTTTTAAATTATGGATAAAACCACAGTGAATTAAATTGAGGAATTGGGGTACTGAAGTGATTAGCTTTCCCAGATTAATGCTGCTTGCCCTTTACATGAACAGAAGCAGTAATCTACCTCTGCCAGTAAACCGGTTAAAAAAGGTCATTCAGCAGAAAACCGTGTACTTCATACTGGGTCAGTTTCATATGGCCAACTAGGTCAGTTCTTCTGAACAAAAGGTGTTCTTCTTTTTCTTCTTCCTTTTAACCAGTCCTCACAATGGCAGCAGAGAGGCTGAATACAGTGCCAGTGTGAAAGAATGCTTTGGGAATTACCATTTTTTATAAATCAACTTTTTTTGATCAAGGGATCTATATTTCTTCTGTACTGAAATGTCAAGCCTATGAATTAAAATATTTTAGAACATTTGTAGTTCAAAAACGTTTGGTGAGTGAAAGGCCGTCATCTTAGAAATGGAACACTGAGCTTAGCAATACAAAAAGGAATCCAGTACTTACTGCTGTCTAGGAATATAAGGGTAACAAATATGGGTAACTTTTTTTTCCTGTGCTGGTTGCTATACCTTAGCAAGCACCAAAAATTAATACTGTTTTTAACCTACATAATGAAAAATCATAAACTCCAGTGCTTCTGCATACTGTGTTATGTTACAGTCCAGTTTTGTGTGCTTTACTACACAGTTTGGTTACAGGACTTCTGTGCATTGTAAACATAAACAGCATGGAAAAGGTTAAATACCTGTGTTCAGATTGTAAGATCTAGTCCGGACTTGCTGTGTATATTGTAACGTTAAATGAAAAGACAAGCCCTTTGTATTATAGTCATGCAGTCTTATGTATGATAAACAGTTGAATAATTTGTCCTCAGACTCTTTACTGTGCTTTTAAAAAATAATTTAAGACAAAAATGTAAACATAGTAAAATCTCCTATGCAATTAACCTCCTACAAGGCCTCGTCTGCTAGGTATGATTATAGTCAACATGTAAATATTACATACATTTGACACAGATTTTAAAAGATTATGGAAGTAAAACTTAGAGGCATAATACATTATTTGAGTTTTTAATTGAAATAATAGCAAGGTGCTTATGAAATGCCCACACCTTCATCTCTGCTTGATTCTAATTGAAAGACAGCATTATTTCTAGTTTGCAATTGGTATACATTTTCACATCCAATACCTTTCAGATATTTATTGACTTCTTTAGATAATACCTAAACAAAAATCTGACAGCTATATAAACTATAAAACCAGCCCCACAGGCTTACTAACTAAAAGTGCAGAACTAGAGGAATGCACTTCCCCTTCATTTATTTATACCACTACGAACTAAGGCAAAAGTTTTGAAGTGAAAAACATGATCTTTAAAAATATAATACTACCTTTTATTGAAAATAACCTCATTTATCCTGTTATAAGTTAGTTGGCACTTTTTGTCTGCTATCCTTCCTCACAAGATATACCCATTTTGAGTTCAGATTTGCATTCCCCTCTCCCTAACCACTATAACTGATGGCAGCTGTGGTGAACAAAATGGCCACAGCATTTCATCATCCCTCACCTGAGAAAGAGCATAGGATCCTTCTCTATAAGAAGTCAAGCATTGCTTCTCCAAGGATTTGACAAGTTCCTTGATATTGTACCACCTGTTGGCCATAGTAAAGTTTATTTGCTTTATTGTTGTTATGTGTCATTTAAGATAAATTTATAATATTCCTTCTGGGACTCTGGGGCCCAGATCATTTCATGATCGAACCAGCACATTGATTTGAGGCTAGAAACATAAACAGAAGCCAGTGCAGCTCTCTGAGCACAGGTAATATGCATTCTTTTCAGCCAATTCCCAATGCCTGGCAGTTTACATCTGGGCGAGTTAAAAATTCCAAGCAGTATTCAAAGGAAGCCCTATATACAGTGTATTGTAGTAGTCTGATTGCCAGTGCACATGCTATAAAGGCCAAAGTGACAAGGAAGAAAAGCCCCTCCGTTGAATTTGCCTTATTTACCACAGTTAACCATCCCTTATTGGTACAACACTGTATTCAGTTCAGTAAATCAAGTAATTTGCTCATTAAGTTTTAAAAATAAAATTGAATGACATAAAGAACAGTTTATGTCCGTTCAGTTGCACAGTAAAATAGAACAGTTGCATAGTAGAACAGTTGCACAGTAAAATAAATGAAACACAAGCTTCTAGACTGTATTCTGGAGGTCAATATTTCTCAGGATTCTGCAAAGGTGGAATTTCTCTTTTGTGATCTTGGCTCCTAGTGATTATCCAAACTGAAAAGATAAAACCTATTTGCTCATATACATGGACTTAGCATCTTCCTGCTAGGTTGGCTGTGTTGCTCCTTTGTAAAGGGCTACCTGAAAGTTTTATGTAGAGAAGTACTTGTCTTTCCGTGTTACTCAGAAGACAGTTAAACATGGTGTGTGTGAATGGGTGTTACCGTGAATGGATGAATCTGTTAGTTTCAGTCTCTCTATTTCTCATTGTTCCAATATTACATTAGTTTTGTCCTGTTGCTGCATTAGTTTATGATTTTTTAAAGTACACATGAACAGTCATACTAATTTTTCTGTACATTTCTCCTAATATAAGCAGTTTTGTACACAATTGCCTCTAACTTAATGCTTTTTTGTATGTCTTTTTTTGTGTGCATTTTTGTGCACATTTTCCTCTAATACAGTGTTTTTGTACACATTTTTTACATTGGAAAACTGCATCACAGAATTCAGAGAAATGTGAATACCAAAGAATAACTGTTTCGATTGACAGGCTGGTTCAGAAAGTGCAAATTAAGCAGGTTTGCACTGAAATGTGAAACAAATTTCTCCCACACTACCCAACTAGTACCTACAACAGCCACAGCAAAAGGTACATGAATCTAATAAAGCCACATTGGTTTCACTCCTTTGGGTTAATTTTGGCTTTTCCATAATAAGAGTTCAAGGTATTATAAAAATGTGCGAGAGGAAACACTAAACAATAGCCTGTATTCCTTGGGCAATGAAAGCTCTACAGTGCTGCCTCAAAGCCTGCAAAGCTATCATCCATACACAACCACAGTAAGTATTGAGGAAATTAACTTCCCACACAATGCTAACTGTATATGTAGAAATGTATTGGAGCTAGTTCCTTCTTGATCTTTCTTGTAAAAGTTCAGTACTGCATTTAGACCCAGGATCATAGGTAGTCTGATGTTATTTGGGTGTGAAAGTATTGCAGAAGATTTGGCTGCAGGACAATGAGGCTAGAATTTCATACATTATATGCAGAATAATGTACCCTGGAAGTTTTTTTTAAGTGTTTCTGCTTGCCTATAACTATGGTAAGCGAGGCAAAAGTAAGGGCCAGTAGAATTCTTGTTAAGAGAAAAAGGCACATTGAACTATCAGTAACATAGGTTTTTTAATGCTGAAAGTCTCTCCTTTTTTGGAATGTGCCAGTTATGTATGTCAAACAGAAAAAGCCTAGCTTACCTGTAGCAAAGTAAAATACAAGGAGAGATTTAAATCTCAGTTATCATTAGATCTGATTTATAGTCCTAGATATTATAATCCTACTATGACACCTGTACATTCAAATATATCCTATTTGTAGGATTAGTCTATGCTTTCTGGACAAAAGGAGAAGAATGTTCTGGAATTAGTAGTTTTTGTTGCTCCAGATGCAGGGTAAGGAGCCCCCTTCTTTGGGTATGGTAATTTTTCAATTTCTGCCTCAAGTGTCCTGAGGAAAGAGACTGCTCTTTTTCTCTAACTGCTATTTTAATGCTAGGAGGTCCCCTCGCAAATACACATAAACCAAGTCTTCCCCAGCCTGATGCCATCCAGATGTATTGGACTACAATTTCCATTGTCAATGACCACGGTGACTGGGATGATGGGGGTTGTAGCCCAACACATCTGGGGGGAACAAAATTGGGGAAGGCTTGCATACACCCATATTCTAATTGAAAATGCAGCTTATATTTTCCATAAAAGTGTTTCTGTGCATGTGTATACATGTCTCTGAGAGGTTTACCCATTTGTGCAAAGCTATTCATTAAGTGTCTTATCATCTGGAGAAGAAATTGGTATTTAAAGGGCCTCAACAATTTTTTTTTTTAAAGGAGGGTTTTAAATTCTCTGAAATAAAATTTTAAAATGGTTACTTTCCTATTAGGTTTTGTTTGGCATTTCCTCACTACTGCCATCTAGAGGTAGCTACTTCACATTGCTTGATGCTTCAGATAAAAACTGGTGTGATTTTATTTTTATCTGCAAACCAAAGAAAATTGCTACTGAATACTTCAGCTATGGTTTGTTTGAATAATAAAAAAGCTTAGTTGATGGCATCTCTAGCAGAAAATACAATTTTTACCCATCGTGGTTATGCTCAAAGTGTCCATTTACACTGTAGCTGCAGCCAAATTGCATCAGAATCACAGATGCTAAAATGATAGGTTTTAGTCATGTGCAGGAATGAGATGCACTACTTTATTACATTTACTGATTATGTTTTTAATAATCTTTCTTGAACTGAATGCATTCATTTTTTTCTACCACAGCTTATGATTTCAACATTACAATTTGATTGATTGAAGAAGAAAAAAATTCTGATAAATCTAGATTTTGTTTAGCCATGCCTTAAGAATCTATAACCAGATTTGAGGGGTTAGATCCAGACTAACTTAGTTGTACTTGGGTCCCATTGAAATCATTATGAAAATTTAGTCATGACTTCACTTAAGCCCCGTAGATTTCAGTGGGAACCTGAAATATACCTGTGGTATATTTCCTTTTGAAATAAAGAGCTAGTGTTCGGTGCACTTAAAACTATGTTCAGCTTTCAAGCTGAGGTCTGTATTGTTTCTTTGAATGAAGGAGATTGTTTTCTTGAATAAAGCATGATTGGTTTGTTAGATCTTGGGCCCTGATCTTTGCTCAGCTGCATACAAAGTGCAACACTAGGCATGTTTTCTCTGCAGTTACATTGCACTGTCTTCAATGGTGCTTACTCCCAGGCAAGAGTTTTGGATTGCAGATTTAGCCTCAGTTTCCTCACTATACAGTGGATGTTGTTGTGACCTACTTAATGGGCACATTGTTAGTAAAAACGATTTTGTTGTGAACATGGAAAGGGTATTTCAGCAAAATGTTTTCCACAGGAAGCTGCTTAAGGCCCCCTTCTGAATGGCACTGCTCAGTTATCATCATTGTGACGTGTTGTTTAAGCTGTGGGATGAATTCTAAAATGCGAGACATTAGATGCCATTATGGTATTAATATTGCAGGATTACAATATAAACATTTTGGATGACAAGGTTGATTATCTGTGATGCACAGAAGGGAAAACTGATGGTTTCACTTGTAACTCATTTGGGAGAGTTGGGTGGGCTTTTGATACAACAATTCCTATTCCTACTGTAGATCCTTTTATGAACGCAAGTTACTTTTTAAATTTATTCAGGTTTCATTGTGTTATTCCTTAGGGCAGGGCCAAATGTTATTGGACTCCAACTCTCATCAGCCCCAGATAGCATGTCTAATGGTCAGGCATGTTGGGAGTTGTAGTCCAACAGCTCCCCCACCCCTGCTTTAGGGCATTGAAGAAAGCCTACTTATTTCTGTGCATTGTGAGGAGGGCATGAAAGGATTATAAGATTCAATGAGGCTCCCAAAGGTTAATTATCCTGTTTCATTATCCTTATCGATTTGATGAGAGTAGCATCTTTCTATAATTCTACCACCCATTGATACCTGAAATATATAATAAGGATTTTTGAAGTGGTAATGTAAATCAACAGGCCACACAATCCATCCCAGAGCTGAAATGAGTGGGCTTAAACTGAGCTACTAGGTGTGTGTTGGATAGTTGCTGTATTATTTATTTATTATACTCATTTATTTCCCAACTTTAAGGATACAAATCCTTCCAAGGCGGATTACAAACGAAAACAATAAATCAGTACAGCATCAAAGCGTATAGCAGGCTCCTTCCCTCACGGCAGTTGTGGTAGGCAGCCCTGTGGGGATGGAGGAGCAGGAACAGTCCTCTTGTATTATCTTTGCCTGCCTCCTTCACCCTCTTTAGGCTATAGCCCCACACCTTTGGGCTTGCTTAGTGGCACTGAGAGATCAGCTGGACACTCATGAAAATACTTGTTGAAGACTGTATCCATGCAAGAACTGAGGTGATAAATTTTGCCCTTAACAGAGGACATTCTAAAAATAATTTTTAAAGGACTGCATTTCAGATGGAATTGTGTTAACAGGATACGTTGGGTAAGAGAATTCTTCATTCCTGCTAGCTACCTTAAAAGTTACCTTCCAATCTTTTCTAAGCTGTTCATTCCACAAATGCATGCATTTGGACAGGGGGGCATTCTTCAGAGCCCGTGTGAAGTAGTGGTTAGAGTATGAGAATAGGGCTGGGAAGATCTGGGTTCAAATCCCCCCTCTGCCAGGAATCTCCCTGGGTGACCTTGGGCCAGCCTAACCTACCTTGCAGGGCTTTTGTGAGGATAAAATGATGAGGGTGGTGGGGAGAAGCAAATATGCTTCCTTGAGCTTCTTGGAAGGAAGGAAGGAAGGAAGGAAGGAAGGAAGGAAGGAAGGAAATGAATAAATAAATGGCATGTGCTTTGTATTCTGATAGTTCCAGGTCCATCCATTAGCATCTCCAGTTTAAAAAAAACAGATGAGGTAGCTTGGAGATTCACTCAGAATAAGTGATGCTAGGCCAAACAGACAAACATTCAGACTGATATGAGGTGGCTTTCTGTGTTCCTGTGTGTGTGTCCGTGTATATGGGGCGGGGGACTGTATTCCATGTTCTAGAACCTTTTAGTTTCCCGTTTCTAAAGCAAACAGCTTAAAATTGGTTCCTCCAAATGACTTCTCCTGGAGATGGAGAAGTATGGAAGCCCCAAAGGCACCTTCCATGAAGAGGGTTTGCCAGTTGAAGCCCCTTTTTTTGCTTTGAATGTTTGCAGGGACTAAGAGTGCCTGTAAAGACAGTACCCGTAGAGGCAGGCTTGTGAACCACCCAGAGAGCTTCAGCTATAGAAATGTAATAGAAAGAAAGAAAGAAAGAAAGAAAGAAAGAAAGAAAAAAGAATTCAGTTCTTATGCTGGTGAAAGTACCCCTTAATGTGTTCTTTCAAGGAATTTAAGTTTACCAATTTACTTGATGAATTTGTATCATCGATATGGTAAAGTTTATAATATAACATGGATATATAGGCTTCTGCTTTTCATTTCAGCTGTGCTCAAAACATGTTTTGTTACACATTATTCCAGGGGCGGGGAATGCGTGGCCCTCTGGATATTGTGGAACTACAACTCCCATCTTCCCTGACCTGGAGCTGATGGCTGGAGCTGATGGGAGTTTGAGTCCAATGTCTGGTGGGCTACAGGTTCCCCACCCCTGCGTTACCGAATTTATTTATTTATTTAACAATATTTATGAATCACTTAAATAAATGTCTAAGCGATGTAAAGAGCTGGATGTGCCCGATCTCGTCTGATCTCGGAAGCTAAGCAGGGTCAGCCCTGGTTAGTACTTGGATGGGAGACCACCTGGGAATCAGGCTTCCTGCATTGAGCAGTGGGTTGGACTCGATGGTCTTGTAAGCCCCTTCCAACTCTGTGATCTACAGAGGACCAATAGGGACCTGGGCATGTCTGTTGGAAAAAGTATGTTTTAGGAAGTGCCAAAAACCCACAAGGGTTGGTGCCTGTCCAATTTGTAGTAGTAGGGAGTTCTGTAGAGTGGGCACTGTGATACTAATGCCCGTATTCCAAGCCATGATGGACCGAACTTCAGAGATCTTAGGGTAAAAGCCAGAGGATATCTCCTGATGAGCACAGCAACTGAGCAGGCTGGTACAGGATCAGGCGATCTTGTAAGTACCCTGGTCTATTTAATATTTAGCGTCTATTTAATAAATGCCCATGTAGACAGATAATCCTGATTTTGTGAACCTAAAGAAGGCTCACCCTTGTCCTTGACCAATAGCCTTCCATGCTGACGGGAGTGTCAGAACCAGTTTCTGATATGGCAATGAGGGCTAGTACAAATTTTAAAAGGTAAACATTTTCACTTGGGTAGTGCCACACTCCTTGTCTAGACAAAAATATAATGGGCTGGATACAAATTCCTATGAGCTGAACTCTGATGGCTGGGTAGAATAAGGGGGGGGGAGGCTTGGATCCTGAGTTCCACTCTGTTGATGGAAGCTCCTCCTGTTCATGGAAGAGACCAGTGGAGGTTCCCACCAGCAGAAAGAGCGGGGGAGAAAGGATGTGAGTTTTGCGGATTCCCCCTGCAGCTCTCTGTGCCTGCACACATTTCTGGAGAGTTGAGGGAGCCTCTGGAACAGTGTTGGGAGGTGCAGGTGGAAGGGCTGAATTGGAAAACATTGCTTCCACACACACCTCTTTGCCAGCAGGAGCCTCCGCTGGAGGGGAGCCCTTTCCATTTGTGAAAGGGTTAATCACGTTCCAAGCTGATGTATGTATGTATAGCTGAGACTTAGAATGAGCGCCTCTTATAGTGGCAGGCAGAATGATAGACTTTTGCTAATAATGGGTAATATAAATGTATGTATCTAGTTCTCCCTCATAAAAAGAAAGGATCTTAGAAAAGCTACTGACAGCATTATGAGTACATGTCAAAATATGTTCAATTTCTGTTGCCAGAAGAGGACTGAATCACTGGTCTCACTGCAGTACCTTTGCCTTTGTTTCCATGATAAATTAACAGAGGAGCTAGTTTTTAAATACACATACTTATCGAGTTCTCAAATTTGCATCCAATAAAAGGGGTGGGAGGGATTTTTTTATATGTAATTTATTAGTGATTAGGATTTCTATCTCTCCCCCCCTTGCCACCCGCAGTTCATTTTCATCCTAAATAATCTTTGTTGATGATTTAATGTAGTTGTTCATTGTTTATGTGTGTTAACTGCCAGTACCTCTGAGTCATTAGCATCAGGAAGTGGAAACCCAGCAGGTGCTTTCACCGAAGGGAGCAAAAATATTTGTTGCCAGGGGACTGAAAGCACCATTCTGCAAAGCAGAAATGGTCCTCTAGCTGGCAGCAGCATGGAAACAGCACTCGGGAAAAACATTACGGCTACAAACCTCAACTCACTTACTAGGGCAGCCTTCCCCAACATCAGATGTGCTGGACTGCAACGCCGATCTACTGGAGAGCCAACATGGCCATGCTGTCTGGGGACGATGGGACTTAAAATACCAACACACCCAGAGAGCACTGGGTGGGGAAAGCTGTACAATTAATTAATTACATTTTTAATCTGCCCAATAACCAATGTTCTCTGGGAGGATTACAACAGTTAAACGACTAAAATGCCATACAGTTAAAATATAAAATACCATGCAAATGTTTAAAAGAATAAAATACTAAACAAAACAACAAACAGCTCAGGAATAGATAGAACAGCCAGGAATAGATTAAAAAACAAAAACTAGAATGGAGGTCTCTAAAATTCCTGGGAGAAAAGGAAGCCTGGTGCCAAAAAAATAACAATGTAGGCACCAGGCGAACATCTTTAGGGCGGGGTGCCATCACTGAGAAGGCTCTCTCTCTTGGAGCCACCTGCCTAGCTTTCTTTGGCAGTGGCACCTGGAGGAGGGCCTCTGCAGATGACCTAAGGGTCCAAGCGGGTGCATACTAGGGAGTAAGTCCCATCGTGCTTAGACAAAGATGCAGGATACATGTTTTGTTAGGATGGCATTGTAAGAGAGAGATGAACTAACACAAGCCCCCCCTTCGCACATTAATTCTGTAGAGGGACTTTGTGCAATCAAAGAGGCGCTGGGGCTGTGCCGCTGGCCCTGCCCTGAAGGTGGCCTGTTTCCCCATCCCTTTGTTGGGTGCAGAAGTCTGAGAAAGGGAAGCGTAGGACCTCGAACCCTGACTGCGCAGGGCCTCAGCTCCCATGGGGGCCAATTTGCTCTGCTGACCTTTTAATCACGTGGAGCGCCTTAAAGCATGAAGGGGAGGGGTATATTCTATACCTTGGCTGTGTTCAGATGTAATGCTAAGCCCTAGATTGTTTTAACCATGGTTTCTTGAAAAAGCCAGGTTCTGTTTCAGAATTTCCTCACCTTTTAGGGTGACATTCGCATGTCCTTTTAGGCCCCTCTAAACAGGTTAAGCAGCCCACCGCCACAGAGCCCTCTGCACCTGCATTAAAAGCAAAGCAAAACAAAAAAATTGCCACACAACAACAGTGGAATACACTTCATGCGTCTCCTGCATTGTATCTAGTTTGGTCCAAAGTTTCATTTCTAGATAAATGAGCGTGCCATGTGTGTATTTTTAGGTGGGTGATGGTCATAATTCACAGCAACCACAGTGTGATCAAAAACTGGTTTGGGATCAGAAGCAAGGGCTAAAAGCCCCCACGTTCATTGTCTCCAATAAGCAAGGAATATTGAGGATAAAATTGCATTTAAAAATCTTTGGGTTACACCTGGTCATGTAAGCAAGCTCATGTTGGAGTTAAATCAACCATGTAGGGTTCTAATGCATGTTAGAATGCTACGAATTGATATTGGGTCCCCAAATCTCATTCTAAACACCTTTTAATTTTCAGATATTGAACCTATTTATTTATTTATTTATTGCATTTCTACCCTGCCTTTTTTCCTCTTGCAAGGAACCCAAGGCGGCTTACATGATCCTCCTCCTCTCCATTTTATCCTCACAACAACAACCCTGTGAGGTGGGTTGGGCTGAGAGTCTGTGACTGGCCCAAAGTCACCCAGTGAGCTTCCATGGCCGAGTGGGGACTAGAACCCGGATCTCCCAGATCCTAGTCCAACACTCTTGCCACTATACCACGCTGGCTCTATATACCACGCTGGCTGAACCTATAATATAGGATGAGCGAAGTGAGGTGACGGTATACCATGATTTGCTGTCCAGTACTTCTTTGTGGTGGTGCTTGATCTATGCTGGATGCAAACAATTCTGCCTTGACATTTATCTATGGACAGGCCAGTTTTTTTGGAATTTAAGGTTTCCTCCTTTAAGAGAAAACAAAACATCTGCTGGAGGGTGGGGCAGGGCGGGGGACACACACCAATTGCCTCCTCTTTGGACACCACTAGAAAATTTTCCCATTTGGATGTACTAATTTGCCCAGCAGCAGGAAGAGTTCTATGAGCAGACAGCCTAGGAAGGCAATACGAAGCAACAGCTTGAGAGAGATTCTGCTCCAAGAACTGGCAGTTTAATGCAACCTTCGTCAACCTGGTGACCTCCAAAGGTGCTGGACTTTGACTGTCATCCCTCCCAGCCAGCATGGAAATTGGCTGCACTGGCTGACAATGATGGGCATTGTAGTCGAAGTCATCTGAAGGACAACAGGTTGGCATGGCTGGTTTAATAGTTTCCTCTGCATCTTTTGTGCATCTCTATTAACAACCACAGAGGCATTCAGATCGCATCTTCAGATCCAGTTTCTAGCATCTCAGTAGCCCTATTCAGACATTCTAAAATGGAGTACACTAGCCCTGCCCCCTCTGTCTCCATTGCTGTCTGCACCTGGAGGGCGACTTTCTGAAGGGAGGAGCCTTTGCTAGCTGTGGAGGCTCTCCACGCAAATTGGAGCTCTGAATTTCTGGAGTTCCAAATCGTTTAGAGAATTTCCATGGATAGAGAAGTCTCCCCTCTTCAGAAAGTCGCCCTCCACAGCAATGGAGATGGAGGGGGCTGAGGCTACTGCACTGCCCTTCCTTGCATATTTCATATAGTGTGAAAAAGAAAGTACACCCTCTTTGAGTTCTATGGTTTTACGTATCAGGACATAATAAAAATCATCGGGTACTTAGCAGGTCTTAAAATTAGGTAAATACAACCTCAGATGAACAACAACACATGACATATTACACCATGTCATTATTTATTTTACAGAAATAAAACCAAAATGTGTGAAAAACTAAGTACACCTTATGATTCAATAGCTTGTAGAACCACCTTTAGCAGCAATAACTTGAAGTAATTATTCTCTGTATGACTTTATTGGTCTCTCACATTGTTCTGGAGGAATTTTGGCCCACTCTTCTTTACAACATTGCTTCAGTTCATTGAGGTTTGCGGGCATTTGTTTATGCACAGTTCTCTTAAGGTCCTTCCACAGCATCTCAATCAGGTTGAGGTCTGGACTTTGACTGGGCCATTGCAACACCTTGATTCTTTTCTTTTTCAGCCATTCTGTTGTAGATTTGCTGGTGTGCTTGGGATTATTGTCCTATTGCATGACCCAATTTCAGCCAAGCTTTAGCTGTCGGACAGATGGCCTCACATTTGACTCTAGAATACTTTGGTATACAGAGAAGGTCATGGTTGACTCAGTGACTGCAAGGTGCCCAGGTCCTGTGGCTGCAAAACAAGCCCAAATCATCACCCCTCCACCACCGTGCTTGACAGTTGGTATGAGATGTTTGTGCTGATATGCTGTGTTTGGTTTTTTGCCAAACATGGCACTGTGCATTATGGCCAAACATCTCCACTTTGGCCTCATCTGTCCAAAGGACATTGTGATTTGTTCAGAAGCAACTTTGCAAACCTAAGCTGTGCTGCCATGTTCTTTTTAGAGAGAAGAGGCTTTCTCCTGGCAACCCTTCCAAACAAACCATACTTGTTCAGTCTTTTTCTAATTGTACTGTCATGAACTTTAACATTTAACATGCTAACTGAGGCCTGTAGAGTCTGAGATGTAACTCTTGGATGTTTTGCAATTTCTCTGAGCATTGCACAGTCTGCCCTTGGGGTGAATTTGCTGGGATGTCCACTTCTGGGAAGATTGGCAACTGTCTTGAATGTTTTCCACTTGTGAATAATCTTCCTCACTGTAGAATGATGGACTTTAAATTGTTTGGAAATGGCCTTATAACCCTTCCCAGATTGATGGGCAGCAACAATTGCTTCTCTAAGATCATTGCTGGTGTCTTTGCTCTTTGGCATTGTGTTAACACACACACACACCTGGATGCTCAAGACCAGCAAACTCCTGGGACTTCGGCTTTTATAGAGGTGGTCACACTTGCTGATGATCAATTAATCAAGGGCATTTGATTAGCAGCACCTGGCTGCTTCTTAGCTTCTTTATACCTATGGAAGCAGTAAGGGTGTACTTAGTTTTTCACACATGGCTTCTCCATTTTGGCTTTATTTCTGTAAAATAAATAATGACACGGTGTAATATGTCATGTGTTGTTGTTCATCTGAGGTTGTATTTACCTAATTTTAAGACCTGCTAAGGACCTGATGATTTTTATTATATCCTGATACGTAAAACCATAGAACTCAAAGAGGGTGTACTTTCTTTTTCACATGACTGTAAAGATTTTGAGACAATGTTTAATAAAAAGAAGCCGGCAAAAGTTAGTTGTGGCTAAGTCCCATTGAAAGGAAAGTGAAGTCAAGATTCACTTGAGTCCTACTGAATTCAATGGGACTTGTAGCCTGTTCTTATGAATATTTACCAGAGAGTAAGTGCCAATGAATCCATGGTCCTCTTAAGGGAATAGGGCTTCAGCTTTAGTCATCATTTACTTTACTGGTTTTGCTACTATGCCTATATAAGACTTCTACGTTTCTCTTTACTTCTGTTCTGTCTCTCTCAAGGGATCCCTGTGTTCTAATTCTTGCTGCAATCAGATCCTGATCAATGCTGGAGACAGGTAAATGCTAGAATTTCTCTCTCTCTCTCTCTCTCTCTCTCTCTCACACACACACACACACACACACACACTAAATAAATAAATAAATAAAAAATAAAAATTGAGGAATAGCCATTATTGTTGCTTTGTCCCATCAAGCCCACAACACAACCTGAAATATTTTTACACCTAGCAGACAATGACTAATTGGAGTCTGCTTAATGCCCCCTGCATTCTAATGCCCCCTGCATTAGGTTGTCTGGGTTAGGAGTTGGAGGCACTGCACTATAGTGGTTCCGCTCCTACTTGGATGGCTGATTCCAGAAGGTGGTGCTGGGGGATTATTGCTCTGTGCCATGGCAATTGTGCCATCGGGTTCCACAGGGCTCTATTTTATCCCCCATGCTGTTTAACATCTACATGAAACCGCTGGGGGAGGTTATCCGGAGGTGTGGGCTGAGGTGCCATCAATATGCGGATGACACCCAGCTCTACCTTTCTTTCTCATCAAAACCAGGTGAGGCAGTGGCTGTTCTGAACCAGTGCCTGGGCACGGTAATGGACTGGATGAGGGCTAATAAACTGAAACTCAATCCAGACAAGACGGAGGTACTGTTAGTGGGTGGTTCGTCTGCCCGGCTAGGTGATATTCAACCTGTTCTGGAGGGGGTTGCACTCCCCCTAAAGGATCAGGTTCGTAGTTTGGGGGTGCTCTTGGATCCAGAACTGTCACTTGAGGCACAGGTGAACTCAGTGGCACGGAGCACTTTTTACCAGCTTAGGCTGGTATACCAACTACGCCCTTATCTGGACAGAGATAGCCTAGCTACAGTTATCCATGCCCCCGGCTCTGGAATGAGCTCCCTAGTGAGGTTCGCCTGGCGCCTACATTGTATTCCTTTCAGCGCCAGGTGAAGACCTTTTTATTTTCCCAGGCATTTTAGCATTTTAGCTTTCTAAATTTTTGTCTTTGTTGTTTTAAATCTGTATTTTAAACTCCTGCACTGCTGCTAGGTTTTATTGTGGTTGTATTGTTTTAATGTTCTATATATTTTAATATTGTTTTACTGTGTGTTGTTTGGTTTTATTTTTGTGAACCGCCCAGAGAGCTTCGGCTATTGGGCGGTATAGAAATAAATAAATAAATAAATAAATAAATAAATAAATTCTAGTTTAAGACTTTGACTAAATGGAGTCCTTTGGGCTCCAACATCATGCCTGGGGTTTGTTTCCCCCCTCCCCTGCAAACCCTGCTTTGCTTAACATCCAGCCTGAAGAAGTGTGTACCCTATTTTGTGCCATTTGAGTTGGTCCTAATAAACCTCTTACGCTACTGTGGCTTTTGGCTTTTTACTGGATTGTGTCCATTATTTGGAAGTAGCCCCTATTTAAAAAGTTATTGTTACTTCCCAACAATGTATTTGCAGTGGAACAGCCAGCTCCAACTTTTCTGACCCTGTAAGAAATTCTGTCTTTGCCCTGAGATTTCTACACCAGGGTGGGGAAACCTGTGTCACTCCAGATGTTGTTAGACTACAACTCCCATCATCTCTGGCCATTGGCCATGCTGGCTGAAACTGAGAGGAGTCGGTGTTCAACAACCTCTGGAGGGCCACAGGTGGCCCACCATGCTCTACACTATTATAAATGAAATAGGAAGACCTGCCCACCATTCTCACCCACTCCCAACACACAAGGAAGGGTCTGGCAGGAAGGCAAGAGAGACAGTTCCTTGGGTTTACACCTAACATACCGAAGTAATAAGAGCTCAGACCAAAGGCCTATATAGACCAGGATCCTGTTTCCCACAGTGGTCAACTAGATGCCCCAGTAGAAAGCCCACAAGTAGGATATGAGAGCAAGAGCACGCTCCTGCTTGTGTGTGCCAGCTACTGGTATTCAGTGGCAAGCTGCCTGTGATCCTGGTGGTACTATATAGCCATCCTGACTAGTAGCCATTGAAAGCCTTATCCTCTATGGATGCAACACTTAATCTTTATGTTATTCATGGAGGATAGGGCTAGCAATGGCTACTAGTCAGGATGGTTATACGGTACATCCAGGATCAGCAGCAGCACACCTGTGAATACCCATTGCTGGGGGACAATAGCGGGAGAGGGCTGTTGCCATCATTCCCTGCTGTGGGCCCCCTAGAGCCATCTGGCTGGCGATTGTGAAAAACAGGATGCTGAACCAAGTAGGCCTTTGGTTGGATTCAGCAGGGCTCTTCTCACGTTCTGAAGATGCTGTTACCGTGGCAGTATTGCCCTGACGCGATCATGTAAAACCGAGGGCAGACCCTTCCCCCGCCCTCCCCGGAGGGCTGCATTCCTTCTGGAGAGTTCGGGGGGGGGCTTGCCAACAGTGGGTGGAGCCAGAGCCAGTAATGGGGGGGGGGGGCTGAACCTTCCACACACATACTCGCTTTTGCACTCACCCATTCACACTCCTACCTATCAATTCCTCTCTTTCTCCCCTCTCATAGGAATATAGGAAGCTGTCTTATATTAAGTCAGACCAGGGCTGGCCCAAGACATTTTGCTGCCTGAGGCAAAGAACAAGATGGTGCACTTTCCCATTCCATGTACATAAGCCGACTGGACTGGCAGTTGAATCTTACTTCAGTACTGTGGATGGGACAGTGTCCTCCACTGCATCTGCGGGCAGCAGGCTAACTTTGGGGGTGCAGGGCCGGCTGCATAGCACACAGCTCTCTCCTCCAACACCTTTCTGCTGCCTCCCAGCATCTACTGCCTGAGGCGACCTCACTCTTCTTAATGGTAGGGCTGGCCCCGAGTCTGTTTAGCTTGGTACTGACAACACTGGCTGGCAGTGGATCTCCAGGGTTTGAGGCAGAATTTTTTCCAGCCCTACCTGGAAAACCTGGGGATTAAACCTGGGACCTTATGCATAACAAGCAGGTGGTCTACCACTCAGCCATGCCCGCCCCCTGCCCTCCCCCTCTCTCCCCCTCTCCCTCTCTTTCACACACACACACACCACTGGGTGCTTTTTAGAAAAGGGGCATGGAGGGGCACTTTTCAGGGGGAGACAGCATGTGGGGAGGGTTAATGTTTCCCTCTCCAGCTGTGACTCCCCTCCCCCCAAATTGAAACAATCTAATTGCTGCCTGAGGTGATTCTCAGGGTGGGTGGACAGCACACAGGGAGGATTAACCCTTTCACCCCCCCCAAAATCACACATGCAGGAATTACACCTTAAAGAAAGCTTCCATTGACACCAGTGGAAACATTTTTACAAGCCTAATTGCTGGCGGGTGGCCACAAAGATGAGGAGGGTACACTGTGGGCCAGATGGGGAGGATTCACCACCTCTCTTTTAGGCACCCCCCCCATTACTTAAATCACTGTCATGGGCAGCCCAAGACGTTTTGCTGCCTGAGATGAAAGACAAGGTAATGGCTCCCCCCCCCCCCGCCATTCTAAGTACAGAAGCTGGCGAGATTGGCAGTTGAATCTTGTGTCATTGGAGCCACAACTTCCACTACACCTGAGTACAGCAGGTGAGGTTGGGGGGCACAGGGCAGGCGTCGTGGCATGCACAGCTCTGTACTCCAGCCCCTTGCTGCTGCTCCTCCCCATCCCCCACCATCCAGTGCCTGAGACAGCCTCCTGACTCTGCCTAATGGTAGGGCTGGCCCTGATTCCTAGTAGAATGGCAGGTTCTCTTCAATTTACTGCTGTGTTTGATTGATGAAAGCTTTCATCACAGATTATCTTAAATATATATAAAAATAGTTAATTGTAAAAGCTGCTAGCCATGTGAAAGAGATTCTCTTGGTGTTCCAAAAGATATGACTTCAAACGGAACACTTGACAAAATTTCTAGCCACATCAATGCCTCATGAAAGAGTTTCCACCACAGATACTATTGCAGACAAGCTGAACAGATCCCTTGACTCTGCCAACATTAATATGTTAATGTGTTTTAAATTCATAATTGAAGAGCACCAGCTGGCTGGGAGAATAGAGCTACTGCACTACCAGCTCTTGTTATTATATGAAGCTTCCGTTAAACTCACAAACTTGAGAGGGTCAGCAGATTGTCTTATTCACAAATGAGTATTGAAAAGATTGCTTTCTTTTTTCTAAATGATGGGCCAACGCCAGCAAAGGGTAGTCAATGGGCAGAGCAATATTACAACTTTGTGAGGGAAAACTCCAAGGATTTCCCTCACCCCACCCCTTGTAGCTACTGTGGGAAAGCTTCATGGTAGCTTCTCTTCCAAGGTCACAACAGCAGCCTTGGAAGAGAGTTTTGGAGGGTGAGAAGGGGGCAGGATGGTGGATGGGGTAGAGGAAGGAGAGATTTGGATCAGCTGGATTCACAAACTTCTCCATCACCTGTCCCACCCACTGGAAGGTAAGTTAACTAGAGCCAGTGTGGTATAGTGGTTAGAGTGTTCGACTGGGACTCAGGAGATCTGGGTTCTAGTCCCCACTCAGCCATAAAGCTCACTAGGTGACTTTGGGCCAATCACTGACTCTCAGCCTAACCTACCTCTCAGGGTTATTGTGAGGATAAAATGGAGATGAGAAAGATCATGCAAGCCACCTTGGGTTCCTTGCAACAGGAAAAAAAGGTGGGGTATAAATGTAATAAATAAATAAGATGGTCTCGGGCCAGTCTAGCTGAAAATAACTAAATCGGAGGAACAGGAGGCTGTAAAATCTTCCATCCTCCTCTCACCCTACCTGGCTCTTGCTGGCAGGGTGTTGGATAGACGGAAGGTGACCTCAGACCCCTCCATGTATCGAGAGCACAATTCACAGGATTGTACTCTAAAAGCCCCATTAAAGAGAAACAACAACCAGTCATGACTGAATTCCATTCAATTGCTTTCAACAGAAATTATCTGTAACTAACTTTTTGCTAGATTGTGACACATTAGTGGCTGCTTTTTAAAAAGTGTAGGATTTTTTTAACACTTAAAAAGTGTAGGGGCCTTTTTTTTACAGTTAAGAGAAACTGTTGTCTTCATGGGGGATCCCACAAAACTAACTTTGCCCAAGTTGTTATAATATCTAAATGTATATAAATCTAATTGGTTAGTCATAGAATTGTAGCATCATCAATGGAGGCTGGTGGCTCCATGTCAGTGGGGTATTGAACCCACTCCGGGTTTCAGTCAGAACCAGTCAGAACTCTAAAGGAGCTATCACACCTTGGATAGCTCCTTTAGAGTTCTGGTTGAAACCTGGAGTGGATTCACTGCCCCACTGACATCAGAGTAACCAACCTCCGCTGAGCATCTTGAAGATGGAGGGACTTCAAAAGTCACCTAGTGGAATCCTGTGCCAATGCAGGGGACTCATTGCTACAGCATTCCTGATAGGTGGCCATCCAGCCCCTGCTTAAAAACCTCTAATGAAGGAGAGTCCACCACCTTCCAAGGCAAATCTGTTCCACCGTTGAGCAGCCCGTATCATCAGGAAGGAGCTATATTGGGACTGATACTTTTTAATTTGTTCAGCAATGATCTGGAGTGAGGTGGCCAAGTTTGCAGATGACATAAAATTATTCCGGGTGGTAAAAATAAAAAGGAATTGTGAAGAGCTCCAAAGGGATCTCTCGAAACTGGGGGAATAGACATCAAAATGACAAATGTGGTTCAATGTAAGCAGTTGGTATATTATCAGAGTGTTGGACTTTGCAAGCTGCATGTAGGTATCCGTTGTGAATAAAGTCATAGTATGCTAAAATCTGTAGGGATATGGTGGTGTAGGATACTGTGTTCCTATTATGTTTGTAAAATGAGAATGGCACTAGACTTGCAAAATAAAGGCAGCCTATAATATCCTCTAAATAAAGAATGTAAGTGGTATCTGAAGAGTGTTAACAGAATAATTTAACCTGAAAAAATAATGGCAACTCTTTTTTGAGCTTGCTAGTTTGATTCCAGGTCTGAATATTTTATGCATGGGATGCCAGTATGACACATTTGCAACTTCTGAATTTTCGTTATAGGAACAGTTAGAAATGGCATCCGTTCCAAAATGCAACTTTTCACAAAAAATGAACAAAACCAAGGGACAAAGCATATACTCTGTGTGGGTGCTCTCCAGTGTGCATGGTCTATGGAAATGAATGGGAGCTATTCAAGACCACTGTGTGAACTTCCTGGTGGATTGTGACCAAAGAATATACACAAATAATTTGGGTTCTTTAGTAAGCAACACAAATAATCTTAATGAAGATATTTGAATTCCTCAGACCTGAATTTAGTATTTAAAAATATTATTTATATTTTAATGAAATGAAGCTTCTGTCACAGCTTAAAAGTAATTAGAGACATAATTTTCAAGTAAGAACTTCACTACAGTAAGTAAGCATCGATATAGTAGGCATTGAAGCCCCCAAATTACAGTTCTTGTAGTACTGATTTTTGTTTGTAGAGGGCACCAGTGAACCTTCCAGATCTTCCACACATCATGACATGAGCCCTGAACCTGCAGATCTTTACACCGAGATGTAACTTGACTTATATAAGTATACTTCAATGGAAAGATTAAAGCAGGCAAGTTATTAACAAGCTTAAATTTTTGCAACACCGTTGACCAAGATAGTGTTGTTAATAATGTGGAGATTTGCTTTAGTACCAAGGTCAGGTTTTGTTTTGTTTGCTCAAAATAGAGTTTTATTTAAAGAAATCACAGAAGATGAGATCCTTAATGGATGTAAACAGACATGACAATTAATGAATGATATTCTGGTTCCATTAAAATCAACAGTAAACTTCCCTGGATTGTTTATTCCACCTTGGGCTACAAAAAGATGAAGACCCTGCACATGTACCAGAAGTTGTAAACATTCAAGTACAATAATGATCATTTTCTCTAAAAAGTCCTGTATGAAACAACTTTGACACGGAAGATGCTCAGCAGTCGTATTTGGTGGATTGCACTTTGAGAATATTCATTGCCCTTTTACTTTTATAAATTGTGCAAGATTATTTCAGGTAGGGTAACCAAAGTAGAAATGAAATACATATACAGGAAATACACAGGCAGGGATTTCAGCTGGATCTGGATTCATAAATTAAGCTGTTGTGTGAAGAAGCACATGTTTTAGGTTCCTAAAATTTCAATCTCATGCAGCCCAATCCTGTGCGTGGCCACTCAGAAGGGACTTACTGCCAGGTGTGTATAGCAGACTGCAGAACCTGTTGCAGCTTGAGGGAAAACAAAAATTCCATTTTGGAGAAGCTGTCAGGGGGGCCACATTCCAGTGACGGGCAGAGCCAAAGGAAAGGGACCAAAATACAAAACTTACCAGCATATTTTAGCTTGAAGCTCTTACTGCCAGTAAATAAGTCCTAGGAGAAGCATTCCAGCCTTTTAGAATGGCAAAAAAAAACTGCATAAAAGGAAACCATCAAATGACAGGTGGTTAGGGGAAAGGAGGTGGGGCCAGGGGTATGGCCTTCTGAGGGCCCCCAGAGGGCCAGATTTGGCTGTCAGGCCTGACGTTCTGCACCCTTGGTATATAGTGTTGCTTCCTTAGACATTTTATACTTTAGTGTTGTGGTCATCTCAATTAAGGGTGCAATCCTATGCATATTTAGACAGAAAAAAGGCCTACAATTCCCAGCATGCCCCAGCCAACAAGGCTGGCTGGGGAATGCTGGGAACTGTAAGCATTTTTTTCTGTCTAAACTTATATAGGATTGTGCCTCAAATCAGTAAGATTCCACAAGTGGTCAGAAAATTCCCCTTCCGTGTTGTTTAATAACGAAAAGGTTGCCAAACTGTTTTTGTTCTGCCATGCCTTTGGTTTGTTTAGATTTTCCACAGTTCTTTGATGTTAATATATTGCTTCTGGTTTTTAGTTCAGTTTTTTGTTTATTTTTATTTATTTATTACATTTCTATACTGCCCAATAGCCAAAGCTCTCTGGGCGGTTTATTGTTTTATAGATTGTATATTGTTTTAATTGATGCTGAGCAGCACTGGGGAAGGAGATGAGGGGCCATGGGCCAAAAGGCAGGATGTAAATATTTTAATCAGTAACATGAAAATGAATTAATTATGACAAATTATCAGATCAGTTGTGTATATATTAAAAGAATGAAAAACACTACTCATTGTTGGTCAGCTTTGAAAATCCATTGTTCATTAACAGCATTCCATTCTTCTCTAGTTTTCAACATTTTCAGTGTAAATAATTGACACAAAATACATTGTTAAACTCCTTAATCAGTCATTGTAGAAAAATAGAAGTGTGTGGGACATTCTTAGTACAAAATGTTGGAGAAGCTTCCCCACTGAAAGCATCGGAAGCTTTGAGTTTTTAAGCTTATATTACAAAAACGAGGTTCCATAAACTTTACATTGGATACTTCATTGAGAATAACAAAGACAATTTGAGAGACTTTAAGCCTTGTGTGCCCTACTCAGAACATTACAGCTTACACATGCATGGGCCAGAATGATGCGGTTGATTTTTCTGTGCTAAAAGGCACAAAGAAAGCTTAATAGGGCCTTCAGATCCACTTTTCATGACACATTTCCATATTTTTTAAAAAATCGTAACAAACTTGCCATGACTGATTACAGAAAGGCTCCCCAAAATTACGAGATCAAAAAGCTGATTGCCTCAATGAAGTTTTCTCTTTGTGGGGTTTTACTTTTGCATTCTCTTGCATTCTCATTAGTAGAGCAAGCTGACAACAGCCATGTTGGATCTTCCCATAATTGATGTTCCCACCATTTTCTAACCTGTTCTTCCCCTCTCTATTATAAAGTTACTTCTGATATATGCTAACACACTACCATGAAATATTTAGGGAGACACTTCATTCTCAACCCTTAAAGCTGCAGCTGGTGATAGGGGCAAAAGAATTAGGTTCCAAACCAAGAGGTTTTGTTTCTCAGCCACTCTGGTCAAATATATTTTAGACAAACAACATATATTCATCTCCTTCTGCTCTCTGCTCCCTCTCCTCACAATGTGGAGCACGGCTGTGGATATAACAGTCCATCGCAGTCAGTGACATCTTCTGTCATGCAAACTGTTTCTGCCCCCAAGCACAGACTAATAGATAGGTGCCCCAGTCCAGCAAGGGACATCCCATGCACAGTTGATGTAGTTGTGATTGGGATGTTCATCCAGTCCCTGCTGGATCCAACATAGATGTGTCAGATGGCGGTATACAGACCCCCCCTCTTCTAGGGCTACTAGTTGCACATATTAAAGAGCCTCTAGAGTTCTAATGAGGTCAGGGTGAGCTGTATAAATATAAATAATCAGCATATTCTGACTCCGTGACAGCATACAAAGGGCATCTAACTACATATTAACATTATCTACAATGAAACTAGCTCAAAAGTGGAAATGACAGGAAGTAGCAGTTCTATGCTTCCTGGTGAAATTTGTCAACTTGGTATATAAAAATGCAGAAACACCTTTTAGGGAACTGCCAAAGTAGTAAAAGCCATATGTACGGGTCACTTCTTTGTGAAAGTGACCAGGAAATATTTTCCCAAACCCAATTAGTATGGTGTTTGGCTGGTTTTATCAGACTAGCTCAGTGGTACAGCATCTTGGCCTAGAAGTGAGCGCAGCTTCTAGGAGTTGTGAATTACAGATTTGTCATCACTCCATAAAACTTAAATAACTGGAACTGTATTCAGCAAAAATCAGCACACTGATGAGAAATTAATGTGAAGGATCTATCACAGTGCAAAATTTCTACCTGCCTACTAGATTTCTCCTGAGTTACGTATTTTAAAACATGGTTATATATAGATATATATATTGTACAAAAAATAATTTAAATTCTTCTCAATGTACTTTTGATTTCCAGATCAGGCAGGTATCAAGACAAAATTAAGGCTGTAGTTTGTTTTCTTTTTTGAGGGAATTGTCTCACTTTGTTTGAATGGGCATTTGCACTATGGAGCCACACCAATTGTTTTCTATTTACATGGTTGTCTTTGTTCTGCCAACCTTACTTTGAGCAGTAATTTACTCTGGATACTGATTGCTACCAAATTCCGTTCAGGATAAACGGTTTCAATTGGAGCTGGACAACTTTATTTCTATTGAGAGATATTTCCACAAGCACAAATAGCATAATGTAGGTACCCTTGGGAGCTGTTACCTGTCCTAAACAAGCAAAGAAACAAAATTTCTCCCAGCCTGTTCTTTGTCCTAGCAAAGAGGTTTATACATTTGGGAGTATGTTGACTTCCTGTACCAGTGCAATGTCACATTACATTGCATTTTGAATCTAATGTTTTGTGACAATGCAGCAAGCTAGGTCAATGCACCATCAGCAGACATGGTCATCATCATGTGATTGTGCAAAGATGTCCAGCAACACAGGAATGGTGATGGATGATTCAAAGTCTGCTTGTTGTGGGGGCAAGGTGTAAATCAGGGGTGGGCCACACTGCTGCCCCAGTGGTTGCCATACTGTTGTTTATGCTGTCAAATATACTGATAAAATTGGGGAGGACAGAAGGGAGCTTCCTTTTAAAAGCAGAAATGTGTGGTTTGCTGTCTAAATTTGGTGATGAGGCAGCAAAAGGGGAAAGGGGATATTTTGCTTCAAACTAGCCAGGCACAAGGAGAAGGGGACGGCAGAGGATGAGATGGCTAGATAGCATCACCGATGCAATGAATATGAACCTGAGCACACTCCGGGAGAGAGCGGAGGGCAGGAAGGCCTGGCGTGCTATGGTCCCTGGGGTCACGAAAAGTCGTACATGACTTAACGACTGAACAACAACAACAAGAAGCCCCCCTTTTTGCCACCACCAAATTTGGTGACGAATTTATGGTCTTGAAAGGAGGCTTCCCCCACTCTTCACTGCTGAGCCACCAAACGTTAGCAGCATATTTGGTAGTGTGGCAGAGCCAGGGTTAGTGGGGGCCTGGAAAGGGCCAGGAGGGCCACATGTTGACCACCCTGGTGTCAATGGTCAGAATCAGATTCCTGCTATGGCATAATGGAAAAGACCAAAACCACCTGATGTACATGAGGATTGAATCTGATGGAACTCTTACCAAATGACATTTGAAGTCGTTTCCTGAACATAGATAGGTATGGATTCCAGGGGCAGTTCCCAAAACAGATTTCTAGACTTATGCCTAGTGCCGTTCACAAAAGTATGCTGATTATGTAGTTCAGCATAATTATTTTTTCATGTATATGCATGAATGGGGTGGCTTCAAAAAGTGAGCTGCAAATATTCCATTGAAAGAAGCTCAACAGATGCCACTCTGATAATATTGGCATAATTGCTGCTGCATATTAATTTGGGATTGGGGTACAAAGATATTACTTGGTAGGCTTCCTTAACATGAAAAATGATGATGAAGAACCTTGGGGAGTGGGGTATCCAGTGATTTAATTAATGTATGTGTGTATGTTGAAATAAGCATTTAACCTGGTAATATTTTGGTGGCTTGCCATAGAAGGTTCTTTTCTCCATGAATCCGTGGATAAACAGCTAAACATTTGTTTAGGTCTACTCACTCTCCTTGATAACATGCTTGATGGGCTGAAAATGTTTAGTGGTAAAATCTTTGCAAGCTTACTTTATAGTATCCTGGAAGATAGCATGGGATTGAAAGAAAGAGGGTAAAGACTCATGGGTATTTTCTGTGGTGGCCAAAAAGCTGACCCAAGCCATGAGGATGAAGTCAACAACATGTAATGCTGCTTGCCATGCCTCACAGCAGCCTTCTCTAATCTGATACCCCCCATTTGTTATGACCTCAACTCCCTTCAGTCCCAGCCAGTGTAGCCAATTGTAAGAAATGCTGGGAGTTGTAGTCCAAAATGTCTTTAGAGAACCAGATTGGAGATGTCTACCTTGCACATTCAGTGACTGGGACAAATTAGCCATTTTGTTCCAGGGACGGGCAACTTGTGGCCCTCCAGAACTTTTGGCCTACAATTCCCATCATCCTTAGCCAGCATAGCTGATGATGAGTGATGATGGAAGTTGCAGGCAAAAATATCTGAGGGCCACAAGTTGCCCACCCGTGCATTAGATAGTTCAGCTTGAATTATGTGCACTGGTGGCATTATGGGTAGGGATGCTATATAGACATTGTGTCTACTTATTGGCAGCTGTCAACCATTGGGAGAACGTGACTCGGGAAAGCACTTAAGGCACTACTCATTATAAGTAAAGATGGCAGAATGAGGCCTACAAATTGTGCTCAACTGACATCACAGAAATGACATGGGTGCAAGGCTGGCATGCTGGTATCTCATGAGAGATGCCTTTCTAAGGATTACCCACTGGTGCAATGTTATTTGGGGAATATTCAAGACATATGAAGTACGTATTATGATAGTGACATTCAGCTGAAATTCAATTGTTTTCTTTCACACAGAACTTCAGCTGAAGATGTTCTCTGCTGAACTATGTATAACATTCAAAAAAATTCCATGGCTTATATAGGTCTGTCTGTCTGTCTATTCTGTCTGTCTGTCTGTCATCTATTTATCAAACTACACAGTTTTTTAACTGAATGTTTTTGAAAACCAAAAAGTTTCCCAAGGTATTGCACTTAAAAGGGTAGCAGCCCAATATACAACTGTTGTAGACAAATGCTATACAAAGAAATCCTTGCCTTTGGCAAGAATCAGCCACAGTTAAATTCTAGCTGCCCTGCCCAAATAACCATAAATGGTTTCACCATATAACATTATGAAGGATGGGGTCATTTTGTAAACAGTTTCACAGTATATCAGGAATCATGTTGTAATTTCTCTGTCCTCCCCCCCCCCCGCCCCCCAGACGTATGGCTTTTTAGAGTTAACTAAATCATCGCTTAAGAAAAGAGTGAGGTACTCTAAATAGCTGCCAGTCTGGTACAATGAGGAAAATGGCATGCATTAATGGGGCAGTTATATAAGGGTGCCAAACAAACTCTAATAAACTTCTGGTATTAGAACTATAATGCCTTCTCCATGGTGGGCTATATTTTTTTGCATCCTATTATTTTCTAAATTATATATCTAAACCTACATTAATTGCACACATATATACATTATTTAGAGGTTCTTCACTATAGTACTTTTTTACATGCTGGGTTTATTACTAAACTGAAAGAGAAAGTAATTACATAAGGCATATGTACAGTATCTCATTGAACTGCAGATCTCTCTGTTCACCTTGGGTCTTAAAGCTGCAATGCAGGCATCTCATTCAAAACTGTCTCGGGGGAATATATAAAAAAGCTGGAGTTAAAGCTCAGGACATGAATGAATATTACTTACAGTCACTCCATTTGTGTTTGGCCCAGGTTAATGAATGTCTGCCCCTTTTTCTTAAAAAAAAACCCCAACCCCAACCCCAAACCAGATACCTGTGTATGAGAACACTGGTTTTTCCAGTTGAAAAGCAGAACAATGGTAAGAGATTACATAGTAGAAGAAGGGACATTGCAGCTTTAACCCAAATCTTTCTCTTATGAGCAGTCAGGCATTTCAGACCTTAAATGTCTTGCCTTCTTCCCCCTTTTAAAGGACAATTTGTGGTTTTCTTTCCTATCCTAAGTTCTAAACTTTGGACTCATTCTCTAAGTTGGCCACATCACCATTCCTTTCAGTTTGTTCTTCATGGCTCTTGGCCTCTTCTTCAGTATCCATTATGGCATGCTGGTCTAACTGGCTGGACACAGACCAAGTGAGGGGTAATTCTGCTCGACTAGCCATCTCTGCCAGTTCTTTGGCACTATAAGATGGTGTGTTGGTCTCGTATGTTTCGTGAAAGTTATTGTAATCAACTTCATAAAATCCATCCTCTAGGGTGAGGACAGGTGTAAAACGATAACCCCACAGGATCTCACTGGCAACATAAGAACTTCGGGCTTGGCATGTCATCCCTGGGAAGAAAGAAGAGAGAAATTAGAAGCATTGAGGACTCCCAAGAGTAGTACTGTACACAGTTACTGTACACATAGCTACAGTTGACAGGAACATTGAGCTAGATAAGCAAGTAAAATGTTTGCTACACTGAAGATCTACTAGTGTACAAAAATGATAACCTAATATACAATCCAGCAGGCCAATTTTATTTTATTTCTCCCACCTGCATTTTACTGTGGTATCAAGATAAAGGTACTGTTAATGGGTGGTTTGTCTGCCCGGCTGAGTGGTGTTCAACCTGCACTCCACTGAAAGGATCAAGTTCACAGTTTGGGGGTGCTCTTGGATCCAGCATTGTCACTAGAGACACAGGTAACCTGGGTGGCACGGAGCACCTTGTATCAGCTTAGGCTGATGTACCAACTATGACTATATCTGGACAGAGCTTAGTTACAGTTATCCATGCTATGGTACCCTCTCGCTTGGATTACTGCAATGTGTTATACGTGGGGCTGCCTTTGAAAATGGTCCAGAAACTTCAGCTGGTCCAAAATAGGGCAGGGAGATTGTTAACAGGGCCGGGACTGCAATATGATCATATTGCACCCGTGCTTTGTGATCTGCACTAGCTGCCAGTCTGTTTCCATGCCCAATTCAAAGTGCTGGTATTAACTTCTACAGCCCCAAATGGCTTGGGGCCAAGTTACCTGAAGGATTGGCTCCTCCCATATGTACCGGCCCGGGGCTTAAGACCCTTCTCCAGGTGCCCTCACCAAATGAGATGAGGTGGGTGGCTACTAAGGAGAGGACCTTTTCAATGGTGGCTGGTTGTGGAATGCGCTCCCCAGAGAGTTTCACCTGGTGCCTATGCTGTTGTATTTTCAGCACCAGGTGAAGACCTTTTTATTCTCCCAGGCTTTTTAGTCCTTCGTTTTTTTTAAAAAAATAGTGTTAATGTGTTTTAAGATTTTTACACTGCTGCTGGCTTTTACCTTGGTTTTTATTCTCATTTTATTCCATTTTAGAATTTATAATGTTTTTATATAATGTTTTATTATGTTGTATTTTATGGTTTTAAGTCTTGTTTTGTTAACCATCAAGAGCTTCGGCTATTGAGTGGCATAGAAATGCAAAAAACAAACAACTACATCGTTTCAAAATTGCATATTAAGTGCATTTTTGTTCCAGTTCAGGTTACATTTTTTAAAATTTGGCACTATGTTAACTTAGGGCACAATCCTATGGAGATAGTCATCAGCCTCCGAACTTGGAGGCTGATGACTATCCAATGCAGGATGGCCAGAGCACAGAGGCGATCCTCACCTCCATGCTCTGGCCGCCCTGCATTTTTGGCTAGACAAGCAATTTCACCTGTCTAGCTGGAGAGCTTTGGAGCAGAAGGGTGGGGGGAGGCCATGCGATGCATAGGAAGGCTCCAACCCTGGTTCTCAGAAACCAAAAAACCCTATGGCTCTCTAGACAGTGTCTAGTGGCCATAGGATTGCTGCTTTAGTTATCCTTTCTGCCTGTTCTCAAATGGCTAAGGTGTTTAACTTCGCGAGGTCTTCATTATCCATCACTTACTTTCAAACAGAGATGAGAAAATGCTCTCTGATAAAATATTAATGTATCAGTTTGGTTCCTATCCCATCTTGGGGTCTCTGGATGGGATAGAAATCAAAATACTTTGTTGTATTATTTGTTGTTTCAAAATTACTGCAAAATAATAATGTACCCAAGAATTACCTAACCTAAGGAAGAGCAAGTGGAAAAATGCTTGCTCAGACTTTTCTTATACCTGAGATCAGGGATGTTGGAGAAATCTGCAGTGGAATCAAATAAGTTTGGACTTCTATGAATCTGACCCATGGATTCCACAGCAGACCAGCTTTTCCCAAATCTCATGGATTCTGTGGATTTGCTGATTGAGTTTTTACTTTCTGGAATTTTATGCAAATTTAGTCATAGAAAAATATATGAAATTAAAAAAATACAGGCCAAAAATGCACATTGCCCCCATAAGATAAAGCATGAATATGCACATTTTGGGGGGACTGGCACATTTGGGGGGATTTGAACATTTTTGCAAGTGCAAATTTGTGCAAGTGCAAATTTGCGCCAGTGCAAATTGGCACAAATTCAGGAAACTGGAAGAAAATTGATCCCGCTAATGAGCGGACAGTGGAATGAAAGGCACCTAACAATTCACAAAATAGTGACATAACAGATTTTACAAAATTTGTACATCCCTACCTGAGATATAGGGTGCTGCCAGACAAGGTTTTTGTGTAATTGTTCTGCCTCATTCACAGAAGTTTACTGGAGGTAGGAATGGGGAGGGTCCAGATGACATTGACATCTTCCACTTGTAACCCTTCCGTGTTCTCCCACCACTTCTTTTGACTTTTTTCTTTCCACAAAAAATGCATTAAGAAGGGAAAGACGTGATGGGCCAGTTCATACATCACAATAAGCCATGCTGAAAATGAGCCATAGTGGGGGGGGTGGGGGGTTGATCCCTAACCCATATTACTCCCAAAAGACGATCAGGCACTCTACAGCATGCCATTATTTGTTTTCCCCTTGGTCTCATGCCTGCTGTCTTTGTGACATAGCCTCAGCAGCCTACTCCATTAGAAGTTTACTAGAGTAGAGTTTTTTTGTAGGTTTTCCCCCTGCTTTCAGGGAGATGTGTGCATATTGAAAGTTATGTTTTTGACCTTTGGGGAGATTTGTGCAAAGGTAACTTTTTTTTTCACCTCCAGGGAGATTTGCACAAATTTGCTAAAGCACAGTAGTTACTTCGAATTTGCACAAATCTCCCCAATGGTGAAAAAAATAATGTTAAATTTGGAGGGGTGGATGGTGAGGGAGGATGGAGGTGGGAGATGGCACTAGTGAGATTGTGAGGAGCAACCAGGTTTTTTGATGCTCTTGCCAGGCAGTTCTGTAGCCTTTTCCAACAAGCCATGCATAAGTCACTCTGACTGGGTTCGCACGATCACAGAGGGAAAATACACCATGGTGGCTTATTTTCCTTTCCTGCACATGCTGTTTGCAAGCAGCCCAATTAGCATAATTACCCTCACTGGGCATGAATTGTCATGAAGTCCGAACCTGGCCAGGATGGGTGGCTGGGTTGGTTTACAAACCACCCTGAAACTCGTGGCTCATTCTAGGGTTTCAGGGTGGTTTGTAAATGACCCCAGCCACCCACCCTTGCCAGATTCGGATGTCATGACAACCCATGTCTGGTGAGGGTAATTACGTGGCTCATGACTGGCATGTGCTGGGAGGGATAATAAGCTGCCATGGTTTATTTTCCTTCCACAATCATACGAACCTACCATCTGCCATGTTCACACATCATGACCAACCACGCTGAAAACAAGCTACCCTGAAGAACTCAACCCAAGCCATGGGTTCTCAGGGTGTCTTGTGCATGATTAACAAACCACACTAGGAAACTGTGCTGGGTTTGGATGTTTCAGAGTGGCATGACAAGCCACCCTGAAACGAACAAGGGGAACAACCCACTATGGGTTGTCATGTCATGTGAACCAAGTCAGAAGATTCACAATGTTTTTGACTGGTAGTACTAGAAGATGTCCCTTTGGAAGAACTCATAGTGATGTCATATTTATCAATGGACAGGCAACCTAAACATTCAGAATCATCTTGGCAAGGAAAAGAACTAAAAAGAACTTGGCAAGGAAAAGGCAAAACTAGACATGACATTTGTCATGGCCACTCGTGACTGATTTTTTTTTTTTTTTTAAGAAATAGCTGGCATGAGGTGGGTGGGCAGTAAACCCGATTGGGGCTGTGGTGAGGTGGAATTCTGGGGTGGCATATGTTCGTATGATTAAAACTATTCCACAACAATATAAATACAATATAATTAAAATGACAAATAACCATCATAGCAACCCATTATTACTATTTGCTGTTTTATGTAACAACGTTCTGGAGATAACCATTAGAGCTATGTAGTATAATGAATTGTGCCTGCTTCTAATTCTTGGCATGCTAAGCGAGGAGAAACCCTCTTAACTCTGATCTGTGATTCCTCTCCCTGCCTCCTTCCCCAGCCTCTGATAGCCTCCATGGCTCTGGGCTTTTGGAAGGGTTGGGGCTTCTGGGAGGGAGAAGGGCCTCAGCTGAGGCCCTGCAGGCTGGATAGTCCAGCCTGGTGGGCCAAATTGTACTGCAGGCCTGAGGTTCCCCATGCCTGTGATAGGGGAAGTATAACCTTTATCTAGTTGGCAGATGGGACTCTGGTTTGTAATGCTGGAATGTCTCTTTGTAGTAGCTTAGATCGCAACAGAGAGCAGGCAGTGAAAGATTTTTCTTCCAGCTGAACCTTCTGTTTCTGTATATGTGTCTATTGTTGAAGTTCAGCTGACAGCATCTGAGAGAGACTACTGATACCAATCAGCCTCAAGGGGCCAACTTTGCCCTTGTGGCATATACATCAGAATGGCTCCTCGCATTTACATTTTTGTTTTATGGGAGTGATCGGCATATCACTCCTGGGTCACCATTTCTCTTGAACCGCATGTTACCAAAAATTGTCTTCGGATAAATTGTTGCACAACAATGTGGAATGTTCAGAAAGGTTCCCTTTGCTTCTTTCTTGAAAACTCCATGTGGATTTTGAATTCTGACACATCATTCCCCATATGTATTGCTCCTAATACCCCATATGTATTGCTCCTAGCCTCTTCATGGATCACTGCCTTGTTGTGGCGAAGGGGCTTGCGTAACTCAGTGAAGCCATAAGCTATGCCATGCAGGGCTACCCAAGACGGACAGGTCATGGCAGAGAGTTCTGACAAAATGTGGTCCACTGGAGCAGGAAATGGCAACCCACTCCAGTATTCTTGCCAAGAAAACCCCATGGAACGTATCACGAGGCTAAAAGAGATGATGCCGGAAGATGAGCCTCTCAGGTCAGAAGGTGTATACCTTCCGATATGCAGATGATACCACCCTAATGGCAGAAAGCGAAGAGGATCTAAAGAGTCTGTTGTTGAGGGTGAAAGAGGAGAGTGCAAAAGCTGGTTTGAAACTCAACATTAAAAAAACAAAGATCATGGCATCTTCCTGGCATCACTTCCTGGCATATAGAAGGGGAAGAAATGGAAGCAGTGACAGATTTTACTTTCCTGGGCTCCAAGATCACCGCAGATGGTGACTGTAGCCATGAAATTAAAAGACGCTTGCTCCTTGGGAGGAAAGCTATGGCAAACCTAGACAGCATAGTAAGAAGAAGAGACATCACCTTGCCGACAAAGGTCTGTCTAATCAAACCTATGGTTTTCCCAGTAGTAATGTATGGCTGTGAGAGCTGGACTATAAGGAAGGCTGAGCGCCGAAGAATTGATGCTTTCGAACTGTGGTGCTGGAGAAGACTCTTACGAGTCCCCTGGACTGCAAGGAGGTCAAATCAGTCAATCCTAAAGGAAATCAACCCTGAGTGCTCACTGGAAGGACAGATACTGAAGCTGAAGCTGAAATATTTTGGCCACCTAATGCGAAGAGAAAACTCTCTGGAAAAGACCCTGATGCTGGGAAAGACTGAAGGCAAAAGGAGAAGGGGACGGCAGAGGATGAGATGGCTAGATAGTATCACCGATGCAATGAATATGAACTTGAGCACACTCCGGGAGAGAGTGCAGGACAGGAAGGCCTGGCGTGCTATGGTCCATGGGGTCACGAAGAGTCGGACACGACTGAACGACTGAACAACAAAAATTGCTCCTAATGCAATCGTGTGGAGGAAAACGTTGCATTTGGTACTAGGCCAGCTCTAATATTAGACAAAGAGATGTGGTTACCTAAGGCAGCTGGTTTTGGGTTTCTTGAAAGGGCAGCTAAATGGTTAGTTACTTAATTTGTTGTTATTTATTTTTACTGCTAGGGACAGGTGCTTGTGGGATTTTATGCCTCAGGTGCCAATGTAAGTTTGGCCAGCCTAGGGTACTATGTGCCTTGATTTGTGGGGAGTGGGAGAGGACATTTGCTATTCTGCATCAGTCAGCAAAATGTCCTGGGCCTGCCTTATAGGATAAACCAAAGTTTTATCTTCTCTTGAACCAAGTTGTTTGAAATGCTGGCAGTGGGACAAACAGACAATCAGAGCTTCTGGTTCACATATTCAGGATGAGATTTAGAGCAGTGAAAAAAAAAAGCAGTAAAAAGGACAAGAAGTGGGAACTGTTCTTTCTATGTGGTGAGCTAATGGTCCTTTAAAAGCCCTAGACACAGAAGAGTGCTAAGAACAGGCTTAGCTGCCATAAGAGAAATTATGTCTATTTCTGTTAGTGCTATGCTGAATTTTTTGTAATCTTTTCATTTTGACATAAAGGCCCTCTTTCAGGGGTGCTAATTTTATTTATTTTTGCAAAAATCTAATGTTCCCTTTAAAAAATATTACTCCAAATTTGTGTGTCAAACGTGGTTGCTGATGGAAGGTGGTGTAGCCACCACTAGTTTGTGTCAAGGAGCAGGTGCATTTGTTATCACCTCCAAAGTCTCCGTGGCTGACAATAACTTCTGTGAATAATGTCATGTTATATTATGCAGACAATAATACTCTGTGATGTTCTGAAGTTACCTGCTGCTGCTTAGCATAGTTGTGGTTTTCCCAGTAGTAATGTATGGCTGTGAGAGCTGGACTATAAGGAAGGCTGAGCACCGAAGAATCGATGCTTTCGAACTGTGGTGCTGGAGAAGACTCTTACGAGTCCCCTGGACTGCAAGGAGGTCAAATCAGTCAATCCTAAAGGAAATCAACCCTGAGTGCTCACTGGAAGGACAGATACTGAAGCTGAAGCTGAAATATTTTGGCCACCTAATGCGAAGAGAAAACTCTCTGGAAAAGACCCTGATGCTGGGAAAGACTGAAGGCAAAAGGAGAAGGGGATGGCAGAGGATGAGATGGCTAGATAGCATCACCGATGCAATGAATATGAACTTGAGCACGCTCCGGGAGAGAGCGCAGGACAGGAAGGCCTGGCGTGCTATGGTCCATGGGGTCACGAAGAGTCGGACACGACTGAACGACTGAACAACAAATTACTGTTGCATGGTAAACAAAGCCTTGTGGACCAAGACAGTGAATCAGAGATTGTGAAATTGTGATATGATGACACATGATTTCATCACCATATCAATTTGTCAAAAAAGAGAGAGGCGAAAATGTAGCACATTTTTTATAACATGGCAAGAATGAACAGAAAAATGGGTAAGTTGTTTCAGCTCAGCCATAATGTATCTTACACCTTCAGTTTGTTGTCTTGGCCTGTCATTTGTAAACTCAATTTAAAAATATATATTCAAATATCAGCTAGGAAATATGCAAAGAAGAAGGGAGATGATAGCACTCTTCACTTCAAAGTTTTTTTCAGCTTAGCTGTGTCACAGTTATTTATACATTCTTTCAATGTATACCCCACCGTACAAATGCATTATCAGGGTGGCTGACAATAAAATATTAAAACCACCATAAAATAACTCATGAAATAAGCTGAAAACCAGCAAATCTATAGAACTGGACAACAAAAGCAGTGCAACAGATCAACAAAAGTTAAAAAGCTTAAAATGCCCAGGACATTTGTTTAATTAGGTAGAAATTATATGTAACATTTCTGGAACTGGCCACTATTAAAGGCGTTGGTTTGTTTTCATTGGTCTATAACTCCCATCATCCCCAGCAGCATGGCCATGCTGGCGGGGATGATGGGGTTGCAGTCCAACACATCTGGAGGGTGCCATGTTGGGCAAGGCTGAAATGGTAGGTAGCTTCAGCTGCAGTAGAATTTTTTGTACATGTGTGATACACCTGGTGAATGGAGGGTTAACCAAGAATCAGTGGTATGATATCTTACAGATGGGAGTCTGCATTGTGTCTGAAGCTGTACATGGGGAGCAGTTACATTTTAAGTAGCTGCCGCAGATCAAATAGCTCATGATGCTTCAGCCTGAGAAGTAGCCTCAGCTCACTGCCATGTAGTGGCTGTTCCCATTTGTGCTTGTAGTTCAGGACACGGCTGTAGCCATGCCCGGCTTTTGCCAGTTCTGTGCAGCAAAGTGCTTTGTTCAGCCAGACAGATGTTAATGAGACATGATGTCTGGAAATGTAGCGTAAAGCAAAGATGTGCTCTTCCGCCCCAGATCGTCTGGATACATGGCAAGCGGCAAAATCTGCCATTTAGTGGGGTCAGTCAGGCCGTTCAATGGGAACATGCACGGCAGCTCTAAAGAGAGGGAAATGAACCACAAAATAGGCATGCGTTCAGAAATGATTGTACAGAGCAACACTTCTCAGGAAGCAGAGTTCCCTGGGGTGGTGGAGCAAGGGGAGGCGTAAGCAAAGGAAGAGAAGGAAAGTGGGGGGGGGGAGAGAAAAAGTGGGGAGGGGAAGATCTTAGTGCAATTTTCAAACTGTGTTCAGGGGAATTCTCAACAGCTTCCTAGGGGCTCCTGACTCAGAAGATCAGCGATGGATAAGATTCTCTGAAAGACAACTTCTCTACTCGCTACCCAGCTTCCCCTACGAGCTATAGCTGCTAGAGATTATCGAGTGTACACTAGGGAAGGCAGTGAGGGAACTGCCACTGCCTTGCTGGCAGTGCCAAGGATGGAGACCACTTACACATGGCCAAAGGAGAGGGCAAAAGAGGGCACAGATTTGCTTAACATTTGCATATGCAAATTGATGTGTCTAGATGCACATTTGAACATCATTTCTGTAGTTTAAATTATGCATCTCACCCGCATAGTTGGGAAGTCTGTGAGCAGGTAACCTGTGTGCCTGCTCCGTTGCCCAAGTGTGAACTGCTGGTGGGCCATTTCAAGGCTCCTCCCTGCTCTCCTTTCTGATGGCTCTTTCTCTTTTAATTGGGCTTGCACCCGATAGCCCTTCAAATGGAAGATGCCTTCAGATAACCCTTCAAGTAGAGGATTGTCCTCTGTAACATAGGACACATGGACAGCCTAAGCCTCTGACCCTATGAACACTTTAAGAAATCTCCCCAACCACCCATTCCTCCCTCCCACCAGAGAGAGAGAGACTGAGAGAGAGAGAGAGAGAGAGAGAGAGAGAGAGTCAAAGTTCTTCGTGGAGAAGTTTCCGTTTTGCCTCCAAAACTGAGTAGCAACGGGGGGAATGTAGCAGCTCTTCCTGCTCACATTTTCCCACCACTTTCCTGAGATTTCACCATAAATTGCCACACACTTTCAAGCCTATCTTGAATCCTGAATTAGTATCTTAAGGGCTACAAATGTGCTTTTGCCATTTTAAATGGAAGACAAAATCCTCAGCATGTAGAATTCTGCAAATTCTCTGTGTGGTATCCAAACCTAGAGTCAGCATATAACATTCTGAGGCAGCCAGTGGGCCCCCCAACACCCAAGCAGAGCCCATCACTGATGTCTGCTCCCCCCTCCCAGTATATATTCCTGATCAGCATCAGGTGCTATTTAAAGTCCCCACAGTGTCCTGGAGTAAGTTTGTTGTTGGCATCATGGGAAATTAAAATGATGGCTCCCAGTCACCTGCTATTGCCAGGGCTCACTGAGGGAGGGCAAGCATCAAGGGTAGGCATCGTTGGGCCCCTGCTAAAGGGGAGCCCCCTGAGAAGCCCCCTGAGAAGAGCCCTCTGGGGTTTCTCCTCTTCTTCACCATTGTACCCTGCTTGTTCTACCCTGCGGTGAGAAGGCAGACTCACTGAGGGAGGAGCCCAAGTGAGGGTGTCTTGCCCAAGGGCCCACAAACAGCTGGAGCTGGCACTGCACTGAGGGAAGAGGAGGCCCCTCCAGAGGGGAGCCCCCTCAAACTTGGAGCCAGCCCTGATGGTGACTGAGCCAATGGCAAGAGCACAGTATGCAAATAGCCCTCATTATGACAGCATAAGAACTCTTGCAGCCAGCAACACTGGACTGGGCACCTTAGGCATTTCTAGCTGTGTGTGCCACAAGCTGGCTTTAAGCTTGGCCATCTCCCACAAGGCCCAGGTACTGAGATGGGTGGAGTTTGACTTTTACATTGGATGAAAATGTGCAACTAGTTAGAGGAAAGGGAAGGAATGCAGAAATGTGGAGCCTTTGCTGAAATTACATCTGAGTTCACCCAGTATCGTTTGAGTTCATTGTGCTTTGTCCAACTGTGTTGTATTATCTGATCCTCCATCAGCAGGTGAAGCAACTCAAAACTCGGGTTCAATGCCAGTTTTGCTTCCCAAGTGGCTTAACAGGCATCATCAGGAAAGAGGGTGAAGGGGGGAAAACAGCCCCCCCCCCAGACATTAGCACAATTGCTGGACCCCTTTGACTACTGTAATTTTTTAAAATAATAATAATAATAATAATAATAATAATACAATCTTAATCATGTTTACTTGAAGGTTAATGCCATAAACACCAATAAGACTTCAGAGAAAACATGTTTAGGGAGGATTAATGTGAAATATACTGTTATTTTGTCTTCAGAAATCTAACATATGGGTTAAGGCTGCCCCCCAATGCATTTTGCCCATTCTGTGTATCTCCTAGATGTTTTTTCCTAGCGCTGCCATTGGGTGATTGCCTTTGATAAGGATGCAATGCAATATTGTGAAAGGAGCTAGTCACACATGTCCCTGGGTTCTGCTTGTTAAGCAGGCCACATGTCCTCTTTTACAGAGGACTGTCCTCTGTTTGAAGGTGTCATCTGTTTGCAGGGCTGTCCCATCCAAGTCCAGTTTAAAGATCAAGAATCATAAGGGAGAGCAGGGAGGGGCCTGGAAATGGCCCATCAACAGAGAGGACCTGGACAGCAGACTGAACAGGTAGGCACAGAGTCTTTTGCCTGGTCACAGTCTTCCCTACAATGAAATTGTGTTTCTATTTACATTGTAGTTATTATTTTTGAATGTGTACTGATACATGTAAATTCGTACATGCAAATGCTATGAAAATTGGTGTCTTCTTTTGTCCTCTTATTTAGTGATGCATTTCCCCTTTTTTGGTGATGCATAAGCGGCCACCTTACTGTGCATGTGTGCAGGTGCTAGGGAGGTGGGGCAGGGGTCTTAATCCCCTCTACCCCTAGTGAAAATTTGATTGGGGTTCCCTCCTACCCTTTTCCTCCTTCCTTGTTTTCTTTTTATCTGACAAAACCCTTTAGTATCACTGCTGTCTTGAATTTTGTCTCATCTTCTCTCCCGCTCTCTGGCAGTAATTCAGTCCTCCCTCCTGCCCCCCGCAATAATAACTGATTTCACCTTCTGGCTTGGACTCAGGCCTCCTGTTTCTGTCACTTTGGCTTCAGTACAACAGTTCAAAATAATTTGTAATTTCAAAGCAAGAGAAGTTGAAAGGCAACAGACAAAAGTTATGAAAGCTGTTTCAGATGGTTGCTGTGATGTATGGAATGGTGAGATCCATCACCATCTGATATTTTATGTGGGAGTTATAGATAATATATAGATTAGGAGTGGTGGTGTAAAACTAATTGGGAATCAAGTGATTCCATTCTTCTTGCCCAGGTATACTATATGTTGTTAGTGTAGTCTTTGGTCTTGATTTCTCCATCAGAATTCAAGTGATGTTTCTTGTTACTGATGACACTGACCCACCACAAGTTCCCCTGCTTCCTGGCGTTCCTAGCAGCCTCCATCAGGGATGTTTCAGGGAAAGGGATGACCACAGGGCGGCTTGGGGTGGTCTTGGAGTTACAGAGACCTCTAGGGCCTGTCTAGAGGTCTCTGGGGTTGAACATTTGTAGGGGAACAGTTTTTTTTCTGATTCATTTTTTAAAATCATACTTTCTACACTCATTCTAAATTGAGCTGTGTGCATGTGTGTGTGTGTGTGTGTATGGGGGGTTTATTACTAGTAGTATTTAATGAAGAAGGCATAAGAGAAAACTTCACCCAGTTTTTCTAGGTAGTGTTTCTTGTGGTTTCCTTAATTTTGCTCTGTTTGCTGCAGAACTGCAGCACCTTACAACCCAGCTCCAGACAGCATTGTTCTTAATGACAACATAAGCCAAGCAATTACATAGTTTCTTTCTTGGTGCTTTTATTACAGTTGCCAAAGCAATGCTAATTTGGGATGTGTTGATATATGGGTTGGCACACTCAACCCATGGCTGAACTTGTCTATTTTTCACTATCCTGACATTATCCTGTCACTGCTATGTGAGAATAATAGGGCTGCGAGATTTAATCAATTGATTGGTGTGGTTAATTGATTAAAGCATTGTTCTTTGATTAAAAGATCCTCACTGTGATTAAAAAAGGCTGCTTTTTACATTATAAGGGGAAACTGACAATCACTTTCACAGGATGATCCCAAGTTCTTTGTCGTGGGATTTTCTCTGAACGTTCTGTTGTTGACAGTTTCCCTTGTTAGGAGAATAATTATGAACATTCTGTGATATCACAGCCACACAGTGAGTAGCAGTGGGTGCTTATTGCTAGGTGGTTGAAGTTTATCTCTGAATGTGAATGTGTCCCATATAATTTAATTTAATACTGGCGTTGAGTTTCATGGATGCTGTGCCTGCAGCACTGCAGGAACCCTCGGTGGCTAATAAGACACAGAAAGATGATGATGGGGTTCTTCTTTTGGATCTCCAGTTTGGGTCTGGCCAAAATAATTACTTCACATTCTCTGAACTTTACCACAGAGATCGTTTGGCCTTTTCCAATACTTCATGAAGCAGGCTGAATTATCATAACATGAAAATTACCTTTTTCATCTGAAGGGAAGTGAAAAAATCATAACTGTCATCAGTGAGGAGACAATTAGCAGACTTCAGAGAGGCCATGGGACAGTGAAGGCATTGTTGCAAGAGAGTAAGTGGGATATGATGGATAGATCAGGCTATAATAAGCATATGGTGAAACTGAACAACAAATTACCATGAGATACTGAAGTGCAGTGTGGTGAGATTCAGTGAACAAAGCAATGAAAATGTTTTGGTACCAGTCTTGTAAGATATCCTTTGGATGGATTTTTCCCCACACTATTGCTAACGTCTAATATATTCCAATTACAAAAACGTTGTCTACAAAATTACTACTAGTCCTGATGGCTATATGCTACATCCAATGTCAGAGGCAGTATGCCTATGTACACCAGTTGCTGGGGAACACAGGCAGGGGGGCGCTCTTGCATTCATGTCCTGCTCGAGGGTTTCCCATGTTCAGCTGGTTGGCCACTGTGTGAACAGAACACTGTTGGACCCTTGGTCTGATCCAGCAGGGCTCTTATTATGTTCTGATGTTCTCTTCTGCCCTCCACCACCACCCAATATCTGCTCTGGAGGGATGGGGGCCTCTCCGGAACAGCACAGGAAGCGGTGCTGCAGGTTTCAGGAGTAAGGAGGAATGGATGAAAGTCGCCTCCCGCCTTTTGCCAGTGATAGCTCCTGCTGGATTGAAGTTCCTTCCATGAATAGATGGAGCCTTCTGTTCATGTAAGGGCCACTTAGGATCTAAGCCAATAAAATTAACAGACCAGGATTCGTTAAAACAGTGCCCACACAGTGACAGTCATGATGGGATTGCTCCCGCACAACTGCTGGTAATGTTCAAAATGTAGTCACTCCTTGGATGAGGCTGGAAACAGTAGCATTGGAAGAAACGATGTTGCTGATCCTAATGTGGTTGCTGCATCTCCAACCCTACTGGCATAAGGTAAGTATTGGGCCTATGTTCCAGCTTCAGGCATACCTGGATATCTTTGTCTAGAGATCAGTCGGGGTAATTGCATCCTATTGATCATGTTGAATTTTTTAGTAGCTTTTGAAATGATGGATCATAAGGTGTTGGTGTCATGTATAACTTCCTTAACTAAATCTATATTAGTGTAATGCCTTTATTAGGCCAACCAAAAGACCACAAAAATGTGCAAGCTTTGGAGATCTCTGGATCTCTTCATCATGCAAGATGTTACAAAAAGCAGGTTGGAGGGAAGGGAATAGGGGAGATGAAAAAACCTGACTTGATGGTGAAGTCCTTAGGTAAGACTGTTATGTAGAAAAAGTGTTTATGCAAGTCTATGAATCCTTAGAATTGTGTGTGTGTGTGAGCAGGCTGAGGGATGTCTTCATCATTCCTATGTGCCAATCCATACAACACCCACACACTGTTCTAAGTATGTGGAATTTAACAACCTGACTTGAAAATTGTTCATTTTCAGTTATCATGGAAATATGTAACAGTTTCTTAAGCTAGCGCAGGAGACAGTGTCATTGAAGTCGAGCCAATTATGTGGGTGTAAGACGATTAAGGTGGATGTGATGTAGAAGGAAAAGGAATGCTATACTTTTTTTAAGATTGTTTTTCTAGCACATTTACTGTTCTCTTCTTGAAAGGCTGGGTTTTGGATTATAAAGGTATCATCAACAATAAGTCTAGGGCTTAATTCATTGTCATGCTACAGTCTGGGAGCTTAGTTACAGCTAGGCCAAATAAAAATGGTGTCTGGAAGCTACCAAATTAGAATGAAGGCATTTCACACACTCAGTCAGCATTTGTTCTGCAAAAGTGCAGATCTGTGGACAGACTGCAACACAGTGGAGATTTTTCTCTTCTGTGCTGGATGATATAACTTACAGAAATAGCAGCTGCTTCTTATTTATAGATGATGATATTCTTAAATTCTAGCCATCTTCCATACAAGCCATCTTTCATACAACATAGAGCTTCATATTGTGAGTGTGCATGTGTGTGTGTACATAACACATGTGTGTGTTAGGGTGGCCATGTGTCCTATTTTACAGATGAGAGTCCTCTATCTGAAGATTTGCTAGAAGACTGTCCTCTATTTGAAGCCATCCTCTTTTCAAAAGGCTGTCCAAGTCCAGTTTAAAGAACCATCGGAAGAACTGGGTGTTGAAATTGCCCATCAGCAGCACCTGGACAGCAGACTGACAAGGCACACAGGTCACCTGGTCACAGCCTTCCATACTAAGGTGAGCTGTACTGTATTTCTTTTTAAATTATAATAATTTATTTCTAAATTTGCCTCTATGCATATATATTACAATATGGAAATGTTATGCAAATCAGTGCTATTTTTTGGTGATGCATTTCCTCTTTTTTGACAATTCATAAGTGGCCACACTAGTATGTCTGTGTCATACGTATGTGTGTGCGTGTGTACACATATATATACTCCCCCCCCACAGTATTGTATCTGTTGTTAGTCCTGCTTAGAGTAGACCAACTGAAATGAATAGTCTTAAGTTAGATTAACATTGATACAGTGCACACGCATGCACACACGCGGAGTGTTGGAATTCTAATCTAAGAAATAGTTAGGCTCACGTCGATGATATGAGGCCACTACCGTCCATCTACTATAGGCCAGACTAGTACAATGAGCCACAAGCACAAAACATATAACTTGCATGTATGTGGCATATTAACAAGGAATTAAGCATTTGTAAAATGGGTAATTTTTTCTACTCTGGAGCACGCTAGTGAAACTTAATTTTCTAAACATTTCTGTTGTTTTCTGTTAACCTAACACAAGTCAAATGTAAAATACAGAGACCCCAAGATGAAAGATACTAGGTTGGGCTAACCCTTTACAATAATTAGGTAAGTCCCCCTCCCCATGAATCCTCCTTCCACATCTGTGTGTGTTTGTGTGTATGTGTGTGTGTGTGTGTGGAGAGGGAGAGAGAGCGTGCTTGCTTGCAAGCAACAATGGGAAGCATTTACAATGATTCTATAAAGAAACCACAGATTTACATTTTTTTCTAAAACAAGGAAATTAAAACATTAATATAGAAACAAATAGATGGCAACGGTAAATAAACCAGGTAGTTACAATTCAATCCCCACTAAATATTATCTTGATTGAAATTACAGATTTATTTTCTGGTTCAGCTTTGATTATTTCCACTTCCTATCCAAGAGGGTTCACAAGGTAAATTGATAAGAATCCAGAAACAAATATAGAATTTAGATGACATTAAGCAAAATAAATAATTGTTTTTTTTAAGAAATCAGTTTTTTTAATTGTATAAACTTAAATAAACATCCCATTTAATATCAGGAAAACATATTTTTCTGATATTGAATGGGAATATCAGGAAAAGTTCAGAGCCAAGCCTCTGTGACAATCAAACAGAACTTATTGTCTTGCTCTGTCTTTTAAATACTTCAATTGTTTCTTATCTGGAGTAACTTGTCAAGCAAAATGGGTTCTGCTCACCTTTGAGCTGTGCTTGAAATGAGTGCAACCTTATTTTGTGAAGGGAAAATGTTCTTGATGGCAAGTCAGAATAAAATCCGAGTACAATTTAATGAGTTTGGCTGAAGGTTTTACTACACTATGGCTTTGCATTATTATTTTTTATGAACCAATATTGCTACCTTCCATTTTGTGTTCTTTGGAGAATACTGTGTTTACCCATCCAGGAGAGGGATCTTTAAACCAGAGGGAAATTATTTGTTACCACCTAGAGATGTGACTTTATTTTGGTGGTGGTGGCGGCGGCAGCGGCGGCGGCAGTGGCAGTTACATGCCCTCTAACCACTAGGTAATGCTACCCAATTTGGAGTCTATTGACTCTGTACATAGTGTATCACCAAAAATTAATCTCTACCTTTGGTAATATAAAGATGACCACAGGAATCCCCAATGTGGTACCCACGGGGATCTCGAATGTCACCCGCTAAGCTCTCCACTCCCTGCCCTCTTAAAAAAAAAAAATTAAATAAAAACATGTGAAAAAACATTACGGTGCCAGATTCTTCTTCCTGTTGCTGATCAGCTGTTTTGGTGGGCAGGAAGAGAAGGACAGACTTGCTTCCTGGCCTTGCCTAACCTTCTTCCATCCACAGAGACCCTTCCCCTTTGCGTGCTCTCTCGCTTTCCACTCCTAGCCTCTAGCCTTGCTCTTTCTCTTGCCTCTACCCCTTTCCCTTGCCATTTCCCCCGCCCTCCAAGTCTTTAGGCTCACTGTTTCTTTCCCCCACCTCTTTCTCTTGCTGTTTCTCCCCCTCCTAGCCTCTAGCCTTGCTCTTTCTCTTACTATTTCCTCCTCCATCCCTTCCTCCCAGTTTCTAGACTTGCTGTTTCTCCCCACCCTTCATCTCGCTATTTCTTCATCCTCCCAGCCCCTAGTGATGCTCTTTTTCTCTCCCATCCCAGCCCCTTCTCTACTTCTTCACACACACACACACACAGTGCATTTTTCTGGGCTGGGGCTCTGATGGAAGGGGAGGAGGCAGGTGTGCCAGGTGGGGAACAGAGGGGTTGAACTGAGAAAACATGTGGCAAAAAGCCAATGTTCAAATGTTCTTGTAGTTCCAGTTTCTGCCATAACTTGCTGTACTCTTTTTTTTTTAAGTGTGTGTGTGTGTGTGTGTGTGTGAGAGAGAGAGAGAGAGAGAGAAAGAGAGAGAGAGAGATTTGTGTCTCCCCCCAGTGGGAGATGCATGAATTCCATATCCATCTCCTTATGCTCACAATCACTGACTAGGATTTTCCATCCTAGGTTTTCAAATCCTATTTTAATTTTACTTTTAGCCACCCTGAGTATTGTGATTACAATCACAATCCTCTCAAAATAAATAGATAGCAAACAAGACAAATGTCATGAAAGATCTTTGTAATCAGTTGTGTTAGTGTATTCTATAGGGAGCATGCATCAAAAGGCCTGGTAGGTCCATGGAAAAATAGGCATAGAGATCGAGCCCAGGATTCAATGTTGGATACTGTATACTATGTTATTCAGGAGGAGCCTAGATTCCTGGTGAAGAGGGGATAATCCTAGAGTCCTCAAACCCTTCTTCATGTCCCTTCTTTGGTCTGTTCAACTCCCCCTGCTGCCACACAGGAAAGACTTCTTCTGTGGCCCATGCCTGGCATTTAGATGGAAGTCCCTCAGCTTGGCCACCTCTGGGAGATGTCTTTCCAGCCTCCGGAGCCAGCAATCTACCTCCACCTCTTCTGCCAGGGCTCTCTTCCTTTGTTGGTCATGGACAACAGGGGGAGATCTTTCCTTTCCCAGTGTGAGGTCCAACTCGGTTCCACCAACTCTCAGTTCTGACTGCTCCCAGGTCTCTTAAGCTGGTGCGGGAGTGTTCCTCTCTCTGCTCCCTGACTCAGCCTCCTGCATGCTACTGCCCTCAGGTTGCTCTGCCCCACCTTCCAGGTCTAGCCTTTCCCGCAGCTGCTACCAGGGCACATTCATTTCTAGGTGCTGATGACTGTGCTCAGTCTACCTGACCAGATCTTAGGTGCTGAAGCAGACAGTGCTGGTATGTCCATGCCACAGTTGCTACTGCAGAAATGTGTTCCGCTTGGCTCTTCTGTATGTCAGAGATTAGAGTTATATTAGTTTCTTTTTTAATGACAGGGCTCTCTCTCTCTCTCTCTCTCTGAAAAGGTGACCTGAATCTTTTTGCATTAATTCACTCCTCCTGTGGTGTCTGGATTTCAGATGTACAAAGATGCTTTAAGTCAGTGGAAAATTCTAATACTCTGGGTATATTGTACAAGGCTCTTCACTTTTTCCTGGTCAGTTCTAAAATATTTTCAGCAGAATATCCACATTTGCAGCCTTCATTTTTGGTAGCAAAATTAAGTGATCTCTATGTTCTTTATAATAGTAAAAAATAATAATTAACCACCACAATAACAATACACAAAATCACAGCTATGCACTTGTACATGTGATGGAGTTAAAGACTGGTAATTCAAGCATGCTAAAGAATGTTGCAGCAGTTGTGAAGGCTGGAGTGATAGGATACACAAAATGATATACTATCAATATTGACAATTCAAGATCAGGTTTGAAACATTAGGGTCACAACAATGTAGGGTCACAACTCTGAGTATGGCTGGAATTTCGTAACATTCAATTGCCTACTGTGTGTGTCAATTCATGATCACCTGTGTAATTACATGAAAAAAATAACGTGTGGAGATGGGAGCCTGCCAAGAATTTCTGAATAGCTAGAATAGTTAATATCCATGCCTGAAAGAAACTTTGGGTGGGGGAAGGACAATTATTAGATGAGACTGGGGCATATTCTGGGCCTGGTATGGCTGGGTTATTACTGCTGAGGAGGTGAGTCATAGGGGGCTGTCTCTATCAGCCACTCCCTTCAGTTGGGATGAGGGAGAGACCCCACCCTCTTTAGGCTGGGGCTTTTGGTGAGAGGAGAGCCATGGTATGTTTGGGGGGATGAGCCTATCTGACCACCTTGTGCAAGTGAAGGGGAGTGGCGAAAAGGCTGTGGGTTGGTGGGAGGCTATGATCGAGCCTGTGTAAGACAGTCCTGGATGGTTACCTTTCACTTGCTCAGTTTGCTGGGCAGAGAGGTTTTTTATAGTGAGCTCACCAGTGGAGTGGGTTATTGTAGCTTGTGGGTCTTGGAGCTGGCTAAAACCTGTTATGTGTTCTGGTGGTGAAGAATCTGGGGTATTGTAAGTATAGTGTGCAGCAAAGGATACTTCAGCAGTGGGAGGTGACATCAGCGGAGAAGGTGATTGAGATCTACGCACTGTTTCCTCTTCTGGTTTGCCTCCCAGCCTCAGTAACTCTGGGGGCTTGTCTGTAGCCCCCTGTAGTCTGTGGCTCTGCTGATGAATGCCAGGTGGACCTAAATCTGGAAGAACATGACAACCTGGGTTATATTACTGGTTGGAAGAAAGGGGAAGAGGCATCCTCTTCCAGACAAGTCCACTGGCAGTGGCCAGGAGTACATTTTACCATTTTAGGCTTATATGCCAGCTGCTACCCTATTTTGTGTTGGATATTCATGCTCTGGTGATGTACAGGCTGGACTACTGCATGTGGGACTGTCTTTAAAGATGGATCAGAAACTAGCTGGTGCAGAATATGGATACTGGTGGAGGCTGGGTGGTTGGCTCATGTGTCACCAATACTGTACTAGTTCCTTTGCATGACAAAAATGAAATAAATCATGCAAATCTGAAATTGTGATTAACTTGTACAGGGCAGTATCCAAGTTGACACTTGCACTAACATAAATTACATTGTGCTAGTGTAAAGGACTTCTAGCACTATGCCAATAACATTCGCTAGTGTGATGGGTTTCTGGGGAAACCCATCATGCCTGCCAATTTTATTGGTATCACGCTAGAGGTTGCTTGCACTAGTGCAATGCAATTTACATAAATGCAAGTGTCAGCTTGGATACCGCCCAATATCTATGCAGATCGCAGAATTTTCGTTACCTTGACTTAGAATGCTATGGCTTTTTAAAGCACAGAGTATGCCCAGCTCTAATAATAAAGAATGAATACAGCCATTTATTAGCACAGAGCCAAAGGGACAATACTCAGTCAGTCAACAGGGTTATAGTTAAGAGTGGGGCCATCTTTGTAAGGTGTTAATCTATCTGATAGTCTCATTTAGTATCTAAATAACATTCTGTGTGCACAGTTTACTGCTTTACAAAGACATCTTCCACAGCTGGTGAGCATGCTTCTTTATGTGTAACCATAAACCCTCCTGCAAACATTACTCTTGAGCAGCTCATCTGTCAGGAACATAAATGAAATTGCAAACAGATTTAGATGATTAGGTATAAAGAAGTGAATATATCGCCACAGTGTTCTAAGGATTAATTTTGGGTCTCTCTCTTTTAAGCTTACATGTAAACATTTCATTTTTAGTAAATATTTTTTGGTGTTATGTAGTGTTTCTGTGTTCGGGTGACTGGGTGTGCATGGGGGGGGGGAGTCAGTGACCTGGTTTGCACAATCATCGCAGCCAACCATGGCTCATTCGCCACAGTGGGTTACAGAGCCCATAGGCACCAGGTTGGCGATCCAAGCACCTACCACCGTGGCTTCTCATGACATGTGAACTTGGCAAGGGTGGGTTGTTGGGGTGGCTGATAAGCCACCCAGAACTCATGGGCTGTTTTAGGTTTGTGGGTGGCCTGTCAACCACCCCAACAACCCAACTTTTCTGGGTTTGCTTGTAACAAGAAGCTATGGTGCATCTTCAAATATTCAGAAAGTCTACTGCCACTGCGATGAGAAGCCCCACAGGAAAATTCACCCTCAGTAACTTCTCATTACATGTGAACCAGGCCATTGTCATGGAAGGCTAACAGAACACATTTGGCAGGAAGCTAGCCAAGAACTATGTTGTTTCCTGCCAAAAACAATAGAAAAGCTATATGAAATTCTTAACTCCACCTAGATACAACTAAGTCCAGTGCCTCCTAGTGACTAAACTATGTAATGACATTATCCACACAGTCAGTGTCCATGATCTCCTGCAGCTACAGACAGTTCAAATTATCACCTATGGAATTACAAAGCACTTTGGTTTCTTTGAAGGTCAGTTGGTGGTGGCAAGCACAGAGATCTATCTGAAGTTATATTGCTAATAACCCCCCCTCTGCACTGCCAGATTCCTAGACTGGGGCCAATACAGTTTCATGTACCACAGAACCATAATCAAAAGAACATTAGGCATGCTTGCATCCCAATTAGGTTGGGAATTCTGCACTGACATACTACAGATAATAACCGTAGCGGTCTGGTGTACTGGGGTGGGGTGTAGGCCAAAACCCCATTGGGTGCATGGTAGGAAAGAAGCAGGGATGTGTTTATGCAAACACCTTTGCATATTGCATTGGTAGAAGGCCTATAAGTGTCCAAAGCTCAGAGTTTCCACAAGCTGTGAGTATTGTCAAATGGTGTTTTGGTTTATTAGCATGCTTTACACCATGTAAAGAGTGCCTTTCCTTCAGTCAAATGCAAAACTGCATCTGCTCTGTATTTCTTTTTTATTAAGCAGGATTTGCAAACTGTTTTTTTTATTTGGTTTTTTGCTAATATATCAGGATGGGATGTACCAGCTGTGGAAGAGCCGTGTATAGTATGGAAGCGGGGAGAGGGGAATGGGGCATGCCCACCACTCCTGGCTTTGTTACTTTCGTTCTGTCTCACCTGTCATCTTCCATATGTCTCATTGTTTGGTTTCTTGGCTTGAATTGCACACACATACACACTTTAGAATAAGCTCTATTGAACACTGTTGGAGACTTACGCCCAAGTAAATATGCACAGGTTTCAGTAATCCACATTACTGAGCTCAGAGCATTTTCTTGCAAACTTGATTTTTATTCGTGTGTCCCAGGCGCTGTGAACCAGTTTGTTGTTGATCTTAGTTTCCAATAAAGAGCTCTTTCCAGATCATCATTGTAGTTCATCATAATCATCACCATCTCTGAGCTGTAGATTTATGATTGTATTTTTTACAGTTTTGATTCCTTGCTACCATTCTCAAACCAGCATGCATTTGCAATATAGCCGTCTTTATCGGCCATCTGTGCCTTGCCATTTTAACAAGTGTTTGTGGCTGCCTTTCCTTTTACTGTGAACGCACCTTGGTTTTGCCATTGTTACCTTGTGTTCTGCCTTTATGAATTTTTGATGAAAAACACTTCTAATGCACCCAAAGCCTGTTAATGTTTCCATTTGGAAAGAACAACTTCTAGCGGCCCTGCACATGCCTTCTGTTTTGCAATGTCAGATCCATCTGTATGTCTAGGCTGGCATATCTCTGCATGGCTTTGGTCACTTGGTGCTATTTCTTGCTTACTAATGTATGTGTTTTGCTGACATCACCAGTAGCTTGCATTGCCAACCAAACTCAGCTTCTTTGAGGAAGGAGTTGGCTCACATCTTCCTGAGGATGAGAGCGACGATTATCAAAAAAAAATCTCTCACCACTATGCTCTTCTTATATTGAGTCAGTATTCTTCTGATACCATGAAATGGAAGCATGACATGTACTAGCTGTGTACGTCAAAAATTGCAGTTACTTCATATTTTGGGGTGCAAAGAGAAGGATAAAGATCTGTTATGGGCTTTAAGTAAACATCCTCTCACACCATTGGCTTCTATTGCTATAACGTTAGAAGGGGCCAACAGGCCATCAAATCCACCTATTTAAATAGCCCGGAAGGGGTGGGGCCAGCAGGTAGAACGGGACCATCTCTACCTGTTAGCCCCACCTCCAAGGATCAGCCCACTCAATCTGATTGACAGTGTGCCAAAAGTAGAAAGAATTTGCTTGGAATAATGTCTTACAGAGTAATTGCCTTCTACTAAGTTAGACTATAGTTTCATCCAGCTCAGTACAGTCTGATTGGCAGCAGCTATCCATGGCTTTGGGAAAGGGAGAGGTCTTTCCGAGGTCTACTGTCTGAAATATTTTGTCTTTATCATGGTGGAGATTGTATCTGAGATCTTTTGTTTAGGGATTTCACTAGCTGACTATGGGGAAAAATGCCCCCAACACCTGGCTAAATATAGGTATTTCAGAAAATGTGATAGCTTCTTTGAAAAGAGATTGAATGAAAAGTAACTTCTGAATTGACTCAAGCTGGCAGTTAAACAGAACATGCTTTGGATTGTAAGCCTAATAAGACTGAGTGCTTATGCCTGTAGCAAAGCGTATCTGATTCCTGTGATGAAGTGCAGTTAAAAGAATGTTTGTTTTTTCCTGGCAGAATGAACACCAGGTGGGTATGAGCATTAGCAAATAATGCAGCACAGCAGTTCTCAAAGTGTGAGACATACTTCCTTGGGAGATGCTGTCACTAGCAGAGGCTCCTTTGCTGCCCTAAATCTCTCCTAGAATGTGTCCTCATTGGGCAATGAATCACAGTATCAAACTGTGATGGGTGATAGACTAGGAGAGTGGCAAAGTAAAAAGAAACCATTCACTTCTGGCAACCAAGGTGTCCTTTTATTTTCAGGTGCTTTGAGAGCTATAGAGTCCCCAAAATCCAGGATACAAATTGTCTCATCCCCACCCCTAGAGCCAATATAAGCCATGTCCAATCTATATAAATAAAACGATGTGTTTGTATGCTTATACAACTTATAAATCAAGATCAGTTAAACATAACTTTCAAGGTACATTCAGCTTTCACCAAGGAAAGTGGCTGTCCAAATATTCTGCACAGGATAGGGCTGTTTTGAAAGGGGTGGTACCCCCTCATGAAATCACGGTCAAGTCAGCTAATAAGTCATAAATCAACCCTGGCAAGTGGAATAGATATGTTTGGTAATGCTGTCTATCCAAGAGCATAATTCAGCCATTTTAACTTTGTTTATTAATGGAAGGGTACAAAATGTATGTAAATATCTTCTACATGCATGTAATTACATGTAAGGTACATACACCCTTGATTTATGATTGTCTTGCTGGTTTGACTGTGATTTCATGATGGAACAGGCCCCAACCCCATTTCAGAACAATCCCCAGTGCAGAGTTTTTGGACAGAAACCTTCCTTAGTGTAAGCTGAATGTACACTGAAAAATTAAGTTAGGATCAGATTAATCAATCTTGATTTATAAACATACAAACACATCATTTAACTATTTAGATTTGACAATACTAGCCCTAGTATAGGGTGGGAGGAGAAAATTAATGTCCCAGCTTTTTTGGACTGGATCACTATCACAGTATCTGAAAATGAAGGGGCTTGTTAGCTGCCAAAAATGAAATGTTTTTTTTTGGTTCTTCTACCTCGCTATGGAAAGAATAGAGTAACCTATTCTCCCTGACCCAAGTCTTTTTGCTATGTCATCTTAAAATGTTTCAGGGAGATCTAAATCTTGCTACATCTTGTTTCTTCAGTCTTTTTGTGCCATCAAATTGCAAGAAGGAATATTCCAAGATTAACCTTATGTCTGTCTTATATTTTTGTGGGCAGCTTGGACATGAGGAGACTTACTTTGAGAAAATCTGAGAGGTTTAACTTCTTGCATTTTTCCTAGGGTTATATTTTTACCTCTTTCACAACACAATTTCTCTTTTAAAAATGAAAATGTTTAAATTATAGAAAACACGAGAATGAGAAACATTACCTGTTGCTTCCACCATTCCTTCTAGGATTACAACTATTTCTAATTCCTCTTTGGGCAATTGGGCTTTGGAAATCTCCCAGAAAGGACTCTGTTGGTTTATTTCATGGCTGATGATCAGTGGTGAAACCAAAAACAGACGATCGTCTCCAGTATAATAACCTACATTGATATCTGTCTGGTTGAGTGGTATAAATTCCCCCTCCTTTGTCTGTTTAGACTTGATCAACTTGGCTCGTATTGATGCTTCCACAATGTGTGAATTCCTAAGGTCCCCAACTCGGAACATCAGGCACAGTTTTCCATCTCGCATGGAAATTACAGCATTGGTAGAAAACACCAAGGTTTCTGCCCTCTTCTTAGGCTGGGATATTTTTACAAACATGCAGCCAACCATGAAAGCATTAACAATAGATCCTAAAACCGACTGAACTAAAAGCAGGATAATTCCTTCAGGGCATTTGTCTGTGATCACCCGATAACCGTACCCAATGGTGGTTTCTGTCTCTATGGAGAACAAAAAGGCTGAGACAAACCCATTGAGGTTACTGACGCATGGAGTCCATTTCTTATCCCCTATGTGCTCCATATCTCCTCGGATGTAAGCAATTAGCCACCAGATGAATCCAAAGAACAGCCAAGTCACAGTATAAACCATGACAAATATCAAAAGGTTGAATCTCCACTTGAGATCAACCAAGGTAGTGAAGATATCAGTCAGGTAACGATAAGTCTCTCTCACGTTTCCATGGTGGACGTTGCACTTTCCATCCTTCCTAACATACCTCTGGATTTTTCTCTTGGTACATTCTTTGCTTAAGTGCTTTGGCAGATCTTCTCTGGCTTGTTTGGGCAACTTTGGTGGAAGAATTGTAACAGGGCTCTCCACGTCCTGCTCCATTGAGTCTCCTTCCAGCACATTCGCTGTCATTAAAGAAAAACAGAACATAAATAGTGATGGTGCATGCAGAACATTCATCAACACATTAATAGTCACTGTATCAGTTACATGAAACAACCAAAGGTTTTCCTTCATGATACTAGAACATTAATAGGAATAAGTTGCCTTTTACCATTAGATGAATAAGGTGCTGGCTAGAATATTATATTTAAATGTTATAGGTAACATTGAAATTAATATATCTGTGTCATTTTTATTTATATAAATGATATACATTACTATGATTTATTAAAATTATTTTATTGCAATTATATCCCACTCTTCCTACAGAAAGCTCAGGGAGACATATGTATTTCTTCATCCACCATCTTCAAGAACCTTGTGAGGTAGATTAAGGTTAGAGGTGGTAACTGGTCCAAGGTTACCCAGAGAGTTTCATGGCTGAGTGGGAATTTGAACCAGAGCCTAGTCTGTCACTCTAACCACTGCACCACATTGACCTTATGGGAAATAGCATCTGTATAAATGAGCAAGAAAGATTGGCTTTAAGGCTGAAGGCTCTAAAAGGAGCAGAAACAAAGATCAGGTGTTGGAAATGGTTTTATTGATTCCCCTATTGGAATTTTTTAATAAAAAATGTCAACTGACGATTTAAAAGCAACAGTTGAGTGACTCATCCTTCTCTCTCAGCCTTGGGAGGAGAATAAATCCATAGACTAACATTGTAAACTAACAGAAATTTGTACTGTTTTCAGTACAAAATAAATATTTACATTGAGACTTGACAAATATTAATGTAAAATACACAATGCTTTAGGTTTGGATACCAGTTCCTGCTACTAATTTGCTAACATAATGAGAATAGAATAGGGAATCTGTAGAATTATGAATGTGTCCATTATTGTTTGGGGGCCATTTTGTTTTACTAGCAATAAAATATCAGATAGTGGTACCAAATGTACCTATGCCTTCTCTGTCATTTGTATACAGACCTATTTATACAGGAATAATTTCTTTCTCTTATTTCCTCAGTCTATTTTCCATACTTAAACTATATATATATATATATATATATATATATATATATATGTGTGTGTATGTGTGTGTGTATGTATATGTGTGTGTATGTATGTATATGTATATGTATATGTATATAATTATATGTATATAATGTATATCCCCTTCATGGATCACTGCCTTGTTGTGGCGAAGGGGCTTGCGTAACTCAGTGAAGCCATAAGCTATGCCGTGCAGGGCCACCCAAGACGGACAGGTCATGGCAGAGAGTTCTGACAAAATGTGGTCCACTGGAGAAGGAAATGGCAACCCACTCCAGTATTCTTGCCAAGAAAACCCCATGGAACGTATCACAAGGCTAAAAGATATGACGCCGGAAGATGAGCCCCTCAGGTCGGAAGGTGTCCAATATGCTACTGGGGAAGAGCAGAGGGTATTTCCAAGTAGCGCCAGAAAGAGTGAAGCGGCTGGGCCAAACCCGAAAGGACACTCAGCTGTGGATGTGTCTGGTGGTGAAAAGAAAATCCGATGCTGTAAAGAACAATATTGTTTAGGAACCTGGAATGTCAGATCAATGAATCAAGGTAAGCTGGAGGTGGTCAAACATGAGATGGCAAGATTGAACATCAACATCTTGGGAATCAGCGAACTAAAATGGACAGGCATGGGCAAATTTAATTCAGGTGACTATCATATCTACTATTGTGGGCAAGAATCCCTTAGAAGAAATGGAGTAGCACTCATAGTCAACAAAAGGGTGGGAAAAGCAGTACTGGGGTACAATCTTAAAAACGATAGAATGATCTCAGTACAAATCCAAGGCAAACCATTCAACATCACAGTAATTCAAGTCTATGCCCCAACCACTGAGGCCGAAGAAGCTGAGGTTGATGGGTTCTATGAAGACCTACAACACCTTCTAGAACTAACACCAAAAAAAGATGTCCTCTTCATCATAGGGGATTGGAATGCTAAAGTAGGAAGTCAAGAAATCACCGGGATAACAGGCAGCCATGGCCTTGGTGTACAAAATGAAGCAGGACAAAAGCTAATAGAGTTTTGCCAAGAGAACATGCTGATCATAGCAAACACTCTTTTCCAACAGCACAAGAGGCGACTCTACACATGGACATCACCAGATGGTCAATATCGAAATCAGATTGATTATGTCCTTTGCAGCCAAAGATGGAGAAGCTCCATACAGTCAGTAAAAACAAGACCTGGAGCTGACTGTGGCTCAGATCATGAGCTGCTTCTTGCAAAATTTCGGCTTAAATTGAAGAACATCGGGAAAACCACTAAACCGTTCAGGTATGACCTAAATCATATCCCTGATGAATATACAGTGGAGGTGAGGAATAGATTTCAGGGATTAGACCTGATAGACAGAGTGCCTGAGGAACTATGGACGGAGGTCCGTAACATTGTTCAGGAGGCAGCAACGAAATCCATCCCAAAGAAAAAGAAATGCAAGAAAGCAAAGTGGCTGTCTGATGAGGCTTTACAAGTAGCTCACGAAAGAAGGGAAGCGAAAAGCAAGGGAGAAAGGGGAAGATATACCCAACTGAATGCAGAGTTCCAGAGAATAGCAAGGAGAGACAAGAAGGCCTTCTTAAATGAACAATGCAAAGAAATTGAGGAAAACAACAGAATGGGAAAGACTAGAGATCTCTTCAAGAAAATTGGAGATCTCAAGGGAACGTTTTGTGCAAAGACGGGCATGATAAAGGACAAAAAAGGCAGGGACCTCACAGAAGCAGATGAGATTAAGAAGAGGTGGCAAGAATACACAGAAGAACTATACAGGAAAGATCTTAATGTCCCTGATAGCCATGATAGTGCGGTCACTGAACTTGAGCCGGACATCCTAGAGAGTGAAGTCAAGTGGGCCTTAGGAAGCATTAGTAACAACAAAGCTAGCGGAGATGACAGTATTCCAGCCGAGCTATTTAAAATCCTAAAAGATGATGCTGTTAAAGTGCTGCATTCAATATGCCAACAAATCTGGAACACTCAACAGTGGCCACAAGACTGGAAAAGGTCAGTTTACATTCCAATTCCAAAGAAGGGCAACGCCAAAGAGTGTTCAAACTACCGCACAATTGCGCTCATTTCACATGCCAGCAAGGTGATGCTCAAAATCCTACAAGCTAGGCTTCAGCAGTATGCGAACCGAGAACTACCGGAAGTACAAGCTGGGTTTAGAAGAGGCAGAGGAACTAGAGATCAAATCGCCAACATTCGCTGCATCATGGAGAAAGCAAGAGAATTCCAGAAAAACGTCTATTTCTGCTTCATTGACTACGCTAAAGCCTTTGATTGTGTGGATCACAACAAACTGTGGCAAATTCTTAAAGTGATGGGAGTACCAGACCACCTTACCTGTCTCCTGAGAAACATGTACGAGGGTCAAGAAGCAACAGTAAGAACCAGACATGGAACAACCGATTGGTTCAAAATTGGGAAAGGAGTACGACAAGGCTGCATATTGTCACCCTGCTTATTTAACTTATATGCAGAGTACATCATGAGAAATGCCGGGTTGGATGAATCAGAGGTTGGAATTAAGATTGCTGGGAGAATTATCAACAACCTCCGATATGCAGACGATACCACCCTAATGGCAGAAAGCGAAGAGGGTCTAAAGAGCCTCTTGTTGAGGGTGAAAGAGGAGAGTGCAAAAGCTGGTTTGAAACTCAACATTAAAAAAACGAAGATCATGGCATCTGGCCCCATCACTTCCTGGCATATAGAAAGGGAAGAAATGGAAGCAGTGACAGATTTTACTTTCTTGGGCTCCAAGATCACTGCAGACGGTGACTGTAGCCATGAAATTAAAAGACGCTTGCTCCTTGGGAGGAAAGCTATGGCCAACCTAGACAGCATAGTAAGAAGCAGAGACATCACCTTGCCGACAAAGGTCCGTCTAATCAAAGCTATGGTTTTCCCAGTAGTAATGTATGGCTGTGAGAGCTGGACTATAAGGAAGGCTGAGCACCGAAGAATTGATGCTTTCGAACTGTGGTGCTGGAGAAGACTCTTACGAGTCCCCTGGACTGCAAGGAGGTCAAATCAGTCCATCCTAAAGGAAATCAACCCTGAGTGCTCATTGGAAGGACAGATAATGAAGCTGAAGCTCCAATATTTTGGCCACCTAATGCGAAGAGAAAACTCCCTGGAAAAGACCCTGATGCTGGGAAAGATTGAAGGCAAAAGGAGAAGGGGACGGCAGAGGATGAGATGGCTAGATAGCATCACGGGTGCAATGAATATGAACTTGAGCACGCTCCGGGAGAGAGCGCAGGACAGGAGGGCCTGGCGTGCTATGGTCCATGGGGTCATGAAGAGTCGGACACGACTGAACGACTGAACAACAACAACAACAACAAATATAATGTATATAGCTTCTTTATGAATGCACCCCACCACAAGCATTCAGACACAGAGACACAGAAACACAACTAGTCTCATAAACCATGGATGAGGTGATAAACATGTTTATGTAATGCATTGCTTCAGCTTGGAAGTGAAAGCTGCTGTGTTTGAATACTCCTCCCTGCAAAAATATTCTATACACACATGGCTGGCCCAAGTTATTTTGCTGCCTGAAGCAAAGGATGAGAGTTTCCCACTCCCTATATAAAAGCCAACTGGACGGGCAGTTGAAGTTTACTTCAACTTTGTCATATCTTTTGGATGAGAGAGTGCACTGGAGATTTATGCTGTCTTTATAATGTCTGTCTGTCTGTCTGTCTGTCTGTCTGTCTCTATCTATCTATCTATCTATCTATCTATCTATCTATCTATCTATCTTTCTATCGGAATTTCACACAGACCTTCAGTGTAGGATTATCAAGGTGGTTTACAAAATAAAAACAAGACCATAAACATTCAACACAACAACAGTCCTTAGAACAGAGTAAAAGCAACAGTTAAAACAGCAGATGTTTTAACAACAGTTAAAGCCACTCAGGTGGTAAAAGCCTCGGAAAATACAGTGTACAAATAAACAAATTCACAATTCACAAATGTACAAGGAGAGCACTTTGGGAGCAAACAGCGAAGTCAGACAGCACTTCTTGGGGGCCTATGGGGACCCAGGAACAGGGAACAAAAGTATCTTGAAACTTACAAAACTAGACTGCTCCCTCCTTGTTTCCGGAAACATTTCCTCTTTAAATAAGAAAATCCCTTCTAACAAGTCTCCCTATTGCCTCCAGGTTACAAACAGTGCTTCCTCCTCTAATGCAGCAAGATGCGTGAGGTGAACTTGCCAGATGACAGACATCTTAGCAAGTGTGCAAGGTGTGTGTTGCCAGCAAGCCCCCTGTTCGCACTATTCCATAGCAGATCCAGATCCCAAAGGTCCATGCTAGTTTGCTGTGTGTTTGTGTGGGACAGTTTTGATACCTCAAATTGACTGTGTATTTGTGTGGTGCGCACTTTTCAGGTTGGTTGAGAACTGGTGCACAACTAATCCACAAACAATTTTTCAACTTTAGTGAATGCAGATATAAGTTATAAAGGAATTATATTTTTGTTGAATCATAGATTTAACGGTCTTCTGAAACATCTGGTTATTGAAACCTCTGGTTGCATAGGTTTTCATTGGCAGTTTGTAGTTAGTTTAGTCCCACTTATTATGCTGAAATTCCTTAACAGCATTTTTAATTCTTTCTCTTCTCCATCAGGCCCTGGTGTTATGTAAGGAGATACTGGGTGAAATCCAACTGTATCCATCTGCTGATGGAATTGGATTTGCCACTGGAGTGGATTCCCTGCAGCCATTTTCACGCCCAAATCTTCTGCAGAGGGTTGGGGGGACCCTCTGAAGTAGGTTTCAGGGGCATGTTGTGAGCTGAGAGGGGAAGGAGAGGACAGGGAAATCCTATTAATGTTGGATTTCACTCATTTTGTAGGGGTTTCGAGGTATCTTTGCCAATCTACTTCAGCCCAGTCTGTTATTTAAGAGAAAGCTCCTTCAGTCCCTAACTTGCTTGAGGCTGATTGTAAATGAGCCAAATAATTCAGGGGGCTGAAGGGTGGGAGACGACACAAGCTAATTTTGCTTGCGAATTACATTTGAGTTTGAACTGAACTCTACAGAGATAAAATTAGGGTCTTGCTGTAGCCTCCTTTGTAAGATGTAACGTTTCATTAGAACTAGTAATTCTACAACTGATTTGCTGCATTTGTAGGGAAGATTTAATATGGGAATTTCAAATATTAATCCTGGACACACTATGTGAACAGAGTGGGAAAATGTGAGCTAAAATTTAAGGGGCTTTTTCTTTTAAAGCAACAATGTGTTTTTAATGTGAAGACCCATCACCAGTGAATATACAAATTACAAAAGAGAATATTTAAGGTTGACTCAGTGGAGGCTGGTGGCTCTGATGTCAGTAGGGTGGTGAATCCACTCCACGTTTCAGTCAGAACCAGTCAGGTGCTTTGCACCTTGGATAGCTCCATTAGAGTTCTGACTGGTTCTGACTGAAACCCGCAGCGGATTCACTGCCCTACTGACAACAGAGCAACCAGCCTGCACTACGTTGACTGGCTTTGACCCTCATCCACTGCAGGACTAGGAATGAATGAATGAATGAATGCTAGAAACTTAGATTTGGATTTGTAAACAAAATCCTTTCCCTGCTGCAAAGCAGAGCCATTGACCTATCAACTTCCTCCCCATTTCAGCCTGAACAATCCCCACCATATCTCTTCCCATCAGAGCGAGCCAGAAGTGGAGACAGCTGTTTCTGTAAAGTAGCTGTCCCTAAACTGGCACTTGCCAGATACTGGTTGGGGAAGATGGGATTTTTAGTCAACACATCTGGAGAGTGACAGGTTGGGAAAGGTTGGGATGGAACAATTGCTCCAGATGACTAGAGCAAGAGGTCCAATCCTCTGCACGAGAAAGCAGAATTTAGCCAGAATCAGCATTGCTCAAAAGACCTCAAGTTTGTTTCAATGCCAGCCCTTAGGCCTAGACCGTGAGAAGTTATAATAAGAAAGGGTACTTTGAGCATGTGCAAAGATTCCTCTTCCCTCACCCCCAAATAACTGTTTGATCCTATACATCTGGGGCTAGGCTTTCAGGTACCTTTCTTTGGTGAAATTAACAATGGCTTATAAAGACCCTCAGCAAACGTTATACATATCCCTTCTCTTTGATCTCTCAAGTAGTTTCAGTCAGGAGAGGTGGAATGCAATAGTCCCACTTACATCTATACAGCTTGATCACTTGTTCACAGAATCATAGAGTTGAAAGGGACCACAAAGGTCATCTCATCCAACTCCCTGTTGATGCAGGAAATACTCTGCTACAGCATCTCTGTAGATGAACTTTGAGGTCCCTTCCAGCTGGACGCTAGGTGGCTTTCCAGCCTCTGCTCAAAAACCTCTTACAAAGCAGAGTCCACAGTCTTCAGAGGCAGTCTGTTCCATTGTCAAACAGCTCATACCATTAGGAAGTTCTTCCTAAAGTTTAGCCAGAATCTCCTTTTCTCCAAAGCAACAGACAACAAATTTGCTCCATCGTCTGTGTGACAACTCTTCAGATATTTGAGGATGGCTATAGTGTCACCTCTTAATCATCTCTTCTCCAGACAAAGCATACCCAACTCCATCATGCTTTCCTTCTAGGATTTGGTCTGTTGGAGAACAATTACCCCTTCAGTAAACCAGATCAACTGAATCAGTCCAACAGCTCTATGTGTGAGCTTCAGTTCTACATTAGAAACAATCAGAGTGCAACCAATTAAGGAAATAACTTCCTCCTGGGGCTTTGCACTATGACATGAGCTTGGATCAAATCCATAAATAACTGACCCATGGCATCTATCTCTGTAGGTTGCCAGGAAGACAGTTGCAACTATTCAGGCTTCACATTTATAATCTGACATGAATCTTCTATGTCGTCATGGCCCATGACCAGCAGCACACACATCATGCTCCGGTCACGATAGGTATTTATTCTATTTTAATTTTTATATTTATTTATTTATTTATTTATGACATACTTCTATCCTGCCTTTCAGCATTACACTTCCAAGACAGTATTTCTTTACTTAAAAGACTACTGCTTTGTTTAACATGCTGTGACAGTTCTTGGGTGCACACCAGCTGGGTTAGGCAGGACTTTCAGGTTGCTTTCACTGGTTTTAACCATTGGCTACCACCACCCTCTTGCTTTCCTTCCTGGCTGTGAGATGGATGAAGAACTCCTGCTCTCTGAGATATGTCAAAGAAAGGGTTAACAGACAGTTCAAACAGCCCACCCACAAGCCCTTAATACATGACTGCATCCTTTAAATAATGGTCTTTATTAAAAGGATGCAATAAGGGGGAAAGTGGAAAGGTACTTTAAAAACAAAACAAATACTAAGAGGCTTACTAAGCTATACAATGACTCTTGGAATAGCAAACACAGAAATGTTGGTGGCACCAGGTTAGATGTAGGTGGCACTGGCACAGCATCCTTGGATGGTTGAAGGAGGTGACAATAGGAATAAGGGACCATTTTCCATATTTATCATGTTTTGCTAGTGTGGTCAGAGATGCCTGCCAACATGTTCCACTGATCAGGTAAGTTCCAAGTAGGGAGGAGGGCCCTCTTATCACCTTTTGGAGCCAGGAGATGTGGCTAGAAGGGTCTTAATTAAAAAGGAGATTGCTCTACCTACAGCTGGTAGGCTTGACATACCAAAAGGGGCTCTCACTGGGCCAGTTTGCATGATCACTGGTGCCCACTGTGGCTTAAATGAGCCATGTCAGGTTGCAGTGCATGCCGGCTGCCATTGTGGAGGTTCAAGCTGTGGCTTATTGTGATGTGTGAACACGGGCAGGGCGGCTTGTTGCCATGGATAACAAGCCACCCAGAACCCATAGGCAAGGGAAAAACCCCTGTCTGAAAAGATATAATATAAAAAGTATAATATAAAAGGTATAGATAATATTATACTTTTAGGGACTCGGGGGTTTAATGCCTACTATCTCACATGAAAGCCAGTTTTACTGTCATTTTTGTATAATAATGATTGCTTAAATGTTTAACCTGCAATTATTTCCTCCCATATTTAGTTCATTTGATTTTTACCAAATCAAAGCACACCAAAACTCAGGACTCTTTAATGTATTCTGTTTAATGCATCACATGCCAATGAGTTATATCACTTTTAATCAGTAGCAGGCTGGAGAGAGAGAGAGAGAGAGAGAGAGAGAGAGAGAGAGAAAGAAACCTGCTGGATTCTCATTTTTCCATTCCATAGTTACCAGACTGAGTCAACATAAAATATGTCCCTTAGTGGTTTAGTCATATATTTTATCATAGCAATGTTTTGCGAGCCTCATCTTGGCAAATGTATGCAGAAAACGGGAATCATCAGCAAGCCAAAGAGGTACATTCAGTTGGATAGCGTTAATTGAATACACTTTCAGTTTATTAATTGTGTGGGAAACATTATCTAGCTTATCTACAAGCACTTAGATCCACAATAGATGGGAATCCTATTTACATAAGATTATGTTAAAATGGGTTAGACTCATGTGAAAATAAGAGTTACTTTGCTGGATCAAACCAACCAACGTTCCATCTAGTCCAGTATTCTCTCTCCACAGTGGCCAGCCAAATGCTCCCACCCCCAGTAACTCGAATGCAGGGCATGATGGTGGTCCCTATCCCCTGATACTCAGAGATATATTGCCTCTAAACATGGACAGCCCACTTAGCTATCTTGGCTAATGGCCTTATTTGATAGTTCTGTCATCCATTATTTGTCTAACCTTAAGACATCTAATTTTGTGGCCATCATCATATCTTTTGTACATAAGAAGAACAGACCAAGGCTTCATCTAGTCCAGCATTCTGTTCACACAGTGACCAAACAGCTGCCCACAGGAAACACACAAGCAGGACATGAGTGCAACAGCACCCTCCCACCCATGTTTCCCAGCAACTGGTGTACATAGGCAGACCGCCTCTGATAACAAATGATGTCAGTTCATTATGTTTTTAAAAAGTATTTTGTCTGTCTTCAACCTTCTGCTAGCCAGTTTCATTGGGTGACTCCAGTTCTAGTACTGAGGGTCAACATACATGTTATCTTTAACATGTAGCATGAAGCCATGTCAGTTCTTTTTCCCCTGTTCAAAAGTAAGCATGGGGGACCTGATCAGGATTGGGACCACAGAGGGTAAAGCACTCTACCCTCCACCCCCATGCCAGGGTCCCAATCTGGATCAGGTTCCCCATGCTTACTTTTGAGTAGCAAAAAAGACCTTATGTAGTCATATTCTATGATGTTAAAGGTGACATGTAGTTTAACCCTAAGTCCTAAGGCACAGTCTGAAAGAACATTGGGTAGCCACCCTGAAGAAGCTAAGCAAGTCTGGGTCTGGTCAGTGCCTGGAAGGGAACCCACCTGGGAACTTTATGTAAGCTGTCCTATGATGGAAGAATGGTGGAGTATAAATATAATAATATCCCCACCATTATTTTTGTCTAAACCAACAAGCCCCAAATATTTCACTTGATCATTTTAATTGTCCCTTTCTGTGCCTTCTGCAGTTCTACAATACTCATTCGGAGAGAAGGAAACCAGAACTGCACAGAGTATTCTGACAATGCAACCCTATGTAACTTTACTCAGGGGTAAGTTCAATAGAACTTACTTCTTAGCAGGTGGGTTTAGGATTGTAACATAAATGTTGGCACATCCTTCCAAAGATATATTTGGAGCCACCTTGAGTTCCATTTTTGGTACAAAGGTGGGGTACAAATCAAATATCTAACTAATTAACTAACTAACTAACTAACTAACTAACTAACAACTAACTACAACAACCACCCAGGGGGCAGGGAGCCCCTGCAAGTGGCTGGAAATGGAGGGTGGGGGATTAAGTATTCTTTCCTTGCCCACTGCTTCCAAGGTCCCAGTTGCCCCCTCTGAAATTTTCCAGTTTAAACTTTCCAGTTTAAAATGTTGCACTATGTTATAAGTGTTTGTACATGATTAATTTGGCTCGATGTAATGATATTACTGCATAGCCATGTCTGGAAAACATGTACCTGATGGATTTCTGCTGAACATACATTGATGGTGGCAGGAGAAATGTTTTAAGCCGAAGCTCATCCCTTTTTTGCTTTTGTGATTTGAATTCTGACTTTGAAATGAGGCCAAGGAGTGAAAAATATCATCGAATCCAGTCACAGAGGACATGTATGCAAAAGTTGTGCTGGCAACGATCACTGTGTGATTCAGCATTAACATTGCCCTCCAGCTTAGGAAGAGACACTAGCAATTTCTAATTATTTTCATTCTCAAGAGCACAAGGAAATGCTTACTGGTCTCACCTGGATATGGGAGGGAGGCAGACATGCCTTAAGCTTCTTTAAATCCAATTTAGGTACTTGTCTGGGAGGGAAATCATAATCTCCAACTGGACTTGCTTAATAGAAACAATCCGACTTAGCTCAGTATGTATACAGGTTGCTAATGCACACAGCATATGTCTAGGAGCTTAGCTGCCGTCTGTGTACATTGAAAAGTAAGAGAGAGTACGCATTTATTCTTTGCCCAGCATTCTAAAAATGAAAGGAAAAGAAATTTTTTTTGCAAAGTCCAAACTACAAGTATCTATTGCAAGGATGCTGCTGCTGCTTCATTTTCACATAGCAAGGTAACAAAAATCAGTAGCAAAAGTGAATATAGCTTGTTGCATTATGCTCCACTGTGGATGCATAAATAGTGTTACATACATGGCTCGATTCTCCAAGCAGTGAGAATTTCCAGGGGCCCTGTGTTGCCCTGGGTTTGGTCTCCTTTGGAATGAGGTCACTGGAGGCTTTTTGGTGTCTTGTAATATTTGGGTTTATTTACAAATATACAAGTTGAACATTGGTGGAGGTACAGCATTACACACCCCAGCAAATGTCCAAAAGTTCACTGCTCCCAGTGATCACTAGAGGAGCAGTGAGTACCTAAGCTCCAGAGAGCCCATTTATAGAAAATGCAGAGTCAAGGATCACTGGGTTTATATATTTATTTACAAATTGTTTACTGCTCCAGATCCAAAACAGATTTCAGAGTGGTGAACACAAATGATAAAACCATAAAAGAATAAAAAGATTAAAACACCGCCTTAAAATCATGCCTAAAAAAACAAGAAAAAAAAACCCAGAATGCCTATAGAAACCATGACTAGTCAATTAAGGAATGCCTCCTGGAACAGTGCTGTTTTCCGGAGGCACCAGAAACAACACAGTGTTGGTGCCTGCTTGACCGCCAGGGATAGGGAGTTCCAGAGAAAGGGGGCTGCCACACTGAAGGCTCTTCTCCTGGTGAACTCCAATCGGGCCATAGGTCCATGTGGAACCACCTGGAGCAAGCCCTCCAATGACCTCAGTGACCAGGCAGGTTGGTAAGGGAAAAGGTGCACTCTCAGGTATCCTGATCCCAAGTTGTTTAGGGCTTTGTACACTAGTACCAAAACCTGGCCCAGTAGTGGATAGGCAGCCAGTACAGTTTTCTCAGCAAAGAAGTTTACATGCTGAAAAGGGTCAGCTCCCAACAACAGCCAAGCTGCTGCATTCTGCACCAGCTCCAGCTTCCAGAGCAACCTTAAGAGCAACCCCACATAGAGCACATTGCAGTAATCCAGTCTTGAGGTTACTAGTGCTATATGTGCTAGGTTACTAGTGCTAGGTTATATGTCTAAGAGAAACTAAGGGTCTAACTACATATGTTAAATGCCTTGCTTGCAGTGACATCAGGGTTAAAACAGGGGTGTTAAACCTCTTTCAACTCAAGGGTCAAATTCCATTTCAAAGAAGCTCTTGAGGGCTGCATTCCAGTGGTGGTCAAAGGAAAAGGAGCAGGGCCAAAAATACTAGAAATGCCAGCATATTTTAGAATATAGCTCTTGCTGCCAGTAGCTAAGCTGCAGGAGAGGCATTTCAACCTTTTAGAATGAATAAAAGACTGCACAAAAGCCAGGAAATCACAAAATAATTGGTGGTCAGGGAAAAGTGGGTGGGGTCATGGAAGGACTCATGGCCATCTGGGGAATCCTAAAGGGCCAGACTGGGACTTCAAGTGGGCCAGATGTGCCCTCCAGGCCTGAGATTCTGAAGGTACTGGGTTTTGTTTTGTTTTTAAGATTAGTACTAAGTGTGTGTGTGTGGGGGGGAGGTTTTTTAATTGGGACTGCAGTGCACGGGGAGGTGAGGTTTAAGCTTTCCCTTCCCCACTGTGATCTGAACAAAAATGTCCCCCGCACTGCAGATAGCGAGAGAAATAAACTCTAATTTGTGCCAATGGAAGCTTTTTTTCCCTATCACTATTTGCAGCATGGGGTGAGGGGGAGGATTTTTTTGTCAGGATCGTGGTGGTGGATAGAAGGATTATATCTCCTCTGCTTGTGTGCGGCAGTCATGCTAAAACCTGTCCCCTCTCACTTAGTATTAATTAAAAATTAATGGCCCTGACGTCACTGGAAGCATTGTACTTAACCTAACATGCAGTTATGTACTAAAAAGACAGCCTGTCTTATTGCCCCCCCCCCCCCGTAAATTACCCCCCTTTCACCAGAATGAATTAACCTTTTCACATTTTTTTTCTTGTAGGAGAACTGGGTGAACAGATATATTTCAGAAACATCCTCATTTCATAGTGATGCATGATCTTTTCAACCTGCTTAGCCTATACAACTTAAGAACACATCTAGCATAGCTCAGCAGGAGCACAAATAATTCAAAGCTTCTACAACTTTATGAATTCTAGATAGAATAGTTCTGTTCTTTAAAGTATCTCTGTACTTTGGTTGGGGAAGAGCAACCTGCAAAAATATACGTCCTATATTTTACGGAAATATATGTTTGGTTCACACCTAGTTGAAGGTGTATAAATGCAGGTTGCTTACCTGTAACTGTAGTCCTTCAAGCGGTCATCTGTGCATTCACACATATGGGCTCTGAGCCTGTGCTGAGCCTCATTCAGGAAGCTTCTAAAGCTGAGGAACGTTTTGGCGGGAACCTTCCCCCACCGTCCACTGTGCATGTCCCAGTGGGTTCCCACCCATTCCCTCAGTTCCTTGAGACCGCCTAGTGTGGCCTCGGATCCAAGGGAAAAAACGATCACGCCTCGGTGCCAACATCGAATCCAACATTGACACCAAAGTGGGAATGGTGGGTGGGTTGTATGAATGCACAGATCACCACTCGAAGAACTACAGTTACAGGTAAGCAACCTGCATTTTTTCTTTGTGGTCTCTGTGCTTCACACATATGGGTGATTAACAAGCTCACTTACTGGAGGCGTGTAGGTGTTTTAAAAAAAGTTGATGGTTTCAACCACATCGCTGCCCTGCATAAGTCCAACAGCGGTAAGCCTTTGGTAAAAGCTGTAGATGTGGCCACTCCTTGAGTGGAATGCTCTCCGATGTGAGAAGGATGTTCCAACCCAGACAAATCATAGGCCAGACGAATGGTTTGCATGATCCATGATGCCAGTCTCTGGGAGGAGAGAGGCGAGCCCTTCTTGGGACCACCAAAGCAAATGAAAAGGAACTGCGTGGTATGGAATGACACTGTCCTGAACTTGTAAAAGGCCAATGCCCTTTTGACATTGAGAGCATGCAGCTTTCTCTCCAGGTCAGAAGAAGGATTTGGGAAGAAAGGAGGCACTGATATGGTTTGGTTGACGTGAAAGTCTGAGACCACCTTAGGTAAAAAGTCAACGTCTGGCCTCATGTCAACTTTGTCCTTGTGGAAAATTATGTAGGGATGATCCACTCGTAAGGCAGAGATCTCACTAACATGCCTAGAGGATGTGATGGCGACCAAGAAAACCACTTTCCACAATCGTAAACAAAGGTCTGTCGTGGCCAGAGGCTCAAAGGGTTTAGAGAGGGGGGCATGCAAGACAACAGAGAGACTCCACTGAGGAACCAGAATTTGCACTGGAGATGCCAAGTTCTTTAGACCCCTCAGAAAACTGGCAAGTAGTAGGGTGAATAAAGAGGGAAAAACTTTGAACTGACCCTCTGTAACAAGAAAGAGCCTCCAAATACACTCTTATAGATGAAAGTTTTAAGCCTTTTTGGAACAAACTATGCAAAAAGAAAAGAACATTCTCCACCAATGCCTGAAGAGGATTGAAAGCATGAAGATGAGCCAACTTCAGAAAAGACGACCACTTTGCAACATAGGACCGATGCACAGCCTGCTTCCAAGCCGCATCCAGGACTGCCTGAACTCTGGGTGGAACTCAAGGAATGGTATTCATTGCCAAATCTGCCAAGCCATTAGTTTCAGAGTGTTGAGATCTGGATGTCAAATCCTGCCTCAAGTCCTGAGAGATCAGGTCTCGAACTTGCGGAAAATGCAAGAACTACCTCATTGACAGACACAGTAGGGTTGGGAACCATGGTTGCCTTGGCCACCAAGGAGCAATTGGAATGCAGTCCATTTTGTCATGTGCTATCTTCTACAGCACCTTGGAGAGGAGGGGAAATGGAGGGAACAGATAAAAAAAGCTCCCCTTGCCACTATATTTGGAACGCATTGCCCACAGACGATTGACCGATCCCTGCTCTCATGCAGAAATGAGCGCAGACTGCATTTGTTGGTGTCGCAAACAGGTCCATTGTGGGATGACCCCATTCCAGAAGCAGCCAATCCAAGATACAAGCCGACATCCCCAACTCATGATACAACTGGTATGCCCGACTTAGGGTATCCACCAGAACACTGTTGTGTCCAGCAATGTGAAGAGCACTCAAGGCAATGTCCTGCTGGATTGCCCATTGGAAAAGGTCCAGAGTGAGGTTGACAAGCCAGGAGGAATGCATACCACCTTGCTTCTGGATGTGCCACAAGACTGTCGTATTGTCAGTCAGAATTTGCACATGTCGTCCTTGAAGGTAAAGTTTGAAAGCTCGCATTGCTTTCCAAGCTGCAAGAAACTCTAGAAAGTTTATGTGGTACCCCTTTTCTTTTGCAGACCAAATACCCTGAATCTGCAACAGGCCACAGTGGGCTCCCCATCCCTAGAGAGAGGCGTCTGTCATCAGGATTCTAGTAGGGGACAGCTGGATGAAGAGAACTCCTTGGTCCAAGTTGCATGGCTGCATCCACCACAGAAGGGATGTCAATACTTCATTGGGGATCATGAGTTGACAACGCTGACCATCCGAGGTGGAATCAAAATTTTGGGGCAACCAGTTCTGCAGTGGTTGCATCTGAAGTTTCACCCATTGAACAACTGTGACTGTAGCTGCCATGTGTCCCAGAAAAACTTGAATGGGTGGGTGGTGACCCATCCATCAAGGAAGATGGTCTCCATGAGAGTAACCAGCTGAACCTGCTGGTTTTGCGGAAGGTGAGCATGTGCAACTGTTGAATCTAGCAGCGCCCCTATAAACTGGAGACAGTGAGTAGGGTTCAGAGTTGATTTCTCCCTGTTGACATACAGGCCCAGCACACCCAGAAGGTTCAGAACAATCCCTATGGCATGGTAAAGATCCTCTTTGGAGTCTGAGATGAGCAGCCAGTTGTCCAGATAAGGATAGACCTCGATCCCCTAAAGTCTCAGTTACGCACACACGACCGCCATGCAATTCATAAAAACCCTCGGGGTGGTCACCAGACCGAAGAGCAGGACTCGAAACTGGAACATGTTGGTACCGATGATGAAGCGTAGGTAATGATGGTGGGTGTCCACAAGCACTATATGAAAGTATGCATCCTTCAGGTCTATGGCAGCAAACCAAACATTCTTTTGAAGAAGAGGGAGAATCGTAGCCAACGTGATCATTCTGAACCTTCTGGAATTTATAAACTTGTTCAGGTCCCTCAAGTCCATGATGGGGCAGAGGCCTCTCTCCCGCTTCAGTATGGTGAAATACTGAGAAAAAAATCCGTCTTCCGGCCAGAATGGAAGGACTCTTTGGATAGCTCCTTTTCGAAGCAAGGTGGACATCTCCAGAAGGAGGGCTTGCGAAGATGGAGTAACATAGACAGTCCCTGAGGGGGAAGGGTATGAAATTCATGTAACCCGACCGATTATATCTAACACCCAGGTGTCCGATGTTATTGTCTTCTAGGTCTGCAGGAAACATGCCAGGATGGACCCGAAAACAGGTTGACTGAGGAGATCGGGGACAACATACATTGGGAAGTCAAAGTCGATGCTTTGAGGTTGGTTCAGGCCTGCCAAGACCTTGATGGAACTTTGAAGATGGAGTGGCCTGCTTTTTCTGGTTTTGGGAAGGCTGGTAGTGTTGGTACCGGTCAAATTGTTGTTTGGGTCCATATGGTTGAGGCCAAAACCACTTGCGACTCTTGTACTGATCCTGGATGGGTTGAGGGCCCAGGCCCATCTTATGAGTGGTAGTCTTTGCTTTCGGGACAAAGTCCATTTGCTCGTCCGTCTTGGCATTAAAGAGGCCTTCGCTGTCAAAGGGCAAGTCTTCTATTCGGGACCTGGCTTCCGGAGTCAAGCCTGCAGACCTCAGCCAGGTATGCCTCCTGAGAGGGACGGAACCAACCATTGACTTGGCACTACAGTCCACCTCATGCCAAGAACTATTTATTTGTTGTCTCAACAGCTTGACAGTCTCCACATGGAAGACCCTGGTGAGATCCTTTTAGTGCTTTGGGAGATAGGCACAAAGGGAATCCATCTTCTCCCACCAGAATAGCTGATATCTGGCCATCATGGCCCGGTAATTGGCCACTTGGAGTCTGAGGGCAGCCAAGGAATACATCCTCCGACCTAAAAGATCCAACCGTCTCCCCTCCTTGTCAAAGCTTTTGTGACCTTCCCTGTGCCAACTCCACAGTAATCAAGTTGGGGCATAGGTGTAAATACAGAAACTCTGCGTCCTTTTCCTGTACTTGATAAAGGGACTCAAGGCATTTAGACATTGGGGCCATGGAGGATAGAGCCTTCCAGGACTGTTGAACCATCTGAAGGAGGGTTGGGAGGAAGGGAACTGACGCCAGTTTCGATCACTCAATATGGACGGCGTTGAAGACACGATCCTATATATGCTCCTCTGGCTGTTTTGTACTTCAGTGCCCAAAGAATGGGCCATCCTGCTGACTTGCTCAGCAAAGTTGAACATGTCATCTGAAGGGGACACTCACTCTTGGGACCCCACCATATCATCTGGAGATGGGATGGAAGGTGAGAGAGATGAGTATGAGGAAGGGTCTGACTGGTAGTCATCAGCTAAGTCATGGAGCAGGTCTGTTCATGAGGCAGCAGTCACAGGCAGGATTGGCTGTGGCACTGACAGTGGAGTTGAGTGAAGCCGTTTAGGGGCATCTAACTGGCTCCACAACAGGGAAGAGGAACAAGGTGGCATGGGCAGAGGCACTAGGAACTCACCTCTTGCAGGAGGATGAGAAACAGTTGCTGGTGCCCGTGGCCGATACCAAGGTGAAGCTGCCCCCAGATATCTGAAGCAAAGTACTCTCGGTCCTGAAAAGTACGCCAGTCCTCGAAATGGTAAGACCTCTGTGGAGGGCAAGACCATTCTGAACTCCTCTCCCAATCATCATGAGGAGATCTTGACCTCTCCCCATAGTGGGACTCAAAACGGTGATCGCTATAGGGAGAACAAAGCAGCCTAGGATGAAACTGCTGCTTTCAGTCCTGAGGAGGAGACGACGATTTGAGGCTTCCTGCCTTATTGGTGACTGACACTCTCTGGATGGAGAAATCTCTCAATCCAGGGAGACTGGTAGTGGAGGGGAAAAATCCAAGATTTCACGCACAGACACCGTCGACACCACCTCAATGACTGGAGTGTACTGGTGACAACACATGAATTGGTAAATCCAGCAATGGAGGAGGTGCCGGAATCTTCAGTTTGGAAGATTTTTTGGCAGCCTTCTTTTTCTTCTGTTTTTTAAGGCCATTCGATCCTGACTTTGGAATCTTTGCCTTTTTAGTGACATTTCTCATGACTGAGAGTGCTAAGCAGCACCCCAGAGTCAGAGGATCAGCCCGTTTGATGGAAGTTGTCAGGTGAGGGGACATTGGCTTGGACGAAGACATTGTTGCCCCTGCTTTGTCCTTTGCAGAAGATCCTGTAGCCAGTTATGCTTTTCTCCACAGGTCTGCCTTAAGCCTGTCTTTTCCGTGCCTGTTTAGTAAACGATTGGCACAAAGAGCAGGTGTCAGGTAAGGCAGAGGGAATGAGGGTCAGTGGGGGGCAACTAACTCCCACACCTGACACACTTTCAAAAAGGTGCCTTTGCAGCCATGAGCGACACCGCTGCTGCGGCAAGCGACAAAAGATGGACGATGACAAAGGATTTTTTTTTTTTTGGTGGAAGATGACAAAGACAGGGGAAAAACAAACAAGAATAACGAACAGTCCTCAGCGGCAGCAAAAAAACCGCTGGTAATTCTCTTTCTAGCACAGAGGAAGCTCCGAACAAGGCAGTCGAAAGAGAACTGAGGGAACAGGTGGGAACCCGCTGGGACATGCGCATTGGACAGTAGGGGAGGATTCCCACCAAAACATTCCTCAGCTTTAGAAGCTTCCCTAATGAGGCTCAGCGCAGGTGCAGAGCCCATATCTGTGATGCACAGAGACCATGAAGAAGTAGTGAGGGATCTTGTGACTTTTGCAGTCAGCTATAGACAATAAAACCCATTTTATGTATTTGACTTGTTGCATTTCTTTTCTCCTTTGTCCTTTTGTTGTCCAGATACTAATGGTCAATCTACGGCTGGATCTACACTTACTGCCTTTTTTCGCTTCCAATCAGGTTTCACCGCCCACCTTTCACACTACGCAGTACTCGCCTCGAACTGGAACCGGAATTTCCCACTTCTGTGCTCCCACTTTCAATACCCTAATATCCCGGTATTTCCCCTTAAAGTGCTCTGATTTTCCGCCTTCGCTACCATATCCGGTCGTAGTCCCCTCCCCCGCCTGTCCATACACAGCAGTGTTTGTATTTCCCTCCTGTCCAATCACAGCTCTCGATGGCCCCATGTCTTCTTCCAGCTACTGATCGCATAGCTTTCTCAGCAGCTTCACAACTTCAAATCTTCGAAGATTATGCCTGAATTAGAAAAAAAAAACATCGTGGAGAAGCCCCAATTCTGCGAGGATAATGTCTTAATTTTTAAAAAAACCTCCAGAGTGGGAGATAGGAGGGGGTAAAACTTAGCCTCATTTGAAGGGATAGAACAACTAGGGATGGACGAAAGTCCCTTACCTGATCCTGCAGATTGCTTCATGGTGGGGGGGAGGCACTCCGTTCCTCCCCTTGAAATTCTGGGTGGGGGGGAGGCGCCCGATCCCTCCGGCTGAAATTCTGGCTGGGGGGGAGGCTCCCTGTCCCTCCAGCCGAAATTCTGGCCGGGGGGGAGGCACCCCGTCCCTCCGGCCGTGAACCTCGTCTCCTGCTGGGACGCAAATGGTGGCAGCCGTAGCCGCCGCCGTTTGCGTCCCTGCAGTCAGCTGTGATAGGCTACGTAAATCTTTATGTAGCCTATCACGGCTGACTTTGGGGGGGGGAGCGCGTACGCAAATGGCGCCCATGGGTGTTGCCCTTATAGCGTTGTCCTTATTTTCGCCGTAGTCTACGTAAATGTTTACGTAGACTACACGTGCCCAAATAAGGAACGCAAATGGCGGCGCCCATGGGCGCCGCCATTTGCGTACGCGCTCACCCCCCAAGTCAGCCGTGATAGGCTATGTAAGGATTTATGTAGCCTACCACGGTGTTTTTTGAAAATCTAGCCATGATAGGCTACGTAAATCTTTATGTAGCCTATCACGTTTGTTGTTGTTGTTGTTTTTTTACTGGGAAATGGCGGCGGCGGCAGCCAGTCAGAAATCCAGCCGCCGCCGCCGCCGAACTGCCGCTGGGAGCCGCCAGCGCCAGGGACATTCAACAAAGGTAAGTCCCATCCTGGGGGGGGGCAGGGGGGGCGGACCGTTTCTCCACCAATTTCGGGGGGCCGAATGCGTTGGCATTCGGCCTCCCGGAGATTCGTGAAGAAATTCTCCGACATCCCTAAGAACAACCCCCTGCTCAATGCAGGAAGCCTGATTCCTAGGTGGTCACCCATCCAACTACTGACCAGGGCCGACCCTGCTTAGCATCCGAGATCAGACAAGCACACGCAGGAAAACGGCAGGAAAACAGCACAGCGCTTGAGTGTGAACCGACCTCGTGCATTTGTTGAAGCACTGCAATGGGGAAAATGGGTGAGTGTGAATAATCACATTTTAATGCGAGAGGATTTAACCTGACAGGGCACCAATTCATTGCGATGGCAAGGCGCAGTGTAAATCGGCCCTACATGTTCAGAAAAAGCACATAGTACTGTCTTCCTCAAAGGGCTTTATTTCATCATGCTGGGTCCTGATTCAGAGTGCTCACAGCTGTCTATCCATTGAAAGCTAGGATGGCGGAGGATAGGCTTCTAGACCAGTATTCTCCCTGATGTGCTACTTTTTTGTCTGCAAGGCCACGGCCTTTTTTTTTTTTTTTTTTGAAGAATACTTTTTATTCTATTTTTATCTTTTTAAATGGAATAAACAGTACCAACAACCTAATCAGTAACTACAGTTTCCCAACAATACAGTATTCTTAGGAGGACACAGCAATAACAAAAAGGAGAAAAAGAAAGAAGGAAAAAAGAAAGCAGAAGAAGGAAAAGAAAGAAAAAATCCATTACACACCAACTTCAAATCCCATTCTACTTAAGAATTATACCTATAACATTGGCAGTATTACAATTCAATAGAGCATAGATAATCAACCTTACATTTCAATATTCCATCATCAACCTTATAGGAAGGAAGCAGGCCTACAATTCATTTCCAGTAACCATATATTGCCCTTCAGTTAACATTTAATTATAAAGCTTAACAATTTAACCAGCCAAAAATCTTACTAACCAGTCTCATAATAATGATAATAATAGTAATAAAAAAGGATGGAAATTAAAAAGGATAAATTATAATAACAAATCACTAATAAATTTTATAATATTATATAATAAAAACAACCTTACAGCAAACACTAATGTATTTTGTACTAGATATATAAATGAGTGTGCACATTTCTATACACTCTCAAACAGTAGATTTAAGTACAATATATCCTATCCATTTTAAAGAGAAAGGATTTTTTTTTAAGGGGAAAAAATGAGAGAAAAAAGACGGATCTATGTATGAGCAACTATCTCTGGCCTAGCCTAAATCTTACAGACTAAACACGGTCAGTTAACAAAACATGTTTGTAGATTCCAGCTTATGGGGCTGGGACAGAAATCTCACGCATTTTTTCATTTAGCCACGCCTCTGCCATTTCGTGATTTAGAAACTTCTTCATCTGACCTTCAGAAAAATTGCACAATGTAGCAGGATATTTTAAGTGATATTGTAAGTTCATTTGTTTTGGCAGATTTTTCACCTTGATAAATTGCCTTCTTTTATAAGCAACTTCTTTGGTGTAATCCGGAAATAACATAACTTTATCTTGTTTCCAAAAAAGATTTCCACCCCCTCTTGCCAAACTCAGGATATAATTTTTTTGGAGATTCTTGCAAATTGGACTATAATCATATAAACAGTCCCTTTGGCATTTGGCACATGGAATGCCTGCTCAATATCAAGTAAATAATCAGATGGCACCGGGAGTATCTCATGCAAAAGCTTATCTACAAAAGTAGACACATTTACATCACTAGGTAGATCTTTAATACCAATGATATGTACATTTGCCCTGCGCATAAAAGCCTCCAGTTGAGAAATTCTGACAAAGAAATTGTTGAAAAAAGCTTGTGGTGCAGTTTCATTCGTTGCAACTCTATCTTCCAGCTCGTTAACCTTCACCTCCATTTTTTGCCAAGAATTAAATCCACAGACCCTTGCAGGGTGGTGATGGAATTTTGAATTGTATCCAACCTGTTCAGCAAATTGCGAAGACAAAGTTTTTATCAGAGCAAGTAACTCCCCTATATCTTTCATTTTCGGAAGCTTTGCCAAAGGAGGGACGGGGGGGGGGTAGGTGGAGATTCAGTCACTTTTTTTCTCCTTGATGTAGCCATCCTTCTCTTCAAACAGATCTTGCAGAAGGGATGTGTGAAACCCCCTTACCTTGATTCCGCAGGGGTTCCACAGGGGGTGGGGAGGTGATCTGTTTCTCACCCCTGGAATCCATGTGGGCTGGCTCTGTGGCAATCCTGTGTAGCTGGCCGCTGGTTCTGCTCCGCTGGCGATATGGCTGGCCGCCATTGCTGTGCCGTATCGCTGGGGTAGGGTAGTTGAGTCTCCAGATGCAAATGGCATAGTGGGCGCCATTTGCGGCCATAAAGCTGGTAGATTAGCCTAAATACAGCTGTAAATGGCTGCATGCCATTTGCGTCCCTGTTTTTCCCCACGATAGGCTACGCAAATATTTGCGAAGCCTATTATGTGAACGGGGACGCAAATGGTGTAGCGAACACCATTTGAGGCCGTAAAGCTGGTAGATTAGCCTAAATGCAGCCGTAAATGCACTGGCTTTACAGCTGCAAATGGCACCCACTACGCCATTTGCATCCAGAGACTCACTTACCCTACCCCAGCGATACAGCACAACAATGGTGGTCAGCTGTATTGCCAGTGGAGCGGAGCTGGCAGCTGGCTCCACGGGATCAACACACAGAGGGAGCTGACCCGCATGGATTCCGGTGGGGCATGGAGGTTAGTCTTCCGTTCTGCCACAGGAATTCTCCTCCATCCCTATCTTGCAGGTTCTCAAATATTGTTAGTATTTCTTAAACAATTCCTCAGAAATTGTTGGTATTTCTTAATCCATAAACTACAATGGAACATGTCAGCCCTGATTTCGCCTAATTAGATAGGAGTTTCAAAACAACTTTGAACGATGATTAAGCTCTCGCAGACTGGTCTCAGAATCCAGCCCCCCTGCTCTTTCGCAGAGAGGACTAAACTTCCAAGTCTTCATCCAGATGCGCTCTTTGCCTCCTCTTTTAATTCCGGGGAGAGATAAAAAGGGTTTTCAACCTTTAAAAAAGCTGTTTGAGATAGTGTCCCACGGAGGCTCCGCGGAATGCTGCCAGGGCGACATTGGCTCTGGCCGCATCCACGCAGCTCTCATGGCCTTTTTCTTTTAATGTGGTGGTCATTCAAACATGCAATCCTTCACCTGTATTCTGCAAGCCAAACAGGAACGACAGGGGACCGATTATGGGATGTGGTGTGAATGGTGCCACCTGCTTACGTGATATATCAGTACTAGATCATGAGGAAGAACAGCCAGTCTGAATGTACCTGCAAATGAGTGTATGGTATAGGGCAGGGATGTTGAACCTCTTTCAGCCCAAAGGCCAAATTCCATTTTGGAACAGCTCTTGGGGGCTGCATTCCAGTGGTGTGTGGGGCTGAATGCAAAAAAGGAGGAATCAAAGGCAAAGGGGACAGGGCCAAAATGCCAGCATAGCTTAGCTTAGAGCTCTTCCTGCCAGTAACCAAGCCTTAGGAGGGGCATTTCAGCCTTTTCGACTGGGGAAAAACTGCACAAAAGCTGGGAAACCACCAAATGATCAGTGGTTGGGGAAAAGGGGCCAGGGGAAGGGCTGGATCTGGCCTTCGGCCTTCAGGTTATGGACCCCTGATATAGGGAGTGAGGTGCTAAGAGGCGAAATTAGGGTGGCACAACTATTAAAGCTGCATAAGCCCTGTCCTCTTTTGTCCCTGGCCACCCTAGTAAGAGGGGAAATATTATATTATGACTAGAGGCTGGGGAAAATATTAATGTATATTTGACAATGCCTGCACCACAAATCATAGCTGAATTGCAATAAGATGCAAAAATAGTTCCTTATAGCCAATAGGAGATATTTTGGTCCACCTTTAATTCTAGCTCTTCTTATTGTAGAAACTGATGCTATGATAATGGCTTTTCAGGCTAATATGTGCTGTTAAAATACCTAGCAAATGCAATCTGCCGCTAGACTTTGCCTTTCCAAAGACAGTCAAAGGAGCTAGGAAGATGGAGCAGATGGTGTTCTCAACAAAATGACATTTGGCACACCTTGGTTACTTCATATATTTACCCTTGTTGTCTGCTGCTCATGTGTGTGTGTGTGTGTGTGTGTGTGTATATATATATCCATCTTCAAGTTCTGCAAACAACATCTGGCAAGCCATTAATATAACAGCTGACTGTGATAAATTTCTGTTAGCTGCAACTGACTTTAGCATTACACGCTTGACCTGATATTGGGCAATCAAACTCTCAATCTCATTCACATGGAAATTTCAGACAAGTTCCTGTTGAAGTAGCACTGTAGTTAAATCAGCAGCCTTTTGCTTTTAATTGGTGTGATCAGTTGTAACAAGACTTTTATGCTTGATTACTTTCCATTTGAATTTCCATTGTTTTTTCATTGTCTTTATTATTTATTCATATATTTAGGGTTACCAATATTTTTCTGTGCTTTGACAAATGGATGACAGGAAATTCAGCGGGCAAAGCTTTTCCCCATCACTGCATGAACATGGCACGAAAACGGAAGGCTGACTTATACTGAGTCAGATAATTGGTTCATCTAGCCCAGCATTGTCCCTTCTGATCGGCAGTGAAGACTGGCCTCTTCACCTGTCACCGGATTATTTGAACTGGAGATGCAAGGGATGGAACCTATGAGCTTCTGCAGGCAGAGCATGTGCTCTGCCACTGAGCTATGCCCCTCCCCTATGTATTTGAAACTTCATGGGAGAGGGGAAAGCCGCAGGGAAGGTGTAATTTGGGAAGAAGAAATGGTGGGTGGGGAAAAGTTAAGTGCTCCTACTTCTTCCCTTCAAAATGCCCCTCTCCTGAACTAATGTGCAAAAAAGGCCATCAGACTATGATTACAAACATTTGCATGTAACTGTTATGTTGTAACATTTCTGTTACGTAGTAGTGTGTAGTTTCTAGAGGCACTTAAGTTCCCCACCCCAACCCCACCTCTGCAAAAGCTGACAACACAGGAGTCATCCTATACTTGTTATGCTAAATACTAAGATCAACCTACTTCATACTGAATGCTGCTGGGGAGAGCTAGGGTCAAATATTTCCTTAAGTTCAAAAATGGGCTCCTTAGAACTTTTCTGCATGAGGCATTTGTTGTGCACTCATTATTCCCTACTCACAGTTATTTATGGGTTCTTCAGAGGACATCGTGTTCTTCCAGTTTGCTCCTGTTTGTAAACAGCACTTTCTGCAAGTTCTTTTAGAGCAAGGAAAACAGGTATTATTTCTGATGGCGAAAATGCAATTTCCTCTTGTGTATTTGTGCTATTCTGCTATACCACAGCACCATCTAAAGGTTATGTAGTGGAAAAGCAGGAAAGGAAGTGCTCCTCTTGTAGTGCTCAGATCTCAGTTCTAGGACAAAACTGAAAATATATGCAATGGATTAATAGCCTTGTGTAGAAAGGCCCTTTGTTGCCACCAATGTCTTCTTTTAAACCACCAGTAAACATGAAATCAGCACAATCTCCTTGGAGAGCAATTCTATGCCCCCTAGACAGCATCGGGGGTGCCATAGGATGCTGCGGATCTCTTCCTCCATGCCTAGAGACAGAGCTATGGGTATGGAGGAGATCTTCCTTCCCTCCTCCCTCCTCCCCCCTCCCAGCTGCTGTGGACAGTTTCTTTTATGAGGTAGCAACTGTGACCTTGTAAGAGAAGTTGGAGAGGGAGAGAATGGGGCATGCTGATAGGCAGGGAAGGGCGGGGGAGAGGTGAGGCCATGATACACATAATCCTATGGCTTCTCTAGTCCCCTCCCCACCCACTGATGGGCTCAGAGGCCCATCTAGTTGCTTTTTGAAATTTAAATGGAGGAACAGAGGTGAAATTTTCTCCATCCTCCTCTTGCCCTGTCTGGCTTTTGCCAGCAGGGCATAGGATAGGCGGAGGGTTCTGAACTCAGAGCCCTCTGTTGATCAAGTATGCAGCCGATAGTATTGCACGCTTAGTAATGCAAGGACAGGTTGCTTACCTGTAACTGTGGCTCTTCGAGTGGTAATCTGTGCATTCACACATATGAGCGTGGAGCCTTGATTTGGGAAACTTGTAAAGCTGAGAAAGTTTTGGCAGGAACTCTCCCCCACCATCCCATTGTGCATGTTCAGAGGGATTCCTGCCTAATCCCTCAGTTCAATGAGATCCTAATGTGGCCTCACAACCGAAGGGAATAGAATGAACAACCACCTCAGTATCAGAGATCAAATTATGAACACCGAAGCAGGGATGGTGGGTGGGTTGTGTGAATGCACAGATGACCACTTGAAGAACCACAGTTACAGGTAAGGAACCTGTCCTCCTTCTTTGTGGTCTCTGTGCATCACAGATATGGGCGAGTAGCAAGCTCACTTACTGGAAGGGGAGGCAGGTGTTCTAATGTAGTACAGATGAAAGAACAGCACAGCCAAAGGAACAGTCTGCTCAAGACCTGACATCTAAGTGATAATGCTGCACAAAGGTTGATGGCATCAATCATGTTGCCGCACGGCATAACTCCAGAATAGAAACACCACTGTTGAACGCTATGGATATTGCCATGGCTCATGTAGAATGCGCTGTCACCTTTCCCACATCCAAGTTTGACAGGTGGTAGGCGAGGGTAATTGTCTGGACTACCCAAACGGCCAATCTCTGGGATGATATCTGTAGACCTTTCTTGTTGCCCCCATAACACACAAAAAGTCCCTTGATTTATAGAAAGCTAATGCTCTGCGAACATCCAAAGTATGCAACTGAGATTCCAACTCTGACTGAGGAGATTGAAAAAATGCAGGTAAGATAATGTCCTGATTAACATGAAAAGTAGACACAACTTTTGGTAAAAACTGTAGATCTGGACGAAGCACAACTTTATCTTTGTGGAAAACCATGTAAGGATCATCCACTCTGAAGGCTGCTAATTCACTAGCCTGATGGGCAGACATAATTGCCACTAAAAAGGCTACCTTCCAAGACAATAAATGAAAATCAACTGTTGTGAGGGGTTCAAAAGGCTTAACTGCTAAAGCCTGGAGGACGACTGACAAGCTCCAACTTGGTATATCAGTGGTTTAATCAGAGGCTGAAGAATTTTGACTCCCCGAAGAAACTGCCGGGTATGAGGGTATGAAAAAATGGAGAAACCGTCTAACGGAGCATGTGAAGCCAAAATCACTGCCAGATAAACTTTTATAGATGAGAATTTAAGTCCTTTTTCAAATAGGGAAAACAAAAACTGCAGAACCTGTTGAAGAGAGAAGTTAACCTGGTCTTCCTTATTTGCATTTGTAAAGTCAGAGAATTTTGCCCATTTAAGGGCATAAGAATGTCTAGTGGCTGGTTTCCTAGCAGCCTCAAAAATTACATGTAGTGGTTCCGTGAACTGCAGTGCATCTATCAACTTTGGATTCTCCATGCCATTAAACGCAGCATCTGGAGGTTGGATCTGTCCATCTTGCTGGGTCTGGAGGTCCGGTTTCAGTGGGAGCTGGAGATACTGGTGTCAAGGTCTGCTGAGCAATGGAGCAAACCACCCCTGCCTCACTACCACAGGGTGATGTGTATGCAGTCTGTTTTGTCTTCCAGAATCTTTGATAGCACCTGAGTCAACACTGGAAATGGTGGGAAAAAGAAGTAAAATCCTTTGGTCCATCGCAGGAGGAAGGCATCCCCCAAGGAGGCTAGACCTACACCCGCTCTGCTGCAATAGTCCCAGCACACTGTGTACTCCTCTGTTGTGAAAAGGTCTACTAGAGGTACCACCCTTTGACTGAACAGGTAGCGGACAACTTTGAGATGGAGCTGCCATTTGTGTGATGCCCGAAAAGACTGACTTAGTTGATCTGCCAAAACATTGTTGGCTTCAGCAACATGAGCTGCTATTAGGGAAATCTCCCTTGTGATACAGCATTGGAAAATATCTAGAGTCACCTTGTTCCCCCTCGTTTGTTTGAATAATAAACAATGGTTGTGTTATCTGATGCCACTTCTACAATCCGACCCCAGACCTCCAATTCGAAAGCCCTCACTGTTTTCTGTACTGCAAGCAACTCAAGGAATTTTATATGTCTGCCCATTTCTGATCCTATCCAGTGGCTTTGCACAATGAGCTCCCCACCCCTGTAGAGATGCGTCCATTGTTATCACTTTCGAGGGGGATGGACGGTGGAATGGCACTCCCAGAAGAAGGTGCTTATCTATAAACTCCTAAACGGCTTGGGACAGAAATATCTGCAGGAGCATCGCTCCCTATACCAGCGTGCTAATGCCTTTAAGACCATCACAGGGGGCTGTTCTCCAAGTACCATTGGTATGTCATATGAGAACAAGGGAGAGAGCCTTCTGCATTGTGGCACACCGATTGTGGAACACCCTCCCTATGGAGTTGTGAGTAGTATCAACATTATATTCTTTTCAGTGCCAGGTCAAAACCTATTTGTTTGCCCAGGCATTTTAACTGTTTTATTAAGCTGGTTAATGTGCGTTGTCTATTCTAAGTATTTTCTGTCTATTATTGCTGTAGTTGGTGTTGTTTTGTCATTTGTATTGTATGTTATATAAGGCTTTTTAAATTGCACATTGTATCCTGTCCTGGTATTGTAACATCAGGGCACTCAAGGTTGGGAAAAGCTGTTCTGAAAGAATGGGCTATACCTCTGAATTGGTAGCTGGAACTTGAGCACGCTCGGGGAGAGAGCGCAGGACAGGAAGGCCTGGCGTGCTATGGTCCATGGGGTCACGAAGAGTCGGACACGACTGAACAACAACAACAACTAACCAATTCCCTAATTACCCACCCTTCAGGTGCAAATATCACTGTGAAATGAAACACAAACTGGGTGCAAATATGGAAACAGTCATCTGAGGCTGACAGCTTGATCTGGGGTTTCTACCATATTTTCACTACGGTGTACTTGACCCTTGGACTTTAATTCTGCAACCATTTGTGTGCTCATTGCACCTGCTTGCTTCTTGCATTCAAAATGCGACGCAAATACATCTATTTTAGGGGCTGAGAATGAGCAGTGTTCTGTCACCCTTTCAAATAGAAAAATGAAACGTGGAACTATAAATTAAAGTATATCCAAAAATGCATAAATGAGGATTTTAAAATGAGAGATATAATAATGTGCTTATTCACAATGGTATGAAGTATGAAAGGAATTTTGAAGAGGTGTCCTGTAGTGGTTCTTTAATTGCTTTTTATTAGTCCTTCAGCTTACAGTAACTCTGTCTGAAGTGAAAGAGAGCTGTAATTAATTTCTATGTTCTTTCCCTCAATTTTTAAATGTTATAATAAATGTCAGATTTTATACATAATTCCACTGTCATTCAGTTAATTGCTATGTTCTCCTGGGCTACTTACTGTCCTTTAAATTATGGATCAAGACTGTCATATTCTCTGTCTGTTTCTCTTCTGGTCCTCTCTAGGGATGCTTGAGGAATTTGATATTTGTGAATTCTAATGCAAACTGACATGATCTGCATCACCTGGCATCATATGCAGGTCAGAATGTTATTGCTGTACAGATTTCGCACTTCTCCGAATTTTGCATTGCAGTTCTTGGCTCAAAAATGTATCAAGATGCACTTTAAAGTGTGTATTAGCATAAAATGCATTCATAATGCATATATTTAGAGAAAATGCATTCAGAAAAGCTTGTTATGTATAGCATGTAACTGGAAGTCCCCAAAGCAACCAACTAAAGAGCAGTGGATTAATAAAACTTGGGATACTATGAGTATGTATAAACTTACTCAGCAAGTACAGTGAGATAGGAATCCTAATGTGAAGAATGGTATTATGGCACCATGGTTTCCATTCATTTCCTGTGTTAAGGCACTTCATATGTTTGATAAAGTTCCAATAAAGTACAGTTGCCTGTATTTTTTCTGATTAATACACACAAACACACAAAATGACATACACTCACGCATGCTCCTTTTATGTGTTGTAGAACTTGTATTTTTACTTTCACTAGATATTAAACTCCTACTTAGGTTAATTTATTGTAGATGTTCCATAAGCATATCTGTTATAGACTAAGGGCACAATCCTATCAGGATAGGCGGCTGCCTCTGAACTTGGAGGTGACAACCTATCCAGTGCAGGGTAGGAGAAGCACAGAGGGGATCTTCCCCTCCGCACTTCAGCTGCCCTGCATTTGCGGCTAGATAGCCGATTTTGGCTGTCTAGCCGCGGGAAGTCAGAGCAGGGGGGGGGACGCAGGACGATGCATAGGAAGTGTCAGAATGGCACTTCTGCCCTCCCCGCCCCAGCCTGCCCCCAGGAACTCCCCGTTTTCACTGCTCCACGCTCCTCTTACAAGCGCAGAGCGTGGAGCTGATCTGCACTGCCTACAAGGCAGTGTGGGAGGGGGCGGAGGTCGGTTCTCAGGGAACCGACCTTGGAGTGCAGGTGTCGAGGGCTGGTTCCCGGGAGCCAGCCTACCCTATGGCCATCTAGCCACTGACTAGCAGCCGTAGGATTGTGCTCTAAAATTTATAATTAGTGAATTCCTTTGTTTCTTTAGTGATTTTGATTTTATTATTATTTACATTCTTCTTCTTTTTGTTGCCTTTATGTTGTTAACCTTATTTTGGAAAAAAAAATCATGAGAAAAAAAGAAAAGCTTGTTTCTATGAAAAAAATATTCAAAAAATATGTATTTAAATGTGTGTTTATCCAGGAATATTCATGCAGATTTTTTTTTTTTTTAAATCACATTCATGTAGAAGAGGGACAGACTGGAAATAGACTGATCCATCCCTAGTCATCTCATCTGAATGAGATGCACCTAACTTGCCTGAATGCTACTTTCATGCTTCAGGAAGGCTTTCTACTTAAAAACAAAAACAAATCAGTTTGGTTTCCATATGCCAGTTCCCTGATATACCTCTTCCACTACTAAAAAGTTAAACTGTTCTCTGCTCAAATGCTACATAACCCAGCAACCACTGGTAACCAGCTTTGTGCCTTAAGAGATAAGCAAAACTTTGAAATGTTCTTCAGTCTCTGTTATGCACACTCTTAATCTCAGACAAGAGGAGAACTGCTTGCAGGAGAAAATGAGCAACAGCGCAGGAAGAAAATTGAACTAAACCAGAACCTGGGAGTCTATTTTGGCTTTGTCAAATGTGCCTTTTCCAGAAAGCAGCCTCCTCCAATGTGGTGTCCTCTGGATGTTTTGGACTACAATTCCCATCAGTCCCAACTGGCTTGGGCAATGGGCAGGGAAGATGGGCATTGTAGTACAAAACAGCTGGAGGGCACCCTATTCAGGAAGGCTGCTGTAAGGTCTTGTCTGTAATCAGGACCTAGACTGGAATGTGTGTACCATTTGCTGTTCCACCTCTTGGCCAGCAAAAGGGTTTGAGCCAGCCCTGTTGCCTGGTATAGTGTGACTTCAAGGTACTGTAGGGAATTTAAAACACTGGCTTGTAGTGGTTCCGCCTTCTGTGGCCATGCCAGGGGAAACTGCACCTGGTGGGCCTACAATGTCCCAAAGTGATGCTATGTGGGGAATTTAAAGTGGTGGCTTGTAGTCGCTAGGAGTCTGGTATGGCGGATGGGCTCAGGACTGGGATCATTGTCCTTGGTCCTGCTGGGGCCTTTGCAGCCTGCCCAAGGGTGCTGGTGCTGCCATTGGGTCTGTTTGTTCATGGCCTTTGATGGGAGAGTAAGCAGAAGTTGGAAGGTGATATAATCCTTCCTCCCTCACAGCTAAGAGGAGGGGATTGATGCAGTGCAGACTCATGGCTCTGATTTTAGTAGGGCTATGAATTCTTTTTGCGTTTCAGTACTGAGCAGGATCCAACTGTGCCCTTGCATGAGCAACCAGGCCTGCTGGTCCCGGTGTGCACACGGCCCCTACTGCTAGTAGCTGCAATGTAGTGCTTCCAAGGACAAGCCCTGAAACAAGTGGAAATTATTATTTCTGGAAGGGGAAGCTCACACCAGGACCATGGGCATGATTGGATCCTGCTGAGAACCAGCCAGAAGTCTAAAGGAGCTATCCAACATGCTGAACCTATTTTGGGTCACACCCCGCAGATACTGGAGCCACCAGTCTCCACTGGATTGATGTAAGACAGCTTTCCCCAATCTGGTGCCCTCCATATATGTTGGGCCATAACTCCTATCATCCCCAAACTAGCATGAAAAATGGCTATAATGGCTGGAAGATTATGGGGATTGCAGCCCAACACATCTAGAGGGCAGCAGGTGGGGGAAGGTTGGGGGAAGGTGTGTGCATAAACAAAGGAAGGCATTTTGGGGATAGAGACAGACAGAAGCAGAATGAATGAGCATTGAGAGTCAGATTAAGGGCGTCTCTACACCTCCAGTTTATTGCACATGCATGATTGGCCACTTACTGAATTGTGCAGGTCCATTACATGAAGTCATCATCATCATCCAGTAATTATCCCACCATTTCTGCCCACCTATCCCATGTTTTCCTCAAAAGGAAAAAAGGTGGTATTTTTCCAAACATGCACAAATGGAGCACCATGACCTCCCCATGTATTTCTCTCGTAGCGTGAATGAACTGCTGTGTGTTGGTGGCTGTGGGCAGTTGTTTTGGGTTGTTGGGAATGTGGTCATGATGGCGAAGATGGTGATGATGGGCTGTGGGGTGTGTCGCATTCCCGCACCTGTGTCATTTTGGGCCCTCGCCATTTTTGGCCTGCGGCATTCTGAACAAGGCAGCAGGTCAGCAGAATGGCAGAGCAGCATGCCAGCCTTCCGACCTTCTGGGATACCCCCTTGCTGTGCATTCCCAGTGAGTAAACAGCAGAGATTGTCAAAAACACTGAACAAGGAGGTGGGTGGCCCAGGAAGATTGGTGGTGGTGGGGAGGCTCTGTCTGTGTGTCAGTCCCCATACACCAGTAACGTGCAAGGGGAGGCAAAGTGGTACGAACCAGGGAGGAATTATCTCCAATTTTTAAACAGGAGCTGGGAAAAATGCTGGCAAAACTATATCCTTGTTCAAATGGAATTCTGACACTACCTTTGGTATGAATGTAATGTCCGGCCTCAACACCACTTTGTCTCTGTGGTATATGAGGTATGGAGGGTCAATCCTTAATGCACAAAGTTCACTTGATCTCCTTCCCGACATAATTGCAACCATAAGGCCACCTTGCAAGACAGAAGGGGCAAATCGACTGTGGCAAGGGGCTCAAAGGGCTTACTTGTGAGAGCATGGAGTATGATGGACAAGCTCCATTGGGAGACAGGTGCTTGAATTGGTGGCACTAAATGTCTTAAACCCCTGAGAAATGGTCTCAGCAACAGATGCTTGAAGACTGAGAAACCCTGTAGTGGTGAACGAAAAGCAGAACTAGCTGCCAAGTAAACCCTAACAGAAGAATACTTTAAACCTTTCAGGAACAACGAATGCAAAAAACAAAGAACATGCTCTACAGAGCAATGAAGAAGATCCACATTGTTGGCAGCTGCAAAAATAGAAAACGCTCTCAAGTTAACAGTATAAGAGCACCTTGTTGAAGGCTTCCTAGCTGCCTCCAGTACTGACCTTACAGGAAGAGATAGGGTATTCATTGAAAATTCCAAGCCGTCAGCTTGAGTGTCCTTAAATCCGGGTGCCTGAGATGCCCTTGGGCTTGTGACAGCAGTGTTGGTATCAGTGGCAGTCGCCAGAAGTTGCCTCTGGATAGATCCAGCAGGGGAGTGAACCAAAGCTACCATGGCCACCACATTGCGACCAGAATCCCCTGCGTTTTGTCCCAGGCCATCTTTGCAATGACTTTCGATAGTAATGGAAAGGGAGGGAACAGGTAATATTGGTTGATTGTTCAGGGAAGAAGGAAAGCATCCCCAAGAGTTCCAGTCCCTATTCCTGCTCTTGTGCAGAAGCTCTCGCACACCGCATTTGCTGGAGTTGTGAATAGCTCTACTGTTGGAGAACGCCACATTCTGAATAGGCAGTGTAGGATGTCAGGTGCAAGTTGCCACTCGTGAGACTGCCGAAATGTCCTGCTCAACAAATCTCCTAGCACATTGTCCTTCCCTGCGATGTGAATCGCTGACAGACAAATTCTTCTGTGAATCACCCAGTAGTATATTTTCAGAGTTAGGGAGCTCAAGGCTGGCTCATGAGTTCCCCCTTGCCTGTTTAAGTACCAAACAACAGCTGTGTTGTCCGATGTGATCTGTACATGGCAACCCATTATATTTGTTTAGAAAGCCTTCAATGCTTTCCACACAACCAGGAATTCTAGATGGTTATATGTAGCCTCTTCTCGGATCTGGGCCATAGACCCTGGGCCCGAAGGGACATGCAATGTGCTCCCCATCCAAGGAGTGAAGCATTGGTTGTGAGAACGCAGGAAGGTGGCTCTTGAAGAAAAGGCATGCCTTGAGAAAGGTTCCCTATCTATGTCCACCATAAAAGTGACTGCAGGACTTCATCTGGTAGCATCAGTAGGACTCGATATGCATCCTCCACCCGGGAAAAACACATATGAACCATGTTTGAAGCAGCTGCATTTGTAGGTGAGCCCACACCAACACTGACACTGTGGCTGCCATTAAACTGAGAAGACGCTGAATAGAATAAGCTGTCACCTTCTTTTGTTGAACTAGTGATGTGGCAAGACCAAGGATAGCCAATGCTCTTTCCTGAGGGAGACAAGCTCTTGTGGCCTTGGAGTGCAGTATCACTCTGATGAAGAGAATCTTCTGAGATGGGTGGAGCTTGGATTTTTCCTCATTGATGCAGAGGCCAAGTCCTGCAGAAGATTGCATATCAGAAGTACCTTCTGAGATAGAGCCTCTCTGGAACTGCCCACAACTAGCCAGTCAACTAAAGGGTATATTTCAATGTGTCGGGTCCTGAGATGTGCACACACCATGGCCATGCATTTGGTAAACACTCTCGAGGCTGTGGCTAATCCGAATGGCAGACCCGAAACGGAAAAATGTTGTGGTCAATAGTGAAGCACAGATACTTCCAATGTGAGGGGTGGATCGCTATATGAAAATTTGCATCTTTGAGATCCATCACTGAGAACTACACACCCTTCCGTAAAAGAGGAAGAATGGTTGCTAGTGTAGACATCCAAAACTTTCTGGTGTGAACAAAGCAATTGAGATTTCGGAGATCTAGGATTGGACAAAGTCCTCTGTCCCTCTTCAGTACAGTAAAATAGCAGGAATAAAACTCATCCAGTTGCTGAATGAGTGCCACCCGTTGGATGGCTCCCTTCTGTAGAAGAGAGGCCACCTCTAATAGCAGTGCATCCATGACTGGTGAATGTTTTATGGTACCGAGGGGAGGGAAGGTATCAAATTCGATCCTGTATCCTTGTTTGATGATAGCCAGCACCCAAGTGTCTGATGTGATCTTTTCCCAATTGGGGAGAAAATGAACCAAATGGGAACCGAATAAAGGGCCTGACAAAGGGGGTTGAATACGAAGAAAATGGAAGTCAAAGACACTGCTTAGAACCATGGTCAATCTGCCCTCAGGTTTGATAGAAGCAGTTGAATGGATTAGAGCGCCTTTGTTGAGAGAAAGGCTGTTGTCGGGATGTATGATCTGTGTATTGTCATGGAGAATAGTATAGTTGTGGACTAGACCATTTACATGGTTTGTATGGCTGCTGTATCTGACCTAATTCCATTTTTCTTGCAGTGGTTTTGGCCTTCTGGACATTGTCCATTGCTTCGTCAGTGCCAGATTTGAGCAACCCCACTCCATTGAAAGGGAGAACCTCTATCCGCGACCTGGCCTCAGGGGCCAAGCCAGCTGAACGAAACCAAGCATGCCTCCTGAGTGCTACTGCTCCAACCACTGTGCTTTGCCCCACAATTTGTTTGGTGACTAGCAGTGTTTATTTGTAGTTTAGATAGTTTCAGGGCTTCCTACTGAAACATTCTAGCCATCTGGTAAGTAGTCACAGAGAGATCCAATTTTCTCTCATAGGAAGAGCTGATATCGAGACATCATTGCTTGATAATTAGATACACGGAGTCCCAAGGCCACTGATGAATATATTCGCCTATCAAATAAGTCTAAACGGCAACCCTCCTTGTCGACTGGTGAGGCATGTAGTTTCTGTGACTTCCCTTGTGAAGACTCTACAATGACAGAGTTCAGTTTCAGGTGCAAAAAAAGAAAGCTGGCATCCTTTTCTTGCACCCTGTACATTGACTCCAGCGTTTTAGAAATTGGAGCCATCGAAGACAGAGCTTTCCATGAAAGCTGTACAGTCTGTAGCAAGGTAGGTAGAAACGGTACTGCCATTGGTGCTGAAGACTCTGTGTAAACTGCGTCAAACACTGGGTCCTGCAATTTCTCTGTGGATTGTTGGGTCTCAGTGCCCAATGACTGGGCCATACGAAGGACTTGGTCTGTGAAATGTCCCATATCTTCCAATGGTGAGGCTCTCTCTGAGACACCAACAACATCATCAGAAGATATGGAAGGCGGCACAGAAGAATAAGAAGTTGAATCTGACTCATAGTCCTCAGCGTCCGACTGTCGGGTTGTGGTGGCCACGAAAGGTTCTTCTTGGCATTGAGCCTGCACCTGTGGTGGAGGTATGGGCAAATGCCTCTGCAGTGGGACTGAAAGGTGATGTTGATCCTGGTGCTTGAGCAATGAAGAAGAGCACAGTGGAACCGGTGGAGGAAGGAAATCCCTCAGTACTGGTGGTGGCAGAGGTGGCAAATTTTTATCCACTGGAGGCCGAGATGCTGATGCTGACAGAGGTGGTCGGTACCGAGGGACAGAAGCACCTAGGCAGCACATCCGATCAGAGTATCTCTCATGGTCCTGATAGTCCCATTCGTTCCAATACGTGTATCGCATGGAGGGATCATGATATTCAGAATAACGATCCCAATCCTGTATCAAGAATCTCAATCTCACATGGGATTCCCTGTCCCTGTAGAAACCAAGTCTGCGGCTTGAGTCAAAGCAGTGCAATGACTCTGGAGACCTACCCCTCGAACACGTAGCCTCTTGATGAAAGGTCGGTAGGGGATAAGCTTGCACTGGAAAAGGTGAAGCAATACATGAATGCATTGGAGAGAGATCCCTTATCTCACCCTCTGACATCGATACGAGGCGGTTCGTGTCTGTAGTCTGTACCAAGGTGGTCGGTACCGACACTGAGACTGTTGGAATAGGAGAATCTAGCAATGGAGGAAGCAGTGGGATAGGCGATCTTTCTGCCCCCTTCTCTTTGTTTTTCTTTTTTTCTCCACTTCTCTTCTACTGGTCACTTTGAGGCCTTCGCATTTTTAGTCAACTTCTTTGCCAATGAAAGTGACAAAGAATGTCCAGGAGTCAGCAGATTTGGGTGCTCTTTAGCCAAGGCGGGTTGTACTGGTGATGCCAGTCATGGTGACGCCATGCCCGACAATTTAGGAGAGGTCTCCAATACGTGAGACCTTTGCTCTTTGAGAACGTCCACCGCTTCCAAAGCTTTTTTCCAAAGCGCCGCCTTCAACCTGTCTGCCCGGTTTCTGTGTGCCTGCTTGGAAAAAGACTGACAGTGGTGGCAGGCTTCGATGACATGTGCTTCCCCCAAGCAAAATAAACACAAAGAGTGTCTGTCCATGGGGGCAATTTGCTCCAACAATGTATGCACTTTTGAAAGGGGCCCCATGGGGCCATCCGCCTAAGGTGGATAGCGATCAATGATGCGAACGCAAAAACGATGAAAAAAAACCACCAATGAGAAAGTTGGAAGAAAATGATAGGAAGAATAGAACAGGAGGAATAAAAACTAAGGAAAAAGAAGGATAGAGCCTGAGCGATTGAGGAAAAACAATCAATTTGACTGGAAGAAGTTCCCGATGAGGTAACCACTACAGAGGTTGAAAGAGAGAGGAGGGAATGGGCGGAACCTGCAGGGACATGCTCAGTGGATGGTGGGGGAGGTTTCCCACCAAAAAACACATTCCTTAGCTATAGAAGTTTCCTGAATCAAGGCTTCACGCAGGCGCAGAGCCCATATGTGTGATGCACAGAGACCACGAAGAAGAATCAGCATTGATGTGGAATTCTCCACCCATGTGATGGAGCTCTAAGGCTGGAAGTATGCTGTGGTCAGGGTGTCTCCCAGTGGAGATCTGATGTGAGGGAGCAGATTTGCTGCTTGGTGTGGGAGTGTGTTTGCCTCCTGCCTCCAGTTATGTTCTAGGTGCATATTTATAAATAAAGCAGATATTACAAAATAGTGCATTCCCAGGAACGTCTTGCCGTTTGGGAAAATGTGGAGCACATAACAAACCCAAATCAAGATCATTACTTCTAAGTTGCATATTAACAACCATCCCCCCACCCCAACCAATAGATTACATGGAGACAAAAACACCAGGGTCAGAACAGATCTATGATCATAGGTAGATCTTTTGCCTTGTAAATATGCCCCAAAGGCAATTAGATTAGGGATTGAGGGAGATATGTACAGATGGTGGAGGTTTGTAATGCAATGCTATGGATGCTGTTCAAAAAATTTAACTTAAGAGATGTAACAGTGTAAGGGGAAAAATCACCTTCCCTAACAATATTAACTGGCCTCCTCTGCTCTTCAATATGTGTTCATCCCCCACAAACATTTCCTGATCATGACTGCAGTACCAATAACAATATAACTGTTCATCTGATGCCTATTGATGTAGGGGGAATGCAATAAAGAAATGGCTTTCGCTAAACACTTTATTCTGCAAAGCTTCCTGTTCACAGCTCCAAACAGATGCATTGCAACTTGTATGCCCCCAGGACTTGAGCACTCTGGTATTAAATCAGAATTAAATATCCCTCCTGGTCTGAGGGGATTCCATATTATATCCCTAACATTTGTCAGGTCTTACCCTTCACCTGCCTCCATGTGCACCATAAAATTGCAATGAAATCTGTACACCAGTTTTCACTTTCAGTTCTCTTATGTCATAGAGGCAGGGCTGGAAGGGTGGCGTACTTGTTTTTGTCTGGTCAGTTATCAATGCATCCTGGCAAGCAAGGTGAAAGCTACTGATGCATAAAAATGCAGAACAATGGAACTCCCTCTCATGCATGCACCATTGTGAAACGTTTTGAAAACTTTCTTAAAAAAATAATAATTAAGGACTGCACCCTAATTGTATTTTTATTGGTTTTAATTGAAAACAAACCACCACCACCACCATCCTCTGTGGCTGTGTACTCTCCTCTTGGGCTACCCTAGTGCTTGAGGGTCCATCTGGAAAGATTTATATTTAGAAAAGAGTAGCAAGGCTACACACCATCCTACTTGCTGACATTTTGTGAACACACACACACACGCACAAGTAAGCACTTGAGAGACTGTATGCTCCTCTACTCCAGTACTAGACTGGACATCCAGCCAGTTTTATCTCCCTCCACCAAGTTTCTACCGTCGTCCTTCCTAGCTATTCTGTGGATACAAGACTCTACAGTATTGAAACAGAATAGGGACTTGGGAGGTCTTTATGCAAAGGTTAAAAAGCAATCAGGGCATGCTTGTCAGATCACGTGGAAAGGCCTACATAAATTATCCAGTCTAATATGGGGGTTATTTTACACATGAAGCATGGGGCACTAAATTAACACTACGGGGCAATTGTCAATCTGAATTTTTCTATGTTTTCAGTGTCTGGTTTTGCATGCTTAATATTCTCTCTCTCCCTCCTTGTATTTCTACAGCTACCTGGTTTTAAGTGAAAGTTGTATCACATTCTTTCAGGCTGGGGATTTTCTGTGGAGAAACTAGAGAAATACAAGATGGGTTAGCTTCTGAAATGAATGGCAGTATTTTTAATGCTTGTACTGCTTGTGTACATTATTAAAGCAAACTGCTATTTAGAATAATAAATGGCATGGACAGTTGGGTGACAACCTTTGATTTTCATCTTATAGAGATTACTACCTAGTGCTGACATATTGCAGTGGAGCCAAATGAGATTTTGACTCATTTCAAGAGAAAAAATGATTGTAATGCAACACTTTGCAAATGTATTAATGTATGGCAATTCAACTATATTTCTGTGTTATGCTTCTCAAACGAGTTCAGGCAGAACATGATCCCCTTCCACTTAGGCAAACATTTTCTAGTCAACAGGAATGAAAAGCCGGACTAGCGAGATCAAAACAAAAGGAAATCATGTGCTTTGTCAAGGCACTTAATGGCCACAGAATATGCCTGATGTGCTCTGCATGGCTTGGTGACCATATTTTTGTCAAGACCATTCATCCCTTGCCAGTTTGGAATGCTTTCAACCATGCCCACAAGCATATTTCACATTGATGCATCTTAATCTCTTTTTTTTTTGGTCATCACTTGTAGCAGAATATACTTTGGTTCAGTAACTAAGTCTTAGGAGAGGCAATTCCTGCCTTTTAGAAAAAAACTGCACAGAAGCTGGGAAATCAAACACATGGCAGTCAGGAGAAAGATGTATGGTTAGGGGAAGGGGGCATGGCAATCTGGGGAACTCTGGAGGGCCAGATTTGGCCTGCTGTTCAACACCTCTGTGTTATAGACTGAATAAATATGGGTTAATCTGTTAGGGACATAATGGGCATAATATTTTTTCGACCCTTAGTATACTGTATGTATACCCATGTATTAAACATCAATAGCCTGATCTGGGGTACTTTCTTCCCTTATAGTTCTGTAATTTTTTGTTTTGGTCTATGCTACAGGAAGCTTCCCTGTTGCAATATAGGAAGATGTTCCAAACTCTATACCTGCTGAATGGTGAAAAGGTAGGATGTAAGTAGAATTTATAAATGTTTCTTGCAAGTCATACTGGAGACAAACTGACCATAAACCAAGCACCTTAGTTGATTTTTTTGTGGAATATACAAATTTTGATTTTGAGAGTTTGAGAGTTGTTTAAACTAGTTCGCAAAGGTTAAGCAATATTACCCTTAGGCAGCTCTGTGATGATGGACTAAAGCCTTTTGACATTAGTCTTATGAAGTACAAGTGGGGCTGGCTTATGAATAAATAAAAGACAGTTGTACTTGTACATCTGTCTGTGAGTCCTCTGGGAGCTACTGCCATGCATAAAATATGCAAAACAATTGTAAGATCCTTATGGACCATACTAGGCAGTTTATGAAGAACCATTCTTGGGCTTCCCAGTGTTCTGGGGAAGTGCCATAGCACTGTGGTAGAACACATTCCTTGAAGGTAAATGGTTCTTGGGTCTATCTGTGGCATGTCCAGGTACAACTGGGAAAGATCCCTGTCTGAAATCTTGGAGAGCTAGACGGACGAATGGTCTGACTTGGTATGAGTCTTCCTTCGTTCCTGTTCTGAATAACTATAGGCAAGGGGTGGGGAGCCTCTTTCAGCCCGTGGGCTGAAATCAGTTTCGGAGAAGCTCTCAGGGACCACATGCCATTAGCAGGCAGGGGCAAATGACAAGGTGGTGGGGCCAAAGCCAAAAGGGATGGAGCCAAAAATACAAAAAATATAACCATACTGTAGCTTAAAGCTCTTCCTGCCAGTAACTATTTTTTTTAAAAAAATCTTGGCTACTTTTCAGGGCAGGAGGTCTCCCAAGGCGGCACACAATGATAAAACACACAATAAAAACCAATGCAGTATTAAAAAGGATAAAAACACAATAAAAACAGCAAGAACACAATAAAAACAGCAACAACAGCAAACAGCAAACATATTGGGGGGAGGCCAAAGTAAAATAATATGTTTTCAGGGCCTTCTTAAAAGCCTGCGATGACAGGGTCTGTTGGACCCCTGATGGCAACTAATTCTAGAGGTGAGGGGCCACTGTGGAAAAGGTTCTCCGTCATGTCGGCACCTTCCTAACTGCTCTCACAGGTGGGGAAATGAGAAGGGCCTCTTTTGCTGATCTGAAACTGTGGCCAGGCTGATACGAGTGAAGGCGGTCTTTCAAGTAATTTGGTCTCAAACCATTTAAGGCATTAAAGGTCAAAACCAGCAATTTAATTTGGGCTCAGAAACACACTGGTACATCGCAGCTGGTGCAGTATAGTCATTATATGATTAAATTGTCTTGCCCTCACCAACACTCAGGCGGCTGCATTCTGCACCTGCTGAAGTTTCTGGATGGTCTTCAAAGGCAGCTCCACATATAGCTCATTACAGTAGTCCAGTCTGGACATCACTAGTGCACTGACAACTGAAGTGCAGTCCATTCTCTCCAGATAGGGCCACAGCTGGAGTACCAGCCTAAGCTGGTAAAACACTCCTGGACACTGCAGCCACCTGAGACTACTCACTTGGCCTTTTAGGGGGCATGTTAAATTGCAGTCATATCCTGTTTGTGGGCGTTCCATAGGAAGCTGGTTGGCCAATGTGTGAACAGAATGCTGGACTAGGTAGGTCTTTGATCTGATCCAGCACAACTCTTCTTATGTTCTTCTGTATGCTAAGAAAAGCTCTCAAAGTGGGACAAAAGCCTTGAAACTAGAAATATACTGTAGGATCCATCAGTCTTGGACTTAATTAAACTCAATTTTAGTCTTCACTAAAGAAATGAAAACAAAAGCTAGTCTGATTCCCCTCTCATCACATGATGTACTTCCAAGCTTCTGTAAAGCTATGTGCAAAACTCCATCTGCTTAAAACTGGAAAATAATCCTTCCCTTATGCCAAAAGTGTATTAATATTTAAAATAAAAGGGTTGACTGTTTTATTGAATGTAGCTGTTAGGAAGGCATCATGGGCTCTTCCTGGCAGCATGTTTGTTCTTCATGTAGGATGTGTGGGATGGGTTAAGAGATGTCATCATGGTGTTTATGGCATTGACACATGTTGATTGGTTCAGGGGTAATGTGGGGGCATTGTGGGGAGCAATGTTGTGGGTGGTGAGTGGTGTGACAGAATTGCCAGGGGTTCTGTGGGAGTCTCCATCATTGTTTAACTGGCTCTTTCCCTCCCTACTGCTATTATTTTGCTTCCAATGCTGCTGCCAGGATTGCATAGGATACCAATTAGTTACACTGCTGTAAACTCTAGCATGGCAGCAGCCACCTTAGCTGGACCATAGGAATGCCCTGTAAATCTGTAGTATAGATATCCCCTTGTTCTTTACCAAAGGCACCAGCCTTTTTCTTTAGCTAACCTTTATCGAGAATTCACACACACTGAAGGATTATACTACCATTTATGCAGAAGAGTACACCAAATAAGGACACAGGGGAAGGAGGAAAAACAATAAAGCCTTGCTCTTGCACAGGGGGCTGCCCACCTGCATTGCCTGTGATCTCTTTAAAACTAGTGATATTGCTGAACTCTCAAAGGGGATATTCACATTGCATTAGCATTCTAGGTGAATCTACTGCACTACTACAAAAATGAGCAAATATAAGTATTCTTCTGGGTAGCCTTATTCATATAAATTAATTTGAGGATTAATCTGGATCAAGGCATGGTTAAAAAATAAGTCAAGTCTGTACTCCTGATTGTAAAACAAGCACTTCGTATTAACTCAGTCCTAGGAGCAAGAAAGTGGCTACATTTCTACTTGATAAGCTTGTAACGAACTATATGCAAAGAGTTCATTCTGTGAAGGATGCCTATGTCTGCTTTTCAGGTCCATGCTGTTTGTGTTGCATTATTGATATTTATTTATTTAAAAGGTTTTTAGGCTGCATTTCCGATAACACTTCAGGCTAAGAAGGTCTCTCTCTCTCTCTCACTCCCCCCCCCCCCGAATTAACATCAAGCTAATTAAAATTCACACAACCTTAAAAACAACAGCTAAAAACAGGAGTGAAAGTAGCAGTAAAACAAGAAACACAAAAATTAAATTATCCATTAAAAGCCCAGGAGAATAAAATGGTCTTCACCTGGTATCAAAAAAGACAACACATCTTGTGCTAGCAAAGTGTCTATACAACAGTGCTTCTTCCTTCACAAATTCTAGCTATTATGCAATAGCAAATTAAAACAAAGTAAGTGAAAGCCATGTAGTGAAGCAGATCTGTTAAAAAAAAAAGCAGGTTCTCCCAGATGGAGAACTCCTAGTGCTACCAGTCAGAAGTCATTGCACACTTATTTTGCTTTTCCCTCCTTAATGAATTTTCTGTGGTATGAAAAGAAGATGGAAGAAGCAGTGAGAAAACACTGGAGGGTTACATGTGGAAGACACCATCATCTGAGCCTCCCCTCACTTCATGAATGAGGCAGGGTGAATGCACAATAAAAGCCTCATCTGGAAGCACTCACAGTTTAGAAATGAATGATCACATGAATGAGAGGGAAAGCAGAGCAAAGAGGAATAGTTGTTCTGCTTCAGAACCAAGTTCCCAATAAACTCAAGATGACACCAAATAAATGTAAGAATTCACAAATGATCTATGAAAATTATGTGGGTATACTAGTTTCCCTCTGGTTTCCTGATTAACTTGTCCTATCTGCCATTCACCATTTTGACAAGATTTGCCTCAGAACAAAAATGTATTGTTCTTCTGGATTTCCCAGACAACAGGGTGTACAGAAACACCTGCTCCTCATGGCAACTTTACAGTTTACATCAACTGAGATTACTAACACAAACCAAACATTTTGTCCAGATAGTGTTCAAAAATGGTCTGGGCATGTTTACATATGAAACTGCCAATAACAGTATTATGTCAAAGTCTAACTAAATATAGTACTGATATTTGCTAGCCTCTAAGATTGCACCTGCCTGGATACTTCTTTTATTCATATAATAGCATACTCTCTCCACTTATTCAACATAGAGAGCTTCCAACCTTAATATCAAGGACAGCATGCTAGAGCTAAATGCTAGGGTAACAGATACTGAAAATGGTTTTGAGCCAGCTCCGAATGAAAAATGTTAGACATTGTTCTCTGTGTGTGTTTAATTTTTGGAACCTGTTTTCTGAGTAGGTTTGGTGGTTAGGATTGCCTGATATTATATGGCTTAATGCAGAGAACTATCTCATTATCATTGTTTTTAAGGGCAGTGAGGAGGGAAGAAGGAAGGAGCTCATATACTGGCAATTTCAGCTGTAATTTGTAGTGGTTTATATAGTAGCAAAGGTATAAGAATTTGGAATACATTTTCTTACCTTCTAGAATTTTGTTCCAGTTTTGCTTGTTTTTTGATTGTTCAGGAAAACAAGATCAATAACTAAGATTTAACAGACTGTTCTGAATGAGCAGCAGATTATCCTAACCTAAAGGGAACCTTCCTGCACAAAGCAGTGATTCATTAGAATGTAGTACATATACCACAGGTGAGCAATCTAGAGCCCTCATGTCCCTCTGTGCAGCCCCCTCCCATACCTTCATGCAACTGTAAGAATCAAGAGCCAGCAGGAATGTGTGACCCAAGCACAAAGTGTGGCACCTAGAAGTGAAGATGCAAAGCGAAGATGACTGAGCACACTCTAGAGCACATAATTGTGCCTATTGCGTGGTGGTGCAGGCAGCAAAGAAGACTTATTTTGCTGCCTCCATTGTGTTCTCGAGTAGCCATCCAGCAGAACTCTTCCTGGTGATCCAGGGGTTGTTAACACCCCGCCCAGCAAATAGGGCCCTGGCCCCATCGAGGACCCACTATGACCTTTTTGCATTGCACTTTGAGGGCACAATTGCTTGTCTCCGCAGCAAATTTGGTACTGGTGTTATCACAGTTCCAGCTGAGGTGTCTGATGCCACCAGCTGCCTGATTTTGTGGGATCAGTTCCAGTTTCTGCAGCCTGATGATGTGAACAAGGTGCTTGCAGCAATGTGACCAACCACATGCTCTCTTGATCCATGCCCCTCTTGGCTAATAAAAGCTAGCCAAGGAATCATAGAATCATAGAATAGTGGGGTTGGAAGGGGCCTACAAGACCATCAAGTCCAACCCCCTGCTCAGTGCAGGAATCTAAGTCAGAGCATCCCTGACAGATGGCTGTCCAGCCTCATCTTGAATGCCTCCAGTGTGGGAGAGCCCACCACCTCCCTAGGTCATTGGTTCCATTGTCATATTGCTCTAGCAGTCAGGAAGTTTTTCCTGATGTTCAGCTGGAATCTGGCTTCCTGTCACTTGAGCCCATTATTCCATGTCCTGCATTCTGGGATGATCGAGAAGAGATGCTGGCCATCCTCTCTGTGACAAGCTTTCAAGTACTTGAAGAGCGCTATCATATCTCCCCTCAGTCTTCTCTTCTCAAGGCTAAACATGCCCAGTTCATAGAATAGTCATAGAATAGTAGGGTTGGAAGGGGCCTACAAGGCCATCGAGTCCAACCCCCAAAGTTCTGAAGTTCTTTCAGTCTCTCTTCATAGGGCTTTTTTTCGAGTCCCCTGATCATCTTTGTTGCCCTCTGAACCCTCTCCAGCTTGTCTGCATCCTTCTTAAAGTACAGTGCCCAGAACTGGACACAGTACTCCAGATGAGGCTTAACCAGGTTCAGGGAGTGATAAATGCTTCCCTGTGGGAAGGGGTGGTCCCTGCTGTCCTTAAGGAGGCAGTAGTGTGGCCACTCCTGAAGAAGCCCACTCTGGATCCAACAGTATTAGACTACTGCCCAGTCACAAATACCCCTTTCTTAGGGAAGGTACTTGAGAGGGTTGTGGCGGAGCAACTGCGGGCACTCTTGGGTGATACTGATGATCTAGACCCATTCCAGTCTGGGTTTTGGTCTGGTTATGAATCAGCCTTGGTCGCCCTGATGGATGATCTTTATCAAGAGAGGGACAGGGGGAGTGCAAACCTGTTTATTCTACTTGACCTCTCATTGGCTTTTGATACCATCGACCATGGTATCCTCCTGGATCGACTCTGTGAGATGAGTATTGGAGGCACTGTGTTACAGTGGTTCGAGTCCTACCTACAGGGCAGATTTCAGCGACTAACATTGGGTGACTGTTCCTCGGCCCCTTAGCAACTGAGCTATGGGGTGCCGCAGGGTACCATCTTGTCCCCAATGTTGTTTAACATCTATATGAAGCTGCTGGGAGTGGTCATTAGGGGATTTGGAGCTAAATGCCATCAGTATGCTGATGACATGCAGCACTATCTCCCTGTGACATCTGAATCAGGAGAGGCTGTGCAAGTCCTGGATCAGTGCCTAAACTCATTAATGGGCTGGATGTGGGCCAATAAACTGAAGCTGAATCCTGGCAAGATGGAAGCACTGCAGGTGAATGGTAGATGGGATCATTGCCTATTTTGGATGGGGTTGCACTCCTGCTGAAAGATCAGGTTCATAGACTGGGGTACTCCTAGGTCCATCATTGTTGCTGGAGGCCCAAGTGGCCACTGCAGCTCGGAGTGCCTTTTACCACCTTCAGCTGGTTTGCCAGCTACGGCTCTCCTGGACTGGGATAGCTTGGTCACAGTGGTGCAGGCGTTAGTAATCTCAAGACTGGATTACTGCAATGTGCTCTATGTGGGGCTGCCCTTGAGGCTGGTCCGGAAGCTGGAGCTAGTGCAGAATGCAGCAGCTCAGCTGTTGTCAGGAGCTGCCTCCTTTTAGCATGTTACTCCTTTGCTGAGGGAACTGCACTGGCTGCCTTCTCGCTACTGGGCTAGGTTTAAGGTTTTAGTACTAGTGTACAAAGCCCTAAACAACTTGGGACTGGATACCTGAAAGAGCCCTTCTTCTTTACCAACCTGCCCAGTCACTGAGGTCATCAGAGGTCATGTCCCTGGTGGTTCTACATGAACCTATGGTCTGGTTGGAGTCCACCAGGAAAAGAGCCTTCAGCATGGTGGCCCCCTTCCTGTGGAACTCCCTGCCTTTGGAGGTCAGGCAGGCACCAATGTTGTGTTGATTTCAGCACCTCCTGAAGACATTGTTATTTCGAGAGTCCTTCCCTGAGTGATGAGCCTCGGTTTATTAAGTTCAGAATCTGTTCTGTTAAAATGTTTTAATTTGTTTTAGTTATGGGGTTTTATTCTTTTATCTTGTTGTTCACCACTGTGATGTTTATAAATATTGTAAATATTGAGTGCTATATAAATACTATAAGTAAGTAAGTAAATAAAATACCTAGAGCATCATTCCTATGCCATTCTAGGAGCATGTGCTTTGGGGTTGTGCATGTGCCTGGCTGCCTTCCTGCCAACTCTTCTATTTCTCCAGCCAGTTCTTCTACTTTTCATTGTGGTAGAAGCACAAAGGTATGAGGGGGCCATGCAGAAGAAGGCCTAGCAGAGTACTGGGGAGCAGAGTACTGCAGGGGAGAAGGGAGGTAGCAGAGTGGTTGCTTGTGTGTGTGTCCATTTATGTGAATGGGTGGGTTGTGTGTGTGTATTCATGTGTGTGAGAGGGACAGAGAGGGACAATGACAGAGAAAGAATGACTGAAATAAAAATGGATAGATGATGGATCAATGGGGTAAATGCTTGTGTGTTTGTGTGAGTGGAGGGCTGGTGTGTGTGTATAAAAGAGAATGAATGAGGAAGAGGTAATAAATAAGAGGGAGTGAGTGAGAAAAAGGGGTGTTCACCCCATTTTGGGATTTGTCCTTGTCCATAGTCAGCTTTGGATCCATCCACCGCTGGGATGTGGTTCCTGACAACTCTCCTCTGAGGAAATGTGGCCATCAGCTTCAAAAAGGTCACTCACCTCTCATACACACACAAGAGAGGACTGTGAAAACATGGGCAGAATTTTTGTGTTCCTTAAATTCTCCATCGTCAACTCCTGTGTCTGTCTCTTTTAAAAATGCATCTATTTCCTCATAGACTTTGGGAATTTTTAACTGAAAAACCGTGGGTGTTTGAAATTTGTTTTTATTTGCTACGTGAGTCACACAAACATTTCTGACTCTGTTGTTTCCTAGACCCTTAGGTTCTTGTATTGAAGATTGCATGATACAATTAACTGCCATAGTAGATCAGACAGCTTTTAAAAAGCCACCAACCTGTGAAAATGTTTGTGGAAGCAATTTAAAGTACTTGGGGCCTGAAGCAGTCCTAGTGCTGGTGTAGACCTTGCATGTGGAAGATTCCTACAAAGTTCAGTAGAACCTTGTCCCATCCACCTCTTTCATCAGATCCAGGTAACAGCAGTCAGTTACTTGTGCTAGTGTCTTGACTTGGTTACAGGATGAATGATGCAAAATAAATTGAGGCTAAATCCAGACACCCCATGTTCCCTCCCACCCAATGTTTGCATTTCCAGCTTGGTTGTAGTCCTGGACTCTACTTCACTGAGTCCAGGACTATAACCATGTTCTGGGACCAAATGGAAGGTCACTGAAGATCAGACGAAGGTCTGATTCCTTGATTCATAGGTGGTAGCAGTGACCAGTTCTGTATTTTATAATTTCATATGATAAACCAGCTGAGAGACCCTCTCATTGTGGAATCAGACCTTCCATTTGGATTAGCGCAGTAAATTCTGCATCAGGCTGCCCTTGAAGATAGTTCAGATACTGCAGCTGGTGCAGAATTCTGGGGCTGATAGCCACACCAAGTGCCTGGGTGAAAGATCTGGAAGTGCATGGGAACCCCATGTAGCCGCTTTGAGTTTCCCAATGGAAGAAGTGGGATATAAATGTAATAAATAAATAATATAATTTATAATAAATAAATAAATAATCTCCTATCCTAAGGTGGAATCATTCACTCATTATTCCCCCAAGGGAATACTCAGTCTGGCTTGCCATATGTCATTAGGAAAGAGCAGGTACATTCCGGATATGTGCCTCTAGCGCAAACAGTTCCAAATGACTCAAGCAAATGAATTACATTTAATTGTCACACTTGGCTATCAAAGATTGCTGAAACTTGCATTTTTCAGCTTTGCAGCATTCTCTTTCAAGCAAACCTTTATCTTAGTGATGTTTAATGAAGGTTCTGTGTTGCTGAATGTAAAATGTTTGTATGTGGCATTTCATATGTTAATTGCTATATGTTATATATGCTCAGAAATGCATTGCAGTACTTTTACAGCTTTTTATTTTACTCAACTTTCTCAGTTTTTGGCTGAGTAAAACTTGAATCCAGGTCTAATGGGAACTCTTTGTATATAGACCACTTGATTACCCAACACTTTAATTTAAGACCAAATTAAAATGTAGCTCAAAATTATTAATAAGCACCGAATTTCTATACATATTTATATTGTGTTTGGGACAAGAAGTATCCCAAGGAGTTTAATTGTGATCTATGCCTCCACAAACCTTGGGTGGTCTTATTGAGGATGCTTCTGAACAACCAGTTTCTGTAGGGGTTTCTTTATTAAAAATAAGAAAAAATGCCATTTATCAAAGCACTACAGTTCAACTTGTGTTCAAGGATGCATTTCCAGAAACATGTATTCACTAAGAAGAAAGCTAATATAACATGGGAATTGCAAGAAAGTAGGCAAATTTATAGGAAATCCTGCTGGGAAGAGAATGGGTTAGCGGGTGGTCAATTGAAATGCCATTAGTCCAGAGATGAAGAAGTGAGTTAAGTAATGTAATCTACATTGTATTTTCTCCTTTGCATGTTGACCTTTCCTGTCATTATTTTATATAACTGTTCAGTAGTGTGATAATCAAAATATAATTTAATTTCTTATTTCCTCTGCGTTGTGCAGTCTGCGTTATTTATGACTGTAATAAGTGGCATTGATACGCTACACACCGACTCTAATGATGAAGTTTCCTATAAAAGATTCCATGGTACAATATGAGAGGGTGTGTGTGTAGCTCTGGAGCAATTCTGACGTGCTAATAAGAGTAATAGCTGGACTAGATGTAACATGTGCTGGGGCACTGGGAACAGGGTTGACATAAGGGGATGAGGGAAGAAAAAATGAACACTGCTAGGAAATAACTAATCTAGAGTTATGAGAAGACGCCCCAAAATAGAGAATAGCTAGGTGGGTGAACACTCTGAGAAGCCAATGCTTACATATTAAAATGCTGGTGGATTTCACACTTAATTTTAAACAATTCAGCAACAGAGTTACTAGGCACTTAAAAGATTCAGGACCCAGGCCCATAGGAAAAAAAGATCTGCATAAAACTGACATATGCTAATTTATGTCTATAAATGCAAATTTGGAAAACTTTAAATATGATATATTTAAATTTCACAGAAGATAAAGCCAGCCAATTAATTTGCCATCCAAATCACACCAAATAAAATGACTTAGGGTGCAATCCTATGTGTGTTTAGACAGAAAATGCTGCTGCTGGCAAATGCCATGCTGCTGGGAGTTGTAGGACTTTTTTTCTGTCTAAACATGCATAGGATTGCACTTTTATTAAATTAATTTGCACCTATAGCCAAATTACCCTATATCTGTAGTTTCTATTCAGTTAACAATCAATGTTCAATGGCTATGAACATGTGGGGGGAAATGCAGAAAAAAAGAGTGGCTGTTATGTTTCTTTCATGGGCCTTTTCAGCCCCCTCCCCATGCAACTAAGCCTGAGGAAAAAAGTGTCAGTTGGCACCAATGGAAGATTATTTTTCTAAGCTTAATTGCCATGTTGGGGAGGATTGGGGGGGGAGAGTTAGCAGCATGTGGGGAGGGGAGGTTAACCCTCCCTTCCCCAGATGCAATCCCCCTTGAAAATTGCCCCCTGCTGAGGTGCAATTAAGCTGAGGGAAGAAACCTTCCATTGGCACCAATGGACCCTCAAGGCTCTGAGGGAAAGATCCAGGGTCCTGGTAAATAGGTTCAGGGCTGGGGACCCATGGGCCCTGGTCTAGCAATGCCCCTGCCAGTCAGACTTTTTTTTCATACCCAAACTACTGCCACTATAAAACTGTGTGTGAGAAATGGGATTATACTGAATATTCAATCTTAAAAACTGAAAACACCAGGAGGCTGCTGAGCTGTGAAAGCTTTTCAAAAGATGTTTCACGGTAGCAAAATAAATATATAACATGATAACCTGAGGCTATTTCTGTTGTTTTCTAAAGTGATAAAGTACATAATGGCTTTAAAAGAAACTACATTTTGACTTATAATACACTGAACCACAATTTCATAATTAGAGACTTCAGAATAGTACTGTGCTATACACCAAGAGTATGGTGTATAAATGGTTATTTTAAATGTATGTATAGGCCTCATTTTCCATAGCCTATCAAATTAGGGAAACTAAATACATGCTCCAGCGAATAGCAGGCCTGTTAATTTCCCTACAAGGTGTGACTGTGTAATATTAATTGGGATGAGAGAAGGTATGAGCTTGGAGCTGCAGGGCCTCCCCTGGTGGCCAGTCCTGTAGATCAATGAGCCCCATTAATAAAATGGAACCTGAACATCCTGTGAATCTGTTTCAATGTGGACTTTTGCAAAGCGTATTTCGCATAATTTAACACTGTTACAAAGCAGCTAAACCTGATTTATTTATCAATCAATTATATGTCTGGGACTTGCACAGCAATAGCCACACTATGAAGTTCTGACTCTTAAAAGGAACAGTAATATCCTTAACGTTCCAATGAATATGAACTTGAGCACGCTCCGGGAGAGAGCGCAGGACAGGAAGGCCTGGCGTGCTATGGTCCATGGGGTCGCGAAGAGTCGGACACGACTGAACGACTGAACAACAATATCCTTAACGCTCAGAAAAGAATTAGATCTCCTGCACTACATCATCCGTGGCCAATGAAATTATCAAGTCATTGGTCCCAGAGAGGAGTGTAATGAGGGGAGTGAGAAAGGAAGGATGGATAGCAATTTAGTCAGATAAAGCCATTCTACTAATGCATTGGGTTTCAAAACCACTAACATAACATGATATATGCGTTTAATTTTAAAGGCTATGCAGAACTGAGCATTCGACAAAAAGACAATGATTCATTCTCTTCCCAAACACACACTTCCATGGTTAATCCTGTGCTGTAATTTGTGTTTTTACTGTGCAAGTAGGAGACTAGCCAAGGCAAGGCTGGGGGCGGGGAGGGGGACACCTTGCCCAGGGCTCCCTCAAATTTGGCAGCATGCCTATGTGGAGTTGCTTAACTCTTACCCTGCCTATTGGTTTATGCTGCAGTATCTCCCAAGCTACTTTTCATGCTGCAAGATTTCAAAACAGTGTCTGGAAACCCGTGAGGGGAAAAGCAGCTAGGTGATGGAGTTTGCAGCAGAAAAACAGTAGATAGGGAAGGGATTAAAGCACCCCCTTTCTCCCACCACTGGTCTGTTCCAAATTTCCACCTCTGAAGCTACTTTTTCTTAGAAGGGGCAGCTGGGGTTTTCTTACATGCAATTGTATGCAGTGTGTAGTCTGGCCCTTAAAATATATATATTTTACTGGAAAGGAGGCTGTTCTTTCTTTTTAGTTACTAGACAATGTTGTGCATGAACTGAATGTAGCACAATCTAACTCAGCAGTTGGTTTTCACTTGTAGTGGCTGATTTTCTACCCCTAGCCATCATAGGGCAACTGCAAACCATCACTACCTGGCAGTTTTGGTTGTGTTGATGAAGCTAGACCAGGGATAAAGAGGAGTCTGCCCCCTTATCTTTGGTGACAGCCTCCTTAGCTTTTTTTTTTTTTTTTAATTAAACAAAGGAGTAGGGGATGGGGATGGTTTGGTTAAAACTGAGGAAAGCAGGTGGTGGTCATGCATTTCATTAAAGGCCCTCTACCTTTCCTGCCATTATCTGGGCACTGGTCAGATGACCTACTTGGCATTATAACAAGAGATTTCAGTAACATGGTACATGATTTATAGTAATGGTCAAAGAATCACTATTGGAAATATTCAGAATTAAATTTAAAAGCACAGTATGCTTGTTTTTTTTAAAATGTAGTTGGCTGTAAAGACAGAGGTGTTCTTAAGAGGAATAATGCATGAGGGCCCATGCTTGTGGTGAGGTATGGTGGCCACTAATTAATTGCCAAAAAGAGGAATGCATCATCAAAAACAGGTAGTGATTTGTATAAAATGTGTATAATTATTATAATTTAAATAGAAATACAGTATACCTCACTACAGTGTGGAAGAGTGTGACTCTGTACATAAGAGATTAGTAATATTTACTTTGGGGTTTTCAAAAGACTGCATAGTGGCAGTTCTTGAAGACTCAAGAAACACTGTTGCTATTACAAGCCTCTAATAATGACTTCTTTTGCCTCAGGCCACATTCCCTAAACCCTCACCCCAGCCAGATACACTCATGATGTTATAGAAATTTCAGCTTTAATATGTTTAGCTTAGCTTAAGCTGTTCTATGTAGTTAGATTTTTGTGTGTGTTCTACTTCTGTATGAAACTGCCATGCTAGCAAAGATATAGTGCTTTATCAGAGACTCAAGAATATCAAGAATGTAGTATGCAAGAGTACATGACTATCTCTCTGCTACCTCTTTCTGCGCATGCCTGAGTATGTGAAAGGCGTTGCCTGTTTCCTGTCTCCTTCTCAGCTAGGCAAAGAGATTAATAGAGCGCAAGCGTAAGACAGCCCCCAAAGACTTTGTGTATATAAGCTTCTGGATCACACTATTTGATTGCCGTCTTTGTTGGTGCACAAACCCCAAAGATTGCCTTATTCTGCAGAATAAAATCGTGTTGGACCAGATCTCTGCCTCCTCTCGTTCTTGGTAAACAAATTGGATGAGTCTACCAGGGATAGAACACATTTTTTTTTTAACAATGAGGTCCAGCTTCTGGGTACAGTCTTCCTCTGACACCAAAGAACCTCCTGTGTATTCTGGCTGCTTGGACAGTCTATCTGGGTTTACTGTCTGCTCGAGTAACCTTCTTCTGGCAAGATTTAAGGGCAGCTTCCTGGCACAACACAGCCACCTTCTCCCTACTCCTGATCTTCACCAGCCACATTTGGTTATCCTATAGAGAAGGAATAGCTTAAAATTCAAGCCTTAAGTATTCATTTTCTCCTCAGCTTTGTCCTAGTCTTTTTAAAACCCCACACAGCAACCAGAAGACCTTTCCCCTCTCTTACTACCACAGAATTGTAGTAAAAATGTAACCTAAAAGCCATTGTATGTGTCTTAAGCAGCACGTAGTATTGTAAGAGCTGCGCATGCCTGGAATGAGCGGACAGTAACCCTAAGATAAGGTTGCTAGACAAACCACTGGCAACCAATCAGAAGTAACATGCTGGCTGAGGAATGCAAGCTAACTAAGTGCTAAAACTGTAGCGCGGGGGTTGCCTAGGGTCGACTCTGCCTTTGAGCGTGAGCTCCTTTGTTGAACTGTTTGCAAACAATAAAATCGAGTTGGACCCAGCCTGAAGTCGACTCTCCTCTTCGGGGCAAATTGGACTAGCCTCCAGGGGGCAAAACTAGCATTTTGTGCAACAATCTGGTGAGTAGTCAGGAGTCCCCTTGGACCACCCCAGGGTCAAACGACAGGACCGGCGAAGGTGCCTGTGGGGCGCGCCAGACTGCCTTTGAGGTCTGCCACGGCACCAGAGAACGGGGGTCGAGACACCCGGGAGGTTAAAGGCGTGGACTCCATTGATTGAGTCAACCAGGCTGAACGGGTCCGAAGGGACGGCACCAGGGTGCTGGGCAGAGTAAGTATTTGATTTCCCTTGTGTCTTTCTGTTTGAGTTACCTTTGGAGCGTCTGAGGTTTGTCAGGCTCCATGTATGGTTTTGAACAGAGGTAGGCACAATGGGGTCGGGTAGCTCCTGTTAAGAAAACTCTGCAACCCCACTGGAATGCATGCTCAGGAACTTTAGGAAGTTCAAAAGAGATTTTAGAATTAAGATGGCCAAGGGTAAATTGACCTTCTTTTGCCAACTGGACTGGCCAGCATTTGTAATTAGTTGGCCAGACATAGGATCCTTCGATGTAAATCTTATAAATGCTGTATATAAAAATGTGGTGAATAATGGGCAATGGGATCAATTCCCCTATATTGATTGTTGGTTGAATTGGTGCGGAAAGAATCCCCCTTAGTTGTTGTTGTTGTTGTTGTTCAGTCGTTAAATCGTGTCCGACTCTTCGTGACCCTATGGACCATAGCACGCCAGGCCTTCCTGTCCTGCGCTCTCTCCCGGAACGTGCTCAAGTCCATATTCATTGCATCAGTGATGCTATCTAGCCATCTCATCCTCTGCCGTCCCCTTCTCCTTTTGCCTTCAGTCTTTCCCAGCATCAGGGTCTTTTCCAGAGAGTTTTCTCTTCACATTAGGTGGCCAAAATATTTGAGCTTCAGCTAGAAGTGTAAATGTGTAAATGTGTTACTGGCAAAGGACCGTCTGAATCAAGTAGTGAGATAGATTTGCCTCAGGCAAAGTGAGGTTATCGGCATTTGGATAAGTGCTGACCAAAATCCACTGAAGGCGAGAAAAGGTTGAATATAAAGTTCAATATTGTAAAGTCATGATGGTGTGCTCCGAGATAAAGCCCAAAGCTGCTGTTCTCCCTGATTCAAGCCCCACAGAAGGAGCTTGAAGATTGGGAGACCCTGCCCAAGGTGCCTTGAGCTCCCCCTCATCTTATTTGGTTTGTTAGGTTGGGAGGAGGGGTTGTTGGGGGAGGGAGGGGACCTTCCAGAGACAGTTTGTCTGCCACTGTATCCAAGTTTGTTAGAAGAAGCAAAAGCAGTTGAAAAAGTTGCAACTTCTGAAGAAAGAGATTTGTTTGAAGTCTTAAAGACTGTGGCAAAATCAAGAAACAAAGACAGAGCAAGTTCTTAAAATATCAGGGTCTGTGTAAGCTTATCTCTGTCAGCCTGCTCAGAGCAGAGCCAAGGGGGAGTTACCTAACCCCCCTCGCCGCCGCTGGTTTAGCCTTAGCAAGCAGAGAGGCTGGAAGGTGTCTGTGAGGACCTGACAAAAGAGTGAGGTTTGCAAAACCCCCCCCCCAAAATCATCACAGCTGGAAAGCTGAGCAGCACTGCTCTGTTCTTATCTGTGGAGGAATCTAGAAGAGGTGTAAGGTTACACCTTCCCCATTTGAACTGATAAACAGACAGAGAGATTTTGTTAAAAACATCCCTTCTTTATGGCCCAAAGCCTTCTTTGTTTAGCTCTATCAGTGTTCAGACATTTGAGAGACACTCTGCACATGGACTGGAACTTTGGACAGTTAAAGACTTGCCGTAAAAAGTACTGTGAGGCTTGTCATAGCCTTAAACTCCCATTGTTGTAGATTGTGTGTTTGTTTGTGATCAGCTCAATGTACAGTTTGATTTGTGATTTCAACACTCAAATAAAAAGCTGCATTTGACTGAAAGAACTGGGCATATTTAGCCTTGAGAAGAGAAGACTGAGGGGAGATAGGATAGCGCTCTTCAAGGACATGGAAGGTTGTCACAGAGAGGAAGGCCAGGATCTCTTCTCGATCATCCCAGAGTGCAGGACACGGAATAATGGGCTCAAGTGACAGGAAGCCAGATTCCGGCTGAACATCAGGAGAAATGTCCTGACTGTTAGAGCAATACGACAATGGAACCCATTACCTAGGGAGGCGGTGGGCTCTCCCACGCTGGAGGCATTCAAGACAAGGCTGGACAGCCATCTGTCAGGGATGCTCTGACTTGGATTCCTGCACTGAGCAGGGGGTTAGACTTGATGGCCTTGTAAGCCCCTTCCAACCCTACTATTCTATGATTCTATGATTTCCAAGGCTTTGATTTCATTTACCCTAATGAAGCATACAGATGCAAATTGCTAGAGATTCACAGACTACAAAGGAAACAGCCTTCAAAAAGTTCAAAGAGAAACTATGAAACTTAGTTTCCCTTTAAAAAGGGGCGCAGCAAATTCTCTTAACTTAAGAGGTGAGAGGGAAAGATCCCCCCACTCTCCTGTGATACCTCTAAGCCCAGCTGTGTTTCTGAAGCCTGAGAAAGTTCCTGCCCCACGTGTTCCAGCTCTTTCTCAAAATCTGAACTGTTCTGACGACGTTCCATTTGCTCAGAGGCAAACCTGACACTCTGCCAAAACTCATGCAGTATGGAGTTGCTGATGCAAAAATGGTGGCTTGGAACTCTTTGCATGTATAAGAATGCCCTTCCCTTGATTTTGATGGGCCCTGACCATGCAGTCAGAGGAGCAGTATAATTGTTAGATCTGCTCCACCATGCCCTACAATGCAAAACAAATGTTTTCCAGTCATGGTGTTAGATTTTAATGATATGAAAAAGGTATAAAAGAAGGCAGAAGAAAGTAGCAGACAAAAAGGCTTAAAAAAGAAAGAGAGCTTATCCCAAATGTGTGTCATTGAGATTAGTAAGAAGGTCTAAGCAAGTGAGTCTCTGTCGAAGCAATGGCAAACAGGAAACAGCCTAACTTGCAGAGAAGACAAAGAGTTAAAGCTGGTGCATGGCACAGAGAGTTTGAAACATGATCTGCAGAACAGGCAAGCCAAAAGATAAGTGTGCCTGTTACAAGAGGGGGGCTATAGCAGCCATAAAAAGGGGCAAAGCCCCCGTATGAAGCTTTAACAAAAATATTACCCACTAGAAGTGGACAATTAAAATTAAAAAAGGCTTTTCTTATCACCGCCTGCTTTAGCCTTATCAGACCCCAGATCATGAAATTTTTAGAGCTATGGTGCATGTGAGAGCACATGAAAAGAGTGTCATTCCTGAAAAAAGGAAAAGGCAATGCTGGCAGCCACCATGGGTGGAAATATAAACCATGGCTTGAGAGCACAGAAGCAACCGGGGGGGGGGCGCGGAAAAGGAAAGGGCCGACCGGGGCTCGATAAATGTGCGTACTGTCGAGAGAAGAGACACTGGAAGAAAGATTGTCCAGAGTTGTAAGAGAAAAGAAAAGAGACTCACCCTGAAGGCTGCCAAACGCGGGCAGGGTCCTCCAGGGGCGGCGGGGAGTCTAGCTGAAGGGCCACCACCCTACAAACAAACGCTCGGGAGAATCCCAAGGTAAAAGTAAGGGTTGGTGGTAGGGACTGTGAGGCCCTAGTAGATACTGGAGCTGCATTTTCTATGATCCCTGTGAAGCCCTACCGGCGAGAGAAAGTGGAAAGCATGTAACTGTAAAAGGAATTAAAGGGAAAAAAACGAAATTGCCCGTATGTTAGCCCCTCCTCACAAAGATTGGAAATAAAATACTGGAACATGCCTTTGTAGTTTTATCTGCATGCCTGGTTGCCCTCTTGGGGTGGGACTTGTTAACAAAACTGCAAGCTGAAATCTTCTGTGATGATCAGAATGTAGTACAGCTGCCAATAAAGCAGGGCTTTATTGATCCATGTGTGTGGGCAGACAGAACCCCTGCCCGAGCAAATGCATAACACCAGTTAAAATCTTCTTTAAAAAGGGAGAGAGCCCTGTGTGCGTGAGGCAGTATCCTCTGAAGAAAGCCACCTGTGCAGGCTTGAAACCGCTCACTGAGAAGTTCAAAAAATTATGGTTAGCTAATAAAGGGATCATCCCCCTTTAACATGAGCCTCGTGTGGCGCACAGTGGTAGGCAGCAGTATTGCAACTGAAACTCTCCCCACGACCTGAGTTCGATCCCAGCGGAAGCTGGGTCCCAGGTAGCTGGCTCAGGTCGACTCAGCCTTCCATCCTTCCGAGGTCGGTAAAATGAGTACCCAGATTGCTGGGGGAAAGGTAGTCATGACTGGGGAAGGCAATGGCAAACTACCCCACTATAGTCTGCCATGAAAACGCCAGCGTAAGCAGGTGTCCCTCTAGGGGTCAGTAATGACCCAGTGCTTGCACAGGAGGAACCTTTCCTTTCCCCCTTTAACACTCCAATTTTGGGTGTGCCTGAGGCGATAGCACCTCCTTCAGGTTGGACCAAGACCTGAGAGCAGTGGCTAACTGCCCTTTGTGCCTCAAAAACAATTCAAAGATGTTTGAGCCCCCAGCTCAAATGAGAAGTCGCCCATGGGCTTACTATCCTTTTCAGAGATTTCAAATTGACTTTTCAGAGTTGCCCCCGACTCATGGCTATCAGTACCTCATAGTAATAATAAAACCAATTGACTGCACCGCACAGACAGTAGCCAAGACCTGTTAAAAAGTAATCCCTAGGCTCTTGTTACCTAAAGAGAGTGAATCAAATCAGGGGCCCCATTTTGTTGGACAAATGACGCATGTAGTGGCCCAGGCATAGCTAGGGATGTACGAAAGTCACTTACCTGGTCTCGCAGCTTGCTTCGCGGTGGGGGGGAGGCGCTTCGCTTCTCCCCCTGAAGTTCAGGCCGGGGGGGGGAGGCTTCCCGCCTCGCCCGGCTGAAATTCAGGCCGGGGGGGAGGCTTCCCGCCTCGCCCGGCCGAAATTCAGGCCGGGGAGAAGCGCCCCGTCTCCCCGGCCACGAACTTCAAAAGAAAAAAAAAAAAAAAGCCCCGTGATAGGCTACGTAACGATTTACGTAGTCTATCACAGCTAGATCTGCAAAGTCAGCCGTGATAGGCTACGTTAATTGTCACTTAGCCTATCACGGGTGACTTTAAAAAAAAGCACGTACGCAAATGGCGGCCCCCATAGGGAGCCGCCATTCGCATTCCTTATTTGGTCCCTGTAGTCTACGTAAATCTTTACGTAGACTACAGGGACCAAATAAGGAACGTGAATGGTGGCTCCCTATGGGGGCCACCATTAGCGTATGCACTTTTTTTTTTTTTTTAAGTCACCCGTGATAGGCTAAGTGACGATTAACGAAGCCTATCACAGCTGACTTTGCAAATCTAGCTGTGATAGGCTACGTTAATCGTTACGTAGCCTATCACAGGGGCATTTTTTTTTTTTTTACTTTTCTTGTAATGGCGGCGGCGACAGCTGGTTGAAAGACCGGCTGCCGCCCCCGCCCCTGATGAAGACCTGCCGAAACGCTGCCGGGACCCGCCGCCGGGAGCGACATTCGTGAAAGGTAAGTCCCATCCCGGGGGTGGCGGGGTGGCGGGGGGGTGGAGAATTTCTCCCCGAACCTTCGGAGGACCGAATGCGTTGGCACTCGGCCCCCCGAAGTTTTGGGGAGAAATTCTCCCCCATCCCTAGGCATAACAAACTAACTAAAAGCTACACCCCCCTTGGAAACCTCAGTCCACAAGTCGAGAAGATGAACCGCGCCTTAAAGACAATGCACACTAGAATTTGTTTAAAGATTAAGTTGAAAGGCCACAGGCCTTGCCAATCACCTTGACTCGAGTATGGTGAACCCCAAGGGAAGTATTAAATGGACACCCTTTAAACATTATATAAGCCCCCACCTCAGATATTACCTATGGCTGATAGCTTAAATGTGAATTTAGAAGTAAGAGTTTTACGAGTCAAGATTATGTTACTGCCTTGCAGTCTGTTTTGTTTTCACAGGTTTGCGACACCTCACCAATCCTGGCCTTTAGACGCTCCAGTGCATAATCTCAATCCCAGTGACTGGGTGCTAATCCAGACCTAGAAAGATGAACCACCTACCGAGAAGCATAAGGGCCCGTTTCAGATCCTACTTACCACTCCCACTGCTATAAAAGTCGCTAAAGGGAAGAAGTGGATTCATCACACTGAATAAAGGCATCACCTGCACCAGAGAGGGTCACACCGGAAGCTGACCCACTTGAAGGCAGCCATTGGAAAAATGAACCCCTGGAGGGACTCAAGTATTTGTTCATGAGAGAGCTTTCTGCTAACGCTTACTCATGTGCATTATTCTCTCCTTCTTAAGTTCAGTTGCCTCAACACTCCCCACTCAAGTAAAAAACAACAAGAAAAAACATTAGTTTAAGAGGCATGGTGAGCTTATGTTTAAGCAGAATAGAGATAATTTTGCTTTGTATTACGAACACCCATCAACTGTCAGAAACTTTACTTTGTTGCCTGTCTTAATTAGAAAACCACAGGTAGCTCTATTATTATTATTATTTATTTCATTTCTATACCGCCCAATAGCCGAAGCTCTCTGGGCGGTTCACAAAAATTAAAACCAAACAACACACAATAAAACAATTTAAAATATACAGAACATTAAAACCACAATATAACAATACAACCACAATAAAACCTAGCAGCAGTACAGGAGTTTAAAATACAGATTTAAAACAGCAAAGATAAAAATTTAGAAAGCTAAAATGCCTGGGAAAATAAAAAGGTCTTCACCTGGCGCCGAAAGGAATACAATGTAGGCGCCAGGCGAACCTCACTAGGGAGCTCATTCCAGAGCCGGGGTGCCACAACAGAAAAAGCCCTCCTCCTAGTAGCCACCCGCCTCACTTCCTTTGGCAGGGGCTCATGGAGAAGGGCCGCTGATGATGATCTTAAGGTCCGGGCAGGCACATATGGGAGGAGGCGATCCTTCAGGTAACCTGGCCCCAAGCCGTTAAAGGCTTTGAATGTTAACACCAGCACTTTGAATCGGGCCCGGAAATGGACTGGCAGCCAGTGCAGCTGGAAAAGTACTGGCGTAATATGAGCTCGCAGGCCAGTCCCTGTTAACAATCTTGCTGCCCTATTTTGGACCAGCTGAAGTTTCCGGACCGTTTTCAAAGGCAGCCCCACGTATAACGCATTGCAGTAATCCAGACGAGAAGTTATCAGAGCATGGATAACTGTAGCTAGGCTATCTCTGTCCAGATAAGGGCGTAGTTGGTATACCAGCCTAAGCTGATAAAAAGTGCTCCGTGCCACTGAGTTCACCTGTGCCTCAAGTGACAGTTCTGGATCCAAGAGCACCCCCAAACTATGAACCTGATCCTTTAGGGGGAGTGCAACCCCCTCCAGAACAGGTTGAATATCACCTAGCCGGGCAGACGAACCACCCACTAACAGTACCTCCGTCTTGTCTGGATTGAGTTTCAGTTTATTAGCCCTCATCCAGTCCATTACTGTGCCCAGGCACTGGTTCAAAACAGCCACTGCCTCACCTGGTTTTGATGAGAAAGAGAGGTAGAGCTGGGTGTCATCTGCATATTGATGGCACCTCAGCCCACACCTCCGGATAACCTCCCCCAGCAGTTTCATGTAGATGTTAAACAGCATGGGGGATAAAATAGAGCCCTGTGGAACCCCATGGCACAATTGCCATGGCACAGAGCAATAATCCCCCAGCACCACCTTCTGGAATCAGCCATCCAAGTAGGAGCGGAACCACTGTAGTGCAGTGCCTCCAACTCCCAACCCAGACAACCTATCCAGAAGGATACCATGGTCGATGGTATCGAAAGCCGCTGAGAGGTCCAGGAGAATCAACAGGGTCGCACTCCCCCTGTCCCTCTCCCGGCAGAGGTCATCCCACAGGGCGACCAAGGCAGTTTCCGTTCCAAAACCAGGCCTGAAGCCCGATTGAAATGGATCTAGATAATCCATTTCATTCAAGAGTGCCTGGAACTGTCCAACAACCGCCCGCTCAAGCACCTTGCCCAGGAAGGGGATGTTGGCCACTGGCCTATAATTGTTAACATCCTCTACAGAAAGAAGGCACTCTTGTTTCAAGGGTTCCTGATGAACTGAACAAAACTGAGTTCCAAAAGTTCAAATTCCAGACTTACACCCCAAAATGTGTTTTTGTTGTCAACATTCTAGTAGCTAAAACAAAGGTGTCTTAGGCCTCACTTGCTGTTTAGAGAAAACCGTCAATGCCACAGCGATAATAGTTTGCGCCTTTAAGTGCGTAGTCCACCGCTGGACCAAAGAGAGTATAAATTTGAGAAAAGCCTTTTGAGGGGAGAATTGTAGTAAAAATGTAACCTAAAAGCCATTGTATATGTCTTAAGCAGCACGTAGTATTGTAAGAGCTGCGCATGCCTGGAATGAGCAGACAGTAACCCTAAGATAAGGTTGCTAGGCAAACCTCTGGCAACCAATCAAAAGTAACATGCTGGCTGAGGAATGCAAGCTAAGTGCTAAAACTGTAGCGCGGGGGTTGCCCAGGGTCGACTCTGCCTTTGAGCGTGAGCTCCTTTGTTGAACTGTTTGCAAACAATAAAATCGAGTTGGACCCAGGCTGAAGTCGACTCTCCTCTTTGGGGCAAATTGGACTAGCCTCCAGGGGGCGAAACTAGCATTTTGTGCAACAGACTCTCCCCCAACTATCAACTGCCCTATCGTAACTGTCATTTCCCAACTGCCCTTTTCTACCTAGCTAGAATTCTCAGCCAATCAGACTTGAATTTACCTGATCCAGGCCCCATTTAACAATATTCAAAGTGATTCTCTCTCTCTCCTCTTTAGAACACCACTAAACATCTACTATACCGACCTTTGAGAGTAACAAGGCCTCAGGCCTACTCAGATACATTATTGCCTCACAGAGGCCACACAAAGTACATGTTACATAACAACCATAGTTATATACAGGGCATTTCTTTAAAGGTCTATTGTTTTATTAATCAATAAACTCTTATCATGTTCAGATAATAACACCGTAATTCTTAAAGCGTAACCCCATATGTGTGAACTCAGAAGTAAATCCAGCTGGGCTTAATGAGACTTATTCTCAGGTAAGAAAGTATAGGACTGCAGCCTTAGACTATAAACAACTTAATAGTCTCACTCCTTTTTCACTCCTCTCCCCAATTCTCTGGGAACTCTTGTTTCCTTACTCAACTGTCCTGCAATTTTGGCTTCCTTCTCAAATCCCTAGCTCCCCCATTGGCTTACAAAAATGCTAGATGGTTTACTTATTTGTCCTGCTTTGGACTCTGGTAAGAAGTGAGGAATGGAACACATGGATTTCTTGTATGCTGAGATCTTTGAATCCCAGTTAGCTTCTACGAAGATATCAATTGACTCTCAGAGATGTAGTAACAGTAGCACGAAAGCGATTTTAAATTTCAGATATACTTTGATCAGTCTTGCAGAAATTCATTCTAGTTTCTCCCACTTCAGAACAAGAGGTCAGAAGGCCTGTTCTCTGTCTAGCTTATATATAAAATTTGCAGTCTTTGTTCTTCCTTGCTTTTATATAAGATCAATCCCAAACCTGCCTTAATTGAAACTCAAGTTTGTGTAACGGTAAAACTATTTTTTTCGTTGAAAGCCTTATTTTTAGTGCTCAAACAAGCTTCACTGACCATGATGTCAACTATGGTGGCCATTATTTTTTCTCAGGTAGAGTTGCCTGAAGAAAATCTGAAAAGTAAAATGCTCCGTGGAAGATGGTGGATGTGCTTTGATTTCTGAGTACCCTCAGTTCCCTGGCATTCTGTTTGAAAGAGATAAGAAGTTTAAAAACGAAAGTACAAAGTATGTCCATTATGTTCTAGTTGGTGCAAAGCTGTGATGATCTAGAACAAGGCTCAGTCTTTAAATCAAACAGTGTGTCTTTTGAAAATAAGGAAAAAGCAGTAGCAAAACTGTTCTGAAAGTGCCAAAGTCATTTATTTAATCTAGGGATGGGCAACATTTAGCTTGCATGCAGCTCTCACTGATCCTGCTACAACACCATTTTTTAAAAAGAAAAAAATGGCATCCACAGCACTACGGAGCACTACAAGGGACAAATTTAGCTTGTTTGCAACTTAAATTTGACCTTTGCAGTGCTTTGTAGTGGCTACAAAGTGCTAAAATGATCAAATTTAGCTTGCAAACAAGCTAACTATTACACTTGTAGCGCTGTGTAGTGCTATAGGCACAACCTGTTTTCACTGCGGCTGAATTCAACAGTGTGGCAGGAGCAAACCACCAATTTTTTTTTCCCCCCAGGTATGTGTGTGGCTTGTGAGGCAGATGGGTCCATGGGGTGAAAATGGCTCCCAGACCTCATGCAGTTGCCCGCTCTGATTAAAACCCAGTGCATTTCAGAACAAAATTCCTTCTTCAGAGGCAATCTAGCAACATATAAAATACACATCAACATATATTTTAAAAAAACATGAACAACTTTTTAGAGCATTAAAGCTGTAATCCTATACACATTTACCTCAGAATAAATCCCACTGAATTCAGTGGGGCATACGTCTGAGTAGATGTGCATGAGGTTGTAGTTTTTCCCCCCTAAAAAGTTAATTTCTTACAAGGACAACCAACTGAAAATTATAGCACCAATACAGAATGTTTGTATTAAATTACCTTACTTAGACAATTTACCAATTAAAAATAAGATAGCATTCTTATTATATACAAGCTCATTCTCATAAAAGATAAACTAAATTCACACTAAACTTCACAGCCTCAACATCCACAAGAGAGGAAAAAAAAAAAATTGACGCACTTACTCTTTTCTTATCAGCAGTCTGCAAAGGTGTGCTCTCATGGCTTTCTCCTGGAGGGAGCAATCCTATGGCCAGTAGCCAGTGTCTTTTGTTTTCCAGAAACCTCACTCCCTGTCCCCCTCCCCTGCTGCCTCATAGGCAGTGCAGTTCATCCCCATCTCCGCGCTCGTAAGCACAGTGCAGAGCGGGCAAAAAGGGGGTGTTCCTGGGTGTGGGGAGGGGAGAAGCGTCATTAAACCTTTCCTATGCACCATCCAGCCTTCACCTCCCCCACTCCGATGCCCCCAGCTAGACAGCCAAAATTGGCTGTCTAGCTGCAAATGCAGGGTGGCCAGAGTACGGAGAAGATTCCATCTGTGCTCCGCCGACCCTGCATTGGATAGTCGTCCACATCCAAGTTTGGAGGTGGCTGACTATCCCCATAGGATTCTGCCCTTACTTAATCAAACTGAGAATATGGATGACTGGGGGTGTTTCCAGACAAGAGGCTCTTAGCACTACCAGTTAGATAGCTATTGGTAGTGCTAGGTGCAGCTATTCCCTCTTTTTCTCCTTAAAAGATTTCAACAATAAGGAAAAAGATGGAAGAAGTGATAGGGAAACACAGGAGATAACGTCTATATCTATATCTATGATATCATCTGAACCCCCCATAAAGTTCCATGAGTGAGACCGGGCAGTGGTGTGATAAAAGCCTCACCTAGAAGCACACCTAATGTATCTTTATAGACCTTGAATGACTGCAGGTATGTATGGAAGATTCCATAACATCCAAAGGGAACTATTGTTTCTTGGTTACAGTGTAGCCTCATTTACTTATGAGTATTATGACCAAGTTATGCAGAAAACTGGGCTTAGTCCTTACTATATTGAAATTTAAGAATAGCCAGTAAGAAACTTATAACAACAGCATATATTCAAGGTCTTCATTGTCCTTTTGGAGTTAAACTATCAAGTTTTAAAATTCCAAACATTTCTCTCTTAAGAAAAGACTTTATACCTAACGTTTGTAGTTTTCCTTCCACCCAAAAGGACAATTTAGTGAACCATAAACTTTCCTGTAAAACGGAGCAATTGGACTACGCATTACAGAGAGAGATGGCAGGTGCCGAAATAGGATTTCCCGCAGGTATTTTCAGAATTATTTATGGAAGTTCCAGGAAGCCAACCCCCCCCCGAGGATTCTGGGAGGCGGAATGGATCGCCTCCCCACCGCGTGGACACCCCAAAACAGACCCAGGTAGGGAATTCGTACACCCCTAGGAGGGACACCATGTTAAGTATTTCTATGAAAATGCTTAGAAGCCTCCGAGCCAAAACAGGAGAGTTGGAGTGCTTGGTTTGAAAGGAGAACCTGGATATAATGGGCATTACAGAAACCTGGTGGAGCAGAGAGAACCATTGGGATATGGTCATCTCTGGATATAAACTCTACAGGAAGGACAGGGAAGGGCGTACTGGGGGAGGTGTTGCTCTATACATCAAACAGAACATAGTGTTGAGCAGACTAGAACACCTAAAAGGGGCAGAATCTTCCACAGAAGCGCTGTGGGTGAAAATACCAGGCTCTAAAACTTATTAAGTTCTAGGAATGTGGTATCGTCCCGAAGACCAAAATGCTCAGGGAGACCTTGAGATGAAAAATGTAATCAGGGAGGCCACCAAATGAGAAAGTATTGTAATAATGGGTGATTTCAATTACCCCCACGTTGACTGGATAAATGCATGTTCCAGTCATGACAAAGAGGTTAAATTTCTTGATGCCCTCAATGACTGTGCTGTAGAACAGTTGGTCATGGAACCAACCAGAGTGGTGTCACCCAGGACTAGGGATGGACGGAACACTTACCTTCCATTCTGTTCTGTTTCCGCTGGGGGGGGGAAGGTGCTCCGTCCCTCCCCCAGGAATCCTCAATGGGGGGGAGGCGATCCGGTCCTGCCCCCCTGGAATCCTGCCCGGCTGGCTCCGCTCTGCGGCCAAGCAGCATGGACGGGAGCAGGTAAGTGCTCTGTTTCGCATGCCTTTTGTGGGTTGGGGGCAGCGGGGACTTCACCCCACGCGTCTTTTGTGGGTTGGGGGGGGTGGGGGCTTCGTTCCACGATGGATTTCGGGGCGCTAAATGCACTGGCATTCGGCCTCACCGAGATCCGTCGCGGAATTCTCTGACATCCCTACCCAGGACCGAATTTGAGATATAAATGATGCTGAACCAATTCAAAACAGTGCCCACAGTGCTATCAGATTTAATATACTATATTTAAGTGGAAAATTGCCAAGGCAGTCCAACATAGTCACATTCGACTTCAAAAGAAGAAACTTCACATAAATGAGGGAACTAGTGAAACGGGAGTTGAAAGGGGAAGTCAAGAGGGTTAAATCCCTTCAAAATGCTTGGAAGTTACTCAAAATCACAATAATAGAAGCTTAGCTAACATGTATACCACAGGTTAGGAAAGGTAGCACCAAGTCCAAGAGGTTGCCGGCATGGTTAATGAACAGTGTCAAGGAAGCTATTAAGGCTTCATTCAGAAAATGGAAGTCTTGCCCAAATGAGGAAAACAAAAGGGAGTACAAGTTTGCACAGAGGCGATGAAAGCAGAAAATAAGAGAGGCAAAAAAGCATTTTGAAGAGCATAATGTTAACAATATCAAGGCCAACAATAAAGAATTCTTTAAATATATCAGAAGCAGAATACCAGGTAGGGAGGCAGTTGGGCCGCTGGATGATAATGAAGTTAAAGGAGTACTAAAGGAGGACAATGAGACTGCAGAAAAACTGAATGAATTCTTCTCATCCATCTTCACTGCAGAAGATAAAGAACAGATACCTGTCCCTGAACTTATATTTTCAGGAAGGGAGTCTGAGGAACTGAAGCAAATAGTGGTGACAAAAGATGAAGTTCTTAACCTTACTGACAAACTGAAAATAAATAAATCACTGGGCTCAGATGGTATCCATCCTAGAGTTCTTAAAGAACTCAAATATGAAATTGCTGATCTTCTAACCAAAATATGCAACATGTCCCGAAGATCAGCCTCTGTACCAGAGGACTGGAAGATGGCCAAGGTAACACCAATTTTTAAAAAGGGATCCAGGAGGGATCTGGGAAATTACAGGCTAGTTAGCTTAACATCTGTTCCAGGTAAATTGGTTGAAAGCATTATTAAAGATAAAATTAGTAAGCATACAGAAAGGCAAGCCCTGCTGAAAAAGAATGAACATGGCTTCCGTAAAGGCAAGTCCTGTGTCCTGTCTCACTAACTTTTTAGAGTTATTCGAGAGTGTCAATAAACGTGTAGATAGGGGTGATCCGGTAGACATTGTTTACTTGGACTTCCAAAAGGCTTTTGACAAAGTCCCTCACCAAATACACCCGAGCAAACTTAGCAGTCATGGAATAGGAGGAGAGGTTGTCTTATGGACCAGTAACTGGTTAAAGAATAGAAAGCAGAGAGTAGGAATAAATAGTAAATTCTCCCAATGGGATGTAAATAGTCCCACAAGGATTTGTATTAGGACCAATGCTTTTCAACTTGTTCATAAATGATCTGGAATTAGGAGTGAGCAATGAAGTGGCCAAGTTTTCTGATGATGCCAAATTATTTAGGGTGGTTAAAATAAAAAGGGATTGTGAGGAGCTCCGAAAGGATCTCTCCAGATTGGGAGAATGGGCATCCAAATGGCAAATGTGGTTCAATGTAAGCAAGTGTAAAGTGATACATGTTGGGTCAAAAAATCCCAACTTCAAGTATAACCTGATGGGATCTGAACTAGTAGTGACCACCCAAGAAAGAGATCTTGGGGTTGTGGTGGACAGCTTGACGAAAATGTCAACCCAGAGTGCAGCCACTGTAAAAAAAAGGCAAACTCCATGTTAGGCATAATAAGGATGGGAACTGAGAATAAAAGTGCTGATATCATACTGCCTTGATACAAATCTGTCATGTGACAGCACTTAGAATGCTGTGGTGTAAGTGTGGTCTAATTCATATTTAGAATACTGTGGTCACCACACCTAAAGAAAAGATATTGCAGAGCTGGAAAAAGTGCAGGGGAGGGCAACTAAAATGATCAAGGGGCTGGAAAAACTCCCCTATGAGGGAAGGTTACAACAGCTGGGATTGTTTAGCTTGGAAAAAAAGGTTAAGGGAGACATGACAGAGGTTTACAAAATTTTGCAAGGTGTGGAGAATATGTATAGGGAGACATTTTTCTCCCTCTCTCATAATACTAGAACATGGGGTCATCCCATGAAGCTGATTGGTGGTAGATTCAGGACAGATAAAAGGAAGTACTTCTTCACACAGTGCATAGTTAAACTAAGGAATTCACTACCACGAGATGTAGTGAAGGTTATCAATTTGGATGGCTTTAAAAGGGGGTTAGACAAATTCCTGGAGGAGTTGGCTATCAGTGGCTACTAGTTCTGATGGTTATGTGCTATCTCCAGTACCAGAGGCAGTATGCTTATGCACACCAGTTGCTAGGAACATGGGTGGGAGGGTGCTTTTGCACTTGTGTCCTGCTTGTGGGTTCCCAGTCGATTGGCCACTGTGTGAATAGAAAGCTAGACTAGATGGACCCTTGGATCTTCTTATGTTCTTATGTGCTGGTAAAATGGCAGTTACTGTTACCTCTAAGAGGTGAAAATAAAGCCAGCTTCTATTTCTATTAGAAGGTACGATTAAAAGTAGTACCATCTGATTGGAGAATACCTAAGCATTCTAAAGATGCCCATTTGTCTGAAGTTTAAATTGAGGTAGCGTGATGGAATGTTGGCCACAACAAAGCTGATTGGCTGGAGGGTTCTGACTGGAGCAAATATAAAGAGCTGTTGAGGTCTATCAGGGGAAATCTGTAAGGAGGAGTCTGACAGGGGAGTCTGTCAGAATAGTTGGCCTGAGGAAGAGTTTTCAGAAGATATCTTTGTGAGAAGCTGGGGAGCCTGAAGAAGACATCAGCCAGGAAGAAGAGCAGTTAGAAGACTGGGAGGCTGAGTTGAGAGCACGTAAGTTAGAAGCAGAAGAAGATCTGCAAGTGAGGAGAGGAAGCCTCCTGGAGCAGCCTTCGGAGAAAAGAACTGAAGCTTGAGTGTCAGCTGGTGGTGGTAGTCTGAAGACTGAGCAGGTGCTGGACCTAAATGAAGACTTCAGGAGAAGCCTGGTGAACAGCCTTGAAGGTTCCAGGCGGAAGTCAAACTTGACCAGAGAGAAGACTCCCTGTCAAACCGTCATTGTTAGGCCTGTGAATTAACTGGGGTGGAGCTTGAGAGGGAAATTGGCTTAAAGTTTTTTAGGGGTAGGAACTGGAGCTTCTGTTTGGTGCTAAAAGTAGTGGTATAGAAACCCTGTTTAAAAGTAGTAACAACATTATTAAATAATAAGCATTCTTGTTTTCTTTTTAATAACATATTATGTATCATTGTTTACTTTCCTGGTACCTCTGATCTGATTTGTCACATGCCTAATGACCAGCTACCTTGGGGGGTGGGGAATCACTAAATAAAAACAATGTAGTTTAATGGTTGCAGTGGAAGTGAAGGATTACCCAGTGGAGAGGGGTGATCTTCCAAATTTTGGTGATAGGAGGGGATTGTCTTAGTGTAGAAGGTCCCACCCTAAGACCAGGTCTGTCACACAGCTCTTCAAACTTTTGATCAAATGCCAACCAAATACAGTTGCCTATATTTCTTCTGACTCGTACGTGCATATATACACACACCTTATATGTGCTATATAATTTGTATTTTTGTTCTTTCATTAGATAGTGAGCTTAGGCTGTTTTACCCTAGCTGTTCCACAAGCATATTGGTAATAGGCTAAGAATTATAATTAGTGAGTTCCTTTGTTTCTTTAATGATCTTGTTATATCATTATATGTGTTCTTCTTTTTGTTGCCTTTATTTTTTTAAACTTTATTTCAAAATAAAATTTTCATGATAAAAAAGACATGCTCTCAAATAATTCTACTTCATCAAGTACCCTACCTTACAGCACATTCAACAACACAATTGATTCACTGTTGCTGTTAAATCTAGTAAGGTATTAAAGCATAAATCTATGTTCAAATAATACAATAGGATGCATGTAGAAGCAGGATAATTCTGAAGGAAACAAGGACTCCATTTGAGCATAAGCTGTCTGCCCATTAACAGCCTACTGTGGAACTGGGACATTCCATTTCCTTTTCCTCCTGCAAAATGCTTAACTTTTCATTAAACAAGAAAAATCAATTCTAAATATCAAAACCCAGCAGGCAAGCCATCTTACAGAATGGCCTTTCTCTCTCTGGCTCTGCTCATTCTCCTGCCTAATTAAATAAATGCTCCTGCAGGCTTCCATGTCAGTTGCAACAATGTACCTTTAATGTTCTCCAGCACTTGTACAGTCAAAGGGAACACAGCTACTCCACTCATACGGAATCCAGATTAGTGCATGTGCTCACACCACCAGAATGTTATTTTCTATCATCTAGACTTGTTGACCTTGTTCAAATATTTCCCCTCCCTTCCCCATTGACTTAGAATTAACTGATTGTCTAAACAACCCCAAAGCAGCTACTCTGTCGAAATCACCCAGGTTAAAGGAACAGTGGATATGAAACACATATATCTGCTTGCAAAATATATCCTGTCAAAATGGATGATGCTCTGCTTGAATGGGGTTGCCTCTCAAAGTTATGCATCTCTACCCTACCAAACTGAATTCTCTTTCAGTTTGTAACCTGTGTTAATTAAAATACTGTTCTCTCTTGTATGAGCAGTGATAGCAATGTCTTGGTGTAATAAACATTAGGCATGGAATGGCACATGGCATTCTTTTGTCTAGAGTGGCTAGAACCACTAAGATTCTCTGACAAGTATTTCTTTGAATGTAAGCAGTCAAGCTGAACGACTAACGACAAACCAAGGCGGTATACTGGAAAAGTCTTAAAATAATGTAGTTGTTATTTTCAAAGAGTATATGGAAAGCTATTTGTATGGCATGGTCTTGCAGGCAAATGTGTCTGTGTTTAGCAATCATTTATGCCATTTTCTGTCCTATCTGCTTGTTGTTATTTCTTCTTATTAGAGCAATCAAAAATTGCATTAAGAAATCTATCAATTTGTCACCGCAGGAGGGCTCATATAGAATTAGAAGGGTACATAATTAAGGCTGCAATCCTCTGCACGTGTACTAGGAAGTGAGACCTGTTGAACTTAGTGTGTGACTTGCTTAGGGGTAGGGGGATCTAAATTCCAGGGTGGTTCATAATGACATTAAAACACAGCACAACAATACAATACAATAAACCAACAGACCAAAAGCAGCAGATAAAACAACTAAAGCGATAATAAAACACATTGCTAACAAAACTGTAAAATTATTTATTTGGGTACATAATAAGGGTTTTGCCTGGTGATTAAAAGACAACAGTGTTAGTGCCAGATGGCCTCCTTGGGACCCAAGCTATTAAGACTTTAAAGGTAAGCACCAGAACTTTGAATCCGACTCAGAAAGTGGACAGGCAGCCAGTGAAGCTCTTCCCAAACTGGCACAATATGGTCATAACGAGCTGTGCCAGTCAAAACTCTGGCAGCTGTATTCTGTGCTAATGGAAGTTCCAAACTGTCTTCCAAGGCAACCCCAAATAACACACTGCCATAATCCAATTGAGGGTACCACAGCATGGATAACTGTAGCCAAACTATTTCAGTCTAGAAGTGGTCACTGCTGGCGAACCAGCCATAGCTGGTAAAAGACACTCTGTGCCATAGAGGCCTCTTGGGGCTCTAGCGACGAAGCTGGATCTGGGAGAATCTCCCAGCCTGTGAATTTGTTCTTTCAGGGGGAGTGTATTCCCATTGAGAATAGGCTGAATCCTGTCTCCCTGGACATGGGAACCATCCACCCACAGTATTTCCATCTTGTCAGGATTCGCCTTCAGTTTATTGCCACTTGTGCAGCCCACTTCCAAACTTTGGCACCACTTCAGCATTTCCTCAGCCTCACCTCACTCAGCTGACAAGGAGCAGTAGACCTGTATGTTATCTGTATACTAATGACATTTTACAGCACATCTCCTGATGGCCTCACCCTGTAGCTTCATATAGAAGTTAAAGAGTGTAAGGAACAAAATGGACACCATAACACCGGGAGGGGGGACTTATTCTGAGTGGGGAGCTGGCTGGTGTCAGGGGGAGGCAGGGCCAGCCCTCCCATGAAACAGGGGGAGGTGCCCACATCAGGCAGTGGAGTGGGAGGAGTGACGAACTGTGCCACTCCCTAGCTCCCCCCGAGGGCCTGCTGCCACTTCCCCACTACCTCAAGCAGGTGCTCTGAAGATTCCCACCAGCCGTTCTCCCACACTATGTGGCAAACAGATGGCAGGCAGCGGCGACAAAGGTAAGGGGGACAGGGGCGCGGAGTGCGACATGGCGGCACATGTTCTCTCCTGCCTCAGGTGGCAAGAGAGCTTGTGCTGGGGCTGGTGGGAGGGGCCACACCCCTGACATCATCTGGTCTCTGGCGTCTTTGTGCATGGGCTTTCCCCAGTGAAGCCACCCCACTTGAGGCATGGGGTGGAGGAGTGTCCCTCCAACAGGTGTCTTGACTGGGGACCTGCTCCTCCTCCACCCCACACCCCACTCGGGTTGGCTTCACTTTCCCCATGCCTCTCTCCTTTGGGACAGCAAGCAGCAGGCAAAAGGGAATCCCAGAAATCCTGCTGTTTTCTCTGATCAATTGGGAGAAGGAGCAGTGCAGAAGGGAAAGCCCACAGTTACTGGAGAAAGCAATAGAGATTCCTCTCCTTACTGCCTATCTTCAAAAGTATGAGACAGACATGACAAGAGTTCTCTGAAGGCTTTTTAAGAATTCCCCTTAGGAAGGCCCCCAAATAATAATGAGCCTAAATGTATTGGGTTCTTAAAGAATAAACTATTTTTCCAGCATCTTGAGACTAGTTCTCTCTTTTTGGATCCTCTCCTCACTCACTAGCCTCCAGGGGGCAGGGGCTTTGGGGGGTGGAGTTGGATGGGGCCATGGGCCAGATAGGGGAACTCTGTGGGCCAAAGGTTCCCCATCCTTGCCATAACAGAAGTGCCAAGATATCCCCTAACACCACCTCTTGAAGCCATCCTGTAAGCAGGAGCAAAAGCACTGTATTGCTATGCCCACATCTCATAGAACAGGTCCAGAAGGAGACTGTGATCAATGGTATCAAAAGCATATGCTTTAATTGCACAGATGTCACCAAGAGATCACAGGGCAAGTGAGTTTTGTGGCTCCCACTTAATGGCAGGAATCGAAAAGTATAAGGCACTTTTTCTGCAAGTGGTGTTAAATGAACAAAGTAATGCATAAACCAGCTCTGAATATAGGAACTGTTTCCCTGTGTAAGGATGAGTTTAAAAACAGGAGAAAAGGACAGCTGCCTTGTGTTATGCATTAAGTAGGCAAGTACATTTTCCATAACAGCAGTGTCTGTGACTTGGGCAGCTGATGTATCAATATCCATCATATGCCTTAAATGTAACATTGAAAAATCTCTTTTGTAGCCCTTTTGCTCTTGGCCGATTTGTGAAAAGGTAGATTAGCACTTTATCGGAGAAGCTGTAAAACGGCACACCTTTCAGCCCTGTCAGTGCAAGACCAATTGATTTGAAGTATGACTGATGCTATTGGAAAGCTGTGTGGCTTGGGCTCACCAACCTGATTTTATGCTTCAAAAATTCAACAGGTGAAGCTTTTCACCAGCCAATGAGATGATTAATTTCCCTGTGGATTATGTCCTGCCGTGCAGCTTTTCCAAGCACCCAAATCAGCAGCCCATGTCAGATTCTCCACCACCCTCTTTCATAATGTGTAGAAAAGCTCATCCATGCCATGATATCATCATGTCATGTGTTTCCCCACACTTTATCCACACCACTGCTTGCCACTGGCAGGGATGGAGATGTGCACGTTGTCATGGTTTCAGGACATGGGAAAATGTTACTGATTCTATCAAGGGGGAAACGCCGACACAGGAGGGCTGTTTTCAGTAGATAAACCCCATGTTTATCCTAAAGTGCATTTCCATCCTGATTCCTGGTAAATAGAAGATAAGAAATGCAGATGACCGCATACGTCTATTCTGTTTCATTGTGCGAACAGGGAGGTTGGCTCCAGCTTGGAGGGCCCCCCGTGCAAAGTTCCCTCCTATGTAGGCAGGTTTTGGTGGGTTTGTCTGGTGGTGGACAGTAGCATTCTAAGCAGTACTAGGCAGCTGTGTCTGGCTGCCCTTTTAATTTCTCACAGTGCCTCAGGGAAAAAATTGGGGCCATTGTGGGAAATTAAAATGATGACTAGAGGCAGCTTCAGACGCTACTTGGAGTTCCAAGGCAGACAATTTTTTAAAATGGGATCCCAGGGCAGTCACCTTTTTAATAAACTGAAGCCTTGACATCTAAGTCCAGTCAAGAATTGGATGGCCACTTATGAACTGCCAAAAAAGAGGACATGCATCACTTAAAGAGAGAGGACAAAAGAGAACACTCATTTGTATAAAATTGCCTATGCTGATTCATATGCATAGGTGCAAATTTAGAAGTTATTATTTAAATACAGTCTCAGCATGGTGAGGAAGACTGTGACCAGGTGACCTGTGTGCCTTGCTCAGTCTGCTGTCCAGCTGCTGCCGATGGGCAACTTGGAGGCCCAGCTTTTCCTTCTGATGATTCTTTATCTTTGTACCAGTCTTGTACTGGACATTACTTCAAACAGAGGATGTCTTCAGAATAGAGGACAGTCTTCTGGCAGCCCCTCAAATAGAGAAATGTCCCCCATAAAAGATGACACATAAAATAACACTCTGGAGGAAAAATCAAAAGTTTTCTGCTGTTTTGTCCAGTTTGGCCCTTAGCTTGTTGAAGGCTACAATCCTAAGTATATTAATATGTACTTCTACTGGAATCAATGAGGCTTAATAAACCAGTTTAGAACAGCAGTGTAAAGCTGTGTGAAGACATCAGTGCCCAGGGTGATTTCCCCCCTGCAGCTGCCATGGTTATCCTGCTGTGCTAGATGGCCGACCACACCAACATAATGGAGACAGAAAGCACTGTTCGCATAGTGGGTTGTGAATGGGTGAGGGACTAAAATTAGGTCAGAGCCAGATAACTCCCCACCCAACCCTCAGCGAGCTAGATGATGTCAGGGGGTGTTGTCCCATCCCTAATAAGGGACAGAGCCATGCCTCCTGATGTTGTTTGGTCCCCAGATGAAGTGCTGTCGGGAGCCCCCTTTCACTGACAACCCATGCCTTCCCCCATTGGGGAGGGTATGTGGCTGGCAAAGGTGCCCTGACTGAGGCACCATGTAGAGAAATGCTCCTCTACTCAGCACTTTAGTGAGGGACCTGGCTTTGCTGTGCACAGACTTTCCCCAGCTGAGGAAACCCCATGTACAGCAATGTTGCCCTAGCCAGGGCACCAGGTGGTAGAGCGCTCCTCTACCTGATATATTGGCAAGGGTGGCTTTGCCTGCCCTGCACCTTCCCCCATTGGGGAAGATGTGGGGTGGAGCTCTTAGTGCACCACTCACCCTCAAATGGGAGGGTGAGGGGTGCACTAAGGGAAATCTGCTGTTATCTCCAATCATTGATTGGATATAACAGCAGGGACTCCTCTCCCCACTAGCCTTGAAAGGGCAAAGCTTGGGGAGTGGGAGGGGCACTGGTTGATGAGCCAGCCTGGTGGGCCAAATGGACCCACAGGCTGGAGGTTTCTCATCCATGGAGGAATAACTTTGCTGCTGGGGAAAAGCCAGTTTGCTTCTTTAAAAACAAATTAAAGACCTTGGAGGTGTTAGCTCTAGTGCTGGAGATGGAAACATACTCTGTTCAGAGAGAAATGTGTTTTGTTTTGTTTTAAAGAAAGAGAGATATGTGATCTTAAAATGGCAAGCATTATTGTAGAGTGAATATATCACGATGTATTCTTTTTTAAGCCACACATGCACTTGAGTCCTTCCTTCCTTGAAAAAAGAAAAAAAAATCAAAATAACTTTAAAACAGTTGCAAACTGACTGGAGGTTGGGTGGGTGGGATGAATATGTTGTTTGACTCCAGTGGTGTCAGAGATGTTAGCTAACAGGCACGCACGACTGTACATATGTCTGAAGAATCAGCATTTTTTTCCTTCTTGGAGGAAGAACCAGTTTTTTTTTCCAGATTCAGCTTGAAGGATGCTGAAAACTTGCAAAATTGCTTTAACCAAAGCCTGCAACAGGGATAGAAGAAAAATGCATGTCTATTGTATATACTGTGGGAAATAACGGCATTTCAAACCATCAGCAACACTCTGAAAATGTTATATTTCTAGTTCTACTGTATGATCAACAGAAGAAGAGAACATAAAAGAGTATAATATTGTGTGTGTGTGTGTGCGTGTTTTGTGGAAGAGAAAGTGAGAGACATCATTGTTAGTTTATGACAGAAGGAATAGATGCAGAGATTAAAATGGCAAGAGAAGGATGAAACACACTGATATATAGAATTCCCTGGCTGCAAATCTAACAAAGGAAGGCCAAATACCCTATTAGGGCTCTGTCAAAAAGATTACTCGAAAAGGAAAAATCCAGAATAGGGTTGTCAGTAATTGTATTATTTGGAAGAAGTTCAGCACTGTAAGCAAAACAGGCAGAGGAATTATGTGTGAGAAGCTCAGCCTATTTTCAGGAACCTATCCCTGTTTCTGAAAGAACTGAAGACCCACGGCAGATTTAAAAACTATAATGGCTAGGATGTGGTTAGCATTGCAGTATAACCAATAAGAATGGTTGGGAAGGACTCAACCAATTTGTTTGTTTGTTACATTTGTTTGCCTTTTCCTCCAAGGAGCGTACATGGTGTACATGATAACAGCCCTGCGAGGTAAGTTAGGCTGAGAGTAAATGACTGGCACAGTCACCCAGTGAGCTTCATGGCCAAGTGGGGACTTGAGTCCCAGTACAGCTCTCCAGTCCCAGTACAGCTCTCTAAGCACACTGGCTCTCAATCTAGAAGTCTGTGAGATGAAAACAATTCAATGATTCATTTCTGTTAAAGCAGCCTTTCCCAACCTTGGGTCCCCAGGTAGTGTTGGGCTACAGCTCCCATCATCCTAGCCAGCATGACTAATGGTTAGAGATTATGGGAGTTGTAGTCCAACAACAGGAAAGACTGTGTTAAAGGTTAAATTATGGTGGCTTGTGGGGAAGAACACAGTTTCCTTCATGACCCATACATTGGCAAAATAATTGTGTAGAACCAAATATAGAGAACTTTCCATGCACAGAGAACAAGCTAAGTTTAGGTTTGGAGGAGCTTGCAAACAATCTCCTCTTTTCTTGTTCATCCTAGTCAAACTTACAGGGGAATGAGCTTCTTGATATTTAAGTGTCATCATTGTTCATCATACCTGTTGTTACAAAAACAACCCAGTGGTTGACCTTGATTAATAATTTGCCAGAGGTCTTCTGCCCTCTTCCAAGAAATGAAGATATGGGGAAGGATCCGACTGTGTCTGGCCGCTACCACTGTTTATGTTGTGCTAGCAGAAACCAACACTTGTGCAATGCCAACAGCACTTGCTAGAAAGCGCTACTGATGTTGCACAAACATTGGTTTCTGCTAGTGCAATGTAACTAGCACTAGTGTCTGGACACTGTTGGATTTTTCCCTTGTTATGGAAGGCAAGCCAACCCAAGATGGAAAGTTTGATACCAAGCCATAGTTAAAGGTGTCAATAATTCAGCTCTTTGCTCACTCTGCCATGCCCTGCAGTTAATATTGCTTATTCAGCTAGAAATCTGGTTTACTTTTTTCTAAGGGAATAGGATGAATGGAAACAAAATGCAATGGTTACATTTCTCCCCCTTCTTTCTCCATTTTCATTCATAGGACTAGCTTACCCCAGACCTCCCTGGCATAAAATAAGAGTTGGGTTGTGTGTGAACTTATCCTCTCTCTTTCCTTTAGCTATTGAATGATGGGCTATGGATGACTTGCCTACACAAAGGAGGTAACAATGCACATAGTTAAGAAGAATTGAAGCCTATGTTTAAACCCTCTCCCTCCTCCTCACATACTCCATAATAAATGGGTATTTAATTTTTTTGACATATTTAAAATAATATAATGTACACCCTGATTCAGCTTTGTGGCAGAAGCACTCTTGTAAATGAATATCCTTTTCTGGGTGAGGCATCATATACTTTAATATCTGCTGCATCTATGGTTCTTCCCTTGATCCCACATCTGAGGCTGCACGTAACAATGACAGTACAAAATTTTAGATTCTGAAGGATTAGTTCCTCCTCCATGCACTCCCTCTGCCCTTTCTCTTGGGTGCAATAGTTAGGACTGACCTCTAATATTATTGAAAATACTTTGTCTCAGAGGAACCCATGAGAGGTGAAAAATACAATTATTTAGCAATAATAAATTGTGCCAATAGTAAGTAAAATTACAAAATTATATTCTAAAAGGCTTTTGCATTATTTTGTCTTTCTCTGGGATGACAATTAAAACACACACATGTTAAGCGACGGTTATATTTGTCTGTTAAGATGTGTGCTGTGATGTTATCCCCACTGTTGATTGACAGATATGTCATGCTGACAGGTTTCTGTTTCTCATCTGCACAAGCCCACCATGGCTCAGTGTTCTCTATGCCTGGAATCATTTGATGCAATAATCACTGACTGGTTGGGTCTAAAGGCGGGATGCTTGCTCAAATCAAGCTGTGCTAGATTAAGTGTTGTCAACACAAAATGCAGTTCATATTGTGGAAGGTAGCAGAACTGCTTCTTGTGGGGACAATCATGGTTATAAAGATACAAACATGTAGAATTCAATGCTTTCAGAATGAAGGGGCAACATAACAAGCCTAATGCAAATCGATGGCAGGAAGCAATAACTTCTTGAACTCTTGCTATGTTCTCCGAAAATTATGCTCTGAACATGATCTGGGTGGCAACATGCTTATGTAGACTGCTCTGCACAGAGAAGACCACAAGGGAGAGCTGACAGCTGGGAAGATATGAGAAATGGACCTAATTGTCCTAAGAGAGTGAACAAAATGAGAGACATTTTTCAAAAATGCATACGCCTTTAACTTACAAGTATATAAGTTAGGTCCATGGAAACCTAGCAATAGCTACCACTTTCCTAGTTCATAGCCCCTCAGCCTTTCGTGTTATATCAACAGCTTTAAATTTGCAAATGGTAAAGCACAGATGTGGTTTCATTCATGTTTCTAGATCACTGAAATGTCCCTGCAAGTAATTTTAGGCTATAATCCTATACCCACTTACTTGGGAGTCAGGCTGCAATCCTATACTCACTTACTGGGGCGTAAGAGCAATTAAACTCAATGGGACTTGCTTCAAGAAGATGTGCATAGGATTGCAGCATATAGAACTTAGAAGTAAGTAAACCTTTATAGGATTGGGTTGTAAAATGGCAACTGGTGGAGGGTGTATACATGCATGTACTAGTGAAAAGGACACAGAGGAATCAGTGTACATTGAGATTCAAATCTGACATCTCCACACCTCATGTAAGCCTGTACCTTTTCTTCCATGGATGCACATGGTGTGAAGAAGTTTATAACAAGTTTCTTTAGGCTGTAGCATCTCCTCTCGCCATGGTCCCCACCTCCATCTTGGACTATACTCCAGCTTCAGCTCCTACAAATTCCTTTTCTCATGTCACTGCCATTCTGGGGCCTTTTCCTCCAGCTTTGCATTTTCATCTTGGCCGGCAGGCATCTTGGTGAATAAAGCTGCTTGATTCTCAGCTATCAACTACAAAACTCCATAGTCCACTATCTCTCATCTACCTCCTGGATCTCCTCAGCTATGTCCAACTGGCTACTTTGCAGCCAAGGCTGATCAAGCAAGGCTCATCATCACATCCTCATGGGAAGACTCCAGGCTGCTGGGTTTGGCTTTGAAGTCCTTTGTATGCTGCTGCAAATCCCCCTTTTTGCTGTTTTTACCATTGCAAGGCCTCCATTTGCTGCTGTCACTGCCTGATCTTCATCTATTTCCCTCTTTTAAGAATAAACATTTTTCCAAGGTGGCTCACAGCAGTATCATAAAACAATAAAATTACAAAAATCATATGACATAAAAATAAAAACACACACACTGAGGTTATATATAAAATCAATCCAAAAAGGCCTTCTGGAATAAAAAAAAGAAAGTCTTAACACTATATCTAAAACTGGTAGAGAAAGGCTTGACAGAGCTCCTGGTGAAGGGAATTCTACAATTGTGGGGCCACCATTGAAAAGGCTCTGTCTCTGTTACTCATATTTTCCCTTGGAATAACTTGAATTGTTTGAGGCATAGGCATGTTGCTGCTACTTCCTCCATTCTGATTCCATGTACCAGTTCTCAGTTTCTCTCCAAACAGAGCTGGCCCTGCCATTAGGAAGAGCGAGGTGGCTGCCTCATGCTGCTGATTTGGGATTTATGAAAGGGCAGTAAATTGTTAGTTATTTCAGTCATTATTGTTGTATTTCTACTGCCAGGGAGGGGAAGAGGTGCTTGTGGGGTTTTCTCTGCCTTAGGTGCCAAAACAGCCTTGACTTGGGAGCAGGGGTGCCATTTTCTGCTCTGCCTCAGGATGAAATCTTGGGTTTGCCCTATCTCCAAAGAAGCACAATCCTTTATATCAGTGTGGCATGCTCCCCAGTTCCCCAAGTGGTAAGGGTGTCCAGGGACAGAGGCAACCCAAGGTTGTTTGCCTTTGGATGAGAAAGCACTGGAAATGCATGGTGTAATATTTTGTAATATTTGCTTTATAAATATGCAGAGAGAACGTAAGTGGGGTCACAGGCAACATGTACTCCTTCATCTATCACTGAGCTTTTTCTCTATATGTTCCTAATATACATAAAACATGTATTCTCTCTATATTAGGAACATATATAGAATATCTAATATAAGAGATCTCTCTATAAGGCTGGCTGCTGTTTCTTCACTCACGCTCTTCTTCTATCAGTCAGCCCTTCCAAGCTCCGATGGCTACGGCTCAAGAGAGCTCTCTATGTATCCAGAGGCCATCTTCTAACAATCATCACTCACTGAGGAAACAACCCACCATCTGAGCTATTAGCAAGCAGTCTCCCTAACAAAGGAATGGCCTCCAGTCTTAACAATATACCTATGGTGAACATATACTATTTTGGAACCTTGGTTTCTGGAGAGACTTCAAGCCCAGTGCTCAGTAAGCTATAAATACTAGTGGCTAAATGTGGCAACGCTGCACATTCTTCTGAAAGTCAGCACTGGTGTGATGTAAACACTCACGCTAACCCCAGAAAGATCTCATGCACTGCTGCCAATTGTCTGTTTCTTTCTGCCCAAGCTCCCTGGGAGTGAAAAGAGCGCCTTGAATATGAATCCTTGCCAGCTGTTAGAGTTTGTACTCTTGAAAACAACGTAAGGGATTAAGATAGCTGTTCCACCAGGAAACTACAGTCCCATCCATCAGCATCATGGAAGGTGCATCTTCTCAGTTTTGGGGGTTTCTGCCCCTCCTAGCTCCCATGCCACAGCTACACCATTCAACAGGGTCCCCCCACCCTGTGTGTAGTAGTTTTGAGGGGCTGTCCTTGGGACGACAAGGGCAGGGATTGGTCCTGTTGTACATGCTTAAGTCTGGATCCACCCCAATATCTATATAGGGACATGCTAAATACAAGTCAATGTGAATGTTTCATTTGAATCCATATCTATTTACATAGAAGATAAATGATAACAATCATCTTTATCAGCCCTGCCAAAGAGTTTCTGCTTTCTGAATATTGTGATGAAGAAAAACTAAACCATGAAACTCTGGGGAAGGTGGCTATTGCACATGATCATTGATTTTGCACTTAGAACTGCCCACATTTCTATCTATTCTATCTATCTACCCCGTCAATACTTCACAACCAAAGAGCAATTTACATGACAGATTGCAAATTATATGTTCCCAAATAGACAAGAACTCTAAATTGATTCCAAATTGTGAGAGTTCAGTGAAGGTCACCCTTCCCCTAATAGCTTTCCCTGGGCTTATGTAGTGGGGAAAAAAAGCTACAGTTGGAGTAAGTTTATAAAACACTAATGTGCTTGTGTATCCAGAATTGGATGCAAGTGCTGAAGGCACTTTGGTGTTAGCAACCTCTGCACTAACCCTGTTGGGTTATGGCAATAACACATAGCTAACAAATAACAGCTAATGGGGTAGGTAAACAGGAAAGGTTGCAGCCACCTAAGGGGTGGCACAAAAGAACTGGGTTCAAACTGTGACAATTCAGATTTCTTTGTTTGCCAGTTCAACAGCAGGCTTCCACAATATCTTTGGCCAGTCATGGGGAACCTCTGGTCCATGGGCTGGATACTGCCCATGGGGGCTCCCCACGTGGCCAACCACACTCCTCCCCAGGGTGTGTCCCCTCTCCCTAGGCAAAGTATTTTACCTCTGATCAGCGCCTGATTTGAGATAAGATGTTTTCCCTGCTCAGCACTGAGAAAGGAAACCACTCAGCACTGGGCAGGGAAAATGCCCCCCTCCTCCCGCTGATCTGCATAGATCAGTTGAGGAAGTGGGGCTCAGAAGGGGGTGTGTGTGTGTGTGTGTCCGTCCACTGGGTATGTTGTCTGAATGGTGTGGATGATATGTGTATGAGTGTTGTGTGAGAGAGTGGGGTGCTGTCAAATTTTGCTTTCAGCCACATTACTCCACTGAAACAGCTCCTATTCAAAGAACTGCTAAGATGGCCATTTACATATCACCAAAACAGAGGGAATGCACCACCAAAAAAGAGGACAAAAGAGGACACTGATTTCCATAACATTTGCATATGCCAATGTATGTGTACAAATGCAAATTTAGAAATATTTACTATAAATAGCAATACAATACATCTCACCATAGTGGAGAAGTCTGACCAGGTGATCTATATGCCTCCTCAGTCTGCTACCCAGGTGCTAAGTTTTGATGGGCAAGTTCAAGGCCCTGCTACTCTCTCTTCACATAGAGGACTATCCTCTGTAAAGTAGGATGCTTGTCCACCCTATTCCTTGACCAAGTATTTGTTCAACTGGCAGACCTGATAATTTCCATTTCTACCACCTGGACTGGAGGTTCTTTTTCTCAAGAAAACTCAAATTCTGTGCCAAGATGATGCCAACATGTCACGTTATGCAAACTGTGCTATTTTTATGCAGATCTAGGCTTTTCTCCTTATTGCACACATTTGGAACACTGCTTTGTCTACCTCTTTAGAAACAGCCAAATGTAAGGGCTGCTTCAGAAGTGTGTTGCCATACTGTGTGTGTGTGCAATCGTCACATGTGGTGATATTCTTCTTGGGTGGATCATTACTTTCTACATAGAAATGCTGGAATACTTTGTAACAATTGAACCAGAAAGACAATATCAAAATCAATGGGATGTTTAGAATGAATGTAAAATGTGGACATAAAGGGGGCCATGGCACTAGAGATGTATAGATTGTGTAAAATCTGTTCTGCGTTTCGCAGGTTGTCGGGCACCTTTCGTTCCATTGTCCACCCATCAATGGAATTGGATTTTTTGTTTTAGTTTCTGAATTTGCACAAATTTAGATGTGCAAAAATGCGCAAATCCCCCCACCCATGCGCATTTTCATGCTTTGAGCTATGGGGGAAATGTGCATTTTTTGCTGTTTTTTGTTTTGTTTTAATTGCGTATTTTTCTACGATGAAATTTGCACAAAATTCCTGAAGGTTAGAAAAACAGTCTGCAAGTCCGCGGAATCTGCCCAACAGGGGAAAAGCCAGTCTGCTGCAGAATCCACGGGTTGGATTCATGAAAATCCGAACTCATTTGGTTCCATTGTGGATTTCCTGACATCCCTACATGACACACAATTTGTGTTATTGTTACCTAAAGCCCATTTTTGTAAGTAGCTCTCCAGAGTTTACTGTCCTTTGAATGAGAGAGCTCTGGAGACTTCTTCAGTTGGATCCAGACTGACTCATACTTAGAGTAGACCCACTGAAATTATCATAGCTAATCATGACAATGACCCCCGGACTTAAGGCAGTGGCAGCACCCTGCTCCCGCTCTAGCTTGGCTTAACCCAGCTCAGCCCCGCTAGCGAAAGGAGGCACTGTGGCAGCTAGCCAGGTGAGCCTGCACTGCAGGGCCATTTTAAAATAATCTTTTTTAAAGTTTCACTTTTGAGTAGCAGCTGTCTGAACCAATCAGATGCTGCCTTTGCAGGACATGACCAATGAGGGTACAGGAGCAACATAAAGACTGCTCCTTCACCTGCCCTGAAAAAAAGAGTTATTTTAAAATGACACACCATGGGGCCTGCCACAGAGCTTTCTTTTGCAAGCATGAGGCCAGGCTAAGAGGAGGAGTTGCTGCAGCTACCACCAAAAAGATGCCACCAGCCCTTAAAAAAAAAAAAAAGGAGGGAGGGCTGATTGGTGGTGGAGGTGGCAGTGGGCTGGGTGGCAATGGAGTGGAAAAACAACTTGCCCAGGGCCACCTCAAAGCTAGCTGCTGCATCCCTGTCTGTTTTTGTGCTGGGATTTAGGGAAGCCATGAGATGCTAGCTGCTTTTTACCTTCCCCAAATCGTAGTGCAAAGTTAGACATTCACCCCTTCCCTCCCCAAGACCTGGGTGTGTACCAGAGGATACCGTGCCACCAGTGGTGTTCACAAAATAATGACTGGGTATTAAAGTTTGTGGACCCCTTGAGTGCAGTCATTTGAAAATACAAGAGCAAAGATGTATAACCTTTCTATATAAAAAACCCTGCCTGAGACTCTGGAGAGCAGTTGCCAGTCAGTGTCAATAATACTGAACTCAATGGACAAATGATGTGACTCAGTATAAGACAGGTCTCCTTCCTACATTTTCTAAATCACCTTGCAGTCTAATCTATCTATCTATCTATCTATCTATCTATCTATCTATCTATCTATCAATCATCTATCTCCCACCATATGTGAGAGGAAGTCCCACTGAATTCAGTGGAACTCCAGCCCTGTTCAGGTGTTCATTCCCCATTGCATGTGCTCCTTGGTATGGGTCCCTCCATCACATCCCCTCTGTTGCCTCCTTGCCATCCTTCACACACTGGACAGGGGAAGGCCTGGAATGCAGAGCCTGCTGTATATGTGTAACTCCTTGTCTGATTTAGAAGCCATCATGCTGGGGAACACATGACTTTAAATGCCCAAACAGGCCTTCTCTCCCAGTCAGCCACCTCTGAGGGCTATCGGCTGCAGCTGCCTAAAGTGAGATTGGCAGCCACACGCAAGAGGATTTTCTCCTTAGCCGCCCCTCAGTTGTGGAATGACCTGCCGGTTGAAATGCGCCTGCTGACCTCTTTGAAGGTTTTTAAGCGGGCATTAAATACTCTATTATTCCGGCAGGCCTTCCCTTTTTAGAACTACTGTTCATTCTGCTGACTTTTGTATACTGTCTTTAAGCTGTGTTGTTTTGTTTTATTGTTGGATTTTTATTTATTTTTTGTTAAAATATTTTTTAGTTTGAAGTTGTTTTTAGTAAGATATTGCTTGTATATATTGTCCATATGCTTTTATGTAAATGGCTTTTAAACTTTCTATATTGTATTTTAAGGTTTTAACTTTTTTAAGCCACCCAAACAGCTTCGGCTCTGGGGCAGTATAGAAATGTAATAAATAAATAAATAAATGTGCAAAGGGTGGCAGCCTTGTGCAAAGGACTGCAGTGGTGTAGTAAAAATGTAACCTAAAAGCCATTGTATGTGTCTTAAGCAGCACATAGTACTGTAAGAGCTGCGCATGCCTGGAATGAGCAGACAGTAACCCTAAGATAAGGTTGCTAAGCAAACCGCTGGCAACCAATCAAAAGTAACACGCTGGCTGAGGAATGCAAGCTAAGTGATAAAACTGTAGCGCGGAGGTTGCCCAGGGTCAACTCTGCTTTGAGCGTGAGCTCCTTTGTCGAACTGTTTGCAAACAATAAAATCGAGTTAGACCCAGCCTGAAGTTGACTCTCCTCTTTGGGGCAAATTGGACTAGCCTCCAGGGGGCGAAACTAGCATTTTGTGCAACAGTGGGCTAACGATGACTCCAGCAACAGTGGGGGTCATTCCTTCAGAGGCCTAGGCTTGCATGATCTTCAGAGGCACCAAGGGCGGCCACAGGCCTTTTATGCTAAAATAGTCCCCTGCGTGGAAGGAATAGGATACCACACCTTCTAAGTTTGGATTCTCTTTCAGGCCAATGGCTGAATTCAATTTTGGAGAAGCTCTTGGGGGCCACATTCCAGTAGTTGGCGGGGCTGAAGACAAAAGGGGCAGGGCCAAAAATGCCAGCATATTTTAGCTTAAAGCCGTTGCTGTCAGTAACTAAGCAGAGGCGTTCCAACCTTTGAGAGGGGGCATGTGCAAAAGCCAGAAAATCACCAACCAATGGGGAAAAGGGGTGGGGCCAGGGGAACTAGGCCACTGACAAACCCTAGAGGGCTGGACTGGGAACCTAGGTGGGCCAAATTTGGCCCATGGGCCTGAGGTTCAACTCTCCTGCTATAGACGGATAAAAGTCCTGAGTGCCATAGTGATGGCAAGAAAGGAAGGTGGAGTGGTGACCATGTCTTTCACAGGTTTCAATGCTGCTTTGGCATTGAGTTCCATTCTTAGGTGACATTTTCAGCAGGAAGATTACAGAGACAGAGAATCCGTAAGGATAGATAATACATAAGAAGTTGCCCCACCTCCACACAATACCATGACGCTGTCTGAGCTCTTTGGTATTCCAACAATTTATTGGCTAGGAAACTGGAGATTTCCCATTTGCAAGCAGTTGATACTTTAAGATGCCTTTAGGATGGGCAAGTAAGCAGAGATATTAATAACTATAGCAAAACTAGGCTTCTTTTGTGTCAGCTCAGAAAACGTCAACAAAGATATAAAACATTTGGTAGCATTTTAGATTACCCCATCACAGCACAATTAAAGCAGGGCAGAAGGCAAGATCAGAAAGTGGCAGGAAAGTAGACCAACTGTATATGGATAGTTTACTATAGAAAATGGTAGACTTGGCAAGTCCAACATATACATCATACTTGGTTTTTTCAATGTGTGAAAAGTAAAAGTCACCTCTGTCTCTTCTTGCATAGCAATTCTTGGGTGTTTGAGATGGGTGAATAATGATGAAACCAGCCCTGACATATTCTCCCTATACCTCAGGGCAAGTGAGACATATATTTTCTGACTATATTCCATTTGTGTTTGTTCTGGCAAAAGCTGGGAGTAAGTATCAAAACCACTGGGTTGGATCCAAATGAAATGAGTTGAACTTAGGTCCCATACAAATCAGTGGGAACAAAGTGCAACTAACATATAGATGTTTTCTTGTTTACTCAGAAGAAAGTCCTACTTTGTTCAATGGGGCTTACTCCCTAGTAAGGATGACTGCAGCCTTAGCCTGCAATCCAACTCATTGTTTTCAGAATGCTGTTGACAAAAATGCAACCATGTTGGTGGGGAGAGCTTATACTTGGAATTCAAACTGTGATTTACATGGACAGTTTTGGTCACAGGCAATTCTGTTGTTTCTTTAGCCACTTGAGAGGGTTTTTTAAGCTCTTAAGCTTTGCCTCCAGCTATAAACCAGTTCATGCAGAATAAATCAACAGCAGCTGGAACCCTCTCTTAGGCCACATTGTCTTATCTCTACTGCTGTCCTTCATTCAAGATGGTAGAAATACTTATAAATAAATGATATATGGTTCTTTCCTTTCGTCATCCTCCTGAACAGCTCTGTTATATGTTGCTTCTTTCGACTCATAAACGCTAGTCCTTCAGTTGGCTGTCCCCCCCGCACCAGACTGCTGTTTTCAGTTTTCTAACATCTCTTGCTATATATAGCTAATTTGTCTAACTGAGAAGGGGGCAAAGAAACCCTTTAGTTTCTGTAGGGAATACCAGCAAAGCAGCCTATATCTCCATGGAAACACATTTCTCAGTCCATCAGCCTTCCTGCAGTACCTAGTACATAATCTGTAAAGTGGAGAATACTGTTTAAAACACAACATATGTCATTTCAGGATTCAATGTCCATTTTGCAGGATGCTTAATTATCTTGCCTTTCCCGGATTATTAAGAAATGATATATTTTTAAAAATCTCCAGAGAAGCAAATATTCTCCCTATTCCTCATTGAAATGCATCGTTTGAATTTTGCCTGCAAACATGTCACAAATGGGGGTTTCTATAGTAACACAGGATACTGGCTCAATTTGAAATTGTAATCTTTACACAGAAATGAAGATTTTTATCTATCAACATGTGACTAAAAAAAAAAGGCGATTTGACCATGGTGCTAAATTTTGCCCTATTACAATGACCTCCTGAAAATCCAATGAATAATGCAGTAATTCAAGTAGAGTTTGTCTTTCAAAAAAAGTCTAAGATTTGTGCTTCCATCACATCAGTTATTTTAAAAGCTACATTCTTTGTATTTGATACCTGAGTTGTATAAATCCTGCATATATCTCCTGCTGGCAGAGACATTCTTCTGTTTAAATTATTAAATCATCACGCTTCCACTTCATAACCTGAAGACAGCAAATGTAAAGCCATCAGTCGAGTTCTCACTGATTTGCTATGACCAGTTTTGATTATAAAAAGTCAAAGGGATTTCAAAATGTAATTACAGATTTGACCATTTCTAATAATAGCGGCTAGAGCTAACTAACCTGTGTGTATTATATCTAGTTTTTTGTGTTGCGTGTGTACACGCACATGCACGTGAGCTGATTATAAAATTAAAGAAAAAATTCCTGAAATTTTTTGTACAGGGGTGGGGGGCAATTTTTAGGCACAGGCTATTTCTCCCACTTCCTTCAGAGGCAGGGCTATGCAAATGACTTCATGCTTGTCCCTTCCAGCGAGAGCACATAGGATGGCCAAGTGTGAGTCCTACTTTACAGAGGACAGTTCTCTGTTTGAAGGGCTGTCTGGTCCAAGTCCTGTATCATAACATGTTGGGAGAGCAGGGAGGGGCCTTGAAATGGCCCATCAACAGTTAGCACCTGAACAGCACATTGAGCAGGCGCACAGGTCACCTGGTCACAGCTTCCCCCAATATGGTGAGAAGTATTGCAAGTCTATTGAAATTATAGTAATTCTTTCTAAATTTGCATTTATACATGTAAATTAATATATGCAGATCTGGATCCTTCCTCTATTGTTTGCTTTTTTGCTGATGAGTAAGTGGCCACTCTAGGAGAACTTCGAGAGGGTAAGACCTTCCTGTTCTGGTCCTGTCTGCTTCAAAGAAAGAGGGGTGCTTTGGGACTTCTTCACACTAGCAGCCTGCATGACACCATTTTCTTCCACCCCTGGATTGATCTGTGAGAGTGAGAAGAGAGTCAGAGCAACTTTTTTGTTTGTTTCTTCTGTCAGGATTCTTGTGATGGCAAAAGAATGGCAATGTTTATTTAAAATAAGCTCCTACCTTGCAGCTAGGGAGGAGGTATCTGCTATACAGATGCTAATATTTTGCTGGAGGACGAGGAGGAGGAGAAGGCCAAGACTAGCCCCAGAGAGTAGTTCTTGGGCTAACTTGGGGAAGGAGGCCGGAACATCCCATTCCATGAATGTCACTCTCCTTTTCACTGGCAGCTATTCAGATAGCTCTGAGGAGCTATCCGCCCAGCAGAGTGGCCATTTTAAAGTCGTGCCAAATGATCACAGTACAACAGCACAAAATAAGAAAGGGAGTTGCGAAGGGGTTATGCTTTTGGTTTGCTTCTTCACCATTCAGGCTTCAAGGCTTAAATCAGAGTGAATCGGTGCTCAAATCTGGTAAGATGACCACCAAAGGCCTGTGTGCAGACAAAGTCAAACTTCCTTAAAGCAGATTTCCACAATCTGGTGCCCTCCAGATGTTTTGAAGCTAAACTCCCATCAGCCCCAGTGGGCATACCCAATGGTAAATAATGAGAGTTGTAGTCCAAAACATTTGGAAGGCCCCAGGTTAGGGAAGTTTCCGTTAAAGAAATTAATGGATCCTTTTTTTGGCAATGCAAATTGCAGATGGAGGGGCACCCGTTTGGATCAGAACCACAGTGGGGGGCAAAGAGTTAAAGACCCCTTACCACCCCCATGCTAAGGTCCTGATCCAGATTGTGTCCTCTGTGCTTTCTTTTGAATAAGAAGAAAAGGATGTAGCTGCTAGTTATTTCTTTAAAGTAATGTGTGGTTTGACCCTCAGATTATGGATTTGGATTGCTAAACCCTCATTCCAGCTGCTGCTTACCTCGCTACAATTCATGGCTGAACCTTACTTTTATCCTAGTTGGGTTCTGATACAAGACATAAGCCCGGCTAGGATAAAAAAAACCTGAGGTGGGGGCTGCAAGGAGACAAGCAACAGGCAGAGAAGGGGAGAGGTGTTCACTCCTTACCTCTGAGCCCCCTATGCTCTTTTTATCACCCATCGCTTTCATGGATAAGATTATCAGCGGCTGCTGGTCATGATGGCTGTATATTATCTAGTTTTAAGAAAAATAATAATTACAGCATGTGCTGTCCATTTGAGGTATGGCAAGATTTGTTGTTCAGTCATTAAGTCATGTCCGACTCTTTGTGACCCCATGGACCATAGCACACCAGGCCTTCCTGTCCCCTGCTTTCTCCTGGAGTGTGCTCAAGTTCATATGGCAAGATTAGCGTGTGACATATGACATGATCCCATTATATACTAGGGCTGTGCAGGGACGCTCCAATCTGGCTCGGGCAGATTTGGGGAGGGACCCAACTTACCTCAACCCCAAACCTGAAGCAGGTCCCCCCTGACATTCCCATGCAACCTCCCCAGCACCTTACCTGGGCTGCCGTTGCCTCCTCTGCTGCCACCATCACCTCCGCCCGCTGCTGCTGCCTCCGCCCGCCTCCTCCTCCTCCTCCTGAGGCAACTGGTCTTCTTCCAGGGAGTTGCCATTTTTAAAATGGTGACTCCCTGCATGAACAGTTGCTGAGTATACAGGCCTCAGGAGGCGGCAGCAGGGGGTGGCGGCCTGCTCCAGCTTTTGCCGCCTCTGCTGCTGCAGCGGTGCACAGCCTTAATATATACTCTGGTTTCTCTTCAGATCGTATAAACCTTTCACCTTTTACTAAGGATCTGGGGGTACCAGCACATTTGGTCAAGTTAGTACAATCATTGTACACCAATCAGGAAGTCACTGTTCGAACATCATATGGAGATACTGATTGGTTTAAAATAGAGAAAGGAGTACAGCAAGGCTGCATTCTTTCACCTTTTCTTTTTAACCTCTTTGCTGAAATGATCATGAGGAAGTTAGAGCTCGAAGAAACAGAAATCAGGATAAAGGTTGGCGGAAGGATTATAAATAATCTTCGTTATGCTGATGACACAACTCTCCTCTCAGAAACCAAAGAAGGTCTGGAATACATGATCAAGAATATCAAAGAAGAGAGTGAGAAGTTTGGCCTCTCCTTAAACATCAAAAAGACCAAGCTCATGTCCACTGTGAAGAATGGAAATATCAGCATAGTAGTTGATAGTGAAGAATTTGAATGTATAGAAGAATTTATTTTCTTAGGATTGCAGATCAATCATAGCAGTGAATGCAGCCCAGAAATAAAACGTCGAATTGTGATGGGTCGCACAACAATGATGAGCATGAACCGAATATGGAAAAACAAGGACATCAGCTTGACAACTAAATGCAGATTAGTTTGTACCACCATGTTTCCCATAGTTACTTATGGATGCAAAAGTTGGACAATGAAGAAACAAGACAGAAAAAGAACTGATGTATTTGAGCATTGATGTGTTGGAGAAGATTGAGAATTGATGTGTTGGAGAAGGCTCTTGCGCATTCCTTGGATAGCTAAGATAACAAATAAGCAAGTACTGGAACGTATAAACCCAGACATGTCATTGGATGGAAAAATCATGAAACTGCGATTGACTTATTTTGGCCATGTTATGTGGAGGAACTCACTAGAAAAAGCAATTATGCTCGGATTGGTTAGCAGCAAAAGGAAACCTGGCCGCCAAAGAACAAGATGGTTAGATACCATCAATGGCTAGATACCATCAAAATTGACACCAACCAGAGCATGGAACAGCTCAAAGAAATAGTACAAGATTGGGATACGTGGAGAGAGATGATCCATAGAATTGCCAAAAGTTGGACACGACTGAATGGATAATATCATCATAAGTTCCTAGAAGCAAAAGAACCAGCTTCATATAGATGGCTAGCTCAGCACATGGTGGTAAATAAAAATAGCTCCAACAGTCACGCAGCTCCCTATGAATGAAATAGTCTTCAAAGTGTCATATTCTCATAACATTTTCAAGATCAGTTTTCTTGGTAGGAATGGTATGTGAGGTTCTGTACTCCTTCCAGCTGATACCACAACATATGTGTCTTGTAGAATCATCTTCACCAGGTGAAGACAATGTTTATTCTCCTGAGCTTTTGATAGACGATGCTTTAATTCTGCCTTTATTGCCTCTTGCTGTTGTTTTCTGCTTTTATTGGTCATAGTTTTACTGTTTTAATTTTTTTAAAACCCCTTTTTGTTGTTTATCCCCTTGGACATTTCATTCTAAAAGATGAAGTGAAAATAAGATAAGTAAATAAATAGCCCACCTGCTTACCATTGATGATTGATGAGAAGTTGCTGGAAACCAGGTGAGAGGGACAGGTATATGTAGTATTGTTTTAAATGTTTCTGGAGAATTTATATGCTGTTCCTGCCCTCTCTCATTATCACTGACAAAATGATTAAAAAATGTGAGATTTGGCTAAAACTATATGAACTCTTGTGAGATCACAAAGCACGTATGTTACTGTTGCTATGGTCTGAATGAGTTTGCAATCCCTAGTGACATCATCACCAGGAGCTAGGGTGGCCATATGTCTTACTTTATAGAGGACAGTCCTTTATTTGAAGGGCTGTCCTGGGCTGCAGAATGTGGAGGTCCACAGGCCACTTGGACAATCACCCCCACTATGGTGATATTTTAAAACACGCTACTTAAATTATAACAATTACTTCTAAATTTGCATCTTTTTAAAATCAATTTTCATTGTCAGTTTTAACAAAACAAAGCAAACAAACAAAAAACAAAAAAAAAATACTTTAGAAGAAAAAAGAGAAAAAGAATAGGTTATACATAAACTTCAGTAAAAGCAGACCAGATATCCAAATATAAGTCCATTTGCAAGTTACGCCTATATAGTCAGGGCCAGAAATATTGGAACAAGGATAACTGTTTGGGCAGTTGGCCTCTGTACACTACCACATTGAAGTTGAAAGGAAACACACCCAGATGGAAGCAAAGTCAGGACTTTCAGCTGTAATTCAAGGGGTTTGGCAAAAGTGGGGCACTAACCATTCAGGAAGGACAGCCAGTGGCATACACCCCCCCTCCATCGTTGGTGGCTCATAAGTAATGGAACAAACCAACATCATTTCAAACTGAAGGATCGCCTTTAATACCTGGATGAAAATCCTTTGCAGTCAATGATGACTGCCTGAAGTCTGGAACCCATGGACATAACCCAATGCTGAGTTTTCTCCCTCGAGATGCTTTGCCAGGCCTTTACTGCAGCTGCCTTCAGCTGCTGCTTGTTTGTGGGCCTTTCTGCCTTCAGTCTTGTCTTCAGTAAGGGAAAAGCATACTCTATTGGGTTGAGATCAGGTGACTGACTTGGCCATTGAAGAATATCCCACTTCTTTGCCTTCAGAAACTCTTGGGTAGCTTTTGCTGTATGTTTTGGGTCATTATCCATCTGCAATATGAAGTGGCGTCCTATCATTTTGGCAGCATTCGGCTGAATCTGAGCAGAAAGTATAGCCCTATACACTTCAGAATTCATTCTGCTGCTTTTATCAGCAGTCAGGTCATCAATAAACACAAGTGACCCGGTTCCATTGGCAGCCATACATGCCCATGTCATAACACTGCCTCCACCATGTTTAACAGATGATGTGGTATGCTTTGGATCATGAACTGTTCCTTTCCTTCTCCATACTTTTCTCTTCCCATCATTCTGGTACAAGTTAATCTTGGTTTTATCAGTCCAAAGAATCTTATTCCAGAACTGGGCAGGCTTTTTTAGGTGTTTTCTGGCAAAGGCTAATCTGGCCTTTCTGTTTTTGAGTGTTATCCGTGATTTGCACCTTGTTGTGAAGCCTCTGTATTTACATTCAAAAAGCCGTCTCTTGACTGTAGATGTTGACAATGACATGCCTACCTCCACAAGAGTGTTCTTGACCTGGCTAGATGTTGTGAAAGGGTTCCTCTTCACCCTGAGCAGAATTCTGCGGTCATCCACTTTAGTTGTCTTCCATGGTCTTCCAGGCCTTTTGCTGTTGCTGAGCTTGCCAGTTAATTCTTTCTTTTTCAGGATGTTCCAAACTGTTGTGTTGGCCACTCCCACTATTTTTGCGATCTCTCTGATGGGTTTATTTTGTTTTCTCAGCCTAATGATGGCCTCCTTCACGTGCATGGACACCTCTTTGGACCTCATGTTGGGAGTTCCAGTGAACGGCTACCAAATGCAAATGTAACACTCAGAACCACCTCCAGGCCTTTTATCTGCTTGATTGGTCATAGGGTACCCAGGAAACAGGCCACACCTGGCCATGCAGCTGCTTGTCAGCCATTCGTTCCATTACTTATGAGCCAGCAATGATGGGTGTGTGTGTATGCCACTGGCTGTCCTTCCTGAATGGTTAGTGCTCCACTTTTGTCAAACCCCTTGAAAGTCCTGACTTGGCTCCCATCTGGGTGTGTTTCCTTTCAACTTCAGTGTGGTGGTGTACAGAGGCCAACTGCTAAAACAGTTATCCTTCTTCTGGCCCTGACTGTATACCACTCTTTCAAATGTTGCTAGTGTTGATAAGTCTTCAATCCATTGCATTATAGGTGGTGAGCTTTTATCCTTCCAGTATCATATTATCAGTCTTTTTGCAACCAAAAGGAAAGAAGGTATGCTGACCATGTGTTAGATTCCAAAAAGCAGGTAAATAATTTAAGAGAACATTTACATTAGTAAATATTAAAGAGCTTTCCAATACAAAATTTATCTGTTTGATAATTTCCTCCCAAAAAGGAGGTAACTATTGGGCATTTCCAAAACATGTGAATAAGAGAAGCATTTGCATTACACCTCCAACAATTAGTTGAGTTTGACAAACCTTTATTAAAGAGACATTGTGGCGTCCAATAGACCTGAAACAAAAGTTTTTGCTGTATAAGGCATAACCGAAGATCCATAGAGATATCTGATACAGATGCCAAAATGGCAGTCCATGATTACACAAAATAGGACATTCCAATTCCCTGTTCCATTCCTCCTGTAGACCACGTGTATTATATTTATTCATTAATAATAAGTATTTATAAACATGAATCATGGATCAATACATCTGGTCAGCTTCAACAAGTGTTTCCAATAGCAAAGAAGACTCTGAGGCAATAAAAGCAGCAGGACCAAATCTAGATACTAACAAATGTTTCAATTCCAAATACTGCCATTCCACTGTAGCAGGCAAATCAAATTTATCTCACAAAGTTGAAAATAGCAAAAACTCATGATCAACACCCAGTAATTGATCCAGGGTAAAGATCATTTTATCTGTCCAGGTCCACCACAAAAACATTTTCTTTCCAGTTCTTAAATCTGGATTTCCCCATGAAGTCAATTTAGCATGGGAAAATGGGGCAAAGTGTAATTGGCATGACATTATATGCCACACATCTCTAACTGCCAAAATTGTGGGAGGAGCTCTGTCTGTCTTAATATGTCGAGAACCTAATGCCATCCATTGTCAGGGTTGGATCGGAGCCCAGAGAGCCCCAAAGCAGTTCTGTTTCTGAGGAAGAGTTAGAAACCACGGGAGAGGAACCCACGCGCGTTTCAGAGCAGCAGCCAGGGGGAGAGCCCCTCCCAGTACACATTCCTGAGAGTGAAAGTGAGTGGCAGGGAGAGGGTGGAACAACAGCAGTTTCTGGATGCTAGGTGCCAGCGCACCCTCAAGCGTGAGATGGCGGGCGCTGAGAGGTGGCACTCAGCCCACTTGGCGCGACGGCAACAGCAATGCCCCAATGCCCCACGGGAAAGGGGAGGACTCTGTCCTCCTAGTTCATAAGTACAGCATTTTCCTGCTTTCCCCTCCAAATGGAGAACAACTGATTTCTAAGGTTAGAACCCCCGAGTAGGCAGCTTCCTTAAGTCTCACTGGTAGGATCAAGCCATTAGCATCTGTAAGCCTCATTAGGTTGAATGGGAATAAAGCCTTGGAAAAGAGCCCTATTGTCTGTGTGTTGATTCAGGCTACCTGAGGATTTCAGAAGGCAGCGGGGGTGACCTCCTGACATCCATTTGGAGAGAGCCTCCAGACAAGAAGATTCCAACACTGACCAAGGTGGAAAATCAAATCTGAGTGGAAAAGACCAAAACAAATCAGTCAATCCTAAAGGAAATCAACCCTGACTGCTCATTGGAAGGACAGATACTGAAGCTGAAGCTCAAATATTTTGGCCACCAAATGCGAAGAGAAAAGTCACTGGAAAAGACCCTGATGCTGGGAAGGATTGAAGGCAAAAGGAGAAGGGGACGGCAGAGGATGAGATGGCTAGATAGCATCACCGATGCAATGAATATGAACTTGAGCACACTCCGGGAGAGAGTGGAGGACAGGAAGGCCTGGCGTGCTATGGTCCATGGGGTCACGAAGAGTCGGACACGACTGAACAACAGCAGCAAATAAGCCCGATGGTATGTAGCAAGATTCAGAAAACCAAACCCACCTTCATTTATTTGAAGTTGCATCCTTTCAAAGATATTCTTGGTGGAAAGCCCCCCCCCCTTTTTTTTTAATGAATCAAAGCATTAAGTTTTTGGAAATATTTGTCTGGTATAAGTATGGGGATCCCATGTATAGCATAAATAATTCGAGGTATAGTATTCATCTTAAGTGTATTAACCTTACCCCATAAACTCAACTTTAAGATGCCCATCTATCTATATCTCATGAGATATCATTAATTAACTTATTTAAATTTAACCTAATCATTTGAGATATATCTCTAGAGATAATTATTCCCAAATAAGTAATAGACTCTGGGCACCATCAAAATTGCCAATTGGCTAATACACTAGAATATACCCTATCTCCAATCAGCATTATTTCCGACTTTGACCAATTAATTGAATAGCCAGGCAATTCACCAAAAGTATTAATCAATTTGTATCTTTAACTATAAACTAACATATGCATTAGAAGACAAATTAAATCTTTTGTCTTCTATTTTAGTGATGCATTTCTATTTTTTTGGCAATGTATAAATGGCCATCCTACCAGAGGCAAAGCAGTTTCTGAGGGAGCAAGCTTTGTCTCACATGCATGAACTGCTGTGTGTGTGTGTGTGTGTGTGTGTGTGGGGGGGAATAATGCTCTGGAGTGAAGGGGCAAAGTGGGGAAGTAATTTTTCAGGGAGGCTCTTGACTGACTGTAGGACAGCCTAAGTGGGAGTCTATGCAGCAGCTGGCAAAGGAGCTATTGTTTGTTAAAAAAAAGAAAAAGAAAAAAGAGACATCTCACAAAGTTTTATTACAACCAGAGTTCATTATAAATGTTCACATTAAATTTGTTGAAAGTCATATGTAATTTGGGGCTAGTTTTTAACATAGAATTGATCTCCTTTTTGAAAATAATGGATTTAGGTGACATTCAAAGGTATGTGTATTCCTGTAGAAATTGAAGGCAAAATGTTCAGAGTTGTGAACATACCAGACTTCTATACCTCTCTTCCTAAGAAAGAATCGGTAATCTAGAGTTCCTGTGGTTTCATTTAGCCCCTGAGACATTTTTCTTCCTCCAAATAATTTTTTACAAAATTATTTTTAATGTTTTTTATTTATTATATTTATATGCCGCCGCCTTTACTGGGAATCATCTTGCCCAGAGGGGTTGGTGGAAGAAACAGATTAAACTTGAACTCGTGAAGAGAATTAGCAGAAAAGAAGAAAGAAAAGATGATCAACAAAGAACATGCCAGTCCAGAAGGAGAATAGACGCAATGCAAACCTGATCCTTGAGGAGTACCATCAGATCCAGAATAGGAATATTTCCACCCATCTGGGCAAGTTAACCATTATCTTGCTTTTTTCCAATCCCCTCCCAGTTCCTTTCCTTGTGTCTTTTTACAGCTGATTTTTGTAAGCTGATCTGAGAGCAGCACTAAAACGCTTTACAGAAATAACTCTTGTTCAGTGAACTCAAGGCAGCATACATGGGTCTCCCTACTTCATTTTATCCTCGCAACAGCCAGGCTGAGAGATTGTGACTTGGCTCACCATAACCTAGAGAACATCATGGCTGAGTAGAGATTTGAACCTGGGTCTCCCCAGCCCTAGTTCCACACTTGAACCCCCATACTATGTTGGCTCTCAATGACCTATCTGCCCTTTATGGGGTCCCAAGATGGAATATATCAGATGACATTAGTATTCCTTTTGTTCATGAAAATTTTATGCAAATTTTGTTAAATAGAAACAAAACATATAAATTAGTTTCTATTTTCATGTGTTATGCCTCCAATGTGACTCTTAGGGCTGAAGAAATGCCAATCTCTAGCCTAATAGCCTCTTAACATTTCACTCAGATTTGCCCCTTTGAATTGGCACAAGAGAAACGACATAGCCAGGCAGAGGCTTGTAAGGAGAGAACACATCATCATTCCAACTCAGATTATTTTATCTCCCTGAATGCTTATCATTCTAATACAGTTCATAATATATTGTAGTGATGCTCATTTTGCCTTGCCAGAAATACTAAATCATGCAGACAAGCCCCTTCCCCCCATGTAATGATGACTCTTTAGTCATCACTTTTTATGAGAAAGATTTTGCTGCCATTGATTCAAGAGTATCTTTCAGCTCATTTTATCTCCAAGTAGGAGTTTGCACGATGATTAAACTTCTGGATTAATACACAGTGAACAGCTGTTCTCTTGCATCTCAAACACATTTATTTCAAAATCACTCTTATCTGAAGGAAAAAAAAGAAGTTTCTATATAATTTGTCTTGCCCATGTTTATCTTCTGTCACCACCATTCAATATTTTAATGTCCCATTGAATGCTGTGCAAGCCACACAGTTTTGTAATACACTGAGAATGTCGTATCACTGTTGCACCATTTTGCTACACTGAATTGCTCAACCTGAAGGTAACTTAACTGTGCAAGTCACCTTTCCCCAATCTGCTGCCCTCCAGATGTTTTGGGCTACAACTCCCATCAGCCCCAGCCACAATGACAAGTGGTCAGGGATGATGGGGCTTGTAGTTCAAAACATCTGGAGGGCACCAGTTGGGGAAGGCTGATAACTCAATATCCATATTCAAATTATTTTCTAAACCTCTCCTTTTTCCTGCCCAAAGTGGGTATTTGTGAGAGGTCCAGAGCTACCTTTCATATATCTGAAATATAAAAGCCAAAGTAGATAAAACAGTCTTTCAGAAAATAGTGGATTTGCTCTTGTCTTGGAAAGGACCCCCCCCCAATAAATCCTACCATTGGGATATGTTTCTTTAAGTTCTTATTTGTTGTTATCTTTAAAGTGGAGCCTTGCTGATATGGATATTAGGCTAACTACAGTCATTGCACATTTCTATCGAAGTTCCCTTATTATTGCAAATTCTCCTTAATTTAATCAAGCTATATTTCCTAATACTTCAGTTCACTCATCTGGAATTCCCCCCTACTTGGTTCATGCAAAAGAGAGAAACATCTCTACCACAGATAGATACCACACAGATACCACACATCTCTGTTATACCACAGTCATCTTTAAATTTCAGCATGGAACAGATACAAAGATGTTCTCACTAAGCGGTTCTCACTCCAGATGTGATAAATTGTTAACCTTCTCTTGTTTTGGGGAACTTAGGAGCTCAATGTTTCACTTCAGCAAAGTGAATGACACATCCATACACATAATATAAAGTTAATATCAAACAGAAGTAATTTAGGCTGTAATCCTATGCTCACTTGCCTGGGATTAAGTCCCATTTAGCTCAGTGGGATTTACTTCTGAGTAGACATGCATAGGATTGCTCTGTTAAGGAAGTGATGGTGAAATGTCTTTACATTTTGCCAAACCTTGAGCACAGTTATGTAAAAGAAAGTCCTGTCAGAATCTGGAACATGTGAAATATCTGGAACATATAAAATGATGATGATGAAAATATTGTTTATGCTGTGAGAATAACATAATGTGGAAGATACTCCTGTACTTATTCTTGGAAACTCCTGGAACTGATGTATTTGGTTTCAAAACTCTCTGGAAGAATCTAGGGCAAAAGTGATATGTGTAATAAATAGGGCCATCTCCAGGTTTGAGGGGGTCCCCTCTGGTGGGCTCCCTCTTCTGTCAGTGGGCCCAAGTGGGCACACCTGGCTATAGTGGCAGTGCTCTCACCAGTGCTGGGTGACTGGGACTAGCCATCCCTTCAATTTTCCACAATTTGTCAGAGTGACACTGGGTGTCAGGAGCGCCCTAGCTGCCTCTTAAAGTCCCCTCCAGTAGCCAAAACAAGACGCAGACAAAAGGGATTATTTTCAAGGCTTTATTCCTTTATAACTTAATGACTCTTTCAGATGCTAATTGCTGGCGACTAAGCAAGGAACTGCAAAGGGTATCTTAGCAGGGTAACCTAAGCTCCATGTACGCAGTTGGTCCCCGTTTGGAGGAGAAGGGCGGGAAAGCTCTGAAATGTAAGGGCTAGGAGGGGAGGCTCCCCCCTTACCCATGGGGCATTGGGGCGCAGCCGTTGCCGTAGCGCTAAGTGGGCTGAGCGCCTCCTCTCAGGGCCCTCCACCTTGCGCCTCTCTCTGCGCTAGCGCCTTGCATCTAGCAACAACCGATCTCCTGCTCTTTCGCTGCCAGGGTCATTATCTCTCTCAGGAATGCAAGCAGGGGGGGCCTTTCCCTGCAGCTGCGCCTCTGAGAGATGAGCGGGCTCCTCTCCCACGGGTTGTAGCTCTTCCTCAGAATCAGAGCTGCTTTGGGGCTCTATGGGCTCAGTTCCAACCCTGACACTGGGCTGGGGCCACTGAGTAGCTATGGTTAGCCTGTATCCATATTGAATTAGGACTGAGGTCTCCAATGTGGTGCCTATGGGCACCAATGTGCCCACAGACAGCTGTCTTGGCATCTGCCAGATTTCCTGCCTCTCCTGATTTTTATTTCATTTCTTGAGATGTTTAAAAAATTAAACTTTTATTTTTACTGGGAGTCTGGCATGCTGCTAAGCAAGGTGCTGCCCTCCAGCACCATCTTCATTTGGGCTCAAAAGAGTGTTTTTGTATTTTGGAGCTCAGACCCCACTTCTGCCTTGTACTTGGGTTCTTGGCCAAGTTACTTTTCCTTTAAGCTCACCAGTTTGCTGTTTGGAAAATGAGTGTTTTGTGACTGGACATGGCAGCCATTTTATGAATGAGCAAACTGCCCCAGGGCAGCCATTTTGTGAGAGTCCCCATGGCTCGCTATCAAAATTCCAAATGTGCCCACTGACCCACTGGGGTTGAGGACCCCTGGACTAGCAGATGTGGCTCCCAGTCATAGTCACTGCATGCATGAAGCCATGAGCAGGATGTCAGCCTTTGTGAGAAGAGACATGATTCATGTAATGGAAGTGAGGGTGAAGTACAACCTGGGAGAATACTGTCTGTAGGAAGTATTCTTTTCTAAATAAAACCACTGGAGAAGTTGAGCTTCCTATTTGTACTCACTCATTGACTCTGTCAATTTGGCCATCTCTCTCCCCCTTTCTCTGTGTGTGTCTTGAGCTTCTCCTAGAGGAAGAAACAAAATAATAAAAAACCCCAAATATAAGTACACAGGAAGCTGCCTCATACTGAGTTAGACCGTTAGTCCATCTAGCTCAGTATCATCTGCACTGACTGGCAGCAGTTCTCCAGGGTTTCAGACAGGAGTCTTTCCTAGCCCTGGAGATGGGCAATACTACTTCACTATGGCCTCTCCTCTAAACCACCTTTGAGATAGCAAGTGAAGCTAAGCCAGGGGTGGGCAACTTGTGGACCTCCAGATGTTTTGGCCTACAACTAACATCATCCCTCACCATTGGCTATGTTGGCTAGGGCTGATGGGAGGTGTAGCCCAAAACATCTGGGGGGCCAGTTTGCCCACTCTTGTGCAAAGGGAACAGTGTATGTACTTCTGCCATCTACCATTTTACATTGATTTATTACACTTATACCCCATTTTTCTCAAAAGAACTCACTAACATATGGTTCCCAGATGGACTCACATGCAGGGAGTTTACAGGGCCAGATCTGCTTAGCTTCCATGGTAGAACTGTATTAGGTGTCTCCAGAACATTCTCTGAATCACGAGGAACAAATGACATTGATTGCATCTTGAACAATAACAAAAATCTTCCAGAAGTTTCTAGAATGTTCTTTTCTGTTAACCAACCCTTCCTTTGGAATCTTTTCCTTTAAACTCTTGTTTGTTATCTTTAAAGCAGAAGTCATGCAAATATGGATATTAGTTTAGGTACAGTAATTGCACTATTCTGTCAGACTTACAGAGGGGGAGGATGTCTTTCTCCTTTTGTAACATACTCCCCATGACAAGGCTTTGTTTATAAGGGCAATTCAATTAATATGGCTGCTTGAGTGGGTGGCTTATTATCTCAAAACATAACGGAAGTACTGAAAGTAACCAATCAACAATCATCTTTAAAAAAGAAAAATAACTTTGGTACACAATAGTGTATATACTGCACCTAACCTTTCCTCTCTTTTTTTCATGTGTTTGCTGCATTAAAACACTGTTCAACCTGGAAAAAAACAGAGATGAATATGCACATGCAGAACCTGGTTTATTATGTTCATGTTATATTGTGCTCATATAGATCCTTGTCAGTGTGAAAGAGCATCAGGTGGCATTCACTTCCAGTATTTCTGACATCATGTGTGCTTGGTCTGCAAGGGGATAGCCTCCGCTCGCTCTCTCTCTCTCTCTCTCTCTCTCTTTCTTAAAAAATGGTCAAAAAATGACAAAACTGAGCAGGGAGTCTAAATTCCTTAAACTGAAAGATCCTTACATTCAATGAGAGGTTACCAAGACAGGCAGAAATAAAGTACCATAGGCTGTGCTGAATTTTTGTGAGGTTCCTTTTCACTGTGAAATGTGACACCTGGGGGAGGGACAAGAGAGGGGTTGGAACCTTGCTGGGCAGAGCGTGGTGGGCTGCCACCTCCAAAATGGCAGTTGCCGCTTTAAAGGAGATCAATAATTCCTGCCTGTTCACATGGGCCCTGAAAGATTGCTGAAATAAGCCTCCTTTTCCATTGGGAGCAAAACATTTAACAAGCCCTCTCCCCTCTTTTTGGCTCTCCCAAGGCAGTACTGATGTCTTTTGTGCACTGGTGTAAATGAGGATTTGAAGTTGAGGACGGAGTTAGCAGCACTTTATGGATAAGATCCTTTTCAAACACCACTCTCTTTTTTTAGCTGCACTAATAAGATAAAAGTATATACCTAAACCTGTGAATGCAGTAAACACATATTGCAGACATCTGTATCATACTGCTACACTAGGCAGGGAGCCATGATTGCCTTTCTCTCCCTGTTGAATGTACACTTTCTGGCAAGTTTGGTTTTTCTTTTCTTTTTTTCTGGCTACTACTGATCCCAATGTTACTTTAAAGTGGTAAATTCATCACGAGATCATTTTATCTCATCAATTTTACATGACAAATATTTTGAATTATAGAGTTGAAGGGGCTCTTGTAGGACATCTAGCCTAATCCCCTGCTCGATGCAGAAATCCCGAGCTTGAACATCCTGAACAGATGGTTGTCAAGCCTAGGGATGGAAAGAATCAGTTTCCAATTTCATGTGTTGATTTATGTCTGCTCCATCCATTTCCACATTAATCTGCAATTTTAAAAAAAATCACACAAAAATTCATACTGAAATATGTATTTCAATATGCATTTTTACGCATTTCTAAATGTATTTTTATCCTAAAATAAACATTATGTGCTTTTTGCAATGTTTTTTGAGCCAAGAACTGTATGACAAAATTCAGAGAAGTGTGAAATCTGAAGGGTAACTGTGTTCTTCATTAGTCTGGAAGGCGAGGAGGATTAGGTCAGTTTGTAGGGCTGTGCACGGACCCCCCGCTCCACTTTGGATGCCACTTTGGATCGTCTGAAGTGGCCCTGCTTCACTTTGGGCTGATACGTAGCCCTTCCGCTTCGACTCGCATCTGGATCCGAAGCGAGATTTGGATGTCCAGATCACTCATTTGGGGCATTTCCCCATTGTCTTGCATGGGAAAACACAAATGGCCATAACTTTTTCAGTTTGTATGATACATATATAAAATTTGGGGAACTCTCAGCCCCCATAGAGTGGACTCCACCTGCCAAATTTCAGACAGTTTGGCCTAGTGGTCTTTGTGCTAGGTGGAGTTAAAATTTGTTTTTTTCCACAAAAAAACTCTCAAAGCAAAGAGCTATAACTTTCCACTGTTTCCACAGAAGTGCTTGAAATCTGGGCCTCTCTCAGCCTCCCTGGAGGGCATCCCACCTGCCAAATCTCAGACAGTTTGGACTGCTAGGTTTTGTGGAAGGCGGAGGTAAAATGTGCTGTTCTCAGAAACTCAAACCAAAGTTCATAAAGAGATAATGAAGTTAGGCGTTGAAGCAGTGAGGGGGTCACTGTCCCTAAATTCTGCTGTAGGTTTCTTTGAAGTGAAAATAACCCCTTTCCCCTAGTAAGTACTAGTTATTCACAGTCAATAATCTCAGGGTCTCTTTGGCTGAATTGCTGCTGGGAAAACTCTGGCTGGTAGGCAGGAAGCGAAGAAAGACAGCAACCCTGCCAGGTGGGCATGTTGACTTGAACAAGAGCAACGACAGTTGTCTGCTGGACTGATAGAGCCAGGAAGCAACACAGCAACCCTGTCAGGAGGGCACAGCAGCACCTTGCCCACCTCTGCCCCTGCCAAGCCCTGAAGATGCCTCATATTAGCTGGCTTGTTTTGCCACACAGTGTATAATTGGAACGATAAGTTAATATAAATAATATGTGTGTACTGCTTTGCCCACTGTATTGCAATGTGGACATATTGCTTTGCTTGACCACAATACAAGCACACACACACAGAGACACAGACCCACAAGAGTAGGGATGGCAGAGAATTCCGCCACGGATTCCAGTGAGGCTGGATTCTTTAGAATCTGCCCCGCCGGAATCCGTGGCGGAACAGCCTCCTGCCCCCCCACCCCCCCGCAGAATCCCCCCAGGATGGAACTTACCTGGGGCGGATGTGGTGGATTCGGCAGCGGCGGTGGCTCCGGCGGCGGCAGCTCCGGCGGCTGGTCTCCTGGCCAGCTGCAGCCGGGCTGCTGCGGCCGCCATTGGTGTCCTTGCAGCTGTGATAGGCTACGTCAGTATTTACGTAGCCTATCATGGCTACCCCCCCCCCCAACACTAGTGTACGCAAATGGCGGCGGCTATGGTGGCCGCCATTTGCGTTCCCTATTTTTCACCGTTCTAGCCTACATAAATATTTACATAGGCTATCATGGCAAAAAAAAGGGGAACGCAAATAGCATAGTGGGCTACAATCTAGAAAGGAAAGTGTTGAATGGAGAATGACTAGGAGGAAGGAATAAGAAGCTGCAGTGAGTGCCAAACTTAAAAAATAAACACAGCCCTCTCCTGAGTCCCAACCAACCACCTCACCTTGGTACGGCAAGGGGGGGGCAGCGGGGGGAAGCGAAGGAATGAGCCAAGAAGAAGCTAACTAGTAATTAAAAAAAATAATCCAGAAAAGACAGATTTGAATGGAGAAGGAAGGAATATAAGAAGCTGCAATGAGTACACCCCCCCCCGCCAGATCTAACCAAACAAACACAGCCCTCTCCCAACCAACCACCTTGAGCAATGAACAAATGCAGCCTTTCGCCAAACTATATATACCCCGCTCCTTCACAACTGTCTCTGCTGGAGACTGCTGGCTTAGATTCAGCCCTAGAGTTCCCATTTGCCAAAGCACACTCCCTCCTCCTCCTCCTGTGACCTTCCCCCTCCCTCCTCCCTCCTCCCACCTCCCCTCTCATCCTCTCCCCTTCTCCTCTCCCTTCTCCTCCTCCTGCCCCTCCATATGATCTTTCAGAAGTTGATACATTTTGGAGACAGCCTGTCTGGACTGCTCAGAAGGCTTAAGAATCATTAGGAATCTCTGAAGTGGACGAGGCACCTTGTGGAGGAGCTGCTTTGCTTCAGGGTGCCTCGGTGCTGGTCTGATCTGCTTTGTATCATGACAAGGTACCTCTAAGTCAGCCCACTTCACCTCATTATTTGAGCTTCGTACTGAAGTGGTGCAGCCCTATCAGTTTGTATCAGTGCTTACAAAGAACAAATTCCTCAAGTGCTCCCAGTTCAGCCTCTGTCTGAAGAGCTCCAGTGTAGGGGTGGACGAAAGTCCCTTACCTTTCGCCGAAGCTTGTTCGCGGTGGGGGGGAGGCGCTTCGCTGCTCCCCCCGCGAAGTTCAGGCCGGGAAGGAGGCTTCCCGCCTCGCCCGGCCGCGAACTCGAAAGTTTAAAAAAAACAAACAAATGCCCCCGTGATAGGCTACGTGACGATTAATGTAGCCTATCACGGCTAGATCTGCAAAGTCAGCCGTGATAGGCTATGTTAATCGTCACGTAGCCTATCACAGGTGACTTTAAACGTTGCCCTTATTTTCGCTGTAGTCTACGTAAATCTTTACGTAGACTGCAGCGACCAAATAAGGAACGGGAATGGCGGCTCCCTATGGGGGCCGCCATTATCCGTATGCGCTTTTTTTTTTTAAGTCACCCGTGATAGGCTACGTGACGATTGACGTAGCCTATCATGGCTGACTTTGCAAATCTAGCCGTGATAGGCTACGTTAATCGTCACGTAGCCTATCACGGGGGCGTTTTTTTTTTCTTTTGTTGGAATGGGGGCGGCGGCAGCCGGTCGAAAGACCAGCTGCCGCTCCCGCCCCGCACGAACAGCTGCCGAACCGCTGGCCGGGCCCGCCGCCGGGAGGGACATTCGGCGAAGGTAAGTCCCATCCTGGGGGGGGGGTGGGGGGTGGGGGGGTGCGGAGGATTTCTCCCCGAAACTTGTTCGGGGGGCCGAACACGTTGGCGCTCGGCCCCCCGAAGTTTCGGGGAGAAATTCTCTGCCATCCCTACTCCAGTGACAGAGAGAACATCACTCTGCTAGGTAATTGCTTCCACTGCCAAACTTCTTTTAGTCCATTCAACCTAGTCCTGTCCTCTGGAGCAGCAGAGAACAAGCCTTTGTCCTCTTCTATGTGACAACTCTTCAGGAATTTGAAAAATACTATCATGTCTTCTCTTTTCCAGGCTAAACATATACCCACTTCCTTCAATGATTCCTCACAGGACTAGTTTCCCATACCCCTGGCCATCTTTGTTGCCCGCCTTTGAACCAGTTCTAATGTATCTATATCTTTTTAAAACGGTGACCTCTAGAACAGGCTCAAACATGCCCCATCCTGGCAACAGCTCCTTTATACCATGACCAGGGAAAAATGCTTGTGAACTCTTAAAGTTGTAGCAATAAAGCTAGAAGTTTACTGTTTCTTTGCAGTGGATTTGCAGACTTTGAATTGGTCTTGTGAATGGGCTGACATGTGTTCACCTTGAGAAACAATTAGTTTTGCCACCCTAAAGAAGGGCCCGCCCAGGTCTTTTTTGCTTCATGCTAGTTGCCAAAAAGCAGTACTGCAATGTTTAATCAATAAAAAAAACCTCTTTAACTGACTGACATGAATCAGGCAGCAGATGTAATCCTTCTGTGAAAGACGTTTTCTGCACATGGATGGCCCCTTGATGGCTCTTGGCTTACATGTCCCTGCAAACCTTAGAAAACTGGATTGAGACCAGACTGGTTGTCTTGCAATCTGTCCATGCATTCACCCATCCATAAGACTTGTTCAGCATGTTCAAATGAAGTTGGCTTCAGCTTAGAAAAACAAAATAAAACTGTGGCTCAGAGTGGTTTTGGATGGTCTGCCTAAACATGAGTTCTCTCTCCCTGTAAAGCAACAACAGTGAATTACTTTAGTTTCAGAAGACTTCATTTCACTGAAAAAAGTTTTAAAAGCCTGTGACTCAGAGTCCAGTGATTCCTGTGGGCACGGGAACTCATTGACCTTCCCTGCCTTCAAGGGATATGCAACTCCCTTCAGTGCTGAGAATGGATTCTGATGTATGCTTTTCCTACCATAGGAGGATACCCATGAAAGAATGTACATGAAAAATGCTGCATCAGAATGAAAAACCCACATGGATTTGGGAAAAATTTGCAAGTCGAAGTGGGCCAAAATGCAGGGCCTCTAATGACAGAGAAATATTAGTGTATGAAGAAGTATTTACTTTATGAAAGTATGAAATATACAGCATGAAATATAGTGCAAATGGTTTTGCCTGTCAAGTTACCAGCATCAAACTATCTCTGCCTGACCTGTGTATATGCAGCAGAAAAAGAACTTGCATCACACTCAAAATGTTTTCTAAATATTTTCCCTATGCTATCCATCTAGGAAAAAGTCTCCTGCTTGCATCAGTATGATTTATGCATTTTGATGTGATGCTTTTTCCTTGGAGAAAAAAAAAAGTGTGTGTGAGTGTGTGTTGATCCTTATAGTTAATTTTATAGTTGATCCTTATAGTTAACTTAATTCAGAATTAATACAGTGGAATAACCTTTTCCTCCTTTGGCTAAATACAAGCTGAAGGCCAGAACTAAAGTTAACAGTGATGTAATACTTAAAAAAATACATAGTGTTTTAGTAATGACAAAAGCTCAAAATACAGAAGGGCATGGCCATGTTGTAATGCTTGTTCAAATAATATCAAGAATAATAAATATGCGTAAGAACATTTTCTTACGAAAGCATTGATCATATTCAGGGCTGGCACCAGGATTGGCAGGACTCCTGGAGCCCTTGGCGGGGGGCTCCATCTTTCTGGTAGAGTGGGTCCCTTCCTTTGAAAGCAGCAAGTGCAGCAGCAGCAAAAAGGCCAATTCAGCTGGCAAGCAGTGCTACTATCACCTGCCATTTAAATTCTGCCACAATGCTTCTATGATGCTATGTTGGGGCCTGTTAAGGAAGCCCTCCTTGTTATCCTGCTGCCAACACCAAACATGGAGGAATAACCCATGGGTTATCCCACCTAGGTCTCCAAATGTGAAAAAACCAAGTAGGTTCTCTGTTGCTGTTCCCTTTTTAACTTTGCTAACACCAAAATAAACCTTGTATATCTTGGATAGTAGCCCGGTAGCCCGGTAAGTATGGCATAGGCATGGGACTGACACCATTATTAGAGACAAGATAAACATTCATATACACAGGGGAATAGAATGTAATTTTTCAAATAATAGAATGGGAATGCTTAAATGTAATTCAATTAAATATCCTTGGTTACCATTCTTAATAAGATAATTTCCCCCCTATAATATGCTCTCAATAGCTTTTCCCCCAGCCAGCCCAATGTCTCACAACTAGGAACAGTGGGTGTACAGCAATCTACCCCCAGTTCTTCTTGTTGCCTCCAGTTTCTGGGATGATGTTAGCTTCCAGGACTCTTGCCGAAGTCCCACCTGTCCAGATCTCTGCCTGAATCTCCCTGGTGCTGAGCATTCCTGCCTCCATGAGGAATCAGCACAACCTCACACTCTGGCCTAGGGATGTGAAAATCTGTCTGGGTCCAGTCCAGGGGATGTCTGTTGCGGGGAAATCCAGCTCTCTTGGGGTCGATGGAGTTCCGTGGAGCCCCTGGCCCAGTTTGCAGATGCTGTTAAAGTGCTGCAGTCAATATGCCAACAAATTTGGAACACTCAACAATGGCCACAAGACTGGAAAAGGTCAGTTTACATTCCAATTCCAAAGAAGGGCAATGCCAAAGAGTGTTCAAACTACCGCACAATTGCGCTCATTTCACATGCCAGCAAGGTGATGCTCAAAATCCTACAAGCTAGGCTTCAGCAGTATGCGAACCGAGAACTACCGGAAGTACAAGCTGGGTTTCGAAGAGGCAGAGGAAGTAGAGATCAGATCGCCAACATTCGCTGCATCATGGAGAAAGCAAGAGAATTCCAGAAAAACGTCTATTTCTGCTTCATTGACTACGCTAAAGCCTTTGATTGTGTGGATCACAACAAACTGTGGCAAATTCTTAAAGTGATGGGGAGTACCAGACCACCTTACCTGTCTCCTGAGAAACCTGTACGAGGGTCAAGAAGCAACAGTAAGAACCGGACATGGAACAACCGAGTGGTTCAAAATTGGGAAAGGAGTACGACAAGGCTGCATATTGTCACCCTGCTTATTTAACTTATATGCAGAGTACATCATGAGAAATGCCGGGTTGGATGAATCAGAGGTCGGAATTAAGATTGCTGGGAGAATTATCAACAACCTTCGATATGCAGACGATACCACCCTAATGGCAGAAAGCGAAGAGGATCTAAAGAGCCTCTTATTGAGGGTGAAAGAGGAGAGTGCAAAAGCTGGTTTGAAACTCAACATTAAAAAAACAAAGATCATGGCATCTGCCCCCTTCACTTCCTGGCATATGGAAGGGGAAGAAATGGAAGCAGTGACAGATTTTACTTTCTTGGGCTCCAAGATCACCACAGACGGTGACTGTAGCCCTGAAATTAAAAGACGCTTGCTCCTTGGGAGGAAAGCTATGGCCAACCTAGACAGCATAGTAAGAAGCAGAGACATCACCTTGCCGACAAAGGTCCGTCTAATCAAAGCTGTGGTTTTCCCAGCAGTAATGTATGGCTGTGAGAGCTGGACTATAAGGAAGGCTGAGCGCCAAAGAATTGATGCTTTCGAACTGTGGTGCTGGAGAAGACTCTTACGAGTCCCCTGGACTGCAAGGAGGTCAAATCAGTCCATCCTAAAGGAAATCAACCCTGAGTGCTCATTGGAAGGACAGATACTGAAGCTGAAGCTCAAATATTTTGGCCACCTAATGCGAAGAGAAAACTCTCTGGAAAAGACCCTGATGCTGGGAAAGACTGAAGGCAAAAGGAGAAGGGGACGGCAGAGGATGAGATGGCTAGATAGCATCACTGATGCAATGAATATGGACTTGAGCACGCTCCGGGAGAGAGCGCAGGACAGGAGGGCCTGGCGTGCTGTGGTCCATGGGGTCTCGAAGAGTCGGACACGACTGAATGACTGAACAACAACAACAAAGCACTGTACGGCTGCAATTTGTGTAAAAGATGCTAATTACATTTGTAACTTGCCCAAGATACACAAATTGCTTATGCAATTTATGTATCTTGCCATTTTTAAAGGGAAAAATTTAGATGAAATCTGCAAGCAGCGCACAACCCTCCTGCTCTCCCTGTTGATGCCAACACACTGGCAGGGAGAGCCAGTCCATTGCGGATTTCGGAGGTTGGATTCTTAGGAAACTGACCTCATTTAAATCTGTTGAGGATTTCTCCAGCATCCTTAGTCTGGCCTCCTCCTCTCCACTGCCACCAGCTCCATATTCCAGGTCCCCCTTGAGAAGTATCTCAGACTGACTTTTCCTTTTCTCTTCAGCCAACAACCATTAGCTCCAGCAGCTCTGTCACCAACTGACTCCATCCCTAACTGTCTCTAACTGACCTTTTTTCATATATCCTGGCCAATCATGTTCCTTATGGAACCTCAAACTGCCAATCACCTTTGTTGATCCATTTGGCCAATCTAAACCAAGGAATCTTCTCCCCCTAGACATTTTAAACTCAGCCTGGGCAACCACAACAGTTTTAGGCCAAATACAAAATGACAAAGCTAGGCCTTTGGCCTGCTCAGTTACATTATAACACCATAAAGAATACACACATAAAGTATAGAAACGTAACAAAACATAAGCAAACAGGTGAAAACAATGTTTCTTCACAGAGGCATTGTGAAGAAATTAAAATGATGGATGCCAGCCACAGCTGCTGTCAGGATAGAACCCAGACCTCCTGGTTTGGTTTCAGATTCTGAGTCAGATTTGGAGGCAGAGTTTGAAGAAGCCCGGTCAAGACAGAGAGTGTGGGAGGAAATTCCCCAAGACTCTCCAGGAGCTAGGGATGAATCTTTCCAGGAGCTTATTGAACAGGAGGCCCAGGTTCTGAGGCTATCTCTCCCCCCGCACCTCCCCATGGGAACTCAGCCTTTGTCGGAGGGGAAGGGAGCACCAGAATTGACAGATCCCATAGTCTGCCGCAGGGTTTCACAGGCAGAGCTGAGGGGATGTGGGAAGAGGTCCGCCTGCTGCCTTGGCTGTATGTCAGAAGTTGGGTCAGGAAGACCCTCCCTGAAGGAGGAGCTCAGTAAAAGCTTGTCTGGCATGGCGGGAAACTATTCATTCAGTAGACAGGCAATTGGCTTGATTTGTTTAGCTAATTAGGCTTAGAGGACAGCTCTTAGCTTGCACAGATGCTATAGCTACGAAGACATGGTTTAACTGAATAAAGACTTTATTCAGCAAGTCAGAATAAAGACACAGCAAGTCTCTGTTGCCTCGCTATTCAGTGGGAGGGCTTGGAACCTTGATGGCTGCCCCAGCTCCAGTGCTAAGCGGTGCTGTTTTTTCTCTGCCCAATGCTGAGAGGAGTGCAAGGCTGGCACAGCTCTAGCTGGCATTTTGCGTTGGCAGCATGGTCAGCAGTAGGCCTTTCTGAAGTCGCAGGCCATTGGCAACTGACCAGTGATGCTGGGCCTGATCATATTCAGATATATTTAGAAAATGTTTGTTGTTGTTGTTGTTCAGTCGTTCAGTCGTGTCCGACTCTTCGTGACCCCATGGACCATAGCACGCCAGGCCTTCCTGTCCTGCGCTGTCTCCCGGAGCGTGCTCAAGTTCATATTCATTGCATCGGTGATGCTATCTAGCCAAGAAAATGTTTACATGATTAGAAAATGTATGTTTTGCTGCAACAATCTCAACCCATTGAACATTCATGATTATACAACAAGAGTTGCCTAGATGAGGTGTTACACTTTTTGGATGACACCCACTAGACTGTACTGCACAACTTTCATCAGTTTCAGGGCTCCTGGGAAAACTTTTTTGTGTGGCTAATTTGTTTCTTACATTTATAGAAAATAATTATGATATACTTTGTATGTCACTGAATACAGAAATGATTATACTTTCTAATATGTTGAGTGGATGGCAGATAAAAGTTGATATGATAACAGATCTTTTGTTTCATTTAATTGCTGAATTCTCAACTGCACAATCGTTTCTGAAGCTGCTGACTTATTCAGTACTCAATATTTTCATTTTGGCAACTCATCAATTAAAGGGAAGACATAAAATACAAATGACTCTGCCTCAATCTTCCTCCTGACAAAAGCGTGAGGGAAAGATTTGTCACCCCATTCAAAGGCTGGGTCCAGTGTACACACACAACTTCCAGTGGGCATAGCCTTCTCACTGACTGCAGTGTTGGGTCAGTTCCCAAGATTGCACTGAATAGGGATGCTTATTGGAAGAGCAGGAGCTTATGTGCACATTAGATTTCCCACATACATAAAGCCCCGTTCAGGAGTTTGCCTGCTTGTGTGTAGGGCTAAACCGTAAAGGGGGACATGGGAGGGGGACACATAAGCCCCATCCTCAATGTCCCCACATGCCTGGCTTCCATGTAGACCTTTGCAGGCCCATGTTCCCCTACACAGTGTAGCCCTACACATGAGCAACTGAACACCTGAATAGGGCTTAAAGAAGTCTCTAAATGTGGGCTTCCTAGGGACAACATGACACAGGAGCTCCATGTTTGGAGCTCTGAACATCTTTTTCATCCTCAAAAAGCAGCCACAGGCAGGGGGAGAAGGATCTGGAGTGAGGACACGGTGCAGGAGGGAGGAAGGTTTAGCTTTTTGCCCCCATGCCATTTTCCCAACTTAAATGTTCCCCCCCTCAAGTAACTATTAGTTGTGGAGGGGGCAATACACAGGCTTAAGAGCTTAAAGGCACAATCCTATGCATGTTTAGACAGAAAAAAGGCCTACAACTCCCAGCACGCCCCAGCCAACATGCATAGGATTGCCCCCTAAGATTGACAATTGTGTTTTTATAAAAAAAACCACAGTGTTGGACTAGTTAGACAAGGGAAAGGTAGTTGGCTGTGCATGCCACCTTTGCATAAATACAGGCAGAGGATAGAGTGATGTATGAGTCAGAGAGAAGTTTGGACCCCAAATGTAATTTATCATTTTATTCCAAGATACTTAGAAGCCCATATTAGTTCTAAGATGAGCTCTCATTTGATATAGCTGATGGATAAGGACCTGATTTAAGCCAAGGAGCCAAGGATCTGCTCAAGACTTAAGCTCTTCTTGACAATGGTATTTGAGGAAGAGATAAGGATAATAAAACCGACCCACATAACAAAATGATATTGAGAAGTTCTGAAAAAAGACTACAGGGGCAACAAAAACAAGAAGATAATTGGCTGTCTAGGAAGTCAGGTCATGTGTATTTATGCAGTTCAAACATGCTATTCTTTGAACATTTTGACATAGTACAGCAAACTATTTCTCTCTCTCTTTTTCCTGACAGTCTCATAAGCCTTTCAGAATTGTTAACAAGCTCCTTGTTCCTAAAGTCACATTTTTCTGGGTTAAATACACCAAGCTTTCAGGTTTTCATCATATATCTTTTAGAGCATTTCTACACCTGGCTAAACTCCCACAACTCTACGGGGACTTCTTCCTTCCGGATTCTTTGCAGGATTATGATTGGCTCCTTTCCATGTGGTTTTTTTTCTTTTCCTTTTTCTTTCACAGCAAGTTCTATATGTTTCATTATAAAACCACTAGATGGCACTGTAGTATTATTTGCAATAAAGTGCCATTTCATGAGTACACCATAGATTTACTGAGGTTCATAGCAGGAGGAGGGAAAATGCCAGATGTTTGTTGTCATGAAAAGCAATGCGATAAAGGTTGTAAAGAGCGGGAGATGTCCTGGAGGATGACAGTGCTGTGTGTAGGATCTGCAAACTTCCATAAATGACCCATCATGAGCGCATGATACATGCCTCATGTCGAAACAGCCGTAGACCCTTTCTCATCCTTGTCCTTGCAATATTCTATGTATATTGTTTTATGGCAAAAATATACACTTTGTGGTGAACTTGGACTAATTTTTTAATGCATGATAGCACCAACCATTTCTTCACTGTTTAAATACCCATAAGTAGAATATATTATATATCAGTCTTGTACTTGAATGGTGAATGCTTAGTTTTAATTTCACAGTTAATTCACAGCAGAAAATAAAGTGACACAAGTTGGTTAAAAGTGGCAATGACCTGGAATTATTCCATCCTTAGCACAATCCATCGCAATCTGTAAACTGTGCAAACATGAAAGAATCACCTTTCTTCCTAATAGCACTTCCTAGTACTTATAACACTTTTGTATGTGTTATTTGTACTAGAAGCAATTAGATAAATGATCAGTGAAGGAGACTTGCTGAAATGTAACTGTATGCATTCCCAGTTCCAAAGCCCAAATTAACATGGGTTGGTCTAATCTTTCCAGTCATTACTATCTGTCTTGATATGAAGCCTGCACTGGAGAGAGTATTGCTGAATGATCAGTTTCACTGTGTAACTGATTTTTAATTTGAATCTTTGACTAAACTGAAGGAAAGAAGGGCATCAATGGACCTTCAAGGCATTGCCAAGGTGTGTTTCCAAATGCTGCAAAGGTTCCCTTAGGAATGCACAACAGGGAGGACTTCTCGTTCCAAACTGCAAATTTCCCCATCTCTAGAAATTGCTGCTGATATGGTAGAGCAAGGTAGGGTAGGGTTCTTTAGAGTGTTCAGAGTACACTCTGTACATTACTTTGTAATCCTTATGGAAACCCTGTAAGGTAGATCAGTATTACCTTAATGTTGCATTGGGGGCTGAGACTGGGAGAGAGTAGTTTGCCCAAGGCCACTTAGTGAATTCATGGCTGAGGTGAGATTTGAACCAGAGATTCCTGATATGAAGTTCCATCTCTTAACCACTATGCTACAGCTGTGGCAGTCCTGTTTAGGGATGTACGAAACAAGGTACCTGTTTTGTTTTGTGACATCCATGGTGGAGGGGAGGTGCTCTGTCCCTTCCCCCGAAATCCTTGCTGCCCGGCTCCACTCTGCGGCAACTCTGTGGGGCCGCTGGGGCCGCCCACAGCAACATCCGGCCGCTGCTGGGCTGCGCAGGGACGCAAATGGCGGCTGCCGTAGCCGCCACCATTTCTGTCCCTTTTTTTCGCTGTGATAGGCTACGTAAATACTTACGTAGCCTATCACGGGAAAAATCGTGAAGTGAATGGCAGCCGCAGACGTGGCCGCCATTCGCAAAGCAGCACAAACAGCACCAGGTAGGCTGTCCATTTCACGCGCCTTTCGCGGGGGGGGGGGGCCTTCATTCTGCCACAGATTTCGAGGGGCCGAATGCACTGGCATTCGGCCTCACTGAGATCCGTGGAGGAATTCTCCGCCATCCCTATTCCTGTTCACTGTGGTATATGACAAGGTCCATGACACTGTAGCATATAGACTGCAGTTCATCTGCATTCCTTGCAGCTTCGAAGCAGAGAGCTTCGGCTAGTGGGCGGTATAGAAATGAAATGAAATGAAACGAATAAATAAACAAATAAATTTATCTTAGCTGGTGCTAGATTGTGGGAAGCAGGAGTTTCTTCCCAGTACAGAGCTCTTAAGACTACCTTGGTTGAATCCCCTGTTCATCAACAAGCACAGGATTCCCAACCTAGTGTTTGCTGTTGTAGCTCAGTGGTAGAGCACACGCTTTGAATGCCGAAGGTCTCAGGTTCAATCCCCGTTATCCCCAGGGAGGGTCTCAAACCTGGACCACTTCTGCTAGTCAATGTAGATAATGCTGAGCTAGATGGACCAGAGGTCTGACTTGATGTAAGGCAGCTTCCTATGTAGGGATGGCGGAGAATTTCTCCCCGAAACTTCGGGGGGCCGAGCGCCAACGTGTTCGGCGCCCCGAACAAGTTTCGGGGAGAAATCCTCCGCCCCCCCTGCCCCCCGCCCCCCCCCCTGGGACAGGACTTACCTTCCCTGAATGTCCCTCCCGGCGGCGGGTCCGGCTGGCGGTTCGTCCGGTGTTCGAGCGGGGCGGGAGCGGCAGCCAGTCTTTCGACCGGCTGCCGCCCCCGCCATTGCAATCAAAGGAAAAAAAAAAAATGTCCCCTGATAGGCTACGTGACGATTCACGTAGCCTATCACGGCTAGATTTGCAAAGTCAGCCGTGATAGGCTACGTGAATCGTCACGTAGCCTATCACGGGTGACTTTAAAAAAAAAAAAAAGCGCGTACGCGAATGGCGGCCCCCATAGGGAGCCGCCATTCCCATTCCTTATTTGGTCGCTGTAGTCTACGTCAATCTTTACGTAGACTATGGCGAAAATAAGGGCAACGCTATTTGCGTTGCCCTTATTTTCGCCATAGTCTACGTAAACATTGACGTAGACTACAGCAACTAAATAAGGAACGCGAATGGCGGCTCCCTATGGGGGCCGCCATTCGCATACGCGCTTTTTTTTTTTTTTTTTAACTTTCGTGTTCGCGGCCGGGCGAGGCGGGAAGCCTCCCCCCCGGCCTGAATTTCGGCCTGGCGAGGCGGGAAGCCTCCCCCCCACCGCGAAAAAGCTGCGAGAAAAGGTAAGTGACTTTCGTTCACCCCTATGATCTACAGTTAGCAGGGGAGGGCAAATTTCGGGCTTGCAGGATTTTCTTCATTTCCCCCCCACCCTAGAAACAACAAGATTCACCAACCAGAGCAAGGTGCAAAAGACATGCTCTTAGATTTGAAGAATTCTGAGCCCAGGAATTTATTTCAAGTACTAGAACGGAATGAAGCTCATAGTCTTTCTGCACAAAAACCCACCCCTGGTTACCCCCCATCTCAATTTCTCAAGTTGAAGGAGGGATTAATTTTGTTGTTACCCTTGTTAAACAACTGGGAGTTGGAAATCCTCAGTGATCTACTTCAGATCACCCAGAGATTTGCCAGTAGATCCTGGGCTACCTTCTGCCCACTCTTATTCTACAGCACAACCCCATAAACTTGCTTAACTGTATTTCTAAAAATCCAAAAATACTGAACTCTTTCATTCTCTCAATGCAAGGCTTTCTTCCCACTATAACATTTTATTTTTGTAGTTCTTTCATTTTCTCATTCCAACATTCTTTTTCACACTGTGCTTACTAAAATAGAATATATTATTCTAGGAATGAATTTCACCAGTGCCATGTAGAGAGAGGGAAAATCATTTTTCTTAACACCTACTCACTACTCCACTGTTTATACTTGCAAAGACTATATAAGCCCCTTTTGCCATCATGATGACAATGTAAAGTAGGAGTACGTAAAATAATGTCATTATTTGCAAGAATAAAAGCTTTCTTCTGTCTTCACTGTGAGCAATTTGAGACACTATAACTGTAATCCATCACTCAGTCCTATTGATTCCAGTGAGATTTATTTCTGTACAGATTGGGTGGAGGACTGCAACTTACATTTAGCTAGATAATGAAGAAAAGTACACCTCTGAAGTGATGGGATTTTCCCAGCATCTACGGATGTTCTAAATAACTGCAGGTTGGCTACTATATATGTGGCATTACAGCTTTTGAAGGATATCCTGTCAATTGGCTACTGTTCAGGATTTTCAGGGTCTGGGATACCAGGGGTATGCATTGCATTTTGCCAAAGCCCAATCCAGATTGGGCCCCTTTGGACTGATGCTAGTGCTTTCTGAGGTGAAGCGGTCTTCCCTCCAAAGTGACCAGACCCAAAGCTAGACTGCGATTCAGCTTTGGAAAGGCAGACAGTGTGTCTCCAAAAATAGTGGGCCGATCTACACTTATGGCTTTTTTCGATTCCAATGAGGTTTCACCGCCCATCTTTCACACTACGCAGTAGCCGCCTCGAATTGGAACAGGAATTTCCCGCTTCTGTGCTCCCACTTTCAATACCCTAATATCCTGGTATTTCCCCTTAATGTGCTCTGATTTTCCGCCTTCGCTACCATATCTATGTGTAGTCCCCTCCCCCACCTGTCCATATACGGTGGTGTTTGTATTTCCCTCCTGTCCAATCACAGATCTCGATGGCCCCATATCGTCTTCCAGCTACTGATCGCATAGCTTCCTCAGCAGTCCCCATTTCCTCAGCAACAAGCAAAGGGCTGGATGTGCGTGCGCTTGTCTATCTTGGAAGCTAAGCAGGGTCGGCCCCAGTCAGTAGTTGGATGGGCGACCGCCTGGGAATCAGGCTTCCTGCACTGAGCAGGGGGTTGTTCTATCCCTTCAAATGAGACTAGGTTTTACCCCCTCCTATTCCCCACTCTGGATTTTTTTTTTTTTAATTAAGGCGTTATGTTCGAAGAATCATGGCTTCTCTGCAATGTTTTTTTTTCTAGTTCAGGCATGTGAATTAGAACTCTAGAATTAGAATTAGAATTACCTTCACATCTTCGGATCTTTGAAGATCATGCCTGAATTAGAAAAAAAAAACCATTACGGAGAAGCCACGATTCTTCGAGAATTAAGCCTTAATTAAAAAAAAAATCCGGGGTGTGGGATAGGAGGGGGTAAAACTTAATCTCATTTGAAGGGATAGAACAATCCCCTGCTCAATGCAGGAAGCCTAATTCCCAGGTGGCCCATCCCACTACTGACCGGAGCCAACCCTGCTTAGCTTCCGAGATCAGACAAGCGCACGCAGGAAAACAGCAGGAAAACAGCATAGTGCTCAAGTGTGAACCGAGCTTGCACATTCAATGAAGCACTGCAACGGGGAAAATGGGTGAGTGTGGATAATCACGTTTTAATGCGAGAGCGTTTAACCCGACAGGACACTGAATTCATTGCGATGGCGGGCACAATGTAGATGGGCCCAAGTGTCTTTGCTTTCATTTCTCTAAACATTGAAGGGGTTGGGAGTGGGGTTGAGGGACTGACAGGTCCACCTTCTTTTAATCCTAGGGCACATTTTACCAGGGGCTCTCCAATCACTGTCCTTTGGGGGAGGGCAAGGATGGGACTGTGAGGTGGCCATTCTTTCAATGCCACCAGGCTTCACTGAAAAAAGCCTTAAACTGGTTTTCAGTCATCTTCCTAGCCTCTGCACCTGCCTTTCTGAAACTGTGCAGGTTTCTTGCATGGATACACTTCTATGATACGTGCCATTTTCATACAAAGTGCCCCAAAAAACCTCAGGAGGAGGGAAGGGGAAGCAAATAACTCAACTTCCCTCTATTTGAGGACTCCCCTTCCACAGAAACCGCTGCATCTGTCCTTCGGAAACATTGCCGTTTTCTTACTTAGGGCCACCTCTAGGCTGTCTGCCATTTTCAGAACAGTGGTCCACAATGATTAGTGCATCCTCTTTTGGAGACCCTCAAAATGTCAAGGCTGTTCTTGCACACACACACCCCTGCAGCTTTCATTCTGAAATCTGGCAGCTCAATCCCCTCAGAAGGAGCAACTATTCCTGCAAATTTCATCTAGTTCTGTTAGGGCACAATCCTGTGCATGTTTAGACAAAAAAAAATAAAAATAAAAATCCTACAACTCCCTGCTGACTGGGCAATGCTGGGAGGATTTTTTTTTCCTATCTAAACACGCATCCTTAAGAAATAAAAAAAGTTGTTGGCAGTTCTCTTTAAAAATATCAGAATATACAGGTGCATAGCACAAAAACCAGTAAACCTATTTTTCTGAAATGTGGCAAACATAATCCCCTCTTAAAGTGCTACTTTGCTTGCAAATGTCATCCACATCCAGCAAACAGAAAAGGGTTATAGACATTTTAAAATGTCCCATTGTAGTAAATGGGAGGCATGAAGTCTTGGACGTCTGAATCTCAACTCGGGTTTGGTACCTGAATCGAAGCAGATGACCTTTGGATTGGTCTGAGCAGAATCAGGCCATTTTCTGCAGCACTGAATCAGGTTCTGAGACAAATCTTGTAGCTGGTGTACAACTCTAACACACACGCAGACACACGACACACACACCCCTATTCTGTATGTGGTTGTTGTTGTTGTTTAGTCGTTCAGTCGTGTCCGACTCTTCGTGACCCCATGGACCATAGCACGCCAGGCCTTCCTGTCCTGAGCACTCTCCCGGAGTGTGCTCAGGTTCATATTCATTGCATCAGTGATGCTATCTAGCCATCTCATCCTCTGCCGTCCCCTTCTCCTTTTGCCTTCAGTCTTTCCCAGCATCAGGGTCTTTTCCAGGGAGTTTTCTCTTCGCATTAGGTGGCCAAAATATTTGAGCTTCAGCTTCAGTATCTGTCCTTCCAATGAGCACTCAGGGTTGATTTCCTTTAGGATGGACTGATTTGACCTCCTTGCAGTCCAGGGGACTCGTAAGAGTCTTCTCCAGCACCACAGTTCGAAAGCATCAATTCTTCGGCGCTCAGCCTTCCTTATAGTGCAGCTCTCACAGCCATACATTACTACTGGGAAAACCATAGCTTTGATTAGACGGACCTTTGTCGGCAAGGTGATGTCTCTGCTTCTTACTATGCTGTCTAGGTTGGCCATAGCTTTCCTCCCAAGGAGCAAGCGTCTTTTAATTTCAGGGCTACAGTCACCGTCTGTGGTGATCTTGGAGCCCAAGACAGTAAAATCTGTCACTGCTTTCATTTCTTCCCCTTCTTTATGCCAGGAAGTGATAGGGCCAGATGCCATGATCTTAGTTTTTTTAATGTTGAGTTTCAAACCAGCTTTTGCACTCTCCTCTTTCACCCTCAACAAGAGGCTCTTGAGATCCTCTTCACTTTCTGCCATTAGGGTGGTATCGTCTGCATATCGGAGGTTGTTGATAATTCTCCCAGCAATCTTAATTCTGACCTCTGATTCATCCAACCCGGCATTTCTCATGATGTACTCTGCATATAAGTTAAATAAGCAGGGTGACAATATGCAGCCTTGTCGTACTCCTTTCCCAATTTTGAACCACTCGGTTGTTCCATGTCCGGTTCTTACTGTTGCTTCTTGACCCTCGTACAGGTTTCTCAGGAGACAGGTAAGGTGGTCTGGTACTCCCATCACTTTAAGAATTTGCCACAGTTTGTTGTGATCCACACAATCAAAGGCTTTAGCGTAGTCAATGAAGCAGAAATAGACGTTTTTCTGGAATTCTCTTGCTTTCTCCATGATGCAGCGAATGTTGGCGATTTGATCTCTAGTTCCTCTGCCTCTTCGAAACCCAGCTTGTACTTCCGGTAGTTCTCGGTTCGCATACTGCTGAAGCCTAGCTTGTAGGATTTTGAGCATCACCTTGCTGGCATGTGAAATGAGCGCAATTGTGCGGTAGTTTGAACACTCTTTGGCGTTGCCCTTCTTTGGAATTGGAATGTAAACTGACCTTTTCCAGTCTTGAGGCCATTGCTGGGTGTTCCAGATTTGTTGGCATATTGAATGCAGCACTTTAACAGCATCATCTTTTAGGATTTTAAATAGCTCAGCTGGAATACTGTCATCTCCGCTAGCTTTGTTGTTACTAATGCTTCCTAAGGCCCACTTGACTTCACTCTCGAGGATGTCCGGCTCAAGTTCAGTGACCGCACTATCATGGCTATCAAGGACATTACTATCATGGCTATCAAGGACATTAAGATCTTTCCTGTATAGTTCTTCTGTGTATTCTTTCCACCTCTTCTTAATCTCATCTGCTTCTGTGAGGTCCCTGCCTTCTTTGTCCTTTATCATGCCCGTCTTTGCACAAAACGTTCCCTTGAGATCTCCAATTTTCTTGAAGAGATCTCTTGTCTTTCCCTTTCTGTTGTTTTCCTCGATTTCCTTGCATTGTTCATTTAAGAACGCCTTCTTGTCTCTCCTTGCTATTCTCTGGAACTCTGCATTCAGTTGGATATATCTTCCCCTTTCTCCCTTGCTTTTTGCTTCCCTTCTTTCCTCAGCTACTTGTAAAGCTTCATCAGACAGCCACTTGGCTTTCTTGCATTTCTTTTTCTTTGGGATGGATTGAGTTGCTGCCTCCTGAACAATGTTACGGACCTCCGTCCATAGTTCCTCAGGCACTCTGTCTATCAGGTCTAATCCCTGAAATCTATTCCTCACCTCCACTGTATATTCATAAGGGATATGATTGAGGTCATACCTGAATGGTTTAGTGGTTTTCCCTTCTTCTTCAATTTCAGCCGAAATTTTGCAAGAAGCAGCTCATGATCTGAGCCACAGTCAGCTCCAGGTCTTGTTTTTACTGACTGTATGGAGCTTCTCCATCTTTGGCTGCAAAGGACATAATCAATCTGATTTCGATATTGACCATCTGGTGATGTCCATGTGTAGAGTCGCCTCTTGTGCTGTTGGAAAAGAGTGTTTGCTATGATCAGCGTGTTCTCTTGGCAAAACTCTATTAGCTTTTGTCCTGCTTCATTTTGTACACCAAGGCCATGCCTGCCTGTTATCCCGGTGATTTCTTGACTTCCTACTTTAGCATTCCAGTCCCCTATGATGAAGAGGACATCTTTTTTTGGTGTTAGTTCTAGAAGGTGTTGGAGGTCTTCATAGAACCGATCAACCTCAGCTTCTTCGGCATCAGTGGTTGGGGCATAGACTTGAATTACTGTGATGTTGAATGGTTTGCCTTGGATTCGTACTGAGATCATTCTATCATTTTTAAGATTGTACCCCAGTACTGCTTTTCCCACCCTTTTGTTGACTATGAGTGCTACTCCATTTCTTCTAAGGGATTCTTGCCCACAATAGTAGATATGATGGTCACCTGAATTAAATTCGCCCATGCCTGTCCATTTTAGTTCGCTGATTCCCAAGATGTCAATGTTCAATCTTGCCATCTCATGTTTATGTGGTTAGTTATTTTCTAATGCAATTTGAAGGCTAATACTTCCTAATTTAATTGATGTTTGTTTTTGGCAATAAGAATTCAACTACTAACTGCACATTTGATGTGGTTGCAGCAAGAAGAGAGCCTTCTCTGAAATGCTAGCTCAAAGAACACTGTCTTGGGATTCTTAAATTGCTTCTCAAACTGCATGGAAATAGTATTATGCTTGATATGCTATCAGGGGAGAATAATAGAGTTTCTATAGCACCTTTCATGCTCAGGATATCCTTAAATACTTTACTATAACAAATTAGATAGAAGTTGTTTAGTGATGGTGTGTAGGCAAATGTTAGTCCTCATTATGTCTTACTCAACAATAGCCTACACACAGCCATAGAAAGCAAACCCTATTTGAGTAGGAGAAGATTCTGACTAGGCTGATCATACACACACACACACACACACACACACAGGCAGCCTTCCCTAGCCTGGTCCCTCCAGGTGTTTTGGTCCAACTCCCATCAGCCCCAGCCAGCATGGCTAATAGTTAGGAATGCTGGGAGTTGTAGTCCAAAGCATCTGGAGGGCAGTTGGTTGGGGAGGTTTCATAGGGTATCTCCCTTCTGCTTTAGGCACCATGGAAAAGACAATGGGACATCACACTTTTAATACAGCTGTGAATCTTACAAATGAATAACCAAATACTGTGGATGCTTGACACAAAGCCAATTCTATACAGCAGTCATGGTGTACTCAAAACTGGAGGCCACACTAGACATGATGGCAGCAAATCCATGTACTTAAACACAGCTCTGCCACAGACACACAGAAAGAGGGAGCATTTTTAATTGCAAAAAGCATGCACGGATGAAGAGTGAGGAATCCTACCTTCACCTGCACTTTACCCCCCTGTAATCTGTTGTCCCCCTCCCCGGCACTCTTCTTCTCCGCCTAGCTCTGATACTGGAAACGTCGTTGGTTGGGTGGGACTGGAGGGGACTAGTATGGGAAGTGAGCACAGAGCTGTTGCCCCCTTTCTATACGCTGTGGGTTCCCCCATCATTCCTGCACATCTTTTCTTCTAAATGATAGCTTTATTGCGGGTAGGAATGGCTAACTGCTCTACTGGTAATTGGACGGAGACGAGAGAGATGAGACACGCACTAGACACTTGCCCTGTGACTCAGTGGATACCAAGCTTTCTCCTCTCTCCTCAGTAATCTACATCAGCTGCGAGCTGTTCTCTGAACCTAAAGGTGCTTGCTGAATGGTGGCACCAAAGGCAACAGACTATTGTGGGACTTCTTAGGAACAGCTTTTTGGGTGGTATCCCCCACTTCAGTTTATCCTGTATCTTAAGGCTGATAATCCTGGAGATGGGAAGAAGGCAACCTTTGATATAATGTGGATACAGCTAGGCAAATAGGGCTTCCAGGTCTAGACACAGGGGAGATACAGGTACCTTTAAGACAGTGGTGTTTGTGTTTTGCACTTTTATATTTTGTTTTTGTTTTAAGGGAACTGCTGATAACATTGTATTTCTTAGCAAAATTGGATGATATTTGCAGGGATAGTTCCTTTTCTGAGGGGATTGAGCCTGCCAAGTTTTAGGTGAATATGAATAATCTGGCTCGCAGAGGTTTCCCCTACTGTGGGGAGGGGCAGGGAATCCCCTGTTATTTCCAATCATTGATCGGAAATAACAGTGGGATTCCCTTGACTTAGCACACTATTCATCCTCCGAATTGGAAGTGGGGAGGGAGATGCTAAGTGCTTTGTCTGCACAGTGCCTTCTCCCATTGGGAGAACATGTTGCAGGCAAAGTAGCAGAGTGAATGCTCCAATTGCTGCCTCATTTGGGAGAGCTGGGGAAAGCCCATGTGCAGCAAACCTGGTCCCCAGGTGAAGTACCAGTTGGAGTTCTACCTGGCACATCAGATGGGGACCAGATGATGTCAAGGGTGTGGCCATGTCCCTACTGTCACTGTGTGTGTGGCAACATCCCTGACATCAGAGGTGCGGCCATGCCCTCTGATGTGATTTGGCCCATGGAGGGCTCGGTGGGGGGTCATTTGCCTCATCTATAATATGTTCACCCTTGCTATAAGAGTAATGTAGTAGAAAGAATTCTGAAAGGAGTAGCACACTATTGCAGTGACAGGAGAAGGACCATCTTGTGGAGCTTTCCCCTTATGCAGTCCTTAAAGGCATGGGAGTCCTTTCAGGGCCTGGGCCTGTCAACATTATGGGCAAGAATGGAAGAGCTAAGGGAGTTTGGAAGAAAAGGCATAGATGAAAACCCAGTGTCAGGATAGGCCTGCCATGCCTACAGATCTAGACCATTACTTGGGCATTTGAATGACAGATTGCCAGAGGTTGTAACAATAGGAAGAGAAGCCACATCCAGGAATAAAAATGGAGGTTTGGGGTAGTCTTTCACCATTTCCTTCTGAGAGAGCAGTACTGGAGATGTAAGGTGCCTTTTGTAAAATACACAGGAGTGCTAGTTCTTAAAGCAGCAACAGCCTCCTCCCAAGAACAGCAGCCCCCGTTACAAGACTGTTTCTTGGTGCTCCTTCACATAGAGCTTTTTTCCTGCTATTGAGATCACTCAATCATGGACGTTTGTGGGCTCTCTAGATGATGCCGTGAACCACCAGGGCATCTCCTGCATTAAATGCCCTTTGTTCCATTTTTAAATAGATCTCAGATAATGAGCTATCAGATTACCCTGTTGTGTTCCGCTCGAGTTCCCTCTGTGAAAACAGGAAAAGTGGCAAGAAGAGGAGTGAGATCAATGACAGTTATGGAATGGGAAGAAGGAGGGGGGAAGGGGAGGGGGGAAAGGAAACACATTAAAAAGGGAGTTGTTGTGACCCTGCACTAAAACAGAAGCAGAAAGCCCCATTTTAAATGTAGGATTTTAGGGTGGTGTAGACATGCTCTTGAAAGCCTACTGTAAAGACTTATATTCTTTTCTTCTTCTGATAAATTCAAACTGCAAAGCTGTTTCCTTCAGTCCCTTTCTCAGGCAGGTAGGGTCTACGGCCAATTCTAGTAGTAACTCAGAGTACCCGCCTGCCATCAAAGAACAGTAATCTGGATCAAATGCCCCATAATCTATAGATTTCTCTCTTGCACTTAACGATGCACATTTGGAACAACCAAAGACCATGCTTACAACACTACAGTATCAAATATCATTTAACTTTGCCTATTTACATATTTAGTTTCATTTACTTATCCATCTGAAGTCATTTTTCTTGCTGAGTTGCCTGCAATAACCATATATCAGGGATACATATGGCTCCATGTGTCAAGATAATTGTTTTATACGTATCATCATGTAAATAGGGTTCACAAATTTGTTTTTGAAGCAAAATACTTAGCATAAATAGTTTCACTGCTACTACTAAAAGCAGAAATTTCACTGGTAAATATAAACGGTGGCAAAGTTGTCATGTGGACACATGCTATGCTGGAAGTGGAGAATGTTAATATGTTTAGGTGCCTGGTATTTTGAATTGTAGAAATACTCAGTGTGTGTAGTATGGGGCAAAGCAAGTGTAAGGTGGTACTAGTGCTGGGGAGAATCTGTGATGGAGGAACTGCCACTTCCTAAGCCTTGCCAGCTCATTGTGACCAGGGTGGGAGGTCTGGGGTGGCATTTACCTTCTCCCCCCCCCCCGTGGTTTTCTTCTATTTTCCTTCCCATTGACACCAGCAAGGGTGTAGTGGAACCAGGCTTGCAGGGATGCAGCACCAGCACTTTTTGATTAGCAGGGATGCTGATGTCATCTGCCACCCTCCTCAGAATTTCCTATTCCCTCTGAGCTTAGCTGCAATCCTCAGAGTAGCTGGAGGGAAATGAACAGTCCCCTGCTGTAACGCAAAGTCTTTTGGGGTGGCTCGGTCTTGAATGGGCAATTAAGACCCTTTAGCTTTACAACAGACCTGCTCCTGTTGGAGAAGAAAACAGCTAGAACTTGTTGGTTGATATGGACTAATGCAGCTACCTGAATTTTTGGATTCTTCTTGGGAGTGTGGCTACGGGGACTGTCATGATGAGTACCTGCTCTTCCAAATTTAGCATTACAGTGGTGGTGTAGTGGTTAGAGTGTTGGACTGGAGCTTGGGAGATCCGGGTTCACCATGAATCTCACTGGGTGACTTTATTGATTTATTGATTTATTAGATTTATTAGCCACCCATCTGGCTGGCTACCTGGCCACTCTAGGCAGCATACAATACAAATAACAACATGAAATACAACAAATTTACATAAACAACAGAACAAAACAACATTGCTCTAAAAAACCCTAACCTGCTCCAAATGCCTGCCTGAACAGGCAGGATTTCAAAGCCCGGCAGAAGCTCATCAAAGAGGGGGCACGGCAGAGGTCACTAGGGAGGGAATTCCGCAGAGTGGGGGCCACCACAGAAAAGGCTTTCTCCCTAGTTCTCACCAGCCTAGCTGTCCTGGCTGATGGGACAGACAGAAGGCCTTCCGAGGCCCATCTCACTGAGTGGCATCCCTGGTGTTGTTGGAGATGCTCCTCAAGATAGAGTGGGCCAGAACCATATAGGGTTTTAAAGGTCAATGCCAACACCTTGAATTGGGTCCGGAAAACAACTAGTAACCAGTGCAACTCCTTCAGCACTGATGCGGTCTCGCCGACGGCGGGGTGACATGTTTTGCACCAGCTGCAACTTCTGAACTGTCTTCAAGGGTAACCCCACTTAGAGCGCATTACAGTAGTCTAGGCGAGAGGAGATCAGGGCATGAACTACTGATGGAAGCAGATGGTTAGGGAGGTATGGGAGCAGCCGCCATATCAGATGGAGTTGGTACAGTGCCACCCGGCTCATGGCTGACACCTGAGCCTCCATGGCCAACTGGGAGTCTAAAATGACCCCCAGACTGCAGACCTGGTCCTTCAGGGGCAGCTGCACCCCACTGAGCACCAGGTCAACATCCCCTGACCTCCCTTTGTCTCCCACAAAAAGTGCTTAGGTTTTGTCGGGGTTCAGTTTCAGCTTAGTCCTTTCTATCCAGCCTCTCACCAACTCCAGACACTTGGACAGGGTGTCTACAGCCAACCTTGGTGATGATTTAAATGAGAGGAAGAGTTGCATGTCATCCACATATTGGTGACACTGCACCCCAAGCCTCTTGATGATAGCCCCCAGCGGCTTCACATAGATGTTAAATAACCTCGGGGAGAGAATAGAGCCCTGTGGTGAGCAGCCAAGGGTCTGAAGTCTCCTGCCCCAGAGCTACCCTCTGGTACCTGCCAGAGAGGAAGGAATGGAACTACCATAATACGATGTCCCCTATGCCCAGCCCCTCCAGGTGGTCTAGGAGGATACCATAGTCAATGGTATCAAAAGCCTCTGAGAGATCAAGGAGAATAAGGAAGGACCATTCGCCCCTGTCCAGAGCCCTCTCCATATCATCCTAGGGGTGCACGAAAGTCACTTACCTGGTCTCGCAGCTTTTCACGGTGGGGGGGAGGCACTTTGCTGCTCTCCCCGCGAAGTTCAGGCCGGGGGGGAGGCTTCCCGCGTTGCCCGGCCGAAATTAAGGCCTGGGGGGAGGCTTCTTGCCTCGCCCGGCTGAAATTCAGGCCGGGGAGGAGGCGCCTCGCCTCGCCCAGCCGCGAAATTAAAAGTTAAAAAAAAACACACGCCCCCGTGATAGGCTACGTGATGATTAACGTAGCCTATCACAGCTAGATCTGCAAAGTCAGCCGTGATAGGCTACGTAAATTGTCATGTAGCCTATCACGGGTGACTTAAAAAAAAAAAAGCGCGTATGCAAATGGCGGCCCCCATAGGGAGCCACCATTCGCGTTCCTTATTTGGTCGCTGTAGTCTACGTAAATCTTTACGTAGACTACAGCGACCAAATAAGGAACGGGAATGGCGGCTCCCTATGGGGGCCGCCATTATCCATACGTGCTTTTTTTTTTTTTAAGTCACCCGTGATAGGCTACGTGACAATTTACGTAGCCTATCACGGCTGACTTTGCAAATCTAGCCGTGATAGGCTACGTTAATCGTCACGTAGCCTATCACAGGGGCGTTTGTTTTTCTCTTTCTTTTGTTGGAATGGCGGCGGCGGCAGCCCATCGAAAGACCGGCTGCCGCTCCCGCCCCTGACGAAGACCCGATGAACCGCCGGCCGGACCCACCGCCGGGAGGGACATTCGGAAAAGGTAAGTCCCGTCCCGGGCGAGGTGCGGGGGGGTGCGGAGAATTTCTCCCCGAAACTTCTTCGGGGGGCCGAACACGTTGGCGCTCGGCCCCCCGAAGTTTCGGGGAGAAATTCTCCGCCATCCCTATATCATCCACAAATGCAACCAAGGCTGTTTCTGTCTCATGCAGAGGCCTGAAGCCTGATTGAAACGGATCCAGATAATCGGCTTCTTCCAAGTGTGCCTGCAACTGCATCGCCATCACCCGCTCAGTCACCTTGCCCCCAAATGGCAGATTTGAGACTGGGCAAAAGTTGTTCAAGTCTTGGGGATCCAAGGGGGTTTCTTTAACAGTGGTCTTATCACTGCCTCCTTGAGGGCTGATGTCATCACTCCCTCCTTGAGTGACTTTGGGCCAGTTGCTGACTCTCAGCCTAATAATACAGCACTGAACACCAATGGAAGGAATATTAATTATGCCATATCTAGGTTGGTGTAGTTTTCAAGCCCAATCTGTGGGTGTGTTGGAGGAACAAGGAGGCTTTGGATACTGTGGATCCAAGGCCGTCTCTGAGACACCCAAGGAATGCCCCAGTTGGGCCCTACCACTGGTGGAAACACTGCCGGCAGTATATCTACGCTCACAGAGATTTCCACTGGAGTCTAGGGGCATCTTTGCAGTGGAAGTGCCATCCTGCTGGTGGAGCAGTACTTCTGCTGCATCCAGCGGCCCCTCAGCTGGCCTTTGGCCAGCTTTACGACGGACTTAAATTTACCTGCCCTTAGCAGCAGCAGAATTCGCAGCACAGTTTGAAAAGGAAATAACAGGCAATAGCCATACCCTGTATTTATAGTTTAAACCACTGTATTTAAGAAGCAAGAAGTCTTCTCATTGTTGATAATTTCAAGTAAGGTCTTTGCTACAGTAAACTGCAAATACTTATTTTATTTCTAGCAAACCTGAAAATTTTCTCTTATCTTTAAATTAAAGAGGAGAACCAACTGCACTGTGCAGGAAGCTGCAAAATATAATTTAGAAATACTTTTGACAGCCAGTTGCAGCCCTCCTGACTTTAAGTGATTGTGTTCAAACTGCCAGGGGTTCTCTAGCAATTATATGAATTCCCTTTCCTCGCTATATGCCTTTAAATATATTTATTTTCTGCTGTCAAACTCACAATACAGAGGGTGGATCTGTGTGTGCATTTACCGAATGAGAGAGTAATATTTTTTTTTTACGTGTTGTTCTCCCCATCCTGTACACCAGAGGTGGGCAACATCAGGAGGCCTGGGGGCCACATTATCCCAGGATCTTCCCAAGGGTTCCTGTTCATAGAATAATAGAATAGTGGGGTTGGAAGGGGCCTATAAGACCATCGAGTCCAACCCCTGCTCAGTGCAGGAATCCAAGTCAGAGCATCCCTGACAGATGGCTGTCCAGCCTCATCTTGAATGCCTTCAGTGTGGGAGGGCCCACCACCTCCCTAGGCAATTGGTTCCATTGTCATATTGCTCTAACAGTCAGGTAGTTGTTGCAGTGCTGCCAAAATTCAGCGGCATGGCAGCAGCAAAAAGCAAAAACTGTAAAAAACAAACAAACTGGTAGTTTTCAAGCTAAAATTTCTCATTTTGAAGCCTCTGTAATCATTGTTAATAGTGTTTTTGTTTGCTTCTGCACTGCTGCATTTTGGCAGCACAGTGGTGGCAATCGGTGCTGTACCGGAGGCTGAGAGGGCTATGGAGGCTATCAATGAATACTAGTCTTGATGTCTGTATGCTAGCTCTAGTATCAGAGGCAGTATGCCTATGTACACCAGTTGTTGGGGAACATGAGCAGGAGGGTGCTGTTGCACACATGTCTACTTGTGGACTTCCCATGTCCAGCTGGCTGGCCACTTTTTGAACAGAATGCTGACTAGATGGTGCCTTTGTCTGATCCAGCAGGGCTCTCCTGATATTCTTATGTTCCACATGCAGCTCACAGTCAGTCTTGCCCAGGCTGCTGTACACAAACACATGCAAGGTAAAAGTTCCTGATGATACTGAACAAGGCCTGATTTTCACTTCTGGTGTAACAGGAAGTAGCTGTGGAACAAACATGATTTGGATTTGTTTATATGAATGGTCAAGTGCCCTTCATGCACACAGAGCAAGGTAAAGGCAGAGTGCATTCCCAAGCACACTTACTGATGAGTAAGGCACACTGAACACAATTTACTTCTGAGTAAATATGCATAGGCATGCCAGCACAAGTCTGAAGCCACCAAAGTAGCAACATGAAAGGAAATAATCAAGATCAGCAATGTGGCAGAAGAATGAGTAGGTAGATGAGGCAGAAGGGGACAAACAGCAAAGGGTTAAAAGATATATGGTCATACTTTTTTTTTTTTTTTAAATGCACATACTTTTAATCATATCCTTCCAGTGAAGGAGAACACTTATCTAGTCATCAATACCAAGCCCCTACAGCACACCTGGAGGTTTAGCTTGAAGCCCCCAGGCCCTTGTAAAATGGTATCACTATGATCACATCTGCTCTTGTCAAAACATTAAACACATATGATTCTCCACTAGACAAGGCCAAGCATGTATATTATGCTACCCCTTGAAGAACTGACCCTCCCATTTCCGTAGTTTCTTGGTTTTCTGGCACTTTGGGAAGACAAAATGTGATGGGTTCTTCAGTAAAGACAATCAATCTAAAAACAATCAAATGAAGCTGAAAGTATTTAGTTTTAGGCTGCAATCCTATACACACTTAAATCTCATTCAACTCAATGGGGTTAACCTTTAAGTAGATCTGTAAAGGATTGCATTGATATGTTTCTGCCTGGACATTCGACGATGATGATGATTTAATAGATGTATACCACCTACCATATTTGAAAAATATCTCTAAGCAATTGTACAACACTTCATGAGATTGAGTGCACGAATGCATAGAAACACAAGAATGCTTTAATAAAGAGAAATATAGAAAGCCTGGAACAAAATTAGCAGAATGTAGTCAATTCGGTATTGTATATTTGTTGGTGGGGAAATAACTAAAATCTATAGTAGAAGTGGGACCCTTAACAAAACGTTGTACTCTTCCTGTCAGTCATCCATGGCCTCCTACACAATATTCCATTCCATCCCCTCTTCCACCTGGTTTTCTGCTTCCCCTGCAAGAGCCAGTCAGCATTCCATGGCCACAGGATATGCTCAGTCATTGAAGATGCAGGATATAAATCTATTGAAGAAGTGATTAACATCTGATGCAGTAACTTTTGCCCAACAACTTAACTGAGGTTACAGCCGTACCTACAATTCTCATGGTTCTTTCTGTCCTCCTTCCTCTACCTGTGACATCATCAGCATCAGCAGTGATGGGAAGAACTCTACTGAAGGACGGGAAAGATATCTAGAAGTCAGCACCAGTATTCCTGTAGAGCTGAATTCATGTAACCCTGGTTCAGGAAATTCATCTAAAGCTTGCACTGCCTTTAAAGATTCCCACTGTCAGTTTTACAGCTTTTTGAAGATCATACAACTTGAGGGCCAATATAGGACAATCTCCATCAGGCATAAAAATAAACCTAGCCTGATTTTATAATGTTGGCAGTGGATTTATAGCTTCCACTAAGCTATAAATAGTGGAAGTGGAATATTTAAGTATTTAAAATAGTGGAATATTTAAATATTTAAATATAAATAAATATATATTCCACTAAGCTATAAATATATATAGCTTCCACTAAGTTTTTTGAACTTAGAAAAAACTGACATTTCATGGTGTGGTAAGGCAGTTATATTCTGAGGTAATAAATAGGTTGCTCTGCATATGGAGATTTATGGCATGTATAAAGTGGAATTACAAACAGAGCTCAAGAGAACAGAAACCAGCATGAATCAAAATAGTTTTACATGGTGCTCTTGCTACAAACTAAACATTCCGTCCCGTTTTGAGGACTTCAGGCCATATACTTGATAAGGAAGGCTGAAGATGTCTATAGTGTGCTGTGTGCAGCCTCTGAAATTAATTAGATTGATGGTGCTTAGTCTTTGAAGTAGTGCACTATCAGAAGTGAATGGCCAGTACATAGTCTCTTCTGTCATGTTTAATCCCATTAATTGCCAAGGGAGTAAAATATTGATAGTTATTTGTTCATACAGAGAGACCTTGGTTTTATGCTGGAATTGGACTGAAAACTGAGTATTTTATTCCAATTCCCAGCTCATGAAATGTAACAGAACCTTCTGAACCGTTGTGTTCATCAGAATAGCATTGCAAGCTGGGTTCAAGATGTACACATTTGGGAAACACATGGCAGGGTGACAGGCTAGTGGGGTCAAAACTCTGCACCAAACTCAAAAGTGAATGTCATCTCCCAACTACTCTCTCATTGTTTGCTGTCTTCCCTCAAGCATCCCCAAAATAATTCATTTATTATCCCTAAAGTCTTCAACCTCAGGTTGCACAACCAACATGTGGGAGCACTCATTTGGGAAACTGAAATGTGTAAATCAAACTGAAACCTCCCTGGAAAGGTTATTGTATGGATGAAGTGTAAGAAAAAGGGGAGTGTCTTGAGTTCTCCTGCTTTCAGTTTGTGCTGAGAGGAGATTGAGGTTCATTATTGGGTGGGTCTGTCAAACTGTGCAAATAGTCCTGAAAGACAGTTTCTAAGATGTTTCTTCTTTTGCTTCTTGGTGGAGTCTGTCTGCTTAATATTGGTAAATATTTCTACTTTGGGTTAATAATACAGATGCTAAATATCATAACAGGCGTGTTTTTTTTTTTAACTCGCAACAATAATTAGTCATCTGATGGTTGTAGCATGGGACCATTATTATCAGTTTGAATCATCTTACAAATGATGTGAAAATCACACTATTTATTTACTGAGTCATTTGGATTGTTATTTGTACTTCTTTACAATAGGGCTGTGGCTTTGTTTTGAAGGAGAATTATATAAAAATGTGACAGTTATGTCTGTTCAAGATAATACCTTAGCAGAGTTAGGCAATGTACTGCCTGTGGGCATCAATCCATCTCCAAACACCTTTCTAGGTCCCCACCAAGGTGCCCTCTCCCTCCCACTTTTAAAATTAATACATTTTCTTACTGGCACCTGAGATTGCTGTGAAATAGATTTGTGTTGGTGCTGAAAACTGTGGGTTCAAAGGACTTGTTTAGTGTGTTGGGGCTCAGTCCCCACCTGTGTCTTGTACTCAATCATTTGAGCAGGTTACTTGCCCTGTACCAGGCCTCCCATGGCAGCCATTTTGTGGTGGTACCCAGGACACTTTCTCAAATTTCCAAATGTGTCCACCGGGGATAGTGTTTGGCAGCTGGCAGCCCAAAAGTCAAGGTGCTATCAATCTGCCACCATTCACCCCTTCTGTCTTGAGAGGTGGTGGAGCTCTGGAAGAGGCTAGGGAGCACAGAGTTGGAATCACCCCCAAATCCTTTTTGGCATCTTTCAGGCCTCTGGAGTGCCTCTGCATTGTGTGGAGTTGAATCAGAAGTGGTGTGGAACTCCCTCCCACAGTGTTTTTGGCCATGCTGGCACTGCTGCCCTTTACCTCTTAGGGGAGGGATAGGAGCTCAGTAGCAGAGTGCATGCTTTGGCATCTCCAGTTCAAAGGATCAGGTAGCACGTGATGTGAATGACTTGTGCCTGAGACTCTGGAGAGCCACTGCCAGGCAAAGTAGACAATACTGGGCTAGGCAGACAAATACCCTGCCCTGCTTTAAGGCAGTTTCTTAAGGTACCATATCTCTGGAGCCGACATGAGCACACATTACGGTTCTATCTGTTCAGAGGTTAGATTTTCCTATGCTGGCTGGGCCAGCTGTTTCATTCCTTTTCAGCCTGTTATACACAGAGCTTTATGAAGGTAATCTAAGCAGTGGCATAGTGGAGCCAGGGCTCACAGGGCTGAAGCCCCGGGACTCTTGGATTAACAGGGATGTTGATGTCATTAGCCACCCAGGCCCCCTCAGGCTTCACTGTTTCATCTGAGCTGAGCTGAAATTCCTCATAGTAGCTGGGGGTGGGAGATGGATTTCTCCAGCAACAATATATCGTTGTGAGCTAGCCCTGTTGTAATGAAAAGTATTTTGGGGTGGCTTGATCTTGAATGGATAATTAATGCCTACAGAAGACATATATATGAGAGAGAGAGAGACAGAGAGAGACAGAGAGAGAGAGAGACCACAACTGCCTGCCTTTTTGGAATCTCGTTGGGGAACATGGGCTATGGGGACCCTCAAGATGAGCACCTGCACTTCAACATTTACCACTGCACAACTGAACCCACCAGCCCACTCTCCTTCTCAGGGAATGATGTATGATTGTTTAAACTGAACAGTCGTATCTACCTATTATTAGAGACCCTAATGGAAAATCAAATCCATACGTTAAAATAAGTGTGTGTGTGTGTGGGTGCGCACGCGCACAGTTATCACCACTGTCAGTATACTGGTTTCTATGTTTATGGGCTCATCTCTCTCTCTACTGAGATTGTCGGTAAGAGTACCAATTACTGCCAAACCAACAGTTTTTCTAACTCTGACACCTGCTTGTTAGAACCTGCCAATTCATAATTTACATAGTAAGCTCTCCGACTGTAATTGCTTTTAGTTCAGCTGGCCAGTTCTTCGAAAGGTGACTTTCTATTTCTTTTGTGACATCCAGCAGCACCTTGAAACTGTTCTTAGTTCTTTGCCCACAGTGAGTTTTTGTTTTAATTTTAACATTTATGGGCTTCATGTCCCTTTATTCACAAGGTAGCAATGACTTCTAGAATTGGTTATTATGCATAAAAGGGGGAGATATTATTAAACTGGCTCTCCAAATCACTCCAGCATGATAGAGTCTACAATTAGTAGAGTTACAAACTAATGGATATATCTTGTTGAAGCACCACTTCAGGAAAAAAGTGTAATGCACACTCTTTGGTCCATGCAACATATTATTATCCTTTAAAAATATTATACTCTTGAATAAATGTGGCATCCATTCATGGATTGTAAGCTGTGCTTAATTTTTGGGAAATGATGCTGGGCCACATCTGTTGAAGGAAAATATCACCCATCTAGAAGTCTATCCCCAGTCCCGAGCTTGGTGGGTAGGGACTCACTGTAATTTTTCACCAGAGAGGAAATTAAAGGTGCAAGTCTATGCATGTTTAGTCAGAGAAAAGGTTTACAACTCCCAGCATGCCCCAGCTAGCCATGCTGTCTGGGGAATGCTGGGAGTTGTAGGCCTTTTCTCTGTCTAAACATGCATAGGATTGCACCCTTAATAACATAAGAGCCCTAGTGGATCAGGTCATGGATCTGTCAAATCGAGATGCCTATGGGAAATTATAGGATGGGAATGCTTCAGCATACTTAAATTAAATATCCTTGGTTATCATACCTAACAAGAGAATCTTCCATGCTAATAAACTCTCAATAGCTTTTCCCCAGAACCAATTTCCCTAAACTCCATCCCAGCCAATCCCTCACAACCAGGAATGGATGCTGTACAGCACTCTTCCTCTGCTTGCAGGCTTTTATACTTGAGGCAATTATCATGTGCTCATCATTCACAGTCATTTATGGATTCTTTAGACAACTCCATGATGACCCTCCAGTTTCGCTTCTGTGTCTCACCAGTACTTTTGGCAAGTTTTTTTTAGAATAGGGAAAATATGGCATTTAATTGTGAAAGCCAAAGAGTGATTTCCTCGTGTGTATTTGTGCTATTCCACTATACTGTAGTGCCACCTAGAAGTTATTTGGTGGAAAAGCAGGACAGGAAATGCTCCTCGTGTAGTGCTCAGATCTCAATTATGTGACAAAACCGGAAGTAGATACAGCTGGTTAAACAGCGTCGTGGGATAATAATACCATATCAGGGTTCACTTGCTGAAGCTCCTCCTGGTCAGCCCTCTGACAGAATCCCCTGATGCTGGGCTTTGCTGCCTGTCTGAAGTATCACCACAGTCTCTCAGACCGCTCTCCTGTCCTTCACAGCCACCAGCTCCAGATTCCAAGTCTCCCTCCAGAAATGTTCTCTCAGACTGGCTGTCTTTCCCCCCAGCTCTGAGCACTACTCCCTTCAACCAGTAACTCCCATTCCTGCCATCCACTCTCCATTGAGAGTGCCTTGACTGTCTTCAACAGTCTCTAACTGACATCTCTATGACCTTTTAAAATCTTCTGGCCAATCATGTACCCCATGGAACTCCCAACCACAAATCATCTTTGTTGACCTAGCTGACCAATCAACACAAAGGTATCTTCTCCCTGTAGACCTTTTAAACAGCTTAAAGCCTTCCTTCATAAGCCACTGAAACCAAAGCCACCACAACTGTATAAGGCTCCATATGCAGTAACAAAGTCAGGCCTACATTATAGCAGGGGTTGGCAACTTTGGGCAGTCTGAGGGCCAGTTCCAAGCCCCTGGACTCCCTCATGGGCTGCACTTCTGTTGCCGCACTGCCCACAGCTAAATTTGGCACTTTTGAGTTCCTGTAGTGGCTTGTTGCCAAATTTCAGTGGCAAACCATCATTATTATTTTTTTGCCTCTGCACTGCTGAATTCCAGCAGCCTGGGGACAGCAGCAGGAATGGCAGGGGCCTCGCTCAAGGCCATGGGGGGTGCCCACGTTGCCCACCCCTGCATTATAGCCACACACAGGTCACACAAAGTTTTAAAATATAACAAACCATAAAGAGTCCTATATCGCATTTCTCCACAATTGGTTATTTGGAATTTGTATATTGGGGGGGGGGGATTGGGTCTTAGTAAAACTAAGAGGCAAACAGGGCACAGATACAGCTTTTGGAGCCAGATACAGGGAGGGGGGGGACCCCTCTCAGAGATGTTGCAGAGAAACAGCTGTCTGTTGGTGTTAACCCCACTCCCAATGCTGTTCACTTCTTAAATGGGAAAGCCAGATTCACTCCCTTCCCAACAGGTGATCTGTGTCAGAGCTGATTACACCAAGCCTCAATTGGGAAAGAGGCTCTTTAAAGACCATAATATATGCAAGAATAACCCAGAATTTTGGTACAGGAAAATAATAGATTTGCAAAAATGCTACAGTTTGGAGACAGTTAAGGTGAATGCCTCTGTTAAGGTGCCAAAACTGATCTATTTGTATGCAACAGATAATCATGATATTACTGTAAAAGGCTGTATTGATTGCAACTGTTTGATATGCCTGACTGAGAGAAATTATAGCAATGGTGTCTCTAATCCCTTGATATCTATTTGTTACCCTACATTATCAATTTTAGAAGTGCTTTGAAAGTAATTCCACTGAGCTGTCTTACCAGGAAAAAGATGTATATAAATGAATGGATGAATCTGGAACGTAATGAGTGGAGGAAGTGTAACGCTTTTCTTCAGGGTCTCCAAGGGGACTCACAGTAAAGGACTTGTACAGGGACAATTAACATATATCATTTTAATTTCTTAATTAAAAACAATAATGCACATCTAATCATTTTACATGCATAACAATTCACTTATCACCAAAACAATAAAACAGAGCACAGCCCTCCCAAAGTTCTGTCTTTCAGCTTGAGCCCACAACAAAAATATAAATAAAACGTCTCTGAAGCTTGATTTTTCTGCTGGCTGAAGAAAGAAAACAGTCTCTACTCAGTTAACTCCAGCCCCACAGCAATCTTAAGCATAGTCAGATAAGTTCATGTTTTGGGTTCCTTTTGTCAGACTCACCCCCTGTCAAAGCAAAGGGGAGGCAGAGGTGAGGGCAGTCTGCCACAATGGAACACAACAGCAGAAAACCTTTGTTGCTTTGAGCAAATCTGACCTGAAAGTTTTTATAGGGGTCAAAGGGTACCACACAACCTGTACTAAATTGTTGTTAAAGATTTCAGTTGGCTCATTTCCCTAAAAGATCCTCATCTGAACAGAGCTAGATAGTCACTCTCTAACTAAATTCCTTGCTGATATCCCTCAGGTCCAGAACATATGGTGAGCTCAAAATCCTAGCAGTTATACAACCTTATGGTCCAGCTCACAATCCAGTTAAACCTACACATTTCAGTTTAAGCCTCTTCTGTCCCTTTGACAGAACATCTATTTATTTACACATAAGTAAAGACTTCCCATTGCTGACTTCATCCTGTGCTGATGTGATCATTTGCATTAGCCAGTGTATGTAGGATTTGGCATTCAGCAAACCTCGGATAACTCTAAATATGGCTTTATAGTGATGTGACAAAAGCCATATCCTAATTGCACATAGAATCATAGAATAGTAGAGTTGGAAGGGGCCTACAAGGCCATCGAGTCCAACCCCCTGCTCAATGCAGGAATCCAAGTCAGAGCATCCCTGACAGATGGCTGTCCAGCCTCATCTTGAATGCCTCCAGTGTGGGAGAGCCCACCACCTCCCTAGGTAATTGGTTCCATTGTAGTATTGCTCTAACAGTCAGGAAGTTTCTCCTGATGTTCAGCCAGAATCTGGCTTCCTGTAACTGGAGCCCATTATTCCGTGTCCTGCACTCCAGGATGATAGAGAAGAGATCCCAGCCTTCCTCTCTGTGACAACCTTTCAAGTACTTGAAGAGTGCTATCGTATCTCCCCTCAGTCTTCTCTTCTCAAGGCTAAACATGCCCAGTTCTTTCAGTTTCTCTTCATAGGGCTTTGTTTCCAGTCCCCTGATCAGCTTTGTTGCCCTCCTGTGAACCCTCTCCAGCTTGTCTGCATCCTTCTTAAAGTGCGGTGCTCAGAACTGGACACAGTACTCCAGATGAGGCCTAACCAGTGCTGAGTAGAGGGGAACTAGTACTTCATGGGATTTGGAAGCTATGCTTCTATTAATGCAGCCCAAAAGAGCATTTGCCTTTTTTGCAGCCACATCACATTGTTGGCTCATATTCAGCTTGTGATTGACAACAATTCCAAGATTCTTCTCGCTTGTAGTGTTGTTGAGCCACGTATCCCCCATCTTGTAACTGTGCATTTGGTTTCTTTTTCCTAGGTGCAGAACTTGGCATTTATCCCTATTAAATGTCATTCTGTTGTTTTCTGCCCAGCGCTCCAGTCTATCAAGATCATTTTGAATTTTGTTTCTGTCTTCCAAAGTATTAGCTATCCCGCCCAATTTTGTATCATCTGCAAATATGATCAGCATTCCCTGCACCTCCTCCTCCAAGTCATTCATAAAAATGTTGAAGAGCACTGGGCCCAAGACTGAGCCCTGTGGTACCCTGCTCGTTACCTCTCCCCAATTTGAGAAGATCCCATTGATAAGCACTCTCTGAGTCCAATTCTGTAGCCAACTGTAGATCCACCTGATTGTTGTTTCATCTAGCCCACTTTGAGCTAGTTTGCTCATCAGGATATCATGGGGCACTTTGTCCAAAGCTTTGCTGAAGTCGAGGTATATTATGTCCACAGCATTCCCACAGTCCACAAGAGAGGTTACTTGATCAAAAAATGAGATCAGATTCGTCTGGCAGGATTTGTTTTTGACAAATCCATGTTGGCTTCAAGTAATCACTGTATTGTTTGCTAGGTGCTTACAGAATGATTGCTTTATCATCTGCTCCAGGTTTTTCCCAGGGATTGATGTCAGATTGACTGGTCTGTAGTTCCCAGGTTCCCCCTTTTCACCCTTTTCGAAGATAGGGACAACATTAGCCCTCCTCCAATCATCTGGCACTTCACCCGTCCTCCAGGATTGCTCAAAGATAAAAGACAGTGGCTCTGAGAGCTTTTCTGCCAGTTCCTTTATTACTCTAGGGTGCAGGTCATCTGGCCCTGGAGATTTGAACTCATTCAAAGTAATTAGGTGTTCCTTGACCATATGCCTATCAATCTCAAGCTGCAAGCCTGCTCCTTCAGCCTGTACTTTGCCTTTGCCAGAGGGGTCATAGACCCTCTTTTGGGAGAAGACTGAGCCAAAGTAGGAACTGAGCACTTCTGTCTTTTCTTTGTCATCTGTTATCATTTTGCCATCTTCACTGAATAGTTGAACCACCATTTCTTTCCTCTGTCTTTTACTATATGTCTATGCACGTATCTGAAGAAAGCCTGTTTGTTGCTTTTAGCATCCCTCGCTAACCTCAGTTCATTCTCAGCTTTAGCCTTCCTGACACCATCCCTGCAATTCTGTGTTACCTGCCGGTACTCTTCCTTTGTAGCTTGGCCTTCCTTCCACTTCCTGTATGTGTACTTTTTTGTTTTCAAGTCATCTGTTAGCTTTTGGTGAAGCCACATTGGCTTCTTCTGTTGTCTTCCACCTTTTTTTCAAAAAAGGTTGTCTTTTTCAGACCCATAATATTACAGGGTACAAGCCAGGGGTTATGGTGCCTATGAATATAGTTTGAAAATCAAATAATTTTATTTGAAAAATAGGTGTATCTGCAGCTGCCATGTGCTGAAATGGCTGCATAATAAGACCTTTAACTGACACCAAATTGTCTTAAATTAAAAAAAACATCACCTTAGCTGTGTTGTGGATCAGGTAGCTGCTAATCCACTGAGAAGATAGCTTTCAGTAGCTTCCCTTGTTTGAACTGACTTAACAAATACAGTGAACTCTGCCAATAAACTTTCCAGTGTTCATTTCTGAGTTGTTAAGATCCAAAAACAGGATCTGTCCTAGTCTGCACAGGTCCATCTAAAGTAAACGTTATTAGCCACCATACAGAATGTAAAGTAGATATATGGGATTCTGAAATGACTTCGAAAAAGTGCAATAGTAAATCAGTCAGTGACATACAGAACCAAGTGACATTTTAAGACAAGTGCATCTACTTTAACTATTGTAGATGTCCTAAGTGATTGTTACAGGAAGGTTTTCTCCGGTTAGTGATGGTTTGAAATATAGACTCCGTGCTTGCTCCAAGTCCAGCAGTCTATTTGCTTTCAAGCTGAGGCTTGCTCAGCGGGTTCTGTACCTTCCAAAGTTTTGTACAATCTTTAATATAAGGCTCAATGGAAGGCTGGTCTACTCAAACTCATTTGGAAAGAGATTTCTTAATTTTGAGCATTTTGACATCATAAATGCTGACCAAGAGCAACAGAACCACCTCAGATCAGTGGAAACCTTCTGAGGCTACACCAACAGTATGCACTCCATGAAGTACAGTCCACAACAACTTCAGAGCATATATTAGCTTGTAATTTGTTTACATGCTTGCTTTTAAAATTTATAACCTGCTCTTCATCCACAAGGGATCCCAGGGTGGTATACATAACATTAGAAAAAGACCAATACAATATAATAATGATACAATGTCAAAATAAGAGGGATAAAAATGACTCAACCAGCAAACAAACCAATCAAGCAAGTAAAATTATATTTAAATTTAAGCAAATATGCTGAACTGTGGAGCAAGTTGAGGACACATAACCTGAAGCAACCAACAGATCTAGAGCAAATTCTTCTGGTATGTAATTTATTTGGGAAAAAGTAGCTGAGGTATTGTAAACCTGTCTGCAGCATACAAGAATTATTCCACTCGTCTTGAGATTGTGGGCTTGCAAGGAGGGACCTGTGCATTTTACTATTGTAGTGGGCTGTGCCCAGTATATTTAGGAGATTTGAGCTATAATAATAAAAAAGATGTGTGTTTATCTGTCCATCAATGCCATAGTGCCAAGACTGTGAAACCTAGACACCTGAAATTTGGTATGCCTATTGCGGGGACCCTAGGGCTGTGCACCACAGTTATTTTGTTTTTAACATGCATTGAATAATTTTAATTAATTTAAATGTGTCCATGTGCTTGAAGCCTTCTGTAACATTTTTGGTCACTAGGGGCAGACTTCCCTAACCAGCAGATACCTCTGCAGTCCATACAGTTTGAAGCCAGGAGAGATTAGTAGGCCAAGGGACAGGGTTATACATCTGCCCCTACCTGCCTGCTGCAGGCAGCCCTACTGAGGGGAATGGAGTGGGAAGACCCCTCCCTTAGGAAGGGTGTAGGGATGCACCATGGCAAGGGCCATGCCTAGGGGTGCCAGTGGAGGTGCCTTACTCACACAGGTGGGCAAAAGGTGTTCAGCTCTGACAGCTGCATATGTTTGCTTGAAAGCTTCGCTGTATCAAACTAAGGGCCGTTGCAACCTGTGCAAAGCTGGGTCTATTTGCTAGTAAATAATGATAATTACGCAGTAGTTTGTATTAGAAACTTTGATTCCGGATTTGGTCTTTCTCCCACTCTCCTTTGGCGATATTCCTAGCCTCTAAATTGGCAAACACACAAATCAGTCAATTGATCTTTCCAGTCAGTGCCCCTTTGTGTTAATATATAGTCAAATATAGATGGATTCATGAAGATTACGAGTGAATTACAAGGGTAAAATAAATGCTTTCTCCCCTCAGCTACACCTATCTATGATATCTAGTTATCTCCTTTTATGGTGATTATAATTGGGAGGTTTTAAAGGAGGGAGGTATTGCTGATTTTGTTTCTATGCTCTGTCATAAATTCCAGCTCCCATGTTTAGGAGCAAGGAGAAGTGAGCCCACACTTGTTCACATTTGCTTTGTGAGTAAGAGATGCATAGTCACAAAAGCATATATTGAATCCAAATCTGACATGTGGGGCAGAGCTATGCAAATAAACTGCACACCACCTTTGCTTATTTGATGCTGGCTCAGCAGAACAGTTGTTTTCCATAGCCCAGATTATAGCAATCTCCATATTTCAATTTGATTTCCAGGCCTTTGTTTCTTTGCCTGCCCTACTGTCTAAAGGCTGATTCCTGGAGAGAACTACCTTACTAATGTCTTGTATGTCATTTGTTCCAGCACTTATGCTGTCCATATTTAAGATGCTTAGAGTGCAATTCTATGCATATTGAGACAAAAAAAGTCCTGGCTGGCTGGGGAATGCTGGGAGCTGTAGCACTTTTTTCCTGTCTAAACATACATAGCATTGCACCCTTAATAGATTTGCCATTGTTTTTGCCTTTGTTTTCAAAATGGCACAGCATGGCTGGATCTATAGGGGAAAAAATCATTTTCCTGCCAGAATGAGGTTGTGATTTCCAGGAGGTTGGAGGAAAGATAAGAAAGCTAAAACAGCAGCAAAATAATGGAATGGTGAAGAAAAATTGCTGGCAGGTGAAAAGAAACAGAAAAGCCATACATTCCAGAGGGATACCTATTGCAGCAAACACAACAAATATGGTGGCCAGTTGTGCATCACCAAGAAAAAAGACACAGATTAGCAATTAAATTTAGTATAATTTAAGTAGAAATTAAATAATTTTACCATAGTGGGAGAGACTGTCTCCAGGTGGCCTGTGTGCCTCCTCATTCTGCTGTTCAGGTGTTGTTGATGGCCAACTTCAAGTCCCTTGCTTTCCCTTTTTTGGTACCTTATCTTTAAACTGGACTTGAACTGACAGATTTTCAAATGCAGGGCACCTTCAAATAGAGGACTGTCCTCTGACAGTCCTTCAAATAGATGAATGTCCTCTGTAAAGTAGGACACATGGCCACCCTAGCCCCTGGTGATGATGTCACCAGGAATCCAAACTCATTCAGGCCATAGCAACAGTAACATACGTGCTTTGTGATGTCATAAGAGCTAATGCAATTTTGGCCAAAGCTTACATTTTCTCAGTCATTTTGTCAGGGGTAATGGGAGATGGCAGGAACAGCATATAAATTCTCCAGAAACATTTGAAATAATACTACACATACCTATGCCTCTCACCTGGTTTCCAGCAACCTCTCATCACTCATCAGTGGTAAGCAAGTGGACTATTTATTTTATTTATCTCATGAAATAGATGCTACCTATTGATGGGCAATTTCAAGGCCCCTGCTCTCCCTTCTTATGGTTCTTTATCTTTAAAACAGACTTGGATTGGACAGCCCTTTAAAGAGAGGTTGCCTTCAAATAGAGGACTGTCTTCTGTTGGCACTTCAAGTTGTATTTTTTGTTACCAAGCTTCATTTTTCCAGGATTGGCTAGTAGCTTAGAATTTTTATTCCCAAATTCATAATATTTGGGGCCTAAGTAGGCCAGCATAATATTCATTTTATTTATCTCTTAACATCTCTAATTCCTGCCTCTTACCCACAAGCTTTATATCTATTCTATAGCAGCCTGTTCTTTTTATGCTTGTTTTCCAGTTCAACAGTTTATTTCATTCTGAAGTCCTGAGCTTTTCCCCTTTGCTTCCTGATGGTGCTTCATTCACTGATGCTTTGCCCTCTATATGCAAGACAGTTTAAAGATATGTAGCTCACTGAAATCAATGGGAGCTTTTCCATTGATCCCAACAAGCTCGTGACAGGGCCCTTAGTTGGCTGTGCTTCCACTAATGCTCAGCATGTGCTTTTGGAACTGGATGCCCTTAAAATCTTCCCAGTGGGCATTACATGCATGCTCTTTTGTCTTTAGAATATTCCTTTTACCAAAACAGGTTGTGATACCCCTGCATCAGGCTTCCATGAAGCGGATTTTATTTTACAGTGTCTGCTGAGGAATTTCTCCTCTCCTGTTTTAAAATATTCTCCAGGGATGAACATGCCTGTTTAATTCTGGGAACTCGCCAAATTCATAACCCCATTGGGAGCTGTACTAAGAGGGTGAGTTTGTGATAGAATTTTGTGGAAATATATCATGAATTTCATGTTTATTAAAACATAATAAAACCTATTAAAAAGGAGCCATTTTTAAGTGCAGGCATGCATCATGACAGTCACCACAGCCACGCCCCCACGGCAAGTCCGAACATTCAGGCAGCTGTGTTGATCCATATCAACAAACCAGTTCTAGCTGTTTTCATCTCCACCAGGAGCAGGTCTTTTGTAAACTTGATGGTCTTAATTGCCCATTCAAGACCAAGCCACCCCCAAATACTTTACATTACAACAAGGAACAATATATTGTTGTAGGGAAAATTCATCCCCCCCCCCATCATCCTGGGTTACTGTGAGAATTGCAGCTAAGCTCAGAGGGAACAGGGAACTCTGAGGCAGGTGGCAGATGACATCAGCATCCCTGCTAATAAAAAAGTGCTGGTGCTGTGAGCCCCGGCTGCACTACACCACCGAGAAGGAGTTGATGACTTTCCCTGTTAAGAAAACAGTTTCTAGCAAAGAAGGTAGGAACATATAATACTTGGATACATCCATAAGCTTGTATAACTTAAAGTCCCATTTTTTCCAGCTAATAATTGAATGGTGCTGAGATAAGAGTCCTACACAGGTGAAGCTGCTTTTAAATGGACAGTGCTGTCCAGCTTCACTGCTATAAGATTGCACACCTGGAACGGGAGGTGGAAGGGAACTGCTTAGGTGTGGATGCCAGCAGATGAGCTTCCAGCCAAATAAAGCTGCAGCCCCATTGAATCTAATTACAATCTCCATGTTTTCCATTTGCCTTGAGGGGCAATACAAGGATCTAGTAATCATCAGTGACAGCAACGAAGCTTGCAAACTCCAATTGCAATCAAGAAGTTACACTGGCTGCTGACTTTATATCGCTTGTTGATGCAGATAAAACCACATGCTGCTGTAACACGTCAATCACTGTTTTAGTTTTCATCTAAATAGATCAGATTTCTTTTTGCCTTGCTGCTTTACCACAAATGAGCGTTCATGGATTCCCAGATTTTACTTTGTACTCTTTGATAAATGCATCTGTAGAAAATAATTGTGCTAGTATGAGAGGAAGTGAATGAGCAAGATGGAAAAGAACACCATAAGGGAAACAGTATTTAAGGGGGGGGGACCCTTTCTTCCTGAAGCATCATGTTCTCACTGAATGATGCTGAGCCATCAGTAGGAGTCTTGCAGTTGAACAAATGTGCAAGAAAAAAATGTGGCAAGACAGCTGACTGAATTAGAAACTGGCTCCTTCACTGACTTCCTTTGATGAGGCTTTTCTCCAAGTCCCACTGAAATGAATGGAGGTTAAAAATCAGTGCACAGCGTTTTCCTTTGTAAGGAAGGACCTACTTTTGAGTAGACATGTATAAGATTGCAGTGCCCATATAACCCTTAAAAATCACATAGTGCTAGTACACTTCTCTGTCTCTGTGCGTGTGTATATATGTATGTGTGTGTGTGTGTATATATATATATATATATATATATATATATATATATATAAAACCCCACCCCCAGCTGAAAATGGTATAAAGGGCATGTCAAAATGTTAACTCTTTAATACTTTGGGATGTGTACATGGTTACACCAAAACATTGGTGCTTCAGTCAGGAGAGAATCATACTCTTTCTTCTTGTCCCTGATTCAAGGATTCAATAACTCGATGTGATGAGGGTCTTATTTCAGTACTCTCTTGTAAAATAAAAATGAATGTATAAGGTTATCATTTTTCCAGATATATGTAAGTGGACTTCATGATGACATTTTACATTGCGAACCTTTTGCATGTACATAAAAGATGGTAGCCCCTTGGCATCTTATGAAGCAGCTTGCTGTCATTCACATCTCCACCTGAGGCTATCCATGTGGTGATCTTGTTCTCAGTAATACAAGCAATAAACCCCCCCCAGAAAAGCAGCCCCTGCAATTACAGGAAACCATGAGGGCAAGGGCAGGGGATTGATGACGAATGACAGGGGCTGTTAACTATCACGGATTTTGGTGCCCTATGCATTTTGCAATGGTGTTCTTCAGGAACAGAATAAAACTAATTTATTCTGGTTTTTAAGGATGTTTTTAACATTTTACTATGCCTTTATTCATGATTTTTGTTTTCTGATTTTTTTTTGTAAACTGCCTTTGTTAAATTCAGAAAGGTGGTATAGAAATGCAATCAATCAAATAAAATAAAATCAAAATCTAGAAAAAGCTTCCCCAAACCTATATCACTTCCCCCACTCCAGCTCAGTGAGCACCTTTTTGCAGATCTCAGACGTTATCCCTCAATATATAGTTGACCCAGCACTTGTGGCTTTGGGGTTTGCTATCAGTAATGCAGTTATACAAGGATAATGGGTGGGAAGTGCTGCAAGAATCTGCTTGGAAGCCTTGATTCACTGCAGACATGGTTTATCCTGGAAAATTAGCTTAAGATGTGGTCCGGGGGGAGATGAAGTTACTTGAGCTGGCAAATTCTACAGCTTGGTATATGGAAAATCAGATCATGACTTCTGAACTTCAGCAGTATCTCATGGTACAGGAATCATCAGAAGAAATAAGGAAGTTCCATTTTTGTAGTTTTAGATACCCAGTTAAGCTTTAACCAAGCTGCTTCTAACGAACATCATCTGTACTGTCTGTAATGTCTAAAATCCCTCTCTGGTCTAATGTTAAATTTGTTGATAATCTCTTCCAACTTCCTGATGGTTTCTTATGGAATCCTAGCATAGTTTGCTCCATTGGAAGGCTTTGTAGAGAGGCAAGTAACTGAATAAATATGAGGAATAAATAATTCTTGTCCTAATGAGCCTAGGCCTGTCCTAGGCCTGTCCTGTATTTGCATATCAAGATGATAGGAAGGTGTAGTTGCACTGATGGGGCTTATTTCAGTTCAAGCCTCAGGCCACACTGTAAAATCTGAGGATATTGAAACAAGCAGGATATATTTATATATTTTGCAAAATCTTTTTCTTGTTTTTAATTTATTGTGGTTACAAACCTAAACATACTAGGATGTAAACCCCACTGAAGATAGTGGGATGTACGTCTGAGCAAACCTGCATAGGTTTGCACTTTAAGATTGCAATCCTATACATGTTTACCGAAGAAAAGTTCCATTGAAGTAAATGGGGCTTTCTTCTGAGTAGATATGTATAAGATTGCACTAGCACATCACTTATATTCCAAATGCCCAGCTAAGGGAAAAAAGAGAGGGGGACACAATGGAAAAGATCTGAGTGTATGATTTTGCTCCAAGCAAATACTTGAGTACCAAAAAATGTAATATAGAAATATTGGGTGGAATCCAGACTTAAGGCACAACCCTATGCATGTTTAGACATACAAAAAAAAACTTCCTACAACTCCTAGCATTCCCTAGGCAGCATGGCTAGCTGGGGAATGCTGGGAGTTGTAGGACTTTTTTTCCTGTCTAAACATGCATAGAATTGTGCCCTTAGTCATTTTTAGAGTAGACACATTGAAATCACTTAAGTTCCACTTTGGCTGCTGCTTTGGTGGCTAATGTAGCAAAAATGTTTTAAATAATTGCATAATAAATAATGCAATTAACAAGTTAGAGGTGTTTGGCATAGTCGCAAGCATACATATCATCAGTAAGAGTTGATTCTGAAGTTTAGTTGTATAAACCATAGGTTATCACAAAAAGTTAAAACCAAGATAGGTCACCACCTTTACCATTAACGGAAATAGATTTTAAAAACTGTGCTCTAATTTTCTTAGCTGCAATTGCCAACAAGGGCACCAGTTTAGTAACATAAGGATCATTATCAGATAACAGCACTAGTATTTTCTCAGATAATGTTCTCCCATACATTGTTTTTAACAGCAGAGCAATACATTTCTTTCTTGGAGATAAATGCAACTCACAGAACAATATGCAATGAGCAATATTCTCTATTTGTAGGGCTCTACAAATACATAATGACTGTATAATCAGCAGCTTAGCATACCTTCTATCTAAAAAGGAAGAGGCCATTGTCTGAAAGCATAGCTTGGTTGTAGGCTTGCCTCAAAGGAGAAAATGTCAGAATCTGAAAGAATGGGGATAGGTTTCTAGCATCAATTTTGAAGCCACAGTACCATCTACTGAAATCAGAGGACTGCATAGGATTGATTCCCCAAAGTGAATTGTCTGTTATGCATTTTCCATAACCTTTGAAAGGACATAGTTAAATGATAGCAGAGTTCTTTATTATAGGATCAATGTCTAGATACCAGATAAATGATATTTTTCCAATTAAAATCTATGGATTTGGGTTCATGTTTCTTCAGAGTGACCCACTCTGCCTTCTTGGTGATCTTCTTGTCTTGAAGGCACTATCAGCAGTCTTTGAAATTCTTCTGAAAATGAATTAAGAAGAAAATTCCCATGGATCAGAAAATGCATTTATCCTTATGAGTGATTCACAGACCACTCATACTTCTGTAGGTCCACCAGAATCAGGGGGATGGTATCAGTACATGTTCTTATAACTTTTCTAGGCAGAGTGTGCCCTTCTGATTGGGGAACATTTTTGTTCTAGCAAATGCTGGCACAAGATGTCAGACAGCAGGATATCAATCCTACAGAATGCCAACACCATTACTTTACAATTAGTAAAGGTCAGTGGGTGGCCCTACCTTCTTATAATTGAAAGAAAGCTTCCTGCTCTGTTTCTGTTGCACTGAACTCACAAGTTAATCTTGGCTCTTATCCTAAGTATGCAGCTTCCACACACAGCTGGTTAGTTATATAATGGTGCAGCAGCACAGCATGTAGAGGAAAGAATGAGGAGGAAGGTAGAAGCTGAACTAAGCAGTTCATATCATTTCATAACAAAGAGATTTCAGCTCTGGAGCATGGCAACTGAAATGGAAGAGTCAAAAGCTATCTAGGCATTGTGAAGGGCAAAGACTTGTTCCCTGCTGCTCCAGGGGGTAAGACTAGATGTAGTGAACTTAAGGTAAAGGAGGGTAGATGTCAGTTGAACATCAGGGGAAACTTCTTGACAGTAAAAACAATTCCATAATGGAACCAATTGTCCAGAGGGATGGAGGACTCTTCCACAATGGAGGTCCTCAAGAAGAGGCTGGACAGCCATTTGTTGGGGTTGCTTTAGCTTTGAATTTTCTGCATTGAGCAGGAGGTCGAAATAGGTGGCCTTCACAGCCTCTTCCAATTCTATGATTTTATGATAGGCTACAACTAAATTTGCTTTCAAACTGTGGTACTGGACTCTTACGAGTCCCCTGGACTGCAAGGAGGTCAAATCAGTCAATCCTAAAGGAAATCAACCCTGACTGCTCATTGGAAGGACAGATACTGAAGCTGAAGCTCAAATATTTTGGCCACCTAATGCAAAGAGAAAACTCCCTGGAAAAGACCCTGATGCTGGGAAAGATCGAAGGCAAAAGGAGAAGGGGACGGCAGAGGATGAGATGGCTAGATAGCATCACCGATGCGATGAATATGAACTTGAGCACACGCCGGGAGAGAGTGGAGGACAGGAAGGCCTGGTGTGCTATGGTCCATGGGGTCACGAAGAGTTGGACACGACTTAATGACTGAACAACACAACTAAATTGCTTATAACAAAATGTCCAGGTAGTCAGTAATATATAGAGCCAGTGTGGTTTAGTGGAAGAGGACCATATGGAGGAGGACGATGCACACCACCTTGGCGCACAAACAGACGGACAGACGGACTCTCTCTCTCTCTCTCTTGCTCTCTCTCTCTCTCTCTCTCTATATATATATATATATGGAACAAGCATGTTCTTAACCCATAGAAGTCATAAACTTGGGATTCCAAAAGGCTTTGGATGAAATCCTTCACCAAAGGCTCTTGAGTAAACACGTTGAGTAAACACGTGTAGTCACGTGATTGGATGATGGTAATTGATTAAGAACCAGGAATCACAGGATATAAGTGAATGGACAGTTCTTGCAATGGATGGACAGTGTGGTCCCTCAAGGTCCTGTATTGGTATTGTTGCTTTTTAATTGATTCACCAATGATCTGGAGTAAGCATACACACAGTGAGACAGCATGTTTGTGGATGACAGCAAATGGTTCAGGATGGTGAAAACACAAGCAGAGCGTGAAGAGCTCCGAAAGGATTCTTCCAAACTGGATGAGCAGAGCAAGTAAGAAAATGGCAGATTAGGTCAGGAAGGCAATCTTGGGGTCATGGTGAATATCTCAGTGAAAATGTCAACTCAGTGTGTGGTGGATGTGAAAAAGGCAAATTGTGTACAATGGATTATTAGGAAAGGAGTTGGAAATTAAATATATGATCTGTGTGTGTGTGTGTGTGTGTGTGTGCGTGCGTGCGCGATGCAGCTGCATGTGGAATATGGCATAGAGTTCTGATGGCCCCGTTTCATAAAGGATATCATAGAACTATGGAGTGTGCAGAAAAGGTCAACTAGAATGATCAGTTTAGATTGCCTTCCCCATGATGAAAGGCTAACACATTTGGGGTTCTCTACTTTAGAGGGGAAGACAGTTAAAGGGAAGCCATGATAGATGCTCACAAAATTATGAATGATGTGGAGAAAGTGGATAGGAAAAAAAAAGTCTCCCTCCCTGCATCAGTGTGGTGCAGTGTTCAAGTGTTGCACTAGGACTCAGGAGATCAGGGTTCTAGTCCTCACTCAGCCATGAAGCTCATTGGGTGACTTTGGGCCTGTCACTGATTCTCAGTCTAACCTACCTCACAGGGTTGTTGTGAGGATAAAATGGAGAGGAGGAGGATTACGTAAGCCACCTTGGGTTCCTTGCAAGGAGAAGAAAAAGGTGGAATATAAATGTAATAAATCATCATCGTAATAATAAAAGTAATACTTCTAGACTTTGGCTGATCTAATGAAATTGATGGGCAGTAGATTCAGGACTCCTGGCATATAGAAGGGGAAGAAATGGAAGCAGTGACAGATTTTACTTTCCTGGGCTCCAAGATCACCGCAGACGGTGACTGTAGCCATGAAATTAAAAGACGCTTGCTCCTTGGGAGGAAAGCTATGGCACACCTAGACAGCATAGTAAGAAGCAGAGACATCACCTTGCCGACAAAGGTCCGTCTAATCAAAGCTATGGTTTTCCCAGTAGTAATGTATGGCTGTGAGAGCTGGACTATAAGGAAGGCTGAGCGCCGAAGAATTGATGCTTTTGAACTGTGGTGCTGGAGAAGACTCTTACGAGTCCCCTGGACTGCAAGGAGGTCCAATCAGTCAATCCTAAAGGAAATCAACCCTGAGTGCTCATTGGAAGGACAGATACTGAAGCTGAAGCGCAAATATTTTGGCCACCTAGTGCGAAGAGAAAACGCTCTGGAAAAGACCCTGATGCTGGGAAAGATTGAAGGCAAAAGGAGAAGGGGATGGCAGAGGATGAGATGGCTAGATAGCATCACCGATGCAATGAATATGAACTTGAGCACACTCCAGGAGAGAGCGGAGGACAGGGAGGCCTGGCGTGCTATGGTCCATGGGGTCACGAAGATTCGGACATGACTTAACGACTGAACAACAAGATTCAGGACAGACAAGAGATAGCACTTCTTCATACAATTCATAACTAATGTATGGGTTTTGCTGGCACAAGATGTGGTGGACATTGCTATTGATTCAGAGGGCTTTAAAGGGGGATTTGACAAATGTATGGAGAATCAGTATACCTTCCATACAGTTACTATCCCTGTTACTATCCTGGCCAAGGAGGGGCATTGGGCTGTATCTTTAGAAAATGTTTGTGGGATATATGTAAGTAGAAAAATACATTATCTGCATGCAGAAGGTCCAGGTACTGGGGTCTTGGTTTCTCCAGCTAAAAGGATCTCAGATGGGAAGGCTGGTAAATATCATTAGTTGAAGTCTTGGAATGCCTTCTACTATTAAAATCAGAGCAGAAGCACTCAGCTAGATAGGCCAGTAGTCCAACTCAGTACAAGGCAATGTCGTATGTTTAACATGTGGATTTTCAGTGGGCTGGTCCTGAAGGAATTCATTGTTCAACTTTATTGATGGAAGCCCTAATGCAGACTCTGAAGAGTCTCTAGCTCACACATGCAAGATCTGTTTTTTGAGTCCACATGATGTCTCCTGAGATCACTCTCACATGGAGAAATGTAAAGGGCATACTCATGTTACATGGATACACTCTGCTGTGATTTACACATCTGCAGCAACTTTTTCTGGAGCTGCCATCATCATGGAAATAGTGTAGCAATGATTCACTGCTGTTTTATGCATTGCATTTATCCATGCAATCCTCTTCCCAGGAATATGCAAGAGGGATTGCATGAAAGGAAACATGCAACTGGTCCTCAGTGTCATCCTTATAGTGATTAAGACAGAGACTATCATGGCAAGAAAACAGCAAGAAACTATAAAGGCAACTAGCAAGAGTAGTGCAGAGGTACTGAAATTGCTTGTTTCTAAGAAGCATACGTATTTCTCTTTGATTCTAGACTAGACATAGTATAGTTTTTTTCAGAGCTACTACAGTATTCATGTAAGTCACTGAGTCTTTATACCATGACAGCAAAACTGCACTGGATGACAGCTGATGACAACTGATTTCCATTCTTTACACAATCACCATACAATGATGACCACTGTAACATCAAACTCAGGGGGGATCGCATACCTTTATTAAGGGACTATTTGGGCAACAATTCAGTTGCTCTAATTGGCAGAGGACAAGATTCTCTGCATTGTAATTGCTATCTGACTGACATACAAACTAAAAAGCCTTTTAAAAAAAGGATTCCCTCTCTCTAGATAGTCAAATCTGATTGTCCAGACTATTTGCCACCTTCCTACAAACTCACAAATTGGAGAACCTTTTGGAAAGTATTGTTTAAAAACCCCACAAACCCTTCTTTTTGGCTTTGACTATGTTTGTCAAATTTCTGTCCAGTGAGAAGTGCAGCACAGGTTTAATAACAGAGGTACCACATGAGACATCAGTAATGTTTATATTCAGATGCTGAAACATAGGAAGATTACAAGGGAAATTATAGTTTAAATTAACAGCTGGGCACTGCCACCTTCCCCAATAGAATGCCACTAGAAAGAATATGTATTGCAATATATATTGTCTGCCACAGATTGCTAGGGAGACAGAGATCATAGATGAAATGTGGAACAAATGCCAATCAAAGTAGAACTTTGGAAGGACAAACCATCTAGGGTTGTATTCCAAGGAGAGGATTGGTTCTAAAGGTGTCCTTTCACTCACAGAAGGACTCTTCAACTTACAGAAGGAGTCTTCCACACATGAAAGGACTCCTTCTGTGAACACAAGAGCATCAAGGGATCCAATGCCCAGTTTTCAAGGCTTCTGTTCATTGATGCCAATGGAGAGTTGGGGAGGGGATGGTTTGTGTGTATGGGGGGGGAGCTTTAACCCTCCCCTCCCAGTGTGGGGTGGTCCCAATCCACACACACTTACTTTGCAAAGAACATGCTTTGCAAAAAAGAAATTGTCGCCAGCGACATGCTATGCAACTAACATAACATGTAGTTTGTCCCTAAGAGAGGAAATTGGGAGGGGCCGTGGCTCAGTAGAGCACCTGCTTTGCATGCAGAAAGTCCCAGGTTTGATCCCCGGCATCTCCAGGTAGAGAGGAAAAGCACCTGCCTGAAACCCCGGAGAACTGTTTCCAGTCAGTGTCGACAATACTGGGCTAGATAGACCCATGGTCTGACTCAGTATAAGGCAGCATCCTATATTCCTCTGAGGTTGCCCCAAGAGGCCTCTTAGTCACCACAGAGGCTTCTAGGGCAACCAGATATTTCTCAGTGAGAAGGGCACCTCTTCAGACAGGTTCTTCCCTTCCCAGACACTGAGAGAGAGGGGTCATCCTGTCATAGCAGGAGATGATCTGGTCCTCAAGCAGCTTGGTCAGAGGGTCTGCAGGCTGAAAAAAAAGATTACATGTAAATCTCCCACACAGCTGCTATTAGGTCTGGGGGGGGACGACACATTTACAGATGCTTGAGCTTGTGTGTGTATGTAGGGTAGGGGTGGGGTGGGGGAGCCGTATTGAAGAAACGGCATGGCAGGAAAGGGTTAAGCACCCTTTCCCAGAGCACCACTTCCTTCATCTTCAAAGTAGCTCTTCTGGGGCTGCTAATTTAGCCAGCCAAAAAGCACAGGAGATCCAATTCACCGATCTCATGTTTTGGCCCTTTAATTTCAATGGGACGGAAAGGGCCTCCATAGGGTTAAATCTATGCACAGTTATACACAGAGGGCCAATTCACAAATCACATTTTGGGGTGTCTCATAAGAGGTTTTAAGTGCACACATGAAAGTGTAAAGGGTAAACATGACAATCATGCGATTGGAAACATGTCTATTGTACAGATAAGATACGGTAGCTGTCATTGGCTGCAGCTCCATGTGGACTGTATCTGCAGTGGCCAACCCAGGTTGGTCTCTGCATAAGGTGTGAAATGGCCCTCAACATTTTTCCTTTTGTTATGCAACTGAAACATTTGTTCTCATGGGGGGGGGGGGAATAAGCAGCAGAAGATGTCCTGAAATGCTGCAGCACAAATCTCAGCTGGATAAATGAATGGGGGGATCCTCTGATTAAATACCACAGGATGCAGTGGGTTGCACCATTAAATTCATAGCTCATTCTCTTATTATTTTGTTTTTACTTCCAGCCTATTGCTTCTTTCTTTCAGTCCAAAGATCACTGTCTTCTTAGGAAGCAACGTATGGGAAATTCAGCATAAATCTTAGCATTCAGCATCCATGAGGGGCGGGGCGGGAAACCACAGCTTTCCTCCATATTGAACATCGGCATATTGTTTTTCTCCTAGACCTGGATTTGGACATCCTCATTGACCTGCTTCCAAATCTGTTCTGCTGGAATGAGCTACCACTAGTGCTTTCTAAATCTTCTCCAGTTGTATAGGTTGTCACAGAGAGAAAGGCCAGGATCTCTTCTCGATCATCCCAGAATGCAGGACACGGAATAATGGGCTCAAGTTACAGGAAGCCAGATTCTGGCTGAACATCAGGAGAAACTTCCTGACTGTTACAGCAATACGACAATGGAACCAATTACCTAGGGAGGTGGTGGGCTCTCCCACACTGGAGGCGTTCAAGACGAGGCTGGACAGCCATCTGTCAGGGATGCTCTGACTTGGATTCCTGCATTGAGCAGGGGTTGGACTCAATGGTCTTGTAGGCCCCTTCTAACCCTACTATTCTATGATTCTATATACAGTATCTAATATTTTAGGAAAAGCCATACTGTACCGTTTTCTTCCAAGCAACAGCTCTGTCTGAAGGAGACCATGCATGATAGGGGTCCCCAACCTTTTTGGATCAGTGGAAACACTTGGAATGTATGCCAGCAAGATGTAGGGGTTAGAGTATAGGACTAGGACCAGGGAAATCCAGGTTCAACTCTCCACTCAGCCAGCTAGAAAGCTCACTATCCAGCCCACAGCCAGTCACTATCTCTCCATCACAGGGTTGTGAGGATAAAATGCAGGTGGGGAGAAACATGTTTTCTGTCTTGCGCTCCTCAAAGGAAAGGTGAGGTACAAAGGTAATAAATAAATAACTTTAAGAATAAAATCTAAAAATAAATTTTGAGGCATAAAAATGTATCAGGGACCATATGAGGCCCTGAGTTACCAAAGCAAGTGAGTTCTCAGTAGAATTCTGATCTGGTGTGTTCATAATTCCACCCAACTTTGCCACCCAACTCTGCAAGACTGTCACCAAAATCCATTTTGTAAAAGTGGGATCAAATCTACATTGAAAATCAGCCCTCAATTACATGCTACTTTCAACACATCTTGTTTGAACGTTAGTAGCAACCTGTGTTCTAATGAAACCATAGCCCTGTTCAGTGTTCACTGCCCACACAATTAGAATCACTGGAAAGCGAGAGCGGGTTTGTGTTCATGGCCCTGCCTGCTCTATCATGTTCTCATTGCTTGGCTCCATTGTGCCCCACAAGTTAGAGGGCAATTGTCTCCAATGAAGACCCTGCTCTACTCAATTTAGAATCCTGTGTCGTTAGGGGAGATTCTCTGCTGCAGAAGTTACTGCAGAGGAGGATGGAACTGAGCAACAAGAATGTGTTAGAGGGAGTGTAGCCAATGAGTGAGTCTCACTGTCTGCTCATGTGATTCTAATTGTGTGTGTTGGGGGGGGGGGGATACCTGAACAGAGCTACCTTGTGAGATTGTGAAAAATATTTGCCCCAGAAGCCTTTGCATCTTGCAAGAGTCCTGTACCAACCTGCATAACAGGCTACCTTGCAGCAGATATCTACCCAAAACAGGTATTTGGTCTTCCACTGTTTTCTCATAAATTGCTACACACTCCTAAGCTATGCTTTTTATAGAAAAACAAATGAAATATTAAGATATATTCCTCTATTAAGTTCAAATTAATTTGATTCTAGAAAGGCATTCTAACAGAAGCATTTGTGCTGACATGCTGTGACCTTTGACTGAACTTCTCAGTGGCCTCTAATCTTCCTGACATGAGAAAAGCAATGCAGAATATTTTCCAAGCTAAACTCAGGAAAAACAGGTTTCCTACCTAAAGTGAGGAAAAATGTGCAGCAGATAAGAAAGTTGGACTATTGTTCACATGTCCTGCTTATAACGCAAATTACATGAAATACTGTAAAAAGCAAACAGGACCTATGAAAAAGAAGCAGATGTTATCCTGTTTTAAAGGGAAGTGTGGCTCAAAAAAGCTGACAAGTAATGTAGTAAATGTATTACTTCCCAAAAGTATAGCTGAGAACTTTGGTAGAAATAATAATGAATTGTTAAAGAAATTCCATCCTGCGGAAGGGAAACATACACAAGCAGTTCAGAAGAAATCATCTAAATATGAAAGGGAAAATGCAGCAACTCCAGGACATTCCACCTATTCTCACAGAACTAAACATCAGTTCTTACAGGATGCTATGTCTCAGGAGGGCAATGGCACCAGTCTTCATTGAATTCTCTACCCTGTTTTGCTCCCAGCTCAAATTTATTTATTTATTTATTTATTTATTTATTTATTTCATTTCTATACCGCCCAATAGGCGGTTCACAAAAATTAAAACCAAACAACACACAATAAAACAATTTAAAATATATAGAACATTAAAACCACAATATAACAATACAACCACAATAAAACCTAGCAGCAGTGCAGGAGTTTAAAATACAGATTTAAAACAACAAAGATAAAAATTTAGAAAGCTAAAATGCTAAAATGCCTGGGAAAATAAAAAGGTCTTCACCTGGCGCTGAAAGGAATACAATGTAGGCGCCAGGCGAACCTCACTAGGGAGCTCATTCCAGAGCCGGGGTGCCACAACAGAAAAAGCCCTCCTCCTAGTAGCCACCCGCCTCACTTCCTTTGGCAGGGGCTCACGGAGAAGGGCTGCTGCTGATGATATTAAGGTCCGGGCAGGCACATATGGGAGGAGGCGATCCTTCAGGTAACCTGGCCCCAAGCCGTTAAGGGCTTTGAATGTTAACACCAGCACTTTGAATCGGGCCCGGAAATGGACTGGCAGCCAGTGCAGCTGGAAAAGTACTGGTGTAATATGAGCTTGCAGGCCAGTCCCTGTTAACAATCTTGCTGCCCTATTTTGGACCAGCTGAAGTTTCCGGACCGTTTTCAAAGGCAGCCCCACGTATAACGCATTGCAGTAATCCAGATGAGAAGTTATCAGAGCATGGATAACTGTAGCTAGGCTATCTCTGTCCAGATCAGGGTGTAGTTGGTATACCAGCCTAAGCTGATAAAAAGTGCTCCATGCCACTGAGTTCACCTGTGCCTCAAGTGACAGTTCTGGATCCAAGAGCACCCCCAAACTATGAACCTGATCCTTTAGGGGGAGTGCAACCCCCTCCAGAACAGGTTGAATATCACCTAGCCGGGCAGACAAACCACCCACTAACAGTACCTCTGTCTTGTCTGGATTGAGTTTCAGTTTATTAGCCCTCATCCAGTCCATTACCGTGCCCAGGCACTGGTTCAGAACAGCCACTGCCTCACCTGGTTTTGATGAGAAAGAGAGGTAGAGCTGAGTGTCATCTGCATATTGATGGCACCTCAGCCCACACCTCCAGATAACCTCCCCCAGCAGTTTCATGTAGATGTTAAACAGCATGGGGGATAAAATAGAGCCCTGTGGAACCCCATGGCACAATTGCCATGGCACAGAGCAATAATCCCCCAGCACCACCTTCTGGAATCGGCCATCCAAGTAGGAGCGGAACCACTGTAGTGCAGTGCCTCCAACTCCTAACCCAGACAACCTATCCAGAAGGATACCATGGTCGATGGTATTGAAAGCTGCTGAGAGGTCCAGGAGAATCAACAGGGTTGCACTCCCCCTGTCCCTCTCCTGGCAGAGGTCATCCCACAGGGTGACCAAGTCAGTTTCCGTTCCAAAACCAGGCCTGAAGCCCGATTGAAATGGATCTAGATAATCCGTTTCATTCAACAGTACCTGTGGAGCTGTCCTACAACCACCCGCTCAAGCACCATGCCCAGGAAGGGGATTTTGGCCACTGGCCTATAATTGTTAACATCCTCTGGGTCCAGGTTAGGCTTTTTCAGGAGTGGTCTAATTACTGCCTCTTTTAAAGCGGCAGGCACCACTTCCTCTCTCAAGGAGGAATTTACAACCTCCTGGACCCAGCCGGACAACCCCTCCTTGTTTGATTTAATAAGCCATGAAGGGCAAGGGTCAAGCACACAGGTGGTCGATCGGACTTGGCCAAGCACCTTGTCCACATCCTCAGGCCTCAGTAACTGAAACTCATCCAATAAAACTGGACCAGACGGTGCGCTGAACGCCTCTACCAATGGAACTGCATTAATGGTGATGTCCAATTCATGACGAATGTGAGCGACTTTATCCTCAAAGTGCTGTGCAAACTTGTCACAGCGTGCTACCGAGGGTTCCACTGTCTCTCTCCCTGGCCCAGAATGTAACAGGCTGCGAACCACTCGGAAAAGCTCCGCTGGACGACACTGAGAAGATGCAATGCTGGTGGAAAAGAACTGTCTCTTTGCCACCCTCACCGCCACAGAGTAGGCTTGATAGTGGGCTCTTACCTGTGTTCGGTCAGATTCAGCACGGGTTTTCCTCCACCTGCGTTCTAGCTGTCTCCCCTCTTGCTTCATTGCCCTCAGCTCAGGTGTATACCAAGGAGCTGGCTGGGCTCTGATCAGAGGGAGAGGGCGCTTGGGCGCGATCGTGTCAACCATCCGAGTCATCTCTGCATTCCACAGAGCGACCTGGGCTTCGACAGGAGCACCAGCCATACCAGCAGGAAAATCCCCCAGAGCCCTCTGGAATCCATCGGAATCCATTAATCTCTGGGGGCGGACCATTTTAATAGGTCCCCCACCCTTGCAGAGGGGGAAGGCTGCCAGGAGTCTAAACCTCAGCAGGAAGTGATCTGACCATGACAAAGGGACAGATGTTAATTCCTCCACTTTCAAAAATGTTATTGGGTGAGATATTTCACTACCTTAAAGGCAATGTTCCTAGAACTAAACTTAAAATGCTTTAAAAGTGTGTTTTGGTTGTAACAATGATATTTTTTTGGATTTGTTCAATGCTCTTATATATCAAATGGAAATGTAGAAACTGTTTTAGATTTTAAAGATAAAAAGACATGCCTAAACTCAAAGTCCTCTATCTAGACGTTCTGTGTGTTAATACCAGGAATGTTGTAAATTTACTAAATTCCTAGGTGACACTTTGTACCTGGAATATGGCATAGGATACACCTGCTGATCCATGATCAAAGCAAAATACAAAAATCTGGTATCATAATATCCCTAGACAAGGACAAATCTGTCACAAGATGTCTTTTTAATCTAAACAATATCTGCTCTGCCAGCTGCTGCATAGATTCCCACCCATAGGCTACTCTACACTGAGTCAAGAGTCTCCCTGAAAAATAACTTTGCCTCTTCATTCCAGAACAGTATTTCTCTCCCTCTCTACCCACACACCCAACAATTCATGCACATGAGGTGGAGATTTCTCCCTCAGAAACTCTTTGTCCGTCATAGGGTGGCCACTTACACATCACCAAAAGAAGAAGAAGATGCATCATCAACAAAGAAGACAAAAGAGGACACAGATTTGCATTAAATCTACTTATGGTGATTTAAATGCAAATTTAGAAATAATGGCTATAATTGAAATAGAAATTAAATAATTTCACCATAGTCTGGGGTAAAGTCTGTGTCCAGGTGGCCTGTGTGCCTCCTCAGTCTGCTGTCCAGGTACGGTTGGCCAATTTCAAGACCCCTGGATTCCCTTCTTTTGGTTCCTTATCTTTAAACTGGACTTGGGCTGGACAGATTTTCAAATGGAAAACACCTTCAATTAGAGGACTACTCTCTGACAGCCTTTCAAACAGAGCACTGTCCTCTGTAAAGTGGGACCCATGGCCACCTTAGCCCCTCATAATCTCATCAGGGAGTGCTAACTCATTCAGGCCATAGCAACAGTAACTTACACATACTTTGTGATGTCACAAGAGTTCATGTAGTTTTGACCAAAGTTCACATTTTTCTCAGTCATTTTGTCAGTGATAATGGGAGATGGCAGGAACAGCATATACATAAACATTTGAAACAATGCCACATATACCTGTCCCTCTCATCTGGTTTCCAGAAACCTCTCATCACTTATCAGTAGTAAACAAGTAGACTAGTTATTTTATTTATCTTACTCTTATTGTGTCTTATTTTTACTCCACCTTTCCGTATGAAACTTCCATGGTGGTGAATAGCAAAAAGTAAAATAAAAATAAATCATACAACATTCAGCAAAAGAGAAAAACAATAAAAGACAATAGAAGTTGTTAAATAACTGCAATAAAGGCAGAATTAACATTATCATCTTTCAAAAACTTGGGAGGATAACATTATTTAAAGCACAGCTTATTTACATAATTTGTACTGTTACTGAGAACAGCTTTAGCATTTACTTCACATCTGATCTATTTAAAATTCAAAATATGGAAATAATACATGGATAGCTGGATATACATGGATATTTTAATGGCACGCTATACCATCTGACCCCCACCCAAACCTCCCACAGACATACTTAATATATTTAGCTGAAACAATAATTGTACATGATTTTCATCTAGTTCTCATCTGGCCAATAATCAGATATGAGGGCAGTGTTAAAAAATGTAGAAGACAGGCAACGTATTTCTCTTACATAATTTTAATTATTTTGTCTTTGGAATGATTTGTCTCCACAAATGAATCCAAAAATCCCACTGAATGAATAATGAAACAAGAATGCATTTGACAAGAGATTTAAACATTTGTAGCAGGAAAAAATCATTCGTATCTTGGGAAATTAAATACGGAAGCTGTTGAAAAATAACATTGAATTCTTCCCATAATCTATTTATTATCATTACAGTTATTTATATACAGGTTTTATGATCTAGTCTGTAGCTGGGATGATTATAGCAATCTTTTGTTTTTCTTTCTTTCCTCCCTAAACCCACTGCAATAGAATTAAAATTGTATTTGACTTGTTTTGTTAGATGTCTGAGAATATTGGCTTATGTAACAATAAACATTAACCTATCTGTTGAATCATTATGTAAGCAACATTTATAGCACTTCTTTTTGCCTGCAATTCTGTTCCCACTTACTTGGGGGAAAGCCCCACAGAACTTACTTTCTGAGTAATATCTAGGATTGCAGTGTTACTCATTTTTCAATTTTTTTGTGTAAAGGGAGGCCATATGAGCTAGTATTTAGAACCAATCATTTTAGCTACTCTACCCCATCTCTTCTAGTTCTCTCCCCCCGCCCCCTCAGAACTCATGCTGTTCAGAACATGGTTGCAAATATGAGGCTTACAGACAGGAGTTTAATGTTTTCAGTACTGCTGAGTATCAAGCTGTTAGCTTGTTGTAAAAGAAATAACAATGTGCTAGCAATCTCTGTTTCCTAGAATCATAGAATAGTAGGGTTGGAAGGGGCCTATAAGACCATCAAGTCCAACCCCCTGCTCAATGCAGGAATGTTGCCTGTGCAGGTTTCAAAACCTGCACAGGCAACATCTGTGGGCTGGCACAAGTCTATCTGTTGGATTGGAGTGCAGGGTGGGGGGATGGCCCCAGATTCTCTGGCTATAGGCTTGTTTTCATTTTGTTCATTGGCTTTTTTCAGATGATCAAGACTGTAAAGAAGCCACCGTGGCTTCTCCCACTGCCCCCGTGCATGACTACCATTTGCATAATCCCCCAGGATGCAGTGCAGGTTGGTGTGTTGTCTGAACATGGCAGGAGTGGCTTTGTACCCACCCTAAAACCTATGATGTGCAGCTGAGGTTGTAGGGTGGATACAAAGCCACCCCCCACCCCTGTGCCACATGCCCAGTTTGGATGACAATGACATGCTAACCCGTACTGCATCCTGGGGATTATGCAAATAGTAGTTGTGCTTACAGAACAGGCGGGGGGGAAAGCCACAATGGCTTCTTCCCTTGTTACGATCATTCGAACCCAGTCATTATCTTTGCAGGGAGCAGTAAAAGGTGGTGGAGGGAAAGCAAGAAATTACTACCCACAACTGTGGTAGAGAACAAGTTCCTACTTTCCCTCTGAGCCACACGCATGGCTTTGAAGGGGAAAACTGGCCAGAGCATCTAGAGTTGTGAAAACATATATTGACTTCTGCACCTTCCCTTGCTATGAGTTGGATCCAGGATCTACCTTCCATGGACAGAAGGGCTCTGCTCACAGAAGGTGCCTCCATCCAATTTTCGGGCATCCCCCCCACAGCTCACCTCATTCCTCAGTCTCCCAATCCTGGATGTAGCATTTTCAGAGGGCTGGAAGGTGTGCCATGTGGGAAGAGGAGGTGGGGAATTCTGTTTCCACCAGGTCAGTTGCACCTGCCTAAATATGGATCTGACCCTATATGTGCTGTGCTAATGCAGAAATGTATACTGTTCTAGGGGGATGAATCTTGGATTTACACAGATGAGCTGTGCAATGTGTACTTATCTGGATCACTGGATGGGAGACTGTAAGCCATTCTGATCTCTATTGAGGAAGAGTGGGGTATAAGTAAAATAAATAAATATGAGTAATCTGACATGGCATTGCATTAATGTATGTGTCTGAGGATGTATGAGAAATTCATTTCAGTTCACTTTTGACCAGAATATACCTAGTTCACACCTTCCGGAAATGAACACACAACTGAATTTTCATCTGTGGTCAAAGTCCATACATTTCCAAGCTTGAAATACGATTTGTGGAACAACAGCAACAACAAAAGCATTCTAAAAAATGCGTACATTTTAAAGATGCTGACAAAAAATGCATTCTTTTGAAAAATAATTATAAACTGCTTATTTATTAAATGTAAAATGCTTACATTTTAAAAATGCACATGATTGATGCATACAACTCGCAATCTGATACGGACTCAAGTCAGACTGAGCTTCAAGGTGGAATTTGGAGAACCTTAACAAATCTGAGTTTTGCTGATTTCCAAATCCCTAGTTATGTCCAATATATTTCATCACCCACCAGCATATGTATGTGTGTGTGGCTTGAGAATTATCAGGACTGTTGTGTGCCATTGATTTTGGTGGAATCAAAATTTTGGCTTACATTGCTTGGTCTCTGCATAATGTAGGATAAAGATCTCACAAAGGCATAAATGTTATCCCTTTGGGTTCCATCATTCTGATATTGCATATGTTCTCGATGAACGTAAACTAACACCAGAGTTTATGAAGAAACTGGTCAGCAGCCACACAAAGTCAGGCAGGCCTTCACCACGGAGATGATGCAAAAACTCTTCTTTATGATTTTACTGCCTGAATGCTTTTTAAAATTCTGTTCTTCATTGTTACCTTATAATGCTTGCCATTTCCTCCAGATTCCATGTCCTGATAAAATAGATTCTGTTGGGGACAGAAAATTATTGCAGGCCTTCTATGGATCTTTCTTTCTTCCTTTCTTCCTTTCTTTCTTTCAATTAACATTATTTGCACTAAAGTATATGGTGAGACAATTTACACCAGTGAGGCTGTAAACATACTTACAGCAGAGTTAGTATTACTAAATACAGCAAGATATACTTCCAAGTAAACCTGCATGGGATTGTATGGTGAGCCATAAAAATTCATCATTTGATGACAAATGCATATTTTCAAATGTTTGTCTCTCTGGATAAATCTGTAGTTTATCAGCTTCATTTTTCTCAGAATTGTTCAACATTATTGCTTTTTGTCTCTTGAAACTATGGAAAGCACTAAAAGCAAGTGTGCTTACAAGATGCACCCCTCCCCAAAAAAATCCAACAGAAAAAAAAACACCCCTCACACAAACATTGACACTGGTAACAGCTCCAAAATGACTCATCCAAAGATTTCTTTCCTAAATGAACACTATTATTTTCTTGTTTTCTTTTCTGTTCTTGATTGTCTTGTATTTCTAACAATAGATAGAAATAATGATAGCGAGAAATGGAAATGGAACCAGCAATGTCAATTTGAAACAATACATTAACATGACTCTATTTTAGGGAACCTCTCAAATAGCATGCAAAATGTCCTACTTAAAAAAATGGAAATACATTTGGCATATTTGCTTTTCTTCCCTGTTGCCTTCTGGTAAGTTCATGAGAGTAGTCACCAGCCAAATAACTTTGTTAAATGATCCCATGTATATTTACTTGGATGATAAGTCCTACTGAGTTCAGTGAGACTGCACTCCCAAATCAGTGTACCAAGTATAGTGGCCATAGTCCTTGATCCATTTACATATGGATGTTGACAACAGCTTGATGTTCAGTGTTTAATCTGTGCCAAAAGGTCCCCCAGTTAATCCATAAACCCGATGTCTGAAGTAGTTGTGGGCATAGTTCTTTAGATTTCAATGGTGTTGGAATGAGATTGTGATGGAATAAATGGTTTGTGGATTGCAATCAGAGGGCATGACACCAATGGGAATTAAAAGCAATTTTGGCTGTATTGTGCTCACAGGTTGTTTTTGTACTTGTATTCAATACAAGTAGCTGAAACAATGGTTTCTCAACCTGTCCTTAATACTAATACAAAAGCTAGGTAAAATCCATACACTTAAAAATGGGCAGGTATACCAGCTTCTAATTTGATTTCCCATCCCTATTTGCTTCGGGTTCTATTAAAATGATGGATGTTTCATTGTGACTACATACAGGGCACAACCCTATACTGAAGATCCATCGGCTGAGGGACTCTAGGACTCAGCAGAAGCGCCACTAAATTGGTGGAATGCGAGATATTCCACTGTGATGATAGGTACACTGCCAGGAAGGCTAAAACTGTTGCAGGTGGGGCATGGCTGGCACAAGCGAGAAGCACACTTACACTGTATCCTATGACCCATCAATCCATGGCCACACTCCTGTTGCCAACACTACATTACACCAGCTCCAGACCTGGCAAAAATAATTTCCTCCCACTGATTTCAGTGGGAAGGGAAAATAGATTAAAAAAAAAAAGCCAGCCACACATTTACGACTGCGGACTGCCTTGCTCATGTTGCTGTGGCAGAGCATAGGATATGGTGTAACTCAGCACCCCATCACAGCACATGATCATCAGTATATAAACACACATGCAGACCATGACTCAGAAGAAGGGGCTCACAGCATGTGGCTCTCTCTCTCTAGCCCCATGTTGTACACATTTAGAAAGTGGAGGCTGGTGGCTCCAATTCCATTGGGGCTATGAATCCATTCTGGGTATCGAGCAGCACTTTAAAGAACCTAGCCAAGGGGCTGAACCTATTCTGGGGATAGGGTTAAGCACCTTGGATAGCTGGTTTAAAGTTCTGGCTGGTTCTGACTGAAACTCAGAATGGATTTACAGCCCTGCCAAAATGGGAGCCACCAGCCTCCACTGCACTTAGACCTCACAAGGGGGAACTCTGGGGATGGGAAACCACCACGAGAAAGGGCACTTTGCACACAAAAGGGAGCACTTTGCACAAACCAGGCTGGCCTCAGAATACACACTGGAACTCGAACACTGCCGAAAAACTTCAGAGGGGCCTTCCCTTGGGACTTCAGACACAAACACCGAACACCAGACTCCACTCCAATAACTGGGGGTGTCAAAACAGAGAACCCCACACAGCTAAGCAAGGGAAGTGGAGGGGAATAACTGCTGTAATACATAACTGCCACTACTGTCTCTCTTGTCTTCCTCGCCCCCTTTGCCATTGGCAAAAGTGCTCATGAGTCATTGGCTCCCTCCATGTGTGGGTAGTATGTTGGCATCATCACCAGCACAGTCCCCAATTGGTGGGTAACGGTGGTGCTTCCAGGGATGCTGTGTGTGTGTGTGTTATTTGTATGCCACTTCTGTACTTTCTACTTAGGGGCTTTCCCCCTCTCCTACCAGGCTCAGCATGCATTGAATACTGCAGCAATTCCACCAGTGTTTCTGATCCCAGCATAACCTGAGTGTAGGATTGCTCTCTTGGTGCATTATTCTGTAATTGGCTACAAATAAACCTTGGGAATGAGAATAGGTCCATCATTTCAGTACCTCAAAAGATTTTCTCTTTCACTTCCAGAAGAAACAAAAATGAAGCAGATTATCACCATATATATGACAATGGAACCAATTACCCAGGGAGGTCATGGGCTCTCCCACACTGGAGGCATTCAAGATGAGGCTGGACAGCCATCTGTCAGGGATGCTTTGACTTGGATTCCTGCACTGAGCAGGGGTTGGACTCGAGGATCTTATAGGCCCCATCCACCCATCCCTACTATTCTATGATTCTATGAATTCATATTTTCCTATTCACTTTTCACACTCAGAAATCACACTCAAGACTTTCTGCAAGCCGCAGTTTTATTTATCCTCTTCTCCACGGTGTGTGGCACAACACTTTTGCTTCAGTGATCTGAGTGTCATTTACTATGCTTGTTTTATAGGAACCTCATCCCTAACTCACTTTTGTCCATTCAAGGGCTCATCTGTAAAATGAATCTCTTCTGGGAGGCATGCTGGGTACAGGAATCCTGTCCTGCCCTTGAGGCACTGAATTAAGACTAGACTGGCACTTGAGTCCTATTAGTATCATGGCAGGCGTGGGCAAATGCCAGGCTTGCAGGACTTACTTTTTCTTTTAAAACTAGAATCCCAGGATCCACCAGCTGGAGCCAGATGCAAAAGACAAACTCTTAGCACTAAAGAATTCTGAGTCCAGGGAATTTATTTTGAGTACCAGCACTGAGTAGATTTCACAGTCCTTCCACACAAAGATCCACTCCTGCTTACTTGAAGATTTCATAATTTCAGCAAAAAAAGAAAAGAAAAAAAAAAGGAGGGCTTTTGTTGCTGCTGTTGTTCAACAACTGGGAGTCAGAAATCCTTACTGATCTACTGCAAACCACTCAGACATACACCAGTATATCCTGATCTACCTTTGGTCCACTCCTCCTTTTTGGTTCTCTAATTCTGTCATCACCCTCTTAGGGGCATCACTACATAGAGTTCTGAGTGGATCAGCTTAATGGAGTGGGGTCCAAACCACCATTTCTTCTGGGGCAGAACTGTTCTTTTCATGCAGACTGCACTATGTCTGCACAGTCCATGCAGAGAAGCAACGTCTTAGCTATTATCGGAGAGTCTTGAAAAGTTCAAGTGATAAGCCAGCAAGGAAGAAATGAAGAGCTGTTTGGCAGACAGCCCCAATCCTCCTCCCGTCACTTCCTCCCCCCATAAACCACCTGATTCATGGGGTTTCCACTTTTTCAGCTACTGAAGCTGCTCTTTATTTCGAGTAACTACTCTTGATACTGCACCACTGTTATGCATGAAAACAATTTTTTTCATAGAAAAGTACCTGCGTAATGTATTCTACGTACGAAGTCCACCCCCCACTCCACACATGTCATGTGAATGCTAATCTTTAAATTAATGCACTGACCATAAAGAGTTAGGAAAGTTTCAGAAAGCAGCGGCTCAGTCCCGTATTGCTCTAGCGGATCACTCCCCCCGCCTTTCTTGTTTTGACACTGTCCATGGTGCTGATGTTTGGTTTACAACTACTACTTTAGCACAGGGCATCTTGTGATTGACTGGATTTAGTGGAAACAAATAGACCCAAAGCCATGAACTTTGTCTGCTAAATCAGTCACGGCAAGCCATTCATTACCTCCTCCTCCCCGCATCCCCAATTTGCAAGTAGGAAAGATTTCCCCTTTCTGCATGTTCTATGGAACTGAAGTGAATATTCCCTGGGTCGCCATGGTGATAGTGAGCTCTGTTCCTTAGAGCAAGACAAATTAGGCAACACCTCATTAGCCTGAAGACTTCTCTCTATAGCTGCTCTGCACATCATAGAACTACTTCTCCCCAAAAGATTCGGAGAGGCACTCTGCATGATTGTGTGACATTGCGTCCCTGTGCCACACGTCTCTCCAGTCCTTGTCATGTTTTCCCCACAGTGTGTAACCATTGCTCCACTATGATGCAAATTTAGGGGGCATTTGGTGCCACTGAAATCTGGGAGAATTCTGCCCCTGGCTACAGTTGGGACAAAAATGGCACCACCAGCCCTGCCTTTTCCAATTCAAGCTTCATGTGAACGATCTTTCCTATCTAGTGAATGTTGCAGGAGAAAAGTCTTACGTGGAGCATTACATTGCCTTCAGCAAGTGCTTTAAATGAGGAATTAAGTGGCCTAGTCAGTTACATAAATGGTTTGTCTTCCTGTCACCATGAAAGAAATAAATGTAATAATTTGTTCTTGGTTAACAAAAAAATGTAAAAAAGGATCCAAATAGTTTTTTTTCAATCATATTTTAAAAATACATTACTAGCCTCGCAACTTCGGTAGCACACAATTCTAATTTTAGCCAAGAGGGTTTGTCAGAGAAAGGAGACGAAAGCACAACTTTCAAGAATCCCAGGGCTATATGGCATTTACGATCTTATGATTACTTCCCCTTCTCTTATCCCACCCCCCCTTCACATCTGGCTGTGGCAACAGAAATCACCAGTGAAGGTACTCCCCCTCCCCTTCTGGTAAACAGAAGCTCCACATTTCAGAGTTTAATGATCAGAACAACTGGTTTCTTGAGTTGAGAAGAGACACGCGCACACACACACACACACACACACACCCTTTCAGCTAATATATCCAGCTTTCCAAACAAAGAGAGAAACGTATTACAAATAACAATTGGCTCACGCAGCTCCCCGTCCATCCCCCAAATCCTTTTAGTTTTCACTTGCTGAAGAGGATGTGAAATCGATCAGCTCTTTGTTATGTAACTGGCATCCTTTGTCTTAAAAACCCAACTTTGCCATGGGATATTCTTTAATGTGCAACATGGCAAGGCGGGGGAGGAACAAGAGCTGGATTTCTTGCGGGCATTCACACGACCATCACAAGCTGCATTGCCATACCTGTTCGTTGCACGTTTTCACTCACTGGATCATGATTCCCTCCTTCGAAACGGAGCAGGATTTGGATGGCTGGTCGTTCACTCGAGGATGGGTGATGATTAAAAATAAATACAGGCAGGCTGGCTGGCTGGCTGGTTTTTAAAAGAAAAGATGTTCAGCGTTGACACAGTGACCCAGCCTTGCTGTCGTGAGCGTCCATCCTCCACGTTGTTCACCTACCTCTGGATCCAGGTTGGTTTCCTCCGCAAGAAGCCCAGCCAGGCACGCTCTTTGAGTCGAACCAGTGTCCGCTTTGCCTAGGCAGAGTTCAACGGGAAGGAGAAGATATTAGGCGCCACACGGAAAATGAATACAGAAACGATCAGAGCGGAGCAAGAACAATCAAGCACTGGCGGAGAGAAAAGCGATGGACCACTCAGGGACACGTCACGAAAGCCCGCAGTTTCAATGAATTCTGCTCCGCTCCAAGCGAGGGGCTGCGTGGATATCCAGGCAAGAGCAAAAAAAAACAAGGCGAGAGTCTACTTCACACAGTGCCATCTAGTGGCGCAAAGCTGAAATACAAGACGGGGGGGTTGTTTTGTTTTGTTTTGTTTGGAGGGGAAGAATTGTTTCCTTTTGAGCTTATAAGAGGCTAAATGGAAACTTTATTGTCTGTGCAACCAAACCGCTCCGTTTCCTGGGAACTAAGTTTTCAGTAGAGCTGAGGCAAACTAGAATCAGAGAACTAGGATTCTTCTGGAGGAGGAGCTGGGGTGGGGGGTGGGGAGTCTTATGGAACTTATAGAGATTTTAAAAGGACGGGGTGTGGGTAGAGTGGATCCTATTTGGCCAGGGAAAATGGGAACCTTTTAGAAAAGAATAAAAGAAAAGTGGGAACACTAGCCAGCTCTGGGAGTACATTGGCTGTGGGGAAATGCAAGGTGTGGTAATTCTTTTGTTTGAAAAGGACCATGTTGAAGGAAGAGGTTTAAGGCGTCTGATTCTAAATGGGATAAGAAGAGGCAGTCATGGGGGTTTGTAGTGCAAAGCTTTGTAAGTTTTAAAAATATGGCAGGGAGTCACATCCCAACTATGAATAATGATCTCCTCTGGATGATTTTGCATATATCCACATCGTAGTCCACATGAGAACAGAACCCCCATGTCCAGTAGCAGTACATCTCTGACTTCCAGATGCTGGGGACAAGCAACAGAAAGGAGTGGTGGCCTCCATCCATCATGCTCTGCTTGTGAGGGAAAACATACTGGGCCCCAGATGCTTCCAGATGGAGGGCTCCTAACGCTTTATCTCTATGACTGGCTTCCCATGGTGAACATGGGAGCGTCCTAGAAAAAACAAACAAACAAAAAAACAAATGTGCCTTCCTCCTGCCAGTCTATGATGTTCCATATTCCTGTTTGTGCGCTACATCACTTCATCAAGAACACAGGAACCTGCTGGGCCCACAGAGTGGAGCACACGATGTCACATTGCTAAAGCTAAACATTTCGAATACTATATGGGAAATTACCTGGGGATGTGAATTTGTGCATAGTGTGGTACTAGGCAAAGTGGTTGGTCAGCTGCAGGCCACATGCCCTCCTGTAATATGGGTATAATAATGATGCACTTTATCTCCGTGCATAGTCAGGGTAAGTTTTTAGTGTTTATAAACTCAGAAAAAAAATATTAACAAGACCTGAATTATAAAGATCTTGAACCGCTGTCTTTGCTGCTACTTTTTTTTTTTTTTTGTAGACACATTACTGCCCAAACTCAGCTACGCTAAACCCCTCAATTTCTTTCTTTCTTTCTTTCTTTCTTTCTTTCTTTCTTTCTTTCTTAATGTGGCTGCAATTACTTCCTAATAGGGAAGACCCCAAAAGGCTTAACAGACTCAGAAGGGTTAACATAGGGATAGTGGGTCTGTTAACCATTGTCATGACTCCACTCATTGGCTAAAATAAATCACTGAAAGGTGGGAGCAAGCTAATGTCTCACAAAACAAATGGGCAGAATAGTGGCTGCAAATTTTGCTTTGTATCTCAGGTTCTACAAGGACTAGAGACTTGCTTTTTAAAAAAATGAAAGCAGGGAATTGGGAGATTATGGCTCATCTGGGGCAGGCAACTGCACCCCCTTGCCCTTCTCTGTGGATGACCATGATTGCACCTACTGCAAAAGTGTGTTGAATGGAGGCACATAAAATGTGCTGCAAGTTGGGCAAGAGTTTCACTTTGATTTCACCATATACTGAACTCTGCACAGATCCACCTACCCACTCATTCTTACCCAACCCCAAGTTTGGTTGTGTAAATGGGCTCTGAACTTTGCTTACTGAGCAAAGGTGAGATGGAAAATCTTTCCAGATTTGAATATTTTAATAGGAAAACATTGTCATATTCTAACAGAAGATTGATAGTTCGCCCGTGCACGTTAGACACTAGCTGAGATACTCCAAGATGTAATGAATTGCTCTTTTCATGATAAACTAAGAGTGATCACTGCCATAATTATCTGTTATAACATCGCATTAACACAGGGCTTAATCCTCTTTCATTTCAACTGAGATAATAAAAAAACCCTATCTCGCAGGTATCCATGTTCCACAAAATTAAACAATATCATTGACGTCCTTCCATCATGTTATCACAAAATATTTGTTTCAGCTCATCAGTACCTCTAGTAATGCCACTTTAGTTTCATTTCAAAATTGATGAGGAATTAAAATGGTGAATAATAATATTATATGGCCAAATTCAGCTATGGTGTGAAAGTAGCTCCAATGTCTCCTGGAGATGATACCATCTGTTTGGAACATTTTCAGAGCAAGCTGTAGACTAAGAACAGGAGGGGAACAAAGACAGTAGTGGGTGGAAACTAGCTAAATAAGCTTTGATATTTGAGTCATACCAGAGGGAAATTCCCCTTGCCCAGTCTTCAGTATTTCTTTTCCAGCTGCTGTGGTGTTTGGCAGCTAGAATTCCAAGGCTGTGAGAGAGCTTTGGCTATTGGGCAGTATAGAAAATAAATAAATAAATAAATACCAAACAAGAAACTGCATTCTAACTTTTCTCTTCTTTCAGACATTAAGGGAGCAATCCTATGGCTGCTAGTCAGCACTTAGACAGCCATAGGATATGTGGTTTTCCGGGAACTGACCTCAGAACCCATGCTCCAAGGTTGGTTCCCGGAGAACCAACCTTCTCCCCCTTCCACACTGCCTTGCAAGCAGCACAGAGCAGCAAAAACAGGGTGTTCCAGGGTGGCATTCCGGGGCGGGGAAGGCGGAAATGCCGGTACGACACATCCTATGTGTTGTCCGGCAGCCTCCTCCCCCGCTCTGTCTTCCCGCAGCTAGACAGCCGAAACTGGCTGTCTAGCTGCAAATTCTGGGCAGGAGAAGCACAGAGGGAGTGATCCCCTCCGTGCTTCTCCTGCCCTGCATTAGATAGGTGGTTGCCTCCGAGTTTGGAGGTGGCCGCCTATTCCCATAGGATCGCACCTCAAGTTTTCTAATGATCACAAATCTTCATTCTCCACCCCGCACAGCTGCCAGGATCTCTTTGTGGGACTACCGAATTTAGACATATGAGATAACGGGGCAAACCCCCACTGATTAACTGGAGGTTTCTCATAAAACAAGGAAGTTGTAGCATTATTGTAATTCTGGTACAAAATATACTTATCTGAGCTTTGTTATTTGGAAGGATATATTTCTTTCCTGTCTTTACCTATTCTCGTCCTCCTCCTCTAGGTGAAGGCCAAAACGTAACTTAAACACATGCCAATGTATTTTTGCATATGCATTTCATTATAAAACACTCCTTTTATTTTCACTCCCTTGTATTACTTTTCCTTAAATCATGTCATCTAATTTTAAATGGCAAGTGTTTGGCTTAGATTTTGTATTCAATAATGAATTTTAACCCACAATATGTAAAGAAAGTGTAATGGGCCGTAGCGTTCAGTGATTGATGTCTGGCTATCCTATTACAGAAAATGCCAACTGGCTTTGATGTTACTTACTGCCTCCATCTCTACCACTTTCTGGATGCTTGGCTCATTTCTCCCATGAAAGGCAGCTGTAAATATTGCTGCATTGCTTTGCTGTGCCATGCAACTGCTTTATGATATCTGGTCATCAGATTGTGTGACTTCCTGTTCTCCCTAAATGACAACCTCATTAATGTTTATGGGAGATAGGAAAGAAAACACTAGCCTATCAGAAAACAATGAGCTTTTATGTTATGGATTATAATGTACATAATGTAGTAATAGCATGATCCTCGGCATGTCTACTCAGATGATGATGATGATGATGATGATTGCATTTATATCCTGCCTTTTTTCCTCTTGCAAGAAACCCAAGGCGGCTTACATTATCCTCCTCCTCCTCTCGATTTTATCCTCATAACAACAACCCTGTGAGGTAGGTTGGGCTGAGAGTGTGTGACTGGCCCAAAGTCACCCAGTGAGCTTCCATGGCTGAGTGGGGACTAGAACCCAGATCTCCCAGCCCAACACTTTACTCCTAGGTAAATGGGTATAGATTTGCAGGTGAAGTTATTAAAAAAACCCACCACCACCCCATTTCATCCGATTGTAGAAAAAACAATGTAAACTCCAGGAGAATGTGTAGAATTTTTTGTGTGACCCTGGCTTTGGATCTGCAGTTGGATTCCCCCTCACAGTCTTTTTTTCCTGTATGAAACTCTCTCCGTTGACTAGTCCATTGATTCTCTCCACTGATAAGTCCAGTATGGTGGATATACTTTGGATATACTTTGGTGGATATGGAATTTGGTGGATATACTTTGGGTATACTTTGGGTATTCTTTGGAGGATATACTTTGGGTATACTTTAGTGGATATCCAGTTTGGTGGATATACTTTGGGTATACTTTGAGTTTTTAATTATATGTGGTTGGAAGTTAGAGTGAAAAAGTGAAATGAAAGAGTCGGGCAAAGACTGCTAGTGGGAGAGTAAATGGTTTGTTTCTTTGTTTTTTAAAATATTGTCATGTAGTATTGATCTGCCTGTTTCTGATGGCACACAGAGCATCCAGATTCTTGAACAGCAAATGTTCATTTAAAAAAATGGTTCTGAAATAGCCCTTTAAAAGTTGAAAGCAGTTTTTGAGTTTTCAGTAGCCAGGGCAAAGGGCCCTTTTCACTCTGTGAAAGTGTATGCCGTTGCACCTATTTTTCTGATGTTTGGCAGGCATAATCCCCTCCTACTCTGTCTGCAAATGTCATCCAGTTCTGACGAGTGAAAAAAAGTTATAGACATTTTTTTCTGATTTCCCATGATAGCCAGTGGGAAACATGAAGCCTCAGGTTTTCGAACCTCAACTCAGGTTTGGTACCAAGTCTAAATGGAAGCCCTCTGAATCTGTCCAAGCCAAATTGGGCTGTTTTCCAAAGCAGTGCATTGGGGTCTGAGTCAAGGCTGGAAATTAGTGGCAGTGCACACTTCAAACAGCACCCGATGCACATTGTTTATTGTGGATATTTTGCCCTCAAGGTGGCAGTTCAGCAGACTTTCTGCATCTGTTTAAGGAGCTTCAGCTGCTTGATTGTAACCTCCATTGAACTCAGTGGGAATTGCTTCCAAATAAACACACACATTTCATGGGCTGCTGGCCTCTTCTTGATTTTTTTAAAAATGTGTGCTAATCCACAGATAGTGTACACATTATTGAAGCAGCCTATTTTGCTAACCAGCCAGTCATAAAATAAATTGTAAAAGGAATTATAAACAGTGCTCCAAATGCAGCAATTAGAAATCAGTCAAAATAGATAATTATGCTTTCAAGGAGTTATCTTTTGCCCTTCCACTAATGTGTTACAACATAAAACTTGGACAGTTATTTCATTTTCTTGGTGAGACTCCAAGTGTATAATAGCTGGTGGAAGAAACTAGGTTGCATTTAAAAACATCTCTGAGAAGGGAGTCATGTGATATGTATGTATGTATGTATGAATGAAAGTCCATGTGGGGTGAGCTAGCGTCTTATCTATCAGATGGTATCCATTATCTTGTGTGCCATTGTATTGTATATTATAGTGAGAGACATACCAGACTTTACAACAGCTTGAGTGATCACTATGGGACAGTTGTAACATGACAGGTCTGTGTGGTTGATGTGCCTCTAAGAACACAAGCAGAGCCCTGCTAGATCAGACCAAGGGTCCATCAAGTCCAGCATTCTGTTCCCACAGTGGCCAGCCAGCTGCCCCAATAGAAAGCCCACAAGCAGGACATGAGCACAATACCGCCCTTCTGCTTGTGTTCCCCAGCTCCAGCATAATGGTAGGCTTAGAACTAGGGAGATGTCAGGAGCAGCTGAGATCTGTGGTGAGTCCCTGAACTGCAGACAGCAGTTTCTCAGTGAGATACCCTCAGGCCTTGGACTAACTCCACCCACTCACACTGGCTACTGGATCCTCCTGGACAGGAAGTAATATATGGGGCTTTCTGTTCCACTAGAGCCTTCCTGAAGCAACAAAGTCTTCCTGAGCTGTGGTGAGTTCCTGTATCCTTGGTTGTTCTTCCATCCTGCCTCCTGGTTTGTCCATTATGCTCTTCAGTCCTGGTTACTGGCTCATCCTGCAGCCCCTGTGGTAGGTTCCTGGCTGCCCTCAGACTGCAGCCCATGCCCCAGCACTGTCAGGAGACCATGTGGAAGTGGCTGACAATGTGGTTACTTTCTATGCCAGTTCTTTCCCTCATAAGAGTAAGGAATGCTGGTCTGGTAGGTGACCGCATTGTTTGTTGGTCCCTTTCACGTGATCTCCTTTATTCTGAAGTTATTGAAAGAACATGGGATGTAGCCAGGGGGGTGGGGTGAGGGATGGCAGCTATCATCCCCCCAGTACAGCCTTCCCCAGTATGGTGCCCTCCAGATGTTTGGGAGTATAACTCCCATCAGCTCCAACCATTGATCAGGCTGGCTGAAGCAGATGGGAGTTGTACTTCAAAACCTCCGGAGGGTACCATGTTGGAAAAAGCTGCCCTAGAGATTTTGGTCTGGTCTGAGCAGAGGAGTTGGGGTGTGGCCAGGGAAGAGGGGGTGGGGACAAGCTGATGAGCCAAATGGGGATCCCTCATGAGCGGTATCTGGCCTGTGGGCTGGAGGTTCCCCATGCCTGCTTTAGTGTAACATAAGAACTGCCCCTAATCTTGTATCTACACTTGCCACTGATATTGTTTTGATACTGCCAGGAAGAGGCAGTCAGGGCCACAAGGTACCTTGTGCCTCTTGAAACAGGAATGGGGAAGCCCTGAGGGGCCACGCCCTGACGAGCACATTAAGGCCCATCTGTAGGGTAGCTTGGCCACTGCACCAGGTTTTGCTGCGTGGACCTCAGGGCTCAAAGCCACCTGTGGCCTAGTGCAAATTGCATTAATTGGCTGTGTGCCAGTTAATGCCAATTAATTAAATTTATTAATGAATTTAAATTAATTAAAGCCAATGCCAAGGCTGGCATTCAAGGATAATGATCACAGTAAGACAACCTGGGGACAGGCAAAACACCCAGACTCCCTAATTCAACAAGCACAGTATATGTTGCATAAGGCGTCCTCCAGAAACCTACAGCAGTTCCATTCAGGTTTTATGTGAGCTATTTGGAATTCAGGTTTTATGTGGGCATTTCAGTTAAAGCAAATAGCCCACATAAAACCTGAATTGCATTTACTTTTTTTGTTTTTAAGGGGGAATTGTGCTAAAGGAAAGGGTACTCATTCTTTCATGCCACTCACAATGCAGGCTACATACCTATAAGCTGCTGGTAATGTTACTCTTGACCCATTCATTATATGCCCTCTTCCTGAAGTTTGTTATAACTCTGGGTTTTTATATTTGTTCCCTTCCTGAAGAAAGTGAATGGAAATCCAGCCCAGAAACATTCAAGGATACTTTGAGCTCCTTGAGCTCTGAGCTGTGTATAATGTTATAAAAATGCATACGATAGGATTGCTACCAACTAGGGATGTTAGAGAATTCCACCACGACTCCTTTAGAATTCTTTAGAATTTGCCCCCCGGAGTCCGTGGCGGAATGGAGCAATCCCCCCCGCCACCCCGTGAAACTCGCCCGGGACGGATCTTACTTGGCGTTGGCCATCCGGTCCATCGCTGCCCCTGGTTTGCGGCCACAGATGGCTGCCCTGGTCTGTGGCTGCCATTTCCCTCCCTGCGTTACCTGTGATACTTACATAAATACTTAAATAGCCTATCACGGCAAAGAGCAGGGATGCAAATGGCAGCTGCTACACCATTTGCATTGCTGCTCTTTGCTGTGATAGGCTACATAAATATATAAGTAGCCTGTCATGGCTAACGCAGGGACGCAAATGGCGGCCGCTACACCATTTGCATTGCTGCTCTTTGCTGTGATAGGCTACATAAATATATAAGTAGCCTATCATGGCTAACGCAGGGACGCAAATGGCGGCCGCTACAGCAGCCGATATTTGCGGCCTTAGCCCGGCAGCGGACGGATGTTCGGCTGTGGGTGGCCCTGGCCGGCGGCTCCGCGGACTTGCCATGGAGTGGAGCCGGCTGGGGAGGATTCCAGGGGGAGGGACAGATCACCTCCCTCCCACCATGGAAGACCTGGACCGGAACCAGGTAAGGGATTTGTACATCCCTACTACCAACTGTCTTCACAAGGCACACGGAAGCAGGGATAATAATTGCAGTAAGGGAGCAATTCTGTGGCTGCTAGACAGTGGCTAGATGGCCATAGCATTTTCCAGTTTCTGGGGACCTCACTCCCCACGCCCACCCACGCTGCCTTATAGGCAGTGTGGTTCGTCCCCATCTCCACACTCATAAGTGCAGTGCGGAGTGAGCAAAAGGGGGCGTTCCTGGGGACGGGATGGGGAGGAGACCATAGAGGCATCATTACAGCACTTCCTATGCACCCCCACTCCAGCGGCACTGGCTAGACAGCCAAAATCAGCTGTCTAGCCACAAATTCAAGGTGGCCGGAGCACAGAGGAGAAGATCCCCTCCGTGCTCTGCCTGCCTTACATTGGATAGTTTGGAGGCAGCTGACTATCCCCATAGGATTGTGCCCTAAGACAACCTGGGCACAGGGCAAAGGCACATTTGAGAGGGCACCTTCTCCCTTATCACCCTGCCTGGTCACTGAGGTCATTGGATGAGGCGCACCTTATGGTTCTGCATGGACCTGAGGTCCATACAGAGTCTACTCAGAACACAGCTTTTAATGTACTGGCTCCCTCTCTGTGGAATTCCAGTTCATGTGAGGCAGCTCCCAACGTTTGTTTTGCTTTTTTGGCCTCTGCTAAAGTCATTTTTGCTTCAACAAGCTTTTCCTGAATGTCCATCCATGGTTTTCTTGGTGCAACCTGATTTTAAATATGTCTTATGCTTTTGTCTTTTGATTATTTTTTCTTTATTGTTCACCACTTGGGAATCCCTTTTAGATCTAGAGTGATATATACATTTTGTGAAATCAATAACAACGGTCAAGCTGAAACAACAGGTGCATCTCTCCCTCCAACCTTTGAAAGTGTGTGTAGGTGCCTCCAGACAGGGGGCTCCTCACGCTACCAACCCAAAGACCTTGCCCAGCTATGCCAATGCCATCTCACCCTCCTTAGCGGATTTTCTGTGGAAAGAAAAAACATTGAAGTAGCAGTGGGAAAACACTAGATACAATTGGGAAATGACAACTCCTGGGCTTCCTGTGTAATTCTGTGTATGGGGTGGGTTAACCCTCAGGCCTGTGGGTCATATCTGGCCCATCTGAGGTCCCATTCTGGCCCTCCAGGGTTCCCCAGAGGGCCATGCTCCCTTCCCCTGACCCTTTCCCCCAATCACCAATCATTTGGCGGTTTCCTAGCTTTTGCCATTTTTTCCCCAATTCTGAAATGCCCCTCCTAAGGCTTAGTTATTGGCAATAAGAGGGCTTTAAACTACAATATGCTGGCTTTTTTGGCCCTGCCCCTTTTACCTTCAACCCTGCCCACCCATGGGAATGCGGCCCTCCAAGAGCTTCTTCAAAACTGAATCCAGTCCTTGGGTTGAAAGATGTTCAACACTCCTACTATTGGTGTTGAAGGGGATAGGATTATCTTAATGCCCCTATGACAGGATATTACAAACTCATGAAATTACCGTGGTCAAAGATGGCTTTGGGCTACCTGCAGCCTTCTCTGCTGTAAAGTGACTTCCAGAAGTGTGTGTGTGTGTGTGTGTGTGTGTGTAATAAATAATGATGTTTCCATTGATGGAAAATATTAGCTTATGCTTAGTGAACAATACGCACATAATATAGTTCACACAATTCATTGTTCATTACTCATTGTGCTTCTGTCCATGAGTGTGTGCACAGAGGGGATGCTTTTGTGGACCAGAAGGAAGAGCTGCAATTTCACAAGGAGCTCTGCCATCCTTGTGCACTGGTGACACTGGGGAAGAAAAGGGTTGGGCACAGAAAAGGGGGGCAAGGTGCATTTCTGAGGGAGCAGCTCACTTTGACCACATATTAGATTTCTGAAAGAGGAATATGGTACATTTCACATGTTATACTCCCATCCTAAACAATTTTTTCCCCCTTGAAGGAAATCCTACCGATTTGATGGAGTCAAGTTAAGTTTTAATTGACCTTGGAATGGCGTATAGTTATGGTTGTCCGCTTTGAGATTGCTTGTTGAAGTTGTTTAGATATATGTTCTTGTATATTGTTCTGTTTCTGTTTTTTTTTTTATGGAATTGGCTTTTAAAATCTGTATATTGTATTTTTAAATGTTTTAATCTTTGTAAACCACCCAGAGAGCTTTGGCTATTGGGTGGTATAGAAATGTGATACATACATACATGTTGTTGTTGTTCAGTTGTTCAGTCGTGTCCGACTCTTCGTGACCCCATGGACCATAGCACGCCAGGCCTTCCTGTCCTGCGTTCCCTCCCGGAGTGTGCTCAAGTCCATATTCATTGCATCAGTGATGCTATCTAGCCATCTCATCCTCTGCCGTCCCCGTCTCCTTTTGCCTTCAGTCTTTCCCAGCATCAGGGTCTTTTCCAGAGAGTTTTCTCTTCGCAACATACATACATACATACATAAACATGCTTAGGACAGTAGCCTTAATTTCTGTTTATGACTCAGTTAAAATTTCTACATGAAATGAGTGTTTTGTGACTGGCCATAGCCACCATTTTATGAATGGGGAAGCCATATTGATCCTGCACGCTGCTTAGGGATGGCGGAGAATTTCTCCCCGAACCTTCGGGGGGCCGAGCGCCAACGTGTTCGGCCCCCCGAACAAGTTTCGGGGAGAAATTCTCCGTACCCCCCCGCCCCCTGCACTCCCCCCCGGGACGGGACTTACCTTTGCCGAATGTCCCTCCCGGCGGCGGGTCCGGCCGGCGGTTCGTTGAGTCTTCGCGGGGGCGGGGGCGGCAGCCAATCTTTCGACCAGCTGCCGCCGCCGCCATTGCAATAAAAGAAAAAAAAAACGCCCCCGTGATAGGCTACGTGACGATTAACGTAGCCTATCACGGCTAGATTTTCAAAGTCAAATCTAGCCGTGCAAAAAAAAAGCGCGTACGGATAATGGCGGCCCCCATAGGGAGCCGCCATTCCCATTCCTTATTTGGTTGCTGTAGTCTACGTAAAGATTTACATAGACTACAGCGACCAAATAAGGAACGCGAATGGCGGCTCCCTATGGGGGCCGCCATTAGCGTACGCGCTTTTTTTTTTTAAAGTCACCCGTGATAGGCTATGTGACGATTAACGTAGCCTATCACGGCTGACTTTGCAGATCTAGCCGTGATAGGCTACGTTAATCGTCACGTAGCCTATCACGGGGGTGGTTTTTTTTTTTTAACTTTTTAGTTCGCGGCCGGGCGAGGCGAGGCGCCTCCTCCCCGGCCTGAATTTCGGCCAGGCGAGGTGGGAAGCCTCCCCCTCCGGCCTGGACTTCGCGGGGAGAGCAGCGAAGCGCCTCCCCCCCACCGCGAACAAGCTTCGAGGAAAGGTAAGTGACTTTCATCCACCCCTAACGCTGCTGCATCCTCCCCTCCCATGCATGAGAATCCCCTAATGTCAATGGCCTCTTCCTTTCGGGTAGCTCTAGAGTGTTTGGAGAGCCAACCATGTGGCAAAGTGGGGGTGAGGACACTGCTCTTGCCTAGCATAATATCTAGGGGAGGGAGGTTTACCAGACATGTTAAATATTAGATCTCACTGATGCAACTTTGCTATGTGAAAAGCAAAGTGCTATGTGTCTGTTTCCTGCCTCCCAGCTGAGCAGAGCAGAGCAGAGCAAGCTGCTCCAGCTGGTCCAGGGACTACAGAAGCAGGCAAGCTCCCAGAGAGCGAGTGAACAGAGCGAGCGAACAGGGGGAGCAAACAGGAGTTGGCCAGGGGAGTTGCAGTGGTTGAAGAGACAAAGGAGACAAAGGAGACAGAGGCTAAGAGGTAAATGGGTTGCAGGAAGCCCAGGGGGCTTCCCTTTATCCTTCTGATTGGCTGTGAGCTCACCAGGTGCTTCTGAGAGCTCCAACTGAATTGGAGGGGTGTGGCCTGAGTACTCCCAGCAGCTGACTGGGTGGGAAGCTTCAGTCTGTTTCCCGCCTCCCAGCTGAGCAGAGCAGAGCAGAGCAAGCTGCTCCAGCTGGTCCAGGGACTACAGAAGCAGGCAAGCTCCCAGAGAGCGAGCGAACAGAGCGAGCGAACAGGGGGAGCAAACAGGAGTTGGCCAGGGGAGTTGCAGTGGTTGAAGAGACAAAGGAGACAAAGGAGACAGAGGCTAAGAGGTAAGTGGGTTGCAGGAAGCCCAGGGGGCTGCCCTTTATCCTTCTGATTGGCTGTGAGCTCACCAGGTGCTTCTGAGAGCTCCAACTGAATTGGAGGGGTGTGGCCTGAGTACTCCCAGCAGCTGACTGGGCGGGAAGCTTCAGTCTGTTTCCCGCCTCCCAGCTGAGCAGAGCAGAGCAGAGCAAGCTGCTCCAGCTGGTCCAGGGACTACAGAAGCAGGCAAGCTCCCAGAGAGCGAGCGAACAGAGCGAGCGGACAGGGGAAGCAAACAGGAGTTGGCCAGGGGAGGTCAAGGGGGAGGCCCCTAACATTTTTTTTCATTTTTTATTTTTTATTTTGTAGCAGCCATATCGGGGATCAGACTAAGTAGCCTCATGCAGTCTCATGCTTCATGTTCTTGCTGAGCTCTTTCTCCCTTGAATATATTGTTGTAAGCTGACGAGACACAGGAATTCCTTATCTTGTCAAAGGTCATACAATTGTATATCTTGTTCTCTGCTGTTCTCTCCTGTTCTCTCCTTATCATGGCTACCCTATAACCCAGTTCTTGTATTATAAACAATGGTGCTAGGAGGAAAAATGTTGAGGATTGCAACCCCATGCGGGAGGGGGAGGAGGAGCCGTTTCATATGTGTCACAATGTCTATAAAACCAATGTGCTAATGTAAATCGGGGCTTCTGGCTCTTTGGAAACGATTCCAGCCTTAAGCCCGCACGTTAAATAAAGAATCTCTTTTTCCTTCACTCCGTGGTCTCTCTGACTCTGGGTTCTGCAACATAAATGGTGCCGTGACTCGGATGTGGCAGGCTCTGAGCCAGACAGGTGGCATTTGCCTGCTCTTGATCGCCGCACCAGGAGGACGAGCTCGGCGCATGCCTCCCTTTCTTGGCGCCACCGACCTTTTTGTCGAGTGAATGGGAGAAAGCCTGCACCGGGATCGCCCAAACGGCAGCGAGCAGCAAGAGAACCTTGGGAAGCGGAGGAAGGAACTTGAGCCCTGCCTGTATCGCAGCTGCAACTGAGTTGAAACCCACATTGGAAGCCTTCAGGAGAAAGGCAAGTATATGGGAAAAAGAGGGCCCCGCCTTTAGGGAGAAAGGCCACTGGGCAGAAAAAAAGAGGGCCCCGCCTTATGAAGAAGGTCAGTGTTGGTGGTATACGTATACAAAAGAACCTACTCCTTGCGGGTAGAAGGGGGGCCTGATCACACCCCCGAGTGGGCGCCAGTACCTAGCACGCCAGTACTCAGTAGGAAGCTGAGGAAGCTGGGGAAGCCGTTTTCCGCTCTGGTAAAAAGTGGGAAAAGTGGGTGGCAGGGACATATGGATGTAGTGGAGAGATTGATGATTGTGTGAGTGGCTACTGCGGTTTCTGACGCATACCGTTGACCGTCCGGGTGCCCAGGCCAGTAGCAAAGTGCGTGGTGTGAAAAATCCTCTTGTGTCGGCCAGTGAGACCCCTTACTCACTGACCAATTCCCATTCCCTAATTGTGTCTGTCTTCAATTTAGGAGGGAGGCTATGGGTGGTGGGGGAAGCAAACCTTGCACCCCCTTGAGATGTATGTCAAACAAAGAAGGAAAAAGGTTTTTTTTAAAAAAGATTCAGAATAGAGAGAGAAAACAGCAAAAAGCTCAAGGTCGAGCTGAGAGGAAAAAAAACAAGATCTGAGGCTGTTAATTAGAAAAATGTTGCAGGACAGTCTGGCTTTTAACAAAGCGTGGGAGCGTGAGAGTGTAAGGCCGAAGAAGTAGCTGTTAGCCTAGCGCGCCGAGAGAGGGGGGGCAGGAAAATTGCCCACAACGTTCTGAGTTGTGCAACATCATCACCTCGCCTAATTGAGATGAAATCCCTAAGAAATGGAAACTGAAAATGAAGACCCAGAAGATGAAGGCAAAATAGAAAATAAAGGTGAAGAATCAGCCCCCAGAGCACAGGCTAGACCCCTCTTCGAGTGAAAAGTGTGCCATAAGACTGTCCCAAAGCAGAATGAAGCGGAAAGACCACGTTGAAGATCTCTGTCAAGGTAACCGTGTTTAGCTTTGAACTGTGTTAAAATTGCATAGAGCCTGTAGCTACTGACCATCAGCTATATGATTTCTGAAGAGCGTAACCATTAAGCTTTTGCCGTGGGATTCCCTGCAATGAAGAAATCTCACTGATTTGAGTATCCAGTGTTACACTGCCTAAGTGTGTGTGCTAAAGAGACCGAGAAACCAGACAGCATGTTCCTGGCCAAGCCAAAATCACGCTACTGCCATGCTCCTGAAAGCTGCAATAAACTGTGTAAGCTGAAAGACCCAACCTGACTGAGAAGAAAATATTGGAGCAACTGTCTTAAAAAACAATGAGATCTGTGTAGCTGGCTGGCTGACGCTGTCAGTGATGTTACAACTTTAAATTAAGACTGTTTTCCTGTTTGAGACCCCAGCGAAGAAAGCTGACCCGAGTTATTTGTTGCCCGTGCCAAAGCAAGAATTTGGTGGCCCTGTACCTCATCGTGTCCTGTTTTGAGCTTGGGATTTACAAATGCAAACAAACTGAGAAGCTTGCCTTTGAAGTCCTGCAAATCACCCCACCGCCTCCCCGAAGATTAATGGCTGCCTGAAAAATGCAAGTATAAAGCGATGCCCATCACCCCCAGCGTCCTGAGTTTCGGCACTCAGTGTTTCAGTGCTTTCGTGTACCAGGTTAGAAAAGAAAAAAAAAAAGAGTAAGTTTTTAAAATGTCTGTGAGAGAACCTGACAGAAGTAAAATAAAATTTACAGAGGAGTTGCCCAAGTTAAAGCATCATGGCTAGAGAGCTGAGCTGTGCCGCTCTGTTTAGACAGAGGCCTTGCTAAAAAGTTAAAGGCCCTTGTCTGTCAGAAGGGGTGTAGGGCCACACTTTCCCTTTTTAAACTGATGCAAAAGTGGAGAGCCTTTGCTGGAAACATCGCATCTTCATTGCCCAGAGCCTTCTCTGTTTGCCTCCATCATCATCTGGGCTTTTTAGAGACACTCTGCACATGAACTAAAATTTTAAATTGTCAAAGACTTGCCATGGACAGTGCTGTGAAGCTTTTGATAAACTTGAACTCTCATCGCTGTGGACCATGTGTCTGTGTTTGTAGTCAGCTCAGTGTACAGCAGGCTAAGTTTGATCTGTGACTTTTAGATTTCCTTTTGCCAGAATTCATGCAGCATAGAGTTGCCGATGCAAAAATGGTGACCTAGAACTCTGCGTGTGTGGGTATGCCCGTCCCTTGATTTTAATGAGCCCTGAGCTTTCAGCCAGAAGACCAGTATGATTGCTGGATCTGCTCCATCATGCCTTACCATGCAAGAAGTGTTTTCCATTCATTGTGTTAAATTGCAGAAAAAGTTTGTTGTATATATTTTATGATTTCTTAGATATCATAAAGTATATGTGATATTTGCAGATTAGTGTTAGTTGCAACTCCAAATAATACTAAGTGTGGTTCCCAATGGATGACAAGGAAAGAAAGACAAAAGCAAGTAGAAAAGAAAGAATAGAGAAAGTAGCAGACAGATAGAGAAGACAGATAGAAAAAAGAAGAAAGAAAAGGCAAGAGGCAAAGAAAAAAAAAATTTGTAAAAAAAGAAGCGTGGCCATAGTTGCCCCCAGGGTAAATTAAAAGCAGCTGATTGTGCCTGGAGCTTATTACCTGGGGTAAAGTAGCCACAATAATGTAATAGTTCTTTAAAATGAAGAAAATGTAACTAGAAGGAGAAGAAGAGCCTATCCCAAATGTGTGTCAGTGGGACTAGTGTAAGGCAGAAAAGTTTAAGTAAGTTTAACTTGAAAAAGACAAATAAAGAGACAAGGCTGGTGCATGGAGCAGAAAGTTTTATATAAAAAGTTTGAAACATGATCTGCAATACAGGCAGATCAGCAAAGAAAAAGAAAGCAAAAGAAAGAGAAAAAATTTGTCTTCCCATACTAATAAATAAAAAGTGTTATCAAGCACTTTGGGAAGCGAAGTTGTTTACAGGAAGCTGTGCCTGAGAACCAAACACTTCTAGCCTATGCTGAAAATGCTTGCTAGTGTTATGGGTAACATGTATAGTATAAAAACCCATTTAGTGCAATAGCTCGTGGTTCAGAGAAGCTGTCTGATCCAAAAATTAAGTACGCCTGTGTGCTGTAAGTTACCCAATAAAGTCTCCTTGTAAGTAACCCCCCCCTGCTGGAATCCCAAAACACAAGTTGGGCTAGAGCGCCTCACCCAGTATCAAACCCTGCTGTTAAAAGCCATGAAAGCAGGTATAAAGAAGTCAGTTAATATGACCAAAGTGTCTAAAGTGCTGCAAGGTGCCACCGAGGCCCCAGAGCGTACTTGGAGCATCTTTCAAATGCCTATCGCCAGTACACCCCCCTCGACCCAGAGGCCCAAGAAGACGTAAACGAAAAAAGAAAAGAAGAAGACCCGGCAGAGGCAGAAGATTCTTAAAAAAAGAACCAGTGTGCCCAGTGTGGACAAGATGGACATTAGTGGCATGAATGCCCAAATAAAATAAATCAAATACACAAAGGAGAAAACCAAAGGGGCCAGAATGGGCGAAGAGGGAGACAGCTTGAGAGGGGCCGTGACATTGACTGTGAGGGGCAGTGACATTGACTTCATGATTGACACTGGAGTGGCATCAAGAGCAAGCAAACGTTAGCCTTAAACAAGAAGTCCAAACACTGAGCAAAGGTCTTCAAGCCCAGCGTCGCTTTGTCTTAAAAAAATAAGCCATTCCCATCACAGAAGTTCATCCTTTCCAACCAAGAGTTAAAGTATGAGTTAAAGAGGGAAAAATAACCCTTTGACTCCCAGATGGAAAGAACTCAGAACTGTCATACTTTCCACCCCCGCAGCTATGAAAGCAGCTAGAATTAAACCCTGGATACATTGGACACGAGTCAAGAGAGCGAGAGGGGGAGAGTAGACTATAAACAGAAATCCTGAAAATCCTTTAAAAATCATTCTGAAAAAGCAGTAAGAAGACTCAGGCTAGACCTTACTGTGGACACCCCAGGAGACTGTCCCCCAGCGTACGGTCAGACCTGCAACTGGAGAATTGAAGAAGGGGACTAGACCCTACTGCAGCTTGCCAGGTGAATAGCTGCCCAGCGTACGGTCAGATCCCAAAGAAGATCAAACATGCGTGTTGTAGTGTTAGTAGTGTTGCATTGTGTTTCCTTAATAAGGTGCAAAAAGGGGGGTCTGCCCCTGGAAAAAGAAGTTTGTCCCAGTGATTTGCTGATAATTACTGGCTTCACCTGGCTAACATCACGAGAGTAAAACATTTTTGTTTGCCAAGAGGTATACCTGCAAACAGGCTTATTAGCTCTTGCCTAATACCTGTCTGTAAACATCCTGGGAACATTCAAAAAGATACCATGTTAAAAGTTTATGGTGTAAGTTTAACTTATTCCCAAAATGCTAATTGGGGCGTGGTTGCAAAGATCCTACCCCCTACAGAGTTCACTCTACGCACCCCCATCATTGCTGAAACAAATGCTACGTGTGCACAAATGCTTAATTGTCAAAATTTTTTCCAGAAAATACAAAGCTATCCCTGGCCCCCTTCCACTGTAATAAAATTCAAAACATATCTTTTAATGATGCCCACATACTTTTGCCTCATGGATGGTTTTAGACATGTAATTCCTGCACTTGGTCATTCATTCCTGCCAACTTGTCTGATAACCACCCATGTTGCCTCAGCCGCCAATTGAACTGGTGCCAATTCTTCCCCTGTAGCCTGAGAAAATCCGTCAACGGCAGCCTCGAGCACTCCAACTAACTAAAAATTGTAATAGTCATGTGCAGTTATATTCTGACTCAGAAAAATTGGCCTTAGCAATGTCACTGGTTAAGGTTCCAGGTTTAGCCTTGGCTGATGGTCTGGAAATCAACCGGTTAGCTTGCAGCTTAGCCAAAAGCATAAATGCCACCTCACGAGCATTGTCATTGTTAAATAAAGAGTTGCGTGATCTAAGAGGTGCAGTTCTAGAAAATAGAGCTGGTATAGATTACCTCTTCCTTCTTCATCATTTAAGTTGTGAGACACACCAAAAGCTCTGTTGTTTTAACTTAACTGATAATGGCAATGCTGTAGATGAACAGATCAACAAGCTGCACAATATAGTAGCTAACAAAACAATAAGACAAAACAATTAGCTAAATTAGTTAACCCCTTGGCTTCCAGATCTTAGCTGGCTTAAAAGCATTGTTCATCCTAATTCTACCAGTATTGTTCATAAAAGTTCTGTTATGTCTCTGCGTTCCTTGTCTTATGCGCTGTTTAACCAATCTGTTTTATGTCTCAGCTAGTAAAACTGCTGCCCTCTATGCTCTAATAGCCCAACAAGAGGCTAAGTAATATGTATGTCACAAAAAGCTTTGTATAGTTATCAGAAATGCTATAATTGTAATGAAATTATGCATTTAAGGGGGGAATGTAGCAGCCATATCGGGGATCAGACTAAGTAGCCTCATGCAGTCTCATGCTTCATGTTCTTGCTGAGCTCTTTCTCCCTTGAATATATTGTTGTAAGCTGACGAGACACAGGAATTCCTTATCTTGTCAAAGGTCATACAATTGTATATCTTGTTCTCTGCTGTTCTCTCCTGTTCTCTCCTTATCATGGCTACCCTATAACCCAGTTCTTGTATTATAAACAATGGTGCTAGGAGGAAAAATGTTGAGGATTGCAACCCCATGCGGGAGGGGGAGGAGGAGCCGTTTCATATGTGTCACAATGTCTATAAAACCAATGTGCTAATGTAAATCGGGGCTTCTGGCTCTTTGGAAACGATTCCAGCCTTAAGCCCGCGCGTTAAATAAAGAATCTCTTTTTCCTTCACTCCGTGGTCTCTCTGACTCTGGGTTCTGCAACAATTTTAACTAACTTTTTTCCATTTATTTGTCTTGTAACACACACTTTCACACCAGTGGGACTCTGCTTTTAACCTCTACTGAGTAGAGGAGCAGGCACAGGCTAGTCTAGAACAATCACAAAGCTAGACACAAAAAGGGAAAAGAGGCTATGGAAGGACAAGACTCTCCAGTGGTGGTGACCTGCAAGGTGTGTGCAATGTTTGTTTTCTTGCCTGAGAACAACATGGCCTACACCTGCAACAAGTGCAAGTTGATCACGCTGCTGGAGGAAAAAGTAAGTGGACTGGAGCGGCGACTGTCGACCCTCCGGGGAATAAGAGAACACGAAGAGTTCTTGGACAGAATGGGGGAACTACAGTAGCAAAGGGCAGACCAGAAGCTTGAAGAGCAACAGCAAGATGAGGCAGTGGGAAATGCTGAGGTGAAGAAAAATGGAATAGAGGATACTCTTTGGAAAAGGGTGACAGTTAGGAGAAGAAGAACTAGATGCCACTCTGCACCAGTGGAAGCAGTGGAGCTGTGGAACCGATTCCAGGTACTTGCGGATGAGACTGGAGGACAGCCTGCAGAGGAAGAATCACAGGGGAACCTGCATGAGAGTGAGCAAGAGGCTGAAGGTCAGTCAAACAGAGGCGATGAAACCCAGGCCTACAAGAAGAAGAAGAGAAGAGTGGTAGTAGTGGGAGACTCCTTGCTGCGTGGGATCGAGACCCAAGTATGTCACGAAGACCCATGGACTCGCCAGGTATGTTGTCTCCCGGGAGGACAGATTAGAGACGTGACTGAAAGGTTGCCTGCACTCATAAAGTCCACTGACAGGTATCCCTTTCTTCTCATCCATGTGGGAACAAATGATACCGCCAAGCGGAGCTACGAAGAGATCACGTCAGACTTTGAAGCTTTGGGAAGGAAACTCAAGAACTTTGGGGCCCAGATAGTTTTCTCATCCATCCTTCTAGTAGTTAGAAGAGGGACAGAAAGGGAACGAAAAATACTCCAGGTGAATGACTGGCTACGAAGGTGGTGCCGACGAGAGAGATTTGGATTCTGGGACCACGGGCTATACTTCCTGGAAGATGGGCTGTTGGCTAGGGAGGGGTTGCACCTCACAAAGGATGGGAAGAATGTGTTTGGCCACAGCAAGAAGAACTTCATCAGGAGGGCTTTAAACTGAATCCTACGGGGAAGGGAGATGTAATGTTGGGGGTAACAAAGGACATAGGCGCATACACTGCAATGGAGAGAACAGCTCTGATAACACCCAATAATAGTCTTCAGACACATGTAGGAAGAAAGCCAGACTATGAAGCACATGGTCTTCGATGTCTATATACTAATGCCCAGAGTATGGGAAACAAACAGAACGAACTTGAACTCTTAATACAAGAGGGAAATTATGACCTGATAGGTATAACTGAGACTTGGTGGGATGACTCTCATGACTGGAATACAGCAACTGAAGGATATAACTTGTTCAAAAAGAACAGGAGGAACAGAAAGGGAGGCGGAGTTGCACTGTATGTGAAAAATACATATCTCTGCACAGAAATACAGGAGGAGGAGCTTGGTAGCCCCATCGAGAGCATCTGGGTTGAAATAAATGGAGCAAAGAATAAAAGGAACTTGGTGGTCGGAGTCTACTACCGGCCACCCAATCAAGGAGAAGACAAGGATGAAACTTTTGAAAAGCAAATAGCCAATGTTTTAAGGAAGCATGATGTAGTAGTAATGGGGGACTTCAATTTCCCCAATATTTGTTGGGAGACAAATTCTATAAAACATGGCCCCTCCAGGAAATTCCTGACTTCTGTGGCGGATAACGTCCTCCTACAGAAAGTAGAGGAAGGAACTAGAGGATTGGCTCTCCTTGACTTGATCCTAACCAACAGAGATGACTTAGTGGATAAAGTAGCAGTTACAGGAACTCTGGGGGAAAGCGACCATGTTGTACTTGAGTTCTTGGTTCTAAGGGAAGCAAAAGCTGAGTGTAGTCAAACGCGTACCCTGGATTTTAGGAAAGCTGATTTTCATAAACTCAGAACAATGATCAGTAAGGTCCCATGCCAAGCGATGCTAGCGAGAAAAGGAGTCCAAGATGGGTGGGAGCTTTTAAAAAAGGAAATTCTCAAGGCACAATCACAAGCAATTCCAACAAGAAGAAAAAGTGGAAGACAACAGAAGAAGCCAATGTGGCTTCACAAAAAGCTTAGGTTAGGGATGACCTGAAAACAAAAAAGGACTCATATAGGAAGTGGAAAGAAGGCCAAGTAACAAAGGAAGAGTACAGGCAGATAGCACAGAATTGCAGGGATGGCATCAGGAAGGCTAAAGCTGAGAATGAGCTGAGGTTAGCAAGGGATGTTAAAAACAACAAAAAGGCTTTCTTCAGCTACGTGCATAGTAAAAGGCAGAGGAAAGAAATGGTGGTTCAGCTATTAAATAAGGATGGCAAAACGATAACAGATGACAAAGAAAAGGCAGAGGTGCTCAATTCCTACTTTGGCTCAGTCTTCTCCCAAAAGAGGGTCTATGACCCCCCTGGCAAAGGCGAAGTACAGGCTGAAGGGGCAGGATTGCAGCTTGAGATCAACAGGCATATGGTCAAGGAACACCTCATTACTTTGAATGAGTTCAAATCTCCAGGGCCAGATGAACTGCATCCTAGAGTCATAAAGGAACTGGCAGAAGAACTCCAGAACCGCTGTCTATTCTCTTTGAGAAATCATGGAGGACGGGGGAAGTGCCAGATGACTGGAGGAGGGCTAATGTTGTCCCTATCTTCAAAAAGGGTAAAAAGGAGGAACCTGGGAACTACAGACCAGTCAGTCTGACATCAATCCCTGGGAAAATTCTGGAGCAGATGATAAAGCAATCCATCTGGAAGCACCTTGACAACAATGCCGTGATTACTCGAAGCCAACATGGATTTGTCAAAAACAAGTCCTGCCAGACAAATCTGATCTCATTTTTTGATCAAGTAACCTCCCTTGTAGACCGTGGGGATGCTGTAGACATCATATACCTCGACTTCAGCAAAGCTTTGGACAAAGTGCCCCATGATATCCTGATGAGCAAACTAGCTCAAAGTGGGCTAGATGAAACAACGATCTGGTGGATCCACACTTGGCTATGGAATCGGACTCAAAGAGTGCTTATCAATGGGAACTTCTCAAACTGGGGAGAGGTAACGAGTGGGGTACCGCAGGGCTCAGTCCTGGGCCCAGTGCTCTTCAACATTTTTATGAATGACTTGGAGGAGGAGGTGCAGGGAATGCTGATCAAATTTGCAGATGACACAAAATTGGGAGGGATAGCTAATACTTTGGAAGATAGAAACAAAATTCAAAGTGATCTGGATAGACTGGAGTGCTGGGCAGAAAACAACAGAATGACATTTAATAGGGATAAATGCCAAGTTCTGCACCTAGGAAAAAGAAACCAAATGCACAGTTACAAGATGGGGGATACGTGGCTCAACCACACTACAAGCGAGAAGGATCTTGGAATTGTTGTCGATCACAAGCTGAATATGAGCCAACAATGTGATGTGGCTGCAAAAAAGGCAAATGCTCTTTTGGGCTGCATTCATAGAAGCATCACTTCCAAATCCCGGGAAGTACTAGTTCCCCTCTACTCAGCACTGGTTAGGCCTCATCTGGAGTACTGTGTCCAGTTCTGGGCACCACACTTTAAGAAGGATGCAGACAAACTGGAGAGGGTTCAGAGGAGGGCAACAAAGCTGATCAGGGGACTGGAAACAAAGCCCTATGAAGAGAGACTGAAAGAACTGGGCATGTTTAGCCTTGAGAAGAGAAGAGTGAGGGGAGATATGATAGCACTCTACAAGTACTTGAAAGGTTGTCACAGAGAAGAAGGCCAGGATCTCTTCTTGATCATCCCAGAGTGCAGGACACAGAATAATGGGCTCAAATTACAGGAAGCCAGATTCCGCCTGAACATCAGGAAAAACCTCCTGACTGTAAGAGCAATACGACAATGGAACCAATTACCTGGGGAGGTGGTGGGCTCTCCCACACTGGAGGCCTTCAAGACAAGGCTGGACAGCCATTTGTCAGGGATGCTCTGACTTGGATTCCTGCATTGAGCAGGGGGTTGGACTCGATGGCCTTGTAGGCCCCTTCTAACCCTACTATTCTATGATTCTATGATTCTATATGAAAATAAGGGTAAACTATCACTTCGTAGCATTTTCATGGGAGAAATTAGCATGGGAAGCTGGCTTCTGTCTCATCCACTCGTCAGCCTTTAGAGAACACAAAGCTTTGTCCAATGTAAGATTGTCTTAATGGGGCTGATTCACACAACATTCAGAGATAATATATCTGCGAGTACCAAATCCTGGAGACAAAGAAAAGGTGGCCATCATAGATGTTTACCCCATGGACTGAGCATCCAGAAGCATCTAGTTTGGGTGGGGAATGAATACAAGTTTGGAAAAGCTGTCAGATGGCAGGCTGGAAGGCAAAGGAGATGGAGCCCCAAATACACAAAGTACAAAATCTAATGGCATATTTTCTCTTGAAGCTCTTGCAGTCAGTAACTAAGCCTTAGGAGGGGCACTTCAACATTTTAGAATGGGTGGGGGGAGTGCTCAAAAACTTGTAAACCACTGGGTTGGGGGAAGGGGGTGGGGCCATCTAAGGAACCCCTCATGGCTGGACTGGGACCCCCAGAGGGCCAGGTTTGCCCCCCACCCCGGGCTTGAGATTGTCCACCCCTGATCTAGCTGACTGCCGCTGGAGACAGAATGATAAACTAAATAGGCCTTGGTCTGATTTAGTGGGACAATTCTTAAGTCCTTAATGTGCGCATTGGCCTCTGTGGGTGCCTGTGTACGTTAAGGGGGATGGACTGCAGTAATACTATACGGGGCTAACAATAGGAAAATCTTCCTCTTCCATCCCTAAATATAAGATGGCTGTAGTTTAATAGCAGCAAAAATAATATTTTTTTATTGCAATGTTCCTTCTGTCCCTGGAAATGACACACTATTTTTATTTTTCTTAAGCAAAGCTGCCATTACAAAAGCAGAAGGCTCATAATCAATGGGAACACATAAAAATGCAGGCCAACAGCACAGATCCCCAAACGGTCAACTCGCCCAGTGAAGCTGTACGGGTTCCTTGAAGTCCGTAACAATCTCTGCCACTCAGCACGAGTGCCTAATATTAGGGCTTTGTATTGTACAGCTTGTGTGTGAGGGATGGCAGGAAAGCAAAGAGGCAGGCAAGGCAGCCAGCCAACCCGCCGCCCACACACTGCTGCAGAGTGCCTGCTACAGGCTGCTGGGGAATGTAATCTCTCTCGAAATCCGTTTGTGTGCTTTCAATTTTTTAGCTTTGTGCTTTCTGTTTGCTTGATTCATTTGCGATGGACTGCAAAAGCACCTGCATGGCCCTCCAAGACATCCTGAAGATGACCTCCAAAGCTATCATCATATTGATTTTTAAATCATGTATTTCACTTCAAAGGATGTGTGTCGTTCTGTTTGTTTGTTTTCTTGTTTGCAGTGCCTTAGCAGGCACTTTGTAAACCTTTGCTGTCAAGCACAAGGGCTTGCAACAGAAAGGAAAAAGCAGGGATATGTCTCGATGCATCAATGTCCTTAAAATGAGAGGACCTTGCAGTTTTACAAACGTACATACACACAGGGCTCTCTCTCGCGCTCTCTCTCTCTCTCTCTCTCTCACCTCTAAGGTCTAATGGGCAAGTCTGCGGCTGCCTTTTCATTAAAGACCCCCCCCCCCCGCAGTCCTCCCATTGTGGAGCCTGTCTGCATTTACAGCGGTGACCACGTGATCGCTGAGAGGGGAAGCTTTTAATTTTCAAGATTCCATAGAACTCAATGAAACAGTGCGTGACCCTATGGACCATAGCACTCCAGGCCTTCCTGTCCTCTGCTCTCTCCCGGAGTGTGCTCAGTAGCAGCCTACCCCCCCCCCCACCCCTAGGACTAAAGGAAGAAGCTGTGCTACTGCCACTGCTGAAGGTGAGACCCACCCCTGACAAACTGTGGTGGAATTTCTTTCTCCTCCCTGAGGAGAAATGTGGTAAAATATTCCCCCGATTTCTCTGCCTGCAAATAAGGATAAGAATGTTAAGAGGCCATTTATGTTCAGCTCTGTCTAATTCTGGAGGTTTACCTTACAGATGGAATAGGCGTCTGTTACAGGTCTGGCATGGGGTTGTGGTTTTTACACACAGATAAAACTCTAGAGGATGCACCTGTGCATCTTTCAGTCTGTAATCTGAGAACTGGGTCTCTGTGTTAGGTGAGGTTATTGCCTAGTTTTCCTCCTTGCTATCAGTGCTCATCTATTTCCTTGACTTTCCTCAGTCAGTTGAGCTTTTAGTCACTGATGTTTCCAGGGGTGGCCCTCCCATTCGGCAGAGTGAGGCAGCTGCGTCAGGTGGCAGCTGCTAAGGGGTAGCAAACTGTTGGAGGTTGGAGCTGTGTGTGCAACCAGGTCTGCCCTGCACCCTCTAAGTTAGCTTGCTGCCCTCAGGTGTAGTGGAGGATGCTTTCCCACTGCCAGTGTTGAACTAAGATTCAACTCCCAGTCTCCTTGGCTTCACTAGGTGGAATGCAGAAGGTGCCATCTTGACTTTGCCTCAGGCAGTAAAATGTTTTTGACCAACCCTGGATGTTTCATCCCATCTATTGAGGAAAGGACAACCATGTCTATGCCAGCTTGCTTCCCAAATTTCAACTAAAATCATGCCTACAAGTCTGTGGTATGGCAGGAACTTCACTTCTAAATGAATCTTTTCCTGAACTGCATCCACACATTATGTCAACCCAGATACCAGTGTGCAAACAATTCCTTCAAAGGTGCAGCCTCCATTAAGGAAGTAATGGTTTGGATGTATTTTTGTTCTTCCACATATAAAATGGAACCACTAATAGCTTTAATGAAAACCAAAGTGTTGAATATGGCAGCACAGTATTCAGAGTCCCAGAAATATAAGTATTCCTAAATAGAAATACAGTACATCTCACCATCCTGTGGAAGACTGTGACCAGGTGATCTGTGTGCCTTGCTCAGTCTGCTGTCCAGTTAACTTTTGATGATGGGCAATTTTGAGGCCCATGTTATGGTTTTTGTCTTTAAACTGGTCTTGGACTAGATAGCTTTTCAAATAGAGGATGTCTTCAAATAGAGATCTGTCCTCTTTAAAGTAGGAAACATGGTCACCCTAGGTACACAAGGCCAAGAACTATTGGGGAGGAGGGCTGAAGTTCACATATCAATCTGAAAATAACCAGTAACCTCTTTGGCTGTAAACCCCAAGTCACCTGGTGTTGCTTCATTCCTAAGATCAGTCGACATCAGGCAGGATAGTCTCCCTGGGTCAGAATCTTCTCAGATATTTAGTTTCAAAGTGCAAGCTGTAGCAAAGTATTGTTTTACCCTTACTGCAATTGGCTTCCATTAAAATGGAAAGTATAAGATTGTTAGGTAACGTATCATATTACTATTACAAATTGAATTGTTTTGTTTCATGTGGGCAATTTATTTCTTTTCATTTTCTGAAACAATTGTTTGAAATAAAGGTTAAAATGCAATAGTTGTGGATTTACTGGCATATGCACACCCAATGAAAACTGAATTATTTTTTTCTTTCGTTCCCTAGATAATATACCAAGAGAATGTTCTTGCCAGCTTCAGGTACCCCAAATGACACAGCCTTTCATACACAAATTATCACTTCGTCAACATCTTTATTTTGTGGTATTTATGTATGAGACATTTCATACCCTATTGGAGAGAGAGACAAGTTTTGAATTTTTGTGACCAACTGGCAGTGTCAGATTTTACCCTAATGATCTCAATAGGAGATTTGCATTCATATCGGAATTGGTCTGCCGTTACTAAGGTTAATTCTAATTAGACTACAGAACTGGAAGAAGACACTGTGAAGACTATTTTTAGTTCATTTGAGTGTTTTCCCCTGCCAAAAAACCTGAATGTATGAAAAGAGGATTCATATGAAATGTTTTAAAATAAAATTGTTGTACAAAGCATGCAGCACACACATCTACGTGTGTATTTATATATAAATCATATGTCTATACATAGAAGCATGGAAAACGCATATGTAATTAATACTGCAGATAAATGGAATCATTTTTTTCTTTATTGGATTAGTCATTGTGACCATATAAATCTTGACAGAATGCTGTTCTTGACATAATTAGAAGAGGATATTTGTTATGATCTTGCTCTTTTGCATTGGATTTGGTAGGCCTGGAATGGATAATGAAACAAACAAACAAACAAATAAAATCATATGTCTAAATGTCTCCAGGGTCCACATAGCAGTTTTCAGTATTTCACAGCCATTGGTTGCATTGCATAAGTGTGAGTTTCCAGTTGAATCAGGCTGAAAATGTGCGATTCATTGTTCTGAAATAGAAGATGAAGAAATCTATTTAAACTGCTAAATGCTCAGCTTGATATTTGAACGTTTTGAATTCCCTGAAAGCATGAATCTATACATCATTTTCCCTGTTAATTACCTTTGGCATATAAAATGAGAACCGCTCATGATTCGGCTTGATTAAATCTGATTGCTTGCAGGGCTGTGTTTCATGTAAATAGAGCTCCAGCAATTAAATTACACAGTGCTATTAGGCTGTTCTCACCCCCTCCATGTATATTAATCCTTTATTCCTGTTATCATTGAAGCAAAGATTTACGGTGGTCCCCCAGCTCCTCTTGCGCTGAAACCCTTCCAAATTATTGATGGAAGAAACATAAAAATAGAGGTTTTCTTGGCTCTGCTTGTGTCCAAAATCTTTATGGATCATTTCAATAACACAATTTGCTCTTTGGCTTTAGAACTATCACGGGAAATGAGGAAGGCTATTTGCAATTCAATTCTTCAGATGCTGTTTTTGTTGTTGTTGTTCTAGGCAAGGACAGATTTGAAGACAGAGACAGTTTCAGGTTGACTCCCAGCAGTGGAAGGGAATTATCTTGCAGTCCTTCAGTGTTTATCTTTGTCCTTTTCCTACAGGGTGTTGACCATCATCCTTATCAACATGTTAGCAAACCTAAATTGGTGAACAGCAAGGGTGTATCAAGGGCCCATCGTTTGAAACCCACCTATAGTGTAAATATGCATGAATTTGCATATGTCTAAAATAAATGCTTGAAAAGAAGAAACATCATTTGATTTATTTTATACATATTTCTTAGTCAAGAAAAACACTTTTTTATGGTAGCAGTACAAATAGATAATATGAACACAGAGAGAACGTGGGATTAAGCATTTAGCTTTCACTCTTCTGCCAGAATTTCAAATTCCCTCTTTTCTAGTAATACTATTTGTGTGTGTGTGTGTGTGTATGCGCGTGCATGCGTGTGTAAGTGTAAGTAACATAACACATCAGTTACAGAAGCCAATAGGATAGAGTTGATAACATAAATTAGAAAAGAGCAGTTTTGTACACCAGTACCTCAGTAGCCTCCAGTAAGCTGGCTGCTACAGCGGCTAACCAGAGACAATCCTCTCCCCTTCCTCCATTTGATTAGCTGGTGTGCACATTTGTAATTTAACAGAGACATGGCCAGCTGCAAAACATTTATTTTCCAGAAGGCAAACAGATGAGACTAAAAGAAAAGAGACTTCTCCAAGAATCCTAAGTAGAAGACAGAGGTAGGGTCTGAGCTCCAGAACACAAAACCATTCTTTTCCACCCAAATAAAAATGGTGCTGGGGGGCAGCCCTTCACTTTACCGCATGCAAGGAAAGGAAAGGTTTCTCCTGTGCAAGCACCAGGTCATTACTGACCCCTAGAGGGACGCCGATTACGCTGGCATTTTCATGGCAGACTATAGCGGGGTGGTTTGCCAGTGCCTTCCCCAGTCATGACTACCTTTCCCCCAGCAAGCTGGGTCCTCATTTGACCGATTTTACCGATACTGATTTTTTTTAAAAAAGGAATAAGATAAAAATCAGGAGAGGCAGGGACCTTGGTGAGCACTGAGAGGGGCATCCATGGGCCTTCTGGTGTCCATGGGCACCACGTTGGAGACTCCAGGTATAAGAAATCGAAATATTGTCCATTCAATGTTTTTGGCAATCTCTCTCTCCCCCTGCCCTGCCTCGCCCTTGTAATTGCAAGGAGAAAGGAGCAGTCTCGGGTGGGGTGGTGGCAACAACCAAACTCTGAAAGCTGATTGGCCTAGCTGTGCTCATGTTAGAAACAGAGTGCAAGAAATGGATGTGAAGAGTTGTCAGCATATTCTCCTGCAGTGATATGCTCGCTTAGGCTCATTTTAACTAAAAGCTACAGATGGTAGGAAAGCCACAAAGCTTGTTTTCTTACATAATGCAGAAGCATTTGCCTCCCCTTTTTCATAAAACGGCATCTATGGTGCTTTTTGAGCTCCTATTGTATACCTTTTACAATGTTTCCAAAAAGGTGACGTTTTACGAATTAGATTGCCAGTGTTGTAGATCTCACATTGCAATCAATAACACAGTTCCAAATGTCTGGAAGAGAAAACAAATGGTATATCCTGTAGCAAGCCAACACTCATTAGTTTGGAAACATACCCCTCATCCAGCTCCAACTGGGACTGGAGTGGTACCAATACAATTACGTGTTTTCTAGCAAGTATTGATGAAGCTTATGCATAAGGCACAGCAGAAGAGGTGGCTGTCCTTGTTACATTTCTGTCAACTAGCAGGAACAACAACAAAACATCCCAAACAAATGAAAGTAACCGATGTTCAGAGTCAGGCATAGCAGCTGGGAATGGGAAGATGCTTTTAATTTTTTTTTATTATATATATTTTTTTAACAAAAGGGAATTGTTATTTGTTTGGACTATTACAATGAGAAAGTTTCACATGTCTAAAATGCAAAGCTTTGTGTAGGCAGCAAGACAGAGAAAATAGCAGCTGCAGAAACTGGCTGCTCCCAGCTGTCTGACTCAGAGTTCAGTTTTTATTCTCTTTTCTGCTGTTCATTAATGTCAGAAAACAAGGTCAAAACTAGATTAAACAGACATGTTACTTTCTCTGCTTTCACTGGGAAAGATTTAAATGGCAATTCCTGTCTTCCCCATCTCCTGGTTCCTCGCAATTCTGCTGGCTTCTCTGTCCTGTTTGCCACATCTTTTAATGTTGCAGCATGTGCGTGGACGGGAGCCAAGAGCCAGCAGAAACAGGAGGAGCAAAGCAGACACATGGATGCCATGGGGATAGGAGTGGCGGTTCAGGAAGGGCTGTGGAAATGCACAGATACACCTCGCCTTCAACCAAGGCAGGCTCACAGCATGGCTCTCTCCCCCTTTGCTCCAGAAGGTTGTGCCTTGGAGGCAACAAGCCTTGAAGGGGCAGGGCAGGACAGGGCAAGGTGAAGGACGGAAGATGACCTCTAGGGATGTCGCGAGTGTCTGTCTGAGGTGTAGAGTCCGATGGACTCCCCCCTGTTCAGCCCCCCGGACTTGGTTCACCAAGCCCCCACCCCCACCCCCCAAGCTGCCAGGACTTATAGGAGCGCCAGCAGCTGACTTCCTATTTTTTGTAAGTTAAGTCTTGCGCACAATGGTCGGCAATTTCCAGCCAGCCATTGTGCACAAGATTTAACGAAAAGAAAAGAAAAAATGCTGCGGGCACGCGGTTGGGGGGGGAATCAATCCTGTCTCCCCCTCCCCTCCCAGCTCCTGTGAAGGCAGTAGCTCGATGGGAGGAGAGAAATGAGAGGGAAGCCCCCTACTTTCATCAAGCAGCTGCCCTGGGATGGGAGGGGAGACAGGAACAATCCTCCCCCCCATCCCAGCTATGCTAGCCCTGGCTGTGTCGAGGCCCTCCTTCCCCATGCCCAGCTGCCCTTGACAGCCAGTGTGAGGAAGAAGGACAACGGTGGCACCCCAGCACCCCTGCACTGGCCTCCTCTAGGGTAGGGCAGGGCAAGAGCGCTGGGGGCTGGCAGTGCCGAGGACTCAGTAAACAAGCCCTTGTGCACATAAAGCACAGGAAGGGGTGGGCAGTGGGTGGGGATCTGGCGAGTGGGTTGCGGGGCGGACTCAGGTGAGTTTGCAATCCCCAATGACCTCTCTCTTGGTGTAGACTGGCCTCCAATGAAAGGACCCCACACTGACCCTTTCAGAAGCAGGGCTCCAGACCACGGAAGAAGAAGCAAGAATCCACATCAGGCCCTTGTATGGCCTCTAACAGCTGGCTGCTGCCAAGGGATGGGAAAAATTTTCATTCAGTTCACATTTTAATGTGAACTTGGCAAAAAGTTAATGGAGACTTATCTATTTTTGCACTTTCGAACCACCATACCAACCGAAACTGCATTATGCTTTGAAATTCACACTTGTCCAAATTTTACGATGGTGTTCTCCAGTCAAAAAGTGCATACAAGGATGTGTATGTTAGGGAAAATAACATTCAACAATGTATTATATTAGGAAAGTTACTTGCAAAAATGTGCATATCAGGCAAAAATGCATACACAAATGTCTGTATTAAGAGAAATGTACACAAAAATGCTTATGAATTTTCACAGGAACTAAAAAAAAGAAAAACCTGAAAGCTCAGGACAAATTGAATTTATGATTGGAGAAATTCTCAAAGTTTGAGAAGAACTGAACTTAAGTTTGGAAAAAGGAGGAACTGAGAGAACCCAACATGGATAGATCTGTCTGTCCCATACAATGCCCAGCTACCACTTCTATGGACAAAGCAAAGTTTGGAATTGGGGGATTCAACATATGAGTTAGGAGCCAATCCCAAACCTCTCACAAATTTGAGCTCAGTTCGTAGTTCGTTCTTCACTGTGCCCAGCACCAGCTCCTCCTGTTGCCGCAACCACTCCTTTCCCAGCTGAAATGTACCTAGCGGCAGTGACAGCAATGAGAAAGGCTGCTGTTTCCTCCATTGTGGCCTACAGCAGGACTGTGAGTGCCAAGAACCCATGAGAACTGCAGCTGTCAGGGATATTGGCCTGCAGCATGTTAGGGATCATCAAAGCGGCAGCAGCTTTCTTGTTCCTGCCACCAGCAGGTATATTTTGTGGGAAATGGAAGGGTATCTATAGAGAAAGATACACTGTATGGACTATAGTGTATAGTTCTTGACTGGCTTCTGATAGGCAAGGCATATCAGTGTAATGCTCCCAGAGGGTTGGGAACACGCAACACAAAACAAATGGAGATCCATGCCTAGAAGTTTCCATTTTCTAGTGCTGTCAAGTCTTGGGAAATTATTGTTTTGTTCCCATGTCTTCAAGTTGCTGGAACCCTTTCCAGAATTAGAGGTGCACATTCATGCTTGGCTGAATGGGAAAATGGGATGAACAGCTCCCTTCCATTCCATTTTACCTCCATCACAGGATGATTGTGATAGATACAAGTCCCAAATAAGAAGCTCAGCATACAGCACTATTCACACTAATGGTATATTTCACTTTAATGCTCCCATCCTAAACATATTTTCTTTGAAGTAAGTTCTATCAATTTTGAAAGAATTAACTTTTAAGCAAGTAGCCTTTTGAGTAGGGATGGATGGATCAGTCAGTTTGGCTTTCTCCTGCATTCACATTGTTTTAAATCTTGCACCCTTTCTGTCCTGCTTATGAAGAACTTTGTGAATTTTGGTAAAATCCCAGCATGGAGGGGACCGTGATGTACCTGCCTGCCATGCAGCTGTTAAAGATGAAGAGCCTTTCAGAAAAAAAGAGGTGGCGCCCTTAATTCTGCACGGCAAACATGGTTGAATACACAGGGATCCAAGGCCAGACATTTAAGAGCTAAGTACTCAAAGCATGGACGGGCAAATCTGTCAGTTTTGCTTTCTCCCACATATGATTTTTTAAAATAAAATCTCAAGTTCTTACCATCCCATTTATGAAGAGATTTTAAATGTTGTTCTTACAAAAAATGAACAAAATTTTTGCCGATCCCTATGTTGAATTGCAACCTTATTTTAATTCCCAGTTTATGATTTAGTTATAACTTGCATGTGAAAAGGGCCTTTCCTTCAGGTAACCACAGGGGTATAGCAATGGGGTGAGGGCAAGCTACTTTTCTGGGGGGCATACACACACCTCAGTCATCTCCTGTGGTGGTTCCACCTAAGGAAGCCCCCAGGGCTGTGCTGTTTCCCACAAATAATACCCCTCAGCAAAACATCTAATAGCAAAATGTAGCCGTGTATTTAATGTTTAAAAATGAAAAAAGCTATGCTGGGGTTCTTAGAATAGTCTTCTAGGTAAGTGACATAAACAACAAAGCTAAGCAATGGCTGTCACAACAAGGACAAAGTGCATTATGTGCTGCATTGCACTTTCTTATTCCTTGGCAGTTTTTTTGGCAATTTGCAAAATGGAGTCATTTGCCATTCTCTTCCAGCCATTAGTGAGGTTCTGGCAAACATATTATATGTCTGTTTTCACCACTGATTTTTATTTTTATTTTTAAACAGGGAGAAGACATTTGGAGGTTTGAGTTGCAGTAGCATCTGTACGGAGATGACACACAGCTCTACCTCTCATTTCCATCATCTAATTCCAGGGATGAGATGGAAATTCAGAACGGATGTCTGGACACAGTTTTGGGGTGGATGATGGCAAACAAACTGAAGCTTAATCCAGAAATGGCAGAAATCCTGAGGGCTGGCAAATCTGCTGAGCTTGGTAGATGCATACTACTGGTTTGGGATGAGCTTGCCCTCCTCTTGAAGCGTCAAGGATGCAGGCACAGATTTGTTATTATTACATTGATATCCCACCTTTTTTCCTCTTCAAAGAACTGTAGGTGGCTTACATAGGCTGAATCTACACAGAGCAGTTATACCGTTATCATAACTCTTGGTGCCCATTGGTGTCATGTGTTCCAAGAGTTATAATAACGGTATGATAATGGTATAACTGGTATGTCTAGATTCAGCCATAGTCTTCCCCCTCTCCATTTTATTCTCACAGCACCCTGTGAGGAAGGTTAGGTTGACAGTCAGTGACTTGCTCAAAGTCACCCAGTAAGCTTCATGGCCAACTGGAGACTTGAACCCAGGTCTCTGGTGTACCAGTCCAACACTCTAACCACTACACCACACTGGCTCTCCAGTGATGACACTGATGAGACATGTTAGGTTGACAGGGCTTTTATGGTGGTGGCACCATACCCATGATGCCCCACCTCAGGAAACACATATGATGCCAACATTGTTTTTAAGAGAACTGCTAAGGTACTTTGATTTCAGTTTGTTTTTTTATTAATGGCTGTGTTTTGAGGAATTGTTACTGCTCATTTTAAGGGTGGGGCTGTAATGTGGGTTTTAATCTGATGGTTTGATATATAATTATGTTCAGGGCTGACACAAAACATTTTGCTGCGTGAGGCAGAGCATATTGAACCCCCTCCCACACAAATTAGGGTGCAAAATACCCAAGCCAAGTCAAGGTATTTTGGCACATGGGGCAGAAAATCCCACAAGCACCCTTCTCCCTCCATTGCAATAAAAATACAACAATAATACATGGAGAGAGCAATCCTATGGCCTGCTAGACACTGTCTAGCAGGCCATAGGATATGGTCTATTCTGGGAACCGACCTCGGAGCCTGTGCTCTGAGGTTGGTTCCTGGAAATTCGACCTCACCCCTCGCCTGTGCTGCCTCTCCAGGTCGGCTCCCCCTGCTGCTAGACAGCTGAAAACAGCTGTCTAGAGAAAAAGAGCAAGGCAGGAGGGGTGCGGAGGGAATGATTCCCCTGTGCCTGTCCTGCCTTGCTTTGGATAGGCGGTCACCTCTGAGGTTGGAGGCAGCCGCCTATCTACTTAGGATCGTGGCCTAAATAACTAACAATTTGCTGTTCTTTCCTGACACCCCAAACCTGCTTCCTGAGGCAACTGCCTCACTCTACCTAATGATAGGGCTGTGCCCAATTATGTTTTTTCTGTATGCTGCCTTGGGAGGACAATATTCCCTGAAAGATGGCTGACAACAGCATACTAGACAACCTACAGCTGGTTCAGAACTGTTGGTGAAAACTTCAATTCCAGATACATCCATAAAGTGGTGATGCTATACTCTGTTCCCACTTGCACCTTCTACAAATACGAAGGTACAAAAAGGTTACATCAGTGCTGACATTGACAACTATGGTAAAAAGAATGCAAGTCACTGATCCACATTTTGGAGAGTGGAGGTGCGAAGAGGGAGAGTTGTTTTCAGTTTAACCATATGGCAAGATCTAGCCTTTCCTGTCATCACTCAGTGATCATTGTATTAGCCATTGATAGCCTTATCCTCCATGAATTTGTCTAAACCACTTTTAAAGCCTTTTAGGTTGGCAGCCATGACCACATTTTATGGAAGCAAATCTCATGTGTGAAGACAAACACACGTACGTACGTATGTACGTACGTACGTATGTAGAATCATAGAATCATAGAATAGTAGGGTTGGAAGGGGCCTACAAGGCCATCGAGTCCAACCCCCTGCTCAATGCAGGAATCCAAGTCAGAGCGTCCCTGACAAATGGCTGTCCAGCCTCGTCTTGAAGGCCTCCAGTGTGGGAGAGCCCACCACCTCCCCAGGTAATTGGTTCCATTGTCGTATTGCTCTTACAGTCAGGAAGTTTTTCCTGATGTTCAGCCGGAATCTGGCTTCCTGTAACTTGAGCCCATTATTCCGTGTCCTGCACTCTGGGATGATCAAGAAGAGATCCTGGCCTTCTTCTCTGTGACAACCTTTCAAGTACTTGAAGAGTGCTATCATATCTCCCCTCACTCTTCTCTTCTCAAGGCTAACCCTGCCCAGTTCTTTCAGTCTCTCTTCATAGGGCTTTGTTTCCATTCCCCTAATCAGCTTTGTTGCCCTCCTTTGAACCCTCTCCAGTTTGTCTGCATCCTTCTTAAAGTGTGGTGCCCAGAACTGGACACAGTACTCCAGATGAGGCCTAACCAGTGCTGAGTAGAGGGGAACTAGTACTTCCCGGGATTTGGAAGCGATGCTTCTATGAATGCAGCCCAAAAGAGCATTTGCCTTTTTTGCAGCCACATCACATTGTTGGCTCATATTCAGTTTGTGATCGACAACAATTCCAAGATCCTTCTCGCTTGTAGTGTGGTTGAGCCACGTATCCCCCGTCTTGTAACTGTGCATTTGGTTTCTTTTTCCTAGGTGCAGAACTTGGCATTTGTCCCTATTAAATGTCATTCTGTTGTTTTCTGCCCAGCGCTCCAGTCTGTCAAGATCACTTTGAATTTTGTTTCTGTCTTCCAGGGTATTAGCTATCCCTCCCAATTTTGTGTCATCTGCAAATTTGATCAGCATTCCCTGCACCTCCTCCTCCAAGTCATTCATAAAAATGTTGAAGAGCACTGGGCCCAGGACTGAGCCCTGCAGTACCCCACTCGTTACCTCTCCCCAGTTTGAGAAGTTCCCATTGATAAGCACTCTTTGAGTCCGATTCTGTAGCCAAGTGTGGATCTACCGGATCGTTGTTTCATCTAGCCCACTTTGAGCTAGTTTGCTCATCAGGATATCATGGGCCACTTTGTCCAAAGCTTTGCTGAAGTCGAGGTATATGATGTCTACAGCATTCCCACGGTCTACAAGGGAGGTTACTTGATCAAAAAATGAGATCAGATTTGTCTGGCAGGACTTGTTTTTGACAAATCCATGTTGGCTTCGAGTAATCACGGCATTGCTGTCAAGGTGCTTCCAGATGGATTGCTTTATCATCTGCTCCAGAATTTTCCCAGGGATTGATGTCAGACTGACTGGTCTGTAGTTCCCAGGTTCCTCCTTTTTACCCTTTTTGAAGATAGGGACAAGGTTAGCCCTCCTCCAGTCATCTGGCACTTCCCCCGTCCTCCATGATTTCTCAAAGAGAATAGACAGCGGTTCTGAGAGTTCTTCTGCCAGTTCCGTTATTACTCTAGGATGAAGTTCATCTGGCCCTGGAGATTTGAACTCATTCAAAGTAATGAGGTGTTCCTTGACCATATGCCTATCGATCTCAAGCTGCAATCCTGCCCCTTCAGCCTGTACTTCACCTTTGCCAGGGGGGTCATAGACCCTCTTTTGGGAGAAGACTGAGCCAAAGTAGGAATTGAGCACCTCTGCCTTTTCTTTGTCATCTGTTATCGTTTTGCCATCCTTATTTAATAGCTGAACCACCATTTCTTTCCTCTGCCTTTTACTATGCACGTAGCTGAAGAAAGCCTTTTTGTTGTTTTTAACATCCCTTGCTAAACTCAGCTCATTCTCAGCTTTAGCCTTCCTGACGCCATCCCTGCAATTCTGTGCTATCTGCCTGTACTCTTCCTTTGTTACTTGGCCTTCTTTCCACTTCCTATATGTGTTCTTTTTTGTTTTCAGGTCATCCCTAACCTAAGCTTTTTGTGAAGCCACATTGGCTTCTTCTGTTGTCTTCCACTTTTCTTCTTGTTGGAATTGCTTGTGATTGTGCCTTGAGAATTTCCTTTTTTAAAAGCTCCCACCCATCTTGGACTCCTTTTCTCGCTAGCATCACTTGCCATGGGACCTTACTGATCATTGTTCTGAGTTTATGAAAATCAGCTTTCCTAAAATCCAGGGTACGCGTTTGACTACACTCGGCTTTTGCTTCCCTTAGAACCAAGAACTCAAGTACAACATGGTCGCTTTCCCCCAGAGTTCCTGTAACTGCTACTTTATCCACTAAGTCATCTCTGTTGGTTAGGATCAAGTCAAGGATAGCCGATCCTCTAGTTCCTTCCTCTACTTTCTGTAGGAGGAAGTTATCCGCCACACAAGTCAGGAATTTCCTGGAGGGGCCATGTTTTGCAGAATTTGTCTCCCAACAAATATCGGGGAAATTGAAGTCCCCCATTACTGCTACATCATGCTTCCTTGAAACATTGGCTATTTGCTTTTCAAAAGTTTCATCCTTGTCTTCTCCTTGATTGGGTGGCCGGTAGTAGACTCCGACCACCAGGTTCCTTTTATTCTTTGCTCCATTTATTTCAACCCAGATGCTCTCGATGGGGCTACCAAGTACGTATGTATGTACGTATACTTTTAAATCCTAATAACTAAAGTTCTCTGGGCAGTGTACAATACATTAAAATATAAAATATAAATAATAAAACAATGAGTAAAAACAACATACAGCAACACCAAGATAAAATCAGCAGCAAAGTGCAAAAACACTCCAGCATATAAAATCAGCGGAAACACCAGAAGCAATAAAAATGTAGTGATCTAAAAGCACTAAAAACTTCCTTTTGTTCTGCTTCACTGGATGACCCCAAGTCTGAGTATTATGTGAGAGGCAGAAAAACCTCTAACTCCACTTTCACCACACCAGTTTTCTAATGCCACTCTAGCGACTATGGAAACCAGGGGGAAGGGCCCCCACAGCGAACCACAAACTGGAAACACAGAATCTGATTGTATACTTCCGCCTGGCTAGGCATTTAATGGGGATTGTACATAATGTGTGTTCACTGAATCATTTCTATTGCATCCATGTGTTTTGTATTGTATAGGGTGGCCATATGTCCTCTATTATGGAGGACACTCCTGTATTTGAAGGGCTGCCCGGAGACTGTCCTCTGTTTTGAAGGTGTCCTCTATTTGAAGGGCTGCCCAGTCTAATCTGGTATAAAAGTAAAGAGCCATCAGAAGGCAGAGCTGGGCCTTGAAGCTGCCCATCAGCACAACCTGGATGGCAAACTGAGCAGACATAGAGGCCACCTGGTGAAATGTGTCTTCCACACTATGGTGAAATGTATTTCTTCTTCCACACTGTGGTGAAATGTATTTCTATTTAAATTATTATAATAATGTATAAATTTGCATCTATACAGTATATGCACATTTTATGCAAATGGCTGTTCTCTTTAGTCCTCTTTTTTTGGTGATGCATTTCCTCTTTTTTGGCATTTCCTAAGTGGCAACCCTATTTACTATAAATGGCATAGATAATATTCTCATTTTAAAATAATTGGGGGCTTGTGTTTTTTATTTGTGTGGCTGCTTTAGGGAGTGCCTGCTAGGAATGGGCAGCCCCCCTTCCAAAATCCACTGGGCTGGAGCTCTTTCACCTACCTGGTGGGGGTAGGTAAAAGGATTTCTAGTGCAGGTCCAGCTCCCACTTTCCAGAAGATTCTGGACCAGCTCTGGAAATATATTGAGGCTTCTGGTGGAGGGAGGGGAAAGCATTTTTTGCATTGCCCTCCCTATTTGGGAGGCCTTGGAAAGTGAGGGCACATCATGGGCCAGGGGGCTGTGCTTAGACACCCTGAGAGCTCTTCTATACGGCAAGCGGTCAGTATTTTTCCTGATTCCTTGCGCCATGGCACACCTTATATCCTGGGATGCAAAATATGGTCTGCATCCTCACAGTAAGACACCTGCTATGCAGTGAGTAGTCGATAAAACCCCTTCACGTTATTGCAGGGATGCCAACATTCCATTCTGCAGGCCACATGTGGCCCCCCAAGCCATTTCTGGTGGCCTGCCAAACCCCGCCTCCATCTGCTGCAGCAGTGGCACTGCCCAGGGTTTCCCATGCTAGCTCAGCTTTCTCAAGGGAATCCCTTCCCATATCTCCAATCTCTTCTGTTGGTCATTGATTATATATGCAGAGAGGCAGAGTCATTCTAGGCTGCTTTAGCCATGCCCAGAATGAATAGCAGAAGATTTCACTCCGCTCTCTGCCAAAGCTCCATATTGTGGAACTGAGCGTTTTGGCCCATTCCCAACAGCCACGCTTTAGAATTCTTCCACATCTGTTCAAGAGGCCCTGCCCTGCGCTCTGCTGTTTGGCCTTTGCCCGGAGGAGATTGGTGGGGACACGGTGCAGCACTTTCAGCGGTTGCACCCGCTGTGTGGAATCTTCCTTGGTGAAGCCACCTGGCTCCTTCGTTGTCCTCATTCCGACAAACAGAGAAATTTTTTTTGGAAGGCATTTTGTCCTGGCTAATTGCATGGGGAATGACCGCTGGCTTGTTTTAGTTTTGGGGTGGGTGGGTTATTTTATGATTTTTTATTACTGCTGCACCCCCCACCCACTTTGAGTCTCAGTGTATTATGTGAAAGAAATAGTAATAAATAAGGAATACTATGTGTGCTCAGCCATAGCTGTTGCTTCCTAGTCTGGGATCTGTGCTCAGTGCTTTGTTCCTTTGAAACCATTTACCGGTATGTATGTGTTTGTTTATTACATTTCTATTACATGACAATATGCACTGTGCCATATTGTTCATTGTATTATACCAGCCTTCCCCAGCCCGGCCCCTTCACATGCGCTGGACTAAAATCCCCATCATTCTGGGGATGCTGGGAATTGTAGTCCAATGCATCTGGAGGGCACCAGGTTGGGGAAGGCTGCATGATGCTAAAACAGCATCTCCAAGCTTCTGTCTTTGAGCAGAACTCCATTGCGCCAAGCAATATACAAACACTGTGACAAAATGGAATTACTTGCCAGGGCCTGCATATAGTCCAAATGCAACAGACGGGTTCAGGGGGGCAGAAGCAAACAATGAGAAAAGGCTGTTCAGCTTTACAGTCTATGGTCACAATGTGCCATTTAAAATATTACCAGGATTTGTTATAAGAAAATGATAGCTATGCACATTTCCCAGGAGGTCTTCAACACCCCGCTAACTTTTCTATCTGCTTTTGCAAAAAATGGCTCATAGCCATGGAGAAGGAAATCAAATTTTAGGTATTGTGCCCCTGTTGAGACTGTATCCTGCTGACTCCTTTAATCAAAATAAGCTCCACATCAGTGGAGAATTAAATCAAGAATGTGATCCAGGCTGACAGGTTGATGTGTTGAATCACTGGTGAAAATAGTCCCTTCCAAAGCATGGAAACCTTTCTACTGCTGAGCCACGGAACAGCAGTGAAAGCCATCTGGCCAGATATGATGCTGTCCCAGATTATTATCTTGTGCACAAGACAGTTTGTCCTTGCAAAGTGACTCCCCACATCTATGGATGGTGCTCTGGCTAACCCTGACACGTTGGCTCTTAACCATTTAGAGCACCAGCACTAATGAATGCCTGTTTTTTCACATAGGAGGAGCAATCGTACCTCTATAGCAGCAGGGAACCTATTTCGGCCTGAGGGCTGAATTGATGCTGGACAAACATGTGGAGGCCCACATGCCAACAGTGGGTGGAGCTACAGCCCAAAGTAGGCGGGGCCACTCCCCACTGCTGGCGTGCACCCCAGCACAGTCCCCCACCCATGACATAAACACACACACACACATTCACTCCCACATACACAACATGAGCAGCTTTTTACATTTTGACTTGACTTTATTGTTATGAAGCACCCACAAATTCTGCTATTTTGGGAAGAAGGGGCCTTATCTGAAAGGGGACTAGGGTTTGTTGGTCTTGGAGAAGAACAGAAAAATAGGTTCCATAGGATTTTCAGGCCGTGCATGTCTAAGTAAGTGGAGCTGCAGACTAGGGATGTTGGAGAATTCTACCACGGACTCTAGTGAGGCTGGATTCTTTAGAATCTTGCCCCCTGGAGTCCGTGGCGGAACGGACTACCCCCCCGCCAGCCCCCGAAATCCCCCCTGGAACGGACCTACCTAGCGGCGGCGGATGCGGCAGTGGCGGATGCGGTGGCTCCGGGTCGTCTTCCGGCTGCTGCCAGGCTGCTGCGGCTGCAAATGGCGGCCGTCATAGTGGCCACCATTTGCGTCCATGCCTTAGGCCGTGATAGGCTATGTAAATACTTACGTAGGCTATCACGGCAAAGAGCAGGGGCGCAAATGGCGCCCATTACGCCATTTGCACCCCTGCTCTTTGCCGTGATAGCCTACGTAAATACTTATGTAGCCTATCACAGCCTAAGGCACGGACGCAAATGGCGGCTGGCGTAGCGTCCGCTATTTGCGTCCGCAGCGCGGCAGCAGCGGCCAGAAGTCCAGCTACGGCCAGGGAGGATTCCAAGGGGGAGGGATGGATCGCCTCCCCCCCCAGCGGATGCCGCGGACCAGAACCGGGTAAGTGATCCACTCACCCCTACTGCAGACTTCTTGCATACAAATTTCTGGCCAGCCATTGTGCTCTGATTGCCTTAATTCCTCAGTGTTAACACTTGCAAATTTCAGATCAGATCATTCCTCAGGATAACAACCACAAACCCCCCACCCCTGAAATATTTGATGCTGATTTCTAACCTTCTTGTTTAAGCCAAACAGAAAGGGGGGGGGGGAAGAAAAGAATTCGACATCTTTTAAAGCTGTGAGACCCTGAAAACCCAGTATTGTGTAAACAGGCATGTCTCCATGACTCTTTTGTCATCTTTGGTTAAGACGATCACCAAAATTCCCCTGGCTGTCTTGTTCACCTGGACCTATGACAGCCAGAGATCTGCAAAAATACTACCCATCAATTCACCACGACCCCTTTCTCCACATCAGGAAGGAAAGAAGAGCCCATTGTCTTTTTTCTTCTCTTAACGTCTGACACTTAAAAATCAATTTTCCAACATCAGGTGAGCGATCTTGGAAGAAGAACTTGTTTTGTTTTATTTTGATTACTAAATCCTGAGAGGAGGGATAAAAACAGCAACCCAAATCCATGGCTTACACAGGAATGGGAGAGAGGGAAAATGATTCCTTCTATTCAGGAGGAACCCTTCACACTTTACTCTCAGATGAGCAACCCCCTGTGTCGCCCCAGCTGTGGGCGTTGAACTCTTAGGTTAGAGGTGCCAAAATAGTGATACATCAGACTCAAAGGTTTACTTACAAGGAGTACTTTATTGGGTAACTTACAGCACACAGGCGTACCCAATGGTTGGATCAGACAGCTTCTCTGAACCACGAGCCATTGGGTCAAATGGGTTTTATACCATACAAATGTAGCCATGAGGCAGCACGACGCTAGCAAGCACCCCCAGTGCTCATTCCCAGCATGGGCTAGAAGTGTTTGGTTCTCAGGCACAGCCTCCTGTAAACAAACTTCGCTTCCCAGGCAGAGTGCTTGAAAAGGCTTTCTGCTCATTAGCAAGGAATGCACCAAGAAGGCTGTTATCAGCCTTTTGACTCATCTGCACATGCTCAGAGGCTCACTAGCATGGGAATTGCACCAATAAGGAACTTAAGCAAGCATTATGGATCTCTAGGCCCCTCTAACACTATAAATCACTTGGCTAGTTGGCGACACTCCTGGGACCAATACATTCCACCCTCATATGATCAAAGGCTGATAACAGTCTGCCTTGCCACTTGATCACCAGGGGGCTGACATCTACTTAACTGTATACTTTAAAATGCGACCGCCATATGAGCAAGCACACAAAGCTATAAAGCAGCCAATAACAGTAAGAATTATTGCAACCACTCACTTCCACCACCACCCCAATTCCTTGAAACCAGTCTGAAATCGGTTCAAAGAGGGACTCCTCTTCTGGGTGATGTATTTTCTCACTTTGCTTGTATGTAACAGCCCAGAGGTGGGCTATTACCTCCCCTCTTCCCGGTTTGGGAAAGAGAAATCTTTCTATCTCCCTCTGACCTGCCTGTTCTGCAGATCATGTTTCAAACTGTCTACATAAAACTCCCCGTGCCATGCACCAGTCTTAACCCTTCACTTGTCTTCTCTGCAAGTTAGGCTGTAGGGATGTCAGAGAATTTTTCCACGAATCTCGGGGAGGCCGAATGCCAGCGCATTCGGCCCCCCGAAATTGGTGGAGAAACGGTCTGCCCCCCCGCCCCCCTCCGGGATGGGACTTACCTTGTGCGAATGTCCCTGGCGGTGGCGGCTGCGGCGGCGGTTCGGCAGCGGCTGTGGCGGCCGGTCTTCCGACTGGCTGCCGCCGCCGCCATTTCCAAGTTAAAAAAAAAAAAAAGTGATAGGCTACATAAAGATTTACATAGCCTATCACGGCTAGATTTTTAAAAAACACCATGATAGGCTACGTAAATGTTTACGTAGCCTATCACGGCTGAGTGAAAAAACAACAACAACCGCGCTTACGCAAATTGTGGCGCCCATGGGCGCCACCATTTGCGTTCCTGTGTTCAGTTTTGGGCATCACACTTTAAGAAGGATGTAGACAAACTGGAGAGGTTTCAGAGGAGGGCAACGAAGATGATCAGGGGACTGGAACAAAGGCCTATGAAGAGAGACTGAAAGAACTGGGCAGGGTTAGCCTTGAGAAGAGAAGACTGAGGGGAGATATGATAGCACTCTTCAAGTACTTGAAAGGTTGTCACAGAGAGGAAGGCCAGGATCTCTTCTCGATCATCCCAGAATGAAGGACATGGAATAATGGGCTCAAGTGACAGGAAGCCAGATTCCAGCAGAACATCAGGAGAGATGTCCTGACTGTTAGAGCAATATGACAATGGAACCAATGACCTAGGGAGGTGGTGGGCTCTCCCACACTGGAGGCATTCAAGATGAGGCTGGACAGCCATCTGTCAGGGATGCTCTGACATGGATTCCTGCATTGAGCAGGGAGTTGGACTCGATGGTCTTATAGACCCCCTCCAACCCTACTATTCTATGATTCTATGAAAAACTGGGCATTAATGCTTGAGGGCCAATGAATTGAAATATAACTTATTGCATCAATACATGTGGCATGAGCTTAAATAAATAAACACACTGACATTAGAGGATGTGCATGTTACTACCGCTGCTGATTTACCCAACAAGCTTGTGCTTCAATGAACTATGTGTAATTTTGCTGCTACGAGACAGCAGGCTCCAGTTTTGTGTAACTGCCAATCTAGTGATAGGCGTGTAGGCATGTAGGCTGCACATAAGCCTTGGGCAATGAATAAGAAAGATAGTTAAGGCACAATCCTATGCATGTATAGACTGAGTCTGGGCTCAGGGGGTTGGACGTGATGGCCTTGTAGGCCCCTTCCAACCCTACTGTTCTATGATTCTATGATTCTATGAGTCCTACAACTCCCAGCAGTCCCCAACTGGCCATGCTGGCTGGGTAATGCTGGGACTTGTAGAACCTTATGCTGTCTAAACATGCATAGGATTGTACCCTTACAGAATTCAGATAACTGAAACAGGTTGCATTTGAAGCTTTTGTGTCTCAGCCTCTGACTGAGTTTTACCCCCCCCCCCCAAAAAAGGTAGTTATTTTGTTTTATGAAGATCTGGGTTGGTTTGGATGAGGAACAAAACTGGGATGATAGATGATCTCTTCTAGTGATAAAATGATAGAAGAGAGTGACCAAAAGCGATGTCCTTTCCAGCACAGTACTACGTCTGACTGCAGTTAGAGGACTGGTTGTTTGAAAGCTCTTCCATGTCAAAAACCCCTTTGCTTGTGGAAAGCCAGCCTGTCAAGGGGATATAGATCTGCTTCCCCCCCGCCTTTTTTTTTAGTGTGGGGGACATTCACATGCATCCTGAAGTGATAAGTGCCGCAAGATGAGAAAGCTGATGTCCAGTTATCATTGAGGTCACTATACAACTTTGGAAGAAAGCTGTCACAGGTGTTTTAGAATGTAAACCAGCCTTCCACCAACCTGGTGCCATCCAGCTATATTGGACCACAACTCCCATAATTCCCATGCTGGCTGGGAATTGAAGAGTTGCAGTCCAGCACATCCGAATGACACCGAGCTGGGAAAGGCTAGTCTAAACTGTTATGAGATTAAAGTCCAAAATATCTGCTGATCAAATACAGTATACATCACATGCTCCAAATCATTTTTGATGAGACAGTGGTGCGTGATGAGTCCAGCAACATAATTTGTGTGACCTTTAGTTAGATGCTTAAGTGCCTCCATGTGCTGTGATAAGGAACTAATTAGAAGGGGCAGACCCATAACTGTGTTATAAGAAATCTGAGCAATACCTCTTTATAAAGTGTCTTCATTCATTTGAATCATCTCCTTAGGTCAAACTGTATTAATAGCCTCATTATAAGTGTGTTGAATGGCAGACGCATAGCGTGGTAACAGTAATAACAATACAATAGCAACAATGCATCGGTGTCCTTGTTCCTCACTTTGAACTGGAGCCATACCTCATAATAAACCAGAGTTCTCAGTTACCACTAAGCATGCTTTATGTGCTACATTTCTTTCTCTGGCAGAAAGTCACCTGGTTTGGCCTCAGGCAATATTAAAATGGTGATCTTAACAAATGAAGCTGTACTTCTTTCCTGGGTAAATTATTCAGAAAATTACACATCAGTGCCATCCTCAACAAGAAGCTGATTTTATTATCTTGGCATTGTTCCTAAATAGATCAAAGTATACCAGGTAGTATAACATTTATATCTTGGAAACAATAAGGTCACTATTCAGTCCAGCTCTGTGCATCACAATTATTGTGTTCTGCCACTTGCCTTTCTACTACTGCTCTGTATTAAGTAAGACCTTACAGGCAATGATTGTGTGGGCCCAGAGCTTAGACTGGTTCTCCAATGGGCTACTGCAATGCGAGCACACTATAGAGCTCTATATTATAGGGGCTGAATCTACACATAGCAGTTATACCGTTATCATACTGTTATCATAACTATTGGTGCCCATTGGTGTCATGTATACCAATAGCTGGAGAAGACTCTTACGAGTCCCCTGGACTGCAAGGAGGTCAAATCAGTCAATCCTAAAGGAAATCAACCCTGACTGCTCATTGGAAGGACAGATACTGAAGCTGAAGCTCCAATATTTTGGCCACCTAATGCGAAGAGAAAACTCCCTGAAAAAGACCCTGATGCTGGGAAAGACTGAAGGCAAAAGGAGAAGGGGACGGCAGAGGATGAGATGGGTAGATAGCATCACCGATGCAATGAATATGAACTTGAGCACACTCCGGGAGAGAGCGGAGGACACAGGAAGGCCTGGCGTGCTATGGTCTACGGGGTCACGAAGAGTCGGACACGACTTAACGACTGAACAACAACATAACTGCTATGTGTAGATTCAGCCAGGGTCAATATTTGCTTCAGTTTTTCTTTTCTCAGTCAACATTGACTGTTTCTGAGGCCTTTTCTCCCCCCAAAACAGCAGTTTTAAGTGTGTTCTGCGCAGACCACAATGAACATGTGTGTTACTAAGCCCATATGTTCCAGAAGTCTACCCTCTTAGACTGTTGCAGAAAAAACAGCAGAGTCTTATGGCATCTGAAAACAGGGATTGCCAACCATTTTGGAATTTTGAGAGAGTGCTGTGGGCACTGTCACAACATGGCTGCCATGGGGGCTTGCCCATTCATAAAATGGCTGACATGGTGGACATGGCCAGTCACAAAATACTCATTTCCCAGAAGGCATACTGGTGAGACTAAAAGAAAAGTAACTTGCCCAAGAACCTTAAGAACAAACCAGAGGTAGGGTCTGAGTTCCAAAACACTAAACCACTCTTTTGAACCCAAATAAAGATGGTATTGGAAGGGGCAGCACTTCACTTTACAGCATATCAGCATCCCAGTTACAAAAGATTTTTAAAAAGAAAATCTTAAGAAATAAAATAAACACCAGGAGAGGCAGGATGCCAAGAGAGGTGTCCATGGGCATTTTGGAGTCCACAGGCCACATGCTGGAGACTCCAGCCTTAGAGACTAACACATTTATGGTGACAGGCTTTCATGGATTAAGGCTGCTGTCCTAGTCACACTACCCTGGAAGCAAGCCCCATGATTGAACACGGTAGGATTTATTTCCAAATAAACATGCGTAGGATTGCACTTCACATCCACTTTACCAGATTATGTTCTTGTACATATCTGAACTCTGCAAACCTACTGCTGCATCTTATATTGTATACCCTTAGGTACCTAGTGTTTACAACTTTTCCCTCCGTATCCATGTGTGCTTGTGTGCATATAGGATTTATTCCCAAGTGAATGTGGATGCCACCAAATCCTATCCACACTTACCTGAGTATAAATTCCATTGAACAGAAGCCCTTCTCACATGCTACTCATGTGGAGAGCAGCCACACATTGAATAAGGAGCAGGGCCATGCCACTGGCCTTGACCCCAAGCTTGTGCAACTGAATTAGCCCCACCCCAGTGCCTACACATTGAGCATGGACACCTGATGAGCATCCCTACTGTGTTTGCACGTGGGGGTTCCTCTTCAGATATCTGCACTCAATGTGCAGGTGTTAGGGGTCTGGACTAGGCTGGCCCCACAACTTTGGGGGCAGGAGTAGCAGCACAGTCCTGTCCCATGTTCTACGCATCCCTGTCTCCACATGAGTAATGCATGAAGGCTCTGGTGGGGTTGCTTCTGTGGAAGTATGCATGGGATTGCTCTGTTAATCTGTTAGCCTATATGACAGGAGTGGGGAGCCTCAGGCCTATGGGCCAAGTCTGGCCCACTTGAGGTCCTAGTCCAGCCCTCCAGGGTTCCCAGATGGCTATACCCCCTTCCCAGTTCCCCTCAACCATTGATCATTTAGTGGTTTCCTGGATTTTGTGCAGTTTTTCTCCATTCTAAAGGTTGCAATGCATCTCCTTAGCTGCTGGCAGTAAGAGCTCTATACTAAAATATGCCGGTATTTGGGGCATTTGGGGCCCTGCCCGTTTTGCCTTCAGCCCCACCCATTACCGGCATGCGGCCCCCGAGAGCTTCTCCAAAACTGAATTCAGCCCTTGGGCTGACCAAAGTTCACCACCCATGCTCTAAGGTGCCACAAGACCCTTTTTGTTATTTTAACTCTCTTAAATTATAGCAAACACTTTAATATTTGGACTGCATAAAAGAGCTTGATATAAATGCCGAGCACATGGTTCTGTTTGGATGCGCAGACACACATCATTGTATTCCTTTATGTCTTGCCATGAGACTACAATTATTAGTCTGGATTGGATACCTGACACTCATATTAGAGAGCAGCTGAACCTGAAAAGCTATCATTATAAGCATGAGTCACATTCCACCTGGAATATTTTGAGACATGTTAACATATCCTCAAAAATGACAACTTATATTGCATACAAACTGTGCTCTATATTATATAAATTATGCTTTATTAAAGTTAAATCTAGGGTTTTTAGTTAGAAATTTGTCTCACTCTTTCCATTAACCTACAAGCCTCTAGATTACAAAGAGCTGATCGCAATGCCTGTTTCTGTAATGTTATGTCATGATGAGCTCCGTTGTTGACAGATCTGCAAAGAAGAGCTGAAAAGAACAAGGATCCACTATTTTGTCCATTAGACACATTGTGGCAAGTGTTCAAACAGCCTTTGGAGAGTGTGACAGACCTCAGCTCCGGCTTCTTCCCACCCCTACTGCTAAAACCTTAGTGGTTAAGACTAGGGGTGGACGAAAGTCCCTTACCTGTCGTCGAAGGACGTTCGCGGTGGGGGGGAGGCGCTTCGCTGCTCCCCCCGCGAAGTTCAGGCGGGGGGGGAGGCTTCCCGCCTCAGCCCGGCCGAAATTCAGGCCGGGGGGGAGGCTTCCCGCCTCGCCCCGGCCGAAATTCAGGCCGGGGAGGAGGCTTCCCGCCTCGCCCGGCCGCGAACGCGGAAGTTTTTTTTTTTTAAAAAAAACGCCCCCTGATAGGCTACGTGACGATTCACGTAGCCTATCACGGCTAGATCTGCAAAGTCAGCCGTGATAGGCTACGTCAATCGTCACGTAGCCTATCATGGGTGACTTTAAAAAAATAATAAAAAAGCGCGTACGCTAATGGCGGCCCCCATAGGGAGCCGCCATTCGCGTTCCTTATTTAGTCGCTGTAGTCTACGTAAATGTTTACGTAGACTACGGCGAAAATAAGGGCAACGCAAATAGCGTTGCCCTTATTTTCACTGTAGTCTACGTAAACATTTACGTAGACTACAGCGACCAAATAAGGAACGGGAATGGCGGCTCCCTATGGGGGCCGCCATTATCTGTACGCGCTTTTTTTTTTTAAAGTCACCCGTGATAGGCTACGTGACGACTGACGTAGCCTATCACGGCTGACTTTGCAAATCTAGCCGTGATAGGCTACGTGAATCGTCACGTAGCCTATCAGGGGGCGTTTTTTTTTTTTCTTTGATTGCAATGGCGGCGGCGGCAGCCGGTCAAAAGACTGGCTGCCGCTCCCGCCCCGCTTGAACACCCGCCGAACCGCTGGCCGGACCCGCCACCGGGAGGGACATTCGGTGAAGGTAAGTCCCATCCCGGGGGGGGGGTTGCGGGGGGCAGGGGGGGGTTCGGAGGATTTCTCTCCGAAACATGTTTGGGGGGCCGAACACGTTGGCACTCGGCCCCCCGAAGTTTCGGGGATAAATTCTCCGCCATCCCTAGTTAAGACGCTGAACTGCAGACTGGAAGGTCGGCAGGTCAGCAGTTCGAGACCCAAGTGCTGCGTGACGGAGTGAGCTCCCGTCTTCAGTCCCAGCTTCTGCCAACCTAGCAGTTCGAAAGCAAGAAATTGCAAGTAGATAAATAGGTCCCGCCTCGGCGGGAAAGGTAACAGCGCTCCGTGCACCTCGGTGTTCAGTCATGCTGGCCACATGACCACGGAAGTGTCTTCGGACAGCGCTGGCTCTTTGGCTTAGAAATGGGGATGAGCACCACACCCTAGAGTCGGACACGACTGGCTGGGGACACCTTTACCTTTTTACCCAGCCCCAAAGTTGGGAAGAAGCCTGCAATTTCTTTTGACCCTGCACTTTGTGGGCAGTCGTACTGCTGGGAAGATCAAATTCAAAGCAACCTTCTGCCTTCCCTCTCTAGCTCTAAGCTGGAGGTGGAGAGGTGGTTTTGCATTTTCTTTTGAAATTTAATAGTGTCTGGTATGTAGATATTCTCTCTCCCTCCCCCCACCCGCCCGATTCTACCCAAACTCATGTTTAATCTTTCAGTTCTAGAAAATTCTGAATTAGGGAATTATTGACCTTGCATATGGCCCACCTGCCCCTTTTTATGGCCCCCGCTCCCCTCCACTGCTGCGCCACCAAATTTTGGTAGTAAATTTGGTGGCAGGGTGCTAGGGGTGCAGCCTCTGGTCAGGTCTGGGGGGGGGGCAATGCAGCTCACTGACTCTCTGGAAATTGCCCGCCTCTGCTATAAAGAGAGTATGTGAATGTTATCTCTAGTCTTTAAGGCTTGAAAATATCTATTCACTCTCTCTTAGCAAAACTACTTGCGATGTTAAATATATGTAATCATTTAATGTGTGTGTGTGTGTGTTATTCTTGAAATGGCATTTTGAGGGAGCAGGAATGTGACTACAGTGCACAGAGAGGCTTAAAAAAAAAAACTTTCCCCATGCACACCCACCCCAAACCATCTGCCCCAATGTTGTTATTAGCTAGAATCAGCTTTTGGCAGTGTGTGTGGGGGAGTGGCAATGATTTTTGGTGAGACTCTTGCATGCAGGGCAAGGGTTAAACCTTCCTCCCCATGGTCCCAATCCTTCTTAGAACCCCTGCAACTGACATTTAAAGAATAAAACCTTGCTCGTTAAATGCTTACACATATTTAACATCATGTGTAGTTTCGCCTTTCTGTCTCTCTCTGCTTATGTATGTATTTATTTACCGTTCTACATCCAATAAAATATATGAAGCAGTGAACTATAAAAAAGAAGCTGAAAAAATCAAAATACAGAGTTAAAATCAAACTATTCTAATGATTTGTGTCTTAGCAAGTGATTGCTGTCATTCAAGGTGAGCAGGGTCACATCTTGTCATTCAAGATGTCATTCAAGGTGACATCTACTTCCCTGTCACAGCATAAACTAGCATTAATGCTGAGACTGGAGTAGTCCATGGAAGCACAGTTTTGGCTCTACCAGCTCTAGCGCTAAGGCTGTGGGGTGATTAGTTACTGTTGTTGTTGGGGGGAAGACTCAGATATGCTAGATATCTAGGTTGGCACACATGCCCTAATCATGTATCTGGCTATTCCCATTTGAAGCAACTCTTCCAAACTTTTTGAACCCACGTATACTAGTGTATTTACATGGTGGAGGAAAGAATGTGAGACGCGCCCTCCATATTGCGCTAACAAGAATGTGTTGAATTTTCTGCCAGTCACTCCTGAGTGTTGCTGCTCCCTCTGCTCTTACTAATCATTTAAGGGCACAATCCTATGAAAGTATAGACAGGAAAAAGTCCTACAACTCCCAGCAGGCCCCAGCCTAGTGTTGCTACCCTGCTATTGTTTATGGAGTCTAGTAGAGCAACCCTTACCCCTGTTGTGTATCTTTTGAAGATTGTTTACTTTTAGATTGTCTGAAGCCATCTAAAATGGCTTTAGAAGTGAGTCATATTAACCTTTTTATTCCTGTAACAGTCCTTCTCATATTCATTTCTTTCTTAATCCCCTTTCTGGCTCTCCACTTCCTAGCTCCTGTTACTTCCCGTATCGCTTACTGCAGGGGTGCAGAAGCTCAGTCCTGGAAGCCAAATCTGGCCTCCTAGGGTGTCAATCTGGCCCTCTGGGGTTTCCAGGATGGCCATCATGCCACCTTTTCCCCAAGTCTAGGGTGGCCATGTGTCCTCTTTTACAGAAATAGTCCTCTAGTTGAAGGGCTGCTTGAGGACCATCCTCTATTTGAAGGTGTCCCCTATTTGAAGGGCTGTCCGATCTAAATCTGGTATAAAGATAAAGAACCATCAGAAGAAAGAGCTGGCTCTTGAAGTTGCCCATCAACAGCACCTCAACAGCAGGTGATGCATTTCCTCTTTTTGGGTGATTCGTAAGTGGCCACCCTATTCCTTTTCATTTGGTGGTATTCTGGCTTTTGTGTAGCTCTTTCCCATTGTAAAAGGCTGAAATGCCCCTCCTAAGGCTTAGTTGCTGGCAGGAAGAGCTTTAAGCTACAATATGCCAGTATTTTTGGCCCTGCCCCTTCTCCCTTCAGCCCTGCTCACCACTGGAATGTGGCCCCCAAAGCTTCTCCAAAATGGAACTCAGGCCTCCTGCTGAAGGAAGTTCAACACCCCTGCCTTAAAGAGATTATTGGGAACCATAATACTGCAGGGGTATCTATATAGAGATGGGGGTTGGACTCGATGGTCTTATAGGCCCCTTCTAGCCCTACTATTCTATGATTCCATGAGATGACACCCCTATTATATCTGGGGGATATCTGGGTGTCTGGCTACCAATATATTTCAGAGAATGAACTGACAACCTGAGTAGAAAAAATAAAGTGGGGGATAACAAATTTTATTTATTTATTTAGGGAGCAATCCTATCTAAATAGGTGGCCACCTCTGAACTCGGAGGAGACCACCTAGCCAAAGCAGGGCAGGAGAAGCACGGAGGGGATCGTTCCCTCTGCACTTCTCCTGCCCTGCATTTTTGGCTAGTCAGCCGATTGTGGTTGTCTAGCCATGGGAGTACAGAGCAGGAAAGGAGGCTTCTGTACGATACATTGGATGTGCTGAACAGGCATTTCCGCCCTCCTCACCCCAGAATGCCCCCAGACATGCCCCTTTTTGGCCGCTCTGCACTCCTCTTGTGAGCACGGAGGACGGGGCTGTTCCGCATTGCCTCCGAGGCAGTGCGGAAGTTGGGGGAGGTTGGTTCTCTGGGAACCGACCTCGGAGTGCGAGCTCCGAAGTCAGTTCCTGGAAAACAGCATATCCTATGGCTGTCTAGCCACTGTCTAGCAGCCATAGGATTGCTCCCTTAAAATATTTATAGGCCACCTTTCAGGGCAGAAGCCCTCCCAAGGCAGCTTGCAGTGTTAAAATTCATGTAGTAATTTAAACACACACACACACACACACACACTCTACAATAATAAGGCAGCACATATTCATAAAACAACAGATACCAGCCATAAAACATTACTAAAAACCTACCACATACATGCAGCTACAGAGCAGAACAGTCCAGTAAAACATAGTCAGAGGAAGCCCAGAGTAAAATAGTAGGTCTTCCTGAAATGGTGGGGCCTGGTGGTGGACCCCTGATGGCAACTCATTCCAGAGTTGTAGGGCTACTTCAGAAAAGGCCCTCTGTTGTGTACTTGCCCACCTAAGTGTCCTCAAAGGTGGACAAGTGAGATGGGGCTCTCATGCTGATCTTAAAGTGCAGGCAGGCTGATATGGGTGGAGGCAGTCCTTTAAGTAATTTGGTCCCAAACCATTTAAGGATTTAAAGGTTAAAGCCAGCACTTTGAATTGGGCTCGGAAACACACGGGTAACTCATGCAGCTGGCACAATATAAGCATTATGTGATCTGACTGCCTCTCCCCCACCAACACTTGGGTGGCTGCAACCTGCACCAGCCGAAGTTTCTACACCCTCTTCAAAGGCAGCCCCACATACAGCTCATTACAGTAGTCCAGCCTGGATGTCACCAGTACATGGATAACTGAGGCAAGGTCTGTCCTCTTCATATAGGGCCACAGCTGGCGTACCATCCTAAGCTGGTAAAACACACTCCTGGACACTGTAGCCACCTGAACTTCCCCAGTTAGCATAGAGTCCAGGAGGACTCCTAGACTACACAGAAAAAAAAGGGTGAAGGAATATATATTAGTATTCCAGCCAACATCCAGAAAGAGCTTTAAAAATAAGGTAGCCACACTGGTGTCTTTAAAAGCAGGCACTCATGCCAGATCAAATGTACATAAGGCGACAAGGATGATGTGGGTGGATGTCACCCTCAAAAGTGACTTTGAAGGTCATTTTCAAGGTCACATATCACTGCTCAGCATGGCTTGGGCTACTTTTGGGATAACTCTCAGAGTTCTAAAAATAATAAATCAATTTGGACATATTATATATCAAGATGGAGGTAAGGAGCTGTGCTACTAAGCATATGAAGTAGTGGATGTCTATCTTTGCTGGGTAAAGTTCTATAAGGGCTCGAGCGACAAAAACACCAGAAATTATGACTCAAAAATAGGGCTTTGGCCTGCTGTACCATGTTAACCAATTAAAACCACATTACATCCCCTGGCAATTGGCCTTCATGCAGAAAGCCCTGACAGATGATCTGTGGACAAAAGTGGGTATGTATGCATCTAACGGTACACTATGATGGAGGGCAAAGCATATTACCATGCCACACATGTACATATATTGACATATGAATCACTGTGGCACACACAGTGACCATGTTGGAATCATGGGTGAATGACTGGTTATGAAGGTGGTGCCGACGAGAGAGATTTGGATTCTGGGACCACGGGCTATTCTTCCTGGAAGATGGGCTGTTGGCTAGGGATGGGTTGCACCTCACAAAGGATGGGAGGAATGTGTTTGGCCACAGCATGAAGAACTTCATCAGGAGGGCTTTAAACTGAATCCTACGGGGAAGGGAGATGTAATGTTGGGGGTCACAATGGACGTAGGCACATGCACTGCAATGGAGAGAACAGCTCTGATAGCGCCCAATAATAGTCTTCAGACACATGTAGGAAGAAAGCCAGACTATGAAGCACATGGTCTTCGATGTCTATATACTAATGCCCAGAGTATGGGAAACAAACAGAACAAACTTGAACTCTTAATACAAGAGGGAAATTATGACTTGATAGGTATAACTGAGACTTGGTGGGATGACTTTCATGACTGGAATACAGCAATTGAAGGATATAACTTGTTCAAAAAGAACAGGAGGAACAGAAAAGGGAGGTGGGGTTGCACTGTATGTGAAAAATACGTATCTCTGCACAGAAATACAGGAGGAGGAGCTTGATAGCCCCATCGAGAGCATCTGGATCAAAATAAATGGAGCAAAGAATAAAAGGAACCTGGTGGTCAGAGTCTACTACTGGACACCCAACCAAGGAGAAGACGAGGATGAAACTTTTGAAAAGCAAATAGCCAATGTTTTAAGGAAGCATGATGTAGTAGTAATGGGGGACTTCAATTTCCCCAATATTTGTTGGGAGACAAATTCTATAAAACATGGCCCCTCCAGGAAATTCCTGACTTCTGTGGCGGATAACTTCCTCCTACAGAAAAGTAGAGGAAGGAACTAGAGGATTGGCTCTCCTTGACTTGATCCTAACCAACAGAGATGACTTAGTGGATAAAGTAGCAGTTACAGGAACTCTGGGGGAAAGCGACCATGTTGTACTTCAGTTCTTGGTTCTAAGGGAAGCAAAAGCCGAGTGTAGTCAGTCGCGTACCCTGGATTTTAGGAAAGCTGATTTTAATCAACTCAGAACAATGATCAGTAAGGTCCCATGGCAAGCAACTCTAACGAGAAAAGGAGTCCAAGATGGGTGGGAGCTTTTAAAAAAGGAAATTCTCAAGGCACAATCACAAGCAATTCCAACAAGAAGAAAAGGCGGAAGACAACAGAAGAAGCCAATGTGGCTTCACAAAAAGCTTAGGTTAGGGATGACGTGAAAACAAAAAAGGACACGTATAGGAAGTGGAAAGAAGGCCAAGTAACAAAGGAAGAGTACAGGCAGGTAGCACAGAATTGCAGGGATGGCGTCAGGAAGGCTAAAGCTGAGAATGAGCTGAGGTTAGCAAGGGATGCTACAAACAACAAAAAGGCTTTCTTCAGCTACGTGCAAAGTAAAAGGCAGAGGAAAGAAATGGTGGTTCAGCTATTAAATAAGGATAGCAAAACGATAACAGATGACAAAGAAAAGGCAGAGGTGCTCAATTCCTACTTTGGCTCAGTCTTCTCCCAAAAGAGGGTCTATGACCCCCCGGCAAAGGAGAAGTACAGGCTGAAGGGGCAGGATTGCAGTTTGAGATCGATAGGCATATGGTCAAGGAACACCTAATTACTTTAAATGAGTTCAGATCTCCAGGGCCAGATGAACTGCATCCTAGAGTAATAACGGAACTGGCAGAAGAACTCCAGAACCGCTGCCTATTCTCTTTGAGAAATCATGGAGGACGGGGGAAGTGCCAGATGACTGGAGGAGGGTTAATGTTGTCCCTATCTTCAAAAAGGGTAAAAAGGAGGAACCTGGGAACTACAGACCAGTCAGTCTGACATCAATCCCTGGGAAAATTCTGGAGCAGATGATAAAGCAATCCATCTGTAAGCACCTTGAAAACAATGCAGTGATGACTCCAAGCCAACATGGATTTGTCAAGAACAAATCCTGCCAGACGAACCTGATCTCATTTTTTGATCAGGTAGCCTCCCTTGTGGACTGTGGGAATGCTGTGGACATCATATACCTCGCCTTCAGCAAAGCTTTCAACAAAGTGCCCCATGATATCCTGATGAGCAAACTAGCTCAAAGTGGGCTAGATGAAACAACAATCCAGTGGATCCACAGTTGGCTACAGAACTGGACTCAAAGAGTGCTTATCAATGGGAACTTCTCAAACTGGGGAGAGGTAACAAGTGGGGTACCGCAGGGTCTGGTCCTGGGCCCAGTGCTCTTCAACATTTTTATTAATGACTTGGAGGAGGAGGTGCAGGGAATGCTGATCCAATTTGCAGATGACACAAAATTGGGCAGGATAGCTAATACTTTGGAGGACAGAAACAAAATTCAAAGTGATCTGGATAGACTGGAGCACTGGGCAGAAAACAACAGAATGACATTTAATAGGGATAAATGCCAAGTTCTGCACCTAGGAAAAAGAAACCAAATGCACAGTTACAAGATGGGGGATACGTGGCTCAACCACACTACAAGCGAGAAAGATCTTGGAATTGTTGTCGATCACAAGCTGAATATGAGCCAACAATGTGATGTGGCTGCAAAAAAGGCAAATGCTATTTTGGGTTGCATTCATAGAAGCATAGCTTCCAAATCCCGGGAAGTACTCATTCCCCTCTACTCAGCACTGGTTAGGCCTCATCTGGAGTACTGTGTCCAGTTCTGGGCACCACACTTTAAGAAGGATGCAGACAAACCGGAGAGGGTTCAGAGGAGGGCAACAAAGCTGATCAGGGGACTGGAAACAAAGGCCGATGAAGAGAGACTGAAAGAACTGGGCATGTTTAGCCTTGAGAAGAGAAGACTGAGGGGAGATATGATAGCACTCTTCAAGTACTTGAAAGGTTGTCACAGAGAAGAAAGCCAGGATCTCTTCTTGATCATCCCAGAGTGCAGGACACGGAATAATGGGCTCAAGTTACAGGAAGCCAGATTCCGGCTGAACATCAGGAAAAACCTCCTGACTGTTAGAGCAATACGACAATGGAACCAATTACCTAGGGAGGTGGTGGGCTCTCCCACACTGGAGGCGTTCAAGACGAGGCTGGACAGCCATCTGTCAGGGATGCTCTGACTTGGATTCCTGCATTAAGTGGGGGGTTGGACTCGATGGCCTTGTAGGCCCCTTCCAACCCTACTATTCTATGATTCTATGGCTGGCAATCAATCATCATGAACTCGACATGAAAGTACAAAAACTCTCACAACATTTTGTGGATGCTTTCTGGTGTAGAGATCAAGCCCTCCATGGAGATGGCCTTTGTAGTGTGATGAAAAGCCTGTGGCTGGTTTTAGGTGAACAGAAGTTGAAAAGTATCATAAAAAATGTCAGTGCTAACACTGAAGCCAAGTGGTAACCCAAATTTGTCATCTACATGAGAATGGTGGAGATCTTGATGGACTTCACGCAGGCTGCAAGGGATGGTAAGTGGACGTTGCACTTGCAGACATTTACTTCCCTGCTACCTGGTTCTCAATCTATGACCACAAAAACTATGCCTACTATATGGAAAGAAAAGTGTTACAGCAAAGATTGATCATAGGGCTGTGCACGGATCCCCCGCTCCACTTCGGATGCCGCTTCGGATATTCTGAAGTGGCCCTGCTCTGGTTTGGACTGATTTGGGCCCCCTCTGCTTCAAGTCAGATCTGGATCAGAAGCGAGATTCGGATGTCCGGATCACTCGTTTGGGGCGTTTCCCCATTGACTTGCATGAGAAAACACAAACGGCCATAACTTTTTCCGTTTGTATGATACATACATGAAATTTGGGAAACTCTCAGCCACCCGGGAGGACATCCCACCTCCCAAATCTCAGACATTTGGCCTACTAGTTTTTGTGCAAGGTGCAGGTAAAATGTGCTGTTCTCAGAAACTCAACCCAAAGTTCATAAAGAGATAATCAAGTTAGGTGTTGAAGTGGTGAGGAGGTCACTGTCCCTAAACGCTGCTGTAGGTTTCTTTGAAGTGCAAACTGTACCACTTTCCTATTCACTGTCAATAACCTCAGGGTCTCTTTGGCTGAATTGCCTGGGAAAACGCCTGGTAGGCAGGAAGCAAACAAAGACAGCAAAACCGCCTGCTGGGCACATTGACTTGAACGAAGAGCAACGACAGTTGTCTGCTGGACTGACAGAGGCAGGAAGCAACACAGCAACCCTGCCAGGAGGGCACAGCAGCACCTCGCCCAACTCTGCCCCTGCCAAGACTCCGAAGATGCCTCATTTGGGGCTTGCTTGCTTTGCAACACACAGTGTAGTATTATATTATTTAAATAATAGCTGTTAATGTGTGTAGTCCTTTGCCCACTGTGTGGACTGTGTGGACAAGCAAACACTGTTTGCTTATCCACACAGCACACACACACACACACACACACACACACACACAAGCAAAAGAAAAGCAAGCAGTAAACTATCAGCAAAGGAGAGGGGAACTAACTATAATTCTAACAGAAGAGAAAGGGGTTTTTAATTTTGGGGCAGGGAGAGAGATAACAGATGGGAAGGGAAGAAATACAGGAACTAAGAAGCGGGGGTGGCGGGGGGTAGCCAAGAACAAGGAAAGAAAGTTCTCTCTCTCAGTCTCTCTCTCTCTCTCTCTCTTGACAGAATCAAAGTAAGGGCAAACAAATGGTTGAGAGAGAACTGAAAAGGTGTGTGTGTGTGTGAGGGGGAAGATAAGCAACTACAGTGAAAATTTCTGGATTTTTAAATGAACAAACAACAAGAATGAATGGTAAACCTATTACAGAAGGGTGGGGTGGAGACGCTAACATAGCTGTCATAGCATGCGCTTTCTTCTTGGCTTCGTTCTGCCAAAGGAGAGTGGGAAGGGTTAAGGCTTCCTCTGCCGTGCCTGGCAGATACTGGCACAGTTGCTCTCAGTGGCTGCACCAGAGGCAGGATAGGACTGGAGCTGAGAGAGAAATGCCACAGAGCTTCCCTCTCGGCTCCCGTCCCATCCTGCTGCCTCTGCCGCCACCATCATTGCACACAATCACAGCTCGTCAGGGCAGCGGGAGGCTGCTCAGTTATCAGGCGGCATGCGCACCCCAATGGATCGTCTTGTGCACCCCCTGGGGTGTGTTCATCCCACTTTGGAGGCCACTGCTCTCGCTTCTAGTCCCCCCCTTTCCAGTAACACCAGCTCTCTCACAATGAGCAAAGGAGGCTGACTCACAGCAAAGCTCACTCCCTCCTCCTCCAACTCCGTCTCCGCTCCCCTTCCCCCGCCCCTCCCAGTGGCTGGATCTCTCTCAAATGGATACATTTTGTGCCTCCATCTGCTCTCCCCTTCCCTCTTTCTTCTCCTCCTCCTGCTCAGCATGATGTTTCACAAGTTGATACTCTTTGGAGACAGCCTGTCTGGGCTGCTTAGAAGGCATAAGAGGAGCTTCGAATATACGAGGTGGACCAAGGCACCTTGTAGGTGAACTGCTTTGGTTTGGGGGTGCCTTGGTGCTGTTCTGATCCACTTCATACTAGCAAGACAAGGCACCTCTGAATCAGCCTGCTTCACCTCGTTATTTGGGCTTTGGACCGAAGCGGTGCACAGCCCTAATAAATCATATCATGAGGCTATTGGTATTGGTTATGAATGCTGCAGTGCATACGCCTTCTATCAATTCTAGGTTGGTTGTTTTTCATACATAACTTGAATGGCAGGTGATAAGAATGGTGATACGTAAGGAACAATGATACTTAAGGAAATGGTGATTCTGAAGGAAAACACTTAAAGCCCTGTTCACACATGCCCTGAAAACAGAAAACCAGCACAGCAGGCAAAGGGCTGGGCTAGAACTTTTATCCCGAATGTGCTAGTTTTCTATTTGTAAGGATTTTTTTTTTGCTTAAAGAACAATCAAAAGTGGTATTCCCAATTTGTGGTCAAAAGTGCTCCCATTCATTCTACCTCCTCATTTTGTTGCATGTATGTCCCTCCTCCAGCATTTACTGGGAGCGAGTTCACAATTCTTGCACTATAGGGTAGGAATGAGGGCATGCATAGGATGTTCCCATCTGATATCGTGGAATGCAGGGGGGTGCCTTTGGGGAGGCGTGCCTTAATTGGGTGTCTCCAGCCTGCCCTCAACCTCTTTTATCTTTGCAGCTGCGAGGGAGCAGTTTGCAGCAAGTTAGGGAATATATTTGCATTGGGAAGAAAATGGCTTTGGAAGTGGTTTTGGAAATGATTACTTTTTCTGATGGAGATATATCACACACAAAATGGCTTTTGCAATTCCATTTACATGGAGAATAATTCTGATTCTGTCTCCTTACCTTTTTTCACTATACAGCAACCTCTTCTCAATGAAATTAATTCCATAATTGTTTGTCTGATGTTCCTTTGTATGGATTTTACTGAAATGGGACCTCATCTGTTAATTAAGTGTCCACATTTCATTTCTTTTGTTGCTAATCTTGTTCCCATTTTCTGAACACAAGCTCATATTTAGCACCATGATAATACAAAAGTGGACAAAATAAAGGAAGGCATTTCACCACTTATCATCAGCTTAGCACTTCTATCCCTTCTTATGGCTGTGGTTTTAGAACTGCTGCATTAAGTCTGTAACACTCTACATAGATTATTCAAGAGGCAGGACAGCAATATTATGGGATTTTTCTTGCATGGTGGAGGAAGTAAAAGGTACCATCTGACAGGGCTCTGTGAATGTTTACTCAGAAGTAAGCCTCACTTGTGTTTATTGGGGCTTGCCTGAGTGTACATGGGATTGCAGCCTCTCTCTCTTACTAACCCCCTTAGCGATCTTCATGCTATTGTTCTTGATTCTCAGTTCTTCTCAGTTATCTTCTCTATTTTCTTCTTCCATCTTCCTCCTAGAATGGCTGTTTCACCATTTACACTGCAATCCTATACATGTCTACTCAGAAGTAAGCCCCAGTGGGACTTACTCCCAAGGAAGTGTTTATAGGTATAGGAGAAAGTGTTTGCAGTCTTAACTGCTCTTTCCACTATAAGGGATTCACATGCTTCTTTGTTAACTTTTTTTTTTAAGAAATCTTTATGAATCTGGTTTTCATACTTACCATTCTAGAGAAACCATTTTATTTCCCTTAAGGCACAATCCTATGCATGTTTAGACAGAAAAAAGTCCTACAACTCCCAGCATGGTTGGCTGGGGCACGCTGGAAGTTGTAGGACTTTTTTCTGTCTAAACATGCATAGGATTACACCTTTGACTAATTTTCAATATGTATTTCAATACAGTGCTCATATACTTCTCCTCCTAGAGTTGATTATTCCCTTCTTGGTGGGGGGATCAAAAGCAGGATGCTATGTATGGAGGGTAATCATATGTCCTACTTTACAGAGGGAATGTAAGAAGATAAACTAATTCTCAAAAGTGCCAATAATTTAAATTTATTTCAGTCCAACAGATTTTGGAACACCAGGCTTTTTCTTCAGGGACACTTTTACACATCTAAATTCTGAAAGCAGGCTAAACCAGATAACAGAAATAGTGACTGTCTTCCTTGCAAGAAAACCATGATGGTGATATGATGATGACGACGACGACAACGAAGAAGACGAAGACAAAGAAGGGTATAAGTAAGATAGTCAAAATCTCTGGTGGGATATTAGTAGTGCTTGTAATGTTAAGTCATCATCAGTAGAATCATTTCAGGATCTGAAAGCTCATAGCTTCCTTTATTTTCTGTCTGAAAAATGAAAGAGAGAAATTGCTGTATTTGTACTTAGCTTTGAGTGTAACTTAAGAGTTTTAATGTCCTAGTAGTCTGGATAGTCTTGGTGTTTGGAAAGTGTGTGAACAATTGAGATTATCCCTGGCATGCTACGTTGCTTTAACAGCATTGTCAGGTTAGCGTTTGTACAGTCATTCTGTGGTCTGGCATTCTGAACATTTACTTCTTTTGTTCATTTGAAGTCCGTAAAGCTCAAATAGTCAGGTCAAATAAAACTGAGAAATCATGTCCTGATCTGATTTTCACTGAAGCCTATATACATCTTAACATGGATTTCCATGATAATTGGTTCAGGTCCATACAGATTCGTCTTGCTATTTTTATCTCATATCCTATTAAAAATGAACTATGGCTCATGAAAGGAAGAAATAAATACGTCATCTACATGCAGAATGAGAAATAATGCAGTTTATTGAATGGTGATCTGTTTCTAAGGATACATTTATTATGGTTATTCTATTGTGATTTTTTTTTTTTTTGCAAGCAGAGGAGGAAGAAAGAGGCAGATGCAAGTGCTTTGGATGAAATAGAGCTATTTTTTAAAATTGAAATTAACAGTAAGCAATAAACAGGATCTGTGAGAACAGTGAGGGAAACTGAGCCTGAAGATCCTACAGGCCTCTTGCCTGCATTATTTGGGTGAGCCAGACCCTGGCTAAGGAAAGAGGTGGGTATAATCGCCCTCCCTTCCCTCAAGGCACACCTTTCATGTGAGGAAGAAAGGGGAGATTAGTCAGGTTAGCCTCAAAGGCAATCTGTATCCTGCCGAGGGGTCCCACAGCCCTGAGTGGTAGGCTTTGGGAACAGCCAATCACCATAAATCACCATCATGCTCCTGGTATTCCCACATGGACCTATGGACTGACTGGAGTCCACCTGAAGAAGAGCCTTCAGTGGGGTGGCCCCCTTCCTATGGAACTCCCTGCCTTTGGAGGTCAGGCAGGTGCCAACATTGTACTGTTCCCAGTGCCTCCTGAAAACATCTTTATTTCAGGAAGCCTATCTTGACTGACTGGCCTTGGCTTTCTCAGAATTCTGTGTTGTTGTTGTTTTAAATAGTGGTTATTTTAACATGATGTTTTATTCTTTTATTCTACTTTGCGTTTTTATTGTTCACTGCTCTGGAACCTGTCTAGATGTGGAGCGATATACAAATGTTGTAAATAAATAAATAAATAAAGGTGCCCCAGGGATCTTTAAAATATGGGCGAGCCTTCCAAATGGAATTCTCCACAGTCAGTCTGAAGAGGCACAATCCACTTAACCAACTAAGGCAAGGGTGTTGATCCTCTTTCAGCCCCAAGGGCCCAATTCAATTTCAAAGAAGCTCTTGGGGCCAGATTCTTGGGGTGGGGGGAACAAGGGCAAAAGCAGTAGGGCTGAAGTACCAAAAGTACCCCAGACACCAGGATAGTTGAGCTTAAAACTCTTTCTGCCAGTAACGAAGCTTTAGCAGGGTCATTTCAACATTTCATAATGAGAAAAATACTGGGCAAAAGTTGGGAAACCACCAATGATTGGCTGTTGGGGGAAAGGAGTGGACCTGGAGAAGGAGGTGTGGACTTCTGGGGAGCCCTGGAGAGCTGGATTGGAACCCCAGGCAGGGTAGATTTGGCCCGCAGACCTGGGGTTCAACACTCTTGAGCTAAGAATTCTACTGCCTCATTTTACTACAGTATCTGTAGACCAGGCCTCATTTATTTGTAGACAGAAAAAAGTCCCACAACTCCAAGCATGCCCCAGCCAGGACTTTTCTCTGTCTAAACAGGCATAGGATTGCACCCAAAGGAGATGTGAGTCAGTGGTGGGGGAACTTTGGTGGTCTCCACTGTGCAGCCTGAATGGTGTTTCTACTGAGCCCCAAAAATGAGTGGCTAGGAAAAAGTGCCAAGCTTGAGAAATCCAGAAAGTTAGGAAAACATCAACTGGCAGGAGTTAATATAGCATTGATGAAGGCTTTCCTGTGGTACCGACATAAGTTTTCCATAGAGGAGACAGAATTATTGAATACATAGGCAAAGTTAATGTTGTATGAAAACTGCTGTTAGGTTAGGATTTTCCTATTAAAGTAGTATAAAGAGTCACTTCCATCATTTCCACATGTTGAATGAATGCAGGCCCAAGCTCATTTATAATATTTGACTCCAAATGTTCTTATGAATTATAGAAAAGGAAGGAAATATTTTATGGAACTAGCTGACATAACCAGAGATGTGAAATTATGCTTCCGAATAGAGCAGTGCGGTTCCATTTAGGAGGATGGGGGTGAATGAGGTCTTTTAGGAGTGCTTGGAATGTGACGTTTATTCTTGTGGTCTTGGTAGATTGCAACAATCTTTTACAGGTTTTATTTATTTATGCACCAGGCTTTTGTGACATTCCTTTTTCTAGTTCATATAATATAAAATCAGTGGCCTTGGCTACAGGTAGGATTCTGAACAAGAAGTCGGATCTATTGGGATGGCTTGTTTTGAATGTTTCATTTTTCTCTTGCTAAAGAAAGAGAGCTGCAATCTTTAATGGATTCACTAGAGCAATTAAGCAGTTCATAAATTCATCTAGTATGGCAATTCCCCACCTGAATTTAATTAGGAGTTTGGTACATTTAAAAACTGGATGGGATTTGTGAAGGTTCATGATGGTTGAGTAGGGTGACTGAAATAGGCAGGGAGGTGGTTCAGACATAGTGCCAAACCATGGTTTGGTGTGATGCCCACTCAGACACCTTCCACCAAAACATGTTTGTGAGCAGCTGCCAAACCCACCTCTGAAACCACCAGGCAAGGTATCAGCACTGGACACTTTCAGGTATCTACTGTGCCCCTAGCAGGAACCACCGCTAATGCCTGCCCTGGGCCCTCCTTCATGTTTTCAGGTGCTCCAGTCAGCACTGGGGGTAGGTCTGGGAGCTGCCACTTAAACTTCTCCCAATGCCCGCAGTGTAGCATTGCTCTAATGCATTGTGGGAAATGTTAACAGCAGTTCCCAGCTGTGTGGTCCTGATTCTGATCTGTCCTGTGGCTGCTGCTCACCGCCACCAGGTAAACCTGCTAACTCGGCTAAGTACTCAAACCCCTGCGCCTGGACGGATGAATCTATCCTTTTCGGTTTCTCTCACATTTGTTTTTCTTTTCAAGAAAATCTCAAGTTCTTTCCATCTTATTTCTAAAGAAATTTGTGAATGTTGGTAAGTTTTTATCAAAAACTGAATTGAACAAAATTCTCACCCTTCCCTGCTTGGGAACAAAAGTGCTGTCTGGAGTTCCATGATGGAAGAAAGGTGGGAATAAAGATCCCAAGGGCGCAATCCCCTGCATGTTTAGACAGAAGGAGTCCTACAACATTGCTGGCTGGGGCATGCTGGGAGTTGTAGGACTTTTTTCTATTTAACATGCATAGAATTGCATCTTAAATAAATAAACGTCTTCCAGATTATTTTAAGGCGTACCATCTCTCAGGGGTTTTCTTCCTTTGCTTGGTTTAAAAGAACAGGAATAGTGAATTAATACTGAGGTTATTACTTATTAGCCCAGATGAAATTACAACAAGAATAAGCTCTCATGCATTCATTTAGTGTCTGATCCATATAGGGAAATCAGGTGGAGGTTTCTCAAAGCAGATCACTGTGCAGTGCTGAAATTGGGGGGGAGGAGAAAAGACTCACCATTCATGACTTTGGATTTATCAAGTACTTCAAAAACAAACCAATTTTTCAAGTGCTCCTTTTAAAGTTCTTCAGTAAAACACTGGGAACACACTATCACCTTTAAAATCATACGAAATCCAACATGGTTCTGTCCGTTTTTCCTCCCTGACGTAGAAAAATGCACGTCACCATTTTCCCCATGCGGCTTCATGAGCTAATAAGAAACCCCATTTTAACTAGTGGTGGGAGAACTTACCCCAGGTGAATTCATTACTGACTTGGAAAGAAACAAATTTGTCCATGTGAGCTTGGACAATTGATCTCCTTTAAAATAAAACCTTGTTCTGTGCATTCAAGTGTTTGCGTGTTTGCAACATCAAGGTGCATCTTGGGAGCTGTACTTTGGATTTGTGTTGTGTGGCATGATGTCATGCATCATCATGTTATGTGCTCCTTTTCTGATTGATAGTTTTCACATGGACTGCCTGTCGGATGATGTCATGTGATGTTTACTCTCCGTCACCAATTGCCTGTATGAAGATGGACCCACAGAGTCCTCTTCCTCAGGGCCGGAGCTGCAGCAATGATGAAGGAAGCAGCTAAGGAGACTGCTTCAAGTAATTTGAGGGGGGGGGGAGTTCTAGGTGGTAGGATGATGGAAACTTTAGGGTGGGGGAATCTGTATTACTGTGTACTGCATGTGCTTTGAAGCTCGTAATCAATTCCGAACCTAGTAGCAAATTCACAATACATCGATCCAGGCTTGCTACAAAGATGAGCAGCACAAATGGATGAGTTTTGACCAATTAGTTGATTATTAAGTACAAATTTTGGTGGCATCACCAGTTTCAATTTTCAAGGGATGAACATTGACATTAAGATGTTCCCCTTTGCTAGTTAAACCAAAACTCTGTCATACACTGGATGCACTCACTAAAGCTAATCTCTCTATGCTCCCTAATATTTCTTCTCTTGTGTGTGTGTTTATGAATCTCCCGAAAAACAAGGAAACACTAGATCTAGTCAGACATTCATAAATTGTATCTGTGGAGGGTGTATGCTAGCACTGAGCAGGAAGGTCTGAAGGGAGATGGTAACCTGGGATGTACGAGAATTTCATTTTTGCTTGCCAAACATGCAAGCGTGCTTATTCGAAGCTCCAAATGCGGGCATGAAAGCAATCACGTGTCCGCCGAAAATATCTGTAAATTGCTCATGTTGTTCCTGATTGCCAGTTCGATTTGTGCAAATTTCCTCATTTGTGCAAATTTCCTCTGTAGACTGAATCATCCCTGCTTCAGTCTATGAAGGAAAGTGGCAAAAATTAGGAAATGTGTGCAAATTTGAGGAAAATTGCACAAATCTCCTGTTTGATTGCTGCTTGATTTATACAGGTTTCCTGTTTGTGCAGAGTGAGCAGTGATTGCAAATGTGAATAGGAATTGAGCAGAGGATGAGCTGCAACACAGCGTTTGGAAAATCCTGGCAATCTCAAATATCACTCAGTTGCCCATCTCTAATTGCAACTGCATTCTGCTGAACTCTACTGCAGTTAGGGGTGTACGAAATCCACTTACTGGTTCGGTCTGGGGCGTCCGCAGTGCGGGGGAGGTGATCCTTCCCTCTGTTAGAAAAAAAGGAGACTCCATAACCGTTGGCGTCTCAAGTTACGTAAGAGCCCGAGTGGCGGGAAAATATAGGCGGAGCAAAAAGGGAATCATACTGACGCGCTCATGACTAACGGCTTGGTAAGCTGATAGTGACTGTTTATTGGATATTAACTTAGTGAGCCGATGTACTAACTGTTTCATTGGTTACTGGTAAGAACAATAGAAGCGATATGATATAAAGGGCTTTTGCACACGTGTCTCGGGGTCCAGACTGCTCTGCACCCGTTTTGCAAAACGTTCAATAAAATAGTGTTGTATCCACTGCTGCCTGCCTGGCATTCTTTTCTTCTAAACCAAAAGCAAGGACTTTTTATCTAACAATTTGGTGCCGTGACTCGGATCCTGCTTCGGGGCGCGTCCCCTTCGCGCTGAGCCGAGGGGCCGCGGAGGAGAAGTGGCCACAGGCGGTTTGTTTTATACTGCCTTCTCCTCACGACGGTGGCGGCAGAAGCGCCTGGGGACCAACGCCAGAGGAAGAGGGAGACGTGATCACTCCTTTTAGGCACCGGCAGTGGATCAATAAGCAGCTGGACGCAGCTGCGGGCGGGACAGAAGAGGCTTTTGGGGTAAGTGAAACAGCTTACATTAGGGGATAAACGCGGGACGGTGGTGTGTTTGTGATTGTGTGAGACGCCTACGGGCGAAGCGAGTGAGGAGCCCCGATCTGCATTTCCTTACCCCGGAGACGGGCTAGGTCAGAGGAGGGCGAAGCGCAAGAATTGCTGACTGAAATTCCCACCGTCATGGGCGGGTCCCAATCTAAGTCTGCGAAGAAGTCCCATACGCCCTTGGAGTGTTGTTTGCGCAATTGGTCACATTTTAAGCAGGATTATGGAACTAAGATGACAAAGGATCGTCTTGTCTTTTTTTGCACCTGGGAATGGCCAATATTAGAACCCAAATGGCCACCCGAGGGGTCTTTTGACCCAACCTTGGTATCTGATGTGCGAACAATAGTAGCACAGAGGGGAAGTTGGGACCAGTTCCCTTATATTGATTCGTGGGCAACTTGTGTGCCCCTTGGCGGCAGGCCTGCTCCGTGGGTTGTTAAATGCATGTCCCTTGCCCTTCCCATGGTGGTCAAAAGGAAACCACCAAAAGAAGGACCACCCAGGGTCATGGCCACGGCACCGGAGGACCTACTGCTTCCTCCTCCCTACGGGACAGCCGTCGCAGGGCGCTCGTTGCAACCACCACCCTCTCCTGAGGGGCCCGCCCAGCGGTTAGATGCCCCCGAGAAGGACCCCTCTCATGAAATAGTACCAGAGGACCCCACCCCTCTAGTTGAACGCCAGGACACTCTCCAAGATCGTCTATATTCCCTAGAGGAAAGATTGGAGGTCCTACAGAGAGAGGCAAAAGGGGGACCTAACTACAACCTGTGAAAGGACCCCCAACCACCGGTGAAGTTCACCTTCCCCATCAGAGAAGTCCCCGACCCTACCGCCCAACATCCTCAAGGGACGATGTTTGTTTATGTCCCATTCACAACATCTGATTTGTATAATTAGAAACAATTTAACCCCTCCTTTGAAGAGGATCCCGGGCCACTCCTGTCTCTGATGGAGAATGTGAGGCTTACTCACAACCCCACATGGGACGATACACAAATGCTATTGAACACCTGTTTTCTCAGCCAAAAGCCAACCATCCTTGCGGGGGCACGAGCCAAGTATAGGGAGGAAAATCCCCAGGCAACTGAGGAGGAGATGGCGGAGGTTCTGCCCACAGGGCGACCCAATTGGGGGGTGGCCACAGCGGCACATAGACGCTTACATGCTGACTATTTTCGACTCATTTTAGCAGGCATGAAGCAAGGCGCGAGAAGGGCCCCCAATTTGCAAAAAGTCCTGACTCTAAAGCAAGACAAAAACGAACCTCCTGCTGTGTTCCTCCAAAGGCTGAGGGAAGCCTTTGCTAAATATACTGACATTGACTTGAATGATCCAAATAATTTAAGGATCCTCACGACTCAGTTCATGGGAAATAGCTGCCAGGACATCAGAAAGAAGTTGCAAAAAGTTGAAGGAGGGTTGGCAGCTGACCTAGGAGTTTTAGTTGAAGTAGCTCAAAAGGTTTATGAGAGGCGAGAAGAAGAAGAAGGAAAAGAAAAAGACAAGAGGCAGGCCAAGCTCCTTGCTGCGGTTCTTAAACCTGACAAGGAGGGAGCTAGGAAGGGGAGAAAAGGGGGAAGGAAAGGATCTCCCCTGGGGAAAGATCAATGTGCCTTTTGTAAGAAAATGGGGCACTGGAAGCGTGACTGTGAGGCTTTGAAGCAGAAAGAGAGAGGGGAAAATACGGGAGAAGCGCAGAGAGTTCTGTATGAACAGGAAAGAGATTAGGACAGACCGGGGCCCGGCACCCTCTTAGCCGTCTCTGAGGCAAGACGGGACCCCATGGTCAAAATAAAGGTTGGGGGCCGCTCCTACAAAGCCCTTGTGGACACAGGGGCCGCCCTGTCCATCCTCCCCCTCAGTGAGCCCCCAACGGGAGGTGGGGGGTTCACCACCATAATGGGGGTCGAGGGAAGGGCAACCCAAGTGCCCCTCTCTCGTCCCCTGTTCACCAAGGTTGGGAAAACACACCTAGAACATGCATTTGTCTGTACCCCCTCCTGTCCGGTGGCATTGCTAGGGAGGGACTTATTGACTAAACTCCAAATTGAGATTGCTTTTACTCCTGACGGAAGGATGGAGATACGGCTCCCTAAACAGCAGAGTAGTAACTACCAAATGGCCCTTTTGAAGGTTGCAGAAGAATCCACCCCAGAGGCCACCAAGGACTGGAGGTTAATAGAAAACAGAGTCAACCCTCTAGCTTGGGCCGGGATTGGAGGGGCCTCTCGTGCCAAGTCGGCAGCACCATACAAAATTCCCCTCAAGGAGGGAGCAAGGCCTGTTCATGTGAAACAGTATCCCCTTTCCCGCCAAGGAAAGGAGGGCCTACAACCAGTAATAACAAAGCTCCGAGAAGAAGGCCGGCTCATTGAGATAATGTCCCCCTATAACACGCCCATCATCGCTGTGCCAAAAAGGGGAGGGGGGGGCAAGGGCTTTCGCTTAGTGCAAGACCTCCGGCTCATTAATCAGCAGATCGAGGCCCCCCATCCTGTGGTCCCCAACCCACACACCCTCCTTGTAGGAATTCCGGAAGAGCACGCCTGGTTCACTGTCATAGACCTAAAAGACGCCTTTTTCAGCATCCCCCTCCACCCTGATTCAAGGCCTTTGTTCGCCTTTGAATGGGAAAGCGGGGGGGGGGGTCAAAAGTGCAATTAGCATGGACAGTCATCCCTCAGGGGCTGAATCTCTCACCGGTGGTCTTTGGCCAGCAGCTCCAAAAGGATCTCGAACCCTGGGTCCAGCAGCACTCAGAGGTGCATCTCCTCCAGTACTGTGACGACCTCCTGATTTCAGCCAAGGCCAAGAATGCGTGCCTGAGTGGGACGGTTTCCCTCCTCAACTATCTAGCAGGGGTGGGTATAAAGTGTCAAAAGAAAAAGTACAGTTGGCCCAACCAACTGTAAAATTCCTAGGCTACCACATAACTAAAGGGACTCGGAGCCTAGGGCAAGAAAGAGTTGAAGTCATCCATGACACTCCTGTCCCTAAGTCCCCCCGCGAATTGAGGGCCTACCTGGGGTTGACCGGATTCTGCCGACTGTGGATAGCAAACTATGGGGAGACAGCGCGGCCGCTGTATGAGGCGCTGCAGAAAGATAGACTGGATAAATGGAAATGGACTAAGGAAATGAATAAGTCTTTTCTCAGTCTTAAAGCTGCTCTTGTGTCACCACCTGCTCTAGCCATACCAAATCCCAGCCGGCCATTTAGACTATATGTGCATGAAAATAAGGGCATAGCTTCGGGAGTGCTTTGCCAGTGAAAAGGGCCCTCTTGGAGACCAGTGGGATATTACTCCAAGGTCCTAGATGTAGCACGAGGATGGCCAAGTTGCCTGAGGGCAGTAGCGGCAACAGCTCTGGTTTGTGCTGAAGCTGAGAAAATGACAATAGGAGGACCCATTGAAGTTTGGGTGCCGCATGGAGTGCCGCAAATTTTGGGATCAGGAGGAGGAAGCAAATTTCTCAACCCAGCCCGGCATTCCCGATATGAAATAGGTTTACTAACAAACGAAAACCTCACTTTTAAGGCTTGCTCCAGCTTTAATATCGCCACACTACTGCCAACATTACTGGGCACAAACGGATCAGGACTCCCAGATCATGACTGCCTTGAAGTATTAGACCTAGACACCAAAGGCCGACCGGACCTTGAAGATGAACCAATAGAGGGAGCCAGAGATCTGTTTGTAGATGGATCTAGCTATATGCTGGATGGAAGGCACTACACAGGCGCGGCTGTCGTTACTCTAGAGGAGAGTGTGCATGAGGAAAGGCTGCCTCCTCATTTCTCCGCCCAATCCGCTGAACTGGTAGCCCTGACAAGAGCCCTGCAAGCCAGCAAGGGAAAGCGAGTAAATATTTATACCGATAGCAAAAATGCCTTCGCCGTTGTGCATGCTCATGGGCAACTGTGGAAAGAGAGGGGATTCCTTACAGCAAACGGATCTCCAGTGGCTAATGGCGGCCTAATAGTGGATCTTCTGGATGCCCTCCAGCTACCCTCACAAGTAGCTGTTGTCCACGTCCGAGCCCATGGGAAAGAAAAAGAGGAAAAATGGAGACAGGGAAACCAGAAGGCAGATGAGGCCGCAAAAAGAGCAGCCAGAGAGGGAATCCAAGGAACATTCCTCATTCTACCCAAAAGAAAAGAGCGCCCCACATACTCCCCTGCTGAGTTACGGATGGCACAAGAACACGGAATAAGTCCCTGTGATGACGGATGGATCCAGATGACAGATGGAAGACTGCTTCTTCCACAGACCCTGCAGAGGGTTGTTCTAGAGCAAGTTCACCATTCTCTTGGACACCCTGGAGCATCAGCCATGATCGACTATTGCAAGAGGCTGTTTGTCTCCCCTGGCTTAACTGTATGCGCCCACCGACTAGCCGCAACCTGTGAAGTCTGCCAGAAAACCAACCCTCCCAGGGCACCCCCTCCTCCAAAAGGAGGGCGACCATGGGCCTACTATCCTTTCCAGAGGGCGCAGATTGATTTTGCTGAGATGCCACCATGTAGGGGTTACAGGTATTTGCTTGTAATAGTATGTCAAATGACAGGGTGGGTAGAGGCGTTTCCATGTAGGAACTGCCAAGCTAAAACTGTTGTTGCTAAATTGTTACAGGAGGTGGTGCCCCGGTTCTCCCTGCCCGAAGTTATAGAGTCCGATCAGGGCTCACATTTCACCTCAGTTATTACACGGGGGCTGGCACAAGCTCTGGGAGTAGAGTGGCATTTACATTGCCCCTGGAGGCCCCAGGCAAGTGGACAGGTTGAAAGAATCAATCGGAGCCTCAAGGAGACTTTAACCAAACTCCAACGAGGGGTGAAGCTCACTTGGGTTGAGGCTCTGCCAATAGCTTTAACGAAGCTTCGAAGGATGCCAAGAAAGGACATAAAATTGTCCCCCTTTGAACTGATGTTTGGGTTCCCGCCTCGGGTACACTGCGGAAGGAGGGAGGAAGTCAAGTGGGAGGTGGGTGATCAGATGCTAAGGGATCAGTTGACTTCTCTACAGTCTGTTCTTTCACAGCTACGAGCTTATTCCGTTCCATTTCAGAGACTGCCGTTAGATGCACCTATCCATCTCTTCCAGACGGGAGACGAGGTGTTGCTGAAAAAGTGGAATAAAGAAGCTTTAAAGGAAGGGTGGGAGGGGCCTTATTTGGTGGGACCAACCAGCCACTCGTGTGTAAAGCTTGTGGGTTCTAGTAAATGGACACATTGCAGCCGGATAAAGCCATTTAAGCGACCCTCGCTTCCTTCTGTCACTTGGAAAGAACAGGAGGACACAGGCAACGGTCCTTTGCTCCCTGGCACCCCTCTGGAAGCTGCCAAGGACACAGGCGAAGAAGCCATCCAGGAGCCACAATCGCCTGTAATATACAAGTCACAACATCTGGGAAAAGCTCGGGTTCGAATTACAAAAAACTTGTAATATGAAGCAAGTATTGTGGGTGGTGTTGGTAATGTTAGTTAAAGAAATATTAACGTGGATGGTGATACCTCAAGGACTTGGGCTTGACAGCTTTAAGATAAAACCCCGAAATGTCACACCAACACCCCTCAGACCACTTCTGGTACAGATCCCTGAGAAAGAGAGGCATCCCTGGAGAACCAGGTTAGGGATCCCAATAACAGAGGAAACTGATAATGTGTGGTTAGAGTGGATAAAGTATACAGCCAAGTCTTTAAATAAGTCTGACTGTTTTGTTTGTGCCACAGGGAGATCTGTAGCAAAGGTGCTGCCCTTTCCACTGGGATGGGACACTCCTTCCCTCCTCACCTGCGTGATCCGTTTGTTCCAACACCCTGATGCATGGGGAGAGGAGGAATGCCAAACCCTCAATAAATTATACCCCCCACTCAAATCAAAGGATCGTGTCAGACCTTCCACAGTCTTCCTGCAAAGAAGAAACCATACCGGATGCATACACCGAAACCTTGCAGACACAGAGGGGCGTATAGGGAACCTGACGAGTAAAGTAAGATGTGTTAATTCCACCCGCTTTAGGAATAATTCCCTTTCAATCCCACGAGCTGATCTCTGGTGGTATTGTGGTGGCCTAGAGTTGTATGAGGTATTGCCCTCCAATTGGTCCGGAGCTTGTGGGTTAGTTCAGTTGGCAGTCCCCTTTTCAATTGCATACCATCCAGCAGAGAAGACTGGCCAACCCCGGCAGAAACGATCAGTAACCCCTTTTGATGATCAAATATATATTGACTCCATAGGAGTACCAAGGGGAGTGTCAGATGAGTTCAAAGGAAGAAATCAAATTTCTGCAGGATTTGAATCTACCCTGTTTTGGTGGGTGACCATTAACAAAAATGTAGATTGGATCAATTACATTTATTATAATCAACAGAGGTTTATAAACTATACTCGAGATGCTGTAAAAGGATTGGCTGAGCAGCTAGATGCCACCAGCCAAATGGCTTGGGAAAATCGGTGTGTTCTTGATATGATGTTAGTAGAAAAAGGAGGGGTTTGTGTCATGCTAGGTGGACGGTGTTGCACCTTCATCCCTAACAACACTGCCCCAGATGGCACGGTAACAAGGGCTTTGCAGGGTCTCACCGCCTTGTCTGAAGAATTAGCCGAGAATTCAGGGATTAACAACCCCGTGACTGACTGGTTGGAGAGATGGTTTGGAAAATGGAAACACCTAGCAGCCTCAATCCTTATTTCGCTTGTAGTGATGATAGGAGTTTTAGTGTTATTTGGTTGTTGCATTATCCCCTGCGCTAGAGGCTTATCCCAGCGGTTAATTGAAACCGCTCTGTCAAAACAGATGCTCTTGCTTTATTGTGCTGATAAAGAAACTCCGTTTTAAATGCTTTAAGACGTGAATAAAGACTTAAAGGAGGGAATTGTTAGAAAAAAAGGAGACTCCATAACCGTTGGCGTCTCAAGTTACGTAAGAGCCCGAGTGGCGGGAAAATATAGGCGGAGCAAAAAGGGAATCATACTGACGCGCTCATGACTAATGGCTTGGTAAGCTGATAGTGACTGTTTATTGGATATTAACTTAGTGAGCCGATGTACTAACTGTTTCATTGGTTACTGGTAAGAACAATAGAAGCGATATGATATAAAGGGCTTTTGCACACGTGTCTCGGGGTCCAGACTGCTCTGCACCCGTTTTGCAAAACGTTCAATAAAATAGTGTTGGATCCACTGCTGCCTGCCTGGCATTCTTTTCTTCTAAACCGAAAGCAAGGACTTTTTATCTAACACCTCCCCCCGGAATCCTCTCTGGCTGGCTCTGCTCCGCGGTGAATCCCTAATTGCAGCCTTCCCCGTAATGAAGAACCCTGCACGATTAGGATTCCTGATTGTCAGGAGGACTGTAAACAAGTTCAGCCAAATGCGGTTACAAACAATCTCCCTTCAGAACCTCCTGCTCAGTGCAGGAAGGTCAGGGTTGGAGGACGTGGGGACAGTGCACATCCCCACATGCCCTCTGCAGACATAATGTATAAATGCCTGAATAGGGCTACTGCCATCTTCAAATAGGTTCTGGATCCTGGTAAGATGCAGTCAGTCCAGAGCACAATTTCCCCTTACTTTCTGTCAGCCTCCATGTTTTGAGAGCTGAACTAAAACCATTTATCATCTATCCTGAGTCATGTAATTGTGAATCCATTTGTTGTATTACCAGTACTTAGGGAAATTGTTACCTTCAGAAGCAGACTGATTGGCAAGGCCTAATACGCTAAACAGAATATCACCTGCACATTCAGCAATGTAATATACCAGTGTATAGAATATAAACATCCTGGATGCCACATGCAGCATGCTGGGGGGAAAATTGCAGTGCTTGTAAATAAGGCACCCATGTCTAGGGATGGCGCAGATGTCTGATGGGGTCTGGGAATATGGAGGACCCCCTGCCTGCTGCCCTGAGCCATGCCCACCAAGCGCCCTGCCCTGCCTGACCCCCCTGCTCGCTGAGCCACCCACACTCAGCCTGGGCCCATCTGGTGATCTCTGTACCCACCATTTTGCGAAAAAAAATGGCAGGTGCAGGTATGCGCACATTTGTTCCTCAGCAAAATGGCACTGTGAATGGCCAATATACTCAAGGTTACAGGTGGGGAGGGGGGTTGGGCGTGAGTCTGGGGTGTGTGCGAGCGGGGGCAGAGGCTTGGCGGGCACCTGGAGAGCCTGGATCAGGGGGCGCCCATCCATCCCTACCCATGTCAGCAATTGGAACAAAAATGTCTGAATACGTTGTGAGGGCCGGAACAGACATTACTTTAAATGTGTGTCTAGCAGCGATGGCTTTTTTTTTCTTTTTACACTAGAGTAGGGGGCAGGGCCCCTGATCTGGACTGGGGCCCTACCAGAGGGGTCAGGGGAGCCTTTATGATCAGGATAGGCCCACCTGTGCCTACTGTAGAGTAAAAATGGAAAAAAGAAGAAGACATAGCTGCTAGACACACATGTAAAGTGATGCCTGTTCTGGTCCTAAGATATTTTGATTGAGATGGCCACAGTTTTTCTGACTTGGAACTATATCCAGTAAAAGAATCTATCCAATCTGGGGACACTAGAAGAAACTGGAAAGTTCTGGATATACAGACAGAAAATTAGGAATGGGGCAAGTATTTGAAAAGGAGGGAAGGGGAATGCGATCCTCCTGCTACTAGAATAGAGCAGTCCCAATGGGCACAGTCTTCCCACCCCAGGCAGGTTAATTGAATTGCTACTCACACTGGGCCCATAACCCATCTCTTCCACTCCCTTCCAGTCCCCTTTCCCTCTTCCCCAAAGGGAGAAAAAGTTTTTTGCTGTGCGAAAGGAGGAGAGGGAAGCAGGTGGCTGAGAGCTCCCATTGGTACAGACCAGTGGCAACTGACATGCCGAACATCATTTTTCACTGGCCTGCGCCTATTGGAGCCAGAGCCATCAACCAGGGCCAGCACCTCAGCAGGGTCCCACAGACAAGAGCCCCCTGGACTTGCACCTCCTCTTCATCACTGCAGCCATATTCACCTTCCTCTAGCTCTGGCCCAGACAACGGTGGTGGTGGGAAGCAGTAGTGGTAGCTGTCACTGCTTACTTGCTCACTACCTGTCAAGCAAGCAAGTGGTAGCAATGAGGAGAAAGAAGATGAGGAGCATTAGCAGCTGGTGGGAATGGTGGCGAGAAGGTAGATCACTGAAGGAGGGGGCCCATTGAGGGTGACTTGCCAACGCCCTCAAAAACCCGGAGCTGGCATTGATGGGCATCCTTCAATGGCTGCTGTGTCCTCCCTGTTTCCTGGGGTGGGGGGAGAGAAAGGGGGAAGTGGGAGCAGCAGCAAATTGGGCTTTTAAAGTGTTCCAGTTGAACCTTCAAAAGAAATCCCAGAGGCTTTTTGAGTGTTCAGCTGAAACATTTTAAAAGCCCAAGTTTGAAGGAGGGAGCCCATACCAACTGAAGGCCCTAAAACTCCATTGCCTTGACTTGAAGGATCATATTTAAACTGTGATTGTAATTATTGTAATTGTGCAACCATTATAGTAATTATTTTTAAAACCTCTTTTGCACTTATATAGAAGACGTTAACCTTCCTGAATATTTTCTCCATCCTGAACCAGGCAGTATTTTTAATGCACTTTTGGTGTCTCATGTCTTCATTTCTGATGTGCGCGCACATGTGTGTGTGTGGCAAATAAACCATGAATACTAGAAAAGTCTGAAAGAGAGTCACTTTTATCTCTCCCCCCCTCCCAAAATGTGTCACATGAAGCTTGCCTGATAACAGAGGCCTGCAACAATCCCCTACAAGAATTCAAGCTGCTTCATTTGGCTCTTGTAAAATTCAGCACTGCGGCTTCCTTTAAAAAAAAGTGGGGGGAGCAAGCCAAACTGTTCCATCACTTTACATAACTACAAGCGCAGCTAGGACAGAGGGTTTGCCTTTTATTTCTCTTAGATATTCCGAGCCCAGTAGAAACTCAACAGGCATTTTATACTTCCTTCTCATTCTCAAAACGTGAGGCAGACCCCTGCCCAGGTCTCCCTAGGGCAGGGGTGCACAACCTGCGGCCTGCCAAAGGCCTTTACTGCAGCCTCCTAATGGTGCCCTGACCACCCCACCACCAACAAATTCTCCCTCCTGTCAATTTCCCCACTGCCTGTACTCTCCCCCCCTCCACTGCCCCAGAGGTCCTTATATAGATTGCTTCCCACCCCAGCTACTGCTAGCAGCAAGGAATGAGCAATCTGTATCAGGATCCCTGCTGTGTATGCTTTTGTGTGTATCTGTGAGTGAGTGAGTGTGTTTGTGTGAGTGTGTGTGCAGCCGCATGTGGTCCTGAGTCTGCATCCTATGCAGGCCCTGTAGCTGGAAAGGTAGTGCATCCCTGCCTTAGGAGGATTCTGACCTGTACTCAGCTGCCAGGTGAGACAAAACTCCTCCTTGGCTTGACTCCTCTCCAAGGTGCACACAACAGATCTCTTTGGACTTACTCTACAAAAGTTGCAACTCAAACACACTAAGCACCATTTACTATTTACTATAGAGCCAGGGCCTGCAGGAGAAGCCACCACCACCACCGGGGAAGAGGCGTGCTTGCCGCTGCTGGGCCTGCTGCTGCCGCCGCTGGGCCTGCTGCCGCCGCTGCTGCCACCACCACCAGGCCTTCCTTGTGGACTTCTGCCTGGCAGACCGCCAGTCCCTGCAGGACCAGGCCCCCAGGTACCGAGCCAGCTGTGCTGCTCCACCTGCCCCTCCCTGGAGGGGCTACATAAGCTGGCTGGCTGAGGTGGCCTGGGAGAGCCAGGGCCTGCAGGAGAAGCCACCACCACCACCACCGGGGAAGAGGCGTGCTTGCCGCCGCTGGGCCTGCTGCTGCCGCCGCTGGGCCTGCTGCCGCCGTCGCCGGGCCTGCTGCCGCCGTCGCCGCTACCACTGCCACCAGGCCTTCCCTGTGGACTCCTGCCTGGCATTTTTAAGGGGATTTTAATTGTTTTGTTTGTTTGTTTTATTTTGTTGGGGGGGATTTTGTTGTGTTTTTAGGGGTGGGTAGCCTGCCTGATAGGCGGGAGCGAGGGGGCATGTGTCCACCTGATGGAGGCAGTGGGGGGAGTGTTGGGGGCCAGAACATACCGAGGCTGGGTGGCAGGCGCTGGCGGAGCGCTAGGGGCAGGCCATGCCAGGTAAGGGGAACAAGGGAGAGATGTGTAGTATCTGTCCCCTGCTCCGGGCCTGTCCAGAGCCAAAGGATGGCTGGGGGAGGCGTGACCCCATCTTCTGGCCTTTGTTTGCTGCTCTGCAATGCCAGGTCTGTTACCCAGAAAACCTCCCTCATCCATGACATGATCCTGGATGAGGGTGCAGACCTGGCATGTATTACGGAGACCTGGCTGGCCGAGGCTGCTGCTGCAACCCTTGCAGCCATGTGTCCAGCTGGATTTTCGTATGCACAGCAGCCGAGGGCTGGGGATCGGGGAGGGGGAGTGGCTGTTATCTACCGAGAGTCCTTGGTCTTCACCAGACCCCCTCTCCGGGAGACCAAGGTTGTTGAGTGCATGTACTGGAGGTTGGGCCCGAAGGGCAGTCTGGGGATTCTGCTCGTGTACCGTCCACCCCGCTGCACGACTGACTCCCTGTCCGAGGTGCTTGAGGTGGTCTCTGATGTGCGTGTACAGTCCCCTAACTTACTGGTGTTGGGGGACTTCAACGTACATTCGGAGGCCTTCCTCACAGGAGCACCTCGGGACTTCATGGAGACCATGGCCTCCTGGGAGCTGCACCATATTCTAACTGGGCCCACCCATGTAGCCGGTCATGCACTAGACCTTGTGTTTGTTTCTGGAGAAGCGGGGAGTGATCTGGAAGTCGGGGGTATATCCACCACCCCCTTGTCATGGTCAGATCACTATCTGGTGATGTTGGACTTCTCGGTTCCACAACCCCTCCGCAGGGGTGGAGGACCCATTAAAATGGTCCGCCCCAGGCGTCTTATGGATCCAAATGGATTCCTGAACGCGCTTGGGGATTCTCTGGGGCATGCCAACGGCCACTCGGTCGAGACCCTGGTGGGTGGCTGGAATGCCGCAATCACTGGGGCATTAGATCAGGTGGCTCCGAAACGCCCTCTCCCCCTGAACAGGGCTCGGACTGCACCATGGTTCAATCCGCGGTTACGAGCTCTGAAACAGGAGGTGAGACGGCTAGAGCGCCGGTGGCGGAAGTCTTGCTCCAAAGACGATCAGACACGGGCTAGAGCTATATCTTCAGCCTATCACGTGGCGGTGAAGGCAGCAAAAAAGGAATATTATGCTGCCTCCATCGCGTCTGCAGAGTGCTGCCCCAGGAGGCTGTTCCAAGTGGTCCGGAGCCTGGTCGGTCCTGTGGCTCCGGAACCACTGGAGCATTCTAAGGCCTCCTGTGAGGCTTTGGCAAGGCACTTTGCAGATAAAATTGATCAGATTATGTGTGTTACTCTGCACACTGTGGATACAGTTAGTGAGCAAGAGGTGGCCTGTGGCAAACCGGTTTTGTGGGATCGGTTCCAGCTTCTTCCTCCTGATGAAGTGGACATGGTGCTTTCATCTGTAAGGCCAACCACCTGCTTACTTGATCCTTGCCCATCTTGGCTCATTATGAGCTGCAGAGAGAGACTGGGTGAGGGGATCAAGGCGGTGGTGAACGCCTCCCTTGAGGAGGGAGTGATGCCATCAGCCCTCAAGGAGGCAGTGATAAGACCGCTCTTAAAGAAGCCCTCCTTGGATCCTCAAGTTCTGAACAACTTTCGCCCAGTCTCAAATCTGCCATTTTTGGGCAAGGTGATTGAGCGGGTGGTGGCGGTGCAGTTGAAGGCACACTTGGAAGAAACTGATTATCTAGACCCATTTCAGTCGGGCTTCAGGCCTGGGCATGGGACAGAAACGGCCTTGGTCGCCTTGGTGGATGATATGAGGAGGGCTCTGGATAGGGGTGAATGCTCCTTCCTTGTTCTCCTCGACCTCTCAGCGGCTTTTGATACCGTTGACCACGGTATCCTCCTGGACCGCCTGGAGGGGTTGGGCATTGGAAACACTGTATTGCGGTGGTTCCAGTCCTTCCTCTCTGGCAGGTACCAGAGGGTAGCACTGGGAGAGGAGGATTCGGACCCGTGGCCACTTACTTGTGGGGTGCCACAGGGTTCCATCCTCTCCCCAATGCTATTTAACATCTATGTGAAGCCACTGGGGGCTATCATCAGGAGGTTTGGGGTGCAGTGTCATCAATATGCGGATGACACTCAGCTCTACCTCTCATTCAAATCTTCACCAAGGTTGGCCATAGAATCCCTGTCCAAATGTCTGGAGACGGTGAGTGGCTGGATGGGGAGGAATAAGCTGAAGCTCAACCCTGACAAGACCGAGGTACTTTTGGTGGGAGACAAGAGGAGGCTGGGGGATGTTGACCTGGTGTTGAATGGGGTACAGCTACCCTTGAAAGACCAGGTCCGCAGCCTGGGGGTCATTTTGGACTCCCAGCTGTCCATGGAGGCTCAGGTGTCAGCTGTGAGCCGGACAGCGCTGTATCAACTCCATCTGATATGGCGGCTGCGCCCCTACCTTCCCGACCATCTGCTCCCATCGGTAGTACATGCCCTGGTCTCCTCTCGTTTAGACTACTGTAATGCGCTCTACGTGGGGTTACCCTTGAAGACGGTTCGGAAACTGCAGCTGGTACAGAACGCGGCGGCTCGCCTGATTAAAGGCAGCCGCCGGCGAGATCACATCACTCCAGTGCTGAAGGAGTTGCACTGGTTACCAGTTGTTTTCCGGGCCAAATTCAAGGTGTTGGTTTTGACCTTTAAAACCCTATATGGTTCTGGCCCAGCCTATCTTAAGGAGCGCCTCCAGCAACACCAGACAGGCCGCTTAACAAGATCAGCCTCGGATGGCCTTCTCTCTGTCCCATCAGCCAGGACAGCTAGACTGGTGGGGACGAGGGAGAGGGCCTTCTCTGTGGTGGCCCCCACTCTGTGGAACGCCCTCCCTAGGGAAGTCTGTCATGCCCCCTCTTTAATGAGCTTCCGTCGTGCATTAAAAACGTGGTTGTTCAGGCAGGCATTTGGGGTGGATTAGGGTATTTTTTTTAAAAAAAATTTATGGTAAAATTTTATTGTTTTAAATTGTTTATGGTGGGTTGTACATCGCCCAGAGTGGCTGGGTGACCAGTCAGATGGGCGATTAATAAATTTAATAAATAAATAAATTAGGGACACTAACAAACAGTTTTGAAGGTATCCCCAGATCTCCCCAAAAGGCAAAACAGGGACAGTGATTTACGAGGGACAAGTACACAAAAAGATGAAGTATCCCTGGTAAACAGGAACAGTTGTATCCTTTGTAGGGGTGGGAGTGTGTCAATGGTGTGTGTGTGTGTGTGTGTGTGTGTGTGAATGAATGATGAGAGTGCTGGGTGTACGGGGAAAAAAGCCCCTTTGGAAATTCCATTGATCTTTGTATTGGTACTGGAGTATTCTGGATGCTTTGCTCTGTTCTGGATATCCAAATCAGTCATAAACTATCTTAATTGGCCACTGGAGGGAAGGATCCATAGCCCAGTGGTGGAGCACCTGCCTTGCCTGCACAAGGTCCAAGGTTCAATCCCTGGCATCTTCAGTTAAAAGCAGTGGAGGCTGGTGGCTCCAATTTCGGTGGGGCTGTGGATCAATTCTGGGTTTCAGTCAGAATCAGCAGAACTATCCAAGGAACTATCCAAGGTGCTGAACCCCACCCCCAAAATAGGTTCAGCACCTTAAATAGCTTCTGGCTGGTTCTAACGGAAACCCAGAATGGATTTGCAGCCCCACCAAAATTGGAGCCACCAGCCTCCACTGGTTAAAAGGCCCAGGTGGTCCGGGGTGGGAAAGACCTTTGCCTGAGACCCTGGAGGCATTTCCAGGCGGAGGAGACAGTGCCATGCTGGATGGTGGTGCATGTTGCAACACCAGGTCAGGAGAGGCGCTGCTGGAGAGCTCCCTGTGACGGCTGGGAGGGGTGGCAATCAGAGTGGGGATTTCTCCCCCTGAGACACTGTTTAGGAGCCACAGGGTTGCTCTCTGGGCTAATTTTTTAAAAAGCAGCCAGTTATTCTCTCTGCCTTTCTTCCATCCACACGTCCAGGGGCAGCTTGGGTTACTGGAATACTGCCAGCTACTTTCTCCTCCAGCACTATTCAAAATACTCTTTTTATTATCTCCGGAAAAGCTTCATGCTGGTACGTTTATTAAATTGGAAATTATTAAAAAAAAATTTAAAAAATCTCACTTGGTGGGGTGGGTCTTTTCCTTGTATTTTATGGAAACAAAACACAGGCCAGCTGTTTAGCTTTTAGTAGCAACTGATGATTCCATTCTTCTCTTTTGTTCTATTTCCGAAATAGGCCTCATGCTGCACAAAGCTTGCTCGGCCATAGATAAATAGCACATTCTTATTTTATTTGTTCAGAATGAGAAATAAAGCTTGTGAGGCAAGGCAGGAGCAGGAAACTGAGTTAAGCAATTTTATTGGGCATGATTATAGAGGCCAACGCAACAGGAAAGTATTCCAAGGGCATGGGGGGAGCAGGGGGGAATGATACGTATAAAATAACCTGTCTTTAAAATGTCTAATACGCCCATGGTTCAAGCAGGGAAACTTGAGAGTTCTTATTCTCAAAATGCACTTATCTTTCCTGAAAAATTGCTTTCAAATTCAGTGGTTAATTAATTTTCCAGCCTCTTTCTTCAGAAAGGGAATAATAAACTTTGATCACTTTAAAACAGTGATTTATCTCTCGTGCAAAAGACAAAAATAAACTCTTTTCTTAGTCTGTCTCCCTTCTTGTGGTTGTTGTGGGGGTGCACACCCTTTAAAAAAAATGTCAGAGGAACAACTGAAAAGGAGGCAGACTCAGGTAAATGTCATTTATTTGAAAAATGCAACAATATTCCCATGGCTTGCATATCCAGTGTTAGCCCCACTTAGAGAAGACCCATTGAAATGGGCAGGACTTAAGTTAGACTAACCTTGGATGCACCCTATATTTCATACAAGGAACAGTCCATTAATAATAGTTTCCTGTTCTTCAAGGAGCAATGAAATTAATAGAAGCTAAGCAAGGGCATGTATTCATGGCTTATGCAGGAGAGATTCTCTCTGGATTGCGTCCACAGGTTCCCACCTTGGTCTTTCTTCATCCCATTGGCATTTTATGTATTTATCATTTGTGTCATTTTTATTAGAACAGATTGCCTGCCAGCAGGTGCAAGCTACCATAGGGAACCTCAAATTTGTAAGCTCTCCTGTGAAAATAGTTTCTTTTCTTTATTTTTTTTTAAACATTTTGCAAGATACTTTAGCTAACACCTTTTCCACTGAGCAACTGTGCTGTGAAACTCACACAATAAACAATCTGATTATACTCAGATATTTTTTATGAGAAGTAAAAGAGCTTGGGAAGAAAACCAAAGATACTTTCTAAGGAAAGGGGCCTGTAAATTCCCTTTGAAAATGGGAAAGGGGTTTGTGTGTGTGTTTGTGTATGGGGGGGGGGATGATGGAGATATTTTGATAGGCTGTGCCATCATGTTATTCAGGCCTGTCCCTCATAGTTTTGGCCAATAAGAATGAATCACTCCCCCTCATGGCAAAGTCAGCTGGTGGGTGCCACCAAGAGTACAGCCAAAATGGAGCAACTGAGAAATAAGAAGGTGTAAGCATGCCTGGGGAACTCCCACAGTTTACAGAAGTACAGAAAAAAAAACCTTTAAAAAATACTTGGGGGTGGGGCAAAAGAGGACTGAGAGCCAATGAGGACTGAGCATGGTCAATAGCCAAAGAAAGTGGAGTGACACCATAACCAATTGCACAGCCATCTTACACAACTGAAGTGGAAACGAAAGGAAGTGAATGAATGATGGATTGGGGGGGAGGGTGGCTGACTTCGGGGTCAGTTTTATGGCTTAGCGGTGCTGTTGCGGCTTTGAAACTTACAGCCCTTCACTGTTATCTCTGCTTGCTTGCTACCTGGTTACCCTGTATATGTGTAAATATTACACAAGGCATCAGTGACGTCTCCAGTGTTTTCATGTCCTAAAGGAAACTGACCCTGGAAAAAGGTGGCCCTGTAATTTCCCACCATTCAGGGAAGCTGGGGAACATGAAACAACATAGGTATAGAACATTGCTGAAATGGATATCATCTGATTCATCTGCTTTGTTGTTACTGTTGTTGTGTATGCACACACACACACACACACACACACACATGGAGACCCCCCCATATCTAAATGTATTTTCATATTTCAGCACAGGTTGGATTTTTTGCATCAAAGTCGTTCCACAGGTGGTACTATTGGAATTAAGCCAAAAGGTCTTGCATATGATTTTGGAAGACTAACAATCATTTGCAAGCAGAAGAGAATCACAACATTCACATGCAATTATGTAGTAGAGTTGTGCACTGATCACTAGATTTGCTTTGGAGCCTGATTCAGCTCGGACCAATTCAGAGGCTACGTGGGTGTGAATCTTGATTTGGAAATCCAAATCTTCATGCCTCCTATTAACTATGATTAGAAATCAACAAAGATATAGATGTAGATATGGATAGATATATGCAGTTTGAGAGTTTCTAAAACAGGATGTTCCTCTTCCCCTACATTTTTGTGGGCAACTGTCATGAAAAAGGACATAAAGCATAGAGATGGTCCTAGTTACGAAAACTGCAACATTTCAGAAGGATAGGTGCAGCAGTTTTTATGGAAGGGTAACGATGAAATGTTGGGTTCTGCCAGCCCCAGGCCACATCTATATGGCACCACTTTGACCCTCCACCCCAGCACAACTGCGCAGCAGTGTGGCCTCGAGTCAGCATGCTCTGCAATACACTCGCGATGTACTGCATGCTTCCCTTACAGACTTGTTGTGCCCCCTTTTTTGGCCATTTTACTGAAATGCACAGCTGTGCAGTCCTGTGAGTGTGGGGGGTGTGACACTTCAGTGGCTGTTTTGTATTTGAGGGGCTCTGCTGTGACTTTCCGTTCCTTTTTGGGTCAAAAGTGAGTATTTCATGCGCCTTCATTTCCGCACCATCCGTTTGTCAGCTCCCTAGCCCGAGACTCTCACTATGGTTCACATTCACAAGTGTGAGTGCTACGTGCCTAACCATCACTTTGAAATGGTGGCTGGCGTGACGTTGTTCCTTCCCCAAGACACCCCCCCCAGCCCTTGTGTACTGAGTCCACAACCGTTGCGAAGATACAAAGCTACAAAATTGTGCGGAAGTGTGATTACATAGATGAAAACACCCCTCCATGCCTCTGTAACTGCGCAGCTGCAAAGGGATGGGGGGAGTAAAGGGGCATCACAGAGTGACGCAGGCACTACACACACCTACAACATGCCCACTGTAAAATGCGAAGTTGGTTTGGGGAAGGAACAGGCGACCCGCAACTGCGGGGGAACCCGCAGCAAACCCCCCAAATTGCAGTAAAACGACTCCTTGGAACTCTGCTTTTTCCAGGCGAAAACCACGGCTGGCTGTGAAGTCGCGACTGCTCCATCTATCACGAGGGACCTCAACTCACATCTGCCCTGGAGTAAAAGCCCAGTGTAGAATAGGGATGGCGGAGAATTTCTCCACGAATCTCGGGGAGGCCGAATGCCAACGCATTTGGCCCCCCGAAATTGTTGGTGAAATTCTCCGCCCCCCGCCGTCCCCCCGGATGGGACTTACCTCCCTCGAATGTCCCTCTCGGCGGCAGGTCCCGGTGGGAGTTCGGCGGCGGTTCGTCGGGGGCGGGGGCGGCAGCCGGTCTTCCGACCGGCTGTTGCCGACGCCATTACAAAATAAAGTAAAAACAAAACAAAACACCCGTGATAGGCTACGTAACGATTTACGTAGCCTATCACGGCTAGATTTCCAAAGTCAGCCGTGATAGGCTACGTAAATCGTTACGTAGCCTATCACGGGTGACTTTGGGGAAAAAAAAAGTGCGTATGCAAATGGCGGCGCCCATGGGCGCCGCCATTTGCATTCCTTATTTGGTCTCGGTAGTAGACTACGGCGAAAATAAGGGCAACGCTATTTGCGTTGCCCTTATTTTCGTCGTAGTCTACGTAAATCTTTACGTAAACTACCGGGACCAAATAAGGAACGCAAATGGCGGCGCCCATGGGCGCCGCCATTTGCGTACGCACTTTTTTTTTCCCAAAGTCACTCGTGATAGGCTATGTAACGATTTACATAGCCTATCACGGCTGACTTTGGAAATCTAGCCATGATAGGCTATGTAAATCGTTACGTAGCCTATCACGGGTGTTGTTTTTTTCCCCACTTTTTTATTTCGCGGCCAGGGAGACGGGGCGCTTCTCCTCGGCCTGAATTTCAGCCGGGCGAGGCGGGGTGCCTCCCCCCCCGGCCTGAACTTCGGGGGGAGAACCGAAGTGCCTCCCCCCCACCGCGAAGCAAGCTGCGGGACCAGGTAAGTGCCTTTCATACATCCCTAGTGTAGAAGGGGCCCCAGTCAACACTCTGGCAACGTTTGGCACCTGCTGAAGTTTCCAGATACTTCCCCCTTTTTTTTCTTGGGGGTACCGCCTATCAATTTCACGGAGGTCAAGAAACCAAAAATTCTGAGAAAGATCCCTGGGGAAATCAGCTTTGGATATCATGGGCAATTGTTAAACATGCCAGTATATTTGTTTGTTTGTTTGTTGAACACGCACACAGGGACTTCCGGTTAGAACCAATGTCACTCGGGTAGCATCCCACTGTGGGAGCTTTCTCAAACAGCTTTTTAAAAGGTTGGAAAACCTTTTCATTCCCCCCTGGAATTAAAAGGGAGGGCAAGGAAACATCTGGATAATATCTTGGAGAAAAGTATCCCCTTTGAGATAGTGGGGGAGCTGGATTCCAGGATTATCTCTCCAGAACTTTACCAATGCAAAAAGCTGTACTGAGACTCCTATTTTATAGCAGAAAACAGGGCTGACATGTTCCTTAATAATATATGCCTTAAGAAATATCAGCAACTTCTGAGGGATGATTTAAGAAATGTTAACAATATTTGAGAACATCTGAGGACCTGCAAGATCTGTTTGAGAGAAACATGTCTGCGCCGAGGAGAAGAAAGGAGCTGGCATCAACTTCCCCCACACCCCCTGTGTCAAAGGTTTCGAGAACAGAAGATATAGGGGAATTATTTACTCGGATAAATACTTTATCTTTTCAATTTATGGAGCAAGCCAAAAGATTGGACTTAATCAAAAATTCCATCACTGCCTTGCAAGGAGCTGTAGATTTAATTACTGTGTCATGGCAAAAAAATGGAGATGAAAATTAATGAGCTAGAAGACCGAGTAGCTGGAAATGAAACTACAACACAAATTTGTTTTAAAAATGCCTCTGATAGAATTTCTCAACTGGAGGCCTTCACGAGGAAATCCAATGTACGTATTATTGGGATTAAAAATCTGTCTAATGATTAAAATTGCCTATTTTTGTGGATAAACTTTTGCATGAGATACTCCCTATCCCATCTGATTATTTACTTGATATTGAGCAGGCATTTCGTGTGCCAAATGCTAAAGGGACTGATTACACAATCATAGTCCAATTTGCAAAAGTCTCCACAAAGAATTATATCCTGTGTTTGGCAAGAGAAGGTGGAAGCCTTTCCTGAAAACAAGATAAAGTTATGTTATTTCCAGACTACATCAAAGAGGTGGCGAATAAAAGAAGGCAATTTATCAAAGCAAAAAATATAGCAAAACAAATGAACTTACAATATTACTAAAAATATCCTGCTACACTTTGTATTGTGTCTGAAGGTCAGATGAAGAAGTTTCTAAATCATGAAATGGCGGAGGCATGGCTGAATGTAAAAATGTGTAAGAATTCTGTTACAACCCTATGAACTGGAATCTTTAAACAAGCTTTGTTAACTGCTTGTGTTTAGTCTACATGATCCAGGCTAGGTCAGGAGATAAATGATTATACATATATTCATTTATTCTCTTTCATCTTTCTTTTTTTCTTGCTTTTCTTTATATTTTTTATTTCAAAATAGATATGGTATGCTGTATTTAAATGTATTGTTTGAGGGTAACTGTGCACAAGGGAACGTTTTGTGCAAAGATGGGCATGATAAAGGACAAAGAAGGCAGGGACCTAACAGAAGCAGATGAGATTAAGAAGAGGTGGAAAGAATACACAGAACTTCACAGGGAAGATTTTAATGTCCCTGATAGCCATAATAGTGCGGTCACTGAACTTGAGCCGGACATCCTAGAGAGTGAAGTCAAGTGGGCCTTAGGAAGCATCACTAACAACAAAGCTAGTGGAGATTACAGTATTCCAGCTGAGCTATTTAAAATCCTAAAAGATGATGCTGTTAAAGTGCTGCACTCAATATGCCAACACATTTGGAACACTCAACAGTGGCCACAAGACTGGAAAAGGTCAGTTTACGTTCCAATTCCAAAGAAGGGCAACGCCAAAGAGTGTTCAAACTACCGCACAATTGCGCTCATTTCACATGCCAGCAAGGTGATGCTCAAAATCCTACAAGCTAGGCTTCAGCAGCATATGAACCGAGAACTACTGGAAGTACAAGCTGGGTTTCGAAGAGGCAGAGGAACTAGAGATCAAATCACCAACATTTGCTGGATCATGGAGAAAGCAAGAGAATTCCAGAAAAACATCTATTTCTGCTTCATTGACTACGCTAAAGCCTTTGATTGTGTGGATCACAACAAACTGTGGCAAATTCTTAAAGAGATGGGAGTACCAGACCACCTTACCTGTCTCCTGAGAAACCTGTATGAGGGTCAAGAAGCAACAGTAAGAACTGGACGTGGAACAACCGATTGGTTCAAAACTGGGAAAGGAGTACGACAAGGCTGCATATTGTCGCTCTGCTTATTTAACTTATATGCAGAGTACATCATGAGAAATGCCGGGTTGGATGAATCACAGGTCGGAATTAAGATTGCCAGGAGAATTATCAGCAACCTCAGATATGCAGACGATACCACCCTAATGGCAGAAAGCGAAGAGGATCTAAAGAGCCTCTTGTTGAGGGTGAAAGTGGAGAGTGCAAAAGCTGGTTTGAAACTCAACATTAAACAAATGAAGATCATGGCATCTGGCCCCATCACTTCCTGGCATATAGAAGGGGAAGAAATGGAAGCAGTGACAGATTTTACTTTCTTGGGCTCCAAGATCACTGCAGACGGTGATCATAGCCATGAAATTAAAAGACACTTGCTCCTTGGGAGGAAAGCTATGGCACACCTAGATAGCATAGTAAGAAGCAGAGACATCACCTTGCCGACAAAGGTTCATATAATCAAAGCTATGGTTTTCCCAGTAGTAAGGTATGGCTGTGAGAGCTGGACTATAAGGAAGGCTGAGCGCCGAAGAATTGATGCTTTCGAACTGTGGTGCTGGAGAAGACTTTTACGAGTCCCCTGGACTGCAAGAAGGTCAAATCAGTCAGTCCTAAAGGAAATCAATCCTGAGTGCTCATTGGAAGGACAGATACTGAAGCTGAAGCTCAAATATTTTGGCCACCTAATGCGAAGAGAAAAGTCACTGGAAAGACCTGATGCTGGGAAAGATTGAAGGCAAAAGGAGAAGGGGGCAGCAGAGGATGAGATGGCTAGATAGCATCACCGATGCAATGAATATGAACTTGAGCACGCTCCAGGAGAGAGCGGAGGACAGGAAGGCCTGGCGTGCTATGGTCCATGGGGTCACGAAGAGTCGGACACGACTTAACGACTGAACAACAACAAATTGTGCACATGCATTTATATATAAAATATATTACTGATTGTTGAAGGTTTATTTTAAGTTTTATTATTAGACAACAACATATTTATTTTATTACTACTACTACTACTACTACAGGCTACTGGGAATGAACTGTAGATCTGTTTCTTTGATATAAGATTGATGATACGATATTGAAATGTAAGGTTGTTTATAAACTGTAAGATTGTTAGGGTTATAGATATAGTTTTTAAAATAGAATGGCATCGGAGGCCGGGGGGTATTGGAGTTTAAACTTAATTCTTTAAAGGGGAGGGGGAGGGGGAGGGAAGGGGAAAGAATCTTCTTTTTTCTTCACTTCCTTTCCTCCTCCCTTTTCCTTTCTTCTTTTTCCTTCTCTTTTTGTTATTGTGGTGTCCCCATCAGAATATTTTATTGTTGGGAAATTGTAGTATTGATCAGGTTGTTGGTAATTCTGGTATTGTTTATTTCATGTATAAAGATAAAATAAAGAAAAATATATTCAAAAAAAGAAGCAAAAGAACACGCACACAGCGGCCACCTCAGCAGAATCTGGCCGTGCACATCTGCAGTCTCAGGCTGCAGTTTTGATTAATTAGGCGTGCGGTAACACCCAAGTGTTGGACACGAGAGGCCCATCTGTGCCGAGACCCTTTTGGCAGCCTGCCCGCACTCCTCTTCGGGAAGACAACCGAAACAAACTTGCAAAGCCCTCTTAGGAATTAATAAGACAAAGCACAACAAGGACGTGTTACATGGGCTGAAGGTGCGCTGGACTGCTGTGAATGATGATTTACTGATTACTTGGATGCTTGATGGGAGCCTATAGAGGATTCTAGTGAGGAAGCTGACAAGTTACAATCTGCTGTAGATTTACATTGCTCTCCCTTGTTCCTGCTGCAGAACCCTTGTAAACAGACAAGGGAGACTGGGGGTTATGTTATCATATTACTTTGAAGTTGCTATCTGATTGATTGACTGAGTGACAAAGAGCCCATCATTCCAGCAGTTACTGAATGCACTGAATGCCTCATAAGAACGGATCAGAGTCCGCACATAGGGATCAGAGTCCACAGGGTCTAGATACAAGATATAATGCTTGGACTTGACACTGGGAAATAGTGAGAGAGTAAGGAGATTAGAAAAGGAGGAAAGCGTATCCACAGAGACTGGCAAAGGAACATGTCTGAGCAGAATGGTGTGACGGAGCGCGATGCGTTCGGTAATTGCCTAGCAATGGGACATAAATGGGGTCATGATAAGGCTACTGTGTGTGTGCACTTTGCTATCACTTAAACAGACATTTGTGAGCTCACCCTGAATTGCCTTAGCTTTGGCAGTGTCTGGATATCACCCTCCATCCTTCAAGCACAGAAAAGAACAACTTTATATGGGACATTAACAGCTTTTCTACATGAGGCATTTATTGGGCACTTGTCATTCCCTACTCTCAGTTATTTATGGATTCTTTAGATGTTGTTGGACCCTCCAGTTTTACTTCTGTTTTTAAACAGCACTTTCAGTCTGTTTTTGATAGTTCTACATGAGGCATATATTGGGCGGTCATCATTCCTTATTCATTGTTGTTTATGGGTTCTTTAGATGACATCATGACCCTCCAGTTTCACTTTAAAGAGGACTTCCCTGAGGTTTTTTTTTAGAGCGGGGAAAATGGAGTATTATCTGTGAAAGTGAAAGAAAATGTATTTTCCTACTTGTGTAATTGTGTTATTCTGCTACAGCACAGCACTACCTAGAGGTTATGTAGTGGAAAAGCAGGAAAGGAAAAGATCTTTGTGTAGAGCCCGAATCACAATTCTGTGACAAAACCCAAAGTAGGTAACGGCAGATTAGCAGCCTGTGTAGAAAAGCTATTTTTAGAGCAGGGAGAATTTGTGAAAGTGAAAGAAAGCACATTTTCCACTTATGTAATTGTGCTATTCCACTGTACCACAGTGCCACCAGAGGTTATGTACCAGAAAAGCAGGAACGGAAACACTCTTCTTGTAGCTTAGATTTCAGTTCTGTGATGAAACTGAGAGCAGATTAACACAAGTAGAAAAGCTCATAGTAACCATCTCAATCTATCTGGGTAAATGATTCAGTGGAAACATCTGTGAATATTTATGAAAATATACCATGTTTCTGAAAAAGGCTTTTAATTCCTTGCACTTGCAGTATATTGACATCACTAGAAGTCTTTATAGTGGTTAGTCCTACTTAGAGTAGACCCACTGCTCTGAAATGAATGGGGCATTAGTTAAACTAATTTTGGATACATCTCTGTATGTTGACATATTTTACATTCACCCTCTGATTACTAATGTATAACTGGATAACTCTGAACACTTCTAAACTATGTTTGTGACAGGATATCTTTAGACATAATTACCAGGACAATTACTGTCATTTTGAAATGTATGTGGAAGGCGGCTAATCCCCCTCCCCACACTGCAATAAACAGAAAGCACCGTTAGGGCGCAATCCTATGCAGGTTTAGACAGAAAAAAGTCCTACAACTCCCAGCATTCCCCAGCCAGCTATTTTTTCTGTCTAAACCTGCATAGGAACGTGTCCTTAATTTTGGGAGGGTAAATGCTTATATTGTCCATAGATCTGTTTTAGAATATATTTATCTTGAGCAAGTTATGAAAAACAACAACAAAGTGGTGCTTCCATATTAGCTGTTTTCCATCTTCCATATTCAATGGAAATGATTATTTTCCTTCTCAGTATTCAGTTTCAACTGGTTTCCAGTGTTGTAGAATGCAGAATTCAGAGCAAGCTGGTTTGTTGAGTATGGCATCCAATGCATTAGATCAGCATTAGATCCCCGACTTGCATTAGATCTCCAACTCGGCGCCCTTCAGATGTGTTGGATTGCAATTCCTATAATTTCCAGCAATGGCCATGCTGACTGGGAATTATGGGAGTTGTGGTCCGACACATCTGGAGGGCACCAGGTTGGGGAAGGCTGCATTAGATGAAGCCTATGAGACTGATGCTTCAAAAAAAATAGCTGGCCTCCATCTCATGTTGGAACTTGCCCAGCAGAGAGTTGGCACAGTTCTTTTTGAGAGTGCCAATAGTACCCTATTCTAGGAGGGAAGGGGGGGGTCTGGGGTCTGGGTTCAGTCTTCCCTACCCCCCCCCCAAGCAGGGAATAAGCACTGTCCAAGCTGCCAGCACCAAGCATCTGTTCAGTACTGTATTAAGAGTTCCTATCCAGCAAAGGCAAGTGCATACACAAGCCCATATTGGCTTGTTCACACAACGCGCTAGCCCACACTCAGTGGTTGAGTGTGGGTTGTTATTGAACCATGTCTGAATGCAGTACGTTTTCTGCAGGGTGGCTTGTTAACCATGCAGTGAGAGGTTCACACTACACGCTAACCCACACTCAGTGGGTTGAGTGTGGGTTGCTGTTGAACTGTGGGTTAGCATGTTGTCTGAACCCAGGACATTTTCTGCAGGGTAGCTTGTTAACCATGTAGGGTGCCTTATTTTTCTCAAATAAGTCACCTTGAGAATCTCTGGTTTGTTGCTGGGTTGTTCAGGGTTAACAAGCCACCCTGCGGAAAATGTCCAGGGTTCAGACAACATGCTAATCCACAATTCCACAACAACCCACGGTTCAACAACAACCCACACTCAACCACTGAGGCTTCTCAGTGGCTTCTTAACCACCCTGAACAATGCAACAATAAACCATAGGTTCTCAAGGTGGCTTGTTTGAGAAAAATAAGCCTCACTGCATGCTTAACAAGCCACCCTGAGAAAAATACGCTGTGTTCGGATACCATGATAACCCGCAGTACAACTACCACCACTGAGTGTGGATAGGGTGTTGTGTGAACCTAGACACTATTAGGGATATACGAAAGTCACTTACCTTTCCGCAGATTATGTTGATGGTGGGGGGGGAGGCGTTCCGTCCCTCCCCCCGGAATCCTCAACGGGGGGGAGGCGATCCGTTCCTCCCCCCCGGAATCCTCCACGGCCGGGTGTGCTCTGCGGCAGCTCCGTGGAGCAGCCGGCCAGGCCCAGGCCAGAGCTGTCCGCAGCCGGATTTCCAGCCGCGGAGGGCTCTGGGTAAAAAACAACAACAACAAACGGCTACGGCCGCCGCCATTTGCATTCCTTATTTTTGGCCATCTTAGTCTACGTAAATATTTACGTAGACTATGACGGTGAAAATAAAGAGGAACGCAAATAGTGTAGTGGGCGCTATTTGCGTCCCTTTTTGATTCACCGTTTTAGCCTACGTAAATATTTTTACGAGGGTTTTCTTTGGTTTTTTTTTACCCAGCCATGATAGGCTACGTAAATCTTTATGTAGCCTATCACGTCTTATAAAAAACAAACAAATGACAAGACTGCAAATGGCGGTGGCGGCAGCCGGTCAGAAGACCAGCTGCCGCAGCTGCCGCCACCGAAGCTGCTACCGGAGCCCCAGGAACATCCGCCCCAGGTAAGTCTCGTCCTGGGGGGGATCCGTGGGGGATGGCAGGGGGGTGGCAGGCCGTTCCGCCACGGAGTTTGGGGGGCCGAATGCACTGGCATTCGGCCTCATTGAGATCCATGGCGGAATTCTCTGACATCCCTAGACGCTATCTATGTGGGGATATGGCAGAAAGAATGATGTCTGCAGCTTTCCCTTTGCACATGCGGTTTTCAGTCGAGCAGGGGAAATCAGGCACATATCAAGCTTGCTGGAATGGGGTATAAGTCTCCAAGGGAAGTCTGCACAACTTAAGATCCTCAAACGTAGCAGCCATATAATGTAGCTTGTCTGTTGGTTGATAACCTGCCCCACCCTGGGTTTGCAATCTCAAGCAAACAGCAGAAACAGCAGCTTTTATCGAGCCGTTAGTGAGCCCTTAGTGGGCCATCACACATAATTGGTGGGCTGCACAAAGCATGGTGCGTCACAAGCTGCACAGGTTGCTCTAAGTTGCGCCAGACATACTGACTCTCGCTTTCTCTCTCCTTTCTTTTATAGAGCCAGACAACTCTTCATCGATATTTACTGAATGTTGCTACTTTATAGCCTACAGGCTTTTTTTTTTTTTAGGGGAAAAACAGATTACCCCACGCCATTTTTATAGACTGTATTGATCTGTAAAGCATGTGCCCATAATTTTTAATTATTGGCCAGCTCATGGCAGGAAAGCTATACATTTACATTTAAAAATTAAACATAAAATATCAGAAAATGCAAATTTACACTGCTTTTGTCCCATTGATCTCAAGCTGGGACCAAACTGGAGTTGATGGGATGCAGTCAGCTCAGATCTAAGGATCTCGATCAAGCTGATTTATGGATTTTTGATATTTGTGTCCTAAAGAAATCAAGTGCCTGCTTCCATTATTGGGTCTTGTACATGTACATATACATGGTTAGACCACTAGAATATAATGCTGCATTGCAGTGCGGTGCTCCTCTTTAGGGTACTAGCCATGTCCATGTCCCCCATTCCATTTTCCTTCACTGCCGCCCCCATGGTTCCCCCCCCTTTACCAATGGAGCATCTGGTGCCTTTTTAACAAGCTCAGCCCTCATTGGACTGTTTTTCTGGGGGGTTCCTTCCCACTACAGCTTTTTTTTTTTTTTTTTTTTTTACTTCTGCATACCTTGGGATTTCCCCACGCCTGCTGTTTCAGCTGCATAAGGACAGGCACTTGGAGAACTGAGTTTGTGATTAGCAATCTATATAATACATTAGTAATTGTAGTAAAATATCTCCAAACCGCTACTCTTGGAATGTACTTAACGTCGCAGCTACCGATGACAGCGGAAGCCAGAGTGTTTAGCTCTAAATATATTTTGAAATTACTCTGTTGTTAGGCTAGCTATCTTTCATACAGACATACAGCTTCTGCATGTCTACTCAGAAGTAAGCAGGAGTGAAACAATCATCAGCACTTTCAAGCAGCATCCCAGATACCAAGCCTCTGCATATCTACTCACAAGTAAGCCGTTTTCCTGCCTACAACATGCAGAACTTAAACCCTTTACAACAGCTCCATTCTTTGCAGGTAGGGATGTACGAAAGTCACTTACCTTGAACGAAAATTGATTCGCGGTGGGGGGGGAGGTGCTCCGTCCCTCCTCCCGAAATTCTGGCAGGGGGGGAGGCACTCCATCCCTCCCCCCCGAAATTCTGGCCGGGGGGGAGGCGCTCCATCCCTCCACCCCCAAATCCTGGCCGGCCGGGCCACAAATGATGGCGGCCGTAGCCACTGCCGTTTGCATCCCTGCAGTCAGCTGTGATAGGCTACGTAAATGTTTATGTAGCCTATCATGCCTAAGCAAAAAAAAAAAAAAGACGCTATGCTATTTGCGTTCCCCTTATTTTCTCCGTAGTCTACGTAAATGTTTACGTAGACTAGACGTGCCAAAATAAGGCATGCAAATGGTGGCGCCCATGGGCGCCGCCATTTGCGTACACACAGTTTTTTTGTTTGTTTGTTTTACTCAGCCGTGATAGGCTATGTAAACATTTACGTAGCCTGTGACGGTATTTTTTAAAAAATCTAGCCGTGATAGGCTACATAAATCTTTACGTAGCCTATCACTTTTTTTTTTTTTTACTGGAAATGGCGGCAGCAGCCGGTCGGAAGACCGGCCGCTGCCGCCGCTGCAGCCGCCGTGCCACTGCCGGAGCCGCCGCCACCAGGAGGATTTGCCCAAGGTAAGTCCCATCCTGAGGGGGGTGGGGGGTGGCAGACCGTTTCGCCACCAATTTCGGGGGGCCGAATGCGCTGGCATTCGGCCTCCCCGAGATTCGTGGCGAAATTCTCTGACATCCCTATTTGCAGGGTATTGAAAGATTAATTGCATTTAAATATCCTTGATTCTCTGATTGCAGATAACAGCAAAAGCTTGTAGGCCAGGCGGGATCTGCTGTAGGCCAGGTGGGAATCTCTGTCCCTCATATATATGATCTCTACAGTGGTGATTTCATAACAATGGCTCAGCAATAATGAAACACGCTATTCTGCAAACATCTCATACTAGCTAGGTTCAGACATAATGAGAAATCATGGGTGGAATTAATTTTTTTTTAAAACCCTGGCAAACCTCTGCAAAGTCATATTATTATTCTGCTCGTTTTGAACAAAACAGTTAACAAATCAATACCAGCAAAATGATCATTGACAACAAAAGCTGAATATGGAAATGCATACTTTGAAAACTTAGTTTAAAATCTTTATATTGAGTTATTGACCACAATGAAAGCACCCCATCAAATGTTGTTGTAGCCTAATGTTGAAACAGCAATGTGAAGGAGGTTAGAACTTCCAGGTTCTCATCAGTAGAGCTAAGTGTTGCCACCTTTTTAATAGATTCCCTTCATTGATCCTTGTCAGGCAAAAGTGCAACATGAACTTTTCTCAACACACAATGATGGGAAAAGCTTTGCTTCTTGATTTCCCGCCTGCCACGCAGCTGTTGACGGCAAAGAGTTTCTTCTGAGAGGTGGTGAGCTTGGCTGGAAGAACAGAATCTTGGAGCCATGATTTACCTTTCTAAAGAAGGTAATAAAACTGTCTCCGATGTTTAATTAATTAGGAAATGAAAAGAAATGCTGGATTTGATGTTCATCAGTTTAATAGTGCTCTAAAACTGTTTTATTGAGAGGAAATGAGGCATTCAAAATAAAAACAGAATTTACAAGGTTTTATTCCCCTGGCTGTGTTCTTTCCCCCATCCAAGTTATTTGACGTGGGGGGAAACAAGTCCATTTTAAGGAAAACCTTGAATCCAGTTTGTTAGGGATTAAAGATCCCCACCACCACACACACACACACACACACACACACAGGCAAACCTAGTGTGTAGAATTCTGATAAAGTATAACAATGGAAGGAAATGGCAAACAAAGGGGTGGTGGTGGAAAAACAACAACTGATAAATGAGTTAAGGGGTGGCTGTGAGCCAAATGAGTTGTAGGATCACTGAGATATTGTTGGCAGGCTTGTCAATCCATCACAAAAATTAATAGACAAATGAAGTAATTCTGAGAAAATGAGCAAAATGCAAAAGAAAAGAATCCTGATTGTGCTAGTGAAATCTTAAAACTGCTGGGTAATTCTGTGGGTTCCTGGTGCCCGAGAAGAACATCTAGCAAATCAGCCCAAAGATGGCATTGGGCCCCTTTCATACAAGCCAAATTACCCCAGGTTTTGTTGTCTTTGCCAAGATCTGGATCCCAAATGGTGGTGTGGTGGAAGGATATTGTAGACTAGATTAGCTTATTGTAATAAGGTTTGAGGTAAATGAAAATCCAGTTAAGACTGATTTTGAACTGAATGTTCCATAGCAAATTTAATCAAGCATAGGGATTGGGGGAAAATATGTTCATTTTGCATTTTAATGCAGATTTACCTAATTCTGTACTTTTGAACCATTATGCGCATGAAACTCAGTTATCTTTCAGAATTTGCCCTTCTCTGAATTTTGCAATGGAGTTCTCGATTTGTACACAAATGTTTATATCAGTGCGCATGCACCAAAATGCATATATTAGTGAAAATAACGTGCATTATATTAGGAACATTATTTGCTAAAAAATGTGTATATTAAGCAAAATTGCATGCAAAAATGGATGTATTAGGAGGAAAGCACACAAAAATGTGTACAAATTTTCATGCAAACTTAAAAAAAACAACTCCAAGCTTGTGATAAACCAAACTTAAGACCGGAAACATGAGAAACTGACAGAAACCAAAATTGACAGATTCATCCATTCCTAATCAAGTAAGATGAATATTGCAGTCCTAAACATACTAAATTGTAAGCCCCACTGAGCCCAGCTGGGCTTACTTCAGGTCAGAATAGACATGCCTAGGATCAAGCTGGGATGCCAAAGTTCTCCATTTCCTTATCTGAAAATATATACAGTGGGTCAAGTTCTTAAAATTCAAAACACATATACTGTGAATTCATATCCTTGAATCATAGGGTTGGAAGGGGCCTATAAGACCATCAAGTCCAACCCCCTGCTCAGTGCAGGAAGCCTGATTCCCAGGTGGTCTCCAAGTACTAACCAGGGCTGACCCTGCTTAGCTTCCGAGATCAGACGAGATTGGGCGCATCCAGCCTGCCTTCTGGCTTAAAGTTTTTTAAACATGTACCATAATTTGATAAGTTCTACAAGGCAGCTTCTATTTAGTTCCTTCAGCTAACTGGTTCTTAGTCAGCATTTTTCTTGCCAGAGTATCCTGTCCATGTTTGTCACAAGGGATAAAATACACAGTAACTGATGCAGTACTTTATATTAAGCCAGCACTACCTGTGAGATTAGATTATTGCTGTAAGAGAAAAAAAAATAAACCTCTAAGAATTAGGGTGATCACTTATGAATTGCTAACATACAGGGAATGCATCACCAAAAAAGAGGACAAAAGAGGACACCCATTTGTATAAAATTTGCATGAGCCAATTCATATGTAGAGATTCAGATTTAGATAATACAGTGATCTCACCATACTGTGTGGAAGTCTGTGACCAGGTGACCTGTGTGCCTGCCTGTTCAGTCTGTTGCCTTCTTAGTGGTGGCCCCCAATTATGGAATGATTTCCTTAGCGAGGTCCACCTAGCGCCAACAATTTTGTCTTTTCATCACCAGTTTAAGTCCTTCCTCTGTTCTGGGGCATTTGGTAATATATGGTAAAGTTTTTAATTTGGTCCTGGGATTTGTTATTATTGATTGATAAAATTGTGTTTATATGCATGTGTATGCGTGCATTTATGTGTGTGTGCGTGTATTGTCTGTTTATATGTTTGTATGTACATTTTTTTATATTATGTACAATATTGTATTTTAAAGATTTTTAATCTTTGTAAACCGGTCAAAGAGCTTTGGCTATTTGGTGGTATAAAAATGTAATAAACGAAATGAAATGAAACTCAGTGGTCAACAGTTTTTATGGTTCTTTATTTTAAAACTTGAATTGTAATGGATGGTCTTCTATTTGAAATAGAAGACTGACCTCTATAGAAGAGAACACAAGAAATTATGACCCGTGTTGGGGTTAAAACACAATGGCTTGGCATATATTAAATACCATGGCTTGTACTAATTTCTCTCTCTCTCTCTCTCTCTCTCTCAATGGACTTGAGTTCAGAGAAAGCATAGTTTCTGTAATTCATGTGCTGGTAACATCCAGATTATACTACGGTAATGTATTAGATGTAGGTTATCTTTTGAAGATGACTGTCTTTGAAGACTACTCAGGAACTACAATTTTGCAAAATACACCAGCAAGGCTACTGACTGGAACTCATCAGTCAGGACACATCTCACCAGTTTTAATATAGCTTCACTGGCTTCCTGTTTGCTTCTTGGTACAAAGGTTTGGACTTAACCTCTGAAAGCCCTGTATAGCTTGGGGTATCATTTGTTAAGACGGTCATGCCTCTGCTGTCAGAAGTTAGGCGGGTGGCAACAGCGAAAAAAGAGACACCCTAAAGAGGAGATACCAACACATCTAGAGGGGACCAGATTGGAGAATTCTGATTTAGATAGTATTAATACCAATCACCAAAGGAAATACCAGTTATCAAAGAACAATTATTGCCATGGTCAAAGATGGTGCCCTCACACTTTCCATAAGCAAATGGCGAAGTTTACTCAAGGAAATTTTAAAACCCTATCATGTGTATTTTCTTAAGTATAGGTGATGACATTAGTCAGTTTTGATTTTTCTGTGGAGATCTTTGCCTGGGAGAGAAACAAAGGGCTTCGTCTGTGGTGCACCTCAACTTTAAAAGGTAAAGGTGTCCCCAACCAGTCGTGTCCGACTCTAGGGTGTGGTGCTCATCTCCATTTCTAAGCCGAAGAGCCAGCGCTGTCCGAAGACGCTTCCGTGGTCATGTGGCCGACATGACTGAACACTGAGGTGCACGGAACGCTGTTACCTTTCTTGCCGAAGCGGTACCTATTTATCTACTTGCAATTTCTTGCTTTCGAACTGCTAGGTTGGCAGGAGCTGGGACTGAAGACGGGAGCTCACTCCGTCACGTGGCACTCGGGTCTCGAACTGCTGTCCTGCCGGCCTTCTGATCTGCAGTTCAGCGTCTTAACCACTAAGCAACCGTGGCCCCACAACACCTCAACTTTAGAATGCTTTATTTTTTAAATTATTTATATACCACCTATACAGCCCTCTCAAGGCAATTTACAGAAAAACCACTATAAAAACGAGTACAAAATCAATACAAATCATGATAAATTAATACTATCTAAACCAGCCTTCCCCAATCTGGTGCCCTCCAGATGTGTTGGACTACAAGTCTCAGAATCCTCCAGTAGCCATGCTGGCTAGGGGATGCTGGAAGTTGTAATCCAAGATATCTGCCGGGCACCAGATTGGGGAAGGCTGGTTTAAACTTAACAATAAAATAATAAAAAGCATCAGCAATAAACATCATTTAAAAGCCCAGGCCATTAAGCAAGCAGAAGCAGGTTTAAACAACAAGGGCTTTAAAATCTCAGGGTGCAATCCTAAAGTAGATAGGCGGCCGCCTCCGACCTCAGAGGCGACCGCCTATCCAAAGCAAGGCAGGAAAGGCATGGGGGGATTGTTCCCTCTGGGCCTCTCCTGCCTTGCTGTTTTTCACTAGACAGCCGTTTTCGGCTGTCTAGTGGTGGGGGGGCTGACTAGGAGAGGAAGCTGCCGTATGAAACATAGGATGTGTCAGATTGGGGAAGGCTGGTTTAGATAGTATTAATTTATCATGATTTGTATTGATTTTGTACTTGTTTTTATAGTGGTTTTTCTGTAAATTGCCTTGAGAGGGCTGTATAGGTGGTATATAAATAAGATGCTCTGACTTGGATTCCTGCATTGAGCAGGAGGTTGGACTCGATGGCCTTGTAGGCCCCTTCCAACCCTACTACTCTATGATTCTATGATTCTATGACATGCAGCTCCGCTCTCCCTGCCCCGGAACGCCCCCCAGCTCTGTCCCTTTTCAGTCGCTCCGTGCTCATCTTCTGAACGTGGAGGATGGGGCTTCTCCACGCTCCAAGGCAGCACAGACAAGGGGGGAGGTTGGGAGTGCGGGCTCCGAGGTTGGTTCCCGGAATAGAGCATATCCTATGGCCCTCTAGACAGTGTCTAGTGGCCATAGGATTGCTCCCTTAAACACACACAGCAAGTGGGCTAAACTAATTTCTCATGAGAGAGTTCCACAGTCTTGGAGCCACCACTGAGAGGGTCCTGTGAGCACGGCCTCAGAAGCCAATCTTAATGGCTGAGCAGGCTTGTATGGAAACAGGTGGTCCTTCAAATAACCTGGTCCCAAGCCATTTAGGGTTTTAAAGGTAATACACAGCATTTTGAATTGGTCCTGGAAGTGCACTGGCACCGACCCCCCTTTTTTTCCATTGCCCAGGCCTTAAAGCACCCATCAGCCTAGTTTTACCCAGCAGTTTTATAGATTTTACTGTTTCTACTACAGATCTGTTTGTGTTGTTTTCTGGATTTAATTATACGCATCATGATTTGACTCTGTCATTGTTTTCTTTTTCATTTGTTAGCTTCCTGAAGAGTCTTGCAAACTGAAGGATGACATCTACACTCTCAGAACAATAGATTAATAATAAAAAATATTATCTTCCTGTAGAAAAGTTCTGTGCTCTGGAGGCTGGCATGCACTGTGTTTTCCCAATGATTAAGGCAGTCATTTCGAAATGCTGTGCCAAGGCACACTAATGTGACTTGAAAGAACTGCTGGTGTGCTGCAAGAGATTAATTAAATAATTTTAAAGGGACCTTGGGCTTGCCTCCTTCTAACTGGTCTCCCATGAGGGCAGGTCATTCTTCCTGTGTTTTCGCATGAGGAATGATTAAATGATCCAATTACACCCAATGCAGAGATGAACCAGAATTGCCTGCCCATGTAGGGCATCACTGATGGCTCACGCCTATGCCTTGGGTGACCTCCTGTGGGGGGAGGCACATCTCTACATCACCTCCAAAGTAAGCACGGAAGGGTGAAGTGTACCTTCCATTTTAATTCAGGAAAAAGTATGTGACTGAATGATCTGATGTTTGGGAAACACTGCAGCAGAGCCATAATTACTAGGATGAAGCGGGGTAAATAGTGAGAGGTTTTTAAAAAGGAGTTAAACACAATAACCTAAGGGTCAAAATACAGAGGATGACTAATGCATCATTAGGAGTGTCTGTTGTTGTTTTTTAAATGATATTATAGGCACTGGGGGATTTTCATCTCAACCACAGTGGACAGGGAAGTGATGTCCAACTCTTCCACTCCCCACCCGAAATAGTGATGAAAATCAACCCCCACCCCAAATACGGCTATGAGTTTTAGCAAAAAAAATCCATTGGTCCCTCTTAGCCACATGGGAGGGAGATCCCCCCCCCTCTGGATGGCAGCTGGGGAGAGAAGGGTTAAAACTCTCCTCTCCATGCACTGTGGAACCCATGAAAATCGCTTCCTGCCTGTAATGAAATAAAGAAAAAATACACTGATGTAGTTCCTAACGACGCATTGAGTGTTCCGTCTTCCGTGTAGTTGTACTTGAGAGAGTTGTGCATATTTATGTTATGTTATTTTATTTATGTCCTGCCTTTTTGCCAAAAAAGAAAAAAAAAGGAAGGTGAGAGAACATGAACAAACATTTACTCCTGAGAGACTAATTCTCTAGTTTAGTGCTGCTGCACATATGTAACCACTCAGTGCTGTCAGGTTAAATACCCGTAGGAAGGGGCAGTGGGCCTGTGTTCTGTTCCCTCACCTTCCTGAACAGCTGCATGGCATTGTCAACCCTCCAGCTGTCAGCCACAGTACTTCTTCTTTGGCAATGAGTACATCGCAGGTGGGGGGGGCTGTGACCCTCCATATATTGTTTGACTACAGTTCCCATCATCCTCAACCACTGGCCATGCTGGCTGAGGTTGATGGGAGTCCAACAACATCCAGAGATCCACTGCTTCCCAATCCCTGGTGAACATGATCCTGATCAAATGCTGGGGACCACATACAGAGACTCCTGTGATGGATGTATACAGAGACTCCTGTGATGGATGATGGATGAGAGCCTAGCCATGGGAAATGCTCATCGTTCTGACTCAGAAGGGAATCTTTGTGTGGATGCTGTTGCTAGATCAGGCAGTGATGCAGTTGTAAGTCCCATGGACCTTGAGCAGCTTGCATATTCTCTACTTGCTGGAGGAGTATTTGGAGAAAGCCTGAGCCTCCTCTGTATGTATGGTTCCTTTACAATGTTTGCATGCATACAACTGACTTCTTGTTGTTATTGCCAATAGCGTTATCATCATCACCATCATTCATTAATAGCAAACTCATTTTCTGCGTGCTGATCATTATGTAGCCAAAACAGCAACTTCTATGCACAAGAGGGAACCCCAAGGCTTGGAGAAATACTCAACAACAATAACAACAACACTTTAGGGAACCCCCCAAAATCCTAAGAAGGAGGGGGGCCAAATAGCCCAAATATGACTTAGCAAAGAATGATGATGGGCTGTTTGGGGGTGGGGGTGGGGAATGGAAAATTAGGCGGGAGGGGGAATAGAATGGAGTATCCTGGTAAGGGGCATGTTTGACTGGCTGGAACCTTGAGTTGCAGGTCCCTGTAAATTCTTTAATTCTTAAAAAATAACAAATTATTCTTATTCTAATAAAGCGCTATTGGTGTGCATGATGTCTTACAGAAGACTATGGCATTAGAAACTGCAACAGGATAGTTCCATAAGTAGTAGAAGTTTTTCCTTGTAAGTGTGTATCGCTTTTTGTGCAATGTATTTGTGGCTTTTTTGATCCCGAGTAGAACTACATGGGTAGGTGAAAACGCCCAATGGATGTATCTTATGCACAGTGCCATAATATACCTCCTTATCTAGATGACTTTATGCTTTCCTCTAGTATTTCTTGACACAGGCATTACTTCTTGCCACAGAAGAGTTGTTAAGCAATTCCTTTTCTTCATTTTGTTTTCGATTAGATGCTGTTTGGGTTGAAGGAATGCTTAATAATGTTCTTTAGAAGCCAATTTCTATACCAGCTTAGCTTCACTGAGCCAGTGATGGGGTTGCTGCTGTTGCTTCAGGATCCTTTAATTCTTGTGAACATTGATTTCCAGTACTTTATCAGAAAGAGTCTAAATACCTAGGTTTTAATGGACCCTTGGGGTGAACAAAATTCTAAGTGTTAATCTGCACAATTCCCTTTTATTTTTGTGGCTTCTATCCTACCAGATCCTTCATTGCTTTTAGATGAAAATGCCTAGAAGATATGGGATAACAATATTTACTGCTGCACCAAGGGCAAGAAAAATACTACCTGAGATAACACAAATCCCAATTTGGACCTGATATACACTAAAGCAGAGGTAGGGAACCTCTTTCAGCCTGAGGGCACTATTTTGGAGAAGCTCTCGAGGGCCGCATTCCAGTGGTGGGAGGGACGAAGACAAAAGGGGCAGGACTAAAGACAAAAGAGGTGGGGACAAAACACCAAACATACCAGCATCTTTTAGCTTCAAGCTCTTCCTGCCAGTCACTCAGCCTCAGGAGGGGCATATCAACTTTTTAGGTGGCTTCCTGGCTTTTGTGCAGTTTTTTCTCCATTCTAAAAGTTTTCTGCTTATTTCATTTTTGAGGGCTGTTCACGCACATTGCAGATTATTCTCAAAGTTTGAAATGCCTCTCCTAAGGCTTAGTTGCAGTGGTAAGAACTTCAAGCTACCATATGCTGCTGTTTTATTTTGTTTTTGGTAGGTTGACCTAGGGATGTCAACCTGCACCCTAGAGTAACAAAGGAACTGGCAGAAGAACTCTCAGAACCGCTGTCTATTGTCTTTGAGAAATCATGGAGGACGGGTGAAGTGCCAGATGACTGGAGGAGGGCTAATGTTGTCCCTATCTTCAAAAAGAGCAAAAACGAGGAACTACAGACCAGTCAGTCTGACATCAATCCCTGGGGAAATTCTGGAGCAGATGATAAAGCAATCCATCTGTAAGCACCCTGAAAACAATGCAGTGATTACTCAAAGACAATGTGGATTTGTCAAAAGCAAATCCTGCCAGAAGAATCTGATCACATTTTTTGATCAGGTAACCTCCCTTGTGGACTGTGGGAATGCTGTAGACATAATATACCTCGACTTCAGCAAAGCTTTGGACAAAGTGCCCCATGATCTCCTGATGAGCAAACTAGCTCAAAGTGGGCTAGATGAAACAACTATCAGACGGATCCACAGTTGGCTACAGAATCTGTCTCAGAGAGTGCTTATCAATGAGATCTTCTTAAACTGGGGAGAGGTAATGAGTGGAGTACCACAGGGCTCAGTCCTGGGCCCAGTGCTTGTCAACATTGTTATTAATGACTTGGATGAGGGGGTACACGGAAGGAGCCTCCTCAAACATTGTTGTACAATCGGGCGTACCCTGGTAATGGTGCATTGCGCCGCTAATCCTTCTACCACCTGATCGAACCGCTGCTCAGCGGTGTGGCGGTGGCTACATTTTGGCGGAGCGGAGTTTGGTCTGGACCCGACACGACGATGACAACTTGGATGAGGAGGTGCAGGAAATGCTGATCCAATTTGCAGATGACACAATATTGGGCGGGATAGCTAATACTTTGGAAGACAGAAACAAAATTCAAAGTGATCTGGATAGACTGGAGCACTGGGCAGAAAACAACAGAATGACATTTAATAGGGATAAATGTCAAGTTCTGCAGCTAGGAAAAAGAAACCAAATGCACAGTTACAAGATGGGGGATACGTGGCTCAACATCACTACAAGCAAGAAGGATCTTGGAATTGTTGTAGATCACAAGCTGAATATGAGCCAACAATGTGATGTGGCTGCAAAAAAGGCAAATGCTCTTTTGGGCTGCATTAATAGAAGCATAGCTTCCAAATCCCAGGAAGTACTAGTTCCCCTCTACTCAGCACTGGTTAGGCCTCATCTGGAGTACTGTGTCCAGTTCTGGGCACCACATTTTAAGAAGGATGCAGACAAGTTGGAGAGGGTTCAATACAACAATGGAACCAATTACCTAGGGAGGTAGTGGGCTCTCCCACACTGGAGGCATTCAAGATGAGGCTGGACAGCCATCTGTCGGGGATGCTCTGACTTGGATTCCTGCATTGAGCAGGGGGTTGGGCTCAATGGTCTTGTAGGCCCCTTCCAACCCTACTATTCTATGATTCAATGATTCTGTGGTTCAGAGGAGGACAACAGAGATGATCAGGGGACTGGAAACAAAGCCCTATGAAGAGAGACTGAAATAACTGGGCATGTTTAGCCTTGAGAAGAGAAGACTGGGGGGATCTATGATAGCACTCTTCAAGTACGTGAAAGGTTGTCACAGAGAGGAAGGCCAGGATTTCTTCTCGAACATCCCAGAGTGCAGGACACGGAATAATGGGCTCACGTTACAGGAAGCCAGATTCCGGCTGAACATCAGGAAAAACATCCTGACCGTTAGAGCAATACGACAATGGGACCAATTACCTAGGGAGGTGGTGGGCTCTCCCACACTGGAGGCATTTCAAGATGAGGCTGGACAGCCACCTGTCAGGGATGCTCTGACTTGGGTTCCTGCATTGAGCAGGGGGTTGGACTCAATGGTCTTGTAGGCCCCTTCCAACCCTACTATGCTATGATTCTATGTACAGACTGTGTGAAATCTGCTCCGTCTGTGTTTTGTGGATTGTCAGGCGCCTTTTGTTCCATTGTCCACTCACAGATGGATGAGAATATTTTTTTTCGTCAAGCAGAAAAATATGCAAATAATTATGTAAGAGGTTTCGTAAGAATTTGCATAATTTACCTTAGTATGTATCATTTAGTGTATTATCCCCCATTCTATTCAACTTTTCTTCAGCAGAAACTTGTGTATTTCCTTACGAATAAATATGTGTAAATTTCAGGAAAGTAAAAAAAAAAATAATCCAAAAATCCATGGACTCTGTGCAGCCTGAGGGGGTCACTCCACAGTGGATTCCACAGATTGGATTCTTAGAAATCCAAGCTCCTTTTAGTCCATCTCAAATTTCTCCAGCATCCCTAGTTTGACCTCACCCTCTTAGCTTTCGCCCTCACCCAACACTGCAACATGCCCCCCAAGAGTTTCTCCAAAATTGGATTTGGCCCCTGGACTGAAAAAGGTTCACCGCTGCTGTTTTACTTGGAGTTCCAATTTTTTTTTTTTACAAAGTCTCTCAGAAAAGTCTCCCAAGAAAACTCAGCAGTCATGAAATAAGAGGAGAGGTCCTCTTATGGATAGGTAACTGGTTAAAGAACAGAAAATAAGAATAAATGGTCAATCATCCTCGCAATGGAGAGATTCACAGCAGTGGGGTCCTACAAGGATCTATTGGGACTGGTGCTTTCAACTTGCTCATTAATGATCTGGAACTAGGAGTAAACAGTGAGGTGACCATGGGAGAGTTTGCACATCACAATACAAGGTCACGGTAAGACACCCTGAAAACAAGCTATGGTGGGTTGCTTGTTCGCTCGCTAACATCACTCCTGACAGATGACCAGGAATTCTGTGGCTTGCTATGGCTTGTTTCCCCCTTAGTCTTTCATCCACGCCCAGCATGTATCCCATGGGCCTTTGCAGCACAACCTCACAGTCTACTTTGCTATTCCACTAGTAAGTTCATATATGCTCATTAGCGGAATAGAGTTTATTTTGCAGAATTCTTTTTTCACCTGTGGGAAGATTTGTGGAACTTTAACGTTATCTTTTTTTCACGTTTTGGGAGATTTGCACACATTTAGCATAATTTTTTTTTCACCTTAGGGGAGATTTGTGCAAATTTAACTTTTTTTATTTTAACATTTGGGAAGATCGTACGAATTTGTTAAAGTTCAGTAACTACTATACTTTAGCGAATTTGTGCAAATCTCCCCCTATTTTTTAAAATAATGTTAAATTTGTGAAAATCTCCCTGAAGGTGGAAAAAAAAGGTATCACTGTCTAGGGAGATGATGGAGGATTAAACTGACTGGTGTCATCTCAAGATGTAATAGAGAGGGCATACTGGTAGCAAGATTGCAAGGAGCGACCAGGGTTTTTTTTGCCATTCTTGCCAGGCTGCTCTGTAGTCCCTTCTGACAAGCCATGCACAAGCAATTGTGCTGGGTTCAAACATCATGACAAGCCACTCTGAAAACAAGCTATCCTGAACAACCCAACAACAAGCCATGGGTTCTCAGGGTTGCTTGTGTGTGGTTAACAAACCATGCTGAGGAAACTGTGCTGAGTTCGGACATCATGACAAGCTGCCTGCAAGCCCTCCCGCTGTGCAATAAACAGGCAGCTACTCAAACTTCCAGTCAATACTCCTTTATTATGCCAACAGTGGTCTTTCAAACAAACAGACTCAGTAGAAACCCAAAAGCTGTCCCAGGGCCTAATTAGCTAATCCCAAGTTCTTTGATAGGGAAGACTTCAGTAGAGCAAGAGAGTTGCCACTAAACTAACAACAGGCTACTACACAGAACCTGAAGGGCTTCCTAAGCCCCTCCTTCAGGGTAGCTCCTTCCTCCATTGACTCCGGTGGCGGTCTAACCTGGCAGAGTGTCTCACTTCTCTCATAAGGTCCGCCCTCTTTGAGCCATGGTGGGCTCTTGGGTCTGCCAAGTTGTGCCCCTCCTCCTCCTCTGTGGGAAGCTGTTTTCCCATTGATGGGGAAGGCAGGATCTGTATCTGACCCAACTGATTGCTGTGGCCTTGGGAAGATTCTTCCCTGACTCCTGGAGACTCTTGGGGGATTTCCTCCCCTGCCCTCTGGCTCAACTATTCTCCTCCTAGCTCCACCTCTGAATCTAAATTGGAGTCTTGAGACTCCACATGGAGCCTGGGCCCAATCCTGACACTGTCCTGAAACAAACAAGGGTGAAAGTTCACCATGGGTTATCGTGTCAGGTGAACCATGTCCATGTTTGCTGATGGCACCAACTTATTTAGGGTGGTTAAAACAAAAAGAGATTGTGATGAGCTCCAAAAGGATCTCTTCAAGATCCTTAAGCTGAACAAGAGTGGCCCTTCTCAATTGCTCACCTGTGAGAGCAGTTAGGCAGGCATCCATATGAGAGAGGGCCTTTTCTGCAGTGGCCCCATACCTCCGGAATAAATTGCCATTGGGGCATGCCAGGCCTCATCATTCCAGGCTTTTAAGAAAACTTACTACTTTACCCTGGGTTTCAGCTGATTATGTGATATTGGACTGGGTTGTAGCTGCAGTTGTAAGTTTTATTTTATGACGGTGGGGGTTTTTTTAGAACGTTTGCTTCTGTTGCTGTTTTGATCGTGTTTTTACTGTTTTTTTAATTGTTGCATCAGTTTTTATTATGAGTTTAATTGTTTTATTTTATTTCAGGGCACTCCTGCCCTGAAAGGTGGCCAAGAAATATAATAAATAAATAAATAAATAAATAAATGATTCAAACTGGGAGAATGGGCATTAAAATGGTAAATGTGGTTCAGTGCAAGCAAGTATAAAGTGATGCACATTGGGGCAAAAAATCCCACCTTCACATATATGCGGATGGGATCTGAGTTGGAGGTGACTGACGAAGAAGGAGATCTTGGGGTTGAGCCATCCATCTTGTGGTAGATGGCTCAATGAAGATGCTGACCCAGTGTGCAGCTGCTATGAAAAAGGCAAATCCCATTTTGAGCATAATTAGAAAAGGAATTGAAAATAAAGCTGCCAATATCACCCCACCCTTTACAAATTTATAGTGTGACCACATTTGGAATACTGTGTACAGTTCTGATCACTGCATCTTAAAAAGAATATTGCAGAGCTGGAAAAAGTGCAGAAAAGAGCAACTAAGATGATCAAGGTGCTGGACCAAATAAAAATAATAAAATCCCCTAGGAGGAAAGGTTACACAGGACAGATTAGCTTAGAACAAAGGAGAGTACAGGATACAGATGTGAAGGCCCAGGAAAAAAAACAAAACAGAAAAATTTGGGGAAAATTTTTTTTCTGGGGGGTTTTGAGAACTGTTTTTGTTTTTTCTGAAAAATTTGGGAAAAATTGAACAGCTTTGGATTATGAAATATTTCCTTTTAGAATTTAAGACAATGTATCTATACATTGTTATCCAGCCTTTATTCCCCCAAAATGATTTCTAAAAACAATGTAATAAGAACACTTCTATAGAAAGACTACAGATGTAAAATGTCTGGAAGTAATGAAGCCATGGGGAATTTTTTTTTTTTAATCCTCTTGGTAAGATTCCCAGCATAGTTATTTCTTTCATTCCTTTTTAAAATTATTGATCTAAAGTATATTTTGTGGACATTTATACTCCGTTTCGCAACATGTGAGTAAAACAATCTTGACAGTAAATGTGCATTCTTGACAGTTTGGGTTTTGTTCTATACAGTCCTGTGTTTCTGATGCTGTAGCAGTCATTTAATGTACCTTTAATCCATTCAGACAAAAGTTACAAATTTACTGAGTTTACTTTTAAAAGTTTTAAAATATAATATTTTTATGAGCAAACTAGGTTATGCATAAACTTTAGGGACAGAAAGGATGCTTTATGTTCCTAAAACAATCTTCCCCAACCTGGTGCCCTCTGGATGTTTTGGACCTCAGTGCCCATCATTCCTGACTAATGGCCAGACTGCCCGAGGCTGATGGGAGAAGTCCAAAATATTTGAAGGGCACCAGGTTGGAGAAAGCTGTCCTAAATCAACAAAGTGACTTTAGATCTGTAAAGAATGCTAAAAAAGAAAAAAAAAGTTTTGCTAATTTTTCAATTTTCCCCCAAATTTCTGTTTTTGTCCAAAAGGCTGAACAGGAAAAATGAGGGTTTTTCCCCCCATGGCCTCAAAAATTCTAGAAATTATACATCTCTAATACAAGGACACATGATAGAGGTGTACAAAATTATGTACAGTGTGGAGAAAGTGGATAGAGAGACTTTTTCTTTCTCTCTCTCATAATACTAGAACCCAGGGTCATCCCATAAAGCTGAATGGTGGGAGATTCGTGATGGATAAGGCTGCCAGTGGCTATTAGTCCTGATGGCTACATTACCTCTAGTTAGGGATGTCAGAGAAATCCACAAAGGATTCCAATGCGCTCAGATTTCTATGAATCTGATTTGCAGATTCTGCAGCAGACTGGCTTTTTCTGAGTTGCACAGACTTGCAGACCAGATTTTTACCTTGGGGGAGGGGATTTGCACAAGTGTGCATTAGTGCTAAAGTGCATTTGTACAAGTGCAAATGGCATTAGTGCAAGTGTGCATTTGCACAAGTGCAAACAGGAATGACATTGTCATCCATCTCTTAAAAAAAATCTGATTCAATTAGCAGTTGATGGAACAAAAGACGCCTGACAATCTGTGAAACACATAGACAGAATAAATGTAACAAAATCCCTCCCTCCCTCCCTCCCTCCAGTATTGGAGGCAGTTTGCCTCTGTATACCAGTTGCTGGGGAACATGAGCGAAAGGGTACTATTGCACTCATGTCTTGCTTGTGGGCTTTCCACAACCAGCGGGTTGGCTACTGTGTGAATAGAATCCTAGACTAGAAATGCCTTTGGTCAGGGCTCTATTTATGTTCTTATGTCATTCTGAAAGGAAGCTTTATCTCTAAAAAGGGCCAGGGTAAATAGCATATGCTATGTATAGTCAAACACATGCGGTAAATTAATAACATGCAAACATTTTAAACAAAATGACGTAAAAAAAAAAGAATACAGTCTAGAAAGTTACAATCTGTTCATAAATATTCACAGATTGAGACAGAATTTTTATGCAAAAAAAAAAAAGTTCTACAAGTTCAGGTAGTAATTATTATATCAACGTGTTATACAGAAGGAGGTTTAATTAGTTACAGCAGAATCACATGAATTTTGGGACATGTGAGTCTACATTCTTAATGCTCTTTTACTTTGAAATTAAGGTTTTGTTGTTTTTCAAACTTTAAAAAAATACTTGTGATCTGAAGTCAAAGGGTCACCTTATTAGCTCAAATCCATGTGTGTAATGTATCTCTCCTTAATTTAGAATCCTTGGTTCATAGCATTCCAGCCTCCAGAGGTCCCTCATCTAGTCTTTCAAAGATCTTTCCATCCTATGCCCAATGTGACATCCCCCCCCCCCGATACACACACCTTTTTCTCTTTGGCTCCTTCTACCTCAATGTCCTGCTTCTGTCACCCTTTCTCTCAGGCCTCTACTTGTGTCACTCCTCCTTTGCTCAGGCCCCTGTCTCTTAGCCAGGATTGGCCAAAGATATTTTGCTTCCTGAGGTGGAGCAGCAAATGGCCCCCACCCCCACACCCCAAATCAAGGTGGTAGGGCTGGCCCTGCTTCAGGTTATTATTTGCTGTGTCCTCCTTTCTTTAGTCACCCCACTTTTGAGCATCCTGTTCGTTTAGGTTAGATTCCATAGCTCCTCGGTCTTCTTCCCACTCAGCTCCCAAGCCTATATAGTCTATTTACCTGCCCACACCCTGACCTCTTTCCCCTTTTCCTGTCAACCACACACACCCCTTGCCAACACTAGTCCCCCCACCCCCAGTCGAACTGACCCACTTCCTTCACAGAAGCTGCTTTGTTCGTCAGTGTTCAGAACTTATCCTTCCCATCTCTTTCAGCTGAAGTCTTATAGCACATTTCCTGGTTTTTCAAGCTTTAAGTGCAGGAGAGAAATTAAGCACGTGTTTCCAATTATGACAGGTCTGCTGCATTTGGAAGGACAGATGAAACATAGGCATAAGTTCACCCTCCACAGAAGAAGAGAGATAGCAGCCCAATCAAAAGAGAGAAATAAATGACAAAGGAAAGCCAGGAACCAGGAGAAAATGGAATTGACCTTCACACCAATATTAGGAAGATGGCAATTCTCTGGTCCCAGAAACAAAGAGCTGCAGTAACCGGGGTGGGGAGCGGGGGTGGAGATTCCTGTAGAAGAAACGAGAAGGGACCTTTTTGCCAGCTCGATCTAACATTCCAGATTTGGCTGGGATGAGTGAGGGTGTCTGATGGGAGGTGGGGGAAGAAGTATTGCGAGCTTGACATGAGCAGTAAAAAATGAAACAAATCTGCTCGCTTGATTTAATTTGTTTTCGTTATAAAAATGAATGGTGTTTTAAAATAAGCATTCTGAATGATAAGCTCACTGGTTATTCACTCATCTGATTTGTTTTTCTTAGATTCTATTGGAGTGAAAAATTGTGACATGCAGGAACACCCAGTATAAGTCACAGAAAGGTTACAGGAAGGGAGTAGGTTTGAGAGATCAGGGAAATTGACAGAGAAAATGGAGAGCCTTAATCCTATTTTTCTGAAATCAGGCAGGTACGATCCTTTGCAGGGATAGCAGGACACCTGAGACATTCATGCCATTTAGATGGAACAGCAGGAGAAATGCAGGTGGCTCTCCCACTGAAATCAGTGGGACGTTTCGGATGTACACCTTTCAAAATTGCCTATAAAATGGGAACCTTTTGTAAAATCTGTAGGAAATCTGGTAGGTCTGATGCCAAGGGGAGGAGCGGGGTAGTGGAATTCTATTTGGAAAAGAACACATGCCATTTGGATGGAAAACACAGAAGTTAGGGGCAAAAGAAGACTGGCTGGGTCTCCCATTGAAATCACTGGATACATGAAATGGAAATCATGAAAGGAATTAACTTATTTAAGTTAGTTATGAAAACAAATGCAAAAGCAAATGGATGAAACAAATGAAATCTTAATAACAAAAATGAACAGAGTGACATTTTGTTGTTGTTCACACACCTAGAAGTGAGGAAATCTAACTACAGGGAGAAAAGAGCCTAGACAATAAGTAGGGAGATGACTGGAATAGGGGAAGACTGACAAAAAGAATAGGATTCTAGATGGGATCCAAAGATTCCCCTTCTCTATCCCAACATAGCACCATGGTTGTGGTCTTTTTGGATCCAGGTAAAGACCTTTATATTTTCCAGGATTTTTAGTCTTTTTTAAGCCTTTTGTGTCATTTTTAAAGTTTCTAAAATCCATGTTGCTGTAACACCTCTGTTAAGCCAACCAAAAGATCCCCCCACAAAAAAACTGTGCACCAAAAAAGGTCACCAAATATATATATATATATATATATATATATATATATATATATATATATGTTTTGAGATCCTCAGATCTATTCATCAGGCAAGATATTATAAAAGGCAGTTGTGGGGAGAAAAAAAAAAGTGACTAGAAGGTGAAGTCACATTGGCCTTGTTCACATGTAATGCAAAGCCATGATGGTTAGGGAATTTCGCTAACCACAGTGGCTTTGTGTGGGGGGAGAAAACCATGTTCCTCATAGTTAATAAGCCACCACAGCTAACCACATCCCTGCTACAGGATTATGGGGGACCAGGGTGGTTTACTGTGTCATCTCGCGGGCTCCCCAGTGGTTAAAATGGGCTCTGGAGGACTTACAGGTTGTGACCATAGAGTGCACTGGTTTGAGCATCTGCCACTGCTGGTGACGCTCTAGCTGCTGTGGACTTTCTCTGTGGTTGCATGGCCATTCTGGATCCTGGACCAGCCACTGGGAGCCTGTTCTTGCCACGGAGGATGACAGGATGCATACTAACCACACTAGAACGATTGCCAGAAAAACTACAGAGGGGGGTGGTAACAGGAACCATGCGACACCATGTGGTATTTATTTATTTATTTCTATACTGCCCAATAGCCGAAGCTCTCTGGTTCCCAGTCATGTGACTGGAACATGCATTGTTGTTTCGCTAACCCCCCCTCCGCAGCCACCCTAACCACCTTCCCTCCATGTGCATCTGAACAGGCTCATTGTCTGCAAGTTCAGACTAGTCCCAAAGTGTAGTGTGGAAGGAGGAGTCTCCAGGTGTTCAAGATAAGCTCAGCACGGCGATGGTGTCCGGAAGCTCCTGCTGCCCCTGGTTATGTCGGGGAGGGGAAAATATTTGATCTTCCATTTGGAGGAATATGAAGTCCAGCTATCCTCAAAAGTATTTTCCATCCTGGTCGAAGTACACAGGCTCCTTTTGCTGATGGATTACAAAGAGAAATTAGGCGTTCTTTATATTAATGAAGAAGATTTTAGAGGCCTTTCTAGTAATAAAGTCAATTTAGGGAGCATTATATAATAGTTGGAAGGGATGAACCCTCAATCAAGTCCTTCTCCATTGCAGAGTCCTGCTGTAAAACCTGGCTTTAGTAGTCTATGCTCTGGTAACTCCCAAGTTACATTACCGTGATGTGCTCTGCGTGGGGCTGCCGTTCAAGGCAGTTCAGAAGCTGCTGCTTGTGCAAAATGCAATGGCCAGACTGACAGAAGGGACCAGAAAGTCTGAACATATATATAACACCAAATCTGGCTTGCTTCCATTGACTGCAAATATGTTTCTGAGTCCAATTTGACCTATAAAGCCTTGCACAGCTCAGGATCACAATACCTGACCAAGTGCCTCTCCCCATATGAACCTATCCATGTACTATGCTCATCATCTGATGCCCTCCTCCAAGTGCCTTTTCTGAGGGAGGCTTGGAGGATGGCAACAAGGAAGAGGACCTTCACAGTGGTCGCCCCCTGATTATGGAAAGCTCTCCCCAGTGAAACCCAACTGGCACCAACATTGTCATCTTTTTGGAGCCAGGTTAAGACTTCCTTCTACTCCCAGGCATCTGGCAGCATATGATAAGGTTTTGAACAGGTCCTGGGATGTGTGTGTGTATACACATACACACATATACACACACATATACACAGACACACACATTAGTTTCATTCTCTTTTAATTATTATGTTATTGTATTTTATGGTTTTAAGTGTTGTTTAATTATTGTTATTGTATTTTATGATTTTAAGTCTTGTTTTGTGAACTCTCCACAGAATTTCAGCTGATGGATGGTACAGAAATGTAATGAATGAATGAATGAATGAATAATATATTTATTGCATACTGTTTTACACTCACTTCTTCCTAAACTTCAAATATCCAAATTGGCCTTTTGGCATTTTTTTTCATGATTATACAAGTTTCTCTTTGAATTCACACACACCTAACTATTCTTGGCAAAGATCAAACTGGCAGTTTTTTTTTTTTTTAGAAACATCCTAATTGCATCTCTTGCAAACTGTAAAACTTAATTAACTTGGCAGGAAAACAAAATGGCAAAAGTAAAAAAAGAAAACAATGCAGCAAAGACAAACAGCTTTGCTTTGAACATCAACACTTTTAAATTTAATTGCTTCAGATAAAATTCTGAAAACAATGCACCATTAGATTTCTGATACATATTAATTTATAATAAAGATGCAATCATTTAAAATTTGATTCGGTGAATTTCCTGTTTATGGCCCAGTGATGTGTAGCTTGAAGTGAGGTCTTTGGCATCTTAATCTAATTGCTAAACAACAAAGGATGATGGAGCCAGTCATCTGTAAAGAAAAGATGGTATTTTTTTGTTCTCCTGAAAATGGCTTCTTTTTTTGCAGCCCAAGATTGTGACAACTAATAAATGTTTGCATAGATGGCGATGCTAGTCTGCAGCCGGGAGATGTGGTGCACCTGATGTCCTGTTATTAAAGTGGAGGGAGGACTAGGGATATTGGCAGGAGAAGCTGCTGCTGCATCATCTCCTGAGGCAGTAGGAAATTTCAAGGAGCTGCAGGGAACATTTGGGTAATAACCTGGAAACTTTTAAAGCATACTTTTGTTGTAGGGTGCTCTTTTGTCCCAGGGACAAAAGTTGGATCCAGAATTTTGTCCCAGGGACACTGGGTTGGATCCAGAATCTGCTTCCACTGATGGAAGGGCTCCTTCCATCCACAGAAGGCTTCAGATCCAGTGGAGAATATCCACACGTGGAACTGGGGAGGAGGTGGTATCTCCTGCAATCCCCTATCTCCCCCCCCCCCCAATTGCTTCAAAGACTTGAGGGACCTTCTAGAACATTGTGGACTGAAGGTGGAGGAAGAATCAGTGAAGACCACTCTCCTCCTAGTGGTGTAGTGGAACATTTTGAAGCATAGATGCTTATCATGGTGGTCTCCGCAGCTATGCCCCAAAGGGGCATCCAAAAATACAGGCAGCTGCCTTCATCCACATCAACAAACCAGTTCTACCAGTTTTTATGCTCACCAGGACCTAATGGGTCTTGATTGCCCATTCAAGGCCAAGCCGTGGCAAAATACTTTGTATTACAATAGGAATAGCTCACAACAATATATTGTTGCTGGGAAAATCCATTCCCTTCCCCTCCCCCACAAACTCCTGTGACAATTGCAACTAAGCTCAGAGGGAACAGGGAAGCCTGATGGTATGTGTGGCAGATGGCATCGTTAGCCCTGCTCATTAAAAGGTCCCTGTGCTTCAGGCCTGTGAGCCTTGGCTCCAGTACAACACTGCTCCCCCTTCTGCTGGCCAGAACATCCTGAGTATCACTCCACTCAGGGAGTGCTCCCTCTGGCAGGAAAAAATGTTGGATCCGAGCCCTGGACTACATTGGGCACGTAAGCAGCTGAGCTTCCATCCCTGGTTATTGGACAGCAAATGCAAAGAACGTCATCTAAGCATGAGCAGTACTGTCTGCAAAGGGGACAGTGATGTCAGAATGTGAAGCCCTTGGCCATATTGTACCTTCTTTTCTCCAGTGGAGGCTGGTGGCTCCGATGTCAGTGGGGTGGTGAATCTGCTCAGGGTTTCAGTCAGAAGCAGTCAGAACTGTAAAGGAGCTCTCCAAGGTACTTTGCTTTGCACCTGGGATAGCTCCTGTGAGTTCTGACTGAAACCTGGAGCAGATTCACCACCCCACTGACATCGGAGCCACCAGTCTCCACTGCTTTTCTCTTGTATGATATCTTTTATAGTAACTCACCAAAGTGAGAACATGGAGCATCCCTGTGTAATCATCTCCTGATAAATTGTAAGACTTCTGATTCCCTGGCCCCATGCCAGCCCAGTGTTTTACATTTATGGGCTGATACACAATACCCTTTTCATATGCTGAAAAATACATGGAGGTAACTGCATTTTTCAGGCTGATTTCAGGTGTGATTGCAGCTTGAGTGAATGTTCAGATGGACAAATGTTATATGTGTACCAGGGAATCATCATCATCATCATCTCTCTCTCTCTTTCTTTGTGTGTGTGTGTGTGTGTGAGAGAGAGAGAGAGAGAGAGGGAGAGGGAGAGAGTTATTCATGGCTAGATCTTCCCATCATTTCACTGAATACTTGTGGGAAGGTCTACCATTTTAAGAACACATTGAAACTATATGAGGTGACATGAGGGAAATGACCTTAGGAGCATAGAAAACTGGCTTATATCGAGTCAGATCATTGGTCCATCTACCTCAGTACTGTCTACACTGACTGGCAGTAGCTCTCCAGGATTTCAGACAAGAGTTTTTCAGCCCAATTGGAGATGCCAAGAAGAACTGAATCTTTTGCATGCAAAATAGGGCTGTGCAGGGACCCCCCAACCTGCTCGGAGGCCAATTCCAAGCTTCTGAATTGGCCCCAACCCGCTTTGGGCCACTCCGAAGCCAGGCCAAACTGTTTCGGCCTCTGGATCCGAAGTGAGATTTGGAAAGCCAAAGCGCCTCCCCACCCAACCAGCCGCATGAGCCCTGCACCCACTCGGACCCCCCACCCAGCCACATGAACCCCGCGTCCACCAGCCACATGAGTCCCCTGCTCCTCCTTACCTAGACCTGTGGGGAGTGCCCAGAGCCATCACCATCTGGGAGGCAGTTGCCATTTTCTTTTAAAAGGGCAACTCCTTCTTCTTCTTCTTCTTCTTCTTCCGGAAATTAAATGTTACATAGATTCTGGCTGTAAAGGGGCCATCCATGCAACATTATAGGTGTAAATGGGCCATTTAGACCTGTAATATTGTGTAGATGGCCCCTTAACAGCTGCAATCTCTATGTAACATTTAATTACTGGAAGAAGAAGAGGTGACTCTGTCCAAGATGGCGATGGCTGTGGGCGCTCCCCATGGGTCCAGGTAAGGAGCAGGGGGCTCGTGTGGCTGCCTGGATCAGACAAAGCAGTCTGCAGCACTTCAGAGTAATCTAACCCACTCCCAACCTGCTCCACAACTGGACCTCTTTGGTCCGAATCACCCCCATGTGCTTTCAGATTCGAGATTCAGACCAAAGTGATGCACAACCCTAATGTAAAACGTACTTTATGATTCAGCTACAGCTTTCCCCCCTTGATCTTGATGTGCCTTTCTACTGGACACAATTGTGCAAATGTGTGTTGTTATATTGAGATCATCTGTGCGAACTCATGTATACTTCTTTTACATTACCACTGGTGTAAGATGCCTGTAGAAGGTTCAATGTTGATTTGATCACTGTATGTCTGATGAGAATAGTGTTCTTTCCCATGCCTCTCCCATCTCTCTCCACTGGGTAAGCAATCTCAACCTAGGACACATTTTCGTCCTAGAACAGACTAAAAGTGTCATTAACTAGTTGAATCCCAGCTGGATCATCCCATCATTTCTATGACACTTCAACTTCAGGTGATTCTGGGATCTGTATGGACTTGATGTTTATCGCCCATCATCAGTTTGTAGAAGAAAAAAATTCCCGAGGAGCTGTAAATGAGATTCTGCCACTGTGTAATGTAAATTGCATAAATCTCACCTCAGCAGCTGAACTTCTAGTTATAATGAATCGCTTTCAATTAATAAAATCCATTCCCTGTTATTAAAAAAATGTATCTGGAAGCCACTTTAAAAAAAGAAGCTAGAAAGGTTTTGCATCCAAAGGTTGATCTGTTAATGGGAATAGCTTTACTTTTCTCGAGATGATGGTGAAACAAAAAATCTGATAGGGAAATGGTGGATGAAAAGAAGCTCATGTTTTCATTTGGTTTCCTTATTTTAGGTCTCAATCAATGCAATATATAAATAAGTTTCTAGGAAGAACATGGCTGAGTTTTGTGTGGCCAGATACATTTTGTCAGATCTGACAGAATTTGACATTTCCAAACTCTAGTCATAGAGCCAGTCATATATTTGCACAGGGACATCTCTTTCCTGTTTTTAGAGGGCATGCCTAGAACTAATGGGTGGAAATAGCAAGGCAGCGGATTTCCGCTGAACATTTGGAGAAACTGCCTAATGCTAAGAGCTACTTGACAGTGGACAGACTGCCCCAAGAGGTGGTGAGATCTCCTTCACTGGAGGTCTTTAAGCAGAGGCTAGATGGCCATCAGTCAGGAATGATGCAGATCAGGGATGTTGAACTTCTTTCAGCCCAAAAGCTGAATTCCATTTCAGAGAAGCTCTCAAGAGCCACATTCCAGAGTTAGGTCGGGCCAAAGGAAAAAAAAAAAAGGGGGGGGGGATACCAGCATATCTTAGCTTAATTCTCTTGCTATGAGCAGCTAAGCCTTAGAAGAGGCATTTCAACCTTTTCGACTGTGGAAAAACTGCACAAAAGGTGGGAAACTACCAAATGATCAGTGGTTAGGGGAAAGGGGCAGGGGGAAGGAGGAAGGGCCATCTGGGGAACACCAGTGCTGAATTTGATTCCAGGCCTGAGGGTCTGCACCCCTGATGTGGATTCTTGCATAGAGAAGGTGGTTGGACTAGATGACCTCAAAGCCCCCTTCAACTCTAAAATTCTGTGATCCCTCCCAATAGCGAGAAATTCACTTGGAGTCTCTCCTCTTTCCCATTATGAGCTAGTAAGGTGGTCAACATGCTAACGTGTTGTTGTTTTTTAAGTTGCCTTACTGGGTCACATAAAGGTCCATCAGGTTCAGCATTCTACTCCAGCAGTGCCCAGACAGATAGTTCAAAGAGAAGTTCACAAGTCCTCCACAGCTGGTAATCAAATGTCTTTGAACAAGGGTCTCTATTTAGCTGTCATGTCTAATAGGCATTTGATAAGTCTTCTGTTATACCACACATATGTACATTTTTCCTTGTGATCTCTAGAACCACATTGTGTATATTTTTTGTTGTGACCTCTAGAACCACATTACTGGCCTGATGGAAGTACGGCATATTTGAAAATGTTGGAGAGTTTTTGAAACTTTCCGAATCAGCATGGAGGGAAAGGAAGTTTGTTCTTTGGTTTTGGCTGTCTGGTAAGTGGCTTGATGCAACTCTATTAATAAACTACAGCTTTTTTAGAAGGTGACAGCTGGTAGGATAATATAATGGACAAGCTTGCAAAACCCATTTCCAGAAACAAACTGTTCAAACTGCAAATAAACACCAAGCGGGTACAGAATCACACTTTCCCAGGATGCGTATGTAAATTTTGTAATTTACATTTTCTACAAGTAATGGTTCAATAGTCCCAATCCAAAGAATGTTAAACTGTGTTTGCCTCATTGAAATCAATGGGATGTGCAACTTAGACTTGTCCATGTTTACTCAGAAAAACATCCCACTCTTTTCAATGGGATTTATTTCCAAGCAGGTGTGCATAGGATTGTAGCCTTGGGGTATGACCCTATGCACTTGATTTGACTTCAGTGGGACTTAGTTTTAAATAAATATGCCTTGGATTGTCTGTTAGTGCTATATTAGTTCATGCTAAGATCTGAATGCTAAGCCTCCTTATTTATGACAAGATCCCAAAGGGCTGGTTCCAACCAATCTTTGTGATAAAACACACAAATAGCTCTTAAAGTAAATGCATCTGTTTCTGTGATATAATTAATGCTGTGCCGAATATTTTGAAGCTTTGATTTTCTGCACTTCATAGCGGTGTAGGGGCAAAATGAAGACTCCCACAAAAGAGGTTGGGAAGGGGGGACTTTCGAAGAATTTTCTCAGTGGGGTGGGGGTTCTATTTACCCTTTAAATGCAGGAGGTGGCTGAGGTGTGTGTGTGTGTGTTTCTTCTTCCTCTTCTTCTTCTTCTTCTTCTTCTTCTTCTTCTTCTTCTTCTTCTTCTTCTTCTTCTTCTTCTTCTTCTTCTTCTCTGTAAAAACAGCCTGCATGCTGCTGCAGTATAGCAGTGCTCTTAGCTCAGAGGCATTCAGCCTCGTGATGCTTCCTGGAATGCCCATGAGGCCACATGATGTTGCACTGTCTCATGAGCATTCAGGAGTTGCTGCCAGGCTGAAAGCCTCTCCGCTAAGAGCCCCAACAGCACTGTGAGCGAGCTTTTCCAGGGAACCAGGGAGCTGGGGTTTAGGGTGCTGAAGAAATAGACCTCTGGGTTTGATGGCTAAAAGTGCTTAATTTTGTGCAAAAGTTTTACTCTGTTTTGAAGCATGTTCACCTCAGTTCAGACCCATGTGTGTGCTCCAATGCACACATGGATCTCCTGCACAAATGGGCTGTTCCATTTTCTCTGTTGTAAGGTGCCACTCCTTCAGCATATCCTTCTCTGTGTGTGGATTTGTTGCTATCCCATTTGGGTGAATGAGGAAGGGAGGGAACCTCTGCATGAATATCAGAAACTCCCTTTTCCAGAAGGGTCAGGATGGCCTATACAGAAGCCATTTCATTGGTTGCATTGGAGCTGACATCTATAGCATACTAAGGGCACAATCCTATCTAGATAGGCGTCCGCCTCCGAACCCAGAGGTGACCGCCTATCCAAAGCAAGGCAGGAGAAGCATGGAGGGGATCATTCCCTCCTCACTCCTCCTGCCCTGTTTTTTCTGCTAGACAGCCGATGTGTCATACAAGCAGCTACACTCTCCCCGCCCTGGAATGCCCCCAGCCACACCCCTTTCTGGCCACTCTGTACTCCTCTTACGAGAGTAGAGGACAGGGTTGTTCCGTGCTGCCTCCGAGGCAGTGTGGAAGTGGGGGGAGGTCGGTTCTCCGGGAACCGACCTCGGAGCGTGGGCTCTGAGGCCGGTTCCCAGATAACAGCATATCCTATGGCCATCTAGCCGCTGTCTAGTGGCCATAGGATTGCTCCATCCCTAGAACTTTATATGCCTTTATAGGAATTGCTTCATGATGAAAAGATATTCCTTTAGTCTGATTTGTTTTGGAATGGAGAATTTATGCACTTTTACAGGCCCTCAATCAAGTAGATTGACATGGGATGGCTTAAAAGCTAGAATTAAAAGATCAGTTTAACTGTCTGTTCCATTTCATGATCCATGACAACTTTTATCTGGTGAACAATACAACTGTTAAGAATATAAGGCATATAAATAGGAGCTGGGAAAATGACAGCGTGATAATGTTTACTTGCCTGCTAATGAACATGCATTGTGTGGGTAAATGGGTAATTGATAGGTAAGAGAATGCTGTGAAGAAAGGAAATGGTTTTCAGGAACAAATGCCATGTAATTGCTGAAGCTACGGAAGGCAATAAGTAGCATTTTGAAATTTTGATATGATGATGGACTGAAGTGGCAGCTGAGGACGTATGTTCAGAGAAGATTCATGTCTGTTTTTTGGGCCAATAATCTATAAAGCAGATTATGAGCTTGAACAATGTGGAGGCATTAGACTGATAACAGACACTGTCTTTTAAATACTTAGGCACTGGATCCTATTGATGAGCTTCAGTCACTCTGGTTCAAGCTGGGGAAGAGAACAGCCAGCATGTCCATCCAGGACAAATAACTAGCTCCCAGATGCCCTGCCCCACATCTGGCCTCCCCCTTTGCAGGGTCAGTTGAGAAACACACACAGGCTGTGCTTGATGATGGGACCTGACCCAATGGCTAGTGTTTGGGATAGTGTTAGAGGAAAGAGGTGATGCCAGGGGACCATTTGTCCACTCAGGCTGGTGCTGGGATCTGAACAATGATCCTGTTAGTCAAGACCCTGCAAGAGTTCCTTGTTTAGCTGGTCCAGAATGCTTCACTGGCTACCGGTCTGTCCCCAGACACAAGTCGAAGTGCTGGTTATGACCTATAAAGCCCTACAAAGGACCAGGCTACTTGAAAGATCACCTTCTCCCATACGAGCCTGCTTGGATTTTAAGATCTTTGGGGGAAGCCCTTCTCTCGGTAGTGCCACCATCAGAGGCACATTTGGCGGGCCTTCCCAGTGTCTGCTCCCAGGCTCTGGAACCCTTGCTAAGGAGGGGTAGATTGTTCCCTTTTTTGTTGCCCTGCCAGTAGGCAAAGATATTTTTACTCAGGCAGGTCTTTGACATATCAGCTGGTCTGTTGCTGAAGGTGTTTCTTTTATTAGCTGGAGCTGTTTGTTTCTTTTATTGTTGTGTTGATGGCATTTTTAATGTGTTTGTTTTTACATTATGTTTTGATTAAGAGTTTGTTTTTAATCTGGATTTTACCTTGAGTGCCATTTGTGGCAGAAAGGTGAGTATATAAAATAAATAAACAAGTCACTTCTAAATAGAGTGGCTTATGGCATTGGACAGCTAGGTTCAGATTTCAGTTTGGAAGTTGAATTCTGTAATTTTGCGCGGTGTAGAGCTGGAGTAGAAACAGTACTGAGCTGTTCCAGCCTGACATTGTATGAAAACACAAATGTGACACAGTGGTTCTATTATTCTAGGTTCAGATTTCAGTTTGGAAGTTGAATTCTGTAATTTTGCGCGGTGTAGAGCTGGAGTAGAAACAGTACTGAGCTGTTCCAGCCTGACATTGTATGAAAACACAAATGTGACACAGTGGTTCTATTATTCTTGCCTAATCTACGCGATTCTGAAAGGGCAACTAAATGGCAAAAGACCAATGGGGACTGAGTGCCAGTCAAGCATATGTAGCAGTTTCTGGTCTCTCTTTTGACACTAGGTGGCACTGCAGAACAAAGAACACGTGGTTAAGCTCAATAGGTTTCCTGCTTGCACTCCCATATCATCGGCCACTTCCATTAAAAACCCTCATTCTTCCTTTAAATGGGGTATCTTTGATTGTTATACCTAGAAAATTTGTTCTTAGCCCTCCTGGCTATAATAAAGACACAGTTAATAGTGCCTAGACCAGCTTTCCCCTCCAGGCTTGGGTGATGAGAGTTGTAGTCCAACACACCTATGGGGCACCAGGTTGGGTAGGATGACCTAGATTAAGTGCTCCTTTCATCAGACTTATTCAAAAGTCACAAAAAGCCATGCAAATCTTCTGAGATGGATGATTTAGGGCAAAGTACCAAGGTGCTCCTTTTCTTGGGGAATTGAACTGAAGATGGAACTCCACTGTTTTCACATATGCCCAGCCACAGCAATTGCTGCTAGTGATGGGTGATGGGTGTGCTAGTGATGGGTGTGCTCTCAAACATTGGGCGTGCTAGTGATGAGTGTGCTCTCAAACATTCACCTTGGATGAACTTGGAAATTACCTGAGATCATCCAAGAAACAAAACAGAAAGTATTGGATAATGTCTCCAAGCCTATCAGAGGGTTTCTATACAAATGAATGGACAGTCCATTAGTTTGGACTGGGTGAAGGGACCCTACTGGGTCAGGTCATATTGATCTCACAATTTTCCTAATACTATAATTATCCTCCCCACCCCCCCAGCAAGTGTTGCCTTTTTCAGCCACCTGTGCATTAGAATCATGCAAAAGCTCCAATTCAGACTTCCTGAATCTGGTCTCTTTCACACTGTGAATATGGTACTTTTCACTTAAACAATACTAATGCCAGACTGCAGCACAGTTCCCCATGGGAAAACCAGGAGGCATGAATGAGAAGGTTAGATAAATGTGGTGTTGTCACTTTACTATCATGCTATTTTGGTCACCAGTAAAGCAAATAATCTATCTTGTATTGTGCCTGTAGCATTGAAGTCTTGTCTTGAACAGGTAAGGGAAGGAGGGGAGAGGGGAGAGATTAATGCTATCCTCTTCCCATAGTCCTCTGGTGGTTAGCTAAAGTGGGGGGGGGAGGGAGGGAGAGAAAGATAGATGCATATTGTTGTTTCAACTGATGTTGTAACCCAGCCTTCCCCAACCTGGTGCCCTCCAGATGTGTTGGTCTAGAACTCCCATCATCCTCAGACACATAGCCAATGGGGGCATTGGTTGTGAATGATGGGAGTTGTAGTCCAACCGGTCTGCCAGGTTGGGGAAGGCTGCTCTAGCCCTATTCAGACATTCTACTTTAGGGAATAATGAACATGCAAGTGGGAAGGATCTTTCCTTTCATCCTTTCCAAACAACGAATTAAGGTATTCAAGTGCTTGGGGCCAGAAATAGCCCTCCATAGAGTAGGGATGGGTGAGAATTTTGTTTGGTTGATTTTCTGATGAGATTCAATCTTTGCACATTTCTCCGTAAACAAGTCAGAAAGAATTTCCGATTTCAAAAAAGCAGATTGTGAGAAGAACGGAAGTTGACAGGTTCATCCATTCAGGCAGAGGACTTTGAGTGCTTAGGACTTAGAAGCCTGGTGTTTGAATCCCCATGTTTATGGTGCTGAATTAGGGTTGCCACGTCTTTCTTCTGACAGACTCCTCATCTTTAACAGTTATATGGCAGGCAAGTTCATACTGAGGTCCTCTCCATGCTGAGATTAGATGCATCTTTGAATTTGGCCGGTCCAGATGGGTGATGATTTTGCTTTGGTCGTTGTTTCAGAAGAACTTACCAAAATTTCAGATTTTGTCTTATACATTACAGAAAGAACTTGAGATTTAAAAAACTGAATATGGGAAGAAGCAAAACTGACAGATATTTCCGTCCCTGACCCCCACTTTCTCAGCTATTTCACTATACAGCACCCCTTGTCTCTGAGAAGCACCAGTGGATCTCAGAGGGCTATGAAGCTTGATGTAAGAGCAGGAATTTGGTGGTTTTGGCATCCATGGAATGCAGGTGGGCACAAGGTGCAGTTTTGAGGCTTAGGCCTAGGGATCCCAAAGTGCTGGACAGGGGTCTCAAGGAACTCAATTGTACATATTTATCTGAACATTTCAGTCATATCTTTGACCACAATCCACTAGAAATTAAAAATGCAAAAGGTAAAAGTCTCATTTATGTGAGAATATCTTTATTGTTTATCTTGATTTTGTAAGTGCGTTGATGCTCCTTTAATGGAAGACTTGAACTTTCTGTTGTATTAGGAGTTGTTCAATTAAATCTGATGCAGAACCATCTGATGTATCTGCTTTCTAATTAATTGTTTTCCTCTCCTTCTTGTCACAGATACAGATTTTTTTTTAGCATGATAACTTATTAAAAGAAGTGACTTGTTAAATGATTTTGCAATGACTCCACTGAACAAAACTCTCCAAAGAGGTGCTGTCCTCAACTGTCAAGCTGTCCAAAATTTCTTTTTAAATACCTTTATAACAATTATTACAACATAGTAAGACCTTCAGAATATTTAATTCCAGAAGACTGTTGCCACATTTTTACCACTTTTTATTTATTGTAGAATGTTTTAATATTATCATACACAAACATAATAAAGCAAGTACCCTGAAAGGATGGGAAGAAGCAGGATAAAGCATAGAGTTATTTAATAGCAGCATGAAAGTAGAACAACTGTGTAGGAAGAAACTAAATGAGTTTAGTTTCCAGCATGCCATATTATATTGAATTTAACTCCAAATGATTTATGAGTAGAAAAGCATCTGTGAATTCAGAGATCAATTTTAATGAAGGACATAAAGGATGTATCCCTTCATTGCTCGGGACCATGAAGGGTACTTGAAGGTTTGCCTACCTCCAATTCAGCTTGCCCATACAGTAATGCATTCATCAGAGGTTTTTCCCCAGGTACCTCCACTGAATGAGGTGTCAAGTGAAGACCTTTTCCAGGCTTTTAAAAAACACAAAAATCTATTGAACTCCGAATCTGCATTGGTAGGGTTGGTTTTTCTTGTATTTTTAGGATGCTGTTTTAATTGAACATCATGGAAGCCACAACCTGAACATTTTTATTTGAAAGGCGGGATATACATTTGATAATAAACAAACAACAACCTTTCCCCCCTTCACCACATCTTTACCTGGGGGAAATCTATCATCACACAAGAATTCCCTTTGCTAGACTGGGTTGGATATAGCTTGACTTGGGGCCACTTCCTATGTGATATTTACAAATAATAATAATAATAATAATAATAATAATAATAATGATGATGATGCAAGTGTTTTCACAGGTTGCCCCTATATCTAAAATTATAATGCAGAAAGTGTTTATATATGGGTCTATTTTTGAGAAAGGCAAGATGAGAATCTAGGAGTGGCTTGGCATATCTGCATATTTCCTTAAGTAGATAATATCTAGTACATATATGTATACAACTTCCCCACATTAGCCTGTTGAGACATTTCATGCTACTTTTTCTTACTATGGGATGGAAATTGGATCTAAGGCACAGAAATCAATTTGTGAGTGTAGTCCTGTGATTTAAAATTGTGACACCTTGGTTAGATACGAAATCGAACCCTTTCTCAGCCCTTACACATTGTTTTCTTTTTTAAAAAAGAGACTTACTAGGAGTTCTTTCTTGTATGCACACAGCCCACATTTGACATGTTTTTGTTTTCTAGAGGTTTTATTTACTAGCTTAATAAGAAACCTGGAGGTTATCAGAGAAGTGGCTGCTGAAAAGAGCTTTCTGGTTGTCAGGGGAACTGTAAGTGCACACTGTTAGTGCCTGAACAACAGCAACAATCTTTTGCTGACTCCTGACCTCCCCCACCTTTCCCCCATATCTTTTCATGCCCCAGGTTGATTCAAGGCAACTCATTTAATAGCCTGCTCTGGTTAATTTTGAATGGGAGTATGGGAAAGTATTCCTATTTGTCCTCAGCCATTCCCCAAATCTTTTTAAAATGTAATTTCTTACAACACAACCCTATGCATACTGAAGACATCCCACTGAATTCAATGGGATTTACTCCCAGTTAAGGATAGAGAGATCTGTCAGTTTTGATTTCTCTTCATTTCTCATTTTTTCCGTTGTTAACTTTGGTTTGTCCTGAACTTGAGATTTTTTGTAAAGTTGGCATGAAAATTAATTTCATTTCTCCTAAGACATGCATTTTTGTATGCAATTTAGCCTGATATACACATTTTGGCCAGCAAATTTCCTAATATAATGCATTGTGAACATTCTTTTCACAAATATATGCATTTTATATGCATTTTGTGATTTAGAGAACTCCAGAGAAGTAAACTCCAGAGAAGGATAATTGAGGTTTGGTTCATATATTGATTCAAAACTGCAAAATTAGGTAAGATTGCATTAAAATGTGAACCAAACAAATTTTTCCCTCATCCCTAGTCTCAAGGATTGGAGCTTTGATTTTCTTGAAAATATTATTCCAGAAATAAATGCTGTTTTTGCAAGTGATACAGACCTTATTGGCAATCCTGTAACATAAAAAACTCAAAACAAGAGAATCAGTCTAAGCTGAATTAGCCATTTTCCAAAGCCGGGTCCGAGTCAAAGTTGGGGGCTGATGCATACCATTAGTGTATATCCTTTGCCCCCACACCTACTTGGCAGTTATGAAAGCAATTCATTAGCACCCATTTAAGGACAAGAAGGAATATCTAGACAAGCAATATGTGCGAACAATAATAATATTCTATAAATAGTGATGTTGATTTTCAGTGATTAATATGCTGGCACGAAAATCAAGAAATATGATATTGAGAGGTAATCTCTCTCTAAAGTTTTTACACAAAAGAGGCTTACAGAGCAATCCTATGGTCCCTGGGAGAGCATCCCAGAGATCATAAGTTATGGTGGATTTCCCCTCCCAAAGCTGTCCAGCTATGACACTGCTATGACCTCAAGAGGGGGAATCTGAGATTGGGCCATTCCCCCGCTCCCTCAGAGCTGTCATGGAAAGCACTGTGGTGGGTGCTCTTCTGAGGTCACAACAGTGACCTCGGAGGAGCTCAGGGAGGGCAAAATGGAGATGGGGGGGGGGATCCTACAGCCTCTCCATTACAATCCCCACCCAGCGAGTCAGCTAGAAGGGCTCAGATGCCCATCTTGCTGAAATGGCTTTTTTTAAAGGAGAAACCTTAAAAGTAATAACTCCTACCCTGCCTGGCACTTGCCGGCACGGCTATTGATGGATAGAGGACTCTAATCTCTCATAGTTGGTACTGAACTTTTAACACATTCTCTTTTAAAAAGCCTTTGCTTTAGAAAGTTGAGCACACATTACCAAATCAAAAAATGTTCAAAAATATGACCAAACAACTCTGAATTTTAACATGTTTTTAGCACATTTAATGAGGTTCATTTTTCTAAATAGGATAAGATGTTGCTCATTAGCTTCTAGTACTTAATTTTCCCAAGTGCTTAGAAAGTCTTGTCAGATGTACTAGTTGTAAATATCATTTTAAACCAAATGTGGGTAGCCATAACGACAACATGGAATGGTTAAATACTGATTTCTTAGAACACAACTTCTTTCTAAAACAAAAATTATTTTATATATATCAAACTCTCTCTCTCTCTCTCTCTCTGTGTGTGTATATATATATATATATATATATATATAAAAAATATCAAATTTATATTTTCAAACTGTGGTAGGAAAAATGGACACTCACATGATCTTTAATACAAAAGGTATATGGGTTTTTTTCTGACTTCTTCCAGGCCTAGGGAATTATAATATTTTCAGCCTGCTCCTATGGAACTCATGTGGTAGGCCCCCAGACAAAGTTGGAAAGAGTGTCTCTTTTGGAGGCTCTTGTTTGTCTTCTGCCTTGTCAAGAAAAGTTAGGATGGGTGTCAGATGCCAGGTTGGGGAATGGGACAGTATTAAAAAAGTTCCCCCTTGAGATACCATCCCTCCCATGTGGTTTCTATATCCCGGTGTTATTGGGGAAATGCAGGGTGGAGTTGCAGTAGAAAAGCAACCATACTATTCCAGTCATGTAAGAATTGGGCCTTAGAATGGCTTAAATTTCATTCTGTCACTGTGTGTCTCTATGTGCAGTTTGTTTGTCTCTAATCTTAAAAAACGTGGTGCTACACTCTATAATGCGCCCCTCTCCTCTCCCAGTCTCAACACCTTTTCCCCACCCAAAATGAAAGCACTTTTAAAAATGGCAGCCATGGGAGTTTTCTGCCAAACTAGGATGATAACCATGGAAAGATAACCTTAAATATTGAGTATATAAACTCACCCTTTTCCATTATATTGAAGTTGTCATGACTGACCACTAGTAGTTGGGCATATAGTTTCTCCACCTCTGCTTCTTCTACTCATCAGTAAGCAGGCCTGAATCAATCAGCAGCATTTCAAATATCATCCGAAATACCAAGCCTCTGCATGTCTACTCAGAAGTAAGCAGGAATGAATAACTTAGCAGCACTTTCAAATAGCAGCAGAAATACCAAGCCTTTGCATATCTACCCAGAAGTACGCAGGGCAAGCCTCAATAGTAAGGATGGATGGAATCACTCATCACCTTCCTCCCCAGACCTCACCCCTTCTTTCTGGCAGGGAAAAGCTCTTATGTCTGATCAGCAACCTTTTGTATAAGGTCATTAAGATACTGACAGTTTTATTTTTTTCAGTTCCTTTCCTAAGTAAATCCTCTTTTCTGCCATTTCTTTCTGTTCCTCCCCATCCACTAAAGAAAAGGAACACACATGGATGCCTGGACTATCTATAACCCTATACTCACTTCCTTCCATGCTCATGTGGACATTTCAGTGTCAAGATGGCTGTGGTGGCAGCTACAAGAGCAAAACCCACTTTTTCTTAGTAGCTTTCCCCTTGGGTCAGTTTGGAGGGGTAAAAACTCTCCCTGAGGCCCCAGATCATGATGCAGTGGAGAATATGAATAGTTTGCAGTATAAAAAAAATAAAACATTGCTTATACAGTAACATACAGTACCACATAGTATAGGCTGGATCCAGACCAATTCACCTTTAAATGAGCTGTAGTTAATGTCACTTCCCTATTGAACACTACTTTGCTCTCTAAAACTACTTGCAGAGTGGTTTAGCTATGGAATACTAATACGTGTTTTTTTTAGCTTACCCACCACTACAGAATCAATTTAAGTAATATGTACTCTACAGTATCTGATGAATTCTCTGGTCCTGCTTCAGTTTTATCATCCTCAACCTGCCTTCTGCTGTATAAACAGCCTCTCCGCCTTGTAGATACGCTCTGCTTCAAGGCACATAATAACAATATGCTTTCTCAGCATATCAGACCACTGGCACTTATCCACTTGAGTCACAATCCTTTTGGCAGAAGTGCCATCATTTCATCATTTCATCTCCATGTTCAGGGGAGCTCACCTGCTCAAAGACTCCCTATCACATAATCCTACTAGTGGCCTGCAGTAATGTTTTTGCTTCTTGGAATATGAACATGAAGGCATTCAAATCCACCTACAGGCATCAACTACGAACCTCATCCCTACCTCCAGACTTTAAAATATGCCTTTTCAAAACATGCTTGCACTCCATTATGAACATACTAATTGTATCTCATGGCAGACAAGGTTATTATATATTTCATGTACAGCATCTCATACCATGCCCACACAAAAGAATTTTAGTTGTCAACCTTGTGGTTTGAATAGCAAGGAGGAAACAAAGTCGCTGACAACAACAAAAACACTACTGCAGTGAAATATATATATTTTTTTACTATTTGGAGACATAAAAGTGCAGTGAGCATCTTAGAGCAGCTGAACAGAAACAATTGTTTTATTTTAAAGCCCTTTGTTAGGAAACCTTTCAAGATTCTCAGCTCTCATGAAGGGTATCAATCTAACTTCTGACTCTCCTTTAAAAGGTAGTTGAAGGGAAAACTCTTCATTCAGCAGCAAACAAGAATTGGGAAATCTTGGATCCTGTTTTCTCTAATACAAAGAAGTAAAGGGGGAATGATTTGCAGGGGAGAAGCAGCAGGCATATTCAAATTCTTAAAATCTTAAAGTACTTTCTCTTCCGAATATGAAGAATTTTACCAATTTTAGTAAATTCTTATCAAAACTGAACTGGGATGAAATCCTAATCCATCCTCACCAACCAAATTCAACAGGGTCAGCTATTCCCAGCACGGAGAGGACCATGACGCACCTGCCTGCCATATACCTGTTAAAGCTGAGAAGCCTGTAAGAAAAAAGAGGTGGCAACCCTAATTCAGCAATGACATGGCTGACTGCAGGGGAATTCAAACCCAGCCTGTTTTAAGACCTGAGAACCCCGGGCCTGGATGGAGAAATCTGTCAGTTTTTCCTACTTTAGACTCTTTTTAATCTCGAGTTCTTTTTCTCCTGAATATGGAGAACTTTGCAAGTTTTGGTAAATTTGGGTCAAAACCAAACTGAAATGAAATTCTCGCCCATCCCTAGTGTGTGTGTGTGTGTGTGTGTGTGACTGCGGGCTGGTGGCTCTGATTTCGGTGGCGCTGTGGATCCATTATGGGTTGCAGTCACAACCACTCAGAACTCTAAAGGAGCTATCCAAGGTGCTGAACCCCCTCCCTAAAATGGGTTCTGAACCTTGGAGAGGTCCTTTACAGTTCTGTCTGGTTCTGACTGAAACCCAGAATGGATTCACAGCCCTACCCAAATCAGAGCCACCAGCCTCCACTGGTGTGTGTGCGCACATCCTTAACCATTAACCCGCTGCTTCCCCCCGATTCCCTCCTTCAAGCCAGAGTTTCCATACTTGCATTTGCCAAGCCAAATGTAGCCATCAGTGGCAAGGTGGGTACCACAGGGAGGCAATGGAAGGTAGGAGAAAGGTTAACCGCTCCACTGCCCTGCAAATTGTGCCTCCCGTGGCTTCGCAGTGCAGAAGGAGTTACAGGACTTTTCTCTGTCTAAACATGCATAGGGTTGCACCCTGTGTGGCTCAAGTGCACACAGGGAAGTTCAGGGTGTACCAGGAAGCCCACGTGTGCAGGAGCTGCTCCGGTCTCCTCTATGAATCACGGAATGTGCCGCCATCTGCAAGTGTCTATTTCCTCCTTCTTTCATTCTCTTGGTCTGTATCATGACCTGTCTCTGACTAATCCTTTTAGTGCAGGCATAGGCAACTTGGTGCCCTCTTGATGTGTTAGACTACAGCTTTCATAAGCCCCAGCCAGCGTGCCCAAATGGCCAGGGATTCTGGAAGTTGTAGTCCTAAACTTCTGGAGGGCAGAAGGTTGCCTACCCTTGTTTTAGTGTAACCATTCCACAGCAGTTGGCCTTTGACACATCTTTGCCTTAGGCAAAGTATGACAATGGTGCCTCACTCCACTTCCTGGGTAGGGATGGACTGACAAATCTGTTTCACATTCTCCTCCAATTTTGTAAAAATCTCAAGTTCTTTCCACCCAGTCTGTGATGAAATTTGCAAATTTTAGTAAATTCTTATAAAGAACAAACCAAAACAGAATCCTTATCCATCCATACCATCCAAATTCAATAGCTACAGCTATTCCCAGCATGTAGAGGACCAGGTTGTCCCTGTTGCCATATCATTGTTAAAGGAGAGCCTGCCAGGAAAATATTGGTGGCAACCCCAACTCAGCACTGCAAATAATGGCTGAGTACACAGCAGTTCAAAGCCAGACTTTTAGGGACTGAGCACTCAAAGCCCTCTGCCTGGATGGACAAATCTATCATAAGAACATAAGAACATAAGAAGAGCCATGCTGGATCAGACCAAGGGTCCATCTAGTCCAGCATTGTGTTCACACAGCAGCCAACCAGCTGTCGACTGGGAACCCACAAGCAGGGCATGAGCACAACAGCACCCTGCAACGCATGTTCCCCAGCAACTGGTTGACACAGGCTCACTGCCTCTGGAGGTAGCACATAGCCATCAGGATTAGTAGCCACTGACAGCCTTCTCCTCCAGGAATTTGTCCAAGCCCCTTTTAAAGCCAACCAAATTGTTGGCCATCACTACATCCTGTGGTAGCAAATTCCATAGTTTAACTATGCGCTGTGTGAAGAAATACTTCCTTTTATCTGTTCCTGAATCTCCCACCAATCAGCTTCATAGGATGACTCCACTGGGTTCTAGTATTTTGAGAGAGGGAGAAAAATGTCTCCCCTATCCACACTCTCCACACCATGCATAATGTTGTAGACCTCTATCTTGTCTCCCCTTACCCTCCTTTTTTCCAAGCTAAACAATCCCAGCTGTTGTAACCTTCTCTCATAGAGGAGATGCTCCAGCCCACTGATCAGAAAGTCCCTTTCTGCACTTTTTCCAGCTCCACAATATCCTTTTTTAGGTGTGGTGACCAAAACTGGACACAGTATTCCAAGTGAGATCGCACCATAGCTTTGTATAGGGGGAATATGGTGTAGGCTGTTTTATTCTCAATTCCTTTTCTAATTATGCCTAACATGGAGTTTGCCTTTTTTACAGCAGCCACACAGCGGGTTGACATCCTCATTGAGCTGTCCACCACAACCACAAGATCTCTTTCCTGGTCATTCACCGCTAGCTCAGATCCCATCAGACTATATTTGAAGTTGGTATTTTTTGCCCAAACATGCATCACTTTACTCTTGCTTACATTGATTGAACTGCATATGCCATTTAGATACCAATTGTCCCAATTTGGAGAGATCCTTTTGGAGCTCTTCACAATCCCTTTTTGTTTTAACCATCCTAAATAATTTGGTGTCATCCGCAAACCTGGCCACTTCACTGCTCACTCCTAATTCCAGATCATTTATGAACAGATTGAAAAGCACTGGTCCTAATACAGATCAGACCCCACTATTTACTTCCCTCCATTGGGAAAATTTACCATTTCTTCCTGCTCTCTGCTTTCTGTTCTTTAACAAGTGTTTGATCCATAAGAGGACCTGCCCTCTTGTTCCACAACTGCTGAGTTTGCTGAGGAATCTTTGGTGAAGGACCTTGTTAAAAGCCTTTTGGAAGTCCAAGGAAACAATGTCTACTGGATCACCCCTGTCTACAATTGACACTCTCAAAGAACTCTAAAATGTTAGTGAGACAGTGCTTACCTTTGCAGAAGCTGTGCTGATTCTTTTTCAGCAGGGCTTGTCCTTCTATATGCTTATTAATTTTATCTTTAATAATGCCTTCAACCAATTTACCCGGAACAGACGTTAAGCTAACCAGCCTGTAATTTCTTGGTTCTCCCCTGGATCCCTTTTTGAAAATTGGTGTTACATTGGCCATCTTCCAGTCCTCTGGTATAGAGGCTGATCTGAGGGACATGTTGCATATTTTGGTTAGAAGATCAGAAATTTCATATTTGAGTTCTTTGAGGACTCTAGGATGGATGCCATCTGGGCCCAGAGATTTATTTGCTTTCAATTTATCAATAAGGTTGAAAACTTCATCTTTTGTCACTACTATTTGCCTCAGTTCCTCAGATTCCCTTTTTGAAAACATCAGTTCAGGCACAGGTATCTGTCCTATATCTTCTGCAGTGAAGATGGATGAAAAGAATTCATTCAGCTTCTCTGCAATCTCCTTGTCCTCCTTCAGTACTCCTTCAACACCATTGTCATCCAGTGGCCCAACTGCCTCCCTAGCTGGTTTTCTGCTTCTGATATATTTAAATAATTCTTTATTGTTGGCCTTGAGGTTGTTAGCGATATGTTCTTCAAAATGCTTTTTTGCATCTCTTATTGTCTGCTTGCATCGCCTTTGTGCAAGCTTGTGCTCCCTTTTGTTTTCCTCACTTGGGCAAGACTTTTTCCATTTTCTGAAGGAAGCTCTTTTTTCTCTAATAGCTCCCTTAACCATGCCAGTGACCTAACCTGTGGTATACATTCTAGGTGGGCTTCTATTATTGTAGTTTTAAGTAATCTCCAAGCATTCTGAAGGGACTAAATCCTCTTGACTCCCCTTTTTAACTTCCTTTTCACCAGTTCCCTCATTTTAGAGACGTTTCCTCTTTTGAAGTCAAATGTGACAGTGTTGGACTTTCTGGGCAATTTTCCACTTATATATCAAATTTGATAGCACTGTGGTCACTGTTTCCAAGTGGTTTGACAACATTTGCATCTCATACAAGGTCCTGGATGACACCATTTAGGATTAAATCCAAAGTCGCCTCCCCTCTGGTTGGTTCCATGACCAACTGTTCTAGGGCACAATCGTTTAGGGCATCAAGAAATTTAACCTCTTTGTCATGGCTGGAACATGGATTTATCCAAACAATGTGGGGGTAATTGAAGTCGCCCATTATTGCAACACTTCCTTGTTTGGAGGCCTCCCTGATTTTGTGTTCCATCTGAAGGTCACTCTGAGCATTCTGGTCTGGGGGACGATAGCATGTTCCGAGCACTAAATTAGTTTTGAAGCCTAGTATTGTCACCCACGGGGCTGCGGTGGCTTAGTGGTTAAGATGCTGAACTGCAGACTGGAAGGTAAGCAGGACAGCAGTTCAAGACCCGAGTGTTGAGTGATGGAGTGAGCTCCTGTCTTCAGTCCCGGCTCCTGCCAACCTAGCAATTCGAAAGCAAGAAATTGCAAGTAGATAAATAGGTACCGCTTCGGCGGGAAAGGTAACAGCGTTCCATGCACCTTGGTGTTCAGTCATGCCAGCCACATGACCACGGAAGTGTCTTTGGACGGTGCTGGCTCTTCAGCTTAGAAATGGAGATGAGCACCACCCCCTAGAGTTGGACACGACTGGCTGGGGACACCTTTACCTTTACCTTTTTATTGTCACCCACAGTGCTTCTGTGGAAGACCCTACCCCTTTTAGGTGTTCTAGTCTGCTCCACACTATGCCCTCTTTGACATACAGGGTGACACCTCCCCCAGTATGTCCTCTCCTGTCCTTCCTATAGAGTTTATATCCAGAGATGACCGTATCCCACTGGTTCTCTCTGCTCCACCAGGTTTCTGTAATGCCTACTATATCCAGGTTTTCCTTTAAAATCAAGCACTCCAATTCTCCCATTTTGGCTCAGAGGCTTCTAGCATTTGCATAAAAACACCTATACATGGCATCCCTCCCCAGATGCCTCTGGTGTATGCATCTTTTGCTATGAGACATTGGCCCCTTTGATTGGCTATTATGTTCTACAATGTACTCCTGGGCTATTTCCTCCCCTTCTACATTTGGGCAACCAAGAACATTTTCATCTTCATCCCTTTGGAATGATTTAACCCAGGCCAGATGCTTCCCAGATCCTGTCGGCTTTCCCCCAGGGTTTAGTTTAAAAGCTGCTCTGCCACCCCTTTTAAGTTTAGCTCGAGCAGTCTGGTTCCATCTTGGTTCAAGTGGAGCCCATCCCTCTTGTACAGGCCTGCCTTGCCCCAAAACGTTCCCCAGTGCCTAACAAATCTGAACCCCTCCTCCCTGCATCACTGTCTCATCCATGTATTGAGACTCCTCAGCTTCGCCTGTCTAGCTGGCCCTGCATGTGGAACAGGTAGCATTTCAGAGAAAGCCACCTTGGTGGTACTGGATTTCAACCTCCTACCTAGCAACCTAAATTTGGCTTCCAGGACCTCATGACTACATTTCCCCACACTGTTGGTACCAACATGGACCATGACCACTGACTCCACCCCAGCACTGTCTACTAGGCTATCTAGATGGCGCATGATATCTGCAACCTTTGCACCAGGCAGGCAATTCACCATGAGGTCCACATGCCCATCACAAACCCAGCTGTCTATGGGCATCTCTACACCAGCCTAAACTCCTGCATTTAAAACGGGGCTTTCTGCTTCCATTTTGAATGCAGGATCATAACTGACTCCCTTTCCATGAGCTTCCTTTCCCCCTTCCCTCCCCCCATTCTCCTCATATCTGAGTCTTCCATTCTCTTTCATTGATCTCGCTCCTCTTCTTGCCACTTTTAACTCTTTTCACAGAGGAAACTGAAGTGGAACATCTGTGATCTATTTAAAAATGGAACAAAGGGCATTTAGTGTAGGAGACCCCTGGAGGGTCACAGCAGGGTGTAATGGCCCCAGGAGTGTAACCAAGTCACCTGTAGTTTTAGGGGGACCTAGAGATCCATAGGGCTCTCTTTAGGTTCATTATAAGTGCAATTTCCTGGCTAGTGGGCCTCTGAGCATGTGAGATGAGTCAAAGGTCGATAGCGTGGCCTCAGCACATTCCATGCTAACGAAAGCTAGTATCTTATCAGGTCCTAGGATGTGCCTGAGAAGCGAGGCTATGTTTGTGCTGAGCTACAGGTGTCTGTGCTGGGAAAGTTCTGATTGTTTTCCTTCTGAACAAGCACTGTTAGTCTATGCTGGGAAACAGCATGAATGCAGATGAACGCTAATTAACGCTTGCTGCTGTCATGCTGCCTCACTGCTGACATGTATGGTATAAAATCCATTTTACCCCATGGCTCTGGGTTCAGAGAAGCTGTCTGATCCAACCATTGGGTATGCCTGTGTGTTGTAAGTACTCAATAAAGGTTCCTTGTAAGCAAACCTGGATCTGGCTTATCATTATCTCGGCACCTCCAAACCTTAGCAGCCCACAGCCAGGGCATACACAGGGTCATGGCGTCATGTAAAGAGCCCTCAAACTTCCGTGAAGGTTCAGTCTAAATTGCAGGATAAAAGCTCAGTGTGAAGGAGCCCTATGTGTCTAATGATCATAATGTGAGGCACATCCTCAGTGCAAGAGGATATTTGTTCATCTTCTGAGGAATGGGGCCCTTCTAAGGGATCATTTCTCTCTTCCTCAGAATGATGCCCTCCTTCCCTGAGACCCGCATTCTCCATGACAGAAGAGGAGCTGTCACCCTGGGAGTGGGACACAGCTGATGGTAGGGGTGTACAAACCCCACTCACCAGTATACCTGGGGGTCCACAGGGGGTGGGAGGTGATCCGTTCCTTCCTCCAGAATCCTCCCTGGCTGGGTCCGCTCCGCAGCAAGTCCGCAAAGCCACCGGCCGGGTCCGTCTGCAGCCGGACTTCCGCCCGCTGCCAGTCTGCAGATGCAAATGGCGTCTGGTGTAGCGGACGCCGTTTGCATCCCTCCTGTTTTTGTGATAGGCTACGTAAATCCTTACGTAGCCTATCACGGCAAAGAGCAGGGACGCAAATGGCGTAGCGGACACCATTTGCGTCCCTGCTCTTTGTCATGATAGGCTATGTAAATATTTACGTAGCCTATCACAAAAACAGCAGGGACGCAAATGGCATCTGCTACGCCGGACGCCATTTACATCCACAGACTGGCAGCAGACGGCTGAGGACTCAGTGGATGGACCCAGACCCGGCCGGTGGCAGGTAGGGTCCGTCCGGGCGAACTTCGCAGGATGGCAGATGGGGGTTGGTCCATTCCGCCATGGACTCTGGGGGGCCAGATTCTCATTGGAGTCCATGGTGGAATTCTCCGTCATCTCTAGCTGATAGGTCCCTGAAGGTCTCATCCACCACTCTGCCTCTCTTAGCTTCTCCAGGTCAGTCACCTTGGCCTCAAGGGAACAAACTTGTTCCCTGAGACCCAGGAGCTCATTACACCAAGCACACACCCACGACTTCCATCCAGCAGGTAGATAGTTGTACATGTGGCATTCAGTGCAATACACTGAATACCCCCCCCCCCCGCTGGCTCTCTACCTTCATAATTGGTTTTGTATTTGGGTGTGTTTACCCTGGAAAACTTAGTTGTTTACTATGAAAAGATGGGGAAATTATTTATAGTTATTTATTTACAGTTACTTACTATGAGTACAGAGTAGGGAGGGAAGAGTCCCCCACCCTGGCTTCCTTGCCCTGTTGCTAAACTTGCACAGTTGCTTAACTCGCTTGTTTTCTGATGCTTTGTCACTGGGGCTGAGACGCTTCGACACTGGGGCTCCTTGTGCTCGGAGAGCTGGCCTCCTCGCAAGTGTGCCTCCTTATACAGATAGGCCCAACTGCTGCTGCAGTGAATCTGATCAGCTTTGCTTTGTCCCACTTTTTTTTTTAAATCTCAAAGTTATTTCTGGGCCATTCACAGAAGAAATTTGCACATTAGGGCACATTCTTATCACAAAAAATGAACCAAATGGAATTCTCACCCACTGAGGGTATGCATTGCATTTCCACTTATTCCAGTTGCCCTCTGATTCCAGGCCTCTTGTCCAGATCATTGGTTGATTCCTCTCTAGCCATGCCTTGCCTCCCAATGTTCTGTACTGTTCTCTGTTCTCTCCTCCTCCCCCTCCTAGACCATTGGCCTCTCCCTTCCCTAAGCAGCAAAGCCTGATGGACCAGAGTAACAAGCTAGAGGAGTTTGCTTTGCTCTTGTCTTATGCCAATATGCTGTCTTAGAGTGACCGCTGTTGGTGCATAGTTATAAGGCCAACCTGGTGGGAACAACTCCTGTTTCTGAAAAGAGCTGTAGAAAAACATTTATACCTCTCTTGGTGGGGTGCTGGTAGCTTTCAATCCATAAAATAAACTTGCATTTAAATAGTGCTGCTACAGACCTTATAAACCTGCCACTCCTGCACAGTGCTATGAAGTTTTCCTACAGTGTTATGTTTTTCTCACACTCTGGCAGTTTGTCATTCCATGCTATACATCATGTTGTATCTTATTTCATAGGGCTGAATCACAGAACAAACCCCAGAATGTTTTCCGGTTAAAGAGTATCCAAACAGTAGGCAGGCTTGCTTTGCAAAGGTGAATGTCCTATACTTCCCCCTCCCACCAGCTGTGCTGTTCCAGAACACTGAATTTGTCTTCATTAGGAAAGATGTTCTCAGGCAATCATTGTTGTTTGGCCAAGGAAGTAACAGATCTACTGAATGCTGAATCGGCTTGGCTGGTGTAAATATTCTGAGCAGCGGAGGCTGGTGGCTCTGATGTCAGTGGGGTGGAGATCCATTCCGGCTTCAGTCAGAACTCTAAAGGAGTTCTCCAAGGTGCATTGTTTCACACCTTGGATAGCTCTTTTAGAGTTCTAAGTCGCTCGGATTGAAACCTAGAGTGGATTCACTGCCCCACTGACATGGATCTGATCCTGAGCATCCTCAACCAGGCTTTGTAGGGCAATGCAGCCAGTTTGTATTATTGGGTTCTTTTCAGATGGGCCACTTGATCATCTCTTCCAGGCCCCCATCTCACTGTTGCACTCTGGTGTGACCAAGAAACAGTTGCACTGACACATGTCTGGAAAGTGGAAACCCGCAGGGGGACATGTAGTAAAGGAATGGCTCCGTTTGCAATTGGCTCAGATATATGAATTTCCTAGGTGTGTGGGGAAGTGTTTGGAAAACAACCACCACTCTTTTCTGAGCATTCTCTCCTGGCTTGTAATGTTGGCATGTGTCTTATCATATTGCCCTCTAGGAATTTGTCAGGGTTGTATCTGAGCCCATAGAGTCCCAAGACAGCTCTGATTCTGAGGAGGAGATACAATTTGTGGGAGAGCAACTTTCTCAGACTTCAGAGGCGCAGCTGGAAGGGGAGCCCCCCCCACTCACATCCCTGGGAGCAACAGTGACCCAGGCATGGAAAGGGAGGGACAACTTGAGCTTTTAGACCCGAGGCGCAGGCACAAGCAAGAGACTGCAGGAGCCGAGCTTAGGCGCTCAGCCCAATTGGCTCGACGTCAACAGCTGCGCCCCAAGGACCCATGGGAGAGGGGGAGATCTTCCTCTCCCACCCCTTAAGTTCAGAGAGTGGCCGTGTTTTTCCCAGATGGAGAGCAACTGACATCCTAACCCTTAGAAACCCCTAGTCGGCTGTTCCTTTGTAGTTCCTCTGAGTCTCAGGCAATTAGCATCTGTAAGCTTCATTAGGTTGAATGGAATTAAAGCCTTGGAAAGCAGACCTTTTGTCTGAGTGTTGATTCTGGCTATTGGAGGATTCAGTAGGCAACAGGGGCATCCTGGCAGAATTGTAGTTCCCTGCACCAGCTATGGAAAGGAGCCATTTGGAAATTAAACCCCCTTCCCTCCAAAAACAAAAGCGAAGTTCACAAGCTCCCTTTGAGGCACTGAAAGAACGGGTGTGCGCGCACGTGCGCACGCGCATGTACAGGGCTACTTATGCTGGCTCCACCCTGCCATTGTGTGCTATGGCTATGCCTCCGCTACAGCAGAAATGCTTCCCTTCCATCCATACATTCATCTGGCTTGAGAAAGGGCTCCATGTGCCTACAGCTCCTCTACATGGGAGTGTGGGTGAGGGCTGGCCCAATCAGGGTACCCCATCACAGGGAAAAGCTCTATGTGCATACATCAGTTGAACTGGACATTGAAACTGGCCAAGCAATGGCTGGGATGCCCTGATCATGTGTCCTCTAGGTGACTCTTGCATGCACCTATTTAACATAAGGCTAAGCCAATGGGGTGTGGGAGTCAAGCCTGAGATAGGATGCGATGCAAGCTTTAGTATCTACTGATGTTTGGCATGACCTTTGATCACAGCCATGCTCTAAGAAGGGAGGGGGGAAATTGTGCTTGTCACAATCTGGTAACCTCCCCCCCACATTCACTATTATGCTGTTGTTAATAATAATGTCATTATTGTTCCTTGATGGGACTGTCCATCCCACAATAGAAAGAAGGGTGTTGTAATTAGAGCACAGCAATAAGCAAAAGGCCTTCAGACAATGCCTGCCTTGGAAGCACCCTCTGTCTTTCCTCTTCCCCATTTTAAGCTGCGACCCAAAACGTAGCCTTGCATGTATTCTTTCTACTCATACTCTTGGAAATACTGTTTCTGCAATGTAATTTCTCAGCAGCCAAAGGTGTGCGTGTGTATTGGTATTCTAGGCTTCAGCCTGAAGCAAATTCATTAGAAGGAGTTTCTGAACTACTGGAAATCAGGGAGGAAAAGCTGACACCAGCATAATGAATGTTCTGCTGTAGGGATGCCGGCTCTGGCTCTGTTCCAGCTTTCCCCAACCTGGTGCCCCCCAGATGTTGGTGGACTACAACCCCATCTTCCCCAGCCAGCAGGGCCATGCTGGTGGAGGGTGGTGGGAACTGTAGTCCACCACATCTGGAAGGCTTCAGGTTGGGGGGATGCTAATTTATATAGTTGACCCCTTCACCCACAAGATGGTGAAGGAAAAATGTGAGCATCTAAAAAATAAGAGTAGCAAGAGGGTTATTAGTTCTCCAGTTGAGCTCTTGTGAATTATATGAACAGACAAAAACATCTTTATGAGGGACATATAGATGTATGCTGGTATTTGCCTTCCCCCCCGTCTTATGATACTAGCATTATTTTTGTTCTTTTGTTCCATGATATAATTTTCAAAATCCTACTCGACTCTCCTTCCACGTTCGTAGGGAACAAGCCACTCAGAAATACATTTCTCCAACTCTGCAGGGAATATGTTTCTCTCATTGCAGTTTGCTGCAGTATACTGCAGCACTTTGGAAAAGTCTGCATCATGTTGCCTTGCGCAAACTAAGGATTTGCTTGTGCACGTCCCTGTTTCCTTAAGCTGTTCTCTCAGGCTTTGTTGTCTCCCATAATAATATTTCAGAATATAGGGGAAAGGACCATTGCTATGCTGACTTCTTGACCCCCATGCATTAAATTCAGAATAAGTTACTTGCAGATTAGATTGTGCAAAGATTATGATATGCAGGGTGGCTGCCAGATCAACTTTTCTGCTGCCAAAGCAAGCTGCAGGGAACTGGAGCCAAAGCCAGCTCCCTCTACTGTGCTTTTGCAATGTACATGTAGAAACAAAGAAGAAAATGCCATGAGTCCACCTCACACATTACAGGGTACAAGTAAGGACTTGCTCCGCTTTTTTATGTGCTTGCACTCTCTTGAAGTATAATGTGGGCAGCTTGCAGAGGCGGAAGCTAGCATGCTCTGTTCTCTCAAGAATGGTTCAGTAACATTTAGCTTTGCAATGAGATTGTGTACCTCAGAGAATTGTTGAGGTAGGTTTGCCCAGTTGTGGCCCTTTTTATACAGTTGCCTCCTTGCCTATCTGGGACAGAGGATGTCCTCTGCTGCTGCACAACTGACATTGTAGGCCATAGCCAGTAATAACGATGCCAGTGAAACATGGAAATCTGCTATGCTTGTATTTATTTATTTGATTTATACTGCATCTTCCTACCAAAAAATGGCACTCAAGGCAGCTTGCAAAACAACTTAAAATAGATTAAAACAATAAAACACATTAAAATACAATAAAAACATAACAATTACAGAAGAAAAACAGCACCTAACCCATAGACCCACTTACAGGCTGAAGGCCTCCTTGAATAAAGTGCTTGCTGTTGGAAGGATAGCAGAGAGGGAGCAAACCTAGCCTCCCTTGGGAGGGGGTTCCACAGTCTGGGAGGGGCCACTAAAAAGGCCCTCTCTCACATCGCCAGCAAACATGCCTCTGAAAGGTGTTGTCTTGAAAGAACGGCCTTTTCAGAAGACTTTAAGTGCACATGAATACCTTAATTTGTTGTTTGGAAAGGATGAAAGGAAAGATGTCACAACATGCTCAGAAGTACAATTAGCCATCGCAGGGAGGCCGAATTTGAATGAGGAACAGGAAGTGAGGAGGTGGAGATGGGGAGAGAGCGACAGAGAGGCAAGAAGAGAACAATTGGTCCTGTAACTGCTGTGCATGCAACTATCTTGGTAAATATCCTGTTCATAGTGAGTGGGGAATTGCTCCTTTGATTACACAAACCAGCCCTATTTGGGCATTCCGCTTAAAGGAATAATGAATTTGCGAGAGGGAGAGAGAAGATTCATGCTATACCTCCACCTCCCATCCCCAGCCTTGTCGCTCTTCACACATTGAGGGTGAACATCTGTAGTGGGGAACCTGCACCACTGAGAACCAGGGATGTAAATCATGTGGGGTGCCTACACAGATACAAAAGATTCCCTGCTGGAGACCTTTGCCCTCGGCACCTGGAGGAGGAGGATGGTGAGGTGGAGCGGATGGGGGGGGGAGCGAGTGTGCTCATCCTTGCTCTCCCCATTTGCGTGTTCATTATTCCCTAAAGCAGAATGCCTGAATAGGGCTAGAGTAGCCTTCCCCAACCTGGCAGACTGGTTGGACTACAACTCCCATCATTCACAACCAATGCCCCAGGACTGTGGTGGCTGAGGATGATGGGATTCCCATCCTACACATCTGGAGCGCACCAGGTTGGGGAAAGCTGGGTTACAGTGTCACTTGAAACAACCATACGCATCCATCTTTCTCTCCCTCACTCCCCCTGCTTTAGCTAACCACCAGAGGACTATTGGAAGAGGATAGCGTTCATCTCTTTCCCTCTCCCCTCCTTCCCTTCCCTTCCCTGTCCAAGACAAGACTTCATTGCTACAGGCGTGATACAAGATAGATTATTTGCTTTACTGGTGACCAAAATAGTGTGCTAGTAAAGCAGTAACACCACATTTATCTAACCTTCTTATTCCCTGTTTTCTCCTGTTTTCTCTCATAGGGAACTGTGCTGTAGTCTGGCATTAGTTTTGCTTAGGGATGGGCAGATTACTTATCCTGTTCCGGGTGGGGCATCCGCTGGGCGGGGGAGGTGACCCGTCCCTCCCCCCGGAATCCGCCCCAGCTGGCTCCGCTCTGCAGCGAGTCCACGGAGTGGCCGGCTGGGACCGCCCACAGCTGGACTTACGTCTGCTGCCGGGCTGCGGCCGCAAATGGCGTCCGGCATAGCGGGCGCCATTTGTGTCCCTGTGTTAGCCGTCATAGGCTATGTATGTATTTACATAGCCTTTTACAGCAAAGAGTAGCGATGCAAATGGCATAGCAGACGCCGTTTGCGTCCCTGATCTTTGCCATGATAGGCTACGTAAAAACTTACGTAGCCTATCACGGCTAACACAGGGATGCAAATGGCAGCCGCAGACCAGGGCAACCATTCGCAGCCGCAGACCGGGGCAGTGGACGGACCGGACCGGCTGATGCCAGGTCGGGTCCATCCTGGGAAAATTTCATGGGGTGGCGGGGGGGACTGCTCCATTCTGCTCATTGGAGTCCGTGGCGGAATTCTCTAACATCCCTAGTTTTGCTAGGGATGTACGAAAGTGACTTACCTTTTCGCGGATTCTGTTCATGGGGGGGGGGGAGGCGTTCCGTCCCTCCCACCGGAAACCTTGACGGGGGGGGAGGCGATCCGGTCCTCCCCCCCCGGAATCCTGGACGGCCGGCTGTTCTCCGTGGTGGCTCCACGGAGCAGCCGGCCAGGCCCAGGCCAGGGCTGTCCGCAGCCGGATTTCCGGCCGTGGAGGGCTCTGGGTAAAAAACACACATAAAAAACGCATACACAAATGGCGGCGGCTATGGCCGCCGCCATTTGCATTCCTTATTTTTCGCCGTCTTAGTCTATGTCAATATTTAAGTAGACTAAGACAAAGAAAAGAAAGGGGAACACAAATAGCGTAGAGGGCGCTATTTGCGTTCCCCTTTCTTTTCTTCGTCTTAATCTTTGCAAATATTTACGTAGACTAAGACGGCGAAAAATAAGGAACACAAATGGCGGCAGCTGTAGCCGCCGCCATTTGCGTACACTTTTTTTTTTTTTTAAACCCAGATGTGATAGGCTATGTAAGTCTTTACATAGCCTATCACGTCTATGGGAAAAAAGAAAAAAAAAGACACAGACTGCAAATGGCGGTGGCGGCAGCCGTTCGGAAGACCAGCCGCTGCCGCCACCGCCAAAGCTGCCGCTGGAGCCGCCGCCGTCTGGAACATCCGCCCCAGGTAAGTCTCGTCCCAGGGGGGATCCGGGGGGGTGGGGGGGTGGCAGGCCGTTCCGCAATGTATTTCGGGGGGCCGAATTCACTGGCATTCGGCCTCACGGAGATCCGTCGTGGAATTCTCTGACATCCCTAAGTTTTGCTTAAGAAATGTCCTCTACTCACAGTGTGAGAGAGGCCAGAAAGGGCTTCAGTAAGGGTGTTTCTACACAAAGCAAACCCCCGCAAAAACCCACATCCTTTCCAGAGCTTCCTGCTTTTGGTTTCTTTGTGGGATTAGGAAGAGCTCCTTTATATGGCAGCCACATGGTTTGAACTGAGGGAGTGCCTCCCTCCCTCCCTGATATGTGTGCAAAGGAGTGGGGGGGGTGTCTTGTTTTCATAGCTTAACTTCTGCTGTACTCTTTTCTTGCAGCCCCCAGGAAACCTCTGACTTACTTCTGAGTAGACATAAAATGTAAGATTATGCCGCAAGTTTGCAACCCTCAGCACACTTACGTGGGAGTAAACCCCATTGAACTCAATGGGACTTACTTCTGAGTAGACATAAGATCGCTCTGTAAGTCTGCAACCCTCGGCACACTTACTTGGGAGTAAGCCCTATTGATCTTAATGGGGTGGTCTGAATCAACAGAGGACGTTGCTTCTGAGCCTGGTGGGGTGGGGGATCAGATGTGACTCCCTTCGTTGCAGGGAGGCATTTTACCCTCTTCTCCCTCCAACTGAGAAATGTGCTCCAGCATTTACATGGCAGACACCTGGGAATCGAGGTAAGTCCTTCCTCAGCAAGACTTGAGCCGAGGCAGGAGTTGCAAGTGGCGGGCAATTCTTGCCCTCCCATCTGTCAAATCTGCTCTTGCATGCCCCACAGCCATCCTGAATGCTTTCGTCATCCTGACCACATGCACCCCCAGCAACTGAAAACAAACGCCCACAGGAGGCAGACAGAGCGGTTTCTCCTGCTACTGGAGAATTTGACGGGGAGGTCATGGCGCTCCTGTTCCGTGGGCTGGAAAAAATACCACATTTATTGTGTTTGGGGAAAACATGGGATAGACTGGGAGAAATTGTGGGAGACACCCTGGAGGGTAACAGCGTCATCTAAAGAGCCCACAAACTTCCGTTTCAGAGCTATCTCAATAGCAGGATAAAAGCTCCGTGTGATGAACCCCTAAGTCTGAATTGGAGCTTTTGCAGGATTCTAATGCACAGGTGGCTGAAAAAGGCAACACTTGCCCGGGGGGCGGGGGGGTAATTACAGTATTATTAAAGTTGTGAGATCAATATGACCTGACCTGCACATCTTTCTTTAGTTCCAAAGCTATGCATTGCAGATTTTTTTTTTTGCTGTTTAAACTACTGTTTTTCAGCTTTCCAACTGTGCTCTTAAGTGTATAGTCCACAGAGAATCTGAACACCATGTTGAGGTAAAGAAGAAACCAAGTTTTATTCTTCCCCAATCGTGTCCAACAATTAACCTCCTTGCCTCTTCCTGCCTAGTTTTAACTAATGATAGTTTTAATGTTGAGAGCAGTTAGGTGTGGATGAATACACAAGAGAGGGCCTTTTCTGCAGTAGCCCCGCACTTCTGGAATGAGTTGCCATTGGCGGTCCACTAGGCCCCTTCACTACAAGCTTTTAGGAAGCCCCTGAAAACATAATTGTTTACTTTGGTCTTCACCTGATTATGTTTTATTGGACTGTGTAGCTGCAATTGTATATTGTAAGTTTTGTCTTATGTTGGTATCTGTTGTTTTTTGGAACTTTGCTGTTTTTATTACTCTGTTATTTTTTATTATGTGAATTTTATTTTTGTATGCTGTATTGGGAGGGCTGCTGCCCTGAAAGGTGGCCAAGAAATTTTTAAAATAATGAATGAATGAATGAATAAATGAATTCCATGTGATGAATTTCCTTCACTGAATTTAATAGTTAAAAGACATTAATTCAAACCCATTTCAAATAGCATGTTGCCAACTGATGCTTAAGAGTTGTATTTTTCACTTCTTTTTTGTACTCTTGGGCAACCCATTCCACATTAGACATGGACATTTATCTGTGCATAGCTGAACATTTTTGCGCATGTTTCCAGTTGCACTCTTAGCTCAGGGAATGTGCTGCTGTATTCTTTTGGAACTTCATTTCTGAGGATTTTGTTTCTAAATCTGATCCTTATTAGAAAAAAAAAATCCATAGTGTTTATCATCAAATTATAAGTGTGTAGCTAAAGAATTCCCACCGTATTTTCCCCCTTTCTCAATATGGAATTGTATTTGGCCCTTGAGCAGTGGGGGTCTAATCTTCGAATGTTTGTACATCCCTAAAGGCTTTCAAAGGAATCTGTGTTGAGTTGCTATTGGGCAGTGTGAGATGTTGCATTCAGAGCCAAATACATGGTTGGAATTTGAAATCTGAACAGCAGAGCTCAGGAGGCTCCTGTAATATTACTGATGCTGTCAATAAAATATTGAAAGTAGCAAAATCCGATGCTGTTGTTTCCTTCTGGGGAAATGAATGCTGCACATGCTCAGAGGCACAGCCAGACGTGCCAGACGTTTTGCAAACAAAAGCAGTGGCTGTGTTCACAGCTTATGCTAAACTGTCACTGAGGAACATACAGAACATGAGGCCTCCCCAGCCAGCCAGCCAGCCAGCCGAGGCTCAGGGAGGGGGGAATGGTTGCAACTGAGGCTGTGCTCAGGTGCATTTCTGCTCATGCACATAGCAATAAACTATGTTTTAGCATCACGCGCAAACCCTCTGTAACTCCCTATCTATATTATAGTTAGCTATATTTTTTTTCTTTTGGATGCTCAAATCCAAAAAGGGACAATCTAGACTTGGGACTTTGTGGGTGGGGAGGGATGTACGGATTCTTTAAAATCCATTCTGTCTGCGTTTCATGGATTGGCAGGTGCCTTTTATTCCATCGTCCACTCATTGACAGAATCAGTTTTGCCTAATTTCCCGAACTTGTGCAAATTCACATATGCAAAAATGTGCAACACACACACCCAATCTGCAAAAAAACCAAACAAACCCATGTGCAAATCTCCCCAAAATGCACATTTTTGTGCCTTAGCCTATGGGGAAAATGCCACATTTTCAGATAGTGTTTGTTTATTTCACGAATTTTTCTATGACTAAATCTGCATAAAATTCTGAAGAAAAAAAAACACAGGTCCGCAAATCCAGAGAATCTGTGCAACTTGGGAAAAGCCAGTCTGCTGCAGAATTTGCAGGTCGGATTCATAGAAATCTAAACTCATTTGATTCTGGTGCGGATTTCTCTGACAACCCGGGGGGGGGAGGGGCACCCTGAAAGCAGCCATTCATGTGTGTGATTTGGACTGGGGAAGTTTTTTTAAAACGTATGTTTCCCCTCCATGGCCAGTTGCGGCTGGGGGGGGTGATTAATGTCGGGGGAAGTGGCATGGCTAACCCCTTTTCCCCAGCACTAAATATGTCATGATCCATATGCCCCCACCCCCATACTTGGTTTTAGCCAAAAAAGATATCAGAGGTATATTCATATTCACACATCTCTGACATCGCAACTAGTTTGGGCATGAGTCAGCTTTCACACTGCAGGAAGACTCATCAGTCTGTCTGCCCTGGGGTAAAAATTACATCCTGTGCCAAAATCAGATAGTCAGTGAGAGTGTGAGCATGGAAAATAAAACCTGTCAGTGAAGCCTTCCCAAGAGATGATTCCTTTGGATTGTTATCACCATTCCACACTTTCTGACATTCAGAGGAAGGGTGGGGGTGGAGATCAGGAAACAAAGAAACTCAATAATTTATAGCACTTGTTCAGTGTCCAAAGTACAAATACATTTCATGCATTCCCTTTCTCAGATCCCCTCTTCTGTCTGCTATCTATGGAAACATTATATACAGAACACAAGAGTGACTGCCTGAATGCAAGATCAGCCTGAAAGATGCCTTGAGGATATAGCAGAAGAAGCTTCTGTGCAATTGTAATCCACTGGTATATTTTTCTTTAAGAATTCTGAGTGGGAATATTCCTGCACATGCTCAGTAAAGGAGTGAGATAGCGAGTGGCCACCATTTTAGGCAGTTACCAAAATGCAATGTGGAAGAAGCTTGCTTTCTCCTCTCTGTAAGACCCTGAACCCTTGAGACAGGTTAGGGAGGGTTCCTTCTGAAATTTTTTTAAAGAGTCATGTTTTTTGTCTGTTTTGTTTTATGAACACTATGAGTTCCTTGTTTGTTTATGTTCTTTTTTATTGTAAAAGAACATAAGCTGTTTACAAAGTTGTTCCTGTGTTTCTGGATCCTGGTTGACTTTGAGAAGATTGCTGCAGAGGTGGAGTGAACTGAGTAGCGACTGTTTTCCTTCTTCGGCCAGCAAAAAAATCAAGCTTCAGAGAGATGTTTCATTTATATTTTTGTTGTGGGCTCAACCTGAAAAACAGAACTTCGGGAGGGCTGTGCTGTGTTTTGTTGTTTTTGGTGTTAAGTGTATGGTTATACATGTAAAACTATTACATGTGCATTATTGTTTTTAATAAAAAAATTAAAATGGCATACGCTAATTGTCCTTGGACAAGGCCTTTGCTGTGAGCCCCTTTAGAGACCCTGAAGAAAAATGTTACAAAATTGGCACTTGAACATCAGGGACTTGAAAGCTGTACAGAGGCAAAAAGAATTTTTTTAGTCATGGATGTCTGTATGAAATATGGTTGGGATCCTCTGAGAACTGTGTTTCTTTGTGGAGTTCCCCCTACAGAAACTACAGGAGAAACCAGAAGAGCCATTGGGGACTATGGTCAAATAACTGATCTGCAGAGGGTGAGGGGGGAACAAGAAGATATAATTCTGGGTGAATTTGAGGATTATCCCTCTGTTCCAAGTATAGGGGAAGAATGTGTTCTGCAAAAGCTGCAGCAGAAATGGATGTTATACCAGTTCATGATGATGCTATACAGTAAATTATGGTTGGGAGTATGGAATTAGAAGCCCCAAACAGACATTATGAGGATTTTACAAATGTTGATGGTGTTCATATTACCGACCCTAGAACTCCAGCAGTGAGAAATGCTGAAAATAAGAGACAGAGTATGCCAACGGTGGCTAGCGCTTGTTTGACAGGCAGAGGCCTAGTGGAAACCTCCACTCTTGCTGTAGGCCTCTCTTTAGAGATGCAACAACGTTTTGTGGAGCAGGTACTTAAACCAACTAGTGGAACATCTGTACAAGAGATCAAATTTAAATTAAAATGCTTTTCAGGCAATAAACCGAGATTTACTAGGGAAGTTAATTTTTTCACCTAGTGAGTACAGGTTAGAGAATTGCTGGAAGATGATGCAATATCAGACAGGGCTAAAAGGAGAAAGGTTATAGAAAGTTTGTTAACCTTAGCGTTGCATGTAGCTCATGGGGTAGGTAGCAAGGCGAGTACTGAGGAATCCTATATAATTCTGGAAAAAGCTTATGGGAGTGTTCTAAGTATCTCAGAGCTTAAAGGTCAGTTCTCAGAGACTTAGCAGTATATAAAAGAGTCAGCTTCATTATATCTGAGCAGATTACACACACAAGCTCAAGAAATTGTAGAAGCTGGTAGGATAAAGAGTAGTGCACTGGACTGCTATATAAAAGACCAATTTTTCAGAGGATGTTGGCATGAGTCTGCTGACAAAACTTAAACTCAGAGGAACTGTACAGGTCCCAAATGCAGAATTACTTTTTCAAGTGAGATCCATAGAAAAAGAACAGCTAATAAGCAAAAGCTTAGACAGGAGTTTGAGGAGAGAGGAAGGCTTGTGAGTAAGCAGCTTGCAATTTGTGAAAGAGCCAGAAAAGGTTCATAAGTGTTAGAAAAAAAAGGAGACTCCATAACCGTTGGCGTCTCAAGTTACGTAAGAGCCCGAGTGGCGGGAAAATATAGGCGGAGCAAAAAGGGAATCATACTGACGCACTCATGACTAACGGCTTGGTAAGCTGATAGTGACTGTTTATTGGATATTAACTTAGTGAGCCGATGTACTAACTGTTTCATTGGTTACTGGTAAGAACAATAGAAGCGATATGATATAAAGGGCTTTTGCACACGTGTCTCGGGGTCCAAACTGCTCTGCACCCGTTTTGCAAAACGTTCAATAAAATAGTGTTGGATCCACTGCTGCCTGCCTGGCATTCTTTTCTTCTAAACCGAAAGCAAGGACTTTTTATCTAACATAAGCAACAGAAAGAGGGCAGAGAAATAAGCTGGAGAGAGAGATGTCTGCAGGTTGAGCAGAAACTGGCACAACTAAATAATACCCAGCAAAGATTGGATATGTCATTAAAAGATAAATCTGTCATATTTAAGGAGAAAAGTCATACAGATAAGCCAGCTATAAAGCAAAGAGACTCTGTGTGTTTTAACTGTGGGAAAACAGGGCATTTACAGTGAAATTGTACATTAGTACATCAGCAGCTAACCAGTCAGTGCTTCATGCAGAAGGGATCGCAAACCAAAAGTGAGCCTCACAATAAAGCTGTTAGTCAGTGGATTCCTGAAACAAATTTGGCTAAGGAGGACACTAAGGAGATAATTCAGTACCCAGTAGGATCCCTTTGCCACGGATATGTCTACTTAGATGCAGTCAAGCTTGTTGTTTAATAGACACAGCTTCCCAAGTGACATGTATATGTGAGAGCTTTTATACCAAGCATCTACTTCATAAAGAGTTGCAGTCCATTGGTAGCATCCTGAAAATTGAAGGAGCTGGAGGACAGCTAGTACCATATCTTTGATTTATATCCTTGGAAATAAGCTTACCAAAGGCTACCTGTGGGATCAACAGTAAGCATGAAGTTTTAGTTCATGTCTGCCCAGATAACCAATGGATCAAGAAGACTCTGCCATATCGGCACCAATGTATTGAAGCACTTAGTAGAAGATGGTAAGAGAAAATGGGGTCCCAATTTTCTGAATAAGATCTCATCAGAAATGTGGGCAGGTGCTTGTAGTAACCTTTTATGGAGTCAAAGAGCGTGCCAAGAGACTGAAGATGAAACTGAGGTGATCCTCTGAGGAAGAAAAGCAGTGAAACTTCCCCCAGGTAACGTGACAACAGGGTCAGGACAGTTAGACACAGCATCTGTGGGGAAGGAAGTGTCCATATTGCTTGAAGACCCAGGGGTTACACCTGGACCAGGTGGACTTGCTGTTTTTCCTCAGTTTGTAAAGATTATTGAATAGGTGTATGGATCAAAAATTTGACTGAAAGGAATATAGTCTTAAACCTCACACTGTCGTTGCTAAAGGACAAGCGGTTGAGTGCGTAAAACCTGTTCCTGTTCCAACATCCATGATGGAACAAAGAAAAAGTGTCTATAAACTACCTCTTGATTTTGAAGGTTCTCCCCCAGCTATGGCTGAAAGTGAAGTGATAGCAGAGGCCACTAATAAAGAAGCACCTAATGCCTTTTCATAGAATCATAGAATAGTACGGTTGGAAGGGGCCTATAAGACCATTGAGTCTAGCCCCCTGCTCAGTGCAGGAATCCAAGTCAGAGCATCCCTGATTGATGGCTGTCCAGCTTCACCTTGAATGCCTCTAGTGTGGGAGAGCCCTAGGTAATTGGTTCCATTGCCATATTGCTCTAACAGTCAGGAAGTTTTTCCTGATGTTCAGCCAGAATCTGGCTTCCTGTAACTTGAGCCCATTATTCTGTGTCCTACACTCTGGGATGATCAAGAAGAGATCCTGGCCTTCCTGTCTGTGACAACCTTTCAAGTACTTGAAGAGCGCTATCAGATGTCCCCTCAGTCTTCTCTTCTCAAGGCTAAACATGCCCAGTTCTTTCAGTCTCTCTTCATAGGGCTTCGTTTCCAGTCTCCTGATAATCTTTGTTGCCCTCCTCTGAATCCTCTCCAGTTTGTCTGCATCCTTCTTAAAGTGTGGTGCCCAGAACTGGACACAGTACTCCAGATGCGGCCTAACCAGTGCTGAGTAGAGGGGAACTAGTACTTCCCGGGATTTGGCAGCTATGCTTCTATTGATGCAGCCCAAAAGAGCATTTGCCTTTTTTTGCAGCCACATCACATTGTTGGCTCATATTCAGCTTGCAATCTACAACAATTCCAAGATCCTTCTCACTTGTAGTATTTTTGAGCCAAGTATCCCCCATCTTGTAACTGTGCATTTGATTTCTTTTTCCTAGGTGCAGAACTTGGCATTTATCCCTATTAAATGTCATTCTGTTGTTTTCTGCCCAGCGCTCCAGTCTGTCAAGATCACTTTGAATTTTGTTTCTGTCTTCCAAGGTATTAGTTGTCCCACCCGATTTTGTGTCATCTGCAGATTTGATCAGCATTCCCTGCACCTTCTCCTCCAAGTCATTAATAAAATTTTTGAAGAGCACTGGGTCCAGGACTGAGTGCTGCGGTACCCTGCTCATTACCACTCCCCAGTTCGAGAAGATCCCACTGTTAAGCATTCTTTGAATCCAATTCTGTAGCCAACTGTGGATCCACCTGATAGTTGTTTCATCTAGCCCACTTTGAGCTAGTTTGCTGATCAGGATATCATGGGGCACTTTGTCAAACGCTTTGCTGAAGTTGAGATATATGATGTCCACAGCATTCACAGAGTCCACAAGGGAGGTTACCGGATCAAAAAAATGAGATCAGATTCATCTGGCAGGATTTGTTCTTGACAAATCCATGTTGGCTTGGAGTCATCACTGCATTGTTTTCAAGGTGCTTACAGAATGATTGCTTTATCATCTGCTCCAGAATTTTCCCAGAGATTGATGTCAAACTGACTGGTCTGTAGTTCCCAAGTTCCTCCTTTTCACCCTTTTTGAAGATAGGGACAACATTAGCCCTCCTCCAATCATCTGGCACTTCATCCGTCATCCATGATTTCTCAAAGAGAATAGACAGTGGTTCTGAGAGTTCTTGTGCCAGTTCCTTTATTACTCTAGGATGCAGTTCATCTGGCCATGGAGATTTGAACTCATTCGAAGTAATTAGGTGTTCGTTGACCATATGCCTATCAATCTCAAGCTGCAATCCTGCCCCTTCAGCCTGTACTTCGCCTTTGCCAGGGGGGTCATAGACCCTCTTTTGGGAGAAGACTGAGCCAAAGTGGGAGTTGAACACTTCTGCCTTTAGAAAACCCCATGAATCAAGGTAAGCTGGAGGTGGTCAAACATGAGATGGCAAGATTGAACATCGACATCTTGGGAATCAGCGAACTAAAATGGACAGGCATGGGCGAATTTAATTCAGGTGACCATTATATCTACTACTGTGGGCAAGAATCCCTTAGAAGAAATGGAGTAGCACTCATAGTCAACAAAAGGGTGGGAAAAGCAGTACTGGGGTACAATCTTAAAAATGATAGAATGATCTCAGTACGAATCCAAGGCAAACCATTCAACATCACAGTAATTCAAGTCTATGCCACAACCACTGAGGCCGAAGAAGCTGAGGTTGATTGGTTCTGTGAAGACCTACAACACCTTCTAGAGCTAACACCAAAAAAAGATGTCGTCTTCATCATAGGGGATTGGAATGCTAAAGTAGGAAGTCAAGAAATCACCGGGATAACAGGCAAGCATGGCCTTGGTGTACAAAATGAAGCAGGACAAAGGCTAATAGTTTTGCCAAGAGAACATGCTGATCATAGCAAACACTCTTTTCCAACAGCACAAGAGGCGACTCTACACATGGACATCACCAGATGGTCAATATTGAAATCAGATTGATTATGTCCTTTGCAGCCAAAGATGGAGAAGCTCTATACAGTCAGTAAAAACAAGACCTGGAGCTGACTGTGGCTCAGATTATGAGCTTGTTATTGCAAGCTTAAATTGAAGAACGTAGGGAAAACCACTAAACCATTCAGGTATGACCTCAATCATATCCCTTACGAATATACAGTGGAGGTGATGCCAGAGGAACTATGGACGGAGGTCCGTAACATTGTTCAGGAGGCAGCAACTAAATCCATCCCAAAGAAAAAGGAATGCAAGAAAGCAAAGTGGCTGTCTGATGAGGCTTTACAAGTAGCTGAGGAAAGAAGGGAAGTGAAAAGCAAGGGAGAAAGGGGAAGATATCCAACTGAATGTGGATTTCCAGAGAATAGCAAGGAGAGACAAGAAGGCCCTCTTAAATGAACAATGCAAGGAAATTGAGGAAGACAATAGAATGGGAAAGACTAGAGATCTTTTCAAGAAAATTGGAGATATCAAGGGAACGTTTTGTGCAAAGATGGGCATGATAAAGGACAAAGAAGGCAGGGACCTAATAGAAGCAGATGAGATTAAGAAGAGGTGGAAAGAATACACAGAAGAACTATACAGGAAAGATCTGAATGTCCCTGATATCCATGATAGTGCAGTCACTGACCTTGAGCTGGACCTAACAGAAGCAGATGAGATTAAGAAGACGTGGAAAGAATACAGAGAAGAACTATACAGGAAATATCTTAGTGTCCCTGATAGCCATGATAGTGTAGGGATGTACGAAAGTCACTTACCTTTCCGCAGATTATGTTGATGGTGGGGGGGAGGCGTTCCGTCCCTCCCCCCGGAATCCTCGATGGGGGGGAGGCAATCCGTTCCTCCCCCCCGGAATCCTCCACGGCCGGCTATGCTCCGCGGCAGCTCTGCGGAGCAGCCGGCCAGGCCCAGCCCAGGCCAGAGCCGTCCGCAGCCGGATTTCCAGCCGCGGAGGGCTCTGGGGGAAAAAAACCCGTGTACGCAAATGGCAGTGGCTACAGCCGCCGCCATTTGCATTCCTTATTTTGGGCCATCTTAATCTACGTAAATATTTACGTATACTATGACGGCAAAAATAAAGGGGAATGCAAATAGTGCCCGCTACGCTATTTCCATTCCCCTTTATTTTCACCATCATAGTCTACGTAAATATGTACGTAGACTAAGACGGCCAAAAATAAGGAACGCAAATGGCGGCGGCCGTACCCGCCGCCATTTGTGTACGTGGTTTTTTGTGTGTTTTTTAAACCCAGCCATGATAGGCTATGTAGATCTTTACGTAGACTATCACGTCATTTTTTTTTTACAAAACAACACTGGAAATGGCGGCGGTGGCAGCCAGTTGGAAGACCAGCCACCACCAAAGCTGCCGCCAGAGCTGCCGCCTCCCGGAAGATCCGCCCCAGGTAAGTCTTGTCCTGGGGGGGATCGGCGAGGGGGGGCAGGCCGTTCCACCACGGAGTTCGGGGGGCCGAATGCACTGGCATTCGGCCTCACCGAGATCTGTGGCGGAATTCTCTGCCTTCCCTATGATAGTGCGGTCACTGAACTTGAGCTGGACATCCTAGAGAGTGAAGTCAAGTGGGCCTTAGGAAGCATTACTAACAACAAAGCTAGCGGAGATGACAATATTCCAGCTGAGCTATTTAAAATCCTAAAAGCTGATGCTGTTAAAGTGCTGCACTCAATATGCCAGCACATTTGGAACACTCAACAGTGGCCACAAGACTGGAAAAGGTCAGTTTACATTCCAATTCCAAAGAAGGGCAATGCCAAAGAGTGTTCAAACTACCGTACAATTGTGCTCATTTCACATGCCAGCAAGGTTATGCTCAAAATCCTACAAGCTAGGCATCAGCAGTATGTGAACTGAGAAGTACCGGAAGTACAAGCTGGGTTTCGAAGAGGCAGATCAAATTGCCAACATTCTCTGGATCATGGAGAAAGCAAGAGAATTCCAGAAAAACGTCTATTTCTGCTTCATTGACTATGCTAAAGACTTTGATTGTGTGGATCACAACAAACTATGGCAAATTCTTAAAGAGATGGGAGTACCAGACCACCTCACCTGTCTCCCGAGAAACCTGTACGAGGGTCAAGAAGCAAAAGTAGGAACCGGACATGGAACAACCAATTGGTTCAAAATTGGGAAAGGAGTACGACAAGGCTGTATATTGTCGCCCTGCTTATTTAACTTATATGCAGAGTACATCATGAGAAACGCTGGGCTGGATGAATCACAGGTTGAAATTAAGATTGCCAGGAGAATTACAACCTCAGTTATGCAGACGATACCACCCTAATGGCAGAAAGCGAAGAGGATCTAAAGAGCCTCTTGTTGAGGGTGAAAGAGGAGAGTGCAAAAGCTGGTTTGAAACTCAACATTAAAAAAACGAAGATCATGGCATCTGGCCCCATCACTTCCTGGCATATAGGAGGGGAAGAAATGGAAGCAGTGACAGATTTTATTTTCTTGGGCTCCAAGATCACCGCAGACAGTGACTGTCGCCATGAAATTAAAAGACACTTGCTCCTTGGGAGGAAAGCCATGGCAAACCTAGACAGCATAGTAAGAAGCAAATACATCACCTTGCCGACAACGGTTTGTATAATCAAAGCTATGGCTTTCCCAGTAGTAACATACGGCTGTGAGAGCTGGACTGAGCGCCAAAGAATTGATGCTTTTGAACTGTGGTGCTGGAGAAGACTCTTACGAGTCCCCTGGACTGCAAGGAAGTCAAATCAGTCAGCCCTATAGGAAATCAACCCTGACTGCTCATAGGAAGGACACATACTGAAGCTGAAGCTCAAATATTTTGACCACCTAATGCGAAGAGAAAACTCCCTGGAAAAGACCCTGATGCTGGGAAAGAATAAAGGCAAAAGGAGAAGGGGATGGCAGAGGATGAGATGGCTAGATAGCATCACGGATGCAATGAATATGAACTTGAGCACACTCCGGGAGAGAGCGGAGGACTGGAAGGCCTGGCGTGCTATGGTCCATGGGGTCACGAAGAGTCGGACATGACTTAACAACTGAACAACAACATTTCTTTCCTCTATCTTTTACTATGTACACATCTGAAGAAAGCCTTTCTGTTGCTTTTAGCATCCCTCGCTAACCTCAGCTCGTTCTCAGCTTTAGCCTTCCTGACGCCATCCCTGCAATTCTATTCTATCTGCCTGTACTCTTCCTTTGTCACTTGGCTTTCCTTCCTATATGTGTGATGTGTCCTTTTTTGTTGTCAGGTCATCTCTAAGCTTCTTGTGAAGCCACACTGGCTTCTTCTGTTGTCTTCCACCTTTTTTTTCTTGTTGGAATTATTTGTGCCTTTAGAATTTCTTTTTTTAAAAACTCCCAACCATCTTGGACTCCTTTTCTCATTAGAGTCACTTGCCATGGAACCTTACTTATCATTGTTCTGAGTTTATTAAAATTGGCTTTCCTAAAACTGAGGGTACATGTTTGGCTGGACTCTGCTTTTGCTTCTTTTAGAACCAAGAACTCGAGTATAACATGGTCACTTTCCCCCAGAGTTCCCATCACTGCTACTTTATCCACTAAGTCATCTCTGTTGGTTAGGATCAAGTCAAGGATAGCTGATCCTCTATTTCCTTCCTCCACTTTCTGTAGGAGGAAGTTATCAGCAACACAAGTCAGGAATTTTCTGGAGGGGCCATGTTTTGCAGAATTTGTCTCCCAACAAATACCGGGGAAATTGAAGTCCCCTGTTACTACTATACCTTGCTTCCTTGAAACATTGGCAATTTACTTTTCAAAAGTTTCATCCTCGTCTTCTCCTTGATTGGGTGGCTGGTAGTAGACTCCGACCACCATGTTCCTTTTATTCTTTGCTCCATTTATTTCAACCCAGATGCTCTCAATGGGGCTACCAAGCTCATCCTCCTGTATTTCTGTGTAGTGTGATATGTATTTTTAACATATAGTGCAACTCCACCTCCCTTTCTGTTCCTTCTGTTCTTTCTGAACAAGTTATATCCTTCCTTTACTGTATTCCAGTCTTGGGAGTCATCCCACCAAGTTTCAGTTATACCTATGAAGTCATAATTTTCCTCCCATATTAAGAGTTCTAGTTCGTTCTGTTTCCCATGTGCTTTATAGTCTGGCTTTCTTCCTACATGTTTTGAAGACTATTATTGGGCACTATTAGAGCTGTTCTCTCCTCTGGGGTGCATGAGCCTTTGTCCACTGGTACTCCCAACTTTATGTCTCCCTCCCCCATAGGATTCAGTTTAAAGCCCTCCTGATGAAGTTCTGCATGCTGTGGCCAAACATATTCTTCCCAGCCCTTGTGAGGTGCAACCTGTCTCTTGCCAACAGTCCATCTTTCAGGAAGTATAGCCCGTGGTCCCAGAATCCAAATCTCTCACGTCGGCACCACCTTCATAGCCAGTCATTCACCCGGAGTATTTTTCTTTCCCTTTCTATCCCTCTTCTAACTACTGGAAGGATGGATGAGAAAACTATCTGGGCCCTAAAGTTCTTGAGTTTCCTTCCCAGAGCTTCAAAGTCTGATGTGATTTCTTTGTAGCTCTGTAGCAGCCATATTAAGGGGTCAGACTAAGTAGCCTCATGTTCTTGCTGAGCTAGCATAGTTTGGTAGTGGGAACAGCAGAATTAACCTTCTCCTGTCAGCAAGGGGGGATTGCATAACATAGTCATGAGTTCTGTTTCTTTGCTTATTGCAGCAACTGTATCTCAGTTCTTTACATAGGATGCCCTATAACCCATTTCCTGTACTGTAAACAACTGTGCTAACTGTATAACCACAAGAGAGGGGGTGGGAAAAAGAGTCGCTAGTGTGTCATCAACTCTATAAAAGTAATGTGTGGCAATGCTTCGGGGCTTCTGGCTCTTTGGAAGAGATTCCAGCCTTAAGCCCACGCATTAATAAAGAAGTACTCATTTTCCTGCACTCCGTGGTCTCTCTAACTCTGATTTCTGCTACATAAATGGTGCCGTGACTCGGATGTGGCGGGCTCTGAGCCAGACAGGTGGCATTTGCCTGCTCTTTTTCACCGCAGCAGGAGGGAGACCTCGGCGCACATTTTCCCTTCTTGGCGCCACCAACCTTTTTGTTGGGTGAACAGGAGACCGCTTGCGCCGGGATCTCCTGAACAGCTGTGAGCATCAAGGGAACCAGCGAGCGGAGAAAGGAATTTGAGCCCTGCCTGTATCGCAGCTGCAATTGAGTTGAAACCCACATTGGAAGCCTTCAGGAGAAAGGCAAGTATATAGGGTAGAAAGTGGGCCCCGCCTTTAGGGAGAAAGGCCACTGGGCAGAAAAAAGAGGGCCCCACCTTAAGAAAAAGGTCAGTGTTGGTAGAACCTACTCCTTGCGGGTAGAAGGGGGGCCTGATCACACCCCCGAGCGGGCACCAGTACTCAGCACGGACAGGACTCAGCAGGAAGCTGAGGAAGCTGGGGAAGCCGTTTTTCCGCTCTAGTGAAAAGTGGGAAAAGTGGGTGGCAGGGACATATGAATGCAGTGGAGAGATTGATGACTGTGTGAGTGGCTGCTGCGGTTTCTGACGCATACTGTTGACGGTCCGGGTGCCCAGGCCAGTAGCAAAGTGCGTGGTGTGAAATTCCTTTTGTGTCAGCCAGTGAGACCCCTTACTCACTGACCAATCCCCTTCCCTCTTTGTGTCTGTCTCCATCTTAAGAGGGAGGCTATGGGAGGTGGGGGAAGCAAATCTTGCACCCCCTTGGGATGTATGTTGAAAATTTTTAAAAAAGGTTTCAGTGGAGATTATGGTGACCCCCCCATGAATCCTCAATGGTTGCGTACCTTGTGTGAAGTAGAGTGGCCGTCTTTTGGTGTAGGGTGGCCTACTGAAGGCTCTTTGGACCCCAGTACAATTAGCCGTGTGTATGCCATCATAGTTGGGGAACCTGGGCACCCTGACCAATTTCCCTATATCGATTCGTGGGATTCTGTGGTCCGCACTTCTCCTCCGTGGCTTAGGAAATGTTTAGAAACTCAGGCCAAGGTTTTGGTGCTTAGAAAAGAAAAATTAGCCAAAAAGATGCAACCAGTGTTAGAAGCCCCGCGTGAAGATCTGACAGAGCTAACGGCGTTACCACCCACCTACGCCCCGCTCCCACCGCGGGCCCATGTTACTGTGAGGCCGCCACGACAGGACTTAGATCCGCAGGCCCCAGTGGCTCCTGAGCCCATGTCATCTCCTCAGGCCCCCCGCAGAGGCATTGCCCCTCGCTTTGACTTAGAGCTGTCACCATCAGTTTCAAGCCCCACAGGCAGTAATTCACCGATCTCAGCTATGGTCCTTAACTCCCATATGTTGCCTGCCGAGACTTCCATGTCTACCGGATCGGGGGGTTCCCCCCTTACACCCCAATCAGCATTAATTAAGGAAACTGAGGAATTAAAGCATTGGGCAGATGATTTAGCAAAATCGGCGGTAACCCTTAAAAAATTGTGTTCCCACAAAACAAGAGAGGAGGCAAGTTCATCTACTACTCATCAGTCAGAGAATGAAGCACGGCCTCTGTTTCCTCTGAGGCAGGTCACCCAGATGATGCACAACCCGGATCCCGAAGCGGCACAGCATTATATCCCCGTCCAGGCGTATACTTATGCCCCCTTTACAACTTCAGACCTATTGAATTGGAAAACCCAGTATGCCTCATATACCACAAAGCCTCATGAGCTAGTGGAGCTGTGCTCCAGCATTATGGCCTCACACATGCCCAATTGGCAAGATTGCCAACAGCTGCTTCTAACGTTGTTTACCATGGAAGAGAGGCGACGAATCCATCAGCAAGTGGAACGTATTGCCCTGGAAAGAGCCCCAGAAAATCATGTAAATCCCCAGGGGTGGATGAGAGAGAGAGTGCCCTTAGCAAATCCCAATTGGGATCCCAACACACCGGCAGGCTTAGAGCGCATCACTCAATACCAAACCTTGTTGTTACAAGCCATGAGAGCGGGAATGAAAAAGTCTATTAATATGACTAAAGTCTCCGAAGTGCTGCAGGGTGCGACCGAGGCCCCTGGAGAATATTTGGAGCACCTCTTGGATGCATATCGCCAGTATACCCCCCTCGACCCCGAAGCCCAAAGTAACATGAAGGTGGTCAACATGGCCTTTGTTGCCCAGAGTTATAAAGACATCAGGAAAAAGCTACAAAAGTTGAGTGGTTTTGCAGGGAAAAATTTGACAGAACTTTTGGAAGTTGCTCAGAAAGTTTATGTGAATAGGGATCAAGAAGAAAAGAAAGAAAAGGAGAAGAGAATGGTCAGAAAGGCGGAACTGCTCGTGGCAGCGCTAGTGGGACCGCAAGACGGAGAAAGCAGAGGCAGAGGCCAAAGAGGACGTGGACGAGGAAGAGAGAGAGGAGGAAGAAGAGAATTTTTGAGAAGGAATCAGTGTGCCCAGTGTGGACAAGATGGGCATTGGTGGCGTGAGTGTCAAGGTGGAACCAATCAGACATATCAAGAAGAAAATAGAGGGGGCTACCACGGACGAGGAAGGGGACAGCCAAGCTGGCAACCAAACAATTGGCAGATACAAGGAGAATCAACCAAAAGATATGAGATAAATCCCTTCACAGGGATGGCTGCGACAGAAAGTCTCGAATAGGACAGACCGGGCCCCCTTAATCTTGGCCCCGGGGAGCCCTTGGTCACTGCCACTGTGGGGGGCCAAAATATCAATTTCATGATAGACACTGGAGCAGCCTCCTCTGTAATAACCTACCCAGTGGCACCCCTCACCCATCAAAAAGTACGGGTGGTGGGAGCGACTGGTGTAGTGGAAGAAAGGCATTTGTTGCAACAGAGGACTTGTCGACTCGGGAGTCACATAGTAGAGCATCAGTTTTTATATCTGCCCGAGTGTCCAATGCCATTATTAGGGCGTGATTTGTTGTCAAAGTTAAGGGCCCAAATATCCTTTGAAGAAGATGGAACAGCTGTTGTGGCCTTTCGACGGCCCCAGAAGGGTAAGCTCCTAACACTCACCTACCCACAAGAAGAAGAGTGGAGACTACATTGGACCATGCCAGTACTTGATGAAGAGCCGTGGCGAGCCTTTCAGGTGCCTGGGGTGTGGGCTGAAGATAACCCACCAGGAATGGCTAGATGTGTGCCCCCGGTTGTGGTCGAATTAAAACCAGGAGCAATACCAGTGCATGTACGACAGTATCCACTACCGCGCCGAGCGATACTAGGAATCCAGAAGCACCTAGACCGTCTGTTGAAACATGGGATACTCCGAGAATGTCAGTCACCCTGGAACACACCCCTCCTACCAGTAAAGAAGCCCGGCACAGACAACTACTGTCCGGTGCAAGACCTGAGGCTGGTCAACCAAGCAACCGTGACAATACACCCAGTCGTTCCCAACCCTTATGTTCTGTTAGGATTAATTCCAGCTGAAGCTACTCATTTTACTATTCTGGACCTGAAAGATGCTTTCTTTTGCATCCGACTAGTGCCTAAGAGCCAAGCCATCTTCGCATTTCAGTGGGAAGACCAATTAACAGGGAGAAAGACCCAACTGACCTGGTCCCGTTTACCCCAAGGTTTCAAGAATTCTCCGACACTGTTTGGAACTGCCCTAAGGTCAAGACCTCCAAAACTTTCGTTCTGAGCCAGGTAAAAGAATTTTGTTACCGTACGTAGATGATTTGTTTCTGGCAGCATCGTCAGAATCTGAATGCTGGCAAGGCACTCAAGAACTGTTACAACTCCTGTGGGAATGTGGATACAAGGTTTCCCGGAAAAAGGCGCAACTATGTAAGACCCAGGTGCGATATCTAGGGTTCATAGTGTCTCAGCACCAGCGAGAATTGGGTCCCGAACAAAAAGAGACTGTGTGTGCCTTGCCTGAGCCAGCCAATAGGAAGCAGGTGCGAGAGTTTTTGGGGGCTGCCGGGTTCTGTAGAATTTGGATTCCCAACTTCGCTGTAATGAGTAAGCCTTTGTATGAGGCCACTAAGGGTCCAGAGACGGCACCGTTTCAATGGGAAGAGCCCCAAAGAACATCAAAACAGCACTACTCCAAGCGCCAGCTCTAGGACTTCCTGATGTGACTAAGCCCTTCCTGTTGTATGTACATGAGCGAGACAACGTGGCCGTAGGAGTACTAACACAGCAGCTAGGCTCTTCGCAGCGACCTGTTGCATATTTATCCAAACAATTAGACCCGGTTGCCAAAGGCTGGCCAGCATGCCTTAAAGCCATTGCAGCAACAGCTCTCTTGGTCCAAGAAGCCGATAAGTTGTCAATGGGACAAGAGCTAACTCTCCGAGTTCCACATGCAGTACTCACCTTGATGGAGTACAAAGGAAATTATTGGTTCACTAACGAGCGCATGACCAAGTACCAAGCTATGCTCTGTGAGAACCCGCGAATCAAGTTAGAAGTGTCATCAAACTTAAATCCAGCCACGTTGCTGCCGATGGAACCAGGAAATCAACCCGAACACAATTGTATCGAAACTATGGATGAAGTTTACTCCAGCCATCCAGACTTGCGTGTTAGCCCATGGACACACCCAGATATCACCTATTTTACTGATGGAAGCAGTTTTGTCCAAGATGGAAAGAGGTACGCCGGCTATGCAGTAGTAACTAGAGACAAAGTCATAGAGGCCAACTCCTTGCCTATAGGAACCTCAGCCCAAAGAGCGGAATTAGTTGCTTTCATCCGAGCTCTAACTCTGGCCGCTGGACTCACTGTCAATATTTACACAGACTCTAAGTATGCCTTCACTACCCTCCACGCCCATGGAGCATTGTACCGTGAAAAGGGGTTAATAAACTCAGTTGGCCAAAGTCTCAAAAATGTAACAGAAATATCAGCCTTATTAGATGCTGTGTGGCACCCCAAACAAGTAGTGGTAATGCATTGTCGAGGACATCAGAAGGGAACCAGTGATGTAGCAAAAGGAAATGGATGGGCAGATCAAGTGTCAAAGCACGCTGCCCTCCAAGGTGAACAAAATAAAGAAAAAGAAGAGATGGCAGTTGTAATGACTCCGTTGTTCCAGGTTAACTTGACAGATGTGTGTCCAGCATATACTCCTGAAGAAGATCAGATGGCTGTTAATTCCCTCCAAGCCAAAAAGACGGCCCAGAAGTGGTGGGAGCTGCCAGATGGACGGATCTATGTGCCTCATCGGCTAGCCTGGAGCATCGTGCAGACAGCACATAAAGCTACTCATCTTGGAAAGAGCGCCCTGGCAGCACTGCTGCAAAAACAAGTTTACATCAACAGCATACACAGCCTTGTTAATTCAGCATCTGTGCGGTGTGTAGAATGTTCCAGAAATAATCCAAGGCAAGGAAAAGGGCCTCCACCAGGAATTCAGCAAAATGGTTCTCTTCCTTTTGAGGCCTTAGTAGTTGACTTCATCGACATGCCCAGAGCAGGATATTACCACCACCTATTAGTGTTTGTGTGTTCTTACACCAAGTGGGTAGAAGCCTATCCCACCCGGACTGAAAAAGCGAGAGAAGTTAAAAGCCCTAATGAAAGATATTATCCCCAGACATGGGTTACCTCTGTTTATTGGATCCGATAACGGCCCTGCCTTTATCGACAAAGTGTTGCAAGAAATTAACCGTTTACTCGGCATCCAATGGAAACTCCATTGTACTTACCGTCCACAAAGTTCTGGACAGGTAGAGAGGATGAATCGAACCCTCAAGACCCACTTAGCCAAGTTGTGTCAAGAAACCAAGAAAAAATGGATAGAAATATTGCCCTTAGCTCTGTTCAGAATTCGCTGTACCCCTCACAAAACTACTGGTTTGTCCCCATTTGAACTAATGTACGGTAGGCCTCCTCAGATCTTGATTGGATTGAGGGGAGACCTGCAAGAATTGGCAAATGTCAGTTTAAGACAAGAAATTCAGGCACTGGGCAAGGTTCTCCAATCCCAGCGCCGGTTTGTCTTGGAAAACAGACCCCCAATTCCCATTACAGAAGTTCATCCTTTCCAGCCAGGAGACGAAGTGTGGATAAAAGAATGGAAGGATGACCCTCTGACTCCCAGATGGAGAGGACCAAACACGGTTCTACTTTCCACCCCTACAGCTGTGAAAGTAGCCGGAGTTAAGCCCTGGATACACTGGACGCGAGTCAAGAGGGCAAGGGAGGGGGAGTGGGCGGTAAACAGAAATCTTGAAAATCCTTTAAAAATCATTCTAAAAAAACAGTAAGAAGATTCAGACTAGACCTTACTGTGGACACACTGGGAAACTGTCCACCCAGCGTACGGTCAGATCTGCAACTGGAGAATTGAAGAAGGGGACTAGACCCTACTGCGGCTAGCCAGGTGAATAGCTGCCCAGCGTACGGTCAGATCTCAAAAGAAGATTAAGTATGTATGCTGTCAAGTTAATAAAATTAATAGTATTGAATTATGCTTTCTTAATAAAATGTGAGAAAGGGGGGCCCGAGAGTCTGCCCCAGCAGTTTGGTGAAAATTATTGGCTCCATTTAGCCAACATTACTGGAACCAATCATTTTTGCCTGCCAAAAAACATACCCACCAGTAAGCTCATTCCTACTTGTTTAATACCTGTCTGTAATCATCCTGAAAAAATTAAGAAGGATACCATGTTAAAAGTTTATAGAATAAGTTTAACTTATTCCCAAAATGCTGATTGGGGTGTAGTTTCAAAAACCTTACCCCCTGCAGAATTTTATCTAAACACCCCCATTGTTGCTGCCACAAATGCTACGTGTGCTCAAATGATCAATTGTCAAAAATATGCAAAAAAATGTAAAACTATCCCTGGCTCCCCCTTCCATTGTAATGAAATTCAAAATATATCCTATAATGAAGCCCATATACTTTTGCCCAATGGGTGGTTTTGGACCTGTGGTTCCCGTACCTGGTCATTTATTCCGGCCAACTTATCCAACAGCCAACCATGTTGCCTCAGTCGCCTAGCACCATTTCTTCCCCCCTGGCCAACTAAAAAAAGGATTACAAAATGGCAGCGCCGGGTACTCCAGCTAACCGAAAGTTGCAATAGCCACTTGCAACTTTATTCAGATTCAGAAAAATTGGCGTTGGCAGTCTCATTAGTTGGAGTTCCAGGTCTAGCATTAGCCGATGGTTTAGAAATTAATCGGCTAGCTTGTGCCATGGCCAAAAGTATAAATGCCACCTCACAAGCACTGACCCTACTAAATAAAGAGTTTCATGACCTAAGGGGTGCCGTTTTAGAAAATAGAGCTGGAATAGATTACCTCTACCTCCTCCATCATCTGGGCTGTGAGACACACCAAGAGCTTTGTTGTTTTAACCTGACTGATAACAGCAATGCTATAGGCAGACAGATGAACAAATTGCACCAAATAGTCAACGATATCAAAATAGGGCACCATGATTGGCTCGATTGGTTGACCTCTTGCCTTCCAGATCTCAGTTGGCTCAAAGCATTATTTGTTTTGGTTCTACCAGTAGCATTAATGGGAGTACTGTTATGTTTTTGTGCCCCGTGGATAATACGTTGCTTAACTAATCTGTTTACTGTCTTGACCACAAAGACTGCCCCCAGCTATGCTCTAATGGCTCAGCAAGATGTTAGATAAAGAAAAGTAAAATGCTATGCAAATCTCGCAATATGCTCATTTTGCTAATTACATTTTTAGCTCAGGTAATCAAATGCTATAATTGTAATAAAATTATGCGTTTAAGGGGGGAGTGTAGCAGCCATATTAAGGGGTCAGACTAAGTGGCCTCATGTTCTTGCTGAGCTAGCATAGTTTGGTAGCGGGACAGCAGAATTAAACTTCTCCTGTCAGCAAGGGGGGATTGCATAACATAGTCATGAGTTCTGTTTCTTTGCTTATTGCAGCAACTGTATCTCAGTTCTTTACATAGAATGCCCTATAACCCATTTCCTGTACTGTAAACAACTGTGCTAACTGTATAACCACAAGAGAGGGGGTGGGAGAAAGAGTCGCTAGTGTGTCATCAACTCTATAAAAGTAATGTGTGGCAATGCTTCGGGGCTTCTGGCTCTTTGGAAGAGATTCCAGCCTTAAGCCCGCGCGTTAATAAAGAAGTACTCATTTTCCTGCACTCCGTGGTCTCTCTGACTCTGATTTCTGCTACAGCTCCACTTGGTGGTATCATTTGTTCCCACATGAATGAGAAGAAAGGGATACCTGTCAGTGGGCTTTATGATTGTAGACAACCCTTCAGTCATGTCTCTAATCTGTCCTCCTGGGAGATAGCATACCTGGCGAGTCCATGGCTCTTTGCGACATACTTGGGTTCCAATCCCATGCAGCAAGGAGTCTCCCGCGACTACTACTATTCTCTTCTTGTTGTTGTAGGCCTTAGTTTCATTGCCTCTGCTTGACTGACTTTCAGCCTCTTGATTGCTCTCATGTGGGGTCCCTTGTAATTCTTCTCTGCAGGCTGTCCTTCAGTCTCATCCTCAAGTACCTGAAAATGGTTCCACTGCTTCCACTGGTGCAGACTGGCTTCTAGTCCTTCTGCTCTTAACTGTCACCCTTTTCCACAGATTATCCTGTACTTCATTTTTCCTCGCCTCAGCATTTTCCTTTTCTGCCTCAGCTTGCTGTTGCTCTTCAAGCTTCTGTTCTTCACTTTGCTGCCGTAGTTCCACCGTTCTGTCCAAGAACTCCTTGTCTTCTCTTATTCCCTGGAGGGTTGACACTTGCTGCTCCAGTCTTCTTACCTTTTCTTCCAACAGTGTAATCAACTTGTTGCACATGTAGGCCATGTTGATCTCAGGCAAGAAAGCAAACATTGCACACACCTTGCAGGTCACCAGCACTGGAGAGTCTTTTCCTTCCATAATCTCTATTCCTTTTATGTTTCTAGCTTTCTTATGGTACAGGGATAGCCTGTGCTTTGTCCTCTGTTCACTGGGGGTTAACCACAGCATCCCACTAACATGGACGTGTGTGTTACAAGAAAAGAAATTGAAAACAAAATTTGTTAGGGACCACCCCCTTGACCTCCTCCGCTGAACTCTTGTTTGCTCTCCCTGTTCGCGTGCTCTGATCGCTCGCTTGCTGGGAGCTTGCTTGCTTGCTTGTATAGCCCCTTGCTTGCTTGTATTTTCTATGCATGATATGGATTTTGGAAAAGTCTCAGGAGTGACACACAAAATTGAGTTCACAATGAATATGCCTTTTAAAGAACAGACTAGAAGGGTATCACCTTCTGATTTTGAAGATCTGCGTCAACATTTGAGTGAATTAGTAGCATTGGGTGTGATTGAAGAAATGTGCAGCCCATACGCCTCACCAGTGGTGCTGGTGTGTAAGAAAACTGGAGCACTTAGAATAGTGGTAGATTATAGAAAGCTTAACAGCATGGCTCAAAAAGATGTTCTGCCACAAATTGAAAGATCCACTGCCTCGAATTGAAGAAACATTTGCATTGTTGGCAGGAGCAAAGTGGTTCTCCGTATTGGACCCCAAAATTAGATATGATCAGATAATAGTCGAGCCAAGTGATTGGCCCAAAACAGCCTTCACCAAACATTTGGAAATTGGCAGTTCAAAAAGATGCCACAAGGACTAACAAAAGACCCAGCTACCTTCCAGAGGATGATGGAGCATGGCATGCATGGCATGCGTCTAACTGAGACAGTAACTTTTTTTAGGTGATCTGATTATTTTCTCAGCCACTCATGAGGAACATGAAGAGCATCTCTTGAAAGTTCTGAAAATGACTACAAGAATATGGATTGAAGTTGGCACCTTCAAAGTGTAAACTGTTTCAAATTTCTGTAAAATATTTGGGACATGTGATTTCTCAAGATGGAGTTCACCCAGATAAAGAGAAAACTGATGCTATTACAATGTGGCCAATGCCAACTGCTATAAAATAATTGCGCAGAGTTTTAGGATTTGCTGGATATTACTGAAGGTTTATTCTCCTATTGCAAAACCTTTGAATTCCTTTCTTACTGGGGGTGGAAAAGGGAGGAAATGGGATAGAAGACAAACCCTTGCTGGTAGATGGGATGAAAATTCTCAAAATGCTTTTGAGAGTTTAAAATTGAAACTCACCACTGCACTACTTCTTGGATTTGCTGATTGGAAACTTCTATATATTCTTCACAGTGATGCAAGTTTCATTGGGCTAGGAGCTGCCCTGTACCAGGTACAGAATGGAAAACCTCGAGTCATTGCTTATGCTAGCAGAGGACTGAGTTCTAGTGAATGCAATTATCCAGTTCATAAATTAGAATTTCTTGCCTTAAAGTGGGCCGTTTATGATAAATTTCATGATTTTTATATGGTGCAGAATTTAGAGTGATGACAGACAACAATCCAATGACATATGTGCTGAAGACTGCAAAAATGGATGCAGGTGGTCACAGGTGGGTGGCAGCTTTGTCACTGTACAACTTTTATATTGTCTGAAAATCTGGAAGAGCAAATGTAGATGCAGATGCACTGTCAAGAAGGCCACATGAAGTTATACTAGATGACAAGGAAAATCTGAAACAACACGAGCGTGCTGCTAGAATGCTTTCTCGAGCTCAGCCTAACCCCGAAGAGTAGAGTATTTGGAACAATGAAGTCTGTAAGGCAATTATGTAAACTCATGAAGTACAGATAGGTGCTGAATCAAATAATTCTGGGGAGGAAGTACTAACATCTAGAAGGGTTAGCAGAGCACTGCTATATGACAAAGACAGCATACCAACATCCTTTGAGAATCCAGACCTTTGGCCTGAAAGACCAGATCCCTCCAATTTTCGCCCTTTACATTGGAAGCAGTTATAGAGACATGACAGATATATTGTTCGTGTGATTCATTTCTTGGAAACTAGACCCTATTGAACATGTTGGGAACACTAAAAGACCAGAAGAAAATTAACTGGAAGTTGTTAATAACAGAAAAGGAGATGCCACCCCTGAGTATGTGGGAGAGGACTCCTGCTTTCAAGCTACTGAAAAACTTAGCCTGAAAATTAGGAGTCTTGTAGAAGATGTCTAAATATTGCACCTTATATACTTCAGCTCTCTCTCTTGACTTCTTTTCTACTCCTGTTTATCTAGTGTGGAGATGTATATTCACCTTTTCATCTCTCTCTCCTCTACCAACAGTGGGCTGGTTCACATACATGAGTAAATTTCTCTGCTCACACCCAAAATAAAGAGATGAGACACAGTAACTGAGTGAACCAGGGCCGCCACTTTATTCATTTTAGACCATTAGGTCAGCCTGCCCCAACCTGGTGCCCTCCAGATAGTTTGGGTTTCAATTCCCATTCGCCCCAACCAGCATGACCAAAGGTCAGGAATCCTGGGAACTGTATTCTAAAACATCCTGGATATTGAAGTCCAAAACATCTGGAAGGCACCAGGTTGGGGAAGGCTGAATTAGATCTTCAGTGAAACGTAACAGCTGTATGGGAAGTAATGAGGCAGGAGCCATGCTGTGCCCTTCTCTACACCTCTTTGGTTAAGGGCAAGCTAGAATAGGGATGTTGCAGGCATCCTGCTGGGGCTTGAGGCCTGGCAAGAAATTGCTGGCTCAGCCCCCCAGACGCCAGTCTGCGGATCACTGTGATTGTCTGGCTCAGCGTGCTCTGAGCCAGGCAAGTGCAGCGATTAGGGATGTACGGACTGTGCAAAATCTGCTATGTCTGAGTTTTGTGGATTGTCAGGCTCCTTTTGGTCCATCGTCCGCTCACAGATGGATGCAATTTTTTTGTCATGCAGAAAAATACGCAAATAATTACGTAAGAGGTTTTGTAACAATTTACATAATTTACCTTAGCACGTAACATTTAATTCCATTCCCCCAATTCCATTTAACTTTTCCTCTGCAGAAACGTGCGTATTTTCCTGCAAATAAATATGTGTAAATTTTGGGAAAGTTAAAAAAACATCCACAAGTCCACAGACTCTGCATGCCTCTGCAAGTCGGATTCTTAGAAATCCGAGCTCATTTTAGTTTGTCTCAAATTTCTTCATCATCCCTAGCGGCAATCCCCGATCCTTCGCCAAGCCGCAAAATGGTGGCTCTTCCTTTCTTGTAAATTCCCATTTGCAAATGATTTACAAAAAAGGTCAAGCTACCATTTTTATGTAAAATGGTAGCTTGGCAAGGGATCTAGAAGCTGCGCACCAGTCACTGAGTACCTGTGCAGTGGCCAGTGGCTTGCTGCATATCGCAAGCAGAGATAGGCAGCTAGTGGGGTCCTGGCACATGACATGCAGTGCGCGGCATGGGACCTGGTGAGTTAGTCCATCCCTAAGCCCAAATGGGAGCAGTACATTACCCACCCCCACTGGCCACATCATATGTGCTGAGGGAAGCCCTCCTGACCCTACTCCATACTGAGGAATGTATTCATGTTTGAAATTAATCTCATAGCCAAAGGTAGCTCTTAGAACACCTGCAGCTTAAAACCATCATAAATAATACAATGTAAGTAAATGTATACAAACGTTGTGCCCATTAATATACCAATGGTTCTGGCATTCAATACAAATATTACTTAGCTGCCAGAAGACCATAAATCTCAGTATGCTTAAGTGAATCCTTTTATACACTGTTTCAGCAAACCTTTTATTTTTCCAAGCCATCTGTTCCTCAGCATACCTGGAATCCATTTGTTTTCTCATTTGCTTATCTATTATATGAAAGAGATAAAACAAGTGCAGGTGTGAGAACATAATATATTTTAAAACTTTTTTTAAAGGCACAAACAACAAGTCTGTGTCTACAGGAGCTTCCTGTTTTATTTTAAGCAGGAAAATACTCTGCATATAGAGGTTATATTTACTGCATATGTCAGCCTTCCCTAACCTTGCACCCTCCAAATGTGTTGGAGTGCAACTCCCATAATTCCCTGCCAGTATGGGCAGTGGGAAAGGCTGGCATACGTGGAACTTGGACTAAAGAACCAGGGAGTCCCCCCTGCTCTTGAGAAGTTCTGGACATGCATCGGAGCTGTCAGTTCCTCCCAGTTTCCTACTGGGCCCAAGATCATAATCCAGAGAGAGTTACACATGCTTAGCCCACTGAAATTGATAGGACTCAATATTTTATTTATTCATTTCATTTCTATACCGCCCAATAGCCAAAGCACAAAAGCACATGTTAAGCTCATGCCCTCCATGGGCCTTATGTGCAGTCAGGTTCAAGATCAGATCAGATTTAGTCTTTCACCAAACAGGATGATAAAATGGGAGCAGCCTAAAAACACAGTAAAATTGACTAAATAGATCATCCCAATGACTTCAGTATTAAATAATAATAAAAGTTATCAGAATAAAAATGCTTCCCACAGAGGAGGTCAGGGAGTGATTGTCATAACAACTGAGATGTTGTTGTTTTTGACAGTCTACCATATTTGATAGACAGATAGAATATTTATTTCCATGATTCTTAAATTCTGTGCTCAGGTTTCTCTGGATTGTACTCTGCTTTTACAAAATCTACTCAAAAATACGTTCATTTCCATTTATCAACTTGTGCTTTAGCTTTGATATGATAAATCACATTGGGGAATAAAATCCATTTAAAAAACAACATCCCTTTCCAAGCCAGTCTGAGACCAGATGGTGACATTTTTCTTCATTATCTTCCTAATTTTTTTGAGGATTTCACTTGAAAAGTCAAACTAATTACGGAGCTTTTGAAACACAGATGTTGATAAGAAAAGGGCATAACCTTTGGTTTTGGATTCGATCTTTTACTCCCGAAGACACGGCACGCAAATGAAGATTTTTTTCAGGCGATATTGTTTTACCTTTATAGTTCAGCTTTGTGGGTAAGGAAGGCTCTTGGTTAAAAAACAACAACTGAGAAAATATTCAGGTTATGTTGCAGTTACACACTTCACCCGTATCTCTGAAACATTAATGAAGAACTCAGTTACCACAGAGATTTGGTGAACATCTACGTACATTGCTCCCCGAAGTTTGAAATTTGACAGCAGTCTTGTAGTGGAGCAGGAACACAGGGACTGCTGCCCCAGCCCAGTACCATTTTCACAGCAGGAGTAATGACATCATCTGCCAGAGCAATATCTGCCAGTGTTGTACAGCTGAGGGTGGGGGTGCCGACTGTCAGCTTATCCTAACAAATTGGGTATTATGCTATGTACTGCTGCTCTTTGGGATATAATGGTTCAACACAGATACCTGCATTTTTGGACTCTCCTGGGGGATGTTATAATGAACCTGCATGTCAAAATTTAGTACTACACCTCCGTTTGACAGACAATATTTGTATTGCACATTAAAAACACAGACAGCCACATTGGTCCATGAAAAAAATATATATCCAAAAATCCCCAGTTGGGCAATGCCTTTATTGGGACTAAATAAAATGCCACCCAAAATTGTGCAAGCTTTTGAGTTCACCAGAACTCTTCGTCAGGGTAGGTAGTAAATAATAGGGAAGTTTATTTTTACCACCCAGACTAATGGTGGCATTTTGGTTGGTCCTATAAAAGGTATCACCCAACTGTGAATTTTGAAAGTTTGGATTGGTTTTTCATAGCTCCTAGAAACCAAGATTATAATGATGTGGTAAGCTGGTTTGAAGTAGAATTTGAAGGGCAATTCCACCTAAATGGAGAACAGACTCCCTTCAAGGAAAACCAGGTAAGAGGAAAAGATTTGCATCACTGGAGGACTTCCTATGTTCTGTCCAGCCTTACTCTTCTGCTACATGTCCAACAGCAGGAATTTTGTTGCAGTGCTTTGATGGCCTGCTATAGATTAAGCACCATGGTACAGTGCCCTGAACAAAGACATAAAAACATTCCAAATTCAATTCCATTCTTGATTTGCATTAAAGCTGTGATCATATGTTCCTTTCCTTGGGAGTAATCCCACTGAACTCAGTGAGACTTGCTTCTGAATAAATGTTCATAAATAATGCTGCACAGCTTTCTCCAGGAATATTTTGTAGAATAATTCTGGCATCTACATACCATTATCTAATTTGGGTAATGCCAATAATTATCCAAATTCATTCCTGTCTATCAAAACCTGTTATTTAAACTTGCAAAGATGCTTATTCCTTCCTTTCCTCTTCATCTGGAAAGTGTATCAGGTAATTTAGGCTACAATCCTATGGTCCTTGGGAGGGTGGGATTTTGCAGAGGCAGTGTGCAGTGGTTAGAGTGTTGGACTGGGACTCTGGAAATCGGGGTGGGGAGATCTTCATGACAATGGAATGAGAAGCGTGTTGGAGTATTATCCAAATTTTCAAGGAATCAGCTTTGGTCCATCAGGGACATATGAAGCAAGAAAAGCGGAATGTAACGTACCTTAAAAATCCACTTTTCATGGATCACACAGCGCTTGAAAGCAACGTACTTTCAGATGGGGTTGGGGGAGTAGAACGGAACATCATCAGCCTGGCAGGTTCTGCTCAAGAGAGAGGCTTGTTTCTCACCTCTGTCCAGGCTCCCCCCAGCTACCCCGTTATTATCCCTGATAGCATCTGAAGGCTGTCCATGAGAGCACCCCACCATAGGGATGTACAAAAGTTCCGCCACGGATCTCAGGGAGGCTGAATGCCAGTGCATTCAGCCCCCCGAAATCAGCGGCGGAACGGCCCGCCCCCCCCGGGACGAGACTTGCCTTGGGCGGATCTTCCTGGTGGCGGCAGCGGCTGCGGCGGCAGTTCAGCGGCTGCGGCGGCCGGTCTTCCGACTGACTGCCGCCGCCGCCATTTCCAGGTTAAAAAAACAAACAAACAAAAAAAGTGATAGGCTACGTAAAGATTTACATAGCCCATCATGGCTAGATTTTAAAAAAACACCGTGATAGGCTACGTAAATCTTTACGTAGCCTATCACGGCTGACTTAAAAAAAACCCGCGCGTACACAAATGGCTACGCTATTTGCGTTCCCCTTATTTTCGCCGTCTTAGTCTACGTAAATGTTTATGTAAACTAAGACGTGCCAAAATAAAGAATGCAAATGGCGGCGGCCATGGCCGCCGCCATTTGCGTACGCGCGTTTTTTGGTGTTTTTTTTAAGTCAGCCGTGATAGGCTACGTAAACATTACGTAGCCTATCACGGCTGACTGCAGGGATGCAAACGGCGGCGGCTACTGCTGCCACCATTTGCATCCCTGCTAGCCAGCGGCTGGATGTCCAGCTGCTGGCGGAGCCGGCCGGCGGCTCCGCAGAATTGCTGCGGAGCACAGCCGGCCGGCCAGGATTCCGGGGGGAGGGACGGAACGCCTCCCCCCCACCATCAACATAATCCGCGGAAAGGTAAGTCACTTTCGTACATCCCTACCCCACCAGTGCAATTTCGCCCCATTCCAGCCAACAGTCAGGGAGTTGGAGCTCCCATCTCCTTTCTTCTTTTCCATGGAGTAAATACAGGGATCTAGCCGCTTTACCCATTGACAGTCTGCAGCCTGTCTTTCCCACTCATAAAACCCCAGTTGTGTACTTCCATGGAGTAAATACAGCGATCTAGCGGCTTCACCCATTCTCAGCCACCCTCTGTTGCCTGGTTTCCCCCTCCCCGAGAATCTGTAGAGTCTTTTTCCCATTAAGAAAATCAGAGCTGTGCTGTTACTAGCTATCTAGTGAGGGGAGGCGGCCAGGAGCGGGAGCCTGCAGCCCCAGTATTTTGCTGCCTTGATATGGTGATACAATGAAAACTAAAGAATGCGCCAGAGGGAAGAGAGGAGGCGGCCAGAAGAGGTAGCAGCAGCACTAGCAGAGGGAGGGAATTCCAGCCAGCCCGTTCCCTTCCCTCTGTGCAGGGAAGTGGGAAGTAACACAAGCATCAGAGAAGCACATAATCATGGCTCTCAACAGGGCTGGGCTGGGAAATGGAGGCTAGTTACACCCACTGGCGAAAAGGAAGTCCAGCGCGATTCTGAAGGCACAGAAGAGTGCACTAGCACTTTGATGGGTTGGAAAGGCAGGCTAGTTACTCTAGTTACCTAGGTTACTGAGGCCATGGCCAGGTGAAAGACACACTCCTAGGAATGCCTGATCATACTGAATTTAAAGCGGAGGGATGGGCACACAGCATCTCAACTGCAAGGGAGCTGAATCGAAGGGAAAAAAGTAAAAGTAATGTGCTAAAATGTGGCTTCCCCACAGGTAAACTCCAGGGTGGCTTTGGACTGGCCACAACATCATGTGCTGCAAAGGACCTCCAAACAGTTCCAATCCTCAGTAAATTACCCATGAAGATGGCCCCCAGGTTCTAGTCCCCACTCTGCCATGAAGCTCACTGGGTGACTTTGGATCAGTCACTGACTCTCAGCCTAACCTACTGACAGAGTTTTGGGAGGATAGAAGGGAGAGGAGGAGGACATGCAAGCAGCATGATACACTGACAGCAACAATAACCAAAGGGGGCTGTTCAAAAGAGCTTTGGATTTGATGGTTCCTCTCTCCCTCTCTGCTGCTGGATTGCTCTGCCCATGTTTTCAACCTGCCTTCTCCAAACTGGTGCCTCCAAATGTTTTGGACTATAACTGCCACCTTCCTAATCATTGGCCATGCTTGCTGGGACTGATGGGAGTTGAAGTCCAAAATCTGGAGGGCACTAGGTTGGGGAAAGCTGTTTTAGACAATGTTATAGGATAACAACTGTAATGATTTGGAAGGAAACATTTGAAGAGAAGTTCTGCAATACTGTTTACTATGTTCCTGATGGCATCAGTATTAGCAGCTGAATCCTGAAATCCATATCACTTGATGGAAGGATAAGTATCTCATTTGTCTTACAAGGATGACATACCACATCTTGTAAGTACCTAATGAACCAACAATTTTAGCATGAGCTGAATGCAAATTATGCATTCTATTTTCTGGTTAACATGGGAAGATCATTGGAGCAATGCTGGCTTTTATGTTCTTGAGGGGAAAAAATTGTCATGAAACCATTCGTCAAGTATTGTGTGGTATCCATGCACAGAAGAAGCAGGCTAATGAAGGCATATGACAATCTTTTATTGATAAATGAAGGGGTATCACTTTCAGGTTATGCAAATGTAGCCAGAAAACAGATCAAGAAATAAGATGCCTTTTGAAGAATTGAGATGCCATCTAGTGGATATAACCCAAAGGGGAAAACCACATAATCTGTTCAGGAGCAGGAGGAAGATGTCACCTGAAGATAGGACTTCGGCTTTTGAGGGTTATATTCCTCAAACCACTATGTAATGCTACCCAATTTGGCTTCTATTGAGTTTTTAAAAAACTTAAAATTAATCTCCATCTTCACTAATATAAAAACTGAAAACGTCTGTTCTGTACCTCACAAGGAACCTGTATGTTTCACTTAAGGTTTGAGCCGAACCTGAGTAATTGCTAGATTTTATTTTATTTTTAAGTGGGGGATCATCCATTATTTGCTTCTTTGTCTCAGCAATCCTAGGTGCAGCCTGAAACCTACATAGCACCTAATAGAGTCTAATTCAGTGAAGTCTGCTATCTCTGCCTACATTCCATTTTTTGACTATGAAGAATAATGAAATCCTATTCATGTCTACTCAGAAGTAAATCCCATTCGGTTCAATGGAGCTTGCTCCCAGGTAAGTGTGTGTAGGATTGTAGCCTAAATTAGGGGTGGATGGATGGATGGATGGATCTATCAGGTCTCTTTCCACAAACTTCCTCCATTTCCCTTCTCTAAGTCCATTCTATGAAGGTTCCATGCGGATTTTTTGTACTCATTTTTGTACACATCCACCCACCCACCCATTAACTAAGGGATGTTTGTATGCATTTTTGAAAAGTCCGCATTTTCTTTGTCTACTTTTCAAATGCATGGATTTTATCAGATACATTTTTCCTGTTCTCTGGAACACATCACAAGTCCGGAAATGTGAAAAGTCTGCATGCAAGATGTGTCCAGTCTATGTCCATTTGTGGGTGGTGCAAATTGGAGGAATCCATAGAAAGTAAATTAAAAAAACTGACAGTAGATTTCTCACACAGCCTGAACCAATGCTGACTTTGTGACTTCAACATCATGCCAGCTTTTTTCTCTTTCTCTCCTTTCCCCATTCCCCCTGGTGCTTTGTTTAACATCCAGCCTGATGAAGGATTCTGGAGAACTCAAAGGCTGCTCAATTTGTGGCATTTTGTTTGGTCCAGTGGAGGCTGGTGGCTCTGATGTCAGTGGGGCAGTGAATCCATTCAGAGTTTCAGTCAGAACCAGTCAGAACTCTAAAGGAGTTAACTAAGGTCCTTTGTTTCACACCTTGGATAGCTCTTTTAGAGTTCTGACTGGTTCTGACTGAAACTTGGAGCAGTTTTACTGCCCCACTGACATCGGAGTCACCAGCCTCCACTGGTTTGGTCCCAATAAGGTTATTGCCTCCATTGACTATGGCTTTCAGAAGTCATCCTATCATTCACAGATAAAGGGACTCTCCATACCAGCCTTACCCAACCTGGTGCCCTCCAGATGGGTTGGACTACAATTACCATCATTCCCAGCTTGCTGTTGTTCGGTTGTTAAGTCGTGTCCGACTCTTCGTGACCCCATGGACCATAGCACGCCAGGCCTTCCTGTCCTCCACCCTCTCCCGGAGTGTGCTCAAATTCATACTCATTGCATCGGTGATGCTATCTAGCCATCTCATCCTCTGCTGTCCCCTTCTCCTTTTGCCTTCGATCATTCCCAGCATCAGGGTCGTTTCCAGTGACTTTTCTCTTTGCATTGGGTGGCCAAAATATTTGAGCTTCAGCTTCAGTATCTGTCCTTCCAATGAGCAGTCAGGGTTGATTTCCTTTAGGATTGACTGATTGGACCTCCTTGCAGTCCAGGGGACTCATAAGAGTCTTCTCCAGCACCACAGTACAAAGGCATCAATTCTTCAGCGCTCAGCCTTCCTTATAGTCCAGCTCTCACAGCCATACGTTACTACTGGGAAAACCATAGCTTTGATTATATGAACCTTTGTCAGCAAGGTGATGTCTCTGCTCCTTACTATGCTGTCTAGGTTTGCCATAGCTTTCCTCCCAAGGAGCAAGCGTCTTTTAATTTCATGGCGACAGTCACCGTCTGCGGTGATCTTGGAGCCCAAGAAAATAAAATCTGTCACTGCTTCCATTTCTTCCCATACTATATGCCAGGAAGTGATGGGGCCAGATGCCATGATCTTCATTTTTTTAATGCTGAGTTTCAAACCAGCTTTTGCACTCTCCACTTTCACTCTCAACAAGAGGCTCTTTAGATCCTCTTCACTTTCTGCCATTAGGGTGGTATCGTCTGCGTATCTGAGGTTGTTGATAATTCTCCCGGCAGTCTTAATTCCGACCTGTGATTCATCCAACCCGGCGTTTCTCATGATGTACTCTGCATATAAATTAAATAAGCAAGGTGACAATATACAGCCTTGTCATACTCCTTTCCCAATTTTGAACCAATTGGTTGTTCCATGTCCAGTTCTTACTGTTGCTTCTTGTCCCTCATACAGGTTACTCAGGAGACAGGTAAGGTGGTCTGGTACTCCCATCTCTTTAAGAATTTGCCACAGTTTGTTGTGATCCACACAATCAAAGGCGTTAGCGTAGTCAATGAAGCAGAAATAGATGTTTTTCTGGAATTGTCTTGCTTTCTCCATGATCCATTGAATGTTGGCGATTTGATCTCTAGTTCCTCTGCCTCTTCGAAACCCAGCTTGTACTTCTGGTAGTTCTTGGTTCACATGCTGCTGAAGCCTAGCTTGTAGGATTTTGAGCATCACCTTGCTGGCATGTGAAATGAGCGCAATTGTGCGGTAGTTTGAACACTCTTTGGCGTTGCTCTTCTTTGGAATTGAAATGTAAACTGACCTTTTCCATTCTTGTGGCCACTGTTGAGTGTTCCAAATGTGTTGGCATATTGAGTGCAGCACTTTAACAGCATCATCTTTTAGGGTTTTAAATAGCTCAGCTGGAATACTGTCATCTAACAACTAGCTTTGTTGTTAGTAACGCTTCCTAAGGCCCACTTGACTTCACTCTCAAGGATGTCCGGCTCAAGTTCAGTGACCGCACTATCATGGCTATCAGGGACATTCAGATCATTCCTGTATAGTTCTTCTGTGTATTCTTTCCACCTCTTCTTAAACTCATCTGCTTCAGTTAGATCCCTGCCTTCTTTGTCCTTTATCATGCCCGTCTTTGCACAAAACATTCCCTTGAGATCTCTGTTTTTCTTGAAAAGATCTCTAGTCTTTCCCATTCTATTGTTTTCCTCGATTTCTTTGCAATGTTCATTTAAGAAGGCCTTCTTGTCTCTCCTTGCTATTCTCTGGAGATCCGCATTCAGTTGGATATATCTTCCCCTTTCTCCCTTGCTTTTTGCTTCCCTTCTTTCCTCAGCTGCCTGTAAAGCCTCATCAGACAGCCACTTTGCTTTCTTGCATTTCTTTTTCTTTGGGATGGATTGAGTTGCTGCCTCCTGAACAATGTTACGGACCTCCGTCCATAGTTCCTCAGGCACTCTGTCTATCAGGTCTAAACCCTTCAATCTATTCCTCACCTCCACTGTATATTCATAAGGGATATGATTTAGGATACCTGAATGGTTTAGTGGTTTTCCCTATGTTCTTCAATTTAAGCTGAAATTTTGCAAGAAGCAGCTCATGATGTGAGCCACAGTCGGCTCCAGGTCTTGTTTTTACTGACTGTATAGAGCTTCTCCATCTTTGGCTGCAAAGTACATAACCAATCTGATTTTGATATAGATCATCTGATGATGCCCATGTGTAGAGTCGCCTGTTGTGCTGTTGGAAAAGAGTGTTTGCTATGATCAGCTTGTTCTCTTGGCAAAACTCTATTAGCCTTTGTCCTGCTTCATTTTGTACACCAAGGCCATGCTTGCCTGTTATCCCGGTGATTTCTTGACTTCCTACTTTAGCATTCCAATCCCCTATGATGAAGAGGACACCTTTTTTTTGGTGTTAGTTCTAGAAGGTGTTGTAGGTCTTCATAGAACCGATCAACCTCAGCTTCTTTGGCCTCAGTGGTTGTGGCATAGACTTGAATTACTGTGATGTTGAATGGTGTGCCTTGGATTCGTACTGAGATCATTCTGTCATTTTTTAAATTGTACCCCAGTACTGCTTTTCCCACCCTTTTATTGACTATGAGTGCTACTCCATTTCTTCTAAGGGATTCTTGCCCACAGTAGTAGATATAATGGCCACCTGAATTATATTCGCCCATGCCTGTCCATTTTAGTTCGCTGATTCCCAAGATGTCGATGTTCAATCTTGCCATCTCATGTTTGACCACCTCCAGCTTACCTTGATTCATGGGGTTTTCTTGGCAAGAATACTGGAGTGGGTTACCATTTCCTTCTCCAGTGGACCACATTTTGTCAGAACTCTCCACCATGACCTGTCCCTCTTGGGTGGCCCTGCACGGCATAGCTTATGGTTTCACTGAGTTATGCAAGCCCCTTCGCCACAACAAGGCAGTGATCCATGAAGGGGCATTCCCAGCTAGGGGTGTGCAAATCAGCAAAACTCAAGCTTACCAAAGTTCTCCAAATTCTATCTTGACACTCATTCCAACTCAAGTCCATCTCAGATTGCGACCTTTGTTTTTTTCTTTTTGCACAAAAAACTGTGTGTATTTTTGTGTGTATTTTTCCAAATGTACCCATCAATTGTGCACATCTTTGAAATGTATGCATTCTTCTCCCATTGACTAAAGCATATTTCTGTACATTTTTTAAAAGTACGCATTTTTTCATGCACATTTTTCAAGTGTACACATGCTGTTGAACATTTTGTGTGTGTGGGTCTGCGAATCACATTGCAAGCCTGGAAATGTACAGACTTTGACTTCATATTTTGTCTGAGTCTGTGTTCAATCCAGAAGGTACAAACTGAGTAAATCCTGATAAAAAGGGAACAGAAATTACTTTCTCCTACATCCCTATTCCTAGCCAACGTGTTTCATGACCTCAGATGGACCAGGCACCATTGCACAATGCTAGGGTTGTAGGGTAAAAAGATCCTGAATCACAGACTTTATGTTTGCTTTTACAACATGCACTATGATTATCTGATTTCTCACAGTATAAGGATATATGCTCAACTTTATTGACAAAGACAAATGATCTGTACAGCTTGATCATAGGGATGTACGAAAGTCACTTACCTTTTCGAAGGGTGACATTTGCCGTGTGGGGAAGGCACTCCATCCCTCCCCCCGAAATTCTCTCCAGCTGGCTCCACTCAGCAGAGATTCTGCAGAGCTGCCAGCCAGGGCCGCCTGCAGCCAGACATCGGGCCGCTGGGCAGCCTGCACAGGGACACAAATGGCGACTGCCGTAGCCGCCGCCATTTGCATCCCTATATTTTGCCGTGATAGGCTACGTAAATATTTACGTAGCCTATCACGGCAAAAAACCCCAAACAAACAGTGAACGCAAATGGTGGCGGCTACAGCCGCCATTTGCATTCCTTTTTTTTTTTGCCGTGTGATAGGCTACGTAAATATTTATGTAGCCTATTATGGCAAGAAAAAAGGGAATGCAAATGGTGGCCACTACGCCATTTTCGCCCCTCTCTTTTCTCCTACTTCTAGCAATGGCTAGTTCTAGATATAGGTGATATAGGTACAGATAATAGTATAGGATGCTCATGAGGCTATTTCTGACATAGTCATCTTTCTCCTCAAAGAAATGTCCCATCAAGAAAGAGTTCAGAATGCAGAAGTCATATGGGCTTTGCAGGAAAGATCTGCAAGCAAGATATTCAATTCTTCCCCAGTTTTGCCCACTGATCTTTCCTGCAAAATCCATATGGATAATTTGATCTACCTTTCTAGTATAATAGTTGCGACCATCATTTACACTGCAAAGGCAGGAAGAATCTAGGGATTCCACCCAAGGGAGGAAAAACCACTGTGACGTCTGTTTTAACGTTACATCTGTATGCTCCCTCAGTTTGTTTTGTACACACAGAGTGGCAGCATCTTTCTGGCTATGCTAGAGCAAATGGTGTTCCTTCAAAAAAGAGAGAGGCAGATCTCAGAGGACATACATACAGTGTTTGTCAAAGCTGCTTTTGGTATGAAATGCAGTTTCTCCTGGACATGCTGCTAGGGTGGCATATTGTGTTGACACCATCCATGTGGAGGGCAAAGAGTCTTCTGCCCAAACCACCAAAGGATGGTTGGTTACAGATGACTGGTTAATCTATGGTCACTGCTTGCAAATTATGATGGTGTGAATGTGACTATGTGGAATGCGGGGGAGGCTGGTGGCTCCAATTTTGGAGGGGTAGTGATTCCATTCTGGGTTTTAGTTAGAACCAGACAGAACTCTAAAGGTGCCATCCAAGTGCTGCACCCTATCCCCAAAATCGGTTCAGTGACTTGGATAGCACCGCTGGGCTCTGGCTGGTTCTAACTAAAACCCAGATTGGAATCGCCGCCCCTCCAAAACTGGAGCCACCAGCTTCCACTGGTGGGCTGACCATCTATCCATGTAGTTGGGCAAGCTGTAGCTAGGGATGGATGAATCTGTCTGCTTCACTTTATCCTTCATTTGGCTCTTTTAAATCTCAAATTCTTTCCATCCCAAATATGAAGAAATTCGATAATTATGGGCAAATCCTTATAAAAACTGAACTAAAACAAAATTCTCACCCATCTGCATTAGGCTAATTCAGAGGTACAGCTATTCCCAGCATGGAGAGGACTGTGCTGTGTACCTGCCCATCATACAGCTGTTAACGATGAGGATCCTGTCAGAAAAAAAAAGGTGGCCGGCAAGCCTAATTCAGCATCAGCACCACAAACTTGGCTGATTCAAAGTCAGACTTTTCAAAGCTAAGCACCCCAAGCCCCCTGGCTGGGTGGACCAAGCTGTCTGTTTCGGTTTCTCCCACAACCCCCCTCCCTTTTTTAAGACCTCAAATTCTTTTCATCCTGAATAGGAAGAAATGTGCAAATGTTGGTAAATTCTTATCAAAAAGTAACTGAAACGATAATCTCACCCAACCCAAGTAATATTTTACTAGAAATCTGAGGAAGTGGGAGCCTGCACAGTAAAATTCTTCTCACCACTCACCCATATGGTTATACCCGTCTTGTTACATGCGCACCATGAAAGTTTTCAAGAGGCATGTATGCAATAAGTGGTCATCTGACACAGCTCAGAAATATGTCCATGAATGGCTTTCTGAAGAAAATGGGATATTTTACAACTTCCTTCCCCAACCTGCCAGATTTCTTGGACTACTAACATCACCCCAGCCAGCATGATTGGGGAAGATTGCTTTAAATAAATAGTATTCCATTCTCAGGTTTTATATAGATAAGTTTGATGAGAATTGATTTATGGCTCCCCTGGATTTTTTTTTTTTTTGAAGTGATGCCTTAACCTTGCTGGTTTCTTATATTGGCAAAAGTAGTGGAGAGATGTAAGTAACTAGCTGCATGTTTCTACAGAGATATTTTAAAAGCCTGTATGATACACACACACACACACACACACACACCATTTTACACTGAGTTGAGATGAAGAGGAGCCATTAAATGTTGTGCTGTTGGCAATTTTAATATCTGTCTTCCCACTCTGTAACTTGAGCAAACTGCAGCCTTGCAGATCCTTTATGTACAATTTTCAGTGTATAGGATATGCTGAAACTTCCAATGGGTGTAACTGCACAGGAGTCAGGCTTTGTTAAAAGGAAACAAGGAATAGCTTTACTGAGCTGATTTGAGTGGGGTTGATTTTGCTGACCTGGAGCCAACTCACACAACAATTTTTCAGGCGGCAAATTCACCAAGGACTCACTTTTCTCTTGTATTCTGAAAAAAACACTTTTTCTGTCTTTTTCCAGGAAATGCTGATTTGAACTCTCAGCTACAAAGGTGGTGTTGTGGGCCCCACCTCCTTCATAGGGAAGGGAACTACAACCCCCATCTCCTGGACCAGGACCATGGAATCAATGTGCAACAATGGTTCACTGAATCCACATTATGCCATTGGGTCAATCAAATAAGTATACAGCTGGAAGATTCTATCACTGGGCTTGAGTTTGAGGTATGTACTCAAGTAAGTGGGGAATTCTTGAAGTGACCTCAGCGTAGGAGCATAGGAATATAGGAAGCTGCCTTATATTGAGTCAGACCATCTGAGTCAGACCATCTGCCTTATACTGAGTCGGTCCATCTAGCCCAGTATTGTTGATACTGACTGGCAGCGGGTGGCTCTCCAGGGTTTCAGGCAGGAGTTTTTCAGCCCTACCTGGAGATGCCAGGGATCAAACTTGGGACTTCTGCACAGGGTCAGCACAAGACCTCCTGCCACCTGAGGTGGGAGATTGTGCCACTCCCCTCTCTTCTCTCCCCCATCCCCATGTTGATGACAACAACAGTGACAGTAGCCACCCGCTCCCTGCCTCTGAAGATGAGAGTGGTGGTGGGTGGTGGTGGCATCAACCCTTCCTCTCTTCCCCCCTCCCCTCAGTGCCTGCCTGCCCCTCTCTTCCCTCCCACCCAGCAGGGGCAGGGGCACACTGCAGGCCTCCCCCTCAATGCCTTGCTGTGAGGGCCCCTTCCTCAGAATGAGGCATTTGTGGGGAGATGGCCTGGGAGACTCGCTGCCAATGCTTCACTCTAAAGAAGGACCTCTCACTGCGAGGCATTTGGGCCGGGCTCTCTGGAGAGCCACATTGGCTGCTTTCTATTCTGAGTGGCCAGCATTGCTTCTCAGAGAGTCTATCCACCCAATGTCATACTCTGAGGGGTCCTCAAAATAAGCCTTTGGGTGGGTGGTGCTCCAGAGAGCTGTGTCAGCCTTTTTCCTGCTGCGTATTTGCTAGCACAGCTTTCTGGAGTGCCAGGTGGGCTGATGCCTTTCTTTGAGAACGCCTCAGAGCATGGCATCAGCCTACTCTTCTGCTCCAGAGAGCCGCGCCAGCCTCTCTCCTGCTGTGGCATTTGCTGGTGCAGCTCACCAGAGTAGCTGCCCAGCCTGTGCCTTGCTCTGAGAGATCCTCAGAGTGAAACAGAGGGTGGGCATTGATGGCTGCACTGGAGAGCCATGCTGGCTGGTTCCCTGCAAGCAGGGGAGTGTCCCGCAGGGCTCTTTGGAGCAGCAGTGGGGTGCAGTATTCTCCTGATGGCAGAGCACACAGGAGCCACCACCTTTGGGATCTGCCACCTGAAGTGGGGGAATTCACCCCTCCTCATGGGAGGGCTGGCCCTGTTTCTACATGCAAAGCAGATGCTCTCCTACTAAGCTCTACCACTTCAGCTGGGGCTGGGAAATCCTTCCCTGCCCTCTTCACATTTCTCTGGGCAATGACTCAAGTACAGGTGCCTGCACATGTCCGCATCCTTCTTCCCAAGGTGGACTCTCCTGATTGTACTGGGGGCATTCAGTCTGGGCCCAATTCCTCAGGTCTGGATTCCCAAGTAATCCCCCCCCCCTGTCCTTTTGCTTTTCCCTTTGGCTGCCTACATTCCTGGGATTTTACAGACTCATACCTTCTGTCCTCTCTCTCCTTCTCCTCTACCTTCATTCCCCACCTCTGGCTCAGTGCTCTCTCTCTCTCTCTCTCTCTCTCTCTCTCTCTCTCTCTCTCTCCCTCCTTTGTTCTGTCTCCAGCTTTCCTCTCCTCCATCTCTGCTCTCTCCAGTGGTGCAGTTTGAGCTGGCCGAGCTCCAGGGCCCCACAGCTCAGTACCCCCCCGCCAACACACACACACACAAATGATCACCCAGAGAGTGGAGGATGACAGGGCAGTGTCAGACAGCCCCAGCCACAGCACCTGGGCCAGCATGGCTGACACTGTTCTCTGCATCATCTTTTCTTCTTCTTTTAAAAAGCATTTTCTAGTCAGGGCATGGCTTTGCCAGCATCATGCTCCTTAAAGATCTGGCTGATTATGCCTTCCAATTGGATTGGTGGATATAAGGGACAGGACCTTTTTGATGGGAGTGACGCGTTTGTGGACTCTTACCAGTGGAGGCTGGTGGCTCCGATGTCAGTGGGCTGGTGAATCCACTCCGGGTTTCAGTCAGGACCAGTCAGAACTCTAAAGGAGCTATCCAAGGTGCTTTGCACTCCTTTAGAGTTTTGACTGTTTCTGACTGAAACCTGGAGAGGATTTACCACCCCATTGACATCGAGCCACCAGCCTCCACTGACTCTTACCTTGGGGAAATTTGCTGAGCCCCCTCTCTTTCCCTTTTTTTCAGGTGGGCCTGGAACATTTAATTCCATCAAATTATGTCTCCACTATCTCCCATTAGCATTTCTGCCCAATTCACAGGGTCCATTTAGATGCTTCCCCCCCTCATGTCCTTTTTCTGCTCATTAAGGGCATCTCTTTTTGTTGTTCAGTCGTTAAGTCGTGTCCGACTCTTCGTGACCCCATGGACCATAGCACGCCAGGCCTTCCTGTCCTCCGCTGTCTCCCGGAGTGTGCTCAAGTTCATATTCATTGCATCGGTGATGCTATCTAGCCATCTCATCCTCTGCCGTCCCCTTCTCCTTTTGCCTTCAATCTTTCCCAGCATCAGAGTCTTTTCCAGAGAGTTTTCTCTTTGCATTAGGTGGCCAAACTCTGCACCAGCCTAAAATCCCACATTTAACGTGGGGCTTTCTGCTTCTGTTTTAAATGCAGGATCACAACGGACTCCCTTGACACGTGCTTCCTCCCCCCCCTTTCCCTTCCTTTCCCCCCTTATCTGAGTCTTCTGTATGTTTCATTGGTCTAGCTCCTCTTTTGTGGGTATTCCTCTTTTCACAGAGGGAACTGAAGCAGAACTCAAGCGCTGTAATTTGATAGCTATTATCTCTGATTCTTTTAACAATGGAATAAAGGTAATTTAATGCAGGAGATGTCCTGGGGATTGATAATGTCATCTAAAGGAGCAGCAAACTTCCATGAGTAACCAATCTCAGTAGCAGGATAAAAGCTCCAGATGAAGTCCGAAGAGTGGGCTGATTGTAAGTGAAGTGCAATATATAAGCTAGGAGCTCACAAAATACTAAGACAGAAATGTGCTTCAAAAATATACTTGTTTGGTCATGGAAGCTGCTTCCAACACTCTCCATTTGTTCCTAGCTTGTACATTATGCTGCTCATGCAAGCAAAACATTCATATGAACAGGAAAAAGGAACACATTACATATGAACCAGCCAAAAGGCAAGAGAAGCAGCAAAGACCTCTGCCTTAGACTCCCAAAGAGATGGGCAGGGTTTGTGGACAGTTACAGGACAATTTGTACAAATAAATACATACATACATACGTACATACATACATACCATTTGGGGGTTTAGCAGCTTTGGAATGTTTAGCAGCTTTGGAATGAATTGCTCTTGTGTTTGTGTTCTTTCATGGTCAGAACCAGCACTTGAATTGTGCCCAGAATCGAACTAGGAGCCAGTGAAATTGTTTACATGCAGATGTTATATGTTCCATGTGATAGGTACTCATCAACAATCTCATTTCCATGTTCTAGACCAAGGGTGGTTTCTGAACACCACATAAAACATGTTGCAATAATTTAATGCGGATGTTACAAAGCCAAGAGTGACACTTGTAAAGTAAGCATTTTCCAGGAGAGGGTGCAATTGGTGCACCAGCTGAAGGTTATGAAAAACACTCTGTCCACAGATGCCACTTGGGGGCATCAAGGAGCACAGCTGGGTCCATGAGTACCCCCAAATTGTGAACCCGATCATGATGGGAGACTACAACCCCATCTGCAACAGGATAGATGCCAGCTCCAGAATTTGTCACACCTAGCCATCATCAGTGCCTCTGTCTTGTCTGGATTCAGGTTCCGTTCATTTGCCCTCATCCAAACCATGACTGCTTTCGGAACATGTGATTCAGAACTTCAGTCACCATACCTGGATGAGATGGAAAAGAGTAGTAGAGCCAGGTATCATCAGCGCAGTGATGCTATCTCAACCCCAACCCCTGGTGACCTCACACTTCCATGTGGAGCAGCACAGGAGACAGAACAGAATCTTGTACTGCCCCAGCCTGGTACCTTCCAGATGTTTTGGACTACAACTCCCATCATTCCTGACCATTGGCCATACTGGTTGGGGCTGCTGAGAACTGAAGTCCAAAACATCTGGAGGGCACCAGGTTGGAGAAGGCTGCAGCAGCTATGTGACAGAACAGAAAGGAGAAATGATACATATACTTGGCTAACTTGAATGAATGATTTTCACTTCTGGCTCAGTGCTATGTCTCACTTTATGGTCTGTGCTTAAAGTTCTTCTTTTGGTTTTAATGGGATTAGCTGAGATGTGACTACAGTTTGAATTATTCTCTGATGGCATCTTATCTAGTTTTATCTATTTGTTTATTAATTGATTAATTATATTTGAAGTACTTATATATCACCCTATACAACACTCTCAGGACAGTTTACAAGGAGAAGGAAAGCAAATTAAATATACTTATGAATAAAACAGACCAACACAGAAATAAAAATAAAAGCAACATGTGGCAGAGATAAATTAGAAGTTAAAACAAGCTAAAAGAGTTGGGAAAATAAAAAAAAGTATTTGCCTTCCATAGTGGAAGACCTTTTCCCAGAGGCTTTACACAGATTGTGAACCCCAGCTGCTTGTGATGAGTCTCTGACATCTCCTCTTTAGCAGTACATAAGGGTGACAACTGTTAAGAGATCTTACTGTAGATAATTTTGAAAAGCATGGACAAGAAACTGCTCTGAGAGGAAACAAACAGATATCTTGGAATTCATGGACGGGTACCAAGGAGAACTCCTTGCCCTGAGAAGGAGGTGGACCTGTGAGACAGGGTGAGCCAGTGATGTAACTGGCTTAAGTTGCTAAAGTGAAGGAGTTAAAACCTTCCTGCATCTAGGGATGTATGGATTTTGTAGAATCTGTTCCATCTGCATTTCAGGGATTGTCAGGAGCCTTTTGTTCCATCATCTGCTCATTGACAGAATTGGATTTTTCCCCATTTCCCAAATTTGCACAAATTCACATTTACGCAAATGTGCATTTGCTTACATGCACAAATCCCCCTATGCATTTTCAATCTTTAGCCTATTGGAGGAAATGTGCATTTTTGGCTGGTGTTTTTTTTTATTTCACATATTTTTCTACAACTAAATTTGCATAAAATTCTGGAAAGTTTAAAAAACAACACAACAACAACAGTCCGCAAGTCTATGGGATCCATGCGACTCAGGAAAAGCTGCTGTACTGCGGAATTCGTGGGTCAGATTCACAGAAAGCCAAACTCATTGGATTCCATTGCAGATTTCTCCAACACCCCTACCTGCATATGATGTTGCCTCAAGATCCATTGGATGAAGGCAGGCTTGATGTGCCCCTGCCTGGTGAAAGGATGACACAGTGGCTGAATGTGGATCCCTTTGGCCCCAATAACAGATGAGAAAAGTTCCATTTTACAGGTTAAGAGGCTTAACCTCACTCACATCTATTATGCAGAGGACTAACTTTGGCTTGGATTCTCACTGATGCTCTCTCAGTGGGAGTGTCTCCTCAGCAGAGTTCTGTCCATGGGATGCTTCCACTAGTGGAAAAGCGTGGGGAGGAAAATCCCCCCCACCTTGTGAGTACAGTCATGTCACAGGGCAAGCAAGGCAGAAAACCTGCATGGGGAAAAAATCAAGATGGCTGAACACCAGGAATCCATTTTTGTGCACATTCCTATCTTGTAATTTATACCAACGGAGCAAACCATGTGCAGTGCGTCAGAACAGGAGTGATGCAAGGCTACTCCACATGCAGAAGTGCTGAAAACAGGCACTGGAAGGTTTTTATACAGACCCTTCAGAGGGATATGAATTGTCACAATGCTTCAGTGTGCACAGTCTTTTACAATCCAGATCTAAGAATGTGTGAGGGTTTGACTTTGGTAGATCTTTAAACTGATTTTTCCATCTTGAGCTGACTGCCTCGCCAATGACTTGGCTTGCTGCAGAACAAAGCGTGCTTTAGTGTTATATGTGATGCCTGGATTACTTGGTGTAAATGCACAGAGATCAGCAATGTATTTCAGAGAACGAAAATATATTCCTTCGTCGTCTGTTTGTTGACGAGAGCTGACTCTTCAATATTAAATTGCTACCAGTGTATCTGTTTCACACACCCAAAATTACTATCCAGAGGGTATATCCATATTAGTCTACTGCAGGAAAAACCCCCAAAGAGACTTGTTGTGACACCTTAAAGATGGATAGAGCAGTCATATTAGGTTGATGGTTCTCATCCATTCCCATAGCATCCTTAGGGATTCGGCGATGATTCTTATAATTTTCCATCAGAGAATAGCATCTGCACTTGAAGAGGCCAGTAAGTATAATGCAGACTTATAGAGAGCCAGTGTGGTGTAGTGGTTAGAGTGTTGGAATGGGACCCAGGAGATTCATGTTCTAGTCTCCACTCAGCCATGAAGCTCACTGGGTGACTTTGGGCCAGTCACTGACTTTCAGCCTAACCTACCTCACAGGGTTGTTGTGAGGATAAAATGGAGAGGAGGAGGATCATGTAAGCTGCCTTGTGTTCCTTGTAAGAGGGGGGAAAAATGGGATATAAATGTAACAACAACAGCAGCAGCAGCAGCAGCAGCAGTAAATATGAAATGGCCAGAACATAAAGGGAGCTGGGCACAGGAGGTCAGAATAGGTGCAAGTTGATAGTAAAACTAGGGGTGGGTGAGAATTTCAGTTTAGGTCAGTTTTGGTAAGAATTTATCAACATTTGCAAATTACTTCATATTTGGGATGGAAAAAATTTGAGATTTTAAAAATCCAAATGTGATAGAAACCAAAACGAACAGATTTATCCAACCAGGCCCAGGACTTCCAGCACTTAGCTCTTAAAAGTCTCGGTTTGAATCCCTGTGTATTCAAGCATGTTTGTATTGTTGAATAAGGGTTGCTGCCCCTTTTCTGCTGGGCTCCTTGTCTTTAACACTTGTCAGGCAGGTACAACATGGTCCTTTCTGCACTGGGAATAGCTGTACCTGTTGAATCTGGCAAGTGCAGATGGGTGAGAATTTTGTTTCAGTTCATTTTTTAAAATAACAATTCAATATTCAGAAATGTCTTTTTATTAGGGACAGAAAGAACATGAGATTTTTTTTTTTAATTGAATGTTGGAGAAAGTGAAACAGACAGACTTATCCATCCCTAAGTATCACTTGCTGAGATACCTTTGTGATTCTTAACAACATTAAGGGTACTGGAGCCTGGCTCCGTGGGATGTGTTTCAAAGTGAGCTATTAATGAGGATAAGAATAAACATTTGGCTGAAATATTAAATCAAATCTCCCCCTCCTTTTGGGAAGGGCTGCAACTCAGTGGGTAGAGCACATGCTTACATGCAAAAGGTTCCAGGCAGTGGAGACTGGTAGCTCCAATGTCAGTGGGGTGGTAAATCCACTCTGGGTTTCAGGCAGAACCAGTCCGCACCTTGGATAGCTCCTTCAGAGTTCTGACTGAAACCCAGATCAGATTTACCGCCCCACTGACATCAGAGCCACCAGCCTCCACTGGTTCCAGGTTCAATTCCTGGCATTTCCAGGTAGGGCTGCAAAAGACTGTGATCTGAAAGCCACTGCCAGTCCGTTTTAGACAATACTGAGATGGACAGACCAATTGTCTGACTGCACATAAGGCAGCTTTACTTTGCATGAATCATGTTCTGATGTTGGCTTTGACACATTCTTTTGTGTTTATCTGGGCCAAGAAAAGAACATCAAACATCTTTCTTTGACTTTCCACTTCTCAGCAAGTTTATATCGTCAGCTGTTTAATCCTTTTGTTATTCAGCTGTCCATTTAAAAATGGCAATTATCAATTTCTTCAAGCAAATCCCTGTCTTCTGTCTTTTGTTGATAAACTAGTTGGAAGGAACATACTGGGGCAAGATTTTGCCCTCCCCTCATCTATGGCTTATACACTGTTTCAAGGACAATGGGGCTCTAATCTTTGTGAAGTCCTCTAGGTGCTACGGTGATATCTGTGATAACAATTAATAAGAAAACTATGGGCCTAGATAAAAATAAAATGTACTGACTGTTCCAAGGAAAAATAAACAGGATATTTAACCCTTCTTTCACCATTCTACTCCCTTGCAGAACTGGCATATCTACCTGTGCCAACGAAAACTTCCACTGAACTGGACTAAACTATAGTTCACCGATTTGGCTTGACATGTTTATGAAAACACTCTGTAATTATGTATAAATAAAATTTATGGTTTCATTACATCTTCCATCCTATCATACATCCTATCATACATCCCTTGGTGCTCTGCATATTGCTTGTCCCAGGATCAGAATGGGCCACAATGAATGTAGCAAGTGAACAGAATGAATGCACTGCAGAGCTATAGTGATGTTGCTTTTTGAGCAACCCAATTTAAAAGCCATGGGTAAGAACCTTCCTGAAGCATTCCTCCAATCCCATGTAAATCTTTGTGACTACTTCAAGTCCCAGCAGAGCCAGAGAGAGGACTCTGAAACTCTAGTGCTTGCCAACTCCTAATGCCCAATATCAGAATGCTCCAATTTTCCAAGCTGGATCCACTCTGACTAGGCATGGGCGAGAATTTTGTTCAGTTCCTTTTTGATAAGGACCAATATTCTTGAATTTCTTCAATAACAAGACAGAAAGAACCGGGATTAAAAAAAAGAATGGAAAAGAAAGCAAAACTGACAGATTCATCCATCTAGGCATGACTCCCTGTGTATTTTACAATGTTTGTAGTGCAGAATTAGGGTTGCCACCTCCTTTTTTCTAACAGGCTCCTCATCTTTAACAGCTACATGGCAGATGGGTACAACATGGCCCTCTCCATGCTGGGAATAGCTGTGCCTATTGAATCTGGCTGCTGCAGATGGGTGAGAACTACCTCTTCACACAGCGCATAGTCAAACTATGGAATTCCCTACCACAACATGTAGTGATAGCCACCAATTTGGATGGCTTTAAAAGGTGATTGGACAAATTCCTGGAGGAGAAGGCTATCAGTGGCTACTAGTCCTGATGGTTATGTGCTAGCCCCAGTATCAGAGGCTGTATGCCTATGTACACCAGTTGCTGGGAAACATGGGCAGCAGGGTGCTGTTGCACTCAGGTCGTGCCTGTGGGTCTCCCGTCAACAGCTGGCTGGCCACTGTGTGAACAGAATACTGGACTAGATGGACCCTTGGTCTGATCCAGCATGACTCTTCTTATATTCTTATGTTCTTATTCTTTTGATGAGAATTTACCAAAATTGGCACCTTTCTTCATAAAAGATATTGAAAGAACTTGAGATGTTTTTGTTCAAAAATGAATGTGGGAGAAAGCAAAACTGACCCATCCATCCATCCATCCATCCCTAATTCTGACTGCCCATGGCAGTGGAATGTGCCATATCAGGGCCAGCCGGCCAGCCTTTTCCTCTGTGTAACCTTTTCCTGACCCTTACAAGAATATTCACAGATCAAAGAGCTCTTCAAACTGTCCCTCCAGCTCTGTAGAGAGATTTTCCCTTCAGTACCAGCCATCTCATGGAATCCCCCTGCATCTGAGTGATGAAAACAGACACATTCACTTGGCATTATGTAATTGCTCATAGGCAATGCAGTAATATATATGCAAAGCTAGTGAGCTGCTTCCATGGGATCTGAAGATATGCTTGGCCCATATTTATGACACATTTAGATACCACTGTATTGCGTGAGAGGGGTCCCCTTCCTCAGAATCACACTAAAACCTTTTTCTGAAATCTGCTCCTCACATCACTTTTAGAGACAGAAAATAGGTGTTGCCTGTACTGTGTGAATAGGGGTGAGGGTCTCTTCAATACCTGTCCCACCATAGCACCTGAAGCCAAAAATACTGGGATTAATTACATGTGAGAAAAAGTAGTGACTACTTGTTATAGTCAGAGTGGGAGGTGATATATGTGTAGGATTCAATATTGTCTTTTTGCCTCACTTTTCCATCTATTATTCCATAATAATGGGCTACTTCACAATGGCTCTTCTGAGTAGATAAGCTGTAGACAGACTTCATCTTGGTTCTGAGAAAGATAACAGAGTTCATGTATTAGAGAATTCGAGAAAATTAACTCCTATCCAAGTCTGTACTGAGTAACTGATAGAGATTTATGGTCTGAAAAATGCCATGACCTCAGGCCTATCAGTACCTGTTTAGCTTTCTATTCAACTACTGTAACAATGAGGCTGTGCTCAGTTTAATGAAGTAAAATAGTAATAAAAGGGAATTAAAATTTAACTTCCTCTGGAGTCTTTGCAAGAAGTTACTGAGATCAGTTCTAATGTCAAGGAACTTATTTGGGGACCATCACAGCAGTTTAACAGTAAAACTGAAAGTCAGCTTCTTTTGAAGGCTATGGAATAGGTAGAGGTTCAGAAACATGTAACTGGATTGAAAGGCTGCCATGGTTCACAATGACAGCAATTGACTCAGGTTAAATCTTGTGATATTTTAAAAAGTATACTTAACAAGATGGTGCATTCTGAAAAAAAAATGGTGCAGAGTGTTTACTGAAGCCAATGTAAGCCATCTATCCTGTGGAAGCTAATGAGAATTTTTATCCATGTTCTGTCATCGGCAAATAGAACTCAATGAAAGATACTTTAAAACTTGTCCCACTTCTGTCCCTGCCTTGCTGTTGGACTGAGAGATGTTGTATGTGCAGGAGAAATTCTGTCCACTGTGTGGTTGAATGGCTGAAAATTTTTCTATTAGTGTCATTGAACGCTGTTATGACTTCAGTGGTGATGGTGGTGGTGGTGGTGGTGGGAATGACCTAAAATATTGGGTTGCATCCAAAGGGTGGAGCACAGACATAATCAGCCATGACATCTGCAACTGAACAGTTCAGGTCAGGCTAAATATTTGTGTAGAATTGTGAAAATTTCACAGTTCTAATGCTTTTTGGTCAACTGATAGCCTAAACAGGAAGTGGTGGAGAGCTTTAAACTTTGTAGTTCATTCTATTAAGAGTCTGCTGTGGTGCACTGTTTACTTTGTATTATAAAAGGTCATCTCCCTTTGCTGTGTTTTTTTTCTCCCTCTTCAAAACATACATTCCTCATGAGCTATGAAAAGGCTATGAAGGAGCATACATTCCATGCACATAAAGAAGCATGGTGCATATAGAGTTGCAAAGAGAGAGTTGAAGTAGATATTAGTGTCAGATGGGATGGGATCAGGAAGGAAGTTTTGCAGCTATAAAGGGAATGAACTCGTTCCTGCACTGAGCAGGGGGTTGGACTCGATGGTATTGTAGGCCCCTTCCAACCCTGCTGTTCTATGATTCTATAATCACCTTCACCCCATCAGTCAATATAACCCTTGTGATATTCAGGTCAGCTTGGGTACTGTGCAGTAATACCAGTGAAAATCTAAACAACAGTGTAAATAATACCATGGTAAAAACATTTACACTGCTGAGACTAGGGACGGATAAATATGTCAGTTTTGCTTTCACCCACATATGAATTTTTTTTTTAAAATCAAATTCTTTCTATTTTGTTTATGAAGAAATTTGCGAATTTTGTTAAGTTCTTTTCAAAACACAAACTGAGAAAAATTCTCACCCATCTGCACTGGCCAAATTCAATAGGGACAGCTATACCCAGCATGTAGAGGACCATGTCGTACCTGTTTGCCATATTGTTGTTAAAGATGAGTCTGTCAGAAAAAATATTGGTGGTGAAAACCTTAACTCATCATTGCAAACATGGCTGAATACACAGCAATTCAAAGTCAGACTTTTAGGAGCTAAGCATTCAAAGCCCTCTGCCTGGATGCATGAATCTGTCAGTGTTGCTTTTTACCACATTCACTTTTTTTTTGTTAATCTCAAGTTCTTTCCAGCCTATGAGTTTTCTTAAGTTCTTATAAAAAAAATAATGAACCAGGAAATTCTCAGCCCTCCTAGTTGAGCCTAGGAGGTAGGACAAGGGGGTGCAAGAGGAAAGAGCAGAGGAGATTTGGGTACATTTCCTGATCCTTCTGCCATTTTTCCCTACAAAGAGAAGTGAAGGGACATTAATGGCTGGCTATAACTTACTACAGTTATCGGTTGTGATAGACCTCTCTTTTTTCCTTCGCAAGTCTGTCCTACTGCTCATGCCAAATGATTCAACATAATAATCTCCAGCATTCTCCAGTGATGTGAAAGGAGAGAAGACATGCCCTAGATAGCTTGGAGGATGAGACTGCCACTCCTTAGTACTTAAGGGGAGATGAAGGCCTTAGCAAAGGGAGACAATGTCCTCCTACAGAAGGTTCTGGACATTCATCCAGAAACTATTTTCTACAGAAGTGGTTTTAAAGTCGAACTGAAACAACTTTCTGCAAAAATGTCGAAAGAGATGGCTATTGGCCAGTTCACCAAACAGATGAAGAAGGTAATACTGAGGAAAGGATAAAGTGGTCTTCTTAAATGAAGCCCTCTTCACTCAAAAGTGTGATGGCTCCAGCTTTGTTTTGTTTAGAAACAGCTATAGGGAAGATCAAAACTCAGATTCGGTTTTCATCTCCCAGTGTGGTAAACATCTCCACGTGAGTTTTCCATACTCTAATTTAGCTGTCCCAGATGTGTTGGACTGCAGTCCCCATAATCAAGTAAGCTGGCTAGGGGTGATGGGAGTTGTAGTCTAACAAATCTGGAGGGTGCCAGGTTGTGGGAGCCTGCTCTAATTGTAGAGGGCTTCACGCTTCTCAGAATTTTTCAACGTCTGTCCATCCTGTGATCATGGGTGGTGTGATGTGACCCAAAATATTGCTTTCCATAAACATCTCTGTGAATATTCAAGACAGAAACATACACCACAGTCTTCTGTAAGCATGGGGCTTATGAATAAACAAACGTTATGAAAAGTAATGGAACAGCATGCAAAATCCACAGTTGGATGGGATTTTACATCCTCTCCCCTGGACAAGTACATTACTCAGTCTTGGATTTCATAGATTACATAAACCTGCAATCTCAGAACAAAGACACACACACACAAGCCCGTAGGTCTACAGAATGAATGTTGTAGGCATAGTCACTCCACTGGCATTTTTACAATCAGGCAGAATTGGGCAATTTGTTCAGCACTAAGGGATTCTTTAAACCCATGATGTGAGGTGTATGGTTGCAGCTACCATACGTATTTTATGAAATGGAAATGGGCTTGAATGTTGACCATATTTTATTTATTTATTACATTTATATCCCGCCTTTTTTTCCTCTTTGAGGAACCCAAGGTGGCACACATAATCCTCCATTTTATCCTCACAACAACAACCCTGTGAGGTGGATTGGGCTGAGAGTCTGCGACTGGCCCAAAGTCACCCAGTGAGCTTCCATGGCCAAGTGGGGACTAGAACCCAGATCTCCTGGCTCGCAGTCCAACACTCTAGCCACTACACTCACACTGACCATACAGAGAACCACTGTGGTGCAGTGGTTACAGTGATGCACTAGGACTGAGGAGACCCGGGTTCTAGTTCCCACTCAGCCATGATGCTCACTGGGTGAGTTTGGGCCGGTCACTGACCCTCAGCCTAATCTACCTCACAAGGTTGCTGTGAGGATAAATTGGAGAGGTGGAAGATGGGTGCTGCCTTGAGCTCCTTGGAGGAAAGGTGGGATAGAAACGCAATACATAAATAACTACATTATGCCCCCAAAACATTTTTCTCTGCAGAAACAAACACATGGCTAAACCTTCCCATGATCTCCATTTCACTTTTCCTTATGCTGAGAGGTTGTGTCTTTTACGACTCTGGCAGCCTCCAGTGCGCCACCTCTCAGCCTCACCCAGTCCAGCTCACAACCATCTTCCCGGCATGGGTACCATACCGAGACGCCCCTTGCTGCAAGGAAGAGTGGTGGTGAGGCTCTGCCCTTAAGTGCTAGAGCACTGGCCTGGCATGTATGCGATCCCAAATTCAGCATGGCTGGGTGGGCAGGCAGGGAGAGGGCTTTGGTGACAGGTGGCTTCAGTGAGCGTGTGGGCAGCTTCAGTGAGCTGGCAGGCAGGCAGGCACGGGGGGCAGGTGTCTTCAGCAGCAGGGCTTTGGCTAGCAGGGACTTGGAAGGATGAGGGGGCAGGCGGGGGGCTTTGGCAGGCAGTGGGTGGTTTCAGTGGCTGGGGGAACAGCAGGGGCCCACCAGCGACACTATGCTGATGGCCCACTACAGTCTAGCAACCGCCCTGTGCTGGTCGGAGAAGACAATACCAAGACAGATGGACAAATATTCTGTAAGCTAGCATAAGGCATCTTCATCTGGATTCTAATGCGGTAACCCTATTGCACACTTACTTGGGAGTAAGTCCCATTGAGCATAATGGGACTTTCTTCTGAGTAAAGCAGGGAAGCTGCTCCCCTGCAGATGGTGCTGGATTACAAGTCCCATCACACCTTGGTTATGCTGGCTGGGGCTGATGATAGTTGGAGTTCAACAACATCTGGAGGGCCACAGCTTCCCCACTCTTGATGTATAGGATTGCTGTGTAAAATGCTGCGCAAATGCAAAGTAGCGTTATTACTTTCAGCCATAAGTACAGCACTGCAGAAGGCACCACACATGTCCCCAGACTGCTCACTGAGAGCTTTTAAATGGCGGTGAAACTGGGACCTCCTGCCTGAACACCACATACTCTAGTCCTGAGAAACAGCACAAGTGGGGGTGGTGGGGTGGTGGTGGAGGTGAATTACGTTTTTATCTTACCCTTCCTCCCAGTAGCCCAAGGTAGTGTACAGGTTATTCTGCCCATTTAATCCTCACAACAACCATCTGAGGTAGGCTAGGCCGAGTGTGTGCGTGCGTGTGCATGTGCGTGCGTGCGTGTTTGTGTGTGTGTGACTGGTCCAAGGGGACTCAATGAGCTTTATGGCTGAGTAGGGGATTTGAAGTGAGCTCCGGCCCTGGTCTGACACACTCTAATAGCTCGACTACAGCGACTTTTTCATTTTAGTACTTATGTGTAACGTGGGACTGACTGGAAGTGAAGGGGCTTTGAAACACTACTACAGGCTAAGTGAATTCAGTACAATAGGGAATGGAAATCATAGGATGCAAAGGGTACTGAGTATCAGTAAACACTGGAGGATAAGTTACCTAGGGATTAAGAAGCAATATAAGGTAGGCATTAAAATATACTACTTTTGAATGCAGCTCAGACCTTCTGAAAGGCACAAGGTAGAGTGTTGGTGCCAGAAAAGTATTGATCTATTATGGCTCAGTGCCAAGAGGAGCAAGTTCCTGGCCTGAGATATGTAGTCTTTTGAGCATTTGTCATTTTTGTTTGTTTGTGTCCATTTATATGTACCTTTAAATCATCAGCAGCTTCCATCCCAGAGACAGCTACGATTTGGCAGCAACCCAGTGCAAAAGAGTCATTTTTGTTTGAAAAGCACCAGTTAGGATTAAGTACAATACGTTATTCCTAAATACATGTTAATTATCTACAGCTTTGCTCATAAAAATGCCTCTTGGCATGGCATCAAGTCAGATATGCTCTTTGCCTTTGGTGTAAGTCCCCCCTCCAGTTAGGAAAGACAGATGACCTCCAGACACCAAACAGCATCAACGACAGATTTTTGCAACGTTCCTAAATGTTGTTGTGCTCCCTGAAGGGAACCAGCTTTAGAACAGGGGTGGGGAACATGTGGCGCTCCAGATGTTCTTGGACTTCAACTCTCATCAGCCCTACCCAAGATAGTCAGTGGTGATGGATGATGGGAATTGCGGTCTAACAACATCTGGAAGGCCACATGTTTCCCACTTCTGCTTAGAAATACTGTCCTGAACTTCCCTTCACTGAAGAATAAAGAGGAAAACTCTTTATTAAAGGGGGGGGGGGAGAAGGAAAATCTCTAAGCCCAAATCTCAGTACATTCCGAGTCAAGTTAAATTGTGACAATTTATTTAAAAGCAAAGAAATATGAAATGCTGTCAGACAAAAGTGCTTCTCTCTACTACTGCTGTGAAATGCCCTGTGAAAGGAAATTATAGATCAAAGCTCTGATGGTGGAGTTGCACCGGTTTTTGATTTTTGTTGTTACTATATTGGGCGGTTTCCAATGAGGCCTTTCTGCAAACACACAGGCACAATACAATACTACCCACCATTTCAGACATTAATTTGCATCCTGGCTAGGGAAAGATACCTTGAAATTGTGGTCCACTCTATGACCCAGATATATACATGGATGACCACCACAAGGTGACTGCCCACAGTCACTCTGTCCTGGGGAAACAGTCCTGAAAATCTACCCGTAAGTCTTTTTTTTAAGGCAAAAATAAGGTTTTATTGTTTAAACCAGGCCATATTTTCATTGCCCTGGTCCAGCAGGTTGAGAACTGGACTGCTTGAAGATCAGACAAGGAATGTATGGATTTTCTCAAATCTATTCCGTTTGTGTTTCTCTGATTGTCAGGCATCTTTTGTTCCTTCCTCCACTCATTGACAGAATTGGATTCCTTTTGCCATAATTTCAATCTATTTGTACTAATTCATATTAGTGCTAGTTTGCATTAGCATGGGTGTGCATTAGCGGTAATGCGCACTTGTGCAAATCCCCCTTAAAAATGAAAAACTGGTCTACAAGTCTGCAGAATCCTGGCAACTCAGGAAAAGCTGGTCTGCTGTGGAATCTGTAGGTTGGATTCATCGAAATCCAAACTCATTTGAATCTGTTGCTGATTTCTCCAACATCTGTAAATCAGACCACTTCAAATGCTACTACTTTCCTCTGATGGAGCAGGTTCTAGACCATGAAAATGTATTCTATAATAACTTTGTTGAATATTAGACCTTTATTGTTTAGTTTCTTACATGAAAGGCATTTCCATTCAGGCAAAAACATGCAATATGGTCCACATGTAAAATGTCACAAATGATGCTTGTACATTCCCCCACTTTAGAGTATATAGATATACATGATATGTGGGAAAGCCTCAACCAGTCACAGCATCCAAGTGTGCATATACATGCAGCTAAATGGGAATGTCAGCAATTGTCACATGTGACAATTTACATGCATTTTGCCTGCTTTTTATCTAACATAGAACAATTATTTCTGCTAAGGAAGTCATAATTTTGGAAGTGGCTATCAGTTAAAATAGTAGCTATAACGTTTAAATGCCACCTGAAGGCTGGATTTTATGCAACCAGCCTTGTGAGCAAGATAAAGAACTTGTCCATGCAGAGGTTTTATTAAGCAGGGTCAGCCCTGGTTAGTACTTGGATGGGAGACTGCCTGGGAATCAAGTTTCCTGCATTGAGCAGGGGGTTGGACTTGATGGTCTTGTAGGCCCCTTCCAACCCTATGATTCTATGAATCTATGAATCTTGGTCAATTAGCACAAATTAGCTAATAACAAACTTAATATTGGTTAAGCACTGCACTTTTTAAGCCCCAATACAGAGACTTCATAGGAATTTAAAACAGCTTTTCAGAATTAGTTTTGACTCATTTGGGAGAAGGATTAAATTGCAAAAAGGCACCCTTCCTGAAAACCTCCCTTTTAAGCAAATTTCCCATTAAAAAATGAAGTCAATTGTTTTTGAGATTAGAAAAATCTGGGGTTTTTTTAATGTGAAGTACAGATTCTGTCATTTTCAAGCTTTAGTGCTTGTTTCTGAATAGTTCCTTATGAGGTCCTATAAGATGCTCAAATGCATGCAGCCTGAAGTGAAGGTACAACACCAGCATGGTTATGGTCAGAAGATCAGTCTGCATCATGCTTTCCCTAACATTCCATGTCAACATTTCATTGGACAGTTCAGCAATATTGCACTGTTGTGTCAGATCTTAAAATGAAAGATGTTCTAGTAACCTGAAGGCTCAGGCAGGCAAAATTTGGCTTTCCAGATGTTGCTGGAGTAGAGCTCCCTCAAATCCCTGAACAATGGCCTAGAGGGGGCTGATCGGTGTTGGAATTAGGAATGGACGAATGTGTCAGTTTCACTTTCTCTCACTTTCTCATTTTTTTCAGTGTTAATTTTGGTTCATCCTGAACTTTTAGTTTATTTTTTTTTAAGTTTGCATAAGCACTTTTGTGCACATTTCTCTTACTACATGCATTTTTGTATGCATTTTTGCCTAATATACCTATTTTTACAGGCAATTTCCCTAATATAATGCATTTTAATATTACTGGAAATGTTCAGTGGTGTAGTGGTACATTTTGAAGTGCAGGCACTCATCCTGGCAGTCCCCATAGCCACACCCCTAAAGAGAGTCCAAAAATTCAGACAGTTGTGTTGATCCATATCAACAAACCAGTTCTAGCAGTTTTCATCTCCACCAGGTTAAGGACTTTTGTAAAGCTAATGGGTCTTTGCCCATTCAAGCCACCCCAGATTACTTTGCATTACAACAGAGAACAAGAGTTTTGTTGCTGGGGAAATCCCCTGCACCCCCAAACACTACTGTGAAAATTGCTGCTAAGTTCAGTGGGAACAGGGAACTCTGAGGCGGGTGGCAGATGACATCAGCATCCCTGCTAATAAAAAAGTGCTGGTGCTGTGAGCCCCAGCTGCACTACACCACCGAGAAGGAGTTGATGACTTTCCCTGTTAAGAAAACAGTTTCTAGCAAAGAAGCTAGGAACATACAATACTTGGATACATCCATAAGGCTTGTATAACTTAAAGTCCCATTTTTTCCAGCAATTATTGAATGGTGCTGGGATAAGAGTCCTACACAGGTGAAGCTGCTTTTAGATGGACAGTGCTGTCCAGCTTCACTGCTATAAGGCCGCAGACCTGGAACAGGAGGTGGAAGAGAACTGCTCAGGTGTGGATGCTGACAGCTGAGCTTCCAGCCAAATAAAGTTGTGGCTTTGGAAAAGGGTTTGTCCTGGCTGAATTGTGTCTTAATGTATTGTATTCCGGTTTGTTTGTTTGTTTGTTTGTTGGTAATGTAAAATTTTTATTATAATGTTAAATTACTCTATTTTTAGGTTTATATTATTGTATGCCACTTCGGATGGACTTGTAAAGGTGGTTTATAAATCAAGGCAGCTTAGTTCCTCTTTTAATTATGCCACTTCACGTTGCAGGACCCCATGTTTGAAATTTGTTCACCCACATCACAATCTCTCTGTAAATCAGGGGTGGGGAACACACACACACACACACACACAGAGAGAGAGAGAGAGAGAGAGAGAGATTGATTTTCCCCACCCCTGGTCTTTCACAATCAGGAAAGACGAGAAGCCGGCAAAGCTTCCACAGTCTCTAGATTGTGGCTCAGTCTGGACTCACCTCCCTGCACCCAACTTTCCTGATTGGGTACTTGGAGATAAAATATTTGAGAAATGTGCATTTTGTCAGAAAATGTGTTCAAAACACATATTTAAATGATTTTAAATGAAACTCAATCCAGACAAGATGGAGGTTCTGTTAGTGGGTGGTTCGTCTGCCCGGCTAGGTGATATTCAACCTGTTCTGGAGGGGGTTGCACTCCCCCTAAAGGATCAGGTTCGTAGTTTGGGGGTGCTCTTAGATCCAGAACTGTCACTTGAGGCACAGGTGAACTCAGTGGCACGGAGCACTTTTTATCAGCTTAGGCTGGTATACCAACTACGCCCTGATCTGGACAGAGATAGCCTAGCTACAGTTATCCATGCTCTGATAACTTCTCGTCTGGATTACTGCAATGCCTTATACGTGTGGGTTATACGCTGCCTTTGAAAATGGTCCGGAAACTTCAGCTGGTCCAAAATAGGGCAGCAAGAAGATTGTTAACAGGGACTGGCCTGCGAGCTCATATTACGCCAGTACTTTTTCAGCTGCACTGGCTGCCAGTCCATTTCCAGGCCCGATTCAAAGTGCTGGTATTAATATTTAAAACCCTTAATGGCTTGGGGCCAGGTTATCTGAAGGATCACCTCTTCCCATATGTTCCTGCCTGGACCTTAAGATCATTGTCAGCGGCCCTTCTCCGTGAGCCCCTGCCAAAGGAAGTGAGGCGGGTGGCTACTAGGAGGGCTTTTTCTGCTGTGGAACCCGGGTCTGGAATGAGCTCCCTAGTGAGGTTCGCCTGGCGCCTACATTGTATTCCTTTCGGCGCCAGGTGAAGACCTTTTTATTTTCCCAGGCATTTTAGCATTTTAGCTTTCTAAATGTTTAGCTTTGCTGTTTTAAATCTGTATTTTAAACTCCTGCACTGCTGCTAGGTTTTATTGTGGTTGTATTGTTATATTGTGGTTTTAATGTTCTATATATTTTAAATTGTTTTATTGTGTGCTGTTTGGTTTTAATTTTTGTGAACTGCCCAGAGAGCTTTGGCTATTGGGCAGTATGGAAATAAATAAATAAATAAATAATTTCATTCTGATATTTTTTTAAATTGCAGATTAATGCAAAATAGAATGGATTTATGAACACATGCAAAACTGCCACAGATTGGAATTAGACTGATCTGTCTACCTCCGACATCTACAGCTCGGGCCAGAGGTTTATAAAAAACCGAACAGTACCATGTGGCTCAGAAAAAAGTCTAGTCATAGGAATATCTACAGCTATTAGCAGACAGTGGTTGGAAACAAAGTAATGATTGCCACAGGGCCAGCCCTACCATTAGGCAGAGTGAGGCAGCCACCTCAAGCAGCAGATGCTAGGGTATGTGGAGCAGCAGTGAGATAATGGAGGACAGAGCTGTGTGTCCCCTGAACCCTCTAAGCCAGCCTGCTGCCCTCATGCACAATAGAGGATGCTGTCCCATCACCAATAGGGATGTTGCCGGAGTCCAAGAGGCGAGTGGAGTCTGGCAGACTCCCCCACTCCCGCTCGGCCCCCCAGGCCCCACTCACCATGATGCCACTACTTACTGGACCCATTCACTGGGCATTCATGCAGTCCGTGAGCACCCAGCAGCCACCTGTCCCCTTAGCAAGCTGCCATTTTGTGTAAAAATGGTAGCTCTGGTTTCTCCACAAAAATAATGTTTCATAAATGTCAGCTGTAAAGGGGCCATTTACACAACATTACAGGCATAAATGGACCATGTATGCCTATAATGTTGCGTAAATGGCCCCTTTACGGCCACCATTCATGCAACATTACTTTTATGGAGAAACCTGAGCAGTCATTTTTACGCAAAATGGCAGCTCGCTAAGGGGATGGTCAGCCCTGCGGTGCTCGCCAGGCACTCGTTGAACTGTTGAGGGGCTCACGCAGTGAGTGGGCACGGGCAGCAGCTCGGCGAGCGCCCAGCAACTATGGACAGAGGTGAGTCTGTCCATCCCTAGTCGCCAGTTTTGAAATAAGATTCAGATCCCCCGTCTGGTTAGCTTCAGTGATAGGTGAACTTACGTTGAATTTATTATTTACTTTGACAGTAATGAATTCCTCCATGTAAGCTTGGATAACAGTTCTCCTTTAATACAAACTCTCACTGCGTGTATACAAGATACTTATAAAGGTGTATCTTGGGAGCTGTAGTTTGGAATTGTGTAGTGCAGCATGATGTCATGCTTCACTGCATTATGCCCCCCTTCTGATTGGTTGATTTCACATGGCCAGCCGGCCTGCCTGCTAATTCATGTAATGTTTACTTGCCATCACTAATCGCGGGTATGAAGATGGATCCCACAGGGTCTTCATCCTTGTGAAGCCAGAGCTGTAGCAGTGGTGGAAACAATGAGGGGAGCAGCTAAAGAGATTGCATCAAATATGTTGGGGGGGGAGTGTTTCTACATGGTAGCATGACTGAAAACTGGGGTGGGGTGGGGAATCTGTGTACTACTTTACTGCACAGGCTCTGAAGCTTGCAATCAATTCTGAACTCAATAGCGAATTCATAATACATCAATCCAGGCTTTCTACAAAGGTGACCATTACAAATGGAGTAGTTTTGAGCAATGAGCTGACTAATTACAAAATTGAGTAGGATCACTACTCAGCTTCTCTACTTGGAATAGGGGAGAGCCATCATCTTGTCCTTTACCTCAGGCAATGTCTTGTGCGAGCCTTGGATTGCCACGTGCATAAGAACATTCTTTGTCCAATAAGATCTATCCATACCCCTTGAGGAGCCCTGGAACAGGACAGGAAAAGGTGATGGCTTTTCTATTTGCTATAGAACCCATCATCATGTACTTGTATATAATATATTTATAGCCTTTGATATTGCTAACACTTGGAGGAACCATTAGTTTGACCTGGTAAAGCTGGCCTGATCCTATATCTCTTTTTGCTACACTGCTATAGTCTGAACAGCATTACTAGAAGAATATAAAACTGAGATCCCGAGTACCTAAATAGTGATAATTAAAACTGAGTAATAGTAATTCAGCATCAAGCCATTTTGGAACCAATTCATACTTCAGAAGATGTATTAGGACTCTTCAGTGAATACCTAAATATCAAAGAACAATACCAGTTTCATTACTTTTGGGTACTACAACTGTATCTTCCATTATCTCCATAAGGTGATTGCTTTCCAGAGAGCACAGCAGGTCACAACATGGTCCATAGCAGTAGAAACCCTGTGGAAAAAGTAGTTCAGACTCCTTTGGGAGAAAAAGCACAGGGCAGAAACAAGACAGCCTTTCTCCAATATTAAAATGCAACATCTTGTTGTCAGTCTTTGCAGCGGTTCAAGATAAGTAACTGATCTCAGAAACAATATTTGCAGTAATATCTTGACACAGCAAGGGCATTCAGAGGTGAAGTGGTGGTTAATTAAAAACAGCCTCTTGGAGGTAACTTCAGCTTTTCTTCTCCTCCACCTCTGCCCCCTTTAAGGGAAATGAGTGTTGATGCCAATGGATAAGATACACAATTTAAGATCTTTTAAAGAAACTCCACACAATAGTATCCTAACAGACTACAACAGGCTAAAACTGATAAATGCAGTTCATTATTTTTGGCATACATGCTGATAATGACAAGAAATATTATTTACCGGATATTTTTGCAGGAGCTTTTTTAGAATCACTGCAGTCTGTTGGGTAAACATGGATTTTGCCAGGCAGCATAATAATGCAGAGGTATTTACAGAAGTTTTTGAAATGTTATGCAATCCAACTTCAACTGGACAAAAATATTACCTGAACCAATAATCAGGAGTTACATCTTGACTAAGCAAATGTCACAGGAAGTCATCTCTAAAGTCTTGTTGCTCTTCAATGTGCATTTATTTCAGTGAGGTTTGCATAGAGCTCAAAGTTATGCAACAGCAGCCAGAATTGTATCTAGAAACCTAATTCAGAACCCCACTGGCTATCTTTTCCTATGGCTTTGACAATGGCCCATGCAGGTATAATTCCCCGTTTAACCTATTCCAGATAAGATCCAAGTGGCAGCTCCACTACTCCAACACCATCTTTGATGGTGACATCTGTGTGTGTGTGTGGTTATTTATTGGGTTGGAGCCAGACTTAGTATTGCTTTGAATATACCCACTGAAATCTATAGGACTGAAGTACGCCATGACTAATTAAGTCCCATTGATTTTGATGGATGTAAGTATGACTAAGTCTGGATCTGATTTCCAGTTCAGGGTAGTCAGTGTGATGCTCATGGGCACCAGTGCACCCTCGGACACCGCTCTTGGTGCCTGCCAAGGTGCTCTACCTCTCCCGCCTTTTTCTTCTTCTAAATAACAAAGTTCCTTACTGGCAGCTGGGATCACTTCAAAGTAAAGTGAGAGCCTCTAGCTTTTCCTATCTTCTTTTCCCATGAATGGCTGTGGGCCACACGTGGGCTTCAGAGATTTCTTGGGAAATGAAGATGGCAGGTGGTTTCAAGCCGATGCTTTCATCTGCAGTGCAGTGCCCATTTTGTGGTGGTGCCCAGGACAGTTTCTCAAATTGCCGAATGTACCCACGGCCCCAGAAAGGTTGCCTATCGCTGCTCTAGTTTATTGAAAGGTTTTCTGATTTTTTTTACAATAAAGACCGCCCCCCCCCCTTCCCAGTTATTCAGTTGATGGTGCAGGACATATAAAAATAAGTCTTCATTCCCCATTCCCTCTCCTGCACCCTTCCCTTCAGTCACTGGCAGGTGTTAAGTTAGCCTTCCCCAACCTGGCCATGTAGGCTGGGAATAATGAGAGTTGTAGTCCAACATATCTGGTTTGGGAAGGCTATGTTAAGTTCTGTGTCTTACATATTAAACTATTTACAGTCAGCACTTTCACATATACTGATTTGCCTATTACGGTGTTATATTTATTTAAAAAATGAAAAAGGAAGAAAACAAATGAATGGAGGAAAGGAAAAAGAAAAGGGGAAATTTTAAAAGAAGAAAGGAACTGTGACATTGTTTTGTTCATGTGCTTGGTCGAAACTTATTCCTGAAAATAGGCCATTTGTTTAAGAACAACAAACTGACCAGAGTTGAAAGTGCTGTCAGTGAGCATGGAGCAAGATGATGCTCAAAGAGTAATACAACAGCATGGGATCATCTCCTCCAGATTGTCACATTCCCAGTATTAATTACATTTTCTGAGTGAAAGGATGAGAAGCAGTGAGCTGGCTGTGAGGTTCAGGCATGTCATCCAGGACTTGAACAACACACATAAGGCTCTCCTCAGATCATTGGAAGACCCTAACTCAAACTCAGCTGACACATTGTCATCTTGTCAGGTGACATCTTATACAGGAAAAACTCTTGTTCCATGGACTCCACAACGTCTCTTCAATAAAGGTTTCTCTAATTGCTGGAGGTGTACTACTGCTAATGCCTCTCTTAATCATATGTTTTGGAAATGCCCAATAGTTGCCTCATTTGGGGAGGAGGTTATTATACAGATAAACTTTGTATTGGAACAGAAAGTATATCAGTAATATTTAAAAAGGTAAAGGTGTCCCCAACCAGTTGTGTCCGACTCTAGGGTGCGGTGCTCATCCCCGTTTCTAAGCCGAAGAGCCAGCGCTGTCCGAAGACGCTTCCGTGGTCATGTGGCCGGCATGACTGAACACCGAGGTGCACGGAACGCTGTTACCTTTCCCGCCGAAGCGGTACCTATTTATCTACTTGCAATTTCTTGCTTTCAAACTGCTAGGTTGGCAGGAGCTGGGACTGAAGACGGGAGCTCACTCCGTCATGCAGCACTCGGGTCTCGAATTGTTGTCCTGCCGACCTTCTGGTCTGCAGTTCAGCGTCTTAACCACTATGCCACCGCGGCCCCTATCAGTAATATTTACTGAGGTACATATTCTTTTAAATTATCTACCTGCTTCCTGGAAGTGAATGCGTGATCAGCGTAAATGGACTCTCTGTGCCCGTTTGACAGCTAAATGACTGAACATATTACAACATTGGAAGGATAAATCCTCACCCTCTATAATGCAATGGATTGAAGACTTAATAAAGTTTTCAACATTTGAATGAGTGGGTATAGGTGCCAGTCGCGAATGGATACATATATAGGTATTTGGTCAGCCTTTGTTGAAGTTTATGTATAATCTCTTTCATTTTTTTAGGAAGCTGTGTTTTCATACACACACACATATACTGTACATTTCACAAGTATTAACTGAAATGGATAGATCCAATCACATTGACATTTTGTTTTGTTTTATTTTATTTTCTGGTTTTGTTTCACTTTGTTCTGTTGGAATTTACAATTAATTTAAAAGTCTCATTGTCATCATTTGAAGGCTAGTAAGGACTATCAGCTCTTCTTTGATGCAGTCTTGCCTTGGCAACATTCATGCACCTGTAATGAGCAGAGCTGCACATTCTAGCACTCACAGTGACACCTTCCAAACCACTTTTTTTTTCATCCACTGAGCAACGACTCGAAGGAAAGCGTGCTGTATATAAAATGAGTCAAACACTACAAGAAACTTATTTTCTTAATACAAGGTCAGTTCCAGCATATCAATTTTGCCTGGGCATACACTGACTGATGCATTGCAAGAGCTATGCCCACACCTTCTCAAGTGAGGTGGGTGGCCAGCAGAGGTAGTCTTCTTGGGCTGTCACAACCATTCCAAAGGGAGTGCTCAGTAATGTGCTCAGTAATGCCTGCAACCATTTGCGTGGTGAGCAGGGGGCCAAGGGTGGCCATGTGCCCTACTGTTCAGAGGACAGTCCTCTATTTCAAGGGCTGTCCAGTCCAAGTCTGGTTTAAAGAGAAAGAACCATAAGAAGGGAGGGAATGCAGCTGTCATGCCTGCCTCGAAGAGCCTTGGAATGTGTAACGTGGGAGGGGCATGGAATGGAGGGAGAAGAAAGTAACATGCCAGTTTGAAAGAGAAGAGGGTTGGTGCAGCAGGGGAGTGAAGGAGGAGAGCTGAGAAAGACATTCAGGGAAACCAGCAGTGTGATGAAGAAGTGAAAGACACAGATAAAGCAGCGTTCAGCTAGAAGAGTGAACCACCATAACAGAGACTGGTGACAAAAGACTAAAGGAACTGAGACAAGCAACTGTGGTTGGTTCAGCCATAACACTGTGCTTTACAGCGAACTCTGGCTAAAAGTTAGAGTCGTTCATATTTGGGTTACAGTTCTATTATTTATTTATTTATTTATTTATTTCATTTCTATACCGCCCAATAGCCGAAGCTCTCTGGGCGGTTCACAAAAATTAAATCTAAGCAACACACAATAAAACAATTTAAAATATACAGAACATTAAAATCACAATATAACAATACAACCACAATAAAACCTAGCAGCAGTGCAGGAGTTTAAAATACAGATTTAAAACAGCAAAGCTAAACATTTAGAAAGCTAAAATGCTAAAATGCCTGGGAAAATAAAAAGGTCTTCACCTGGCGCCGAAAGGAATACAATGTAGGCGCCAGGCAAACCTCACTAGGGAGCTCATTCCAGAGCCGGGGTGCCACAGCAGAAAAAGCCCTCCTAGTAGCCACCCGCCTCACTTCCTTTGGCAGGGGCTCACGGAGAAGGGCCGCTGATGATGATCTTAAGGTCCGGGCAGGCACATATGGGAGGAGGCGATCCTTCAGGTAACCTGGTCCCAAGCTGTTAAGGGCTTTGAATGTTAACACCAGCACTTTGAATCGGGCCTGGAAATGGACTGGCAGCCAGTGCAGCTGAAAATGTACTGGCGTAATATGAGCTCGCAGGCCAGTCCCTGTTAACAATCTTGCTGCCCTATTTTGGACCAGCTGAAGTTTCCGGACCATTTTCAAAGGTAGCCCCACGTATAACGCATTGCAGTAATCCAGACAAGAAGTTATCAGAGCATGGATAACTGTAGCTAGGCTATCTCTGTCCAGATCAGGGCGTAGTTGGTATACCAGCCTAAGCTGATAAAAAGTGCTCCATGCCACTGAGTTCACCTGTGCCTCAAGTGACAGTTCTGGATCCAAGAGCTAACTACGAACTACGAACCTGATCCTTTAGGGGGAGTGCAACCATTATTAATCATTTTCTTATTGTTATTTACCAAACATTCTCAAGTTAAGTAAATACTGTTAAATATTTCTTTGTTTGTCTCTGCAATCTGCTCTTCCTCATCCTAGTTATAGAAACCTGAAACTTTACACAGGGGCCTTGAAGTTGTCCATCAACACTTAACACACCTGGACAACAGCTGACCAAACAGGCACACAGGTCACCTAGTCACAGTCTACACCACTATGGTCAGATGTATTATATTTTTATTTATGTCAAAGTAATTATTTCTAAATCTGTGTGCATTTGTATAAATCTGGACATGCAAATGTTTTGCAAATCTGCGTCCCCTTTTTTGGCAATGGGGAAATGGCCACTCTTAAGCAGGGCCCTGCTCACCTTGCAAATGCAAGCACCCATCACTTCTTGCACTACCTTGCCCTTCCCCCAAGGGCTATATACACTACCTGAGGCAGGCAAAGGGGAGGGTGTGGTGCTCTCACCCTGCAGGGAAAGATGCTTCACCAGGGAGCTGGAGTGTCTGCCTCAACCTTTGCCTCTCTCTTATCCTGCCCAAGTAAGGTATGTGGGCCTTTGTGGAGGAGGAAGAGGAGGCAGTGGGGGAAATGCTTTGACTGCCTGTGACCATTCTGAGAGCACTCAGATGGAGCACACACACAAGACATGGGTGCTTGGTTTTTGTTTTTACAAATGCTTGCAAAAATTGGACCCCTTTGGGGGTGAGCACAGGGATGATTGTGCCTCCCCGAGGCCTTCTCTGCAGTGGCCCCCTCAGCTGTGGAACTGCCTTTCCATTCCTATTTGCCTGGCACTAAATCCAGTAACGTTTATGCATCAAGTGAAGTCTGTTTTGTTTTCCTGGACATTTAATGGTATTATTGTTTTAGCACTTTGATGTTTTTAAACAGCTGGTGCTGACTGAAATGTTGCTGCTTTCTTATCATTTAGGTCTTATTTTCCAAATTGTCATTGATTATTAAGACATTGCGAGACTTGGGAATGTTTTTTTTTTTTAAATTGAAAAGTGTGAAAGATTCCCAGTAAATAAAGGAATCTTGAGTTCTACTCAAATTTGTGCAATGCATTTAGCAATGACAATTGCAAGTCTCATCGTAGCTACTGAAGACACGACTTCATACAACAGAAAGCAATTTATGGTTGGCACAAAGTTTGTTTGGGTTGTTGGCTTGGAATCTTGCCCATGAAAATTGTTTCCAGGAGGGGCGGTGGCTAGGCAGCCGCCATTTGCGCCCCTGTTTATTTGCCGTGATAGGCTACGTAAATGTTTACATAGCCTATCATGGCCAAAAAACAAAAAAAAATTCATACAAATTTACCCAAAAAATTATTGGGGAAGGAGGGAAGGGAAAGGAAATCCCTCCCCCAAATTGGAGAACTCCCCTTCCACATGAACGGCTGCACCTATCCTTCTGAAATTTTGCTGGTTTCTTACTTAGGGACAACTGTAGGCTGTCTGTAATTTTCAGCACAATGGTCCACAAGGAAAATAAGGAGAGAAGTATGTCCTCTTTTGTAGACCTCAAAATGTCAAGGCCACCCTTTCACAAAAACCTTGTGGCTATCATTCTGAAATTTGGAGACATGATCTCCTCTGATGGGGCAATGAATCCTGAAATTTTATCCAATTCTTCCAAGTAATAAACATGTTATTGGCAGTTCCCTTTAAAAGAAAATCAAAATATAAACCCTGCACCTATTTTTCTGACATTGGGCAGGTGTAATCCCCTTCTAGGGGGTTACTATGCCTGAAATTATCATCCAGTTCTGACCAAGAGAAAAACGTTTTGTTTTTTTAAAATTTCCAATGGTAGTCAACAGGAAGCATAAAGACTCGTTTTTTCAAACCTTGACTCGCATTTGCTGCTGATCTGAAATGGTCCGACTACTAATTGGCCCGAGCAGAAGTGGAATGTTTTCCAAATTGCTGAATCGGGGTCTGAGTTGAAGTGGGGAGGGGTGGGGGTCAGTGCACACTTCTTATGTATGTATGTAATCTATACACACACGCAAGCACACCACATGCACACACCACACACACACATATACATATTAGAGGTGTGCTTAGACTTGGATATTTATATATATATATATATATATATATATATATACACACGCAAATTTGTGTTATGGGCCTGTGCCCCAGATCTTTTAAGAACCTAGCAACACCCCTGGGCCTAACTAAACAGTTAAATTATCAGAGCAGCAGTTGACTTCCATGCAATCACACAAAGCCAACTCAATTGTGAAAGCAATAGAGTATCCATCCAAATATTTATTTAAAAAAAAAAAAGAGTAATTTTTATGCAACCCCAGACCCATCAAAGTACACACACCCCAAAACACTCTCTCACACACACAGCCCGACTGCAAGCAGATATAGGGCTGGAAAAATTTCCCAACTCCACAGCAAGCAGATATAGGGCTGAAAAATATTCCCAATCATGCTGCACGACTACATAGGGGTGAAATAAATTTCCAATCCCACTGCAACCTGCTATGGGCCTAGAAAAAAATTGTAAACCCACTGAAAGCAGATATAGGGCTGAAAAGAATTCCCAACCTCACATTAACTATATTTTGCTCAGAAAACAATTCTCAAGCCCGCAGTAACCATATCTTGCTCAGAAAAAAAATGCTACTGGCTCACAACCACCAGAACTGGGTTTTAAAAACCCCACAGACACACAGCAACCAGAAACACAATCATCTTTAAAAGAGCAACAACAGCAATGACACAGCAGCTCCCTTTCCCACTCCAGAATAAAAGGAAGAACATTCATTTTACATTTGGTTTGGTTTCTTCAACAGCAAATGTTGAAGAAAGGTAACTAAGGGTGCCACCCTATGCATTTTTAGACAGAAAAAAGTCCTGCAACTGCCAGCATGTTCCATCTACAAATAACCCTGGAAATGCTAGTTTCTGGATGGGGGCACATCAGCAGAGCTCCTTCCTGTGAGCTCTACTGACCTGCCCTGTTCCAGAAATGAGAGTTCTGCTCACTCTGGGTTATTTTTAGAAGTACCAAAGCCCCAGTGCATGAGTGGTGAGTCCCACAAGCACATGGGCACAATAGAATAATACCCTATATGTTGCTTTGAACAGTGAACATGTTGGAACCATCCTATTTCATAGAATCATAGAATAGTAGGGTTGGAAGGGGCCTATAAGACCATCAAGTCGAGCCCCCTGCTCAATGTAGGAATCCAAGTCAAAGCGCCCCTGACAGATGGCTGTCCAGCTTCATCTTGAATGCCTCCAGCATGGGAGAGCCCACTACCTCCCTAGGTAGTTGGTTCCATTGTCGTATTGCTGTAACAAGTCGGGAAGTTTTTCCTGATGTTCCTCCTTCACATTTTTTCTTTAGACGATATGTGGGTCTGACATTCTTTCTGCTATTGCTGGTGAGAATCCCAGAGTGTTTAGGAATGCTGTAAACTGACCTGAAATCAAATAAGATGAAAGGCAGCATTTAAATATTTTAAATACATTGTTTAAATGCTGGCTTGATGACTGAAAGTCCCACAGAGTTTCTCTGACAGTCTGGTGTCTCATTGTGCTTCCAGTTGGCATACGACCTTGCAAAAACCACACGGGTGATGTTGTTAGGGCCAGTTGGTGACATTGCTGTTGTTTATGTTAAATGATCCATAAAGTATGATATTCACAACAGCAAGCAGTTGCTGAGGTACAGATTTGACAACCATTCTCAAACTGCCCATTCAATATATTGGTATGCTCAACTGTTTCCCATCTAATCATTCTGGTAACTTGAATCAGACATCTTCGTTGTCATTTGTTCTGCAAGCTTGCCTTGCTGTGTCACCTTTATTTTTGTCGTAGAATAATACAGGCAGGGCCAGCATCAGGGCATGGTCAGGCACCTGGCAAGAGCACCCTGGACTTGCTCCTCCTCCTCACCACTGCGCCCTGCTTGTTCATCTGTCTCTCACTCTGGCCCAGAAAATGGTGGTGGTCAAAGGAGGAGCTGCAGATGCCAGTGTCTGCATTCTCATTGGCTCTCTGCCTGGCAAGCAAGCAGGTGGTAGCAATGATGAAGAAGAGGTGGAGGAGCCCTAGCAGCTGGTGACAATGGTGGTGAGAAGTGACTCATGGAGGGTGTCTTGCCCAAAGGCACTCTTCCTGAATGTTTCCCCATTATTACTGGGAAAAGTGAGTGAATCCTTCAGGCAGCTATGTACACTCTGTGGGTCTTCGCTATTACTACCCATGACTTCATAATGTCCAACCACAAATTCCATTTCCGGTGCTATAGCATCACCAGAACTTGGTCTGGAAATACGTTTCTTGCTACTGTTGTTTGTTTTGTTAGAATTGTCAGATGTTCTCTTGGCTTTTTATTAATAATTTATAGCAATGTTTTTAAGGTGTATTTTATTTATTTCACTGTTAGAAATGGATCATGAGATGAAGCAGAACATTCTCATAAAAAAAGGCTTTTTAATATTGTGTGTGGGTTTGGCCAACAGTCACGATGGATTGTTGAAGTTCATTGTTGTTCATTCACTTCTGCCCATTTTATTTCTTGTTCCTTGCAGCTTTGCAGATTTGTACCAAAAAAACACATTTAATGATACTTACCTTGTCTTTGAAGAGATTTTTTTTCATTCCAGCATGGCCTTTGTCGAAGTTCTGTAGGTAAATGGCTATAGGTAGTGCATCAATATTTTTGAATTCTCTGAAATGGTTAGCCAAGATTGGTGACTCATCAATGTTATTTTGGGAACACTATCACTATCGTTTGGACCTAGTGGTTTGCAGTGGTGTTCCCCTGCCATTTCATTATTCTGTTCATTTCATTCTTAACCCCTCATTCATTTCATTGTGGATTAATTTAAATTTCATCTGTTTCATTATTCATTCATTTACAGTTCATTCATTTTGTTACTCACATACTTTTTGTCTTTTTTCTTTTCTTTCTTTCTTTCTTTCTTTCTCTTTTATTTTTATTTTTGCCACCACCAGGGGTCTGTCTCCACGACAATGGAAGGAGAAGCGAAGGGAGGCTCACCCGGATTTTTTCAGGTACTCAGCTTTAGTGCACTGTGGTCTGTGCAGGGCTCCGTGAGCAAGCGTACCACTTCAGTATAAGCTGCTTTACAGAATGTACTTCTGGGTGAGTGGGTGGGTGGGGTTGGAGTAAAGGTCATCAGACTGGCAGGGCTGCTCAGCCAATAAGAAAGCCTCCCACCCCCATCCAGGCTCTCCTTTTTCCTTCCCCATAAAGCAATGGATGGAAGCTTAGCCTCATTGACCACAATGGGAGTTACTTCTGAGGAGACCCCTTCCCCAAGCTATGCCTGATTCCAGCAGTTGTTTTTTTATTTCTTCCCCATCTCTACTATCTTAATTTTTCACTATCACGTGATAGTGCTAATGCGTGATAGTGACATACTGAGAGATATGCGGCATGGCTGTTGCTGGACAAATGCATGATAGTGACCTAGTAACATTGAAAACCCCTTTGTAGGTGTGCTTTTTTTTTTTTTTACTTCTTCCTTTCTGGATGGATGGGAGATGTCTTCCAAGTCTCTATGCCTCTATCACACATTTGCTCTATCACGCATTTGTGCTATCACACAATTGTGCAATTGCGTGATAGAGCAAATGCACAATAGAGGCATAGAGATGTGAAAGTAATCTCCTATCCAGAAAGGAAGAAGTTTTAAAAAGCACACCTACAAAGGGGGTTTCAATGTCACTAGGTCACTTTGTCCCACAATAGCTATGGCCCCTAATAGTGGCATAGTGAGGTAGTGAGATAGGTGATGTGGGTATTGCTGGACAAATGCGAGATAGTGACATACTGAGCGAGATGGGGGGAGGTATAGGTACTGCTGACAAAAGCACTGTTTCAGTTTACCACTTTATTTTTTTAAAAGAAGTTAGAGGCCGCCCGGTTCTCTGTCAGACAGCCCTGAAATGGCAGAAACAGCAGGGAAACATAGGCGGGGAAACACTGGGGAAACACCCCTTGACTGGGGTCAGTGAGGCAAAAGACACACCCCTGGGCATGGCTATCATGCTGGAGTAAATGCGGAGGGTGGTGCACACCACAACAGAAGCACAGACAAGCTGAATTAAGGAAAACATTCAGACTAAAAGGAGTATTAGAAGAACTGGTTTTTCTGCACAAAACTCCAGAATGGCTGCTTGATGGCCACAACGTCATGTATCCCTAACGACGTCCAAAGGTAGCCAGCTCAGAGTAAGTTGCTCATGGAGACACGCCCCAGGAGAACTGATCCCAGTGATAATCTCTGGGATGCTGCTATCCAGAATGCCCCACATTCTGCAGCATCCTGGGTAAAAATGACAGCTGCCAGAAACAACAGTGGCTCTCACTTGTGGACACAACTTTTTCTTGAAATGCTGTGGAATGATGCAACATCTGAGGAAATCTGAGAAAATAAAATGGGAGCTGCCAGGAGTGGTAGTTGAAATCATCTTTGATGCCACTCTCACGATCACAACCACCACCAAAGAAAGCTAAGTCCACTCCACCCAAAGGAGTGATGAATGGGTATGATGGAATTGGTACAAATGTTAATAACTAAAGGCAAACACATTTGTACCCATGTTATTCCTGGCATCCATTTCAGAATGACTGAAAATTGAACCAAATTGACCTCATTCAATTCAGTTTTCCATTCATTCCCAAACAAATGCACAATTCTATTTAGATATTGACACAGAATGCACAATGTGGATCTCATAGTATGGCTGTGAGCAAGTCAAATGTGCAAGCTGTTTCCATGGGGACTGTTGGCTTTCCTCTCCAAAACATTTTGGGACACTCAGAAAGTACGTTTCCCTGTGATACATTTTTGGAGCCAATAACCTGGCATCTAGAAGAGGGTTGCAGGGAATCAGTCCATAACTCTGTGTATTTACTGCCACATTTGGGCTCAGCTGTATCCAGCCTAATTGTAGGAAGAGATACCATATGCAAAATAATTGCTGAGCACAAGGAAACTGAAAACACTGGGAAGCTATTCAGTTGTTGCCCAAACTCTGCTTGACGCAATGTTCTGATCTGTTATCATCGGATCTTTACTTCCTGGCTTCTCACATTGAACCTCACTAGTGGTATAAATCCTGACACAGCTTTGAGATCCTGTAAGCCTAGCAAGTTTTCCCATGTGCAGTCCTTGAATGAGAGAGTTGCCATTCAGCCCTATGGGGGAAATGCAAAGCATTGCACTTAGGAACGCTGGGATGAAGGCAAAACCTCTCTTCCATGCCTGACACTGGGTGGCCAACAAGAAGGCAGAAATGTGTTCCTGCTGTGACACATTCCACATGTGCAAAGTTACTACCCATCATAAGATGAGGTGTTTTGCTAGTCATCTATAAATTCCAGTTCACTGGTGTGTCTCTTTGTCATGCTAGACTTCCAGAGCACTGCACCTCCTCCTTCACAGGGTGTGTTAGGGATGTGTGAGAATTTCATTTCAATTTGGTTCTGATAAGAATTTACCAAAATTTGCAAAGTTCTCCATATTCAGGACAGAATGTACTTGAGATTTTATTTTATTTTAACTGAACGTGGGAGAAACCAAACTAACAGATTCATCCATCCAGTCCGAGGGCTTTGAGTGCTTTGCTATTAAAAGCTTTGGTTTGAACCATGTTAATGCTCAGTTCACATTGCTACCTCTTTTTTTCTGACAGGCTCCTCATCTTTAAAAGCTATATGGCAGGCAGGTACGTCATGATCCTCTCCATGCTGGGAATAGATGTGCCTATTAAATGTGGTTTGTGCAGATAACGGAGAATTTCTTTTCATTTTTTGGTAAGAATTTACTAATGTTCACAACGTTCTTCATATCTGGGAGAGAAAGAATGTGAGTTTTTTATTATTATTAATGAATGCAGGTGAAAGCGAAACTGACAAATGTGCTCATCCCTGGGGTGTGTACACGCACAACCTAAGTTCAGCACAGCAAGGCTCATCAGGTGGTAGGAGGAAGTGGAGTTTTTGTGTGCAGAGACTGTTCGCCTCTCCTCATTCACTCCTCAGGCCACCATCACATTCTTACGCACCATCTTTCCAGCCTCTCCCCCATGGAAGTCTCCATGGAAGTTTCCATGACTTCCAGGGAGAGGTTTATAGAGCAGCAGTGGGGGAAACTCTGGAGGTTGAGGTTGGGTAGGGGCAGATGTTTGCCAGACATCAACTGGAATCTGGAAGCCAGTCACTGTGATGAGAGGGAGCACATTCAAGCCATCACAGTGACAGGCAATTTGGTAGTGTTGGTTTAATAATGACAGTGAGTAATGAATACATAATAATCAGTGGGAGGATATACCTTTTATAGACCAACTTTTCCACATTCTGTAACCCTTAAAATCAAGATTGCTACTTTTTTTGTGTGGGCCATTTGGGTGGGTGGTTTTCCTGATCATATATTGAGCTCTTACATTCTGTGGTGAAGGATGGATGAAAAATCTGCAGGAGAGAAAAAAATGGGTCTGGCAATAACCTGAACCAGAAACTTGTGTCCCTGAAATGTTTTTGATCAAAGATTGTGTACCCTTGACCTTTAAGCTTGAGAAATGGAAAAATGTAGCTCAGAAGGTCAAATGTTTCCAGTGTCTGGGAATACAAAGAAATGGGGAGGGGGGTTATAATGGAAACAATTTGGTTATACAGGTGTTCCTGGGTCTGCTTGATGCGTAAATCTCTAGTGGTACTTTCACCTCACCTTGATCAAAAGGATACCCCTTTCTTCCCCTCCGATCACATTTAGTAAGTTAAAAAGTTGAACATCTTTCTTCCATAAATGATTTCTTCAGATATACACAATCTGGACAAGATTATGCTAAATCACTGATTCATTTCCTCACTTTTGTCATGCCACGTCCAAGTATTTTCACAGGCACACCCATGTACCCCCTCCCACCCAACACAGATATTTACACCAGTGCTGGGGCCTAAAGGAAGGGAACAACAATGAGAGGAGGGGCTTGAGTGGAGGGGGATGTCAAGAGTTGGTGCAAGGGGCTGGGAAGATGCCAGGACTTATGACAGTAGTAGAATGGCTTTAAAACGGGGTTAGACAAATTCTTGGAGGAGAAGGCTATCAATGGTTACAAGTCCTGATGGCTATATGCTAGCTCCCGCATCAGAGGCAGTATGCCTAGGTACACCAGTTTCTGGGGAACACAGGCAGAAGGGTGCTGTTGCACTCCTGTCCTGCTTGTGGGTTTCCTGTGAGCATCTGATTGCCACTGCACTGTGTGAACAGAATGCTGGACTAGATGGAGCCTTAGTCTGATCTGACATGGCTCTTCCTATGTTCTTAATCAGTATATTCCAGCATCTCCTTAGTAAGTCTGCAATAAGTTGAGAATATAAAAGACTCCCCCACCCAGCCTCCTGCTTGCAAATGGTGCTCAGAAGATCCATGCTTACCAGTCCTTAAAAACTGGGATCACTGGATCCTTTTACCAGAGGCGCTCTTTATGTCAGAGTAACTTGTACTTTCAATAAAATGTAAAGGCTCAATGGTTTCCCTAAATTTGGCACTGTTGTCCAAGTAGTGACAGAACCTTGATCATGCGACCACCCTGATGCTTAATGTTGCAGACTCAGGGAGATGACAGTCCTTCAGACCACCATGTAGTGATTTTTTTTCCAGAATCACCAAATGGAGACTTCCACTCTCCAGAGGAAGGGAGTTTATTTGAAAGGTTGAATACTCGATTAGCTGGGAGGCCTCATCACATATTTCACAGGCTTAAAAGATCATACTTGCTGAAAGACTGATGGAACACACATGCACACACATGCACGCACACACACACACACACACCCTTTAAAAAAAAATCCCACCATTTCTGCCATGAGCTCAGGACAACATGCATGCCCTCCATGTACTTATCCTCACAGTAACTCTATGAGGTGGGCTACAAGGAGAGCTACAACTCTGCACCACACTGGCCCGATGTACAACTCTATCCAGTGCCCTATGGCACTGCAGTGGTAAAAGTCACCACATGTGTTGGGAAATTACTCACTTGAATCTACTGTAAGGATTCATGTTTGGACCGTATTGTGACTTAAAAAAAAAACATTCTGATTGGGGCAGCTGATTACACTAGGGAAGTGGTGAAAGAGAGATGGTCTGCATAACATAATAAATGGCAGAAATGCTCAGAGAAGTCCTTCCTCCCCTTCTTGCTCTTCATGCTAGTGTAAAACTTTCCTTGGGGTTTAGAATCATACACAGAGAGCATGATTCTCCTTCTACGACTCCTCTTCTTCAGAGGGCGGCCACTTATGACTTGCCAAAAAAGAGGGAATGCATCACCAAAAGCGGACAAAAGAGGGCACTGATGCACATAACATGTGCATATGCTAATATATATGCATAGATGCAAATTTAGAAATAATTTATTTAATTATTTAAATTAATAGAATTGAATTTAAATAGAAATAGAGTATGCCTCACCATAGTGCAGAAGACTGCGACCAGGTGACCTGTGTGCCTTGGCCAATTACCTGTCCAGGTTCTGTGGATGGGCAACTTCAAGGTTCAACTCTCCCTTCTGATGGCAATTTGTCTTTAAGCCAGACTTGGACTTGACAGACCTTGAAATACAAGACACCTTCATAATAGAGGACTGTCTTTCGTAAAGGAGGACACATGGTCACCCTACCTCTTTGCTTATCCTCATGTCCTAGTGTCTGCTAGAATCCCTGCACTAGAACAACACTTGGCATCATGCAGGACTTTCTTGTGAAATATTGCCACTCTCCAATTACTTCAAAAGAACTGTTTTGAGCTGAAGATTAAGGTGCTAGTAATACCAAGTAGTGGACTTCCCTCATTTTGTTATTGTTTTGTTATGGGTGCACTCTGCACTGTGTTCCATGCCACTTTCCTTCCAATTTAACATGGAAAATTCCTAAAATTAATCCCTGAATTGGCTTGTGTGCTGTTTGCCACAGTTTTCGGGGGGCGGGGGTTGTATGTGTTTCTTTTTTTATTCAAAGCAGGCTACCAAAGAACACAAGAAGTTATGCTCATTGATGAAACACAACTAAAGAAGGAAAATATGACAATGGGCACCATCATCATCAATAGTACAGCCGTGTGTACGAAGTCTTCAATCAACCCTGAAAGTGTAGGACATAGCCAACACTTCAGGGCCGCTCCATGAATAAGGCAGATAATTCAGAACAACCAAATCCAAGAAGACATTTGGATGAAGTGAAGTTCACAAACATCCCTGTGCAGAATGTAGGAAGTCTACAATTAGGTCTCAATCCACTGGCAACATTGTTTCAACAAACTCCACAGAAACGAATTCAAGCTGTACATTTGTGCTCTTGCATGCCTTCTATTCAAGTCAACGGAGCTCATAAGAGAAATATTCATGGTGGATAGTATCCATAATGGACTTAGTCAATCCACACCATCTGTCCAACATCTGGCCTCTTTAGACCACTTCTCATTCTCTCTCAGATCCCCAGGCTCAACTGCAATCAACGTGCTGTAAGTCCTAGGACCTCATTGGTGCTTGTTGGGCCTTTTTGCCCACTGTTCCAATCTTCTTCTTTTTTAATTTACAAACCTAGGGCGGATTCCTATGCATGTTCAGGCATAAAAAAAACAACCCTACAACTCCCAGCTTTCCCCAGTCAGAATGGTTGGCTGGGGAATGCTGGGAGTTGTAGGACTTTTTTTTGTCTAAATTTCATAGGATTGTACCCTTTGACATGCCTAGAAAATCTCCCAAGTATGTAGAAACCACTCGCCTTTTTTGGGCAGCCCAGTTTTGCTTCCAAACTGATAGGCACTCAAGCATCTGAATTCACTGTTAGAAGGGGTGATGCTCCCCCTAATTCTCTGTCACTATTCAGGCAGGTCTAATAAAAACAGAAGCAAGATCAGGGACCATTTTATTGACCTATAGAAACCATTTCCAGATAAGAGTGTATTGTTCACTGTAGTACTCTAAAGCAAAGGTATTAAGATATCTATGAACTAATCATGTGATGTTGCTTTATCTCTGTAACTGCGTAAGTGTGTACATAGCCCACCAATACCATAGGACAGAAAAGTATAACTACTGCTGAAAGACTTACCTGGGGCGCGAGAAGGGGGGGAAAGTAGTGGAGAAGGTGGTGGTAGGTGCTTCAGCTAGGGAGGCTGGGGAAATCTGCAACAGAACCAAATGAGATAGGATTGTCATGAGTCCAATCCGCAGATTCTGCAGTGGACTGGCTTTTCCCCTGTTGGGTGGATTCCACAGACTTGCAGAACGATTTTCTAACTTTCACAAATTTTGTCATAGGAAAATATGCCCCCCCCCCAAATTAAAAACAGCCAAAAATGTGCATTTCCCGTAAAGTGTGAAATGCGCATTTCAGGAGGGGGGATCTGCACATTTTTGTACATGTAAAATTGCACAATTGCAAAGTTGCGCAAATTCAGAAACAAAAAAAATCCAATTCCGTCCATGGGCGGACAACGGAATGAAAGGTGCCTGACAATCTGCGAAACACAGACAGAACAGATTCTATACAATCCATACATCCCTAGCTTCAGCTCCCCATTGGAATCTCCACTCCTGTTGGAGGGGGCCTGGGACCACCTGTCCCAGCCTCCCAGCTGGCTGGATGTGTGATGTCCAACTGGCAGCGCCAAGTCAAGTTTTTTCCCCTATGTCTAATTCCATGTACCCCATGTCCTGATGTGACCATGCTGTGTGTTTTCCTGCCCATGCTCTAAATCACTGGCTGCCATTGGTGAGGGCAACAGAATGCACAGTGTAATAATGCCGCAGTATGGGCCAAGTTGATCTAAATCGGGGGTAAGCAATGATGTGGCCACGGGTACCAGTGAGTCACCAGATACCTCTCCTAGTGTCCACTGTGGTACCCTAGCCCTTGGCACTGAAAAATGTAGGTTGAAAAGAGTTGTTTAGTGTGCTGAGGTTCAGATCCCACTCTGACTTTGAGTACAAAGTCTTAGAGTCTGAGTCCTTTTGGCAGGTTAGTTGTCCTTTGTGACTAGTTGTGGCTCCCATGGCAGACATTTTGTGGTGGTGCTTGAGATAGTTTCTCAAATTGCCAAATGTGCCAATGGGCACAAAAAGGTTGCCTACCCCTGATGTTACAGAGTGTGAGAGAACTCAGTATGGGGTTGTGTTTTGTATCAGTGTCCTGTTTCGTATAATGCCTAGTTCTGCCCTTATTAGGTGACCTTTGACCAGTCAGTGTTTCTCTGCCTCACTGATCTTATAGGCTTGTGGTGGGGGTTAAATTGAATAAATCCATGTATACCATGGCAAGTTCGTTTGAGGGAGGGCAAGATATAAATTAGAACAGAAATGAATATTTGCAAACAGCCAAAAACAGAAAATGGTTCAATTTGCTGTGCAAATTTTGAATAAATAATTTCAAATCCAAAATTTGATTTTACATTTTGAATGTGAAGCTTTGAGAAATTATGCTTTAGTGTTGTTGTTGTTTTTAAATGCTTTTGATTTCGTGACATCTGTTGGTCATTTCGATTTTGGCAGGTTTCATATATCAATTTTCACACGTGGTCAAATACTGTCACATCCCATTTACCATTGCGTGTTAACTATCAGAAGCCAAAAGCTAAACAACAGGGGAAAAAACCAAAAGAGAAGAGATATTCCTCAAAAAGTCACAGAAGGAATGTATGGAGGTGGGAGAGAGTAACCAAGATGCATTCAATAAAGTGGAAATCAGTTCTACGACATACATAATAATTATATTAAGTATGATATATCCAAACCACTGCAGATGAGCAAACTGTTTAAATGACACAGAAAAGCTCCCATAACTAAACAAAACTTTCCACACTGTTCGATAATGGGCTGTCCCATCATCAGCTTTAAGCTTCATTGTGGAGCAATCTTCTGCATTCAGTTCAATATAGAATAAGTGCTGCAAAAGTGAGTGGAAGACAAGACGCAGTGATATTTGTTGTACATGCCATCTTCCCCCTAGTGCTGGGCTAGGTTTACTCAGTTTTGGGGTTCTCCAAGTTTTTTCGGGGGGGGGGGATGATTTTAGTGTCCCTCCTACTGAGGCACAATTTCAGTGCTGTGAGGGCTCAAACCAATTTATCCCATAGCAGCGGGTTCCTTTTTAAAAAAAATTCCTTTCACACTTTTAAAAGCTGCTGCCTGTTAGAGCCACAGTGGTGGCAGGCTTCCTTTCCCACCCTCCATGCTTAAAACTAAAGCTACCGTGGTGAGGCAGTGGCGACAGCTGTGGAGAAAAGTGGGGGAGTTCATAGAGTTCATAGTTCATGGAATCATAGGGTTGGAAGGAGCCCACAAGACCATCAAGTCCAACCCCCTGCCCAATGCAGAAAGCCTGATTCCCAGGCAGTCTCCCATCCAAGTACTAACCAGGGCTGACCCTGCTTAGCTTCTGAGATCAGATGAGATCAGGCAAGCAGAGGGAGCTCTTCTCTGTGTCAGAACCAAATCTGAGCTGGAAGAGAAGGTAAAGTTCACCTTGGTTTTGTGGTAGGCTTGAAGGAGCCCCTGAAGTTTGTTTCCAAGCCTGTACAGGAGAACCTCATTGGCATCTAGAATTTTAGCTAATTTCACTTGTGCTGCTAGGAGACATAGATACATCATTCCTCAAATACACAAGAACATAAAAACATGTTAACATAAGAACATAAGAAGAGCCATGCTGGATCAGACTAAGGGTCCATCTAGTCCAGCATTCTGTTCACACAGTGGCCAACCAGCTGTTGATGGGAAGCCTACCAGCAGCACATGAGTGCAACAGCACCCTCCCACTCATGTTCCCCAGCAACTGGGGTACATAGGCTCACTGCCTCTAATGCTAGAGGTAGCATATAGCTATCAGGACTAGTAGCTATTGATAGCCATTGATGTGTGGCCGCTGCCGGGCTGCGGCTGCAAATGGCATCTGGTGTAGGGGGACGCCATTTGCGTCCCTGCCCTTGGCCATGATTGGCTACATAAATATTTATGTAGCCTATCACAGCAAAGAGCGGGGACGCAAATGGCGTAGCAGATGCCATTTGCGTCCCCGCTCTTTTTGTGATTGGCTACATAAATATTTACGTAGCCAATCATGGCCAAGGGCAGGGACGCAAATGGCGTCCCCTACACAGGACACCATTTGTGGCCGCAGCCCAGCAGTGGACGGAAGTCCAGCTGCAGCCAGGGAGGATTCCAGGGGGAAGGACGGATCACCTCCCCCCCCCGTAGACCCTGAAGTGGAACAGTAAGTGGGGTTCGTACACCCCTAGTAAAATGAATCAGTCCTATACTAGTTCAAAAGCCACTGATCATATAGGAGGTGTATGATTTCCCCAGCCAATAGTTATGCTATGTTTTGAATACCTTCATTCCCCACAAGCTTAACCTTATCCTGTCAGTGTTTCTTTTTCCTAAGTAATATTATTTCCTAAGTAATATCCCAATGATCAACATACACCTTCTACAACATTCTCTCTGCTTCTTCATTGGAATGGATTTGTCACAGATTGTATACTGGCAAGACTATAAAATCCTGAAACTGAGAGGAGGGGGATCAGGCTTGCATGTGTACATCTTTATAAAGTATGGTTTATGTTGTGGACCACTTGCTCTTACCACAACGACGAAATCCAGATGAGATCCTTCGAGCTGTTCAGGGAATGGATGAGGAACATGTGTGAGTGGTGTCAATAGCTCTGACTCTGACCAAGGAAAAAAAGTCACCGTTTGCTTATATCCTCTTAAATGTACGACAGCTGGTTGTTTTGGCATGGGCTCTATATTTAACCATAAGAATAACTGTACTCCAGACCTCCGGGTTCCTATGGTTGCATATTGATGACATTATTAATGCCTGCTTGCTGACGTTGCCCATTTTTTTTCTTTGAAGATAATTTTTTTCACATAAGATATTAAACCTCCCTGAATGCTCAACACCATACAAGACACGATTATTCTTGCATTGTCTGGTCTTTCAAAAACCCCAGTGCTTGGTTCTGGACTTTGCGTGTCTACAGTGATATACTTTTGGGGAACCATGGTATGTTTAGGGGTTCTCTTGAGATCTTTTATTTTGCTGAGCTTTTAGTATGTGTTCTCCCTGCGTTCCTCACTTCCCTGGTTTCACCTTCCTGGTTAGGTTAGTGTTTTATTCTGTTTTCAGTTTTATTGTATTTTAATTGGCTTTTATTGTGTTTTTATGTGAGTCACATTGGGTGCCCTTTTTAAGGCCAAAAAGTGGCATCCATTTTTTTTTTGTAAATATAAATAACAATAGAATAAACATATGAAAGGATGTGTATCAGTGAACAATATTCCAGAACCAGCAGGCAAAAGGTGAATGCCTTCTCTCGCATTCTACATTTTACTGATTTAGTTCTGGAACTCTCATAAAAAACCAAAGTGCCTAAGGCATACTGGAACCATTAAGGGTGGCAAAACATAGCTCTTTCTCTACACTCAATGTTTCCCAGGGTTTAATGTTCATGTCTTGCAAATAACAAAGGAAATGCCACACATGAGAGCTCAGAAAGCGACAGTGGTGCCAGTAATCAGTTGGAACCATTGATATGCTGGGATATCAACTCTGCCCATGCCTCTTATAATTTCAGCACATTAAACCAGACCTGGCTGCTGTGTAGTTGTTTCAGGATCAACCTGCCAGGGAAGAAGGATTCGGCAATATTTTCTCTTTTTTTATAAGAGTAATGTCAAGATTTATTCAAAGCATTTTTATCTTGTTTCTTTGGACAGTAAGTTCTTGAAGGGACTTTGATCAAGTTTCTTCAACGATTAACTGACATCCTCTAAAAAGTACATCAGTTTCTTTTTAAGCAGGTATTTGCTTAGCTCATAGCGGGGTGTTGAATTCTAATACAGTTGTACAGTTTCCTGGTCTTCGCTGTAGGGTTCCTTAAGACATACTGCTGACATCACAAAGTCTCTTCTCAGATTCCTTCCTTCCCTCCCTCCAGTTTCCTCATTCAGGTAATTCCAACTCAGACTTTTACTAACTTGTTTTTGACTGACAGTGTGTATAAGGAGACTTGGGGTGGGAGTGGAGAGGAAGGAGGGCTTTCCAAAGGATACATATATACATTACCTGAAGGGGACACACACTTTCAATGAAGGTCCATCCAGTTTGTTATGAGAGTAATTTCAAGAAAGGAATCTGAACCTTGCTCCTTTACAGGTAAGAGGAAATTATAAAAAGGAATGCAGAGTTCCTTAGCTATCATCAAAAAACTTTGTGTGGAAATGTGAAGCTGGCAAATTAAGACTTGCCTTCACTAATAAGTTTTTTTTTTTAACTTTTTAAGGTTACTCAAAATATCTGGGAAGGATAGCCTACTGAGATACTGTCTGTGAAAGAAAAATAAAGGTCTGTAATTTCTGCTTTATTCTACTGATGTGACATGTAACTGGTCTTTTGATATGCTTCTGGGTGGTGGTAGTGGTGGTGGTGGTGGTGGTGAATCCCAAAACTGTGAATCCTTTTCTTGGGGCATTGATTTTTTTTGAAAAGGTATCCAAATGTTTGTTCCACTCAAAAGATCCTGGTGAAGTTTTCCTTTTTGCTTTTCCTTTAAAAACAACTTTAATGGCTGTATTTCTTAACTTGATCAAAATGCTTTAAAATCTCTATTATCTATATACATAAAAAGATATTCTGCAAGAAATTTTGTACTAACTATAAGGAATGTAAATGAGCATTACTTGGAGAACATCATTATCTTACTTCCAAGCTTATGAAATGTGAAATCTGACTTGCAAATTTCACCATTAATTCATTCCAACATGGTTTAATGTTCCTGTTGTTATTTATCCCCTTTTAGAATCCATGCCTATAAAGAGATCTATAGTTAAATTAATATTTTCCATGTTGTGTTAGTTTCAGAAGGCATCAGATCTATATTTTTTATGTGAAACGTGAAATATAAAGACATATGCTATATTTAACTTCAATGCATTGCTCTTTTTCTGTTTGCTTCACTAATTTTAATTGCACCCTTTGCTGCTCAAATCTCAGTATCTTTAATCTGAAGTGAGTTCTGATATCCATGTTTTCAGCCACCAACCTTAACAAATTGGGGAAACGGCATTTGGAAATAATATGCATCTAGATAAACATCTTTGTGAATAATCTACTTTCAGTTCCCATTCATTTTTATGGAAGAGCTAAGCATGTGCTTATGTTTCTCCCATTGAAATTAATGGGATTTAGAGATGATGATGTTGATAATAATATTATGCCACTAGTATTCTATGCTTTCTGATATACACACAATAGTGACAAAGGCTCACTAATCAACTTTAATATAAAAATGTAGTAACGTATTAATATGCTTTGATCTGGCATCATTTTTGTAAATTAAAGATCAAGCAAGGCCTAGGGATAAAAACAGAAGTTGTTGTTGTTATTATATTTATTTATACCCTGCTTTTTTCCCAGTACTGGCCTAAACGTTTTCAATACATGTATCTTATTTGGCCTGAGATATATGTCTCTGTGTGCATGCATTTGTGCGAATGAAGAGTTAATTCCACACATTCAGCTAATCCTGATGTGTCTGGGCAAATGTACAAACTATCCTACACATTATATAGGTGAAAGGCTGGTGTGATACAATTCCGGACTATATCACTTCAGAATGCAAGTGGGAGGCAATTTCTTTAAATGCTACCCCACATTTTTTTTAAAAAATCCCTTCGTATAGTAAAATTAGTATATTATAAAGAAAGGTTCAACATCATCCTTCCCGTGATGTGCTAATTTACTACATGGAGGAAGCTTTTTATGCAGAGGAGTATCCAAAATTATCACACACACCTGCATTCTGAAATGGTACAGTCCAGAACTCTACCATCTCATTCTGGATATATTATTTATTGATGGATTGGATTGGATTTGTATCCCACCTTTCTACCAAAAAATGGCACTCAAGATGGGTATTTATTATCTATTTTAAAATTTGATACCCCACCTTTTAGTCAAATGATCTCTGAGGCTGCTTATAACACCTCAAAACAAAACAAACTTAAAAAAAAAAAAAGCCTGCCGAGCAGATCTTATTCTCCATTGGTTCCCAGCCTTGGGTCCCCAGATGTTGTTGAACCACAACTCACATCACATCACCCCCAGCCAACATGGGCAATGAGCAGGGATGGTGGGAGTTGTAGTTCCACAGTATCTGGGACCCCAGTGTTGGGAACCAATGCATGGCAGAGTCCAGAAGCCTTTGTCTTCACATGGTGATGGTTGAGGTAGGTTCTAGAACGGCTGAGGTAGATGCACCACAGTTTGTCTTGGGCCAACCCAGAAATATGTTATTTCCAGCAAGTGCACAAACACACATCCAAAGACTGTACACATGATTTGACCTGGACATCCCCGATATGCCAAGGTTCAGGCTTTGCATCTGATCCTGGTTAAAACAGATCTTTTAAACTTGCTCAGTCAAGCAAGGAACAAGTCAATGACAATAATCAACTCAGAGCGGCACTGAACTTTTGTTGTTGTTTGCCTTGATTTTACAGATAGCCCTGTCTCTTCCACTTTATTGCCTGAAAAATCTTTAGCTAACACAGACAGGCAGTAGCTTCTGGTAACTAGCAGAGAGCTAAACCTCGAAGTACCAGACTCTGCCGAGATGCCAAGCCAAAAACAACAGAAACTTAACTATTTTTCAGACTGGCTCCGAGATGGTGTTTTCAAATCATGCTTGATTTTTTAAAAAATCCAGATAAACTAAGAAAAATCTTGGGATTTTTATATTATTTTCCCCTCTATTACTCTTGCACAAAAATATGTGTTTGTCTCTCTGTGTATACAGAAACAAAAAGGTATGCCATACTAAATGCAGGTTACTGCCTTAAAGGGTTAAACACAAACTTTGCAGTCTCACAGAGTCCATTAAATGTCAAGGGCTTGAAGGCTGCCCTCCTGCTGTTCAGTTGCTAACCTATTGGAAAGAAAGAACACTCATGAATGAGTTACTACAGACACAAGCAGAACATTAACATTGTGTTAGACAAGTGGGTAGACTGCCAGGAATCCTAAATGTGGGTGGGGGGAGGGAATAAATGAGACGGAAATTCCCCCAGTAACTTTATATATGACCACAACAGTGCTATAGCACTTCGGTTTTGGCTAGGACAACCATCCCAGAAACAAGAGATGGGGGTGCATTTTTTCTCTGTTGGGGGCCACATTTCCTCAGGAGTAATTTGTCAAGGGCCGCATGCTGGTGGTGGGCAGGGCCAAAGCCAGTTGTGGGCAGGGCCAGAGTCAAAAGTGGGTAGCGCCACCCCTACTCTCTCCCCACCCGTCCCTCTTTGTCTCTCTTTTGGCCACCCCCTTTTCATTCCTTTTTCTTTCTGACACCCCCCCCCTCTGCCTAGCAGCTGCTGGGGAAAGGACAGATCACTCTTGCCAGAGATCTGAACCAATTGTTTGCAGAGGGCTTTTGAAAATAGCTGAAAGGCTGCATGAAATTAGGCTGAAGCCTGCAGCTAGCCCACCCCTCCCTTCAACCTTCCAATACAGCATGTGTGGGGGTGGGGAGGTCTGTGGGGATGAGCTGCCTTCCTCAGCAATATGGAAGTATTTGGAAGAAAATTGGGGTGAAGTGCACATCTCCCTTCCTTCCAGGGCTGGCTGGCCCTACCATTAGGCAGGGTGAGGCAGTCGCTTCAGAAGGCAGATGCTGGGAGGCAGCAGCAAGGTGTTCAGGGAGATAATTGTGTGTCTTGCAGCCTACTCTGCGCCCCCTAAGTTAGCCTGCTGCCTTCAAATTCAGTGGAGAATGTTGCCCCAACGTTAGTGTTGAAGGCAGATTCATCCAATCAGCTTTTGTACATGGAATGGGAGGGGGTGCCATCTTGTCGTTTGCCTCAGGCAGCAAAATGTCTTGGGCCAGCCCTGCTTCCTACTTTCAGTCTTTTCCTGTATACCTGGAAAGATTGCCCTGGGTAAGCAAGACATCCCCTTCTCTATGGCTATCCCTCTTTGGCTACCCCATAATAGCCATGGGCCCACTTGCTTTGCTATGAGAGAGAAATGATTAGTCCACAAATGCATCCATAATAGTGTCATATGCATAAAAGAGGCTCTGGATAGACCCGATGTGGGACCCTAGAGCCAACACAATTCATTTAAAATCTGTAAACATGGGAAGTATGGTGGCTGGATGGAGGCTGGGCTGTTGTCCACTCCAGTTTGCCCTGTTTCTCCCCACTGGCCCTGTTCTCATGACAAATCCAGGGTGAGCGAATGTACATGGAGGGAGGAGCAGGATATGATGGTAGTCTCCACTTAGTGCCCACACAGAGCCTCCTTGCATACCACTGTATATGTGCCAGCTTCTCTACATGTGCTCAGGAAGCTTGGAAAAGCAGGGCTAGCAAAGACAAGAAGAGAGCCCTATGCATGCACAATCGTATATGTGCATTATACACCTCCCATATAGTCAACCAAATGTGCATGAGTGAACCCTCTGTGCACATTGCTCACTCTTGATATGTCATGAAAACAAGGCTACAATAAAACTGTCCAGCTGCCTCACATGTGTTTGTTTGATCTGAGTTAAGAGTTCATGGCATGTGTGTCCAAATATAACGCACGGGCAGAATTCAGCCAAATTTCGATCCCGTTGGTACCAGTGGGAGAAGCTTAAACTTCTGCACTGAAATCAATGAGAAATCTGCTTCCCTTTACCTTGATCGGGGGTGGCCTCGGTGGCCAGGAGTGCCTTTTATCAGCTTAGGTTGATATACCAGCTGCAACCCTATCTGGACAGAGATAGCCTGGCATCAGTTATCCACACTCTGGTAACCTCTCCGTTGGATTACTGCGATGGGTTGTATATGGAGCTACCAGTTAGTTCAAAACAGAGCTGCTAGGACTAACTGGGACTGGATGATTTGATCATGTGATGTCAGTGCTCCATCAGCTGCACTGGCTTCCAGTCCATTTCTCAGCCAAATTCAAAATGTTATTGTTGACCTTGAAAGCCCTAAATGGCTTGAGATCAGAGTATCTAAAGGCACGTTCTCCTCCCTACTTGCTCAGACACTTAGGTCATCTTTGGAGGCCCTCCTCTGGATGCCCCTGCCAAAGGAAGCTAGGCAGGTGGCTACAAGAGAGCGGGTCTTCTCAGTCATGGCACCCCACTTATGGAATAAACTCCCCAAAGAGGTTCACCTGGCACTTCTGTTTAGGGATGGAGCATTCATGCTTGTAATGTTGTGTAAATGGGCCCTTTACGGCCACCAATTACACAACATTACCTGCCTGGAAGCGCCCAAACCACCATTGTTGCACACAATGACAGCTTGCTTGGGAGGACGGGTGGCCCCACATCTTTGTTGGCTACTCTCCAGGCTGAGCTGATGCTTGCTTGGCAGCAAGAACAGGGGTGGGCAGCAGCAGCTTGGTGAGAGCCCAATAAAGCCGGGCACAGGTGAGTCCATCATCCCTGTTGTTATCTTTTTGGCACCAGGTAAAGACCTTTCTTTTCTCCCAGGCATTCTAGAGACCTTGTTCTAGGTTATGATGGCTTTTTTTAATCAATTCCTGTGCTGTTTATTGTTTTGCATTATATTGTATTTTATTTTTAAAAAATATTTGTATTGTATTTTATATTTTGAACTGTTAGATGAAATTTTAGTTTTATAACTGGTTGTAATCTGCCCAAAGAACATTACTTATTGGGCTGGATTAGAAATATAATAAATGAATGAATGAATGAATGAATGGCCCACGGGCCACATGCAACCTACCAAACCATTTCTGGCAGTCCACCAGACCACGTCTGCATCTGCCACTGTGGTGGCACTGCCCCGGGCTTCCCAAGCTAGTGCTAGTGGGGGCAAGAGAATGTCTTCAACAGGGCATTTTCTTTAAACAGGTATCTCGAGGCTTGTGTGTATGTATGTGTGTTTGTGTGTGCACACATGTTTGTGTGTGCATGCATGTTTGTGAGTGCGTTCATGTTTGCTTGTGTGTGCATGTTTGTGCGTCTGTAGGGATGTCGGAGGAATCTGCCTGGGGGTTGAAGCTCGACAAACTTCCCTTGATTCAGCCCCCCAGACTTCAGTCTGCTTTCTGCGCCAGAGCCCAACTCAATTTGGGCCAGTTCTCAGTTTTTTCATATTTTTTTAGTTATGAGAATTATGACTGAATTTTGTGCAAATTTTAGACACAATTTGCACAAATAACACCAATTTTGGCTGCAATTTGCACAAATTTCTGTTTGCACAAATTATGGTTGGCCACAAGAAAAATATGTTAAAAGTTCCTGGAATTTGGGAAAAACTTGTGACTCGGCCCACAAATGCAAGCCAAGTCGGGCATGCTGGAGAACTCTGTCAAGTGGAAAGAGAAACAGATTCCCAGTGATCCCTATGTGTGTGTGCATCTTAGCGTGTGCGTGCATATTTGCATGTGTGTGTGTTTGTGTCCCTCTGGAGCCACCCAGTGCAGCCCTCAGGACCAAAAGGTTTGTGCCCCCCTGATCTGGCTTGTTCCCTTTGTTTCAGGGCATCAAGGTCTCTCGTAGCTAGAGGCAGATCAGTGGCATGGAGCTATGTTTTAGTAAATCTTTCCTTGGAAAGAGTTGAGTGATGTGTTTGGCTCAGGGTGTGATTGATTGCCATATTTGGGGTCAGGGAGGAATTTTCCACTGGGTCAAGCTAGCTAATTTCTTGCAGGGTGATGATTGTGCTGTTGTTGTTTTTGCTCCCTTCCTTGGCTCACTTGCTCAAGTCATTCAGTGCTATTGCTCTGCAGGCACCATAATACATGCACCTGTGGTACCACTCCACTGTCTGGATGTGTTCTGGCAGCTGAACAGGAAGACCAGGTGCAAAGGAAAGGACTGATACCATAGGGAATTTCAGCAGCTACTGTTTCTTATGCAGGAGAGAGAAAAGCGGCATCTGCCAAAATTCCCTCTTCTATACATGTTGAAATACAGGAGGCTTGTGTCCTTCCCTGTCAATGCTTTATGAAATGCCTTCTAGTCACATTTTCACATATGATAAACCTTATTTGGGCATTCAGTTCTCCCACACAATTGAAATCATATGAGGGAGAGCAGGGACATGCTGACCAGCGCATGCACTGGAAGGCAAATGTCTGCAGCAGGGCGACTGTTGCACTTGTGTAGGCTCCCCACGCAGTCTGGAACTCAGCATGATCTGGGTTCTAATTCATGCTGGGAGTCTACGTGAGCATAGCAGATGCCCCACTGCAGAAATTCAGCATAGGTGCATAGAGGACTTCAGGCACTGGCCACTAGGAAGGTCACAGACGAGAAAAGGCCAATGAGTGTGTCTCCACGCTCCTCCCTCGTGCAACTGGAATCGCGAGAGGGGGGAGGAGTGAATAGGCCTATTGTTGCTTGCTGTTGTCCTCATGTCATGTCGATGATTAATGCACAAAATCAACATCTCTGGATGGTTAATGGTTGGTTAAGCTTCAGTGCGGTGTTGTACTTGTACATTTAATAAATTTGGATGACCAAAGGAAAAAACAAATTCACTGGCTCCAGTTCTTCCTATGTCAATGCTAGGCAATCTGTTGCCCTCCAGATGTTTTGGACTACAACTCCCATGTGCCCAAGACAGCATGGGCGATGGCTAGAGATTGTGGGAGTTGTAGTCCAAAACACCTGGAGGCCAGTGGGTTGCCCACTCCTGTCCTATGTTGTCCAATCAAAGACCATATATAAACTGTGAAAAAAAAATACTGTGGTTATCAAATTAATCACAAGGATGCTTTGAATCTAGATTTAGCCATCATTTATAAACTATAAATGACCTCTCCTCATGGGCTGAGTTTCCAGTCAACACAACCATATCAGTGTGTTCAGATTTAGGTTCTGCTCTCCCCCCCCCCGATATCCATCACCACCCCATTACATAATTAAACTATTTGACAAAGGCTAATATTTGTTGTTCTGTTCCAACAGGTGGCTTAGAAAACACCATAGTAACTTCCCACCTTCCTTAGGTCTGGAAAAGTCAATGAAACAAGTGATTAGGTATTCAGGTTGTCACATTACAATGGCCTGGTTTTGATTAAAGGAGAAATCTGTTCGTCAAACAGTGAACAGTGCTACATTATTTACTGCAAGAATTGCAGGACTCAAAGTTTGACATTCTCAAGACTATTGAACTTTTGAGCAGAGACGGGGCTGTAAAAGAACAGTAATAAAGATAAGATAACATGGAATGTAAATAAACAAGAACCACTCCACCTCATTTTGCTGAAGTTATGGACACTTGATAATGCAGAAAGATTTTCATTTATCTCATTTTGAAATATAACATTGCAAAACTTTCCACAATAAAAGATATTCAGCTTTTAAGACCTGATACCCAAATTATGTGCTCCAAACCATTCCCAAGGGTTTTTTTTATATGAATTCTATGGGTGGGATTTTTGCTTTTAAAGGTTCAGCTGAGCTTTGTAGAGGCTCTTTTAAGCCAGCCATTGTTTTCTCTAATGTTAGGCATTGATCAAGTACTCAGGTTAGGTGTGCATTGAACTGGACGCCCCACCCCCCGCCCCAAATATCTGGTCTAGAAATGCTCAGTATCTTTGTAGAACCGAGTCCTTAGCCAGCACACAGCTCCAGTGGTTCATAGCCATGCCTTGGGTGGACGTTAATTGTGCAGATAAAATGAATGCAGCATAGAACACTGGGACACTCAGTTATAGTGCCCTCCCTTTCCCCCGAGCCTGGGAGGGCCAGTGGGGCAGGGAAGGCGTTGCGCCTGCTCCTGGAGAGGGGAAGGACATGATGCAAAGGAGGGACATGCAGACTCATGTAGCATCAACACATTCAGGGGCAGATCCAGGGCAGATATGAGACTATTCCACCCTCAACCCCAGTCTTCATGGGCCCTCTCTCCCACTCTATAGGATGGCATGTAGCTGTTACTGGTTGCTTTAGGGCCAAGTGGGCTATTTCCCCCCAGTGAGCCTGGTTGGCCTTGGCCCATATGGGGTATTCTTCTACACTGATCCTGGGGCAGAGAAGTTAGGCTGGCCTGGTGTCCTCCTTTACAGAGGAGAGTCCTCTGTTTTGGAGCACCTGGTTCCCCCTTGCCTCCAGCCTGGATAAAATGCCACATCAAGCCTGAAGCACAGCCAAGAATTTTCCGGTCCTGATTCTGCAAATATGCCCCATTGTTCCCCTGGCACCTGCAGTCAAGCTCTGGTCATTCTAAAGCATGCTTTCTGCAAGGGTGCTAATGTTGGTAGGGTGAAGGCAGAGCCCGGGTCCTGAGACAGTTGACAAGGGGCAATCCTAGTATTCACCAGCCTTCCCCAACCTGCCGACCTCCAGATGTTTTGGACTACAGCTCCCATCAAGTTGGCTATGCTGGCTGGGGCAGGTGGGAGTTGTAGTCCAAAACATCTGAAGCATGCTGGGTGGACCATTGGCTGTGGTGGCTGGGGCTGATGGGAGTTGTAGTCCCAAACATCTGGAGGGCACCAAGTTGAGGGCGGCTTCATTAACCCTTCTCCTTTCCCTGGTGTATGTTACCTGTTACTCTTCTTTTAACACTTTGCTGGCATGAGAGGCATGCTGCCAGTTTTGAGCTGGCTGGTCAGCTGTGGCCAAAATCTATATTCCCAAGAAATGTAAGTTCTGGCAGTGCACACTCACAACCTTCTTTATTCATTCTTTCTCTCATGTGCATCAGCCTGACTTGCGCTTTCTCTTTCTCATGTACAGCCTAACATGTAACTTGTTGTCCCTCCTCCCACAGCTTTGGCTCTGTGCAGAGCTATTGGGGATGGAATACTGGGAATATTTTTCCTTGTTTCTATGCCACTTTTCTTTTCCCAAGAAGTATTTCCTGGAGCCTTTACGTCTCATTGACATGGCTTTTCTACATGAGGCATTTCTTATGCACTCATGATCCCTTACTCACAGTTGTTTATAGGTTCTATAGATGATGTCGTGATCCTCCAGTTTTCCTTCTGTTTTTTAAGAGCACTTTCCCAGTTTTTTTTAGAGTGGGCAAAATGGGGTAATATTTCTGAAAGAGAAAGAAACGGTAGTTTCCTCCTTGTGTATTTGTGCTATTCTGCTATAGAACACCACCAACTAGAGGTTATGTAGCAAAAAAGCAGGAAAGGGAAACTGTTTGTGTAGAACTTGGATCTCAATTCTGTAACAAAGTCAAAAGTAGATACAGCGATTAATGGCCTCATGTAGAAAAGCTCTATCAGATCACCAGTAGCCAGGCATATAAGACCACAGCAATGCATCACCAAGAGATCTGTGTATTATGTTCATATTTAAAGTCTTTTTACCCTGCTTATTAGCCCCAAAGGGTCCCAGAATGGCTTATAGGTCAATTAAAAAAACAGGACAGTCCCTGTTCCAGGCTTACAAATTAAAAGACACAACACACAAGGAACAAAGGAGGAGGAAAAAAGCAAACTCAGGCACCAGTTCCTAAATTTATAGTTCTAATATAACAACCAGCTGGGATGGAAACAGTTCAGGTATCTTTATGGAATGCCTGCTGCTAGGTGATAGTTGAAGGATTGCCAAAGGTAGCTGGTCTCTCAGCCGAGCTGACAGTATGAGTTAAGGTGGCCACGTGTCCTGTTTTACAGAGGACAGTTCTCTATTTTAAGGTGTCCCCTATTTGAAGGGCTGTCACCATGACAGCAGACTGAGCAAGGCATACAGGTCACTTGGTCAAAGTCTTCCACTCTGTGGTGAGATGTACTGCATTTCTTTTAAAATGATAATCATTATTTCTAAATTTGCATCTATACATATAAATTAGCATATGCAAATTTCATGCAAATCAATCTCTTCTTGTGTCCTCTCTTTTGGTGACTCACCACCCTAGGATCCAATCTTTCTAGTAGGTCTCAATCATGCAAATCTGTTTCAAGGCAGCACTCAGATTGTCCTTCGTATTACATGGCAGACGTCATGTAGCTGTTTGGGAAGGGAAGCATCCATATAAAAGATTCTTACCTCAGATTTATACCAAGAAAGGATGAGTCTGAGCAGTGCTGAGAGTCTATGAGCAATTTCTGTGTTATTATTATCCCCATATTTATATGGCATGTATGGCCTTTCTGACTATGTCTTCCAGAAGTGAAAAAGAGAGATGGATAAACTCACGGACGTCCAGCTCCTTGTAATGTCCACACATGGAGGGGAGAGCAGCATTTGCCACTGAACTCAGATGCTATTATCTGAGCGTGGGAAGCAGCAATAGATATTTGCCTGATAAACACCAGCAGGATGTCCCAACTGGATCATGGGACAGGGAAATGTTGCACATTGCTAACTGGAGCATCAATAGGTTAAATCTAACATTAAGCTAGCAGAAAGACTACCAGAGCTGGGATTGTCCCACTACTGGTTGGTCAACCTAGCAGAACAACTTGCACAGCTTGCATGAGCAACGCCAGCCTAATGAAGCTGCAGTGAGAAGTGCAAATGCCTTGCACAACACCTTGTGCAGTGGATTCAAAGTAGTGGATCTGACACTTGTGCAAGGATGAAAATGGGGTTTCCACAAGCAGTAGAAGCTTTGTGCTAGCGAAATGACACTGTTGGATACAACCCAATGTCAGCGGGGCTGGCTGCCTTTCGAGTATGCTAGTTTGAGAAAGGAAAAGCTGTTCAGGAGGTAAAAATGGGGAAAGGGTGTGGTCATCTGAAAACAGGAGATGACCACACCCTTGGTCTCCGCTTCCACCATCCTTTTCTCTCTTTGGCTTCAAGCATAAGGAAAGGACAGCTGAGCTCCCAGCTTTTCCACAAAACATTGAAATCTATTGACTTGCTGTTCATTAAAGAAAAGATGTGAAGTTCCAACTGAAAGCTATCATTTCATTATAAAAATGCTCAATAGTTTTCCCTGTGGAACTTTGATGTTTTCACCCTTCATTGAATTCAAGGGTGTTATTGACATAGCATTGAAATGAAGCAAAAGTATCACAGCGTCTCACACTCCTCTTTTATCGTTATTTTGAAATCACAGTTGCTCCTCTGTTTATTCTTGGAAATCATCATAGTCAATTTCAAACAGCATTGGATTCTTGTACAACAAACTTTAACCTGCCAGTAGCAGCACATAAACATCCATAGTAGTATGAAACTCTTTCATTATTTCCAATTTGAAACAACAGGTATACCCAAATTCCTCCAAAGGCCTGTCTTTCCTTTCTCTAAGAATGTTCAGCAATTGGGGGAGAGGGAGGGAAGGGGGGAGAATTTTTCCATTCATTGCATAGAGAGCAAGAAAACTTGGCACACTCACCAGCCATGTACTGGAATTTGGGTGGGTCTCGGAAAAAGCCCAGACTTCAGTGGAAAACATATATGGCTGTGCGTGTGAAAAAGTATTTTAAACCATAAATTGACCACATACATAGATTGGTGAAGGGGGAAAAATAATAATAATCCAGAAATGAACCATGAAATATTGCTGCAAACAAGACAGAGCTTCCTCATGGGAAAGTACCACTAGCATTTTAAGAGCTCTGTTCTATGAATAGATCCCCCTAAATTTGCTAGTTCTTTAGCAGAATAAAAGGCTGTAGAGAGTTGAATATATAAACAAAAAAGTTATTAGAAATAGGGATGAATGAATGTCTGATTCCAGTCAGTGTCATTTTTGCATGTATTCACTCAAAAATCTATCCTATTTCTACACTAATCTGCAACGTAAAAACAACTCCACACAAAAATTCACATTGAAAGATGCATTTCTAACACTGCAATCCTCTGCATGTCTGCTCAGAAGTAAGCTCCATTGCGTTCACTGGGACTTACTCAAGCCTAAGGGTGCAATCCTATGCATGTTTAGACAGAAGAAAGGCCTACAACTCCCAGCATGCCCCAGCCAGACTGGGGCATGCTGGGAGTTGTAGGCCTTTCTTCTGTCTAAACATGCATAGGATTGCACCCTAAATGTATTTTTCTCTCAAAATACAGATTTTGAATTGAACTGAGAGCTGGGAAGTCAATTAAATTCCAAGTGGACATTAGTGTGGGAGGTGTGGATCAGGTCAGCTTATATATTGGAATTCACAAGGAATGTACTCTTCAAGCATCCCTAATTACAACCAGAAAGAATGTCAAGGCATAATATACAACTGTAAAGCAGATAAATATGCTAGAGGTGTAAGGAAAAGAATCTCATGTGATCAGATAAATACCACCACCAATATTCTGAAATTCATATATTTTCACTGACACCAGGGATGGTTGAGAGATTCAGGCTGTCGAGGTTTTCTTATGGAGTTCCCCAACTTCCCGGAACTGAACACAGTTTGCAGTGGGAAATCCATACACATTCGGTGCCTCTAGATTGAGGAGACTTGTGGCATGGGTGGCATCAGAGGATGGCAGGGTGGAGCCCCTGTGGAGGGAGGCCCATGCCTCTGCTGAATGGCCTCTGCCAAGAGCCCCTGGCCTCTTGCTGCTCGTCATCATTGTCACTTGATTATGAAGGATAAATCCATTTCGGCCAGACTCTGCCAGCGTATTGCCTTCCAGGGGTTTTGGACTACAACTCCCAGCATTCCTGATCATTAGCCATGCTGGCCATGGTTGATGGTAGTTGAAGTCCAAAACATCTGGAGAGCACCAGGTTGGGGAAGGCTGATTTAGACAAATTCACAAAGGATAAGAGCACAATCCTATGCATGTTTACGCACGGAAAAGGTCCTATGATGCCCAGCATTCCCCAGCCAGCCATGCTTCCCGGGGAATGCTGGGAGTCATAGGACTTTTTTTCTGTCTAAACATGCATCCTGAATCTATCAATGGCTACTAGTTATGAGGACTGTACACTACCTCTAGGATGAGAAGCACCGTACCTCTCAATACCAGTTGCTGGGGAACAACAGCAGGAGAGGCCTGCCGCCCTCGTGGCCTGCTTGTTGTGGGCTTTCCTGAGGCAAGTGCTTGGCCACTGTGGGACACAGTGTGCTGGACTAGATCGGCCTTTGGTCTGATCCAGCAGAGCTCTTCTTCTGTTTTCTCCCACTCTTTCCCTGTGGCCCAGAGAGGCCGTACAATACCAGCAAGAAGGAGCAGCAGCAGCAGCAGCCTCCACCAGGCAACTCGCTTGCAACTGGTGTGAGGAGCAGCAGCCACTGGTGACAATGGGTCACAGCCCATGTTAATCTAACTTAAGTCCCATTCATTTTAATGGGTCTATTCGAAGTAGGAATAACATTGCATACAGCCCAATGGCAGCAAGGAAAAGGTGGGCCCATTCTGGAGGAGAAAGAACCACTGAACTTGTCTTTCCCAAAGGCCTCCAAAATCTGGAGCCAACATTAGGTTCTGGCCATTAAGGACAGGAGCAGCAACCCTGAATTTGGTTGGGATTCTTTGAGGAAACAGTTGCACAGGCCATGGATTCTACCCCAACACGTATTTCGGCCCTGTGTTAATCATTCCCTATCCTTTGTGCGCGCAAGGAGCATTTTACTCTGTGGGTTTCTCTGTCTAGCCTCTGTGTTAAATGAAAGCAAATATTTTCATATTTTTATTAGATGTCATAGGGGTGTGCGCTTAGCACAGGTGTGTGTATTGTGTTCGGCCTTGGGAAACAGGAACTTCTCTTAAAATCACAAGGAAACCAGTCTCTCTTTCCGCAAAAAGTCATGCGGCTCCTGCATTTTAATGCGGAGTGTGTGTCTCCTATTGCAGCGTGTTTCAAGTTGAGCTCATGAAGAGGACTCGGTTTTCTGTCTCCTCAGTGCGCCATGAGGGCTGTGCAGGGGGCCCACCGTCAACCCCTGGAGCCTCCTGCCTCCCCTGCTCCTCCCTCTTTGCTGTTTCTGCCTGTTCACCTGCCCTCTCTGAGCATGCAAACAGTGACAAGAGCGATGAGATAGAGCAGCTTTCTTCACTTGCCTTGCACTCTCCCTATAAGATGCCTATAGGGCCCTGAGGAAGAGAGCAAGTGAATGAACAGTGGGGACAGAAGAAAGGAGGGGTCAATCCATTCAGGAAGGGATCTTACTGAGGGTATCCTGCCCAAGCCCTCCCCATCCCCCCAAAAAAACCTCTGGAACTGGAACAGCTGACCACTATTACTCAGGAGTAAGCACCATTTAACACAGTTGGATGTTCTTCCAAGCTTGCATAGGTTTGCATTGCAAGGGAATGAAAAGAACATTTACAAAGTCAGCATTGGCTCCAGGTTTTCGAGGGCCGTTGGGTGAGACGCCATCAATGGACTATCCTCCGTCAGTCTACCTTCTCTCCACCATTGTCACCAGATGTTATTGCTCCTCCTCCTCTTCCACATTATTGCTACCACCTGCTTGTTTGCTAGGCAGAGAGCCAATGAGCATGCAGGTAGCGTCATCTGCTGCTGCTCCTTCTCATCACTACAGTTGTCTGGGCCGGAGTGAGAGTCAGGTAAACAAGCAGGTTGCAATGGTTAAGAGGAGGAGCAAGTCCAGGGGCCTCCTGTCAGTGGGCCCCTGCTGGGCATGGGCCCTTGGCAGGTGCCCAACCATGCCTACTGTCGATGCCAGCCCTCCTGTGCAAAGTGGTGGTTCTTGGCTGCTTTTTAAAGTTTAAATGAGCAGTCCCATGCAGGAGTAGCACAGTATGTGTATAGGGTGTATGTATAAGCAGAAGCTCAAATGTGACTGTGACACGTGTGCAGCCACATGGCAATTGCTTTACCTTGAGGGAAATCATCTATATCTCATGTAATAAATAACAGCTGCACATTCCTGTTGCAAGAAGTGGATAAACAGATACATTAAACTGGAAGGAGCCCCAAACTGTAGCAAAACAGAAACTTACACAATCTTCACACATGGCAGGATACATCGGGGTGGGCAAATTGTAGGCCAAAACATGTGGAGGGTCACAATTCCCATCATCTTTAGCAAGCAGAGCCAATGGGGAGGGATGATGGGAGGTGTAGGCCAAAGCATCTGGAGGCCACAAGTTCCCCACCCCTAGTATACATATTTGTAAGGAAGATGCCTTGTGGGAAGTGGCCCTACATTCTAGGCATCTCCAGTTTGGAGAGTTATGGCCAGGGGTTAATTTCCAAAAGTGTGCCAGGGCCCAAGCTTATATGAATACCAATCCCTCCAACATGGATGCCTTGCCGCTCAGCTTAAGGAAAATTGATGTCAGTTGGATTTAGTTAAGATTAACTTTTTCTGGATTCGGGTCTGTTTCATTAATTTCATTTCTGGTGAGCTAGAAGTGGGATCTGGCAATGCAAAGAAGTCCTGGGGCTCAACCATCGATTCACTGACCTGGTTGTGGCCTCCACATGTAAGAAAACACCACTGTGTTCTGATGGGTAGAAATCCCTGTGGGCAACTTATGCCATCATTCCTCCAGCTGTAAAAAAAGAAAAAAGGACCATTAAAGACCTACCTAATGGGCTTGTTACATAAGGATGACCAGTCTAGTTAGGGGGCAGAGGAGACTTTTATGACTAAGGTTATTCGGGAATGACTGGCTGTGCAAAGCAGTGAAAGTGGCAGTTTTAGGATTATCAGCAAAGCTATAAATACAGAAGGTTAAAAAAAGAGAGTTCTGTGTAGCAGGAACAAACATCCCGAGTTTGATACTAACCAGAGTGGAATGTGAAGTTGGAGGAACAAGTGGAAAAAAGAGAAAGAACTGGGTGGATAGCAACCCTAACAGCCTGATCCTACGAACCGGTGCTGGCATATGTGTGCAGAACTGGGCACAAGGGAAGACAGCGGGCACTAAAACACCATAGCCTGGCAGGAAATCATTACAGCAAAGTGATCTTATGCATGCTTACCTGCGAGTAAGCCCCACTGTACGTAGTGGAACTTACTTCTGAGTAAAAATGCATAGGACTGAGCTGTCCCAATAAAGTGCCCAGTTCAATTTTCACCTCGGCTGCAAATTTTGGAACTTAGCCAAACTTCTGCCTCGGAATCTTCTCCATCTGTACCACTAGGAAAATAATACTAGCCATCCTGAAAGGCCTGTTGTAATGGTTACCAAGATAATGATTGTGGAGTGCTATGAGCTCTTAGGAAAAGTGATATATACATATTAAATACTACTTGTTACCGTAGTGCGTGGTGTTGCACCATTACCATTATCATCAGGATGTTGCACAGGGAATATTGCACAATGTCATATTGACAGTGTGCAAACTGATAAGAAGTAGTACAGAATGAGGTGGAGAGGCAAGTCCGGAGAGGCCCTATCCTAATAGACTTTTGGACACCCTGGCTCCAATAGCATTGCTGTAACTCAATAGCCGCTCTCGTGGGAAGTTAGAATGAGACTGCAGACCACAAGCAATGCAATGGGAAATGCATGTTGTAACATCTGCCTGTTTTGTATGTTTTTCTATTGTTAAATTTAACCCAGGTAAGATAGGGCTAATAGTACGCCGGAGAGTGAGTGAAAGGTGGGAGGGGCCTGAGTGTGTGTGAGGATTCTGAGGTTATATAAAGGATGAGCTGACAGATATGATTTAAGGACTGAAGAAACAACATCTTGGTACTGGGGATTGTTTGGGGGATTTTAGGAGGGACAGAGTAGGTAGGGAAGTTAGGAACTAAGCATTGATGAATAATAACAACTTATAACTTCATGTTTTAAATACATCTTTATTTGTTTTTAAAAATCCAAATTCCCACATGTTACTTGAATTGTGCTCTACCTTTATTATATCTATCTATAGATCTATTATATCTATACCAGGAACCGAGCATATTGAGGTTCTCTGGAACCCAGAGAGGGTAAAAGGGCTGAAGCTTGTGGGATACTGGATACAGCTGTCCCAAAGTGAAAGCAGGTGTTCCTGAGGGGTTTGGTTTCTCTGTTTCAGAGGTGGAGGCTGGGGAAAGGGTGGAACCCAGGCAGGGACGATACACATGCCTTTCTGATATGCATGGAATGTTGTAGTAACATCAGTGCAAAGACCACCATCAGGAGTTAATGCACAGACCACAAACACTGAAGTCAAAGCGGAAATGCAAGAGTAATGGAAATCTTGAGATTTTAAGATTGGGGGCGGGGGGAAGGAGAGTGTAGCTAACGTGTTGCGTGCCAGACCACATCCATCTGGTCTGCCCAAACATGTCCATCATTTTTGTCACTTCGCAGAACTGCACCAGTTTTAATTAAACAAAGCACGCCCACAGTAATGTTTTAATTAAACTATTTGCATAACTATGAATTTCAGTGGTGCAAACAATGCCCCCACTTTCCAAAGCTTTTATTTTACAGACATTACCAGCATGGTGCAATTCAGAAGTAAACATAAAGTTGTTACCTGAAGTAGTTATTGGAAAGCATCACTTCATAGGGTTCAGTTTTGAAGTAAAAAAACAAATCCAATGGACTTCAGCTGTGGGATGTAAAATTGCATGATAGAGCCTGCAAAAGAGTGGGTGTTCTCTAACCTTTGCCTGTATTATTCTTGAGATTGTGTTGTATGTCTGCAGCCTTTTTAAAAGGGTGAAGTAGTGTCGATATGAAGAGGAGCAAAGTGTTAATGAAATCTTACAAATATGTCTGAAAAAATTAGCAGGCAGCAGCCCACCAAAACTGGATGGGCCTGCTTCCACCACTCAAGGTGGCCTAATTAACAGAGCCTGCAAGTTAGTCAGCCATAAGAGATAGATAGTGGTGTAGTGAGACAGGCCTCACAGGGACATGGCACCAGCACCTTTTTATTAGCAGGGACGTTGACATCTGCCACCCCCACCCGCTCCTTCTGAGTTTATCTGCAATCCTCATAGTAGCTGATGGAAAATGAATTACCCAGCAACAATATATTGTTCCCTGTTGCAATGCGTGTCTTTTGGGGTGGCTTGGTCTTGCATGGGCAAAGGAGACCCGTTCGTTTTACAAAAGACCTGCTCCTGGTAGAGATGAAAACTGCGAAAACTGGTTTGTTGATGTGGATCAACACAGCTGCCTGAACGTCTGCACTCTCCTTGGGAGCATGACTATGGAGACTGTCGTGATGATACTGCGACACCACTGGAGATGGGTAGTTCCTCTGGGTGATCGGTAACCACAAAGTTTTGTTAGCAGACTATGGAGAATAAGCTGCTGCTATTTACATTAAAGCTACAAAACCAACATTGTGTTAAATCTACTGAAATAAAGGGCTGGATTTATTCACTAGGCTGGCATTTGAAATGAAACCCTGTGGCTGCTGCAGTTTTTTCAGGGGGTCCTGTTGACATGGCTGAAAATGACCACTTTGTTTGGGCACTGTTTGGACACCCATCACACTAGCAACTCCCCGAGTGGTGTAGTGTTCATGGCATTTTCAGGTGGCAAGTGGGCATGTGGATCCATTCTGGCCCATATCTGAATCTGCTGATGAATTGGTTTCAGGTTAATAAACTGAGGCTTCATCCAGACAAAACAGAAATGCTGTTGATCAGTGGGAGACGTAATCCAGGATTAGATATACAGCTTGTTCTGCATAAGGTGGCACTCATCTTGAAGGATTAGGTTTGCAGCTTGGGGATACTGTTGGATCCAGTTCTGCTCCTGGTTGGTCAGGTGGAAGTAGGGATGGGAGAAGTAGGGAGAGTTGAGCTTGTCGAGGTTCTTCAGATTCCACCTCAAAGCTCGGTCCACTGTGTTCCCATTCTTGATTGCAAGCTTCTCACCACCCACTGCTCAAATGGGAAAAGTCGTGTGCATTTGTGTGCACCATTTTAATGGTGTGCACCCAAATGCATACTTTCCCCCATTGACTAAAATGTAGAACTGCACATTTTTCCAGATTGCACATTTCCTCCCCCATAACACACATTTTAAAAGTGCACATCTGTCTAAAATATGCATTTTGCAGATGAGCATCACCAGCTTGGGAATGTGTGAGCTTTGCCCGTAAGATGTGCTCACGTTTGCATTCTGGGTGTTTGATTGCATTGGCAAGAGCTAAATAATTTTATAAACAAATACATCAATCTCACTGCACCTTAAAGTGGTTCCATCATGATCTCTAGACGACTTTGGGGATGTCTTTGGCTCAATAATAAACTTGTACAGGACTCAGCAGCAACCTTTTCTTGCATCTCCCAGTGTATAGGGTCACTACAATCTCAATATCAGATGTAGCAACCTGATGATGACTAGTAAACAAGTACTCAAGATGAGGCATTTGCAATAGAGTTCAAATGAGCAACGTGCGATTCTAATCACATGAATGATTCCTCAGCATTTGACTTGTTGCTGCTGTTGCTGTTCTAATTGCTATTCAGAAACTAGAAAGCGTTTTTACTTTTATGAACATCTGGATAATCTTTATGATGTTTTGCCTCACAACAAAATAAGCCTCATTCTTAGATTGAGAACTGACAACAAAATCCTGTAAATGTCTATTGACACTTAAGTCCTGTTGTGTTCTAGAGGACTTATTCCCAGGTAAATGCGTCCATGATTGCAGAGTGAAGTTGGTACATAATTTCCCAAGGCCACGTGAGCAGTTTATAGCAGAAGCAGGACTTTGTAGATGTCCTAAATCCAACTAGAAGGCTTGGTTCATGCACTTGCCCAACTAGCACCACCCCATCTGCCGAGAAGTAAGTGCGCAACACTCCAAACTGCCCCCATGCACAAAACTTCATATATGACATAGGTGCACAATGCAAATGTACAATCCATATGGTGCCCTCCCCACCACCACCACCACACTCTTTTCTTTTCTTTTGGAAGGAGAACACCGTACGAACTGAACATTCACAAATATGGGCCTTTTTATGTGAAGTGCTCCACATGAGCTTATGGGAGTGGTGTAGGAAAGAGCACTTGCTTTTCCATCAAAGTGTTGTATCCAATGTCATACTACTTAGGGTAGTCCCATTGAAATGAATGGGACTTCAATTAGAATAATACTGGATACAACCCGACGTCTCTTGCTGCTGGATTATGACTTCTCTGTGTTGGTTACTGCATGATTTGTGAATGAACATGTGCAAAATTGAAGCAGGCTGATCTGTCCACTCTTGCGGTAGATCAGACCAACCATTCATCCCCCTTGAGAGTAAGCTATTTTAACTGAGGGAGGGAGGAATAGAACAGATCAGTGGACTGGAAGGTGGAAGCAGGAGAAGACACTTGTCTCTGTGTAGTTCTTAATTAACAAGCGGCAAAGAAAAGGGGACCAGAGCATAAAAAAAGAGGATGCGGGGGGGGGGGCATCAAAAATCTAGGGGAAAGGGAAAGCTTGGAACGAGAGTACTGAAAGGGGATAAAGGCTAGAGGGGCTGCCTGTGCTCTCTTCTTTGGCTGTACTACTCAGTCATTACAGGGACCTGCAGGAGACAGTGATCACACTAGGCTCATTTCCTCCTATGTAAGTAAAATGGGGATATAGATACTTGCCTTCTCCGCAGGACTGTGGTTAGGATTAATTAATGTTTGCTTAGCACTTTGAAGATGTAAAGTGATACAGGGCAGAAGTGCTCAGCATTGTTTTTATAAGCACATGTGGATGATAAGATCTCTTTGTAACCAGCAGCTGCAATCTGGCACGTGGGGCTGACTTAATGGAATGGAAAGCTTGGCCCTTTGGTGAGCCAATATCTGTCGAAACTTGCTGTCTTAAAAAGACAGGTAATCGTAGCACAGCATGAACTGGGGCAAGGGTGAGAGGGAGGTGGAAAATCACGGATCTCTGCTTTGGATGTCTAGCTGTGCTAATGAAGATCCACTGCAAAGGTGTTTGAATTCAAGGAAGTTCGAAACCAAATCCTGGCAGTAGAGATGCAAAACTCCTGAGTATTTTGTAACTCTGGAAACATCATTCACAAAAATGAAAGGGGTGGGGGATCTTGACACAGCAGGGTATGGGGGATTCATAATGTGCTTTTTTCTAGTCCAACAGCTTTGTTAGAATTGTTGTTATACAAAGCAGCAGATGTAGAAGTCACCACCATTTTTGTTTAAAACGTAATGTAATTCCCATTTTAAAAAACCCAACAAGTATAATAAAGCCTACTATTTGGTCAGTCAGGACAACAATAGCCATGCACACATTTTTCATTGTTGCATGGTTTATGACCGTAATCCTAAAGGTTTCACCCACTAGTGAAACTCATTCAAATCGATGGATTTGTATAACAAAAGAAATGGTTTATGATGACAGGCTATGTGTCATAAACATATTAGGTTGGCTGAGTGCTTTGTACATAACATCCACATGTCTGCATAAGATATTGTTTTATACATCACCCTTTGCTGGTTATCTACCAAACTGAAGTCTCTGAGCACAGCTATAGGAACAGTCTTTGGTATTCAATAGGGCAGCGGCGGCAGAGGGGGCTATTAAATTTCTAGCTTGGGTAGCTGGTAAAGGAACAGTTGGAAGATATATCTCCAAGAAAGCACAAGTAGTTTTAAATGAGAAAGGTATTTAAAAACCTTGGAACCAATCTCTTGGTAGGATTAGCTACCTGCTGTGAACACCTGCCAGAGGATCATTAGTAGGGCATAGATGACACAAGCTAGCCCCAAGAACACCTATGTACACTTCAGACTTGGGGCATCTCTACACCAGCCTAAAATCCTGCATTTAAAATGGGGCTTTCTGCTTCCCCTTTGCCAATATCCCCTTTTGGGGCAAGGTGCTTGAGCGTGTGGTGGCTGGGCAGCTTCAGACGTTCTTGGAGGAAACTGATTATCTGAACCCATTTCAATCTGGTTTCAGGCCAGGGTATGGCACTGAAATGGCCTTGGTTGCTCTGACTGATGACCTACTCAGCGGCTTTTGACACCATTGATCATGGTGTCTTACTGGATCGGCTCTGCGGGATGGGAGCTGGGGGCACTGTGCTACGGTGGTTCCACTCCTTCCTACAGGGCCGATTCCAAAGAGTGGCATTGGGGGATTGCTGTTCTACCCCATGGCTATTAAGCTGTGGGGTGCCACCGGGTTCTATTCTATCCCCCATGCTGTTCAACATCTATATGAAGCCGTTGGAAGAGGTCATTGGGAGTTTTGGGGTGGGATGTCACCAGTACGCTGATGATACTCAGCTCTATTTCTCCTTGTCGTCGGAGTCAGCTGAGGCAGTGAAGGTGCTGGACCAGTGCCTGGAGGCTATAATGGGCTGGATGAGGGCCAGTAAACTGAAGCTAAATCCTAACAAGATGGAAGCTCTATGGACTGGTGGTTCCCGAGTCCGGGAATTGGGTAAGCGACCTGTCCTGGATGGGGTTGCACTCCCCCTGAAGGAGCAGCTGCATAGCTTGGGAGTATTCCTAGACCCATCCCTGTCACTGGAGCCCCAGGTGGACTCCGTGGCCCGGAGTACTTGGGGCCAGCTTCGGCTGATCCGCCAGCTATGGCCTTTCCTGGACAGAGATAGCTTAGCCACAGTAGTACATGCGCTGGTAACTTCCCGATTAGACTGTGGCAATGCACTTTACGTGGGGGTGCCCTTGAAGACGACTCGGAAGTTGCAGCTAGTGCAAAATGCAGCAGCTAGTCTGCTGACCGGAACACCTCATCAAAATCACGTAACACCAGTTTTAAAGGGATTGCACTGGCTGCCAATACGCTTCCAGTCGGAATTCAAGGTTTTGGTAATGACATTTAAAGCCCTAAGTGGCTTGGGACCTCAATATTTGAGTGAGCGCCTCACCCTATATATGCCAGCCAGAGAACTGAGATCAGTGGGAGGGGCCCTCCTCTGCATCCCACCAGTATGAGACAGACATTATGGTGGGACGTGGGAGAGGGCCTTCTCTGCTGTGGCACCCCAGTTGTGGAATGCCCTCCGCTTGGAGGGCAGATTGGCACAGACATTGGCCTCGTTTCAGTGCCTAGTAAAAACATGGCTTTTTACCAAAGCCTTTGAGGGCTAAATGCATTCCCTAGCACACTGTTTTAACTGTTTTATTGTTTTAGATTTTAACTGGTTTTATCTTGTTTAATAGTTTAATATTTTTTAGGTGTTGAAATTATTTACTGTTTTATACTGTTTACATTGATTTTATCTGTATGCTGCCCTGAGCTCTTAATATAGGGCGGGATAGAAATGTTATAAATAAATAAATAAATAAATAAATAAATGCAGGATCACAACTGACTCCCTTTACACACGCTTCCTGTCCCCCACCCCTTCCCCCTTTCCCTCGTATCTGAGTCTTCCATTATCTTTCGTTGATCTCACTCCTCTTCTTGCCACTTTAAGTCTTTTCATGGAGGAAACTGAACTGTAACACAACAGGGTAATTTGATAGCTCATAATCTGCAATCTATTTAAAAATTAAAATCTAGTGCAGGAGACACCCTGGAGGGTCACGGCGTCATGTAAAGAGCCTGCAAACGTCTGTGAAGGAGCAATCTCAGTTGCAGGATAAAAGCTCCATGTGAAGGAGCCCTTGAACTGCACTGTAACATTCCATCTTGATTATCCCCTCGTCTTTGGAAATGGTGGTTCTGTGCACAGGGTGGGTGTGGAAGAGCATAGCAAAAGGATTTTCAGCCCCTTGCCAAACTACCATTCCCTGGATTCTTTGACTATGGTACTTAAAACTGAAGTAAATGCAGGAGCATGTGTATAATGTGCCCTGACCCACATTCATGATGGCATATAGTTCTCTCTCTCTCTCTCTCTCTCTCTCACTCACTCACACACATACACACACACACAGGGGGAGGGGCTTCTCCCCACATCACGTTCATCCCTCTACCAATGCTTATGCCTCCCAGCCTCCCCACACTACCTTCCAGTGCAATCAGAATCTACGTCTACTTTATTCCAAATTCTCTCATGCCCCATTTTCACTGAAGCATTCCCCACAAATGTTTGTTTGTTTCAAGTATTTTTATCCCACTTCTCAGCCAAAAAAGTCTCCCAGATCAACTTCTATGCAATCAATAAAACAAGACAGTCCTTGCCTGCAGGCATACAATCTAAAAAGATACAACACAGAAGGAAAAAAGGATAGGAGGGGAAGAGGAAAAAAAAGTAGTCTTCCATCACAGCGGCTTGTCTTCCCCTGTCATTGCCCTCTGTACAGCCTGCTGGGATGGCTTGATATAGCATCAGTAACCTATTGATTCCTACCATGTGCATCTTAGGAGTTGGTTGTGGACAAAGGCAGATCCATCATTTTCTTTCCCTCTGTGTCATATAGCACAAGAACAGGGGAACATTTGATGACTGACTGCAAGGGAGAATTCTAATCTGGCAGAAGGCAATCTTTTCCATCTCAACTCAAAATCGAGCTGGAGAACTCATTGGCTCACCATATGTCAGTGACATTGACAAGACTAAGAAAATGGACTGCACATTTATAGGAGTAACTGGAATATCCAGTGTTACGACAGAGAACTTTGGAAAAAACATAGCCGAGGTTCGGAAAGAATGCAATCTTTCATGCTTCCAGGCACAAGTCAGTCAATTTGGGAGAGAGGAGGTGAGGGTGAGGATTGCCTTTGAGGGTTGGTTTATTGCCTGCTTCAGGGTATTTTCCTCTGGTACAGCTGGTATGGGCTACCATCATTACAATCCAGTTGAGCATCCAGTGGCCCGTTGCTGCACGGCAGTCCTGGCAAACCTCTTCTGATTTGACAAGCATGGCAGAAGGGGAAAGAAAAAAGGAAACCCTTCTTCAGTCCAAAGAATCCTACATGAATTTCTGTGGGTTTTAAAGATTTAAACAACAGGAATTCAGGATCACATGAGAAGAGAGATGATGAAAGAAACAGAATGCAGGAAGTCAGGCCGGGGGGAAAGGCCAGGATCGGATGGGATCCATTCCAGGATATGAAAGGAAGTGACTAAACTGATACACGAAAGTTACCTAATAAAGAAACACAAATGGAGAGAGGAAGACACCAAGGACTGGTGAGATGCTATTCTAATACTTCAATATTTAATAAGTCAGGATCCAGAAATGCTTAGCTTTATAACCTTGACAGCAGAAGGGGCACTGCCTTGAAATACAGTGAGAAAATGAAAAATCTCTGGAGCCGAGCAATGAGTGAAAGGGTGACAGAAAGTGCGGCTGATGTCCTCATAGGTCATACAAGGATAGGCTGGTCTTGCTTGGGATTTTGCTCATTGTAAGAAAGAGCCTGAAGCTATTCCATCAGAGCAGCAAATCTAGGAGAAATACTGTGCCTTGTCTTAGAAATTCACAAATCCACACCCAGCTCATTAAATATGTCAGCGACAAATGTGGGCTAGTTTGTCCTGTTAAAGCCCTAAAGGGCAAATCCCCTATGTATCCCGACCAGATCTGTTAAGACTGCCTGATAACATTTGGGAACAAAGTTCAAGCAAGGAGGGGGCACATAGAGAGGCATTCTTCGTGGTTGCTCCCCATGTCTGGAAGGCCCTTCTGCTTGAGAGGTGTATCTTCCTAAAGCAATGCAAGACTTTAAAAAGAAATAGATAAGACTAGTTTAACGGCAAGAGAGAAATGCAGGGCGGAGGGCGGGGCTCCCTCTCTTGTGCCAGGTATGTGTGTGTTCTTCTACACTTGCTTTGGGAGATTTTGATGCAAACTAGAGTTGTGGGGGTCAAACAGTGGCATAATGGAAAATTTTGACATGCAGGAGCTCATCAGGACCGCCCCCAGAGCCACGTTCCCAAGAAGAGCCCCAAAGTGTCAAGAATTCCACTCCCCAAATTGGAAACTGTGCGTGTGGCACTGTCTTCTGGCGAGTGTGACAAGCAGCCAAACATCCTCCTGACTTTGAAGGTGGGATGGGGGGGAGCAGCAAGATCATGCTGGCAGTTGCATGGCAGTCTCAGCTCTCTCTCCAGCTCAAAGGCCGGAAGGAAGGCTGTGTGGCGACTGTGTAACCAAGGCAGCTGGAGTGCCATGGACATTAGGGTGGCTGCTTATGACTCATCAAAAAAGAGGAAATACATCACCAAAAAAGGGGAGAAAAGGGGGTAGTGATTTGAACAGCATTTGCCTACTCTGATTTATATGTGCGGATGCACATTTAGAAATAATAATGATAATTAAATAGAAATGCAGTAAATCTCACCACAGTGTGGAAAACTGACCAGGTGACTCGTGTGCCAGCCTGTTCTGTCTTCTGTCCAGGTGCGAACTGTTGATGGGCAACAGTTCTTATGGTTCTTCATCTTTAAGCTGGAATTGGACAGGGCAGCTTTTCAAATTGAGGACATCTTCAAACAGAGGACGGTCCTCTGGCAGCCCTTCAAATACAGGACCGTCCTCTGTAAAAGAAGATACATGGCCACCCTAAGTCAGGGCCAAAGCTCTTTTTGTCAGCCCTTCCCTTGGAAAAGGCTGGCAGGGTCATGGTGTTGGGCACAGCTGCTGAAAGGTGTTTGGAGCATCACATGGCTTCTAGTCTATGAGTTGCACCACAAAGCGGGAAGAGGATTTCTCTGGCTGTTCGCAACCCCAGCCCCACCTCTACTTTAGGAGTGAAATCAACTAGACCACAAGCTTGCTGTTTGCAGAATCTGCTTACAAGAAAGGATTCCAATGTCGAGGGGTAAACTGGAGTCCTCTTCATGAGTAGGGATGTTGGAGAAATCCACAACAGATTCAAATCAGTTCAGATTTCTATGAATCCAGCCTGCAGTTTCTGCAGCAGACTGACTTTTTCCAAGTTGCACAGATTCCATGGACTTGTGGATGGCGTTTTTAGGGGGTTTTATTGGGGGGGGGGATGGAATTTGCACAAACAAATTGCTTTTGTGCAGATGTAGGCAGCCCAGTCCACTAATTCCTTGTGGATTCCATTGTGCAGATAAAGCTCCTCCCTGCCCTACCCACCCCACAAAAGTCTTCACCATTCATTTTCTGCACATACAAATATACCTGCTACCTTCTCCTTGTGAATAACTGTGGTGACTCACACAAAAGCACCATAGAAAGCTTCCCCACCCAGGTGCCATCCTGATGTGTTGGATTGCAACCACCATCATCCTCAGCCTGCATGGTCTGCATTACGGGAGTTGTAGTACAGCATTGTTGGGCAAGGCTGATACAGAAGCATAAGGCTGAATATGGAGACTAAAGGAGACCAAGTCTTGGGGAGCAAAGAGAAGAGTTCAACATTGGAACTGTTCTCTGTTGGCGTTTTTTTTAAAATATCAGTATATTTTCCTCTCCAGAGTCGGTATATAGAATGGATCCCACTGATTCATTGTGCCATGCATTTCTTTCCTAGTGATTTTCCTTGCAGGGATTATTATGTCGTTACCTATCCTGCATTTCCTTGTTTCCATGTCTGAATTCTTCGTTTGTCTGAGCAGCATTTTCTATTGGGTTGCCCCTCCCCACCCCCGCTCTTTATTGTTCTTGTCCACATCACCGGGACTTTTTTATCTCCTTTTCCTGTTTATTATCTGGATATATTGAATAGTGTGTGGTGTGTGTGTGTTGGGTGGGGGTGACTTTACAGTCGCACAAAAGGTCTTTTACAGGCATCCTTGGTGTAGTTCTCCTCCTTCGTTTGCACTTGAAGAGTTGCTGTCTGTGAGATGCTCAAAGAAAATAAAAATAAATGTTAATTTACCTTTAGCCTGCTAGCAGTTACTCAGCTATGGGTCTAAACATAAATATTCCTCTACTGACAAAACAGGAAAGTTTCATTAGCGAATAATTACATTGCTATCCTGGGCTGGCACACATGTCTACTACAAGGACGTCTTTGGTTTCCAGAAAAGTTCTTTTAAGTAGTAACAAGGGATACGTGTTTTTTTTCCCCCTGTGGTTCATAAAAATGAACCACTTATTAAAGCTCTCTCTTGAAGCCAACAATGGAACAAAACAATGCTAACTGCATGAACTGCCAGAGTACAAAGGATGCAAGGATTGGGAGAGGGGGGTGTTTTTTGAAAGAGCAGGAAGTTTTGTTATTGGAAACTCCTGCTAACTTACTCTGGCCTTGTACTACGTAACCACTGTCTGGTCCTGGAAATTGTGTCTTTTTTTTGTCCCATCAAGCTGGCAAAGACAGACTCCTCCCGCTCTCTGTGTGCTTTGTTTAGTCCTGGACATGCTTAATCTCCATCCGGACTGAACCAGGATGCACAGTAAACAAACTTCAAGAAACAGTGCGGTCCAATCCCTTCTGTGTTTGCATAGGGCAGGGCCCTAGTGCTAGAAAGCTGAATTTGTGAATGACCTCCCGTTTTTCCACTGACTCGCTGAAATTGGAGAGGCCCATGAAGTGAACAGCCTTCTTGAAGAGCATTCAGGTGCAAAATTTCTTTCCCAAACTCTCTCTCTTTTCGCGCTCAGAGTACTGCTTGCTTTTCTTTTCGCTCTCTGACCCATCTACATGCCGAATGAGGACTTCACTTGTGAAAATCACAGTGGAAACTCTTGTTTCAAAAAAACAAACAAAGAAACATATTTTTGGCCAGCATTTCCAGGGGACACAGGATGAATCTGGAGAGTCAAAACTAACTCGATCTAGCCTTAATGAAATATTGGTGTCCTGAGTGTCTGGATCATATTCAGTTCATTAGCTGAAAACAGACTTGCCTTCTTTCTATACATAAAATGTATGAGACATATCTGAATACAGTGTAGGATTGATTTAGTAAAATTATTCTCTAGACTCCGAAACAAGTCATTTATATTGACACAGGAAGCAATTCAATTACTTTCTGCATAGGAAATTAACTCGATACCACATTGCATGTTGCTGTGGACAGCGTTCAAGTGTAGCAGCTTTTTGCCTGTACAAATGCAATTTAACCGCAGTCTCGCAATTTACATTTGGAGCCTATTTTATCGTATCTGTGTTGTTATTTTTGAATAACCCCCCACCCCATTTCTCTCTCTTTAGGCCTGAGGCACTGACAATGGAAGCTACCCAGATCAATATGTCTCAATCCCCGCTCGTGAACGGCAGCATCAGCACAAAGCTGAAGAGAAGCAAACCTCGGGTGATGTCCAAAAGTGGTCACAGCAATGTGAGGATTGACAAGATCGATGGCATTTACCTGCTTTATCTTCAGGATCTGTGGACCACAGTCATTGACATGAAGTGGAGATACAAACTCACCTTGTTTGCTGCTACTTTCATCATGACTTGGTTCCTTTTTGGGGTTATTTACTATGCCATTGCATTTCTGCATGGAGATCTGGACGGGAGCAAGTTCTCTCGCAAACATGTCCCCTGTGTGACGAATGTCAACTCACTCACTGGGGCATTTCTCTTCTCTTTGGAGTCCCAGACAACCATTGGCTATGGCTTCCGCTTTATCACTGAGGAGTGTCCCCATGCCATTTTCCTTTTGGTTGCTCAGTTGGTTGTCACAACTTTGATAGAGATCTTCATCACTGGGACCTTCCTGGCCAAAATTGCTAGACCCAAGAAAAGGGCAGAAACCATTAAATTCAGCCATTGTGCTGTCATCACCAAACACAACGGACACCTTTGTCTTGTATTCCGAGTGGCAAACATGAGAAAGAGCCTCTTGATCCAGTGCCAGCTGACTGGGAAGCTTCTCCAGACCTATGAAACCAAAGAAGGAGAGAGAATTCTGCTGAACCAAGCTAGTGTCAAATTCCACGTTGACTCCTCATCAGAAAGCCCTTTCTTGATCTTACCTCTGACTTTTTACCATATATTGGATGAGAGCAGCCCTTTAAGAGATCTTACCCCCCAGAACCTGAAAGACAAAGATTTTGAACTTGTTGTCCTTTTGAACGCCACCGTCGAGTCGACGAGTGCTGTCTGCCAGAGCCGAACGTCATACGTTCCAGAGGAGATCTTCTGGGGTTTTGAGTTCATGCCTGTGATTTCTCTCTCTCAGAATGGGAAATACGTTGCAGACTTTAGCCAATTTGAGCTGATCAGAAGAAGTGCAGATTGCACCTTATACAGTATGGACTCCGAAAAGCAAAAACTAGAAGAGCAATATAGAAAGGAAGACCAGAGAGAGAGAGAGCGGAGAACAATGATGTTGCAGCAAAGCAACGTCTGACCTCTCGCCCATCACAATCTATAATAAATGTTTTATACAGCATAGTGCATGGATTCCTTTTCCTGAGAATGGATAGGCAGCTGTCTTATTCAAACAGTTGTGATGTGGAGTGTATTCATCCCTTTATCAGATTGCATCATTAATCAAGTTTGTTTGTTTTTGTTGTGAAACTATTTTTGCATATAAGATGCCATAACTGAGGCGAATGTCTCCTGGGAAGCATAGAAAGGAGCCTCATACTGAGTAAGACCATCAGTCCATTTAGCTCAGTATTGTCTACTCTGACTGGCAGTGGCTCCCCAGGGTTTCAGGCAGGGGTCTTTCCCAGCCCTATCTAGAGAGAATCGAACCTGGGACCTTCTACATGCAAAGCATGGGCCCTACCACTGAGCTATGGCCTCTCGCTGTCTGCTTTCATAGCAGACACATCGATCTTCAGTTGATATATGTGGAGTTTGATCTATTGAACCATTTTCCCCCAGATATTTATTTGGTGTAGTTAGTTCTGCAACAGAGTGATCCTACCTGCTGCATTGGGAAAATGTAAAGGTTGACAAACTGTCATACCCAAAGCCCTGCTGGATCCATGCCGGCAGGACAGAAGAAAGGGAGGGACGAGCAGCATATTTGCTTCCCCCTCCCCATGCTCCCAAGCCTTTCCCCCTTTTTATATGAGCTCCACCCATTGGTCTTGATGGGAGGACCAATCTCTGACATCTCTGGGCTGGGGTAGATCTGCCACTGGTTTGGTAGGGGAGGGGTATGGGGACTGGGAAGCTATGGATCTCCCTTCACACTTTTTAGAACTCCCCTCTCTGATGCCAGAGTTCCAACCTCAGAGAAGAAGTGGCTGTAGAGCTTTCCCATGGCAGCTGGGAGAGGGGTTCAAGGTCAGATCCCCCTCTCCAAGGGTGGAGGGAGAGATCCAGGGGAGGCCGGTGGCTCCGATTTCGGTGGGGCTGTGATTCCATGCTGGGTTTCAGTCAGAAACAGACAGAACTCTAAAGGAGCTATCCAGCTCCTGTAGAGTTCTGTCTGTTTCTGACTGAAACCCAGAATGGAATCACATCCCACTGAAATCGAAGCCACCAGTCTCCAGGGAAAGATCCAACATATCCTAAAGCCCCTGGGGTGCCTTCCCAGGGACATAGGATTGCAGCTTAAGTAGGATGACAGAATTGGTTCAGAAAGGTTATATATTCTTTTGTATAGTAGGTGTTTATTGACCTAGATTTCACACTAGTGAAAGAAAAGAAAATGCCATTGAGTTGAGGTACAAAAATGCGACAGTAGGAAATCTGATTTTTTTTTTTTTTTAAGTCCTTCATTCCGAGAAAACCATTTGCAGGCACAGTCTGCAGTGCGCGACCCAGTACAATGGTGGCTTGGATGGTGGGGTTGCAGAACAGCCTCTTTTGTGCCAATGCTGAACCCCCTTCCAGTACTCAGGCCCACACAGGGGTTCTCCACATCTGTCTCGGCCAGCCCTCTCCAAGCTGGCACCTTCCAGATGTGTTAGACTACAACTCCCACCCTCCCTAGCCAGCACAGTCATTGGTAGTTGTAGTCCAGCCCATCTGGAGGGCACCAGGTTGGGGAAGGCTGGTCACCCCTTGCCTGTGCAAATGTCTGTGCTATGACTGAGGAGTAAAATGTATGGCTGGCTGCAGACCTTCTCATATGTGTTTTGACAGAACAAATCAAGAAGCTCAATGGGAAGCACATACGGACAAGAACAATGACTTAAGGAAAGCCCCTGCTTCCTGCTCACTAGCTCCTTTTACTGATTTTTGCCAAAAACAAAACAAAACACACACAGACACAGACACAGACACACACACCACCCATAGCAAAACACGAGGTTCCAGAAACAAATGCAGTTTCTCTATGAGCCATGCAAGTTTAGCAAGGAAAGACCCATCACTTACTCACCAATGCAATTTGTAAGTTTAATGGGAATATATTCCGCCCTAGAATGCTGTTTTGAGTCTCTCTCCTCCTCCTCCTCCTCTTCTTTACATTTTAAAGGAGAGCTTTTATACACATCTAAGGATTTAAGGGGTTGGAAACAATTGTACTGAATCAAAAGAGAAATGTATTTTTGGAAAAATACTATCAATACAATTGTTTTTATGAAAGGTATATAGTATTAGGGTAACGTATTTTTAAAAGGTTGTTTGCTTTGCTTTGGACAATTGTTTCATATTCTTCAATAAAGATTTCTGAAACATTTATTGTCAAATATTCATTTGTATCATCTGGCCTGTTATGTTCAGCTATCCTATTCATAGGACATGTTTAAAGGGTGGGAGTATTAGGGATTTCTTGTGGCACATCAACCTCACGTATGCATATAGTTACTACCTGCACACATTTCCCAGATGCTAGGAAATAATCTCAACTGTGGATTGTCTGCCTATCTTATTTCTGATAACCCCACATCCTGAGGAATGAACCCAATCTGACCTTGCCTGTACCTACTGTCTTACCTTCTAGGACATCCTTCCCCAACCTGGTGCCCTCCTGATGTTTTGGACTTCAAGTCCCATCAGCCCCAGCTAGGATCGCCAATGGTCAGGAATGCTGGGAAGTGTTGCCCAAAACATCTGGAGGGCACCAGGTTGGAGACGACTGTTCTGGGATCATATTTTGCCTGTGGGCTTGTTTATAGCCAGGTTTTCCTATCAGTGTACAGCATAAGTATGTCTGGTGTTAGCTGGTCTTCAGAGTGGAGTTAGCATAAGCTATGCTTTCAGATGCCTCTCTTCCAAGGGTGCTTCCAGATGAGGTCTTTAATGCACAACCATCCTCATTCTCAGAATGTTACAGGGGCCCCAGATGATCTTCTGTTTGTAACTCTCTCATGTTTTCCCACTGCTTCTTACATCTTTTTTTTTCTTTCCACAAAAGAAAGGAAGGGAAGATATAATAGCTTCACAATGCCTTTTGATTTGTAACACTAGGACTTACAAATAACCCTCCATCTGGAAGCACTCACTGTCTTCTGGCATGAGTGTACCATGTCAGAAAATGATTGATTTGGCTACAAGGAATGCACCTTGACCATGCAAAACAGATAATATGGACATCAAGAATTACAGCTTCTTACTACAGATCTCCTGAAACCAAGTAATCTATAAACTACCTGCCTATGGTGCACATCTAGGATAAGGATTAAGTTAGAATTGAAATGTTTCACTCTTTAATTATTTGGATTTCAGTGTTATCTGTCATTGTTGGATATAAACCTAAACTCTTGGTTAAGTAATCTACCAGAATTCTAATCAACTTATCTCTCGCCCCCACATTAATGCTTTCATCTTTGGGGGCAAGTTAATAAGAAAGGGTATGGTAATCCTTTGGGAAATTGTTTGATTAGAGTTTGGAAGCTGGCAAAATTATAACTTGGCAACCCACCAAAATTTCTTAGCCAAATCTACTCCTCGTGGTTACTGAGACTTACCATTCTTCAATAATAATGCAGTAGGTTGTGTCAGAGCAACTAATTCATACTGTGGTCCAGGTAGATTTATTCCCAGTAGTAAGGCTGAAGTTACAAAATCCCCATCTAATCCATTTTACCAATTCCCCCTTGGGTGCTGGGGTAAGTCCAAAGGCCTCTATGGATACCACCACTAGATTTTTCACATGTGAAACCTACTGTGTGAAATCTGGAGTGGTATGTTCATATGTGAGATGACTGTACCATGTTAGAAAATTACTGATTTGGCTTCAAGAAATGCACCTTGACCACATGTGAATGAATGGGCATCAAAAGCCTGTAAAAAACAAAAATAAAATGGTTATTGTTTCACTACATTGATAAGTCAGTCATTGAGAAAAATGTCGGAAGATAGTTATTTAATATTTGTTCTCTGTTAAGTCATTTTCTGAGAAAACTGATTTGGCCCATTTTCAGCTAAGATCTTGATTTCCCTGTAATCCATCAGCCAAGGGGCTTATAGGAAAGTGGTGGCAGAAATTCCTAAAGGTTAGAGCCATGTGTGATGCTTCACTCATCTTGTAGGGTCGGTACACACAGCAATCTCCTTGACAGTGGCACATTCCAGAAATCATTTCAGTTCAGCACAAGGTGAGCTGGTTTTCTTTTCTATGTGGTCTTAGATTCCATGAACTAAGTGGAGTGAAATTTTGCAGCACAGTTCCTATCTCTCAAATGGAGTAGTCAAAAGGTCTGAATTCTGATCAACTGCCTATGCAAGTAGTGTTTACATGGACCTTGACAGAAAGAAGTGAATGCATATAAACCATATAAAGGGGTGTGTGTGTGTTTTGCTGCAAATGGTAGCTTTATTGAAATATTTAGGGCAAATAAAATCACTTTGATAGTGGTGGGGAAACAATGCACTGAAATGAAGATAATTGTTATTTATTCTTGGTCATTTGAGTCAGTCATCTGCAGTTATAAAGCCCAGGGGTATTCATATAAATCATTGTGAGATGGATGGATGGATGGATGGATGGATGGATGGATGGATGGATGGAACTTCAAGGACTGGATTACACTGTGCAGTCCACAATGAGCAAAGGTTATTGCTGGCCACTCTATGATATAAAGGCTATTTCTTCTTCTTCTATAGATTATTAAAAACTCCTGAATTTATTTTACTGTGAATTTATTTTAACAATGCCTTTAAAAGCTGCATTGTTCTTCCACTTGTTGCAGCTGGTAATAATATATATGAGAAATCAAGTGGGGGGGCGGGGGGCACGGAATACAGCACCCTCAGCTTTGTTTAAGTAATGTGGATATTTCTAGGTTCTTTCAAATTAAAACCACATCATAAAATAAATCAAGTAGGTTTTCTTTTCCTGGAAAATCAAAATCCCTGTACATCAAAACTGCCACTCCACAGGTATTGTTACACTTTAATAATTGACATAATTTTGAAGGGATACATAGACAACTCTTCAAATTTCAGACTGACCCCAATGCAATTTTGAAGAAAATTCAAGTTGAGACCACCACTTAATATAGCCAAATTCTGTGCAAGGTCTTCTTTGGGGAACTGTGATCACACTCACTAACTGTAGCTATAGTGGCTGCTAAACAATAGAAAGGTAATCCATTTCCATTTTTTTTTTAAAGCCTGAGAACTATTGGCAATGGAAAAACTGAAACATCCATTCTTAGAGATGTTTGCAAAAGGTCAAGGCAAGGCAGAAGAAGTTTCCTTTTTTAAAAAGAGAGAGACCACATTTGGAGGGGATACAACTCAACAACCTTTACATAAATATCTATAATTCTAACTCATGGAAGGGTTTATTTTTCATTGTTTAAAATGTGCTTCTATTTTATTTTGGAGTAGTAATAGTAGTAAAGTGTTGCTAATGTTACCAGTGGGATCTGCAACAAAATGTTGCAGTGTGGAGTGCTCCTGTTCAGTGCTCCAGCCAGCCAGCCATGTCCTTTTCCAGGATATTCCATTCCATTCTCCCTCTCCCCCAATTTTCTGTGTCCCCCCCAACAGTCTGTCAGCTTTTCATGGCCATTGAGCATACTCAGTCCTCAGTAGGCTATTCTTTGGTCCCTCCACCCTAGGGTTCCCAACCCCCCAAGATATTTTGTACTCTTGCAAACCTTGGCGTCCCACCAGGCCTGCTGATGCCTCCCTCTTGTGCATGCATGGTACTGCTTTGGCTACATAAGGATCCAAAAGAGAATGAGTTTGCCGTTCGTATGTACTATTAATACTGTAACACATCAGATAACAAAAACAGAAAACATGGGAAAACAGAGCATCCTACTCAAAGTTATATCTAATCCTATTCATCCTTCCCCAAGGTGGGCTCCCCAGGTATTTTGGACCACATCATCCCCCAGCAGCATGGTCACTGTAGTCCAACACATCTGGAGAGCACCAAGTTGGGGAAGGCTGCATAGATAAACCTTTGACTAGGTTATGTTTCCCCATGGGTGTGTGTGTGTGTGTGTGATCTGATGTATAAACAGCATTCTTCTTGCTTTGCATTTTGTGTCTGAGGATAAAAATAAAAGTTTGAAAAGAAAGAAAGATGAAAACACAAGATAAAAGTGACACATGGATCCAAAGCCAAGATCTGTCTTTTCCACCTGCCTGATCTTCTTTCTCATGAGTTCATTTAACCTAATTTACTATTATACTAAACGTATACCTTGGTATAGTAGTACACCCTGGAGACACATGATACATCCACCTATGATGGAGTGTACTGTTGAGTTCCTGGAGGGGAAAGGGTTATTAGAATATCTCCAATTTTCAGGCACTTTTACATGTCATGGCCTATTTTATGGAGCAAATGGGAATAAAATGTTTAAAGCATATGAAAGAAGAAGGGTGGAGAAATGCCTTCCTTCTAATGGGAATAAAATGTTTAAAGCATATGAAAGAAGAAGGGTGGAGAAATGCCTTCCTTCTATAGAAAGTTATTAAGCATGCAAGAGCTAGACAGCCAACTGGCTCCATTTCCCTCACTTTTCTTCTTTCACCACATCACTTCAGCTGCCCAGTACTCCAAAGAGCAAGACCACAAAGTCTGATGCACATGAATGGGGCTCAGACTGGCAGAACTGTGGGAGAGCTGGAAGCACCATTGGTTCTCTCTTCCAGAAAGACTCTTGAGATACTGCCCTTTTGGAAAATGCAGAGAGAGCCATAAAATGTTTACAGGCATCTGGCTTAGCCCCCAAAAGTCATAGAATCTTTGACCCAGTAAATCGGGTTTCAGATCCCTCCCACCCCCCACCTCTTTAAAGGAGACTTCTATTGAAGCAAAGGTTTCTCTCTCCAACCCACATCCCCCTCCAAACAACTTCTTAAGGGACTGTTCTTTCTTTGTGAGGTGTTTGTAAATGACTTTGAATATTTGTTTATTTTATTTATATCCCACTTTCCTCCAAGGAACTCAAAGCAGTGTACATGGCTCTTCCTTCCCCTGCCCTGTTTTATCTTCACAATGACCCTGTGAGGTAGCGACTGGCTTAAAGTCATCCAGTGAGTTTTATGCCTAATATGGATTTGAACCTGGGGGCATCTCTACACCAGCCTAAAATCATGCATTTAAAATTAGTCTTTCTGCTTCCGTTTTAAATGCAGGATCACGACGACTCCCTTTTTCATGTGCTTCCTTCCCCTCCCGTTCCCCCTCCTTCTCCCCATATCTGAGTCTTCCATTATCTGTCATTGATCTTGCTCCTCTTCTTGCTGCTTTTACTCTTTTCACAGAGGAAACTGAAGCGGAACACAACGGGGTAGTTTGATAGCTCATTATCTGCAATCTATTTAAGAACGGAACAAAGGAGCAGGAGATGCTCTGAATGATCACAGCATCATGTAAAGAGCCAACAAACTTCCACGAAGGAGCAATCTCAATTGCAGGATAAAAGCTCCGTGTAAAAGAGCCCTGGGTCTCCTTGGGCCTAGTCCAACAGTCTAAGTACCACACCAGTTCATGAGATCTAGCAGCCCGTAACACATCACTCCTGTATGCTTCAGCTGTCATGCCAAGGTGGGGGTTGGGGGGGTTGGGGAGGGAAATGGTTGGGGAGGGAAGGATTAAAGTTCTCCTCCCTATATATGGTGGTCCCAATCTGGATTGGGGCCTCACAAGTTTACTTTAGGGTAAGGAAAAACAAGCATAGGAGCTGAGACTATGTAATTAACGTAACGTATAGTTGACCCTCAGAGAACGTGTCTACAGTCCTTTTGTGATAAGAACCATCCTTCCAAAGCATACCAATGTTCCATCTAGAGCAGCATTCCCCTCTGCCCCACAATAGTGGCCAGATAGACGTGCTTGTAGAGGTGTGTATTGCACTTGTACAAAATATTCTTTCTCATACACTCCCCAAAATTAAATTGTACAGATTATTAGCTTTCATAAATATTGCTGTGACTCTAGCCTGCATTCGTTATTTAACTTCTAGAGACTCTCCCTCCCTCCCTCCCTCCCTCCCTCCCCCCTCCCTCTCTCTCTCTCTCTCTCTCTGTGTGTGTGTGTGTGTGTTGAAGAGCTGAACTCTGAAGAATGACAACCGGGCTAACCAAATTTTAACTGGGAATCCCCCAAAGGCAAGAACAGAATAGAACAGAACAGAATATGGACCATAATTTACTGGAGATGGGGAGCAGAAAACAGGGACCACCCCTTGTTAATTGGACAGTTGGGGTGTTTTGCAGGGTTGCACCTTGCAGAGTCTACACATCCCTTTAAATTTCCCACTTAATTTATGAGGCAGACCGAAAACCAACAGCTGGATCCCCCCCCCCTTGGCAGGGAGATGCTGCAGGGGTGTTTTGTTTCCCCTCCGGCTCCATTTTCGTGTGTGTTGTGTAGCTGTGAACAGCGCAAGAGCCCTTCTGGAGGAAGAAGAAGAAAAAGTTGGCAACCCCAGGAAAGCACACAGCTCGCCTCTGCTCTCCTTTCAAGGTAGGCAAATCAAAGCATCTCCTGTTGACTGCCTTTGGGGGGCAAATAGACTCTTGCACATACTCCAGGCCATGCAAGCATTGAAAATGTTCTTCCTTTGCTTTGATGCCCAGAGGCAGCGCTTGATTTATTTATTTATTTTAATGATGCAGGTGCTTAGATCAGGCCTAAAGATCTTACAGAGGCACCTGGCAGGCTGACAATCCATGGTGGATGAGCTGTGTCGGGCTTAGGGCAGCACTGTTTATGAAATTTCACATCTGCCGAAAGAATCTCAGAGGCATGGTGCTTTCTCCTGGGGGACATCTGCAGGTTCCCTGCCGACACTAAATTTACACGGCTGTTTCAAGACCCCCCCCCTTTTTTTACTCCTGTACTTGCCGGGGTAGGCAGCTGTGGGAGAGGGGTCCTAATGCATTACTTTGTATGCAGTATATTCCAAAACTCCCCCCTCCCCAACAAATAAGACTCAGCCAGTCTGAGAAAATGCACTGGCCTGGATGACGGGCTAATGATCCAACTTACACATCTTCCTTTCCTACAATTGTCTCTGGTCCATGAAAATGTATATTGTAATGTATACTCAGAATGCAGGACACAGAATAATGGGCTCAAGTGACAGGAAGCAAGATTCCAGCTGAACATCTGGAAAAACTTCCTGACTGTTAGAGCAATATGACAATGGAGCCAATTACCTAGGGAGGTGGTGGGCTCTCCCACACTGGAGGCATTCAAGACGAGGCTGGACTGCCATCTGTCAGGGATGCTCTCTGACTTGGATTCCTGCATTGAGCAGGGGGTTGGACTCGATGGTCTTATAGGCCCTTATCAACCCTACTATTCTATGATTTTTCCTGCGAATTCAAATCCCCTTTAGAATAATTATTGGTATTTATAATATTGTGATTCTTTGGAGGGTTCAGAACACCTCATGCACGTGACCTCTTTGATCCTTACAGCAACTTTATAAGGCAGGGGAGCAGAACCTCAGGCCTGAGGGCCAAATCCAGGCCTTCTGGGTTCTCAGTCTGGCTCTCAGGGTTCCCAGGACAGCCACATCCATTTCCTCCTGATCATTTGGTGGCTCCACGGCTTTTGTGCAGTTTTTTCCCCATTCTAAAAGGTTGAAATGCCTCTCCTGAGGCTTAGTTATGGGCAGGAAGAGCTTGAAGCTAACTTCTATAGCAAGGATCTTCAACCTTTCTGGACCCATAGGCACATCTGGGAATTTGAGAAACTGCTGTGGGCACCACCACAAAATGGCTCCCAAGGAGGATGTGGCTGGTCGCATAATGACTGGATTCGCACAACACTCTAACCCATAATGTGTTGTTTTCTGGAACATCCCGTTATGGGTTAGCGTGTCATGCAAACCAATACCAGTTTTATCAGGGTGGGTTGTTTTTTTCCAAACAACCCCCCCTGATAACCCATGGTCTGCAGTAGGGGTTGTTTTACCCAAAGTGGGTTGATGTGTCGTCTGAACCCAGGGCACCCAGGACACCCAATCCATCATGGATAGAGAGCATCGGGCAGCGAGACGCTTGGCAAGGGTGGCAAACCCCCCTCTTCGCAATCGCAGCCAAGCTGCTTCCAGTGCCCCTTTCCCCTTGCCAGCAACAGGCCATCCATGAAACGAGACTTTGGAGGGGGCGTCACTGTTCCCCCCTTCGTCCCCACTTTTTTTTTCTCTTAGTGTTATTGCAGCTGTGAGGCTCAATAGAGGGGCTTGACTTAGTAAGGTTATCCACAGGGTTCAAGTGGAGATTCAAAGCAGGGCTAGGGATGTATGAAACGACTTACCTGTTTCATAAATCCGTGGTGTGGTGGGAGGTGCTCTGTCCCTCCCGCCAAAATCCTTGATGGCTGGCTCCGCTCTGCAGCAACTCCGCAGAGCTGCTAGCTGGGGCAGCCCACAGTGATCGGCTCTGCTCCGCTCCACGGTGACTCCACAGAGCCGCTGGCTGAGGCAGCCCACAGCGACATCCGGCCGCTGCTGGGCTGTGCAGGGACACAAATGGCGGCCGCTGGAGCCGCTGCCATTTGCGTCCCTTTTTTTTGCCATGATAGGCTACATAAATATTTACGCAGCCTATCACCGCTTCCGCAGGGACGCAAATAGTGTCCCTGCGTTAGCCGTGATAGGCTACGTAAGTATCTATGTAGCCTATCACGGCTAAAATGGGGAAGCGAATGGCGGCTGCAGATGCGGCTGCCATTCGCAGAGCAGCGCAAATGGCAACAGGTGAGTGCTCCATTTTGCGCGCTTTTTGCGGGGTGGGGGGGTGGGGGGCTTCGTTTCGTCATGGTTTTTGGGGGGCCGAATGCACTGGCATTCGGCCTCACCAAGATCTGTGATGGAATTCTCTGCCATCCCTAAGCAGGGCACCAGTTTTTCATAGGAAAGAGACTGCTCACTCCCTTCACCGATGTTCTTCGTGTCATTCTATCACAGTTCTGCTGGAGCAACTGACAGAAGCCAGGGACATCATGTTTTCTGTTAAATTCCCCCAATACCAACAACAACAACAACAACAGATGGAGAACAAGGCTATTAATGCCTATGACACAGGGATGACAATATACTACTATTCAGTGTCAGAGACAGTGTGCCTATCTACACCAGTTGCTGAGGAAATGCTACTATTAATAATGATAATGATAGCAGTAGTAGTAGAAGTGGATGAGTGAGAAGGCTATGAATAGGGAGGTGGGATTTAAAGTGTTATAGCCTTGGGGAAATGACTTGAAACTTAGCATGCATGTCTAGAAAGTTAGGAGGAGCTTGCATGCCAAGTTTCAAGTCATTTGCCCAAGTGGGGAGGTGGGATTTAAAGTGTCCAAAAGTGGGGAGCTGGGATTTAAGGTATTTGAATTTTCTCTTAGAAGGATTATCTCACTCTCAACCTATAAACATAATTGGCTATTTTGCCTTATTGACCAGTACACCATTGAAAGAGTTATCTATTCAGGAAGTGAAGCAATCTTTCAGTGGTATCAGTTATCAGAGTTCGATATTATAGTGTGTTATGTACCTTCAGAATTGTCTATAGGAGTTCCTGATGAAGACCATGTATAGCTGAAATGGGAATATACTGGGGTTCTGTAGACTGATATAACTGGTATGGTTGTTAGAACACTGGTATGATTGTTGGTGTACCATCAGGTGCTTTATTTATAAACACTGTATAAAATTACCTTTTGGTGTCCCGTCGTTCTGTTAGGTCTCTTGCACCTTCAGTGTTTGTTTTGAGCTGTTATTGGGGACTTTGTCTTTTCTGTTTGGCATGACTCTTAGCGACAACAGCATAAACCTCTTCAGCCGCTCTGCAAATGGTAATGAACCTCACAATGGGATCTCATAACAACTTATTTCTTCCTTAAATCTGCCCTTTACTTTGATGGACTCCTTGGAGGTATTATATTACTTCCTTTTATTGCACATGATGCAACACTTCCTTCAATGGAAGGTGAATTACTCAAGCATGGATTGATTTCAATGGCATTCTTCATTCTTCAAGGAGGGATCTTTCTTTAATAGATGGTCACATTCATGCCTTTCTCTTTTATGTTGCTTTAATGGAATTTATCACTGCAGTTACCTTATGAGGAAATCTGAAGAATGCCTCTGAGCTGCAGGGTGCATTCAAGGCCTACCCAGCATGCTGTCTTTTTGGTTAGCTGACCTGGCTGAGCATGCACTCTCCAAATCCAGCAAGGGAAATGGCATGTGCCTATCAAGTCTACCACCAGAAGCTGAGGGCCATGACCCACTCATGTAGCCCAAGCAAAGAGGGAAAGAGAACTATGGCTTGGATCCAGAGTAGCCCTTCCACGAACACTCCTTCCATTTCTAGAAGGCCTGGTGATCCATCAGTATCTGCCGCTCATGACAGAGGGAGGCCAGGGAACGCAGTTATCACCACTTTCACTTTCTGCCAAGCACTACCTTCCCTGCTGTTCCAGAGGGTCCCCCAACCCTCTGGAGCAGATTTTCAAAGAGCTCAGTGGACTGCAGGGGATGGGGAAATCAGCTAAAATCACCTGCTCTCCCTTCCATGAGTGGGAGTTTCCATGAGTGGAACCCCACTCATGGGATCTCTGGACCTCCATCAGCAGCCAGCCTCTATATGGCTGACACAGGGAGAAGAAGAGACATACAGGCAGCCTGATACTAGTCCACTGGATAAAATGTGTTGAGCAATATTTATGTATGCACTTGGATTTTGAGTCTTCCCCCCCCCCCAAACACTGGGAGGTGAAAGAAAAGGTACAATTGTCCACCATTAATATGGACAGAATTGAGCACTGAGTTGGCTGAGGGAAATGGAAGATCAGACAAGTATAAGATGGGGGGTTGCTACATCTTCTCAGTGGGTGGTAATGCTGATGGAGGCAGCTTGCTGGGAACGGAAGGCTTGGAACCTGCTCCTCAGCAATGGGTACCAAAATGGCTGGTGCCTCTCTCTTCCATCTGCAATCCCAGCCAAAGGCAGCTGCCGGCTCACAACTGAGGAAGGAAGGGATTAAGTATCAGGCCCAAGCAGACTGAGGGAGGAGGCCTGGCTGGTTCTTCCTCTGCTTTCACCAGCTGCAGGGCAGACAATCCCTTATAGGAGGAGTGGGGAACCTCTTCAGCCTGAGGGCCAAATCCCATTTTGGGGACTGCATCCCAATGGTAGGCCAGACTGAAGGCAAAGGGGCCAGGACCAAAAGCAAAAGGTTCGGGCAAAAAATACAAAATTTATCAGCACGTTTAACCTGAAAGCTCTCACCGTCAGTAACTAAACCTTAAGAGAGGCATTTCAACCTAAGGCTTAGTTACTGGCCATAAGAGCTTTAAGCTACAATATGCTGGTATTTTTGGCCCTGCCCCTTTGCCTTTAGCCCAGCTCCTTTTGCCTTTGACCCCAACGACCACTGGAGGGTGGCCCCCAAGGGCTTCTCTGAAATGGAATTCAGCCGTCAGGCTGAAAGAGGCCACCACCCTTTATATGTCACAGCCCTATTCAGGCTTTCACACACAGTACTCACACAATGTGTGAGCTGGAAGCAGGGCCAGGCGGAGTAGCGATGCCCCTGACATCACATGTGCCAAGCAGCTCCACCCCTGCTGTCCACTCGTACAGTACAAATATCAGCAGGGATGGAGCCTTCACATGCACAGCTCAGTGCACAATGGCTTCCACATGAGCTGGTACCCAGCGTGATCACGGTTCCAGGTGGCTAGCTGGGGTGTATTCTGATGTGGGTGTGGCTATTTGGCATGCCCCTGTTCCCCAGTCCCACATTGGGACAATGCCTGCATAAAATGCCTGAACAGGGCATGTGAGTCATTCGCAATCTCCATGCAGAAATTAATGGATAATAGCAAATTATCTCTAAACTGCCTTCTGAATATCCTGACTGCTCTTATTTTGGTGCAAAATTATCCCAGTGGAGCTTACTTTAATAAGCAGCCTTAATCCAAAAGACTAGCATGCTTTCATTCAAACAATGAAGACAGATCACTCGTAAGTATATATACATGATCATAACTTGTTCTATCTTGCTCAGAAGGAGCAGTAAACAATACAAGTTTCAACTGCTGCAGCTGCTGATGTTGTTCTTGAGAAAAATGTTAAATTTGTTCTCTAGACAGCAAGGTACAGTCTAAGGGCAAATGCCAATGTCTCCATGACGCAGAGTGAGGTGGCCTCTTCAGATACTAGGGGGCAGGGAGCAGAGATGTCTGGATTTTGTTAAATCTGTCCATCTGTGTTTCATGGATTGTCAGATGTCTTTTGTTCCATCATCTGCTCATTGACAGAATTGATTTCTTTAACCAGAATTTTGTTCTGCTTGCACTAATGCACATTACTTACTGCAAACTAGCACTAATGTGAATAATACAAATTAGCGCAAATCCCTCCACTCCCCCAAAAGCGAAAAACCAGTCTGCAACGCAGCAGGACTCAGGAAAAGCTGGTCAGCTGCAGAATCTACAGGTCAGATCCATAGAAATCCAAACTGACTTGAATCTGTTGCAGATTTCGCCAACATCTCTAGCAGGGAGTGGTGGTGAGATGCTGGGGAAGAGGGCTGGGTGTGCCGCATGACCTGCCCTGGGTCCCGTAACCTACCCTGCTGCCCACAGGTGCAGTGGAAGATGCTTGCCAGTGTCAAAGTACAATTGAACTGCCAGTCAGGTCAGCTTCTATGTAGGGAATGGGGGAAATGATAGGCTTTGACAGAACTGCTAGACCCCATAAATGGCTGCTTGATGGACATCAGATTAAACAAGTGAAAAAAATGTAATTACCTAGGTATAATGTTTCGATGAACAGGTTGGTGGCTTTCATAAGTACTGAAAGTAATTCAAATGGCAGATAGGGCTGTTAAGATTTCACAGAACCAAGGGTGGTAACCTGATTAAACCAAGGACAGATCCACACTTTGTGTCATGTCATTATGATCCCATAATAGTAACGTTATATCCCTGTTGTGCATTTATACCTCGTAGGACACATAGTGACATTTGTTGCAGTATTTTGGATAATGTGGAATAAAAAGCAGGGAATAACACTATGATAGCAGTATATAGAATGTGTAAAGCACCCCAACAGTTATCAGTGCAATTCATTATCGTTATAAAGCAGTAGTATAGATCTAGACCAGTTTTTGAATTAAATAGATGTAAAACTGTGCCCCAGCTATTGTATGCTGCCCCCTTACGGGCTTTGGATAAGCTCAATCCTTTAGGAAAGTTAAAGAATCAATTTGCATCCAGTCTCTTGTCAGTATCAACTTTCTTCTGGCCACAGAAAGGGCAGAATAAGATCTTCCCCAGAGTGAAAGCTAGGCACAGAGTTTGGCAGTGCTGATTTGGCTGAAAATCATTTTGCAACCGGTTTCCCGTCTTGGTGGCTGAAGCTCATGGAGAGATGGGAGTGGGCTCTTGGCAGCAGAAACTCTGTGAGAGGGCTTTCCATTTGGGCTTCTCTGTTCCTCATTTAAGCTTGACCTGTGAGAAGGTGAAAAGAGAATTGTTGCAATGCCTGAAAGATGTCTCCTTGCAAAGTAATTGTGCAGACATTTTTCTTCGTAAATCAAATCCCTTATACACTAGTATTATGTGTATACCTGTTCAGGTACCGCTTTGTTTTGTGAACAGAGAACTAAGGGAACTATTTAGCGAACTATTTAGTGAATAGGGAACTAAGGGTTGCTTTTACACAAGCCCAGCTAAGTGTTCTCTCATTGGCAGATTATACTGGGCATCTGGAGAATATCCCAAGGAACCTTAGAATCTGCCTGTGTAACACAGTGGTGGTGGAGGACTTTGCCCATTTTCTGTTGGAGTGTAAAATGTTTACTGTGTTAAAGGCACAATCCTATGCATGTTTAGACAGATAAGACGCCTACAACTCCCAGCATGCCCCAGCCAGCCATGCTGGCTAGGGCATGCTGGGAGTTGTAGGCCTCTTCTCTGTCTAAACGTGCATAGGATTGCAGCCTTAGAGACCTTTATACACAGCCACCATTGGAAAGGAGAACAAAGAAAGCCAGCCACAAGAAACTGCTATATTTGCTATCTGACCAGAACATATATACCACATTCAGAACTGCAATGTTTATTATGCATTCCTTGAAAGTGCATCCAAAAGTAACTGGATCAAAGGCTTGATCTACGTATATTATCTATATTGTTTCCGAGCTGGGAAGCTTGCCCTCTCTACTGGGCTGTAATCAGACTGTTTTTGCTATAACATCTTTACTTTAATGGTTTTAATTGTAATGTACTTTGCTATATGGAATTTGACAGATCATTGTCTCCTTTTGGAATTGTATGATGGCCGATGGCTAATACAATAAACTACCTTTCTCCTTCTTGACAATTTAGAAAACAGGAGAGAGAATACATGGAATGGGTGGGGGCAGCATCTTTTTTGCCTCTTGCAGAAAAATGTGTTGGGCCAGCCGTGGCAAAGGTGCATTCTATACCAGCACTCTTAATGTGGATAGATGTGCTGTCAAGCAATCCATAAACTTCATAATCAGGTGCCATGAGATTTAAAAATATCAAATGGTTTCCCGTTCTTTCCAGCACTGAATTGCTCTACATGGGGTATTACATTCAAAAGGAAGGCTTGACAAATATCCCAGGAAACACCACTGTTCAGTTTTTAAAAGAATGCAGGATGCTTATTCCATGAATTCTACTTACTTCAGGCTCTGTCCTGCAGGATGTATGAACAACTGCAGAATTCTGCATTCCCTGAAGGACAGCCTTGAGTATTTTTAAACACACACACACAACTTATCATTTAACCTGCTGAGAGACTATCTGGTCTCAAGTTGCTGTCTTGTGAGCACAAATATTTTGAAATGGAGGGGGAACTGTAGGTGGTGGAATGCAACAAGTGCTTCTTTTGGGGGGTACACTGAGGTGCCTTTAAGATGAATGCAGAGACAATGCAAATGCTGAACATTTGCAACACTAGGAAAGATGTCCCATTGCTCAACATGAGGGGTTAAGAGACGTGCTGTTGATTGTTGATGCCATCGGGCAAGAGTGTAATTTCAGCAGCTTGACTGACACAGTGGCGTCATCTTCTATGGAGAACAGTATCAGTAAACAAACTTTCTTTTGACCTTTGTAAGCCCCTTGTGACGCCTGGGCAGTCGAAACATAGCACTCTTAGCACCCAATTATCAGCTAGGTGTCCCCAGTAACCTCTCAGTATTTGCTTAAACTCCCTGTCCACTCTTCCTTCTGAACTCTCGGAAGCACAGGTCAAGCACTACTATATATAATGAAGGGCCAGATCAAGTGTCCTTACAAACCATCGTGTTGTTCCCTGAGGGCTAATATTATTGTTGTTGTCATTGTCATTGTCATCTATTAGATGCTTTTCTCAGAAAAAGACTCAAGGAGTCTTACAAAAGGGATTAAAGCAGGGGTGGGGAACCTTGGGCCTGGGGGCCAAATCTGACCCTCTTGGGGTCCCAATCCAGCTCTCCAGCATTCCCCAGATGGCCATGCCCCCTTTCCCTGACCCCATCCTCTTTCCCACCACCACCAATCGTTTGGTGGCTTCCTGGCTTTTGTGCAGTTTTTTCCCCTTTCTAAAATGCTGAAATGCCCCTCCTAAGGCTGAGGTGCTGGCAGGAAAAGCATTAAGTGACAATGTGTTGAGAGAGAGAGAAAGAGAGAGAGAGAGAGTATTTTTTGTATTGTGGCCCCAGCCACCACTGGAATGCGATCCCCGAGAGCTTCTCCAAAGCTGAATTTGGCCCTCAGGTGAAATTAATCCACCATCCCTGGATTAATATGTACCGCCCCCCCCAAAATTAAACAATTTAAAACAACTAAAAAAATTAACAATAAATTGACAAGACCTGATAAAACAACTGAACTAAAAAGCCCATCATATGCTGTCAAATGCCTGGGAGTAGAGGAAAGTCAACTTGGCACCGAAAAGATGACAACGCTGGCTTGTACTGAAGGTATATCCATAGCTTGTTACAGCCCAGTGCTTCTGAGTGGTTTAGAAAGATGAACCTATGCTCTATCTATATGTACAGAGCCTTCACATTTGATGGGGTGAGCATCTATTTTGCATTCTGTCACATTGCATATCCAAGTATGAAAAGTTAAGTGAGAAACTGAGAATCGTTTCTCAGTAACATTTACCACATCGCTCTGAAACTCCTGTCATCCATTCTTACATCTGACCTTCAGCCAGGAGATTTGGATCCCAAGGCTTAATTATGAATCACAAAGTTGATTATGAATTGAAGGAGGATTTGTTCTGGCCTGATTAGTACGTATCCTCTAGCCATTTGCTGAGGAATACTGAGAAATGCTGGGAGCCATAGGCTCCTGTTACATCTGTAGGGCAGAAGGGCTCTAAAATGTTGAAGGACCTGCCTTACCACAACCAAATCTCTTTAGAGTGATTTTCAAAAGTAGATGCTGTTTCTGTAATTGCAGAGCTCAGTACTTTGCAAATTGTTTACAGCAGGGTAAAGTTTATATTAGTGTTGCAGCTGCTTGCTGACCATTGCTTTTGTTAGGCTGATGGCTGGCTAATGGTCCAGGATGATCAGCTGATGGTTCATCCATGAGAACTAATTACATTACAGGGTCTCCTGATAACTGGGGATCTCTCTCAAGTATCTGGAAATGGAATGAGATACCCATCAGAGGTTGGAGAGGTGCCATGCCCCCAGCTGAGGGGAGGAAACAGAGGTTCACATGATTGCAGCTGGGAATATAAACCATGGTGGCTTATTTCCCCCACTGCGATCATGCAGCTCATGTGCCAGGGGGTTTAGCATAATTACCATGGGCAGTGCAGTTTATCGTATCATACAAACCCAGCCAGAATCCATGGGTTGTTGTAGGGTTTTGGTTAGCTTGCTAACCATGGCAACAAGCCACCCTGGCTGGGTTTGCATGACATGACAAGCCCTGCTGCTGAGGGTAATGATGCTAATCCCCCCGGCATGTGACCTGCATGCACAGGGTGGTTAATAATCTACCGTGGCTTATTAACCACCCTGCGATCATGTGAACCTGGTCAAAGACAGCAAAAAGCAGTTTTCACCTTGAACTGACAGAGAGCGGTGCTAAGAATTATTAATTGGAGTTAGCTGCAACTGGAGATGAAGACTTGCATGGGCTGCATGTATTACTTTCTAGGATTTTGCTTTTATTATGCTGTGCATGTAATAATTGTAAGTAAAGCAAATATCATTAATGAAAGTGAAACCTCTGTAGTGGTGTCCCTGGAACTTCCCAGCACTTATTTATTTATTTATTTATTGCATTTATACCCTGCCTTTCTCCCTCTCACAAGGAACTCAAGGCGGCTTACATTATCATCCTCCTCACCGTTGTATCCTCACAACAACAACCCTGTGAGGTAGGTTGGGCTGAGAGTCTGTGACTGGCCCAAAGTCACCCAGTGAGCTTCCATGGCCAAGTGGGGACTAGAACCCAGATCTCCCGGCTCCCAGTCCATCACTCTTACCACTACACTACACTGGCTCTCTTGTGAACTTTGGAAAGTTCTTACTACAAAAAAATAAAAAAATGTATCGACTGAAATTCTCACCCATCCATAGTTAGTAGAAACAGGATGGCACTTTGAATTCCTAGGATTTACTACTGAAAATTGTTGCAATTCTTCCTGCCCCCTTTCACAGTATGAGCAGCAGTTCCTGTGTAGTGAAAGGAAGAGGATGAAAGAAACTCAAGCCTAATCTCCACATAAGTCCTGCTGTTTCTGATGCTAAGTGTTAAGTGCCAGCAGCTCTTGTTTCCTCTAATGAATTAAGATCTCTCCTTCCTTTGGATTGTCAAAAGCAAACGTTTGGCTGTTAAAGTCAAACTCCATCACTTCCCCATTAGGGATAAATTAAAATCCATGTACTTCCCTGTTGCACATACCCCACTTACGGAACGGTCACAATAGTTAAGGAGTTGTTTCCTCTTTTTGCTATTTAAAACCCGGGGGGCGGGGGGTTCTCCACAACAATGGAAGCAGAAGTGAATGGAGGATTACCCAATTTTTTCAAGGGATTGGCTTTGGTGTGCTTGTGTCCACGAGCAAGTACACTGCACCAGTATAAATCGCTTCACAAAAGGTGGGGTGGGGTGGGGTGGGGTGGGAGTGGAGGTTGGAGTGAACATCTTCTGACTGGCAGGGACTGTTCAACCAATAAGAGAGCCCCCCTCCCTCCGGGCTCTCCCCCACCCTTTCTCCTTCGATAAAATCCTGAGAGTTTTCCTCCAGGGTCTTGCCAAAAATCACTCTCCTTCTCCCCCCACCCCACACCCTCATTAAGTACTTCCTTGAACCAACAGTCATCACAGGAGCACAGTGTTCCCCCTGCCTTGAAGCTGCCGAAGCTGTGAACAATCTCCTTCTCTCCCCCCGCCCCACATTACTTCCTTCTATAATAAATAATCATTATAGGAACACGATGTTCTCCCTGCCCTGCTGTGATCAATTGAAGCTTTGAAGCTTCAACATTAAGGATCCTAAATGCGTTATTTCGATTCGCAGGATCTCAGTAACGTTGGGAGTGTGCAATTTGGGAGCAAGCCTCATTGACCACAATGGGAGCTACTTCTGAGTAGACACACATATGTTTGTGCTGGGAAAGACAGGGAGGGGAAACAAAAGGATGGGAAACCAGCCCTCTTTCCAGCCGAATGCTGTCCAGGAATGAAGGTGTGAATTAGTTACTTCTGAAGGGAATAAACCAAACAATGGAGAATCACAGCTTTGGGAAAGTGCTTTATAGCCTTTATGGAATTAGTGCTTTAAAATGTGCTATTTTGATTGAGGGGGATCTCTGTAAATTCTGAAGTGTGCATCCAGGGGACAAGCCTCATTGAGCACAATGGGAGTTACTTCTGAGTAGACACTACTTGGTTTGTGCTGGAAAACTCAGGGGTGAGAGATAGAAAAAAAAACCTTGAAAGGCACACCCCTGGGCAGGGCTAGCATACCCGAGGTCAATGCAGGGGTTGGGACACACAGCAACTATACTGCAGAGAACCCGACTTGAGGAAAAGAATGGGACTTTAAGCAGCCTTAGGAAATCTGTTTTTTCCATGATAAGCTCCGGAGTGGCTGCTGGATGGCCACGATGTCATGTGTCCCTAATGACCTCAACATGCAGCCAGCTCAGAGTAAGTTGCTGGAGGAGACACCCCGCAGATTTTAGGAATTCAGGGCTCATAGCCTGAACGGAATAAAATGGTATTGCACCATTGCTCAAAGGGTGAGAAGGGAAGGCAGTTTTATAGAATTCTACAATTACTGAAAAGGAAATTGATTATGAGATGAATGAGAAAAAAATGTGATCAATAATATAGATGAGGAGCCAACTGAATCATGTAAGAAATATGTGTTATTATCATTGTTGTGTGTTATATAGAAAGATTCAAAAAGATCTAACTCAGTTTTTTAAAAAATTAAGAATAGATCAGCAGTGGAGTATTGGAGCCAGGGCTCAGAGGGATGCAGCACCGGTGCTTTTTGGATTAGCAGGGATGCTGATGTCATCTGCCACCCCCCTCAGACTTCCCCATTCCTTCTGAGCTTAGCTGCAATCCTCAGATTAGCCAGGGGGAAGTGAACAGTCCCCTGCTGTAACGCAAAGTCTTTTGGGGTGGCTTGGTCTTGAATGGGCAATGAAGACCCTTTAGCTTTACAACAGACCTGCTCCTGTTGGAGATGAAAACTGCTAGAACTTGTTGGTTGATATGGATCAACACAGCTGGACTCTCCTTGGGGCCGCGGTTATGGGGACTGTCATGACAAGCACCAGCATCTCAAAATGTATCACTGTAGATTGGTCACTGCAGTGAAGAATGTGCACCCAGCATGCTGGTTTCTTTTTAGTAACCATCTCCACATCTCTCTTCCAGCCTCATCCCAGTCCATGAAATGCAGCCCCTGAAAGCAGTTGCGCCTGCCATTTGTATCTGCCAATAGCTGCATCGCTAAAAAGATGTCCAGGGTATGATCTGTGAAGCCTGAGCCTACGTAGGTTCATTGCAGAAGTCGGTGCCACTTTGCTATCTGAGTCTTACTCCCTTGTAAAACTTGCAGAGCATTATAGCCTTAAGCTTAGGCTGACCATATGTACCATTTTAAACGGGACAGTACTGTTTTTTCCCCAACCATCCCATCATTTTAATGTAAATGTCAATTTTGTCCCGTTTTTACTTTTTTGTAAAAAACTGAACGCGTTTATCATAAGGCTCTGTGCTAATCAATGCGTGCAGTAAAACTACTAGTGTGACGAAAGAGGAAGTTCCATTTCCTTCATCCAGTCAGGGCCAGGCTTCTTGAGCTAGCGACGATCAGACGCCGCCCCCTGGCTTGTCTGCAGTGGCGGGGAATTCGAGCGGCGGTTGCTAAGCCCCATTCAGTGTGCGGGAGCCAGGAGGGTGAGTCTTACTGTTATTTCTACCATCTTTCCACACATAGAGATTCTTTCCGCCCTACATTCAGTTTGATTTGGACTATTCAGACTCATATTTCGGTTCAACAGGCTGTTGGCTATTTTTTTATTACAGCGGAACTCTCCGGTGGGACATTAGCATATACCGGCTTGTGATAGTAGTTGGGGTGTTCATTCCTTTTTTTTTTCTTTTAAGTGTATGTTTATGATTTTTTGCAGTCTGGCCGCTGCAGTCCTGCATTGGACTGTTCAGTGTGGTATGCCATACAGATTTGTTTACTGCTTATGTGATATTTTATAAGTATTTTATATATGTATATCTATGAGTGCTTTTTGGGTGTATATGCAATAAATTAGTGTTATTCATTTGTGCCCCTTTCCATGTCCTTTTGCAGTGAGTTTAGGTTGTTTTTTTAGGTCTCTTATAGCCTGAGAGACCACAAAGGGAGCTGCAGTTGTTTTGTTATATTGTGGCTTAATTATTATTTTTTGTCATCCCAATATCCCATTTTTGTCTCAAGGAAATATGGTCAGCCTACTTAAGCTACAATCCTATGAGTCTTTAGTCAGAAAAAAGTCCTCCATAGGATTGTGCCCTTAGCGATGCAGCAAAGGACACTATAGGAGGTTTTGAGGTATCTAATAACACCAGCAATGTGAATATGCAAGGTTCGTTTCTGTGTGTCAGCACTCTGAGAACTTTAGAAGTGTCAGTTGCTGAACAATTGAGCAGAGGGTCTTTGACGTTTGGGGGCATGGCCTACGTTAGAAATCTCTGCTGAATAGAGGGTAAGGGAAATGTTCTCTCTCTTGTCCCCAAACTCATCAATTCTACATAATAGGGATACAAACAAACAAACACCTTGAGCTTTGTCTCACTTTTGCCTTTGGGAGAAGAGTTGCTTCTGTGTTTGGTTGGGGGCTAGGGTGGCCATGTGTCCTCCTTTACAGAGGGCAGTCCTCTTTTGGACAGGCTGCCCAGTCGAAGTCTGGTTTAATGAGAAAGAACCATAAGGAGGGAGAGCAGGGAGGGGCCTTGAGGTGGCCCATCAACAGTTCACACCTGGACAGCAGACTGAGCAGGCACACAGCTCACCTGGTCATAGTCTTCCCCACTCTGGTGAGATGCATTGTATTTCTATTTAAATTATAGTCATTATTTTCAGATTTGCATATGCATGAGCTTATACACATTTTATGCAGATCTGTGTTTGGTAATACATTTACTCTTTTTTGATGAGGCATAAGTGGCCACCCTCCTGGGGGCCCATGCATGGGGCGGGGGGGGCTGTTCGGTGGTGCCCCACCTGGTTCCAGCAGGACTCAGCCTGCTGGTCTGGGGACAGCACTACCTCCTGGGCTAGCATCATGGAATGGCATCAGCCCCGGGGACAGGACTGTCCTGGGGAAGACTGGAGGGAAGAATCATTTCCCTTCAGTCCACTTTAAGCCTATTTAAAAGGGTCATACACCAAACCGGTTGGTGCTAGTAATACTGTCAGCTGTTTATTCGTCCACCTCTCTGTGTCAGCTCCTTTATTTTGAGATTTATTTTGAGATTTTTATGGAAGTGGTCCATTTATTACATTTGAAAACATGAGTGATATTAGCTGCGGACTAGACATTCCATAATACATAAAATACTAGTTTTAAAGGATAGTTTGTAATAAACCTTGGGTTGGAACCAGATTAATGCTGGATCAGCTGCACTGACTGAGTTAGAGTCCCCCACCCCTTCTTCCCATGGCAGTCCCTCAGGAATGCTACACAGAGAGTCAGGAGACCCTGCTGAATGGGATGAGTGGTGAGGGATCCCAAAAACTGGGCAAAGAGACCTCCCGCAAGAGGAGCTGCTCCTCTCATGGAAGATCTCTTCCTCTTGTGGAAGGCCAATCATGAATCCAACCCCTTGTCTAAAACAGCATATAAAGGTTAATGCTGCAATCCTATACCCATTTACCAAGGAGTAAGCCCCACTGAACTCAACGGGACTTGCTGCTACGTAGACATATATAGGATTGCACTGTAAGTCTGTCCTAGATTTATAATGTTCTGTTGTATCCTTTGCCTTCTGACAGTAGTATACATCTCAGATGGAAAGAGATTTCAGTGAGGTTGTAAATTAATGACTGAACATGGATGATTTGTCTTACAGCCCAACGTAAATTGCTATGAGCTGATAAGGAACTTTTTAATTTCAACAGGATCATCATAGCCAGGACTAGAAAGGGAATCAAATCCTGTCCATTAAATAACATGCTAAGAAGGTTGGGGTGGAGGGTCTCCTCTCCCCCTCCCTCCTCCTTCCTCCCATTTTTGGTATAAACAGAGATATAAATTTCAAAGAGCTTTTCTTTGCTATATAGTATAGTATGATTAGTATTTTTATTGGAACAAAAATGATAAAATATATCATGGATTATCATGTTCTCTCAGTGCTGCAAGATGAAAAAGTGGAAATCAATAATTATAATGAAAAACAGAGTCAGTGGTCTCTCACATAGCCACTGAAGTCTAGTCAGGCCAACATAAGCACATAACACCCTTTTGCAACTACTTGGGGCCCTGGCAAGTCCACTGCTGCTTATCCAGACTGCCCTTTTAAAAAGCACGAAGTGCCTGGGAGCTGCCATTTAAATTTCCCACAATGCCCCAGAGAGATGTAACACCATGGGTATTGTGGGAAAATAAAATGGTAACTCCCAACTACCTGGCACGTATCTACAGTACTGCCATTGATTCCCATTTCCTCTACAAGGACCCGCCAAGGTATGAGGGGCCCCACCAAGGTAGGAATTTATATTATAAGGAATATCATTGGATACTAATTGTCATAGGGCTTCTCCACATTAATGGAAAATCCTGCTGCCTTACTGGGGCTTTCTGCTTCCAGGTTCTTTGTGGGATTACGATCTGCCCCATTACACAGGCAGACACAGGCAACCACGTGGTTTGAATTGAAACCTTCCATTTTGGAACTTTTCCTATGTTTTGCTTTAGACAGCACCATCTAGTGGCTGACATATAGCACTACAGCGGCATTGCATGCTACCAATTCTGCACATTTTTTAAAAAATACCTGATTTAGTCCGGTGTTTTTTACAGCGGGATAAACCTGAAAAAGTGCGGTAGGGGCCCTGGATGTTGAGAACATTGTGTAATGGGCCCACAAACTTCTGTGAGTGGCCAATCACAAGTGTGCAGTCAACTGCTGATGTAGAGAAGCTCTTAGTTACTCACCGTAACAGTTTGAATTCCAACTAGGAAGATGCCCCTCCCCACGCACACAAACCCCAAATGCTGAGAGCTGTTTCTTTTCTGATTTCAGTGGCTTCAAGGCTTAAAAGCACTCCCCTGCCTCTCCTCCCACACACAAACACACCATCATAAGGTTAGATGATGTTCTTGTAGGTGTATTCAGTATGTTTAGACAGATGCGGGGGCTGAAGCCATCCCTCCTGTCTGGGAAATCCTCCACCTCCATTACAGATTTGCAGGATAGTTAGTGATGCACTTTGAACATAGGGAGGCTCACTCTCTGGTGATGTGCCGTGGCAGTCAAGTTCAAAAGCTGAGGTCTGGCACAAAAATAGCCCTGGTGGGATACAATCCTTGAGGCAAGCAGGCTGAAGGAAGGGTCAGTTTGTGCGTCCCTTCCAGCTGTATAGAGGCTATCTATGCGTGAAGATGGGGGAGGCAGCACAGGATAGCAGACAAAGCACTGGATGGTGACATTGACAACTGCATGGGGAGACCCAGGGAAACTCCATGGCCTGAACTGCGACCCCACCAGGCTGGATCAGGCCCACAGGCTGGAGGTTGCCTTCCCTTGGGACAGAGCACTGGAGTAGGAGCAGAAGTGCCCAATTCCACATCCCTGTTCAGCCATTAAACTCACTGACCTTGAAGCAGCCACTTTCTGTCAGGCTGCTCTACCTTACAGGGTTGTTGTGATAATAAAGTGGGAGCATGCAGGTGGGAACCATGTAGACCACCCTGATCTCACTGGGGGCAGGTAGGGTTTAAAAATGCAAATGAATAAATGAACGTTCCCTTGACAATATAGCTTTCAGGTATAATTTCTGCTTTAGCAGAAATATGGATGTGGTAACCCATGAAGTTCCTTCCAGCTTATGTCTTTCTTTCTACGATTGTCAGTTTAAGATGACGCAAACCTGCACAAAGTACTATGGGACAATTACATGCAAGTACATGTGCTACATGTAATAACATGTAATAACTAGGAACATACACAAAATAACAAAAAAATCATACACATCCAAGTATTAAGTATCATCTGAAAGAGAGGCAAGACATTTTATCAGGGATGCAGGATTACTAGAGTGTTGTTGTTTTTTATATCACCCAAACTTAGATATCTCTGCTCAGGTACTAGTTAGTGCCAGGGGGAATTTTACGCTCTCATTCATTTGCTATTTTCCACTCGGGATGCATACAAATATGTTCACAGTCTCTCTGTCTCTCTCTGTCTCTGTCTCTCTCGAATACATTGGCATTCAACTGTACGAAGAATTTTAGGGTGTGTCTGGAAGACTAGCAGTCTTGCTGCAGTTCTTGTCGTACCTTTGATCAGAGCCACCTTTGTTCTGCCTGATGATAGGGCTAGAATTAGCAGAAGGTCGCTGTAAAGGCTGGTTTGAGTTAGTCATCTCTCCCATAATGCTGTGCTGTCTCAGTTCAATAACAAGAACATGTGGTAGGCATGTGGGGCACATCAATCTAGGACTGCTCCCCATTCCATCTCCCTACTTCATGTTAGCTGAGGTTGGCTCCATGCTGGACTCTGGGGACCAGCCCCATCGGTCAGAGGCAGAGGGAAGGGCCACTGCTTACTGGCAGAGCTCATACTTTGCATGGAGAATGTGCCAGGTTCAATCCCCGCCGTCTTCTGGGGAAGACTCATGGAGAGCAGCTGCCAGTCAGCGTAGACAATTCTGGGCTAGAGGGACTGATGGTCCTATAAGGCAGCATTCTATGACTGGAGCAGGAGGTCCTGCTGAAGACGGATGTGAGAAACGGGAGTTTGCACTCCAATCCTGTGAGGTGGGACTAGGGATGTGAGCACAAGCAAAACTCAAGTTAGTTGAAGGTCTCCATATTCTATTTCAAAGCTCATTCCATCTTGTGTCCATATCAGACTGCAATCTCTGTTTGTTCTTTTCACATGAACATTTGTGCAGACCTTTGTGCATATTTTTCCAAATGTATGTATCAATTGTGCACATCGTTGAAATGTACACCTTCTTCTCCCATTGGTTAAAATGTGTTTGTGTGCATTTTTTCAAAATTACACATTTTTTCATGAACCTTTTCCCAATGTATGCATGCTGTCGAACACATTTTTCTTTCAGTTTGGTAATTGCATTACAAGCTTGGAAATGTACAGAGTTTGACCACACATTGCATTTGAGTTTGTGATCAGTCTGGAAGGCAAGAATGGGATAATTCCTGATTAAAAGTGAACTGAAACTAATTTTGCATACATCCCTAGGTAGGATGGGGGTGTGTGTTTCCACCAGCGATTTACTCTGAGCCGGCTGCGTGTTGAGGTCATTAGGGATACATGACGTTGTGGCCATCCAGCAGCCATGCTGGAGCTTATCAGGGAAAACCTGGATTTCCTGAGACTGCTTAAAGTCCGATTCTTTTCCTTAACTGGGGTTTTCCTTGGTATAGTTGTTGTATGCCCCAACCCTGCATTTAACTCAGGTATGCTAGCCCTGCCCAGGGGTGTGCCTTTCACCGTGACCCCAGTCAAGGGTTGCTTCCTCCCAGTGTGCTGAATGAGGCTTGCCCTCTGAATGCCCACAGAAATAACAGAGAAGCCCCTCAACCAACACGGCAGATTTTAAAGCCCAATGCCTTAAGTGCGATTAAGCGCGATCTCGAGGCTCCGATTCATTGCCTTAGGAAGTAACTACTTCACAGCTTCCTTATAGAGATCCTGTGCATTAAAATGGGGGCTGGTTTCCCTCTCTTTCCCACAACAAACCTATTAGTGTCTCCTCAGAATTAACTCCCATTGTGGTCAATAAGGCTTGCCTTTGAATGCCCACAACAGAACTTAGACATTCCCCTCAATTGAAATGGCACATTTTAAAGCCCAATTCCTTAGGAAGTAAATATTTCACAGCTTCCTTATAGATATCTTGTGGGTTACAACAGGGGCTGGTTTCTATCTTTGTGTTTACGGTTCTCTTTCCCACAACAAACCCATTACTGCCTCCTCAGAAGTAACTCCTATTGTGATCAATGAGGTCCTGCAGGTTAAAATAGGGGCTGGTTTGTGTCATTGTGTTTTCCCCCCTTTCTCAGGACAAGCATATGTGTGTCTACTCGAAAGTAACTCCCATTGTGCTCAATGAGACTTGCTCCTGAAATGCAGGTGCATCTGGACTTTCAGGGAAAAGGAGAAAGGGGGGAGGGGGGAAGCCCCTCTTATTGGTTGAGCAGCCCCTGCCAGTCAGATGATGTACACTCCAACCCCCAACCCCACCAGGAAGTATGTTCTGTGAAGCGATTTTTACTGGTCCGGAGAATTTGCTTGTGGAACCCTGATCACAGCAAAGCCGATTCCACAGCCAGGCTGCAAGACACCCTCTGTTGTGTATTTCAGAGGTAGATCACCCATGTGATCAACTCTTAGCCTGGACATGTGGGAATCCAGGCTTATGGCTTGTAACTGTAGAGAAGGATAGATCCCTCTTCTACAGTTTCCTTTACTCTCCTACCAACAATGGTAGGATACACCAAATGGTCTAGGCATGAGTAAGACTAACCTTCACCTAGAGGAAATAACTAAACCAACTCCAGTTTCCAACGGAGTATATTTATTCAAGAACAAAGCAACCAAAGAAAATTTCAGTAATGGTCAGTGGCTTTTAAAACGAAATGAAACAGAGAATGAATTAACTAAGGCTTTACTAACAGAAACCTAAATGCATTTATTTATGTATTACACTTTTATACTGCACAATAGCTGAAGCTCTCTGTGTGGTTCAACAAATAACTCACCAAAGTAGCTTTCAGGTGGTAGAGGAGAGAGGCCCACATGGGACTCCACAGTGTGGCTTAGCCTTGACTCTTTGCCAGTTGCTTGAAGACAAAATAAGGCCTCACAAACAAACATATTTCCATGGAGGGTGGGAACTCCTGGAGAGAGCCTGAGGAGACCTGATCATGTACCCTTCAGGTGATTCCTGCATGTGCCTTGTAAAACAGGAGTGGGCAACCTCTGTGCACCTGGGAGCCAATCCCCCCCCAACCAATGAGGACCACACCTCTCCCTGCCGCCCTTGAAACTGCCACTGTGCTGCTGATTTTGCTCCCAAAAATCAGCAGTGTGGCAGTGGCAGAAAAAAGGGGGTTGCTTTTCCTTTGAAACAAGGCATGCAGGGAGTGCACCTTCTTTCAAGGACAATTGACCTCTTTGGCTGCTGCAGCAGTGGCAGGGATGGTGGGGGCCATAAAAGAAGGCCAGGGGAGGCGCATGTGGCCCACAGGTCACAACTTGCCCACCACTGTTGTAGAGGCATGACTCATAGGGAGGGGAAGGGGGAAGAGTCAACCTTGGATGTGTACAACTGCAGATTTTGGTGCCTACAGATGCTTGGTCACCATGCCTGGCCAGGTCTGGGCATGTTTCCTTGTCATGGATGTATTGAAGGGAGGGAGAAAGATTGGATTTGTCACAACGGATCCAACCCCCCTAGTGTGTCTTTGCCAGCAGAGGGACATTTTAGCCTGACTTCCTGCACTTCGTTGCCAACATAATGGCAATAGCATTTGTCCATTTAGTGCTATTGTAAAGCTTAATTCCCCATCAGATAACAGTGTTTTCTTTTTCTGATTGTCTGCCTTGCACATTTGGAAGGCACAAATGTGTAGTATGTGGAATGCTGCCCAATCCACCCATAGATGTCGGTTCAGGGAAAAAGCAGATTTAAGCCAATTGGCATCCTCATTCTCACTCTTCACATTTGTGCCAGATGGTCTCTCTGCCAATTGCGAGCAGAACCTCATTTTATGCTGCTGCACTGCTGTTGCAGATGAGGTGGCCCAGTGGCTTTCAAGCCATTTTCCTTCAAGGAACCCTTTCCATATCAACTTGGGAACCCCATCACACCGGACTCAGAATCCCTGTGCTTTGGCTGAGGATCCTGAACATGTTCTAGAGCGAGGTAGGCAACCTGGTGTCCTGCAGACATTTTGGACTAAAACTCCCAGTATCCCTGCCTGGTGCATATGGGAGTTGTAGTCCAAAACACCTGGAGGGCCCCAGGTTGCCTGCCCTTGTTCTAGTGTGTATTCTCATTTTTTTAATGGAGAGTGCGAGCTAGAACACACTCTAGGCTCTCCTGTGGCTGCACACTGCAGAGGAAGATGACTAGCTATGGGCAACCTGTCTTTCAGGGAAGCTTGTCTCCCACTGCTGCTCTTCTGCTTGAGGATCAGCTTCCAGAATTCCCCAGAAAACAGTTTGAAAGCCGTTGGGGCATCTCATCCTATCACTTATTGGCCAGCCCAGCAGGTTTAAGGGCTGGGCTGCTCACAAAGATACAATTCTTTATTTTAAATCCAAACCACATATTAGCTTTACTGGAAGTAGATTTGCTTAATTTTGCTTAACTATGGAGAAATTGCATGAAACGTTTCTGCAGTAATGAAAGCACATAGAAGCCTTTAGGGAACTTTAAGTTTTAACATTTTGTTCTAAATAAGAAGCAATCAAGGATGAAGAAACATGGAGTGAAATGACTAGACAAGTTTTTCTACACAACCTGAAGATAAGTGACCAAAATAGTAGGAACATCAGAAGCTACCTTAGACCAAAGCAGGCTGTCCATCTAGCACTGTATTTCTGCCCTGACTGGCAGTGGCTCTCTGGGGTTTCAGGTAGGGGACTTTCCCAGCCCTACCTGGAGAAGCAGGGATTGAAATCGGGACCTTTGGCATGCAAAGCAGGTGCTCTACCACTAAGCCATAGTCTTTCCCCATAAATTAGCCAGAATTATATCCGACATTACCTCTTTCAGGAAACATTTGCCACATAGATGCAGGCAGGAAGGCTGGCTGAAGTAACTAAGCATCTTTAGGGTTAAGGAAAAGAAGATCACATGGTCACACTTAGCAAATATCAAAACACCCCTATCAAGAAGCAGGTGGGCAATGAATGGTTCCTTAGAACCCCATTCATGCCTTCATCTATGTGGAATGACCTTGTGCGTTGGGGAGTGGGATGGCCTGGCCCAATCCCATCCACAGGGTCACTAAGATCTGTGAAAAGAGCCTGTGCAAATACAGTACATATGACTTGTATACAGGTTCAGGTGATGTGTGGAAATGAAGCAGCAGGGCAAGTGGGCTTCCTGGCCCCTGGTCCCTGCATTCCTTCTTCATGGATGAACAGTGAGTGACTGAGAAAAGGATAAAAAACAAAACACTAATGGTATTATCAGAGCTACAGATGGGTGAGACTTTAGTTTCAGTTTCGCTTTGATAAGAATTTACTAACATTTGCAAAGTTCTCCATATTTGGGACAAAAAGAATTTGCAATTGTTATTTTTAAAAATTGAATATGGGAGAAACTGACAGATTTGTCCATCCAGGCCCAAGGCTTTGAATGCTGTGCTCTTAAAGGTCTGGGCTTGTATCCCTATGTATTCAACCAACCAATCAATCAGTTTATTGATCCAGGCAACCAACCTCAAAATAAGACCAATACAACAATAGACATGGGAGGATGAAATACAAGGCCATAGCTTGACTTGTAGAAGTAATATCCTAAAGCATAAATCAAATATCTCTATTAATATAATAGGGAAAGACCAAAAATAGATAGATAGATAGATAGATAGATAGATAGATAGATAGCAAGCAGAATGGAAGCAGAAAATTTAGTCTAATTTGATAATATTTTAGACCATATCCTCACTGCTCTCAATAAATATTCTCTACAATTTTTGTATCAGAAAGAACGAACAGAACATAGTATTCAGATGATTTTTCTGGATGCAAACAAAGAGGTTAATGCATTAATTGACACATTATGGAGATCTCAATAAAAATTACACAAAAGAAAAACATGGCTTACTGTTTCCGTTTCTTCTGTCTGTTGGATTAAGGTATCCCCTAAATCTCCCTTCTAAGAGGGCAGAGGGTTCAACTAAGTTTGTGGGGCTGTGTTAGGCTTGCTGTCTCCTTTTTCTGACAGGTTCATCTTTAATAGATATATGGCAGCCAGGTAGTTCATGGTCCTCTCCATGCTTGAAATAGCTATGCCTGTTAAGTTTGACTTGTGCAGATGGATAAGAAGTTCATTTCAGTTCATTTCTGAGAAGAATTTTCCAAAATGTGTCAAGTTCTTCGTATTCAGGAGAGAAAGAACTTGAGATGGCCACCAGTTTGGATGGCTTTAAAAGGGGGTTAGACAAATTCCTGGAGGAGAAGGCTATCAGGGGCTTCTAGTCCTGATGGCTCTATGCTACCTCCAGTACCAGAGGCAGTGAGCCTATATACACCAATTGTTGGGGAACATGGGTGGGAGGGTGCTGTTGCGCTCATATCCTGCTTGTGGGTTTCCCATGGGCAGCTGGTTGGCCCCTGTGTGAACAGAATGCTGGACTAGATGGACCCTTGGTCTGATCCAGCAGGGCTCTGCTTGTGTTCTGATGTTCCAGATTTAAAACATTTAAATGTGGGAGAAAGCGCAACTGACAGATGTGCCGTCAAAGCCTGTTGTTAACTTGAAGGACTAGGCAACCAAGCAGGTTGTCCAATGAAGGGTATCTGTCAGCTGGAGTTTAAAGTCTAGCCAATCTTGCTGCTGCTGGGTGTTGGACTAGGTAGCTCATGAAACGATATCCAAGTTCCATGGTCCTAATTTGTCCAAAAATAGATGCTGCTGTGCTGCAATGTAACGTCTGGAGTATCCTACAAGGTCTAGCTGAGCTGCCATGTTTGGAGATGAAATAAGAACATGGATAGGCCTATGAACCTGTAATGTTTTAGAATTAATGACTCTATTTTAAAACTAGGGACAGATGCTGGTAACCCGTGATAATTTTGAAAGACTGTGGGGAAGAACTTCAGAAATGTAGGGATGTCAGAAAATTCCACCATGGATCTCAGTGAGGCCGAATGCCACTGCATTCGCCCCCCCGAAATCCATGGCAGAACGAAGCCCCCGGACCCCCGCCCCACGAAAGGCGCACAAAACAGAGCACTTACCTGCTGCCGTCCACGCTGACTTGCGAATGGCGGCCGCATCTACGGTCGCCATTCTCTTCTTCATCATAGCCGTGATTGTTGTTGTTCAGTCGTTCAGTCGTGTCCAACTCTTCGTGACCCCATGGACCCTAGCATGCCAGACCTTCCTGTCCTGCGCTCTCTCCCGGAGTGTGCTCAAGTTCATATTCATTGCATCGGTGATGCTGTCTAGCCATCTCATCCTCTGCCGTCCCCTTCTCCTTTTGCCTTCAGTCTTTCCCAGCATCAGGGTCTTTTCCAGAGAGTTTTCTCTTTGCATTAGGTGGCCAAAATATTTGAGCTTCAGCTTCAGTATCTGTCCTTCCAATGAGCACTCAGGGTTGATTTCCTTTAGGATTGACTGATTGGACCTCCTTGCAGTCCAGGGGACTCGTAAGAGTCTTCTCCAGCACCACAGTTCGAAAGCATCAATGCTTCGGCACTCAGCCTTCCTTATAGTCCAGCTCTCACAGCCATACATTACTACTGGGAAAACCATAGCTTTGATTGGATGGACCTTTGTCAGCAAGGTGATGTCTCTGCTTCTTACTATGCTGGCTAGGTTTGCCATAGCTTTCCTCCCAAGGAGCAAGCATCTTTTAATTTCATGGCTACAGTCACCGTCTGCGGTGATCTTGGAGACCAAGAAAGTAAAATCTGTCACTGCTTCCATTTCTTCCCCTTCTATATGCCAGGAAGTGATGGGGCCAGATGCCATGATCTTAGTTTTTTTAATGTTGAGTTTCAAACCAGGTTTTGCACTCTCCTCTTTCACCCTCAACAAGAGGCTCTTTAGATCCTCTTCGCTTTCTGCCATTAGGGTGGTATCGTCTGCATATCAGAGGTTGTTGATAATTCTCCCAGCAATCTTAATTCTGACCTGTGAGTCATCCAGCCCGGCGTTTCTCATGATGTACTCTGCATATAAGTTAAATAAGCAAGGTGACAATATGCAGCCTTGTCGTACTCCTTTCCCAATTTTGAACCACTCGGTTGTTCCATGTCTGGTTCTTACTGTTGCTTCTTGACCCTCTTACAGGTTTCTCAGGAGACAGGTAAGGTGGTCTGGTACTCCCATCCATAGCCGTGATAGGCTACGTAAATACTTATGTAGCTATCACAGCTAACGCAGGGACGCCTTTTGCGTCCCTGCAGAGGCCATGATAGGCTATGTAAGTATTTACACAGCCTATCACGGCAAGGCAAAAAACCCCAAAACAACGTACGCAAATGGCGGTGGCTACGGCAGCCGCCATTTGCGTTCCCTATTTTAGCCATTTTAGCCTACGTAAATATTTACATAGGCTATTGCGGCGAAAAACAAGGGGAACGCATATAGCACAGTGGGCGCTATTTGCATTCCGTTTTTTTCGCCGTAATAGCCTACGTAAATATTTACGTAGGCTAAAACGGGGGGGGGGGAGGAAGGAACGCAAATGGTGCCCACTATGCTATTTGCGTTCCCCTTGTTTTTTGCTGTAATAGCCTACGTAAATATTTACGTAGGCTAAAACAGCTAAAAATAGGGAACGCAAATGGCGGCCGCCGTAGCCGCCGCCATTTGCGTACGCTGTTTTTTTTTTTTTTTTGGCTTGCCGTGATAGGCTACGTAAATACTTACATAGCCTATCACGGCAGCTTCGCAGGATGCAAATGGCGGCTGCTACGGCGGCCGCCATTTGCGTCTGCAGCAGCCCATCCGTGGCCGGAACTCCGGCTGCGGACAGCCCTGGCCGGCAGCTCCATGGAGCTGCCGCAGAGCGGAGCCGGCCTAGGGAGGATTCTGGGGGAAGGGATGGAGCGCCTCCCCCCCACCGGGAATCCAAGCTTGGCAAAGGTAAGTGACTTTCATACATCCCTACAGAAATGAGATGTAATCTTCTAATCCACTGCACCACCTAGTGGCAAGATACTTTAAAAACTCACTACCTGTACAATCCAATACATGTCTACTCAGAATAAAGTCCCATTGATTTCTATGGGGCTTACTCCCTAAAATGCCCTAGAGTGCAAAAGCTGGTTTGAAACTCAACATTAAAAAAACTAAGATCATGGCATCTGGCCCCATCACTTCCTGGCATATAGAAGGGGAAGAAATGGAAGCAGTGACAGATTTTACTTTCTTGGGCTCCAAGATCACCGCAGACGATGACTGCCACCATGAAATTAAAAGACGCTTGCTCCTTGGGAGGAAAGCTATGGCAAACCTAGACAGCATAGTAAGAAACAGAGACATCACCTTGCCGACAAAGGTCCGTCTAATCAAAGCTATGGTTTTCCCAGTAGTAATGTATGGCTGTGAGAGCTGGACTATAAGGAAGGCTGAGCGCCAAAGAATTGATGCTTTTGAACTGTGGTGCTGGAGAAGACTCTTACGAGTCCCCTGGACTGCAAGGAGGTCAAATCAGTCAATCATAAAGGAAATCAACCCTGAGTGCTCATTGGAAGGACAGTTACTGAAACTGAAGCTGAAATATTTTGGCCACCTAATGCAAAGAGAAAGGTCACTGGAAAAGACCCTGATGCTGGGAAAGACTGAAGGCAAAAGGAGAGGGGGACAGCAGAGGATGAGATGGCTAGATAGCATCACCGATACAATGAATATGAACTTGAGCACGCTCTGGGAGAGAGCGGAGGACAGGAAGGCCTGGCGTGCTATGGTCCATGGGGTCACGAAGAGTCAGACACGACTTAATGACTGAACAACAACAAACTGAAGTTAGTCATCATGACTGTGGCTACAATCCTAAACAAACTTAGCTGTATTCCATTAAACATGGTTCCATTAAACCTAGGGATGTACATAAGGATTGTGTGAAATCCATTCCATCTGTGTTTCACAGATTGTCAAGCACCTTTCATTCCGTCGTCTGCTCATGGACAGAATCAAGTTTTTCCCCATTTCTGAATTGCGCAAATTTGCACTTGCAAAAATGCACAAATCCCCCAAAATGCACGAATCCACCCCAAAATGTGAATGTTCATGCTTCAGCCTATGGGGGGGAAATGCACATTTTCTGCCATTTAAAAAAAAATGTGTATTTTTCTACGACTAAGTTTGTGCAAAATTCCCAAAGGTTAGAAAAATGGCCCGCAAGTCACCAGAATCCACCCGATGAGGGAGAAGCTGGTCTGCTGTGGAATCTGCGGATCAGATTCATAAAAACTGAACTCATCTGGTTTGGTTGCGGATAATCTAAATGCGACTTACTTCTAAGTGACTCAAGTGTGATTTGATGACCACATCAGGACGTAATGGTTTGTCATTGGGCAGCTCTGTAGTGGTGTAGCAGTATAATCTATTGGGTCATAATGGTGTCAAAGACTCACTCAGACATAACCTCCAGACCAGATTCAATTTGCAGCAGATATAGATGGTCCTGGGGCAAGACAGAGGTGGGCCAAGGGATATTTGCTCACCTATATCCTATCATGAAGGCATTTTGGTTATCACAAATCTGTGTATATCTACATCCCTGATGCACAGTGATGAGCTGTTATAAAGGACTTGAAGATGAATGAACGAACAGGTAGGAAGCCAAACCTCGATGGCTTGGATCTAGCATGTCTTCCCACCAGCAGGAGAACTCCCTGAGCAAAGTTTTGCTTCAGGTGCTCCAGTCACTGGGGATGGGGGAACGATCTTCACCAATGTCCCCTTCCTCTGCAGCCCCCAGCACCGCCTTCCACACTGTTCTGGAGGGTCCCCTAAACATAGGAACATGGGAAGCTGCCTTCTACTGAGTCAGACCATTGGCCCATCTAGCCCACCATTAACGCTGACTGACAGCGGCTCTCCAGGGTACCAGGCAGGAGTTTTTTCAGCCCTAACTGGAGATGCTGGGGATCGAAACTGGGACCTTCTGCATGCAAAGCAGGTGCTCTGTCATACTGAGCAACAGCCCCTCCCAATGCTCCAGAGCAGAAGGGGGGCAGAGAGAATAGGAGACTGCAGAGGGACTGCAGAGGGAGGGGGACATTGGCAAAGAGCAATTCCTCCCCCATTCTGCTAGTGCAGCCTTCCCCAACTTGGTGTCCTCCAGATGTGTTGGACTACAGCTCCCAGCATCATCCAGTCAGCCAGCCAGCCTGGCTGGGGCTGCTGGGAGTTGTAGTCCAACACTTCTGGAGAGCACCAGGTTGCGGATGGCTCTCTGCACTTCAGGTGCTACTTATCCTAAGGCTAGCCCTGCTGGATCCCACCCATTGATACAGGCTGCAATTGCATGCACTTGCCTGGGAGTAAGCCCCATTAAACTTCCATCAGACTTCTGAGAAGACATGCATAGGATTGTTCTCTTGGAGTTACATGTGAGGGCACAACCATGTTTGAAAATTGGACAGAGTTTCTGAATCATCTTTTTAAGGAACTTTTAAGAACACCACATATTGGTTTGGATCCAGATCTGCCTTCCACAAGAGAAAGGATCTGCCCAATTGGGGGGGGGATCTCCGCCCCCCCCCACATCTCATCCCATTCATCAGAGTCTCCTGACTCTCTGTGTACTATTCTCAAGGGGCTGGTAGGGGTGCTTTGGGAAGGGGAGTGGGATGGTCCAGTTCCATCAGCACAGATTATCCAGCATAAATCTGGATCCAACCCATTCTCAGCAGATTAATCTTGAGAAATGATCAGCTCCACACATTTGTAGGAGGAGGGGGTGGTGGTGGAGGGAGGAGAACTAGAGATTTCAAAAACAATTCACATATTATATGTATATTATGTATGTCACAGATATCTCCCCCACTCCCTCTTTTCTGCATTCTGTCCAGATCTCACCTTATTTTGAGGTTTTGATGTTTGGGGCATTTGAAAAAGAATTAGGATAAAAGAAGTTCAGGTCTCAAATTAGTTTTTCTTGGGTGGGTGGGGGCATATTCTTAGATACATTCTCACCTGTGGTGACGAGCAATGCTTTGCAACTACTTAGGGTTTTAAGTAAATAAATGGAACTGAACAGAATGATTCAGTTCTGTGTTTTCCAGGAGCTAAAGTAAGTCAGGAAGGAAGGAAGGAAGGAAGGAAGGAAGGAAGGAAGGAAGGAAGGAAGGGGGAGAAAAAGCTCCAAATGATTTTGTTCCACATAGAGCGCCTTCGGATTGTACAGCCAGCCTCCTTGTTTCCAGTGAATCCTGGTGCCATCTGTTGTCAGAAAATGGTACATCAACACCTAGAGCAAATGCACCACTGTTTTTGATTGAATCATAGAACCATAGGGCTGGAAGGGGCCTACAAGACCACTGAGTCCAACCCCCTGCTCAGCGCAGGAAGCCTGATTCCCAGGCGGTCTCCCATCCAAGTACTAACCAGGGCTGACCCTGCTTAGCTTCTGAGATCAGACGAGATCGGGCACATCCAGCCCTTTGCTAATGGGGTGTATGCAGTGATATTAATCTACTGAGCAGAGGACTACAGGAAGTCTCTCCCCCCTCCCCCAACCATTCCTTATGGCAAGGCTTCCTGCTTTGGAAGGACTTTCTCTCCATGCAAACTGAAGGAAACAACTGAGAAGATGTGGCACCAACCATTGCTTCTTCCTCTGACCATGAATGTTCCACTGTGCATAGGATCATGCTGTTAGTTTTATAATGACTTGGGAGGGACAGATTAGATCTCACCCACTTCTGCTCTACTGCGTTCTACCAAGCAAAACCATTGGTCCATCTACCACAACCACAGTATTGCCCGCACTGACTAGCAGCATCTCCCCAGGGTTTCAGGTAGTCATCTTTCCCAGCCCTACCTGGGGACACCAGGGATTGGATCTGGCATGTGCTCTACCACTGAGCATCCTTGCATCACTGTTAGAACAGCCAAATCCATGCAAGGACATATCTCTACGTCTACTGTGGGTGTCCATATTTTATGGAATTGCCTGGACAATGTCCTCTTTGAAGCCAAAAAGGTAAGTCGCTGCCAGAAAAACTAATGCAAGGAGACAAACAGGATAGCTTGAACTTGTTTATGTCTTGCATTAGGACTCTATCCCTCAGTAGCATTGGCAGGAAGGTGGGTCAGAAGATAAAGACTCTATTCCAGAAAATGTTGCCAGTATGAGTCCATTTGACTATCACTGGAAATCAACAAACAAATATAAACTTTTTTGCCATTTGGATTCAATTTGCATGCACAGTGAGGAATGACACCTGCCAAATCTCAGATGAGTAGGTGCTGGAGGTTTGGTGCTAGATGCCTTTAGCCGTTACAATCTTCTTTTTTTCTTAAGACACACTTTTTAATTCTTGATGGAATTGGGTGAAAATTGCAGGCATAGCTGTCCCTTCTGAGAAGATCAAGACTGCCAAATTTCAGATCAGTAGGAGCATGGGGTTGTGCAAGAACAGCCTTTGGTGCATTGGTTTTTGTGGAAGGGGAATCTTTAAACTTTTAAGGAAAGTCCCCCCCCCCCCGGTCCATGGTTTCTTTGGCAATTTGCATGAAACTGGCATATATTATAGAGGTATCCCTAGGCAAGAAGCCTGCAAAATTTCAGAAAGATAGGTGCAGGGGCTAGGGAAGTATGATAAATGAAAACAATTTAGGGCTTGTAGTTTTCTGCTCAATTGGCACTGAAGTCACAGGAACTGTAATATGATAGGGGTGGATGATGGAAGAGGCAGAAGGACCTGAGCATCCAGCATTTTCCAAACATGCACCCAATGCTACACCCTCCCCGTATCACAGACTCTGCAGAAGTTCCTTTAATGCTCCTACTCACTGCAAAGAGCGCTGAATACTGGGACAGTCCTGCAATATAGTAGTATTAATTATTATTATTATTATGGTTGTTGTTGTTATTACTACAACATTTTGATACTACCCCATAGCTGAAGCTTTCTGGACGGTTTACAAAAGTTACCGGTATATTACTCAAACATCTATCTGTGCCTCAAACCACCAGGATTGGAGAGCCCTGGTAATGCTAAAGCTGCAGGTCACAAAAATACACCCCTTCTTCCCTCTCCCCATCCTGGTATTTCCCTTATATTGAGAGCTTGGGGAGTAATGTATCAATTTTTGTAGACACACTGTCTATGTCTCTGTGTCCCTCCAAATCCAAATCATGAATGAAGCTTCAAGAGCTTTCAAGTTCAGATTTGGTTCACTTTAAAAAAACCCTGCTTTGATTCCCACATCTCCCAAATCTTCCGGAATCAGACCAATTTGGTTCAGGATTTGGCCAGACCCAAAGCACATCATAGCTAGAAACCTTTTGTGGAGTTCTTCCTACAGAGAAATGCACAAACAGAATGTGTATATAGCATGTGGATATGAAGCTATCCACTTTGCCTCAGCATCAGATTGGCAAGTTAGCAAGGATGTGCATGAGACCTAAGAAAAACATAAGCTGTGCCTAGAAACCAACTCATCAAAGCAGTGGGGATGTGATGACACAAAATTACAGTTTGTGTGTGCAAACTGTAATTGTTGAGTGACATCACTAAGGCCCATAATCTGTTATTACCAGCTCAGAAACTATTGACTGTGCAGGAATCAAAGGGAGACTACTACTTGTCCTGTACTTTCACAAGAGGAGTAGATCACTTTTTGAGGGGTAGTCTAAAACAACAAATGGAGGGCTCTTTCCTCACAACAATTTAGACATCTGGTCAGCTGATCTCTTCTCCCTTGATGGAAAAGACCATGACTGAAGAGCAAGTCCGGTAAGGCTTTGCAAGTTAAATACAATTATCAGACTGTGTCTAGAAATGTCTGGAAGCAAGGATAGCCTAAGGCTGGGGTGCGCAACCTCAGCCCCAGGGGCCAAATCCAGCTTTCTTGGGGCCTTAATCTGGCCCTCTGGGGTTCCTTGGAGGGCCACACCCTCTGCCCATGCCCCCATGCCCTTTCCCCCAACCACCAGTCAATGTGCATTCCCTCCCCCTATTCTAAAAGGTTGACATGCCTTAGTTAAAAGCAGTACAGGAGCTAAAATATACTGATGGGATTTTGTGGCCGCGTTTGGCCCTGCCCCCTTTGCCTTCTGCCCCACCCACCACTAGAATGCAGCCCCTGAGAGCCTCCCCGAAATTGAATCAGCCCTCGGGCTGAAAGGCGTTCCTCACCTAAGGAATGGATCTTTCATAGCTACAGTCCTTGAATCTTTCCTACCCTTCTGCCCTCCCATTCATTCACATAGGTAGATGGGGAACTGGGGAGCCAGTAAAGGAATGGATTGAGTGAAGTTCTGGAGAAGAATGGGAGATTTATGTTACTGAATCTACAAACATAGACCGCTGTCAAGACTCAGACTCTAATGCAAGGGTTAGCAGAAGGTAGATCTGTGGATGATTTGCAGCAGATCAGTAAGGATTTCTGACTCCCAATACTTTAAAGCAGCAACAAAATGACTCTCTCCCCCCCGCCGCCCAATTATGCTGCTGAAATGAAGAAAAAAAATGTGAGGATTTTTAGTGGATTTTTGTGTGGAAAGACTATGAACTCCATTCAGTTCTGTTACTCAATACACATTCCTGGGCGCAGAATTCTTTAATTATAAGGGTATGTCTTTTCCCCCAGGCTCCAGTTGGTGGACTTCGAGGTTCCAGTAAAAACCACAGTAAAGTAGATCCCACAAGCCCGATGTCTGTCCACCCCTGCTGCAGTGTAAGCGCTGTGCTCACAGAGAGCCAGCATGTGGGTTCCAAATTCAATTGTCAAGTGTTCTACTTTACAGAGGACAGCACTCTGTTTTGGAGATCTGGCAGAGGACGGTCCTCTGCTTGAAGATGTCCTTGATTTGATGGGCTGTCCAGCCCAAGTGTGGTTTCAAGTCAAAGAACCACAAGTAGAGAGAGCAGGGAGGGACCTTGAGTTGGTCCATCCGCAGTCAGCAGCTGGACAGCAGGCTGAGCAGGCACACAGGTCACCGGATCACAGTCTTCCCCAGTATGGTGATATGTATTGTATTTCTGTTCAGATTATAATAATTATTTCCAGTTTTGCATCCAGATCTCTAAATTAGCATATTCAAATGTTATGCAAATCTGTCCTCTTTTGGGGTGATGCATGTCCTCTGTTTTGGCAATGTGTACATGGCCACCCTACTTCTGGGAAGGAGACAACTTCGTGAGCACTTATACACAGAACTGCCTGCCTCATATGAGAGGGAATTGGGAAGTCCCTGCAGCAGGTGTGGGAGCTCAGTGTACATATTATGTGTAGCTGTCATTTGGTGTCCCTACACCGAAGCACGTTGCTTGATGAATGTGACCCCAAAGTGCCAGTGGCAGTGGGACCAAAGAAATGTGTATATACCAAGACCAACTCCTTCACCTGTCTTAAAACTATTTTCTGTCACTCACCTGTTGTACACTGAGAGACGGAGGGAAGCCTGTTTGATCTGGCCAGTTGTACCAAAATTGTTAGGCTGCCCCACCAAGTAGAAAGCTGAAATTTGGTACATACTTAGTCAAAGACACCCCAATTACTAGAAAAGACTGAAAAATGACTTATTTCCATAACTGGTGGTAAAAAAAAATGAAATGAGAAGGAACCAATGTTTACCAATAGCAGTGACAGTATTTTGCTGCATTTTAAGAATCTTTATAAAAGACATACTACACATAATTTTGATTGCACTCAGCTTTGATGGTAACTTATTACTTCACTCCCCAATTACCTTCCACTGGCAGAACAGTTTTACAGCTCTTCTGCTTGCAATGGTATTCGTAACACAAATTGTGACACAAAATGCTGATGGAAACGATAATAAAACGTTTGATGAAAGTATTTCGATGTTTGATGAAAAATAGAAATAGGGAATAGCTTTTTTAAAAAAGTCAGTCTCATCAGTTCACATCGTCATATAACTGCAGCTATCGTATTTATGCTGATGAGCTCTCTGTACACAACTTGCAAGCTTCACCAATATAACCCTCATTAAGCCACAAATTTTACACTTCAGTCCTGAACACATTCTTTAGAAATTAAAAAACACTGAAACTTCCGCATTATGTCCTAAACCCAAGGCTTTGCAAATCTCTGACACTCTTATGGTACTCTGTGCAAGCAAGTGTTGAGCAATGCTTTCGGAATGCATGCAGCTTTCCCTGAAATTGAAGAGAATGGAGCAATCTAAAGTCAAATGGAGCTGTGTGTGTATAGGCTTAACTCCCAATGTGTTTTAGTCCAACCACTGGATGTGGATCTGTTTAGAATCAGAGTTCTGGAATTTTGGATCTCTCTTCATAGATGCTTTGTCAACATCTTAAATTAGGGGACAGCAATTGGAAGTCTGGAGTCAAATCCAGAAGAGCTTCTCTAGAGCTGAGCTGAAATTTCTCAGAAAAACTTTTACTGATAAAATTTATAAGAATTTTCTTTTTCACCCTCCCCCCCAAAGGAAGGCCTCTGGGCAGAATTTTCTCTGAATATTCTCCACCATTTTTTGGTGGTGGTCACCATTTCCCCCCAGAATGCCCCAGAATGGTTGTGGAAAATGCAAAATGGTGGTCAGGGTTAAAGAAAAAAATGACAGAACAACATTTGTTGTCTCCCAGCTAAAACCACTCAAAGATATCATCAATGAGCTATAGCCCATCCTGGGCAATGATAGTTCCCCCCTCACAGGCCTTGAGGAGAAGGCTTGTACAGATAGCTCCCCTCCCCCCTGTGCAGCCTAAAAAGCTATTCGCTAGCAAAAACAGGCCACTTAACAAGGTTACAAACACAGGTACCAGGCCCTGAAACTAACCCCAATACCAACTCGGTACCCATATATCCTCTGCTGACACTATTACAGGACCTAATAATGTCACCTATGTTAGCAGTGATTCAGTCACCTGCTCATCTTCTAATGTGATATATACCATCCTCTACCAGCAATGACCTACTACATTCTACACAGACAAACAGGCCTGTCTTTATGAAAAAGAATGAATGGGAACAAATATCAAAGGATGGGAAGAATGTATTTGACCACAGCATGAAGAACTTCATCAGGAGGGCTTTAAACTGAATCCTACAGGAAAGGGAGATGTAAAGTTGGGGGTAACAATGGACGTAGGCGCATGCACTGCAACAGAGAGAACAGCTCTGATAGTGCCCAATAATAGTCTTCAGACACATGTAGGAAGAAAGCCAGACTATGAAGCACATGGTCTTCGACGTCTATATACTAATGCCCAGAGTATGGGAAACAAACAGAACGAACTTGAACTCTTAATACAAGAGGGAAATTATGACCTGATAGGTATAACTAAGACTTGGTAGGATGACTCTCATGACTGGAATACAGCAATTGAAGGATATAACTTGTTCAAAAAGAACAGGAGGAACAGAAAGGGAGGTGGGGTTGCACTGTATGTGAAAAATACATATTTCTGCACAGAAATACAGGAGGAGGAGCTTGGTAGCCCCATCGAGAGCATCTGGGTTGAAATAAATGGAGCAAAGAATAAAAGGAACCTGGTGGTCGGAGTCTACTACCGGCCACCCAATCAAGGAGAAGACAAGGATGAAACTTTTGAAAAGCAAATAGCCAATGTTTTAAGGAAGCATGATGTAGTAGTAATGGGGGACTTCAATTTCCCCGATATTTGTTGGGAGACAAATTCTGCAAAACATGGCTCCTCCAGGAAATTCCTGACTTGTGTGGCGGATAACTTCCTCCTACAGGAAGCAGAGGAAGGAACTAGAGGATCGGCTATCCTTGACTTGATCCTAACCAACAGAGATGACTTAGTGGATAAAGTAGCAGTTACAGGAACTCTGGGGGAAAGCGACCATGTTGTACTTGAGTTCTTGGTTCTAAGGGAAGCAAAAGCTGAGGGTAGTCAAACGCATACCCTGGATTTTAGGAAAGCTGATTTTAATCAACTCAGAACAATGATCAGTAAGGTCCCATGGCAAGCGACGCTAATGAGAAAAGGAGTCCAAGATGGGTGGGAGCTTTTAAAAAAGGAAATTCTCAAGGCACAATCACAAACAATTCCAACAAGAAGAAAAGGTGGAAGACAACAGAAGAAGCCAATGTGGCTTCACAAAAAGCTTAGGGATGACCTGAAAACAAAAAAGGACACATATAGGAAGTGGAAAGAAGGCCAAGTAACAAAGGAAGAGTACAGGCAGATAGCACAGAATTGCAGGGATGGCGTCAGGAAGGCTAAAGCTTAGAATGAGCTGAGGTTAGCAAGGGATGCTAAAAACAACAAAAAGGCTTTCTTCAGATACGTGCATAGTAAAAGGCAGAGGAAAGACATGGTGGTTCAGCTATTAAATAAGGATGGCAAAACGATAACAGATGACAAAGAAAAGGCAGAGGTGCTCAATTCCTACTTTGGCTCAGTCTTCTCCCAAAAGAGGGTCTATGACCCCCCTGGCAAAGGCGAAGTACAGGCTGAAGGGGCAGGATTGCAGTTTGAGATCGATAGGCATATGGTCAAGCAACACCTCATTACTTTGAATGAGTTCAAATCTCCAGGGCCAGATGAACTGCATCCTAGAGTCATAAAGGAACTTGCAGAAGAACTCTCAGAACCGCTGTCTATTCTCTTTGAGAAATCATGGAGGACGGGGGAAGTGCCAGATGACTGGAGGAGAGCTAACGTTGTCCCTATCTTCAAAAAGGGTAAAAAGGAGGAACCTGGGAACTACAGACCAGTCAGTCTGACATCAATCCCTGGGAAAATTCTGGAGCAGATCATAAAGCAATCCATCTGTAAGCACCTTGACAACAATGCTGTGATTACTTGAAGCCAACATGGATTTGTCAAAAACAAGTCCTGCCAGACAAATCTGATCTCATTTTTTGATCAAGTAACCTCCCTTGTAGACCATGGGAATGCTGTAGACATCATATACCTCGACTTCACCAAAGCTTTCGACAATGTGCCCCATGATATCCTGATGAGCAAACTAGCTCAAAGTGGGCTAGATGAAACAACGATCTGGTGGATCCACAGTTGGCTACAGAATTGGACTCAAAGAGTGCTTATCAATGGGACCTTCTCCAATTGGGGAGAAGTAACAAGTGGGGTACCGCAGGGCTCAGTCCTGGGCCCAGTGCTCTTCAACATTTTTATGAATGACTTCGAGGAGGAGGTGCAGGGAATGCTGATCAAATCTGCAGATGACACAAAATTGGGCGGGATAGCTAATACTTTGGAAGACAGAAACAAAATTCAAAGTGATCTTGACAGACTGGAGTGCTGGGCAGAAAACAACAGAATGACATTTAATAGGGATAAATGCCAAGTTCTGCACCTAGGAAAAAGAAACCAAATGCACAGTTACAAGATGGGGGATATGTGGCTCAACCACACTACAAGCGAGAAGGATCTTGGAATTGTTGTCGATCACAAGCTGAATATGAGCTAACAATGTGATGTGGCTGCAAAAAAGGCAAATGCTATTTTGGGCTGCATTCATAGAAGCATCGCTTCCAAATCCCGGGAAGTACTAGTTCCCCTCTACTCAGCACTGGTTAGGCCTCATCTGGAGTACTGTGTCCAGTTCTGGGCACCACACTTTAAGAAGGATGCAGACAAACTGGAGAGGGTTCAGAGGAGGGCAACAAAGATGATCAGGGGACTGGAAACAAAGCCCTATGAAGAGAGACTGAAAGAACTGGGCCTGTTTAGCCTTGAGAAGAGAAGAGTGAGGGGAGATATGATAGCACTCTTCAAGTACTTGAAAGGTTGTCACAGAGAAGAAGGCCAGGAGCTTTTCTTGATCATCCCAGAGTGCAGGACACGGAATAATGGGCTCAAGTGACAGGAAGCCAGATTCCGGCTGAACATCAGGAAAAACGTCCTGACTGTAAGAGCAATACGACAATGGAACCAATTACCTGGGGAGGTGGTGGGCTCTCCCACACTGGAGGCGTTCAAGACGAGGCTGGACAGCCATCTGTCAGGGACGCTCTGACTTGGATTCCTGCATTGAGCAGGGGGTTGGACTCGATGGCCTTGTAGGCCCCTTCCAACCCTACTATTCTATGATTCTATGATCACATCAGAAATGCCAATATTTAAGGAACAAAAAACAATGGAAGAACACTTCAGTCTTCCAGGACATTCAGTCACTAATCTTAAACTGGCCATTACTGAGCGAAGAAACTCCAAAAAGAGATTAGAACGAGAGACTGCTTAGTTACAGTTTATCAAGAAGTTCAGTTCTAACTTCTGTGGCTTGAATCAGGATAAAGGGTTTTTTAAAATCACACTACATGAATTAATTGTCTTATCCAATACCAGGGTCTGTGCTATCAACAACTATTTTTTTGCGAATGTCTATGGGTAATGCCCAGTAAAAAAAATTAAAAAAAATTACACATGATATCAGCACACTGAAAGCTTCCCTTCCTCAGCAAACAGCAACAATGACATTACTCCATACATTTTGTTTTACAAGATGTTACCACCAGGGCAGGAGGAGGAGATGTGGATCTTCTGTTTCTGGCAGCAAGCAGCTATGTGTGTGGCGTATCATTTAGTTCCACTTTTACAATGGAGTGTTCAGTTGCATCAAAAAATGCATGCACTTTTGTTAAGGTAGGTCTGATTAGTACTGAGTCTGTCCCTATATTAAATATAGTACATTTTGTCTGCCATAGTCCCTAGCTGAAATTGCTACTCCGGGCTTTCCCTCTTTATCGTTATTGAGCACTGGAGCACAGTCCAATACCTGCTTTTTAAAAATAAATAAATAAATAAAATCAGTGGATCCAAAAACATGAAATGGCAAAGATTAAAAGGGGAGAGACAGAAGCAGTATTTTAATTTTGAATTACTGCTGTGGCTGATACACTACAGTGTACCTACAAACACAGATTGCCTGGTGTGGAACCATTAAATAGCAAACTCATCTTTAGAATGCTCAGAGTACTCTCTTCAGCCTGGACATAAACAAATATTCTAGGACTAGGAGTACTAATTTATTTAACTAATTTTGCCTGTCTAGTATATGCCAGATGTCCAGATTTTGCAAGAGTACCCAAATTTATAAACCAACAAAAAGTTTTGAAGACAATAAAAGAAAGAAATGACACATCTGGAACAAAACATAATGGAATTAGAGTCACAAAAAGATGAAAATGCAGACTACAGTGTCAATCTGAATTGCCATGCTAGGCCAAGCTTATTTTATTACATACATTCTGCTTTCTAAGTACTAGTTAAGTTCATAATGTAAACATGAAGCATACAGAGTTAAAATTCAAGGCCACAATATTTCTGATTGTCCCTTTCTGTGTCTTTGGTTGGCCGAGATCAACTCGTAGTGTATAAATGCATAAGTTATATAATTATTATATAAAAAGAAAAAAAAATAACGTTGACTTGTATATTTCATTCTGACAAACGCACAGCGTTCGCGACTCGGAAAAGAAAAACTGGCGCTGCCTAACAAAAATATCTATATGATTTCAGACTTTGGCAACTGGGGATTGTCTCTTACCTTCAACAAGTAGAAAACAAATTCCCTTAAGAAGAATGAGGTCCTAAGCGTTACTTTTAAATATCAGACAATTCCAGTTTTACATTTTTATAAAGAGATGCACACTCTGATACTACTGCTTTCCCCTTTTTGGACTTTAAAAAATCAAGTCTTTTCTTTGATAATACTGGAAATGCTATAATACTCAACAACAATATTTCTCAAGTCCAAACAAGGATTCTTCATAGTTCAAATACTGTCCAGTTCCAGTTTCCCCCATCCTTAGAGGAAATGTTTTCTCCTTCACTCTTATCGCCCTCTTACTCCTTTCTACTTCATGTATCAGACACAGGGTTACAGTAGTGCTCTTGTGCAGCTCTCATTCATTTCCACCGGGCTTGCACAGAAGAACTTCCTGATGTGTTGTGCCCTTAGTCTACAATCATGCACTTGCCCTTTAGCACATCCTCGGTCCCAATATTTGGCTCAGAGCTCTTTAACACTGTCAAGAAATCTTAGCTTGCCTTGTCTTCACAGTTTGAAATATCTGATTCCCCCCCTCTCAATAATGGAATGCATTTACATTCATCCCAACTAAAACCGTTGCACTCAAAATCAGTTCTGCTCTAGACAAATATTTATGACACTGTTCTGTCCGTTTGCTTAAAAAATACAGGTAGTATTTTCTATGCATTCATATATTCATGTACTATATCCTAGTTCATAACAGAATTATCCTTATATTGCTGTAGTAGAGTCCCAGTTTGCATTAGCATGATATCACACATGACATGAAAGCTTATAAACCTTTTCTGACCCCAGTTTTGTAGTTTATCATTACATAGTTTTACCTAGAACAGTATTTCATTGTTTGATCTGTAGATTTGAAGTCAACATACTTTACATAGTAGTATCTTTAAACTTCTTTAACACTCTCCTGTAATCCTTAATTTTAAAAGCATTTTTATATGACACCTTTTGGTCCCGGTCAACCTTGTCATGTCTTTTAGGCACTTTTTTGTTCATATTCTCCAATAAAATTCATTATAATTAATTGCATTCCATGGAGAAATGTCCTTTGAAAATATTTGTCTTCCTTTAGTAGTAAGTGCCAAGATGAGAAGGCATATGGGTGGCTGGAAGCCTAGTGTTAGGATAGATACTTCCGGTTGGTGAATTCCAATATGGAGTGGGTCCGGCAAAAAAGTTGGAGGAAGTGACAGGCAAAGCAGGAGCATGGGGAGAAACAAAGTTCATTTTCTGGGGGTGTGCATGGTAGGAACTCATGTAGGGAAGGTCTGATGGATATTTGTACATTGATGATTCTGGAGGATGTGGCTGGAGGGCTTGAGCAATTCCATGGAAGTCAAACTTGTAGGCATAACGCTTACCATGGACTTTAGTCATTATATTTTTGTCGTAGTAGTAACGTAGAGCACGACTGAGCTTGTCATAGTTCATGTTGGGTTTGCTCTTCCTTTCTCCCCAGCGCCGGGCTACTTCATCAGGGTCAGTCATCTTGAACTCTCCATTGGTGCCCTCCCAGGTGATACAATTAGAATTGGAGCTGTCTGACAGGAGCTCCAACAAGAACTGCCATAGCTGAATTTGCCCACTCCCTATGGGCAGAAAAAAAAATGGGGGTGGGGATGAGAAGACCGGTAGCTTAAACATTTCAGTATGCAGTTTCCACTATACCACATCCCTGCTATGAAATATCTGAAAGATCATTTGTCTAGCCCACATGGGGGCAACCTGTAGCCTGTGGGTGACATGCGGCCCTCAGCCAGCTTCCATGCAGCCCACAGGCCTTCCCCTTCCCTGCTGCCCAGCTAATTAGTGCTAGAATTGGCTGAGGAGTGCACAGATGGTACACTATGGGACTGCAGTGGTCCCATCTCACATTTCCCCTTGATGCCCAGCTGATTAGTGTGCTCATGTTTGTGTGCACCCGCGTGCATGTGCATGGGCTCTCCAATCATATTTAAGTAGAGGTTTGTTGCATGATGAGAGCTCGGAATTATTTGTTATAGTGATAGAAACTGGACTTCTTTATATTTCACTAACAGCAATACTAATGGTTAAACCAGGGGTAGGGAACTGCTTGGGGGGGGGGAGGCAAATGACCCCCACCTGGTCCTTTATGGGCCAGATGATGACAGGGGGCATAGCCATGACCTTGCAATCAGGGGGCATAGCTACACACCCCTGATGTTATCGGGTCTCCAGTCAAAGCACAGAGGTTACTAAATTTAGAATTAAAGAAATAGATTTATAGAGTATTGCAAAAATGCTCCCATGAAACATGAACAACCCCTTTTACACTGCTACACAAATTCCTAGTATTGTGAATAGTATAGTGGTAAAGAGAGTTATTTATAGCTTGATCCTCTATATATTTACTTTGAAGTATGCCCATTGAGTTCAATGGGACATATACCTCTCTTAGTAAGTTTTCTTAGGACTGCAGTCATTTAGGCTGCAATCTTACACTTACCTGGGAATAAATGCCATTGAACTCAATGGGTCTGACTTCTGAGGACTGCATTGATAATTTTAAGTAAGCATTGTTATCTAGGGAAGGATCTAAGGAACCATGCTACTAGTTCCATGAGCCCAACGCTTCTTATCCTTAAGCAGCAGCCCCCATGCCATGTGGCAAATTTCTTTTGCAACTGGGGTGAGTTTGAAACACCATCTGTGACATAGTAGGATAGTAGTGGTGACAATTTTTTCTTAGATAACTCTGTTTTCCCATTTGCTCCTGTTTGCTTTTGGTTAATTAATTAAGTTCAAACATGATTTCAATGACAGACTTCTGCAGAACACAAAAATATTAAATTCCATCGCTCTAGTCTTAAACTGGCAATACATTTCCATTTTGTAGATGAAAACCCCAAAGCAATAGTATTTCTTCATACCTGGATTTGCAAGACGGCTGCTGGTTGGACCAAGAATTTGGTAGGGATCTAGATAAAGATTTTTTTTAAAAGAGACCAAAATGTTTTTACAATATAGGTGAAACACTAATGTGTATGAAGAGAATCTGGTAAATCACTTCCAGCATGGTATATATTATTTCCAAATATTCATCATTTTATATCAATTAAAAAAAATACAACACCAAAGCTTTGTTTTAAAGAATAATTACAATGCAATTCTAACGTTGAGTTACGCTGGCTGGCTGAAGATAGGATGCAACAAAATTCCCTATGTCAGTATAAGTCTACTCTACAATGGTGTAATGAAGTTTTGATGGTGTAATAATGTAATCTTAAATCAATGTTGCTGCTATTATGGCATAACTATGAAGGCTTCGGGGGGGTGCGATGGGCAGAGCAGGGGCATAGTAGGGAAGGATCAGTGGAATGGCTAGCTTAGTCCAGGACTAAGTCCCACCACCCTCACTGGCATGAAGTTAAAACAAACAGAATGGCTGTTGTAACTAAATGCACCCCTTTAAGATCAATGGAAAGCCCTATGTGAGTGTCACCTTTTCGTTGAAGTCCAGCTACTATGCTTTTGAAAGCTGTTTGACAGGCAGTAATGTCAAGGAACAGCCATGCCCAGCAGGGGATGCAGTGATGGGGAAAGCTGTACCTCATACTCTGCTGACTTTCGTCCAACTTTCCCTGGTCTTATGAGATTAACGAATTGGAAATCTTCCCCCATCCCAATCATTAGTCACTTCAGCTGTCTCCAGGATAGGGTGCACCAGGGCTGAGAGTATGCGCTTCAGCCACTGTCAGCCACCAAAGCACCATCAAGGATGAGGCTCCACTGACTCACTGTCCTCCTGACTCAGTCTGACTACTGTATTGGGCTGCATGGAGGGTGGAGGAGGGAGTGGATAACAGGATCTGGTTGCAAAATTACCCACAAATGCTGGAAATGAAACAAAAGAACATGGGAGAGTCATGGCAGAATGGGATTAAGGGGGCTGGGCTAACTGGAGGTACTCTGGGGCCAACTGAGCCAGACAGCTACCCGAGTGAGATGGCTAATACTTCTACTATTCCCTGCAGTGCCCTTTTTGCTAGGAGCCTGTGGCCATGGATTGCACCTGGGGCCTCTTGTCTGTTGAGTCTCTACTGGTTCACTGAGCTGTATGGCTGGGGCCATCCCGTGCATGGTAGTTGGGGAAGGTGAATGTCACAGGTCAGGCCACCTTGAGATTATAACGCTCAGTTATGAAATCATCTTCTCTGTTTCTGTGGCCAGAGTATTGCTCTGTGGAGTACAAGGTGTGACTACTTCTCTAGCTACATCTCCTTTTTCTATCTTAAAGTGTCGTTGTCAGCCAGAGCCCTAATGCCTTTGCCTTGTGGGTGCTGCATTTCCATCTATCTAAGGCAGGCTTCCCTAGTCTGGTGTTGTCCAGATGTGCTGGACTGCAACCCCCATCATTCCCAGAAAGCATAGCCACATCTGGAGGGCACTAGGCTGGGAACAGTGATCTCAGGTCTTGAACTTGCAGTTCATGTTTCCTAATGCACTAGGTTACCTGACATCTCATAGGATTGTCTCATATGATCTTCCCTGCCCACCAGTCTACTTTTCCCTGTCACTTTCCTTTCCCTTGGAAAAAAAAAATGTATGTAGTTTTATTAGCACTGCATCTATAGAATCCTTGCTTCTGTTGTGTGACTTGTATCCTTATCCTAGGTAGAGGGGGGCTGCGTCAGCCAGAGGTTCTATGTGCGGGCTTCCTTCCAGTCCCTGGGCTATGGCTATTTAGCTAGGGATGGGCAAGCAAAGCCGGCTTGCTCTAAACATGAATTGAGGCCCCTTGAGCAGACCGATCAAAGATAGAGCCCCTTGGAGGGGTGGTTCAGTATTCAAAAGAATACTTGAAAGGACCCAGTTCCTCCCTATCTGCCAACCTATCGTGGTCCTCAAGGTAACAAGGCTTACTTTGGGAGCCAGGACAGGTAGCAGAAAGCTGCAGCTTTGGCATTAAGGTCAAAGATGCTTCACGGGGATGATGGGACTTGTAGTTCAACCCCCATAATCCCAGGCAGAGGAATATGCTACAGCCCATGGAGGACGGTAGGCCCACCAGGTCTCTCCCAACTTCCTTGTTGCCAGAGCCACCACCTGCTATCCCATCCTGGCCCAAAAGGTAAGCTTGTTCCCTTGGGGATGAAGAGGGGCTAGCAAGTGGGGTGTGTACACCATCAGATTTGGGCAGACAGTTCACTTGAGGCAGGCTGTGTTACCCTCCCCAATTCTGCTTTCAGGGGTCAAGCAGGGAGGTTCTCCTGTATAAGCATCCCTACTTGATTTTTCATTGAACCCCTAATCTTAGCTAGACTACCCTGCTCATTTATTTTATTCCCGTCAAAAACATATGACAAGACATGAATAGCTAAGCAAGAGTCAAACTCTCATAATTCACTGGCTTTTGCATAATATATTTAGTTATCTTACAATGTGCACATGATGTCTATCTGCATCTGTCTTACTTTAAAATACTTTGTTTGAAAAGCTAACACACTCCATAAAGTAATAGTTTCACTGTAGGACAAGACATCCAGTTTCAATGTAGGTATTTGTAGATGACTGCTAACTGCCCAAATCTGCTCAAACTATTGAGAGGCTAATTATTGGTTCCAGACATCCGTAACACAAACAACATAATTGCATTAGCTGTAGGCATACCTAACTGAGGACGTTGGTCTTCTGTTTTGGGCACAGTTGAAGATGATGCTTGTGCAGCTAGAAAAAAAAATCAACACATTCACCTATTTTTCCAGTTTGAAATCACCCATTAGGACTATCTGTGTCAGGTAGGGACATGGTCACCCCTCACCTAAGAAGGAGAAAACACTTAACTTTACCGCTATGCTGTGGACTTTGGAGTGGCGGGTTTAAATACTTGTTAATTTGATAATTACCAGAAGTAATATGAAGGTGATTACTTTGAGAAGAGCAGGCATCTACAACTTGATGGATGTAGGTATTGATCAGAGTTACACAATGTACTCTGGACTCCACAGAGAAGGCTCAAGTAATTGATATGCATGTGTCATTCTCGAATCAGGCCAGAGACAAGATAGCGTGCACCTGAGTTATGCTTTGAAACCCTTTGTGTGGGGTCTTAAATGGGTTGCTTTGAGTCTGAAATGTTATTGTCAAAGCCAAGTTCTTCTAAAACAGTTATATAATATTTCCACTAGGTTCTCACTTGGCATGAAAGAAAGAAGATACTTTACCTTTTGACTGGGGTGCAGGATGACTGTGGCTTGTCCAGGCTGATCTCCTAGCTGGTTCATAAGGCATATCTGTGTAGAAAACAAATCACCAGCTATATATGACAGAAAATAGGGGAAAGAACCTTAAAAGTCAAATCTCCCAGTGTGTGACGTTTCCTGAAGTAGTGCTCCTAATGGTAACATACTCACCACCGTTGATAGTTGCACTGTAGCAAACCTAAATTCTAGGTCATTCCTGCAATAGTCCTTCCAACTGCCACTCTGTAAAATAATCTCTTCCTATGGTTATAATCATGTATGTTGTCTGGCTTCTAATCTTTATCCACCTAAACGGATTTCTTCTTGTCCTCATTCAAGGGCTTCCAGACTCTTCACATGTTACATATCTTGCTCACAATCATGGATGGAAACATCCAATTAGCATTAAACAGACAACAATTAACCTTCTCCTCCTGTCCTATATATTGCAAATGTGATAGATCTATGTGCTAGAGCAAGTGGTTTACATCCTGTGGCTATTCTTTGAGCTTTCATTGTAAAGCTGAAATGAGCTGAAAAGTGATTTGACATTGTAGAGATTCTCTTTTGATTTTTAGCTCAAGACATCCTCTAATAATTTAGGGGTGGGGGTAGACCGTAAACAAGCTCAGCACTCAACCATTTCAGAAATGGTGCCTTCAGATTCTGAATTCACAGCAAGAATAGGTTGCAGTTGATTTCATTTGAAGCAGAAGCAACTGCATCATTTCAGGAGGAATTTAATGCTACACAAAATATATTACACCCCTGGTAACAAAAAAGTTCAAAATGGCAAGGCATCTACACATGCCAGTCCCAGCATGTTTATGCTGTATGCCAGACTTCCCCAATCTGGTGCCTTCCAGATGTTCTGGACTATAACTCCCATCATGCCCAGCCATTGGTCATGTTGGCTGGGGCTGATGGGACTGTACTCCAAAACACCTGAAGGGCCACAGGTTGGAAAAGGCTGTCATATGCAGTGTATACAGAGTTGTATTTACAAGCCAGCAGATAAACACATGCATATGGCAAATTTATTGTGAGCACAAAAAGCTTGTCACTGATGATTCAGTGAAGACTTCCCCAACTAGACATCCTCCAGATATGTTGAACTACAACTCCCATAACCCCTCAGGCAGTTATGCTAGCTGGAGGATTATGGGAATTGCAGTCTAACCCATCTGGAGGGCACCAAGTTGGGAAGGCTGGTTCAGTGCTTCTTCCAAATGAAAGCTTCCTTTCTGATCTCTCCATCCTTATATGAGAGGAAGCATTTACAACACCCTTAAAAGAGATCCCTGTGGAGATTTTTATACACACACACACACACACACACACACACCACACATCTTCATGTGTGCTATTTTGACTGCAGCTCTACACACTAACAACTTATGAATCAGCATTCTGGGTATCAATGGGGTGTGGCCCCAAGCGTTGTGAAGGATTGTTCAATCCAAAACTCCAAAGGGCCCAAGCTCCATGCAAACACAAATTTGCCCATGCATTTGATTTTCAGAGAATGCTACCTAAATGCATTAGTGCTTTAAAACACAGCTTGGTCCACCACTTATGTTTACAACACATTAGAGAATTATTTTGTATTAACATAAAATTAGGAGGTCTGGAACAGCCAAAGCATGTGTGTGTGAGTGTCCCATCTTTCACTGTACAATCATCTGTCCTGTGGTTTGCTGTCTCCCCAGCTTCCCAGGCTTTACTTAAACCCTAGGGGAAAACATCATAAGTTAACTCCTCCCATTGGGGCTTTTTCAGATCAGGGATGGGAGGCTGCAGAGTAACAGAGAGATGTGGGATTAAAAGGCAGGGGGAAAGCCACCTCATATACCAGTTGCTGGGAAACATGAGTGGGAGCATGCTATTGCGCTCGTGTCCTACTTGTGGGCTTCTGGCAGGCAGCTGGTTGGCCACGGTGTGAACAGAATGTTGTACTAGATAGGCCTTTGGGTCTGATGCAGCATAGTCCTTATGTTCTTAAGGATAAAGTAAGCTTGAAAACACCATCCAAATAAATTAGAAAGAATTTCTAAAGCACCCTAAAAATGAAACAGAAAAACAGAAGCCTCTTTCATGGGGGAACTTTCAGGAAATTGGAGGACAAATTTCAACACAGCACTAGGTAAGGTTCCTACCTTTTGATGTAATTAATTTATCATTGTATTTACTTAATTTAGAACCACCTTTTTAGACTATAAAGTCCTTCAAGGTGGGCTACAACAGCATGAACATATATTTTCTTATTTGTTTTTCTCCTGAAAGAGCTAATCAAACACCTTTCCTGAGGCCTTTTTAGATAAGTTGTGTTACAAACACTAATTGCGAAGTGGCAACATTGTAGAGTGTGTGTGTGTGTGCGCGCGTGCACACACGAGTCTGCATGGTGTATGTGTATGGCAGTTTATCATTTCCTGACAATACAGTGGCAAATATTTTCATCATTTGTCTTTGGATAATGGACAAAATTGTGACAAGATATCCATTTTATTTGGAAAATGTTTGCTCAGAAATATTTTATTAGTCTTGCCTCAGCAGTATGTGTGCGAATTGCTAATACAGTTAAGGTGAGTTCTATGTACCTATATATTTTATATATCCAGTGGTACTATTTTATGCTAGAGGAGGGATTAGGATAGAAGGAAGTTCAGTAGGTCACATGGTATCACATTAACAAAAAACCTGCACCCTGCATACCTGGCCTGGTGGTAATTCTTTGTGTTGCTTCAGGATATACTGAAGTATTGGGGAAAATAAAAGCTGCACCTCCTGGAGACAAGAAGAAAACAACAGAAATCAGGATAACTTTACATTTAGTATATTTACTGGAACAAAGCTCATGAATACATGTATTGGAGTTGGATTACGACAGAGCATCTGATCTCCCTATCAGGTGTTCAGCTGAAATCAAACTCAATTTAGGACAATACTTTGGCAGACAATCAAGCAAGTAAAAAGAAAAACATATCAATATTTTCCAATTAGGAGAAACTGTACTAACATGTCAACAGATTTCATATTTGCTTTGAAGTATTATTATTTTTGTTCCATCTTCATGGAAGTCACTTGCCCAATGCAGATGCAGGCAACATTAAGTTTGGAAGGCATATTATTTGCCAGTTATTTTCCCCGTCCTGAGTAGCTCCAGTTCATGCTACGTGGTGACTCACCATGGGTTGGTTGTTTTGGGGAAAAGTGATGACAACTGATGAGCCATATATGGCCTCAGGCCTCGTGCTATTTACCAGCTGCTTAATGCACACATCTTTTATTGCTGTACTCACTTGAATTTTTATGATCACAAGCATTTGGGGAAATATTATTTATCTAATAAGTGAATACGGAGAAAGTGGAGTTGAAAGGGGCAGACATTCTCCTTACTGTTCCTTTCAGATGGAGAAAGTGTGGTGTGCTGGTTAGAGTGATGGACTAGGACTGGCAGAACCCATGTTCAAATCCCTATCAGCCATGAAGCTCACTAGGTGACCTTGGGCTAGTCACTTCTCTCTCTGTAACTTTCAGTCTAACCTCTCTTACAGTCTGTAACCCTGGAAGAAAGTTACAGAGAGAGAATAAAATTGGGTAAGAGGGGACACCATGCACCTTGCCCTGGGCTCTGTGGAGGAAGAGTAGGATACAAAGCAAATAACATTAACAAAGAGACTGCAAAGTTCATCTCCTTAAAACACAGGGCTAAAGTCATGATCCATAGATGCTTTGGATTCAGGTCAGGACTTGTTTCCTGAAAATTCATGGGTACATGTAGCTGCATCTTAAAATGCATGAAAATACAGTGAAAAGGATGACACATTATGTCTGTTTCTAAAAGGGCAACTGCGTACAGCAAAATATGAGAATTGAGATCTCAAGTTATTTAAGCTTGTACTAAGCACATTTCTCAGTGACTGGATGTGGGACCACCAGGGAACCCTATGTACACCGATTGTGGAGAATCAGGACAGATATAAATGTAATAAATAATAATAATTTGTAGAAAACATAGCACTGAACTATCAGTGAAAATGCAATTGAGTTTTGGAAAAGGTGCCCAAAGCCAAGAATAATTTTTCTATTTCATATAGAGCTGTTATTTCTGGTCACTATAAGTCATTAAAACCCTCAGGCATGATAACAAGAATGAGAGAGCCCAAATGTGTATTTTGTCAGATTAAAGACATCGTTATTTTCATATGACTGTGTTGCCTTCTGGTGCACACTTTCAAGAAGAGCTCCATTTTCGTTTCCTTACCTATAACACGAATTTGAAGCAATATATTTCTAGACACCGAGAATCAATAAGATACTTCTTTTTCTCCTCCTTTTTTCATTGATGACCTGACCCTGATGAGCTACTGCATGGCCCATCGGCTCATGGGAATGGAGCAGGAGAGTCTGCAATGTTCCTACCTCAACCCCCAAACCAATACCTGATACCCTTGCATGGAGCATGGAAGAGCGAAGGGCTCATGCTTCCTCCCTCCACACTTCCGAGTCTTGTGAAAGAGAGGGGAGAAGCGTACATCCCTTGAGGTAAGCTGCCCCTTTCTCTTGCATGGAGATAATGTGCATCTTGCTGAGTGGGAGATAGCGTTTCCCATCCTTCCTATGAGACCAGGAAGCACGGGCCACTCCTGCTTCTTTCTCCTGACGCTTCTGTTTCTCCTGTGAATGCACACACTGCAGCAGCCCATTATGCCTGCCTCTGCAGTGCTTGCCCCTGCCCCTACCACCATGTATAAGTATTCTGCAACGGGTATAAACATGGTATTGGAAATGAGCTGTGGGGATGGAGTGGCCCATGCAAAAAAAAAGAAAAAGGAAATGGGCTGTGGGGGTGGGTGGAGTAGGCAGGATCCCCTATAGTCTCCTCCTTCTATGATATCCTTTGGGATGTAGGAAGGCTTGCCTGGCATGGAGGCCAAGCTCATGTATTTATCATTACATTGATATTCCACTCCTTCAGCAGTGATGGTCTCTGGGTGGTTGTCAGCTAAAAACAACACACTTTATCAATTAAAAATAAAAAACAGAGACAGCAGCAATACAATATGATTTATATATGAATATCAAATCAGAAAGCACTAAAAAATGTAGAGTAGCATAACAGGTCTGAGAATACCTAGAAGCCTAGGAGAATAAAAAAAGTATTTGCCCAGCATGGAAATGACAGCAGTGTAGGTGCCAGGCAAGCTACACTGTGGGACACCATATCCAAAAAGGCCCTCTGTTGTGGTAGCTCTGGTGACTCAAGACAGTGTCGCATTTGCTGCTGCTATGGCAAATCAATAGGCCTGCATCAATCAGTTAAAGATGTTCAAGGCAGACCCAAGCATGAAAATAATGCTCTGCTTGGGTAAAGGCTATGACTGCAAACGGGCCGTGACTAGGCCCCTTCAGAGGACTCTTCGCACTCTTCTATCTGAAGGCCAGCTTCTCTTAGTGAGATGACCAGTTACTTAATAGATTTATACAGTCCTCCCTGTACGCAAATTAGAATATTAGTGGACAGGCTAAGCTAAACTTTTTCCTCTGATATACTACTTTTATATATACAGGGTTGTTTTCCCCCTATAAGGGAGCCCATTCAAACATACAGTTCCACACATGAAAGGGTACAGCCCAGCAAAAGCTGCACACATCTGCTCTCCTTCTTTGTTTTGTTTCATTCATCTGACGGGAGAAAGGGTGAAAGCAATGGTGGGTGTATCCTATGTATGTTTGCAGGTGTCTATGTTCATGCACATGTGGGGAAGGACATAGGTACATGAACATCCTCTTCCTCAGGGGCAAAAATTCCTTTTAGGGGAGCTCATGTAGAGCACTATCCTCATGGACTTAATTGCAGCATCTGTCCCTAAATATTTTACCTGTTTATGAAGCGTGTGTGTGTGTGTGAGAAATACCCGTCAGTAGTAGAAAGTATATTACACCCTTAAGCCCTATCTTCTTTCTTAATTTACATTTAGCATGCATCTGTTAAATAGAAATCCTGGATTTTCAAAATATGGCCTATAGGAAGGGGAGCAGTGACAGCATTACCTGTATTTCTAGCATGCATTAACCGTGGAGAGTTTTGTAAGGCCTTATCAACATCATCTGAAGTCAAATGTGGAAGAGGAGCTACAAAACAAAAAGCAACACCAAAACTTTAAAAAAAAGATATTCAGAATTATCTTAATAATCATTTTCTTTTCCTGATAGGATTGTTTATTGGAGAATCTAGCATCAAGTCACTCTGATCTTTCTGGAGTTGGGCTTATGATACTGCTAAAAGTAAGGAATTAATTTAATTCAGAATATAAGTAGGAAATATCCTGTAGACTAGTAAAACTGTGAAAAAGACAATGTCATGTTGGTGTTGCACTACTGGATTTTTTAAAAGTAGATTTTGTTCATTCACATTTTTATTATTCAGACCTGTAACATTATTTCATGCCTCAAGTAACCAATTCACTTCTTTCATCTGTTTTTGAATGCTACCTATGAGTTTCATTTTATTTATATTTAGGGGGCTCTTTTTTCTTCACCCTCAAGCAAATAACTTCCATTTCATGGGAGTCTTATAAAGTGTTCCTTTGTGCAGTGTAGAACACATATATTTAGGACACAATCCTATGCATGTTTAGACAGAAAAAAATCCTACAACTTCCAGCATTCCTCAGCCAGCATGGCTGGCTGGAGGATGCTGGAAATTGTAGGCCTTTTTTCTGTCTAAACAGGCATAGGATTGTGCCCTTAATCATGCCTGGAATTTCTTTACAAATCAATATGTCTATGATCTCATTTAGAATTATCATTTCTTTCAGCAATGGAAAAAAGGAAAAATCTGTGACCAGAAAAAACATTACTACACATTCTTATGTAGATGATGTTTATACTGATTTTTGGTCTTTGTAATCTCTAAAACAGTAAACATTTCCCTGATCTGAAGTCTACTTCTGAGAATATTGTGAGCACAGCATTTAAAGTAGACATTTAGAAGAAACAGTAATGTGGAAAATGCAGTATATACAACCTTTTATTTTAAAAAAAGGAAAAGTTCTTACTTTCTCTGAGGTAGTGTAGGTGTGAGAGGAGAATGTCTGCATTGTAGCTTGGAGTGAGCCTCTGGAAGTCATCTTTGGTCATCTTACACAATTCCTTCCCATCAATATTCTGAAACAACAAGATGTCCACATCTGGGAGGCCATATTCCTTGACAGCCCATTCCAACCACTGGCGTACATGATCTGTGCTCCATAATGTGGGATCTGTTTTGAAAAAGCAGGAAGTTTCATTGTATTATCCGATGGACTACTACTAAATTGACTGAACTTTTTCTCATGGCAAATGTGCTACCATGATACTAAGCTTAATTATTCTGATTCAGTGAATTAACTCCAGGAGACTGTTTATTTCATCAATAGGAACCCAAACAGGGGCGGGGGGACTGGAGGGGTGCCATCTATCCCCATTAAATTCAGTGAGAACTCTCCCATTGAGTTCAGTTGGATGTGAAATGCATCTATGGCTTGAAGCGGATTTGTGAATTCAGTCAATGGTACATATTCAAAAACATGTCTGAACTTTCATGTTGTCTTGAATAGCATATTTTGTAAGAAGGCATTACATTAAAAGGCACTACATTAGAATTCTCCTATGCCCTGTTTACTGCTGTCCTCAATTGCTAAGTTGGGGCGTATCTTAGGGAACAGATGCATCAATGCCACACGTGTAACATACCCTGGAATTTGAACATAAGAACAGCCATGCTGGATCAGACCAAGGGTCCATCCAGTCCAGCATTCTGTTCACACAGTCGACTAGGACCCCACAAGCAGGGCATGAGTGCAACAGCACCCTCCCACCCATGTTCCCCAGCAACTGGTGTACATAGGCTCACTGCCTCTGGTACTGGAGGTAGCACATAGTCATCAAGACTAGTAGCCACTGATAGCCTTTTCCTCTAGGAATATGTCCAGCCCCCTTTTAAAGCCATCCAAACTGGTGGCCATCACTACTTCCTGTGGCAGTGAATTCCATAGTTTAACTATACACTGCATGAAGAAGTACTTCCTTTTATCTGTCCTGAATCTCCCACCAATCAGCTTCATAGGATGACACTAGGTTCTAGTATTTTGAGAAAGAGAGAAAAATGTCTCCCTATCCACATTCTCCATACCATGCATAATGTTATCATGTCTCCCCTTACCCTCCTTTTTTCCAAGCTAAACAAGCCCAGCTGTTGTAACCTTCTCTCATAGGGGAGATGCTCCAGCCCCTTGATCATCATTTTAGTTGCCCTCTTCTGCACCTTTTCCAGCTCTACAATACCATTTTTTAGGGTAGAGCTGTATACAGTATTCCAAGTGTGGTCACACCATGGATTTGTATAGGGGCAGTATGATGTTGGCAGTTTTACTCTCAATTCCTTTTCTAATTATGCCTAACATGGAGTTTGCCTTTTTTACAGAGGCTGCACACTGGGTTGACATCTTCATTGAGCTGTCCACCACAACCCCAAGATCTCTTTCTTGGTCAGTCACTGCTAGCTCAGATCCCATCAGGCTATTCTTAAAGTTGGGATTTTTTTCCCCAACGTGCATCACTTTACACTCACTTACATTGAACCGCATGCCATTTCGATGCCCATTCTCCCAGTTTGGAGAGATCCTTCTGGAGCTCTTCACAATCCCTTTTTGTTTTAACCACCCTAAATAATTTGGTGTCATAAGATGCATCTGCTCATGTTGGTCCATCACTCATTATCTACTTCCCTAATGGAGTTATCCATCAGTTGCCATCTGCATGAGAGACTTTCCACAGTCAAAGAAGAGGTGTAGTTGTTGATGTGTAGCAGTCTTTAATGTGTTTGGGCCTATCTGAATTATTTGCTAATAAACTGCTTTATCTTTTTATGGTCAACAACAACCTGCCATTTAGCCTAACAAGCCATCATAAGCTATTTGAGTAAAGCTCCCCTATTTTCCTCATAATGAGTTTTCAATTGCAATGCATGAGGAAAAACTCCATTCCCATCACTTTTTAAAAAAAGAAGCACGTGCACAATAGATCAAACTGATCTAGAACCAAAAAAGGCCCTTGCGTTGTACTGTGGTATTTGTGCATGTCTGGTTATGTACTAGAATGTACAACAACTACAAGTGCAGGCAGTTGACATCTGGAAGCACTCTTAGGCTGCAAACTTATACACACTTACCTGGGTGTAAATCTCACTGAACTCATGTATAGGCTTGAATGTAAATGCTTTTTTTAAATTAGGGTGAACAGTGTTAATATGAACACCATATTAAAGTTAGCAAGATTAATAATTCACAGCTAAGATTCCCCCACCCCCTTTTCTTCTGTTTGCTTTGCTACATAATCCTGCAATCTGTAATGGCTGCGTAGAAATGAAAACGTGGCAGTCCAATAGCAGAGCTTTACCCAAATATTTCTTGTGCAGCTCAGCAAACAGCTGTTTATGCCTACAGACCTCTTGCTTCCTGAAGAATGTTTGCATCCATTTCCAAATTGTTTCTTAAGACAGATGTGGATGGGAGAAAGCTATTTCTGATCACTCAATTTGAAGACAGGGACATATATCAATGGACAATTTTGTGGCCAAATTGCTTTAGAAGGGAATAGTGCTGTTTCATGGCCTGCTTTCGAACATTTTATCATTCACTGAATCAAGTTTGTTGCAGTTTAGAAAAGCAAAACATTATCTGAATATGTGTAGAAGATTATGCAACAGATGTGCAGCTTGACAAATAACTGACAGAATTACAGCTTGCAATTTTAGCCACAGCTAGTGTTCTTGCAGATTCTTGCCGCTACATAACTGTAGGAACATGAAGCAATACAACAGAAGAAGAAATATTTTATATAAATTATTTTATGGTACAGTGAATAAAGGTAAATTCTTCTTTTCTGTTAAAAATTAGCTGCATATACTTGGCCACCATTGTATGCCAATAGCGGTACGGGAACATTCAGTATTATTTTTGGCTCACGAGTATAAATCGGAGGAATTAATAATTCAGTTTTATGGACAGTAGAAAGATTACTATTTGTAGTATACCGAAAGAGATAATGAAAGAAACAGCCATTTTTGTGCTGAAAACTGAACCCCATGAACATTCGTCAGAGCACTAGTTCCCCTGTCCACACCTAAAACACTAACCAATGTGCACCCTGGATTATCATTTACTTTTAAATAATCATCTATTTTCAGCAGTGGTATGTCCTAATTACTGTTTTGTATTTAAGGGCTACACAAGGAAGTATATGTGGGGAGGGGGAAAACCACTTTAGTTATGAATACTTTCTAGACCAACTAAATTCCCTCCCTGTAAGGGATGCCCTCTTCTCATAGCAACTAATGTAAAAAAGTCTGTAGAGACTTTAATGGGCCGTGATTGCTCTCCTATGCTGCTAATTAGCAACTGAATCCCACTGCCTATTTATTAAAATGAGAAGGCTCTAGTCTTACTCAAAATGACAATGACCATTTTGATGCTGTTTCACTCAAATCAAGTCAATTTGGGGGGGAAATGGCAAAATACATAAGAATATTTTGCAAAAACCCAAAGATGTAAAATGTGTCCCATGCCAGTTTGGAAGGGATTGAGGAGGGAATCAGAGATTAATTGTGCAATCCAGTGGGTCTTACTCACAAGTAAATGTGCTAAAGAATCAGCAAAACAAAGTCGTGTGTGTGTGTAAAGGAGGGTACTATTTTATGAAAACATTTCTTCTCCCAACTGCTGTGTCAAATTCAACACATTTTTGATGACATTACTGTTTCTCACCTACTCTCAAAAATTCTGATCCAGATTTAGACCAGCAATTCCTAAACATTGTTATATTCCAGACCCCATTTATGAGGTATGTTTTTTCTTTCTAGCCACCACATTGTCATGTCATGGCCACATGTGAGAGTCCATTTAAACAACTTCTAAATGAAAACTTAGTTTCATCTCTTAGCCAAGGTATTTATCTTGAACATTTGTATCTCAGCAGACAAATGTCTCAAAGACCCTAACCCTGCACGAACCTAGGAGTGTTTACACATTGCATGGCAGGCTTCTGCTTTCACTTTGCCCCCCACATTCATTACTGTTATACTGGAATGATAGTTTAGTTTAATTTGACATTTATCACCGTTTGCTCTGAAAAAGGCCATCAGCAGTTTCCTGTATTATTTTCAGCATTGTCTTGTGGTCTATCTGAATTATACTGTGGATATGGGTGGTATAGACACCATGGTATAAAATCACTCAGTTAAGCTAACTAGTCTAAATATTGCTTTATTCAATACATGCATATGTTGCTTTATTTAAAGACACCACGGCTACAATTGTATATTCACTTTAACTCACTGGGACTTACTTCTGAGTAGACATATATAGGATGCACTGAAAGACACCCACAGTTATATTTGAGACCTTGAACCGTGCCAAGGAGCCTGGTTTCCTCTGTATATCTTGCACAACAGTTAAAATAAATATTTCTGTTTGGCAATGGTAAATACTATTGATTAGATAGATAGATAGATAGATAGATAGATAGATAGATAGATGTCCCCTTAAGAGCTCCATGGAAGTTTCATCCCAGTTGGCAGTTCCTGCCTCTTTTTGTCTGCCATAATACTCCTCTGGTCTATCTGTTCTCATAAAATCCAACACAACACTGTAAGTGCTTGTCTATAGGCTGAGCCATACATAATGTGAACGCTGTACACTTGCTAATGTGTGAACCAATGAATTTGAAAAGCAATTATCATGACACAGCCAACATTAAGCTATGTTAAGTCCCATTAATTTCAATGGAGGAGAGTTAAACATATGGTCAAATCTCCTTCTGAAATCAGTGTAGGACATAAAAGTGCTATAACTGAATGGATTGTTCCCACTGTATTTAGTGATGGGATATATCCCATTTCAAAGGGCTATTTAAAAACATTTATTTTCTCACCTGCTGGAACAATAACTCTCCGTTCATTGGTGGTCATATTTGGTGGTGGGATGTGTTTTTCTTCCATATAGCTTCCATAGTTCATGCCAACATTTTCTGTGTTGCTGGCCATCTTTGCTCCTTTTGCCACACTGCAATTGTCTGGGGAATTCCTAAGGAAACATTTTAAGATTTCCTGGATAACAGAGAACAACTTACAACACTTTTCAGTAAGCAAAGTTCACAAGAGAAAGAGATGCTGTAAGAGGATTTTTCCATGAAGTTCACCTTGAAATCTCAGTATTTCTCACATCATCCTTTTTTCTGGTGTCTTCATTAGTTCTAAAAATGTGTAACAGGTCTTCAGTTGGTGGACTCAGGGTCTATAAAATTCTAAAATATTAGAGGACCTGACTCTGTATAATAAAGCAAATGCTGGGAAATAATGTGTTTAGTTTTGGAAATGGAACTTGAGTTTGGATGTCCAGGCTAATGTTTTAGGCCTGATGAATGCAGATGCCTTTTTCTTCTAAACCTTAAAAAATATACATACTTGTCTTTCTACATTAGTGCACAAATCAGTAAACCACAAAATAAAAATACTGGGCAATATACAATGCTACCCGTGCACCAGCAGGAACTACCACTAGTGCAATGGGGAGCTAGTGGTTCTTAAAGCAACTGGAAATGAGCAGAAATGCTAGTTTCTGGAACAGGGCAGGTGAGTGGAGCTCACAGAAGGGAGTTCTGCTAATTTGTCCCAATCCAGAAACAAGAGTTTCTGCTAATTTCCGGGCTTGTTTTCAGCAGCATTAGCTCCCAGTTGCGCAGTGGGTCCCAGAAATGCAGCAGCAGTATTGGATACTGTCCATTATAATTCAAGTTTAGCATTCCATAGGGAATCCATTAATTACATTTTAATAGCATTGCAATGTTCCCCTGCCAGACACATGCATATTAGTCCATTAATCTAGTATCTACATATGTGGTTTTTTTTAAAATAATATAGACAAAAATTGGTTACAAATTCAGAAGCCAGAAGACTTCTTAAATAAAATGAAAGTTTTTTTAGTTAAGCAATTGAAGTGGCTTGCTCTTTTATGGCAAAAAATTACACCAGCCTTTCCTAACCTGTTGCTCTCCAGACATGTTGGATTACGACACCCATAATTCCTAGTCATGGCTGTCTGGGAATTATGGTAATTGCAGTCCAACACATCTGGAGGGCACCAGGTTGGGGAAGGCTGCATTACACCAAAGCAAAGAGGATGGCAAAATGCCATCAGCAGTTCTGCCTCATTCTCTTCCATGTTCTTTCTGCATCACACCTCCACCACAGCCTCGCACATAGCTCACGGGCATTCACTAAGCACCAGTGCAACATAGCTTGTAGATAGTATTGCCCTGGCACAACAGATATGGACAGTTCACTACAATGGAGCAAGGGGACAAAGTTTCCTTTGTATCAACACTGGGAGCCTGGAACTGGAGCTGCTGCTCCTGCTGTGTTATACCGGCTGTCAAGACTTCATGACAGCGCACTTCTCTCCAGGCACACACCCAGAAATAAACTTGAGTTAAGTACAATGACCTGTTGAAGCTGTCTATACTTGCAAGTAACCTGTTAGCAAGGCCTTACTGTACCCCAAAATTGTCAGTTTGCCTTTTCTGTAGGGAATTATAGGTCCTTGCCACTCAAGGGCCCTTTAGCCCTGCTGAGGCAGTGCTCTTCTGTAAACAGCTGGAACAAGAATGGAAATGGTGTGTTTACAGAGCAGTTAATGTAGTGCTATACTCTCTGTAACAATCCAACAATGCCTTTCCCCATGGGTAAGATTAGTGCTGTGTTGAAATCTGTCCTCCAATTTCCCAAGTTTTCTTACCCTGTGAAAGATGCTTCCATTTTTCTGCCTCATTCTCAGAGTGCTTTAGAAATTCTCTTGAATTTCTTTGGGTGGTATTTTGAGCTTATCTTATCATTGCAAGGTATGCTGGGGTTTCTTTCTTCTTTTCTTTCCTGCTATGCATCTCTCCAGCGCTCTGCAGCTTCCCTGGCTGCCCATGCTTCCTGATCTAAAGCCCATGGGAGGAGTTAGGCCACAGTATCTTCCTCTTGGCTTTATGTAAAGCCAGCAAAGCCAGGGAAGCTGCAAACTGCTGGACAGATGATTGTACAAAGACAAGACATTCACATGCACACCTTAGCCCCTCATAACTAAGGTATGAGCCAGAATCCAGCACCAACCTCACAAGGGTTTCTCTGAAATTGTCTTTTTCTTTGCCCCCCCCCAAGCATTTCCTTCCCATTAAATTGAATGAAAATGGTTAAAAAAAACACAACAGATATGTTCAGCACAGCAGTAGATAAAACCCTAAGGGCACGATCCTCTGCAAGTTTAGACAGAAAAACGTCCTACAACTCCCTACATACTGGCTGGGGAAAGCTGGTAGTTGTAGGACTTTTTTCTGCTTAAACATGCATAGGATTGCGTACTACGTATGTTTGGTCAGAAGTAAGTCCCACTTGTTTCTAGAAAGTGTGCTAGGACTGAAGCCTTCACTCAGTGAAGGTCTCTCTGTTTGATATGGGTAAAGTGGTTCCTGCTTCTTCCCGCTACTGGCAGTACTAAAATCAGCCCTTTACAGCATTCAGTAGGACTTACTTCTGGGTAAGTGTGTCTAGGGATTGCAGCCCTAGGGTGCAATCCTATGCGTATTTAGACAGAAACAAGTCCTACAACTTGCAGCATGCCCCAGCTAGCCATGTTCACTGGGGTATGCTGGGAGTTGTAGGACTTGTTTCTGTCTAAGCCTGTATAGGATTGCACCCTTAGGTCACAATCCTATGGGGATAGGCAGCCGCCTCCAAACTCGGAGGTGACCACCTCTCCAATGCAGGGCAGGAGCAGCACAGAGGGGATCGTTACTTCCACGTTTCTCCTGCCCTGCATTTGCGTCTAGACAGCCGATTTCGGCTGTCTAGCCATGGGAAGGCAGTGAGGGGGAGGAGGCTGCCAGACGACACATAGGATGTGTCGTACCAGCATTTCCACCTTCCCTGCCCCAGAATGCCCCCCTGAACACCCCATTTTGGCCGCTCCACGCTCCTCTTCTGAGCGTGGGGCTGATCTGTGCTGCCTGTGAAGCAGCGCGGAAGGGTGGGGAGGTCAGTTTCCGGAAACCCACATATCCTATGGCCATCTAACCGCTGACTAGCAGCCATAGGATTGCTCCCTTAATTAGTCATTTTCTGAACTTATTCCAGCCATCAGCATTATTGAAACTGTGCCTTTAATTACTCATTTTCTCTTTGCAGCCAGAGCAACTCAACACCTGTTCATTTTAATTTTTAAAAGCATTTTTATTATCACAATTGCATTTAGCACACAAACAAAATGAGATTTCTAAAAAATAAAATAAAATGGCTAAATTCCAGCTGTGGAGAAAGGGACGGTATAGCAGGACATGATGATGGCAGTGCAACTCAGAAATACAGGGGAGCAAAGCTTTACCAACATGACAGAAATGGACTCACAGATTACTCTCCCTAGCAAGTGCATCAACAGCATTTTGACAGTCCACACTGGGATTGCAATTCCATTTATACTCAGAAAAATGCCCACAAACCAAGCATTCAAATTGATGGGAAGGCAACATAGAAAACACTGGAATGCAATGGCAGGGAGTATCATCATGTAGATTCTCCATAATAATTGAGAGAAGAAATCACATTAATTCTAGAGAAAATGACGAGTGTGGAAGCAACCATATGTCGAAAGAGAATAAAATGTGATAACTTCAGTCTAATTTTAATTTTCAGGCAGGCTATAAATTACATCTTTGTGATCACCCTCTCCCCAGTAAGGTAAAAATTAAATAAGCATACTAGAAAAATTGGTGGAACCTAAATGGACAATGTGGTGTTATTATAAATGAAATTTATATCATTACTTTCCTTTGAAAAGAGCTTGGAATGTAAATAATATAAAACCTTTGCTGCAACAATGAAGTACCTCATCAGTTTTAGTCTGTACTATTGCCATGGACAATCGTGCACTGAGAGTACAATAAACACTTTTCAATGTATTCTTTAAAAGATCCGAGTGGTAGCAATCAGTACTTGGCAGACTTCTTAGAGTTGCTAGGGTGGGTCTCTGAACTGAATGTAAACATAGAAAGAGGAGAAAAAGCCAAATTAGCATTTCTCACTGGAATCTAGAAGCATGTGCTCTAGAACTGTATGCCGGTACTTTTCCAACTGCACTGACTGCCAGTCCATTTCTGGGCCTGATTCAAAGTGCTGGTATTAACATTCAAAGCCCTTAATGGCTTGGGGCCAGGTTATCTGAAGGATCACCTCCTCCCATATGTGCCTGCCCGGACCTTAAGATCATCCTCAGCAGTCCTTCTCCGTGAGCCCCTGCCAAAGGAAGTGAGGTGGGTGGCTACTAGGAAGAGGGCCTTTTCTGCTGTGGCACCCCAGCTGTGGAATGAGCTCCCTAGTGAGGTTCGCCTGGCACCTACTCTGTATTCCTTCCAGTGCCAGGTGAAGACCGTTTTATTCTCCCAGGCAGCTTAATATTTTAGCTTTCTAGTCTTTTAGTTTTGCTGTTTTAAATCTGTATTTTAAATCTCTGCATTGGTGCTAGGTTTTATTCTGGTTTTATTCTGGTTGTATTGTTATATTGTGGTTTTAATGCTTTTATATTTTTTATTTTGAGAACTGCCTAGAGAGCTTTGGCTTTTGGGTGAGGCATGTGTGTGTGTGTGTGTATATATATATAAATAAATACTGTGCCTTTATAATTAACTGAGAAAAATGAGTGATGTTAGCAAAGGTCTCAGTGCAAAAGGCCACAAGGTGAGTTCCACATGTGTAGTGAGACATCTGATCCCTCCTCAGCGCTCTGTCTGTCTCTGTCTCACACACGCATGCACGCGCGCACACACACCATCTGTATCTAAAAATGAGGGGAACTTTGGAAACAACCTCAGCTGTATTGAAAGAAGCAGTTGATGAAAAAAAAAATGGAGACATTCCATTTTACATGCGAAAGCCCTTCTGAACTCCTAACACAGCTCTTTGGATTACAGCCAAATCACTTATACCTATTTAATTCTAAGCGATGCTGTACTAGCCTCATTAGAGCCAATTCATCCTTTATTTTTTGTGTTCTTTTAATTACCCATTTCCCCTGAGATAAAAATGGAAGGAATAATTGGGAAAAGGTTGGGTTCACAATTCCATATTTACTATATAGACATTTATCCATTTAAAATGGACCTGTGAGAATATGATGGATTGATACTATTGATACTATTGTTTATATTGTTGTTGGCTTTTTTAAATTCTAAAATTTTATACAATTTAAATATTACTGATGATTTAATTACATTTTTGACTTTTGTATATTTCTATTTATATGTTTCAACTGTACAAGTTTTCAATGTTGTAAAGCTGCCTTGAGTCCCAGTATTGGGGGAAAAGGCGGGATGATGATGATGATGATAATGACAACAACAACAACAACAAATGTGCCTTGCACTACTGACTATGTAGTCTGTGTATTTTGCTATCTGAAGCCTAGTACTTCTTTGCTAAAGGGAAAGTGTGAACAGGCTCTAACTTTAAAGGATCTGCACATCTGTTTGAAGTTGGACACATCATGCTGTTTGCCTGACACCCACAATATGAAGATGAGAGCCTAGGCAGAGGCGGCCACCAGTTTAAGGAATATCATCAAAGAGGCTGCCTATGGGGTGAGGGCTTATTTAAGGACAAATCCCAGCAAGAGTCTACTGACAAGGGCTCCATGGCCTGAGCTCCTCCTCTTCGGGAACCTGCTTGTTCATCTAACTCTCATTCTGGCTCAGACAAAAGTGACAGTGGGATGGATAAGTAGATGCCACTGCCTTCTGGTTTACTGGCCCTCTGCCTGTCAAGCAAGCAGGTGGTAGCAATTATAAGGAAGAGGAGGGGTAGCAACAGGACCTGGTGGCAATGTCTGTAAGAAGTTAGACTCACTGAGGAAGGAGACCCATTGAGAGTGTCTTGCTCAAGGGCCCTCAAAAACCTGGAGCCAGCATTACTTTCAGAGCTCTCAACCACAATCGTTTAGGAGGTATAGACTTGGGAGATATCACTTAGGAGGGGCACTGCAACTAGGGATGTACGAAAGTCACTTACCTTTTACGAAATTTGATTCGCGGTGGGGGGGAGGCGCTCCGTCCCTCCCCCTGAAATTCTGGCCGGGGGGGAGGCACCCCGTCCCTTCCGCCACGAATCCTGCCCTACCGGGTCTGCAAATGGCGGTGGCCGTAGCCGCCGCCGTTTGCGTCCCTGCAGTCAGCCGTGATAGGCTACGTAAATGTTTATGTAGCCTATCACGGCTGAGTTTAAAAAAAAACAAAACCGTGCGTATGCAAATGGCGGTGCCCATGGGCGCCGCCATTTGTGTTCCTTATTTTGGCACGTCTAGTCTACTTAAACATTTACGTAGACTACGGCGAAAATAAGGGGAACGCAAATAGCATAGACACTACGCTATTTGCGTTCCCCTTATTTTCGCAGTAGTCTACGTAAATGTTTACGTAGACCAGACGTGCCAAAATAAGGAACGCAAATGGTGGCGCCCATGGGCATAAACATAAACATTTACGTAGCCTATCACGGTATTTTTTTTAAATCTAGCCGTGATAGGCTATGTAAATCTTTACGTAGCCTATCACGTTTTTTTTTGTTTTTGTTTTAAACTTGGAAATAGTGGCGGCGGCAGCCAGGCGGAAGACCAGCCGCCAAACCGCCGCTGCCAGGGAGATTCGCTCAAGGTAAGCCCCGTCCCGGGGGGGGCCAGACCGTTTCACCACCGATTTCGGGGGGCCGAATGCGCTGGCATTCAGCCTCCCCAAGATTCGTGGCAAAATTCTCAGACATACCTAACTGCAACACATGTGATGGTAAAAGCTGTAGAAAAAAGGTAAAGGTGTCCCCAACCAGTCGTGTTCGACTCTAGGGTGCGGTGCTCATCCCCGTTTCTAAGCCGAAGAGCCAGCGCTGTCCGAAGACGCTTCCGTGGTCATGTGGCCGGCATGACTGAACACCGAGGTGCACGGAACGCTGTTACCTTTCCCGCCGAGGCGGTACCTATTTATCTACTTGCAATTTCTTGCTTTCGAACTGCTAGGTTGGCAGGAGCTGGGACTGAAGACGGGAGCTCACTCCGTCACGCAGCACTCGGGTCTCGAACTGCTGACCTGCCGACCTTCCAGTCTGCAGTTCAGTGTCTTAACCACTAAGCCACCGCGGCCCCTAAAAAAGCTGTAGAACCTCAGTCTGAATCAGAGGTCCTGTCATGCTGAAATATGCTCAGCTTGAATATATCTGTATATACACATACTAACCAAGGGCATATACTAACTCAGGGACGGGTTTGCACGACACTTTGAAGATAAAGTTGCTTGCATTCGTCATTACTTGGACTCCACAGTTAATGCAGTTCCATTAGTAGAGGCGTTCAGAGCACCATCTGGTTCAGTTTTATAAGATTAGTTTCAGGTGTTGAGGCCCGAAGATGCAAACAAGGTGCTTGGCCAAGTCTGGTCGACCACTTGTGTGCTTGACCCCTGTCTGTCATGGCTTATTACATCTAATAAGGAGGGGATGTCTGGCTGGGTCCAGGAGGCTGTCAACTCCTCTTTGAGAGTGGAAGTGTTGCCAGCCACATTAAAGGAGGCAGTTACTAGGCCACTCCTGAAAAAGCCCAACATGGACCCAGAAGATGTTAACAACTATAGGTCAGTTGCTAATATCTCCTTCCTGAGCCAAGGGCTTGAGTGGGTAGTTGCTGGCCAATTCCAGGCACACTTGAATGGAACTGATTATCTAGATCCATTTCAGTTGGGCTTCAGGAACAGAAACTGCCTTGGTCACCCTGTGGGATAACCTTTGCTGGGAGAGAAATAGTGTGAACCTGTTGATTCTCTTGGACCTCTCAGCAGCTTTTGATACCATCGACCATGGTATTCTTCTGCATAAGCTATCTGGGCTGAAAGTGGAGGTACTGCACTGCAGTGCTCCCGCTCCTACTTGGATGGCCGATTCCAGAAGGTGGTGCTGGGGGGGTTATTGCTCTGCCCCTTGGCAGTTATGCCATGGGGTACCAGAGGGCTCTATTTTATCACCCATGCTGTTCAACATCTACATGAAACTGCTTGGGAAGGTAATCCAAAGATATGGACTTGAGGTTTCACTAATAAGCAGATGATACCCAGCTCTATTTCTCCTTTTCATCAAATCCAGATGAGGTAGTAAGCATCCTGAATCAGTGCTTGGGCACGGTAATGCACTGGATGAGGGCCAATAAAATGAGACTCAATCCAGACAAGATAAAGGTACTGTTAGTGGGTGATTTGTCTGCCCCGTTTAGCAGTGTTCAACCTGTTCTGGAGGGGGGTGCACTCACCTGAAAGGATCAGGTTCATAGTTTGGGGTGCATAGTTTGGGGTGCATAGTTTGGGATCCAGCATTGTCACTAGAGGAACAGGTGGATGGTAGCATGGAGCACCTTTTATCAGCTTAGGCTAATATACCAACTACGTCCTTATCTGGACACAGATAGCCTAGTTACAGTTATCCATGCTCTGATAACCTCTTGTCTGGATTACTGCAATGCGTTATACGTGGGGCTACTTTTGAAAATAGTCTGGAAACTTCAGCTGGTCCAAAATAGGGCAGTGAGATTGTTATCTGGCCAGTGTGATCATATTATACCATACTTTTGCATCTGCACCTGCTGCGAGTCCATTTCTGGCCCCGATCAAAGTGCTGGTATTAACAATCAAAGTCCTAAACAGCTTGGGGCCAGGTTACCTGAAGGATCATCTCCTCCCATATACACCTGCCCAGACTCTAAGATCATCTTCAGTGGTTCTTCTCTGTGAGCCCCTGCCAAAGGAAGAGAGGTGGGTGGCTACTAAGAAGATGGCCTTTTCTGTTGTAGCACCCCTGTTGTGGAATACGCTTCCCAGAGAGGCTTGCCTGGCACCTACGTTGCGCTCTTTTCAGCACCAGGTGAAGGCCTTTTTATTTTCCCAGGCATTTTAGTTTTTCAGTTTTTGTTAAATCTTTGCATTGCTTCTAAGTTCTCTTTCGTTATTATTTTAATTTTATATTCTAGTTTTAAACTTTTATATTGTATTTTATTTATTTATTTATTTATTGCATTTATACCCCGCCTTTCTCCCTCTCGCAAGGAACTCAAGGCGGCTTACATTTTCCTCCTCCTCTCCATTTTATCCTCACGACAACAACCCTGTGAGGTGGGTTGGGCTGAGAGTCTGTGACTGGCCCAAAGTCACCCAGTGAGCTTCCATGGCCGAGTGGGGACTAGAACCCGGATCTCCCAGCTCCTCATCCAACACTCTTGCCACTATACCACACTGGCTCTTTAATCAATGCATAAATTTACTAGGGGCCAAAACAGACATTACTTTAAATCCATATCTAACAGCTATGTGTCCCCCTGTCTTTACTCTAGAGTGGGTGGAAGGGCCCCAATCCAGATCTTTAAAGTCCCCCTATCCCCCATGCTAGGGTCCTGATCTGGATTGGGTCCCCTGTGCCTACTCTGCAGTATCTAGCGGGTATATGTGGGTTTAATGCAATCTCTATTTTGGATGGCCCTAACCAAGGGCAATTTAGAGGTAATTTATTAGTCACATTTTGATGTAATCCCAACTCACTTTGGGTCCAGTGTGAGGCAGGTGTGCTAACTTAATATGTTGCCTATAGCAGCAAAATTCACAAGGTCAGCCCAGCATCTTGATACCCATTGTTAGTTGTATATACTGATCTTTGTTCAAAAATTCTACTGATGACTTGGATAATCTCACATATCAAAATGACAAGCAAATGCTACAGACAAGCAATAGTAATTTTAGATAAGTCAAAGAGATGTATCAAAATGCATTTGCAATAATACAATAAAAGTTGAATAATGCAGTTTTTAAAATGTGGAGTACTCCATCGAACTATATTTCAAATAAAAAATAAAGAGACTTTAATAGAGGATCATTGAAAAAAATGTAATACAAAAATATTTTGAGAAATGTAGGCTGTATTTTCAAAACAACAACATTAAATACATGTATTCTATAATGCCTTTTATTGATGGTGGGACAAACTGTACACATCTAATTTAAAATATATTTGGGCTTGTTAATATTTTTACAAAAAATTAAAAGTAATAGAAATGGCATATTTATTACTATTTTTTAATATATTTATTGTATGTTCCTATTCTGTAAGATTAGATAAATTTCTTCAAATGAAGAAGCAAAGCGAAATATATTTTTAAAGTATGTATTAGTCCCTTGAGTATTTTGCCTTCTTATGGAAAAGCAGAAGTTCAAATAGTGAAGGCAGTGACCTGGTTCACATGACATACAAGGCTCACTGTGGGTTATTTAACCCACGATGAGCCACAGTGCGTGAAGCTACCATTATGAATATGCAACCCCCAATGGGGTTGTGGTGTGCTGTCTAAACCCATCCACTATGAGTTATGCAAGCCTGAGGTGTTAATACTATATTGTCAGCTATGCATATGGAACTGTCTGTGGCTACTGTGAGTGTGGGACCCACCCGCTTGACTCTAATTGATTTATTCATCCATACTTTGCATTCATCTGATTCTAACAGAACATTACAATTTAAACTCTTATAACATGGAGTAGGATTGTTTCATAGTCACTGCCTTTCAACCACACTGTATAAAGTTGTTTTTCAGGGCTCTAGAGGACATCGTACAGGCACTGCATTCAATTGTTAATGTATTCATCAGTGCTCTGCATTCATTTGACCTCTCAGACTCTGGTGTGCAAGAGGGAATTTGCTCAACAGACCCTTAGCATAAAAAGTTTACTGAGCAAAGAAAGGCCTGCAAGTCTGCTAGGAAAAACCCACTAAAATATCAACCTGCTATGACTTGTTTTCAAAGAAGGTATTTCTTGTATGCATCATGTTTCCCACCCATTACAAAAATATCAAATTCAGAAGGGAAAAGGTAATTGTAATGAACACACCAAGATGTTTTCTACCTGCATTTCAGATTTGAGATACAAATTTAAATTGTAGTTTAAATATAAATCACAAATAGATGAATATTTACTCGTACCCAGTTTGACTACTGGGATGCATGAAAAAGCAAGCAAGCAAGCAAGCAAGCAAGCAAGCAAAGGAGTTCCTGCACACAGTAGTGGATGTATCCACTAGGTGTGCAGGGATAGGAGAGAGCATAGAGTAGCCACTTAAAAGGTGATAAAAAGGTAAAGGTGTCCCCAACCAGTCGCGTCCGATTCTAGGGTGCGGTGCTCATCCCCGTTTCTAAGCCGAAGAGCCAGCGCCGTCCAAAGACGCTTCCGTGGTCATGTGGCCGGCATGACTGAACACCGAGGTGCATGGAACGCTGTTACCTTTCCTGCCGAGGCGGTACCTATTTATCTACTTGCAATTTCTTGCTTTCGAACTGCTAGGTTGGCAGAAGCTGGGACTGAAGACGGGAGCTCACTCCGTCACGCGGCACTCAGGTCTCGAACTGCTGACCTGCCGACCTTCCAGTCTGCAGTTCAGCGTCTTAACCACTAAGCCACCGCAGCCACTTACACATCACTAAAAAAGAGAAAATGCATTGCCCAAAGGAGGATAAAAGAGGACATACATTTACATAACATTTGCATACATTAAATTATGTGCAGATGCAGATTTCGAAATAATTACTATAGTTCAAATAGAAATACAATGCATCTCACCAGAGTGGGGAAAACTGTGACCAGGTGAGCTGTGTGCCTGCTCAGTCTGCTGTCCATGTGCAGACTGGTGATGGGCCTCTTCAACGCCCCTCCCTGCTCTCCCTTCTTATGGTTCTTTCTCATTAAACCAGACTTCGACTGGGCAGCCCTTCAAATAGAGGATTATCCTCTGTAAAGTAGGACACACGGTCCCCCTAACAGGGTGTGGGTGGATGAGTTGTAGAAGCCTGTTTGGGCCTGAGGCTCAACGCTCACTTAAGAGGCATGCACCGCAGGCGAGTGAGTTTGTGACCTCGGCAGACTGAAGCTGGATGACATGGCTGTGGGCCTGGTTTCTATGTGTGTACATTAAAAAAAGTGGCAGCCAAGCATGTTAGGGAGAAGTGCTTATATCTAGTGTGAGACAGGTGTGCCAGCTTAATATGTCGCCTACAGCACCAAAATGCACAAGGTCAGCCCAGCATCTTGATACCCATTGTTAGTTGTATATGATCTTTGGTCAAAAATTGTACTGATGACTTGGATAATTTCACATATCAAAATGACAAGTAACAGTAATTTTAGATAAATCAAAGAGATGTATCAAGATGCATTTTCAGTAATGCAATAAAAGTTATGTGAAAGCAATCCACTCATCCCCCTTTCATTGGTTCCCTTGTACATTCCAGCTGCTTTGAGCCTTAAGGCCTTCACAGCAAATTAAGGCAGTCAGCGTTTGGCTCACTAGAGGCCAAGCAAGCTATAAATATAACCAGCACTGCTCTTTGTTTTTGCAGTGCAGGGAAACAGCTGGTTTAAGTTTTACTACACATGATCCTTTCTCCATTAGAGCAGATACTTCAATATTTCTTGTGTGTGAGGTTAGAGTGAAGAAAAGGCTAAGAGGGTGGGAACGCTCACTGCCAGTTATGAAACGATGTTCCTTATATACTTAATTTACAATTAGATTGGTGCTGGGAGAATTCTGAAATCTGATATACTGGTACCAAGACCAAAACCACAATAGCTTCCCAGTTGGCCTGCAACTTTCTAAATATATTTGCTCTTTTTTAACTTTTATTATTTTATAGAAATGCTATTATAATGGTAATGGATTACATTTCCCAAGTTGTATTTCATTTTGAAAACTAGTAACAGCATTGGGCTTGTGGCTCTATAAAATAAAAGAGTACTCTGGAAGCCACAGCACTCCTATGCCTGCTTCTGGGGATAGGAGGAAATCATATGCTATTTGAGGTTACAAAAACAGAACATGCTGGCCATAAGGAGAAATGAATTCTTCCACGTAAATCATAATCCCTGTGGAATTTCTGCAAATTTCATTTATTGGCATTATTTGTGCTAGGCTGATTATATTACTTTTTTTTACCAAGAGCTTGCTCACGTGAAATTTTTACTGCTAGCTGAGTACAAATCACATTTCCTTGTAGTCAAGGGCAACCCAACACTGGCTCAAAAAGGCCCAGACTGCACACAGTGTTAATAAACATACTGGGTGGTATCCAGTTAACCCCTCCCACCAATGGAATGGCTTCAGGAAGCAGAATGGGGAAGGGGATCATTCCCCTTCCCCCTGCAGCCCCCCAAATCTGCTCTGGAGGGTTGGGGGACCCTGCAAAGCAGATTTGGGGAGGTACCGGGGGTTGCGGGAGGGGAGGAGAAAGTCCCATTGTGCACACAGAAGTCTGCTTGCATGATGTTGGATTTTACCCACTAACACCGAGTGCAGTCTGGACCTATTCAAACCAATCTTGGAGTTGCAGCTGGCTACAAGGAAATGTAATTTGTACTAGTTAAGTAGGTACTAATCCTTAGTACCTAGCTAGCTGCCTAGAAGACTAACAGCTTAGTTTGACCCCCCAACCCCATCTGAATTACCAATGTGTGCTGACACACTGGGACCAGAATGTTGCATGAAGTAAAAACCCACACAACTCCTCCATGATTAGATGCCTGCCATCAAACCAAGCTTCTTGATATCAACACTGCACATGTTTAAATTTGACATGTCCTCAAACACTGGACATGGAGGACATGGAAATTATGTATACCTCCTGCCCCTCCAACTTCATCCCATTTAAGATATTTTAAGGTTGTACCACAACACCACATGTAGAATACTAATCTCACATTTTTGTAGCCTTTGGCAGGGACCAGTCAATTCCTGAAGTAGCCTTCTAAAGAATGTACCGTTCCTTCCTACACATTTCATATCAATTTTACTTGTACATTTCTATGCTTCTGGGAATCTCAGAGTTACTCAACTTGAGTTTTATATCTGCACTATATTTCTTGAGAACGATTGGTAACTGCGAATAGAATGCACTTATGGCCAAATCCTCATGGCAACTACTTCAGAAGCTCACAATACCAAGTAGAGTTTTAGGTTTTTGTACCACCTACTTCCAAGCCAGATATTGACCTGGAAATATTATCAACACAGTTGGTTTGTTTCAGATCTGAGCGACAAAACCCAAACCTGAGATCACAGTTATTTATGACAGTTCCAGCTGCACTCAGATAATGTTACTATATGGAGACAGACAAAAACCTATATTTTAAAAAAGTTTATAAATGCATGCTTCTGCACAAAAGCAAAAAGACAATATATTGTTTTAAACAGTATTTTGTCTACAGTTCCTTTAGCCAAAATAGGAAGCAACAGTAAATATAAAGTCTCACAGTCCAATTTTGAAAGACCTCTGCTAATGCAAGCTTTCTTTGCAGCAAAGAATTTAGAAAATTAGGCTACATGGGAGGTTAGCCCACATAAGGCCTCACAATAGAAAAACACAAAATTTGGAGCAATTCAGAAAAAGCTAAACAAACTACAATCATTTGATATCCTGTGGTGTGTTTCCATGCTATTGGCATCACCTGGTTTGCAACTTTGTTGTGATGTTTCCCCAATTGCATCTACCCGTTTTCCAGTTTTCACAGTACTTAAAGTCCTGGCTTATCGCTGTAGCCTGGGGCTCTGTACTGTTTCCACTGGAGCTCTAATCGAATTATTTTCTTGATGGCTGGGTGGAGTGTGGGTTGGGTCTGATTACTTCATCCGTGTTCCTGCCCCCTCCTCTTGCTGAGTCCCCCCCTTCCCCTTCGCTGACAGAAACATACTTCTGGGTGGGGTGGGGGGATTGGAAGTGAACGTCATCAGACTGGCAGGGGCTGCTGAACCAGAGAGGCGCCCCCCTCCAGGCTCTACTCCCCTTAATGGCATTCTCAGGAACAAGCCTCATTGACCACAACGGGAGTTACTTCTGAGTAGACTTCCCGGACATATGCCCGATTCTGCCCATTTTTTCCCTTTCCCTCTAAATAGCAGGCTACCGCATTAGCAGGTACATGCTAAGTCACTATCTCATTATCACACTATTGCACAAGTCTTCCATCAATATGCATACCCCCCATGTCAGTATGTTGCTAGGACTTTATCACTCAATCATGAAATAGCACTAACATGCATTTGCGCTATTGTGCGATAGCACATTACTCCATGGGTGCTTGCTGGCTCCTGTTGAGGTCAAGGGGGCTTGTTCCGGAAAATGCACTATCACGTGATGGCACAAATGCATGTTAGTGCTATTTCGCAATTGAGTGATAGATAAGAAGATACTGACATAGAGGGTGTGCATATTGATCGAAGACCTGCGCAATGGTGTGATAATGAGATAGTGACTTAGCGTGTAATATGAAAACTAGACTAAGATGCTTGTGGCATCATTTCCCTGGTCCAAATGACACAAAGGAATATTAGCCCTGGATCCTCCCCACGTGTAGTTCTGGGGAAGCAACCTGAGACAAACCTGATTTTCAGGCTGTAATGGGAGTACTTGCTTGCCCACAATAGTAGGCTTACATGGACTAGTGTTCTAGCGCTTATTTGCAATGATGTTTTAAAAGTTGGTCCCTCAGCATCCTGCTCCAAAACAGCAATGAAACTTCTGCAAAACAGGGCGGGAAAGGGCTGGGTCACTGAGGTCACGAGCGACACACCCACAAAGGTTGGGCTACATGCTCCATGGGCTATGATATCAAACCCAGTGTGGTTGTGGAAATAGGTCAGTAAAGGAGCCAAAGTAAGCTGGAAAATTTGGACTATAACTGGTCTCAGAAGAAGCAGTTTTTCCATGATAAAATGTGGGGCTGGCGCTGAATGGCCATGTCGTCATGGAGACACAGAGACCTCACCGCGCAGCCAGGTTGGAGTAAATTGCTGGTGGAAACACATCCCTGATTGCTAATGCTATTATTTGTTTTCCCCTCCATCCACTACAGATCAATGCTGACTTGCCACATTTCAAATTATGGACATTTGAACCACACAAGTAAACCTTTTTAGAGACATAAAAGATTGTCGGGGAATGTCTCCACCACCACACGCACACAGTCCTCTTTAATGTGGTTTTAATTTGACCAAATTCAGGAGAAAATCCACTTTAAAATAATCACCAGATCTCCCCGTCTGGGTGGGTGGGTCTATGTAAGCATAATGGCTGTTTCTAATCACACCCACACTCAGGAGCATCCCCAGAGAAAGTCTTGTCCAAACAGATCCAAAGAGAACTTTATTTCCCATCCTTAAATCTGGCTTCTTACCTCGAGCCATTAACTTGATTTGGATTGCATTCCATCTTTATGGTGACTCTGGTTGGAGGTTGTGATAGCCAATCCTGCTGGGGAACACGAGGACTCATCTTTGATGCTTGCCCATATTCACTGGAAGAGGAGGCTGTCATCTCTGTCTTAGCAAGGTGGGGAGTTCCGTAGGCACACTCAAATAAAGACTGGTCTTCACTCACAACTGATAAAGCTTCCTGAAACCCAAAAAGAGAAAGTGACAAAAGGACAATGAGAGACAAGGCATGAAAATTGTACAAAATATATACTTTATTAAGATTTCGATCCAAAGAAGTGAAACTATGCACACTAGGAAGAGCAAAATGAAAAGAGGCTTGTCTCGTCAGGAGTGGCAGCATCTGTTACACCTCTCGCTATATATGTGGTTCTCCCTCTCATGTATGTAACACCTTTTTAGAGGGTTGCCTTGGAAATCTAGGTTTTCCTATTACTGCTCCCTAAAATATAACTGAGAATTTGCTTTGATGAATCATGGGAAGTGGGCTTTCCTTTCTGCCTTGCAAATTAAGGTCATATCTTTTCCTGGACAGTCGAGTGAGAGAGGAAGAGTTGAAACTTTTGCAACTGCTCTTTCAGGCATGTTACTTGGTTGTTGTTTTTTTAATGAATAGGAGCAAAATGCAAATTAAGCAAGCCTACATTATTACTCTAAAATGCGTGGTGTAGTTACCAGTCAGCCCTGAATCATGTAATCCAGGCATGCTAAACTAGCTTATTGGTCTCCTTACAACACTTCTTTGAGCGTTGTGAAAGACCTTACTCTGCTGTTTTGTAAAGAGCTTCTCTATTCTGCCTTCACTATTGTATTAACTCTTCCATTAGCAATGTGAAGGGAGAAATCAAGAATGGTGATTAGTCTGACCCACAAATCATTACAGGGTTTGAGTTTCTGGGCAGCCCTATCCTGTTCTCATTTGTAATTGCCATGGAACAAGCAGAGGCTTACATTTTAGGCAAGACACGTGGGGCAGTGATCTCTATGGCAAAGATGAGTGAGCCAACCACGGCTTGCATCGGATTGGCTCAGAAATATGCTGAGCCATTCCCCCACCCTACAACACACACACCCCACCAGGAAATTGCACAGCTCATTTCCAAGCTGATCCAAATTCGACCATCACCCCTCACCAAATTTGACAGTCAGGAATCATTTGAAGCAAGGAGATCTCTCTTGGCCCTGTGAAGCATTTGAAATAAACAGGCTACAACTGTGAAACCTCTGGGGTGGAAAGTCACACCGCACAGATGGCCCTTAGGGCAAGAGAGTCTTCTATGATGGAGGTACTTCAGGGAGTTGGGGGCAGTGTGTTTCTCTCATAAGATGAGCAAAACCCCCTCACAATATTTATTTTATTTATGGGATGGTATAGAAATACTGTGAATAGATAGATAGATAGATAGATAGATAGATAGATAGATAGATAGATAGATAAGGGGGCAAGCCAGGAATTCTTTTCCACCTTGGATTTGAATCCAAGCTGGAAAAGAATTGCTGGCATCTCCAATCTGTCATTATCTATTTGCAGCTACTTGCTTGGCACATTAGTTTAAAACTTCTTCTAGTTCATTCCAAACCTCTGAACTACAATGACTGCACAACAGGCAAAGATGGGCAAGTGTTGGGCAAAAACATATTTTTCTCTCTATTTTAGTTCTCTCGAGGCTGAAAGGGGATCAAGTCTCAGATTTGCTTCACTGTTCTAAGTGGGGTGGGATTTATAGGCATTAGGAGGTGGCAGTTTCACTCAACGCTTATATTCCCGCCACACAGTCTCTAGATTACATTGGCCCCCAATGTTTCAAAATGTGCTGCACACTGTAACAAAAAACCCTACAAAAATGTCCTGGGTTAAAGAGTCCCCCCAAATAAACATACAATTTTTAAAAGTCTGAAGAGCCAAAAGGCATGCAAAGTAAGTACTGCAAATCATTTTGAATTACAGAATTTATTCCATCTGAAGACACTGTGTCCCCTTGTTCCAAACTTTGGAATGTATTTAGGAAACAATCCAAGTCCTTTGACTGAAGGTGTTAAAAAATGAGTAAATTAAATAGCAGCAGATGCTGGAGACATGCTTCTCCAATATAAAAAATGCCTCTGAAGGAGTCACAAAATGAATTGCTGTTTTTGCTCTTTTGGCTGCCCTTCACATACATTTTTCAATCACAAAGTCATTTCATAGTGTTTGAAAGCCCTTCACTGATGAGTAACGCTAGACCTCAAGCAAACTGAAGAATGCAAAGGTTCTCTAGTGCTACAGATGCCTATGTGGACACATTATCCAAATGTAAAAAATGAGACCATCCATGAGGTATGACTTCAGCATTAATACTTGTTTATTGTATGTATATTTACAAGTAGGTAAATGGAAATATTTACTTATATGGAAACATATTATATTATCTCCATGGCTTCTGCTTCACCAGACAGAGTGTGGGTGTTTCAAACTATGAATTGTCTGAAATCACTAGCACATAAGACTACCAAATACAGCACACTCAATTCCTTCTCCCATTTTTCCAGTTTTCAAAATACCACCTACATAACAGTCTGCACTACTAGTTATTTCCACAAGAGGCATGACAATTGACTTTGACTATGGAATATGACACTTGTGAATGTTCATGCAAGACAGAAAGTGGAAGTTAGCGTTTTTTAAATCCAGTGCATTCGAGCCTAGATGGGTTTTATATCTGACTTGTAGATGTGGGAAATGTGAAAAAAAAAACACAGTACAATTTAAGCATCACTCGTGAAAACTGCCAGGATGTGTACAGAGCTTACAATGCAAGCACTGGTGTCAAGAGTTGCCGCACATATCTGGAATACGTTCTACCTCTGTGAAACTGATTAATCAAATCAGTCAAAGTGCCACGTACTATATTCATGGCCAAGCAGATGAACACCAGAAACTTTTGGCATGAAAAGCAGGACAGGCAGATGTTGTCTTCACCTTCCTGCACAAAAATTTTATTGCCACTTTGGAAAATATAACTCACCTTCTTAAAATTGTCCCTTAGAAGTAATTGATTAGCTCATTCAAGACATTGACAAGAGAAGCTTAATTTGGGAACATAAAGGAATACATTTATAATTATTTAGTTAGGGAATTTATAAGGTCACTTCAGTATAATGCTCCCACGGTGACATACATATTAAAATAATAAAGAACAAAATACTCATAAAACTCAATATAAAGTCACGGGAAACAGCAGCACAGCAAGTTAATAAAATCCAGCAGAAAATAAAACAAGAATTAAAACCAATATGCTGGAATGCCTGGGGAAATCTTTGCCAGCTCCAAGATAGCTTCTCTGGAATGAAAATTCCATATACAGGGTGCCACAACTGAGAAAGCCCCTCTTCCTGGTCACCAACTACCTAACTTTAGAGGGTCTTAGATGAAGAGCGCAAGGCTCAGGAAGGCTCACGTGATTGAAGGCAATCCTCTGAAACACAACTTGGTGCTAGCCAGATGTGTTGGACTACAGTTCCCAGCATCCTCTCAGCTACCTTGTCTAAAACCAAAGTAAGCCAATCCACACACCTGAGGTACTCGGACATTTCTTCCGCACCCCCCAAAGAGGTGAAAATCCCCCAGGTTGAATGGTCAAGTCCAAGTGGGGGAAGGAGATTTTCAACACGGTTTCAGTTTAATTATATACCATTTTATTAGGTTTTGATAGTTCTTTGTTGTTGGTTTTATAATTGAAATTATTGTTTGTAATTACCTGCTTGTTAGCTGCTTCGAGTTTCACTTAAAAGAAAAGCAGGGTATTTTGTTTTAAAACAAACAAAGGCATAGTGTTGCTATTTGCCATTGAGCATCTTCACACCAGCCTAAAATCCCGCATTTAAAGCGGGCCTTTCTGCTTCCATTTTAGATGTAGGATCACAACGGACTCCCTTTACACGCGCTTCCTTCCCTCCCTTTCCCCCCTCCTTTCCCCTCTTATCTGAGTCTTCCATATGTTTCATTATAGATCTGCTAGATGGCTCTGTCATCTAGCTCCTCTTATTGCAGGTTTTCCTCTTTTCACAGAGCGAACTCAAGCGGAATTCAAATGCTCAAATTTGATAGCTCATTAACTCCGATCTTTTAAAAAAAGGAATAAAGGCCATTTAGTGTGGGAGCTGCCTTGGCGGTTGACGACGTCATCTGAAGGACCTGCAAACTTCTGTGAGTAACCAATCTCAGTAGCAGGATAAAAGCTCCATGTGAAGAAGCCCATTATATATAAACAATAATGTCTTTCTGGGATTCTTCATATTTAAGCAAGTATTCATTTCTCCGCTTTCACACTGAAATCTTATGTAGTTTGTAATCATATTAAAACTTACTTTCAACTACACATCCTATCATTAGCTCAGTTTTGCTATATAAAAGCTACATTCCTTAGGGAAGTGACCATTTTTAAAAATAGGACTGTAGGATAATGTTTAGTTAGATGAAGCATCAGATACATGGTGTTAAAATATATCCAAGGGGATCTCACTCCAGTGTCTGACTGTGTGTATAGATGGAACACATATGGAACACACTGTGTGTATATATAGAACACATATATATGGACAAATAGATATATTCATGAATGAACTAGACATAGGGGTGAGCCAAGTTTGCTGATGACACCAAATCATTCTAAAAGGGATTGCAAAGGGTTCCAGAAAGATCTCACTAGACTGAGTGAATGCGTTATGAAATGGCAAATGATGTTCAGTGTTAAGTAAGTGTATGGTGATGCACGCTGGGGCAAAAAATCTGAACTTCAGATATCCATTAATGAGGTCTGAGCTGGTGGTGACTGCCCAGGAAAGGAATCTTGAGATCACTCAAAGAAAACATTGACCCATTAGAGAAGGGATCAACTATAAAAAATAATACTGCCAATATTGTAACGCCTTTATACAAATATATGGTGCAACCACACTTTTAATACTGTGTACAGTTCTGATCCTCAAAAAGGATATTTTAGAGCTTCAATACATGCAAAAAGAGCTACCCAAATGATCAAGAACCTGGAGCAACTCCCCCTATGAGGAAAGGTTAGAATTTTGGAGCTTCAGAAAAATGGTGAGCAAGGGACAGAGTTACATGGATGCCACTCTCCCTTACTGTGGGGCAGCCCTCACTCAAGGGAATTGAGTGGACAGACCCCCCTCTCAGCAGGCTATAAGGGTGCACCATGGCAGCCGCTGTGCCGAGGGTTGCCAGCGGGCATGGCTTCACTCAGATGAGGCAGGCACAATGTGTCCAACTCTGATAGCTGCATAACTTTGCTTGAAGGCTCAGCTGACTAATATTTCATCAAACATCCAAACCACAATATAAGAGGCAGTAAAAATCAAGACTAATAAAATAGCAGCATCCCAATCTAGAGAAGTAAAATTTCCAGAAATTTGGAAGCCATGGAAAAAAATTGTGTGTGTCTGTGTCTGTGAAAAAAACCCAGAAATTTTGGGAAAATTAAAAAATAAGCAATACCTTTTTTTAGTGCTTTTTACAGATCTAAAGTCACTTTGTTCCTTTAGAATATCCTTCTCCAACCTGGTGCCCTCCAAATATTTTGAACTTCAGCTCCCATCAATCTCAGGCAGTATGGCCAATGGTCAGGAATGCTGAGCACTGTAGTCCAAAATACCTGGAGGTCACCAGGTTGTTGTAGGTTCCAAGCCCTCCCCCTGAATAGCAAGGCAAATGGAAACTCGCTGTGCAATCCACAAAGTTTTTATTCAGTTTAAACACATCTTCACACCTTTAGCTCTGTGAAAGCTGTCCTCTAAGCCTAATTAGATAAACAAAGCAAGGCAGTTGCCTATCTGTTAGACAAACAGTTTCCCACAGTGCCCAACAGGCTTTTACAGGGCTCCTTCTTCAGGGAGGGTCCTCTTGACCCAACTTCTGATGTGCAGCCAAGCAGGTGAAACGCCTCCCACCTCCCCTCTGCCCGCTTTTCCCTGCAGCATGCTCTGGGATCTGTCAGTTCTGGTGCTCCCTCCCCTTCTGACAAAGGCTGAGTTCCCACGTGGGTGGGGGTAGGGGGGAATGGTCTCTGAACCTGGGCCTCCTGTTCGATAAGCTCCTGGGAAGATTCATCCCTTGCTCCTGGAGTGTCTTGGGGAATTTCCTCCCCCACTCTCTGTCTCGACTAGGCTTCTTCTTGCTCTGCCTCCGAATCTGACTCAGAATCTGAAACCAAACCAGGGAGGCTGGGTTCCAGCCTGACACAGGTTGGGGAAAGCTGCTTTCATAGAATCATAGACTAGTAGGGTTGGAAGGGGCCTACAAGACCATCGAGTCCAACCCCCTGCTCAATGCAGGAATCCAAGTCAGAGCATCCCTGACAGATGGCTGTCCAGCCTCGTCTTGAACGCCTCCAGTGTGGGAGAGCCCACCACCTCCCTAGGTCATTGGTTCCATTGTCGTATTGCTCTAATAGTCAGGAGGTTTTTCCTGATGTTCAGCCGGAATCTGGCTTCCTGTAACTTGAGCCCATTATTCCGTGTCCTGCACTCTGGGATGATCGAGAAGAGATCCCGGCCTTCCTCTCTGTGACAACCTTTCAAGTACTTGAAGAGCGCTATCAGATGTCCCCTCAGTCTTCTCTTCTCAAGGCTAAACATGCCCAGTGCTTTCAGTCTCTCTTCACAGGGCTTTGTTTCTAGTCCCCTGATCATCTTTGTTGCCTTCCTCTGAACCCTCTCCAGTTTGTCTGCATCCTTCTTAAAGTGTGGTGCCCAGAACTGGACACATTATCCCAGATGAGGCCTAACCAGTGCTAAGTAGATAGGAACTAGTACTTCCCGGGATTTGGAAGCTATGCTTCTATTAATGCAGCCCAAAAGAGCATTTGCCATTTTGCAGCCACATCACATTGTTAGCTCATATTCAGCTTGTGATCGACAACAATTCCAAGATCCTTCTTGCTTGTAGTGTTGTTGAGCCATGTATCCCCCATCTTGTAACTGCGCATTTGGTTTATTTTTCCTAGGTGCAGAACTTGGCATTTATCCTATTAAATGTCATTCTGTTGTTTTCTGCTCAGCGCTCCAGTCTATCAAGATCACTTTGAATTTTGTTTCTGTCTTCCAAAGTATTAGCTATCCCGCCCAATTTTGTGTCATCTGCAAATTTTATCGGCATTTCCTGCACCTCCTCCTCCAAGTCATTCATAAAAATGTTGAAGAGCACTGGGCCCAGGACTGAGCCCTGCGGTGCCCTGCTTGTTACCTCTCCCCAGTTTGAGAAGATCCCATTGATCAGCACTCTTTGAGTCTGATTCTGTAGCCAACTGTGGATCCACCGGATCGTGGTTTCATCTAGCCCACTTTGAGCTAGTTTGCTATCAGGATATCATGGGGCATTTTGTCAAAAGTTTTGCTGAAGTCGAGGTATATGATGTCTACAGCATTCCCACGGTCTACAAGGGAGGTTACTTGATCAAAAAATGAGATCAGATTTGTCTGGCAGGATTTGTTCTTGACAAATCCATGTTGGCTTGGAGTCATCGCTGCATTGTTTTCAAGGTGCTTCCAGATGGATTGCTTTATCATCTGCTCCAGAATTTTCCCAGGGATTGATGTTAGACTGACTGGTCTATAGTTCCCAGGTTCCTCCTTTTTGCCCTTTTTGAAGATAGGGACAACATTAGCCCTCCTCCAGTCATCTTGCACTTCACCCATCCTAAGTTCATTTACTCATAAAATTATCAATATATTTAAAAACTTTAAAAAGTAAATTTAATTAATACATTTGTAATTATTGTCTGAATAAAATATACTTTTAAAATTAATATCCCAAACCCGGTAATTTTATGAGCAAACCAAGTTATACATAACATATTTTAGGTTCCTATTTTATGTCTTACCAGAGGGAACTTCAGCAAGTAGTCCCTGAAAGATCTGAATCATCCTAGAAGCCAGAAGAAGCAGGAAGAACTGGAGGCAGAGGAAGACTGGTGTACCGCATCTGTTCCTGCTTAGGGAACGTCCTAAACCTATTCCTGTTTTTCCTGGTGGCAGTAGTTAATGGTTTTATAGCTGAGAGTGCATTCCATAGCAGTAGGCTCTAACTGAGAACTTTATTAAAAACTGTGGCAGTGAGTTCCATAGATCCAAGCGTCAAAGTTAATAATAATAAAAAAGAAACATAGGTAGGCTATCCCATATGCCATTCCAGCACATCTGATGACAGTGGTGGGACAACGTACAGTAGTTTTTTCACATGTGGGTTTTAGAGTAGAACTACATTAATTGACTGCTACAGCATCTAACCAGAACAAGCCCAGAAACACAGAATTCTATAGAACAAAACCCAGACTTTCAAGTACAGTCGGTATACACATTTTCTTCCATATTATGATATGGTGACTCTACTCACGTTGGGAAATTGAGCATGACTTGGAGCATCCCTAAATTATCAGTAAAACATACATTAAATCATTAGTTTTAATAAGGATGGGAAGAAATAACTATGCTGGGAATCTTACAGAGAGGATTAAGAAAAAAAAATCCCCCATAGCTTCATTATTTCCAGACATTGTACATCTCTAGTCTTTCTATAAAAGTCTTCTCATTAAATAGAACTCATTGGAGAGGGGCAGTAAAGCCTGTGTAACAATGCACACCTTAATGCATGCCACAAATTCTAAAAGAAAATATTTCATAATCCAAAATTGTTCAATTTTTAGGAAAAAAACAAAAACAGTCCTTTGAAAAGGGAATACAACAGATTTTTTTCTGAGTTTTTCTAGGTTTTGTCTGGGCCTTCACATCTCTACTCTATGCAATATAATTAAAACAGGTAAAATAATGAGCACCAGATCAAACTACACCAGCATTATATATTTGTCAAGAAAAACTAGCAACACAGAACTAATAGGTGCTTAATGCTCGTTTGAAGGGGCATGCAAACCTCCAGTGGAATAGAATTCCATAAATTTGAAGCTTCTGGCAAAAGGCCATCTCCCTCGTGCCCACCAACCAAATTGCTTGCACCAAGTGGGCACCAATGGGCCTTCAAGGATGATCTTATAGTGTGGACACACTGATACGAGTATAGGTGATACTCAAGTAATGTGGCCCCAAACCACTTAGGGCTTTAACTTAGAATTGGACCCAGAAACACACTGGCAACCAGTGCAACTGGTACAATGTGGGTGTCGCAGGCTCCAACCACCCTAACCACAACAACATCCAGGCAGCTGCATTCTGCACCAGTTGAAGTTTCTGAAGTTTCAAAGGCAGCCCCACTTAGAGCACACTGCAGTAGTCTAACCTGGATGTTGCTAGAACAGGAGTAACTGAGGTAAGGTTTGTCCTCTCTGGTGTATCGCTCGAATCTGATGAAAGGCACTCCTAGCCACTGCCACCACCTGCACTTCCACAGACAGTGCTGAGTCCAGGAGGAACCTGAAGCTGTGAAGTTGGTCCTTGAGGAGGAGTGCAACCGCCACCCATATTGGCCGATTTCCCTAGCCACAATACTTCCATCTTGTTTGGAGTAAGCTTCAGCTTGTTCACCTTCATCCATCCCAAAATTGCCTCGAAACAACAGTTCAAAATTTCCAGAGGTTCCCTGGAAGGAGCAGGTGGAAACAAGAGGTAGTGCTGAACGCCCTCTGCATATTGGTGTCAGTTCACTCCAAACCTCTGGATGACTCCTAGCATTTTCATGGAGATATTAAAGAGCATGGGGGACCAAATTGAACCCTGTAAGCCAAAGACCATGGGCCAGAACAAAAGTCCCCCAGCACCACATTTCGGTCTAAATCGCATATGGTATTTGATCCATATCCTCAGGTTGTACAAGCTGAAAAGTATCCATAACAATAGGACTAATTAGTATGCTAGCCACATCTATCTCTAACTCTGTCAAAATTATGGCATCCAAGGTGATGTGGATGTGAAAATTTTTGTCTGCAAAAGGTATAGCAAATTGATCACAGTGAGCCTTTGTGGGTTCTAGCTTTTGTACCCCAGAGCCTACACCAGGGATGGGCAACTTGTGGCCCTCCAGATGTTTTGGCCCACAACTCCCAACATCCCTCACTATTGGCTATGCTAGCTATGGCTGATGGGAGTTGTAGGCTTCCTATGCCTGGCCTACACAATGGAGACCCATAATCACTTGAAACAGCAATGCTGGTGGAGAAGTATCAATGGCTATTAGCCATGGTAGCTATATGCTACCTCCAGGATCAGATCAGTTGGTAGGAAACAAGAATAGGAGATTGCCCTTACGTCCTTCTCATGGGCTTCCCAAAGGCACCTGGATGGCCACTGTGGGGTTCAGGATACTGAACCAGATAGGTTTTTAGTCTGAGTCATCAGGGCTCTTCTTATGTTATGACAGCCTTATGCCAATTCGTTTTGTTTTGTTTTTAATTTAGAAAATGAATGAGTTGTGCCTGTGTGGAGAGTTTTTACTCCCATACCATGGAGCACTGTGTGTTTAATGTGAATGCAACAGCAGCACCTGAACAAGTGGCGCTGTGGGGGTGGGGGCAAAGGTTGCACCTGCTTGATTCCTGCCTCTCATGCAGCTGTTAAAGGCAAACAGCCCTTCTGAAGAAAAAGAAAATGACAACAACACTGTGTGCATGTAGTGGGTGGCTGGTGAGTAATCTAAACCCAATTTATTGCAGAATGTTCCAATGGAAACCAACTGAACAGTTCTGAAGTATGTTGTGGATCATAGCCATGTGGCAGGATTCATCCTACCATTTTGGAAGCTACAGATCAGGGTTCAATGAAGTACACATCGAGTCCCCCCTTTGGGTGCACATATGGACACATGCATACACAATGCACCAGGCCACTACTGGAATTGGGAGGTTTGTACACACCCGCCAACTTGCTTGAGTATCTTGTACCCTGGTGAGAGGGATGGCTAGATGGAAATGTGGTAGGGATGCATGGATCTCCCATTACTTGTAATAGCTCAGTGTGTTACATACATCCATACAAAAGCAGGAGAAGTAGCGCTGTGCCAAATCCTGCCCCCTATTTTCGGGAACTTTTTCTCTCCCTGCAAAGGAGGCATTGTTTTTTCTGCCTCTTTCTCGGGGAGGGGGAGCATTTTGGAGAATTTTCTTCTTGGGGAGGGGGACAGTGTTTCTGTAGGAATTCTTGAGGGGTCTTTCTTTCTTTCTTTCTTTCTTTCTTTTAAACCACCCCCTGCACTTGCAGGAGCCCAGGACTCTTCTCCAGCCAGGAGTTCTTCCTGAATGCCTACTGGAGAGGGCGAGGTCACATGGTCTCCTGGGAGTTCAGACAGAACTGCCAGGCTGGAGAAGGGTCCTGGGCTCCTGCAAGTGCAGGGGGTATTTTAAAAAAATAAAGAATAGAAAGAAGGCCCCTCAAGAATTGCCTACACTTAAAAAAGGTATGTAGAAACCCTGTCCCCCTCCCCAAGGAGAAAATTCTCCAAAATTCTCACCTCTTCCAGCCTCTTTTGCCAGAGTTCTCATTTTGTGCGCGCGCACACACACACACACACACACACACCCCAATGCCAAAAATGGAAGAGTCAAAATTTTCAGCACAGCACTAGGGAAGACAGGACTCTATGGAATCCAATCATGATCCTGCAGTGTTTTGCTCCTGCACCTGAACTAGAATGGATTGTGCCCATGTTTGGTTTTCTTTTTCAGTACTATTTAATATAGTCAGTTCATATCAAATATTTTTAGGGGTGTGCATTTGCTTTGGATGATTCTGAAACTGAAGCAAGCTGCTTCAGAGAGCCTTGGGCCTTGTCCAAAGCAAGGCAGGTGTCCCCCAAAGTGAGCCGAATCCAGGTCTTTCTGAAGCTTTGGGCCTGCTTTGGAGATTCGCAAGGACACTGAGACTCAGACAACTCTCCATATAAGGAATATGTCAGGAAGGAGGAAGGGGTGTAGTTCTGCGACACCTGCTCTAGCTTCTAATCACAGAAAATGATTTTACCAGACTCTCCAATCACAGTGCTGTTGGGAGGGGTGTTGAAGTAATATATTAAAGTTGGTCTAGTCTGTTCTCTGCTTTTTGCTAGTTCAGTCTCTCAGAAGGAGGAACATTTAAAGAGTTGTGGTGGAGTGTTGGACGTTTTTTGACTTGTGTTAACAAACTTGTTATTACCTACTTCCTTTCCCTATTCCAACTAATCCTTTTCTAAAAGCCTATCCAATCCAATCCTTTCCTAAAGCCCTGTTCAACCTTCACTAAAAGCCAATACATAATTTTGATTTGCTCTTGCTATTGAATGCTAGGTAATGACTCATTTTAGATGCCAGTCTCTTCCCTTCACCCCATCTCCCTTCTGGCTCTAGCTGCGTAGATTTGATTTAAATTCCAAGTTATCTTTGTTTGTGAGTTATTCTGTAGCATAACTCTGTGTCTGTCTGACTCTCCGTTTGTTCTTTGTGTGGCTATGTTGTGCATGTGTGAATGTGTTTTACACACACACTTGTATCTAGATTTAGGTGTCTGCAACATGACTGGTGAAAGTAGACTTCACTGCCTCCTCCTTCCCATGGCAGCCCCACTAGGCCCCTGAAAATGCTACCCAGAGGGTCAGGGGACCTTGCTGAATGGGGTGAGCTGTGGTGTTGTAGGGAGAGAGATCCCTTCCATCAGTAGAACCCATCCACATTAGGCAGATCTTGGATCCAACCCACAGTGTTTTATTATAGTGTGCATAAGCATTAGTGTATGAAGTACAAAATCAATACACTTTCATCTGCAAACTAAGGATGAAACAGTTTTGCGGAGGCAAATCCCTTCTTGCCCCAAACTGTAAAGACTGGGCTGCCCTTGCACAAAAATCCCTGTCCATTACTTATCTAGAGGTACTCTTATGGTATGTGCCATTTTCATACAAATTACACACAAAGCAATGCAGGGAGCAAATCCCCTTTTAATATCCCCAAGCTGTAAGGTTGCCCTTACACAGAAATATCTGCACACATCTGTCTGAAATTTGGCAGGCTTCATTTTCCCAGAAGGGGCAATTATGTCTGCAAATTTCATCCAATTCTGCCAAAATATAAAAAGGTATAGACCCTTTAAAAAAAAATCAAAATCTAAAGGCTGCCTGCATAAAACCCCTGCACCTATTTGTTTTACATTTGGCAGCGTCATCCACTCAGAAAGAGCTACTATGCCTGCACATTTTATCCAATTATACCAAAAAGTTTTTTTAAAAAATAGCCCTTTGTTGATCTCTCCATTATAGTCAATGTAGAGACACAAAGCTTTGGATTCTCCAAAGTGAAGTTCTGATTCAGTCCTGATGTGAAGTGGATGTGCTCTGAAGCAGCTTGAGCTGGATCGACAACTTGCTTTAGTAATGAAGTGAGACGCGACCCAAATCTTGTCTTTAGTGCTCACGCTTAATATTTATGCACAATTCTGTGTCACAATATACTGCCTTACTGACCTGCCATCACTCCTCAATGCAATAGAAACGTTGGCTGTCTTATGGCCAAGCTACACGTTCAGAAAAAGCATGTGATACAACCCTCCTGGACTGTGCTACTACAGATTTCGAGTTTCAAATCACATGATTTTTAAATGTGGGGTAGCATTCAAACATGTGCCCCACTTTTGTATTCTGAAGTTGTACAAAGGAGATCTCTATGGTGTGCTTTTTCTGAAAATGTAGTAGATTGGCAGCCATTACTAATGGATGCTGGCTACAGCATTATTATGTGTTTATGAGAGTAACACAACAAAATATTAAGATACCTACTGTCCCTCACAGCTTACAGCACAGAAGTAATGCAGCAAAAATTCATGACAAATCATTGTTATTCCATTAAAAAACAGTTTTCCACAACCTTTAAGATATATCTAAAGGGAAATACTCAATTCTGGTGTTTTTTGTATTCTTAAAAATAATAGAGGAAAGGAAAGAAAGGAAGGTCAAAGAAAAGTTTTTATAAAATTACTGAGGTCAGGGAACTAAGGATTTTTCTGCAGGCTACTGCCTTTAGCGGTGTTGTCTATTAAAACATACATTTGGGAGGCATGCAACCAGTTGCTCTTTTATTGCTTCCCCAAACAAACCCGTTTCCTACAAATTATTCCCATATCTTTTGCACCACAGCCAACTTCCCAGAAAAACAGCAGGAAAACAAAGTGTGAACTCCAAGCAACCCACTTCCACAGAACAATGCACCATACCAAGAAGAAAGAAACTACTGCTTTGGTTTTGCAAAGAGACTTCAAGAAAAAAAAAGGAAGGAGGAACTCTGAAAGTAAAATGGGAAGAGTTGTGTAACTGTAAATATGCAGAAAGCACATTGCCAATTATTTCTAAGGTTTTGAGATTTCAAAATCACCCCCAAACCCAACTGAAATGTACAAAGGCTTTGCATTTCCAGGAACACCTCAGTACCAGAAACCAGTAAAACTTTCTGGATGATAAGCAGTTTGTGTTTAATGTCATGAATGCAGTTTGTATATTAACAATCTAAATACACAATTGCTATACTATGATAGTTTATGTCACACATAGCACACCACTTAATGCAAACTTTAACTTAAGGCACTTTGACAAAAGTACCTGTGGAAAACTGGGTCCAAGCTAGCTCAATTGCAGACTCACCTAGGAGGTCCAACCCTCCCTCAGTTGTCATCTCTGTGCAAGCCGACATACTATTTAAATCATTCTCATTCATTTCCTCATTCATTTCCATAGGACTTAAGACATCCCTTATTTTCTCTTGACTGCGCCCAAAGTGTGTGTGTGTGTATACACATACATATATACAGATTACTATATTAAGCTATTAAGCAATGGCACAAATCTAAGTTGAGATACCAACGAGCCCTTAATTTTGATATACACAATGTCATGTTGCCTTGTGCGTGGATCCTATTTATCTGAATTATTATATACTGTCATAAAACAAAAAGCACACAACTTTAAAAAATCTATGCGGAAAAATTCTATCACTAGAGTGTCTTAGGTGTATATTAGGTTAAAACCTGCAAGCAAGCTTCTCTTTTGGGAGTACGATTCACAGGGCCAAATTCTCCATAGGAACTGATGAGTAGCCACATTTTATTAGCAATGGGATTAGAACCTAAATCTGTCAACTCCTAAAAAGATTTGAGACAATATATTCTAACTTCCTACTATGTTGGAATTTCACTCGTATTATAAAATTTGGTGAGCTACCAAGGTTAATAATAGTTATACTGTAACTGGGGGAGCTCATGTATTTAAAAGGCCAGAGAAACAAAAAGGAGCTAGAAGCTGCCAAAACATAAGAGTAATGAAAGAAAGAGCAATATACAGATAGTTTGTGTAATAGATAAGGGGGTAGATGCATCACAGGATATTAACAGCATCTTTTTTCCTATGCCCGTTTCAGGCTAGTGGAACAGAGGGAATTAATCAGTATCTGTGGGTTTTGGATCCAGCAATTCCAAAGTTGGCAGCAGACACCCTGCTTTGGGACCTTCTGCCAGCTACCACTGCTTTGAGCACTGCTAGTGGAGGCTCACCATTCATGGAGCCATCTGTGGGCAGAACAGGCCCACTGGGGTGCAGAGAACACGCATACACATACGTGAAGCTGGTGGGGCTCCTCTCTGCTGGCTTTCTCTGTGATGGCACACAGATTTTGGAATTCTCCAGTAGGCGTGGCTGGCTCCCTGTCTTTTATCCTCCAGTGATAAGTTAAAATTTTGTCAGGATAACCATTTTGTCAGGATATTTTAAAAAGAAAAATATATTGTTTACCGCTACTTGGGATTACTTTTAGATTGGGGGTGGGGGGTGGAGAATCTTGTATAGATATTTTACTGCTGTTGTTTTTTCAAAATGCAGATTTACTGCTGTTACCTTTTATTTTGCTGTTGCGTGCATTTAAAAAAAATGTTTCCACTTATTCACTTGGCACTTTACTGTGAAAAGAGAGGTTATAAATATTTTAAATAAATAAATAGATCAACAGATAAATGCTTTAAAAATGGGGTGGGTGATCAGAGGGAACCCTACAGATTAGGGTGCATAAGGAAGCAGATTTGCTGCACTGGAGGTATCCTAGGGAAGCTAGGAAAAAACAGAACCTGATGCAAGGTCCTACAGATCACTACTATAAAAATACAGTGTTTGTCAGAACATGTGCGTGCCTTTCTAGACCATCAAATTAAATTAAATAAACGACAGGCTCCAAGAGGCAACGTGACAGCTAAAAGAAAGAGCCAGTCTGTCTTGGGTGCATAGAAATGCAGACCTGGAAGGACAGCCATGGTGTAGGGAGGCAGTGGCCTGGGTGGGTGGCTGGGTGGGAAAGGATGTGATGGGGAACTGGATCCCTTTAGGTGGCAGGCATGATAAAATAATATAAATATTTCATAATTATCTAGTGCCTAAGAAAGTAGACACAGTATAGAAACAAGGTGCTGTGTCAAAAGCTTTCCTACATTCGAAAATGAAAAAAAATGAAGTCGTGCATTGTATATTTAATAAATAAGAGGTGACAGTTCACCACCACATCAGTTTTTGTAATAAAACCATAAAAAGTTAAATCATGTTGAAAACTTTAAATGTGTTTGTCTCATATTTTGTCTCATATTTCTATAATCATTGGAGAAATAAGAAAATGATGGTCTATGTCTATGAAATAAGTTCCATTGCAAAAGGCCTTCAAAATATATTTTAACCTGTGCCTTGGAAAACATCAGACCACAGACCGAGCCAAGGAAAACATCTGAAGCATCCAGCCTCTGCTACATAGAACATAGGTTGTGCACAATAAGTTGGATATGTGCCAGCTTTGTTTCCGTTCAGATGTTTGTTGAAAAATAATATTTAGCCTTCCATGCTGAACAGTGATGCTTTGGTCTAAATCTCCAAAATAAGAACATAAAGAGAGCTCTGCTCAATCACACCAAGGGTCCTTCTTGTCTAGCATCCTGTTTCCAGTAGGGGTCAGCCAGATGCATCTGTGTAGCCTACAAGCAGAGCATGATGGTGTCCCCTTGTTTATCCCCTAGCACAGCCTTCCCTAACTTGGTGCCCTCCAGATGTTGTGGACTTCAATTCCCATAAGTCCCAGCCAGCATGGCCAATGGCCAGGAATCCTGGGAGTTGTAATCCAAAACATCTGGAGAGCACCAGGTTGGGGAAGTCTGCCCTAGGAATCGATATTCAGAGGCATACTGCCTCCGAACATGGAGGTTAAATTTATCTATCATTGATAGATTTATCTTCTATGAATTCGTTTAATCCCCTCTTAAAGACATGAAGTGAAGAAGTATTTCTTTTGCATGACCTGAATCTACTGCCAATCAAGTTCACTGGGTGACTATTGTTGTAATGTTGTTGTGATGGGGGGGGGGGAAAGAAAGGGAAAAATACCAGCCTTTCTCAACCTGGTGCCCTTCAAATGCGTTGGATGGTAACTCCCATGATTGATGGGAATTGAGGTCCAACACATCTGGAAGAGCACCAGGTTGAGGAAGGCTGTTCTACCCTATTCATAATTTTATAAATAAATATCATATCCACCCCCACTCAGCCCTTTGTCCCTCCCCCAAATTAAAAACAAACAAACATGTTCCCAAATGCCCAAATCGTTTCCTCACAGAAAAGATGTTCTGACCTCTTGGTCATTTTGGTTGTCCTTTTCCAGCTCTGTCCAGAATAATTTGGTGTCATCTGAAAAACAGGCTACATGCTGCTCTTTCACTCTGGCTCCAGCTTTTATGAATAAATCACACAACATCAAAATATATAAAAAAATCCTTGAGGAAACCTTGCTCCTTATTTCCTCCCATAGTGCAGATGGTCACAGCTAGAACGCTGCTGCCAATCCTTTTATATGTAAGAAGGCTTGTATCAATGGGTCTGCTCTAAGTATGACTAAATCTGGATCCAACCCAAAGTACCCCAACTTGTTATGTGGTGCTTTGAAGAAATAAAGGTTACATACAAAAGTAAGCAACAAAATCCGCACAGCCACTTTAGTTACAGAAAAAAACATCTTTGGGAGGGAGTAATTTGGAGTAGAGTGTTATGTGTGTGTGGATGTATATATATGGGCATACCTAAACCTGTCCCTCTCCATGACTTCTTTGCTGCAACATCTCCACTTCCCCCCTGTGGGAATGAGGATGGCCATGTGTCCTACTTTACGGAGGACAGCCCCTCTATCTGAACGGCTGTCCTACATTTGAAGGACTGTCCAATCCAAGAGAAGAAAAAGGACCATAACAAAGGGGAGCAGAAGCCTTGAGGTTGTCCATCAACAGTTACCATTTGGACAGCTGATGAAGCAGGCACACAGGTCACCTGGCCACTCTGGGCAGTATCCAATGGGGCGGTATCCAATGGGGCAGTATCCAATGGGGCACTCCTCCACTGGTTCTGCTGGACTCGCGGGAGTGCTTGCTTGTGCAATGGGGGTTACACGCATCTAAAAATAACCCCCAGGACAGATCAGAGGAGTTCCCTTCTGCAAGCTCCACTGACTCGGCCCCGTTCCGGAAATGAGCATTTCCACTAGTTTCTAGGGTTATTTTTAGAAGTGCAAAAGCCCCATTGAGCAAGTGGTCACTCCTGCAAGCACACAAGCACAACAGGATACTACCCAGTCTTCCCCACTATAGAGAGGTGAACTGTATTTCTGTTTAAATTATAGTAATTATTTCTAGATTTGCATCTATACATATAAATTAGCATATGCAGATGTTATGCAAATCTGTAACCTCTTCTGTCCTCTTTTTTGGTGATGCATTTCCTCTTTTTTGATGGTGCATAACTAGCAGGAATGCAGATGGTTGTTCATGTATTTATTCTCAAAAGCACTCATCAGGAATCCTGCCAGGGGAAAGGGGAAACCAGCTTGGGAGGAGAAGATAGGGGCAGAAAAATTGTAGGTATGGAAAGGGTTAAACACCCTTTCCGCCATGCTGCAAATCCCCCTCCCCGTGTTTTTTGTCTATCAAAACCATCCATCCAGGTTTTGTTATATACGTGTGCGCAAATTTTCTGTTCAGCCCTCAGTCACTCCACAGGCTAGACTTTTATGGCAACCATAAAGATTCTTGTAGGTCTAACACGGCATTTTGCTCTGCAAATAAATTGCTTTCAGTAAGACCAACCTGTTTGCACTGACATCATCCCTACAACTAACTGTGTTGCTCAGTCAGACTAAGGCAGGTCTACCTAACACAGCATTTTATTTCCAGCAGTGGCCAATTCATGAAAACCAAGGGGCACTAACTGACATTCAAATGCACAAACCAATGAAGGAGTGGATTTGAGGGAAACTAGTCAAAATCAAAGCACTGGGACAAAAACAAAATCTGATTTCTAGATTAATAGTTTGTGGATCAGGATGCTGACTGCCACAGTTTGGCCTTTTAAATAAAGTTTCAGTAACAGCTGCTAAACGTAATAAATACATTAACTAAATCTAAATATAATAAACTCCTTAAGGCTGTAATTAGTGGCAATAAAGACTTTTCAGCTAGTTTTTGTTAACCTGATGTGTTTTAAAATACAGTTCCAATCAGAATCTGTCTCTCTGAAGTGTAATATTCTAGGAATAATTTCTATACTACTCCTTTGTGAATAACTTCTTTGATGACTGAATTCTCATACTGAGAACATAGTGCATGCTTCCAAATGAGCCAGACTTCTGCTTCAACTGCCAGGTGAGCCATAACTCAGCTAAACTGAAGGATTTAGATTTCAGCTAATTCACCCCTACAGAAGTGAGTGCTACCTGGAAGGTTATGAAACTTGGCAGGGGAAATAGCTTATGAAAAGGTAAATGGTTATCTTGTATAGGGCCAGCTTTGGTTGATGAAAGCACTTCCAGGCATAAAACACCTTTTCCATGACAAGAATTAAAATTAAATGATATTCTCTAATTTAATGAGAATGAAATTCTACTTTAAAATGACTGCATTTTTTTCTGCTTTTTTTACCTGCCTAAAGGGCCTGGGAGTGTTTTAAGTTCCATCTTTGAATGCATTTTCCAAGATTACACCTTCTTCTGCTATATAATAAAAACATTTCTATTGTTTCCTACCCCTTCCACTTTCAAAAGACATCATGTGGTCATAACTGTATCTTAGAGATATTTTTAAATATGGTAAGTGGTATCTAAATCTATTAAATAAATAAATAAATCTATGCAAAGTGTCCAAGGGCATGCAACTGAATTGGTTGTATAATATGAGATCTGGCTAGCTTGTCCATGGAAACAGGAACAGTGACCTGCTACCAATTCCCATAAGTTTGGTGGCTTGAAAAAGTGCTGTTCTGAAGGTAGAAACTACTGGTGGATAAGACTTTCATGCAGTCATGGGCACCATACAGAGATGGGAGAGAATTTCATTCAGTCTGCAGTTTTAAGTTAACTGACCTAATTTGCACTTCCTGGACTAATGTGCGAATTGGAACACAAGTATCCTTCTGATTATGCACTTCTCCGAATTTTGCAGTGTGGTTCTTGGCCCAAAAATGTGTGTGTTCAATAAAATTTCTGAGCAAAAATGCATATATAAAAGAATCTTGCATATAAATATATTGCATGCAATTTCCCATATATTAGCTGAAATTGCATGCAAAATATATATGTTAAAGAAAACACTTCAGGAAAATAAATGTGAAAACTTTTGTGTGCTTTTTTTTTTAAATTGCAGACTGATGTGGAAGTTGGAAGGAACAAACTTCAGTTTGAATACTTGCAAAACTGACATCCACCCCTACACACCCAAGTAAGACTGAAAAAGTCTATACCATGCTGGAGGCAATTTTGAGCAAATGAGCTCCTTCCAAGCCTTACTACCATCCAGAAGCAATATATAGAATTCGTCTATAGATGCTACAAATATTTATTTCATTAAAAATATCCCACCTCTCAACCAATTGGTTCTCAAGAACGCTTGTCTCAATTAAAATGATCAAAACACCTCTCAACCCTAAAGACCAGTCATAGCTACTAAAACAGTAGCTGAAACAGAACACAAATAGTAAAATCTCTAAATCAAATACTGTCAGAAGCTTGACAAAACTGAAGTTTTTAACCGGCATTTAAATGATAGAAAAGTGGACGCCTGACGAATGAGCCTTGGGAAGGAATTCCATACGCATGCACGCACTCACACGCACGCACGCACAAAATCTACTACAAAAAAGGCCCTGTCCGGAGTAGTCACCACACCTCATATGAAAAGGCTGGTTCACCTAGAACAAGAACCCAACAGAAGAATTTGAAAGCAGGTAGGTTCATATGGAAGCAGTCGGTCCCTTTCTTCTAACAACTCCTTAGCAGTGGTTCAAATAGCCTGTCCAAAAGATTTTGGCAGCTGTCCTCCACATGCTTGCTCAGGTCTTGCTTTGCCGGCTTAGATCTGTGGTATGCAGTGGTGTGTTTGACTAGGTACAGTGAATGGAAGGCTCTCACAGTAGGGGTGTGCAGGGAGAAAAGGGCAGGATTATGGTTTCACCACTAGTGGCAGAGGCACAACAGGATAACGACGCAGGACTTAATTTGAAGTAGAATTATTTTGAATGTCAGGGGCATCCTGGAGTATGCAAGGTAATATTAAAGGAGAGAGCCTCTGAACTTGTGAAAAGTGCTCCTCACCCACTACTGCATAAATCACTGCTACACCTTTCACATGTGGAATTAATGTGCAGGGCTTTGAGCAGGGCTGGCCCAAGATGTTTTGCTGCTTGAGGCAAAGGGTAAGATAGCTCCCTTCCATTGCACGTACAGATGACTGTGCAGGCAGTTGAATCTTACCTCAGCACTGGCTATGGTATAGTGTCCTTTGCCATACCAAAGGGCAGCTGGGGTGGGGGGTGGGGGAGCACAGAGCAAGCTGTGTAACACACACACAGCTCTGACCTCCAGCCTCTTCCCCACCCTGCAGCATCTGCTGCCTGAGGTAGCTGCTTCACCCGCCCTAATGGTAGCGATGGCCCTGGCTCTGAGTTTGAGAGCAGTGCTTCCAGGCAGACATGGACATGGAACACCATTTTAGAAATGAATTATCAACTGCATGCCCTGGAATAACCCTAGCGTATTTATGGCTTTTATTCAAAAGCTATAGGGTTGGATCCAAGGATCTGCTTTCCATGGATAGAAGGGCTCCTTCCATGAATGGAAAGCTTCTGATCTGTTGAAGCACTTCTGCTAGCAGAATGGAGAGGAGGTGATCTTTGCCAATCCCCCTCTCCCACTGAAGCCCCTATCCCCCCTGAAAATCTGCTCCAGAGGGTTGGGGGACCCTCTGGAACAGTGTTGGGGGCTGCAAAGGGGAAGGGAGAATCAGATAATTTCTTCTCCTGCTGCTCTCTGGAGTGTGCTGAGTAGAACTCCACTCAGGGAGTGCTTCTGCTGAGAGAGGAGGACATGCTGGACCCAAGCCACAGTCTATTTTCAGTCAACTGCTGTGGCCTGGCATCTTTGTTTTCCTTGCGCTCACAATTATTTCTGAACAGCTGAGCTGCCACAGACATGGCCTGGACTTCTCTTATTTCTCCCTTTCTCCTATGTACTGTCCTTGTGAGATCCAGAACCTTTTAAAGTTCATGGAAAGGCTTCTTTATAGAAGCAAAGATAGTTGCTGCCTAGAGGTCAGGGCAGGAAGCTCTGTGGAAACATAATAGCTAGCCTGTTGATTGGTATTATTCATATTTTGTTTTCTGTTTTGGAATTTAGTGAAGTTGCATGGAAGGAACAGAACAGCCAACCAGGGTCTTTGCCAAGTTATGTTATTTTGGTTATATCAGAACTCCGAAAATAAATCTAGTTCAGATATGTTCTCATTTGCTGTAGTACACCAGTCTTGCCTAAAGCTTCCTCTGCCATTTCTCAAATGGGTAGGTGATCCACTGACCATTTTCACACATCATAATATGCAATCACCTAGTTCAGTGAAATGTAAAGGGCAATTGGTCTCCGCAGCACTGCTCCCATAGGATTATGAAAACTGGTATGATTCGTATGGATCTTTTGACTTCTCTATATAAGGACATAAGAGCAGCCATCTGGATCAGAACAAGGGTTCATCTAGTCCAGCATTCTGTTCACACAGTGGCCATCCAGTTGTTGACCAGGAACCCACAAGCAGGACACGAATGCAAGAGCACGCTCCTGCCCATGATCCCCAGCAACTGGTATACATATGCTTACTGCCTCTGGTACTGGAGGTAGGACATAGCCATCAGGACTAGTAGCCATTGATAGTCTTCTCCTCCAGGTATTTATCTAACCCCCTTTTAAAGCCATCCAGATTGGTGGCCATCACTATATTGGTGGCAGCAAATTCCATAACTTAACTATGTGCTGTGTGAAGAAGTACTTCCTTTTATCTGTCCTGAATCTTCCACCAATCAGCTTTGTAGGATGACCTTGGGTTCTAGTATTTTGAGAGAGGGAGAAAAATGTCTCCCTATCCACATTCTCCACACAATGCATAATTTTGTACACCTCTATCATGTCTCCCCTTACCCTCCTTTTTTTCCAAGCCCAGCAGTTGTAACCTTCCCTCATAGAGGAGATGCTCCAGCCCCTTGATAATTCTAGTTGCACTTTTCTACACTTTTTCCAGCTCTACAATATTTTTTTTAGGTATGGTCACCAGAACTGTACACAGTATTCCAAGTATAGTTGCACCACAGATTTGTATAAAGACGATATGATATTGGCAGTTTTATTCTCAATTCCTTTTCTAATTATGCCTAACATGGAGTTTACCTTTTTTACAGCAGCCACACACTGGGTTGATATTTTCATCGAGCTGTCCACCACAACCCCAAGATATGTTTCTCGGTTGCTCATTGCTAGCTCAGATCCCATCAGGTTACACTTGACACTGGGATTTTTTGCCCCAACATACATCACTTTAAACTTGCTTACACTGATCCACGTTTACCATTTGGATGCCCATTCTCCCAGTTTGGAGATATCCTTTGGGAGAGCTTCACAACCCCTTTCTGTTTTAACCACCCTAAATAATTTGGTGTCGACAAATTTGACCACTTCACTGCTCACTCCTAGGACTGTACAGCTAAACATTTTGTAGTTATTGCCATAAATGCCTGTGTTCAAGCTCTAATATCCAGGTATAATAGTGAGATTTCGACGAGAATCCTAAACACAGCACCATTAAAAGCATGGGAAATCACACCGGCATATTTCTACATAAAGTGTCTAGGCCCAGGATGTAAAGCACTAATCTATAACCAAGTTAGAATTGTTTTTAGTCTTGAGTTTCCCTCCCCCTGCCACCCTACATAGACTGATTTGACAAGTCAGAAGCAATAATTCTGAGAAGAAAACTATAGAGTCATTAGGTTTTGGATTATCGATGCTTTACTTCAAAAAATCCATGTAATTCTACAAATTCATGAAAGATGTGTCTGAATTAAAACACAAATGTTGATAATGATACATATAGAGCAAAACTCTTGACGCTGTTCTGAAGTACACATCTTCTTTCTGAGGCTTGTTTCTTTATTGCAAACTTACTTGCATTTGCTGTTTCACCTCAAGCAGCAAAACGTCTTGGGCCAGCCTTTCACCTAGTAGCACAGACAAGATTCGAGCCAAGGCCTACTTGATTCATAGCTCAGTATCTTAGACCCAATGCTACACCAGCTCTTTAGTATAGCACCCATTCATCTGTGCAAAATAATATATTCAGTCCTGACCACATGCAGTGTGAGCGATACCTGTTTCAGGCATATACACCTTTTATTTACTTTATTTATTTATTGTGCATTTTACTCATTTCCTTTTGTGCTCTGCATTGCTTCTGACTTGTACATTCAGTCTGTGGAGAAAACAAAAGCCTGCCCAGATGGAAAACAAAGCTCCAGAAGCAGATGTGCAAAATAATGCAGAAGCCACTTTCGTTCTTTACTTTGCAGTGTGATTCACCCAAGCATTGCTCCTGCACCGATCATATCCCTCTTAACAATGCTTGTACAGGAGCAGAACCTGGGCATCCTTTAATCTCCATACCTCATGAAACTTCTTCTGTCCAGAATAATTTTTTAACAGAACAGTCATGCTTTCCATTTGGAAAAGTGGTACAGTTCAATGGCTTTCATGAGTAATCACTGCACAGGATTTGTGGAAATTTCATAAATAATCCTATAAAATGTCAACAAAATGCAGCCTTGAAATGAATCTGTAGTCTCTCTCCAATAGTACTGACATCTGAAAGGGGGTCTCAAGATGAATCTGCTTAAGTATGTGCTCATTAAGAGGGCTGATTCAAAGCCTTGCAATTGTTTTAGTTGTTTATGAATCTCGGCCTTCATCATGCTATGAAAATGTGCTGTCTCCTAAAGATGTTCTTTGCCGATATGACACACATTTTGTATTGTTTCACGGCACACAAGTATTAAATCTCCCAGAGGTAATCCACCCTTCTTTTAACGGCTGATGACAGGTCCAATGCCTGAGCAAAATCAGTTGAAGGAAAGGGAAGTCTTGTCGGAAACGAGATTAATCTTGTAATGAGTGTTCAGCCCTGATAACCCATCTGTGCGGAGAACTGCTTTAACTGGAGTGCAATTAACCTTCACCTGACAAGTTCTGTCCAACTGTTATAAACAACATTAAAGGCAACCCCCACTTCTGTGCAGACTACACAGTCACATTTGAATATTATGGTTACTATTATGTACAACAGGTTACTAATGGTAAGTCACAGGGGGACATATTGAATGATACTAGGCATGATCTCTGAAGCATATCTCCAACTATTTTAAATCACTGGGCTGATACAATTTGATATATTTTGTTGGTGAAAAAGCTTAGCAACAGGTTCAAGTGGGCAGCAGTTGACTGACTTTTCTGGAAAATACCAAGGTACCCAAAGTGGTCTATTCTAGGCCCAGTAAATATTCCTTTGTTTACATGTATTGACAGATGGACTCTTTGTCACGATTCTAATCTCTATTTTTAGTGGTGTTTACATGTGTCTTCATGATCTGATCTCAAACCAAGATGGTGGTAGTTAGGGGATTTTAGTGTGTGTGTGTGTGTGTATTTTTATATTATTTTTTACTTGAAAATTTAAAACATTTATTAAAGAATCAACTTTTAATATGATAAAATGGCAATGGTTTTTCCTCCTCCAGAACAAAGGTTAGACACAGTCCAGTAGATTTCATAACAGAGATTCCACTCAGTTTACAGAATTGGGATTTCATACTTTCTTCCTAACATTTTTTTAATCACATTCCTAACTTCTAAGGCAATAATATTAAAACCGAACTTCTCTAATTGCACTAATACTGAACTATAAAAGCAAAAACCTCTTTATAAACACAATATACATAAATATAACACATCAGTAGAAGAGCAGTTATTGTGCATTATTCTGGGAACTAATTTCTATACATTAAACAAAGGTTCCGCAATGATGTGTACCAAATCTTAAAAAGTGGCAAATTTCTGATGAACTTTTCTATTGAACAGAAATAGGTTTCTTTTTAATGAATTAGATATTAGTGGGCAGGAAGTTACAATTGAAAGATCTTCCTGTATTGGTAGTCCTTGGTTTGGTGAGCTATCAGAATAGGAAATGGAGGCAGGAAGTATCTGTCTACAGGCTCGTTATCATTACCGTAAGTGCTGTGCAGTGTATTTACTGTTTACCAAAGTAATAAACATATTTGTTTAAAAAAAGACTTTTCAGCTCTCAAGAATGGTAAATTCCCATGAAAAACACTACTTTATTTACTAATAGCCTTTATAGCATTGTTCAAATTCCATAGCATTGTTTGCTTTCTGTTCAATCATAAAAAGGAAGAGATGTTTCCACTCAGCATTCCAATGACTGCATTGTTTAGAAATGGGAGTGAGGCTCGATTGTCATTTTTGTCCTCTCTTTCACCCTTCCTCCTTCTCTCCTTCAACTTAAGCACTGTATTTAGATGCTAGATGTTCCTGTTACCTTTCTGTTCCACTCTAGCACTCTGATCATAATTGCTGTTTCCCTGTGTACTGAGAGTGTTAGAGGCTGTCTGCTCCATGTTGCTCTCACCACATAAAAAGTAGCTAAATGTAGAAATCAAGCTCTCCCCTAGAGGCAGGCAGAGAAAACAGGAGTGGAGCATAGGCAAACAGATAGGGAAGCAGCATCTACTTGCTACTTTTCTCCCTACAATCCTGTTCACACATTCATCCATGAAGAAATGAATTTGTGGTCTGGTGGGGAGGGGGAGCAGGATTGGGCGTCCAGGATTGGATCCCAAGCTTCATATATTCATCTGAACCCATTAATAGAGACTATATGCATACAAGCTGTGTGGGCATAGCTTTCGTATGTATGATCAGGGATTCAACAAAATGTAGAAGGCCCAATAACACAGAGGGAGTCTATGCTTATACCATTTCTATAGGAGTAGCCTGGTATATTAGACTATCACAGCAAAAAGCAAAAAGCAAAAACAGCAAAAAGCAACAAACTACATCTGATGAGGTTGTAGCTGTACTAGAGAAGTCTTTAGTACAGCTTTCTCAAAACCTGGCACTGTCCAAATGTTGACTACAGCTCCCATAATCCCCTGGCCATCATCTGGCTGGGGGGGGGAACTGAAGTCCAACACATGTTGAGCATGCCAGGTTGCGGAAGGCTGTTCCTAGTCCATGAAAACTTATGCCATAATAAATGTGTTTGTCTTTATGCTGCTACAAGACTCTTTGCTGTTTATGCTAATGCAAGTTGTAGGCCAGTTCTTAAAAATAACTGATTCTGAGGTTTGATGCTTAAAAAGCCAAAACAGACCTGGAGCATTTAATGTTTCAGGTTTTCACACACACACACACACACACACACACTGCTTTCAAGTCCTTGACAGTAGAACCCACTTAATTTTTTTGTTTAATAAAAAGCCTGAGGTAGACAATCTTCAAATTACTCAGGGAGCTCTGGAGTAATTGTATCCCCAGCACAAAGACTATAATAATAATTTGTGCTGGTGTATCTGCTTATGATGCTGCAGTGTTTTCCCTGTAGTGTCACCTTGTGCCACTGCACTGAGTGCAGCAGTACTTAAGTCCCTTCCTGAACATTTATTTGCAGCTATCATTGGTACCGAGCCTTCTTTAATTACCTTCCGTCTGTTGTATTTTTCCTATCACAAGTACATATGTTACGCTATGGTTTCATCCCCTCATGCTAGAATTGCCATTCAGCTATATAACTGTAGTGCTTATTTAACTAGACCCAGATTCGCAGCTGGTCTACATTACAGGAGTAGGAAGTGTTGGCCTTTATCCTTCCCTATCTATGCAATTTTTCAGAAACAAATTTTACCTTTAAAACTATTACATTCCCCTTGTGGGAATAATTTTCAAATTCCATTTTTCACATACGTTTACGTTTGAAAATTCAGTCAAGATGCACTTTTCATAAAATTAGGCTCATTGGTCATGTTTCCTTTAGCACTGTTTCCTCAGGTGAATCGTTGTTTATTTAAACAGCATCTATAGATTTCAGATAATGGCAGAAAGCGAAGAGGATCTAAAGAGCCTCTTGTTGAGGGTGAAAGAGGAGAGTGCAAAAGCTGGTTTGAAACTCAACATTAAAAAAACGAAGATCATGGCATCTGGCCCCATCACTTCCTGGCATATGGAAGGGGAAGAAATGGAAGCAGTGACAGATTTTATTTTCTTGGGCTCCAAGATCACCGCAGACGGTGACTGTAGCCACGAAATTAAAAGACGCTTGCTCCTTGGGAGGAAAGCTATGGCAAACCTAGACAGCATAGTAAGAAGCAGAGACATCACCTTGCCGACAAAGGTCCGTCTAATCAAAGCTATGGTTTTCCCAGTAGTAACGTATGGCTGTGAGAGCTGGACTCTAAGGAAGGGCTGAGCGCCGAAGAATTGATGCTTTCGAACTGTGGTGCTGGAGAAGACTCTTACGAGTCCCCTGGACTGCAAGGAGGTCAATTCAGTCCATCCTAAAGGAAATCAACCCTGAGTGCTCATTGGAAGGACAGATACTGAAGCTGAAGCGCAAATATTTTGGCCACCTAATGCGAAGAGAAAACTCCCTGGAAAAGACCCTGATGCTGGGAAAGACTGAAGGCAAAAGGAGAAGGGGACGGCAGAGGATGAGATGGCTAGATAGTATCACTGATGCAATGAGTATGGACTTGACCACGCTCCGGGAGAGAGCGCAGGACAGGAAGGCCTGGCATGCTATGGTCCATGGGGTCATGAAGAGTCGGACATGACTGAACGACTGAACAACAACAAATAGATTTCAGAGAAAGAACTATGGCAAAGAGAAGACTTGGGAGCGCAATTCCCAATCACCCTGCACTTCAGTGAAGGTCATGAAAATGTCCCATGCAGTGGCTGGAGGATGGGCAGGAGCCCTGCTAGGGTGGATTGTTCCATGTGTTGCTCACTATTGACCTTGGATCTTTGACACAACACAGCACAACAGCTTGGAGAAAACAAAGGCCACAACTTTGTTGCTTGCAAACTGGGGAAATAATCTTGCCAAAGATAAGCACTCTAATGTCCTGCTGAAATAGGACAGATGCACATGGATAACTCTCCCATGGAAATCAGTTGTTGAATTTAAAAATGTTTCGCATGGGCTGGATTTTGACCTGGATCTGTAATACAGACTATTCCTACCCTCTTTAACTATCATTTGTCTCCAGCGCAGACAACTTTTCTACAAGTTTTGTCATACAACGTAACTTTTTGGGTGAAGTTTTCAGTAAAAAGTAAAGAAACCCTTTCCAATTGAAAAATAAAAGAAGAAACACCCAGGACTGAACGCAGGATTGATGCTTCCTCTAAACTTTAGAGTCTAATGGCTCAGAAAGAAATTTTGCTATGTTCACAAATTTACTGCTCCCCAGATACAATGTTATGGCCCCGCCAACTTGTTATGTTGAGAGTGAAGGGTATACACTGACCATATTCTGCTTGAAAAGTTGTATGTTATCCACCGTGTGGTAAAGAGCACCAAGGATGTAAAAAGAAAAAAAGCATTAATAAAGGAAGACTGCTATATAGCTAATGATCATTAGAATGCAATTCTCACTATCCAGAGCTCAACTAACAATAAGGTATTTCCTTTCCTGTCTTGGCAACTGCCATTCCCTAGGCCCAACACTGAAACACTCATAGTAGTTGTAATGTAATAAAGAACATTCACAGTGTTTACTGGAATCACAAAACTAGAAGAGATGAAAACACAATCCATTCTAGGGTAATCCATGCATTAGTACTCTTCTGCTCTCCCGTCCCTCCCCACAAGATCCGACACGCAAGTCAGACATTTCTGAGCCCCAACCAAAAAACTCATGGACTCCATTGAAGTACCTGTAGAACAAAAAGGTTCAGATGACTCAAAAAAGCAAGCCAAGCCTTGTGCTTTGGGTTCATGAGTCCATGTGTCTAGTGGTACAATCCTATCCTCAAGTTACATCAGCTGAATGAAGAAAGAATTGCAGCTCAATTCCTTTATGCTGACATAACTCTAAATTATGGTGGCATAGTGAAATCACAGTGTAGTAGAGAACCCAGAATTGCCAATCATGCCACTGAACCAGGGCTATTTAGGCCCCAGCAAGGGGACATGGCTCATACATATCACGATGTGCAGCATAGGACTACACCTCTCAACGCCCATGTCTAGAGAACTATGGGTATGCAAATGGGAACTTTAGTGACAAGGAACTTTGGTTTTAGGGCATTTGGCAAAAACAGCCAGGGAGACCAGCATATATAGGAAAGGAAAATGAATAACATTTGTCTTCTCAGAACAACTGGGACTGCAAGGACAAAATAATCAGTAAGCAAGAGAATGGGGTGGCCGTGACCCAAAACAAGATCCTTACACCTCCTCAATCTCTCCTCTCAAGACCCCACCTCCAAGAAAAGTGGTGGGCATGCAGAAGACTCAAACACCCTTGATCCCAGAGTGTCTCCCATTCCAGACCCTTGCAATTAGCGGTAGCTGTTATTGATTTAAGAATTCTCCCTGACTTAACCGTAAAAACAACAACAAAATCCCATATTCAGAGGGCCCTGGATAAATATGTCATTTGCACAAAAAGCAGCACAAAGGGGGGATGTTAACCACAACTCGCCCCCAGGCAGGAACTGCAGATGGAGTTGCTTCCAATGAATGGGTATTGGAATGGGCTAGCCCAGAGAGCTAGGTATTCAGGTGAACCCTTTGATGCGTACATCAGGCAAATGCACATCCAATGGAAGAGTGGGGATCTGGACTGAGACATGAAGTGGAACTCTTCCTCAAGTACTCAGTCTCTAACACCTAATCATTATAATGATACACTAATGAGTATCTAGTTACAGGAACCATCTGTTGCAGCTGCTACCCATTATTCATACTATCTCCATGTTTCTCATAATTCTGCAGAAAACTAGACAGTTTTTGACATTCTTCTTTAACCACCCACACTATGCAGATTACTGGCAAGCCCTCTAGTAGCAGCAGCAGCAGCAGCAGCAGCAATTAGTAAGAAACCAGCTGTTCCAATGTGGAGCTGCCATCTTTTTGCTCTAGCACAGCTCCTATAGATTTGAGAGCTCTTTAACAAGACAGTAATAGAAGAGTTATAGCTATACCCAGCTGGGGAATGCAGTGATTAGGAAAGCGGCACTTCTTACTCTACTGTTTGTTATGCAGCGTTCAAAGGCACAACAGCCTTGGTAGCAATCCTCCACGATGCTTTAAGAATTCACTCCACCAGTGCATGTCTTAGGTTGCTGTACTGATGAGGGTTGGCACACAGGGCCCTTTCCACACTTGACTTGTTCCTCACTTCAGGATGAAACACACCATGGGAGGCTCACCCTTTGGAGGGTTGTCCACCATCACAACACCAGGGATGGGAGTCTGCCTGTATCTTGTCCACAGTCCAGCACACCCTTCCCCACCTGGTGTCCTCCAGATGTGCTGAACTATAAGTCCCATCATCCTCAACCCACAATTGCTGGTAGTGGTGATTGGAGTTGTAGTCCAGCACTTCTGAAGGGTGCCAGGTTGGAGAAGCTTGGTTTAGCTACTGGAGCACCCAACAGGAGTGTCTTTCTGGTTCCTCCCTATTGGTTGCTAGTGGTGTACTAAATCACATAGTTGGGTTGCATGAAGGTGGTGGAGGAGGATTTGGATAAGATTTGGTTGGGAAATAACTGGAAAATGCTAACAATCAACCAAAGGAACATCAGGGAGCTGGAACGGATGAAATGAAAACAGATCAGCAAAATGAAAGTTACCATGGGCACAGCTACCCTGCTAGACTGCTCTTTTTGGCACCAGGTTAAGACTTTCCTGTTTTCCCAGGCTTTTAAAGTTTTTTAAAGTCTTTTAAAACATTTTAGTATTTGTGTATTTTATTTTCTTAGTCCCTGCAATGTGGTTTTTACCTCCAATGCCTGAGGCCCATTTGAGGAAGACAGCTACCTGAGTGAAGCTATTGGATCTCCCACTCTGGTTATAACACTGCATATGTATGTTGGTATCTTCCTGGGTGATCATATCTAGGGATAGAAGCTGTGACCTTTCATGTGCAGAGTCTCTGCTGTTCAGCTGAGTATGGCTGGGATCACTGTATTCATGGGATGGCGAAACAGGGCCATGTGAGGGATTAGGCCCTGGGAGACTACAAAATCCACAGGAGCTTCTGGGAGCCCTGGGAGACTACAAAATCCACATGTGGGAAAACCATAAGCAGAACATAAGTGTAATAGCATCCTCCCACTCATGTTCCCCAGCTCCTTATCTCTCCCTTGCAAATGCTTCCCCACCCCCACAAAAGAAACCAATACAGACATGTTGTGTGCAGTGTTATAAGCACTGTCTGTATAATCCTTTGTCTCATAGTAGGACTCGAAAACTTCTCTAGGGGAACTTGCCTCCTACAGGTTCTACACGTAGGCTTCTTCTCAGCTAGTTGGCTCTGGTTGAATGGTATAACTCTCTCTCCTTCTCAACTTATTTCTAAGCCACCTTTATGGATAGAACCTTAAAATTAGAATGACAGCCCTTCCTTCTGTTTCTGGCCCCAGAGTTTTCCTTGGCAGAAGAGCAAGTTTGCAGATTTTGGGCTATCACAGGATTCAAGCCTGTTTTTTAGAAGCACTGGCTTCAAGCATCTGTTTCTGCCCTCCTGACTACTTGGCTATGACATTAGCTGTGCTAGAGGGGCTGCCATAGGTTCTTCCCGGCAGCATGTTTGTGCTTTGTGCGTGGGAGGGGGTATGATATGGAAGTGATGTCATTTTCGCATTCATGCCAACAGCACAGTTGATTGGTGCTTTATATACAAGGCTAATGTGGAGATATCATTGGGACAAATGATATGAGTGAGTGGTGCTTGGGGGTTTGTTGGAGTTGCTGTTACTACATTACCACTTTTTTCTGCTTTTTTGCTACACTGGTGTAAGCTGTTTTGTAGTGGCAGCCATCTCAGATGGAACATAGGATTGCCCTATTTGGAGATGAGTTCTTCCCAGCACAAATATGATAATCTATCAAATCCTGAGCATTAGAAAATTGAAGCCCTTATTACTGTGGGTTCTGAACAAAAGATAGCTCTGCAATTCTCTTTCCTTTCCAGGTTTCTTTCTACTTGTCTGCAAACCAGGATTACTTTAACAAAGGTAAAAAGTACTGAACTGGACTGTTTTAAAAGATATAACCTGGTGGATAATGTATTCGCTGTTTTTTAAAAGTAATTATTTTCCTCACCATGTTTACAGCCTTTACATTTATCATTCAGTCCAGCTCCCTTGTTTGCTTGGTAAGTTTACTCTTGAGGACTGCTTACCAAACCTTGTTGAAACCTCATGGACCTCTTTGAAAAAAGATAACATGTATAAAGATAGCATTTATTTTAAAAAATAAATCAAGTACTAGACATTTCTTATCCTTTGCTCTTTACTCAGAGAATCTTATTTATCTGAAAGCCAACGATCTGGATCATTTGGTTTAATCAGGAATAAGCAGGGATCAGATTTAGGGTGCTTCCAGGTGGAAGGCTCCTACCACTGCCAATCAATATGCATTGTGTAGCTATTCCATCTTTTCCTCCTTAACAGATTTTGTTGTGGAAAGAAAAAAAAATGGAAGAAGTGGTGGGAAAACATAGGAGGGTTACAAATGGAAGGCAATGATGTCTGGACCCACCCACCCCCCAATTCCATGGATGAGGCATGGTGATTGCACAATAAAAGACTTGTGTGGAAGCACCATTAGTATCTACATTTTACAGGCAATTTGTTTCTGCTACGTACATCAAGTGCACTATTGAGTAGCCCTGAATTTTACTTTAAAAAACAAACGAACAAACCTGAACATAACATGCATTTGCATAAAATCAAAGCAAATGCATTATCTAAGTGTAACAAAACTATTATTATATTCATTTATGTAGTAAGGCTCGCTGATTCTGGGGTGGCCAAGATTTTACTAAGGGGTGCAATCTGGAGATATGCCGCATTAACTGAGTAGCCCAGTCTCACATATTTCAATGGCACTTAAGCACATCTTCTTAGTTGTGTCCATTTACCAGATGAAAGTTAAGCTTTCTATGTGTAAGTGATCTAACGGGCTAAACAACAACAGAGTGGTAACCTTTAACTTTGGTTTTCATGCAGGTGATCTATAATAATGTGAGCAAAAAATAAAGGGGGGGGGGAGAATTGTATGCTGCTTAATTCCATTATATCATAGTCATACTTGATTTCATATAGAATCTTTTTCAAAATCCTGGGTTTTCTTCACTGAATTATATATAGTCTGAGAAATATAAGACAAATTCTCTTCCTATGCTAACAATCAAGATATCTTTTCTATAAAAGAATATGGTAAATGTTAGTAATTATTGTAATTGATGTTGAATTACATAAACTGATTTTATCAGGATAGGAATTATGCAGAAATCAATTATATAACTCCAGCTACCATTGAAACCTCAAATATTCCCATTCTAAATATGTAGACATTTTATCTCAGATAGCAGAGCATCCCAACCAACCACAAAAAAGGAAACTAGCAATTAAAAACTGCCTGTGTATATGTTCCGAGGAAGATTAGGTGGTTTAGGCTGAACCAACTATCCACAAGTGTAATTAATCAGTACACCATTTCAGTATATGTAGTATTAACTAAAATAGCCCTTCAGCACATAATCGTCATTGGACCAACAGCCAAGGGAAGCAAAACAGCAGAGCCTGATGCACAGTTAAATTAAATTGAAGGTAGACATTTTTTGTATTTTACATTCCTCCATTTCTGGATGACAAGAAAAAATAAACATTGAGATAATTATTGTTATTCTAATCAGGTAGCAAGACTGAATTTTATGCCTATTGAAAACTAGATGGCTGTTGCTTTTGATTCATTTAACACAGACTACAAAGAGTCTACAGCCATTGGGCTTGCATATATATGATATATATATTCTGTACTCTATACTTACCTCCAGCTTGCAGTTAGTGTTACAACAGCAAAAGGATGATGGACATTCAAACAAAACTTTGTCCACTTGTACAACCATTTTAAATTGGGTTGCAAATATATATATTTCATAATGACAGCATCCAATAGATCTAGATAAGCAGACTTAATAAGATATAACAAGATATAAAATGTAATCCATATATCCCACTGACGTTATAACAGAACTTTTATTTCTCCTCATGAAACTACCACTATTTTATCAACTTCTGCAATGAGACAGTTTGTACCCTATTCAAAAGCAACTGGTGCTAAATATCTTTCAGAGACATGAAATACATATTATCCCCTTCCCCCCATTCCAGTCTATTTGGCTAAATCTATTATGTTCCTCAGGTTTCAGTTTGCAACTACATATTTATGAATACTCCCACTGAAGTCCTATAGACACTGAAACTACTCCAAAATTAGTAACTCAGCTATGAATTTATTTTATCCACATGCAACAAAGTCTGGCCTTACATGTTTAAAGCATAATTTTAATATACTGTGCTTATTATGTTTTATGTATTTTAAACCCTTTTTTTTTGGTAAACTACCCTCTGAGGGCAATGTGCCCTGAAAGCCAGGTTAGAAATCCATTTAAAGAAATATAAATAAAACAAATAACGATGCAAGTGCTGGCATGTACTGTATGTATCAATCGGTGCCAATATTGGCTAATAAATGCATACTTGACTATTTCCATCTCACATTTATACAGTAGTGCTCAGGACCCCGAAGTATTAGATGCTGAAATAGGCTTAAAAAAATCCCTTACCCAGAAATACTGTTGCAGACTCTGATTTTGCATTAAGGTAAAAAGTCATGTTTAGTGTGAATAGGGGATTACGGCACACCAGTATAACCAACCCAACTATACTTTTTGGGGACACCAATTAAATTGTAATGCCAATTGCCAGGTTTTTAGTCTTGGACACAGCAATCATAATGCTATCTTGTAAAAAATGTATCACATTCAAAGCCTATAAACTAGCCTTCCCCAACCCAGTGTCTTCCAGCTGTTCTGGACTACAATTCCCATTGGCCCCAATCAGCATGCCTAATAATCAGAGATGATGGGAGTCCCAAACATTTGGAGGGCACCAGGTCAGTAAAGGCTGCTAAAACCTGAGACTGGCCTGTTACACTTCTTACAAAGCAGATTCATTTTGAACAACAGAAATGTATTTAATGCCCCTCTCCCATAGTCCAGTCGCTACTCTAGTAAAACCAAAGTACTTTAATTTAAGCTGGTTTAGCTCCCTCTGATTTTAGTACGATAAAATAAACCTAACACACATTTTAAAAGATTGTGGATCAAGCAATTAGTCAAATAACTTATCTTATTACCATGCTACATGTAATGAGAAAGAAATGATCTGGCCAAAAAAAAAATCTTACTGGAATATTTTCTAAAGGGTCCACATTTTCACACCAACAGATCTAGGGTTGGAATCAGACTTAGACATACTTACAGTAGACCCACTGAAATCAGTGGGACTTAAGATCATTAATTTATATGCAATTTCCACTGTAAATAAAATGTTCATTATTTGAATATTTATAAACTGTAAATAAAATATTGATCTGAAGAATCAACAACTTTCCTGATGGCAGGTGCTAAACTGCAATTTGTTGGCAAATAAATAAATAAATGTAGCTGTACACTCATAAAAATGTTGACTAATAAAATACTAATTTATCATATTGGTATATTAATTGCTAACATTTTCCTGTATAGTAATATGTGCCTGGAACAGAAAATAGAAGGCCCAAAAATAAATTGTGCATAGGTATGTCATCAACTTTAAGTGCAACACACAATAGCATATTCTATTATTATTTTTAAAATGTAAAAAATGTGAATAGAGAGGGATTTTGTCAATTTATTTTATAGCACAACCCTATGCATGTCCACTCAAAAGTCCCATTGAATTCAACAGGACTTACTCCTAGGTAAGTGTGTATAGGATTACAACCTGAATTATTCAAATAATTCAACCCAAAGAACCCATCTGTAGCTAGTTTTTATCTTTCATTCTGCAGAAGACATTATCAAACTCTACATCTGTAAATCTCATCCTACAGTTCTTGCAATTTTCATTTCAAGCCTAACCTGCACAGCGCAGAACACCTTTACATCAACAGTACAATCAATAGAATTGAATTTATTCTGCTTTTGATGTATAGGTTCAACACTTAATTTTCTGCCATCAATGCTAAGCAAATTCAGATTTTGATATCTTTAGACAGAACCATGAAAACATCCCTGACTAAAAAAAAAGAGGAGAAAACATCTTTCTAACCATAAAATTAACATGAACAAGAATTCTCAGTAGTTGGAAATACAAACTCTTTACTGAAAAATATCAAATGAAGTACAAAATTACAAAATGAAGTAAACCAGTCATTATTGTGAAATCAAGCTCCAACTTAAATACCTTCGGCTGCAATCCTAAACACATTTACTAGTGAGTAAGCCCCGCTGAAGCCAGACGGACTTGCTTTCCAGTAAATGTTCAGGATTGTGTTGTGAATGTTCTAGTCTTGTTTCTATTATTACATATAATCCTCCAGTCTTAGAAAAGTATAAAAGAAGTTCGTGTCATGAATAACATAGTGAACCTCTGTATGTAAACTTTGATGGAGAGTTCTTCATTAATATAAATCCTATTCAATTTCATTAGGTTTTAAATTGCACAGGGCTTGTTTCTTCAGTAATTAATCTTGGGTTATTGCCACATCTGTGGTAATGAGCTACTGAAAACGCAGGCACAAACCATTTATTACTTATCTGAACAACAAAATAATCCTAGCCTCAGCAAAACTATCACCTTGCAGTTATTTTAAACAGTATCTAAGAATAAGGCTCAGAAACTGGAGTCACAAACTCATGATCAATTTTTATTATCCTCAGATTAAAAACCAAAAACCTAAAACACATCCTAAAACATCAACTGAATTACCATAATAATTTAAGTAACATTTAACAAAGGTCTTTAATATTAGATAAAATATCTATTAAATACAAATCAACGATATCCAACTGATAGTAGTATTTCAATTTCTATTTAAATCTGTTTTATCCTTATAAATAAAGGCAATGTTCAAAAGCATCCTAAAATGTGTTAGTTAAATTCTCAATAATTACTTTTTCCCCCTTACGGCAGTCCAGAGTCTAATTCAGTTACACATCCAAATCTGTTTTAAAAATGATAGCGACAAGAACATTCAGGTCTTCCCTCAAAAGGGCTTTGCAAGTATAATCCACAGCACTGAACAGTGAATTTTTAAAAAACACCCAGGTTTTTCTGAGTTTCAAGTTTTTAAGCCTTGTGGACAGGGAGTAGGAAAAAGGAAATTTACTAGGCAGTACAAAGGAAATCTTCTTGTCCTCTATTGTGGCTGTGGGGGTGTTGCCCAATTCTACCTTACTGCTGTTTAGAAAGGAATTTTAAACAGAAACATAATTTTAAAAAAAGTCTAATAAAAAGGCATTCCCTTTCTTACCTTGATAGTGCTCGCCATAATGCAATCTAGCTTATTGATCGCTAATAATTGTCAATAATAATTATTGCTTCACTCTGACCAGAAAGTTTTGATGAAGTTATTTAGAGCGGATGAGATTGTGCTAACTCTGGGAAATGAAGTCAGCCAGTGGCAGGAAGAGGTTTCTATTGGTCCTGGCTACTGCAGTTTGAAGAAACAGGATATTTGGGAGCTAAGAGATAAGAGGTCCTAAAACAATGTTGTTTTTCTTGACGATATGCAGCTACAAGTTTTTTTTTTTTTAATGTCAATTGGCCATGACAGTGTCGGCAGGTGTGATATGATGTGCAGTAAATATGGTCTGCCACACCGAAGCAGGATGCAGATGTCACATGAACTGGGCCAAATTTGATATGGGGCTCCCCAGAGAATTAAATATTTAGGACCAAATTTAGGTTTGGGGCAAATTGCTGTTACCTTACTGACACCAGTGGACAGCCACATAACTACCATTTCAATTTCCCATTGCCTACAAACACAGGAAGCTGCTTTATACCAGGTCAAACTATTTGTCCATCCAGCCGAGTACTGTCCTTCCTAACTGTCGGCTCCGCTCCAGGGTCTCGGGCAGAGAAGGGTCTTTCCAATGATCTGCTACTTTTAGCTTGAGATGGCAGGGCTTGAACCTGTGCTTTCTGCATGCAGCGCAGGTGCTCTACCACTGAGCTATGTCCCTCCCCAAAAGAAGACAAGGAATGAGAGAAGACCGGCATCAGGATCCAAACTCACTCTAGCCTGTAGTGCTCTGCCAGTCACTTTCATTTGTGCATTCTACCTGCAGAGGCTCCCTTTGGCTACTGCAGTGGTTAACTTAATGCCTAGTGTCTGTTTAAGAATGCAAGAAAAGATATGCTGGATCAGACCAAGGTCCATCTAGTCCAGCATTCTGTTCACACGGCAGTGAACCAGCTGTCTGTGGCAAACCCACAAGTAGGATGTGAATTCAACAGCACCTCTTGCCCATGTTATCCAGCAACTGTTGTACATAGGCATACTACCTCTGATACTGGAGGTAACACATAGCCATCAGGACTAGTAGCCATTGATAGCCTTCTCATCCGGGAATTTGTCTAACCCCCTTTTAAAGCCATCCACGTTGGTGGCTATCACTACATCTTGTGGTAGCAAACTCCATAATTTAACTATGTGCTGTGTGAAGAAGTACGTCCTTTTATCTGTCCTGAATATCCTTTATATCCTTCAATATCTATTTTAATTGCTTATTAGCAATAAAGCTGGCCTCATTTTTATCAGAAAAGTGTGTGGATGATGGGTAGGCAGGCAATATTACAGAGTGAAAATTGTATTCGCCTTCAAAGATTTAGATAGGGTACTTGGACAGACTTATTTTATCCTTACGCAGTGCTGTATTAACAGCAGCGCTATGTTCTGGATCTTTTGTCTCTAAAGGAGCCTTCCCAGCCTAGGTCCCTCCAAATGTTGTGTACTACAACTTCCATAATTCCTGACCACTGGCCAAACAGGGTGGGGAAAATGGGAATTGTAGTCAATAACATCTGGAGGGACCCAGTTGGGGGAAGGTTCTATAAAGTGTCTTCATACTGACCTCCTGGATGTCGAAGATGAAGGACACTTAGCGGTCTCACCTCTTCACATTTACATATATTACTCTGATTCAGTGAGCCTAGGAGCTTTTCTACATGAGGCTGTTAATCCACTGTATCTGCTTTTGGCTTCATTACAGAATTGAGATCTTAGCATTATACAAAGAGCTTTTCCTTTCCTGCTTTTCCTCTACATTGCCTGTAAGTGGCTCTGTGCTACAGCGGAATAAAGCAATTAAACAAGTAAGAAAATAATATGTTTTCTTTTTCTTTCACAAATAATACCCTATTTCTTCCACTCTAAAAAAAACCAGGAAAGTGTTCTTAAAAAAAGAAGCAAAACTGGGGGGTCATGACATCATCTAAAGAAACTATAAACAACCATGAGTAAGGAATGACGAGTGCACAATAAATGCCTCATGTGGAAACATTCTTTATGTATCTTTGAATGTCAGGCATGTATTAGTACATGGTATGCAAGTCTGCTCTCACAATGGAGGCTGCTCTCATAATGAAAGTTTGCAATGATAGAATTATTTCCTTATGAAAATAGTGATTCACATTAATATATTATCTGATGCAAAAGCTGCCCTTTCTAGTTGGTAGAAAGTCTTGAGGTATGCCTTCTCCCCCACCCCCAAATTAGATTGATAATGAAATGCATTTCCTTTGTAGTGGCCTCTACATTGTGTTGAGAATCTGATTCATAATAGCTGGTTTCTTATGACAATTAAATATCCAATACTACTTGGTCTGTATGGAATAGGTTCTGACAAATTAAAACAAAAAGCATGTTTTAAGGCAACACAGCACAATTCTAACTGAAAAACAGTACCTATATGTCCTGCCTTACCCCTCAAGCTAATTAGAACCGCTCATGCTCATGGATAAAATATTTAAAATGTGCCACCTCCAAAGTATTTTTTTAAAAATCATGTCATTTATATTTTAGTGTTTTGTATAACAAGATTGAAACATTCCACTTTTTCCATAGACCCTGGATTTCACCAAGTTAGACAAGTCCAATAAGTGGAAATTCATGAAAACTAAATATGACAGATTTGTCATAAAAATCAAGAGAACAGTTAACAATGAAAGTGTTATATAAAACCATTTTCATTATAAATAGTAAGAAAATAGAAGTATCAGGAACAATGGTATTTCTTGGCGTATGTTGATTTCCCACACTTTTCATCTCTAACCAATGAACAAAATCCAATTGTTGTTGTTTCTAAAAAAGATCAAAACACAGAACAATATTTAAGCTGAGACACTTCTGCCAAAATCATAGAATGTTTTTGTACTCCGAAGATAAAACTTGAAGTGCCCATTCTACTTTTGTAGTTGATAATTATCTGACATTTCCTCACAGTTATTTTTAAAAAAATGAATAAATGCATTCTCTCTCAACTGGAATTCTTTCTGTACCCAATCAACTCCTTGTTTTAGCTGCTCAAAAATTATGATCAAGTCCTTCAAAGTATTACTTAATAGTTCTAAGTTATCTAGTATGTCATTTATTTCAGGAGTTTTGTTCCTGCCTTTCCACTCTAAAACATAGTACTTAAAGTGGCTAAAGTAATATATTAAAAACAAGTAACATTTTTTTAAAAACAAGCACAAAACAAAAAAGACAGCAGGAGTTTTTTTAAGGACTACCAAAAGAAAGAATTTCCTGAGTAAAGAAAAATCAGAGATGGGTCAAGCTGAAGTCCTGCTGAAGCAAAAATAAAAATTCAGGACTATGAAATTTGAGAAGAAGGATCCCCTTCATCCCCAGGCATGCAACTGAATTTTCCTAGTGACACAACAGGAATATCTTATCCTCTTACTGATATTCAATGGCTGTCCATACTGGCAGGGAGTGGGATTCTGATGGCAATCTCAGTCTTCAACTTATACCCATTCATTTTAATGGTCTGCATAGGACCTACATTCATAGACTTGCATGTCCATAGCACTCTCTCCACGTCATTGACAACCATAAGCAAACAGTTTCTGTGCAAATCTTCAAAATGTATGTGCACTCCTGGCCACCACCACCATCTGCACATCCATAAGCAAGGATGGACCCAGAGTATCCCCAAACTATGAAGCTGTTTCTTCAGGGGGAGTGCAACCACATCCAGAATTGGTTGAAGACTTCTAGGATCAGCCAAATCCCCAACAAACAGTACTTCCAGCTTCCAAGATAATGGAAGTGAGAGACAGACTTGGGTGTCATCTCCATATTGATGACATCTCAGCCCAAATCATGGGATAATTTCACCCAGTGGTTTCACATAGATGTTTAAAAGCATGGAGGATGAGATGGAACCTTGAAGACCCATATTCTGGAGTCTACCCCCCAGGAAGGATTGGAGCCACCGCAAGATGGTGCCTCTCAAGCCCCTCCTGCCAAGGCAGCATAGAAGAATATCATGATTGATAGTGTCAGGGTTTCCCCTGAGCACAGTGATTGGCAGAGTAGCTCGTCTGAAGAGGAACTGCAAAATGTGGGGGAGAAAATTTCCCAGGCCTGGACAGAGATGGATAGGCTTACTCCTCAAGCTTCAAAGGCACAGCTGAATGGAGAGGGCCCCTCTTCACCCATCCCTGTGACAGATAGCGAACAGGGAGAAGGGGGGCTGGTAGAGCCTGAATTCTTAAATGCTAGATGCAGATGCAGAGACAAGAGAGAAATGGCAGGGGCAGAGCTAGGCGATCTGCCCAATTGGCCTGGCGGGAACAGCTGCGCTTAGAGTCCTCACGAGATAGAGGCAGATCCCCACCCCTTAAGTTAGGACAGCAAGCTCACCTGTTCCTGAAATGGTGGGCAACTTTCGTAGTTTTCCTTTGAACTCCCTGAAGGTATTTCCATTGTAGACTGTGGGTCACTGACAATTAGCATCTGAATGACGCATTGAATTAAGTGGATTAAAAAGCCTTGGAATTGAAGTCTCTTGTCTGTGTTGTGATTTGGCTTTTGAAGTTTTGCAGCAGGGGCAAAGGGAAACGTGACAGATAGCATCAAAAGCTTCTGAAAATCCAGAAGACTCAACAGAGTCACACTTCTCTCTCTCTCCTGATGCAGCTCATCCACCACGATGACCGAGATAGTTTCAATTCCCTGGTTGGAAGCCAGACTGGAATGGATCTAAATAATCAGTTTCATCACCTTACCATTACCTTACCGAAAAAGGGGTGTTCCCTAAAAAGGGCAAATTTGGGACAGGTCAGTAGTTGGTGCCCATTAATTACATTACATTACATTTATATACCGCCCAATAGCCAAAGCTCTCTGGAAATCGAGTCCAGAGTCCATATATTATAAGAGTTATATAATTATAAGAGTTATATATTATAAGAAGGAGTCTCACCACTACTTCTTTAGCAGAAGCCACGATCTCAACTTCCTTCCAAAAATCATTTGTGTGAATCAACAAAACTCGAGCTCATAAAGGTTCTACAAATTCCAACTTGCAGCTCAATCCAACTTGTGCCCATATCAGCTTCTGCCCATATCAGCTTGTGCCCATATCAACTTGTGCCCAGCTTCTGCTTCTTTTGCATGAAAATTCAATTGTCTTTTCATGCTAATTTTTCCAAATGTCCACATCAATTGTGCACATTTTAAAAAGTACACATTTTCCATCAAGTGCGCGTATTTTGTGAACATTTTTTTTTTGCTCTGAGAATTGCATTACAAGTGCCGAAATGTATAGACTTTGGCGGCGGACTGCATTGGGGTCCCCTTTGGCTTCCAGGAGGTGCGAGCTGGGTAAATCCTGGTAAAAACACACACCCTGAAATCAGTTTCTCATACATCCCTATTTATAACCTCTTTGACCCACTTCCTTCGCCCTGCCCTGTAGATCTAATTAACCATAATGGATATGGGTCAAAGACATGGGTCTAAGAGACACGTGATAGGCATCTTAATCAACAGGCAGGTTCAAGTGCGAAAAGACAGTCCTTAAATTTGCCGATCCTTTTGCTGATTTGCTGATCCTTTTGCTGATTTGCTGATCCTTTTAAGTCTTTAAAGGCCAAAACCTTTAACTGAGCCTGGAATCAAAACAGGTTTTGAGTGAAGATCTTGTAACACTGGCATAATACATTCATGATGGTCAGTCCCCGTCAATAATCTGGCTGCCACATTCTGAACCAATTGTGCTTCTGGACATTCTTCAAGGACAGGTTTATCTCCAAATTAAATCAGTAACAATATACTTCATAGTTAAATCGTTCAGATCCAACACAACCTTAACGTCACAGTTACAGCAGAGTCTATACTGGGTGTCATAATCCAGCAGTTGCTTTGATCAGTTTTAGTTGGTTTCTGCCACCGATACTGACAGGGCAGTTGTGTTTTGATCCCTATCTCTAGAGAGGATTATCTGCCCTTTTTTTAAAATCATCACTGAATATGGATGATTTCCTCTAGCTACAAGCCACAACCCATCTTCCAGCTCTGGGCAGAGTGATACAGCAGGTGCAGGTCCCAATTCCAATCTTCCCTGAACTGAACTTTTTTTTTACCTACTCTCTTCTGGTTTCTGGCCCAGCCAAGGGAATGAAATGTCTCTGACTTTCTTTCAATATGATTTTCTTTCAGGAATTAAGTGTGCATTTGCTTTTTTTTATTAGGAATAGTATAAAAGTTATGTATTAAGTTTAAAACAAAGTGTTAATTTTTAAAATTAGAAAGTACACATGTGATTTATGCCCTCAAAGTTCCATTTATAATTAATGGTAAGCAATCAGGGACAGATTGCTAAATGCAAAAGGCATGTTTAGATCCAAGTGATTTCCATGGAATGTAGAGACACCTAGGGTTCATTTAGTTCCTAGGAACAAAACAGTCTGTTTTGGAAAGGGAATTTGAGTGCTTTGGAAAATTTTATGGGGAGGCATTAATTTTATGCCAATAAAATCACATGTTTATAATACTTTGTCAGGTTACAAGCTCATTTTCTTAGTTTTTCGCCTGCCTTAAAAACATCCCAAAATAAAAGCAGTGTATAGATAGAACTTCACTGGGCCTGTTATATACATTTGTCAAGCTAAATATGTGTCTGAGCTTGGGGAATAATTATATCCTTATCAAGTTTTCTTCAAACACTTCTAACAAGACTTCCTCTTTTTGATTGACTCAGGAGCACAAAATACTTAATGCATTCCTGGCATAAATAAATCTTATATAAATGGACTTCCGACAGTTGGGAGTTCTATCCTTTCCCAATCATGCTTTAAACAAACTTCCCTGACTAGCCATCTCAGTTTTCAGCTACTTGGTGATTGTCATGTTTTACAGTACATGCCACAAATGACGATCACCATGCAGTACGTTAGCCATGTGGAAGCCCCAAAACATACTTCCATAAATAACATCACAAGAGCAGCTGTAATATGCAAAGTGGCTCACCACACCTATCAGCCCAGTCACATGTAGTATTTCCATACCAGCACTACCCACTTCCAGGAATTCATGTTGCTCATGTGGCAACTCTCATTGCACTCGAACCAGTCTAACTGGTGAACTATTTCATACTTTGAGTTCTCTGCTGCCACGCTCAGCAGAACAACTTGCTGGCACGTAGGCTGCTTTGTGCGTGCCTTCCAGGGGAGGCGGGGCCAGGCACAATCATATCACTATGCTTGTTGCATCATGAAACAGCTGGCATGGGGGGCAGACTTTGGAAGGGCATATATACCTGCCCCACTCCCCACCCAGAATCTTTGCATCTCTTCTAAGAGAGGCGTGCACATGCCAAGTTTTGCGCTTTCTAGGCTGTGTCTGGGCCTAGTTGGATGTTGCAGACTGTTCTTTGCCTTGTCAGGCAGTTCCTCACCAGCATCTTCCAGCTTCCCTGGCCATGTCTGCTTCCTGCAGGGAGCACATACATTAACCCTTGCCTTTTGCGGGCCATGTTGGGCCAGGTCAGCTTTTGGCCATGTGCTGTAGCCTGTTTACTGGCAGAGCCAGGTTGGATTCTTCCAGCATTTGTTCTGCCATGCCTGCCCCAGTGTTTGTTGGTCCTCTGTTTTATTTTATTTATTGAATTTCTTAATCGCCCATCTGGCCAGTCACTCAGCCACTCTGGGTGATGTACAGCAATGCAATTTTAAAACAATAAAATTCTACTTTAAAACATCGTATTTCTAAAAATACCGTAGCCCACCCCAAATGCCTGCCTGTACAACCACGTTTTTAATGCGTGGCAGAAGCTCATTAAAGAGGGGGCATGGTGGAGTTCCCTAGGGAGGGAGTTCCACAGAGTGGGGGCCACCACAGAGAAGGCCCTCTCCCTCGTCCTCACCAGCCTAGCTGTCCTGGCTGATGGGACAGAGAGAAGGCCATCTGAGGCTGATCTTGTTAAGCGGCCTGTCTGGTCTTGCTGGAGGTGCTCCTTAAGATAGGCTGGGCTGGAACCATATAGGGTTTTAAAGGTCAAAACCAACACCTTGAATTTGGCCTGGAGAACAACTGGTAACCCGTGCAACTCCTTCAGCACTGGAGTGATGTGATCATGCCAGCAGCTGCCTTTAATCAGGCGAGCCGCCGCATTCTGTACCACCTGCAGCTTCCGAACCGTCTTCAAGGGTAACCCCACGTACAGCACATTACTGTAGTCTAGATGAGAGACCAGTGCATGTACTACTGATGGGAGCAGATGGTCGAGAAAGTAGGGGCGCAGCGGCCGTGTAAGATGGAATTGGTACAGCGCTGTCTGGCTCACAGCTGACACCTGAGCCTCCTTGGACAGCTGGGTGTCTAAAATGACCCCCAGGCTGTGGACCTGGTCTTTCAAGGGTAACCGTACCCCATTCAACACCAGGTCAACATCCCCCAACCTCCTCTTGTCTACCACCAAAAGTACCTTGGTCTTCTCGGGGTTCAGCTTCAGCTTATTCCTCCCCATCCAGCCACTCACCGTCTCCAGACATTTGGACAGGGATTCTATGGCCAACCTTGGTGAAGACTTAAATGAGAGGTAGAGTTGCGTGTCATCTGCATATTGATGACACCGCACCCCAAACCTCCTGATGATAGCCCCCAGCAGCTTCACATAGATGTTTAATAGCATCGGGGAGGAGATGGAACCCTGTGGCACCCCACAAGTGAGCGGCCACGGGTCCAAAACCTCCTCTCCCAGTGCTACCCTCTGGTACCTGCCGGAAAGGAAAGACCGGAACCACCGTAATACAGTGTCTCCAATGCCCAACCCCTCCAGGCAGTCCAGGAGGATACCATGGTCAACAGTATCAAAAGCCGCTGAGAGGTTGAGGAGAACAAGGAAGGAGCATTCACCCCTATCCAAAGCCCTCCTCATATCATCCACCAAGGCGACCAAGGCCATTTCTGTCCCGTGCCCAGGCCTGAAGCCCGATTGAAATGGATCTAGATAATCAGCTTCTTCCAAGTGTGCATTCAACTACATTGGCACTACTTGCTCAATCACCTTGCCCAAAAATGGTAGATTCGAAACTGGGAAAAAGTTGTTCAAAACTTGGGGATCCAAGGAGGGCTTTTTAAAAAGCGGTCTTATCACTGCCTCCTTGAGAGCTGATGGCATCACTCCCTCCTCAAGGGAGGCATTCACCACCGCCCTGATCCCCTCACCCAGCCTCTCTCTGCAGCTCATAATGAGCCAAGATGGGCAAGGATCAAGAAAGCAGGTGGTCGGCCGTACAGATGAAAGCACCTTGTCCACTTCATCAGAAGGAAGAAGCTGGAACCGACCCCACAAAACTGGCTTGCTACAGGCCGCCTCTCGCTCGCTAATTGTATCCACGGCGCACGAAATAACACTCCTAATCCGATCAATTTTATCCGCAGAGTGCCTTGCCAAGGCCTCACAGGAGGCCTTAGAATGCTCCAGCGGTTCCGGAGCAACTTTTAGGGCAGGCAAGCTGCCTTTAGCTCTATCCGTTTTAGAATAGTGGGTTGTTTGACCCTAGTACGAGAGCTTCACAGAAGGAAGAGTACCTGTATGATTATCCTTTCCCCCATTTTTTTTCACGGGTCTGACTCCCCACTCCTTTCTCTGAGGGGATTTTAATTTTTTTCTGCCATTGTTGGCCTCAGTGTAGTAAGGCCCAGGTCTTTAATAGTATAAAGCATTTCTTCTACCCACTACTTTACTTTACCAGTCCCCTTTTTATATTGAATGTGTTTGGTGGGGGCTTTCTTTGGTTTGGTTTGACAATTGGGAGGCTTACTGTTCTCCTTTTTTAAATAATAATCATTACACTTGTATATATGCACATTTTGAATGAATGAATGAATGAATAAACACGCTTGGGACCTATTCCCCCCCCTTTTTTATTTTACATTTCGTTAAGGCCTGTCTCTAATATGCCTCTTAAAAGAGGGCAGGACAAAAGGAAGGGGAAGCAGCCTGCTACAAGACCTCCTCCAAAGCCTGCCAGTCCAGTGATGTCATCCTCTTCAGATGAGGATGATGGCCCTGATTATAATCTGCTTCTTGCCAGGATTCAGTGGCTTGAAAAAGGCCTTTAGTGGGTTGAATTGGGGGAGCCTAATTCTTGTTGAGCAGAAGTGAAGCGAAAATAAGCAAGCCAAGAAGGCCAAGCTTGCCTCTGATGCTGCTGCCTGTTTATCTGCTTTAGAGAATCTGGCTGGGGATCAGTTTTCAGACATGGATGCCGGTGTTGGTGCTATGTTGAAATCGGGACATCAGGTACCAGATGTGAGGAAAGCTGAGACAGAAGGAGATTGCCAGGAATTATGTGTGTCTTACTTGGTGGCCCCTATTAGATATGACAACTACTTGAGGGGAATTCTGGACGTAATTAACCAACACTGCTACTTATTAAAGGATGTCCCGAGTTGTCAAGATGTCCCATTGTTTATGTATAAAGGGATACAAAATATCAGGGATCTTCTAGTACATAGCACATGTGGAGGAACCATTTCATCTACTAGGTATGGCATCCTTGGTAAGGAAGTGTTGGGCAATTTCTCATGTGGACATTGTAGTGTTTGTAAAAATTGCCTTACTGGGAAATACTTTGTCAACCCAGTAAATAATGTGAAATATCTCCATAGGTGTTTTTTTAACTGTAACACTAATATTATATGTGCGTGTGATAAAATCTATGTCGGCATGACCACGAGTCATCAAAATGAGAATTTGTGAACACGAGTTGCATAAGGAATCAGAGAACACAGGCTCCAACTGTTCAACATTTCCTAGAACAAGGATATAATGAAAAGGACCTCAAATTTTGCTGCATTGAACAAATTCAGGAGCAAGGACCTCAACTGCATAGGAGATTACTGCAGAGAGAACTCTTTTGGACATACACTTTAAGGACCAAAAGTCCCACTGGCCTCCATGAAGAGGTGGATTGGCCAGATATGGGTTAAAAGCCAGCTATAGTAGTGATTGTGCTGTATTAGTGAAGCTGTAGAATTTGTCCCATGTATATATTGTGAATGTAATAAATTGGTTGGCCATTATCAGTAGTTTAGTATTTGGTTATGGATTATTTATATACTATTTAAATATTATTATTATTATTTTTTTTTGCTTTAGCTTTACCTGCGAGATCTTTTTTCAGAGACTGTTGGTTGGGCCCTTTAAATAGGAATACGGTCTTTATAAAGCCTGAGTCAGCACCCATTATTTCAAACATCTGGTGCTATTCTAGAGAGAGAGAGATAAAACAAAGGGAATGAGGTTTCCCAAATTCCACGGTCAGTAAACACTGACGTTGGAAGCAGGAATTATAAATATTATTTGTATTATTTTTACTGCTGAAAATTTATGTAAGTATTTTTATTTTTTGTTTAAAATTACTATTTGGGGACTTGCAATCTTTTAATTATATGCTGGTATTTTTTGTTTAGGAACCCTCCTAGCCTTGAAGATTTGAGAGGTCCATTGTAGGAGGGCGTTTTTTAGCTTTATTATTGCTTTATGTTTTGGTTCTGATAAGAACTTCAGTTATAAACCAATGGGTAAGTTCTTGCTGAATAAAAATACTCATTCCATTAGGTAATATTATCTTCCTAACCAACAATTTTATTTATATTCACAGGTTTATTTATTTCTCTTAAGTGTTTGCTTTAATGTGTGTATACATTTTTTTGTAGTTTGACCACTGAGGAAGACCTGTGTTGAAACGCGTTTGGTCATTTTATATTATTTCATATTGTGGTTGTATTGATCATTTTAATCTGTGTTTTTCTAGTAAACTATTTTAGTATAAAGATTCCAACAAAAAAATTTCTTTAGAGTTTCTAATTGCACTAATTTGTGGTGCATCCCAATTCATTGTTGGTTGTGTTTTCAGCAGTTGGGATACCTATCTCCTTTGTGTTTGCACTATGTTGAAATCGGGACTTCAGGTACAGGATATGAGGAAGGCTGAGAGGGAAGGGGATTGCCAGGAATTAGATGCATCAGAGGTTTTGGAGTCTGGTGAGTACAGTCCTTGCACAGACACTAACTAACACGGGAAACTCAGCTTGGCCTGATGTCCCATAGAGTCCAGCATTTGCTCCTCTAGCTACACCAAGCTGACCAGTTTCCCCTCCACTGGGCACAGCGGGTGACACTCAGACATGGCAGGGTAGGGAAGCTGGTTCTCAGTGGCCTTATGCACATCATTTGGCTCCTTGCCGCCAGGTTTGGCAAGCTGCCAATAGTGCTGCTGCCCAGGAGACATGACCTTTTCCTAGGATTCCTGACAGTGGATATAATTCTGTACCCATCCAGGCTTTCCCATATGGGGAAATGGCTTTGCCTTTTGGTGATCACCTTTACTCTTCTACAAAAGAAAAAAATTGGAGAGGGGAGTATGTTGATGTGTTCTCTTTGTTTATGGATGTGGAGAAGCAAGATAAGGATGATGCTGATAGGGACAAAGAAAAGATTGAGGAAGCGCAAAGTGGATCAGACGTGGGCCAACTGCCTGCCTGATTTTCTCATCTTTGCTGGGGTTGTTGTTAGGGCGCACATCCCTGGAGGGCTCTGTCCCTCTTTTAGTATCTCGACATCAACTACAAGGCTGATGTTGATTTTCTGGGCCCTCCATAGCTTCAATATGATCAGGCCTTCAGGATAAGAGCTGCCATTAATCCTGCTCTCAAATGGGATGAGCAACAGCCCCAGCTTTGACTGAAAATCATGACACCAACTAGACCTTTGCAGTGGTCATCTGGTGAACCACATGATGGCATCTGGAGCTTTCCACAGGCAAGGGGGGCAGGGGGTTCAACAATGCCCGCTCTGCTCAGAATTCAGTCCCCAAGGGTCCCGCAACAGGCGCCCTTGCCATTACTGGCATGAATGCTTGATCTGTGGGGCAACTCATCTGTTCAGCAGATGTAGCAAGAGTAGATAATGGTCATTTAAGGAGAAGCAAGAGCAGAGAAAGGATAGCAGCCCTGGGCAACTTCTTGCAAAAGGGGCCCAGCTCAATTGATTTTATTAGTTTTGGCAACTTGCTGCAATTGTTTCTGAATTGGGTGGGGCTAGGAATGCTGGATAAATACAAGATGGATTAAAATGAGCTTGGATTTCTAAGAACCCAACCTGCAGAATCCGCTGCAGAGCGACCACCTCAGGCCCTGCGGAGTCTGTGGACTTTTGGATGATTTTTTTTCTTTCCTGAAATTTACACATATAAATCCGTAGAAAAATACATAAGTGAGGCTTGTGTGGCGCAGAGTGGTAGGCGGCAGTAATGCAACTCTCCCCACGACCTGAGTTCGATCCCAGCGGAAGCTGGTTTTCAGGTAGCCGGCTCAGGTCCACTCAGCCCTCCATCCTTCCGAGGTCGGTAAAATGAGTACCCAGCTTGCTGGGGGAAAGGTAGTTAGGACTAGGGAAGGCAATGGCAAACCACCCCACTATACAGTCTGCCAGGAAAACGCCGAGGAAAAACGGTGTCCCCTCTAGGGGTCAGTAATGACTCGGTGCTTGCACAAAAGGAACCTTTCTTTTCTTTTTTTCTGTTGAGGAAACGTAGAATGGAATAGGGGACAATACACTAAATGTTACGTACTGGAGTAAATTATGTAAATACTTACATAAATGTTTCTGTATTTTTCCACATGACGAAAAAAATATCCACATCCATCTGTGGGCAGATGATGGAATGAAAGGCACCTGGCAATCCACAAAACACAGGTGGAGCAGATTTTACACAGCTTGTACATCCCTAGTGGAGGCTAAATTTCTCAGGCTTGGCATTAAATATGGGTTTAGGATGCCCTATCAGAGTGAGTGGTAGCATTATATGGCTGCTCACCTTCTCTCCATTCAGGGTATGGAGGAGGTGGTGTATAGAAAGATCACCAAGGAGGTCAATGAAGGGAGGTGATCTGGCGTTTTAAGGATCTAAAGAGCCTCTTGTTGAGGGTGAAATTGGAGAGTGCAAAAGCTGGTTTGAAACTCAACATTAAAAAAACTAAAATCATGGCATCTGGCCCCATCACTTCCTGGCATATAGAAGGGGAAGAAATGGAAGCAGTGACAGATTTTATTTTCTTGGGCTCCAAGATCACCGCAGACAGTGACTGTAGCCATGAAATTAAAAGACGCTTGCTCCTTGGGAGGAAAGCTATGGCAAACCTAGACAGCATAGTAAGAAGCAGAGACATCACCTTGCCAACAAAAGTTTGTATAATCAAAGCTATGGTTTTCCCAGCAGCAACATATGGCTGTGAGAGCTGGACTATAAGGAAGGCTGAGCGCCGAAGAATAGATGCTTTCGAACTGTGGTGCTGGAGAAGACTCTTACGAGTCCCCTGGACTGCAAGGAGGTCAAATCAGTCAATCCTAAAGGAAATCAACCCTGACTGCTCATTGGAAGGACAGATACTGAAGCTGAAGCTCAAATATTTTGGTCACCTAATGCAAAGAGAAAACTCCCTGGAAAAGACCCTGATGCTGGGAAAGATTGAAGGCAAAAGGAGAAGGGGACGGCAGACGATGAGATGGCTAGACAGCATCACCGATGCAATGAACATGGACTTGAGCACACTCCGGGAGAGAGAGGAGGACAGGAAGGCCTGGCGTGCTATGGTCCATGGGGTCATGAAGAGTCGGACACGACTTAACGACTGAAGAACAACAACAACAACAAATGCTTACGCTGACGGCGTCACTTTTGGGGGTTCTTCCTAAAATGGCTATCGGCAAATATTGCTTGATTCACCACCTATCCTATCCTAAGGGAGAGTCTGTTAGTGATGCTATACCAGCTCACCAGTGCTCAGTCAAGTATACATATTTTGATGCTGCAGTGTGCATGGTGTGTCAGTGAGTGTTGGAGCGGAGCTAGCCAAGTGTGATGTCAAATCTGCTTTTCACCATTTCCCGGTTCATCCTGTTGATTTTGATCTGTTAAGTTTTTGTTTTGAGGGGCAATTTTTTACAGATAGGGCATTGCCTATGGGTTGTTCAGTGTCCTGTGCTGTTTTTGAAAAAAATAGCACTTTTAATTGAATGGGCTTTGAGGCATTCCTCTGGTGTACAGAGTACTGCCCATTATTTAAATGAGTTTTTGTTTGCAGGCCCAATGGGGTCAGATCAGTGCAGGGCCTTGATGTTGGAGTTTAGTAAGTTAGCAGCATCTTTAGGTGTTCCACTGGTGGATGAGAAAACTGAGAGCCTCTTTCCTTGCCTTACTTTTTTGGATATTGAAACTGATACGCAGCAACAGCGTTGTAGACTCCCCCTAGATAAATTGGTTAAGCTTAAGTCTCTGCTGAGGGGATTTGTTGGGTGTTACAAAGTGACACTAAGGGGAAATTCGGGAGCTTATTGACCGCCTTAATTTTGCATGCAAGGTTGTGTCCCCAAAGTGGGGCTTTTTGAGGCGTTTATGTGATGCCATGTGTGGGGCCAAGCTTCCGCATCATTATATTCAAATTACGTGCGGAATACGGGCTGACTTAAAGATCTGGGTGGATTTCTTTGATGAAGATTACAGGTATCCTTTTGGAGGGATGAGTTTAGGTTAGAGGCCGAGCTTCAGGTTCAGTCAGATGCCAGGGGTTGTATTTTAGAGGGCAGGTATGCTGAGCCATGGCTGCAGGACTGGGTTGCTGCTAGCATAACTAGGGATCTCACTTTTCTTGAGTTCTTTCTTGTTGTGGTGACAGTCTGGTTATAGGCTGAGGAGTCTGCTAACTCCTCAGTTCATTTCTGGTGTGACAATCTAGCTGCGGTGCTGGTGATCAATTCACTATCATCCAGATCACCCGGGATTATTTCTGGTGTGACAATCTAGCTGCGGTGCTGGTGATCAATTCACTATCATCCAGATCACCCGGGATTATGGGGTTAGTGAGGGTTTTTACACTCTGCTGCCTGAAATTGAACATCCTTTTTATAGCATGTCATATTCCAGGACTGAGCAATGGTACTGCCGATGCTCTGTCTTGTAAACAGATGGAGGGATTCCACTAGCTTTGTCCAGCAGCAAGGGACGTAGTGGAGGCAGTACCAGACCTGCTTTGGAGTCTTGGAGGGGTGAGGCTCAGAGGATAATAGGTTTGGCTTTGGTACCAAGCACCAGGAATAGCTACGCTAGAGCACATAAGGAGTTCATACAGTTCAAGAAAGATGCAGGTTTGAGGGACGTTTGGCCAATCCCACTTGAGCATTTGATGCAGTTTTGCATCTTTGTTAAGTGCCAGGGAATTTTGGACTGTTCTATTAGGGGGAGCTGGCTGCTTTAGTTTTTGTTTCTAAGGCACAAGAAGGGGGCCAATACTGGGATTTTAGGCTTAGGAAAATGTTAGAGGGTTGGAGTAGGGATCAGAATAAGGTCAAAATGACAGGGTGCCCAGGTTTTAGTTGGTCTTTGGGCCCAGTGGGAGGTTATCTGTTTTTCTGACTACAAGGCCCATTTGATTCAAGCTGTGGCTCTCACTGCCTTTTACGATGTGTTCCATATTAGCGAGCTTGTTGCTGCTGCTAAAGGTGACAATTCTGGAAGGGCTCTGAAACAATGGGACAGTTGCCTTTCAAGGGGCTATATATCTATACGTCTGTGTTGGTCTAAGAAAGACCAGCAACGTGTGGGATCTGACATTATGCTGGCACCCTGCCTTGAACCGTTACTTTGTCCAGTTCAGGCTCTGCGTGTTTATTTGGTGGCCAGAGGGCCTGCAGAGGGAATTCTGTTTCTACATGAGGATTGGATCCTTTTAACCAAAATATTAGTTTTAAGTTTTCACCAAGAAGGCTTTGGTGGCTTTGAGCCTTGGGGCTTGCCATTTTTGTACCCATTCTTTCCAGATTGAGGTAGCTTCCACAGCCACAGTCATGGAATTGCAGGCTACCAATATTCAGAGGATGGGTAGGTGGCACTCTAAGGCTTATAACAGATAGGTCTGTTATTTTCCTAAATAGTTGAGGTTGCTTGTTTGTTGTTACTGCTTTGTTAACTATTTTATTTGTTTTAGGCAGACCACAGCTGAGGGAGAGGCAGTGTGTCATCATCTGTGGCAACAGCTTGGTCTTCTGGGCTTGCTGCCAAGCTCGCCATTCATCAGTTGGCCCCCGCTTGGGCTGCTGGCCACAGTGGAATGGATAGGCCAGAGAGGCATGAGGTGGCACTGCCTGCTCCCAGTTTTGTTTGAACAGAGACTTGTGTGCTTCCTCCTCATGTGCTGCTTATCCATTTGGGAGGCAAAAATCTGGGCCTTTTGAAGGTCAAGGATTTAATCCTTCAGGCTATTGCTGACTTGGCAGTGATCCAGCGCCGCTGACCTAGACTAAAGCTTATATGGTCTGCAATCCTTCCTAGGCATTCTTGGAGCGAGGAAGGGGGCCCTCAATGTCTGGACAAGGCCAGGAGAAGGGTTAATCAGGAATTAGGAATGCTGTGGCCAAGGGGTTGGGTAGTTTTCTGATGCACCCAGAAATACTGTTTGAAAGGCCAGAGTTATTCCGGCCCGATGGCATGCACTTATCTGAGTAGGGTAACATTTTGTTTTTAGAGGGTCTGCAGCATGACCTGTGGGCTGTTTTGCTAGGCCTGGCGGGAGAAAGGGGCTAAGCACAGGTTTATCCCTTTATCGTTGCAGGGTTGTTTGAGAAAAAGAGCACCCAGAGGCAGCTTCATGGTGATTGGTTGTTTCATCATCTTTTCCTTTGGGTCCTGGGATGGGATGGGAGGGCAGCCTTTGAGGCCTGACTGTAACCCACTCTAAGACTTGGGTGATGGTGAGCTAGAATGGCCTCCCTTATTAGGCTGTAGCCAGCCAGGCTCAAGCCAGTAAGCATGGCTTGTGGGTGGTGCTGGGATGCCTCGCCCATAAACTCACTGCAGGAGGAGGTCCTTATGGGACTCCTGCCTCAGTGCTTTCCCACACAGTTTCACAGACCACACGGCATAGTGGTTGTTTGAGAAATTTAAATAAAACTGTGGCCCTAGTTTCATTCCAAACTACATGTGTGCGCACATATGCATTCACATGGATGCACACGCACAAACTGTGGGAGCAAGGCACTGGGGAGGGCAGTTAAGGCCTTTGGGCTGCAGGTTGTCCGCCCCCCTCCCCCCAATTAAAAGAATCAATATTTTATCCTCATGTTCAGGTCACTAAAATGTTATAAAGCTATTTTTGTGAATTTTTACCATTGTACCTTCTCTGCCTTTCAGGATTGTTAAATAATTTCATTTTCTGGTTCTTCGCACATACACATTTTCTACAGAAAAGCAATGAGTTTGTTCTTTGAAAGCATCAGACTTTATTATCAGCTGTGATACTAAAGAGAAAATGGTCCTTTCTCCCCAGCTAATTACTTTCATAAATGCATTCTTTCAAAATCTGAAAAAAAAAAATTGATGCAGAATTTAAATGTGTCTGCTTAGAAGTAAATAATTTCAATTCTGCTTACTTATAAGTAAATATTATTAGCATCACAGCTTGCATATCATACAATTAAGAAAGGTGGGTAGCAGATTCAGTAACGTGGAAATTGTCCTAATTTTGATGGGCCAGTTTGAACTCTGCAAATATGAATGTGAATGTGTATTTCAGTCACTAGATGGTGCTCTGTGTTCTTCTAAAGTGAAGGTTTTAGTTTGAACAGGAAGAGGATATTTCCCTTATCTCACAGCAGTGCTGGACTCCATTGTTACCCCTCAGCCTAATCTGCTAAAGTGGATATTGCCTTACATCCGCGAAGTTACATCCATCAAGTGGATGGATGCCTTATATCCATCCAGCTGGCCAGCACGGGCTGTTCTTTCATCCTACCCCCTCATCAATGGCAGCATTTTCAAAACACAGGAAGCTACTTTGACCTGAGTCAGCTCATGGATCCACCTAGCTCAGTATTCTTGCTCTGGGGTTTCAGACAGGGCTGTTTCCTAGCCCTACCAGGAGATGGTTGGGAATGAAATCTTCTACAAATCACATCCTCTCCCAATGAGCTGCAGACCTTTCCCTGGGTTCTTGAACATTCTGGAAAGAGGTTCAAGGTCTCTGTTTTCATCTCTCAGTCCAAGCTCACATATCACTCCACTTTGCATTCTTTCCTCAGGTCCATGTTCAAGTCTCCTTCCATCACCTGTGGATGTTAGTGGCTCTATCACTGTGGGTCAGCATCAAATACTGGACCAGCTCCTCTATAATGCTTAGGGAAGAGGGTCGGGTGTGCAGACCTACCCTTCACATCTTATCAGCCCAAAGCCCTCCTAAGTGGTTTAGGACCTTTTCCAAGCACTCACTGTATGTGCAGATGGCAGGTGGCAGTAATCTCTGACCCCATGCATTGAAAGGCATATCTGCAATGTGCATCCATGTGAACAAGCATCAGTGTAGAGGCAGAGCTCTATTGCAGTTGGAAATCCTGAATGTGTGTGCTTGTACATATGGGTGCATATTGCAGATTGCCTTTCAACCTGTGGATGTTGGGGGAAGAGTCTGCCACCGTCCATCATCTGTGCATTCAGTGAACACATGAAGAACAGCCCTAACTTCTGAATGTAATAAAATTAACACAGAATATATTCCATTAAATAGATATTGGAAAATATATTCCAAGAAACAATGGGTAAAACTGGTAAACAGCAAAATTCTCCTTGATTTAAAAGTTGGTGGAATGCTTTGCATATTGATAGAACTATTCCACAATTTCCTTACAATTGGAATTCTTTAAAGTGCCTCACACACTGTTCTGGCTTTTGCTATAATTTTACAGGCACAAGCTTTACAGAAACGTAAGGTAAAAATCTGGTAATTTTTTTTAATTTACAAAAAAAACCCTCCCCAAATCAGGAAATATTAATTTATTTTAAACCATATTCTGCCATTTCCACTTTGTGTGACTTATAGACTAGGTCATATGTTTACATGGAAGTAAGTCCCAATTAATACACAGAAGAACTATACAGGAAAGATCTTAATGTCCCTGATAGCCATGATAGTGCAGTCACTGAACTTGAGCTGGACATCCTAGAGAGTGAAGTCAAGTGGGCCTTAGGAAGCATGACTAACAACAAGCTAGCGGAGATGACAGTATTCCAGCTGAGATTTTTAAGATCCTAAAAGATGATGCTGTTAAAGTGCTGCACTCACTATGCCAACAAATTTGGAACACTCAACAATGGCCACAAGACTGGAAAAGGTCAGTTTACATTCCAATTCCAAAGAAGGGCAATGCCAAAGAGTGTTCAAACTACCGAACAAATGCGCTCATTTCACATGCCAGCAAGCTTATGCTCAAAATCCTACAAGCTAGGCTTCAGCAGTATGTGAACCGAGAACTACGGGAAGTACAAGCTGGGTTTCGAAAAGGTAGAAGAACCAGAGATCAAATTGCCAACATTCTCTGGATCATGGAGAAAGTAAGAGAATTCCAGAAAAACGTCTATTTCTGCTTCATTGACTACGCTAAAGCCTTTGATTGTGTGGATCACAACAAACAGTGGCAAATTCTGAAAGAGATGGGAGTACCAGACCACCTCACCTGTCTCCCGAGAAACCTGTACGAGGGTCAAGAAGCAACAATAAGAACTGGACATGGAACAACCAATTGGTTCAGAATTGGGAAAGGAGTACGACAAGGCTGCATATTGTCACCCTGCTTATTTAATTTATATGCAGAGTACATCATGAGAAACGCTGGGTTGGATGAATCACAGGTCAGAGTTAAGATTGCCAGGAGAATTATCAACAGCCTCAGATACGCAGACGATACCACCCTAATGGCAGAAAGCGAAGAGGATCTAAAGAGCCTCTTGTTGAGGGTGCAACCCTGATGCAATGAATGTGAACTTGAGCACACTCCGGGAGAGAGCAGAGGACAGGAGGGCCTGGCGTGCTGTGGTCCATGGGGTCATGAAGAGTCGGACATGACTGAACAACAACAACAACAACAAGTCCCAATTAATTCAGTGGTCTTTTTCCCATGTGTGTATAGGATCGCAACCTTAATCTGTACGTTTGGAGTGCAGGAATAACAACATTTATTGAGACACAAGCTAAATTCCTCATAGAAGCAGACATGTCTAATACTGGGACAGTATTCAGTTTGTGCTTCTTAGTGGCTGCAAACATGAAACAGATGTGAAATATTTGAATATTGATCCTAGTGAACCAGAAAGACTAGAACTAATCCAGATCATTCATAATCATTCAAAGCTGTCACCCTTTGGCCACCAAGACTTTTTCCTCCCTTACACATGCTGTGGAATTCATACAATGCACACACAGATCCACGTTTTTTCCTACAAACATGCCTAGCAGTGCTCTTTGCATGCACAAACAGGAAAAAAAATCTGTCACAAGAACCTGTTCTGATGTTGAAAAAAAAAATGACAAGAAACAACTTCATTGTTGGTTCATTTGGACAGGGCCCCCTAAACTGGCCTTAAACTTCATAGCGTTTGCACCTAGTAATCTTGATGGAAAATGAAGTCATACCACAATCTGCTTATTTTACTCCAATAAAAGTATACCATTTTGGCTCAAGGCTCATTTTATAATGTCCAATTAATTTTGTCTTTTTCAGCACTCCATTCAATGCTGGTTCACCAACAATCAGCACTTGTAATGAAGCAAACAAATGTTTGACCATGAGTAAAATAGCGTCTTCAATTATTCTAGCTCAAATTCTGATATATGAAGAATGTTCATGTGAATATACCTAAATATGCGCTGTCAGGGGGTCGGGGAGGGCAGCTTATCTCTGCTACTTCACAACTTGGATCCCTGAAGACTAAACACATATTGTATACACTGAGACTATATAGGTCCTATTACAAAGCTCCTATGACAAGAGTATATAATCCAAGCAACACCCATACTGCCCACTCCACTACAGCTAGACTGACATGCTGAGCTAGCTTTAGAAAACAATTACTTTGCAGTAATGTGAAACTGCATCTTCAAGTACTACATCTAGGCAGCATCTGAACTGTTGCACACAATCTGAGCAAAGGGCTTTTGCAGCTGGTTCCCACTGGCAGCTCTGGAAGGTGAGGAGCCATGAATACAAGCTGTTCTGCAGTCCCACAGCCAAAGTGTGAAAGCCCTTGAATGCTCACACACTAGGCTTAAGATTACAATTAGAAAAATACTATCCCCCCCACCCCAACAAAGCTTCTTCCAAAATCAAGTTTCTAAATTTCCTTGACTTATCCTTTATTATTTGTTTCTGATTTGCCACATCTCCCAATGACTTCTTATGAATTGCCTCAGTCTTTCTCATAATGGAAAAACACAGACACTGATCCTAAAGATATGCATAGCCGTCATGGAATACAGGAAAGCTTGCACAACACAGAGCAGTTGGCTGTGCTTGGCAAATCTGTCTGGCTTCACTGCCTGCCATTTGCAAGCTCGTTATAATAGGCCTCTGTTAAACAGTAGACCCATACGATTTGCCTGCCATAGCCAGTTGCAACATATTATATCCAGTGCTGGCCCCAGGTTTCTGAGGGCCCTTGAGCAAGACATCCTCAATAGGGTCCATCAGTCAGTGAATCTACCTTCTCACTACCATTGTCACCAACTGGTATTGCTCCTCATCCTCATTTAATCATTGCTAGCATTTGCTTGCTTGACAGCCAAGGAGCCATGGAGCAAATAGGCAGTGGAATTTACTGCTCCTCCTTAATACCACCACCGTTATCTGGCCAGAGCAAGAGGCAAGTGAACAAGCAGGTTGCAATGATGGGGCAGGAGGCTCTTGTCAGTGGGCCGCTGCTGGGGTGTGGGGCCCTTGGCAGGTGCCCAATCATGTCTACATTTTATGTCAGCCCTGATTATAGCACTGCGCACTCCCTCTCCAGCTCTATGTAGTGCATCAGTTGTGTGAGATACTTAGTATACTACATGCCAGAGCAACATCAGTATACTGCCACAGTTTATGATGTGTTGGCACAGTCACCAGAATGCTTCATCTTATGTAGTGATTTGCTGCTTCAGCAAGTCTTAGGGATAGGGCTGCGAGAGGAAGTTTAAGAAAAACAGTTTCAATAACGCAGTGAGTGTAAGTGGTTCCATCCTCCAAGCTTCTTTACTGATGGATAAATACTCATGATCAGGCTGCACCAGCCTATTACCACAACCTGTGCTACTGCATGGGCACTGTAAGCCAAAATAAATTATATGGGGCTCCTTCACACAGAGCTTTTATCCTACTATTGAGATTGCTCGCTCACGGAAGTTTGCAGGCCCTTTAGATGATGTCATGAACCTCCATGGTGTCTCCTGCACTAAATGACCTGTATTCTTTTTTAAATACATCACAGATAATGAGTGATCAAATTACCCCGGTTGTGTTCCGCTTCAGTTCCTTCCATGAAAAGAGGAAAAGCTGCAAAAAGAGGAGCTAGATCAATGAAACACATGGAAGACAGATAAGTGGGAGAAGGCGGGGGAAAGGAAACGCATGTAAACGGAGTCCATTGTGATCCTGCATTTAAAACGGAAGCAGTAAGCCCCGTTTTAAATGCAGGATTTTAGGCTGGTGTAGAGATGCTCATGGTGGCACAGAGACAAGTGTATGCCTCTTAGGGCCTATTCAATCATTACAGTCTGGGGAGATCTCTCAGCCTGGTAGGAGTTTTATGCTCCCAGGCAGCCCTCTTACATTCTGTGAGGAACAAATAAAGCATGAACTGGGCTTTACAGTTGAATATGGCACAAGGAGAACAAACATTATGCATAATAGAAAGGAGTAAACATCACATCTGTATATAGAAGCCTGGCGACTGAAGTGAGGGAAAGTTACGTTTACCTTCCACTTGCAGAGTAACAACTAGTATGAAGGCACGCTGGCCTTTGACATTATCATTATCTCTTTTGTTATGCAAATAATAAATAACACAATTAAGCAGAATACATTTCTCTTTCAGCTCAAATCTTTCTATCAGGCCCCTTCAGTTGCAGTGGCATGAGCAAGATGTTGCATTGTTGCAGCTGACTGCTAGGCAGTTAGGGCATAGGATTTAATCTATTCTTCAGAAGATTGGAAGATTGAACTGCTTACACTGTTCACACATTACGCTAAGCCACTGTGGATTAATTAAACCCCAGGGCTTTGCGATGCATGTGGGCAGCCATTTTCAATATTTAAGCCATGACCGTGGCTTGTCATATTGTGCAAACCCAGCAAGGGTGGGTTGCTGGCGTGGTTAACAAACCACCCAGAACCCATGGGCAATTTTACGATTGTGGGTGATTTGTTAACCACACCAACAACCTGCCCTCACCAGGAACACATGACACAACAATCCAGGGCCAGGGCCTGAAAGCTACTTGGTGCCCATGGGTGCTGTGGTTTGTCGTGACTTGAAAAAGCCACAAAAAGCTGCAGCAGTGGTGTGAACCCTGTTGCCGTGTTATTTAAAATCTGTTTTTTCTTCCTCTTGTAGCCCTGTCTCTTACTGCAGCAGCAAATCACTGCATACGATGAAGCATTTTGATGACAGTGCCAGCTCATAAACTATGGCAGTATACTAATGTTGCTCTGGCATGTGATATAGTAAGTATCTCAACTGATGCATATCATAGTACTGGAGAGGGAGTGTGAGAAGTGGTATAATATCTTGCCACTGGCTATGCCAGGCAAATCCTATGTGCCTATTGTTTATATTAAAAATAATCAGAGCAGCAGAGTTGTGCTAGTGTGGTAGTCATGAGGTTATCCAGATGGACATGTACAAGGGGGCAGCATCAGCACAGCAGAACTAACAGCAGCTACTACACCAGGGAGACAGTGGGGGTCAGGGCAGCAGCTCAGGACTGGATGGTTAAGTGCTATGTTTTTGCAGGCTAGGTTGAAGGTGGTGTTCTATTAAGCAAACATATTTCTCCCAGTATTAGAAATGTAATCTAACTAGCCAAAGCAAAGTTTGCCTGCTCTCCAAGCCTCTCCAGGAGGGCAAAACATGGAATGTAGTATTTGACTTAAGCCCACATAATTGCATTAAAATTTGCTAAATGGTTTTCATCAGTTGCCAAGAGGTTGGATTTTGTGGTTCCTGAATTTTTTCAAGAGATATAGCAAGTGCTGTGATGTTGCTGAGCTCCCTTTTCTAGAGTTAGAAGACTGTGCTGTCCTGAAGACATACAATTTCCACTGATCTCGCTCAGATCAGTGGCTGCTGGAAGCCCTCAAAATTACTTGGGATGTGGCCCACTCAGAGTTACAGCTTGAGTCCTCAATAATAGAAAAAAGAAGCTGCTGCTTTATAAAAGCCAAGCAAGCCTTATAAACAAGAACATTGTGTTGGAAAACTCCCAGATCCAACACAAGCTTGAATATCCTCCAACACTGCTTAGAACAGCAGATTCACATAACTTGGGGGAAATCATACTTTCCCAAGCATCTAACATGGCAGGTCTAGTGATCAGTAATGCAAAGCATGGAGGACATGAAAACTCAAAAGAAAATAAAGATGTAGATAATGTTCATTAAATCTGCAGAGTTGATAACACTCAGCATTAGCAAAACACATTTCATTTTTTTAAAAAATGATGTGCTACTAAAACATTTATTACATGTCCACTGTAACTTCTAGAGGAGTGCACCAAAGAAAAGATTTGGTTCGGATGCTGCTTGGTGCTTTGGAAAATAGGTTGCTTCACCTTGGACCACTTCAGACATGACCCATTCTACCTCGGGTCCGAAGTAGATCCTCACTTCAGAAATCTAAGGTTTATATGCAGCGGTGTAGTGGTGGCAGGTAGCGCCGGGGCTTTGCTCCAGCATTTTTTTTTTTTAAGCCAGCCCCCAGCCGGGTCGCAGTCTCCTAGGGAAGGAGGAGGGAGAAGAGGAAGTGCGGGCGGCTGCCTCTTGGCTGCTGGCCAGACAAAGGGAGTGAGCGAGAGAGGGAGCCTGAGGGAGCTCTGCAGCCTCTTCTCCCCCAAGCTCTTGGCTTCTCCACCTGTCCCTGCTCCATGTCTGCGTGCCTGGCGCTGCCCTCATCTCCTGCAACCCCGGCCACCTGTTCAGGGCTGCTGCTGCTGGCCATGGCAGCAGGAGAGGGGGGGGCACTGCCACCATTATTTACTTATGGGGCAGGGCAGGTGGCTGGTTTGTGCCAGTTTTTAGGATGTATCACACAATCCTATGCATGTTTACTCAGAAACCAGTCCCACTATGTTCAATTGCCAATTGGGCTTTCTCCCAGGTAAGCGTGCGTAGGACTGCAGCTTTAGCTGCCTTCCCAAGATCTCTGCAAATTTAATTCAAAATAAACACCCATTGTATTGCACTGTTAATTCTTGAACATTAATTTCTACAGTAAGCAGAACTGCTAAATGCAACCTGCTCTGTCAGCTACACTGTTTGGTACAAGGATGGCATGTATCTGGGCAAACAAACCCTGGTGGAAGGGAGGGAAACAGAAAAAAATCAGTTGTGGGGAGAGGAGAAAGAAGGTAGGTGTGTGTTTCAATCCAGCTGGGTGTTTCTGTTGCAGGATAGGAGAGATATAATGAAGGAGCTTAGGACAGCTAATGGGTAAAGTTGGGGCGCTAAGGGAGTGTGCAAGGGGGCTGTTTAAATGAGAGGGGATCTGTCCATGAGGGCTGAGTTGAGAGGATGAAGCTTCCACAGAGTATCATATTTTGAAAACTTAAAATGTTTGTGTTCGAGTGAGTGACTGAGTGGGTGAAAAAGATTAACGCCCCTGCATTTTTTTCTCAGACATTCAATTGAAATACCCCTGCCTTACTCTCAGCTGCACGGTTTTTGGATCCCAGTTGAAGGCTGTATATCTTACAAGGTCGTACAATCTTAGAAAGGGGTGTGTCTGTGAGGGGGCATGGCTGTGACTGTCATGAAGGGACCCTGCACTTCTGGATTTGCCACTACATTACTGTGCATATGTCTTTCCATGAGAAAATGAACAAATGGCTATATATTACTTTTTAACATACTTGGATGAAATTTGCAGACATGCTAGCCCCTTCTGAGTGGATGAAGCCTGCCAAATTACAGACAAATAGGTGCAACGGTTCTGTGCTAGGCACCTTTACAGTTTGAGGTTTTTGCTTTTTATATATATAAAAAAGGGGGGATGCCTGTAAATGTTTATGGGATGAATAGGGAGTTTGGAGGGGAAGGGATTTGCTTCCCCCCTGTGGTTTTGTGGAAATTTGTATGAAAATGGCATACATTATAGAGTTGCCCCTAAGTAAGCAAGCTGAAAAATGCAAGGATAGGAAGTTACAATGAATGAAAAAAAAGTCTGGGGAGGTTTCTTGTTCTTGTTTTCTGCTCAGTTGACACCAACTGATAAGTTCCTTCTATATCCCTTCTCAAAACACTATGATCCTAAATGGAAAGGGAGAGCCATGGTAGAATTATTCCCTGCTGGGGAGCTAGAACTGTCAGTCACAAAATTATACCCCTTCCTCTCTTTCCCCCACCCCCACCTAGAAATTCCTTTTTATGGAGAGCTGGGGGGCGGGGAGAGTAGGTGTCCCAGTTTTAAGCTAAGGTATGTGTCTGTGCCAGTCTCAATCCCTGAAGTGGGCTCTGAAGCTTTGGAAGCAGCCTTACTCACTTCAGGCTGCTTTAGAAAAGCCTCACTTCAACTCAGAGACAGCCCAAATTGCTCTGAAGCAGCTTGCCTCAGTTCTGGATTCGGGCTTCATCTGAAGTGGATGCACATTCCTGGCAACTTCTTAGTATTTAGTGCAAACAGCTTCTGGTTCATCTTGCAAGCCACATGGATTGATGGTAAATAGGACTTGATGTGCCTGTCAAGGAAGTGAGTAGCATTAAGGCCATAGGGCAGAATTATTGGCAGATGGGAAGCTTGAGCTCAGAAAGAAAAGCTAGGGATATATAATGTTTACAGAATGTCATCCTAACCTTAGGACAGACATGAGATAAGGGAGTCAGTGGGGCTGTTCACACAATACACTAACCCATGCTCAGTGGTTGAGTGTGGTTGCTTTGAACCATGGGTTTGTTGAACCGTGGGTTAGCGTGTTGTCTGAATGCAGCCAGGGTGGCTTGTTAACCATGCAGTGTGGCTTATTTTTTCGAGCAGGCCACCTTGAGAACCTGTGGTTTTTTGTTGGGTTGTTCAGGGTGGTTAACAAGTCTACTGCATGGTTAACATGCCACCCTGGCTACATTCAGACAACACACTAACCCACCCTGAAGAAAACATGCTGAGTTCAGAAAACACGCTAACCCATGGTTCAAAACAATCCACACTCAACCACGGACTGTGGGTTAGTGTATTGTGTAAACAGCCCCATTATCAGGGCAAAGAAAGGATTGTGGTTAGGGGAGTTCTAGGTGATCGCATATGAAACTTTGAGGCTGTCAGACCTTCCCCCCACCCCCCATATATACTGTATCGCTTAAACCTAGGAAGCTGCCTTGTACTGAGCCAGACCATTGGTCCATCTAGACCAGTATTATCTACTCTAGCTGGCAGCAGCTCTCCAAGTCTTAGGTAATGCTCTCTCATAACCTAGTCCTTTTAACTAGCGATACCAGGGACTAAACATAGGGCCTTCTGCATACAAAGCATTTACTCTGTTACTAGGTATCATTTTGGCAGTGCTCCAAAGTGCTCAAGGAGGCCTTCAAAGGTCAAACCATCCTAGTGCAAGATGCATAAAATGGCACTACAAAAGAGGTATAACAGAACAAATTTAGCCACAGAAATGGAAAGGATGGCATGACATAGAAGAGCTGAGACAAAATGCAGGGAGCATGTCATTAGCTGCATAACATCAACTGGTTGTGTGAATTCCATGATTTTCTAGTTAAGAGCATAAAATCGCACTGCTGGTTCAGACCAAAGGTCCATCTAGTCCAGCATCCTGCTTCCACCCATGGCTAAACATGCCCACAAACAGGGCATGAAGGCATACAACCTCTCAATATGGAGGCTCCATTTAGCATTTATTTATTTATTGCATTTCTATACTGCCCAATAGCCAAATCTCTCTGGGTGGTTCACTAAACAAAACATGAAACCATAAAATACAATAATGATTATGGCTAATAACCATTCCTAGTCCTATCCTCCTCTATGAATGTGTCTAATCCCCCTTTCAGGCCCTCGAAGCTAGTGGACATCACCACAACTTATGGCAAAAAATTCCATGTTAATTATGCATTGCATGAACACATATTTCTTTTTGCCTGTCCTCTGCCCAACCATTTCATCAGTGATCCTGAGCTTTAATGTATCAAGGAGAAAAATTATACTAAAAAGCCCCCCACAGTCTTTCTTCATAGGGAGGCTATTCCAACCTCTATAATTTTGGTTGCACTTTTCTGTACCTTTTCCAAGATAACAATATTAGATGGGGCAATCAGAACTTTACACTAATGTATCCATACCATGAATATCTATTAAAGCCTTATGATACTGGCTGTTTTATTTTCAAACCCTAGCATGTAATTTGCTTTTTCACTTCTGCAAAACACTTACATTATCCACCATAGCTCCCTTCTTGCAGAGTCACAGTCAGTTCAGATCCCATCAGTGAATACTGTAAAGTCAGGATAATTTGCCACAGTGTGCATCACTTTACATAATTTTTCATTCAATCTCATTATGACAACTGTCCATTTCTTCTTATCCTTTGCTTTTTATTATTTCTTAATGATATTTTATTGTAATTTTCCAAAGAAATATATATACCAAACAAAAGACATAAATCCAAAAAAGACCAGAACGAATAACACACATATTATAACCTAGGATACTGTCATCAGTTAAGATCTTCATAGAATTAATAATCATATACAAATCATACACAAATACATTCCTTCCAAAAAGCTATGTTCCTGTTCGTTAAGCGGTGAGCTGTTCCCAAGAGGATTCATCCTCTTTTCCCATGACTGCTATGTTTACACAGGAGTTCTTGGTGAGGGATTTTGTCAAAGGCTTTTTGGAAATCCAAGTATGTAATATCTACTGGTCATTCCTATCTACATGCTTGTTAACACCCCCAAAGAATCTCAAAGGTGAGGCTGGATTTCATTTTTTACTCAATTAAAAATATTTTATACCATCTTTCAATTAAAACTTTCCAGGGCAGTTTACAATAGATCATAACACAGTATCCAGCTGTTTTCAGAAGCCATGCTAATTCATCTTCAGCAAGGCTTCTTCTTCAGTGTATTTAATAATTCTAGTTTTAATATTGTTTCTTACCAATTTACCTGGGACAGAATTTAGGCTAACAAGCCTGTAATTTTCCATCTCTCCTCTGAATCCCTCCCTCCCCCTCACACACACTTTTTTAAAGTGTGCAGCTGGTCTCCCTAAGCAAGTACAGGGAATGGCAAGGAAATATGTGAATTCCTCCCTGATTCCCTTCAGAAGACAAAGTTCTGTTCTCCCTTATCCCTTCACGATCCAGAACAGTCATTCATTCATTCATTTCATTTATATTCCGCCTTTTTTCCTCATTAAGGAATCCAAGGCGGTATACATAATCCTCCTCCTCCATTTTATCCTCACAACAACAACCCTGTGAGGTGGGTTGGGCTGAGAGTCTGTGACTGGCCCAAAGTCACCCAGTGAGCTTCCATGGCCGAGTGAGGACTAGAACCCAGATCTCCCGACTCCCAGTCCAACATTCTTGCCACTACACCACACTGGCTTTCAGTGTGGCATTCAATCATTATTTGAGAGCAGTCAGTATTCAATCATTATTTGAGGGCAGTAAGCCAGGGTGTGGGGCCACCAGCACTGCAATTCTTGATCACAGAACATCAGGCACTCATGAATCTTGATTCCTATGCTCACTGTAATTGAACATTTATTTAGGTGCTGCACAGGCTATGGGGTGTCATTGTCCCTGCTAAGGCTCACAATCTATATCAAATGAACAAAATGGATCCAAGGAAATCTGGAACTCACTAACAAGGGTGGGAGAAGGGAATAGTAGTAAGGTAGTAGTAAAGATGAAAGCAAAGCGAGGATGGGGTGGTTCAGGAGATGTCTTTCTAAAGAACAGAATCCTGTATGACAACCATTATTTTTAACTAATAGTCTAATGCATAACACGCAGTATGACTAAAATACAAAATTTTAATATGAACCCCAATCTAATTAACCCTTTGCGTTACAATCTCTTGTGCGTTTACTCCAAGAAAAATCAGCAAAATGATAAATGCTATTTCATGGGGGTGACAGGAACCCAGATATACATGCCAACAAGATCTGGTACACAGAAACTATTTGAAGAGATCCTTCCAAAAAAGGGTTTTGAAGATGCTTGCCAGTTGGACATTCTGCCTCATAGCTATAATATCATAAAATCCATTCAATTTAAATTAATATGTTTGGGCAGACATCGATATTAGAATTCTTGTTGTTTTTCTGTTATAAATTGTATCCTGTGGTATGATGAGCCTGCTTCAAAAATCTGTGCAGTTATTGCCTTTCTTTTGCCTAGGGCATATCATGTGTTTTTGATTTCAATGAGCTGCACTGCACTACCTCATTAAAAGAAACACTTACGCAAAGCGAAAAGATGTGCATCATGACACAAGGTATGTTTGCCAGTTTTGAAGGCTTCATTGTTTCCAAGAATATCAAGCTGTAGTTAGCATTTGTGGACAATATCTGAAACACTAGACTTCTATAGATCAGCAAACATGGATTAAGAGATTAAAACAAACAGAAATTACAAATAAGTACAAGTGGGACCTGCAGCAAAAAGATGCAATGTATCCCCATCTCTGCGCAGGAGTCCTGTTCAAGGTTCCTGCCAGCCAATCATGCCCTTTCCTAGGATATTGTAGGCTGTACAGAGTTCAAGCTGGGCATTCCACAATCCCCTGTCCTGTTTTTTTCCCCAGCTGACAGTCAACATTTCATAGCTACTGAGCATGCTCAGTCCTCAGAGTTTTTGTCCCCTTACCCCCCAATATTGTTTTTCAGTTCTGCAAACCTCAAAGTTCCCCCTGAGCATGGTGATGTGATTCTTTTCTTTTCTTTTTCCTTTCGATTTTGGCTACCATACTGTGAGCACTCACCACCAAGTTCACTTGTAGAGAGAGTGATGCCAGTGGTGAGGAAGCTGAGGGAGAGCACTGAGAGTAAAGCTGAGAAGGACCTTCATACGCTTAGTCAATCCAGCTTTATCACCCTATACATATCTACTACACCAGAGGGTAGGCAACATGGTGCCTGTGGACACCAGTGTGCCCTCGGACACCTTTCTTGGCATCCACTGAGGTGCCCAACCCCACCTACTTAAAATAATAACAACAACAATATTGTTACAAGCAGGTGGATCAGTACAAAGCAATGTGAGGGCTTCTAGCTGCTCCTATCTTCTTTTCCCATGAATGCCTCTGGACCACACGTGGGGCTCAGTGACATGAAGATGACAGGTTTCTGCAAGCCAACGCTTTGACGCGGGAGAGGGCCTTTTCTGTGGTGGCCCCCACTCTGTGGAACTCCCTCCCTAGGGAACTCCGTCATGCCCCCTCTTTAACGAGCTTCCATCGTGCATTAAAAACGTGGTTGTTCAGGCAGGCATTTGGGGTGGGTTAGGGTATTTTAGGAAATGTTTTTATTGTAGAATTTTATTGTTTTACACTGTTTTATTGTATGTTGTACATCGCCCAGAGTGGCTGGGTGACCAGCCAGATGGGCGATTAATAAATTTAATAATAATAATAATAATTTGAGCTACAGCACACTCATTTTGGGGTGCCCAGGACAGTTTCTAAAATTGTCAAATGTACCCACAGGCCCTAAAAGGTTGCCTACCCCTGTACTGCACCTTCTACATATTTTCCCCATTCCGCTGAAGATCCCCCACCCCCCAGCACAGTGAACATTGGAACACTTTCCTATATAATGTGTCTTGGTACAGCACAGCACAGTACAATACAATTTAAATATGAAGAACCATATAAGTCCTCCCACAGATTGCTCTTTGTGAATTGGGGTATAACAAGAAAATCAGGTTTTTACTTGAACTAAGGCTACATGATCCCATGCTACATCATTTCTGATGTTTTCAGTGAAACATATGATTCTGTAGATGTGTACTCATAAACATTAGGAAGACTGACTGTTGACAATCAGTACTTTGACTTGTGAAATAATACCAGTTTGCAAACTTCAGCTTCTGATTTTTTAAAGGTTTAATAGGGAAAGATGTTAATATTCAGAAGTTTGACTTTCAGCAGATCAGTACTACAGATTAATCTTTCCATCAAGAAATACCCTGCACCAGTCAACCAAGAATAATTTCAGTTCGTATGTTAGAAATGGTGAACATCAAGAATTATAAATATTTAATAAGAACTTTAGAGCTATTTTGTTTTTGTTTTTAAATGGACGTCCATAATCCAGTTATTTAAAGAGAATGATATTTATCCAATGTGGGCAGCCATCTCCCCCCTCCCCCCATGCCTCTGGGAAACAACACTGTATCATGTCATAGTGTCATTCCCACTGGGACATTTTAGAGGAATGAAGAATGTCAACAAGCTGCTCATGGAAACTCTGCTGCTGCTAGAAGCAGTGACATAACTTTGTAAAGAAAAAACAGAAAGACTTTAAAACCAGTTGCTCCCTTGTCTTAATGGTAAGACCACCCCATGAAAATTCCTAAGAATCTCCCGCCAAAAGTCTCCAAAATGCCCCCCTTTGCTGGAGATGAATGGTCCGGGGTGGAGTATTTTCAGCCCAGCTTTTACTCACAGTAACCACAGATGGGAGTAAGTAACCCTCAAATCCTCAGAAGGCAGTGACATGAGCCCTGATCCTGATTGTGCCTTGTATGATGAAGTAGTGCTAGAAACTGTTGTATGCTAACAACAAAACACTTCATTTTGTTTTAGTCTAGGAGTGTTCCATCTTAGTTAACCTTCCAGCTTGTTCTCCCTCACTCCATCTCTACTGCCAGTTATAACCCATCATTTCTAATATATTTCTGGTTGTTCCTTCCAGCCCATCTCTTAAAAGAGCCTTATTCCTCACAAAATCTATGCAAACCCCCCATGCACAACTGGACCTTCTTCCACAGACTTCTGTGGGAAAGTACGGCTATTTTTAGCACCCTCCATCCAGCAGTTGCTCGCAACAAACAATTTCATAACTTATTTGAGTTTTATCACTGTTGGGATTGTGGACATAGTGAAAAACTCCATCTGCTTCCATGCACTGACAAACTTATGTCTCTTGCTCTGAGTAGGGTTCTCACCCAATCCATCTCCACCAAGTAGTTAATTTCCTTCTCCCTAAAAAGAACAACACTGAAAAGGACTGGGAGCTGATCTAATCACCAACAAAGTTATCATAAACTTTTTCATTAACACTAGTAAGAGTATTGCAGCTAGGTGCTTCTTGATCATAATAACCAGCTCATTTTGCTAAGCCTCTTTGTGGGTTTTCAAATATAAGGATAAGATTATGAAGATAAGAGATTTTTCTACATGTACATTTTTGAGGCAAGCTTGTTTATAAATGCAAGCACTAAGATTGATATATTTCACTGGGGTTTCTAAAGCTGTTTACAGAACAGATTACATCATTACTACAGGCTTAATAATGTTTACAGCAATCCAGTTTTGGAAGTTCATCAAAACGTTAGAGAATCTCTATGATCATTAAATTTGTGCGACGTGGTTTTGCTGCAAATGATCATCTTGTGTCAAAATAGTAAGATTAATGAAGGGAATGACAGTAATATTTAAATTGTTTTGTGTTTCAACACTTGCCAAGGATCCTTTTTAATTGTTATTGAAATGAAGTGGAACTGGTAGCACATTATGCAACAGTTACTTGAAGAAACCCAGATATTTCTTCTAAAAGTCTTTAAAACATGCTACTGTAAAGTAAAAAACAAGAAGGAAAATATATCTTCTGGATCTTTCACTGCAGATTAATATGCTCCAGTAATTTCAATACAAAATTGCCAACTATGACTTTTATATATTAATTTAAATTAACTTGCAATTTATTTTTAAATCTAGGTATGAATACATTGTCCTAAAATATATATTTAACTAGATCCAGGGTGGGCAACTTGCGGCCTTCAGATGTTTTTGGACTGCAACTCCCATGAGCCCTCACCATTGGCAATGCTGACTAGGGTTGATAATTGCAGTCCAACATCTGGAGTGCCAGAAATTGCCCAACCCTGCACTAGATTCTTAAATTTGATTCACTGCATAATGAAGAGAGTAAATACAAAGGAATATCATACATTATCAGAAATGCTTTTCAATATCAAAGTAGTCTTCCATTTTTTCCCCATTTAGATCAAGCACCATAAGAATTCAAACAGCAGTCTTCAGTCACTAACAGCAATGTAATATGATGATATTACATAGATGGTACAATGAGACTGACCAGTTATTTGGGGAAGTAACCAATGCTGTCACTGGTTAATGGAATGACCCCAGCACAAAGGGAAGCTAGGGCTGGCTAGCACAACCAGAAACTAGCCAAAACTACTGTTTCCAGGGTAGAAAAAGAAAGTGGTGTTTGCGGAAGGGAGCTTTGCTGACCTGTACCATTCCAGATGTGGTAGTTTCGGCTAGTTTCCTGTGTTGCACTTGCAAGAGTTGGTTTCCTGTTGCACTAGCAGTCATTCCTGCTTGCACAATATGTTTAGAGCTGGCAAACTGCCGGCATTGGATACTGCCCTTTGTGATCTATTTTGGACCTAAATAGAATCCTCTCATGTGTGGGCTGTAGTTAAGTATTTCTGAAAATAATTTCAGGATGTTTTCTCCCTTGTATGTAGAATTTTCTTCATCAGTCATATAGCATAGAGTTTACATCCCTCGGATAAAATGTGTAACTATATCATATATTCAGCAAGCCTGACCATGCAAGTATTCTTGTCTTTTCTGAAAAGGGTTTGGCTCTCAGCTAAATAATGATCCTAAACTATAACCACATGCTGTCTATATAAAAAAAAGACAGAAGAAACTCTTTGCCCAGCCAAATCAGTCACACTTTTGGCTACAGAACAATTTTCCTGTGTTTCTGGAGCCAAAAGCACTAAAAGCAACAGTCCTGCTGTTATATGCTTGATCCACAACACAATTAAGCCAAAGTTCTTGAATTTAAGCTGATTTAGTATTATTTATCAAATCAGCTTAAATCCAACTATTTGGGTAAAATGGGGCTCTGGACACAGTTTAAAGGTAGAAATTCCACAACAGACGTTTATATATATACAGATATATATACACAGACACACAGACACTGTGTGTGTGTGTGTGTGTGTGTGTGTGTGTGTCTTTCATGGTGCTTCACTGCAGTCAAGGACTGTGAAGCACTTTTATGCAGTACATGGTAGAAGCTCAGCATCAATCCTGATAGGTCAATGATTAAATAAATATGGTTCAAACATTTATATGCTCATAGATTATAGTTTCAGAGAATGTTTGCATATTTTAGATATGTATTTATTTTTAAACCTCATATCCCTCCACTTAGTCAAACAAGCACTCAAGATGGCAGTAATCCCATTTGACTTTGTGATGCCTGGTCCTTACATCTTTAAGCAATAATTGTTATTTTGAGTTTCATGCACGTGTGAATGGATCTATTGTACACAGGAGGTCTTCATTCATTCCAATTAAGTGAGCCAATCCACATGCATGAAGCGATACACAAGTGGATTAAGTATCTCAGCCTCCTCAGTGCCTGTAAAATGCTAAGGTCAGGGAAACCTACAACTTAGGAGCTTCCAGATTCAATGTATCATAATTATCCGGTGGTTGAGCTTTGGAGAAAGTATGTTCAATAAAAAACTGGTGTTTTCATTTTGGCAAATTGCCTTTCAGAAAGCACTATTGGAATCAGGCCCCTAAGACTGTTAGAATCATGGCTGTTTTCCCACTGCACTGCAGACCCAGTTACAATTGAATACTCCATATTTCAAGCAGACATTGGCTTCACTTCATTTATAAAGGATAGTGTTCCTGAAAACATTCTTTAGTAACATATTCAAGGATTCTTTTAGGATAAAAACCACAATCTAAGTTATTCCTCATGTAATCAAGAATACTATGCTTTTATAGATCATCAGAAATTAAATATGTAGCACATTGAATGTTAGGGATCGCAGATACTAGAAATACACAAACATCCTCATGTTCGCCTCAAGAATGGTCGGGTTTTTGTGAGCATTTCCTTCCACTGTTCATGAGTTTGAGGGCTTTTGCAAGTACTAAAAAAGAGTTTGGAGGTACAGCATTTTAAACTCTGCCTAGTCAAATCAATAGAGACTCATGTCCCATTTATTTGAATAGATAGAACTAAAGATGTTGCACCTCAAAAAATGATTGTTGTGGGCAAAAATCAACCCACTGCTGAAGACTATCTTGGCCCAAGCATCTTCAGCACTGGTTGCTTTCAGCCCCACACCAGGCATTTTTGACAAGAATCAATGCAGGAGGCCTGTTCTAGGTAAGCTGTGCCTACCATTATTCTGCTAACAATTATTTGAGCAGGGATATTTGCATATTTGAACACCCCTTCTTCAAATGCTTCCCATCCCTAATGGTTATCATAAACTCTCATCTCCCATTAGGGAATTTATTTTTCTGTTTGGATATTTCCTGATTTTCTCTAGCCCAGCTTGGCACTAAATTAACATTCAATAAATAATTGATAGATTGACTTGATTGATTGATTGATTGATTGACTGCAATAATCTAATAGCCTGTTCTTCAGCCCAAGGGTTCCCAAAGCAGCTTCTGCTTCCTTCTTCCAGGCAGCTACGTGGGATACAAAGGAATTGGGGGTAAGCAAAAGGCAGCAGTGAAGCCAAAAATGGAAGGAATATATCCAAGCCAAACAGTTTAAGGAATTAAGGATAGCTTCCAAATTAAGAGTAACACTAGAAGCACACCTGGGCATACCAAATATAGATGTAAGAAAGTGGGATTAAACTCCTTCAAAAGACATTTTGTGTATGAGAACCAGATAGATGCTCCAAAGAGATTCTAGGATACAATTTTGGCTTTAAAGACACGGATGGCCTCTGGAACCAACGCCCCCCTTCGTTTTTGTTTTAAAAGTGAAATATACCATCCACATTTTGTTCAGCCTTGGTCTTTGAAAATCTCTCCTGAACTTTCCAGTTAGCAACCTCATGAAACCAAATACCCAAATATTTATAAGAATCAACTTGATTAACTCTATGATCATCCAGGGCCCAAGAATTTCTACCTTCCACTTAAGAGAATACCACAACTTTTGATAGTGTAGTTGTTTCAGGGTTGACAAGATGTGTTTCCTTCGACTGGTCTAAATTTCACTGTATATTTTGTAATAACTCAAGCTTCGGGTAGTCTTCAAAGGAAGCCCCATGTACAGCACATTACAGATAAAATACACATTTCAAATTACTTGTAAACGTATGGGTGCCTTTAAATGAGAATCAATGTAAAAAAAATAGGTTGACTGTGGGCTGCCCCTGAAAATGGTTGTCAAGGTGAACACTGAGCCCATAGAATCCCAGAGTAGTTCTGATTCTGAGGAAGAGCAGTCGTTCCTGGGAGAGGAGTGCGCTCCTCTTTCCCAGGACCAACAGCTGACGGAGATTCCTCCCACCAGCATTCCTAGTTTAGTTAGCAGTCCAGGGAGTGACCAAGCACAGATAGTAGACTTGGTGGATGCGCGATGCAGACGCAGAGAGCGGCGCCAGATGGAGGGCGCGGAAAGGAGGCGAAGTGCCAGGTTGGCGCGCAAACAACGGCTGCGCCCAGAGGCTCCAAGGGAAAAGGGGAGGGACTCTCCCTAGTCCTTAAGTTCAGGGGTCTGCCAGTAATTCCCTTTCAAACGGGGACCAACTGTTCCAACTTAAGGCATAGGTACTGTGCTGCTCAGATCTAGTTGCAAACGGTAGAGTTGTTAAGTTGTAAAAGAAGAATAAAGCTTTGAAAGAAATTCCTTTGTCTGTGTCTGGACTTGGCTACTGAGAGAGACCTCCAAGGAGCCCTTGACAATGGTCTGGAAACTTCAGCTAATCCAAAACAGCGCATCTGTACTGGCTGCCAGTCCATTTCTGGGTCCAATTCAAAGTGCTGGTTTTAACTTTAAACAGCTTGGGACCAGGTTACTTGAAGGAGCATGTTGTTGTTGTTTATTCATTCAGTTGCTTCTGACTCTTCGTGACTCCATGGACCAGCCCACGCCAGAGCTTCCTGTTGGCCGTCGCCACCCCCAGCTCCCCCAAGGTCGAGTCCATCACCTCTAGAATACCATCCATCCATCTTGCCCTTGGTCGGCCCCTCTTCCTTTTGCCTTCCACTTTCCCTAGCATCAGCATCTTCTCCAGGGTATCTTGTCTTCTCATGATGTGGCCAAAGTACTTCAGTTTTGCCTTTAATATCCTTCCCTCAAGTGACCAGTCTGGCTTTATTTCCTGGAGCATGGACTGGTTTGATCTTCTTGCAGTCCAAGGCACTCTCAGAATTTTCCTCCAGCACCACAGTTCAAAAGCATCTATCTTTCTTCGCTCAGCCTTCCTTATGGTCCAGCTCTCGCAGCCATAGGTTACTATGGGGAATACCATTGCTTTAACTACGCGGACCTTTGTTGTCAGTGTGATGTCTCTGCTCTGAACTATTTTATCAAGATTTGTCATTGCTGTCCTCCCAAGAAGTAAACGTCTTCTGATTTCCTGCCTGTAGTCAGCGTCTGCAGTAATCTTTGCACCTAGAAAGAAAAAGTCTGTCACTGCCTCCACGTTTTCTCCCTCTGTTTGTTGTTGTTGTTGTTCAGTCGTTCAGTCGTGTCCGACTCTTCGTGACCCCATGGACCATAGCACGCCAGGCCTTCCTGTCCTGCGCTCTCTCCCGGAGGGTGCTCAAGTTCATATTCATTGCATCCGTGATGCTATCTAGCCATCTCATCCTCTGCCATCCCCTTCTCCTTTTGCCTTCAGTCTTTCCCAGCATCAGGGTCCTTTCCAGGGAGTTTTCTCTTCGCATTAGGTGGCCAAAATATTGGAGCTTCAGCTTCATTATCTGTCCTTCCAATGAGCAGTCAGGGTTGATTTCCTTTAGGATGGACTGATTTGACCTCCTTGCAGTCCAGGGGACTCGTAAGAGTCTTCTCCAGCACCACAGTTCGAAAGCATCGATTCTTCGGCGCTCAGCCTTCCTTATAGTCCAGCTCTCACAGCCATACATTACTACTGGGAAAACCATAGCTTTGATTAGACGGACCTTTGTCGGCAAGGTGATGTCTCTGCTTCTGACTATGCTGTCTAGGTTTGCCATAGCTTTCCTCCCAAGGAGCAAGCGTCTTTTAATTTCATGGCTACAGTCACCATCTGCGGTGATCTTGGAGCCCAAGAAAGTAAAATCTGTCACTGCTTCCATTTCTTCCCCTTCTATATGCCAGGAAGTGATAGGGCTAGATGACATGATCTTAGTTTTTTTAATGTTGAGTTTCAAACCAGCTTTTGCACTCTCCTCTTTCACCCTCAACAAGAGGCTCTTGAGATCCTCTTCACTTTCTGCCATTAGGGTGGTATCGTCTGCATATCGGAGGTTGTTGATAATTCTCCCGGCAATCTTAATTCCGACCTCTGATTCATCCAACCCGGCATTTCTCATGATGTACTCTGCATATAAGTTAAATAAGCAGGGTGACAATATGCAGCCTTGTCGTACTCCTTTCCCAATTTTGAACCAATCGGTTGTTCCATGTCTGGTTCTTACTGTTGCTTCTTGACCCTCGTACAGGTTTCTCAGGAGACAGGTAAGGTGGTCTGGTACTCCCATCACTTTAAGAATTTGCCACAGTTTGTTGTGATCCACACAATCAAAGGCTTTAGCGTAGTCAATGAAGCAGAAATAGACGTTTTTCTGGAATTCTCTTGCTTTCTCCATGATGTAGCGAATGTTGGCGATTTGATCTCTATCTCCCTCTGTTTGCCAGTTATTAATCACAATTATGGCAACCAGCTTGATTAATAACTGGCAATCTCCCTCTGTTTGCCAGTTATTAATCAAGCTGGTTGCCATAATCTTGGGGTTTTTTGAGGTTTAACTGCAACCCAGCTTTTGCACTTTCTTCTTTCACCATCGTCATGAGGTTCCTCAGCTCCTCCTCGCTTTCAGCCATCAAAGTGGTATCATCTGCATATCTGAGATAGTTAATGTTTCTTCCAGCGATTTTAACTCCAGCCTTGGTTTCATCAAGCCCAGCACGTCGCATGATGTGTTCTGCATACAAGTTGAATAGGTAGGGTGAGAGTATACAACCCTGCCATACTCCTTTCCCAATCTTAAACCAGTCCATTGATCCGTGGTCTGTTCTTACCATTGCTACTTGGTCGTTATACAGATTCCTCAGGAGGCAGACAAGATGACTTGGTATCCCCATACCACCAAGAACTTGCCACAATTTGTTATGATCCACACAGTCAAAGGCTTGAGAATAGTCAATAAAACAGAAATAGATGTTTTTCTGAAACTCCCTGACTGTCTCCATTATCCAGCAGATATTGGCAATTTGGTCTCTAGTTCCTCTGCCTTTTCTAAACCCAGCTTGTACATCTGGCAATTCTCGTTCCATGAATTGCTGGAGTCTACCTTGCAAGATCTTGAGCATTACCTTACTGGCATGTGAAATAAGTGCCACTGTTTGATAGTTTGAACATTCTTTGGTGCTTCCCTTTTTTGGTATGGGGATATAGGTTGATTTTTTCCAATCTGTTGGCCATTCTTGTGTTTTCCAAATTTGCTGGCATATGGCATGCATCACCTTGACAGCATCATCTTGCAAGATTTTAAACAGTTCAGCTGGGATACAGTCCTCTCCTGCTGCCTTGTTATTAGCAATGCTTCTTAAGGCCCATTCAACCTCACTCTTCAGGATGCCTGGCTCTAGCTCACTGACCACACCGTCAAATCTATCCCTGATATTATTATCCTTCCTATACAGATCTTCCATATATTCTTGCCACCTTTTCTTGATCTCTTCTGCTTCTGTTAGGTCCTTGCCATCTTCGTTTTTGATCATACCCATTTCTGCCTGGAATTTACCTCCGATGTTTCTAATTTTCTGGAAGAGGTCTCTTGTCCTTCCTATTCTATTATCTTCTTCCGCTTCCACGCATTGCTTGTTTAAAAATAATTCCTTATCTCTTCTGGCTAACCTCTGGAATTTTGCATTTAATTGGGCATACCTCCCTCTATCACTGTTGCCTTTTGCTTTCCTTCTTTCTTGGGCTGCTTCCAGTGTCTCAGCAGACAGCCATCTTGCCTTCTTGGTTTTTGGAGGAGCATCTCTTTCCATATTTACCTACCCAGACCCTAAGATCGTTTGATGTCCTTGTCCGGGTAAACTACCAAATGATGAGGCAAATGGATACAAAAGAGAGAGCCTTTTCAGTGGTGGCTCTCCATCTGCAAAATGCCCTCCCCAGAGAGACTCGCCTGGAGCTGACCATATGCTTTTTGGGGGCGCCTAGTGAAGCCCTTTTTTTTTTTCTTCCACGTATTTTAGGAACTGCTTTAACTGTTTTACACTGATTTATCCCTGCTGCTAGTTTTACATTTAGTTTTATTATGTGCTGCTGTGGTTTTATCTTGTTTTTATCTGATTTGCTTTATTGTTTTATTGGTGTTTTATGTTCTTAATTTTTATACAGCCCAGAGAACTTTAGGTAGTCGGTGATTTAAAAATGTAATAAAAATAAACAAGCAAAACTTTTTTCCTATTCAAAAGCTAACCTCATAGAACCCCAAACAGTTCCTTCAAACTTTCCTCTGTTCTGGGAAAAACAGTTTTGGGATTTAGATGATAGCCTTTCAAAGGAGGGAATATCAGCATTCTTCTTTTTAAATATTGTTGTACCAAAGCCCTAAGTCTTTTGAACTGGAGAGAAATTAAAGCATTATTTGGGTGGGGGTGGAAATTTATGTGTTTCTTTTAAACATAAAAATATGAAAAAATATAGGTACTTGTGTAGAACATGTATATGTTTCCCCTTCAAGGTAATTATCATTTAATATACATTTAGATACCCTCTCTAAACTGAAATAAACTAATACAAAACACTTGCTTTGTTCAGTTCAACTGTGCATTGTAGATTTAATGTATGAATGAACCGCCATACTTATCTACTTACCCCTATCAAACAGAAAGAATGTACAAACTACTAATGTTTAAAATTGAGAAGTTACAACAGTAGAGGTTGCATTCAGATTAATTCCACAATTTGATATAGTCACAAGATAATTATCCTTCATTTCCAGGATTTCCCCTAATTCCATTGTTTGTACAGCCAAGCAAATTATATGAACTACTGCATCTACGGAAAAGACTAACAGATATGAGTTCATCTCACTGCTTTTCCCATCGGAATTTGATTGGAGGCTTTTTACTTTTGTCTGCCAGTTTAGTCATTTTTATTTGTTATTTTTATGCTGCCTTTTGGCCAAATTCAATACAATAAAATACAATTTACTAATTTATAGCAGCAATGTCTCTTTAGTTTATTTAAAACAAAAAAAACCTAAACCCGTAACACACCCTTCCTCATGCTTAAATGCAAGAACCAACACACACCCACACACAGAGAAAGCTCACCCTTGATGGTAACAACAGTCTCTTGCCAAGGGCAGCCACTTGTGAATCACCAAAAAGGAGGAAATGCATCACCAAAAAAGAGGACAAGAGAGGACTGCAATTTGCATAGAATTTGCATAAAATTTGTATATGCTAATGTATGCGTATAGATGTGAATTTAGAAATAAGTATTATATTTTATAAAGAAATAGAATATATTTCACCATAGTGTGGAAGACTGTGACCAGGTGACCTGTGTGCCTGCCTGTTCAGTCTGCTCTTCAGGGTCTGACTATGGATGTGGAACAGTTCTTATGGTTCTTTATCTTGAAATCAGACTTGAACAGGATGCCTTCAAAGAGACGACAGTCCTCTGGCAGCCCTTCAAATAGCAGACTGTCCTCTGTAACAGAGGACACCTGCCCACCCTATGTCTCCCCTGTATCAGTGCCACCCAACCTACAGTTTCTCATAAGGTTCCCAGGCAGAGATGGGGGTTGGGCAGAGGAGAAAAAAAACCTCTCCCTTGATTGCGCCACTGTGGGCATATTCCCATAGTATGATCATCTCTCAGGTATATGTGTGTGTGTGGGGGGGGGGGAGCAAATACTGTGAGATGATCATACGATAGGAAAATGCCCACAAAATTCTGTGATAAATTATGAATTGGAAATTCTGAAGCAATGCAAAGTTTTTACAAAGTGGAGATGATTGCAGACATGAAACTATCCCTTTACTTAGTCATAAATATCTTTGAATGTAGTGTTCAGAAATAAAAATAATTGGGCAGCTGGGTCAGGAATCCAGGTAACCAGGATAATTTGCCTGCTACAATATTTTTATTTACATGCATGCATCCATTCAGTGAAATAAAAGTACTACTTTTAAATAATAGATGTATAAAAAGTTATTTTTTCCATGATCTCACATCATCAGCTTCAGCTTTTTTACATAGTAACATATTAAAGAGATGGTGACTTACTTTGATCATCACTTCAAATACATTTTTTCACTAATAGCCACTATATCTAAACAATATAACTTTTGTAATTACTACTGCAACTATAGGACATCCAATCGAGATCGAAAGCATTCATCTTTCTATTTCTTGTTCCTATTGCAATAATTTAAAAGCTTATTTATCAATCTCTTAGATCTTTTTTTAAAATTCGAGTTGTAGACAAGCGTGGCATTGCTTATCCTACCTAAGGCATTTAATTGTAAAGATAAATTGAGAAAGCTACAGCACAAGAAACCACCTCTGTTTTCCTAGGAAGAAGCAAAAAGGCAAACTGCTATTGATAATAATATAAATACACACATTGACAATTACTAAGAAAATAAGACCATGCATAGTCATTTTACTGAGAAGTGCGCGTTGTTGTTGTTGTTTTTAAAAAATCTAGCATGATCACATTAATGTCAGCATTGGGATTTGATTTTGTTAGAAGGATTTTGGCTTTGGAGTTCCATGTATAGGATCCATCCCAACATCTGGTGAACACAATCCACACAAATTAATGCACATGTGGAAGAGAATGCGCCTACTACTTCGCTGGTCCTAAGGACAGACACGTTATCTCTGTCTGCACTTCTGCCTGTCTGTGTCCCTTTCTTTCTTTTTTTGATAAGACAGCACATGTGTTTTGTGCTTTCCGCTATGAATATGACCAGCCTGTGCTACATTGTACTACTTCTACAAAATGTCTGGCAAAGATATTGTTAAAGTGGCTCTGTTCTACCCGAATTATGGGTGCCTGCAATTACAACTAACCGATGCACCTGGTAATTTCCACAAGAGAGGAAACACTACACTGTATCAGCAGTTTGTTTCATACATCACTGTTCTGAGCTTTTTAAATGGACAAGGGCTAGGACGGTTTTAGAAATGAATATCACTGAGCATGCAAAAAAAAAAAAGCCCCAAACCAAACTAGTTATTAGAAGGGCTAACACTACTAATAGTCATGCTTGCTGGGGCTGATGGGAATTGAAGTCCAAAACATCTGGAGGGCACCAGGCTGAGGAAAGCTTTCTTAAGTCTACTCACCTGAAATATCATTTTATTTTATGGTCTTGACCAAAATTCTCACAAGACATTATGCAAGATGTGAGAATACAGGCTATATAACCTGATTCCTGCCTCTGAACAGTGTCCTTTGGTTGACAGCCCACATGCAATTCTCATACGTGTTTAGAAAGAGAAGCACACAAGATTTTTGTCCAGTTCTTTATGGCGGCTCGGAAGGATTCTGTTGTGGCAGCTCTGACACGCTTTCCACATTCCACAGTGCGCTGTTCTTCCTTCTGGGTGGGGAGGATAATTTCTAGGTTAAGGGGAGCTTGCCTATCTCTAAAAAGAATGCATGAGGCAGGATGAATATTCAGTTGAAAGAGAAGGATGGTCAGCAAGCAACACGTGAAAAAATGTTACACTGGTGTGCCTTCTTGCTCCTGCTTACAAATCTTTCCAACAAAATCCTCATGGATTTTGTATTCAGACAAAACATTGCTCACATTAATATTTTGTTCCCATAGAAAAAAAATATTGCACTGGAATTGGCTCTAAAAATGGCTGGAAACATTCTTAAGTGAAGTCAATAAGTCAATTCCTACAAGTTAGTCAATTCCTACTGCTTAGCTCATCCAGTCCTATGAATCTCTACCTAGGTGTTCACCCCAATATATTTTGCTCTATGACTGAAAACCTCTCTTGATCTAAACTACTGGCAACACTGCATTGTACTTCAGTAGGGCTAAAATTCTGTTCACTACTCCTCTTCCTTTCACAAACCATTATGTAGTCCAATCTGTGTACATTTACTTGAGAGCAAACCCCACTGAACACAGTATGACTTATTTCTGACCAAACATGCACAGGATTGGACTGTTAATCGCCTCTTTATATAGAGTTAGTGAGAGTAATTATTTTATTCCACTTGGTCAAGGTGATAAGCAATTGTCAAAATTTGGCTAACATTTCATAAAGGTTTTTAGTAACTTAATTATCAGTATTGGAGAGTTTAATGACGTATGTGCTTCTATTGCTTGCATCTTTTTGTTGTCTGTTTGCTGTTTTATTTGCATGTATGAACCTGATGCATATGGTGTTATGTATTAGTCAGTAATGTCTTCCAAAGGGGTTTATGTTCTATTAAATTATTACCTGTAATGCTAGGAAAGTACACTAACTGTCTCACTGTGTGTGTAAATGTAAAAATAAAACAAAACCAGAACACAAATAGTTCCTTCAATCTGTAAAGCTGAAAAGGGGAGTTGCTTGCCAAAAATTACTCTCAGCCTTAGCTAGTTGATGCAGCTCTGCAGGGACAAATTCAGATCCATTTTTTAAAAGACTAGGAAGATACGGGCAGAAAAACTTAAAAGTATAGCAATTTATCATAGACAATACAATGGATTGTCGGTTAAATGTGTTATACCTTCAAAAGGCAAGAGACTTTTGGGATGCACATGACAAGAGACCCAACCTCAGCTCCTCTCCAACTGGCATATCAGTGCAACCTAGTGTGAACAGAGCAGGTCCTCCATTTCTGTATCAAATCAATAGTAGTGGGAGGCCAAGGAAAGGGACAGAAAGGATGCTCAGCAGCCCTGGATATTTAATAGAAATCATTAAAATCTATAAATGGACTCATATCAAATTCAGGGAGAAGATTAAAGTAACATGTTGCCCTTTGAACACATCATTAGCACTATTCTCCATCTGGCTGTTGGCAATGATTTTTGGATTTGCTCTGAAATCCTGAGAGTTATAAAACAAAAACCGTTCTTTCCGGCTTCTTTTTTTCAAACGAAGGAGTTTGGTGGTAGCATTTTTTAATTGAGAGAGAGAGAGAGAGAGAGAGAGAGAGAGAGAGAAGACAGAATGATATTCAATAATTTTTTTTGAAATGTCACAAAAAAATTCATCAACCCAAAATAAATGTAAAAGATGCACATAGGGAGAATAAATGAGCTATTTGACTTGTTTACTCTCCTGAAAAATTTGATTACATAACCCTTTCTCTGTATTTATTAGCAAAATTGATTCTTCTCCCTGTTTCTTATTTTCATAAGTATTCAGGATTAATAATCTCAGTTTCATTCAAGATTTGACAAATTTAATTTACTGTTACTGAGGGGCTCAGTCATGTGAAGAAACAGTGACAAAGAAATATTTAAGGGTGGCACAAATAAACATGGCTGTTTCCTCAAATGTGATTGGTTGTTGTATGGTTTCAGATCTAAACTTTTAAAGTGATTAGTTATTTTGGCAAAGAGTAAAGGGGTTAAATTAAAAACATTGTGTGCATGTGCATTGCAAATGGGACTTTTTCATTTTATTTGGAAAGTAAATGGTTACAGCAACAAGCAACTGAGCATGTGCAATGATGGTGGAGTTTGGCTATTTAGTCATGTCTATCATGCCGGTGCAGAAAATATAAATTCACTCATAATCAATCTGGGTTTGAATTAGGAAAATATCAGAGTTTGTTGGATCAAAGAAGGGGTTCATTTGAGACTAACAAACAATATTAGATTTGTCCTACACACCAACTAATTTCGAGTTTCACCATCATTACTAATCACGACCTGACAACAAGAACTTCCTCCATCTCCTCTTGTTTTGTTATTCACAAACCAAATGGTAGTCCCTTTGGATTTAGAGCGTCACAGCGCTCTATATACCCCACCTTTGTTGTCTTTGTTAGCACAGCAACTCATAGGACAGTTCCATATGTTCAGTTGTCAATACAATAAATCCATTTTACCTGTTAAGAACCAAGCCTATCTATCAAGTTAATTCTAAATACATCTGCTAGGAGTAAGCCCCGTTGGTTTCAGGAATAATTCAAGTGCGCCTGGGATAATTTTAGTGCTTAATTAATGGCATTATCCATCAACCAGATCCTTGTTTTGCCCAGAAAACTACGACTAGGATCAAATCTTAAAGACTAGATATATTTATTGACCACTCCTCCTATCCAGGAGGGTTGTGCGTGTGTGCATGTTCTTAAGGTCTTTTTCACACCAAATAACTGAAAATAGAACGTGGTACAACTTGCCTTCTTTTACAAGTGAACTACATTACACTGAGGTATCATTTGTACAGTGTGTTACTATAGCTACTGCTGCTTATTCCTTGTTTTTAATTAGCAGTAGAACAAAAAAAGTTGAATGAAAGCCAATGTAAATGGCAATTAGTATTACACTTGCAAAGGAATAATTCAAGCCCTGACCTTTCTGAAAATATGTATAGTCTTCTTTCTAATTTTGAAGAGTTTTAGACAAATTCTGGTTTGGTCAAGTTTTTTTTTTTTAAATAAAGAAACTAAGCCATACATTTCCATTTAGTTGTTGTAGTTCAAAGGAAAAACAGATACACTAACGGCAAAATCTTTTCTTTTCTGAGTAACAGGCATACGGTTCTTCCACTAAACTCCCTTTGTGTTTGATCCCTACTTTAGTAGATAAATCAAACCCTGTTAAAATACACATCTTGATTATGGTCAGGCAACCCAATCTTCAGTCAATATATGGCAGTGATACAAGTGCCAAAGAAGCAAATATGGTCTGAGCTGGCTCAGTGTTTTTATAAACACATGGAAATGCTCATTTTTAATGCACGTTACATAAAAGCATGTTGATTTCCACTTTAAAATGACATCTCCTTTATAGAAGATGTCCTTGTGCAGAACTGTTTAGACCTACAGGGCATATTCACTCCTTCCAATATTCAGCACTACAATATCAAAATGATTTACAAAGAAATGAGAAGAAATTCAAGTCAATTCATACTGATGGGCTTGTGTATATTATATTTTCACAATAATTTCCCCTAGTGGTGTGTGTTACCTTGCAGACTGGTACTTCTTACACAGTCAGACACTGTGTGCAGAAATGTGCAGCAAAGTTAAACAGGATCAGCTTTTGCTAGGAAATATAAATGAGACCTGCAACAAAATGTTGCATTGTATTCCCAATCCCTAAGAGGGGTGCTCCTTTTCATGTCTCCAGACAGCTTGGAACAGGAGCCTTGTAGTGCTGTTCAGGTGTCTTGGGGCCCTCTCAGCGCAGGCACGAGTTTCAGAAGTGAGGAAGGAATAAAGAACATCTTTTTTTCTCCCCTCTCTGACATTCACCTGTTGTGCTATATAATGCTGAAGGGTTGTCAGCCCCAAACCTGAGCATTTTATGGCTATTTAACAGAGGTGGGGGGCATGCAGTTCTGAAGGTGGGAGAGGCATTTCCCCAACCCTAATCTCTCCTCCAGGACACTATAAACTGTCAGCAGCTTGAGCAGGTCAATTACCTCTCTTCCTCTGCCCTCCATTTTCCAATTTTGTTTTTTAATAGACACATGAGCTTCGCATGTCTCAAACTCTCTCAGTCATAGATTTCATTGGGAGATGCACCTGGCCTCGTTTCTTTAGACCCCCCCCCTCCATCCCCCCCGTCAACTGCCATTAGTATTTTGTAAGCTCATAGTTGCTGTCAGACAGTCTTGGATTTTTTTAAGTATAATTTCATTTTAATTCACAGGCTAACGTACTTCTGTGTAGGGATTGTTGAAGAATTCAATTGTTGCAAATTCTAATACAAAATTGTCTGAGCTGTCCCTACTGGACTAAGTATGGTTTGGAACACAGTTATCTACCAGTTTTTACACTTCCCAGATGTTCCAGTGCAGACCATAGCTCAAGAACCATCTCAAAATATGTTTTAAAATGCATATTTTGAGAGAAAATATGCTTAGAAATGCATGTTTAAATACCAATTTTTGTGCAGATTGGTATGCAAATAGGTCAGAAGGGCCTTATGAGTGAATCCATATGAAAGCGACACAGACCAGAAACACACAGGTTTGTCCATCCCTCTCTCCTACTGCATAACTATGGTACCCTCCAAATATTTAGAAGCCACTACCGTATTTTTGGGTGGGCCCATTTCACTTCTGAACTGATAAGCACTCAACCACCTAAGCTCGCTATTACAGGAAATGATGGTGAAAAACTAAGGGATATTTGAGCTTTTCCTGAACTTTTTACAAGCTCTCATACAGCCTAATCCACAAGCCAGTTAAGGAAGAATACTTGGATTCATGTCAATTTAGTTCCTTTACCTCTGACTACACTAAAGGTTCAGGCCTGTTCCTGTGGATTGCTGTACTTTCTCACAGCAGTGTGCAGCCTTCTCTTCCAAAGCAGCATCACAGGGAGTGGCATGGATCAGGCCCAGGTTGGGAGCAGGCTGACCCTCATGCATGCTCTACATGTTGCAAAAATGTGTGGATGCCATACACACTTCTGTACACAACTTAAAATGCATGTATCCATGCATCTGTTTCCTAACTAGTACCTCTTAAGAGCCATGCGTGTGTGTATGATACCCACACTTTACATGCTTGTTACAGGAAGCATCAGTGTTTCCTGAAGCAATCAAAACATTCGGAATTGCTCCCAAATTGACCCATACCCATTCCTTTTCAATAAGATCTGAAGTTCATAACATCCATGCATCCACTGAAATTTAAGTTCCTGTTGTAAAAATAACAGTTTGGTGCAATTTTGGCAAACTCTAGTACTACATTCAATACTTCTGATGTTATCTTTGGCTCAAAAAATATCTAGCCTCCAGAAAGGCATAAACACCGAAGTTGCTACCATCTATCTATACTTTAGATTGTTTTTTATGTCAGTATTGTGTAGCATTAGCTCATATACCCTAAACATCATTTGCAAAAATAGCCTTTAAAACTCTTATTTTTTGCTTCTGTTTGCCAGTCTTGATATTTTGTACTGAGAACCATCATTAGAGTGTCAGAACACAAGCCAAAAATCATATTTAAGTTTAATGTTGAAGTAAATGTTAATGAAAATGCACTCATAAATGAAAGAAACAGATGGTTATTTATAACACACACACACAAATGAAAAGCTGTAACAAATAAATTGCAGAAATGGAAAACTGGTAGATTTTCCTTTTACAATACTGTAACTTTAAATATTATTAATTTAAGTATTCTTTAAATTTAAAGTTACAACAATCAGTGTGTGCTGCAACTCTAGATATTCAACAAAAAGTCATTTTACAAAATTTATATTCCTCTAAATGGGTTTACTATTACAGCCTCATTAGAAAAGAAGAAAAACTCTGCTTTAGAAATTGTCTCTCTATATGGGAAAATAATAAAGTGGTTGAGCTGAGGGGATGATTGAGGAATAGAATAATGTATCATATCATCAAGTGCTCAGCTGTGAACAGGACTGCTAAGACCTATGTTGTTTCAGTACTTTTAATTTAGTCATGCTCTAAGCACATTTATAAGAACACGTAACCTTTTAAGAGGGTTCTTCCCTTTTGAAAAGGCCTTGATCCAAGACAGCACTAGAGGCTGGTGGCAGTGGGGAGATTTGGTGTGTATCAGGGGTGGGGACCCTCTTTAGGCTAAGGGCTGAATTCAATTTCAGAGATGCTCTTGGAGGCCATATTCCACAGGTGGCTGCACCAGCGCCAAAGGTAAAAGGGGTGGATCCAAAAATGCCCAATTGTTTAGCTTAAAGCTCTTCCTGCCAGTAACTAAGCCTTAGAAGAGGCATTTAAATCTTTTAGAATGGAGAGAAAACTACACAGAAGCCGGAGAACCAGCAAATTATCAGTGGCTGGGGCAAATGAGGTAGTGCAAGGGAAGGGGGAATGGCCATCTGGGGAACCCTGGGGGACACAATTAGGACCACAGGAGGGCCAGATTTGGCCCCACAGCCTGAGGGTCTCTAGTAGGGATGCTGGAGAAATCCAAGAAGGACTAAAATGAGTTCAGATTTCTAAGAATCTGACCTGTGGAATCTGCTGTGGACTCCTCAGGCCATTCAGAGTCCATGTACTTTCAGACCAGTTTTTACTTTCCTAAAATTTGCACAAATCTATTCATTGGAAAATACACACGTTTACACTGAGACATATGCCATTCTGAAAAATCATGGAAACATATACACTGGGAAAAGTTGAATGGAATGGAGGACAATACACTAAACGTTATGTACTAACGAGACATCCGGTTGGAGCCATGGCGCCTGGCAGTGACTTGCAGAGTTCTGCAGGTTGCTTATCTCAAACAGCAGGGAAAAGGTTGAGAAACCTTTTTATCTTCCCCTGGAATTAAAAGGGGAAGCTTACAGTACCATCCAGATGAAATCTTGGAAGAACAGCTGCTTTTGTGAAGAAACAGAGGGGCTGAAATCTAAGAATAGATGCCTGAGTGTCATCTACTGCACACTGTTTGAAACTTCTAAGCAATTAGGAGACACAAGGACAAACGGCTCCAAACAACATCTCTGAACTTAAAGCTACCAGCTATATCTGAGGACTTGTAATTAAATCTGTGTAAGTTTGTTTTTCTTGTTTCTGCAATTATACTTGCTTGTTGTGCTTTGGGAAGTGGGGGATGGCAGAAACAAAGGAAAAAAGGAAAGGCTTGAAAACACCACCTACCCTCCCAATGGCTCCCCTGGCAAAGGTTTTTAGAAATGCCGGAGATGAAGAGGAGTTGCTTGCTTTGATGAAAACTATGTCTTTGCAGCTACGAGAGCAGTCAAAGAAACTTGAAACAATTCAGGACTCAATAGCCACCCTTCAGGGGGCTGTGGATTTAATTAATATCTCTTTTCAAAAGATGGAAGTGAAGGTTAATGATCTTGAAGATCGGACTGTAGCGTATGAAACGGCCATGAAAGTGTCTCATAATGTTTTGTCTGCTCGAATCTCTCAGGCCTTCAAATGCAGAGCGAATCTACATATCCTTGGTATTAAAGACGTGGCTACTGATATAGGCTTGGAGGAATTTATGGATAAACTTTTGCATGAGCTATTTGCTTTACCATCTGATTTCTTACTTGATATTGAGCATGCATATCGTCTTCCTGGCTCAAGGCGTGGCACTAAAGGGACTTCTGGGACTGTTATTGTTCTATTTTCACGAGTCTCCACAAAAAAACTACCTTATGCATCTGGCAAGAGAATGAGGTGAGCTCCAGTGGGGACCAGCAAATGACAAGATTATGCTCTTTCATGATTATACTAAAGAAATTGCTGACAGAAGGCAATTTGCCAAGGCAAGAAGTCTGGCAAAGCAAATTAACCTGCAATGTCATATTAAATATCCGGCTACATTTTGTGTTCTTTTTGAAGATCAGATGAAGAGATTCTTGGATCCTGATGCTGCAGAAACATTCTTAATTGGTATTAAAATTAAATTCAGGGAACCAACTCTCTCAGCCACTGGAGTTGGAACTTAGCCATTTTTACCGTTCTTTTGAAGTGTTGTTTGGGTTTTAGCTGATAACTGGTCAGGCAGTAGGCTAAAGATAAATGTTTATTTTTTTCTTCTCATCTTTTTATATGTTATATTGTAATAAAGTGTATATTTGTGTGTGTATGTGTGAGTACACATATAAAACTATTTTTAGATATGATACTACTTAAAATATACAAATGATTTGTTCCTGTTTTTGTCTTTCTCTTAAACTACTCTTTCCCCCCCTTTTTATTAGTATTATTACTATTATTATCACTATGTGATTATTGTTGTTGCTGTTCCTTGCTGGTTAAACCTTTAATGTTTATTAATATGTGTTAACTGAATAGTAATTTATGGCTAATGGAAATGGATTGTTTGCTTCTATTTCTGTGCTATAAGACTGTTTGGATATTTGGTTTGTTTTTATTGAAGTTTAATATAATTCTGCTTTTTCGTGATTATTTTTTTCTCTTCCTTCTTTTGCTATCCTCCCTTTCTTTTCTATTTTTAGAATACTGTAATGTTGGAAACTGAAGATTTTGATTAAATTGTTGGTAGTGTTTATTTTATTTGTAAAAACAAAATAAAAACAGTTTTAAAAAAACGTTATGTACTAAAGTTAATTATGTACACTGCGGTGAAACCTCTAACATAATTTTTTGTACTTTTCTTTACATTGAAAAAAAACACAAATGTGTTTGTGAGCAGATGCTGGAATGAATGACGCCAAACCATCTGCAAAAAACACACAGGATGGATTTCCAAAATCTGGACAAAATCCCTAGTCCCCAGCCCTGTTGTATATGAATGTCATCAGATAATATTATGAAAACCTTTCAAAATAAATGGCCAAAGCCCTGGATATTTCTGTTTGAGAAGAAAGATGGAAATGGGTTTGGAATACTCATTAGACATATTTAATGTCACGTAGGCTAAGGGAAAATGTCCTGAAAAAAAATCATAATTTTTTTATTGGCATTCTGTTTTTTAAAGAACAATTTTAATAATGGTGTTTAACTCTTTTTATCTTTTTACTTTTTTATTTCTTATGTTCAGTGCTCCGGAATCTGTTTTAGATATGGAGCGGTAAACAAAGGCAATCAATCAATCACTCAATCAATCAGTCACTAACAACTTATATCCAATCAATTTCAATGGGTCTAATCCTAGTTTGACTAAGTCTGAATCCAACCTAATTGTGGGTCAAACCTATCTATTTTATTGCTGAATTTTTATTTAAGCCTGTAGTATTTACTATAAATAATAAAAATGCCCATGCAGCAGTCTTAAAATGGAAACAAATAATAGTAGACTTTCTTGCCTTCTCCAGTGTTCCAGGAGCATTACTTCTCTGGAAAATAACTATTCCAAAAGTATTTCTCAAGAGTTTGTATGGGGTGTGTGAGTGTAGTATGGTGGAGAAGACACAATCCTGTAAATCCCATTGAACACAGGGGGACATCCTTCCAAGTAAACATGCATAGAATTGCACTGCCACTAGTGAACCAGGAAGTTTCCAGTTCAAATCTCATCTTAGCCATGAACTATGTGGTCCTAGGCAAGCCACTCTTTCCAGCCTCAGGCCCATATCTGCATTATGAGTTACTTTACAGAGTAGTTGTAAGGATATGAGCTACTCTAGACGGTAGTTGCAAGGATTATGATGTATGTAGAGTACTTTCAACACTTGAAATGCAGTGCATTATTATGAATCTCTATTTAAAAAACAATTGCCATAACAATGAGGTGAAATACAATTTGCCTGGCATTAAGAATGTTCTCTGAAATTCAATCCTTACTGGTGCTTGTGACAGAAACACTAATTGTTTGGGGGTGGGGTTGTTTTTTTTTAATGCAAGCTGAACTGGCTCTTACATCATGTTTTAACTCTCACTCAAATGTTAGAAAATTTTGTCAGTGGTTCCAGCGACTTCAAACTGGACTGAATTGTGTTCATTCTGTATGGCTTTGCATTTTGGATATTATCAAATTTAAACACAAGAGAGATAATTTTCAGCAAGGTTTAGAGACTGATTTCCAATCCAGACATCGGGGGAAAATCCCCCGCACAAGTCTTAATATTTTTAAACACTTGATAGGATACAATTTAGAGAGGTAAAGCAATGTCAGTCATATCATGTGTCTGTTTATTTTAGAAGCCAGTTCCCTACTTCTGTCTCCTTGTCACTCAAGCCAGCATGATAGAAGGTGAGGAAGAGTCTGAGTGGGAAAGGAAAGCAGAAATATGCAGAGTGGGCACAGAGCTGCTTCTCCTTCTCACCTTGTTTCATTTGCTCACCTGTACTAGGCTTAAAGTATACCAAGGCCAGCATGGATGACCTGAGAAGGTGAGACAGGTCTATGGAGTGCAAAGAATTATGTGTGTGTCCTCCTGACACATACACACACACACACACATACACATACGCTTTGAGGCAGAAGACAGCAGCCAGGCTGGTCCCTGAACAAACTAAATATAGAGAGGATCAGAAGTACTATAGTTTCTCCCCATTCCCCTCCACTGATCTCACCACCACCATCTTTGGATGTGCATTTAACTAGTGTATAAAGAAAACCATTGGCTATCAACAGACCTATAAGTAAGCATGAAATTTACCTTGATATGCGCTGCTGGATCTGGGACAGTTTGAATCATGTCCTTTAACAGCCAGCGTATGTACCAGAAGGTCAGACCCCCAGGAAACTGTAGACCCAAGAAAACAGAAGCACATAAGTACGAGAATTTTCAAATATATTTTATAGAGAAATAAGACTTTTTATAACCCAGTTGCTCTACATAGACTTCCATATGGCACAATCCATGCTGATTGTGTCAACTATATTTGGCATGTCCTTTGCAGAATGTCAAAGCAGTTTTGTTCTTTTCTTGATTCCTCTATTGACCTTGTTCAAAGTCAGCCATGACTTGCTTGGTGGAAACTAATGAGATATGGCACAACTCTACTGTAACATGTGAAGCAGGTGTTCTGCGAGGCAAAAGAACATGGAGATGTCTATTTTGGGTTATTTCTACCAACTCTAGTTCAATCAACACCCAAACTTAAGCTCCATATGATGACCATTTTTTTATAAAGCACCTAGTATTGTGTTAGATGCTGTACCAATTAATGAGTCCAATACTAGACTCACCAGACAAGCTCATACAGTTTGACACAGTTTTTCATGCAGTCAGTGGCAAAGGCACATTCAGAGGGATCCTCTGAAATACTGTGAAAATCACAGAAATGTGCCAACCCATATCTCTCTCATTCTTGTCCCCAGTGTGTAATGTCACATTGCATAAAGAATACCTTTGTTGTTGTTCAGTCGTTAAGTCGTGTCCGACTCTTCGTGACCCCATGGACCATAGCACGCCAGGCCTTCCTGTCCTCCGCTCTCTCCTGGAGCGTGAATACCTTAGCCCCTGGCTACCTTAGCCCCTGGCAAAAGACAGCCAATGAATTGAAGCCACATCATGCTTTTCTTTTATTTCTTTTTATTTCTTTTTTAACCAGGGAGACATATAGGTGAGATGCAGCTCAATGGCAGACATGCATCCCCTGTAACTTCTAGTTGGCTGTTAGCAGGGCTGGCCCTACCATTAGGCAGAGTGAAGTAGCCGCCTAGGGCAGCCGATTTTGGATGTCATGAAAGGGTTACTTATTTAATTTATAATTGCTGTATTTGTATTGCCAGGGAAGGAAAGAGGCATTTATGGGATTTTCTGCCTCATTTGCCAAAATAACTTGGCCAGCCGTGGGTGCTATGCACCTTGACTGGGACAGGGGACAGGGACACCATTTGCTTTGCCCCTCAAGCAGCGAAATGTCTTGTGCTGGCCTTCTGGCCCTTAGATACTTTATTTCAACTGCAATATTTGTTTTCCTTCACAGTCTCCTGTAAGAATTCCAGCATTATAAGACTCCAATAACAAAATAAACCTGAACCCTTTAACATTATATTACAGTTCAAATGAAGTATGCAAATGGTTTTGTTTTGTTTTTCTTAGAATTATGGAAACAATATATCTTAATACCCTCCAAAAATACTACAGCAATAAAGTCAGAAGACATTTATGCAACTAAGGTGTCTGAACTGATGGAGGGTGTGCTGGTGGCATGAGTAAATATAAATCTGAGGGAAAGTGGATCTCAGCTTTTCAGACAGTATGGAGGGTTTTCTAGTTTCTTGACAGGAAAACTAAGCTGAAAGGTGAGAGAGTCAATTCATAGCTAGGATAAAAAAAAGGCGACAGATGAGATACGTATAGAGATTTTTTAAAAAAATTATGTATGTATATATTACATTTTTATACTGCCCAACAGCTGAAGCTCTCTGGGCAGTTCACAACAATTAAAACCATAAAATAAAACACAATTTAAAAGTTTAAAACTACAGTATAAAATAAAATGGAAAAATAAGGTCTTTGCCTAGCACCAAAAAGAGCACAACATAGGCACCAGGTGAGCCCCTTTGGGTAGCCCATACTCTAATCGGGGTGCCACAATAGAAAAGGCCCTCTTCCTAGTAGCCACCCACCTCACTTCCTTTGGTGGGGTCTCCCAGAAAACAACTACTGAAGACAGCCATATACTGGGCAGGTATATACTGTATGGAAGGAAATGATCATTCAAGTAACCTAGCCTCAAGTCATTTAGGGCTTTGAATGTTAATACCAATACTTCGAATCAGGCCCAGAAATGGACTGGCAGCCAGTGCAAATGGAAAAGTACTGGCATAATATCATAACTATGGCCAGGCCCCATTAACAATCTCACTGCCGCATTTTGGACCAGCTGAAGTTTCTGGACCATTTTCAAATGCACGTATAATGCATTGCAGTAATCCAGACAAAGGGTTACCATACCACGGATAACTGTAGCTAGGCTATCTGTCCAGATAAGGACGCAGTTGGTATATCAGCCTAAGGTGTTCTGTGCCACCAAGCCCACCTGTGCCTCTAGCGACAATGATAGATTCAAGAGCATCCCCAAACTATGAAACTAATCTTTTTGGAGGAGTTCAACCCCCTCCAGAATAGGTTGAATGTTACTTAGCTGGGCAGACGAACCACCCACTAACAGCACTTCCATCTTGTCTGGATTAAGTCTCAGTTTATTGGCCCTCATCCCATCCATTACCACACCCAGGCACTGGTTCAGAACACCCACTGCCTCACCTAGATTTGATGAAAAGAAAAGATAGAACTGGGTGTCATCCACATATTGGTGACACCTCTGTCCATATCTCTGGATAATCTCCCCCAGCAGATTCAAGTAGATGTTGAACAGCATGGGGGATAAAATAGAGCCCATGGCATAACTACCAAGGGACAGAGCAATAATCCCCCAGCACCACCTTCTTGAATTGGCTATCCAAGTAGGAGTGGGAGCACCGCAGTGCAGTACCTCCAACTCCCAGCACAGATAGCCTATCCAGAAGGATACCATGGTCAATGGTATCAAAAGCTACTGAGAGGTCCAAGAGAATCAACAGGGTCACATTCCCCTGTCCCTCTCTCAGCAGAGGTCATCCCACAAGGCGACCAAGGCAGTTTCTGTTCCTGAAGCCCAACTGAAATGGATCTAGATAATCAGTTTCATTCAAGAGTGCTTGGAGTTGGCTGGCAACCACCTAATCAAGCCCCTTGTCCAGGAAAGAGATATTAGCAATCAGCTTATAGTTGTTAACATCTTCTGGGTCCATATTATGCTTTTTCAGGAGTGGCCTAATAACTACCTTCTTTAAAGTTGCTAGTACCACTCCCTCTCCCAAGGAGGAATTGATAACCTCCTGGACTCAGCCAGACTTCCCCTCCCTATTATATGTAATAAGCCATGTTGGACAAGGGTCAAGCACAGAGGTGGTTGACCAGACTTGCATTAACTGTGATGTCCAAGTCATGATAAATGCAACTTTATCTTCAAAGTGTCGTGCAAATTCATCACAGCATGCTACTGAGAGTCCCACGAACTCCCTGGCCCAGATTGCAAAAGGATGAACTGCATGGTGTCTGGCAAGAAAGAAACATTCCCCTGGGCTATGAATAAAACCGGCAGCCTTCTCTTTCCTCGTCTAATCAGCCCATTTCAAACATGACTCTGATGTGGAGTACTGTCAGATGTAATGAAGTCTACCACTCTGCAGCTCCCATTTACTTTAGCACAGGTGGTCTTCCCAATGGATTGTGCCCTGTGTTGTGAATAGTAATAGAATGGCTTGCAGTGGAATGTGACCTACATTGGCACACTTTGGTAGCTGTCAGAAGGCTCTCTATTTATTGCGACGAGGTTTTAGATCTGTAATGAGCTTTTTGTTACTTAGAGGCCCAATCCTGATCCCCCAAAATCTAGGGAACACCTCACTTTAAAACCTAGATCAACAGGCACTATGCAGCCACATCTCCCACTTATTGGTGTTGCTTCTTTGGGTATATGAGATTCCACATGCCGTGGAACAAAAATGGGTGTTCTTGTAAAACTGCTTCACAAATTAGCCAAATTCATTTTCTAGCTACACAGTCACTTCTGGATTTGAACAACACAGCCCATTGTATTTTGCAGAATGATTATTTTTGGCTCCTTAAATGTCACACATTAAAAAATTAGAGCTTATGAATTGGAAAATGCCAAACGTGACTGAAGATTCCAGAAAACTGTCTAAAAGAGGAGTGAGACACACTTTTGTGTGGTTTCTATTTCACTTTCTGAGTTGTGTAGAACATTTTTACAGCCATTGGAAAAAATGTGAAAGTGTGACAAAGAAAATCTTAATACTGCATAGTTGCTTATTTTTGTAATCACAGAATGTGTAAATGTTGCCACAGATGAATAATAACATACTATTATTAGGTGCATATTGTTTATTTTCCAAATCTCTTCCAAAAAATGTAACTCACGCCATCACAAATTAGTTCTTAGCAATACGGTAATAGTAAACTATAAATAACTATGTTCCACAAAACTGTCTTTGCCTATTGAAAGCTTCTGAACTTCTCTAAAACCTGCCCAGATCATCTGGATATGAAAACACTCAGCAGCCTAGAAGATATGGCCTATGCTGAGCTTAAATAACTGGTATTGTGTATAATTGCTCTAATGGCCTGGTCCTGTGAGCAAATGTGGTTACGTGACAATGACAACCCATCAGGTTAAATATTAGAATTACAGGGCTAAGCTGCTCATGATGTGGGAGATCTATGTGTAGATCTCCTGACTAAACTGAAAAACAGCAACAGTGAGGCCTGAATTGGATAGGAGTAATGATATTGGATGAGATGTTAAACCTGTTACTCCCACACCATTTTCCTCACTGAAATCTCTTCTCCCAGAAGATGCTATTGGAACCTCTGGGTAAAAAGGGCAGATACGTGTATTGTGCCTGTCATTTTCCAATAACAAGGTTAACAGCAGTCTTGTGGGGTGATGAGCTGATTTAGACTGGGAAAATGTTGCAGTAGAAAAGGGTTAAACACCCCCTCCCACAAGGAAGCTGTCCCATCCTTTTGAAGAGGGCCCAAATAAGCCCTTCTAGAATGAAGAATGAATGAATGAATGAATGAATGGCATGCCACAGCAGTGCTTGGTGGTCCCACTGAAAACGGTACTCATCTCTGAGTCATACATTACATTACATTACAACCCCCCAGGAGCTCAGGCATACTATATGTGCTCTTGATTGTATGCCAGAAAAATCACTGGGCCAAATTATTATTGGCTTTCCTAATTTGGCAGACATAACCTCTATAAAATACATAATTTTTAGACTACATTGTCATAAACTGACACATTATGCAAACCTAAACTTGAGTTCTTCTCACAGAATAGTGTCTCTTTCAAACACAGTAAACAGTGGCAGCCTAAAAAAAACCTGTGTATCTCATGGTCTAGCATCATTTTCTGCCTTTCTCTCATAATGCATAACTTAAAAAAAAAAAAAAAGTTGGGGCAGACTGTGTCAACTAAGAGGAAAATATTCTGAAAAACCTCAAGACTTGCCAGTAGTATCATATCACCACTGGGCTTCAGACACTAATGAACCTGCCCACCCCAGAGAGAGGGAGGCAGCTGGCTGGGTAACAGTGTTTGCTATGGGAACCAGAGAACACTGAGGGACAGGCCAACTAATGGAGAATATATGGAGATGGCATTTAAAGTGACAGTTGGCACTGCAATCAGATGAAAATCTCTCTCTGTCCCTTTCTCCAAACTGCCAGCAATCTTCAGATCTTCCTCTGCATGAGAGGAAAAGGGGAAGTTATTTGAATCTTCAGCAAAGCAGTCTGAAATCAATACAAAGGGAACATCTAAAGCCATTTTCAGTTGGGGGAACAACAACATCTCTGAAAGGCCCATTGTCTGTGAATGGAGCTGCCCACTCCACTCCTTATAGGGAGATGACACCTACCTATTCCTCCTTCTGGGCACAATTCATATTAGCCATTATGAAGAGTGGAGAAGAGTACCTGTTAGGACTCTGCTATAGTTTAGGGAGGGGAAAAAGAGGATCCTTCATATTTCCAACGATGCTGGGAGGACGTAACCAGCAGCAGGATTCCATCTCCTCCACTACCTACTCTTTCTGTGCTAAAGTCTCTTAAATGGGGGTGGGGGACATTAGGCTCTTCTCTTTTCTTCCTCTCACACACCTTGCTTAGAAATTCAAGCAATCTGTCTCTATTCCTTAGAAGTGAGTGAAGATCACCTAGGTAGGGCAGAAGTATATGGAAGTGGGGGAGCAGACAGGACAAGCTCCCGCTCTGTGTGGATGGGTATGAATGGGCTGAGCATGCTCTCGCTGTACAGAAAAAGAATACTTCCAGCATATTTTGCAGGTGTGCATCCAGATGGATGGCTCCAAAGACACTGTGCAGCTATTCTGTCTTTCCCTCCTTAATAGATTCTCTGTGGTAAGACAAAAGATGGAAGGAACACTGGGAAAACATGGGAGCATTACAAATGGAAGACGACATCTGGATCCCCCATAGAATTCTCTGAATGAGGCAGGGCAATTGCATGGTATAATCCACATCTAGAACCACCCCTAAGTCTCCACTGACATTCCATATTGAACCTTCCAATTTTACTTTGTACGAACACATTTAGCTTCTTGAAAATAATAAGACTGATTATGATAATCCAGAAGCTGTAGTGTAATGACAGGGACGTCAGTGCCAGACTGGGCAATTGTTGTTTACTGTATTTATTCAAATAATCCCCTCAGAGTCCCTAAAGATAAATATCGCAACTCAAGCCTAGGCAGCTACTTAAGTAGAGATTCACATTTCCATCACCCTTCGGAGAAGTCTGATATACAATATGTACTATATGATTACATGCCTGTTTTGCTCAGTCAGAATCTTGGACTTTATTAGACTCAAACATTACAATTTACCTTCACTGGCTTGTTGTTGTTGTTTAAAAAAATCCTGCCTGAGACTTGCAGCCAGAATATGCAAGCAAATACCTTAGCCGTTAGGAGGTTAAAAAATTAGACTCAAGGTTTTCTAACGGCGACACTGGAATTTGGAAGTCTACATTCCAGTCCTCTTCAGATTAAAAAAAATCCTTTTATTAGCAATCAGATCTTCCCAGCTATATTGAGAACTTGATGCTGATACTTCATAACAAGTAATTCAGTTCCTAGGTCTAGCAAACTAACTGCACTTAGTTAGGTAACTCTTAGGTAAATGTGTATAGGATTGCACGTTTAAACAGCCATGATTTGTTGAGGAGAGCAGAAGAAAGAAGTGGCCCTTGAAAAGAAGGCACCCAAGAAGGCAGAAAAGAATCCATGAATCACTAAGTGGATCCTTGTTCTTGTCGGTACGGAATACAACAACCTACTTCACAGGAAGGAAATTAACTATGCTTAGTTCTTCTCACCAACAGCAGATGATGTGGCAAAGCTGCATTTGTACTCTTCTGTTTCAGACTGCAGGTGGCAGTTCACAAAATTGAAGACACCCATATACAGATACAGCCGTTATTAGAATGAAAGTTTCTAATCATTCATTATGGGAAAAATGTACATTCTTCAAAGAATACCTAGGCCCCAATATAGCTATACATGCACTAAGCAACTCCAGTTGTTTCACAGAGAAAAGAAGGGGATTCAGTTCCCTCTATTCCCTTCAAAAGTGATCACCACTGATGATAATAACAGTACCAACCATCTGATTGGTGCCATGCTTGCTATTCATGATCTAGTAAAAGAAATTGATCAGGACCTGGATCCTAGTCCATGAGGAGATACACAGACAGATTGTAGGGGGATGGAATGTAGATGGCCAAATAGAGCAAGTTAGTAAATTGTCTTATTAGGGAATAATATCTCAGTGACAACGGTACTTCTATGGGTTTGTAAATGGATAAAAATGTGCTTCATTACACTTGCAGTAATAGAACTGTGAAATAATTGTCCAAAGTTGATTTGGTTTTATTGATAGGCAATGATTTGCAACATTGTATTTAACATACATTTTATTCTTCTACAGGATGTTTTAAATAATGTGTTGTGACTATGAAAAAACATAGTTTACATATTTTCTTACCCTAACTTTTTAGTTCAATGCAGTACCTTTGGAAGTCTCAGTATTTGCGCATTGATGGGTCATGTGGTGAAGGTTTTTAGTATGTCTTCCAGCAGCTGTGTGGAGGCTGGTTTTAGTTGACTTGGCTCAGCTGGAAGAATGTTAGCTAAAGCACCTTCCACACTATGAGCAAGTGTGAGGGCGATAGAAGGGAAAGGGATGTGAGTGATGGACTGAGTGGGGAAGTTGTAGTGCTGCTATTAGGGGGGATACAGGAACAGATCCTGGGTGTTTTCAAGAAAGGGAGTTAACTGGGAATTCCCCTCCCCCAACACCTCCATATGCAGACGTTTCTTGTGCTCTGGGGATGAATACCACCTCCCCATTCACTCTGGTTCCTGTACCTATACTGGAGATTCCAGCAGTGGAATCTGAGCAGATATACTTCTAAGATGCAACTAGACATGAACTCCTATATACAAGCTTAATGTCTCCCACTTTGCTTGCAAGTGAGTAATAATGATGCCTCTCTTAGCTCTTTGCTATGCAAAACACAGGAATTTATGTATCTCTGCCCAATGTTATGAAAAGTCTAAGGAGTAAGTTGATGCCAGTGTTAAGCACTTAGATCAGCTCTCACAAGTGCTGCATATTTCCAGTGCAGCAGCTACTGTAATTTCCACTTCATTCAGTCTTCCAATTACACTGAACCTCTTGGGGCTACCTACATAAACAGTGGAATCAATACTGAAATATCGGAAAACATAAAATGTGTACCAATATGCCTGAAAGATTATGTCTGTGCTCCTCCTTCAAAAACCTTCAGTACTCTCTTCTGGTAAATCTCTGGTAAAGACTGAGAATGGTTTATCAGTAGTTTATTCCGTGTGTGTGAGAGAGAGAGAGAGAATGCAGCTATGCCAGAATGTTTCCAACATTGCCTTACTCCTAAAGGTTCACTGAGCGACTACATCTGTGTAGCAGATGCTTGGTAAAGCCCTGTTTATAATGGTGATGTGTGTGGGGAAGTCATATTTCCAAAATACAAGTTAGATAAATCTGTTGCCTTATTTAAATTCTAACCCTCATGTCTTAAGGGAGGAAATGATACTAAAGTCAATTCTTCTACAGTAGGAACTTTAGGCAACAACCTGTAAAAGGTTATTATTAGACCCTTTCATCTATTTTTTTTTCTGAAATACCATGTTCTTATTCAAAGCTATATAACTAGGATTATATATCCAAGAGGAATGCAGTGCAGCTATTCCTGGATCTCCCCATACTGCATTAAGAAACTTGGAATTCCCCAAATGCATTTTTTCAATCCTGGCCACTTACAAATCTGGTTAAAATGAAAATGAAGGAAGAAGAAAGGAAAGGAGACCTTTGAGTCACATCTGACACATTTAACTGCAATGACCACTTTCCATATTTCAGGGTTTAACCGTCTATCTTAATACTGTGCTACAGTGTTCGATAATGATTAGTCGCTGAAGTTTATCCTGTTACAGGATGCAGATATATATGAATGTGATACCAAGGGGAAGGTAAAGAATTCTGTGCATTTCTAGTAGGAAACCACAAAGCCCAAGGGTGTGTGAGTGTGTGTGCGTGTATATATACAGAGAGAGAGAGAGAGAGAGAGAGAGAATGTGCCTAATTTGCTATAATTCTGTTTCGGTTCAGTTGGGTACTTTTTTTTTTTTTTGCCTGGGCTATTTATTTGGAAATACATCCCAGTGAAATCAATAGAATTTGTTCCATTTACTTCTAGTGCATGTTTAGAATAACAGCTATAGGGCTAGTGCACAACTTTAGACTAAGTATCCATCTCCATTAGTATTTCCTCAAATGACCATGTCTGACTCATGACTTACCATCCTTATCGCATTAAGTTCCTTATAGTCAACATCCATAATGAATCAGAATAAACATATAACTCCAGTCCAAACAAAAGCCTAATAATCAGGGCTGATGCAAGCAGTCTCACTGTCTGAGGTGGGTGAGCAGAAATACACTCTCAAATCACATGTACAGGTGATCTTCCGGGACACACATACACCCCCCCACATTGCCTGGCTCTGAGGAAGGATCCTCTAAGAGCCAGGCATTTGGGTCTCGTTGACTCTTCAAAGACCCATGCCAGGTGCTTTTTCTGGCTGATGCAGCTCTTCAAAGTACCCTCCCCCTCTCCCTCTGGATCACCCCACGCAGAACCTCAGGGTGAGCCAAAGGATGGGAGGCTGCTCTGAAGAGCCATAGGGTACTCCTATAGCCCTCCAGGTGTCTGTCCAGTCCAGTGCCCTGTAGGGGGTGCCCTACAGCAGGGGGAGGGGCAGCCATAGAACTCTGTGCCTCACACTACTCTCCCCTGGCTTCAAACTGGGCCAATCTACATGGAAACGGAGAGAAGTGCTTTCATGTTACATCCGGATTTTCATGAAATCGCTGTTGGTCTGTCAGGAGCAAACCAAGAAAGAAAAGCAGAGTATACACTAACTAAAAACCCACTTTCATGTGTCACACAGCACTTGAAACCTCCATACTTCGAGGTGTGGTGGGCTGAATCCAGCCAGTAGAGCTGAACATCATGAAAGTGTAGGTGCTGCTCAGTGAATGAGAGAGGCTTGTTCCCCGCCCCTGTCCACGTTCCCCTGCTAAAGGAAGTTTAATGGAACAGCAGAATTAAGCCCCTGTAGTTTGTCCCATACCTCTCTCCTCTCATCCACCACTGCGATATTGTGAAAGATTAAAAGATACTGTGCTATTGTGAATGGGAAAACAGTACTGCTGTGATATAGTGAAAGGATGAAACAGTGCAAAATAGTGCTAAGTGGGAAAGGAAGCCTGTGTCCAAAAGCACCCTTCTATGAATGGGGAAAAAGAGGGAATGGGGGCAGGGCAGGGATGGCCTCACCCCTTGACCACGTCACTGCCAGATCACAGAGGCATACCCAAGATTTAATGCAGGGGACAGGGCACACTGTAGCAGGAGCCACATTTAAGGAAAAAGACACACTAAGGATGCAATCCTATGCATGTTTAGACAGAAAAAAGTCCTACAATTTCCAGCATGCCCCAGCCAGCTATGCTAGCTGGGGAATGCTGGGAGTTGCAGGACTTTTTTTCTGTCTAAACATGCATAGGATTGTGCCCTAAAAGGACTTTCCAAAAATGTACCTTTTCCAGAGGAAAGCTGTGGGGTTGCTGCAGATTGGCTACAGTGCCATGTGTTATGAGAGACCATGATGTGCCCCCACTTTGCACTTAATCATCTGTGTAGATTGGGGATGTATTGATTGCAAAACTATGCACTGGTTAGGGAAGTGACTGAAGATGGTACTGCAGGCTTCAATCACATCAACACATTCAAATTAATGTGTTTTAAAAGCCAAATAACCCTGGCATACACACACACCTAGGGTCCCATTAGTATGCATGCCAAGTTTCAGGCATCTAGGTTTCATGGTCTTGCTACTATGGCAGTGACAGACGAACATCATCTTTTATTATTATAGAACATGTTTCAGATGGTTGACTATGACTGCAATCACAAGCTTAGAGTCTTCTTTGGGGAAGAAAACCTAAGGATCACTTTGTTGGAGGTGAGTTGCATGAACTAACAAATCACTTTCAAACACTCCTGGAGTTGCAGAAACTTTTTTAAAAATCAGTCTATCAGCCTGCACATGTTGGGTCCCACTGGGAGCATGGACTATTGTGATCTATGTCTTTATTGTTTCTCATTAATTAATTAAAAAAAAACAACTGTGTGAATATTCTTCTCTGAGCCACTGAAAAAGCAATTATCTGAAATAAGAACTCTGTTCTGTAATTGCTGTCATTTTAAAGAATTTGTATGATATTTGAAGCAAACTGCATTAGAGATGCTGACATTCTTGGAATCCTTTTTATTTCTAATATTTCATGCTTTCTATCCATGTTATTCTTTGGCATAAACTCCTTATTTCTATCCAGATTTTTTTATGTTGGCACCTCCATTTAAAATGTATGAACTTTAAAAGGGGAAAAATAACAGCTGTACAAACATCAGATATTTTAAAAGGAAAGCTATTTCCAATCAGTGTTCATTTTATTAGCAAAATTCTGGTAAGGAGTTTGTCACAAAGATCAGTTTTTCCCCTTTGCCATTTAAAAATTAATGAATACGTTAACATATATTACAGAAATTTAAAAAAATATGGTATACCCACACCTAAATCAGGAAAAATGTTGGAAAAATGTGTCATCTCTAATAAATATTCCTTTGATTTCTGCCCATCACTGTGTTGTTTTAGTTTTATTTCAAGTACATCCTAGTAATATGTATATATATAGCTTGCACTGATTAAATGTGTAGTTTTGGCCTCTCCCCACTTCTCCTTGCCAGCATCTGAAGATTATGGAATATCCCCTTTATGAAATGTAAAATCTAAGGCCTTGAAGATAATGCTTTTCACAAATATAAATACATCTTCTAATTATGGATGATGTGCATATTAAAGTTTACAACACATACTTCCATTCCCCAGAAAAGATGTAAATATGATGGGTTGAGAGGGAGGTTTCCGGCACATGGATTCTTTTCGAGTTGGTATGAAATCAACAACTGTGTCAGGGTGGACACTGAGCCCATAGAATCCCAGAGTAGTTCTGATTCTGAGGAAGAGCAGTCGCTCCTGGGAGAGGAGCGTGCTCCTCTTTCCCAGGGCCAACAGCTGGCGGAGATTCCTCCCACCAGCATTCCTAGCTTAGATAGCAGTCCTGGGAGTGACAGAGCGTGGGAAGCAGACTTGATGGACGCACGACGCCGGCACAGAGAGTGGAGCCAAATGGAGGGCGCAGAAAGAAGGCGTAGTGCCCGGTTGGTGCACAAACAACGGCTGCGCCCAAGGGAAAAGGGGAGGGACTCTCCCTAGTCCTTAAGTTCAGGGGTCTGCCAGTAATTCCCTTTCAAACGGGGACCAACTGTTCCAACATAGGGCATAGGTACTCTGCTGCTCATATCTAGTTGCTTACAGTAGAGTTGTTAAGTTGTAAAAGAGGAATAAAGCTTTGAAAAGAATCCATTTGTCTGTGTCTGGACTTGGCTACTGGATTAGACTGAGAGAGGCCTCCAAGGAGCCCTTGACAAACTGCTTCAGTACACCTATTTCTTTGTTCTCTGAAACAGTGCTAGCTATCTAAGATAGAAGAGCTGCGGTAGATATCACCAGGCTAGATGAACCAATGGTCTGACTTGGCATAAACCAGTTTCAAACATTCAGGATTGATTCCATGAGATTGTGACATTGTAATCCTGTTAAGCTCATAAGCTTGTTGAGAAGCCCAATTATTTCTCAAAATCTGGCACATTTTACAATTCATGAATTATTTACTTGTATCTCAAAACTCAAACTACTCAGCGCACCTAAGCCTGAGAAGCTTGTGAGATAATATTTTCAAGTGGCACATCAATTTAGGGCACAATCCTATGCATGGCTGGCTGGAGCATGCTGGGAGTTGTAGGACTTTTTTTTTTTTTTGTCTAAACATGCATAGGATTGCCCCCTTTGAATCAAAGAATCATGGAGTTGGAAAGGGCCATTTAGGCCATCGAGTACACCCCCATACAGGAATCTATTTTAAAGCCTGACAGATGGCTATCCAATCTTGCCTTCAATACCTCCAGCGATGGAGAGTCCACCACCTCCCTAGGCAGATGGTTCCATTTCCTTTTCTTCTCCTACATGTTTTCTCTATAATTGTGCTGCTAAAACAACAAATCAGCTCTTTGGTTTTCAGCCGCAGTAACTACACGTTTTAAATAAATAACCATGCTTACTGTTATTTTAATTCTTGCATAGTTATTACCATTTAGTCATATCAATTTGAGCCCAAGTTATCTTTGGGTCCATTTTATGTAATATGATTTTCCAGGTAGGCCTTGCAGTAGTTGCTGTGGCTAGATACGTGAGTAAGTATGTTGTTCATGGCCTGAATATATAAATTGCTCCCTAATGATCCCAGCAATGATTCCCACCACCAGATCATATTGGGTAAATGGCTCTTCCATCTCTGGTTACTCCCTCCAAAGATCTTGTTAAAACATGATTTATTGAGACGAAGGAGATGATTATAAACAAAAACTAAAAATGAAAGGCATTATAATTTGGATTTAAGAACACAAGAAACGCCCTTCTGGATCAGACCAAAGGCCTAATTAGTCCAGCAGCCTTTTCCCATAGTGGCCAACCAGATGCCTATGAGAACCTCACAAGCAGGACATGAGTGCAGCAGCACCCTACCACTTACGTTCCCAGCAACTAACATACAGAGGAATACTGCCCCTGGAGGTAAAATGTAGCTATCATGACTAGATTTAAATAGATTGCAAACCTATTTCCAAATTTAACCTTTCTAAAAAATTGAAACTTGATCCTTGCCTCATAAGCCATGCCACATTCACCCATTTTCCATCATCTTGTTATGTATTCTTCCTTGCCTCCCACAATTTCAAACGGATATCCTAATTTCTAGCAAATGTTATTTTAAGAAAAACAAAGTAAAAGTACCATCAGAGCAAGCTTGCATCCCTGGATGTGTTCAGCCAAAAGTGACAGAATGTTTCATTCAAAAATTATTCAGCCTATTCCAGTGTTTTTTCCCCAAAGTCCTGCTAGCTTCTTTGTGCCAATTCTAACCAACTTGAACAATCTATTCAGATTGCCGGTTCTCAAAATTTCATTAGGAGTCTCAGTCATGTAGTTGTTTCCTAAAAGTCCAAACTTCTAAATATACATTTGCTGTAATCTTAACCATGCTTACTAGGGAGTAAGCCCTATTAAACACAGTGGGACTCATTGATGACTAAATATGATGAGGATTATGCTATTGGAATCCCAATTTCAATTTGATTTAAGTAGGGCTCCAGATTCCATGTGCTCCACTGAGGTGGAGCTTTTGCTTTGAAATAATATGAAAGTCAAGCTCTGTGTTCCTAAGTATGCTGATAACAGAATCTATTGGTTATCATAAGAGTTCAAAGTTTCAAAGAATTTGGGATTGCATTTCACTGGCACCAATCCAGCTCTAGACTTGCTTTGTTGTCTGTTGGCTAATGGTCCCGGATGTTCATTTCCATTCGCATCATATGCATCCATTAAATTCAATGGTGACCAGATGAGCATCACAGTATGCGTGTGCATTTAAATCAGCTGCTCCGTAGGGATCTCCCATGGAGTACAGTTTTCACTATGCTTAGAAACTGCCTCATTTTATCTATCTATCTATCTATCTATCCATCCATCCATCCATCTATCTATCTCGAATTGACAGCTTCATTATATCCATCTGTAATTTAAGATTTAATGTCAGGCATAGTAATATCCTAAGCATTTGCAAAAGTAAAAGCAAAGAAGTATGCAGTTCAGAAGTCCAAGTGGCATAAAAACCCACGGACATCAATGGACCTTATAACCTGGTGCTATATACAGCAACACTCCACTTTTAGAATACATGAAATCATGTGTTGGACTCAGCTGCTGACAGCAACAGGACAGCAACAGGCCTCAGAGCTGCTGTCCAGAGCTTCTCTCAGGCGTAAATGCCACACTGTCACACAAGGGCTGTGGTCCCATCTTGACCAGGCCATTTTATGATAATCCACCCAGAAATGGATATGGCCTGGCAAGGCCATGACTACTGTTTAAGGATGAAACAATATTCAGTCTTAGGATGCCTCCCCCCCCCTTCACCATAGGCTGTAGAAGCACAGAGAACAACTATATAATTGCACTTCTAAGCACCTGCACATAAAGGTTATATGGACCTTAACCACAGACATAATCCAGCTCTTATGCACAGGGTCTGGGAAGTGTCAGCATGTAATGGATTGCCAACAAAAACATTTAAACTAGTTTGCCATTATCCAACACTATGGCAGTCATTAATATTGGGATTTGGTATGCTGATAACACCTAACTCTCCTTTCCATCTAAATCTGAGAAAGCTGTTCTAATTCTATATCAGTGACTGATGTCAGATTCGATGAGGCTGAACAAATTGAAGCTTCATTTAGACAAGACAGAAGTGCTCCTGGTTAGTTGAAAGGCAGATCAGGGAATAGGACTTCAATCTGTGCTGGATGGCGTTACACAACCCTTGAAGACTCAGGTTCACAATTTGGGTGTGCTCCTGCATTCAGTCCTGAACCTGGATGCCCAGGTTTGGTGATGACCAGGAGTATGTTTGCACAGCTAAGTCAACTGCACCAACTGCAGCTGTTCCTGGAGATGTCAGATCTGGCCATGGTGACACTTGCCTTAGTTACACCTGTTTGGACTACTGTAATGGACTCTGCATGGAGCTGCCTGTGAAAACTGTTTGGAAACTTCAGCCAGACTATTGACCGGGGCCAGTTACAGGGAGCACTTATTACAATAGCTTCATGGCTACTGGCTCAATTCAAAATGCTGGTTTTGACCTATAAAATCCTATATGGCTTGGGACCAGGATACTTGAAAGACTGCCTTCTCCCATATGAGCCTGCCCAGGTTATACGATCCTTGGAAGAGGCCGTTCTCTTGGTCCTGCCATTATTAGAGGGATGTTTGCTGGGGATGTGAGAGAGGGTTTTCTCAGTGGCTTCTCCCAAGCTCTGGAGCTCCCTGCTGAGGGAGACTAGATTGGCTGCTTCCCATCAGCCCTCAGCACTGACTATGATGGCTAGAAGTGATGGGAGCCATATGCTAGAACACCTGGGTGGTCACAAGTTCATATTCATATTAACATAATATTACAACATTATGCTAGGGAACCCTAGAGAAATCCAGTCTTTATTGTTGTCCCTTTCTATTTCAGTCCTCCACAGTAAATAATGTATGGGTGGAATCTCCTGATATGTAGAAAGCCTGAAGATCCATAGAGAAGTCTTCAATAATCATATTCTCCAAGGCATGAAAGACAAACATTGTCACTGAACTTGCAAAGCAAGCAAACCCAAGAATATTTGCTCTCTTTAATGACTGCTAGGCCATTCTGCAACTGGAATTATTACTTTATGGGCACTGAGGAGAAAGATCTTGAAAATGATGCAACTAAAACAGCACAACTCAACAAAGCATATTTTTCCAAAGTATAAGCATCCAATGAATGCTGCTTTTGCCAATAACAACAACAACAACAACAATAACAATAAAATACAAATAGCTTTTATTGGATGAAAACTAGCTGGTGATAATGCACAAGCATTTTGAGTTGTCTTCTGGTGATTTCTGGTAAGCTCAAAAGGTTTGCCAATAAAAATTGTTCTCACAGGATAAAGTTTTTATGGAATGGTCATGCACCAATCAAGTTGACTGGAACTTGCCAGTAATTTCACTGAATAGACTTGGGCACATAAATGGCAAAATAAGGACACAATCAAGCCAAACTGAGGCACTTTTAAATCCCACCAAATGCATCTCTTACTATTTTCCACAGAAAAATAAATGGGACTTAAATCCTTCTCTCTCACTCTATGGTGACCTTAATGAATACAGAGAACCCATAACTTTAAGAAACCTAATGTAATGCCTGTATGATGCTACTGCCAGTTAATTCTGAGTATTCACTACTAAGGTTTACTTTGGTTATGAACGTACATATTGTTGTAGTAAGCAGTGTTTGCTCCCTCTTTCATCACTTTGTAATTTTTCTTTCACTTGCTGTGAATTAGATCCTATAGCAAATCAGTCTGGACCTCTGAAAACCAACTTCATGTACCCATACGTATGCTGTCTAGGGGATAAAGACCAAGTCTACCATTGTATAAATAAATGAGTATGCAACACTTAGTAATATTAGCTCCTGTGGCACATAAGAGCCTTTGGGGAAAAATCCCACTAATTATTAATAATAAAGAGCCAGCAATACGGAAACTTATAAGCTCTCTCACTTTTTAAAGTACCTTAGAGACAGTTTTTATGCAACAATAGCAGACTCAATTACTATACAGTACATGTGCTCTGAATGAGGTTTAAGCTGATTTCATGCAGCACAAAGAGGACTCTATAGTCCTAGCAGCATCCCACTGAAAGTAATATGAATATGACAGAACAACTGGAATAAAACAGTTTAATCTTACGTTGAAATTTCACTTCATTATTTGTTTACCTAAATTTCTTGTCCCAAGGACAGGTAGGTGCCTACACGTTTACTAATTTAAATATTAAAAAATGATCATAAAGATTTCAATATCTGATTAAGCATCTACACAAGAAAAATGGAGCATCTACTCAGTTTTTTCCCCCTCAGCAGATACCAGATTTCCCTAGCTGATACTGCACAGCTACAGCTGTTCGCAAAACCTCCCTCTCTAACACCTCACAATTATCTCATTGTTACAGATTCATTATTTTAATGATATCATAGAATCATAGAATAGTAGGGTTGGAAGGGCCCTACAAGGCCATCGAGTCCAACCCCCTGCTCAATGCAGGAATCCAAGTCCAAGTCACAGCATCCCTGACAAATGGCTGTCCAGCCTCGTCTTGAAGGCCTCCAGTGTGGGAGAGCCCACCACCTCCCCAGGTAATTGGTTCCATTGTTGTATTGCACTTACAGTCAGGAATCATTCAGTTACGTTCAGCCGGAATCTGGCTTCCTGTAACTTGAGCCCATTATTCTGTGTCCTGCACTCTGGGATGATTGAGAAGAGATCCTGGCCTTCTTCTCTGTGACAACCTTTCAAGTACTTGAAGAGTGCTATCATATCTCCCCTCCGTCTTCTCTTCTCAAGGCTAAACATGCCCAGTTCTTTCAGTCTCTCTTCATGGGGCTTTGTTTCTAGTCCCCTGATCATTTTTGTTGCCCTCCTCTGAACCCTCTGCAGTTTGTCTGCATCCTTCTTAAAGTGTGGTGCCCAGAACTGGACACAGTACTCCAGATGAGGCCTAACCAGTGCTGAGTAGAGGGGAACTAGTACTTCCCGGGATTTGGAAGCTATGCTTCTATGAATGCAGCCCAAAAGAGCATTTGCCTTTTTTGCAGCCACATCACATTGTTGGCTCATATTCAGCTTGTGATCGACAACAATTCCAAGATCCTTCTTGCTTGTAGTGTGGTTGAGCCACGTATCCCCCATCTTGTAACTGTGCATTTGGTTTGTTTTTCCTAGGTGCAGAACTTGGCATTTATCCCTATTAAATGTCATTCTGTTGTTTTCTGCCCAGCGCTCCAGTCTATCAAGATCACTTTGAATTTTGTTTCTGTCTTCCAGGGTATTAGCTATCCCACCCAATTTTGTGTCATCTGCAAATGTGATCAGCATTCCCTGCACCTCCTCCTCCAAGTCATTCATAAAAATGTTGAAGAGCACTGGGCCCAGGACTGAGCCCTGCGGTACCCCACCCGTTACCTCTCCCAGTTTGAGAAGGTCCCATTGATAAGCACTCTTTGTGTCCGATTCTGTAGCCAACTGTGGATCCACCGGATCGTTTTTTCATCTAGCCCACTTTGAGCTAGTTTGCTATCAGGATATCATGGCGCACTTTGTCGAAAGCTTTGGTGAAGTCGAGGTATATGATGTCTACAGCATTCCCACGGTCTACAAGGGAGGTTACTTGATCAAAAAATGAGATCAGATTTGTCTGGCAGGATTTGTTCTTGCCAAATCCATGTTGGCTTCGAGTAATCACGGCATTGTTGTCAAGGTGCTTCCAGATGGATTCTTTTATCATCTGCTCCAGAATTTTCCCAGGGATTGATGTCAGACTGACTGGTCTGTAGTTCCCAGGTTCCTCCTTTTTACCCTTTTTGAAGATAGGGACAACTCCTCCAGTCATCTGGCACTTCCCCCATCCTCCATGATTTCTCAAAGAGAATAGACAGCGGTTCTGAGAGTTCTTCTGCCAGTTCCTTTATTACTCTAGGATGCAGTTCATCTGGCCCTGGAGATTTGAACTCATTCAAAGTAATTAGGTGTTGCTTGACCATATGCCTATCAATCTCAAGCTGCAATCCTGCCCCTTCAGCCTGTACTTCGCCTTTGTCAGGGGGGTCATAGACCCTCTTTTGGGAGAAGACTGAGCCAAAGCAGGAATTGAGTACCTCTGCCTTTTCTTTGTCATCTGTTATCATTTTGCCATCCTTATTTAATAGCTGAACCACCATGTCTTTCCTCTGCCTTTTACTATGCACGTAGCTGAAGAAAGCCTTTTTGTTGTTTTTAGCATCCCTTGCTAACCTCAGCTCATTCTCAGCTTTAACCTTCCTGACGCCATCCCTGCAATTCTGTGCTATCTGCCTGTACTCTTCCTTTGTTACTTGGCCTTCTTTCCACTTCCTATATGTGTCCTTTTTTGTTTTCAGGTTATCCCTAAGCTTTTTGTGAAGCCACACTGGCTTCTTCTGTTGTCTTCCACCTTTTCTTCTTGTTGGAATTGTTTGCGATTGTGCCTTGAGAATTTCCTTTTTTAAAAGCTCCCACCCATCTTGGACTCCTTTTCTCGTTAGAGTCGCTTGCCATGGGACCTTACTGATCATTGTTCTGAGTTTATGAAAATCAGCTTTCCTAAAATCCAGGGTACGCGTTTGACTACACTCGGCTTTTGCTTCCCTTAGAACCAAGAACTCAAGTACAACATGGTCGCTTTCCCCCAGAGTTCCTGTAACTGCTACTTTATCCACTAAGTCATCTCTGTTGGTTAGGATCAAGTCAAGGATAGCTGATCCTCTAGTTCTTTCCTCTACCTTCTGTAGGAGGAAGTTATCTGCCACACAAGTCAGGAATTTCCTGGAGGGGCCATGTTTTGCAGAATTTGTCTCCCAACAAATATCGGGGAAATTGAAGTCCCCCATTACTACTACATCATGCTTCCTTAAAACATTGGCCATTTGCTTTTCAAAAGTTTCATCCTTGTCTTCTCCTTGATTGGGTGGCTGGTAGTAGACTCCAACCACCAGGTTCCTTTTATTCTTTGCTCCATTTATTTCAACCCAGATGCTCTCGATGGGGCTACCAAGCTCCTCCTCCTGTATTTCTGTGCAGAGATATGTATTTTTCACATACAGGGCAACCCCACCTCCCTTTCTGTTCCTCCTGTTCTTTTTGAACAAGTTATATCCTTCAATTGCTGTATTCCAGTCATGAGAGTCATCCCACCAAGTCTCAGTTATACCTATCAGGTCATAATTTCCCTCTTGTATTAAGAGTTCAAGTTCATTCTGTTTGTTTCCCATACTCTGGGCATTAGTATATAGACATCGAAGACCATGTGCTTCATAGTCTGGCTTTCTTCCTACATGTGTCTGAAGACTCTTATTGGGCGTTATCAGAGCTGTTCTCTCCGTTGCAGTGCATGCGCCTACGTGCGTTGTTACCCCCAACATTACATCTCCTTTCCCCGTAGGATTCAGTTTAAAGCCCTCCTGATGAAGTTCTTCATGCTGTGGCCAAACACATTCTTCCCATCCTTTGTGAGGTGCAACCCGTCCCTAGCCAACAGCCCATCTTCCAGGAAGTATAGCCCATGGTCCCAGAATCCAAATCTCTCTCGTCGGCACCACCTTCGTAGCCAGTCATTCACCTGGAGTATTTTTTGTTCCCTTTCTATCCCTCTTCTAACTACTGGAAGGATGGATGAGAAAACTATCTGGGCCCCAAAGTTCTTGAGTTTCCTTCCCAAAGCTTCAAAGTCTGACGTGATCTCTTCGTAGCTCCGCTTGGCGGTATCATTTGTTCCCACATGGATGAGAAGAAAGGGATACCTGTCAGTGAGCTTTATGAGTGCAGGCAACCTTTCAGTCACGTCTCTAATCTGTCCTCCCGGGAGACAACATACCTGGCGAGTCCACGGGACTTCGCGACATACTTGGGTCTCGATCCCACGCAGCAAGGAGTCTCCCACTACTACCACTCTTCTCTTCTTCTTCTTGTAGGCCTGGGTTTCATCGCCTCTGTTTGACTGACCTTCAGCCTCTTGCTCACTCTCATGCAGGTTCCCCTGTGATTCTTCGTCTGCAGGCTGTCCTCCAGTCTCATCCGCAAGTACCTGGAATCGGTTCCACAGCTCCACTGCTTCCACTGGTGCAGAGTGGCGTCTAGTTCTTCTTCTCCTAACTGTCACCCTTTTCCAAGGAGTATCCTCTACTCCATTTTTCTTCACCTCAGCATTTCCCACTGCCTCATCTTGCTGTTGCTCTTCAAGCTTCTGGTCTGCCCTTTGCTGCTGTAGTTCCCCCATTCTGTCCAAGAACTCTTCGTGTTCTCTTATTCCCCGGAGGGTCGACAGTCGCCGCTCCAGTCCACTTACTTTTTCCTCCAGCAGCGTGATCAACTTGCACTTGTTGCAGGTGTAGGCCATGTTGTTCTCAGGCAAGAAAACAAACATTGCACACACCTTGCAGGTCACCACCACTGGAGAGTCTTGTCCTTCCATAGCCTCTTTTCCCTTTTTGTGTCTAGCTTTGTGATTGTTCTAGACTAGCCTGTGCCTGCTCCTCTACTCAGTAGAGGTTAAAAGCAGAGTCCCACTGGTGTGAAAGTGTGTGTTACAAGACAAATAAATGGAAAAAAGTTAGTTAAAAAAATAAAAAATAAAAATGTTAAAATGTTAAAAATAAAAATGTTAGGGGCCTCCCCCTTGACCTCCCCTGCCGAACTCCCCTGGCCAACTCCTGTTTGCTCCCCCTGTTCGCTCGCTTTGGTTGCTCACTCTCTCTGGGAGCTTGCCTGCTTCTGTAGTCCCTGGACCAGCTGGAGCAGCTGGCTCTGCTCTGCTCTGCTCAGCTGGGAGGCGGGAAACAGACTGAAGCTTCCCGCCCAGTCAGCTGCTGGGAGTACTCAGGCCACACCCCTCCAATTCAGTTGGAGCTCTCAGAAGCACCTGGTGAGCTCACAGCCAATCAGAAGGATAAAGGGCAGCCCCCTGGGCTTCCTGCAGCCCACTTACCTCTTAGCCTCTGTCTCCTTTGTCTCCTTTGTCTCTTCAGCCACTGCAACTCCCCTGGGCAACTCCTGTTCGCTCGCTCTGTTCGCTCGCTCTCTGGGAGCTTGCCTGCTTCTGTAGTCCCTGGACCAGCTGGAGCAGCTTGCTCTGCTCTGCTCTGCTCTGCTCAGCTGGGAGGCGGGAAACAGACTGAAGCTTCCCACCCAGTCAGCTGCTGGGAGTACTCAGGCCACACCCCTCCAATTTAGTTGGAGCTCTCAGAAGCACCTGGTGAGCTCACAGCCAATCAGAAGGATAAAGGGCAGCCCCCTGGGCTTCCTGCAGCCCACTTACCTCTTAGCCTCTCTCTCCTTTGTCTCCTTTGTCTCTTCAGCCACTGCAACTCCTTTGGCCAACTCCTGTTTGCTCCCCCTTTTTGCTCAATATATTCATAACCAAATCCTTTCCCACCATCTTTCTTCCCAAAAGATCGAGTGCTCTCACCGAACCCTGAATTGTCTGTGCCCAACACAATTGTGCCCTATTGTTGGTGCAAATTTAACATTCCCATTCTCTTAGACATGTTTAAGGCATCAGGAGCAGGATGCAGGATTGTATGCAACATCCCTTATGTGGTATGAATTCCCTCCTTTCCATTCCATCTTTAAACATGGCTAATAGTTACATCAGCACTAACCTTAATAAGGATTAACATAAACTAGGATTCCCATTTTAGAATTTGAAATCAAGGTTAGAAGTTGTTTTGGGGAATGGCAGGTGTGATTTCTGCCAGAAAGGGGGAAGGGGACATGTGATGCTATGATCCACCCACCATAAAATCTGCACCCACACCATCTCTTACTACATCCTTTTGAGACCAACTGTGTCTGACCCTTGCTCAGATCCACCCACATCATAGGCAGAAAAAGTATCTACAGTGTACTCTGCCAAGACAGATGCCTCTATTATACCCATTAAACTTAAATAAAACTTCCATGTATCCCTCATATATTTCAAAAGTCACATGAAAAACGGTAATAAGATGTTATAGAAGGTCACTTATTTCCACTGTCTTTTAAAAATACAAAAGTTCCTCAAAGATCCTAATAATACAAGTTTGCTGTTCGCATCACTTACAGCAGCTGCTTTAAGAAACATGCCAAGAGAACTGACAGCCAGGTTTGTGCGCTTAAGAATTCACAGCTCCCAAAATATTGATCCATGCTGTCAGCAGTTCTTGGGCCACTTCAACAGTCTGTAACAACCCACCACAAGAGTTGGTAATGATGAATGCTTCACATATGCATAAAGTGTAAAAAAAAAAAAAGGGGGGGGGAGGCTTTTTGAATAGGCAACTACCTACCCCAAGGGATTTGTGGTCAATACGAAGTCATTATAGTCTCTCTATATAAGAGAAAAGTAACTACAGTTCCTATTTATTTATTTTATATCGTTTCTCAGTTCTGCATATGCATACACCAAAAACATGTTGGCCAAATATAAAAAGTCTGTGATCCAAATGGATCATGTTTCAACCCTGAATATACAAATAGAGAGAGAGAGAAAGAGAGAGAGAGAGAGACAGAGAGAGGTTGGTGTAAAATGGCACAACAGCAAAGCAACAAGGAGGCTCTGGATCCACTGTGTATTCAGTGAGTCTTAAGGTAAAATGCATAAGTAAGAAGGAATGTTTACTAATTTTAGCTTAAAATATAAGTTTTAATACTCTGTTGTTTAGTCTTTCTCTTCAACATTTCCTGTTCTGAAGCTTCCCCTACACTCTTTAAACTTCCCCCTAGTTCAAAAAGATGTTCAGGGGGTTGGCATAACAACAATTCAGAAGGACAAATACCATGCACACGTTGGTGGCAGTCTCCCTTTAAAATGATCTTACTCAAAATTCTCAAATACTTAAGAGAACTCTGCTACCACAGTAAGGCAAGTTGGAGGAGAGGTCAAAGCTCCTTCACTTGCTCCAGTAGCAGCATTGGAAGTTTTGATTCTATATAGTCAAATCCGTAGCATAGAGTGACTTCTGCAGGAAATTATAAGGTCAAAGGAATGGTTACAACCGAGGCCTCTGATTACACTCAAGCACTAATTACTCCTAATATTTTACATTTTTCTGAATGTAAGTATTTTATGGTGAACCATGTTGCTTTTCTTTTACAAACCATTCAGTCCTTAAGTTGCTCACTCTGGCAGGGAAGCACCAGTCCTCACTTCTGGAATACAAGTATCTCAGTCTACGTTACTATACGTCTACACACACATACACACACACACACACCTAGCTAGATATACATGTGTGTATGTGTGTGTGATGTACACAGTTTCGACAAAGGTGTCTTGATTACTTTGGAGACTGTACTATTAATGGCTCCAACTGAATTATTATTTATTTTCTAAATTATATTCTAAAATATTTTATAAATGATATTATATGCCCTTCACGTGGTACTGGGTGCACGCAGTTCTCTGCGTGTGACAGGCCAGGCCACTGGGGGGTGGGGGAGACTGGCAGGATGGAACTACAAATGTGGGGAGGGGGCAGGGCACAAGACAGTGGACTCTGTACCCTGGGTTCTCAGCTAACAAATCAGCAACAGGTTTAACTGTACTTATTCACTACAGCTACTTATGAGAATTATTTAAGGGGAAAATATTATTATAGTTGTGACACATTGCAACCTAAATTTTAATAACTTTTCCCCACAAATATTTTTCCATTAACACAAGGGCTATAGGTGCTTAAGCAGAGGGGCTACACAGTACTGTAGAGCCTCATAGGTAAAATTTACCAGTGAGTCCTATGAGCAAATCCCCAGTATTAATAGGTCTCCACATGTGGCAAAGAAAGAAACAGGCAATTCTCTGCAATTGTCTGCTTAACAGGTTGCACTTCTAGCCAACTGGTAGCAATCAGGCAAGACACTGTAGAGGGCAGGAAATCTAAAATTAGGTTTTACTACCTATAATGGAGGATTTATGGGATAATTTAATTGGCAGTCTTGGGACAGAAACCCAGGGTGGGGGGAACAAAAACATCTTTCTCAATGTACTCTGTGAACTTTTCCTGCAGTGCACTGAAAAATGAAGGGCCTTGGAAATCAGTTTAAAGATGTAGTATCCCCCATTTTTAATGCTGGGTTGCAAGAAACAGGAGCAGAGGCATTTTATATTGGTTCTCCCCACTTTTTTCTCTTCAGAAGAAAGATTACATTAATTGTTTCTTGTTGCAAACCATGTCTTTAACACATTGTATAACAAATAGCTCTTGAGTAAACAGAAGGTTGTAATTCTAAGGCTTTCCTGACATCATAAACCACGAAAGCACAGGCTCAACAGTTTATAAATGGCAGCAAATTGGATTCAGCCTTGCATTTGTTCACTCACGCGCAAGCAGCATTGTTTGTTACTTCTGCTAAGCCCTCTTGAAAAGCTTTATAATATCATTTGTAGAGAGTTTTATTCTATGATATGTTTTAAGGACATTAATGATAATAAAGGAGTTATGGAGAAACTTTTTTTCTGGGATATATTTTGCCACTTTCAGAAAACACACTTGCCATCCTCAAGCCAGCCAATCTGTTTTCTCAGTCATCATGAGAATTTTGCCTCAAAAACCCAATCATGATATTAATTGCATCTCCACTGCTATTGTGGACAGCTGATACATCTGTCCTTTTCTGAAGGCTGCTGCAGCTCTGTTCTTTCTGTGAAGCTGACTCCTAAGGGACATGGAGGTTATTTGTAGTAGCTCAGCCCATAAATTTTATTTATATTAAAATTTTCTGTCCTGCTTTTCTTCCACTAGGAAACTCAAAACAGCCAATAGCATAGACATAAATAATCAGAACAATATTAAAATTTAATAAATATACTATAATAAGATGATGAGTAAGAAGTGACAATAGCAGTTACTAATGCTTATTAATTGGAGTAATCATAGTTATGCTTTTTTTATATTTCAAATACATGACAATATTATTATTAATATTATTTTTTTTTAAAGGATATCCAGTTCATCAGCATTTTAAAAAATCTCCATCACATCAGCCTGCCCCAGATGCTTCTAACAAGTCAAGTCTTTAGCAGGCACCAGAAGGCATATATTGATGGAGGCCATATGGGCCACCTAGGGAGGGCATTCCAGGGCATCAGCACCGTCACTGATTAAAGCTTGCTTCTTGTACCATCCACCATACCTTAGTCAGTGGGGAGTCCCAGAGCAGGATCCCAGACACTGAATGGAGTGTGCCCTTCTGAATTTCCCTTCTTACTAGCAAGCAATATTCTTTGTCTCATTTCAGAACTCCACCAGGAAAGATGATAAGCACACCTCTGAGAAACTTTTAGCTCCTGCTCATTTCATTGGCAGTTAGTGTCTTGTTTTGTTTCTAATGCTGGGCCTTAAATATTCTAGTGGTGGATACCAGATGGGGAGAATGATCCTACCCTGCCACCGCAGCCAAAATGAGAAACTTTATGGATGTCCTGTGAAAACGGGCTATGTCTTTAAATTACAACCGAGGACTGAAAGAATTTGAAAGAATATAAGTGCAAGATAGATCCGACCAAAGGTCCACCTAATCCAGCAGTCTCCAAATGCTCCTGGGAAGCTAAGAAGGAGGGTGCAATGGCAACAGTCACTTTACTGTGGTGTGCCCCTTTCTTTGGAACTCCCTGCCCCTGGAGGCCAGACAGGCGCCAGCACTGTGTTGTTTCCGGTGCCTCCTGAAAACACCACTGTTCCAGCAGGCGTTCCTTAATTGACCAGTCATGGTTTCTATTGGCATTCTGTTTTTTGTTTTGTTTTTTAAGCATTATTTTAATATGGTGTTTTAATCTTTTTATTCTTTTACTGTTTTAACTTTTGTGTTCACCACTCCGAAATCTGTTTTAGCTATGGAGTAGTATACAAATATTGTAAATCAATAAATACATACATAAACACTGTTTCTCCACTTCTGGTAGTCACAGATACACTACCTACGTCATCCCATTATTTTTATTACCATAGAGTATAGGCTAAGGGCAGGGATCTGCCTTTTTTTTTTTTTTTTTAAGTGCCATGCATAATGCTAATACTAATAATAGCCATTGACTGATCTGTCATATGTAAACCTCTCTGAAATCATTTTCAAAAGCATTCAAAACTACCAACCATTAATCATATCATTAATGTTGTATTGCATGCAGTGTTGAAAGTGAGTAGAAATGGACAGCTCTGAGGTATCAGCAAAACTTTATAGAGGACTAGGAAAGTATTTCATCCTTAAACATAACAAAACTTAGAGGCCCCAGCACCCAAACTGTAACTTGTTGTTCAGTCGTTAAGTCGTGTCCGACTCTTCGTGACCCCATGGACCATAGCACGCCAGGCCTTCCTGTCCTCCGCTCTCCCCAGGAGTGTGCTCAAGTTCATCAAGCTGTAACTAAGTTATAGCTAATGTTACCAGACAAAAAGTTTTCAATGTTAGTATGTTAACCTATGTAGTTACATTGTTAACCTATGTTGGTAGACAGGGAGATTCTATTCTCTTTCATTCCATCGTACCAGCATGACATCAAATTTCCCCTCACATATGAGAATGCTGCAGCAGAAGGAACCAGAAACATTACTGCATCAGATATAATACTGCCATTTTTTCCCTTTTGCACAAAATACGATTCTGTCATAACAGAACTCAATAGCATACGTCTCCAAAGCCTCAGTAATAAAACTGAACAAACGGAGTTTTAATTAATTTCATGCATTAAAAATTAAGTGAATATGGGTCTTTCTCAGTCTTCCAATCTTGTGGACTGTGGTAATGCTGTGGACATAATATACCTCAACTTCAGCAAAGCGTTCGACAAAGTGCGCCATGATATCCTGATGAGCAAACTAGCTCAAAGTGGGCTAGATGAAACAACAATCCAGTGGATCCACAGTTGGCTACAGAATCGGACTCAAAGAGTGCTTATCAATGGGACCTTCTCAAACTGGGGAGAGGTAACGAGTGGGGTACCGCAGGGCTCGGTCGTGGGCCCAGTGCTCTTCAACATTGTTATTAATGACTTGAAGGAAGAGGTGCAGGGAATGCTGATCACATTTGCAGATGACACAAAATTGGGCGGGATAGCTAATACTTTGGAAGACAGAAACAAAATTCAAAGTGATCTTGATAGACTGGAGCGCTGAGCAGAAAACAACAGAATGACATTTAATAGGGATAAATGCCAAATTCTGCACCTAGGAAAAAGAAACCAAATGCACAGTTACAAGATGGGGGATACGTGGCTCAACCACACTACAAGCAAGAAGGATCTTGGAATTGTTGTAGATCACAAGCTGAATATGAGCCAAACATGTGATGTGGCTGCAAAAAAGGCAAATGCTCTTTTGGGCTGCATTCATAGAAGCATAGCTTCCAAATCCCAGGAAGTCCTAGTTCCCCTCTACTCAGCACTGGTTAGGCCTCATCTGGAGTACTGTGTCCAGTTCTGGGCACCACACTTTAAGAAGGATGCAGACAAACTGGAGACGGTTCAGAGGAGGGCAACAAAGATCAGGGGACTAGAAACAAAGCCCTATGAAGAGAGACTGAAAGAACTGGGCATGTTTAGCCTTAAGAAGGGAAGACTGAGAGGAGATATGATAGCGCTCTTCAAGTACTTGAAAGGTTGTCACAGAGAGGAAGGCCAGGATCTCTTCTCGATCATCCCAGAGTGCAGGACACGGAATAATGGGCTCAAGTTACAGGACGCCAGATTCCGGCTGAACATCAGGAGAAACTTCCTGACTGTTACAGCAATACGACAATGGAACCAATTACCTAGGGAGGTGGTGGGCTCTCCCACACTGGAGGCGTTCAAGACGAGGCTGGACAGCCATCTGTCAGGGATGCTCTGACTTGGATTCCTGCATTGAGCAGGGGGTTGGACTCGATGGCCTTGTAGGCCCCTTCCAACCCTACTATTATATGATTCTATGATTCCTTCCTTTCATATATCGTCATTTATGGCATCTGGTAAATTGGTTAAGCCATTTGCATCATAGATATCTACATTCCTTAATGGCATTCTATAATATTTTAAAAGAATTTGTTATATTCCCTTACATACCAATAGGAAATTTCTTGTATTTTACACACATGTGTGCGCGCGCGTGCACGCATGCACACACACACACACACTATATTTGTCTGTGTGTGTGTGTATAGCCTCCATCTCATTGTGTTCTTCTCCTTCCCTCCCCGCACCCCACAGATGTTAGAAAACTAACATCACAAACTATGAAAAATATTTAACAATCTCCTTGTTTCCTCATTTTAAAATGTGAAAAACAGATAATACTATCACTATAGTCCAGCAATGGGCAACCTTTGTGCTGAAACATGCCTCCACATACAGTATTCCTTCTAGATTGACCCCAAGCATGCAAGAGGATGCTGCTCAAAAAGGAGTGGGATTGCTCCGCATTGAATATCCAGCACTCTGCACATGCTGTTCCCTTGCTGAACTAGGTCTGTAAGTATCCCCACCCCCACCTCACATGCCTCTCATCTCCTACAGTCACCTTGTTGGAGAGATAGAAGGACTGAGTGCAGTTATCCCCCCCCCCCAATCCCAGTAACAGATTATCAATACTGTCAAAGCTGACAGTGCTGACCATCTGTTGACGAGAGAGATCCCACTGCTGCAAGCGAGCACTTCTTTATTAGGGCTCCTATATTTTTGATGTAGAACCGTATGTTGGGTTTCATGAAAAAGCCTCCATCTGTAAGCATCTGTGTTTCCATTTCATGGAAGTACTATTCAGAGAGCAATAACTAACCCTTTACAGCTCTGTTTCTCTCATCATTTGCCCAAATGTCTGTTGCTTTTTTCTTGGACTGATTTTCATTTTGAATAAAGGGCACAATAACAATTTTAAGGCAGCAGGGGTGGGGGGAGTTTCTATTTTCTACAACAAAAAATATATGCAATGTAACATAGCTGCACAATAATACCTTAGAAATACCTAGCCTAAGAAAACAATACAGTTCTTATCTACTCCTTAAAGAACAGCATATAATGTTCTACATTAGTAGTCCAAGGCACTGCTAAATTACCATTATCCCTACTTAGTGCAATACTGTTTGATGGAATTATAGCATTTCGTCTTTATTACTTCCATACTGGTTTCATCAAGGTGTATGAACCCTATGCCCTTCGGGTGCATGGGCTGTGCCCTTTATTAAACATTAAATTTAAAAAATGGTCAGTGATTTGCATGGGATTGGTCCACCACTTTCTGAAGCCCAGCAAAGCCCATACCTACATAAGCAGTATGACATGCACTTAATCTGATGCTCCAACTTTACAAGTTTTACTCCCATTCTGCTGCTGGGAGTACCTTCTTAACTTTTATAGTGCTGGAAAATCCAAGTTTCCCTATATGCTTATAAATGAATAGAAATGTGGAAATAACCACAGAACATGTGCATTTATTTATGCATTACATTTATATCCTTCCTTTCCTCCAAGGAGGCCAAAGTGTTGTACATGATCCTCCTCCTCTCCAATTCATCTCCACAACAAGCCTGTGAGGTAGGTTAGGCTGAGAGTCAGTGACTGGCCCAAACTCACCCAGTGAGCTTCATGGCTGAGTGAACCTAGGTCTCCTGGGCTCCCCGGTCTCCTGAGTCCCAGTCCAACACCCGAAGCATGACACCCCGCTGGCTCATTTAAATTAGACAGCAGCCATGTGGAATGCTTACATGAGCAGATGCTTCCCTGCCTCCTCAGACCTACAGAGAATACTACAGTATTCGCCCCCACTTCCCTATTCTCCTCAGATCACAAGTGAGGAGTTTAGGAAAGGCTCAGTGAAAGTCTTCCTTTATCTGTTGCTGGACTGTATCAGCTAATGTTCTGAATGATTCCCCAGTGCCAGCTCCAGGTTTTGGAGGGCTCTTAGGCAAGACACCCTCAATGGGCCCTCTCCCTCAGTGAGTCTACCTTCTCAGCACCAGCTGCTATTGCTCTTCATCCTCTTTCTCATCCTTGCTACCACTTGCTTGCTGGACAGGCAGGCAGCTAGTGAGCATCTACTGCTCCTCCTTCTCACCACCACCATTGTCTAGGCCAGAGCAAGAGCCAGGTAAACAAGCAGGCTGCAATGGTGAAGAAGAGGAGCAAGTCCAGGGGGCTCTTTGCAGTGGGCCCCTGCTGGAGCATGGACTCTTGCCAGGTGCCTGGCTACGCCTACCCTTGATGCCGCCCCGTGTTATCCCACCACCATCGCCACACACACACACACACACTCACACATTGATTTATTAAACAAATTCCTTGCATATGCAAGCTCTTTGCCCATACAACACTAGTATGGCGAAGAAAAGGGTTCTGGGTAGGCCTTTTCCCTGGCATGCTAGTTTTGTATGTATAGGAAGTTTATGCATACAAAGCATTCAGACATTACATTCTCAGACTTGCAGTTTGAAGTGGCAGCAACAGACATACACATAAGCCTGCCAGTTTCAGTTCTCACTGCAAACGCCAAAACTGTTAAGAGTGCTTCCACAGCATACAGACCATGACACTCTAGTAACTAGTTGCTACTAAAGTTTGCAAATGAAACATTATTGCATCTAACGGATCGAAACACCATGCGGCACAAAAACTGAGTTCAGAAGCTTAGCCAAATCACACTTGTAACAGAATGCAGATATGTGGAAGACTGGGAGTTCTCCCTTGAACCACATTCATATCGAGAAGGATGGGATTTGTAGTGCCAGCCCAAACCATATATATCTATGTTTACAGTGTGCCAGTTATAGATCCCTTTGACACAGTGATATAAACATAGTCAAGGCACTTTCATGACAGACAGAAAGCTGAAATTTGAAACATGTACTGCAAGACACCTTGAACAAATCTGAATACAGAATATGAAGTTTACCTCACTAGAGTGGCCACCGATCTAGCAGCGCGCAAACCAAGTCCTAAATGCAATAGTATGGCACATTAAAGATGCCCCCCTTCCCTTTTAACAATCTTCAAAATAAAAGAGGCAAGAATTTCAGTGGCAGCTGGGAGTGTATCTATACTTGCAGAATGCATAGAGGTCAGTCTTCTATGGCTAAAAAGTAAGTGAAGGTAAAATCTACTTCAGCCACTGCATTGTGGATCTATGGATCTAGCCATGGTCATCATCTCATTTACAGTATACCACAAGCAGAGCAAGCAACATATGTCATACCAGAGTTATCTTCAGAACATGCAAAATCCAGATGGACTCAAATCCCACAGGGAAACCAGCTAAACCCGCCTTCCCCAACCTGACTCTCCAGATGTGTTGGGACTGCAGCCACCATGACCATTGCCATGCTGGCAGGGAATGATGGGAACTGCAGTCCAACACATCTGGAGGGCAGCAGGTTGGGGAAGGCTGAACCAAGTATAATTCCTTCTCAGATTCAAACATGCTAATCAGACTCAGAGCAAAAAAGTAACACCTACCACAAAGCTTCTGAAAGAAACTTTTCTAGCATAAATCAGATCCATTTGATATTTCTGCAATTAATAAATGAAGATGAGAGGACATCTTCTGGAATATTAGAAAAGACCATGAATAAAGTCTAAAAATATCAAGCAGGCTGGTTTGACTTCTACTAGATAAGTTTGTCTCAGGAAGGTTTTATCTACAAGGGGGTGGTTTCCCTAACAGGGCAAGCAGTAGCTTTGAGGAGGAGCTCAGTTTTCATTGGTAAAGCAGTGCAAGTGTAAAAGGTTTAAACAAAAACTAAAACTTTTCCCCTTGGTCCAGACTGTCCCCTCCTCATGACTGCTATATGCAGAAACTTAAAACAGATGGAGATGCATTCACAAATCTCCATCATGTGTGCTTTTGCCCTATAAAGGCAAAGTCCTTCAAAGGAAAAATAAAAAAATAAAGGCTATTAAAAAGGTGAGGTGTTACTGTAGGAAAATCAGTATCCAGCACTTTCTTTTTCAGAGGCCACATTACATTCATGTGGAAAGGTGGGTAAGTCACCCACACATTTTTCCATTGCCATTTCTAGCTCATGAGTTCCCACCCACCCCCAGAAGTGGAAATGCTTATTACTGGTTCTTCAGTGACTTCTTTCAACCTTTACCCCACCCACCCCACTGAGACAGCATATGCCTGCACACTTTCCCTTGTTCTTCCCTTCTCTTTAACAGAATTAGAAGTGTTAATAAGTCACAAGAAGACCTCCTTGAGCACCATTTTCATGGAAAAGCAGGATATTAATTAATTATATAAGATTAAGACAATTGTCAGCAAGATCTAACCCCACAGAGGCACAGCGGTGGTGATGCTGCACTTCCCCATCTTGCTGTTAGTAGCCAATAGGATGGAGCCCTTCTTTTAACCTCTTCCTGGTCACCCAGCCAATCAAATGCAAGATATCCCATCAATATTTTTCCCTTACTCAAAAGTAAGCATGGGGACCCCAATCCAGACTGGAAGCCTAGCAGGGTGGTGGTGGTGGCGGCTTTAACCCTTCTCTTCCACTGTGGTCCCAATCCAGAGCTAGGTCTCTATGCCTGAAATTTGCATTGCCAAAGAAGGAACCATTTGTTTGAATTGATCATTGTTTGAATTGATCAGTGCAAATTGCAGGCGTGTAGGACCAATACAGATTGGGACCACAATGGGGGAAAGAATTAAAGCCTCCTACTCACCCACCCCTATGCTAGTGTCCCAATCCAGATCATGTCCCCCATGGTTACTTTTCACTAAGGAAAAAAACAGTACCTGCTAGCTGCATCTTTTAAGTAACATATCCTCTAACACTTGGTGTAGTCCCATTGATCTAATGGAAATCAGACAAATTAATAAAGATAATGAGCCATTTATGGTGGAAAATCCTATACATGTCTACTCAAAAGTAAGCTCCATGGAACTCAATTAGACTTACTTTTGATTAGGCATGATAGACTTGTGCCATTAGTTTCTCTTAAACATCAGCAGAACTATGAAACCTTCAGCCTATGTGGTCATTGATGATGTCATTTCTTCAGAGTCTGCAAGGACATATGGATTTTATTGCTGCAGTTTCCAATTAGCATTGAATTTAATAAACCAGTCACTTTGCACATTTTCAGTTTCATACCATGGCTATTGTATATTCTTTTTCAATGGGAGGCATGAAATGTAGCTGGAATTCAGTGAACAATTTGAAATCAATTTATCATTGACTTACTAGGGTATGTTGCCCAAAACATATGTAAAGGAATTATTTTGACCAAATGTCAAAATCACTAAAACTGGCGTTCTTTTCAAAAGGGTCTCAAAAGGGTCCTTTCCACAAGTTATGTCTACTTTGCTCAAATCCTGCAAGGTTCCTTTTCCCTCCTTTCTACTCAGTTTTCCAAGAAAAGTGCCTAAGCAAATATGCTATTTTAGTAAGAGTTTAAAAGGCCATTATGGTCAGAAAAATGACTGTGTAAAAATGGCACCTTTTTACTTCACCACTCTATTCACTGCAAGTATTCTGAGTCATGTCTGCTTATTTTAATGCTCAAAATAGGTCTTTATTACTTTTCATTCCTTTTCAGTTCTGCAGCACCAAAACAGGAGTGAGAGAGCTAGATGGACTCCATTCAGTCTCATGCATCATCAAGAGACTTGTTAGCTATGTTGCTCTTGCAAAATCTTTACTCCTGGTGATGCTGTAGGAGCCAAAACGCATACAACTCGGCATTCGATTCCCAGTTTGAATGTGCAAGGCAGCTAACTAAATAAATCAGGCTTTTATGAGAGAGAGCTGGACAAAGATTTTATTACATGGAAATCACTGAGAGACACCTACTCTATGTCTCACACCTCAACATATACTCTTTGCATTTCTGTTATCTTTTAGGTCTCACCTTATTAATTTGTTCCTTATTAATTTCTTTCCCCCTCCCCTGTACCTCAGTTCATCTATATCTGTATCCCTGCATGTGCATATTTATTTGTTTGTATTTAATATGTTATATCTCAACATTCCATTCAAAAGAATCTGCATGGCGGCAAAACATCAAAACATATGAAAGCATAATAAAGCAAAACAAGCACAGCACCAGCACCACCACCAACAACAACAACAACAACAGAGCCTGACTATGGATATAGGGACCATGAATAGCTGTCTGCTATCACAAATGTCCTCAGAACTAGTTGGGTCTTATACAGACAACCACTAGTTCTGTCTACGTCATGCTTCGAACCAAGGAGGCTTCTGCCTACAAACGCGCATCCCATAACAATCTACTTGGGTGGTGCAACCTTATCCTATGCATGTTGGCTGTGTTCCATGGGGCTTACTCCTGAATAAGTGTGCATAGGATTGCAGCTGTATCTTTGTCTTTTTTGCTTTTCTGGGATTTATACCTACTATGCTTTTTCACTATGCCAATGGTTGCATGATAAAAGTGTACTGACTATACATAAATAATTGGCTCAGCATAATTTGAAAGTCACAACATGTAAGAATATAACATTGACCCACCATTTAACCTACTGTAGTATTTCAAGAGTCGTATTCCACAAATATTGAAATGATGGAAATGTAATATATGGATCACCTGAACTGAAGATAAAATTCGCTTGCATTATACAAAATGCCAGTCTTAAAACAAATATTAGATAACTGTAAATCAGAACAAAAGACTACTGGCTTTTTTTATATTATTTATGTATGCATGTATGTATGTACAATATTTATATACTGCTTCTCATTTGAAACAAATCCGAAAGCAGTTAAACTGCATTTTACTAATATATCTCTGGAATATTTTGCCATTAGCTTAACATTAAGCATGTGCATCAAAGCTTGCTCCAGTTCACCAAAGACCCACATTTATAACTAAGCAAACATTTAAATGTTTTGCACATAGGGACCTAAAATTATGTATAAGTAGTACAGTTGCTAGCTGCAGTTTCCTTCAAGGTATTTAGCTAGATATTTGTGGTAGATTATTTTTCTTATGCATTTGTTGGAGAACAGAGTCATTTATATTTCCTACGTAATGGGTAAGAGTAGTGTCGTCTTGAGAGGATATTCACTTTGCAAATATCTTGCCCACACAATATGTAAATACAGTGAAATCAATTGTCCTGATCCAGCTGTGCACAACATGCACACAGCCTGAAATGACATTTGGGAATGTACAACCCCACACACACTGTGTAGTTCAAACAGGAACTGATTGCACGAGATGCCTTCCATTCAAATGCACATCACAGTGAAGATGGGTATCCAGATGCACATCCAAATCATCATGCGTGCACTTTTTCAATCCATCGAGGGAATACAAGCCAAGAAGCTCCTCCTCTTTTTATCTCCCTTGCTAGGGAGAGTTAGGATAAATGGGTATATGAGTTGCAACCTTCATTTTAAAAGTTTTTCTTCTTCTTTCAACTCATTTTGGAACTAGATATTAGTTTTCAAACCAGCCATATGAAACCATGAGCAAATAAAAGGCAGAGATCTGTTTGCTGTACATCCTTTAAAGAAGGCATGCCATTGTTTTTAGCTCAGTTACTGTTTTTCAGATTTTGAAACTGTCCTACACATCGTAACCAAGCACAGTGAATCACATGCCCTGACTACCTTACATTATGCAGCACCCTGAGATCCCGGACAATGCTTGGGTTCTACAGTTAATTGCCCTCTTCATAACTAATTTTGTATTTACGTATGTTTAGGCATTTTACAAAATTGTCTTATAAATAGCAATTTAAGAAAATCTACAATAAGTAACAAGTGAAAAAGGTAAATTTCTTAGATATCAGGAAATATATCTAGCAAATTAAAAAGAAATGAAGATACATACGATCCTGGTTCATACGTAATGACAACCCAGAGTATGGGTTGAGTATGGGCTGTCGTTGAATCATGGGTTGTCGCTACATACAAAAGCTGCACCATGAACAACCCAGGAAGAGACCCCGTGGTTTGTTGTTTGGTTGTGAACTCTGGGCTGTTCATAGTTAACAACCCATAGTTAAACCATAGTGCAGGGTTCACACATAACAACAACCCATGGTTCAACAACCCATACTCTGAGTTGTCATTACGTGCAGACCAGGTCATAGCCAAAGTAACTGTCTGAAGTCATACTTGCTTAGATAAAACTATCAGTGGATCAATGGAACTCAGTGCACAACTATATGAAACACTGGGAGAATAACGATTGGATCTCACGTTTTATTTCAATGGCAAATACAGCCAAGGGGCGGGGGCAATAGCAATTCAGAGTTCTGCCTCCAGTTCCACCTAGGATCCAGCATTTTTAAAGCACATTCTGGTAACTCTACTTGATGGGTGGAACAACCCAACTTAAGAAATGGGGTGGACAAAGGTTATCTTCATAACCCTTCCAGATTTATTAAATCCAGATTTAAATACCTGTTTTTAGAGGCCTGATAATTTCAGGTGCAGTCTAAGAGCTTTAAACCAAAATATTAGTGATGCCATCCAAACTCTAACTTACAGTGAGCATCCCAGGGACCGCAGGATATGTCAGATTCCCCCTCCCAAGGCCATAGATACTGCTATGACCTCAGGAGGGGGAAGTCAACATTGGGCCATCCCCCCTCCCTCTTGCAACTGCTGTGTAAAGCATCACAGCAGCAGCCGCAGAAGACCTTGAAAGATCAAAAGGGGGCAAGATGGTGGGCATGGAGAGGAGAAGTCAGGATTCACAAGATTCTACAGCCTCTCCATCACTGTCCCTGCCCACAACAAGGTAGGTCAGGTAGATGGACTCAAGAGGCCCATCTAGGTTAAATGTTTATTTTTAAAGGGGAATGAGAGGTGATATCGACTCCATCCTCTTCCCGCCCTGCCTGGCTTTTGTAGGCAGGGCATAGGAGCGACAGAGGGCACCCTCTGTCTATAAACAGAGTAATCTTGTGGCAATCTCTTAGTCACCTTGCAAATCAAATCTAGTACGTTTGTAATTCTTGAATGCATAATAAGCCCTGACTTTATTCCAGTGAACTTTAATATTTTTGTAATTCAAACCAGGGTTGTTGAGCAGTTAATTTATATTTTCTGCACATTCTGCTAAGTATCCAAACTCTGCCATCTTTGCTTATGTTCAGATGTCAATTGCTTTAATTCCTTACTTTCCAAAGTAAATGAAAACATCCCATTCATAACATGCAGGTGTACATAATGATTTTAATTTAATTATCTAGTCTTCTCCTCCTCAACAGTTTTATTATCAGCAACATGCCAACTCCCTCTCCCCCCGCCCTCTCTCTCTCTATATATAATGCACCAGGCAGAAAATAACACAACATTATGCACACCATGATCCCAAGAGGCACCTCAGTAACATGCATGAGCAAAAGATAATTTGAAAACTTGTAAGAACAGAAAACTCCTGTCCATGTTTATAATATTGGATCTGTAACTCAGTGAGCAAATTACAAATTATGACAACAAGGTCAGTTTACCCACCATGAAAAGGTATGAGCTTTATTATTGGTGGCTTAATTAATAAACTGTCTGACCTGAAGAATCTAAATATGCAGAAAGCTCAAATTGTCATGAAAATAATCAGAGGTTTATCATTTGGGTGGCTACTAGGAGGAGGGCTTTTTCTGTTGTGGCACCCCGGCTCTGGAATGAGCTCCCTAGTGAGGTTCGCCTGGCGCCTACATTGTACTCCTTTCGGCGCCAGGTGAAGACCTTTTTATTTTCCCAGGCATTTTAGCTTTCTAAATTTTTATCTTTGCTGTTTTAAATCTGTATTTTAAACTCCTGTACTGCTGCTAGGTTTTATTGTGGTTGTATTGTTATATTGTGGTTTTAATGTTCTATATATTTTAAATTGTTTTATTGTGTGTTGTTTGGTTTTAGTTTTTGTGAACCGCCCAGAGAGCTTCGGCTATTGGGCGGTATAGAAATAAATAAATAAATAAATAAATAAATATAAATTTGCACCAATACTTGTCTTTTAGCAGCTTTATAGTGCAGTCCTTTCTATATTTGCTCAGAAAAAATCCACTATGTTCAATAAAGTGTACTACCTACTAAGTGTGTTTAGGATTGCAGCCTTAGTTACTGTACTATTAAACTACAATAATTTACAGGTGGATATTAAAATGATATCCTTACATAAAATATACCTAATAACTCTGAAGGAATGTGTGCATTATCCTTTGAATTTTGTACAAGATAACTATCAAAAGCTGCTATCCTGGAAGCCCTTTTAAAAGAGCATACTGGAGTTTGTCACTTCTTCCACCCTTGACAGCAGTTCCTTGGTCTGTGTCAGAGGCCCCTTCTGAAGACCCATCAACTTTTAGGAGAAGCTTGTCAGGTAGCACTGAGGGAGAGGGGTATGCTGTCAGAAAGAGCAAACTCAAAGCCCTAATGTGCATGCAGAGCTGCTGCATGGCCCTCTGGATCAGGGCCGGAGTCCTGAAGCAAATTTTGCTTGTTAAAATCAAGTCATGTTGAGAAAGAGTTCCATCTGATGCAATTGAAATTCAACAACAATATATTTCCAGTAACAAATCTCCACTTTAAAAAACAAAACACAGGCACAGGAAATGTGGTAGTAATGTAACTTGGGGCTGGGGGAAGCCCTTTAGGGTGCAATCCCAAACAGAGAAATTCCACTGAAATTAATGGGAGTTTTTGCCTTCATTCAAATATTGTATGGGGCCCAAACCTCATGTTTATTCTAGATCAAGTATCCTTTTAGTTCTCCAGTCAATGTAAGAATGCCAGACCCAAGGGAATATTTTATTTTTCACTCTAAGTACACATTCATGACAATTGGCTATCTGCACATATTTGTGTTCAGAGATGAAAACACCCATTGGCTTTCATTGTTAAATTACTATATCTTGTATTCAATCAAGTTTTCCAGATTACTTACACACACACACACACACACACACACCACTATAAATGTATAAACAGAACAGGTTAAAATGCAGCTTACAACAACTAAATCCACAACACGCTATTTTAGATATATACCCTTTAATCCCCCCTGCCTACTTTTTAACTTACATTTATATTTAGCCAAGTAATTTTAGGCTGCCAACTCTGTACCTACATACAATAGTCTTACTATGTTACCAGTAAGCATATTCTTAAAAAAAAATCCTCTCCTATTCTGCATTTTTCCAGAAAGCCAAACTAAATGTGATTTTATAAGGGCCATATAAAAAGAACATGCAGTGAATTCTAATATACAACACTGAGATTGCAATCCTATTCCCACTTACCTTGGAGTGAGCCCCATTGCATTCAGAAGGGCTTACTTCTAAGTAGACATGTATAGGATTGCACTGTGAGTGTTCTGCCTTGATCAAGAGTACAAGCTGGGGTTACGGTAAGGTGGAAGCAGCAATATGGCTCTGCACCTAGTTTGATTCCCTGATAAACAACAGACTAAAGCATCGTCAAGTGAACCCCAACTATGGCAAATAACTTTACACTATATGCTGGAAATATCCCGCTGAAGTTTATATTATAAAAGTTAAAATCTCTTTGAATAACCAGGTGTGAAAGATTCCATAAACTGCATGGTATAAAAATCTGTGCTCTAAGACTAGACCACTGAAGTCAATGAGGCATATGCCACAGGCTTTAGGGGAAGCTGAATATGGTCCAGGCAGACATCCCATGTATGCAATTCCAAAAGGAGAGGGCCTTGTGAATTGGAACTGTTGCATGATCAAACCTTCAACCCTTAACTTGCTTATTCTAGAACAGCCACAGAGATTCAAGAGGCTGGGAGATGCTACCCTGGAGTCAATGGTTTGAGCCTCACAGTATGAAGGAGGGAGGCTTGTCTGTGTATTTACTCTTAATTATCATGGAACTGTATGTTTATATATTACAGTGTTTCTGAAAGATGTTTTCAGTGATTTTTAGATGTGATTGAATTAAACAACTCTGCCATCTCATCCTTGAGGACACAATGAACAGTACCCACTAATCTCACATGAAAATAACAAAAAGATATCCAGATACTACCCACCAAATAAACGAAAAGGCATATAGGCTAAATAAATACATCAAATAAATAAAAATAAATAAAATAGGCTACAGTCCTATACACACTTACTTAAGAGCAAGCACCACTGAACTCAGTGGGTCTTACTTCTGAGTGGACATGTGTAGGATTTTTGCTATTAAGATACTGCTAAGCCAAAAATTCTCAGATGAGAATTTTCAACAAATGGGGTGGGGGGGAATAAGGGGGGAATAAGGGGGCAAAGGGGAAATGAAATTGCCCACCTTGCTATCACTGCTGCTGGCAGCAAGGAGAACTCTTCAAAGCCATTGCTGTCTGGTAGCCACCATTTCCCCCCAAGATGGCAGCCATCAACTTCCAGAAACAGCTTTTGCTGTGCCAGTAAACTCCACAATTTCACTCACATTTTGTCACTCTAAAATATCACTGAATGCCACTCTTTACCACCCATGAATATGGCATGGGGGTGGGGTTTCAACACAGCCCTAGTTTGGTTTCGAACTTGATAGAATTTTAAAGTAGGGTTGGCATGCCAGTCAATTGACTAGTCAAATATGATCAGTTCACCAGCCTATTATTGGACTGCAGTCAAATATTGTACAATATTGCAAGAATGCTGCTGTGTATATGACAGCTTCCCTTTAAAAAAAAAGTATACCATCATCTGTTAGCAAGAGCAGGAAAGAGGGAGGCTTGCCCCCAAGTCCTGCAGCAGTCAGGGGCAAACAGTGAAGCATAGCAAAGCTTCTCCCAATGGCTATCTCTAGACTCAAGCAGTCATCAGTGGCAAAGGCCATTGTTTAATAAACAGTTTCATACCAGGGCCAGGGAAACCCAGATTCAAAACCTCACTCAGCCATAAAACCCATTAGGTGACATCAGGCCAATCACACACTCTCAGCCTAATCTACCTCAGTGTTGTTATGTGGGAGATGATGTATGCCACCCCGAGCTTCTTGTAAGAATGGCAGGATAAAAACATAACACTAACTAACTAAATACATCATTTCATTTTTTCAAGTTAATATCATCTCACACTAGCAGCTATCTAATTTGTTTTTGTCATTGGTATAATTATCAGATCTGTTGATGATTATCTTCTTTGTTATTCTCATTAATACTTGAGTTAATACTTGACCATTATTGGTGAATTTTAACCAGGCAATTGACTGGTCAAAAGCCCAACCCTATTTTAAAATATAAAAAGAAAATTATAGCTGTTGGAGCTCAACTACTAAATATTTTTCAGATTTCTCATTCAAACCAATATAGATTATTTGCAAAACCAGGTGACATCAATGTCCCCCCTCAGAAAGAGAATATTCTTGGCCAACTCATTTAATGATAGGAATATATTGCATTTCTGTTTTAGTATGCATTCAGACTGTCAACAAATTCAGGTCTTCAATGAATTAACTATTACTTCTAAGATGTACTCCCATGCCCCTCTATCTGGGATTAAACCCCACTGAACTCAATGGGGCTTATCCCTGAGTAGAGTATGCATAAGATTGCATTGTTAATCAATTAAAATACAGTATCTCAGTGAAAGTACTACTTGGAGACTAATGCAATAATATCCCTTGACTAAACAAGAGAGGCAAATAATATATTACTCAGAAAATAATCTGAAATGTGCTGTCTAAATCAGGGGATACACATGGATATTTAGAACAATGCCATATGCACTATTATAGGAGATGACACTAATTAAATCAAGCCAAAAAGCATGTTTGAACCTGCAATTTAGTACATTAACTGATTTACTGATTAATGTTTTCAGCCTTTGATATAAAATAACAAATTTCCAACAGCAATATTAATTGTGAGCTTTGTCACTATCTGTGTTTTGCTTTATATGTCACCGCTGTGCAGTGTAGTTAACCACTGGAAATACTAAATACAACTTCTTCTCAAAGTATTTCAATGCCGGGGTGGGGGAGGAATGGAAATTCTGCTAGAGATATATAAGGAAAGATATAAAGGTGTAAAGTGATTAAATAAAAACAAGCAAAAAAGCAAAATCGAATGTCATAAAAATAGCAAAATTCTCAAATAAAAAGCTAATTACATATGGAACTAACAATGCCGACCGTTTATGCAATCATTACAACATGTAATTCTATCTTGTACTATAGGATTTGTTTAACTTTGGGGAACAGATTAGAAAAAAATGGGGTGGAAGCTATTTAAAGCCGTAATCTCTCAAAAACGTTTTGAGCTATTCCCCATTCAATGAATCCTTCATGCATTATGTATCCCCCCCCCCACACACACACACACACACACACACACACACACTCACTGAGTTTAAATTTTATAAAGAAAAGGTCTCGTATGAAGTGGCCCAAACAGTGCTGGCTTGCTGACCAGTAGTTACCTATGACAACAAATAAGAGAATTGCCGCCTTTTAAAGTACTGATCACTTTATAAGTTTTCTTGCTTTCTTTGAACCTTGCCTTCCTGAAATAGACAAAAATGTCCAAAGATGTCTTTATATCATGTCATAAATCCAGGATAAGATGGATTTTCTTTCTAAAGGCAGAAATAAAAGCACTCATTTCATTATTCTAACCTAGGTTAATAATAGTACATTCACATACAAGGTAAAAAAACATCTTAATGGAATTTTTTGGTTGCTTCTTTATCTGAACTCAAAGCACTCTTTGTCTGCTCCATTTACTTCAAACAAACCATGGACATGTGCTTATAGGGTTAAAACTAAGGAATGTGACAGTTCTCCATGTGCAGCCTATAGACCTAACTGTTCCACTTTCCCTGGTGGGGCTCCAAGCTACGTGAAAACAATGCAGCACACAAACTACTATTCTGACACGGAAGGTTTTGGTAACTCTACAGAATGCTATTTAGACCAGAACGACTTTTTATTTTTAAAGTAGCAATTACTGTACTATGGGTTCCTAGTGAATACAATCATGAATAGCCCTTTGCTTTTTTTACCACATACTGAGAGTATCTGATAAAAAGATGATTTAAGTTTACTTGACAATCACCTGATCACAGAAATTAATTTCCTACATCTGAGTGTGCTATTTGCACACCTACCAAAACCAAATCTGAGCCGTGTTCATTACATTACTTCAAACATTTAAAGGTCTCTTTTCCTTGGACAAGGGTTGTGCACATTTAAAAGGTGCCACGGTATCAAATAATGGAATGATGTATTGTAATTACCCACAAAGTACATTTTTAAAAATCACTGGAAAGAATAGGAGTAGGAGTAGATGGAAAGTGGATGGTGGGTATTAAATTAACTGGAGTTGGAAGTGATAGGATTGAATGAGTGAAACTACAGTAACAAAAGAGCACAAAATACTCGTTCAAATAAAATGCAACAGCCATTCTGAAAATGTGAAACTTTCCAAAATGTGAAACTGGGGGGGGGGGAGGGGGGGATAAAATAGTAAGAACTGTGAGAAGTGAATGTAGATATCCACAAAATCATATGTTTTCAAGTTTAGCATTATTAAATGATCTTTTAAGAATTAGTTTAAAAGAGGATTCATACAAGTCAACAAAAATGTATGGCTGAGGTGGGATGAAAGGAGGTGAGATTGGGGCACAGGGAGGAATTAATGAGAAAAAACAGGTAGTAACTTCAAAAGTGCAGGGTGTTCTTTACCACTTCACATGTGGCAAAATGAATGTGTAAACGGTGTTTTTCACAGCTGTCTTGAATATTAACCAAACATGTGTACTATGCCTTTTCTCATAAACTATATTCAGATGATTTTTTTTTTTTTAAGTAAAGTATGTCTTCCACAGACCACAGGTAACTTTTAAGAAGCACTTTAGCAAGTGGTGTTACCAAGAGAAAAGGAGATAGGAAGTCTGATTAAAAGCAGAGAAGGCTACGAGTGATCAAAGTACACAGAAGAAGCTCACAGGTTACTGGATTCTGCGCAATAACACAAAATGTAAAGGATTGTATTGCTCTATGCTTCCTGGTTTGTAGGACCACCAAATTTAGAATTATCACAATGTCTTCGCTATCCAGTTCTTCTTTCCCTTTCCTGCTCCAACTTTCACCTCTTTTCTTCAAGGCCAACATCTTGGGCAAGTGCCCCTTTCCTGCCCCCCACCCCACAGACCCATATGCAGACTCCTTGCTTTATTCAGAATCCTAGAGCAGCTTTAGAAGCCAAAGGCAGCATCCGAAACTGCACCAAGGCTAAGTTCCAGAACCTCTGCTCAAGAACCGATTATTTTTAGTTCCAAAATCCCTGTCGTGCAACACCTTTACTAGGCCAACTCAAAGATCGTTTTTGCGATCTTTGAGTTGGCCTAATAAAGGTACTGGACTCTATGGATTTTGGCATTTTTCTAACAGCCAGCACTTTGGGATGAATCTTTTGTTCTGGGGATTATTTTCAGTGTTAGGGCGCAGCGTTGCGGCATGTGACGTAATATAGCAAAGCGTGCCTCTGAGCTTATGCAGAGTGACTTTCCCTCTCCCCACCCCTCCTACTCATCTTGAAAGGTCCGGGCAGGCATCCACCCGGGCACCCTCTCTCCCTCTCCCTCTCCCGACATTCACCACAGCTGGAGTCTCCCACACGAAGCCTCCGAGGCACGCAGCCGCTGTTGAGCGCTCCAAAGTTGGCCGAGCCTGAGCGGTGGGCGTCAAAGTTCGTCCTCCCCTCCGGTCTTGTGGCGCCCTCGGAACTTCTCCCCCATCCGGGAGCCGGCGGGAGGGGCAGTCCCGCGGGGCCGCCGAAGCGCGCCCAGGAGTCGCCCGCCAGGCGCGGCAGCCTCTCCGCCACGCCCGGCAGAGCCCGCTTTGCCGCCCGGATGCTGAAGCGGACCGAGCCGCCGGCGGGCTCCCTCACGCCCACGCCCACCTGCCGGCGGCTGCTAGCTGCCCCACTCCGAACAGCCCTCGAGGGCAAGACTCACCTCCCCGGAGCTGAGGCGCCGCGGGGCCGCCGCCGCCAGCGCGCGGCGCGGGACTGGCGGGCGAGGAAGGCTGCCGGCGGACGGAGCTGCGCCCGTCCCGTCCCCCACCAGCTGCCGGCTCTGGCTCACGCCAGGGCTCAGCCCCGAGCAGCGGCTCCGGCCTCCGAGCGCCGCTTCCCGCCGCCAATCATGGCTCGGGGAGCGCAACTCGTCGTCCCCACGCGGCGAGCCCCCCTTGCGCGCGGAGGTCCCGCTCCCCCAGCAGGGGCGGCCGGGCGGGCCTCCAGGGGCGGCGACGGCGGCAGAAGCAGAAGGCGCGGAAACGCCACACGCACGAGGCGGCGGCGGCGGCGGCGCCTGTATTTACTCAGCGTAGGCTGCGTGTGGGTGCGAGCCGGCTCCATTCAAATCCACGGGAGTTTGGCCATCGGCTTCGGTGGGAGGTGGCTTGCGCGCCCAGAGCTGATGGGCTCTCAGTCACCACCATTCCTGTGGCTAGAGGGGAAGGGGCTCTCGAGCGGATCCTTGACTCACACGTGGAAGCGGAGACGATCGCAGGAAGAGCGCCCTCGGCAGAGAAGCCTTTGGGGTTTTTTTCTTTTCTTTTAAAGTTCCTTCTGCTTCTAATGAACTAGTTCCAGGAATATCAACTTTTTTAAAAAAAAAAAAAATTAAAAAGAACTCTGCCAGATGTTTTTTAACCACTTATGCAAGAACATTTCACTTAAAAACCCCTGTTCTTAGAAGGATGGACGTGAAGCAACAATACAAAAGACTTCAAGGGACTTTAAAAAAAAAATACTTTCACAAGAGTGAAAAAGACCCAACTTTTCAATAGGTAACAAAGTTTGGATCAAAGGGGGGGAAATAAAGGGTTAAGAAGATTCGGAAGGAAGAGAAGCCTCCCAAATCTGGTCATCGACCTGTTGCTACAGTCCTGAGGACAGAAACTGTCTGGAAGGGAGAGGGAGGGAGGGAGAGATGTAGGGACTGCAGAGGATGAAAATGCACAGCAGAGCTTGGTGCTGAGGCGCGCTTACGAGGGTGTCCTATTGAACGCCTGGTGGGGCTTACTTCTGAGTAGACGGTGCTTGGAGATCGCGGTGACGGAAACTTAACACGGCCCGATCTTATAGAAACTTATTTGGAGCTAGCAAATAAGGTGTAGAAATGAGGTGTAGAAATGGATTCAGTTTGAAACCTAACATCAGACTTTCAACCGTTAGGGAAACCAACGCACAGCCAGTGCGCAAAGAAAGCTCGACTTGTAAACAACCAAGTTCGCCAAGACCGTATGCAGGTCTGGAATCTGTCAGATTTTAGCCACCACCACCAGCACTCCAAGAACGATAACACTGAGAAGCTGTGTGTGTGTAGGGGGTGCCTTACCGCGGTGCCTCTGGTCCCGTGTTCGTTGCCATTGTATTTTCCTTTGCAGAACAGTTTTGTTCAACAAACCCCATTCATTTGTTGCTGCTCTCCCTCCTGGTCTGGAGTCCTGAAAACTACCTTCTTCTCCGCCCCCCCTCTTCCCCCCCCCCGTCTGCTCTGAATCCTATCTACGAATCCCAACTGACAGTGAGACAGACGCGAGGGCGAGCATGCAAGGAGAAACTCGAGTAGTCCTTTAATTAAAAAACTAGTGACTAAAAGTGGCTTGGTTTCTTTTCTTTTTTAAAGAAGAGTTACATAATGTATTAATTGGTTGCTATTAACGCACTTTTATTGAGCATAGCGCACAGAAGTCTGATTGTGAGTGAGGAGTGTTTTCAATGAAAGTGGAGTTATTTTAGCTGCAGACATGTTTACATTTCTGTGGTTTAGTCTATAACTTTCTCTTTTTCTTGCTTCAGAATTCCGCTCCATGAAGCAAAACCCTTAGCTCCCAGACATTCCAAAAAGTCTGCCAAAATAGCAGAAAAAAAGTTACACACACACACGTGCACACACAGGGACCCCCAAGTCTGGGTCAGGCAGAGGACTGTATACCCCCTCCCCACTCTCTCCAGTTCAAAAGCCTCCAGGGCTGTTTCCTGTTTCTAAGCACGGGGGTGGGGGGAATAAGTGGGTCTACAAGGAGTGATTCTGAGGACCTTTAAGTCTGGATATGGCAGTTGACAAATTTGCCTTCTGGCAACAGCCCTGTTACACAGAGAACAAACCATATGAATGTGATCTGCTTTGCTCCAGTATCATTTCATGTCTGCACTAGGTATTTACCATGCACTAGAGCTGATCTGAGGCACCTGTAATGAACTTCAGAACTGTGCAATGTGCATCAGCAATGTCTGGAAAATCAGTGCCTGTGCTGCTATGGTGCTGAAAAGGATGTGAGAAAGAGCTAATTTCTCCATATCTGCTTGCCATAGTACAAAAAGCTGTGGGTGGAAATCCTGTATATTGTATATTATCACAGTCATCAATCAGTGAGCAGAATCTCTCATTCAGTCTCCTGCACATAGTGCCATTTCCAAAAGTAGGATTTATAATTTTTCATATTTTTGTTTCAATTGCATGAATTCGTTAGATGAGCCCTATATTATACACAACGTAGAAAGTGCAGAAGTTTTACAATCAGAAATGGCTACAGCCTTTAAATACGTTGCTCCGGAGAGCTTTCTTTAAAGCCAGACCAATTGGTCCTAGAATACTCCAAACTGTGCGGATACTGGATGGACCTTTAATAAAAGAGCACTGGAATATTCAAATATGAATATGGTATAAGCACTGCAAGCCTAAATAACTCTTAAGGTACCAGTCTGTATTGCAGCCATAGCCCAGACGTCTGCCCGGACTGAAATAATAGTCAGCATAAGGCATAATGTTTCTATATCTTTCTGTGTATGTTGCAAGACAGGGCTTGGCAAAAGGTAGATGTCCAGATTTTTGTACTTCCAACTCCCAGAAGCCTCTGCCACCATGGCTCATGGTCAGGAATACTGGCAGTTGAAGTGCAAAACACCTGAAGGTCTACTTTCTGCCCACCCCTGCAAAGTTATGGAAATTAAGATATCTACCCCAAAAGAACTGACTTACTTTATATTACAGATCTGATAGAGAGCATTACAGGAGAATTGTGATGCCTTGACTGAAAAATAAACTTCTCGACAGGACCTCTCTCTGTATAAAATAAATGATAACATTACTATGGTCCACATGTTTTCCTTGCCTGAGCTACCTGGAGCTGATTGCTTTCTGTGTCATGCACATTTTTCTGATGCACCTGTTCTTAACTTGTGGAATACTGTGTCCTGGATTACACTGGTTGATGTGGGGGATGAGGGTGTGGGATGGATCCTGGATGCATGGTCTTGCTTCATGGATGAATTTGATTGCCCACTGTTTTCTTCTAGCTCTGTTCAATATCCACTATGTTATAGAAAATCGCTGTTATCAATTTACTGTCTTTGTTTTCTGGTTTTATGTTTTCTACCATTCCAGGCTCATCCACAAGCAACCATTCAGATTGCTTCAGTTTTTACCCAGCATATTCCTATCATTGTTTTCTGAATATATTCCATACCAAATCTAGGATGAAAAGTCACCAGTGTCAGGCCCTGGAATCTCATAGGAACATAGGAATTGCCTTATACTGAGTCAGTCCACTGGCCCATCTAGCCCAGTACTGTCGACACTGACCAGCAGCAGCAGCTCTCAAGGGTTTCAGGCAGGGATTTGGATCACTGCCTTGTTGTGGCGAATGGGCTTGCGTAACTCAGTGAAGCCATAAGCTATGCCGTGCAGGGCCACCCAAGATGGACAGGTCATGGCAGAGAGTTCTGACAAAATGTGGTCCACTGGAGTAGGAAATGGCAACCCACTCCAGTATTCTTGCCAAGAAAACCCCATGGAACGTATCACAAGGCTAAAAGAGATGACGCCGGAAGATGAGCCCCTCAGGTCGGAAGGGGTCCAATATGCTACTGGGGAAGAGCAGAGGGTATTTCCAAGTAGCACCAGAAAGAGTGAAGCGGCTGGGCCAAACCCGAAAGGACACTCAGCTGTGGATGTGTCTGGTGGTGAAAAGAAAATCCGATGCTGTAAAGAACAATATTGTTTAGGAACCTGGAATGTCAGATCAATGAATCAAGGTAAGCTGGAGGTGGTCAAACATGAGATGGCAAGATTGAACATCGACATCTTGGGAATCAGCGAACTCAAATGGACAGGCATGGGCGAATTTAATTCAGGAGACCATCATATCTACTATTGTGGGCAAGAATCCCTTAGAAGAAATGGAGTAGCACTCATAGTCAACAAAAGGGTGGGAAAAGCAGTACTGGGGTACAATCTCAAAAATGATAGAATGATCTCAGTACGAATCCAAGGCAAACCATTCAACATCACAGTAATTCAAGTCTATGCCCCAACCACTGAGGCCGAAGAAGCTGAGGTTGATCGGTTCTATGAAGACCTACAACACCTTCTAGAACTAACACCAAAAAAAGATGTCCTCTTCATCATAGGGGATTGGAATGCTAAAGTAGGAAGTCAAGAAATCACCGGGATAACAGGCAGGCATGGCCTTGGTGTACAAAATGAAGCAGGACAAAAGCTAATAGAGTTTTGCCAAGAGAACATGCTGATCATAGCAAACACTCTTTTCCAACAGCACAAGAGGCGACTCTACACATGGACGTCACCAGATGGTCAATATCGAAATCAGATTGATTATGTCCTTTGCAGCCAAAGATGGAGAAGCTCCATACAGTCAGTAAAAACAAGACCTGGAGCTGACTGTGGCTCAGATCATGAGCTACTTCTTGCAAAATTTCGGCTTAAATTGAAGAACGTCGGGAAAACCACTAAACCGTTCAGGTATGACCTAAATCATATCCCTTATGAATATACAGTGGAGGTGAGGAATAGATTTCAGGGATTAGACCTGATAGACAGAGTGCCTGAGGAACTATGGACGGAGGTCCGTAACATTGTTCAGGAGGCAGCAACGAAATCCGTCCCAAAGAAAAAGAAATGCAAGAAAGCCAAGTGGCTGTCTGATGAGGCTTTACAAGTAGCTCACGAAAGAAGGGAAGCGAAAAGCAAGGGAGAAAGGGGAAGATATACCCAACTGAATGCAGAGTTCCAGAGAATAGCAAGGAGAGACAAGAAGGCCTTCTTAAATGAACAATGCAAAGAAATGGAGGAAAAGAACAGAATGGGAAAGACTAGAGATCTCTTCAAGAAAATTGGAGATCTCAAGGGAACGTTTTGTGCAAAGATGGGCATGATAAAGGACAAAGAAGGCAGGGACCTAACAGAAGCAGATGAGATTAAGAAGAGGTGGCAAGAATACACAGAAGAACTATACAGGAAAGATCTTAATGTCCCTGATAGCCATGATAGTGCGGTCACTGAACTTGAGCCGGACATCCTAGAGAGTGAAGTCAAGTGGGCCTTAGGAAGCATTAGTAACAACAAAGCTAGCGGAGATGACAGTCTTCCAGCCGAGCTATTTAAAATCCTAAAAGATGATGCTGTTAAAGTGCTGCATTCAATATGCCAACAAATCTGGAACACTCAACAGTGGCCACAAGACTGGAAAAGGTCAGTTTACATTCCAATTCCAAAGAAGGGCAACGCCAAAGAGTGTTCAAACTACCGCACAATTGCGCTCATTTCACATGCCAGCAAGGTGATGCTCAAAATCCTACAAGCTAGGCTTCAGCAGTATGCGAACCGAGAACTACCGGAAGTACAAGCTGGGTTTCGAAGAGGTAGAGGAACTAGAGATCAAATCGCCAACATTCGCTGCATCATGGAGAAAGCAAGAGAATTCCAGAAAAACGTCTATTTCTGCTTCATTGACTACGCGAAAGCCTTTGATTGTGTGGATCACAACAAACTGTGGCAAATTCTTAAAGAGATGGGAGTACCAGACCACCTTACCTGTCTCCTGAGAAACCTGTACGAGGGTCAAGAAGCAACAGTAAGAACCAGACATGGAACAACCGAGTGGTTCAAAATTGGGAAAGGAGTACGACAAGGCTGCATATTGTCACCCTGCTTATTTAACTTATATGCAGAGTACATCATGAGAAATGCCGGATTGGATAAATCAGAGGTCGGAATTAAGATTGCCGGGAGAATTATCAACAACCTCCGATATGCAGACGATACCACCCTAATGGCAGAAAGCGAAGAGGATCTCAAGAGCCTCTTGTTGAGGGTGAAAGAGGAGAGTGCAAAAGCTGGTTTGAAACTCAACATTAAAAAAACTAAGATCATGTCATCTGGCCCTATCACTTCCTGGCATATAGAAGGGGAAGAAATGGAAGCAGTGACAGATTTTACTTTCTTGGGCTCCAAGATCACCGCAGATGGTGACTGTAGCCATGAAATTAAAAGACGCTTGCTCCTTGGGAGGAAAGCTATGGCAAACCTAGACAGCATAGTAAGAAGCAGAGACATCACCTTTCCGACAAAGGTCCGTCTAATCAAAGCTATGGTTTTCCCAGTAGTAATGTATGGCTGTGAGAGCTGGACTATAAGGAAGGCTGAGCGCCGAAGAATCGATGCTTTCGAACTGTGGTGCTGGAGAAGACTCTTACGAGTCCCCTGGACTGCAAGGAGGTCAAATCAGTCCATCCTAAAGGAAATCAGCCCTGACTGCTCATTGGAAGGACAGATAATGAAGCTGAAGCTCCAATATTTTGGCCACCTAATGCGAAGAGAAAACTCCCTGGAAAAGACCCTGATGCTGGGAAAGACTGAAGGCAAAAGGAGAAGGGGACGGCAGAGGATGAGATGGCTAGATAGCATCACGGATGCAATGAATATGAACTTGAGCACGCTCCGGGAGAGAGCGCAGGACAGGAAGGCCTGGCGTGCTATGGTCCATGGGGTCACGAAGAGTCGGACACGACTGAACGACTGAACAACAACCTGGAGATGCTGGGGATTGAACCAGGGACTTTCTGCAGGCAAATCAGGGGTTCTACCACTGAGTCACAACCCCGCTCCACTTATAAGGATCACAGGTAGAAGGACTGGAAAGGGCTTTGGAGAGCTGCTGCCAATCAGAGTAGACAACACTGGACTTCTGGACCAATCAACTGACTCACTGCTTTGTATTGTGCACCCACTTCCCACCAGATCCATTATCCCACTTCTCAGCTCAGATCTATGCTTGGAGAGAAGGCCTGTGCTCTTACAGTGCCAACTCTCTCTTACACACCCCGCCCTCTCTGCCTCTTCCAAACTGCAAATTGCTGTTTCTTCACTCACAGGCATCTTACATCAACCCCCTCTTAGCTGGGGAGAGGTTGTTTATCCAGACCTTGATAGCTGCCTTCTTTAAAACACTCAAGGGGTATCAAGGCACCATCTCCCAATAATTAGCTCCCATGAAGGTGCATCAACTGACCATTCTGAGCTATTAGCCTAACAAAAGTGCATTTGCCCCCAAGCTGTAGCAATGTTAACATATAAATAACTGGATATGATGAACTGAGTGGAAAACATCTGAACAAGATTCCCATCCTATGCCCTTGGGATTGCACTGTGCACAGTCCACTTGCAGCACACATTCTTGGTGTGGGATTGGAGGTCGGCTGCTAGATCTGGCCATTTCAGTGATTCAGACAGTAAGGGCACAACCCTATGCATGTTTAGACAGAGAAAAGGCCTACAACTCCCACGCTGGCTGGGGCATGCTGGGAATTGTAGGCCTTTTCTCTGTCTAAACACGCATAGGATTGTGCCTTAATATAGCATAATTAATATAATTATTAATTATATTAATTAATAATTGCGTCTTAATAGAGCATAATTAGCCTAATTAGAGAATTATGCTAATGCAGTCTCATACATCTGTCAGGCTTTCCAAATAGTGCAGCAGATAGAAATTCAGACCCGTTTGTTCATTAAATTCCTCTGGTGCGGTAGCGTATGCAAGGCAAACATTGAAAATTGATCCTGAATATTTTAGGATGCTGCAGGATCAGTAGAAAGGTTATTATATATTAATAAAAATGAGGAATTCTTTGTCACTTTGATGAAGAAAAACATTTCAATGAATCCAAAAGGATAAAGAATGCTATTTCCATCTCTGTAAAAATTGAGACTCTAGAAATAACACTTGAATAATCTTTTTATTTCTCCCATTCTAACTCATGTGGCACATCCATCTCCATATTTGGAAGACTGATCCCATCCCCACAATTCTCTACTCAGAAGGGAACATTTGTAGAAATCTTCTTCATTTCTTTCCATTTGACCATTTGCTCTCCTCTTCATCTCCCAATAATAGCAATAATGGATTTGAGGCAGAAAAAAAGACTTTATGTGGTGGTGGTGGGAATTTCATTTGTTTGTCCCATATCTTCTTTATCTTTCTGAAGCCACCTTGAATTAGACTCTACTTTATAAAGGCCCTTTGATTTGTATACCTTTCTCATTTAAGGGGACCAGAAAGTGTGAAATTATGACCATGCTAGACGTCAAGGGGATTGTTATTATTTTGTCCATTGAGTACTGTGTGTGTCAGGGTTTCATCTAAAGGGTTCTGATCATCAAGCATCATTTAAAAAAAGAAAAGGAAGGGAAGGGAAAAGGTCTCTCCAGAAGATGTTTTATATTAATTTAAGTATTTGTTGCTGGATAATGTCAGGCTCTCTCTCAATGAAATGTCCTGCGTGGGCTGCCACACCTGCTAAATATAACCCCCTCTTTCTTTTGAAATTCTATAAAGAGGCCTTTAAAGGTTTACATCCTCCAATCTGGAGGTTTAATTGCTTCGTTTATAGTTTTTTTTAAAGGCCTTGTAAATTTCAGAATTTTTGGATATTTCAAAGATGAAGGGGCTGTTCAGTAAGGATATGAGGACTGAAATTTGAAACAATTGACTGTGTTAAATAGAGCATTGCTTCTATTATGAAAGGCGGGGTGGGAAGTGTGCTCCAGCTTATTTTGCAAGTTCCTTGGGTAGATATTTCTTTCACTGAGTTGAGCTAGTTCAATAGGGAAATAAGCAGCAAGGGTTCACTATGGTAAGTGTACACTAGGGAGGAAGTGATAGATTCTGTTTTATATAAAGTAATGGGGAGTGATTACCTACACTAATATACTGTAATCTACAGAACACATACATCTAGTGTGAAGAGGATACCCCCAAATCAGTTTCAACAACAGAAAGTAGGGCATTGTCAGAAAATAGATGATAATTTTCTACTTACCTTAGATCTTTGTCAAGAAAAGATAACCATAGCTATAGATTAGACTGACATATAGAAAAAATAATATATGACATTCACACACAAGTATTGTATTTCCCTTTTTAGGAAAAATCTTAACCACTTTGCATCAACAAGGTGTCACTTGAAAGCTGATGGCATACTGATGTAAGTAATTTAATTTACCATAAATTGCTCATGGAATTGATGGATGATTGCCTCACCCAAGGTTGGCAAAACCTTCTATGACATCCTCCAGGGAGCTAAGCAAATGGCAGAGCAGAGGTGGCATGTCTCAGTGTGAGAGCAGAGCATCAGCCAATGATTCCCAGAGAGATGAGGCAGATATTGCTCAGAAGTCCAGGAGGAAGTTGCAGACATTCAGAAAACAAAGGGGAGAATATGTCATCATCCCAGGACACTGTGTTGCTGATATGAAAGTAGCCTCTTTTTAAAAAACAAAACAAAGGAGAGACTCCAACATGAAACTATTGAGTTACAATTTATCAAGAAGTTCAATTCTCTCACCACTTACTTGAATCATGATAATAGTTTTCTGTCCCACTATAAGTTGTCATTTAACCTGGCAGTGCTAGGATGTTTGTGTTCTGTTGCTGTTGTGAATGGTCAATATGCTTATTTTTGCAAAATTTTAAACTTTAGCATTATTGTCAGACTGGACTTTTTGCATTTCATTCCCATATGACCTTGCAATTTACTCCTCCTCCCACTCCTTTGCTGCACCCATGTGCATATATCCCTGCCAACTGAGAATAACACTTCATGCATTTGATTAAGTGGATTCCAATCTGCAAAAGCTTATTCCATATTAAAGTTGTTAGTCTTTAAGGCACCACAAGACTCTTTGTTCTTCTTTGAAAAAGTAAGATTCCCAGGAAAGATACAATGACACCCATAACCTAGGGCACAATCCTAACTAGGTAGATGGCCGACCTCAGAGGCAACCGCCTATCCAAAGCAAGGCAGGAGAGGCATGAGGGGATCGTTCCCTCCATGCCTCTCCCACCTTGCTCTTTTTTGCTAAACAGCCATTTTCTGCTGTCTAGCGGCGGGGCGGCCGACCGGGAGAGGAAGCTGCCGTATGACACATTGCATGTGTCGTACATGCAGCTCCGCTCTCCCCGCCCTGGAACGCCCCCCCAGCCCCAGTCCTTTTCAGTCACTCTGCGCTCGTCTTGCAAGTGCGGAGGATGGGGCTTCTCCGCACTGCCTCCAAGGCAGCGTGGATGAGGGGGGCAGTCAGTTTTCTGGGAACCGACCTTGGAGCGCGGGCTTTGAGGTTGGTTCCCAGAAATGAGCATATCCTATGGCCCTCTAGACAGTGTCTAGCAGCCATAGGATTGCTCTCCTACTGTACTAACAAGCCTTAGAAGGTACACCATATAGACAATTAGGCACTTTACTAGGCCTAGGGAGAATGGGATTAATTGTTTTACAACACAATCCTAAAAATGTCTACTCAGATACTGAGTAGAGTCCAATGGGTAGAGTTCAACTCAGTGAACACTGAGTTCAGTGGGGCTTATACCAAGGTAAGTCAGTATAGGATCATAGCCATGATTGGATTTTTGTTTTGTTTTGTTTTGCTTTGTTTTGTTTGTTTTTTGGTTAGGGATTGTTGGGATTTTTGGGGGATGTTGTTGCCTATTTTACAGTGGAAAGGCAGGATAGAATATCACAATAAATAAATAGTCCTTTAAGAAATATATTGTTTTCCTTTTTAAAACATTTCTAGTTTTCATGATTATAGAGCAAATGATATGCCTCTGCAACAGAAAGCAGAACAGAGAAAAATATCATTCATTCTCATGATCTTGGAAGTGAGCATGTTGAGGGTATGTGGGCTGAGTCTGGATATGTGGGGTAGCACTCAAACAACCCCCTTTTTACATGACTAAGACCAATCTTCATGTTCTACCCTCCCACATCTATTCCTATCAATGTTAATACCTCTGTTGGTTGAATCTGCTTGCCATTGAGATGGTGACAAGAATGGGGGCTCCTTCACCCTGAGCTTTTATCCTGCGATTGAGATTGTTCCCTCACGGAAGTTTGCAGGCTCTTTACATGATGCAGTGATCATTCAAGGCATCTCCTGCACTAAATGCCCTTTGTTCCATTTTTAAATAGATCTCAGATAATGAGGTATCAAATTACCCCGTTGTGTTTTGCTTCAGTTTCCTCCATGAACAGAGTAAAAGCAGCAAGAAGAGGAGCGAGACCAATGAAAACTAATGGAAGACTCAGATACGGGGAGAAGGAGGGGGAAGGGGGTGGGGGGAAAGGAAGCACGTGAAAAAGGGAGTCATTGTGATCCTACATTTAAAACAAAAGCAGAAAGCCCTGTTTTAAAAGCAGGTTTTTAGGCTGGTGTAGAGATGCCCTGGATGTGGCACACTGTTCATTTCAAAAAGCATCGACAGTTACTTCACTGATTTGAAAAGATCGCTATGGCGATGTCTGAGAACTGTTGCTCCAGATCAGGGGTGCAGAATATCAGGGGTCCTAATCCTGCCCTCCAGGGTTGCCCAGAGGCCTATGCACCTCCCCCTGGCCACATCCCTCACACACACATGCACACACACACACCACCACCACTGATAGTTGGGTGGCTTCCTGGCTTTTGTGCTGTTCCCCCCCCCCCCGCCTTCTAAAAGGCTTAAATGCCTCTCCTGTGGCTGAGTGACTAGCAGTTAGAACTTTAAACTACAATATGCCAGTATTTTGGCCATGCTCCTTTGCCTTTGGCCCTGCCCACCACTAGAATGTGGCCCCCCAAATCTCTGAAATGGAATTTGGTCCTCTGGCTGAAAGAGGTTCAACACCCCTGTCACAGATCATTCATGTCAAATGTGCTTATGCAGTAGCTGCAACTAGGAACAGCCAGCAACCTAATTCGTGTGAAAAAAACTCAGCAAACCTCTGCTACTGCTGCTGCTGCTACAACCATCACTGATACAACTGCTACACATTTTTAAAGTGCCAGCAGTGTCCAATGTGCTGTACAGAATATTAATTCTCTTTAATACAGTCATACCCAAATGTGTGTGGTATGTCAGAACTGCCAGTGTACTGTGAGAAACAAATCAGCTATATGAACTGAGGGAGTGCCTTCTCCCTTATCAACCTGCCCCGTCACTGAGGTCATTGGAGGTCTTGCTCCTGGTGGTTGCATACGGACCTATGGCCCAACTGGATTCCACCAGGAGAAGAGCCTTCAGTGTGGTAGCCCCCTTTCTTTGGAACTACCTGCCCATGGAGGTCAGGCAGGCGCCAGCACTGTGTTGTTGCTGGCGCCTCCTGAAAACAGCACTGTTCCAGGAGACATTCCGTAATTGACCAGTCACGGTTTCTATTGGCATTCTGTTTTTAAGAAAGCGTGATTTTAAGGTGGTGGTTTAATCTTTTTATTCTTTTACTGTTTTATCTTTTGTGTTCACTGCTCCAAAATCTGTTTTAAATATGGAGCAGTATACAAATATTGTAAATAAATAAATAATTGTTCCGTGTGAACCCAAAGCACATCTTCATGAAGGAGGAAGCCCACTATGTCCTCACATGATTAGTTGCTCTGGCTTTACCCCTTCCCATCAGGAGGCATGCTCAGAACAGAGCCAATGTAAATGAGACATGGGCAATCCCAATACTTTCATTCTTATCTAAAAGCTGCCATGGAACAGAGGGCTCCAACACTGATTGGGGAGACAGAGCCTAGTCAGGTAAGATGTCTTCCAATCAGGTGAAGTCAGGGAGATGCTTTAAGCCAAAGTCACAGAAATTAGGACTACAGAATGTTCCCAGTGAACCCTGATGGCTGTAGCTTTTCCCCTGTATTGCAGGCAGTGGAGAGGTGTTGTCTCAGCAGAGAGCTGAAGCAACCTGCAGCCTTATGAAGCCTGGAAAGGCCTGTACTGCAGTTGGCCACCCCTTCCCAGAGGAGCTGGCTGTACTTCTTCAAAGGGCCCTTGTCTGGTTCTGCAACCACTGGCTCCTACGAGGGAGAGAAGATGGAGATACTACTGGGGACTTGTCCCCTGAGTCTGAGGAAGGTGGAAAGGCCACATCCTCAGACTGGGATGGCACCAGAGGAGGTGCTGGGGGTTTCCTCATGAGTGGGAAAGCCTGAGTGGGGCAGTACAGGGAGCCAGGCTGGGTGGGGGGTAGAGGATGACAGATTGCATAGTGCCGACAAGATGCAATGTTGATGGATAACTATGATTTCTTTGCAACCATCACTGCTACAGAGTAGCCCTAAAATGAGCTTTTATTCTCTTACTTGTGTTTGATCTTCTGCTATTTGGGCTCCAGTTGTCATATAACATATTTTGTTGAATCCAACTCCTCAGACAACCAGAGAGATGGTCTGACTCAAAAGAGAACTGTCTGAGAGTGATCATGTCAATCACCTGCATGTCTTCCAGATTCCAGTGCATTGACAAGACCACTAACCATATCAGTGGGTAGCTCCCTCAAAGTCATCACATAACCATCCTGGATCAATAAATCTTCAAGGGCAAATCATCATAACTCCCTGTTGAGATTAGGCCCTGCTTCTAGTCTAAACCTAATCAGGTAGTGGTCTGTCCATGACAAGGGAATTATTTCAGGCTCCCCCACCCTCAGAACACTGTCCTCCTGCCCAGAACAAAAAACACACTTCTAGAATGTGAGCCTTTCTACACAAGGCTTGTATTGTGCACTTGTGATTCCTCACTCACAGTAGTTTGCAGGTCCTTTACACAATATCATCATCCTCCAGAGTCTCTCCTGTGCTTTGCAAGAGTTATCGTGCTTTTTCCTTAATGAGGAAGATCTGGTATTTTTCTGAATGGCATAGAACCCTCATGTATTTGCACAATTCTGCTATACCACAGTGCCACCTAGTAGTTGTACAATAGAATGTATAGAAAGGCAGAGAAAGAAAAACCCCAGGAAAAAAAAAAGTGTAAAGGAGCCAATCTTAATCTCACAAAGATTAAGAGCAGAAGCCTCAGTAAAGGTGCAGGTTAAAAGCATCATGCAGAAAAGCCTTGTGACATGCATCAGGCCATATATTATGTTGGAAAATCTGAGCTAGGATATTCCACATCTTGGCTGCTTTGTCCTCAAACAGAAACACAGTGGTAAATTCTGTTGAGGGCATGTAATTCTTAACCCCTTCATATTCTAAACCTTTTCAGGTGAAATAGTAAAGTGTTTCATTTTAATTTAAAACAAATGCTGTTTCTCAGTTATCAGAAATTTGGGGACATACTGCTCTAATCTAACAATTTAGATTGTTCACCTTTGGACAGAAAGTACCCTAACTTATATCTAGGGTAAGTGTAGGTTTTGATAAAGAGAATTCAGTGCAAATTATCATGATTTCCTCTAAAACTTTTGGTGAGTGTGCCTGTCGCAGTTTAAGTCTTCAATACACACAGCAGTTCCCAATAACACATGGTGACCACAAAAGTGCTCCGTAAAATTGCATAATGCATAATTCCTATCAACTTGCATAGTGCACAAAAAGAAGATGATATGAAACACATTGTACATCTGCCACTGAGCTCCAGTGACAAATTTATGCAGGATGGATTAGGGAAACAAATTTAATTTTGTAAAAAGAAAAAAAGGGGGGTTGGAAGTTGCAAACGTATTTACCATTTTAACCGGGAGAGTCATTATATATGATAACTGCTTGTGAGTTTCCACAAAGTCTGAAGCTCTAGCATACTTTCTAGGAAGTCAGTACCACTGAACACAGTGAGGTTGTTTCGGAGGGGACATATCATGATTACCCTTGTAAGTAATAAAAACAGTTAAAATATTATTCCAACAACAGTTCTTTTAACATTTTGTTTTGCATTCTGTTGTTTGTTGGTTGGTTTTTTGTTTTGCACTTATATTACCTCCCCAGCTCTGATCAGCTGGCTGGGGAATGCTGGGAGTTGTAGGACTTTCTTCTGTCTAAACATGCATAGGATTGACCCCTAAAATACTATATGTGAACGTAGATATTTGTAGATTTTTGAAGGTAATTCTGCTCAGTTATTAGACTTCACGTTGACTCCACAATCGTTGCATCTACTGTCATTGTGGGTTCCTGGTTGGCAGCTGGTTGGCAGCTGTGTGGACAGAATGCTGGACTAGATGGACCTTTGGTCTGATCCAGCAGGGCTCTGCTTAGGTTCTTATGCTCTTATGTACTGCAGGGGTGGGGAACCACAGGACCAGGGGCCAAATCCAGGCCTCCTGGGGTCCCAAGCTGGTCCTTCAGGGTTCCCCAGGGGGCCACGCCCCCTTCTCATCCTGCCCCCTCCCACCCAGAACACCAATCATTTGGTGGTTTCCCAGGTTTTCTGCAGTTTTTCCCATTCTAAAAGGTCGAAATGCCTCTCCTAAGGCTCAGTTACCAGCGGGAAGAGCTTGAAGCTAAAATGTGCTGGTATTTTTTTGGCTCCAGCCCTTTCGCCTTTGGCTCCACTCACCACTGGAATGCAGTCCCCAAGAGCCACCCTAAAATTGCACTTGGCCCTTGGGCTGAAAGACGCTCCTTACCAGATTCAATGGAAGGTACCGGTCCTCATCCATTGAACGCAGACAGATCCCGGTGATTCACGCAGGTAGCCCCAGCCAGATAAAGGGCATTAGCGTTAATCAATTGTCCAGCAAAATGTGGGGAGCAAATTGGACTCACCCCAACCCCCTGGGCGACTGATTGGTACTACTGACTATTATCTGACTGGGGCTGACTGGTGAATAATGCCAGGAATAAGTTGCACAGCACCAGCTTGTGTGCCCAGTTCCTTTCTCTGTGTTATTAGGAATATGTGCATGGAAGCCTGCTTCTGGGCATGTATGCCCCGCACTGGATTGAGGCATTAAAGGTTGAAATGAACCAGGAGCAGGTCTTTTGTGAAGCTAATGGGCCTCAACTGCCCATTCAAGATCAAGCCACCCCAAAAGACTTTGCATTACAACAAGGATTGCTCACAGCGCTATACTGTTGCTGGGAAAATCCATTACCCCCAACTACTGTGAAGATTGCAGCTAAGCTCAGAGGGAGCAGGGAATTCTGGGGCAGACGGGAGATGACCTCAGTGTCCCTGCTAATCGAAAAGCACTGGCATGGCGTCCCTGCAAGCCCTGGCTCCATACATCACTGTGCAAGACAGACTCACAACATCGAGAATCCTCTGTGTGTTCCAATGGACACATGGAATTCCTGCACCAGCAAATCTCTCTGTTCCCTTCTATCGGGGAGGTGATGCTGCACACAGAAAGTAAATCATATGGAGCTGCCAACGGCCACTGGAAAGAATGGGGGAAGCTCTTATGAGGGGGCTCAGGGTGCACATTAGAGCCCCCAGGCCTGGAAGAAATTGCTGGTTTCAGAATAATGATGTTTATTTTAGCATAGTGGAAACATTAATGAGAAACACAGGGACAGTTTTCAAATATTTTGAAGTTTGCCATATAAAAGAAAGAAGGGTGCTCCCCCCTCCACCCCACTACTTAGGACAGTGATGTTTTAGGTTGAGTGTTAAGTTTACAACTTTTCCAGCTTCACCTCTCTTTGTTTAATATGTGGCAAGGTGATTATTCTCTTTGTTGGGGACAATGTTACCAAGCACCTGTGCCGTTTCTCTCACCATTGGTGTATTTGTTGCTTAAAGAGAATTAACACCAATCTGAATGCTATTTATGAAAAAAGTGGTTTTAAAAGAACATTTCTTTATATAAGCCAAAAGTATTAGTATCAGCTGTATATATTGCACAACTAAGACTAAATGCATCAGCTGTCAAGATTTGAAACAGCTTAGAGAAGACAAACATGCTCTCATGGTGGAAAAAAATATTTTCTTTATGAAAGGGACCATTTCAGCTTTTGCTTTTCTCATTAAAATAGAACAAATTAACATTTCTCCTATAGAAGGACTAGCAATTGGATCCAGCAATTGTGTGAAAACCTGACAGGACCCCTAATGTCACCCATCATACATTTGGTTGGCATTCATTAAAACAATTTCCCTGGTTTCAAACATGACATTTTAAACCAAGGCAGAATGAAGGATAGATTGACACCACATCCCTTTTTCCTCTTTCAACCTTTTCTCATAAGTTGTACACTTGGGCAGTCTCTAACTTGCTATGACAAAAGTGGAAGAATGTAATATGGGGGTGGGGGTTCATAACGAAGACTTGTGCTGAGCAATCCTATGTAAGTCTATTCAGAAGTAAGTCCCATTGAGTTCAATTAGACTTACTTCCAGGTAAGTATGCATAGGATTGCAGCAGCCTTAATGGCAGAAAGTGAGATAGCACCCTATATTTAACTGATGCTGCAATGGGATTCACCTGTGAGTAAATCCCATTGAACTTAGTGGGACTTACTTCTGAGTGGACTAACCCTAACCTTTATATGCATTTAATCCGAAAATATACATTTTGTATGTGTTTTATTTTGAATTTTGAGCTGAGAACTGTATGGCAAAATTTGGAGAAATGCACAATCCAAAGGATAACCATGTTTCAACCTGAATATTAGTCCAGGAAGTCCAAATCAGGTCAGTTCGCTTAAAAATGTAGACTGAATCCTTGAGCACCCCTGCCTGCAAGTAAGTCTCATTAAACTCAGTGGGTCTTACTTCTGAGTAAACATGAATATGATTGTGCTGTTAGGCTGCAATCCAATGCACACATATACCCAAGAGTAAATCCCACTGCATTCAGTGGGACTTACTTCCAGGTAAACATGCGTAGGACTATACTGTTTAATAAAGAAAATATATCAGTAAGGGGGCCAAGGCCCAGATGCAGAGGAGGACAGGGCGCCTACACCTTTAAGAGATGTGTAGAAGAGGGAATTACTCCGGTTGAAGTTCCTTCTTCTCCATCCGTCCACTGTGGGGTGGGACACTGTATGCAGTATTGCTGTCAGTTATCTGCACGTCAGACCCGTTCACTTCAATGGGACTTATGCATAAGTAAGCAGGGGGAGAAGAAATTAACTTCATTGCGAGATACAATGTTGGAATAATTTATTAGATGAACACCCCCCTAAGGACACCCCAAAAGGAAAGACCTGTTGGTCTCATTTGCCACCATAGACAAACACCCAGGACCAGCCCTACAATTAGGCAAAGTGAGGGAATTGCCTCAGGTGGCATATCCTGGGAGATGGTAGTTAGCAAGGTATTGAAGGAGAGAGCTCTGTGCCATGTGGCCTGCCTTCCACTCCCTACGCTAGCCTGATGCCTTCAGATGCAGTGAAGGATGCTGTCCCATCACCCTGTTGAAGACAGATTCAACTGCCAGTTCATTTGGCTTTTGTACATAGAAAGGGTGTGGACCCCATTTTGTTTTTTGCCTCAGGCAGCAAAATGTGTTAGACCAGCCCTGGAAACATCATTACAGTCTCTGTACAATCTTCATGCCTAATTTTAAAATCATTATTTGAGCAATTAACAGTTTTTTATTGCAACCAGTGACTTTTCCTTCATCAAACTTATTGTTCAGACATTGACACTGCCATAGGGAGAAGGTACCCCTAATTCTTGTTATCCATTTGTAGTGATACAGACATATGTATAAATGAAGAGTGCAGGCTTCAGAAATTTATTCCAGAATGAAATCTAATGCCGTTCATCTTTGTGCATGTCACTGAATGAATAAAAATAGGTTGTTGTTGTTTAAAAAAGAACCTTAATGAGTGTGAATGGGTTTTTTTTTCTGAATCTACTGAATCAATCCCAAACTTATGGTGGATAAGTTTCAAAAGTATCAGACATTTAATACAGAGAACAGCCTGATAATTCTGATGTTTGGCTGAGCTTTATCTAAATTGTCTTATGATCCTTTAGTAAGCAAAATAAGGATACAGATCTCATAAAAACAACATTTTTCATGGTGTTTTGGCACGTCTAGCCTCCAGGCTTGGTAAGAACTCCAAGAAGCAGAGGAATTCAAAAGAGGAAACTAATAATAATGATGGACAAAATAGGAAACTTCTGTCATATTATCGTCACATTGTAGTCTTAGAGAGCAATCCTATGGCTGCTAGACAGTGGCTAGACAGCCATAGGATATGTCGTTTTCCCAATTCCATGCTGCCTCGGAGGCAGCGCAGAACAGCCCCATCCTCCGCGCTCGCAAGAGGAGCGTGGAGCGGCCAGAAAGGGGTGTGGCTGGGGATGTTCCAGGGTGGGGAGAGCGTAGCTGCCTGTATGACGCATCCTATATATCGCACAGCAGCCTCCTTCCCCTGCTCCGTCCTCCCATGGCTAGACAGCTGCAATTGGCTGTCTAGCTGAAAACGTAGGGCAGGGGAAGCGCAGAGGGAATGATCCCTTCCGTGCTTCTCCTGCCCTGCTTTGGATAAGCGGCCACCTCCGAGTTCGGATCGAGATAGGATTGCTCCCTTAGAGACAGAGGACAGTTTATCCAACCAGTGTGCTTAGGTCTGAACTGACACTTTTTCAAATTAATACTTTCCATTAATCATTAAATAAATAAGTGTGTTCCCCCCACCTTTGTATATCCTTCAAGCATCCCAGTCCTTTAAAACATGCCTACACAACAACCTGCTTTGCACATAATGACAAGCAACTGTGGGTGAATTTCCCTGCGTGACTTCTTGTCATGGCAGCAGCCACCATTTTTAAAATGGAAGCTGGGGGTGGGGGGTGCTGCGGCTTGTCATTACATGCAAACCCAGCCAGAGTGGGTTGTTGGGGTGGTTAACAAACCACCCAGAACCCACGTCCTGTTTTAGCCCCACCCCCACCCCCCATTTGCATTATATAAATGTTGGCTGGTGCACAACAGCAAGCCCTGTGGAGAAATGAACCTACGATGGCTTGTCATTGCATGTGAATTGGCTGAGAATGTGACATCTATAGAGGCCCAACAAAGACTCAATAAAATTTCTGGTTTTGCTGCTGAGCTACCATTGCAAAAATAAGGGAGTAGTCAGTCAACTGGCAAAACAGATCAGCAGAGAGCGGGGCTGGTAAATGGACAGAGGAAAGGCTGAGAGAAATAAATCGGGCTGAGCTATATGTAGTGACATCAGATGACTTGTTCCCCAGGCCTTGCAGCCAACACCTCACTAATGAAGGCTGGTTCAAATATGTAGAATAAGCATGTGGTACAGTCCAGGAAGGACTATAACATCACTCCCCTGTTTCTCCCCATATCAGAATGCTTTCCCATGTAAAACAAAAGACAAAAAACCCAGCTGCCCTTAGGAAACCTACTCCTTGCACATCAGCAAGAATGGTGGCTGAAATAATTATTCCTCCCAGTACTGTAACATGTCTTTTCTCTGCAATTTATTTGCTTATTTAAATACGTATATCCTTTCTCATCCCATATTTATATGCTTGATTTGGTCCCATCTTCAATGTCAACATGACAGCTCCATCTGAAAAGACATAATGATCTTTCCCCCTCTCTTTTATCCTTATAACACAACCCTTTTATGGAAGAGGAATTGTGGCTGAAAGATAGTAACTTGCCCAAGACCTGAAGCAAGTCCTATATGTGCAGGCCCATATAAATGTGTACATTTGTGTCTGCAATGCCATCTCAAAGTGTCCTTCCTTTCCTCTTCATTCTCTCATACACTCTCTGTTTACATATGCATATACTGTTCCTACACCTGCCATTCACGTACCATTCTTGCCAACACTGCAAAACTGTTGAACCCCTTCCCACTAGCAGTATGCAGCCCACCTTCTATGCTGATAGTTTTAGAAATTTCTGATAAGTTGGAATGTTCATAAACATTCCATAACACCACAGTAACTGAGCCAATAGCTGAGGGTTCATTTCATCAATTATACCCAACACATTTTTTTTTTTAAAGAGCAACTTAGGGAGGGGGCAATTTGGGTTGCAGAAGTGGGGTGGGATGATAAACCTTTTCCCTGCCTGCCAGCGTTTGCTCCAAATACCTCCCTCCCCATGGCTTTTCCACAGCAAACTTTCAAAGGGCATTTGAAATCCTGCAAAGTCAAGGAGAACACTTGGGGGTATTTGGAGCAGAGAAACTGGACTGGGAAAGAGTTAAGTGCTCCCTTCCCTTGCCACTTCTCCACTCTCAATAACCCCCTTCTGATAAATAATAGAAATCTCTGCATTGATACTCAAGCATTATGTGGCCATGTAGAAATAGATATCCTAAGAAAATGTGTTTGTTTGTTTGTTTATTTATATTAAAATGTATATTATGCATGGGGGGGGAATGCCCACTCATGGTGGCATACAATATCTTAACATAAAATAGTAAAAAAGATATAAAGTAGATATAAAGTAGTCAAGAAAAACAATAAAAACAGCAGAAATAGAAGAGCAAAAAAAAAAGCCCCCCCCCCAACCCCACTACCCCAGTGGGAGGACAATTAACTAAAAAATGCCCAGAGGAACAAAAAGTTTTCAATGTCTGCATAAAAGCAGGCAATGGCAGGGCGGGGCGGTCATCTGAACTTCTTTGGGGATGGTATTCTATAATCTGGATGCCACAATGGAAAAGGCCCTTTCCCTCAGCTCCACCAACTGAATTTCCACCCAGGGGATGCAGAGAACAAAAGAAGGATTTTGGAAGTTCTTGAGTGAAGTTCTTGAGCAGGACCATATGAGAGGAGGTGGTTTGCATTCTGTTACACTTCAAGATGAAGAACTGATTGGGTGGAAAACGTTGTAGTTTACAAGAACAATTCTCTTTTCATAGACAAAAATCTTTTTTGGAAGCAGATGTGATGTTTCCCAACATCCTCACAGAACAGAGGAGCAGAAGAAGTAACCTGCAAATGAATGGTGATAAAACCAAAAGGTTCGGTGGAAAGGGGCAAGAAATAACACAGAACAGACGGAAATATCTGCATACCTGGAAGCCTAATTTCAAAGAAAATAATGAAAAAAAATGTTAAAGGAAAGGAGAGGGTTGATAGCATAAGGTTTGAGAAAATAAGAACATCTCAACAACTAAAAAATGGAAGAATCTAGTGGGGCAATCCAATCATTAATTTATGCCAGCAGAAACCATATTGCAACTAAATCCCATGATGCCTGTGTAACTTACATCTAGGGTAACTTCAAGTCACCATAAACATACATGATCATAAAACATTAGCAGAAGAGAGGAAATGGATAAAGATGGAGTGTGGTGGGGGACAAGTAGAGGTAGCCAGGTCTGCTTCCTCACATGTTGGTTCCACACATTTTGCTCATTTAATGTTATATTTAGAAAATGACTGTTGTTAAAGCATACCCATTACAGCCAATGGATAGCCTCAGACAACAACTCTCCCTAATCCCCTCCAGCTATGCTGGAGGATGGGATCCCAACTTATGAAGTAGCCAGTCACAGCAGCTAAGGAACATAGCTGCATAACCAAGGGATACATGTAGACCCATGAGTACATTAGAGCACAAATGGGAAGTTAGTGATGGGGAATTGTGATGGAAAGCAGGTGTGGGGAAATGTTTTGGCCACACTGGCACCCCAGAAGCAAGACTGGGGGGGGGGGTATGCCAGCACTGGGTGGGGCCACAGCCCTAAGTGGGTTGGACAACTCCCACTCTTTCTCAAGTACCCTCATTAATACATACGGTTATATGGTCCAGTCATTTACTTGATTCTCTCTCTCTCTCTCACACACACACACACATACACACACCATTCACACACATGCCTCTCTTTCCATGAGCAGAGAGGCACGTAAAGGCACCAAGCACAAAAGGAGCACTTTAGACACACCTACCACATACACACAACCACCAAGGTTAACTAGAAAAACAGGAAAAGCAGAGGAAATAGTACTTGGATGGGAGACCGCCTGGGAATCAGACTTCCTGCATTGAGCAGGGGTTGGACTCAGTGGTCTTGTAGGTCCCTTCCAACCCTATGATTCTATGATACTTTCTATGAACAATGCTTGTGTTCTCAAACTGTGTGCAAGTAGACACCACCAGTCACTAGGAACCACAGCTCCCTGGCTGCAACTGAAACAGTAAAGGCAAGACGTGCAACACAGGCAAGCAAGGTTGTAGAGCTGCCTTCCCCAACCTGGTGCCCTCCAGCCCCCAACATGTCAGACCACAACTCCCATCTCCCCCGGCCTGTAGTCCAATGCATCTGGAGGGTGCCAGCTTGGGAAAGGCTGATGTAGAGAAATTTGCAATACTAGCAGTGCTCTGCAGCATAAGGGAAAGAATGATCTTGCTTTCTGTGCTATAGCAACTTCCAGGGGTTACTTAGGCTGCAGTCTCAAAGATACTTTACTTACCATGTGTGGGACTTGCCTCTAAGCACACATGCATAGGATTATGCTGCCGCACATAGAAAGGGTGCTAGATTGCCACTGTGTGAGAGCTGGTAGAAACCACTGTGTGGCTAAAGGTTTAGAACCTCAGCAAAAGACAATCCAGTGGTATATGCGTTGGTATTGAAAACACGGAAACTGACTAGACTGAAAATTAGTCAGTTAACCTACAAACATGTAGGTTGTAAGCAGCCACAATCTGAGGCAATGAGACATTGCATTACATGGAAATAAAGGGGTGTTCCTACCCCTCCAAACAAAGAGGTAAACACAAAACAGTGAAAGCTGAACAGTTCTGTTTTCCAAAGTAAACAAACAAAATGAGCAGCATCATATGGCTGTGGTTTTGGAAGGCATAGTCGTTGCAGCATTTCAAACCGTAGAAAGGTTTTGGGGAAAATATGCAAAAATGTACTTAAGAGAAAGAATTATATTTATTGGGTTTTATTGCATTTTATCACTTTTATGTTTGCAAGCCACAGTTAGCATAAGGGAACAAGGTGGGATATCAAATTGTAAATAAATAAACCTTTAGCTTATGTAGAAAGCATGCACATTGCTTAGAGGAAATAAATAACACTGTGAAGATAATACAAGCTACATAAAACCTGGAACTCAGCAACAGATATTCCATTTAAAACTGTTGTCACACTGTCTAAAATTGGCCCCAAAGATCTGTGAAATCATTTTAAAAATTTCTCTCTCTCTCAATCCCCCAAGATAAGATTTAGTGTTTAAGTATGTATTATGTATGTTTGGAAGTATAATAAAGTTGCAGGGTTCTCCGTAGAGACTTCTCTCTTGTTTAAACCGGCTGTACTTGAGCTCTGATTATAAACATTCTCTGCACGAGATGCACCTGGTTTTGGAACGGCATCTATTATTTCATTTTGTTTCAGTTCCCAAAGTGGCCTTTTAAAGAGAACACTCTGCATTTCAACAGCGGTGTAAATAATGCCGTTTTTTCCCTCCCTCTCTCCCAAGCTGCTTTCATTCCCTCCCTCCTTTTTCATCTGAACTGAACCACACCTCTCTAAAAATACTCACTTTTTAATGAAAGCCATATTTTAAAGCCATTGTTTGTGTGAGCATGACCTGCTGAAAAGCTCGCAGAGTCTTTAATGTCAGTTTCAGATGACACGTGTCTTAAAAAGTCTGGGATCCAGCTCTCGTCTGGGCATGGGAGATCTGTCCCAAATCTTTATGAGAAAGAGGGACAAAAAACTTCTGGTTTTGGCATTTTGTATTGAAGCCTGTTTTAAGCTCAGAAGGCCGGGGGGGGGGGGGGGAAGAGACCAGCAACGTAGAGTCTAGACAGAAGAGATTGGGTTGAAATCTGGAAGCTATTCAGTGAGGCTACAGCACATGGCAGCTTGACTGCAGAAAGGGATCACATTACACTGCCTAATTACACATGAAAAATGTACACATCACTCCTCTTAAATGCTTGGAAAAATAGATGTTCAGATGGCAATTGTGAACTGCAGCTACACAGGCAGTTTGCACATAACTGGAACATTTCAGAAATTGGCATTTCAAAACCCAAGTACTTCCTTTTTTCTCCCTTTTGTCTTTCTCAATGCATTTTCCCCAAGTACGTTCATAAAATAAATTATCTTTAAAAACAAAAAAAAACTCCTATTCTAAATATAGCAGATGGTTTGTTGAAAATGAGCAATTTGAAGGGAAAATAAGATCAATCAAATAAAAACCCCAAGCTTATTCCCCTTCACATCAGTAGCAAAACTCAAACAGGGCAGGTAAAAATATTTGAGAGACAATGTCAAAAAGGCATTGATAAAAATAAAAAATAAAATTATAACTAATATAACTCCTGTTTATTATCAGCCACTGTATTTCTGGCTAGATGAAAAGGTCTTAAGGCCAAAGTAGTCGAGAAGCTGGGGGACCTTGACCAGGTTGTTGTTTTTTCAAAGCAGCCAGAGGGGGGGGGAGCAGTTTCGGGGAGCAGTGCTGGTGATATTGAACCCTTTTCCCCATGTCATTTTCCTGATCTAAAACATCTCCCTGAGCCTATTTGCCCCATGATGAAAAACATAAAAACTTAAAGCTAACATTACGTTCATAAGATGAAGAGGTTGAGAGGCAGTGAGTGTTGACTGAGAGTGATTAATGCTTGATTGACCTGTTAGACCAGGAGTGCAGAACCTGTTTATCCTGAGGGCCAAATGCCATTTTGGATAAGCTCTTGGGGGCTACACTCCAGTCTGTCCACGGCCAATGGCAAAAGGGGTGAGGCAAAGTTTACCAAAAATATCAGCATATTGTAGCTTCAAGCTCTTACTGCCAGTCGCTAAGCCTTAGGAGAGGCATTCCAGCCTTTTAGAACAAGGAAAAACTGCACAAAGCTGTGAAGCCACCAAACCATTGGCGTTTGGAGGAAAGACAGTCTGACTGAGGAAAGGGGACATGACCTACTGGGGAACCCTGGAGGCAGGAATGTACAAACCCCCCACTGTCTAGTCGGGGGGGGGGTCAGCTGCGGGGCAGGTCAGCTGCAGGGCAATTTGGGCTGCTTGGGGCCCTGCGGAGTCCGCTGGAGCCCTGCCGTGTGTGCCGGGGTTGGTGGAGTGGCTCTCTGACTTTCTAAAAAACGCAGTATCACTGGAAAATTACAGCCTATCACGGGGAAATTACAGCCATAAATGGTGCATTTTATGCCATTTGTGGCTGTAAAGCACTTACTTTTGCCTAAATTGCAGCTGTTTACAGCTGTATTTAGATAAAAGTAAGTGCTTTACGGCCACAGATGGCATACAATATGCCATTTACGGCTGTAGCTTCCCTGCGATAAGCTAATGGCAGCCGCCATGAGCATATCACGTTTTTTAGGAAGCTGGAGAACTGCTGCACAGGAACTCCTCCAGACCCAGAGGTAAGTGCAGCCAGTCTGCTGCGGACTCCAGAGGCCGGATTCTTTGGAATCCAGCCTCATTTGAGTCTGTGGCAGATTTCTCCAGCATCACTACCTGGAGGGCCAGATTGGGACTCCCAGAGGGCTGTATTTGACCCCCAGAACTGAGGTTCTGCACCTGTGTTATACATTGTATTTTCATCTCCAGTGACATTTGCGTCTCTTTTCTTGCAGCTACAAATGTATACAGTGGGTTATCCAAATGAGTTGTTTGTGTTTTGTTTTTGGTTCCTTTGTTTGTTTGATTGATTTTTTTCCCCCTTGTGTGAATTGTACTTCTTGACATGCATCTTTAATAAAACCTGATATTTTTTTAATATATTTCTTTAATGGCACAGTATACAAGCAAACAAAAACCAGAAAGGAGGCACCTGGGAAGAACTGAAAGCAAGAAGAGACCGATTTCTCAGAGGTGCCAAAATGAAACTTGTTTATTTAAGCCCAATACTGATTAAGGAGCCATGGTCTGCAGAACGCATTGGGCCTAAATAAGCAAGTTTCACTTTGGCACCTCTGAGAACTCGTTCTCTTGCTTTCTGAGCAACCACGAAGAATGCATTTTTAGTATCATGTATGTCACTTACATCTCACCTTTCTATCAAGGATTTTAAGGTGGTGTACATGGTTCTTCACCCTTTTTATCCTCACAACAACCCTGTGAGGTAGGTTAGGCTAGAGATACTGAATTTCATGGCTGAAGGGGGATTTGTACCTGGGTCTCCCCCATCCTGGTCTGGCACTTTGACTACTATACCACACTGGCTCTTAGTTTCACATGGCTGAAACTCTCTAGAGGCCACACATGTCTGACACTAGAGATGGATGAGAATTTCATCCAGCTCAGTTTTTTTTTTTTAATAAGAACTTTGTGAAATGCACACATTTCTTCAGGAATGGAATAGAAAGCACTTGAGATTTAAAACTTGTGAATGTGAGAGAAAGTGAAACTGACAGATTTCTTCATCCAGGCCTTTGAGTGCTTTACTCTTAAATGTTTAGATCTGAATCTCTGTCTATTCAGCCATACTTGAGGAGCTGAAATAGGGTTGCTACCTCTTTTTCCTGACAGGCCCCTTGGGTTGGATCCAGGATCTGCTTTCTGTGAGAGATCTGCTCATGGAAGGGATCTGCTCATGGAAGGTTCCTCTGCCCATGTTTTGGGAATTCCCCCCTCTCCACAAACACACACCACAACTCACTCCATTCAGCAGGGTCTCCTGACCCTGTGTAACATTTTCAGGGGGCTGGAGGTGGCTGCTGTGGGAAGGGGGGGCAGGGAAGTCCATTTCCCTCAGTGCAGTTGATCCAGCATATATCTGGATCCAACCTCTCATCTTTAACATCTACATGGCAGGAAGCATAACATGGTCCTTTCCATGCTGGGAATAGCTGCACCTATTGAATTTGGCGGATGCAGATGGGTGAAAATTTTGTTTGGTCTGCCCTTTGATAAGAACTTACCAAAGTTTGTAAATTTCTTCATAAATCCAATGGAAAGAATTTGAGATTTAAAAAAAAATGATTGTGGGAGAAAGCAAAACTGACAGGGTACGTCCATCCATATCTGACATCAGTGATTGCAATGGAACAAAAAGAGGACGGTCCTATAGCCTGGATCAAAATGACTGTGCAACTAGTTTCCAAAACCCAAGGTAGCTTGAAGTTTATGTTTCTAAAACATTAGTTCTGTCCCTGCTACATGGCAGCCTTTAAAAAAAGCGGGGGGGGGGGGAGAATTTCATAACAATTTGGTACAAAGCAAAAATCTCCCTGGGTATGTGTAAGCCCTTTATACCTAAAGGAGCCCTATGAATTCTGGATTACTTGGGTAGGTTTTACAATATATAGTTCTTCAAAAAAAATATTTTTAGGGGATCAGGAAAGATTTGTCGGTCACAGTCCTACAAATACTTAGCTGTAAGATTACTTACATTGGAATAGTTTTCAGTGATGAACTGTGTTGTGCTTTTCAATAGTTCTGCATGTCAATAAACAAACTCATGCCAAAGAGAAATTGTGGTAAATTAAAGGTTTGCAGTTGTACATACATCATACATTGGCATTGTGCATATTTAATAAGTTCAGGCATACTGGGAGTGGTTGGCCTTTTTTCTGTCTAAACTTGCATAGGATTGGGCCTTAAGTTCTAGGAAGGCTTAGAACATGGGTAGGCAACCTTGTGCCCTCCAGATGTTTTGGACTACAACTCTCATAATTCCCTGACCATTGGCCCTACTGGCTGGGGCTTATGGGAGTTGTAGTCCAAAACGTCTGGAGAGCACCAGGTTGCCTACTCTGGCTTAGAAGATCTTCAGCTGTGATGTTGTTGTTGTTGTTGTTGTTGTTGCTGAAGGCTTAACTTATTGTTCCTTGTTTTGAACATGCAAGAGAATAAATCATATTTTTAAACTTTTACTCAAATTATTTCCCTGCCATGTTCACAAGGGTCATATGTTATTGTACAACAGTATGAAATAAGTTGAAATGAGTTGAGTGTCTAAAAAGAAGGAATGATTCGTATTTTTCTTTAATTTCATTTGTATTTTTCTCTAACATTTGAGAAAATGCTTCAGAAAAGAAGGCTTCAGGAAAAGAAAATGATTTCCAAAATATTTTCAAAAGCCTATGTAATACTTTGGGTATTAATTTTGTGGCATTTGGGTATCAACTATTACAACGGGATTTGTGCAGATAGCTTAAACTGGCATAGCCCTATTGACCTCAATGGGACAAAAGCTGCGCATATAAAATCTACAGACAAAAGGCTAGAGATTATCTTTTTACTGGGATGTTTACTTCCACAAAGAACTGAAGTCACAGTCATAGTATGTGTTGTAAGATGTAAACAAAGTGACTTCAGAGGCTTTTGTATAGCTAGCATTCTATTTATATATTTATACAATTTGATATCCCAGGCTTAATTAGAGCTCTCAGAGTGGTTCACAATTATAAGACAAAACAATACATACACAACAAATTAAAATAAGATAACGTAAACAGGAAACAGGTGTTAGAAAGGGAATGTATGTCAGCAGAGTTAGTCAATTTAAAAGCAGTAAAAGAAATATTCAAGGCCTGAGTAAATAACGGTCTTTGCCTGGTCCTGAAAGGAAAAAAGACTGCAGCAACAAAACTCTGCAGGGCACCACCACTGAGAAGGCCCTTTCTTTAGCCATCACCTGCCTCACCTTAGATGACTGGGCACCTGAAGGGCCTCTGGAGGTTATTTAGATACTTGGTCAGGTTCATGTGTGAGTAGGTGGTCCTTAAGATTGATTGAAAATGCTAGTAGTTTCCTTAATCTTATCACTCTGTGAGAGGCACTGCAAACTCCATTTCCAAGCTCCCTAGCATCTCCACAGATGTATCCAAGCCTTATGGAAGAGGTCTCTGTCACCCATAAGGCTGAAGTGTTTGATAGCAGTCCTTCTTCCCGCCAGTCCCCAGACATTCACAAAGGAAAGGTGAGAGCCTGTAGTAGCAGGAAGGGTTGCCTGGCACCAGACCGCACCCATTATGAGCTAGGCCTGAGCTTTGGGAACTAGGGGATTTTGAGTATTCGGTGTACATCTGAAGGGGTACCAATGTATGCGCATAGTGCCTCTCCAAGCAAGGGGGATCCTGAATGGGCCAGGGAAACCCCTCACATGGGGGAGCTCTCTGTGCATACACTGGTGTATGCATGGAACCTCATTTCAAATGTGCTAAATGTGCAGAGGGTTGGGGGAGGCATCTCTGCAGGGTAGGGATGTCGTTAGTCTTCATGGCCCCATGACACCTCCACATATTTTTTCAAGGTAGGTGTGGGAATTAGGGATGTCAGAGAATTCCGCCACGGATCTTGGCGAGGCCGAATGCCAGTGCATTCGGCCCCCCAAAACCCATGGCGGAATGAAGCCCCCCGCCCCCCGCCCCGCGAAAGGCGCGTGAAACGGGACACTTACCCGGTGCCGTTTGCGCTGCTCTGTGAATGGCGGCTGCATCTGCAGCCACCATTCGCTTCTTCATTATAGCCATGATAGGCTATGTTAATACTCAAGTAGCCTATCACAGCTAACGCAGGGGCACCATTTGCGTCCCTGCGGAGGCTGTGATAGGCTACGTAAGTATTTACGTAGCCTATCATGGCAAAAAAAAAGGAACGCAAATGGCGGCCGCCATAGCCGCCACCATTTGCGTTCCCTTTTTTGTTTTTTTGCCGTGATAGGCTACATAAATATTTACGTAGCCTATCACGGCAAAATACAGGGATGCAAATGGCAGCAGCTACAGCGGCTGCCATTTGCGTCCCTGTGCAGGCTGCCCAGTGGCCAGATGTCCGGCTGCGGGTGGCCCCAGGCGGCGACTCTGCGGAGTTACCGCGGAGCGGAGCTGGCCAGGGAGAATTTCGGGGGGAGGGACGGAGCACCTCCTCCCCCCATGAATGTCACCCTTCGAAAAGGTAAGTGACTTTTGTACATCCCTAGTGGGAATTGTCTGGACATTTTGTCTTCTATGTTGGTATCTAGGTGACTACTCAAGATGGGATGGTTAAGAAATTTGTTCTGTTAAGGGTTGTTGTTGTTTTTTAACTGATTTATCTGATTCATAACATGACCGAAACGCAATTTGTGGTCAGAGGCTAGTATCCAATGGTGACTGGCCATGCGCAGCCATTTCCACCAATTCCTTTGCACAAGCTTGTGCAAATGCAATTTAGCACTTCTGGGGGCAACCCAAAATGAGCGTTTCTGCTCATTTTGGGGTTCACCCCTGGAAGTGCAAAATCACTGTTGCACAAGTGGTGAAGGCTGCTTGTGGAACGGATGCAGTGGTGGGCCCCGGGCATGCATGAGCAGGATTGGATACTGCCCAGAAACAGAAATATGTGCATTTATGAACTTGCAATGCATTTCACACACACACACACACACAAAATAAAGAAAAGTGTCTGTACATTTCTAAAATGAGCACAAACACACTTTAGTCAATGGGTGCATGCATACAAAAATGTGTACATTTGAAAAATGCACACAAAAATATGTACAAATTTTTCTATGGAAAATAACCCCATACAGAACCAGGACAGAATGAACATGGTGGTAGAAAAATGAGAATCTCAACAAGATCGAGCTTGGCAGATCCATCCATCCATCTACCCAAGGACTGTATCCAAGGACAGCATCCTCCTCTGAATTTATGTCTGTATCACTGGTTGGGACTTTTACAGTGCAACCCAGTGCAAGTTTAGACAGAAAAGAGTCCTACAACTCCCAGCATGCCCCAGCCATCCTGTCTAAATATGCATAGGATTGCACCCTTATTCTTATTTCCCCCATCTTTGCACAGACCTGTTTCCTAATTACCTTTTCCTTTGCTCAAGATAAATTTTCCTCCCCTCCCTGCCTTGCCTTAGGAACAGGAGAAAGCTTAAGTGCATGATGGCAAAAGGCAGTCCCTCAAAGTGCTTCCTATAATCCTGCTCAGCCTAAACCTTAGGGATAGGTTAGGTTTATACATTCAAACAGATAAATGTATAGGCCTAGAACTTGCATACCCCAGACGTGAAAGGTGGTGGTGGTGGTGGGGAATATGGGACGATGACTGTGAGCCATATGAGGAGAGAAATATTATCATAGCATTGTAGATGAATCTATTAATGAGTTCCTTATGATATACCTTAACTCATTTTCAGTCATTTCCTCTTCACCCCATGCTCTTGAGAGCCAGTGGCATAGGAGATGGAGCCACCACAGGAAATATAGCACTTCCTGTAATAATATCTCTGCCCAGGGCAAAGTTATTTTTAACAAATCTTATTAATTTTAACATCTTGCCTTCTGGGCATATGTGTGACAGTATGAGCAACAAACAGGTCAAAGCCAAAATAAAAACACAATTTGAAGTGCCTCTTTACTGCCAAGGGCTTATACATTTTTTTTTTTAAAGTAGCTTGGATGCCATAGAAATAGCCTTATGGAACCTCTTCTTGTGGTCATTTCTTTGGCTGGAATACAAGGGGCCATTTTAACTCCACAGCACTGCTTCATAAAGACAATGTATCCTAGGCAACTAATTGACCTGTCTCACATGTAACTACAACCCTTGGTTTCATTAAGCCATGGGTTGTTGTCTTACCCAGAGTTAATCCATGATTTGGCTGCCAGATGATTGAGGAGACCACTGGTTGTTTGGTCAATTCCTGTGTTGCTAGATTCCTTCCCCCTTTTCCTTCTTCCTTCCCTGTATCCCAAATACCTTTGCAGCACTGTAGAGCAGTTGTTGCTTTTTTAAACACTCTTGCCTGCCACCTCTGTAGCATGGTGAAACAACCCATGAACAACCCACATTTCTGGATTCTCATATAATGACAACCCATGGTTTAAATGAAGCAGAACTTACAACCCAAGAACAAAGCATGGGTTCTCTTTGTGGGTTGTTCATGGTTAACAACCCACAGTTTACCCATAGTTCAGGGTTCACATGAAATGACAACCCACGATTCAACAACCCATTATATGGGTTGTCATTGCATGTGAATCAGGTCATAGAACCTTTCTACATGAAGCTTTATTGTGCGCTCTTGATCGCTCACTCACAGTAGTTTGCAGGTCCTTCACACCACGTCATCGTCCTCCAGGATCTCTCCTGTGCTTTGTAACCATTATCTGGTTTTTTTAGATCCAGGAAAGTACAGTATTTTTCTGAATGGCATTATATTTATAATCTGTAACTGCACAATTCTGCTATACCACAGTGCCATCTAGTGGCTGTATAATGAAACATATAGAAAGACAGGAAAAAGCACATGTAAAAGGACTTGATCTTCCAAAGTATCTGGAAGCATAAACCCTGGTAAAGGTGTCAGATAAAAGTCTCATGTAGAAATGCCCATAGACTGAAAATATTTTGCTAAGGTTCGGTTATGACAGTTCCAACAATTGGTAATTTGATTCAGACCAGACCCTCTGTAAGCTCTTACATCTTTAAGAGCTGCATAGATGGAAAAATTCTCTGAGATGCAGCTTCTTCCATCCCAATACTGTGAGGGATGGGAACAGCTGCACCTAGCATGATTTCCCTTGCAATTCTTAAAGGAGCAGGAGTCTTTTCAATGTCTCAGTGTGGCAAGATTGTGGGTGTCTCCGCTTGTCAATTTTGAAGAAAGAAGTTGATTCATGATTTTCAAAGGCTCACAGATGGTATTAGTAGTACAACAACAACTCCGTGTTTCTGAAGCTTACACAGAACTTCATTTTCTAAAGAATTCAGGACTCTCTTATCACAGGCAAAGCTTTCATGTACCCAAGGAGAATGCATTCTTATATTCCAGCTTTGCAAACCTACATGCTGTAAAACTCGAAAGGTGCCATAGCATCCACTGGAAACAAACATTTGTCTTTGGGGTAGACAGCAGCGTTAATGGTGCAATCCTATACATGTCTACCTAGAAGTAAGTCCTGTTTTCAATGGGGCTTACTCTCAGGTATGTATGTATAGGATTGTAGCCTTAGTTAGGGTTCAGCAATGTTGCTCTCACTAAATATAATATAGGCTGTTAATATGCTGCTGAGGCTGCAGTTGTACACTCACTTACTTGGGAGCAAGCCCCATAGAACTCAATCGGACTTAATTTTGAGTAGACATGTATAGGATTTCAGTCTTAAATGGCATTCAAACACAGAATGCTAATCATAACAGTAGAAAAAGGATGGCAGACAGGTGCTTTGGTTAACATTCTCCCCCCATTCTCTGTTCCACTGGTGGTGATGGTGGGGTGGCAGCAGCAGCAGCATCTATTCAGTCAAATAATGTCAATAGCAATGATTAGATCAGAGGCATTAACTAATATCCGTATAATGGACAGATATTACTAACCAGAGCACATTGATGGGGTTGCCTGTGTTTCCAGAAGATACCTCTTTCCTATAGCCCAGAGGTGGGGAACCTCAGGCCAGGGGGCCAAACTCGGCCCTCTAGGGTTTCCCAGATGGGAACTCCACCTTCCCCTGCCCCCGCTTCCCCCCAACCGCAGATCATTTGGAGATTTTCTGGGTTTTGTGCAGGTCCTCCCCCCCTTTCTAAAAGGTTGAAATGCCTCTCCTGAGGCTTAGTTACTGGCACTAAGTGCTTTATGTTACAATATGCTGGCATTCCCAGTATTTTTTCTCCTGCCCCTTTTGCCTTCAGTCCCACCCACCACTGGAATGTGGCCCCCAAGAGCTTCTCTGAAGCTGAATTCAGCCTTCTGGCTAGAAGAGGTTCCCCACCCTTGCTCTAGTCAGCGTGGGGAAAGAAAAGCAGGACACTCTTGACTTCCTAGGTTTCAAGTACAGCTGGGGCAGCCTCTTCCCCATCTTTCTTTAAGGGGCTTTCTTAAAGCCCATGCGTCCTAATATGGACACTGAGGTGAAGGCTAAGCTTGGAAAGAGGCCACCAGCAGCCTGACACAACTCTACTGTCCATTATTTTGCATGTTTGTTTAGCATTTTAAATTATAAACCACACCAAATGCTTGGGCAGAAAGCAAGTACATAAATGCAGGTAGCAAGTAACACACACACATACACACACACACAGAGGTGGGAAAAAGGTGTGGTGAGGTTGAAAGAGAAGTGCTTACCTGCCTTTATCTGAGACATGGATCACGCAGAAGTGCGCCTCTTTCTCTTTCCTTGAGAAGGATGCCAGAGGGGATGTGATGAGGAGGTTCTGCAGCATCTTTGAGCGTCTCTACCCCAGCCTAAAATGCCACATTTAAAATGGGGCTTTCTGCTTCCATTTTAAATGAAGGATCACAATGGACCCCCTTGACACGTCTGTCCTTCCCTCCTCCTTCTCTCCCTCCTCCCCTCCCCTTCCCTCCTCCTTCTCTCCCTCCTCCCCTCCCCTTCCCTCCTCCTTCTCTCCCTCCTCCCCTCCCCTTCCCTCCTCCTTCTCTCCCTCCTCCCCTCCCCTTCCCTCCTCCTTCTCTCCCTTATCTGAGTCTTCCATATGTTTCATTGGTCCAGCTCCTCTTCCTGCAGCTTTTCCTTTTCCATGGAGGGAACTCAAGAGGAACACAAGCAGGATAATTTGATACCCCATTATCTCTGATCTATTTAAAAATGGAATAAAGGTCATTTAGTGCGGGAGGCACCCTGGAGGTTCACGACATCCTCTAAAGGGCCTGCGAACTTCGATGAGTGAGCAATCTCTATAGCAGGATAAAAGCTCTGTGTGAAGAAGTGCTTTGAGTGTTCTCATTTCCTAATCTGGCACAGGGCTGTGGGGAGGGAGATGCACAAAGGGTTGTCTGTCTGTGATGGGTGTTGAAAGCACTGCATTCTGGTGCTTTGCTCCTCCTACTTGAAAAGTACATTCCGGGTGTTGCTTGGGGAGTGTTGCTCTGCACTGTGGCCTTTGGGTTATGGAGTTCTGTGGGGCTGTGTCATATTTCCCCATGCAATAGAACACCTACATCAACCTCCCCCAGCCTGGTGCCCTCCAGCTGTGTTGGACTACCAGTATCCTCCAGCCATCTGCTAGCTGGGGGATGCTGGGAGTTGTTCTCCAACTCGTTTGGAGGGCACCAGCCTGGGGAAGGCTGATCTATATGAAACCACTGGGAAATGTCATCCAGGAATTCAGAATGGGGGTTCATCAGTGCAGAGATGACATTCAACCCTGTTTTTCCTTTTCACCTGACCCAGGTGTGCAATGGACATTCTGAACAGGCCTATACCATCAAAAGGTTGAGGAGTCCTGCTTGGTGAATAACTATGAAGAAACGTACAGTGATCATCACATAACACAAGGGAGTCCCACTGCCGCCACCACAATGGATATAACCCAGCCTCTTTGTGTCCCTGTGTTTTTCAGTCCAAGTACTTTGGTTTCCTGGCATTTGCATCCCTTAACACAGCCTTCCCCATCCTGATGCCCTCAGGTTTGGGATTTCAGCTCCTGTTAGCCCTAGCCAGCATAGTCAGTGGTCAGGAATGCTGGGAGTTGTAGTTCAAAATATCTGGAAGGCACCAGGTTCGGGAGGGCTGCCTTAACATAAGCAGTGAGCTTTCCTGCTATAGTGAAAGGTGGAAACTGTATCTGAAGATTGCAGCCACAACTGAGATTTTCAAAAATCTACCCCATTATCTTTAACAATACAATAACAACTAAACCATCATGACTTGCTCTTCCTATTTAGAAATCATTACAAAAATATGGTTTTCAAACTGCATTATTCAACCTTTAAAGATTCAGGCTATAGTTCTTTGGAGTTTCTTTTTAACACACTGTAGCTTTTAAATATATTTTGCCAATGCTCTCACATAAAGGCACTATTATGAGAGTTAGAAAAGACCTTTCAACAGCAGACTGCCAGCTCAAAAGGCTTGTCCAGTATTGCTCCAACCAAGGCATATATAAAAATGAAACATCCCAAGGGCTTCATGAAACACCAGTTCACACTTTTATAAAATGTGCTTCTAAACTACACTACAAATCTGGCAGATCATAGTGTTACAAATCTTGTGGAGCAGAGTTTGGATTAATTTGTCTCAGAGGGCAGAATTGTAATGGGCTTTCCCACCCTGATTTCTTTCTTTCTTTCTTTCTTTCTTTCTTTCTTTCTTTCTTTCTTTTCTTTCTTAAAAAGAACCCATCAGAAACACACACACACACACACACACACACACTGTAAAGGCTTTTATTGCTGTCATTGCAATCAACTCATAAGAAAAACCAAAGAGCTAATAAATATTCAGAGCCTTTCAAACTCAACATTTAATAGATGAGCATGAAGAAATTTGAATTCAAGCATTTCTAAACTAAAATAAGAATTCAAATGTTATGCACAGAGTTGAAAAGAATTTTCTGCTTAGACTGAAATCCTCTGCATGATTAGGCTGCATATGAATCCCTTGAAGTTAACATATTTAAGATCAGCCTCAGGTCTGAGACAAGAAATCAGAATAATATCTAGACACTAAGGCTTCAGTCCAAGATCTACAACCTATGACTAGCCATAGGTGTGGGCAACAGGAATGCAACCATATATCTGGAGGTGTCTTTATAGATCTTACTGCAGTTGATCACCTGGCTGAAAAGCCAAGCAGGTTTTAAATAGAAAAGTAGCCTGCCCATTCTGCTGGGTAATCAGCCCTAGTAAAAGCCCTCAAAACACCTCTGGCTACATATGTGTTTTTCCCCTGGCCTTGCATATGGTTGTCTAGGATTGTCACAACGCAGTCCAATCCAATGCATATTTACTCAAAAGTAAGTCCTGCTGAGTTCAATGGGGCTTACTTCCAAGTAAGTGTGGATAGGACTGTAGCCTTAGTGTCTAAATGTTACTATAATTCCTTGTAGCAGACCTGGAGTTTCTGCCTAAGCATGTTGACTGAAAAGTAGGTCCTGCTTATTTCCTGGCAAAGGATGCTTAGGATCGCTGTCTTAATACAAAGTGCTCCATAAGCCTTATTTTGTTAATTCTCTCATCCATTCCTGAGAGAGGATCTTTCAGCTTTAAATATGAGAAACTTATGGCCCAGTCCATTGTGCCAAAACAGAAGCATAAGGGCCCTACAAGTCTATGGAATGTCCTTCCCAGGAAAGTGTGTTTTGTGATGTTTCTCAGCATGAATGCATGGAAGGGAGACCTTTGTTTTCTGAGAGACACTGGGGCCAGATCTACATGGCAACAGCAAGTGAAGCTCTTTCATATTTAATAGATTTTCATGAGATCGGCTTTGGTCCGTCGGGGACGTGCATAGCCAGAAAAGTGGAGAATGCAGTACCTTAAAACGTGCTTTCGCAGGTCACCCTGCACGGCAATCCTCCTTCCTTTGGGGTTGTGTGGGCGGAGTCCCGCCACTTGCACTGAATGTAGCTGCTGCTGAGCAAAGGAGGGGCTTGCTCCCCTGCCCTGTCCATGCTCCCCTGCTCAGGGAAGTTTGGATGCGCTGAATGAAGCCCCCGTGGTTTAGCCCCACTCCTCTCCCCTCTCATCCACCACTGGGATATTCTGAACGATCAAAGATTAAGCTGTGCTTTTATGAATGGAGAAAACAGGCTGCAGTCTATGAACGAGTCAAACCACTATCCTGACATATCGGAATTGAGAGACTGCGCCTTTAAGAAGGGAGAAAACAGGATGCATTGTACGAATGAGTCAAGCCTCAAATGGGGAGGCAGCAGGGAGAGCAGGTGGTGGCAGACCGGGGGCTCCTTACGGCGCTCCTTCGCCACCCCTTTGGCTCACTTTCTCTGCTCCTTATCTTAGAGTAGACCTAGTGGGCTATTCTCCCAACCCCTCTCTCCTGACCAGGCACAGCCAGGCACAGACACACCCCTAGGCATGCCCAGCATGCAGGATTTAATTCAGGTGAATGGGTCGCACTGCAGCTGGAGTGTGCAGGACCCACATTTAAGGTAAAATATGTGCTAAAACAAATTTCAGAAAATGCATGTTTTAGATGGGGAAGTGGCGGGGTAGCTGCAGGGTGGCCATAACGTCATGTGTCCTGAACAACCCTGAAGGGCTTTCCCTCCACAGTAAATCATACATGTAGATTGGCTCTGGGTGAGTTTTTGTAAAGAGTTATAGCACAACAATTTTGGGAAGCTTTGGGAGATCTTCTGTGAGTAGATTCTGGACCAGTCAGAATGGTCCAGAACTGAGTTTAGATTGTTGATAACATTTGGTATAGCTATTTATGTATTTCATAAGCTATTGTGTATGTTTTACAATTGCAACCTAGGGGGCCTGTGAAATTCTCCCCATTTGAATTTCTCCTCATTGGGGGCTTTTTGAATCACCTGATCTTGTCTGTGGAACACCACAATGTATCAGTGGACATTGTTCAGACATCTATGCATGTTCAGTTCGCTGTAGGTTTATTATCGATGCTCACATTCTCATTTGTTTTCTCTTCCAGGTTGCTGACATACATCAGTACATGATTAAAGCCACATAAAATGGAATCTTGGTGCGCTTATTAGGCCAACTCAGATGTCATAAAACTGCAAGTTTTTTGACCTTGTTTACCATCTGCCTGATGAAGAGTTCTGGAGAACTTGAAAGCCCTGCCTGTTATTTTGGACCCCTGAGTTGGCCTAATGAAGACATTACCCCAATATTGATTTTGGATTTTTTTCTTCTTCTTATGACCACCAACATGGCTACTTCTGCTTTTTGTGTGACTTGGAGAGTAACAAATCTAGCCATTTAACAGCAGAATCTTACACTGGAGGAAGAGGATTTTATACCACCTGAAGTTGAAACTTTTTTTCTGAGGGTACAACTCCTCTGTCCCCTAGCTAAAGCCATCCAATTTGCTTCTATCGACTTTTTCCCCATCTAAAATGATCTCCAGCTTTGTTAATATAAAAACTTTCCAGTTTCTCTCTTTCTTCTGCCTAGCAAGAAACTTTTGTGTTTTGCCTAAGAATGGGGACAGTTCCAAGAAACAACTGGATTTTTATTTTCAAAAATGGGGACCAATCACTGTTGGTATGTTTCTTCATCCCAGCAGTCCTTGGGACAGTTGTTGTTGTTGCTCAGTCGTTACGTCGTGTCCGACTCTTCCTGACCCCGTGGACCATAGCACGCCAGGCCTTCCTGTCCTCCTCTCTCTCCCAGAATGTGCTCAAGTTCATATTCATTGCATCGGTGATGCTATCTAACCATCTCATCCTCTGCTGTCCCCTTCCCCTTCTTCTTTTGCCCCTTGGGACAGTGCTAGGTCCTAATTTGAATGACTGCTACCTCCTCCCACATTCCGTCTTAAGAATGTGACTAAATACAGACTACTTGGCTTTAACAGCAGCCACTTCACCCCCAACTCCCTCCCCCTTTGTTTCTCATCTGCATGATGAACAGTTCTGGGCTGGGTTTCCATGACAATGGAAGGAGAAGCGAATGGAGGAGTATTGGATTTTTTTTAAAGGAATCAGCTTTGCTGTGCTTTGGTCCATGCAGGGCTCCACGAGTGAGTGCTCCGCATCAGTAACAATCACTTCACAGGACATACTTCCTGGTGGGGGTGGGGGTTGGAGTGGACATCATCTGACTGACAGGAGCTGCTCAACCAATAAGAGAGGCTTCCACCCCCAGGCTCCCCCCCCCAGGCTCCCCCCCTTTCTCCTTTCCCCTGAAGCTCCAGATGCACCTGCATTTCAGGAGCAATCCTCATTGAACACAGTGAGAGTTACTTTTGAGTAGACTCACATATCCTTGTGCTGAGAAAGTGGGGGAGAACACAAAGATGGGAAACCACCCCCCATTTTAATCTGCAGGATCTCTATTAAACCAAACAAAGGGGAATTGGAGCCTTGAGATTGCGCTTTACCACACTTAGGGAATTGGGCTTTAAACTGTGCAATGTCAGTTGAGGTGGATCTCTGTAAGTTCTGATGTGGGCATTCAGAGGGCAAGCCTCATTCAGGACAATGGGAGTTACTTCCGAGGAGACACTAACTGGTTTGTGCAGGGACAGGGAATGCACAGGAAACATCCCTTGACTGGGTCATAGTGAAAGGCACACCCCTGGGCAGGACTAGCATACTTGAGCTAAATGCGGGCACGCAGCAACTATACCTCAGAGAACCTGATTTAAGGAAAATAATCAGACATTAAGCAGTGTCAGGAAATCCAGGTTTTCCCTGACAAACTCCAGGGTAGCTGCTGGATGGCCACAATGTCATGTGTCCCTAACAACCTCAACACACAGCCAGCTTGGAGTAAATTGCTGGTGGAAACATCCCCCAGGAGAACCTGACAATTTGCACATTGTTTTGCGACTTTTGAGATGGCCTAATAAAGGTATATTATCCTAATATGGATTTTGGGATTAATATAATAGCTACCTCCTGCAGTGTAGTGGGCCAGTTAAGATGGCCTATCTCCAAAGGCTGATGGAACCAGCAGGTTTCCATAATGCTTTGTTACCAGCCAACAGCCATAGGAGGAAAACCTAGTCAACATCAGGAATACAGAGCTGACTTGAGCAGTTGACACAAAAGACCAGTGCAATTCCCCTAAGATGCTGAAGTCTATGAATCTCCCTTGTATTCCAGAGAGTTGTGGACAGAAGCAAGGACCAGGGCATGAGTGATGGTGGTAAATAATCACCACCAGGATTTTGTTCACCAAGTGAACGGAGATGTCGCAGCAGGTTCTTTCCCATTGCAATGTCAAACAGTGCTTGATGTTAGGGCTGGGAGAATGAGTGATGTTCGAGCTTGTCAAGGTTTCCCATTTTTCACCTTGATGCTCGCCTTGTCTCATTCTCGCTCTTTTTTTTTCAAACAGGAAAAGTGTGCATTTTCAAACATGAAAAATGTGCAGTTTTCTGAGCACCCCCCCATGCACTCCCTCCCCCCAGGTTAAAGCATGAAAATGCAACTTTGGGGGATGCACATTTTTGGAAGTGCACACTTGCAGAAGTGTGCATTTCAGAAGTGTGCACTCTCAAAAGCAAACACAAGCTCAGGAAGTTGTGAAAATTTATTGAGAATTACACTCCTGTTCGTGTTCATGGTTGTAAATGGGAGATGTTGACATGATCTGAGAACAGGAATGAAATTCACATACATCCCGACTTGCTGTGGTTTTTTTTACCAGCTGAGGTCAGTTCACCTCCTACAGCCACTCCTAGAAAATGACATGACCGCTCAGAAACACCAAACATGTCCACAGCAGGCCACAATGGACTTGGTTTGCTCACCTTTGAGGCTATGTTGTAATACACTGTTATGTTCTATGTCTATATAATATTTTATTGATTTTATTGATTTAACTAACAGTATTTGTATACCATGGCTCAGTGGTAGAGCACATGCCTGGCATGCAGCAGGTCCCAGGTTCAATCCCCAGCATCTCCAGGTAGGGCTGGAAAAACACCTAACTGAAACCCTGGAGAGCCACTGCCAGTCAGTGTTGGCAGTACTGGGCTAGATGGACCCAGGCTCTGACTCAGTATAACGCAGCTTCCTATGTTCCTACCACCCAATAATAGGCTATTAGCCACAGACTAGACTACATTAACATGCTCTAGTGTTACCTTCTGAAGACTGTCTGGAAACTGCAGTTACTCCAAAATGTGGCCACCTGCTTAATTACAGAAGTAAGATGGAGGGAGCTCATTACTCCAACTATTAAAACAACTATTGGCTCATAGCTTGTTTTCAGGCACATCATGTCAAAGTGCTGGCTTTAACTTTTAACCACCTGGAGCCTGGTTACCTAAGGCAGGGGCAGGCAGAAGGTAGATCAGAATCTACTGGTAGATCTCTGGGTGATTTGCAGTAGATCTCTGAAGTTTTCTGACACCCAACACTTGAATAAAAGCTAGTTAAAACTGCAAGAGAAAAAAATCTGTACCATGGCTGCCCTTGTGCTAATTCCTTTTCTCTCATCCTCAGTGTTCTTCATCTGTAAAATAGGAATACTAATTGGTTGCTTTTGACTAATTATCATTCAGCTCTGATGGCCAGTGTTAGCGTGTTGTATTAGAACCCCTGCTCTGTGGTAACTCATATGTAGATCTGTACATATACTGGTATTTGGTTTATGGGGTATATTCAGTAATTGACTCCACCCACTGAGCCACCATTTTGTGTCTGGCTCTGGCTGGAAGACCTCAGTGTCCTAGTGGAAAACAAAACAGATGCTGCAAGCCTGAAGTTTGCCCATCCGTAGCCTAAGGCAATGCCATTTCCTTTACCAGCTTCCTTGCGCACTGATATCCTCACAATAGACCCTGCTCTATTTGACCTTTGTATGAGGTCAAATTAGCAAGGATCCAGAGTAGAATTTTCTCAGCAGAAGCTCCCTTCCTGTGGGAATTCCCTCTCAGGGAAAGCCCACCCAGCTATCTCAGTCTTCACTTGGCAGCTGCACCAATGCACCTGACTCTTCTCTTCCCAGTGCTGGGCTGAGCACCACTACCCATCCCTACTGTGGCCCACTGCCACCCAGTAAAGTTATGGGATGTGTGAATGGCCCCTTGCCTGGGTCTCTCCTCAAACCTGGAACCAACCTGTGTTTTGGGGTATGCTCTCAGTTCATGTAAGACACTTCCAGGCCTGTTGGTCTTCACTGTTGCACCACGCTAATGGAGAGCGCTACCTAGAACATTCCCACCCAAACTCCTCTGTGGCTGTATAGTGTGAGGGAAGATTGGTAGTTGTGGGCCAGCTGTCCTTCACAGATGGTTGTCTACCATTACTGATCATGATTGAGGAAACCATAATTCAATTCAAGGAACTGCAATGTTCCCTAGAACCAGTGGTGCAGCCAAATAATTTTAGACCCTGGACTTCATGATCTTATGATGGGGGGGGGGGCTCTTTAGATTGCTATGGCCCAGTTCGCAGATAATGGTGGCAAATTATGGGTTAATTAATTAACTCATGATTTGCTGGCTCATGTGTCCAGCACGTGCCAACTGGCCTGATCAGAGGTTATTCTGTGACATGCGAACCTGGACACTATAGTTAATCATGGGTTAAACATCCCACAGTTCACCTAAGAACTAATTATAGGTTAACTGTGGGTTGTTTAACCCACAATTAACTCATAGTGTTTGGGTTTGCAATTCACGGAATAACCTGCAATCAGCCAGTCGGAGGTTGCATATTCCAAATGGTGGTAACACACAACCCCAGCAAATCATGGGCTAATTAACCCACACTTTGCTGCAGTTACATGTGAACTAGGTCTATGTGTATTATTTCAGTTGTGAAGCACACAACTAACATTTCTCTTTCCTCTCACCACCACCATTCTATGCATTATAACTGCTTCTACATTCCTCATATGCTGGAACACCAACAAAACAGTCTCCCAACCCTGATTAAAAAGTACTCTGAAGTTTTCCATTTTAAACTCTCTTTAATCATAGCACCATCATGACTACAGGAATAAAATGGAGTTTTCTTCTGCTCCCTTGCTGCCCTCATCACCTGCTGCTCTCTGGGTGGTCATTTGGGGGCCTTGACTTTGGCCCCAGGGTCCAGCCCGGACTTCACCACTGCTCAGGACACAATTTGAACACTCCTAGATTTGTGTGGCTTTCTCATTTTATGAGAGAAGGAAAATCGGAGTCCCTGTTGATAGTGAATATGACAAACAGCACTGTTAAAATAGGACATTTTGCCAAAGGACTAAAAGTAGATTTAGTCAGGACGTGTTTTTCTTTTAAAGAAAGCCACAGTGCTGCACTCATGCCTGCACACAGTTAATCTTCTATAGAGGCACTTACTATAGGATAATGCTTTGGGCCAATTTTCAGACATAATATAGAGTGGGAGGACCCCTTCTCATCATAATTGAATACCAGCATTGAGGAGTGTGTTAGCATCCAAGTTCTAGAGGAGATCCATCATGGAGCCTTGCTGTGTGGGCTAGTAATGACGATGCACACTGGACACATTCTTGGCCAGTGGCATGTGCCAAGAGGGGCCAACCCTCCTCCTCCTCCTGAGTGTGCCTTGCACTGCAGTTCTGGATCTGGACAGCTTTCAGCTGCACAGGATGCTGCTCTTTCTGGCTGTTCTGGAAGATGAAAAAAAGACGTAGGAATCAAATCCCTGGAAAGGGTGGATTTTAAAGAGGATTAAGATGACAGCCAAGAATATGAAGGGTGGTGGAAAACCCAGGAGGCCCCACAGCTCCTGTCTAGTCCCTGCTGCCAAGTCACACAGATCTGTAGTGTGACACATGTCTTCCATTTTGGATCACATGGCCACACAAATAACTCACTTGTTCATCATGCTTTTTGCAGGTTTCATCTCTCTTGGCTTAAAGTGCCAGCACCACACACTGTGTGTACTACTGCATGGTTCCTTTCTTCTTCTTCTTCTCTTCCCTAAAGTGTTTATTGATTTTAAGAATAAAAACAACATACAGAATGTACCACAGAGTTTACACTGGTGTGTGTGTATATATATATATATATATATATATATATATATATATATATATTGCAAGTAAATAATTCCTCTGGAGTTCTCCCATGTAAATGTTCTTGCTTTGCCTGTCTGTATAGGTTTTCTTGTGGAAGTGCAGAAGAGGCAGAGCCAGAGGAGATTCAACGCATTGAATGTTTTGAGGCTCACATTTAGACCGCTGAACTTTCCTCACCCTGGCACCTTTCAGATGTGTTGGACTACAGCACCCATGATTCCCCCACAGCACGCCCCCTGTGTTGTGCTCCAACAACATCTGTTGGGCACCAGGCTGGGGAAGGCCGAACTAAGATTTCCTGATATCCTCAAAGACCAGAAAACTCAGTCCAACCTGGTTCACCAAACCAACTGGAGAAAAATCACCACCACCACCACCAGTTTAGGCTGGAGAAAGACATTCATTTTCTAAGGGCGCAATCCTGTGCATGGTTAGACAACAACAACAAAAAGGCCTATAACTCCCAGGTTGCCCCAGCCAGCCATAGGTCTTTTTTCTGTCTAACCATACATAGGATTGCACCTTAAGATAGTTGAAAGTAATTTGGGAGGGGCATTGCTTCCCATGGTTTACACACATTTATTTTATCCCAGTGAGGTTTGCAGGCTTTAGAATCAATAATAATAATAATAAAAAACCCTGTTCACCACTGGCAGGAGGAGGATGGATATACACACTACAAGCAGCAATTCCTCTTTCAAACCACCTACAATTCTCGGGGGGGGGGGAACGCATTGGCTGTCTCCTACCTCAGTGTGTGGCTTGGGATATGGGAGTCTCAAGCTTTTATCATCCCACAACCCGTAAACACTCTGGATGATTTCGAATGTCATGGTATCCTTCCCAGACTCATATGCCTCATACAACTGTTGTGATTGACTTAAGAAGTGTGAACCACTTTGTACCCTGTGTTATACTGTTGCCTGTGTTGCTGAACTGCGGCACCCAGCTTGAAGGCATTCAGTCAGAAGGATTTAACAGTGGGGTACAGAACAATGAACTAGATTGGATTTGGATCTGAGACGCTGCCTCTTCCATTGTGTGATCTTAAAAGGTCATTGATTGCTCAGCTTCAGTTCCTCAGCTGTACAATGGGGATAGAACTGATGCAACTTGCTGGGTTGTGGCAAGTTTGAACACAATAAATAAAAATTGTCAAATTCTTTCAAAGTTAAAAGTGCTATGTGTGCATGAAATAATAATAAAATAAGAGATAGCGGTCAGCTAAGAAAGGGATCATCTTCTCTTTTATTGGACCAGCCTTTGTGGTAACAGGACTGTATGTATGTATGTATGTATTTATAATATTTCTTGGTCACCTTTCAGGGCAAAAGCCCTCCCAAGGCGGCTTACAGCAACAAAATACATAAAAACAGTTAAAATATTAAAAGTGATAAAAACATAAAAACAATAAGAACAATAAAAACAACAATACAAAAAATTCAAGTTGCTATACTAACATGAAGAAGGTAACTTACAGTGCAACCCTATATATTTCTACTGAGGAGTAAGTCCTATTGAGTTCAATGGGGCTTATTCCCAGGTAAGTGGGTACAGTATTGCAGCCATAGCCTGCAATCCTATATCCAGAAAAGCCCAGTAAGACTCAATGGGTCTTACTTTTGAAGAGACATGTATAGGATTGCACTGTAAATCTCAGCTATAAACAAGGCAAAGTAGGCTCTTGGAAGCATATGATTACTCCTACAATCACTACTGGTTAATTGTATGAGTTTGTGAAAACAACATTTTGTGAGTGGGTCCCTATCCATTGGAAGCGGTGAGTCAAGAAACAGTAACTAACCATGTTCCCTATATAGCTGAACGTTAACTACCTTTCCAAGATGTGGTGAAACGCACTGTTGGGTGAATCCTCCCTTAATTATCTCGCTGATGAGCAAATGAATTAATAAAGTTTCTGTGAATGCCATGTCCTCTCGTAGACACAATAAAATCCTTCATGTTTGTGAGCAGCTAAGGCCGTGTGGGTGCTACTGGAAACAATAATAAGCATGCTCATGTAGTCAGCTTTGAAATTCACTTTCCATGAATCTGTGCCAGTGAAACTCAATAACGCAAAATGTTCAAAGACAGGGAACATGAAAAGGGACACAGGCACAGCCAAAATGAATCTATTTAGTGACGAAAATGAATATGCAGGAAAAATCTGAACAATGTTCCTTCAGCTCTAACGAGTTGTAAAGCCAAACCTCAAAGGGCATCAGTGTTTTGTTAGCTGACTCTTTCACCTTAGCACAAACGTGGCAAGCAGCATGAGCATACGAACAAAATCCTCTTCCAAAAAAAGATTTATTGCAGGGTGTTCCAAAAGAAAGACAGTCTAAAGATGCGAGCTGAAAAAGATCATATGCTTTTAAATTGCAGAATGATTGTTTTCAACAAGTAGAGTTCCTATAAAAAAAGGAAAAAAGCATAACTCTGTTGAACAGTGCCTGAAGGAGTGTGCATAGTGTATTGGCATCTCCCCAATAAAGGATTTCAGGAAGCAGAGATAGAACCAGGGCTGATATCAGGAGTAGGCATCACTGGGCACTTGCCAAGACCAACACCCCTGCAGGAGGCCCACTATTGTACTTGGAGCTTCCTGGGCCTTCTGCTTCTCTTCCTTGCTGTCACTCAGGGCCAGCATCAACACCTGAAATCCTTGGCCATCTGCTCAGAGCCCACCACTGATGCCTGCCCTGGAACCTCTTTAATATTTGTCCTCAATCTGATGTTCCAAGTATTCCCAGGCAGCTGGGTGTAACTCCCATTTCCAATCTCACAATGCCCTGGAGTGATGTCATCTCAAGGGTGTTGTGGGAAAACTAAGATGGCAGCTGTACACAGCTGCCCAGCACTGCTTGGAGTGTTGCTGCTGACCATCACCACCACCTCCACTACCAGGTAAGCCCACCAGGGCCTACCAATGGAGGAGGGGCCTACTGACAGAGGAAAGACCTACCAGAGGGCATTTTTCTGAGTGAGGCCTCAAACCTGGAGCCAACAATGCTGTCATTGCCTGTCCACTTGCCCTCTGGTAGCATGCAAGCAGTGACAAGAGTGAGAAGATTGACCAGCTTCCTCCCCTTGCCTTGCACACTCCCTCTGGGTGGTTGCATGGATTGGGTCCAGAAGAAGAGGGCAAGTGAATGATAGCAGTGAGGAGGAGATGGGCCCACTCAGGAAGGGGGCCACAATGAAAGTGTCTTTCCCAAGGACCTTCCAAACCTGGCACAAGATAGGGTCAGCTTGGCCAGAGGAGATAACACCTGGGCTAGCAACACATAAGAAATATGGGGCTAGTACCAAAAAAACTAACCCCAAGTCAAGTTCCCCCCTCCTCATCTGTACTATAGTTTACCTTGTGTCCTGACACTATTACACTTGGTGTTTCCCTACTTCTTCACCACCTCAATTGAAGGCCAGACGTTTTGTCACCTGAAGCAGGGCAGACAATGGTGCCCCCTCCCCCACAAGTCAAGGTGCATGGTATCCAAGGCCAGTCAAGTTATTTTGGCACCTGTGATACGTACCACCTCTCTATTACTTAGGAGCCTCTCCAGTATTAATAAATGATTATTATACCCAAGGTCTACTCAGTTAGTATCATGGTCAGCATTCCCTGTTTGCCATATTTCCCTGGCTGGGCTGGGGCCATCCTTAATCTTTGGGCTTTTCTACACAAGGCATTTATCACGCGCTTGTCATTTTCTACTCACGGTTGTTTATGGATTCGTTAGATGATGTCATAACCCTCCAGTTTCACTTCTGTGTCTAACTAGCCGTTTCAGCAACTTTTTTTAGAGCAGGGGGAAATGTGGCATTTAATTGTGATAGTGAAAAAACCTACAATTTCCTCTTGTGTATTTGTGCTATTCCGCAATGCCACAGTGCCACCTAGAGATTATGTAGTAAAAAAAAGCAGGAAAGGAAACACTCCTCATGTAGTTCTTGGATCTCAATTCTGCAACACAACCATAAGAGATACAACAGATTAACAACCTATTAATATTCTCATGTAAGAAAGCTCTTTATCAGTCTGAACATGGTAAGCAGGGTCAAGGATAAGGCATCAGTGGCTAAATCTGTGGGGAAAGAATCTCTCAAATCATGCCACAGTTTCCATTGAACATTCTAAATGGGCCTTATTTATTCATTGGCAAACAGGCAAGGGTTATAGATGGAAAATATAGATCGACACACAGAACATAGGAATAGGAACAAAAGAAACAAACTTGCTCCCTCACAACATGAACTATATAAATTCAACTATCAGCCATTCTATACCTGAATTCAATGTGATACTAAAAAATGTGGGGAGGATCACTTATCATGGTTAGCTAGAATACCTACAGTAAGAATGAATAACTTGCCTAGACTCCTTTTCTTATTTCAAACAATTCCACTTCAACTGTCTATTCCAACTCTGGCCAAATGGAACAAACTATTGTCATAACTATTGTTATCTGGTCAAGATGGAAGCCAAGGTTGAAGCTTGCTGATCTTTGAAGCTTTGCCTTAGCAGACCCCAGGCAAAAGGAGGTCTTCCAGAGCCAAATTTGGAATTATATTATGCTGCTGCTCAACTGAGATTTCTTGTAGGATGGATACATCCCTCCTCAGGCAGTGAGCAACTACCCTCTTGATGCCTTGGTATGGGTCAGACACTGTGATAGACCCAAGAGCATCTCTGAGCATTGGTGATAAGAGACACTATACTTACTTGGGAACACTGGCAGAAAAAATAGCTCCTGATCTGTCTCCACGAATGTCAGTGCTGCATCATCCAGAATTTGCAGCACATAACTCCCAAGGTTTTCGTGCTTGCATAGCAACAAAAGTTTATAGATTATTTGATTCATTCAATAAAGGGGAAATGCTCTCCTGTGCAAATGTTTTGAAAAGAACTGGACTAACTCTGCTGACTTTCTATCAGTACCAATTGTGTCACTTTCTTGGCCTGAATCACATTACAAAGGCAGCCAAGCATCCACTTACTTCTTTTGAATCTTTTGTGGAAGCTGCTGTTACTTCGAATTAAGGTTTTATATCGTCCATTTACAAAATCCTCCAAATGCCATCACTGAATGAGAAACCATCCAATGTGCAGGCATGGGAGACTGACTAAAGTGAGTCTTTGGGAGATGATTGGCAGTGTATTTGGACTTCTTTTGCATCTTTATCCATCAGCACTTACGTAAAGGAAGCACAATACAAAGTTCTCAGTAGGTGGCACATTACTCCTGCTAGGCTTCACCGAATACATCCAAAATACAGTCAATATTGTTGGAAGGGGTGTGGTCAGATTGGTTCATACTTTGGTGGGGATGTTCAACAGTGCGGGAGTTTTGAAACATGGTTGCTGATTACTGTCAGGAATGTCCTGTCATTAGACTGCTGGTAACTCCAAAAGATATGCTACTTCATCTTTTTTTAACCTAATGACCCTGGATTCCTGCGTGAAGACCTTCTTAAGCAATTGTATACAGCTGCAAAGTTATGTATAGCACATAATTGGAAGTCTCCAAAGCAACCAACTAAACAGCACTGGGTTCAAAAAATTTGGGAGACTATGACTATGCATAAACTTACTCAGCAAGTGCAACAAGCAAGGAATTCTAATTTTAATGGTTTCCCTTAGTTCCTATGTTGAAGCCCTTCAAACCTTTGATTAAATTTTAGTCAAGTACAGTTGCCTATATTTTTCTAACGAATACACACATTCACACACATATGCACAAAATAACACACACACACACACACACACACTCCTTTTATATTCTGTATAAATTGTATTTTCATTCTTTCATTAGATATTGAGCTCCTACTTAGGACATTTTACTGTAGATGTTCCACAAGCATATCAGACTAAGAATTATAATTAGTGAATTTCTTTGTTTCTTTAGTGATCTTGTTATATTGCTATGTATGTTCTTCTTTTTGTTGCCTTCATTTTGTTAACTTTATTTCAAAATTTTAAAGAAATCATGAGTAGAAACAAAATTGCTACAAACCCTAGCTACACTAATAGCCAGTTCACACAATCAAACAGAAGGCTGTGGTGTGTGCAGGCAGCCATTTTGAATATTTATGCCATGGCTTGTCATGTCATCCGAACCTGGGTGGCAGGGCTTGTGCAAGGGTTCAGCAACCCTCTAGGATTATGCAAGGGTTGTTTAATCCTTGCACACCCCTCAGAGCCCAGTTCAGAAGACATGACAAGCCATGGCTTGAATATGCAAAAACCACTGGCACGTGCTGCAGCTCACTGTGGCTTAAACAAGCCACAGTGGGCAGCGGTGATCATGTGAATTGGGTCCAACTCCAACCAATTATTCAGAGGGTAGTATAACTATATATGTGTGTTTGACAAAGACAGGCTTAAATTGGATCCACCACCCTCTCTCTCTCTCAGCTGCCTACTCCCCCAAAACCCAACTGCCAGAGAGGCTGTGTTCTCTCCCCGTCCGTCCCCATCCAGACTCTGTCATAGAGGAAGGGCCTCCCTCTTGACAGACAGCTCCTCAGGCCAACTGCCAAGCCTGCCAGATCACTTTGTTACAGCACCCGAAGCAGAAAATCCCTTAAGCGCTTCCCCCCGACCTCCATGGCACTAAAAAATACTTTAATAATAAATGTAAAGACTAACAATGTGCTGTCCATTCATAGCACCCTAAATCAGCTGCCTGAGATGACCGCCTCACTCTGCTTAATGGTAGGCCCTGCTCCAGCCCTACTCCATGTCCCAAAGTTATGGGACATGGAGTAAGTTGTACTACATGCTATGGAGGTGAGGGGGAACTCAACATGAAGCTACTTTTTTTCAGTTGCAGCCCCTTCTTTCCTATAACATGTAGTTTTGCCTGAAGGACTTCACCTATAAATACAAAGGGCTCCTTGTTGGTTCAACGGAAGTTCCATCTAGTTGGGCATTCTCCTTGCCTGATGCCTCCGGGAAGCCCAAAACGAGGCTTGAAGGCAATATTCATCGGATAATATACTAAGTTACAGGAACATTTTAATGCTAAAATGCACAAGAGGCTATTTGTGATAGAAAACACAATATTTTGGAGTCATGTTTTGGATTTTGTTTTAGAAGTGAAATGTGCAGGATGAATGTATATTTTAGGTGCTTCAGAGAAAGGAGCTTGGCATAATGCAGTCCCCTCACCCCCTGCTGAAAGTTCTCTTTTTAAAACATAAAAATAATTTGTTTTCCAAAAAAAGCAGGTAAAACATTAGTAATAAACAAAAATCATAGTAATGGCAAAAGTGTGCCTCCTATACCAATGAAAACATGGTATTGTTCTGTTGTGCAAAAGTAAGAAATGAAATTTGCAGACTAATAGAGAAATGGGATATTGATAGCATGCCATGCTCCTGTTCGGTGTTCCAGTCAGTCAGCCATGTCCTCCTCCAAGATACTCCACTCCATTCCCACTCCCAGCTAGTTTTCTGGGGGAGGGGGGAGGTTCCCACCTAGCAGTCAACATACTGTGACCAGTGAGCATGATCAGTCATTTTTGGGCTGCTTGGGAATTATTTCCCCCCCTTAGTTTTTTTCTGTCTTTCTTTTTAACGTGGTTGTTTCCCCCAGACAGCTGAATCTTCTTCTTGTGTGCAGATGGTGCCATTTTAGCTACATAAGGGGTGGCACTTGGAGACCTGAGTTCACTATTAGTATATATGTTTCATAATGAATTGTCAGCTTCCACGTGTCCTTTCCTGCTCTTGCTGCTGTATTTGTCTTTTAAATCTGCTGAGTTTGTGTCACAAAAGCTACTTGGAATAAAAAGGTTACCTTTCAAAGATTCTACTTCTGTTACTTCTGGAAGCAGATTTCCGAACAAACATTCTAGACATTTGTTCTAGAATTTCTAAAGATCTTGAGAAGTCTATCCTTGGGTTACTGCCTTTAAAGAGAGCATTAATTTGAATGTATTTTTGTTTGGGGGGATTGAATGTGACTTGTGTTTCTCATTTGCCGCTCCAACCCTGTCCAATAATTTGGCTCTCAGTGCACAAATGTTTCTTCATTCCTAGACATAATTTAGAATACTCCAAGTCAAATCACTAAGAAAGGAAGTGTTTCTCTTACCATCAGAGGGCATCTTTCTGGGCCTGGAAAAATATTAATTCAGTTCACACACGCACACACACACACACACACACCTGGCTGACATTTAACAATGCAAAGCCTTTTGTAAAACTAGCAGAAGGTCACTGCATATTTTCTCCTCAAAGAAAATGGCAGGGGCCATATTTATACAAATTAATGTTTGCACAGGCAAGTGGGATACCAGAGAAGAAATTCTACTTTGTTTGCAGCAAGCCAAACCAAAACATTGTCTTTTATGTGAAGCAAATATGTCAACCATCTGACCCCATGAGGGAGATCCTTCCCCTTAAACAGCTTCTCCTCTCAGCCGAATATTGCTTTCCCAGAACCAGAGGTTACTGAACTGACTGACTGAATGAAAGGCAAAATGGCCCATAACTCTCAAACAGTTGAAATGGAGTTTAAACCTATTCTTCATTTCTTTCATGTGCTGTGTTGAAATATGAGTACAAAGGGAGGCCAGCCGAGTTAAATATTCTGTCATGAGGTAATTCAGCTTTGAATGAGAGAATACAATGATGCCAGTGTGCTTTTCTGTTTCCATAAAACCTCATATAACAGTGAGCTCAACAGGCCCCTGCAATGCACAGCTGAAACAGGAAAAATGCAAAAATGGAGTCCCCCCAAATCCAAATGTTCAGATTAAGCATCTAGTCTAAGATAGTAAATCGACTATTAACTTGAGTACTGGCCATATGAAACATACATAGCTATTTTCAGTTCAGATACAACTTTTGCCATGTTGTCTGTTTCTAAACCACTGCAAGGCACCACCAGGAATACTTAGCATGGTGGCATGAAGAAGAAAAAATGCTGTGGTGGCCAAATGGTGCATGTGAATGACTCACGGCGTGGAGCAGAGATAGTTTCAAGAGGCACCCAAATGGTAGCAGTACATCATAAAAAGGACCATCTATTCAGGCCAAAGCAGACATTAACCTGGTTCGCACATCACGGTGGCTATTCCTGGGTTACCTAGCCCAGAAATTGCTGGGGACAAGTGGAGGGCATGAACCATTTCCGTGTTTAGTTAACTACCCAGGAACACCCCCATTCCTGCATTGTTTCATGATGTACGAACCTGGAAACTCTGTGTGTTTCTGGGTTAACTCTGGGTTGCTTAACCATAAACAACCCAGAGATTATGGTTCATACGCCATGAAACAACCAAGGAATGGGTGTTCCTGGGTTGTTAACTAAAAGGGGAAATAGCTCATGAATGGTTTAAAGTTGGTGGACTGCACCCCACAGGTTCAAACAGACTCTGCTTCCAAACAAACCTACTGGCTCTTCTGGGTTGTAATACTTCAAGATGGAGGCTTGAACGCATCCCAGAATTCCCTTGGAAACTTTTCTTGATTCCAACTTCCAGCTTCAACTGAATTTTATTATTCAATAAAATTTTATTTTATTGTTCATACTCTAGTGAACAAAAGACATAGCTGCTAGACAGAGATTTCAAGTAATGTCTGTTTTGGCCCTTGGTACAATGGGAAGATGCAGGCCTATTCATTTGGACATTTTGATACGGTGAGATACAAGATGGGTTGAGTGAATACGCTTCATAAACTTTTATCTAGGCACATGGTTAATTTGTTGTGCTTCATCACATTCCCAATACACAATTCTTCATTATGTGGCTACATTTTACCACTCCGATACTCATTATTGCCTTTTCCAAAGCTATGTAGCAGTCAGTACTGTATACTTGAAGTGTAGGAGCTCTTCACGACAATGTATATATGTGCACATACCTTTATACACATCCCAAAGAGAAGCAGTACACCGGAGAATACCCAATTTATTAGGATCAACGTGATTTATTAGGATTGGTGACCTGGGGGTAAGCTCCCCTGAACTCTGCAGTGTTTTCTCCAGAATGCATAGGTTCAACGTGTAAAACAAATTGAGCTTTAACAAAAGTTCTTCAGCCAACTGAAATGCTGTCTTCTAGGTTTTAATTAGAAGGACAAAACAACCTTGCAAATAAGTGTTGCCATTTAAACTGCTAGCATGAAGTAGGAACCCCATAAAAAAGGAAAGAAGTATCCAACATCTGCTTGATTATTTCCCTTATTTTCTGACTTCAGGCATCTCTACACCAGCCTAAAATCCTGCATTTAAAACGGGGCTTTCTGCTTCCCTTTTAAATGCAGGATCACAACTGCCTCCCTTTACACGTGCTTCTTTCCCCCCTCCCGTTCCCCCTCCTTCTCCCCGTATCTGAGTCTTCCATTACCTTTTATTGATCTCGCTCCTCTTCTTGCCGCTTTAACTCTTTTCACGGAGGAAACTGAAGCGGAACGCAACGGGGTAATTTGATAGCTCATTATCTGCGATCTATTTAAAAACAGAACAAAGGGCATTTAGTACAGGAGATGCCCTGGACGGTCATGGCAGGGTGACGAGTCATGTAAAGAGCCCACTAACTTCCATGAAGGAGCAATCTCAATCGCAGGATAAAAGCTCCATGTGAAGGAGCCCTTCCTCTTTGCTAACCTGTCACAAATAATAGTAAAAGCCAAACTCTGTGTTATCACCTCATTCACTTGGCAAAGCAAGACGGGGATTCCTCAGTTATCAGGGCACCTTTGCAGATGATGTCACTTCTCTTACTCTGAAAAAAAGTCTGGAGTTGCAACACAGCCCACCCTGGTGTCCCCCCCCCCCCGCACCTCAGACAGTAGTGCAACGAACCAGGATGTGAATGCAATCACATAAGCACTTCGCCATGCATTAAAAATAAAAACTTGTTTTATATTGATTCAGGTGATGAACCCTGACTCGCACAGCATAACACACTTGCATTAGATTTATCAGAAATATCCCATTTAAATCTATTAAATGAAAGAGGCAAACAGACGTTTTACATGTCTAGCTGCTAATCTCGAAACAAAATCACTCACTTTCTCTCTCCCATGACTTGCCCTAGCCACTCCATGGGGTTGTCTTTCTTAGAATGGACTTGATGTGAATTTAGGGCAACAATCCAATACACATTTTCCTGAGAGTAAGTCCCATTGAAGTTAATGAAATGTACTTACAAGCAGGCATGCAGAGGCATACATTGTAAGACACCTCCTACATCAGGGTTGGGCAATTTGTGGCCCTCCAGATGTTGCTGCACTGCAACTCCTGTCAGCCCTAGCCAACATAGCCAATGGTTGAGGATGATGGGTGTTGCAATTCAACTACATCTGGAAAGCCACAAGTTGCCCAGCACTTTCTTATATGCATCAAATGTTCAAGCCTGGATAGATGGGAATTGGTGTAGTCTGTGTTATCACACCAAATACTGTGCTGTGCTGAAGAAGCTGTGAACTTCCCCACTACCACCACCACTACCGCCATGGACTGAAAGTTCATGTGAGCCCTGTTCAGGTGACACACAGGGTCATGTGAACCAATCACATGAACTCATCACTAGGGAACATCTTGAGCTTGAGCAGCTATAACCATGACTATGACTATAACTATAACTGTGAATATGACTGTAACCATAACCGTAACCATGGTTGTAACTACAAGACCCCAGCTCCTTCAGGATTCTCTTTTTTCTCTTTTCTTTTTTTAGAGAATGATTCTAGTGGAGATATGAAAAGAAAAAGTGTTAGCAATATTATTTTGAATTGCTCAGTTATGGTATACTTGTTCCCACCTAGTATTAAGGGCAAGAACACTGGATGACTAACAAGCACTTGGCATGTGGTTTTGTTTTTTAAAAATAATTCTATTTCTTTCCAATTATTTAATAAATGAAGGGCACAATCCTATGCATGTTTAGACACACAAAAGTCCTACATCTCCCAGCATGCCCCAGCCAGCATTGCTGGCCAGGGCATGCTGGGAGATATAGTCCTTTTTTCTTTCTAAACTTGCATAGGATTGTGCCTGAAATGACCTTAACTTAGACACATTAGGCTACTTGCATTTGCGTTCTTGCTGTACCTCTAGCCCCGCCCCCACTCGATCCGCTAAACTTTATAACTCTGGGCCGGGTGCACCATGAGCTGGGTGAAAAAAATCCACACAGCTGATCCAACATTCAGGGGTGCCCCATTCATGCAGTTTGCTGTACCAGATATTCAATCCATGCAGAAGGGGAGAAAGCAATCTGTATGGGCTCAAAATGAACCCTTCCCCCCAAAATGGATGTGTGAACCCACCCTATACTAATCACGTAAGAAGAGAGGAGCCTCATGAAAGGTTCCCTATTAAATTGTCTCTTTGCTAGAGTGCCAATGCAATTTTTTTTTAACAATTCCTTTGTCAGCCAGGCGGTGGCACTAAAAGCAAACTCTTATTTCCTTTACTACAAAAAGAGCCATTTCTGTTCACCACGGTATAATTTTACAACCACCCATCTTGTCTTTATTTATGAGAGTGCTTTCTAGGTCATTTAATGTGCACAACCTGATGGTGTTGGCAGTGTCAAACTGAATGACAAATGCTTTCTAAGAAGGTACAGTTAGCCAGATTCATTAAGTACAGATTCAGAGGAATTTGCCTTTGTTGCAGTAGAACTCTTGTTATGTTTCCAGAAATGACTGTGCTGCTAAGATAAAAGCATTTCCATATTAGCATATGTCAAATGATCCATAAATAGTACTGTCGCCAAGAGCCTTCTGAAACAAATTAAACAGGCAGGTAAACAAGATTTAGGTTTCGTACACAACAGGGCAGTGATTGACAGACTGTTTTCACAAGTGACACTTGAATTGGTGCTGTCCTTTAGCCTTTCCCACATCTGCAATTCAAATGTTACATGGGCTAAACCATATATCCTAGGTGTCCCCTGTACCCCAATATATCTGTTTCTCTGTTTGATGTGTCTGTTTCTCTGCTCTCTTTGCAATTTCACATAATTTTATTACAGACAAACAACTCCATTTTAGGGAAGAACTGCACATCAAAGGGCAAACGCAGGGTTCCCAACCCCATGTTTGCATCATAAAACTAATGGGGGCAAGAGGCATTTGCAGAAGAACATTGGCAGGCAGCAAGGCATGCTTAAACTAGTCTTTCCCCACTTGGTGCCCTCCAGATGTTTTGGACTACAACACCCATCATCCCCAATAATTAGCCATGCTGGCTGAGGCTGATAGAAATTGTAGTTCAGAACCTATGGTGTATGCCAGATTGGTTTAAACCTTCCCACCCCACCCACCAATTCTCACTTTTCTTCCACATCAGATCTCTATATATTGCAGATCTCTATCATGATCCCTCATTTACCCTTTCTTTCCCTAACTAAAAAGCCCCAAATGTTTTAGTTTATTTAAAGAAGGTATTTCATCCCTTCAGTCATTTTGGTGGCCTGTTTCTGTCCTTTCCCAGTTCTGCATATCCCTTTTGAGATGCAGTGGCCAAAACTGTACACAGTTTTATAAATGCAGCCACACCATAGCTTTATCTAAAGGTATTGTACTATTGGTTGTTTTCTTTTGAGTCCCTTTCCTAATAATTCCTAACACAGAATTTGCCTTGAGCACTGCTGCTGCAAGGAGTAGACATATCATGGAGTGTCAGAAAAGTTAAGAAGGGGGCCTAGATTGTTGTTGTTGCTGCTGTTATTTGCCCAATGTCCATATATGTACATTTACTTACATTGACCCTTATTTACATTTTGTGGCCAATTCAATCAGTCTCATGAGTACTTTGCAATCTAGTCAGCTTCCATCATCTTGAATGATTTGGTGCCATGTACAAACTTGGCTGCCTCACTGCTTACCCCTGTGTAATACATTTTAAAGAAAAATTATTAATATCGTAAGAATTTCCAGAGGGTTGGTCATCTAAGTCTGTCACAGTGAAAACAGCCAAGAGTCTCATGGGACCCTTCCAGCTTATGCCATAGTAAAGTTGTTCACCTTTAAGGTGCCATGCCACAAGACTCTTGGTTGTTTTCACTGCAACGGACAGAGATGGTCGGCCCTCTGGACATGGATGCAATATGAATAATTTTTCTTTAAAATGTATGATACTTTACTGCTATGGATATGTTCCCTTCACTTTCCCATGATCACAAAACAGAAACAAGCAATTCCATATAATCCTGGTGTACATGTATTATGGTTGAAAAACAGCAACAACTTGTGACAGCATCCCTTGAAAGCAGTCAGATTGTCCTCACTGGGAAAGCATTATTGTTCACAGCAGAGCTACAAAGAAGAGGATGTCGGGGAGTGGGGGAGTGTTTCCACAACAATGGAAGGAGAAGTGAATGGAGGAGTACCGGCTTTTTTAAAAGGAGTCAGTTTTGCTGCACTTTCATCCATGCAGGGCTCCACGAGTGAGTGCTCCGCACCAGTAAAAATAACTTCACAGAACATACTTCCGAGTGGGGGTGGGGGTTGGAATGACCATCATCTGACTGGCAAGGGCTGCCCAACCAATAGAAGAGGCTTCCCTCCAGGTTCCCCCCCCCCTTTCTCCTTTCCCCTGAAGCTCCAGATGCACCTGCATTTCAGGAACAAGCCTCATTGAGCACAATGGGAGTTACTTCCAAGTAGACACACATATGCTTCTGCTGGGAAAGACCGGGGTGGGGGGACACAGGGATGGGAAACCAGCCTCCTTTCTAGTCTAATGCTGCACAAGATCTTTGTAACAAAGGTGTGAAGTAATTACTTCCTAAGGCAATAAACCAAACAACGGAGAATGGGAGCCTCGAGAACATGCTTTACAGCCTTCAGGGAATTTGTGCTTTAAGTTGTGCCATTTCAGTTGAGGGGAATCGCTGTAAATTCTGAAGTGCGCATCCAGGGGACAAGCCTCATTGACCGCAATGGCAGTTACTTCTGAGTAGACACTAATTGGTTTGTGCAGGGACGGGAAACACACAGAAAACACCCCTTGACCAGGGTCACGGTGAAAGACACACCCCTGGGCAGGGCTAGCATACCCGAGGTCAATGTGGGGGTTGGGGCACACAGCAACTCTACTGCCAAGAACCTGACTTAAGGAAAAGAAACAGACTTTGAGCAGTCACGGAAAAATCCATTTTTTCTGTGATAAGCTCCGGGGTGGCTGCTGGATGGCCACAACAACATGTATCCCTAATGACCTCCAAACACAGCCAGCTCAGAGTCGATCGCTCTTGGAGACACCCCCAATGTGTTATGGAAAGTGAACAGCTATGCTAACAAAGCTGAATCATAGCTTATGAGTCATAATCATGATCAAATCCATGCTGGTAGCTTTAATTGTTGGCTTCACAAGAACTAGGCACTGGCTGAGGTGAAAGACAATCAAGAGAAGTAGCAATGCTTTATTTCTTAAATGTATTCCTTGTCCCAGAGCAAAACATTTTCCATAGGTTCCTCTCTTGATATCTGCTTAGGGTTGCCATATCCAATATGGAGCAAGATCAGGAAGCATTTGGTTAGGTGCAAATTCTCCCCTCAGCCCCTGCCAAAAGTCCTTCTCTTGTGTAGCGGTTGAAAGGGCAAGAGCCTTGTCGAAGACTAACCCTAACTGACAGCACTTAATTTCTAGAAAAAGGAAAGCCGGGGCGTGTGTAGTTGGGAACGCCCCATTCTGACAGGGAAGCCCTTCCCCCTGAACACTGGCGCAAGGGAGCGTGTGTGCACTAACCCACTGAGCCAGAGGTGTAAGGAATACCCTCTGTACCTGTTCAAGGGCACATCCATCTACGGCAGGGGTGGGCAACTTCGGGCAGAGCAGGGGCCACATGCCCCTCTGCTGCCACTGCCCCTACCCAGAAAAAAAAGGGAGGGAAAGGGGAAAAACAAGCTCAGCTTGTCACTTCCAAGCCTCCATAACCTCTACAGAGAATGGACGAATTCGGCTTCTTTTCAAGTTAAATTTGGCCGTTCTAAGCCTCCGTAGCAGCTTGCCACCAAATTTTGGTGGCAAACCATGACTTTTCTCCCTTAAAAAGGAAAAGAGAACAACAACAAAAAGAAAATAATTGGCGTGGCAGGGGGCAATGGGGGGTCCACATGTTGCCTACCTCTGATCCAGGGTTTCAACATAGATCCCTAACCACTAAAAATGCCGGGGGCCTGGGCACAAATTAGGCTTTTGCCCTCTAGTTCAGGCAAAGGCAGCCTTCTTCAACCTGGCACCCTCTAGATGCATTGGACTATACCCCCATCATCCCTGGCCAGCACGGCCAATAGTGTCCAATGCATCTAGAGGGTGCCAGGTTGGGGGAGGCTGCCCTCGCCTGAACCGGACGGCAAAAGCTAAATTTGTGCCAAGTTCTCTTGCCCAGGTGCTAACTGCTGATGATGGGCAACTTCAAGGTCCCTGCTGCTTTCCCTCATTGTTGTTGTTGTTATTAAAGTATTTTATGCCCCTCTTCAGCCAAAAATGCTCCCTGAGCAGCTTACATATAATCAATTCAGCAAGACTGTTTTGGTGGTTCTTTCTCTTTAAATCAGGAATAGACTGGGCTGCCCTTCAAATAGAGGAATGTCCTCTGTAAATTAGGGCAAATGGCCACCCTAATTTATGTATCAGCCCTTAGGTGCAACAGGCATGAGAAAACGTGGTGGCTTTGCCCAGCAGCTGTGTGTTCAGTTTGAAAAGCAGCTTGTCTTTTCAGCTGCAGAGTAAAAGGACACTCAAAACTCTGTCTGCCTCCCTGGATTTTCTTCTGCACTAGCAGAACCATCTTTTGGATCCCGACTACAGAAAACTGGCCAGTGGTTTAGTCAGAGATTATATTAATCTACCCTTGGGAAGAAAGAGGAAAAAAAACCTTAATAAGAATACGGCATTCTTGTGGTCCTGTGAAGAAACCAGGTCAGAGATAATAAAACCTCAAGAGAGAAGGAAATCAACATCTGCTCTCTGGAATAAGTGAAACAACAAATCCTCCCAACCCACTTATTGAATTCCGCAATTCTGAAAGGTACTTGAAAAACAGAACCCAGCTTCATGCTTTGAAGTGCCCCGGACAGGATCCACTCCTTCTATAATAAATCATTTCTGCAGCCAAATTATGGCAGCTTTTATTCATGTGTTAAGAAGACTCGCAAGATGTACCCATTTCCACCCCCTTCACAACTCATTTTTTGTTCCCTGTCAGTAGCAGAAAATTCAGCTGAAGGTGTACTATTGTTACTTTGTAATTATTATTCCCCTTTTTAAGATGCACAACGGGGCCTCCCACACAACAGGAACCTTGCCATCAGCATTACAACAAAACAGCTCTTGGGGGGCAATATATGGGAAGGAAGGACCCAGAAGTGTGTGAGCAAAAGTGCCTGGCTGAAACTCCAGGACTCCCCAACATTTACCTGCCCTGTTTCCAGGAGACTTAGGCTGCAATCCCATCCCTGTTTACCAGAGAGTAAACTCCATTCAGTTCAATGGTGCCTTGGACTGCGCCGTAAGACTGCGCTCCTATACACACTCCATAGTGCAGATCGGCTGGAGCTGGAGGCCGAAGTCCAGGGTGGTCATTTGGGGGCCCCACAGCTCAAGGGCCCCCAAATGACCACCCACAGAGCAGCAGGTGATCAGAGCAGCATTCTTGCAGTCACGATGGTGCTATGATTTAAGTGAGTTTAAAACACAAATCTGCACACGCTCAGAGGTTTTTTCCTTTTTTAAAAAATTCAGGGCTGGCAAACAATTTTGTCCTTATTCTAACATATCAGGAATGTCAGGAAGCACTTGTAAAGCGTGAACAGGTGAGCAGGGGAGGGGTGTGTGTGTGTGTGTGTGGTGGGGAGAGAAATGCTAGTTGTGTGCTTCACAACTCAAGTAATACACATGGTTGCCCAAAGGGGGGGGGGCATAAGAGCAATACATCCAAGATCTAAAATCACCTAGACATGCCTGGGATCATGCAATATGTACTCCTTCAGGCGTTCCAATTTCCTTTACGGAGATGAATCAGAAAAACATGTCAGAAAACGCTTGCATGTTGCAATGCAGGAGGTGCAATGAAGGGTTTGTCTTGTCACTAGGGCACAGAATAGGTATTCTCGGGGTTGGGGGGTCCTCCAGGGGACTGGATGGAGGCCAAGCCCCTCCCCCTGGAGGAACCCAAGGAGGCTTGGCAGACCTGATGAGCAACCTCCAAGGCCTGTGGGATAGAGGTCCTCCATTCCTGCTGTCTATAATCTCTTTTGGACAGACATCTGAGATCGTTGTGGTCTGGCTCTCACAGATAGCAGCAGGTGTTGATACTTCTGAGCAGGACCATGTTGGACTGCAGGTGGAGGCTCATATGACTGAGTGCCCCTCCATAATGGAGGAAAAAAAAGAATCCCCACTTACAGAAAACTAGCATGCCAGTGAGAAAGCTCAGCTAAAATCCTTCTCCAGCATCGAGTTTTCTATGAGCAGGGAAGGGTGGGCTTCAGTGAAGGATCCAGTCATGTAAGCTCCCACCTGCAGTCTGAAACAGCACTGGCACAGGCTTGCCGTCTGATCTGCTGAGTGTGAGAAGTAGGACACTGATACGTGGCAGAGGTCTCTGTGTTTCAGACAAGATGGGTCTGCTGCGAGGGGAAGAGAGGCCTCCTCCCCTCTGCTGTGTTCTGGCACCGTGAATTAACTGTGCCCTCTTGCCCTCTATGTAACCCAGCTTCCAGCCTCCCCATTCCCCCTCCTTAACCTCGGAAAGAAACCTTGCTGCAGGCCTCTGTTAGCAGCCCTACCCAGGAGCTGTATAAAATCCTGTTTAGGGTGGCCACTCATCAATCACCAAAAAAGAGGACAAAAGTGGACACCAATCTGCATAAAATTTGCATATGCTAATTGAAAACTTGAAACAATAATTATACTATTACAGCACATCTGTACTGTAAATACAGTACATCTTGCTTTAGGATTTGTATCCAATGTCAGTCCTACTTGGAGCAGATCCACTGAAATGGATGAGACTTAAAGAAATCATGACAAGTTAAAGAAATCATGACAATTAATTGCAATGGGTCTACTCCAAATTAGTCATGAGCCTTAAGTTAGTCATGAATGTCCTCTGGCAGCCGTTCAAATAGAGGATTGTCCTTTGTAAAAGAGGACACATAGCCACGCTAATTCTGTTGATAAAACCTATTGTTACCTACCCAAGGGTGGAGCCTGAATTCTGTAATAAAGGGTCAACAGACAATACATCTTCCTCTGTGTGTGCAAGTGTCCTAGAAACACACCCACACAGCGCTCTATGATTACCCAATATAGGTCATAGTAAAGTGTGTAATGTAGGACAGACAGAAGTCTGTTAGCAGAGAGAGATGGCACATATATTTATTTTGCTTTCATGAACAGATACAGGAGCCTCTTCAGTTGTCCACAAAACATCAGCACTGTCAAATTCCAAGCAGTTAGGTCCAGTGGCTTTTGTGCTAGTCACAGGTAAAATTTGCTGTTTTCAAGAAAATCTGTCAAAGCAAAGAGCTATATTTTTTTTGTGCTTCCACATATGTGCATGGACTTTGGGGACCTGGAAGCCCCCACAGAGCTTACTGAGCTTGCCAAATTTCAGGCAGTTAGGTCCAGTGGCTTTTGTGCTAGTCACAGGTAAAATTTGCTATTTTCAAGAAAATCTGTCAAAGCAAAGAGCTTTTTTTTTTTTTTGTGCTTCCACATACATGCATGGAATTTGGGGACCTGGCAGCCCATATAGAGATGACTGAGCCTGCCAAATTTCAGACAGTTAGGTCCAGTGTCTTTTGCGCTACATGCAATCTTTACAAACCCTCCACAGCCTCCTAAATTCCTCTGAAGTACTACCTCTCTCAAAGGAGCCACCTGGCTTACGGAATTCTCTCTACTCCCCACCCCTGCACACATTTCCACTCACTATTCTTCTTTTCTTCTTCGCTCCCCTATCCTGTTCTTTCTTTCTTTTTTAGTCCACCCAGAGCATATCTTGGGGAATTCTTAAAGAGAGTTGTCTTTGGCAGGCAAGAGAAGTTCTGAACTGTATGTGACTTTATACAAATGAACAAGAGGGTTGGTTTTTCTCCTTCTCCTCACTCAAGTCTTTGAGAAGAGTGGGTTCACATGGTCACAGAGAAACAAATCTGGGGCTGTTTTGTTTGTCAGTTGCCATTATCCAGCAACAGGAAGGGCTATAGCTCAGTGGCAGAGCGCATGCCTGGCATGCAGCAGGTCCCAGGTTCAATCCCCAGCATCTCCAGGTAGGGCTACGAAAGAATCCTGCCTGAAACTCTGGAGCGCCGCTGCTGCCAGTCAGTGTCAACAGTTCTGCGCTAGATGGGCCCAGGGTCTGACTCAGTATAAGGCAGCTTCCTATGTTCCTATGAACAGAAAGCTTTAATTAAAAAATAGGAGGTTTTGGTTTGTTTCTTAAGTGGAGGGGAGATAAATATTGCTAATTTATGCAATCCTATGTGTGCAATCTAATTTATGCAATCCTATGTAACAGGCAGTCATGGCCTTGGTGTACAAAATGAAGCAGGACAAAAGCTAATAGAGTTTTGCCAAGAGAACACGCTGGTCATAGCAAACACTCTTTTCCAACAGCACAAGAGGTGACTCTACACATGGACGTCACCAGATGGTCAATATCGAAATCAGATTGATTATGTCCTTTGCAGCCAAAGATGGAGAAGCTCCATACAGTCAGTAAAAACAAGACCTGGAGCTGACTGTGGCTCAGATCATGAGCTGCTTCTTGCAAAATTTCATCTTAAATTGAAGAACTTCGGGAAAACCACTAAACCGTTCAGGTATGACCTAAATCATATCCCTGATGAATATACAGTGGAGGTGAGGAATAGATTTCAGGGATTAGACCTGATAGACAGAGTGCCTGAGGAACTATGGACGGAGGTCCGTAACATTGTTCAGGAGGCAGCAACTAAATCCATCCCAAAGAAAAAGAAATGCAAGGAAGCAAAATGGCTGTCTGATGAGGCTTTACAAGTAGCTGAGGAAAGAAGGGAAGCAAGAAGGAAGGAAGGAAGGAAGGAAGGAAGGAAGGAAGGAAGGAAGGAAGGAAGGAAGGGGAAGATATTATCCAACTGAATGCAGAGTTCCAGAGAGCAGCAAGGAGAGACAAGAAGGCCTTCTTAAATGAACAGTGCAAAGAAATCGAGGAAAACAATAGAATAGGAAAGTCTAGAGATCTTTTCAAGAAAATCGGAGATCTCAAGGGAACGTTTTGTGCAAAGACGGGCATGATAAAGGACCAAGAAGGCAGGGACCTAACAGAAGCAGATGAGATTAAGAAGAGGTGGAAAGAATACACAGAAGAACTATACAGGAAAGATCTTAATGTCCCTGATAGCCATGATAGTGTGGTCACTGAACTTGAGCCGGACATCCTCGAGAGTGAAGTCAAGTGGGCCTTAGGAAGCATTACTAACAACAAAACTAGCGGAGATGACAGTCTTCCAGCTGAGCTATATAAAATCCTAACAGATGATGCTGTTAAAGTGCTGCATTCAATATGCCAACAAATCTGGAACACTCAGCAGTGGCCACAAGTCTGGAAAAGGTCAGTTTACATTCCAATTCCAAAGAAGGGCAACGCCAAAGAGTGTTCAAACTACCGCACAATTGCGCTCATTTCACATGCCAGCAAGGTGATGCTCAAAATCCTACAAGCTAGGTTTCAGCAGTATGCAAACCGAGAACTACTGGAAATACAAGCTGGGTTTCGAAGAGGCAGAGGAACTAGAGATCAAATCGCCAACGTTCGTTGGATCATGGAGAATGCAAGAGAATTCCAGAAAAACATCTATTTCTGCTTCATTGACTATGCTAAAGCCTTTGATTGTGTGGATCACAACAAACTGTGGCAAATTCTTAAAGAGATGGGAGTACCAGACCACCTTATCCGTCTCCTGAGAAACCTGTACGAGGGTCAAGAAGCAACAGTCAGAACCAGACATGGAACAACCGAGTGGTTCAAAATTGGGAAAGGAGTACGACAAGGCTGAATATTGTCACCCTGCTTATTTAACTTATATGCAGAGTACATCATGAGAAACGCCAGGTTGGATGAATCACAGGTCGGAATTAAGATTGCCAGGAGAATTATCAACAACCTCCGATATGCAGACGATACCACCCTAATGGCAGAAAGCGAAGAGGATCTCAAGAGCCTCTTGTTGAGGGTGAAAGAGGAGAGTGCAAAAGCTGGTTTGAAACTCAACATTAAAAAAACGAAGATCATGGCATCTGGCCCCATCACTTCCTGGCATATAGAAGGGGAAGAAATGGAAGCAGTGACAGATTTTACTTTCTTGGGCTCCAAGATCACCGCAGATGGTGACTGTAGCCATGAAATTAAAAGAAGCTTGCTCCTTGGGAGGAAAGCTATGGCAAACCTAGACAGCATAGTCAGAAGCAGAGACATCACCTTGCCGACAAAGGTCCATCTAATCAAAGCTATGGTTTTCCCAGTAGTAATGTATGGCTGTGAGAGCTGGACTATAAGGAAGGCTGAGCGCCGAAGAATTGATGCTTTCGAACTGTGGTGCTGGAGAAGACTCTTACGATTCCTCTGGACTGCAAGGAGGTCAAATCAGTCAATCCTAAAGGAAATCAACCCTGAGTGCTCATTGGAAGGACAGATACTGAAGCTGAAGCTGAAATATTTTGGCCACCTAATGCGAAGAGAAAACTCTCTGGAAAAGACCCTGATGCTGGGAAAGACTGAAGGCAAAAGGAGAAGGGGACGACAGAGGATGAGATGGCTAGATAGCATCACCGATGCAATGAATATGAACTTGAGCACACTCCGGAAGAGAGCGCAGGACAGGAGGGCCTGGCGTGCTATGGTCCATGGGGTCTCGAAGAGTCGGACACGACTGAACGACTGAACAACAACAAATGTGTGCCTACTGAGAAGTCCCATTATGTTTAATGAGGCTTACCCTCAGGAAAGTGTGCATAGGATTCCAGCACAAGTTACTTTTGCAGGGAGGTTTGCACCTTGATGTTCAGCATGTTTACTCAGAAATAAGTCCTGAGTTGTGAGCGTGGTACTGCAAGCTTAATATAGTGCCTACCCAATTCTGTCTAATGAACTGACTACCCTTTCAGCTCAGTCTTATGCATGTTTTGTCATTTGTGTATCTGGGGTGGTTTTTTTTTTTTGCATGAACTCTAGCTTCAGTGGCGAGGGAAAGGCACTTAGTACATGCTCAGAGTTTCTCCATAACTTAGCCCTAGTTTTAAAAACAGACTCATTGGCTGAATCCTGGTGAAGTCTTGGCACAAATGAAGTTATGGGGTGGAAGACACAATGAGAGTTTGTGCATAACAAGGAGGAGGTAGAGAGGAGTTGCACAAAACAAGACATCTGTTTTTATGAAGAGTTGCTGGAGGATGGTAGGATGAGGAGGGATGGTTTCATGGAGGGGAATAGAAGTGGTAGGGGGAGAATGTAAGTGCTCAGTGGTGAAAGAAAAACATTCTGCACATGCTCAGAGGCACTCTATATTTAAGAACATAAGAAGAGCCGTGCTGCATCAGACCAAGGTCCGTCTAGTCCAGCATTCTGTTCACACAGTGGCCAACCAGATGCCCACAGGAAACCCACAAGCAGGACATGAGTTCAATAGCACCTTCCCACCCATGTTCCCCTGCTGCTAACACTGGTGAAATGTAAGTAAATTCTAGTACTTCTAAATTTGCATGCATGTATATCCTTCAGAAACTTTGCAGGTTTCTTGCCTGGGGGACACTTCTAATGACCTGTGCCTTTTCATACAAATTTACCCAAAAACTGTTGGGGAAGGGGTGACTGGAAGGGAAAGCAAATCCCTCCCTCCCCCAAATTGGAGAACTCCCCTTCCACATGAACTGCTGCACCTATCCTTCTGAAACTTTGCTGGTTTCTAACTTAGGGACATTAGGCTGTCTGTAATTTTCAGAACAATGGTCCACAAGGAACATAGGGAGATAAGTATGTCCTCTTTTGGAGACTTCAAAATGTCAAGGCCACACTTGCACAAAAATCCCTGTGGCCATCATTCTGAAATTTGGCAGACATGATCTCCTCTGATGGGACAATAAATCCTGAAATTTTTATCCAATTCTTCCAAGGAATCAAAATGTTATTGGCAGTTCCCTTTAAAAGAAAATCAAAATATAAACCCTGCACCTTTTTTTCTGACATTGGGCAGGTGTAATCCCCTTCTAGAGGGCTACGATGCCTGAAATGATCATCCAGTTCTGACCAAGAGAAAAAAGTCCACTTTTTTTTCTAATTTCCCATAGTAGTCAACAGGAAGCATAAAGATTCGTTTTTCCAAACATTGACTCAGGTTTGGTGCTGAGCTGAAGTGGTCCAACTGCAAATTGGCCAGAGCAGAAGCGGGATGTTTTCCAAAATGCTGAATCAGGATCTGAGTTGAATTGGAGTGAGGGGGTCAGTGCACGCTTCGTATGTATGTATGTATGTATGTATGTAATCTATACACACACGCAAGCACACTACATGCACACACCACACACACACACACACATGTTTGGCGTGCCCTTAGACTTGTGTGTGTGTGTGTATGAAAATTTGTGTTATGGGCCTGTGTCCTGGATCTTTTAAAAACGCCCCCGATCAGAAGCCCAAAGCATCACAAGCTTCTCTGGAACTGAAGCCAAGCAAAGATCGGAATCACCAAAAGAGCTGCAGAAGTCTATTTGTTTTTGGGAACAGCCAAAAGGCGGATATTAAGTTAGACGTCAGTATATTTATTGCCCTGTAAAATATGTTCTGTTAAGCTTCCCTTTGCCATTCCCTGTCCTCCGACAGAATCCTATCATGCTTTTTACAACACAATAAAACACAAATATGCAATATCAAGATCATTTTCCTTCGCACCGTGCCATCAAAGTGTTTGCTCATTTCTTTTTTCTTTCACTCTCTCTTTTTTTTAATCACAAGAACTGGTGTTTATCCATGTGGGTGGAAATGGTTCACTGTATGTTCCAAACCGCTGCCGAGTTAATATTTAACATCAGCTTTGAGGTAACAAATTATAGCTAAGCTGGGCGTCTCCAATAATATTTTGTTCATTGAAAAGATTCAATGCAATAGATGTAAAAATGACATTTTTTTTTTTGGAAAGAAGGGAACTAGGGAAATGATTTCAGTTTTAACAGAGTTGAAAGATTACATTTCAGTGGTATCATGCCATTTTAAATTTAAGTCCTTTCATAACAGCTGTTCCTGGCTGAGTCACATTCTAATCTGTCATCAGATCAATCCCATCTCCTTACCCATTTTCTTGTTAAGAGCAGGGCCAGCCCACTCATGAGGCAGGGTGAATCCCCCGCCTTGGGTGGCAGAGTGGGAGGAGAGGTGAATTGCACACTCCCCACCCCACCCACCCCCACGAGGAGGACCTGCCACCACTGGGTACAGACAGTCTCCAGGGATATCCTTCCCACAATGCCTGACTGGCTCTAAGGAAAGAGCCTTCAGAGCCAAGCATGTGGGCCTAGCCAGCTCTCTGAAGAACCCTGCTGGCTGCTCTTCTGCCCAGCACGGTGCTTCAGAGAGAGGCAATGTGGTGGGAGACGCAGTGCGAGATGCAGCGCTAAGGGGTGACTGGGCTGGGCTGGATGAAGTGGAGCAAGGTGGGTGGGTGGCAGGGCAACTGGCGGATGAGTGGCTGAGAGACAGACATGGTGGTGGTGACGGCAGCAGCAAACCAGCAGGTGGGCAGGTAGGTGTGGGGGGAGATGAACGCGGCCAGCAGGGGGGAAAGGAGGGAGACAAGCGCACTGGCGGCCGTGGTGTGCGGCAGCAGCACATATGTGCCCTCCTGCCTCAGGCGGAGGGAGAGCTTGCACCAGTGCTGGCTCAGAGCTCTCTGAATTTCAAATTCCAGGAATCGGGGGCTCGTGAATGCCACAAAAAGTTTGCAGCACTGGTGGGTCAAGGAGGAGCTTGGTCTTTCATCTTCTGTAGATTTATATACCAGCCTTCCCCCACCTGGTGGTGCCCTCCAGATACCCTGGATCGCAACTCCCAGCATTCCCAGCCAGCACAGCCAGTGCCCACTTTACGTATGGGCAAAGACACTCTCTGCTTTTCTGCTACATGTTGCAGCAAAACAGATGACGCTGTCTCTCCTGCCTGGACAAGCTCTTATAGAATCATAGAATCATAGAATAGTAGGGTTGGAAGGGGCCTACAAGGCCATCGAGTCCAACCCCCTGCTCAATGCAGGAATCCAAGTCAGAGCATCCCTGACAAATGGCTGTCCAGCCTCGTCTTGAAGGCCTCCAGTGTGGGAGAGCCCACCACCTCCCCAGGTAATTGGTTCCATTGCCGTATTGCTCTGACACTCAGGAAGTTTTTCCTGATGTTCAGTCGGAATCTGGCTTCCTGTAACTTGAGCCCATTATTCCGTGTCCTGCACTCTGGGATAATCAAGAAGAGATCCTGGCCTTCTTCTCTGTGACAACCTTTCAAGTACTTGAAGAGCGCTATCATATCTCCCCTCAGTCTTCTCTTCTCAAGGCTAAACATGCCCAGTTCTTTCAGTCTCTCTTCATAGGGCTTTGTTTCCAGTCCCCTGATCATCTTTGTTGCCCTCCTTTGAACCCTCTCCAGCTTGTCTGCATCCTTCTTAAAGTGTGGTGCCCAGAACTGGACACAGTACTCCAGATGAGGCCTAACCAGTGCTGAGTAGAGGGGAACTAGTACTTCCCGGGATTTGGAAGCGATGCTTCTATGAATGCAGCCCAAAATAGCATTTGCCTTTTTTGCAGCCACATCACATTGTTGGCTCATATTCAGCTTGTGATCGACGACAATTCCAAGATCCTTCTCGCTCGTAGTGTGGTTGAGCCACGTATCCCCCATCTTGTAACTGTGCATTTGGTTTCTTTTTCCTAGGTGCAGAACTTGGCATTTGTCCCTATTAAATGCCATTCTGTTGTTTTCTGCCCAGCACTCCAGTCTATCCAGATCACTTTGAATTTTGTTTCTGTCTTCCAAAGTATTAGCTATCCCTCCCAATTTTGTGTCATCTGCAAATTTGATCAGCATTCCCTGCACCTCCTCCTCCAAGTCATTAATAAAAATATTGAAGAGCACTGGGCCCAGGACTGAGCCCTGCGGTACCCCACTCGTTACCTCTCCCCAGCTTGAGAAGGTCCCATTGATAAGCACTCTTTGAGTCCGATTCTGTAGCCAACTGTGGATCCACATGATCGTTGTTTCATCTAGCCCACTTCGAGCTAGTTTGCTCATCAGGATATCATGGGGCACTTTGTCGAAAGCTTTGCTGAAGTCGAGGTATATGATGTCTACAGCATTCCCACGGTCTACAAGGGAGGTGACTTGATCAAAAAATGAGATCAGATTTGTCTGGCAGGACTTGTTTTTGACAAATCCATGTTGGCTTCGAGTAATCACTGCATTGTTGTCAAGGTGCTTCCAGATGGATTGCTTTATGATCTGCTCCAGAATTTTCCCAGGGATTGATGTCAGACTGACTGGTCTGTAGTTCCCAGGTTCCTCCTTTTTACCCTTTTTGAAGATAGGGACAACGTTAGCCCTCCTCCAGTCATCTGGCACTTCCCCGGTCCTCCATGATTTCTCAAAGAGAATAGACAGCGGTTCTGAGAGCTCTTCTGCCAGTTCCTTTATGACTCTAGGATGCAGTTCATCTGGCCCTGGAGATTTGAACTCATTCAAAGTAATGAGGTGTTCCTTGACCATATGCCTGTCGATCTCAAGCTGCAATCCTGCCCCTTCAGCCTGTACTTCGCCTTTGCCAGGGGGGTCATAGACCCTCTTTTGGGAGAAGACTGAGCCAAAGTAGGAATTGAGCACCTCTGCCTTTTCTTTGTCATCTGTTATCATTTTGCCATCCTTATTTAATAGCTGAACAACCATTTCTTTCCTCTGCCTTTTACTATGCACGTAGCTGAAGAAAGCCTTTTTGTTGTTTTTAGCATCCCTCGCTAACCTCACCTCGTTCTCCGCTTTAGCCTTCCTGACGCCATCCCTGCAATTCTGTGCTACCTGCCTGTACTCTTCCTTTGTTACTTGGCCTTCTTTCCACTTCCTATATGTGTCCTTTTTTGTTTTCAGGTCATCCCTAAGCTTTTTGTGAAGCCACATTGGCTTCTTCTGTTGTCTTCCACCTTTTCTTCTTGTTGGAATTGTTTGTGATTGTGCCTTGAGAATTTCCTTTTTTAAAAGTTCCCACCCATCTTGGACTCCTTTTCTCGCTAGCATTGCTTGCCATGGGACCTTACTGATCATTGTTCTGAGTTTATTAAAATCAGCTTTCCTAAAATCCAGGGTACGCGTTTGAGTACACTCGGCTTTTGCTTCCCTTAGAACCAAGAACTCAAGTACAACATGGTCGCTTTCCCCCAGAGTTCCTGTAACTGCTACTTTATCCACTAAGTCATCTCTGTTGGTTAGGATCAAGTCAAGGATAGCCGATCCTCTAGTTCCTTCCTCTACTTTCTGTAGGAGGAAGTTATCCGCCACACAAGTCAGGAATTTCCTGGAGGGGCCATGTTTTGCAGAATTTGTCTCCCAACAAATATCGGGGAAATTGAAGTCCCCCATTACTACTACATCATGCTTCCTTAAAACATTGGCTATTTGCTTTTCAAAAGTTTCATCCTTGGCTTCTCCTTGATTGGGTGGCCGGTAGTAGACTCCGACCACCAGGTTCCTTTTATTCTTTGCTCCATTTATTTCAACCCAGATGCTCTCGATGGGGCTACCAAGCTCCTCCTCCTGTATTTCTGTGCAGAGATATGTATTTTTCACATACAGTGCAACCCCGCCTCCCTTTCTGTTCCTCCTGTTCTTTTTGAACAAGTTATATCCTTCAACTGCTGTATTCCAGTCATGAGAGTCATCCCACCAAGTCTCAGTTATACCTATCAAGTCATAATTTCCCTCCTGTATTAAGAGTTCAAGTTCGTTCTGTTTGTTTCCCATACTCTGGGCATTAGTATATAGACATCGAAGACCATGTGCTTCATAGTCTGGCTTTCTTCCTACATGTGTCTGAAGACTATTATTGGGCGCTATCAGCGCTGTTCTCTCCATTGCAGTGCATGCGCCTACGTCCATTGTTACCCCCAACATTACATCTCCCTTCCCCGTAGGATTCAGTTTAAAGCCCTCCTGATGAAGTTCTTCATGCTGTGGCCAAACACATTCTTCCCAGCCTTTGTGAGGTGCAACCCATCCCTAGCCAACAGCCCATCTTCCAGGAAGTATAGCCCGTGGTCCCAGAATCCAAATCTCTCTCGTCGGCACCACCTTCGTAGCCAGTCATTCACCCGGAGTATTTTTCGTTCCCTTTCTATCCCTCTTCTAACTACTGGAAGGATGGATGAGAAAACTATCTGGGCCCCAAAGTTCTTGAGTTTCCTTCCCAAAGCTTCAAAGTCTGACGTGATCTCTTCGTAGCTCCGCTTGGCGGTATCATTTGTTCCCACATGGATGAGAAGAAAGGGATACCTGTCAGTGGGCTTTATGAGTGCAGGCAACCTTTCAGTCACGTCTCTAATCTGTCCTCCCGGGAGACAACATACCTGGCGAGTCCACGGGTCTTCGCGACATACTTGGGTCTCGATCCCACGCAGCAAGGAGTCTCCCACTACTACCACTCTTCTCTTCTTCTTCTTGTAGGCCTGGGTTTCATCGCCTCTGTTTGACTGACCTTCAGCCTCTTGCTCACTCTCATGCAGGTTCCCCTGTGATTCTTCCTCTGCAGGCTGTCCTCCAGTCTCATCTGCAAGTACCTGGAATCGGTTCCACAGCTCCACCGCTTCCACTGGTGCAGAGTGGCGTCTAGTTCTTCTTCTCCTAACTGTCACCGTTTTCCAAGGAGTATCTTCCCCCTGCATGGTGATGTGCGGAGGAGGAGGAGCGCCCCTGAGATGGCAACAGACCATCAGGCGCAGGCTGGAATGATGTGTAGACTTTGTATTATTGTAAGCCACTCCTAGAACTTCCGTTGAAGATCAACCAATAAACAAGGCAGATGATAGAAAAGACAGGGGAACCATCTGGGACAAAATGCAGCTGGTGAGGTGAGGACCCCAGGGGTGACACGTTTCTGACCAAGGGCTGGAGCTCGGGGCCGAAGCCCAGGGCCTCACAGCTGAGGGGGCACCCAGCTGAACACCCAGGGAGTGGCAGGTGATGAGTGCATCAGGGTAGCAGAAGCAGACTCCCGCCGTATCCCATAATCATGATGGCATTATGGTTTATGGTTTATAATGGTATTATGGTTTAACCACCCAGAGAGCTTTGGCTATTGGGTGGTATAGAAATGTAATAAATGAATAAATAAATACATAAAGTGACTTTGAAATGCAAAACTGCACATGCTCAGAGTATTTCTTTTCCTTTTTTAAAAATCAGGGTTGGCAAACAGTTTTGTTGTTGTTGTTCTAACATATCAGGAATGTAGAAGCAGTTGTAAAGCATGGAATGGCAGTTGCGGAATGGAGAAGAGAAACGTTTGTTGTGTGCTTCACAATGGAAATAATACACAAGGCCATTTCAAGGGCCACCCCATACCCCATAAGAGCTTTAAGTCCAGGGTCTAAAATTACCTAGCAGCAACCATTGAGTCAGTCCTGCACTGAGCACTGGTTTGGGTCCTACGTGGTACTGCAACCTTTCCCAACCTGGCACCCTTCAGATGTTTTGGACTACAATTCCCATTATTGGCCATGATGGCTGTGACTGATGGGAGTTGTAGGCCAAATCACCTGGAAGGCTCCATGTTGGGGAAAGCTGCTGAAGTGGATCCTGTCTGAAATCAATATCTGAATTATATATGGAAAAAAGTGTGAAATCCTAACCCTACAAAATGGGTGTGAGGATTATGAGATTCCTGTGATAGGGAAATTGTTTATTTTCTGTCTAGAGAAAAGAATCCTAATATAGGATAACTGGATAAATGGATTGGTACTCTACTTACAAGCACCCTTAATGTGTGCAGTCCCTCACTCTAGGAAGCCTACAAGTGCATAATTAAATTATATGCTTGTGAAGACTAGTACAATTAAAACCAGGGGGTGAGGAGACTCAAAAGATTAATCCCTCTAAATCAGGGCTTTTCTAATTTCATGAACAGGAAATACAATTAAGGGAAATAACATATTAAAAACACCTACACAGTTCTCAAAACATCTCCTGAGTGCGTTAAAATTTGTGTCCATATAAGGAAGGAGAAAATTTTACTTCCGTAATAAAATCAAATTAGAAAACTGAACGCATTCATTACCCCAGAGAAAAATTTACACCTCAAAACATATTGAGCAGAATGTAAGTCGGAAGCTGAAGGGAAATCGCAACATTATTTACATTTTTTTTATAATGCTCCAAGCTTATGATTTCAGAAAGTGAGCAATTCATATGCTAGAAGAGGATTTTGGAGAAAAAGAGACTGTTTTGCATTATCACTTGCATTTACACTGAGAAAATGCTATGGCTATGCTTTTGTGCCTTTGTGAAACAAAGCAGCTATCAGACGCAAAAATACTGGTATTCCACATGGGCACGGCTATCAGGAAGGAGCTATGCCTGGATCTCCCCACTCCATGGGGTGGCTGCTGCCCCCTATGCAATGACCTCCAAGAGTATACAGGACCACCAAGGGGCTTCACCACCCAGCAGCAGCAACACAGGGTTCTACATGTGACGGCCTTGATCCGTGCAATTGCTCTTTTCCAGCTGCTGTGATTATGCCGCTCCAAGTACAATAGATTTGCATGGCTGAAGGAGATTTCAAATTCTGCACCGAGCTGGAATTTTGCACACACAGGCATGCGCACAAGTGCATTGCACACACACTCCTATCACACAATCCATATTATAATATAACAAATGAAAGCCCAAGAACAATGGTGATGAGGTTCACTGCTGTGTCCTAAATTCTGCATTCCTCACCCCTCTCCATTCAGTGTTACTAGGAGCACAAATCCATTTTGGGATTGGTTTGGGATTGTGTGCAAAAGCTTTCATTCCTGGAAAGCACAGCTCAGTTCTATGCAGAGTATCTAAGAGCATGGTGCTTAACATTTAAATGCCTTTAAATACCTTCTTATGAATAATCACTGATTGGAGATAACACCAAAAGCATCTTATAGGCCTGCCAGCGAACCCCTGGGGGCAACAGCTCTTTGCTTTCCCTGAAGAAGAACCAGCTGTAACATCAGTTAAGAATAGGGATGTCGTGAGCGCAGTTCAGGGTTCAGGAATTCGTCGAGCAACCCCTGCCCGCAAACCCCAAACTGCACCCCCAAGACGCTGTCCTTGTTCACCCCCCACTCATGCCCGCTCGCACTCCCCAGTACTCACCGCGAACCTGTTCGGTGAGCACCACCATTTTCACACCTTTGATTTCTGTGTAAAACAGGAAGTTAAAAAATGCGCATATTCAAATATGCGCAGTTTGGAGCTGGGAAAGCTAAATATGTGCAATATTAGAGGTATAATCCCTCTAATATTGCACATATTTAGCTTTCCCAGCTCCAAACTGCGCATATTTGAATATGCACTTTTTTAAACTTCCTGTTTTACACAGAAATCAAAGGTGCAAAGATGGCAGCTCTCACCAAACGGGTTCGCGGTGAGCACTGGGGAATTCACCAAACTCGTGGGTGGCTCGACAGCAAGTTCGGGGAGATGCGAGTAGGGGCACTGCTTCGGCGAGTGCCTGGAGAACCTGAACTAGGGTGAGTTCTTACATCCCTAGTTAACAATGGTCCGTCTGCCTTCACCCTAAAGCTCTCCAGAAGAGCTGGGCAGGCTTTGGGTCCCAACAATTAGCCAACTGGAAAGACTTGTCTCCCCCTTTTCTGAACCCACTCTGCCACCTTGTCTTACTCTGACCAAGTCAAATAAACCTTGCCACAATGTTTTATCAGTTTCTTTTGAGGCACAACATTATAATTGGTATTACCAAAGGGGTACTAAAGGCAAATCCCTTACCCTTCCTGTAAGCTGTGCAAACATGTCTGTCAATGCATGATCAATGCTCATTCCCAGTCGGATTCTCCCTCCTGACGCAAAAAGCAGCCATAGGCCCAGTCCTGATTGGGACTGCAGCGAGGACAAAGGGATAAGACTTTCCTCTCCCCACACCATGGCCCCATGAGAGCTGAAGTGCCTCCCCAGCTGCTATTTACATTTTTTAAAATCATGTAATTAGTAATTGCAGGAATAACAACATGCCTAATTTGGCCCTTATTGTACAGCATCATACTGAACCAAATGAAAAACAAAAAGGGGGCTGTTGCCATATGCCTCACAAGTACAAGGTCTCAGGTTCACTCCCTGGCATTTCTAGCTAAAAGCAAAGGCTGGGGTGGGGGGTAGAGAGGCAGCTTCTGGAGGTTTGGGGGCCATTTTTGCCTCCAAGACTCCCACTTCATGCCACATTCCATGGGAAACTGTGCAGTCTGCAGGGCACCCACTAATAAAGAAAAAAAAGGCCCCAAATCACCAGGTTGCTACCGAAAATCTGTGACAAACCACTGCTACAGAGCACTAGAGTGATGTAATGTATTTTTGCAAGCTAAATTGAACCCTTTTGGCGCTCCATAATGACTACAGAGTGACCAAAGGGTCAAATGTACAAGCTACATTTGGCCGTTTGGGTGCTCTGCAGCTGCTATGGATGCCAGTTTGGGGGGAGGAATTTTGTATGTTTTGGGGGGTACCAGGGGCCTGCAACAGAGGGCAGTGCGAGCTGCATGTGGCCTGCAGGGCACACATTGCCCAGCCCTACTCTGTGACCTGCACTGCTGTAGATGAGCCAGGGCTAGCAGGGACGCAGTGCCGGTGCTGTTCCATTGGCAAGGAGGAACCCTGACATCATCTACCCCACCTCCCCACCCCAGAATTCCCTGTTCCCCCTGAGCTTAGCTGCAATCCTCACAGTAGATGGAGGAGAAATTTTCCCAGCAACAATATATACTTGTGAGCTATCCCTGTTGTAATGCAAAATATTTTGGGGTGGGCTTGGTCTTGAATGGGCAATGGAGACCCAATAGCTTTACAAAAGTCCTGCTCCTGGTGGAGATGAAAACTGATAGAACTGGTTTGTTGATCTGAGTCAATACAGCTGCCTAGGGATGTCAGAGAATTCCACCATGGATCTTGGTAAGGCCAATGCCAGTGCATTCGGCCCCCCGAAATCTGTGGCGGAACGGCCTGCCCCCCCGCCCCCCCGCGGATCCCCCCCGGGATGAGACTTACCTGGGGCGGATGTTCCAGGCGGCAGCAGGGGTGGCGGCAGCGGCTGGTCTTCCGACCGGCTGCCGCCGCTGCCGCCATTTTCAGTCTTGTCAGATTTTTTTGTGTTTTTTTTACAGAGACATGATAGGCTACGTAAAGACTTCGTAGCCTATCACATCCCGGTTAAAAAAAACAAACGCGTATGCACATGGAGGCAGCTAAGGCCGCCGCCATTTGCATTCCTTATTTTTTGCCGTCTTAGTCTTCGTAAATATTTACGTGGACTATTACGGCGAAAATAAAGGGGAACGCAAATAGCGTAGTGGGCGCTATTTGCGTCCCTTTTTGATTCACCGTTTTAGCCTACGTTAATATTTACGCAGACTAAAACGGCGAAATATAAGGAACGCAAATGGCGGCGGCCGTAGCCGCCGCCATTTGCGTACTCGTTTTTTTTTACCCAGAGCCCTCCGCGGCTGGAAATCTGGCCACGGATGGCTCTGTCCTGGGCCTGGCCAGCTGCTCCGCAGAGCCGCTACGGAGCACAGCCGGCCGTCGAGGATTCTGGGGGAGAGGACCAGATCGCCTCCCCCCCGTCGAGGATTTCAGGGGGAGGGACGGAATGCCTCCCCCCCCCATGAACAGAATCCACGGAAAGGTAAATGACTTTCGTACATCCCTACAGCTGCCTCCGTTTTTTTACTCCCCTTGTGCGGAGTGGCCATGGGGACTGTCATGATGGGTGCCTGAACAGCAAAATCTAACACTGTGCCACTGGAGCTGGGCTGTGTTTCCACCAGTGATTTACTCTGAACCAGCTGTGTTTGGAGGTTGTTAGGGTTAGATGATGTCGTGGCCATCCAGTAACCACCCTGGAGCTTATCAGGAGAAAACTGGATTTCCTGAGACTGCTTACAGTCCAATTCTTTTCCTCAAGTCAGGTTCTCCCCAGTTTAGTTGCTGTGTGCACCAACCCCCGCATTGACCTCGGGTATGCTGGCCCTGCCCGGGGGTGTGCCTTTCACCGTGACCCTAGTCGAGGGGTTTTTCTTTTCCCCATCCCTGCAATTCCCAGCACAAACCAATTAGTGTCTACTCAGAAGCAACATTGTGCTTGATGAGGCTTCTCTCCCAAATGCCCACATCGGAAAGTCTGCCCCGTTAGATCGAGTGCAGAACAGGAGAGAAAGATTGGGGCTCGTTAGGCGGCTTCTCCCTCACTTGCGCACATGGGAAGTAATTGCTTCCAATTTTCACCTTCCTTAGGGAGAAAGGGGGGAGAGCCTGGGGGGTGAGCCTCTCTTATTGGTTAAGCAGCTCCTGCCACTCAGATGACCTTCACCCCACCCCACCCCCCACCAGGAAGTATGTCGGGAGAAGCAACTTAAAATGGGGCGATGCACACCCGCCATGAAGCCTTGCCTGGGCCGAATGCGGCTTCTAGAAGAATGTGAGTAAGCCGCTCTTTCCTTCTCCTTTCACTGTCGTGGAGACGGGGCCTTGGCCTGAGACCCTGAAGAGCCATTGCCATTCAGGGAAGACAATACCAGGATTGATGGACTGATTATCTGACTCAGTCTTTGGCAGCTTCAGGCGTTTCTATTCAGTGTCAACTTACAGCGCAATAAATCATTCCTCCACATAGTTTTTGAGCTACTCAGATACACACCCAGCAAAAGGTGCAACTGCAATCATTCCAGCCCCACGCGTGACTGGGTGGCCTGTGCATCAGATTTCACAGTTCTCTTTTTGTAATTGATGCATGCCCCTGAGGGACATTTTTTCCCCAGAAGTGTTTGCTGAAGACTGGCTCAAAATGATACAGGACATCATTACTCAGTGGGACATATAGCTATCTCCAGCTGATCATTAGCATGTTGTTCTGTTTTAACTAATGGGGGAGACTAAAATCAAACCCTCAGTAATCTGAGTCTCCTAATTAACCAGATCACGGACACAGAGTCACCAGGTCAATGTCACCCTATGTCAATTGCACTTGTACTTATCTGAACTTTCAAACTATTTGAACATGTTGGTTCTTCTATTTGTGCTCTTGTTTCATGTTATTCCAAATCAGTGGCACAGACGGAACACACTCTAAGGGCACAATCTTATGGAATTGGCTCCCACTAATGGAAGCCTCCAATCTCAGAGGCTTCCAAGCAGGGGTGTACGAATTCCCCACCGTCTGTTCCGGTGGGGAATCCGTGGGGGGGGGAGGCGATCCATTCCTCGCCCCCAGAATCCTCCGGAGCGGCTCACTCCATGAGGATTCCGTGGGGGGGGGGACCGGCTTGGGGGCTGCTTACCTTCCCTCCTGCCAGCCAGAGCCATTTACCTCCTCCCTGTCCCTGCCGATTGCCATATCTTTTCTTAAAAAAAAAAAAGGCGATCGGCAGGATGTGCCCATATGCTTAGACGCAAATAGGGTCATGAATCTTGCATCTAAGTCTATGTGTCCATAGGCTTATACGCAAGATTCACAGCTCTATTTTGCATAAAAGTCTATGGGCACATCCTGCTGAACACCATTTTTTTAATTTTTAATTTTAAAGAAAAGACATAGCAATCGGCAGGGACAGGGAGGAGGCGAAAAGCTCTGGATGGCAAGAAGCAGCTGAGTGCCATTCTGCCTCCAATCCTCCTGGAGCGGAGGCAAGTTGTTCCAATCCGCTGCAGATTCCTGAGGCCTGATTCCAAAGAATCCGGCCTCATTTGAATCCGCAGTGGATTTCTCTGACATCCCTACTTCCCGGTATCCTGTGCCCTGCTGGGCTGCTGCCGGAAGGGTAGGAGGACCAACAGAGGCAATTTTCAGTTCTCCATCCTCCTTTCCCCCACATCGAGAAGGGCCTCTGAGGCTGTCTAGGGAGGTTGCTCTGCCAGGGCTGGAGCTAAAGAGGCCACAGAATGCAGCAGGCCCCGGCCTCTCATCTTGCCTCCCTTTCACACCCACTGGAACACCCCCTTTTTTACCTCTACAAGGTCATACGAGGTCATTTTTGCAACCCTGGGAAGCAGTTGCTAGGGTTCTTTCCATGACAGCTGTGAGGGGGTTGGGGGAGGGATTGGAATGCAGAGTCCCCCTCCCAGAGTTATAAGAATGTCTATGGCTTTAGGAGGAGAACTTCTACATATCCTATGGTCCCTGGGACACTCTCCCAGGGCCCATAGGATTGCTCTGCCCAGCAACCTATTACTGAGATTGTGGCCAATGAGATTTTCTTGACACCATCCCTTAAATTAGTTGAGCCCTTCTGGAAAAGAATGTATACTTATATTTAGATATCCCTTTTCCACCAAGGGGTGCTAAAAATGGTTTATAACATAAATTTAAAACATGAAAAATAGTTCAGTTAAACACATTAAATTTTAAAACCAGCAATCCAAAACAACAACAACAGCATCAGATTAAAGTTTATGTGAAGTTGAGGGAGAACAAATTCACCTTTGCTGGACCAGTGCTTTGAGTATCATTGGGCAGCTGTGTCTAGCTGCTATTTAAATTTCCCACAATGTTCAGGAAGTAGCGTCATTCTGGAGTTATTGTGATATGGGTGTTGATCCATATCAACAAACCAGTTCCAGTAGTTTTCATCGCCACCAGGGACAGGTCTTTGGTAAAGCAAATGGGGCTTAATTCACCATTCAGACCCAGGGGGTTTCTCCAGGGCAAGGGAAGGAGAAGCAAGTGGAAGATTACCCAGATTTTTTCAAGGGATCAGCTTTGGTGCGCTTGTGTCTGCGCAGGGCTCCCCAAGCAAGTGCACTGACCAGTATAAGTCACTTCACAGAACATACTTCTGGGGTGTGTGTGGAAGGGTTGGAGTGAATGTCCTCTGACTGGCAGGGGCTGTTCAACCACTAAGAGAGGCTTCCCCCCATCCAGGTTCTTCCCCTGCTCTTCTCCTTCGATAAAATCCTGAGGTTTCCTCCTGTGTCTTGACAAAAATCACTCTCCTTCTCTCCCCCCACCCCACATTACTTCCTTCCTTAAAGCAACAATCATCACAGGAACAGAGTGTTCCTCCTGCCTTGAAGCTGCCCAAACTGTGAACAATCTTCTTCTCCCCCCCCCCTGCCCCGCATTACTTAATTCTTTAAATAAACAACCATTATAGGAACACAGTATTCTCGCTGCCCTGCTGAGATCAATTGAAGCTTCAAAGCTTTGACATTAAGGCTCTCTGTTATTTTGATTCATGGGAATCTCAGAAACATTGGGAGTGCACATTTCGGAAACAAGCCTCATTGACCACAATGGGAGCTACTTCTGAGTAGACACACATATGTTTGTGCTGGGAAAGACAGGAAGGGGAAACAAAGGGAGGGGGAACCAGCCCCTTTTCTAACCTGATGCTATGCAGGAACGAAGGCGTGAATTAGTTACTTCCAAAGGCGATCAAACAGTGGAGAATTGCAGCTTCAGGAAAGCGCTTTACAGCCTTTAGGGAATTAGTGCTTTAAAATATGCTATTTCAGTTGAGGGGGATCTCTGTACATTCTGATGTGTGCATTCAAGGGACAAGCCTCATTGACCACAATGGAAGTTACTTCTGAATAGACACTAATTGGTTTGTGCTGGGAAACACAGGGATGGGAAACACAGGGACAGGAAACACCCCAGGACTGGGATCATGGTGAAAGGCACACCCCTGGGCAGGGCTAGCATACCCGAGGTCAATGCAGGGGTTGGGGTACACAGCAACTATACCGCAGAGAACCTGACTTAAGGAAAATTATCGGACTTTAAGCAGCCTCAGGAAATCCACTTTTTCCCTGATAAGCTCCGGGGAGGCTGCTGGATGGCCACAACATCATGTATCCCTGACGACCTCCAAACGCAGCCAGCCTAGAGTAAATTACTTGTGGAGACAACCCGCCCCCCCCAAGCCACTCCAGAAGACTTTGCATTACACCAGGGAACAATATATTGTTGCTGGGAAAATTCATTTCCCCCCAGCTACTGTGAGGATTGCAGCTAAGCTCAGAGGGAACAGGGAAGTTTGGGTCAAATTTATTAAATTTATTAAAGTTTGAGGGGGTGAGGCCCAGTCTCAAAGCCCCATCCCTCCAGTGACAGCAGCACTGCCCCAGCTGCTTTCCCCCTTTCTCCCTGCAGAGCTCTGTGCCTCACTCTCTGCATGGGGGAAGCGAGTCCGCTGGGGCTCGCACCCCTTTTGCCTCTGGCCCCGCCCACCACTGGGATGCAGCTCCCGAGAACATCTCCAAAATGGGATTTGTCCCTTGGGCAGAAAAAGGTTTGGTACTCCTGGTTTATATCCTGCAGAAGCTTCCTATGGCCACTTTGGTTAGCCAGCCTCTTTCCGCAGTTACCTGATACTGTGCATGGGCCACATATAATGTGGATTAGGGACAACCTCTGGTGAGCCATAGATTCAAGTGGATGGGGCCACGTTTTGCCCGGGAACCATATATTGTACTGGACTGCTTTAATGTTTTCCTTAAGTGGATATATGTATAGGGAGATGTGTATGTGTGTGATGTTTCCTGTACCAGAGGTTTACTTAAGAAGTGCTGGATAACAATAACAACAATTTAAGGCAAACTTTTACCCCATACAGTGATGTATGCATTACATTTTTGCAATGAACACTCTGTTCCTTAATCACAGATACCTAGACATGCCAGGCTGCTTATTTTAAAAGCCTGCCTTAGCCTGTTAATGGAGTGTGGAAATAGCCCTGGAGGGCAGAGCGCACTTAGGGTTTATTGCAGATACTTTGGCCTGAAGAAAATGTCGATCTTTATTTAATAGGTTTTGAATAAAATCAGGATTTGTGTGATTTTATTATGGTATCCTCAGTCCAGTTACTATTTTAGGGTCCCAAACTTAGATTTCCAAGTTCTGCATCACATCAATCAAATATCTGAGCAAATCGTTCTTGATAGGAAGTTGTGGGTTTTTTTGAAGGAAGCATGGAGGGGAAGAAAGGGTTGCTTGCATAATTTCTCTCATGGTTTACCTTCCACAACCCAGTTAAATAAGATGAGACTTAAAACATATACATTGAGAAACTGAGGTCATAAGCTGACAAAGAGTTAAGCACACTTAAGCACACTATTTTCAAAGGGTCTGTGCATCTAACTGTATATCTAACTGTATATACAATTTTGTCCATAATTTCATACCCCTTAGGACCTTAGGACCTTTCCAGACAATCAGCTTATAGCACAATAAAAGTGTTTTATTTATGTGGGATCCAGACATTTTCTCATGAGGAAATGGTTCTGTTTTAGGAGCATCAGTACAATCGATGGCCTTGGAGGCCCCTTCCAACCCTACTACTATTCTATCACTAATGTTGAGAAAATGCCTTTCTTCCCCCAGCTACTAAAGGCTATAGTAGTTTGAAGTGCTATTCAAAACGTAGTTGTATGAGTGTCACAAGCACATGTTGGACAGTGCCTGTAACATCACTGGTAATGAATGACACAACACTCCCATGCCCATGGTAGATTGTGACACTATCGCCACGGCTCAGCAAAGAAGGTTATTTGATCAAGTTATCTGAATGACCACTGTCACTCATACCAGCCTGCCAGCACTTTAAGATCAGTTTTGGAGTCCCTTGTATGCCCGCCAGTGAGATCAGTTAGGTTAGTGGGCATGAGAAATAGGGCCTTTTTAGTGGTGGCCCTACAGCTATTCTCCTGGGAGTGGTACATGTGGCCCTTTCTTTTGTAAGGCCTTCAGATAGGCATTAACTTATTTATTTTGGGTTACTTTTTCTAAATAAATTATGTAATCCTATTGATATGGATGGTCTTAATGGCATCTTAATGGCATTTTAATGGTTTTATGGCTTAGCTGGCTTTAAATAATAAGCTGGCTGACATTACTATTTTTATGTCACTAGCTGATTTTTATGGTTGTTATCATAAACTGGTAACTCGCTGAAGATATGTGCATTCTCCTACAAAAACTTGTAGATCGTTAATCCATCCAACAAAAGGAGTTTTCTCCAAACATTGAAAGGTGCAGTAGAAAAACAGAACTCTAGCCCTCCCTATCAATACATTCATGACAGCTGACAAAAACCCAGCATTTAAGAAATTGTTTGTAGCATTGATTGGTAAACATCTCGGTTGTCAAAACACCATTCTCAATACCAGAGCTTCCAGGACTGCTTCAAGGGCTCACCTCTTTCAGTGAGTGAAGCAGGCAGCCTGTGGAGCTCTGGTACTGAGAATGGTGTTTCGACAACTGAAACGTCTACTGGTGGTATCTGCCAGTACTTTGGTACTGGTAGACGCTAGGGCAAAACTGACAAGGAGTGCAGCCGCACTTTAGATGCCAAGGTGGAGCTGACAAGGAGTTCTGCTGCACTTGCCTTGGGACTACTTTGTTTTAGCTCCTGTGACAGTCCTCTAATTGCTAGCTAAGTGCTGTCCATCTTATGTTCAAGGGCAGCCTTCACCAATCTAGCATTGGACTTCAGCTTCTATCATCCCCAGCCAGCATAACCAATGCCTGGGAATGGTGAGCATGGTAATTCAACACATCTGGAGGATGCTGGGTTTGGGGAAGGCTATTCCAGGAGCATATCTCAGTAAGCTTTTTGTTAAATAACAACAACAGTAACAACAACAACAACAACAACAACAACAACTGGAGAACAACTGCATGGCTACTCTCCATACACAACAAGGCAATCTTCCCATAGCAGCAAGAGCCTTCCTCCTGCATCTTGCCCATTGCATTTGCACTGCATGTTTTGTTGTTTAAAGCAGGACCTGAAGAACTCTCTTGCAAAGACTAACATGCAGTAGATGCCTGCTTTCAGTCTGGTGCAAGCAATGTTAAATTGGTACATGGAATCCAATCATAAGCACATGAGGGTATTTCTCTGCCTCTGAAGAGAACATGGTATTTTATTAAGCTGTCCTGGAGCAAGTGGGAAAGCAGAATAAATAGTCCAGAAATACTGTGCATGGAACATTGTGTGCATTATAACATGACTTGGAACCTCATTAGATTATTTATGCCTCCTATGAATGACTTCATAGTATTTTATTAGGTATTACCTAACCTGTTAAGTTTTGTTATTTACTTATTTACTTAGTTATAATAAAGTAAGAGTGTCTGTCTAGAATAGGAGCAGGCAACTATGGGGCCTCCAGATGTTTTAGCCCACAACTCCCATCAGCCCCAGCCAGTATGGCCTATGGACAAAGATGATGGACATTGTAGTCCAATACATCTGGAAGGCACCAGGTTGCCTACCTCTAATCTAGCACTGCAGGTTGTGGCTGGGGGGACCTCCATTAGTTAATCCTCAGTATGTGCAGGATCAGGACAGTATTATACAGAAATGTATGGACTGGACATGGGAGACAGGGTCTATGATGCTCCTGTTTTGCTTGTGGGCTTCCCATGGGCATCTGATTGGCCATTGTTTGAATACTGGGCTAGGTAGGCCTTTGGTATGATCCAGCATGGGGCTTCTTAGGTTCTTATGTTTTGCATAGGCATCCATATACAATGGTCAAACAAAAAAACAACTAAGAGGAGTTCTGGGAAGAATATGCTTCCTTCAGATGGTTCTGCTACAGTAGGAACCTTCTGCCTGCAGGTACATTCCGCACACACAGTCATCCCCAACTATGTGTGAGTATGATGTATCCATACAACAGATTTACTCTGGTTTAAGAATAACCTCCTATTTCAAGGAACTCTTAGAAATATAGTTCTGTGAGGGGAAAGAGGCTCAGGATATCTCACAGAGAATTCTCTGCACCTCACCAAAGGATAATTCCCAGGATTCTTTCAGGGAAGCCATGGCAGTTAAATTGAGGTAGGATTGTCAAGTAGATATGGCTTGCACATGCCAGGAATTCTGTCCCCTGCTGGTCTCCCGCCTGTCCCTGCCAATCCATAACACACACAGGAGCAGCAGCAAACACAGGATCAACATGGGCCATTAGGGATGTATGGATTCTGTTAAATCTGTTCCGTCTGTTTCATGGATTGTCAGGCATCTTTCGTTTGATCATCTGCTCATTGACAGAATTGGATTTTCTCAATTTCCTGAACTTGCGTTCACAATCAAAAGTGCACACTTGCACAAATGTGTACTTCTGAAAATGTGCATTTGTGCAAATGTGCAAATCTCCCCAAAGGGCACATTTTTACACTTTAGTCTATGGGAGGAAATGAACATTTTCAGTTGGTGTTTTTTTAAGTTTTCATATTTTTGCATGACTAAATTTCTGTTCCAATTCCAGAATTCCAGAAAGTAAAAAACCAGTCCACAAGTCCACGGAATCTGTGCAACTCGAAAAAAAGTTGGTCCACTGCAGAATCTGTGGGTTGGATTCATAAAAATCTGAACTCATTGGAATCCATTGCAGATTTCCCTGACATCATTACATTCAACCCATTGTATCAAGGGGGGCAGGGGGTTATAGGGGAACATCAGTGCTTTGAAGGCATTTGTTTGGCTTCTTTCACTTCTGATTCAGGGCCTGAGTTTGTTTGGCTTTCTTCACTTCTGATTCAGGGCCTCAGTTCAGGCATGCTGAATCTTGTGCCAACACAATTCCTGCTGCTATGGTAAATTATTAATGTGTCAAAACTGCAATTTGATCAGAACCGGTAATCCCCTCCTTGTAAAATATACTAGCCCCAATATATTGTTCTGTATTCTCACCAACTGTCTCCAGACTTTTATATTATGATTCAACTTACTTTATTGTTTGTATCTTACCAATAAAGGCTGTGAAGCATTAATTAAGCCATATAAGGTTACAGATTGTATATAATAAAAGTTACAGTTGAAGACAGACATGATATTACAGTACAAGAGAAGCTGTCCTATAGTAAAGCAGGCAAGGATCAAATGCTGACAATTAGTTACTGGCCTCAGTAGGGATCATAATCTGGAGTTTAACTGAAGGTGGCTTTGAGTGTCATAGAGAAGTGTGTGTGCGTGGGGTAGGGAAGTGACACTGATATGTGTTTTCTCTTTTTGCACGTTCAGTGTAACGTTGAAAGGAGGAACTTGCTCCAGTTTAACAGTTCCAAATGGGAACTCCTGCATCTCTCTTGCAAAGAGAAAGATGGATGAAGTATCTTTGCTTGAAGGGAGATGCATGTATTTTAGCTACAGCTGCAGCTCACACAGGAGAGATGCATAGGTTTCCACTTCAGATGTTTCGGAAGCACAAGTCCCCAGTGCTTCCTTTCCTTCTGCTTTGATGTAAGGTCCAAAGCCTGTCAGTTTGCTTGCACCTCATGTGTCAAAATGGCTTAGCTGGTCCACTGTACATTGAGCCTACACAATCCCAGGTATCGTTTGGTGTTATGCTCATGGTCAGGCATGACTGGGGGCTTTCCTGGGTGATCAATGAGCGTGGACTTGTGCTGACGCGATTGCTGGTATAGGGCTCCATAGAAATCACCACACCAGTTGACAAGCAAGTAGACTGCAACACTGTGGTCCAATAACATGAAGTGATCGCTATCACGGCACCGATGGTCACGTCACCCCCGGTGCAGTGGCCCCTCGTGCCTTCAGGGTTCAGAGAGGCAACACCCATGGAACATCAGTGCAATACATGCTTGGATCTTCCCGGTTAAAGGGTCCTCTCGCATCTCCATTTCCTGTCATTGTACTTGTAAGGGAAGAGAGAAGCCTTCCTCCACTAGCTGGGGGTCTACACCAGACTGGTCTCCAGCTCAAATCTCCTCCTCTGGTGGTACAAGTTCTCAGCTCCCTTCCCCATTCCTGTCCTCCTCCTCCCCCTCCCCACCCCTGTCCCCTCCTTCTCCTCTTCCTCCATCATCCAATCTCTTTCTACCTCCTCCCAGGCTGCACCTACTCTTCAGTTCCTTTTCTCTGGCCCAGTCCTAGGCATTGGGTGTTTTAACCCTGTGTCTGGAATGGCTTTTTAATTGCTTTAAAATTTTGTATGTTTTAATCCCCGTTATAAGATGCCTTGAGTCTTTTTCTGAGAGGCACCTAAGGGAGCAATTCTACGCATGTTTAGACAGAATGGCTGGCTACAGTTGTAGACTTTTTTATGTCTAAACATGCATAAGATTGTGCCCTAAGAAATTTAACAACAACATCCCTTCCTGCCCTGATTTGTAGTTTTCCACTCCTTGCTCAGCCACACAACCTGTGCACTGCTGCCAAGGACAAGAGGACTTTCCCTTCCATTGTCTACCATGCCCCAACTGTTAAGCTTTTGCAAGATAAATAGTTGCACAAGTGCCCATTCAAAATGTAATATCTAAGCCACACTAATGGTTTGTGGGAAGTGAGAAAAATAGCAGCACTGCTGTTCATTCCAGTCCTTCACTAATTGTGTTGCAAATCACTGACCCTGCTTAGCTGGCGATACATGGAGCTTCTTCATACGGAGCATTTATCCTGCTATTGAGATTGCTCACTCACAGAAGTTTGTGGGCCTTTTAGATGATGCCATTTAGATGATCCAGGGCACCTCCCTCACTAAATGACCTTTATTCCATTTTTGAAATAGATCAGAGATAATGAGGTATCAAATTACCCCACTTGTGTTCTGCTTGAGTTCCCTCCATGAAAAGGAAAAACCACAAGAAGAGGAGCTGGACCAATGAAACATATGGAAGACTCAGATAAGGGAGAGAAGGAAGAGGAAAGGGGGGGGGAAGGAAACGCATGTAAGGGAAGTCCGTCACGATCCTACATTTAAAATGGAAGCAGAAAGCCCCATTTTAAATGCGGGATTTTAGGCTGGTGTAGAGATGCACATGGATGCACGGAGAGATTACTACCATGCTATTCTGCACTCTGGTTAGGAAGGGGGAGTCCTTGATCCACAGTGTGAAAAAAAAGAAAGGCCCAGCTGGCACCAACACTCACCTTCGGGGCATCCGGTTAAGACTGCCCTCTACTTCCAGGCCTCCGATGGCATATTTATGTCAGTTGTTTTTATCAGGTCCAATACTGAGATACATTGTTTATTTAAATTAAATATTGTTTATTTAAATTGTTTTAAATTTTATATGTTAAAGATTCTATATTAGGTTTTTATGATTTTGTATTGTGGTGTGTATTTTTGTGAACTGCCAAGAGAGCTTCGGCTATTGGGCAGGATAGAAATGAAGTGAAATAAATAAGGACATAACGTTGCACTCTAAAATGAAGGACAAATCATACTTCTTTGTTGAACTGAGATTCACTCAAAGGTGTTCATTTACCTTTTTAGCAGGAAGCATGGTGGGATATACAGAATCCCCCTATGCAGTGGAAATAGTCATGTAGTAAATTTATCATATGCAAAACAACCCCTTATAAATAAATATATGTAGGCCAACTCCTTAATCTAGAACAATATTTTTGAATGTAATACTAGCAGTACTTTAGGACAAAATAGTTGAAGCTCATGATCAAAGAAAATGTTCAATATATCTCACCCTCCAAATTTGTTTACAAATATGTCACATTAGCATTTTCCTACAGCATACAGCTGGATGATGTTTGTCTGTTTACTTGTTTAAAACATCACCATAATAATTACCCCATATGTAATGGACACTGAGCATAGAATTAACTGCCTAGATACTTTCCCTCCTAGGATGGCCAGGTGCAAAAAAAAGAAAAAGACAGGGTTCTTGCACCTTTAATAGGTGTGTAGAAGAGGGAATTTCAGCAGGTGTAGCAGAAAGAAAGAAAGAAAGAAAGAAAGAGTCTTCAATGTTACCATTTTGAGATGAAAAAATAATCTTGTAGCACCTTAAAGACTACTACATTTATTATGACATAAGCTTTCGTGAACTAGAGTCCATTTCATCAGATTCATAGTGTTATCCTCAGTTGGCAGATGATTATGATGATGATGATGACAGACAGACAGACAGACAGACGACAGACAAATGTAGAAGGGGAGAATTGCCGACAGTGGAGTCAAATGTCAATGAAATGAAAAAATACAGTGTGACAATTCAATTAAACCTTAGATGCAATCTAAGCACAGTGACCATTCACAAGAGCAGTGTGTTGACCACAACACAACAGCATCATAAGAAGGGCTGTGCTGGATCAGACCAAAGGTCCAACATTCTGTTCACACAGTAGCCAACCAGCTGCCCACAGGAAGCCCACAAGCAGGACATGAGTGCAACAACACCCTCCCACCCATGTTCCCTGGCAACTGGTGCATACTGCCTCTGATACTGGAGGTAGCATATAGCCATCAGGACTAGTAACCATTGATAGCCTTAAGATGGAGGACACCTTTTGCAGACTAATTAGAGTAGCTTGTGCCCAGTGCAAAAGAACACAGGTTGCACAAAAGCACCCTGGGGCAAAGGCTGTTTTGGTGCAATCTGTGATGTCTGGTACTGGGCACCAACTCAGTTGCAAAGTTTCCTGAATCAACTAATCATCTAAAGACTGCAATGCATTGCAGATGAGGTCTCTTTCTACCATGCCCTCTCCCACCAACATTTTTTGTTTGGGTATTTGGTAAATGGGTTAGTTATTACAGTAATATGGACTTTGGAATCTTTTGTCCTGCAACGCATTGTCTTTTTCATTTAATACTGAGTACTGTGAAAATGGAAAGCAAGCTCACTGCTTTGTAATTTTTAGTTGCTCCTAGGAGGGATCTACATGGAAGATTTACATTGGTGCTACTGCGCCTCATCCATGAATGTGACACATGATATTTCTCCCCTTCCACAGCAACCGTGGGTTTTCATGCCATTAAACCCATATTTTTGCAAAGCATTCTGTGATGGATTTTCCTGTCACACTGGCTCCAGTGTGGTTTGGGAGTCTGTGTGACCTCAACTAGTGATACTGGCTTCAGCACCAGCTGTGGGGAGCCACGCTGAGAGGAGGAAGGGAAAATTGCATAATCAAAGGACCCGAGGAGAGGAGTTGGGTTCACCCTCCACGGATTATGTTTTGTGTTTTTCCCAGATGAGCCTTACTCCTGCCCGAGAAAGTCAGCACATTGCTTTGGGATGACTTTACTTTTTTAAAAATCTCCACTTCTGAGCAGGTATGCCTCAAGGAACAACTGAAAACAGCTGCTAAACATGTCCACTCAGAAGTAAAGCACATTAGCTTCAGCTGCACTTACTCAGCACAGGATGGGGGAGAGAGGTAGGGAATTGGGAATTGCTTTGCTGTTTATTTTAAATCTCCGCTTATCCGGTGGAGCAGACCTGCGCGTAAGGTTAATGACTTAAAAAAAGAAAAAGGAATCTTGTTGATGTCGCGAGACTCCATCCGCGCCTATGCCCGAACTAATGTGGTTTCTCGTGCAGTCTGCCATGCAAAGGCGGTTCCTTTTTTGTCTTTTTCTTTTTGTATGTGCTGCTTTAATGGGCTGTGCAGGCAAGACAAGGAGCAAATCCAAATGGATGAAAATGTGGTTTTAAACTGAATCACATTGGAAAGCATCTTTGTGTAGATTGCCCCCTGGTCAATATATTATTACTCTGTTTACATTTGGATTTTTTTTTTTAATGGAGCAACACAGCAGCCTGCCCTTTAGGCAACTGCAGAAGCATGACAAACAAGTTGGAGGCGGCTCCGAATGTTTCCCAGGTTACCCCAAGTCTATGCTGCTTAAGTACAGTTAGTACTTTAGGTTTGTGTCACAATCAGAACCTTAAATAGGAAGCATACCAGTAAGGACCATCTTTGTAAGCAATCAAATGACCACATAGGAAGGAAGTTAGACAATTTGTTCTCCTTAAGCTCCAAGTTGGCAACATTAAAAAAAAAAAAAAAGTGACTTGAGATACGGTAATATTGTTTCCCCCTTTCCTTAAGTTCTCACATCCTCTCTTTAAAACAGTTCAGCTTGGGCTCTGAAAAGGACATTTTGTCTAAAGTGCAGGGTTATTTCTCAGTTGGCTATAAACAGCTGCTAATGAATGTTTCCTTCCCTGTACTATGAGTGAGTTCATAAGAAATCAGGAGAATATGGTCTTTGTGAAATGAAGTGTCATATAGCTTAGCAGAGAAGATGATGCAATCAAAATAAATTCCTGCACTGATCTGTTGTGTTTGTGTTGAGTTTTCCTGGAAAAACACATTTTAAAGAGCTGAATCTATCAGTAAGCAATTTAACCACCCCAGGTGTTTTGCATTAAGGCATCTACCTGGAGGAAGAAGAGTTGCTTGCTATTCTTGAAGCATGATTGCAAAAAAGATTGTGAAACTATGCCACAATAATTAATAAAACAAGACCCCATTGAAACTAATGGTTGCATTCAATAGCCTAATTAAGAGCAATGGGGGAGAAAGAATTACACACAAATGATACATTATTGCACATATACCACTTTTTCCAGATAGAGCCTATCTCTCGTGCTGATGGTGTGCATGTGTGAAAGACAGAAATGCATTTTAAATATGCTTGCTTGTACCAGGATTTTACATTAACTGATACAGGAACGGATGGCCATGCATTTCAATCTTCCTACAATTTCTTTTTCTTTTGGGGTGTACGTGTGTACGTGTGTGTCATAAGATCCCTGCTGAGTCAGACCAAAGGCCTATTTAGTCCAGCATTCTGTCCACACAGTGGCCAACCAGCTGCCAATGGGAAGTCCACATGCAGGACATGAGGGCAACTGCCCTCTCCTGCTGTTGTTTCCCAGCAATGAGTATTGAGAGGTATACTGCCTCTGATACTGGAAGTAATACACACCCATCATGACTAGTAGCCTTAACCTCCATGAATTTGCCTATCCCCATTTAAAACAAGCAACGTTTGTGACGATCAGCACATCCAGTGCCAGCGAAATCCATAAGATAACTATGTGCTGACTTAAGAAGGGCTCCCTTTTATGTGTCCTGAATCTCCCACCATTCAGCTTCATGGGATGAGCCTGAGTTCTAGCAGGAACGATACTGTATGGAAGTATCTCTTTGGTCACTATTGACAGGCATGCCTCTCTTATCTAATCCCTCCTCCTTTTCCAGGTGGATAATAGACACCTGCCGCATGGCCATATCCTTCACCATCCCCTCCTTGATGAAACTGACAAGGAGGGGGGGGATCCTAGTCAATTTCATTGATGCCGATTTCTTTTATCCTGTTTTTTGGTCTCTGGTAAAACTGACAAAATCAGGGGAGACCTCTGTCAGTTTCATTGTGTTCTTTTCAAAAGGGCCTCACACACTAGTTATTCAAAACAACAACAACAAGTAGGAGGCATTTGGTGAAATTGACAAGACTGTCCCTTGTCCATGTCAGTTTTACAAGAGTCCAGAGTGGGGAGGATGAGGGTGAAGGAAATGGCAGTGGGACAGGTGAACAGATAATGTAAATAGCAATGGTTACGCACTGCCATCCTATCATCAACCACATCCAAGTAGAGTTGTGGGGAAGTATGAACCAGCATCTGTGGTAGGTAGATGGAGAAGTGTCTCCTCCTGCACTAGGTGGAAGTAGTGCAGTTAGGGATGGTGCGGGTGCTCAGCTCAGTCCAGGAGTCTGATGGGCTCCTCCCGCTCATGTCTCTGGGCTGTGCCTACCGAGCCACTGCCTCTGCTTGTGCCCCCCCCCCACTCGCCAAGCTGCCCCTATGAGCTGTCGTCGAGCTCCCAGCATTCCTGCGGTCACCATTTGGCAGAAAAAAATGGTGCCTCGGGAACTTCTGTAAATGTAATATTGCACACATAGGGCAGTAAAGGCCCTGATCTGCACAAAATTGTAGGCAGCAGAAAGGCTCCATTTACTTACACTGGATTTTCAAAGTGCTCCTTGAAAAAATCAGGGGGGGGGGAGAGGGAATCCCCCCACCATGGGTCCTTGGGGCAACAGGACCCATGGCAGGGGGTGGCAGGATTCCCCACCCCACCCTCAATTTTTGGAGGAGCACTTTGAAAATCTAATGTAAGTGACTTGGTCCTTTGGGCAACAGGACCCATGGTGTGCATGGGGGGGGGATTCCCCACCCTGATTTTTGCGAGGACGACTTTGAAAATATAATGTAAGTTAATTGCACCATTCACTTACATTAAATTTTCAAGGTGCTCCTTGGGAAAATTGGGGGATTTCACACCCAAAAAGGCATTTTCCCCCTGCTCGGATGAAAAATCCGTCTTGCCACCTGCTTTTAAAAAGGCAAGCAGCTAGAAGGATCCTCCATCTGGCTGCGGGGAAATGCCTTTTGTGGAGGAGAAGGTGGTGTGTGGCAGGGGGGAGGAGAGGATGCCTGAGTGGTAGGGATCCCAAGCCCATTCCACCCTGCCCCCTGCTTTTCATATTTTTTTAATGTCTTCTTTCTGTTCTTGCACAAGAATGGAAGGAAGACATTAAATTTTGATATGATTGAGTGTTCCTAGGGATGTGTCTTTCACCTGGCCATGACCTCAGTAGCCTAGGTAACTAGAGTAACTAGCCTGCCTTTCCAACTCATCAAAGTGCTAGAGCACTCTTCCATGCCTTCAGAATCATGCTGGACTTCCTTTTCACCAGTGGGAGTAACTAGCCTCCATTTCCCAACCCATCCTCATTGTGAGCCGTGATTATGCGCTTCTCTGATGCTTACTTCCCTTCTTCTTTTATGCTTGTATTACTTCACTGCTTCTCTGCATGGAGGGAAAGGGCTGGCTGGAGTTGCCAACCTCTGCCATCCTTGCTGCTTCTGCCTCTGCCGCTGTCAGTGCCTCCTCTCCTCCCTCTCCTGAATTCTTTAGTGTTCACTGTATCGCCATATTGAGATACCGGGGCTGCATGCTCCCGCTCCTGGCCATCTGCTCTCGCTAGATAGCTAGTACTTGAAACAGCATGGCTCTGATTTTCTCAATGGGAAAAGACTCTACAGATTGTCAATGGGGTGTGTGTGGGGGGGGAAGCAGGCAACAGAGGCTGCAGACTGAGAATGGGTGAAGCAGGTAGATTGCTGTATTTACTACTTGGAAGTGTGCAACTGGGGTTTTATGACTGGACAACACAGGCTGCAGACTGTCAATGAGTGAAGCGGCTAGATCCCTGTATTTACTTCCTGGAAAAGGAGAAAGGGGGGTGGGAGCTCTAGCTCCCTGACTGTTGGCTGGAATGGGGCGAAATTGCACTGGTGGGGTGCTCTCATGGGGAGCCTTCAGATGCTGTCAGGGATAATAACGTGGTAGCTGCAGGGAGCCTGGATGGGGCAGGAAACATGCATCTCTCATTGGTTGAGCAGCACCTGCTGGGTTGATGACATTTAGTTCTACTCCCTACACCCAACCTGGAAGTATGTTGCTTTCAAACATTGTGTGACCCATGAAAAGCAGAGTTTTAAGGTACGATATACTCAGCTTTTCTTGCTTGGTGTGTCTCTGATGGGCCAAAGCTGATTCCATGAAAATTCAGATAATACCCCAACTTGTTTCTCATTCCTTTGTCATCAAGATCCCCCCCCCCCCAACAACAACAAGAGATGCCAAATTTATGTATGGTGGTAAATTCATTAACTGAAGCAGGGGAATATTCCAAACTGCTTCTTAAGTCATTTGAAAATGCTCATCTCAGTTTGGCCTTAGGGCTGGTTCATCAATGCAAAATAATCCACTTTTTTCTCCACACAATACATCTTTCCTCTCCCAAGGGTGAATAAATTTTATGTGTGGACCTCCACTACACATATATACTCTGTTGCAGTTTCTGAGGTGGGGGCCTGCACAACTAGCCAGATTGTATATATATTCTGCTCCTTATTCTTGCATTTTTAAAACTACTTTCCAATTTCATTTTCAAATTGGAGCAAACGTTTCCCAACATGCAAAATACATTGATCAATTGAGTCATTTGCAAGCTCAAGAAACGCCTTACAAAAAATTGTGAGATGGTAATTAAAGCACGGCTTTACAAAGTAATGGATTTGATGTTTAGGTGGGAGGGAGGTTAATGTTTTATGAATTTTTATTCTTATTTTATGCTGCAATCATGCTTTATCATATGCTGCTTTAAGTGCCAGTTTACAGCGCACTGCCTTGATGGCTTTTTAGCAAATAAGGCAGCATAGAAATGTTAATAAATAAATAATAAATAGTAATAAAATAAAAGTTTGGAAGAAAAATGGAACTTACAAATGTCATGAATAATAAATAGGGCCACAAGCTTTAATAAGCTTAATTGGTAGATAAATCAACTGAAGTTGTAACTGATTGATCTGTGAGGGCCAGTTTTAAACAGTGGGACTGACAGTTAAACATCCACTTTTAGGGCACAATCCTATGCATGTTTAGACAGAGAAAAGGCCCTATAACTCCCAGCATTCGTGGCTGGGGAGTGCTGGGAGTTGTAGGACTTTTCTTTGTCTAAACATGTATAGGATTGAGCCCTTAATTACTAGTTTTAGACAAAATCAGGAGTGTTGAACCTCAGGTCCACAGGCCAAATATAGCCTGCCTGTGGTGTCATTCTGGCTCTCTGGGGTTCCCCAGTTGGCCACGCCCCTTCCCCTGATCCCACTTTCCCCTGACTACCCATCATTTGGTGGTTTCCTTGGGTTTGCACAGTTTTTTCCCCATTCTAAAAGGTTGAAATACCTCTTCTGTGGCTTAGTGACTGGCAGTAAGAGTTTGACGCTACAATATGGTAGTGTTTTTGATGGTTTGGGCCCCACCCCTTTTGTCTTTGGCCCTGCCTGCCTCTAGAATGTGCTCCCCTCCAAGTGCTTCTAGAAAATGGAAGCTTGGCCCTCAGACTGAAAGGGCTTTGACACCCCTGGACTAAATGATTATTCAGTGAAAAAGGAGATGATTAATGAACTCAGAATTCTGTCTTTGGTTAGTCCAGCCTTCCTCAACCTGGTGCCCTGCAGATGCGTGGAAATAAAACTCCCATCACCCCAGCCAGCATGGCCAATGTAAAATAATAAATGTTGGTTTCTTTTCATTTGCTCCATAGTACACCTCTTGGGTTACACTTTGGATTGTGTATTTCAGGCTTCTCTACTCCTCAAACAATGCATATTTGAAGAAATTAAAGACACACATTCCTGCTCTGTATTTAAAACCTGGAATTATTATTTGTTCCCTGAATGTTGGGCTTTTGTGGTGGAAACAGAAGTTGTGGTAGAATTTCAAAAACCAGCAACAATTGCTGTCAGTGTCAGAGATTATATTTGGAATATCCCAGTACAGTAAATAGCAGACCACATTCCTGGTTTCCATTACAACTCTATTTAACTGCTGTCAATGTGGGTGACAGAGGGGTGAGTTTCCAGAGAGTGGGTGTTAATATTCCCTCACATCTCTCTTGCAAGTTTTATTATCTGTGATAAATAGGGAATGAGCTAAGCCTAGAGGGAGGAATAAAGAATGTGAGCAAGCTTGCCACATTGTTTCTTGTTCGCAAATTGACAATCTGAAGTCAACAGCTAGCAGACAACTGAGACCTGCAAGTGAAGAACAGTTATACATCCTCACTTCTCAAGGAGGAAGATTAACAGAGGAGAAATTTAAGTTTAAAAATGTGGAGGCAAAATATGGGGAATGTTCTGCTAAATTGGGAAAATCATTCATATTGGTACATTAAGTTCTCTTTCATAATTATTATGAAAGTTTCCCTTATGTGCTAATATTGCAAGTGTTTCTGTGATGATAGGCAGATCTGTCAGGTCTGTTTTCACAGACTTCCTCTTTTTTCCTCCTCCAAGTCTATTTTGTGCCAGTTCTGTATGGAAGGGCAGTATTTTATGGAGGAAAATAACTACAGATTATTATTATTATTTTGGCATACCTTTAAAAATATGCATATCTTTGTGTGCATTTTTGTACGCAACTACCCATTGACTAAAACACATTTTTGTGCATTTTTGAAATGTATGCATTTTTCCTTGCACACTTTGAAAATGTGCACATTTTCAACCTTGTTTTTCCTTTTCCACAGAATTAATCACATGTCCAAAAATACCATCCAGTCCACATGGGGCACAGAATGCCTCAAACAGATTAGGTAATCACGTGGTGCTGTTTGCCCTTCCACGTACAATGTGTTGCATGATACCTTGCCCCACGATTGGCCACTGGCATCAGGTGTTGCATATTTACAAACATGGAGTGCTATGTGATAGTGGCAGCAGGACTGTCAAGACTGGTAGCAGCGTTACCTGGCAGACAGGTGGCAGCTCCTGCCACAGAGGAAAGATCTGTAGCCTCAGTGCAGATCCTGAAGTTCCCACCCAGTCCCCAAGTGCTGGCAGGGCTCAATCCCTTTAACTCAGGGGTGCACAACTTGCAGCCCTGGGGCCACATGTCCCCCCCCCGATGGTGCCTTGACTCCCCTACACACAGAATGCCAACTATTTCCCCCCCACACACCCATTTCCTCACACTGCCTGTACTCCCTTTTCAGAGACCCTCATACAGATCGCTTTCCCTGTGCACACACACAGACTGGCGTTAGCATCCAGGAAAGAGCAGCCTGTATCAGGATGCCTGGGATGTGTGTGTATGTATATGTGTGAGCGTGCGTCTGCCTGTGTGTATGGATGTGTGCACGCGTGTGCATAAGTGCTTGCACGTATGCCACCCCCAACCTCTGAACCAGCATGACATGCAAACCTCAGGGCCAAAAAGCTTGTGTACCGCTACTTTAAGTGCTACTGTGGGTTCCTGACAGGGCAGGAGTTGTGTGGGGCAGAGATGTGGCGCTTCTCAGGGCAAGCCCTCAAACAACCGGAAACACAAGTTTCCGGAAGGGGCAGGTCGTGCCTTCCAGAAACTTGCATTTATGATTGTTTGGGGACTTGCCCTGGAAGTGTTACATTGCCACCACCGAAGGTAGGGGTCATGTGTGTGCCAGTACCAGCCACACACACACTGGGAGCCAGCAGGGTTTCCTGCCAGTGGTAGGCTACCGTTGGATCCTACCCATCAAATAGACACCTATTCTCAGTTAGGAAAGCTTGAGGAATGTGTTCTTTGCAAATTCCAATAAAAACAGACCTGATTAGGACCTCCTGGACCAATGGGTGGATCAGAAACCAGTTATCCTTCAGTTTTCATACTTCTCTGAATTTGTAATGCAGTTCCTAGGTGAAAATGTGTATACAAATGCAGGACTTTAGGATGCAATGCATTTAGAAATGTGAACTTTGACAGAAAATATTCTTAGAAATGTATGTTTTGTGAGAATATACATTCAACAATATGTCAAGTGCATATTTAAACATGATTGTTGTACACATTATTTTTCAAAAAATCAGATTCATGCAGAAACAGGATGGAACAGACTTATAAATGAACATATGCAAAACTAGCACAGACCTGAAATAGACAGATCTGTCCTTCCTTATTCTCAGTTTAAATTGTGAGCAGAATACCATTTTCAGGGATGAGGGAGCTCGTCTCAAGAAAAAAATCAGTATATTGAGAGCTGGGTAAATGCAAATACAAACCAGATATCATTGAACCTGGTTGCCATTTACAATATCCCAGCTAATTCAGTTTTACAGAATTCAAAGGCAGCGGGGTGGGGGTGGGGTGGGGGTGGGGTGGGGAATCATGTGTAACTTTGAGATTACTTACAACACTGTTTTTCAAGAAGTTATTGCAATAGCCACTTCTAGGTAATTGGTTTAATTATTTGACTCCTCTTTTAACTGCAAGGCTTTCAGTGCACCGTAGGTGGCTTTAATGGATCCTAATTAAGCCCACGTCACATTCAAACATATAATCCTTGTGAATGATAGCTGGATGAGTAAGGAGAGGAATTTAGATCACTATAGACAAATTCAGATTTAAATCTCAATTAAATAAAGTGTGTATCTCAATTTTAAGTAGAGCATAGCAATCATTTCTATATATAATAGCAGAGTGAAGAGGAGGAGTTGATGACTGGTAGTTAAAACCCACTAATTAGGGGTGACTCTAACATTGTTTACTATGCTGTAGACTGGTTTTTGGTATTGACATCTTGGATGACCTATTCATCAAGATGCTTTGGTCTACATTGCCAAACATCTGGGGCACAAACAACTGGGGAGTTCTCCCAGTACAATCCCCACTGAAATAAGAATGGGGGAGCATGCACAGGAGCATTCCCTGGTGGATTGTGTCCTTGATTTACTTTTGGAGGAATATTTCTTTAAGGAGACATTTCTGGCAGCAGTGTTGTTCTATAAGCCAATGGTAAAATGGAGCCAATCTCTCAAATATTATTTTGCAAAGTCAAGGAGGACTACAGTTCATCAACTGGATGGCTCACTTTGCGGGTGTTCTGGCATCAATGTGCAAGGACATCCATTGTCAAATGTAACTTGTGGAGTAAGCTGAGCCTGGATTAAGAACAGTTCTTCAACAACAGTGGAAGATCTGGCATTAGGTAGAGGTCCTCATCTTGTCTGCTAGAGGACAAAACAGATATTCCTTTAAAACCATATCTAGCATCTTTGTCTTTTTCCCCCTTCATTTTTACTAGAGTAGGTGCAGCGGTCCTTATCTGGATTGGAACCCTAGCACGAGGAGGTAGGGGGCTTTTAAGATATGGATCAGACCCCCTGTGCCTAATCTAGGGCAAAAATAGAGGTGGGGAGAAGATGAAGCTATTATGTACAGATTTAATGTCTGTTTTGCTCTGTGAGTGCTAGGAAAACTGTAGTTAAAGAGAATGAATGTATGTGAATGCAAGCATGTCTTAATCCTGGACAATGTTCTGTCATATGGCCTTCTTAGTAAATATCTAGGAATAAGGACAGAACCAGAAGAGAATGCAACAGGATGTTCTGAATGTATGTGCATGCATAGTCATAGGTGAATGTGTGAAAAACAGATAGCCTTCCATATCCTAACTATAATCTCTGACTCATGGTAGTAGAAACCTCAGTTTTCCAGGTCAAGTTCTTCTTATATATGGCAAGTTTTAAAAGGAGTTCAGGAAGGAATGTGTATGAATGTGTATTTCTTTTTCAAAGTGGCACTCCTGTTCCACAAATGTGGGCGTGGGGGTACACCAATTTTCCTTGTCCTCCTGGCCACATCATATCTAAGAAAATTGTGTCTTCCTTTTCATAACCCCCTAGGAGACAGTTATACTTTATCTTTTCACCAATTCACCAAATCTTTCTCTCCCCCGCGCCCCGACCTGCAGAAGTCCTCCCAGCAATACCTGAGTGTGGGCTCATGGAAGCAACTATATTGGATGGACCCGGAGCTCACAGATCTTGGCTGTGGCAATTTCTGCAACCTCAGAGGCACATTTTCCATCCTTCCATGTAGCAATTTTTGGATATGCTGTGGTCCAAGATTTGGCAGCTTGTAACTCATACAATACAGTTACTCACATGAGCCTATACTGAAAGGGTGCATAGTATCTAAGAAAAAAGAAAAAAGAAATTGTATGATCAGCTATTATTCCTGTGTTCTTCCTCTCACCCAAACATCTTCATTCCTGAATCATGCCATTTTAATACTTATGCACAGTGTTCCTTGCCATATTTGTTCATAGAAAATATCTATTTTATTTCTACCCAGCTTTCAATCCAGAATGATGCCCAACACAGCTTACATACCACAATAAAATACAATTAAGTTGGGGCTGTTTCCATCCCCTCCCAGCACATATGTCTAGGGAGGCATCTCTTCCACCCGCCCCCACCACCCACTGCATATGCAGAAACCCTTCTTAGGCCATTGTAGCTGATCCCAATCTCTTTCATCCTAACCCACTCCCTTGACTGCTGGCAAATGGCAACGAAAACACTTTTGATGAGGCAGGGTATTACTGGGCTGCAGGCTACTTTATCCCCTCCCATTGGGGCTGCAACTTAGTAGGGTGGCCAGTTGAAAAAGAGGACAGGGCTCCTGCACCTTTAATAGTTGTAATGCAAGCTGCACCTGCCAAAATTTCCTCTTGTACACAACTATTAAAGGTGCAGGACTCCTCTCCCACTTTGTATCCAGCCATCCTACGTGCAGCCTTAGTGAGAGGGGAGTGAGTAGCACAGCTACCTATATGTGCAGTGTCCATTACATATCAGGTAATTCTTATGGTGATGTCTCATATAAATAATACTGGTTATTCAGCTATCCATCAGCTAAAATGACACATTTATAAAGCAAAGTTGAAGAGCAAGATGTGATGAAATTCCCTATGGCCATGAGCGTCAACTATTTTGTCATAGAGCAGTACAACTATTATGTTCAATAAGATTGTTCCAGATTAAGGAGCTGGCCTACATATATTTATTTACAAGCAGCTGCCAGATGTACAGTTGCAGAGGGCTTCATTTTACGTAATATACACCCTAAAATTAATCTCTACATAACACCTCGTGCCCTCCACCTGAAGGCTGTTACAAATGGCAGACTTTGTGCCTTTTCCATCATACCATTAAGTATCTTCCCACACCTTTTCTTGGGGGGCAGGGAGGGGCTGAGCATATGACCTTAAGAAGAATTGTAGGGAGCTTGAAAGCATGCTCATTATTTTGTGATCTGTTAGTTGGTCCTAATAACATGAATTACACTACTGTTGCTTTTGGATTCTTCTTTCAGTGTTAGATGTTGTTGTTGTTGTAAAAGATGTGCTACTTAATTGTTGTGAACTGCCCAGACAGCTTTAGCTATTGGGCGTTATAGAAATGTAACAAATTATTACATAAGTATTCCAATGCCTGTGATACGGAAAATGTACATATGGTACGTGTGGTGAAAAATTAAAACTGGTAAAGCATCAGAGTGATCTTCATAGGAATGCAAAGTCTTGACATGATCAAAGACACTAATAAGAGCAACTGAGGTTTCTTGGGAACGCATCTTTAGAATTATACTCATTTTATCTACATACTCATGTGTCTGTTAATATGTAGCAATCTTAAATCAACTGCATCATTTATATCTACAGCCAGCAAAAGTAAAGGGTAACATTTACTTCTGTGCCCAAGTGAATTAGGAACATTTATATTATGAATGATAATGATGCCATAAACCGGCCTGGAAACCCAGTTTGAGGGAACTGGTGGGGAGGAGCTGGAGGAGGAAGCAGTGAGAGTTAATCACCCTTCTACCTGTCCATCATTTCTCCCACACAAAATTGCCCTCTCCCAATACTGCTTTATGACAGAAAAGCAGGGGGAGATATGGTAACATCTGCAGTATTATATCCCAGGCAAGCTTAAGAAACCACTGTCTGAAGGTCTCAATGAAGGTTCATTTGGGAAGTCTTGACTGCTGAGCATATGGAACAAAAGCACTGCATACAGTGGAAAGGGGAAAGAGAGAGATATATCTAGGGATGTATGGATTTTGTAAAATTTGCTCCATCTGCATTTCACGGATTGTCAGGTGCCTTTCATTCCATTAATACTTTTTCCATTTTCCCAAATTTGTGCAAATTTGCATTTGTGCAAATTCATAGAATAGTAGGGTTGGAAGGGGCCTACAATTCCCTGCCTCCCAATGCGCAACGCAACCTCAAAATGAGCATTTTCATGCTTTAGCCTATAGGGGAAATGCACATTTTCAGCTGGTGTTTTTTTTATTTTACATATTTTTCTATGACTAAATTTGCATAAAATTCCAGAAAGTTAAAAAAACCAGTCTGCAAGTCCATGGAATCTGTGCATCTTGAGAAAAGCTGGTCCACTGTGGAATCCACAGGTTGGAGTCATAGAAATCCAAACTCATTTGATTCTGCTACAGATTTCTCCAACATCCCTAGGTTTATGAAACTAGAGCTGCATGCAGAAGACCTCTCAAAATTCTCTACCATATTTTTGGGCACAGAAATGGCAGGAGGAAAGTACAATTTCACCACATTTCTTCAGAGGGAGGAGAAATTCTCTTTAAAAAAAAAACTATTTTTAATTTATTTTTATAAATGAAATAAACAATACCAACAACATAATCAAAATCTTCAGTTTCAAACATTACAGTCTTCTGAGGAAGAAAATGGGAGGAAAGCAAAAGAAGGTGGGGAGGAAGGATTATATCTAAACTTCAATAAAAGCAAACCAAATATCCAAATATAAATCCAATTGCAGATTATACCTATACAGCACTCTTCCAAACATTGCAGGTATTATTAAATCTTCAATCCGCTGCACCATAAACAGTGAACCTTATCTTTCAGTGTCGTAACCTCAGTCTTATAGCAAAGGAATGGGAACAAACAATCCATTTCCATTGGCCATATATTACCATTCAATTAACGCTTATTAATAAACATTAAAGTTTAACCAGCAACAGATAATAATAACCATAATCCCATGATGATGATGATGATAAGAAGAAGAAGAAATTTAAGAAAAAGATAAAAAATGAAAAACAAAAGCAAACCATTAGTATATTTTAAGTAATATCTAAAAATATATCTATATGCGTACACACACATACACACACAAACAGGAATTTTATTACAATATAACATAAACAAGGAGAAACGAGGGAGGAGAAATTCTCCAACAGTTTCTCACCAGTAGGGCTCATCACTGGCAGGGTGAAACAGAAAGAAGACAAAAAGAAGCACAACCTTTTTTCTTTTTTCCTATGCATTTTTGTTTTTGCACTGCCACTGCGAGTGGCAACAGCATCAACTGTGTTGGCAGCCTGGCCCCCATTTTGCATCCTCCACAGTGTAGGTGTGACGGGGGACGTGTTGTGTCCAGCACCAGGGAAGAAATGGAGCTAGTGCTCTGCCAATTGTCCTCTAATTTCCTGAAGGTTTTCTTCCCTCTACTTTCTTTCTTAAGGAGGGTTCTATTTTTCGGCCTCATTCTGAGGTGTTTTATAGCTTATTCTGAATTGACTGTGGTGCTGTTTTTGAGCTTAATCACTGTGAGGTGGCCAAAGGTGCTGTGTTGTTGTTGTTTTCTTTCTATTATACAACTCTCCATTGCTCTGCAACCTCCCAAACTGCCTGTGCTTCCTGATCTGGAAAAGCTCATTAGGACTATTACCTGAAGTGGGGGAAGCCAAGGATGCCACAGGCTGCCAGAGAAATCATTCTACGATGAAAGACAGGACATTCGCACACACTCCTAAACCACCTTGTAAGTAAGGTAAAAGCACAAGACCCCCAAGCCTAACCCATTAGAATTTCTCTGAAATCTTCTCCTCCTTTGAATTTCTTTTCAAAAGCAGGTTCTTTTCTATGAAATTGAATGAGAATGATAAAAAATGGGGGGGAAATTGGCACAGCACTATATGCAAACTCCTCTACATGCTGTGTCAATGGGAGGAGTTTTTAAAATCAGGCCATATTTTCTAAGTACTGTAAATGCTTTTGTGCACTCTTAAGATGCGCTACACTGCTACTTAGTCAATAACCTGAAACACTTTGGGTATTTCATTTGCTCTTTGCACACAGACATACTTGGCTGAATGCTAGTGACTCACCTAATGCATTGTTTTGTCTTGCCAAAGTCCAAGTCATGATGACTAAGGTAATATCTCAGACCTAGACAATGTTATCAATTCATAGTATGTTTGGAGTATATTGTGATCTGCGAGAAGATCACTGTCGTTACACCTGTCCTTCTCAAAAGTACGATTTAGTGGGGAAAGAACCACCACTGATTTGATTTGTCAGTGTGCCAAAGTAAGTAGGCTGCGCTAGTTAAAGTTTGCTTTTTCATACAAATCACTCTCTTTGAGGCAGCCTTCCCCAAGCTGGCACTCTCCAGATGTGTTGGACTGCAATCCCCATCATTCCAGGCCAGTGCAAACATCTATGGAGAGGGGAACTTCGCACATGCAGCTGTAAGTGGGGCGGCTTCCGGGCAACCTGGGACCCTGCACTGTTGGGACTCCAAGTCACATAGAAGCCTCTGCGCACACAGCAGCATGTGCAAAGGCCCCCGCTCTGTAGACAGCTGTGCTGTACACATGAATGCCAGGGAAAGGGGCTAATCAGCACAAGCAAATGTTGGCATGGAGTGCCCCACTTGTGTGTTGCTTTTACCACTTTTGTAACAGGGGTGCAGAACCTCAAGCCTGGGGGCCAAATCCAGCTCTCCTGAAGTCCCAATCCATCCCCCAGGGTTCCCCAGATGGCCACCCCCTCTTCCCCCAACCACCAATCATTTGGCGGTTTCCTGGCTTTTGTGCATCCACCCCACCCCGGCATTCTCAAAGGTTGAAATGCCCCTCCCCTAAGCCTTAGTTCCTGGCAGAAAGAGCTTTACGCTACAATATGCTGGTAGTTTTCTATTTTGGTCTCATCACTTTGGCCTTCAGCCCCCCACCACTCACCACTGGAATGCAGCCCTCCCCCCAAGCTTCTTTGAAATGGACTTTGGCCCTCGGGCTGGATGGAAAAGATTCAACACCCCTGTTTTATAACTGAATGTAACTCCTACAAATGTTCAGTGCTGTCCCTGTAGCTGTGATGAGGTGGAGATGCTCTCATATATTCCTTTTATTTGTATTTTTTATCAGAGGTTAGAAAAAATTTTATATGCTCATTTATGCAATTATTTCTCAGTTGTTCATTAGAGTCCCTGCTGACCATTTTACTCATGAGCTCCAATATTTTAATCACAAACCAAGTTGCAAAAATTTTAATGTAGCAATATTGACCAGATCACCTATGATGATTGCCTCCTGATTGTTCTTACATTGTTGGTTTTTGTTTTTTTCAAAGATAACATTTTTTTTAACTACTCGTGAAGTGTATGATTTTACAATGAGGGAATAAATTAACAGTGCAATCCTCTACCTGTCTACTCACTTCTGAGTCTACCTGAGTCCCATACACTTCAATAGGCCTTACTCCCAGGAAAGTGGAGGTCAAAGCGCAGCCTTAATTGAGCTCATGTGAGAAAATGGATTAAACTTTTCAGCAACTCTGTTTCCCTAATAAAGAAGCTAGAACATGAGCACTGTAAACCTGAAGGGAATAAAGTCCATTCATAAAAGGAAATGAGGGGGCAAATACACATCACATGCAGATGATGACGCTCCAACTTTTCTTTTCTTTTCCTTTTTTATGAGAAGCAGCCTTGGCAGTCAGTGATTTTAAGCAGAGGGATGGGGTGTGCTTAGCCCTTTCCCCACCAGTCATTTCCCCACTGAAATTCACTCACCAGCTGCTGCTCCAAATTATAGCCTTTGCGGGCTGCTTTTCATTTTAAAAATATGTCCAGAGCTTTATTATAAGCATGTATGTGTAACATGCAGTTTACCTCCAAGCAGCACATGTAACATTAACAGCAACTGTAAGAGAGAAAGCATTCAGAAGACCCGACTTCCATCCTAAATGCACTGATAAACAAAAAATGTATTCAGAACTCCATAGGCCTTAAGATGTGCTTTTTATTACACTTTTGACTAAACAAATGAAATATAGTCTGCACTAAGGGAACACTGTCTTAAATAATAGCTGTAACACAACTAACAGCACAATCCTATGCATGTTTAGACAGAAAAAGTCCTACAACTGGGGAATACAGGGAGTTATAGGACTCTTTTCTGTCTAAACATGTATAAGATTGCACCCTAAGCATCTGCTTTAAAACAGAGAGGAAAGCTTTGCAGATTGCATATCCCTGACTGTGTTGCATAAAACCGATGACAGTTACTAGCAGAGCTGAGCTTTTAAAAAAACATTGTTATGATTTTGCAATTAACCCAAGATTGCCTTGCATAGTACTTTTGCAGAGAAAGATATGGGGAATTGAATTTGGTTATTACATGATGCGCTCTCCTTCCCCAACCTGGTGCCTTCCAGAAGTTTTGGACTACAACTCCCAGGATTCCTTACCATTGCCCATGCTGACTTGGAGTTGGTCCGAAACATCTGGGGTGCACCAGGTTGGGGAAGGCTAGCATATCACGTAATAACCAAATTCAATTCCCCATCTCTTTCTCTGCAAAAGTACTACGCAAAGCAAACTTGGGTCAATTGCAAAATTATAACAACTTTTTTTAAAAGCTCAGCTCTGCTAGTAACTACCATTGGTTTTGTGCAACACAGAGTACACAGTGATCTTTGCTCAAACTTCCCTAAAGAATTTCAAGACGTGCCCCAGTCCACCAAGAGTGTAGATACAGGTTTTCACAAGTAAAACTCCTCCATGGCTCTTACAAGAGACTGCTGCAGCCCAGCACCCCCCTGCATCCAGTCACTGGAGCTGCATGTGCGATGCTCACCCCAGTCCAAATACCAACCACTACGGAACAATGCTGAGTGCTGTGGTTCTTGCAGAGGTGTCCCCCTTCACCCCAAACACCACTACTCTCTGACAGCATCTTTTGGCAGGGGAAAGTGAATGTGCTGGTCTGTGTATCAGAATGGCAATATCTACCTTTGACTAGTAATTCAGGCTAGCACTGAAAACTGAACATTTTTGTATTCGAAATAAAATGAGAGCGGAATTTCTGACGGCCAAACTAGACATGGTGTGGATTAAGCTAGACATATTCAGATCTCCTAAAATATTTTTATTTGACTAAAAGCAGCCACGAGTGGTGGGCGGGATTTGGATCACAGCCATGCTGGGGCAGGGGGTGAATTAACCCTTTTTGCCTACATTTCCCTGACTTAAATTCCCTCCCCCTGAAGCTGCCAGCTGCAGGGATGGAGAGCCAATACATACGCCGTACTTGTCTCTTGTTCTCTCCTTACCTAATAGCATCATCATTCAGGGCTGATTTAATTTGGGGAAATGGTATGGGGGGAAATGCTACGGCCTCAATCCAAATCCCACCCAATCCTCTGCAGCAGATTTAACAATGGAAAGGGGGTTGGGAGATGTGAGCCAGAGTCTCCCTCATCACATCTAGCTTGGCCGTGAGAACTGTGACCAATTGAAGAGCATCCTGGAGCTTCAGTTGGTGTAAAATGTGGCAGCTAAGTTGCTAACCAGTGCACGTTATCAGGACCACATTACACAGGTCTTGAAAGACCTGCACTTGCTGCCAGTTGCTTTCCAGGCTCAATTCAAGGTGTTCGTTTTACCCTTTAAAGCCCCGACCAGCTTAGGCCCTGGCTATCTAAGGGACCACCTATCTTGCTATGAACCTGCCCAAGTATTTAGACCTGCAAGAGAGGCCCTTTTGAGGTCACCATTACCCTCACAGGCCCATTTGTTGGGTATGTGTGAAAGGCCTTTCTTCTGTGCTGCTCCGATACTGTGGGATGTGCTCCCTCAAGAACTGTGCTTGGCCTGTACTACCTTAGCTTTTAGAAAGGATGTGAAGACACATCTTTTTAACTTAGCTTTCTTTAAATATGCAGTCATTCCAATGTTTTAATATTTTACTATTTTTAATGTTCTTGGGGTTTTTTTTAAATTGTGTTGAAGTTGCATTATTTTAAATTGTTGTACACTGCCTTTATGGCTTTTAGCAAATAAGGCAGTATATAAATATTAATAATAAATAAATAAAAGGACAGGATGCAATGAAGAGAAGGAAGATGAGCCTTCTGGGTGAGAGGGAATCTATGAGTCACAAGGACCCTTGCCCAAAGTAGGTGAGCTGAGCACTGATTATAGCTGTATGTGTAAGCCTGGATCTGTGATCAAAGCCTCTCCTGTATTGCTTGGAGTGGTGGAGCTTGGCACCCACACCTGTGGGGCATGGTTATTTCACAGGCAGCAGATCCACTTCTATATGACAATAAAGAGATTAATTAACCAGCAAGATTTTAGAGGAGAGAAAGATCTGTTTCTATCCTACTTACTCCGAGGGGGAAACTGTGTGTGCATCCATATCCAGAATGCAAGGAGAATGAGGGAGGGGGAGGGGGAGGCATTTCCCATGTGTCACTAGGGCAGCCACTTACACATTACCAAAGAGAGGATAAAAGAGGGGGTGGGTTGACATAAAATGTGCATATGCTAATGTATGTGCATAGATGCAAATGCAGAAATAATTACTATAAAATAGAAATAAATACATCTCACATACTTGGGAAGACTGTGACCAGGTGAGCTGTGTGCCTGCTGTCCAGGTGTTAACAGTTGATGGGCCACTTCACGGTCCAACTCTCCCTTCGTTTAAACTGGATGTGGACTAGATGGTCCTTCAGACAGAGGAAAGCTTCAAATAGAGGACTTCTATTTGATCTAGATGTCTGCATGCAAGGAGATGCAGTCTAGGTGTCTGCATACAAGAAAAAACTGCAATTTAACACAAAGAGCTGAATTTTTGCTCTGTAAGCATCTTAGCATACTGGTTATCTCCCTGGAGATTTGATTCTGATGTGGGAGCAGTGGACTTTTGCTGTCTGTTGGAGATGTGTTTAAACTGTGCATCTGTCTATGCTCAACTTGTATATCTGTAAATAAATGTGAATATTACAAAATGCCTCCTTCCAAAAGAAACTAACCTGGAGCCAATCTATACATGTGATTTACTGCAGAGGGAAAGCACTTCAGGATCGTTCAGGACACATGACATCATGGCTACCCCACAGCTTCCCCCTCTAAAATGCACATTTTTTTACCTTAAATGTGGCTTCTGCACATTTCAGCTGCAGTGTGCCCCATTCACCCGAATTAAATCCTGCATGCTGAGCATGCCTAGTGTGTTTGTGCCTGGCCTTGAGAGAGGGGTTGGGAGAAGAGCCCACTAGGACTACTCAGTTGTAAGGAGCAGAGGCGAGAAAGTGAGCCAAAGGGGTGGCGGAGCGCCATAAGGAGCTGCCAGTCTGCCACCATCTGCCCTCCCCGCTGCCTCCCCAGTAGTGACTTGACTCATTCATACAATGCATCCTGTTTTCTCCCTTCTTAAAGGCGCAGTCTTGCAATTCTGATGTGTCAGGATAGCGGTTTGACTCATTCATAGACTGCAGCCTGTTTTCTCTATTCATAAAAGCACAGGTTTAATCTTTGATCTTTCAGAATATCCCAATGGTAGATGAGAAGGGAGAGGAGTGGGGCTAAACTACAGGGGCTTAATTCAGCGCATCCAAACTTCACTGAGCAGGGGAGGATGGACAGGGGCGGCGAACAATCCTCTCCTTTGCTCAGCAGCATCTACGTTCGGTGCAAGTGGCGAGACTCCACCCACACGACCCCAAAGTAAGGAGGATTGCCGTGCAGGGTGACCTGCAAAAGCACGTTTTAAGGTATTGTATACTCTGCTGTGCCAAAGCCGATTTCATGAAAATTCTCATTAAACATGAAAGCACTTCACATTCCATTGCCATGTACATCTGACTCTAGTTAAGCACTGCACTCCTGGAACTTCTCACTCCCAGAGAAGTGATGTGAGAGGAACAGCACTCTGTGAATGAACAGGGGGGAAATTCCCACTCCACTGCTGTTTATAGTAAACCATAATGCAACAAGGCTTTCTCAGCTTCTCCTGTACTGGCATTCACATCTTTGGATATTTAGCAATGCTGTGAAAATGGGTCTGTAATAAAGCTTGTTTAAAATAAAGAACAGAGTCATAGAGATTTCACAATAGTACAATTCTCAATTGATTTTACAACAGTATTTATGGTGTTGCCATTTATTCAGTGAGACGAACAGCACTATTCATGTGTGTGGCTGTGTCTTAAAGTACAATAATACAAAAATGAAGCTACCTTTCCTAACCTGGTGCTCTGCTGGTTGGGGGTGATGGTAGTTGTAGTCCACCACATCTGGAGAGCACCAGGTTGGGAAAGGCAGAGCTAAGGCACGTATACATCCATGCGCGTGCACACACACAGGAAGAAAGCTCTTTTGACTAAAGAACTATGCCATGACATATATCCATGAGGAGAACCTACAAATAACTTACTGTAGACTTCCATCTTTTCACTGAATGGTTCCTTAAAACTACAATGGAGCAAGTATTGAGGATTACGGCTCCAGAGTACTTTAATTTTGAAAATTAATATCTAAGCATAAATTTCTCTGACCCAACTTAAAATTGCATAAATACCTCCTGGAAAGATTGAGAAATGAAGCAAGCCTCTAGTTTATCAGACAATTATTTCAAAAGTGGGGGGGGGGCTTTTTTTCCACAGCATCGCACAAGAGAGAAAAAAAGTAATTGACAAAGAACAAAGAACTCCCTTTCTGCCATCTTATCCTTTTTGACAGCTGCTTCCTCAATATAAAGGGTGGTATAATTGTTCTCATCAGTCTTATAATTAAAATCACTATCCAGCTGACATACAATTTGCAGAGGCTTCCCTTATGAGTTTAACAGATGTTGCCTTATTAGATCAGGACTCTGCTGCATTAAGAAGTGCCATCATCATAATCAGTACTTTTGTGTGCCTCCGTTAATGTTTGTTGTCATAATCCTCTTGATTGTACACATTTGAGAAGAGGAATCAGATATCATGTCTCAAGGGACGTGTTCGCACTATCCGTTCAAAGCATATCCCTGTCATCGTAGCTTATCCTTTATGGGACAGTCCTACAAGTGGCCTCATTCAAAAGTGATACCATCATATTCAGTCCATATGCATTGGATGGAGTGGAGGAACACTGCTGGAGGGGGGAATAGACTTGCAGATGTTCTTCCTCCCTGACACTGTTTTTAAAGACTGGAGTATGTTCACTGCAGCACTCCTGAGGGGAGCACAGGATTGTATCTAATGTTCAATAAACTTAATTCCTATTCATTTCAATGGATCTACTCGAAATGGGACTAACATTGGAAATAACCCAGAGTATGAGAAAGGGGTACTGACACAAGAATGAAAACTGACCCATTCCAGGGGAAAGTCTGGAGAAGTCCTTTGTCAGTTTCACCTCAACACTGAGTCCATCGAAAATCTGAAGGCATCATCTAGAGCAGTGTTCTTCATTGCAAGGCCTGAAGTCCACTGGCAGCTCTCAATAACCTCAGTTGTGGCTTTCCCTGCTCTCCCTCATTCACTCACTCTTTCTCTCATTCTCAGGAGGGGCCCTCTAGCTTTGCTTTGTTGCTTGCTTTAGCTGTGGGCCAGCTGCTGAGATCTGGGCTACCAGAGGAGGCTTTCAGGGTAGGAAGTCAGGAGATTTACCACTTGTTAGCTTGTTTGGACAACATGAAGGGGGATGGGAAGGAGAGACCCCAAAAGGTCACCATCCAAGTCAGGTGCAGGGTGGTGGAAGAGGAGAGGCCCCCTACAGCCCAGAAAAGGCCCCCAAGTGGCCTCCAAAGTGGTGCCTGGAACCTGCCTCATTCATGGAATCAGCCTGCCTCATTCATGGAATTTTATGAGGGTCCAGACAACGTTGTGATCCATTTGTCAAAAGCCTGTGTTTTCCCACTGCTGCATGTCTTTTCTAATTACAAAAAAATCTGGTAAGAAGGTAAAGACCAGAAGAGCAGCAAAAATTTTTAGCAGGTGTGGACAGGAAAATGTGCAATTGAGGCAAGGTGGGAGGAATTGTCCCTGGAGAAGGTGGATTATGTGTTGGGGATGCCCCTCTCTGTCATTTGCCATGAACCTCTGGTTACTTCTTGTGTCCTGCAAGGCAAGTCCTTTCCCCTCTCCTAAGGCTTCTTCAAGCTTACAGAGAAAGATTCCACTGAACACATCAGCCCTCACTTCTGGGTAAACATTTGTAGGATCTGGCTGTAAAGCTGCAGCCCCCTTACTGGCACTTAATCATTTTGTAAATTAAAATTGAAAATTCACGATGTTGAAATAGGGGCACTCTGAAATTGCCCAACAGCTGCCTATTTTTTATTTAAAAAAAGGGATAGGGACTGTGTCACAGTTTCGGAACACAATAGTTTCAGAAATGACAAACACTGCACATCAAACTATATATGTCACATCAGCACTGGCTCTATTAGCAATATGGGAAGAACAACATGTAAAAGTGAAATCTAAGGAATTAATCATGGTAATGGTAATGGCAGTTTGTAGGGTAATAGCTAAAAGTTGGAAAACTACAGAACTTCAACATTGAAATCTTGGTACTTGGAGCTGTGGCAAATAGCCATAGCAGCAAATTGACATACTGACTTAAATTAGCTAAAGGTAAAGTTAGAATAATGGGGCCGCGGTGGCTTAGTGGTTAAGACGCTGAACTGCAGACCGAAAGGTCGGCAGGACGGCAGTTCGAGACTCGAATGCTGCATGACAGAGTGAGCTCCTGTCTTCAGTCCCAGCTCCTGCCAACCTAGCAGTTCGAAAGCAAGAAATTGCAAGTAGATAAATAGGTACCGCTTCGGTGGGAAAGATAACAGCGTTCTGTGCACCTCGATGTACAGTCATGCTGGCCACATGACCATGGAAGCGTCTTCGGACAGCGCTGGCTCTTTGGCTTAGAAATGGAGATGAGCACCACACCCTAGAGTTGGACATGACTGGTTGGGGACACCTTTACCTTTACCTTTTTTAAAGTTAGAATATCTGATGTGTATATACTATGACATGATTTTGTTTCATATAAAGATCAGGGACATCTGCAACTTCTATTAGAGCTTTTCCTGAGATTATGGAAAAGAGACAATGCAATCCTATGCATGTCTACTCACAAGTAAGCTCCACTGAGTTCAGTGAAGCTTTCTCCCAGGCGAATAGCTATAGGACTATAGTGTAAATATAATTTGTTATTCTGAAGAAACAAAGAAAACCTCCAGGCAGCCAGTAGATTCAACCCATATTTTCACCTGTAAAGTAAAGGAGTGGGGGAAAATATGTTAACTATATTACTTCTTGTCAATAACTAGACTTAAACATGATGTAATTCATTTTTGTTTGTTTATCTTTGTATTTGGAAAATTAATAAAATCTATTTTTAAAAAAGGGACAAAGATGCGAAACTGACACACATCTTGTCAATTTCAGGTGCTGCCTTCCCTTCTTGCCTTGAAGAAAGGCTTTTGGAAACAATTAATCAGAGGAGCCCCTTCAAATATTGGGAGGAGCAAGGAGGCGAGCGGGGGGGGGGGAGTTTGAGGATGTACGGAAATTCTGCAGTATGTGAAACTGACTGGAAAAATCAAGGGACCAGTTTGAAATTGACTGGAAAAATCAAGCAGGCAAAATTCCTAAGCAGGTTGCGAAAGTGGCAACAAAAAAGTGTGTGTGTGTGGGGGGGGGGGGGTTGAAATTCAGTATAAAAAGCAATGGGTGAGTTCCTAGCCTGGTTGTGAAACTAGAAAAAGTCAAGATTCTGTAATCACATGTACTCAGAAGTGAGGCAGATATCCACTTGTGCTGTGCTGCAGATACTCTTTAAAACAACAACAATAAAACATACACACAGAGAAAACAGGATGCTAACACTGGTGCTGAGAAGCACCCACTTCAAAATGTCAGGAGAAGGGGTGTGTAGCAGCCATGAGAGGTTGAGAAAGGGGAGAGGACAACACTGCCTACTCAGTTATGTCATGCGCACTGTGTGGACAAAATATTATGACACACACACACACACACACGGGCGAGACCCCCTGAACTGCAGACAGCCAATGGGAATTCCATTTTTAGCTTGCAGTGGAATAGGAAGGATTGGTGGCACTAGGAGCTCTGTTTCGACGCACCTTTTGCCTGAAGATTAGTTGGTTTCAGCTTGTGCAAGTCCCTCTTTGCAGGCTGAGCACTGGTCACAATATGGTGCAGGGGTGTGGGTGGGTAGGTGGGAGGAGTGGTTGGGTCAGTGAAAATCAGAGAAAATCCAATAGGTGCTTGTAACATTTGCATAACCACCCCCAAGACACCACTCCAAACTACAACAATCCCCTTAATTGGGAGAAAATTCTTATTTTGATTTCAACGAATCAGAACAAATCGAATCAGATTTCTGTGAGTAGGACTATCAGTGCAGGTTACCCTAAAGCAGTACCTAGTCAGTATCTGGGACTTGACAAAAGAATGTAGATAGCCATAATATTGAACTTAAGTATCTCAATGAGAGCTGCAACAACTATGAATGAAGACTGGATCAGCCTTCCCCCTTCAGATTGTTGGCTTGAGCTGCTATCATTACAAGCCAACTGGGCTAGGTGATGGACAGAGGAGATGACTCATCTGCATTCCCCCCTCTAGCCATGGTGAGGAGGGAAGGTGTCTCTCTGTGTGTGAAAAGAACAGCAGACTGGAGTTTTGAGTCAGAGGGCCAAAACAGACATTAGTTTAAATCTGTATCTAGCAACGTCTTTTTCTCATTTTTTCTCTAGGCTCAGGCAGCCTGATCAGGACCCTAGCATGTGGGATGTTGTTGTTGTTGTTGTTGTTCAGTCGTTAAGTCATGTCCGACTCTTCATGACCCCGTGGACCATAGCACGCCAGGCCTTCCTGTCCTCTGCTCTCTTCCGGAGCATGTGGGATAAGGGGGTTTTTAAGATTCAAATTGGGGACCCTTCACCTACTCCAGAGGAAAAAAAATAGTTAAAAGGCATAGGTGCTACATATAGATTTAATGTCTGTTTGAGGCTAGATGGTGTTTGCAGATGACACTTTTATTGCGCAGTCACGCTGCCTCATTCATGGAATTTTGCAAGGTGTCCAGATGTTGTTGTCTTTCATCTGTAGCCCTCCTGTGTTTTCTCACCACTTCTTCCAGGAGAAAAACCTCTTAAGGAAGAGAGAATAGCTTCACAATGCTTACTGATTGTTAGGACTAGGAGCCCTCTGTCTGGAAGCACACAGAAAGAAACACAAAGAGCTGTGTTTGGGCTCTATGAGAATCTTAGGCTGCTGGCTGTCTCCCTGGAGATCTGATGTGGGAGCAGTGGACTTTGGCTATATGCTGGAGTGTTTGAGCTGTGCCTCCACCTTTGTTCAACTTTTACATTTATAAATAAATGCAAATATTACAAAATGCCAATAAGCCTCCAGGTTTCTCTGTCTCTCAAACTGCAGACTATAGTTCTTTTCAAACAGAGACATTTTGTCCCTCCCCCAGCTAGAAGTGGGACGGGGGGTGGGACTGGATGGGTCATCTCATCCTACCATCACCAAAGGAAACTAAACCTGGGCAAGTGTTGCACCCCTGGAACTTGTCACGCCTTGGAGAAATGGGGTGCGTATAACAATTCACTGCAATCTCTGTGATGGGAAAATGCAATATCCCTGAAACCAAAGTGTTTCCTTTCTTGAAGGAAGGCATCTTGATTGGGCTGGATGTGCCTGATCTTATCTGATCTCAGAAGCTAAACAGGGTCAGCCCTGGTTAGTATTAAGGGAGATTGCCTGGGAATCAGGCTTCCTGCACTGAGCAGGGAGCTGGACTGGTCTTGTAGGCCCCTTCCAATCCTATGGTTCCACACAACAAATAAGTATACCAACAACTGTGCATTTAATGTGCTCTAGACTGATTGTTTGGAAAGGCCCAGGAGATAAGGGAGGATATAAAGTGAAGGCATGGGACATCTAAACTAAAGTGCAAAGATTACACGTATGAAATTAAATATAACTTGCTGGACATTGCTCAATTACTTATTAAGCGCACAGGATGTTATAAAGGTCCCAGAGATGATGGGAAGCCTTTGACTAAACGCTTTAGACATCAGCCTCCCCACTAAATGAAACAAACCAGACCAGCTGAAAGCTGCTCCAGCTTGTCTAGGGACTATATAAGCAAGCAAGCTCCCAGAGAGCAAGCTATCAGGGAGAGCGGACAGGGAGAGCAAACAGGAGTTGGCCAGGGGAGTTGCAGTGAAAGAGGAGACAAAGGAGACAAAGGCAAAGAGGCAAGTGGGCTGGATTACGCCCAGGGGGCTGTTCTTTTCCTTCTGAGTGGCTGTGAGCTCACCAGATGCTCCTGAGAGCTCCAACTGAATTGAGGGGGTGTGGCCTGAGTACTCCCAGCAGCTGTGTGGGCAGGAAGTTTCAGTATGTTTCCCGCCCCAGCTGAGCAGAGCAAGCTGCTCCAGCTGGTCTAGGGACTATAGAAGTAAGCAAGCTCCCAGAGAGCGAGTTATTAGGGAGAGCAAACAGGAGTTGGCCAGGGGAGTTCGGCAGGGGAGGTCCCTAAAGTTGTTTTTTTTAAAAAAAACATTTTTTGAATGTATTTGTCTTGTAACACACACTTCCATACCAGTCGGACTCTGTTTTTAACCTCCAGTGAGTAGAGGACCAGGCACAGACTACTCTAGAACAATCAGAAAGCTAGACACAAAAAGGGTAAAGAGGCTACGGAAGGAAAAGGTAAAGAGGCTATAGAAGGAAAAGACTCTCCAGCAGTGGTGACCTGCGAGGTATGTGCAATGTTTGTTTTCTTGCCTGAGAACATCATGGCCTACATGTGCAACAAGTGCAAGTTGATCACATGGCTGGAAGAAAAAGTAAGAGGTCTGGAGCGGCGACTGTCGACCCTCCAGGAAGTAAGAGAACACAAAAAGTTCTTGGACAGAATGGTGGAACTACAGCAGCAAAGTGAAGGCCAGAAGCTTGAAGAGCAACAGCAAGCTGAGGCAGAAGAGGGAAATGCTGAGGTGAGGAAAAATGAAGTAGAGTATACTCCTTGGAAAAGGGTTACAGTTGGAAGCAGAAGAATTAAATGCCATTCTCCACCAGTGGAAGCAGTGGAGCTATGCAACCATTCCCAGGTACTTGAGGATGAGACTGGAGGACAGCCTGCAGAGGAAGAATTACAGGGGAACCTGCATGACAGCAATCAAGAGGCTGAAGGTCAGTCAAGCACAGACAATGAAACCAAGGCCTACAACAAGAGAAGAGTAGTAGTAGTGGGAGACTCCTTGCTGCGTGGGATCGAAACCCAGGTGTCGCGAAGACCCATGCATTCACCAGGTATGCTGAATATGAGCCAACAATGTGATGTGGCTGCAAAAAAGGCAAATGCTGTTTTCAGTTGCATTAATAGAAGTATAGCTTCCAAATCCCATGAAGTACTAGTTTCCCTCTACTCAACACTGGTTAGGCCTCATCTGGAGGATCATGTCCAGTTCTGGGCACTACACTTTAAGAAGGATGCAGACAAGCTGGAGAGGGTTCAGAGGAGAGCAACAAAGATGATCAGAGGACTGGAAACAAAGCCCTATGAAGAGAGACCGGAAGACCTGGGCATGTTTAGCCTGGAGAAGAGAAGACTGAGGGGAGATATGATAGCGCTCTTCAAATACTTGAAAGGTTGTCACAGAGAGGAAGGCCAGGATCTCTTCTCAATCATCCCAGAGTGCAGGACACAGGATAATGGGCTCAAGTGACAGGAAGCCAGATTCCGGCTGAACATCAAGAAAAACCTCCTGACTGTTAGAGCAATACGGCAATGGAACCAGTTACCTAGGGAGGTGGTGGGCTCTCCCACACTGGAGGCCTTCAAGACGAGGCTGGACAGCCATCTGTCAGGGATGCTCTGACTTGGATTCCTGCATTGAGCAGGGGGTTGGACTCAATGGTCTTATAGGCCCCTTCCAACCCTACTATTCTATGATTCTATGATAAACCCTATATTTAATGGCATTATCCTTTTCACCTACCCACCCATTGTCTCCCCCACCATGACCTGGGGCATTTCATAGTTATCAACTTCAGTCTGAAATTCATGTATTTTACCCAGCTTTAGCTTTATCAGTTGTTGTGCTACTATAACAGATGTGTGTTCATTTAATTAACATCAGACCAGAACTCTGTAAGAATGAATTACATGAAAGTATTTTTATCCACACTATACTTATATTTGTACACAGAAGATGCAAATTAAAATCAAGAAATTTGAAATGCTGTTCTGTTCCTTCACTCCTAATAGTTTCCCCATTTTTCCCTTTATTAGAACAACATGATTCCCTTCTCCACCTTTCCACTTAGGCCTATCCTACTTAAAAGCCACTTAGTCCTATTGCAAATGTGGAAAACCTGATGTATTTAACTGAAAACCATCAGAATTCTTTTACAATTACTCCCCTCACCCTCCACCCAATTGGATGTGTAGGATACCCTCTATAGTCACTTTAACAGCTCCTCTGCCATCATAAAGAGTAACGCTTAATTTTAAAAAATGACCATGGATTGTCTTATATTTCCAGCAGCTGTGTGGGTTTAACACAACACCTATAAAAATCAGGCTTGAGATAGAATAATGAGAATTGGTGACCTCCTGGGGCCCATTTGGTATATGAAGGAGGAAGCTGAGTCGAAATAAACCTTTTGGCCCTTGAGAAAGAAGAACTGGTGGGCTTTTATTGCAACAGGATGGCTGCAATACTCCTACTCATTAACTGTATCACCAAATTAATAACTTTTTAAGCACACATCTTATTTTAGCTTACTCAGTATTCCTGAGAGGAGTTTAAAACCAACCAAAACACACCCCATGAATATTTATTTTATTATGAATATTTAGGAGTAACCTCACTGCTTGCAGGCATTTAAGGGTAAAGTACACAAGGAAAGCCAGAAATAATTTCACATTAAATTAAAATGCAGAATAAAAATCTAAAAACACAAGGCAGGATCCAGATTTAGTTATGCTATGAGTAGGCCCATTGATCTCAATGGGGCAAGTTCATCATGACTAACTTAGGTCCCATTTATACCAATAGATCTACTTTAAGTATGACTAATCTGGATCCAACTGACTGTTAGTATGCAAATAACAGCAGCACAAATAATACCAAAAAACAAAAACATAATCTTAATAAAAATGACAGACTAACTGCACAATCTTACACATCTCAGAAGCAAGTCCCATAGAGTTACTAAGGATTAATAGAGCCAAATAAAAAGAGTATGAAAAAGAATCAGCATAGGTTCTGCAAAGGTAAGTTCTGTCTCACTAACCTCTTACAGTTCTTTGAGAGTGTCACCAAGCATGTAGACATGGATCTTGGTGTGGCAGACATTGTATATCTGGACTTTCAAAAATCTTTTGATAAAGTTCCTCACCAAAAGCTCCTTAGGAAACTCTGCAGTAATAGACTAAGAGGATGGATTTTCTTTGCTGTTAAAGTGCTGCACTCAATATGCCAACACATTTGGAACACTCAACAGTGGCCACAAGACTGGAAAGGTCAGTTTACATTCCAATTCCAAAGAAGGGCAACGCCAAAGAGTTTTCTTGAAAAGATCTCTAGTCTTTCCCATTCTATTGTTTTCCTCGATTTCTTTGCATTGTTCATTTAAGAAGGCCTTCTTGTCTCTCCTTGCTATTCTCTGGAACTCTGCATTCAGTTGGATATATCTTCCCCTTTCTCCCTTGCTTTTCGCTTCCCTTCTTTCCTCAGCTACTTGTAAAGCCTCATCAGACAGCCACTTGGCTTTCTTGCATTTCTTTGTCTTTGGGATGGATTTCATTGCTGCCTCCTGAACAATGTTGCGGACCTCTGTCCATAGTTCCTCAGGCACTCTGTCAGGTCTAATCCCTGAAATCTATTCCTCACCTTCACTGTATATTCATCAGGGATATGATTTAGGTCATACCTGAACGGTTTAGTGGTTTTCCCTATGTTCTTCAATTTCAGCTGAAATTTTGCAAGAAGCAGCTCATGATCTGAGCCACAGTCAGCTCCAGGTCTTGTTTTGACTGACTGTATGGAGCTTCTCCATCTTTGGCTGCAAAGGACATAATCAATCTGATTTCGATATTGACCATCTGGTGATGTCCATGTGTAGAGTCGCCTCTTGTGCTGTTGGAAAAGAGTGTTTGCTATGACCAGCGTGTTCTCTTGGCAAAACTCTATTAGCCTTTGTCCTGCTTCATTTTGTACACCAAGGCCATGCTGGCCTGTTATCCCAGTGATTCCTTGACTTCCTACTTTAGCACTCCAACCCCCTATGATGAAGAGGACATATTTTTTTTGGTGTTAGTTCTAGAAGGTGTTGTAGGTCTTCATAGAACCAATCAACCTCAGCTTCTTCAGCCTCAGTGGTTGGAGCATAGACTTGAATTACTGTGATGTTGGTTTGCCTTGGATTCGTACTGAGATCATTCTGTTGTTTTTGAGATTGGACCCCAGTACTGCTTTTCCCACCCTTTTGTTGACTATGAGTGCTACTCCATTTCTTCTAAGGGATTCTTGCCCACAGTAGTAGATATGATGGTCACTTGAATTAAATTCACCCATGCCTGTCCATTTTAGTTCGCTGATTCCCAAGATGTCAATGTTCAGTCTTGCCATCTCATGTTTGACCACCTCCAGCTTACCTTGATTCATTGATCTGACATTCCAGGTTCCTAAACAATATTGTTCTTTACAGCATCGGACTTTCTTTTCACCACCAGACACATCCACAGCTGAGTGTCCTTTCGGCTTTGGCCCAGCCGCTTCACTCTTTCTGGCGCTACTTGGAAATTCCCTCTGCTCTTCCCCAGTAGTATATTGGACCCCTTCCGACCTGAGGGTCTAATCTTCCTGTGTCATATCTTTTAGCCTTGTGATACGTTCCATGGGGTTTTCTTGGCAAGAATACTGGAGTGGGTTGCCATTTCCTTCTCCAGTGAACCACATTTTGTCAGAACTCTCCACCATGACCTGTCCGTCTTGGGTGGCCCTGCATGGCATAGCTTATGGCTTTGCTGAGTTACGCAAGCCCCTTCGCCACAACAAGGCAGTGATCCATGAAGGGGAAATTCTAGTATACATTTCTACATTTGCACACATAGATATAAATCAACAAAGGTAGTTTTATGCAGACTGGTGTCCTATGGGCCTGGGTCCCAAGGGTAAAATCCAGCATAAGTCCTACTTAAGGTAGACCCTTTAAAGTGAATGGTACTTGTTAGTCACAACTAACTTAAGTCCCATTTATTCTAATGGGTCTACTCTAAGTAGGGCTTTCATTGGATTTTACCCTGAATAACACCCCTGGTTGCAATGTTTAAGGCTCTTTAGTTCAGATAAAAGACGAATAAGGAGAGCATGATAAGTGGTGTATCAAATGATGCATGGTGCGGAGAAGATGGGAAGAAAGTAGTTTTGCTCCCTTTCTCATAATACTTGAACCCAGCATCGTCCAATGAAGCTGAGTGGTGAGTGATCCAGGACAGACAAAAGGAAGTACTTCTTCACACTGTGCATAGTTTACTTATGGAATTCATTGCCACAGTTCATGTGGGAATGGCCTCTGATTTAGCATTAAGAGGGAATTAGACAAATTCATGGTGGAAAAGGCTACTCCTGGCTACTAGTCATGATGGCTATATACTACCTCTAAGGCAGTATGTCTCTCAGTCACTACAGAACAAGGGCTATTGCCCTCATGTCCTGCTTTCAGGATTCCCATAGGCCTCCAGATGGTCACTAAATGCTGGTCTACATACATCTTTAGTCTAATCCAGCAGGGCTCTTATACTCAGCACAAGATCTGAGAGTTTCAGATTTTTATTTTTATTCATTTTTGTTACATTTATATCCCACCCTTTTCCCTCCAAGGAGCCTAAGGTGGCATACATGATCCTCCTCCTCCTCTCCTCCATATTATCCTCACAACAACCCTGTGAGGTAGGTTAGGCTGAGAGTCAGTGATCTGATTCACACGAAACGACAACCATACGGGCTAAGTATGGGTTGTTGCTGAGCTGTGGATTGTTGTTATATGCAAACCCTGTACATAGTTCAAAACCCAACAACAAACAATGGATTCTTTTCCCAGGTTGTTCGTGGTTAACAACCCATAGTTAAACCATAATTCAAGGTTCTCACGTAACAACAACTCACAATTCAACAGCAATCTATACTCAACCCATTGACCTGGTTCGCATGAGACAGCTGGGTCGTCATGGGTCATTTAACCCTCACATAACCCTTAATTAGTAGTAGGGCTATGCAAGGGTTGTTTAATTTTAGAATAACCCATGATGGCCGGGTTCGCACAACACCACACAACCCCCAATCACCCATATTCACATGGCAGCCACAGGCACCCAGCACATGCCATGGCTTATGGTAGGTTAAATAACCGGCCATGTTGTTGTACAACATGCTGTACAAACCAGCCCAAACCCAGTGAGCTTCATGGGCAAGTGGGGGTTCGAGCAAGGTCTCCCTGGTACCAGTCTAACACTCTAAACATTATATATACACACGCATATATATGCAGACATATGCAGGCATATACACACACGCATACACATTCATATTTCTATATACATATATGAACATACATATATGCATAAATAGACATATACATACACACATGTACTCATATATATGTAGATACATATATACACATACATGCACACCTTCACCTACATATACACACACACACACACGCATACACACACGCGCGAGAAGTGAGATACTCCGACGCGGCTCAGGCAAGCCTTGGCGCGTGGCTTGTTCTGGGAAGGCCGGAGAGGCCCTCACGGGCTCCGCGCGCTCACACAGCGCCCACGGCTTGCCAGGAGAGGCTCCTCGCCTGGGTCGGTCCGGAAGGACAGGACTAGGCTGCCGCCGCTTCGACGGGCAGCTCTTCCGGCTCCGGGGGCGGGGGGCGGAGGCCCGGCTGGGCCGGGCCTGGCGGGGGCAAGCTCCGCCTCCCCCGGCCCTCCCCCGCCCCGCCAAGAGCCAGGCGCGCCCACCGCGGGCAGGCGCGGCGCAGTCGCTCCAGGGCCACCAGCAGCGCGGCGAGGCTGCCGCGGGCTCCGACGCCAGCACGTCCCCGCCGCGCGCCCGGGAGTTCGCGCCAGCCGCCCCCTCCTGCTGCTGCGCCGGCGGCGAGCCTCTCGCCCGCCTCAGGAGCCGTGCTGGGCATCGCCGCGCCGGGTGGTCGGCGCGTGTGTCTCCGCTGGACGCGCAAGGATATTCTGCGGGGCCGAAGGGCGGCGGACGGAGGCAGCCTCTGGCGTCTGGGCTCGGGCGGCGGTTCCCGAGCGCCTCTTGGGATTGGAGCTCGACGGCGCCCAGGTGAGGGAGGGACCTGGGCGCAGGGGAGGAGGCCGCCTGCCCGGGCTGCCGCGGCGGGCGGAGGCGCGGCGCGGGGCGCTGCAGGAGAGGGGAGCGGACTCGGCTCGGGACCGGCGCTGCGGGGGCGCCTTTCCTTTCGGCAGGCTTGCGAGGTGACCGGCGCCCGCGACTGGGCAGGTGGCGGAAGGAATTGAGGGACGCTTGAAGCGCGGGCGGCGGACGGGCACACGCGCACACGGCGCTGCCCCGGTCCTGGGGCTTTCTCGCGTGCCATTGATCCGGGCGTTCTGGCCGGGGGTTGATCCACATTTGTCATCCTCCGAAAGTAAGTGGGCCTTGGGCTCTCCCCCGCCGCTTGGCAACATCTGGGCAGCCCAGTGGTGGGTCTTCTGATCCCGCGCACACGCCCACGCAGAGAGTTGTTTTGTGTGTGTGTTGGGGGTGTGTGTGTGTGTGTGTCTCGAAATGTTGGCTCTTGTCGTGTGAATACGTGCTGCCTCCCTTGCTGGGCGAGGAAGCCGGCGCTTGTTTGCCAGGCTAGGGAGTAACAGGTCTCGCGGCTTCCCCGGAAGCGATTGTTGGAGCCCGTTCGGAGATGGGCTCCTGGGATTTCGACTAGCGATGCTGCCTTAAAAACTCGGGCGGGGCAGGGTAACTGCATCGGAATCAAAAGCAGGGATTCCCCCCCCCCTTTCTAGGAATTGTTTTTACCCTTTTCTCCTGCTTTGATAAATACAATCTTCTAAAAAAATACTCTGGGGACTTATTTATTTTCTTTTAAGATCTTTGAATAGGGGCCTTGGAAGGGAACTAGGATGTTTCAGTTCCTATTTCTAGATGTTATCTTGATTTTCTATGTGAGTGAAAGAAAGATTAGATGGGCATAGAAGATGGTGATAAGTGTTTAACACTTTCCAGTGTGGTTTTTCTTGCCAATCTGATAAATACTTAAAAGGCCTAATTCAGGCTACTGGGGTTTCTGGAAATGTTTTAATTACAGTATATCAGTAGTTCAATCAATATGTGTTCCTCTTCTCATAAAAGTGTCCTATATGGAAGGCTTTTCTGGCATTGTCAGCTTTAATTAAACGCTTCCTATAGAAATTAATCTTGTGGTACTATTTATCCATGTGCTAAAGGTACTTATAAATGTTTCTTTGGATGTGACGGAAGTGAGAGGGAACTGTTGAGCAACTCTGTAAGATTTTTTTAAAAAATCAAAAAAATATGGCTTATCGCATATATTGTGAGCCTTTTGTGTGGGTGAACAACTTGTTTGCTTTCAAACTGCTGTGTTGCATATTCACACTAACATTGCATCATTATTGATTAGGTTTTAAACTGGCTTGTTAGAAATTAACTTGAGTAGTACTACACTGGAACGGACTAGGTGATCAAAAGTCTGGTGATCTAATAGTTAGGATTTCAAATATTTAACCTTCTTTTGGTCTCTCTAATTATTATCTATTATGAGAGTCATATCCGACAGTAGCTAAATGTTCACACAAATGCCTTTTTATAGCTATGGAAGTTAACCAGAAGTTACAAGCGATGAATACTTAATCCTGCTTGAAATCACCTACACATAAATGAGTTTTAAGGTGTTCTCCACTTTAGTAAAGGAGTGAGGCCCAGTCTTATTCATGAAATGTTATGTCATAATAAATTTGTTAGTCTTTAAGGTACTACAGTACCCTTTCTTTTTATCCAGTCTTCTGAGGCCAACACCTCCATAATTAAAAGAGCCAGTTAAGCATTCTCCATGGAAATGGCAGAACCTCTTCTAATGTGAAATAAATATCTTTAATACCACTGGTATTAATACTACTGAAAGAGGAATAATACATACTTGGAAGCCTTATTTTTCACTGTCACTTGCTAGAGGGGATTGCCAATATATAACAAGTGAAAAACTATTAAACTCTCCCCCTCACACTCAAAATTTTGTTTTTACATAGTCAGCAGCAGGTATTCATATATCTAAAAGATTTCCATGCTCTAATCTAGCATAATGTTTTACAGATGGCCTTCCTGGGACTCTACACTGTCTTGGCAAGTGTGTGCGTTTCTGAAACGGTTTCTGCAAAATGAGTTGATAAACTTAGAAAAATCATTGCTTAGGCATTAGTGCTTTTTAAAAATCTTACTGGAAGATTTTATGTCAGCTAATTATTGCATCAAGGGCTCTTTGTTTTCTGCATTATTTTACAGAAGATATATATTCAGAGATTATTTAAAGGAACCCACTCAGCTCTGAAGACATAGGTTGTTAATATCCAGTTTTAATATAAATTGCAGCTATGACTAGCTGCTGAAACTCAGAAAGCTAAATCCTACCCTAAACTTTTGAAGCCAAACAAAACTGAAAAATGGCTTCTCTTCAGTCTTAGAAAGCATTACCTGTTGAAATTTGCTCTTTTAAAAATGGTGTCAATGGTTAGTAGAAAAATAACAATAGGATTTTAGGACTAGGATAAAAAAAATTGCCAGAGACGTGCCTGAAAACACACACAAGCCAGATGTTCATCCATTATAGTAGATAAAATATTCCACACAACTGTCTTTCATATTTGAATTGTACAGTAAATAAATTTGACCTTTTAAAATGTTCTTTAATTTGGTTCTGTTCTGTATTTTCAGTCAGGTTTCTATATGATTGTACAATTAACAGTGACACAAAGCTAAAAAATAAATAAATCTAATCTTATTGTCAGGGAGTTTAAAGGATCAGCCATACCAAGACATAAGAGGAAAAAACTAGGTTATCTCCTTACCTTTTTATACCTGGTGGGGGCTCTTGTGAATAACTATGTTAAAATAAACAGTTTGTTTGATAGCTGCTAACTAAGGCTTTCTTTAGAAATAATACCATCAAATGGATACACATTTCTTGATGCGTTCCCGAAAACTGATACCAAAGCAGAAGATAAGGGTTACACCAACGTTGTGCCAAAGAATTACGATAAAACATTTGTGTTCTTTGGGACTCTGTTACTGTAACAAACTGAACAATACCCCATAAGCCTGCTTTATAGCTGCCTCTTGGAGCCTCCCAAACTGAGTAAATGTACTTGTCTTATCACACACAGTTCCATCAAGTATAGTTTTAAGGGAATTAGTCAGGAAACCTCACATTATACCTCTCCTGGCACTATTATGTATCATTTCCCCCTTCTCTAATGGAATCTGTTCTTATTCTCTTTAAATACTATCCTTTAAAAGTGGCTATAACAGTAGTAAAATGTATATCTAGTCCAAAAAGGCAATCAGTGGTGCTAAGCATGAGAAAACTAAGGATTTGGAGAGTCCACATTCTCTGTAGACCCAGCCAGAAAGCGGGGGCGGGGGGACTGCCTAAGAGTGGGCCTTCAACATGGGTTGCTGGTCTTACTAAATATGAGTAAGCTGGCCACGGACAGTGGGGATGTTCCCTCACTCTGGGTCAGAATTGATGGAGGCTAATGAGAATTGCCTAGGGCTTTGGTTGGTTACCTCATCCCAGCCCTGTAGGATGTGTGGGTCTGATGGGGTTATTGGAGCAAGTAAGGGTGGAGTAGGCAAACATAGGGAACCACTGAATGTATTTTACTTAAGGCTCACAAAAAACTGGACCCAGGTCTGATAAAACATCTCGGTCCTAAAGCAAGTTTTTAAAACAAAGGATTGTGATTAGGAAGAGTGTCCTAAGTACTCTTTTATGGAAATAAATTCCATTACAGGGAGATTTTACTAACTAATGAGTGTGTTAGTTGTGTCATTAGTCTATAGAACAATTTCATGCTTTAGGATGCCCTGTCAATATTATATTCCAAGCAACATGCTTCTTATATGGGCTTATTATAATGTGCACAAAAGTGTAAACAAAAATAGAATAAGGACTGCTTAGTAAAGACAATAGTATTCAATCACACACTCACGCACGCAATTTGATCTTAATCTAGGCAGTAGGACAATTTCACTTGCTGTTAAGGGAATACTGAAAAAACTTTAAGACTGTGCATACTTAAATATTCAACTGTCCATGATGATGGTGAATATCAATTTTAGAAAGTAATATCACTTTCAATTACTTTCTTTCCATTTGAAAATGCGTATTTCAGCCAATCCAGTTGGTTGACAGAAATTAAATTTCACGCGCACAGAAATTTTTGTATCTACTTGGACAGTAGATACAAAATGAAGAAAAATGGAATATTGTTATCACAATAATCCTGTGAGATAGGCCAGGTTGAGATACTGTTGACTTGCCCAAGGCCATCCAGTGTGTTTCATGGCTGAGTGGGGATTTGAACCTGGGTTTCCTAGTGCCATACGCAGCTCTAGACACTAACCCACAATGCATCTCTCCTTCATATTCTAGTTATAAATTATAAACTGGGTAACCTCAACATAAACAGTGTACTTGGCAAGATGCTATCTTGGTGACTGGTAGTCAGGAGTTCAATACCAAGTATTTTATCTAGGTGGACACTTTAGTCAGGCTGCACACAATTGTAGGTGGACATTTTGTCTACTTTTTTTAAAAAAAATTCCTATGGTTCTTGCTAGAATAACTTTATACTGCAAATTAAGGTAGTCAAGCTGTATGTACTGACTTGAAGGCCCCAGGTAAAAAAGATACTGAAAATACTTGGCCAGGATTCAAAGAACAACTTTTGATGTGCCCAAGGCCTTGGGTAGGCCCAGTGGAATTTTGGACTTTGGCAGACTCTTCCCCACAAGCCATATCATAAACATCTTGTGAAAATTGCCCTCACTTTTGAAAGAGCTTCCATGGGATGAGGTGCTGTTTGAGAACTAGTTGCGTAGTTCGTTAGATCCTGGCCCTTCAGCTTAATGGTAGTGTGGCTGTAATTTACTGCAAATGAAAGATCTAGTTTTGCCTTACTCCATGTTGCCTCTTCTGAATGAAGGAACTTGGTGACATGTATGATCTCTTTGTATTCTATAACAGTTGAAATTTTGGGGTATAAACTGAGCTGTTTCTTACTGTTTCAGTCACCAAATAGTTCTTATGTATTGTGTTTCCATTTTTAGATGAGTGACTTTGGAATCAAGAACATGGATCAGGTAGCACCTGTATGCAACATGTACAGAGGGCTGCTCAAGGTGAGTTGTAAAAAACACACAAAAAACAGACACTTTCAATAACAAGTAGTATAATCCCTGCACTGGGCATATCTATTGCATGTATTAGTATGACTCTGTTAATTGTATATGGTGAAGACAGTACATGCTTGAAAACCTATTCCAACTAATAACTAATATTTTCATTAACAGTGCAATGAAGGCTGTTGATCTAATGAATTCACTAGACCTAGAATTACACATAAGTTTATAGTACAGTTTTTAAGGTATAATTTAAGAAAAGAGAATATCATAGTTACGAGAAATATGTTTTTCATTTACTGCAAATTGAAAGCCAAATTCTGGCTGGTTATCTTAATAAGAGAAGTGGATAAAGTAAAGGCACTGTTGATATATAGCCAAAGTTAGTTTATTGTGAGAGCATCAAATCACACTTTTATGTGCAGTTAATCCTTTTTTTTTCACAAAACATTGTCATATAGTTGCACCTTTCAACCTTATCTATGTTTTTGTTTGCTTTGACATCTTGATGTAATCTCTCTCTCAAAAACACCACTACTGATAATATATTGTCTTCAAAATCTCAATCATTTTGAATGCTGTTTTGTTTATACTACTTGAACTTCAAAATATTCAGGGAATCACTGACAGAATATCATACAGAAATTAATCTACTTGTGTCTTCATTTGTTAATAAGCTGTGAAGAGGTTGTATTTCCACTAAGTTAAACAACCAAATAATCTAAGTGTAAACCTTGTAATAGATGTTTATTAAACCTGGGTTGTGTTCTTTGCTGGCAGGCCTGGCCAGTCACAAAGCATATTAGAGGCATAATGGTTGACTCATATCAGCCTTCAGGGCACAGCTCCACCATTGTAGAACTGTTCCCAGTCCTTCAGGATTTGTGAATGAGTGCTATTTTCTACTATTCTGTAGGAACTGTGGCATAGAAAATTTTATTGCTCACGTGAACAGTGGGCTTTAATCCATGTAGGCTTTAAATATGCTCACTGTACTGTTTAGTTTCATCTTTTAAAAATGCAGAAAAATGTTTGAAGTACAGCATGCCTTTTACTCATTCTTATAAGGCTACATTTTTCCCAGTGACTCAGTGTAAGGGTCATTTATTTACACAAAACACAGGAGTTTCCAGATTATGTTGAAAGTGCTTGGCCTTTCCCCTAGGTGTTGGTGATGACTCAAATCTTTTATCTATTAACATTGAAAGAATGTATGTTGCTAGAAGGCTAGACAGCTGGCTTATTAATCATTTCGTTTATACAAGAAATTGCTCAAGTGAGTTCTTGATGTTGAGTTTCCTTACTTCTAATGTCTATATGAACAGTTTCTTTGTTATGGAAGAAATTGCTTGACTAAATAATACTTGGATCTGGTACTAAAACTGACTGTTAGAGGCACATATCTGAGAAATACTGTACTTTGCATCAGCTTCTTCACTCTGTGACAAGCTGTCTTGAAATACAGGGTGAAATCAGTAGCAACTCACTAGAAAATGAATTAATTGCTACCAAAGTTTCTGGAGATGCTGCTGCCCTGACAACCTGAAATACAGAAAATAAAATGGGTTAATATTACACCATGAGAAAAAGGAGATAAAGCTGTAATCCTGTACACACTTACCTGGGAGTAAGTTCAATTGAGCCCAGTGGGGCTTATTTTTGAGTAGGCATGTATGGTATTGCACAAGTCCAAAAAAGGAGATGCAATACAATTTCAGTGGAAAGTCAAACTCAATGTTCTTGCAAGTGCATCCTTAATACATCAACAAACAAATGTTCTTGGTGTGAATGAGAACATTTTAATGAATTGTTTTGTTTGTTTAATGGGGGAAAAACAAGAAGTAGAATGTAATTCTTTCTCTCAGGCTTCCTTTACTATGACTGCCCAAAAGGCAATAGTGCTATGTTATCCTTTAGTGTCTGTATGTATATCTAACTTCTGTTTCTCAGCTAGGTTTTTATATCCATTAGGCACATCTGTACTAGAAGTGTGTCTGTGCAATGTGAGGTTTCTGTGAATTTTTCCTGACACTATTCCAGTGAATAGCTTTACTTGATAAAAAGGAAAGTGAATAACTATGGAATCTCAACATCACACCTTCTATGTTCAGGTCTCATTCATGAGTGTCAAAATGACCATGGTCTCTTAGAAAATGACTGAAAAATAGCAAGGCAGGAGAGGCGCGGAGGGAACGATCCCCCCTGTGCCTTTCCTGCCTTGCTTTGGATAGGCGGCCGCCTCTTGAGTTCGGAGGCGGCCACCTGTCTACTTAGGATTGTGCCATAAATGTTTGATTATTGTACCTGAAGAAGCTTTTTAATTTCCCAGATCTGTATCTGAGGTGCTGCTGGAAGGTTTAGTAAACGAGGAAATCTAAGAGAAACATCAGTGCTTTGTATATAGTTAGTTGGTATCATGGAAAAGAAAACATTACCTAGAAATAACTCATGTATATAAAATGTAAGTGTTAAGGTACCTGAGAAGTGATTTATATGAGTGTGCTGCACTGATTTTCCAGATATGTAAGCAAGGCACCCCCCTATGCTAACTTGGAATTATGTCTTAATTCAGGATATTATATTCTGTCACAAGATATTAAAGTTGCTGTGGTATAATAAAATACTTACACTGAGCTTCCTTCTTGTTTTTCAGCGGCAACCCGCATTTGATAACTTTGAAAGTGCGAACTCTTTGTTTACGGGATACTTCCCCTCATTAAATGAAGATCAGACAGTGCAGGAAGTGCCAACAGGCCTTGATTCTATTTCTTATGGTAAATACTGGTTTTATAAATGTAGCGGTTCTGTCATGGTGGTTAATTGTACTGGATATTCTGAACAGGTTGGAATCCCTAGTCACCTGCGTGAGGCATTAGAGAGGACATGACCTGCAGGGAACTCCTTTTATACTTGGTGAATGGAGTAGTGTCAGAGCGAAGCCATTGCTCATGTACAACTACTGTTCAACTTAGCAGTGTTTTATCTTGGTAGATGTGTGCTGAAAAACTACTCCTAAGCATGACATCACCCCCAATCCAAATATAAGTGTGGTCAGATAGGCATCTGCTCTCTTGTATGCATGTGGCTCATTATTCTTTTCAGTAGAAGAAGCTGCTCTGTAGAGGAATAAAAAGGCATAGACATGTTGATTGACCCTATTGAAATTAATAGGGAAGCTATGCGAAGGAGCAGCATGAATGCATTGTTGCTCCCATGCTTGAAATGGACCAGGACACAAATCTTTTGATTTTAATATAGTTAAAATCCTATATAGCAAAGGCAAACTTTTTCTCACAGAAAGTTTGAGTTAAGATCATCAAGAGTAATGTTGGCAGTCCTGTCCTGAAGAAATTCAGAGCTAAAGAATGAACTGGGAACTGTTAGTAAGTTTATGCAATTTCTTCTGGCCATGGTTGCTTTTCAGTCTTTTTTGGTGTTGAAATGTGACTTGTCACTTTGGAAGTTAGACCACTGACTACTTCTGTAAAATGTGCAGTTTAGCATACGGATTCATTTGGTCTAAAATTTATATGACCAGCTTATATAGCCTTGTCGGTATGGCTTTAATCTTTACAAAGAGAGAAGAAACTCAAACCTTTCCCATTCTTTGCTTTTCCTACAATAGAAAAAGTACATTTTCTCCCTTGCCTCTCATTATCTATAACATTGCAGCTCTTTTGCCTTTCAGAATCAAACAGCTGTGAATTGCCTCTCTTAACTCCATGTAGTAAGGCTGTGATGAGCCAGGCTTTAAAAGCAACGTTCAGTGGCTTCACAAAGGAACAGCGCAGATTGGGCATTCCAAACAGTAAGTGGGGTTTTCCCTGTTCCAATGAACAAGATTTTAGTAATTGGTTGGTCGGTAGACAAAATGAGATTTTCTGTGTGCTATGGCTTATTGTTAATTTGTTTGTCTTTCTCCCGGCAGATCCATGGTTATGGACACAGAATCAGGTGTGTCAATGGCTTCTCTGGGCTACCAATGAATTTAGTTTGGCAAATGTGAGCTTTGAGAGGTTTGCCATGAATGGCCAAGAGTTGTGCCATCTGGGAAAGGAGCACTTCTTGGAACTGGCACCTGATTATGTGGGTGATATACTGTGGGAACACCTAGACCAGATGCTAAAAGGTAAATGAGCTGTACCCAAATGATACACAAGCCTTTAAAAATGTGACAAATTTTGAAAAGAATTGTTGCAGCATCTCAAAAGCAAGTGTTACCCAAAGGCACAGGGCTATGGCTGTCTTTGGTTTTGATACAATCACTTCCTGTATCTTTTATGAAAATAAGACCAACATCATGAAAATTCTGATCTGCTTTTCTTAAAGGAAACCATGGGTTGGACCCCAACTTAGAATAGACTAACTTAGTTAGAATAGACTCTCTGAAATTTATGGGACAACTTGAAATCAAAAATATTTCAAAGGGTCTACTCCTAAGTATGACTAACTCTGGATTCCAAACCTATGTATATTCATAAAGAGCACAGTCGAGAAGTTAAGCACTCTTAATTGTCATTAATTTTAATGAAATTAATGAAATTAATGATGAATGAAATCAGTGGGACTTAAAAATTGCTTAACCATGGTTCGATTGTGCCTCATAATTATGTGACAATTATGGTTCGATTGTGCCTCATAGTTATGTGACAATTATGGCACATAATTCTGCCAGCATGGACAAAACAGAATTTAGGGGAAATGTTTTATGACTAATATGTGACACATTAAATGTTGCATTTAAGACAAAAATAACGTCCCTCGTCCAATCGTATATAAAAATGTATGTTCTGCTTTTAGGGAATGAAGAAAAGCCACAGGAACAGTATATGGAAAATTCTCATCTCACATCCCCACACTGGGTCAACAACAACACATTAGGTAAATGTCTTTGAATTAGGTGAATTACACTCGTTAATGACAGCTGGAGATACTGAATTTCCTTTTGATGTCAATGGATCCCAATTTTGTACCTGTGTGGTGCAGAAAATATATCCATGACTGTGTGTCCACAAATTAAGTCATCTACAGAAAGTGCCTGTACATTCCATTTACTTTCAGTTCAGTTTCTTTGAGTCCACTTTAATGAATGAGGTTGTTGGATAATGCCCCCACCCCCCACCCCACTGCTGCCAGGAAGTGGATGGAGGGGAAAGCATGGATAAGGTTCAAAACACTTCTTCAAGTCCCTGAATGCTAGAAACTTTAAAAACGGGAAGCTGAGATTTGAAACACTAGGGCTGCAATCTTCTACACATTTACCTAGGAGTAAATCACATTGAACTCAGTAGGACTCCTGAGTAAACATGCATAGGATTATACTGTGGATGTATCTAATGTTACACTAACGATCAGATGTTGTCATACTGGGTAGCATCCCACAGTGCCCCAGTCCTAGCACTAATGAATTTGCACTAGCATAAATTGCCGCTTTTGCCTATTGCCCTAGCAAGTACAAGATACATTGCTCTAGCATTGGATTACACTAGCTCACTGTCTCATTGGCACTAGTGCACAATTGGATACTACCCTCTGTGTGGCAACTCTGCACATGGCACAGGATTCATAGGGAACTAAATAGGTCCTTTTTTAGTTGAACAAATTTTGATTCATGTGTGTTGAAATAATGTAAAAATAATTAGCAATGCAGTTTTAAATGATTTTTAGTTCATTTTAATTAAACCTGGTGTTGGATACATCTGATATTTCAGTTGCAGACCCCCAACACTGACTGTATTTGGTTTTAGTATTTTAATTTAGTGGTGGGTTAAGTCAAGACATTAGCTCCAATAGATTCTTTGAAACTTGAATGAATGACTGGAGAGAAGTGTAGGTATCATAGAGGTTCATAAGAAGGCAGTAACCCTTAACACAGTTATTTACAAGACCGAGAAATAGTGCCACACTACATCAGTATTTCATCTGGTTGGCTTTTTCAAGGAAGTGTAAAGATTATTAAAATGTTTGGTTATATGGGCTATGGTAGTCTGCAGAAAACAGGTGGGAAGATGGATACCAATGGAATTTACTCCACTAATTATCTTTAGGTTTTGACCCCAGGGCATACGGCAGATAGAGTTCTGCTAAAAAAATTTAGGCCCATGCGTGTCTTGCTCTACTTGAGAGTGGGTGCTGTTCTAGGGTCTGTGACATGGATTGAATCAAAAACAAATGTGCATTTGTTTTTTCAGGTATTAATATCGAGCAAGCACAGTATTGTGCTCAAGCTCCCAGCTATCTGAAAACTCTAAGCTATCCAAAAACCAGCCTTCTGGGTGACTTATGTCAGACATCAGTTGGTCCGAATCTAGTTAACCTAAAACAAGAATTTCAGTTTCCTAAAGCACAGTTAGAATCAGTCAGTGTGAACTACTGCTCCATGAATCAGGATTTCACAGGAAACAATCTGAACGTGCTGTTGGATAACTCTGGTAAGATTCATATTTCCCTATACGAATGCATATGTACCCTGATTAGTTTATAACTAAACTACAGTATAGTTAAGAATGAGATCTAAATGTCCCTAATATAACAATGCATGTGCTCAAGGAATTATGTATTAAACTACTGAGGTGTCTTGTTTCTGAGTTCAGCAACTCACCTCACATCTCATTATTGAGCCACAAACCATTATTTTAAGCTGAGAATTTATAGTGCCTCATGGGAACCCATAACTTTACTATATTTAAAATCTGACAACTCTCTAGTTAAGGTTTCAGTGACTTGACTGTGAATGTCATATGACAATTTATAAAGCAGAAACTTTCCAGTGATCTATATATCTATTAAGTAAAATCTTGGATTCAAGCTACCATTCTTACCATAAGTGGACAAAACGGGCTTAAACTGAAGGACTTAACCGCCTCTGAATTGAATCCCCAGTAACGTATGTGCTGTAAGTTAGAAAAAAGATCTGATTGTTGTAAACTAATTAGTAAAATCTAATTCAGTTGTAAAACTGAGGCAGATGTAGAATTTTGAGTCTGTATTCTCAGCCTCATCAGTTCTAATCTGGGTATTTGTAACATGTAAAGGAATATTTAAAATCCAATTCATTTCAGCTATAGAACTAATTTTTAAAAACCTGACTAAACCTATATTTATGACATTTCCCTGTTTCAGGTAAGCCTAGGGAGCATGATTCGAGTGACAGTGGCACAGAGAGTTATGAGAGCTCAGATTCCTTGCTACAGTCTTGGAACAGCCAATCCTCCTTAGTGGATGTTCAACGTGTGCCGTCTTATGAGAGTTTTGAAGATGACTGCAGCCAGTCCTTGTGTCTGAACAAACCCACAATGTCCTTTAAAGACTACATTCAAGAAAGGAGTGACCCTGTAGAGCAAGGGAAACCAGTAATACCAGCAGCAATTCTAGCAGGGTTTACAGGCAAGTATAATATTTTTGTATCCCTTTTTGCCTTTGGGACTCCTCCCCCCATTTCTTTCACTGATTGCATAATGCCTTGTGAGTCTGCATTTCTATTTAGGTAATAGTTACAATGAACATAAGCCCTTCTTGGACGTAGTTGGTACACATCCAACTAGGGTGGAGTGTAAATACTATGTTCTTGCCAAAACCAGGATTAATTAAAGCCACCATGTCACAGCTCGTTCTATGTATATCAAAGCTAAATAAAGTCAGAATTTGGCAACTCTGTCTTGCCCAGTGAAAGTTCCTTTATAAAATGCTAGTTTCAGATGAAATTCCATTTAGTTAGGATCGATTTCAAAATGGAACCTTCCAGTACTGTGAATCATAGCCAACAGATTGGAAAGGAAAGAGAGCTTCTTTCAGGCCATTGCTCTGACTTTTAGAATTGGGAATTTTGATCTGCTGTAAGGAATGCCTACCACCATTTTTTTCCTGATATCAGGCTTACCTTTTAGCCAAGGATCTTTTAAAATGAATAATCCTTCATACTAAAATCCCAAGAGCTAGTCACTTTTGCACATTGTGTGTCTGTGATTTTTAACAACTTTATCTTGTTATTAACAGGTAGTGGGCCTATACAACTGTGGCAATTCCTTCTGGAACTTCTAACTGACAAATCTTGTCAGTCGTTCATTAGCTGGACTGGAGATGGATGGGAGTTCAAACTTGCTGATCCAGATGAGGTAAGTAGTTCAATTGTCATGGATAAAAATGTTTGGTGCCTATTATTTTATATGAGGCTACCAGGAAGGGCAGAGGGGCTTCAGACATCATGTTCAAGCCTGTACTCTGCCCCTTGATGTGTGCAGTAACATATTACAACCTTAAGTTCATATTAAAATATGTAACTATGCAGTCTGTGTTTACCACTCATATTAACTAGGCATATAAAAACAATTCCATGCACTTCCTGGCTTGTATTTTAACATTTCTTAAATGTGTTAAAACAAGGTCCATTCTGAAGATATTCTAAACTAAGATGCAACTCTGACCCAAAACAAGAAAACATTGAAGACTTCGGAGTTCCATTAGCACAGAGTGGTTGCTTCATGATTAAAAATGTGTCAGTTATAAAAATACGTCAGAACAAACACTTCGTTTTTAGAGAGTTACTTTCAGATGCAGTCTTGTGGTTTAGCATCACTTGAATTTCATCATTATCAAAAAAAAATTTTTTTGCAACCTTCTCGACATTTCAGACACCAGAGATGAAACCTTTACCCTTACCTTAGCAGTTCATTAATCTTGTAAGGGCTAAGCATTTTTTTTTTTAACTCTTGTGCCTAGGCAGCCCCAGTTAACTTTACTCATACAACTGCTAGTGATTCAAGCTCATGGCATTTGGAGTAAGCTAAATGACTCCATTACTAAATCCTTAAAATACATTATTTAACAGCACTTAACTAGATGAAATAACTTTCTTTGTCCTGGCTTAAGGTTGCACGACGATGGGGCAGAAGGAAAAACAAACCCAAAATGAACTATGAGAAGCTGAGCCGTGGCCTGCGCTATTATTACGACAAGAACATCATTCACAAGACTTCAGGGAAACGTTACGTATATCGTTTTGTGTGTGACCTACAGAACCTGTTGGGCTATACGGCAGAGGAGCTTCATGCAATGCTAGGAGTGCAGCCCGACACGGAGGACTGAGCGTTGTGATCTTGTGTAATATTGTCAAAGAATGCAAGAACACATGAACTGTGAATTGCGCCCTTCTGCATCAGTCGTTGGTTTTACCGTCTGGCTGTTTTGGAGTGGTGCACTGCTCAGGACTGAAGTGATTTTGTAATCGGAGGAAGTTGAAGGAAAGAAATGGCCTTACTTTCAGGCACATTGGCTTCCGATCTTGCTGTATCCATCCTTTAGAGCAGCATTGAGTGAGGTCAGCACAGTTCCCAGATGTAACCTGAAGACACGAAAGTGCTCCAGGGTTCAGGGTTCTGATTATGTACACTGCCATATAATTAAGGGTGTTACCCATACCAAAGGCTGATAGCCATCAGGAATTTCTGGCACAAAAATGTTACATGTCATGGCATGTGTGATTTAAAAGAGAAAAGGCTAGGTATGGGCATTCTCTTAAAGTGTGTGTGTGTGTTTTATCATACACAAGTTGTATAGCTTCAGAATCAGGTGGAGCAAAGACAGAGATTCCTCACAAGGAGGTGAAAATGATACCATTTCAAAAGTCAGTATATTTGTGTATGTGTGTGTATATATATGTGTGTGGAAGCATGTTCATACAACTCTGGCAATTTAATGCTCCTATTTAATAGTTATTGTATCTTGTAATTTAAGCTAATGTAAGTATGTGATAGGGAGAAAGTAAATGTTTCATTTTGGAACAGCAGCTACAGCATTCTGGAAGCATTTAATGTACTAAGGCTGCAATCCTTTAAGAGTAAGACCCATTGAAAGTGGGACTTTACTTTTAGTAGACCTACATGCAGTTGTCTTGCCAGGGAGTTTATAAGGTAGTATATACAGCACAGGCACATGCCAGTGCCTCTGTTGTGCAAGGAGGTATGATCCACGGCTGACACACTCTGAGCACTTTTTTCAGATGATAGTAGTACAGTCCAGGGCATAAAGGCTCAATTTGACTTTTCCTCCAACTGAAATTGAAATTGTAAATATTGGTTAAAATATATTTATTGATGGAATATTTCTTCTATGCATGTTCTTTTAAAACCAGTTTATATATAATCATTATTTTTCTTTCAGTTGACCATTTCCCCTCCCATTCCCTCACCCTAGTGAATTATCCTGATTAAAATATGAATTCTATTTTTGGAAATAATTCTGACTCCTATTCAGCAGTTAGGAGAAAGATATGTAGCAGCTATTTTTACTGCAAAAAAATTCACTGGAAAAATGTGCTTTGTAAGAACTTATTTTTTATCTGAGGTTGACGTAAATTTAAATGTGCAGTATGAGGTTTAAAAAAAATGCCAAACTTTATTAAAACCTCCTGAACAAAGACCAATGATTTGTGTACATTTGTTTAAAGATTCCCAGTTGTTACAATTAATTCCAAACTTGTACTTTGATCTGTTACATCTCTACATTTTTGACAAGTTACGGGGGTTGATGGTCTTTTCATACCAGTACTAGTTGGTATGTCCATCCAAGGATTTCTTATGGATGCAGGAGTTCTGTTGCGGATAGCTCTGCCAACTGCAATGGACCCTTCAATGGAGCCAGCAGGAGTAAACGTGCATGCATTACTTGGGTAGATGTGATGCGTCCATCAGACTGAATGGGACAGCTTGTTTGTACGTATCATGATACTCAAGAAAACAATGTAAAAGCTGACAAACTGATTATCTACAGTACTCCTCATATTCACTCTACTTGTAAGTTGGAGCATTTAATATATATCTTAGGTTCTGGCCTCCCACGTGGTCTTGATTTGGGCTTTAATACAAAACACTCCCTGGAGTGTTTTTATTACTGTGGGAATTTCCCACAGTAATTTAAAATCCTGTGAAACTTTGCTGTGGGACATGTAAAATAGACCCAGTGAAGGGGGACTTACTACAGTAAATTTTGGGGGAGAATATTTTCTAGGATTAGATGAAATTCTATTGGCAGTTGCATCAGATCTCAGCTTCCCACAAGAAGAGCTTCCTAACACTCTCTCTTACAGTGTCTTTAAGAGAAGAAACCTAATATAGTGATAAATTTGTCTCTTTACAATAGGTTGTTACAAAAAACATTGCCCCCTTCAAACACCCTGGAGCTTGCATCTATGTTTCTCTGCATGAGGCTTTAATCTTTGTATGAATATACAGTCCTATTTCTTAATGGTACAGCTTCTTATTCATATGCCAGACATGTCACTGGTAAAAAACTGGGGTGGGGGGATGGAGAGAGATACCCTTATAAATGGAAGGAATTCAATGCATGTGCTCTTTTTATGAAGGAGTCTTGTATTCAGCTAGTAACTAAGCATGTGAAATGTGGTGCAGTCCTCTACCTCAAAGCCTATGACTAAATATAATTTGTCTCCTGCAAATTCAGCTTTTTCAAAGTGCAGAACTTCTTAAACAACATTTTCTGGTAAGGGGATGTGTGCTAAATATCTACCTTATTTCACAACTTCTGTCTCCATGTCTCCGTTAGTAGTTTTTCATCTGTGAATAATGCCATGGAGTTGCATTCAATGTTAGTCCTACTTACAGTAGACCCATTGAAATGAATGGGACTTCACTAATTTAGTCCCATTCATTTCAGTGGGTTTGCTCTAGGTAGGACTAAGCACCATTCATTTCAAATGGGTCTGCTCAAAATAGGACCCACATTGGACACAACCCATGGAATTTGAAGCGGTACATATGCAGTAGAAGACTTACAACATGTTATTTATTTTTTATAGCCAACTGAGATGCCTTACAAAGATTTCAGAAAATAAAAACAATAATCAAATAAAAAACATTAATTGTTCATACAAACCCAAATGATGTCTTTCTCACCCCCTCTGAATCCTTGGTGCTATCAATGCAAATCTTATATGAAATGGTTCGTTGGGAGGAAATGATCTTGCTCATGAGCAAGATGTTGTACATCTCAGTCCATATTATCATCCATGTATCTACTAGCCTGTTAGCAATCAATGATTTACAGAGAGAAAGGGAGCAAATTCCACCGTATCGCAGCTCTGCCATTACCCCTGATCCAACAATGTCAGCCTGTACAAATGTAATGGAAGGGAAGCTTGCTGCGAGTAATTTTTTTCTTAATTCCATTCTCTTCCACAAGTCTAGTCCAAGGCTAGTGAAATTGACTAGCTTAGATCACAAGAGCTTCTAGTAGAAGATAAACTTTTTAAAAATGGAAATGTGCTGGAGAGGAGGAGCACAAACTATTCAATGAAGAAAAGATTTTTTAAAAGTAAAATATTCTTGAGCTGGTGAGACATGGTGTGATATAGAACAGGCTGCCTTGTATTTTTCTTTTTAGACAGTACATGATGGTGGATATGGACACTTTTTTTTCTTAAAGGTGACTCATCACCAGTGAGGTCACAGGCAGAATCCAGTAGGTTCCCATGACAGCAAAACATGCATCTTTTGTAATTAGAAGTGGGGCAGCTACTGTTCTCAGACACAGAAGAAACAAAAACTTTCCACTTGGCCACGCTGGATAAAAATCTAAGAATTGGAATAATTAAGTCATAGGTACTTACTATGTGAATGTGCATGACTACAAAGTTACAAAACATGTTCTGAATTAATGTGCTAACATTGTGGTCAATTTGGTGTCCTAAACATTACTGTATTTCTATAGGCAATGAGTGCAAAGCCCTGTAATCATTTACAGTAAAGCAGGAGAGATGTTACATCATAGCACTAAAAAAAGTCCTGACTAGCATATTAGTCTCCTAAACAGGGATAAGCTGCCGTTTTCACCATTTGCTCAGTCAAACCCTGATGTGGCGCAACTGTTCACTGTAGTCTTTCATTGTTCTGCATCAGCTATTCACGTGTGCTTTGGAGAGCATGAGACTTCAGGCAGTCTCTTAATGTTAAGCTGTCATGCTTGCTGAGATGACACAAACGTAGAGCTCAGGGTTCAGTTCTGAGAATGGTTTTAATACCAGTGCTCACCATGAGAATATGTGAAGAACAGAGCCCCTGTGAGCATGCGCAGAGTGGCATTCCTTCACCACTAGGTAACCACAACCAGTCCTCTGGCTTTAGGGGGAAAGTTCTTCTAGAGATCAGCAGGCAGGAAGTCAAAGCAGACTTAAGTTCCATCACCTCTCTGAAACACAGCACTGCATAATATGTGGTGGGTTTTCAAAAATAGTCTGGGTGCACTGATGACTTCAGTTTGAATGGAGCCACACCCTGTGCCTGACACACAAGGATGACAACAAGACTTGCTCAGGCCTCTGCCTTTGAGCCTCTCAGAAAAGTAACCAATGGTGTACTGTCTTGTTGCACTTCCAGCTCTGGCTCTAAAAAGAAGAGAGGCTGAGGTAAAGACATGCCATGACAGACAGACAAAAAGGGAGTGATGTTGGGTGTTGCTTTCTTTTAGAATGGGTGCAGAATCTCAGGCCCAGTGCCAAATCCAGCTCTATGGGGTTCCCCAAACAGCCTCCCCCCTCCCCGCAACCACCGTTCATTTGGTGATGTCCTGACTTTTTGTGCAGTTTTTCATCCCTTTCTAAAAGGTTGGAATGCCCCTCCTAAGGCTTTTACTGGCAGGAAGAGCTCAAAGCTCCAATATGCTGGTATTTGGGGTCCCACCCTGTTTTGGACCCAGTCCACCACAGGGATGTGTTCCTGAGAGCCTCTCTGAAATGGACTGTCACCTTCGGGCTGAAAGAGGTTCTACACCTCTGTTTTAGAAAATAGGATTTTGTCTTCCTAGATGCTTGGGTGACCAAGTCTGGACTGTGTTATTTGAGCACTTCACTCATCAGTTCTTCTTAAACAGAAGTAATTTGTTTACATATTTACAACTATATTGCCTATGCTAATATATTCCTAGGCCTTTCCAGATAGTCAGCTTATAGCAAAAGAAATGTACTGCTAATCATTTGTTGCACAGAATCCAAGCATCTTATGCCTGGGAAGCACATGCTCTGGTACAAGGATATCACATTTTCCCTGCACTCTCTGGCTCCAGTACATTGGGCTGGGGAAACTGCAGCTCTTTATCTGGCTACTGCAGCCATTGTGATGGGAGTGCTGTCTGGAATGTGCTTCTGCAACATGCAGATAATGGCGCATGCCTTTGCATGACCTGGAAAATGGGGGTGGGGGGACATCCCTCGTATAGACTCGTGGCAAAATGTGGAAAGCCCCATTGCCAATTTTTTACCCCCACCACTTTGCTGCAGAGAGTTTTAAAGATTTTTGGCTCGAGATGATAGCTGTACTTCTGCTGAGATGAAGAATGACAGCTAAGGGGGCTGGCAGGGCGGTCTCATGAATCATGATCAGGGACAAATCAGGACTGTGCTTTTGAATGTGTGTTTGAAACCCGTTCTGAGTCCAGCAAAACAAAGCACCAGTGAGAAACCATAAAAGAAAGTCTTGCACACTATTCATCCTTAGGGAATGAAGAACGAAAGTGTGTTTGTGTGTACACATTCTGGGACATAAACGGATCACTTTTCAGTACTCTGTCCCGGTCCAAAAAGGTGATCAATACACAGTGACACTGGCTCCGTGCACAGTCTGCCTGCACAGCCCAGGGCTGCAGAACCTCAGACTAGGCGGCCAAATCCAGCCCGGGGGGGGGGGGAGGCAGAAAACCCCACCCCTTCCCCTGGCCCCACCCTTCCCCCAATCACCGGTCACCATGGAATCAGTTTTCTCCAGTCCCTGCATTGTGCAGCTACTTGAGGTTACCTACTGAAGAGGGCAAGGCATTCACCCGGTATATGCATCTCATTATACATACGCTAGTGAAATGCCCATTAATATGATGGACAGAGGTTTTGTGGAGGGAGGGTTTGCATATCTGCAAGGATGCCTGGGTTGAGGGGTGCAGAACATTTCTGTGATACAGTGGACCCACTAGATGCCTTTTGGTGGAGGCTGGATGACAGTGCCAGAGGTGGCAAATGGGTTTGCTTTCCCATCCCCCATGGGGTCCCCAAAAGCAGGGCTTTACTTTCCCCCCATCAGGGTGAACAGCAGGCATTCACTTATATGGAAGGAGTCAAGAATGAACTTGGAAATACTTTTAGATTGGTGTCAAACCCACTCCGCATCCTAATGAGCCCACCGTCCAGGGAAGTTCTTTCTCTCTTTCATTGTGCGTCCCAACTACACAGTCCATTCACTTTGCCCCGTAAAACTCAGTGGAAGCCACTGAGCCAAACACGAATTGTATAGTCCCCCCCCCTGCTGTTTTCCCTTGGTCATGCTAGAGTGCAGGGATAGCTTTTATCACACACACACACATTCTCTCTCTCTCTCTCTCTCTCTGTATCTATCTATCTATCTATCTATCTATCATCTATCTATCTATCTCAGCCTTAAGGCAATACATGACCTTCTAAGTTCACTGTTAAGTAACAGTTTAAGTATTTCTTGAGTTCGTCTTTCTGTTAGTACACAGACAAGGCAAAGGCAAAGATTTAGGCCTAGATAGGCACTGTATCTATCCATTTACTGAAATCTCAGATTCTAGCCTCCTTATGGCATGTTTAGATGGAGAGGCAGATAGTTTATAAAGGCATCTCCTGAGTCCAAACAATTTGGTGAAAATGTGACATGCAAGAGCTGTCAGTTACCTAAAGAATCAGTCAGCGAGTTTTCAGAGTTTACACCATCTCTGCTCCTCCAAAGCCACAATTCTTAGTTAACAGGGCATGCACAGTACCGAAGCATTAGCTTGGATGGAAATTTCCACCACTTCACTTCTAAACAATGCCGCCAGTATATGATGTAGAAGGTCAGAAGGTTCATTTGCTTGGACTATTTCTCTTGCAAGCTTCTGCATGTCCACTTCTCCTGGAGTTTTAGGAGATAGATTATAACATTACCTCTTGCCAAGTACTTGTTTCTATCCATAAATGCATCCAAGCTTCTGATGTAGAATGTTTCCTCTGCCTTCCTATAACTGCATGTTACACAACATACATGAGAGGAGCAAACCACATTTAAAGCTCATATGACTGTGGCATCCCACATCTCTGATGCACAACATTGTTGCACATAATCAAGAGCATAAGTAAGAATGCTGTTACTTATGGTAGTACATTTTAGAGGAGAGCGATGTTACCCACCTGGGACCTTCAGGGCAAAGTCATCATTTATTCTGAAAAAACATGTTTTTTAAATTAAAAAATAAAAAAATTCTTAAATTATGGCCGTGTACCTCAGACCATCAATTCCTGTGGTGAAATGGCAAATGGCTCATGAGTCCATGATAAAAACTAAGATATAAAGCAAGGGTAAGGAACCTCAGGCCCGGGGGCCAGATCCAGCCCTCCTGTGGTCCCAGTCCTGCCCTCTGCAGTTCCCCAGTTGGCCAGGCCCCCTTCCTCATCCCCACTTGTTTGGTGGTTTCCTGGCTTCTGCGTGGATTTTTCCCATTCTAAAAGGCTGAAATGCCTCTCCGAAGGCTTAGTTACTGGCAGGAAGAACTTGAAGCTATGATATTCAGGGGCAGGGGGATTTTGATAATTTTGGCCCCAAACCTTTTGCCTTCAGCCTCACCCAGCACTGGAATGCGTCCTCCATCCCTCCCCGAGAGCGTCTCCAAAATGGAATCTGGCCCTCCATCTGAAAGAGGTCCCCTGCCCCTGATGTCGATCATGACAGCCAAATCAAAATGTAGCTCTTTCTGCTTTCCAGTGCAGCTGTTCTGGATAAGTAGCATGAAGGGAATGAGGAAGCACAGCTAAGTCAATAAAATGGAGAGGAGGAGGATCATCTAAGCTGCCTTGGGTCTAGCGTGTCTAGCGGGCCATAGGATTGCTCTCTAAAATAAATGCATATCAGATAGACATTGCTAGGGGAGCACAAGTTCTACAGCATTAAAGCATGCATGATTTGTCAGTGGAGATTAGGGATGTACAGATTTGGCTAAACCTCTTCCGTCTGCATTCTGCAGATTATCAGGCGACTTTCGTTCTGTTGTCTGCTCATTGATGGAATCAGATTTTTTTTTTAAGGATGTATGAGAATTTCATTCTGCTTGCACAAGTGCACACTAGCATTAATGTGCATTTGTGCAAATCCCCCCCCCCAGTAAAACAACTAGTCCGCAAGTCCACGGAATCCATGTGACTCTGAAAAAGCTGATCCGCTGTGGAATTCATAGAAATCTAATTTCATCTGAATCTGTTGCAGATTCCTCCAACATCCCCTGTCAAGACATTACCATTCTTACATGATGGCTGCCCCAGAGGAATGCTGCTTGAAACTACCCACCCCATGGATCACCTTCACCTCATGGAGACGAGACAGTGCCACTGAGCATGCACAAATCTAGCATTGCCTACACATTACCTAGCAATACTTCCCCTTGATTTTCACCACGTGCATTAGTGGTTTTGCATGGAGAGAGAAAGGACAAATGCCCTGTGAATGCAAAGAAGGCATCAAGCTTCAGTTTTGAAGTGTTCCGGTGACATGTTACAGCTGGAAGTTTAAAAATTACGGAGTTCTACAAAGAATTGGCAAATTCAAACCACCGTTTGTCAAAAGTACAACATCGTCTAAGAATTGCTTATCGAAATGAAATTAATACAAGGAAGCCCTAATCAGTTCTTCTATCTATCTATCTATCTATCTATCTATCTATCTATCTATCTACACACACACACACACACACACACACACACATACACATACATGCTGCTGATCAGTGGCACTGATGCAGATGACTTCAGGGACTCATACTGGAAGTTAAAGGTGATTGCCAGTGTTATTACCCAATTAGGTTAAAGGCAAGGTACGCACGGTTTTGTGACATCTGTAACGTGACTGCTCTAAACCTAAAAAATCCCCACTTCTGCCCCTAAAGCCCCCCTTGTAAGCACTTTGATGGGCCAGTCTCATCCATCAGATGAAGTAATAACCCTCTCTCAGCTTTTTGTTTAGCTAATAACTAAAGCTGTTTAATGGTGTTATGGATGGGTACAAAATGTTTATCCGATGGGTTTTATTTTTTTTTCTTTCGGTTTCTCCCTCTCCCTCTCTTCCTCTCTCTGTCTCACCCTCCCCACTTAGCAGGCTGCCGGGGTGGGGGGGAGATCGCTCTTGCCAGCAGTCTGAATTGTTTGCTTGCAAAGGGCTTTGGAAATCAGGCCAAGAGCCCCAGGTTGCCCACTCCTGGTTTAGAGGGAAGGCAAGGTCCACCACGTGACTTCAACTATACTGGTCCATGTGTAGCCCTCAAAATAAGGCCATTTGCAAAGGAGCAAAATAGGGTGAATATCTTTGATAATCTGGGTATAAGTGCAGGAGGAAAATGTATGGTGATGTGGCAGCTGCAGAGGGGAGAGATGGGGTTTGGAACTACCTATGCCTCTGACCTGTTTGTGCACATGCATGGTTACACATAAAAAAAAGAAGTGCAAGAAAGCCAAGTGGCTGTCTGATGAGGCTTTACAAGTAGCTGATGAAAGAAGGGAAGCGAAAAGCAAGGGAGAGAGGGGAAGATATATCCAACTAAATGCAGAGTTCCAGAGAATAGCAAGGAGAGACAAGAAGGCCTTCTTAAATGAGCAATGCAAAGAAATCGAGGAAAACAACAGAATGAGAAAGACTAGAGATCTCTTCAAAAAAATTGGAGATCTCAAGGGAACATTTTGTGCAAAGACGGGCATGATAAAGGACAAAGAAGGCAGGGACCTAACAGAAGCAGATGAGATTAAGAAGAGGTGGAAAGAATACACAGAAGAACTATACAGGAAAGATCTGAATGTCCCTGTTAGCCATGATAGTGCAGTCACTGAACTTGAGCCGGACATCCTAGAGAGTGAAGTCAAGTGGGCCTTAGGAAGCATTAGTAACAACAAAGCTAGCGGAGATGACAGTATTCCAGCTGAGCTATTTAAAATCCTAAAAGATGATGCTGTTAAAGTGCTGCATTCAATATGCCAACAAATTTGGAACACTCAACAATGGCCACAAGACTGGAAAAGGTCAGTTTACATTCCAATTCCAAAGAAGGGCAACGCCAAAGAGTGTTCAAACTACCGCACAATTGCGCTCATTTCACATGCCAGCAAGGTGATGCTCAAAATCCTACAAGCTAGGCTTCAGCAGTATGCGAACCGAGAACTACCAGAAGTACAAGCGGGGTTTCAAAGAGGCAGAGGAACTAGAGATCAAATCGCCAACTTTCGCTGGATCATGGAGAAAGCAAGAGAATTCCAGAAAAACGTCTATTTCTGCTTCATTGACTACGCTAAAGCCTTTGATTGTGTGGATCACAACAAACTGTGGCAAATTCTTAAAGTGATGGGAGTACCAGACCACCTTACCTGTCTCCTGAGAAACCTGTACGAGGGTCAAGAAGCAACAGTCAGAACCAGACATGGAACAACCGAGTGGTTCAAAATTGGGAAAGAAGTATGACAAGGCTGCATATTGTCGCCCTGCTTATTTAACTTATATGCAGAATACATCATGAGAAACGCCAGGTTGGATGAATCACAGGTCGGAATTAAGATTGCCGGGAGAATTATCAACAACCTCCGATATGCAGACGATACCACCCTAATGGCAGAAAGCGAAGAGGATCTCAAGAGCCTCTTGTTGAGGGTGAAAGAGGAGAGTGCAAAAGCTGGTTTGAAACTCAACATTAAAAAAACTAAGATCATGGCATCTGGCCCCATCACTTCCTGGCATATAGAAGGGGAAGAAATGGAAGCAGTGACAGATTTTACTTTCTTGGGCTCCAAGATCACCGCAGATGGTGACTGTAGCCATGAAATTAAAAGACGCTTGCTCCTTGGGAGGAAAGCTATGGCCAACCTAGACAGCATAGTCAGAAGCAGAGACCTCACCTTGCCGACAAAGGTCCGTCTAATCAAAGCTATGGTTTTCCCGGTAGTAATGTATGGCTGTGAGAGCTGGACTATAAGGAAGGCTGAGCGCCGAAGAGTTGATGCTTTCGTACTGTGGTGCTGGAGAAGACTGTTACGAGTCCCCTGGACTGCAAGGCAGTCAAATCAGTCAATCCTAAAGGAAATCAACCCTGAGTGCTCATTGGAAGGACAGATCCTGAAGCTGAAGCTCAAATATTTTGGCCACCTAATGCGAAGAGAAAACTCTCTGGAAAAGACCCTGATGCTGGGAAAGACTGAAGGCGAAAGGAGAAGAGGACGGCAGAGGATGAGATGGCTAGATAGCATCACTGATGCAATGAATATGAACTTGAGCACACTCCGGGTGAGAACGCAGGACAGGAAGGCCTGGCGTGCTATGGTCCATGGGGTCACGAAGAGTCGGACACGACTGAACAACTGAACAACAACAACAATGGTTACACATACGTGCCTGGCTCTGTTCATCCACCATCCCTTACACAGCTGGTAACATTTTTACTTCATGCTTCCTCCAAGAGCCCAGAGAGGAACACAAGGGGCCAGGCCTGTGAGGGCAGGGGGTGGGGGTGGGGGAGGGGTGGCAGAGCAGCCAAGCCCATTTGGGAAGAGGCCCAGAAAATGCCGGGGTCAGCCCTGCTGGATTGAAATCACCAACTGCGATCTATTTGTAGGCCAGCTGATTTTACTTCCTTGAGATCCACACACTCTATGGAGTAAGCCATCTTGCTGCCTAAAACCATGTCTTCTTTTTATGCGGAGTCATTCTGTGAAACTCCTCTAAATATTAGGGAAAACTCTTACCACACTTAGCAGTATTGAGTCCCCAAGAAATGCAACCAGCTGCAGTAACGGTGGATGATGCCAGAAACTATCCAGTCCATAATTCACCAGTAAGTAGGGATGTGTGGATTTTGTGAAATATGTTCCATCTGTGTTTTGTGGACTGTCAGGTGCCTTTCATTCCATTGACGGAATTTGATTTTTTCCAATTTCTCGCATCTGCGCAAATTCACATTTGTGCAAACTCACAATTGCAAAAATGCACAACCCCCCCCCCCCAATGCACAAATCATCCTCCCCAAATGTGCATTTCCATGCTTTAGCCTATGGGGAAAATGTGCATTTTCAGCCAGTTTTTTTTATTTTACATATTTTCCGTGTGACTACATTTGCACAAAATCTGGAAAGTTAAAAAAAAAAAAAACAGTCCACAAGTGTGCAAAATCCATGTAACTAGGGAAAAGCTGGTCTGCTGTGGAATCTGTGGGTCAGATTCATAGAAAATTGAACTCATTTGATTCTGTTGTGGATTTCTCCAACATCCCTACTAGTAGTCTGATCAACCAGCCTGACTCATTATTCTGTTGTGCTGACATGTCATCAGCTCATCTGTGATGGGCCAGTGACTCAGCTACTTGGTCCTTCTTTACTTTAAAAACCCTTTGCCCTAATTTGTAAGTTTAGGGCTGGTGAGCTGTTGGGGGGAACTTGCTCAGGGGATGCCTGCTAGCAGCGTAGAAAATTAAACCAGCGATACCCTACATGGTTCCTATTTATGAGGAGTCAGGGAGTGCACTGTCAGAATCCTTGCAAAACACAGGCTGCCACGATGAGACTGATGCAAGGCTGGTAGGTATCACATGAAACCGTGACAATGCAGTGGTGACAAAATGAAATTAACTGTGCATCCAGATGGGCAGTTATCCAAGCAAATCTGATACCAATATTTCAGCGAGGAAGGCGTGCGGAGCCCTCCACACTGCATCCTGGCAATGCTTGAATGATGGGAGAAAAAGCCAGGGATCCCTTACTGAAATCCACAAGACCCACCTGCTGACCCCAGCTGATTTAAGCCAAACTGTGTCCCCTGTAGCATTCTGGAAACAATAGCTCAGGGGGCCTGTCATCATCATTCTCCCCACCCCAATAATTCAGCCATTGGATCTTGGCACCTACCATTTGCTCTCCACTTCTGTTGGTGTGCACACATCAGTGCCAGCTCCAGGCTTTTGAGGGCCTTTGGACAAGGCACCCTCAATGGCCCCCCTCCCCTGGTGAGCCTGTCCTACTACCATCATCGTCACCAGTTGCAGTTGTTCTTTATCCACTTTCCCCTCATTGCTGGCACTTGCTTGTTTGGCACACAGAGCAAGTAGGCAGCGGCATCTCCTCCTTCTCCTCCTCCTCCTCCTCCTCCTCATCCTCACCACCACCGTTGTCTGGGCCAGAGCAAGAGGCAGGTGAACAAGCAGGTTGCCATGGCGAAGAGGAGGAGAAAGCCCAGGAGGCTTTTGCTAGTGGGCCCCTGCTGGGATGGGGGCCCTGAGCAGGTGCCCAACCTTGCCTACCTTTGATGCCAGCCCTGGTGTGCATATGTAGATGTATATGCATGCATCTGAATGGGCCCGTCCCAGAATAATTTTCCATAAACAGGGGGTTCTGTGGCAGACTCACAAGGGTTCCCCCAGCAAACAATATGAAATTGTGGAAGGGAAAAAGTTTGAAAAGCACCTGCTTTTAGAGGTGAAACAGCCCAAACAGTTCACAGAATTTTTGCAAGAAACAGCTGTCTCACAGACCTGAAGATTTGACACCTGAACTCTGACTCAGATGTTCTTATCAAATTGTACCCTCAAAGAATGTGCCTCTGAATACCTTTCATGCAGTGTCCTTTTTGTATCCACTCCAGCAGAGCCAAGATAATGGATGTACACAGTTTAAGCATCTTCTAACAAGTTTTACCTGAGCTTAACTATCTGCAGAACCTTAACTGAACTGATGTACTGGCAGGGGAGTGGGTGGGGTGGGGAGCCAGGAGGAGACAAGAAAGAGACAGAGCTTGATACACCCACTGTTACAACACAGCTCTTATTCGGTGATGATTTTTATCTCCAGTGTACATTTGATAGCACAGTACTATTTTAATTATTGGGGAGGATGGGGGCGGGGGGAGAGCCCTATATACTTCAAAATTGGTTTTGCTTGTAAAGGCTTGTTCTGTTCCCTGTACCCTTGCGATTTCCAGCAAGTTACGAACAGGTTGAACATTCAAGGATAAAATAATGCTGAGGCAAGACTGAGCTTGCTTTTGCCGCATGGTATCCTGCTAATTCAACAACACCCTTTTTTATTATTAAAATGGCTTTGGGGCAGTCTAAAGCAGAGTTTACTATAAACTGTCCCCGGAATAGTTATTGATCGAACTCTGTAGAGCTCTTAGCAACTGCACTGCTCTGCTTGGATTTAAGGTTCAAAGCTCTTAGCTGACTACCAGGAGTGTGTGTGTGTGTATGTGTGTGTGAGTGTGTGTTGGGAGGGGTGGGGTGGGGAGGCTAATATCCCTATTCTGCATGTTTTTTACTGGTTTCTAGTACAGGATTGTAATGTAGTGCCTTCCTTTGGACCCTGATGTGCCCACTGGGAGGGCCTAACATTACACTCCAGCAAATGGAATGACAGAATGAAATTTAACAGGGATAAATGCCACGTTCTGCACCTAGGAAAGGAAACCAAATGCACAAGATGGGGGATACTTGGCTCAACAACACTACAAGCGAGAAGGACCTTGGAATTGTTGTTGATCATAAGCTGAATATGAGCCAACGATGTGATGTGGCTGCAAAAAAGGCAAATGCTGTTTTCAGCTGCATTAATAGAAGTATAGCTTCCAAATCCTGGGAAATACTAGTTCCCCTCTACTCAGCACTGGTTAGGCCTCATCTGGAGTACTGTGTGCAGTTCTGGACACCACACTTTAAGAAGGATGCAGACAAACTGGAGAGGGTTCAGAGGAGGGCAACAAAGATGATCAGGGGACTGGAAACAAAGCCCTATGAAGAAAGACTGGAAGAACTGGGCATGTTTAGCCTTGAGAAGAGATATGATAGCACTCTTCAAGTACCTGAAAGGTTGTCACAGAGAAGAAGGCCAGGATCTCTTCTCGATCATGCCAGAGTGCAGGACACGGAATAATGGGCTCAAGTGACAGGAAGCCAGATTCCGGCTGAACATCAGGAGAAATGTCCTGACTGTTAGAGCAATACAACAATGGAACCAATTACCTAGGGAGGTGGTGGGCTCTCCCACACTGGAGGCATTCAAGACGAGGCTGGACAGCCATCTGTCAGGGATGCTCTGACTTGGATTCCTGCACTGAGCAGGGGGGTGGACTTGATGGTCTTGTAGGCCCCTTCCAACCCTACTATTCTATGATTCCAAAGGCCACTTTTGTTACAGAAGAGTCACTGGGGAGGGCCGCTTTGGAGCCTGCATGTGTACACACATGAACTCGATTCTTTCCCCATCTCCCACTTTGCAGTTGCAGTGCCTCCACAGCTCCAGATGTGTTTGCAAAGGTAAACAATATGATAAGATACTTTATTGCTCAAAGCCATAGGCCACCACAATGTACACTAAAAAGAGAGAGAAAGAAAGAAAAAAAAACAGTACAGTCACATATTTGTATATACATAAATTCATACATCCAACAGAATCATCCCTAGTAGGCTGTTTGGGCTTTGGCACGTATTTTCCTTGCTGTCAAGGCAAATTTTGCTACCTGGGCAGTGCTGAAAGCATCAGTGCCAGAAAGAAGGACACATATCTGTTCTAAAGGTGTTCTATTTAGGAGGCTCTGGGAAATAATGGCAAGAAATTTATGCCTAGGGTGGTCATAGAGAGGGCATCTTAGTAAGTAATGAGAGACATCCTCAACCTCCCCAGACCCACAGATACAGAGTCTCTTACACATGCACATGGTATTTTGGAGCAGTGGAAAAGGGAAAAGTTTAATCACTCCTCCTTCCACCAACCTCCTGACACTCCTCTTCTCCAAAACATCTCTCCCTAAAGTAGCTCTGCTGTAACAAAATATCCCGTGAACATGTGCTAGCAGTTGGTCTGCAGTGATGGAGATACAATTCAAAACGAAGGGCGCAGGGCTTTGTGCTTAATATTCCATGGGAACACAACAGCAACAACAGATATAAGTCCACGCCTTTAGTGGAGCAGGCAGAGATAACAAGGCTCAATCTAATGTGCAAAATGATGCTGAAATTAAATGGTCGCGGGTTGATCCTACATGTTGGCTTGATCAAGGGGATTACAAAGCAAGGTCTTTTAGGGTGCAATTTTAACTAGATAGGCGACCGCCTATCCTAAGCAAGGCAGGAGAGGCATGGGGGGGATTGTTCCCTCTGCGCCTCTCCTCCCTTGCTATTTTTCGCTTGACAGCCTTTTTCGGCTGTCTAGCAGCGGTGGGGCCAACTGGAGAGGAAGCTGCTGTATGACACAGTGGATGTGTCGTACGCACAGCCCTGCTCTCCCCACCCCAGAACACCCTCCAGCTCCACCCCTCTTCAGTCACTCCACACTCCTCTTGCGAGTGTGGAGGATGGGGCTTCTCCACGCTGCCTCAGTGCAGACGAGGTCGGTTCCCAGAAATGAGCATATCCTACGGCCTGCTAGACAGTGTCTAGCGGCCATAGGATTGCTGTCTTAGTGGGACTGAACAAACCACAGTGATTTCCCCACCACCACCCCAAACCCAAGGAAAAGAAAGCAAAACCTCCAGAAGCAAACGTCAAATTATGCAACTGGCATTGGATTGGCTGCTTTGAGCCTCTGACCTCTTTACAGCTTTGACCTGACCTCGTACTCCAGTCTAGCAGAGTAATGGCAGCCACACCTTGTATGGGCTCCTCCCAGCTTGCCCTGCATGGAGTCAGGTAGACACGCTTGCAGAAAGGCAGCCAAGCCTTGTCTGTGCAGTTATTCCTGGAAGCTCAGTTGTTGTTATAAAAGATAATACTCTCAAAGTAGGATCAGTACAGGCCCAGCAGCTGAAGGGTGCAGTGGTGTAAGGCGAGGAACAGACATGATCACGTCCGGAGTTCAGACACTCCACAAGGTAGCAATTAACATAGCAGCAACGGCATGCAGCTTAACAGGGTGGATCAGCCTTGGGGTGTGTTTTGTTTTACAAGTCAACCCCCCATTTTTATTTTTATTTTCCGAGATCAGGAATCTGATCTTGAAAACACCACAGCAGGTCTGGGCTGAAACCTGGAACAGAACGTCTTGACCGACAGACAGCCATGAACAGCAGTCAGGGGACGTGAGTGCATTTCCTTGCTGCAGCACTCCCTTTGTGATTTTAACAGGCAGCCTGCTTAACATGGCATGTTGCTTATTGCGCTGGTGGCGATTCTCTCATTTTGACCACATATCTTCACTCCCAAAATTATATATACATACATATATGTACAGAAGTGCATGCACACGCACGCACACATACACACAAATATACATATAAGAAAGTCTAAGAGAGTGTTTTAAATATACACGTTTTGAGCTAAACCTTTCAGCTTCCACCCTAGAACCAGGGATGGAAGAAACATAAAAAGACATACAGCCATCATTTGAGCAGAACCACCACCAGCACCCTGTAAACCAAATGCTCCTTGCACCAATTAATCATGGAAGCAAAATATACCTAGATAGCATGTAGTCATTAGAACAGCAGACTAGGGGGCAATCTACATTACAACTTTAAACTGGTTTCAAACCTGTTTTTAGTGATTATGGCTACCAAATACAGGAATTCTGGGACTTGTAGCTCTAGGAAGAGGGGCTGCTTGGGCGGGGGACAGGGGCAAAGAATTATCTAGCAAAGAATTCTCATTACCCTCATGAAACTGCAGGATCCCTTTAGATAAACCGGTTTGAAACCAGTTTAAAGTTGTAATGTAGATTGGCTCCTAGGACTAGAGAAGCCACAGTTCAGATCCCCACTCAACCATGAAGCTCACTTGGGCCAATCACCATCCCTCAGTCTAACCTACTTCACAGGGTTGTTGGGAGAATAAAATAGGGTGGGGAGCTGTGCACACCCTCTGAATTCCTCTGAGGACAGGCGGGATATACATGTAATAAAGAAAGAAAAATAACTTGCATACCCCTGTGAGGAGGACAGCCCAGGGAAACCTGAAATCAGCCAGATATGCCAACACAACCCTTTGTCCTGTTGTCTCCAGGGGTGCAAAGACAGAGCAGTTAGGCATTAGCAAGGGTCAGTACCAAAGGCAAGGTCTGAAGGCAGTCCACAAAAGGCCAAAGTAGTACAGAAAACCACAAGGCAAACTACAACACAAACATTCTCCCAACACTCTGTGCCTAGAAATGAAGGCTTATAAGCTTAAGGGCACAATCCTATGGCCGCTAGCCAGTGGCTAGATGACCATAGGATGTGTCGGTTTCCTGGAACCAACCTCGGAGCCCGCACTCCAAGGTCAGTTCCCGGAGAACCGACCTTTCACCCTCCCACACTGCCTCACAGGCAGTTCAGAATGGCCCCGCACTCCGCACTTGGAAGAGGAGTGTGGAACAGCGAAAACGGGGCATTCTGGGGGGCGTTCTGGGGCAGGGAAGGCGGAAAAGCTGGTATGACACATCCAACGTGTCATCTGGCAGCCACTTCCCTCACTCTGCCTTTCCATGGCTAAGCAGCCAAAATCAGCTGCCTAGCCGCAAATGCGGGGTGGCTGAAGCACAGAGGGGACAATTCCCTCCGCACTTTTCCTGCCCTGCATTGGATAGGCGGCTGCCTCTGAGTTTGGAGGCAGCTGCCTATCCTGGTAGGATTGCTCCTTAAGCCTTCAAAGCCCCATTCCAGAGCACAGCTGCAGGCCATCAGTTCCACCTGAGGAATGGTCTACTCATGAAGATAGCCTTACTCATGAGTATCCCTTTATTCATGAGAAATCCTTTTTCCTCAGGTAAGCACTCCTGTGTCTGGCAGCCAACAGATCCTGCCCTTTGAGGGCTAGATGGGCTGATCAATTGCATTTCTGTACTCCCTGTCTGGAACCAACGAAGGTGGTTTACAAAAATTTCAGAACATAAAAACCGCAATTAAATCAAAACACAGCAAAACATTTCAAAACAACCTTAAAAAGCTGTAACAATTGAAAAAGCCAAGTTATAAAGATGGCTGCTCGGTGTCTGCCTCCGATTCTGGGAGGGGGCTGTTTGCATCTTGAGGGGAAGGTTCGACTGCTGTCCCCCCTGAGGGCCCAGGAGGACCCCCCTGATCTGCATCAAGGCCCCACAGCACAGGCTGCTCCTCCATGCTGTTGGATCAGGGAGCTCCGAGGAGGACTCCTCCAGAGGGGGCAGGCCAGCCTCCTCCCATTGCGCCTGCAGTGTGGGAGCTGCTTTAGTGGAAAAGAAACGAGAGAGCCCTCAACTGCATGTGGGGGATTCCACAGTATAGCTCTTCTCCAAGTCAGCAGTGGCCCAATTCCTTTGAGGAGCACAGCTGGTGTGAGGGAAGACCTGTGGTGTGGGTGTCATCTTCACATGGCCCAGGGCTTTTTGAAATGGCTGAAATCAAATGCGTTTCAACTCATGATGAAAATCACCACACCTATATATCAGATTAAACCATTGATCACTGATTTAAGACAATGGTTCCATTGTGTAATAATTCATAGTAATTGGTTTCACTATCAGATCATATTGACTTGTAACCAGATGGAGACTTTACACAACCCAGGCGCATAATCCTGAAGCTTTGGACAGATAGTTCTCATGCCTTTTGCACTACCGAATGATCTCCTTAGAGACAAGGTGGGCAGTTATGAAACCAACACAGATAAGACCGGATCTGTTCAAGGAAGGGATCCTTGAAGGGAGGTACTTGCTGAGTGCGGTTGACTACCCTTCCTCTTCTGAATCAGTACAGCCGCTTGATAACTAACAGCTGTAAACACAGTCAGCTTTGCTGTTTCAGATATTTGCAAAATGTCCTCCAAACATCCCAGCAAAATGAATAAATAAAAAAATTAAATAATATTAAAAAATTGTACACATCCTGATTTTTTAAAAGTTATACAAGGTTGTAGGCAATAGAGGGTAAATGGTTCCTTTTAACATAAGAGTGGAAAGTGAGAAGGCGGGGGAACCCCGCCACACTGGCAGAAGGCTGATTTCTTTCATCTTGGCAGAGCTGAGGCTCTATGTAGGTGCAGCTGCCTTGGCAGCAAGCCTAGGAGCGTAGGTGTTGTTCTCTGAACAAAAGTTCAGGGCTGCCAGATGAGCCGTATCACCTACATAGAGAACTTTGTCCTTTAAGCCAACAAATGATTTGCTTCAGTATAACAGGCATAAATGTCCTCCATTCGCCTGACAATCCCTATAAAATATATGGAAACAAAGGCTTCTGTTCCGTTTTTTATTTTAATCTTCCAAGCCGGCGATGTTTATCACATTCAAGGTTGTTTGCTGCCACTGATGACACAACACCTTAGAACACTGATACAAAGCCTTTCCTTGCAGCAGTATGGTGCCCCCCGCCCCGAAATCTGCATGGCCATGTGATCATGTGTAATTGGGGCGGGGGTGATACTAAAAATTAACCAGTGCTAGATTTCATGCCGGTTTGGTGCCAGCAATAAGCCAGTTGCCACCCAGAAGAGAAAAGTAACACAAGACCCTTGCACCGAGAGGGCTTTAGGCTCATAGAAGTATTGTGGTTGGGGGAAGAGGTGTGCGGCCATCTGGGGAACCCTAGAAGGCCAGATTGGGATCACTGGAGGGTTGGATTTGGCCTGCAGTCCTGAGGTTGTGCACCCCTGGTTTAAGGCTTCAGCATGGTGGCTTTTAACAAAGGGCAAATGACTTATCACGTGCATATCGCTGATGAAAATGCCCACGCTAGCACAGGTGAGCAATATGTGGTCTTAGGGCCCCCACATGGAGCACTGCGACATGGAAGCATTATTGAGCATACCATATGAAGCTAGCAGGGCTGGCCCAAGACATTTTGCTGCCTGAGGCACCCCCGCAAGTCAAGATGCGTTATACCCCAAATTAGCTGAATTATTTTGGTACAGGTGACAGAAAATGCCATAAGCACCTCTCTTCTTCCATGGCAGTAGAAATACAATAACAACAAAGTAAATAACTAAGAATTTGCTGCCCTTTTATGACACTCAGAATTTCCTGCCTGAGGCAGCTGCTTCACTCTGCCTCATGGTAGGGCTGGCCCTGAAAGCTAGTCCCAGAGATGACAGGGCTTGAACATGGGACTTTCTATATGCCTAAGATATGGTCACTTCCCCCAAAGTGATCACAATTGAATTGGCCCTTCCCATATGGATGGGCATGGGTGTGTTTGGGGATGGGAAGAGAAGGCTTGACATTGAGTACTGAGGATGGGGAAGTCAAAGTTGGGCAGAATGTGCTCAAAAGGTGATGTGATGGGCCAAAACAGACATTATTTAAATGTGTATCTAGCAGCCACATCTTCTTTCTTTCTTTCTTTCTTTCTTTCTTTCTTTCTTTCTTTCTTCATTTTTACTTTGGAGTAGTTGTCAGACCCCTGATCTGGATCAGGACTCTAGCATGGGGGGTTGGGGGGGATTTAAGGTCTGAATCAGGCCCACTGCTGCTACTCTAGTGTGGAAATGAAAAGGAGACAGGGCTGCTGGACTACTGGACACGCCTCTGAAGTAATGTCTGCTTTGGCCCTAAGTTTGGTCAGGAAAGGTTCCACAAAAGAGGAATACTTTGAAAATGTATGTTAAGCAGGAGAGAGGAGGGGCTATAGGAATACAGAACAGCCTTCCCCAACCTGGTGCCCTCCAGGTGTTTTGGATTACAACTCTCACCAGCCTCAGCCAGCCTGGCCAATGGTCCATCTTAAAGGGAGTTGTTGCCTGAAATGTCTGGCAGCCACCAGACAGGTTGGGTAAGGCTGATATAGAGGGAAAGTTGGGTAGATTGACAGAGACCTGGGAACTGTTCCCAGCCTGGAGAGAGAAGCATGCCAGAAGGCACAGAGGAAGGAAGAGGAGAAGAGAAATAGAGGAGATGGTAGATAGCAGATGAACAGAACAGAGTAGATACACCGAGAAGAGAAATAAGAGGCAATGACTTATAATCAGAGGTAGAGAGCTAAAGAAGCTTAAATAAATAGAATAGAGCCTTGAAATTGATTTAGAAAATCTCCATGGGGGAGGCAGCACAGGGCATGAAGCAGGGGCATTGAATCTCTTTCAGCCCAGGGGCCCAAATTCCATTTTGGAGAAGCTCTCAGGGGTCGTTTTCCAGTGGTGGGTGGGGCCAAAGGCAAAATGGGTGGGGCCAGATGCAAAGGAGGTGGGGCCAAAAATACCAGCATATTGTAGCTTAAAGCCCCTACTACCAAAGGGAGAGGCATTTCTCCTGTCTGAATAGGGAGAAAACTGTGCAAAATCCAGGAAACCACCAAACACAGGGTGGTCAGGAAAAGGGTGGGGCAAGGAGAAGGGTGTGTGGCCCTGTAGGGAACCCCAGGTGACCTAAACTGGGCCCCTTGACCTGAGGTTCTGTACAATGGCGTAATGGATATGGAAGACAAAAATGGGGAAAATGAACAATCAGAGAAGTAGAAATATACAGTTAGTGTCATAGCAGAATCCTCGCCATACAGCTGATAGCTGAACCGTAAGAATGCATCTGGTGAGACCATTTGGAAAACATGGAAGCAGAAGGACTAGACTTGTGGTACCCTGTGTAGAGTAGGACTGAAAAGGGGACAATTCGCATGTTGCCTCTGCATCATCATAATGATGGCTGGAGAAGATGCTCCACAACAGCCAGGCCCATCATGTGGGTCCCGCTCATTGGACGATGAGATGACTTCCCACAGCAATACCTGCCCTGGGCTGACTGATGTAGGAAATAGACATGTCAACTGGATGACCCACTTAGCCTGGGTAGTTCTGCTTTTTCCAGGGTTCATTCATTACCCATCAGGTTTGGTAAGAAGATCTGTGTTCAGTCTTTAGATTCGTTTCCTGTTTTCTCACAGAAATGTTCAGTGTGATGAAAAATTCTTAGCTGTAATTATGAGACCAATCACCAGTTGGCCAAAGGTTAGCCAATAGGCACATACTGGATCAGCAAAGTGATGTCACTTTATTGAAATCCCAAAATAGGATGGAGTTTGTTACCACTTTCTTTTCAAAGGCATTGCATAAGGAGTGCTTAGAATTAACCAAAGTGGATAATAAATCCTTCTTACCTAATAAATCGTTTACTGTGCTTCTGACGGGCTAGAGGCAAAATTGGCTGTTTTGATATGTATACATCCCACAGTTAGTCCTTGATGACTCTTTATTTTAGTATTGCTCTGTATGTGCCTTGGTCTGGCATGGGAATGTATATAACAGCGTAGTGCTAATTCCTCTGACATCGCAAACAGACATTCTGATTATGCAAAGTGGCTTTTTCTTTAGGGCAAGGGTGGGCAACATTTTGTCTGTCTGTGGCTGCATTGCCTCGCAGGTAATCTGTCAGCGGCTACGGGTAATCTGTTGGTGGGCAGGGCTGCATGAAATTAGGCTGAGGCCTGCATGAAATGTGGCTCCAGGACTGGAGGTCATCCATCCCAATTATATAAGGCTTAGCGTGGCTTGATCTGTGCCACCCAATCAAGCTGCCCCTTGAGTAAAATGCCAGCTAGGTAAGGATGTCTATGTCTCTCCCTCCACTCTCTTTTTTGGACCATTCCCCAGTGCTAGGCACTATTTTTCTTGTTTTTGAGAGGACTAAGGAGTCTCTTCCCCTGAAGAAAGGCCATGCTGCCTTGAAGAAAGGTGCCAGCTCTCCTTCACTGTGCTTGTATGATTAGCAAGCTACAGCAGGAGGACTGGAACTGTGTCATCTAGGGATGTATGAGAAATTTGTCTCAGTTCATTTTTTATTGGGACTTACCCAGTTCTCACCTTCTGGACCGAACACAGACTCAGACACAAGCTGCAGTCAAAGTACATACATTTCCAAGCTTGCAATGTGATGCATGGACCCCCCACCCCATGTGTTCGACAGCATGCATACATTTGAAAAATTGCATGAAAAAATGCGTACTTTTGAAAAATGTGCACAAATGCACTTTCATCAATGAGAGAAGGATGCGTACATTTCAAAGATGCACACAATTGATGCATACGTTTGGGAAAACAAAACACCTGGTGTTTTCATGTGAGGAGAAGAAGAAAAACAAAGCTGACAATTTGATACGGACTCGAGTATCAAGATGGAATTCGGGAAATATTAGTGATTCACACATCACAAGTGTCCTCATAGTACTAAAGGGATAGCAGCATCTATTGCTGCTCCAGAAATCATCATTAATGGGCACACAGCCAGAAATGAAAGCAAGATGTAATGGCAAAAAAGCACTTTTAGCAGAAAACACACCCCACATTCATTCATTCATTCATTCATTCATTCATTCATTCATTTTTGCACAAAGCCAAAGAGAAAAAACATCAGTGAGCAGAAAATGTTTCCCAAATCCTCCCAAAATGCTCTCAGCTGCCATCCTATACACCAGGGTAGAGAATGTGTGGCCCTCCAGATGTTGTTGGACTCTAGCTCCCATCAGCCCTAGCCAATGGTGAGGGATGATGGGAGTTGCACTCCAACAACATCTGGAGGGTCACTCATTCCCCATTCCTGCTATATACACTTACCCAGGAATTATGTCTGATTAAATTCAATGGGATTTACTTCTGAGTAGGCATACAAAGGGTTGTGCCGCTCATCGCTGAACCTCCTCTTCTCTTTCCTTATATAAGTTCACAATGATCAGTCTAATTTTGAAAGTGCTTGAATGGAAGAATCCAGTTTAGGATTGTTAAAAACACAACAAATGACCCATAAACCTCCAGTCTCTGCTCTGGGTAAAGAAGTGTAAACCTTTGATTCCCTGCCCCCCCACCCCCATGTTCATGGCTTGGGTTTATTACATGAAAATCTGTGATAATTTCTGTACTGTTATTAATGGCCTAGTTCCACTACACATTTTGTATAATTTCCATGACTGGAGGCATTTCTGCATTCTTGCTTTTGATCTCTCATTGCTAACTTATTTTGTCCTTTAAGGCTAGCATGTGGTAATCCACAAAATTCATCATTCATAATAAAATTGGCTTCAGTCCTAAGTCGTTTCTTTGATGCCTGAAGGCAGAACAATCGGCCGTTTGGGCCATTTACTTCTTGGAATAATATCTAGGATCTGGACAAACCAGGTAACTGGCTGGTTTAGACCAGCTGGAAATAAAGTAACTAATTTTCAATCAGTTTGAAAATACCGCTCAGGAGATTAAAGGTCACCGTCTGGTTTCTTCTGAGTCTTTCATCAAGGCTGTGATTCTGCACTCTCCCACTGAAATTACTGGGGCTTTTGAATTCATAACGGAGTATGTAGCTTAGTGGCAGAGTGCATGGCTTGCATACCGAAGCTCCCAGGTTCAATCTCTGGCATTGCCAAGTAGGGCTGGGAAAAACTTCTGTCTAAACCTGTGGGGAGCCCCTGCCGGTCTGTGGAAACAGGACTGAACTAGATGGACCAATGGTCCAATTTGGTATGTGGCAGCTCGCATTGTTCCTAGAGTATTGGACACAGCAGTGGAGGCTGGGGGCTCCGATTTTGATGGGGCTGTGACTCCATTCTGGGTTTTAGTCAGAACCAGTCAGAACTCTAAAGGAGCTATCCAAGGTGCTGACCTGTTTAGGGGATAGGGTTCAGCAACTTGGATAGTTCATTTAAAGTTCTGGCTGGTTCTGACTGAAACCCGGAATGGATGCACAGCCCCACCAAAATTGGAGCCACCAGGGACATAGGTAGCACCATGAATTCCAAGGAAACAAGTCTGCAGTTTCTGGAACAGAAAGTGTCAAACTACACATAACATTAATTATCTAGCATGGAGCTGAGCTTTATCTTTCCTTTTACTCTTGAGCAGGGTTGTAGAACCTCAGGCCCAGGGACCAAATTCAGCCCTCCGGGGGTCCCAATTTGGCCCTCTGGGATTCCCTACTGGAATGCCACCCCCAAGTTCTCCTCCAAAATGGAATTTAGCCCTTGGGCTGAAAGAGGTCCTCCACCCCTGCTCTAGAGTAAGTGTGCACAGCCCTGATTTGGGCTGGGAGCATCGTGCACTGTGAGGGGAGGATTAAACCTTCCAGACAAACTATTTGCTTCTCAACCCACCCACCCACCTTGGATGCAGTTAAAAAAAAAGATGAAAAGCCTCCACGGGCCTATAGGAATGCCGTAGAGATGCTTGCTATCACATTGCCATAGGTTAAAGCTTGTGTCTGAATGAACACAAAAGATACTGGTACTCAAGATGCCTACCCATGAGCCCCACTGACTGGTTGAAACTTCTTTAGCATCATAAGCAAACCCTCTCGGTTTGGCAACTAGCCAACAGAGTCCAGTGCCCCACCAGCCAAGTACATGGGAAGACTTGAATGAAGGCAGTTTGCCTCCATGCCCATGAACAGATCCACATCCAATTGGTCTATGAGTAATGTTGCTGCAGATCAAATGCGGATAGGGATAGATAATATTCACTGAAAAATGCACGTAAGGGCACACTTTCAGCAAAACATCAGATCCTAAACATGTGTTGACAGCATCTGGGTAGCTTGGCCAGGTGCAAAAGAGGACAAGGCTGTAGCAGTGTAGAAGAGGGGATTTCAGCTGGTGTTGCTTGTCATTCAAGGATCATCTCCTTCCATATCTACCTGATCTCTGAAAAGCCATATGTATAATGTTCACTTGTTGGCTCCTCTAGGCAAATGTGTTAAGCACAGTTCTGATGTGCTCACTTGATATTACAGAATGAAGATGTTAAATACTTTATATCAGTCTTCCCCAACCTGGTGCCCTCTAGTGTGGTGGACTGCAACTGCCATCATCCTGAGATGCCCTTCTTTGGGTGCCCCCGCTGAATGAGGTGGGGCTACTGAGGAGAGGGCCTTTTCAGTGGTGGCACCAGTGGAGGCTGGTGGCTCCAAAGTCAGTGGGGTGGTGAATCTGCTCCAGATTTCAGTCAAAGCCAGTCAGAACTTTAAAGGAGCTATCCAAGCTATGGATTCACTACCCCACTGACATCGGACCCACCAGCTTCCACTGGGCGGCATCCTGGTTGTTGCATGCCCTCCCCAGGGAGTCTCACTTGGTGCCTACATTGTGGTCTTCTCAGTGTGAGGTGAAGACCATTTTATTCTCTCAGGCTTTTCAGTCCTTCCATTTTAAAAATGGTGCAAGTGTGTTTTTAGAACTTTGCACTTCTCCGGGCTTTTACCCTGGTGTTTCCTTTGGTTTTATTCTGTTTTAAACTTAAGTTTTTATGTCCTTGTATTTTATAGTTTTAAGTTTTGTTTTGTGAACCGCCCAAAAGGTTTTGGCTATTGGGCAGTATAGACATGTAATAAATACAATAAAACTATTAAAAGTTCAGGAGCCCTGTCCTCTTTTGCATCTTGCCACCCAACATGTGAACTTCTCTTCTGTTATATTTTCAAATTGAAGTGAACCAGGTGGTTGGACTTCTGCTGAGATACCTGTATCGATAGTTTCAATGTAATCTCAGTTTCAGGAAAGCAAACTCAGCAGTAAAAAGACACAAAAGAGGCTGAGATTGAATTCTCTTATGCTACCAGAGAGGGCGGTAGAGTTCCCTCCAGGCTGTTGGAGCAACAGTGCTGCTGCTGTGAGTTCGGAAAAAGCACTGAATAAAATTTGTGAACACCACATTGATGCAGGCTTGTTTATGAGAGTCCAGAGGCTTAATCAGTCTGTCACTTGGCCAAGTCCTCGCCCACAAGTTGTCTTTCATTCCACTTCCACCCAGTGAACGCCCTAGTGAATTGGCTGCAGCGTGCCCAGTAAATCTCACAAGTGGCTGTATTACTACAACAATAACTATGAATGAAATGCATTTCCTAAATGTCCAAAAGACTTCCTATACACTATACTGACAGTCCTTACAGCAGAGATGGGGAATATTTTTTCTGATGATGTTGACTACAGTTATATCCCACCTTTTTTCCTCTCGCAAGGAACCCAAGACAGCTTATGTGATCCTCCTCCTCTCCATTTCATCCTCACAACAACCCTGTGAGGTTGGTTAGGCTTATAGTCAGTGACTGGCCCAAAGTCAATCAGTGAGATTCATGGCCTGGGTGGGGACTAAAACCTGGATAGCCCAAGTCCCAGTCCAACACTACACTGTGCTGGCTTCCCAGACGTTTTTGGACAGCAACTCCCATGATCTCTCACCATTGGCTATGCTGGCTAGGCCTGATGCCATTATTTAAAAGACACTGGGAATTTCTATGCCAGTGGGCAGATGCACATTGGCATTCCCACTAACTGAAGGAGCAGGTGTTTCAGCTTAGAGGAAGAGAAAGAGTGGCTGAATGGCAGGGGGAGGTTGGAGGTTGGGGGGAGCTTTAATGTACTCCATAAGCCCCACCCCCTGAATCCTGCCAAACCCTGCTCTCCTGCCAAACCCCGCCTTCTGAAAACCTTATCTAAACCATATCTAGGTAAGCATCATCTCTCCCCACTCCCATCAGTAATTCAAGCCCTGGAAAGAAGGCTTCCATTTTCCAAAAGAGATTGCTTGAAAAAGACAGAGAAAAAAGAAAACATGATTACAGAAGTGGTGGCTAGTGCTATTTGCTTTTGAAACCACAGTGTTATTCAAGTATTCTGAATGATTCACTCACCTTTGAGCTGTCCTTTTTAAAAACACACACACACACACACACACCACACATATATATTTCTTATTCAGAAGTATGAAAAAAGACTGTATGTTTGGCTGTGCACAAAGCTGGCATGACTTAAAAACAAGCAAAGCTAAGCTCACCTGTCCCCACACACAAAGAAAAACCTTCTGTCCCTAATATTATCTCACAAAGCCTTTCTCTGTCAATAGTCCTTAGAACCGTGATTCTCAAACTGCAGGTTGTGACCTACAGGTGGTTTCCGACCTGTTCCTGGCTGGATTGCACAACGAGGGCTTTTTTATCTTTTTCATTTCAGGTCTTTCTTTCTTTCTTTCTTTCTTTTTTCTTCCACTGGGCCAACAGCATACCGTTACTCTTTACGGTCTCTTTAAGAGACAGATTTGCTCCCTTCTTCTATACCCCTGCCCCCAGATTAACATTAAAATGAAAACTAAAATATAAACTTCTTCAATGTGAACTACTGATCTGATACTCTTGAAGTTTCTGTTGTAGAAGGGGAAAGTGCACCTCAAAAGGAGGAGTTACTTGACAAGTGGGTCCCAAAAGGCTAAGTTTACCAGTGGGCTCACTTCAAAGCATCTGCCTTGGAGAATTACTAAAATTACGTCAGTAAGAAGTGTGGTTGTGTATGTCAACTTTACATGCCGTTATGTGTATGAATGTTTTGATGACCATGAGTGGGCTTATTGCTATATTTCTACCTGACTGGTGATCAGAGGCTGATCAAAAGGGCCCTGACACTCCTTAATGGCTGGAAATCTCACTCCAGCCTTTGGCATGTAAGAAAAACACCACAAAACACCAGTGATCTTTCTTCCAAAGGAAAGGAAGTCTGCAAATCCTAAAGTCATTTAGGCTGCAATCCTATGCAGAACTACAATTTCCAACATTCCCCAGCCATGGGGAATGCTGAGAGTTGTAGGACGTTTTTTCTGTCTAAACATGTGTACGACTGTGTCCTTACTAGGGAGTGAGCTCTATTGGACACAATGGAACTTACTTCTGAATAAACATGCATAGGATTGCACTGTAAGCCCCATGTAACACTACCCCCAGGCCTCTCAGTGCTTTGGTAAGTGATGAGTGCTTAATAATCCATCTCCTAGTTTGAATGTATTAAAACAATATTTTTTAAAATACAATTCCACGTTGTTCTCCTCCCCTTCATAGTGAATTATCCCATACCTCTGCAGGGTGGAGTGGCATGTTTTCCTTCCATTCATTACAACTAGAGGTTTACTCATGCACATCCTTGACACTCGAAAGTAAAGCTGTCACTGTCATTCATGGAAGCCAAGTGCAACACCTGTAAACAGGTCTCTCCTTTCCTGATCTAGAGTACTTTGCACGTGCCTGGGGGTTTCTCCTATTCTGCTTAATCCATTAGTCAACACATTCACCAGGATAGTGGAGAGTCATAATGTTTCTCAAGTTTCATGTACACAAAGAAGAATCATCCAGCACGAGGACACGCTTTTTGGTCCTGGGCATCGGTGGGAGCGAGACAGAAGGAGAAGCTGTCTTTTCTGCACCTTCCCTCGGCACTTCTGAGGCACTTCTTGACTTGGAGCAGGTTTATTCTTTTTACCCTGCTTTTTTCCCTGTTACAAGGTTTTTTCAAACAAATTAAAACAAAAATAAGAAACAATCATCAATAAAACAAACAGTTTAAGACAGCAGCAGATGAAAATGATCCATTCTCCATCTAAGCCAGCCCTCTAGAAGTTTTGGACTACAACTCCCAGTATTCCTGACCATTGGCCATGCAGGCTTGGGATGATGGAAGCTGACGTCCAAAACATCTGGAAAGCACCAGGTTGGGGAATGCTGAGCTAAGCTATCTTTGGTTGGAAAAGTCCAAGGTTTTGTTCCAGCACAGACTCCTTGATAAAAACCAGTGCTGAAGCTGAATGACTCGACAAGAGCCCCCAGAAAACTGCTGTTTGATTGAAACCAGGTCTTTTAGGTCCACTCTAGCCATAGGACTGTTTTGGCACCATGTCTAATGTTGCATGCACAATGTGATCTGCATTAATTAAATCTGGAGTAACCACCACCACCTTTTGGTTCTGTATTTGCAATGCTAAGTGTCCTTCGGCAAGACATGCTCAATGAGCCCCCTGCCTCGGTAAGTCTACCTTCTCATTGTCACTAGCTGCTCTTCCTCCTCCTCCTCCTCCTCCTCCTCCTCCTCTTGCTCATCATTGCCACCACTTGCTTGCTGGACAGGCAGAGAAAGAGTGAGAAGGAGGCCGTGGCATCTACTGCTCCTCCTTTTCCCCACCTCCATTGTCTGGGCCAGAAGGAGAGAAAGGTGAACAGGCAGGTTGCACTGGTGATCAGGAAGGCCAGGGCCAGGTGGCTGTTGTCAGTGGCCCCTGCTGGTACGTGAGTCCTCAGGAGGTGCCTGACCATGCCTACCCCTGGCACCAGCCCTGTGTTCTTGCAACCACAATGGGGAGGATTTTCTCGTTATAGTGGAGGAAGCGGTATGAGGTGTCAATCTCTATTCAGTCTCCTCTCTGTGGGGTGAAATCCCTCTCCACCGCAGGCATGTTGCCTCACTCCCTGACTTTCAGACCTTCATTGGTGCTGCTTGCTAGACATGTCTGTGACCAGGGGGAGCCCCTGCTTCATCTAGCTGGGTCTCAGTAATACATACCCTGTTAATTGGGCTCAAACCCTGTTAATTCTACTTGGTCTCTCATCGGCTTTTGATGCCATCAACCATGGTATCCTCCTGGATGGGCACTGGAGGCACGGTGTTACAATGGTTCTGATCCTACCTGCAGGGCTGATTTCAGAGAGTAACACTGGGACCATTCCTCAGCCCCCTGGCAATTGAGCTATGGGGTTCCTCAGGGTACCATCTTGCCCCCAGTGTTGCTTAACATCTTTGTGAAGCCACTGAGAGCGGTCATTAGAGGTCTTGCAGTCAAGTGCTATCAGTATGCTGGTGACATGCAGCTCTAGGGATGTCAGAGAATTCCACGATGGATCTCGGTGAGGCTGAATGCCAGTGCATCCGGCCCCCCGAAATCCGTCGCGGAACGAAGCCCCTGCCCCCCCACCCCACGAAAGGTGTGCAAAACGGAGCACTTACCTGCTGCCGTCCGCACCGCTTTGCAAATGGCGGCCGTCCTGCGACCGCCATTTGCTTCCTCCTCTCAATAGCCGTGAGAGGCTACGTAAATACTTACATAGCCTATCACAGCTAATGCAGGGACACCATTTGCATCCCTGCGGAGGCTGTGATAGGCTACGTAAGTATTTAAGTAGCCTATCACGGCGGGGGGGGGGACCCAGCGTACGCAAATGGCGGTGGCTACCGCCATTTGTGTACTCTGGGTTTTTTTTCCCCGTTCCGTGATAGGCTACAAAAATACTTATGCAGCCTATCATGGCATGGGGGGAAAACCCAGCGTACACAAATGGCAGTGGCTACCGCCATTTGCATACGCTGGGGTTTTTCCCACTGCCGTGATAGGCTACATAAATATTTACGTAGCCTATCACAGCTCAATACAGGGACGCAAATGGCAGTGGCTACGACAACTGCCATTTGCGTCCCTGCAGGGCTGCCCAGTGGCCGGATGTCCGGCTGCGGGTGGCCGGAGCCGGCCGGCGGCTCCGCAGCTTAGCCGCGGAGCGGAGCCTGCAGGGCAGGATTCTGGGGGGACAGACAGAGCACCTCCCCCCTGTTGAGGATTCCGGGGGGAGGGACAGAATGCCTCCCCCCCACCGCCGATTGTCCGGCGCGGAGCCAGGTAGGGGTTTCGTACATCCCTACACAGCTCTATCTCCCTGTGACATCTGAATCAGGAGAGGCTGTGCAAGTCCTGGATCAGTGCTTAAACTCAGTAATGGGCTGGATGCGGGCCAATAAACTGAAGCTGAATCCTGGCAAGACGGAAGCCCTGTGGGTGAGTGGCAGATGGGCTCTTTGCCTGTTCTGGATGAGGTTGCACTGAAAGATCAGGGTACTCCTAGACCCATTGTTGTTGCTGGAGGCCCAAGTGGCCGCTGCAGCTTGGAGTGCCTTTTACCGGCATTAATAACCTCAAGAGTGGATTACTGCAATGTGCTCTAGGTGGGGCTGCCCTTGACGCTGGTCCAGAAGCTGGAGCTAGTGCAGAATTCAGCAGCTTGGCTGTTGTTGGGAGCTGCTCCTTTCCAGCATGTAACTCTTTTGCTGAGGGAACTGCACTAGCTGCCTATTCACTACTGGGCCAGGTTTAAGTCACTGAGGTCATCAGAGGGCTTGCTCCTGGTGGTTCCACATGGACCTATGGCCTGATTGGAGTCTACCTGGAGAAGGGCCTTCAGTGTGGCAGCCCCCTTTCTTTGGAACTCCCTGCCCCTGGAGGTCAGGCAGGTGCCAACACTGCATTACTTCTGGCACCTCCAGAAAACAACGCTATCCCAGGAAGCATCCCTTAACTGACTAGCCACAGTTTTTATTGACATTCTGTTTTTAAGAACAATAATTTTAATATGATGTTTTTAATTATTTTTATCTTTTTGCTATTTCACCTCTTATGTTCACTGCTCCGGAATCTGTTCTAGATGTGGACCGGTACACAAAAGTTGTAAGTAAGTAAGTACGTAAGTAAGTAAATAAATAAATAAATAAATGCCAGATCAGCCTGCTCACCCAGGGTCAAGTCCTGAACAATATTTGCTTTATTAATGGCCAAATTGGCATTGAGCAACAGGAACAATGGAGCAAGGCAGCTGAGAGACCGGGGCTGCCTCTAGGAATCCGCTGGTTGTAAAAGAGCCAAGACTACCTGTCCCCTCTTCTCCTCTCCTGGCCTGCCCAACTCCAACACTAAAGCTGTAATACCAGACCCACTTACCTAGGAATACATCTCATTGAAATCAATGGGAGTAGACATGTATAGGATTGTGCTGTTAGCTAGAGATGGTTAAGAAGTTGGTTCCATTTGTATTTCAGTGTGAACTTATCAAACCTACCCTTACTGAACCTAAATGCAAAATAAAATGCAGCTTGCTGCCCAAAACTGCACATTTCTAAAGTGTGATGCACTTCACATACACCCTCCCCCAAAAGGTTACCAAGAATTCATACATTCCAAAAAGTGCAGACAAAAATGTGATTTATTTATTTATTTATTTATTTAAAAAACTGCACTAAATACACATCTTTGCAAAAATGTAGACAAGCATGCTTTACTATCCACAGGGCTGGCCCTCCCATTAGGTTGGGTGAATCCCCTGCCTCAAGAGACAGAGTGGGAGGAACAGCAAATTGTGCACCCCCACCCCCCCGCCAGGAGTGCCTGCCACTGCCACCTCCCTCCAGCAAGGTGGCGCTCTGGTGGGTGCTCCGGAGAGCCCCACCAGTCACTCTCCCACAGTGGCTTTTTCCAGAGCGAGAGAGTGTGGCCAGCTGGGCTCTCTGGAACAGCCACCTGCCCAGCAGCACTAGAGGGGGTGCTCTGGAGCCCAATGTGGCAAATGCCGTGGTGAGAGTGGCTGGCGGGGCTCTCCGGAGCAGCTACCTGCCCTCTGTTTCGACCTGAGCACCCCTCAGAGCAAGACAGCGGGCGGGCGGGCAGGGTCACTGGGGCAGCCACCCTCCCTCTGCCTCCCTCTGAGATCCTCAGAGCGAAATGCAGGATGGGCAGCTGCTCTCAGTTCATACTGAGAATCCTCTGTGCATGGGTGGGCGGGTGGGCTCTCTGGAGAGCCGTGCTGACAAGAGAAAGCGGCTTGCGCACTCTCCGGAGAGCCAGCCGCGCCCAAACACCTGGCTCTGAAGGGGTCCGTCCTCAGAGCCAGGCATTGTGGGAGGGCTGTCACAGGAGATCATCTGGACCACAGCAATCACCTGTACAATGGCCATGCTGGCTGGGAATGATGGAAACTGCAGTCCAACTTGTCTGGAGGGCACCAGGGGGAAGGCTGCTTTAGATGGTCCTAACTCCTAAGCAGGTACTGGCAGCTGTTGGTTATGAAATTTGGGGTAGGAAAAGGGACAAAGCCAAGTCTAGGTTTGAACAGTTGTGATGTGACACTGCTGTGAGAAAGAACCTGGGCTTAGGGTGGCCAGATGCAAAAGAGGACAAAGCTCCTGCACCTTACAGCTATAGATAAGAGGGAATTTCAGCAAGTGGACTTGTCATGTAAGCTACACCTGTCAAAATGCCCTCTTCTACACAACTAGTGAAGAACCAAGAGCTCTGCCCCATTTTGCATCTGGCCACAATAAATCCAGCTCCCTTTTCCTGTGGGAACACCAGTAAAGTACATCCCCCATGGCTCTTTTATGTGAACAAAGTCTAACGTTACAATATGCCTTTCAAGGTGAAATGCAATTGTAAATATAACTGTGGAAAGCTAGGCTGGTGGGTGAGGTTGTGCCTTACTTTCTGCTGACACACACCACACTAACCAAAATAAAACATGGTTACCTTAAAGTAATATTTTACCCATTGTCTGCTCACAAGCACTTGACAATGCAATAACTCATGATGATCCTGAGAAAAGAAATAATGTTCTTTTCACTTACTGCACTGTATTAGCCCCAGGTAAATGGTGACATTTTAAAGGTGGCTGCTATATATTTAAAACAATGTACTTTTAATGTACCTTTTTGTTAGCTGGCAAAGGCTGCAAATAATAATAACCTGAACTAATTTAGAGATTCACAGGAACAGGAACAACAGAAAGCTTTTGAAAATTAATCTGTCTTGACTACTCTACTGAAGGGTTTCAATATCTGTTCTTGCAGGAAACAGAATGTTATATATAGATAACAATTGACTTCTTTCTTCTTGGAAGTCATTGCTCATATACATTTTGTTCTTGAAAAATCTGTGAGAATTATGGTTGTTCATGCGCTTTTAAATTATATTCCTGTGATGCGGGATTAACAAATGGACACCAATAGTGGACTTTGAGAGCCCTCACAGTTGCAAAGAGACTCATACTGGGAAAGATAAACACTCACCACCTATCATTCAAAGGTCTGAAGAATGTTGCTCTTGCTACAGTCGTCAATTTATCTGAATGTTTATTTAGATCTATGGACTGCTTATATTAAGGTATATATTTGAAATAGAAGTGTTGAATCTTTTCTTTTCCGTTTTCTTTCCTGTTTATCAATGGTGTTGTGAACGGTTATTGGGAATGCATTGCATGCACTTTCTTGTTATATTCTCCTTGCTCTTGCTGTTGTTTCCCCCTTTCTCTTTTTTGTTATAATTGCAACATTAAAAAAAAAAGAAAGATAATGTTTGACCTACTCTTTCGTTTGCTTCTCCTGTTAGGTACCTGATCCAAATTATCTTTTTGACACTGACGTTGATTTTGCGTCAGAAAATGGTGCAATCACATGTAGCTAGTTTATTACAGTCGCCTCCTTTGAAATCTCTCTTCCATATCTTTTATCAAGAGCACTTCTATCGACTTAGGTGGTGGGAGGAGACAACATTGAAGAAGTGGAGACGTCAGTACTCTCCTTTTATACCTGCGTTATACCACACTTAAAAAAAAAAAAAATCTTAACGGCATTCGGCATACAGTGATAAAAAAGGTGCACAGATTAAAAGCAAGATAATCTCTGCCCAGAGGCTTACAATCTAAAAGACATGACACAAAAGGAAAAAAGGGTGAGGAAGGAAGAGGAAAACAAGCAAACACAAGCACCAGGTCTTATAGTTTTTATAATGACCAGACTGAATGGAAACAGTTCAGGAAAGGGAAGACCCAAATGGCAGTTGGTCTCCCAGCTGAGATTATGGGGTGGCCCTCTCCTTCAGCCAGGTGAAATGGTTGCTGTTAGAGGGAAAGGACTTGACCACCCCTTCTCCATAATTTATTATTTATTTATTATTTATTTATAACATTTCTATACTGCCCAATAGCTAAAGCACTCTGGGTGGTTCACAAAAATAATCGGTTGCTTGCATAATGTTTCTCTTTTCTTGGGCACTGTCCACACCTCGCAGTGCTGGCTCCAGGTTTTGGGGGGCCAAGAGACCCTCAGTGGGCCTGCCTCCATCTCATCACTGTCAGACTCACTTGGCCACTTCCTCTGGTCTCCGTCCACCTAGCCTCCCAGAAGAGGAGCACAAGGCAAGTGTAAGACAGCGCTTCATCTCATCATTCTTCTGCTTGCGTGTTTGGCGAGGACAAGTGAACATGCAGTGGCAGTCAGTAAGGAGTTGGAGCAGCAGGCCAGGAAGTTCAGCAGTGAGCCCCCTGCTGCGGTGTGGTTCTTAGCAGGTGCCTGGCCATGCCAACCCCTGACACCTGGGGAAATATGATCCATGCCCCAGAGAGTTTATCTCTCTGATATTCGCTCAGGAAACCTGTGGGAGACAGAACAGAGCTCTGTTACCATGGGTCCTCATCTAAATGTGTATGAACATATACAGGTACCCAGGTGTTAGGATTTTTCACAAAATGTCATTGTGTGCTAATTGGGACATCCAGGTGGGGGGAAGTAAAGAGACAATAAGCTGCATCTTAGAATAATCAAAGAATGGGTTTATTACAAAAGAAAAAGTAGTGACATGAAGGGCATTCAAATGGGACCAGCAAGTATTTGGTTAAATCTATAGAGGAAGTTGGGGATGGGAGGAAGAGACAGAAGGGGAAAGGGGGGGGAGGGAGGGATGGGATGACATGTGAGTGTTTTGAAAGGGTGGAGGAGGGGCGGTTGATACCTAGTAAGAATATAGGAGAGTAAGAGGAAGCTGATGGACACACGAGGGAGACCACAGTGTAAATAACGTGGCCCATGGAGGCACAGGTAACTGATCCAAAGTTAGAGAATTAAGACAGGAAAGGTAGAATAAGAAAAGGAAAGAGACTGAAGTGGAGATATTACCTATCCCAGCCTTCTCCAACTTGGGGCCTTCCAGAGGTGTTGGACTACAACTTCCAGCATGCACCAGCCAGCATGGTGGGAGTTGTAGTCTGAGGGCTTCAGGTTGGGGAAGGCTAACCTATTGTAAAGTGAGGGGAGCAGAAGGGGCATCTTCCTTCAGGGGCCTGCAGGGATCCAGGAGCGGCAAGGTCTGTTGAGAAGTTCTATTCGTGTCCACTTGAACAGGAATAGAACTCTCTGTATAAGCAGGACACCCTCATAAAGCTCAGCGTGGCAAGGTTGGAACTGAGGGGGAGGGACCAGCATGCACTAGGGTGTAGGGAGTGAGGCCCGCAGGTGCCCCTACTCATGCGTTTCTGTATCCTGTTTGGTTTTAATGCCTAAAAAGCGCTAAGGTCTCCACTCCTTTGCTAACTGATTTGGTCAACTGCACCTTCATTGACTGATTTGGGCTTCTGTCTTCACCCTAAGTCCATTTCACGTGTTCACGTACAAGAAGTATAACATGGACCATAATATTCTTTTTTAGTCAACAAAAATAAATAAAAATAAAGTGCCATAAGACCGATGGAGTTATATTAGAATAGACATCTTGTTGTCTTTCAGCAGTCGTGTGTCTTTAAACATGACATGCAGAAGTTCAACAGGTGATACTTCCTGCCCTGACCTGTGATGAGAAGACATGTATCTGTTGATTTTCTCCCTGTTGTACAGCTATTAAGAGCATGGGAGAAAAAAGGATGTAGCCCCAAGTAGGGAACTCAGAGAAATCTGCAACAGATTCAAATGAGTTCAGATTTCTGTGAATTGGACCTACGGATTCCACAACAGACTGGCTTTTTCAGAGTCACATGGATTCTGCAGACCTGTGGACCAATTTTTCACTTTGGGGGGGAATTTGCACTAATCCACAGTAGTGCTAAAGTGAATTAGTGCTAATGCAAATTAGTGTTAAGTAGAATGATATTATGGTGGGCGGAAATCTGATTCCATCCATGAGTGGACAATGGAATGAAAGATGCTGAACAATCCATGAAACACAGTCAGAATGGATTTAACAAAATCCATACATCCCTGGCCCTAAGTTGTGTGAAGAACAGGATGACATACCTAGCGCATCACCTTCTAGCCTCTTCATCTGGTCCTCTCAGAACTTCCCTGTTTAACAAATCATTTTGCTTGAGTAAAGTCAGGGCTGCTTCATTCACCAAAGCAGGAGGAGACTACTGTTGATAATGTTATCTTCAGGTAAATGGCCTTGGCTACAAAACCTATGCTAGGAAGCTATGGCTCAGCGCTTAGTCACTGTATGTGTTCCTTTTGAAATGGGAACGGTTCCTTCTTTCTTTTCACAGGGAAAATAATAGTAAAGATTAAGAGAGTTCAAGCTTATCTTTACATGCTGTCTGATTCAAAATTGTATGTTGAAAGGCATCAGAATAAATAGGTTATATACTTTATTGTATGCGTATATTCATGAGGAAAGGAGGAAAGGATTAAGAGTTAGGGCCAAAACAGACATAATGCAAGAGATCCATTATCTGGTCTCCCAACTTATAAAGAACTCAAATCTTTAAAGCAGCCGTGGGTGAAGGAGGCAGACACCATATTTGATCTGAGCAGAGGTGTTGGGTAAAGGTGGGGAAGAATTTTTTGGGTTTGCATCCAAACCAATATGTGAACCAAAGTTATCAGTTATCTTTCAAAATTCACGCTTCTCCCAATTTCGTAGTGGAGTTGTCCAATCAAAATAGTCATACAAAAATGCATATATTAGGGAAATGTGCACACAAAAATATGAATATTCATGAAAATAATGTTAAAATGCATTATATTAGGACAATTGGTAGCAAAAACTATGTATATTAGGCAAAATTGAGTACAAAAATGCATGTATTAGGAGAGAGACACACAAAGTTTTCATGAGAACTTTAAAAAAAATCTCAAAGTTTGGGACAAACTGCAGTTAAGATTGGAAAAATAAGGAACTGAAATTGACAGATTCATTGATCCCTAGTGTTGGGTGTTTGATCCCCTCATCCCAGAGCCCAGTACTGATTTCCATGTCTGACAGTGTACGATCCTATTCTATTCAGAAGTAAGCTTTATTGAGTTCCATGGGAGTAATTCTCAGGTATGTGTGTAAGGCTCAGTCTCTCTCACACATATACAAACACACCAAAACCTGCTATTAGACCTTTTGGGGATGTGGGCGGGGGGGGGGGGGGATGTAGGCATTATATAGGAACCACCACTTTAGCCACAGTAGATTAATGGCAGCTTTGGAGAGATTAAGAGTATGACATGGGGAAATGATTGAACTCCCATCCCACAGCATTATGACCATGACCTGATTCCCCCATCCACCTTTTCATAGGGTTCAACCTACCTCTTTTGTGTCCTCCTCCCCAAAAGTTTCACCCCTTGACAAAAACTCCATGGGAAATTCTGTTCATGGGTCTTCCACATCACCTCTCATTTAGGGCTCCTAAGGCTCTTTAGAATGGCTGTTGGGGAAAGATTATTCTCAAGCTGAGACACATCAGGGGATCTTGCTACTTTTCCTCACTCCCAGGTTTGTTTAGCACAGCCTTCCTCAACCTGGTACCCTCCAGATGTTGAACTGCCAATGGCCGTGCTGGCTGGGAATTATGAGAGCAACAGTCCAACACATCTGAAGGGCACCAGGCTGAGGAAGGCTGGTTTAAGCCATGCAGTGCGCCCGGTTCCTTGGACAGATTTTTTTTTTTAACCAACTTGCCATTCTTCAGTTTAGGGCTACCAGATCCAACATCTGGAGTTGTAACAGCTCCAGGGCAGCAATGTGGGAAAGGTAATGGCTGCCCTAGGGTTGAAACAATCCAATTTCTTGCTCTCCTTCACTTCTTCTCGTGAAGCAAAATGGGGGCCCTACCAGGTGGATTAGAAAGCCTTTGCTAAATGACACCAGAGAGCTTCAGCTGTTGGGAGGTATAGAAATGTAATAAATAAAATAAAAAATAAAAAATTGTTATGGTGTCCACATTCTCTGCTATGTTGGTGCTTGTGAGGCTAGCATGTAACTGTTGGGTTGTTATAGCTTTGTGCATTCTCACTTCAGCTCTTGCAATGGCTAATGTGAGACCAGGATCCAACTGACACTGGGCTGACAATTTTGTATCTTCTATGCCCACAACTATCCAGTCTCCCTCTGAATACCAGTTCCTTGGGAACAAGAGCAGGGGCGCTATTGTGCTCCTGTGTTGCTTGTGGGCTTCCAATCAGCATCTGGCTGGCCCCTGTGGGAACAGAATGCTGGGCTAGTAGGCCTTTGGTCTGACCCAGTGTGGCTTTTCTTATGCTCTTATCCTGAAAACATAAGGAACATAAGAAAAGCACATAGTTTGTCAGAAACACAGTAGCAACCTTTGACCTGCTACTATCTTCCTGTGCATTTGAAAAAAAGGAAATGGTCTTGCAAGAAAAAGGAGTTTAGAGCGAATATGTACAACACCACACCACTGATAACAGTAGCGATGATGCAAAAGGTTTTAATATTTGGATGTTATAACACTGTACTAAAGGTCATATTTTTCATGATTATGCATCTCTGCGCTAAGCACATCTTTCAACTAGCAGACGCAATGTTTGCTGTAACAAACGTGGGAATGATGGGAGCACCCTTCCTGAACAGGCGCCTGACGAGCAGGAAGTCAACAGATGCCACTTTCCCAAACCACTGCAATTCCGATGCCAGGAAAAGTTGCATGTCTTGACTTTCTGCTTGTCTGCGCCTCCTAAGGCCTCTGACAGAAAAAAAGGAGGGGGCAAGGAGCCTGCTTAAAAAGTGCTCCAACACACCAGCCTCTGCTCTTACCAGGTCTGCTCCCCACCTGGGATCCAAGCATTACTCCAGCACCACCATCTTCTGTCGTGCGAAGGGAATATCACAGACATCAGTCCAGGTCTTCCCAGTGCTAAACAATGACTTGCAGGGCCATCCTTGTGTTAGCTTTGGAGTGATGACCCCAAAGGGAAGATACCCTTTGATGTTGCCCTTTGGGGGTTTCCCATACCAGGCTCCACCCACCAGCAATGACCTACCACTCCCTTGGATTACCACTCCCCTGGAGGTAGGCTGCTGAGCTTGTGACCCAGCAGCTGGGTGTTGCTGTCACTGAGGGTGGAGCAGGCCTCTCCTTACGTGTGCCACAGCTGGCATCATGTGTGAATCCCACAAGTTTCCTTGTCCTCGTTTGCTCATGGCAACAACTGAAGAAAGAGACTGCAGGACCCAGAGGGTTGAAGCCCTCCTCAACCTCTAATGATCGCCCTGCCACTGCTGCTACTTTTAATAGTTAACCAAAAAATCATAATTTTTCAAGGTGTTGTTTGCAATGAAAAGGTCCAATAGCAATTTCAGAGCCAGTCTTTAAAGCAGTCCCATCCTCCTAAAGGCTTTGGCATCAAGGTGATGGAGCCTCTCATTGGGTGACCATGTGTCCTACTTTAAAGAGGACTGTTTTCTATTTGATAGTGTCCTTTATGTGAAGGGATGTCAGGTCCAAGCCCATTTTAAAGATAAAGAACCTTAAGAAGGGAGGGAAAGCAGGAGCCTTGAAGTGGCTCACCGTCATTTAGACCTGGACAGGTACATGTTGGCACCTGGTCACTGTCTTCCTCATGATGGTGAGACGTTCTGTATTTTCAAATTACAGTAATCATGTTTAAATGTGTATCTAAAATTAATTTGCATAAAATTTGCACTTGCTGATTTATAGGTATACATAGAAATCAGCATATGCAAATGTTATGCAAGTCTGTGTCCTCTCTTTTTTTGATGATGCATAAGTGGGTTCTTTTGGAGAAACATACGATCTTCAAGTCTCAGGCCAGTCATGCCACAATAGTCCCATCAATTTTAATGGCATTAATCCAGTAGTTTGAGACACTGGATTCCAAAATGAGAGATTCAGATATTTCTACACAGGTTCATGGGTATTATTATTATTATTATTATTATTATTATATCCTGATCACATCATTGACCAAATATCCAGATTTATTTTTTTCTGCAACCCCTAGTTTTGCATAACCAGCACAGAGGCATAAATGTATTCCAGTTCTTTTATATTTGTATCAAAGACAGGATTAATGTAGTCATTATATAGTCATCTTTTTTCTTATAACGACGGGAACAGATTAACAAAAAGGCCATTGTTTAATGAAAAAAGGTTTATTTGAGGCGGAAAGTAGTAAGGAGAACAAATTTCCACATGTTTACCATAAAAATAACATGGACTCTACCTCAGGGTATATAAAAGTACAGGCTGTGGATTGTATGTTTTGGCATTAGTTTAAAATGCCTTTGTAAACATATCGTATTAAACATTTAACTGCAGCTTTTATCATTTACTGAAGAAACATATGAAAATACTAGAACATATTTATCATCAAAGTAGTTATTTTGACACAGCTTAGTTAGAGCAGTGGGCTTTCACAGCCTGGAATAGCTGCCCAGTTACAATATATTACTGGTAAGTTTTATTCGTAAATCTGGTAAAATGCCTTTAAAGTGTATCCAAGAGCATAATTCCTTTTTAAAAACAATGCTAGAAGTTTTCCACTTTTGAAAATAAGACAGATTACTTTTTAAAATAATGTTTGCCCAAACTTTGGATTGACTGTAGATAGTAGCTAAAATTGGGTTGTGAATAGTTCATGTGTACTATAAAAAAAGAAAAATCGTCAATAAAAAGTTAATTTCAATAATCTCAGATTTAGTTGGTAAGGAACATTAATTAAGAACAAAAGGGTAAGTTTGTAAATTAGTTAAGTAAGTATATTTAAAAATATAGAGGAGGTATTGTGTTGATACCATGGGTAGAATCAACAGGGTTTTGTTCAGTATTGGTATGGGAAGCAATAACTAGAATCGGTTTGTATAAATTGGTTAATGAAGGAGGCAATGCATTATTGTTTCATTTTTTATATCTTGTTTTACTTTGTGTGCTTTTTGTTTCAAAAAGAGGTTATCATATCTATTATGTCATAGCAATTATTGTATCTTGTGTATAGAAAATCAATGATTAAAAAACATTCTTGTTTAAGACCAGAGTTAAGGCCATCTTATGTTGGCTCAAGCTCCACAACCTACTTGCTTAAGACAAGAGTTATACCTACTTGTTTTAGAGTTTAACCTACTTGTTTAAGACCAGAATTAAGACCAGAGTTAAACCTATTTGTTTAAGACCAGAGTTAAGGCCATTTTATGTTTACTCAAGCTCCACAAAGCCAGGAGATGGGATGCTAAGGCTGATGCCTTAACTGACATGCCTTGTGGTCAGTGATGGTGTGCAATGTCACAAAGGGCCTGTTCAGACTCCATGCTAAGCCATGGTGGTTGGGAATTTCCACTAACTACAATGGCTTAGCATGACATGTGGGGAGAAAAAAAAACATGTTCCATGTGGTTATTAAGCCACCCTGGGTAACCACCCCCTGCAAAAGGGTTATGGGGCCCCAGGAGGTTGTCTGGCAGGCTCCTGGTGGTTAAAACGGGCTCTGTAGGACTTCCAGGCTGTGACCATAGAGTCCACCAGCTAGACCATCTACAGTCTGCAGATGGTTACTGCAGGCAACGCTGTAGCCACTTCCTCTATGGTTGCGCGGCCATTCGGGATGATGGAGCAGCTGCTGGGAGCCCATTTGTGCCACTGAGGATGTTGGGATGCACACAAGCCACTCAGGTAAGCTCGCCTGGTAACTATGAGTGTGAGGGGGGTATCAGAACCATGTGGTACTGCATGTTCCCAGTCATGTGATGGGCCCATGTGTAGTGGTTTTGCTAACCCACCCTCTGTCGTTACCCTAACCACACTCCCCCCGTGCGCATGTGAATAGGCCCAAATGTGCTTGCTTACAATTTGTACAGTAAAGCAGGACAACAAGGGGCATCTTTGCTGGTCCCAGGCACTCCATCCTCCCCATCTGGATTTGGTCCTGAAAGACCAAGGATAAGTGTGGATCCATGGAGGGTAAGTTCTAAGCAAGTGTCGTTATATAAGGAGTAGAATTCTGAGGCTTATAATGGTGGAATCCTTTTTTTCTTTTCTTTTTTTGGTGCAACTCATCTTAACTAAATAATCTTTAATAATAGATCATCACAATGCATAGTTATTTAAAGAATGACTTTTTGCAACAGAAAGGGTTCACTTTCAACATGCTAATATCAAGAACCGCTAAATTATTGTAAGCTTAATAAGAAAAACCATAATGAGAAACAAGGACTGCTATGAAGCACACAATCAAGTGGTTTGTGGGTGACCACAGTTACGCCTCTGTATTTTCTAGAAATAACTTGTCCAGTCACATCTACACAGCTAACTGGAAGATTTTTATGAGATGCAAATGCCAGATTATAATGAAAATACCTGAGGCAGGGACTCTGTTTTCATTCATGGCTTTATTGGTCTTGTCCTCTTTTTCAAATATTAGTGTAAAACACTGATAAACCGGGGTGGGGAGAGTTGTACTTCCAAACAGAGGGCTCCTAGTGCTAACATCCAGAAGTCATTGTGCAACTATTCTGTCTTTTCTTCCTTAATGGATTTTCTGCAATAAGGAAGAAGATGGAAGAAGCAGTGGAAAAACATGGGAGGATTACAAGTGGATGATGTCGTGGTCTGGACCCCTTGTAAAATTCCATGAAAATTCTGTGAACGAATCAGGGCGATGGAAGAATAAAAACCTTGTCCAAAATTACCCAGAAAATCTGCTAAGGAAGGAAAGATGGAACAGCTGCACAGTACCTTCTACATGGCACTACCAAGAATCTTCCATCTGGAAGTACCCTTAGTGGACTTTTTGTGGAAAGAAAAAAGATGGAAGAAGTGGTGGGAAAACATGGGAGGGTTACAAGTGGAAGACAAAATCATCTCTCCCCCCTCCCCCCACTATTAAACCTCCATGAATGGAACAAGGTGATGGCATGATAAGAGCGTTGTTTGGAAGAACTCTGTGTCCCTTTTAGAATAGGCCCAGGTTGGCAATTTTTCCAGAACACAGTCTACATTGTCTTCCAAGATCTGCTACTGTTTGCACTCTTGTTTATGGGAATAATTCAGGACCATTTAAAACCACGGTGTTGCCCAATTGGATTGAACAGGAGTCTGAGTGGGTGGTTTTTTCTCCCTGTGCAAAATTTTGTACCTCATGAAAGAAATACAGAACTGGTATGGAAAGAAATCTCATGCTGTGATTGTCTCTCATCCTGTCCATAATAAAGTCCTTCTCCTTCATTATCGGAGTGAGTTCCCCCTGCCCGCCTGCCGCCCCCCCACTTCTGTGGTGTAGTTATACCATTGCTCCCATATTGCTCGTGCATCTAGACACCTTTCCCCTGAGACTTGCTTTTAGCTGGAGCTGAAACTGACTAGTTCATGAGCCCATCTCAAGGTTCCTTACCTTTTATTCCCCTCAAGAAAACTATATCAAATTTATCTCCAGTGAATGTGTGCAGTTAGACTATTGCAATGCACTTTATGCACAGAGAAGATAAATGAATTCTACCAACTTGATTATGGTTTTTCTCACACCAATTCTAAACTTCTTTTTTTTCTGCCTCATTATTGCTCATAATTCTACTAAATGTTTTCTTATCCTATGTAAATCATCATCATCATCATCATCATCATCATCGCAAATCCCGTGTTGCCACAGGGGCTAGTAGTCTGAGAATGATTGGATAAAAATATGTTTGCCTGTTTCTCTTGCAACTGGAACAACTTTACACTTTTAAAATAAATGTACTACAAGTAAACCAACAAAGGTGAAAACCAGAAAATGTTATTTTAAAAAAGTTTGTTTACCATTTCTTGAAGTTTGGGGTCGAAAACACATGATGTAAGATTTTTTCTCTCTCTTCTCTCTCTGGTGTCCTTTCAACTCTTTCTCCTCATCTTCTCTTCCTCCTCCTCTATCACCAACTGACTTTTCTTCAGCCCTTTCCCAAAATTCTGTGCCTGTCCTTTCATTGGACCAGCACTCTAAGAGTTCATAGGAGTAAACATTATTACACATGCATACACACACTGTGTCACACATTACATTCACAGTGTGGGCCATATGCATTAACCTCCCCTTTGCCTCATCCCTCTCCTTTCTCCCTTTCCAAGCTGCCCAAAGCTTGAGCTTTGAACTTTTTTGAAGTTTCAGAATTTTTTGCATGTCTACACTGCTCAAACTTTAGTTTAAAAAAAATGAGCAAAATTGGTCTGGTATATCTCTAGTAATAAGCCTTATACTACTGTATTCTTATATAAGATTTTTATTCCTGTCATGGTTTTTGGGATAACTCATCAGGCATTAATTTCGGGCATTCATCCATTACTTCATGCCAGATGTAGAACTCTGGTAACAAAGGAGAGTCTGAAGCTTCATGCTTCAAGATTAATAATCTGCAAAGGGGTAATGCAGCTGAAGTCTTTAATGTTGAAATATTAACCAAAGGGCTACAGTTTGCCTAAACACACACATGCACCCACACACAACCACAAACACTCCTATGCATATTTAGTGAGAAGTAAATCCCACTGGATTCAATAAATTGTATGCTCAGGTAATTGTGCATAGGATTGCAGCCATAAGCATATCTTGATTAATTTTTTTAAAAAAGAAACCTGTACTGTATTTAGGAAGACAGAGATATCAGCATTTGGCTAAGAAAAGGGGTAAAAGAGGAATTTATTGTCAAATGGTCTAAAACAATAATCAGTATTTCACTATCTGTTCGGATTTCAAGTATTTCCATTACAAATACATCATTCTCACTATATTTAAATATAAAATGGAGGGTATTTGTGAGAACAATAGTTACAGTTGGAGTGTACTTGTTGTTTTATGCAAGCACTCCTGTTTTGTGTTTGAATATGCAGTTCATACTAAACGGAATATCAAATAAAAAGTATTTTAAATGGGACAATGCTGTCTGTTTAGTCAATATTTTTAAATGCATGTGCCAGATAATTTCACCATTTTCCCCCTTTAAACAATAATGATTTGATTTCACCATGACTTGTTCTCTCTCTCTCTCTCTCTCTTTCTCTCTCCCTCTGCAATCCTAAGCATACTTGAAAGCAAGTCCCACTGAAAACATTTGCAAGGTCCACAACTCAGCTATTGCCACTGAGGGCTGAACTACACATTTCATGAAAATACATGTACTTAAACTTTGACAGCTGCTTTTTCTAGACAACCCAGCTTTGGCATAGGGCAATTTGCAGCAGAGAAGTGCTGGGGGAGCGGAGTGCTTAGGGCTTCTCCTATGTATTGTTTTTCAGCTGCAGCTTTCCCCTCCCAAAGCTTTTGTATGCACATTTGCCTCAGAAAGATGCATCTGGAATCCAGGGGGTGAGGAGAGCATCTGGGGAATTGGCATTCCCCCTCCACTTCTCTGCAGCAAATTGCCCCCTCAGAAACCTGCTTTGACTAAAATATTAGACACTGCAGTTTGATTACATGGAAGTCAAGTGAACAGAGTTATATATGTGCCAGTGTGGGAAACCAGGCAGATGGCACAATGATTTACCTGGACTGATATATCTGAGCCTTCATTGATCAAAACAGGGTTGCGCACACCAAGCTTTACTCTACCTTCTCTCCCCCTCCCTATTTCACCAGCAGCCATCAGCATCTACTAGTACATTAGTGCTAGTAATTAATTAATGGCACAGTCCTAAACATCCCTAGGATTGCTCCCTAAGTAGATCAGTCAGTTAATTGATCAGATGTTTATGCCCTCCTCTTCAATACAAATTCTCAGAGTGGCATCCATACAAACATTTTAAAACAATATCAAGGGTGCCTCCAGATGGAAGACTCCTAGAGCTATCAAACAGAAGGGGTTGTGCAGCTATTCCATCTTTTTCTCCTTAATGGATTTTCTGTGGTAGGGGAAAAGATGGAAGAAGCAGTGGAAGAACAACAGGAGGGTTGCCAGAGGAAGATGTCATTGTCTGGGCCCCCAATAAAATTCTGGTGACAGGAAAGCCACTTGGGTTCTTTGGGAAGCACCCAACGTTTGAATCAATAACAATACAGTAAAACACAACAGTCAAATTTACACAAAACTCAAAGGTCTGGGAAAATAAAAAGGGTATTCACACATGGAGTGGAAAAAAAGACAACAGATTTGGCTCAGCTAAGACTCTCTGGGGAGAGACTTCCAAAGCCTGGGTGCCACCACAGACAAGGCCCCACCTCAGTCTCTACCTGCCTTTCTTCTGATGGTGATGTGATCCAGAGAAAGGTCTCCAGGGCAGAATGTAATGACTGGGCACAGATAATGGGAGAGAGGAGCCCTATTTGAGCATTCACCCCTATGTGATCGATGTTATGTGATTGCATGAGAGGAAGAGTGGATTCATGCTGGCTCTGCCTACACAGTTGCAGTCCTCTTGCCTGGGCCCACAGCCCCCTACTTATTGGAGGAAAGGTTCTGAAATGGGGGCATTGCTCTACACAGGAAAGGTCTCCACAAGATTTACATCAAAAACTCTGAGGTGTTCTGCAGTCTGCTGCTGTAGTTTCTTAATTTCTGTGAGCGCGTGTGTATATCTCTTTTGTTTAAAATGTAATCAAAATAAACTGAAATTTAGTTTTCTATATATTTCTGTTGTTTTCTCTTATCCTAACCCAAGTAAGAGCGCAATCCTATGGGGATAGGTGCCTGCTTCTGAACTCAGAGGCGACCGCCTATCCAATGCAGGGCAGGAGAAGCACAGAGGGGATCGTTCCCTCCGTACTTCTCTTGCCCTGCATTTGCGGCTAGACAGCTGATTGCGGCTGTCTAGCTGTGGGAATGCAGAGTGGGGGATGAGGCTGCTGGACGACGCGTAGGATGTGTTGTACAGGCATTTCCACCTTCCCCGCCCCGGAACGCCCCCTGGAATGCCCTGTTTTGGCTGCTCCACACTCCTGTTGTGGGTGCAGGCCATTCTCTGCTACCTGCGAGGCAGCGCGGAAGTGGGGGAAGGTCGGTTCTCCAGGAACTGACCTCGGAGTGCAGGCTCCGAGGCCAGTTCCCGGAAACCCACATATCCTGCAGCCATCTAGCCACTGACTAGCAGCCATAGGATTGCTCCCTAAAAGGTTAAGTATGGAGACCCCAAGGTGATGATGATGATGCTGGCTGGGCCCATCCTTTAAAATAACTAGGTAGGCCAGGCCCACCCTGGATTCCAACACTGTGCCCATATTTGAAGGGAATTCCAGGGGGTGAGGTGAGATCTCGCCACTTGTCTGTGATGACTCAGAATACCGATAAGAACATGCCACCACCATAGGGTGGCCATCTGCTCTATTTCACAGAGGACCTACTTGTTGTGGGTTGTCAGAGGACACTCCTCTATTTGAAAATGGCCTCTATTTGATGGGCTGTCCAGTCCAAGTCTGATTTAAAGATAATGAACCATAAGAAGGGAGAGTGGGGGGGGGGGCTTGACATGGCCCATCAACAGGCAGCACATGGACAGCAGACTGAGCGAGCACATGAGTCACCTGTTCACAGCCTTCCCCACTATGGTGGGATAATTTGAATTATAATAATTATTTCTAAAAAAAGGTAAAAGGTAAAGGTGTCCCCAATCAGTCGTGTCCGACTCTAGGGTGCGGTGCTCATCCCCGTTTCTAAGCTGAAGAGCCAGCGCTGTCCGAAGACGCTTCCGTGGTCATGTGGCCAGTGCACGGAATGCTGTTACCTTTCCCGCCGAGGCAGTACCTATTTATCTACTTGCAATTTCTTGCTTTCGAACTGCTAGGTTGGCAGAAGCTGGGACTGAAGATGGGAGCTCACTCCATCACGCAGCACTCGGGTCTCGAACTGCTGTCCTGCCGACCTTCCAGTCTGCAGTTCAGCATCTTAACCACTAAGCCACCATGGCCCCTAGCATATGTAAATTGTATGCATTTTGGTGTCCCCCTTTTTTTGTTGATGTGTTTCCTCTTTCTTGGCGCACCCTACACCACCTTGCCCTCTGCCGCGTTGGCTGGCTTTTTGCCTGCCTGAACCCATCCCTCGCCAGGTGGTCAAATCTAGGCCTTAAAACCAATAAAAATGAGCCTATTGTATAAACCAGACTTCACACTGAATGTTCAGAATGCATGCAGATAATAACACCATCTATTTGGGAAAGCAGAAGCTGTTTGGAATAATACCATTTTCACACAAAAGAAATAAATGCACAGTTTTAGGTTATAATCTTTAACCAGTGTCATTCATACCAAATGTCATGGAAAGCTTGTTTTCCACTTCTTCTTTTTAATGGAGAAAGTACTTCCAAGTGCAGAAATTCTGTAGATTTGCACCCCACTGCTCATAAGTAAGGGTTTTAAATAAACTGAAATATATCCCTGGATTCCTGAGTTACTACTAAATAAACTGAAATAGATACCTGGATTCCTGAGTCACTACTAAGGGGATGGACCTGTTCGGTCGGGAAGTGGGAGACTTCCAAGAAACACCCAGGCGCTTGTGAGTCACAGAGCCTGTGGCATCACAGAGCCGCTGGCAGCACAGGTTATATTGGCAACGGGGCAGTAAGATGAGGTGCACTTTGGCGAACAAGTACATTTACTCTGAGCCAAACTACACATGCATAAGTATCATGGGAGGTACGGACTTCCTGGGACTATGCCATTTCAACAGTGCTGGCGCCAGGTTTGGGGGGGTCTCAGGCAAAGCCCCCCCCGTAGCCTCTCTCTTAGTGTGCCCCCTCCTTATTATGGTAGCCACCACCAGCTACTGCTGTTCCCCTTCGCCAGAGCTGCCACCCACTTGCCTGTCAGACAGAGAGAGAGCCAGTGAGCAAGCAGGGAGCTGCAGCTGCTACTCCTCATCCTCACCACCACCACCACCACCACCTTCGCTCAGTTGCTCGTCCCCTTTAGGCCAAAAGGGAGTGGTAGGCGAGCAGGGCGTGGCGACTGTGAGGAGGAGGGCCCCCTACTGGGACATGGGCCTCTGCTTCACAACGGATGCAATACAAATGGCTGTCTCCATGGGAGGGGGGGTGCATAACACTACAGGCCAATGTCTAAAATTACCTAGCTACACCACTGCTCTGGCTACCCTCCTGACTTGAGCTGAAGGCAGAGTTCCAGCCTGCTGACTCACAACCCCTGCAATACATTGATGGATGTCAAAGGGGCATCTCTTTCATTTTCATCGTTTTCTTTTGGCTTCTGTGGAGCCGTCCTTCCTTTCTGTATTCTGGAAGCCTGGTGTGACTATCCCCTTATCATGAAACTCAACATCTCCATGAGGCAATAACTATAGCATCCTACAGGCTGATATGATTAACTTCCCTGGAATCTGCCTGCCCTCCAATCTGAGATGATACTGAGCACCAGCAGGCAGCCAAGGCAAACCATCTGACTTTGATCTTAGGAAAACAGCTACATACTTTCTCTTTCTCTGATCAGCCATCCATCAAAATGTATAAGCAGCATTTTTAAGGTGTCCTTCCCACAAAAGGAGGTGTTTTTACACAACACGTAATTAACATTGGATATTAGCTGATCGGTTTTATTGCTGATCAGTTTCTATTTATTACTGTGTAGTTTTATTGTAATGTTTGTACTGTTCTTTTGATAGTAATGGTATGATATGTTCACCTCTTTGATGACTCTGTGGGATGTGGTATAGAAAGTTGAGTAATAACTAAATAAATAAAATAGGGAGCAATCCTATGGCTGCTAGTCAGAGGCTAGACAGCCATAGGATATGTGGGTTTCTGGGAACCGACCTTGGAGCCCGCACTCCGAGGTTGGTTCCTGGAGAATTGACCTCCCCCCCCCCCCATTGCAGCATGGAATGGCCTCTCGCTCTGCACTCTGAAGAGGGCCACAGAGCAGCCAAAACGGGGTGTTCTGGGGGGCGTTCTGGGGTGGGGAAGGTGGAAATGCTGGTACAACACATCCTATGTGTCATCTGGCAGCCTCTTCCCCCACTCTGCCTTCCCACAGCTAGACAGCTGAAATCAGGGTCCCTGACCTTTTAGGATCAGTGGACACATTTGGAATTTTGAATGTCATGGGCGCTCTCACAAATTGGCCGCCATGGGGCAGCTTACCCATTCATTAAATGGCCTCCATGGTGAGCATGGTGAACAAAATGCTCATTTCCCAGAAGCCAAACTGGTGAGACTAAAATAACTTGCCCAAGAACCCTAAGAACAAGGCAGAAGTAAGCCCTCAAAAAAAGCATGCTTCAAAAAACAAAACCACTCTTTTGAAACCAAACGACAGTGGCACTGGAGGATGGCATTTCACTTTGCAGCATGCTAGTCTCCCAATTTTTTTTAGAAAAGTGTAACTTTTTTTAAAAAAAAGAAATAAAATAAAAATCAGTTGGAGCAAAGAGGTTGGCAGGCTGCAACACAGGTGTCTGTGGGCAAATTCTGCCCATGGGCACCACATTAGAGACCCTAGGGGTATACATTTTAAAACGTAAACCACTAAGAGAACAGAAAGAAGCATGCACCCCTCCTTTCAACACACACAGAGAGCCTTTAGTGCATGATCATGCTGGCTGGGGATGATGGGGGTTGTAGTCTAGCACATCTGGAGAGCACCAGATTGGGGAAGGCTGCTTTAATGTGAATCAGGCCTCTCTGTGATCAGAAACTCGCACAAAGGGCCTAGTTCATACTGGAGACAGTATGGCAAAGGAAAAAGGGGCTTGCTTGCATATGACCATTTCAATACCACCCTGGATAACTGTATGAACCAGGGTTGATTGCAGATTGATATACAACCAGTCACCTTTTGATCACAACCACAGTAGCCTTTAACCCAGGTCATCTAATTTATGCTGTCATTTAGCTTGGTTTGCAGCTCTGACCATCTTCGCAGGCCGGCCCGCCAGCCTAGAACAGTGCGCCTCCTTGTAGTTTCTCCAGTGTTCTCTCTCCAGGTTTTTTTAAAATTATTCTGACAAAAGTTAGCAGCTTCCAATTTTGGACCAATTTACCTCTTTATCTGATTCAGAATTCTCATTCAGTAGCATCATCCTGAGAACACAAGAATATCAGAATATCAGACCAAGGTCCATCTAGTCCAGCATTCTGTTCACACAGTGGCCAACCAGCAGCACATGGGGAACTCACAAGCAGGACACAAGTGCAACAGCACCCTCCCACCCATGTTCCCCAGCAACTGCTGTATATAGGCTCACTGTCTCTGGTACTGGAGGTAGCATAGAGCCATCAGGACTAGTAGCCACTGAGAGCCTTCTCCTCCAGGAATTTGTTCAATCCCATTTTAAAGCCATCCAAACTGGTGGCCACCTCTACATCTTGTGGTAGTGAGTTCCATATTTTAACTATGTGCCATGTGAAGAGGTACTTCTTTTTATCTGTCCTGAATCTCCCACCAATCAGCTTCATGGGATGACTGTGGGCTATAGTATTATCCACTTTTTCCACAGCATGCATAATTTTGTACACCTCTATCATGTCTCCCCTTACTCACCTCTTTTCTAAGCTAAACAATCCCAGATGTTGTAACCGTTCCTCATAGGGGAGTTGCTCCAACCCACTGATCATTTTAGTTGCCCTTTTCTGCACTTTTTCCAGCTCTACAATATCTTTTTTTTAGGTGCGGTGACCAGAACTGTACACAGTATTCCAAGTCTGTTCGCACCACAGATTTGTATAAGGGGGTATGATCTTGGCAGTTTTATTTTCGATCCCTTTTCTAATTATGCCTAACATGGAATTTGCCCCTTTTTTGCAGCAGCCGCATACTGGGTTGACATTTTCGTTGAGCTGTCCATCACAACCCCCAAGATCTCTTTTGTGGTCAGTCACTGCTAGCTCAGATCCCATCAGCTTAGATTTGAAGTTGGGACTTTTTGCCCCAATGTGGACCAATTTACACTAGCTTACACTGAACCACATTTGCCATTTGGATGCCCATTCTCCCAGTTTGGCGAGATGCTGCTAGTGCTCAGGCCATAAAGCCTGTTACACCTGCCTTCTTCCTTTAACAATGAGCCCAATGAGCAAGAGAACTAATGAGCTCATTATTATAAACATGACACCGTTCATCTATAAAACATTTGGCTGACCTCCTGTTTCCTGGTATCTGACTGTATCTAACCTGAAGTCATCCTATTAACTGTTATGATTTATCATATTTCATGAGTCTCCTTATTAACCTGTTATGGGGACTGAGCTGAGTCCAGCCCTAACAAAGGTGGATCCTTCCTGATTAGGGGTGGGAAGTTGGATGATGCATTTGGAAAAGGTTTAACAAATTCGTAGTGGTTTTCAAAAGAGCAATAATCAAGACTGAAGAGAGCTACAGTTCATTTAGTCACTTGAACAGCCTCCACTGAACACATTTGGGGCAGAGGGAATGAAGTCAACAACTAAACATCATATAAGACTATACTGAAAATTGAATAGATGAACACAGTTTGTATCTGTGGGTAAGAGTGGGAGGGAAGTGTCCTAGTTTACATTTTTAAATTTAAAAAAATCAATAATTCATGTTTCTTTTAATCAAAATATGACAAGTCGATCGTCCATTGGTTTCACATGATGAATAATGGTTTTGTGTGACAACTCTCACAGATGGATTATCTTTGGCCAGTAAGATATCCTGAGTAGGCTTCCCAAAATATAACCACAAAGCATTGGCATTGCGAGATAAACATAGACTGCCATTATTGCAATTCTGTATCTCCCAGAGGAGTGGCATCCTGTGTTTCCAGGGTCAAGGAATGTTATCATGAGTGTCAAATAGTTTGTAATTCATCAGCAGACATAGATAAGGGATTTCACACACTGGGCAGTATCCAGTACTGTTGCTGCAGCTCTGCTGGCTCCACTGTGTGCCTAGGACCCACTGCAAACACAACAGGAACGAGCATTTCCTAAAGGAACCCGGAAATGAAAGGAAATGCTCATTTCCAGAATGAGGCAGCGGAGTACCATTCTGTGAGCTCTGCTGACCTGTGCCATTCTAGAAACTAGCATTTCCACTAATTTCCGATTGCTTCAGGAACTGCTAGGTTCCCATTGCACCCGCAGCAGGTTCTGCTAGGGCAAAGGCAACATTGGATACTGCCTTTTATTTCCACTTCTCATATATGACTGTAAAATCAAGACCAGTTACATTTAAAAATGATATTGAAGTTCAATTAAAAAATGTCATCCTCTGCCATATTTGTGTTGTCACTGTCACTTGTGGAGACACCCATGTGGTATATTCAGAGAGTTTTCTTCATCTTTTTTGAATTCCTTCAGACTCACTTCCACAGGCATCAAGGCTAGAAGATGGCGGAACAGTTGGCAACTCTGCTTTGCTTGTCTTCATAGAAAAGTTTGATATTTGTGACATGCATGGATTCACCCCACTTCCAAGCAGTGAGAGGTTTCAGGGGTTTACCCAGGATTCAATTTCTTTGGGAGGAGGTAAATGGAGAGTTACAATGTCTCTGTTATATGTGGTTTAATTACACATATGTACAGGCTGAGCTTAAAATGAGGGTTCACAGCATTAACACTCCAAAGATTCCTGTTCCCCGTAATATTTCTAGGGAAGCCACTGAATTTCCTGCAGAGAGCGAAGTTGGCTCTTTGCCTCTTTTTCCAGCCCCTGTTCCAGCACAGACTAACTTCCTACTACATGCACAGACCTCACTTGTGCCCTCTCCTTGTCTAGTGGGGGCGGGAGGAGAAAGATTAGTCATCTCCACCCATCACTTATGCTTTCTTCGGCCATCCTGGCTCCCATTGAAACACATCACCAGAACATTAGCAGCGATCAACTGTCTTTGGTTGGTCTTCAGAAATATTTCTTCAGAGTATTCACACTGAAAGCTCTACATCACGGTCCAGAACCAAAACTGGGTTGAGGCTCCAGATGACTCTCCACCCAGCCCTCCATGGGCCATATGATATAAGGTGAATGTGGTGACAAATGTTGCTGGCAGGCATGTGGCCATGCCCACCTGATGTCATTTGCTCCCTGGCTGAAGTGCTGGGTGGATCTTCTAGACAGCGCTTGGCTGTGTAAGGGCTTTCCCAATCAGGGAAGCCCTATGTGCAGCAAAGTCAAGCCAGATGAGTCCACATCACTTACCTTGGCTAGCTTGGCTTTGCTGCACAGGGGGCTTTCCTGACTGGAATGCAGCAAAAAAGCAATACAGCGGGATCCCCACTGTTATCTCCAATCTGTGATCAGAGATAACAGTGGGGATTCTTCTCCTGCCTCCGCCCCAGCCTTCAGTAGGGGGCCAAGCTTATAGAAGAATGGGGCTTGCACAGCCAGGGAATGGGGGCCTACAGAGGTGGGGCCCACAGAGGTGGCAGAAGCTTCTGCAAGCCAGATGAGAGTCTCTGTGGGGTGGATTAGGCCCAAAGGTCAGAGGTTCTGCACCCCTGCTCTACATACAGAAATCTGAGAATCAAGGATTGCAAGGTTGGAAGGGATTCTGCATCTCTTTGCTGTCAGAGGCACTGAGTTGTAAGAGATCCTGAAAGGTCATTCATACCACCCCCCAACCCATAAGAGTGCAAAGCTCTCTGCACATGCAGAAGCAGAACTCTGGATGTAGGAAGAAGTTTGTCAATGGCACCATCACTAAGGTTAGGATGCCAGCATCTTAAGCTTCAGTATCCTTCTGTAACGTCATGTTTTGCTTTTTAATTTTTTCCACATTTCCACAGCACACCTTAACATATGCTTCCATTCTAGACAAATAGAACTAAGCAGCCATAGGATTGCTCCCTTAGTCTATAACAGATATGAAATATCTACAATAAAATGACCTAAGTAGGAGTTCAATATCTAGTGAAAGTAAAAAATAAAAGTTCTGCAACATATAAATGGAGCATGCATAAGTGTATGTCATCATGTGTGTTTGTGCGTATTAATCAGAAAAAAATACAGGCAATTGTACTTTGTTGGAACTTTATCAAAAGTATGAAGTGCCTCAACACAGGAAACGAATGGAAACCATGGTACCATAATATCATTCTTCAAGTTAGGATTCCTCGCTCACAGCCCTTGCTGAGTTAGTTTATACATACTCATAGTCTTCCAAATTTTATTAATCCATTGCTCTTTAGTTGGTTGCTTTGGGGAACCCAGGCCCCACAGTTCCTTCAAAACAAGGAGTTGCTGAGAACGAAAGTGGCATTGCACTTGGAACTACCCTTGTAATTTCTCACATTGTCACTCCAAGGCATTATGGGAAAGTAAAATGGCAGCCCTACAGGCCTGGACAGAAGCTGTTGAAATGTCTTCTTGCAGTACATTGCATTTATTTTTTTATTATCATTCATTTACTCCACCTTTTCTACATCAGCATGTATTCAAAGCGTCTTGTACATTTCTAAGAACAATGAACAATAGAATGTGTTTAAAATCAAAACCATCAGAAGGATAGTTTTAAAAGCAGTAATAAAAGCAGCTGTAGGGTAAACACACACACACACACACACACACACACTTTGAGCTTTATCTTTAAATGCTCACTGAGGCACAGCTGTTTTCAACACCTGTCTGAAAATGGGGCAATGAAGTTGCAGGCAGGCAGTCAATGCAAACATGGAGGTTTCAATGAAACAGGTCCAGTGTTAACTGGAAATGTAGCACAAGGCCCATGAGAACCTTTCATGGTGCCATGCCTAGCCCAGCTTATGAAGAGTGGTTGAGAAACTGCCAACGCCTGGATCTGCTCCAGGCTAGTGCATTAAAGCTACCATGGAACATGGAAGCAGGACTCGTACATCTGCTTTTTTCTTTAAGAACTGCATTCATCCTGGCAAAAGTCATGCTACCAGAAGGCGCTCAAGAGCTGGGATGGATGGTTGCCAGGCCCAAGGCTGTGAGGTCTACACAGAGCCCTGCAGTGGTGTACGATCTGCGTTGTCACGGATCAGGCTCTTCATGTGCAAACGTACTTCAAACCCAACCCAAGCAGAGTTCCAAGTTAACATCACTGGGGATGATCAGCCTGATCTGAGGGAACATAGTTCAAACATGGTGCCTTCACGTGATGGGTTGATACAAGATTTCTTTTCTCCCAGGGCCAAAAAAGATACTATTTTAAATGTATGTGTAGCGGGCAGCTGTGTCCTTTTTTTTGCATGTTTACTCTAGAGTAGGCACAGGGGTCCCAATCTGGATTGGGACCCTAGTGTGGGTGGTAGGGGGGCTTTTAAGATCCAGTCTGGGCCTCCTGTGCTGACTTTAGAGTAAAAATGAGGTGGGAGAGACATAGCTGTAGACACACATTTAAAGTAATGTTTGTTTTGGCCTGCAGATTCAGCCTTCTGACTGGATTCTTCCCATGAGGAATAGGAGATAAGGGGTTCGCCTGTCCAATTGAAAGATCTTTCCAGATATTTCTTTAAAATCACCCCCTTCCAAATTTACCTTAGGGTAACACTCACACCAGCCCTAAGCCTCTGCCAACACTACCATGTCTCCAGTGGAGGCTGGTGGATCCGATGTCAGCGAGGCAGTGAATCCGCTCTGAGTTTCAGTCAGAACCTTAAAAGAGCTATAGCTCCTTTAGAGTTCTGTCTGGTTCTGACTGAAACCTGGAGCGGATGCACCACCCCACTGAGCCACCAGCCTCCACTGGATGCCTCCTCCCTGTTGTTGGAGGAGAGGGCAACATCGATCTCAGAGGGTAGCCCAATCTGTGTTCATATTTTCAAAAAGAATAATTGGACATGTATGAGCGATGCTGGAGAGGAAGAGCACGCAGAATTCTAAGAACTAAATAAAAAGGAAGCTAAAGGGCAAAATATGCACCTAGCAGTCTTTGAAAGTCCATTACACTGCCTAGGATCAGTGCTGCAGTGGAGCCAGGGCTCGCTGGGATGCAGGACGTTTGGATTAGCAGGGATGTTGACGTCATCTGCTACCCACGCACCCTTCAAACTCCCCTTTTCCCTCTGAGCTTACCTGCAATCCTCACAGGAGCTGTGGGGAAGCGGGGGATGAATTTTCTCAGCAATAATATATAGTTGTGCACTATCACAACTGTCACTATAGTGCTGAACTATCCTTGTTGTAATTGAAAATATTTCGGGGCGGCCTGGTCTTGACTGGGCAATGAAGATCCAATAGCTTAATACAAGACCTGTATTTTTGGCCTCTCCTTGGGGTCATGCTAATGGGGAGTGTCATGGTGAGTGCCTGTGCCTCAAAGACTGCCACTACACCACTGCCTGGGAGAGGGTGGTGGGACTGATTATTGTCAGAGAAATCACAGGAACCATCTAACAGATAGTTCACGTTCCTCCTTGGCTGATATTCAAAGTCAAACAGCCTTCCCAGTAGACTCCAAATAGATTCATAGCAGGGTGACTTGATTCATTCACCCTGGGGGCACATCTGTGCTATTCAGTTGAACCAGTTTAAAACTGGTCTTACTGACATGGGTGGTTTTCCCCAAAGAACTCTATTAATCGTAGTTCTTTTATTCGAAACACTTCATCCTTTTATTACGCTAGCATCCCCGGTGTGTCTTCATTGGAAGCAATGGCAGCTAAACAGGTTTGAAAAAGGTTTAAATGTGTACTGTTTGTTGATTTCGTAGGTCATTTCTCTATCCTACTGGTGCCAACTGCTTGGGCAAAAGCACACACAGAGGCTGGGCTTGGAGAAGGTGGGAAAAGAGAATTTACCTCAGGGGTGGGATAAAATGGAGTGCAGTGGAATCAACTGTGGAATCAGAACTTACATGGTAGCTTGACAATCTGCCGGTCAGGTGGCTGGCAGAAAGCATGCTCAGAAGACGTTCACAGTCGGAACATTGCTGCATGTCCTACACTGGGTATCCTCTACTCTAAGGTTTTTCTGATGAGGGTCACATTTCCTCAGGGGTAATCTATTGGGGGCCACATGCTGTTGGTGGGAAGGGCCAGAGCCCAAAGTGGAAGAGACCACACCCTTTCTCTCTTTTTCTGCCATGCCTTCTCTCTCTCTCTCTCTGCACCCCTTCTCTCTCTCTCGTTTCCTCCCTGCTGAGCAGCCTGCTGGGGGAAAGACAGATTGCTCTTGTAGGAGGTCTGAACTGATCACTTGTAGAGGGCTTTTGAAATCAGGCCAAGGCTGAGGGCCACAGGTTGCCCACCTCTGTTTTACTCCTATCCCACAATGAGGGAGTGAGCTGCATTATTTTGTCTATTTGCCAGTAGATTGCATGTAACGACTCTACTGTGTCTGCAGTCTTCTCTTCACTCTTCCTCTCCCTGTTTGTGTTAAACACTTCTCTCATTGAGAAGTTAACACGAATTATGAAATATTTAACCAGGCACCTTTTAATGGCCTTTTTAGCCAAACATGTAGAATATTTGGGCTCACATACAGACAGGAATATGGGCCTCTTGAGGTCAGTAAATAAAACATACCATTTTAACATGTTGTCAGGGAATAACATGATTAAAGTTAGCTGATTCACACTCTAGGCCAATTTTAAGCATGGTTACTCAGAGGAAAGTCCCACTGAGGTCAATGGCTCTTACTTCAGAGTAAGCATTCCATAGCACTGCAGCAAAAGAATGGCAGTTTTAAGTTTTTAAAAAGAAGATCATTTTTATGCTAGCACACAAAGATATCTGGTCCCACTCTGTTATGGACTTTTCCAGAACACAGAGTTGTGACAAAAGGATTAAAATGTGGAAAACTGAAATATGGGAAGAAGGTTAAAAAATTAGACTACTGGGACTGAACAGAACAGACAAAAAGTCTTTCTACACACATTATTGCATATAAATTCTAGGCACATAATTACCTTGACATTAAAGGATAGAAAGGTTTTATTAGACAGGTAGTTTACTAGTATGACCGCCATCTTTTCATGGCCTAGTCCTCTTCATGGGTGTTCTGCTGTTAGGATGACATGCAAGGGACTTAGTTGTAGCCTCTGTGGTACAATCCACCTGAGGAGCTGGTACAAGAACTAGGCCAACAGATTTCGTCATCTGTTTCAACTCAGTGATGCACTGCAGGTGGGGCAGAGGGAAATAAGATAGGGCCACCACTTACCCCACAGTGGGGTCTCAAGTAGGGCTGTGCACCGCCTCATCACAAAGCCTGAATAATGAGGCAAAGCGGGCTTATTCAGAGCAAAATCCTCATGATACGAGCTGGGTCAGAGCAGTACTGAGGCACCCTGGGGCGAACTGCCGCCTCCCATGAAGTGCCTCCTCCACCTCTATATTCAGAGCTCTACTTAATGCTTGAGCTGTCCAGACAGGCTGTCTCCAAAATGTATCAACTTCTGAAAGCTCACTTGGAGGGAGGGGAGGGGAGGGGAGGGGAGGGGAGGAGGGAGTGTGCTTTGATGAACAGGAACTCTCAGCCTGAACCGACGCCAGCAGTCTCCAATCAGAGTGAGTGGTGGAGGGAGGGGGTATATATACTTCAGAGAAAGGCTGCATTCGGTTATTGTGCTAGCTGTGTCTTTGAGAGAGGGCTAGTGTATGGATAGATGATCGTGTGCGCGCGCGCGTGCATGTGCTTTTCTTTGAGTTGTTCCTTCTGTTTCTTTGTTTTTGGTCACCATTAGGCTTTCCTCAATATTTAAATTAAAAGGAAACAGCTGGGTTGTAGTGGGATCCTTCCCTCGCTCCTTGCTCTTCTGTCCCCTTTGGGATGGTGTCTTTGCAGCACCCCTTCCAGCTGCCTTCTCCTATTTCTTTCTAACTCCAACTTGTTTGTTATTTGTATTAGATATATTCATCTCTACTTTCCATATTTTTTCAAACTAACATAGCTTCTCCTCGCTCATTGCTGCTACGCTCCCCCTCCCCTGCCACTCCTGTGTTTGTTTGTTTATGTTGCTTGTGGACTCCAGCAAAGGCTTTGTTTGTTGATTAAGGTCAACCCGCACTTCTGCTTTCTCCATTCTGTTTTCTTGTCGTTTTTGTCTGTCAACTCTGTCTCTTTTAGATTTTTAAAAACCCAGTCTTATTTCGATTCTTAAAAGCAAACATTGACTTCTGGGCATGTTCCTCTCCCCACGCTTTTAAAGTCATGTTCAAGCATTTAGTTTTTTCTTGCTTTCTAAATTCCTAAAGAACGGCATATTATGGCACCTATGTGTGTGGTGTTTGGTTCCCACCCCCCACCCTGTGCTGAAGTGAACCGTCTGTGTCTTCTCTCTGTTGATCCTCCCAAAACAAAAATTAAAGAAGAGTTTTTTTAAATTATTGTTCACTTTCTCTTGGCTCTTATCTTATTGCCTGCATTGTCATCCTGTATTTCTTGAAGTTACCCTGTCTTCCATAAAAGAACATGAAATATAAAACAATAAATTAAAGACACCTGTCATTTGCTTAGGTAGTTCTGCTTTTCTTTAGCTCTTGTGTGTCTGTGTCTGTGTGCTAGGTTGTAGTTCCACCAACACTATACATCCAAATTTCAAGGCAGTGTTGAAAAAGCACGAGACACATAGTATTTATATTAATTACCTTCTTATTCCAATAACACTCCACTGTGTGGCAAAGCAATCCTGCGCAATATGAGGCACCTTCAGGGTGGTGGCAGGGGCAGAGGTGGCCGAGGTGCTGCTGTCAGTAGCAGCACCATTAGGCAAGTTGTCTGTCCCCTGGTCCAGATGGTATGTCCCGGTGCAGTAGGGCAGCAGAGCGCGGATGCCAGTTGCAGTGCTCGGAGGTCACTGTTGGAGGAGGCTGGCGTGGGCAGGTGCAGTAGTTGCACTCTTGCCCAAGATGGAGCAGCATCTCCTTCTGTTGTGGAAGAGGGGAGCCCCTGATGGACGTTAGTTCAGAGGTGTCTGATGTCCTCAGTGTGGTAGAGGGCGAAGAGGGGGAGATCTTCCAGGGTGTGTTGGAGGAGGAGCAGCAGGCACAGGCTCCAGTATCCGACCCCTCTTCCATTGTTCCCCCCTCTTGTGTGGTGCCCCCCTCCAGAGTCAAGGCAGGCAGCCTGCATCTCCTCCTCCCCCGAAACGTCAGGGCAGCATCGTGTGGGACCACTTTGAGTTGGGAGCAGATCCCAGCACTGCCATGTGCCACCACTGCAAGGTGTCTCTGAGGAGGGGGAAACAGCCAGAGCACTACAGCACCAGCAGCCTGCTCCTGCACTCAAGGAGGCAGCACCACTCGGCCTTGCTTGGGGAAGAGGCCCCCACGTCCCAGCAGGCCGGCAGCAGGGGCAAGCAGAAGGCTGGCAGTGCCTCCAGAACTCCTGCAAGCTCTCTGTCTCTCACCCGCAAGAGGTTTAGGCAGGCCACCATGGAGGAGATGGGGTGGGGAAAGTATGGGTCCATCAGGTGGAGGTTTCCAGCGTTCAAAAGTCAGTGGCCATTCTGGGATAGGCACTGACCATGTTCATTCAAGATACATTCAAAATACTCATTTAGTGTGTGCTAGAAATAAAAGCAGATTCAAAAATAGCCTCGTCCAGCCTGCCTGCCAGGTAATGTGTGTATTCAGCCATAGAGAGGCTGAGCCAGTGATTCTTCTGAATAAGGGTTGTTTTGCACTTCAAAGAAACCTGCAGCAGAGTTTAGGGATAGTGACCTCTGCTTCAACACACTTTCCCTTCTGAGTTTGGTCTGAGTTTCTGGGAATATCAAATTCAGCCTGTGCCTAGCACACAAGCCAGTGGGCCAAAGAGCCTGGCATTTGGCAAGTGGGATGCCCTCAAGGGGGGCTGGGCAGGGCCCAGGTGTCACTCAGGCCCGTGGAAACAGGGAGAAGTTACGGCTCTTTTCTTTGGGAGTTTTGGTGGAAAAAGTCAATTTTCACTTGCGCTTAGCACACAAGCCAGTGGGCCAAACTGCCTGGACTTTGGGGGTGCAATGCCCTCGAGGGGGGCTAGGAGGGGCCAGGGTGTTATATGTGTCCATGGAAACAGGCAGAAGTTACAGCTCTTTGCTTTGAGAGTTTCTGTGGAAAACTTCAGATTTTCATTCCACCTAGCACAAAGACCACTTGGTCAAACTGTCTAAAATGTTGCAGGTGGCCTCCTCTCCAGGGGGGTGGAGAGGTTGCCCCGTTTCATGCCTGTATCATGAAAGCTAAAAAAGTTATGACCATTTGTGTTTTCCCATGCAAGTCAATGGGGAAATGCCCAAAGTGCGCGATCCAGATTTCCAAATCTTGCTTTGGATTCAGATCCGAGTCGAAGCGGAGGGGGTCCAAATTGATTCAAGGTGGATAAGGGTCACTTCAGAGTGATCCAAAGCAGCATCTGAAGTGGATTGGGGGGTCCGTGCACAGCCCTAGTCTCAAGCTAGTGTAACCCCTCCACCTGGCTTTTCAAGTAGTTATTGCCAGACTGCAACGGGGGGGGGGGGAGTTAACAGAGGGGGACATTATGAACATTTTCAGTAACCCTCCCTTACCAGTAATGTGCCATAAACTTCCTGACTGGCTTAGAAAACAAACATTAGCAGCCTTGAGTGATCACTGATGAGTCAGAAACAAGACAGATGTTGGTGGAATGATGTGGACAAATGTTCACTAAACACAGTTTGTTTATTTATAATTTAATTTCATTTCATTTCTATACTGCCCAATAGCCGAAGCTGGATCATGCACAATGTATGTACTTTGAAGTCCTGTTGGTCCCATGGTGAAAATGTTTTACTCTCCCATCAACCTTAATGGGGTTTAATGGGGCTTAATGCTGACAACAGTATGCACAAATGTGTCCTGAAGTAAAGACTTCTGTATTTAATATGGCATTTTTAAGCCAAACAAGATTTATAAGGAAACATTCAGACACAACATTTTCACCTAGCTTCATTACAGAATACATTTGCATCAGCTGTTTATAAACCTGTAGCAATTCTAAACATTCCCATTCATGTTATACATATCACACACCCGCAGGTGGGAGGGAATAACAGGGATCGTGCTCTGTGTGATATATAGTAAGGAACCTTTGCATCAGCGGCGTGTGGCAGCAAGGGCGGTGGGCGTGCTGCCGAGAAGGGAAGGGTCTGTATTCATCGTTACACATTGACTGTTGTATGGCATCGTTCAGTTCCAGGAATGGTAGATTGTAAAAATGATATGTGCTTTGTGGTTTGGCATGCAGACAGAGCTTCAGCTCAGGCACCGCGATGAGCTGCCAACATCTGCAAATTATTACGTGTCCAGAAAAAAAAGGGCCTCGGGCTGCAGTGCTGACGTCATTAGCTGGTTGCACCTACTGCTGAGTAACAGGGTGGAAATTTAGAGCTGGAGCACAGCCAAGACAGGTCACCGGGTTTGCCACTCAAGAAATGTCGATGATAATAATTCTGTGCTGTGCAACCAGGGGCAGATAAATAAAACAAGCAGTGAACACACTGCACAGTGGCACACTGTAGCTTACTGCCAGTATCATCCTTTTAAAATTCAGAGTAGAAAAGGCAGAAAGGCAGACAGACAGATCCTTTAGGTTTGCAATCCTATGCACATTTATCTGAGAGGAAGTCCCACTGATACTTACTTCTGAGCAAACATGCAGAGAATCATGCTGTTAAGCATACAATACCGGGCTTTGTGAAATGGCTTTGCTACTGATTTTCTCCAAGGAAAAAAAGCAAACAGGCCAGGTGGGGGGGGGGATTTATGGTGGTGGTGGGTTTTGGGGGGGGCGGGGTTGGAAGCAACTATGCAGAAGTCTCCTTCTTCAAATAGCTGGCAGTAATGTGTATTCAGCCGATCAGATTCCAAAGGGGTTTACCACACAATCGCACAAGTGAAGCACGTCCCATGACTGACAAGCCCCAGGCAGATGTTTGTACAAGGAACGTTCCGTTGCCCAACACCTGTCTCATAAGCAAATGTGTAGGCATCTTGGACAATTAAGCCATAGCTGCTAGGCAGCCAGGAATGTTGGCGGGGGGGGGGGGGGAATCACCTGACAGTAAGTCGTAGGAGAAAACAGGTTAATGTCTAATGGTTGCAACTTGTTTTATTTTATTGGCCACCTGAAAAGGGAAAAATGTGATAGGCAGTGGTGTATTGGAGCCAGGGCCCAGAACACCAGGACCTTTTGATTAGCAGGGGTGATGATGTCATATGCCACACACGCACACACGCCCAGGATTCCCAGAAGTTCAAACATTCCCTGAAGTGGCAGATCTCTTGGCATGGAGAGGTGCCCTGGCTCCCACAGACAACCTGGCATATGAAGCAGGAATTCCATGCCAGAGCCCAATTATGTAGGTACCAAATTCATGTGACCCCTCCCCCCTGCTGCCGCATCAGTGGGCAGGGCTGAAAAAGTGAGTGGGCCATCCTTTTTCTCTGCCACCCTTTCTCTCTCTCCCCTTCCCTTCTTCCTCACCGCTGGGCTGCCAAGGAAAGGGCAGGTCCATCTTGCCAGAGGTCTGAATGGATCACTTGCAGAAGGACTCTTGAAATTAAGCAAAGGGCCACAGGCTGCCCACTCTGACAGAGACAAAATGGGGCATTTGGAGTAGCTCCTGCTTTCAAATAAGAGTAATGCAGGGGAGGCCGGTAGATCCAACTTCAGTGGGACAGAGATTCCATTCTGGGTTTTACTTACAACCAGCCAGGAGGCTAAAAGAGCTATCCAAGGTGCTGGATCCTTCGGGGGGGGGGGGGGATAGAGTCCAGCACTTTGGATAGCTCCTTTAGACTCCTGGCTGGTTGTAAGTAAAACTTAGAATGGAACATCTTCCCCACTGAATGATCCACCAGCCTCCCCTGGAGTAATGTTTGACTCTGACTTCACAAGGTTGGCAACCTGAGAGTCCTAGAAGAATGGAACATGTGATACCTAAGCAAATGCACTCCAAGTCATAGATTTAAAAAAAATGCCACCCTGTTCTTGATGAATGTTTGAAATAAGCACCTTCTCTCCATTTGACTCAGTTTTCTCCATTCACTGCAATCTCACATCCTGATTCACTACTCTTCTACACTCCTAGCAATGACACTCACCTTCTGTTAAAATTGACTGGAGAAGCTTTTCAAGAAAAAAGGACTCAGGTCCTCAGACTCCAAGGATTACTGAAATAAGGGAGTCTATAAACAGATTGTTCTAATATGCCAGCAGACTGGTAGACAATTAAGCAACAGTATCTGTTTTCCTTGCAAGAGGAGCAGAGTCGTCTGTGTTGTGGTTTATGTCCCAAGCCAGTTAGGTGTGTTTAACCAGTCCCTGAGTTCCTGATCTTAGGAAGTTCAAGTGGCTGAGCCAGTGAGCTCACAATGGGCCATGACATGACAATGCCCAGAAAAAGCCACAGGTGCTAAGCAACTGACACCACAGAGCCCATGTTCCTTGACATTGGGCCTTCCTGTGGAGAGTTAGGTCTTCACCTTAAATTGTTGAAACTCACATCTGGAGATATTACATTGCTGCAAATACAAAAAAGGATGACTGCCATATACACAAAAATGTCAAAAGCCAATTAAAGATCACAAGTCAATATTTGTTCTTTGGGAACAGTGGGAGGAGTGCTATAAATGGTTAAGCCATGAAGCATGTTGCCAAAGTCATTGATTTCATGAGGAAGGATTGAGAACCTTCAAGAGATATATCTAAGACTCACCATTTTGAGGGTTGATTGCCACACCAGCACATCTTGCCAAAAGATGCCACAAGGCTGGTACTGTAGCAGGGGGGCATGCCTGCAACTACGTTTAAGACAGTGCCTTTTCTCTGAGTGATGATAGATTCCAATATGAAAGGAAAGCATGCCTGTGAGACACTCTGATATTTATTTATATTTGTTTATTGAAGGTATTTATATCCCATATTTTAGGGAAAACAAATACAAGGTGGTTTACAGCAATGACTGGGCAGAATATGTCAAACAATCAAATGTTATTTTAAAATGAAATATTAAAGGAGAGATCCTAAGTGACCAGGGAGGGCAGCTGAGGGGCCATAAGATGTGGCCGGTATCCCATCTCCTGATGTGGTAGTGGAAAGTTCTGCTATCATAGCTGACACACTTGCAGTGATCTGCAGGAGGTGGTGGGCAGAACGAGGCTTTCCAGAGATGTGCTGGGGGAGAACATGAATCTGCAGGATCCTAGGCGCCCTCCTTCCCCAACCTGGCACCCCGCCCCCCCAAGCAGGCCCTGTAACTATGTCAGCCGTGGAGGTGGCACACTTCTTCCCCATTAGTATCAATGGGAAGGGTATGTTTTAAAAAATGCAAGCTCAAAACCCAGCAACAAAACATTCCTCCCCCCACCTCCTGCCCTGGCCGCTGTGCCCTGGCAAGGCCTTGGGAGTGGTGGATCCTCTGCCACAGATCCCCCTTCCCCCCACCCCCCACCCCCCGGTAAGTAGGATTGCTCTGTAAATAAATTAAAATATTAAATTATAAGGTTGTGGTGTGGGGAGAGGGAAATCTAATGCATGATTTGGACTTTAGTTTCCTGCTCTCCTTAAGATAAAAGTGATCCTTAGCACATTGGCCTGCATTGGGTTTGTTTCCATGTCTAGTACTCCTATCATCCTTCATTCCATTACTAATCTATGCTAGAAATGTAAATTGGATTTACTGTCGCAGCCTCTCCTGAAAATGATCACTCTGGGAATGTAGCAATAGCTCTCTGTTTGGGATTCCTAGCTTCCTCAAGGGAGTTCAGTTCCCCAAGGTTTCTGGGAGATTGAGCTCTTGACGGATAAACAAATGGACAAACATCATGGGTAAGTATGCCATCACTCCAGTACCATATACAGACCTGCAGGTTGAAATTAAACAGCTGTCTTTGAATTCTTGACTAGATTTCCCTTTTACTTCTTGTTTGGGACACAATGTTTCTTTGGTATAATTTTGCAGAATCTTTGGACTGAATCGAAATGGGTCACTACAGGCTGGTGTGCGTGCGTGCGTATATGTGTGTGTGTGTGTGTATGTATATATATATATACACATACTTACATACATACATACATATAATCCGTCTCAAGGTAAACTCTATGTTAGGAGTCATAAGGAATGGAAATGGAATAAAAATAAAACTGCCAATATCATAATTCGCTTATACAAATCTATGGTGAGACCACTGTGTGTACAGTTCACTGCTTCTTAAAAAGGATACTGTGGAGCTGCAGAAGGTGCAGAAAAGAGCAACTAAAATTATTATGGGCCTGGAGCAACTCACCTATGATGAAAGGTTAAAATGTGTGGAGTTCTTTAGCTTAGGGGAAACATGATAGAGTAAGGGGAAACATGATAGAGGTATATACAAGTAAGGGGAAACATGATAGTAAGGGGAAACATGATAGAGGTATATACAATTATGCATGGTGTACATAATACTAGGACCCAGGGGTTGTCCAGTGAAGCTGCATGGTGGGAGATTCAGGAGAGATAAAAGGAAGTATTTCCTTCACACAGTGCATAGTTAAACTATGGAATTTGCTAAGATAAGATGTAGTGAAGGCCACTAATTTGGACAGGTTTAAAAGGGGATTAGAGAGATTTATGGTGGGCAAGGCTACCAGTGGCAACTAGTCATGATGGCTACGTATTACCTCCAGTGTTGGAGGCCATGTGCCTCTGTACACCAGCTGCTGGGGAACATGAATGGGAAGGTGCTGTTGCACTCATCTCCTGCTTGTGGGCTTCCCACAAGCCTCTGGTTGGCCACTGTGGGAACAGAATGTTGGACTAGATGGACCTTTAGCCTGATCCAGCAGGGCTCTCTGATGCTCTGATGCAGATACAGATATCCTTTTTAAATGAAACTATAAGCTAGAGTGATTATTCTTTTTCCTCCAGGCATCGACTACCTGTGGACTATACATTCTGTATTCTGAAATATAAGGCAAATACCTATTACCTCCATTTCTTTACTAAAGAAATAAAAATAAAAATCCAGGCAGCCTAGCAAGGATCTTCCACACCCCAAACTACTAAAATGCGATGAAAGTTATGCTTACTCTTAAACCAAGGGCATAACTGGCTTCTCTGACTGGGAATGGCTATGCTATGACCAGGCCACCTTATTGGTCACCACTTTCAGTTCAGGGGATCTCTGATAGTGCCTGTGAAGAGGAGGTTGACAATTTCTCCAGATGGCGACTGAACTCTGATGTTGTCTGAAGAGTCCAGTTGAGAATAAGAACACCCCCAGGTAATTATGTAGTACTTGGAACTCACAAACTTTGGAGGGTTATTTTGAATCAATATGTACACCTCATCCCCTCCACCTAACAGTTATCTTGCCTATAGCCATCTTTCTGCCCGGTCTCCTTGTCTCTGCGTTCCTTTCCTACCCAGTTCCTGATAACAACACACAACCTTCCTGGCCTTATGGCTTGTGGGAAATTTGTCCCTACCTTTCCTTTTTCCATTGTCCTGAAGGCTCCCTGGCCTTCAGCTGGCTTTCTATCCATACAGCAGCATGCTACAGAGAACAAGCATGGTATAGTGGTTAGAACAGAGTTGGCAACGTGGCGCTTATGGGGAATGCTGAGCCAGTCACTCTCTCTCAGCCTAAGCTACCATACAGAGTTGTTCTGAAGATCAAATATATGCCACCAGTTCGAAAGCAAGAAATTGCAAGTAGATAAATAGGTACCGCCTCGGCGGGAAAGGTAACAGCGTTCCGTGCACCTCGGTGTTCAGTCATGCCGGCCACATGACCACGGAAGCGTCTTCGGACACCGCTGGCTCTTCGGCTTAGAAACGGGGATGAGCACTGCACCCTAGAGTCAGACACGACTGGTTGGGGACACCTTTACCTTTACCTTGAGCTCCTTGGATGAAGGGCAGGATAAAAATGTAAGTAATAATAAGCTCTGTGTGAGATTTTCCTACAGCGCTATCGGCTTGCCTTTCACTCATCACAGCTGCACAAATTGTAAGCATTCTGCCATGAGCTATTACCAGAGAATTGTAATGTTTTTGAACATTCTTTTACTGCAGATAACACAACCAGTTTTCAGTCTGATATGAATGTTAGATGAGAGGATCATAGGATGTTACAGCTGCAACAGACTGTGCATCTCAAAATAGAAACCAAGCTTCTTTGGCTTTTACTATATCTGGCTGTCCAGAATTAAATACAAGTGTGGGAGCAGTCATATTCTGGATGTGGTTCCTCAACCTAGATTGTATTCTTGAAACCTCGCTTTCATGGGTTTAATAGATCTGGACTGGATCAGCCTCAAGCAGGATGTTTTGGCCATAAATGGGTTAGGAGGTGGGTGGAGATATGCCAAGTCTATGCTGAATGCAGCCAGAGAAGGCAGTTATCCAGATGTGAGCAAAGTAACTGAAGCACTTAACACTCCAGGAACAATGCAATGCAATCTGGCACCTGGCTTTGAGCCAAGCCATTTATTACCAGTATTCTCTCCATCACTAGACAACTGACTGGCTGAGAGACAAGAGACATTTGCTCACTGTATGAACATAGGAAGCTGCCTTAGACCAAGTCAGATCATTGGTCCGTCTAGCCCAGTATTGTTCACGCTGTGGCAGCCGAACTCCAGGGAATCAGGCAGGATTTTTCCTGTCTTATCTGGAGATGCTTGGGATTGAATCTGGGACCTTTTTATGCAAAGCATGCACCCTGACACTGAGCTATGGCTGCTCTAAATTATGACACCACTGATATTATACTAATGTTATTAATTCCACACAGTACAATACTGATTAGCAGAGACATCACCTTTCCGACAAAGGTCCATCTAATCAAAGCTATGGTTTTCCCAGTAGTAATGTATGGCTGTGAGAGCTGGACTATAAGGAAGGCTGAGTGCCGAAGAATTGATGCTTTCGAACTGTGGTGCTGGAGAAGACTCTTACGAGTCCCCTGGACTGCAAGGAGGTCAAATCAGTCCATCCTAAAGGAAATCAACCCTGACTGCTCATTGGAAGGACAGATACTGAAGCTGAAGCTCAAATATTTTGGCCACCTAATGCGAAGAGAAAACTCTCTGGAAAAGACCCTGATGCTGGGAAAGACTGAAGGCAAAAGGAGAAGGGGACGGCAGAGGATGAGATGGCTAGATAGCATCACCAATGCAATGAATATGAACTTGAGCACGCTCCGGGAGAGAGCGCAGGACAGGAAGGCCTGGCGTGCTATGGTCCATGGGGTCACGAAGAGTCGGACACGACTGAACGACTGAACAACAACAACAATACTGATTAGCAGGAGTTACTATAACTATGGCGGTGCATGGCCAGTGTTTTACATGGCACCAATAGTAAGGGAATAGCACTATATACCCAGCTAAATGTCATGGATGTTATGCCACCTATGGTATTAAATCCTCAGAGCAAGAATGTCTGCAACCAGTGCCAAATTTTGCAGGTGTTTTCCATTTTTGCCAATGAGTCTTGGGTACTATGAAACCCCTGGATGTTTCCCATCCCCTTATACAAGGCCCAATGGCGTTCCATAAGGGAAGTGCACAACATTGCTGCCAGAGGCACAAATGTGGGACAGGGGAAGCATGAAGAGCCCCATAGCATGGCGTCTTAGCATCTCACTGGAAAAACAGTGCAGCCTTGCTCAGTCTTTCTTAATGTAAGGGCACACATTAAGTGGCAAACACCAGACTCTAACCTCTAGCACACTCCTATCCGCTTCCTTTCCATGGGCTTTTAGCAGCAGTGACTAGGTCTGGAAGGCCACCCACCATTTTGATTTTTCCACAATGTTCCTAAGTGCCCAACATAGCATTGCTGCAGAGCATTATGGGGGAAATTAAAATGCTGGCTAGCTTCCCAGACAGCCACTGCTGTCAGATAAGCCTATAAAACAGGCAGACAAATAGGTGGGTGGGTGGAGCCATTCTGCAGGAGGCTCCTTCTAATGTTGAGCCAGCCCTGCCCAACTTCATGTTTGCTTCATAGGGTGGCCAGGTATCCTACTTGACAGAGGACAATCCTCTATTTGGGAGAGCTGGGAGACATCAGTCCTCTATTTGAAGTTGTCCGCTATTTGATGGGCTTCCCAGTCCAAGTCTGGTTTAAAGTCAAAGAGCCATTTGGAGGGAGGGGTCCTGAAGTGGCCCATCAACACTCAGCACCTGGACAGCAGACCAAGCAGGTGCACATGTCACCGGGTCACAGTCTTCCCTACTATGGTGAGATGTACCATATTTCTGTTAAAATTATAGTAGTTATTACTAATGTTGCCCCTATACATACAAATCTGCATATACAAATGTTATGAAAATTCATGCCCTCTTTTGTTCTCCTTTTTGGTGATGCAATTCCTCTTTTTTGATAAAATCTAAGTGGCCACCTTAATGCTGATTTGTGTTCTCCAGTGTAACATCTGAAATCATTTCATAAGCATTTCTTTTGATATTTTAAAGGATTCTAGGAAATAAAGGAAGTCAGGTTTGTTTCTTTTTCCTTCGATGTATGGGTTCTCTGACCCAACCTGCATGTTCTATAAACATGGATAGACCTTTCCTTCTTGTTTCTGTTTCTGGAATCAACAGCGACTGAGAAGTCAACTGCTCTGTGCAGGGGCGTGTGTATGCATGTGTGTGGAACGATTCAAAGAAGAAATGTTCATGGCTAACAAGACAGTATCCCTATGGAAACAGAAAAAAAAATGTTATACTCTTCTGTCTAGCCAATTTAAAGATCTCTCCTCTGATGTTCAGAGTAGCACGTAGCACAATCCAGCCACTTACTGTAACCAGCTGTTTATCTCCATGATGCTCCTAAAGATAATCACACGCTTAACAGATGCCTCAGATGAAAGCGAGAAAATGCATCCCTTTTATCATACTGGTTAAAACCAATCTTATTATATCCAGATCTGACCCTTGAAAGCGATCATTTCTATTATCAATTATCTTAAATTTTCTGGCCACAATCCAGTGCAGCACTGCACATACTTAAGTCCCACTAAAATCAGTGGACCTTAAGCACATCTAATTCTGTGCTGAGTTGTGGCCTTTCGAACCAAATACATGTTTTGGCTTGGGTCCTGAAAAACCCTGCGCATGAGCACAAGGCGGGTCATGGCTTTCAACTGATTTTAGGGTGGTCACTTATGCATTGCCAAAAAAGAGGAAACACATCACCCGCAAAAAAGGGCAAAAGAAGACACAGGTTTGCATATGGTAATGTATATGTATTGATGCAAATGTAGAAATAATTACTATAAATAGAAATACAATACATTTTGCCAGAGTGGGGAAGACTGACCAGGTGAGCAGTGTGCCTGCTCGGTCTGCCATTCAGGTGTAACTGTTGATGGGCCGCTTCAGGGCCCCTCCCTGCTCTCCTTTCTTATGGTTCCTTCCTTATCTTTAAACCAGACTTGGATTGGGCAGCCCTTCAGAACACAGTACACCATCACACAGAAGGCTGTCCTCTGTAAAATAGGACAGATGACCCCTCTGATTCCCTCACAGTTGTAGCCACCCCTCCCATGCACACACACACACAGAGACACACTCTGTGTGTGATGATGAACAACAACAACAAGATATCAGAAGTGATGACTCTGTCATCACACCAAATTCCAGAGGTCCCCATGCCCTTCAAGAATGGCTTTAGATTGTGAGCCTGTGGCCAATTTTGATTTTAGAAATGTATACAGTGCTCAGCAGTTTTTGACAACTTTATATGGTGATGCTTGCATATGCTTATTTGCAAGGATTTGTACAAACTATTTTCAGTTAAAAGTCAGTAGTGGCATTTCTTATTAAGAACAGAATTACATAGCCACCACTTGGTCACCACTCACACACCCTCCATCAGCTCCCTCACCCTTTCCACCATCTGTTGCTCCTTCTCGGCCATCTTTAGAGGCCTGTCACTTCTCTCATTTCATCACCTTGGCTCCCTACTACGTTGGTTTAGGGGAAGAGTGTAGGGAAAGCATCCAACAGTGTCCACGTTACTCTGAAAACATGTTCAGAGCAAGCTACGATTGCCTCACAGAATGGCTCTACTCATTGTCAGTTTCCTTGGGACTAACAAAATGGCCAGCTGGAGATGTTGCAGGCCCACGGATGCCAGGGCCTAGACCACCCTTCCCTAACTTGGTACCCTCCAGATGTGTTGGACTACAACTTCCACCATCCCCATCCAGCATGGCCAATGGGAGTTGCAATCCAACTTTCCCCCCTGTATAGCCAGTTCCTTGCACAAGTGCTCCACCAACTGACATGAGCTGTCACATCCCCAAAGCATTGTCAATTATATTTACTACCAGAGGGATAAAGTTAGTATCCAGTCAGCCTGCTCTTCTCGTTTAAAATTCCAGATTAATAAGCACTTCCACACAGAGGGGGGTGTGTGTGTGTGTATGGAATATTATTGTGACTCAGAAGACCATTATTCTTGTTTATGAGACACACCCGCCGATTTCAAACTGGACACAGGCATCTATCATCAACCACAGCCACGTGCCAAGGGTGGCACCATGGATGGAGAACACACACAGTTCATTGGGATGTGAAAACCATAAAGACACAATTAATAATATATTTCTTGGGATTTTTTTATTCCCCCTGGCAAGGAATGATTCAAACGTTTCCAGAACTTGAGCAGGGCACTAGTTAGAGATTCTCTGTAAACAAAGGAAGCACTTCGACATCTTCTGAAATAGAGAGCTGTGGTTTAAGCTCAGTGAGTATCTGCAGATCTTAATCTCATCAGAAGGCAGCCCACAGGAAGCAGAAGATACTGTGGGCTGCCCTTTCAGTTTTAACAGCTGACGGGATGGGGAGGGGGAATAATGAACCACTAGCGATTGCGTCCCAGCAGAACGACCACTTAATAGGGTTACGATGCGTTCTACTTTTTTCTTTTCTTATTTTACAGAAGACTTGAAGGAGTGTCAGAGGACATCCTTCTGTTTGAAGGGCTGCCCAGTCCAAGTCTGGTTGAAAGATAAGGAACCATTATGAACCATAAGAATGGAGAGCAGAGCAGGGTCTTGAAGTAGCCCATCAACAGGTAGCACCTGGACACAGGTCACCTAGTCACAGTCTTCCCCACTATGGTGAGATGTATTTCTATTTAAATTGTAATAATAATTTCTAAATGTGCATTTATACATATAAATTAGCTTATTTATTTATTTATTTATTTATACTGCTTATATACTCTTACGAGTCCCCTGGGCTGCAAGGAGGTCAAATCAGTCAATCCTAAAGGAAATCAACCCTGACTGCTCATTGGAAGGACAGATACTGAAGCTGAAGCTCAAATATTTTGGCCACCTAATGTGAAGAGAAAACCCTCTGGAAAAGACCCTGATGCTGGGAAAGACTGAAGGCAAAAGGAGAAGGGGACGGCAGAGGATGAGATGGCTAGATAGCATCACCGATGCAATGAATATGAACTTGAGCACGCTCCGGGAGAGAGCGCAGGACAGGAAGGCCTGGCGTGTTATGGTCCATGGGGTCACGAAGAGTCGGACACGACTGAACGACTGAACAGCAACAAGATATCAGAAGATCTCTGTGTGATTTACATAAAAACATACATAAAAACATACATAAATGCAATCTAAAAATGAATGTAAAAACCATAACAAATACATTAAAAATGTTACAAAAACAGTAGAACAGAGCAGTGCAATTATAAGTAAGGGAAAGCCTGAGTAAACAGGTGTGTCTTCATATGCAAATACTATGCAAATCTGTGTCCTCTTTTTTGGTGATTCATTTCCTCTGTTTTGGCAATGCAAAAGTGGCCACCCTACTGTTAAAGAATCAAAACACACCAGTCCTGAATAATAATGGGACTTACTTCTGGGTAGGATTGCAATGCAAGTGTAAACTAAATAGAAGAGCCACTCTGACCAACATGTACATTCATTTAAAACAATTCTCTTCCACGTTATATGATGCTTTGATAATGTTCAGAATTAGGGATGGCAGAGAATTCCGCCACGGATCTCGGTGAGGCCGAATGCCAGTGCATTCGGCCCCCCGAAATCTGTGGCGGAACGGCCTGCCACCCCCCCACCCCCCGCAGATCCCCCCCAGGACGAGACTTACCTGGGGCGGATCTTCTGGGTGGTGGCGGCGGCGGCTGTGGTGGCTGGTCTTCTGACTGGCTGCCGCCGCCGCCATTTGCAGTTGTTTTGTGTGTTTTTCTACAGAGATGTGATAGGCTACGTAGGTTTTTACGTAGTCTAAAACGTCTGGGTAAAAAAAAAAAGGCGTACGCAAATGGCGGCGGCTTATTTTGGGCCGTCTTAGTCTATGTAAATATTTACGTAGACTAAGACGGTGAAAATAAGGGGAACGCAAATAGTGTCCGCTACGCTATTTGCGTTCTCCTTATTTTCGCCGTCTTAGTCTACATAAATATTTACGTAGATTAAGGTAGCAAAAATAAGGAATGCAAATGGTGGCAGCCATAGCCGTCGCCATTTGTGTATGTGGTTTTTTTGGTGTGTTTTTCCCCAGAGCCCTCCGCGACCGGAAATCCGGCTGTGGATGGCTCTGGCCTGGCTGGGCCTGGCCGGCTGCTCCGCGGAGCTGCCGCGGAGCACAGCCGGCTGCGGAGGATTCCGGGGGGGGAGGAATAGAGCGCCTCCCCCCCATCGAGGATTCCAGGGGGAGGGATGGAACGCCTCCCCCCCCACCATCAACATAATCCGCGAAAGGTAAGTGACTTTCGTACATCCCTTTTCAGAAGCAAGGCATCTTGGATTGAAAGGTGTTTTTGGAGCCAAACTACATATTGCCTGTAGATACCTGCATCTTTTCCTCCATGCATTTGGGGCGGGAGGATTTAGATCAGAAAAATATCAGGGGCAGGGCTCAAAATGTCCTCTTCCCACACCACAGTTCTGAATGGAACCTCCCTTCCCACTTGAGGCTGCTTTAAAATTAAAATCTAAAAACTGGTAGGTCTGGTCATGGATTTTCTGCGTAATCTATAGCTCGGGCCTCTAGCTTGCCTTCCATCCCAATCAGAAGAGATGGTGTAGATCCTGAAAGGGCAGGAAGAATGAACTAAAGGGTGTGGGTCAGGGCTGCTCCCCATTAGGCAGAGTGAGGCAACCACCTCAGGTGGCTGATGCATGGGGGGGGGGATGCAATGGCAGCTCTCCAGCCATCCCTCTTGAGGCCCCTGGCCCTTCCCCTCTCTGGAAGGACAGAACTGTGTGTACCACACAGCTTGCCCTTCACCCTCTAAGCAAGCCTGCTGCCCTCAGGTGTGGTGGAGAGTGTCATCCCACTGCCAGTGTTGAAGTAAGATTCAACAGCCAGTCTAGTTGACTTCTGTACATGCAATGGAGGATAGCGCCATTTTGCTCTCTGCCTCGAGCAGCAAAATGTCTTGGGCCGGCCCTGGTGTGGGGATCCATCTGATCGGGGTATGAAAAGGAATAGTGGTGGAGTCTGAACATTGGGTGGAGAGGCTCAGAATTACAAAATCTGGGAACCCTCATCGTATGTAATTGACACCACAGACATACAGCGCTAGCTGTGTGGTGGACCAGAATGCACTCCCTCAAAGCATCTCACTTATCATGCTAAAATAAATAGATACCCGCATTCCACACTCTCTACTTTCTGATGTAACACTAAGAGCTAAAGGCCATGCCCTCAAAAAGCAACTGGGCTCTACAATACTTTTATTCCCAGCAGCTGGGTGTGCTCTACATTGCCATTCATGAAACATGACAGGTGAAAGGAGGGGCCTGGCTGGTTCGTAAAGTGTCCTGGCTGTCATGAGGACAGCCAAAATAGCAGGTCAGGTCTCAGCCACACAAACTCCTCTCATTTGATCAAAACATACAGAGACAGCAGCCACAACTTAGGAAAGAGCAGGCTCTTGCTTCATTTCAAACAATGCACAGAGCGACAGTGCCTCATTTTGCGTTGTTATCCAGCTAGCCTCCTACCAGTGGATTACCTAGCTCCCACATTAAAAGATCATAATCTTTACCAACCTGCCCGGTCACTGAGGTCATCGGAGGGCTTGCTCCTGGTGGTTCCACATGGACCTATGGCCTGGTTGGAGTCCAGCAGGAAAAGAAGCCTTCAGAGTAGCAGCCCCCTTCCTGTGGAATTCCCTGCCTTTGGAGGTCAGGCAGGCGCCAACGTTGTGTTGCTTTTGATGCCTCCTGAAGACATTGGTATTTCGAGAGGCCTTCCCTGGGAGACCAGCTGCTGTTTATTAAGTTCAGAATCTGTTTTTTAAATGTTTTAATTGTTTTCATTATGGGGTTTTATTATTTTATCTTGCTGATCATTGCTCCGAAATCCTTGATCTGGAGTGGTATATAAATATTGTAAATAAATAAATAATCTAAAAGGCTATATTTTTTAATGAGGCAAGTTCTGATCTCGGAAAAGCTGGAACTGCAAATAGCCATGGCAGAAAAATTGACATATCCACTTAAGGGTGCAGTTCTATGATTTGCACCCTCGTTAGACAGAAGCCTCCAATCTCAGAAGTTTCTGAGTATCCAGTGCCCTTGCCAGGCTGCTACCAATAGGGCGGGAGGAGTGATGGAGGCGATTTTTGCCTTTCCACCCTCCTTTTCTCCCCTTTTTCTCTAGACAGGCCTCTGAGCCTGTCTAGAGGAGGTGTACTTGCAGGGCTGGGGAGGCTATAGGATTCCTTATATCCTGGTCTCTCCCCTCCCCTCCCCACCCACTGGAACACCCCCTTTTCAACCTCTCCGAGGTCCTCTGAGGCTGCTTTTGCATCCTTGGAAAGCAGCCAGTGCAGTTCTTTCCACAGCAGCTACAAGGGGGTGTGGGAGGATGTGCAGGGAGGGACTGGATTCCAGAGTGCCCCTTCCAAGGTTATAGCAGTGTCTATGGCCTCGGAGGCTCGGGGTAGGTGGGGACTCTGAAGAATCCTATGGTCCCTGGGACCCTCCTCCAGGACCAAAGGATTGCTCTCCCCATTAGCTAAAGGCAAAGTTAAAATATATGATTGTTATAAAATATGCCATGATTTTATTTCCTATACAAATCTGGGATATATGCCACAATACCTGTCAAAACTTTTCCCCAGATTGTGGGAAACTGACAAAATATAATTTCTTATTATGAAGAACCATAAAGAAAACCTCCAAGCAGCCAATGGATTCCACCTATATTTTTGCCTGTAAAGGGGGAAAATATGTTAAATGTACCCTCTTGCAACAACTAGAATTAATCAATGTAATTTTCTCTTTTTGTTTGTTTGTTTGTTTGTTGTCTTTGTATTTGGCAAATCAATAAGATCTTTTTTAAAAAAGAAAAAAAAAGGAAAGATTGTAATTGATGTTCCAGTTTCTTTGGGGGGGGGGGGTAATGGGGAAAGAGTGCTGTGATAATTCAGGTTTAAATACTCAGAGCGGGGATTTAATTCCACAGGATAGTGCAAAACACAAAATGAGCAAGTGTGAATATTAACACTTCATTCCAAACTATATTTACTTGCAAGTAACTCCTGTTGGTGTCAGTGGAGTTTCCTTTGAAGGTTTAGAGCAAAGGCTTCAAGTCCTTTATGGTTAAATTCTATACATGATTAGACAGAAACAAGGCCTACAGCTCCCAGCATGCCCTAGCTACCATGCTTGTAGGCCTTTTTTTCTGTCTAGGGATGGATAGGATTGCACCCCTAATGACTACTTGGGAATCTTCACCCACTTCAGTTAATTCATGGTACCACCATTCACAAGTTGTTTTTTTCCTCACCTTGAATGTCTCCATTTTCCCTCCAAGTAGTGGGAAAGCCGACACCGCCACCACCACCACCGATTTGCCTAACTCTATTGGTGGCCCATGTGGTCCTTTTTGGACACAGTCCCATAACTGGGACTAGTGACAGTGTGGTGTCTGGTGACAGTCAGATCGTGCGTAACTCCCCTTTCTGCATTGCCTTGCCTGCCTGCCTGCCTTCCTTCCCCACTGTCATTTCCTTCATGCTCTCCCCTCTGTGGTCTGTGGTGAAACTTTCAGGGATGGGGGGAATTTCGCCAGCGTGTGTTTGTATTTCCTTATTGGTGCACCAGTTCTGATGCATATAATAATGTGCGTGTCTGTGGTTGTCTTAACTGCTTTAATTTTGTTTTTAATGTTACTGTTTTTATTGTTTTCTTGTTTAAAAGTATGCACCACCTTGGTGGCTTTTTTATTTTTAAAAAAGGCAGTATATACATGTTAATAAATAAATAGTGAGGCATCAGGGAAATTAACAATGTTCTTCCTGCCCCCAGCTCCAACCATGTCTCTTTGACCCAAATGCAGCCCAAGATATTTTTCTGCCTGAGGCAAAGGATATGGTGATGCTCCCTGCCTCTCCTTACCATTACCCTCACTGAAGCTGACTGGACTGGCTACTGAACCTTACTTTAATACAGGCAACAGGACAACATGCTTCACCACACTGGAGTACAGCAGGCTAGCTGAGTATGTACAATTACTGCAGCTCATCATCGCTTATTTAAGCCATGATGAGCTGCAGCACTGATTGGCACCATCCTGAAATTTCAAGCTGCAACTGCAGCTTGTTGTGTCATACAAACCCAGTGGGGGTGGGTAGGGCAAGGGTTAAACGACCCTTGCATAACCCCAAAATAGGCCATGGGTTCTGCAAAGGTTGTTTAACCCTCACGTAACCCACCCCTCGCTGGGTTCAGATGATACAAAAAGCCACAGTCATGGCTTAAATATTCAAAATGGCCACCAGCATGAACTCAGCCAACCGTGGCTTAAATAAGCTACAGTGGCTTGTTTGATCATGAGAACAGGTCCATTGAAAGCAGTGGCAGTGCAGCAGGTGTTCATGGTCATGGAACAGGAGGAGGAATCTGCTAAGGGAGCCATGCGCCTATTGACAGTGACCAAAGAAACACTTCCATACAAGGAGGAGAGGTTAAAATGTGGTCCCAAATGAGTGCAACTGTATGGGAAAAAAATGGCAGATGGAAGGCTAAAATTGTACTTCAGATGGAACCCCTCTGTTCACAGCTCACACATACACACACACCAGGAATGTGACTGTAAATCCACCTTCTACCGATTCATTTAAAAAACTGACAAAGCACATTTCTGCAATTCACACATGCACGCCAATAGCTCAAAAGCACTTTAAGCGGCACATGTGAAATCAGATGAAGAGAAGGGAAAACAATGAATATCAAGCATACTCTGGAAGAACATGCCAGTTTCAAGCCCTCTTCTGTACTGAATAAAAATACTGATGAGTGTTCCAAGGTAATAATGTTGCATGTTTTTAGTTCAGTTGTAATTTAGGACCCACTTTTCTTGTGGACTCCTTTAGGATTTTTCTTTAAAAAACCACTCTCATCATTGTTAGGGGATCTTATGTTTAAAATCAATCATGTAAGAGATTTGTAGAGCTATCCCTTCATCATCTCATGGGAAACCCCAGTACAATTTCTTTATATTTTACATAAATACAAATGTAGCAAGACACAATTTTCTCCACTCTATGTACCATTTGGTGGTATATGTTTACACGGGTTCATATCATTCTGATGTACCAGTTTGGCTGGAAGGATACAATTGTCCTTGGCTTCGACAGCAGATTTAACCAGCCTGTATTGCCCCTGTTGGATGCTTACGTGACATTGGACAAGTGGAATGCTTCCTATTTTCACATTTCAGCCTAACTTTTGAAACAGGGTCTTGCTGTGTGTTGCCTGCAGGACAACGTATGATCTCTAGAAACAGGGAAGTATACACATCTCCCCACAGCAGAGAGGCACGCATACACACCCACTTTAGATTTTGTACAAAAGCATGAAAATGGGAAGTGTTCCATAGTTCCCCTGTTTGCTAAACACCCAAAGCTGTTTCCAATCTCATACAGCAAATACCATGGTTAATAATGCCTAATGATAGCCTTCAGTGATAGCTATTGAAGGACAGAATATAAATCATATATATATATATATATATATATATATACACATACACACATACACACACACACACACACACACACATACACTGTGTGTGTGTGTGTGTATATATATATATATATATGAGAATTATCAAAAGAGATGGGTTTTTCCTCTCCTTTTCTTGCCATGCTCAGTTAAATTAATTCAGCTTATAATGCACCTCTTACAAAAGTGTACGGGTTTTATAGAAACCATTCAGCTTTCCAGCATATGTATAATTGTAGAAGTGTTTCTTTAAAGGAGATTTCCTACTTAAATTCCTTTTCTCCTTCCTCCAGGCTCTTATCTCTTTGTACAGGTTTTGCTTGACAAAAACAACTGAAAGAATAACAACACGTATTTTAGCCGGCTCAGAAAATGCAGCAACACCCAGAACTCCGTTTGACTTCTTTAAACACTTGCACAGTTTTGACACTGTCCTAAAAGTTGTAGTCATTGCAGGAAGCCAGGAGAAGGAGAGAGATAAGGAGATTGCTGAGCTTGGGACAAATTCCCTGCCTTGTGTGTCTGTGTATGCTGCATCCCCCCATACTTTCAATGAGAAAGTGTTCTCCCCCAATCTCAACTTCTCATTCCCTCCCCAAGAGAACAGCAAATTGAAAAGGCCAAGCAGCTGTATCCAACCTTTTCTGTAACAACAAAACTAGAAGGAGTAACCATGTTAGGCTGTTGCAATGAAATCAACAAAGTCTTGTCGCACCTTAAAGACCAATAGGTTCATTGTGGCATGAACTTTTATCTAGTCCATGACATCTCCTGTCCTGCCACAATAAACAAAAACACTGTCAGTTCGTCCAAGTTTATCACAAGCCTTGTGACAAATGGTGGCTTCCGGAAAGTCATGCAGGCATAGGAAAATCAAATATCTTTATTTTCCAGAGTTGCCACAAAAACCTGAAGCTTGAGTAACGGCCAATGATTTAAAGAGGCTGTAATTTGAGAGGACTTTTCCAAAGATAGGACAACTTGGCCAAACACAACTTTAAACTGCACCAGCTGTATGGTATTATTAAAGTCTTATTCTGTCATGCATCAAGAAAAGTGACTGTTTTGGCCCTCATCCTTCAAGAGTTCAGAATCAAGAAATATGAGTAACAATCCACAGTGTGTGTGAGTCACACTGATTTAAATGGAGCTTCAGCACATGTCATTGTGCACTGGAACATAGCCATATGGCTCAAACCAATGGTCCCATGTGCCATTCAGAGCACACACAGCTCCTGCATGAGCAAAAGGGGCTAACAAGCTTCATGAATGGATTGGGGCTCCAGAGTCATAGCAAATTTCTGGAGTTGGGCAATATGGTACAAAATATACTTATGCAAACTCCGTTCCCATTGAAATCAGTTGCTTAGGGTGCAATCCTATGCATGTTCAGACAAAGAAAAGGCCTACAACTCCCAGCATGCCCCAGCCGGCTGGCTGGGGCATGCTGGGAGTTGTAGGCCTTTTCTTTGTCTAAACATGCATAGGATTGCGCCCTTAGTGATCTTTATATAGATCAACAATTATTTCTGCTCATCAGTGCCTATTAGAAAGAGGTTCCCACAAGCACTTGGTCAAGATTACTTTGATAATCTTGTTATTATGTATAAATATGAAGCAATATCATATTTAAGAGTTGTCCTAAGCTTAATTTTTGGGTGTACAGTTTACTTTTTCTCTACTGCTGGCACAAACCACCCTTGTGATAGTATAATTCTGTCTCTGCGGTGCATGGGGGTGCGTCAAATAAGCCATGGTGCATCACCGCAGCCCACCGTGGCTTATTTAAGCCGCAGTGCCCACAGGAGCCAATTTGCTTATTCAACCCCCACCCATGGCTTGTTCTGTTGTCTGAACCTGGGTGGCAGGGATTGTCATCTGAACCCCGGCCACCTGGGTTCAGACTACACAAGAAACCATGGCAACCCCATGGGGGGTTGAATATTCAAAATGGCTGCCTGCCCGCGCCACAACCCACCATGACGTAAATAAACCATAGTGGGCTGCAGTGACCATGCAGACTGGTGGCTGGTCCCCATATGAAGTGAAAGTACATCCCAGATTCTTCTGCAATGGTGCAGTGGGCTCAGACATACCTTCAATGGGGAGAAGGGAGAGCCACATAGATCAGACATGGCTTCTGCTTCTGACATGGCTAGGACTATGCCAAGCAAGAACATGCCGCCCATAATTTCATGGTTACTATCCAGTTATTTTGTATTTTCATCCTCTGTCTTCTAAGGTGTTTGTAGCTCTTCCAAGTTTATATCATCTGCAAAACTGGTTTATATACTACCCATTATCTGTCTTGTTTTGGGCGACGTCATCCAAACTTTGATTTGGCACTAAAATCCAAATGCAGGAGTTGGAGAAAGCCCATGTGGGCAACCTTTCAGTCTCAGACAAAATGTGTATGCCCCCTTCCTCCATCCCTCAAATGGCCTCCCACCCCCTTATCTGCAATTTGCTATTGCAGAAAATTTCAGTTGCTTCTTAGCCCTTAGGTTTACTTGTCACATAAACAATCGTGGCCTAGATTTTTCCACCCACAATTATTTGTGGATGTAGCCTTTCTAGGTTATGGAAGATGAGACTATGACCTAGTAGTCCAATGAGGACATCCATTAATTTCACCTGCAATTATTGTACTCGTAATATTGTGAGCACAAAAAAGGAGGCACAGTGAAAACAGGCTGATAATTTGGCCTCAAGTGACTGGAATATGCAAGGCACCTAATTCATAGTTTCAAATGCACATACTGTACAAGTTTGGTCAGTATGTTCCACCCACTTACATAAGCCCTTTGCCTCTATCCCCACCCCCTGGCACAGTAAGTCACCCATAGAGTTAAACTGCTGGTGCAGACATACTGACATGCAGACAAATAAACACCTCTGTGATTACTTACATATTATCTGTGACCCACTTCCCACAAAATTTATGCAGGCACATTTTGGTGCTCATCATGCATACTTATAACAAGAAAAATATCAAGCACATTAATGCATCTACACAAACATCCACCGTGAAAGTTTTAACTTTTAAGCTGCCTTGACTTTAAAACGGCATATGGTCCCAGTGCTAATAACTTCATTTTGTTCTTTTGGAGAGAACATGTTTTGGTTGACTTGATTCTGAAATATATTTTTGATGGATTTTCTTTAGAAAATCAAGCCTTTAATAGTGGCTTTGATGGATTCCACCTTCAAAATCCTTTTTTTTCCTGATTAAAAAAAAAAAAAGACCCAAAATTTGGGCAGGCCTTTACAATTTATGGGACTTGATCGTCTTCCAAGTTTGCATTCACTGAGGTTGTACTTGTTGTTAAAATGACTTTTAACAATAACAAAACCAAGCCAAAAATGCCTCGCTCAGCTTTCAGGCACTCAGCAGGCAGCTGCACTGGAAAGTCCCAAGGGAGGAAGTCCTGGCCAAGGCTTAGGGGGCTTTTCAAAACCCCCAGCAGCTGGAGAGATGGCGAGGACAGAATGGGGTAAAAATGGTGAAAGAGCACACACGAACCCCTCAGCACCTCCTTAAGTAAGGTAAGTGCTGAAGCCCTGCACCCTGAGAAATTTCTCTGAAATTGTCAAAAACTCCACAAAAGATTCAGAAAAAATTACTGCTTCTTTCACAGAGAAGAGGTTGTGAAAGGGCAGGTGGGGGGTTGGCACAGCACTAGTTAGACTATAAGCACCGCTCTCCTCTTCTGGATGGCATGCTTCGTATTCCGTGTGGTCAGCCACGTGTGTGGGTCAGTGCCCATGTGATTTCCTCTGGGTTTAATTATTCCAAAAAGAACCCTCACTTATGAGGGGTTTATTTGGCATTGTTCATATGGCTCCCAAACAACATAATCACTGCTTCAACCAAATAAGTGACTCTGTGCAGTGGTACCTACCGGCTTTGCCCTCTTAGAGCAGCTACACTGGCAGACAGAGTAAGATTTGAATCAAGCCTTACAACAGCAGTTCATATGTGATGATGATGATGATGAAGAAGAAGAAGGAGGAGGAGGAGGAGGAGGAGGAGGAGGGCACTGATCTTACAGTTATGAAACCAAGACATGCTTTTGAGGTTGCTTACAGGGAAATCCTATATTTGTCTGCTCAGAAGGAAGTCCCATTAAGTTCTATGGGGCTTACTCCTAGTCAAGTGGGTATGGGATGCCCTGAGGGCAGTTTGGGGTATCTCCAAAGGGCCGCTCCCAGTAGGTCTTGATGAGCATTATAGGGCACAAGTGGGGGCACAGGAAGTATCCCAGGCAAAGGTAGGTACATTTGTTTGTCTGGGATGTCCAGTGGAATCAGCAAGGAAGTCAGGCTCAGTGGTCACAGGAAACTAGCTGCACCAGTTCCGGGATGAGCACAGGCAGCACCTTAAGATGTCAGAGATCTCAAACTGGGGACAGCCATACTAGTGCCAGCTCCAGGTCTGGGGCAAGGCACCCTCAGCGGGCCGCCTCCTTCCATGAGTCTCCCTTCACGCTGCCATTGTCATGAGCTGCTGTTGCTCCTCCTCCTCTTTCTCATCATCGTGGCCACTTGCTTGCTTGGCAAGTAGAGTGCAAGGGAGCAACCAGGCTCTGGCATCTGCTGCTGCTGCTCCTCACCACCACCGCTGTCTGGGCCACAGTGAGGGGCAGGTAAACAAGTCGGTTCCAATGGTGAAAAGGAGGAGCAACTCCAGAGGACTCTTGCCTGCTGGGGTGTGGGCCCTTGGAAGGTGCCCAACCACGCCTCCCCTTTACTTTCTCAGCTGCATGGCTGCTATTGACTTTACTTGGGCATTGCCAATATAGTTCGCTATCTCAGTGGGTATCAGGGGATACAAAGAGCCAGTGGGTTTTCACTTGGCTCAGTAATTCCACAGACTCTGGCCTCCATCCTCAGTCTGGCATATATTCCTATAGGGGAGAAAAAGTAAGCAGTTTACTAGCCTCGCCTCACCTGTCCATTTGGTTGTGATCACTTGTCCAACTCTGCTGTGTCTGAGTGGGCCCAACCATCCAACTGTTAGCGGATGTGGCTGAGGAAAGCAAACCAAATCCAGAAAGTGAAGGGTTTGGCGAACTTTACTGGGCCATAAACAGATAGTCCCCTGCTAAGCAGCCAAAAGTATAACACAGCAGAACAAATCAAGCCAGGCTTCTAACAGAATGAAACCACCACAACTACTACTAAACATAGTGAACATGCTAGTCTTTTTATTCACAAGAAACTCAGGCTAACAGGAAACCTATTTGGCTCCACCTGGCTGCTAGGCAACATTCCCCCCACCTTATGATCCTTATTTGCACCCAAGGTTCTCTGATGGCCTCAGAGCTGTTAACTGGCTCTGCACTCTGAGTGACCCATCACTGCACCTACTAAATCAGCCTTCCCCAAGCTGATGCTCTCTAGATGTTTTGGACTACAATTACCAGCATTCCTAACCATTGGCCATGCTGGCTTGGGCTTATGGGAGTTGAAATCCAACACATCTAGAGGGTACCGGCTTGGGAAAGAATGTGCTAACTGCTATAAAACTCCCCTGCTGATCTATTCCAACACCAACATGTCTGCATGGCAAGGATCAACATTTGTTATGAAAGCACAAGTAATTCCTGAAATTGGACCCATCTGGTCATGGTCCTCATGAAAATAAGTGGGATATGTAAATGCAGCCCTCATTGATTCACCTCCTCTGCCTGCAAATATTCTAATTAAAGCATTCCTTAACTAATGCCAATGAATATTTGCAAGAATTGTCATTTGCTTTTAAATTAAAGGGGGGGTTAAATTTATCGAATAAATTGTGTACTGCAAATAGCTCACTTGGCTCTCGTCATTGGTAAGTCCCTTTTGAGTTAGTACAAAACATAAGTGGAGGCCTTTATTTACTCTTCCTCCCTCTCATCCTCCAGATGTTCAAATTAGTGCCTCATTTTTCTAAAGGATTTTATTTACATTTGGAATGAAAACTCTGCAGAGTATCTCAAATGCTGCATTCATCCATTAAGGTGACCATCTTTGGGCTGCGGGTTCTAAACTCAAATACGCCCAACATGGCTCTGCAGTCCTTAGATGGATAACTAGTCTTGCTGTTCACTGATGAGAAATAAGCAGACCTCCCAGAGAAGTACCTTCTTCCACCACCTGACCCAGGATAAACAGAGCACAAATGCCTTGGATTGAGACAGCTTAGAATTTAGTCATTTGGGAGTTTTCTCATGAGCACAGAAAGAACGCATCGCTTGGCACAGAACCTGGTATTAAGTGGATTTTCTGGAACTCTGTAGACAATGACCCCAAACATCTTGCACAAGCTGCACTCAGTTCAGCTTGTATAAATGTGGAAGGAGACATGTTTGAGAACTAGAGCTATAAATTTCCCTGGAGATGTTGTACCTTACAACAGCCTTCCCTAACCTGGTGCTTTCCAGATGTGTTGGTATACATAATGTGTAGAAAGTGGACAGGGAAACATTTTTCTCCCTCTGTCAGAATACTAGAACCAGGGTCATCCCATGAAGCTCACTGGTGAGCGATTCAGGTCAGAACTTTAATGCAGATCGCTGGTGGGCTGGTTCTTACGAAGATCTTAAGCCAACATTTTCCCATTTTTACATTTGGCAATGCAGAGCACCGATTGGCTAGCCATTGTGGCAGTCGTGAAGCCACTTTTCTTCCCTGCACAGTGTTTAAAAAAAAAAAGTGTTAGGGTATTCTTTGCACTGTTCTACCATCGCTTTTCCAATACAAAGTGAAAGCAGCTTTATTTTCATCTATGCACATCAACCTCTGTTTTCCTTTGGGTTTATCCCGCCATGTTCTGTCCACACCTGTAGTGGATAATGTCACAATGTGTTTAGTATATTCCCCCCCCCCTATTTTACTTTCCCCCCATATTGCGAGCAAATCCAACATTTCCTGTTGCCTCCAAGAAAACCCCTCAGCCATTACGGCCATTCTTCATGAGCCCTTGATCAGCCACTGGTGCAACTCCCCACCACCACCACGAAAAAAACCTTGAGGCCAGAAATACAACGCAAACCATGTGCTTCTTAGTTTGTACTACAGTAAGTGCGGGACCGTCATGTTAGAAATGTAGTTGGTTATGTGAACGCAGCACCGCCCACCAGGAAGGAGAAGTACCACTATGCGCGTTCTACACCTTTGAGTCAGAGCGGTATTCCAGGACGCAAAAAAATAAAGAAAAGGATTTTCCTCAAGCAGAACAAAGATGGGACGAACCCCTGAAAACTGGAATATTAACACAATGATGATGATGTTGTGTACACCCCACATGAAAAGTCAGGTAACCAACAATTGGGATTGCCTGATAAAAGCCTTGTGTGGAAACACCCTTAGAGACCCCAGACAGACTGGCTTTATAAAGCATGGGAGCAGGACAAAAATCCACAATGGAGTAAGAGCAGGCACATATGTCAGCAGAAGAATGAAATCAGGGGGAAGCTGCTGCAAAAGAAAAGGAAAAAAACATACAACTGTGTACAGAAACTGTATCACAGCAATAGAGAGACTCTGCGGAACTCCCTCCCTAGGGACACGTAGAGTAGACACGTACAGGATTGCACTGCCAAAAGCCCTGTTTGTTTGTTTAGTGATATTTATATACTGCTTTTCAGAACCCCACAAAGTGTGTATAAAAATATACTAAGACAATAAGCATCAATAAGCTATGGGGGGAGGGAGAACAGGACTGGCCCAAGACATTTTGCTGCCTGAGGTAGAGCAGCAAATGAGCCATCCCATCCCAGTCCAGTTGCACAGTACCCAAGACCAGCCAAGTTATTTTAGCACCTGAGGCAGAAACCCCCAAAGCACCTTTTCCCTCCCTGGCAGTAAAAATACAATAATAATAAATGAAATGACTAATGATAATGATGCCCCAAATCTGTTGCCTGAGGCAGTCATCTTGCTCTGCTTAATGGGAGGGCTGGCCCTGAGGAGGAACTCTTTTGAAAGCCAGAGTTCTTCTCCTCCTCCTCCTCAGGGCAAGATGGTCTTTGAGTAGCCCTGTGGTAGAAATTGGTGGAAGGAGGGAGGGACCGCCACAGCTGGGACAGCAGGAGGGAGGGGCCACCCCAGCTGGGACAGCAGGAGGGAGGGGCCACCCCAGCTGGGACAGCAGGAGGGAGGGGCCACCCCAGCTGGGACAGCAGGAGGGAGGGGCCACCCCAGCTGGGACAGCAGGAGGGAGGGGCCACCACAGCTAGGACATCAGGAGCTAGATGTTGAGCAGGCTCTTCTTTTTCCTCTCTCTCCTCAGAGCAAGGAATAGTCTAGTAGTATACTATTACTACTTCTTGCTTAGTAAGCACTTAACTTCAACAGGACAGGGAGCACAAATGCTTTCTATATTTTCTATTAAAAGGTGCTTACACAAATTAACGGAGGATTAGGCTCTCAGTGGCTACTAAACATATTGGCTGCTGGATACCATGTGCTGAGGAACATGAGTGGGATGGTGAACTTGTACTTGTGTTCTGCTTGTTGGCTTCTCATAGGTATCTGGTTGGCCATTATGGGAACAAAATGCTGGACTAGATAGACCTTTAGTCTGATCCAGCAAGGGCTCTTACGTTCTTATGGCATAGAGATATTCATGCAGTCAGTTGTGTCAGAAAAATGGCAGCACTTGCACATGAGGCTGGGAAACCTATCTGTTGGCCTCCCAATTTTTGGGCTGATGGCAAAGAATTCTGAATATCCTGAAAGTGTTCTTTAAAACCCTGAATAAAGCTAGCATCGTCGCTCTTGGAGCTTTATGTAAAGAAAAATGGCACAAGATGAGTCTCCATCCCTTTCCCTACAAAATAAAGGCTGACATCAAATAAACTACATGTAATGCTAGCACAAAATAAAATTACTCTGGCTTGTCAAAATACCAACTGCACAAGCCTGAACTAGACAGTCCACACAATAACCATTATGTAATTTTATGAAGACAAATAAAAGGAGGGTTAGAATTTTGTCCAAGGGCACAGTTATCCCTGGAATGGTTACTGATCCCTCACACTTCATTGACATGAGAATATAACATAATTCCCTCTATTTCCGAAGTTCAAGGTTTGAGTGCCATTCCTTATGAAGCCAATAAATTGCCATCCATCCACACAAGGGAGGTATCATCAGGCTTGAGGGAGCCCCTGGGATTGCCGAAGTAAAAATACACACAACTAACTTTAGAAGGGGGGGGACCTCAGCAGAAGGAACCATCCCCCCCAACAGCTGATTGACTGTGTGTGTTGGGGTTGGGAGGGGAGAGAAAAAGGAGGTGAGGGAATAGAATGGCCTGGAATCCTGAACAGCAGTACTGAAAACTACAATATTTTGTTGAAGGGCCCACTTGTATTTTTACAAACTTTGACCTTAAGACGATATAAAAGCTCTTCATTTTTAGAACTACCTGCTCTACAGATGCTATAGATTGAGTTCCAGGTTTACTCTTGCACTTTCTGGGTAGTCCATAAGAGAAACAAATGAAGAAAATGTGTTCACTTTTGAAATTTCTCACTCGTTTCAGATTGTATTGCTAAATCTTCACATCAGCAACTTTTCCCAATTCTTCCCAACAGATTCATGGCTGTTCTGGGACATTTGAAAGAATGTTTGATCCTTTAGGTAAACATGGCAAGTCTTGATATTGTTGTTCAGTCGTTAAGTCGTGTCCGACTCTTCATGACCCCATGGACCATAGCACGCCAGGCCTTCCTGTGCTCCGGTACTCTTATGTAATATACTTGCCTTTTTGGATTCATGTTACTGATGCTCTGTTCCAACAAGCTTGTCCGTTCTTTCATATGAAAAGTTCTGGCTTTTAAAGCAATCATATTTTTCAACCACCATGCACACAGACATTCAAAATGCCCTGTGCAGTCCTGGGGGAAATCTTCACGACAATGGGATGAGAAACACATTGGAGTATTACCCAGATTTTCATGGAATCAGCTTTGGTCCATCACGGACACATGAAGCAAGAGAAGCCTAGCATACCATACCTTTAAAATCTGGTTTTCAGGGGCCACACAGCACTTGAAAGGAACATACTTCTGGGTGGGGTGTAGGGATGTACGAAACTCACCTTTTCACTGAATTTTTCACGGTGGGGGGGAGGCGCTCCATCCCTCCCCCCGGAATCCTCGACGGGGGGGAGGCGATCTGGTCCTCCTCTCCGGAATCCTGCCTGGCCGGCTCTGCTCTGCGGATTTCCAGATGCGGATGTGGCTGCCATTTGCATCCAGCCAGGCTGCCGTGATAGGCTACGTAAATATTTACATAGCCTATCACGGCAACCCCCCCCCAAAAAAAAACAGCGTGCGCAAATGGCAGCTTTTTTTTTTTTGCTTGGCTTGCCGTGATAGGCTACATAAATACTTAGGTAGCCTATCACGGCAAAGACCAAGATGCAAATGACGGCCGCGGTAGCCGGTCAAAAGACCAGCCACCGCTGCCACCGCCGCCACCACTGGAGCTGCCACCAGAGCTGCCGCCATCCAGAACATCTGCCCCAGGTAAGCTTCATCCCGGGGGGAATCCGCAGGGGGGCGGGGGGTGGCAGGTCATTCCACCATGGATTTCGGGGGGCTGAATGCCAATGCATTCGGTCTCACTGAAATCCATGGCAGAATTCTCTGCCATCCCTAGTGGGGTGGGGGTAGTAGAACTGAACCTCATCAAACTGGCAGGGACTGCTTAAGCAATGAGCGAGCCTTGTTTCCTGCCCCTGTTCAGGCTCCCCCTTGCTACTACATCATTATGACCAGAGAGCAATGAATTTTCCTCATGTGTTCAGATTTCCCTGAAGAAGCCCAGATCCCAGATTCTTGAGTGCAGCATCTGAAGCCCCCCCCCCTTCATCAGCTCAGCCCCTCAATTTTGCCCCATTCCAGCACTCTGCCCCGGAGTTATTGCTTCCAACCCCCCCCCCCACCCTGCTCCTCCCTTTCTCCTTCTCCCCGCTCGCAGTGAGAAGCTCTGGTAAACCCGAAAGAATGCAATAAAGCAGAGAAGGGACTTTACATGTAAAGTTACAGATCCCTGGTTTGGCAGATGGAGAAACTGAAAATGGGAACATAAACCATCAGGAGTTGCACATAGTGCAGTGCTGTGGTTGTCTATTCAGAAGTAAGTCCCACTGAGTTCACCACACCTCAAAAGAGATATTGTACAGTTGTAAAAAGTGCAGAAGAAAAAGGCAACCAAAATCATCAAGGGGCTGGAGCACTTCCCCTCTGAGGGAAGGTTACCACAGGTAGGATTGTTTAGCTTTGGAGAAAAGATGAGTAAGGGAAGACTTGATAGAGGTGTACAAAATTATGCACAGTGTGGAAAAAGTGAATAGGGAGCCATTTTCCTCTCTCATAATACTAGAACCCAGGGTCATCCAATGAAGCTGATTGGTAGGAGAATCAGGATAGATAAAAGGAAGTACTTCTTCACACAGTGCATAAACTATGGAATTTGCTACCACAGGAAGTAGGGATGGCCACCAATTTGGATGGCTTTAAAAGACTAGACTAATTCCTGGAGGAGAAGGCTGTCAATGGCTACTAGTCCAGATGGCTATTCGCTACCTCCAGTATCAGAGGCAGTATGCCTATGTACACCAGTTGCTGGGGAACATGGGTGGGAGGGTGCTGTTGCACTCATGTCCTGGTTGTGGGTTTCCTCTGGGCAGCTGGTTGGCCACTGTGTGAACAGAATGCTGGTCTAGATGGACCCTTGGTCTGATCCAGCAGGGCTCTTCTTATGTTCTTAACAGGGCCTGCTCCCAGGGAAGTGGGTACAGGAACGCAGCCATAGTGACTACACATGCAGGAGAATGAGATGGTAAAACTGAGGTGGAAAAATGGATGGTACCATTACAGACGGCAGGTGAGGAGGGCCATTTTTTAACGATTCCCCTCAAAAATAAACCAATGCAACTAAAAAACTAACATATCTGGGACAGTTGTTCTAGCTGAGCCTCTTTCCTGCATGCTGACTTTCAAATTACAGCAAAATTTTCCCATGGGAAGGTTGGAGTTACAACAGTATGTGAGTGGTGCATATTGGCTTGAATCCATGTTTGCATATGTTGCACGTTCGCTGGTGGATTCTGGGGTTACCTGACCATTCCATCTGTTCACTTGTGACGGTGTGCATATGAAAGTTAAGCTGATGTCTCGCTAGCTTGGGGTTTCTCTTTCCCCCTCTCTGTTAAAAGATTGTTGTTTAATTTTTATGCATACTGCAGTTGAGTGTCCAAGTTACTTTCCAATAGGTTATGGGCCCAGCAGTGGCAGTATAGAAAAGTAGTTTGGACAACCAAGGCTTAAGAGGGAACATGGCAGCCAGTTTATGAATGGGCACGCCCCCATGGCAGCCATTTTGTGAGTTTGCCCACAACACTCTCTCAAAATTCCAGATGTGCTCAGCAATCCAAGAAGGTTGGGGATTCTGGTATGAATGGTGGAATGTGAGGCTTTGATATGTCAATGGAAGACTTTGTATCTAGTGAACAAAACCCCAATTTTTCAGCAGGTGGCTGCTGGGAAAAGCAGCAACCCAGCTTTGGAATGCTTTCCTCAAAGAGGCTGATTTGGTGCCCACTCTGATGGCTTTCCAATTCCAGATGAAGACCTTTTTTATTTTCCCAGGGTTTTTAGCTTTTTAAATGCTCGTTGATATGCTGCATTTACAGAGCTGCCGTTTTTAAAGCTAATTCTAGGGCACAATCCTATCTGGATACCTGTCAGCCTCCAAACTCGCATTTTTTGCTAGACAGGCATTTTTGCCTATCTAGCTAGGACTCTCCAGTGGGGGGGGGGGAGGCTGGGGAAGGCTGGGAATAGCTCATATCCTTGCTTGTCCAGTTCCCTCCCCACCCACAGAACCACCCCCTTTCCCTCCTCTCCGAGGTCACTTTTGCGAGCTTGGAGAGGCAGCTGGCATTCCACGCCGGCTGTGACAGGGAAGTGGCCAGGAGCTCAGACTCCTGCATCTGAGGTCAGAGCACTGTCTCTGACCTCTGGTCCAGGAATCTCAACTATCCTATGGCCTGCCAGACACTGTCTAGGGGCTACAGGATTTCTCTCCCCATGTATTATAGGAATGGTGTTTTTCACATTTTATTGTAAGCCACCCTGAAAATATATTTGAAGGGCAGGGTAAAAGTCTAAATAAATAAATAAATCCATCAAGCCATATGGCTCATTTCCAAAAGAATGTGACATTTTGAGGTAAGATTGTGAACATTTTCTTTTTACAGGAAAGTGTTTCTGATGATACTAATACAAACATTATTTGTATGTTGCTTGGAAATGTCCCAGCGCTGTTTCAACATGCCGTACAAGAGACATATTGAGAGAGTAGTGCTTACACATCAACTCTGAGACAGTAAAAGCCATTTTAAAATTGCAGACATCCTCCTTTTGTCCTTCATGCAAATTTAACATCAGGAATAAATTCTCCATGGTTTGTTTCCTGAGGTTGGCATTGCTTTCTACATCTACATGTTGCACAATCTTGTAAATTATTTTGCAGATCTGCTTGCTGAAGAAGCAAAATTACTGGCTTAGCAATCACACTGATGGTATCTCATGAGTACAGCATTATAACAAATTTGGGGTTTGCTTTCTCCATTTGCTTGGTACATAATATGAATTAACAGAACGCATTCACCTTTCCTCCCACTTCTAAAAGAAATTGGACCTTTTTGTGAGGTATGAAATTATAAACCAGTGTGATCTCGTAAACAGACTGGGGTTCCAGTCAGAGGAAGTTTAAGCGTCTCAGTCACATTGGTTTCTACCCTAATTCTCCCTGTTGTGTCACAGAAACTACTTAGGGTCAACCCAAGACATTTTTCTGCCAGAAGTGGAGCAGAAAACAGCACCTCCCCACCCCCAAAGTGAAACTGCATAATACCCTAGGCTGCTCAAGTTATTCTGGCACCTGGGGCAGAAAATATCATAAGTGCCTCTCCCAGTTAGTGGCATTAAAAATTCAATAATAACAAATTAAATAAATAACCACTTGCTTCCCTGTCATGACACCCAAAATCATTTGCCAGAGTCAGCCACCTCACTCTGCCTTATAGTACTTCATGCAACTGGCCCAATCCAATTTGTGAACAGCAATGTATTTTGCTGGAGTTCGAATTCTCTCCTGCTGTTAGGTCTGCAGAGGGAACTTCAGGGGATAGCAAGGGACAGGGAGTACAGCCATCCTTCATGGGTGCCAGATTTGTTAGGAACCTACACAGTATGGTGTATGAACAGCTTCTTCACTGCCACAGCTCTTCTTAGGGACTGAAGCCCTAATCTCTTGCTTCTTTCCTCAGTGATGAACAGGACCCATCCATCTGGCTCAATGGCTCTGGGATGCCTTCCCACTCTTTGCAAACACAATCTGGTACTTCCTGCATTATTAACGACATTCACTCTGTTATCTTAAAATGAGAACTACCTCTCTTGTTGCTTGAACTGTTGGAAGAAACTGGACTTCCAATGAACAGCTCTTCCACAGAATAGGATTAATCACAAGCCAGAGTGAGAATCTGTAAGCAAGATACCATCAAGGTTAATGTGATGAAAGCATACCTGCAATGCTGCCTCAGGCTAATAGGCGTTGTCAGCCGGGACAGTTGGAGGGCAAACAGTGGCTGTAAAGAAAATGCCCCGGAAGAAAAGGTCGAGGAGATAGTGTGACATGCTACAACTGCTTCTTTTATGCCTGAACCTCCTGGGAGACCTTAAAAACCAAGCCTCTAAGGCCTCTTTAAGAATTGTCTAGCTTCTTGGCCTGACTCCTAATTCCTCAAACAAGGAAGAACAGCCTTGGAAGGCAGGGAGGATTGCTTTGGCCTGCTAATTTGGCTTATATTTGGGGTAAGATGAAAAAAGTGCCTAAACATCATGTGACCATCACAACAGGTGTGATTGATTAGGGAGCTGTGAAACACAGCACATGGGAGAATTCGGGTATATAAGTCCCTCCAGAGAGTCACTTGGGTTGAGCTTCAATGCAGACCTGGACCATGGAGGTGCTGTGCGCTGGTCGCTTGAGTGGGCCTCTCCATTGTCATTCACCTGGAGCTCCCGACAACTGAAAGAGGAAGTAGGCTATCTTGCTTAGCATGATCTCATATGTTATTCTATATCATTTTGCCTGCTCATTAATATAGTCTTGACTTCTATCTGCCTGTGTGCATATTGCTTCTGAATCCTAAAAAAAGTGGCCCACCCATGCAGTGCTGCAATATGGATGGGCCAATATAAAGGTACACCTAGTGGGTGGGTGGGTGAGCTTCCCTGCCAAATGCAGATGTTTGCCCTCCAACATGTGGGAGGTGGGGATGGAGGGGGCAGAGCTAGCTACTGTATACCTCTGCTTCCCTCATGTGTGCAGGAGGAAATACTGCATGGGGCTACTATTAGGGCACAGTCCATCCAAAGATACAGCCCAATCCTACACATATGTACTTGGAGATCAAGTCTGTGTGCATAGGATGCAGTCTTAAGCATTTTTAAGTCTTCAATGGTGTGCACGCATACTTGGAAGTAAATCGACCTGAACAAAGTGAGACTTAACAATGAGCAATTATGCATAAGATCCCATTGCAAGCCCCACAGAAAACCATGGGATTTATAAATGCTTCACTCTAGCTCTCTTCAGATGGTTAACATTTCAGGGTCTTTGAGTTGTAGTGGGGCGAATGGGATTGTGCCCATTGTTCCTGCCCCCAACCTCCATGCTTAGACCAGCTTTGTGTGCACCAAGTCTGTGCATGTTCAGGTTCGGTGTGCATAGTCTCTGTGCACATGATATGTTTCCCTACAAAACAATGCTCCCCAACTGCTCAGAGAAAGTCTACACATGTACAATGTATACAAACAATGTGTGATGTTCTGGGGTGGGGAGAGGAGCTGTGATCCCCCTCCCTCTATATGGGCAGTGTCTCATCTCTTTAACCATCTGAAACTACCTAGGCTCCATCAGGCATCATTTCTTGCTATTCAGACTTCCTGACTCATCAAAACTCAGCAGCACAAAAAGCAGCACATATGGCAAGGGAAAGGGCAGCTTTGCAATGCAACATGAATCCTCTGCCTTAGATTTTCATTTTGAAAGCCATGGCTGAAGAAGAGTTCAAGAGTTTATGACTTAATATGATTTGATTTATGACTCAGTGACTAGGTTCACATGACACAACAACCCACCACAGGCAGCAAGCCATGGTGGGTTGTTGTGTTGGCCATACCTGGTGCACCCTCTGCAGGGTGGCTTAATTTTTGTGAACAAGCCACCCTGAGAACCCATGGCTGCTTGTTGTAGGGTTCATACCCATGGTGCATTGTTGTGTTATCCGAACCCGGGAGAACAGTTTTATCATGGGTTGCCAGGATCAGCAACAGAGTCGCTTGGCAAGAGTGGCAAAAAAGCCCATGCCATTCTTCTCAATCTTGCCAGTGACTGGCCCCTCCCCCAATGCCCAAACAGCATTTTGGAGGGACTGTTACTTGTTCACCACCTTCCCCCCCCCCCAGTGCTTTAGGAGTACACAAATGTGTGCATAATTATTTTTATTGATATTTCCCCTTTTGCAAGTGCACAAGAATGCACTTTTGCCTTGCTGATACTGTAGTCTTGCCTTGCCGATGTCCTTGTGTGTTGCGGCTGTCAATGGGAGCACCAAAGTAGAGTAGGTAACATATAAGGAAATTGACAAAACAAGGCTAATTTGCTCAGTTGCAAAGGATGGCGGGAGGGGAATAATAGTAAGAGAAAGGAGGGACCAGGTAGCACAATACAGAAGCACCAAAAATTGGGGGGGGAGGCAAACAGAGTAAGTGCACCAAAAGGGGGTGGGGGGAACAATATCACACCCTTGGCAATGTAATCCTCTTGTTTTTAAGTGTTGAAATGACACTCCTCAGTGTCCTCCACCCTTTCAACACTTCTCCGAGTCTCCAGCTACTCCAGAAATGGGAGTTATTAACTCCCACACACACACTTTTTCTGACTCCTTTTTGGAGCAGTTACTGCTGCAGTTACTGTGCTTCAGTGGATGTGTGCAAATCTCCCTGACAGTAAATGGAGGGAAATTTGCACACATTTCCCTTCCATTTACTTTCCAGCCTTTAAATTTGTACAAATATTCCCAGTTAAAAAAAAAACAAAAACCTTAGAGGTTGGCTGAACAGGATGGAGCAAATGGGACTCCCACAGCAGCAGTACTTACACACACACACAAGCACACAAGCACACACACACACACACCCAGTGGGTCCCCATTCAGCTCTGTCCCATGTAGCCACCTTCTAAGGGTTTTTTAAAAAACTGTCAGGAGGATTTGCAAGCATCTACTGAAGCTTTTACAAATAAAATCTCGAGGCTTTTTTACAAATATATCTCTGTTTCAGCATCATGAAATGTTCCCCTTTCATTTGTGGGTCTATTTTGTCTGCTCTCCTGCTTTTGCAATTCTTGTTCAATTTAACACCTGTGTTAGAGAAAACCCTGGTCTCCATTGAGTCCATTGAATGCCATTGAACAAATAGAATCAATCTTGCTGATAAATTCTAGTTTAGCAATTTCATACTGGTGCTTGCCTTAGAAGCTCTGTTATTGAAGAAAGGTTACTCTCAAGTATTAGCAAAGGGGAGAATGCTGAAATATTCTACTGGTTGCATGTGTGTGTCCTGGCCTATTTCTGCCAGACAACAGCAGGGCACTGTTAGCAAATGATGGGATATAGCACGTTAGAAGTCCCTCCTAGGGCATAGTCTAGATCAGCGTTTTCTTCTGTTAGAGAGATTGGGTTATATTGCCAATTATTGCTGCTGTGCATGGTCACTGTTAATACGGTAATTGTCACTGAACTTTCTGCACTTCATTTCCCTCTGACCTCAATATTTACAATTCCACTTCCATGACCATGTGTATATATACCTGTAATTTAAGATAATACTTCATGCCTCTGGGGAAGTAAATTCTAATCCAAAAAAGCTTATACCATAATAAATAATCTTTAAGGGCCCCCAAGATTCATTGTCATTTTTGCTGCAAAAGACTAGCAAGGCTCCCCCTCTGGAAAAAAATTGTATATCGTGCATACATTTCAAACATCACAGACTATACCTCTTGCATTTTATGGCATTTTGGCCCAAACATTTACAGTGTTTTTCACTGTATATCTGCTGAGGATTATATTTCATGCACCTGATAAAACTACAGCCGTAATTTGCATATTTTACACCATTTGCAACAGTAAAGCACTTACTTCTATGTAAACTGCATCCACAAGCACTTTACGGATGCAATTTATGTAGAAATAAGTGCTTTATGGCTGCAAATGGTGTAAAATATGCACATTACGGCTGTAACTTTCCAAAGAGATGCTAATGGCAGCTGCCATGAGCACATCTTGTCTTTTTTAAAGCTGGAAAACTGTCCCACAAAATCCGGAGGACGCACCAGGGCTCTGGGGAAATCTGGTGAGCCCCAAGTGGCCCAGATTTCCCTGTGGTGGACCAGACATTGGGGGGGGTTGCCCATCCCTAGGCATGACACATGACGTTCCCCACTCTCCACAGCAACTGCGGGTTTTCATGCCATAAACCCACATTTCTGCAAAGTCGTTTTGCGATGGATTTTCACGTCAGGCCTGCTCCAGTGCAGTTTGGGAGGCTGTGTGACCTCAGCTAGCAATTCTGGCTTCCACACCAGCTGCAGGGAGCCGCGCTGAGAAGAGGAAGGGAAAGTTGCATCTTCAAAGGAGATGCATGAGGAGAGGAACTGGCTTCACCCTCCACTGATAGTGTTTTCTTTTTTCCCAAATGAGCCTTATTCCCAGGCCCACCCAAGGGAGTTAGCACTTTGCTTTGGCTTGACTTTTCTTTTTTTTTAATCTCCACTTCTGTACAAGTACACCTCAAGGAACAACTGACAACAGCCTGCCAAACATGTCTACTCAGAAGTAAATCACATTGTCTTTCATTGCACTTAGCACAGGAGGGGAGAGAGGGGTGGGGAACTGGGGATTGCTTTGCCTTCTGTTTTAAATCTCCGGTGGAGTGGACCTGTGCATAAGGTTAGTGATTTTTTTTTTTAATGAAGCTTTTTGATGCCGTGAGACTTCACCCACATATGCCCAAACTAATGCGGTTTCTCGTGCAGTCTGCCACGCAAAACCAGTTCCTTCAGGGTAGGGGTCTACACTGTTTTAATTGGCTGCGTGTGCCACAGGAGAAGCAAACCTGAATGGATAGAAACACGGTTTTAAAATAAATGGCGTTGGGTAGCGTCTCCGTGTAAATTGCCCCAAGGTGCTACAGTGCCTTAGACCAAATCAAAGGTACATCATTGTATTCTGTTTCGTAATTTGTAACTCTTAATAAAAGCAGTCAAGGTCAGCTGTCCCTTGCCTATGAGACTTCCGAATCAGTTTTACTGACAGGGCATTAGCAGATCAGGGCCCATATTTAATGCCCAACAGTTGCTTCATCATAAGCTTTTACTGCTTTAACTTCCATGTGGCACCCAAACCACACTGTGCTCAGGCCATTGATTAACATGGCCATGCTTTGCAGAGTGCAGACAGCCTGCTTTTGATGCTCCCATATATAAACATCACTCATAACATAACAGGAGGAAACAATGATAAGGCCCTGGATGCTACATATCATTTTAGATCTTTTTATTTTAGTTCATAGTTATAACGACAAATGCTTCTCTAACACCCTGGGTCTCTGTAGGCTCACAGAAACACTGCAGAGACTATGTATGTTTGATTCACAATACTCCTTCATAACGGGCAATAATTGATATTCATTTTTACTGGATGGGCAAGTGTCTTTGCAGGTTAGCTTCACCCTGACTTTAGTAGTCCATCCCACTGGTGGTTCTGTATAAATACATGATCCAGCCCAGTTAAGGCTGTTTTCAAGCCTCATTGATTTCGCTGGGGGAGTTAAGCATGCACGTAAATCTCTCTCACACACACTGAAATTATTGGGACTTTGAAAGTGCTTAACTTTAGCTCCACATTGTGCCCCATTTGGCATGCACAGAGAGCAAGGGCCAATAGCAGCTTTCAATTTGATACCAGAAGTTCAGACTGTGTGATTCTTGTCCTCTCTCTATGCCAATTTATCAAAGGCAACTCCATGAATTTCAGCTTCGTTGATTAGTGATTCAAACCTGGCTCTCTTGTGTTCAAACCCGATAAAGTATCCACAAAAATCACACTAGAACACACACACACACACACACACACACAGTATCTGTTTTGCATTCCTTTCATCAGCTCCAGTAATTTCATTCAAATAAATCCCAGTTTACCATCAGGCCCTCAAAGGGAAACATTTCTCAAATGTCTAAATAAGGACTAGTTTGTACACTGTTTAGTTACACAAGGGAGAGCTGGAATGAGGAAGCTGTTCTCTCTAAATATCCTTTAATCGAGCTGGCACAAAACCAAGTTTCCATTTCCAGTTAACTTTCTTCTACCCTGAGATTGTGTAATCTTGCCCCAGCATCTCTCTCTCTCTCACACACACACGCACACACACCTCACAAAGGCATGTCAGATATGCCCTTCAGCCATGCAATACAAATGCAAATATTGTCTGGTTCTCTCTCTTGAGAAGAGCCAATGCTTGGGGAGTCTGAGCAAGCTACACTTTGATAGGCTACTGCCTTTTATCTTGATGGGAGGTTTGACATGCTGCCATTCCATATGCTGCAGAACTCATTTTTGGTTCAAATGACTTATACAGAATTCAAATTCAAAAGCTGTTTGGATTCCGCCCCCCTTTAAGCTGACATACAAACGTAAGCTGAGCAAGTAATAACCATGACCCCTTTTTTCTATTCAAAAAATAAATAAAAATGAAACCCCAACCCTGCCCCAAAGTTCAAGGAAAATCCCAAGCAAGTTGCTACATATACTTTGCAAAGCGGGAATGCTCCTCAAGCTGGATTTTTGCAATTAAGGAACACAGATCTGTCCAAGCCTTTATTTTGGGAAATGAGTTAGTTCAGCACATTACCGGTATTGACAAACTTTGGATTTGGCTATACAGCATTGTTATGCTATACATTGGGGGGGGGGGGACGTTTGCATTTCCAGAGTCTTATTGTAAACTTTGTAAAAGTGCATGCATGATTGAGAAATATGACATAAGGTCAGGGCTGGCTCAGCTATTCTGCTGCCCCAGGCAAAATCTAGCATTGCTCCTGAGCCATATTTGTTGTAAACCATGTGAGGATGTGGGGAAGGGCGGCCTGTGTTCCTTCCCTAAATGTCCACCAATTGCAGCCCTCCTGTTGTGTTTTGAAGAGATGGGATTCTTCGAAATGATCAGAGTCTCAGTTGCTTTCTGGTATACAGGGTGCTTCCAGACAACGTTTTAGTGCATCATCATCCTGACAGAATTGGGGGGGTCTAGATGTCAACATCTTCCACTAATAACCCTCCTGTGTTTTCCCAGAACTTCTTCGGTCTTTTTTATTTCCTCAAAAATCATTTACAGAGAAAAAGGCTGAATAGCTGCACAGTGACATCTGATTGGCAACATGGGGCGCCCTCTGTCTGGGACCACCCACAGTCACAAGTAGATGCTCCCTTGCTTTGCCATTCTCATTTAGATCCTAAAATCCTGACCAGAATCAAGGGACAGATCTCAAGCCCACAGGCCACATCTAGCCCTCCAGGATTCTCCAGATGGCCAGGCCCACTTTTCCTGGCCACCCCCTCTTCCCCATGACCACCTATTATTTGGTTGTTTCCCAGATTTTGTGTGTGGTTTTCCCCCATTCTGAAAGGCTGGAATGCCTCTCCTAAGGCTTAGTTTCTGTCAGGATGAGCTTGAAGCTAAAATATGCTGGGGGGGGGGTATTTTAGCCCCTCCCTTTTAGCCTTTTGCCCCGCCCACCACTGGAATGTAGCCCCCAAGAGCTTCTCTGAAATTAAATGCGGCCCCCAAGCTTAAAGAGGTTCCCCACTCCTAATGTCCCACAAACATTTCACCCTTTGTCCTGTTCCAGTCAAATTAATGGAGCAAAGGAGAGGGACTTTTGCTCCATTAGTTTATACAAAAAATGGTGGAGAGAAGAGGATGAAATCAGGAAAGAAGGAAGATTGTACTTGCTCCTCTCACCTCAGACCACGTGCTTCCAAAGTTCGGGGGTGGGGGGGGAGAATGCATTTCCCCCCTGGAAGGTCTTCCTGATTAGTTTGGAGCCTTGGAATTCTACCTCCCCAGGAAATTGCCTGCACTGCCTATTGGGTTTGGCTGGTTCTGAGTCGGCACCATAGTCCCCAGCACTACAACTTCTTGGTCCCATCACTGGGGCAGGAGCTGCTCTGCCACTGCTAGGAAGGAGAGACCCTTTTGCAGGGCAGCTGCAGGGCATAAGGAGTTTTTCCAGGGGGATGAGAGTGGGGCTGGGCTACTCATAGCACCTTTCCCTCTAGCCAGTGGAGGCTGGTGGCTCTGATGTCAGCGGGGCGGTGCATCTGCTCTGGACCTCAGTCAAAACCAGTCAGAACTCTAAAGGAGCTCTCCAAGGTGCAGATAGCTCTTTTAGGGTTCTGACTGAAACCCAGAGTGGATTCACCTCCCCACTGACATTGAAGCCACCAGCCTCCACTGCTTCTAGCCTAGGAATTGGAAAACCTCCCATAGACACCTGATCCAGGAGCAGAAACCCTTCTGGGGTCAAAAACAAAGGACACCCACCGTCCACACATTCTCCCATTTGTGCACAGCAGCATCTGGGGTTGGTTCAGTCACACAGAGGAGTGATCCCTGGATCAGCTTTTCTGTCCCCCATGTGCAGCAAGGTCCAGCATGTGTTTCAGACAAGCCAACTGGGGACATGCCACAATTCCATCTTCTTGTAATTGTCATGGACCAGCAATGCCCTGCTCTCTCTCTCTCTCTCTCTCTCTCTCAATCTCACTCTCTCTTGTGCCTCCACCAAACCAGCCCTAAAACTCTCTTGGTCTCTGGTATCTACTTTAGGAAATAAGGGGATTGGCTATTAGATGTGGGGTGGGTAACCCCAAAAGAAGAGAGACCATAATGTTTCAAATAAGGTTTAACATTTTCCTGAAGAAAAACATTAATAAGGAAAAGTTTTTAAATCTGAATGGATACGCACAAATGCACACAAAACCCATATGAGCACAACAGCAATAAAACAACCAGGGATAAACACAACTAACCTGACTAGACTCTGTCCCTGTATTAGCCAGGTCCCTTATCCAAGCAATATTTTACTGCCATTGATCCAGCCCTCAGTTAGTTCTCCAGGTCCAGCAACTCTGACTCTGTCTTTCATCTGGGCTTCCTTCCTTCTCTCTCTCTCCCCTTCTGCCTGAGTCTGTTATCACTTAAAATTAGTTCTTTCTCTCCCCAACCCCAATCAGTCAGGAGGGTACTTTCTTGTTCATTTCTGCAAACTACATTTCTGTTCCCTAATACCATTTTTCTCTCTTCCTCTGATCTTCTGCTGAACGTTATACTCTCCTTGCAAATGCATATTTTTGATGAATTCTCCTACATTATCAGGTTCCTGTCTCTTCTAGAAACATTTCTTCTTGACAATGCTTTACATATTTTTGTCTCATTTCCATTTTAATTGAATGTGTCTTAAAGCCTTCCTTTCATTGTGCTTTTCTTGGTATTTCATTTCTTTTGCTTGCACCAGATTTTTTTTTAAAAATAGCATCTATAATCATGCTGTCAGATACACCTTGTAAAGTCAACAGTAGCAGTCAATAACACAAGTAACTAAAATAACATCAGAATAACTCTTTGTGTTGATATGCAATGTAACACATTTGCTTGAGAAGGGAATGTAGATTTGCTCATGAACAAGACTGGATGTCTGCAAGGCAATTAGCACTGTGGTGTTTAAGATTCTTTTAAGAAGATGTTTTGTTTTGTTTTCATTCTGCTTAGTGCTTAGTCCAATGCTACTAGTGCATTATCCTGTCTGTACATCAGCCCCCTCCAGTTGTTCTGGGCTACAACTCCCATCATCCATAGCCAGCCCAAGAAGAAGGCTGTGCCCACATCAGGTCCTTCCGTCCAATCTGGGGGGATTTCTCCCTACTCCCATACCACAGATCACCCTACTCAGCAAGGTCTCCTGACTCTCGATCCAGCATGTTCAGGGGGCTGTAGGGGCTGCTGTGGGACAGAGGAGGCGGGGAAGTCAGCGCAGTTGATCCACCTTAAAACTGGATCCAACCATGCGTGTTTTAGATGCATTTTTTCAAATGTACTCATTTTTTGCAAGCAATTTTTCCAATGAATAATGGTGTGCATTTTCCCAAATACACCCACTTTTTGTGTGTGCTGTTTCAAATGCATGCATTTTTGTGCACACTTTTCAAAATTTATACTTTTTGTGTGAACTGCATCATCAAAAGTAAGGATTTCGATGATGCAGTTCACAAAAACTAACTGCGTTCCAATTCATTCTCAGCTTCAGGAAGTGTGAATTCAGTGGGTTTGAACTGAAACAGTTTCTCACCCATCCCTCAGAACCTGATGGTTCCACCATAGCCATAATGATGAATAGCCATTGATAGTCCTACCCTCTGTGAAGGTGTCTAATCTTCTGTGCAGATACTAAGGGGCCACCACCACATTGTGGCAATATTGGAGCGGAGGAAGAGTCTCCCTTTAAAAATGTACCATCCTTTTCTGCCAGTTTTGCTCATCTATGATGCTTCTCAAAAGCTGGACATAGAAGAGGGTGGGTTCTCTCTCTCCCCCCACCCCACCAAACAGGCTCTCTTTCAGTCTGCTTGAATCAGTAATGCTGCACAGCCTCTTGTTTATGTGACGTCAGCATGTATCGCCACAGAGGCAGCTGTAACGCAGACTAAGTATCAGGCAGGAGGAAAGGGGCTGTTAATAAAGCCCAGAGCCAGTGTTTACAGATTGCTTACAAATAAATCAGCAGTGACTGGAAAACTAATACGGAGAAACCTTTGCATGTGAGGCGAGGTTGATTTTGTGAAAACGTCTCTGACATGCAGCTGCAGATCATCCTCAGTGACTCATTCGCTTAGAAAGAAAACTCCTTTCCAGAAGACAGCGAGGCTTTCTTTGCTAATGAGGATTTTCGCTTGGCTCCGGCTTCCCATTGCCCATGCTCCTAATAAACAACTAATCTTGAAGGCAGCATTGCAGACCAAAAATAAGAAGAATAAATACATGTACACTTGTCAAGAGGAAGCAACACCCATTGTTCTTCCTGAGCTCCACGGGTTGACTGTGCTGGTGTGCACAACAGCCTACAGCAGGGATGCAAGACCCCAGCCTTGGGGGCCAGATCCAGCCCTCCCAATGTCCCAATCTGGCCGTCCAGGGTTCCCCAGGTGGCCACACCCCTTCCCTTGGCCCCACCCCTTTGCCCTCAACCGCTGGTCTTTTGGTGGCTTCCCGGCTTTTGTGCAGGTTTTTCCCCCACTCTAAAAGGTCGAAATGCCCCTCCTAAGGCTTAGTTATGGGCAGGAAGAGATTTCAGCTCAAATATGTTAGTATTTTGGCCTCACCTCACCTCTTTTGACTCAGCCTTGCACCTTTTGGCTTCAGCCATGGCTACCGCTGAAATGTGGTCCCCGAGAGCTTCTCCAAAATGGAGTTTGGCCTGTGGAATGAAAGAAGTTCGGCACTCTCACCCTATGGCACAGATATTGCATGTCACAAGATGTGACCCCCACTCCCCAACCATGTGTTCATGGTTGCAGCAGAGGCTGGTGGCTCCGATGTCAGTGGGCGGTGAATCTACTCCGAGTTTCAGACTGAACTCTGCCTCCAAGATGGGTTGTTGTTGTTGTTGTTATATTTATTTATATCCCAGGTTCAGCACTTTGGAGAGCTCCTTTAGCTCCTGGTTCTGACCGAAACCCTGAGCGGATTCATGACCCCACTGACATCAGAGCCACCAGCTTCCGCTGCATGGTTGGCAGGCTTTATGAAAAGGTGTTTTACACCCCCTCTCTTAGATGGCTGCCCCAATTGGCTCCAATTGTCCCAGGAACGCAGCATCACAGCTTTTGTGGTAGTGTGGTCGTTGGTAAAATTCTTTGGCCCAGCATTAGTTTTTCTCCCTGATGTTTGGATTTTTATGTGCAGAGAATTTTGTGCATGTGGAGAAACATTTGGTCATGTGAGTCCCCTCCTGCAGCATGAAGTGTTAAGAACCAGACCCAGGGTTACCACTTCCTCCGCTGTTTGTGAGAAGCAGGCCTCTGTTTCCCAATATTCTGAATCAGGAAGCATCTCATGATATTGCAATAGAAAACTGGTGCCCTTGCTCTGTTCCTTTGCATTAGCAGGCAACCTGGTGCCCTCCAGATGTTTTGGACTGCAACTCCCACAACTTCTGACCATTGGTCATGCTGGCTGGGACTGATAGGGGTTGTAGTCCAAAACATCTGGAAGACAGCAGGCTGCCTATCCCTGCTTTAGAGAGTATGTCAGCCAGAGGTCATCTGGCTAGAAAGACAGCCACTTCAGTACTTTGAAATCCATGCTGAAGAGAGCTCTCAGGAAACCACTTCTTGGGCTATCAAGGGTTTTGTTGTTCATACTTGTATGTGGAATTGACCAAACGAGGTCACGTGCATAGTCGTTTGCATAGGAACAGCAATCTAGACCCAAGCGTATGTTAAACTTTGCACAAACAGTGAATACAGGTGATGATGATGATTTACATTTCTTTACCACTCATCAGCCAAAGCTCTCTGGGCGATTTACAACGGGGGGAATGGAGCCTGATGATATGGTCCGCCAGACCATGTGAATGGTCCGATGTGTATATTGTACTGGATATACAAAACTGTATATTGTGTAGGCATTCACGCAGTTGGGGGTGCTGTAAAAAGCCGAGCTCCTAACTGCAGGTACAGCACCTATGACAGTACAGGATGCATGTGCATTGGGACTGTGCTGATGGTTTAGTGAATGCACATGAGTCAAGGACAGCACTTGTGACTACAATCTTCAGGAATGGCAAGTGACACAGTCGCCCTGTTCTGCAGTGCTTGTATAATTTTTGGCATTTTAAAGGAGCATTTGTTCCCTTGTTTTAATGTTTTAAACAATTCTTCCCAGGGTGAACATTTCCCCACTTCAGTATTGATCTCAGAAGCTAAGCAGGGTCAGCCGTGGTTAGTACTTGGATGGGAGACCACCTGGGAATCAGGCTTCCTGCACTGAGCAGGGGGTTGGACTTGATGGTCTTGTAAGGCCCCTTCCGATCCTATGATTCTATGAGTCTATGAATGCCTTTGTACCCTTTGAGTGGGGAATAAAAACAAGTCTGTCCCTTTCCCCACAGCAATGCCCTGCCACACAAAGAACTGTGTCCACACCCCTTTTATGGAATATGTGCTTAGAATGCATGATGAGGTTCTCCTCCCACCCAACAGCTAAATTTTCCAAATTAGTGATGGCCACCAATTTGGATGACTTTAAAAATGGATTAGACAAATTCAGGGAGGGTAAGGCTATCAAAGGCTACTAGTCCTGAAGGCTACATGCTACCTCCAGTATCAGAGGCAGTATGCCTATGTACACCAGTTACTGGGGAACATGGGTAGGAGGGTGCTGTTGCACTCATGTCCTGGTTGTGGGTTTCCTCTGGGCAGCTGGTTGGCCACTGTGTAAATAGAATGCTGGACTAGATGGGCCTTAGGTCTGATCCAGCAGGGCTCTTCCTATGTTCCCTAATGGACTGAACTCATATTCCCATCCATTTAATTCAATCAACTGTCTGACCCCCAGTGCAGGATCTGGGCCTGAGCAATGAAAATGTTAAGGCGCCTAGGTGTGTACGTTGCTCCATAAAATGATCATCTACTCATAACTTCAAGCTTCCAGGCTCATTCAAATCCACAGTTTATACCACGTTTACTTCATTTCTTTTCCTCATTGACCAGTTAGCTCTAGCAGAGAGACCCATTTGGGGATACTGTTTCTATGCTAGTCATTATGCAAGGTTGTATTACATACCACTATCCTAAATATATTAAACTGTCATTGAGGACAATGGCAGTTCTGTGCCTGTAGAAAGGAAATGCTATTGAAAAATGGAGAGCCAATATGCAGAACTAGGCACAGTATTTTATTTTTGCCTGAACAATCCCTCTTTCTGTCCCAGAGTTTTGCAACAGAGGCATTTACATAAGATTGTTCTCTTTTCAAGTCAATTTGCAATTTTGATTTCTAGAGTAGTATAAACAAGGGTTCCTAGTCAGGTGGCATGACTGTACAGTCTCCTTCCATCCCAGAGTTTTGTTACAGAATACCCCAAAGGGTCTGTTTTTATTAAAGGGTGTATATTTCACCATCCGTGTGGTAAAGAGATCCCCCTCATGGATCACTGCCTTGTTGTGGCGAAGGGGCTTGCATAACTCAGTGAAGCCATAAGCTATGCCGTGCAGGGCCACCCAAGACGGACAGGTCATGGCAGAGAGTTCTGACAAAATGTGGTCCACTGGAGCAGGAAATGGCAACCCACTCCAGTATTCTTGCCAAGAAAACCCCATGGAACGTATCATAAGGCTAAAAGAGATGACACCGGAAGATGAGCCCCTCAGGTCGGAAGGTGTCCAATATACTACTGGGGAAGAGCAGAGGGTATTTCCAAGTAGCGCCAGAAAGAGTGAAGCGGCTGGGCCAAAGCTGAAAGGACACTCAGCTGTGGATGTGTCTGGTGGTAAAAAAAAAAACCCGATACTGTAAAGAACAATATTGTTTAGGAACCTGGAATGTCAGATCAATGAATCAAGGTAAGCTGGAGGTAGTCAAACATGAGATGGCAAGATTGAACATCAACATCTTCAGAATCAGCGAACTAAAATGTACAGGCATGGGCGAATTTAATTCAGGTGACCATCATATCTACTATTGTGGGCAAGAATCCCTTAGAAGAAATGGAGTAGCACTCATAGTCAACAAAAGGGTGGGAAAAGCAGTACTGGGGTACAATCTTAAAAACGACAGAATGATCTCAGTACGAATCCAAGGCAAACCATTCAGCATCACAGTAATTCAAGTCTATGCCCCAACCACTGATGCCGAAGAAGCTGAGGCTGATCGGTTCTATGAAGACCTACAACACCTTCTAGAACTAACACCAAAAAAAGATGTCCTCTTCATCATAGGGGATTGGAATGCTAAAGTAGGAAGTCAAGAAATCACCGGGATAACAGGCAGGCATGGCCTTGGTGTACAAAATGAAGCAGGACAAAGGCTAATAGAGTTCTGTCAAGAGAACACGCTGATCATAGCAAACACTCTTTTCCAACAGCACAAGAGATGACTCTACACATGGACATCTCCAGATGGTCAATATCGAAATCAGATTGATTATGTCCTTTGCAGCCAAAGATGGAGAAGCTCCATAGAGTCAGTAAAAACAAGACCTGGAGCTGACTGTGGCTCAGATCATGAGCTGCTTCTTGAAAAATTTCGGCTTAAATTGAAGAAGGTAGGGAAAACCACTAAACCATTCAGGTATGACCTAAATCATATCCCTTATGAATATACAGTGGAGGTGAGGAATAGATTGAAGGGATTAGACCTGATAGACAGAATGCCTGAGGAACTCTGGACGGAGGTCCGTAACATTGTTCAGGAGGCAGCAACTCAATCCATCCCAAAGAAAAAGAAATGCAAGAAAGCCAAGTGGCTGTCTGATGAGGCTTTACAAGTAGCTGAGGAAAGAAGGGAAGCAAAAAGCAAGGGAGAAAGGGGAAGATATATCCAACTGAATGCAGAGTTCCAGAGAATAGCAAGGAGAGACAAGAAGGCCTTCTTAAATGAACAATGCAAAGAAATCGAGGAAAACAACAGAATGCGAAAGACTAGAGATCTCTTCAAGAAAATTGGAGATCTCAAGGGAACGTTTTGTGCAAAGACGGGCATGATAAAGGACAAAGAAGGCAGGGACCTAACAGAAGCAGATGAGATTAAGAAGAGGTGGAAAGAATACACAGAAGAACTATACAGGAAAGATCTTAATGTCCCTGACAGCATTGATAGTGCGGTCACTGAACTTGAGCCGGACATCCTCGAGAGTGAAGTCAAGTGGGCCTTAGGAAGCATTAGTAACAACAAAGCTAGCGGAGATGACAGTATTCCAGCTGAGCTATTTAAAATCCTAAAAGATGATGCTGTTAAAGTGCTGCATTCAATATGCCAACACATTTGGAACACTCAACAATGGCTGCAAGACTGGAAAAGGTCAGTTTACATTCCAATTCCAAAGAAGGGCAATGCCAAAGAGTGTTCAAACTACCGCACAATTGCGCTCATTTCACATGCCAGCAAGGTGATGCTCAAAATCCTACAAGCTAGGCTTCAGCAGTATGTGAACCGAGAACTACCGGAAGTACAAGGTGGGTTTCGAAGAGGCAGAGGAACTAGAGATCAAATCGCCAACATTTGCTGGATCATGGAGAAAGCAAGAGAATTCCAGAAAAATGTCTATTTCTGCTTCATTGACTACGCTAAAGCCTTTGATTGTGTGGATCACAACAAACTGTGGCAAATTCTTAAAGTGATGGGAGTACCAGACCACCTTACCTGTCTCCTGAGAAACCTGTACGAGGGTCAAGAAGCAACAGTCAGAACCAGACATGGAACAACCGAGTGGTTCAAAATCGGGAAAGGAGTACGACAAGGCTGCATATTGTCACCCTGCTTATTTAACTTATATGCAGAGTACATCATGAGAAATGCTGGGTTGGATGAATCAGAGGTCAGAATTAAGATTGCCGGGAGAATTATCAACAACCTCCGATACGCAGACGATACCACCCTAATGGCAGAAAGCGAAGAGGATCTAAAGAGCCTCTTGTTGAGGGTGAAAGAGGAGAGTGCAAAAGCTGGTTTGAAACTCAACATTAAAAAAACTAAGATCATGGCATCTGGCCCCATCACTTCCTGGCATATAGAAGGGGAAGAAATGGAAGCAGTGACAGATTTTACTTTCTTGGGCTCCAAGATCTCCGCAGACGGTGACTGTAGCCATTAAATTAAAAGATGCTTGCTCCTTGGGAGGAAAGCTATGGCCAACCTAGACAGCATAGTAAGAAGCAGAGACATCACCTTGCCGACAAAGGTCCATCTAATCAAAGCTATGGTTTTCCCAGTAGCAATGTATGGCTGTGAGAGCTGGACTATAAGGAAGGCTGAGCACCAAAGAATTGATGCTTTCAAACTGTGGTGCTGGAGAAGACTCTTACGAGTCCCCTGGACTGCAAGGAGGTCAAATCAGTCAATCCTAAAGGAAATCAACCCTGAGTGCTCACTGGAAGGACAGATACTGAAGCTGAAGCTGAAATATTTTGGCCACCTAATGCGAAGAGAAAACTCCCTGGAAAAGACTCTGATGCTGGGAAAGACTGAAGGCAACAGGAGAAGGGGACGGCAGAGGATGAGATGGCTAGATAGCATCACCGATGCAATGAATATGAACTTGAGCACGCTCCGGGAGAGAGCGCAGGACAGGAAGGCCTGGCGTGCTATGGTCCATGGGGTCACGAAGAGTCGGACATGACTGAACGACTGAACAACAACTGCTTAACTCTCAGTCTTACAAATTGGCGACATCTGCCAATGTAAAACAGGAGTATTCTGTGCTGAATGTATACATTTTTAATACAAAATATAAAGAGGATCAGTTGGAAATCCTAAATGTGTTAACCAACAAGCATGCAATTTTCACTTGCACAATCCTTACATGTCCATAAATTGTCAAAATTGGAAGATCATAGCTAAAAGCTGTCCAAGTTGAAAAGGAGAGGGAGCCTCAAAACACAGGTGGGGTGGAATCGGTGTACTCAGTTTTCCAAACTGCAGCCATTTCTCCTAGTCCAATACAAATCAAAGAAATGGTGAAATTAGAAAATTAAATGGCTAGACTAGATGGAGGCTGGTGGCTCCAATGTCAGTGAGGCAGTGAATATGCTTCACACCTCGATCTGTTAGAGTTCTGAGTGAAACCAGGAGTGGATTCACTGCCCCACTGACATCAGAGCCACCAGCCTTCACTGCTGGCCAGCTGTCCTTAGTCTCATCAATTTTACTACCAAGAGACACTTTGCACTGCTTTTTTAAAAAGATTAAGGGCGCAATCCCATGGGATCCCCTCTGGGTACATGTAACCCTCCGAACTCGGAGGCTTATGTGTATCCAATGCCCAGCAGGAGGTGCTTGGAGCCTCCCCCTCTGCATTTAAGCTAGACAAACTATTTCACCTGTCTAGTGGGGGCTTTGGGGAGAGGGAGGGGAGGAGGCTGGGGATGGCTGGGATACCTCATTAACCTCCGGTCTCCTCCCTTCCGTACCCCCGGGAACGCCTCCTTTTCCCCATCTCTGAGCTCCATTTTGCAAGCGCAGAGTGGTAGCCGGCACGGTTCTCTCTGCGGGAGGGGGTGGGAAGCACCATTTCCTGACTCCCAGTTCGGAGCCCTGTCTACAAGCTCAGAGCCAGGGAACCAAACAATCCTATGTCCCTCAGATGCTGTCTAGGGGACGTAGGATTGGTCCCTAAATGATCGTTTGTTGTTGCTGTTGTAAATAACTACTACTACTACTATTCAAAAATATATGTACTCCTCCCTTCCTGTATTAAAAAAACAACAACCTTGAAATTGTTTTTCAGAAGTGCCTTGGTCAGCACAGCAGAGTGGAAGAGACAGTCTGTTATCTTAAAGCCAGGGGTGGGGAACCTCAGACCTGTGGGCCAAACCCAGCCCTCTTGAGTTCCAGAGTTCCCTATATGGCCTTACCTCTTTCCCTGGCCCCACCCCTTTCTCACAAACCACCAATTGTTTGGTGGTTTTCCAGCTTCTGTGCAGTTTTTCCCCCATTCAAAGTGGTTAAAATGCCCTCCTAAGGCTTAGTTACTGCCAGGAAGAGCTTGAAACAACTCTCTGCTGGTATTTTTGGTGTTTGGGCACCACCCCCTTTTGCCTTTGGCTCCACCCACCACTGGAATGTGGCCCCCGAGAGCTTCTCCAAAATTAAATTCAGCCTTGAGCTGAACCAGGTTCCCAGTCCCTGCCATAAGCACTCTGAAGAGTTGTACCAACATGAATGTACATCTGTTTCAGCAACCCAGGTTAAGCTTCTGGGAGCAGTTTTCAGCTTGTTTCAAGGTACAGCTTAAAGTACTAAAAAAACATGCAGAACCTGTTCAAACAGAGAGCAGGGCAGGCCCCCCAAAAACAATACTGGGTTATATGGCCATATAGTCTGACCTAGTATTAAACAACTGTGCCTAGTACCATCCCCAAGTTTTTTTGGGGGGGTGGGGGGAAGCTAGCAACTGTACACAGTTTAGCAACATTCTACTCAGAAGTAATCCCGGTTGAGTTCAATGGGGAATTCTCCCAGGTAAGTGGGCAAAGGATTGGAGTTTAAGGGTGCAATCCTATACACACCAGGGAGCAAGTTCCATAAAACTCAATGGGGCTTACCTCTGAGTAGATATGTATAGGCTTTCACTTTAAGGGAAATATCCAACCTACTTAGAGCAGACCCATTGAAATAGGACTTCCGTTAGATTTTACCCTAAGATTTCCATGGTACATGGAAAATCTGTCTCTTAAAAAGTGTAGAGACCTTTCCCCCACTTCATGTATATGCAGTTTTAAGAAACTGTGTTTAAGAAAGCAAGGGGTGTGGATGGAAACACCCTATAGCCCCTAGCTGGCAATTGATAACAAATGTTTTTAAGCACTGGTCCCTGTAATTCTTCTGTGACGGTCTACAAAGCAGCTGAAGTCGTGCAGCGATGTGCCAACAGGGTTTCACAACATGCTTAGCTGCAGCCCACAGGCTAAATGGAAACCAGACTGGAACCTCTCCAGACCCGCAGGGCAGGCCTTCCAAAGGGTCTGCAATTAATTAAGACTGAAGGAGAGCTTTTGAATAACAGTTTTTAGGAGAACAAAATACACTGTCCCTCCCACCCCAACAAACCTCAGCAGACAAACACAACTGACTTTGTGGCTTCTTTTGAGAAAACCATTAATGGTTCAAGCAATGAAGAAATGTCTAGTTCAAGTCACTTGTGCAAATGCATTTAGTTCAGATTACAAAGCAGGGTTTGCCCAGTTAGAAGAAGTACAATCATGCTTTATCCAGAGGCAACCAGCTGTCCCTAAGCCAGTAATAACTTCTTAGGTTTTAAATAGATATACAGTGTGTACAACTGTGATTTCAAAGGGTACATTTGGAAAAGGTAAACATTCCAGTATCGGGCATCTATCCTATTAAACAGGCACTTAAAGAAAAAGAAAATAGTCCTGTTGTCCTATATGTCCTTTTCCCGTGTTTTGCTCTTGCTATTCAGTTATGCAATTGCCTTTTCTTTTCTGTTTTACATACAGAGTTTAAGGAATCTCTCTGATGTACAGAGGCACAGATGTCCTTCAGTTTTGTTTGCTGAAAATGAAATTATACGGTGGTCACGCATTAATTGAAAACTGGTGACTTCTCTGACGTGAATGTTTGTGAGGGTTTTCTTTTTCCAGGGCAGGCTCTTACCATGTGAAAATGACTCGGCAAAGTTTCTGGGACATCCCCAAATCACAAAGCGAGAATCCGCCTTCAGGTTTGGCACATATAAACAAAAGGCCAAGGTCTGGGGTTTAGAAACGGTATTCTGGTCTACGATTTTGCAGCATGTAAATATTTAAATGTAATTAAGTAGTTGATGAATTAGTTATAAAAGAGATAAATTAACTAAAATATGGTAAAACCATTGGCTGCGTCAGTGGGATACTTGAATTGTAATAAACAGGTAGACCTAATGGTCACAACAGTACCTAGACTTTAAAATAATCTCTGATTCTATAGCTGTGCCCTCAGAACCTTCAGCAAAGATGCATGTGTACTAGCTGAGAAGTGAGGTAATAGGACACTCACAACAAGATCCTGATATAGTCCAGTCAGATGGCCTCAAATTACAAGGCCACCATTTCAGATGTCAGTGGAAAGGGGATGAGGTGAAACTCTGGAAGGTGTAAGTGGCCACTACTTGAATATTTAAGATTAATGTCAATTAATATATTTAAGATTAAATTAAGTGCCCTTGGAAAATCACCGCACAGGCTCTGAAACACTGAGGTAGTGGGTGAGAGGCTTAAGTTATTTCAAGGTGTTTTTAGGCTATCCAAGCTTGTGAGAAGGCATGGTCCCACTTTATGCATTTATATCATAGAACCGCTCACACAAGTCAAATCTCACAACCTCATTATAATATAATATAATATAATAAAATATAATTAATATAATAAAATATAAATGTTGTTGTTCAGTCGTTAAGTCATGTCCGACTCTTCGTGACCCCATGGACCATAGCACGCCAGGCCTTCCTGTCCTCCATTCTCTCCAGGAGTGTGCTCAAGTTCATATTCATTGCATCGGTGATGCTATCTAGCCATCTCATCCTCTGCCGTCCCCTTCTCCTTTTGCCTTCAATCTTTCCCAGCATCAGTGACTTTTCCAGTGACTTTCCCCTTCGCATTAGGTGGCCAAAATATTTGAGCTTCAGCTTCAGGATCTGTCCTTCCAATGAGCAGTCAGGATTGATTTCCTTTAGGATTGACTGGTTTGACTGCCTTGCAGTCCAGGGGACTTGTAAGAGTCTTCTCCAGCGCCACAGTTCGAAAGCATCAATTCTTCGGCGCTCAGCCTTCCTTATAGTCCAGCTCTCACAGCCATACATTACTACTGGGAAAACCATAGGTTTGATTATGTGGACCTTTGTTGGCAAGGTGATGTCTCTGCTTCTTACTATGCTGTCTAGGTTGGCCATAGCTTTCCTCCCAAGGAGCAAGCGTCTTTTAATTTCATGGCTACAGTCACCGTCTGCGGTGATCTTGGAGCCCAAGAAAGTAAAATCTGTCACTGCTTCCATTTCTTCCCCTTCCATATGCCAAGAAGTGATGGGGCCAGATGCCATGATCTTAGTTTTTTTAATGTTGAGTTTCAAACCAGCTTTTGCACTCTCCACTTTCACCCTCAACAAGAGGCTCTTTAGATCCTCTTCGCTTTCCACCATGAGGGTGGTATCGTCTGCGTATCTGAGGTTGTTGATAATTCTCCCAGCAATCTTAATTCCGACTTCTGATTCATCCAACCCAGTGTTTCTCATGAGGTACTCTGCATATAAGTTAAATAAGCGGGGCGACAATATGCAGCCTTGTCATACTCCTTTCCTAATTTTGAACCAATCGGTCGTTCCATGTCTGGTTCTTACTGTTGCTTCTTGACCCTTGTGCAGGTTTCTCAGGAGACAGGTAAGGTGGTCTGGTACTCCCATCTCTTTAAGAATTTGCCACAGTTTGTTGTGATCCACACAATCAAAGGCTTTAGCGTAGTCAATGAAGCAAAAATAGACATTTTTCTGGAATTCTCTTGCTTTCTCCATGATCCAGCAAATGTTGGAGATTTGATCTCTAGTTCCTCTGCCTCTTCGAAACCCAGCTTGTACTTCCGGTAGTTCTCGGTTCACATACTGCTGAAGCCTAGCTTGTAGGATTTTGAGCATCACCTTGCTGGCATGTGAAATGAGCGCAATTGTACAGTAGTTTGAACACTCTTTGGCATTGCCGTTCTTTGGAATTGGAATGTAAACTGACCTTTTCCAGTCTTGTGGCCATTGTTGAGTGTTCCAAATTTGTTGGCATATTGAGTGCTGCACTTCAACAGCATCATCTTTTAGGATTTTAAATAGCTCAGCTGGAATACTGTCATCTCCGCTAGCTTTGTTGTTAGTAATGCTTCCTAAGGCCCACTTGACTTCACTCTCGAGGATGTCCGGCTCAAGTTCAGTGACCGCACTATCATGGCTATCAGGGACATTCAGATCTTTCCTGTATAGTTCTTCTGTGTATTCTTTCCACCTCTTCTTAATCTCATCTGCTTCTGTTAGGTCCCTGCCTTCTTTGTCCTTTATCATGCCCGTCTTTGCACAAAACGTTCCCTTGAGATCTCCAATTTTCTTGAAGAGATCTCTAGTCGTTCCCATTCTGTTGTTTTCCTCGATTTCTTTGCATTGTTCATTTAAGAAGGCCTTCTTGTCTCTCTGTGCTGTTCTCTGGAACTCTGCATTCAGTTGGATATATCTTCCCCTTTCTCCCTTGCTTTTTGCTTCCCTTCTTTCCTCAGCTACTTGTAAAGCCTCATCAGACAGCCACTTGGCTTTCTTGCATTTCTTTTTCTTTGGAATGGATTTTGTTGCTGCCTCCTGAACAATGTTACGGACCTCCGTCCAGAGTTCCTCAGGCACTCTGTCTATCAGGTCTAATCCCTTCAATCTATTCCTCACCTCCACTGTATATTCATAAGGGATATGATTTAGGTCATACCTGAATGGTTTAGTGGTTTTCCCTACCTTCTTCAATTTAAGTTGAAATTTTGCCATAAGAAGCTCATGATCTGAGCCACAGTCAGCTCCAGGTCTTGTTTTTACTGACTGTATGGAGCTTCTCCATCTTTGGCTGCAAAGGACATAATCAATCTGATTTCGATATTGACCATCTGCTGATGTCCATGTGTAGAGTCGCCTCTTGTGCTGTTGGAAAGGAGTGTTTGCTATGAGCAGCATGTTCTCTTGACAGAACTCTATTAGCCTTTGTCCTGCTTCATTTTGTACACCAAGGCCATGCTTGCCTGTTATCCCAGTGATTTCTTGACTTCCTACTTTAGCATTCCAATCCCCTATGATGAAAAGGACATCTTTTTTTGGTGTTAGTTCTAGAAGGGGTTGTAGGTCTTCATAGAACCGATCAACCTCAGCTTCTTCGGCCTCAGTGGCTGGGGCATAGACTTGAATTACTGTGATGTTGAATGGTTTGCCTTGGATTCGTACTGAGATCATTCTGTCGTTTTTAAGATTGTACCCCAGTACTGCTTTTCCCACCCTTTTGTTGACTATGAGTGCTACTCCATTTCTTCTAAGGGATTCTTGCCCACAGTAGTAGATATAATGGTCACCTGAATTAAATTAGCCCATGCTTGTCCATTTTAGTTCGCTGATTCCCAAGATGTCGATGTTCAATCTTGCCGTCTCATGTTTGACTACCTCCAGCTTACCTTGATTCATCGATCTGACATTCCAGGTTCCTAAACAATATTGTTCTTTACAGCATCGGATTTTCTTTTCACCACCAGACACATCCACAGCTGAGTGTCCTTTCGGCTTTGGCCCAGCTGCTTCACTCTTTCTGGCGCTACTTGGAAATTCCCTCTGCTCTTCCCCAGTAGTATATTGGACACCTTCCGACCTGAGGGGCTCATCTTCCGGCGTCATATCTTTTAGCCTTATGATATGTTCCATGGGGTTTTCTTGGCAAGAATACTGGAGTGGGTTGCCATTTCCTTCTCCAGTGGACCACATTTTGTCAGAACTCTCTGCCATGACCTGTTCGTCTTGGGTGGCCCTGCATGGCATAGCTTATGGCTTCACTGAGTTACGCAAGCCCCTTCGCCACAACAAGGCAATGATCCATGAAGGGGATAATATAATATAATATAATATAGCCTTCCCCATTGTGGTGTTGTCCAGATGTTTTGGACTTCAACTGCCATCAGACCCAGCCAGCATGGCCAGTGGTCAGGAATACTGGGAGTTGTCACCCAAAACATCTGGGGGGCACCAGGCTGGGGAAGACTATACTATGTTGTGTTATATTATTTGTTCTAGGGCAAAGACCTGACACTAAAAATGGCTCCATGGCTTAGTTCCTTTTCCTCCCTGTTGTATGTGTCTCCACAGAAGCAGTTTGGGAAATATTTGAAAAACACAATTTCTGCATCAATCAAGAATCCCCAGATGTCGCCTGATGTGGAAAACCCAAATGGCCTCTCACTGCTGTTCAAAAAATGAGTAACTGCCAATTGGGCAGCCCAGATCTCCCAACCTGTCAGTTGCTTCTGTGAACTTGTCACGACACCAGTCATAGTTTTAAGTGTTCACTTTATGTGGATTTTACTAGGATGACTAGGATGATCTGATCCAAAGGAGCTGGATCTGATCCTGCTTGTGGATCCCTCCCTGAGAAAATCTATATGGAGTATCAGTTTCAAGAAAAAACTGTTTTACCAGCATTCCTCTGAGTCAGTGCATTCACACATGCATGTCCAGTGCTTAATGACTGCAACAAGACATTGAGCAAAAACCTGCACATGTGAAGCTGCCACCTCTGATCAAGTGCCACACACAGAGCTGAAGAATGTTAGAATTGCCTCCCTGAAGCAGACCAAAGGTCCATCTGGGCTAACATCCTGACTGAAAAAGCAGTCTCCCAGGTGCTTCTGGGAAGGCCACAAGGTAGCCACGGCAACAGCTTTCCTTCATTGTTTGTCCTCTGCACCTGATTTTCAGAGGTATACCACCCATGAACAAGGGGGTTCCATTGAGGTATTTTCATACCATCAAACGTTACATCAGAAAGACAGCTGAGAACCATTAAGTCACGTCATTTAATTTTCTTAGTCACATAACTGGATTGACCTTTATCAAAAAGTCTGCATTCTCTCCTATGAGCCTGCCATGGGTTTTAAGATCCTGAGAGGCCCTTCTCTCTGTCCTGGAGAGACACATTGGAGACACATTTGGCAGGAATGCAAGAGAGGGCCTTCTCTCAGTGGCTGCTCTCAGGCTCTGGAATTCCCTGCCAAGGAAGGCCAGGCTAATTCCATTTTTATTGTCCTTCCATCAGTAGGCAAAGACATTTTTTTATTCAGACAGGCATTTGGCTATTCAGCAGTCTTCTTTCCTGAACTAGGTTTTTAATGTGTCTTTAACTATTGCTTCTTAGCTAAGGTGGGTTTTTAAAAATTATGTAACATTTTATCTGTATTTTGTTACTGTTAGGCTCCCTGACCATGATTTTTTTTTTTTAAATAGGAAGGTGGGATATTAAATGCCAAAAGCAATCCCTTGAAGGCCAGTCTTATTTGGGAAAGCACTAGCTAATGCCAGGCTAATCTAGGATATCAATATAGATTTCCAGAGAGGGAAAATGCCAGTCAGGGACCCGGTGTGAAGCTAAGCTATTCTGAAGAGTACCACTGCTGACATTTCTGCATCCAGGCAATATATAAAGCTACTGTATCGAAGCATTGCAATCATGCTGGAGTTCTCTCATCACATCATTTCGACATCTCAAAAATAACTGCCCCTTATTTTTTATTTCCCTCAAATAAGCAATTGGACAGCTTTTTCCAAACCTAGCCTCATCTTTCTGGACACCTATGCTTAAAAGAAGGGAAGCGAAAAGCAAGGGAGAAAGGGGAAGATATATCCAACTGCATGCAGAGTTCCAGAGAATAGCACATAGAGACAAGAAGGCCTTCTTAAATGAACAGTGCAAAGAAATCAAGGAAAACAACAGAATGGGAAAGACTAGAGATCTCTTCAAGAAATTTGGAGATCTCAAGGGAACATTTTGTGCAAAGACGGGCATGATAAAGGACAAAGAAGGCAGGGACCTAACAGAAGCAGATGAGATTAAGAAGAGGTGGAAAGAATACACAGAAGAACTATACAGGAAAGATCTTAATGTCCTTGATAGCCATGATAGTGCGGTCACTGAACTTGAGCCGGACATCCTCGAGAGTGAAGTCAAGTGGGCCTTAGGAAGCATTAGTAACAACAAAGCTAGCGGAGATGACAGTATTCCAGCTGAGCTATTTAAAATCCTAAAAGATGATGCTGTTAAAGTGCTGCATTCAATATGCCAACAAATCTGGAACACTCAACAATGGCCGCAAGACTGGAAAAGTTCAGTTTACATTCCAATTCCAAAGAAGGGCAACGCCAAAGAGTGTTCAAACTACCGCACAATTGCGCTCATTTCACTTGCCAGCAACATGATGCTCAAAATCCTACAAGCTAGGCTTCAGCAGTATGCGAACTGAGAACTACCGGAAGTACAAGCTGGGTTTCGAAGAGGCAGAGGAACTAGAGATCAAATCGCCAACATTCGCTGCATCATGGAGAAAGCAAGAGAATTCCAGAAAAATGTCTATTTCTGCTTCATTGACTAAGCTAAAGCCTTTGATTGTGTGGATCACAACAAACTGTGGCAAATTCTTAAAGTGATGGGAGTACCAGACCACCTTACCTGTCTCCTGAGAAACCTGTACGAGGGTCGAGAAGCAACAGTAAGAAACAGACATGGAACAACCGAGTGGTTCAAAGTTGGGAAAGGAGTACGACAAGGCTGCATATTGTCACCCTGCTTATTTAACTTATATTCAGAGTACATCATGAGAAATGCTGGGTTGGATGAATCAGAGGTCGGAATTAAGATTGCCGGGAGAATTATCAACAACCTCCGATATGCAGACGATACCACCCTAATGGCAGAAAGCGAAGAGGATCTAAAGAGCTTCTTGTTGAGGGTGAAAGAGGAGAGTGCAAAAGCTGGTTTGAAACTCAACATTAAAAAAACGAAGATCATGGCATCTGGCCCTATCACTTCCTGGCATATAGAAGGGGAAGAAATGGAAGCAGTGACAAATATTACTTTCTTGAGCTCCAAGATCACCGCAGACGGTGACTGTAGCCATGAAATTAAAAGAAGCTTGCTCCTTGGGAGGAAAGCTATGGCAAACCTAGACAGCATAGTAAGAAGCAGAGACATCACCTTGCCAACAAAGGTCCGTCTAATCAAAGCTATGGTTTTCCCAGTAGTAACGTATGGCTGTGAGAGCTGGACTATAAGGAAGGCTGAGCGCCGAAGAATTGATGCTTTCGAACTGTGGTGCTGGAGAAGACTCTTACGAGTCCCCTGGACTGCAAGGAGGTCAAATCAGTCCATCCTAAAGGAAATCAACCCTGAGTGCTCATTGGAAGGACAGATACTGAAGCTGAAATATTTTGGCCACCTAATGCGAAGAGAAAACTCTCTGGAAAAGACCCTGATGCTGGGAAAGACTGAAGGCAAAAGGAGAAGGGGACGGCAGAGGATGAGATGGCTAGATAGCATCACGGATGCAATGAATATGAACTTGAGCATGCTCCGGGAGAGAGCACAGGATAGGAAGGCCTGGCGTGCTACGGTCCATGGGGTCACAAAGAGTCGGACACGACTGAACGACTGAACAACAACAACAACAACATGCTTAAAAGTCTGCCTGTTTGGTTTTGTTTTAAGTTGAAATTCTTCCAAATATCTGTCTTTCCAATTTTTAAATTCCAGGAGCGATTCTGGAGCTACCAAATGAAAAACAAAATCTTTATCTTGCTTCTGTTCAAGAGCTGCTATTATTATTATTATTATTATTATTATTATTAATATTATTATTATTATTATTAAATATCCTGCCTTTTTCCCCAGTACTGGGACTCAAGGCAGCATTACAACATTAAAAACTTGTACAGTTAACACATATAAATAAAAATATACAAAAGTTAAAAAAATTAAATCATCAATAATATTAAAATTGTATAAAATATCAATCTAAAAAATAACAAAAATATAAACATCATAAACATCAATCCATCATATTCTCATAGGGCCAGACTGTCTATCCCCAAAGGCCTGCTGGAACAAAAAAGTTTTTGCCTGCCTGCCTGCCTGCAAATAATACATGGCTTCCATGGCAGATAAAACTTCAGTTCCAGTTGTAGTTTCTGTGTTTTGCATAGTAATGGGCCATAATTTACCCTTATACTTTATACACTATTGGAGTGTGTGTATGTGCACCCCTTTGGACAGTAGTTTATCTTGCCATTTTTTAAAGTTCTATCCTCACTTGGCCATCCTGCACTACCCCCCCCCCCAAATCCCTCATGAGCCAGGAAAAAGAACAACAGTAGCAAAAGGGTTTTACAGCATTTATGGTTGATACAAAAATGGGTTATTAGTCCATTTTTGTGTATAGATTTATAGCTGTTTCTTTCACCTGTTATATGTGCATGCAGTCCTATGAAAAATAAATAAATGAGAGCCAGTGTGGTGTAGTGGTTAGAGTGCTGGACTGAGACCCAGGAGATCCAAGTTCTAGTCCCCATTCAGCCATGAAGCTCAGTGGGGGACTTTGGGGCAGTCACTGACTCTCAGCCTAACCTACCTGGCAGGGTTGTGAGGATAAAATGGAGAGGAGGGGGACTATGTAAGCCACCTTGGATTCCATGCAAGAGGAGAAAAGGTGGGATATAAAAGTAATAATAAATAAACAAAGATGATGACAGTCCCCACAGCCACGCTCCCAAGAAGAGTCCAAAAATGCAGGCAGCTCTGTTGATCCATATCAACTAACCAGTTCTAACAGTTTTCATCCTCACCAGGAGCAGGTCTTTTGTAAAGGTAATGGGTTTCATTGCCCATTCAGCATTAAGCCACCCCCAAATATTTCAGATTGCAAAAGGGACAGCTCACAACAATATATTGTTGCTGGAATAATCCACCCTCCTCCCCTACTGTGAGGTTTGAGAGGGGTGGCAGATGACATCATCATCCCTGCTAATCAAAAGGTCCTGGCACTTTGACCCTGCAGGCCCTGGCTATACTACACCACTGAACATCCACGTGTTTTAGTGTTTTGCTTCCATTAGGGACCCACGGCATGTTCTCAGCCAGGCCTGTTGGGCTGAGCTGCGGCATACCTGCCACACATGGCACAGGTCCTGGGGGCTTGTGGCTTATGGACCTAATAGCATAGAGTCAGTGTCAGGGTGGAAACTGAGCCGATAGAACCCCAGAGTAGTTCTGATTCTGAGGAGAATCAGCAATCCGTGGGAGAGGAGCCCGCTCATCCCTCACAGGCACAGCAGCTGGCAGAGATTCCTCCTGCTGGCATTCCTGAGATAGATAGTGATCCTAGCAGTGAGAAAGTGCGGGAACGGGGCTTGCTAGACGCTCAATGCAGACGCAGGGAGCGACGAGCGATGGAGGGCGCGGAAAGGAGGCGTAGCGCCCATTTGGCGCGCAAGCAACGGCCGCCTCCTGTGGACCCAAGGGAGAGAGGGAGGATCTCTCCCTAGCCCATAAGTTCAGGGTCTTCAAGTGACTCTCCTTCAAATGGAGATCAACTGCCTACTCGGAGCATAGACTACTCTGCTGTTCCTTGCTTAGTCACTGGTGATTAGCATCTGAAAGAGTCATTAAGTTGTAAAAGGATTAAAGCCTTGAAAAGAATCCTTTCATCTGTGTCTTGAGTTGGCTATTGGAGTCTACTGAAAGAGGCTGCTAGGGCACCCCTGACAGTCAGGCACCCCAAAACAACAAGAGAGATCTAGTTAAAAAAGGAGGCAGACACAAACGATGCAGTTGTGTGGGTCTACATCTTCATCAGCACCACAATGCTTATCTGGGCCCCACTGAACTAAATCTTTCGATATAGGCGGGGACACAGATCTCAAGGGGGAGCCACTTGCTGTTGTTGTGCACAACCACTTCTGCATGGCAAGAGCTAAATTCTGTTCAGGAATGTTTATTTTAGACTGCTCAGACCAGCTGCATTTGCGTTGGGGCTTGCTTGTTTATTACTCTTTTATTGTTGTTGTTCAGTCGTTCAGTCGTGTCTGACTCTTCGTGACCCCGTGGACCACAGCACGCCAGGCCTTCCTGTCCTCCGCTCTCTCCCGGAGCGTGTTCAAGTTCATAACTCTTTTATTATGTTGCTTTAAAAAATATATCTTGCAATTTCTGTGTCATTGTAGGTCACCCTAAACACTGTATCTACAGTGGAAGGGCAGGATAGACATTTTCTTTAAATAAACTAAACTAAACATCTATCTCCTTGCTGGCTGTGCAAAGCTAGTTTGGAAGCATCCCTCTCGCCCCATTTAAAAATATACAAAGAGGAGCATGTCTACTCACACATACACACACGAACATGCACACCCCTTTTATATGGTGATGAGTTATCCTGCTACTGGCACTTGGCTACTACTGGCAAAAGGCTCACTTTATGTTTGGTATCCAACAAAATGTAAATTGCAGTTAAGACCAACTATTTGGGGGAGGGGAAATGCAGAGAGGCCTCTAGCAATAGCCATGATCCAGGTTTTTGCCTTTAGATGCTACAAAGACAATCTTCTTCCAGCTTTCCTCCAGACTTCAGGGGCCTTTGAGCAACAAGCCAAAGAGGATGTGACTTTTGAGTTCATATGTTATATATGTGAATAGCAATCTTTACATCAAGCATTTCCCTAAGGCCACCCACACGGCTCATAAAACAGCCAAACCGATTTTGCTTTCCAGTAACAAGTCATTACAGGACCTTTCATGTTGATTTTTAAAGAACAAACACACACACCTATAGTCAGGACTGGCCCGAGACGTTTTGCTGCTTCGGGGGGGGGGGGGAACCTGCTTCAGCCTCTGGATCCAAAGCGAGATTTGGATGGCTGAATCCTGCTTCCCCCGCACCTCTGTGAGAGCCCCCAGATCCTTACCTGGGCCCTTGGGATGCACAGCGGCAACTATCTTCCTTTTCCAGGGATTTGCCGCCACCACCACCAGCTTCTGGGCCCTCGGGACGCATGCTGACAGCCCTCTTCCTGTTCCAGGGAGTCGCCATTTTTAAAATGGCGACTCCCTGGAACAGGAAGAGGGCTGCCGACACATGTCCCGAGGGCCAAGGTAAGGAGCTGGGAGCTGGGCAGTGGCTGCAGTGGCAGCGCGCTGGGCTTCTGGATCACTCCAAAGTGCTTCGGAGAGACCCGGCCTGCTTTGTGCCACTTTGTGCCCCCTCTGCCTTGCCTCGGGAGTGGCAAGTTCCCTGCTTTGGCTCGGAACTCAGGCTTTGGGCCAAAGCAGTGCACACCCCGCTTGAAGGACCCCTTGAAGTTGCTCTAAAGACAACTATACAACTTCAGTAGCTTGACGCTGTACTTCTAGTAATACCAACTGCTACGTTCAGTGAGACTTCAAGAAAGAAAATGCAGTTTCACTTAAGCCAGCCATTGCATTTTGTCTCCTTGTAGCAGCATTCCCAACTTGATGCCCTCCAGATGTTTTGAACTTCAGCTCACATCAACCCCAGCCCACATGTCCAATGATCAGGAATGCTGGGAGCTGTAGTCCAAACCATCTGGAGGGTACCAGCTTGGGGAAGGGTGCCATATACCAGTCCAGCAGGTTCAACCAACCCAAAAGGGCAGGCTAATGATATTCTTCACAGCTTTGTAGAAAAGATACATTGGCTTAAGTTCTCACCCAAAATCAAATAACCCAACAACATTGTGCTCTCATCAGATGGGAGCAGTTTCCTTCCATCAGAGTGGTTCAAGGTCCCCTCAAAGACTTCTAGTAATTGATAAGCAACTTTAATTTTTTTGAGGGTGACTCACTGATCCCAACTCTAAATTCAATCACTCGTTCACAAAAAGCTTTCAGCTGAACTCCACATCTATAAGGTCTTATCAAGGCAATCCTTGAAAGCATGGCCCAGCCACATTTTTTCCCTTGGTGTGGTGTGGTATGATCCTCCCACAAGCCCATCCTGATCAGAGAAATGATTCAAAGAGGTTTCCACACTTCCCATCCATCCCATTAAAGCAGGGAAGTCACATTAGATGTGACTTTCAGCACTGTAGTACGGAACTGTAGTTTGGCCATTCAAATGATCTATCAAAAGTAAAAAGAAAAAAAGAAAAAAGAGAGGAAAAGGCAGGAGGGAGTATTTGAGAGGGCAGAGGATAGAGCTTTGCCAGTAGTTGTCACTTTTATTGTTGTTGAAAGGGTGAGTTCTCCCACATGCACACACATTTGATCAGTACTTCAAAAGAGTGCTCATGGGGTAGTTATTCAGTTGATTTGAATACAGAGAGAGAGAGAGAGAGAGAGAGATGCTGAAGGCATGGGAGAGGGTTGTGTCGCTCATCATTCGTGATATCACAGGAACTCTCCAGAGGGTGCTAGTAACACTCATGCAACTACAGTCCACACAGCAAGGGAAGTACTTTCAGGGGGATGGAGGGGATTCCTTTTCCCCCTGGCAACAATGTTTTGCAGTTTGAGAGTGGGAAACAGGTGGTTTTCCTGCAACAGAAATGCTACTTTTAGAATGCTGTTAAACTGGCAGGTATGAGGGACAGGGCCTTCTCTGTGGTGGCCCTCCAGGGGGAAATAAGTATGGCTTCTTCAGTGCCGGTTTTAAAGAAAATTCAGAAGATATTTTTACTCCAGTCAGTGTTTGATTCACTAATGTGCTAGGCTTGAAGAATTTAAGGAACATAGGAGGTGGCCTCATACTAAGTCAGACCCCTGATCCATTGACAACACGACTGGCAATGGCTCTCCAAGGTATCGGGCAGGAGTTTTTCCATCCCTACCTGGAGATGCTGGTGGTTGAACCTGGGACATTCTGCATGCAGAACCTGTGCTCTACCACTAAGCTGGTTTTAAATTAGTGTTTGAAAATTAATGGTCACATTGCAATTGTAATTGTCGTTTTGATGTGTTTTAAAACTTCATGTAAACTGCCTTGTGTGGGCAGAGTGTCCTGAATGGCAGGGCATATAAGTCTTTGAGTAAATAAACAAAATGCATAAATAAATAAAGAAGGCACATGGAACCCCTGCAGCAATGTCACGTTTGTATGCTTAAAAGCCAAATATCCCAAAAGGCCTTTGCTCAGTTTTCCAACGACATATAGCTTTACTGAAATGGTGAGAAGCCACCAGCTGTGTTAGATAAATATTGCTTATATGTTCTAAAGCACAGTGATTACGCCTTTGTGAAAGAATGTTTCCAACGACAAGAAGTGTATCGGATGCAGACCAAAAATGACAAGAAGTGTATCGGATGCAGACCAAAGGGAGTTTCTAGTGTTTACAGGGTACGGAACGCATTCATGTCACTTCTCTGTGTTAGAAATTCTAGCCGCGCACCATTAGCCCCTTCAAATGCAACCCTGAGGATGTGAGCAAATCCCAAAGAAGTTGGCTTTGTAGATGGAGGAATCATGCATTACAGAGCCATATCAAGGAATCAGAGTCATGGATGAAGAAACAGCTCAGACCTGTAGACAATTTCACATCTCTGTGCCATTCAAGGACTGGGAAATTCATGTAGCTGCTGAAGACTTCAGAGCTGGGATGAGCAGCTGGGCATGTGGGGACTGGATTCAGCTTCCCCAAGCCATGCTATCTGCCCCCACATGTTGTAATCCAGGAGTGGCAACTTGCAGCCCTCAAGTTGCTTTGGCCTACAACTCCCATCAACCCTAGCCAATGATGAGGGATGATTGAAGGCCAAAACACTTGAACAGCTGCCCACCCTTGCTGTAAGCAATACAGATTTCTCATTCTGATGTTACACTTTTCTTTTGGACTTAGCATGTTGTGTATAAATTGACATTTTTGTATGCCACGCTATGTCTGAGCGCAGGTGCTCTAGAACTGAAATCTTTACTGCTAACTAGAAATGATGTCTTATGGAGCTGACCATCACCACCACCCAGCCCACAAACCACTATCTGGAAAAGAAGGTGGCCTCTGAGAATACCTAAATTGGCTCTCCATATTGGCTGCTGCCATTGCTCATGCATACCCATTCATGCTCATCTAAGATTTGTCATTGATTTCTGGTGATTCCAAGGAAGGCATGAGACAGCCCTAGTGGGAGACGGCGGGCTTGTGTCTGCAGGGCAGGGTGAATTTCCCGGAAAGAGAGGATTCTGTGGTATCAGAACCTTCCTCCCCATCAGAAGCAGAAGCTTAGTGTTTCAGCCCCCTCCAATTCTATCTTTAGGAATGATTCCATTAAAACAAAATCCATTTGTGCCCCAATCTGCTGATCTGAAACACCACTGCAGAGTAGGGGGGCTTCCAGATGGAGAGCTCCTAACACCACCAGTTAGAAGGTTTTGTGCAGCTATGCCATCTTTTTCTCCCTAATGGATTTTCTGCAGTACTTGAACAGATGGCTGGTGTTGTGAGGAGGCTGACAGAAAGTAGAATAAGTTTAAAAGGATTCTCAAAAGCTCTGAGAAACCTTGCCTTGCACTCTCCTTCATGCAGAAGTTCCACAACATCACGGAACTGCCCAATGATTATGTTAAGGCTTTGGGCAGTATCCAGCATGGTATTTATGCCCCCGCTGATTCCCTTCTGCAAGCAGCGGGTCCTGCCGATTCCGTAGCGCAAATGGGACCCACTGCTTTTGCAATGGAAGATTTAGCACTTCCTAGATGAAGCCCTGAAATGAGCAGAAATGTTCATTTCTGGAAGGAGGCGGGGAGGTGGAGCATGCATAAGAGAGCTCTGCCAACCTGCCTCCTTCCAGAACCAAGCATTTCCGCTCATTTCGAGTGGCCCCCGGAAGCACTAAATCGCCATTGTGCAAGCAGGGGGTCTGCTTGCGCAATGGAATCAGCAAGGTGCAGGAGAATCGGCGGGGTGTAAGCACCCTGTTGGATCCTGGCCCTTGTGTATACGTTGTTCAGGAAACTGTTGTATATCCTTCCTGAGCAGCCAAATATATACAAGATGACATCCAATATTATCAATCATTTATATCCTTTTCCTAGTGCTCTGCAAGCTCATTAATTTTCACTGCCACATGAGGTAGCTCAGTAGTAGTCTCATTTTATCAGCGTTGAGCTGAAGCAGAGAAACGTTGACTTCTATGTAGTGGGACATTAACTGAACCTGAATCTGGACTCATCTCTCCTGTCTCCAAGGTCAACATAACCATGCAATGGAACATCTTTGTTATGTTTATTGTGAAATGTACATCGCTTTTAGCAAAGCCATTGCTGCTTCACAGTCTCCAATCGATAAGTTACCCTTCACAGTGGATGCACTGCTTACCCAGTGCTCCCAGTAAGGGCTTGGTTACAGCAAACATTTCCTTATAAGGGACCTAACTAGATGTAAGCCTCTTTGTTCCTGGTACTTATTAAAAGTAGAGCTATCCTAGGCATACTACTATTTTTTCTTTAACAACATTGACAAATAAATGTATTTCCTCCTTTCTTTTTTAACACAATAAAGAAGGGAGTAGAAAGAACAAACTAGTCATAAAGAGGGGGGCGGAAATGACTGTGTGTGCACACAGCCATGCTACTTTGGAAATGTCATGTCCATTGGACAGAACATCCACTACAGGCATTCCCTTGAAAATGAATTGACAGTTTATCACGTCTCACACACTTTCCCAGTTTATTGGCAGACAATCGTCATATGAATATTTAAGTATTGACATTCATGATTGCAGAGTAAAGCCCACAGCCAATACGTTGGCAGTACTGTTCTACTATTAAACATTACTTTACTGCCCTCTGTATGTTTGGTGCTGAAATGCACAGTGAAGGCTGAAAAGTTGAATCAGATTTAACCAGAGTTATATGTAATGCTAATATATAAACCCAACAGCACACAGCACACAGCTACCATCTAGTGGCCCTGAAGAACATCTGTTGTGCTGAGCCTTAAGGCAGAAGCTCAATAAAACTATAATTATACAACAAACACAGCATCCAGCACACAGCTCTCAATGGACAGTATACTACTACTGCTAAGAAAAGGGATCCTTAAGGACAAATCAGAAGAAACACTAGCTGCATGAAGAAAGCCTAACTTGTATAGGAGCCCCGGTCATCATATTTAAAAGGTTCTTATCCCATGTGTTAGCCCAGTGGTAGGCAAACTGGTGCCCTCCAGATATTTTGGACTACAACTCCCAGAAGCCCCAGCCAGCATGGCCAATGGTCAGGAATGCTGGGAGTTGTCATCCAAAACATCTGGAGGGCACTAGGTTGGGGGAGACTGGGCTAGCCCGTTTGTGTGCAGCCTCCTCCTGAGCCAGGGATCACTAGCAACGCAAACACTGCATGCCTGTGGGCTGGTGTGTGGGTGAGAGCCTTTGAAATATGATGATGGGTGTGTGGCATTTCTACAGTGATAGAAGTTCTCCATGGAGAGGTGTGGTTGAAGTAGGGCCAGCCCTACCATTAGGCAGAGTGAGGCAGCTACCTCAGACTGTAGACGCTGGTGTGTATGTGCGCACGGGCGCATGTGTGCACGGGCGCAAAGCAGTGGCCAGATGTTGGAGGGCAGAGCTGTGTATACCACATGGCCTATTGACCGCAGGTGCAGTGGAGGATGCTGTCCTTTTACCAGTATTGCCCTAAGGAGTGTGCAATGGGGTGAGGGGCATGGGGGGGCACCTTGTTCTTTGTCACAGGCAGCAACATGATGGGCTGGCCTGTGGTAGAAGAAGAATACTGGATGCTCTTTCATTTCTAAAGGTAATAGAAAGGGCCATCTCATAGCACAATTATCTATGTTTAGATACAGAAACATATAAAGGGCTTAGTTCTACCTAGGGATATACAGATTTTGTAGAATCCATTCTGTCTGCATTTCAAGGATTGTCAGGTGCTGTTCGTTTCATTGTATGCTCATTGACAGAATCAGTTTTCCAATTTCCCAAATTTGCCCAAATGTGCTTTTGCGCAAATGCACAAATCCCCCCCCCCCAGTGCATTTTCCATCTTTAGTCTATGGGGAAAATGTGCATTTTGGGCTGTTTTTTTAATATATTTTTCTACAATGAAATGTGCATAAAATTCTGGACAGTAACCCCCTCCCCGCAAACAGTCTACAAGTCTGCGGAATCTGTGTGACTCGGGAAAAGCAAGTCCACTGTGGAATCTGTAGATCCATAGAACTCCAAACTCATTTGCTTCCATTGCGGATTTCTCCGACACCCCTAGTTCTAACATGAAGAAGAGGCCACCTCTGTCTCAATGGCCCAGTGCAGTCTCTGCCCACAAGCAGCCTCTTCAGCATCTCTGTCTGTGGTTCAAGATCACACAGAGGGCTGCTCTTGATAACTGCTTCTTGGAGGCTTGACAGCAGCCAGCCTTAAATATATTGTCCATTTGGACTGGTTGGTTCAGGGTTAAGCCAGCACACACACACAAATGCATGCCCCAGTGCAAAAGCTATTAGGCATGTAAAGCACAGCTCAGTGCTATGCATGTCGATTAAGAAGTAAACCACAGACTGCATAGAGGGAGGGGGGAACTGACTTAAAACATAAGCTTCCGATTCCACACCTCCTCTTTGCATGATCAGTTTAAATACTCTTCACTCTTTAAATACTCTTCACTTCAGTGCCTTTCAATCACTCTGAGGTCCAGTAACTGATTGGAGATAAGAATGGGTTTCCCTGTGTAGCATTGAAGAAAATCTCCTCCACCCCCCACCTCCAGTAATCCCAATCTGGATCATTGTTCCAGTAACAGTGTTCCCCAGAGTCTAGCTGACAAGTGCCTGGGGCAGCCAAACCCACAGCAGAGGGATTAGGGGTGTACGAAACCCCACTTACCTGGCTCTGCCAGGTTCCGCTGGGGGGGGAGGCGCTCCATCCCTCCCCATGGAATCCTCGCCGGGGGGGAGGTGCTCTGCGCCTCCCCCCAGAATCCTGGCCAGCCAGCTCTGCTCCACAGGGATTCCGCAGAGCCACCGGCCAGCTTCGCCAGCAGCTGGACATCCGGCCACTGGCTAGCAGGGACGCAAATGGCAGCGTCCGTAGCCGCTGCCATTTGAGTCCCTGTATTCAGCCGTGATAGGCTACGTAAAGACTTACGTAGCCTATCACGTCTGGGTTTTTTTTAAAAAAAAAAAACATGCGTACGCAAATGGCGGCGGCTATGGCTGCCGCCATTTGCGTTCCTTATTTTTGGCCATCTTAGTCTATGTAAATATTTATGTAGACTAAGATGGCGAAAATAAGGGGGAACGCAAATAGCATTCGCTATGCTATTTGTGTTCCCCCTTATTTTCGCCGTCTTAGTCTACGTAAATATTTACATAGACTAAGACAACCAAAAATAGGGAACGCAAATGGCGGTGGCCGTAGCCGCCGCCATTTGCGTACTTTTTTTTTTTTTTTAACCCAGACGTGATAGGCTACGTAAGTCTTTACATAGCCTATCACGAATGGAGGGGGGGAACAGACTGCAAATGGCGGTGGCGGCGGCAGCCGGTCGGAAGACCAGCTGCAGCCTCCACCGAAGCCGCTGCTGGAGCAGCCGCCATCTGGAACATCCACCCCAGGTAAGTCTCGTCCTGGGGGGGATCCATGGGGGGCGGGGGGGGCAGGCCGTTCCGCTACAGAGTTCGGGGGGCCAAATGCACTGGCATGCGGCCTCACCGAGATCCGTGACGGAATTCTCTGACGTCCCTAAGAGGGATGCATGCTGTCCCCAGGCCCTTGTTTGCGCACCCCTGTGTTAGTAGAACAAAGAATCAGAAAACCGCCTTTATAAATTGCATGTTACGAAGTGAACTATAGTCCATGAATGCTTATGCCAGAATACATTTCTTAGTCTTTAAAGTGCTACAAGACTCTTTGTTTTTATGCTGCAATAGACCAACATCTTTAATAGAGCTTCGGTTATTGGGAAGTATAGAAATAAATAAGTAAATAAATAAACAAACAAACAAACAAATACAATTGCTTACTTTCTAAAGGTTAGTGTCCATTAAAAGATAACAGAATAAATATCATAGCATAGCTTTTTCTAAAGAAAAAAACTGTTATAATTTGAACTGAGAAATATGTATACCATTTTTAAATGTGTGGTGAATGTTTAGATGGTTATGCTAATGTAAAAATTCTCCTCAAAATAATTGCCAAACAGTTGCTATTACACAAATTGTTTTCAAAATCTGCATCTTTTGTTTCCTGTCTGGGTGCTTCCAGGCCAGGCTTTCATGGTGCCATCACTCTGCCTCGCTCACAGAATTTTAAGGGGAGGGGCCAAACAGCTTCATCTTCAACTCAAAACCCTCCCATGTTTTCCCACTGCTTCGTTTGCTTTTTCTCTTACTGCAGAAAATCCATCAAGAAAGTAAGGATGGAGTGGCTGCACAAGGCCTTCTCATTTGTAGCATTAAGAGCCCTCTATCTGGAAGCACCCTACAACTCTTTGCAAACCCACCAGTCAGCTTTAAAACAACAACAGCCAAACCCCTGTCTTTCTGCCCAAGAGCAGTTTGATTTCTATTGGAATACATAGTCCTTCTTTCTCTTCAGAAATAGGCTTGCTAGAAATGATGAGGAAAATCTTACACAAACATCAACCAGGGTAAACTCTAGGAAAATAATAATGGCAACAGTGTGTATCTCAAAACAAGACAGAACCTTGTAGCATGTTAAAGACTAACATCTTAGCTTATCCCACAATAAATCTATTAGCCTTTAAGATGCCACAAAGAGACTCTTGAGGGCTTTTGTTGCCAGAAATCAATGTAGGTAGCCTTCCGGAGTATGCCTCTAGAAAGACCAGCCAAAAATAAATGAAGCACAGGGTTCTTGCTTGAATGAATGATGAAACAGGACCTCAGATCTCTCTTCACATGAAGCCAAGTCCAACTTCACAAAATGCTTGGGATGAACTAAACAAGAAGCGGGAGATCCATGAATAGGAATTCCCATGGGTTTTAAAGGGTTAATAGCAACTGTTGGAGGAGGAGTGATTCAGTTCAGGACCATGGCACTGGGGGAGGGAGGTTAAGCCTTTCCCCAGCACTGCTTCCCCAATTAAAATCACCCCCTGAAACTGCTATTTGCATGAGGGAAAACATATAGGCACCATATCAGTACCTGTAAGTTTTGCCCTGCTGAGAAAATAACAGCAGGGAGGCCATTTTCATTGGTAAAGTAAGTGGAAGAGTTAACTGCCTCCCCCCACATGCCATAGTCCCAATCTGAATCTCTCTTGCTCATTCTCTCTCTCTCTCTCAATCTCTCTCTCTCTCTCTCTCACACACACACACACACAGCTATTAACCATTTTTTAAAAACTGTGGAAGAACCTCTTCACAGATGTACTTTACATTAAATCAGATGCCCTCCTAGGTGTCTGATAAGACAGTAATAAGGTTAGGAGTTTTAAATATGTAGGAAATTCAACCACTCACCAATGAGTTGAAGGTACACTGGAATACTTTCTTATGCCCATATCTCCACTATATGATTCAGACTATTGTTGTTGTTGTTGTTCAGTCGTTCAGTCGTGTCCGACTCTTCGTGACCCCATGGACCATAGCACGCCAGGCTTTCCTGTCCTGCGCTCTCTCCCGGAGCGTGCTCAAGTTCATATTCATTGCATCCGTGATGCTATCTAGCCATCTCATCCTCTGCCGTCCCCTTCTCCTTTTGCCTTCAGTCTTTCCCAGCATCAGGGTCTTTTCCAGGGAGTTTTCTCTTCGCATTAGGTGGCCAAAATATTTCACCTTCAGCTTCATTATCTGTCCTTCCAATGAGCACTCAGGGTTGATTTCCTTTAGGATGGACTGATTTGACCTCCTTGCAGTCCAGGGGACTCGTAAGAGTCTTCTCCAGCACCACAGTTCGAAAGCATCAATTCTTCGGCGCTCAGCCTTCCTTATAGTCCAGCTCTCACAGCCATACATTACTACCGGGAAAACCATAGCTTTGATTAGACGGACCTTTGTCGGCAAGGTGATGTCTCTGCTTCTTACTATGCTGTCTAGGTTGGCCATAGCTTTCCTCCCAAGGAGCAAGCGTCTTTTAATTTCATGGCTACAGTCACCGTCTACGGTGATCTTGGAGCCCAAGAAAGTAAAATCTGTCACTGCTTCCATTTCTTCCCCTTCTATATGCCAGGAAGTGATGGGGCCAGATGCCATGATCTTCGTTTTTTTAATGTTGAGTTTCAAACCAGCTTTTGCACTCTCCTCTTTCACCCTCAGCAAGAGGCTCTTGAGATCCTCTTCGCTTTCTGCCATTAGGGTGGTATCGTCTGCATATCGGAGGTTGTTGATAATTCTCCCAGCAATCTTAATTCCGACCTCTGATTCATCCAACCCGGCATTTCTCATGATGTACTCTGCATATAAGTTAAATAAGCAGGGTGACAATATGCAGCCTTGTCGTACTCCTTTCCCAATTTTGAACCAATCGGTTGTTCCATGTCTGGTTCTTACTGTTGCTTCTTGACCTTCGTACAGGTTTCTCAGGAGACAGGTAAGGTGGTCTGGTACTCCCATCACTTTCAGAATTTGCCACAGTTTGTTGTGATCCACACAATCAAAGGCTTTAGCGTAGTCAATGAAGCAGAAATAGACGTTTTTCTGGAATTCTCTTGCTTTCTCCATGATGCAGCGAATGTTGGCGATTTGATCTCTAGTTCCTCTGCCTCTTCGAAACCCAGCTTGTACTTCCGGTAGTTCTCGGTTCGCATAATGCTGAAGCCTAGCTTGTAGGATTTTGAGCATCACCTTGCTGGCATGTGAAATGAGCGCAATTCTGCGATAGTTTGAACACTCTTTGGCGTTGCCCTTCTTTGGAATTGGAATGTAAACTGACCTTTTCCAGTCTTGTGGCCACTGTTGAGTGTTCCAGATTTGTTGGCATATTGAATGCAGCACTTTAACAGCATCATCTTTTAGGATTTTAAATAGCTCAGCTGGAATACTGTCATCTCCGCTAGCTTTGTTGTTACTAATGCTTCCTAAGGCCCACTTGACTTCACTCTCGAGGATGTCCGGCTCAAGTTCAGTGACCGCACTATCATGGCTATCAGGGACATTCAGATCTTTCCTGTATAGTTCTTCTGTGTATTCTTGCCACCTCTTCTTAATCTCATCTGCTTCTGTAAGGTCCCTGCCTTCTTTGTCCTTTATCATGCCCGTCTTTGCACAAAACGTTCCCTTGAGATCTCCAATTTTCTTGAAGAGATCTCTAGTCTTTCCCATTCTGTTGTTTTCCTCAATTTCTTTGCATTGTTCATTTAAGAAGGCCTTCTTGTCTCTCCTTGCTATTCTCTGGAACTCTGCATTCAGTTGGGTATATCTTCCCCTTTCTCCCTTGCTTTTCGCTTCCCTTCTTTCGTGAGCTACTTGTAAAGCCTCATCAGACAGCCACTTGGCTTTCTTGCATTTCTTTTTCTTTGGGATGGATTTCATTGCTGCCTCCTGAACAATGTTACGGACCTCCGTCCATAGTTCCTCAGGCACTCTGTCTATCAGGTCTAATCCCTGAAATCTATTCCTCACCTCCACTGTATATTCATCAGGGATATGATTTAGGTCATACCTGAACGGTTTAGTGGTTTTCCCGACGTTCTTCAATTTAAGCCGAAATTTTGCAAGAAGCAGCTCATGATCTGAGCCACAGTCAGCTCCAGGTCTTGTTTTTACTGACTGTATGGAGCTTCTCCATCTTTGGCTGCAAAGGACATAATCAATCTGATTTCTATATTGACCATCTGGTGACGTCCATGTGTAAAGTCGCCTCTTGTGCTGTTGGAAAAGAGTGTTTGCTATGATCAGCGTGTTCTCTTGGCAAAACTCTATTAGCTTTTGTCCTGCTTCATTTTGTACACCAAGGCCATGCCTGCCTGTTATCCCGGTGATTTCTTGACTTCCTACTTTAGCATTCCAATCCCCTATGATGAAGAGGACATCTTTTTTTGGTGTTAGTTCTAGAAGGTGTTGTAGGTCTTCATAGAACCGATCAACCTCAGCTTCTTCGGCCTCAGTGGTTGGGGCATAGACTTGAATTACTGTGATGTTGAATGGTTTGCCTTGGATTCGTACTGAGATCATTCTATCATTTTTAAGATTGTACCCCAGTACTGCTTTTCCCACCCTTTTGTCGACTATGAGTGCTACTCCATTTCTTCTAAGGGATTCTTGCCCACAATAGTAGATATGATGGTCACCTGAATTAAATTCGCCCATGCCTGTCCATTTTAGTTCGCTGATTCCCAAGATGTCGATGTTCAATCTTGCCATCTCATGTTTGACCACCTCCAGCTTACCTTGATTCATTGATCTGACATTCCAGGTTCCTAAACAATATTGTTCTTTACAGCATCGGATTTTCTTTTCACCACCAGACACATCCACAGCTGAGTGTCCTTTCGGCTTTGGCCCAGCCGCTTCACTCTTTCTGGCGCTACTTGGAAATACCCTCTGCTCTTCCCCAGTAGCATATTGGACACCTTCCGGCCTGAGGGGCTCATCTTCCGGCGTCATATCTTTTAGCCTTGTGATACGTTCCATGGGGTTTTCTTGGCAAGAATACTGGAGTGGGTTGCCATTTCCTTCTCCAGTGGACCACATTTTGTCAGAACTCTCTGCCATGACCTGTCCATCTTGGGTGGCCCTGCACGGCATAGCTTATGGCTTCACTGAGTTACGCAAGCCCCTTCGCCACAACAAGGCAGTGATCCATGAAGGGGTCAGACTATTGTAGAAGATCACTTTTCTGCAGGGCATGCTCCTCTGAGTAAAATTTTGTATTAGGGTTCCATCTCCCCAGAAGTGTTTCCTCCAGTATGTTTGTGCAGCTGTGACCAGTGGCAACCCTTCTAAGGAGATTCTCAGTGAATATTGTAGGTTCACTGACTTCCTTTCATGCTTGTGCTTAATGTCATGCTTCTATTGCTTTCTAGTCCAAACAGTGCATGCAGACCTATTGGGCTATTCAGCCAGGTCAAATAAGGGGAAAAGGAACAGAGAGGGAGGAGGGGAAGGGAACCAAATGAAACCCTACTTGAAATCTGAGCAGCCAAGTTGCAACTCTGAAATGTATACGTGATATTGTATGGCTTCAAACCTAGTTTTTGCCCCTTTCAGTGGATTCACAGTATCTCACCCAAAGTTTTCCAAAAATGTCAGACAAGTTTACCACAGCAGTTAAGCTGTCTACCATCTGCAAAAGATTTAGCCAAGAGGTTCCTTAATTCTTCCCCAGCCACCCACCAGAATAGATTTGGTTTACGCTCTCCAGCAATTTTCCCTCCCATTGAAATCCAAAAGGCATTCAGTGTTGTGAAGTTTTTTGAGGGGGAATCTCTTTCCCTGTCCAAGAATCTGTTGTACATTGATGTTATATAAATCAGATGATATTGCATGTAACATTATTTACGTTGCAGTGAATGGGTGAAATTTGGTAAATGTCAGCATTCATATACGAAATATTAAGTTTATGAATGTCTGAAGGTACATAGTGAATACTGACAATCCCATTTAGATTACTGTTCATATCCACTGATATATCTGAGTTTGTGGAGGTTCATAACATTTGTGTGGGATTATCAACATTCATGAGTAACACGCACGCACGCACGCACGCAACACACACACACACACACAACTTTCTCTTACTTATATAAATTTTTTCCTCTTCCTGGGAGATATTTTTGAGAACAAAAAGCATGGCTAATCTTGAGAACAAAAGCATGGCTAAAAAAGGCCACCTAGGGGTAGAGATTAACCCTCCTTATTCTCCTCCCAAAAGGTGGGTTATGTTCAGAAACATTAGCCTTGGTGTGAATTTCATGGGTCCACCACACAATGTTTAAAAGCTCCGTAAAAGAACATAAGAACACTCAAACAACAATAGTAGAGTATATTAAGTGTGTCTGGGGAAACATTGTGTTTTCTTGGCCAAGTTTAGAATGCTACGTAGCCAAGCTAAAACTGTCATGAAGGGTATTCTTGACTGCTACCGCCCATGTGGGTTGCAAGCTTGCTGATTGTTTCCAGTTGCCTGTCTTAGCTGAGAGTTATTTTTCACTTCTCTTGATGGAAACTATTCCAAAGGCACTAGAGCTATAATTTTAACTCACTTCTGTAAACAGAAATTGCAGATGACAAATAATCAAGCAGCCTACGTCCCATGCCTCCTTTCCCTCCTAAGCGCTTAGGCATTTCATCATTATGAAGGATCAAGCAGTGCCGCAGGAGGTCTTAAGATGAGAGTAAATGCCATTTCACAGACAAAGTTATCATTGCTATGGTATATGACATGCAACATTATCCATCTGCAAGCATTGATTGGCTTAATTTTTCAGGGTTCACTGTGGATAGTCAGCTTAAACCAGGGTGCCCTAATTCCCTGAGTGAACATTGCTCAATTTATTCATTTATTTCATTAATAATATTTATATACCACTTAATATAAAAAAATCCCTAAGCAGTTTGCTCAATGAATTACACCTTTGTTGATCTCCATTACTCTCTTCCTCCTTTGCCAGTGTGGGCCTCCCTGAAGGCAAGGTGTAAGGGTATCTTGTTTGCACTTGACATCCCATCAGTCTAAAGATGTCACTTCCATGTTACTGTATGCAAAGTTCCAGGGGCATTAATACAAGACAGAGCTATAGTTACCCCCCTTGTTAGAAGCCTGCAGTATAGCTACAACTATAAGATTTTTGAGAATGGATATCATTCATAGCTACAAGGTAGTTCTTGAGGTGTTCATAACCACCATTATCATACGCCTCAAACTCACCTACCTCCACCAAAAATAAAAATAATACAAAACACAAAATCACCCACACTACCGCAAGCTCCTTGGAACCCTGGGATTTATCTTTCTCCTGAATTTATTAGTACATTTCTATCCTGCCTTTGTTCCTCTTGCAAGGAATCCAAGGTGGCTTACATGACCCTCCTCTCCATTTTATCCTCACAGCAACGCTGTGAGTTAAGTAAAGCTGAGAGTCAGTGACCTGGTTCGCACAATTGCATCATGGTTAACAAGCCACTGTGGCTTGTAAACCCTGCTGCGTACGCCGGTTGTAAACTGGCTGGATTTCCCGAATTACCCTAGCTGGCGCAGCTTGTCGCGTCATCGAAACCTGAGTGTCATGGCTTGTTTGAGGGGGCAGCAACCCTCAAATAACACACAGGCTGTTGCTGGGTTATTTGAGGCTTCCTGCCTCCCCCCGCCCCCAAACAAGCTACACCACCCTGGTTCGGATGATATGGCAAACTTAGGGGAATCTGATCAGCATGCGCGACAGAGGAAATAAGCCACTGTGACTCATTTCCCTTGTGGCAATCATGTGAACCAGCCCAAAGTCACCCAGTTGAGCTTCATGGATGAGTGGAGACCAGAACTTGGATTTTCCAAGTCCCAGTGCAGCTCTACACCAGCCTAAAATCCCGTATTTAAATTGGGGCTTTCTGCTTCCATTTTAAATGCAGGATCATGCCGAACTCCCTTTACATGTGCTTCCTCCCACCGCCTATCTGAGTGTCACTTATCTGAGTCTTCCATATATTTCATTATACAGCTGCTAGATGGCGCTGTGGCCTAGCTCCTCTTATTGCAGATTTTCCTCAAGCACTGTAATTTGATAGCTCATTATCGCCAATCTTTTAAAAAATGGAATAAAGGTCATTTAGGGCAAGAGACACCCTGGAGGTTGATGACATCATCTAAAGGACCTGCAAACTTCCATGAGTAACCAATCTCAGTAGCAGGGTAAAAGCTCAGTGTGAAGAAGCCCCCAGTCCAACATTCTAGCTTTCCACTTGAAGATTCAGGGAGACAAGTTGAAGAATAGCCCAACTATATGATGGGAACTGTATAGCATTCTTCACCATTAAAATGTTAATATATAACTCTAAATAGGCATAACAATAGTCCACTCACTCAAGTCCTGAGCTGGCAGTGGGAATTCCCTGAGTAGCTGAGCTATGAAGGTGCATACTGGTGTTTTGCCAGTTTGTACTTCTGAATTTTGACAGTAATGTCATTACTGCTATCACTACAGGTGTATTAACATTTCAGTACACTGCACAGTTTGTTCCGACAGTTAATTGCATGTTTTGTAGGCCCTTGGTGATCCTTGAATAAAGGATACTAAGCCAAAAATGTTATTGCTACTCTCTCAAGAGAGAGAGAGAGAGAGAGAGGGAGAGAGAAAGAGGGAGATGCACTGAATTTAGAACTGCTGGTGAGGCGAATGTTTGAGAGCCAGTTCGTTCCAAAAAAAAGCACATGGCACAGTCTTCCTGGGACTGTATCACTTCATAATGCAGGTGCTGGTTTGTATATCTGAATGCAAATTGTTATAAGAAATTCCTTGCATTTGGAAACTAAGTAGGGCAGGGAGAAATGTTAGCTTTCCATATGAACAGAGTTTTTTATATTAGGGAGTATTCAAACAGTCCCAGGAGGACTGCAGCATGGACCATTTCTGAACATGTGAACTGGATCTCAGTTACAAGTGACTCTTGAGATCATTCTACACTTAGAGACAAACTAGATGAGATAACAGATCCATGATTAGATCTTCCACCCGTCTATTTTCCTCCTAATGAGCAGCTAGGTGGGTGGAAGGGTTCAGATTGGGACCAGAGTGCTGGATGAGCAGAACTTAACCCATAGTCCTCCTGCTCACCATCCAAAAAAGAAGACACTGTGCTGTGTGTGAGAGAGAATCCATTGTTCACCACACACTTTAGGCCAGAGGGGTTGAACTTTTTCCGCTCGAGGGCCAAATTCAATTTTGGAGGAGCTCTCAGGGGCTACATTCCAGTGGTGGGTGGGGGTGAAAACAAAAGGAGCGGTGCCAAAAATACCAGCATATTGTAGCTTCAGGCTCTTCTTGCCAGTAACTGTCAGGGGCTCCTTGGAGGCCTCTCTCAGTCTAATCCAGTAGCCAAGTCCAGACACAGACAAAGGGATTCCTTTCAAAGCTTTATTCTTCTTTTATAACTTAACAACTATACCATTTGCAACTAGATCTGAGCAGCACAGTACCTATGCCCTACGTTGGAACAGTTGGTCCCCATTTGAAAGGGAATTACTGGCAGACCCCTGAACTTAAGGACTAGGGTGAGTCCCTCCCCGTTTCCCTTGGAGCCTCTGGGCGCAGCCGTTGTTTGCGCGCCAACCTGGCACTTCGCCTCCTTTCCGCGCCCTCCATCTGGCGCCGCTCTCTGCGTCTGCGTCGCGCGTCCACCAAGTCTGCTATCCGCGCTCTGTCACTCCCTGGACTGCTATCTAAGCTAGGAATGCTGGTGGGAGGAATCTCCGCCAGCTGTTGGCCTTGGGAAAGAGGAGTGCGCTCCTCTCCCAGGAGCGACTGCTGTTCCTCAGAATCAGAACTACTCTGGGATTCTATGGGCTCAGTGTCCACCCTGACAGTAACTAAGCCTTAGGAGAGGCATTCCAACCTTTCAGAATGGGAAAAAATGGCACAAAAGCTGGGAAAACACCAAAATGGCAGTTGGGGAAAAGGTGGTGGGGCCAGGGGAAGGAGAGCCATGGCTACCTGTGGAACCCTTGGGGACCAGATTGGGACCCCAGGAGGGCCTGATTTGGCTCAAGGGCCAGAGGTTCAACACTTCTACTTTAGGCCACAAGAGCTGTGTAGTCTCTGCTGATTCTGCTTGGTCTGCCATCACTCATGCAGATGCATGGGACAGTTATACTAGAGGCATTGTACCTCGCAATGACCAAAAATGCCACACAACACCATCTGCTCCTAATATTACTTAGGCTAATATTCTTAGCATATTATACCTTGGATCTAGGTGGGTTCCCCCACCCCACCCCAGCCCCAGTGTGTTTGGATAGATTATGGTTTACTATATCCTAATTGCTCTGGTACCTCTTCCTCTTTTTCCCCTCTCCTCCACCAACTCCTCTGTCTATTGGTGCTCCTCCTCTCCAAGATCAGACTGCAGAAGCACCATCAACAGTGGCGATGCCACTTGCAGGAGTTCTGTCCCATTCCAGAGCCTGAAGGACATATGGCACTGGCAACCATAGACTGGGCTTGCAGATCTAGACCTTGTATCGAGATCCGTCACATGGATTAGTTAGGGGGTATGAATGAACAGTATAGTTTATTAAGGAACAAACTGCACTCTTTATATTTTATAGACACCACATCAGCATTTTCCTCAGCAAACAGCAGAGTAAAGCCCTGTTGAGCCGTTCCCCGGTCACCACATTTGGCTTTAATTGGGCCACATATAGCCAGGACACATTGGCAAAGGCACCACAACACCCTTTGCCAAGTTTATTTACTACCAACATTCAAGTTGCCAGGCTCCTGTCAACCTGATGCCATCTCTCTAGGGTTCTTTGGTGGATTTACTGCTACAGACCAGACCAATGTGCCATGATGTAATGTCTCTAACTTGTAAGATACACAGTAGCTGATAGTATGAAACCCATATCATACTTAAATGGATACTGTTATGTCAAATGAGCCTTAACATTTCTTTCCATTTAAACGAGGCCAGCTCAAGTTGTTTTGCTGCCTGAGGCAAAGGACAAGATGTGCCCCTCCCCATTCCATGTACCGAAGAAAACTGGACTGGCAGTTGAATTCTACCTCAATACTGGTGATGGGACCATGTCCTCTGCTGCACCTGAGGGCAGCAGCCTAGTTTGGGGGGTACAGTACAGGTCATGTGGCACACAAAGCTCTGTCATCCAACAGAGGGGAAAGCCAGGAGGTTCAGGAGGACTGGCTGTGGGGGAGGGGGTTTGCTGCTACTGCTGCCTTCCAGCATCTGCCACCTGAGGCAATTGCCTCATTTTGCCTAATAGTAGGGCTGGCCTTGCATTTAAAGCTACCCCAGTGATACCCTGGGTGCTAACCTACAATTCCACTCTGTTGCTTCATGCCTTTGTATACCCCCTATATCCTATGCCTGCTTTTTACACTCTTTTTACAGCTAGTTGCTAAAATATGTATTTTAGCTTGGTAGCAATTAATTACCAAAGACCATCAACTGGTGTAAATTAGCTTGAAAAAGACCTACCTCACCAAGATAACAAAATAGTTTCTTAGTATACTTTCCCCATCAGTGGCTAGTTCTTCTGGGTGTATCAAAGGAGGTTTCGGTACCACCTGGAAATTACAGAATTGCCTTTTCCCCATTCCTAGGTTAGGGTAAACCAAAATACAAGGATATATTAGTGATCATCTTACCCGCAGTACCGCCTATTCAATATGACTGCACTGAATGTTTGCTTCTTTCAATTTTTGGAGCAAAACTAGTTGAGGGGGGATATATTGTTTCCCCAAACCCCACCACTGCCTCTTTCATGTCTGTTTACTGCCATTAATTCCCCAGTCTGCTACTTCTTCGACACCATCCTCCCCACTTCCGCAGTTACAACTTTGTTCTCCCGCATGGAGTGATCCCAGTCAACCAGGGATCATGTAGTGAATATGATGGTGTCACAATGTTACATAGACAAAGAAAATGGCTTTACAGTGAAGGCAAAGCTTCCTGGACTGATCATAGCCAATCCAGAATAGGAAAACAAACATATTCTAGGCAGTGCTCCTGATATGTAAACACATTCATTTCCATTGCGGTGATCCCCCCACCCCCGCAAAAATCCTGAAAGGGATTTCGTCACTTTTTAATGGTGATAAAAATTATTCATGAAAATCACCCGTTCAGCTCCATTTAATTTATTTATTGCATCTCATGGCAGCATACACAGGATTCTATGGCAGTCTTCCATCCATACACTGACCTGACCCAAACCTGCTTAGCTTGAGCAAGGCTGCTGCAGCATGCACTTTGATGGAAACACTGTAATTCAGTTTTATCACAGAATGAGGGTATTATTTACTAAGCTGCATCCCATTCTCCAAGCTGTAAAGTTAAGGAGGCCCATAACCACCATAACCAGTCATCTTGAGTGTTCATTGGGAAAGAAAAGTGGGGGTATAAATTAATAAATAACTAAATAATGCACATGTAAATCCAGGAGCAGGGACAGAAATGCTTGTAGCATATATAAAGGTTTTAGAGTATACAGCTCTGGGGTCATCTGATCTCAGAGGTTAAAATATTAGTGAATACCTGTGTTGCATTGTTGCTGTTATCTTAAATGCCTAGGATGAGGACTATTTCATGTTCTATCAGTCTCTCTCTCTCTCTTTGTTAAGATGAGTGGATTTTATTAACATGGTACTGCAGCTTCCCTCATAGTGGTGCACAGATTAAATGTGTGTGTGTGTGTGTGTGTGTGAGAGAGAGAGAGAGAGAGAGAGAGACAGAGACAGAGAGACAGAGACAGAGAGATCCAATGTATGTTTTAATAAATTGTATCAAGATGTTAATTATTTTCTTCACTTATGTCAGATCCACATGAGGATAATTGCACAATCGTGTTTTAGCAAAGCACAAACTGGTACTAACCTGCAAGGTTTTTCAGAGACTGCTGTTTAACAGTGCAATTCTAGGCTTCTGTCTACTCAGAAGTAAATCCTAATGAGTTCAATGGGACTTATGTCTGGGTAAATGTATATAGGATTGCAGCCGTAGTCCCAGAGACATATTCCAAAACAGTTCAAATGATAAAATGGATTAACTCTATTGATAAGGTCTAGTTATAGGTTACTTTTCAAGGGAAGAAAGAAATTCTGCAGAAGTGTTTGGTACCCTGTAACCCTACCTACAAAGCTAGTCCAATAAAGGAAATCAGCATCCTACTTGCTTGTTTTACCTGTGTACCAAGGTAACTTTATTGCTGCTATGAAAATTGTCAGCTCTAATCACATGGGAATTGACGTCAACCAAGCTGAACTGGATGTGTAACAATGGGCTTTTCTACACAAGGCATTTATCATGCACTCATCATTCCCTGCTTATGGTTGTTTACAGGTCCTTTAGATGATGTTATGACCCTCCAGTTTCGAGTCTGTGTCTAACAAGCACTTTTGGCAAGTTGTTTTAGAGCAGGGAAAATGTGGCACTTAATTATGAAAGTGAAAAAAAGTGCCATTTCCTCATGTGTATTTGTGTCATACCACAGTGCCACCTAGAGATTATGTAATGGAAAAACAAGAAAGGAAATGCTTCACATGTAGCACTCGGAAATCAATTCTGTGATGAAACCAAAAGTAGATTTATTTATTTTTATTTATTTATTGCATTTATACCCCGCCTTTCTCCCTCTCGCAAGGAACTCAAGGCGGCTTACATTATCCTCCTCCTCACCGTTGTATCCTCACAACAACAACCTTGTGAGGTAGGTTGGGCTGAGAGTCTGTGACTGGCCCAAAGTCACCCAGTGAGCTTCCATGGCCAAGTGGGGACTAGAACCCGGATCTCCCGGCTCCCAGTCCGTCACTCTCACCACTACACTACACTGGCTCTCAGTGATACAGTGGATTAACAACTGATTAACAGCCTCATGTAGAAAAGCTCACCGTGTTTAATTTCCTGTTTAAATAGCACTTTTATCACCTTCAGAAACAGTGGTTTAGTGGATCCAGGGCTCACAGGGACACAGCAACAGCATTTGTTTATTAGCAGGGATCATCTTCTGCCCCCTGAGAATCCCCTGTTCCCTCTGAGCTTAGCTGCACAGTAGTTTGGGTGGGGGATTGGGGATGGATTTTCCCAGCAACAATATATTGTTGTGAGGTGTCCCTTTTGCAATATGAATTATTTTGGGATGGCTTGGTTCTGAATGGATAATGAAGACTCATTGTTGTCGTTCAGTTGTTAAGGTGTGTCCGACTCTTCGTGACCCCATGGACCATAGCACGCCAGGCCTTCCTGTCCTCCGCTCTCTCCCGGAGTGTGCTCAAGTCCATATTCATTGCATCGGTGATGCTATCTAGCCATCTCATCCTCTGCCGTCCCCTTCTCCTTTTGCCTTCAATCCATCAGGGTCTTTTCCAGTGACTTTTCTCTTCGCATTAGGTGGCCAAAATATTTGAGCTTCAGCCTCAAAACCTGCTCCTGGTGGAGATGAAATCTGATAGAACTGGTCTGTTGATATGGATCAAAACTGCTGCCTGCATGTTTGGACTCTTCTTGGGAGCATGGCTATGGGGACTGCCATGATGAGCTTTGGCACTTCAGAATTTACCATGACACACTGCTTGCAAAGCCAAGTAAATAATTAAACCAGGAAAGACAATGACTTCTTTCTTTTCCTCTCAGTCCCCAGCTTCCAACTGTCCCAACTGCTCACTGCCTTCAACCACGGCTGCAACCCTAAAGGACGCATCCACAAGGTAAGTCCCATTGAAATGGATGGAGCTTCCTTCCATAAAAGAGCAACAACCCAGAGATATCCTTTCAATGGCACCCAAGAGCTTAGCCATGTCCACAGACATTTTGACATTTAGTTAGTTATTTGGTCATAGAACAGCAGCCAGTTCCACCCCTGTACCACACCGCAAACCCATCATCCTTCAAACTCAGGGCTGGCCCAAGACACTTCGCTTGCAAGTGGCACCGCCCACACACCCAAGTAAAGGTGCAAAGCACTCAAAACCAGGTAAGTCCTTTTGGCACAGGAAGCAGGAAATCCCACAAGCACTCCTCTTCATCCCTGGCAGTAAAATAAATTAATAATACATTAAATAACTAACCATGTTCTGCCTTTTCATGGCACCCAAATTCTGATGCCTGAACCGGCTGCCTAATAATAAGGCCAGCTCTATGAACTCCTTTGAGTTTCAAAGGCTATTTTCCACATGGTGGAAAGTCAATTAGCAGCTGGAGCCAGGTGTTCCTAACAGGAAGGATGGAAGTAAACTGTAGCAGCTTTTCCTCTGGCTGATAGACGGGGCCGCCAAACAAAGAGGGTGACTGGAGATCAACCACGTTGCTGGAGAAAGATCTTGATACTAGCCACAGGCTGAATTCCCCCACCAGTCCTCACCATCTGGCCCATGAAAGCCCCTGCAGAGGCCCCTCCCCAAGGCCCCCAACCCCTCAGAGAAGGGAGAGGGAATGGGAGGGTGGCTCCTGGTTGACCTGCCTCCTCGTCGCTTGCCCCTCAGCTTTACCATCAGGTGGGTGTGTCTGTGCGTGAATAGGATGTATGAATGGTGTGAGTGTGTGCGAGAGAGTGCAAGAGTACATGTGTGTGCGTGTGTGAGTGTGCATGCGTGCAAGAGAGAGAGAGAGAGAGAGAGAGAGAATGAATGAATGAATGAATGAATGAGTGTGGGGGTGGTGCATCCCAGCAGCAGTCCACTCACGGCTCACATGCGTTCCCTGACATTCCTGCCCAGGATTAATTTGGCCCTCAGGCCAAAAAAGGTTCCTCACCCCTGATTTAATGTGTCAAATTGATTAAACTATTGATGCACATCCCCCAGGGAGCCTTGCCTCCTTCTACTGTGTCTGGCAAATTGTAGCTTACATTTGACTCACTTCACATTATAGGTGCCTTATTTCTCATGAAAGATAACTTTATTTGCCATATTTGGCTTACCACTGTTTCTGCCATGAAACCCGAGATCTGCTCAATGGCTTCTATTCAAATGGAAAACATGCACAGGGATCTGCAGCACGTCACCCTGAACGCAGCTACAGATTGAAAATTCTTTCAGCTTCCTCTGCATAGCATAGTCTAGAAATAAAACATATGGAGTTAGCACAACGGCTGATTGGATTTTGATTGCTCTGAAACATAGCCAAGTTTAAAGTGGAGAGTGCAGCCTGAAAGGAAATACAGTAGACACTAGACAATTTATTTGTTTCTGAGAGGGGACCTGGCTGACAGACTGCTTCGAAGGTGGCTAACAAAAGCAATATGTTTCCATCTGGAAACCATATGGGGAGCTCAGCCAGTATCTTGAAAAATGGCACAGGGGATGTATGCGCTACTATGAAAACAGAGACACAGCAGCCTTGTAAAACTGGAGCCAGTCAAGAGCATCACACCTGATGAATGGCACAGATGAAGAATTGAAATATTTAACTGACAAACAGGTGCCCAGTAAAACAATATAAAAGCAACACATTGAGAATGACAAGAGAAGGGAACCATTGAATAGGTAACAAGATGGTGTTGGGGACTGGGCAAACAGCCACTTCAAAAAAAAACTCATTGACTCGAGGCACATTTTTTGGTCCCACCCCAGATCTAGTCACACAGGCGACTAGTAGCATGCAACAGCAAGTGGCCCTGGGTGGAAGTGCACATTCCTGCTCAAAGCATGCATCCAGCCTTTTCAACAGCGAGCATTGCGACGCAGATGTATGCCCATGTTCAGATGTAGAGTTGCAGGTTGTGCATTCATTAAGGAGATCTGTGGGTGTAGTTTTGTCTCTTGGGCTGGGGCATAAATATACAAACAGAATAAAGAAGGAGTTAAGAACATAAGAAAATAAGAAGAGGCATGCTGGATCATGCTAGGGTCCATCTAGTCCAGCATTCCATTCACACAGTGGCCAACCAGCTGCCCACAGGAAACCCACAAGCAGAACATGAGAGCAACAGCACCGTCCTGCCCGTGTTCCCCAGTAACTGGTGTACATACACTCACTGCCTCTGGTACTGGAGGTAGCACATAGCCATCAATACTAATAGCCGTTGATAGCCTTCTCCTCCAGGAATTTGTCTAACCCCCTTTTAAAGCCATGCAAACTGGTGGCCATCACTACATCCTGTGGTAGCAAATTCCATAGTTTAATTATGCGTTGTGTGAAGTAGTTCCTTTTATCTGTCCTGAATCTCCCACAATCAGCTTCATAGGATACCCCTGGGTTCTAGTATTTTGAGAGAGCAAGAAAAATGTCTCCCTATCCACATTCTCCACACCATGCATAATTTTGTAGACCTTTCTCATGTCTCCCTTTACCCTCCTTTTTTCCAAGCTAAACAAGCACAGCTGTTGTAACCTTCTCTCATAGAGAAGATGCTCCACCCCCTTGATCATTTTAGGGTGCAATCCTATGCATGTTTAGACAGAAAATAAGTCCTACAATTCCCAGCATGCTCCATCCAGCATGGCTGGCTGGGGCATGCTGAGAATTATAGGATTTTTTTCTGTCTAAACATGCGTAGGATTACACCCTTAGTTGCCCTTTTCTGTACTTTTTCCAGCTCTACAATATCGTTTTTTAGGTGTAGTGGCCAGAACTGGACACAGTATCCCAAGTATGCTTGCACCATAGATTTGTATAGGGGCAGTATGGTATAGGCAGTTTTATTCTCAATTCCTTTTCTAATTATGCCTAACATGGAGTCTGCCCTTTTTTAGAGCAGGTGCGTGCTGGGTTGACATCTTCATTGTGCTGTCCACCACAGCCCCAAGATCTCTTTCCTGGTCAGTCACCGCTACCTCAGATCCCATCAGGCTATACTTGAAGTTGGGATTTTTTCCCCCAACATGCATCACTTTACACTTCCTTACGTTGAACTGCATTTGCCATTCAGATGCCCATTCTCCCAGTTTGGAGAGATCCTTTTGGAGCTCTTCACAATCCCTTTTTGTTTTAACCATCCTAAATAATTTGGTGTCATTGGCAAAGTTGGCCACTTCACTGCTCACTGCTAATTCCAGATCATTTATGAACAGGTTGAAAAGCAGTGGTCATAATACAGATTTCTGTGGGACCCCACTATTTACATCCCTCCATTGGGAGAATTTACCATTTCTTCCTGCTCTCTGCTTTCTGTTCTTTAACCAGTTTCTGATTCGTAAGAGGACCTCTCCTTTTAATCCAACTGCTTAATCCATGACTCCTTGCTCAGGAGTCTTTGGTGAGGGACTTTGTCAAAAGCCTTTTGGCAGTCTAAGTAAACTACGTCTACTGGATCACCCCTGTCTATGTGTTTATTGACTTATACTAAGCTGTAACAATGGTCTCTCTACCCCAGTGCTATTTTATTCTGCTTGCTTGCAGTTCTCCAGGGTTCCAGGCAGAGATCTTTTTATTGCTTCTTTAACTAAACTTAGAACCTCATATATACAAAGAATGTGCTCTACCACTACAACTGAGCCACGACGCCTGAAAGTGCATCCATTCAAAGGTATGGAAAGGGATCCAACGTGCACTGGGTGCACATTTGATCCCTACAGTGTCATGCGTATCCCTACGCAGTGCCATGCCCATAATGAACTATACCCTCTGTTTTCCAAGCCACCAGCATGGCCAATTGCATGACTGGTGCAGACTCAACAATAACAATCCAGCCAGCAAGATCAGCAAGGGTAACTACCAGAGAAGGTGGGTGTCTGCTTTTTCAAGGGAACCTTCCTGAACGTCTATTTTAGTACTTAAGCACTATGGGTAGGATCCAATGGTGCCCTACTGCTGGCGGCCAGCACCACCAGTTCCTAGTGCGCACGTGGCCAGCTAAGCCGGTGGCAGTGTGCACATGGCCCCTACCAGTGGCAGCAGTGGCAACATAGGGCTTCCAAGCCCCCAAAGAACTGGTTGTGCCTTCCAGAAGTTAGCATTCCAGTCATTTGGGGGCATACCCCCAGAAGTGCTACATCGCCACCACCAGTGGTAGAGGCCACGAGCACGCTGCTGCTGGTGGTAGCAGCTGTGCACGTACCGCCCCTGGCAGAGCTGGCCATGCACACACCAGGCCCGGCAGTGCTGGCCGCCAGCAGTGGGGCACAGGTGGATCCTGCCCTAAACAACAGCTTAGAATGCTGTCATGGGGATGTGCCCCAGGTTACAGTGGAAACACCCCCCCCCCCGGGTCTTTTGCCTCCACCCACAATCACTGAGAGTCGCTGCTGAAAAGTTCGTAAGTAATTTGATTGGAGAAGCCATTTAAACAGGTAACATTGTGTGATATTAGAGCCCCAACTGACACACAACAAATAAAACAGTAAAATTGCAACCAATTACAAACAAACCTTTGCAAAACACATTAAAGTAACAACAGAAACAGTGTTCAAATTGTGAGATGATAAAACCAATAGAAGCCTAAAGTGGGAAGGCTTTGGGGAACAGGCAATTCTTCTCTTTCTGGTGGAAGAGAATGAGTGGAGGGAGCTGACATGCTTCTTTGGGAATGCAGAGGCAGTATTCAAGCTGGCCACTCCATCTCTGCTGGTTCCATTGCACTAGCAGGACCCATGACTTGCGCAACAGGGTTTTGGCACTTCCAAAAATAACCTTGGAACTGAGCAGAAATGCTCATTTCCGGAGGAGGACACATCAGGGGAGCTCCTCCTGCGAGCTCCACTGACCTGTCTTGTTCTGGAAATGAGCATTTCCACCCACTTCAGTTTATTCTAAAAGTGCCAAAGCCCTGTTGCGCGAGTACTGGGTCCCGCAAGTGCACGGGCATAATGTAGGTGCCACAACCAAGAAAGTCTTGCTCCATGCATTGAAATAATGTCCTTCCCTAAAGAATGCTCACACAGAGCAGTGAGTCAAACATAATGAAAAACAGGAAAACATAGAAATTATGCCCAGCAGGCTCAAGCGCCAAAAGCTGAGGTAAAAAGCCATGTCACACAGAGAACATTCAATAACACTGTTGTTGCTGTACAGACAAAAAGGAACTGAGCAGGAAGGTGGGGGCCACGCCTAGGAGCATGCACAGAGTGCTCAAGCTCCTGCCAAAACTCTGCTCAGCTCTAAAATGCTCTGAATGTTGCTCTGCACAGGCACAGAACCCATGCATGTGGGTCACAGAGATCACAAAGAAGCAGCATATGGGAGACTTCTATCTAAAGTGTCCCAGCCCTGTCTCTGTGCAGTACCGACAATCTTATCACTTTTACTTAATGGAAATGACAAAGCATGCAAATTTTCCAAGAAGCATGTGAAGTACAGTTCCTTATAGAGACATAAGGAATCTATATATAATCATTACCCCAAGTATTTATCACAAAACAGAGAACCGGGATGGCTGCTCGCCCACCCAGAAGGTGGACAGATCTTGTGGTCTGGGGTACGAATCCTTTGGATTCATTTGCATCTGATCAGCACGGCAGAATTTCAAAGGGATGCACACAGAGAATCTGGATCAAGATTCAGACTGAACATTATATTTGGAGTGAAGTACATAAGAGACATGTACCCATCTGGCATGAACCCATTAACAGAGAGACAAAGACTTCAAAACACATAAGAAGATAGTGGAATAAATTAGTACAAAGGAACGTTCTCATAACTTACTCAGAGCCCCTTTTCAAAAATCATCATCATTATCCAAAATTAAGAAGTGTTCTTATGGGTCATATAATTTATACATTTTGCAGATGTTGTGTTTGTGCTTGGATGGAATTATCATATAGGTGATACTCAGGGCATCTGTACACCTCCAGCTCATTGCACATTTATGATTGGCCACTCAATGAATTGTGCGGGTCCTTCACATGACGTCATTGTCCAGTCATTATCCCACCATTTCCGCCCACCTATCCCATGTTTTCCTCAAACGGAAAAAATGTGGTATTTTTCCAAATATGCGCAAATGGAGCACCCTGACCTCCCCGTGTATTTCTCCCCTAGCGCGAATGAACCACTGTGTGTTGGCAGCTATGGGCTGTTGTTTTGGGTTGTTGGGGATGCGGTCACGATGGTGAAGGCGGTGATGATGGCCTGTGGGGCGTGTCGCCTTCCTGCGCCTGCACCACTTTGGGCCCTTGCCATTTTCGGCCTGCAGTGTTCTGAACAAGGCAGCAGAGTGGCAAGGCAGTGTGCCGGCTTTCCACCTGCTGAGAAGCCCCCCTGCTGTACATTCCCAGTGAGTAAACAGCTGAGTAAATGGCAGAGATGGTCAAAAACACTGAACAGGGAGGCAGGGGGCCAGGGAGATAGGTGGAGGGACTGTCTGCCTGTCAGTCTCCATCCACCAGTAACGCACAAGGGGAGGGAAAGGGGCAGGAACCAGGGAGGAGCTGTTGCCTCACCCCAAGCACATGTAATGCTTCTTTGCAGAAAGGTGGCAATGCCTCTGAGCGGCATCACCACCCCCGTGAGAAGGAAAGAAACGAAAAATAACATAGCGGGGACAGCCATCTAAAGAGAATAACCCAGTCCTGCAATAATACTGGATGGGGAAAGAACCCGGCATTGATGTGGAATGTTCTGCCTGTGTGATGGAGCCCTCACACTCATTATGCTCTAAGCATTTCTGAGCAGCCATATTGTGCAAAACCAAAAGGCTTACATTAAACAATGCTGCCCTCTTGTGTTGAAACTTTAACAAAAAGTTGTCACAGTCCCTTCTGATCCTTGGTTAGAAAAATTGCTTGGTATCCACTTGCTTAACACCATTCATAATTTTATCATTTCTTCCCTGCCCCTGCCCGCAAACTATAAAACCTCAAACACTCTAGAGTTTTTGTCTAAGGAATGTGCTCTCAATTAGGGCTGTGCATGGATCCTTCGTTTTGCTTCGGATGCCACTTCGGACCCTCTGAATCAGCCCCACTTCAACTCGTACCTCCTCCTCTTCGACTCAGATCCGGATCCAAAGCGAGATTCGGATATCGGGATCACTCTGTTTGGGCATTTTCCCGTTGACTTGCATGGGAAAACACAAATGGCCATACCTTTTTCAGTTTTCATGATAAATACATGAAATTTGGGGTGCTTTGCTGATATTGAGGCGATCGCACCTGCCAAATTTCAGACAGTTTGACCCAGTATGTTCTGTGCTAGGTGCAGCTGAATTTTGATTTTTTCCCCCCACAAAAACTCTCAAAGACCTATACCTCTCAGCCCTGCACCACCTCCTCCTCCTGCCTGCTCAGCTGTCAAGGACCGCTAGTGTCTCCTGCTCATGAGCGAGCGGCAGGGGCATGCACCCTGGTGCTGGTCAGCTGTCCAGGTAGGAGGAAGAGGGGGTGTGGCACATGCCCCCCACTAGCTGTCCCCTGCTCGCTAGGGGACACCTTGCAAGCAGCAGGGGCATGCACTACACCTCCTCTTCCTCCTGCCTGGGAGATTCCCAGTACTTTTTGCTTATGAGTCTATGTGCACACAGAGACTTGTATGCAAAAAGTGCTTTGAATCATTCAATTACTCAAGATTCACAGCGCTTTTTGCATATAAGTCTATGTGCACATAGACTTTCAATCACTTTTTTTAAAAAACAACAAAAAGCATGGCAATTGCAGCAGAGGGACCGACAAACAGAGCAGGGATGGGGGGGCGGGGGCATCCGGAGAACCTGGACAGGTGTGGGTTCTCATAACCGTAAGTAACACCACCAGAATCTCTGTCTCTGAAACACAGCCATTTTTCTTCAGTTATTCAGTCTTCCCCCCTCCTCCACCACGGTCACTGATTGGAGATTGCTGAGTTACAGAAAGCCCTGATTTGGCAGCTAGAGTTTCCATTCACCAAAGCTCCCTCCCTCCCTCCCTCCCTCCCTCCCTCCTCCTCCTCCTCCTCCCTTCCCCCTCCCTCCTCCTCAACCCCTTGCTGAACTTTCTCAAGTTGATACTTTTGGCACCAGGCTGTCAGGGCTGCTCAAAATGAATCACCGAGTCGGACGAGACGCTTCGTATACAAGCTGCTTTGCTCCAGGGCACCTCATTGCTATTTTGCTCCACCTCGTATCACACAAAGGCACCTCTGAAGCAGCCTACTTCAACTTGTTATTCAGGCTTTGGACCAAAGCGGTACACAGCCCTACTGTAAATCCTTGGTAATTTTGATTGCCCTTTCCTGCACCTTTTCCAGCACTACTATATCCTTTTTGAGACAGGTAGATCAGAACTGTCCACAGTATTTCAAATGCAGATGCACTATAAGTTTATTGAAACACATTAAGCTGTTTTATTTCCAATTACTTTCCTAACATTCTCTAATGTAGAATTTGCTTTCTTTTCTTTTCTTTTCTACTGCTTCTGCCCACCAAGTTGACACTTTCATCAAGCTATTAACCATGATCTTTTTCCTGGATGTTTGCAGCCAGTTCATATGCCATCAGTGGATGTGTTTGAGGCATGTGTGTGTGTGTGTAGGGGGGAGGTGTTTTACCCCAATTGTGCATCCCTTTACATTTACTTACACTGAATCTTATTTGCTATTTGTTCCCCCATTCACCCCATATGAAGAGATCCTTTTGGCTGCTTCACAATCTGCTCGAGTTTTCACCGTCCTGCATAATTGGAGGTCATCCACAAATCTGGCTTCCTCACTGCTCACTCCTGACTCTATATCATTTATGACTAAGCTAAATAGCATCAGTTCCAATACAGATTGTTGGAGGAACCCTTTTACTTCCCTCAATAATGAAAAGTGTCAATTTATTCCTACTCCCCGCTTTCTGTTCTTCCATTACTGATTTATTCCATTAGTTATTGATCCATAACAAGACCTGTTCTGCTAAGTTTATTCAGGAGCCTTTAGTGAAGGATGCTGTCAAAAGCGTTTTTTCCCTCAAGTTCAACGTCCAGGTATATATCTACTAGATCAGCTCTATCTACATGCTTGCCGACACTTTCAAATAATGCCAGGAGGTTGAAGAGGCAATATTTCTCTTTGCAGAAGTCATGCTCATACTTTCGCAGCAAGCCTTATTCTTCTATATACTTAACAAGTTTAGATTTAGTAATGCTTGCCACCAGTTTACCTGGAACAGAGGTTAGGGCTTAGATAAGGGCCTGTAATTTTCTGGCTTCTCCCTTGATCCCCTTTTAAATTGGTGTCTCATTGATTACCTTCCTGTTTTCTGGTAAAGAGGCCAATTTTGATTATGGTGACGCAGCAGGAGCAGCAGCAAAGTCATTACCGTTATTTAAAGCTTAATTCCACATCCCCCACACCCAAAACCAGGTAGACAAGTTCCATATTTTTGCTAGGGTCACGAAGAGTCAGACACGACTGAACAACAAAGTTTCACAGTTTCACATATGGATGATATTCTGGAGGTGACGGGCTCGACCTTGGGGAAGCTGGGGGTGGCGACTGCTGACAGGAAGCTCTGGCGTGGGCTGGTCCATGAAGTCACGAAGAGTCAGAAGTGACTGAACAAATAAACAACAACAAAAGTTTCACATTTGAATTCTTTGACTCTAGGATGTATACCATTCAGTCCTGGTGACTTGTTTTTACTTTGTCATTTGGCCCTAGAATGTCATCTTGTGCCACCTCCACATGACTTAGTTCACTGGATGCACTTCCCATAGAAGTGTCTCTGGTGTGTATCTGGCCAGCATCTCCCACAGTGCGTTCATTCAGCTTCACTACAAGCTTCCTATCATCCATCAGTAATTCTTTCATACTTTTGTCAGCCAACTGCCTCCCTGTCCAATTTCCTGCTTTTGATGTAATTAAAGAAATCCTTACTGTGTGTAAGTACTCTGTGTGTGTGTGCACTTGTGTGTGTGCATATGATCCTCGAATTCTTTTTTGCTTGCCTTATTTTGTCAACTTACATTTCCTTTGCCAGAGTTTGTGTTTATTTTCCTCCCTTTGGACAAGGTTTCCACTTTTTTTAAAAAAAGCCTTCTTACCTTTTATGAGTTCCTTGACCTTGCTTCTTGTTAATTATGCTGGTATTCTCCTGGACTTTGTTTGCACCTTTCCTAATCTGCATTGACATTTTATCAGAGTTTCTATGATAGTGCTATTAAATAACCACCAAGCACTCTGAAGGTATTTGATGCTATTTAACTCTCCATTTTAACTTCCTTTCAACTGCTCATTTTTAGACATTTCCTCCTTTCATATTAAATGTGACTGTGCCATACTGTCTGGCAACTTTCCATGTTTACATATAGAATTTTATAGCACTGTGGTCACTCTCCCTTAGGAGGTTGTGCAGATTCAAGCTTTATACAAGCCCAAGTTTCCCCTCCTCCCATTGGGCGATAAGTGCATCTGTTCAGTAGGGATATCCACACAGTACTCCCATGGCCTACTGTCAAATGAGAAAACACTCAAGACTAGGGCCTACAGGTCTTAGATCAATTCCTATATCTATAATATTCCATGTTAGACTTTTTGGAATAGTTTATTTTGCAATGGGCTGTGGAAGCAACCTACATAATGGGTTAACTTTTTATCTGTGTTTGAAGTTTGTCCATCTCAGCTGGGCTGCAGATGGCTAACTGGTTACGAAGGGGAAAGCAGTTTTCTGAGCAACAGTGGATGAATTCAGATGTAGCACGTGTATGTGTGTATAGCTTCTAGCTGAATTTGGATGTATTTATTCCTTTTCAAGGTAAGCATATCCTATTGTGGGTGTGTGTGTGTGCATGTATATATATGTGAGTTTGTATTCAGAACACGCACACGATCTGAATGAGAGTAGTTAAAAATAAATAAATGAAAATGTGTAACTCAGATTTTTTTAAGTTTTTATCTATTAAATATTAAAGTAACCCCATCTTACAATAACATACTTTTTAAAAGTCTTGCTATGGATGCAGCTTCCCTTATCTATTTTCAGTTATGTAGCAAGCACTGCAATCCTTTGAAATAAAGACTCAATAGTTATTTCACAAGGGTCACATTTAATAAGAGTTAACTGATGCGTAAACGTGTTGGACATACTGAAGACTTTTAAAAAACATCTGCTCCAAATACAGACAAAGGAAACCTTCAGTTGGTTATTTTAAGACGATTAAGATACTGTTCGGGTGGCAAAATTATTAAAATATGTTTCAAATTCAGCAAGCTGCATTTTTGTAACACAAATGACATGTTAAAGCCATTGTGATCACAATGCAACAGTCTGGCTGCCACATGTGGATGAAAGAAGGAGGTCAATTTTCTTCACTTGCAAACATGAAAGTGAAGATGTGCCCAGAAAAAACTTTTGAAGATGGACCCAGAAAAAAAACAAAGCATTCAATATGAGAGCTGCAGGAACAGGTGATTCTGCAAAGTCACCTTCATTTACGCTTCATTATATGAATATTAATAATTATTAAATTCCTTAGACACCTTGCTCAGAAAAGACTCAAGGCATCTTACAATATTTAAAACATACAAAAAATTAAAATAGCTAAGGACAATTAATAAAATGCAGTTCACCCAATCCCAAAGGTCAGGACACGTAATATCTTTGGCCTGATTCAGCAGGGCTCTTATGTTCTTAACACCAGCTTATATACCCAGTTCATTTTCTTAGCATTGTTATTTTTTTCTTATAGATGGCAAACTGAACACAGTCTAAATCTGATCAACCACAGCCATGAGTATATCCATTTCTTCAATTCAGGGGTGTACAAAGGTTTTGGCCCCGAGAGCCACATGTGATGCTGTGTCAGGGGCTGCAGCCATGCAAACACACACCGCAGTGAGCTCAGTACAGATCATGCCACCAGCAGCATGGAAAGGGGAATCTGTAGGATTGCCGGGGGGGGGGGGAGAGGAGAGCCTTCTCTACACCTCCTCCCTCAGTGATCCTAATACTGATCACACACACAAAGGCTATCTGTATCAGGATCACTGGGGGAGGGAATTCGGAGGTGGCAATAGTGGATCAGGGCTTGGGGGCTGCAATTATGATCTGGGGGACACATATGGTCAAGGATTCTCCCCCCTGCCTTAACTGGAGGTGGGAATGGAAGCTGAGGCAGTGTTCTGTCCAAAGTCTTTGAAGAGGTTAAGCAGTGAAAGACCAGCCTTTCCTAATCTAGTGTTCTCAAGATGTTTCGTACCAGTTCCCATGATCCCAGCCTGCGTGTTGCAGTCTAACACATCTGGAGGGCACTGGATTGAGACTCAGTTCCAGAACCTACAAGCTTCCATCTCCCTCAGAAATTCACACGGAGGGAAAAGCGTTGCCACTCAAGGGCAAGCTACATGTGATGTGGGAGATCCACGATCAGAGCTCTTGACTTTTTTTAATCCTAACTTTTAAAAGGATGCACAGGAGGCTCCAAATTTAACCAGAGCATTGATGCTGGGGAAAACATATTAAACAGGTGTCCATTCATTTTGGGAAATGGTGTGAGGGATTAAACTATCCCCCCCTAATACTGCTATTCTGATCAAATGCATAGCCCCCTCCACCAGTTTTAAAGTTAGCAAACATTCAGGAGATTCACTCACGGATCACATGTCATTTGACCCTGAGCTTCTCACCTGCATTGTAGCCCTCATCTCATTATAACCAGCTAGGGTTCAGAGCCCCAAGTTAGCATTAAAATTATGCAGCACATGGAAATGGGCTGATCATATACTCCATGTCTGGCAATGAAGTCATACCACCACCCAGTGCTTCATATTCAGAATTATAGCACAACATCTTCTCAGAAGTTCAGTGGGACATAGTCAGAGGAAAGTGTATATATGATCACAGCTCTTGGCTGTTCCCAACCCAAGACCATAATAAAACATTAAATAGAGACTATGGTTAGCAAAGATTTAAAGTAGACAAAGAATTATAGCTGAGGTGGAGTACAGCAGGGGTTGCGCAAAAGGTAGATCTCCAGATGTTTTCGATTTCAACTCCCAGAAGCCCCTGCCAGCATAGCCAATGGTCAGGAAAGCTGGGAGTTGGAAGTCCAAGACATCTAGAGAAATACTTTCTGCCCAGCCCTGAAGTAGAGCAGCATTGTTAAATGCTTATTCATTAATATTGCTGAGAGATATGAAACACACTCGTACACCAATTTTCCACAACCTGGTGCCCTCCAGATGCTTTGAACTACAACTCCCATCAACCCCAGGCAACATTATAAATGATCAGATGGTGTTGGGAGCTGTAGCCCAAAACATTTGGAGGGTCCCTGATTAGGGAAAGCTGCTTACAAACAAACCATTTTACCCAAAGCTACTAGTGGAAAACTCCTTACATACCACTTTTATGTGAAATCTGCCAGAGTCAATCACAGATTAGTATCCCAGTGGCAAGTGATGATGGTAGCAGATGGTAGACTTGCATAGGCAGTGAGATCATAAGTGCAAGAGATTGCTTGAGCTTTCTATTGTGATGTCGTAAGATCACCCTGGAGCCAAGACAAGGTGGCAAAGTAAACAGGTGACAGGCTAAGGAGTTTGGAGGTAAGTCTGCAGGTCTACCGCCAAGAACCTAGGTAACATCCATGAATACTCCACAAGCCTGTGACTATTAAGAGTAGTCCCTTCTGGGGTGGGGGCCACAGGCCACAAGTCTATATTCTAATTTCATGACGGATGGTTGGGTTTTAATTCACATGACCACATCAGCTTATATAAACTTCAGAAACGGTGAATAAGCTTGACCAAAGGCCTACTTTTATGTAGCACTTTTAAACTAAACTGGGTTTTTGGATAACCAGCTGAGTGGAGCTTACTATCTAGTAAAGTGTGCTTATAATTACAGCCCAGGAAAGCAATGCTATGGCCCCTAGACAGCATCTGGGGTCCATAGCATAGTTTGGATTCCTGGATCCAAGTTCGGATTCAATGCTCCAACCTCAGACCCAGGTGTCTCCCCTTCCCCCTCACAGCCAGTGGAGAACTGTGCCAGCTGCCTCTCCGAGCTCACAAAAGCAACGTCAGAGGTCAGAAAGGGGCGTTTCTGTGGGTGGGAAGGGGCTTGGGGAAGTGGGGCTATGAGCTACCCCTACCCCTTCCCAGCCCTCTTCCCTCCCCCTCTGCAGAGCCCTAGCTAGATGGGCAAATACGCCAGTCCAGCAAAAGTGCAGAGAGAGAGAAGCGTGGAGGTGATGATTGCCTCTGCGCTCCTCCCACTCTGGATAGGATGCCAGTCAGCCTCCGGGTCAGCCTTGTCCTAAATTTTATCTTGTTTGGTAATGAACTCTGAAATGTTCTGTGTCCACTCACTCCACTTACATTCAGAATGTTAGCTTACCTCAGACTTGCTTAGCTCTGAATTCTGCAAGGGATTCAAATAGCAAGTTCTAGTTCTGCAAAAGCAGTGAGAACCAATTATGGTTCTTATTGGGTGAAATTTTGAATCTACTTGTATGAATTCATACTTTGATTTACTTGTCCAAATTTGCATGAAAATTTCTTTCAAATGCTCACCATTAAGTACAAATGTTTTAAAGCTCATCCACCACTATAGACCTTGCTTGTTCTTGTTGTTTTCATGCCTTGGGCTGCAAAATTGTGCAAGACACACACTTCACTACACAGTTGTTGGCACTTAGCTGAGCTTGCAAAAGTCAAGCAAAATACCTGGTAAAATTTGAAGCCCAATTCTATCAGCTTTTACTAGGAAGTAAGCCCCATTTCATATATTTTCATATAAATCTGTTAAGAACTGCATTCTTATATCTCCTCTAAAACTAAGCATTGGAAGACCTGAGTTACTAGAGAAAATCCAAATTTTCTCAAAGGCACTAGGGTATATTGACCAATGTCTCTCTGCTGACAGAAGGATGTTTGATTCAATGGAGGCTTCCATCAGTAGAATGAGGCAATTTTCTCTGACTGCCCCTTCCCCTTCAGCTCCCTGCCACCCCCAAATCTACTTCAGAGGGTTGGAGAATCCTTCAAAAGAGTGTGGGAGGTAACACGTGGGGGAGTAAGGGGGATAGACAAATTGCCTCCTTCCCCATTCCACTGACAGAAGCCTCCACTGGATCAAAGAGCCTTCTCTCAACCAAGGGATACCACTGGAAACAACCCACTAAATGCCATTTCAACTACTACATGCCACTTTATTAGAATATCCTCATATTAGAGCAGAATTGGTGGATGGGGCTGAGAATGTCTTGGGCTGCAATCCCAAGCAAACCTGCTAGGCAGTAAGACTCACTGAATATAGTATGACGTACATTTCAGAAATCAGGCACAGGACTGCACTATTTCTCTCTTAGGAAGTTTATAGCTAGGGTGGTATTTGAATCAGCTCAGTTTAAAGGATGCTACTTTCTTGTTTTTAAACAAAAGCCAGTTCCTAGTTTGTGAGGACTAAAAGAAGCCATCGTTCAGGAATTCTGCAACTAAATTTCAAACAGATTCTGGAACATACAAATATGATTGATCCAAGCACTGTGGAATGTACTGAAGTGGACATCTTGTGTGTGCCTCCCCCTCTTTGTTTTATTAAGAGCAATTCTCGATACAAACCTAAATCTTTATTTTTATATCTATTTCTTATTTGTATATGAGCGTACTTGGGATTAGACCACTTTTATTTCTAAAATATAGTCCTAAGTATGACTTTACCTTTCCTGATCTAAGCTGCACTTTACTTTAGGCTTAGTCTTCAATCTTTTCAGGCTGGCGATCTATGAGTTACTTTATTTTTGTTAATGGCATGTGTATGTCTTTCTTCATGTACTGTTTAGGGATTTCTGCCTTTTTTGTGGACCTTATTTTCCCAGTTTTCAAAATTACACTAAAGCAGGGCAGAAGGAAAGAAAGCACTGGTAATACAGCAGATGAAATCCACCTTCAGGGTCAGGAACGACTGTTGTCCATGTTCTATGCACCAGATCAAGAGTGGTGGCTTAGATCATTGCCTTTTTTCTTAATAGCAGCCCTTTTGAGAATGGACTTGACCAGATCAATTATGGTTAGTGCTTTTTTAACTTGTCAGTTAAAGTTACTGGTTAACATGTTTGCACACATTGAACCCTGAAACTCTTTTCTTCCAAGGTTGCTAGATAGTAGCACAATACAAGCATTCTTAAAAACAAAAGTGAAAGTAAAATATGATCCTGCACAGCTGTAAGGGGCATGGGAAATTAGGACACCCTCCACTAGAAGCTCTTTGGGGGGCTGATTGGTTGGCAGTTAGAGAGGTCTGAAGTTACTACAACATGGAGAAGCACTCTAAAGTGCAGAAAGACCAGAGTGAAAGAATACTTTTGTTCATTTTTTGAGGTAAGCTGCAGCCACCACTACAAATGCTGATGTCCACTTTTTCCTTTTTATTTGAGAACATTCCACTTATTGTATAGCACTGGTCAAATTCAGTCCCCACTCTATTCCTTGAAATATGTTTTGTATGAAACTTTGTTTCATGTTGTACTGGTTTACTACAACATATTGAAGTCAAACAATTAAAAATCATGATTATTCCAAGTTGCAAGTAAGAATCCATTCTACACAGCAGTGCACTTCAGGTTGATTACAGGGGTTTGGGGGCTTCCCTTTATCATTTCACCAGTGTCTACTTCAGAAAAAATTACACTTTCAAAGCTCCTAAACAAACAAGTCTACTTGAATTCATCTTCATTTTCAATACAGAAATGTGCAACTTTATCCATATCAAGCACATTTTCTAACTTAACATAAAAAAGAACTTTGATCACTAGCACTCTTCATTAAAAGACAAACCATGTTATAGGCGGGGGGGGAGTTTTACCTTGAGAACCCAAGAAGTGGAAGACAAAGCCAATGTTCTAGCTTTCAGGGTTTTGTTCCATTTTTTTGAACACACATACAACCCTGAATTAATAGTTCTCAAAATAAAACTTCAGGAGGCCCACAGGGATAAATTAAATGTGAACATTCAACATGACGTATAAATAGAACAAACGGGGGCAAACTATAACAAATAGGTCATCCCCAAGAAGGGGAGGTGGTCTAAGAACCATACGCTCCCAGAAAAGGTAAATCAGGGTGGAATGGTATTTTTTAAAGGAAATTGCATACATCTCACTATTAAACAGTTATACAATATCATGTATTTCCCAATTCTTCATATGCAACAATGAAGTGAAATTGCTTGTTTTTTCCAACAGTGCCAACCTAAATACCACCAACATGAAGGTGCTTTACTTTGACAAATCAGGAGGTGAGGTGGTTTAAGTGCACCAATAATATAAGTTATAAATAATTAAATTTTAAAGAATCAGGCATTGAACTTTTAGCAAAACACCTTAAATACTAGCACTCTGAGCATTAAAGTTTTTATCACAAAGCACAAATTTTACTTATTTTTGCTTGTTTGTAACAAAACATCCACAAAAAGAAAAGGAAAAAAGAAATCTTAGGCTTAAGTGATCACCTGTATTCTAATGGTCTCAAATTTACAGTATGGAAACCACATATTAAAAGGTTATATATGACAGCAAAATCTTGTATCCACATATTTATAAAATCAGTAAGTATTTTCTTTATTACCCATTAGCTCAAGCTGTTTCTCAGAAATTTGCAGCACCACTCTTTTTAATACGTTGTTACATTATTTGGTAACATTGATCACACATTTGTTCTTTAAAATCAGTAACCACTTTTGAGTTGTTTATAATATATAGTATTAGATGCTACTCTGTTACTGACATGAAATCTTGAACACTGAGGTGTTCAAATTTATCTCGTCTTGGAACACACTAATATAGTACAACATAGGTAGTGACTCTTTGCAGCACCATAACACTATTTAATCATACAGCTTTTAACCTGTCACCTAATGTTTTATTCACCCCCCCACAACAATTACTCTATTTAGCAAAATACCATTAAAGACACATTTGCCCCTACAATGAGGCACATTTTGGCATATGTGCTAAATACTGCTACACAGGCAAGCAAGTGCAAGTCATATTATGAAAAGTAGAGTCTCCATATTTAACTTTTTCATAGAAAAATATAATTATATTCCCTGAATTTTTGGAAGAGAAGATCCAACATATATCATTAACTCTAGTATCACTAGCAGAAGGAAAGTGGGCTAGATCTTCCTCTCAAGGTTACATTTCACAATCATCTTCATCATCTGCATATCTCACAGTTCTCTTGCCCCCATTTCTAGTTCTGATTTTGGAACGTCGATTTACTCTTTTATACTTCGTATAATCCAATTCCTCAGAATCATTCTCTTCATTCACTTTTGGCCGTTTCCTTCTCTGAGGTGTTCTGGAAGGTTCAGAAAAGCCATCATTTAAACTTTTACCAATTGGAATAGCTTTCCTTTTCCTCTTTTTTGTCTTTCTATTTCCACTACTGCAAATGTCTTTGGACTCTGTTTGAGATTCTGAATCCGAAAAGAAATTGGAACTGCTAACAGGCTCAGACTTTGTGTTCCGTGAAGTCCCAGATTTCCTGCTCTTTGACAAAGTGCTTCCTCCTTTTCTTCTCTCTCTTTCTACAATCTCTGCTGTGCTCCTCACATCTTTACCACTATACTCTTCCCCTAATTCAGAAGCTGCTGCAGAATTGTTTGTTTTATTATGGTTATCTGGAGACAAGGGGTGGCTTGAACCTCTCTGTTCCTCAGATGTAACACTACTGGAGGATGATTCTTCAGAAAATTCTACTGCGTGTTTTTTCCTTTTATGATACATTCTACATATAGTTCTGAGAGCTTTTTGTTGTCTTGAGCCATTGCCATGTCTGCTGTTTTGTTTCACCACACTCTTTTTTTCGGAGCCCACATGTTTTTCTGGTTTTCTAGATGTGTAAGAACAGGTCTGAAATGTTTTTTCCTTGTTCTCACATTCCTTCAGTTCTGCTTCACTTTCAGAGGGTGAAGGTAAATGATCTAATTTCTTTCTGGCTGCAGCAGAGGCACTACGGTGCGGCAATTTTCTGTTCTTGTTTCTAGTATACCCAACTTCTGAACTCGAGAACTCTTCCCTTGCATCACTAATGAGTTTAATTTTACTTGCAGCCACAGCAGCACTTCGGCGTGGAATTTTCTTTCCATTAAGTGTTTTGATATTCATTGCTTCACTATTCAGTTCTACATAATTATTGTAATTTTTCCTGTTCCTGAGTACTTTTGGACTTTGGCTCATCTCTTGAGAAATAGTTTCTACAAAAGGAAGATTTAGAGTTAAAATATTGTATTTGCAACAGAAATTAGTTCACCTATACAAATGACATAATGTCTGTGTTCGGATGTAATAAGTCAGAACTGCTGAAAATTCTGGTTTATTGTTCACAACTGTTGTGCTTGTGCACATTGCCCAATCGCCCCCACTTGGCTCCACCTGACAGCAAGAGTGGCTGAATTAATCATTGACAAGCCAGAGTCAAGGACTGAATGCCACAGGAAGCTTTTGCTTCTTCATTTGTCTCTGGTTAAACACTCCCAATGGTGGAAGGATTGAAGTGGAGACAACTGGCCAGCATGTATGAGCATGCTGCTTATGAAGCCAGAATTCTCAGCAATTCTGGCTTATTGTTACATCCAAATGTGGCCATTGAAATAATACTGTTAAGCATTATATGGTGGACAAGTCAGTTCACTTACAAATTCAAGCGCCATTAACTTATTTTTGATACTGAATGTTTTAAGTGAACTCTATATATTTTTTTTAAAAGTCTTTACACCAGGGGTGCAGAACCTCTTTCATGTTGAAGAGAAGGGGATGGGGTAACGGTTTATTTCAGCTTAAAGCTCTTACTGCCAGGATCTAAGCCCTACGAGAGGCATTTCAACATTTTGGAATGGGGACGGGGACATACACACAAAAGCTGGAAAACCACCAAACAAATCAGGGGGCAGGGCCATCTGGGGAATCTTGGAGGGCTGAATTTGGCCCTCCGGCCTGATGTTCAAAAACCCTGCTTTACATTCTAGGATAAGAACTCATCAAGAATCTTAGCATGGCAGGCATGTTCCTTAACTTTCCAGTTGTAATCCTTGGTCACTCATCATATTTTGCATTCCCCTTACCTCAGTCTCTAATCCTTAATTCTGAATGTGAAGAACTTGTATGCATTTGGTATATGCATGAAGTCACTATCCTCCTATTAACTCTACAACATTTCTTCAGGAACTGGTCTAGGCAAAGTTAAATGCATTGATGCTAGCAAGATTACCTTTTCTAGTGACTTCTGTTTTGCCTTTCTTTTTCTTGAGTGGCGTCGTAGCATCACTGTAGTTACTACTATTGGAATACATTTCAGTTTCCAAATCGGAAGAGCAACTGGAGTCTGATGTGCATTTTGATTTTTGCCTTCTAGAAGGTTCCTTGCTGTCTGACAGAGAGCCTATTTCATCCCCTCTATATTCGTCATCAGATTTTGTTGTGGCTTTGATGTGATTTTTGGCTTTTGATTTACTGGAACCTGTCGTTTTCTGATAGTTGTGCTGCTTCTTAACTTCACTACTGAACTGGTCTAACTCAGAATCTAGTTCAGATTCAGAATGGTCTATAGTATTATGCACATATACAGGAAGTTTATCAAGACTTCTGTTCTTTGAAATATGGCTTTTGGGGGTTTTCTCCGAAACGTCAACCCTGGATTTTATACTAGGGGATTCAGATTCATCATATGCAGTTCTACGTTTCTGGCTGTGGGGTTTAACATGCTTGTTCTTTCTTGTACCACTGTTAGAATCTGAACTTCTATTTTCAGAGTCACTATCATAACTTCTAGCAGAAACTGCAGTTGAACCAGACTGAGTGCACTTTCTTCTGTTATATTGCCCATTTTTTTCTTCATCAGACTGCTGGCTTGCATCCCCTGAACTGTCTGAACTCTTTCTAGTTGTAGACGCAACACGGTGATGGTTCAGTTTTCCATTTTTGATCCCAGAGCCTTTGGCTTCTGAGTTGGAGAGGTCTTCTACATGACTCCCAGGCCTCAATTTATTAACTGCCTTAGTAGTACGTCTGCATGATAATCTTTGGTAGCCATGATGGTCACTATTTTGCATTTGATAAACTCCCTCTTCTTTTCGAGAATTGTTCTCATATCGTCTTTTCCTGGCATTTCTTCTAAGCCCATTCTCTTGGAGGACACATTCTATAAAGGCATGCAAAAAAGTCCTTAGAATGTATAAAAGTCCCAGAATCTATAGGATAGTATTAAACATTTATTAACAAAAGCTGTTGAAATATGCATATTTATAGATATGATAAAAAAGTAATGAATGGTTAAATAATGCTGAAAATAAGTCTATGTGGACATGCTAGAACAGGGGTAGCAACCTTTTGGGGTAGTGAGCACATTTGGCAGTTTGAAATATTGTCTTGGTCACCCCCACAAAATGGCTGCCATAGGAGTAAAAATTCCTTTGAACCCATATTTTTCAGCACCAACAGAAACCAATTTCACAGCAATCCCAGTTGCTGGTAAGAAAATGTGTTAACTAAAAACAAGAGTAGGAGTGGAAGGGCACCTTGGCAGGCACCAAGAAATGTGTCTGTCCTAGAAGCTAAGACAGAATCCACTCATCATTAACCCATCTCCACATAACACATCAACCCAACATCAGTGTTCCACAACCTGAGTGCAAGACCTAACAAGGTATACAATGACAATCTGGCCCCCAAAGCCTTATAAAGACTAGATATTTGACTTTGAGGTTCACAATTTAGAAGATATCCTCTGCTGAATATTATTTTTACATAGCAATGTGTAATTTCTCTCATCATATAGCATACCTTGTTAACCAGTGTTGTAATCCTAAGAAGCACAATCCTAAGCAGGCTGTTTAAATCCCATAGTGAGCTAAGGGTGTATGGTTCATCAACGCAAACTCTGCTGAATATAGGAGAGTTTGACTTTGGTGCTAAAGAGTTTACAAGAAAAATCATTTTAAAGTTGGAGCATGCGTAAAATCATACCCTTGTTTCTGAACATTTTATACATCACCTTTCCTGATGGTTTCTCTTTTCCTTCTGTTTGTTGAGCTACTGCTATCAGTTCCAGACTCCAAATTCGATAAGCACTTGGAACTTGCTTTGGGTTCTCTCGGAGTCTCAGAAAAGTCTCTGTTCTCAGAAAAAGTGACACTTTCATCCTCTCTTCCTGACTCGGCTCCATCCTCTGAGTCACTCAAAACTTTAGCTTTCCTGAAGTGAGTAGGTAACTTTCTACTACTCTCTTTTGATAAACCATTGCATCTCTCTGGCTCAGAATCTGCTTCAGAGTTGCTCCTCACATTACTTTTGTGTGCAGAAGACAACTGATAAGAAGTTTTTTTAATGCTCCCATCTTCTGACACATGGCTTTTGGAGTCATCTTCTGAAAATTCCAGTGTGCGCTTTATTTTGGGAGATACATAGTGGGCATCTCTGTGTGGCTGCTTATGACCATTAACGGGATAGCTCTTTAGTGTTTTTTGTACATCAGACTCAGAATTTGAGCTTCCACTGTCAGATTCACTAACGTGTCTTTTTTGAACAAAAGCTGAACTGGCTTTGGAGGTTTTTCTTCTGTTAGATTGTTCTTCTATCTCTTTATCACTTTCAGACTGTATGGAACTTTCTTCCTCAGAGTCATTTAGCAATAATTTTCGGGCTGCAGCAGAAGCACTGCGATGAGGCAGTTTTCTGTTTCTGCTTCCAATACCAACACTTTCTGAGCTAGAGAGCTCTTCTTCTACATCACTCATCATTCTTAATTTATTAGCTGCCACGGTAGCACTTCTACGTGGAATTTTTCTGTTCCTTCCACATCTGTTGCTCAAAGTTTCACAGGACTCTTTTGAATTATCTGTTTCTCTCACACATAATCTTTTCCTGGTAGTCCTTTGGCTATTTCCATTCTCTTGAGAAGCTAGACATAAAAATGGAGATGTTTACAAATTTTGGACATTTTTTTAAAATGTAGACAATTTGTTTATTCCTTTATGCAAAATTTTATGCAAAATTTTGGACCAAGATTTTAATCAAATTCTACTACTAGAATTCTAATAATCTTCAGAAAATAGATTGTAAATATTCACTCCACAGTTATTCATAACACTACAGAGACATTTGAAAGAATCTTGGCACAATTTCATTTTAGTTTTTCTGACTGAACAGTTAACTTCAGTCCCTGATCCCAAAATCGCATTTAGTCACAAGAAGCAGGTTAGTTTGTGGCCTACATAGGTTTCAGGTGTATCTCAAAGTATTGGCTTTAACTAAAGTTCTAAACTGTCTGGGCTCAAGTTAGTGGAAGGTACTCCTTCTGCTGTAGGACGTGTCCCATGCTCTTAAGCGATCTGAAGGGGTTTGTTCTAAGAACCTTCATCATCAGAAGCTAGGCTTATGAGTACAAGGAACAGGTATTGGTTATAGTGGACTCTTTGTGAAGTCCCCTCTTCAGGGAGACTTGCCATGCTCATTCTCATTTTTAGAAAGATGGCTAATAATATTTCAGAGCACTCTGAGAGAAGTGGTTGGATTATATTATTCTCTGCAGTTGCATTTGTATTACCTGCTGTGATTATTATTTTTAATATTTTAGGAAATGTGAATTTAGCGACACTGTTTATGTGGTAGTTTTATATTTCTTTTAATTATTTTGTTGCCTTTAAGATGCCTTTAGGACCTATATTAGACCAATACAAATGGTGCAGATTTCAAAAATAAATATGAAGTTACGTACTTGGGAGTAATGAAAGAGGTGATTCTAGTTCTACAATCAACAGTAGTTGAATTACTCTTACCCATTTGCTTTTGCTGATAAACTCTGTTTCTTGTAACCCTGAAGTTACTTCTCTTTTCCCCAAATGTTCCATTATGTATTGCAGGAGATGAGAAAGCAGCAGAACTTTCTTTGCTTTCCTCTGAGCTACTTGAAGATGAAGCAGTCGTGGAGTGTTCTAACTCACTTTCTGGAAAAGTTAGATAATTTTATGCTAATCAGACTTCAAGTGTTTCCCCTCTTCAGCACATGTCTAGAAACTGCAGATATGACAATATCTTTGAACTGTTCCATATTTTAAACCTTATACAGAGTCATATTTTATACCTAAGTTATCCAAATCCTGTTTTTGTCATCAAAAGATTCTAAAGTAATCAATAACTTATGTCAAACTGCATGGTTCCAGTTCGCAAAATTCTTCTGTCCTAAGAAATCCAGTAAGTCTGTCATCTACTCGGAGTAAGGCTGCGCTTTCTGCACATTATAGTTTTACTAACAATCCTGTGCTTTCGACTCTCTTTTTAAAGAGAGGAAAGATATCTGACAGTAGAATTATGCATCATCACCCCCCCCAAAAGAGCAGAGTTATTTACATAAATGGGCTTCACAGAACAGTTATTTTTATCAGTTTGACAAATATTACTTAATTAAGACCTTTTAAAAGCATCATTTAACTGGAAAGACAACCAAATATAAACCAAGGCAAGATATATGGAGCAAATATTCTTAATTTATATTTGCTTTGTTATTTAGCATTTCACAGCACTGTAAAGAGTTGACTGTCATAGCCATTATTTTCCTGCTAATTTCAAAAGTTATAATGGAAAACGATTTTGATTAATAGTGAAATTCACATATAATCAACAGGATACAAGTAAAATAACAAGACCATATACTGTGCTGATAAATGTAAAGCTGGTTTTCAACTTTACACTTCACAAAGTGGTGTATTAAAAATCAGGGGGTTTGATATTTTTGACTGTTTGGTATATGCCAATTTATTTAAGTTCCACAAAACACCATGTTTTTAAAGAAAGGCAAGCTAGTACATCCAATTCTGCAAAGCTGATATATAGTGGTTAAATTGGAAGATGGAAAGATTTTGCATGGCCTGTCTTGATTTAATAAGTTTAATACTGTTAAGGCTGCAATGCTATGAGTCCGAGGAGGTGGTCTCAGGGGCCATAGAACTTTTTGGCTCTCTCACTCCAAGGGCCAAGAGGAAGGTCCACCCTCCAAGGGGGAGATCTGTCCTCCTTGTAAGCCTTGTCCATGAAGTTGTTGAAAGGTCTGCACAATGCAGGTGCTCCTCTGGCATCAAAGCTCCAACAGCAGAGAAGGGAAAAAGGAGACATGCTGGGAGAGGATGTGGATCCAAACCCCTTCTGTTGCCCCCCCACGTCCCCAGAATGGGATAAAAACTACTCCAGTCTTGAGGCGGTGTCATTTATTTTCCTCCCACTGGAATTACTGGGAAGAAATAGGTTTTGTTTCACATTCCTAAAAAAAGTAGAAAGAAAAAATGTACATTCCCCCCCACCCCCTGCTGCTGCTATGAGCCTAGGGGGGCAAAATAAAAGGTAGTTCACCTCAGATTTTCCTTTTACTTCTCCACTGCTTTGTGATAATATAGCTGCTTGAGTTGAGCACTACTTTAACAGCAAGATGCAGGGGAGTTTGCAATTAAACTGAAGTTTCTTTTAACAAGTTTTTTTTTTCCAGATTACTCACCTGATGACAATGCGGAACTGCATGCTACAGCCTTGTTTCTTGTTCGTGCATGTTTCCCAAAAGATGATGTAGATGTTGAGTCAGAAGATACACCAGCAATACTGTGGCTAGAGCTGCTAATATATATTTTATGGCTTATAAGACAGAACTTTCTGCTTGAGGTATTTTGCTTAGACGAGTCTTCTGGCTCAGACTGAATTTTTGCCTGAGATTTACACTGCTTCTGCTTTGCATTTCTTGACAAAAAAGAATGAAAACAATATGCAGTCCATGAACATGATGTTATAAAATTCCTTTCTATTTCTCAAATTGCACCAATTAAGTGAATTTTAAGATTCAACAGAACAAATGCAAAGTAGTCTTAAATATATATTTTTTAAATTTGTATTGCCCATAACAAGAAGTGAAAAGCACACCTATACTATGGCTACTTGTTTTTCAACTTTTAACCAGCTAAAATAGAAGTGCCCTTTTTGTGATGTATTTTTTAAAGATTGTTTTTATTTGTAGGTATTTTATGGCTGTTCACACAACACACTAACCCACACTCAGTGGTTGAGTGTGAATTATTTAGAACTTGTTAACCACCCTGAACAACCCAACAACCATGGATTTCAAGGTGCCTTGTTCGAGAAAATAAGCCACTCTGCATGGTTAACAAGCCACCCTAGCTGCTTTCAGACAACATGCTAACCCACAGTTCAACAAATAACCCACAGTTCAAAACAACCCACACTCAACCACTGAGTGTTAGCGTTTTGTGTGAACAGCCTGACTATTTTCATTGCCCCTGTAAATCACCTTCAGGGAAAGGAGCAAATAAAATCAATACATTCCCCTGGTTTCCTTATTAACAGCTTCAAGTAGAACATATTAAATGAATAAAGTACTTTAACAGTGGTATGAATTCATAAGGACCCTTTTGGATAACTGCTCAAGTCAAATTGCCACAAAGAACCACAAATGTATGCAATCTTATGTTCCCTGGAGGAGAGACAGGGTATACATGCAGTGAATAAACATGGATGCCATACATATCAAATGCAAAAAGGTACTTCAACTGACCACCACCACACCCATCCCGATCTGAGCGGGAATAGGTCTCTGGGTTGTCAGGAAAGAGAAAACAAAATTGAAGGAGCACACAATGGAAGCAGCAAGGATTATCAGCAGTTATGAAGCTCTCCCCTTCACATGAACAGTTCTGATATTGCTCTGATATTCTGAATTGATGTGCCATTAGCATTATGTATGCCACCCTGAGCAAGTTGCTGGGAAATGATGATGATTCAAAAACTCATAATATACACAGAATGCACTGTTATCCTTGGACCTTCAAATGTAGAAAGGTTTCCCCATTCCCATTCCTGCCCCCAAATCTTATAAGACTACCATACTATGACATCAAAGGAGAACCAGTGGCCTGCAATAGACCCTCTGATGTCACAGATTGCAGCTAAAGACCCACTATGAGGGAGGGCACGTTGCAGACTTGAACTGAATTTTGTTTGTAGGGCAGGCCATTTATATTTTCACCAGGCTTCTGTGGAAAAAAAATGCTACAGAAGAGACATAGTACAATGAACTATTCATCAGAACAGTTAAATATAATAAAAGAAAGTGGGATTGCTCTTCCTCATTACAGAAAATGAAGAGGCAAAAGGAAGTTGAAGGTGAATTATGACAGATTTAGCCAACACTCATGACCAGTGCAGTGTTATTAAATCCAGGTTTGTATCTTTATGAAACATCTTTGTTATGTCTGGCCATGTAAGCTTTTCTCTATGTCACATTAACATTCATACAAGAAGTAATCCTGCATACATGAACACTAACTATGATTTTCCTACAAGATTTGTATCTTGCAATAGTGCATGGTAGAGTGTAGTTGTGGAACACAAGAATTTAAGCCTAGCCTACTTCACCAAATCTGTACCAAATACAATTCAAAACCATTTTGTCTGTTTAAATAACATAAGGAGCAAAGCACCCAGTACCAATCTGATCCTAAAGCAAATGGAGCAGGAAGTCCCTAAAATCACACGCAAGTCAGCTCAGACAAAGTAATAATGATCCTTTAATCAGCCAACCTTCAGCTTATCAGATGAACAGACTTATGTTATATATCTTGAAGCAGAACCCAATGCAGGTCTACTCAGAAGTAAGTGCCAATAAGTTCAATTGGACTTACTTCCAGGTAGACATGCATAAGCTTGCAGCCTTAGCCTCTAAACACCACCTCAAAATAGTTGCCAACGGGAATATTCTTATGAAGTAACAATGACTGTTACTGAAAAACATCTACAGAATGAATATTCTATGCAAAAAAAATTACCTGAGTGTTTTGGTAGAGTGCTGTACAGACTTACTCTGACTTTGCAATTTCCTATTATGTCGCCGACCTCTCCATAATCTTTTATTGTATTTCTGTCCAGTCTTGAAGTCAGAGATGATTCTTCTAATTTTTTCCTCAAACAGTGCAGATAACCTCAATGTCATACTATATATCTAGATTGGGAAAGGCAGATTAAATATTAAAGTATTTTAATCAAATTCATTATAAAAATCAGACAGACCCAATGACCCCCTTGACATACGATGAGAGATTGATTCTCTTTAGAATGAATACTTGTAGTATTGAGCAGTAAATCTTAACCAAAGGAGGTAACAGGATACATCAAATATTCTTTTCCAGAATGTTTTAATCCCAACACATTTCACCATGTGTGGAGAAAAATTGTGGGTGGATTCACGGGGTTACTAGAGGTTCACCCAAAGTCTTTGTAACTCTTATCCTTTGATTTTAAATATAAAGATGCTTCTGAAGCTTTTGCAAATCTCCAAAGTCAGTAAGTTACCAAAATCTGCTTAACGAACTAAGTTCTTAAGATCCCTTTATATTTATAACCTCCTCTAATTTCTATTTCCAAGTGTGATGGGGTATCTCAGTCAATGCATCAGTCAAAGTCTTTGACATCGATATTTCATTAAGGTTTGGTCTTTGATAAAGTAACAAGTGAAACTAGTATTTAAAAGTCTTAATAAGCAAGAATCAGTAGATGAAAGTTTCCATACAAAACAAAAGGAATGTAACAGAGAAATCTTATGATTTTAGATAACCTTTCAACTCTTCCCATGCACTAAGATACAGGGGTATTTTGGAACAGATTTTCTGTATAGAACCCCATAGACAGTCAAGAGGTACAACACAACAACCCTGTTCAAATAAAATTAGGTTTCGTTCCAGTGTCATCAGCCCAAAGTACAGATGTGTACTTTGTAATATAAACTTAGATGTAAACTAATGTGATAGTACATTTGAAAGCATGAATCTTCTATGATTTTGCAGCGTTGCCATGGAAGATTTGTTACTCCATATAGACATCTGTGACCTTGGTGCAACTCATATTTCTTTTCATTCTGTTTGCTTTAAATTGCTTTTGTAACTAGAAACTCACCTATATTTCACAAATCAAACCAGCACCTTTTAATACAGAAACAAGACCTGCAATGTTATCACACCACCAGTTCATCTTCAGACACAGGTTTTCATTCCTCCCCTACTCCCTTTAACCTCTCTCTAACTGAAACAGATGCTGATTTTACTAGTACGGTAAGCAGTATAGAAGTGTTACCTTAGACCTTTTATTTGGGGTATATGCTTTAGCATTGCTAAATATTAATCTGATATCTTTGCAGAGTTCCACAGGAGTATCATAGTTTCCCGCTTCTAGTGTCTCCTTCACTGTGCCCAAATCCATCGGTGTGTCTATAATTTCTCTGTAGTCCTAAATAAACAGACCCAAATGACTCCATTATTTAAAACAGTTTGGGATACATAAATAAAAAATATGGTGTGGGGTTTATCAGACATGTAAGCCTGTAAGTCCACATGTAAACCTGTGGACAAAACAAACAGAAGAACACTGTGTAAAATCACCCAAGGTAATTCTAGTATATATTTTTCTATGGACTGAAAAGAAGCATGACTATACTAGCCAAGTTTGACCATGCAGCTTTGAGGGCAGATTCTGAAATTGATAGTTTTTTCTCCATGAAGAATATTTGAAAGAAGCTAGATTAATTATGAAGGAAAGATCCTCCGTCTGGAGATGACAGAGCCAAGTGATAGTCACTATTCTGCATTACTAATCTGGAATGGGGTTCTGGTGGAGAGAGAACCATCTTGTAGCTTTCTTGGCCACTTTTACAGTTAGGAAACTCAGTGGAGGAAACAGAACACTTCCTCTGAGGGAATAGTTATACCACTGTTCAGCAATGGAACTTGCAGGTTAGCCCAACATAAATAGCTCTCTCAACCTAACCTATTTGAGAACACTGTTGAGAAACAAAATGGGATAAGAATAGGAAAGTACATTGTACGCTAGAAATGCTATAAAATGAAGCATATATGTCATGGTCACATCAATGAACAATAACTTACAGGGTACTGATCCAGGTCAACAGGTTGTCTAAATGGCTCGGAATCCTCACACTGGAAAATTAAGTTTACAAGTTCCATACATTGCTTCTTCCAACTATTTTCATCATAGCTGGGTTTTGCTGTGGTTTTCCTTTTCAGGACCTGTCTCTTTAAAACAGAAGTATAATATTCCTAAGTATACAATGAAATTAAGGAATAGTTCAAAAAATACGCCTGGCAAAGACACTTGGATAGACTGGGATATAATATTTCATATTCATCTGTACACTTCCTAACAGTATTATTACGAAATGGAAACTTGGCTATCTACTGTGAAGTTCCATTCTGATTCGGTGCACAGGAGACATCCATCATGGTTAACTTCTCCCACTGCCCAGGACAGGCAAGGAACATGCGACCAGGGTTTTTGCTTTGGCCCTGGCCTATGTGGCTCCTCCCAGCCAGTTCTTTTCTAGCCAAGCTTTTAAACAGGGTACTGATTGAGGAGCCAGAAACAAGATGATGAGACAACTGAAGAGACAGAACAAAAACTCATCTCTTAGGGATTGGCACACTCCCTTTGGAAAAAACATAATGAGATTGCTTAGCCTACCACGGGGTGTGGCATGGATGTCTCCTGCGCACCAAATCAGAGTGGAACTTCATGGTAGGTACCCAGCTTTCCACTCTCATCTGCTGTGAGGAGACATTCATCATGGGATGTGCAAATGCTACTATTCCCATAGGGTGGGCACCAAATTAGGCTGAACCTAAGTTTGAGGTAAAACCTGTTGTAATACTCTTATGTCCAAAGGCTGGTTCAGCCAGAGCATATTTATAATGCCTAACAAATGTGTGATGTGAGGACCAAGTAGCTGCCTTGTAGATCTCCACTAAAGGAGTGATAGCAGAGAAAGAACACTGAAGCAGCTGCAGCCTTGGTGGAACGTGCTGTGGTGTGTGCAAGTTTAGGGAGTTTTATTTTGTTTAGTTTTTAATCCCAATGGCCACAAATATGCATGCCTTGAACTACCTAGCAAGGGTGGTACAGGAGGGCTTTTTCCCCAATGCAGTAGGATGGAAACAAACAGGGAATCAGAACGCCAAGGTTCATCAGTTATTTTATGGTAGTTTTTGCTGGCTCTCCTAATATCCGAGATGTGCCAGTCCCACTCAGAGGGATGCGAAGGATTAGGACAGAAGGAACTGAGAACCACCTCTTGTGTTCTCTGTAAAAACAGCATTAATTTTGAGTACAAAGGAAGAGTTTGGCCAAAAGTGACAGAATCCTTGCTGAACGAACAGAAGTGATCCTGCATGGAGGGTGCAGCTAGTTCTGAGACCCTTTTGGCTGATGTTATAGCTATGAAGAATAGCACCTTGAGAGTAAGAAAATGTAGTGAGACCGTTCTCAGCAGCTCAATGGAGAACTGGTAACAGTATCAGATGCAGAGTCCAAGTTGGGAAGCAATGTATAAATGGAGGACATAGCAGTGTCACCCCTCTGAGAAATTGCTGACAGTGCAGGTGAGAACCAACGGGCTTGTGGCATGGTCTAGAGAACTGAAGAGAACTACAGCTTGTCTGTGAAGCGTGTTCACTCGGGAGTCCCATGTCTAGCCATGTTTGGAAGAACAGAAGTAATTCCTTGATTCCTGCTATCTTGCAGTCCAGATGCTTTCTTCTACACCTACGCAGAAAAACCTTTCAAATTATTTCATATATTCAGTTGGTAGATGGTCTCCTGGGGGACAACAGGGTGTTAGTTACCTCTGCAGAGTAGCCTAGTGAGGGGAAGGAGCTGTGCTCAGTAGCCAAGTGTCTAGATGAAGCCAGTTTGGGTCCAAATGCCAGATCACTCTACCCTCAAGAGAAGGAACTACAAGTCTGTTCGTGCCAGTTGAAGGATTTGAGAGAACCATGACCTCTGGAGCCAAAATGGAGCTCTGAACATTAGAGTTGCCTGATTGCTCCATGATTTTTCTGAGAACCCTGGTTAAAAATGGAAAAGGAGGGAACACATAAAGCTTGCCCCTGGGCCAGGGGGAGTGGAGTGCATCCGTGTCCGCTGATGGGAACTAGGTGTCTGGAGAAGAAATACGGCAGCTGGTTATTGAGAGGAGAGGGGAGTAAGTCCACCAGGAATGGCCAAAATGATGGCAATGCTGCTGAAAGATTGTCATCTCCAGAGTGCATCCCCTGGGATCAAGGCACTGTCAGTTTAAAAAGTTGGTCTCTGTACTGAACTGCCTTGAGTGCCTTTTTTTTGGTAGAAGGTAGGGTATAAAATAAATACTAAGGGTCCCCTAAATGTGCTGTGCAATAATGAACGAGATGTTGTGTTCTGCCCAGAGGAGGAAGGAGGAGACCACCTTGTGTAGGAATTTTGATTTAGTCCCTCCCCGACAATTTAAGGGCTAAAGCCATTGCCCTGTCTGTTCTGACTAAAAATGAGCAGGGCCTATGTGTTGAGCAAAGTGTTTGATGGAGGGGTGAATTTCTCGGAGCTCCAACCAATTTATACTGTGGTGCTTGACTATGGGAGGCCAGAGATCCTGGTTGGGATGGCTGGCCCTAGCTACAAGCCCAACCCCACCTCTCCAGGCTGGCATTTGTAGTCACAATTATGTGACGTGGCTCTTGAAAGGGTGTGCCCTTTGATATGTTTCATGACATTTTTCACCACAGCATGGATATTCTGACTATGTGAGGTAAGGTAATTCTGATGTGGTGCCTCTGAATTATTTTAGTTTAAAATGAGAGGAGCCACTGTAGGGGTCTGGAATGTAATCTGTCCCAGAGCAGGATCATCATGAGACCTAAAGGCTTGTGCTAGAAATATAAGATCTACTGTACGTGTTTGAAGGAGGGGCTTTGCTACCTGACTGAGTTTGGAGATTCTGTCTGGAGCTAAAAGTAGTATGCCCTGGAGGTATCTAGAAGCACTCCTAAATGAATTAAGGATTCGGACGGTTTGAGGTGGCTCTTTTTGCACTGAAAAAAAGTCAGACGAGGTCCTGGAAACAGGACAGTGTGATCTATAGATCTGAATGGGCCCTTGTCAGTGATGGGGACTTCAGAAGGAGATAATCCAGGTAAGGGTATATGTGAATGGCCTTGAGTAAGGTGAACTACCAATGCCAGCATGAGCTTGGAGTAGACTCTTGATGCTGATGCCAGGCGTAAGGACCTTGGCCTAATTCGGTAGTGGTACCCTGTGTTAAGCAAAGCGAAGAAATCTCCCATGCTATATAATTATGGGGGCAGGGAGGTAGGCCTTCATGAGGTCTAGAGGATACGAAATCTCCCTCAGATGGGATTAAAGGGTGGGGGCAGGTTCTGTGGCCCCTGTCTCTTGGCAATTGCTGCAGACATTAGCTATTGCTTGGGGACAGACCTGGAAGAATGGGAAGGGAAGGAACCTGCTTCTGGGGATGGATTGAAACTCCAGAAAATATCCATGTTGAATGGTGCTTAGAGTCCAGGTGTCTGGTGCTGTCTGCTTCTATGTATGAAGGAAGTGTTGCCGTCTTTCTCCCACACATGCGGGAAGAGAAGTCAGAACTGCTGGTGAGGGGTCTTGGAGGACTGGGAGGGACCTACTCTGGCCTGAGTAGAGGACTAAATCTGGTTTAGAATCAGCTAGGCTTTGAGAACTTAGTTACAAAGCCAAAAGGAAGGACTGAATGGGGACCTGAAGGTACAAACGGAACAAAAGGCCCTATTAGGTTTCCTGTCATCTTTCTTTGAAGAAGTGGGCATACCCTTCTTCTCATCTTTAGTTTCCACTAAGATATTCTTAACAGCCTCTTCTCCAAAGAGGTGGGGCTCTACAATGGGAATGGTAGCTAGGTTTCCTTTGGAACAAGCATCCATGTTGCAGTGTTTAAACCAGGGTGAACATCTTGCCACTGCGGTTGCAGCAATGGAACATCATGTAATCCTGTGTGGCAAGTCAGATAAGGGTGCAAGTCTTATTCAGTTTTAATAAACTCTTAAGTAGGGTGAAACTATCCAACTCCCTAAATATCCTCTACCCAAAGAAAGGTAAGCCCTAGAGAAAAAAGGATGCTGTGGCAGAAGCCCAAAGCTCCAAGACAGTGGCCTCATGAGCCTTAGTGCTGTTTCAATATGATTTTCAATACATTCTTGAAGTAGGGTATCCCCATCCTTAGGATTCATGGCTCACAAGAGTAAGGCTGCCACAGGAACATCAACAAAGGGCATCTTAAGTTCTTCCATAACTCTCTGTGATAAAGAATAGTACCTTTGTGCCAGGTTGGAGGCCTTCCTGCTTGGTGGGGGAGGGGGATTCTGTTCAGCTTTAACCACGTTTTCAAAAGACAAAAGAGAAGGGACCTCATGATCAGCTGGCTTTGGCTCTGGAAACAAGGCCTCACTTTTAGGAGGCCTGGCTGGTTCTTGAGTTAAGGAACGAATATTTAAAGGCACCATAGCTTTGGAGAGAATAGGAAGGAAGTCTTCCATATCAAATAACCTTACATTGGAAGGTTCTTCCACGGAACCCAGACAATTCCCCTTCTAACTGTGCTGCTGCATCTAACAAAACCAAAGAATCTGAGTCTGAAAGATGTTCATGTATAACCCTTTTAGTCTTACAATGCTTCCCTTTAGTGGTTAACCGAGGGTCTTAAAAGGTGCCTTATGACAATTCAGACCATTGTTCTATCCAGCTCAGGATTATTTACACTGAGTGGCAGCAGCTTTCCAGGGGGTCAGGCAGAGAAGGGTCTTTCCCAGTCCTACTTGGAGGTTCCAGGAATCAAACCCAGGACCTTTTGTATTCAAAGCATATGCTCTATCACTGAACTATGGGCCTTCCTCTAATCTTTGTGGGGGGGGGGGAGGGGGGAGACTTGCATAGCCATTTGCCTTGAGGAAGAGGAATAGGCATCCAAAGGGGCCTGCTGCATCTCTATTTCCTCCCCTGGGGATGGCTGAGTAGGCTGAGAACGCAAGCGTTACAGGACTGGGAAAATGAAAGTGTTTTCTGGTGGGAAAAAAGGTGGGCAAAACATGGCCTCTTCCCACTCTGAAGGTCCCCAGAATTGCTTACACGCCCTGGCAAAGACCTCTGGGTTGATGACTGGATTAGTCTCAGGTGAGGTGGGAATGCAGGAAAGGACGCACAATCCTGGATCTTCCTGTTCCGGAGGGGATCTGCCATGATCAGCCTCCATTTGATGCATTGCGCAAGGGTTGATTGCTGTAATGGCATCGGAATCAGTGGGGCACAAGTGTCAGCTTTGCTACAGGCCCCCTGAAAGAATCCTGGTGAGGCACGGGAATCGGCTTTTGCTTGGAAACTACAGGCCCCTCCAGACAGAATCCTCACGGTCTGAAGCAGCAGTGACCAATCGCTCTTCTGATTTGATGGGAGGAGGTGCTTCATGAACAGCAGTTTGGGTCCAAGCAACTCTAATATAAGTTACTGACCTCTCTTTTTCCTTTCCAGTTTTGGAGATTTTTGTTTGTTGGAGCCATCTTGTAGCAAAAAGAAAAAGCCAAGAGAAGGAAAAAGAAGTAAAAGCTCTCTCTGTGTTTGTTTGTTTGTTTAGCAGAGAACAGAAAAACTGGAAAAGGAGAGAAGGTAAACTCCAAAGTATGTAGAGATAAAGAATAGGAAAAGAGAATAAGATAATACGAGACCCGAGTAGAGAGTTTGTTGAAAGAGAAACTAGAACCAGCTCTGTCCTAAGCAGAGGCAAGGAATGAATTGGGTGGGAGGAGCCACATAGGCCAGGACCAAGGCAAAAAGCCTGGTCACATGTTCCTTGCCCGTTCTGAACAGTGGGAAAAGTTAACCATGATGGATGTCTCTTTGCACCAGATGGGGCACTAACCATTCAGGAAGTACATACACACACACCCAGAACTGGGCAGGCTTTTTTAGGTGTTTGCTGGCAAAGGCCTTTGGTTCTTGAGCGTTACCAGTGGTTTGCACCTTGTTGTGTAGTGACATACACACACACCCATCGTTGGTGGCTCATAAGTAATGGAACAAACCAACATCATTTCAAACTTAAGGGTCGCCTTTAATACCTGGATGAAAATCCTTTGCAGTCAATGACTGCCTGAAGTCTGGAACCCATGGACATGACCACATGCTGAGTTTCCTCCCTCAAGATGCTTTGCCAGGCCTTTACTGCAGCTGCCTTCAGCTGCTGCTTGTTTGTGGGCCTTTCTGCCTTCAGTCTTGTCTTCAGTAAGGGAAAAGCATACTCTATTGGGTTGAGATCAGGTGACTGACTTGGCCATTGAAGAACATCCCACTTCTTTGCCTTCAGAAACTCTTGGGTAGCTTTTGCTGTATGTTTTGGGTCATTATCCATCCGCAATATGAAGCGGCATCCTATCAGTTTGGCAGCATTTGGTTGAATCTGAGCAGAAAGTATAGCCCTATACACTTCAGAATTCATCCTGCTGCTTTTATCAGCAGTCAGGTCATCAATAAACACCAGTGACCCGGTTCTATCGGCAGCCATACATGCCCATGTCGTAACACTGCCTCCACCATGTTTGACAGACGATGTGGTATGCTTTGGATCATGAGCTGTTCCTTTCCTTCTCCATACTTTTCTTTTCCCATCATTCTGGTACAAGTTAATCTTGGTTTCATCAGTCCAAAGAATCTTATTCCAGAACTGGGCAGGCTTTTTTAGGTGTTTGCTGGCAAAGGCCTTTTGGTTCTTGAGCGTTATCAGTGGTTTGCACCTTGTTGTGAAGCCTCTGTATTTACATTCATAAAGGCGTTTCTTGACTGTAGATGTTGACAATGACATGCCTACCTCCGCAAGAGCGTTCTTGACCTGGCTAGATGTTGTGAAAGGGTTCCTCTTCACCATGAGCAGAATTCTGCGGTCATCCACTTTAGTTGTCTTCCGTGGTCTTCCAGGCCTTTTGCTGTTGCTGAGCTTGCCAGTTAATTCCTTCTTTTTTAGGCTGTTCCAAACTGTTGTATTGGCCACTCCCCCTGTTTTTCTGCTATCTCTCTGATGGGTTTTTATTTTGTTTCCTCAGCCTAATGATGGCCTCCTTCACTCACATGGACACCTCTTTGGACTTCATGTTGGGAGTTCCAGTAAATAGCTACCAAATGCAAATGTTAACCACCTCCAGGCCTTTTATCTGCTTGACTGGTGATGGGGTGCCCAGGAAACAGGCCACACCTGGCCATGCAGCTGCTTGTCAGCCATTCATTCCATTACTTATGAGCCACCAGCGATGGGTTTGTGTGTATGCCCCTGGCTGTCCTTCCTGAATGGTTAGTGCCCCACTTTTGTCAAACCCCTTGAATTACAGCTGAAAGTCCTGACTTCGTTCCCATCTGGGTGTGTTTCCTTTCAACTTCAATGTGGTGGTGTACAAAGGCCAACTGCCAAAACAGTTATCCTTGTTCCAATATTTCTGGCCCTGACTGTATATTGGGGAAGTTACAGTTAAGGCAGACTGACTTACTTTTCTAGAAGATGTTCTCGGTACATAGGTCTCTTCATCATCCTACAAAACAGACAAGACAAGTTCATTTTTAAAAGTTAACATTTATTTAGAGATAAGGTGTCAGACACCATCCTGTTCAATGACCTTACAGTACTAGGGTGAATGGAACAGATATAGCTTGATAAAATAGCTGGTATAATAAGCTAATAGTTAATTGCATGGCATAAGAATTAAGTTTTATTACCAGTTCAGCAGCATCAGTGCTGTCCTCATTATTTATTGCAATACACAACTCAAAAATATCTGTACAATTTGGATTCCTGGAAAATAAAAATATGTTCTTTGTTACTTTCAAGAAAAAAATGCAGCTGTTGCCTATATGTAAGACTATAGCAAACACAAGTTTGGCATTTTTCTAAATGATGTTGAGTCAGGAAGAGGCACATCGAATGTCAACATTTGTAACTTGTAACGAATGACCTCAACTATATCCAGTATGACCACAAGTGCTGTTGAAAATCAAAATATGTCTATTCTGAACACGGACAGAGACACAAAACTATTTTGTAATCAATTTTCAAGCTTACAGGTTAATATTTTTAAAACCTGCAGCTACTCTCATAGCAAACAATGGTCATAAGCAACAACTAAAAATAAGACAATTCTAATTTAATGTTAAGAAACTTAAATTTATTGTTTAGCCTGAAATGTTGCTTACCTGATGAATTCTAAGAGCTGATCTGTGATTTTTTGAGCAGATCTAGCAATAGTGCTCTTGGGTTCATTGAAAGTTAGGGCATTGCTCTCAATACATCTTACTTCCCAAATCAGTGCAGAGAGCCTCCTATATTTAACAGTAAATAGAATATGATTTAAACAGGAAAAATAAATCCTCATTCACTAAAACTAGAGATCACTAAGTGAAAGAATCCTACCTGTCATTTATTTAACATTTTAGCAACATGCTATCTTACTGAAAGCAAAAAATATTATGTGCTTGAGATAGTATTATCCTTTCTAGTCCTTCTAACAATGACTGTTTCATCCAAAGGTGCAACAGCAGCCTACACACTTTTAAATCTACTAAAGGTACTCTAATTCCAGTCACCACCCACCCTGAACTTATTTTTAGCTTCCAGACATATATGTAAAATATTCTATATCTGACACTCGGTAGCAAAACTGTGACCCTATATACCTCTAAACCACTAGAAAATCCTTCCCATATGTACCTTATAAGACATTGACCTGGTTTGCATGATCACTGCAGCCCACCATGGCTTATTAGCCACGGTGGGTTATGGTGCCTGAAGAAATTGGGTTGGCAATCCAAGCCACCAATGCTGTGTGAACCTGGCAAGGGTCAGTTGTTAGGGTGGTTGACAAGCCACCCAGAACCCATGGGCTGTTTCAGGGTTGCGGGTGGCTTGTCAACCATCCCAACAACCCACCCTCACCAGGTTCATACATAATGAGAAGCTATGCCGTGCCCCTGCCATGCCCTGATTATTCAAAATGGTGGCCACTGCCACAACAAGAAAACCTGCAGGAAAATTCACCCTTGTTATGTGTGAACAAGACCATTAAGGTCTCAAAGAATGCTAAAGGGGCAATCAGTGTTCTGTGCATTATGCTAAATTCTGTAGACATGGATACTGAAAGCTCTTTTGGAATATTGAAAACATTGGCTAAACCAAAGAGCTGTATCAATTTTTTTCTGAAGACAGATTATACACCAAGAAGAGGACCTTTGGAAAAATCCAGAATAAGGTTCTTCCCAATGTAGGGATTAAGGATAGTGGACACCTAGGGCAGTATCCACTGCACTTCCGCTCATTCTATTGTGGCAGTGGGACCCAACCAATTGTTTCCAGATTGAGACAGGTCAGCAGAGATCCCTCCACTGACCTGCCCCATTAACTGTTTCTGCTTATTTCCAGTTGCTTTAAGAACCTCTAGCTTCCCATTGTGCTAGCAGTGTGTCCCGAAGGCACATGGGCATTGTGGGATACTGCCTCCAATTCCTGTAGAAGTTGGAGAGAACAGAGGACTGAACAATATATATTCATTACTTTCCTCATTTGTACATTCTTCTATCATGAGGTTCTATCTTGAGGATTTTCCAGATCATCTTTTTTGAGAATATTTAGCTTACCTTTACAGCAGTTTTATAAGACTGATGTATTACTTTATTTCTAGTGTCAAATCAGACTAACCTGTAAAACTGGTTGACTAGTCTCATCCGGATAGTCCAAAGGTCTGTTGGATAAGCTATTACTGTACTGTACTTTGGATATGTACTCAAATCAACTGGGCCAGCAAATGCTGCTGAAATATCTGCCAAATAATAATTTCAGTCAGTTAAAGCAGCTAAATTTCTAGTACACTGATTTCCATACAAATAATTAGTCAGGTATTAAAAACAAGTTAGACCTTATTTTGGAAAACTTAGTAGAGACTGAAACAAGTTGCATTTACAGTCAAAATACTTGCAGTGTGCATCCTCAATCTTTAAACCAACTCTCTCTCTCACACACACACGCACACAGATAGATGAGATGACAGACAGACGTCAGATTTCTAGATCCTTACCAAGTCTCAAAAGCTGATCAATTCCACAAATAATCCGTTCACACTCTTCATCCTGGGATTTCCCCTGCCATTCTCCCTTTTGAGGTTTGTATAACAGTTTTGCCATTTCTTCAGGAGTCACAGAAACACTAGCTCCCAATTCCTCAGGCTGATCAGCTACTTATTTTCAACAAATACAGGTGATATTAGGAGAACAAAACAAAATGGAGCAAGTTTAATAAACTGCACTTCTTATGACCCATCCTGTTATATCAGAAGTAGCCAGGCACTGATAATAATGTAATTTCTATTTTTGTTTCCTGAATAGCCATATTCAGAACATATATCAATTTCCTTTAAAAGAGGCTCAAGATAGGTACTTAATTCTTCAAGTATTTCAGTATGTCCTTTGTTTTAAGAAAAATAATACCAACAGCTACAATGGAATTTGTCCTGTCATTTAAAAACAGACAAGGGCAAGGCAACGTACTAATGTCCAATGTCAATGAATTAGGACAGTAATTACACCAGGATTTAAAAATGAGAACCAGCCTATTGTTCCAAAATTGTAACCTATTTGAAATAAATCTGGCCAATGAAGCAAAACCTCTTTAACTTTGAAATAATTACAAAGCATACCTACTGGTAGGGCCTCTGCCTTCAGCAAAGAAGGGTGTGTATTGGACCCTAGCCAATCCTTTGTCTAGACAGGAAAACTTCTTGCCAGTGATTGCAGACCAGGAGAATTGTGAAGTCAAGTACACATGCCCAGAAGTCAGGATGCTGTACAAAATTTCTTTTTCTAGGTAACTGTTTCTTAAATCTGGTCTAGTGCTAACACGCCTAACTGCAAGCGGATGCAAACATACTTTTAACCCCATCACAGGACAACTCCCTGGGTTACAATACAACAGGGAAGAAAACCTATGAAGTGGTAGTGTCTCATTCCATCAATCTCAAACATCATTTCTGAAGAAATCAGCAATGCCACCCATGATGCCCCACCCCCTTGAAGGGCTATCCTGCCAGCAACAGAGAACAATGGGAAAACAAAAGCCAGTGGGCATTCTTAATGATTTATTGAAGAAATAGGTACCTTAAGTATTTTAAACAAAACATGTTTCCAGGGATAGAAACGATAAAGTGACACAGTATGTTGCCAATAGAAATCATACTGGACTGAATATCAGGCATAATATTAATAATGATGAATATAGTGATTTCATTAGGAGTAGATTGTCCATTTGTCAGGGCTTGGAGAGTCAGGGCATACCGCCTTGCCACTAGACAAAACTCCACTTTAAGCATACTGTCTTGACTTCTAAAGTATCTCTGAAAATGATAGTTATTGGTATAAAAATATCATGAGACTATTAAGTTGAAAGATATGCTCAGTAATAAAGTACTTTTTTTGAATGTGTGATAATACTATGTAACCACTGCTTCAGTAATCCATCAAGCTTTTTCTAGATTTCCTTCCACCCTTGCCCCATGTTTACACAATTTTTACACATTTCTATTTTTTTCAAAGTCTGGGAAGAACAATAGTGGGGCTGCTTAATCCTTTCCCCCTCCGTTTCCCACTAAAGATTACCCTCTCCCTAGTGCTGCTCTGCTCCTCACAGTGGAAAAGGTATGGTTACTAGAGCTGTGCACAGACCCCACAATCCGCTTCGGATGCCGCTTTGGATCATCCAAAGCAACCCCAATCTGCCTCGGACCAATTTGGACCCCTTCCAATCCAACTCAGATCTGAAGCCAAAGCAAGATTCGGAAATCTGGATCGCATGTTTGGGGCATTTTCCCATTGACTTGCATGAGAAAACACAAATGGTCATACCTTTTTTAGTTTTTATGATACAGGCATGGAATTTTGGGACCTCTCCACACCCCTGGAGAGGAGGCCACCTGCAAAATTTCAGACAGTTTAGCCCAGCAGTTTTTGTGCTAGGCGGAGTTGAAATCTGATGTTTTCCACAGAAATTCTCAAAGCAAGGAGCTGTAACTTCTCCCTGTTTCCAGACACACACATGACACCTTGGCCTCTTCCAGCCCACCTCCATGGCATTGCACCCCTGAAAGCCCAGGCAGTTTTGCCCACTGGCTTGTTTGCTAGGCACTGGTGAAATTTGAGTTTTTCCAGGAAAACTCCTAAAGAAAAGAGCTGTAACTTCTCCCCACCTCTGCCCCCGTCAACACCCCGAAGATACCTCATATTGAGCTGAACTGCTTTGCCACACAGTGGACTGTTATTGGAATAAGAAGGTAATTAATATAAATACTATGTGTCTCGTGCTTTTTCAACACTGCCTTGAAATTTGGATGTATAGTGGTGGTGGAACTACAACCTAGCACGCACACAGACATGGACACAGACACACAAGAGATAAAGAAAAGCAAAACTACCTAAGGAAATGACGGTGTCTTTAATATATTGTTTTATATTTCATCTTCTTTTATAGAAGGCAGGATAATTTCAAGAAATACAGGGCGACAGTGCAGGCGATTAGATAACAGCCAAATCAAACCCTATTTTTTTTTAAAAAAAACTTCTTTAATTTCTGTTTTGGGAGGGTCAACACAGAGAAGACACAGACGGTTCACTTCAGCACGAGGGTAGGGGGACAAACGCTACACACACAGGCTGCTATAATATGTCTTTCTTTAAGGATTCAGAAAGAAAGAAAAAACTGAATGCCTGAATATGACTTAAAAGGGTGGGTGGGGGGAACATACCCAGAAGTCAAAGCTCATTTTTAAAATTCTAAATAAAGTGGGTTTGTAAAAATCTAACAGAGACACAGTTGACTGACAAAAACGACAAGAAAATAGAATGGAGAAAGCAGAAGTAAGGCTCAACATTACACAACAAACGTAGCCTTTTCTGGAGTCCAAAATCGAGATAAACAAACACAGGAATGGTGGGGGAGGGGGAGCATGGCAGCAATTTGCAAGGAAACGCTATGTTAGTTTGAAAAAATATGGAAAGGAGAGATAGAATCTAATCAAATAGCAAACAAGTTGGAGATGCAAAGATATAGGAGAAAGCAGTTGGAAGAGGTGCTGCAAAAGACACTGTCCCAATGGGGATGGAAGATCAAGGAGCAAGAGAAGGGAACGCTCCCAGTATAACCAAGCTGTTTCTTTTTAATTTAAATTCTGAGGATAGCAATCAAAATTGAATAAATTGAAGGAACAACTCCTAGGAATGCACACGCGCACACACGCACAAACCATCATCTACCCATGCCAGCCCTCTCTCCCAAAGACACAGCTAGCGCAACGACTGAAGTATATACCCCTTCCTCCAACACTCTCTTTGACTGGAGACTGCTAGCGTCAGTTCTGGCTGAGGGTTCCAATTTGCGAAAGCATACCAAAGCATACTGCTTGCCTTCCTCCTCCCTCCCTCCTCCTCATGCCCCTCCACGTGAGCACTGAGAATTTGATAAGTTTTGGAGACAGCCTGTCTGGACTGCTGAGGCATTCAGTAGAGCTCCGAATATAAGAGGTGGAGGAGGTGCTTCGTGGGGCACGCACTTCACCCCGGGTCACCTCGGTACTGCTCTGAACTGCCTCATATCATGAGGCTTTTGCTCCAAAACAGCTCGCTTCGCCTTATTATTCGGACTTCGTAAAGAGACAGCGCACAGCCCTAATGGTTACCTGTATCTTTCCCCCTATACATAGAAAAGCAGGTGGAAGGAGGTATGATTTTGAGCCAGTTTCTTTTTTTACCTTCAAATCAGCAGTTTCTGAAGAAAACTCAACCAAGTTGTGTGAACTTCAATATATCACCTCAGGGAACTCACATTATACAGGAAATGCCAAGGTATGCGCATTAGCAGTAACACATCACTGGCGCTACTACTGTTGCTGATTCTCTAATGGGCAAAGCCACCAATATGTCTTACTTCATTTACAAGCAAGGGTTTGTTTTTAACATATTTTGTCAATGACTGATGAAGAATTGTCCTTTACTATATCACTTCAGCGATGTCACATTAATGTTTCCCCCTTCAGGGTAATTAATTCTGAAAAAATATTCCTAATATGCTAAGTTACTCTTTCAGAAAATAGCTGACAAATGCAGAACTTAAATACACACACTGATGTTAACTGAACAACAGGACAGCTATTAAGAAAAATGTTAACGTATTATTTCTACATACCATTCTCTGGAATTGGTTCCATATCCCATGGACTAAGTCTTTCAGTTTCACCATTGTCCCATCTGTTTCACATAAAAGAAAAGAAAAAAGAGAAGATATTTTCAAACATAAAATATCAGTGCCAATACAGAAGAGACTTAATATAATATTTTAAAGTACAGATTTTAGGCAATGTTACTGCTGTAAGAATTATAGAAAGGAAGTGGGCAGATAACCACTATGGTTGATGTCACTTCCCATCCCATGACCGTTATTTTTATATCAGAGTAGCATACCTAGTGGAACCTTACTCAGATACATGTTTTTCTCAAGCAAAAGTGTCCCTTGGGTCAGGATCCTATATTTACTTTTGCGAATTCAAAAACTAGGAACAAAAGAAAGGAGATCTCAAAAGGTGGATTGAGAAAGCAATATATTAAGGCCCAATGGATTTTGAATTATAAGACCCTTGTTCAGGGGCAACTGACATAAACCTTTTAAAACCCTTACCATTCAGTATAATACTCTAGGAGCCCCTCTAAAGTCTCCTCTCTTCCAATCCCATACTAATGCTTCCCCTTCTTCAGAAACAAACTACCAGTGAGTTCATTTCTTGGGTCCTAAAAGGAAGACTTTATTCAAATCAGATTTCATGAGAACCAAACCTCTGAGCACAGAAAGGACTAACAGTGCATCAGAAGTAAGTCCCCTAGCATTCAGTGGGGCTTACTCTCTAGTATATGTATTTAGGATTGCAGCTCAGGGCTGCTATCTTGTACACAGTTCAATCCAGAGAAGTCAGCATTTTCCATGTCCCTCTCTATCCAGCCATCCTTTTCTCTTTTCTTTTTTAAGTTATTCCTGAACTTCCAAATTAAGTGTGTTTTAACTTTCTTTCTCAATGCAAAAGCCAGAAAGCGTAAGGAAAAAGGCAAGTCTGAGATACTTTGTCTAGTTCCTGCACCCCAGTTCTTCATTATAAACACTGACATACCTTCATAAGCTTACTAAAATGGTTAAAGCAGTTGCCAGTGCAATTTGGTTTTTAAACTAGCCTTTTACCATCAATCTGAAGTGACCATGCTAAAATAAACATGCACGTACTTAACACTAAAACACTGAAAAGGGCTGTCCGGATATTGTGGCTGATACGGCTCTTGGCTCAAGACAGTTCCAAACCACCAAGCATCATCAATAATTGAACGAAAGCGGTCAGCTGTAAAAAATACCAGATGTTATATAGTTCTTTTAAATGAACGTTTTTGTTAGGAGATAACATGGAAAATAATGTGGCTATTAAAGTACTATCTATTTCATCCTCTTTATCAGTCATTCCCAAGCTTGGGTCCCCAGCTGTTGTTGAACTACAACTGTCATCTGCCCCAGCCAGCATAGCCAATTGTCAAGGATGAATCATAGGGTTGGAAGGGGCCTATAACACCATCGAGTCCAACCCCCTGCTCAATGCAGGAATCCAAGTCAGAGCATCAATGCTAGTTGTAGTTGAACAGCAGGAGAATCAAGGCTGGGAAAGGCTGTTCTATATACAATCAATCACAACAAAATAAGACAGGCTTAATTTGCAGATTATGGATGGTATCCACAAATGTACTTTAAAGAAAAATAAGTACCTCAGGCTAAGGGCTCTAATATCTTTATTTTTGTAACAGATTTCAAAATAGACAAAGCAAAAGCCTGAAGAACCTAAGCTCTATTGCAATGTTTTGAGAAATTATTGGTTATGCCACATCCATGTTTAGATTCTACATTTCATTGCTACAATTTATAAAAGAACAACTTCCTTACATATGAATTCCCATTCCTCGATTCAATTAGTAAGTCACTCTCAACTCCCCCTCCCCCTTTTTGCCTAGTGGCAATGATTGATGGCTCATAGGACTGAAGCTCCCAGTTCGATACAGCATTCCCAAGACAGAATCTCCACAGTTTAAAGACAGACTTACAAGGTTGCCAGTTTCTTTGTCGTGCTTCATCATAGAACTGACGTAACACAAGGAAGTCAATAACATCTGGCATATCATGGTATCTAGAAGTAAGATTAAAGCTTAGTCCTTAAATGTGTACAGGTTACCTACATTTCTGCATGTATTTTTTTTTTTAAAAAATCACATCTGGAAAAAGATACCTACTTGAGAGAAAATGACTTATCCTGAAGCTGCCCTGTAACATGATCCATAAGATTAAGCTTGAGACAGCACAGCGTAGGAGGCCCAACTTCATAACGTAACCCAACAATTTTGACCAATTCTTGCTCCTAACAACAGATACACATTCAGTGAAAATTCTCATTAATACTAGTACAGTGGTTAACTACATTATTCATAGCTCTATATGAAGTATGTGAATGGCAACACAGAGTCAGGAACCAATGAGCATAACACAGACTTAGATATTAAAACAAGTCATCATCTTACAAAAACAAAAATCAAGATTTAGGGTTTTGTTATGCATCTGTTACTAGGGTTCCTACTTGGCAACTTATAGTGATAAAAATGAGTGAGGGTATCTGTTTTGAACTTAAATACACAGCCAAAGTTATGTTTGTTTTTGAAAGCAAAGAAAAGCACTTTGCAACCTGTACTAGTTTTCAGGTTCTTAAACATTCTAAAAAGATGTTTCTGGGCTATTTTGATTAAGGTGCTACAAGAGTCTTTATAATCAGTGATATCTAATTCTTGAATCGCTTGTCCAAAGGTGTTGCAGATGTCAGCAGAAACAGAGGTCACTGTCAGAAATTGTTAGAACAGATTCCTCAAATACCAATCACTTTAAATCCCAGAACTAAGGGTTGTATCCAATGTTAGTCTAACTTAAGTCCCATTCATTTCAATGGATCTACTCTAAGTAGGACTAACACTGGATACAACCTCAAGAGTTTACAATGGATGGCTATACACTTATTGCAATTTGGAGAAAATATTACTTTGATACTTTAAAAAAAGGAAGATACAAGTGAGCATCAAGGTACTAAAGAACAGATGAATAGCATTCTTTAAGTAAGACTAAATAATATACAAACACACAAGACCTAGCATGGTGAAGAAGACTGAATATCCTCCTTCAAATGTAACAAACCTCAGCTCCCCCCTCAGCCTTGAAGTTCACCTCTCTCTCTCATCCATACATACTTTACTGGTTTCCTGAGTGGACCAATGAGAAGAATTGCAAGTTACTTTGCATAGAAAGGGTGAACAACTAGTGCTGAACCAGTCTTACCCTAAGAATCATTTTTCTCCATGGCTCTTTGTGAGGATTTAATTCATAAATATTGTTTTTTCTCACTGCTTCAATATAAGCTTCATGGCCTTGTCGAAAATATATCACCTAACATAAACAAGTTTTAAAGTCAATGAATGAAAGTCAACCAGCGGCGTACAAAATTAGTTTAACAGATGTTAAAACATTTCTACTGTATTTGGTCACAAGGCTGGCTACATTAATTGTGGGGGAAAGTCTTGCACTGCCTGTTCCGCCACCACTGCATAGCCACCCAGGTTGAATGGAAGCAGCCCCAAATCAGTCTCTCCTATTAGGCCCTGCCAAATCCATGTCTCTTCTGCCTCAAGGGCAGTAGCCATTTAAGACAGAAGGCAGAGAGCTGTGCATCAGCCTGATATGCCAGTGACCAGTCCAGGCTTGCGCTATTTTTTAAGATGGCTGCAAATGAAGCTTGGCTGTCCCTCTTGTAGCTTTAAAGGGTGAAATGTTGTTTAAGGCTACAAGGCAGTACCACCAAACTATGGTTTGCCACCTGTGGACAGTACTACTTTTCCATGATACACAGTGGGTTACAGAACTGAGTTCAGCTATGCTACTTTAAAAAGGGACAGCAAATTAAATTCACCTCATCTCCCATTTGTGGAACAAAAGGAGACCTTCGGAGTCTGATGTCAGTTATCCAGTCAGGAGGCTGGAACTCACAGGACAGTTCTAGGGATGTCAACTTTGGGGGAGTGTTCTCTTGCACAACCTTATAAAAGATTACTCAAATTAGAACACATGTTATGACTTCTAATTAGGCATACAAATTCAAAAAGCATACAAGGTGGTTTTCACAAAGTTATATTCAGCTTTTCAACATTTCCTGTTGCAACACAATTTTATAACTCACTTTTTAAATTCAGCTCCTCAGTGCAACTAACTAACTTGTGTTTTACAACTGAGCCAATTATAATTTGGATAACTGCAAAAGGGTGCTTGAACACAACTGGTGTTCGCTCGATCAAACAGCCCAACATGGCTTATTTAACCCACAGTGTGCAGCAGGGGGTGTGTGCAGCCATTTTGAATATTCAAGCTGCAATCGCAGTTTGTTGTGTCACCCAAAGCTGGCAGGGGTGGGTTGTGTGAGGGTTAACAGTTCTCACATAACCCATGGCCTGTTTTAGGATGTGCCCAGCACACACCACAAGCCCACTGTGGTTTATTTAAGCTACAGTGATTGTGCGAACCAGGTCACATTCTTGTATATTACAGATCTCATGTAGCGTAGTGGCTTTGAGACTGAGCTATGACTCAGGAAGTCCCCAGTTCAAATCCTACCTCTACCGTGAACTCACTATGTGACCTTAGGCACCCCATCTTCAATATGGGGGATAATAATACTGACTTACCCTACAAGGATTACGCTAGATAATGCATATGAAACACTTTGAACACTTGAAAGTGCTATACAAATGTTAGATATTATTTAACATTCCACTCCAAAGTTGTGTTTCTTTGTTGCTTATAGATCTGGTACATTACCACCCGAATTTTAAAAAAAATGCTACTAATTTGCAGTCATATATCGTTTGGCTACACTGCAGCCCGTACAATATGATGCCTTTGTATAGGTTGTCATGCAACACTCTTCTGCTCCAGTGCTTATCTATTCATGAGAAACACTAGTAACCTTTAGAACAGCTTAAGGTATAGGTATGGACTAAGTAAGTACTGACGAAATCTAAACCCAATTAACTGATCAGGTTTATCTAAAAACAGACCAAAAAAGTCAATACCTCCTTATGCCTTTTCGGTTTGTATTTTTTCTGCCTTTTTTTCATCCTCTTTGGCGGAGACATTTTTTCCAGTGATACTTCATCTTCAGAAGAACTACAATATCTAATAGTTTTGCGCCGAGAAGTTCTTACAGGAGGTTGTAGGTTAATCCCTGCATCAGCAATCCAGTCAGAATACTGGCTTGAGGAGTCACTGTTGGAGAACACAAAGCCACAAACAGCACAAGTTAGAGATTCAAGGTCTTTGCTAGTTCAAAACTGACTGCGCTTCACCAAGATCATTTTCAGACCATAACCCTATATCTATGTCATATGTGAAAAGAAGCACTACTTTTAGATGGAGATTGAATGAAATGATATTTCAAAATAAAAGTATTATGGATGACACTAAAAAGAAATTGAGAGAATTTTTTGAATTGAATCTGGACAAGGGAACAAATATCCGAACAGTATGGGATGCAAGTAAGGACTATATGAGTTTATTTTATACAACAAAACACACAACTGAAAAGAAACGAGAAGAGAAGGTACAAAATATTCTAAAACAGATAAAGGAGAAAGAAGAATTCCTAAAGAATAAACCGGGAAAGGCAAGTGTCCTCCGACAGATTAAATTACTCCAATAACAACTGTCGATGTCAACAGTTCAGGATATGCAAAAAAAATTAAACTCTGTAAAACAAAGACATTTTGAATTTGCTAATAAACCAGGAAGATGGTTGGCCTATAAACCTAGAAAGGAAAAAGAAAATATTGTGAAAATAAGTGAAAGTGGATTAGAATTAACTGTTACTGTGGCAATTCAGAAAGCCTTTTATCAATATTATTCAAATTTGTATAAAGGACAGAATAATTCCCCAGAATTAATGGATAAATATATTCATAAACAAAATTTACCAAAAATTACTAAGGAACAAAAACAATGATGAATGGCCCGATAACAGTAAATGAAATGGTGGAAGCAATAAAAAAAATTAAATTGGGAAAAACTCTGGGATCAGATGGAATATCGGGATTATAGTATAAGAAGTGTGAAGAAGAAATTTTACAACCGTTGAAAAATATGATGAAGAGTATTTTAGAAAAGGGGAAGATACCGGAAACATGGAAAACAGTATATATAACATTAATACCTAAAGAAGGACAGGATTTAACCTCGACAAAAAACTACAGACCAATCTCATTATTAAACAATGACTATAAGATATTTGCAACAATTTTGGCAGAAAGGCTCAAGAAAATATTGCAGGAGTTTGTATATGAGGACCAAAGTGGTTTCTTACCAAGGAGACAGATGAGAGATAATGTAAGAACCGTCTTGAATGTGGTGTAATATTTGGCAAAACACCCAGAAAAACAAGCAGCTCTGATCTTTTTCTTTTTAATATATTTTTCTTTATTTTATATGAATGAAATAAACAGTACCAAAATTACCAACAACCTTATCAATGCTTCAATTTCCCAGCAATACAATATTCTGATGAGGACACCAAAATAACAAAAAGAGTAGAAAAAATAAAGAGAAAAAAAATAAAGGGAAAAAGGGAGGAGGAAAGGAAGCGAAGAAAAAAGAAAAAAAATCTTTCCCCCTCGCTCCCCCCCCACTAAAGAATTGAGTTTAATCTCCAACCCCCCCCAGTCTCCAATGTCATTCTATTTTAAAGACTATATCTATAACCTTAACAATCTTACAATTTAATAAACAACCTTACATTTCTATATCATATCAATCTTATATCAAAGAAAGAGGTCTATAGCATTCATTCCCAAAAGCCTAGTATTAGTAGTAGTAATAATAATAATAAATTTTATATATATATATATATATATATATATATATAATATAAAACTTAATATAAACCTTCAACATTCAGTAATATATTTTATACTAGATATATTATCTATTTTAAAATAAAAGCAAGAAAAAACAAGAATAAGAAATGAAAGAAAATAAGCAAATATATATATAATCATTTATCTTCTGAGTTAGCCTGGATCATATAGGCTAAATAGAATCTATTAACAAAGCTTGTTTAAATATTCCAGTTCATGGGGTTGTAACAAGATTCTCACGCAGCTCTGATCTTTTTAGCTGCAGAGAAAGCATCTGATAATCTCAAATGGAAATTTTTTAATTAAGACTCTAGAAGAACTGGACTTTGGAGAAAACTATAAAATCGGTGAAGTCAGTATATGCCGATCAAAAGGCTCAAATAATTATAAATGGGGATTTGACTAAACCTTGTGAGATACAAAGAGGAACAAGACAAGGTTGCCCATTGTCACTGCTACTATTTATATTGGCTTTAGAATTATTGAACAGAGATATAAGACAAGATGATCGAATTACAGGAATAAAGATTAAAAAGGAGAAATCTAAGCTGAGGGCTTTTGCAGATGACTTGGTGTTTATGTTGGAAGAACCTTTAAAGGGAATTGAAATTTTTATGAAAAAATCAAAAGAATTTGGAGCAGTGGCAGGGTTCAAAGTTAATAAACAGAAAACAAAAATTTTAACAAAGGATATGAACGTTCAAGAAAAAAAAAAGTTGATGGATAACACTGGCTTCCAAATTGAAAAGAAAGTAAAATATTTGGGAGTCCTTTTGACAAATATGAATTGTATGCTTAAAGTGTGGAATGAAATTAAACAAGAAGCCAGTGTGGTGTAGTGGCTAGAGTGTTGGACTAGGAGTCAGAATATCTGGGTTCTAGTCCCCACTCAGTCATGGAAGCTTACTGGGTGACTTTGGGCCAGTCACAGTCTCTCAGCCCAACCCACCTCACAGGGTTGTTGTTGTGAGGATAAAATGGAGAGGAGGAGGATTGTGTAAGCCACCTTGGGTTCCTTAAAGAGGAAAAAGGCAGGATATAAATGTAACAAATAAATAAATAAATAAATAAATAAATAAATACAACTATCACTTTTGGGAAGAATTGCAATGATCAAAATGAATGTATTACCTAGAACATTATTTTTGTTTCAAATGATACCCATTATTACATCGAATTTACCTTTTAAGTAGTGGCAGAGAGATATAACTAAGTTTATATGGCAAGCAAAAAAACCAAGAGTTAAAATAAAAAATTTACAAGATGCAAAGGAAAGAGGTGATTTGGGATTACCAGATTTTAAAACCTATTTTTCTGCCTGCTGCTTAATGTGGATGAAGGAATGGGTGACGTTGAAAAAGGAGACTTTCAGAACTAGAATGACATGAATTGAGGTATGGGTGGCATGGTTATTTGAGGTATGATAAAACAAAAGTGAATGTAGATTTTAATAATCACTATATAAGAAAGGCTGTATTAGGAATTTGGAATAAATATAAATTAAGGTTCTATCAAAAAATACCATGTTGGATATCTCCACAAGAAGCAATGTACAGAAGAGAATTTGATAGCATGCATAAATGGATAAGATATAATAATTTACTGGAACTGTCACAAGGGGAATATAAGTTAAAATCAAGGGAAAGCTTATTGGAAGAAGGTCATGTATGTCAGTCATTTTCATATTTGCAAATTAAAGAACGGTTTAAAATAAATGAGAAAAATGGTGGATCTGAACAAAGAGAATCTGAGTTTGAAACAGGACTGTGTACAAATGATGAACATGTTATTGCTAAACTGTATAAATTACTGTTAAGGTATGAGACAGAGGATGAACAAGTAAAAGAGTGTATGATAAAATGGGCACAAAATGTTGGTCATAATAGAACAATGGAAGCGTGGGAAAGTGGGGAAAAGATTTAAAATTTACTTTATGTACAAGTCTTAAAGAGGATTTTTATAAGATGATGTATAGATGGTATATGTCACCGTTTAAATTGTCTAAAATGTATAAAGCTGGGGCTCAATGGGCTTGTAGGCCCCTTCCAACCCTACTACTATTCTATAAGGTGTTTCTGGAAAATGTTGGAAATGTGAAGATCAAGAAGGAACGTTTTATCATTTATGGTGACCTTGTAAAAAAAGCTAAAACATTTGGAAACTAATACAGTCTTTAGCTCAAAGAATATTAAAGACTCCTATAGAATTAAAGCCAGAAACATTTTTATTGGGACTAACAGGTAAACACGTAAAAGAGAAGGGGGGAACCCTCTTTCTCTACATGACAACGGCTGCAAGGTTATTGTATGCACAAAGCTGGAAGAATGAAACAATACCAACTGTGAGCGAGTGGATCATGAAAATGATGGAGCTGGTAGAGATAGCAAAACTTACTATTATAATTAAAGAAGGATCAACAATTAAATTCATGTTAGATTGGAAACCTGTTATAGAATTTGTACAAGAAATAGAGAAAAATGATATCTATGTATGTGGATTTTGAACTTTGAGATGGTTCTCTTTTTTGTTGTTGCTGCTAAAATTAGGAGAGAAATGAGATAATGTCTTTGAACTCAATGTATGATATACAACTAAGATAAGAACTAGAGAATAATAATAAGCATTTGTTGTGTAAAGGGAGCCAAAGGTAGATAACTTACAATCTTAAGAGATATTTTAGTGTATGTGTATTGTGTGTTTATGTTGTTGTTGTGTTTTGTTTTTATTTTTTTAAAAAAAAATAAAAATTATTATACAAAACTGACTGCGCTTCAACTAGTGGTTCAACTGCTTGAGGCTGAACCAGGCTAGGTCATGGGACCTATAAACAAAGAAATGCTTTACTGCAATAGTTGTTTTACAGCTGGTACTCTGTACAGTCACATCATCATCATCAGAATTTTGACTGTTTGTACCACAATGTGGAACTCTGAAATGTGGAGCTCTAAAAAAGGAGGAGGTAATTATATCACTCTCCAGCAAAGGAGATCGTTACCTTGTTGTGGTGCTGGAGCTTGAGCACCTCAATGACGCCATGAGCTAAACCGTGAAGGGACACCCAGGACAGGGAGGTCATGGCAGACAGGTCAGACTAAATACGATCCCTGGGGAAGGTAATGGCAACCCACCCCAGTATTCTTGCCATGAAAACTAAATGGATCAGTACAACCAGAGAGATGTCAGTATACCATCGGAGGATGGGACTCCCAGGTCGGAAGATGGTCAAAATGCTACTGGGGAGGAACACAGGCTAAGTTCAACTAGCCCCAGATGTGATGACGCAGCTAGCTCAAAGCCAAAAGGATGGCTAGCGGCCAACGGTGCTGGTGGTGAACAACGAATCCGATGCTGTAAAGATCAACACACCATAGGAACCTGGAATGTAAGATCTATGAGCCAGGGCAAATTGGATGTGGTTATTGGGGAGACGTCAAGATTAAATATAGACATTTTGGGTGTCAGTGAACCAAAATGGACTGGAATGGGCCACTTCACATCAGATGACCACCAGATCTACTACTGTGGACGAGACCACAGAAGAAATGGGGAGGCCTTCATAATTAATAATAAAGTGGCTAAAGCAGTGCTTGGATACAATCCAAAAAACAAGAGAATGATCTCAATTCGAATTCAGAGTAAGCCATTTAACATCATAGTGATCCAAATATACGCCCCAAGCACAGATGCTGAAGAAGCAGAAGTAGATCAGTTCTATCAGGATCTGCAGCACCTACTGGATAGTACGCCAAAAAGAGATGTTATTTTCATTACAGGAGACTGGAATGCTAAGGTGGGTAGTCAAACGACACCTGGAATTACAGGCAAGCATGGTCTGGGAGAACAGAATGAAGCGGGACATAGGCTGATAGAATTTTGTCAAGACAACTCACTGTGCGTAACAAATGCTCTCTTCCAACCTAAGACGACTTTTACATGGGCTTCACCAGATGGTCGACACCGAAATCAGAGTGACTACATCCTTTGTAGCCAAAGGTGGCAGACATCTATACAGTCGGTAAAAACAAGACCTGGAGCTGACTGTAGTTCAGATCACAAACTTCTTATTGAACAATTTAGAATCAGACTAAAGAGAATAGGGAAGACCCACAGAGCAGTTAGATATGAGCTCACGAATATTCCTCATGAATATGCAGTGGAGGTGAAGAATAGATTTAAGGGAATAGATTTACTAGATAGGGTCCCAGAAGAACTATGGACAGAAGTTCGTAACATTGTTCAGGAGGCGGCAACAAAAAACGTCCTAGAGAAAAAGAAAACCAAGAAGGCAAGATGGCTGTCTGCTGAGACACTGGAAATAGCCCAAGAAAGAAGGAAAGCAAAAGGCAACAGTGATAGGGGGAGATATGCCCAATTAAATGCAAAATTCCAGAGGTTAGCCAGAAGAGATAAGGAATTATTTTTAAACAAGCAATGCACAGAAGTGGAAGAAGATAATAGAATAGGAAGGACAAGAGACCTCTTCCAGAAAATTAGAAACATCGGAGGTAAATTCCAGGCAAAAATGGGTATGATCAAAAACAAAGATGGCAAGGACCTAACAGAAGCAGAAGTGGTCAAGAAAAGGTGGCAAGAATATACGGAAGATCTGCAAAGGAAGGATAATAATATCAGTGATAGATTTGATGGTGTGGTCAGTGAGCTAGAGCCAGACATCCTGAAGAGTGAGGTTGAATGGGCCTTAAGAAGCATTGCTAATAACAAGGCAGCAGGAGACGACTGTATCCCAGCTGAACTGTTTAAAATCTTGCAAGATGATGCTGTCAAGGTGATGCATGCCATATGCCAGCAAATTTGGAAAACACAGGAATGGCCAACAGATTGGAAAAAATCAACTCATATCCCATACCAAAAAAGGGAAACAATAAATAATTTTCAAACTATCCAACAGTGGCACTTATTTCACATGCCAGTAAGGTAATGCTCAAGATCTTGCAAGGTAGACTCCAGCAATCCATAGAACGAGAATTGCCAGATGTACAGGCTGGGTTTAGAAAAGGCAGAGGGACTAGAGACCAAATTGCCAATATGCACTAGATAATGGAGAAAGCCACGGAGTTTCAGAAAAACATCTATTTCTGTTTTTTTGACTATTCTAAAGCCTTTGACTGTGTGGATCATAACAAATTGTGGCAAGTTCTTGGTGGTATGGGGATACCAAATCATCTTGTCTGCCTCCTGAGGTATCTGTATAACGACCAAGTAGCAACGGTAAGAACAGACCACGGAACAACAGACTGGTTTAAGATTGGGAAAGGAGTACGGCAGGGTTGTATACTCTCACCCTACCTATTCAACCTGTAAGCAGAACACATCATGCGAAGTGCTGGGCTTGATGAAGCCAAGGCTGGAGTTAAAATCACTGGAAGAAACATTAACAATCTCAGATATGCAGATGATACCACTTTGATGGATGAAAGCGAGGAGGAGCTGAGGAACCTTCTGACGAAGGTGAAAGAAGAAAGTGCAAAGGCTGGGTTGCAGTTAAACCTCAAGAAAACCAAGATTATGGCAACCAGCTTGATTGATAACTGGCAAATAGAGGGAGAAAACGTGGAGGCAGTGACAGACTTTTATTTCTAGGCTCAAAGCTTACTGTAGATGCTGACTGCAGCCAGGAAATCAGAAGACGTTTACTTCTTGGGAGGAGAGCAATGACAAATCTTGATAAAATAGTGAAGAGCAGAGACATCACACTGACAACAAAGGTCCGAATAGTTAAAGCAATGGTATTCCCCGTAGTAATCTATGGCTGCGAGAGCTGGACCATAAGGAAGGCTGAGCAAAGGAAGATAGATGCTTTTGAACTGTGGTGCTGGAGGAAAATTCTGAGAGTGCCTTGGACTGCAAGAAGATCAAACCAGTCCATACTCCAGGAAATGAAGCCAGACTGCTCACTTGAGGGAATGATCTTAAAGAAAAAACTGAAGTACTCTGGCCACATCATGAGAAGACAGGATACCCTGGAGAAGATGCTGATGCTAGGGAAAGTGGAAGGCAAAAGGAAGAGGGGCCGACCAAGGGCAAGATGGATGGATGGTATTCTGGAGGTGACAGACTCGACCTTGGGGGAGCTGGGGGTGGCGACAACCAACAGGAAGCTCTGGCGTGGGCTAGTCCATGAAGTCACGAAGAGTCGGAAGCGACTGAACGAATAAACAACCAATATGCTACATGATCCCCTTCATGGATCACTGCCTTGTTGTGGCGAAGGGGTTTGCATAACTCAGTGAAGCCATAAGCTATGCCGTGCAGGGCCACCCAAGACGGACAGGTCATGGCAGAGAGTTCTGACAAAATGTGGTCCACTGGAGAAGGAAATGGCAACCCACTCCAGTATTCTTGCCAAGAAAACCCCATGGAACGTATCACAAGGCTAAAAGATATGACGCCGGAAGATGAGCCCCTCAGGTCGGAAGGTGTCCAATATGCTACTGGGGAAGAGCAGAGGGTATTTCCAAGTAGCACCAGAAAGAGTGAAGCGGCTGGGCCAAACCCAAAAGGACACTCAGCTGTGGATGTGTCTGGTGGTGAAAAGAAAATCCAATGCTGTAAAGAACAATATTGTTTAGGAACCTGGAATGTCAGATCAATGAATCAAGGTAAGCTGGAGGTGGTATGACCTCAATCATATCCCTTATGAATATACAGTGGAGGTGAGCAATAGATTTCAGGGATTAGACCTGAAAGACAGAGTGCCTGAGGAACTATGGATGGAGGTCCGTAACATAGTTCAGGAGGCAGCAACTCAATCCATCCCAAAGAAAAAGAAATGCAAGAAAGCCAAGTGGCTGTCTGATGAGGCTTTACAAGTAGCTGAGGAAAGAAGGGAAGCGAAAAGCAAGGGAGAAAGGGGAAGATATATCCAACTGAATGCAGAGTTCCAGAGAATAGCAAGGAGAGTCAAGAACGCCTTCTTAAATGAACAATGCAAAGAAATCGAGGAAAACAACAGAATGGGAAAGACTAGAGATCTCTTCAAGAAAATCGGAGATCTCAAGGGAACGTTTTGTGCAAAGACGGGCATGGTAAAGGACAAAGAAGGCAGGGACCTAACAGAAGCAGATGAGATTAAGAAGAGGTGGAAAGAATACACAGAAGAACTATACAGGAAAGATCTGAATGTCCCTGATAGCCATGATAGTGCGGTCACTGAACTTGAGCCGGACATCCTCGAGAGTGAAGTCAAGTGGGCCTTAGGAAACATTAGTAACAACAAAGCTAGCGGAGATGACAGTATTCCAGCCGAGCTATTTAAAATCCTAAAAGATGATGCTGTTAAAGTGCTGCATTCAATATGCCAACAAATCTGGAACACTCAACAGTGGCCACAAGACTGGAAAAGGTCAGTTTACATTCCAATTCCAAAGAAGGGCAACGCCAAAGAGTGCTCAAACTACCGCACAATTGCGCTCATTTCACATGCCAGCAAGGTGATGCTCAAAATCCTACAAGCTAGGCTTCAGCAGTATGCGAACCGAGAACTACCAGAAGTACAAGCTGGGTTTAGAAGAGGCAGAGGAACTAGAGATCAAATCGCCAACATTCGCTGCATCATGGAGAAAGCAAGAGAATTCCAGAAAAACGTCTATTTCTGCTTCATTGACTACGCTAAAGCCTTTGATTGTGTGGATCACAACAAACTGTGGCAAATTCTGAAAGAGATGGGAGTACCAGACCACCTTACCTGTCTCCTGAGAAACCTGTACGAGGGTCAAGAAGCAACAGTAAGAACCAGACATGGAACAACCGATTGGTTCAAAATTGGGAAAGGAGTACGACAAGGCTGCATATTGTCACCCTGCTTATTTAACTTATATGCAGAGTACATCATGAGAAATGCCGGGTTGGATGAATCAGAGGTCGGAATTAAGATTGCTGGGAGAATTATCAACAACCTCCGATATGCAGACGATACCACCCTAATGGCAGAAAGTGAAGAGGATCTCAAGAGCCTCTTGTTGAGGGTGAAAGAGGAGAGTGCAAAAGCTGGTTTGAAACTCAACATTAAAAGAACGAAGATCATGGCATCTGCCCCCTTCACTTCCTGGCATATGGAAGGGGAAGAAATGGAAGCAGTGACAGATTTTACTTTCTTGGGCTCCAAGATCACCGCAGACGGTGACTGTAGCCATGAAATTAAAAGACGCTTGCTCCTTGGGAGGAAAGCTATGGCCAACCTAGACAGCATAGTAAGAAGCAGAGACATCACCTTGCCGACAAAGGTCCGTCTAATCAAAGCTATGGTTTTCCCAGTAGTAATGTATGGCTGTGAGAGCTGGACTATAAGGAAGGCTGAGCGCCGAAGAATTGATGCTTTCGAACTGTGGTGCTGGAGAAGACTCTTACGAGTCCCCTGGACTGCAAGGAGGTCAAATCAGTCCATCCTAAAGGAAATCAACCCTGAGTGCTCATTGGAAGGACAGATACTGAAGCTGAAGCTCCAATATTTTGGCCACCTAATGCGAAGAGAAAACTCCCTGGAAAAGACCCTGATGCTGGGAAAGACTGAAGGCAAAAGGAGAAGGGGACGGCAGAGGATGAGATGGCTAGATAGCATCACGGATGCAATGAATATGAACTTGAGCACGCTCCGGGAGAGAGCGCAGGACAGGAAGGCCTGGCGTGCTATGGTCCATGGGGTCTCGAAGAGTCGGACACGACTTAACGACTGAACAACAACAACAAAGGATACTTCACTGATACTGTTGTACATCAATAACTTAATCTTAACCATCTATGAAATCTCTTCAGTGCGACTTTTCAACATTGCTTGCTTTGTTGATAAACTCTATGCAGCATACATTTTGTAATGAGATGGCTGACAGAGCACATCATCTACCTGAACCCTAAAATATCCTTTCCCAAAAGATCACTTGCCGAAATTAAAATTCAGGATTGCCAAGGCTCAGAGACAAGAAGAGACAGAAACAAACTGCTGCTTGAGGCCAATTTTACCTGGAACTATTACTGTTGGGTTTTTTGTCACTCTTCCATTCTTCTTCATGGGAAGACAAACTCAGTCCGTCACTTTCTTCTGCCTCCTAGATTAAAATAAATAGGCTGAGAGTCCTAAATTATGTCACAATCTTCACACAGTTATTCATTCTCCTGCTCCTTTACCACTACTAGTTTAAAGCTGTATCAAAGGTTTTAAGAGTAATGAAAACAGAAGAATATCACTTCACTACAATACTTTTTGTGTAACTGAGCTTAGGCTAGAACAGGCCTTTCCTTGCAACAGCATTCAAATCATAAAAGCCAATATACATTTCTAGAGGATTTGTACAAAATTCTGGATGCTAAACAATTTCTTAGGCCAAAGTGCTTCAATAGAAACAAAAATATATCTACTATAAGAGTAACATTTAACTACATCAACTACGAAGGAGACAGTGCTTCAAAACACTTCCTACACAACAGGAAAAGGTATGCCTCTACAGCTTTACCAAGGTTTAACACATGTAGAATTTAAGACATCCAGAACTAGCTGGAATCAGTTCCTACAAATTCATCAGTAATATACTCATTTAATAAACATGACGCAAACTACATTTAAAGAAGAAACTGATTATGTAGTAGAACACATCAATATGCATGACTGAAATATCAGCATCTTGCATGTAATCTATGCTTACAGTCATCAATTCACAGTAACAGACTAATTGTATCTACCTTGCCTTTGCTGGCAACAGCACAGGTTTTCAAAAAATTGGAAGTCAGAATTTCAGGTAGCTCCAATTATTAAAGTGAAATAGAAGTGTTCACCTGTTCTATCAAACCAAAACAGTCATCTACATCTTCACTAGAAGAATCCGATTGTTCAATGTTATTCTGTGCTCTATATGTTGCATATTTACGTCTATAAAGCCTCCTCTTGGATTGCATCAGTGAATCTTCCGAGTCACTCTGAATTAAGAGACATGAAAGAAGAGCCAAGTCAGGGTTGGAAATATGCATTACTGAACTATTGGATTCAATTCCATCAGAACTGAAAGCAAGACAAGTAATTTGTCAAATTCTAAACCAGGGGCAGAATCCAACGGGGCGCTTACACCCCACCACTTCTGTTGCACAAGTGGCCCCCACCACTTGCACAAAGGTGATCTAGCGTTTCCGGGGCAACCTGAAATGAGCAGGAACGCTTGTTTCTGGAAGAAGGCAGGTTGGCGGAGCTCATATAAGGAAGTTCCACCAGCCTGCCTCCTTCCAGAAAAAAGCATTTCTGCTCATTTGGGGGCTTCTCCCTTGCATAAGCAGCGGGTCCCACTTGCACAATGGAATTGGTGGTCCCCACCACTTGCGGAAAGGAATTGGCAGGAGCGTAACCACCCCATTGGATTCTGCCTCAAACATACAGCTAGTCTGGGTGTGTTTCATACAACTTTCTGCAAAAATGACTTAGAGACAAAATGTAACAATCAATCCAAATAACTGGCAGGAAAAGATAATATCCATGCTGCTTACCAGCTACCTCTCCAGTCCAATCAAATACACAGCTCTGATCACTAAACTGTTGCCTGTGACTTAAGTGCTTGGGCTTTCATGATAAATTTCAAATATTTTAAATACACATAACCCTTCTGTGCACAAAACATTTATTCTTGGTTGCAATTTGAACAAGCATACATAGAGGAACAAAGCAAAACATGTACACAGGGTGGTGCTAGTTGTATTTTTCACTGCAGTAGCTTCCACACTCAGCAAGCTTTGCACACAGTTCTTACACAGAAGTAGTTCCTTTGAATTACAGCCTTGTGTACTCTCCATGTTATTTGTAACAAAGAGCTCAAAATACACACACACACACACACACACACACATTTTTTATGGGCATTTCCTACCTTTTCTGAAGACTGAAACAATTTCCTTTTCAGTTCTGTTCTATACAGCCATTTCTCCTCTTCTCCTTTTGCAACTCTATACTCCTCCTGATTTCTAAAAGAAAAAAAAAATATTTTGAAAACTTGTCAGACAAAGCAGAATCACAATTGTGAAAGATAAAGTAGTTACATGAAACAAGTATACACCAGAGGACATGTTTCAAGTTTAGGCCCAGTTGTGCTTCAACTAAGGCTACTCTTTGCCAACAGCACTTTAGTCACTTAAATAACCTCTTTGGCTGAGAATCAGGATAAAAATAAAATAAATATAAGTGTAAACCAAAATGTTATGGCTCCTGCAAATCTAGAATCAGCAGCATGGAGATGAAAGGTGAGAAGAGGGCCTGTTTCTGAGGTCAGAGTAGAAGGGAACAAACTGGCAGCAAATAGACCAGAAACAGTAACTTTACAGTGATCCAGGAAACCTTTTGGGAAATGTAGTTTTCAGGAAGTGAAAAAAGATCTATAAAATCCAAAGATAACCCCCCCCCACAATACTCCCTGCCTGCAGGCTCAAATCTAAAATGAGGCAAATGAGTGAATACTGCTAGCTTCCACAAGAATGTTTAGCTCAATAGGCCCACACACCTGAAAATACTGGATGTTACTTCTGGAACAACTACTCTCCGTCTCCAAGCTTGGAGATCTCTCTCTGTGGCAATCTGACTCCTTGGAGCATTCTGATGCATCTGACGCACACCTTCCACTTGACCACTACGCCTCAAGCCAATATTAGGAGGGGATTGGATATCCAGGCTTGGCCTCCTGAAATCTAAAAAAAAAAAAAAAAGATATTCAGTACAGGTGAGCAAACATTCTAGGAGAAGACAGCTTTAGCATCTTCCGTCTTCTATTAAATAATGTATTTAATATTACAGGCTAGCTATTGTTCTGGGTGACTTGTCACTCTCCGGACCACTCATCAATGTCTAATGAACATAAACAAGGTAATATGAATCAGGTTTCATCTGGCATCAAAATTCAGTAGAACGGTCACACAACTCACCTTCCTGTAACCTAGCAGGTAGAGGTACCTGAATATTTGTAGATAGTCAGGGATGGTAGATTTGAGTCTAGCATACACTGTTTGCACGTACAAGGCCAATATGGTCTCAGATGAAAATTAATAAAAATCAGTCCAGTGTATAAAATCCCAGTAGAAATTAATGCAGGTAAAAATTAGCAGAAAACATTTTGAACAAAAATAATTGCATCTAAGTGTCAAAAGGCAAAGAAAACAGAAAGAGTTAAAAAGAAAAGGACAAATCAAGAACACTTAACCTAATCAGAGCTGTTTATGAGCAAGAATCCAGTATAGGAAAACTAGCTCGGTGCCAAACTAGATTGTAATTATAATAATGGAGAAGTGAAATCACAAAACAAAACCCCCTTCTCCCACTTCAAGAGGAAAAACAAAAACTGGATTTCAGAGTCATCAGAAACAAACAAGAATATGTAAGAAAAGCTGGAGCTAAGAAGCAATAACTAAGTCAGCCTAGTGAAGAAATACAGTCTCTTTTGCACCTCAAAATTGTTTCCTGCTCTGATTGGTTGTTACTTACTTTCTCCCTTCCCCTTTCTCATAACTAAAAATCAGCTCTGTGTTCTCTAATGGGATACTGAGAAAAAAGAACTGTAACTTCAATTTCTCATTGTCGAAAGACAGCTTCCTTTGTTTTGAAGAGGCTGAAGACATCCTAGGTGGCTTATCAGGGAACATTCTAGGCCCCAGAGCCATAGGAAGTATCCAACTTTATATATTCATGGAATGGTTAGTGAATCCCCAAGAATTTCTCCCCCACCCTTCTTGCCAAATGGAGGTGGCAGTCACAAGAGCTTACTTGAAATCCTAGCATGATGAGTATCATTCTGCACAACATTTTGATCACTGGATGAAAATGCCCCTATCTGGACAGGGATAACCTGGCTTCAGTTGTCTATGCTGTGGTAACCTCCAAGTTAGATTACTGCAATGCACCTTACGTGGGTCTGCCTTTGAAGATGGTTCAGAAGCTGCAGCCTGTGCAAAATGCAGCAGCCAGACTGAAAACAAGGACAAGGTCTGAGCATATAAAACTGATTCTAGCCCACTTGTACTGGCTGCCTGTATGGTTTTAACCTATAAAGCCTTACATGGCTCAGGACTGCAATATCTGACGGAGTGCCTCTCCCGACATGAACCTACACATACACTACGTTCAACATTTAAGGCCCTCCTCCAGGTGCCACCTCCGAGGGAAGCTCGGAGGAAAGCAACAAGGGGGAGGGTCTTCTTGGTGATGGCCCCCCAATTATGGCATAATCTCCCCAGTAAGGCCTGCCTGTTATCTTTTTGGTTAAGATCTTTCTCTTCACTCAGGCATTTGGCAGCATATGATGAGGTTAATCAGTTCTTAGATTTGTCTTAATATTGATTGTTTGAAATAAATATAACAAATAGTTACATGTGGTCTCTGTGTGTGCTGTCTGTTTACATTTTTGTCTATAAATGGTTTTACACTTTTTATAATATATATTTTCAATGGTTTTTAATCTCTGTAAACCACCCAGAGAGCTTCAGCTATTGGGCGGTATAAAAATGTAATAAATGAATGAAAAAAGATTTACATGCTAGACTTGTTAACATCAGACCATTTCCCATCAACTCCTCAGGTTTTCCACCAAACTTACTTTAAATTAACTTACTCTGTTGCCACTGACAAGAGTCTCACAATACACAATTTGAAATAAAAGCAGAACATAGCTAGGTTTAGACCAATCTTAAGCTTTAGCAGGTTTTGCTGTAATGGGAGATTTACAAAATTAATGTAAAATACAGGCATGTATACACCTAGAATTTACAACAACAGAAAAGAGTTAGAAAAAAAACTCATGATGCACCTCTAGATGCTTTATTATCCTATGTAGTTTTCAGTATAACACATTCCAATTTAAGTTCTAAAATATATTTAATGGTATTAATCATTTTCTGCTACATGCTTCTGCACTAATAGCCAAACAAACCTTCTGCCTGTACAGTAACATTAGATAGGAATTAGCGATGATGAATTAAGCCGATCCCCTCTCTGAGCAGCATGGAGAAACAGTTTAAGGAACTTCTAGTCCAACTGCAATAGAATGCACCAAATTCACTTGCACTATACACTAACTTTTCTGACTGGATTTAAGAGTTATACTTGCAGACTGGATTAGGTTCTTTCTACAAATGCGATGAAGTGTTTTCTGGGAAATTAAATGGTATTCTAACTGGCTTTTAGACAAATTAGAAAGCACTTAGATCTCAGTAGGACACATCAGTATGCATACTGCACCCATATTAGAAAGAGATACAAATGAGCAACAGACATTTATATTTTTCCTCTAATCTTCAAAGCAAGCACTGACCTCTTCTAGGTGTTCCTTCACCATTTTGTAGTCCAGATGGAAGAATGTCTTGGTCTGTACCAGTTCTTTGGTCTTGTTGTTGCTGCAACTGTCTAATCATGCCATCAAGTATGCTGGGTTCCAGACTTTGTTCATCCTGGTCAGCAGTCTGTTGACCTATTACTTGCTCCACAACATCTCCATCAACTTGCAAAATTCAAAAGCAAAAGCAAATATATATTTAACCATATTAGAACAATTACTAAAATTTTGATCCCATTCTCACCCAAACTCACCAGTATGATATTATAGCAGCAATCCTATGGTCCCTGGGAAACAGAGCATCCCCAGGACCACAGGATATTTCAGATTCGCCCTTCTGAGGCCACAGACACTCCTGTGACCTTGGGAGGGGCAATCCAAGATCAGATCGTTCCCCCCTCCCCCTCACAGCCACCGTGGAAAGCACCATGGCAGCTGCTTTCCAAGGTTGGAAAAGTGACCCTGGCTTACCATGTAGATGTTAAAAAGGGGGCATTCCACTGGGCTGGGAAAGGAGGGGAGACGCTGGGATCCATGGGATCCTATGGCCTCTCCATCACCTGTCCCTGCCCACTACAATAAATGAACTAGATGGGCTCAGAGGCTCATCTAGCTGAATTTTTGTTTTTAAGGAGGAATGGGAGGAGAAAACGCCTCCATCATTCCTCCCACCCTACCTGACTCTTGCAGGCAGGGCTTTGGATAGACTCAGTGTAATCCATAGGATTGTGCTCTTAAAATACAAAGTGCTTTACAATCCTATTTTTGCTTGCCCTCCCAACCATCATGAAAGTCAAGTCAATACTTCATCAATACAGATGAAAAATGGAGACTATTTGTAGCCATGGCCAGAATTTAGAGTGGCTAATGTTGCTAGTTTTTCCCCGTTAGCCTTCCTTTAAGAAAGTGCCTTCCAAAACCTCCAAACTGCTCTTTACATTTCTGAGTTCAAAAAGCAGTTTAGAGACTAGGTTGACAAATAAATTTAAAAAGAGAAACCTAGGAGAAATATCCAAGGTTATACCTTATCCTCAAAATGCATTTGGGGGCGGGGGAGGGAGCCTAAATTCGTGCCTACCTCAGAACTTGCAAAAACCATTATAAATGAATACACAGGGAAAATACACTGGGTGAGTACACTGCTTAAAATCCCAGCTTTAGACAATCTAATTAGCTTATAACTATCTGCTTTGAGACTTGACAGCTTTTCAATTTGAGTTAAACACATTACTACAAGTTCGCAGCATTAAGGGTCAGTATAATTAACCAGTTAAGCTGCACAGAACTGCACTGGGCCCAACAGCTATTTGTATTGAGCAAGGCATAACTAACATTACATAGCCTAACCATATAAATAACACAACCCAGCTACTTTAAAGCTCTATCATAGGTTCACATCTATTTCTTTTATATTATGTCATGTTTTGATATTAGACTTAGAACCAGAGGCTGAAAACTGCCATTCGTACTTGTTGCTACATATCCCAGCTGAGGAATCAGATGTTCATCTGCACAATTCTCTCTCCCTGGTACCAACCGCTGGTATTTTGTTGGGTGGGGGTTTCCATCCACATCTACCAAGAATGGCGGGGGCATGAGGTGAGGAGCCTGTTGAGTTTGCTCATCTAGGACATAATTGTTAGAATCTCGAATCAGTGGTCGGTAGTCAGTATGGAAGAACATCTGATCAGGAATCTAGAAAGAAATGAAGCTTATATATAATCAACTTTGAAGGAAAAGAAGAGACATTAGAAATTACAGTAAGTTTAACTCCAGAAGAATGAAGGAAGAGGTGGACTTCCAGCTAGTGCCAGAAAGCTGTAATTTGTTCTATGAGGAATATGCAATGCATTTCAACCACAGGTCTTCCTCAGGGGGAAAGAGTCTTCATGCATCTTATTCCAATCCAGCAAAAACAGCTCACTCAAGAATATGTTTCTTAAATATTGCTTTCTAGCATCTGTAAGAGATCCATTTCTTCCTCTATTCTAGTTTCATCACCATGAAAAGCAACATTTCGCCCATTAACAAAATTCCCTACTAAATATTTTTGGTGTACCACATGGGATAGTATATTTGGGACATTCAGGGTGACCATTTTGTAAGACCTTGCCAAATCCAGGTTGAGCATGTAGGACTATATAGGGTTCAAAGTTTTGGGTCAATATATAGGCCCAATACCAAGTAGTTGAGCTGTCAGTTTTACACTTTCATCAAGGGACAATCCTAGTATAACACATTGTTAAAAACAGCATACGTTAAAAAGATAATTAATGTTTTAAATTTGTATAATGACAAAACACCTTAATACACATGCCTTTATTAGAATACTGAAGTAGGGTTTTAACTTTAAAAGAATAAAACTCTTTAGAAGGACAGGACCTTTGAGAATGGAATAAATCTTAGTAATACACCTGAGTTAAAAAATGGCCTTCTAAAAAAATGCCCCTCAGTCTCAACCCCTCCAAGTAAGTTTTACCCCAACAGACTGATCAACTAATGCTTTAGCTCCAACCCACTGACCTGGTTTGCATGATCATCACAATTTAAACAAGCCTTGTTTAAGCTGTGGCATGTGATGGGTGGGATTTAAATAATCACTGCCCCGGTGCAGCTTGTCATGTTTTATGAACCCAGGTGGCATGGCTTGTTGGAGGTTATTTGAGGTTGCTTAATCCCCCAACAAGCCATGCTGCCTGGGTTCAGACAACAAAACAAGCTGCACTCAAGCAGTGATTATTCAAATCATGTCTGGCACATGCTCCAGCTTAAACCCACTGTGGTGATCATGTGAACTGTCTCACTGTAGTTTATTAGAGCATGAAGAATGACATGCTGGAGCATTCCTCTCTCTCATGGGCCCAGCCTGAGAGATTTCCTGGTCTGTTGAATTATAGTTCCTAATTATATCCAAACCAGGGAACTGTGGTTTAAGCACTGCCTACAAAATGGCCATTGTTTGATCCCGTTTGCAAACTAGGCTTTGTAAGCAGCATTTAAAGCAGAATTTCCCAGTTCGGACATTACAGGTAACTGATTTAACAGACCAGGCACTTGCCAAACAAGCTCAAGAGCAGAAGGGAAAGCTCGAGTTCATCTGCACTCTAAACAACTAACAGGGTTACATCCAAACTACAGTGGGGAGAAAAAGTTTGTGAACCCCTTAGGATTGTCACATATTTACAACTTAAAATATTAGATTTCAATCTAACCCCATAATCCTAGAAAAAGAACGATAACCTGATTAAACAAATGACACACAAACTTGATGCTTTTTCAACATTTATTTATCCGCAACTGATTCGACATTTAATATCCATATGTGAAAAAGTACGTGAACGTTTAGGTTCAATACTTGGTGGTACTCCTTTGAGCAGCGATGACTTCAAGTAAACTGTTCCTGTAACTGTTGGTCAGTCTCTCACATCAGTTTTGAGGCATTCTGGCCAATTCCTCCTTACAGAACTGCTTCAACTCAGTGACATTTGAGGGCTTCCTTGCATGAACAGCTCGTAGGTCCTATGAACAGGTCCTGCCTATGAACAGAACCTATGAACCGGTCCTGCCTATGAACAGGTCCTGCCACAACATTTCAATGGGGTTTAGGTCCAGACTTTGACTAGACCTTTCAAAAACACGGAATTTCTTCTTCCACAGGCATTCTTCTGTAGATCTGCTTGTATGTTTAGGATCACTGTCTAGTTGCATGACCCACGTTTGGTTCAGCTTCAGCTCACAGATGGATGGCCTAACATTCTTCTCTAGAATCTTCTGATGGACTGCAGAATTCATGGTTGTGTCAATGATGGCAAGCTGTCCAGGTCCTGAGGCAGCAAAGCAGGCCCAAATCTTCACATTTCCACCGCCATGCTTGACAGCTGGGATGAGGTTCTTCAGTTCAGACCCAGTGTTAACTTTTTGCCAAACATAATGTTTCTCATTGAGGCCAGGAAGTTCTACTTTTGATTAGTCTGTCCAGAGAGCATTGTTCCAGAAGTCTTGCGGATCACCTATGTGATCTTTAGAGAAATTCAGACAGGAAGCAATGCTCTTTTTAGAGAGCACTGGTTTCCTCCTGGCTATCCTCCCATGAACACCATTCTTGTTCAGTCTTTTGCTGATCATGAATCATGAGCACTCACATTAGCCAAGGCGAGACTGGCCTGCAGATCCTTGGATGTTACCCTGGGGTTCTTTTTGACTTCTTGGATGATGCGCTGGTTTTTTCTTGGGGAGATTTTTGTAGGATGACCGCTCCTAGAGCAACTGTGGTCTTGAACCTTCTCCATTTGTAGACTGTCTGACAGTGGATTGGTGGACCCTCAAATCTTTAGAAATAGTTTTGTAACCCTTTCTAGACTGATGAACAGCAATTAAGTGTTTTTCTGAGGTCCTCAGATATGTCTTTTGATGTGGCATGTCATATTTCCACACAACTGTATAGTGAAGACCAAACCCACAAAGCTTCTGATCCTTTTATAGGGTGGGGCCTCCCAAATTCATCCTTGAAGATCTATCTAATTACTTAAACACCTGACTCTAATTATTCCCTTTAATTGAGCTGATGCAACCAGGGGTTCACTTACTTTTGCACATACCCTGACTCTTAAGAATTCACTGCTTGCCCAATTTATAATCATTTTATTTCACAAGACACGGAATTGGTTAATACAAACCCAATCGGATATTTAGAAAAGGACTGGTTTTGATTCACAAAATCTATCATGGTAAAACTATGGAATTTCCATAATTATCATAAGGGTTCACAAACTTTTTCTTGCCACTGTTTGTCTGACACTTGAAGGTCTACATCAAACACATGAAGCAAAAGACAAGCTCAGGGGAAACAGAAGGTTAGTATTAAATATATTTATGAACATCACTAACTTTACTGGCAATGCTGACTGGAAAAAGCTACTATTAAACTGAAATACCTTTTCATAAGGTTTGTTACAACCAAAGCCAAATATCAAGAGATGCCCATGAGAATCTGTACAGGCAAAGTGTTGGCCATCTGATGAAAATTTGCAATCGAAGACAGCACCATGACCTTGTCCTTCAATCTAAATCAAAACAAAAAGAATTGAAAAGTATTCTGACAATCTTTAAAGAATCACAGGAACATAGGAAGCTGCTTTATACAAAATCAGACTATAGTCCAACTAGCTCAGAATTATTTACTCTTACTGGAACTTACTGGGTTCTTTGTCAGCCCTACCTGGAGATACCAATAACTGAAACCATCTGCTCCACCACTGAGCTACAGCCCTTCCCCAATTGACCAACATTCCATTAGAGCAGGGGTGAGCAATCTATGACCCTAGGCCCAGTTTAATGTAGGCTTCAGCCTAATTTCAGAAGTCCCCTGCAACCAATCAGTTCAGACCTCTGGCAAGAGCAATCTGTCCCTCTCCCAGGAGCCCCCAGGAGAGAAGAAAAAAGGAATAGTCCCATCCACCTTTGGCTCAGCCTCGCCCACTCCTAGCAAGCAGCCCCCTGGCAGAGTATCCTTAATGGAATGCAGCTCTCAACAGCAAAAAGTTTCCCACCCCTACATTAGAGAATCTGTCTCATTTCTTAACAGTAACACTCAATTCTTATTATAGTCTACAGTACTTTCAATGCATTATATTAAGTTCTTAAATCTATAATGTGATATGCATGTGGAATTATCACTAGAAAAGATGACATCAACTGGAGGACTAGAAGCAACTGTGACATTCAAGAGACCCAGAACTGTCACTTGAGGCACAGGTGAACTCAGTGGCATGGAGCACTTTTTATCAGCTTAGGCTAGTATACCAACTATGCCCTGATCTGGACAGAGATAGCCTAGCTACAGTTATCCATGCTCTGATAACTTCTCGTCTGGATTACTGCAATGTGTTATACGTAGGGCTGCCTTTGAAAACGGTTGGGAAACTTCAGCTGGTCCAAAACAGGGCAGCAAGACTGTTTACAGGGACTGGCCAACGAGCTCATATTACGCTAGTACTTTTCCAGCTGCACTGGCTGCCAGTCCATTTCCAGGCCCGATTCAAAGTGTTGGTATTAACATTCAAAGCCCTAAATGGCTTGGGGCCAGGTTATCTGAAGGATCGCCTCCTCCCATATGTGCCTGCCCGGACCTTAAGATCATCCTCAGCGACCCTCCTCTGTGAGCCCCTGCCAAAGGAAGTGAGGCAGGTGGCTACTAGGAAGAGGGCCTTTTCTGTTGTGGCACCCCGGCTGTGGAATGAGCTCCCTGGTGAAGTTCGCCTGGCACCTACATTGTATTCCTTCTGGCGCCAGGTGAAGACCTTTTTATTTTCCCAAGCATTTTAGCTTTCTAGACTTTTAGCTTTGCTGTTTTAAATCTGTATTTTAAATCTTTGCATTGCTGCTAGGTTTTACACTGGTTTTATTCTGGTTGTATTGTTATATTGTGGTTTTAATGTTTTTATATTTTATACTGTTTTACTGCGTGCTTGTTGGTTTTAATTTTTGTGAACTGCCCAGAGAGCTTCAGCTATTTGGGTGGTGTAGAAATGAAATGAAATAAACAAATAAATAAATTTATAGCAAATCATAAAAGGCAAGCACTTAAATGAAATGCTGTACAAAACAGCCCTTTTAAAATCCACTAGTTTACACACTGCAAGAAGACAGGAAACTCGTATATGATCACAATTGTTCACACAAATGGATGTATGTTGGACACAGAAGAAAAAAAAAAAGGAACACACACATTGCTGAAAGAGAAATAATTTTAACATGAATACTTACTATGTTAAAATAATGCTTCATTTGAATGCCTTTTGTTATATCCCAGATAAAGATATTGCCATCATGCCCTGCAGACAACATAATCCTGGAATCAAATGGGTGGGGCTCCAAAACGAACACTTCATCCACATGCCCCTTTTGAATAGGAGTAGATACATGAATTAGTTATGAAGGTAGCTGGAATGCTAATTTTAGTGACAGCGACTTTGGAATACTATGGCGTGAAATTGTATATGATAAAAATATCTGACCAATTTTTATATTAAATATCACTTTCTGAAAACAGTATTTTAGAAAACATAGCAATCATTGCATACCGTGAGATCATGAAGCAGCTGTCCAGTATAAGAATTCCACACTTTGAGCAGATGATTGTTCACTGCAGTAGTCACCAAATTATCATTTTGACTCCAAGCTATCATGGTCACTTTGGGCTTCATAAATTTATCCTCTTCTGAACACAAATCACTATACCAAATAAAATGAACTATTTAATAGTTTAAAGCTTTATTTTAAATATGTTAAGTCTGGCAACAAAACGGAATTAAGAGACAGGTTGCTTACCTGTAACTGTAGTTCTTCGAGTGGTCAACTGAGCATTCACGCATACGAACTCTGTGCCTGTGCAGAGCCCCATTCAGAAAACTTCTATAGCTGAGGAATTTTTGGTGGGAACCCTCCCCCGCCATCGCAGTGTGCATGTCCCTGGCAGGCTCCTACTTATTCCCTCAGTTCCTTGAGACCGATCATTGTAGCCTCGGATCCAAGAGAATCCTCAAGTATCAACACATATTGACATTGACACCCAAGTGGGGATCGTGGGTGGGCTTTGTGAATGAACAGATGACCACTCGAAGAACTACATTTATAGGTAAGCAACCTGTCTTTCTTCTTTGTGGTCTCTGTGCATCATACATATGGGCAAATAGGAAGCTGACTGGAGGTGGGTCGGTGTCTATTGCAACACAGTGGACAAAGCAGCACGCCCGAATGAGCAGTCAGCTCTGGCCCATACATCCAGTCAGTAGTGGTAGATCAATGGTTTTGACCAGGTCGCAGCTCTACAGAGTTCCAGAATGGCAACTCCCATATCAAATGCTACCCACATAGCCATCACACAAGTTGTGTGAGCTTGAATGGGGCACACCGTTCGAGACCAGTCAACTCATATGCAAGACCTATTGCCTGGAGGCAAAATGTTGCAAAATGTTGGGAGGCAACATGAGGCAAAATGTTGTTGGGAGATGTGACGACCTTTGTTCTTGCAAATATAACAGATGTAGAGACTGTCTGCCTCAGCCTGCGACTTATAAAAAGCCAGCACCTGACGAATGCCAAGGGTGTAAAGTGTCAACTTCAGCAGGGTAGAAGAGAAGAAAAGAAGGCAGGATAAATCATATCCTGATTGGGATGAAACTGACACCGCTTTAGGTAGAAAAGTGACATCTGGATGAAGGTCCACCTTATTCCAGTGAAAAATAAGGTGGGTCCACACACAGTGCACACAACTCACTGTCATGCCTGGCCAATCTAATGGCTACTAGAAATGCTGTTTTGAAGAAGGAGGAAATCCACCACTGCGAGTGGCTCAAACGGCCTGGTTGTTAACGCCTGTAACACAACAGACAGACTCCCAACTCAGTACCGTATGTCAGACTGGAGGTACAAGATGTCGAATTCCATGAAGGAACTGCTTAGCCAGTGGAAGGCTTACAAGCGGCATCGAGGATCCTCTGTACCGCAGCCAGGATGGGGGTGATAGTACTGATCATTTGGAGAGTGTGGAAGTCTGGGTGTTGGACTTTCCCTCCATCCCAAGTGAGTAGATTTGGGATCACCAGCAGTTGAATGTAGTCGGTCTGTGCTAGACAGAGAAGAGGGGCAAACCAGGTTGCCTCAGCCACCATGGCATGATCAGAATACAGTTCATTCCATCTGTTCCAACCTTTGCCAGTGTCAATCTTGGTGTCAAGGGGAAAGAAGGAAACAAAAAGAACAGGGCGCCTTCCCATGTGAAAACAATGGCATCCCCTATGGAGCTCAGTTCCAGATCCGCCCTGCAGCAGAACATTGGACAAACGGCATTCTCACTCTGTGCAAATAAATCCAGTTAGTGTGCCCCAATGTAGGAAGAGATCTGCCAGTACCACTCTATGCAGCTCACACCCGTGGGAGGCCAGGAACATTGACTGATCTGATCTGCAAGAATGTTGTTTGTATAGGCATCATGGATCTCTACCAGTGCAATCCGACAGGGGACAACAAATGGAAAATCTGAAGGGCGAGATCAACAAGATGACGAGACAGCATTCTTCCCTGCTTGTTCAGGTAAGCGACAACGGTCGTATTGTCCAAGACCACCTGAACAACTCCAGCTCGAAAGCTCTGAGCACCTCGTCAATGACCATCAACTCCACCATATTGATATGTCTCGTGGCTTCTGAACCTACCACTGTCCTTGCACTGTCAGCAGCCCACAGCAGGCACTCCATCCTGAAAGTGATGCGTCGGTGGCCAGGACATGAGATGGAGAAGGCTGCAGGAATGGCATATCATGCAGGAAGTTGGTGCTGTGGGTCCACCAGCCCAGCAAGTCTTTAACCAGATTGGGAATCCAAAGCCAGTACATCCCACATCCCCTATGGGATCGAAAGCTTGGATAAAGCAATTTTGCAGTACCCTTGTGTGAAGATGAGGGTACTACACAACTGATGTTGTTGTGGCCATCAATCCCAGGAGACACTGGACTTTACCACCATAGTATTATAGCCGTCAATCAGTTCCTTCACCACAGCAATTAAGGACCGAGCCTTGTCTTGTGGAAGGAATGCCCAGCCAACCTCCGAGTCTAATTGCGCTTCAATGAACAGGAGCTTCTGTGTCAGCCTGAAGTTCTATTTCTCTACATTTATGTAGAGCCCGAGGGTGTCTAACAGGCCATAAGTCATGTTGATCAACTGAAGAAGATCCCACCTGGTAGAAGCAATCAGCAGCCAATCATCAAGGTAAGGGTAGAACTCTATCCCTTGGACCCTCAAGAAAGCAGTCACCACTGCCATGCACTTCGTGAAGTCCCTTGGCACTGTGGTGAGCCCAAAGGGCAACACATGAAACTGGCAAGTGTTAGTACTGATGGCTAAGTGGAGGAAGCACTGGTAAGTCCTCTCAGTAGCAATGTGAAAATACGAGAACCAGTCTCCTTTGCAAAGCAGTGAAAGGACCAAAGGATCCATACCATATGGAACTTCTTGGATGTGATGAAGGATCAGATGAAGCCCTCCATCCTTCTTCAGCACCATAAAGTACCAAGAACAGAAGCCATCATGGAGTCAATGGGATGGTACACGTACCATAGTCCCTTTCACCAAGAGCACTTCTACTTCATTCTGGAGTGCTGGCGAATGGGTTGTCGATTGAATGACAATGAGTGGAGGGAGAGCATTGAACTTGGTTTGGTAGCCCTTCCAGATGAGAGAGAGGACCCAAGAGTCTGATGTTATGCTGGACTACACCAGCAGGAAAAATACAGGAAAGTCTACTTATTTAAAACATTTCTTGGCCGCCTTTCAGGTCAGAAGCCCTCCCAAGGCAGCTAACAGCAATACATAAAAACAGTTAAAGTATTAAAAGTGATAATAACATAAAAACAATACAAGCCAACAATATAACCAGCAACAATGTTAACAGCAGTTAATAGCAACAACAGCAGACATATCTACAGAAGACTACTGTAAAATAATATGTTTTCAAGGCCTTCTTAAAAGCCTGCAATGACAGATTATGGTGGACCTCTGACGGCAGCTTGTTCCAAGGGTGTAGGGCCACTGCAGAAAAGACCCTCTCCCGTGTGATCACCCACCTGACTGCTCTCACGGGTAGGCAAATGAGAAGGGCCTTTCTTTCTGAATTTGAAGTGCAGACAGGCTGATATGGGTGAAGGCAGTCCTTCAAGTAACTTGGTCCCAAACCATTTAAGGCTTCAAAGGTGAAAACCAGCACTTTGAATTGGGCTCAGAAACACACCGGAAACCAGTGCAGCTGATGCAATATAGGCATTATGTGATTAAAGTGCCATGCCCCCACCAACACTCGGGCAGCCACATTCTGCACAAGCTGGAGTTTCCGAACCGTCTTCAAAGGCAGCCTCATGTATAGCACCTTACAGTAGTCCAGCCTGGATGTGACTAGTGCGTGGATAACCGAGGCAAGGTCTGTCCTCTCCAGATAGGGCCGCAGCCGCTGTACCAGCCTAAGCTGGTAAAAAGCACTCCTGGACACTACAGCCATCTTGGCTTCCCCAGTTAGCTCAGAGCCCAGGAGGACTCTCAGACTGCACACTCGGTCTTTCAGGGGGAGTGCAACCCCCTCGAAGACCAGTTGTAAACCTCCATGTAGTTGGTTTTCCAACCCACAGTACCTCTGTCTTGTCTGGATTAAGTTTCAGCTTGTTTGCCCTCATCCATCCCAAAACAGCCTCCAGACACTGGTTCAAGAGTTCCACAGCCTCCCTGGGATGTGCAGATGGAAACAAGGGGTAGATCTCAGTATCATCCGCATACTGATGACATTTGAGCCCAAACCTCCTGATGACCTCCCCCAGAGGTTTCATGTAGATGTTAAAATTTCTGAAGATGGGGCGAAGAACAGAGGAATGAAGACAGAAAGGGAAGCGTCAAAAAGTGACGTTTGTTATCCCCGTCACCCCTCCCGCAGGGGCCACAACATTTGGATGCCAAATGGTTTTTCAGTGTGGAAGTCGGATGTCTCTAAGCTTGCCCAGCCCCAGACTGTTGGTGGTAAGGATAGGAGGCTGGACAAGACCATCAGTGTTGTTTGTACTGAGTGGGTGGCTGGCCCAACCCCATCCAGGGTGCAGTGTTTTTTACCTTCTGTACAGAATCCATGGCCTTGTTGGTCATTGCACTGAATAACCCTTGCCCATCAGAGCGTCAATCTTCGATACAGGATCGGGGCACTTAAGACAACCCTGCAGACCTCAGCCAGGCATGCCATCTCAAAGCCACCACACCAACCATGGCTTTGGCATTGCAGTTGACTTGGTGTGGGAATTATTAATCTGTTGCCTAGACAGGAGCATAGCCTCACCCTGAAAAATCCAGGCCAAATCTCTCTTTGTCCTCAGGAAGATGATCAAACAAGTTCTCCATTTTCTCCCCCCAAAAACAACAGAGAGAGCCATCACCACCTGGTAGTTGGAATCTTTGCAACCCAAAGTGGCAGAGGAATAGGTTCTCCTGTGTATTACACCTAACAGCCACTATTCCTTGCCCATGGGCTTGAAGACCCTTCAAGTCTTGTCCTGAGAACCTCTGACGATTTAGAGTTAGGAGCAGGGTGTGTGAACATGAGTACCACATCTTTTCCCTGGATGCGATACATGCCTTCCAGGCTTTTAGATCTAGGATACATCAATGGTGGGGCCTTCCAGGAATGCTGGATAGTCTGAAACAGTGTCAGAAGAAGTGGGATCACCACCAGAGCAGAGGTCTCAGTATGGACCATGCCAAACACCAGATCCTTGACCCTAGAACTGGGTTGCTGTGTTTCCAAGCTCAAGGTCTGTGCCATGCTAGTCTGAACATTGACCCAAATCCTCAGATGGAGAAGCCAGGTCCTGGGCACCTACTGCCGTCTCAGGGAATGAGATGGAAGGAGCTAAAGATAAGTGTGATGTCGAATCAGACCGATACTCATCCATACCAGACACAAACATGGTTGCAACTAGATTAGGCTGTTGAGAGCACTGGCTGGACTGTTATCACAGGCTGTACTTCCAAGGGCTCGAATGTAGTGGGAAGAGTCATGCAATGCTCCACCAGGGGCAATGAATGTAAAGCACACAGTGAAGGTAGCATGGATGAAAGCAGGCAGGCAGACGGCTATTAGTGTCGGCTGGACAGGTACTGACAAACACCTCAGGAGAGGCACAGCAGTGGCGCTAAAAAGCGTTTGTCATCGAAAGGCCTCGAGACGGTTGCCAAAGATGTGGGTTGGTGTCAATAAGGGTCAACCCAAGAACCATCAGTGCAGTTGTAGTAATACTCACTCCTGCTATCTTCCTATATCTGATCTTCCCAGACACAAGGTCTCCTGTGAGGCATATCCCAATTGCACCATCTATCCCATTTGGAAAACAGCAATCAGGACCGATACCTGGGCCATTCGTAGAATCTAGGGGCATGTCCCCTGCATACCAAGTAGCCAGAAAACATTGAGTTCAGAGACCCAGCACACCGTGGAGATGGCTGCCCGTATCAAAGGGATCGATCTTAACCATCAGTCACCATCCAAGTGAGCTGCGGTGTCCAAGAGCTGTCTTTTATTTGCCCTCCAGTGTAGGTGCTATTGGGATTGGGTCTTGAATTGGTACAGACTGTTGTATCAGCAAGTACAGTAACTGCAGTGTAGTGGGGAATCGCACTGGTGCGATTGATAATGACTGCCTCAGTACTCAATATTGAGTTGACCCTTTTCTTAGAGTCCTTTTTCTTCTTCTTAGGCTCAGAAGATTTTGGAGTTGTTGCCAAAGATAGTGTCAATGACCACCGAGGTGTAGGTGGGTCATGTTGGCTCGGAGATCACCCAAGTGTGAGTGGTCAGACTGGTTCCATGACCGCCCAGCAGGTAGGTCACTTCATCCTGTAGGCAAAGTCTGACCTGGGGGTGGGGGGTGAGGCAGACTCCGATACTTGTACAGAGCGCACTGAGGATGGTGCTTCTGAGAGATCCTCCAACGGGTCAGCCCTGGGCCATAGGTTTTGCCAGCACTTCTACAGCTTCAAGTGTCTTCTTCCACAACACAGTACAAAGTCTGTCAGACCAATGGCACCTAGCCTGCTTTGTAAAAGCCTGGCAATGTGTATAGGTGACCACCTTGTGTCCCCCTTCAAGACGAAGAGGCAGAGGGAATGGCCATCCATGGGTGGCAGCTTACTTCCACAACGGACACACTTGTGGAAAGGGGCCAGTAGGGCCATATACCTGGAAGCGATAAGGCATTCACAAAGATAGCAGAAAATAAGTAATAAAATGTAAAAGACTGAAATAACGACAGAAGAATAAAACCTCAGCAGTTCGCAGAAATTTGCTTACTGAACGGAGAGACGTTCCCAGTGAGGCTACCACAATAATGGTCAAAAGAGAAGTGAGGGAATACGCGGGAACCTGCCAAGGGCATGCACACTGGGACAACGGGGGAGGGCTCCCGCCAAAAATTCCTCAGCTAGAGAAATTTCCTGAACAGAGATCTGTGCAGGCACAGAGCCCACATGTGTGATGCACAGAGACCACGAAGAACTAAAACTGAACTGATCCAGTTGTCAAATAAAAATTAAACCTACAACTATTGATACAGAGATGTAGCAAACTATCCCAAGACAGCATTTAAAGTTAAGCCTTTTGAAATACAAGCGTCAGACTATATTGGGGATCTTGTTACAGAGAAGGGTAAAACAAGCATTTCACTACAAGCAACTAAACCCATAAAAGCCATGACTATTTTCAAGTGAAAACAAGCCTAACACTCCCACACAACTATGCACAAACTTCAATATAAGGGCTTTTCATTTTTTTTTTATTATTCAATTTATTAATCGCCCATCTGGCTGGTCACCCAGCCACTCTGGGCGATGTACAACATATAATAAAAACAGTTTAAAACAATAAAATTCTACAATAAAAACATTTTCTAAAATACCCTAACCCACCCCAAATGCCTGCCTGAACAACAACGTTTTTAATGCATGACGGAAGCTCATTAAAGAGGGGGCATGACGGAGTTCCCTAGGGAGGGAGTTCCACAGAGTGGGGGCCACCACAGAAAAGGCCCTCTCCCTCGTCCCCACCAGTCTAGCTGTCCTGGCTGATGGGACAGAGAGAAGGCCATCCGAGGCTGATCTTGTTAAGCGGCCTGTCTGGTGCTGCTGGAGGCGCTCCTTAAGCGCCTTAAGGAATACATTTGACCACAGTATTCAGAAGCTTTCTCCAGATTATAAAGTTGTAGCAGATTTCACAGTCACTTACTACCAAAACTGCACAAATCAACTACACTATACCTACCCAGGTAATTTGTCAGCCATGTCCAACAAAACGCTCTTCCACTCAGCTTGCTGGAATTGCCAGATTCGGGCTGTTCCATCTCTGCTGCCACTTATGAACCTTGGCATAAGTTTAAAAGATACTATGTGACATACAAAAGATAAGCATGGTGTTCAGATTTAAAATAGCATCTTTCATGAGTACTTAAATATACTTACTTGCATATACAAATAGGAGTATGAATGGAGCACAATATCATCCAAAGCAGGGGTGGGCAACATATGGCCCTCCAGATGTTGTTGGACTAGCAAGTCCCATCAACCCTTACCACTGGCTATGCTAGCTAGGGCTAATGGGAGTTGCAGTCCAACAACTGGAGGGCCATAAGTTGCCCTGCCCAACTCCAAAGGCTGACCTCCATCCATATCCAAACACACGTCCTATGGGCATGGGGAAGAATTGCACAGGATGTTGGGCAGTGCTGGTGGTTTCTGGCTCTGCCACTTAACATATGAACCATAGAAATAACAACAGGCTTACTCTCCCCTCTCTCATCTTTTCCCCCCAGTCAAACACACACTTTTGCTATAAGTAGTAAAGTTTCACCATCTAAAAGCACATATACAACTGTACCAAAAGCTCTCTCTAATCAAATACTAAAACAAGTATTTTTCTGTTGAAGGTAATAGGTGCGTTTGTGATACAAAGTCATACTAATGCGGCCTCCATGAGGTCTTCTTCCCACAAACTACAAATTATTCAGTTATGGCAGCCACTAAATAAAGGCCGTGCAGTGCATCTCAGAACTGGATGCCTGGTGCTTTTCTGGACCAAGCTAATATATGTCCTCTCCTCATTACATGACTGCACACACATACCATTTCTTACACTGAAGGAAATGCATATACGAAATTAATCTTGTGTGAACAACACTGAAGCTATACTCCTCTACTCTCAATTGAAATATCTTAAAAGGCAAAGATTAGAAGAAAAAATTATTGGACTGTTTCCTGGGGTTAAAGCTATTAGCCAGTCATTATGGAAAAGACTCAGTCGTGAGGCTGTTAAAAAGCCTTAAAGAATAGCATTCCCAGAGGATATATTGTAAACACTGATCCTTGCTACAAAGGAAAAGAGGAGACTTAAATCTGGTGAAGGTAACTGGAATTTTAACAATATCTAGATGGTCAAAGTCTTTTTGTGAGCACAAATAAAGAGGTGGAATAAAAATTCTGCACATTGTTCAATATGAGTATGCAACAGAAGGAACTGTTTTTCCCCATATATTACAGTAGTGCTAGATTTTCTTAAAGCTCTCTAGTGTACTACTTTTTCACTTAGCTTTATAAACCTACCTATCATCACCATTAGAAAACTGAATGCTGTCAACTTTATCCTGCAAGAGAGAATGATACGTTAAAATACAATGCAAACAATGCTAATTAAATGCTTTAAATCACCAAACTACTGTTTGATGCAAACAAGGAATTTTCATTCTAAAGATTATAATGGACTATCAACATAAAGTAAAGATCTGATTATTCTCCAGGTGAGAGTTAAGAACCTAAGAAGAACCTTTCTGGGTAAGAACAAATGTCTACCAAGTCCAGCTTCCTGTTTTCCACAGTGGGCTAACCAGATGTGTCTGGGAAGTCCACAACCAGGGCATGAGGACAACAGCTCTCCCACTGCTCCCCTGCAACGGGTATTCACTGGCATACTGCCTTAGAACCTGGAGGTTCCATACGGCCATACCATACAGGTGACTAGTAGCCACCAACAGACCCATCCTCTATGAATCTTTCCAACCCCTTTTAAATCTATCACATTTTATACCAGTAAATTCCTTAAATTAATCACATATTGTGTGAAGTACTCTTTTTTAATCTGTCCAGAATCTTCTGCTAATCAATTTCAAAAGGTACAGAAAAGGGCAACTAAAACAGATCAAGGAGCTGGAGCAACTCTCCTTTGAGGAAAGGTTACAGTATTTAGGGCTTTTTAGCTTGGAAAAAAGGCAAGTAAGGAGCAACACAATAGAGGTGCATAAAATTATGCATGGTGTGGAGCAAGTCAATAGACAAGTTTTTTCTCTCTTACACACGTAATACTAGAACCCACTGTCATCCAATGAAGTTGAATGGTCAGATTAAGGGACAGATTAAAAGAAGTACTTCACACATCACATAGTTAAACTATGGAATTCACTAACATAAGATGCAATGATGGCCACCAACTTGGATGGTTTTAAAATGGAATTAGACACATTCATGGAGGATAAAAACAAATTCATGGAGAATAAGGCTATCAATGGCTACTATTATTGTCTCTATATATCATCTCATTAGAGGAAATATGCCTCTATATGTCAGTTGCTGGGCAACATGAGTGGAAGGATGCTATTGCATTCATCCTGTTTTGGGCTTCCCACGGGCATCTGGTTAACCACTGTGTAAACAGGATGCTGGACTAGAGAGACCCTTGATTCCACATGACTCTTACGTTCACTGGATGAGCCAAGCTCTAGTACTGTAAAAGAGGCAAAAATTATATCCATTTCTCCACACCATGTATAATTTAAATGCCTATGATGTCCCCTCTTAGTTGGTTTTTTCCTAAGCTACCACACACACACACACACACACACGTACGTAGCCTTTCCTCTTAGGGAAGGTGCTCCAGACCACTACTCATTTTGGTTGCCCTTTTCTATACCTTTCCCAGATCTACAATGTCCTTTTTGAAATGGGGTTCTCAGAATTGGAATTTCGTGTACAAATATGACTGCACTATAAGTTGTGTAAGGGCATTATGACTCTGGGAGTTGTGTTCAGATACCTTTCTGAATAATTCCTAGCATAGATTTTGCCTTTTTCACAGCTGCCAAACATTGGGTCAACTCAGCAATTTTTCTCAAGACACTTCACCAAGAAGATCCTCAGTAGTAAATGTAATATTGATAGGACAAATTGTATTGTTCTTAACATATTATTTGTCCTTCATAATGGTGTAACACTAAAAAATCCACTCCACTTAACCACAGAGCTGGTTCATACAGCTCTGTAATTCACACTTGGTTACCAGTTGTAATCCCAATTTGTTTCAATTTTCAATGCTGTTTTGCAGAAGAACTATACTAGAAATAATTAATAGAAGCAGCCTAAAGGGATCTTTGCATTTCAATTTTTTAAAGAAATATTAAAATTAAAAGTGCAGTAATTTGATATGTAAAATGTACTCACTTTGCTAGTTTCAACTAGCAAAAAGTCCTCTCAAATATGGTTCAAATAGTCAGTAGTATGTAGATATCACTAAGACTACACTCTTATGCCAAAGAAAAGAAAAGAAGGCACCAGGGGAAGAAAAACTTATCACTATACAAAAGAGCATTATTACCCAGTGCATTTTCAGCACAATAATTCTTCCTGTGAGAGGCGACTCTAATTCAGCTACTTCAAAGAGAAACTAAAGTTTTCTTCCAACTCAACATGGTGTAGAAGACAGCTTTGGTCTCCCTTTGGGGGAAAAATGAATCTATCACCCTGGATGAAGAGTGGCTATACTGAAAATTCAATGGGCAACAAATAAGGTGTGCCTCCCTGCCTACTTTGAAGCAAGTTTCACCGACAATTTACTATCAAGTACATGTTTAAGGATCAAGGTTATCACATTAGCCTTTACAGTTTGTTCCACCCCATATTATGCCAACTGCTGTAAACATTGGATTTTAAAACAGTAGTAAAGTTTTGATCCATGTTAAAATTTGAACCTATAATCCTATTTTAAACAGACTGCTTCTAAATTTATTAGATTACTTACAGCATGACTCTCAAGCTCTGCAATTTTTTCAGGTGTTTCAGAACCAAAATAATACATTCTGATAACATGGTCAGTACTGCCAGTTGCTAAGAACATCCCACCTGAAAATTTAGACAATACAGTTTAGAATGTTGACAGATAGCAATATGGATTGGATCCAAACTTAAGTTAGTTGTATTTAAGCCCCATTGATTTCAATGGGCACTTAATCAAATAATGACTAACTTGTCCCATTGCTTTCAATGAGACCCAAATTCAATAAATTAAATTTGGACCTAATCAAGTATTTCTAGAACAAAAATATGAACATAATTCTTACAATTTTGGTGTTCTATTTATAAGTAGATTGTTTTTAAATTTGTCTTCTTAGAGATACAGAACAAAGTCATTGATATTGACTTAACAGAAAAAGCATTCTGCATCAATTATATGACCCTTTTAATGAACAAAGTGCATTACAATATTAGATATGTTCATATCTACAATCTCTCTAGAGCAGGGTGGAAAACCTGTAGGCCAAAACAACTGGAGGGCCACAACTCCCATCAGCTCTACCCAGAATAGAGAATGTTGAGGGATGATGAGAATTGTTTGGGCCTACAACTGTGCTAGACACTCTACAGACATCCAGTAATGGTAGCTTCTACCTCAAAGTATCTGCACATATTTTCTATTTACCTGTAATGTGTTGTCTGAATTGAGCCAACACATTTCCCTGAACGTCATACCAAGATTTTGAAATTGAGAGCATGCTGCAGGCTCACACACTCCCCCCTCACACATACAGATTCCACTCCCTGGTTTGTCATAACTATAGTTTGTTGTTACATCCAAATCTGAGCTAACCATGGTTTGCAGATCAACTATGTGCTAGGTCAGATATGGATGTAATATGAAACCATGGAAGGAAAATCTATGCACAAGGAAGAAACACGAAAGCCACAGCACATTCACAACCTCCAAAACATGGGCTGAGGAACAGAAAAATGACACCTGAATTGAACACCATGTTAGATCTAAATAATCCAGCATAGATTCTTTGTGCAAAAGTCCCCAAAGCTGGATATCTATAAAGCAACTAGCACAAACTTAAAATAATTAGACCAAGTCAAAAGGCTATTTACAAATCCCCAAAGCTCTTCAAGCAAGACTAAGAAGGAAGCATGAAAAGAGTATTGTTTCATCAGAAGACAGAAATCTTAGGGGTTCAACAACTGAAAGATGAACTCCATCTACTTACCAACACTAAAGGAAGAACAAAGCATTTGAACTCCAGGTCTAGGCTTTTCTGTGAATTTCAGTGGCCGGTTACTTTAGAAACAATGAGAGTGGTTTGAATATATAAACAATACAATACAGTCCATGAAGATATTCTTATAAAAATAAAATTCCTTCTAATATAGTAATGAATTTCTATGTTAAAAAGCTGCAGTTTCATCTTCCTTTTGCTGCATTCTGCAATAATAAAGTTCTCAATACACGATTACAAACTGTTCTGAGGCTTGCACTTTGCAACACAGAAAACAATGTAAAATTAAACATGACAAACCAAAAATGCTTTTTGACATGAGAATAAAATGATAGTATATATTTTACATAGAATAAAAAGTATGTGTGGGGGGGCAGGGGGGAGAGATGGTTACGTACTTGAATTTCATAGAAATGGTATCCCATTGCCAGAAGCAAACTGTTCCATCTACACCTGTGGAAGCCATGTATCGCATGGAGTCTTTGACCAATGGGCTAAACTATAAGAAAACAATGTGCCTTTTAAAGAATTCGGATGACAAAATAACTGAATTTCATTCACTGTCTAAACATTTGTTTAATTTTTAACCAATTTTATTTTATATCCTCCTCCCATAAAAATATTTAAAAGTAAAATAAAACTTTCTATATTTGATCAGCTTTCAGGATTCAGCCACTGAGCATTAAATTGTGAAAACTCACTTTATGCAAACATGCTATAAAATGAGAGCCAGTCACACTTTTACCTTATGTATTTTTATTTGGCATTAATACACACACACCAAGGAATAATTTATGTACAACTTATCCTATACTACGAGATTGATATAGTATACTCTTATACAATGATTAAATAAAACTGAGCAAGCTATTAGAACATAATACAAAAATAAAGCCATGATAAATAGGTTGTTTGTACTAGTGGAGCCAGAAAATACTGTACTCTGGGAACCATTATATATTGTTATTACATAACAAGCGGAACCAAGTGTGCTGTTGCCACTGTATACACCAGCCTTCTCCAACTTGGTGCCATCCAGATGTTTTAGACTTCAGCTTCCATCAACCCCAAGCAGCATGGCCCATGATCAGGAATGCTGGGAGTTGTAGTCAAAAACAGCTGGACGGCACTAGATTGGGGAAGAGTAGTATATGTACATAGCTGGGAGTTGTAGCTAAGTCAGGTACATGGGCTATATAGCTGGAAAAATACACATACTGCTGCACTTTCAAATTCAGAGTTTGAAGTTGCTTCACTTGTCCAATAATTGCAATGTGTTTTCCTGTCCTTGTCTCTTCTATAAGCAGACTAATCCTTACTCAAGCAGACTCATTACTAGATTCTACAAAAGTAATGCATCTGCACCAGACAAGACATTTCTACTCAGATTTCACAAATTGGTATTTGCCTTTATGTTTACAAATATCACTATTTAGATTTGAGGCATAGACAAAACACAGATTATTCTCAAGAATTAGACAATGGAGGAAAAGGCTTTGGGAAACTTCCGTTTCCAAGTAAACATAAAATTAAATAAATAAGGGCGCAATCCTATGGCCGCTAGTCAGCGGCTAGAAGGCCATAGGATAGGTCGGTTCCCAGAGAACCAACCCCCACCCCCTCCCACACCGCCTCGTAGGCAGCGCGGATCGGCCACGCATTCCACGCTCGTAAGAGCAGCATGGAGAGTTGAAAATGGGGCGTTCCCGGGGGCAGGCGGGGGAAGTCGGAAATCCAGTACGACACATCCTATGTGTTGTCTGGCCACCGCTTCTGATGCTCCAAGGTCCCACAGCTACACAGCTGAAATCGGCTGTCTAGCCATGAAAGCAGGGCTGGGGGAATGAGGAGATCCATTCTTCACCACCCCTCCCGCCCTACACTGGATAGGCAGTCACCTCTGGGGTCGGAGGCGACCATCAATCTTGATAGGATTGCTCCCTCCATGAATAAAATTAATCGCCCAAGACGTAGTTCAAGAAGCCATTGAAAAAAAATTACAACATGCATTAGCAAGCATATCTAGTAGACATTTAAACATCAACAGCCAGCTAGTTAAGGACTTACTTGCAAAGATGTAATCGATCCTGTGTGCCCTTGTAGAACAGCAATTGGAGCACATGTTCTTAGGCACCAAACCCTGATAATTTTATCACAACTGCCAGCAGCAATCATTGTGTTTTCATAGTTTACAGCCATATCAGAGATCTCGGCTGAATGGCCTCTCAGTGTAGCAAGTAACCGGCCATTGTGTGTGGACCAAATCTTTACCAAGCAGTCATCTGACCCCTGCATAAAAAAGACATATCTAATGCATAAACAATTCTAAAATGAAGTTGAGAAGATAACAATCAGCAATATTGCTGTTGATTTATCATAATTGTGAATCTGTCTAGCTGAAACAAAGGAACAGAGCAAAAGAGAGCAAACACACACAACACAATGTTTGGTATAGCGCAGCTTTTCTATTAGTTTATAATTCATGAAGTTTGCCATGCTGCTATACTGGATAAGCAGACTAGTATATTGCTGTGTGACAGAAGCACTAAAATTGGCATTACGTTCCTGATAATTCCCACATTTTAATAAGCTGTTATACTAAACACAATTCTTCTTTAGTCCTACTTTTGTTTGCATTAAGCCTTCTTAGATAGTTGAACTAAAAAGGAAAGGCCACTTTCGATGTGAACAGAAATATTTCCCCACAAAAGCAAAATATTCTCATTAGGTATGCTCACACACAGAATTCTAATCCATTTTACAGGCATAAAACCAAAACCAAAATTACTAATTTCCCAAAGTACTGACATCAAAATGAACGCCATTTGTTGCACACCAAAAGGAAATAGCCGAAACAAGTGAACAACTCTCAAAGAAAGTAGTTCTTTTCCCAAGACAAATACATATTTAATAGAGACAAATGGTTCTGTTCTAGAAAAGGTTTGGCAGACCTAGATTTTGAAGCAAAATGCCTGTTTAAATTGTTTATTTGTTTATTTATTAAATTTATTAATCGCCCATCTGGCTGGTCACCCAGCCACTCTGGCCGATGTACAGAATATATAATAAAACAGTTTAAAACAATAACATTCCACAGTAAAAACACAATTTTTCTAAAAATACCCTAACCCACTCCAAATGCCTGCCTGAACAACCAAATTCTGCTTCCCATCCCAGAAGCCATTTCTTTTCAGATACTAGATCCTCTCAGTTCTAGTGGCAAACATATCATAACCTTGTAAGTCTTCCAGACCTGTATCAAAACTTGTCAGATTTTATTAAGTCACTGAAACGTTCTGATATGGTACTACCACAGGCAGAACCACAAATTCACTACAAAATTCACTTGGAGCAGATCTGGACATTCTGAATTTCCAAGGCTTAATATCTGGCATCATACTGGACTGCTACAGTTCACTTTTCCCTGTATCTGACAAAACTCTAGAACACACAACTTTAATAGTAAACTCACAGTGAATATCCTGTGTCCCGTTCTATCAAAGGCCACACAATAAACTGCAGAGAGATGACCCAGAATTCGTCTATGCATCTTTATATGCTGATACATGTTTCCTGGGAATGAAGAACTGGATCTTGTACATCCGGTCAATTGTTTTGCATAATTTACTTCCACTAGAACAAAAATACAAGTTAAGAACATGCAGTAAGTTTTTTTTTAAAAATAGTAATCAAACTGATTGGTCATGGATTTAAGATCAGATTTTATGGATTTACTAGTCAGTGGTTTAGGGAGCAATCCTAAACTCTCTAGTCACTTTCTAGAGGGCCACAGGATTTTTCAGTTTCTGGGATCCAAGGTTGGAGCCAGGGCTCTGAATGCAGTTTCCAGAAACTTGAGTTCCCTGCCCCCTTGTAGCCAGCGCTGTTCTTTCTGCACTGGCTACATCTCCATGTTCGGAAACGGAGCACAGAGATGGGGAAAAGAGGGAGATCCGAAGGGTGGGGAGGATACCACAGAAGCAGCATTATGCAGCTTCCTATGTTCCACACGGCCTCCTTCCCTCCCCATCCCTGAAGCCGTCTAGCCAAAAATGCAGGGCACCTACAGCAGAGGTAAGGATCATCTCCGTGCTACAGCTGCCCTGCACTGGATACTTGGCAGCCTCCAACTTCGGAGGGTGCCAACTATCTCAATAGGACTGCATCCTTAATTACCCTTGCTGTAGCAGGGCAAGACAGACAGTACCAAACAAGGAAACGAGAAGTGGAAAAACAATGAGAACATAGTATGTGAATAAACCAAAAATAAACTTACCAAGATTTGGTAGCATAACACAATTAACAGGCATTTCAGGGGGTCTTCCTCTGTGAAGGGCAGCAATGACTGAGCCCTTCCAAACTGTATTTCTGCAATCTATGAAGTAAGTATGTTGTACAGAAAGTTAGTTCTAATGGTTTGTAGGTACATTCCTGTGTGTGTAAAAATACTGTAGGTGTTGCATGGGTATGTTAACTCAATCAGGATAAAAAATTGGATCCTCTCTCTCTCTCTCTCTCTCACACTCACACACACACACACACACACACAGAGTTTGAATTTTAAATTAGTTTTAAATATTACAAGTTACTCATTTTAAAAACACCCTGGTTTATAATCTCTTAAAACTCAAATCAATGGTCCTCTATTAAAAAAAAACCTATTGAGTTAAAAGCTGTTGGACTCGTGCGATTGTTTTTTTTGAGGTCAAGCATTATAGTTATGGCACAATATGTCATATATTGTCATCAAGGGTTTTATATTGGGACTGGTAGGTCTTCCAAGCACAGGGATCCAGTCAGTAACTCTTAAGAGGTCTCCTGCTTATCACTAAAAAGATCATACACTGTACCCACCTGGGTGATCTTGTATACTCCTATTTTTATGATCTTTAACTGTCATAGCTCTGCTTGGTTCTCAAATTATGAATATTTACTCTCTATCAACATAGACATTTCTTCTTCATCTTCTGAAAATGAACAGCTCTGCCTAGTAACTATCAGCCCTGTGCTTCTGGGACCTTCTATGCCCTACGTTGTCTCTAAAGAGACTGTGTGCAATAAGCTGAAATGAGACATTATGGATTAACTACTTTATGTTTCCAAGAAAGAAAAGAGATTGGGGCAAGGCAGGAACTATGCAATATGGGGGAGAAACAAGTGAAATAGAAAGCAGGAACATTGGAAAGAAAACCCTATTAGATAGTGCAAATATTCAATTTAGTTGTAAATTAACATGTTTTAGTGAATAGAGCAATTAGTATGCATATTTTTTTAGTTCCTAAACTACAAATTAGAAATTTGATTTAAAATGGGGGGGGGGGGAGGAGAGTTTCCATTAGCAAATATAAATCATGGCTTTCAATAAATCCAGCCTGACTCAAAACTAGCTTATTTTGCTACAAATGGGGAAATGGACAAACTTTGGACAAAAGAGGTCCATGACACATCCTGTTCCTGGGTTGATACATACATAATGCTAGTTAAGGGGCTGGAAACAGGCCACAAGGCTATATGCTCCCTTCACCAGCCCTTTCCATCATGAATGGCTTCAATGCTAGAAAAGAAGACACCCCAGAAGTTAAGGTTAACCATGGTTAATGCTGCTGGACACCTAACTAAACCACAGTTAAGGGCAACAAGAATTTCTGTGTGGAAGATGTGCATACATAAATATGGAATTTGTTCCCAATCCCCTAACCATGGTTAAGAGACAGTTAGCCTCAGTTCTTAGAGGTACTCAGTAATAATCCAGAAGAGGACAGCTTCATGCCATTGACTTCTCAGCTAAATATATATAAATCTCTACCTGAGATTTCTTTCACACTGTAAAGAACTACTGCTGCACTTATGGTGAAGCACTGGGGGAGGGGGGAAAGAGCTCTTGGTGGTGGCACATAATGGATGTAGAACATGTGAACGCGCATATGAGGTTTTCTTTAGAAGCTCCAGAATAAACATTCCATACCAGTATACTGAAAAGTAGTGTGTCTATGGAACGAAAAAATGGGTTCAAAGCTGGATGTGTGTTGGCAGCAAATATTAAACAGATAAAAAGTTAATATATGTGGGCAGCTGAAGTATATACTTCTACATATGCAAAGCTCATAGAATGTTTCAGTAGAATTTAACACACTATGCCATGTAAAAAGTCTGAATATACCTTTTGCTGTGCGCAGTAAGGACTGCTTCCCTGCACCTAGTAATGAGTTCACTCTCGGAATGCTGGGTGGAATCTCCTTATCCAGTATAGGTCCAATCCTCTTGCAAATCTGTAGCAAGTGATCTGGAGCCACATGTTTGTTTGATAAGACCTTATACACAAATAGGATTAAAACTGAAATTAAAATTACCTAATAAATAAATGATAGTATTTACATAACGTAAATATCTTAGAAACCACTTATTAATTACATGAGCTCTCATTCTTAGATCAAGAATCTAGTATGCTCTACAGAGCATTTTTTTACCTCTTTAAAGGAGCACCACCATTTTGCTCCAAGACAGATACTGGCCTGTAAGAAACCATTTAACCTCATCTCATTATTATTTAAACTGTTTCACAAAATCCTGAAAAGTTCCTTAAACTAGTTTTCCTGTAGTTAGATAAAATAGTAACTCATCCAGTTCATTATTCAGTCACTAGTGCTCTGCTACCTGGAAAATTCAGAATATAGCACCAGTGATGCATTATCAGAATATATCAGAATACAGAAGCTACAGCAGTTGCAGTAGCAAGAACCACTGTTTTGCACAATCATGGCTACCCAGGATCAGGCTACCATATGGCAATCATACAAGGAGCACTTGCTCCAACCCAAGGCTCTCTGTACACTCAAGGTCATCCTCTGAGGCCCCTCTCTGTGTGTTCTCACCAAGTGGAAAGGTACTTCTTAGTTGTGGTGCCCTGCTTACACAATACTCTCTCAGTGCTTACTTTGATGCCCTTTTGTCCAAAGACCCTTTTTATTTTCCTAAGCTTTTAATTTGACAAAAAAAATTATGTTTCTCTGTTTATTTAAAGCATTTTCATCATTCTCTTCAGCTGAAAAGGCCCCCAGTGAATCTTCCAAGTCAGTTAAAAGCAAGACACTTCAGGCTTACAATCTATAAAAACATGACACAAAAAGAAGGAACTGAGCGGAGTGGAGGGAAAAACAAGCATACTCAGGCACCAGTTCTTAAAGTTACATCCCACTATTTTATTTGTTGTTGTTGTTTTGATCATTATTTTATTGTTACTATTTTGTTTTAACCTTCTCTCAAAAGTTGTTTAAATTGAAGTGCAGGGTTTAACTGAAAACAAAGAGCAAGCAAACAAAAAGAAGCAGATGCACTAGTCCTTTGCATTAGGTTCTGTGCTCTTCACTGTTTTTTCAAGCAGGAGTCACTGTAGCTCCAGATACCACCACTGAGACCATTGTGGGGCCTTTCCCAGGCCATGTGGGGCCTCACCACCACCCCAGTCAACAGCAATACTGTGCACTGGACTTAGCTGGAGACCTTCTGGGGACTCTTATATCCATCCCTCTACATTCACACTGGGGAATGCTGGGAGTTGTACGACTTGTTTCTGTCTAAACATGCATAGGATTGTGCCCCAAGGCTATAATCGTAAACCCATTTACTTGGAAGTACACCCCACTGTATTCACCAGGAGTTACTTCTGAGTAGACACAAAAAACTGCACTGTGACTGAAAGGTAAGCCTTTCATAATCAATGGCACTTTAAAAAATGCATTCAGTACTGGAATGTACAATAATCTATAAAACTATGTAATCTTTAACAATCTTTAACATTTGGAGGGATAAGGGTGAGAGACATTCAAGTACAAAGCAGATGCAATGCTCTAACACTGCAGTGAAACACACCTGGCACTCCTCTCTTCCCCAGAAGCCTCAAAGTCCACACAGAAAGATCAGGCATGATTGTTAAACATCTCCTCACAACAAAGCATCTATAAATATATGCTGAATCTTCAGAACAGTTGCCAAGAACCTACTCTAAGTTAGTCAATGTAAGCTTAAAACACTAAACAACTCAAGCCTCTAGTAAAAGCAAACCCTTTATCTTTAGAATTAACATATATTTTGGGGTAACCAACAAGAAAACACTGTCAAACTAAAGTTGCTAAGGGTGCAATCCTATGCCTGTTTAGAAGGAAAAGAAGTCCTACGATTGCCAGTATATCCCAGCCAGCATGGCTTGCTGGAGGGATGCTGAGAGATGTAGGACTTTTTTTCTGTCTAAACCTGCATAGGATTGCGCCCTTAGCAACTGTTCTGCAGAAACTAAAAAATAAAGCCTCTCTTTCAGACTATGTCATTTTAAAAGGCATGGAAGTAAAAACAGGCACTGGTGACTCCCACACCCCGCCTTCTCTGTGTGATGACAACATCCTCTGTTTGCAGAATCCCGTTTATAGCTTCTGTTGACTAATGCAGTAATAAACATCTTCCACCAAACAGCACAACCCTTAGCAGAGAACAAATAAAGTGAATAAGATTGTGATTGTCTTCACAAATGAACGTTTATGGTTTTCTAAACAAACCAAATCTTGGTTTTTTTGTGTGTTTTAAAAAGAGAAGTAGTCTCACCAAGTCTTCATAACTTCTGCAATGCTCTTTTCCTTCCCAATCCAACCTTTTAGGAAGTAACTAAAGTCGAAAGAAATAAAGAAAAAAGAAAAAGAGAGAGATGGAGAAGAAAGGAACACAAGAAAAAGCTATTACAAATACTTGCACAGATCGTGAAGAATTTCTGTCTTTAAGACACATATTAAGAATAAAACCAGGAAAGATGGAGTAAAATTGAGCGGCACACGAAGAGGGAATTAAATTTTAAAAACGAGTAGGAAGAGTCAAACAGACCTGGTGCTGTTCCAGTTCCTGCACCAGCACCTGTAGTGGACGGAAGAAGCAGATATTTGGACTGAGGCGGGGCGGGGGGGGGGTTAAAAATAAAAAGCGCAACCGCCGCCCGAAGTCAGGGGGGCGCTATGAAGCCCTTCACTACGAAGGAGGGGGGAGTTAGGGTGCTGATTCGGGAGGACTCACCTCTGCCGCTCTCCTGCAAGGCCCAGTGGTCAAGAACCGAGCTATGAGGAAGTATAATTCTACAAGAGAGGGGGGGGGGAGAGAGAGAGAGATGAATCTGCAGCTGGGCTATGTCGGGGGATGGTGGGAGGGGGCGAGGGATCCCCTTAGGTGACTGTAATTCATAATCAGGATCACCAGTAAGATGGCGGCCGAGGAGCGGGGAGCCCCGAGCGCTCGTCTCGCTGGCTCCCCGGTCCCCTCCTCAACAGCGGCGCTCACTCTTTCTGTTACCTGACTCAATGAGCGGCAGAGAAACGCTGCCGGCGCCTAAGGTGGAACTGGAGGCCGGCGAGAACTCGGCCATATCCGCAGCGGCCACCGTTGCCAGACCAAGATTAGGACGCAGGGCTCTGCCTGGCGCGGCGGCGGCGGCGGCAGCCCAGGCCTGGCTCGACATAATCCTGCCGGCGCTTCCCCTCCCCCTCCGCTCCGTGTCTATATGAGGAGGGAGCGGGGGAGAGAGAGAGAGACAGGTCCTGCGGACGGGCATGCGCGCGCCGCCCTAGCCCCTGCGCTCCGGATGCCTCCCTTTCAGCGCCGCTGCCATTAGCGCCGACAGGCCTCACACGGCTCTGACGTCTGCCGTAGTGCCGAGCAAAGGCGGGGAAGGGCTTGCGGTAGTCGGGCAGGAGAAAGAGAAAATAGTTCCTCTACGGCAAATGAACGGGTTGAGCGAGAAATAATTCTAAGAAAATATATGTAATCCCACCCACGGCCCATCCGCTGTTTTGCATCTGTTTACATCCTGAAGTGTAGCGAGCTTGCTTTCACAAGGGGGGCGGCGAGGCGCTGTGAGGGAAGGCTCGTGAGAGCCGAGCGCGGAAGGAGACGCGGCCATTTCGTGTTTCGTCGCTGCTGAAGAAGCCGCTTTGGGGAAGACGAGGCGAGCGGGGATTAAAGCGAGCCTCTTATTCTATTGTGGCTGATGGGCGTGAGGGAGGCAGCGCGTATTTACTCGGAAGTAAGTCCCATTATGCTCCATGGGGCTCGCTTGCAGGGAAGTGTGCATAGGGGTGCGCTGGTAAACATGTTCACACACATCTTCCAAAAGGTGCGAATTAAGTCGGGTTTGCTCTTTCCATACGTATGTTCCATACGTGACAGTTCCCTTTCCTCCTCGCTTTCAGTAGGCAGGTTGAGGCGGAAGTAAGTCGCCTTGTGTTCGGTAGCGGGGTTTACTCCCAGGTAAGCGTGCGTAGGGTTGCAGCCTTCAGTATGCGAGGAGCATATGTGAACGGGTTTTCGAGAAGTATGAAGGAGAGACTGCTGTCTTTTTTCAAAAGAAAAATGTTAAGTGCAGCCAGATGGCATAAATCCCTTCATGTAAGATTATTTATAGGGAACAGGGAGTGGGTGAAACGAGGATCCATGAAATCAAAAAGGAATCCTCATGATTTCATACGATTTTTAAAGTGGAACCCCCCCCCCCAAACCACCATCATATCACAGAGTATATCTGCCCCCACGGGCTGAACCAGAAGAACCATGGATCCGCCATGCGTGGGCGCAGTGACGACACAAAAAAACGGATTTGAGGCAGGGATCCTCTTGATTTCATATGATTTTTACAGGATACCCCCCAAACAGCATTATATCACAGGCCACATTTGCCTCTGTGGACTGAACCAGAAAAAGCATGGATCCACAGCTCATGAGTGCAGCCATGGTGGAAAAGCAGGGATCTGAGGCAAGGATCCTCTTAATTTTAACAAGAAGGATACTGTCAAACCTCCTATCACAGACCGCATCTGCTTCCACTGACTGAACCACGAAAATAGGGTCTGCCACTTGGCACTGCCACGGCACAAAAAGGTGGATTAGAGACAGGGATCCTCATGATTTTTACAGGGAAAATCCTCAAACCAGAATTAAATCAAAGACCACATTTTCCTCCACAGACTGGACCATGTAAATTACAGATCCACCGCTCATGGTCACAGCCACAGCGGAAAAACATGAATTGAGGGCAGGGATACTCTTGATTTCATATGATTTTCACAGAGTAAATCATAGAATAGTAGGGTTGGAAGGGGCCTACAAGGCCATCAAGTCCAACCCCTCAAACCACAATCAAATCACTGAACACATCTGCCTCCATGGACTCACCCAGAAAAATCAGGTATCTGCCATTCATGAGCTCAACCATGGTGCAAAAACACGGATCCAAGGCAGAGATCCTCATGATTTTTAGAAGAAAAATACCCGCAAACACCATCATATCAGAGAACACATCAGTCTCCACTGACTGAACAGAAAAACCATTGTAGCAGCCCACAGAAGGAGACTCGACAGGAGCAGCAAAAGTGGAAGACAAGTATTCTTTCCAAGCCTCCTATTGTACCGCTGAGATGCCTGATGATGGAAGTCCAGAAGTTAAATAGGACCTGTAAAGGTATTGTAAAACTGCATAGGCAATGTCATCTACCACCATTACACACTGTCAGGAAGATGCACTTCCTACCCCCCAAACCCTGCCCAAGGCAAGTATAGCTGAGATCTCACACATGCCCAGACTGCAGCAGTACAGAGAGAACTGTTATTATATATGTGGTTTATATTCCTCAGTTTCTATCTACACAGGTAATGATCTTCAAAAAAAGGTATGTGCCTCTGAGGAGAGAATGAATCTCTAGGAATGAAATGTTATAGGCCTGCAGGCAAGGCATTGCATTACCTTTTTGACTTCATTTTGTGTTGGTTGTGTGCTGCAATGCAATTTTCACCCAAGAAAAGTAAAGACAGTTTCTTTGTGTGGAAATACTTTACTATTTTTTTTTATTATTGTTGACTTCAAAAAAAGTTTGTGAAACTCAAACAGAGTGCTGGGAACACATAAGAGTTAATGTTTCCCTAATGTTGTGTGTATGTACTCTTCCACAAACATCAACAACAATATGACACATAATGTGATGGGTTGGCACGAGCGGACTCTGCATATTGGTATGGGAGTTATGCAAAGTAGTGATATGGAAGAATATTAGTAGATGGGTGACATGAAGCCTAGTCCAGGACAGAACTGGTTGCACAGGAGAGGAACCCACTATGCCCCAGCCAGACACACAAAATGATCATAGAATCATAGAATATTAGGGTTGGAAGGGGCCTACAAGGCCATCGAGTCCAACCCCCTGCTCATTGCAGGAATCCAAGTCAGAGTATCCCTGACAAATGGCTGTCCAGCCTCGTCTTGAAGGCCTCCAGTGTGGGAGAGCCGACCACCTCCCCAGGTAATTGGTTCCATTGTCGTATTGCTCTTACAGTCAGGAAGTTTTTCCTGATGTTCAGCCGATATATTGACTTGATATATCCTGTCAAGCAGACTGGTACCCCCTGTAAATGTGCATAAACAGACCACACACACATTCATTTTTTCCTATACAGAGCATGGGCATGCAAATCATTGTTACTGCTCTTCAGAATTTTGAATAATGACATAACATTGACACTGTCCTCTTCATCACACAGACAGAATTCCTCTGACATTTGGTGCGGGAGGGATGTCCTGGTTTGGAATCCATTTCCTGTCAGACTGTATAAAGGCAAGGGTTGATACATGTGTGGGGGTTAGTCTACTAGTAAGCTTGGTTGAAATGTTTCCAGTGGTGGAAAAACGCCTTTTGGAAGACACACTGGAGGGTGGACAGGATAGATGCCAAATGACAACTTTGGTCATAGACAGCCACACTTTGTATCCCAATAATGGAGAGGATCACTCTGGTCTAGTCTGGATCACAGGGATACTGTTCCAGATGTAAACCTCCAGTTCCTGCTTGGCCACATGTGGCCCATAATAGGTTTCTGTCCTGTCACTGTATCTTTCTGCACTGTTTCCTTCTACTGTAATGCCTAGTTGCACTGCCAACAAGGAGTACAAGAACCTCCCCGCCAATGTTCCTGTCTGTGGCACTGTAGAGACCTCGCTATTGCTATTGGTAAAATTGCTGCTGCAGATATTCTTCAGGGCAATTAATAGTACTGTCATTCCACTATCCATCATCATCTGGCGCATCCTTCTTGTAGCACTATGATTATTTTAGTTACATAGTCTTGCAGACTGAGGAAGTGACTGTCCTTTTTTTGCAGCAGTTTCTTTCCTTGTGCTATCCCTGAACCTTGGTTGAAGGAATGAAGCAGCAATGTATTTTATATCCTTTCTCATCAAAAAGATGTGTTGGTAGCAATCTCCTGTAGAATAAATTTAGAAAGGCCAACTGCTGGGTTAGGTACTTCAGTATGTTCACTGCAGTTAGAAAGTTCTGTACAGCATCTTCTCAGTGCTCCCTCAGTAATCTTTAGCATGGGTAGAACTTGCCCAAGTGTTGCATTCTCTGTGCTATGTAGGGTTGTACATTCATCAAGGACCTTTGATATGTCAACCAGGTCTTGCATCACCACCCGCTGGTCTAGCTTGACATAGAATTTTAGCAGGGCTGTGTATGGACTCCTCGCTTCGCTTCGGATGCTGCTTTGGAACTTCCAAAGCAGCCCTGCTTCACTTCAGACCAATTTGGACCCCATCAGTTTTGACTCAAATCCAAAGCGAGATTCAGACATCCGAATCGCTCATTTGGGGTGTTTTCCCATTGACCTGCATTGGAAAACACAAACTGCCAGAACTTTTTCAGTTTTCATGATACATACATGAAATTTGGGGACCTCTAAGTCCCCCTGCAGGGGTGTCCACATGCTGAATTTCAGGCAATTTGGCCCAGTAGTGCTAGGCGCAGGTGAAATTTTATTTTTTTCAAGGAAATCTCTCAAAGCAAAAAGCTAAAACTTTTCACTGCTTTCACAGAAGTGCATGAAAGATGGGGAATGCACAGCTCCCCTGGAGGGCATCCCACCTCAGACAGTTTGGCCCCCTAGTTTTTGTGCAAGGTGCAGGTAAAATGTGCTGTTCTCAGAAACTCAAACCAGAGTTCATAAAGGGATAATCACGTTAGGTGCTGAAGTGGCGAGGAGGCTACTATCCCTAAATTCTGCTGTAGGTTTCTTTGAAGTGCAAATACCCCATTTCCCCTGGTACTACTTTCCTATTCACAGTCAATAACTTCAGGGTCTCTTTGGTTGAATTGCCTGGTAAAACACTGGCTGGTAGGCAAGAAGCAAACAAAGACAGCAACCCTGCCAGGTGGGCACGTTGACTTGAACAAAGAGCAATTACAGTTGTCTGCTGGACTGACAGAGGCAGGAAGCAACACAACAAACTTGCCAGGAGGGCACAGCAGCACCTCACCCACCTCTGCCCTTGCCAAGCCCCAAAGATGCCTCATATTGGGCTTGCTTACTTTGCAACACACGCTGTAATATTATATTATTTAAATAATAGCTGTTAATGTGTGTAGTCCTTTGCTGATTGTTTTTGGAAATGTGGACTGTGTGTACTCCTTTGACACACACTGTTTGCTTGTTTACAGAGCACAAGCACACATACACACACGAGCAAAAGAAGAGCAATCACTAAACTATAATCAAAGTGTGTGTGTGGGGGGGGACTAACGATAATCCTAACTTGAAGAGAAAGGGATTTTTAATTATTTTTTTAGGGAAAAGAGATAAAATGGGAAGGGAAGATGTACAGGAATTGAGAAGGGGAGGTGGAGGGGAGCCAAGAACAAGGAAAAGAAAGCTCTATATATCTTTATTAAAAAAAAATCTAGACAGAATCAAAGTAAGGGCAAACTAATGGCTGAGAGGGAATTGAAAAGGTGCGTGTGTGGGGGGGGGGAAGATAAGCAAGTACAGTGAAATGTTCTGGATTTTTAAACGAACAAACAAATTACAGAAGGGCGGGGAGGGGAGAGGCTAACATAGCTGTCATAGCACATGCTTCCTTCTCAGCTTCATTCTGCCAAAGGAGAGTGGGAAGGGTTAATCTCCTTCCTGCTCTCCTTCGGCAGGATGCCAGGTGCACCGGTGCTGCACCTTCCTCTGCCATGCCTGGCAGAGATTGGTGCAGTTGCTCTCGGTTGGCCACAGCAGGGGCAGGATAGGGCTGGAACCGAGAGAGAAATGCCATGGAGCTTCCCTCTTGGCTCCCCTCCCATCCTGCTGCTGCCGCCACCATCACCATTGTTGCACACAATGGCAGCTCACAAGGGTAGTGGGAGGCTGCTCAATTATCAGGTGGTTCACGCACCCCAATGGATCGTCTTGTGCACCCCACTTCGGAGACCACTGCTCTAGCTTCTAGTTCTCTCCAGTAACACCACCTCTCTCACAATGAGCTGACTCACAGCAAAGCTCACTCCCTCCTCCATCTTTTCTCCCCTTCCCCCTCCCTCCTCATCGTCTGCCCCTCCCGGTGGCCAGATCTCTCAAACTGATACATTTGGTGCCTCCACCTCCTCTCCCCTCCGCCCCCTCAGCATGATCTTTCATTAGTTGATACATTTTGGAGACAGCCTGTCAGGGCTGCTCAGAAGGCATAAAAAGTGCTATGAATTTCCGAGGCAGGCGGGGCACCTCTTCAACGAGCTGTCATTTGAGGCTATTCTGATCGGCTTCTGATTGCAGTGAGGCACCTCCGAATCAGCCTGCTTCGCCTCATTATTTGGGCTTCGGACCAAATGTTATACTTTGTTGTTTCTTTAAAACATACTCATTTACAGCTGCTTTCTACTCTCAAGAGTCTCTCCAGGTGCGCAATGTGCTGTTCTGCCATGTACACACATTCAAAATAAATTAGTATTCTGGAAGAAAGTGGCTACGTTGGATGGCATGTATTGCCTCCATTGAGGAGCAGGACTGCTGGAAGTGGGTGGAAATGGATCAGGCTATCTTAAGTAGTTGCTTATTCTAGGTGATGCATTGTTCAATCCTGAATGCACAATCAAATTCAAGCAATGTGCAATGCATTGAACATGGTTTACTCCTGCAATATGCACTGTTTTCAGGTAGTTGGAGGCATTATCTGTCGCTAAGCATCCCATTGTTAAATTCAGTGGAGGAAACCAGTCTTGAACAACTTCATCAGGGTTTTCACAATGTTTTCTGCTGTGTGTGTCTCTGAAAAAATAGTGAGCATCAAAGTGTTCGTTGAGCCATTCTGCAGTTCTCATCTGCAGAAGCCCACTGCATGGTGACAGACCAATAAGAGTTTTTTTGATTGCTTGTCCATATGTCACTAGTTAAGTGTGCAGCTGGAGGTACTGTCCATTTCAAATCCTGATTAAATAAATCCTTCTGCTTTCAGAAGCAAGGTCCAGAATGGCAATTTCACTAATCTAGTGGTGAGTAGGGAGCTCCCAGCAAGGATATAGTTCTTGAACGAAATACAGAAAGTTCTCCTCTTGCACCATGGAGAAGGGCAGCATGCACCGAGCAATGTACTCTGGCATTGCACGATTCAACCTTGCTGCCTGGACACTCTGTGGAGGGAATTTCTGTGTTAGCATGAGGCATTTTTCCACTGACAACTGCTTCTTTACTGGTGGGTTGACTTCTGTGTTCTTCTCCCCCAAACGATTTCACACTTGGTCCTTGCAAGATGATGCAAAGAAGCCAGTTATGGTATGTTGTTGTTCTTGTTGTTGTTGGCCTTTACTGCCTTTTGGCATGAGAAGCGGATGATGCACCTCCATGTGTCTCTGCATGTCAGATGTGCCCTCTTGTCCATAGCCACCCTCCTTTCCTACGTGCACACTACCTCGGCAAACAGTGCAAACAACAGCATACCTGTTGTTATCATGCTTGACGCGCCACACATAAGATGTTACTCTCCCACCATCTTTTCGTTGATGGTTGATGGGAGTGGCAGAAGCAGTAGCAACTGTGGTTTGCTCATCTGTGCTTGTTGATGGTGTTGGTGATGATGACCAGTTCCAAGGAGTAGGATCTTTGTTGCTCAGACTCAAGATTGCTCCCCATGAACCTGGCTGGTTTGGTCGCTGTCAGGGGCCAGCTTCAGCGCTGCAGTGGGCCTTCTAGTTTATAGCTAAGATTTGATTAGAAGTAGCCTGGAAGGGCTTGGGCCTATTCAGCCTCTGGAATGTCAGAACCTGTGTGAACTTATCTCTGTTGGTGTTCTCAGAGCAGAGCCAGATGGAGTTACCTGATTCCCTATCCACCTGCTGGTCTGGTCTTGGCAGGTAGGGAGGCTGGAAGCTGTCCATGAGGACCTGACAGAGGTGGGGTGGGGTTTGCAGAAGGGTCACCCAAAAGTATCAGTGCTGGAGGGTTGAGCAGTGACACCCTGTTTAGACAGGGGCCTTGCTGAAAGGATCTGTCACGGGATCTGGAGGGGGTGTTTTACAGTCATACCTTCCCCTTTGAAGCTGATGCAAAGGCAAGGAGCCTTTGCTAGGAACATCTCATCTTTATTGCCCAAAGCCTTCTCTGTTTGGATCCATCATTGTCTGGGCTTCTGGAGGCACTCTATGCATAGACTCTCTGTGGATTGCTAAAGAGTTGCCCTGGAAAGTACTGTGAGGCTTTTCATAGACTTGAAATCTCGTTTGCTGTGGATTGTGTATCTTTGTCTGTCAGCTCAGTGTGCAGGCTGGGTTTGATCTACGACTTTTGGACTTTCCTCTGCCTGGACCCAATGCAAAAGTGGTGGCATGGAACTCCTCGTGTTTGTGGGTTTACCCTTCCCTTGGTCTCGATAGGCCTCAACCACGTAGCCTGGAGTTATCAACGAAAGAGTCAAAATTGGACTAACTCTCTGTGGGTGTGGTTTTGTTTAGGCCTTTCAAGAATTTACACCTTTGATTGCCTGAGAAGTCATTCCAGGAATCATTCCCATTCCTTGTCCAGGGTTTCGAAGTCTGTTTATGGATTGCCTGGGTTGGATACTCCAGGAAGCTGTGCAGATGGCAACTGGGAAACCATGTTGATGAGGATCTCAGTCATGGTGGTAATGTTTAGCTTTGGACTGTTCTGGAATTACATACAGCCTATACCTACTGACCATCAGCTATATGATTTCTGAAGCATGCAACCATTAAGCTTTTGCTGTGGGATTTCCTGCAATAAAGAGGTCTCACTGATTTGGGTGTCCAGTGTCAAGGTTGCAAGTGTGTGTGTGCTTGAAAGATTGGGAATCCTGACAGTCACAGGAACACTGGAAATGCAAGCCTCTCCAACTTGTACAACCATTGTATAATTAAGTCCTGGCCTGTTTTCAACGTTATTGGTGCAATTGTCCTCAAGATAACTGTCATTTGGTGGTTCATTATAATCTGCATCACTATTTCTCTGTTAAAAGAAGCATGCTGGTGGATGGTTCTGTAAATAATCCATCATTGCTGTGGGACAATTGATTTTCACCAGTGTCATGATCATCCTTTGAAATGATGTAAACATCATGGCTGTCATTCTGTGGCCGTTGAATCTCTGTAGCACCAATGTCATCATAGGGAATGGGTGGTGTAAGCGTTTCATCACATGCTTTGGGGACAGTTCCACTCTTCTGCTCCCTGACTATGGGTGATGGCGTTCCTCCAACACTAGGACTGGCAGTGCTCCTTCCAGTAGCAGTGTTTGGGACTGTGCATTTCTTCTGGCGCTTGCAGGGTGGCTTGATGCTGCTGGTGGTGGTAGCTCCTATTTCTTCTTCCAAATATTGCTGAACTGTGACCTTCACACTTTCCTTTCATATGTCTTTTGATTACAGGTTCAAAGACAGTGTATTCTTTGATTTTCTATCTTCATATGTCTAGGGAGAATGAAAGAATGTGGTCAGATTCTCATGTACATGTTGATGTCTTCCATTACAAACTACTAGAACTGAAAGACATTTCCCATTGTAGACAAAGCTATATTGATAGCCTATGCCTGAGAGACAAGTCTCAGCTCAAGGGATGTACTACAGAAACTCAGTGTTAAGGAGCACATGCTGTCAAAAGTGTATGGGAGTCAATCCTAAAAGAGCCTCATCATAACAGGATTTGATTGCCAGATGAATTGCCATATGGATAATGTGGGGAATGGGATATTATCTTGGGTCTTTCTCATTTTCCTCAGAACTTGATTTTCTCTACCTACTGTGTCCCCCTCTGCCCTCCACCGCTTTCAGTCTGTCTTCCCAATACCACCTAATGGAATAGTGCACTGCTGTATTTTATTTGCAACACTTTCTTGATTCTATTGGAATCAAATTGGACTTCTTCTGAAATATACTGAAATATATTTAAACATACTTTTAAAACAGAGCAAGTAAACTAAAGTACTTTTCATGTCATCATCAGTTTGGAAGCCTTATATGAGTATTAAGAAATCCAAAACCAAATTAAAGTTGGAAAAGGACATTTTTTAAAAAATTAAGGAGCCTTTACTGCTTTCCCTTCCCTTATTTCATTAAAGCTCTGAAGAACTATACTCATATATTTAGACTTGCTTTTGGTGACCAACAAGATATTTAATGTGATGAGAAGGAAGAAATGTTATTTCAGAAATCCCCACACAGGCAGAGAGCGATACATAACAAACTACGCATATTACAAGAAATGTCACACGGCTGGGAAAGGATGCTACATAAAAAGTCCCACAAAGAGTCACACTGACAAGCAGCAGTTTGCATATATTTTAATACAAAAGTAAAAGTCTTTCAAGTTCATTTGTGTGAAAACAAGGGGAACAGTTAATATCACGGAGTGGGGGGGACCTCCTCTTCTCAATTTGCTCTCCCATTGTTGGCCACACAGCAATTTTTCTGCACCTTCCTCCTAAAGGAAATATATTTCTTTCAGTCTATGTGGAAAGCCAAGCCCATTGGCAGGGATTGAAATGGAAGCTAAAGTAAGGTGATGTAGTATATATATTGTTTTCCTCACACACCTGATGAATACAGCAGTAATCACACCTCTGATTCCTCAAGAGGATTCCTTCCCCAACCTAGCACCATCCAGATTAACTACATCACCATTTTTGGCAGCATAATTCTGTACATAGAATAGTAGGGATGGAAGGGGCCTATAAGACAATCAAGTCCAACCCCCTGCTGAATGCAGGAATCCAAATCAAGGCATCCCTGACAGATGGCTGTCCAGCCTCGTCTTGAATGCCTCCAGTGTGGGAGAGCCCACCACCTCCCTAAGTAGTTGGTTCCACTGTTGTATTGCTCTAACAGTCAGGAAGTTTTTCCTGATGTTCAGCCAGAATCTGGCTTCCTGTAACTTGAGCCCATTATTCCGTGTCCTGCACTCTGGGATGATCGGGAAGAGATCCTGGCCTTCCTCTCTGTGACAACCTTTCAAGTACTTGAAGAGCGCTATCCTATCTCCCCTCAGTCTTCTCTTCTCAAGGCTAAACATGCCCAGTTCTTTCAGTCTCTCCTCATAGGGCTTTGTTTTCAGTCCTCTGATCATCTTCGTTGCCCTCCTCTGAACCCTCTCCAGTTTGTCTGCATCCTTCTTCAAGTGTGGTGCCCAGATCTGGACATGGTACTCCAGATGAGGCCTAACCAGTGCTGAGTAGAGGGGAACTAGCACTTCCCGGGATTTGGAAGCTATACTTCTATGAATGCAGCCCAAAATAACATTTGGGTTTTTTGCAGCCACATCATGTTGGCTGATATTCAGCTTGTGATCTACAGCAATTCCAAGATCCTTCTCGCTTGTAGTGTTGTTGAACCAAGTATCCCCCATCTTGTAACTCTGCATTTGGTTTCTTTTTCCTAGGTACAGAACTTGGCATTTATCCCTTTTAAATGTCATTCTCTTCTTTTCTGCCCAGAGCTCCAGCCTATCAAGATCACTTTGAATTTTGTTTCTGTCTTCCAAGGTATTAGCTATCCCGCCCAATTTTGTGTCATCTGCAAATATGATAAGCATTCCCTGCACCTCCTCATTCAAGTCATTAATAACAATGTTGAAGAGCAGTGGGCCCAGGACTGAGCCCTGCGATACCCCACTCGTTACCTCTCCTCAGTTTGAGAAGATCCCATTGATCAGCACTCTTTGAGTCCGATTCTGTAGCCAACTGTGGATCCACCTGATAGTTGCTTAATCTAGCCCACTTTTAGCTACTTTACTAATCAGGATATCATGGGGCACATATATCCCCAAGTTTGCCTCTTGTGCAACCAGCCTTCCCCTGCCCCCCAGCCAAAACAGTTGCCTAAATAAAAGCACAAAAAGGTTCTGTTGGTGGGTGTTTCACACATAAGACAGACCTTAATAAAGGATATCATCTAACATACATTTTACCTTTAAACTATAATACGTGCTTGAGGATCTGGTCTAGTAGGGAATTGGGATAGTTTCTGGCTGGGTATGTTAGGTTTTTTAAAAACAGGATTCTTCAGAAGGAACAATTTCCAGAGTACAGTCTCTCCAACAGTCAGCAGCAGCACCTCACGACTACAAACAACTAGTGGACAACTGTTGCTGTGTAACCTTAACTGGAGACCTCCCCTCCCCCATTGCTTGTCATTATTATATCCATGACATAATATATCATCCCCGGGCGGGGGCGGGAATTCTCTGAAGATTACTCTTTCTCTTCTGCGTCCAAGAGTTATATAAGCTGTGATGGTGATGATGTTTTGCACATACAAGAAAATATTTGAACAATATATATTATGAAATAGAAGAAAGGCACAACAATACCCTCCTCCTCCTCTTCCACGCTATGACTGGAGAAGAAACCAGTAGTGCTTGGTAATGTTGAATTTCTGAGATCTGCCATGGTGGGGTTCAGGTCACTATGTTAGCCTTCACCTCATCAACTTTACTATAGTATATCAGAGCCAATAGAAGCATAGGACCAGGAGGGTAAGTTTGTTCTTCTGGAGTATGAGGGGCTGGGGTCAGTGTCATAATGGGTCACCTTTGGCCTGATCTCAGTCAGCATACAATGAGTAGAACACACAACAGAAAGAGTGCTACGCCGGAGGCTAAACAACGTTTGAAGATATAGTAGTATATGTATTTTAAAGGCTTATATATTTACATTTTTAAAAAAGAAAGTCTTGTATATTTACATTTTTAAAGTAACAGTTACATAAACATGGCATATACATTCAGCTTTTCTGAATAGCATAACATACTTCATCTAAATTGCATTTCTTTCAAAGAATTATTTTGTGTAACTTTTGGGTTTTTTTTTTTTTTTTTTACAAAAATCCAAACTAATTTTAATCTGTTTGGGATTTCTCTGACATTCCTACTTAAACCTCCAGCCAATCAAAATTGAATTTACATGATCCAGGCCCCAACTAAAAATATTACAAGCAATTGTGCCTCTCTCCCTACCTTCAGAATGTCACCAAGCAGCTACTACTAAAACAGGCCTTCAACACAGTAACAACATTAGGTCTCAGCCTCTCAGAGGCCACACAAGAGTATTTACAGAACAATAATAGTTGTATACATAGCATTTCTTCACAGGGCCTGAAGGGCCATATACCCTTAGGCGATAGCAAACAAAAATAAAAAGTGCAAAACAAAACCCAAATGTGAAAAACAAGTAGAGACGAAACAAAAATTAAATTCCAATTTCCCTTCGGAAGAAGTGAATGAACAGAGAAGATTCTTTAGGAGGCTGCCACAATGGTGGTTGAAAGAGAACTGAGGGAATAGTTAGGAACCTGCTACAGACAGGCACACTGGGATGGTGGGGAAGAGTTCCCACAAAAAGAATTCCTCAGCTAGAGAATATTCCTGATCAAGGATCCACACACGTGCAGAGACCGTATGTGTGATATACATAGACCATGAAGAAGGTAGACTTAGAATCACATTTCAGTTGTCCTGTTTTTTGTGTCAGCTATGAACAGATGTGTTCCATCTGAAGCACATTTCTGGAACTCCACCCTTCCTTTTCCAGAGTTGTATCTACTTGGCAGTGACTTTTTCATATTTTAACTTTTCTGCTATGTGTGTGTGTGAACCTTGTCAGCAGTGCAGTATTTTTTAATGTCCCCTTCTCTGTTTTGCTATAAATGACAGGGCTGAAGAAAGCCCTGTCAGTTTACAGTTTGTCAGTTTCCAAGGCTGGGTTTAACATTTATTCTGCTCCTTTTCTTACTAACATCACTGCTGTTGCTAGACAGAATAGAGGGATTTGTCTTCTTCAAATATGTGCTGGTACACAGTAAGGCCCCTTCATGGATCACTGCCTTGTTGTGGCGAAGGGGTTTGCATAACTCAGTGAAGCCATAAGCTATGCCGTGCAGGGCCACCCAAGACGGACAGGTCATGGTGGAGAGTTCTGACAAAATGTGGTCCACTGGAGAAGGAAATGGCAACCACTCCATTATTCTTGCCAAGAAAACCCCATGGAACGTATCACAAGGCTAAAAGATATGACGCCGTAAAATGAGCCCCTCAGGTCGGGAAGGTGTCCAATATACTAGTGGGGAAGAGCAGAGGGAATTTCCAAGTAGCACCAGAAAGAGTGAAGCTGGGCCAAAGCCGAAAGGACACTCACCTGTGGATATGTCTGGTGGTGAAAAGAAAGTCCGATGCTGTAAAGAACAATATTGTTTAGGAACCTGGAATGTAAGATCAATGAATCAAGGTAAGCTGGAGGTGGTCAAACATGAGATGGCAAGACTGAACATCGACATCTTGGGAATCAGCGAACTAAAATGGACAGGCATGGGCGAATTTAATTCAGGTGACCATTATATCTACTACTGTGGGCAAGAAGCCCTTAGAAGAAATGGAGTAGCACTCATAGTCAACAAAAGGGTGGGAAAAGCAGTACTGGGGTACAATCTCAAAAACGATAGAATGATCTCAGTACGAATCCAAGGCAAAGCATTCAACATCACAGTAATTCAAGTCTATGCCCCAACCACTGAGGCCGAAGAAGCTGAGGTTGATCGGTTCTATGAAGACCAACACCTTCTAGAACTAACACCAAAGAAAGATGTCCTCTTCATCATAGGGGATTGGAATGCTAAAGTAGGAAGTCAAGAAATCACCGGGATAACAGGCAGGCATGGCCTTGGTGTACAAAATGAAGCAGGACAAAGGCTAATAGAGTTTTGCCGAGAGAACACGCTGATCATAGCAAACACTCTTTTCCAACAGCATAAGAGGCGACTCTACACATGGACATCACCATATGGTCAATATCGAAATCAGATTGATTATGTCCTTTGCAGCCAAAGATGGAGAAGCTCTATACAGTCAGTAAAAACAAGACCTGGAGCTGACTGTGGCTCAGATCATGAGCTGCTTCTTGCAAAATTTCGGCTTAAATTGAAGAACGTCGGGAAAACCACTAAGCCATTCAGGTATGACCTAAATCATATTCCTTACGAATATACAGTGGAGGTGAGGAATAGATTTCAGGGATTAGACCTGATAGACAAAGTGCCTGAGGAACTATGGACGGAAGTCCGTAACATTGTTCAGGAGGCAGCAACTAAATCCATCCCAAAGAAAAAGAAATGCAAGGAAGCAAAATGGCTGTCTGATGAGGCTTTACAAGTAGCTGAGGAAAGAAGGGAAGCAAGAAGGAAGGAAGGAAGGAAGGAAGGAAGGAAGGAAGGAAGGAAGGAAGGAAGGAAGGGGAAGATATTATCCAACTGAATGCAGAGTTCCAGAGAGCAGCAAGGAGAGACAAGAAGGCCTTCTTAAATGAACAGTGCAAAGAAATCGAGGAAAACAATAGAATAGGAAAGTCTAGAGATCTTTTCAAGAAAATCGGAGATCTCAAGGGAACGTTTTGTGCAAAGACGGGCATGATAAAGGACCAAGAAGGCAGGGACCTAACAGAAGCAGATGAGATTAAGAAGAGGTGGAAAGAATACACAGAAGAACTATACAGGAAAGATCTTAATGTCCCTGATAGCCATGATAGTGTGGTCACTGAACTTGAGCTGGACATCCTCGAGAGTGAAGTCAAGTGGGCCTTAGGAAGCATTATTAACAACAAAGCTAGTGGAGATGACAGTATTCCAGCTGAGCTATTTAAGATCCTAAAAGATGATGCTGTTAAAGTGCTGCACTCAATATGCCAACACATTTGGAACACTCAACAGTGGCCACCAGATTGGAAAAGGTCAGTTTACATTCCAATTCCAAAGAAGGGCAATGCCAAAGAGTGTTCAAACTACCGCACATTTGCGCTTATTTCAAATGCCAGCAAGGTTATGCTCAAAATCCTACAAGCTAGGCTTCAGCAGTATGTGAACCAAGAACTACCGGAAGTACAAGCGGGGTTTCGAAGAGGCAGAGGAACTAGAGATCAAATCGCCAACATTCGCTGCATCATGGAGAAAGCAAGAGAATTCCAGAAAAAGTCTATTTCTGCTTCATTGACTACGCTAAAGCCTTTGATTGTGTGGATCACAACAAACTGTGGCAAATTCTGCAAGAGATGGGAGTACCAGACCACCTTACCTGTCCCCTGAGAAATCTGTATGAGGGTCAACAAGCAACAGTAAGAACCGGACATGGAACAACCGATTGGTTCAAAATTGGGAAAGGAGTACGACAAGGCTGTATATTGTTGCCCTGCTTATTTAATTTATATGCAGAGTACATCATGAGAAACGCCAGGTTGGATGAATCACAGGTTGGAATTAAGATTGCCAGGAGAATGATCAACAACCTCAGATACGCAGACGATACCACCCTAATGGCAGAAAGTGAAGAGGATCTAAAGAGCCTCTTGTTGAGGGTGAAAGTGGAGAGTGCAAATGCTGGTTTGAAACTCAACATTAAAAAAATGAAGATCATAGCATCTGGCCCCATCACTTCCTGGCATATAGAAGGGGAAGAATTGGAAGCAGTGACAGATTTTACTTTCTTGGGCTCAAAGATCACCGCAGACGGTGACTGTAGCCATGAAATTAAAAGACGCTTGCTCCTGGGGAGGAAAGCTATGGCACACCTAGACAGCATAGTAAGAAGCAGAGACATCACCTTGCCGACAAAGGTTCGTATAATCAAACCTATGGTTTTCCCAGTAGTAATGTATGGCTGTGAGAGCTGGACTATAAGTAAGGCTGAGCGCCGAAGAATTGATGCTTTTGAACTGTGGTGCTGGAGAGGACTCTTACGAGTCCCCTGGATTGCAAGGAGGTCAAATCAGTCAGTCCTAAAGGAAATCAACCCTGACTGCTCATTGGAAGGACAGATACTGAAGCTGAAGCTCCAATATTTTGGCCACCTAATGCGAAGAGAAAACTCCCTGGAAAAGACCCTGATGCTGGGAAAGATTGAAGGCAAAAGGAGAAGGGGACGGCAGAGGATGAGATGGCTAGATAGCATCACCGGTGCGATGAATATGAACTTGAGCACACTCCGGGAGACAGCGGAGAACAGGAAGGCCTGGCGTGCTATGGTCCATGGGGTCAAGAAGAGTCGGACATGACTGAACAACAACACAGTAATATTTTTTTAAAAATTAAAAATACAAGGCATCCCTGAAATTGACGAGGCATCTCCCCAAGCTTCCCTTGAAAGCAGGCTCTTGGGCTGAATGTTAGGATACCTGCAGGACTGCATCTAAATCTAATCATAGGGTAGCATGGGCCAATATCTGGAGTAGGCAAGGCGCAATGTCTTGTTCTGTAATAATGAAGGGGTGTGTGATGAGATGTAGTTTTTAGTGAATGGCAGTTATGTGTATTTACTGAAGCAAGGGAAGAGTGATTACTTGAAATGTACACTTGAGTTGCCTTTGTCTTATGAAGCAGTGAATTAGCCCATGTCCCTGCCGTACAAATTTCTTCAGCATGGAACAACCCTCAAAGGCCACTGATGTGCCCCTCGCTGAGTAAGCTATTGGCCTCCTAAAAAATCTTCCATAGGATGATATAAGCCACTGTAATATTCCTCCTTCCTGGAGTTTAGCCTCATTTAGATGAATTCATGGAAAATTATTAGTGCTATTAGCAATGATAGCTAAATAGATTTTCACATGTTCAAAGGCAGTATGCCCCCAAAATACCAGGTACTAGAGAGGGAGGGCTATTGCCTCATACCCTATTTGTAGATATCTGTTTGCCCACTGTGGGAAAGATGCTAGACTAAACAAAATTGTGGTCTAATCCAGCAGGGCTCTTCTTACGTCTCTTCCATATCTCAAAGCAATGAACTGTTTTGGATATTGATGGAGCAGGTCAGAAAGAAAGAGCCTCAAGCACAGAGACTTCAATAGTTTCACAGTACATTGTGGAACTAGTCCTTGCCCCTTCTGGCTAATCTTGAATCACTTCTGCTGCCTTCCTGTTGAACTATGCAAAGCATTTGGAGAAACAAAATTGGCAGGAAGGCAGAGAACACTCAAGGACCAATGGACAGCATTTAGAACCTTTCTGCCTAATGGCTGTCAGGCTAGGTAGGCCACTGCAGGGTTCCAAACCTGTTGATTTCAGGACTCTCAAGAGAGAAGCATTACAGTGGGGGCATTGTACTACATCCGTTGTGTTTTAGACAACTTCCCCCATCAGCAAATCTACTCCCCAGAGCAGAAATGCAGTTCCATCCAAGACAGTAGAAGATAAACCATTTTGTACAGACTGGTTGACCTTGTGCCACCCTGCCTATTAACATGGGCCTACACCATACTGTTCTCCCTTTCCCCTGCAAGACATGAAAGCCCTAGACTTGATGCTGGAAGGTAGCGATAACTGGTCTGTTCTATGCTAGGCTTCCAGAGTGGAAAATTTCTTGTCTAGTCAGATTCTAATAATTTTCTAATGAAATAGAAACCACTGAGGACAAAAGTGAATTATATTCTGTGATAGAACTAGGAGTCAGTGAACCAGTTCGCACCATCACTGTGGGTTAAAAAGCCATGGTGACTTGTTTAGGCAAGCGGTCCTGGCATGCACCACGGTATAATTACCTGCCCCGGCACAGCTTATTGTCATCCGAACCCGGATGACATGGCTTGTTGGAGGAGGAAATAACTTTCATATAATCCAACAGCCCATGGATTATATGAGGGTTGTTTGCCCTGCCACGTCACCCAGCTTCGGACAACATGACAAGACACACCCAGCCACCATTTGTTTCACCCACTGTGATCATGAGAACCAGGTCAGCAACTTGAAAGTTGGATGTGTTGTTCCTCTTCCTGTGACTAGTACTACTTATTCTACGTCTACTCAGTCTTTTGGCACCTCAGCATTTATGCATCAGAGAAGTCTGGATGCACAATTTCTCATGTCTGGCTGGGGAAGGTGGTGTTCCATGCTTAGATGACTCATCTGAAAGTGATGCTAGATCACATCCATATTTAAAATTGATATTTTTCCAAGGGTCTTGGCTTTAAATGCCTGTTCCTTCATACAATGATATGGCACCATCTGTGTTTGTTGAATGGAACTGTGCCCTTTCACTCTTTCTCTAGCCAAATGGCAGAAGCCAATACAATCAATACGATGAACAAAAGCTCACAGTGCTTCTATATGCATTAAAAGCAGCACCAGCAAGCATTCATCTGGTCCCCCAGCATCAGGACAGCACAACCTTAATTACAAGTCTAAAGGGGTTGAAGAAATAAGAGGAGATTCCTCCCTCACAAATGACTTAACCCTTCCCAAGTCGAAAGGCTACTATTTAACTCTTGCCACTAATCTTTTCTGACTGAGAAGGGATGTTTTCATTCATTAAAGAGAAAGCAACTGGTGTTAAAATACAACTGCACGTTTTTAACATCTACATGAAAGGTGGTTTTTAGTCAAGTTGGAAAAAAGACAGCAAAACGTTTATAGCCAATATTTTATTGGATCTTGTTTAATGAATCACACAGACATTAACTATTTGTAGATTTTTCTTCCCATAATTGAATGTAAACCAAGTCATCTGACAAGTTATGACAACTTCTTTCATTCGAAGTAGAAAAGTACCAGTGTCTCAAATACTGTCATGTGGTCATCTCTGCTTAACCAGAAAATTTGTCTACTCAGTAATTTAACACCACACACACACTACACTCCCAGATATCCAGTCTTTCACAACACATTACAAAGCTGTTGAAAAAATAAACTACCACTACCAAAAATAACTATCACAGATAAAACAAATCTGAAAGGGAGATCCGACACCAGGGAACAATTTTCATTGAGTAAGCATCCTACTGATGTCAAATTGGGGAGATAAGTGTGAAGACTTTTTCCTACTTGTCACAATGGCAAAATGTTATCTGTGCTATGCTTCTCATAACAGTTGGTAAAAACCACCCCTCAGTCTACAGCATGGGTGAGCAACTTGTTTGCCTCTAGAGACCATACTGGCACACACTAAGCATGTTTTCCATCATATATTCAAATTTATCTTTGCAAATGTAATGGCTAGAAATTTAAGGAAACAAAGCTGAATTCAGGATAACTAAGTCCTGCAAGGGCCACATGTAAATTGCAAGTTGCCCACCCTGGCCTGTGGAATGTTAAGGCTGCAATTCTATGCACACTTGTGGAAGAGTAAGTGCCACTAAAATCAGTGAGACTAGGATGCATAGGATTGCACTGTAATCAAAATTTAAAAATTTATCTGTAATCTAACATTCCATTAATTGCTGGTTGTATAGCGATCAGACAACCAGTACATGATTTTTACCTTTTAAAATAAAGCATTTACACTGAACTACATTAGATGGGATATGGGGAGATCCCCTCATGTTTAAAAAATGTTTTTCTAAAACCACTAAAAAACTTGCATTTACAAAATAGTTGATAAAAATATTCCTCTGAATTGTACAAGGTGGTGGTACGGGAACCACTGATTAAAGACTTTGTACAAAGTTGTTACTCAGATTTTGCTTCTTTCTCTCCCGCTGCATTGGATATTGGGATCTGAAAAAGGAGAAAGTTTAGTGTATCGATACCTGTACATTTATTTTCAGCTTCACACATAAAGGCTATTAAGGGCGCAATCCTATCTAGATAGTGGTCGCCTCCGAACCCGGAGGCAACCGCCTATCCAAAGCAGGGCAGGAGAAGCACAGAGGGGATCATTCCCTCCACGCTTCTCCTGCCCTGCTTTTTCTGCTAGACAGCTGACTGCAGGTTTCTAGCCACAGGAGCATGGAGTGGGGAAGGAGGCTGCTGTACAATACATTGGATGTGTCGTACAGGCAGCTATGATCTCCCTGCCCTGCAACGCCCCCAGCCATGGCCCTTTCTGGCCCCTCAGTGCTCCTCTTATGAGCACGGAGGACAGGGCTGTTCCACACTGCCTTGGAGGCAGCGCGGAACTGGGGGGAGGTCGGTTTTCCAGGAACTAACCTTTGAGGTTGGTTCCTGGAAAACAGCATATCCTATGTCCGTCTAGCTGCTGTCTAGTGGCCATAGGATTGCTCCCTAAAATGTTCTTATAAAAGGTATTTGGCATGCCAAATTTGAACCCAACACAATTTTTGTATGCTATTACCCTGAGCCAAAGTGTATCGGAGCATTTTAATCATCCAGTTTGAGCTTGGCTGTTTAGGTGCAGCCAGAATAGATTAACATGGTCAATCCTCGTGTAGAAAAACATTCACTATAGACCATTAAAAGCAAACAATGAACACACAACCCTGCATTAGCAAGATTCAGACTCTTATATTTAAGTTTTTAGAGCTGCAGTTTAAGTTATATTACTCTCCTTGTGTGAATTTTAATTAATGTTTAGCACTGGCTCACATGCATACTAAGAAGTATTGGTTTCACAAAAAATCCATCAAGTTTATATAAAATATACTCATATCATGGATTCTTTCTGCACCCATACCCTGCTATAGAGTATCTTCTGATCAGCAAAGAATGCTTTATATTCAAACTAGAGAACACCTTTTCTACCCAGCACTTGGCAGTTTTATTAAAGCCATAAAACTAATGTGCATGATTTACAGATTCTCAAAGAGCGGAGGACAGGAAGGCCTGGCGTGCTATGGTCCATAGGGGTCACGAAGAGTAGGACACGACTGAATGACTGAACAACAACTGTGTCTTTACACCAGTGGAATGGCGCTAGCAAATTGAATTATCCCCTACATGGCCTCCAAATTTGCTCTGCGGGATTGGGGGATCCTCTAAAGTGGATCTGGGGATCATGCAGGAAGGATGGTAGGAAATGAAAATTCTGCTGCACTAGTGAAAATCTGGTTGTGTAATGCTGGCTTTAGCCCATACACTTAGGGTGCAATCCGATGCGTGTTTAGACAGAAAAAAAACCCCTCATAAAATCCCCAGCGTTCTCCAGCCAGCATTGCTGGCTGGGGAATGCTGAGTGTTGGAGAACCTTTTTCTTCTGTTTAGACAAGCATTAGATTGCACCCTTAAGCAAGTTAATCTTTGGCCATTAAATGAATGAAAAAATAAATGTCATTCAGCTTCACTCTGATTAAAATGGAGCAGTTTGTTTTAGATTCAAGGACACAGGATAGTTGTTAATGTCAAAAGCTCAGCATTTTTCTGAAATGCTGTCTTTGACGAGTTTAAAATCAAACATAACATATATAAAGTTCATTATATACCAATTAAATTTAGCACAGAAACTAGATTTTTTTCCATCAAAAGAAAGATTACTGAAAGTGGCTAGCAGAGGCAGGAGGAACCTGTGCTGCTTCTTGAAGCCAGTATAGTAGCTTGAAATCCAGTGCCGACTCCTCCTTCCTGTCACATCAGGCCCCTTTACCAGTATAAATATTTACTTTGGCATAGGGTGAAGGAGCCTTAAATTTGCTTTAGTGTCCTCATACAGCATTGATTGGGAACATCAGAGCCTGCTCCAGTTGGACTGCCCACCCCCTCAAGGCTATCTAACATCAACTGCCCTGTGGGAAGCAACATCAGATGCTGGCTCTTGCCCAAGGGGAGCTGGTTGTGTTGTTCAGCTTTGTTTTTTGAGCATTTGGTGTCTGTGTATCTCTCGGATCTTACATATATTGTAAGGACTCAATCAAAAAGTGGGATATAAATCTACTAAAGAAATAACATCCACACAGGCACTGCTTGGGCATGGCAGGATATGTGCACTGCTCTCTGGCAGTAAGCTAGCACAACACTTTTGAAAATCATGCTGTAGGTGAGAGAGACACACCAAAGCCTGAAAGATTTACCTCATCGCTTTTTGCTTCTCCATTTTCTGCAGGCAAGTTATCCTTTATTTCCTCTTCGTTAATCTCTTCAGTTTGTTTCCCTTTGGGTCCCTTTTTCCCTTTTGTTTGGGCTTTCTTTTCCTCAGACTTATCCTATAGTAAGTTAAAGTAGACCATAAGCATCTAATCTTTAAATAGTTTATTTGTCAGAAAATAAAGATTTGTGGTCCCTATAATATTAATATTTGGACAGCAAGTACAATAAATTGAAAAAGCAGCTGTAGCAATTGAGGCCCTTAGCAACAGTGCAATTCTATTCGTGTCTATTCTAAAGAACATCCCTGTGAGGACCTGAGGCCTTTCTTGACCACCTCTCGGTCTACTTTTAGTCACCAAGTCAGGTGCTTTGGTCAGTGTCTCTCCTCACACTGCCACTTTTAGGATCTTAGCCACAACCTTCTGTTTGTGTATTGTGATGCTTCACCACTCTCTCAATTGCTGCCATCAATAACCCCTTTAGAGCTTTCTTTCTTTCTTTTTGGTAGTACAGACCAAGTAGCCAGCATTTGGGGGGGGGGGGGGGTGTTATTCCACGAAACCCTTCTTAACAACAAAAATGAAACTGTCTTTTAAAATTGAAAACAAAGGTTTATTTGGTACAACAGGATTGGCAATAGGAACTGGGTTGGGATGAGGAAAGGACATCAGGGATTATGATTAAAATAAGTCAACACTATAAACTACAAAATATAACTCTTGCTTTTTTCTCTATGTTCAAAAACCTCTCATACTCTATCGCACAGACTATCTCACTAGATGTTCTCACTCTTATCCCCCAATCTCATCTCAGACTTCTCTAGCTGTACCTCATCTATCTTACTCCCATGTACCTGACTCTCTAGAAGCAATCACCCCACCTTTTTTCTGCATAAACTCTCATAGAATCATAGAATGGTAGGGTTGGAAGTCCTAAAGGAACTCAACCCTGAGTGCTCATTGGAAGGACAGATCCTGAAGCTGAAGCTCAAATATTTTGGCCACCTAATGCGAAGAGAAAACTTACTGGAAAAGACCCTGAAGGGAAAGACTGAAGGCAAAAGGAGAAGGGGACGGCAGAGGATGAGATGGCTAGATAGCATCACCGATGCAATGAATATGAACTTGAGCACGCTCCGGGAGAGAGCGCAGGACAGGAAGGCCTGGCGTGCTATGGTCCATGGGGTCACAAAGAGTCGGACACGGCTGAACAACAACAGGGTTGGAAGGGGCCTGTAAGACCATTGAGTCCAATCACACTGCATTCCATTCTCACTCGGCCACTCCCTCGTTCTTCTACTTGACAAACTGTCATTCTTGCCCACATGTGGAATCGCCACAATCCCACAGTTCAAGGGAACATACTCCTGGGTTAGTGTGCATAGGATTGTATCCCAAATGTCAGGAATGTTGTGTTGACTTTAAAAATGCAGCTGCTTGCTGACATGGCAAGGGCATATGGCATTGCTGTTTCTCAGTTATTCCAGTTTGCACTACACATTCTAATTTGTTTATGAAAACAAAAGCCTAAAGTGATGTCGTACTTAAAAAGCCATATCCATACAATTTATATTTCAGAGTGAAAAACTACTAATCATGAAGTAGCATACAAGAAGAATTATGTCTTGCTATATGAACAGCTTATGACAGACACACTGGCTCATTGCTCCCTCTCTAGTATATGAGAGGAAGACTGATGACTTTTCCTTCAAGATAAGGTATAATTATTTAAATCACCAGGAAAAAAGGCTGCTTCCTAAACAAAGATGCATACCAACTAGTTCATCTAATTTCTACATGTCAATACAATTACCCAGAGCATGTACATCAAGGACAGTATGTACAGATGACTAAAACTGGATACTTTTACTACTTTAAAAAAACATAATACATGGCTTCTTTGATAGATAACTTTGGTCATGTCAAATGATAGCACATTAGGAATGTTAACTATAGTTAAATGACATACACAAAATATCACATTTTATTAAGCTAAACAGCCTTCAATGTTTATACAATACAGTAGGAACACAGTTCTTTAGGGTAGTCCTTAAAACTTTTATTCAGGCTGAAACTACAAGTTTTCCTCCTTTTTCCAACTCCCAGTCAATTTCTCAGCTTTGAATGATCAATCCAAAATGAAGAAAATAGTCTCAATATGCCATAACAAGCTATAGCTATGGCTGTGAACCCTAGCTTAGCATTTGGAAGAACTTTGGCTTCAGCTGCTCAAAGGACTTGCACAAGTCCTTTGTTAAGCAGGATGATTTCGGTTTATCTCCAGCTCTGAAATGTATGAAATGAAAATACCCATTTCTTTCCAGGCCTTCACTTCTCTATACAGAAGTACATACTACTGGATACTATTCTAGTATCTAGTATACCAGGGGTCCCCAACCCCCAGGCCACGAAACGGTACCAGTCTGTGGCCTGTTAGGAACTGGGCCATAGTAGGGGTGTGCGAAACCCCTTTACCTTGGGTCCGTGGGGGTCCATAGGGGGGGAGGCGATCCATCCCTCCCCCCTGGAAGCCTGGCCGGCCTCACTCTGCAGCGAGTCCACAGAGCTGCCGACTGGCTCCGGCCGCTGGCGGACTTCCGGCCGCTGGGATGCAAATGGCGTCCTCCTAGCAGACGCCATTTGCATCTCTGTTCTTCAAGTAATAGGCTACGTAAATCTTTAGCTTATTACTGCAAAGAACACGGATGCAAATGGCATCCGCGTGCATCCCAGCGGCCAGAAGTCCACCCGTGGGCCCCCCCGGTCTGTGGAAAAATTGTCTTCCACGAGACCAGTCCCTGGTGCAAAAAAGGTTGGAGACTGCTGTAGTATACTACTGGACCTACCACTCTACTAGTTAAAACTGAAAGTTAATTTTCACACATTATTCAATTTTTTCATACGCTGTATCCAGCAATGTTTGCTGTACTGCATGGGACGTGCAGCGTAATTGTAGTGATTGAACCACGTCAATAACATTTTCAATATGAAAAGAATTTGTTCATAAATAAACGGAACTATATTTTCACATATGAAGGATTGCTGGTCCTTCCATGGTTTTACTGGAGAAAATATTTACTACGCACAGTAAACAATCTGATAAATGTTCAGTCACAGCACTGACACTAGTACCATCTGAGGACTCCAAAATTGCAGACACTACAGATTGTCTCTTATTATCTAACCACGATCCTGGAACAAAATGGTAAGGCAGTTATTCCCATTGCAACTCATGTCATTATATAAGAAGAAAAACCAACCTGTAAGGGGAAGATTTCACTAAAGATACTAGATCTGAGTTATAAAGAAATACTGGTATGTATTCTGTGAAATTGGATATACATTCCAAGTGGATTGCCATTATGATCTATGAAGCTCCAAAATTAAGAAGGTTTACTATAAATGTATATACGATTTTCTTGAAGGACCGACACCTGGCAATCCTAGGCCTTCTCATTGCAATTTTTTGTCCTATTTTAAGAAACAATCCCAAATCTCATCTTACAGAGAAAAACAGCAGTCCATGAAAATTAAAAAAATTAAAATTTATTTTTAAATCTTTGTATTTTAGAACGTTATGCTACTGCTGGCTTTTATTTTGGTTTTATATTGTCATTTTAAACTTTTAAAAGTTTTATTTTACACTGTATCATGTTGTTGTATTTTATCGTTTTAACTTTTGTGAACCACCTAGAGAGCTTCGGCTATTGGGCACTATAGAAATGGAATAAATATATAATCTAAGCCACTGAAATTCCTAACCGGTTTGATATGTCCCTATAGAAAAAAGTGTAGCTGTTAATCCACTTAGTATTAAAAAGGGAAGTCCTCCAAAAACCTTCCTATTTTATGTCCACATTATCTGGATGTTTTCTTCTGATGAGCAATTTTCATAATGTCGCTTCACTCTCACAAATAGGCACTGCATCTCTACTGAACTGCTTATATTTAACACATTTTCCTTTTTTACCCAAAAAGTATCTTCAAAATATTCCCAAAATAGCCTCTCATTGACATGACTACTTTTATCTGTGGAAAAGAATGGGAATGAGAACTTAAACACTGAATAACATTGCCCTCCATTCTTTCCAGTCTTGCCGCTTTCAACTTGTTTCTTCCTTTACACTGTACAACACTATCTTGCCCTAATTCCCTTCTCACTCCAGGAAAACAAAGTAGCTAACACTCCAGAACTTATGCTCATTGCATAGGTCTGTCTGTCTGTCTCTCTTTATTCAGAGGTAAACAAGGGCACTTTCCAGAAGCTATAGTTATGTTACTGGGCAAAGGTGCTCACACTTGAAAGATGAAAAGGAAATGTCCTTGTTTATACAAACACAACATATTATTTCAAAAGAGAGCAAATTGCATAACTCCTAAAGTTAGAGAATATAAAAAATATATAAGATCACTCTGCTAGGCTCAGGTCACTGATGGATAGAAAAAAATCAACCATGGATTACAAGATGAGCATCTTTGAAAATGCTGTCCAGCTTAGCTGTCAGCCAGCCTGATCTGAGCCTTCAAAGGCGAAAACACAGAATGGGTCAGCTGTCAACCGGCCTGATCTGCACCTTCAAAGTTCTCCTCAGGTGGAAGAAGAATGCATGGCTCAGGCTGGCTGTTGGCCTGTCCAATCTGCACTTTCAAAGGCATCCTTCCAGTGCGGGGAAGCCTTCTGCCAGCAGAGATATTTGAATAGCTGGTTGAAATTAAGGATGGAGGTTAATCTGGCCCTAAGGCAATCGCCTCCCCCCTATCCTAATGCCTGTGAAGACAGTGTACTGTCTCACAATTATAATGTTTGACCTTAAAAAAGATCTTCCCCTTGGGTCTTGATTTACTTACTTATTTACATAGAAAAGCAGTCTAATGTTCTGTATATTTTTTACAGAGGGCCGCTAATGCAGTGTTAAAAAGTGTACGCTTAACATTTAGTATCAAAATTTTATCTCTTAACTAAGTTGCTGCATTGTTGTTTTTTGCTTTATTACCTGTTGTTGTTAAGCCACCTTGAATATCATTTGAGTGAAAGTCTGGGGTATAAATAATCAAAAGGCTACTGATCTCATTAAAATTGTTCTTGCCCAAAGACCATGTTAAAACAATATTTCTGTGGGTAATTCATTCATACAAATAAATGACAACAACACTATAAATCAAACCGTCTACTGGTAAATTGTAAGCCCCTTGGGGTAGGAACCTATCAAACCTGTCCTTTGTTCAACGCCATGTACTTGGATGATGATGATAATAATGAACTCTGAATTACTTATTTGAAAATCTGCATTATAGGCTAGGAAAGGGCTTTATATTTTATTTATTTATTTATTTATTTCATTTCTATACCGCCCAATAGCCGAAGCTCTCTGGGCGGTTCACAAAAACTAAAACCAAACAACACACAATAAAACAATTTAAAATATATAGAACATTAAAACCACAATATAACAATACAACCACAATAAAACCTAGCAGCAGTACAGGAGTTTAAAATACAGATTTAAAACAGCAAAGATAAAAATTTAGAAAGCTAAAATGCCTGGGAAAATAAAAAGGTCTTCACCTGGCGCCGAAAGGAGTACAATGTAGGCGCCAGGCGAACCTCACTAGGGAGCTCATTCCAGAGCCGGGGTGCCACAACAGAAAAAGCCCTCCTCCTAGTAGCCACCCGCCTCACTTCCTTTGGCAGGGGCTCACGGAGAAGGGCCGCTGATGATGATCTTAAGGTCCGGGCAGGCACATATGGGAGGAGGCGATCCTTCAGGTAACCTGGCCCCAAGCCGTTAAGGGCTTTGAATGTTAACACCAGCACTTTGAATCGGGCCCGGAAATGGACCGGCAGCCAGTGCAGCTGGAAAAGTACTGGCGTAATATGAGCTCGCAGGCCAGTCCCTGTTAACAATCTTGCTGCCCTATTTTTTCATGGTTTTGCAATATATGTTACAATATAAAGTCGGCAAAACACCAATTTCTACATCATAGGGTGCTTGACTGGCTACACTACAGCGCTGTTGATGTATCCAGGGTACAAGCCTATGACTTACACCCTCAGTGCTCATAAACCTCCAAACTCAGAGGCTTACAAGCATCCAGTACAGAGCAGGAGGAGCAAGGGAGGTGATCATTGCCTCCCCCACTCCTCTTGCTCTGCATTTTCGCTAGATGGCCTTTTTAACCCATCTAGCTGGAGCACATCAGAGGGGAAGGAGGCCGAAGAGGCCTTGGGATAGCTCGTATCCTGGCCTCTCCTGTCTCTTCTCCTCTCTGCCCACCAGAACACACCCTTTACCCCCTCTCCAAGGTTGAGTTCCTAATCTCAGAGCGGCAGCTGGCACAGCTCTTTCCACGCTGGCCGCAAGAGGAAGGTGGGTTGAAGCACAGATTCTTGGATGTTGGAGCAGTGTCACTGACCTCAGATGCAGGAATCCAAAGTATCCTATGGCCCCCCAGATGCTGTCTAGGGGCCACGGGATTGCTCCCTAACAGTATTTGCTTAGATGTAATTTTTACACTTTGAAGAGATCTACAACATAAGGATATCCTCCAGTCTATGACCATATTAAAAGTACCTCAGCGTAGTATACTGTAGAGATTTGGTAACACCATCCCATTTTTTAAATGAAGGTTTTCAAGTTCCAAACCAGATCTCAAACAGTTGAACAAACTTAGTTTCTTAAAGTTCATATATAACCCCAGCCCTCAAACCTCACCTTCAGAGCTGGCTTTTTTGGCTTTGTTTCAACTTTAGCAGTGACAGGTTTCTGAAAGAAAACACCACACGTTTATTATGTCTGCCCTTTCTGCACGTTACCATAAGAACCCTATGCAAATCTCTACTTACAGCTGACAGCCGTGCTGATCGCCTTTTTGGCTAGAGGAAAACAAACCACAGAAATCCGGCATTAATGATCTCCTCAATACCACTATCCGTCCTGATCTTCTACTACACCACCAAATTAGTACTTACCTCTTCTTCAGCAGCGTTCACCTGTAATGGAACACAGTTTAAGATATGAGAGAAGGGTGGGGGAGAACATCGCATGCGCGCAACAGCGAACTCAACACTACTCCAGGAGGAGCCACGACGTCACCGCGCAGACGCCCCCTTCCCGCCGCCGTGTTGCGATTTCGAACCTGCGGCCGCCTTCCAGCAACCTCTGCAGAAAGTTCCAGACGCTGGAAGCTGCGCGAGGCTCTCTCCCGGAGGCGGCTGACGCGAAGCGGGCTCGAGACTCGCGGGCCAGAGCTTTAAAGGGCGGCGAATGTCGCGGCCATTTATAACCGTCACGCCTCCCTCCCCCTCCCCCTCCCCCTCCCCCACCTATATAATATGAGCGTGAAAACTCGGAGCCCTCGGGACGCAGCCTTCGCAGAAAATGACTCCCCGCTGTTAAAAAAATAAAGCCCTGGCCCGCTCGCCGTGGTGGTGGTGGTGGTGGGGTTCAAAAAAAGAAAACCGCGGGGAAAGGGGACGAGGACGAGAAGAGAGCGCGCGCCTTTGGCGCACATGAACGCGCGCGCCCGCCCGCCCGCCGCCAACCTTTCTCTTCGGCATGGCGGAGCAAGCTGCGATGCCGAACGGCGACGCTCGGCTTTCCTTGTGCTTTATGTTTTTCCCTAGCGTCGGGAGCGCTCGTTCTCACAGCACGAGCGGCGGTGGCTGCTACTTCTTACTCCAGCCTACGGGGAGTCCGAGCCTCACTACTGCGCACAGACTCCGGTGCCAGCCCGCCTGACCCCCCTTCTCCTCCCGCAACCATCCCAGCAGCGCCAGCGGCACCGCAACAGGATCCAGCCGGATTGAGGGGAGGGGGCAGGCGCGCGAGCGCTCCTCGGCGCCGCCCAGCTACTCCTAGGCGCGCGCCTTCCTATTGGGCTGGCCAGCTCGCGGGGCCGCGTTTAAATCACAGCAGCCCGTCCCATCCAGAAGGCGAGAGCCGTCGACTTCGCGCGGCTCCCCGGTCGAAGAGGCGGGGGCCGCCCCCGGGGGGCGTGTCGTGCCATGTCACGGCCGAAAGGAGGCCTGTTTGTTTGCGCTCGCGTGACAGCAGGAGTGACAGCCGCTATGGCATGTGCGCATGCGCTCAAAGGCGTGCGTAAGATCAGCTGGGAGGGATGGTCACAATAGCCGCGGGGCGTAGCGCTGCTACAGAGAGGCGCGCATGCGCGCCGTTGACAAGTCCGCGCGAGCCGGTGTTATTGTGCGCTCTTTCTCCTCCTCCACGGCGTAGCTGTCTAGCCTGAGCACACCGGGAGCGGGAGTTCGGTGGCCGTGTTAAGATATGAACGAGCTGCGCGCGGAGACGGGGCATGTGACGGACGGCGGCGCGTGGTTCCTCGTCCTGAGCTCCGTGTTCTTGTGCAGCCTCCTCAAAATCCTCCTGCCCGCCTGCTCCTCCATTGTAAGTGGCGTCCGCCCGCCGGGTTCCCATAACGACGGCGCCCCGGTTCGCCCTTCTCACCCCTGAGAACGGAGCCCGCCTCCCGCGGTGTCCCGTGGGTCAGGAGAGGCTGGGGCGGGGCGGGCCGCCTTCCTGAGGTTTCAGCCGCATAATCAAGAAATTGTAGAACCGCGATCCGACGTGTGCGTTTCGCTGGGACGTAAACCCCGATATTCTGTTCTGTTGGGCTAGGAAAGTCCCAGGAAGGGGAGCACAGGATCGTGGCTTTAATGCGGAGTCAAGTTGCCTCGCAGCCCTTGAGGGCGCAATCCTATGCATGTTTAGACAGAGAAAATGCCTTACATGCTGTTTTCTGCCTAAACGTGCATAGGATTGTGCCCTGAACCCTTCTATTATAGCCATTGTCAGCGTGTTTGAGGGCACAATCCTATGTATGTTTAGACAGAGAAAAGCATGCTGGGAGTTGTAGGACTTTTTGTGCCTAAACATGTGTAGGATTGCACCCTAACAGAGTCAAAAGACTGGGCGAGTTTTTTAAAAAAAATCTTTTTAGTTCAGAATAATGAGGTTTAAAAATACTGCATTCGTGTGGAAAATAGGGACCCCTTCTAGCATAACTAGTGGAGACTAATGGTGACAACGTGTACATAGTGCTTTTTTTTTTTTTAATAAGAGAGGTGGGTATGCATTGGAGCCAAAGAGTCCTCTGTTGGACTTCTACAGAGAGGGTGAGGTGTACTGGGTAGAATTGGGGATTGCAGATTTAAGGCAGATACCAGAATATTTGGCTGTCAGATTCAGACTTGGGGACACCTATACTATAGGTCCTATAGTTCTGAAACTTCCCATGACATCATGAAAATATGCTGCCCTCAAATGGCAGCCTCCTTACACCTTTTAGATGATGGACATTGTGAAGTGTGAATACAACAATCATATGTTTCCAAAATGCATTTGTTAAGAAATAGAGTGGCTGCAAGTGCATATGAGTATATACTTGGTAATAAATAAATCTGGTTTCCTAGAGTGAAACCGCTTGGGGGCTCAAGTAATTCATTTGTCCACACACTTCTCCTGCTTGGGAGAGCAGACGGTTTGATTGGGTACCAGGGAAGGAAGTATTTGCTGTATATTGTCTGTTGTAGAGCACTTAAAGCTACAAACAATGTCCTGTCCCCACCACCCCTTGCTTCTAACAGTCAAGCCCCACTTGACAAGAGAAAGGTTTGCTTTTTTAAAGGTTAATTGCTTCATTGATCCTCAGCACCAGAATCTGAGAAGATAGCCTTCAGTGTTGCCTTGGCCCTGTTTGTAGAGGGTACATGTGTGGGTACTAATCAGATACACATGGGGAGGAGTTGGCAAAAAGTTTGTCCTGCCAGCAAAGATCTTTCTAGGAAAGTCTGCTTTGTGAGTTAAGAATCCATGAGCCATGCTTCTGGCTGTATCAAGTTATTTAGAAGAGGGACTAAAAGGCTGCTTTTCAAGAGGTAAGCTTGTTTTAATCAGTAACTGTGTTTTTTAAAACAAATGCATTCATTTTATTTTAAGCAAAATGACAACGAAACAGCTGTTCACACATGTTCCTCTCTTTGTCAGATATCCAGGTTGCTCCAAAAGGATGCTGAGCATGAATCGCAGATGAGAGCTGAAATTCAGAACATGAAGCAAGAACTTTCTACCATTAGTATGATGGATGAATTTGCCAGATATGCCCGACTGGAAAGGAAAATTAACAAAATGACTGACAAGCTTAAGACTCATGGTAGATAGTTGCTACTTAGATTTGCATGCTGTTCATTAGTCAACCTTTATTTTTAAATCTTTTTACTTCCTTTTTATTTATTTTTCAAGATTCCCTCTATTTGTGTGTGTGTTTTCAAAACCACTACCTACATAATATAAAACATGCCTATGTCAAAATATGCCAGGCCTGTGGATCAGCTGCTTCAGAGTTCAGTCATTAATATTTCTAAAATATGTGTCCCTTGTGAACTGTGCAACTTCTTGTTAGGGGATGGGGGAAGGCAAGGAAAGTGATTGTCTATTGTGGAGCACTTAAAGCTATAGACAGGCTAGTTTTCATTTTTTGTTTCTAATGATAGCCTCTTGTTAGGCAGTGCCCCTAGAATATGAGTTTCAAAGAAACCAACAAAGATCTAACACCCAGTGGTAGTTTTCCTCTTCCTATTATGTTTTTAGAATAAATCCTACAATCTTCTTTTCAGCTTTCCTCTTCCCAATGGAAAAGTCTAAATACATTTAAATTGAAGTGATTATTTATTGACTAATAGTAATATAGTTTTATTATACGTGCTAAACTCATGAGCTTTTAGCCATCCCATGGTCTTTGTTCTCATTTAGCTGAACACAGGAAATTCCAGGAGCAAGATTAATTTTTACTGAGCAGCTGATTAGAATACTGTCTTGCAGGTGTTTCCTTAAAGCTCCATAATGGAAACGGCTAGATACTTTTTATTTTTAATGAAACATGAACATTTAGAGAAGGCCTGCCCCTCCACATGACTAGCACCCCCAAACTATGGCCGTAGCTGACTACTGTCAGTAGAATGTCTTTCCTTGTAATAAGGCTCTCATGGAAGGCTGTCATCTTTCCATGAGAGCCAGTGTGGTGTAGAGGTTAGAGTGTTGGACTGGGACTTGGGAGATCCAGGTTCTAGTCCCCACTCTACCATGAAACTCACAGAGGGAGAAATCTTATGGCTGCTAGACAGCGGCTAGACAGCCATAGGATATCTGGTTCCTGGAAAACCAACCTTCCCCCACTTCCGCGCTGCCTTGGAGGCAGCGCGGAACAGGCCTGTCCTCCGTGCTCACAAGAGGAGTGCAGAGTAGCTGAAAACGGGCATTCTGGGGCGGGGAGGGCAGAAATGCCTGTACGACACATCCTATGTGTTGTGCAGCAGCCTCCTCCCCTGCTTTGCCTTCCTGCGGCTACACAGCCGCAATCGGCCGTCTAGCCAAAAATGCAGGGCAGGAGAAGCGCAGAGGGAATGATCCCCTCCGTGCTTCTCCTGCCCTGCGTTGGATAGGCGGTCACCTCCGAGTTCAGAGGCAGCCACCTATCTGAATAGGATTATGCCCTGAGTAACTTTGGGCCCGTCACTGACTCTCAGCCTAACCAATCTCAGAGGATTGTTGTGAGGATAAAATAGAGAGGAGGAGGACCATGTAAGCCACCTTGGGTTCCTTGCAAGAGGAAGAAAGGCAAGATATTAATGTAGTAATAAATAAATAAAATCTTTAAGATACAGCCAATGGCTGAATCCAACTGTGACCCAGAGCTAGCATGAAAGACATTACACAAACATTGGTTTACATTAGTGCAGTGTAGCTAGTGCTTATTAGGGCAATGGAAAAAAGTGGTGATTTCCCTTTGCCCTAGCAAGCGCTAGTTATTTTGTGCAAGTATTGTTTTACAGTAGCACAATGTCAGCACTAGTGCTGGGGCACAGTTCGATCCTACCCACTGATTTCTTTCTACTTGTCCTAGCATTGCCACATGACACAAATTGCCTATACATTTTCCTGAACATAAACATACTAATAATAGGTTTACTGCATATATAAACAAAAGAATCTTCAGTGCAGTGTTTCTCAAGTCAACACAGATCATTTTGGAGCAACCTGATTTCTGTATAAATTGTGTATGATTGTTAATTTTATGGAGATGTATTTAATATCAATGTTCAGTTCTAGTATGTGTGATGTATTTTCTGGTCTTCTTTGGATTTGTGTGGATTATTTTATTTGGTTTATCTGTATTTATCTGGAAAAAAACAAAAAATGAGAACAAAAATAATTGATTTTTGTGTGTGAATGCCAAGGACATTCCTACTAAACAAAATCCTTTAACTGGAAAGATAATAGCATTTGTCAGTTTAAAAACAGCATGCCTTCTATTTATATAAATAATGCAGATTATATTACCTGTTTCTTTTAACAGTGAAAACACGAACGGCTCAACTAGCTAAAATAAAGTGGGTAATAAATATTGTGTTCTACATTTTGCAAGTAAGTAAAATTTGGTTATACAAGAGAGCACCTTATGATAGTAACAAAGCCACAAATTGAATATGACTCCTTGATCATGTTCAAAAATAGGCAGTGTTTAATATTTAGAACAATATCCTTACACATTCAATCAGGGGGAGGCAACGTGGTGCCCATGAGCCCCTTGGCTTAGTTAGTATTCAGTAGGGTGGTGTGCACGTAGCCAGGCCCTGGTCCATGCATGGCTGTGATATAGCACTTCTGGGGGCAGGCGCTGGCACGTGAAAACACTGGTTTCTGGAAGGAGCAGGTTGTGCCCCTTCCAGAAACCAGCATTTTCCCACATGTCGAGGCTTGTCCCTGTAAGTGCTATATCGTGGCTGTGTGCGGACCTGGACTGGCAGGGCTGGGTGTGCACGCACCGGCGCGTTGGATACTACCCAGTGTGTCCCAGACACCTTTCTGGTGTCCACCAAGAGGCCCTAGCCTTCCCTACCTTTTTTAAAATTAACACCTTTTCTTAACAACAGGTGGGACTGCTGTGAAATAGATTTCTGTTGGTGCTGAAAACTGTGGGTTCAAAGAAATTCTGTAGTATGTTGGGGCTCACAGCCCACTTCTGCCATTTACTCAGACTTTGGGGCAGGTTAGTTGTCTGTTGCCACACCTCCCATGACAACCATTTTATGGTGGGGCCCATGACAATTTCTCAAATCATCCAATGTGCCCACAGCCCAAAATGGTTGCCTACCCCTAGATTAGATGTTTGTGAGAAGGGGTCTAGCCTAACCTTTTTCCTGATGTGCTAGTCTTCTGTGTGATGGATATTTTGTTTTTTGTATGCAGAAGTGTTTAATAATCTCTTTCTCCTGCGCTCCTAAAGTGCAAGCCAAGAACTATAGCAAGCCTGGGATAGATTGGGCTCCTGATTTTTATAAAAGGGAAAAGTTTTCTCTAATGGGGCAAGCGACCAGGGTTCTAGCCTTGTGACACTGCCTTTGGCACTGGATTATTTTAATGTCAACACAGGCATCTAGAACCTAGTAGGCATCAGAAATGCCGATTGTGCATCTAAATGAAAACAAGCACTCATTTTGTACTTTTCATGCATAGATATATAACAGCTGTTTTTATTCCAGGCTGCCTTAATGATCTCACTGATTTGGAAGTATTACTCTGAACCAGTTACTGTGCTCCCAAGCAAATGGCTAGCCCCTTTAGAACGTTTAGTGGCTTTCCCAACAGGAGTTGCAGGTAAGACTATAGTATTAACTGCTTCCGAAGCTTTTTCATAAATTTCATGTATCGCTCTTGTCTTAATATTTTATATGAGTTCATTTCCCCCCAGTTCCTAAGCTGCTGAACAGTGTTTTACTCCACCTTCAGTTCCCAAACAGTTGTGGAGCATGACTATGCATGGCTCACTGTGTTGCCTGAGGCTACAACTATTGGCTTCCCATGTGACTGCACTGTCATGGGGCAAGTATTTAAGGGGGAAACACTAGTGGTACGAGGTTCTGTATAATTCTTCGTATGGCTCATTAAGTGTCTCCCTACAGACAGATGTTTTCTTTAATTGTGTTGTCATTCAGTTTTGCTACCAAAACAAAACTGCTTGTACGGAACTGCTTAAATGTGTACGACTGGAGTTACTGATAATCCTAGTGACTTAAAGCCTGCTTTTCGCTTATTTATAGGTGGTGTTGGCATTACATGTTGGTTGGTGGTTTGCAACAAAGTTGTGGCCATTCTGCTTCACCCTTTCAGCTGAGAAAGAATCCCAGTTTCAGCCATTCTGAACTCTCCTGTTATCACAGTGTTTTAAAAAGAGTTTGGCTTCCTATGAAAAGCAACATCTGGAATGCGATCACTTATGAAAGGGTGGCAGGGTTTAGAATCAAGTAATAAAGCATAAATTAATGATCCTTTTGTAACATTTTATTAATATTTATGTATGTATTATACTGTCTTCCTTTGTGTAACCCTCAAGTTCCTATTCAGTTTGTAGATTTCAGTGCTGGACCTATTTAAATATGCTTAAGTTCTAATAAAATAAATAGTTTAGTACATGTAATTGTTTAGTTTTAATATTGTATTCTAAAGTCTCTCTTCTTTTTTGCTGATGAATATCAACATGGGATAATTATTGAACGTGATATTTTGTTACTGTGCTTGGCTGGATATATTACACATTTTTAAGTGAAAAGAATGTTATTTTTTTCATTTAGGACATAAGAAGCTCAATTCACAAAACCTTGGTGTGTTTTTAGGATTGACTTTTTAAAAGTGTATAGCATAGCCTCTTTGCTTGATCCGCTACCTTGTCTGTATGGTTTCTTTCCTCTTGTAATTTCATTATTGTTAAATATGCGATGGTTGGCTGTTCTTCTCCACTACCATAAAACACAGACAATAAGTTGGTTTGGACATATTCTTCCTGGCTTAATAAACCATAATTTATTAAGATGGGAACAAGCATCAGGCCCATGTGCTCCCCCTGTGCTGGCTTCTGCACTTTAATCCTGGTCTCTTTAAACTACAGTTCCCTGTTAAATGTGACCAAGATCTAAAATAGGGATCATAACTGGTTTCAGATCCTGGTTGCTAAACTGATATTAAATCACAGTTTCCTGTTTCAGACTAATTTAATTTATTTATATCCCCTTTTATTTTTATTTTGTGACTGAGATAGCTTACAAGTAATATTGAAATACATTTTACAAACCACAACAAACTATATCAATATATAGTAAGTGATCAGGATCCTTCCCACAGGGTAACTTGTGGGAGATGGGCCGGCGTTCAGAGTGAACAGAAACACAACCCACCCACCATCCCCACTTCGGTGTCGATACTGCAGTGTGATTTTTCCCTCAGTTTTGAGGCCATGCTAGTCGGTCTCAAGGGACTGAGGGAATGGGCAGGCACCCGCTGATACATGCACATTGGACTGTGGGGGAGGGTTCCCACCAAAAGCATTCCTCAGCTTTAGAAGTTTCTCGAAAGAGGAATGTGTGAATACATAGATGACCACTCGAAGAACTACAGTTACAGGTAAGCAGCCTGCATATCCTTTCTATAGGGCAGTTGGTCCTGTGTCATGGGAGGCAACAACCCAACCTGAGCAACTCTTCACTTGCCCTGAAGTCCTCGCGTACCTTAAGGTTTAAAGAAACCAGGAGTGAAGCACCGATGCTGGTGTACAAGGGAGGGGGAGTGCACAGGCAGGACATTTTTTCCTAACTTAAGCCAGGAACGTTACACCCAAACTGGCCCATTCTTTTTGACTATCAGGTGTCAGTTCATTCCTCCTCGTGCGCTCATTCTTAAGGCTTTGATGAATACCAAACTCCAAATTATCACTGGTGGACAGCTGTCTTTTTTGACAAGATCGTTCTTTCCCCCTTTAGTCAATCACAAAGTTGAAAGTGACCTTTGAGATCATCTAGTCCAACAGTTCCTGCTCAATTCAGGCTATGTGATACAGCTATAGCATCGCTAATGTGGATGTCCATTGAAAGGGAACCCACCTCCTACTAAGGCACTGTTCCACTGCCAAACAGCTCTTGCTGTTAGGATGTTTCTCCTAATGTTTAACCTGCAATTTTGATCCATTGGTTCTAGTCCTGCCCGCTGGAGCACCGAGAACAAGTCTAATGCATCTTCTGCATGTCGCCCTTTCAGATATTTGAAGACCATTATGTCTCCTTTTAATCTTCATTTCTCCAGGCTAAACTTTCCCAGCACTTTTAGTATTATTCTCTATTCTTGGTCCTATGCTCTATTCTCTTTAAAAGAACTTAGAATGATTCACACATATCCTAGCCCCATGTGAGGGGGAGAGAAAACTTATAAGGACTGTGCATCAGCAAGTCCTTTTCTGAAACAGCCTGTGTCTGTAGAATCATAACATAAGACAGAATCTGACATAACAGTGCATTAAAATACATGTGAGTGAAGTGAGCAGACAACCCTCCCGCAGACATTTATTTTGTGCTGAATCAGTTTTACATCTCTGTAAATCCCCCATTTGTTCTCTGGAATATATACAGCTGTACTGCAGCATCTGGAGAACAGTACTTCCTGTAGGCTTAGTGGAATTAGATAGCAAACACGGTCACTACATAGGTTTGTTGAGTTAGATGGATGATCTTGCCTTTCTACAAATGCTCCTATGAATCCTAGTTTGGTCCAGAGCATTTTACAATTTTGGTGAGGTGAGATAGGTCCCCCTTAAGAAATGTCATTTATAGATAAATACTGGTGTTTACAAATTGAACAGGATTAAAAGGTGTCCCCCACCCCTGCCAAATTGTTTAATACACAGGTTTACTGAATGTGAGAATTGTGAAATGAAGCACTGTGCAAACTATATTAAAGACTCCGAAAGTTCTGAATATTTTATGAAGTCTTAAAAGTTATGAAGCAGGCATTCATTGCCCACCCACCAGCCTATACTTTACTCTCTTCCCTGCCCCTCCTCCTCTGCTTTAAATCCAGAACAGGCAGCCTGTGAGCAGCTATGGAGGCTATGTGTGTTGTTTCCCCTGGCCTTAAAGGGGAAGTGTGCACAGCACTCCAATTATTACACTCTTCAGATTATTAGTTGCTAATTGCTGAGCAGAACAGAGATTCTATTGCCATTTGGCCAAAGCAAGTGATGCCTGTAGCCAGCTAGTGGCAAATTGAAGCTGCTCTTCCCACCCTGCACCAGAAAGGTCAGAGTCAAGGCTGTCCCAGGATTGATGCAGGCAACTGGGATATCCTTTCCATTGAGATCCAAGGAAGCTGTTATAGTTCTATATCAGCGTCTGATGTCAGTAATGGACTGGATGAGGGTGAACAAATTGAAGCTTATTCCATAGAGGTGTTCCTGGATAGTAGATAGGCAGATCAGGGAATAGGAATACAGCCTGTGCTGGATGGGGTTATACTCCCCTTGAAGGCTCAGGTTCACAGTTCGGATTCAGCCCTGAACTTAGATGCCCAGGTTTCAATGGTGGCCAGGAGTATATTTGCACAGCTGAAGCTAGTGCACCAACTAATGGAGATGTGTGATCTGGTCAAAGTAACACATGCTCTAGTCCCATTCTGTTTGGATTACTATAACAGATTCTATGTGGGGCTGTCTTTGAAAGGTGTTTGGAAACTTCAGCTGGTCCAGAATGCTGCAGCCAGACTGTTAACCAGGGCTGGTTACAAGGCACAGGTGACGCCCTTATTACAATAGCTTCACTGGGTACTGATCTGTTTCTAGGCACAATTCAGAATGCTGGTTATGATCTATAAAACCCTGTACAGCTTGGGACTAGGCTATCTGAAAGACCGCATTGTCTTATACAAGACTGCCTGTGTTTTTAAGATCTTCTGGCATGCCAGAAGATCTCTTGGTCCTGCCACCATCTGAGGCATGTTTGGTTGGGACACGAGTGAAGGCCTTCTTGGTAGCTGCTCCAAGGATCTGGAACTCCTGCTGAGGTAGGCTAGGTTGGCTCCTTCTCTGTTGTTCTGCCAGCAGGCAAATATTTTCCGGCAGGTAGACCTTTGGCATGTAAGCTGCTCTGTTGCTGAAAGCTTCTGTTGGGTTGGGTGCTGTTTATTTCTTTATTTTTTATTGTGCTTTTAATTTGTTTTTTATTATTCTTGTAACTACATTTTTATTTTAAACTTGGTTTTATTATTGTTAGCTGCCTTGAATGTCATTTTTGGTGGAAAGCTAGGATATAAATCAAATACATAAACAGTTGTTGTTCAGTCGTTAAGTCATGTCCGACCCTTCATGACCCCATGGACCATAATACGCCAGACCTTCCTGTCCTCCGCTCTCTCACGGAGTGTGCTCAAGTTCATAAATAAACAGTGCTATACTGTATTTTCTTACTGGAATAAGCAGCAGGGCAAACTTCAGTATGCTACCAGCTTGCTTGGCTACCCCAGGTAAATAGCAAACTGCACCTCTTCCTTAATAACTTAATTCCTATTCAATGAGTTAATTCATTGTTTCTCATGTTTACAAGTTTTGAACTTGTTTGCTTGGGTACATCACCATCTCTATGTTGAAACTATTCTGGAAAACCTTTAGGAGCCTCTTTTTATAATTAAATCTGCAAAGGATTTCCATCTATTGTGGTTTAATAGATTTCCACATGCGCTTTAAGTCCCACTGATTTCAAAAGAATTACAAATGCTTAACTCTGAATTATGGTGAGCGTCCTACGGTGTCATAATGCTAATGGAAATTATGTTGCTCTCAACACCAATAGCATTAGCTTGCATGACGAGATTCCCCAGAAAACCCACTGTGCAAGCTAATACTATTGTCGTTGTGCTAGAAGTCTCTTACATTAGCACAACATAATTTGTGTCAGATGTATGACACCGTTGGATGTATTTACATTTCAGACCATATTAAACCAGTTGTTTAATCCTTTATGCAAATTAGCCTTATAAGCAAGAATAAAGCGATGAGAAAACACTCTGCAAGGGTGATAGCTGAACATTGTGTGGCCTGTTCCTACTGGTTCACATTCATCTGGCAGTGTGGGAGGCAGGGCACAATTATTTAGCTTATGATCTCTGCTAAAGAGAGATTCCCAAACCACCTTTGACACAAACAAAAGCGCTGTATAGGTTTGTGCCAATTCTATTTTTGTCTGTAATAAATGAAAGATTTTTAGGTTCCTGTGTAGGGGATAGAAAAGTTGCTGACCCAGTCCTACCTCTCTTTACTGGAGGTGTTGCTCAAATGCTCTCATCGGTTCTGCTGGCTCTCTCTGGTACAGCAGGTGCTTCTTCTCCACTGATACCGAGCCTTTGTCTGTCGTTTGACAGTATACTACAAGTTGTGCTGTTTCCTGATCCTACATGCTCTAGTTACAGAATGGCAATAGGATCAATCCCATCTTTTTCCTAACATAAGGGGTGATGATATGTTGCAGTTGTGTTTTAAAACTTGCTGGGCCTTCTTACATGTCTTGACATCTCTGTACTAATGTCCAGTATTTTGCCTTATTCTGTGATAGAAAACAAAGAGAACAAAGTTGTGGGTAGCACAGTATTTAATGTTTGAATTACCAAAAAGGTTTGATCAGAAGAGCTTTTAATAAACTATTTTGAATGTTGTTCCCCAGAGTTTGGGATGCAAGTACAACGGTAGAAAGCAATGTGCATATCCCACTTGTAAGCATAGAAATTACTGCAACCAACACATCTCCTTGCACTGAATGATTCAGAAAGGGCAGATGAAGTTGCCAGTGTCATCTAAAGATTTAGTTTGCAGTGGGAGTGGGGGGGTTAATAAACTAGAAACCATGAAAGGGAATGCTGGCTTTCTGGCAGTAGCCCTTTGACCTGGACCCAGAATTTCAGCTATAAACTCAAGCTATTCTAAGAATGTGGCTTCAACAGTCAGTTTTGGCAGTTTTTAAATACGTCCATATCCTAGATTGCAGAAATCCTACATGGAGTGTTTTCAGCTATCGACATACAGTATCCAGTCCTTATGGATACTTCATCCTTCATCCAATCCTTATGGATCACTTTCCTGACCATAGCTATGTAGATATAACTAAGGCACAATCCTAAGCATATTTAGACAGAAAAAAGTCCTACAACTCCCAGCATGCTGGGAATTTGTAGGACTTTTCTGTCTAAACATGTATAGGATTGCACCTTTACTTGCCTTACTCATTTAAGAGGCTGTGTGGAATAGAATCAGCAAGAGAAGCCATTTAGAACCTAATTTTACAACTGTAAATAGGCATTTACTTTTTTTGGCAATAAACTTTACCACAAATGGTTATTCAATACAACTTTTTTCAGTGGGTTTCATCACTCTTCTACTGCTTTCATAGCTTCTCCGGCAGTACAGCAGCCATTGATCTGCACTGCAGTATGATGAAGCATGTTTCATTGTTGAGCATAAACATATACCACATCTTACATGCATATTTTGTTTTGCTTTGTCTTTTGCAATGGATTATCAAAATTTCTGTGTCTGATATATCTGCAGAGGATTGCATGAGTCATTTAAATTACTCTAGAATCATCAAATGCAAGGGAAAAAAACCAGTCTTCAGTAGGTAATACATTGCTTTTCAAGAGCTTAAAAATACAGAGTATGTTTTAAAGTGGAAACATTATGAAACTCTAAATTATTTAAAATTTTCCAAGAAGGCAATTGTGTGGAAAACCTTTATGTGGCCTTCTTTGGAATCACCACACTGCAAACCATCGTTCACATATGAAATCTCATCATACGTCTTTTCACTCTGTAAAGTTTTTTTTTCCTTACCCACCTCTTTTAAGTTAGGGTTTGGATGACTGTCTTTTAAGATGCAGTTTGGACCAAAGAGTTCTTCCATAAGAGTGTTTTTCTTCTCCACCGATACTGCTGGAATGTGGTCTTCACCATGTGTTGAACTGGCGTCCTTTTGTCTTGCTTTGGTAACCTTACCAAATGATGGCTCATAGGTACTGACCGAATCGCCTGCCTTAAACTCTGCTATTTCACCCTGGTGTCTGTTCACCTGTCTACTATTGCATGTACTGCTTGTGTTGGATAGTGGACCTGTTGAAGGCAATCCCTGATGCAAATTTTCGACAGCTTCTGTAAATACATACTGTTTCTTTAATTTAGATGGTGTTCTGTGTCTTTGTGTTACTGTTGCCACTTTACCATAAACTGCTTCTTTGGGCTGGCCACCTCTCTTGCTTTCTTCATTTTCTCGCTTCTGGACTACAGCTTCTCCCAGGTTATTGTCTTTTTGATGGACATCATTAGACTGAAATGATTGTTCTGTCCTTAATTTCTCAAACTCTTCTTTCAATAGGTCTAGCCCTTGCCTTTCTCTCCTGTTCTTCTGTCTTTCTGTGTTTTCACATTTGAAATATTTTTCTGCACTCAGACATATCTCTTCCCCCAGCAACTCTGCAAAGGAATATTATGTCAACAGTAAAATTCTTCTAAGATGTCAAGCAATAAAATTGTTATATGATGATTTGTATGTCTAGACAGAGAGAAAAAAAGAGAATACACAGAGGACACATCTATATATTTAGTGGCTACAAATTCCCTTAAACACAGAGTTAGCACCTCAGCTTAAATCAGCTGCCTGAGATATGCCCATCTGGCCACTACGGAAAAAGCAACAGCAGCTGCAGAATCTATGGCAGGCTTCTCCAACCTGGTGCTCTCGAGGTGTGTTAGGACTGCAGTTCCCATAATTCCCACCCAGAATGGCCAATGGCCAGACTGACTGGGAATTATGAGAATTGCAGTCCAACACACTTGGCGGGCACCAGGTTGGGGAAGGCAGATTTATGGAATTTGGGATTGCTTCTAATCCTTGCTTTGCTTATGGGACAGAGTCGGTGCTGTCAATATCTGTCAAGGGCTCCTTGGAGGTCTCTCTCAGTCTAATCCAGTAGCCAAGTCCAGACACAGACAAAGGGATTCCTTTCAAAGCTTTATTCTTCTTTTACAACTTAACAACTCTACTGTTAGCAACTAGATCTGAGCAGCAGAGTACCTATGCCCTAAGTTGGAACAGTTGGTCCCCGTTTGAAAGGGAATTACTGGCAGACCCCTGAACTTAAGGACTAGGGAGAGTCCCTCCCCTTTTCCCTTGGATCCTCTGGGCGCAGCCGTTGTTTGCGCGCCAACCGGGCACTACGCCTCCTTTCTGCGCCCTCCATTTGGCGCCACTCTCTGTGTTGGTGTCGCGCGTCCACCAAGTCTGCCTGTCACTCCCTGGACTGCTATCTAAGCTAGGAATGCTGGTGGAAGGAATCTCCGTCAGCTGTTGGCCCTGGGAAAGAGGAGCGCGCTCCTCTCCCAGGAGCGACTGCTCTTCCTCAGAATCAGAACTACTCTGGAATTCTATGGGCTCAGTGTCCACCCTGACAATATCTTTATTGGACACCAAAAGAAGAGAGCCTTCTTCCTTCTTCAAGCAGCCAATACAAGCAGCAGTTGGGTGACTCGATTCCATAATTTCTTCAATAAGTCAGAACAAGTACATCAGCCCTCAAGCTTAGCCAAAGATTAAGAGAATGCACGATTATGGGCACAATCCTATCAGATCTGCCCTTGATGCTCATAAGCCTCCAAACTTGAAGGCTTATGAGTATCCAGTGCAGAGCAGGAAGCGTGGCGGAGGTGCTTCTCACCTTTGCCGCCCTCCTGCTCTGCATTTTAGCTAGGTCTAGCTTGCCTGACTAACCCATAGGAACTCCCCTTTCCCTTCCCTCCGAGGTGGCTTTTGCAGCCTCAGAGAGGCAGCTGGCATGGTTCTTTCTGCACCAGCTGCAGAGACAGGGGAGCTCAGACTCCTGAGTCTGAGGTCAGAGTGGTCTCTCCGACCTTGGATCCAGAAATCCAAACTATCCTACAGCTCCCCAGATTCTGTCTAGGGGCCATGGGACTGCAGTGTTTTAATATGCAACTAATTTTTCAGCTATTTTTCACATGAGCTCAGAGGTTTATCGTAATAAACATTTATAGTCCCCAAGTTCACAGGATATTGGAATATCTATTATAAATTTACTATTGAGCTGTCTGGAATCAGTTATCATATAACAGGCCAATATGGTTGAATGTTCAACAAATTTTATGTACCTCAGAGCTTGTTTATTCTCTTTTTAGAAAGCCATATCAGCTCTGAAGTACTCTTAAAATACCTGTGCATGTTTTACTTGGAACCTCTTGCATTGGTAATTTTTCAGTTTGATGAACTTCTGTTTTTAGTTCCATCTCTTTATGCATATCACATAGTTTGCCTTTTGCATTTATAACGCTGGTTGTCAGTTCCTAAAAAAAGAAAGAAAATGTTCATATGTGTATTTGCACCTTTTAGCTTTTGAATATCTATTAATAATGACATTATTAATAATGACAGAGGATCATGACAGATTTTCTGTTAACAGTCTCACTCTCACATGGGTCATTCTTTTCAGCAGTTCTCAAACCTTGACCCTAATCAGCCTCCATAAAGAAATAATCTATTTGAACTTTCCCAAGATTAACATAGAATTAAGAATAGCATTTTCATCTGGCTTTAATCGCATTCTTGGTTTGGAAATAGTCTAAAAATGAATAGGACAGTGGTGTCATGGTAAAATGTGAAGTGCAGGGGCTCATCATGATAGTCCCCATAGCCACGCCCCCAAGGAGAGTCCAAAAATGCAGTGTTGATCCATATCAGCAAAGCCATTCTAGCAGTTTTCATCACCAGGAGCAGATCTTTTGTAAAGGCTACTGGCCTACTCAAGACAAAGCCATCCCCAAATACTTCACATTGCAAAAGGGACAGTTCACAGCAATGTATTGTTTGGTGGGGAAATTCCCCACCCACCCCAAGCTGCTGTGTGGATTGAGTGGTATGGCAGATGACCCCATTGTCACTGCTAAACAAAAAGACCCAGCACTCTGACCCTGCAAGCCCTGGGTTGCATCCACTGGTGCCCTTGCACGGGCAGCCCAGGCTCGGCGGCGTGCATGCTGTCTCTACCATTGGTGGCTGCGATGTAGTGCTTCTGGGGGCAAGTGCCGAAACGAGTGTTTCCACTTGCCCCTGGAAGCGCTACATCGCAGCTGCTAATGGCAGGGGGCTGCGGGCACCACCATCACTGGCTGTGTGTGTGCTGCTGCCGCTGCCGGCAAACCTTTGCCACCCGCACAAGGGAACCACTGGATACTGCTCCCTCACTCCACTTCACCACTGGGGCCACATGAGTTCAGGCACACTCTGAATTTCACAGAAAAGTGGGTCAAAGCAGCAAAAAGCCCTGTTGACTACAGACCATAAATTGGAAACAAACTGAGGAGCATGAAGATGTGGCTTAATGGCCCATTCATGATGCATATAAAGGCACAGAGAAAGAGTCAAGGAGAGGCTTGAGCTTTCAAATGCTGCCATGAAAGGGGTACAACCCAGAAACGTCCTATAGAAGATCTGTCACTCCAGGCTATTGAGCAGAAACTGGTCAAAATGACTACTGTACGAGGTGAGAAGCCTACAGTTTTGTGCCTTTGTCAAGTATAGGACTGATGTGAAGAAGAAAAACGCAAGGCAATGACGTCCATGCTCCTTTTCCATTCTGTATCATATTGCTGCAAATTAATTACATCTTGATACTCCTTCTAGAGCAGAGGCTGGTATACAGTGGCCTTCCTGGTGCCATCCAGATATGTTTGACTGCAAACTCCATCATGCCCAGTCATGCTGGCTGGAAATGATGGTAGCTGTAGGCCAACACATCTGGAGGATACTACACTGGGGAAGACTGGTATATAGTCAAGCTCTAATGTACAGTGGAGGTAGTTACTCAGGTTGCTTCAATGGGAGTTGGCAAAGCTGTGCCAAAACGGATCCAACCACTATGATACAATGTTAGGTTGCCTCCGTCAATCCCTTGCCCCATGTTTTATCCAGCACTTATTTATAGCAGTTTACTTATTAGCTATATGTCCTTGACATAGTCAAGAATAAACATGCATAGGACTGCACGCTTAATTTATCTTCAATTGTTAAATAAAATTATTTCAATAAGGGTGGTGAAGAATGTTGTTTTCACAATGTATCTATAAAATGATTTAGAAACCTGGAAGACTGTTAGAAGAATGTGCAGGTTATAGGAAGAAACAAAATAGAAAGAGGAAACAAAGCTTATGAATTAGCAGTGTTTGAGAGCTGTACAGAGTATTCAGATCTGCCATACCTCTTTTAAAACAACTGCACTTTTCTCTGTCTCATGCTTTTGAAGAGTCATTGCTTCTAGCTTTATATCTACTTGTACTGATTTGCTGACATTAACATCTATGAAAAGACAGAGGAAGTACATACTGAGGAGTTGTTTTTTTAGAAAAATTAACATAAAATACTCATGGCTGGAATTAGTGATGGGCTAGATCTGGGATAATAAACTGAAATTCAACTCTGAGAAGGCAAAGGGACTGTGGGTAGGTGTTTCCTCTGATCAGGGACATTGGGGACTTTAGGGCGGGGGGGGGCAGAAGCATTATGCTCACCCTCCCCAATGGGTGGAAGGGAGAGCTCCATGAGGGCTGTAACAGGTGGGCAGCCCTCTTCACCACTTGCAGACTTCTCGATGTAGTGGGAGTGACCCATAATACTGCAAGTTTTTTAGGGGGGGTTGCAATTACACATATCAAACTGCACTGACGTATTTCATCAGCCACACAAAAATTATACTGGTGGGACGGGAAGGCAGTGACAGATTTTGTAAATAGGTACTATCAATATCTAAGCTGGGAAAACTTCAAAACTGTTTTATTGGCCTCTTAAGCTGTTGGCGTTGCATCAAATGCTAGCTTGTCCAAGCAACCCCATTGGGAATAATCAATATAACTTTTCTCAGGCTGAGAGCTAGAGGGAGCTGTATGTCTAAATGTGTATAGTGTGGCCTAGGTTTTTCCCTCACACATAAATAATGTAGATTGTCTAAAGTTTTAATTTCACACAATAATCTGACCTATTTAATTCTAACAGCCCCCTCAACGCAACTGGTCTCAAAACTAGAGTCTATGAAAAAATGTTAACACAATTTGGGATGTATTTAATACAAAAATGTTGCTGAGATTTGACTGTATGGCTGAGATCTCAGCTGAGTAAGTTGCTGATTTACTGATGCTGTAAATCAGAACTATTTGAATGCTATGCCAACCTTCCCCACCCTGGTGCCGCCAGATGTTTTGGCCTTCAACTCCCACCTGCACCAGCCTTGCTAGCCAATGGTCAGGAGTGTGAGGAGTTGTAGTCTGAAACTTCTAGAGGACGCCAGGTTGGTGAAGGCTGACCTAAGCTGACGGAAAGCTCTCCTAGCCAGAGAGACTACTTGTGCCCCTAGTGACCATGCTGGATACAGGAGCACTCCCAGACTATGAACCTGGCTCTTTAGGGGGAGTGCAGCACCCTCCAAACAAGTTGAACACCACTTGGTTGGGCAAGACATCCTTCTCTCAGCAAAGGTCATCCCCCAGGGAATCCAAGGCATTTTCACTTCCAAACCCAGGCCTAAAACCCAATTTGAAATCCATCTAGCAAATCAGCTCTATACACACTTACCTGGGAGCAAGTTCCACTGAACTCAGTGGGGTTTACTTCTGAGTAGACCGGTCTAGGATTGCACTCTAAGCTGCACACTTAGTTGGGAATAAACCCCACTGAATTTAGTGGGACTTACTTCTGAGTAAACATGCATAGGGTTAGCCTGAGCATCTATTATTCTTCCCGACCTTATATTCCCTTCACCCCAACATAATAAAGAACAGCGCGATCCTATTGAAGCAATGACCACCTGTTAGGCAGTGTGCCCCACAACAGATACTAAGGACATTACTGCAAAATTTTCTAATGTCTTTGGCACTTGAAAGTCTTAATGCATCTACATTCCACATTTAAAAAAAAGACAAATGTCATGCTACCTTTTGGGGGAGACTCTGAATCAACTTTGTCCTGTTGACCTTTAAGCATCCGGTTTGCATAAATATTTCTTATACCAAGTTCTCGTTCTTTTTCCTGTAAAAATATAGCATTACATTTCTTTTAAAGTTGCAACAGAATTTGCTGTATGATCTTCAGTTATACAATCTAATTAGCTGCATTCACTCTGCATCTTCCATAGTGTACCATTTCATTTTAATCAAACCAACAGTTTGCCCAAAATAATCTAACACATTCATGTTTCAAGTCTGAAGGCTGAATTTCATATTTACTTACTTATTTATTTCATTTCTATATCGCCCAAGAGCCAAAGCTCTCTGGGCAGTTTCAAAATCCAAAGTTTGAATGTTGAGGTTATTTTAAAATTTGGTTTAATTCTGATATGTTACAAATTTTAATCCCACCTCTATGCCATAATTCCAATAGCAAGTGAATTCCACAACTGCAGATGGAAGAGGAATTTGGGGGGGGGGGCAGAGTTTTGAACTGAGCACTGTGTTTCACTTGCTTTTTTTTCTTTTTTACAAGTAGCAAACCATGAACAAGTTCTGGTTCCCAAAGTTCTTATAAAATATTTTGGTAAAACATGGTTATTCAAATACATTAAAGGGTGGCAATTATATAGGCTTACCTGCTACAATATCAGAGTTAACTGTTTTTCAGTCTGTTCTTTCATTCAGAGCTTAATGAACATGATTGGGAATAATTTTATTTTTATATTGGAATACAACTTTTTAAAGCAGCATCTTCTCTTTACTACACTAGACTGTAAAATGTGCAAATGCTCTATATAAATTAATACAGTACAGGTGCAATCCTATCGAGATAGACGTCTGACGCCTATCCAGTACAGGTCAGGTGGAGCATGCAGGGGATCCCTCCCCAGAACGGCCCCCTTTTTGCCCTCTCCGCACTTCGTTTACGAGTGTAGAGACAGTGGCGGTGTGGAAAGAATTGTGCCAGCTACGAGGGAGCTGGGGACAGGGAGCTCTGTTTCTGGAAACCAAAAAGTCCCTGGGACCAATCCTATAGTCCCTAGACAAAATCTGGGGGCCATAGGATAGTTCAAGTTCCTGGATCCAAGGTCAGAGACAGCGCTCCAACCCCGGAGCCAGGACTCTATGTTCCCAGCCCCCACCCCCTCGCAGCCAGCATGGCAAGGACCATGACAGCTGCTTCTTTGAGGTTGCAAAAGCGACCTCAGAGAGGAGAGAAACGGGGCATGCCGGTGGGCAGGGAGGGTACTGGGGAGGCCAATTTCTGACGTATCCCCAGACCTCCCCAGCCTCTTTCCACTCCCCAGAGCCCCAGCCAGATGCACAAAAACACCCTTCTGGCTAAACTGCTGACTGGAGGAAGTGCAGAGGCAAAGATCACCTCTTGCTGCTCCTCCTGCTGTGCACTGCAAGGCTGTAAGCCTCCAAGATACAGCCACCCCTATAGGATACGTCCATATCCTAGACTGCAGAAATCCTACATGAAGTGCTTTCAGTTATGGACATACTGTATCTGGAGATTCATCCAGTCCTTATGGATCGCTTTCTTGACCACAGCCATGTAGATATGTTTAAGGCACAATCCTTGGCATGTTTAGACAGAAAAAGTCCTACAGCTTCCAGCATTGCCCAGCCACCATAGCTGGCTGGGGATTGCTGGGAATTGTAAGACCTTTTTTCTGTCTAAACGTGCCTAGGATTGTGCTTTAAGACAACCAGTTACCTGGGAGTAACTCCAATTGAACTAAATGGGATATACTACAGAAGATACATGTATAGGGTTGCACTGTAATTCTCTTTTGTAGTAAAATAAATGTAATCCTTAAATACCTTAATTTTTTGGTTAAGCAACTTGATTTCCATTCGCAAATTCGTGGTGATCGACCGAGCTTCAACAGTTTTTTTCTTCTCAACTGCTAACTGATGACTAAAGGAAGTATTATTCAAGAGCAGCTGCTTTTCTAGGGCCTAAAGATATTGCAAATATGACCATCTCCTTTATCTCCTGCTTACTGAGGATTTACAGTCACACAATATTAATTTAAAAAGACAGAAATGCCACACTAGATATTGGAAATCTTGATAAACACATTTTTGGAAAGATAAAAATCCCCATTCTCACTGGCAATAGCCCTTTATCCTACTCTGTAAATACAAATTTGAATTTTATAGAACGAGTACCCTTATGGGAGGGAAGTGATGAAGGAAATAAAAAGTCTCTATAATCAGAAATACAGATTTAAAAAAACTACAGGGGAAGATTCCAGTTTAAATTATAATTTTAATTTATTTTCATTAGTGGAAGAGATACTAGCCTCCAGTCCATTTCTCTCCTTCTATTGTAAAAAGAAAGTAGTTAACTTGTGCTTGCTCCCTCTGTTTAGCAAAGTCCTGTTCAAGATATAGCAGAAATGTAAGTGATGGAACATTATTTTCCATTAATCACAACAATAAAACAGAAAGGATATCCCTAATTTCAGATGCTACTATTCCACTGCACTTTTTTTTTGAAATCTAAAAGAAAGGAGAACACTTCCTTCCTTTACCAAAAGGGGTGTCAAACCTCTTTCATCCCAACAACCCAATTAAATTTCGAAGAAGCTCGGGGAGGGCACATTCCAGTGGTGGGTGGAGCCAAAGGCAAAAGGGGATGGAGCCAAAATACCCAAAAGATCAGCATATTTTAGCTTAACCTTCTCACTGCCAGTAACTAAGCCTTAGGAGAGGCATTTTGACCTTTCAGATTGGGGGGAATATGCACAAAAGCCGGGGTGGTGGGGGGGGAAGGAGGAACCACCTGGTGATATAGGGAAGGGGGCATGGCTATCTGTGGAATCCCCAAGGGCCAAACTGGGACTCCAAGCAAGCCAGATTTAGCCCCACTGGCCCAAGGTTCAGCACCCCTGCCTTAGCAACTAGTACTGGCAGCAGCTGGAGAAGTCTGCAAGACTTGTTTACCCCACAACTTGCAGCACAATTGTGAAGACAGGAAGGAACTGTTGTCATCACAAACAAACCTGCAGCAAGGGGCAGCAGGTAGCACCTTTAAGGCAACAGCACTTTGCTCAGGCTGGTAACCGTTTCCCTACCCTGAGTAGGTGACAGGGGCAAAAAGCTGCCACTACAGGGAGCAAGCTAATGTTGCCTTTCAAAAAGGTTGTATGAAGGTACTATGGAAAATGGGTCAGTCATCACAATGCAGGATATTTTCATAAACATCACTATATCTCTCTCATTGCTCCTATCAGAGTTTTGCCAAACTGTGCGTGTCAGATAAAAATCGCAACCATTGGCTACCTTGAGACTTGTTTTTAGGAGGGAAAAGCATGGAGCCTGAACCACTCGCTTATTTTCCCCAGGTACCATCTTGCCTTTTCAACAGCCCAGTCCTAATTACATTAATACAGCAACTGTTGTCCTAACAAGAAAATTTCTCTGATTCCCTAACAAACTCATCTATAGATTGAATGGTCTGTCTCAAGACTAATAGTCACAAGATTTCTGGTTGCAGAACCACCTGTCTGGGGAAGGACCTGTTCATGTGTGACACCATAGATAACATGTTCAAAGTGGAATTGTGCTCAATTTCATCTTTATTTGTGCTTGCTTAATGGCTTTGGTAAATCACTCTATTACTCCAAGCCTAAAAATCCTTACACAGAAGTAAATCACATTGATCTCAGTGGGCCTTATTTCTAAATATGCCTAAAACAGCAGCTATAAGCTCAGCTCCCCTGTCTGTGAATGGGAATAATAGTGGCCAACCTCACATAAAGAACTATTGATTCCCACTTGCAGGGCTGTAAGCAAAAATAATTTTTGGCTCACTCTTCAAATGTGAAGTTCCTGCTATTCAGTTCTCTAAACTCTGGACAGCAGTTTAAAAGTAAACTAATCTGAACAGATGTAAGAAGATTTCACAGTAAAAGTTGACTTTAAATAAGCTGCCCCTTTTCCAAAGATTCACGTGTGCACAGTTATGCACATGGAGTTCCTGCCTGAGCAGGTTTTCTATTCATGTCAATGTCTGCGGAGTCCTAGGGGTGTGATGGTCATATGTGTGCATCTCTATAATAAACAGGAAAGCCTGTGCACACTCAGGAGCGCCTGCACACCCAAGCAACGGCTGGGTTGGAGTAATTAATTAGCAATCTAGCAGGATCCTGGCAGGTATTTCTTGTTATAATTCTAAACAATGAGTTAGTGTGCTGCGTATTACCTGAATCCTTTTATCACTGGCTTCCATTCTTTGTGTGAGGGCTGTTAATCTGCATTTAAGTTCCCCTCTCTCTGCAAGATTCTTGTCTTCGGAAAGTTTCTGCAGTGCCTGCAAGGTATCTTTTGTCTTTAACAGCTGTGCTTCTACTTCTCTAAGTTTCCTGGATGCGTTGCGCTCCTGCTCCTGTGATTTCCTGAGAAGCGCCTTTAGAGTCCTCACTTCACCACATTGTTTTGCCATGAGATCAGGCAGATTTGTCTCTGCATTTTCATATTTACTTATTGCTTTCAAATGTCGATACTGAAGCCGCTTCAAGATCTGATTTTCCATATTAGATGCCTCCAGTTTATTCTTCAAAACAGACACTTCATTTTTCATCTCATTAACTTTGTGGAGTCTGGCTGACAATAAGCGGCGAGCCACTTTGTTATTCTTCTGCGAATTTATTATACTGTCAGTACCGAAATAGGTCTTTTGCTTCTGTTTCTTCTTAGGTAATGTCTTAACCCCTACATTCAGACCAGAACAAATCAAGATGGTATGAAACTGGAGAAAGTAAGATACATGTAAATCTGTATAAGCACCAGACCCAGTTATTCAAAGTTAAAGATAGTCTCAGGAATAGTGAGAGAAGACCATGCCAAGGCTTCATTGCTCAAACATTTTAGATCAGGGTGGGCAGCTGTGGCCATCCAGAAGTTTTGGCCTAAAACTCCAATCAGCCCTAGCAAGGGATGATAGGAGGTAGGCCAAAACATCTGAAGGCCACAAGTTGTCTACCCCTGCATTTTACTTATGTATACGCTACATGATACTTCCACTGATGTATTTTGCCCAGTCCACCTCTGATCCAATTATTTTAGTTGTCCACCCATTCTGGTGATAACACTTGAGCTCTCCTTAAATAAGTAAAAGGTTTGTGTTTTACTGCTTCTTTCAGGTGGACAGATTTGGAAATTCTCAAACCATTTGTGTCTTAATTAATGGACTTGGTGCTTCTACTCAGATGCAGAAGATTGTGTAAGCTGTAAGGCAGGGATGGGCAACTTGTGGCCTTCCGGATATTGTTGTGCTGCATTTTCAGTCATCCCTCACCACTGGCTATGCTGGCTAGGGCTGATGGGAGTTGCAGTCCAATAAGATCTCGAGGGCAAAGTTGCCCACCCTAGCTGTAAGGAATTCATGAGGTATAGATTCCTTTACAGCAGGTGTGAGCAACTTCAGGAAGTCCGGGGACCTTTTTTGTCCCACCTCCTGCAGGCCACACTCCCTGCTCCGGCAGGTGCCGATAACTGGAATTTAAATAAAATAAAACAAAACAAAAGCTTCCAGAGCTGCCACAAAGCTCCAAAATGGTCAACATTAGCTTGCAAACAAGCTAATTGTTTACTGTTTGGTGGTTCCATAGCTGCTCTGGGCACCATTCTGTTAAAAAAAAAAAAAAGCTTTCTAAAAGATTTGTTTAGGTACCCCAAAATTTCGGGGGGTGGCAGGGACTGCATGTGGTCCATGTGTCTCATGTTGCCCATGTCTGCTTAGAGTTAGGCACTGAGAAAAATTAAAGCTATATTGCATGCCCCTTAAATGAACGTTTATTGTACTGAGACATATAGGGTTACATAGACCTACATTCATACTGTATATATCCATAACTTCAAGAATGGAAAGTCAGGGCTGGCTCCAGGTTTGAGGGAGCCCATGACAATGTGCCTGCTAGTGGTAGAGATGGGCAACAGCAGTCTGATGCCAGGTCACTATGATTTTAATTTCCCACAATGCTCCTGAAGTAGCATTACCCTAGGGCGTTATGGGAAATTCAAATGGTGGTTCCCAGACCCCCACTGAAGGCTGCCAAGTGCTCATTGGGGGCGGCAGGGCAGGTGTCAATGGTGGACCTTCCAGGGTGCTAGGGTCCCAACAGCTGCCCAAGAATGTCATGTGCCGATGCCAGACCTATGGAGAACCCCAACACAGCGGTACAGAATTTCTGTATGCACTGTGATTTTAGAATTGTGATGAGGGAACAAGAGTTAAAGGGTGGTGACATCATGGGATGGAAAATAGATGGCATGAATAGAGGAGTAGGTTGCCTAGATAAAGGTAGGAGAAAGGCAGAATTATTACATTATGGGATGAGCAGAGGGGAATGCTGAAGAGTAGGATAGAGATGGTTTAGTATTAGCCTTCATAGAAAATAAAATTACGGGTTAAATATATTGCGTATCCCTTTTGTTTAAAGACATTACAAGATCAAAAGAAGATGTGAAATGGATAAGATTACTGGGACCACACTTGATTACCACCTTCCCACAGATAAGAGGTTTGTTTGCCAGGCAGAAGAAACCATAGTTAATTCATAGTTATTCAGACCTCAAACCTAGAGCAGTATCTAACTGAACACTAGCACTAGTGTAAATTATGTTGTACTAGCCTAAGAGACCTCTAGCCCAATGCCAATAGTGTTAGCTGGCATGATGGGTTCTCCAGGGAATCCCATCACACCAGCTAACGCTATTGGCACTGTGCTAGAGAGCCTTTATGCTAGCACAACGTCATTTACGTTAGTGCTAGTGTCCAACTGGATCTTGCCCCTAGCTTTTAAGTCAATCAAATTGGTTATATTGGCGCTTTAATCTTCTTTGGGGCAGATCTCTTGGGGGTAGATTGGAAAATACATTTGGAGCAAGTCTTCCAACCTTACATAATAGCATTTCCTGTAATGAATTACATTAAAGCACATTGAATAAATTAGGGTGTTTACAGATCCTGGCATACTATCCTTCTCATTTATATTAATTCATAATGCTTTTTTGGTCCCTTTTGTACACATGTGAACTATAAAGCTTAAAAGTAAAACTGAAGGCCAACTTGTTCCCTACACAAAGGCCAAATATGTACCATACCCAAATACTAGTGAGACAGCTTGTCCACCAAGGGATGGGAATGTGTACTGAAACATGGCATTAAAAACATGGCATTAAAACATGGCATTAAAATATAACATAAAAACATGGCATTAAACATAGCATTAAAAACATGGCATTAAAAATGGGCTGGGCTGGGCTGGGCTGGGCTGGGCTGGGCTGGGCTGGGCGGGCGAGTGCCAGCTCCATTTCCCCTTCCCAGCTAACACTGCCCCACTTTTCTTTCCTTTCGTCCCTGCTCCTTCCCTCTCTCCACCTCTTAGTCCACTTGCCAGTGTCACAAGAGACAGACAGGTGCATGGTCAGGCTATCTGATGAATGACATGTTTTAATGCTTTTTCCTATAGACAAGCAGTTTCCAAAAAGTATAATATTTTGAAGCAGTTGGAAGTGTCAGCAAGAAAAGTGGAGAAGCGCCATAACTGTCTGGTCTCCAGCACAGTTCAGTCATAATCTATCACCAATAAGCGAACATAGCAGGGACCAGTGTGGTGAGCTGTCTTCTTACCTTTGGCTTGGTGCTCATTCCCTTTTTTCTCCTTTGGCAATTCCTCCTCTTTGGTTTCTGGCTGCTGTGAAGGACTGCTGCAGCTGCCGTTGCTACTAGAGCTTTCTAGAGAGTCTGTGTGAAAGTCTTCATAATAGTGGTTCTGAGAACTTCCGCAGTTGTTCTGTTCTGAGCAAATGCTGGTACTACTGCTGCTAGCCTTCCTTGAAGCATTAGCATGGAAGTCATTGGAATAGTCAAGCTGAAAACTTCCACACTGACTGGAACATTTACTACAGTTATTAACTGTATTACTGCTGTTGCTTTGGGTGCCCTTACCGAACCTATTCGGAGAATCACTTAGGCTTCCATTTGTTGCACATTCACATGTATTATCTTCTTTGACTGTAAAACGGAGGAAATAGTCCTCTGAAGTCATTATTTCTCCGTTACAGAACGAAGTCAAGAGGGTTGTCAATTCTACTTAAAACACAAAAAGAACATCGTATTTCAGTCAGAAATGGAAATTATACTATGTCACTGCTTACTTCTGAGCCTCCTCCTTTATGCTCTGAAAGTAGTTTGTTCTGACTCTGCACCAATAAATCTTCAGTTTCTGTCATTTAGTATATTATTTACTTTTTGAAGATGTGATGTGCTTGCACAATAATTACATAGTATTGTTAGTATTCCCCTTCATGGATCACTGCCTTGTTGTGGCGAAGGGGCTTGCGTAACTCAGTGAAGCCATAAGCTATGCTGTGCAGGGCCACCCAAGACGGACAGGTCATGGCGGAGAGTTCTGACAAAATGTGGTCCACTGGAGAAGGAAATGGCAAGAATACCGGAGTGGGTTGCCAAGAAAACCCCATGGAACGTATCACAAGGCTAAAAGATATGATGCCGGAAGATGAGCCCCTCAGGTTGGAAGGTGTCCAATATACTACTGGGGAAGAGCAAAGGGTATTTCCAAGTAGCGCCAGAAAGAGTGAAGCGGCTGGGCCAAAGCCGAAAGGACACTCAGCTGTGGATGAGTCTGGTGGTGAAAAGAAAGTCCAATGCTGTAAAGAACAATATTGTTTAGGAACCTGGAATGTCAGATCAATGAATCAAGGTAAGCTACAGGTGGTCAAACATGAGATAGCAAGATTGAACATCGACATCTTCAGAATTAGCGAACTAAAATGGACAAGCATGGGCTAATTTAATTCAGGTGACCATCATATCTACTACTGTGGGCAAGAATCCCTTAGAAGGAATGGAGTAGCACTCACAGTCAACAAAAGGGTGGGAAAAGCAGTACTGGGGTACAATCTTAAAAACAATAGAATGATCTCAGTACAAATCCAAGGCAAACCATTCAACATCACAGTAATTCAAGTCTATGGCCTAACCACTGAGGCCGAAGAAGCTGAGGTTGATCGGTTCTATGAAGACCTACAACAGCTTCTAGAACTAACACCAAAAAAAGATGTCCTCTTCATCATAGGGGATTGGAATGCTAAAGTAGGAAGTCAAGAAATCACCGGGATAACAGGCAAGCATGGCCTTGGTGTACAAAATGAAGCAGGACAAAAGCTAATAGAGTTTTGCCAAGAGAACACGCTGATCATAGCAAACACTCTTTTCCAACAGCACAAGAGGCAACTCTACACATGGACATCACCAGATGGTCAATATCGAAATCAGATTGGTTATGTCCTTTGCAGCCAAAGATGGAGAAGCTCTATACAGTCAGTAAAAACAAGACCTGGAGCTGACTGTGGCTCAGATCATGAGCTGCTTCTTGCAAAATTTCGGCTTAAATTGAAGAAGGTAGGGAAAACCACTAAACCATTCAGGTATGACCTAAATCATATCCCTTATGAATATACAGTGGAGGTGAGCAATAGATTTCAGGGATTAGACCTGATAGACAGAGTGCCTGAGGAACTATGGACGGAAGTCCGTAACATTGTTCAGGAGGCAGCAACTAAATCCATCCCAAAGAAAAAGAAATGCAAGAAAGCAAAGTGGCTGTCTGATGAAGCTTTACAAGTAGCTGAGGAAAGAAGGGAAGCGAAAAGCAAGGGAGAAAGGGGAAGATATACCCAACTGAATGCAGAGTTCCAGAGAATAGCAAGGAGAGACAAGAAGGCCTTCTTAAATGAACAATGCAAAGAAATCGAGGAAAACAACAGAATGGGAAAGACTAGAGATCTCTTCAAGAAAATCGGAGATCTCAAGGGAACGTTTTGTGCAAAGACGGGCATGATAAAGGACAAAGAAGGCAGGGACCTAACAGAAGCAGATGAGATTAAGAAGAGGTGGAAAGAATACACAGAAGAACTATACAGGAAAGATCTTAATGTCCCTGATAGCCATGAGAGTGTGGTCACTGAACTTGAGCCGGACATCCTAGAGAGTGAAGTCAAGTGGGCATTAGGAAGCATTAGTAGCAACAAAGCTAGCGGAGATGACAGTCTTCCAGCTGAGCTATTTAAAATCATAAAAGATGATGCTGTTAAAGTGCTGCACTCAATATGCCAACAAATTTGGAACACTCAACAGTGGCCACAAGACTGGAAAAGGTCAGTTTACATTCCAATTCCAAAGAAGGGCAATGCCAAAGAGTGTTCAAACTACTGTACAATTACGCTCATTTCACATGCCAGCAAGGTTATGCTCAAAATCCTACAAGCTGGGCTTCAGCAGTATGCGAACCGAGAACTACCGGAAGTACAAGCTGGGTTTCGAAGAGGCAGAGAAACTAGAGATCAAATCGCCAACTTTCGCTGGATCATGGAGAAAGCAAGAGAATTCCAGAAAAACGTCTATTTCTGCTTCATTGACTACGCTAAAGCCTTTGATTGTGTGGATCACAACAAACTGTGGCAAATTCTGCAAGAGATGGGAATACCAGACCACCTTACCTGACTCCTGAGAAACCTGTACGAGGGTCAAGAAGCAACAGTAAGAATCGGACATGGAACAACCGATTGGTTCAAAATTGGGAAAGGAGTACGACAAGGCTGTATATTTTCACCCTGCTTATTTAACTTATATGCAGAGTACATAATGAGAAATGCCGGGTTGGATGAATCACAGGTCAGAATTAAGATTGCCGGGAGAATGATCAACAACCTCAGATATGCAGACGATACCACCCTAATGGCAGAAAGCGAAGAGGATCTAAAGAGCCTCTTGTTGAGGGTGAAAGTGGAGAGTGCAAAAGCTGGTTTGAAACTCAACATTAAAAAAACGAAGATCATGGCATCTGGCCCCATCACTTCCTGGCATATGGAAGGGGAAGAAATGGAAGCAGTGACAGATTTTACTTTCTTGGGCTCCAAGATCACCGCAGACATGACTGTAGCCATGAATTTAAAAGACGCTTGCTCCTTGGGAGGAAAGCTATGGCAAACCTAGACAGCATAGTAAGAAGCAGAGACATCACCTTGCCGACAAAGGTCCGTCTAATCAAAGCTATGGTTTTTCCAGTAATAATGTATGGCTGTGAGAGCTGGACTATAAGGAAGGCTGAGCACTGAAGAACTGATGCTTTCGAACTGTGGTGCTGGAGAAGACTCTTATGAGTCCCCTGGACTGGAGGTCAAACCAGTCCATCCTAAAGGAAATCAACCCTGACTGCTCATTGGAAAGACATATACTGAAGCTGAAGCTCAAATATTTTGGCCACCTAATGCGAAGAGAAAACTCTCTGGAAAAGACCCTGATGCTGGGAAAGACTGAAGGCAAAAGGAGAAGAGGACGGCAGAGGATGAGATGGCTAGATAGCATCACTGATGCAATGAATATGGACTTGAGCACGCTCCAGGAGAGAGCGGAGGACAGGAAGGCCTGGCGTGCTATGGTCCATGGGGTCACGAAGAGTCGGACACGACTGAGCAACAACAACAACAATTGTTAGTATTGTCAGTCACAGACTGCAATTCCTCATGGGACAGTGCTTGAGCTCTGACTTCTCTCAACGAACTAAACAGGGCAAAACAAAAGTAATAGTATTGACATTATGGGTTTTGTAGAGTGGGAAATCTACACAGGAAATTCTTCCCTCAGCATAACTGCCTCTAGGAAAATAGTATAGACGGAAATAACATCTTTTTGGGTGAATGAAGATGGAAAGTGGGCAAGTTATTCTTTGCTACTGCAGAGGTGCACAAAGAATAACAAGCCTAAATATTATGCATTTATTTTACACATTTTAAAACATTATTAACTTCAGCAACACTCAGCTAGTCAACTTTATATAAACAAAGGGTGCTTCCAGATGAGGCTTTTATTGTTCAGCTGCCCTGCCTCATTCATGGAATTTTACAGGGGGTCCAGAAAACACATCTTCCATTTGTAACCATCCTGTGTCTTCTCCACTTCATCCATGTTTTTTCTTACCGCAGAAAATTGGTTAAGGAAGAAAAGATGGAATAGCTGTACAATGTATTTTGATTGGTGGTGCAAGGGGCTGTCCATCTGGAATTTGTTTTGAGTATCAAAACTAGTTTCGCAAACATGGGTAGATCTTCATTTTAGAAACACAGTGCAATCCTATGCATAAATTTACTCAGAAATAAGCCCTACTGAGTTCAATGGAGCTTACTCCCCCATCCTTTACCCTCTTACCTTGGAGTAAGCCCCACTGAACTCAATGGGATTTACTCCTGAGTAGACTTATAGAGTCAGAAGAGTTTTTAAAGCATTATAGAATGGAAACATGCTGTGAAACAGATTCAGACAAATGGGAAGACAAAAGAAAGCAGAGAAGGGAGAAAACGTTGAGAAGTGAAACAAGAGAGCGGTGGGAGCAAAAAAAAAAGCAGGGAAAATGACAACCCTTATGTCCTTCTTATGTCAACATATTTGCAACCCACAGGGGAAAATTTGCCCCCCACAAGGGAAACGGAAAAATGCGTGACTACATACACATTTTGAGAAAACACAAGCGTACCTGGAGATAAAATGATGACCAAAGTAATTCTTAGGCAAAATCCTAACTGAGACTAACTTTCCTTCTGGAAAGAAGGTCTAATATCTGGGTAAAAGGGAAGCCGTTCCAGAACTTTAATGCGTGTTAACACAGGGAAATCATGCATGGCTGCCCCCAGCATTGCAGTTACTCTGGAGCTCTGTATACCTATTGCTAGCATCTCGCTGTGACACTGAAGCCCACTTTCCTGCCTCGGGCTGGGCAGGACAGACGACAGAAGCTGACAACAGAACGATCCCAACACGTGGAAAAGGAGGGCTCGGGAAAACCACGCTGTTCCCTACCCGCCGCCCATAGAAGGAGCCCTTCTCCCGATCCTTCATCCTCCACGTGTTCCCCGTAGCCTCTTACCCACGGCGAGAGCCAATGGCAACTCTGTTCCACGGCTCAGCCCGGAGCCCCCGCTCCTCGTCCAGGATTTAAATCTCCCGTCTCTCCGGTGCTCAGGAAGAAGCTTCCTCACACTCCGGCCCCTCTGCTCATGTTACCTGGTTCCTACGGCTGCATTGGCGGAAGAAGTTGTTTTCAGATCTTTGGTACCATGGCAACCGGAGAACTCCTTCGCTGAGCATCATGGGACTTGTAGGACAATGATAAATAGAACAAAAGGGCGAAGGCGCAGAAGTATTTTAAAAAAAATCTATACATAACTCCTACGTGCCACGATTCTTTCTCTCCCGCTTTGTGTCAATTACTGGGGTTGGCCCCAGGCTTAGTCACACTTTGAGAAGGCCTCTTGAAATCAGTGGGACCTCAGTCAGTCATGACTAGCAAGTGCCATTGATTTCAATGGGTCTACTCCGGGTCGTAGCCGGTCTACAAGATCTAGGGCGGGGCGCCAAAAAAGCTAGGGGAGGGGGCTGTTCATCTAGTTTGGAGGCCTTTTAAAGACAAAGTTGTAAACTGCTTTTTAATTATTTATTTGTAAAAAAAGAATGGGGGGGGAGAAAATTTAGGGGGCAGCCCACCGCCCACTCTGCTACTGTCTACGGGCCTGGATCGACTATAAGTATGAGTAATTCTGGAGCCGACCTATGGTTTTATATTGATCGTACCATAACTGTTATCCATCCACGGGGCTGTGAAAACAGAGTCGCTTAATAATGACAGGTTTTAAAAACACGCCACTATTTTGATGCATATCGCCCATCCCACAGGGATGCTTTAGGTATAGAATATCCAGCCTGGCTTCTATCCAATTAGAGCAAAGGATCCAGCTGAACGACAGCATCATCTCATGCATGTCTACTCAGAAGTAAGTCCCACTGAGTGCAACGAGACTTACTCCCGGGTACGTTCGCATAGGCTTGAAGCCGGAATCGGCAAACTAAAAAAGAATGACACTAAATAGCCAGTGGCATTCCCTTGAGTTTTCAGCAGAGGAAGTTTTCCTTCTGCTGCCGACCTCTGGAGTGCCAAGGGACCTCTTCCTCTTTGTTGCTCGCTCGACCATGCTCTCCTCTCGTTCTTGCCGACCCTTCCCAAGTCACAACTCCCAATCAGCAGGTGGGTGATGAGACAGAGAAGACGGGATTTTCATTCAGTTTGGTTAGACAGCAGCAGCGGCACCGGCGGGGTGTTTCTCACGGCCACCATCCGGCCCAAGGATATATTCGATTAGCCGTAGGCGCTTGCCTTTATTTCTCTTTGGCATCTCTGTGCTCTGAGCCGATTAGTAACCTGCTCTCTCACACAACGTTTGGAGAAATGACCCTGGGTTTTGTTTTAGAGCAGGGAAAAGTGGTCTGTGTTTCTGAGCAGCACTGGGTTGGGTGTCCACTCAAAATTATTTTTATTGTGAAATCTTAGATTAAAAACAAAAGTATCAAACATCCTCCCTCTGTCCTATGCATCCCCACCCTACTATACAGAACAGACGAAGTGTTAGAGAACGTACCATTCAAATAGACATTCGCAATTTTTACTAGCGCTTGTGTGAGATACAAAAACCTGAGCTTTTGGAAGGAGGCAGCAGGATCCGACCCAACTCGATGCATTCCAATGGCCATTTCCAAAGGAGGCTGATGAATTTATGCTTTGTGTTCAGAGCCTAGCTGCAGGTCAGGGTGCAGGATACATCCCACCTCGGTGTATTCCAGTGTCCATTTGGACGGAAAATCCTTTCTTCTTTTGGTTATTTGTGGGCAGCCCCTAAAATCCACTGCTTAAGCAACCGATCAATTTGGGGTGTAATAATTAAACTTTAATGCGTTCCGACGGCCACTGCACAATCCGAGGCATTCCTGTGGCCCTTCGGAACCAAGGCATTTCTATGGCCATTCTCTGTCATTCATTTTCGCAAGTCCCGCTTTTGGATCCTAACATATATGAAAAATCTAGGAAATTTGGAACTGGAGTGCGATCGACTTGGGAGTCCTGTTGTTCTTTCATGGGTGTTTCGTTTTTCTTTTCTTTCTTTTCTTTTCTTTTAGGAAAAATAACACCTTTATCCGATTATCTATACAGAACTTTTACAGCCTGAAACATTTTATGTTTTGACAAGAGGACATACAGATCCTTGAACGCAGAAACTGATTGAGAAAAAGTTGTCAAACACAGCTCTATATTCCGGCCCCCTTCTGGTAAGGAGCCCTCCCCGCGCGCGCGCCCCCCCCCCCCCGGTCCTGCCTGATTGGTGCACTACCGTCCCTGGCCTTTTAAGGGCTGCCAACCGGTCAATCTAAAGTGGTGAACCCGGGAGCAGGTGCTTGTCCCTCTGCAATGGATACTTTTACCAGCCAATCGTCCCTTGGCCTGTGTGTTCCCCAAAGAACCGAGAACCAATGAACTGGGGACGTGGGGGTGGGACAGGCACCCAGCTCAACGCACGAGAAGCGGGTATTCGCGGGGGACCTCTGCGCTCGGCAGGCCGCCGCATGCCCGGGTCACTTGCAGTTCTCGCGACCAGTTGGCGCCCCAGGCGTGCGGGTTCGGCGAGGGCCCCTTCGGTCGTCGTCAAAATGGTGATCAAAGTGTTTGTAGCCACGTCCTCGGGGTCTACTATGGTAGGCATTTCGTTCTCTTCTCCATGTGTTTTCTGTTTCTACGCAGAACCGCTTCCAGAGGCGTGCGGCTTGTTGTTTGAGGAAGGGGCGTGGTGCAGTTCTGCAAAAGGCTCTTTTTTAATGTCATTTATCTTAAACGTTTTAGTCTGTTCTTGCAAGTGGGCTTAATGCGTAATGTAGCCGACAGAGTGGGTTCTAAAGCTTATTGCACGACATACTAGCAATCTTTAAGGTGCCACAAGACTCTTCAAGCAAAACTCTTCGTAATTTTTCCAAGTGATTCCACGTGCAGAGAAGTACACTTAAGGGTACAGTCCTATACACAGTTACCTGGGAATAAGCTCTATTGAAAACAATGAGACTTACTTCTGAGTAGACATGCATAGGATTGCACTGTAAAACTGCCCCCCTTTCGTTTGACCACATGTATATATAAAATTAACATTTTTTTCTGAAATATGCCTTATTTTAGTAAGCTTTCTAAACTCTGCCTGTTTTTTTTTTAATTATGTTACTTTGGGGGGGGGGGACAAAATAAAGACCAAATTTGGTAGCAGTGGTGGTGGGAAGTATCTCTTTCTTTTGAGAAATATGTGATGGCCATATAAGGGGTCCTGCTCTTGGTAGTGGTGGGGAGCCCTGCAGAAGTTGTAGCACTTGTTATCTTAACATTCTTAAAGGGTTTTTTAAAGAAATCCCATATTCATATTATACTTCCTGGTGAGTTTTGAATGCATCTGCTGTCAGTGATCAGAACCATTATGCTGTCTGAAGTGAGCAAAGGGCATGCAGAGAGAAGATTGGAAGGTGGGAACTGGGCATGAACTGTTTCCTTTTATATCCAGTTCCCACATGAGCTCAAATTGCAGCCCTTGCTGAGCCATCAGTCACAGTGACACATCTAAACAAACTGGCTGCTGCTTGCACATAACTCCGCAACTGCTTCGCTAACTGGCTGACACTAACACAACCTCAAGAAGCTTCCAGAGCAGAAGGACTAGATGGCAAAGCTTGTCTCCTTCCCTTGGCGGGTCACTTTCTGTGCTTATGTATATCAAATGGCACCAGTAGTTTACAAGAATGCCATGCGTTGTACTCAATTGTTTTTTACAGATGATGTCATTCCCTCATCATCCATGATATAATGCTGCCCCATACCTCACAGTAGCTGTACCTAAGGCTGCAGCATTTACTGCGCAATCCCATGCATGCTTACTCATAAGTAAATGCCACTGCATTCAGTGGTGCTTACTCCCTAGTAAGGGTGTTTAGGACTGCAGCTGTAATTGGTTAAGTTTATTGATTTAGGCTGCAGTCTTATAGCCACTGACTTAAGAGTAAGAACCACTGAATTCATACTTCTGAGTAAACATGCAGAAAGAGTGCAGTGTAAAACTTCTAAATAACTAAAAAGGTGTCCCTGATTAACCAGCGTGCACATATATATATATATATATATATATAATTCTTAATACAAATCCTCATTAATATTGTGGATGGCAAGCACCATCTTAAAAGAGGTGTTCTCCCTTCTCTCACACGCAGGAGAAATGCCTTCTCTAAGGTGATGTCTGATAGATGCACCTCATCTAGAAAAACAAAAGTATGCTTGGTGCTTCAGAAATACTGTTTTAAACCAAATACAAATTTATGCAGATTCAGTTGATAGATTAATGAACTAAAATTAATATGATTTAATCGATTACATTTTCTTTAAATGGCTTGGCTGTAACCACTGCTTATAACAGCTGTAGTAGTAGTTGGTCATGTATGTAGTTATGACAGGAGTGAATGCCACCAGTAGTACGTGATGAGTACGGTCAGAAAAAGGAATGCATATACGGCCAAAGAAGCTCAGCAGACCCCTTGCTGGCTTCATGTATTCTACTAGTGGGAGTTGGATTGGGAATACGAATTAGGCAAGGCATCTTGTCATGAAGTAATCATACCAGCACTCACATTTTGGTGGGGAAAATACTCATCCAAGATTTTCTTGCACTCCTTCTTATTGATCATAGACTTGTTTTAAACAACCACGGCCTCTCTCCCCCATCAAATATTTTAATGTATGCCATGCATTTTTGCAGATCTCAGGGTAGTTTACATGTTAAAGGGACCTCCCACGTGATTAAAATTCATGTGACCCCCCCTCCCCTCAATTCCATATTGCTTTCCGATTTTAAAACAGTACAGATGCATTTAAAAAGCAGTTCGAACACTATGGGCAGTATCCGAAATTGCCTGTGTGCCAGCAGGACCCGCTGCTAATGCAGTGGAGAGCTAACAGTTCTTAAAGCAACTGGAAATGAGTGGAAACACTCGTTTCTGGAATGGGGCAGGTCAGTGGAGCTCACAGAAGGGAGCTCCTCTGACCAATCCCAATCCGGAAATGAGCATTTCTGCTCTTTTCCAGGCTTGTATTAGGCAGTGCTAAGTCCCCATTGAGCTAGCTGTGGGTCCCTTTAGCACAATGGAATGAATGGAAGTGCAGCAGAAGTACTGGATACTTCCCTGTGGCTGCAATCTAACAGCAAGTTAAGGATACACGCACACACACTACATACACATGCACACACATCCAAAGACTGATAACTAGGGCTCTGAACAACTATCATACCAAAGCTCTCAGAAATTTTACAGCAACGATTTGTTAATATATCTTTCTAATATATTTTTAGCTGGCCCCACAAATGATCAGTTAAACTGAAAAACTTGGATTTAAGAGTATTGGCACCCCTATTCTAAGCCCACTTACTTGCAGGAAATTATCACTGATATCAAAGGGATATATTTTCAAGAAAATGTGTTTAGGGCTGGTTTACTTTAAATCTGGGGTGGACAATTTATGGTCCTCCAGATGTTTTGGTCTACAACTCCCATCAGCCCTAGCCATCACAGCCAATGGTGAGAGATCATGGGAGTTGTAAGGACACAAGTTGCCCACCCCTGCTTTAAATCCCAATTCTTTTGTTTAAGTAGATTATGAACGGAGCTGTACATTTGGTTCTGGTGTTTTTTGTTATTTGCCTGAATGCTCTGTGGGGTGTCAAAACATTTGGATAACCAGTAGTTAGGAGTAGGAGGAAAGGTATTTCTATAGGGCAGGAGTGGATAACCCATGGGTCACGTGCAGCCCTTGGCCACACTCCATGCAGCCCAGGGAAGCCTCACCCACAGCCCAGCTATCCTGCTGGACTAAAGGGAAAAGTCTGCTGTCTGGCATTGCTATTAGCAGCACGGGTTCAGCGATCCCAAGCAGAATCGGGGGCGGGGGGACGGACTGCTTCTGCCCTGCTAATGGCTTTAGCCTCCCCCTCCCCCAGTGACCCCAAAGCAGCTGAGGTTGCTGGTTCTGCACTGTTAATGGCTTTAGCCTCCCCATCCCCTAGCATTCCCATCCCCCTGTGTGCTTGTGTATGTGTGAGTGTGACCATCTGCAGCCCTCAGGGCCCAAAAGGTTTCCCACCCTTGCTGTAGGGTTACATTGGCATGATGCAGCACCTAAATTTGGAAAGTTTGGGATAACTAAGTGCACAATCCTATGCATGTTTGGACAACAACAACAAAAAGTCTTATAACTCCCAACATGCCCCAACCAGCATGACTAGCTGGGGCATGCTGGGAGTTGTAGGGCTTTTTTTCTGTCTAAACATGCATAGGATCGCACCCTGATGCCATAATCAAGAAGGGGGGCAAGACATCTTTTTTAACTCTTCTTGTGAAATGGTTGTTATGGTTTTTAGGGTTGTTTTTAAACGTTTTACTATGTTTTTATTTGATTATGGTTTTTATTTTCTCAACTTTTTGTAAACTGCCTTGGTTGGTTCCAGAAAGGCAGTATAGAAATACTGTACACAAACAAAGAAAGAAACATAGTCTCCTAGCTGGCAGCTTTAGTATATGTTTCTTCTGGTGAGAAGGCACCGGAAGAGAAGTGTAATATACACCAAGCAGTGGCTTATCTGTGTACTCAGTATGTCACTGTTTTGAATCTGCACAACCATTACTAAAATGTGTTCTTATCCAATCAGCCATGAATATTCTACATCAGGAGTGCAGAAGTTCTTTCAGCCCAAGGGCCAAATTCCATTTTGGAGAAGCTCTCGGGGGCCAGATTCCAGTGGTGAGCATGGCCAAAGGCAAGAGAGTGGGACCAGTACACCAAAAATACCAGCACATTGGAGTTTGCAGTTGCTGAGGGTGGTTTGGGGAAAGAAAGTTTGGGAACCTTACAAATTAGCAACTAAATACTGGAGTAAACTGTTCCCAGAATATGTTCTTCCCCATCCTTTCCTGTCTCTTTGCAACATCCAAGGGCATACTTAGGACAATGTTAAGGAGGAGAAAGTTGTCCATAACTAATTGCTGTGATTCAATTTCCTCATCTACATTCACCGATGTTTCTAACTTAGGACTCCCTGGGTAACATTATGAAATGAAAAGCCTTGTAGAACAGGGGTGCAGAACCTCAGGCCCAGGGGCCAGATCTAGCCTGCCTAGTGTCCCAGTCCAGCCCCTCAGGGCTTCCCCAAAAGCCACGCCCCCTTCTGCTAACCCCACCACTTTCCCCCAACCACTGATTGTTTGGTGACTTCGTGGCTTTTGTGCCGTTTTCCCCTCCATTCTAAAAGGTTGAAATGTCTCTCCTAAGGCTTACTGGCAGGAAGAGCTTTAAACTACAATATGCTGCTATTAGCACTAATGCGAATTAGTGCAAGTAGAATGAAATTCTGGTTAAACAAAATCTGGTTCCATCAATGAGAAGATGACAGAATGAAAGATACCTGACAATTCTCAAAACACAGGTGGAATGGATTTAACACAATCTGTACATCCCTGGTCACAAGTAGGGGGACTCTGGGGATGATCAGCTGCTGCTGGAAGACAAGCAGCAGCTGAACATCCTCTTTACCCCACTTTTTGAGACTCCACGCAGGAGCTCTGCAAGCAACAGTGCAAAGAAGGAGCTGCGTGGTTCCGGTCCTTTAAGTGCTACCATGCTTGCTTTGCACACGCATCTCTGTTCACATCCGGAACATATTTTTCTATGTTTGGGAAATAAACCTTCCTGGAACGCAAGTGACAGGGGGAGGTTGGAAATGATTCTGGTGGTAGGGGGAAACATCTCTTTGTGGCCCAGAATGAGGATGTTTTACCAAATACAAAGGAGGCAAAAAAGAGGGAGAAAAACTCCAGATGCTACTAGCAAATTACCTTTAATTCTTGGCTCAATGCGTTTCAGATTGTAAATCCTTCTTCAGGAGCAGTATACGTAATATACAAAAGAAAATCGAGTAATAAATGTCAATATTCTAATCCCTTCTGTCACCAGCCCCAGTGCTGGGGGGTGAGCATCTGCTCTGGTAGCCTGCTGTTCTTGTGTCAGCTCTGTGCACTGTTTAAAAGATGACATCATCTGGACCCCCATGAATGAGGCAGGCCAAGTGCGCAATAGAGGCTTCATTTGAAAGCCTTCCACCCCAGGAGTGGGTCGGGCAGAGTAGCTGCCCATGCTGGGTCACTCTAAAGGAGTGGGGAAAAGTGCAGGGAAGGGGGAGCAGTGAGTGCCTTGACCAGGATCGTCAGGGATGAGGGAGAGCCATAGACAACATAGATACCAGGGACTCTCCCAAGCAAAGAAGACCAAGGAGTTTAGGGGACCATGTATAGCAGGAATGTTGAACGGCAGTCCCTGGGGACAAATCCAGCTCGCTTGGGGTCCCAGAACAGTCCTCCAGGTTTCCCCATGTTACCCAGTAGTTCCCACACACGTGCCCCCTTCCCCATGTTACCCAATGATTCCCATACACACCCCTACGGGCACCTATTTTTTTGTGGTTTCTCGGCTTTTGCGCAATTTCTTCCCCATTCTTAAAGCGTGTGGAAGACATATAAGGTAAGATGGGCCATTTGGGAGACAAATATATGCAGCCAAGCTTGTACTCATTGCTGGAAAAATTAAACAATGTGTAGTCTGCAGTTCACAGGCTAGTGATCTGACATAACACTGTCTGGCGAGGTTTCCCCTTACAGGGAAGGGTTGTGGCTCAGTGGTAGAGCATGTTCTTTGTATGCAGAAAGTCCCAGGTTCAATCCCTGGCATTGCTAGGTAGAGCTGGGAAAAGTTCCTGAGTGAAATCTTGAGCTAAATGGACCAATGATCCAACTTGGTATAAGGCAGTTTCCTTTGGAGAATTTGATCTCCAGCAGAGTAATGGAAATAAATTGTATTTTAAAAAGCACTTCTACCCTCCCCCCTTCTACCTCCCCCCTTCTGAATTTATGCAATCTTCCAGGGCAGTTCCCCCTGCCCCCTCCAACTTTATGCCAAAAGGTTTAATATAAATAACAGAAAGTGTAAAAGTAACATGGTTACTCAGAAATTATCCATCCTGTTATTCATTCCCTGTTTCTGTGATGCAGGGGTTTAACGATTTAATATGATACCATGCATTACGGGCTCAATATGTGATCCTTATGGGAATGCTTCAGTTATATATACTGATAAAGTCCTCTGGATGTCAGTGAGGCTGCACTAATATTACTTGTTCCATAAATCAGTGCAGTTCTTCAACTAGTGCTTTTGGGCATATCCTTTAGTGCTTCCAGATTTATGTTTAAATAATTTCTTTCTGCCAGTCTTCTAGTAGGAACATACCCCTTTTTGTTTAAATATATTTGTGGATGGACAGCTCATTCTTTAGCAAGCTGACATGGGTACATTTTTGCAGTGGTTGGAGACATGTCTGTAAAATACTACTTCTATTTTGGTGGTGGCCAACTGGGCTCAGTCATGGAGGATCATCCCACAATTTGATCCTGTGCATTTGTCCATTTATTTGTATCCCACCGCGTCTCCTGCAAGCTCAAACAAGCATTTTAGCATTACAGCAGTCTTGCCAGGTAGGCTAGGCTAGCCCCACCAATCTGGCCCACAAAGTAAGCTGCATAGCGGAGCAGAAATTTCAGCCTGGGTTGCCCATATCCAAACTTTACAGTCTAACCCAGGGGTGGGCAAATTCAGGGACCCAAGCCAATTTCAACCCCCTGGAACCAAACCACTCTCAACCCTGCCATGGTGCGGCTGTGCCCACCCACATTCATGCACATAAACACCCCCCCCACACACACACACACACACGTACTTCTTCACCCATCCTAGCAACTTGGATCATGACAGCTAGGAGAGTAAAGGCAAGAGTAGAGTCTCACTGCTGCCTTACACTGGCCCTCTCTTCCGCATCATCAGGTTGCCATCACTTAAGATTGGATGATGTGTGTTGTGCAGTTGGGGTTGTATCTAAAGCAGGGCTGCCAAACGTTTTTCAGCTCAAGGGCCAAATTCCATTTCAGAGAAGCTGTAAGGGCCACATTCCAGCCATGGGTGGGGCCAAACCCAAAACCTCCAGTATATTTTAGCTTAAAGGCACAATCATACGCATGTTTAGGCAGATAAAAGCCCTACATGCTGGCTGGGGCATGCTGGGAGTTGTGCAAAGTTTTTCTTTCTAAATATGCATAAGATTGTACCCTAATGCTCTCACTGCCAGTAACTAAGCCTTAGGAGAGGAATTCAGCTTTTTTGAATGAGGGAAAACTACACAAAAGCTGGGAAACCGCCAATGGTCTGTGGTTGGGGAAAAGGGGTATGGATTTTGGGGAACTCTAGGGGGCCAGATTGGGCCCTCCATAGGGCTGGATTTGGTCCTTGGGCATGAGGTTTTATACCTCCGATCTAATGGATTCTATCCAATGTTGTTCTAAGTTAAGTCGCGCTCTTTTCAATTAGTCTACTCTATGTAGGACTAACATTGGATATAACCCTTGGTCCCCCACCCAGATCCTTTTGGGATAAGAGTAGGTGAGGTTTGATCACACAGTTTGACCGACTATCATATCTGAAGCTTTCAGCTCACATTGTAAACAGACCCTTTAGTTCCCCCTTCCCTGCAGTGCGTGCAGCTGTTTTGCTTGAATAATCTGAATCACTATAATGTACAGGTAGCCTTTTGCAGTGTTCCTACTTTTTGCATTTGATTCACTGTAATCTGAACAACAAAGTTTGATTGAAGGTGACTGGCAAAAAGGAATTTAACTTGGAAGCTTTGTCCTTTCCAAATCTGAGATTCTGTGATTCAGGCAGGTTTAGTCTACACATGCAACAGAATGATGTGGAAATGAAATGGCAGAGGGGACCTCAGCTTTAGACAGGGGTGGGTGGGGGTGTCACATTTTTGAATGCTACCGTATGCAAAAACTCTCTGCAAGTAGACAGATGCAGAGAGAGAGAGAGAGAGAGAGAGAGAGATGCATCCCTTATTTCCTGGGATGCTAGTTTTTACTTGCAAGGAAATAGAGGATTTTGTAATGTGTGGAAGCATTCAAAAATTATACCTGCACTTGCAGCCTTAAGTGGTATAGCCCACTCTCCCTCCTCATTCTGCTGCCTGAAGACCAGACCTTGCACCTATGGAAAGTTGTGTTTAAAACAAAAAACAAAACAAATGTAAAAGCAATAAGGTGATTACTCCTAGGACCAGGCATACAGGTGTCTGTGCTGATGTGAGTGGTTACTATATCACCCATGCATTAGTTCAAGGACCTGAGCCAAGCCAAGCACAGGCACAATGCTTTTATCTCTATGCCATAGTTGTACTACATGAAATATGTGAGAAACATATGTTCAAGGGGAGGACAAGCAACAACCCGTGGGACCTGTAGCAGCTCTGGTGTTGGAAACAGTGTGCACCACACTTCCCCTAGAGTGAGAAGCACTTATGGCACATAGAGCAGAATAACAGGACCTTTTGGGGCTGTGAGCACATTTGGTAATTTGAGAAACTGTCCTGGGCACTACCACAAAATGGCTGCCTTGGGAGGCATGGCAAAGGACAAGTAAACTGCCCCAAAGACTGAGTACAAGGCGGAGGTGGGGTCTCAGCTCCAGCACACTAAACAACTCCTTTGAGCCCACAGTTTTCAACACCACCAACAACCTATTTCACAGCACTCCCACCTGCCAATGAGAAAATGTGTTGATTTTTTTTAAAAGGGAGGGCTAGGGCAGTTTGTAGGGCACCCAGAAAGGTGTCTGGGGGTGCACTGGTGCCCATGGGCACCATGTTGACCACCCCTGATATGCAGGGTACCTTGTTAACTGTCTCACTTTCCATAGCAATACCTAAAGATTATACATAAAATTTTACTGCAAAGTCCAACTGTGATCTAAGAGTAATCCTAGATATTGAGTACTGATATATGGCTAAAACACCAGTCTTTTTGAAACTGACAGCATATACTACAGTACAAACATATTATGCTATTTTTTTGTTCTTATGGCTCAGTCCACCAAATAGTTAAACAGCCTTGGATTTAAACTTATTATTATTATTATATGTATTTATATGCCGCCTTTTCCCCCAATACTGGGACTCAAGGCAGCTTTACAACATTAAAACTTATTTATTTGTGCCCAGATGCTGAACTGAATTAAATCCAAGGCTTTCCACTTAAATGGATCATGGATTGTGTTGTTAATAATGTTTATTATCATGCAGTTCAGGGCTTGGGAAAGCATTTGTATGTGTGTGTTTTGTTATTTTCTCTGAAGCAGGCAGAGGATAAAGTATCAGTTTAATGCTCCTGATCTTGCTTGGCAAGACAACTTCAGAACCTTTCTTCTATCACATTATAATCCCTTGTTAAATTGGATCTTTTTAATGACCCTGAGATGATTGTCAGCTTACTAAGAATGTTTTTATAATTATAAAAGAAGGTGGACTGGTATATCTAGAGATCATGTGTGTGCCACCCTTTTTGCCCCCTCCCCGCCCCATTTTGTGGAGCACAGATGCTGACCGAAAAATTACAGACTGCAATATTGATCCAGAAACAGATTACAGATCTAACTGAGGAAGGGAACAGCGTTCAAATATACATGTTGATGCATTACCCTTCTCACAGGGCAATTACTTCTACCCTGAAATCAAGTTTTCTTCTCCAGTACTGTGTTTTCTTTAAACTTTTTAAAAACAGCCCTTTTCATGGCTTCAGGTATTTATTATAATGGGGAAGGGAGGCTTATCTCTTCACTCCCCAACTGTGATCAGAATGAAAATCATTCCAAACCCCCCCCCCCCCCGTGTGGTTAGGAGGCTTAGGAAAAAAGTACCTATTGGAGCCAATGAAAATGTTTTTTCCTAAGCCTCTTACGGGCTGGCGGTGTTTATTCTGATTGTGGTTAAGGAGTGAAGTGCTAAGGCTCTCCTCCCCACACACTGCGTTCCCAAAAGGAATCTACACACACGCGCGCACACAATTAAAGAAAAAATGAGGATGTTGTTGTTTCCCCCACACTAACACACACAACCCATTTAGCATATAAAGTGCAGCTGGGCTCTTCAGTGTTGTTGCCAGTGGCGATGGTGCTGTTGTGGCTGCTCCAACTGCCAGGGCCAGTCCTACTGTTAGACAGAGTGAGGCAATTGCCTCAAGTGGCAGATGTTGGGGGGAAGCAATAGCAGCCTCCCAGTTGTTCCTCCTGAACTCCCTGGTTGTTCCCCTCTGTTGGGGGGACACAGTTAACTCTGCTACACAACCTGTCCTCACCCCAATCCCATAGCCAGTCAACTGCCAGTCCAGCTGTTTTCTGTAAGTGGCTTTAAATTATTATAATTTAAATAGAAATGCAGTACATCTCACCATAGTGTGGAAGACTGTGACCAGGTGGCCTCTATGTCTGCTCAGTTTGCCATCCAGGTGTTGCTGATGGGCAACTTCAAGGCCCTGCTCTGCCTTCCGATGGCTCTTTACCTTTATACCAGATTAGACTGGGCAGCCCTTCAAATAGAGCATTCTCTCAAAACAGAGGGCTGTCCTCTGGCATCTCCTTAGATAGAGGACAGCCCTCTGTAAAAGAGAACACATGGACATGCTATAATAGAATTGCAGTAAGAGCTTGTTAGAGTGGGGTGCGGGAGGGGATTTGAGTTGTGTCTTGTGATTAAGAGAAGGTGCTGTGGTCCAGCTGCAGTCCTCTATGCCTGGGAGCAAATCCTATTGAACTCGGCAGGATTTACTTTTAAGTAGACATACATAGGCTTCTGCTGTGAATGTAATGTTGCAGGTATGTTAAAATCCCTTTATTTACCCAGGCATTACCAATTGGAGCTACCTCATGGGACGCTGCTGCTATTGTATTTCTTTACTGATGTCTTATCAATTATTTACTTTTTTATTATGTGATTTATTTATTTTACTGATGATTTATGTGCTGTGGATGTTTTGTGAGGTGCCAGACCACTGGGGGCCTTTCTTGCATCCAGTTCCAAGGTTTTTTGGCCGGGGGGCTTGGGTAAGATGCCCTCTGCGGGACCCGCTCTCCAAGTGGACCCACCTCCTTCTCACCACTGTCCATTCACTTGCCCACTCTCTCTGAATCCAGTCCACACAACCGCTCAGGGAAAGCACACTGAAAGTAAAGGATACCTGCCAGGAGAAACAGCACATCTTCTTTCCAAGAATTCATGGCCCTATCTCCCCAGGGGGACAGCAATACAGAGTAAGGGTGTCCAGGTGTCCTCTCTTACAGAGGACAGTCCTCTGCTTGAAGGGCTCCAAGTGGACTGTCCTCTCTTTGAAGGCAGCCTCTTTGAAGGCATTTCAAGGGCTGCTTTGTCCAATTCTGTTTTCAAGATAAAGAACCATAAGAACTGTTGCCTATCAAGAGTTCGCACCTGGACAGCAGACAGAACAGGAAGACACACAGGTCACTGGGTCACAGTATGGTGATATACAGAAATTCTATTCAAATCATAATAATCATTTTTAAATCTGCATCTATACATATAAATTAGTATATGCAAATATTCTGCAAATTGCTGCCCTCTTTTGCAGTCATGCATTTCCTCTTCTTCAGTAATTAATTAGCGGCCACCCAACAGAGGCCTTTTTTCTGCCTTCAGGCCTCCTCACTCAACTGTGTGGAACATGCATATCTTGACTATAATCCTGCACAGCTAGGTGAAGCCTGCTATTGAGGGGATTTGTAGTAATCCTTTCTATGGAGCAGTTGTATTCAGGCTGCGTTCTGGGGAGCTCTGGGCTTCCTTGGAAACTCATCAGGGATTTCTTACTGGAAAGAAAGCAATGGCAGGTCAAGTTTCCTGAAAGACAGCAAAACATTTAAAATGTTTGGATGCAGCCTCGCATGGTTTTAGTGAATATATGACCTCATGGATTTTGTCATTCACACGTCTTGTTTGGGGAGATTGGATTTTAAATCACATGATGGAGTCACAAGCAAAAATTATCTTTGTGACCTCATTCAATATGACATTTGCTCATGACATTTAAGTTACTATAATGTTAGCAGAAAGATTGGTGCAGTTTTGGAATAAGTGCATGTTGTTGGTCACAATTTGGGTGCATATGGTTATGATGAGTAGAACTGCATCATAACATTTGCGCAATATTTGGGTGCCCTGAATTTGGTTCAGGAATGTGTTGTTATAACCCCTTTCCAGGGCACATTCACATTGCTCTAACTAGGAGATTGCCTACACAGATGCATCTGATTACCACAGTACTTTTTTGTGGTTACCACATGCCTGAAAAGAGACCACAATGGGACCCATACAGGTTGAGCATTATGCACAGGTGTCTTGCTTTACATTTAGGGATGTTTGGTAGTAAGGAATTACTGTCTGTGGTAGAGAAGTCTGGGAACTTGCCGGGTGCTTTAAATACAGGATTTTTATTCTATTTTTTGCAAAATAAATTTGGTATATATTTAGCCAAAATAAAAATTACTGGGGAAAACAAAAGAAATGGGAAAATGATCTTTTTCATGTCACAAAAGCTTATGTCCTGAGCAGCCTCACTTCATTTGTGTATGACACAAACCTTGACATTTCTGTCAGACCATGCATAGTATATAATGAACGAGGTAACTTAAAAATGCAGGCATGAAGGACATACTTCTCATCAGTCTTCTGCTTGAGCCTCTGTCCAAAATGTTAATTGATGGAGGAAATGCATGGTTTCTAGTTGAATGAAGAACTGGGTAAAATTAGTATATGAGAATGTTAGAAATAAAACTACCTTGAAAATGGAAGTTGGGGTCTCTCAAGTTTCTTTGACCTGCCCAGGCCCTTTAAAGAAGGGGGAGGGGTGGAGAAACCAATATTCATAGACTTCTATAACTCCCCTTCACCACTGCTATTTACAGTACATAACAAAAACATACATATTCATGTCATCAGGGCCGGTCCTACCATTTAGGTAGAGTGAGACAGCCACCCCAGGCAGCTAATTTTGGGTGTCATCAAAAGGCAACAGTGATTGTTACTTAAATTTTGTTGTTGTCGTTGTTGTTCTTGTATTTGTACTGCAAGGAAGTGATTGGGGGAAACAGGGTTTTGGGATTTTATGTGTTTATTTATTTCATTTCTATACCGCCCAATAGCTCTCTGCATCAGGTATCAAAAAATCCTGGACTCAGATAGTATACACCTTGAATTGGAGGGGAGGCACCATTTGCTGTTCCACCTCAGGCAGCAAAATGTCTTCCACCAGCTCTGAATGTCATTCACACAATTCATGTCACATCTAGTTTTGTTCTGAGAGGGAGAGATGGGCAGTGGGTGAGGGGGTAGTATGGGCTACCAGGAGTCTGGGCACTGGGAATCCTCCCTAAGGCTCTGCTCCTGTCGCCCTTCCTGTGCCAACCAATTCATGTGACAATTTTCCCACCATCTGCCAGTCATCTCTATAATGTTAAAGACTCTGGCAATAGCTTCCTTACCATTTAGAGACTGGCTTCATGACTGCCGCAGTTCCTGGTAACCAAGATTTTCAGTGCCATAAGCTGATTCAGACTCAGTTCAGTGCCCAGCAGTAGCCACACATGACCAGCTTAACAGCTTGGGTCCAAGATACCTGAAAGACTGCCTTCTCTCATAATTACCTACCTGAACCTTTAGGTCCTCTTCAGAGGCCCTGTTCTGGTTGCCCCCTGTCAAGTGAAGTGAAATGGGTGGCTACTAAGCATAGGGCCTTCTTGGTGATGGTACCCCACTTGTTGAATGCCCTCCCTAGAGAGGGTCACCTAGCATCTTCTTTATGATCATTTTGGTGCCAGCTGAAGACTTTATTCTCAAGCCTTTTAAAAATCTATGTTTTTATTGTTCTGAACCACTGAACATGCTGCATATTTGTTAGTTATCTCCTTTTGTTCCCTTTGTACATGTATATACTAGAAAGTTTTATACCCCAAATTATTGTTTTATATTGTGCCCTTAAATGGTATTTTATCATGTTATGCATTAAACTGCCCAGAGAACAATGTTATTAGGTGGTTTTATATAAATATAGTAAGTAAATATAAAATAGCTTTTAGTGAACATATATGTTACTGAAAGTCAGTGCAGGCTGATGGGAAATTGAAGCTGCCATGGCCTGAGGCAGCTACAACAAGAAGCCCCCGATGTTTAATAGCCTTTTTTGCCATCTCCCGGTATGCCCCACCCCCCAATTCAGAAGCTCCGGACTTACCAACTAATAACACAATTGTAAACACATTTACTAGGGAGTAAGCCCCACCATGCAACTTATTTCTGTATAAACATGTTTAGGGTTGCACCGTGCGAAGGCCTTCCATAGCCAGTGGTTACACTTCCTCCCTTGCTGCATTGTCTGGTCTGCCTTGAGCAAATCGTTTCTCTCTCTCTTAAGTGTATATTTCCAGTGCTAAACGGCAACTATCAGGGCCAACATTAAGGATAGGCGTGGGCAGGCACCTGCTGAGAGCCCACCCCTTGGCAAGGGCCCGTGGTCAAGAGTCCCCTAGACTTGCTTCTCTTCCTCACCACTGCACCCTGCTTGTTCACCTAATTCTCACTCTGGCCCAGGCAGTGGTGGTGTTGGGAAGGAGGAGCAGTCGATGCCACTGCCTACTTGCTCACTGGCTCTCTGCCTGTCAAGCGAGCAAGTGGTAGCGAGGAGGAGGAGCAGCAGCTGGTGACAATGGCAGCGAGAAGGTAGGCTCACTGAGGGAGGGCGCCCGCTGAGGGTGTCTTGGCCAAGGGCCTTCGAAAACCGGTAGCCGGCACAGGCAAGTATAGTTTGAAGAAATGGTTAAATTGGATCTACCTCCTCCACTAAGATTAAATATGAAATAACAGATGCATTTTTCTCCTCCAGATTAAGAAGAAACAGCAAGAGGTAGTGGGCTTTTTAGAGGCCAACAAGATTGACTTTAAGGAACTGGACATAGCTGGCGATGAAGACAACCGGAAATGGATGAGAGAGAATGTACCAGGTGAAAAGAAGCCACAAAATGGAATCCCTCTCCCTCCACAAATATTCAACGAGGAACAATATTGTGGGGTAAGGAAAGTAAAAATTTAGCATGTTTAAGGGATATGTTTAGCATTTTAGAAAATGTACAAATCTGCTTCACCAAGTCCTTAAAATGTTTTTTTGTCCCACTGTTCACGTTAATTTTAAGCCTGGGCTAGGGTGGCCATGTGTCCTCTTTTAGAGAGGACAGCCCTCCATTTGAAAGTGTCCTCTATCCAAAGGGCTGCCCTGTCCAATTCCAGATTAAAGATAAAGAACTATAAGAACTGTTGCCCATCAACAGTTCACACCTGAACAGCAGACTGAGCAAGGCACACAGGTCGCCGTCTTCTGCACTGTGGTGAAATGTACTGCATTTCTATGTAAAATATCATTTGGGGGTTGAACTTGATGGTCTTATAGGCCCCTTCCAACCCTACTATTCTACAATAATTATTTCAAAGATTACATCAGTACATATGCAAATTTTATGCAAAACGGTGTCCTCTCTTTTGGTGATGAATATCCTCTTTTTTGGCAATTCATAGGTGGCCACCCTACTGTAGCATCAGCTGCACCCTTTGCTGGAGAAGGCAGAGCTGTGCACTGTCACTCATGCCTTGGTCACAACCAGATTAGATGACTACAATGTACTCTACATGGCGCTAGCTTTAAAGCGACTGGATGTTTTAGCTAGTGCAATATGCAGCATCAAGGGTGCTGTCTTGAATACTATTAGCTGCCTCAAGCACCATTTTTTTGGTAGAATGGTGGGGTACAAATCAGATCAAATAAATAAATACCTGGTGTTTGTTGCTCCAAGCCAGGAGGATCTGTTCAACCTGCACTGGCTTCCAGTTTGTTTCCAGCCCAATTCAAAGTGCTGGTGAGTAGTGATCTAAGTGATTTGAGACCAGGATATTTGAAGGACTACGTTCTACCTGCCCACTGCATTAATCTTCCAAGGCCGTACTTTGTGCCCCACCACCATCTGAAGTTAGCTGACGGAGGTGCAAGACACAACCTTTTCAGTTTGGCACCCAGATCCAACCTGGCCTCATCCATCGGCCAGAGAAGGAGTAGCTGCAGGGACTTGCTTCCCCTCTCCCCCCAAGAATCCCCTGCTGCCAGTTGCCATACAGCTGCACAACCTGAGGGCCAAAACAGACATTAGATCAAAGGGGTAGCTAGCAGCTACAGCTTCTTCTTCTTCGTCGTCGTCTTCTTCTTCTTCTCCTTCTCCTTCTCATTTTTACTCTAGTATACGCCCACTGGGCCTAATCTGGATTGGGACCCTAGTATGGGTAGTAGGGGGGCTTTAACACCCCTCCCCCCACTATGAGCCCATTCCAGATTTGGGGGCGGGGCTATCGCGCCAGCAATTTCTACTGCAGAATGGTGATCCATAGATGCAAATGGATCTCTTATTTTAATGGAAATTGTGGGCATGCCTGCCTCAGTACAGATCAGGGCCCCTGCGCCTACTCTAGAATAAAAGTGGGGTGGGGGGAGATGTAGCTGCTAGTAATGTCTTTAAAGTAATGTATGTGGGAAGCATTCTCTGGCCCCATCCATCCGCCCAAAGACTAAGGTGGCTGGGTCGTGTGGTTTAGGGATTTGTAAATATGTGTGCTTGTGTATTAATACAATATATTATAAGTCGCCTCGAGGATGATTTGACTGAACAGCAGAGTATAAATAAATATTGTGGAATTCCCTCCTAGAAGTGTCTGGCTGACCCACTCTGTTGTGGTTTATAGATGTGCAGTGTTTGGCTTCTTATGATTGCTGCCTACTGTTCTATGTTTTACTGGTTCTATTAATGCTCTCTTTTTTGTTCTTCGGATTTTGACTATTATTATATTGAAACTGTATTTTTATATTTATTTTATGACTGCGAGCTGCCTTGGCAGTCCTTTTTGGGCTGAAAGGCAGGATACAAATGTTTCTGCAGAACAAGGGTGAAGAACCTGAGGCTTGGAGGCCACATCTGAGGTTCCCCAGATGGCCACTCCCATCAAGCCTTTTTCACTCCCATCAGACCGTAGAGCAGTGGAGGCTGGTGGCTCTGATGCCAGTGGGGCAGTGAATCCGCTCCGAGTTTCAGTCAGAACTCTAAAGGAGCTCTCCAAGGTGCAGAAGCACTGTTCTGCACCATTAGAGTTCTGACTGAAACCTGGAGCGGATTCACTGCCCCTCTGGCATTGGAGCCACCAGCCTCCACAGCCCTAGAGACATTTTTTGGACCCCAGGAAAAAACCATAGGGCCTTATCCCCTTCTTTTACATCTCCCCAGTGAAGTTTATCCCTCAGTGATAAGGACATTGCAATCATTCCTTTCGCTGACTGCTATTGTATATCCTGTTAGCGTGGCCAGGTTCAAGCGACACATGTTGAAATTCCCTCTTCTACCCAACTAGGGTGGCCTGGTATCCTGCTTTACAGAATCCTCTGTATCAAAGAGACAGTCCTCTTTTTGAAGGTGTCCTCTGCTTGATGGCCTGACCACAGTCCAAATCTGGTTGAAAGTCAAAGAACCATAAGAAGGGAGAGCAGGGAGGGGCCTTGAAGTGGCCCGTCAACAGTTGGCACCTGGACAGCAGACTGGACAGGCGCACAGGTTGCCTGGTCAGTCTTCTTGACAATAGTGAGATATATTGTATTTCTGTTTAAAGTATAGTTGTTATTTTTAAATTTGCAGCTATACGTATAAATTTGCCTATGTAAATGTTATGCGGATTGGTGTCCTCTTTTTCAGTCATGCTACTCCGTTTTTTGGCAATGCATGAGTGGCCATCCTCTACCCCACTTTAAAGATGCAGGAGCTGGTCCTCTTTTGCATCTGGTCACCCTGAACCTTGTTGAGAGTGTGGGCCTAGCATAGGAAGAGGCAGTGGATTTCCTGGAGAGTCTGGGCTTTGACAATATTGTCACACTCTCCCCATTCCCCATTCCTATTAGGGATCTCCCCCTCCCGCAAGTTCAGGTTTCTAGCGATCAGGGGAAGGGGCTCCTTTTGTTTGAGGGTGTGGCTTGGCCATCTGGAGCTGTTTGCTGTGTAGGCGTCTTTGGCATAGTGCAGCCTTCCCCAACCTGGTGCCCTCCAGACAGGCTGGAATACAACTCCTATAATATGATGGCTGGGGGATTATGAGAGTTGTAGTCCAACCCATCAGTAGGGCACTAGGTTGGGGAAAGCTGGCACATAGTGTATACGTTATTCACACTTGTGCCCTGATTGTGGTGTGCCCTGGTCTGGACTCTGGTGGGGACCCTCAGATGCTAGATTTCGTGGCTGAACTCATTTGTGGCTGCTCTGTGAAAGACCCTTCCTTCGGGCAGACTGTTTAGCTCAATGGCGTTTTGGTCCCTTCCAGTGCAGTGATATTTTTGGTTTGGGAAGTAGAGTGGACCGAGATTACGGACAGCGTTCCACGTCCTCTCCCAGAACCAAAAATAATATTGTGGTGGAAGGTCATTCAAGAGTCCAGGGGAAGCCACTGTTGGAAGGCGGTCTAATGTTAAAAGTTATTACGAAGGTATATGGCACCAGTGGGAACTCCGAAGTGTTCTAGCCACATGCAGGGAGGCAATTTTGCCTCTGATTGTGCAAGGAAGAAAGAGATAAGCCTCCCTGCCCTGTATGTCGTGCTTCCAGCAAGGATTCCCCACTCCACCCCCATGCATGTAATTTAGTAAGGATAAACAAGATATGTGACTGCATGCTATGTATCTAGCATGAATGTCTAGTTTGGCCCTAAGGGGCTTTCCATACTAGAGCGCTTTAGCACAGCTCAGGCTCTGCTTCTCCACAATTAGCTAGGACTGGCATTGAAACAGAGGTTCCACACAGCACTCAGTATACCTCTAGGTTATCTATCCAACAAGGCCCTTCCACGTAGTCAAAATCCTTCTGGAATGTCTACTCTCAAGTAAATGTCATTCAGCCAAGACCCTTTCTAATGCAAATTGAAAGACTCCTACTATGGAGGTGGCTTTAACTTTTCATCCATGGCTGCTGCTGCTGCTTTAGAGCAAGCCATTTCTGAGGGAACTTGCCTCATTGATCAGCCCAGCAAAGGGGATGGGTCGCAGTGGTATGGATAAAATCATCCGATCTGCATACTGAGCAATTGCATGCAGTTTGCCAGGTGAAGGCAGCCACTGCTGGGGTGTGTGGTGGAGGTGAGGAATGGGACAGAATAATGTAGGCTGCAACACTATACACACTGTTATCTGGGAGTAAGTCTCATTGAATACAGTAGGACATACATCTGAGTAAAAACACATAGGATTGTGCTATCAAAGATACCTCATCCTGACTGGGGAATGCTGGGAGTTGTAGGACTTTTTTCTGTCTAAACATGCATAGGAGTGCACCCTGAAGAATTTGTACATTTTAACATCTGATGTGGACACAAGAAGAGCCATGCTGGATCAGACCAAAGGTCGATCTAATCCAGCATTCTGTTCACACAGTAGCCAACCAGATGCCTGTGCCCACGAGCAGGATGTGAACGTAAGAGCACTCTCCCACTCGTGTTCCCTAGCAAATGGTATACAGAGGCATGCTGCCTCCAGCACTGCAGATATAGCCATCATGACTAGTAGCCATGGATAGTCTTATCCTCCATGGAAATCAGAAACTACCTTGTGCTGAGTGAGACCATTGGTCCATCTATTGCCATATTGTCTACACCGACTGTCAGTGGCTCTCCAGGGTTTCAGGAAGGGGTCTTTCTCACCCCTATCTGGAGATACCGGGGATTGAACTTGAGATCTTTTACATGCAAAATATGTTTTCTACCATTGAGCTTGGCCCTTCCCCAAGGGACCAACAACAACAAAAATTCTTTGAAATATTCCCTTTTCCGCATACTTGTGATACCCAGGGTTGTAACAGAGAGAACGATGTAGCAGAATGTATATTGCCAAAGAGCACCTGCTGTGGAACGTCTGTGTGAATTCTAAATTAGAAATATACGGTGTCTCTGACTCTGCATGATGCTATTTTGGGCACTAACCAGTTGACACACCAAAGCTACATGTCTAAGGGCCTTTCCAGTTTATTAAAAAAAAACTTTGCTAAGTCTAATATTTGCACTAGCCCTCATCCAGCACCAACAGCACCAACATCCCCATGTAATGGATAGAAGGCATCCAAAAGACTAAGAGAAGATCTCGTTACTGTGGATGATAACTTCATTCATGTGGGCTGCTGTTTACAAAAATGGCAAGATGTGGGCTGGAGAAGGGTGGGGGCAAAGCTGACGGACAGGGTCACAAAGTAGCCCCATTTTTGTGCTATTGTGAGAGGAGGAAGAGGAGGATGGTCTTTGCGACTTAAACTGCTTTTCTTTTTAAAGAGCCACATGAATGTTTCAATATTTGAAAGGTGCAGTGGGGGTACCTTTGGGGTTCCCCAGATTGCTGCACTCCTTTACTCTGACTACTGATCCTCCAATCTATTGACAGCTCAAACTAGTTTTACAATCAAGATCCAGATTTTTAAACATGCTGATGAAACGGCTGCATCTCGATCCAGCCGGGGGGGTTTCCACATGTGCCGCATCACGATGCATTTGGAACTTGATGGATCTATTAATCCAGACCGGGCGTGTGAGTCCGCCATTGGGAGAGGGGTTAAGTAGGCACTGGCAGGAAAATCCCAAAGTCATATTGACTCATATTGCAGGAGTATCAGAGGACGGTTTACAGAAATTATCATTATTATCTTTCTCTAAACCTCTGGAGAAAGGACTTTGCTTTGAAACATGTCAGCATTTTGGGATAGCAACATGCAAGACTTTTAAAATACGAAATACTTTGAATTTTCCTTCCGTCACATGCACGCTGTTCTTTTTTCTTTTTGTTTTCTGGCTAGGCATGGTTGATGAATAGCATCAGTCTACAACCCCACCCCCCCACCCCGAAATCTCAGTTCTTAATAGATGCTCACTCTTTCTCACGTTACAATATCTTTTAATGTTAAAGTTGTAGAACAGAAGTATCAAAAGGAATTCTCCAGTGGGTGTTCCTGAAAGGTTTCATCCCAGAAGAGATTAGTGCTCTTTTATAACCTTTCTGCTAGATGCTTTTATGCCACCATAAAATGCTTTACTTTTAAATTGGAGGTATTCCCAGAGCTTGGGCCAATCATGTATTTTGCGTAGTGTTTCCAAAAATGGCCCACAGTGGCAAATGTATCTGTAATTTGCCCTTTCCTCAAGCCCTTTCTCTTACTAGCATGCACCACCTACGTTTTGTGTCACTTTCTAAATATATTGATCATCATTGACCTACTAGGATTTCCATCTAACAAAAAGAATTGTTTACAGCCTTCAGCTGTACTTAATTAGAAAGCACAGTACTGATTTTCTCCCCAGGAGTGCCACTTGCTAGGGATGTATCTGTGACAAACTCCCTTTCTGATCCCTCGAAGCCAATTAGTTTTTCTGCAGTGAGACAACCAAACATCTCCCGGTCTTGCCCTTGTCTTAGGGAGGGCTAACTCACCACAGAGGTCAAAGCTTTCACTGTATCCTTTCCCAGCTCAAGAAACCTACCTTCTACCTACCTCAGTCCTCAGGAAACAAAGTTTGCCATGCTCCTTCTCACAAGACAAACTTCCACTTCTCACACTTCACTGTCTATCCCTCCTACACCATTTATATAACGTAGCAGCTGCTGTGGCTTCAGTGCACTGCTTGTCCTGCCCCCTTCCCATTTCCAGACTGCTGTGATTATCTTCAGGTAGAGCAACACCAGGAGCAAGCCTAGCTGAGTCTCCACACCCTGATAATCCCTTGCATTATCTAATTGTAACTCATTTTCCCATATAAACCTGTCTGTGCTTTGATGTCATCAAGAGAGGTCCTTCTCACTTGCCTACCATCAAGGGTGGTTAGGCTGGCGAGTACAAGAGAGGCGGCTTTCTCAGTGGTGGCCCCACACATCTGAAATCGGCTTTCATCAGGGATTTGTCAAACCTCTTCTTTGCAGGTCTTCAGGAGACCTCTGAAGACTCACTTGGTTTTGCTGGCCCTCCCATAGTGTCTTGGGTGGCTGGTTTTTATTAGTAATATCTGGATTTTTTTTTTTAATTGCTCATCACTGTTCTTATGGGGCTTTGATTAAATATGTATTTATGGAATTTTTATTATATGTTCTGTCTGATTTTTATCTTGTATGCCACCTTGAGGAGATCCCATCTCTAAAGGTGGCTTAGAAATAATTTTAAATAAAATGAATACAAATAAATACATTCTGGAGCATATCTGTCTATTTTCATACTCTGGTAGCTAATCTTACAAATTCTCACATATAAATTAATGTTTGAGATTCTAGATATCATAATATTTGGGAGATTAATTTTTGTGAACTCTGTAAAAATATTACATATGATCCAGCCCAAGTTAAGCATTTTTCATTCATACAGCGCAATCCTAGGCATGTTTACTTGGAAGTAAATCCCACTGTGTTCAATGGGTCTTACTTCCTAGTAAGAGTATTTAAGATGCAGCCATAAAACTCAACTATGGCAGGGTTGTGCCCGTAACTTTTGTCATATCTAATGTACATACACTTCTGCTTTTTTTTGGTGAAAGAAGGATAGCATGTCTTCCACCATTTCACAAAGGAAAATAGGGACACTCTTGTGTGCTTAGAATACCCCTATTTTCACACTGTGGATCGCTGCGCAAGCTCCCCCACTCTGTCCCCCATTCCCAGAAACACACTGCCACTAACGGCAGCATTCCTTCTGAGCAAATACAGGGCTGACCCTACCGTTAGGCAGAGTGAGGCAGCTGGGAGGACAAGGAGTGGCCGTGAGGTGTTGGAGGACAGAGGTGTGTCCCCCATGTGGCCTGCCCTGTACCTCCTAAGCCAGGCTGCTGCCCACAGGTTTGGTGAAGGACACTGACCTGTTCTCAGTGCCAAAGTAGGATTTAACTGCCAGGACAGTCGGTTTCTGTACATGGAATGCGTGTGTAGGAGGGCTGCCATCTTGTCCTTTGCCTTGGGCAGCAAAATGTCTCGGCACAGCCCTGGGTCCCCACACAAAACCACGGCTGCTAGCTTTTTAAAGAAAATAAAAAATAAATCACACACAGGCTAAGGATGTGATTAATGTCATGTCTTCTTTGGGCCAATGAAACAATGCTGAAGTTTCTGAAATAGTCTGCCCTATGCTGGCTTACAAAGGAGGGAATCTATCTGGTTAAGTGGTTTAAGGATGAATGGACAGGACACTGTTGCATTGGCATTATATGCATGTTCACTAGAGTCAAGAAGATGCAACTTACGTAGACTCTAGGGAGGGCGTGAAGCTGGAAGAACTCTTATTTTTCCAGCTTCGTCCCCTCCCTAATGATGCAGTGATGTTCAGTGAATATTTGAATTGTTGAGGATGTTGGGAAGGGCTTATATGTGCTACATGTGTCATATATGATTTGCACATAAGGTGTGTTATATGCGCACAGATTGCTCCCTCCATTGAAATGAAGCCTGCAAATTACACATGCAAAAAATCCATATGTGCATTGGAGGGCTATGGATTGGAATGATTTTGTTTTTATTTACTAATCAGCATCTTGACTGTGGGTTTTTTTATTCTCTTTTTAGGATTTTGACTCCTTTTTCTCTGCGAAAGAAGAAAATATTATTTATTCATTCCTAGGCCTTGCTCCTCCACCAGGCTCAATGGTATGAATTTCTATTCTTTGGGTCTTATTCATTTTACTGTACTAATAAATTAGATATTGTTTTGGCATGTAAAACAACAAAGGTTAAAAAGGGTTTTGACTTTGCACAAAGTGAACAAAGCGTATTGCGGAAAAAATGATGCCGGTTTGCAATAAAAATAATTTTCCATGCGTTTGTTAGAAACCGCCCTTTTAAATTATTTTGCAATGGGTGCATCTTGAGCCACTAATATCACTGGGAGTTTTGGCATTGAAGTCAATGCAACATGGATTGGACCCAATGGGATACTCTAAATATAAACTCTGTGGGATATAAACTGTAATATTTATATCTGAATTTACTTAGATGCAAGTCCCTTTCATTTCAGCGGAACTTTCTTCCAAGTTGCTGTACTTAGAACTACAGACTTAAAATACTGAGACTGTACTAGTTTGCAACAGTGATGTTTTTAGAGGGCAACTTTATTAGAGGTTCTGATTTTTTAGTTCACACATAAAAAACAAGAATATAGAAAAATACAGACATTTTTATTTACCTGAACCATCTACTCCATAACTTGCTTCTAAGTGTAATCATGGTACTAGATCACATCAATACAGCATGATTTTGTATTATGACCCAATACTTTAGCACTTCTGTCACTTAAATTTGATTAACCAAATCTCCAGATCATCAGAAATTCATTGTGCAAGTCCCATGGAGCCCTCTGCAAATGTATCCTTGTGTAACCAGTGTCATGTACACCCCTTGACCATCTCAATGTTTGATTATTTTATTTATTTATTACATTTATATCCCGCCTTTTTTCCTCCTTAAGGAACCCAAGGCGGTATACATAATCCTCTTCCTCTCCATTTCATCCTCACAACAACAACCCTGTGAGGTAGGTTGGGCTGAGAGTCTATGGCTGGCCCAGAGTCACCCAGTGAGCTTCCGTGGCTGAGTGGGGACTAGAACTCAGATCTCCTGACTCCCAGTCCAACACTCTAACCACTACACCACAGTGGCTCTCTTGATTAATGTTCATTTCATGGTGGTCATGGTCACTTAATGTGTGAACTGGCTCTGCCCCAAAGGCAACTCTTCTCAGCAATGTGAGGCAAACTGAAAGCTGCTTCTGCATGAGGTGCTCCATTGCGCTTCTGAGTAAACTGCAATTCAGCAAGGCCACTTGATTGCAGCCCTGGTCCTCCCATGCCTTAGGAACATAGAAAGCTGCCTTCTGCTGAGTCAGGCTGTTGGTGCCGTTTTCACATGGGCACCCAGCTTTCCAAAGTATCAGATGGCAGGGGTTGTTTGAGGGTTAGACAACCCTCAGATAACCCTAAAATAAGCCATGGGTTATTTGAGGGTTGCCTAACCTTCAGACAACCCCTGCCTGGCTTCACATGACACAACTAGCCATGGCAAGCCAGGTGCATATGGGCACCATGCAAAAGTGGCATCTGCGGATGCTCAGCACAATGTGACAGCCCCCGCGGGTAAATTAAGCCACGATGGGCTGTCGTATCATGCAAACTAGGTCTGTACCTGTTCTTCAAGTTTTGGGGGCAAACCGCGACTTCCAGATGAAGCAGAGCCATGCACGGGAAGAGCAGATGCCCATGTGGGGAAGTCAGGTGTAAGAGAGCCTCAGCTGGAGCTGAATGGCCTTGCCAAATGGGAGCATGCCATTATATTAGGGCCCCATGAGAACCACTGCACACCCTACTCTCTGTGTACGCAGGGGACAAGATTGTGGCCTAGATCTCCCAAGTCTCACACTAGGATCTTATCCTATAGGCAGTCGTATCTACGGATGTGAGTACTTAGATGGAGTCAAGTGAGTGTTCTCAGGGAGGTTTCCATTTTTGTCAGCAGTCTGTCCCAGGTGCTCCTCCAGCTGCCTCTGCTGCTGCTGGGCTGCACCCGACACAAGGGCACAGGCTCGCCTTCCTCCTGAGTTGTTGCCAAACAGCGGCTTCCTCCTTATTCCCCTCCATCACAGCACCAACAGCTTAGTGGCAACCTCTTGCTAGCATCCATTCCACCGCACCAGGCACCACCAGCATATGGCAAAGAAGAGGACTTACGTTAGGCTCCGCACTAGCGAGCCCTGCCTTCAAGAGTACATGTTGATGTTGTATCCTGAGCTGTGACCAAGCAGGATTTGCAACGACTCTCAACTTTTCTCCTGGACAGTGTCCCTTAAGTTATTTTAGATCCTATTTTAAATTGAACCTGTATGTAAGCCACCTGGGGGCAGGGGGTGAGAAGAGACTGGAAAGAGTACTATATAAATCAGCCTTCCCCAGCCTAGTACCCTCCAGATGTGTTGGACGTCACCTCCCAGCATTCCTGACCATTGGCCATGCTGGCTGGGGGTGATGGGAGTTGTAGACTAGCCCATCTGGAGGGCACAAGATTGGGGAAGGCTCATACAAATAAAGCTTTAAAAAGCCAAACAATTGTGACTCTCCAAGGTTTCGCAAAACACCTTATACTTTAGAAGGAAAACAAGACAAGTTGTAGGTAGGATGTACAGAAGGAGAGAAGAATGGAAAAAAAGGAAGAGGGGCAGGTCAGGATGGGCCATATATCTCTTGGTAACTGCCTGAGAAGTAATCTGACCTGCCACCAAGCCGGTGTGCTAAGTTAAAGGAAGATTTCTTCCCGAGAGTTCCCCCTCCATCCTTTTAATACAAATATGTAATTTGAAGCAGCGTAGTTATGTGGGACAGCTGGCTCTGCTGAAAGGATAGAGTGATGTCTCTGTTGTCAAGATTCTTCATTATGTTCTATTAATGCACAGCAATGCGCTTTTCCCATGTCATAATAAGCAATGAGATCAGTCGATTAGAGAAAGAGTGGGAAAGTTGTTGTTGTTTAGTCGTTCAGTCGTGTCCGACTCTTTGTGACCCCATGGACCGTAGCACGCCAGGCCTTCCTGTCCTGCGCTCTCTCCCGGAGCGTGCTCAAGTTCATATTCATTGCATCCGTGATGCTATCTAGCCATCTCATCCTCTGCCATCCCCTTCTCCTTTTGCCTTCAGTCTTTCCCAGCATCAGGGTCTTTTCCAGGGAGTTTTCTCTTCGCATTAGGTGGCCAAAATATTGGAGCTTCAGCTTCATTATCTGTCCTTCCAATGAGCACTCAGGGTTGATTTCCTTTAGGATGGACTGATTTGACCTCCTTGCAGTCCAGGGGACTCGTAAGAGTCTTCTCCAGCACCACAGTTCGAAAGCATCAATTCTTCGGCGCTCAGCCTTCCTTATAGTCCAGCTCTCACAGCCATACATTACTACTGGGAAAACCATAGCTTTGATTAGACGGACCTTTGTCGGCAAGGTGATGTCTCTGCTTCTTACTATGCTGTCTAGGTTGGCCATAGCTTTCCTCCCAAGGAGCAAGCGTCTTTTAATTTCAGGGCTACAGTCACCGTCTGCGGTGATCTTGGAGCCCAAGAAAGTAAAATCTGTCACTGCTTCCATTTCTTCCCCTTCTATATGCCAGGAAGTGATGGGGCCAGATGCCATGATCTTAGTTTTTTTAATGTTGAGTTTCAAACCAGCTTTTGCACTCTCCTCTTTCACCCTCAACAAGAGGCTCTTTAGATCCTCTTCGCTTTCTGCCATTAGGGTGGTATCGTCTGCATATCGGAGGTTGTTGATAATTCTCCCAGCAATCTTAATTCCGACCTCTGATTCATCCAACCCGGCATTTCTCATTATGTACTCTGCATATAAGTTAAATAAGCAGGGTGACAATATGCAGCCTTGTCGTACTCCTTTCCCAATTTTGAACCAATCGGTTGTTCCATGTCTGGTTCTTACTGTTGCTTCTTGACCCTCGTACAGGTTTCTCAGGAGACAGGTAAGGTGGTCTGGTACTCCCATCACTTTAAGAATTTGCCACAGTTTGTTGTGATCCACACAATCAAAGGCGTTAGCGTAGTCAATGAAGCAGAAATAGATGTTTTTCTGGAATTCTCTTGCTTTCTCCATGATGCAGCGAATGTTGGCGATTTGATCTCTAGTTCCTCTGCCTCTTCTAAACCCAGCTTGTACTTCCGGTAGTTCTCGGTTCGCATACTGCTGAAGCCTAGCTTGTAGGATTTTGAGCATCACCTTGCTGGCATGTGAAATGAGCGCAATTGTGCGGTAGTTTGAACACTCTTTGGCGTTGCCCTTCTTTGGAATTGGAATGTAAACTGACCTTTTCCAGTCTTGTGGCCACTGTTGAGTGTTCCAGATTTGTTGGCATATTGAATGCAGCACTTTAACAGCATCATCTTTTAGGATTTTAAATAGCTCGGCTGGAATACTGTCATCTCCGCTAGCTTTGTTGTTACTAATGCTTCCTAAGGCCCACTTGACTTCACTCTCGAGGATGTCCGGCTCAAGTTCAGTGACCGCACTATCATGGCTATCAGGGACATTCAGATCTTTCCTGTATAGTTCTTCTGTGTATTCTTGCCACCTCTTCTTAATCTCATCTGCTTCTGTTAGGTCCCTGCCTTCTTTGTCCTTTATCATGCCCGTCTTTGCACAAAACGTTCCCTTGAGATCTCCGATTTTCTTGAAGAGATCTCTAGTCTTTCCCATTCTGTTGTTTTCCTCGATTTCTTTGCATTGTTCATTTAAGAAGGCCTTCTTGTCTCTCCTTGCTATTCTCTGGAACTCTGCATTCAGTTGGGTATATCTTCCCCTTTCTCCCTTGCTTTTCGCTTCCCTTCTTTCGTGAGCTACTTGTAAAGCCTCATCAGACAGCCACTTTGCTTTCTTGCATTTCTTTTTCTTTGGGATGGATTTCGTTGCTGCCTCCTGAACAATGTTACGGACCTCCGTCCATAGTTCCTCAGGCACTCTGTCTATCAGGTCTAATCCCTGAAATCTATTCCTCACCTCCACTGTATATTCATCAGGGATATGATTTAGGTCATACCTGAACGGTTTAGTGGTTTTCCCGACGTTCTTCAATTTAAGCCGAAATTTTGCAAGAAGCAGCTCATGATCTGAGCCACAGTCAGCTCCAGGTCTTGTTTTTACTGACTGTATGGAGCTTCTCCATCTTTGGCTGCAAAGGACATAATCAATCTGATTTCGATATTGACCATCTGGTGACGTCCATGTGTGCAGTCGCCTCTTGTGCTGTTGGAAAAGAGTGTTTGCTATGATCAGCATGTTCTCTTGGCAAAACTCTATTAGCTTTTGTCCTGCTTCATTTTGTACACCAAGGCCATGCCTGCCTGTTATCCCGGTGATTTCTTGACTTCCTACTTTAGCACTCCAATCCCCTATGATGAAGAGGACATCTTTTTTTGGTGTTAGTTCTAGAAGGTGTTGTAGGTCTTCATAGAACCGATCAACCTCAGCTTCTTCGGCATCAGTGGTTGGGGCATAGACTTGAATTACTGTGATGTTGAATGGTTTGCCTTGGATTCGTACTGAGATCATTCTGTCATTTTTAAGATTGTACCCCAGTACTGCTTTTCCCACCCTTTTGTTGACTATGAGTGCTACTCCATTTCTTCTAAGGGATTCTTGCCCACAATAGTAGATATGATGGTCACCTGAATTAAATTCGCCCATGCCTGTCCATTTTAGTTCGCTGATTCCCAAGATGTCAATGTTCAATCTTGCCATCTCATGTTTGACCACCTCCAGCTTACCTTGATTCATTGATCTGACATTCCAGGTTCCTAAACAATATTGTTCTTTACAGCATTGGACTTTCTTTTCACCACCAGATACATCCATAGCTGAGTGTCCTTTCGGCTTTGGCCCAGCCGCTTCACTCTTTCTGGCGCTACTTGGAAATACCCTCTGCTCTTCCCCAGTAGCATATTGGACACCTTCCGACCTGAGGGGCTCATCTTCCGGCGTCATCTCTTTTAGCCTTGTGATACGTTCCATGGGGTTTTCTTGGCAAGAATACTGGAGTGGGTTGCCATTTCCTTCTCCAGTGGACCACATTTTGTCAGAACTCTCTGCCATGACCTGTCCGTCTTGGGTGGCCCTGCACGGCATAGCTTATGGCTTCACTGAGTTACGCAAGCCCCTTCGCCACAACAAGGCAGTGATCCATGAAGGGGGTGGGGAAAGTAGGAATGTTTGAAGTGAAAAAAGATGCCTTAGAAGCAACAGCTATTTGAAATGCCATAACAGTCAAGTATATTAACCTGTTATTTTTATATTCTAACTTTCTAATAATATTCTTACTTTGTAATATAAAAATATTTATATTCCACAAAGGACAAATTACTACCCCCACTTTTTAAGGGGAATGTGTTTTTCATATATGGTAGCATATATTTTTTTCTGTTCATTAAATGATACCAGGAGGAGTATTCCCATATCAGTGGAGCAATATATCCTTTTGGCTTTATTTAACTTAAATGTAATAAAAGATGGCATCACTCTTTGATACAGTGTATTGTATCAGTCAAAGAACACAGTGAGTTGTATTCTGTTCATATGAAACTGGAAAACTGATAAAACTGAGTAGCCTTTAGTGAATGTAATTTAGTCAATAAAGATATTTTATTTAAAATGGTGACTGTAATGAAGTTATAAATGGATCTTAGTTGTTCATTGCTGTCACCTACCTTTGATGCTTTTGTATTCCATTTATCTGTTTCAAATTTGAATCCTTGTCTTAGGTAATTTACATGTTTATATTTATACAACTATAAATATTTATTAATATTTATAAATATTAATATAACAAGTCTAAAATAAATATACAATAGCTAGCACTTTAGAAAAGCCCTATATTATAGATGAGTGAACTTCTAGAATTGTTTCCGTAAAAGCATCACCCTCTCACTAACCCAGTACTAAATACAAGAGCACTGCAGCTAATGCATGCAAATCCCTGTAAGGCTGCGGTGATGTTTCTTCCCAGTCAAATGGCCTTTGGGTTCCTCTGCCTGATCAGAAGTGGAGATACTGAGCCAAATATTACCAATGCTAGAAAATGCTTGTGTGCGTACCTTTCAAAAAACCAGAGAGTCTATATGAAGATGTTGATAAAGATTGCCCAGTTGCAAGCCAGGGAAAGCTTGTATACATTGAGACCCTTCCATGAAGTGGGAATCACAGCTTCTAGGGCTTCCCCCACCTCCTCCCTCCCCAGCCCTGTCATCTGTTCCCAGGGCCAGATTAAGACACAATGAGGCCCTAAGCCATGTCAAGATTCAGAGGCTGAGAGGAAAACAAAAAAATAAAGAGAAATTATATTACATTATAATAGAAAGGTAAACCATTATATTTGCATATATACATAGGCAAAGATGCAATGAGAAACAACTAAATAAAAGATACTTCTTGCAAAAAGCTTTATTTGCATTATCAAATCCCTTATGGCTTCTTCATTACCATATATGAAACAGAAGACTTTTAATTTATAGAAACGTAAGAGCAAATACAGAGATCAGAACTTAGTTAATGAAAGTAGCAATGTAGCTTCTAATGAAAAATTAATACCGGGAGGGAAGTTGATGGGACTGGGTATGGATTGGGATTGGGATGGGTTCAGAATTTTGGTGGTGGATTTTATATGAAAAGTTATTTAAGCCAAACTGATTTCAGTTATAATAAATCTTAGTTATCTCCAAAGTATTTAGAGGCCCCTGATAATATGAGGCCCTAGGCCATGGCTTACTTGGCTTGTTCTTAAATCTGGCACTGTCTGTTCCCCTCCCTCAGTTGTGGTGGCAAACAGGATTCCAGGTGAGCTGCATGGAAGGCAGGGAACAGGTGGGTGACAGGGCTAGAGAAGGAACAGATGGGAAACAAGTGACTGCCTCAGCTTCTGCTGCATCCAGGGATTTAAGGTATATGGATGTTCTCTGGGTCACAGCTTGGCAACTGTGTATGCCGAGTCTGTCACTGCCGGTATGGATAGCTTTCAACGGCCTCACTCCATTTCTTCAATGTAGTTCTGTTACCATTTTCAATATTGTTTGCATTCCTTTGCACAGGAGGAAAGGATTGCTGAGGAGATACCGACTGTGCCAAACGGTGAAGTTTCAGGAGAAGAGCCCAAAAATACAGAAGTAAGACAAGTGGCTTCTATCCTTCTGCATTACAATAACTTAAGTGCTTGGGGCGGGGGGGAGGACTTGGTTTTTGTTTTTGCTTTGCTTTGTCCAGGACAGGAGGTACAGAAGCTCAGGCCTGGGATCCTAGTCTGACCCTCTGGGGTTCCCCCAAATGGCCATGCCCCCTTCCCCTGGCCCCACCCCTTTCCCCTGACCATCAGTCATTTTGTGGCTTCCTTGCTTTTGTGCAGTTTTCCCCCCATTGCAGAAGATTGGAACGCCCCTCCTAAGGCTTAGTTACTAGTAAACTAAACTTTAAACTAAAGTTTAGCTTTAAACTAAAATATGCTGGTATTTTGGCTCCACCCCTTTTGCCTTTGGCCCCACCCACCACTGGAAGGCAGCCCCAGAGAGCTTCTCCAAAATGGAATTCAGCCCTCGGCCTGGAAGAGCTTCTGCACCTCTGGGCTAAGAAGAGAAAGAACAATAATAGCCTTGGAGGGCCATTTGCAAGTTCAGGCAAGGCTGCTCACGCGCTGCATGGGCACAACATTCCGCCTGCAATGACGAATGATGTGCGGGATGTTGGGAGGGTACTTTAGACTCAGCATCTGAGAATGGTGTTCCCAGTGGTTGAATGCCTCTGTCCTTGGCGGACTGCAAGCCCATGTGTTTGAGAAGATCCATAACAGGCTGTGGGTAGCCAATGACTTGTGGTTATGAGAAACCATGCTGCCATCTCACAGGAACTGTGTGTGACTGAGCAGCTACCCAGCATGATTCCGTTGCCTGCCTGGAGTTCAGTGTACTTCCATCCTACGGAGGGAAGAGCATGGCCTTGCAGAGTGAACCATTTTAAACTTGCAGCACGTTTCTGAGTAAGGAATGCAGGCATCCAGTTTATTATTTTAAAGGAATAATTAATCATCTGATGAGTATCTGATGACATACTAGATGGGTTTAAGAAGTGAAGTGATTCATTTGAATTCGCTTTTGTTTAGAGATATATTTTTTTCTCTTCCCTCTCTGTCTTTCTAATGTAACTCAAGTGCTGTCCTTTCTTTTGTTGCCAGGAGACTGAAAAGTCTGAAGCTACTGAAGAGAATGAAGTATACAAAGTAGATGATGCAGAGGCAGAGTCTGCTGAAGTGCTGACAGAAGAAAAACAGGTGATTTTCTTTCCTTTTTTTCCTGTGCCAATTTTTTGTTCAAAACTTCCCACATCGGATCATACACTTCTAAACTTCACTGCTTACGAATTGGAGTTATATAGGTGTGTCCTAGGAAATAATATATTGACCAGCGGGACTTGCCACAAAACGTTGCATTCTGCAGCGCTACCGTTCAGGACTCCATTCCATTCCCTCTCCCCTCTGGTTTTTCTTCCACCTGCCCCCAACAACAGCCCATCAGCATTCTGGGTCCACTGCGCATGCTCAGTCCTCATTGGGCTGTTTTTGTGGTGGGGGCTCCCTCCCCTCAGGGTTTTAGTTACTCAAGATTTTGCATACTTATGCAGATCTTGGGGTTCCCCTATGCCTGCTGATACCTCCCTCTTGTACAGGGGTGGTGCCATTTTGGCTGCTACAAGCAATGGCACTCACAGTCCAAGCACTGGAAATAGAGGGAGTGATACATTTAGAAGGAGTAATCGAGTCATGGCCACGTATGTTTTTATATCTGTTTTTACACATTCAGGTAGGTAGGATTTTTTTTTAAAAAATCATTTCATAAAACCAGGAGCACATACCAGTTTTTACAGTTTTGCATTCTTACTAGGAAAACCAGCATGAGCAGTTAGATGTGTAACTCATTTCTGCGAGAGCGGAAATAAGCCCTGCTGTCTGATTTAACTAGGAATTGGTCACAGTGCCAGAGACAGTAGGAACAGAAGCCATTCTGTCTCCCAGGGCTGCTGCGGACACAGGGTAGTAACACTTGCGCAGCGGGGTTTTTGCGGTTCCACAAGCAATCCAGAACGAGTGGAAGCACTCGCTTCTGAAACGGGGCAGGTCAGCGCCGCTCGCAGAAGGGAGCTCCGCAGTGGCCCGGCCCAATCCAGAAGCAAGCATTTCCATGGTTACTTTTAGAACTGCAAAATCCCTGTTGCGCAAGTGGTCCCTCCCACCAGCATACAAGAAGCAGCGGGCGCACAGTGGCAGTGTAGAATACTACCCCCAGTGCTCCCAGCTGGACTTCGGGGTTGTACACATCCCCTCCTCCATCCCTTTCTTCCTTGAGTGCAAATTCGCCTGCCAGCCTTAACCAGAGTCAAGCATTACATTGGTAGGGGCTTGTGTCAGGGGTTGGCATTGCCAGGCGCCTGCCGAGGCCCATGCTTCGTAAGAGGGCCCACTGTAGACCACCAGAGCCCCTCAGCCCTGCTACTGCTTCTCTTGCCCCTGCCACCTCTCCTTTTGGGCCATACGAGCAAGCAAGCAACTGAACAGTACCCACTGCTTTCTCACTCACCTGTCCTTGCCCCCAGTTAGTGGCTGAGCCAAGAGACAAAGGAAGTGGGGGATGGCAGGGAGAGAGGGGGCACTGAGGCCATCTTGCCCAGGGGCTCCCAAAACCTGGGTACAGCAGAGGTTAATGCCAACTACATTTCTCTCTTCACTCTGATTTGAAAACAAGACTTGATGCTGGTTAGCAAGCCCTGGTTAAAAGGGAATCTGGGTTGTGCTAACTGTGGTTCATGTCAGCGCTGATGTACTGGTTAAGGCTGGCAGGCGAAGGGAATTTGCATGGGAGAGTTGAAGGGCATGAGGGAGGGAGGGTAGGATCCCACTCTCATCGCCATGGTTAAAAGATCACAGGCATTAGGTCTGCACTGGCCCCCACTCAGTCTTGCTCTCTTTCTGTCAATCATATCAGGGCTCCCAGGGCCAGCTGTAAGTTTTGAGGACTTTGGGCAAGACGCTCTCCGTAGGCCCCCTCCTTCTGTAGTCCACCTTCTCACCTGCATTGTCATCACCTGCTATGGCTCCTCATCCTCTCTCTCATCATTGCTACTACTTGCTTTCTGGACAGGCAGAGAGCCAGTAGGCAAGTAGTTGGTGGCATCTACTACTCCTCACCACCACCACCACTGCCTGGGCCAAAGCAAGAGGCAGAGGTGAAGGGGGGAAGCAAGTCCAGGGGGCTCTAGTCAGTGGGCCCCTATTGGGCTGTTGGCCCTCAGCAGGGGCCTGACCATGCCTACCCTTGACACCAGCCGTAATGGCTTCTTTACAGTTGTTGTTTAGTTGTTAAGTCATGTCCGACTCTTCGTGACCCCATGGACCATAGCACGCCAGGCCTTCCTGTCCTCCGCTCTCTCCCAGAGTGTGCTCAAGTTCATATTCATCGCATCGGTGATGCTATCTAGCCATCTCATCCTCTGCTGTCCCCTTCTCCTTTTGCCTTCAATCTTTCCCAGCATCAGGCCCGGTCTTTTCCAGTGACTTTTCTCTTCCCATTAGGTGGCCAAAATATTTGAGCTTCAGCTTCAGTATGTGTCCCTCCAATGAGCAGTCAGGGTTGATTTCCTTTAGGATTGACTGATTTGACCTCCTTGCAGTCCAGGGGACTCATAAGAGTCTTCTCCAGCACTACAGTTCGAAAGCATCAATTCTTCAGTGCTCAGCCTTCCTTATAGTCCAGCTCTCACAGCCATACATTACTACTGGGAAAACCATAGCTTTGATTAGACGGACCTTTGTCGGCAAGGTGATGTCTCTGCTTCTTACTATGCTGTCTAGGTTTGCCATAGCTTTCCTCCCAAGGACCAAGCGTCTTTTAATTTCATGGCTGATCTGGGGTGATCTTGGAGTCCAAGAAAGTAAAATCTGTCACTGCTTCCATTTCTTCCCCTTCTATATGCCAGGAAGTGATGGGGCCAGATGCCATGATCTTCATTTTTTTAGTGTTGAGTTTCAGACCAGCTTTTGCACTCTCCTCTTTCACCCTCAACATGAGGCTCTTTAGTTCCTCTTCCCTTTCTGCCATTAGTGTGGTATCGTCTGCGTATCTGAGGTTGTTGATAATTCTCCTGGCAGTCTTAATTCCGACCTGTGATTCATCCAACCTGGCGTTTCTCATGATGTACTCTGCATATAAGTTAAATAAGCAGGGCGACAATATACAGCCTTGTTGTACTCCTTTCCCAATTTTGAACCAATCGGTTGTTCCATGTCCGGTTCTTACTGTTGCTTCTTGATCCTTGTACAGATTTCTCAGGAGACAGGTAAGGTGGTCTGGAACTCCCATCTCTTTAAGAATTTGCCACTGTTTGTTGTGATCCACACAATCAAAGGCTTTAGCATAGTCAATGAAGCAGAAATAGACGTTTTTCTGGCATTCTCTTACTTTCTCCATGATCCAGCAAATGTTGGAGATTTGATCTCTAGTTCCTCTGCCTCTTCGCAACCCAGCTTGTACTTCCGGAAGTTCTTGGTTCACATATTGCTGAAGCCTAGCTTGTAGGATTTTGAGCATAACCTTGCTGGCATGTGAAATGAGCGCAATTGTATGGTAGTTTGACCACTCTTTGGCATTGCCCTTCTTTGGAATTAGAATGTAAACTGACATTTTCCAGTCTTGTGGCCACTGTTGAGTGTTCCAAATGTGTTGGCATATTGAGTTCAGCACTTTAACAGCATCATCTTTTAGGATCTTAAATAGCTCAGCTGGAATACTGTCATCTCCGCTAGTTTTGTTGTTAGTAATGCTTCCTAAGGCCCACTTGACTTCACTCTCGAGGATGTCCGGCTCAAGTTCAGTGACCGCACTATCATGGCTATCAGGGACATTAAGATCTTTCCTGTATAGTTCTTCTGTGTATTCTTTCCACCTCTTCTTAATCTCATCTGCTTCTGTTAGGTCCCTGCCTTCTTTGTCTTTTATCATGCCCGTCTTTGCACAAAATGTTCCCTTGATACCTCCGATTTTCTTGAAAAGATGTCTAGTCTTTCCCATTCTATTGTTTTCCTCAATTTCTCTGCATTGTTCATTTAAGAAGGCCTTCTTGTCTCTCCTTGCTATTCTCTGTAAATCTGCATTCAGTTGGGTATATCTTCCCCTTTCTCCCCCCCTACTTTTCGCTTCTTTCCTCAGCTACTTTTAAAGCCTCCTCAGACAGCCACTTGGCTTTCTTGCATTTCTTTTTCTTTGGGATGGATTTCGTTGCTGCCTCCTGAACATTGTTACGGACTAACGTCCATAGTTCCTCAGGATCTCTGTCTATCAGGTCTAATCCCTTAAATCTATTCCTCACCTCCACTGTATATTCATAAGGGATATGATTTAGGTCATACCTGAATGGTTTAGTGATTTTCCCTATGTTCTTCAATTTAAGCTGAAATTTTGCAAGAAGCAGCTCATGATGTGAGCCACAGTCAACTCCAGGTCTTGTTTTTACTGACTGTATAGAGCTTCTCCATCTTTGGCTGCAAAGGACATAATCAATCTGATTTCGATATTGACCATCTGGTGACGTCCATGTGTAGAGTCGTCTCTTGTGCTGTTGGAAAAGAGTGTTTGCTATGATCAGCGTGATCTCTTGGCAAAACTCCATTAGCCTTTGCCCTGCTTCATTTTGTACACCAAGGCCATGCTTGCCTGTTATCCTGGTTATTTCTTGACTTCCTACTTTAGCATTTCAATCCCCTATGATGAAGAGGACTTCTTTTTTTGGTGTTAGTTCTAGAAGGTGTTGTAGGTCTTCATAGAACCGATCAACCTCAGCTTCTTCGGCCTCAGTGGTTGGGGCATAGACTTGAATTACTGTGATGTTGAATGGTTTGCCTTGGATTCGTACTGAGATCACTCTGTCGTTTTTGAGATTGTACCCCAGTACTACTTTTCCCACCCTTTTGTTGACTATGAGTGCTACTCCATGTCTTCTAAGGGATTCTTGCCCACAGTAGTAGATATAATGGTCACCTGAATTAAATTCGCCCGTGCTTGTCCATTTTAGTTCTCTGATTCCCAAGATGTCGATGTTCAGTCTTGCCATCTCATGTTTGACCACCTCCAGCTTACCTTGATTCATTGATCTGACATTCCAGGTTCCTAAACAATATTGTTCTTTACAGCATTGGACTTTCTTTTCACCACCAGATACATCCACAGCTGAGTGTCCTTTCGGCTTTGGCCCAGCCGCTTCACTCTTTCTGGCACTACTTAGAAATTCCCTCTGCTCTTCCCCAGTAGTATATTGGACACCTTCCGACCTGAGGAGCTCATCTTCCAGCATCATATCTTTTAGCCTTGTGATACGTTCCATGGGGTTTTCTTAGCAAGAATACTAGAGTGGGTTGCCATTTCCTTCAGTGGACCACATTTTGTCAGAACTCTGTGCCATGACCTGTCCGTCTTGGGTGGCCCTGCATGGCATCAAAGAACTTCCAGCACCATTTCTATTTTTCATTCTGTCACCTCATTTAGTTGGTTCAGATTCAGCTTGTTCTGTGGACACATTCATCACTCAGCGACTGCAGTGGTAAGTGATTCCCCTGAATGCGTGAAACAGCTGTGGTAGATCAGACACCATGGGCTAAGCTTATTTCATATCCTCTCCCTTCAGGCACAATTCTTTTCCATGGAGGCAGTTTACATCTGCCTCTCTTGAAAAGTATTTGCATCACAATCTGTAACTGAGCAGTGAGATCTTGGGTTTTGTAGGTACCTGCATGCACTAGTCCTGGGTCACCTTAGAAATCTACAGCAGCCACAATTGGGCTGTTTTTGTAAGAGATGCTTATACTGGATTTTCACATTTCTCTCGGCTGCTATCTGTATGAACCACCTACATTGGCTAGAACATGCAGTTGGCTTTTGAAAATGGCTCCCTTCCCCTTTTGTTCTTGTATCAACATTGATACAAGCAATACATTGCAGACCCGCCTCCCCCAGTGTTTTTATAAAATACCTTGTCACAGCTCTTCTGAAAGATGGCATGCAGTGGGGCATCTCTGGCATTGTCTTGTTTATTAACCATCTACAGCTGTTGTCTGCTGAGCAACAAGCAGCCATTCCTTGGAATGGGATGTTGCAGTCTAGCACGTAGTACCAGCAGTTGGTTCCTATGAGTTGCTTTCAGTGATTCTGCCTGGATGCTGGGAGGGGGATGAAAATGATGAGCTGCAGCTGTTCCCTCATTACACACATAAGACAACATGGAGGTCACTCTGAATTCCATAGAAAAACAGCAAATGTTCTGTAAGATACTCCTTGGGAATGGAATGAGGTTGCATGTGAATGGACTTATTTCAAGAACTCTTCTTAGCGGTTCAACCCTGCAGAGGCCATAGGGTGGGTATATGAATAGCCAAAATGTATTGATTCATTTAATCAGTGTATAGCCTACTTGACTATATCTACAAAGACATCTCAAAGCAGTTTAGTCCACAGTTAAAATGTTTAAAGACAGAATACAAAGTGTCTCAGTTAAAAGCATTTAAAACGAAAAACCATTCTCAATTAAAGCATTCAAAATTAAAGAACAAACATTCAAGCAATCTGGGAAGCACAGTCAGGGAAGGCCTGGGGGAGAAGATAGGTCTTTAACTGGTGTCTGAATCATGCCACAGTTGGCACCTCCTGCATACTAAGGGGGAGGGCACTTTCAATTTGCCACCAGATGGCAATCTGCAGGTTGCAGTGCAACCAGCAAGGTTTATGACCATGATTATGATGTACATGTTTGCAGAAGAAGGAAACTGGTATCAATTGCACCTGTTGTCTTTAAATGGCTTTCACAGGTGTTCTCTTTTTTTTTGCCAGCAACATGTTCCCCAAGGCCCAAATAGACATTGTTTGTTGGTCTCCACAGGGCATGCCTCTAACCCTAAATGTTGCTTAAACTTCTATCCTTTTCACGGCCAGTATGGATTCTTGGAACTCAGGTCTCTTCTGAAGTCTGTGACAAGGCTTAATGCGCTTATACATGTGTGTCATGGGAGAAGGTGTAATCAAGCCTGAACTGCGTGCTAAACAGAAGTTGAAATTCAGGACAAATCAGTGCCAAAATAAGCTGAATTCTGCAACTGATATATGCAAACTAAACAAATAATATTTAAACTTGTTTTGCATATATTATTGCATTCCAACTTGTCCTGAGAGAGGCAAGGAGCTGATCCCTTCCTTGCCCCCTGTGCTTTGGATGCCCCATTTTCAAGCCTACCTTTACAGCCCACTTGCTTTTTAAAAAAGGAAAGAAAACACATTCACCGAATGCTGAATTCTGCATGCATTACCCAATCCTGTCCTTGTACTGTGCAATTCAGGAATCGCGCAAGACCGATTTATTTTGCAGCACTGAAGAGAAGTGTCTTATTTAGGATGCTAGGAATATTAAAAATGATGAATAAAAATGGAGTTTCTGTACTGCACCTTTCTTCTGACTGGTAGCAAAAAATGCTGCAGAAGCCGAGCACTTTGGTACTTTGTGAGGAACATGGAAACACAAAAAGAAGTTGTGCTTTGCTGCCATTTCTGTGCTATTCCCGTTCCAAATTTCTCCTTCTCTGGACAAGGGGAAACGAGCATATATCTCTAGATGCCTCATCCAAAAAGGATGGGGCACAGGCCTAGATCTCTTATGGGAGGATGGGTGGAAAACCCATTGCAGGTCACTTTAGGCTGCAGTCTTATGCACACTTATGTGGGGGTGAACACAACAGGACTTACTTCCAAACAGATATGGATAGAATTCCTCTATTAAACAGATTCTAGTTTCATCTCAAAAATATGTTTGTCACTGATTGCCATCTGCTTTCCCTTTCTTTCTTTTTTTAGTCTGTTTTTAATAATCATTTAGTGTTCTCTGTTTTCAGGAAGAAGGCGAAGAACAGCCAGTGACAGAATATAGTAACATGCTTGAACACTTATTTTAGCATGCACTTTTCTTTCCACTCCATTTTTTAAAAGAAACCCATTTAAAGCATCTTTTGACAACTGTGATATGCAAACCTAAATAATTAATCCCAGTTAGGACTGGAGTCTAGCAAAGAACATTTAGGTCTGGGTCTGATTATCCTCTAGGCCCAAGGAATTCATCCCACTACCCATTCTATCCTAACAAAATGGCTTGCACTTAAACTTAAGTACCTAGACAGGAACTTCTGTAAACTCATGTGGGTGCATGTGCAAACATGCACATTTTCTCTCTCTGTCCCCCCCTCATACATGTGTGCGCATGTATGAAACGAGAAGTGGAAAAACAATGAGAACATAGTATGTGAATAAACCAAAAATAAACTTACCAAGATTTGGTAGCATAACACAATTAACAGGCATTTCAGGGGGTCTTCCTCTGTGAAGGGCAGCAATGACTGAGCCCTTCCAAACTGTATTTCTGCAATCTATGAAGTAAGTATGTTGTACAGAAAGTTAGTTCTAATGGTTTGTAGGTACATTCCTGTGTGTGTAAAAATACTGTAGGTGTTGCTTGGGTTGTTGTTGTTGTTGTTCAGTCATTCAGTGGTGTCCGACTCTTCGTGACCCCATGGACCATAGCACTCCAGGCCTTCCTGTCTTGCGCTCTCTCCCGGAGCGTGCTCAAGTTCATATTCATTGCATCGGTGATGCTATCTAGCCATCTCATCCTCTGCCATCCCCTTCTCCTTTTGCCTTCAGTCTTTCCCAGCATCAGGGTCTTTTCCAGGGAGTTTTCTCTTCGCATTAGGTGGCCAAAATATTGGAGCTTCAGCTTCAGTATCTGTCCTTCCAGTGAGCACTCAGGGTTGATTTCCTTTAGGATTGACTGATTTGACCTCCTTGCAGTCCAGGGGACTCGTAAGAGTCTTCTCCAGCACCACAGTTCGAAAGCATCAATTCTTCGGCGCTCAGCCTTCCTTACAGTCCAGCTCTCACAGCCATACATTACTACTGGGAAAACCATAGCTTTGATTAGACGGACCTTTGTCGGCAAGGTGATGTCTCTGCTTCTTACTATGCTGTCTAGGTTTGCCATAGCTTTCCTCCCAAGGAGCAAGCGTCTTTTAATTTCATGGCTACAGTCACCGTCTGCGGTGATCTTGGAGCCCAAGAAAGTAAAATCTGTCACTGCTTCCATTTCTTCCCCTTCTATATGCCAGGAAGTGATAGAGCCAGATGCCATGATCTTAGTTTTTTTAATGTTGAGTTTCAGACCAGCTTCTGCACTCTCCTCTTTCACCCTCAACAAGAGGCTCTTTAGATCCTCTTCGCTTTCTCCCGTTAGGGTGGTATTGTCTGCATATCGGAGGTTGTTGATAATTCTCCCAGCAATCTTAATTCCGATCTCTGATTCATCCAACCCGGCATTTCTCATGATGTACTCTGCATATAAGTTAAACGAGCAGGGTGACAATATGCAGCCTTGTCGTACTCCTTTCCCAATTTTGAACCACTCGGTTGTTCCATGTCCGGTTCTTACTGTTGCTTCTTGACCCTCGTACAGGTTTCTCAGGAGACAGGTAAGGTGGTCTGGTACTCCCATCACTTTAAGAATTTGCCACAGTTTGTTGTGATCCACACAATCAAAGGCTTTAGCGTAGTCAATGAAGCAGAAATAGATGTTTTTCTGGAATTCTCTTGCTTTCTCCATGATGCAGCGAATGTTGGCGATTTGATCTCTAGTTCCTCTGCCTCTTCTAAACCCAGCTTGTACTTCCGGTAGTTCTCGGTTCGCATACTGCTGAAGCCCAGCTTGTAGGATTTTGAGCATCACCTTGCTGGCATGTGAAATGAGCGCAATTGTGCAGTAGTTTGAGCACTCTTTGGCGTTGCCCTTCTTTGGAATTGGAATGTAAACTGACCTTTTCCAGTCTTGTGGCCATTGTTGAGTGTTCCAAATTTGTTGGCATATTGAATGCAGCACTTTAACAGCATCATGTTTTAGGATTTTAAATAGCTCAGCTGGAATACTGTCATCTCTGCTAGCTTTGTTGTTACTAATGCTTCCTAAGGCCCACTTGACTTCACTCTCAAGGATGTCCGGCTCAAGTTCAGTGACCGCACTATCATGGCTATCAGGGACATTCAGATCTTTCCTGTATAGTTCTTCTATACTAAACAATATTGTCTATACTAAACAATATTGTTCTTTACAGCATCGGATTTTCTTTTCACCACCAGACACATCCACAGCTGAGTGTCCTTTCAGCTTTGGCCCAGCCGCTTCACTCTTTCTGGCGCTACTTGGAAATACCCACTGCTCTTCCCCAGTAGTATATTGGACACCTTCCGACCTGAGGGGCTCATCTTCCGGCATCATCTCTTTTAGCCTTGTGATACGTTCCATGGGGTTTTCTTGGCAAGAATACTGGAGTGGGTTGCCATTTCCTTCTCCAGTGGACCACATTTTGTCAGAACTCTCTGCCATGACCTGTCCGTCTTGGGTGGCCCTGCACGGCATAGCTTATGGCTTCACTGAGTTACGCAAGCCCCTTCGCCACAACAAGGCAGTGATCCATGAAGGGGTTGCATGGGTATGTTAACTCAATCAGGATAAAAAATTGGATCTTCTCTCTCTCTCTCTCACACACACACACTCCTGTTGATGACAGTTCCACAGGGCACAAGAGACATTTAAGGGGGGGGGGGGTTACAGGGTAATCCTATGCATATTTAGACATAAACATTCCTACAACTCCCAGCATTCCCCAGCCAACATGACTGAAGAATTCTGGGAGTTGTAGGACTTTCTTCTGTCTAAACATGCATAAGATTGCACCCTTAATTAGACTGATAGACAGCATCAGGTTAGAGTCGCAGGACCATGGATAGCTCCAAGCAAACAACTTACTCCCTCTTTGTCCAGACAACCCCACCCAGGCTCTGCCTGCTTCCTGAATAGTGGAGAGCCTTAAAGTGGCCTGGAACCTAGCACTTTGTCACCTCTCAGCTCCACCTTGTACGTTGCTTGTGGTAGCAAGCAGGTGCTTGGTGGTGCGAGTCCCCTGGTGCAAAAGGGCCAGTTCTTCATGGGAATCTATCTCAGGGATTTGAGGAGGGGGGCTTTGGCTGAAGGGGCTCCTGGCTGACAGGCTCAGGCTTGGTGTTGGGCCTGGGTCCTGGGCTCAGCACCCCTGTGGCTTGCACTGGTGGTCTTCCATGCACTGACTGTTTTCTCCAGCTAACTTTTAGAGAATGATCTCTGTGCAGGTGAATAAATTCTGCTCACTCCTGGTTACCCTTAAAATGGTTGTAGATTTGCATTTCAGTCCAAGTAGTTTATTTGGGGGTTTTCCATAATTTTTCTTTTCTTGAGAAATATGTATGTCAGATGTAATCCTTTGTTTCAATAGTTGCTTCTTTCAGGTCCAGTGTCTGACCATTCTTTCATTCCTTTATGTAAACAAGGAAGTGGAAGAAGCACAGGAGGAAGAAGAAGAGGAGGAAGTAGAGGAGGAGGAATCCTAGTACAGTTGTATGACTTTTCCTTCAAAAGATTGTTCAGGTAATTATGCTGTCTGATTTCAGCTTCTACCTGAAAATCCTAATTGTTTACATTTTTTAAACCAAGGAAAAGTGTGGAATAATTTTCCTGTTTGTTTTTAAGTGGACCACCATAAGTGTAAAATCTGAATAATGGTCATATTTCTTTTTTAAACATGCTCCTTAGCATTACAATCTTAACGGGAGAAAAATAGAACACAAGCCAACCAACATAAGCAGTTTTAGACCATTATTTTTAGTGGGAGAAGTTATGCACGTGTTTTAACTCTCTCATTGAAACCAATGCAAATTTATTTTTCTTTGGAAGAACAATATTTGTAGAACTGTAGAAGTCATCTGGCAATCATGTGCAGATTGAACATGTTTTCTTAAATGATTCATCTTCTTATTCTGGTGGGAAACTTCAGCAAACACTTACACTGTTGATCTGTGAGGAATGGTTGAAAGAGGTGGATATATTTAGCCTGAGGAAGAGAAGCTTAAGAGGAGACAAGATAGACGTCTTCAATTATCTGAAAGACTGTCATGCAGTAGATGGTGCAGACTTGTTCTCTGTTGCTCCAGAGGGCAGGACTACAGCCAGTGGGCGGAAATTGCAGGCTAAACATTAGGAGAAACATCCTGACAGTGAGAGGCATTCAGCAAAGGAACAGACTGCCTTAGGAGGTGGTGGGTTCTCCTTCACTGGAAGTATCATAGAATCATAGCATAGTGGGGTTGGAAGGGGCCTACAAGGCCATCGAGTCCAACCCCCTGCTCAATGCAGGAATCCAGGTCAAAGCATCCCTGACAGGTGGCTGTCCAGCCTCGTCTTGAATGCCTCCAGTGTGGGAGAGCCCACCACCTCCCTAGATGTATTTAAACAGAGGCTGGACAGCCACCTGCCAGGGATGCTGTAGCTGCATCCTGCATTTCAGAGCCTATATTGAGCAGGGGGTTGGACTAGATGATCTCCAAGGTACCTTCCAATTCTGTGATTCTGTGAAGTAGCCTGTGGATCGCATTGACATTCTTTCCTAATTCAGAGCAAGCTAGACACCCCAATAAATGCCACTTCAAATCAATATACTTCTCCTACCTGCACCTACATTATGAATATATAGAAAGGAAAAACTGCTTTTTCATATTAGGTTGAAATCTTCGACACAATATAAATCCCACGACAATCAATAAGTCTTATGCACATCTATGTATGTGTTGGATCTGAGTCTTAATAATGTGTACAGCGTGAGTGGTTTTAAATCATACATAGTTGTCACCTAGAAGGGCAACCTCTTTGTTGTTTAAATTTGAAATTCGGGGTTGCACTGAACATGTGGCTGAATCGGTGTCAAATGAGTCAAAGAAGACTTTATTACAAATCAACTGAATGCATACGAGCTCCCAACACTTACTTTTTTACACTTAAGCCATACATACAGTGTTTGGGGGGTTGCTTGGTTCCTTGATTGTATTGTCAATAGGGATGGAAGAATCCTTTGTTAACTTCAATTCATCCCAAACTCTGAGAATTCTTTTTTTTTTTTTTAAGTTTGCATGAAAATTCATAAGCATTTTTGTGCACATTTCTCCTAATGCATGCATTTTTGTATGCATTTTTGCCTAATATACACATTTTTGCAAGCAATTTTCCCTATATAATACATTTTTGAACATTAATGTCCCTAATGTACACATTTTTGTACACATTTTTTATTGGAGAATTCCATTGCAAAATTCAGAGAAGTTCAGATTTCAAATCATAACTGAGTTTCAGTTTGCATGGTGGTTCAAAAGTATGAAATTAAGCAACATTGCATTAAAATGAAAATCAAATGCATTTCTCTGCCATTCCTAGTTGGAAAGAGAACAAAAGAGTCATTTGACAGACTAATGCCACCTAGTGTTTTAAATTGCCACTAATCAGGTGTTATTCTAGCAGATTTTGTCACAAGGGAACCACTATTATTCATTCATTCATTCATTCCTTTAATGTATACCCTGCCTACCAGGAAATGGCACTCAAGGTGGCTAACAACAATAAAAGACAATATTTAAAAGAAAAACATAATTAAAACAATCATAGATTATATTAAAAACACAATGAAAAAACACAAGAATAAAAACAGAACCCAACCCAATGGACCTGCTTGAATAAAAATGGCTTTGGCTGCCAGCAGAAGGACTGCAGAGAGGGAACCAACCTAGCTTCCCTCAGCAGGGAGTTCCAAAGCCTGGGAGCAGCCACCAAGAAGGCCCTCTCTCACATCCCCACCGAGCATGCGTCTGAGGGGGGGCAGCACCGAGAGAAGCGCCTCCCCCAATGACCTTAAAACCTGGGCAGGCTCATAAAGAAGACGGTGGTCTTTCAGCTAGCCCAGTCCCAAGCTGTATCATGTATGAACCAGTGTTACGGTTTTAAATTGGGGCAGCATCATGAAGCTCTGTTCCACTGAAATGCTAGGAACAGCATATGTGCCTGCAGTGCATCCAGGGTTGCGATGAAAGCCACTGGGATTCTCTCGGAGGGATCGTACCTCCCCTCCCCACTCAACCAAGCAGCAATATGGATACAATACTAATGGCTGCCGCAGTGCCAGCACTGGGGGTTGACCCATAAACTGGAGCAAGGGGATGGTTTTTTCTTCTTCACATACTAAAGAATAATGCTAAAATATAACTTAATATTCTTAAAGGCTAATTTATTTCTCGGCCTTTCTCTTTTATTGCTTTTTGAATTAGGGTGAATCTAAATAAATGAAACCAGACCATTATTTAAAGAAGGCTTCTCCAAACTGGTGCCCTCCAGATGTGTTGGACGGCAACTTCCATCTTTCCCAGCTGGCTGGGAATGATGGGAATTGCAGTGCAACACATCTGAAGGGCATCAGGTTGGAGAAGGCCGCCTTGAAGAAAGAAAACTTCTGTAGGGAAAATGAGTCTCTGGCATATTGCCTTCAGCTGCAGAACACACCAGAGGCACGGATCCTAAAAACATATACTGCCAATGGCCAACTAGTGGCCTTCAGGCCACAAGTGGACATTGAATTTATTCCTTGTGCATCCATCGCCAGAAGAGTGCTGCAGAGGATATGGGTACTCTGTAGGTTGTATCCAATGCTAGTCTTACTTGGAGTAGACCCACTGAAATTCATGGGAGTTAAGTTAGACTAACAGTGGGTACAACCCTGTGTCTCCCTCCCCCTTTGCTTTCACAGCATATACTTCAGTGCAGGGGAGGAGTTGAATCCTTGGGATTAGCTCCATTTCCATCCGTGCTTCTTCTGGTTAGCATGGGGAAGATCTCAGTGTGGGCTCCTTCCAGGCAGTGAGGTAAATGCACATGTATGAATGAAGAAGGGAGAAGTTACGAAGTATGCACGTGTTTTGCAGCTGCTTCCTCCACTGTGCACCTCTTGACTCTCGGCACATCTTGGGAAGGCGGGTGGGGGGAACATTCAGTGCATCGGCCACCCCTGCAGTCCAGCAACATCCCACCATGCTCTGTATCTCGGTGTGGATAGAACATAGCAACATTCACCCGTGGGGTGAAGAATATATCAACAATTGGGTATACAGTCCATAGCAATTCTGTTGTATATTAGAATGCAGATGCTATGATTGGGTTGAGCTAGGAGCTGTCTGTTTGGAAGCACCCCAGGCATGGCAAAGCAGCTGGAAAGGGGATCTGGCCCTAAGCGTCCAACCCTCGAGGCTCAAGGAGATGGTTGACTCAGACAGGCTGACTGCAGTTGCAGACAGCTAACGGATTCGAAAGGGTCGTGTTCAGAGTCTGCGTTTACAGCAGGGGTGCTGAACCTCTTTCAGCCCCACGGTCGAATTCCATTTCAGAGAAGCTTCCGGGGGCTGCATTCCAGTGGTGGGCGGGGCTAAAGGCAAATGGGGCGGAGCCAGAAATACCAGCATATTTAGCTTAAAGTTCTTGCTGCCAGTAGCTAAGCCATAGGAGAGGCAGTTCAGTGTTTTAGAATGGGAAAAAAACTCTGCAAAACCCAGGAAACCACCAAACAAACAGTGGTTGAGGGAAAGGCGGAGGGGACATGGCCATGTGGGAAACCTCAGAGAGCCAGAGTGGGAGACCAAGCAGGCTGGATTTGGCCCTTGGACCTGACGTTTGACACCCCTACTTTGCAGGAATCAGAAGCCACCTGAATCATGGCATGGAGGCTCCCTCTTGATCGTTGGTTTGTGAGGAAGCCTAAGGATACAACTCTTTGTCCTTTCCTCCTTCCACTTTCTCATCATTTTTATATGCATCTCCTAGGGCTCAGTTTATCCTATTGTGCATTAAACTGACACTTGCATCACAGTTTAAATCTTTTCTCTACAGGAAGCAGAAGCCCATGGCAATCACCACAGTGTGAAGATGATAAAAGCAATCACTTTCCCTCCATGAAAACATCATTGCCTGTTCTCCACGACTCCAGATATCGGCATAGATGTAGCCCAAGACAACAAGCAGCCCCACATGCAATCTTTGTAAACGTGTGTGTGTGTGTGTGTGTGTGGTATTCTGGCTTTGTGTCACGTGGGCCTTTTGAACCTCAGATCTTGATGACCAACAAATATTGTGGGTCTGATATTTAGGATGTAGGTTCCTGTGGGCAGGGATTGTTTCAGTATCCATGTTTGTGCGTGGCCAGGCACATACCACCGGCAACACTAAAATATAATGGCAAGCCCATTCAGAACTAGAAATGCCAAAGAAGCTCCTTGTGTACATGCCACAACCTGCTTATCTCTAAACTAGGCTTTGAAGTGGGTGTTATTTTTAATGTACAGCTACTGAAATAAACACATTTCATGCCAACTGTCTGTTCGTTCCCTGCAGGCATTAATTTACCACATTAAATGATAAAATGAGAAAACTAACAAAAATATGCCTGGGGCCTTCACTTAAGAAAGTTCTCTATGGGAGCCCCCCTACCACTCATTTATGTTTGTGCTTGTTTTGTACGATATGGAGTTTCTCTGGTCATAATTTTCATTGTTCATAAAGGTAGAGCTTGTCAAAGGTACTACTGACTGAGATACTCATTTACTGAAAGTCAGAATATCAGTTTTCCCCTCATGCCACTGAAAAGTTATTTTTCAGCTCTCCCAACAGTATACATGTGAACAAGGACTGCCACTTATAGGTGGGTGTGCCAAAATCTTCTGTTCCATTCTTTTGCAGTTGTTGGTGTGCATTGTTGGAGCAGCGGGACACTGGAAAACTATAGTCCACTGGGGAATTCACCTATGTCAGCCTTCCCCGACTCCCATAATTCCCAGCCATGAAAATTATGGGAGTTGCAGTCCAAGACATCTGGAGGACACCAGGTTGGCAAGGCTGACCTATGTGACCCCTACGTGACCCCTAATGAAATTAACAGGGGCTGTCAAAAAGCACATTCTGTTATTATAGTAAGGGCGTGCATAAGACAAGCACCCCCAGGTACCTAGTATACCATTTGAAATTTGCTTATATTGGTGACAGCAGATAGGGGAACAGTGAGGGTCAGAGGAGAAATTATGCTGTAGATCCATGAATACAATCTCTCTCTCTCTCTCTCTCTCTCTCTCTCTCTCTCTCGTGTTAACAGTAGCCATGCTGGGGTGGGTCGAATTGGGTTCATAGTGCCACAAGAAAGGGTTGGGTTTTTTTAAACCTTTTTCTTTCACACCATTTTCCTGATTACCCCACCCCACCACTAAAATATATAGGTACCTGCATGATACATGTATGTTTTGCCCAGCACAGCAATTAGCTGCACTGGAGGGATTTTAATTGGGAAAAAGAACATGGGGCAGGAAGGGTTAAAGTGCCCTTTCTCAGTGTTCTGATCCTGGTCTGAACTGGGTCCCTGATGCAGCATAATAGTTAATATATTTTTTAAAACTGAGGCAGATCCTGTTCATTTATCTCCTGCGTCACATTTAGTTTTATCTCAGGCTCTGCAGCCTCCTGTTGAATTGCCAGACATCACTTAGACTCCAACACTGGCAGTTGTCTCTAGTCCTTAGATCTGAGGCTGGGAATCTGTGGCCCTCCAGAAATTGTTGGATTACAGCTCCCTTAATCCTTGATCATTGGCCATGCTGGCTGGGGCATGAGGGAGTTGTAGTCCAACAGAGTTTGGAGAGCTACAGATTCCCCCATTGCTGGCTTAAGATGATGATGGTAGCTTGGCAAATTGCTTAGGCTTGAGAATTAGGATCAAAACCTGACAGCCATCTAGCAAGGCAGCTTTCATGCAAAGTTGTAACTGGCATGCTGTGATGGTTAAAAAAAACCCTTTAGGTTATAAAGGGCTGAAGCCTTGTTTTGGAAGACCTATGTGACCTATAAACCTGGCTAATATCTCAACAGCCTATTTACTGTGAAATAGTCTCATTAAAATGAATGAAACTTCTTTAGAATAAGTGGGTTATGGCCAAAGGAAAATGTCAATCCTTTCTCAATTTTGGGAAGCACTGAAGCACTTTCACTGAACAGTCTACAAAGGGGGCTATATAATTTCCTGAAGGTATTAAGATAGCCAGGTCCCACCCTGGTCCCACTCACACAAATTTTACATCTGTATTTCCTTTGATGAAATTGATTTGCTCTCGTTTTGCATCTGTGAGTGAGGTTCCAAGATCTTGTTTCCATTGGAGAGGTATCTCTGTTCTAATTATGGGGAGTCATTGTAGCCCTCAAGTATGCAGCCACTATATATGACTTCTGGTGCAGGGGTATCTTATTTTGGTGAAAAATAGCAATTGTTGGTGCTTGTCTCAGGACTTGGATTGGCACAACTATACTAGTGGCTGTACACTAGCCTGTAACCAGCTCAGTGAAAACCTGACTTGTAGTTAAAGCCAAAATGTGGGGCAACATTGATATTGCTGAAACTTCTTTTTCTTAGCTGTAGAGCCAGGACTTTACCTATTTAATTTGTAGCCCAAGTAAAACAATTTTCTAGCCTTTTCTCTGTTTTTGTTAATGTGCATTAGCCTGCTTTTGAATTTGAGTTGCTACTGGCACATAATATTGAATGAGGCAACCTATTGTCTGTAATGCCTGCACTGTGTGTTGTTTATTTATTCCCCCCACCCACCCCGTGCCTTTGTATGGTGTAAGAGCTGCTGGAGACCTCGGTGTACTTAAAAAGAATGACTTTTCTATCCACCTGTCTGTGTTTCCATTTATTTTCATATGACAAAGAAGGGAATATTAAGCAATGGAAATTACTATGTGGAAAAAATTCTCAACAGTATTCTTTGTGTAATGGAGAGAGTTGCAGTAGGCTTGGTTTGAGGAAGTTTAAGAGTATAAACATTTGATAACTCTCTGTAGTCTACTGGCAAATATTATGCTGTTGCTTAAGGTGCCCGAGACTTTGGTGTATTATACAGTATAAGTTTTGGCAACCTTCCCCAACCTGGTGCCCTCCAGATGTTTTTGGATTTCAACTCCCATCAGCCCCAGCCAGCATGGCCAGTGGTCAGGAATGCTGGGAGTTGAAGCCCAAAACAGCTGGAGGGCACCAGGTCGGGGAAGGATGGGCTACGTTTTACCCTTACATTGTCAAATAACATAAGGGCTTTGCATGCATGAAAGAGGGAAGTAAATGTCTTTGCACATTCTTCGTCATCCTGCCCCAAATGCTAGAAAGAATGTGGTCTCAACAGTGGTAACTGTCAGCTTCTAATTTTTTCCTGAAATCTCCACACTTACTACTATGCCCCTTCCCACGCAGGACTGATCCATTTTTCAATGACAGCAATGAAATATTCTAGTCAGAGATTACATTCCTTATGGAGGAGGTGGAGGACAAGGAGATGATAATAGTAACCTTGCTGTGGGGTCATAGCTGTGCTTCCATTAGCACCTTTATAACAATACTTATCAATGGCTACTAGTCATGATGGCCACATACTACCTCCAGTATGGGAAGCAGTATTCCGCTGTATACCAGTTGCTGGGGAACTAGGGATATTAGAGAATTCCGCCACAGACTCCAGTGAAGCCAGAGTCTTTAGAATCCGGCCCCCCACAGTCCGTGGCGGAATGGAGCAATCCCCACCACCACGCCGCGAAACTTCCCCGGGACGGATCCTGCCTGTTGTAGGCCATCCGCTGCCCTCGTCTGTGGCTGCGAATGACGGCCCCGGTCTGCGGCCGCCATTTCCCTTGCTACTTTAGCCGTGATAGGCTACGTAAGTATTTACGTAGCCTATCACAGCAAAGAGCAGGGATGCAAATGGCGGCCACTATGCCATTTGTGTCTCTGTTCTTTTCATGATAGGCTACGTAAATATATACGTAGCCTATCACGGCTAACACAGGGACGCAAATGGAGTAGCGGCCGCCATTTGCGTCCCTGCTCTTTGCTGTGATAGGCTACTAAATACGTAGCCTATCATGGCTAACTCAGGGACACAAATGGCGGCCGCATACCGGCAGCGGACAGAGGTCCAGCTGCGGGCAGCCCCATGGACTCGCCGTGGAGCCTGCCGGGGAGGATTCCAGGGGGAGGGAGGGATCGCCTCCCCCCCACCGCGGAAGCCCTGCAACGGAACAAGGTAAGGGATTCGTACATCCCTATGGGGAACACAAGCGGGAGGTGCTATTGCACTCATGACCCACTAGTGGGCTTCCTGTTGACATCTGGTTGGCCAATGGCGGAGGGGAATAGAATGCTGGACTAAACAGGCCTTTGGTCCGGTCAAGCACAGCTCTTATGTTCTTAATATTGCTCGGTGTGCACAATAGCAACCGAGGACAGGGAATGCACAGCCTCCAAAGATTTCAAATAAAGCTAGACAGCTGGCCAGGATCTAAACTACTTTGGGCATGCCCTGTGAGATTTTTGAGAATAAAAGAAGCATTTTAACAATAAACATGCCTGGCTGGCCACTCCGACCAAAAATTGTTTAAAACTAAGATGAAAGAAAGGACACTGTGGCTCAGTGAGGATTCTCAAGTTGATGTCGAATGATGTAGAGAACACACAGTCTCCAAATAGTTATTTTAAAAGGTTTTTTTTTTAAATGAAACTAGAAGGCAATGAGTGAACACAGGGGAGTGTGAGTTGTGCTGCCATCACATCGCTATCAAATTGGGGCCTGTGACACTTGCACAGTCACATTTGGCACAGAAATTCCAATCCCAATTGATGCGCTACCTCTATCCCATGTACAAAGTATTGCCATTTGAGTGGCAGAATAGTTCAACATAATCTAAGGGATGGACAGCAAAGGTTCGCAGACTGTGCATGGACATCAGAATGCTGGAATTTGTTTGGTTTGTGTCATTGTGGTCAAGATCCAAAAAACTAAACATACACAGGCCCTGCTTCAAATTAGTCCCATAAAACTCACCTCACTGGCAAATCCTGTTCTGTGGTTCCTGCTTATTCTAAGGAGCGAACAGCACAGCTGTCTGTTGAGCCAAAACCACATACTATACCAGTTGCATTTTATTTATTTACTGCCAAATGAATAAACAATTGCAGAGAGAAAAGGTGCCATGGTTCTAGTTAACAATATAGAGCACAAAAAAACCCTGCCCCCTTCTTCTAGAACATGAGATAAAACTACAACATACAAGCTTACAAGAACACAGCTCTCCTACCTTACCCATTACAGCTTTCTGCTAGCAGGTGTCCACCAGACAGGAGTGACCACGCCCTTCCCTTTTCATGTCATATTATACTTTTACTCCAAATGCCAAGCTTGGTTAGGTTGTCCATTTCAGTCACTGATCGGTTCCTCTATCTGTTGTGTCCCTACCTGTCCTTAGCTGTTCATATCTCTTCCCCCATGTCACTTATTCATCCCCCTATTTCCTGGTAACTGTTGAACCCGCAAATTTCCTCATTCTTTGTTATATTCTTATACTTTTGTCCACCCACCCACCCGTCCACCCCAGTCTCTGTGCTTTCTTGTGTTCCTCTTTTGCAACTTTCCAGACCACTCTGCACGTACGCTCTAATCTAAGCACTGCTGTCGCTATGTTGCTGCAGGCCTTTATTTACAGGCCTTTAGTCTCTCTGACCTTTGCCCTTGCCAGCTCAATACATCACAGACAAAAGAAGGCTATGCTGTCAAATTACATAGTCCATACAGTGTCAATAAAAGTGCTTATCAGTTAGTGCTTATCATTTTCCATTATCTTTATAGCAATCTACTACATGGGTTTCTAGACAGGGTTGATGTAGTTTCATCACTGCTAAAGCAAAAGGAGACCGGGAGAGAAAGTGAATGTCCTTCCATTGGCCTGCCTGGTCCAGGTCACACAGCCCAGCTCCACTTGGACTTTATCAGTGACCAGCCATTCTGAACCTTAGCAGCAGCAAGAGAAGGAATATATGGACCAAACCAAATGTCTGTCTAATCCAGCATCCTGTTTCTCACAATGGTCAAGCAGGACAGGAAGGCAAAAACCCTCCGTTGTTCCTCCCAGTAGTTGTTTCTCAGTGGTATTATTGAAGGTTCCAAGCAGCCATCATAAATAAAAGCCATTCATAGAGTTTTAAAAGACCAGGTGGTCTGTTGAACCAAATTATTAGGAGTCCCTCATTTATTCATTTAGGCACTCCTTATTTAACATTTTCATGTGAACACAAAGCATAAACAAATTCATATATGTATTTATTTACATTTCTGTCCTGCCCTTCCTTGCAAGCAGCCCGAGGCAGCTAACCCTTATAAGAACAATACCCCACATGAACACAGTTAAAATCATAACTCTGAAATTACAATACACAGGAAAATACAGTAAAACTATCACTACAACACCAGAAAACAGATGAAACACATATACCCCCAAAGCTTGTGCAAATATATCCTTAACTGGTGCCTGAATGACAACAGCATGGGGACCATCCAAATCTATACTGGAAGGGCCTTCTGCACTGGGGGTACCACCTCTGAGAAGGCTCTGCCACAAGGGGTAGCTCCACGGGTCACATTCATCAACAGGATCACAGACAAAGCCTCCCTGGCTGATCTTAAATGCTGGACTGGTCAGTACTACAGAAGGTGGCCCTTCAAGACTAATACATATGGCTAATAATAGCCTGAGACATAGCCCAGCTTTAAAGTTTGGACTTTAAAATTTCCTATCTCATGGCTCCACTGTCCTCTTCTGAACAGTGAGCCTGTGCATAAGGTATAATTTCTCCGAAAACATATTTCAGGCAGGAGAATCTACCAGACTCCACTGTCACTGAATCCCATATTTGTTTTAATTCTGATTAATAATTATAATATAGCAATGTTCTACAGAGAAACCATCCAATATCTGCTGTAATTTCCCCCCAAGTTTTCTAACAGAAAAGAGCAACTTGTCTCACAATGATTTTTCTGGGCAGTATCCAATGGTACTCCTACACAGAGTAGACCCATTGAAATCTACTCTCCTGGCAACGGGGTTGCACTCCCTCTTCTGGCAAAGGTCATCCCACAGGGTGACCAAGGCAGTTTCCCTTCCAAAATCAGGCCTGAAGCCCAATTGAAATGGATCTAGATAATCTATTTCTTTCAAGAGTGCCTGGAGTTGTCCTGCAACCGCCCATGCAAGCACCCTGCCCAGGAAGGGGATGTTAGATACTAGCCTATAGTTGTTAACACCCTCCAGGTCCAGGTTAGGCTTTTTTAGGAATGGTCTGATTACCGCCTCTTTTAAAGAGGCTGACACCACTCCCTCTCTGAAGGAGGAATTTACCACCTCCTGGACCCAGCTGGATATCACCTCCTTATTGCTCCAGCGCAGCAGCCTTGTGCAAGAACCAAGCAAAATTTGTAATACTTTATGGCAGCTTTTTACAGCAGCAACAAACACTGTATGTATACTAGCTGGTGCACTATTTACAGGACTATACCCGAACAAACGGTACTGTCTCCCTTCCAGGATCCTCAATAGACAGAGAATTGTTTCCTTCCCAGGACCTTTTAAACCCAACCAAACAAGACTGTGCTATTAGAGCCACAGTGCATCCAAGCCAACAAAATCCCAGCAGTGCCTCTAAATATAGGGGAAATAATTTGGTCCAAAAACTGATTTGGGATTTTGAAACTTAAATAACAGTGAGTCTTTCTACACAAGGCATTTATTGTGCGCTCATGTGTACTACTCACGGTAGTTTGCAGGTGCTTTACACAATGTTGTTATCCTCTAGGGTCTCTCCCGCTGTTTGCAATCATTTTAGCTTTTTTTTTCTTTTCTAACAAGGAAAGTCTGGTATATCAGTGAATGGCAGCATGAAACTCTTGTGTATTTGCCCAATTCTGCTATACCACAGTCCCACCTAGTGGTTGTGTAATGGAACATATAGAAAAGCAGAGAAAGAAAACCCCCAGAAAAAAAAATGTGTAAAGGAGCCACAAAGAATCCAGAAGCAGAAGCCTCAGTAAAGTGGCAGGTTAAAAGCCTCATGTAGAAAAGCCCAGTGTCCCTGTAAGATCAGGTCTGTACAACCCTGCCTAGTATGGGGGAATAAGATTTGTAGCTTGCGATTCACCCTTGGACTCAAATAGCGCAGTGACTTCATAAATGAATACACATATATTTAGATTGTATTTTAAAACATATATTACCAAAACACAAATATAGTTAAGACAATTATAGAAAGAAGATGGTACTGCGGTACTAGTTAACATAGTTTAGAACAGGAAGATGTAGACACAATTTACTAGCTTATAAGAGCACAGTCATTACAGCTTTCTACTAGCAAACCTAACAGAAGCAGATGAAATTAAGAAGAGGTGGAAAGAATACACAGAAGAACTATACAGGAAAGATCTTAATGCCCCTGATAGCCATGATAGTGCGGTCACTGAACTTGAGCTGGACATCCTAGAGAGTGAAGTCAAGTGGGCATTAGGAAGCATTACTAACAACAAAGCTAGCGGAGATGACAGTATTCCAGCTGAGCTATTTAAAATCCTAAAACATGATGCTGTTAAAGTGCTGCACTCAATATGCCAACAAATTTGGAACACTCAACAGTGGCCACCAGACTGGAAAAGGTCAGTTTACATTCCAATCCCAAACAAGGGCAATGCCAAAGAGTGTTCAAACTACTGTACAATTGCTCTCATTTCACATGCCAGCAAGGTGATGCTCAAAATCCTACAAGCTAGGATTGCAGCATGATTGCAGCACATCAGCAGCATGTGAACCGAAAACTACCAGAAGTACAAGCTGGGTTTTGAAGAGGCAGAGGAACTAGGGATCAAATCTCCAACATTCACTGGATCATGGAGAAAGCAAGAGAATTCCAGAAAAACGTCTATTTCTGCTTCATTGACTACGCTAAAGCCTTTGACTGTGTGGATCACAACAAACTGTGGCAAATTCTTAAAGAGATGGGAGTACCAGACCACGTTACCTGTCTCCTGAGAAACCTGTACAAGGGTCAAGAAGCAACAGTAAGAACCGGACATGGAACAACCGAGTGGTTCAAAATTGGGAAAGGAGTACGACAAGGCTGTATATTGTCGCCCTGCTTATTTAACTTATATGCAGAGTACATCACGAGAAACGCCGGGTTGGATATATCACCAGAATTAAGATTGCCGGGAGAATTATCAACAACCTCCGATATGCAGACAATACCACCCTAATGGCAGAAAGCGAAGAGGATCTAAAGAGCCTCTTGTTGAGGGTGAAAGTGGAGAGTGCAAACGCTGATTTGAAACTCAACATTAAAAAAATGAAGATCATGGCATCTGGCCCCATCACTTCCTGGCATATAGAAGGGGAAGAAATGGAAGCAGTGACAGATTTTACTTTCTTGGGCTCCAAGATCACCACAGACAGTGACTGTAGCCATGAAATTAAAAGACGCTTGCTCCTTGGGAGGAAAGCTATGGCAAACCTAGACAGCATAGTGAGAAGCAGAGACATCACCTTGCCGACAAAGGTCCGTCTAATCAAAGCTATGGTTTTCCCAGTAGTAACGTATGGCTGTGAGAGCTGGACTATAAGGAAGGCTGAGCGCCGAAGAATTGATGCTTTCGAACTGTGCTGCTGGAGAAGACTCTTACAAGTCCCCTGGACTGCAAGGCGGTCAAATCAATCAATCCTAAAGGAAATCAACCCTGACTGCTCATTGGAAGGACAAATACTGAAGCTGAAGCTCAAATATTTTGGCCACCTAATGCGAAGAGAAAGCTCCCGGGAAAAGACCCTGATGCTGGGAAAGATTGAAGGCAAAAGGAGAAGGGGACAGCAGAGGATGAGATGGCTAGATAGCATCACCAATGCAATGAATATGAATTTGAGCACACTCTGGGAGACAGTGGAGGACAGGAAGGCCTGGCGTGCTATGGTCCATGGTGTCATGAAGATTCAGACACGACTTAACGACTGAACAACAACAACAAGAGCACAGTCGTTACAGCTTTCTGCTAGCTAGGGATGTCAGAGAATTCCGCGATGGATCTCGGTGAGGCCGAATGCCAGTGCATTCGGCCCCCGAAATCCGTCGCGGAATGAAGCCCCTGCCCCCCCATGAAAGGCACGCAGACGAAGTCCCCGCTGCCCCCACCCCACGAAAGGCAAGCGAAACGGAGCACTTACATGCTCCCGTCCACATTGCTTTGCGAATGGCAGCTGTCCTGCGGCCGCCATTCGCTTCCTCCTCTTCAGCCGTGATTGTCCCTGCGGAGGCCGTGATAGGCTACATAAGTATTTACGTAGCCTATCACGGGGGGGGGCAGCGTACGCAAATGGCGGCAGCTACCGCCATTGTGTACACTGGGGTTTCTTTCCACCTGCCGTGATAGGCTACGTAAGTATTTATGTAGCCTATCACGGCTCAATACAGGGACGCAAATGGCGGCGGCTACGACAGCCACCATTTGCGTCCCTGCAGGGCTGCCTAGCAGCCGGATGTCCAGCTGCAGGCGGCCGGAGGCAGCCAGCGGCTCTGTGGCTTGGCCGCGAAGCGGAGCCAGCTGGGCAGGATTCCGGGGGGAGGGACAGAGCACCTCCCCCCCGTCGAGGATTCCAGGGGGAGGGACGGAGCGCCTCCCCCCCACTGCGGATGCCCCTGCGCGGAGCCAGGTAGGTGTTTCGTACATCCCTACTGCTAGCAAAACTGACTCCCTGCTGGGAATGGCTGAATCTACACGTAGCCGTTCTACCGTTATCATACTGCAGTGATAAGTCTTGGTGCCCATTGGTGTCATGTGCAACAATAGTTATCATGGCAGTATGATAACAGTAAAACTGCTATGTATAGATTCAGCCATTTTCTCTTTACTTGTATAGTTTTATACATGAACATGGAATGTGATGTGCTTGGTTGCTTATGTAAGCTTATATACACCAAAATAGAGGGTGTGAGGTTTGCTGGGGGAGCCATACGAAGCAGATTGGGCTGGCTGGCCCAGAGCCCTTGTGTAGAACAGGGAGTGTATGCTTCTACAGCTAATTCTAGGACTCGTTGTTCAGAGAGATGTATAGTTCCTACGTGACATGCTGTCAAGCATTTGTTTGTGCAAATTGATGCTTATAGCTGTTAATCTACTTTAAAGTGAACCTTCTTTAATGCTTCCCTGGCGTGGCAAAGGGGGATGCCAGAACAGTTGTTTGGTTCTGTAAAGGAGTTGCCTCAGAAGAGCTCATAGCTGTGAGGCAGCTGAAGCTTAGTAGAAGTGAACGCAGTCAGAATGTGCACTGGTGACAAATTCCACCTTACAGAAGCTCTGTGCAGGCATTTGCCTGCTTGCGTGTATGGCACAAGTGGGGAGGGGGATGTGAGCACATATATAAGCCCCACCTCCCACATCCCCACATGCCCATCTACCAGTTACACCTTTGCCCATGGAGAGCATGGCTCACCTCAGGACAGGGCTCACCTCAGGACAGGCCCTGGATCTTTTTGAGCTGTCCTAATTGCCTTTTTTTTTTTTACATTTTCCCATTGACTTGCATTGGAAAACAAAAACGGCTTGGTATTTTGAGGCTTGGTAGCCCCCATGCAGCTGAGTGAATATGCCAAATTCCAGGCAGTTAGGTCCAGTGTCTTTTGTGCTGGTCACAGGTAAAATTTGCTATTTTCAAGATAATCTGTCAAAGCAAAGAGCTATAATTTTTTTTTGTGCTTCCACATACGTGCATGGAATTTGGGGACCTGGCAGCCCCTATAGAGATGAGTGAGCCTGCCAAAGTCCAGACAGCTATTTCCAGTGGCTTTTGCACTAGCCATGTGTAAAGTTTCCTTTTCTCAAAGTCTAAAACAAAAAGTAAGAACTGTCAAGCCACCCAGGGGATTAGAGATCCTAATCAGAAGGTGTTTAATGTGACCGTTAGGAGGTCACTATCCCTAATCTTTGGTGTAGGGTTTTTTTGAGGTGCAAAAAACCTCTCCCCCTACTTTTCTGCTCTTACATGCCCACTGTTGGGAGCTTGCCTGCAATGAAATTTTGAAGAGGGAGAAGGAAGGGAAGAAAGAGCTCCATGTGAAATACTGGTATTTCACACCGCATCTGATTTTACTGTCCCAAACTGGAACTTTGGCTTCTGCAGAAGTTTAGTAGCTTCAGTACAGCAAAGGATCCAATCAGCCTCCACAAACGACTTTCTCCCCCTCCACTTTAATTTCTCCTAAATAGCTGTAGGACTCAAAAAATTCCCAAAGGGAGGGTTAGGACTATGTGGCATCATGATGGAGAAACTGCTGGGGCTTTTAAATAGGTTCTACAGTTTTAAAAAAAGCTAGAAAAAGCCCTCAGCCGCCTCACCTCATAAAGTTCATTTAAGTACATGCAATCCTTACAAACCCTCCACAGCCTCCTAAATTCCTCTGAAGTACTACCTCTCTCAAAGGAGCCACCTGGCTTACGGAATTCTCTCTACTCCCCACCCCTGCACACATTTCCACTCACCATTCTTCTTTTCTTCTTCGCTCCCCTATCCTGTTCTTTCTTTCTTTCTTTCTTTCTTTCTTTCTTTCTTTCTTTCTTTCTCTTCTTTAGTCCACCCAGAGCATATTTTGGGGAATTCTTAAAGAGAATTCTCTTTGGCAGGCAAGAGAAGTTCTGAACTGTATTTGACTTTATACAAATGAACAAGAGGGTTGGTTTTTCTCCTTCTCCTCACTCAAGTCTTTGAGAAGAGTGGGTTCACATGGTCACAGAGAAACAAATCTGGGGCTGTTTTGTTTGTCAGTTGCCATTATCCAGCAATAGGAAGGGCTGCAGCTCAGTGGCAGAGCGCATGCCTGGCATGCAGCAGGTCCCAGGTTCAATCCCCAGCATCTCCAGGTAGGGCTACGAAAGAATCCTGCCTGAAACTCTGGAGAGCCGCTGCTGCCAGTCAGTGTCAACAGTTCTGCGCTAGATGGGCCCAGGGTTTGACTCAGTATAAGGCAGCTTCCTATGTTCCTATGAACAGAAAGCTTTAATTAAAAAATAGGAGTTTTTGGTTTGTTTCTTAAGTGGAGGGGAGATAAATATTGCTAATTTATGCAATCCTATGTGTGCCTACTGAGAAGTCCCATTATGTTTAATGAGGCTTACCCTCAGGAAAGTGTGCATAGGATTCCAGCACAAGTTACTTTTGCAGGGAGGTTTGCACCTTGATGTTCTGCATGTTTACTCAGAAATAAGTCCTGAGTTGTGAGCATGGTACTACAAGCTTAATACAGTGCCTACCCAATTCTGTCTAATGAACTGACTACCCTTGCAGCTCAGTCTTATGAATGTTTTGTCATTTGTGGATCTGGGTGTTTTTTTTTGCATGAACTCTAGCTTCAATGGCGAGGGAAAGGCACTTAGTACATGCTCAGAGTTTCTCCATAACTTAGCCCTAGTTTTGAAAACAGACTCATTGGCTGAATCCTGGTGAAGTCTTGACACAAATGAAGTTATGGGGCGGAAGACACAATGAGAGCTTGTGCATAACAAGGAGGAGATAGAGAGGAGTTGCACAAGACAAGACATCTGTTTTTATGAAGAGGTGCTGGAGTATGATAGGATGAGGAGGGATGGTTGCATGGAGGGGAAGAGAATTGGTAGGGGGAGAATGAAAGTGCTCAGTGGTGAAAGAAAAAACATTCTGCACACGCTCAGAGGCACTCTATATTTAAGAACATAAGAAGAGCCGTGCTGCATCAGACTAAGGTCCATCTAGTCCAGCATTCTGTTCACACAGTGGCCAACCAGATGCCCACAGGAAACCCACAAGCAGGACATGAGTGCAATAGCACCTTCCCACCCATGTTCCCCTGCTGCTAACATTGGTGAAATATAAATAAATTCTAGTACTTCTAAATTTGCATGCATGTGTATCCTTCAGAAACTGTGCAGGTTTCTTGCCTGGGGAACACTTCTAATGACCTGTACCTTTTCATACAAATTTACCCAAAAACTGTTGGGGAAGGGGTGACTGGAAGGGAAAGCAAATCCCTCCCTCCCCCAAATTGGAGAATTCCCCTTCCACATGAACTGCTGCACCTATCCTTCTGAAACTTTGTTGGTTTCTTACTTAGGGACACTAGGCTGTCTGTAATTTTCAGAACAATGGTCCACAAGGAACAAAGGGAGATAAGTATGTCCTCTTTTGGAGACCTCAAAATGTCAAGTCCAAACTTGAACAAAAACCCTTGTGGCTATCATTCTGAAATTTGTCAGACATGATCTCCTCTGATGAGGCGATGAATCCTGAAATTTCTATCGACTTCTTCCAAGTAATAAAAATGTTATTGGCAATTCCCTTTAAAAGAAAATCAAAATATAAACAGCACCTTTTTTTTTCCTGACATTAGGCAGGTGTAATCTCCTTCTAAGGGGCTACTATGCCTGAAATTATCATCCAGTTCTGACCAAGAGAAAAAAGTTACTTTTTTTTTTTCTAATTTCCCATGGTAGTCAACAGGAAGCATAAAGACTCATTTTTCCAAACATTGACTCAGGTTTGATGCTGAGCTGAAGTGGTCTGACTACAAATTGGCCCAAGCAGAAGCCGGATGTTTTCCAAAATGCTGAATCAGGGTCTGAGTTGAAATGGGGAGAGGTGGGGGTCAGTGCACACTTTGTATGTATGTAATCTACACACACAGACAAGCACACCGCATGCATACACCACACACACATTAGACGTGCGCTTAAACTCGGATATATATATATATATATATATGCACAAATTTTTGCTATGGGCCTGTGCCCCAGATCTTTTAAGAACCTAGCAACGCCCCTGCCATGGAGCATCAATATCTGTAAAGGGCTCTGTAAGTGCATTCGGCTGAAACCACTTACGGAGATCCCGAGTTCATGAACGCTACTTTATCGGAGTTTCCGGCCACAGAATCTCTGTAAATTAGTTCAGCTGAACTAGCCTACAGAGCCCTTTACAGACCGCTGGGTTCAACACGCAAAGGTCGGACATGGTAGTCTGCATGGGGCTAGAGTCTTTCCGTCTGCAGAGGTGATTGTTGCATGTGTTGCATTTCACTGGTGGCAACGGCCAGAATACAGGACTAGATGGACTGATTCAATAGGCTGTTCCTATTTTCTGGAAAGCAGTAAAACAGTGGGAGCTCCTTCCTTATCAGAGCTTGTCAGTTTTGCAGTTCAAGTTACCAGTGAAATGGGTGGAGAAGATGTAAAGCACCTTTCACACTGAAAATGCTATAAGAAGTCAATGCTCGCTGTTATTTAGTGTGTATGTGGAAAATACTGTATTTTATTTGGATTTGCTTTCTTGTAAATATCACAGGTCGTAATTCCTAATACATAAAGTGTGTGTGTGTGGGGGGGGAAATTGCCAATAAAACCCATAAAATCATTTTCCCCAGAAACCTGCTTTATGGTGAGCTGCCTCCCCAATGTTTGCAAACAATTTACAGGGGGGAGGCAGAGAAAATGGGGGGGCTCACCAAAGCGCTTGGTGTGCTTTGGAGCTTCGGCCCCTGGCTCAGCCCCCCCCCCCAGCGCCTCCAGGTCTTTCCCTGAGCCATCTTCTCCACTGCCACCTCCTTGCCACCACCTCCTCTGGCTCTGCACTGCCGCTGCTGTCATCACCACCACCGCCTTTGCTGCTGTCGTCGCTGCCACCTCCATCTCCTGAGGCCTAGACGCGCAGCGACTGGTCTTCTTACAGAAGTTCCAGGAAGTTGCCATTTTAAAAATGTCAACTCCCTGAAAGAAGAGTCACTGCGCATACAGGCCTCGGGAGATGGCGGTGAAGAAGAAGATCAGTGAAGGTGGCAGTGACGGAGAAGACGAAGGCGGCGGTGCAACAGAGAAGGCGGCGGCATGGCGGTGGAGAAAGTGACGGCGGTGGCAGCGGCAGAGGAGGAGGAGGCCCAGGTAAGGAGCTGGGGGGTTGTGTGGGGGTGTTGGGGGGGACCCGAAGAGGGGTTCACCATCTGAACCCCACTTTGGGTTCAGGGCCAAGACAGGCTGCCCCCCCCAAATCTGCCCAAGCCAGATCGGGGCTGCATCAGAAGCCGCGGGGCTGCATCAGAAGCCCCCGAGCTGGATCGGGGGGTCCCTGCACAGCCCTACTATGGAGCTCCAAATCTATGTTATTTATCACTCATTCCCTGGGCATGGATGTGTTCTATGATTTGAAGGTGTTTTGGGGTCCTTTCCCTGTAAAAATGATGAGGATCCCTGATTCAAATCCCTGTTTTTGTGCCGTGGCTGCACCCACGAGTGGCAGATCCATGATTTTTCTGGTTCAGTTGGTGGAGGCAGATGTGCTCTCTCATATGATGCTGGTTTTGTGGGTCTCCCCTTTAAAATCATATGAAATAATGAGGATCCCTTTTTGATTTTATGGATCCTCATTTTACCCAGTCCCATCCCCCTCTACTCAGCACTGGTTAGGCCTCATCTGGAGTACTGTGTCCAGTTCTGGGCACCACATTTTTAAGAAGGATGCAGACAAACTGGAGAGGGTTCAGAGGAGGGCAACAAAGATGATCAGGGGACTGGAAACAAAGCCCTATGAGGAGAGACTGAAAGAACTGGGCATGTTTAGCCTTGAGAAGAAAAGACTAAGGGGAGATATGATTGCACTCTTCAAGTACTTGAAAGGTTGTCACAAAGACGAAGGCCAGGATCTCTTCTTGATCATCCCAGAGTGCAGGACACGGAATAATGGGCTCAAGGTAGAGGAAGCCGGTTTCCGGCTGAACATCAGGAAAAACGTCCTGACTGTTGGAGCAATACGACAATGGAACCAATGACCTAGGGAGGTGGTGGGCTCTCCCACACTGGAGGCATTCAAGACGAGGCTGGACAGCCATCTGTCGGGGATGCTCTGACTTGGATTCCTGCATTCAGCAGGGGGTTGGACTCAATGGTCTTATAGGCCCCTTCCAACCCTACTATTCTATGATTCTACCTCACAGGGTTGTTGTTGTGAGGATAAGATGCAGAGGAGGAGGATTATGTACACCACCTTGGGTTCCTTAAGGAGGGAAAAAAGGCAGATATAAATGGAATAAAAAAATTAAATATATTTCTTTGCTACCAACATGGTTTTTCGACGTGTTCTAGAATTAAAAATGGGCCCAGATGATATGGAAAGCACATATTTGAAAAACTATCAAATGGTGACAAATCCAGACACAAAGGACTCCACTACAATGGTGAACAAATCCAACTTTTTGGGATTTAAGCTTAGAGACCTTACAAAGGAGATACACGTTCAAATATCTTACAAACCAATGTGGAGAAGCAGGTCTCAAACAGCCTTGGGGATATCTCTTCAAAATGTAAGTGCAGCAAGATGGTACAACAAACGTAACAAATCCCCACAAAGAAGGAAAGAAACTGCTGCTGTAAAACTTTCTACAGCATCTCTAAAGGGAGTCACAGCAAAGGCCTTTGTTGTTCAGTAGTTCAGTCGTGTCCGACTCTTCGTGACCCCATGGACCATAGCAAGCCAGGCCTTCCTCTCCTGCGCTCTCTCCCGGAGTGTGCTCAAGTCCATATTCATTGCATCAGTGATGATATCTAGCCATCTCATCCTCTGTCGTCCCCTTCTCCTTTTGCCTTCAATCTTTCCCAGCATCAGGCTGGATCTTTTCCAGTGACTTTTCTCTTCGCATTAGGTGGCCAAAATATTTGAGCTTCAGCTTCAGTATCTGTCCTTCCAATGAGCAGTCAGGGTCAATTTCCTTTAAGATGGACTGATTTGACCTCCTTGCAGTCCAGGGGATCGTAAGAGTCTTCTCCAGCACCACAGTTCGAAAGCATCGATTCTTCAGGAAGTGATGGGGCCAGATGCCATGATCTTAGTTTTTTTAATATTGAGTTTCAAACCAGCTTTTGCACTCTCCAATTACATCCTCAACAAGAGGCTCTTTAGATCCTCTTCGCTTTCTGCCATTAGGGTGGTATCGTCTGCGTATCTGAGGTTGTTGATAATTCTCCCAGCAATCTTAATTCCGACCTGTGATTCATCCAACCTGGCATTTCTCATGATGTACTCTGCATATAAATTAAATAAGCAGGGCAACAATATAAAGGCTTCTAGTACTCCTTTCCCAATTTTGAACCAATCGGTTGTTCCATGTCTGGTTCTTACTGTTGCTTCTTCTCCCTCGTACAGGTTTCTCAGGAGACAGGTAAGGTGGTCTGGTACTCCCATCTCTTTAAGAATTTGCCACAGTTTGTTGTGATCCACACAATCAAAGACTTTGGCGTAGTCAATGAAGCAGAAATAGACGTTTTTCTGGAATTCTCTTGCTTTCTCCATGATCCAGCGAATGTTGGCGATTTCATCTCTGGTTCCTCTGCCTCTTCGAAACCCAGCTTGTACTTCTGGTAGTTCTCGGTTCACATACTGCTGAAGCCTAGCTTGTAGGATTTTGAGCATAACCTTGCTGGCGTGGGAAATGAGCGCAATTGTATGGTAGTTTGAACACTCTTTGGTATTGCCTTTCTTTGGAATTGGAATGTAAACCGACCTTTTCCAGTCTTGTGGCCATTGTCGAGTGTTCGAAATTTGTTGGCATATTGAGTGCAGCACTTTAACAGCATCATCTTTTAGGATTTTAAATAGCTCAGCTGGAATACTGTCATCTCCGCTAGCTTTGTTGTTACTAATGCTTCCTAAGGCCCACTTGACTCCACTCTCGAGGATGTCCGGCTCAAGTTCAGTGACTGCACTATCATGGTTATCAGGGACATTCAGATCTTTCCTGTATAGTTCTTCTGTGTATTCTTTCCACCTCTTCTTAATCTCATCTGCTTCTGTTAGGTCCCTGCCTTCTTGGTCCTTTATCATGCCCGTCTTTGCACAAAACGTTCCCTTGAGATCTCCGATTTTCTTGAAAAGATCTCTAGTCTTTCCCATTCTATTGTTTTCCTTGATTTCTTTGCATTGTTCATTTAAGAAGGCCTTCTTGTCTCTCCTTGCTATTCTCTGGAACTCTGCATTCAGTTGGATATATCTTCCCCTTTCTCCCTTGCTTTTCACTTCCCTTCTTTCCTCAGCTACCTGTAAAGCCTCATCAGACAGCCACTTGGCTTTCTTGCATTTCTTTTTCTTTGGGATGGATTGAGTTGCTGCCTCCTGAACAATGTTACGGACCTCCGTCCATAGTTCCTCAGGCACTCTGTCCATCAGGTCTAATCCCTTCAATCTATTCCTCACCTCCACTGTATATTCATAAGGGATATGATTTAGGTCATACCTGAACGGTTTAGTGGTTTTCCCGACGTTCTTCAATTTAAGCTGAAATTTGGAATAAGAAGCTCTTGATGTGAGCCACAGTCAGCTCCAGGTCTTGTTTTTACTGACTGTATAGAGCTTCTCCATCTTTGGCTGCAAAGGACATAATCAATCTGATTTCGATATTGACCATCTGGTGATGTCCATGTGTAGAGTCGCCTCTTGTGCTGTTGGAAAGGAGTGTTTGCTATTATCAGCGTGTTCTCTTGGCAAAACTCTATTAGCCTTTGTCCTGCTTCATTTTGTACACCAAAGCCATGCTTGTCTGTTATCCCAGTGATTTCTGGACTTCCTACTTTAGCATTCCAATCCCCTATGATGAAGAGGACATCTTTTTTTGGTGTTAGTTCTAGAAGGTGGTGTAGGTCTTCATAGAATCGATCAACCTCAGCTTCTTCAACCTCAGTGGTTGGGGCATAGACTTGAATTACTGTGATGTTGAATGGTTTGCCTTGGATTCATACTGAGATCATTCTATCGTTTTTGAGATTGTACCCCAGTACTGCTTTTCCCACCCTTTTGTTGACTATGAGTGCTACTCCATTTCTTCTAAGGGATTCTTGCCCACAGTAGTAGATATAATGGTCACCTGAATTAAATTCGCCCATGCTTGTCCATTTTAGTTCGCTGATTCCCAAGATGTCGATGTTCAGTCTTGCCATCTCATGTTTGACCACCTCCAGCTTACCTTGATTCATTGATCTGACATTCCAGGTTCCTAAACAATATTGTTCTTTACAGCATCGGATTTTCTTTTCACCACCAGACACATCCACAGCTGAGTGTCCTTTCGGCTTTGGCCCAGCCGCTTCACTCTTTCTGGCACTACTTGGAAATTCCCTCTGCTCTTCCCCAGTAGTATATTGGGCACCTTCCGACCTGAGGGGCTCATCTTCCGGCGTCATCTCTTTTAGCCTTGTGATACGTTCCATGGGGTTTTCTTGGCAGAATACTGGAGTGGGTTGCCATTTCCTCATCCAGTTGACCACATTTTGTCAGAACTCTCCACCATGACCTGTCCATCTATGGTGGCCCTGCACGGCATAGCTTATGGCTTCACTGAGTTACGCAAGCCCGTTCGCCACAACAAGACAGTGATCCATGAAGGGGCAAAGGCCTTATACAGGGACAATTAACACATACTTTAATTTCTTAATTATCAACAGTAATAATACACATACAAGAATTTTACATAAATAACAATTCACATATCACAAAACAGTAAAACAGAGCACAGCCCTCCCAAAGTCCTGTCTTCCAGATTGGGTCTACAACAAAAATATAAATAAAACTTCTCCTTGAAGCTTGATTTTTCTGCTGGCCAAGAGGGAAAAAACAGTCTCTTCTAAATTTTACTTCAGCTCTGCAGCAATCTTCTTAAAGGGGATCAGATTCCAGTAACACAGGAACAAACTTCACAAACAGCCTTTTATATAATATAAAAAAACATAGACAAGGAACTCGTAGTGTTTGTGAAAATCATGACTCTTTAAAAATTTTGAAGGAAACCTCACTACTAACCTGTCTCAAGGGTTCAGGGTCTTACAGGGAGGACAAAGCAAGCTTCTCCCATGCTGCATTGAGGTAACTGTCCATAATGGTGGTCCCTCCTTATCTCACTCTCTTACTGAGCATGTGCAGGAATATCCTCCCTCCGGAATTCTCAAGGGGAATATACCAGTGGGTTCCACTAGCTCTGCTGAACCTCGATCCTAGTGAAGAAACATCCAGCCAGGGTGACGACGAAGGCCCAGATGAAGCATACTTACCAGAAGAAACACAAGAGTGGATGTGACAGCGTAGAAAAAATAGAAAACACTATTTCAGCAAAGGCACACTCAAAATAACTTGAGTCTACAATATAAAATGTGGGAAGTAATAAGAACCTGAATTAGGTTTCTATCTAAATACTTCAAAATCTACTTAATGTAATTTTCAAACCATTGTATTTTGTTAGCAAACATGGCGTTGTTTTAGGGGAAAAAGGAAAAGTTTTGAAACAATGTAAGGGGGGGGGCATTGTGCCACGAACTCACTCCTAACTACAATTCCACTGTAGCAAGTGGCCATCAGAGCCCAAGCAGGCCACACCACCTTCTCCTGGTTCCACCCCTTTCTCACAACCACCAGCTGTCTGGTGATATTTATTTATTTATTTATTTATTTATTTATTAAATGTCTTAATTGCCCATCTGGCCAATGTACAATAGTACAACAGTATAAAGCAATAAAATTCTGGCTTCTGTGCAGTCCCACTCCCGCTCCATTCTAAAAGACTGAAATTCCTCTCCTAAGTCTTAGTTACTGGCAGTAAAAGCTCCAAGCTAAAATATGCTGGTATTTCTGGCCCCACCCCTTTTGCCTTTGGCTCCGCCTATTACTGTAATCTGGCAGCCCCTGAGAGCTTCTCTGAAATGGAATTCAGCCCTTCCGCTAAAAGAGGTTCAACACTCCTGCTGTAAATGGACCCCTAAACGTTGGACAAGTTTTGTTAACTATGTTGTTGTATTTAAAAGGTATAATTCACTGATTTAACTTGTTTAAAGATTGGTGGTGGTGGGACTTCCAAAGAAAGACACAGTAACTGTGCAATCTAAATTAATATATGTTTACTGGATGTGTAACATTTTGAAAAACAAAATCGTATTGAAAATGACTGATATCAAGATATATTTTTGTAACATATGGGGTTTAGGGGCACAAGTAATGTGAAGATGAAGCCAAGGCACAATTAAAGGCACAATTATTACAAGAAAACTATCATAGGAGAAAAAAATAGATAAACTCCTTTATTATCAAGGATCAGGAAGGGCTCCAAGTCAAGGGCTGTAGGAATCACTTTGGCAAAACTTTTTGATTTTATTATTAAATAAAATCTAAGAGACCCTAGAGGGAGATATATTTTTCTACAAGGGCCTTTGGGAGGAGAAGATGTCATAGTAGGTTCTGTGTATAGCACAAATGTTGGAGACATTTCATTTTTGAAGGAAACATTCCCACTATTAGATAATTTTAAAGAAGAAGGTATGATTATACAAGGAGATCGAAACTTTATTAGCAAATTATATACAACTGGATCTCAGAGACTTAGAAATAAAACAAAAGACAAAGGATCAATGCAATTTATAACAAATAGACACAAAGAGATTTGTTAACCCAAGAGACATAGATTTTACATATTATTCAAATAGACATGACAATTATTCTAGAACTGCTGCCATTTTAATTTAATTAATTTAAAACATCCATATAGCTTCTGATCATGCTCCCATAATAACTACACTTCGATATGGAAAAAAACAAAATAAATCTCTTTTATGTGATAATCAAACCCAATTTTATTACAAAGACAAATGACAAGAGACTCATTGAAAGAAGAAATTAAACAATATTTTGAGATTAACAATACACCAGTTCTTTCATTTCATATAATATGGGATGCTTTCGAAGCAGTCCTGAGAGGGACATGCATAAAAGAAATAACCCAGATTTTAAAAGAAAATTATACAATACGACAAAATTACATTGTCTGCAATTATTCCCATGAAGTTGTTTCAATCCTGGTTGCTTAATGTTATGGGTCTATGAATACTACATCTTTCCCCAGGTTGGGAATTACTATTGGTCATTAGTTTCTTTTGTGCTATGCAGACCCCCCACCCTTTTCATTTTTGATGAAAAGACAAAACTCTGCAACAATAGTGTTCCAATAATGTTCATTGTATAAGTGTGCCCACCTTGTAATGTACAACTCTGCTTGTTTGTTTTTTTCCATTTGATTGCTGATATTTGTTAATGATTTTTAAAATAATATATTATTTAAAAAAGAGAGGGGTCAGGGTCAGTAGTTCTGAGCCCATTTCCTCTTCCACTCATGTGTTGGATCTGTACAAAATACAAACATTAACTTAATAAAATACTGTATCAAGCCACTTAAGCCGGATAAAACCAAGCCATTGAAAGCATATCAATCTGATACATGAACAAATGTATTATCTAAAAATTAAATGTGAGGTACTCTACTGCACCTTCTTAGGGAGCTAATTACAATACTTTCAGGCCACCACATGCACAAGAAAAGACCTGCTTCTACAGCAGGAATGCACAACCCGCAGCCAGCGGCGTCTCCTGGAGTTGTCTCCACAAGTGATTTACTCCAAGCTGGCTGTGTTTGGAGGTCGTTAGGAATACATGATGTTGCGGCCATCCAGCAGCCAGCCCAGAGCTTATCATGGAAAAAATGGATTTCCTGAGACTCCTTAAAGTCTGATTCTTTTCCTTAAGTCAGGTTCCCTGCGGTATTGTTGTTATGTGCCCCCAACCCCCACATTTACCTTGGGTATGCTAGCCCTGCCCAGGGGTGTGCCTTTCATCATGACCCCGGTCAAGGAGTGTTTAGGGATGGATGAAAGTCACTTACCTGTCCTCGAAGCTTGTTCGTGGTGGGGGGGAGGCGCTTCGCTGCTCCCCCCGCGAAGTTCAGGCCAGGGGGGGAGGCTTCCCGCCTCGCCCGGCTGAAATTCAGGCCGGGGGGAGGCTTCCCGCCTTGCCCAGCTGAAATTCAGGCCAGGGAGGAGGCGCCTCGCCCGGCCGCGAACTAAAAAGTAAAAAAAAAATGCCCCCGTGATAGGCTACGTGACGATTAACGTAGCCTATCACGGCTAGATCTGCAAAGTCAGCCGTGATAGGCTACGTTAATCGTCACGTAGCCTATCACGGGTGACTTAAAAAAAAAAAAAAAGTGCATACGCTAATGGCAGCCCCCATAGGGAGCCGCCGTTCGCGTTCCTTATTTGGTCGCTGTAGTCTACGTAAAGATTTACGTAGACTACGGTGAAAATAAGGGCAATGCAAATAGCGTTGCCCTTATTTTCGCCGTAGTCTACGTAAATCTTTACGTAGACTACAGCGACCAAATAAGGAACGGGAATGGTGGCTCCCTATGGGGGCCGCCATTATCCGTACGCGCTTTTTTTTTTTTTTTTAAGTCACCCGTGATAGGCTACGTGACGATTTACATCACGGGGGCGTTTTTGTTTTTTTTTCTTTGATTGGAATGGCAGCGGCGGCAGCCGGTCAAAAGACCGGCTGCTGCTCCCGCCCCGGGCGAACACCCGCCGAACCGCCGGCCGGACCCGCCGCCGGGAGGGACATTCGCCAAAGGTAAGTCCCGTCCCGGGGGGGGGTGCGGGGGGCGGGGTGTGTGCGGAGAATTTCTCCCCGAAACTTGTTCGGGGGGCCGAACACGTTGGCGCTCAGCCCCCCGAAGTTTCGGGGAGAAATTCTCCGCCAACCCTAGGAGTGTTTCCTGTCCCTCCTGTGTTTCCCATCCCTGACTTTCCCAGCACAAACCAATTAGTGTCTGTGTACTCAGAAGTAGCTCCTATTGTGCACAGTGAGGTTTGTTCCTGAAATGCAGGTGCATCTGGAGCTTCAGGGAAAAGGAGAAAGGGGACACACTGTGTTGCTTTAATGATTGTTGCTCTAAGGAAGTACAGCAGGGGGTGGGGGAAGAGAGAGAGAGGGTGATTTCTGTCGAGACAGGGGAAGAAACCTCCCATGATTTAATCAAAGGAGAAAGGGGAGAGAGCCTGGAGTGGGGGGGGGGAGCCTCTCTTATTGGTTGAGCAGCCCCTGCACATCAGATGATGTTCACTCCAACCTTCCCACCCTACCTGGAAGTATGTTCTGTGAAGCGACTTAGTGGTGCAATACATTTGCTCGTGGAGCCCTGCATTGACCAAAGCTGGCTCCTTGAAAAAACTGGGTAAGCCACCATTGGCAGTCCTTCCATCTCCTTCCATTGTGATGGAGAAACTCCCCTGGAGTGGCCTGTGAAGTCAGTGGCATCCCACCCACATTTTCCTGGAGCCCAGCTGATCTGTCCACCAGCTTCTCCCAAGGCCCTGCCCCCTCTCCCAACAGGGAAAAGCTCTTATCTCCATTCAGCTGATCAGGGATAAGAACTTTTCCTTGATGAGAACTGTAAAAGGCTCCCTTTCTCATCTCTCAGCTGCTGATCAGAGGTAAGAATTTTTCCCTGCTGGAGCCTGGGGAGGTAACTGCTGAGTGATTTAGTCCTGCCTAGTTCTGAATAGACATGCAGAGGCTTGGTAGCTGGGATGCTATTTGAAAGTGCTATTGAGTGATTCTCCACTGCACTAGTGGTGGCTGAGAAACTACATGCCCACTATTGGCAGAATGTGTATGCATGTGTTTGTGTACATAGGCATCCCCCTCCCCCAGCAGACCCTGGAGCCAAAAAAGTTGTGCACCCCTGTTCCAGAGTGAGGCATAAACCTTCAGCCTCAGCTGAACCTAAGGCCACAGTCCTTAAGCACCACTGAACTCAGTAGGACTTGCTTCCAAATAAACATTCATAGAATTGAGCTGCACATATTGTGGTTGAAAGTGGGTTGTTATTGAACTATGGGTTGTTTCATAGAATCATAGAATAGTATGGTTGGAAGGGGCCTACAAGGCCATTGAGTCCAACCCCCTGCTCAGTGCAGGAATCCAAGTCAGAGCATCCCTGACAGATGGCTGTCCAGCCTCGTCTTGAATGTTGAACCATGTTGTCTGAACCTGAGACATTTTCTGCAGGGTGGCTTGTTAACCATGCAGTGGGGCTTGTTAACAACCCAGGGTGGCTTGTTAACTACCCTGAACTACCCAACATCAAACCATGGGATCTCAAGGTGGGTTGTTCAAGAACAATAAGCCACACTGCATGGTTAACAAAACACCCTGTGGAAAACGTCCTGGGTTCAGGCAACACGCTAAGCCATGGGTCAACAAGCAACCCATGGTTCAACAACAACCCACACTCAACCACTAAAAGGGGGTTAGCGTCTTGTGCGAACCTAGTAATTATTATTACATCTCATTAGCTTTAATTATATTTAGGGCACAATCCCATGCATGTTTGGACAGAAAAAAGACCTACAACTGACCCACCCAGCTCTTCCTAGAGATGCAGGAAACCAAAACTGGATTGTTTTTGTTTTTGCATGCCAAGTATGAGCTATGACCCATCCCTTCTCAGCTTTATGTCAACCCCATTGAAACTTCCACTTTTCAACCTTATTATTAAGGGCTTTTCCCATTATGCCACTTTGAGGTACCACACCCCAAATATAGACAATCACCAAAGGAAAACATGATTCTTTGTTCTAATCTCCATTGTCATTTCTGCCTGATCTCATCTCAGTTTCTCATACATGGTAAAATTTTCAGATTATCCAGTTATTTTTGGACTTGTAATGGCTGGTAGAATAGTGAACAAACCAGTTTCACAAAGCTAGTGACTGTTTATTTTTCCACCCATCCTTACAGATTTTCCATCTGTTCTTCCCTGGCTTTGGACAGCAATACTCTCTAGAGACTTATTGCTAATATCTGCTTGAGCTTATCCCATTCAAGTGGCAGAGAGCAATTATTTTTATGGTAAAGATATGAGGCTTCATGTATGTACAGTAACCAAATTGATTCAGTTCATTTCATCTCATGGGACCATTATGCCAGCTCTTATTTCTGAACTTCAGATTATAATATGCAAATAGGGCAGGTCTGGTTCATCTAGGAAAATGCCACAGGTAGTGAACAAATTAAGTTGTTCTAGGGATGGGAGAGAAATTTGTTTGGTTAGCATTTTAATGCAAATTTATTTCACATTAGAACCAATACGCAGACAGAAACTCAGTTGTCGCTTGGAATTTCCACTTCTCTGAATTTTGCAATGGAGTTCTCCAATCAAAAAATGTGTACAAAAATGTTAATATTAAGGAAAGGTGCACAGAAAATGCATATATTCAAATTGGTTGCAAAAAGTTTCTATGTTAGGCACAATTATGCACAAAAATCCTTATGAATTATCATGGAAACTTAAGAAAAAGAATCGCAGAGTTTGGGATGAATTGAACATAATATTGGAAGAATTCTCAAAGTCTGGGACAAACCAAAATGAAGACTGGGGGGAAAAAACAGAGAAACTGAGAGAAACTGAAATTGACAGATTTATCTGTCTCTAAATTGGGCATCCAATTTAGCAGTGCTGGATCCAGTGGCTCCTGCAGCCCAAACAATGAACTTGTCTTCCAGGAGATATGATATTCTTGCATTAACTGTTCTAACATTCCTTCACACTGTAGAGTGCCCCAAAACCAGAATCCAGGTTGAGACTATGGATAGGAGTGGGTTTTGTTCTTAAAGGCTGGGATCACCAGCGGCTGATAGAGCACCCCAGTGATTCAACCCTTTATTCTCTCCCCCCATCCCCAAATAAGTTGCCATACATTCCTATGGGGAAAAATGAAGTGTTGTTCTTTGGGATAACACTGCAGTGAGGGCAATTGACAAGAGATTGCTTGAACCTCATTAACGAGAAGGCTGCACCACACTAGGGCATCCTTACAATATACCAGCCTTCCTGAACCTGGTGCCTTCCAGATGTGTTGGACTACAACTCCAATTGGCCAAGCTGGCTGAGGGATGCTGGGAGTTGTAGTCCAACACATCGGGAGGGCACCAGGCTGCAATATACACAATCACAGGCAATAATATATTAAAAAGACAGAGACAGCAGACTACATTAAAAATATATATATAATTACTGTGCCAAAGGGATGATGGCTACTGTAAATTAACACTGTTCGTACTTTCTGCATTTCATTTCCCTCAGACCTCACTGTTTACAATTCTCACCACCACCGTGTGTGTATATATTATACACGTGGAGCTCAGGAAATAGCTCATGCACCTGATGAAGTGGGCACTAGTCCACGAAAGCTTATGCCACAATAAATTTGTTAGTCTTTAAGGTGCCACAAGACTCTTTCTTGTTTTTGCTGCAGCAGACAGACACAGCTGCCCCTCTGGAAATGATCCCTAGAGGATGACTCATGTGAATCACAAAAAGGAAATTGTTTCTATTCTAACAGATTCTGTTCCAGGAAATATGTATTTTGAGAGTGAGTTCAGTTATTGATTGATTTATTACTCCCCATGCAACCTGGGCAGCCCCACCAACTTTTCCCGGCAGCCCAGCGGTTAGCCTCCACTTCCCTCAGCAAACCCGAGACAGCTGGGACTGCTACTTCCACAACACTAATGGGGAAGCAGTGATCCCAACCTGAGTTGGGGAGGGGGGGGGGAGGTTAGTTTTGTGTGTGTACACGTGCATATGGAGGCAGCCTTGGTGTCCTGCTTTCACTGCAGCAGACTCTGAGTATAGGGCCAACACAGAAGCAGTGCAACGAAGCCAGGACAGGAGTGGTCCAAATAACAAGCAGAGGTCAAAACACAGGCAACCAGTGAGATACGTTTGGCACTCCAGGGACAGAGTTGATAGGGAGTCCAAAAGTCAGGAATACAGTCCATCAATCACAGGGCAAGGTACGTTGCATGGGAGATGATGAATGATGTTGTTCCAACACTGGCTAGGTCTACAGTGAAGGCGTTTAACCCCAAAGCCTGCTGAGCCCCATCCAGAGCTCAGCTGCTGTAATCAGAGCTCCCTCTTCAGAGCCCTACTCCTGAGGAGTCCTTCTCCACAAGTGAGCACACCTACTCACTGGAGCCCCACTGGCCTGTCACTTGAGGTGACGATGGTCCTGGGGGCCAGGGGGTGCTCGGCCTCAGAGGCAGAATCCCTCCATCTGACAGGCATGGACCTGCAACCATCACCCCTGAGGGCCCAGGCTCCTGCTGGTCTGGTGGCAGCACCTGATCTGGGGTGCCCTGGGACTCTGGGGGCTCCAGCTCCTCCTCTGAGGAGGACTCCTCCAGTGGGGACATGACACTCCGCGCCAAATGTTGCCCACCCCTGGTGTACAGGCATTTGTTTTCTTTCAGCTGGCATCTCACTCTACAATATTAAAATGAGTGAGAATTCATTCCCCATCCTGCAATCATCCCTTAAATCAGCCTACCCCAACCTGGTGCCCTCTCAGTAACTTGGATTACAACTCCAAGCATCTGCAGCCAGGCTGGCTGAGGGTGCTGTGAGTTGTAGTCCAATACATCTCGAAGGCACCAGGCTAGGGGGAGGCTGACTTATACTTCTTGGCCGACCAAACTAATCACCCCAGCCTTTCCTCCTTTTGTGTTCATGGAAATGAAAGAAAAGAAAAGCCAGTTGTCCCTACCTTGTGCCGCCTGGCACAAGAAAGGCAGGGACACGACTGAACTCACCAAACCGCCCTTTTTATTTTTCCTTTTGTGTGACATTGCCATGTGAAACAATCATAGAATCATAGAATAGTAGGGTTGGAAGGGGCCTACAAGGCCATCGAGTCCAACCCCCTGCTCAATGCAGGAATCCAAGTCAGAGCATCCCTGACAGATGGCTGTCCAGCCTCGTCTTGAATGCCTCCAGTGTGGGAGAGCCCACCACCTCCCTAGCTCATTGGTTCCATTGTTGTATTGCTCTAACAGGCAGGAAGTATTTCCTGATGTTCAGCCAGAATCTGGCTTCCTGTAACTTGAGCCCATTATTCCGTGTCCTGCACTCTGGGATGATCAAGAAGAGATCCTGGCCTTCTTCTCTGTGACAACATTAGAAGTGCTTGAAGAGTGCTATCATATCTCCCCTCAGTCTTCTCTTCTCAAGGCTAAACATGCCCGGTTCTTTCAGTCTCTCTTCATAGGGCTTTGTTTCCAGTCCCCTGATCATCTTTGTTGCCCTCCTCTTAGCCCTCTCCAGTTTGTCTGCATCCTTCTTCAAGTGTGGTGCCCAGAACTGGACACAGTACTCCAGATGAGGCCTAACCAGTGCTGAGTAGAGGGGAACTAGTACTTCCCAGGATTTGGAAGCTATGCTTCTATTATTGCAGCCCAAAATAGCATTGGCCTTTTTTGCAGACACATCACATTGTTGGCTCATATTCATCTTTTGATCAACAATAGTTCCAAGATCCTTCTCGCTTGTACTGTTGTTGAGCCACGTATCCCCCATCTTGGAACTGTGCATTTGGTTTCTTTTTCCTAGGTGCAGAACTTGGCATTGATCCCTATTAAATGTCATTCTGTTGTTTTCTGCAAAGCACTCCAGTCTATCAAGATCACTTTGAATTTTGTTTCTGTCTTCCAGGGTATTAGCTATCCCGCCCAATCTTGTGTCGTCTGCAAATGTGATCAGCATTCCCTGCACCTCCTCCTCCAGGTCATTAATAAAAATGTTGAAGACCACTGGGCCCAGGACTGAGCCCTGCGATACCCCGCTCGTTACCTCTCCCCAGTTTGAGAAGATCCCATTGATAAGCACTTTTTGAGTCCGATTCTGTAGCCAACTGTGGATCCACCTGATCATTGTTTCATCTAGCCTACTTTGAGCTAGTTTGCTCATCAGGAGATCATGGCGCACTTTGTCAAAAGCTTTGCTGAAGTCAAGGTATATGATGTCTACAGCATTCCCACGGTCTACAAGGGAGGTTGCTTGATCAAAAAATGAGATCAGATTTGTCTGGCAGGATTTGTTCCTGACAAATCCATGCTGGCTTGGAGTCATCACTGCATTGTTTTCAAGGTGCTTACAGATGGATTGCTTTATCATCTGCTCCAGAATTTTCCCAGGGATTGATGTCAGACTGACTGGTCTGTAGTTCCCAGGTTCCTCTTTTTACCCTTTTTGAAGATAGGGACAACATTAGCCCTCCTCCAGTAATCTGGCACTTCACCCATCTTCCATGATTTCTCAAAGAGAATAGACAGTGGTTCTGAGAGTTTTTCTGCCAGTTCCTTTATTACTCTAGGGTGCAGTTCATCTGGCCCTGGAGATTTGAACTCATTCAAAGTAATTAGGTGTTCCTTGACCATATGCCTATCGATCTCAAGCTGCAATCCTACCCCTTCAGCCTGTATTTCGCCTTTGCCAGAGGGGGTCATAGACCCTCTTTTGGGAGAAGACTGAGCCAAAGTAGGAATTGAGCACCTCTGCCTTTTCTTTGTCATCTGTTATCATGTTGCCATCTTCATTTAGTAGTTGAACCACCATGTCTTTCCTCTGTCTTTTACCATGCACATATCTGAAGAAAGCCTTTTTGTTGCTTTTAGCATCCCTCGCTCACCTCAGCTCGTTCTCAGCTTTAGCCTTCCTGACGCCATCCCTGCAATTCTGTGCTACCTGCCTGTACTCTTCCTTTGTTGCTTGGCCTTCTTTCCACTTCCTATATGTGTCCTTTTTCGTTTTCAGGTCATCTCTAAGCTTTTTGTGAAGCCACATTGGCTTCTTCTGTTGTCTTCCACCTTTTCTTCTTGTTGGAATTGTTTGTGATTGTGCCTTGAGAATTTCCTTTTTTAAAAGCTCCCACCCATCTTGGACTCCTTTTCTCGTTAGAGTCGCTTGCCATGGGACCTTACTGATCATTGTTCTGAGTTTATTAAAATCAGCTTTCCTAAAATCCAGGGTACACGTTTGACTACACTCAGCTTTTGCTTCCCTTAGAACCAAGAACTCAAGTATAACATGGTCGCTTTCCCCCAGAGTTCCTGTAACTGCTACTTTATCCACTAAGTCATCTCTGTTGGTTAGGTTCAAGTCAAGGATAGCCAATCCTCTAGTTCCTTCCTCTACCTTCTGTAGGAGGACGTTATCCGCCACACAAGTCAGAAATTTCCTGGAGGGGCCATGTTTTGCAGAATTTGTCTCCCAACAAATATAGGGGAAATTGAAGTCCCCCATTACTACTACATCATGCTTCCTTGAAACATTGGCTATTTGCTTTTCAAAAGTTTCATCCTTGTCTTCTCCTTGATTGGGTGGCTGGTAGTAGACTCCGACCACCAGGTTCCTTTTATTCTTTGCTCCATTTATTTTGATCCAGATGCTCTCGATGGGGCTACCAAGCTCATCCTCCTGTATTTCTGTGCAGAGTCAGATAGGTATTTTCCACATACAGTGCAACCCCACCTCCCTTTCTGTTCCTCCTGTTCTTTTTGAACAAGTTATATCCTTCAATTGCTGTATTCCAGTCATGAGAGTCATCCCACCGAGTCTCAGTTATACCTGATTATACCAATGAAGTCACTCCTTTTATTTAAAATGGGAGGTTTCCTTCCTTCCTGCCGTTCACATCTATCCTGGAGGAGCAAACAGCTTCCAATACATTTTAGACAAAGACAAAGTACAAAAATAAAAGTAAAAGTCATTACATGTGGGGAACCTTGTAGGCTGCTCAAAGTCCATTGAAGCAGACAGAATGGAAGCAGCCACTGAGTACAATTGCAGCCATGCTGCACAAAAGAACAAAACAAAACCCTGTTTGTGCCCACAGGCTCTTGACTTGGGTAAGGCACACTCTACTCTGTGTGGTGTTTAGGTAGAAATTGCAGAAGTATTTATTTACTTACAAATTTCTTAGGATTCCTCAGTCAGCCATGTAGGACTTTTTTCTGTCTAAACATACATAGGATTCTGCCCTTAGACGTCTTTCTCAAAAAAGATTCAAGGCAATTTACAACAGAATTCAAAAATACAACATTTAGAACAGCACAAACATCCAGATCATACTAAAATACAACCAAACCATAAAACAACATAGAACATCAGTGACAACCACTGACGCAGAAATTATTAGAGCTGTGTGCAAATGGCCTCTTAAAATTCTCCAGCCTATTTGTGGGCAGAGAAATTGGGGGAACAATTTCTCTGAATTTCTCCTAGGGGGAAATTCTCCAACAGTTACTCACAGATTGGCAGGGGTTGTGACACAGGTTCTTTCTTCTTTCCTAAGGGTTTTTGGTTTATTGCACTGTTTCTGTAGGTGGCAACAACATCAACTGCATTGAGGCTTCCACTTTTCTGAGGCAGAGTTTTTAATTTCTTTTGGTGGTATTTTTGAGCTTACCTAATCACTGTGAGGCGGCCAAAGGTGCTGTGTGTGCTTTCTCTCTCTATTACACACCTTTCCATTGGTCTGCAGCCTCCAGGCCACCTGCACTTTCTGAAATGAGAACGCCCCATGGGAGGAATTGCCTCATGCCGTCTTCCTCATGATGGCTTTAATTGAAGTGCGGGAAGCTGAGGAGGCTACAGGCTGCCACAGAGATGACTGTACAATGACAGACAGGACACTCCTCAACCACCTCATCAGTTAGGTAAGCACAAGAACCCCAAACCCAACCCATGAGAATTTCTCCAAAATTTCTCCTCCTTTGAATTTCTTTTTGAAAGCAACTTCTTTTCTATCAAAGCGAATTAGAATGGTTGAAAAAAATGTTGGAGAAATTTTGGGCACAGCACTGGAAATTATGTTACATATCACTTAAGCTTTGGCCTGGGTTAGTGGGAGGAATCAATGCCAAAGGTGGTAGTAGTAGCAGTAGCAGTAGTAGAAGTAAACATCTAGATTTAAAAATAATGGAGCAAGACTTTATGCTAAATCATGCAACGTCCATATAGGATGACCAACACGCCTAACCCACTTGCTTTTTGCAGCTGATCACGCTGCAGCAGTAGCTGTCTGCTTATCTTTGGGAGAGAAAGACAATCGGGAGTTCTACACCAGCCTAAAATCCTGCATTTAAAACAGGGCTTTCCGCTTCCGTTTTAAATGCAGGATCACAACTGATTCCCTTGACACGCGCTTCCTTCTCTGTAGATGGCCGTTCTCATAGGTTATGCTTCCGTGAAGAGACATTACACACGCTCCAGGTTCAGCGACACTTGCTCCTGGGTTCCTGCCCCTTTCCCTCCCCTTGCACATTACTGGTGGATGGGGACAGACACGCAGACAGCCGCTCCCCACAGATCTCCCCGGGCCCCGCCTCCCCCTTCCATGCTTTTGGCCAGTCCCTGCCACTCTGCCCCTCTGCTGCTCCTCCACTCTGCTGCCCCCCCCCCCGCCACCATGTGCTGCCGCACTGCTGCTCTGTTTTGAACTGGCAGGCTGAAAATGGTGTGGAGCCAAAATGGCTCAGGTGCGGGAAGGCTGAACACCCATCAGACCTTCGTCACCGCCTTTGACATCATGACCACGCCTCCAGCAACCACACCCAGCCCTTCATTCGCGCTAGGGGAGAAATACATGGGGAGGACATGGCGCTCCATTTGCACATATCTGGAAAAATACCCCATTTTTTCCATTTGAGGCAAACATAGGATAGGTGGGAGGAAATAGTGGAATAATGACTGGACAACGACGATGTCATGTGATGGACCCGCACAATTCAGTGAGTGAGCAACCAATGAGAGATGAGATCCCATAGTACAAAGCCAGCTTTTCCCAATCTGCCTTTTATGCTAGGCTTCTGTGTGCGTGCGCGCACACACACGTGTGCGCTGCTCTTCTGGTTTCTGCTCACAACAAAATCAGAGTGAAAACACTTTAAATTGAAATGCCCTGAATGGTGAGAAAGCCCAAATCATGAGGATTTTTAAAGAGCAGGGAGCAGGAGAAACACACCTGCTCCAATGTGTCTTCTCAAGACCGTCCTGCAGCAGCAGGTCTGTATGCTTCTCAGCAACATCTGGCCAGCCAATGCAGGACCACATCAACCGTTAAGGCTTCAAAACTATATGTATTTACTTGTGAATAAGTCCCACTAAATTCAATGTGGTTTACTTCTGAGTAGATATGTATAGGATTGCATTGCTAGGCTGCAATCCTAAACATGCTTACCAGGGCCCCATCGATATGGCACCGCTTTGACCCCCCACCCCGTCGCAACTGAGCAGCAATGCAGCTTCCAGTCACCATGCCCTGTGATACAATGTGCCGTGCACTTCCCTAAGAGATTCACTGTGCCCTTTTTTTGCCATTATACTGAAATGCGCAGCTGTGCAGTCCCATGAGTGTGAGGGTGCAACACTTCAGTGGCTGTTTTTGTTTTGAGGGGCTCTGCTGTGTCTTTCTGACCCTGTTTTAGATAAAAATTGGGTGTTTTCTGCTCCTTCATTTCTGCACCATCGGTTTGTCAGTTCCCCAGCCTGAGACCCTCGTGATGGTTCACACTCACAAGTGTGAGCACTACATGCCTAGCTGTTATAGAAATTTCAGTTGTAGTATGTCTGTTATCCCATGATTTTATAAGCTAGGCTATGTCTGTTTTACCTCAGTGTGAGACTGCCATGCTAAACAAAGACACAGCGCCTTATCAGAGACTCAAGAATGCCAAGAATGTGTTTACTAGAGTACAAGGCTACCTCTCTGCGCATGCCTAGATATGTCAAAGGTGCTGCCTGTCTTCTGTTTCCCTCTCAGCTAGACAAAGAGATTAGTACAGCGCAAGCGTAAGACAGCCCCAAAGGTCTTGCCTATATAAACTTTTGAATCACATCACTTGATTGTAACCTTTGATGGAGCGTTAGCCCCAAGGGTTGCCTTATTCTGCAGAATAAAATCGTGTTGGACCAGATCTCTGCCTCCTCTCGTTCTTGGTAAATGAATTTGAAGGTCTACCAGGGAAAAGAACACAATTTTTGTAACAAATTTGGCGACCGCGAAGGACAGCCCTGTGTGACCTGGGAGCTGGGCAAACGCTGGATCAACCCAAGCGGAGGGCGCCCTGGACCTTGTTTGGTTCACCGTGAGGTTTGAGGCAGCTGTTGCCTGGCAACCCAGCTAGCAAAGGACTCCTGAAGAGACGAGGCGAGTGGCGGTCTTTGGAGGACAGGACGAAACGCTGTCCGACTCTGGGGTCGTTTGGAGGCTGAGCTACGAGGTAAGTCGGATCGCACTGTCTGGGCCGTCTGGGGAGTGCAAATCTCCCATTCTTGTCTAACTGAGCCTTGCTTAAGCAGCAGTTGGGAAAGAAAAAATAAAAAAAATTGGCTGACAGGATAGGATCAAAACTTTCGTAGGAGAAAATAGCCAAGACCCACTGGGATGCATGCTTAAGAATTTTAAGTTGTTTAATGACAAAAGATGAGCTCATAAAGTTTTGTAATGGGGAATGGGTGACATTTAGTGTTGGCTGGCCAACTGGGGGAAGCTGAAAAAATGTTGGGTCCAAGGTATATAATAAAGTGATTGTTGATAACCATGGGGATCAGCTGCCTTATATTGATGCTTGGCAAATGTGGATATTGAAAAATCCTGACTGAATAAGAAAACATAAAGGTCAATATTGTAAAGTCATGATGGTATGCTCCGAGATGAAGCCCAAAGCCCCTGTTCTCCCTGACTCAAGCCCCACGGAAAGAGCTTGGAGATTAAGAGATCCTGCCCAAGGCTCCCTGGGTTTCCCCTGCCCTAATCGGCCTGTTAGGTTGGGAGGAGAGGTTGCTGGGGGGAGGAGGGAGAGAAGCCCCCCCCCCACGGAGAACCCATCTGTTACATCCCCACGTCTCGCTCGGTCTAGCTCCTTCTAAGTTGAAACATCTTCCAGTGTATTCAAGTTTGTTAGAGGAAGCAAGAACAGCTACAACAACAACAACAAAGTTGTAAACTCTGAAGAAAGAGATTTGTTCGAAGTCTTAAAGACTGTGGCAAAATTAAAGGAACAAAGACAGAGCAATGTCTGGGTCTGTGTAAGCTTATGTCTGCCAGTCTATTGAGAGCAGAGCTAAGGGGGGGTTGCCCGGCCCCACCAGAAGATGTCTGTAAGGACCTAATAGAAACAGTAAGATTTGCAAAAGAATTGCCCAAGTTAAAGCATCACAGCTGGAAAGCTGAGCAGACCTTGCTCTTATCTGTCAAAGAATCTAAAAGAGGTGTAAGGTTACACCTTCCACTCTTAAATTAAAGAAAAGACAGACAGCCTTTGCTAACATCCCATTTTTATTGCCCAAAGCTTTTTGTTTGGATCCATTATTGTTTGGATTTTTGAGAGGCACTCTGCACATGGATTAGAACTTTAGACTGTTAGAGATTTGCCATGAACAGTACTGTGAGGCTTGTCATAGCCATAAACTCCGGTTGTTGTAAATTGTGTGTTTGTTTGTGATCAGCTCAGTGCACAGTTTGATTTGTAACTTCAACACTCAGATAAAAAGCTGTATTTCCAAGGCTTTGAGAGATTCACAGACTACAAAGGAAGCAGCCTTCAAAACGTTCAAAGAGAAACTACGAAAGTTAGTTTCCGTTTAGAAAAAAAAGGGGGCCAATAAATTGTATTGAAAAATGAGAGAGGAAAATTCCCCCTCCCCTTCTCCTGTGGCATCTCTAAGCCCAGCTGTGCTTCTAAAGCCTGAGAAAGTTCCTGCCCCACGTGTTCCAGCTCTTTCTCAAAATCTGAACTGTCTGGACACTCTAAATGCTCAGAGGCAAGCTTGTCACTCTGTCAAAATTCATAAAGTGTGGAGTTGCCGATGCAAAAATGGTGGCTTAAAACTTTTTGCATATATAAAAATGCCCTTCCCTTGATCTTAATGGGCCCTGGCTGTGTAGCCAGAAGAACAGTATGATTGCCAGATCTGCTCCACCATGCCCTGCAATGAAAAAAAAAAAATGTTTTTCAGTCATGCTGTTAGATTTCAATGGTGTAAAGCAGAAAAGGCAAGAAAAAAAAAAGAGAAAGTTGCAGAAGACTGATGGGGCAGCAGCAATGTCTCTGCCCCAGTTGATAGAGATTGCTTATAAGGTGTTTGTGAATAGTGAAAAAGTAGAGAAGAAGGAAGCAGATAAGAAGGGCAGACAGAACACAGCTTTGATTGCAATGGCAATCACAGGGCAAGTCCCTGATTGGGCAGATAAAGTTTTAAAGAAAGATTTTGGGAATCAGAGAAAGCTGCATTTGGGAAGAAATGAATGCGCTTACTATAAAGAGAAGGGACATTGGCGAAAAGACTGCCCAAAGCGAAAGGGGAAGAAGAGGGGGGCGATGGTGGCCATAAAAGGGAAAGAGGACCAGCTGTGGGTGTCCTTGCTTCAATATTCAAATGACCTTCTTCTGGCCACCAAGACAGAGGACTCATGTGCTAAAGCTACTATCTCCCTCTTGCAAGAATTAAACTTGAAAAGCTATAAAGTGTCAAGAGAAAAGGCTCAGATTTGCCAGACCCATGTCACCTTCTTGGGCTACCTGATTCGAAAGGGAACCAGAGACCTGAGCACTGCTTGTTTGGACGTCATACAGAAGACACAGAGGCCTACAGACCCTCGAGAGTTGCGAGCCTTCCTTGGGCTCACCGGGTTTTTTTTTTACAATGTGGATACCTGATTATAGAGGGAAAGCGAAACCCCTGTATGAAGCTTTGACAAAAAAAATATATCATCCACTGAAAATGGACAAATAAAATGGAAAAGGCTTTTCTTAAGCTGAAGCAAGCCTTGGTGTCGCCACCTGCTCTGGCCTTACCAGATCCCGACAAACCGTACCGGCTCTATGTACATGAAAATAAAGGAGTGGCATCAGGGGTTTTGACCCAAAGGACAGGTCCTTCCTGGAGACCTGTAGGATACTACTCGAAGACTCTGGATCCAACCGCAAAGAGATGGCCTGCTTGCTTAAGGGCTGTGGCAGCAACTGTGCTTTTATCGGTCACGCCAGTCACGCTATGAGATCTCCCTGCTTTCAAGCCCAGGCCTCATCCTGCCACCTTGCTCCCTAAGCCAGATCTAAATTGTCATGACTGTTTAAAAATTTTAAGTCAGGTGACTCTGATCAGGCCTGACCTCACTGATTCCTTGTTACCAAAGCCAAACCTTAAGGTGTTTGTAGATACACAAGATGTGCAGTAGTTACTCTCGAAAAAGCGCATGGAAAGAGTGCCAATCCCGAAAAAATAAGAGGCAATGCTTTGGCAGATAAGGCTGCAAAAGAAGCTGCACAAATGAGAAGTGAGGAGGTGCATTATGAAAGAGACCTAATCCCATATTTGAGTACAGATTTGGTTCCAATCTACTTTCCAGCTGAGCATGAGAGAGCTCTTGAATACAAGGCAAAGCAAACTAAAGATGGATGGTAGATAGTCCCAAGAGGCAAAGTGTTCATATCCAGGCCTCTTCTGAGCTTTATAGTGAGAGACTTGCACCAGGCTACACATCTAAGAAAAATTGCAATAGAAGATCTACTCGTGAGACACAGTGTAGCCCCTAAATTAAAATGGCCACAGGCCTTGCCAATCGCCTTAACTCGAATACAGTGCACCCCCAGGGGAAGTATTAAATTGACACCGTTTAAAATGTTATATGGGCGCCCACCTCAGATGTTACCTATGGCTGATAGCTTAAATATAAACTTAAAAGTAAGGGCTTTAAAGATCCATGAATATGTTACTGCCTTGTAGTCTGTTTTGTCTTGTCTTCACAGGTTCGCAGCACCATACGAATCCTTGCCTTTAGATGCTCCAGTGCATAATTTCAGTCCTGGTAATTAGGTGCTGATCCAGTCCTGGAAAGATGAACCACTTACTGAAAAATGAAAGGGTCCATTCCAGGTTCTACTCACCACTCACACGGCTATAAAAGTCGCTAGAAGAAAGAAGTGGATCCATCACACCCACATAAAAGCATCACCTGCACCAGAGAGGGTCACACTGGAAGCTGACCCACCTGAAGGCCACCGTTAAAGTAGCAAACCACTAGAAAAATAGGGCAACTTATAAAACAAATGAGTAAAAACTGTGATGACACTGTAATAATTGGAAAACAACTGTCAGATTCAGAACCAAACAAGGTAGGGGGTGAACTAGTTACAGGATTGCTTACCCTGGGTTTATACCCAGAAATTATTGCAGAAAAAGTATCCTAGGCTTCACTTGCCATTTAGAAGAGACCATCAGTGCCACAGCCATAATGGTAAGGGCCATGCAATCTGAAATTGAAGATCTCAGCCAGCTAGTGGCCCAGTATCAGTTTGTTTTAGATTATCTCTTAGCACGCCAAGGTGGCTTCTGCACCCTAGTGAAGCAAGGGTGTAGAGTAAAGTTCCATGATTTAAACAAAACCATAGAAGATGAAATTGCCAAACTACAAGATATGATTGGACAGAATTATTCAGGAGCAAGTGATCCTTGGTTATAGTTGACTTCCTGGCTCCCTGATTTTGCATGGTTAAAACAACTTGTAATCAATGCAGTCTTGTTTGTTATGATACTATTGATGCTGGTTTGTGCCTTTAAGTGTGTAGTCCACTGCTGGACCAAAGAGAGGTATGAGATTTAAGAAAAGCCTTTTGAGGGGGGACTGTTATAGAAATTTCAGTTGTAGTATGTCTGTTATCCCATGATTTTATAAGCTAGGCTATGTCTGTTTTACCTCAGTGTGAGACTGCCATGCTAAACAAAGACACAGCGCCTTATCAGAGACTCAAGAATGCCAAGAATGTGTTTACTAGAGTACAAGGCTACCTCTCTGCGCATGCCTAGATATGTCAAAGGTGCTGCCTGTCTTCTGTTTCCCTCTCAGCTAGACAAAGAGATTAGTACAGCGCAAGCGTAAGACAGCCCCAAAGGTCTTGCCTATATAAACTTTTGAATCACATCACTTGATTGTAACCTTTGATGGAGCGTTAGCCCCAAGGGTTGCCTTATTCTGCAGAATAAAATCGTGTTGGACCAGATCTCTGCCTCCTCTCGTTCTTGGTAAATGAATTTGAAGGTCTACCAGGGAAAAGAACACAATTTTTGTAACATAGCCATTGCTCCAAAATGGTGGCTGCAGCCGTGTTGGTCCTCTCCTAAGACCGCCCCCCCCGGCCCTTGGGTACTGAGTCCAAAAACAGCCATTGTGAAGCTGCAAAAATGTGCAAAAGTGTGATTAAATAAATGAAAACGCCCCTCTGTGCCTCTGTAACTGTGCAGCTGCAAAGGGATGGGGAGCGAAGGGGCATCACAGAGTGACGCAGGCACTTTGCACGCCTACAACAACACGCCCACTGTAAGATGCACAGTTAGTTTGGGGAAGGAACAGATGGCCCAAAACTGCGGGGGAACCTACAGCAACCCCCCTAAATTGCAGTAAAACGACTCCTTGGAACTCTTTATCTGGGCGAAAACCACAGATGGCTGTGAAGTTGCGACAGTGTCATCTATCATGAGGGACCTCGACTTGCACCCGCCCCAGAGTAAAAGCCTGGCGTAGATGGGGCCCAGGAAATAAACCCTGTTAAACACAGTGGAACTTGCTTCTGAGTAAACTCACACAGTCTGCTCATGGAAGGCAGTTCTTATAGCCTTATGGTTTCCCTAGCCAATTTGAAGCCGTATGGCTCACTTAGTTTAAAAGTTAATCCATCTTGAATGGTGCAAGATGATAGTCTGCTAATGAGCAGGAATCTATGCTGCACAGAAATATCCTGACACAGAAGCAAGGATTTGGTCGACAAGGAAAGCTAAAATAAATCCTCTGTGAGCCTTTTTCTTGGTAAACCTATGGGAGCATTGCTATATATAGCCCCTGGGACAAGTCTTTTTATTATAACCCCAGGGGTGTTTTCAGTTTCACACATGAAAACTAACAATGCCTTTCAGCTTATCCCACGCTGTGTGTGAATGCATACAGGCATGCTGTTACTGAGAAGCTTAGCCATGATGGCTTTCGCATGCGCATTTTTTTGGCCTCACCCTAGCACCTTGGGTTCCTTTTGTTCTGGAAGGCTGTGTAAGCTGGAGTCTTGGAGGCGGACAGAAACAGAACATTCCTGAAGGTCATGTGCAAGCTATGAGCACTGTATGTGTTTAAAGCTGTGTGACCTGTGTGTCCTCTATTCTAATTGAACTAATAGGAATTGCCCTCACGTGAGCAGGCAAACAAGGGGAGCTCTGGGTATAGCTCCTAAGATGCATCCATTCCACTGGGGCTGAACCCATATTTCGAGGCCTAGAACTTTCCTCTTTGCTTGCAGTACACTACCGTGCTGCCTTGTATACCTAGTAGAACTTCATCCCTGGTGAAGAACCCGTTGTTGCATTTAAGCAGCACATCCATTTCAGTGGTGCTTCCCACAATGGAGTGTGGCCATCTGCCAGAGACACCCAAGGGACTTCCGCTCTATGTGCATATCCGCTGTATTGGGGTGGTGGACCTCTCTGCATCTATGCCCTTGGTGATTCATGGGGACCAGTCCTCACAGTGGGAGTACGCACGCAGCATGACTGCGAAGTATGGTTGGCTTCAGGTTCAGTGGTTCTCCTTTCCTCTGGCCAGGTTAAGAGCAAAGGGCATTTGCAAGTGTCCCAGGCCAGGTGCATCCAGTACTTAGCTAGTTTCCCTCCCTTGCTTCCTTTCCCCAGCTCCCTTGTCTCTTATCCATTTGCTTATCCATTTGCCATTTTCTTCATCTTCGTTAGGATTCTGAGAGGCCTTGTTTCGCTGCTCTCCAACTGAAGCTGTATGTATTGCAACTAGGTAAAGGTGTCCTCAGCCAGTTGTGTCCGACCCTAGGGTGTGGTGCTCATCTCCATTTCTAAGCCGAAGAGCCAGCGTGGCCGGCATGACTGAACACCGAAGTGCATGGAACGCTGTTACCTTTCCCACTGAAATGGTACCTATTTATCTACTTGCAATTTCTTGCTTTCGAACTGCTAGGTTGGCAGGAGCTGGGACTGAAGACGGGAGCTCACTCCATCACACGGCACTCGGGTCTCGAACTGCTGTCCTGCCGACCTTCCAGTCTGCAGTTCAGCGTCTTAACCGCTAAGCCCGCGGCCCCTATTGCAACTAGAGCTGTGCATAAATGGCCTCTCAAAATTCTCCATCCTATTTGTGGGCAGAGAAATTGGGGGGACAATTTCTCTGAATTTCACAGTTTCTCACAGATAGGGCTCACTATTGGCAGGCGTTGTAGCACAGCTTCTTTCTTTTTTCCTAAGGGTTTTAGTTTATTGCAGTGCTCCTGCAAGTGGCAGCATCATCAATTATGTTGAGGCTTCCACTTTTCTGAGGCAGAATTTTGAGTTTCTTTGGGTTTTTGAGCTTACCTAATCACTGCGAGGTGGCCGAGGGTGCTGTGTGCGCTTTCGCTCTGCATTGTGCATCTCTCCACTGCTCTGCACCCTCCCAGACCACCTGCCATTCCCAAACTGAAAAAGCCCCATGGGAGGCCCCATGAAAAAGCCCCATGATGTCTTCCTCATGATAGTTTTAACTGAAGTGTGGGAAGCTAAGGAGGCTACAGGCTGCCAGAGAGACTATTGTACGATGGAAGACAGGACAATCACACACACTCCATGGCCACCTCATAAGTAAAGTAAAGACAAGAACCCCCAACCCAGCCCATGAGAATTTGTCTGACATTTCTTCACCTTTGAATTTCTTTTCGAAAGCTGTTTCTTTTCTATCAAATTGAATGGGGATGGTCAAAAAAATGTGGAAGAAATTTTCAGCACAGCACTAATCGCAACATCATTCCACACGAAGCGGGGCTCTGTCGGTCCCCCATCATCACCATTTTGCAGCCTTTGTCTATGTGGGAATTGTCCCCCCAATTTCTCTGCCCACAATCATCCTTATCCTGGATATGAAGACATTTGTGAATGTTGGTAAATTGTTATCAAAAGCCTCAACCAAACCCAATAGCCACAGTTATTCCCAGCACGGAGAAGTCCACATTGTGCCTGCCTGCCACGTAGCAGAAAGAAGAAGTGGCAAACCTAATTCAGCACAACAAAGTGGCAGAATGCACAGAGATTCAAAGCCATACTTTTAAGGGCTAAGCACTCCACAATTTCTGCCTAGATGGACACATCTGCCAGTTTTGGTTTCTCCCACATTCATTTTTTTTAACTCAAGTTCTTTCCATCCTGAATATGAAGAAATTTACAAATTTTAGTAAATCCTTATAAAAAATGAACTGAAACAAAATTCTTACTTGTCCCTAGTCAGGGCCTCCAAAGATCAACCCACAGTGGCTTTAGTGTCCTCTCTGTTCCTTACTTGGCAAACAAGACCCCCCCACACACCATCTTCTCTTGCTCTTTCGCTGCTGTTAGGAATCATCAGGGAACCAGCCTGCTGGTCCAACGCTGAGGGTGGTGCACTGACCAGATTTTCATTTCTGTAAATACTTGCATTAAAAATAAAAACGAGCATTCTTTGTGCTTAAGTTTTCTCAGTGTTCATGAGCTACTTTCTCCACTTTATCTAAGTACAGCATACAGTCTACAGTGTGCGTGCATGCCACATGTATGCTTAAGATCCTAGTATTTTTGGATCATTTGAGTGCATGTGTATAGATGCATGTTTATGTCCAGGTGCAACAAAAGACACAGGCAGCAGTTCCAGTAACAACACACAAATGTTGTTAGTGCAGGATGGAAAATGGGAGAGAGCTATTTTAATGGGTTCGTGCATTCCAGCCAGTGTATGGTTTATATTCAAATGACAGATGGGGGAGCTTGGTAATGTGCTTTTACAAAACAATCCTTTGTATATCTACTATGCCTCTCTTCAAAAGACATACTCTCAGTTAAGTTGGACTGGGAGGCTGGGGGTTGGACTCGATGGTCTTATAGGCTCCTTCCAACCCTAGTATTCTGTGAAGTCTGCATCGGATTTCGGCCTTGCATATCTACTTAGAAGTAAGCCCCATTGAGTTCAATGGAGCTAACTCCCAGGTAAGTGGGCATACAGTAGGACTGCAGTCTTCCTGTCATGTGTAGGAATGCTCTGAGTGGAGGAAATGTTCAGGCTGCAGAAACTGGTTATTGTTTTTGTTTTTTCACCCCCTCTTTTCTCAGTGGCTAATGAATTTCCTATAAAAAGGAACAATAATTTGGGAAGTCTTTCAGGTCTCTCAGATAATTCATATCTCGATGTTCTCTAGCAAGCGTTGGAAGCGTATGGGCTTTGCTTTGGGGTTTTTCCTCGAGTTCGAAGTGGGAACATTTGTAGACAGTTCCTAAGTTCCCTTTTCCTGCCGTTCACACTGCAGTGGTACTGTCCGCTATCTGGGGAAAACAAAAAGAGAAAGAGAGCCACAGCTCAGTTTTCCTTTCCTGGACGGATACCATGTACCCCTCCCAGCCCAGAAAGCTTACGGAGACTGTCACTGATCAAACTGGTCTCTCTGATGCCACAGGGAGCATCTAGAAATGAACGCGAGAGAGACGAATGTTTTTCTTGAGAGAAGGAGCTGACAACACACTGGAGCTTTCATGCAACATGGCTAGAAAAGCCGAGGGGTGCATTGCAGAAGAGGAAGGTAAGGAAACTCGGGGTGGGTGCATGGGGGTGTGTGTGTTGGAGAGGCGCGGGGGAGGGGTATTTTAAACAAAAGAGCTATAAAATCCTCAACAGTTTTCGTTAATTAGGAAAGCTGATTAGGAGTCATGCTACCATGCAAAACGGTTTCTGCCAGCTAGAGAAAATGAAAAGCATAACTGGGCTCTTTCAAAAGCAATAGTCAAAACGGTCTTCTTGGGAGTAGGACTAAGACAGGTGAACTAGATGCACTACTGGGCGACAAAGTTCCTGTGCCTTGAGAAGTGGCATCATAGGGGGAATTTTGGCCAGTGGTGCTGCTTAGAGAATAGGATTGCAGAGTTAAGAAAAGCTGCACCTACGGAAAATCCTCTCTTCTATACAACGATTCAAAGTACAAGAGCCTGGTTTTCCTTTGCAGCTGGTCAAAACCCTAATCAAGACCTAAATCTGCATACCTCTACTCATGCAAGTAACCCATTTTACGTATAATATTTTTTTTTAAAATGACATGCAGCCTAATCCGAGTATGTCCCACTTTGATCCATGGGGCTTGCTCCCAAATAAGGTCAAATTAGACATGAACAGAATCTCCTGGATTTAAAGAAATAAATGCAGTGATTGGGTCCTTGGTTTTAATCCCCCGCCCCCAGTGTTTTCACCACCTGAAGCTGGTATTTGCCCAGAGGGGATTCACATATAGGTACTGTGCCGGCATTCATCAAACTTCAGCTTGATGGTACAAGCCAAGTGACCTAGACAGAAACATCTGGGATATTTGCAGATGCTAAAAAAAGATGGGGGTATTTTTAAATAATATCTTTAACATCTGTCTTACAATTTTTTTTTAACAGACCTGACAAGTATATTATCTAGCAAAATATATTCAAGAATCACATATGCTGTTTGGTATGTGTGTGTGCACGTGTGAGAAGGAACAATCTGGCGGGGTTTGGGTTCCAGAAAAAGGGTAGACATGGCCAGAGAACAGGCACAACAGCAGCTTCGTCCAAGCGTTGATGTTTCCAATCAATTTCCGTCTCGCAATATAGAGGTGTAGGGCTCAGTTCAACAAGTATGTATGGACTAATTCTGCTGAAATCAATGGTGTTGCATTCACTACTGGGTGTACGTTGCCCTAGTGGATACTGCAGTTACAATCAGACATAGATTCTCTCTCTTTCTCTTACACACACACACACACACACACACAATTACAATGGAAGATCCCTGCATTTTATGATCTGAACTGTTTCTGGGAAAGGTAATACAACTTCTCCCTCTCTCATTCTCCCAGAGATCCATATATTGTAATAGTGAAAGCAAAGCAAATGGGGTGAAATCTTAATGAATAACCCACTGGGGTATCAAACCATTCATGGAATCAAAACTCTGGATACACAAGATTACGTAGATTACAGCCACATGAGGATCTTCCTTATTCAGAGTAGAAAAAACTCAGTATCCAGGGTTCCTTATTTCAAGAGAATGCCCCAAATTCATAAAGAAACATATTAGGTTAGCCTATTTCAGAATACAGCTGTTACATTAAACCAGTACTTCAATTCCATAAGGACCTTTCTTTTTAGAAGTATTGCTCAGTTGACCTTCCATGACTATATGGGAGCACTGCACAGCTGAATGGGTTTCAAAAGCCATAGTGGAAGAAGTGGTTGTGGTGGAAGTGAAGAACCCAGGAGATGGGGGAAGTGGCTGAAATGGAAACGTGAAAGACCATGGCTGTAAGCAGTCCTAAATTCATGTATTAGCAAGTAAGCACCATTGAACTAAATGAGATTCCCTTCTGCTTATGCCACACTGTATGACATGTTTTCAGAAAAAAATAGCACCTTTTCATGCATGGCACTGTCAAAGTGCCTTTGAGCCCCTATCACACCCCACATCTTGTTCTTAGGTAAGTTATTTTTCTTTAAGCCTCACCAGTTTGCCTTCAAGGAAGTGGGTATTTTGTGACTGGCCACACCCACCATGGTAGCCATTTTCTGAAACCCCCCATAGCAGCCATTTTGTGACAGCACCCATAATAACCTCTCAAAAGTTGTGGACCTGGGAGCCCCCCCCCTGCCCCCAAACACACCAAAATGTAGCAGCAAAGATAAGAGTCCCTGTTCTTTCGAACTCAATTCTTATTTTGTGTTTTTGTGTGAAACATAACCCTGGTGATGCAAATCCTAAAGCAAGTGGAGTTCATTGTTCCCATATTGCAGATTGGAAGGGGTTGTGACTGGGAGTGAGTGGCTTATGACAGGCTTGCAGTGTGGGTCACACCGAATACTTCAAGTCAAGCTCAGAGTGGTTTACAAGGCTCCTGCAGTGTTTTCCACACATATTAGACCCCAAGGTGCTCTGTACCCTGGAGAGTTCCTTTAGAGTTCGGACTGGTTCTGACTGAACCCCAGAGTGGATCCACCACCCACTGACATCAGAGCCACCAGCCTCCACTGATTGCAGGTTGGGCTGAAACGGTGATATACAACAAACCTGCCATGTAGTTCATTTTTATACCTCTATTGCAGGTTGGAGGGCTGTGCTGAGAGAGAGTAGCTTACAGGAGCCCTGCAATGTAGTCTGCTGTTAATATAGAAGGCCAGAGGTGGGGCTAAAGCTGGAATAGATTCCCAGTATAAAATCCCCATCCCTCTCAGGTTGTGTTGCAAAGGTCGATCTACTTATATTGCCCCTCCAGACCTTCTCCCAGGCAAAGCAAGCTCTCCATTGCACAGAGAAGCCTCATGCGCCATTGACTTGCTTACAGACTGGTTGCAGTTTTAACTGTTTTAAAAACATGAAATAATTTAATTTTGCACATGAAGTAAGATCCAGCTAGTGCAGGGACTCCTATCTTCAAAGCCAACTCCTCCCACCTGAGATACACTGCAACATTTTGTCGTGGGGCCCCTATTTCACATGTTTAGGCGTGAGTGTTGTTGCTTATGAAGCCAAAAAGCACCCCCAAGGTTTCCAGAAGTACAAAGAAATATTTAGTAAAACAAAACCCTAAGCAAACAAAACGGGGATTATAGAACCTCAGGCCTGGGGGCCAAATCCAGCCCACCTGGGGACCAAATCTGGCCCTCTGGGGTTTCCCAATCACACATTTCCCCCCAACCACCTATCATTTTGTACTTCCCCAGCTTTTGTGCAGATTTTCCTCATTCTAAAATGTTGAAATGTCTCTCCTTGCTTAGTTACTGGCACTAACTGCTTTAAGCTACAATATGCTGTCATTCTGATATATTTGGCCTCTCCCCTTTTGCCTTTGGCCCTGCCCACCACTAGAATGCAGCCCTTGAGAGTTTTTCTGAAATGGAATGTGTCCCTCTGGCTGAAAGAGGTTCTGCATCCTGCCCTACAGGATGAGGAACTGCCCAAACAACCCATGAAGGCTGAGTATGTTCAGTGGCCATGGAATGCTGTCTAGCTGGATAAAAACGGAAAACAAAGTGGGAGGGAGAATGGAATAGAGCATTGTGGAGGACAGCATCACTGACTGACTGGCACAGCGAACAGATGGCCATGCCCCCTTGCCTCTGCTCCACCCCTTTCCACCAACCACTGATCATTTGGTGGTTTCCCAGCTTTTGTGCAATTTTTTCCCACACTCTTAAAAGGTTGAAATGCCTCTCCTGAGGCTCAGCTACTGGCAGGAAGAGCTTTAAGCTAAAATATGCTGGCATTTTTGGCACACCCCTTATGCATTTAGCCTCACCCACCACTGGAATGTAGCCCCTGATAGCTTCTCTGAAATGGAATTCAGCCCTTGGTCTGAAAGAGGTTCAACACCGCTTATCTAAGAAAACATTTTTGAATCTGGACTTGGATAGCAAAATTTGATACAAGCTTTAATTTCAGCATTTTGGTATGAAGAAGGATCTGAGTAACATTCTTTCCTACCATAAGAAGAGCCATTGCTGGATGAGACCCAAGTTCCATCTGGTCCAGCATCCTGTTTCTAACAGTGATGATCCAAAGGAAATAACCAGTAGATACAAAATTAGAATGTATTATCACAATCCAACAATCCATTTTGAGCTGGAATATGCACATCATCAGGGAATAGTTTGTTCCGGTGTAAGGAAAAACTGAAGGCTAAAATTTCAGGGTCTCTACTATTGGATACCTAGGCATACTTACTTTAAACAGCCTCAGCTTGGCCCTGATGTTATCGGTGAGGTTCTTTTGGGGACCGAGTGTACATATTCATTCAGATTTACTTAAATTCTACAAATAAAGACTAAAACAAGGACATGAGCTAAATGCATTTATTAAAGAAAGATAAAATAAAGTTTAACAAGCACACAAACTTTCCACTCAGCAACAAAGCAAAGATAAGGCATACTCACACATCCTACCACTCACATCTGTACTTTACCAGCAAGGGAATCCTCCCGTTTCTGGCAAAGAATTGGAACTTTCTCCACAACACAGGACCTCATAGAGGCCCTGCAACCAGGAGAAAGACAGCCTTGTCCCATTACGCATTCAAACTTGGTGACCTCCTCCTTATTACATGTTTATTTTATTGGTCAACCTCATCCCATACGCCTCATCTCATGACAAATCCCCCCCCCCTCAAAAAAACACATCTTGTTTACTATGAAACAGGTCTAAGTTCTCCTTTGATGTGGTCAACAGCTCCTTCTTCCTCCCCTTTATTTCCAGACAGGGGAATCCCAGACCATAATGTATTGTTATCTATGACCCCTTACTTTTTACCCAGTTTCCTTATAAGGAAGAGACAGTTGATAAGGTTGGAAGGCTGTCTAAACATCTCTTATCAGCATCTAGCAAGCTTCTAATACAGGTGATCTTGCTCCCCTACTTGACCCATTGCACATTAATATTAACCCCCCTATAAGCACTATCTCTTACTCCTTAAACTCTAAACTCCCCGTACCTCATATTGTACTCAAATGTAAATTGCAAGGCCCAAGACAATCCTTACACCAGCTCCAGACTGTAAATGCTCAGGTCCTCCGTAAAGGGTCTGTGTGCAGTGGCCAGCCAGGTGCCCCGAAGCTCACAAGCAAGGGCTGGGTGCAACAGCCCTCACCATTTCTTCGGCCCCATCACTTGGTATGGAGAGGTGCACTGCCTCTGAAATAGAGAGGCTCCATTTATCTGCCAGGCCTAGGTATCACTTGTGTCTTTACTGCTTTTTATCCTGCTTTTCAGACAATTGTTGTCTCCCAAAGCAACTCACATCAATAAAAAAAGAGAGAGAGAGAGAGCAAGATGGCCTCTGCTGTCGGGCTTATAAACTAAAATGACAATACACACAAGGAAGGGAAAGGAAGGGAAGGGGTGTAGAATGAAAAGGAAAAGGAAGGAGATCAGCTTTCCAAAACCAGAACAAGGTGGTCAGCTATGTTGTTTATTCAGTCAGTCGCTTCCGACTCTTCGTGACTTCATGGACCAGCCCACGCCAGAGCTTCCTGTCAGCTGTCGCCACCCCCAGCTCCCCCAAGGTCGAGCCCGTCACCTCCAGAATATCATCCATCCACCTTACCCTTGGTCGGCCCCTCTTCCTTTTGCCTTCCACTTTCCCTAGCATGCTCAGCTATAAGTGGGCATTTAAATGCACTTCAGGCCAGGCTGATCTTCCCTTGCTGCAGTTCTTGTTTGAAGGGGCCTCTTTCCTTAGGCCACTGGAATGGGGCCAGAGTGTTCTGTCTCTTTACTTGTCAGTTGCAGCTGAATGTTCTTTCTGGCAGGGAGGGGGAAGCAAGTTCCCTGCAACTGCTCCTTCTTTGGTCAAACAATGGATCCGATTGGTCTCCCCCTTGGCTTGATGTCATTTGTGAGAAGCAGAGGGTGCAGCTTCCCAGTGGCCTTTGGTCCCCTGGCTGATGGGAGAAGCCAGAGTGTGCTTTCCTTCTGCTCTTCAGTCCCAGATCAGCGAATTGTAAGCTCCATAGATTTGCCTAATCCCCTTGGCCATGGGCAGGGCAGGGCAGGGAGGGGAGGGGACTGGGGAGGCCAGCTTATGGGGAATCCTCCAGCATCCCTAGCCTCCTTCCCTCCCTCTCCCCAATGCCTAGGGATGTACGAAACACCTACCTGGCTCCGCGCTGGGCAATCCGCGGTGGGGGGGAGGCGCTCCGTCCCTCCCCCTGGAATCCTCGGGGGGGGAGGCGATCCGGTCCTCCCCCCCAGAATCCTGCCCAGCCGGCTCCGGCCACCTGCAGCCAGACATCTGGCCGCTGGGCAGCCCTGCAGGGACGCAAATGGTGGCTGTCGTAGCCGCCGCCTTTTGCGTCCCTGAATTGAGCCGTGATAGGCTACGTAAATATTTACGTAGCCTATCACAGCAGGGGGAAAAACCCCAGCGTACGCAAATGGTGGTAGCCGCCGCCATTTGCGTATGCTGGGTCCCCCCCCCCGCTGTGATAGGCTACGTAAATACCTATGTAGCCTATCACGGCCTCCGCAGGGACGCAAATGGCATCCCTGCATTAGCTGTGATAGGCTACGTAAGTACTTACGTAGCCTATCACGGCTATGAAGAGGAGGAAGCGAATGGCGGCTGCAGGACCGTGCTCTGTTTTGCGCAGCTTTCGTGGGGTGGGGGGGCGGGGGCTTCGTTCCGCGACGGATTTCGGGGGGCCGAATACACTGGCATTTGGCCTCACCGAGATCCGTCACGGAATTCTCTGACATCCCTACCAATGCCTCAGCTAGACAGCCAAAGAAGCCTGTCTAGCTGAAATGCAGAACAAGAGGGGCTCTGCACTGGATGGCTGTCAGCCTCTGAGTTCGGAGGCTTATGGCCATCCCCATAGGACTGCATCTGTTGTATAGGTAGAAGGAATGACTGCAAGAATCAGCAGGCCTCAAACACAACTGTTGTTTATTCAGCACACACAGAAGTGAAGAACTTAGCAGAAGCTCCACCCACTGTTGCTACTCCCAGCTATCCAGGAGCTGCCAAGGTTCAGAAACAATAACTAATCCACAATACCCCCCCGGGATACACAACATTCCTCCCCCCTTAGCTATCATAGTCTTCCAACATTGAGGAGGTACCCTGTCACGGCATGGTCTCTGCACTCAACTAGTAGGTGTAGATTGCTCGGATAACTTTCTTTCAGTAACTGCCATAGGTAAGGAAGGAGTATTGCTCCCATCACTTAGTGGTTCTGGCGCTTCAACCGGCAGTGAGAGAAACACATCAGTTCCAGATAGATCTTCAGCAGCTGCCTCTGCTGATGACAACCCACTCTGGCCAGAACACCTTCTCAACGGGTCAACATGGCGATGCCACAATGACCCATCTGCACGCTAGAACTTGTATGACACAGGTCCAGTGACCTCAGTGATAGAGGAAGGAACCCATCCTGGTCCAGCACCATAGTTCCTAGCAAACATCTGATCTTGTGGGGCAAATGAACAGAGAGTAGGAGCTGAGAAGGCAGCATCCAGAGCTTGCTCTCACTGGCTTTGTAAGTCTTCAGCTAAATCTGGGTGGGAGCGGTCAAGGCAAGTTTTTAGATGCTGCCCCATAAGTAACTCTGCAGGACTGACTCCTTTTGTTGCACAAGGAGTAACATGTTGGCAGTGAGAAACCTGGCAAGGTATGTTGGCCGGTCTCCTCCTGCAATATGCTTCAGGGCACCTTTTGTTGTCTGCACCACCCATTCAGCTTGGCCATTTGCTCGGGGATGACGAGGTGCAATCGTGACAGCCCAAATAAAGTTCTTGTTGGCAAATGTTTTAAATTCAGCAGATATAAATGCAGTCCCATTGCCTGAGACTATAGTATCAGGCAACCCATGGGTTGCAAATGAGTGGCGCAGTGCCATGATTGTTTCAGCAGCTGTTTGTGATGGTAGTAAGACTACCTCAAGCCACTTCGAGTAAGAATCTACCACAACCAAGAAGTTTTTTCCTTGAAATGGTCCTGCAAAATCCATATGGATTCTTGACCAAGAAGTCTTGGTCACTTCCCATGGAAAGATAGGTGCCCTTGGTGGATTGCGCCTATTGGTTTGACAAGTACTGCACTCATTTCCAGTTTTGTCAATATCTGAGTCAATATCTGGCCACCAGACATAGCTTCTGGCTAATGCTTTCATACAAACAATCCCTGGATGAGCTGCATGCAGCGGGGTCAAGATGATTTGACGACCCTTATCTGGAATAACAACACGGTTACCCCATAGCAGACATCCCTTATGGGCAGACATCTCATGCTGACAGTGTTTGAATGGCTTAAATTCCTCTGGCAGTATCTCATCTGGCCATGGATTAATACTGTTGCATATAACACAAAATCATGAGGTTCCTTACCACAGACCTTAATGTGATATAGCTGTTGAGTTTCACCACCCTGTGGACAATCAACCTCATGGGACGCTAGGTGGAGTGACTCTTTGTAATAGTTCTTTGACCTTGTGGTGACAGATTTTGAATGGCAAACTCACTCAAGGTGGCCCTTTTTCTTGCAAGACCTGCACTCAGCATCCCTAAATCTGCACAGAGAGCACTGATGTGGCCCTCCACAGCCTGAGCAGGAATTGGTAAGCCAGGACCTATCTGCAGATTCTATGGCGGTTGCATTTCCTGTGTTTTGTTGACTTTGCTGCCCAGAATTCTCAGCCTGCTTGGTCCGGATTGCATTTACATCCTCTGCATCTCTCTTGAGTTCTGTGACATATAGTGATGTAGTCTCATTTGGCTCCAAAAGGAGGCATTATTGTAGTGCTTCATCATAAATCCCAAAGACAAGGTGATCCCTCAACATATCCGCTAGAAAATCCACAAAGTTGCAGTGTTGAGAAAGATGACACAGTTCTGCAATATGAACAGCAATGCCCTCTCCAGGTTGCTGCATTCGTTTGGGAAATTTAAATCTCTGCACAATAACTGAAGGATTTGGTGAGAAATATATCTTCAGTAATCCTAAAAGTTCATCAAATGTCTTTGTTTGGGTGCAGGAGCAGTGAGGGACTTTATTATGACAAATGTCTGTGGCCCACAAACAGTTAAGAGCCCAGGTCATTTTTGTTCAGGATTAGCTATCTTATTTGCTTCAAGATGAAATGAAAGCTGTTCTGCATAAGAATCCCAGGAAGCAGGTCACTCACAGCAAACTCTTCAATATGTCCAAGAGCAGCCATTTTAATTTTGACTTTTTTTTGCACAGGACTTGCTCAAGTTCTTAAGTGGGCCTAGCTGACTGCTTACCAGTTAGCTGTATAATTGGATTCACAGTCTTTGCTGCCTGTAGAGCTCTCACATCTGAACCTTGTCACCAAAAATGTGATATAGGTAGTAGGAATGACTGCAAGAATCAGCAGGCCTCAAACACAACTGTTCTTTATTTAGCACACACAGAATTGAAGAACTCAGCAGAAGCTCCATCCACTGTTGCTACTCCCAGCTCTCCAGGAGCTGCCAAGGTTCAAAAACAATAACTAACCTACATCACCCCACCCCATTCCCAGGATACATAACAGTGCTGTTAGATAGATAAAATGTATAGATTATAAATATACCCAGATGAATCATTTTTTTTAAAACAGTCACAGAGTAAATGTGTTTTGCTTTTATACAGAAACAATACAAAATGCTATTAGGACTGCAAGGTTTAAAAATCAGCCAGATGAAGAATGGTATGACAACCTATCAAAAAAAATATGGGTTGAACATTTCCAATTCAACACATCCTAGATAGGAATACATCTATATCACACAGACATACACACGCCCCAACTTTTACATCCCATCTTTCATGGAGTTCCTCCTATGTTTTTCAGGTTTACACCTTGGTATTTGTTTTTTAATGTACATAGGATTGGATGTATGTTACACAGCCATTAATGCTGGCACAGTGGTTGCTGATGTAGTGGGACCATAGCATTGGTCTGTTAATGCGAGACATGTAAACATTTCATATCATCTCCAGTGTTTAGACTGAAAGCCTGGGCGCTCCATCACACAGGTGGAGAAATCTGCATCAATACCGGGGCTTTCTCCATCCAGTTTCACCATGGGATTAGATCAGCCTCCTTTACGCAGTTGTTTCAGTCTCCTATTCCTTACCTTTTCATGGGGTGGCTACGTTTCCGCAAAACGCCATTACCCGCACTGAGGGCATCGCAAAATTTCCTCCCTGGTTCATGCCCCTTTCCCTTCCTTGCAGGTTACTGGTGGTTTGGTTGTGATTTACATGCAATGTGGGTGGACAGCAACCTCCACTGAACTGCCCAAACCCCACTTCCACAGGCACTGGCTTCCCGCCAAACTGCTGGAATGCTAGCATGCCGGCCATTCTGTGTTGTGGAGTGAGCAGCCGACGTCAGGCGCAAAAGTCAGTGCACTGCATTTAGTCACGGCAAGCTGGTGTGGTGGCAAGCCAGCAGGTCAGTATACTGACATGCCCACCTCCCCGACTTCTCTACCATCATCATCATGACCCCCCCCAAACCAAAACAGCTACCCACAGCCACACACAAGCAGTGATTTCTTCACACTATGGGAGAAATACACAGGGAGGTCATGGCGCTCCTGTTGCGCAGACTGAAAAAATACTGCATTTTTTTCTGTTTGGGGATAACACAGGATAGGCCGGGGAAAATGGTGGGAAAATCTCTGGAGGATTGCGACGTTGTGTAATGGACCTGCAAACTTCCCTGAGTGGCCAATCATGAATGTGCGGTAAGTTGCAGGTGTAGAGATGCCCTGGAACAAAATACAATAATCCAAAATATTGTGGCATATATTAACTGTAGCCTCTTTCTAAACCTTTTCGTGCCATTATTTCAGGATGATACATACTCTATTTGAATACATAAACTACTTTTTGTGCTCATGGGGAAACCAAAGGTATGGCTTCTAATCTGTCTGTTGTGAAGTTCAGCTGTTGACCCATTAGAATTGATCCTGAATTTACTGAGGTCAGTAAAAGCATTACCATACTTGGTATACAGTGCCCTTGTATATAAAAAAATACCCATCTATGAAATCCTTTGGTATTTTTGGATGAATTCTGAGAAATTTGTATCATATACAGGAACAATGTTTGACTCATTAAGCATATGCCTTGAAATTACCATAACGACATCATCCATTCCTTTTCATACTTCTTAGTTATTCTGATTCAAGACAAAGAAATACTCCTTTGCTTTTGTTGTTCAGTCGTTCAGTCATGTCCGACTCTTCGTGACCCCATGGACCATAGCACGCCAGGCCTTCCTGTCCTGCGCACTCTCCCGGAGCGTGCTCAAATTCATATTAGTCCCCCTATTAACTATGGAAATCCATTAAATATAGTCTCGTATTTTCTTGAAAACAGGAGCCAGTGACAAGATAGTAGGACTGGATCTTGGGGAACTGGATACAAGTCCTAACAACTATGCACTTAGTGTAGCCTTGAGCATGTTACTATTTCCCAGTCTCAATTCTCTACCTGTAAAATGGGAATAGTTGAGCCAGGGGAAAAACCAAGAAGTCTTCAGTTAACTATAGTTTCCCATTTCATCTGAACCAGGAAACTATGCTTAAAGGCTTCCAAACAAGCCAGGATATTAAGCCAACTTTCAACCATGACTTCATATCCTGGGTTGTTCAGAAGCCATTAACCATAGTTTCCTGGTTCAGACATAACGGGAAACTATATTTAACTGAAGACTTGCTGGCTTGTTTGCTCAGTCACATGAAGAGAGGAAAAAACAGACTGCGTGTGGAGCTACAAGGCTCATTCATATTTCTGCTTATTAAGTTGAGATGCAACCATCTGAATGTAGCCAACAGTTGGATTAAAAAAGTGAGCATAGGTTTAGCACTCAAACAAGAAGTCATATTATTAGCACATCAGTTCGTTAAGTCAGTTAAGAAGGAACAGGAAAAAATACACAGCCCTTGTTTTGCCGAATGGCTACAGCCAAATGGTCAATAGCCAAGTCATGGAAACGCATATTCTGCCTATTCATGCCTGGTTAGTGAAGGTTTGGGATATTATACATAATATAATGAAATTATCCTATATAATCACATTTAGAGATGGCTCAGCTAGCTATTCAATTGAATAGAATTGAATAATTAAATTGTTCTTATGACTACTATTCTTGATTGGCTCCTGAAAATAGCTCCCCAGAAAATCTGGGCCCAGTCTAGTTGGGGAATTTATTGTGGTGCTACTGTGCCTCACACACAGGCATGACACATGACATTACCCCCAATCAGCATCAATCCTGGGTTTTCTTGCCATATAAACCGCATTTTTTCAAAGTCCTTTTGTGATGGATTGTCTCTTTACAGCGGCTTCCCTGTGTTTTGGGACTCAGTGTGTCTTAAACTTGCGGTACTGGAGGAGGAGTGGAAGTTGGCTTCAGCAAGAGGTGGATCCTTCAGAGGAGAAGAGTTAACCCAACCCTCGTCGGGTCCACCCTCCGCTGACCAAAGATCAGGGTTTTTTTTAAAAAAGAGCATTTCCTAAGGCACACTTGCAGAGGTGTGAATAGCGCACACATCTGACACGGCTCTGCTCAGCGTGGGTAGCCTCGGTAAAACAGCAGCAGCTTTGCCCAGGGGACTAAAGAATGAACGCAGAGCTGCTTCCCCCTCCCCATGCCTTTGGGGGGGGGAGGGAAAAATAAAATTTGGAATGTCTTTTCAAGCCTTCTCAGTTCTCTCCTTTTCATTTCCTTGCCTCAAGGAACAACTAGCTGCAAATGCTGGATATACATGTCTACTCAGAAGTAAATCACATTGTCTTCAAGTGCACTTTCTCAGCAAGGGGGAGAGGGGTGGAGAATTGGGAATTGCTTTGGGGATGACTTTTTTAAAAAGGTATCTGCTCATTTCCTGCATCGCACCCGCTTAATGGATGTTAAAAAAAATTGCATTTACTCAGTATGGGAAGGAGGGGTGGGGAACTGGGAATTACTTTTTTTTTTTTTAATTCCCCTCATTTTTCATTACATCTGCTTATAAGCTTCATGGATGTTAAAAAAAGAAGAAGAGGAAAGCTTGTTGATGTTGCAGGACTCTGCCTACAAATAGCCAAATTAATGCAGTTTAAGATTACATTTGCTTCAGGAAAGCAGGATTTATATCTTTGTCTTGCCGGATTAATTGGCTACATTTGCCACAGTAGGGATAAATGCAAATTCAGGAAAATGTATTTTTGAACTGCACCAGCATTGGAAGACACCTCCATGTAGACTGGGCCCTAGTTGTTGACCAAGAATTTAGACATTGTTTTATTTTGTTTTTTCATTTCAAGATGTCTTCTCCTTCTCACCTGAAATCCACTAGGATGATCCTGCCATCAAACCTCTTGATTCAGATCCATAACCTGAAATACTCATGTAGTCTTAGCAGCAACCTTTCCACATGATCCCCTGGGTAAGTTGGAACGATTGGATCTAGCTTTCAGTTTGCAGCCAGCTGGCCTTGGCTACTTAAAAATTGCTTCTCAAGATACCCTTATGAAGATGGCATCCTGCTGTGGTTATCTCCATTTGAATGGAGTTGTACAGGGATGCAAGAGGCTGGCTAAATTTTTATATTTTGTAGGAGAAGGGCTTTGATTATAATACTTCTTATACCATAATTGGTACCATAACTGCTTTTTTAAAATTAGGATTCCTTGCTTGTTGCAGTTCCTGAGTAAGTTTGTAAATAATTATATCACTGTACCACTGTTTAGATGGTTTCTTTGGAGCCCTCCAATTTTGTGTTATCCACAACTTTGCTACTGTAAACAACTGCTTAAAAAGACCTTTTGCAGAAATTCAGGCTCATTGGGTTAAAAAAACAGTGTTTTTTCAGGGAGGGGGAGTAGTTTAAAAATTAGTCATTTCCTAACACAACAGCAAACATTTCATCTCACCCCTTGTGGGGATGGAAACCACTCTCATTTAAGCTACTAATCCTGATGTCTGTTTGCTACATCCTATGCACACTAGTTCCTGGGGAACATGGGTAGGAGGGTGCTGTTTTGCACTTGTATCCTGCTTGTGGGTTCCCAGTCGACAGCTGGTTGGCCCCTCTGTGAACAGAATGCTGGACTAGATGGACCCTTGGTCTGATCCAATATGGCTCTTCTTATGTTCTGATGTTCTTAAATAGAGGACACCTTCTAACAGAGGACAGTCCTCTGTCAGCTCTTCAAATAGAGGATTGTCCTCTGTAAAGGAGGACACATGGCCACCCTAGTACAAGTGGCAAAATCCAAACACTGCCTTGCTCAAGAACTATTCTACAAGGTCATACCTGCCTCTTGCCCAGCAGTTCACCTTCCCTTTTGTCCAATGCTCTTCTTTAATTCCGCACAACATATGAATCACTCATGGCAAATGCAGCCCACCAGCAGCCACAGCGGCATGACGAGGCCTTGTTAAACCTGCTATTTTTGCTGCTTGCCTGAGACAGTAAATAAAGGGGGTGTTGTCAAGCACCTGGTAGCCATTTTATTCATGACTCATGGGCTGGATTCAGTTTGGTGGGTCACAATTTGTGCAGGCAAAATGGCATACTGGGAGTCAAAGTAGTAAAGTACACATGACATTCATAGTTGTTGTGCGCCCCCTTGGTGGCTTTTTAGCAGATAAGGTGGTATATAAATGCTATTAATTAATATAGATACATAAACAGCATGAATGCAGTGAACGTGCACAGTTTTGGTGATGTTCACAAGAAACCCCGAGGGACTGTGTGTTTGTGTGTGTAAAGGGGAAATTTCACCCTTTCTCTCCCTGCCATCATTCCTCCAAAAAGCACCCCTACGAAAGCTGTTCTTTGGATTTCAAGGGAAGCCTCCATTGGCGTAAAGGGAGCTTGCCTTGAAATGCACATAGCAGCATTGGAGAGGGGTGTTTTTGTCCGGTGAGAGACAGAGTTAAACCCTTTCCTGCCCAAACTCTCACAGTCCCAAGACTGCTCAGGCTTTCCAGGTCTGCTGTTTGCATAACAAAAATGTACACTGTGAATTGCATTCATGCAATGTAGGCATCCATGCACACCGTATCTAGTTTGGGCCTGGCTGGTTTGTGCATCAAATGACCATTTAGTCACAGCCTCTGTCTCTACATTTGCCAGTACTGCTTTTTCCCCCCAGAGGAAGCTGATGTTGGAAATTCTACCTAGAATCACCAGAAGGAGAAATAATTGAGAACAACAACAAAACCTAGCAAAGATGTTTCTTTATCCAGCTTTGCTTTTTAGGAAAAAAATGTTTTGGGAGCGGGCCCATTTCCATCCTGCATGGCTGCATGCTGGTGAAAGTGTATATCAACACAGACATGTTTAAGAATCTATCCACTCATTTTGTTTATCGGAGTAGAACTATATTTGGAGTTTACTGAAATAATTTCTTGTTCTGGATTTTATCAGATGCTGCCTTGGAGCTGAAGCTTTCTTTCTTGTCATGAAATTCAGCCATTCATTCAAAGTAAGAGAAATTTTCAGCCACATGCATTAGATTTTTTTATCACCAGTATTCATTTGCACATTAGAATAAAATGTAGCTACTCCTTTATAAATTCAACACAAATTCTTTTAAGATTTTTTTTAGATAAAGGAAAATTTTCCATTAAATATTAAAATATTGTGATTTTGATTGTTCAGGTACCCTTGGCTTATTTTTTATGACTATGGAACAAAATGAAGAGAAACTCGGCCAAGCAATTAAAAAATATATAAAAGAAAAACAGCCTGCAATCCTATGCACATTTACATGGCAGTAAACCCCATTGAACAGTGGGATCTGCTTCTGTGTAAATATGGGTAGAACTGAACTTATAGTGTATGTTTTCTGTTAACGTTGTTAATTCAGTCGTCTAATCTGAGTTTGAATTGCACCTTTGAAACCCATTGGGTCAGAGAATAAAGCATGATCCGCGTAAAAGACCACAGACTCAAGGTTTTAATTGATTTTAATTACTACTGTTAATTACAAATTACTACTCCCGAAGTAACCTACAACTAGGTTTCCTCAAATTTTTGTGTGAATCAACCCTCAATGCTATACGTCAATGCAAGATTTTTCTATGTATCATTTGCTTTCCTTTCTTTCAGATGGCTTCCAAGAGACTCAAAAAGATGTTTTTTGCAATGGCCTTGGTCTCTGCTGGTTTCTGTTTGTTTATCAAGTGGACTTCTGTTGGAATGTGGATATTCTGCAAGACAAAAGATGAGGTTGTTTCCTTTAAGAGAGACAATGGAAATTTTTTGGAGCTGCCTAATACAGATTGCAGCAGGAACCCCCCATTCCTGATCATTCTTGTAACATCATCTCATACACAGTCAAGAGCCCGGATGGCTATCCGTGAGACATGGGGCAAAGAAAAATTAATAGCCCACAAACGCATTGTGACCTATTTTCTCCTGGGAACTACTTTGAATCATGACAACCAGGTTGCTGTTACTGCTGAAAGCCTGAAATATGGAGATATTATCCAAAAGGATTTTGTAGATGCTTATTACAACTTAACATTAAAGACCATGATGGGCATCGAATGGATTCACAAATTCTGTCCACAGTCCAGTTTTGTGATGAAAACAGACTCTGATGTGTTTGTTAATACCTACTATCTGACTGAACTCCTTCTAAAGAAAAACAGGAATACCAGATTCTTCACTGGCTTTTTAAAACTGAAGGAGCGTCCAATTCGGAAAACGGACAGTAAGTGGTTTGTGAGTAAAGATGAATATCCAGGAAACACATATCCTCCTTTCTGTTCAGGGACAGGTTATGTTTTCTCCACAGATGTCGCTAGTCAGGTATATAACATTTCTGAAAATGTGCCCTTTCTTAAACTGGAGGATGTTTTCATAGGCCTGTGTCTTGCTGAGCTTAACATCCAACTGGAAGAACTCCACTCAAAGCAAACATTCTTCCCAGAAAGGCTCGAATTTTCTCCTTGCCACTTTAAGAAAATTGTGACAAGCCATTTTGTCAGACCTCATGAGTTACAGATCTACTGGAGTGCACTGGAGAGGTCCATGGATGAAAAATGCCCCAGTGGCTAATAGCCTTCAAATCTAAAAACAATCTAAACACGGTACTTAATAGAGGATTATTATTATTATTATTATTAATGATAATAATAATACTGCTGCAAAGGTCTTGAATGCTGAAAACTTTGCTCAGGTACTGATTTCAAAACTCATTTAGTTAAAGTGGGCAGTACTTTTTACAGTCTGATCCTATGCATGTTTACTTAGAAGTAAGTCCTATTGCTATTACCTACTGAACTCAGGGACTTAAGTTACAACTAATTTAAATCCCATTGATTTCAGGGGGCATACTACAGCCATCTCCAACCTGGTGCCCATCATCTCCAGCTAGCAGAGCCATTAGCCATGGTGGCTGGGGGTGATGGGAAGCTGTGAGCCAACACACCTGGAGGTTGGGGAAGGCTAGTGTACTTTAAGTATGACTAAATCTCACTCCAACCCATAAGGTTTACAAACCAGCCATGTCTTGGGCTTGGGCTCAGAGTGTAGGCTGATACAGCGGTTCCGAAGGGGGGTGGATGCCCGTCCAGTGCCAATCCAGTCCCACAAATTAGGCACATCCTCAACTTCATTCCAATCAGAGCCCACTCTAGTTCACAACACAGGTGGCACAAACTGGATCTCACCAGCGTGCTGGGAGCTGCTGGGAGTCAACGTCCAATACATCTGGAGGGCCTCAGGCTGAGGAGGCTGGTCTGCAGAGTGCTAGTACAGCTCCTCCAGCGTGGACTGCCTAGCCTGCTGTGACAGCCAAGTTGTGCTGGGCGAGGCTGCTGCAGACAAACCCCAAACTTCCTTTAGGCAGTCCCACTACAGCGCATGAGCATTGAACCCAGAGCTGCCTGCAAGATGCACCCTCAGTTGTTGCAGTCCAAAGAGGTGTGTAAGCATTAATGGCGTTTCAGAGACTCCCCTCTGAAAACAGATCCCTGTGATGCCGGAGAAACCACTCCTGAAAGTCAAGGGAATGTTGAGGGTAGCCTTTGATGGAGTGTGATAAACTGCAGCAGACAAAAAAACCCCGGGGGGCTGTTTTCATGAGCAATTTACTGTGCAGTTCGAGCAGTCTGAATTCCTTCATGACAGATGACGTTGTCAGCAATCTGCTGCCACCAACCGCTTCCCTCTTGAAAAGCCACATTTTCTGAAACTCCGTTTTACTGAAAGCGGCTCCCTGGTGGGTTTAACACAGTGTGACATGCCCCCCCCCCCAAGCCCTGCATTAAATCCTGGGTGTGCCTCTATGACCTGGCAGTGACATGGTCAAGGGAATGGGGTGCCCCATTCCCTCTTGTTTCCCCAATGGAAGTAGTTTTTTCATTGAGAAAATCCCCAGGAGCGCTGCAGCAACCCCTTACATTACCTCAGTAGTGAGGACACTCATACACCTTAGGTAGCCTGCTTTTAATCTTTAGCATATCCCTCCTTCTCTGCATGTTTATTCAGAAGTAAGAAATAAATCTCACTCCCCTGCAGTGAAAGGGTTAAAGGCTAACCTTAGTCACTCACCCTGAAGCGCTCTTTCGCTTCTCCGATGCTCTCTTAAATTGCAATGTTGTGCTTCTTTGATGTTCTGCAGTTTCTCTGTTGTTATGTAAAGCCCCTTCTCTGCTTTATCCTTTATCGCTGTAATGATCTTTCAGGTTTACCGGGAGCTTCTCATTGGAAGCAGGGAGAAGGAGAAAGGGGGGCTTGGAAGTGAGGTGGGTGGGTTTGGAAGCAATAGGGAAAAGTGCACTCATGGGGAAAAATAGGGTGGGAGCAATAACTCTACAGCAGATTGCTGGGATGTGGCAAAATTGGGGTGGGGTGCGGAGCTGTCAGGAGCCTTCAGATGCTGCACTGGAGAAGTGGGGATTTTGGTTTCTTCAGGGAAATCTGTACGCACGGGGAAAACTAGTTGCTCTCCATTCACATTGTAGTAGCAGCGGGGAGCCTGGGCAGGGGTGGAAAATAAGCCTCTCTCATTCATTGAGCAGCCCCTGCCACTTGGATGACATTCATTTCTACTCCCCCCCTCCCAACCCGGAAGTACGTTACTTTCCAGTGCTGTGTGACCCATGAAAACCGGATTTTAAGGGTACCATACACTCAGCTTATCTTGCTTCATGTGTCCCTGACAGACCAAAGCCGATTCTATGAAAATCCAGGTAATACTCCAACTGGCTTCTCATTCTGTTGTTGTGAAGATCCCCGCTGCCCCAGTACATGAGGAAGTGGCTCGTTTAATTTCATCCCAAAGCAACTGTCATACAGGTGAAAACAGTGATTGGTAGGAAATGCAGATAAAGAAGGCTGTTGCCAAATCCATACTGAGCAGCCCAGGTTAATACACCTTGTTGTACGAGCTTGTAAATTTCCAACTTGCTTCCGGCAATTATATTGCATTCAGTAACTTGGGTGTGACCCAGCCAAGTTAAGCATGTACAAGGCTCACTCATTTTAATGAGAGAGACTAATAGCATAATCCGCCAGATATGTCTACTCAGAATTTAGTTCCATTGAGTTCAGTAGGGCTTACTCCCAGGTAGGTTGGTATAGCATTGTTCCCTAAAAATGTGTCCTTACCTCTTCTGTTGAAATCAAAGTGCTGTATCATGCTTAATATATTTTATCACAAATGTTATCTATGAAAGGGCATTAATATATTACCTTTAATTAATACCTGGTAGTATTTTAATTACTGCCTGGTGTAATTAATACCTGGTGAAATTAATAACAAAAATATCAGAACTTTCTGAAAATTATGAAGGATAACTGTTGAAAAAAAATAGACTGGCATTTAGGATAAAAATAAGTATTTGATCACACTGTAGTAGCAATTCAGAATGACACAAATAAAGATAAAAAATAGGATGTTGATTTAAAACTATATTAAGTTTTGCTAGGCCTAAGTGTCAGTTAATTCAAAATCTTTTTACCCTGTAATCTTTAGCCTGTAACAACACAACAGCTGATCCTTCTCAAAAGGAGACATATTTTACAACTTAACTGTTTTATTCAAAAGCTTTCTCATCAGCCCTGCATCTGCATGTCATCTCACAGACAGAAAATAATTTCTTACATACTCTGGCCAACCATAGTGTTTTGAGGTCAGTAGCTATTACATGTGTACTAGCTACTGACCTCAAAACTGAGTTATGTTTACAACCCAAAAGTTCCTGCAAAAGTAACCCTTACCCTCCCCGTTCACTTCAGTGGAGGGAAAACCTATGTGCATGCATCTTTCTGATGTGAGCAGCTGCATTCCTTATTGAAGTGAATGGGGAAGCCTTTGTGGCTAAGGAGATCTGTCTGGGCACACTGCCATTCCTATGCATACAAGGAATTGTTGGATTGGGGCAAAGTTGTTATTTCTCAGATAATGTGCACAGATAACAATGTAAACAGCTGTGAAATGCATTCAACTTAAGAACATAAGAGGCCTTGCTGGACCAGATCAAAGGCCCATCTAGTCGAGCATCCTGATTCCCATAGTGGCCAACCAGATGCTCACGGGAAGCCCACAAGCAGGACATGGGTGCAATAGCCCACTCCTGCTGTTTTTTCCCAGCAACTGGTATTCAGAGGCATGCTGCCTCTGATCCTGAAGGTAGCTTACAGCCATCATGCCTAGTAGCCATTGATAGCCTTCTCCTCCATGAATTTGTCTAATCCCCTTTTAAAGCCATCCAAGTTGGTGGCCATCACCACATCTCGTGGTAATGAATTCCATTGTTTAACTATGTGCTGAATGAAGAAATGCTTCCTTGTGTCTGTTCTGAATCTCCTTCCTGTCATTTTCATTGGATGATCCTGGCTTCTTGTGTAACGAGAGAGTGAGAACAACTTCTCTCTATACATTTTCTCCATGCCATGCATAATTTTATAAACCCTCATTGATCATGTTGCATTGCTACAAAATGTCAATTCTTGTCCTAGAAGATCATTACTTCTACCAGAAATGATTATTGGTTATTCTTTTATCTAAACATTATCATCTTGATCTTCTCTATGAACAACACTACACACTTATTAGTTTCAGTAGGACCTACTTCCAAGCAAGTGTGTAAAGCATCACATTACTGGATATGTAAATATTTTATGGGAGAAAACAGTATTACAACTGTAATGAAGTTGTGTTGTGCACATGAAAATAAATTGTCTCAGACTCCCTCGGAAACAGGAGTTCTTTTTGTCACCATAGGATTCCCCCCTCTGTATAAATATTTTCCTCATCTTTATAAATGCATATGAATAATTGTAATGCTCTGAAACATGCCAAGTCCTTTTTTTCATGCCACCCTATATGGAGGACTGAGATACTCATTATTTATCAACCAATGTGCTACTGATGTTTATGAGAAATGAAAACCCCTGCCATAGAATGTTGCACTTTACTTTTTGATTGCACTGTGGCCTCAGGTCAGATACATTAAGCATGATAAATGTATAATTGGCGTTTGTGAAATCAGTGGAGCTGTTTGGATATGTAAAAGTATTCCTGGACCTACGATAAGTATGGCTGTCATGACTACAATTTTTGAGCTATTGTAGTGTGTGTTTGTGTGCGTGTGTGTGTATTGGAGGAAGTCATTGGTTTGCCACTGACACATTGAGGTTTTCAGCTTTTATATTTATTTTCTGAAAGGATGATGCAGTATAATATTACTGTTGGAAGTGCCATGTTATCTTTTTCTCATATACAAGAGAAATATTTTCTTTTAGTTTTCCCTTCAACAAAGTGTACTTAAGCTGTGACAAGATGAACGTTGTCAATTGGGAAGTCAACTGTGCCAATTTTTTCATTTGATCCTGAAAATAATTTAAAAAGCAATTGCTTGCAGCAAAACACCATAAAGCATGACATTACTTTGTCTCTGCAGGAATGTAATACTGACATCACCAATAGCTAATGCTGACCCAAATGTTAGGACAGGCAGGTGAGAAGGCACAAAGGACTGGAATTGAGTGCTGTGGTGTGGAATTACATTGGCTCAATCAGCCAGTGACATTTTTTTTAAATGGGTTTTTAGAACAGCATGGAGATCTTCCCAGAAGTGATGGTATAGCACAAGGTAGGGGAGGTTGGGGCCTTCTAACCAGCTGCTTTTCCTCCTGAAATTCCCTCTCCTTGCATCTGAAAGCCTTGTCCATTTATTGCAAACAATCAAAAGATCTTCTAGAAGCTCTCGATCTACCTTCTGCCCACCTCTGACTTACATGTGTACAAGGATCCATGCACGTACAAGCAGCCACATTCATTTCTACAGAGAGTCTCAGTCCACAAGACATTCTTTTGTACACATGGTCGAAATCCTCCACTCAAACGAATTAAGACGCTCTTGTGGATGGGGAAAATCTGAATACATACATCAGAGTGCTCAAACCTGCAAGTAGCTGCTGCTAGATTGGTGGTACTGGTGTGTTTTAGCATTTTGATTTGATTTGAAAAAAAATTGCAGGCTGTAGCATTTTTAAAAGGGTCTAATGTAGCTATCCCAACAGACATCCAACACGCACAAGCCCACCTGGCATTTCCATTGGGCTTTGCCTAGCTGCAGACATCAGAGGTCACATTCCCCAGGATTCAGGATGAGAAGAGACATTCCTTGTTAACAAAGTGTGCTCTGAAAATACATGGATAAACGTTTGGGGTGTTTAAAAAACAAGCAAATTTAGCAGAAGGGCTAAATCGGTAATATATGTTGAAGCTCTACTCAGTTTGCACACATACCTATTGAACTGTAAACCAGAAGACGGAACTACACTGTTTACATGAACCATAAATACCAACAGGCAAATACTGAAGTTGTAATGCATAATGTATGAGCTCATATTAAATAAAAAGTGTTTATATTCGTATAACATTTAATGTGTCATTTGGGGCTGATTCACTTTTTCCTCTTGAGAGTGCAAATAATGGTTTAGCTTCCATACTGCCTTTACTATAGTAACATAATATTACTGTTTAAAAAAACCCACCCTTCCTTTGTTATAGTTATATTTTCATACAAGTGCCTCATTGTGAAAAATGTCCTGCTCTCTCTCTCTCTCTCTCTCTGTGTGTGTGTGTGAATACCCTCCCACAATCTCCTGTTTGCTAACCGTGAACACATTATCTGACTGCCAATCCTTATGTAACCAAAAGAAGCACTTTCCATGCACAAGAGATAGGTATCAACAGGCTTAGGGAACCCCAGGGTTTGTAGTAGTTCAAAGAATCTTGGGGGAGGAACCCTAATGGGGGTGAAACCAAAACACAGCCCAATGAGGACTGAGCATGCTCAGTGGCCACAGAATGCTGATTGTTAAACAGGAAAAAAAAACCCTGGAAAACTGGAGGTGTGGAGGAATGGAGTATCCTGGAAAAGGGCATGGCTTGCGAGCTGGAACCCTGAACAAGAGCTCTTCACATTACTACAAAACCCACTTTGTGAGTTTGTGTGTGATATTATTAAGGACATCAGAAGAGCCATACTGGATCAGACCAACAGCCTATCAAGTCCAGCATTCTGTTCCCATAGTGGCCAACCAGATCCCTATGTCCATAAGCAGGACATGAGCATAAACACCCACCAGCTCATATTCCCTAGCAACTTGTACGTAGAAGAATACTTCCTCTCATACTGGAGGACATACATAGCTGTCATGTCTAGTAGCCATTCACAGCCGTATTCTCCATCCGTCTCTCTAATCCCCCTTCTAAAGCCATCCAAATTGGTGGCCGTCACTACATCTTGTGGTAGCGAACTCCATAGTTTGACTATGTGCTGTATGAAGAAGTACTTTCTTTTATCTCTCCTGAATCTCCCACCAATCAGCTTCATGGGATGACTCCAGGTTCCAGTATTATGAGAGAGGGAGAAAAGTGTCTCCCTATCCACTTTCTTCACACCAGGTGTAATTTTATACACCTCTATCGTGTCACCCTGCACACATCTTTTTTTCTAAGCTAAGCAGCCCCAACAGTTGTAATCTTTCCTCATAGGAGAGTTGCCCCAGCCCCTTAATCATGTTGGTTGCCCCTTTCTGCAGTGTCTCCAGCTCTACATTATTTATTTATTTGTTTAAAATATTTCAGGGCAGGAGCTTTTCTGAGGCAGCTTACAAAAATAAAATAGATATAATAAACAGCACAAATGTAATAAAAACAGCAGTAAAAACATCTGGTCTAGACTGGTGGTGGAGTATCTTGCTAAAATGGCTGGGAGTCCTCCAGCTGATTTCTGGAATATGGAAATGACCAGGTAGTTGACATGACCATTCGTAGATGCCCTATCCCAATGACTAGCCCATGATCTGCTACCTTGTTCACCAGGGCACTCATGAGGATGAAAGAGCAGGGCTGACCACTTCATTGCAGCTGGAGGAAATTCTGGACACGTCTAACCAAACAAGGGTGATGGCAGATCATGGGCTTTGTGTCAGCATTTTGTCAGCACAGTGCTGTCCATTGAAGCTTTCCTGAATGGAATGGGGCTTGCTTTTCTCTGGGCCTCAGGGTTATCTGAGGGAACCCTTGGTAACCTGTCGTGATAGGCTTGTTAAGCACTTTGCAGATAAAGTTGCTTACATCTGCTCCAGCTTAATTCCACTTTGGGTATCTAGTGTTTGGACATTCCCTTGGGTCCTTCTTGTTATTTCTTGGATGAGTTTCAGTTTTTGCAGGCCAAGGAAGTCGACTGGGGGGAAAGTGTGGCTTACCACCTCCATGCTTGACTGTTGTCCATTCTGGCTAAAAACAGGGGGCACCAAATGGATGGGTCCAGGGGTGGTGAGTGCCTCACTAAAAGAAAGGGCAATTCCAGCCACTTTGAAGGGGGCAGTATTGGGGCTATGTGTGGAGGAGGGAAGCACAGTAGACCTGGATGAGTTCTCCAGCCTTTGACCAGTTGCTAATCTAATCCAGTAGTGGCTGTTCTGAATAGGTACCTAGGGCACTAAATCCAGGGAATGCCCCTCTTACCACCTCATAAATAAGGTAAGCACAAGAGCCCTGAACTGCACCCATGCAAATTCCTCCACAACGTTATTTTTCTTTTAATTTCTTTTTGAAAGCAATTTCCCCCTATCAAAGTGAATGAGAATGGTTGAAAAAAAAATGTGGAAGAAATCTTCGGCACAGCACTAACGGGAGTATAAAAACATTCATAGCAGGGTAAAGGGCATTGTTCTTGTATTGGCCCCAGGCCTGTAACCAAGTCCCCTGTAGTTCTAGAGGGGCTTAGAGATCCATAATGCTTTGCTTAAGTTCTTTATTAGTGCAATTCCCTTGCTAGTAGGCCTCTGAGCATATGAGATGAGTCAAAGGTCGATAGTAGCAGCCTCAGCACCTTCCATACTAACAAGCTAGAGGGTGTGTTATCAAGATGTGCCTGGGAAATGAGGCTTGTTTGCCTTAAAGCTGCAGGTGTCTGTGCTGAGAAAGCTCCGACTGTTTTCTTTCTGAACAAGCACTGTTAGTCTATGATGGGAAAGTTGTAGACAAATGCTAATTAATGCTGGCTTCTCTCATGCTGCCTCACTGCATACATGTATGGTACAAAACCCATTTTACCCCATGGCTCTGGGTTCAGAGAAGCTGTCTGATCCAACCATTGGGTACGTCTGTGTGCTGATTGTACTCAATAAAGTATCTCCGTGTAAGTAAACATGGATCTGATTTATCACTATCTTGGCACCTCTAAATTAAGAGTTCGAAGCCTACTGCAGGGGCAATACAATTCTCAATTATCCTATACTAGCCAAGCCTATCCTGTAGGGTCTCCCCACCCCTCCTAACCCATATATAAACATTTCTGTTCATATATTTCAGAGTCCCACATGCTGTGTGTGTTTACTGAGTCAAGATAATTGCCTATTAATAATAAACAAGGGAAGGTGCTCTCTCAGACAGCCTGTTGCACATGTTGCACTCATATACCCAATGGATAACATTCAGCTCATAATTTGTCGCCAAATCCAAGTATAAATAAGCTTGCAGGTTATTCATCAGGAGGATCTCCAAATAAAGATTGTCAGTTAAAATTCAGACGCAATCTTCCAAGCGATAGATAAAATCCAGACAGATTATAGGAAGGTAATTCAGCATCCACCTTGCAAGAAACAAGAGACTCGATGACTAGGCTGGAAGAAGGAATTCTGAGGAACATATACACTCTCCTACAATCCTCTGTGAATGGGGTGCATATCACCCAAACTGCATTATATTATATGGGAAAGGCTGAAGTGTGTGGCATTTATTCAGGGGGAAATGGTACACATACAGAAGCCACCTTTCTAGATCATAGTATATCTCTTGGATATGGATGTGCAGAAATGTTAATTGGTGCTGTTAACTGAAGGCAAACAAAAAGTTACAGTATATGTGAACCACTCCCTTCCGTAGTTTTGTGGTAATAAAAAATGGGGGGGGGGCCTGAAAAATGTAGTAACCCTTCCTTTGGTGGATGTGTGTAATACCACTTTACTTAATATGAGACTTCTTGGAGACAGGTAGCTCTGTCTGGTATATAATATACCACACATCTATTTGAATCTGGACTGCTTTTTGTTCTACTTTCACTGCTTACACTGGATTTGATTGATTGTCATTTTTGTCTGGGCTGATTCCTTCTCTTCTTACAGAAGGTAATCCAACATTAAAGGTAAGGCATATTTCCTAATTGTCATCATGCTACTCTTTTATTCTAGTGCAATGTAGCCATTAAGCCATTTTTCTACTTCAATTAAATGTTAGGACAGGTGAAACTTTCTGACTTTATATTCAAGACATCTAACTGGAACATCTCAAGTGCAAACCCTTTAAAAATGACTTTGGGTTGCACAGACAGAAGCATCATTCTCTTGGGCAACTCACATTCGTTTTAATTGGGTCTGTTCAGGATAAATCTCCTAGGGAGAAAGTTGCTGACCCAAACTAGCATGCAGAGCCTTCAGTCCACCAGGACCCTTTTCCCCTGAAAGCAGGCAAGGACAAACCAGTGAGCAACTTCTAAAACAAGAGTTACGATTTATTTAACAAGGAAGGGAAAAGGGGGGGACGAAGCAAAACAAACATCCAAATTAACAAAAGATTTAAAATAAGGCCAGATCTACACCTTGTGTCACATCATTATGATCCCGTCATGGTAATGCTATATCGTTCTTGCGCATTTGTACCACGTAGGATACACAATGTCATTTGTTGCGGTATTTTGGATAAAGTGGGGGGAAAAGCAGGAAAGAATGCTACAAAAGCAATATATCGGATGTGTAATGTGCTCCAACAGTTATCAGTGTACTTCAATGCTGCTATAAAGCAGTAGTGTATATCGAGCCTAAGTCTCAACAATAAAATGGAGGGAAGGGAGTCCAATAGTTATATAGTCGACAAAGGCAGCCCTGCTGGCACAAGCTCTCCTGCTGCTTAAGGTGGGAGAGTACATGCATACCAATGTTCCCCATTTCCACCCCCATCACCGCGTAGCCACCCCCTGTTGTGACCCACACACACCCATTGCCACCACCACCATGTCCCACCCAGATTCTGGGCAGCTGAAAAATGAAACACGGATATCTTATTTAGAAAGGAAATGAAGTGGATTTTTAAAGTTTAAAATTTTGGCCCTACAAGGCCTTCATGAGGAATTAGATTTCTGTTATCTGATTTAATCTAGGGCATTAACTTTGGTTACACTTCTTTGAGCATTTCTGTGAAGTTACTCACCTCAGGATGATCCCTGACTTCTTTGGTTACACTTCCTTGAGCATGTCTGTGAAATTAGTCAACTCAGGATGATCCCTGACTTCTATCTCTTTGACGTTGTTAACACCTGAGCAAGAGATTGCCAACATCTGTAGGCATGAGATTTAATTTGCTTCCTTCAACAATAATTTTAGCCGCCACCACGTCTCACCCAGATTCTCGCCAGCTGAAAAATGAAACACAGAGATCTCATTTAGAAAGGAAATGAAGTGGATTTTTAAAGTTTAAAATTTTAGCCCTACAAGGCCTTCATGAGGAATTAGATTTCTGTCCTCTGATTTAATCTAGGGCATTAAATTTGGTTACACTTCCTTGAGCATTTCTGTGAAGTTATTCACCTCAGGATGATCCCTGACTTCTATCTCTTTGACGTTGTTAACACCTGAGCGAGAGATTGCCAACATCTGTAGGCATGAGATTTAATTTGCTTCCTTCAACAATAATTTTAGCTGCCACCACGTCTCACCCAGATTCTCGCCAGCTGAAAAATGAAACACAGAGATCTCATTTAGAAAGGAAATGAAGTGGATTTTTAAAGTTTAAAATTTTAGCCCTACAAGGCCTTCATGAGGAATTAGATTTCTGTCCTCTGATTTAATCTAGGGCATTAAATTTGGTTACACTTCCTTGAGCATTTCTGTGAAGTTATTCACCTCAGGATGATCCCTGACTTCTATCTCTTTGACATTGTTAACAGCTGGGCGAGAGATTGCCAACACCTGTAGGCATGAGATTTAATTTGCTTCCTTCAACAATAATTTTAGCCGCCTAAGCAGTGGCAGAGAGATATAACGAAGTTTATATGGCAAGCAAAAAAGCCAAAAGTTAAAATAAAAATTTTACATGATGCAAAGGAAAGAGGTGGCTTGGGATTACCAGATTTTAAAACCTATTTTTCTCCCTGCTGCTTGATGTGGATGAAGGAATGAGTGACGTTGAAAAATAGAAGACTTTTAGAACTAGAAGGACATGAATTGAGATACGGGTGGCATGGTTATTTGTGGTACGATAAAACAAAAGTGAATGTAGATTTTAATAATCACTATATAAGAAGGGCTGTATTAAGAATTTGGAATAAATATAAATTAAGGTTCTATCAAAAAATACCACGTTGGATATCTCCACAAGAAGCAATACATGGAAGAGAATTTGATAGCACACATAAATGGATAAGATATAATAATTTACTGGAACTGTCACAAGGGGAATATAAGTTAAAATCAACGGAAAGTTTATTGGAAGAAGGTCATGTATGTCAGCGGTTTTCATATTTGCAACTTAAAGAAAGGTTTAAAATAGATGAGAAAAATGGTGGATTTGAACAAACAGAACCTGAGTTTGAAACAGCACTGTGTACAAATGATGAACATGTTATTGCTAAACTGTATAAATTACTGTTACGGTATGAGACAGAGGATGAACAAGTAAAAGACTGTATGATAAAATGGGCACAAAATGTTGGTCATAATATATTAATGGAAGAGTGGGAAAGTATGTGAGGAAAAGAATTAAAATTTACTTTATGTACAAGTCTTAAAGAGAATTTTTATAAGATGATGTATAGATGGTATATGTCACTGTTCAAATTGTCTAAAATGTATAAAGGTGTTTCTGGAAAATGTTGGAAATGTGAAGATCAAGAGGGAACATTTTATCATTTATGGTGAACATGTAAAAAAGCTAAAACATTTTGGAACCGAATACAGTCTTTTAGCTCAAAGAATATTAAAGACTACTATAGAACTAAAGCCAGAAACTTTTTAATTGGGACTAACAGATAAACATGTAAAAGAGAAGGTGGGAACCCTCTTTCTCTACATGACAACGGCTGCAAGGTTATTGTATGCACAAAAGTGGAAAAATGAAACAGTACCAACTGTGAGTGAATGGGTCATGAAAATGATGGAACTGGCAGAGATGGCAAAACTTACTATTATAATTCAAGAAGGGTCAACAACTAAATTTATGTTAGATTGGAAACCTGTTATAGAATTTGTACAAGAAATAGAGAAAAATGATATCTATGTATGCGGATTTTGAACTTTGAGATGGTTGATTCTCTTTTTTCTGTTAAAATTAGGAGAAAGGAGTTAATGTCTGTGAACTCAATGTATGATATACAACTAGGATAAGAACTAGAGAATAATAATAATAATAAGCATTGTTGTGTAATGGGAGCCAAAGGTAGATATCTTACAATCTTAAGAGATATTTTAGTGTATGTGTATTGTTGTTGTCTTTCTGTTGTAGTTGTGTTTTGTTTTTCTTAAAAAAAAACCCAAAACAATAATTTTAGCCACCACCATGTCCCACCCAGATTCTGGGCAGCTGAAAAATGAAACACAGAGATCTCATTTAGAAAGGAAATGAAGTGGATTTTTAAAGTTTAAAATTTTGGCCCTACAAGGCCTTCATGAGGAATTAGATTTCTGTCCTCTGATTTAATGTAGGGCATTAACTTTGGTTACACTTCCTTGAGTATTTCTGTGACATTATTCACCTTAGGATGATACCTGACTTCTTTAGTTACACTTCCTTGAGCATTTCTGTGAAGTTAGTCAACTCAGGATGATCCCTGACTTCTATCTCTTTGACATTGTTAACACCTGAGCGCGAGATTGCCAACAGCTGTAGGCATGAGATTTAATTTGCCACCTTCAACAATAATTTTAGCTGCCTGTCATTGATTGTATGAGAATATCTTCCAGAGGTCTCTGAAGGCTACTTTCATGAGAGTAAGTATACATAGGCTGTAATGCAATTTGTATGAATTATATTTATTGTTTCCCATTGTTTTGCATAAGAAGTTTAATTAAATGTATTGGCTGTTGTATAGCTCCTGAAGAAGGCCCCAGAGATAACCTGGGCTGAAACGCATTGGGGTTTCTTTAGAATAAAACTCTTTTTCTAGCATTCTGGGATGTGTTCTATCTTCGTAGATAACTGAAGAAGGACCATCAATAAATAATTATTAAGTGACAAGGTGCAGCAAAACAAAGTCTCCCAGAAGCTGGCATGTTTACTTGAATATTATATTTTAATTAGGACAACCAGTAAAACACATTGTTGGCTTAGTTGACTGAATATTTCAGTGGGTGAACATCAGAAAGGTACAGGCAACTTAATCCCTAGCTTGTATGTTTTCTAGGTTCTGTAAAACAGCAGGTGGCAAATAAACTCTTTACTTTTATTGGAGACTGACTTCTTGTTGCTCAGACCTTTGCTCTCCTCCCATGTGTCACCATGTCTTGAGGAATGTGCCACATATTATCTTATGCCATTCGTGCTGGTAGATTTGCCCCACTAAGGATCCAACAGCACCTCAAATAATACAAGTTATCCTGCTAAGATTGATCTGGGCTGATATCTCTCCAGTCTTCAGAATGCACTGAAGCAGACTCCCGTCATTTAGTTGAATAACCTGTAGACGCAGATGTGCACCCACCACAGTGGTATTCTTCCAGTAGATTTCTTCTTACAGTGGCAGGGCCTACATTTCTCCTCCAGAATTAGTCCAGCTAACTCTTGTTCTGGTACATGTACATTGCACAGTTTTTGCCCCCATTGCTGTCAATCTGCTCCTGTGAATTTGCTGTTTTCTGTCACATTGGGAAATCCTTAAGAAATATCAGCATCAGACTGCACGGAGTGGTGTTTCACAGCTCGGTTCAAGAAAACCACATGGCAGCATTTTCTGTCTGAACAGAGTCACCAGACCAACTACCCTTTTTGTATGTTTGAGCAGACACACACAGCCTTCTCACAATATCTGCAACTAAGGGCACAATCCTATGTGGATTGCCAGCAGCCTCTGAATTCAGAGGCTACTGAGTATCCAGTGCAGGAGGGGACGACAGCGGAGGCAATGTTTGCTTCCACACTCCAGCTGTCTACATTTCTGCTAGATGGGTGATTTTTCACGTCTAGCAGTGGTGCCTTGGAGAGGGAGGGAAGGAGGGGGTGGTCAAGGATATGTTGTATCACAGCCACCCCTATCTCATCCCCACCCTCAGGAAACCCCCTTTTCCCCATCTCTGCGCTCCATTTTCCGAGTGCAGGGGGTAGCCAGCGTGGTTCGCTCTGTGCTGGGGATGAGGGGATGAGGGCAAAGACAGGGACAGGGAGCGCAGTTTCCTGGCTCTGAGGTCAGAGCCCTGTCTCTGACCTCAAAGCCAGAAAATTGAACTATGCCATCCCCCCACCCCGACACTTTCTGGACGGCATAGGATCATTCCCTAAGTTGCCTAAAATAAATCCATTTGTGCTGTTAACAAACTTCTTATACATTTCACTGCCACACTATGGCAGATAGATGATCTGTATAGGTGATCACATATGGTCTCAAATATGGTTAATGCTGAGGCTGGCCCATGCAATTCTTTGTTTGCATACACAGTGTCTGATGTTGGAGCTTCTGCCATGAACTCAATAATCACTTCTTGGATAACCTTCTCTTTATCTTTAGCATTCTCAGCGTTCCCAGGTATGGGGATTTGTACATTCTTTGAATTGTTTGCCCGGGTATCACTGTTATGGATTTGGCCCTTGCTAAGTGTTTTCAGTCTATGGTTCTAGTATTTAGGAAGCCATTGGCTGCCAGTTAACTACCTATAGCTGGTCAATACACTTCAAACAAAGTGTACACCAAAAATTATTTTAGGTGGATTCAATTTCTGTTTTGAACTGACAAGAATTAGTAAAGGAAAATCCTTTTTGATCATTTATAATTTTTATAAGAAATATACTTATTTTATAAATATACTTATATGTAACATCACATCAAATATAACTTGCATAAGATGACATTAAAACATTTATTGATGTTAAACAGAGCTTTGCTAAAGATTCTTAGATCTTAATAGCTTAACAGGAAATAGAATTTCCTAAACATTTCTTGTTCTTAGACTTCTAGTCTTAATACTTTAAAAAGGAGAGATCTAAGTACCAAGTTCTCTATTCAATACTGAATACACTATTCTGCTGACAGGTACACAGGCTTGGTGAACTTCTAATAAGGCACTCCCGCATTCTAAAATCAGCACGTATTTGTACCTTTTTTGTGTAGAAATTACCTCATAACTAATATTATCTACTGTCCCATAAATTAGGGCTCACAGTCTTAATTATGTCATTGTTATTAAACATTTTTTAAAAAATAATTAGAACATACATGAAAGGCTTACACATACACCTTTCAGGCTAGATATGATCCACTTAGAATTATACCTCTAAAAAGATAACTCCTTACTCAAAATTTGCTAATTAAATCTAAGTCTATTAATTTTTCTAGACATCTGTATATCAAGCTTTTTGATATATATACCTTATACAATATTTTTTGCTTATTAATTGATAAGCAAAAACTTTAAAGTACACTTTTGACCTGGAATAATACAGTCTCACAGCTGTTCATTACTCAAATAACTTTTTGGCCCAAGTGATAGGGCTTTAACTCAATATTTTCTTTTGGGATACCATCCAGATTAACTAGATCATTATTTTTTATGCCAGTTACTCAGAATTCATTGTGAACCTGCTTGTGAGCCTGTATTTCCTAAAATCCAGGACTTCACTCTTATTTTTTTTATTTGATTGTTTATTTAATTAATTAATTTCTATACCGCCCAACAGCCAAAGCTCACTCTTGAGTTGATATCCTCTTGATCCGTGTCTTGAAATATCTGCAACTCAGGATAACTGTCCACATAAAGCATTGCCTCGGTTGGTTTAGGTTAGGAGCACATTCAGGAGTCATCTTTTCTTGATCAATTTCTTCAGTATCATCCTCATTGAGCATTGACACAGTTGCCACTGCATGGTACCTTCCAGTGATCCAATGTGGTTGAAAACCAAGTTGTTATGGTACCATCACATCTGTCCACAGTGGAATCGAATCTGAGATTTTAATATAATTCACATGCTGTTGGTAGGCCTGTGACCTTGTCCACTTCTTCAGCTTTACTCAGTGCCATGGTGACTGTGATTCAGGAGTGCTTTAACATCTTGATATTGCACAGCTTGAGCCACAGTCCTCAGGCAGAACTGGCATATTTGGCAATGCTGCCCTGCTAGGCCATTTTGCCACTAAGTTGATTGTGTGTGCAATCATTTTTGTTGAGCAGGTGTACAAATGATGATACCACCCTAATGGCAGAAAGCGAAGAGGATCTAAACAGTCTCTTGTTGAGGGTGAAAGTGGAGAGTGCAAAAGCTGGTTTGAAACTCAACATTAAAAAAACTAAGATCATGGCATCTGGCCCCATCACTTCCTGGCATATAGAAGGGGCAGAAATGGGAGCACTGACAGATTTTATTTTCTTGAGCGCCAAGATCACCGCAGACGGTGACTGTAGCCATGAAATTAAAAGACGCTTGCTCCTTGGGAGGAAAGCTATGGCAAACCTAGACAGCATAATAAGAAGCAGAGACATCACCTTGCCGACAAAGGTTCGGCAAGCTATGGTTTTCCCAGTAGCAATGTATGGCTGTGAGAGCTGGACTATAAGGAAGGCCGAGCGCTGAAGAATTGATGCTTTCGAACTGTGGTGCTGGAGAAGACTCTTACAAGTCCCCTGGACTGCAAAGAGGTCAAATCAGTCCATCCTAAAGGAAATCAACCCTGAGTGCTCATTGGAAGGACAGATACTGAAGCTGACGCTCAAATATTTTGGCCACCAAATGCGAAGAGAAAAGTCACTGGAAAAGACCCTGATGCTGGGAAAGATTGAAGGCAACAGGAGACGGGGATGGCAGAGGATGAGATGGCTAGATAGCATCACTGATGCAATGGATATGAACTTGAGCCCACTCCGGGAGAGAGCGGAGGACAGGAAGGCCTGGCGTGCTATGGTCCATGGGGTCATGAAGAGTCGGACATGACTTAATGACTGAACAACAACAACAACAAATCTGATGATTTGAGTTCAAAATCTTTGCACAATCACTGTGATTGTCTGAAAGAGAGGCAATTGCCATGAATGCCCAGCCACATGCTGACATGGGTGCTAGCGATATGTTTTCTTTGGTCATTTTTCAGAAAGCTCGCTGCCTTGCAGCTCCAGGCTATTTTCCCTTCATGTCTGGAGTTTGATTTTCATTGAACCCCCCCTTGTAAGTGCACTGCATTGATACTGGTCCTTCTTGCCAAGGGGCTTCTGTTATGCATCCTGTTAGTTTTGACTAGCAAAATGTGCATTATCCTTTCATTCTCAAATACTGGTGTGCTTGGTCTAACAGAAACCTGACCAGCAGCATATCTAATTTTACATGGAAATCAGACATGTCTGTTTATGTAGTGAGTCCGACATATGGCACTTCAGCACATATTTTATTTATTTATTTACAAAAATGTATAAACTGTTCTATATCTAAAAAAGATTCGCAAGCAGTGAACAGAAAAAAAATCTAAATATAAAAGAATAAAAATATGTCAAAATCAAGTTATACCAATAAAACTGTGGCTGGTCATTTGGGAAAACTTGTTTAAATAAAAATGTTGGTGTGAGCATCCTTGCCTTCCTTGTTCTTGTATGTCACTCTTTCCGGTGAAATCTTATCCCATGTCTCTTTGGAAAAAGAAACTGTGAAATCTTTGCAGTGTACGTTCTCATCAGTGTTGAGTCTTGGCTCCATCTATTTTCTTGTCCTTTGTGCTTTCTTCATTCCATGTTCCTGTGCAATATTCTTCTGCCTCATCTGTGGGCAATGTCCATGAACTCTCATGACTTCTCACTCCAGAATCTTCAAGTGGTGCACTGATTTCCAAGATCTGGTGGCCCTCATAGCAATTTTCAGCCACCGTAGTGTACAGATAAAGTGTTGCATTTCTTATCTGCAGGGCTTGCACTTAGTCTTGTCCAACCCTTTTCTCTTTTTTTCCGACATTTTGCCATTGCTCTACACAATGGTGGTCCTCGATTCCACAAGGAGAGGCATTGCTTCAGAAGTAGGAAATGTGTGTGGTCTTGGCATTGTTTCATTAATGGTAGAAAAGATACATTAATCTTAATATTAAACTCTCCTTTCAGATACACCCCGCTCCCATTCTTTGAATGAGCTAGTGCCTGCTTATTCTGGCCTCATTCCCTTTAAAGCTGGCTTTGGACAAACCTATGAATTCCTACTACTTGAACAACTACGTTGGTGCTATGACCCATTGTCCTCAGACTTTTCAGCATGCAGCAGAAGACTCTGATGAGGACAAAGTCCAGTCTGCTTCCTCAGGGGAAGGCTGGTCAGTACCTTATTCATGGCCATCCTGGCCAGAGGACACAGCCCTGCCACCATCCTCTGACTCAAAGGTTGAGTCTCTGGCAGAACCTACACCTCCCCAGCCTCACAGGTGAAGATGTCTATTTCCTTCCTACAAAGCAACCTTGAGATGGGTGATTTGGAATGAGAAATCAGCAGGGGGGTTGCTTAATTAGGTCCCACTGCATTTTATGCAAATTAGGCTGCCAGATTTGGGGTACTGGAATATGGCAACCCTATGCAAATCAGGGGTATATTAAAATGCAACTGAGTATGTTTATTACGGTAGGTAACAGGAATTCAATGAAGGAGGCAATTTATTCTAGATTAAACTGTTAAAGTTGGAAGCCTTAATGAGGCTTCGTTGTTAGCAGTCAGGTAAGGTAGGAGGCCTTCATCAATCTCATTCTCCCTCAGTCTAGGCCTTTCAAGCAGACCAGAATGGCTTCCACGATCAGACCAGAATGGCCATGTGTCATCTCTTACAGAGGACAGTTCTCTACTTCAAAAACAGCCAAAGGACTGTCGTCTGTTTGAAGATATCCTTTTTTGAAGGGCTCTCCTGTCTTTAAATTCAATTTAAAGATAACCATAAAAAAAACTGTTGCCCTTCAACAGTTAGCACCTGGACAGAAGAATTAACAGGCAGGCACACAAGTCACCTGGTCAGAGTCCTCCACACTATGAGTTGCCCTGTATTCCCCTTTGAATTATAATATTTCAAAACTTGCATATGAATTAGCATATGCAAATTTTATGCAAAACTTTGTCCCTTTTGTCCTCTTTTTTGTGATGTTTCCTCTTTTTTGGCAATTCATAAGTGGCCATCTTGCTCCAGTCTTTCATTTCCCCAAAGGATCTCCCCTTTCCAGGCTATGGTACCAGCCCTAAAATACCTGCTTATTTTACATTTAGAGAGCCAACTCTGTGCACATCTACTAAAGATTGCCTTACTTTAGTCCAAATCATTTGAACTTGCATTGAGAGTGATGAGAATCCAGTGGGGGAGAGATGCCAGCCCAAAGTGCGAGTTAGGTAAGGAAACAGAATCCTCCCTAGAAAATTTTTCCCCAACTGCTATTTTTAACAACCAATTTTAATAATTTCTCTTTTTTTTAGCAGCATATATGGTTGGTGCCAGTTCAGTGCTGTGAACTTTCCAGAGCTTTGATGGCTTTTGAGTATCAAAGAATAATACTTAGAACCTGTTCTTGAATGGGCCAATTTGAAAGACGAAGAAAAAAGGTCAAGAATTTAACTCTCTAGAGGGGCAGATTCCCTCCCTCTGCAATGTACTCGGATGCCAATGTTGGTTTTAGTGCCATAAGACTACACAAAACCTTGGCATGAACTTGGAGGGGATATAACTAGGTTGGGTTAAGAGGTGTTAGCTAGGACAAAAAACAAAGACACAAAAGAAACCAAGGTGAATGACAAGGTTTAAGGAGGAAATTAGTTACCTATTAAAACAACAGTTGAGTTATAGAAAACAGCAAACAAAAGAAAAACAAGGTCAAAAGTTAAATCAAGGATTTAGTAGGAAACAAGTGCCAAAGGTTGCTTGACTATTGGTTCCATTTGTGCTGTAGGGCTAAGAGCATCTAAACTCATGAGCTAATTAGTTTTCTATAATCAAAAAACCCTTTGTCTTAAGATGTGACTTAAAGCATTTACAATTTTTACTCATGTTCAGAAAGCATGGAAATGCTAAGGGTGAAGTTAAAGACTTTTGACACATATTAGGTTCACTTACAAGTTACGCTCTAATGCACCTTCACTTTGCCTTCATCTTTTGGGTCAACACTGGGCTAAGGGGGGATGAATCCATGCAGAAATTCTACAGGTGCTGTTTTCCCAGTCACTTCCCACAGCTGCACCTGATGAATTTCTGCCTGACGCACCTGTATAATGTACTGCTCCACAATAATAAATGTAGTGGGTCTCCAGGCATATTACTGCACAGATATACAGTGCAAATCCTATGCTGCTGAGTCAAAAGTAAGCCTCAGAGTTCAATAAGGCTTACTGCCAAGTAACTGTGGATAGGATAGCGGCCTGGAAGTAGCCATGTTGATTCCATCCTGGAATCAACTTTTATGAAAGTCAGTATATAAATAGTTTAAATACATAAATACATTCTATTTTCTTTCACTAAACCACAATTCCTAGGATTACCTGATTATCAAATATCTGGATTCTAGAGGCATTTTTAATCCTGGGAAAACTTCCAGGCTAAATACAATTGCTCACATCTCAGCTGAACGTGGTAGTAGCAGCTGGATCAAACAGGAACATAGGCCAGGTGTCATACCAAGTGAGGCCCTTGGTCCATCCAGCCCAGTATTGTCAGCACTGACTGGCAGTGATTCTCTAGGGTTTCAGGCAGGAGTTTTACCTCTCCTACTGAGATGCCTGCCGGGGTTTGCGCCTGGAGCCTTCTGCATGCAAAGCATGTGCTCTACTATTGAGCTGTGGCCAAGCACTTCAGAGGAAGTTCTTTCGATCCTGCAAAAATCCCATACTTTCTTAGTATGTCTGCAAGTGGAATGGATTTCATAGCCATTACCATTTATTTTGCCTTTTTGGACATATAGACCGTAGAATGAGATGGGGAATTAAAAGAAAAAAAATATGAATGGTTTTTCAAACACATGGGAACAGAGATATGGAATTAATTTGAAACAAATGAAAGGTTGTCTGGCTTTTGTTTGTTTAGTTTTGCATAACACAAATTGATCTGTGGAACTTACTGACACCAGATGAAGAAATGACATATTTCTGGAAGAAAGTGGAGGGACAGACAGGAACACTGAGCAAAATAGGCACCATTAGATTCAGTGATCTGATCTCTAGCTTCTATCAAGAACAAAGACAGCTTCTTTCAAATGAAATTAAATAGTTTATTTTAATATAAAACCTAATAATATAAAACCTAATTGAGGCTTAGTGCCTCTAACTACATTTTAAACTTTAAAGTGTTAGTCTTGGCTTATAAAAGTTTACATGGCCCAGTACATCAAGGACTGCCTTTCCCCATATGAACCTGCCCAGACATTGGGATTGACATCTGAGGTCCTTCTCTCTGTGCTCCATCTGAGAGATGCGTGTAGAGTGTCAATGAGGGTACAGACCTTTTCTGTGGTAGCCCCCCAAATTATGGGATGCTCTCCCTAGAGAAACTTGCCCAGAGGCAATGTTGTCATCTTTTTGGTGCCAGCTGAAGATGTTAATTTTCTCCTGAGCATTTGTATAGCTGTAATGGTCCAGCTTTAGTGCTTTTTTCTTTGCTTCATTCTATACTGGATGGGGGAATGAGTTTAGGTGAGTTTTTGGATGAACAAAATAAATTTAGTAAATTTGTAGGGTTTGTAATGAATATGTTATTGTATATTGCATTTTTTGTATGTTATTTTTTGTGGTAAGTTGCTTCGGGACTCCTTTTGGTTGTGTGAAGCAATGTATGCATTTAATAAACTAACTATATCAAACCAATTTCTGGTTCAGTCAAATCCCACACAGGGTCCTTATTTAATATTAATTGTACTGATGAAGTCAAGGGCTTGGGCTGGCAAGCTTTGGCCCCATTACCAACTCCCCCTCTTTGTTTTTGGTTTTTTCTCTTCTTGATATATATTTCTTGGCAGAGTTTAGACGGGCCATTATCAGTGGTAGATATTTGTTCAGCTACACTAACCAAGCCAGCCCTTTGAGGTAACACCTCAGTTAGAGCTGTATTAACGGTGAAGCTGGAGAAACTAGGGATGTCAGAGAATTCCGCCACGGATCTCGGTGAGGCCAAATGCCAGTGCATTCAGCCCCCTGAACTCCGTGGCAGAATGGCCTGACACCCCCCGCCCCCCCATGGATCCCCCCCGGGCCGAGACTTACCTGGGGCAGATGTTCCGGGTGGCGGCGGCTCTGGCGGCGGCTCCGGCGATGGCGGCTGGTCTTCTGACCAGCTGCCGCCGCCATTTGCAGTCTTGTCGTTTTTGGGGTTTTTTTTACAAGACGTGATAGTCTACATAAAGATTTACGTAGCCTATCATGGCTGGGTAAAAAAAAAAAAAAAAACCTGCGTACACAAAAGCCGCCACCATTTGCATTCCTTATTTTTGGCCGTCTTAGTCTACGTAATTATTTACGTAGACTATGACGGTGAAAATAAAGGGGAACGCAAATAGCGTAGTGGGTGCTATTTGCATACGCTGTTTTTGTTTTTGTTTTTCTTACCCAGAGCCCTCGGTGGCCGGAAATCCAGCTGCGGACGGCTCTGGCCTGGGCCTGGCCAGCTGCTCCGCGGAACTGCCGTGGAGCACAGCCGGCCGTGGAGGATTCCGGGGGGGAGGAACGGATCGCCTCCCCCTCCATCGAGGATTCTGGGGGGAGGGACAGAACGCCTCCCCTCCCATCAACATAATCCGTGGAAAGGTAAGTGACTTTCGTACATCCCTAGGAGAAACACAAGCATTAAAAAAATATAGATGGATCTGGAGGCAAAAAGCTAGACTTAATAAAGGTGCAATTCTATGCGGGTTTAGACAGAAAAGAGTCCTACAACTCCCAGCATAGAGAATTAGGGACCACCACTCCCCTATTTAGAGGTGGTCTGTAGTGATACCTCATTTTCAGTATTGTCTGATACTAACTGCATGAAATCCTGCAGTCTATTGGTGGTTAGCTGGACCAGTGGTGGCTCCATAGAGAAAAGATTAGTAAAATAACAACCAAACCTGTGGTGCTCTTTGCGTCCTCCACATTCAACAATAAATTCTGTCTCCTAGACAATTTTGACTGTCCTGAAGGAACATTCACATTAAATATGAGTATTCTGTGCTGTCTCCTGTCAGAGAACCTTTATAACAGGGGGAGGTCCTCCAGATACTATTGATATTATTGAACTCCAGGTCTCATAATTCCTCATGATTGGCCATGCTGGCTGGGGATGATGGGAGTCCAACAACATGTAGAGCCTAGAGGGTCACTGGATTCCCATCCCTGCCTCCTAGCAAAGATCATCAAGGAGAACCATCCAACATATTGTTTTTCCACATGTCAAAGACCCACCATAAGCAACTTCATTCCTCACTTAAACAATATTGTGCTTTTATTATTAAAACATATACATTCTTCTCCTGGGGTTCTTTAAAAAGTCACATAATGCAACACATGACATTCTTCCCATGTGAGGAAGTTACAGCTCTATATTCTTTATATCAGTCTTCCCCAGTCTAGTGCTCTCCAAATATTTGGACTACAACTCCCAGGATTCCTGACCATTGGCCTTGCTGGCTGGGGCTGATGGGAGTTGGAGTGTTTTTTGAGACTTAAATCCTCCCGTTTCACTTCTAGCTTCTGATGAAGTGGGTTGCAACCCACAAAAGCTGATGCTCATTTATTAAAATATCTGAACAACAAAAACAGTCTATATGTGTGCTACACTTAACCCTTGAATTTGTAAACAGAAGGCTAACATGATTATACTATGTGAGCTAGAGAAGAATTTCTTGGGGAAATTTTTGCTTGATTCAGAATACAGCTGAACATTACATTACATGCTGGACAATTGCATATTCTGGGCCAGGTAACTATGAACTTCAGTGGTTATTATCACTACCAATAACATTGCCAACGTTTTTCTCAGTAACTTCTTGGGGAGGGGCTGCAGCTCAGTGGTGGGGCATCTGCTTTGCACACAGAAGGTCCCAAGTTCAATCTACAGCATCTCCAGGTAGGCCTGGAAAAACTCCTGCTTGAAGCCTTGGGGAGCCTCTGTCAGTTGGTGGGCAAGAGACCAATAGCCTGATGCACTATAATGCAGCTTCCTAAGTTCCTATTTATCTGAATTAGAACTGAATGAAGTAGCTTTTTTCTTGACACATTCGTTACCAAAACTTGTGATTTTGCAGTTCATCAGGCTGTGAAGTCACGGAATCTTATAGAGGCAGAGTTAAGGTATACACACACGCTGTTTAGAAGGAAAGTTAAGGATTTTAACTTAAGGACCCAAAGTGGAACTTCTGTTCCCAAATTAACAGTGGATAAAGTTTTGGCTTTGCAGCCCCAAATATTTGATTATGCAGTCCCAGTTGGCTATGTAGCCCCAAAAGCAAGTAACGACAGTACAATAGATAGTTATCTCTATACCCATTAGCCTAAGATTTATCCATTCATACTTGTTCAGTCGTTCAGTCGTGTCCGACTCTTCGTGACCCCATGGACCATAGCACGCCAGGCCTTCCTGTCCTGCGCTCTCTCCCGGAGCGTGCTCAAGTCCATATTCATTGCATCGGTGATGCTATCTAGCCATCTCATCCTCTGCCGTCCCCTTCTCCTTTTGCCCTCAGTCTTTCCCAGCATCAGGGTCTTTTCCAGAGAGTTCATACTTACACTCATGCAACTATGCTGGCCAAGCAATAGTGTAACATGACAGGTGGATCAGGAGAGTTGAGGAAGTGTGCTCGGTCAGATCCAAATGTCCACTGTTGCCCCTCGTTCCTCCTGGCCTCAGGGGGGTTTATATTTTGTCTTGGGCATAGGAGGGTATAGCATCAAGAGGCTAATGTTGCACTTAATGTTACATATTATTTATAAATCATGTCAATTGCCTGGACTAATTGATGTCCTTTTCAAAGAACAATGCCTCCCCAATATTTCCAAGGTCCCTCTAACGACCATGAAATGCTCTCCTTTATTATTATAACATCTTTTCCCCTTGCATTAATGCCCCCTTTAGCTGCCTTGTTTCCACAATTCCTTGAAGTCGATGGCCTTCACACATATCCTTCATCAACTCCCCCCTTTCTCCATGGCCTCTTTTCCTGTGGATAAAGCCATTCACCCAGTGTTCACAAAGGCACCTTTCAACACTACAAGGTTCAGGGAGGGAAGTTAGCTAGAGGGTCAAAGAGAAGATTTGAAAGGAAGGATTAAAGAAAAATAATCTTTATTGACAGGAATCAAGTAAAGATTGAAGGAAGAGGAAATAAATGCAATTCAAGTAAGGACTGAAGGAAGAGGGCCCAAACAGATGGTTACAAACAACTCTATCCAAAATAGATAGACTTTAATATAGACTTTAATATTTTTTTTGTGATCTGCCCAGAGAGCTTCAGCTATTGGGCGGTATATAAATAAATAAATAAATAAATAAAATATTGGAACATATTGGTATAAAAAGAAAGAATACATGTAAGGAAAAGGAACAATACATTTAAGAAAAAATAAAACACACTGTCTCATTCTGCCCCAAAGTTTTGCCCAACTGGATTTTTCATCTAGGTTCTGCCAGTCATTCAAAATATATCGAAGTGTGGATTCCTGAATCCTGGTTAGGTGAAATCTGGCAGATTCCAATGGGTTCTCCTATATACTTATGCTGGCTGGGGGACTGCCTGTGTTTTCCCAGACACAAATCACAATTCTGAGTTGCTAGGAAAACTGACCCCTCTCTGCTAGATCATGTTTGCATTGTGATAGTGAGTACTATATAAATAGTGAGTGGTGAGCATGCACGGAGATTATATACATATATCTTGTCAACTTCCACATCTTCTTATAAAGGATCAGTTAGAACCAAATCCCACAGAGATCTGTGTGATAGTTATCAATGTGTGAAGAACTGCTTCCACTGAAAAGTGTGAATGGTATCACCTGGTTATGGTCTTGTATTAAACTACTTAACAATAGAAAGTGAAATAGCTTATTCAACTTGGCTTATTACATAGCACTGAAAAGGGCTAGAATTGTCTAGATAATACTATTTCTCTCTGTTTCAGATGGCCTTCAAGAGAAAGCTCTTTGTTTGCACAATTGCATTGGCCCTAGCTTGTTTCATCTTATCTGCCCTGTTGAATTCTAGTGGCATCTACCCATTCTGTGTAAAGGACATCTCTATTTTCAAGAGAAACAATGGAGAATTTTTGAGACTGCCTGATAAAGATTGCAGTAGGAAGGCACCATTCCTAGTAATACTGGTAACATCTGAACCTGACCAAACTAAAGCCCGGCTGGCTATCCGTGAGACATGGGGCAAGGAAAGACTAATCGCTGACAAGCTCATTGTGACCTATTTTCTCCTGGGAACTAATTTGCGAACCTATGACCAGATTGTGGTTACTACAGAAGATTTATTCTATAAAGACATAATCCAAAAGGATTTTCTGGATACATATTATAATTTAACTTTAAAGACTTTGATGGGCCTTGAATGGATTCACAAATTCTGTCCACAGTCTACCTTTGTGATGAAAACTGACTCTGATATGTTTGTGAACACCTACTACCTCACTGAACTTCTCTTGAAAAGAAACAGCACTACCAGATTATTTACAGGTGTTGTCAGAATGCATGATAGTCCAATAAGAGATCCAGCCAGCAAGTGGTATGTGAATGAAGACGAATATCCAGGGAAAAATTACCCTCCATATTGTTCTGGAACTGGTTATGTTCTCTCTACCGATGTTGCTAGTCAAGTGTACCAGGTTTCAAAAAAGGTTCCTTTTTTAAAGCTGGAAGATGTGTTTGTAGCTTTATGCCTTGCTGAACTCAACATTAAACCAGAAGAACTTCATTCAAAGCCAACCTTTTTTGCAGGTCATGTTCCATTTTCTCCTTGCCGCTACAGGAAAATCATCACAAGCCATCATAACACTCCTACTCGCATCCTGTTGTATTGGGATATACTGGAGAAGTCCATGGAAGGAGAATGCCTGAGCAGTCAAGAAAATGAAAAAACCTTAGAATAACTTAGAACATAGTCTACAAATAATGAAGTCCTCAATCCTGCAATTTTTACTTCCAAGCACTGAAGTTGGAATACAAATAGCATATTTGTATACAAGTACCATTTTTAATGGTGTGGAATATGTAATGTTATAGTCCTAACAATAATTGCCAATAAGTAAGCAACCTAATCATGCTTAACATGGAACTCAGTGACCTGGTTCACAAGTAATGGTGATGAATCATGGGTTAATTAACCCATGTTTTGCCACAGCACATGCCTGGCACATACCACTGCCATTTTGAATATGTAACCTCTGATCTGCCCGATTGGAGGTTGCTATGTGACATGCGAACCCAGACACTATGCATTAATTGTGTGTTAAACAACCCAAATTAACCTACAATTCATTATTAGCTTAACTCTGGGTTGCTTAATCCATGATTAACCCATAGTGTCCAGGTTCAAACGTAATGGAGCAGCCTCCAATTCGGCAGATTGGCGGTTGCATATTCAAAATGGCAGTGGCATGTGCCAGGCACATGCCATGGTAAATCGTGGGTTAATTAACCCATGATTTGCCACTGTTACCTGTGAATGGGTCCAGTGGGTCTTACTGCTATGTAAACATAGTTAGGATCTGGCTGTTGGTGATTTTGTTTCTTTTTATGAAGTATAATGCTATTTTATCTACAGTGGCCCTCATAGTCCTGCTGTGACATGTCTGCAACACATTTTAGGGAGAAAAATAATCCCATCCACCACGGCTTGAATCAGGTCAGTCTATGGCAGCATCCAGACAGCTCTGTCTGGTCTTGTGTTGTTGGATGAATTTAGTTTTTGAGACTTGACGATGTGGACAAAGCACTTGGCCAGGTATAGCCCACTTTGTGTCTATTCGGCCTTTGCCCCATTTAGCTCATTACAATGAGCAGAGAAGGACTGATCAGCTGGGCCCAGGAGGTGACAAATGCCTCCTTCAGAGAGGGAGTGGTCCCACCTGCTTTAAAAGAGGCAGTGGTTTGACTGCTCCTGAGGACCACCACTCTGGACCCTGACATTTCTTAATATGGACAGTTGTTAATATTCCCATAGTGGGCAAGGTGCTCGAGCAGGTGGTTGCTATATAACTCAAGTATTCTTGGTTAACACTGAGTCTCTAGAACCATTTCAGTTGAGGCCCTGGCCTGGATTTGGTCACTGTGATGGATGTCTTATGCTAGGAGAAAGATAGGGGGAGTGCAACCCAGCTGATTCTGCTAGAACTCTTGGTGGCTTTCATCAACCATGGTATCCTTCTCGATAGGCTAACTAGTATAGGACTTGGAAGCATGGTTCCATTCCTACTTGAATGGGCAATTCCAGAAAGTGGTTTTGGGGAACAGCTGGCTAAGTCCTTTGCATTTACACTCTGGGGTCCTGGAGGATTCTATTCTATCCCCCATGTTATTTAACATCTACCTGAAACTACTGAGTGAAGCCATTTGGATGTTTGAGCTGAAGAGTCAACAATATGTGGGTAACTGTGGAAGTGCTAAATCAGTATCTGTCTGTGTTAATGGCTGGATGAAGGCCAATAAACTGAAGCTCAGCTTAGGTTCATATGCACATGTTGACCCTACCTAGGGATGTACGAAAGTCACTTACCTGGTCTGGCAGCTTTTTTCGCAGTGGGGGGGAGGCGCTTCGCTTCTCCCCCCGAAGTTCAGGCGAAGGGGGGGAGGCTTCCCGCCTCGCCTGGCCGAAATTCAGGCCGGGGGGGAGGCTTCCCGCCTCGCCGGGCCGTGAACTACGAAAGGGGAAGAAAAAAAAAAAAGACCACGTGGCCATGATAGGCTACGTCAATCGTTACGTAGCCTATCACGGGTGACTTTGGGGGGGGGAAAAAGCGTGTACGCAAATGGCGGCGCCCATGGGGCGCCGCCATTTGCGTTCCTTATTTGACCCCTGTAGTCTCCGTAAATCTTTACGTAGACCATGGCGAAAATAAGGACAACTTTATTTGCATTGCCCTTATTTGACCCCCGTAGTCTCTGTAAATCTTTACGTAGACCACGGCAAAAATAAGGACAACTTTATTTGCGTTGCCCTTATTTGACCCCCGTAGTCTCCGTAAATCTTTACGTAGACTACAGCGAAAATAAGGACAACTTTATTTGCGTTGCCCTTATTTGACCCCCGTAGTCTCCGTAAATCTTTATGTAGACCACGGCAAAAATAAGGACAACGCTATTTGCGTTGCCCTTATTTGACCCCCATAGTCTCCGTAAATCTTTACGTAGACCACGGCGAAAATAAGGACAACGTTATTGTAAAATATTGTAATTGTAAATATTACGTTGTGATTTCCTCCGTAGGGTGGAATCCCCCCGTTGCTTCCACCGTACTCTCGGAAGGTGGATTGCCTTGGCCAGAACTTTTCCACTATTCTCGTAATTATTTACGTATTTTTCGTTGCTGCCCGAAATATGTTTCCCACTTTCCCGCCTTCTGTGCGCTCCCCTGCTGTCTTCTTTTCTCGGACAGGGACAGGGACAGGGATTTTATTAATTTCTGTGTAACGCTTAATGATCCCCGCGTTTACTGGTCTTGTTGTTAACCTAACCGCCTCACACATTCACAATAAAAAAAAACGGGGCTGCAGCTCCGCTTCCGCAAAATCTGTCGTCAACTTCCTGCTAACTTCCTGAATGTCGTCTGCATTTGCGCTTGCGTCTGCGTGGGGATTTGTGGGTGGAGTTCTGTCGTGGTGGTGGTGGTGTGTTAGTGGTGGTGCTTGCTTTTTATTGGATTTCCTCTGTTGTTTGTTCATTGTTGTGGTTTTGTCTGGTCTGTGTGTGTGTGTGTGTGTAGTTGTGCATTGTGGTGTTTTTGTACGGTTTGGTCTGTGTGTGTGTAGTTAAGTGGTGGTTGTGCACGTGGCTGTCTTGGTGTGTGTGTTTGTTTGTGTGCAAATTGCAAAATGGCTGCACCAGTGCGTGGCAGGAGGTGGGACCATGAGGAGACCAAGGCCCTCCTCAGCAACATTAAGCGCAGCGAGGCGGTGGCAGTGCTGTTTGGCAGCTCCTCCTGCCGCAATGAACTTTATTGGGCCCAGATAAAGAGGAGGATGGAGCGAGCGGGCCACTATCGCACAGTTGGACAATTGAGGTCCAAATGGAAGGCGCTCAAGCAGTCCTTCGTCAGAGAGGGGATTGCTGCTGCTGAGCGGAGGGCACCGCTGTCCAACCCCCCCGCCTACTACTGGCGCATCCGCAGAGTGTGGGTCCAAGCAGGCCGGCCCCCATTTTTGCAGAGGTATATGCCTGGTAAGTTATAGTTATCCCATCATCAAGCTCAACTAAATATGAAGACAAGGATGTGTACCGAAAATGAAGCTATCTCTTTGTGGTCTCTCTCATGGAGAAACAAACAAATCCTGACATTTTTAGCCTGCAATCCTATGCTTGCTGAACTTGGACAGAAAAAGGTCCCATCATCTTCCAGCCACTTTGGCTGGTTGAAGAAGGGATGCTGGGAACTGCGTTGTTTTTCCCTGTACAACCACATGCATAGGATTATGCGGGCCTGGCTACTACAACTCATATTACACACTGACACACTGTCCATTTCCAGGGAAATGCTGCTGCTGCCAGTCTCTGCAGTGCACACAGGGGGACTGGCACCAGCCCAGCAGCAACAGGGCCAGCCTCTTGGTGTCGTCTTCCTTCTTCATGTAGTGATTGCTGAATTTTTGCACCCCACTTTCTACCAAGACATTGGCACTCCAGTCAACTCATGAGCAAGTGTTCATCTGAGACCTTGGAGATCTGGGTATAGTCCACTCAGCCATGGAAGCTCGCTGGGTGACTTTGGCCCAGTCGGAAAGCCCCAGCCTACCTCAGTGTTGTTGTTGTGAGCATTAAATGGAGAGGAAGAGGCTAATGTGAGCCGCCTTGGGTTCCTTGCGCTAGGAAAAAAGGTGGCATTTATGCAATGCATCACTAGAATGAACAGATACCATGGCATTGCAAATGTAGAAGTGGGGTGACTAGAAGTGCAATCCTGTGCATGTTTACAGAAGTCCAACAGTCCCCATCACACTAAAACTGTCAGTACTGTATAATCTGCCTCCCTAATTATCCCCTCATCATTAGACCTTGTGGTGGGAGGACAGAATCAGTGGTCCTTATGGTAGCGGGGATGGTGATAGACAGATCAGTGACTGTGGTTTTGTTCACTCACCACATATATAAAGGCATTCATTCTGTTACTGTGACATCCCACAGCTGCGCATCGTGCCTTGCTGGTGGAGGAGGCACTGAGGGCCGCGGAGAGGGAGAGGACAGAGGAGGAGGAGGAGGAAGAGGAAGAGGAGGAGGAAGAGGAAGAGCCAGCAGCAAGAGGAGCAGCATCTGTGGAGGAAGGCCACCCTTCTTCCACAGATGAAGCCCCTCCTCTTGTGATCCTGACGCGTCTGATAAGAGACATCCGGATGCTCAGGAGGACCTGTAAGTAGTACTACGGAATGGCACCTGACCTGAGCTAACAACTCTGCCTGCAAGATGCATATTACCATTGTGCTTTATTCTTCTCTTTCTTTCTACACACAGGTGACGACCTTCGAAGGAGGGTGGAGGCCCTGGAGCGGGAAAGCCATCCTCCTCCTACGAGCTGAGGCCTGCAGCCACAGCCAGCCAGCCCAACATTGTTTTTGAATTGTTGAATTGTTTCTGTGTTTTGTCTTGATCTGTTCTGTTTGTATATAAAGTTCTTTCTAAAAAATAGGTTACAATTCCTTGGTTCAAGTCCACAGATATAATTTCTTAAATCTAGATCATTGTACACAATGATCTCTGTGTTTGCTTACTGTTAACCGCAACAAGAATGCCTCCCCAGAATCCCAGCCAAACAAGAACAGCTTCCCTCATAGGGAGATGGACAGTCGGCATCCCTGATGTTATGAATGAGTGCATTCAAGACGAGGCTGGACAGCCATCTGCCAGGGATGCTCTGACTTGGACACCTGCATTGAGCAGGGGGTTGGACTCGATGGCTTTGTAGGCCCCTTCCAACCCCATGATTCTGTGGCTCTACGATTCTATGAAGTATGCTTTGTTTTACGTGTAGGTGCATATCACATACATGTAAACTGGACGCATACCAGAGGGATCTTTTCACATAGAGCTCTCGGTCCTTAGAAAAACCCAAAAGCTGAGGGAGTCCAGGGAGAGACCACAACAAGGTCTTTGAAAGCAATTCCGTGATTTATGAAATAATTTTAAATAAATTAAAAGCATACATCAACATCAAGAGAAATAGAACTATACATACATTTGGGGAATCAGAATCATACTAACATTCAGAGGGATAAAGATACACATATACAGTCGATAGCGGAGTACACTGGGATGCATAGAGAACTCTGTGTGTGTGTGTAGTAGGGATGTACGCTGTTGCATAGTCCGCCACACACAGTCGGGTAGCGCAACTGGATTCTGCATGTGAGGTATTATTAAGCTCCGCCACATATCGCCAGTGCTTTGGGCTCTGCCCAGGCCAGACAGGGACTGCAGGTTTGGACAAAGTTCTGAGGGACACCTCAGTGTGACCACTCACAAGTTGTATCATTCTGCCTCATTGTCCCTCAGAACTCTGGCTCACATTAGCAGCAGTGTCATCATCCCAGGGTTCCTCCTCGTCACTTGATGACTGCTCTTCTCTGCTGCTGACAGCTGGGGGGAGGTGCTCCTTGGGAATCCATCCCCTGTTGGAGCGTATGAAGGCGAGGGTGGAGACATGTTGTGGCGTGAGTCTGCTTTGGTGGGCGGTGACAATGTTGCCTGTGGTGGAGAAAAGCCTTTCAGAGGCCACACTCGAGGGAGGGCAAGATAGATGCCAAATGGCGACTTTGGTCAGATGTGGCCAAACGCCACGTTTTGTATCCCAGTATAGGAGAGGATCACTCTCTGGGCTGATCTGTGTTCCCGAGAAACTCTCTCTTGAATAACCTTCAAGTTCCCGGACAGCCACATCATAGGCTGATGCTTTCCTGGCTGCTTTGGCACATTCCCCCCGCCTGCTCCCACTTACACCAAGCTCCACTGCCATTGAGGAGTAAAAGCTGAACTTGAGACAAGATGCCCCTGTGTCTGACTCTGTTGGTGTGCAGCTGCTGTGGCGTCATCATTGCCCCTCCTGCTGGTGATGGTGCTACTGCTGCAGATATTGTCTTCAGGGGAGGTAGTAGTCCTACTAACCTCACCCAGCTCCTTCTCATCCAGCCCATCTCTCTGGAAGCACTCCGTGACTTTCTCAGTCAAATATTTTTTTAAACTTTGGAAGTCAGGGTTGTCGTTTGGAGGCTCTGCACTTGTTGAGCTATCCCTGAACCGTGGTTCAAGGAATGCAGCAGCAACGTATTTCATGTCCCCCCTGATTGAAGTTATGTGTTTGTTGGTGCCCAGATCCTGCAGAAGGAATTCTGCAAGCCTAACTGCAGGATTGGGGAATAATTCCCTGCCTCCAGCACTGGTGCGCTCACAAATCTCAGAATGGCGTTTTCTCAGCACCCCCTCTATGATCCTTAGCACAGGTAGCACTTGGCCCAGTGTGGCATAGTCTGCACTCAGTACCGCTGTGCATTCATTGAAAATTTTTAAAATGTCCACCAGGTCTTGCATCCAGAGCCACTGATGTGGTGTGACAAAAAATTTGGAGTGGTGTTGCTTCTCAGTGATGTAGTCATTTATAGCTGGTCTCTGCTCACAGAGTCTCTGAAGCATATGCAATGTGCTGTTCCAGCGTGTGGACACATCCAAAATGAATTTGTGTTCTGGAAGGCCACAGCTACGTTGGATGGCGCCGATTGCCTCCATTGCTGAGCAGGACTGCCGGAAGTGGGTGCAAATGGATCGGGCCACCTTAAGTAGCTTGCCAATTTTTGGGGAGGCGTTGCTCAATCCAGAACGCACCACAAGGTTCAAGCAGTGCGCAACGCACGGAACGTGGTTTAGCTGTGCAATGCGGGCTGCTTTTAGGTAGTTTGAGGCATTGTCTGTTGCTACACAGCCCACTGTAAGATTTAAGGGGGCCAACCAGGACTGAACAACACCACTGATGCTGCTGCTGACGTTTTCCGCTGTGTGTGTCCCAGAGAGCATTGTGAGGGACAATGTCGCTGTTCTACGACTCAGTCGGCTGCTCGCACTGATGGATACCCAGTGCGCGGTGACACACAGATAAGACTTTGTTTGGTTACTTGTCCATGTGTCACTCGTTAAATGTACACTTCCTCCAACTGCACATTTCAAATCCTGTTGGAGCACCCGTCTGATTGCAGAAGCCAGGGCTGGAATGGCTATGCCACTAATGTAGTGACGAGAGGGGACATCCCACCGAGGGCAGATGCTCTTAAGTAAGGTCAAAAGGTCTTCATCTTCCACCAGGGAGAAGGGAAGCATACGTGCTGCAATGGCCACTGTCAGGAGGTGATTCCACAGTCGTGTCTGGGTGCTGTCAGAGGGTAATTTCTGTGTCAGCGCAAGGCATTTCTCCAGTGAGACCTGCCTCTTAGCAAAGCTGCCTTCTGTGCCCTTCCCACCCAGACCACTTTGTGTGAGGTCTTTGGAAGATGAGGCAAAGGCAGTACTGTTCTTTTTGGATGGTTGTGGCTTCCCGTCGCTATCTTTGGGCACAAGAAGCGGATGATGCATCTCCATGTGTCGCCTCATGGCAGACGTGCCCACTCGTGGACAGCCCCCTTCTTTTCCTAGCCGCACACGGCTTCGACAAATATCGCACATCACGACATAGCGGTCGTTCTCTGCATATCTGAAGAAGCGCCACACATAGGAGCTCACCCTGCCACCACCATTTCTTCTTCGGGGAATGGGGCCTTAGGTTCCAGATGAGGTGGCATCTGGAGCTGCATGTTTCCACTCATCTGTGGATGGTGTTGTTGATGGTGTTGTTGATGGTGCTGACCAGTGCTTGGCAGGGGACGTTTGTTCCTGAGGTTTGGGATTGGTCCCGCAGAACGCAGAAGGCTGGAAGTGGAGAACAGAGTCAGACCCAGTCTCAGCAGGGACATCATTGATATAGAAGAGCTCCTCATCATCTTCGCTGTCCGGATCACTGATGACGCTAAGTCCTCCGGCATTTTTTTCAAAATCACCTGAGCCGCCGCCCACGAGATGATCATCAGCAGGCAGCTGTGGACCTGGTTCACCTGTCCACTTCCGCTGTCGGATGCAGGGAGGACGCTTGTGGGCGTCTCTGTAAAGATTCAAAATACATAGAAGCAGAGTTTCATGAGAAATGTGACTTTTACACATGAGTAATAGCCAAGCAAATAAAACTGTGTTGTTGTCATAGCTTGGAGGACTCGCAATCAATCCACATGACACAAGGTGCAGTTGTAAGCTACTCCTGCACTACCGAGCACTGAGAAAACACATTAGGTGCAAAAAAAAGGTACTGTACAGACTGGGAAACTCAATGAGAGTTATCTAAACGTGTCCTCACTGGTGAAAACATGAAAAGCATGGGGGAGGAGATATCTGGCTCCCTTGCAAGGTCCACTCCTTTCATCAGCTCTATTATACCATTGTGTGGGACTCATCCCCCACAGGGCTGGCCCAACGCGTTTTGCTTCCTGAGGCAAAGGGTAAAATGGCACCCCTCCATCCTACATAGGGCGATAGCTGAATCTTACTTGAACAGTGACAATGGGAAAGCCTCTTCCACCACACCAGAGGACAACAAGCTGGCTGAGGAGCTGCAAGGCTCCCTAACGATAGGGCTGGTCCTGACCTGAGCACATACTTGGTGAATCCCACTGCCTTTTTCAAGGGTGCATTTGTGGTCCCCCAGGAGCAGTGCCTGATTAGTCAGGCCCTCTTTTTGTAGTAGCCATATCGGGGGTCAGACTAAAAGGACTAAATAAGTCTCTGACTCAGATTTCTGCAACATTTTAAAAACCATCCTCAGAAATGTAATTGCTTAATCAATTCACATTGCAGCTCTAGTTAAAAGAGATCAAGCCCAAACAAGACAGCAAACTATGATGAATGGCTTTGGAAACAAGCGAGCACAAAACACTTAAGTGTTTTCCCACCAAAAAGGTGTATCGTTTGAGAAAGTATTGCAGTTCTTTTAAAGACTTGGGGTTTTCTTTCGTGCTGGAGCACCATGTAACATTTAAATAATATGAAATATGTTCATAGCAATGAATGTGAATGAATGTAAAACAGTCGTGTATGTTTTGTTGTGTTGAAGAAGAAGATCCCTTCCTCAAATGCTCCCCTCCAAAGGTTTTGGACTTCAACTCCCATCAAGCCAAGCCGGCATGACCAATGGTCAATAATGCTGGGAGTTGTAGCCCAAAACATCTGGAAGGCTGCAGGTTGCAGAAGGCTAATGTAGGGACTATTCAAATATTCAAAGACATTTGTTTGTATCCAGATATTCACAAGCACCTGTGGTGACAGAGTCTTACCAGATTCATCCTTTGGAATGAGGTAGATATCTTGACTTTCATCCCGCCGCTGCAGAGTCTCCTTGGGAACATTTTCATCCGCTTTGGGTTTGGAGATACTGCCCTTCCGCTCACCATCCAAGAACTTTCTTCCTCTTCCTCTGGAGTTGTGGCCGGTTGTGCCTGTGTCACTTTCTGTAGCGGAAATTGGTGGTGTGCGCTGCTTACGGGTGCGGGGTGGGCTGGGGCCGCTGTCGCTGCTGGTCACACCTTGGGCTTCCTCCACTTCCATCTCATTATTAAAATACCGCTGAAATGCAACCTCAGCGGTGTATGTTCTTGCCGGGCGTCCACGCCTCTTTTGAGTGCCGGATTGACCACGGGTTCCTCTTTTCTCCATGTTCATGTCTCTGGGCAGAAGGAGACATAAATGCATGTGGCAAAGCTGAAATCATGTGAACAGCCTAATTGCAGATATAGTACAGTGTAGAAGTTGTTGTTGTTGTTGTTGTTCAGTCGTTCAGTCGTGTCCGACTCTTCGTGACCCCATGGACCATAGCACGCCAGGCCTTCCTGTCCTGCGCTCTCTCCCGGAGCGTGCTCAAGTTCATAATCATTGCATCCGTGATGCTATCTAGCCATCTCATCCTCTGCCGTCCCCTTCTCCTTTTGCCTTCAGTCTTTCCCAGCATCAGGGTCTTTTCCAGGGAGTTTTCTCTTCGCATTAGGTGGCCAAAATATTGGAGCTTCAGCTTCATTATCTGTCCTTCCAATGAGCAGTCAGGGTTGATTTCCTTTAGGATGGACTGATTTGACCTCCTTGCAGTCCAGGGGACTCGTAAGAGTATTCTCCAGCACCACAGTTCGAAAGCATCAATTCTTCGGCGCTCAGCCTTCCTTATAGTCCAGCTCTCACAGCCATACTACTGGGAAAACCATAGCTTTGATTAGACGGACCTTTGTCGGCAAGGTGATGTCTCTGCTTCTTACTATGCTGTCTAGGTTGGCCATAGCTTTCCTCCCAAGGAGCAAGCGTCTTTTAATTTCATGGCTACAGTCACCGTCTGCGGTGATCTTGGAGCCCAAGAAAGTAAAATCTGTCACTGCTTCCATTTCTTCCCCTTCTATATGCCAGGAAGTGATAGGGCCAGATGACATGATCTTAGTTTTTTTAATGTTGAGTTTCAAACCAGCTTTTGCACTCTCCTCTTTCACCCTCAACAAGAGGCTCTTGAGATCCTCTTCGCTTTCTGCCATTAGGGTGGTATCGTCTGCATATCGGAGGTTGTTGATAATTCTCCCAGCAATCTTAATTCCGACCTCTGATTCATCCAACCCGGCATTTCTCATGATGTACTCTGCATATAAGTTAAATAAGCAGGGTGACAATATGCAGCCTTGTCGTACTCCTTTCCCAATTTTGAACCAATCGGTTTCTGAAGCAGAAATAGACGTTTTTCTGGAATTCTCTTGCTTTCTCCATGATGCAGCGAATGTTGGCGATTTGATCTCTAGTTCCTCTGCCTCTTCGAAACCCAGCTTGTACTTCCGGTAGTTCTCGGTTCGCATACTGCTGAAGCCTAGCTTGTAGGATTTTGAGCATCACCTTGCTGGCATGTGAAATGAGCGCAATTGTGCGGTAGTTTGAACACTCTTTGGCGTTGCCCTTCTTTGGAATTGGAATGTAAACTGACCTTTTCCAGTCTTGTGGCCACTGTTGAGTGTTCCAGATTTGTTGGCATATTGAATGCAGCACTTTAACAGCATCACCTTTTAGGATTTTAAATAGCTTGGCTGGAATACTGTCATCTCCGCTAGCTTTGTTGTTACTAATGCTTCCTAAGGCCCACTTGACTTCACTCTCTAGGATGTCCGGCTCAAGTTCAGTGACCGCACTATCATGGCTATCAGGGACATTCAGATCTTTCCTGTATAGTTCTTCTGTGTATTCTTTCCACCTCTTCTTAATCTCATCTGCTTCTGTTAGGTCCCTGCCTTCTTTGTCCTTTATCATGCCCGTCTTTGCACAAAACGTTCCCTTGAGATCTCCAATTTTCTTGAAGAGATCTCTAGTCTTTCCCATTCTGTTGTTTTCCTCGATTTCTTTGCATTGTTCATTTAAGAAGGCCTTCTTGTCTCTCCTTGCTATTCTCTGGAACTCTGCATTCAGTTGGGTATATCTTCCCCTTTCTCCTTTGCTTTTCGCTTCCCTTCTTTCGTGAGCTACCTGTAAAGCCTCATCAGACAGCCACTTTGCTTTCTTGCATTTCTTTTTCTTTGGGATGGATTTCGTTGCTGCCTCCTGAACAATGTTACGGACCTCCGTCCATAGTTCCTCAGGCACTCTGTCTATCAGGTCTAATCCCTGAAATCTATTCCTCACCTCCACTGTATATTCATCAGGGATATGATTTAGGTCATACCTGAACGGTTTAGTGGTTTTCCCTACGTTCTTCAATTTAAGCCGAAATTTTGCAAGAAGCAGCTCATGATCTGAGCCACAGTCAGCTCCAGGTCTTGTTTTTACTGACTGTATGGAGCTTCTCCATCTTTGGCTGCAAAGGACATAATCAATCTGATTTCGATATTGACCATCTGGTGACGTCCATGTGTAGAGTCGCCTCTTGTGCTGTTGGAAAAGAGTGTTTGCTATGATCAGCATGTTCTCTTGGCAAAACTCTATTAGCTTTTGTCCTGCTTCATTTTGTACACCAAGGCCATGCCTGCCTGTTATCCCGGTGATTTCTTGACTTCCTGCTTTAGCATTCCAATCCCCTATGATGAAGAGGACATCTTTTTTTGGTGTTAGTTCTAGAAGGTGTTGTAGGTCTTCATAGAACCGATCAACCTCAGCTTCTTCGGCATCAGTGGTTGGGGCATAGACTTGAATTACTGTGATGTTGAATGGTTTGCCTTGGATTCGTACTGAGATCATTCTGTCATTTTTGAGATTGTACCCCAGTACTGCTTTTCCCACCCTTTTGTTGACTATGAGTGCTACTCCATTTCTTCTAAGGGATTCTTGCCCACAATAGTAGATATGATGGTCACCTGAATTAAATTCGCCCATGCCTGTCCATTTTAGTTCGCTGATTCCCAAGATGTCAATGTTCAATCTTGCCATCTCATGTTTGACCACCTCCAGCTTACCTTGATTCATTGATCTGACATTCCAGGTTCCTAAACAATATTGTTCTTTACAGCATAGGAGTAGTTACCCTCCAATCCAGCTATTCAGTGCTAAATAAACAGGGGCATATTGTACAGCAGACTAGGCTGAAAAGCCCAGGATGGAGGATGTGGCCCATCCATGCCCAGGAGGATGGGGGATGGATGGAGGCCTTCCAGCTCCCCCCTCCCCCCGCCCCAGAAAGAAATACATAGGCAAGCAGGCACATGGGTGAATCCTGGGAAGCCCAGGAGGATGGGGGATGGATGGAGGCCTTCCAGCTCCCCCCTCCCCCCGCCCCAGAAAGAAATACATAGGCAGGCAGGCACATGGGTGAATCCTGGGAAGCCCAGGAGGATGGGGGATGGATGGAGGCCTTCCAGCTCCCCCCTCCCCAGAAAGAAATACATAGGCAGGCAGGCACATGGGTGAATCCTGGGAAGCCCAGGAGGATGGGGGATGGATGGAGGCCTTCCAGCTCCCCCCTCCCCCCTCCCCAGAAAGAAATACATAGGCAGGCAGGCACATGGGTGAATCCTGGGAAGCCCAGGAGGATGGGGGATGGAATCCTTCCAGCTCCCCCCTCCCCAGAAAGAAATACATAGGCAGGCAGGCACATGGGTGAATCCTGGGAAGCCCAGGAGGATGGGGGATGGATGGAGGCCTTCCAGCTCCCCCCTCCCCCCGCCCCAGAAAGAAATACATAGGCAGGCAGGCACATGGGTGAATCCTGGGAAGTCCAGGAGGATGGGGGATGGAATCCTTCCAGCTCCCCCCTCCCCAGAAAGAAATACATAGGCAGGCAGGCACATGGGTGAATCCTGGGAAGCCCAGGAGGATGGGGGATGGATGGAGGCCTTCCAGCTCCCCCCTCCCCCCACCCCAGAAAGAAATACATAGGCAGGCAGGCACATGGGTGAATCCTGGGAAGCCCAGGAGGATGGGGGATGGAATCCTTCCAGCTCCCCCCTCCCCAGAAAGAAATACATAGGCAGGCAGGCACATGGGTGAATCCTGGGAAGCCCAGGAGGATGTGGGATGGAGTCCTTGCAGGATGCCTTCCCCCCCAGTTCCCCCTGCTCCTCCATCTCACCCCAAAATCACTAAGCATAAGGGCACATTCAGGTAAAGTAAACATACCTTCACTGTAATAAAGAAAAAAGAAAAAAGGTCGAACTGCAGTGCCGTAGAACGCGGGGATGCAGAGAAAGAAAGTTGCAGCAGCTGGGACGGAGCAGCAGTGGCTCCTGTTCTAGTCTGTCTCTGGACTCTGGAGTCTAGCTTGGAGCAAGTGAGGCTGTTGCACGACCGCCGTCCTATTGTGAACTAAAGGCGGGAATCCAGGGGATAAATGGTCGATGAGTTCCCTCCCCTCAATTATCTTCCTGGTGGGGTGGGTGGCCTGGAGGGATCTCGCTCAGGTGACCTCACCTGACCTGAACCTGACCTCACACATACAATAAAAGTATAAAACAAAAGATGAGGCTATGCAACTCAGCCTCAGGGTAGGCAGGCTACGTGCACTTCGTGACCCCGTCCCTCCCAGCAAAAGAAAGCTGCGTCGTAGCAGGAAAGGAAACTGCATGTTTATTAAATAGTTTCGTGAAATCCCTTTCGCCATCTTTCGTCCTAATTTGCGAAGTTGCCTTCGTAAAACTTTCGGCAGATTAAAAAAAAAAAAAGTGTCGCGTGAGCTCACATTCGGGTAGACCTGGGTGCCTCGTCTCGGGAAAGGGTTCGGCGAACCGAAAGTGACTGTTTTCGAGCCCATTTCACTTTCGAGAGAATTTCTCTGACATCCCTAACCCTACCTGGACAGAGATAACCTGGCCTCAGTTATCTATGCTCTGGTAACCTCCAGGTTAGACTACAGTAATATGTTATATGTGAAGCCACCTTTGAAAACTATTCAGGAACTGCAGAATGCAGCTGCTAGATTGCCAACTGACACTGGGCATAATAATCATATTTGTTGTTGTTGTTGTTGTTCAGTCGTTAAGTCATGTCCGACTCTTCAGCCAGACCTTCCTGTCCTCTGCTGTCTCCTGGAGTGTGCTCAAGTTCATATTCATTGCATCGGTGATGCTGTCTAGCCATCTCATCCTCTGCCGTCCCCTTCTCCTTTTGCCTTCAATCTTTCCCAGCATCAGGGTCTTTTCCAGTGAGTTTTCTCTTCGCATTAGGTGGCCAAAATATTTGAGCTTCAGCTTCAGTATCTGTCCTTCCAATGAGCAGTCAGGGTTGATTTCCTTTAGTGTGATACATTCCATGGGGTTTTCTTGGCAAGAACACTGGAGTGGGTTGCCATTTCCTTCTCCAGTGGACCACATTTTGTCAGAACTCTCCACCATGACCTGTCCATCTTGGGTGGCCCTGAACAGCATAGCTTATGGCTTCACTGAGTTATGCAAGCCCCTTCGCCACAACAAAGCAGTGATCCATGAAGGGGATAATCATATTATTCCTGTGCTATTACAATTGCATTGGTTCCCAATCTGTTTCCAGGCCTAATTCAAAGTATGCTTTTTAAAATCCTTTTAAAGCTCTTCATGACTTAGGACCAGAGTACTTACAGGGCGGCTACCAGAGAAAGGCCCTTCTCAGTGGTGGCACCCTGGTTGTGGAACAGTCTCCTTGGAAGGTTCACCTGGTGATCCACTGCCTCTGCCAAGTTATATATAAATATAAATATAAATATAAATATAAATATAAATATAAATATAAAATCTTTTTAGCCAATCAGGCCATCCGCATACAAAAACAAATAGAATTCTCATATCAACCAGAAGGGGAACCAAAATACAAATTGTTAATAAAATAATTAACAAAAACAAATTAAAAACGTTTTAAAATCTTAAAACAATATTTGCCAGCATGTTATTACCATGTTTACATATTTAGTTTTTTTAACAGTCAATGACTTTCGCCTCTACAGGGCTTGACTGACAAACTTAGCAGTCCTATATGATGTATAATGATCTATTCCAGCTAATAATAATCAAGTTATACTTACACCGGGAGTATCCTCAAGCACAACTAATAGGGGCTCAATAGAGTATTGCTTCCTCAAATTGATGTACAATGGGCATTCTGCTAGACAGTGCATCATGTCCTCTACCTTGGGGCAACCAGCTGGACAATCTGCACTCATGCCATGATGGGTCCTATAACGTGCCCTCACCTCCATCAATTGGAGTGAGCTAAGTCTGCACCTAGTCATGAGCCATCTCAATTCATGTGAGGTGATGGAAATCAAATACGGGGGAACCTTCCCCGGAGAGGTCATGATGCTTTTATAGATCTTGTTATTTATTTATTTATTAAATTTATTAATTGCCCATCTGACTGGTCACCCAGCCACTCTTAGTTAGAGCGACTTTCAGCAGCAACAGCCATGGTTGTTTGGATATCAACATCTTGTAATCACTTTGAGATCTCCTCCCTATCTCTACCATAGCCCCTCACAAGCAGATATGATTGTGAAAAGCCCAGCTCAGAAATAGATGTGATTATCTTGTCTGCCCATGAGCCCCTTCCCATTGCATTGGGTCCAGGCAGGTGCCCCATATAATATTTGGGGAAGTAATTTACCCTTGTATAGCTCTATTAAAGGGGCCACCATCTTACCACCTGGTCCTGCAGCAAAACAAAGAATGGCATTACTAGTTGCATTAGTTGTCAGGGCTATTGCTTTCAAGTGCTCAGACCAAGATCCTGAACTTTGAAATGTCACTACTAGGTATTTATTAACCTGGTCAAGCAGGTGGTTATCCAGCTGCCATCGGTATTTTTTCCTCCTTTTGCCAAAGACTAAGATTTTAGTTTTTTCATAGTTGACCTGAAGGGCTTCTCTAATACAATATGAGCTTAGGGTTCTTAAAAGCCTACGCATCCCCACCTGGGTATATGACAGGAGAACAGCGTCATCTGCATATAATAACCCTGAAGTACTCCTGTCCTTTAAGACAGGTGGGAAGAAGTCTGGGCTAGATAAGTAGGAAACTATATCATTAAGATATAGATTAAATAAAAGAGGTGCAAGCAAACATCCCTGGCGCACTCCTTTGCTAACAATAATGGGGTCTGAAAGATCACCTGAAGATACTTTCACATGCAAGATAGAATTCTCATCCAGCCCCTGTATTCTCCTGAGCAATTTATGATCCACATTTAAAATTGTAAGCTTCTGCCAAAGGCGGGGTCTAGATATAGAATCAAAGGCTGCTCGAAGGTCTACAAATGCAGCAAAAAGTGGGTGATAAGGGGGAGATGTATATTTCCTATCCAAATATTTTAGTATAAAACAATGGTCTACTGTAGATCTGCCACATCGGAAGCCTGCTTGTTCTTCAGCTAGGAGATTCTCCCCGAGCACCCAGTTTTCCAGCTTATCTAAAAGATACAACTTACTTATAACATCCAGTAGGCTTATAGGGCAATAATTTTTAGGGTCTGACCAATTGCCTTTTTTATAAATAGGCACTACAATAGTCACTGCCCAATCTTGGGGAAATTTCCCAGTTCTAGCAATAAGTGTAAATAAGGTTGCTAACACTGGGATCCACCAATGAGGATAATCAATCAAGAAATAAATGCTGCTCCTTCCAGGGGCCTTTCCATGCTTCAGCTTCTGTATCAGCATAGCTGTTTCCTTACAGGTGACTGGGGACCAACTAGGTGATTCTGGGTCTTCCTCCTGCAATGGGAGAAGATAGGCCATCTCATCATAAAAGAGGGAATGGAAGTGTCGTTCCCATTCATGTGCTGTGATAACAGAGTCAATGGATGGAGTCCCATAGTATCTTAAATCTGAAGTAAGGTGCCAAAATCTAGGTCTATCATTTCTTTCAAGTGCTGATGCTAGTTCCACCCATTGCAACCTGGCATGCTCTTGCTTTTCTTCTTTAATTGTATTTTTATAGAATTTACGCAGTGCCAAATAGGGCTGTGGTAAAGGGACTATACCTCTATCTCTTAGGAATTTATGTTGTCTTTTGATTTCCTGCTTAAGTTTCCTACAGTCTACGTCAAACCACGGATTGCCCTCTTTTGGCCTCTGGTTCTTTGACTGGCCTTTCCAAAATAAGAGAGGTTCGACTGCTGCTATAATGTGGGCATAACATTCTAGTACTACTTCCGTCTCTTTGGAAGAGGACAGGGTGTTCAACAAGAGTTGTACATTCTCAGAATGCCATAAGCATTCCAAAGCATTTAAATTCACATTTGCCCATTTATGACAGTATGTTGCAACCCTCGTGCTTGGGACTGGGAACCGATTTTCTTGATTTGCCCAGGCATTTTTAAGACATTCCAGGTGGACAATCAATGGTTGGTGATCACTACATGGATATGAATCTACTCTAAAGAGCGTAATCAGCCCAAGCACAGCTGTGGGGACTGCAATATAATCAACTACGCTAGCCCCAAGATGGTTGATGAAGGTAAATTCCCCTGTCAAATCCTCAGACAGAGAGCCATTCAGAATGCAAAGTCCAGATTGAAAGATCATTTGAATAAACAGCTTCCCTTGGGTGTTAATTATGTGGTCCTTTGACTGTCTATCCTCTATCAGTGGGAAGTCATCCAAGGAAAAATAGAAGACTGGCTCTATTGCATTCCAGTTTGGGCCAATCCAGGCATTAAAATCACCAACTAATATCAAGTGAGCTTCAGATAGTTTGGTCTGCAGGCCAAGTATATAATCTGTAAGGCTTTCCCAAACATTTTTGCTGTGATTAGTTGATTTCCAAGGAGGAATATATACATTTACCATAATTTATGACGTTGAATTAATTTTGAAAAATACAGCCAAAGCCCAGGACTGCAAATTACTAATGAGATAACTTTCCCCTTTCAATGAAGTTGATATACAGCAGGCTAATCCCCCCCCCCGATGGGTGTCCCATGCCTCTGGGGTTACTTACAGGGACTTCATAGGTTTTATAATCACTGAAAAAAAATTTCCCCCGTGCACCATGTTTCCTGTAGGAATATGATATCAAAAGATCTAAGGTACCTTCTGAATGAACCATCTGCCCTTTTATTGGACCATCCAGAGACGTTCCAGGAGACACACCTAAGTGAGCTCCCCAAAGCCTTATTTTGCCAGGAGGAACGATCTAATGTAATTCAATCTATTGAGGGATCAAGCTGCTCGGCACCATTTAAGCAGGGAATGGTGTTCTGGATCATATATTTCCTTTGAGAATTATTTGCTATTGGGACTCCTGTGGTGTTGATTTCAGCCACCACTGTTTTCTGGGTTTTTTTGCAGTATCAACTTAAAGTTATCAATATTAGAATTAATTGCAGTATTGGTTGAGAGAATTTCAGTGTCTAACGAAACGTCACTTTTGAGTGGGGGACTAGAAAGACATAGAGTTCTAAAGTTTGTTCTCTGTAGGCCCTGATCAACGGGCTCTATATATCAGTCCCAACATCTGTCTCCTGAGTTGTAAAATCAATGAGCATTTCATTGTTAGACTGTTCCAAAACATTGTGTAGTCTACTTGCTTCTGGGGCATACTGATCTATGGGTTTCCTTCTGGATATCTGCTTAAATAGTGGTGTTAATAAAGAAGTTTTAAAAACCTTTCTAGCCCTTACTCCATATTTACCCAGTTGGAGCCTCGCAGCAAAGATTTCTTTAACCAACATTGGTGAGTTGAAAGTTATTATACATCTCTGTAAATATAGAGAGCCTGGAAGTGTGTATACAGATCTAATATTTCTTATATGAATTCTTAAGTTCAACAATGCATTAAGATTATACACAACTCTGTTTTTCCCCCACCAACTAGGCAGAACCCCATTAGATAATGGTGATATTTCAAAGGCCACCTGCTCTGGGACTAGAATTAAGTTCCCCTTGAAGTCCCAATTCTTCAGTTCTACAAGTTCTCCACAAACTGCAAAGTTCAAGAGGTTCGAATGTTGGGATGCCGTTGAAGGAGCCAAAGCCTGAATAGGTTGTAAAACTGGAAGTGTCATGTCTTTCTGATTTGCTTCTGGATTCACTTCTTGTTTTGTTCTAGTTTCCTGGTCCTTGAGAAGTTGTATAATCTCATCAAGTTGCTTTGTATATCCAGCAATAGGGGTTAGTTTATCTTTTATAGCTCCAATTGTCCCAAAAATATTAATTAGAGTTTTAACAATTAACAAGCACTGCTCTGCCATGGCATCAATAGTTCCCATGTTCGCCTCTTCAGGATTCAGCCCGGTAGTTGCCTGCTTCTCCTCATTTCTCCATTCCTGGGGCCCCTCATTTTTTCCCCCCTGGTACTCATCATTTTCCCCCAAAGGGGAGGACAGGATTGAATATCGATTAGTAGTAGAGATTGGGAGTCCTTCTGGGATATCAGAGCCACCGAGCATGAAGCTATCGATTTTAGATAGCTTTGAAACAGGGAATGTTGGAGTTGGTCTCTCTGCCTCTTTTTCTTGCCATGCATTGCAAACAGAGGGTAGAAGAATCAAATATCACCACTCCGCCACCTCCTCCACTTGATAACTGCTTGTAGAAGTCAGCAAAATTGGCAAGGCAATGAGGCAGGCGTTCACATATGCCTCTACAGTGTGTGTGTGTATGCAAGGTCTTTATCAGAAGAATTCAAAGCATAGTCCAAACACTGAGAGCTCTCGCATTGCCTCCTCACAGCTGACAAAAACTTAAACAGATGAAGCCTTAGAGCAACCAAAACATTACAATTGCCTGGCGTGCACTACGGTAATAGAGGCTTAAACTGACAAATTAAAACTTAAAACACATTGTGACAATTTAAAACAATTAAAATTTAAAACCAACCAACCAACCAACCAACCGAGGAGCCATAAAATCTGCCGCTGCTCGTGCTGACCGGAACAGGAACTCTCCTTTTTTATATACAATTTTAGGCCTGCTGACTGTGCTGCTTTTTTACTTTTGCAGCACTTCGTTTTTCGTTTTCTTTTGTATTTACATTTCAGTTGTTTTGTTCTTTTGTAATCTGCCCTGGTAATATGATTGAAGGGCATATAAAAATACTTATAATATTTTTTTAAACACAGAAATCATAGTTTGTGGTTCTAAAAGCATGTTTTCAAATGGGCATCTTTAAATTAAAAAATATGACTAGCTCTTAATTTAAACTTAAAAGTCCTCCTTTGGTCTTCTTGCATTTTCTCTTTAAACATATTTATTTGATAATACTTTCATTTAAACCAGCTGAACCTAACTTCCAAATTAGCCTGAACTACATCATAATATAGTAAAACTGTTCTTGAACAGCTTCAGCCTGCAATTGGGGGACTACATGACTAGCAGCAACTCCATGGTCTTGTTATCTGAGAGTAATATCAGCATAATATAGTCAGGGCAGGATCCTATGTACTCCCCGCAAAAAGTCAGCAGCAAACTGATACCACTTTAAATAACAGAGGATGTAGCAACTCTGATGGATGCTCACTGATTACAGGAAAAACAACAAAGGCTTTTTTGGCATCTTGACCAGAGCAAAATGGGAAGCATAGTAGGGAGTGCTATAGCTCTCTCTTACCATGCCTTTATCCCAGACCCCCAACCCCCTAGGTTCTGTCCTCTACATGGGATTGGACATGCATTGTGTTCTACATAGGGAGAGGTTTTTAGGTCACTTCAAAGATGTCCAGAACTGTAGCACGACCTGGAGTAGCCATCTTGTTCATTCCAGCTTTCTTCCCATTTCTCTGAGAAGGATTGGCCAGGTAGTGGTTGAGTTCCACAGAAGAAGAATGTTCATCATTTCTCAACCATCTTAGCTATGGTGCCTTGCTAGTGAGGACTGTAAGGGTGGCAGTAGCATGGATATAAAAAATTCAATGCACCTAATTTGTTTTGGTTTTTAAAAGGTACATGATATTGGAAGGATTATTTGAGTCTAGCCTAAATAGAGAAAGTGCATTTCTCTTTGTAAACCCTCATTACGGCCTATCAAAAACTTTCTGAGCCAGAGTATTGGTGAAGGGGCCAAGGCTTGGGGTCTTGATGCTGAGGGTACGTGTAGGCACTAAGGCGTGTTCCATCTAGGGATGTACAAAAGTCACTTAACTTTTCGCGGATTCTGTTCGTGGGGGGGGAGGCGCACTGTCCCTCCCCCCAGAATCATCGATGGGGGGGGAGGCGATCCAGTTCTCCCCCTGGAATCCTTGACAGCCGGCTCTGCTCCGCAGCAGCTCTGTGGAGCAGCTGGCCAGGCAGCCAGGGCTGTCTACAGCTGGATTTCCGGCCGCGGACTCGCTGGTGCAGACACAAATGGCGGCCGATGTAGCGGCCGCCATTTGCGTTCAGCCAGGGAGCCGTGATAGGCTACATAAGAATTTACATAGCCTATCACGACTACCCCCCCAAAAAAAAACATGCAGCGAATGCAAATGGCGGCAGCTATGGGGGCCACATTTTGCGTTCCCTATTTTTCGTCGATTTATCTTACGTAAATATTTACGTAAGATAAAACGGCGAAAAAAAGGGGAACGCAAATAGCGTAGTGGACGCTATTTGAATTCCTTTATTTTTCGCCGTTTTATCTTACATAAATATTTACATAAGATAAATCGGTGAAAACTAGGGAACGCAAATGGCGGCCGCCGTAGCCGCCGCCATTTGCGTATGCTGCATGTTTTTTCGGGGGGGGGGGGTAGCCATGATAGGCTATGTAAATTCTTACGTAGCCTATCACGGCTGCAAGGACAGCAATGGCGGTGGCAGCAGCCCTGCCGCAGCCGGCCAGGAGACCAGCCTCCGGTGCCGCCACCGTCGCCGGTGCTGCTGGTGCTGCCGCCGAATCCGCCGCATCTGCCCCAGGTAAGTGCTGTCCCGGGGGGATTCCGCGGGGGGGGGGCGGGGGGCAGGAGGCCATTCCGCCACGGATTCTGGGGGATTCTAAAGAATCCGGCCTCACTGGAATCCGTGGCGGAATTCTCTGCCATCCCTAGTTCCATCCACCCAATGTTAGCAAACTGGGGAGCTCTGCTATGTTCAACCCAGTCTCTTATGTACAAGCTTAATAGTAAATGCAACAGTTGTCTTGCCAAAGGCAAGGGGTTTTTTTGGATTCAGGAGCAATAAGCACACAAGTGAGTTGAAGTCAAAAGGTTTTATTTAAAGCAGGCAAAAGGATATCAAAGAAGAATATACAATACCAAGCAAGCAGTCCTCAATCAGTTGTCGGGAGCCCCAGGGATGACAACGAGGAGACCCCAGTCTACGGCTGGCATGCAGCACCTTCCCGGTCAGGTCTGCATCGAAGCTCACTTTGGGCAAACTGCGGGGCTTTTTTATATCTTAATCTCTTGAGTGCTACCTGCCGCTTAGGACAGCACCTTAATTAATCACACCTGTTGTGCTTAAGCCACCTGATGATATATGTCATCTCTGTACCACTCAAAAGATTAGGCGAAGCGGGTGGACAATAGCCAGATGGTGCCCCCCCGCATTCCAAGGCCGTCCCATCGTTCATGTCCTCCTCCCGCATTTGAAGGCCGTGCCATCCCCACTTGTAACCAACTCTGAAAACTGAATTTCACATTAAAGGCCTTAAGGAGGCCTAAGTTTTAAGGCCTTCCAGGAGACATGGAATAGAAGGAACAACTGTGGCACACCATCCCTATCTCCTCGATATACAATAGTCTTCCAGTGGTTTTCCTCTACATTTCACCCCTTGGTGTGCACAATTCTTCCTTCAAGTCCTATTGTCTGTCTCCTGCCAAATTTCGCCAAATGAGGGTCTGCACTTTTATATACAGTTGCTTAACCGTAATATAAAGGATACATACTAATATAAGCCCACCCCTGTAACATTTATATAGTTGCTTTGAGTACTCAGAAGCCACTGCTTCTGTGACAGGACTGGTTGCTCGCACAATGAGAGGGCAGTCGTGCTGCCCTTCCCAGGTGTCAGCGGCAGTGTGGATTTTGATAGGGAAGCCATTTCCTGAGCAGGCCGGTCAGATTGTGCCCAGACAAGCACCAAGAATGCTGGCCACATTAATCTCATTCTCATTCTATATGCAAAGAAATAACACAGAAATAAAATTACTACACCTGTACGTTATACGTCATGTTCCTTTTAGCAGTACCGGCAACATAAGTAGGGTAACGAATGTTTCGCATCCAGTAGACTTCCAGGCCCAAAGAAGTGCCATGGAGCTAACAAATCTTCCCACGACAGGGATTCTCTATCCGGCATGCCAGTAGGCGGTAGCGTAATGTAGGTCACCCCCCAAAGTCCAACCCAATCGGGCAATTGCCTCAATTGGATGGAGACTAAAGCAGAACACTCCGGGTGCGGTCCTTGCACCAGGGCCAACACCCCCTACTGACATTTCCATGCCATGACAGTTAAGAGAGCATTGTGAGGGCATCCATCCCATGCCCAAACCTGTTTTTGCCATTTTCTTGTCATATAGGTATCTGGTCCGAGGAAGTGCAGCCAGTTGGGCCTTTTTGTGCATATTTCCGGCAGTGTGCCCCAGCTCATTTTTGCCATGTTGCAGCAACACCTAGGGGAACATGCATTTTAATCATTCTCGACGTTTCAGTTTAGCTATGTTGAGACAGACAGGAGAGGCGGCAGTGGCCAGTAATACCTAATACGTAGCTCCCAGCCCTTTACTGAGAATTTCTCCTGCCTGATCAGGTTGATTTGGATACATCACCCATACTTTCTGCCCTGGAGTTAGATCCTTGCCTGTGGATCCAAATCCTTTGTCCCCTCCGCTCATGAGTTTACCAGGACCTGCTACCTCTTGGATAGTAGGCACACTCAGTTTTTCACAAATTAGCTGGGCTATATGCTGCCCAGTGGAAAGGGCTACATCCTCTGCACTTGTGTTATGTAGCAGCATCTTTATTTCACCCTGAAAGTTGGAATCCACTACCTCTCCTAACACCTGTATTCCCTTAAGGGCTAGGCCAGATCGTGGCACAATTTGCCCATAGGTTCTACAGGGGACAGTCACCCCTATGCCAAGAGGTACAGTGACCCGCCCTCCAGCAGGTACCACCACCCCTTCTGGCGTTGCGAGGTCTGCCCCTTCACTGTCTGGTGCTGCCCAGAGGGGCAGGATTGCATACGGCTGGGTTTTCCACGCCATGAGGTGCTCCACTGGTGCTGGTGCTACCAATCCCACCATATGTTGCAGAGGTGTTTGGCCAACCCCTAGGGGGCGGCTGTTTAATTCAAACTCAGCTTGCTCCAAGACTGTCCCCCACCTTTTTAAGGTATGGTCGGGGGTCAGCTGTTTTAGCTTTTGCTTTAACAACCCATTCATCCGTTCAATCAACCCAGATGCTTGTGGATGATGGGGAACGTGGTATATCCACTGGATATTCCACTCATTGGCCTAGTCCCTCCCGTCTGCACCTGTGAAGTGACTCCCATTATCAGACTGGATTTGAACGGGCACCCCATATCTCCTGATCAGAAAGTCCAATCCCTTGATTGTATTTTGTTGTGTAGCTCGGGCACATGGGTATGTTAATAAGTACCCTGAATAGGTATCTACCATGGTTAGTAGATACTGCCACCTTCTAAATTGGGGCAGTGGACCTACATAGTCCACCTGCCATATCTGCCCTAGCCCCCCTCCTCTGTGCAACTGCCCTAGAGGAAACTTCGGAAGGGCATCTGCTTGAGCTTCAAGCACAATTCACATGTAGCAACTGCGGTGGCTGCTGCATCCACAGGGCAGGGAATGCCTCTATGAATAGCTCATTCCCGAGTTGCCTTGGCCCCCAGGTGTCTGGACTTTTCATGTGCCCATCGGGCCAATGTCAGCATCTCCTCCCCCTGGTCTAGCGTAGGCAGGGCTGCTCGGACTTTAGCCAGTTGATCAGCAGCCTGATTGTACAAAGCTTCAGGTGTTCCTGAGACATGCCCATCTCCATGTCCAACATATACTGTGATTTGCTGGAGCAATTGACTGATTTGCTTCCAGAGCTCCTGACCCCACAAGGGGTGGTTATGTATGAAAAACTCATCTTGCTTCCACTTGGGAAGCCAGGTTGTCAATCCTTTATACACTGCCCAAGAGTCAGTATATATGTACACAGTATCAGATTGTTGTTCTACCGTATGTTCAGTCACCATCGTTAACTGCCATTAGCTCAGCACACTGGCTGGATTTGCCTCGTCCAGCATGGGACAAGGTAACCTGCTTTTTAGGATTGATGGCGGCTGCCCTCCATACCCTTTTTTTCCCCTGGTATCTGGAAGACCCATCTGTGAACCATGTTTCAGTGTGGCTCACTTGAGCATAGGGTGGGGCTTCCAGCACTGGAGACTTGTCTATCTCTATTACAGGGCTCTCTTGCATCTCTTCCCCAGTGGGGGTCAAGGCTAGCATTTGCTCTTGGAGTACACTTATGCCCTGAGGGCCTGGTTTTGCCTGCTCTGCAATATACCACTTCCATTTGATTATGGAGGACTGTTGCGCCTGCCCCACACGTGGACTGGCTGACTCATCTTTCACCCACGTCATGATTGGAATGGAGGGTCTAAGTGTCACAGAATCTTGTCTAGTTAACCTTTCCCACCACTATGGCCCGAACTCCAAAGGCAAATCGACCCAATGGGGTCTGAAATGTGTGTCCCTTTAATAGGTCAATGCCTATGATGTACTCAGGGACTCGCGAAATTAATACATCTGCCCCAAAAGGGACTGACTTTCCCAAAGCCAATTGCACCCGTACCCGTGTGGTGCGTTCCTCCCCATCTCCGTATGCATTAATGTATACAGTCTCTCCCAGGTGCTTATCTGGATTACCATGAATTAAAATCACCTCTGCTCCTGTCACCGTGTCAAGCAGAGCCAAAACTCTTTGAGTATTCCTGCTGGACCAATAGATTGTTAAGGGCAAATGTGGGCGCTGGTCTCCAGGGATGGCTGTCTTTATTAGCCTTACCTCTGAAGCCTTGCCGCACCCCTAATCTATGGGTTGGGACATTTGCCACCCCCCTTCACCCAGTAACAGGGGATATAAGGGGTCCTTGGGTGGGGCAGTTGGGGTAGCTCCCCTCACCTGTGGGCCACCCTTGTTAGCCTCCCCCTGATCTGCACACTTCTTCTTCCACATTTTGTACAGGTCAGGTGTTGAAACGCCATCTATGTCAGCCTTTGGCACTCCAACTTTTAAAAGGTCTATGAACATTTGCCGCCATGGTGTTTTCTTATTCTGCTTCTGTGGGTTACTGTGGGATTTTTCCTCCTCCTTGGCAGCTCTAGCTCGAGGCTTAGCATCATTTTCTTTCTGAATGTCTTCCAATTGCCCTATTAGAACTACTACTTGCCATACTGTAGATCCTTGGGCTGGCCCCAGCAATGCTAGCAAAGCACCACGCATATAGGATGGAGCCCCCTTCATAATCGGGCTCTCATTCCAGCAGTGAGAGGTTGGTTATCAGGTCCCTGAAATCCTGCTTGATACATCTCAGCCTGCATAGCCATCCCCCTTAACTGGGCTATGGCTTCCTCAATAGTGCGTCAGACAGGCACCTGCTCTTCCCAGTCCATGGCAGCTGGATACCTGGTCTGCACTGCCACCATGCACCAGTCCAGCAAAGACCCCACTGTCCCCAGATTCAGGTTTCTGAGGTACTGACTGATCAAAGTGTCCTTTGATAATGCTCCTAATTTTGTCAGTTCTTCAGCAGTCATATAGATGCTGTCGGTGCCCTGATCCCACAGCCTCACCAACCACTGGCTTAACTGCTCCCCCTGCCGCTGTACTGCATTCCTAGTTATGTCTGCCAGCTCTTGCTGAGTGAAATCTCGCACTGTCCTAGTGGTCTGAGTTGCACCAGGATTTCCAGGCGGCCCCTTTGATTTATTAGTAATTAGTGGTCTTACTTTAGCCGTCTGTTCACTTTCTCCCTCATCCTCCCCCTCTGTCCAACTAGACTAATCAGAATCCCAAATATCTCCATCCCACGTTTCTGGGTCCCAATCTCAAGATAGGATGAGAGTTCTGACTTTGTGAGGGTTAGGTATGCACCCCTGTCTTTGCCTGCTTCCGGTATTTAAGCTTGGCAAACCGTACCGCCATCATGGTGGCGTGTTCTTCAGCCAGATCCCCCCCTTCCCTGGACGCCTTCCAGCGCCTCTCTCCAGAGAGCCTGTTGCTCTTTTAGGGCGATCATGTCATCAGTTTGCTGCTGTACTGCCTTCTGAGTGGCTTCTAATTGTTCACACAAAGTGCGGCGCACAATGAGAAGAACCCATCCTAGCCCTGTCACCACCTTCTGCCCCCCTTTCTCTCCAACCCCCAATATCTGCATGCATTTCAGCACAGCATTGGGGGTAGGACCTCCAAATTCTGCCATCTCGGACTCCCATGACATCGGCGGGGTCAGCCAATTCAAAACTTGAGCCACTGGCACCCAGGCACTGACACTGGACCAACCAGGATGCGGCTCTGGCCAACATCTTGCTCAGCAGACTTCTTCCCCCACAAGGGCATTGCTTCTGAATCCTGTTCGTGACGCCAAATGTCTTGCCAAAGGCAAGGGTTCTTTTTGGATTCAGGAGCAATAAGCACACAAGTGAGTTGAAGTCAAGGGGTTTTATTTAAAGCAAGCAAAAGGATATCAAAGACGAATATACAATACCAAGCAAGCAGTCCTCAGTCAGTTGTCAGGAGCCCCAGGGACAACAACGAGGAGACCCCAGTCTACGGCCGGCATGCATGCAGCACCTTCCCGGTCAGGTCTGCATCGAAGCTCACTTTGGGCAAACTGCAGGGCTTTCTTATACCTTAATCTCTTGAGTGCCATGAACTTGAGCACGCTCCAGAGAGAGAGCGGAGGACAGGAAGGCCTGGCTTGCTATGGTCCATGGGGTCACGAAGAGTCGGACACGACTTAACGACTGAACAACAACTCTTGAGTGCTATGTGCCGCTTAGGACAGCACCTTAATTAATCACACCTGTTGTGCTTAAGCCACCTGATGATGTATGTCATATCTGTACCACTCAAAAGATTAGGTGAAGCGAGTGGACAATAGCCAGATGGTACCCTCCCGCATTCCAAGGCCGTCCCATCGTTCATGTCCTCCTCCTGCGTTTCAAGGCCGTGCCATCCCCACTTGCAACCAACTCTGAAAACTGAATTTCACATTAAAGGCCTTAAAGAGGCCTAAGTTTTAAGGTCTTCCAGGAGACATGGGAACAGATGGAACAACTGTGGCACACCATTCCTATCTCCTCAATATACATTAGTCTTCCGGTGGTTTTCCTCTACAACAGTTCACATTCAAAAAGGAAGGTTCTTTCCATATAGATAACAGCATCAGGCCAGGAGCAATTTGGGGGGGGCAATGGTCTTTCGCCCTTCAATCTGCCCTTAACCATAGAGATGGCTTGTTAATCTTTCCTCCAAGTTGATGACTGGCCTTTGAAGCCATTGTGTTTTGTGCTTACACTTTTGTAAACGTCTTCCATGTCTTCCTTTCCACTATAGAAGTGGCATTGTAGAGAAAGTGCTACCATCACAGAACTTTTTTTTAATGCATTGCTGTGAGTAGAGATCAAATATTACTGCAGCTACCTTATTCTTGCATAACTACCTTGTAATTACTTAAGTAACTACCTCGGTTTTTCAGTTGAGCCTTGATTTCCAGTAATTGTAAGAGGGGAACTGACTTCAAGTGGATTTTTCCTGTGTTTTTAGTTCTTGAATGTAAAAGTGGTCCAGAGTAAAGAAAAGGAGGGGTCTGCCATGCTAATTGCCCTTCAAGCTACAGGCCAATGGCAACTTTGTGTATCTTTGATGTACCTGTAGGCTGCAGCCTTACGAAGGGACTGCTGTGCTGCTGAATGGCCTACACAGACCAGTGACAACTCATAGCCAGGGGATCTCATGTATCAGTTTTCACATCAAGGGAGGTCCGACATTTGCAAAGTGGCATAGGAAGGGTTAGCAGGTTTTTTGAACTACGGCATAAATGTTTAAGGGTGTTTGTAATTAGAGAAAAGTTACTGTTCTGTCTGAGACATATGTCTATATATGAGATGCCTTGCTTTATGCCACAGAAGTTTACAGCTTGTACTGTTTTTTAACAGGTGTTGGTATTTCTCAAATCATGAATGCAGTGAAAATGAACATTATTTGCCTAAATGAAAAAGAACCAGCATACGCATTCAACATGTCTTATGGTATGTAAATGTATGTATAAAGGATGGAGGATTGCAAAGTATCTTTTAATAAAATCAGTTAAATGAAGCCTTCAGTTTCACATCATGCATTACTTGTATAGTCTCATATACTGCTTGTGAAAACACCAGGTGTTGCTTCTCTCCTCTGAACAGCACAAATTCCTTTCTGAGGGTTTAGGAAACCTGCACATAGTCTGAGAATGTGGTTCCCTGCACACTTTTGTAAGAAAAGAAGATTGTCTTTCTGTATGGCAGTACGCTGTCTTTCTCTCCATTTATAGACACACACACACACACATACACACGACTTATGTACATCAGCTGAGTGACTCTGACATTCTATGTTTTATTTCGGGGGGAAATTACTCTCCTAATGTGGTATTCAGATCCAATTGTTGGGTATGCTTAAAAAATTCGGTGGTACCTTGCACTATATTCTTGACCGAGGCTGAATCTACACATAGCAGTTACTGTTATCATACTGCAGTGATAACTATTGGTGCCCATTGGTGTCATGTGCACCAATAGTTATCATTGCAGTATGATAATGGTAGAACTGCTATGTGTACATTGATTCATCCTGAATTGGAGTAAATGTGAATTGCTCAAATACAGAAAGCTCAGTATTGCTACCCCTAAATTGCTAGTTGCTGAGGAACAACAGTGGTGGAGAGCCGCTGTTTGCACATCCTGCTTTTGGGCTTCCTCAGAGGTATCTGATTGGCCTCTTTGATCTGAGCCTGTAGGGGGTCTTCTTATGTTCTTACATATTCTGCTGCCCTTACAAGTCTGAACACTCCAAATATTAAAATTCCAGATGATTTGTTCAAACTGTCTGAGATTTGGCATTGACTCTCTATGTGCTAAGTGTCATAAACTGGCCACATTTCAGACAGATCTACTGAGGAGTAGCCGAAATACAGCCATTTGGAGAATTTCCCTTCTTTGGCAGATTTCTGCTGTTTGTGGTCATTTTTGCCCATCCATGACGTACTTTCTATTTTTTCCCTTGCCCCTTCAAATTCATTCAAAAACTTGAGGAATTACATGCCTTGCTCTTCTTTTTTGGAGCAGGGCAGGGGGAGGGGAATCTGTTGTGTTCTCATGAAGATATTAGCTTTTAAAGTCCCAGCTTAAATCATCTTCCAGCACATCCTCAGTACCTAAATTGACACTAGGCCAAGGCTCTTTCTCAAACCAAAACAAAACAAGATGGCTGCCACCACACTGAGGCGGAGGCTTGGAGCTGCCGTGAAGAAAGTAGGTTGGGGAAGGGGAAACAGCGTTCTCTGTGTCTGAACTGGGAACTGTTAGTGAAGTACTTGTGTCTGTGAGAAGTGCTGACGGGGAGTGTTCGCGTGAAGTGCTTTGTGTATGTGTGTGAGTTTCTTGGAAGAGATGAGGCCTAGTGCAACCAGGTCCAGGGCACTCCAAGGGACGTTGATGGCGAAGTACGGAGTTGAGCCTGATCTACATGCAGCACTTTACATACTGATAATTATACAAAGGAAGGTGATATATAGGAAATGTTTAAGTGAAATCGTAAGTACAGTTTGCTGCTGTGGTAAACATCTGTGTTCTTCACAAAGGAACAATATTTTTTTTAATTGTCCATCAGCATATTTTGCGACATGAGTTAGACTTGGATTATTGTTTGAAAGCCACCCAGCCAGGTCCATGGCTATACATGGAGCTGAATTTCAATGTGCCAAGTCTGAAACTGCACTCTCTTCAGTGCGTTGTTAGACATACTGATTAACGAGGGGTGCTGTTAAACATCTTTGCATTTCAAGTGCAGGTTGAAAATGCAAGAAGCACCCGTGGGGGAGGGGGGTGCTAATTATCGGGATTGCGGCAGGCATGAAGGGGGATTTAACCCTTTCCTCCCCTGTAGCAGTCACAAGGACTATTGGTGACAATGGAGGATTTGCCGCAAAGCAAGTAGCAGCTTCATTTGCATATCATGCAAATTGCTTACTAATAATGTAAATGTTACTTTTATTTTTGCATGCAAAGTGTGTGTGTCTGTCTATACATTTATAAATGCAGCTTGTCTGCATACAAGGCAATAGAACATAAGGCTTCTGCATGAAAATGAACACGAGATTTGGACTGGGAGAGGGTCAGAGTTCTCCAGATTCAGGCAACTTGTTTTGCATATCATGCACATTGCTTGTTAATAATGCAAATTTTACTTTTATTTTTGCATGAAAAATGTGTGCGTGCAGGTCTGTCTTTCTACCTATACACACACATTCTGCTTATTGTCTGCAAGCAGCATGCACACACAGAAATGTGGTTTGTATGCATGCAGGTCAATAGAGCACAAGGTTTTTGTATGCAATTGGCACTGCATTTGGGCTGGGAGAGGGCCTGGGAGGAGAAATTGAACTAAATTGACCCTTGTGGAAGCTTGCTGTATGTGCGTCCTGTATGGAGTATTTTTGGGTGTAAATCCTACTCAAGCTGAGCCTCACCTATAAGCTGCAATATTAACAATGGACAGCATTGAACAGGTGTGTCTTCCTCCCAACCTGAAATAGGGATACTGGTGTGGATTGGTTTGGCATTGGCATAGAAATTTTTTATGACTAAAAAGTGAAGAAGGAGGAGGAGGAGGAAAACATAACATTTCTAATACAAAATAAGACTGGAGCTACAGCATAAACTCCTACTGTTACTCTTACTTTTTATTTGGTGGGCGGATGTAGTGATGCCCTGGATTTCTCTATTTTTTTCTTTGGGTAATTTTCAGTTCCACCGTGGGGGAAAAGGATAGCTTCAAAATGAACCAGGAAGTTTTATTTCTGGACCTTTAAAGTAATTCTGTCTAGAGATGCAACTTCCTTCATTGCCTACAAAAATGGAAGGTGGGAGTGGGTTCAGTTATCACAACATTATTGGTGAGAATATTGCTGCACATTTTGCCTTGTGTCTCCCGATTTTATAAGGGCTAGAAGAGCAGAGGTAGGGAAGCTGTGCCCCTCCGGGATGTAAGAAAGATCATGGGAATATTTTAAGGGCATTCCCTCTATAGGGAAAAAGGAAACCAAGCAAAACGTATACAGTGCAGCAAGGAAATGAAATGCTTGCTTGTAAAAAGGAAGAAAAACCTCCAGGGTAGATAGTACTTTAGGTGTAAATTAACATGTTTACAACACAATCCTATTTATATCTACAAGTAATGAGTTCAGTGAGACTTACTCCCAGGTAAGTGTGTATTGCATGGGTGGGAAACTTTTTCCAGCCTGAGGGTCACATTCCCTCATGGCCAGAAGTGGAATTCAGGGTGGGCCCAGCCTACTTGGTTATTTTTAAGGGCAGGCCCAGACTAGCTTGTTGTTAATATCTTGAGGTCTCGGTATTTAACCTTTTACTTGTGTTAGTTTAACAGAAAACAATAGAAATATTTAGAAATTCAAACTACACTAATGAGCTCCATCTGTAAAATGGGTAATTTCTTCTAGCCTGTCGTTCTAAGGTAGGCTAGGAAAAAAAATACTTATTTACATGTTTGGTGACTTGTAGTCTATGGTTGAGATCACACGCTTGAGTTATTGGCACTCTGCAGATATTTCTGTTCTTCTTTGGTACTTGTGGCATATTGTACTAATCTGGATTTTGGTAGATTGATAGCACTGTCCTCATATCATTTGTGGATTTTCTTCTTAGGAATTCCAGTCTTGCTCATGGCTAACCTTCCAAGGCCTGCATGCCAGGGGTGGGGAGGGCCAAAGCAAAAGTGAGTGAGGCCACCATGCTTTGTCTTATCCCCCCCCCACACACGGATAACATGCACACACATGCATTCTCACAAATAATACAAACACCCATCTGGACTCATCCCCCTGCAAATCACCCCCACTCAGCAATTAGGCCTGAAAGAAACCTCCCATTTGTGTTAATGGAAGGCTTTTTTCAAGCCTAATTGCTGAATCAGGGTAGGGACAGGAGGCCCTGCAGGCCAGTGGTTCCCTATCCATGGAGTATACAGTTGTAACTTTACTAGTCAGTTTTGCACATTGTGTGGGAAATATAAGAAGTATCAGCCTCTTTTTCTTGCAGATTAAAATCAAGAATTTAAATCATGCTGATTTAACTCAAGATTTAAAATGCTGATTTAAATTGCCTTGATTTAACTCTGCTATAGAAATTGAAATAATTGTATATTGCATTTAATTAGGCTGGAGTGATGCAGTTATACTTATTTTCCTCTTTTTCAGATTTCCTTCAAGAGAAGGGTCTTCGTTTGCACTGTTGCATTGGCCCTAGCTTGTTCCATCTTATCTACCCTGTGGAATTCTCTTGCCGTATGTATTCTCAAGATACATTTTCTGAAACTGCCTAATATAGATTGCAGCAGGAAACCACCATTCCTAGTAATACTGGTAACATCTGAACTTTGCCAAACTAAAGCCCGGATGGCTATCCGTGAGACATGGGGCAAGGAAAGACTAATCGCTGACAAGCTCATTGTGACCTATTTTCTCCTGGGAACTAATTTACGAACCTATGACCAGATTGTGGTTACTACAGAAAATTTATTATATAAAGACATAATCCAAAAGGATTTTCTGGATACATATTATAATTTAACTTTAAAGACTTTGATGGGCCTTGAGTGGATTCACAAATTCTGTCCACAGTCTACCTTTGTGATGAAAACTGACTCTGATATGTTTGTGAACACTTATTACCTCACTGAACTTCTTTTGAAAAGATATAATACTACCAGATTATTTACAGGTTTATTAAAAATCAATGACCCTCCAATACGGGATCCGCACAGCAAGTGGTATGTGAGTGAAGAGGATTATCCAGGGGGAAAGTACCCTCCATTTTGTTCTGGAACTGGTTATGTTCTCTCTACCGATGTTGCTAGTCAAGTGTATATAGTTTCAAATAAGGTCCCTTTTCTTATGCTGGAGGATGTGTTTGTAGGTCTGTGCCTTGCTGAACTAAAAATCAAACCAGAAGAACTCCATCCAGAGCCAACCTTTTTTGCAAGCCAGGTTCCATTTTCTCCTTGCCGCTACAGAAAAATAATCACCAGCCATAATATGAGTCCTACTCAAATCCTTATTTATTGGTTTGGGCTGGAGAGTTCCATGGATGAAGAATGCCGAGATGGTACAGGATCTAATAATACTAGGCCAGACCTGTAGATGATAAATAGTTAAGATATCTCTAGAACTGGTGAGAATATGGATACAATAAAAACAACAATGATAATCTCTTGTTGATGTATACAGGTCATTTTAAAAGGCCCGAAAAATATTTACTAGTAAGTAAGTATCGTACATATCTTTAGTAAAGAACTCACTGAGTCTTTCATTTTCGAGGTTGCTATCTTTTCCCATTTACTTGGAAATAAACCCCACTGAACTCGGGGTCAGTTCTCACGTCATGGTAAGCCCATGCGTTAATTTATCCATGGGGCCCCACAGTGCACACCAGCCACCATTTTGAATATGGTAGTGGGAACCTAGGCAGCATGGGTTATGTGGGGGTTAAACATCATGAGGATTTTTAACCCTTGCATACCCATGCTGCCCAGGTTTGCATGACACAATAAGACACAGTGTGCTTCCACCATGGCTTGCATATTCAAAATGGCCACATGCCGCAACCCACTGTGCCTTAAATAAGCTATGGTGGGCTGTGGTGATGGTGAGAACCTGGTCAAGGGACTGATGTCTGAGTAGGCAAGTATAGGATTGCATTGTAAGTAAATATGGTTAAGAGCAAGGTGTACGTGATTTTCAGTGCAATCTTATACATGGCTACTCAGAAGTCAGTCTAGGACTGCAGCTTTAAGTTGCTTTTTATACACTGTAATGCAGTCTCATTTACCACAAAGACTGTAAAACATCATTCTTAATACATATATGTAGCAGCAGTTTTACATTTAAAAACACTACCGCTGGCTTGTTGTTCACCCTTTTTCATCCTGTGATTTGTTTTACAAAATGCATTTATTTGGTAATGTCCAACTGGTTTAAATGAGATTTTAAAGTATATACGGCCTGAATATTTTTCCAATGAAATTTGCGAAGAGAGATGTCAGCGAGGGGCATAGACCATTGCCATGCTCATGATTTCAAGTGGATCAGCAAGTCAAGAGACCACCAGTGTTTTAGCACAAAGCTGCAAAGTGCAGAAGTTGTGTGAAGTGCTAGACTATAACTGCTTTGCTCCACCAGACCATGAATCCATCTATTCCAGGATTCCGTCGCTAGCAATGTCCTGCCAGATGCCCCTGGAAAGATCAAGCAAGGCATCATAGTCATGGTGCCATGTTCCTTCCGGTTTCAGTTTTTCCACTTAGTAATGTTCTGTTTCTAGATGTTTCTAAAACATGCAGTGATGCAGAAGCTATAAATAAATCTTTGACTTGTGAATTAAAAATGTGCAATTTTACTTGTAGTGACTGTGCTTTACCTAGTGACTGAATTGCTAACCTACTTTTCTTCAAAGTTAAATTCAACACAGTTGTCTATTCATCCATTTTCAGAAAAGAGGTGCTGGACGGGGTAGCAGAACACATGTTTGAGACCCCCACTGTTGCAGAAATCAAGGAGCCTACTGCTTGCCCAGCAGGAGCCCCCTGGTGATCAGCTCAGAGGGCTAGGTTGGCTGAGCATACTCTTTGCCATACTTTTCCTGAGCCTAGTTCTCTCCCCTCATGGATTATGTTGGGGACAGAAGGGATATGAGTACGCAATGTCTTCACTATCAAACTGTTCTGGGGGATGTGGGATTAGTTCACACATGAATGCAATTCCAACCATCACATTTATTGTGAGGGAGGGGGGAATAAAGAGTCCTTTACCCGTACCTTTCCACCTGCAAGGAATTGCATTGGTAATGGGGTGAAGACTCGTTTTATTATTCCTTTGCCTCCTTCCTCTCCACTAGAATTCGTGCAGAATCGCATTGCATAGATCAGCCTTCCAACCGGGTGCTCTCCAGATGTTTTAGACTACAGCTTCCATCAGCCCAAGCCAGCATTTCCAATGGGAATGCTAGGAGTCATAATCCAAAACATCTGCAGGGTATCGGCTTGGGAAAGGCTGACATAGATATGTGTGTGTAAAGGTTTGAGGCCTACAGAGGCAAAGGGAAAACAGCCTAGAGGTCTGGAGTTTTCATTGGGAGGGGTATCTCTGAGAGGAATAGTTTCATTTCCCCAGTTAAGTTTCATTTCTTCAGGTTTGAAACAGTACTTTTGGTTTTGAGGGAGGAGGATATATAGAGAGAGAGACAGAAAGACCACAGCAGGAAGAGCAGAGTGGGGAAGAGCAGAGCATGAAGCGGGAGCAGGAAGAAGCAGCCTGAAGAAGTCTTAAGTGTAGCTTGGGTAAAGGAACTTGTGTTTTGTAACTTTTATTTTCTCTTAATGCCCTTTGTATCACTCAGCTGTATTGTGTAAATACCTTTAGCTGTGATTTGCGTGCTTTAATATAATAGTAAACTGTTGTGGTTAAACCCTGTGTCTGGAGTGTCAGTCACCCCACCTCTACAGCCTAAACCCCACGTTACTGGTCAGGGGAAGGTAAAAGAAGGTAGGTGGGACTCTCAAGGAGGCAAGAGATCCTTAAGGAGTTGCTCAGGGAGTCCAGGTCATAAGGGGAACCCTGACAGTGTGATTATTTATTTATTTAAAAGATTTTTAAACTGCCTTTTGGGATGTACTGTATATAATGTAAGTATACATGGTTACATGCATAGGCTTTCTTTGTGGGAATAACATAAAAGACTGAACTGTTCTCTTCTGCATATTGACAATTTAAAAGCTTTCTGGAATAGGATTAGGTGATACTTAGAGTAACCTGCAATTATAATGTTAATAGGGAAAAACAATGGAACTTCATTGCTTTTATAACATAAATTATGTATTTTAAAATATCAAAGTTGCTTTGTAAAGTTGCTTTGTTAAGGGACTAAAGAGCACTGTGTTATCCTTGAATTCAAGTTCCACTCAATTATTGATACATTTTGTTTTCAGCACATTGCACGACTAATACTGTATTTCCTTTGAATAACGACACTTCATTATTGCTAGCCAGTTCTCACTGAAGATCCTAAAACTACTGTAAGAAAGAATCCATTCATCAAAGGAAAAATATGGAATGCAACTATGCTAAGTAGTAATTTTGGCAATAAGAGGAGCAAATGGCATTCCAGATAAGCAACTTGATTTAGAGCAGATAAAAATCACAACATTTGGAAAATTCCCCACAAAAGTGGGATTTACATAAAATAATCCTATGGTTTTTTAATGTTCAGTTATGCTTGCAGACTTCATACCAAGCCTCTACCACACCAACAACTGCTGTAGATCAAGAGTACATGATATCTGTATAGTGGAGTAATTAGTGGAGGAGGCTGAACCTTATTAATGATAGGTCTGCTGGCTAATCTGTTTTTTAAACTCTTGAAATAGCTCAATATAGGATGTCAAGCAGCGTTAACTTTACTACAGTAAACTTGTCTTCCAGGAATATTTGACAGATTGGTTCTGCTATATGCTGAGAGTTGTGTGGACTTGCGGAGTGGAGCGTCCTCTTTAAATCTAAGAAGCACAAAAAAGCATAGACAGCCATGCTGGTCCATTAGAAAAAGTCCACAATAGTGCAATATCTTTATTAGGAACAACTAGAATAATCAGCCAGCTCCGGAACTCTTCAGGATGTTAAACAAAATGGGATGGGGGGGGGAGAAAAATGAAGTCTCCCTCATTCTATACTTGTCCCTCTGCAGTTTTTGTTTCTAAATGCAAGACTTTACTAGTTTTGGCCCAGTGTTCCAGCCTATCAAGATCCTTTTGAATCTTGATCGTGTCTCTCTTCCTCCTAGGTGTGTGATACCTGCTAATTTGATAAACATCCCCTCTACATCCAGGTAATTTACAGTGGCGCTAGTGTCCGCTGGAGCTGATGTAGTTGGCTCTGTTTATGGTGACCCCTTGGCTCTCCATCAGAGGTAGAGCCAAGGGGTCACCATAGACAGAGCCAATTACATCTAAGTATACTTAAGGAATGGATTATTTTTTAAGTAAACTAATGAATAGTGGTTAATTTCATTTATTCTATTCCATGTATTACATTTCTATACTGCCCAATAGCCAAAGTTCTCTGGGCTGTTTACCAAGATTAAAAACCTTAAAAATACAATAGTGTACATAATATAAACACCATTTACATACAAACATATAAACAGACAGCACACAGACACACATACATCTAAACAATCTTAACAATCAATAATAAAAAAACCAGGACCTGATTAAAAACTTATCATATGCTGCCAAATGCCTGAGCATAGAGGAAGGTCTTAACCTGGTACTGAAAAGATAAAAATATTGGTGACAGGTGGGCATCGTTGGGAAGATGGTTTCATAATTGGGGGACCACTGCTGAGAGAAGGCAGTCTCGTTGCCATTTTCTGAGCTTCCCTCAGAGGAGGCACCTGGAGGAGGGCTTTAGATGGTGAGCGTAGTATACGGTAGGTTCATGCCAGGAGAAGCGCTTCCTCAGATATTGTGGTCCTGAGCTTTAAAGCTTTATAGATCAAAACTAGCACCTTAAATCTGGCTCAGAAACACAGGCAGTGCAAGGAGGCCAGAATCAGCATTATATATTGACCTCTTGTCCCTGTTATCTGGCCACTGCATTTTGCACAAGCTACAGCTTCTGAACTGTCTTCAGAAGCAGTGCCATGCACAGCACGTTGTTGTTGTTGTTCAGTCGTTAAGTCGTGTCCGACTCTTCGTGACCCCATGGACCATAGCACGCCAGGCCTTCTTGTCCTCCACTCTCTCCCGAAGTGTGCTCAAGTTCATATTCATTGGATCGGTGATGCTATCTAGCCATCTCATCCTCTGCCGTCCCCTTCTCCTTTTGCCTTCAGTCTTTCCCAGCATCAGGGTCTTTTCCAGGGAGTTTTCTCTTTGCATTAGGTGGCCAAAATATTTGAGCTTCATCTTCAGTAACAGAGCACATTGCAGTAGTCTAACTTGGAGGTTTTGAGAGCATAGATGACTGAAGCCAGGTTATCCCCATCCAGATACAGGAGTAGCTGGGCCACAAACCAAAATTGGTTGAAGGTACTCTGTGCCACTGAGGCCACCTGAGCCTCAAGTGACAAGGATGGCTCCAGGAGAACCCTCAAGCTACGAATCTGCTCATTCAAGGGGAGTACAACCCCATCCAGAACAGGCTGAGCATCCTCCATCTAGTCAGAAGAACCGCCCGCTACCAGCATCTTGGTCTTGTTTAGACTGAGCTTCAGTTTATTAGCCCCCATCCAGTCACAGCCAGGCACCAATCAGAAGGGCTCACAGTAAGTGAGATTTACTTCTGAGTGAAATATGTAGGATTGGGAAAAGGCCTGGGATGGAACCTACAAAACAACCCAGCAAGGACTGTGGATGCTGAGTGGCCAAGGAATGTTATGAAGGCTCACTGTTGGAGAGGCAAATGATGGAAAGCCAAAGCTGAGGAAGATAGGATGCATGGCCACCCTAAGTGGCCCCTAACTGCACATAATATTGATAGAGAAAAGGAAGCTGGTAATAAAACGTATGAGGTGGATGCCAGGGTGTTCATGCATGAGAAAATTGTACACATGACAACTAAATAAATAGTAGGTGGTGAATACATATGCCTGGATCTGTTTATTTGATTATTTCTTGCTATGTTTGGGTGTGACAGATGGTCCCTCCCCATATTTTATTGATTTTTGCTTTTCAATTGGTATGGTATAACAAGGCATATACTCCAGGAAGCTGTACTCTTCCTATGTGCCCACATTCTGAGAACCCACCAGGCCCATAACTGGCAAGAAAAAGCAACATTGGGGTGTTGTGTACATGGCAGTATCTGTATACAATAGAGCTGATACACTGCTTTCTGGGAGATGTAGTCTTAACAGCACAGGAAACAGGAAGTAAGGGTTTTGCCCTAGGCCTAGAGTGGAGCCGCACAAGTGTGCATGGTTTGGTTTGCATATACAGATAATCTTGTTTGAACTTGCATTGTGGCTCAGTTGCATGACACAAATTATCCTATGTCCACTTGAGACCTTGTGCTTTTACATGTTACAGCAAGTTTAGTTCGATGTACATGTACCTACATTTTAATATATATCAAACATATTCCTATCCTGAGTTTCATCTGCTTTTTGCTACAATTGTGGGTCTATTGATTCATTTGGTGGTTCAGTTGCATGACATAACAGAGAAAGATCTTGGAAAATCAATAATATGGAAGAGCGAAGCTATGGAATTTGCAAATTCCAGGATTGCTGGTAATGTTACAACTTTCTAAGCAATAGAAGCCTTGTCAGATATGGCTGAGATATGGCTAAGGATTGCCAATAAACGTGAGATTAGTGCATAGACTCTAAAGGGTAATAACAACAACAATATTGGTTTGCCCTAATTGTTTCTCTGCTATACGTTTTGCTGCTGGACTGCAGAGGATCAAGACTAGGGGAGAACCGGAGCATACCGAGAGACCAGTTACTTTCCCTCTCAGGAGTTGAGTTCTGGGGGGTGTGAGCAACACACTTCCTTCCTCCTGACGGGGATCCTTGAATATTGTGCAATTCAGCAGGTGGAGTATGTTCCCACGTAGACAAAAAGATGTACCTGTTAAGTTTCAACATGTTATGCCAGTCATGAAAGTGGAACAGAGCCAGTTTGGTCATTTTACTTCCAGGTTTCTGTTCTTTTTGCTAACATGTGCTGAGCATTGCCTAATTACGACAATAGGTGTCATTGTTTCCTTGTCTTCTCAGAATATTTAGCTGAAGTTAGTTTTGTAACTGCCTTTTACTTCATGCTTTGGCAGCACTTGTTAATTATTAAAAATCAAGAGAATGCACATTGGTTGCAGTCTTATCTTATGAGATAAAATGTTACAGCAAATCAGTCACGCAGAGCGCAGTCAGCAACCAAAAGTTGCATGAAATATTTTCTTTTGGAACTTCCTGCTGAATTATCAAGAGAAATCAACGAAGAATTATTCCGAATATTTGGTTGTGTGCTTATATGAGGAGTGGTTCGCACAGAAGAGATAACAAAGAACAGATTCTCTTTTCTGTAAGGGAGACTAGGACTTTTCTTAAGGGCTTTAAATCATTATCTTCAGGTAAAAAGGTAAGTTAACTCTCAGTCTGTTGTAGTAAATTTAGTATTGGTGAATGATTGCAAAATGTGTTTCCTTGAAAAATAAATCTGTGATTAGCAATGACAATTGGAAAACGATGTCAGCTCTCAAAAATTAAAGGATTACAGGTAAGCAAATAATAACATCGAAGTGTAAACAGAAAGTAAAATACTGGATAGGCCTCTTCTTTTGCATGTCACCTGACTTTTTTTTTTTAACCCTCCACGCATGGGGGGAGTTTGGGAAACAAACAGATGGGAGGACGTTTAACCCTCTCCTTCTGAGGTGCTGTGATCCTGATCTGAATTGGGGCCACACACGCTTGCACAGAATAAAAAGTAAGACAAGCCTCAGCTACACACTACACAATTAGTGTACGGTATTGTTTGGCTTATACATGTTTACTCAGAAGTAAGTACCACGACCATGCGGCTTAGTCCCTAGCCAGTAAGTGTCTTTAGGATTGTAAGCCTTAATGTATGTGTCTAATTTCACATGTGCAGATGGCTACTGTTATATAGCAGTGTTGCTGGGTTGATCGCACAGCTCTGAAACAGTGTACAGACGATCCCTCCTCACTTAATAAATGCAAACCCAGGAAATGAACTTGGGGAGCCCACCGCCATCTGGCACTTCACCTGTCGTGGCACCAGAGGAGATGTCCACTGTAACAGCTCATACGGTCCCAAGTAAATGGAGCAGAGCTATCTCAGAATAACTGTAGCTTTGCCTTGTGAAAAACATTTAACCCCCAAAGGTTCTTAGGCTGCAAAATGTTTGGGGGCTGGCAGGGGAGGGTTGGAGAGTATTGTGCAGAAAAGGGACAGAGCTCTCAGTTCCTCCTCTTCATGCAATTCCTGGCCACCTGTGGTAACCAGGCTAGTACTTAAATACAAGCCTGTCTTAGGATGTTTTGCTAGACATCCCCAGAGCACTGCTTCAGTCTTTACTCACTGAGAAGTCTTACCAGAAACTTAGGTCACCCAAATACAATGTTAAGGTTGCAATCTTAAACATACTTATGAGGGAAAAAGCCCCCTTTGAACATAGTACCAGTGGGACTTAGTTCCCAAGTAAACATACATTGGATTGTGCTATCAGTCCCCTATACTGATAAGTCTACTCTTTTTGCTATGTTACGTGATGTAGGTGTTGATGTATGTTTTTAAAGAAAAGATAATTGGCCACGAGCTGATATCTGACCCATGTTTAGCACTTCTGGGCATTCCTTACGATGAGGTTGTTATTCTTGTAATGACATGATTGTATACTGACTATTAGCAGCTAGGCTAGCGAGATCCCTAAGCACTGTAAAAATACAGAATCACTATTTCTCAATGGTATCAAGAAATTAACAGCCCACTGTCATGGGCAAGTGTACACAGCTATTTCGTGAACTTTATAGTGTGATTCAGAATGATAATTTTATTGCGCATTGGTTCCTATTTATATCGTATGCTAACATGCAGGTTTTTGTTCAGTCTCTCATCCCATTCTGGAAATGTGTTACCTCTATAATATTCAAGCACATCATCTAATTACTATTTTTTTTATACAGGAGGCAGACCTGCTCTTTGTCATTATTTTCGACTAAAGTGTACCACTTTGTTGTTGGTTGGTCTGATTAAAGGTCAGCTGTTGTTGCTGTTATTTTAATTTGAGCTTTGAAATGCTTAGTAAAAGTATAGTTTAAAATATATATTTTACAGTGATGTGTGGGTGTCCTTTTTCAGATTCAAGGGAAGAACTTGCTGAATGGATAAACTCCACAAAAGGACTGGGCTGACTTTGAGTCTTTTAGCCCTTCTAACAGGTACGCTTTTTCTGATGGGCTGAGCAAAGTGAGGCCTTTCCTACAACTCCTCCCTTTGCCATTTATCAAATCATTTATAATGGAATAACTCAATAGAACATTGAAATCCCAGAATGAAATTTGGCACACGCATTCAAGACATAATTCTACAGGTCACCTTTGAATAACAGCCCAACCCCCTTCCCCTGCAATTTGCAAAGGGAGAAAGAAAGTGCAAAATATAACATGGTGCAATTCCTCCCTTGAAGACTGATGAATCAAATGAAAGTTAGTGTGCATTTTCAAGGACAACATTCTCAGTTTTGAGTCTAGCCCCTAACTAAAATCCCAGACCCATTTTCATGGGGGGCTAGAAAAGATGTACAGCAGAACACAATGTAATATGAAAATAAAGAATATCCAAACAACCCAAAGAACCAAAAACTAGGCAAATTGGGATGCCTACTAAAATAGACAAAATAAATGTACACACACAAACACATATACCAACTATATAATCTCAGTCTTTTTAAGGGTGCAATCCTATGCATGTTTAGACAGAAAAAAGTCCTACAAATTCTACATGCTGGCTGGGGAATTCTGGGAGTTGTCGGACTTTTTCCATTTTAACGTGCATACGTTTGCATCCTAAGAAATTAGATTCTGGAGTGGTGTTCCATTGTTGCTTTGGGATGTTAATGGCTATACTGAGTATATATAAGTTTGCACTTTTGCATATTGCTTTTGTCCTTTTTTCTGGGTATGAGAATGAGTGTTAATTGGTGATTGCACTGTTATTATTTACTCGTTCTTTGGCGGATTGGTCTCAGAGGCTTGGTTGTATATGTTGTTTTTAATATGTTTATATGAGACATGATAATTAGGAAATATTTGACCACTGAAGAAGATCTTATGGACAAACCGTATTTTATGTTATGTATCTGAGTGACGTAATGTGCCATTTATTTTTTCATTTGAGGTTATAAAATTCATATATGTGTTTTGTGTATGTACATTTGTTGTATTTTTTCTTACATTATACAACCCAAATTGTCAGATTTTTTGTTTGCAATGCAATCTGAAACATTGGAATACAAGCTGGTATGCTTGTCCAGGGCACAATTGTCGATCCCAAGGAAAATGCAAAATACAGTGCAATGCGGCGTCCCCCTTGAAAACTGAGACATTGAATGGAAGTTGAAGTATACCTTCAGCACCACGTTCTGTATGTCAGGTTCAAATCCCGGTTAAGCCCCCAGGTGTAATTTCAAAAGGGAAAAGAAAGATGTAAAAGACAACGCAGTGTGTAGCTCCCTGGAAGACAGGCATCTGAATAAACGTTTGTGTGCATGTTCAGAACACTTTGTTGTTGTTCAGTCGCTCAGCCGTGTCCGACTCTTCGTGACCCCATGGACCATAGCACGCCAGGCCTCCCTGTCCTGCGCTCTCTCCCGGCGTGTGCTCAAGTCCATATTCATTGCATCGGTGATGCTATCCAGCCATCTCATCCAAGTGTTTGTGGTTCATTTCTTCCACTTTTCATTCTTCATTTTGCATATCTTCATGTTCAGCTGAGGAAGAGTGCAGCCCTATGTTTTACTTCCCTTTGCAGAGCAGATGGTAAATGGTTATGCATATTCTTTTATTCTCAGGCTGAGTTTTAATGACAGTATGATGGGTTTTATTACAGAGATAGTAAACTATTAACCTTGATCATTAAAAAAGCATTGAATGAACTGAGGCCAAACTAGATTTGACCCTTGTCATGTAATTTGTCCTTCCGTAGCTGAGTTTTTTCTTAAAAAATAAATAGGCAGCAAAAAAAGGGGGGGGGAATTGGGACTATGGAAGTGGTGGGGGCTTTAACCCTCTGACCCCACCACATCAATGCAAGATTTCTTCTCATTGCAAACAGCAAGTGCAGGGTCGTGGTGTCCAGTTCTGACTGGGGTGAAAAGGCAAAAGGATTAAAACCCCCCATCCTTCCACACTATCCACCCTCACACCAGCTACTTATTTCAAATAGGTATGCAAGGTCAAACTATGTGACAAACTTGTCTAGTTTGGTCCTGAGGGACTCACCACACGATTTGTGTAGCACAACTGCATAGTATTTAATATAGGACAGCTACATTCACAAGTTTAAATTTCTAGAATAAATGTTTTAGAGGAGCTTCACATATTACAAAAGTTTTGTGTTGCCACTTCTCTGTAGGAATTAGGAGCAAACTCACATGTAGATAATCATGTCATAGTTTCACACACACGTGTGTATCTGCGTCTGTTTGCTATGTGCATGTGGTGTGAAGATAACTGTGCCTTTCCAATCAATGTATATGTAGTAAAATGTCTGCTCATGAGATCATGTTAATTTCACATGAAAGCATTTTCCAAATAAGACCTTTGTAATGTATGAAGAGGACTTTAGTACTGGTTGTTTAGAGGCTTTATGTTAACAAAGATGCTCCATGGTGACTGATCTATCATCATTATTCCTTCTGAAAGTGGAACATGACATTCACGAGACGCCTTTCATATCATGGCACCATATTTATTATTTATTAATTATCTTTTCAATTCACCTAATAACCAACATTCTTTGGGCAGATTACAAACAGCTAAAAGACTAAAAAGCCATGCAAACAGTTAAGAATATATAATACAATACAAATTTTTAACAGAGTAAAATACAATACAAAACAAACATCACAGGAATAAATAAAACAGCCATAAAAATCTAGAACTAGGTCTCCAAAATCCTGGGAGAAAAGTCTTTACATGGCACCAAAAAGATAACAATGTAAGTGCCAGGCAAACCACGAGGGAGTTCCATAAGCGGGGTATCAGAACTGAGAAGGCCCTCTTTCTTGTAGTCACTTACCTAGCTTACTTTGGCAGGGGCTTTCTGAGGAGGGCCTCTGAAGATGACCTAAGGATTTGAACAGGTACATATGGAGGAGATGTTCCTTTAGATACTCTGGTCCCAAGCTGTTTAGGGCTTTGACAGTCAACACCAACACTTTGAATTGGGCTCAGAAACATTTTGGAAGCCAGTGTGGCTGATGAAGCACTGATGTCACATGATTATATCGGCCAGTCCCAGTTAGTAACCTAGTAGCTCTGTTTTGAACTAACTGAAGTTTCCGAATAGTTATAGGACCACGTATAACACATTGCAGTAATCCAACTGGGAGGTTACCAGAGTAATGTCCCAGGGCATAGTCTGAAGGCACATGAGACAGCCACGTTGCTGAAGCTAAGCAGGTTTGGGTCTGGTCAGTGCTTGGAGGGGAGACTATTTGGAAATCACATGTAGCCACCTTGAGTTCCATGTTCGAAGAAAGGTGGGATATAAATGTCATACATGCATACATACATACATACAGTAGCTAGGGTATTTCCATCCAGATAGAGTCACCGCTGGCATATCAACTTAAGCTGATAAAAGGTGCTTCTGGCCACCAAGGCCACCTGTGCCTCCAATGATAGTGCTGGATCCAGGAGCACCCCCAAGCTATGCACCTGGTCTTTCAGGGGGAGTCCAACCCCCTCCAGGACAGGTTGAACCCCACTTAACCAGGCAGTCAACCTTCTACAATTATCAACCTGTGCTCTCGTTATTATGGGTTCCTTTTTGTTGTTCTTGCTGTTGTTGTTGTTGGTGGCTGCATTTAGGCTAACCTACCAGCTTTACGGCTGCAAATGGCACCCACTATGCCATTTGCGTCCGGAGACTTACTTACCCTACCCCAGCAATACTGCACGGCAATGACGGCCAGCCGTATCGCCAGCGAAGCGGAGCCGGCGGCTAGCTCCGCAGGATCAACACTACGAGGGAGCCGACCTGCATGGATTCTGGGGGGAGGCAGAGGTGAGTGTTCCGTTCCACCATGGGCCCCAGTGGGGCCGGATTCTTGGAATCTGGCCTCATTGGGGTCCGTGGAGGCATTCTCCCCCATCCCTAGTTGTTAGGCCTTTCAAGAAGTTACTTATCCCCTGATTGCCTGATGGGTTCATTCCAGGAATCATTCCCTTTCCATGTCCAGGGTTGGAGCCCTGTGAAAAGACTATCTGGGTTAGGTACCCAGGAATCCAGAGTCCCTTCTCTTGTGTTCAGAACTGTGGAGGTGGCAATGGGGAAACGACGTTGAGGATCTCAGTCACGGTAGTAATGTTTAGCTTTGGACTGTTCTGGAATTACACAGAGCCTATAGCTACTGACCATCAGCTATATGATTTCTGAAGAGTGTAACCATTAAGCTTTTGCCATGGTATTCCCTGCAATAAAGAAATCTCACTGATTTGGATGTCCAGTGCCAGATTGCCTGAGCGTGTGTGCTGGGGGGGGGGGGGGTCAGGAAACCTGACATTTGCAAAGGATAACCAAAATAAATGAACAAATAAAGGTATTCAGGAATCGGTTCACATTCATGGGAAATATGCCACTATGCCATCAGTGTATATTCTTCACATGAATCTTGAACATAGTATTAGGCTGTTATGCAGGCACTGGCTCTGGAAAAATCACTTGCATTTTTGGTGATTATTTATGTCTTTCTTTTTAAGCCCAGTTTTGCCAGCAAGATAACTTATTATTAAAGTCATTGCCAGTCAGCTTAATTGAGTACAAAGCTTTGCAAGGTTAACTCTTACTGATCAGTATTAGTCTTACAGGATGAATTAGGAGTTAGGACCATACAAAATGTTTGTGATGGAACATGTGAGTTCCCCCTGCTTTCAAAATACAAGACAGTGCATTTCTAAAGAGTATTTCTTAGGCTCTTTACCTAAGCAGCCACACGTGCTCTTAGGAATAGCTTCAGCCCCAACTTGGCAAGCAGTATTTCAGTGGTTGCTTAAAACCTGTTTGGGTCAACAAATGTTAGGTCTTAAACCAGAATTCCAGGTTCCATTATGCTAGGCGTGGGCAAAATTCAGGCTTATGGGATCTATTTATTTTTTCCACTAGAACCCTCAGGTTCACCAATTAGGAAAAAAATAGTACAAAATAGTGGCTAAAGATGGTAGACATAAAATTGCAGAACAAGGTGCCTCTGACCACATCCTCAGACCAGGAATTTGTTTTCAGTACCAGAACTGGAGCTCGCACACAAATCCTTTTGCACACAAATCAATTCCTATTCCCCCCTCCTCCCCCAGCTTTCCAGCTTTAAGTTTCTGGTGGAAAAAGGCATTTCTGATTGCTATTGTTAAACCATTGGGAGTGGTTTCACCTGTGTTGGTCTACTGCAAATTGCCCAGAGCTCTACCTGTAAGATCCTGATCTACCTTCTGTCTCCACCCCAGCATCAAACAAATATTGTCAAATTAAATATTGGTCTGGTTTGGATGTAATGAACTAGCATTTACCATTACATATACAAGCAGTTCTGAGCCTCTGTCTTGTGCACTCCTCCCTTCCCTCTTGTCTTTCTCCACTGTGACCATTAGTAGGAGATCAGGAATATCTGCTTTTGCTTTTAAAAGCATCTCTTTAAGAATTTGCCACAATTTGTTGTGATCCATAGAATCAAAGACTTTGGTGTAGTCAATGAAGCAGAAATAGACGTTTTTCTGGAATTCTCTTGTTTTCTCCATGATCCAGCGAATGTTGGCGATTTGAGCTCTAGTTCCTCTGCCTCTTCGAAACCCCACTTGTACTTCCGGTAGTTTTCGGTTCACATGCTGCTGAAGCCTAGCTTGTAGGATTTTGAGCATAACCTTGCTGGCATGTGAAATGAGTGCAATTGTATGGTAGTTTGAACACTCTTTGGCATTGCCCTTCTTTGGAATTGGAATGTAAACTGACCTTTTCCAGTCTTGTGGCCACTGTTGAGTGTTCCAAATTTGTTGGCATATTGAGTGCAGCACTTTAACAGCATCATCTTTTAGGATTTTAAATAGCTCTGGAAATCTGCATTCAGTTGGATATATCTTCCCCTTTCTCCCTTGCTTTTCACTTCCCTTCTTTCCTCAGCTACCTGTAAAGTCTCATCAGACAGCCACTTGGCTTTCTTGCATTTCTTTTTCTTTGGGATGGATTGAGATGCTGCCTCCTGAACAATGTTACGGACCTCTGTCCATAGTTCCTCAGGCACTCTGTCTATCAGGTCTAATCCCTGAAACCTATTCCTCACCTCCACTGTATATTAATAAGGAATATGATTTAGGTCATACCTGAATGGTTTAGTGGTTTTCCCTACGTTCTTCAATTTAAGCTGAAATTTTGCAAGAAGCAGCTCATGATCTGAGCCACAGTCAGCTCCAGGTCTTGTTTTTACTGACTGTATGAAGCTTCTCCATCTTTGGCTGCAAAGTACATAATCAATCTGATTCAATATTGACCATCTGGTGATGTCCATGTGTGTAGAGTCGCCTCTTGTGCTGTTGGAAAGGAGTGTTTGCTATGATCAGCGTGTTGTCTTGGAAAAACTCTATTAGCCTTTGTCCTGCTTCATTCTGTACACCAAGGCCATGCTTGCCTGTTATCCCGGTGATTTCTTGACTTCCTACTTTAGCATTCCAATCCCCTATGATGAAGAGGACATCTTTTTTTGGTGTTAGTTCTAGAAGGTGTTGTAGGTCTTCATAGAACCAATCAACCTCAGCTTCTTCAGCCTCAGTGGTTGGGGCATAGACTTGAATTACTGTGATGTTGAATGGTTTGCCTTGGATTCGTACTGAGATCATTCTATCATTTTTGAGATTGTACCCCAGTACTGCTTTTCCCACCCTTTTGTTGACTATGAGTGCTACTCCATTTCTTCTAAGGGATTCTTGCCCACCGTAGTAGATATAATGGTCACCTGAATTAAATTCACCCATGCTTGTCCATTTTATCATCAGTTCACTGATTCCCAAGATGTCGATGTTCAGTCTTGCCATCTCATGTTTGACCACCTCCAGCTTACCTTGATTCATTGATCTGACATTCCAGGTTCCTAAACAATATTGTTCTTTACAGCATCGGACTTTCTTTTCACCACCAGACACATCCACAGCTGGGTGTCCTTTCGGCTTTGGCCCAGCTGCTTCACTCTTTCTGGCACTACCTGGAAATTCCCTCTGCTCTTCCCCAGTGGTATATTGGGCACCTTCCGACCTGAGGGGCTCATCTTCCGGCATCATATCTTTTAGCCTTGTGATACGTTCCATGGGGTTTTCTTGGCAAGAATACTGGAGTGGGTTGCCATTTCCTTCTCCAGTGGACCACATTTTGTCAGAACTCTCTGCCATGACCTGTCCATCTTGGGTGGCCCTGCACAGCATAGCTTATGGCTTCACTGAGTTACGCAAGCCCCTTCGCCACAACAAGGCAGTGATCCATGAAGGGGAGTAATAATAATAGCACCACTGCTTTAGGAGAGGGAAATTTAGAGTGGAGAAGCAGTGGTGGAGGTTGCACTAAATGCTTTCCCTGCCCACTGTTTCCCCACTCCAAATTATTCTCAAGAGACATTTATTTTTACCCTGCAGGTTTCAAAGCCAAACTGACAGACACATGGCAAACTTACCTTGCAAAACGATTGGTTACTCTAGTTACTAACACTGACAGAGAAGGATCCTCAGACTTTGCGTACACTATCTGACATCAATTTGCAGTACCAGTATGCTAACTATAAACGTGTCTCATCTTATTTGGTCACATGGAAGTGTAAGTGTAATACAGGTGTCAGATACTTCGCACCTACGTACGTACATTGACTTTATAACTATTATCATGATGTACATGCAAGATAAGCTAGGAACACCTTTATTGATACTGGTGTTGGTTTAGTTTCAATCCCTGTTTTTTCTATTTTCAGATCCTGGGTTTGGCTACTACATCATAGCAGGCCCCAGAAATTTAACCGTTCTAGCTGGATCAGAGGCCCGATTTAATTGTACAGTGTCGGAAGGGTGGAAAATTATAATATGGCTTTTCAATGGAAACCCCAAGTTGTCTGTACTGAGTTCTGGAGGAATTATTAGAACAGATGAGAGATACAATCAGCAAAGTTATATAAATGGTGCCATATTTACCTCAGAGCTGATCATGTATGATGTCCAACTGAATGATTCTGGACAAATAAGATGCAGTATACAGAATGAAGATGACAATAAGTATGCATTTCTTTCTGTTCAAGGTGCGTAAACATTTTCATGATCATTCAGTTTTGCATGTGTTTTCATTTAATTATTTGGGGTCATTGCAGAGAAGTCATATACACTATGCATCTTATTTCCTACTTCTCCTATATGACCCTCTCTAAAAACTTTAAAGAGCCTTGTGGCACCTTAAAAACTAAACAGATTTCTTGTTGGCATAAGCTTTTGTGGACTAAAGGCAACTTTGGTAGATGCCCGATATAATCCTCAATTGGCATATACAATACGTGTACACACAGATACAGAGGAAAAATGTAGACAGTGGGTTCAAACACCCATAAAATTTTGAAAGAACCAGTAGATCTGTGACATTTCTGAGCTTAGCCAATATATGTGAGAACAGTGACTTGCTCAAGACAGTATTTATCTATCTTTGCTTTACAGATAGCAACATAAAATGGATGTTCACCAGTAACAGCAGGTTTCCTAATAGAGACATAATTGACAACTTAGTGCCGGGACTAGGCCCTGCAATAAATCCAAATGCCAACTTTATATCCTCATATCCATAGCCTCAGTGAACACTATTACAGGACCAAATAATGTCAACCATACCAAATGACATCAGCCATCAGCCATAAGAGGCTTATTCACCTGTTCATCCTCCAGTGTGATATAGGACATCACCTGCCAGCAATGCGCATCTGCTGTCTTGATAGGAAAAATAGGTCAGCCTGCTATACAATAGAATAAATGGACATAAATCTGACATCACAAACGGCAACATTCAGGGCCAAACTAAATGCTTTCCTAATCACACATAGTGTAGCTATGCCTAATAGTTTTTCTGACTCTTGTGTATGTGTGCGTGGCTCTGATTCAGATCAGGATCATGATGCTCCGGAAGGCAACAGACCTCCCCCCCTCTCCAAATTCCACCCCTTCAATTTTGATGGAGTCTTTTTTCTTTTTTCAATACTGCCCCCCCCGCCCCGGGGGGTGGTAGAATTTCGGCTGGTGGGGGGAAATGGGTGGGTGAGGACCTCAAATTCTCCTCTCCCAAAGTGCCATGGTCCCAATCTGGGGGCCCCTTCACACTGAGCTTTTATCCTGTGATTGAGATTGCTCCTTCAGAGAGGTTTGCGGGCTGTTTACATGATGCCGTGATCATTCAAGGCACTAAATGCCCTTTGTTCTGTTTTTAAATAGATCACAGATAATGAGCTATCAAATTACCCTGTTGTGTTCTGCTTCAGTTTCCTCTTTGAAAAGAGTAAAAGCGACAAGAAGTGGAGTGAGATCAATGAAAGATAGTGGAAGAGTCAGATATGGGAAGAAGGAGGGGGAAAGGGGAAGGAGGAAAGGAAGCACATGAAAAAGGGAGTCATTGTGATCCTGCATTTAAAACGGAAGCAGAAAGCCCTGTTTTAACTGTAGGATTTTAGGCTGGTGTAGACATGCTCCGGATCAGGACTACACATGCTTACATGAAAGTAAAGAAAAACAGCAGCCTCAGCTACACTGACGCAATTAGTAGAATGTGTAGCTTGGCTCTTACAGCAGACTCATTGGAACAAATGGGATTTAAGTTAGACTGACATTGGATGAAACCCATTGGATACAACCCTTAGTCTTTAAGGTGCCACAAGACTATTTGTTCTGCTGCACTAGTCCTCTGGAATTTGTTGAACCATTGTCACTTTTGTTTGCCTCTATGGAAGCATTCAGTTCTTTTTGCCATCTCCCATAATGCCACTAATTGTGCAGCAAACTGCCAGCACTAACTGCAAGCTATGAAATAATTAGTTTTTGGCCACAGTATTTAGAATCCTTGCCACCCAGCCAGTCTCAGAAGCCTTGTATACCCTAATAATTTAATGTTGTGTAATGCAAAACTGGCATTAATTTAACACACAGCAGGCCCATAGCCAGTAATGTAGCTGTGGGAAGGTCTGTGGTTGAAAGCATGCATTTGTAATACACTCACATTCCATTTTTAAGGTAAACATGCAAAACATTTCATGCTCAACATTCTAACGTATGAGGCAGAAACAATTAAAGGAGTTGCTGTTCAGTTCAAGGGCAGTGCAAGCTCTGTGAACCAGCACAGTAGAGCTGAGCTCCAGAAAGCTGCACTCTAGACAATCTCTTACTTGTTGAGAGTAATCATCTCCAGTCCAGTTTGTAGGGACTGTAGCACATATCTTATATAAAAGTGTTTGTTAGCAAATGCCAAGTTGCAATACTCCAGCAATTCCAAGACCTTCTTTTTTTGGATCTGCCAATGCTGCTAGTATTATTTTTTCTTTGTTTGCTGTGCTTTTGCCAATCCCAGCCTCTAACCTGGATATACACCCCACTTCTACTATACATTCTCCACGTAGGATTGCAACCGTGCAGAGAAATACTGCCCTGGCCTCATTTCTTCTTCTTTGCTTTCAGGCCTGTTGCCTCAGAAACAACAGGCAAGGCAAATCCCCACCCTATCCTCTGAATCCATCAATTCAGAACACAATATAGTTTAGGTGAATAGACAGCTTTTGTGTTTGGCTCCCCACCAGGCCCACCAAAAATGCTGCATTCTGCCCCCCTGTTTCCATTCCTGAAACTGAGCTGGCTACTCTCTCTCTGGCCCAGAAGGCTCTGCACCCAGGTACCAGAATTTTGTATTTCAAGAGTTGGCAGCCTTCTCTGCAGCAACCCCTCTTTCTAATATCTTTCAGAGCAATCCTAGTGAGGTTGAAGAGGGTGACGAGGTGATACTGCCTCATCCAGAGTCATGTGGGCCGGACAGAAAGTGGGGAGGGTGGGTTTAGAATTTAGAATTTTATTGAATTACGATCGCAGACCAGCCACTGGAAATACAAGATATGAAATCAAGCTGACAAATACGAATTTGCAAGTGCAGAATATACATAAGATGGCAGATTCAATCAGAACTAACTTTGATGTGGGTTATTTTATTCCCCCTCTCCTCGCTGGCATAACACAATTTTAAAATTTTCTCCACCTACTGGTCACAAAGAGAAGTAATTTTCCTATGCCAGCTGAAGGCAGGGCCTATCGTGGGGCAGGGGACAGGAGGGCCATTTGGCCTGGGCCTCACATTCATGGAGGGCCTCAAATTTAGACTTGACGTTATCTCAAAATGAGGTTATACATACAGATGCAGAGATAAACTGACAGGATTGAAAAAAGAAGACGTTCATCATACAACTTTAAACTTGTGTCCTATTACCGGGCCACACTGCCTATAGTGCACTATGAATTAATATTTTCTTATAAATCCTGTAATTATTTTGTGAATAGCACCATTATATTGTAGGACATTGCCATCTGTGGTGGAACGCTTAAAACAGAATTAAGGGCGCCATCCTATCGAGATAGTTGGCAGCCTCCAAATTCAGAGGCTGCCGAGTATCCAATGCAGGGTGGCTGGAGCATGGAGGTGATCCTCGCTTTCGTGCTCCAGCCACCCTGCATTTTTGCTAGATGAGCGATTTTGCCCATCTAGACTAGCCGTGACACTTCTGAACAGGAGGGAAGGGGGCAGGGGCATGCATAGGAAGCTGTGTAACACAACTTCCCCATCCTCCTCCCCAACTTATCCCTGGGACTGCCCCCTTTCCCCCGTCTCCACGTTCTATCTCTGAATGCTGAGATGTAGCTGGCACGGAGAGAACCATGCTGGCTATGAGGAAGGCGGGGCAGGGAGCGTGGTTTCTGGGCTCCAAGGTTGGATCCCAAGTTCCACCCTCAGATCCAAGAAACTGAACAATCCTATGTCCCCCCAGATGCTGTTTCAGGGCATAGGATTGCTCTCTAAGTCTATAGATTACGAGTGACACATAGCTGTCATTCAAACCATAATTGGTATAGTACTCTCTGTTTTATTGAAAATTCTAAAGAATTTTCTGACATTTCACATCGACAAAAATACTTGAATGATTACAGTTTTTGTGTTCAGAACACCAAAATATTGTCAACATTTAACTTATGTCAATTCTAATAATTTGTATTTCTCAGAGTGATTTGTTTTTATGATGTTTTTGAATTTATTTTTCATGTAAACATTCAAAATATACCACAATTTTTGTAACCCAGTTTTGGCCTTTTTTTCATTTTTTAATATACCGGGAGCGCATTAAAAAAATGGAGGTGGCCCGGGCCCTGAGACTGGTGGATACCGAGACCGCACTTGGAAATCATTGCAATAGATCTCATCTATATATCACGTGCTCCTTGTGACAGCACTACCCATCACCATAGTTTAGAGAATACATCTAGAAATATGAAATCTCCCCTTCATTCTCATACCTTTTCCCAATGAGGAGACATGTTACAGTGTTACTTTTCTCAAATTCTTGATAAATCCAATCAAACTTCATTATTTAACAGTGCTAAAGAAACAAAAAAGAAATCGTACACGTTATAGTTCTGTAGCCCAGAAATACCTCAGGCCTTGAGGCCAAATCCAGCCCACCTGGGGTCTCAGTCCGGTGCTCTTGGTTCCCCAGAAGGCCATGCCTCCTTCCTGTGGCCCTTCCCTCTCCCCCAACCACGAATACTTGAGTGGTTTCTGGGCTTTTCTTTTGTGAAGTTTCTCCCCATTCTAAGAGGTTGAAATGCCCCTCCTAAGGCTGACTTACTAAATACTAAAACATGCTGCTATCTTTTGTGTTTTGGCTCTGCCCCTTTGCCTTTGGCCCCACCTCCTTCTGCCTTTGGCCCTGTTGACCACTGGACTGTGGCTTCAAAAACCTTCTTTGAAATGGGCTGAAAGACATTTTGCATCCCTCCTATAGAGCACTGGTAATTATTTCCTAGCAACAATCTGGAAAACATCTTCTGTTCCTTAAGTTATCAGTGAGTTGCTAGGGTATCTTCAAATATTACTTTTCTAACATTGAAATTAAGCTTCATATAGGTGAGCAGAATCAACACTATTTTTGGTCATAATGTGCAACCAAATCGTAACTGCGTAAAATAAACTGAATCTAGTCCTATGAACATTGTGAACTAAAATTGTTTTGAAGGAAGAAAACCATCTTTTTTTCCAAACAGTTAATGGATCTTTGAATATCAAAGATAGGAACTTCACAGTAAGAAAGAACCAAACAATTGAAATAGTTTGTGAAGCTCTTCGATGGGCTCCTGCTCCACACATTTTCTGGATGAAAAATAATATTTCATTAGATAATTCAATGTATGTTACCAAGCAGCAGCAAGGATTGAATGGCTTGTACAATGAAGACAGCATCTTAACCCTGACACCAATGATCAATGCCACGGTGACTTGCTTAGCTGCCATAGATGCACTCTCTAAACCTCAGTATGCAACTGTGACTCTTATTGTGTATGAACTTCCTCCAAGTAAGTGAATATCTTATTGGTGCACTTCTTGTTTTATTTTCAAAATCTTTAATTTATTTTTATGCATCTGATATGCATGCTTGAAAAGCATCGAACTTGGCTTTAGATCATTGTGAGAATATCACTGGATCTCATTGGGGTATTTATACATGTCATGAAACTGACCCCGGAATGTCCTAGAAGATGATGACGATGATGATGAAGAACATTTATATACCACTGCTGTGCATAACTTTGATGGGTTTTTTTTTTGGCAAATAAAGTGGTATATAAAATTCTCCTCAAAATCCTCAGTTTCAGATGGTTTTAGAATATTCTTTTGATATTCTCTGCATGCTCAAAAATATTTGGTTTTTAATTCTCTGTTTAACAACCAATTACATTTTATTTCAAATTTCAATATTTGTTATTTGCTAGAAAGTAATAATTGATACACTGTTTTATTTAGCTTTTGACTGTTCTGAGAGGTAAACAATGGTATATCATGGTGATTTTTAAACTCTACCTTTAGGAAACAGTTTCAACATCCACATATTGAAAGGAATTTCTGTGTATCAACCACATAATTGCATCGTCATTGCTGTTATTGTTGTTGTTGTTGTTATTATTATTAAAATTTCTTGATCGCCTTCCTCTTAAAAATGAACTGACTTACAACAAATTAATTAACACATAGAAAATAAACTGGCTAAAAACTGTTTCCATTAAAATACCAAAACATAATAAAGCAACGGAGGGAGCAATCCTATGGCCACTAGTCAGTGGCTAGACGGCCATAGTATTTGTGGTTTTGCAGGAACTGACCTCAGAGCCCATGCTCCGAGGTTGGGTCCCGGAAAACTGACCTTCTCCCCCTTCCGCACTGCCTTGCAGCTAGTGCAGAATAGCTTTGCGCTCCGCGCTCGGAAGAGAGCACAGAGGAGCCAAAACGGGACATTCCACAGGGGGGATGGTGGAAATGCCAGTACGACACACCCTATGTGTCGTCCAGCAACCTCTTCCCCCGCTCAGCCTTCCTGCGGCTAGACAGCCGAAATTGTCTGTCTAGCTGCAAATACAGGGCAGGAGAAGTGCAGAGGGAACGATCCCCTCCATGCTTCTCCTGCCCTGCATTGGATAGGCAGTCGTCTCCGAGTTCGGAGACGGCTGCCTATCCCCATAGGATTGCGCCCTAAAACATCAGTACAGAATAAAAAGCTCATAATATACCTTCAAATGTCTGTGAGTAGAGGAAAGTCTTGTCCTGGTGCCAAAAAATGACAATGCTGGTGCCAGACGGGCCTTACTGGGGAGAGTGTTGCACAGTGGCGGGCCAGCAATGAAAGGCCCTCTCCTTTGTCACTATCTTCTGAACCTCCCTCAGAGGAGGCACCCTGAGGAGGGCCTCAGATGTTAATCAGTGCATGGCTAGGTCCATACAGGCAGAGAGGCACTCCATCACGTATTGTGGCCCAGAGCTATAAAATGCTTTATCAGTCAAAACCAGCACCTGGAACTGGGCTCGGAAACATGGCCAGAATCGGTGTTATCCTTTGAGGATTATGGAGCATGTTCCAGGTTACACACGCAGTTCACACATGGCAGCATTGGGCCTCACTCTGTGGGAGCCCAGTGTATGTCATAGAGGAATCACTATGTGGCTCCACATTGCAGGAAATGTTCCATAGTGGTGGGCAAGCAGTCATTCAGCAGTTCTGTTCACTGAGAAACCCCTTGTAAACTTCCAAAGGATAGGAGGCTCCCTGCTAGATTGTTTGAAAACTACTTGTACATCACATTTGCAAGTATTTGATGTTGTATATTTAATATTAGACAACATTAGATAGTTGGCATGTAATAATATTACTTAGTACGTGACAGTTGAGAGCTTATGAGATTTCATATCTGTAGCCTGCCAAAATGAACCATCAAGAAATGTCAAATCTAAAAGTATTCTTTTGTTGTTGTTGTTGTTAAAATGTTCACATTAAAATTGCAGATTTGGAGGCCAAACTAGATGTTATGATGGGCCTGTATGTTTTTACTCCTCCTCTGCTGTGATCCAGTCCAAAGCAGGGTGTTTTGCAGCTGCTATTTAGAAAATGTTTAAAGACAAATGCATTCATGCATCTCTGTTTTGTAACCTCTACTTTGGCTCTAAATTTTGCTTCAACATTACTTGCACTAAAGCTGAAAAGTGAACAACATTTAATGAATTCTGCATATTTGTGAATGTTCATTTGAGCTCTGTGCACAGATGTGATCTATAAGGCACCACATTTTGCCACCACTGACTGTGGTGCATGGGACTTTGCTGTCAGGGAGGCAATGTGGAGCTCAATCATATACTGCAGCTGTGCTTTTTTGGATGCTATGGCTGTGGAGTTGTTAAGTGTTGTTAAACTATTTTATTGCTGTGAAATTTGCCGCTTTTTATTCTGGTACTGTTTTGGTGGCAGGGAACATGGAATATGCATCATCATCATCAATTAATCACAGCAACCAAAATCTCATTCTGGGTAGAGAAAGATCAGTGAAAGATGATTCACAGTTCTTCAGCTGAACTATCTCAGCATGCTGATCTCACAGGGTTTTGCGTGGTAATGTTCAGAACGTTCAGAACACGCAGTTAGCAGCAACCAGTGAGGTGGTTTGCTAGGGGAAACTGTTGGCTATTGTGTGGTAATTGAGTGGAAAGTGGAATTCCATCTGTATCTTTTAAGCACTGTGAGGAGGTAGGAAGGAGATGCTGCAGCTAGTACCATGCAAGCACACAATCACAGACTAGATGTTTGCCCCTAGTGATGTTAGCAGCCTGTGTCTGTGCTGGCGTGGCTATTCCATCAGCAACTCTGCATGAAGCTGTCTGTGGCACTCTCCCATCCACCCTCAATCATAGCATTGTGGTATTCACTGATTTCATTTAGTGCTGCCTAGTAGAAGTCCTTGGGCAGTATTCAATACCGCCGCTGCGCTCCTGCATATTCTGTTGTGCAAGCGGGACCCACTGCATATGTAATAGGAAGCTAGTGGTTCAAAAAGCAACCCCAGAAATACTTGTTTCCGGATTGGGACAGGTTAGTGGAGCTTCTTCCTGCCCCGCTCTGGAAACAAGCATTTCCACCATTTCGGGTTGCTTTTTGAACCACTTGCTCCCAGTTATGCTGCACATCAGAGGTGGGTCCCTCTGATGTGCAGACAGACTTGGATACTGCCCCAAAGTTGTTAGATATAAGGAACTCTCTTCTGTTAGTCAGAATGGTACAGTCCACTGTGACCATCACCAGCACTCCCTGATCTCAAGAGATCTTTCGTAGCCCTGCTATCTGAGATTGTCACCTGGAGATGCCACTGATTAAATCTGGGACTTTCTGCATACAAAGTACGCATTCTACTACTAAGAAATGACCCCACCCAAACCAACACATTACTGCTGTTTTTGGCAGCCCTCGGTATATTATGTGAAGCAAAGGCCATATTTGCTGAACTGGGCTGCAGTGGCATGGTTTGAGAAATGCATTCACATATCATAGGAAGGGGTGTGATACTCAAACTTAGATATGAGCAAACTGATTATTTTATTTACATTTCATCTTCTGGTTATAGGGTGAGGTTTTTGTTATCAAGGTTCCTAGTTATAGCTGCTTTGTGTATGGGTGAAGGGGAACCATTCCCTTGTGTTTTATAGTTTGTAAGAAATTATCTAAGTGGAATGTGACTAAGCAAAAGAGATCTATCAGGAAGTGTGTGTGTGTGTGTGTGTGTGTGTAATTAATAAGCCCTCTTGTCTATCACTCTGAAGCAGTAACCTTCTTCAGTTCCTATAGTGATGTGATACAACTCAGAACGGAAGAAAAGCAGATGCCACAGTGTAATGACTGTATACTTACTGATTACCAAGAAACATCCTTCATTTCTCCCTGAGAAGCTGATTGTGTAGCAGCAGATACACATGAGTTGTCAGGATTGGAGTATAGAAAGTCTTTTTAATGATTAAGCTGAAATGGAGACATGTCAGCAGTAATGAAGACAATTATCCCTCCTCACACTGGGTTGGATCTAGACATTTCACTTCCCTGAGCCAGGGGGACTGGAGGAGACAGTCTATTATGAAGTTATTTTCCTTATGAGGAAAAAGTAAGTTAAATGAACAGATGTATCTATAAATGTACACTTCAGGCCCATGCTGTATGGAGGAAGGTTGGATACAGATTAGAGGAATGTGAAGAGGGGAATGCTTAAAGTGATGAGGATGGAAAAGCAAATGGTAGAGCAGTAGCAGTCGGCTACTGCTGGAAGAAGGATAATGGAAGGATTTTGATATTTATAGCCACATTGGCTGTGTCCAGACATCATGATAAATCGAGGTTTATCATGATGGGAACACCTAGTCTCTCCTTGGGCTTGCATACTCCTCCCATCCTCCAGCATGGCTACGTGGAGGAGATTGGAAGTTTTTGCTTCCGTTTTAGATTAGCCATATCATTTTAGCAAATGTATTAAATGTACATATTAATTAATGCATCAAAAATCCCATGTTAAAATACTATTTCTCCCTGGAGTAGCTTGGCTTACACGTATTTGAGAGCAATTTTAATCAGTTTGCACATTTTGATACTCCGGTGAGCAGTTTTGATATAAAATGCCCTCAGATTTTGACAGCTTTAAATATTTGAACAGCTAACTATTTACAGTGTAACTGTGGTCACCCTTATATGGAGATATTAACCAGTTTACTACAACCAGAGTAAAGTATTATTTTAAGAATGAGTTCTGTGGTTCACTAAGGCTGGAATCCTATGCACACTTACCTGGAAGTAAGTTTCACTGAAATCAGTGGGACTTACTTCTGAGGGACATGTATAGAATTGTGCTGTCAGACATATATGTGGTATCAGGCAAAAAGCCTATACAGCAAAAACGATTGAAGAACAGGAAATGAAGGAACACACAATTACGAAGAAGCCCTCAAGGACTGTAGGTAATAAAGAACAGTTAGAAGAATTGGCTAGTGCGGTGTTTCTCAAACCCTTTGAACTCAAGCCGTCTTCTAAATTTACATTCCAAGATCCCAACCCACTTACAGGCAGCTATGTAGCATGTCAATGCACAAAAGCTTTGGACACAGAATTCATCAGCTGGCAGTGTATGGCTTTAAGTGACTGACCAAGACTAGTCAAAGTTTAAACAGGTGAAGGCAAAGTTCTTTTGGACAATGGAACAACTTGAGGGATGGGTTGCTGCTGTCTCCTGGACAACCCTCAGCTATTGCGGCCATGGCCTGCTCCTGCACCACCCTTTTTGGCCACTGCAAAACAGTAATATCACAGTTGGGACATGGAAATAAAATGGCAGGTGTGTTCAGCCCCAGGTGTGTTCAGGTGAGGACCACTCCTCCAGCAACACCACTGAACAGCTTCCATACATGTCCCTGTAAAATAAATAGCTAAAGCAGGGAAAACCAAAATAAAGTTTGGGCTGTGCACAAAACATCTAGACAATCCTTATAATCACCATGAGTGACTCATGGTGATTCCACAATAAATCCTCGACTGCAAAACCCCTGAGAAGTAAGTTCCATTGAGTTCAATGGATGTTTTCTGTGCATAGGATTGCAGCCTAGGTCGTGTGAAAGATCCCAAGGAGCACATTGAAAAGAGACAGCTTATTATCCTGAGATGTATGGTCTGAAAGTTCATTACAAGAAGTTCTGTGAATGCAAACTTGCAAATCATGCTGGCCAGTTTTAACGCCATTACTAAGTGGAATATTGTTCACCTTTTTGTACTGGGTTAGATTCATGTGTTCTTTTTCCTTGTTTTCACAAAATGCAAAGTTCAGTTGTTTGAACTTCCAACCAATCTTAACAGTTAATCAGAGCATTCTGAGATACCGGTCAGTACTTTCAAGAATATAGTGATGAATTACCACTTAAGAAAAATCACTAATTCACTGATTTTTGGGAAGTGGAGTTCTGCTCATGAGATGCTCATGGGAGGTGCCCCTTGCTGTGTTTACTTTTCCCCTGCAGCCCCTTGTACCCCTCTAAAATCTCTGGACCCTCCAGAACAGTGGGGCAAGCTGCAGAGGAGGGAAGAATAGGCAAAATTTGCCTCCTCTCCCCTTTCACCAGCAGGATCCTCCACTATAATGCAAGCCCTTCCGTGAACAAGAGCTCTTTCGTTCATAGTGGGGAGCTCTAGATTCATGCCATTGCTTTTAATCTTGAACATATCCCAGAGCAGGCCTTTGGATGCTGCAAGTCTTGTTTTTTTCCCACGGAAATCTCTTTGCCTCCACTTACCAAAACAAAACCTGAAATGACACTCCTACACAACCACCAAGGGTTTCGCCTGTGCAAACCTCAGTCAAATGAATGAAAAGTGCTCAAATGTATTTCCCATCGTTTATATCTTAAGTATTGAAAATTCAGCCCGCGATCCAAAGTCGACAAGAACAGAAGTTTCTTCCCTTCAATGACAGTGAATTATTCTGGACACAAAGGCACAACACTGGGATGTATAGGGCCAAACATTGTTATATTTTTAAATATGTCAATGCTGTAATGGAAATTGAATTCAATCCAGCATAGCTCATATCAGCCCAAACAGGGGTCAAGGCCTTTGCAACACTGAGGGTTTGATGTGTAAATACAGTGCATTTTCCCCAGTAGTGCCAACGTTGAGGGGATCTATTATAATGAAAAGCATGGTCTCCTCTGAAGTGGTCTGCAATTATGGAACTGCTTTTGAAATACATACAACATAAAGTTATTGAAGTGGACTCTTTGGTTGAAACACATCTGTTGAATTGCATTTTAATTTGGAATGCTGTTTATATATATATGTACACACACACACTCACACACACACACACACACACACACAGTTTTATAGAATATGGACAAGTTCAGACTTAGCAATCTCAGGCTGCAATCCTATGCCTGCTTACCTGCAAGTAAGCCCCATTGAACTCAGTGGGATTTTATTTTTGAGTAGATATCCATAGGATTGCACTGCCAGTCTAATAAACTACTTCTTAGACTAAAAAGTAATATTGTGCCCTTGGGGATACTCCCCATCCCTCTTTCTTTCTCTTCCATGCCACAGTTTCGCATTACATCCAAACTGGTAATTGTAGATAATAATCTCTTGACTAGAAATTAGGATATGAAACCAGGGTTAGATAAAACAAGAAAATGATAAAAGGAAGATTAATTTGGAAAATAATCTTGGACTTCCAGAAGCCTCCATTGGGAAACATTACCTGTCATTGGGTTTTTATAGAATTAAAAATGAAAAATAATTAGTATTATGGGTAACTCACTAAAATTTATAGGGAGACATGCATATTGTTCATAAAATGTAAATTTATTACACTGTTTAATATTTATTAATTTTTATCTAGTAGAATCGGGTAAAAATGAAGATTGGCGAACCCGAACTATAATTTTAGCAGTTGTGTTGTCAGTTGTGGGTTTACTCCTTCTGATCCTTATTATTCTGCTTGTTATATGCTGCTGCAAAAGAAGGAAAGGTATGTGGGCTCTCTGTAGCTGCCGCCTATACATTTTGAAACCTTACAATTATATATGGTGGAAAATTAAGCTCAAATAAGTTACCTTTGTGCCAGTCTCAGATTCCTACTTGTATTATTGAAAACGGTTCTCCATAATGTGCTGTTAAATTTCTTACAGGATAAAATCTGTCTATTAATGACTTGTAAGGAGAAACAATTGCTATTAGCAGCTACAAAACAACACACCGTACCTGTTTAAAATGCACTGGAACTGTTTGCACATCAAACCCTCAGTAGTTTGCTGATAACTTAATTCAGAAATTGCTTGACCATTCATCCCAAATAGTACTATTGTGCATAAGAACTGAGGGCAGTATCCCATTTGGCACTAGCGCTAACTTAAAGCACATTGTGCTGGCATAAGGTACGTCTAGTGCAACGCCAACAGCATTTGCTGGTGCGATGGAATTTGTGGGGAAACCTTTCACACCAGCAAACCCTATTGGCATTGCACTAGGGGTAGCATACAGTAGTGCAACATAATTTATATTAGTGCTAGTGCCAAATAAGTGACTGTCCTGAGTTATGAATCAGGATAAGAACACCAAGGCACACTGCCTCTGCTGCTGTGGGTATACTGCAATGTGGCCAGGCCATGCAGTTCAAGCAAAGATCCTCCTGCACCACCACACCCTAGAATTTCCGGCAACCTGCTCTTCCACAGAACCCCGTCTGTTGTGCCACTCGTACTTCTTCTGAGAGCACCTTGCATGCCAGACACCTGAGGGAGAGTTGGGTTGTTGTATATTCGACGGTGAGGTCCAGGAGGTGAACAGTCTGCTTATACTACATCATACCTGTCGTAGCAACAGCAGCATATGTGTATGGAGGAGCGGCGGTAGGGTAGTGTGTGGTGTCCAAGTGGGCTCCTCCTCATCCTGCTGTTCCCGGGCAAAGGGAGCAAGCCCAAGTTCTAGGGGAACGCGAAATACCCTTCAGTTTTATGCAAAATGCTCAGTGTAGTGCCACAAGAACAGGCTATGAAATGGAAGTCCTTCATGCTCGTGAGACTTTTCTCTTTCATTTCAGCGGGGAGGGGGGAGCCAGTCCATACAAGCAGAGCATCTCCTTCTATGCCTGTATATGCAGAATCTCTCTTAGAGCATTGGAACAAGTTTCCATATCAAAGCAAAGTCAGCATTATGAAAAAATTGAGTGTTTTTCTTCTCCTAGTAAGTTGTGTTTCTTTACGATATTCTAAAGTCTGCCTTTTCTCCCCCAGAGTCCAGCTATCGAAAGGAGCCGAGGTAAGCTGGTTATCATTCCCCCCACCCCCACCCCACCCCTGCTTACTGGGCAAATGTTATATTTATTTATTCATTGCATTTTTAATCCACCGGATAACAAATGTTCTCTGGGCAGATTACATAAAAGTAAAAGAATGAAATACAGTACAAACAGCACAAGGCAAGCAATGTAAAATATATTTAAAAATAGCCATACAATGTAAATTATATAAGATGCTGTGCAAATGTATTAGATGCTGAAACATATATGGCGTACGACACTACTGCTAACATGAATTGCATTGCGCTGGCATAAATAACCTCTAGTCCAACACCAATAGCCGTTGCTGACCCAATGGGTTTTCCAGGCTAGCGCAACGTAATTTATGTTTGTGGTAGTGTCACACTGGATACTGCTCGTAGTATTTACCTGAATATGGACGGCATTTTTTTAAACCATCAAACCTAGAAAAGTGAGTCTATATCATTGTATTGTTAACATTAAGAGTTAATAAATACAGTGTTTTTAAACTGCTGAGTTCTCTGTTGTCAAATAGTATTCAGCCATGTGAATAGTACAGCCTCTTCAGTGGGACTCTTTGTGTTATTTAAGAACAGCTTTGTAAGATTTTGGACATCTTTACACTTGACGCTTAAATGGCCCTTGAGCCTCTCATGAGTGATTTATGTGAACGTTTGGTCTTTGCTGGTAATAATGAACATTTTGGCCAATGTCAGTTCTACATTCACATTACAAAGCTAATTGAAGCACGAATTGCTTTAAGCCTCCCATAAAAACAAAACACTCCAAGAAGACCTGATGTTATGTCATGTGATGTAGTGACTGCAGAACATCCTACTGGATGCAGGAGCCCAGTCCCAATGTAAGCAGATCATTTGTCCCCCTCTATTGTTGTTGTTGTTTTAATAACATTTATCCCACCTTTCCACTAAAAATAGTGCTTAAGGAGACTTACTCTAGAAGCAGGGAATTGACATTGTGACCTGTACAGCTATTGGCACGTCTGTTCTGGCACCTTGGTACAGCCCCTATAGTGCATGGCGCAAGGGCACTGTCCATCTTCTTCAGGGCAGAGAAGGAAGTGAGAGGGGGAGGCAGAGTTGCCATGGGAGCAGCCCCTTGGCCTCCTATCGGAATAGGCTTGAGCTGGCAAAACAACTTCGTAAAAGGGAGGTAGAAGATTTGGAAGTGGGGCAAAACTGGACAGCTCTGCTCCATTTTAATCACAAAGGATGCTTCAGTAGCTGTTGGATTGCAAGCAAAGGCTTGTGCCACAGTTGCTACAGCCCACAGAGATAGGACTGACTTTGAGCTGCACATTCAAAATGTTCAGCACCTTTTGGAATTAGACTCTTACTGGACATAGAATATGACTGTAACACTTCTGATGACAGCTGCAGCTTCTTATGTAGTCCCAAGTAAGTCCAGGTTTTGCACTCTTAAAAGGAAGCGAGGAGAAGAAATATAACACTGGGCAGGAACCCAGCTCTCACACGGTAAGCCACCTAATTAGCTACATAACAATGCCTAAATAAAAACAAAGGCAGCCATGCTGGTCCATGAGGAAAAATAAAAATAGAAAATCCACAATTGGGCAATGTCTTTATTAGGACCAATCAACATTCCACAAAAGTGAATCTCTCCAGAACTCAGGCTAGGTGGTACAAAAAGAAGGGGATGGGGGAGGAAATACAAAACTCCCAAAATGTGGCCAGATGAGGGCATGAGGTCTGCAATTTTAGACCCAGTCTCAAAATGGAGATTTCCAGATTGAATGAATTAAACATTCTTCAGTGTTGCAAGTATCAGGCATACCTAGCAATGCATTCTGGGAGAGAAAAGCAGTGGCTGTAGTCCTAATAAAATATCAGTGTCCTAATAAAACCACTGGAGCTTCCCACATACTTACTGGACTGGTTCACATGTAACTCTAAACCAAGGGTGGGCAATCCATGGCCGAAAACCTAATATCATGCAGCCCTCAGGCTAATTTCAGGAGCCCTCTGTAAGCATGCAATAAGTTCAGCCTAGTGATCTGTCCCTTCCCTGAGAGCCTGCTGGGCAGGAAGGAAGAGGGAGAAAGAAAAAAAGGGGTTGCAGAACGCGAAAATGCATGGCCCACCCAATTTTGGCTCTGGCCCAGCCCACCACTGGCTTTAGCCCACCCACCACCACCATGTGGCACCCGACAGATTACCCACAAGATAATTTTCCCATAATGGAAAAAAGGTTGCCCGCCCTTGCTTTAAACCATGATTTAGCATTACATGTCTGAGCCTCTGCAAGCTTTAGCAAATTCTCAGAATAAAGCACTCCGTCACTGCAGACTTTTAAGAAGGCCTTGAAAACATATTGCTTTACCCTGGCCTTCTATTGATATGACTGCTATTGTTGCTGTTACGGCTGTTAACATCGTTGTTGGTTTTATTGTTGGCTTTTATTGTTGTTCTTATTGTTTTTATGTTTTTATCACTGTTAATATTTTAACTGTTTTTATGTATTTTGTTGCTGTGAGCTGCCTTGGGAGGGCTTCTGCCCTGAAAGGCGGCCAAGAAATATTTTAAATAAATAATAAAAATAAGCACTCCGCCTTCCCTCCCTGCCTCCCACGTGGCCAAGAAGAGGAATAAATCATGATTCAGTTTCACTTTCTCCGATTCCTGGCTTGTCATTATGTACTGTTGCTGTGCTTCCTCATTCACAACCATACACAAACCTGGATGTGTACATTTGTAATGGTGAAGCAGGTCTTAAGGAGGCCTTTTAACCTTAGGTGTGCTGCACACACAGTGGGCTTACACACTGTGCTCTTACTTAATAGGTAACATCTACTACTCAAATAAGGAAAATAGCTCATACACTCATCCAAAGTCCAAAAACATGAACTTTAATTTTACAGGTTTTTGTTCTTCAAAACATGTATGTGCATATTTGTTGCAGAGAAGGAAAAATGGCTTGATTAATACCCCCAGTATTAAAACCCACCCCCAGTACATAGATCAGGATATCAGTTCTAGTGGACCTAACTAGAGAAGCGATAGTAAAGATGAAGATTGGGGAAATTAGTGTTTACCAAATAAGAAACAGAAGGTGGTGCTATGGAAATGGTGGAGAGGGGAAATGGAAGGCATATGAAGAAGACGCTTGAGTACTGGTGAAAATGGTGGGCCATGGGAGTAGAAATGGATAAATTTAGGAGAAAAGGAAAAGAAATAGAGTAGGTCTGGCTATGGTTACCTGACTCCAGGAGAAAGGGGACCCAAAAGGCTTCACTTCCAAAATTTAGAAAAATGCTGTGGACACAGACTACCCTTGGATTGCTTAGGTTGGTTCAAAATTACAAAAACCGGGCAACAGCCTCAAGCTGTTTAGATGCTGTTTTGAGCACCAAGTTATCAAGAGACAATCGGATATTGGATATATCCAAATAGAGTTGAACCCTTGATTTCCTGGTACTTGCAGCCATTATGGGGAGACTGAACATAGGCTGAACTGGGCCTGTGGAGCCACCACAGTTTTATTTAAAAACAGATGTCCGTGAAAAGCCTTGCTAAGCTTTCCTTGGTGTTTCCAATTACATTCCGGAATTTAGAACTTTTTTGCCAGCCATTTCCTAGTGCTCTATACTTCGCGTGGGACCAATCACACCCTTTTGGACTCATAACCGACTACTCATGCATAGGTTGCAGTCCCCTATCAGGCATCAGAATGGCTGCATAGAGCTGGCAGGTTGTGCTGCGTTATGATTGGAATCTGGCCTTGGACTTAGTGGGGCACTTTGCCAGGATCAAAGCCTTCTCTCTGTGTACGTGAATATTAAAAATCAATCAGGCCCTAGGTTTATTCCCAGAGCAGAGACAAACCAATGTGAGGGATGCTCAAGCAGAAATAATATCGACTGCCAGAACTTGAAGGCAGTTGTAGGGTTCTCAACAAAGGGAACAAAGAGCTTCCTGCCTCAGAGATTAGTCCTGAGAAGGGTCAAAGCAAAGGGACCCCTACTTTGGTTCTGCTATTGAATAGAAGGCACAGGGAGGTTTCCTGCCTCTTGATTATTTTTCCTGTACAGAGTAGCACAGTCCAATCTTCAAAACAAATGGTGTTGTTAAGGGTGCACAACTAGAGCTTGATCTGACTGGAAGGTGAGGATACTACAGGCTTGGACCATTTTTCCCACCTGGGCTTTTGATTGGCCAGTTCAAAGATGGGTTAGTCAGCTGGGTGATAGCATGGCAATCAGGCAGGTATTTGCATGTTTTCCCTCGACATAGGGAATGAATGTAATCAAGGAGGAAACAGTTACATCTATGGTTCCTTTTTCTGCATCATTCCTGGCAGTTCCCAGGCCTTGCCTTCTAGAACAAAAGTAATTCTTGAGCCAAGGTATCAGGATAATTCCAAAAAAGTCCATAATGCACACTACGCATGCCAGAGAGCCAGTGTATCTGGAGCTCCTCTGTCACAGTATGAATCAGGAAATCAGGAACTGTGGTTTAAAATAAACTCTAGTTCGTTCAACACATCAGGTTGAAGTTGGCTTGTTTAGCAAATGACTAGAGTTTATTTTAAACCATGATACATGGTTTGGACATAGTGATAAGCCAGGTGTCAGTGAAAGTGAAAATGAATTATGGTTTATTCCTCCTCTCAGCTGTGTGGGCGGAGGAGGGAGTGCTTCATTCAGGCTCACAGAGGCTCATGAACATAATACTAAATCATGAGTTAGCTTTACGTGCAAATGAGGCCAGAGTATAAATAGTATCAGCCTGAGTCCAAACTGACGTTTCAGTGCAGGCTTCAGTAAAGGTCTGATTTGTATCAGGCCTTTCTTATAGTAGCGCTGATATTTAGTACTTGCAACATATACCACAGGAGGTCACTGTGCACCAGAATAGCTCGCTCAGCTTAGCTGCAGACAGTAGATGTGCCAGTTGCATAGGATCTTGGAGTATAGAATTTCTGTGGTGCACAAACAAAACTGAAACTGAGACAAGTTGACGCAAGGTAATTGAGACCGACTAGCAGGCAAATTAGATGTCATTCTCTGCTTTTCTAAGAATCATTCAAATGCAACCTTTTGAAAGAAGATGCTGGGTAATAAATTGCTTCCAACTTAGGAAAATGAGCTTTAACCTCTTACAATGATCCCAGCTAATTGTCTTTATGTTAGAATGCATTAAGCTGTAAAGCTTTAAAAATGCAAGAGACCTTTCATCAGTATTAATTAAGATCCTGTTAATCAATACTGAAATGTTTAGAATGATGTCATCATGAAAGGTTTGCAAGGGCTTTTGTTTGCACTCACCTTTGAGGAGGGTGGATTGAAAACTATCCTTTGCCGTCAGAGGAAAGAAGGAAATGCAGCCCAGATTTATGGTTAATCAGTACAAATGTTTATCTGACTATCATATTGTGTTTAGTCTTACATGTTCAGTGAGTTCTAGAGTGATCTGGCATAGGTTTATGATCTATTTTATACAAATAACTCATATTTTATGGCAAAATGTCCATCATCATTAAAATGTCTCATTTGTTGTTCAAGAAAATGGCCAAGACTTAGCATTAATACTGTAAACAAATTAAGTCAATTTCTTTCATCTAACCTGGTTCATTTCTCTAGCATTCATTCATTCCACAGATTTGTACCCTGGCTTTCAACAAAAGTTCCCAAGGTGGCATACACCTTTAAAAATTAAAGGCCATGTTTTTTAAAAATCAAGTAGACATTAATTTTGAATTATTAAACACAAAATAAAAGGCAAAGCCTTTATTTAGCCAAATTCCAGCAGCCTACAGCTAAAGAGAACTGGCAAGATTAAAATATGGTTACTTGTACCCCAATTCTCCAAGTAGTGAGTTTTCAGGGATTCCAGCATTTACTTAAGGTCTGTTTCCATTGAATTAGGTTGTTGGGGTTTTGCAATATTTGCATTTATTCACAAATACACAAGTTGAGCGTAAAGTGGATATTCACAGCCTTAACTCTAACAGAGGCCCCAAAGTTCAGTGATTCCCCATCAGATTTCTACACAGCCAGCCCTCCAAATGCTCTTACAGAGCTTAGACTCAGCCCTCTGGCTATGTCTCCCCCATGCCCCGCCACCCAAAAAAACCCTGCCAGCTCTTCATAGACATAGAGCTTGATGATCTCAACTCCACAGTGAGGAGAAGAATGTGGAGGAAGCAAGACATGCCCCTTCTTGAACGAGTTCCTGGCCATTTCCTTAGCCTTTGTTAAAGCTAACAAAGCTTTTGCCAGCCTTCTACCTAACAAAGCCAGACTTGCTTGGTGGATTTGACCATTTTAAGCAGCCTTTCTATTGTCCAGACTCCAGCCTCACAACCATAGAACCACAGAGTTGGAAGCGTTCCTGTGAGATCATTTAGATCAACATACAATATTTTTAGAGTCCTTCTAAATGGGCCAGTAGTGCAGATCTGGCAACTCTCCATTGGTAGGGAATTCCACAAATAGGGGTCCCCCGCTGAAAGAAGCCCTTGCTCTAATACTAACCAATCTTGCCTTAGACACTCGTGGCACCTGAAGAAGGGAGATTAGTAGGTCCATTTGCACAACACCTGTGGTTGGCCATTCACCTCCTCCACTAAAACAGTGCTGGAGTGGGTCTTGCATTGGGAAGAAGAACCAGGTTTCAGACTGCTCCCTATTCCATCCACTCTTTTATTGTAGCTAAAGCAAGGGCAGCATGCCTTTCCATGCAGTAAATACTCAGGAATGGGAGTTGCACTGGTAAAAAGCAGAGCTAGGTGGTTTTTGTCTGCCTGCCAAGCACCTGATGATGCTTTTGCTATAGAATGAGCCTGTAAAGCCGCTTAAATCCTAATACATCCGCTTAAAAGGGCTCTGGATCAGGCTGTTCCTTAGCTAGTTAGTAACTATTTACTGAAAGCTTTGAGTGCTGGAAGTAAATCCTGCCAAAAGATACTAATATATTCCTTTTACAAGTTGGACCTAGAGTGAAAGATACTTAAGTCAGAGCTTTAGGTGAAATAGATAGGAAAGAGATCCAGCTGAAATGACCGTTTAGTAAAACAGACCTGGATGAGTACTTGCAATGCTTCCAGACAGACAACTCCTACGGCTACAGTCAAAATACACTGTGAAGCAATTCTGTCCTTCCCTCCATAATGGATTGTCTGTGGTAAGAAAAGAGATGGAAGAAGCAATGGGAAAACACAGGAGGGCTACAAATGAAAGACGAAGATGTCTGGACCCCCTGTAAAATTCAGTGAATGAGGCAGGGCAATTTCTCTGTCATGCTTTTCACTCACTGGCTATTCAAAAGAGACCTCAACTCTTATAGATCATTGGTGTTAGTCAGTGAGTGTCGTGTTGGTTGTTTTAACAACATCTGAGTGGTATCCTATTGTGTCCATGCACCACAGGAGCAACCACTTGTACAAAGGGGATTTTGTGGTTCTACAAACATCCTGAAATGAGTGGAAACACACATTTCCAAAATGAGGCAGGTCAGCAGAGCTTGTAGAAGGGAGCAGAGTTCATTTCCAATCAGGAAATGAGCATTTCCATTAATTTCTGGGCTTACTTTTAGAACCACAAAATCCTTGTTGCATAAGCAGTTGCTGCTGCTGGAAACAGTCAGCATCAGTATAGGATACTGCCGTCTGTGTGCTATAATTGTCTGTCTACTATAAAGCTGAAAAAATAAAGGGAGTACTCTTTGCTTGCACAAAGAGATCTCAAATAACATGGGTTCAAATTTTTATTTTCTAGAAAGGTTTCAGAGAAGAAACCCCCTGACAGAAATGTGGAGATAATGAGTCACAGTGGAAAGGATAATTATGGCTATAGTCCAGAGGAAACAAGGCATGCCAAGGAAATGACAGGTATGTAAAATTTGTGTTAAAAAGTAATGTATATGCATATATTGCTTCACATGCATACTTTAAATTCCACCCTGGAGCACTTTGATGATCAGAAAGTAGACTGAATATTAGAATAAAATGAGTGAAGAGATGAGGACTGTTTTTGCAGTATATGGCAGTAAGTAGCCAAAGGCTGTGAACAGCTTCCTCCAGAAGTTTCATTTGAGGGTATCTTTAGGCATGCATTTACCACACGTAAGCCCATATTTTTTGTATGTGCCCATTTTCTCCATGCAGACAAATGCATTTCCTAGGCCCATGCTTCTGGTCATTTCCAGTAACCTGTTTTTTGGTAACATGCCAAGGATAAGTATTAGTGTGGTATATTGAAGTCTAAAGACTCAAACCTAAGAAATTATTTGGATTAAGGAGTTTGTGGATGGTAGCCATGAATGTCAATTAATGTAGCAATCCTAAGCAGACATATATGGAAGTAGTGCTGTTTAAATAAACTGAAGTTTACTTTGTGTGTGTGCATGTTTTTTATTTATCTGTTTTTCTTTAATGCACTTTCTGACTGGATTTTTAAAAACAATAGTGGGCAGCCAAAGTCCATGTAGCATGCATATATGATAAGGCACTGTGGTGTGTGTGTAGCGTAGTCCAAGCATCCTGAATTTATTCCATGCTTCATGTTGAAACAGGCAAAGTTGATTGAATCATAGCAGCACCTAATCCTATGGCAAGAGAGCTGGGCACAGTTGTCCCACTCTGCCTCACTTGCCTTCCTGAAGGGTCAACTATTTTTACTACTCACTTTACTCCCCTATCTCATTGAAAATATTGCCTGTACTCAGTGGCAGCCAGTGAGATCATTCACTGGCAGGAACTGCAGGGCAACTGAGGGAGGACAGAGTGGCTTGCCCTTACCAGAAATGGTGAAGAGGTGACAGCATAGACCATGGGAAGGTTCGAGTGGTGTCCTTGCACTAGCTGTATTGACACTACACTAGCATAAACTTACTTACTTACTTACTTACTTACTTATTTATTACATTTCTGTACTGCCCAATAGCTGGAGCTCTCTGGGCAGTTCACAACAATTAAAGCCACAAAATAGAGCATAGAATACAATATAAAATTTAAAAGTTTAAAAATACAGTATAAACGGAAAACAAAAATAAAACCTAGCACCAGTGCAGAGATTTAAAATACAATACCAGATTTAAAACAACAGAACTAAAAGAGTAAAATGCCTGGGAAAATAAGGTCTTCACCTGGTGCCGAAAAAAGTACAACATAGGCATCAGGCGAGCCTTTCTAGGAAGCTCATTCCATAACCGGGGTGCCACAGCAAAAAGGGCCCTCTTCTTGGTAACCACCTGCCTCACATTCTTTGACAGGGGCTCCCAGAGAAGGACTGCTGAAGATGATCTTAGGGTCTGGGCAGGTACATATGGGAGGAGGTGATCCTTTAGTCCTACTGCCTGCACAATGTCAATAGTGCTAGTGCACAAACACCATTGGATCTTTTAGATAGTGTGGCTGCTGACTGGCTAGCAACATTTGAGTGAGGTTCAGGCTGCTGCTGTCATGAGGGCTGGCTGCTAGTCATTTAGTAACCATGTGTTTGCACGGTGCGGGCCAAGATAACTACTGCCTCCATTGCTGCCTCCTAGCCATTTCTTGGCTGTCCCTTTCCTATCTCAATTGCCCTGTGGCAGCGGGGTGTGTGTGGTTCATGCGAGAAAATCACCTCAGCGGTTGCCATTGCCCACACTGGGAAGAGAAAAAGCCCAGTGGTTCTGATAACCTAACATTGCTACATAGCTGTTACAGTTGACCACTTCAGCCTTCTTTTTGAAAGGATGTTTCTAGCCAAAGTGGTTGAATGAAAAAGAACATCAGTCAAGGCTACTTAACAAGTGGCCCCTGCATCAAAGTTTTATGCAGGGAAAAGCACAGAATGTATTTATTTATTTATTTATTTATTTATTCATTCATTCATTCATTTCATTTCTATACCGCCCAATAGCTGAAGCTCTCTGGGCGGTTCACAAAAATTAAAACCAAACAGCACACAATAAAACAATATAAAATATATAAAACATTAAAGCCACAGTATAACAATACAACCAGAATAAAACCAGCTTGAATAAAGTAAGCTTCAAGTTCATATCTGCCCCCAACCCCCTAATCTGTGATGACAAGCCCACATGCATGTTCCAGTATCCTGAAAATGGGGTGGATACCTGCACTGCACAATCAGGGCCTGGACATACATGTGCAGGCCTCAAATTATATGTTATGCTCTATGTGCATTGGAGGCTGGGTACAAGCTGTTTGTTCATTTCTATGGCTTGGATCCATCATTCCCTCTCACCAGTGGGAACATTCCTTGAGTGGAGTTCCACTCAGGATGCTCTAGCCCGTGGGAGGGGGAAGCCATCATTCCCTCCTCCCCCTGTAGCCCCCAGAGCTACCTCCCATTCTGTTCCAGGGGGTCCCCCAACTCTCTAGAGCAGATTTTCAGGAAGGACAGAGGACTGCAGGTGGAGGGGACATCAGAAAAACTGTCTACTCCCCTGTTCTGTCAGCAGAAATGCTCTGCTGGATAAGAAGTCTTCCATGGATGGAAGGAGCTCTTCCATCTGCAAAAGGCAGATCCTGGATCCAACCCTATGTCTCATCCTACATGTACCATATTTGCAGGGTATATGTGTACACCAGCTCTTTGTGTGACCTAAAAGTTAGAAACCACAAAGCAAACCTGAAAAGTATGTTATGATTGTATGCTCAAAATAGACAATCTCTGTAGCTTGTTGATTCATTACATTGTTCTTCAGTGCAGAACAAGCTGACATCCCTGCTGTTAACTGAACCATTTATAAATGTTTTAACCTGGAGTGAATTTGCAGAGAGGTGTATTGGAATATTTGCATGGAGAAGTCTCTGCAAACTTCCTCAGCTTCTTAGAAGAATTTTAACAAAGCATCAACTAAACTTAGACAAGCTGATTATTCCATGACGTGAAAAGCTCTCTGTTCTCTTTACACAAAAAGGACTTCTAATAATACCTACATTTTTTGTATTCTGAAATGATTTATAATTCTTGCCATTTCAAACAGTCAATAACAATTATCCTGTGTATATTGTATTCTGTATTGCAGGAGATCCCACTTTCTTTCCAGTTAACTCTAGCATTTATGGTCCAAAACAAGATTTAAAAGTGAGCCCTCCATCAGAGGTAATTGAAACAAGTCTTGTTGAGATTGTGACATATTTCATAAACATGTAATAGATTTAAATCATGTTTTCTAAAAAGTCTGAAAAATATATGCAATCATGCATTTTAGCAGAGTGTGCTTTTCATGTTTTGGGCATAGCAAAACAGCATTTCTAAAATATATAATTTACATGCAAAATTTGGATACAATGATTCATAACTGCAAAATAATAAAATGGTATCTTCTTGTCTGCTTGGTCTAAAATTCCACACATTCTGGGATTTTGGTGAGGCAGCCATTATGTTTAAGACTTCATTTGGCTTACCTTAAAAGCCAGATGCATGTAACAGTTGACTGGCATTTACAAAAATGATAAGCAGCTGGGAAAATCCAAAGATTTAATTGGCAAAATGGCAGGCAAATGGTTTAACCATTTCCCCAGAGGTTGTTTTTCTCTCCAACTTACTTTTCCATCCAATACTGAAAAATGATATACAGGCAGGAAAAAATATACAGCTTGGTGATTTTCACTGGGAAAACAGCCTGCAGAGAAAGGGTTAAGACCCTCCTCTTTCTCTGTCCTTCCTGCAATCACATATTCAGCCTTCGTCAGCTGCTCTTCATTAAAAAAAAAAAAATGTTGAGAGACTGTTAGGCGTCTCTGCTGTGTAACATCTAGTGTGGTCCAAACAGTTTGTTACACTGATAGATCAGCTGTGTGCTGTGATGTATGCGAAAAGCAGTGAACACAGTTATGCAAAGCAGCAAAACATCTGTCTAGGAGCCATGAGAAATTGGGAGACATGAAAAGAAGGTATGCATACTTGAATGGAATCCACAGAGTTAATTCTTTGTGAAAGAACAATTTATATGAAACTGCAGGCCTGTGGCCAACACTTTTGCTGGTAAAGTCCAACCAGTGCACCTGCTTGTATCCCAACCAGTGGACCACGGGAAGACTTTCTCCTTCCTAATTCTGCAATGCATGGTACCTCTATCATTTGCCTTTCTTTTGCCTCCTACCTTCTCACCCATCTCTGTCCCAGGTCATACTTTGTTGATGGCATTGGCCATCGCATAGTGGACAAATGATTTGGCACTCCTCCCCACTACAGCATACATCAGAGAATGGGTGAGTTGGGTGCCCATATCCAATCACACTGAGGTCTCATGTGTGTGACTTCTCAGCCCCTCAAAGGAGAGAGAGAGAGAGAGAGTCTGTGTGTATAAGTGGAGCTTCTGTGTGAACAGGCAGTGTTATGAAAGAGCCCCCTGCTCACTCCTTGGTGGTGATGGTAGAGGACAGAAGGCAGCCACAGTGGCTTCTGCTGCCACATACTCTCTCGGGTCTCTCCTGTCTCTCTCACTCTCTTCACCTGTCTCTCTCCTTTTCCTCTGTCCTCCCTGCCTTTTCCTTCATGCATATGCTTCTCACAGGCTTCTGCCACAAGTGCAATACAACATGCATATGCTTCTCACAGGCTTCTGCCACAAGTGCAATACAACATAAGATAGTACAGTTTTAAATTATGCTCTTTGTTCATTTATTTGTCAGCTTTGATGTGGTGTCTGGCTAACTAATTATTTATTGGACTGGCAGTAGGTTCAGTTCGTAAGGTCACTGTGCAAAGTTAAGGCTAGTGTGTTGGCAATTGGGAGCAGAAATGGCACACTATTGTATTTCCTCGGGTTTTGTGTTGGGATCATACCAAGCTTATGACTCTATTCTGTAATTCTCCAAGTTTTTGCTGTATATCATAGTTGGCTTTCAGTTTTATGTTTGAACCAGCTTTCTAAGACCTTTTAGCTTCTGCCACATTCAGTGCCAATGTGAGCACAAATCATAGGGCTGAACGTACATATATGTTATTCAACATTCAGTTCCTTGTTCCTGGGATTTCAGCCTTTTGAGGTACCTGGAGGTAGAGATGGGCAAATGAGCGATGTTTGAGATCGCTAGGATTCTTGAAAAGTCATCTTACCGCTTGTCTCATGCCTGATTCCTGTTCAGGTTTGCGATCGCTGGTTGCTCTGTGTAAACAGGAAAATTGTGCAAACCGAGGAGCAATTGAATGTGAAATTTCCACAAATTTTCGCAAATGTCCTAATTTGCACAATTTTTCTCCATAAACTAAAGTGAGGTTTCAGTCTGCAGTGGGAAATTTGCGCAAAATTGAACTGGGCAAGTTACACAGATCGAACGCAAGCACATGTCTGGCAATTTGCAAACATTTTTGACAGATGTGAACTCGTGCTCAAGGCTTCGAACAGGGTATGCGTGCATTCTCATACATCCCTACCTAGAGGTAGTTTTGCTTACTTTCAGAGGTACCTGAAAGAAATTCCATATTTGTGTATATTTTCTCATGGCAGGTAGTGACAAGTTTGGGGACAAACCCCTTGAACTATAAGATCCTAGAAATTTAAACCCCATTTTTCTCCTTTGGTCTCTGAGCAGGGCAATCTTCTGATGTTATTCTCCCTCTTAGGGTAATACAGACATTAGTTTTCTTTATCATGCTTGTTCTTAGAATGTATGCCTTTTTGGTCTGTTTGATTTAGAGCTGAGAACAATTGGTGTTTTGAAAGAACAGATCAAAGTCACCTTAACTGTGGGCTATCACTTGATTGAGAGAGTCAGGCAATTGCAGGAACAATAAAGCATCACGAAGAGTGAGGTAGATGGATTTCATAATGACGTAGTCTGTAAGGTCAGGTGCTTTTACAGAAGGATGGTGTAGATTACTATGAAGTGCTATTTGGCAATGCTGTAGTTCATCAACAAGTATAAAGAGTTTTCAGAACTTAGTATTTCCTTGTGAGTGTCTTTATGATCTTAAATTTAATCTGACTCCAATCTCATCAGTACAGCTTGTAGGATGGTTTTCCTCATAGTGATGACACTGGGTATATTACATCACGAAAAAAGCAAGAATTCAAATTGTATTTTTTTTTCCATATCAAAATCCAATGATTGCTTCTTTTTCTTTTTTGGGCACATTTTATAGACATTACATCATCATCATCATTATTAACAAAAGTATAATATATGTTCAATCATCACTATCATCATCAACAAATGCAGCCCTATGGGGTGTCCTGACCCTCTGGCATATATTGGTCAGTTGATCTGAGCCCCCAATCTGCTGAGACATTCCAGGGGAAGGGAGCTCACCTCATCATTAGGGGGACTGCTGGTACTTGCCTCTGCAAGCCCACTTGCTAGAGTCTATCTAGTCCCCTCCAACAGGACTTTCTTCCCCTGGACAGGGGTTAGTGCAAAAGGGAGCAACAGATTTGACTCTTTGTTGGGAGAGAAAAAAATGGAAAATGGAAGGTGGAGTCTCCTGGAAGAAGGCATGGCTGGAACACTGAACAGGAACATTCAACACTGCACCATTTTCTTGTGGGTCCATCCCACTTGTTAAGAATGAATGGAACATCTTCAAGAAAATATATAAATGAGCAACATAGTGTTAAGTCATGGGACTAAATAAGAAATTATTCACAGGCAGACCTGTTTTTACTTGGTTTTCCTGACCAATGGCTGTTTTGTTTTGTTCTGTTCTTCTGGAGTTAAAAAGTGATATGAGAGAGGTAGAAGTCTCCAAACTCCTGGAAAACACTGGAGTGAAGAAGACTATAACACTGGGTTAATGTTGTTTGAATAGAAGAGTAGGAAAAAGCGATCTGGGGTCTAGTTTTCCCTGAAAGATTCTGGGATTAAGAATTAATCACTCTGTCTACCCACCACAATGCTTCTCCTTCCAAGATGAGACAGAAGAAGTGCTGAAGATACCATATCATATTTATGAAAAAAGCAATAGAAATAAAGGCTGATGTATCTACCTTACCATCCCTGGAGAATGGAATAAAGAATTCAACTATCTCAGCCCCGCTTATGCTCTAAGAAGCCATTATAAAGACACAGAGATTCTCTGGAGGCTTCAGAAAGTAGATTTAATTTGAACACAGAATTTCATATCAGTATTATACATATCTATGGGCAGGCTAGAATAACTGGAAATGACATACCCACTGAATGTGATTACCATGTGAATGAAAGTGCCAGCATTTTTCTCTATGAAAAATTAATGTCTTTTAGTATGGCGAGTAATTACTCCTCAAAACAGCATGATATAACCAAAGTGAAGCCATCAAAATCATATGCAGAAAGCTTCAGTATATAATATTGTATTTTAGTGGTAGCCTAAAAAAAGTTCTGAGTTCCCAAGACCATAGGGAAGTTTCTTATTACTTTGGCCTTAATACTCATCCACTTGTGAATACAAGTTATTTGATCATGTAGCCAAGAAGTATTGGGTATCTACTCCTGATAATGCAGCCTGCACACTTATCATGCTTTGCTTCCTTTTCTTGCACAGATCTCATCAAAATTTTCTAGTTCATCACAGTCTCTTCAACGTATCTCCCCTATCCTGTCCTTGTATAACTTTAATCAACGTTCACAAAAAGGCACAGCACAGCAATCCAGGACGGTCCTATTCAGGACTGCCTCCTTCAGGACTCGCAGATCCAGAGCTCTTCAGCAGCTACATAGGTCAAAGCGGCACTCCCACATTCAGCAATCTGATGGCAAACATCACTACACCAGGAAGGTGTATCCTCAAAGGTGGCAATCCAGTGGTCAGCGTGCGTACACTAAGAGGCTAACTCACCAACCCGAGCAACCAAAGACTCAAGATCCTCGACTCCCCACCCATCAAAACAGAACGCAGCATATGTATCCCAGAATGCAATCAAAGAAGAGTCACCATCAACAAATTGGGGCCCAGCCACAACAAGAGAGGCTGCAAGCATTCCAGAGAAAACCATTTTATTCCAGCCCCAAGACAAGGGTACTCAGAGTTCAGCCTCCTCCATAAAGGAAATAATAATAATAATACAAATAATAATAATACAGTCACCAGGAGCAAGCACTCCCAATGGACTGTGCAGAAACCTAGAAAATGTGAAGTTTCCACAAGATATTTTGGCCAACAATCCCTAATTGAACTGGTTCACATGACATGGCACAGCTTGTCAGGGGTTATTTAATCCACAATGAGCCGCGGCACCCATGGACACCACTTTCTCATCGTTTGGGGGTTGTTGTATTGTGGGAACCCAGCAAGCATGGGCTATGCTCAGGTTAAACAACTCCAGTATAGCCCATGCTCTGTTTAACCCTAGCATAACCCATGCATGACACGACAACCTCCAAGCGAGGGTTGGATATACAAAATGATGGCCGCACGCACTCCCCCACACACCACAGCTTAACCGTAGGTTAAATAACTCATGGTGGTCTGTTGCGTCATGCAAACTGGCCCATTGTATAAGATAGTATGTGAGCTACTTATTCTTTTCTCATGAACACATGAGATTTGATTCTTTATTCTCTCCTTTGATAAATGATCTAATTTACATGAATCATGATAATGTTATGTTTCTTCTGACTTTTTTAATGAAAAAGAATCACATTTTTAACAACGAAATTTGTGCTAGCTTATTAAAATGTTCACCACATATTCACCATGGGAGGTAGAACATGACATTTCCAAAACCCACTGAAATTAGGGGAAAGCTTTCTATTGAATTCCATCAGCCTGTTCTTTCTAGAGTCTTAAGACAGCCTAGCAACAGCAACCATAACATTCTGTATACATTCTATAAAGCCGAGATGTCATTTATTTGCCCCTCTCTCATGATTAGTGATGAAGGAGCCAGGAATGATGAGCAGCGTCTAGACAACTTCTTCAACTTCTTCTTCTTCTTCTTCTTCTTCTTCTTCTTCTTCTTCTTCTTCTTCTTCTTCTTCTTCTTCTTCTTCTTCTTCTATTACTGTTGTTGTTGTTGTTAAAACAAGAGAGGGATACAAGCAGACGCATATCACCTCGGCTGCTCCAGCTGGACTGCCCTCTCCCCCCACTGGCCCCACAGGGCCATTACCACCAATGGCTCTGTGGGCAGGATCCCAAAAAAGAGAGGGAGGCAGGCACACAGGCAAATACCACCTCAGAGACTGCTCCAGTGAGGCTGTCCGCTTCGCCACAGGGCCATTGTGGTGTTCCCGCCCAAGTTTCCACCTTTTCCCCAGCCTCCACCTCTGAAACTGAGAATCAAACCCCCCAGGAACACCTGCTTTCACTTTGGGACTGCTGTACCCACTGTCACACAAGCTTCAGCCCTTTTACCCTCTCTGGGTTCCAGAGAACCTCAATATGCTCCATTGGTTCTCTCAACCCACTTCAGGAGAAGTAGCTAGGAAATAGATATAATAAAGGCAGCATAAAATCAAACAACACGTGGGAATTTGGATTTTAAAAACAAATAAAAATGTATTTAACAGAAGAAGAGTTATACGTTATTATGAAAGAGAAGCCAGCCAAGAGCCAGAAACCAACAGCTGGGGATACTGACATAAAAGAACAAAAGAGAGGAAGCTTAAAGTGCAGAGTGGCCTAGAGAAGCTGGCGAAGAAGAAGAAAGAGGCGAAGAAGAAATCCAAGTCTACAAGCAGCAGCAAATCCATAAATGAAAAAGGTGGCCAAGAAACAAAATCCGAAAAACAGCCAATAAAGAACTACAACAAATTGTTGCTGCACTGGTTGCAGAAACTTCAAGAATATCAAGCAGAGATCCAGCATGTGGCTGGTCAGGAGAATGTGGTTGCTGATGGACTGTCCAGGAGAGAGAGTTTCTGTTCTGCAATCAAGTAAGGATCTTCAATCAATGAAGAACTAAGTATTGTTCTTTTGAACTGAGTATTCAGAGCAATACTTTTCTTTTCCTGAGTGGGGGGAAGGATGGGGTTGATTGATGGTGGGGTTGTGATTGTTGTGGGGTGTTTTTTTTTTCTTTTTTACAGGTGAAATGGTGAGTTCAACTGATGGGCAGTTTTATTGAAAGGATTCCTTTACCACCTTTCCTATTTAAACCTCCAAAATGAATTGGTGTGTGTGTGTGTGTGTGTGTGTGTCAAGTTCTTTGGTTTGTAATGGGGGGTGGGAGGGAGTAGTAACATCTGCCTGTTTTGTTATGTATGTTTTTTATACTGTTAAATTTAACCCAGGTAAGATAGGGCTAATAGTACGCCAGAGAGTGAGTGAAAGGTGGGAGGGGCCTGAGTGTGTGTGAGGATTCTAAGGTTATATAAAGGATGAGCTGACAGTTAGAAGTCAGATAGGGCGTTAGGGACTGTGGAAACAACATCTAGTTAGTGGGGTTTGTGTGTAGGATTTTAGAAGCGGTAGAGTAGGTGTGGAAGTTAGGACTAAGTATTAATGAGTAATAATAACATATAACTCTTCTTGTGTTAAATAAATTTTTACTTGTTTGTGAAAACTCAAATCCCCTTGTGTTGATTTTATGCTACCTTTATTCTATCTGTTTCCTGATTACTTCTCCTGTAGTGGGTTGAGAGAACCAATTGAGTATATTGAGTTTCTCTGGAACCCTGAGAGGATAAAAAGGCTGAAGCTTGTGGGACAGGGAGTACAGCAGTCCCAAAATGAAAGCAGGTGTTCCTGAGGAGTTTGGTTCTCAGTTTCTGAGGAGGGGGCTGGGAGAGAGGTGGAACCTCTGTCACAGCCATATACCACTATTTGCCCTGTGGCAAGGCAGAAGGGAGAGGTATGCAGGCAAGCAAATCTCGAAGTCTACCATTTGGTAGAAAAGTGGCCTGTAAATGTAAATCTGAATTATTATTTGGACTCCTGCTCCCCCACCCCTGAAACAGGGCCATCTATCACCATTTGCCCTGTGGGAAGGATCATGATCATGAGTGCGCATGCGCGCATACGCATGTTTTAAAAATAAATCACTTGCTCATCCCCTGGCAAACTGAGAACAAACCTCAGCCCCATTGCCAATGTGGCTGGTGGGTTGGACCCAGGATCTGCCTTCTGTGGGATGGAAGTGCTCCACTCATGAAAGGTGCCTCTGTCCAGTTTTAGGAAATCCACCTACCACCATCACACAGTTCATTCCATTTAGCAGGGCCCCCTGACCAGCTGTATAGTATTTTCAGGGGGCTGGAAGGGCTGCCACGGGGAGGAATGCAGGGAGATTTGCTTTTGCCAGCCCAGGTACATGCACATAAATCTGGATCCAACCCGTTGTCATTAATTGCATTGTGCAGCAGGGCAGGATGGTGTGGGGCATTTATGCAGCTGTAATCCTTTTCTGCATTTTCATGCAGCATCCTTATGGAACTGTCACAAAAGAGGTGTAGAAACTTGCACAAAAGGATGTAATGAAGAGAATGGCCAACTTTGCTCCATATGTTAATGGAAGCATGCTTAATCTGTAGCATTACCAAGTATCTGCTTATGCCTGTATGGTTTATGCCAACCCATACGACTGAGTTGTGCCTTCAGGGCTGCCTACTGGTTACACTCCTATATCACATTGTCTCCTGAGCTCACTGCTACTACATAACAATACACCAACAGGGCCCCATATCTCACCAGGAGATCCCATGTCACTCTTTGGATATCACTTCCTCATATCTGTCCTTATAGCTTAGCTCAACAGCAGCATTGGCTGTTAGTGAAGATAACACATACAATAAGCACACAAACCCTTATCCTGCTATGTTCCTGGCTTATTTTTATTTGAGATGGGTAACAGGATCTCTGCTTTGCCTCACACTGCTGGAGCACTAGCATCTGAGGAGCTCCCATCTGGCAAATTAAAAGTTCAGAACTCTGTGACTAATAACAGATGTGCAGATATCATGCCTCTCGTTGATGTCATAAGAGGAATTATGGGATGTTCACAATAGCTAAAATCTCACCATCTGAAGATCGGTATCTAAAGCTCCGTTGTAGGCCTAGCAGTTAGCTTTGACATGAGCTGCTACAGATATAGTTTCATCCTTAGCTTCTTCTACAGCCTGCAACTTTCTTTTGTGATGTTGGAGATTAAAATATATATTTGGGTGTCTGGTTTATTGGCCAACCCAGTATTAGTATTTGGTCAAGTTCTCTCTTGCTACATTGTTAAATACAAATTGATGAATGAAGCTATTGAGTTTGGCACTTTTGGTGAGCTGTTTTTACATAGTAAAGGGTATTGTGGCATGTTTCAGAATGATGGTCCAGCACAGAGTTGAGGAACCTGTGGCCCTCTAGATGTTATTGGACTCCAACTCCCATCAGCCCTAGCCAGTATGGCCAATGGTCAGGGATGATGGGAGCTGTAGTCCATCAACAGTTGGCAGGCCACAGGTTCCCTGTTCTTGGCCCAGCACCGAGCTAGCTATACTTTAGCTTCCTGTTAGGCAGAAGGGACCATGCCCCTCCTTATGTAGTACAGTGTCCTGTTGTTTCAGGAAGGACTACTACCACTTGTTAACATACAGCATTTCCCCCTATGAGGAAGGTATGGTAAACTGTTGTGTCATGTTAATCTTGCATTTCAGAGATCGTAACCTCAAAATACAGGAGCAAATGTGGAAGGCTCAGTTTTCTGGAATGCAAAATTATCTGGGATAGTTTATAAGCCTCACGTGTTGAAAACCATCTCTGATCCTTCTTGTTCACTAGGATTTCAGTCATGAGAATATACTTTAATTTTTATAGTTTGCAGTGTTCAAAGGCATGATCCAGCTCTGGCTAGCACCCTGATTTCTGGTCTGTATTTGTGAAAAAGGTTATAGATGGTTAGAACATTGGACCTCAGGTAATACGTTGGGCCCCTCTCCTTGGTTGCATCCTAATCTAAGTTGGCTTGCATTATTGGCCTACCAAGTTTTTATTTTTTGTATGTAGTTTAAATATTCGTTTAATAAGGTAAAGGTAAAGGTGTCCCCAACCAGTCGTGTCCGACTCTAGGGTGCGGTGCTCATCCCCGTTTCTAAGCCGAAGAGCCAGCGCTGTCCGAAGACGCTTCCGTGGTCATGTGGCCGGCATGACTGAACACCGAGGTGCACGGAACGCTGTTACCTTTCCCGCTGAGGCGGTACCTATTTATCTACTTGCAATTTCTTGCTTTCGAACTGCTAGGTTGGCAGAAGAGGCATACTTCTGCCAACCTCGTTTAAAAAGAGAGGCATACAAAAAGAAGAAAAGGGGAAAGGATGGGAAAGGGGGAAGGAAATAACAGGAAAAGAGGAGGAAGGAAATCAAAAATAGGTCCCCTCTTTTGGGTTAAGGTGGGGCTTGAATCAGAACAAGTTTAGGAACATTATTTGATTACAACCTGGCCAAATCATCTTGAAATATTCTGATAAAACCTTAAGAGGACATAAGGAGACTTAGTCCTATCAAGCATAGCGAAGAGTTCAGAAACAGCCCATATGATGGGCCCAACGTCTTGATTAAAATTCCAAAGCATCAAGATAAAGTTTGATTCAGAAACTTGATTCCTTTTATGAAGGAAATAGGTTCAGCTATTGTTCACCTATGCAAGTAGAAATGGTCTGTAAATTGCCCCCCAAAGAACCTACCCAGTTACTTTCCATATGCTAGTATGGAAGCTGTGAATTCCAAGATTCCCAATATGATTTACCAGATTGTAGAATAAATAAGTGATTGTGATCTGAAACCAAACCAATAGTTTCGGAAAGTGGCTTTTCTGAGGTGTTGGCAGCTGTATGCTAGAACAATATTGAGCACATTTGTTTTCTAACACCTCGCTTTGTGGCCTGTAAATTGTGTGTGTGGCCTGTAAATTGTGTGTGTGTGTGTGTGTGTGTGAGTGTGTGTGTGTGTCTTTAATTAAGATATTAAATAAATGTGGAATACCAAGAGACTGCAGATTTGCTATGTACTCTTTAGAGACTAGTAACGTACATAATAGATAAGAATGAGCTATTCTTATGTGTTTAAAGACATATATAAGTCTTCATCATATGGGGTATAAATATATTAAATAAATATATATTAATATTATATATTAATATATAATGGTCAAAGCCATTATAAGCTGGTGAATACAGTTTACACAAAGGAAATATAATGATGCAGAAATAGTGTCAGATCAGGAAGACAAAAAATCCTGTTCTTGCTAAATTTCCAACTGTGCGTTTTGGTCATTTTCCCAGTACTGAATTTAATTTCCATTGGAACAAAACTGAAATGTTTTATTCAGTGATTTTTCTGCAGCAATAAAATGAGAATGAGGCCTAGGTTTCTGTATGTGATTCACCACTCACTGATTTGAGCCCCTTATTATTTAATCATGGAACACCTACTTTTTGAACAATTTGGCATGAGATAATGATTTATTCCCATACAAAATGCCTCTTTTTGAATATATAGCACTTATCTCATATGGCAAATAAATCAGTTAAAGAAAGGCAATTCTCAGCACTTTCAATTGTCATATATGTAAAATGAATACATTTGGTCACTAAGGCTGCAATGTTATACACCCTTACCATGAAACTCAGTGGGACTTCCTTCTGAATAGACATGCACAGGACATGCAAAGGATCTTTTCTGTTGGTTCCAATGGGACTTACAGCACAGTCCTGAGCAAGTTTACTTGGAAGTAAGTCCCTCTGACTTAATGGGATTTACTTGTGTACTTCAGCCTTCCTCAACGTGGTGCCCTCCAGCTGTGTTGGACTACACTTCCCATAAACCCACAGCCAACTAGCAGGCTATTGGAGCTGTAGTCCTCTGGTCTAGTTAGTAAGTGTGTTTAAGATTGAGGAGGGCTTTTTCTGTTGTGGCACCCCGGCTCTGGAATGAGCTCCCTAGTGAGGTTCGCCTGGCGCCTACATTGTACTCCTTTCGGCGCCAGGTGAAGACCTTTTTATTTTCCCAGGCATTTTAGCTTTCTAAATTTTTATCTTTGCTGTTTTAAATCTGTATTTTAAACTCCTGTACTGCTGCTAGGTTTTATTGTGGTTGTATTGTTATATTGTGGTTTTAATGTTCTATATATTTTAAATTGTTTTATTGTGTGTTGTTTGGTTTTAGTTTTTGTGAACCGCCCAGAGAGCTTCGGCTATTGGGCGGTATAGAAATGAAATAAATAAATAAATAAATAAATAAAGATTGCAGCATGTTATTACTAATTTTGGCTGGATCAAGCCTTCGGATTTTTTTTAACAGACATACTTATGATGAATATAATGTTTATTGAATAGTCTTATCTATATTATTTATAGGTCGCTTATCATGGACGTCATGAAGGAGTACCTCCCTCAAGAACTCCTGCTTACCCAGTCAATCCAAGAAAAATAAGAAATGTGACACATGTATAGGAAAAGTCTCTCTATGGTCTCCGTTCTTTGAGTACCACTTCTTCCAGAGCACTGTTTCTTGTCATGTCTTTGCTATTTTGGTTCATCACCCCAAAGATTCAGCACTTTTACAAGAGTGACATTTTCCATTGCTTTATGTGAGAACCGGCAAATATAATTCCCTGGGGTAATTTAGTTAAGAAGCCATCGCCTGCTGTCTTTTCCAACAGAAAAGTCGCAACTTAGAATAACCACAGAGTGGACACTTTTTTCCGTTTAATATTCATTTTGCATGAGAAAGAATTCTATGAAATATGAAAACTTGTGTATCATTAAACTCTTTGGGTTGGATTCAGATGCATGCAACTGGGCTGGCAGAAGCAGACCTCCCCACCCCTTCCTCCCTATGGCAGCCCCTCCAGCCAACTGACAATGCTACTCAAGGGACCTTGCTGAATGTAGGGTGAGGTGGAGGGGGGAATCCCCCAAAATCAGGCAGAGGCACCTTCCATGAGCAGAGCCCTTACATCAATGGAAGGCAGATCCTGGATCCAACCCATAGTCAGTCCAATTGAAGATTTCTGTTTATTTATCTCCAAAGATAAATTTTGATTCATTTACATTGGAACATGAGACCAGATAGTAATTTTTTAAAAATATAAGCATGTATGACACGGGGAAAAATATTTGTTACTTCAACATGCAATAGTTTATTTCTGGTTTGCGTACAGTGGATAGTTGTAATATGGCAACAAGGTCAAAGCACATCCAGGGAAATACACAAAAGAAAAATAATTGGAGTAGTAGACAGGTAAAAGGGTTATGAAATCATGGATTGTTCTAAAGCAGAATCTGCATTGTATAGATCTAAGATACTTGCCAACTAAAATGCTTGCTTTTAATATTTCAGATCTAACTGATAATGTGCCAGCAACTCAGGTATCCCAAGATACCATAAACCACCGATGTGAGGGATAAGTCTATTTAATTCCATTTGATTATTTACTTGATGTTTGCTCACTGTCTTCCTCTTGCTTGACGGTTCATCAAAAAAATAGTTTCAAGTAAGACTCATTGAAATCAGTGGTCTTCAAAAAAGCTGTATTTATGATGCATAAAAGCGATTTCTGACAACCACTGTTTTCTGTTGTACAGTGACTGCTGAAGTCTTTGCATAAGATATCAATGATTGCCCATCCCACAATGGACTCTACATTCTCATCACACTACCCAAATAAAACATATACAACTTCTGCCTGAGTTTGTGTGTCTTCCTTCATATTTACAAGAGAGTGGAAAACATTTTAAACAACAAGTCTTATGGCACCTTTAAAAGACTAACAAATTTATTGTGACATAAGCTTTTGTGGACTAGAGTCCACTTCACAAGATGCATCACTTGCATCTGATGACGTGGACTCTAGTCCAAGAAAACGTAGGCCATAATAAATGTTAGACTTTTAAGGTGCTACAAGATTCTCTGTTGTTTTTGCTGCAATAGGTGAACATGGCTACAGATCTGGGAAAGGGTCTAGTGCAAATTGCTACTTTATATTTAGGAAACTGCCCTTGTGTTGATGAAGATTACTCCCTGGAACCTGGCCAGTACATTAAAATCTTATGCCTAATTCAGAATAGGATCAGGTTTCAAGTTGTTTTATAAAACAATGTACATTTCTTTAGAAGTCCTCGTTTAACTTGTATACAATCCTTTGCTTGTATTCTTTTGGATAATTTGACAAATTATGTGGATGATCCAGTCCCTCACATCTTTCTTTCCTCTCCCACCTGCCTGCATCTATTGCTTCCCACAGGAGTCTGCTACTACTGTAGGTCAAATTACACGTTATGTTAATTGTGTAACTGGTAGCTGAGCCTTATCTTTTTCTTTACTTCAGAATAACTGGATATAGCCCCAAGTCAGATCAGGAGCAGTGTGCACCAGGAGGGGAAGATTAAACATTCCCCATACCAATTTACTTCCTGAGCTCCCACCTGCGCAGGATTTAAAAAAGAAAAAGGTCTCCCTCCATTGGAGACTTTTCTGGGATCTCATGGATTTAGGGATTCAGTGGTGCAAGAACAAGCACCTAGCCAGGAGCTCAAAAAACATAGGCAGAGTGTCTGTCAGCACAACTAATGAAGGTTACACTTGAAGGACTATGGGAAGACTCAAGAAGGTTGTGGAGGACTCAGGGGAGACTCATGGCGCTCAGGGGCTCTGAGACGGTAATAGCCTTTGATTACAAAGACTCACAAAAGAGTAGGGTGATTTCTGGAGAGGTGATTTCTGGGGCTTAACAAAAAAAAGAGAGAAGGTCTAGGCTTTCCGTGGCATTTGAAGTACTGTACTTCTTGTAAAGGACAGAATTTCAGGTCTCTTCATAGCCAGTTGATAGGTGATACAGTGTTACTCTGACGAGATTAGAAACTGGAGGGAGGTTGGGCATTAATGATTTCAAGAGGTCCCATTCTACTGTGGACACTCCCTTGTCCATTCAATAGAGGCTTTTTGCAGGAAATATTCAAGTGCACTTTGTCCTAGTTTTCTAGATCCTTACTACCTCACCCTGCCAGACAAAATGTAGCCTTTTGAGCCAAAGTGCTTGTGAGGGGGAAACAAAAAATGGTGCCAGAATATTATTCTCCAGCAGCAGTTGCAATATGTAGAAGACAACTCACTTCCCAACTGTAGTAAGCATCCCAACAAATCAAGCCTACTGTTGGTTCCTGGAGTAGAGTCTGTGCTTCCATCTATTCCATCACCACCTTAATGAAGTATTATAGAATAGTAAGGTTGGAAGGGGCTATAAGACCATCGAGTCCAAACCCTTTAGTCATTTTACCTTTAGTCACCTAAAGTCATTTTTAACCTAAAAATGTTATACATGCACGTAACAACTATCTTTGTCTTTACCACATGTGTGATATAGTTATACACTCCAGGGAAATGGGGGATTGGGTGTGGCTCCCTGCTGCTTGTACACACAGTGGTGTATACTTGGATATGCCACTGTATAACATGTGAACTGATCCCCCGTTGGTTCTTTTTGTACTGTAGGCCTCGGTATCTGTGTCAGATGCTTTATAACCTCCCTGGTTTTGCAATCTCAGGTGAGCCCCTGATGAGCTATCATGCAGTCTGACAGACTCCAATCAGCATGGTGGATCATAAATTGAGCAAGTGTATATATGTACATCAGTTTTTGCTATTTTTCATTTTCCTTGGTCAAAAACAGTATTGCTATGAAATCAGAGGTGTTCTATGTTTAACTCATGACTTGGGTACCTGGTGAGAAATGCTCCATAACCATAACCAGTGAAAGCTTTCCTCAAGTTTTCATCTTCAGTTTGGTATTTCACATAGAATAAGAATAAGTTACCTGAATCCACTGAGTCATTCCTATTTAAAAATAGCTGTGGCTTTCCATAGAGGTTTTTCTTGACAGCAGAAAGTAGCAACTTGAATTTGAGTGGGCTACTAAACTTAATTGATGTACCATTTCAGCATTGCCAGTGATTGCTAATCAAAATATTGACAGTAAATATTGAATTGCTCATTTTATGGGACAGAGCCTCAAGCTATGCTTCATTTCAAATACTTATGAATTGATTGTGCAAAACTCCCTGTATTTCCAATGATAAAGTGTTGAGTTTAAGAAAAATTCTAATAATAATACATTTTGTAAAACACATTCAGTTTGTATTTAGCTGCATATGAAGGGTTTCAGGGTATTGTGACTACAGCTGAATTAATTCTGTAAAGTTAAAAGGTTAATCTCATTGCTTGCTCTGGAGCGAGTTAGCTGCCAAGGCAGAAAATTCATAATGTTAGAGTGAAAGCCATGAGGGAAAATAACACAGTAACACATCTTATATTGAACAGCTCAGCAATTTAAATGCAACATTGTGTCTATTGATTTCACTTCTCCATAGGAACCTAGGGAATTCATAATACATACATACATAACATGCACTCGTATGAAGAACAATGCATAACGTCCTACCAGTTTCAGGACATAGCCAAGGGCCATACATTATTTACATTACTAAGGGTGCAATCCTATGGCTGCTAGACAGCGTCTAGATGGCCATAGGATTTTTCATTTTCTGGGAACCAACCTTGGAGCCAGCACTCCAAGGCCACTTCCCAGTAAACCAACTCCCCTCCCCTGCTGCCTCATCTGTTGCCTCGTAGGCAGTATAGTTCATCCCTAGCTCCGCACTCACAAGAGCAGCATGGAGCGGCTGAAAAGGGGGCGTTCCTGGGGGCAGGGCAGGGAGGGGATGGTGGAAGCGCCTTTACGATGCTTCCTATGCACTGTCCGGCCTCCCCTCTGCCCCGCTTCAAGGTGCCCTGGCTAGACAGCTAAAATCAGCCATCTAGCCTCAAATGGTAGGCAGCTGGAGGCCGGTGAAGATCCCCTCCGCCCAGTGCCCTCCCTGCATTGGATAGTTGGTTACCTCTGATTTCGGAGGTGCCCAACTATCCCCATAGGACTGAGCCCTAATTGTAGTGAGTGTTATAGGATAAAAATATATAAAGTACGCACACAAACAGCAAAGAAAGACACAAAATAGCCAGCAACTGGCCATAGTGCCCTTAAAGAGATTTTGTCTTGCAGGTTTTCCACCATGGTAGATTTCTGGGCACCAGTACCTAGATAAATGAATATCACAGTGAACATCTGCTTGATTATTATTCATATTAAAAAAATGTCCGTAGTCAGAAACTCCAGATAGAAACACAATCATCTTGGGAAGAATCTACTGACATTCATTGAGATGTGCACATAACTTCAGATAAGAGACAATTTCAGAGCAAATCCCTGAAATGTTTTATATAGCTGGTTCAGAAGTCTGTATTAGTGATATTGCTGGGCTTTGGAATTTGGGGGTAGGGGGTTAAAAATGAAGTCGTGTTTTATGATCGAAATCCCTTTGAATTAAGGCTTGGCTCATAAATAATTTCAATGAAATAATTTCATTCCAAACTGCCCCCTCCACTTTCCCAAAAACATACCTTCTGGAGAGCGGGTGTGAAAGGGAAAGCTGCCCCCCCCCCAGCCCTTTTCGGGGCCATAAAGCCTTACCAACAAAAAGATTTCTAGCATAAAGATCCCTAGGAATTATAGTTTGCAAGGGCATCTGGGCAATTTAGATGACAGGTTAAGGCCTTCCTCTTCTAGCAGGCATTTGATGTTTAATCTGTTGCTCTGATTATTGTCTTTACTGCTGGCTTTTTAAAGTTTTTATTATTAATATTTTCATTTTGTATTTATTGTTTTGTTTGCTATTTTATTGTTGTTTCGGGTTTTTTTTTATTGTAAACTGCTCTGAGGGCATTTATATAGCACCCAATTGGGCGTTATATAAATGTAATAAATAAATACAGTATTAGCCCAGCAGGTGTGTGGGGGTGTGTGTGTGTGTGTGTGTGTGTGAATACAAATACCTGTGGTAATATTCTCAGCCCCCTCCCAATCAGGGCTAACAGCTTTGGGAGAGGGATTTAGACCAGGAAAGTAGTATGAGGGGAAAGGTTATAAGCTGCCCTCTCCTCCAGCGCTGTTGTTCCAGTCAAAATTGGAGCCCCCATGCCCGCTTTAAAATAAAATAAAATAAAATAAAAATGTTGGGGGACATTCTGATCACAGATCACTTACGTCACATCTGGCCTGGCCCTCAAATCTGCATGATCTTGATGTATAGGGAGTGCACTGCCTTTACACCATTTTTACTGTTAGTATTGTTATTGAATTAAACTGTGCCTGTGTAACCCCTATGAAGTAGATTGTTTAGTCCCTTAGGGGCAGAGTCATCTCTCAGGGGAGAGCTAATATAAGAGAAAAAACAAAAAGAGTCAGCTTGTTCTGCTGAGAAGTTTAATGCTGCAGAACTGATGAATAATTATACACTATTATTACCTTGTATAAGGTAAACTGAGCTGATATTTGAGTACAGCAGAATTTAAGGGGCAAGGGAATCACTTTTGTATCTCTGGTATTTCTTATATTTCTATTGTTGTTATAGGCCTAATATCTTGAACTACAATTTATAAGCTGCAAATAGGGATGTGCAAAAGTCACTTACCTTTTCAAAGGGGTGATTCGCGGTGGGGGGGAGGCGCTCCGCACCTCCCCCCAAAATCCTAACCCGGAGCTGCCGGCCAGGTGCATTCGCAGGCGTGCGGAGCCTGCAGACGCAAATGGTGATGGCTACAGCGGCCGCCATTTGCGTTCCTGTTTTTTTTCCATGATAGGCTATGTAAATATTTATGTAGCCTATCATGGCAAAAATACAGGGGCGCAACTGGCAGTGGCTATGGCGACTGCCATTTGTGTTCCCTTTTTTTTGCCATGATAGGCTACGTAAATATTTACGTAGCCTATCACGGCCTCCGCAGTGATGCAAATGGCGTCCCTGCATTAGCCTTGATAGGCTATGTAAGTATTTACATAGCCTATCACGGCAAAAATGGGGAAGCGAATGGTGGCCGCAGATGTGGCCGCCATTCGCAAAGCAGCGCGAACGGCACCAGGTGAGTGCTCCGTTTCGCATGCCTTTCACAGGGTGGTGGGGCTTCATTCCGCCATGGATTTTGGGGGGCCAAATGCACTGGCATTCGGCCTCACTGAGATCCGTGGCAGAATCCTCTGACATCCCTAGCTGCAGATCGTGAATTGTCCTGTGGTCTGGGTTTACAGTATCTACAAAGGGACTATGGAAGTGGTCATCATCTTGTGGAACCAGAGACACATTGGGACTGGCCTACTGCAAAGTTGCAGGCAAGAATTCCATAAATTGTTTTGGACTCGGACTAAATGCTGCATTTATTTGTATTGGGAAATTGTTGGATGTTTTGTATAACTTTAACTCTTACTAAAGACATGTTTGTTCAGTTATAGCTTTGCCAGTTTTATTCCAGTTAAGCCCCATAGAACTCAGGTTATACTTGCATGGCATTTTACTGGGAAATTGGTTGAGTTTATTCAGCAAAAGCTACATGTGCCCTGTGCTAAACCCACACCAGTCCCCTGTTTATTTACATGGAGATGGAGGCATACTTGGTGGGTGATCCTACAAGGAGGTGGACTAGACAGCCAAGTGGGCTTGTCCCACTCTAATATTTCTTCTAATAACAAACTCAGGTGGTTGAGTGCCTATCAGTTTGGAACCAAAACAGGGACATCTAAAAATAAGGGAATGTTCTAGGCATGCAGAAATATATGTTTGTAAATTAAAAGAAAAGGAAAATTTAAACACCTTGATGGCCCAATAATAAGTACCTGGGAGGTGCTAGGACTTACGGAATATTGATGGCAGTTGAACCTATAGGAAGAAAGAAAAAAGGGTCCAAAAGAATCAGAGGTGAGGCAAACTGTGTAAGCTTATCAATTATGCCTACATTTGAGACACAGGGCTTCTCCACATGGGGCTTATATCTTGTGATCAAGATTGGTTACTCACAGAGGTTTATGGGTCCGTGACACAACATTGTCAACCTTCAGGGCCCCTCCCATGGTTTATGATATTTATCCCATTTTTGTAAAGCACAGAGAAAGTCCATTTTTTCTCTAGAAAGTGCTATGAAGTACTTTACTTGCTGGGTGTACTTCCATAATTGCTCTATAACAGCAGTGCCATCTCGTGGTTGTAAAATGAAACATACAGAACTTGCCAAGAAATAAAAACAGCACATGTCAGCCTGTGTAAAGGAGCTGATCTTAATCCCACAAAGAATCCGGAAGCAGAAGCTCCAGTAAGGATGTGGGATTGTAGCCTTGTGTCATGAAGCCCACAGAATGTTGAGGTGTCAGTTTTTGGGGGAGGAAAGGAAAATGGATGGCAGGGTGAGGGAGGGAATAGGCTTCCTCAGGCACCTAACAGGTTATAGTGAGGATCAAACTAAACATTATCACACAAAGTAGAGTTGTGTGTGATTGGCTTACTTCCTTTAACGTAAGCACATGTGGACCCAATTCAGATCAGGACCATGGCAATTCAGGAGAAGAAATTTAAGCTTCCTATTTTCAGCCTGAAATTCCACATCCCCTCCCCTGTGGTGGTGGTAGGGTTAAAAAAGAAAAAAAAATTGTCTCAGAACATCTGCAGAAGGGGGTTAGAGTTGGGGGAATGCATGACACAAGCATGGAAACTTCCCTCTCTGTGTTATACAGGGATTGTTTAGGGGAAGGGAAGGAAAACTGATACCCTTTTACTTTCTCACTCTCCATAGCACCCCACTATATATAAAATACTTAGGTTTTGGACTAGAAGTCCTCTAGGGATTCTGTAAGGGCATCTCTACATGAATAGTTTATTGCATGTTCATGATTAGTCACTCATGGAAGTTTGTGGGCTCTTTACACAATGTCATCAACCTCCAGGACGTCTCCCACGCTTTTACCCATTTATCCTGCTTTCAAAAAGATCAGAGATAAGCTGGAATGTTTTTAAAAAGTGGGATATAATTCGGCCACTAGATGGCACTGTTTCACTGAAAATACAGAAAGCCCCAGAGGCTGCAGAGAAAGGGTGTTTTCACTTCCATGGCATGTTCGTCATCTAAGGGCATCTCTACATTAAGGAAGAATCCCATAGCCTTACTGAGGCTTTTGCTTCCGTTTTCTTCGCGGGATGAGGATGGGCTCATTAGACAGGGAGCATGTGATCGGGAATTCAAAACTTCCCTTCTCCTCAATGCTCTATAGTGTTTAATGGAACAGCGCCATCTAGTGGCTGCCGATATTTCAGGTTAAGTTTTATTTTGTCTTATCCCTGATCTTTTAAAAAGTGGAATTAAGCTCAAAAAGCATGGGAGATGCTCTGGAGGTTGACAATGTCACGTAAAGTATCCACAAACTTCCATGAGTGGCCAATCACGAGCGTGCAATAAAAGCCACGTGTAGAAATACTGTAAAGGAGCCCATCCTTCCTAATCGCGCCAGGGAAATGGAAGCAGAAAGCCCTTGTAAGGCTGTGGGATTTTTCCATAATGTAGAGAAGCCCTAATTTTCACTCAGGACTGGATAGAGAGGATGTATGGAAATTCCTAGAGTGCTATGTGAAAATAAGGATATTTTCTAGGGTCAAGTTGACAACATAAATAGGATTTAGGCTGCAATCCTAGACACATTTTTTTCTTAAGAGGGACATTGACTAGAGCAACGTTGGCAGAAAACTCAGAACAAATCCGACTGAACACAGGCTAGAGCTCATTTGAAAGCCTACTCCGTGGCAATGGGGGCAGTGAAGAAATCATACTTCTCTGCTTCCATTGTGTCTACTCAGAATCACCCAGTGGAGCTTTTTTGGGTGGTCAGAGGCCTGTTATGCTTTGGCCTGCAAGAAGAAGAGGTGGACTATTAGCTAGCCCGCTGTGATCAGTTTGCACAACACTTTGCAGATAAAATGTATTGTATCCATTCTGACTTGGATGCCATAGTTGATGCACGTCCAGTAGATGTACCTTTGGGTTCTGCTTGTGCAGTTACAATGGATACTTTTCATATTATATAGCCTGAGGATGTGGACTGGATCTTTGGGGAAGTGAGGCCTACTACATGTATGCTGGACTGTTTCCCTTCCCAGCTTATGAAAGCAGCCAGGGGTGGACTGACTGAGTCGATAAGGGCATGGCAAAGTGTGATTCCTTCTTGGCTAAAGGAGGCAGTGGTAAGACCGTTGTCTTTTCTTTTCTTTTTAAACCCTCCCTGAACCCCACTGTGTTGGATAATTTCCAGCTGGTCGCCAATATTCCATTCTTGGTCAAGGTGCTGGAGCATGTGGTAGCTTCTCAGCTCCAGGGATTTCTAGATGAGATGGATTTTCTAGATCTATTTCAATATGGCTTCAGGCCTGGTTATGGGACAGAGACTGGTTTGGTTGCCTTGGTGGACAATCTGCGCTGGGAACTGGATAGGGGGAGTGTGTGCCTGTTAGTTCTTCTGGACCTTTTGGTGGCTTTTGATACTATTGTCCATGGTATCCTTCTGGGGTGTCTGTGTGAGATGGGATTGGGGAGTGCTGTTATACAGTGGCTCCAGTCCTTGGGGCATGCTGGGAGTTGTAGGACTTTTTTCTGTCTAAACATGCATAGGATTGCACCCTTAAAATCATAAAATACAAAAACATAATGAAGCATAATATAAAACCCTAAAAAGTTTAAAACAACAGAATGAAACCAAATTAAGAACCAGAGTAAAAGCCAGCAGCAGTACAAGGATCTAAAGTGCACTCCTTTTAAAAATGTAGGACTAAAAACCCTGGGAGAATGAAAAGGTCTTTACTGGGTGCCAAAAAGAACACAATGTAGGCGCTAGGCGTGCCTCTCTGGGAAGGGCATTCCATAATTGGGCACTGTGGTGCCACCATTGAAAGGGCCCTCTCCTTAGCAGCCACCCCACCAAACCTAAGTTGGCAGGTGCACTTGAAGACTGGGCTTCTGAACTTACAATTTAGAAAGGTATATATGGGAGGGGATGATCCTTCAGGTGACCTGGCCACAGCACTTTTAATTGGGGCTGGAAACAGACTGGAAAACCAGGGCAGATCAATGCATAATGCACCAGTGCAGATCATTGCTGTAATGTGATCACATCAGCCAGTCCCTGTTAACAATCCCACTGCCTTGTTTTGGAACAGCTGAAGTTTCTGGACCATTAAGGCAGCCCCAGGTATAACGCACTGGAGTAATCCAATGCTTTGAGTAATAGTAGCCTGGACGAATACATTATTTTCACTAGTGAAGCTGCGCTCCCATGAATCTTAGGCCGTACATGAGTCTGGGACTCTGCTGGCACTGCTACTGGATAATCCATGGACTATATGGGTGTTTAAGGAGGAGCAAGGGATGTCGGAGGACCACCTAGCAGTGAACCAGCACCACTCTGACACACTGCAACCACTGACTCTCTGTGAAGGTTTTATTTATTTATTTAAAATATTTGGAATCCAACTCATCTGTTAAAATGGTCCAGGGCAGCTTATACTATATAATGAAAACAAAAATAATTACCAACAATGTATATCATGAAAAATAAGCTAAAAACAAAGGAATGGCTTAAAAAGTCAGGATGTTTAAAATAGAGTGAAACGCTTGGGCAAATAAATGGGGTTTTGCCTAGCACTGGAATGATAGGAGATTTGGCACCAGGGAAGCCTCTCTGCAAAAAGACTTCCACAGGCAGGGTGCCACTACCAAGAAGGCCCTTCCCCTGGCTGCCTCACCTTTAAGGGCAGGGGTACACAGAGAATAACCTCTGAATAGGACCTCAGTGCTAGGACAGGTTCATGTGGAGGTAGGCAGTCCTTTAGGTATCAAATTCCCAATCCATATCAGACTTTAAAATCAGGACTTTGAACAATGCCAGCACCAGGTTTTTGAGGGACCTTGGGCAAGATGAATGGGCCCCATCTCGCAGTGAGTTCTTCTTGCTTGTTGTTGTTCAGTCGTTCAGTCGTGTCCGACTCTTCGTGACCCCATGGACCATAGCACGCCAGGCCTTCCTGTCCTGCGCTCTCTCCCGGAGCGTGCTCAAGTTCATATTCATTGCATCCGTGATGCTATCTAGCCATCTCATCCTCTGCTGTCCCCTTCTCCTTTTGCCTTCAGTCTTTCCCAGCATCAGGGTCTTTTCCAGGGAGTTTTCTCTTCGCATTAGGTGGCCAAAATATTGGAGCTTCAGCTTCATTATCTGTCCTTCCAATGAGCACTCAGGGTTGATTTCCTTTAGGATGGACTGATTTGACCTCCTTGCAGTCCAGGGGACGCGTAAGAGTCTTCTCCAGCACCACAGTTCGAAAGCATCAATTCTTCGGCGCTCAGCCTTCCTTATAGTCCAGCTCTCACAGCCATACATTACTACTGGGAAAACCATAGCTTTGATTAGACGGACCTTGGTCGGCAAGGTGATGTCTCTGCTTCTTACTATGCTGTCTAGGTTGGCCATAGCTTTCCTCCCAAGGAGCAAGCGTCTTTTAATTTCATGGCTACAGTCACCGTCTGCGGTGATCTTGGAGCCCAAGAAAGTAAAATCTGTCACTGCTTCCATTTCTTCCCCTTCTATATGCCAGGAAGTGATGGGGCCAGATGCCATGATCTTAGTTTTTTTAATGTTGAGTTTCAAACCAGCTTTTGCACTCTCCTCTTTCACCCTCAACAAGAGGCTCTTGAGATCCTCTTCGCTTTCTGCCATTAGGGTGGTATCGTCTGCATATCGGAGGTTGTTGATAATTCTCCCAGCAATCTTAATTCCGACCTCTGATTCATCCAACCCGGCATTTCTCATGATGTACTCTGCATATAAGTTAAATAAGCAGGGTGACAATATGCAGCCTTGTCGTACGCCTTTCCCAATTTTGAACCAATCGGTTGTTCCATGTCTGGTTCTTACTGTTGCTTCTTGACCCTCGTACAGGTTTCTCAGGAGACAGGTAAGGTGGTCTGGTACTCCCATCACTTTAAGAATTTGCCACAGTTTGTTGTGATCCACACAATCAAAGGCTTTAGCGTAGTCAATGAAGCAGAAATAGACGTTTTTCTGGAATTCTCTTGCTTTCTCCATGATGCAGCGAATGTTGGCGATTTGATCTCTAGTTCCTCTGCCTCTTCGAAACCCAGCTTGTACTTCCGGTAGTTCTCGGTTCGCATACTGCTGAAGCCTAGCTTGTAGGATTTTGAGCATCACCTTGCTGGCATGTGAAATAAGCGCAATTGTGCGGTAGTTTGAACACTCTTTGGCGTTGCCCTTCTTTGGAATTGGAATGTAAACTGACCTTTTCCAGTCTTGTGGCCACTGTTGAGTGTTCCAGATTTGTTGGCATATTGAATGCAGCACTTTAACAGCATCATCTTTTAGGATTTTAAATAGCTCGGCTGGAATACTGTCATCTCCGCTAGCTTTGTTGTTACTAATGCTTCCTAAGGCCCACTTGACTTCACTCTCTAGGATGTCCGGCTCAAGTTCAGTGACCGCACTATCATGGCTATCAGGGACATTCAGATCTTTCCTGTATAGTTCTTCTGTTTATTCTTGCCACCTCTTCTTAATCTCATCTGCTTCTGTTAGGTCCCTGCCTTCTTTGTCCTTTATCATGCCCGTCTTTGCACAAAACTATTCTCTGGAACTCTGCATTCAGTTGGCTATATCTTCCCCTTTCTCCCTTGCTTTTCGCTTCCCTTCTTTCATGAGCTACTTGTAAAGCCTCATCTAACAGCCACTTTGCTTTCTTGCATTTCTTTTTCTTTGGGATGGATTTCGTTGCTGCCTCCTGAACAATGTTACGGACCTCCGTCCATAGTTCCTCAGGCACTCTGTCTATCAGGTCTAATCCCTGAAATCTATTCCTCACCTCCACTGTATATTCATCAGGGATATGATTTAAGTCATACCTGAACGGTTTAGTGGTTTTCCCAACGTTCTTCAATTTAAGCCAAAATTTTGCAAGAAGCAGCTCATGATCTGAGCCACAGTCAGCTCCAGGTCTTGTTTTTACTGACTGTATGGAGCTTCTCCATCTTTGGCTGCAAAGGACATAATCAACCTGATTTCGATATTGACCATCTGGTGACGTCCATGTGTAGAGTCGCCTCTTGTGCTGTTGGAAAAGAGTGTTTGCTATGATCAGCATGTTCTCTTGGCAAAGCTCTATTAGCTTTTGTCCTGCTTCATTTTGTATACCAAGGCCATGCCTGCCTGTTATCCCGGTGATTTCTTGACTTCCTACTTTAGCATTCCAATCCCCTATGATGAAGAGGACATCTTTTTTTGGTGTTAGTTCTAGAAGGTGTTGTAGGTCTTCATAGAACCTATCAACCTCAGCTTCTTCAGCCTCAGTGGTTGGGGCATAGACTTGAATTACTGTGATGTTGAATGGTTTGCCTTGGATTCGTACTGAGATCATTCTATCATTTTTAAGATTGTACCCCAGTACTGCTTTTCCCACCCTTTTGTTGACTATGAGTGCTACTCCATTTCTTCTAAGGGATTCTTGCCCACAATAGTAGATATGATGGTCACCTGAATTAAATTCGCCCATGCCTGTCCATTTTAGTTCGCTGATTCCCAAGATGTCGATGTTCAATCTTGCCATCTCATGTTTGACCACCTCCAGCTTACCTTGATTCATTGATCTGACATTCCAGGTTCCTAAACAATATTGTTCTTTACAGCATCAGATTTTCTTTTCACCACCAGACACATCCACAGCTGAGTGTCCTTTCGGGTTTGGCCCAGCTGCTTCACTCTTTCTGGCGCTACTTGGAAATACCCTCTGCTCTTCCCCAGCTACCAGCTGCTAATGCTCTGCATCTTCTTTTTCATTATCACTACCACTTGCTTCCTTGACAGGTAGACAGCTAGTGAGCAAGTAGGCAGTAGCATCTGCTGCTCCACCTTCTCACCACCGCTGTTGTCTGGGCCAGAGTGAGAGGAAGGTGAACAAGCAGATTGCAGTGGTGAAGAGGAGGAGAAACTCCAGGGGACTTTTGTCAGAGGGTCCCTCCTGGGGCACGGGCAGGTGCCCAACCATGCCTACCTTTGACGTCAGCCCTGACTTTGAATTGTACTCAGAAATGGACCAGCAGCCAGTGAAGTTGTTTAAGAAGTAGCGAGCTGTGTTCCATTTGAGCAGTCCTGACTAAAGACTGCATACATAATAACCCCAATCCAGCTTTAGTCACAGGTAGAGGTGTTGGAGAAATCTGCAACAGATTCAAATAAGTTCAGATTTCTTTGATTCCCACCTACAGTGGACCAGCTTTTTGGAGGTTACATAGATTCCATGGACTTGCAGACCAGTTTTCCACATTTGCGCAAATCCATGGATTAACTAAGGCAGATTGGCACATTTGTGCCAGTGCGCATTAGCACTGATGCACACTTGTGAATGAGCTTAAAGTAGAATGAAATTCTGGTTAATTTGTTTTCCAATTTCATCAGTGAGCAGATGATGCAGTGAAAGACACCTGACAATCTGCAAAACACAGACAGAACAGATTTAACAAAATTTGTACATCCCTATTCACAGATAAACTATTTGTGCATACCAGTTAGTGGCCACAAATGAGGATGTACATCTGGTTGAACAGTGCAATGCAGGTGGGGATGCACATCTGTATCTCTGTACTGATTTGCAGAAGGAGACTTCTGCATGTGAATCTACCTTCCTGTAGTGTGGCAAATGTGTGCCGCTAAACTACAGCACAATACAGATCGCATGATGAATTGTGCTTCTGGTGGACAACCAAGCTCTTGATCTATGTTACTAGTATGAATCAATTGCATCTGATGTGGTGTATAAAGACAAGTGTCCCTTGAACTTAGTTTGTTTCTGTTGTGTTGCTTTTTGCCTTGAAAACACACTTCTCAAATGGCTAGAGTTGCTATATTTGTTTTCTCCTTCTTTTCCCTGTCATCTACTAAGGAACAAGTAGATTTATGCTGGTTCAAAGAGCTGACTGAAAGGTCAATTGGTGCAATCAACATTTTAAGTAATAAATTGGTTATCATCATTCATTCAGTTTCATGACCTTAACTGCTAAGGCCTTTCCCCTAGGTTACAATTAGCATTTCAAGGCTAGCAGAACGTTTTCAAAGATAGACAAGGACAAGTCCTCTTTTCAGCACTGTGCTTATTTCAGTGATAATAATTTATAAACCAACATTTCTAGAGGGCAGAAAACCTATCGTGTATGTTATTCATCAGTTAGATAGGAAGCTGCTTTAGGTGTCAGACCACTGGCCCATCTAGGCCAATATTTTTGACGCTCACTGGCAGCAGCTGTCCAGGATTTCAGGACCAGGTAGGGTTTTTCCACCCCTACCCGGAGGTGCCAGGGATTGAACCTCGGACCTTCTGCATGCAAAGCAGGTGCTCCACCAACTGAGCTATGGCCCCCTTGGAATTAAACAACAAATATCATGTAGCAGCAGGTAGGAATAAAGACAATTTCTTTTATTTACTTGATTAATGAGGTACATTTCTGGGTGTGAGCATACCTGGTAGGGCTTACTCACCAGTGAACATTTCTGGCACTCTGAAAGGAACTTCAAAGAAAGAAAGAAAAGTTTCTCCAAAGACCTCGGAAGGTTTACCTTATTTTGTACCTGTTCACTGACAGGCTGCTTCTTCAATGGCCTTTTTGTGTATGTTTCAATACAACCTTTCTTATTCCTACTAATAGTGATGTCATTACACAGCCAATCAGATTTGGCTCAGTAATGATGTCACTGAAGACCAATGAAGCCAATTCAGAATGAGGGCAGTGCCTATTCAAGAAGCATTGCCTGCATTCTGAATGAACTTCATTAGTCCTCAGTAACATCATCACCTAGTCAAATATGCTTTGGCTATGTGACAACATTGTTAGCCGGAAGAAGAATGGTGATTTAAAGAATTATAATGATGTGGAACAGGAATCTGTTAGAGCGTTAATGCTGTGAACCCCTATCTTATGCTCAGCCTGTATATATGTGTACGTAAAATCTTAGTATTGCAGAACCATGTTGGTTGATTGTTTAAAATTTGTTTTTAGCTATATGTTGTCTCTCTGTGTGCTGTTTATATAACTTTATGTAAATGGTATTGTATTTTGTATAATGTATTTTTAATGATTTTTTAAATTTCTGTGAACCACCTAGAGGGCTTCAGCTATGGGGCGGTATAGAGATATAGTAAATGAAATAAATGAAAATCACCATAAGCCTCCTGTGACCACCTCCTTCTAAGGAGAGTGAACTCTGGGTGAGTATTTCACCATTCAGACGTGGTGGTGGTGGGGATGCACATAATACAAGGTTGGAAAATCAGAGCTTCTGGAGGTGCAGGCATCCCCATATTTAAAGGAGTGGGGAGACAGTTCACATGCACAAAGGAATATGTGCATAGAGCTGCCTCTCCAGTGAAGTCAGTGGAGACACCATTATGCAAGGAGCTGTTGCCAAGAGATGGATTTGCCGAAATCTCTTTTGTGATGCCCTCAGAAGTTGTATCAATGTATACCACCCAGAATCACCACCACCCCCGTTGCGGTAATGTGTAGCTATGTTATAGGTTTTCTGCAAAGCGCACTGAAAAAAAGTAAAATAATACTCACAGGTAGTTCCTGTTTTTCACAACAGTATAGTGTGGCAGAGAAGTAAGCAACTTGCTAGTCTACTGTGAGTTAACTGTATGTTACTCAACACTCATCATGAGTATCAGGTGATGTCATCTGCATACAATTACATAACATCATTAAAGATTTAACTTATGAAACTTTAACTATAAAGTGGCAAGGGAGTAAATATTCAAGAGAGCCTGAGATTAAATTCCATTGACCTTGGGTTGCTTGGGAGACATCGGTTGAAAAATAAACAAATGTCCATACAAATACACATAGTAAACATATATAAATCCAGATATAGTCATGTACAACACATGCCCCACCCAAATCAATGGTTAGGAGATGTGTATTTACATACACTTTGTATGCACAGTTCTCTCATATCTGCCTTACTGGATCAGATGAAGTGAGTTTTAAAGAAAATACAGATGATTGTATGTTTGGTGCTGCTGACATGGTTCTGGCAGAACAGTTTTTGCTTGAAATGGGAAGGGAACTTCTCAACCAGGATAGGAACAGACAGAGTGCCTTCACCACTGGTGTTCAGTTGGTGGGTTGGGACTCACTATTGGGTCAACATATCCTGATTTAAAGTGGGTCATAACAACAGCACTACCACCATACAAATATATGGTACAAAAATTAAGAAGTGGGTCTCCACATGCCTGTTTGGCTTAAAGATGGGTTCTGGGGCTGAAAAGGTTGAAGACCACTGGCCTAGACTAAGCTAGCCTTGTCTCTCTTACCATGCAATAGGATATTGGCAATTGTGAGTGAAGTCTCTCAGAGCATTGTGGGATTGGGAAGATAAAAGGGAGCACTGAGATTGACCTGAGAACCTTCTTTGAATCATTCTTACTGGTAGTGACCAAAGCGGTAACCTCTTCCCACCCAGTAATTGTGCTAGGCACACAGGCAGGGTGCTGGATCTGTGGGATTTTCTGTCTACACTCCACTGTCTATTACATCCCTGCTATAGCAAAGATGCAGATGTAGAAACTTTCTGTAAACAGATCTCTTGTCATTACATTGGGTTTTGGAACTGTAGACTTACCATATCCAAATCCTGACTAGGGTTTTGGCCACCAGATTTTTGTAGCTGGGAAAAATGAGCTAAATGCAGGTCTCTCAGTTTGAACCTCAATGCAAACATTAACTTGGCTGAGCCTTCCTGACACACACTCACAAAGTGTTTGGATATATGCCTTTCCATCAAACTGTACGGGCTGGATGCAGACTTATTCATTCTTAGAGTAGACCCATTGAAATCAGTGGGATTTAAGTTAGTCGTGACTAAACTGTGTTTAGATTAGGGAACACCAGTGAAACATTGGTGTACTCATTGTTCCTGAAGTGTGAAGTGGCTCTTGATAATGCTTGGTTGTGTTATGGATGCCAAGCATCATCAGATGATGCAGAGGCTGAGAAGTATTCCAAGTTCAGCTACTGATGTTATGGGGCACCTAGAATTCCATCAGTCATTCATACTTCATATGGGCCTGGTCCTCACTAGGAGGCAATCAAGGATCTGGTCCTAAGTATCATTGAATAGGGATTCATGTTTTCCCAAGGCCCTAAACTATATATGCTTTTGATACTGCGGAAAATAAATCTTTATCCTTATTTATAGAAGGTTTTGCTTTAGAAATCTGGAATAATGAAAGAGAGATAGATGCTGAATGAATGCCTTGACTTTTTCCAGCATCAGTTGCAGATAGTTGGAGGAAAGGGTGTACTTTTAGCTTCAGCCTTTCAAAATGTAAAGAAATAATGGCGGAGGCTTCTCATGAACATGTTAATTCCCTTGTCGGCATGGAGATTGAAAATGGTTAACTGATAATTAATATGTCTCATTACCTTTTAATTAAAAAGTTAAATGCCATGGGTAAGTGGTGAGAAATTGCTTTCTGACACACGGTTTTTCTGCAAGAAGCACAGCACCAAAGGGGTGTGCAAAGCAGCGTACCCTAGTCTGTAGCCAGGATCCAAGAACCATCAAGCAAGTTCCATCAGCCCGAGGAGTCTGTTGACTGTTTTTTCAGCCCCCAAGCAGTAACACCAAGGCCACATAGGACATACTTTTAAAACGGGAATTTCCAAGGCAGTTTGCCTCCTGATCTAAGGAAGAAAAAACAAGAACAACACAGACACATCATGCACTGCTTCTGGGTTCTGTTTGGAAGAATAGACAACCTGAAGAAGTTCCTTATTTAGTATTGAATGTAGTGTTCCTTTTCAAGTTAATAAGGATAATTCAATACATTACAAGTTAGTAATTTAATATATTGCAAGGATGGTTTGTTCAAATTGTTCAACTCCTAATGTTCTGACACACGGAATACATCATTTTGTACGGTCTCACAATGTGTTCCTTATGTTGTAACATTAGGGGTTTGGACAGGAGAGGTTAATGGAAGCAGCAGGACTGCTGAAACTCTCTTAAAAGTTGGTGGCAATTTCCAGGTACATCTTTTATTAGGACAATTGCTGGCTGATTGCTCTCAATAGCTAGATGATGTAATCTAGGTCTGTGCAAAGGGCCAGTTTGAGCGAGACACAGAGAAAGAGGCAGACAGCTACCTTTTGGATTCTGGAAGCCATGGAAAGAGACTTTCAGGGAACAGCTTCTCTCTGGAGATCTGTTACGGCCCGGGGCACTGGATTTTGGCTGATAGAGCATTAAGCTATGCCTCCACCTAGGCTCATACTGTATTCTTGTAAATAAACCCAAATATTACAGAATTCCATAAGATTCCAGTGACCCGTTCTAAAGGAAACCAAACCCAGGTAAGTGCTACACCCGTGGAACTTCTCACTGCTTGGAGAAGTGGGGATTAATATTTATTTTGAAGCAGTAAAGTGCAGTTCATATTTTAAGCTTTCTTCCTCTTGAAACTGGATTTTTATTCCTGAGTTATTCACATTTTGCTCAAGCAAATTGCTAGATAAATGTGGCTGTCCAATTACTTACCACACAGTGTTTGCTAAATCTCTTAGTATCAAGGAACAAATTAAACCCTGTAATTACAACATGCATGTTATAATTAAGGGTGGGTTTATTATTTCTATTCTAACCCCCATCCCAGCACACTCCTTTTTCTGGAGATTGATTTTCTCAAAAAAATATGTTATCACTCACTCTGAATTGTCCCCATCCCTCCCCCCGCAGCTGTCACATTTTGAATTATGTTTTAAAAATAAAGGGACTTCATTGGTTTTTATGATTCATCAGGATAACACAACATTAGATCATTGAGTCTTTATTTAATTTATTTAAAATTATAGTTAGGCCTCCTGTAAGGGTAAAACCTTAAAAGTTATTTTCCCTCCTCACATATAAGCTGACACAAAATGTGGTCACCTTAATTAGTTTGCTTTCTGTCCAGGTATTCAAGCCTCATGAAAAAAAAAAAGGTTGTGCTTAGAAAAACAGGCTATCATAGAAGCAATTTGTGCACTCTGAGAGATTTATTTGTTACTTGTATATGCTATGGTCTAAATTCTGTTATCTATCTATCTATTTATTCATTTCATTTCTATACTGCCCAATAGCCAAAGCTCTCTCTGTTAATCTCCCAAAGCCAGCGTTACACCTAATTCGGAGATAACAAACACATAAGGACAATCATACAGTGCAGTTCTCTTCAGGCTGTACTTCTTCAGGCACAAAGCAGGAGAGTGTATGTTCCCCTAGTGGAGACTGGTGGCTCCGATGCCAATGAGGCAGTAAATCCATTCCAGGTTTCAGAACTCTAAAGGAGCTATCCAAGGTGCTTTGCAAGAGTTCTGTCTGGTTCTGGCAGAAACTCAGAGCGGATTTACACACACACCCCGACATCAGAGCCACCAGCCACTATGTTCCCCCACGTATAAGCCTCCCCGCACATAAAAAACTACCATGTCAGGATGAGGGCTGACCAGAACCCATCTTCTTATTATACTATACTGGTTTTTGTATAAGCAGGAGTTTTTATAATTTAAATACGCAGTCCCCCACTTGCAGTGTAAAGTAGCTCACCAAGAGATGCACTGTATGTTTCACCTGGCCATATATCTCTCATACAAACATTTTGAAGTGGGGAGAATATGGCTGGAGAAATATTGGGCTGCCTTCTGCTTCGAGGTCATCTGGTCATGACCATCCCAGCCCAAGAATGGCCCAACTCACATTCAGCACATCATCACCGAACTGCCAAAAGTAAGTTGAGTGATGATGTGGCAAAGGTGAGTTGGACTCATGGTAGAGTTATCAAACTTTCATTTCATAAACAGAACTCAGCGCGCGCACGCACACGCACGCACACACACACACACACACACCGCCTCAAACAGTCAAGGAGACTGGCCATGAACCAAACAGGATACTATTCTACTCAGTTTTCATGTCATTATCCATTCAATTAAAATGCTTCTCCAATTCCAATAATACCTTCATTTATAGTCTTGTCAATTCCAGAGTCTTCCAATTACAGACTAGTAATTTGTGCACAGTTTAATTGTGTTTACATCTACAGTAGAACTGGAATTAATATTTAAATTACTGTCTCATTTGACGGTGTCACTTAGGAGAGTTAATCTGTATGTATGTGTGTAAAACTCTAATCTTTAGAACTATATGAGTTTACTCGTCACAGCTTTACATAAAATTTAAATGGGGGCAATTTGTAGGCCTCCAACAATAGTGTAATCCTACTGAAACTAATGTTTTCCCACCTTGACTTAATTTGTAACATCAGTCTGTCAGTAGCTATATGCACAGCACTTAGCAGAGTAACAAACAAAAAGACAGGTCCTGTCCTAAGGAGCTTACAATATAAAAGTTGACAAAGAGGGAGTAAACAGTGGATGCACCAATGGAGGTGGTTTTTGAAGAGGGATTCATAGGAAGAGAAATCTCTTCAGGGATTCTATTTCTTCACAGAATTGAAACGTAAGTGTGGGGGTAGGAGGGGTGTTCTGGCAAGCCCCCCTCCCTTCCTGCACATCACTTTGCCCTCATTTGCAGCCCTCTACTACTTGAAGGACAAACTTTTTGTGGAGATCCCTTGCGCAATTTAGAACCTCGATTATAAACTTTTATTTGTTTGTTTTTAACTACAAAAATAAACTTTTATTTGTTTGTTTTTAACTACAAAATCCCATGTGCTGGTTTGTCTTAGTGCACTACCATTAGGAAACATATTTCCTTGTTACTTCTCCTGTATTGGCTAGAGAAAACCATTTAGGTATACTGGCTATCTCTTTAACCCAAAGAGTAAAAGGGGATGAAGCTGTGTGTGTCAGTGTGGACAACTGAACCAGCGTAGGCAGACGTTCTGAGATGGTTTTCTTCTCAGTTTCATCAGGTGGAAGCTGGAGAAGGTAGAACCCAGGGCAGGAGCGTCACAGGCTCCATGGTAGGGATGGCAGAGAATTCCACCATGGATCTCTGGGAGGCCGAATGCCAGTGCATTCGGCCCCCCGAAATCTGTGGTGGAACGGCCTACCACTCCCCCACCACCCCTGCAGATCCCCCAGGACGAGACTTACCTGTGGCGGATCTTCCGGGCAGCAGCGGCTGCAGCGGCGGTGGCTGCGGTGGCTGGTCTTCCGACCGGCTGCCACCGCTGCCATTTGCAGGTGTTTTTTTTTTTACACACACGTGATAGGCTACGTAAGTTTTTACGTAGCCTAAAACGTCTGGGTAAAAAAAAAAAAAAAAGGTGTACGCAAATGGTGGCGGCTACAGCCGCCACCATTTGCATTCCTTATTTTGGGCCGTCTTAGTCTACGTAAATAGTTACGTAGACTAAGATGGCGAAAATAAGGGGAACACAAATAGCGTCCACTACGCTATTTGTGTTCCCCTTATTTTCGCCGTCTTAGTCTACGTAAATATTTACGTAGATTAAGACGTCAAAAATAAGGAATGCAAATGGCGGCGGCCATAGCCGCCGCCATTTGCGTACGCGTTCCCCCCCCCCCAGGGCCCTCTGCGGCTGGAAATCCGGCTACGGATGGCTCTGGCCTGGCTGGGCCTGGCCGGCTACGCTGCGGAGCTGCCACAGAGCACAGCCGGCTGCGGAGGATGCCGGGGGGGAGGAACGGAGCGCCTCCCCCCCGTCCAGGATTCCGGGGTGAGGGACGGAACGCCTCCCCACCCCATAAACATAATCCATGAACAGGTAAGTGATTTTCGTACATCCCTACTCCGTGGCCAAAGACAAGGCTAGGTAAAGGAAGAATCAAGGTACCAGGCATAATGTTAAGCAAGCACTTTACAGAGCAATCCTATGCATGTTGGCTCAGAAGGAAGCCCCACTGAGTTCAATGGGGCCTGCTCCCACGTACATTGCTGTAGGATTTCAGTCTTTAAACTAATTTTGATTTGATTGAGTTACGTATGTGTTTAACTGTCCCCCATTGAAATCAATGAGACTTCAGATGCTTATCTTTGGCTAGCCTAAGATTAACATATGGCTTTCTGACCAACACAGTCCTAATGAAGCTAATTCTAATAGGATGCTGAATGCCCTGGGTAGCAAAATCCTTTGTTTGAAAATGGATGCCTCTACCCCCAGGTTCATTTAGCAGTACTATTGATATTTTAATGTTTCCAATCCCAATCTGAATAGAGAGATTCATATTTTTAGACAGAGGCGCTAAAGCATTCATATTATAATGGAATATTTCTCTCCCCCCACCCAACCCTTCCCTCAAGCCATATTCTTCACAAATGGCATGCACTATATGAAATCTGATCATAATATAGCTAAGCTAATATAAGCTAATCGTGTAATTTAAAATACACAACTACTCTATGCAACTCTGATTAGCAAGGAGTTTTAAATGAAGATGCCTCTGATCTTAAATTTAGGTGAATTTGTGATTTTTGCCATTACTCACTATGCATTTTGTACTGGTTTCCAGTGTATGGAGGCTTTAAAAAACATGTATCTGTGTCAGCGCTTATCAAAATGAAAGGAAATATAAACTGGTGAGATCAACTAGGTGAAGTAGGACCAACTTCTGTGGGCAATTTTAAAAGCTGTCTTCATGTACACCCAAATAAATGCAGAGAGTAAACCTAGGTAGAAGATGAGCCAGTTACGGCTGAAATCTTATGCATACTTACTGTGAGTAAGCCTAATTGAACTCAGTAGTATTTATTTCTGAGTAAATACAGACAGAATTGGGCTGCCAAGGCATTACCTTATTTAGTTTGGCTAAGGCTGTACTCTTTTCCTTAACATAAGAGGTGCAGTGATGGGAAACACTGCACATGTTAGATTTCTACCTGCTGTCCAGCTGCCTCTGTCAGGAAAAAAAAAGTTGTTGTTGTTGTTGTTGTTATTACATTTCTATACTGCCCCACAGCCAAAGCCCTTTGGGCTGATTACAGAAGTTAGAACATTAAAATACAATATACAAAGTTCAAAAGCCATTTACATAAACACACAGAGACAATATACAGAAACAACATATAGCTAAAATATATGGTGTTGACCTGGTGTTGAATGGGGTACGGCTACCCTTGAAAGACCACGTCTGCAGCCTGGGGGTCATTTTGGACTCCCAGCTGTCCATGGAGGCTCAGGTGTCACCTGTGAGCCGGACAGCGCTGTATCAACTCTATCTGATACGGCGGCTGCACCCCTTCCTTTCCGACCATCTGCTCCCATCGGTAGTACATGCCCTGCTCTCCTCTCGTTTAGACTACTGTAATGCGCTCTACGTGGGGTTACCCTTGAAGACGGTTCGGAAACTGCAGCTGGTACAGAACGCGGCAGCTCGCTTGATTAAAGGCAGCCGCCGGCGAGATCACATCACTCCAGTGCTGAAGGAGTTGCACTGGTTTTCCGGGCCAAATTCAAGGTGTTGGTTTTGACCTTTAAAACCCTATATGGTTCCTGCCCAGCCTATCTTAAGGAGCGCCTCCAGCAGCACCAGACAGGCCGCTTAACAAGATCAGCCTCGGATGGCCTTCTCTCTGTCCCATCAGCCAGGACAGCTAGACTGGTGGGGACGAGGGAGAGGGCCTTTTCTGTGGTGGCCCCCACTCTGTGGAACTCCCTCCCTAGGGAACTCTGTCATGCCCCCTCTTTAATGAGCTTCTGTCGTGCATTAAAAACGTGGTTGTTCAGGCAGGCATTTGGGGTGGGTTAGGGTATTTTAGAAAATGTTTTTATTGTAGAATGTTATTGTTTTAAACTGTTTTATTGTATGTTGTACTTTGCCCAGAGTGGCTGGGTGACCAGCCAGATGGGCAATTAATAAATGTATAATAAATAAATAATAAATAAATAAAAACAACTTTGAACAGTCAGTCATAACTAAAGACACATTCAGGACCAGTTAAACTCATCTTGTGCTGCCAAATGCCTGGGAAAAGAGATAGGTCTTAACCTGGTGCTGAAAAGAGAATAATGTTCGCACCAGGCAGACCTCATCAGGGAGCTTGTTCCACAGATGGGGGGGACACCACTGAGAACGCCCTCTCCCTCGTTGCCGCCTTCCGAGCTTCCCTCGGAAGAGGCACCCAGAGGAGGTCCTTAGATGCTGAACGTAGAGTATGGGTAGATTCATTTCGGGAGAGGCGTGCCATCAGGTATTGCAGTCCCAAGCCATCTAGGGCTTTATAGGTTAAAACCAGCACCTTAAGTGAGTTAGGAAGCATATAACCCACCAGTGCAAGCAGGCCAGAGTCAGTCTTATATGTGCAGACCTTCTAGCCCCAGTCATCAATCTGGCTGCTTTCTGCACAAGCTGCAGCTTCTGAACCAACTTCAACAGCAGCCCCATGTAAAGTGCACTGCAGTAATCTACCTTAGAAGTTACCAGAGCATAGACAACTGAAGCCAGGTTATCCCTGTCCAGATAGGGATGTAGCTGGGTCACCAACTGGCGCTGGTAGAAGGTACTCCGTGCCACTGAGGCCACCTGAGCCTCAAGTGACAAAGATGGTTCTGGGAGGACCCCGAAGCTAGGGACCTGCTCCTTCAGGGCAAGTACAACCCCATCCCAACACCCTCCAAAAAAGATGGCAACTGTAAGTTTATCTTGTAGTCTGATACCAACACAGCTGTTTAGACAATGTGTTTCTAGAGATTAACAGGACAAAGCTATAACCCTTTACTTGCAAGTCAGTCCCACAGGGTTTGATGAGGCGTACTCCCTAGGAAATATGTTTAGGACTTGAAACTTAAAGCCTCACAGCTGTGGAGACAAATATTTTGTGGTTATAAGGAGTTCTTTGTGCCAATCAAATGTCAAGCCACAAGTCTCATTATTTTTTTCCTGTTTGGGAATTAGGAACCTAACTGACCCCAACATGCTATTGAAAACAGCAACAACAACAACAACAACAATAACAACAACAACAACAACACTAATAGAGACTAGCACTTTCTTCAAGCCCTGGCAGGCCCTGAGATATTATCCTTCAAGCCAATAGCAAAGCTATTATGGGCTCCTTTCAGAAGTTTCCTTGGTTCCTTTTGGTAACTAGGGCAACTGGCTATACAGGTGGAAGAATACAAAGCATAATCCCTGAATTAAAAAATAGAATTCATAGAAAAAGTCCCCCCCACCCTCTCCCAAACCTGTAAACCGTCAGTTAATAGTGGGTTGTGTAAGTGCTAAAGCCTCCCTTGACTCTGGCTGATAGATACACAGCTATCGCAAACATATGAGCCCAGAGCCTCAGCTGTTGCACTCTGATTTCAAAGGACATTTTCTGTTTTGTATCAATAAAACATCTGCCACACTTAAAAACAACTAGTAGATATATACTGACCATGACACAATATTATCCCTTTTTAATAGATTGAGTGGGCATTAGGGAACTTATTTCTGCTTATCTTTCTCCAAATGCAATCCAAAATATAGGTGGGATTTCCACCACTACTCGTGCAGCTGAAAAGCACAAGTAACACATAACAAATATGTCAGTTTGGGTTTCTCTTACTTCCTAATTTTTCCAGTCTTAAGTCTGATTCTTCTTGAATTTTGAGAATATCTCCAGTCTTATGTTCAGTTTGGCCTGAACTTTGAGAACATTTTTTAAAGTTTGTATGAAAATGTTTGTGCACGTTTCTCCTGAGATATGTATTTTTGTATGCATTTTTGCCAAATACATGCAGTTTTACAAGCATTTTTTCTGAATATAATGTATAAAAATATTATTTGAATATTATTTGCCCCAATATATACATCTTGTATGCTTTTTTTGATTAGAGAACTCCATTGCAGAATTTGGAGAAGTATGAATTTCAAAGGATAACTGAGTTTCATTTCACATACCTCTTCAAACAGGTGAAATCGGGCAAGTTTGCGTTAACATTCGAAATAAATGAATGTCTCCCCCATGCCTAGTAACATGGCATAAACTAGACAGTTGAGCCAATGATGCACTGATGGAGATGGGCAAAAATAAGCATGGAGCCTTTCTGTTTTTACCTAATGAAAACATTTCTTATTTCTCACCTCCAACAGCTCAAGTCCTGAATCCGTGCATCACTCCCAGTATATCAGGCCAAGATTCACAAATTAGTGTGGTTTTAATTTAAAGGGTGTTCTGAGTGCCAGAAAGAAAGAAAGAAAGAAAGAAAGAAAGAAAGAAAGAAACCCTCTCAAGCTCTTAAATCATTTTCACTTTGACCCAAGTCAATAGAGGCTATGTCCAATTATGTCCATGATACTGAAGCTCCGAATTGCAGCCTCAGCTAAATGGCTTTTCTCCTTAACAGACCTTGCCAGTGAGACAGAGAAGCTCTAGAGGAAAACAAAATTGTTGTGATAATAGTGCTATATAATGATGTTGGATAGGGTATGGAATTAGAGGTCAAAGTCATGAAGATGGGAAGCCTAAAATGCTGCATTCAAAACAGGGCTTTCTGCTTCTATTTTAAATGAAGGATCATGACAACTCCCTTTTTCACCTGCTTCCTTTCCCCCTTTCCCCTTCCCCCTCCTTCTCCCCGTATCTGAGTCTTCCATTATCTTTCATTGATCTCGCTCCTCTTCTTGCTGCTTTTCCTCTTTTCACGGAGGAAACTGAAGCGGAACCCAATGGAGTCATTTGATAGCTCATTATCTGCGATCTATTTAAAAATGGAACAAAGGTTATTTGCATTTAGTACAGGAGACGCCCTGGAGGTTAACGGCATCATGTAAAGAGCCTGCAAACTTCCATGAAGGAGCAACTTCAATCGCAGGATAAAAGCTCCATGTGAAGAAAGCCATAGAAAATGGGGAAAGGTTGCCACTTGTAGGGCAAACATAATGTCTGAATTTTAGGGAAACGATGAGTGCATGGCTTGGATCCTAAGTAACAGAAGGACGTTTTTGGAATGAAAGTTTCCCAGTCCGTCACCCCTGCAGCTACCTGCATCTCCTCCCCCCCCCCCAAGCCTCTATGGAGGGTTGGGAACCTCTCCTGAGCAATGGGAAAAATGAAGGACTGCTTGGGGAGGGGGAAATTGCCCTGAACCAGGTGGAGGCACTTTCCATGACCTGGGGGAAATGGAATGTAGAATCTCATCATTCGTGGCAGTTCCATACATTATGAATATGGGTGAGCCACCTGGTGTACATTCTATAGGGAGCCTCACAGCTCTCTTCTACGAGGTCTCCTTCACAGGGATCTGAATAATACATGTGCTATTCCATCCTATTGCCTGCAGAGAGAAGCTGAGCAAACCCTGGAACCTCTCCACTCTCATCTATACCACAGTTACTTATGCCAGTGCTCAGTCTAATCTGTCAAACACACCAGTTCTGCAGCTAATGGAAGCAACATCCCAAACCGTTACCATATAGGGCTCCAACAAATATCCTCCTGTTTTGATTTTCAAGCTGAAAATAACTATGCTGGAATTGGGATGAGATGGAAGAACTATTTTCCCCAAAACACTCTATGCAAGTATTAATCTTTTTTCAAATCTTATTTGGTGCCATTGTTTTTCTTTGCTGCTGATGCCATTTTTCTCCATGGTTGATTCCAGCCAATCAGGGATCATGTAGTAAAAGCTGAATTTGAAACCAGACAAAATGGAGGCGATGTTAGTGAGGAGACTACACACCCTGGGAGGCAAAAGGTAGAAGCAGACCTGCTGTAGATATACACACACGGCATTTTGGTTAAACTCACATTCTTCTTTCCAGGATTAAGCTCAAAGGAAACGGGTTCTAGCAGTTTGCAGCCAAAGCCAGCTGTGCAGTACTGATTGGACAGCAACTCTGACACCAAGAAGCCTCCCCACATTGAGTGCTTTTTCAACTTCCAAAAAAAGAAGAAACAGAAAAAAGAGGGCGATAGAAAAAAGAAAGGATTGTTCCCCCCTCCCTAAATATGAGGCATGGAATGAACTTTTAAATGAATAAATGTACAAGAAGCCATTTAAACAATAAGACAGAGAGCCTGCAGCATAGGCGAAGAGGCAAAATGAAGTCGAAAGTCCTATTCAGGCCTTCTTTCACATATCAGAGTAAGAGCATGGAGGATGGAGTAGTGCTATGCCTCCTGGCCTCACCCCTGGCACTGCACTGACCACACCTCTGATGCCCATCCATTGATCATGGATGTCTGCATGGGGGAACCAATGTGTGAGCAGTTGAATGCTCATCAACACTCCATGCAATTGGGCTTTGATGCAAGTATGCTCTGTACCTTTGGATACAGGGACCCTGTCTTGGCACAGTTCCCAAGCACATGGGGGTGGGTGAGGCCCAGGACAGGCAGTTCAGGGATAGGCCCTGCTGTGTCCCTGACAGCTGCCCGAGGATGCCACAGGCTGACACTGGGCCTTTTTCTGACAGCAATTCCTTACATTTTATGAATCTTTTCCTTTAGTTTATTTTATGCTTTGAAGACTGTGTGTTTCTGTTCTTCTGCTCTGGGCAGTGCATCTTACCAGGCTTTTTTGTCCTTCTTCAAGGAATGGTCAAGGAACATTTCAGCAAGGCTGCCTCCCCTGTCACAAAGCTTCCATCCCATTATTTGCATGGCAGGTAGGCATTCAACTGGTGAAGTCTTTGTTAGCATGAAATGCAGGAATGAGGAAAGCTTTACCTGCTGGATTCTACCGGGACAAGGACAGCAACTTGCAGGGCCTGAGATATTTACTTCCAGAAATATTTACTGATGAAGTAGATTCTGATTTGCCTGCATGATCCTCATGTGCATTATTTTCATTTGTCAGAAACAAGAGGAAGAGCTTCACTGTACAATTTATCCCCCCTCCCTCCCTTTTCCCAGCCATCATACTCCCCCTCACCCTTATAACCACGGCTTTTTGAAGAGGAACTCATCTAGCTCTGAAAACCCAATTTCCAGCTCTTGCCACAAGGTGGCCCTTTGTGCTCTCAGATGCATGCCGGGGGGGGGGGGGGTGTTCAGCAGGTGAATATTTCTCATTGGTTTACCAGAGGCATGATGCCACTGGACAGCCCTTTTTAAGAGAAAAGCTAGAAACAGTGCAAAGAGCTTGGTACAGTAGCCTTGTTCTGAAGAAGTGGAGCTCTGTGAACTGTCCTTTCAAAACAATCATGAGCGAGGTGAGTGGACAAATGCTTTTAATACGGAGAGAGGGAGGCAGGTAGCTGAAGAAACAGAAGTACGAATAGAAGAGAAATAGGCAGCTTCTTTTGAATCAGACAGGAGACTAAAGAGAAAAGAGGAATCAACTGTGGAATGATGTAAGTTTCACAAAATGCCAGCATCCACAGGAAGGTTTATTGATTAAAACAAGTCCTAGATCAAGGTTTTCTAGGAAGATGTAAAACATCATGTGCAAATGTTGAACTGAACATGCACCGTGTTTCAGGATGAGCATGTAACCCTAGCTGAGGCTACAATCCTATACCCACCTATCTGGGACTAAGCCCCATTGAACTCAGTGGAACTTACTTCTGAGTAGACATGTATAGGACTGCACTGTGAGAGACATCATGAAAATAAATGCGAGAGCCTTGGAAGGGCTTCCTGGCACCAAAGCATCAGCTCTGTGCTTTGCAAAAAGCTCTTGCATAGGAACAGCATGATTTCAGTATCTGTTTTGCATTCTTAAAAAGCAAGCTGAGGTGGCAGTTATGCAAAAGTTAGATATTAAGTGACTTAAAACAAAACACCATGCCGCTTGCCGCCTCTATTCACCAGCTGCTATTGCTGAAAACCTTTGTACACATAATAAAGAACGTCGGTAGCATGGAACATCGAAGAACCATTGTGTATTTAAGTTTTTTTAGAGTTAAGCTAGTACACGTGTCTCTATTTCATCTGTTAACTTGTTTTCCAGTGGCAAGGCAGTGATGAGTATTTCTAGATTTTAAACGTGTCCTTTCAAATGCCATGACAGTTCCAATAATAGAGCTATAGCTTCCACCCCCCACCCCCAATTGCTTATTTCTGGGTGTTCTTTCCCATTATAAAGTCAAACTCTATTTTTAGCAGTCCTTTTCTTACCATGCAAGGTAACATTGACATGCATCAAGTTAAGAATCTCTTACCTAAAAGCCATTGTGTGATATTCTGTGTTGTTTTGCTCTAACAGTATTATTGGATGAAGTCAATGTTAGAAATGCTTGTTTCTTCGAGGTGAATAACTTTTGGCCACTATAGGAGGTGTGTTTTAGAGATCTTTGGAAAGGAGACAATAGCAGCAAGATGTCCATTTCAGGGGACATTATTGTCCTAGAAGCAGGCAGATTCCCCCTCCTGTGTTTTTACTATGCTTATTGAATACATGGTTAAGGCATCTATTCTTTCTGAACCTATTCATTTTCCAACTTGATGCTCACAGCTGAATAAATAAACTGGAAAAGGTCAATGTTTTAGCATGCAAATTACATTAACCTTCTCTTTGTCACATACAATAAATGAACTGCCTGATACGGCGCACATTCTTATTCTTTTAAGCATCCGAACTTTTTCAAAGTTTTCCTGATTTTTTTTTTTAATAAAGCCTAATTGCTATTGTGCATAGCATTATCCTACCAGATCAGATTTCTCTCCTATTCCCTTGTCACTGGCTGTTCATGAAATTGTTGTTCAGACTGCTGCAGTTTACATTTGGTTCCTCTCAGAGGAAATCTCCCATCTCCTCAATTCAGTAAACTAGAACTTCCCATGCACCAAAAATAGGAATAAGAATGCACCAAAATAAGAAACTTACATTACTAATCTTATACTCCAAGCAGCTATTCTTGAACGTTCTGCTCCGAGAGCCACAGTGTACCATAATCTACAGCCCACCATACTCTGCTAGGGTTGTTCAACATAATGTAAAAACTACATCATTGATTTACAACCTCATAGCAAGTAATGCATTTACATTCCCTTATGAAGGTTTTGAAATACATTGTTAATGTGATTCAGAAAATGACCAAAGATGGTAAACTTTGCCAGAGTAGAAAACCAAGTCTCATGGCACTGGTTTTTCACTCAAGAGAAAGAAGAAATCAAAGGGAAAGGGGAGAGTTTGCTTTATTTTATTTTTTTAAATCTAGGTAATACTAGAGACTAACAGAAGGGCAATCATTTTAGTTTAGTGCATCCATAGTTTTTGGATAGGACTCCAAGAGAAAAAGCAGATAATTCAGTGAACTGTCTTCTTCTTCTCTCTCTCTCTCTCTCTCTCTCTCATTATCTAGATGAAATCTGACATAGTGTAATGGAAAAGAGCAGCTCAAATATGGCCATGAAAATGTTGTCCCAAAATAGACTTGGGTAGGGAGCGAGGAGAGGATGGCCCAAAGGATGTGATTGTTTTTGTACTAAGAATGGTCAGACTCCCAACTTAGTTAAACATTTGAATTCAGGAAGCTCTGGACCATTCAGACATACTGATCTTCAAACTCTATTTACTTCGTTCTGATTAATTTGTCATTTTACTGTTTCTTGATGGGGATCAACTTCATTATCATTCTACGGCTGTGGAAAAACAAACAGCATAACATTTTCATTAGTTTGATCTTATCTTCTTTTGTCCATGTCAGTTAATTTGTGGGGCTTTTTTCTTTCTTTCGAAGTTTCTCTTGAAATGTTATCTGATAGTTAGTGAATGACTAAACATGAGGAATGCTGAGACTATAGGACTGGAGTGGATAGTGAGTGTCAGGAAGCCAGAGAGGCTTCGTTCTTTGGGATAACACCTGTGTGAAGCTCAGTTAAAAAAACAAACAAAAAACCTCTGAAAATTGAAATCCCATGTAATATCTTCTGAGGAACGAAACCTAACCTCTTGTTCCTTACATCTCCTTTTTACCCCACTGTGAAACCTCGTGTGCTGCAATGATTGGCCTGTTGGACTAAAAGTAGGGAGGCCTAGGTAGGTTCAAACTCCTGCTCCATAGTGCAGCTCAGCGGGTGATCTTGGGCCAGACATGAAAGCCATCAGAAGTTGCCTCCATGTGCACTTTAAACACATGGAGGAGTGGGTTGTATGATGCCCAAATCCCAGGAGGGATTGTGACTCAGCAGGCTGAAATATCTGAAGAAATCACTTGGGGGAGAGGATCCCTTTTGCACACACAAGCTGCCCAGGTCTCTCCAACATGTGATATATAGCTTGCTATAATTAGGGCAAACAGGCCATTTATGCAACTAGATGGGGAAAGAATTCCTCAGCTGACAAAAGGTGGGTGTAGGGGGAAGGAAGGCAAAAGACAGATCACATAATAATTTGAACTGACATCCCTTTATTAGATGGGTGGTGACCTGTCACTTGAACGAGGAGGGCAAAGGATGTCTTATACTTGTCACTTTGCCCACGCTTGCCTTCAGGACAGGCTAGAGATTTGTTACCCTTCAAAGCTGGCCTGGTGGGACTGATGGAACACATTTTAAATTATAACTACACACACTTTTCCCCCCAGCTGTGTGTGTGGCTACAGCAAATTTCAAATTACTTAGTGAATATCTTGACTAGTAAAGAACAATGTTTGCAATGTGATACCTGAAACCTCTCAATCTAGTTTGCATTTTTTGCCCTCTCCCTTAAAAAGAGGGCCAGGGGGTCAAGCTGGCATTCAAATTTCCCTGGGAGAATTCTGTTGTGAACATGCGTATGAACTTCCATCGAGATATCTCAGTGCTCATGAGAGATGGCACACTGCAGGGTGTTTTTCATCTTTCTTCCTCCCCTTGAAAACACAATTAGACTACTGTAATACGCTCTATGTGGAGCTGCCCTTGCCCTTGTTTTGGAAGCTGCAGCTAGTGCAGAATGTAGCAGCTAGGATGCTCAGGAAGCAGCCCACTATACGCATATTATACCTGGCTTAAAAGAACTGCACTGGATGCCTATTAGCTACCGAACCATGTTCAAGGATTTGTTTCTGACATTCAAAGCCCTAAACAATTTGGGACCAGGCTACCTACCCAACCGTTTTCCCCTATATATACCAAATTGACCCTTGAGATCTTCTGAGGAGGCGTTATTGGTCGTCCCACAGCCAACAGTGTTACCAGTTAACAGCACATAAGCGGGCCTTATCGGTGGTGGCACCCACCCTCCAAAATGCTCTCCCATGTGTGATCCAAGAGGCGGAAACCATGGTAACCGTGATGAGCTTTAGATACCTCATCAAGACTCACCTGTTTACTCAGGCTTTCTCTGACTTGTAATCGCACTGTTCTAACATTTTTAATGTATTTATTATTTTGTACTGTAGATAGATAGATAGATAGATAGATAGATAGAAAACCACTTAGAGATTTTATGATATCAAGTGGTATATAATTAGTTTAAATAAACAAAGAAACAAACAAATAAATACAGGCATGGAGGTCAAGCAGAAGTAATGGGGGCAGCCCCATGCCCCACACAACAATAATACCTCTGGGAATTATGCTTTGTCATAAATGTAACTTAGTTCTCAGGGGCCTTCTGTTTCAGGAACATCTGGAGCAGCCAAACCACTTCTAGAAGCGGTGCCAAGCCCCCTTTTATGTGTATGTGAGACAGAACAAACCATTGCTCACCTTGTATATAAAGGTTAGAACCACCATTCTTAAAATTCACCCCCACAAAAAGTCCCCAAATATCTCCCCCCGATGCCATTTTTGTGAGGGACAAACGGTCCTGTGAAAGTGTCTGTGTAGAGTTATTTGGCCCAGGTTGAGGTTAAACTTGAAACACGGTGTTCTGCACACCAACCTTCATTCAGAGAGATCCATTGTGTCAAGGCAGACAAATTGGCATTAAAATACAGCTTGGAATTTCCTTTTCTCTGTGAAAATGAGAATGTGGGCTGAGGTTGTATTTGAACTCAGACCGTAGAATTGTGCCCTGAATGTGTTTACCCAATTTCATTAAGCTATTTGAATATTCAACCCAGTTATCTCATTACCACCAAACAAGCTTACAAACAGAATGTCAAACAACTGGAATGCTCAATCTCACTCCACTAAGATATTCAACACTTCCCAGCATGAGAAAAAGCAGAAGTGCAAACAGTGCAATTGTGAAAGAAAACATGCAGATTCTTTGTTTTGTCTGGTCATGACAAATGTTAATAAATGACTACTGGAAAGAGGTCCACTATTGCAACGCTATATTTACCATGCTTAGAAAAGGAGATAATTTCTTCTTCTTCTTCTTCTTCTTCTTCTTCTTCTTCTTCTTCTTCTTCTCCTCGTCCTCCTCCTCCTCCTCCTCCTCCTCCATCTCCATCTCCATCTTCTGGTTTTTAAACATTAGACTTAACTAAAAGGCGATCCAAATTCCCAATCGCTCAAATGATGAGGACAAGAATAGCCTCCTTCCCCAAAGGGAAGTCATCCAAAATTTCATATCAGTGACTGTTTAAGGCAAGGGTGAATTCACTTAGCCCTTGAGCCCCTGACAGCTACTTAAAAATGTCTGCATGTGTTGGTCCTATGTACATCAGTGATACCATTTAAGGAATGGGTGTTGCCAGTCTGTGTTCAGATCACATGTGAATTCCTCAGGAGCCTCTATAACACCCATTTATGTGTTCATTCAATATGTGAATGGGAAGACAGTGAGACCACCACCACCTCAACAATGCTTCTCCTTTGCTCATGGGCCTTCTGGCCATGCCCTACCCAGCAGCCACACATATAGCAATAGTGAAAATAGGACCCTATGGATACATAAGCCCATGTATCCATGGGCAGAATCCAGTGGGGCACTTACACTCCCGATTCTCTTGTGCCCTGAAGATTCTGTTGCACAAGCGGTAGGTCCTGTTGATCCCAGGAATTGGTAGGGTGTAAGAGAATCGGTGGAGGATAGTTGGATTCTGCGCTATGGCTTCTCCACCCAATCAGGAGCCCTAATTAGTTATGGTTCCTAATTGGATGGAAGAGCCGTATGCACATATGGCTGTATACATGCATGGCTCCTTTTTCACAATTGGCAATGCATGGCCACCCAGGCCTTGACTGGTGGCTCTCATCAGCAGAGGCATAGCCAGGAGGCTCTCTTTCACTCTATGTGTGAAAGGTATGAACACCCTTTATGGCTCTCGCCAGCTCACTGGTACTACTGGCAAGATTGTTATAAACAATGAAACAGGCATATATACTTGGTATGGATGTGAAAGGCACAAATCTGTTTGCTTGGTGGGGGGAGGGGGGGAGGAATGATTCCCCTGTGTTTATAACATGGGTGTAGTTGTCATGAAGTATATAAAATTACCCATGGGAAATGTATGTAAAGTGCATTGCTTTTTTGGGGGGAAAAAGTATCTTGAAAGTATCCATTAATCTTGGACGTTGTTGCTTCTCTGAGATCTCTTTGCTTCACTCCTAGTAAAACCTAAAATGGTATTCCTGCTGCCCATGGCCAGTCACATGAAACAGCTGCTGATCAGGATTTATGCGCCTGTTGGCAAATGACCCCAAAAGTATTTTGTGTATTGATGGGCAAATCCCATCCATCTCAACATGGAATGGGCTGGGTCTTTCTGAACCTTTCTGGAGGAGTCTCAGAAAAAGTTGGGCTTCTTCCAAGAGCTCCACAAAGACCTGCGAGTTCTGCTGCAGTCACTGGCCCTCTTCTCTGACGGTTTCTCTTCTACTCCACTTTCACTAACTTACCAAGTGGGTGCAGGAGGGCTTGCAAAAGTGGACTACTCACCCTAAGTTCCTGGCATTCTCCATGTTAGGCATAATTAGGAAAGGGATTGAGAATAAAACTGCCAACATCATACTGCCCCTATACAAATCCATGGTGCGACCACACTTAGAATACTGTATACAGTTCTACCCTAAAAAAAGGTATTGTAGAGCTGGAAAAGGTGCAGAAGAGGGCAACTAAAATGATCAAGGCGCTGGAGCATCTCCCCTATGAGAGAAGGTTACAGCAGCTGGAATTGTTTAGCTTGGAAAAAAGGAGGGTAAGGGGAGACATGATAGAGGTGTACAACATTATGCATGGTGTGGAGAGACATTTTCCTCCCTCTTTCACAGTACTAGAACTTGGGATCACACCATGAAGCTGATTGGTGGGAGATTCAGGACAGATAAAAGGAAGTACTTCTTCACACAGAGCATAGTCAAACTAAGGAATTTGCTACCACAGGACGTAGTGATGGCCACTGATTTGGATGGCTTTAAAAGGGGGTTAGACAAATTCCTGGAGAAAAAGGCTGTCAGTGGCTCCTAGTCTTGATGGCTATGTATGTGCTGCCTCCAGTACCACAGGCAGTGAGCCCATGTACACCAGTTGATGGGAAACATGGATGGGGGTGCTGTGCTCATGCCCTGCTTGTGGGTTCCTGGTCGACAGCTGGTTGGCCACTGCGTGAACAGAATGCTGAACGAGATGGACCCTTGGTCTGATCCAGCAGGGCTCTTATGTTCTTATGTTCTTATGCAACAGCTTAAAGTGCCAACACTGCCGGCAGGAACTCTGGGAAGTGTCATTTTAACCAGGTGGAATAAATAAAACAACACTTCCCAGAGTTCATATTGGCAATAGCCCTTGGTCCCCTTAGCTGTTTTTCTTTCCTCACAACTTATACTGCCATCCTAATCATGTCTACTCAGAAATAAGACCCATTGGGTTCAATGGGCCTTATCCCCTGGTAATTATGGATAGAATTGCAACCATAGCAAGTTTGTGGAAAGGAAACTGGCCAGGGAAGGGCTGGTGCTGAGCTATTATGAACTATTTGGGATTTCATGCAAAAAGCATGATACAAAAATCCATTGGCCACAGCCTAAAAGCGTCAGCCTCTAATGTTCTTATTGCCATGGTGTGTGAACTCAGATAATTTAAAAAGTGCAAAATAGATCAAATGGTAACTTTATTGGTCCAGCAAGCATGCAAATCACCCAGAGCACTTCATTAGACTCCTTTCCATTCTGACTTCTTTTAAATCTCTCCCTGCACCCCCCCCCCCGAATATCACAGCTCCACCGAACATAATGAATGCCCCTATTTTACAACACCATGGAATGTGCTTTATTTTTGCAGGAATGTGCTTCATTTTTGACATCTTGTTCCTGAAAACCTACCTAGGAATGTAATGTTGCTTGCAAACTGCAAGCTTGGGAATGCATACATAAATCTTTTTATTAAAAAAATACAGCCCATTTAGTTCTTTTATGTTTTCTTATATTCATTTCCTGTAACCATAGCCATTAAAGCCAGAAAAAAACCCCAGACAAAATAGATGAATGAATTTGAATCCCTGTAGCTGAGACAGATCTCTCAATAGAGATGTATTAAATAATTTCTAAAATCTCGTATTGTCTCATAGATTAGCTCTTCTTGCACAGTGGTAATAGGCTTCCGGAGACTGAAAGCAAAATCCCACGTTGTGTTTAAGGCATGGAATATTCTGCACACGACGTTTGCTTCCTTTTCTCTGATGAAGAAAACCTGGCTTGCTTGAAATTTCCTATATCAGTGTTAGGAATGGGCAGGGACAGTGAAATAAAGCTTCATGTATTTTATAGGAATAGATTCTTTCTCATAGGACTGACTTATTTTGCCTCATTTTTTTTTAATGTTTGCACACTTGTGCTACAGCTGAACAACATTTGCTTAAAATAAAAACAAATGGCTCATGGACAAAGCCAGGGAGCCAGGGCAAGTCTGATGGAATGAGGGCAGAATTTTAGAGTGGCTGTGTATCCTCTTATATACGTAGATAACACTTCTCTTTTTTAGAGGGCAGTCCTCTATTTGAATGGCTGCCAGAGGACAGTCCTCCAATTTGAAGACATCCGCTATTTGAATGGCTGCCTGGTCCAGGTCCACTATAGAGAACTATCAGAAGGTAGGGTTGGGTCTTGAAGTTGCCCATCAGCAGCATCTGGAGAGCAGACTGAGCAAGGCACATAGGTCATCTTGTCACAGTCTTCCACACTATGCTGAGATCTACTGTATTTCTATTTACACTGCAAGAATTATTTCTGAATTTGCATCTATATGTATAAATGAGCACATGCACTTTTTATTCAAATGGGTGTCCTCTTTCTTTGGTGATACGTTTCCTCTTTTTTGCCCATTCATAAGAAGCTACCTTAGCAGAATTTGGTAGTGGGATAGGACCTCAGTCTGTCACAAGCTGGTATGTATGAACTTTTCAGCAGGGCCAGCATTGGGTTGGCATTAAAGGGCACCCACCAAGGTCCACATTGCAGCAAGGAGCTCACTACTGACTCTCACAGCCCCCAGGCCCTGCTGGTGCTGTTCTTCCTTGCTGTCACCTCAGGGCACGTAACCCTTTTCCACTTGCCTCTCCCGCTGGTGGCCCAAACTGGGTCCAGAGATACAAGGAAACAAATGGGCAGCAGCCACAGTGGTGGTGAGGAGGTGGTGGGCCTGCTCAGAAAGTCCCCACCTCTCCAAAAGCATCCTACCCCAGGGCCCCTCAAAACCTAGAGCTGGCACTGCTTTTCAGACCAGTTGCCTGACAGAACATGGTTTTACTGGTTGCATCATTTAAATATGGCTGGCTGGCAACCACAATGTTCATGTGCAGAGTTTTGTAAGAATATCGGTCTGTCTACCTTTAGTTCAGTCATACTTCCCCCTCCCCCCCATATACAGTGCACTCACTGAAATAAAGCTAAAATCCAGGAGTGGCCTATCAAGTGGCTTTTCTTGAAGGTTAGCCTAGCCCCTAGGTGGCTGTACAGGCCAGCTTTTTGCAAGAGGCTCAATCAGTACTTGGGGTTAGATTATATGTTAGACCTACTTAAAGCAGACTCATTGAAATGAATGTGACGTAAGTTAGCCATGACTAACTTAAGCCCCATTCATTTCAATGGGACTACTCTAAGTAGGACTAACATTGGATACAACCTCTGGAGTCAAGGTTTTGTTTGTTTAATAAATCACATGTGTACATGTGTATTCTACCCTTCCTCCAAGAAGCTCAGGCCATCATATATTATAGTTGTGCCCACTTCATGCTCACAACCATCCTGTGAGGTGGGTATGGCTAAAACGCAGGGCCTGGCCAAGGAAGGGCTGTAGCACGTGCTCTAAATGCAGAAGGTCCCACTTGCAGTGAAAAGGGGTCCTGGGTAGTCAGGTGAGGAAAGATACCTGCCTGAAACCCTGAGGAGTTGCAGCCAGTCATTGGAGACTGTATGGGGCTAGGTGGACCAAGGGTCTGAATGGTTATAAGGAAGCCTCATGTGGTCAAGGATGCCCTTCCCATGAGCTTCATGGCTGAATGAGGATTGGAACCTGGGTCTTCCCCTTATAAACCCAACATGCTTATCTACTACATATCCTCCCTGAACCTGGTGCCCTCCAGGTGTGTTGGCATTGCTGGCTGGAGATGATGGGAGCTGTAGTCCAAGATATCTGGAGGGCACCAAGTTGGGAGAAGGCTTATCTACTGCATCTTGCTGGGTTCTCCAAAAGGTGCCAAGAGGAGGGTGTGGGATGGAACTGTGCAGGGCATGGCTGGCAGTCAAAATGGATGGATGGATAATCTAGAAGGCTACTAGCCCTAGGAGCCCCAGGACCTGGGAAGGGAAAGCTGCCCCTTTTTCCTGTTACCAGTAGTTTTCAGAACACAGCCGGTATGGTCTGGCATTATCAATCGGCATATTTTCCTGTTCCCACCTTTCCTTCCATTTGTGGAACAACTGCTCTGTCTTTCATTCATGTAAGAGAGTTTGTTGAGATGGGGCTGTCTGGGACTTGAGCTTTTATTGCTGTTAAAAATTCAACACCAAACAGGGATGAAATAGCAAAAGACAAAAAAGGGAGCAGGGGGAAAAGGGGAAAGAACCAGAAGTGTCATTTCAGTTCTCTGTATGTGTGAAGTCACAAGGGTCAAAGACCTGATGTTGACTATGTTAAAGCTAAAGGGCGGCGGCGGGGGGATTTTTACAGCATTGTTCCCCTATTGTAATAACTGGAGATAAGATTCTTCTGAGGAATGATCACATATGGTCTGCTGGTTTGCTTTCCCTAAAATCTAGGATCTAAATAGTCCTCTTGGGAGGGAACTGATGGCTGAGGATAAGGAGCAATTGCTTCTTCAAAACAGCCAGGAAAGTAAGCGGTACACCAAGGAGATTGTGAATGCTGTAAACTATTTCCGGCTATATACAATCCTTTTCCTTTGTTGTTGTTAAGTGCAATTTGAGCCATCTGTGTTGTACTGAAGGGAGAAGGTGTGATCAGCTTCTCAGGCTCCCAAGATCAGCTCCCCCCCTGCCCCCACTAAGAATGCTCCAGAGATCAGCACACACTAAGCTTGGCAAAGACCCAGACTAATAATGTCATAAATATTTCTAAACTTATATATGCAGACGGTGCGTAGAATAAAACTGACCCTATTCAAGGAAGGTGTTGTAACTGCATAGTGCCAGAGGGAACTGGATCATGGTTGCCCTGCCTGTCCAGCAGTGGCCTGAATATATAGAACCACTGTGCTATGGTGATGATGACTGATGTAGTGCAATCAATATACAGAATAACATCAGCAAAAGAAAAGGTTCCTGCCCCGAGGAGCTTACAACCTAAAACAAAATTCTGACAGTAATGAAGAAAACAGAAGAGGCAAGCGTAACAAGGGATGATTTTTAAAAAAATATATATATTTTGCAGAATTTTTGTCCTGCTCCTCCTATATTCTTCATTAATAGAACCAATCAACAAAATTTGGTATTTGACTTTCTCTGACCTGTAAGTCATAATCTGTTAGCTCCTTTTACACAAAGGGTGTGATCCATCTCATTATAATCAATGGCCAAAGGGAAAAAAGGGGAAAATCCACTGAACGTAATGGAGATGGATTGCATTCAAGGACTCAAAAAAGCAGCAGATATTGGCAGCCAGATGACCTACTCACAATGCTCTCACACATGTCATTTGGGATACACTGGCCAATTTGATGAAAATATTGAGAGAGAGAGAGAGAGAGAGGAAGCTACAGCTAATTGAAAATAAGCTTGCAAAGAAAAGCCATTGTAACTGTAAAAGTAACTGGAAGGGGAAAGGAGCTGGAGAAAACGATAGCCATTAAAGAAGAAGGGGGGAAAAGTCAACAAGGCAAAATGAGTCTGTTTCAAAACTTATGAATTAAAGGAAGAAATAGTAACACTACTAATCATGCATGGCCCAGCCTTATGAGCCATGGTAAATATAGTATCATAGAATCATAGGGTTGGAAGGGGCCTACAAGGCCATCAAGTCCAACCCCCTGCTTAATGCAGGAAGCCTGATTCCCAGATGGTCTCCCATCCAAGGACTAACCAGGGCTGACCCAGCTTAGCTTCTGAGATCAGACGAGATCAGGCGCTTAAACAGCTTGCAACATAGGATCAGGAATACAAGCGTCTGTGCTTACTCAAGGTGCAAGGTGTCCCCTCCTGCCACTGCTGGGAGCCAACCTGAGCCTACGCACCAGCACAGGAGTGCTGGACAAATGGCTTTTAAAAGGACAGAGGCATGTAGGAGAGAGGCAAGAGGTGGCTGCTGGCCCAGCATCCTATGGACCAAGAAGCTAAGAAAGAACACAGGGACAGCCCTTCATCATGTTGCCCTGGAGACACGATTCCATTGCAAGAGGACCAGAAGAAGACCTCTTTGACACCAGGGAGGGATCACAGCTCAGTGGCATTAGCGCACCGACTCTGCTTGCAGAAGGTCACAGGTTCCATCCATGGCATCACCAGTTAGAATGATCAGTTGTAGACATCTACTGGAGATCCTCCAGTTACAGGGGAACAATACTGGGCTAGATGGATAAATGGTCAGATCAGGTGTAAGGCAGCTTTCTATGACCCACTTGCGGTATTATGGACATTACTTTAGCTGGCCTGGCATGGAGCAAACTACTTTTAGCTCAAGCTGTTTCACAGAATCCTCCAGAGCCCTTGAATCAAACATACAAGTCATTCATTTCTATACTTTTTCTTAGGAAAGCAAAAAGGCCAAGGCTAGTTCTTTCTATTTTACTATAGCCGTGGCGCAGAACCTCTGGCCTGGGTGCCAAATACACCGCCCAGGTCACAATGCAGTGCTCCAGGGTTTCCCAGATGGCCATACTCCTTTCCCCTGACTAGCTATCATTTGTAGTTCCCCAGCTTTTGTGTAGTTTCCCGCAGTCTTAAAAGTTGAAATGCTCCTCCTGAGGCTTACTGTTAAGAAGAGCTTGAACCAAAAAGATGCTTGTGCTTTTTTGGCCCCACCCCTTTTGCCTTTAGCCCCACCCACCACTGGAATGTGGTCCCTGAAAGCTTCTCTGAAATGGAATTTGGCCCTCAGGCTGACAGAGGTTCTGCACTCCTGTATTATAGCGTTGGTCATCCTCAGTCAGTACCTTATTAAAAAGTTCACCACTCTTCCTATATAAGCCATGCCAACTCCAGGAGCCACCATTTCTCATGCCCGAGCCCTTGGTGTCGGCTTGCATGATTCCCACAGCAAAAGTATTCATTTGCAGCAGGACTGTTATTTTGCACCAGTGTAAAAGGCAGCCAGTGTGTAAGGAACAGGGCGGCGAAATTCAAAGCATGTGCAACCGAACAGGATCCTAGTGGAGGAGGGAAGATTGTCTGGTTTCATTTGGTATTTCCATAAGTTTCTTACAGCACGAAAAGCTGAGCAACTCAAAATAGTAGCCTTGGCAATCACAGTACCCTTGCCGTGTTTATTTCCTTTCCACTGACGTGCAGTAAGTTTCAGTGGGTTGGAGCAGTCTACCAAGCAAAACAATCGTCTCTCATTCTGACTTGGGTATATACAAAGTTTTCAGCTTTTCCAAAATCCAGTTCAATGTGCCATTGAACAATACAAGCCAAATTCCCCGGGCAGTTGCAGCCTTTTTATATCCTCGCAGCAGCACAGAGCAAGATTCAAAGCCAACTGATGATCTTCCTTACATAAGGATTTTCTGATGCCATAAGGCCTGCACTGCCTGCTCTACATCACCTTCCTGAGCACCCTTCAGCATACGAAGCAGCACCATAGGAGAAGGGAGCCTCGCTCCTCTGCAATTCCTGATGGATGGCATCTGCAGCAGCTCATTGAAGTCCTGAGGCAACTAAGACGTTCCTTTGGATTCACTGGCATCAAGTAGTAACAAGCATGGCACGTGGCCAGCTCTTTAGCTTCTCCTTTACAAGTTTCAGTCCTTCCTCAAAGGCAGACCCTGCCGGTTTTTGGAGAAACAACATTGCATAATGTTATGGGCATTTTACAGCTAATGCCCATCAATGTGGCTCGCCACTTACAGCTTGCAAATGTAATCTTCCCAAAGCCATTTCTTTGGAAACTCCCAAGTCGAAGGAAAACCAAAACCATAAGACAAATCTATTGTTAGGGGTGTGGTACAAATGTGTGACAACAAGAATATTCCTTAGAGAATGAACTCTGTGTAAGGCAGCCTTTCCTAAAGGAGTGCCCCCCAGAGGTGTTGGACTACAACTCCCATCATTCCCAGCTGAGGTGATGGGAATAGTAGTCCAACACCGCTGGAGGGTGCCAGGTTGGGGAAGAATGGTGTAAGGTAATCATGCTTCAATCTATGGGAGCTGAGAAGTCCATTTTAATAATGGTGGGATCAATATGTTTAGATATGAAGTGATTTGTTGGGGGCATCTGTTGTTAATAATTGTGCTGCCCTTGAAGGCACCCTTTAACTAAATTACAGCTGGATGTGCTTCCTAGAAAATTAAATCTTTCCTCTCTGTTTCAAAAGAGCTCAAATCTCCCTTAAAAAACTCTCTCTGCAGAATGCTCATTTCCTTCCAAATACTATCTATTCTCTCTTTTCTCTGCAAACTCCTCAAGCATGCGGCATGTGCACCAGCTGCCTTCATTTGATAATCCCCAACTTTGAGTTTTCGCACCTTCCACTCCACTTAAGCAACTCTTATCAGACTCCTGGCAGTACCTTGTGGGCAAAATGGGCCTACCTACCTCACAGGGTTGTTGCAAAGACAAACAAGAGAGACTGTAAGGATTCTTGCCAGTTATAAATATTATTTAAATGATTCCTGTTTGGCTTCTCCTGTCCAAATGTAAGCATGCTTCCCATATATATCATTTCAACTGATCTCTATGTGTTGCCTTCAACATTTGCAATCATACTGTCTTCTTTAACTCCTTTATCTTCAGCCTTTCCTCAAGTTCAATGAATACATGGATGAGAAGGGGAATCAGGATTGGGTCCACTATCCCTGCTCCCAACCCCAACACATTCATCTGAAGGTCTAAGAGTGTCTCTACACAAGTGATTTATTGCATACTCATGGTCACTCATGGAATTTTGCAGGTCCTTTACATGATGCCATCAACCTCCAGGACGCCTTGTGTATTTTTCCCCCTTTATTGCGCTTTCAAAAAGATTGGAGATAAACTAGTAATAAAAGTAATGGCACCATATCAACTGTGTGTAATGCCAACTTAGCCGCCATGAACTTGCCAAGGAGAAGGTCTATCCTTGATTCAAACCATGTGTCTCTTGATCACCAATCGGCGAGAGAAGAGAGTAAAATGCCTCCCTGCAATGAAGGGAGACAGAGCTAATCCTCCACTCCACCAAGCTCAGAATCAACATCCTCTGTTGATTCAGAGCACCCCATTAACTTCAGTGGGGCTTACTTCTTCATTATTATTATTATTATTATTATTATTATTAACATTTCTATACTGCCCCATAGCCAAAGCTCTCAGGGTGGTTTACAGAAGTTAAAACATTAAAATACAATATACAAAATTTTAAAAGCTATTTACATAAAAGCACACAGATAACATACACAAACAACATATGACTAAAAACAACTTTGAACAACTTATGACTAGTCAGTCATAACTAGATACATCCAGGACTGATTAAAACTCATTACGTGCTGCCAAATGCCTGGGAAAAGAGATAGGACTTAACCTGGTGCTGAAAAGATAACAATGTTGGTGCCAGGAGGACCTGGAACTGACAAGTAAGTGTGTCAAAGGCTATATACTTACAGCATGATGTTATGTCTACTCAGAAGTGAGTCCCATTGACTTCAGTGGGGCTTACTCTCAAGAAAGTGTGCTGAGGGCTGCAAGGAAACAGTACAGCACAAGTTAAGTGACCAAAGCAAGACACCCCCCCCCCAGCTCCTTTGCACACATGCCAGGGAGGAAGGGAGGCACTTCCTCTATGCAAACCACATGTCTGCTGTATAGAGAAGCCCATCCTAATCCCACAAAGAAAGTGAAAGCAGAGAGCCCTGGAAAGGATGTGGTTTTTGGTTTAATGTAGAGACACCCTCTATCAGAGATGACAAACCTCTTTCAGCCCAAGGGCCCAATTCAGTCTCAGAGAAACCCTTGGGGGCCGCATTCTAGTGGTGGGTGTGGTCAAAGGCATTAGGGGTGGGGCCAAAAATGCCAGCATATTGCTTAATGCTCTTACTGCCAGTCGCTAAGCCTTAGGAGAGGCATTTCAACATTTTAGAATGAGGTGAAAAACTATGTAAAAGCCAGGAAACCCCCAAATGATACATAGTCAGGGAAAAGGTGGTGGGACCAGGGGAAGGGGCCAGGCCATCCAGTGAACCCTGGAGGGCTGGATTGGGACCCCAGGCAGGCCGGATTTGGCCCACAGGACTGACGTTCAACACTCCTGGTCTAAATAGAGCCAATGCACATACAACGTAAGGAGCAACCCTAAGCAAGTTTACACAGAAAAAATGCCTACAATCCAGCTATGCTGGCTGGGGCATGCTGGGAGTTGTAGGCCTTTTTTTCTGTCTAAACTTGCATAGGATTGCACCCTTAATGTATTTGGATCAGGGAACCTGGCTTTTGCAGGATTCCCAAGCACACAGAGGGGGTCTACATGAAGTCTCTTCAGACCTTCAACTGAGTAATGTGATCTGAATTCTCCCCTCTATTTCTTGAACATGTGAAAAGGGCTCTTGGGCTCCCTCAAAATGGTTACATCCTGGTTTTCTCTCCTCTTTCTTCTTCATCCTCGCTACTTCACTACAGATCCCTCAGGCTTCCATACCTGCTTGGCTCTCTGATTTTCTAAGCATATGTACTCCTCTGTGGCTGTTTCATAGTCTAACACTGCAGCCTTCTCTCAACAGAAGACCACAGAATACCATTTTATTTTCCCAGGTATTTTAACTTATAAACTTTAGACCTTTTTAGAGTTTTTAGCTCTCCTGTGTCAATCTTTTCCTGTGGGTGAATTTATTTATTTCTGTTCTATTTTATGCCTGTATTTTTATGTTTTTAAAATCTTATTGTTAACTGCCCAGAGAATGATAGTTATTAGGCAGTATACACGTGTTTTGAAATAAATTAAATAATAATTACTTCTGAATAAGCAGGCACACGATTATGCTTCATGTTACCATTTCAATATGTAGATTTTCCTCAGAACTCATTTTCCACCCTTCATCTTCCAATGTTTATTTATTCCATTTCATTTAAAATATTTCTTGGCCGCCTTTCAGGGCAGAAGCCCTCCCAAAGGCAGCGAGCAGCAATAAAACACATAAAACCAGTATGATATTGAAAAGGATAAAAACACAATAAAAACAGTGAGAATGCAATAAAAGCAGCAATAAAAATAAGAATAAATGCTGCCTTGTTTATCCACGGAGAACTGAAGTCTCTTACTCTGCCTTTTGCGCTAATGCTTAGAGAGCAATCCTATGGCTCTCAGACAGGGCCTGAGAAGCCGTGGGGTACTGGGGATTTCTCCTTCCAAGGCTGTAGACAGAGTTACAGCTGCTGAGGGGAAAATCCCCACTCAAATTCCTTCCATCTCACCCCTACCAGCCACAGCGGAAAGCAGGTCCTTGGTGGCTCCTCTCCTGAGATCACTGTTGTTACCTCGGAAGAGGATGGGGAGGGAAGAAGGTAGACGTGCTAGTAGGCAGGGAGGGGAGCGGAGAGGAGAGACTGTGGATCCACCAGACCCACAGGCCTCTTGGCCTCCACCCCTGCCCCCAGACAGGCAGGAGGATAGAGGCTGTAAAAGCCTCTGTTGCTGCTCTCGCCCTGCCTGGCCCTTGGTGCATTAATAGGTCTCAGGTCACCAGAGATTTAGAGAGCTCTGGTAACTTCAGTGTCTCAGGAGCTGTAGGATGCTGCAGAACTCCACCGAGGCTCTGGCCTCTGAGGAGGAGACCCAATGATGGATCTCCCCAACCTTACTCCCGGAGTCCTTCCCAGCTGCTGCAGGAAGCTCTTCGGTGGTGCCCTCTCCTCTTGAGGTTGGGACTCCAACCTCGGGAGGGAGGCAATGGGTATATTTGAGGTGGGCAGGGAGGGGAGAGGCCATTGCAGCTGCTGGATCCAATGGCCTCTCAGCCCCTGTTCTCACCCCTGACAGAGAGAGCAGAGGCCCATCTAGTGAGAAATACCGTTTAGGAGGATGGAGAGACTGCAAAAGCCTCCATTGCTCCCCCTGTCCTGCCAGCAAGAGCCCGGCAGATCTTTAGATGTATGAAGGGCTCCGAGATCAGAGCTCTCATAGGATTGCTGTCTTAAGGCAAAATCCCATATATGTTTAGACAGAAAAAAGTCGGACAACTCCCAGCATGCCCCAGCCAGCCATGCTTCCTGGGGGATGCTGGGAGTTGTAGGACTTTTTTTCTGAACATGCATAGGATTGCACACCCTTAATGTCTGTGCATACACATAGTAGACAGGAGGAGGATTGGGAATAGTTTTAAAAGGCTGGTCATTTCCTATTTAGAGCAAACCATTTTATGAGTCTGTTTTGTAACTCAGAACATTTCTCTTATCCTCCAAGTTGCTTTCCCACTTTAATTAGGATAAAGACTAATTTGTTGTTCAGTCGTTCAGTCGTGTCCGACTCTTCATGACCCCGTGGACCATAGCACTCCAGGCCTTCCTGTCCTGCGCTCTCTCCCGGAGCGTGCTCAAGTTCATATTCATTGCATCGGTGATGCTATCTAGCCATCTCATCCTCTGCCGTCCCCTTCTCCTTTTGCCTTCAGTCTTTCCCAGCATCAGGGTCTTTTCCAGGGAGTTTTCTCTTCGCATTAGGTGGCCAAAATATTTCAGCTTCAGCTTCAGGATCTGTCCTTCCAACGAGCACTCAGGGTTGATTTCCTTTAGGATGGACTGATTGGACCTCCTTGCAGTCCAGGGGACTCGTAAGAGTCTTCTCCAGCACCACAGTTCGAAAGTTCGGCGCTCACAGCCATACATTACTACTGGGAAAAAAGACTAATTAGCCTTATTAAAATGGTAAACCTAATTGGCAATCAGTTCTGTGGGGAAGGAAAGGAGAAGCTAGTCATCTATTTTGTACTTGCCTGTTGATTAGGAAGCATATGCTCCTTACAGAAATGTACATAAAACCAAGACCCTGATCATGCAAGCATGATTAATGCAGTTATGCCACTGAAGCACATGGAATTACTCATGTTAAGCAAAGGTTATTCATGTAGGTAAATATTTATATATGAAAAACACACTCCTTCAGAGGATTACTGTTTTAAAGACTTCACAGTAACAAAATCGTGCATTCTTGAGGCTGCTTTCAAAATCACTTTCAAACATCCTGTTAATTCCCACACCAGAAATATTTCTGATTACTATATTCATGAAGAAATATCTGCCAAAGAATATGCTGAGTTCAAAATAGGTTAATTCAAGATACGGTAATGCCGCAAATACTACACGGGTTAGAGTTTGTGCAAACACCATGTCCCCGCTTAACAGGGGACCCCTTCTGTGCTTGTTGGGTGGGGGTGGGGGCAGGTTGGAGTGCAAGATAATCCTTCCCTTGGGCATTCACTCAAGAGCTTACTGTCTCATTCACTGGTTGGCTGTACCGTAGTTCAGGCACCACCCTAGGAGCCATTCAGCTGGGTTGGTTGGTTTCTGGGGGCAGGATTTCTAGGCAGACATGGAGGAGAACCTTCTCCTTCTGGCCCACTCCCCAGCTATAAAGTAGGGGCCTGGATAGGGTGGCCACTTGTGAATAATCAAAAAAGAGGAAATGCATTACCCAAAAAGAGGGCAAAAGCAGATATAGATTTGCATGAAATTTAAATATGCTAATTTATATGTATAGATGCAAATTTAGATACGTCTTGCAGCTAACCAGAGACTTTTGCAAGGCTGCACAGGAATAAAACACCCCCACCAAAACACTACAAAACATGTCTATTCTCTTTGCTTTCCCCTGACTGTTTTTAAAGGATACCATTTATGGAAGTTGACCTCAAAGCCTCGCAAATGTAAATCACTTGTCCTAGTTATCAGAGGTTTCCAAAAATAGTTAATTGTAATTAAATCAATGTAAAAACAAATTAAGGACGACATACTTGGGTTACCCAATATGGCCATTGCGACTTAACTGGGGAATTTTATAAACAATATTTGCAGCTTAAGCAGGAAAAAAAAGCATAGACCATACCAGATGCTAGGGTGGGAGAAAAGGGATGTGAGTGTAGTGTGCATCATAGGAAGCAATGCCATCCTGGGCCACAAACCTCTTTCAGCCACTGGTTGTTGTTGTTGTTGTTGTTCAGTCGTTCAGTCGTGTCTGACTCTTCATGACCCCATGGACCATAGCACGCCAGGCCTTCCTGTCCTGCGCTGTCTCCCGTGCTCAAGTTCATATTCATTGCATCGGTGATGCTATCTAGCCATCTCATCCTCTGCCATCCCCTTCTCCTTTTGCCTTCAGTCTTTCCCAGCATCAGGGTCTTTTCCAGGGAGTTTTCTCTTCGCATTAGGTGGCCAAAATATTTGAGCTTCAGCTTCAGTGTCTGTCCTTCCAACGAGCACTCAGGGTTGATTTCCTTTAGGACTGACTGATTTGACCTCCTTGCAGTCCAGGGGACTCGTAAGAGTCTTGTCCAGCACCACAGTTCGAAAGCATCAATTCTTCGGTGCTCAGCCTTCCTTATAGAAAGTGTGCTTCCTGTATTGGTACTGAGGGTGATGTGCTCAAGTTCCCATGTGTTCTGTAAACAGGCCCTTTTGTGCAAAATGCCTTTTTTTCATGGTTTCCCATCACCACTGGCACTGCCTGTGAATATTAAGTGTGCATGACATGGGGCCAGAGATAATAGCCCCATGCCACAAGAGTTGTAGTTGTAGCTGGGATTTATGTACTGGTGCCTGTGTGTTGTGATTTGATGCTAGGGATAGGTGAGAATTTCATTTCAGTTTGGTTTTGATAAGAATTTACCAAAATTTGCAATGTTTGCCATATTTGGCACAAAAAGAACTTGAGGTTTAAACAATTTGAAGCTGGGAGAAACTTAAACTGAGAGATTCATCCATCCAGGCCCAGGGCTTTGAATGTTTTGCTCTTAAAAGTCTAGGGTTAAACCCCTGGGTATTCAATAGGAATGTGAGAATAGGGATGGACAGACGCACCTCCACCCAGTTTAACAAGGCACTTGCCGGGCAGCTGCTGTCCACTGAACCACCCGAGCACTCAGCAAGCACTGCGGGGCTGCCCATCCTCTTAGTAAACTGCCATTTTATGTAAAAATGGCAGCTCAGGGTTTTCCAGATATGTAATGTTACGTAAATGGTGGCCACAAGGGGGCCATTTACGCAGAATTACTGGCATAAATGGACCACTCATGCCTGTAATGTTGTGTAAATGGTCCCTTTACAGCCACCGTTTATGTAACATTACCTATCTGGAAAACCCCAAGCCACCATTTTTATGCAAAATGGTGGCTTGCTAAGGGGATGGGCAGCTGCCAGGCACTTGTGGACCATGTGAGCACTTGGTGAGCGGGTCCGGTGGCAGCAGTTTGGTGAATGGGGCCTGGGAGGCCAAGCGGGGGAAGGGGGAGTCTGTCAGACTCCACCCCCTTCTCGGACTCCCGCAAAATCCCTATGTGTGAATTAGGGGTGCTGGAGAATTTCGTGATGGATTAAAATGAGCTCGGATTTCTAAGAATCTGACCTGTGGAATCTGCTGCGGAGTGACCCCCTCAGGCCGTGCGGAGTCCATGGACTTTCAGATGATTTTTTTTACTTTCCCGAAATTTACGCATATAAATGTGTAGAAAAATACGTACGTTTCTGCTGAGGAAACGTTGAATGGAATGGGAGTCAATACACTAAATGTTACGTACGGAGGTAAATTATGTAAATACTTATGTAAATACTTACGTAAATATTTACGTAATTATTTCCGTATTTTTCCTCATGACGAAAAAAAATATTTGCATCCATCTGTGGGTGGATGATGGAAGGAAAGGCACCTGACAATCTGCGAAACACAGACGGAGTGCATTTTACACAGTCTGTACATCCCTAGTGTGAATCATCAAAGCTTGAGCTTGCTGAAGTTCTCTGAATTCCATCTCAAGGCTCGTTCTGACTCAAGTTCATATCAGATCCTGAGCTTCGTTTTTTCTTTTTGCATGAAAATCCGTGTGTATTTTCGTGCATGTTTGTTTCCCCAAATGTATGCATCTTTGTGCGCAATTGTGCACAACTTTGAAATGTATGCGTTTTATAAAGTGTATTTGTGCATTTTTTGAAAGTATGCATTTTTCCATGCACATGTTTCAAATGTATGCAAGCTGTCAAAGACATTTCCTTTGGTCCGTAAATCACACTGCAAGCTCGGAAATATACAGACATCAACCACACATTGTGTCTGAGCCTGTGCTCCTTCCGGATGATGTGACCTGGGTAAATCCTGATAAAAAAAAAAAACTGAAACAAAGTTCTCATACTTCCCTAGTATTCAGCCATACTAGTACTGCATTAGGGCTGCCAACTCTTTTTTCCTGACAGGCTTCTCATCTTTAACAGCTATATGCCAGGCAGGTACGTCATGGTCCTCTCCGTGCTAGGAGTAGCTGTGCCTCCTGAATTTGGATGGTGCGGATGGATGAGAATTTCATTTCAGTTCATTTTTTATAAGAAATTACCAAAATTCACATATTCTTCATATTCTGGATGGAAATAACTTCTTGTTTTAAAAAAAATAATAAAATGCAGGCAAAAGTGAAACTGACAGAATTGCCTATTGGGCACTGGGTTAAACCATATCCTCTGCTTTGTCATGGCAATGCGGGTGTGGTGGTGGTTGACACCAGGGTCGCTATATTTTAAATCCTCCCACTACTGTAGTCAATGGGAAGGAATTTCCCTGCACCAGGTCTGGGGGTTGTAGTAAACCTCCACTGGTTGCAGGGGCACGGCTGTTGACTGAAGAGGTACAGAATCTGGCACAAATGTGCTCCTCCCCTGAGTTGCCCATGACTCTTCCCTATTTTAGCCATTCTGCCGGCATACCTTCACCGGTGGAATAGCTTTGCTGGCTGAGTGTTCCTCCAGCACAGGGCAGGGCTAGCAACTTGTGGCCCTCCAAATGTTTGGCCAACAATTCCCATCAGCCCTAGCCAGCAGAGCCAATGATGAGGGATGATGGGAGTTGTAGCTCAAAACATCTGGAAAGGGCTGAAAGTTGCCCACCCCTGCTCTATCCTATCTGGGGTGTTCCATTGGCGTATTTTTTGTGGTGGTGATGTATTATGCATTCTGCCACCATGGAAGGGCTTCCAGCGAATCCTCTGCTAGCATATCTTCAGTATAGGAGAGTGTCCTAAAATGGAATCACTTTGCAATCACTTTTCTCAGGGGCACTCACTACAAAGGGGTAGGAGAGAATGGAGAGCAACCCCTCTGCTGTTTGTAAAAGGGGTATCTGCATGCTCTCCCACCCCTATTCCCTTTTTCTATTGGTTAAAAAATAATGCATCTTTGCCTGGAATCTCATTATGTATGGACAACAGTTAGCGGCTAAAAAACAGAATGAAAATCAATACCAAAGAAGATTTGTGTCTTTTACAATAATGGAGTCTGGATCAGACCATTCCTTTAGCACAAAAATAATTATTTTCCTAAAGTGATGACAGATTTGTAATCAGAAGGAATAGTGTCTCCAAAAATTAAGTTAATTGTTTACACACGACATCCATTTTTCCTGATATTTGCAAGTACAACTGTTGCCCCTTAATGCCCATATATCGGGTTGATCTGAGTAACAGTGGTCATTATTAACATCCACCAAATGGGGAGGGGCTGTAGCTCAGTGGCAGAGGACATGGCTGAGCCGAGCCCAGGGTCAATTCCTGGTAGGACTGGACTGAAACCCTGGAGAACCACTACCAGTCAGTATACACCAGAAGTGTCGAACCTCAGGCCTGAGGGTAAAATCCAACCTGCCTGGGGTTCCCCAGATGGACATGCCTGCTCCCCCATGTTGCCAGGTGGTTCCTGCTTCTTCCACCCTGACACCTGTTGTTTGGAGGTTTCCTGGCTTTTGCTTAATTTCCTCCCCAGTGTAGAACATAAGAACATAAGAAGAGCCCTGCTGGATCAGACCAAGGGTCCATCTAGTCCAGCATTCTGTTCACAGGGGCTAACCAGCTGTTGACCAGGAACCCACAAGCAGGACACGAGCACAACATCACCCTCCCACCCATGTTCCCCAGCAACTGGTGTACATAGGCTTACTGTCTCTGGTACTGGAGGTAGCCCATCACCATCATGACTAGTAGCCATTGATAGCCTTTTCCTCCAGGAATATGTCCAGCCCCCTTTTTAAGCCATCCAAATTGGTGGCCATCACTACATCTTGTGGTAGCAAATTCCATACTTTAACTATGCCCTGTGTGAAGAAGTCCTTCCTTTTATCTGTCCTGAATCTCCCACCAATCAGCTTCATGGGATGAGCCCTATGAGAAAAATGCCTCTCCTGAGGCTAAATTACTGGCAGTAAAAGCATTAAGTAAAACATTTTGGCCCCATTCCATTTTACCTTTGGCGCCGCCCACCACTGGAATGTGCCCCCCCCAGTTTCTCCAAAATTGAATTTGGCCCTCAGGCTGAAAGAGGCTCAACACCCTTAATGTAGTCAATACTGATTACTGACTTAGTTGGACCACTAGTTTGAGTTGGTATAAAGCAGTTGTTATGTTCTATTCTGGCTACCTCGAAGTGCTTTGTTAGAGATCTGGAAACTGTATTTAGCTGGGACTTATGAATTAAATTAACACTGAAGTGGCACAGAATTAGAAACAATGATGGAATAGGGATACATGCCAGGGATGTATATTTTTTGTGGTTCAGAGGAAAGCCATTATATTTGTTCCCCCTTCTATTATACTTACACTTTGGTGAAAAAATGTTCCTTTCAGCCTAATAGTTGAAGATATATATCACTCATAGTTGTTTAAGTTATGACCACATTGTGGGCACAGTCCATTGTACATTTCTCATTGAAATTAAAGCCTAGGGGAAGTTGCTAGCTGGTTATGCCCAGAAGCAACTGCTGTAAATGGCCTTCCTATTTCAGAGATCCATAATACCTTTTGGCCAAGATCCAGAATACTAAAATGATATGCACTGAAAATTCTGTGCTGAGGGGAAAAAATATGGCAATTAGGCTCATTTTGAATGCATATGAGCCTACTATTTATGCTTAAGAGAACAGGAAGAAATAATCCTGCTTTATTTTACCTTTTATAAATTGGATGGTACAGTTAGGAGAGGTAGTAAAGATGCAATAAGAAATATTGCAGGGAGTGCTCACTGGTACCATGAAGTTGGAGAAGTTGGGATTGACTCAATGGGACAGCTACTCCACCCCCCTCACAATGTTCTTTATGTAAAGTAGGGATGTATGAGAAATGTGTTTCAGTTTGTTTTTGGCCAGAATTTCTTCAGTTCGTGCCACCTAGAACCTAACACAGACTCAGACACAAACTGCAGTCTGAAGTCTGTACATTTTCGAGCTTGTGATACAATCACGGAACAAAATGCATTAAAAATGTACATGAAATAATGCGTACTTTTGAAAAATGCACACAAACACACTTTAATCGATGGGAGAAAATGCATACATTTAAAAAATGTGCACAACTGGTGTGTACTTTTGGAAAAATGTGCATGAAAATGTGCATGAATTTTCATGCAAAAAGAAAAAACCCCAAAGCACACGACCTGATACGGACACGAGTCAGAACAAACTTCCAGGCAGAATCTGCAGAACTTCAATGACTTTGGGTTTTGTTGATTCACACATCCCTAATGTAAAGCACCTCAACAAATACCTGCTGTGCACAGCCTCCTTCTGCAGCCAATTTCATGACTGAATTGCCCTTGCCATCAAGATGAGTCCTTAATGTTTAACCTAGATTTCCTTTCATATTTGTATCCTCGGTAGATAAGTGAGGAAATTGCTCCCCTCCACCCATCTTTCTGGCATCCTTTCAACTACTAGACAGTGGCCAACATCTCTCTCTGCATTTTCTCTCTTTAAGCTAGGCAAATTCTTTACTCCTTTTTCTTAAGCCTTTCCCCCCCATTTAGACTTATCCTTCTTTAAATCCAGGAGCACCATTGAGAAAGGGGGAGGGGAAAACAGTGGCCCTTCAATGTTCCAGACCATGCAGGCTTATTCATCAGGACCATCTAAATCTCTGGCTATTGTGAAATATTAAAAGTAACTACAATATGTTTTCTCCTTCTCTCATAATACAAGAACATCATGGGTCATCCCATGAAGCTGAATGGTAGGAACGATGGAATTAATTACCACAAGATGTAGTGATGGCTGCCAACTTAGATGGCTTTAAAAGGGAGCTAGATGGAGGATGAGGCTACCAATAGATACTAGTTATGTCAGCTATACATTGCCTCCAGTATCAGAGGCAGTAAGCCCCTGTATATCAGTTGCTGGGGGCTTTTGCCCTCATGGCCTTCTTGTGGGCTTCCCGCAAGCACCTGGCTGTCCAATGTGGGAACAGGTTGCTGGACTAGATAGCCCTTTGGTCTGATCCAGCAGGGCTCGTCTTCTGTTCTTAAATGCTCTTAACATACCCTGTTCTTTTGCAATTAATCTTGACTATATTCAACCATTTCCCTTTTTTTAATCCTGCTGAGAATCTTGCCCTCCAGTGAAATCAGAAAACCAAATCAGATGACTCTGGGATCATTAATTATTTGGAAAACTTTACCACGCATGACTATGGGCCAAGTCAAACACGTGCTCTGTATGTGGTACATGCGCATAAGGGAGAGTGGGGAGTGGGGAAGAAGCCCCTTGCAGATGTTCATTGCACAATCAGAGAACTTGCATGGGTGCATGTGGTGTCACAGCAGCAGGCTCCACCACAACCTACACACATCCATTAGGATGTCTGTAAGGAATCCTTGCCTGTACAACTGTACCCACGGAGGGGGCTCTCTGTGTGATTGGGAACCCTTAGAAAGCAGGACGCCCAATCACCTGGCAAGAGGCTTCTGAGGATACTGCATATGGCAGCTTTCTATAGCTTGTCTAAGTAAGATCAGCACATGCAGCTGCCCTCCCACCCACTCCATGCATATGCACTAAATTCCCAAAGAACATCTGGAAAGGGCTAGAGAGAGTTTCTGATCATGCAGACAAGCCTAGACATGCACAGTTTATACTAGTGCTATGCTGAAAATTTCTACCACATTTTTTTCAACCATTCTCATTCAATTTGATAGAAAACAAATTGCTTTTGAAAAGAAATTCAATGGTGAAGGACATTTCGGAGAAATCCTCAGGGGTTGTGTTCAGGTTTGTTGTGCCGACCTTACTTAGAAGATGGCAGAGAAGTATGCACAAGTGGCCTGTCTTTCATTGTGCAGTCATCTCTCCGGCAGCCTGGAGCCCCCTTGGCTTCCCACACTTCAATTAAAGCCTGGGGGAAGACATCATGAGGTAACTCCTCTCATAGGGCTTTTTCAGATCAGGAAGCACAGGCAGCCTGGGAGGTTGCACAGCAACGGAGAGATGTGTAATAAAAAGAAAACACACACACTGAACCCTTGGCCACCTCGCATTGATTAGGTAAACTCAAAATCTTCACAAAAATACATTATAAAACACCCTGAGAATAAGGCCAAAACAATGGAAGCCTTTTTCATGGAGGAAGAAAACTCTCAGGAAATTGGAGGACAGATTTAGGCACAGCACCAGTTCCACCTCTTCTCTGGAGCTAGACACAACACTGCCCCCTCACACCTGCGTTGTGGTGGATGCAAAGTGGGGACCCATCAACACAGTTGATGCTTTTGCCACTTGCAGTGGCAGCACAACCCCCCCCACAACTGTTTTGAAAAAAGAAAGAAGCTGTGCTACAACCCCTGCCAAGGGTGAGCTCTACCTGTGAGAAACTGCTGAGAATTTCTCCTCTCCCTGGAGAAATTTGGTGAAATTGCCCCTGCATTTTCTCTACTCACAAATAGGATGGAGAATTTTGAGAGGCCATTTCTGCACAGCTCTACTTTGTACACATTTAGGGTCTGTTCACTCAAGCCCTATTCAGTCATTCTCTCTCCCTGCCCAACACACACACACACACGACTACCATGTTGGAAGGGTAAGAGTGGGGCTGAGCCTTTGGGCCCCACCCCCTCCTGCACATCCCAGTCACCATTCCTGCAGTCTTTCACATGTCAGGGGCTGAATTTCTGCAGCAGGAAGCCTTTTCTACTCAAGTAGGCACACCGTGCAATTTAGAACTCTGTTTTTTATGGGGTTCTGAATTGCATGGGGCACCTACTCAAACAGAAAGGTCTAGAAATTCACCCCTGACATGTAGAGAGCTCCCGTGAGAGGGAGATGTGGGAGGAAGCCGGGCCAATGGGGTTGTTTCTGTTCCCCCTCTCATGCAGTGGTAACCACATGGGAGAAGGGAAGAACAACTTAATAGGGCTTCAGTCTACTGAACATACATAAGTTGGGTGTAGGCCCTGCCACCACCATCCTGCTTGTCCTGTACATGCATTTGCTCACTCTGGATGTGTTGTATGAAAAGAGTCGGAGTCATAACTTCTTGGACTTTCACAAAAATCTAATACTGCCTTCCCCTACTTTTATTTAAGGCAAAAAGAAGATCACAGCCTTTGTTGTCCCTCATTAGTCTGCAATGAAAGTATTTTCAAAATTAAAAAAGCTTTTAAAAGTGATTTCCGAATTGGTATTTATGACTCATAAATAAAACCATCCCAAAGGGCTTTTATTAATGAATAACTGACCACAACCCATCAGAGAAGGTAGATAATGAAAAGGCTTAAAGAAATGAAAGTTAGGTACAGAATTTTAAAGAAAAAGCCTGGAGGAATAGCAAGTGATAAGGATAGGGAGAGAGAAAAATAGGTGAAAAAACAGATTCCACTTCCTTTATAGCGGGGAAGCCACTCATGGCTTTAGTCTATACACCTAAGGATTATGCCATAATTTACTGAACATTATTTATTATCCTGAGAATTATATTAAAAAGTATGGCTGGGGGGACCCTCTCTTCATCTTTTGGCCCGTATTGTAGTTTTCACTCCCCCTTCTTCCCTTTCCGATACAGACAAATTCAGCGAGTTTGGTTTTCCATGCCACTTTTAATGACCCAACTTTGATGTTCTCCACAACTGCTGACTTAAAAAATGTTTATAGCCCCAAGCAGTCATCAACTGTGTTTCCTCCTATGCTCCATAGTGACAAAATTGTTTATCCTCTTTAATCTCATCTGCTAGAGGTAGTGGAACAATTACGCCTCTGTCTTCTGGTAGCTACTAGTGGTGTTTATTCTAGAAAGTTCTGAGGAATGGCAGAACATGATACAGTAGGAGTGTGGTATCCCACCTTTCTGGCAAGAATCCCACAACTCAAATGCACAGAAAACAGCCCCACTCTAGTGCACACTAGGATGGGTGGGAATTTCATTTCAGTGTATTTTTTATAAAGAATTTCCAAAATTCTCAAATGTCTTCCTATTTGGCAAATATGAAGAACTTGAAATTTTTTTAAAAAATGAATGTGGGAGATACCAAAACTGACAGATTTGTCCATCCAGACTTGGGGCTTTGAGTGCTTTGCTCTTAGAAGTCTGGGTTTGAATCCCTGTGTATTCAACCATGTTTATGGTGCTCAGTTAGGGGTGTTGTTGTTCAGTCGTTCAGTCGTGTCCGACTCTTCGTGACCCCATGGACCATAGCACGCCAGGCCTTCCTGTCCTGAGCTCTCTCCCGGAGCGTGCTCAAGTTCATATTCATTGCATCCGTGATGCTATCTAGCCATCTCATCCTCTGCCGTCCCCTTCTCCTTTTGCCTTCAGTCTTTCCCAGCATCAGGGTCTTTTCCAGAGAGTTTTCTCTTCGCATTAGGTGGCCACAATATTTGAGCTTCAGCTTCAGTATCTGTCCTTCCAATGAGCACTCAGGGTTGATTTCCTTTAGGATGGACTGATTGGGCCTCCTTGCAGTCCAGGGGACTCGTAAGAGTCTTCTCCAGCACCACAGTTCGAAAGCATCAATTCTTCGGTGCTCAGCCTTCCTTATAGTCCAGCTCTCACAGCCATACATTACTACTGGGAAAACCATAGCTTTGATTAGACGGACCTTTGTCAGCAAGGTGATGTCTCTGCTTCTTACTATGCTGTCTAGGTTTGCCATAGCTTTCCTCCCAAGGAGCAAGCGTCTTTTAATTTCATGGCTACAGTCACCGTCTGCGGTGATCTTGGAGCCCAAGAAAGTAAAATCTGTCACTGCTTCCATTTCTTCCCCTTCTATATGCCAGGAAGTGATAGGGCCAGATGCCATGATCTTAGTTTTTTTAATGTTGAGTTTCAAACCAGCTTTTGCACTCTCCTCTTTCACCCTCAACAAGAGGCTCTTTAGATCCTCTTCGCTTTCTGCCATTAGGGTGGTATCGTCTGCATATCGGAGGTTGTTGATAATTCTCCCAGCAATCTTAATTCCGACCTCTGATTCATCCAACCCAGCATTTCTCATGATGTACTCTGCATATAAGTTAAATAAGCAGGGTGACAATATGCAGCCTTGTCGTACTCCTTTCCCAATTTTGAACCACTCGGTTGTTCCATGTCTGGTTCTTACTGTTGCTTCTTGACCCTCGTACAGGTTTCTCAGGAGACAGGTAAGGTGGTCTGGTACTCCCATCACTTTAAGAATTTGCCACAGTTTGTTTTGATCCACACAATCAAAGGCTTTAGCGTAGTCAATGAAGCAGAAATAGACGTTTTTCTGGAATTCTCTTGCTTTCTCCATGATGCAGCGAATGTTGGCGATTTGATCTCTAGTTCCTCTGCCTCTTCGAAACCCCGCTTGTACTTCTGGTAGTTCTCGGTTCACATACTGCTGAAGCCTAGCTTGTAGGATTTTGAGCATCACCTTGCTGGCATGTGAAATGAGCGCAATTGTGCGGTAGTTTGAACACTCTTTGGCGTTGCCCTTCTTTGGAATTGGAATGTAAACTGACCTTTTCCAGTCTTGCGGCCATTGTTGAGTGTTCCAAATTTGTTGGCATATTGAATGCAGCACTTTAACAGCATCATCTTTTAGGATTTTAAATAGCTCAGCTGGAATACTGTCATCTCCATTAGCTTTGTTGTTAGTAATGCTTCCTAAGGCCCACTTGACTTCACTCTCTAGGATGTCCGGCTCAAGTTCAGTGACCGCACTATCATGGCTATCAGGGACATTAAGATCTTTCCTGTAAAGTTCTTCTGTGTATTCTTGCCACCTCTTCTTAATCTCATCTGCATCTGTTAGGTCCCTGCCTTCTTTGTCCTTTATCATGCCCATCTTTGCACAAAACGTTCCCTTGAGATCTCCGATTTTCTTGAAGAGATCTCTAGACTTTCCCATTCTGTTGTTTTCCTCGATTTCTTTGCATTGTTCATTTAAGAAGGCCTTCTTGTCTCTTCTTGCTATTCTCTGGAACTCTGCATTCAGTTGGATATATCTTCCCCTTTCTCCCTTGCTTTTCACTTCCCTTCTTTCCTCAGCTACATGTAAAGCCTCATCAGACAGCCACTTGGCTTTCTTGCATTTCTTTTTCTTTGGGATGGATTTCGTTGCTGCCTCCCGAACAATGTTACGGACCTCCGTCCATAGTTCCTCAGGCACTCTGTCTATCAGGTCTAATCCCTTCAATCTGTTCCTCACCTCCACTGTATATTCATAAGGGATATGATTTAGGTCATACCTGAATGGTTTAGTGGTTTTCCTGACGTTCTTCAATTTCAGCCGAAATTTTGCAACAAGAAGCTCATGATCTGAGCCACAGTCAGCTCCAGGTCTTGTTTTGACTGACTGTATAGAGCTTCTCCATCTTTGGCTGCAAAGGACATAATCAATCTGATTTTGATATTGACCATCTGGTGATGTCCATGTGTAGAGTCGTCTCTTGTGCTGTTGGAAAAGAGTGTTTGCTATGATCAGCGTGTTCTCTTGGCAAAACTCTATTAGCTTTTGTCCTGCTTCATTTTGTACACCAAGGCCATGCCTGCCTGTTATCCCAGTGATTTCTTGACTTCCTACTTTAGCATTTCAATCCCCTATGATGAAGAGGACATCTTTTTTTGGTGTTAGTTCTAGAAGGTGTTGTAGGTCTTCATAGAACCGATCAACCTCAGCTTCTTCGGCATCAGTGGTTGGGGCATAGATTTGAATTACTGTGATGTTGAATGGTTTGCCTTGGATTCGTACTGAGATCATTCTATCATTTTTAAGATTGTACCCCAGTACTGCTTTTCCCACCCTTTTGTTGACTATGAGTGCTACTCCATTTCTTCTAAGGGATTCTTGCCCACAGTAGTAGATATGATGGTCACCTGAATTAAATTCGCCCATGCCTGTCCATTTAAGTTCACTGATTCCCAAGATGTCGATGTTCAATCTTGCCATCTCATGTTTGACCACCTCCAGCTTACCTTGATTCATTGATCTGACATTCCAGGTTCCTAAACAATATTGTTCTTTACAGCATCGGATTTTCTTTTCACCACCAGACACATCCACAGCTGTGTGTCGTTTTGGTTTTGGCCCAGCCGCTTCACTCTTTCTGGCGCTACTTGGAAATACCCTCTGCTCTTCCCCAGTAGTATATTGGACACCTTCCGACCTGAGGGGCTCATCTTCCGGCGTCATCTCTTTTAGCCTTGTGATATGTTCCATGGGGTTTTCTTGGCAAGAATACTGGAGTGGGTTGCCATTTCCTTCTCCAGGGGACCACATTTTGTCAGAACTCTCTGCCATGACCTGTCTGTCTTGGGTGGCCCTGCACGGCATAGCTGTTAGGGGTATCACATCTTTTTTCTGACAGGCTCCTCATCTTTAACAGCTATATGGCAGGCAGGCACAACATGGTCCTCTACATGCTGGGAATAGTTGTATCTATTGAATTTGGATGGTGCAGATGGGTGAGAATTTCATTTCAGATTTTTTTTAAAGAAGAATTTACCATAATGCACATATTTGGGATAGAAAGAACTTGAGATTTAAAACATTTGAATGTGAGAGTAAGCGAAATGGACCGATTAGTCCATCCCTCTGTAGTATGTGTATATTGTACATTATATAATATTCCAGCCCAAAGTTGCCTCCCGAAGTGGCTAACCTCAATACAAATTCAATACAGTTGGTGGGAGAGATGGGAGGGCTCTCTTTGGCTCACATCAGATTGGCTTAGAAATGAACTGGGCTATTTTCCCCCAATCAGCAAATCACTGAGTTTATTGCCAAACCAATCCAAATTGGCTAAATTTTTCCCACCCTCTTACCCCCAAAGTCCCCCATGGCGGGTGGATGTTTGGCTCTGACTACCAGCTTTCTCTGGAGCAGCTCTTCAGTGGAGGGAGAAGCTGGGAATTCTTATGCAGCTCAGGTTTCATTTCTGGACCTAAGCCCAACGAACATCGCCAACATCTCTAGTTGGTGGCAAGCAATGAAACATGAAAATGAAACATAGGCTCTGCCTTCACGCTTACAAACTGAAAAGACAAGACACATGAGGAAAGAGGAATGGAGGGGAATGTAGAGGAGGGAGATCAGTTCTGGAACAAAATGATGATCTCTAAAGAAGCACACATAGCCAGCTGAGACATGGCTGATATCCTCTCCCTTTGCAAGCTTGGCAAAGACCAGAGTGCCTTCCCCTCACTTCTGCCATTCCAGGGCAATTGAGAGAGCAGAGTTATTTCTGGCAGGGAACAGGGAAGCAGCATCTTCTTATCTGGCTGACAGCCATGGTGTTTTATGCAGTCCCCTGTGCCTTGGGGTGGTTTGCATCAAATCTCCTGAGCCAGGGAGCATAATTTAGAGAAGCAGGCACAAGTTCAAGCGTGTGCCTCTGCCATCCTTGGGCCAACAGGCCTTCCTGCTCCTCTCCAGTTGTGCCACAACCCCCATGGCTTGGCTCCATATCCAGTAGGAGGAAGCTATGCTATCCTTCATCTCATCCAAAACATGCCTCTCAAAATGGCTCACCTCAATAACACTTCAATATAGCACTGGTGGAAGAGATGGGTGAGCTCTCTCTGGCTCACATCAGATTGGCTCAGCAATGAATGGGGCCGCCTCTACACTGCTCTTTCACACTGTGATGTTTTGTTGGGTTTTAAAATTTTATTGTAATTTTATACTTTTTGTTTGCTGCCCTGGGAACCTGTTGAAGGGTGAGGTACAAGTCCCATCAATAAAATAAATAATAAAATGCAGGACTCTTTGGTGACCCATATTCTGTATCTCCTTAGGCATCTTCTTAGGCACGCGGGCCATGACATCATCACGCTTCACATTTCCCTCAGGAGAACACAACAACATCATCTTTACACATTTATTTTACTAGATTAGACATTACCAGGGAGATGTGTGGGAGAATTGCAGGCCAACAGCCGCTATGTATCCCCTTCTTACTTAGGCCCTCAATATAGTGCCTCTTGCTTCAAGTGCTTTGTAATGAGAATCTAAACCTTGCATTGGCCAGAGGAATGCTCATTTGTAGTACAAATAGCTCTTCACCACTTTCTCTAATCCATTAATCACCATCACACATCCAATCCACAAGAAGCTCAAAAGCAATTTATGATAATATGCACGAGAATTGGCTTTAGAGACTCAAGTAATCTCTGAACAGGAGGTTATGCCAAAGACAAGAAAGGGTTGGGACTGTGGCCAGGGTGCAAGTATTAATTATTAGCAACATGTTTGTCGTCCCTTTCCTTCAAGGAGCTCAGGGCAGCATACTGTATATTGCTATCCTCTCCCCTGATTTTATCTTCATAATAACCCTGTGAGGTAGGCTAGGCTGAGAGAGTGACTTGCCCAGGGTCAGCCAGAGAGGCTGACGGTTGAGTGAGGATTTCAACCTAGGTCTCCCTGTTCTTAGTTCGACACGCTACCCACTACGCTGTGCTCGCTCTCGAGCATGTTGCACCCAACAGTATAACCTTTAGGACCCTGAGCTGCGAATGACACCAAAGTCTAAGCAAAAGCAGGCTGTGCTAATAACAACTGCGGCTTTGTTTGCTGTCCAAACACTACTTGTTCTGACTAGCTCTGTGCAGTTTTGATTGACAGCTTTCTGTCCCTTTTCTCCCTTTGAACTCAATCCTCGTGTTTTCCCGAGATAGACAGCTCTCAAATACATTCTGTATGGCAAAGTCATGTAATGTTAGTGCTTCTCCATAGACAAAAACGTTGCTCATGTGCTGCGATACTACAGATTTGGGCAGGTGGTACATAGGGTCCATTTAGAGTGGATGGATTAGAAAGGCCATCTTGCCCTCAGGCCTCCAACTTAGGCACTCATGTGCTCATGCACACCTCTCTTGGTGCCTGCCAGGCTCCCTGCCCTCCTGATCTTTATTTTATTTTTCAAGGTTTTTTTAAATTTCATTTTTTAAACTGGGAGTCTGGCGTGCTGCAAAGTGAAGGGCTGCCCACTAGTGCCATCTTTATTTGGGTTCAAAAGAGTGTCTTGTGTTTTGGAGCCCAGCCCTACCTCTGCCTTGTACTTAGACCCTTGGGCAAGTTAACTTTCTTTTAGTCTCACCAGTTTGCCTTCTGGGAAATGAGTGTTTTCTGACCATCCATGCCCACCATGGCAGCCATTCTATCAGTTCGCAAGCCCCACCCCATGGCAGCCATTTTGTGAATGCGCAAGCCCCCCCATGGCAGCCATTTTGTGAATGGGCAAGCCCCCTGGTAGCCATTTTGTGAGAGCACCCATGACACTCTCTCAAGATTCCAAATGTGCCACCAATGCAAAAAGATTGGGGACCCCTGAATCTAGTCCAACTCTAGATACTATCTGTCCCCAGAGAGCAGTCTACACTACTCAGCCAGTGTACCACAGAGAGCAGCTGCAATGCAGAATAGTGCTGATGTGGCAAATAGCTTGGATGATTTGCACAATGAGGCTAACCACAGACTGCAGAGGCAGGCAAAAAGAAACCCAGTCTCACTTCCAGTGATCCGACCTGACTTCACTACAGCAATCAGTCAGACACAGAGTAAGAACCTAATAGAGGTGAGACTAAATTAAAAACAGTGACAACACAGATCGATGGGGAATTCCTAATGCATTGGTTTCACTTCAGAAGCGAGATGCGCACCAAATCAATATTCAATAAATAAGACAAGAATTCAAATTACGATGCTTTAGTTTGGGGACAAAACAATATATGGACATTCTGGAAACCCATCACAGAACAATGGAGAATTCCTAGTGCGTTGGTTTCATTTCAGATACAAGGCGAGGTGATTTGGAACTCCAAAATCCTGGTAGAAATTCAGGTGAAGGGGATCTTGGGAGCACCCTTACAACTGGCACTGGGTGTGAAAGAGAAGGGGCATCAGCCTCACCATCATGCACAATGTCCTGTTCTTCTAATGTAAACTCAAGGTCTACATGTCCTCAACTTCTTTCTTTTCCTCTTTCCCAGAGACAAGGTGCTGGAGCAACAAATGGAAAAGACAAGACATCTGGCGAGAATGGTAAGATCTTGTTGGGATATATTTCACAGTGGTGACTCCTGCAGCACAGTCCTATGCAAGGAAATAATTGCTGCAGGAATTTGGTGGAACTCATGACCCAGTAAGTGTGCTTAGAATTGCAGGCCTAGTCAGACTTCCTCCAACCCCCTCCCCCAAAGAACTGGTTCTGTGTCTGCCTTGGTTTTAAGACTTCCCTGACCAATTACTTTCGAAATCCTGATAGTCTCTTTAAATTTTACAATTCATATTTTAATCCCTTGACAATAAAGATTCCATGACCATTGAAGAATTTGGTTTCAGAATCCAGTCAGTGTGACCGCAACTGTTGCAGTGTGGTGTGCTCTTGTTCAGTGTTCCAGCCAGCCAGCCAGCCAGCCAGCCCTCCTTCATCATACTCCATTCTGTTCACTTTCCCACCCACATGTGAGCAACCATGGCTTGTAGACCATATGTGGCCCTTCAGTGTGGACCACCGTGGTTGCCCAAGCCCCTCAGTTCCCCCTCCCCTGCATGCCAATTGCTCAACTAGGGGATCAAGATTGTGATGGGGAAGAAGTGCTTGGGAATGACCCTTCCCATCTGCCATCCTCCCCCTGGAAATGGCATTCTCCCCAGAAAAGGGAATTGGAATTCTGATGGGGAGGCCACCACATGGGGAAGCTCCTGTGAAGATCTGCCACTCTTTAGCTTCTCTGATCACGCTCAGGCTGTCAGTTCCTCACTGCACAAAAGGTTGCAACCTTAGGGAAATTGCTAGCCTAGAAAATACCAAGGTCTCAACTGCGCTTCACTGGGAACCCTTTTGACACCACCTTCTCCTCCCCAAGAGTGAAAAAAACAAGGGGTTTCCAGTCAGGCCAAAATTCCCTTTTGTGGTGTATGTGTGTGAGAGAGAGAGAGAGAGAGGGAGAGGGAGAGGGAGAGAGAGAGAGATTTTGCAGTGTCGCAGACATGCAACCCAAGATCAGAAGAAGAAAGAGCAGTTCCTACACAGAGCCCCTGATACTCCCACAATGGGCCAGAGATATTCCTGTTCAGGAAGGCGGGGAAGGCTCTGTGTAGGTGTGGAAGTGGGAGACAGGGGATGCTGGCCCTGGCCATGTCCATGGCCAGCCCAGGATCCACCCACTGCTGCATGCCACCATGCTCAACACCAGCCTGCAGCCACCAACCCACCACCATGTGGTCCTGGTGGGCAAAAGGTTGCCCATCTCTGCTCCACCCCAACATTGAGTCAGCATTCTGTGGCCACTGATCATGCTCAGTCCTCATTAAGCTGGGTTGGGCAGGGGGCTAGTTTTTCCCATGAAGATTTTTCTACTTCTACACAACTTGGGGATTCCCTGAGCCAGCTGATACCTCCCTCTTCCACATGGACCATTTTGACTCGATATGCAACGGCACTCATACCTCTGTACATTGGAAATAGAGGGAATTATCTTTGGCCACCTTACTCCAGTTGCATAGCATTCTCAGATTATCTGCAGTTCTTTCAGAGTCCTTCAAACCGTTGCAGCAGGGACTCATCTTTCTTGAGAGTGACTGACTCAGCTCTCTAAAAAGCATCATAATGAGAAGTTTCTGAAAAGCAGAGATAAATTCTGTCCCAGTCAGACATGCATGCCCAGTTGTCTCTCATTCAGCAGCATTTCACTTGCTGACTCAGAAGAAAAGTAAACACACCCGCGCTGACCTGGTCTGGGTCAGGTGAATCTATGAATAAGCTAGTTTTAAAAGAGATGCACACTTTGATAATACCTTTTTGAGAATATGATGTTGTCCTGTTGTTTAAAGGCAAGGCTGTTCTTCTCATTGAGCAACACTGAACAAGTGTGAACTGGAGTAGAATCTCCTGGTACAAGTAGTAGTAGCAGATCAAGTGGGGAAAAATAAATACACACACAATGCATTTGCAGAGCATAATTGTATACTATTGTCCATGACAGCTTACGCCAGAATAAATGTGTTAGTCTTTAAGGTGCAAGACTCTTGTTGTATATAGTATATATCTCTTTTGGATCACTATCCCCTTTTCCTATGTATTGAACTATATATTGACAGATTTATGGTGGATAAATCTATCAATGGCTACTGGTGATGATGGCTATGTATCAGAGGCAGTATGCCTCTGTATATCAATTGCCAGGGAACACAAGAGGGAAGGTGCTATTGCACTCATGTCCTATCGGTGGGCTTCCCATAGGCAGCTGGTTGGCCACTGTGGGAACAGAATGCTTGGTCTGATCCAGCATGGCTCTTCTTATGTTCTTAACTCTGGCTTCTGTTAGAGAATAACAGTACAATACATTTCAGTGATAAATACAAACATAAAAATACATATGCTGTAGCCAAAAACCACTTATATAAATAGTGCATACAAACTGAATCCCAACTGTGGACTGGGTCTAAGATGGTGAGATCTCTGGATTATATCCTGTTTCATTGCTCCATCAGAACCACCTAAGGAAAATTTCTCATGGCAGGCAGCTGAAAATAACCCTCTGACTACCTGAGTATCCTTTCTAAAGACTTGTTATGTGATGGAAATAATCTAGAATATCTTAACCAGGAGAACTCCCTAAAATGGGTTTATCATTGCCCAGAATCTTCAGTATGAAAGGCAATTCACAGAGATGTGGAAATCTTATCCCTGAGCCATGTTTTGGAGATTTCCACATCTTTGTGAATTGAACTGAAGCAGTGAAGAGGCTAATCGGACCTCCCTAGGGAAGGAGTTCCATAGATATGTCACAGTGCATTGCTGATACCTCCCTCTTGTGCATGGACGATGTTGTTTTGGATACAAAAGGATCCACACTCTGAGAACGAGTTCACTGTCAGTGTATAAAATCGATGAAGGGGACATGTGGTGTCGAAGTTCTGTGTGGCAGCCCTCAAGGCTTCTGCTGATGCAGTACAGGAGAGCCGGCAAGGCTGGAGCAAGGGCATTCATGTATCCTAAGATCTGTGCGTCGGTGTCCCTTCACAGCAAAGCAGCTACAATAAACCTTGAGCTTACGAACTGAATTGTTCGACATTTTGGAACTGACTAACTACGAGATGCAACGAGTCATTTTTTGGTTGTACTTCCCTAATAGGGCTGGATGACTTTCTCCTTGGTGCTGTTTATGTAACACAATAATGAAACACGATGTTCCTAATAAAATTACATGATGCGGTTAAGGCATCAGAGAGAAGAATGAGAAAGGCACATTTTGCGAAGCCCCCTTTCCCTTTGCATTTAACGCATGGGAAAGAGAGCTGATTTTTCCCTGCACACGTTTGCTTTGCACCTGCAGCAGAGTCTTCCCGGTCTCAAGACAAGAGAAGATATTTCAGTCTTTACTATCTTTGGCAAGTCTGGCTGAACATGTTTTTAAGTGCCCCTGCTTTCCTAGAAAATAACAGTGCTAACCAAAGAAGCAGAACATGTCCCCGTTCCCCCACCCCACCCACCCCCGTTCCTCATGCATGCCGATTTTCTTCTCACTCCCCCAGTGATGTCCCAAACATTACATTTTCCATAGCTCAGCACTCGCCACCGCCACTCACCTCCCTTCACACCAGCCTACGTGCCTCTTGCATAATTTATAAGCTGTTGCCATACAAACAGTCTAGCAGATTTTTGAGAGTGGAAAACTGCATCTGTGCCAATGTATTCTGGCTTCCAAATTCGCTTTTCCTCCAAAAGCATACAAAATTACTGAACCTAGGTTGTTGGGTTCTTCTTTTCATTTTATTTTTCAGTAGTGGCGTGTGTGTTTCCTCTGGGTATCCAAGCTGTCTTTGGGTAGCCATGATAACTATGATGATATGAGGGAAAGGCTGCATGTGATGTCTTAATTCCATAGCTTTCCAAGGATGAGCCTAAGAAGAGAATAAGACAGATTTGCATCAATTGGCTAGGAAACACAAATGTGTTTTGTGTGGACAATGGAAGCCTTTTGAAAGCAATATGGTCTCTCCACCATCTACGTATTGGTTCAACGGTCATCTGTACTACAAAGACTTCGTGTGCATGGGAATGGAAATGCCTTCAAAGGCACTGAAGCACCTTGTTGGAAATAGGGAAAGGGCCCCTAGGATTCACAGGCCCATTTCCACTGTTCATGCCCAAAGTAGTAAACTGACCTCACACAGTATGCTTGTTCATGACTGCCTGCAAGGCTCCCCATCACTTGTGTGGACGGATGGGGGACCACTGTGCAAGCTCCATCTCTTTGGGCGCCTGCATGGCAGAGACCATCAGATGCCATGAGGCATGGGGGAGAATTTTGTTTCCAATCATTTTTTTTAAATCAGAATTGACCAAAATTCACAAAGTTCTCCATATTCGGGATGGAAAGGATGTTAAAAAATAAAATGGGGGAGAAACTGAAACAGATAAATTGGTCCATCCAGGCCCAGGGTTAGCACCCAAAATGGGGCATTCTGGGGGTGGATCAGATTAGAGGCAACCTTGAATCCACTGGATCAAGGCTCCTTCTTTCCCTTGAGAAGCCCTAGGATCAGGTGTCTCACCTAAACCAGCCTGGAGCTGGCATAAATATTTTCCTTTTCATTGAAACTAATAGGAGGGAGAACCCCCTCCTCAAACCACCATGATGGAAAAAGGTAAGTCCACAGCCCCAACCCTGGCTACCCTACCAGAAGTGGCAGACAGTCCACTGCTTCTCTCACCTCCCTTAGGATTGCTGTGCTGCTTGCTTTTCCTCTTTCTTTTTTTTTTTCTTGCTTTGGAAATAAACTTCAGGTTTGAATGCCTGCCTCGTGTACATTATTTTTAGTATCTGCAAAGAATGTATTCTGCATTTTTCAGAATTGGCTGCATATTGATAGAACATGAAATATTCATCTGAACTTTCTGGCTGGCACAGGGGTGGGTACGTTCCACCGCAGCTAGATTTCCATTCCATTCCGTTGGCCCACCTTGTGCAACAAAGGCTGTATTAGTGAGACTCCAAGCAAACAAAAGCGGATAACCAATAGTGGTTGGCTCAGTACCAAAATATAATCCACAATTTATTAGTAAGAATATAAAAAAGTCACATAAGTAAAACCAAAGTCTTTGTCCTGGTAGTAAGAATTGCTCCTTAATAGTATGACTTAGTAAGGATTTAATGCCCAACATTTCCACTCTTCACAATGTTCAGAGCTGGGCAGGTGTGTCATTCCTCTCAGTATGTGACAGCATCAAAACAAAGCAAAAGACTATGAAGCCCATTTAAATGAGAAGCCCTGTTTGGTTGAAAGTTATGTATTCAGAACATTTTGATGTGGTGTTTACTTAGTAGGGGTGTGCTCCAGAGTCCAGGTTCAGCCAAATCCCAAACCAAAGTGGATTGACTTGGAAAGATCTGGGAGATGTTTTATGGGAATTGAATGAGTACTCCTCCAAAGCGAACCAAATCCAAATCTGAATTCTCCTAAAGCTTCATTAATGATTTGGATTTGGAGAGACAGAGAGACCCAAACAGTGTGTCTGCAGAAATTGATACATTTCTCCCCAGGTTCTCCATATAACAAAACATCATGGTGAGAAGGGGGAGGAGAGATGTAGCTTTGTGACTGACAGCTGTAGCTTCTAATCACAGTAGGTGGATTTACCAGGACTCTCAGTGCTTTGGGGAAGGGATGTTGAAATAATGCATCACAGGACTGTTTCAGTGTTCAGTGCTCTTTGCTCATTCTCTCTCACAGGAGTGGGAATGTTAAATAATTTTTTGTGGAGTCTGTGGGACCTGACAGGGTAGGTGTAGCATTGGGCACTTGCTTGGAAAATGTTGGATGTCCAAGGGCCGATCTACACTTATGGTTTTTTTCGCTTCTGATGATGTTTCACCGCCCGTCTTTCACACTATGCAGTACTCACCTCGAATTGGAACCTGAATGTCCCGCTTCCATGCCCCCGCTTTCAATACCCTGATATCCCAGTATTTCCCCTTAATGTGCTCTGATTTTCCGCCTTCACTACCGTATCTGGTCGTAGTCCCCTCCCCTGCCTGTCCATATATGGCGGTGTTTCCCTCCTGTCCAGTCACAGCTCTCGACGGCCCCATGTCGTCTTTTGGCTACTGATCGCATAGCTTCCTCAGCACTCAATGTTTCCTCAGCGACAAGCAAAGGGCTGGATGTGCACGTGCTTGTCTGATCTTGGAAGCTAAGCAGGGTTGGCCCCAATCAGTAGCGGGATGGGTGACTGCCTGGGAATCAGGCTTCCTGCATTGAGCAGGGGGTTGTTCTATCCCTTCAAATGAGACTAAGTTTTACCCCCGCCTATCCCCCACTTCAGTTTTTTAAAAATTAAGGCGTTATCTTCAAAGAATTGTGGTTTCTCCGCGATTTCCCCCCTCTAATTCAGGCAAGATCTTCGAAGATTTGAAGATTTGAAGCTTCAAATCTTCAAATTTTTGAATCTTCGAAGATCATGCCTGAATTAGAAAAAAAAAATCGTGGAGAAACCATGATTCTTCGAAGATAACGCCTTAATTAAAAAAAAATCCAAAGTGGGGGATAGGAGGGGGTAAAACTTAGTCTCATTTGAAGGGATAGAACAACCCCCTGCTCAGTGCATGAAGCCTGATTCCCAGGCGGTCGCCCATCCAGCTACTGACCGAGGCCGACCTGCTTAGCTTCTGAGATCAGACAAATGCGTGCACAACCAGCCCTTTGCTTGTTGCTGAGGAAACATTGAGTGCTGAGGAAGCTATGCGATCAGTAGCTGGAAGAGGACATGGGGCCGTTGAGCGCTGTGAGTGTGGTGGGCGTGGAATCAGCAGAAACAGGAAGAGTTTCTGATCCTCCAATGAGAGCCTCCTTCTTTAAGAGCAGGAAAACAGCACAGCACTCGAGTGTGAACCAAGCTCACACATTCGATGAAGCACCGCAATGGGGAAAATGGGTGAATGTGGATAATCATGTTTTAATGCAAGAGCATTTAACCCTACAGGACACCGAATTCATTACGATGGCGGGCGCAATGTAAATCGGCCCCAAGTCCTTCAACTTTTGTATGCTCCCCATCCATCATCCACCCATGTCCCATTGCATTTGCTGTTACTTCGGTGCCAACTGAGCAGAAAACAAACAAAAAACTATTTTTGAATGATCTTTCATTCTTCATCATTCCCTCACCTCTTTACTTATCCTTCTAAAATTTTGCAGGTTTCCTACCCAGGGACATCTCTATGATGTATGCCATTTCTATACAAATTGCCAAAGCCACTCCACTGGGGGTGGTAGAAAGGGGAAACAAATCACACCCTGAACAAAAATGTGAATACTCCCCTTCCAGAAAAACTGCTGCACATATCCTTCTGAAATGCTGTAGGTTTCTTAGCTAGAATCACCTCTATGCTATATGACATTTTCATAACAATTGCCCACAAGGAATGTAGAGGGAGAAACACATTCTTGTTTGGAAACCCCACACTATAAAGGCTTCTGTTGCACAAAGCAAGCTGAACCTGTTCATCTGAAACTTGGCAGGCTTGAACCCTCAGAAGGGGCAACTATGCCTGCAATTTTCATCCAATTTTCTGCCAAGAAATAAAGTTATTGGCAGTGTGCTTTTTAAAAGAAAGCAAAACTTCAAGGCATCTAACACATCCCCCACTGTACTTATTTGTCTGAAATTTGGTAGGTTTCATCCCCTCACAAGGGGCTACTGTGCCTGTGAATTTCATCCAATTCTGTCAAACAGCAAAAATGTTACAGTTCTTTGTTGATTTCCAATGATAGTCCATGGGAGGCATGAATCTTAGGATTTCCAGGTTAAGATTCAGATGTGGCCCCGAGGCGAATCAAACAGCCTCCAATTCACCCTGAGGCAAATAAAGCTGTTTTCTGAATTGCCAAATTGAGGTCCCAATCAAATCTTGTGGTCCATGCATACCCTGTGGAGGCTGATGAAGCAGTTTGTGGCAGGAACCACTTGCCACTGCTGTGGGACAATCAAGGAAGAAGGGGAAGAGTTTGTCCTTACAGAACCAGACAGCAGGTGTTGGTGGATAAAGGGGATACTTCAGTCAACAACACTGTCAGGGTGGACACTCTGAGCCCATAGAATCCCAGAGTAGTTCTGATTCTGAGGAAGAGCAGTCGCTCCTGGGAGAGGAGCGCGCGCCTCTTTCCCAGGGCCAACAGCTGACGGAGATTCCTCCCACCAGCATTCCTAGCTTAGATAGCAGTCCAGGGAGTGACAGAGTGCGGGAAGCAGACTTGGTGGATGCGCGACACCGACGCAGAGAGCAGCGCCAAATGGAGGGCACGGAAAGGAGGCGTAGTGCCCGGTTGACGCGCAAACAACAGCTGCGCCCAGAGGATCCAAGGGAAGAGGGGAGGGACTCTCCCTAGTCCTTAAGTTCAGGGGTCTGCCAGTAATTCCCTTTCAAACGGGGACCAACTGTTCCAACTTAGGGCATAGGTACTGTGCTGCTCAGATCTAGTTGCAAACAGTAGAGTTGTTAAGTTGTAAAAGAAGAATAATAAAGCTTTGAAAGGAATCCCTTTGTCTGTGTCTGGACTTGGCTACTGGATTAGACTGAGAGAGGCCTCCAAGGAGCCCTTGACAAACACACACGTGTGCAGTTGTGGGCTGCTGGCCAGTCCACAACTGTGCACTGGCAAATAGGGATGGGAGAACCAAGGAGGTTGAAGCTCACCAAAATTCTCCAAACTTCACCTCCAAGCTTGGTTTGGCTTGCTCCCATTTTAGTCCATGATGGGTTTTTTGGTCAATTCAAACAGGAAGAGTGCACATTTCGAATGGGGGAAATGTTCACATCTGTGCGCATTTTTCAAAAGTGTGCACTTTCCCCCCATTGACCAAAGTGTGAAATAGTGTTTGGGGGTGTGGGTTTTTGTTTTGTTTTTTTAGGAAAAATGTGCACTTCAAAGTGTGCATTTAAGAAAAAAATACACATTTTCCAAATGTGATTGCGAGTTTGGGAATGTGCAGACTTGTTTGAAAAAATGTGCTCCCATTCGTATCTGGGGTTGCAAACAGGGCATGTTCGGATGAGTTGAGAACTGAAATGAAATTCTCGTGCATCCCTATTTGAAAGCATTGACTGAGACTCCTGTGACTGTGAAATTTGGATTTAATTTTCCCCAGGACCACTCAGTTGATCAGGCTGAGAGGTTTAGGATCTTATGAGGAGGAGAGGAACATGCACACAACCAATATAGATGAAAGAAAAGGAGATTTATTGAAATAAAAAGAAATAAGCAAAAGTAGAACCTCCCCAGAGAGTTGCATGCTCTCTGAGGCTGAAGAGGTCACACACGTCTCAGGCACAAACTTGATTACAAACAAATCTCAGAGAGTTTCAGGCTCTCTGCAGCTCAAGACTGAAGAGGTTACATGCCTCTTAGGTACAAACTGAATTACAAAGAAATATCAAAGAGCTTCAAGCCCCCTGAATCTCAAGAGGTTACACGCCTCTTAGATTAGAGCCTAAAACCAACAATCCTCAAGAAGTTGCACGCTTCTCTGAGGCTTAAGAGGTTGTGCACCTCTTAAGGCAGAAACTCAGTTACCCAAATGTGGTGCATTAAATGACTAAATATACAGTTAGCCCCTGCTTGTTGCTCAGCTCCAAAACGGCCCACTGCCGCAGATGGCCCACTGGGACAATGATGATACAGTGTCACCCAGGCCCAAGCCTGCTGTCTTATATCAAACCAACAGTGAGTATGACAGAACAAAGATAGCTGCCCATACCTAAGTCCTGGACAGTAAAATCCTTTCCCTGAATTTTACCCAACACATACCATCCACAACGCTATCAAGTACTTGGCCCGAGCACTTAATGCGTGTCCCATGGATCGAGGGTACTGTTGGTATGTGCACATACAAATGATCCAGATGCAACCATGCCCCTCCTGAACAATGGGAGATTCAGGGTTTTATACTCTTCTTTCCTGTTGGGACTCATGAGATCAAAGAGGAGTTCAGTATGTTCTTTGTTGGCAATACATCATGTGCCCAATTTCCCAAGATTGACATTTGTTGTAGACATCCAGGCACCTTCTTCTGATTCCCTGACATTTCTATGGTTATAAAGTGCTGTCCTTGTTATCAGAACATCTGCAGATACCCCTCCTTTATTGGCCCATGTCCATCTCTGTAACTGATACTTTGGCAATCTTCAGCACATACCAGAGCACCCCCATCTGGCCTTCCTGCAATAAAACCATTCATCCTCCATTCACACCTCCCCTTCCTGGCCTGGGCTATTCACATGACATGGGCTGGTTTAGGATGTTGACCTTTTCACATTTCATAGTGTTCTAATTCACATTCAGATATCATGGGCTCCAGATTACATTTCAGGGTGTTTACAATTCTAGGCTTGTGCTCAGGGTCAAACTCTGCATTCTGTTTCTTTTCACTAGGGGTGTACAAACCCCCCTTACCTTGCATCCGCTGGGGAGTTTTTTGGATGGGAGGCGATCCGGTCCTCCCCCCTGGAATCCTCCCCGGCTGCTGCTGAACTTCCGGCCACGGCCAGTCTCCGGACGTGAATGGTGTCCGGCCTAGTGGATGCCATTTGCATCCCTTCCCCTTCTGTGATAGGCTACATAAAGCTTACGTAGCCTATCATGGGAAGAGACGCAAATGGCGTAGCGCATGCCATTTGCGTCCCTTCCCCTTCCAAAGATCGGCTGCGGATGGACCCGGCCAAATCCAGAGCCGGCGGTGCCAGCCTGCCAGGTAGGATCTGGCTGGGTCAGAGTTCATGGGGTGGTGGGGTGGGGTGGTCTGTTCTGCCACGGACTCCTGGATTCCAAGAATCCACCCCCCCCCCCGGAATCCGTGGCGGAATTCTCCGCCATCCCTACTTTTCACACCACATTTTGGTGCCTACAGACTATAAGATTATCCATTACAAGCAGGGGAGGGAAGTTACAGTGGGAAGCAATTCTTATTAACAAAGGTGAATTTAAGGAATGAGAGAAGTTAATAAAAAGTGATAGAATTAATTATTTAAAGGAAATATAAGTAAAAAGATAACTTGAAGAACAATAGGACAAATAGGAAAAATAAAATCACACTGTGTCACTACTTCCACTGCTACCTTTCAACCATTTCTTGTAAGGACAGACTTTCCTTTCCCCAGTCAACTGCCCCACAGCAGTATGGGGTTGTTCCTGCCAGTGAATACCCACACCAGCCACCAGTGTTTAGATCGAACTACTGGTATGTTGATATAGATGTAACTATCATTTGTTGCTTGCTACCATTTGGTTAGAGCTTGTGCAGAGTTGTGGATTGTTTCAAACAAAAGCGCTGCTTTTTCCATCCCTTTGAAGAAGACCTATGTTTACATTCTTTTGAGTGCCCGTGTGTTAATGCAAATATAATAATGTGCTTTTATTTTGGTTAGCCAAAGATCTTCAACTAGACACATTGGCTTCTGTCCTGGGCACAATAACCTGTGTGCAAGCCCCACTGAAGATGGGGGGGGGGGGCTAACCCTGCATGATCCAGTCACAAAAATAGCTTGTTCTGAATTAAGTTGTTTAACTGTGGAAGGCAAACTTTAACAGAGCAATCCTACCTAACAGAGAGCTTCGGCTATTGGGCGGTATAGAAATGAAATACATACATACATACATACATACATACTGTTTCGGGCAGGGAAGTCTGGCATCAGAGCCTCTGAAGAATCCAAAGCCCTTCTGGGCTTTTGCTGGCAGTGGCAGCGCAAATGAGAAAGAGGAGTGGCATTTTTTAAAATTTACTTTTCCACTTTCTCCCTGCCTTAAACTGTTTCTCTCCTATTGATATCAGTGAGAAAGAAATGAACAACGCCTGATCTAGGACTGGTGTAAGTCTTCCCACATTCTGGGGGCATACTGGGAGCCTGGTAGGCCTGAGGATCATGTAGACCTACAGCCTCACCTGACACACCCAGGGAATGCCTCCCCCCCCCCATTTGCTCCCCTTTTGCCTTTCCTGACATCAGACAGGGAAGGGCTGCAGAGGTTTCTGCAGCAGCTGGGAGGGGCTTTCTGAGGTTGGATCTCTCCTTCTGGGGGAAGACCTTTCTCTCTGCCCTTGGAGGAGGAGATCCAAAAAGACCTATGACCCCAGGTGTGTTTCCACGCTATTGGCTTCACTTTGCAACTTTGTTGCGATATTTCCCCAGTTGCATCTTCTCCTTTTCCAGTTTCCACAGTGCTTAAAGTCCCAGCTTATCATTGCTGTCTGGGGATCTGTGCTGTTTCCACTGAGCTCTAATCAAATTATTTTCTTGATGGCTGGGTGGAGTCTGAGTGAAGTCTGGGTTGGGTCTGATTACCTCATCCGCATACCCGCCTCCTTGGCTGTGTTTCCAGGACAACAGAAGGAGAAGCTAATGGAGGAGTACCAGATTTTAAAAAAGGAATCAGCTTTGCTGTGAAGAGAGGCTTCCCCCCTTCCCCCCTTTCTCCTTTCCCCTGAAAGTCCAGATGCACCTGCATTTCAGAAGCAAGCCTCACTGAGCAAAATGGGAGGTACTTCTGAGTAGACACACATATGCTTGTGCTGGGAAAGTGGGGTGGGAGGAGAACACAAAGACAGAAACCAGCCCCCATTTTAACCCAGAGGTACTCATTGACCACAATGGGAGTTACTTCTGATGAGACAGTAATGAGTTTGCTGTGGGAAAGAGAGTAGTAAAGACAAAGACAGAATCCAGCCCCCATTGTAACCCACAGGATACCTATAATGAAGCTGCAAAGTTCTTTCTTCCTAAAGCAATTCATCAGAGCCTCGCTTGGTCTCTTAAACGCATTTATGGAACTGGGCTTTAATATGTGCCATTTCAACTGAAGGGGAATCTCAGTCTCATCCACCGCAATGGGAGTTACTTCTGAGGAGACACTGCTGGGTTTGTTGTGGGAAAGAGACCGAAACCAGCCCTCATTTTAATTAGGGATGTACGAATCCCTTACCTTGTTCCAGGTGGGGGCGTCTGCAGTGGGGGGGAGGCGATCCCTCCCTCCCCCCGGAATCCTCCCTGGCCGGCTCCGCTCTGCGGCGAGTCCGCGGAGCTGCCGGCTGGGGCTGGCCGCTGTCTGACTTCTGGCTGCAGCCAGTATTCAGACGCAAATGGTGTCTGGCGTAGCGGATGCCATTTGCATCCCCTGCCTTTTGCCATGATGTTGTTGTTGTTGTTTATTCGGTCAGTCGCTTCCGACTCTTCGTGACTTCATGAACCAGCCCACTCCAGAGCTTCATGTTGGCCGTTGCCACCCCCAGCTCCCCCAAGGTTGAGTCCATCACCTCCAGAATATCATCCATCCATCCTGCCCTTGGTCGGCCCCTCTTCCTTTGCCTTCCTCTTTCCCTAGCATCAGCATCTTCTCCAGGGTGTCCTGTCTTCTCATTATGTGACCAAAGTACTTCAGTTTTGCCTTTAAGATCATTCCCTCAAGTGAGCAGTCTGGCTGTATTTCCTGGAGTATGGACTGGTTTGATCTTCTTGCAGTCCAAGGCACTCTCAGAATTTTCCTCCAGCACCACAGTTGAAAAGCATCTATGTTCCTTCACTCAGCCTTCCTTATGGTCCAGCTCTCACAGCCATAGGTTACTACGGGGAATACCATTGCTTTAACTATGCGGACCTTTGTTGTCAGTGTGATGTCTCTGCTCTGAACTATTTTATCAGGATTTGTCATTGCTCTCCTCCCAAGAAGTAAGTGTCTTTTGCCATGGTAGGCTACAAAAATCTTTATGTAGCCTATAACGGCAAAAGGCAGGGATGCAAATGGCATCCACTATGCTGGATGCCATTTGCATCCGAAGAGAAGCAACGGTGGATGGCGGAGGGCAGCTGGATTGACCAGACCTGCTGATGACCAGGTATTGTCTGTCCTGGGGGGATTCTGTGGGGTGGCGGGGGGGGGGTAGTCCGTTCCGCCATGGATTCCGGGGGGCCGGATTCTTTAGAATTCATTGGAGTCCATGGCGGATTTCTCCACCATCCCTAATTTTAATGCACAGGATCTCTATATGGAAGCTGTGAATGAGTTATGTCCTAAGGCGATGGACCGAAGCCTCGAGATCGCACTTAATCGCATTTAAGGAATTGGGCTTTGATATGTGCCATGTCAAACTGAGGGGCTTCTCTGTTATTTCTGTGGTCACTGAGAGGGCAAGCCTCATTCAGCACAGTGGCGGGGGGGAACCCTGACTGGGGTCATGGGCTGTGTTCTAGTGCTTATTTTTAACAACGTTTTAAAAGTTGGTCCCTCGGCATCCTGCTCCAAAATGGAAATGAAACTTCCAGAAAACAGGGAGGGAAAGGGCTGGGTCACCGAGGTCAGAGTGACACACCCACAAAGGCTGGGCTACACGCCCCATGGGCAGATCTATGATACCGGACTAAGTGCGGTTGTTGAAACAGGTCAGTAATGGAAAAGTCTGTAAGCTGGAAAAGTTGGGCTATAAGCAGTCTCAGAAGAAGCGGTTTTTCAGCGATAAAATGTGATGCTGGGGCTGAATGGCCACAACATCATGGAAACACAGAGACCTCACCGCACAGCCAGGTTGGAGTAAATCACTGGTGGAAACACAGCCCCCAAGTCACCCTCCCAGGGACCGCAGGATTGCAACCTTAACGAAAGAACCATATTGAGCCATTTGGTTTTTATGTTTACAGAAGTGCTTAAAGATAAATAAAGCACATGCATTGTGGTTCCAGTGTTGCTGTTGAGCTTTCTGTTGCCACAACAGAGGCTGGTAAATGAGCTGTGATGCTGCAATTTAGTCCTTCACTGAATGCTGGTTCCCATGCTCTATTCTATCTCAACCTGTACCTAAGCCTAAAAACGTGCAACTGATACAACCTCATACGGCTTCCCCGTTTACTCCCCTTCCTCTGTTGTTTCTCCTGAGTCAGATTTTGGATTGTAAACACCTTGGAGCAGGGACCTCTACTCTGTAAAGCACCATGCACACTGATAGCATGGTGAATGATGATGAAGAAGAAGAATCAGCAACAGCAGCAGCAGCTTAAAGGCCATATAGGGCCTGGCAGACCTGGCAGACTTTAGTCAGGAATCTGCCATCCACAAGAACTGTCCCCTTCACCCCCATTTAGTCCTTTTGTATACAAAGAGAAGCAGAGGTGGCTTTTCTATTGAAGAGAATGGCCAAGGTCATTTGAGCAGGAGTTCTGTGTATATACAGAGCAGACAGGGCCTCTCTGGATCAAGAGACTCTTTTCTTGGGCAAATGAAGGAGCCATATCATCCTCACAATTTGCCTTTCTGGATTTAGTCTTTCATGCACAAAGAGGAGGCTGAGTGCAAAGAGCAACTCCATCCAGCACAGATTCTCACTCACAGAAACAATGTCCAGCAGGGCAGCAAAACCAACAACAATCCTTACGGCACTTTAAAGACGAATGGATTTTAAAACTAACAACATTATTGATGCCATCATAAATCTGTAAGTCCTCAAGGCAAGGGCAACCCATGGGCCGCATGTGGCCTTTGACCGCTCTTCGTGGAATCCACATGATCCCACGCAAGCCCTGCCCACTTTTCCTCACAACCCACCCAATCAGCTGGGCTGTGGAGAATAGACCATTGTTCAGTGCTCCTATGAGCAGTACCAGAACAACAAGCCCAAAGCAGCCAGGGGTGGCTGCTTCCGCACCACTAATGGTGACTCCAAAGTGGTTATCCTGATTAGGGTCACTTGGGGGAGGGGGAGAGGAGGCTGTAGCCGCCTCTTCCAGTGACACCGAAGCAGCAGGATTCACTGCTTCCACACTGCCAATTAGGGATGCTGGAGAAGATGGACTAAAATGAGCTCGGAAGCCAGATTCCGGCTGAACATCAGGAGAGACGTCCTGACTGTTAGAGCAATACGACAATGGAACCAATTCCCTAGGGAGGTGGTGGGCTCTCCCACACTGGAGGCGTTCAAGACGAGGCTGGACAGCCATCTGTCAGGGATGCTCTGACTTGGATTCCTGCACTGAGCAGGGGGTTGTACTCGATGGCCTTGTAGGCCCCTTCCAACCCTACTATTTTATGATGCTATGATTCTAAGAATCCGACCTGCAGAATCTGCTGTGGGAATGGCCCCCCCTCAGGCCACACGGAGTCCTGGACTTTTGGGTTTTTTTTTTAACTTTCCCAAAATTTACGCATATTTATTCATAGGAAAATGAAAATCTGAAAGTCTCTGCTGAGGAAAAGTTGACTGGAATGGGGGACAAATATTAAGTATTATGTACTAAGGTAAATTGTGTAAATTGTTATGAAACCTTTTAATGTAATTATTTGTGTATTTTTCCACATGGTGAAAAAAATAATAATTCGCATCTGTTTGTGAGTGGATAATGGACCAAAAGGTGCCTGATAATCCACAAAACACAGATGGAGTGGATTTTACACAGTATCCCTTCTGCCCTTGGCAGCGGGGAAGTAGTGATCCTGTTCAGGGTCACTGCGGGTGGCTGGAGGCTTTAGCCTCCTCCTCGCCCAGCAAACATGAAGCATCCATGAACGCGCGGGGGGGGGGGGAGGGTGAGAGGCTTTAGCTCCCTCCTCCGCTGAAAACCCCCCAAGTGTGTATGCTCACACACGAATGCACATATGTGTGTGCATGAGGCCCCCACCCCACCACTCAGCACTTCATGGGGTCCTCAGGGCCAAATAGCTTGTCCACTGCCTGCCACAAGACTCTTGGTTGGTTTCACACATAGAAAGTGATTGCGCCCAGACTGCTGTGTGCAAGGACCTCTCTCACTCTCTTCTTTCCGAATCTGAGCATGTCTGACCCCTCCCCACTGTGATTAGCCTTCTCCGAGAGAAATGTACTCCAGTGCGTAACTCTAAAGGAGCTATCCAAGGTGCCCTGCAGAACTTTAGAGTTCTAACTGAAACCCAGAGTGGATTCACCGCCCCACTGACATCAGAGCCACCAGCCTCCACTGGTGTGCTTATTATATGTTCATAGGGAAAGAGGGTGGAAATCAATGCACAGGCTTCTCCCCGCCATGTGGATCCCCTAGAACGGGCCCCAACTGCATCTCATCTGACCTGCGTATTGTTCTTCCTTGGACAGGGATGTTCAAAGAGTGTGGGTGGGGAAATTTGGAAGAGAATTCTTCCTGGTTAAATAAAAGATGATATAAACCAGCCTTTGCCAATCTGGTGCCCCCCAGATGTCTGGGAATGATGATGTAAAAGGCTGCCATAAAGAAATTGAGGAAGGGCCATAGCTCCGTGGTAGAGCTCCTGCTTTGCTTGCATGAGTTCCCAGCTCCAGTCCCTCACACCTCCAGATAGGGCTCCTTAATATTCCTGTCTGAAGCCCTGGAGAGCTGCTGCCGGTCAGTATAGACAAGGTCTGACTTGCAGAAGGCAGCTTCCTCCGTTCCTAAAATGGGATTAGGGTGAGCTGAATTTTTGTCTTGTTTTTTTCCTCCCCCTCCTGTGTTCTGTACCAAGGCTTCCTTTACTTCCCGGACTGACCTGCAGCTGAACATTTCATCGAATAGCTGTATCTTGTCAATCCCATAGGCTCCCTTTGCCGGCACCTCATTAAAAATCGTACCTGCAAAGAAATCTTCATTGTGGCAATGGTTCTACAGCCTGCCATGTTCTCTCAGGGAACTTCACAGGAAGTTTTTGTTCCATGTATCATTTAACATGTTCCACATTGATTCCACCGTCATTTCTCTCCTACCCTAAACAAAGAATGTGAGATGAAGCACCTGTGCTTGGCTTAGCCCACCCCGGTACTTTGGCTTATTACCAGATGAATAGCTCCTGATAGGGGGACGTCTAATCAATTTGATTGCATTTGGGGCAGCCTGCATAGAAACTCAAACCCAGATGTTCTCAGAGGAGGAACTCCCCCCAAAAGGCTGATTCAACTAAATTTAATTTTAATTCTAACTACCTACAGTTCAGTTAACATGGCAACCTTTTATTGCCTGCATGAGATTTGTGTTACACTTTGGAGTTCTTTGGAAGCACAAGTCAGATTGGCAAGAGATAAAGGTTCCCTTCTGAGATCTATCCCCAAAGGCCTGACCCACAACTGGAGAAATCCCCAGAATCACCCTGGCTAGAAGATTCTGGGAGTTGTAGTCCAAAACATCTGGAGGGCAACAGCTTGGGGAAGGGTGGTATAACTATGAGCAGACTTAACAGAAGAAACGAATAACTGTTTGTTTGTTTTTAAGTATAGTGGATGTGGTGGTGGTTTTTTAAAAGTGTGGAATCTGTGGAAATATAAGAAGAATTAGTGCTGGGTAGAGAGAGGGGGGAGATATTTTCCCTCACTTTGCCCTTCTTCTTCTCTCCCATATGTCTCCTCCAGATCCCTCTGCAAACTGCCTGTATGGTGATGGCACACTACAGTTGATACTGCCCGTTCCCAACTCCCCAGGCATTCCTCAGGCACACTGGTGGCAGACTGGCCTTTGCTTGGTCTTGGAGGACCAGCCAGTACCTCCCCCCGACACACTCTTCCCTCCATCCATGATGTACAACAGTGCTTTTTAGCCTGTCAGATCTGGGATCCACTTTTAGGTCAAACATGAATTTGGGGACCCATTTTTTCTTTTTTTATGATGTAGTTGTATGGTGGTAGTTAGGGATGGGGTAGAAATTTGTTCATTTTGCATTTTCATGTGAACTTGCTTAATTGCACACATTTGAACCCATCTCCAAACCAAAACTTAGTTATGCTTTGACATACACATTTCTCTGAATTTTGCAATGGGGTTGTCCAATCAAAAAATATGTACAAAAATGTATACATTAGGCAAAGTTGCATACAAAAATGCATGGAGAAATGCATACAAAAATGTGTACAAATTTTCATGACAACTTTTGAAAAAAAACACCTTAGCGTTCAGGAAGAACCAAACTTAAAACTGAAAAAATTCTCAAAGTTCAGGCCAAACCCAACTTAAGACTAGATAATGAGAAACTGAGAGAAACCAAAATGAACAGATTCATCTTTCCCTAGTGCTGTTGCTGCTGTTGCAACTCACCTTGGGTCAGGAGACAGGATGCAGGATGAGATAAGCCATTGTTGCTCCATTTCTGTGAAAGATGATATTATGGTCCTACAATGCACCATCCAGCCCTTTATGCAACTCTAACAGCCCCACAAACTGCCAATAGTGAACTTCTCATGATGGTGAAATTAGGGAGGAAAGAAACAGCCACACACTTCTCATCCTCATCACTTTAAAAATAGCAACACATTTTTTAAAATTGTAACTACATAGCCTATTTCCTTCAATTTACAGTATGTTTTTCTTCCCTATGATGATTTGGTTTGAGCAATGCTAAAAGCCTTTGAAACTGATGTCATCTTACTGGCTGATAATATGATAATAAGTTAATCATCATCATAATCTTTGGAAGCCTTTTTTGTGTTTCTAATGTGTGCAGCTAGCATAATACATTTAGCTTGATGCTCCAAAATTGCCATGTAATTTGCCATAATTGGAAGACTCTGCTTGAGAGACTGACAGAATTTAGAATAGCAGGAGAGCCATAAATTAAAAATAAAGATGCGTCTACTGTTGCTTACATTGTCTGGAAGCAAGATCCTGAAATGGCTGTGAGAACAATCCACACTGATATCAGTGGAAAGAAGGCATTTTAATATGGCTTCCAGCTGAATACAAAAATACAACAGAATACCTTTCTGTTGTCCTAAATACAAGTGACAACACAGTATTCAGAAGGTACATTCTTGCATATTCTATCATTTATTTATTTGCTAACATGGCATAACTTTCACCATGTTGTTGTTGTTGTTATTGTTATTATGTATATGCTGCTTAATATCATAAAAGCCCTAAGCACTTTACATATACTACAGGAGCCAATCAAGAGCTTCCTGTGTCATGGACTACATGCAGCTGTAGCCAGTCAGGAGCTTCCTTTGTCATGTAACTATATTTGTTTTTTTGGTGGAGGATTGTGGGAACAGCACACATGGAAATGGCCCACATGCGAAAGGGGTTATGTTTGAATTGGGCCCATGTGAGCAGGAGATGTTATGTGGATATACTATAGTGGTAGAATTCATCCATGGATTACTTATATCGATTTAGAGCTAAAACAAAAGTTCACATGGATTTGAAATTTGGCAAATCTTTGGAATATTGATTTCACTGTGTTGCATTTTCAGTTTTACCTTTATTATTTATTTAGATGTTTGTATGCCACTTTATAGAGTCAAGGGCCCTCACAAAGTGGTTCACAATTAAAATAAAATTAAAAATGCAATACATGAAAAACAAAACTAAAACCATCCAACATAACATCTTACATTAAACAGCAGTGGTTTAAAAACATTTAGACAAACAACTTAATTAAGGGCACAATCCTATGGGGACAGGCAGATGCCTCCGAACTCAGAGGCGACCACCTATCCAATACAGGGCAGGAGAAGCACGGAGGGGATCATTCCCTCTGCACTTCTCCTGCCCTGCATTTGCAACTAGACAGCCGATTTTGGCTATCTAGCCACGGGAAGGCAGAGCGAGGGAGGAGCCTGCTGGACAACACATAGGATGTGTTGTACCGGCATTTCCGCCTTCCCCACCCCGGAACACCCCCCAGAATGCCCTGTTTTGGCTGTTCCGTGCTCCTCTTCTGAGCACGCAGAAGGGGGGAAGGTTGGTTCTCCAGGAACCAACCTCGGAGCGTGGGCTCTGAGGTTGGTTCTCAGAAACCCACATATCCTGTGGCTGTCTAGCCATTGACTAGCAGCGATAGGATTGCTCCTTCCAATGTTCAGTTTGGAAATGCCTTGAGGGATACTTTTAAAAACCTAATGGCTCAAGTGATCTATCTTGAACACGGAGAACTGTGTATGTGGGGAGTAAAGGCTATCTTTAGTAAACCTGTGTGGAAATGGCCTCTCAAAATTCTCTTCCCTATTGGTGAACAGAGAAACTGGGGAGACCACTTCGCCAAATTTCTCCCAGGGGAGGAAAAATTCTCCAACCATTTCTCACAGGTAGGGCTCACCATTGGCTGTGATTGTAACACAGCTTCTTTCTTTTTCACTAAGGTTTTTGGTTGTTGTTGTTTTTTGCACTGCTGATGCAAGTGGCAACCGCAGCTAGGGATGGCAGAGAATTCCACCACGGATCTCGGCCGTTTGCGTCCCTGCTAGCCAGCAGCCAGATGTCCAGCTGCTGGCGGAGCCGGCTGGCGGCTTTGTGGAATCCCCGTGGAGCAGAGCCGGCTGGCCAGGATTCCGGGGGGAGGGACGGAGCGCCCCCCCCAGCGGAACCTGGCGGAGACAGGTAAGGGCAATTTCGTACATCCCTAGCCGCAGCAACTGTGCTGGCAGCCTGGCCCCCATTTTGCATCCTCCACAATGCCCCATACCTGCTGTGGTTGTGGGGCATTGTGGCAGGGAGAGGGAAGGCAGCCACCATATTTTAAAATGGTGAAGAAAATTTGGAGGAAATTCTGCAAAGTGGAAAAAATTTCAGGGACAGGGGGCAGGCAGAGAACAGCAAAACACAAAACAAAACAAAACAAAACAAAAATGTCTGAGAAATTTTGGCTCAGCTCTAGTTGTCATTCTTCAGGGTTCTGCACCTTCCTCAGAGTCTTTCAAACACTAAATTTCTAAGAAGTGGTTGTGGGTTCATGTTTGTCTCTATCGCATATGCTTATAATACTGCTAATTCCCTGAAAGCTCTGCAGCAGGTGTGAGGGGGCAATGTTGTATTCAGCTCTGGGGAAGAGGTGGAACTACTGCTCTGCCAAAGCTGCCCTCCAAGTACTACCCTGATGAAAGAGGCTACTGTTTATTTGCAATTTCTTTTGGTGGAGTTTTTGAGCTTACCTAATCACTGTAAGGTGGCTGAGGGTGTTGTGTATGTTTTCTTTCTATTACACATCTCTCCATTGCTCTGCAGCCTCCCAGGCTGCCTGTGCTTCCTGATCTGAAAAAAGCCCTTTGGGGCGAATTACCTCATGATGTTTTCCCCTGGGCTTTAATTGAAGTTTTGGTGCTGAGGAGGCTACAGGCTGCCAAAGAGATGATTGTACAATGAAAGACAGGACACTCGGGTACACTTCTCGGTCACCTCATGAATAAGGTAAGCACAACAACCCTGAACCCAACCCATGAGAATTTCTCTGAAATTTTCTTCTCATTTGGATTTCTTTTTTAAAGCCATTTCTTTTCCAGCAAAATGAATGAGAAGGGCTGAAAAAAATATGGAAGAAATGTTCAGCTCAGCACTAATCTGAAGGACTGCCTCCTCCTAGCCTGCCCACATGTTTCAGCTATCAAAGGAAGGTCCTGTTCCACATCCCTCCACCACTTGAAGCGTAAGAGGTGGTGATGTGGGACAGGGCCTTCTGTGTTGTGGCATCCAGGTGGTGGAATTCACTGCCCCAGGTAATCCAACTGATTTCCTCCCCCACCCCTTCCAGCAACAGATAAAAATGGTACGTTTTAGGGCATGCATTTGCACTGAGATTTGAAAGACTGCTGTTAAATTCTGCTGATTACTCGTATGTTGCTTAGTGTGTGGCCTTTTTAATTGTGTAGTTTCAGCCACCTCGAAGTGGTGGGATGAATTGGATCAATGCAATGGAAAGATGGGGTATAAATACATTAAAACCCCCACAAATCTCCACAAGCTCAATTACACTCTCTCCAATGACAGCCAATGTGGTGTAGCAGATAGAGTGTTGCACTAGGACTGGGGAGATCCACATTCTAGTCCCCACTCAGCATGAGGCTCACCAGGTGAATTTGGGCCCATCCACTGACTCTCAGCCTAACCTACCTCACAGGGTGGTTGTGAGGATAAAATGGAGAGGCAGAGGAGGGGGATCATGCACACTGCCTTGGGATTGTTGAAGGATGGGTGGGATATAAATGCAAAAATAAAATAAAATAAACTCCTTTCCCTTTTCTGAACAAGCCCTTACCTGGACACACTCATAGAGTTTCTGGTACATTGCCAGACACTCAAGTCATCAGTACTCCTGTAGTGAGAACCAGCAGCCCCTTCAAGAAATATTTGAAAACTCACAGACTCCAAACATTCAGTTTTGGGAGCAAACTCAAATGAGGAAAATGTACTTGAGAATTCCCCTATCTGGAACTTCTTTCTTTTATTCTGGGAATAATTCTCCCCTTGTGTTGTTGTTTATTCATTCAGTCGCTTCCAACTCTTCGTGACTTCATGGACCAGCCCACGCCAGAGCTTCCTGTTGGCTGTCACCACCCCCAGCTCCCCCAAGGTTGAGTCCGTCACCTCCAGAATATCATCCATCCACCTTGCCCTTGGTCGGCCCCTCTTCCTTTTGCCTTCCACCTTCCCTAGCATCAGCATCTTCTCCAGGGTATCCTGTCTTCTCATTATGTGGCCAAAGTACTTCAGTTTTGCCTTTAATATAGGGGTGCACGAAACCCACTTACCTGGTCTCGCAGCTTTTCGTGGTGGGGGGGAGGCACTTCGCTGCTCCCCCCCCCGAAGTTCAGGCTGGGGAGGGGAGGCTTCCCGCCTCGCCCGGCCGAAATTCAGGCCGGGGGGGAGGCTTCCCACCTCGCCCGGCCAAAATTCAGGCTGGGGAGGAGGCGCCTCGCCTCGCCCAGCCGCGAAATTAAAAGTTAAAAAAAAACAAACATGCCCCCGTGATAGGCTACGTGACGATTAACGTAGCCTATCATGGCTAGATCTGCAAAGTCAGCCATGATAGGCTACGTAAATCGTCACGTAGCCTATCACGGGTGACTTAAAAAAAAAAAAAGCGCGTATGCAAATGGCGGCCCCCATAGGGAGCCGCCATTCGCGTTCCTTATTTGGTCGCTGTAGCCTACATAAATCTTTACATAGACTACGGCGAAAATAAGGGCAATGCAAATAGCGTTGCCCTTATTTTCGCCGTAGTCTACGTAATCTTTACGTAGATTACAGCGACCAAATAAGGAACGCGAATGGCGGCTCCCTATGGGGGCCGCCATTTGCATATGCGCTTTTTTTTAAGTCACCCGTGATAGGCTACATGACGATTTACGTAGCCTATCACGGCTGACTTTGCAAATCTAGCCGTGATAGGCTACGTTAATCGTCACGTAGCCTATCATGGGGGCGGTTTTTTTTTTTAGTTTTATTGGAATGGCAGTGGCGGCAGCTGGTCGAAAGATCGGCTGCCACCCCCGCCCCTGACGAAGACCCGACGAACCGCCGCCGGGACCCGTCGCCGGGAGGGACATTCGGCAAAGGTAAGTCCCGTCCCGGGGGGGGGGGGTCCGGGGTGCGGGGGGGTGCGGAGAATTTCTCCCCGAAACTTGTTCGGGGGGCCGAACACGTTGGCGCTCGGCCCCCCGAAGTTTCGGGGAGAAATTCTCTGCCAACCCTACTTTAATATCATTCCCTCAAGTGAGCAGTCTGGCTTTATTTCCTGGAGTATGGACTGGTTTGATCTTCTTGCAGTCCAGGGCACTCTCAGAATTTTCCTCCAACACCACAGTTCAAAAGCATCTATCTTCCTTCGCTCAGTCTTCCTTATGGTCCAGCTCTCGCAGCCATAGGTTACTACGGGGAATTGTTGTTGTTCAGTCGTGTCCGACTCTTCGTGACCCCATGGACCATAGCACACCAGGCCTTCCTGTCCTGCGCTCTCTCCCGGAGCGTGCTCAAGTCCATATTCATTGCATCAGTGATGCTATGTAGCCATCTCATCCTCTGCTGTCCCCTTCTCCTTTTGCCTTCAGTCTTTCCCAGCATTTTCTCCCTCTATTTGCCAGTTATCAATCAAGCTGGTTGCCATAATCTTGGTTTTTTTGAGGTTGAACTGCAACCCAGCTTTTGCACTTTCTTCTTTCACCTTCGTCATGAGGTTCCTCAATGCCTCCTTGCTTTCAGCCATCAAAGCGGTATCATCTGCATATCGGAGATTGTTAATATTTCTTCCAGTGATTTTAACTCCAGCCTTGGCTTCATCAAGCCCAGCACATCGCATGATGTGTTCTGCATACAGGTTGAATAGGTAGGGTGAGAGTATACAACCCTGCCGTACACCTTTCCCAATCTTAAACCAGTCCGTTGATCCGTGGTCTGTTCTTACTATTGCTACTTGGTTGTTATACAGATTCCTCAGGAGGCAGACAAGATGACTTGGTATCCCCATACCACCAAGAACTTGCCACAATTTGTTATGATCCACACAGTCAAAGGCTTTAGAATAGTCAATAAAACAGAAATAGATGTTTTTTTTTTAAACTCCCTGGCTTTCTCGGTTATCCAGCGGATATTGGCAATTTGGTCTCTAGTTCCTCTGCCTTTTCTAAACCCAGCTTGTACATCTGGCAATTCTCGTTCCATGAATTGCTGGAGTCTACCTTGCAAGATCTTGAGCATTACCTTACTGGCATGTGAAAAAAGGGCCACTGTTCGATAGTTTGAACATTCTTTGGTACTTCCCTTTTTTGGTATGGGGATATAAGTTGATTTTTTCCAATCTGTTGGCCATTCTTGTGTTTTCCAAATTTGCTGGCATATGGCATACATCACCTTGACAGCATCATCTTGCAAGATTTTAAACAGTTCAGCTGGGATACCGTCATCTCCTGCTGCCTTGTTATTAGCAATGCTTCTTAAGGCCGATTCAACCTCACTTTTCAGGATGTCTGGCTCTAGCTCACTGACCACACCATCAAATCTATCCCCAATATTATTGTCCTTCCTATACAAATCTTCCGTATATTCTTGCCACCTTTTCTTGATCTCTTCTGCTTCTGTTAGGTCCTTGCCATCTTTGTTTTTGATCATACCCATTTTTGCCTGGAATTTACCTCCGATGTTTCTAATTTTCTGGAAGAGGTCTCTTGTCCTTCCTATTCTATTATCTTCTTCCGCTTCCACGCATTGCTTGTTTAAAAATAATTCCTTATCTCTTCTGGCTAACCTCTGGAATTTTGCATTTAATTGGGCATATCTCCCCCTATCACTGTTGCCTTTTGCCTTCCTTCTTTCTTGGGCTGCTTCCAGTGTCTCAGCAGACAGCCATCTTGCCTTCTTGGTTTTCCTTTTCTTTGGGACATTTTTTGTTGCCGCCTCCTGAACTATGTTGCGAACTTCTGTCCATAGTTCTGCCGGGACCTAGGGATGGCAGAGAATTCCGCCACAGATCTCAGTGAGGCCGAATGCCAGGGCATTTGGCCCCCCGAAATCTGTGGCAGAATGGCCTTGGCCCCGCGGATTCCCCCCAGGACAAGATTTACCTGGGGCGGATCTTCTGGGCGGCAGTGGCTCCGCCGGTGGCGGTGGCGGCTGGTCTTCTGACCGGCTGCCGCCGCCGCCATTTGCAGTCTTGTCGCTTTCTTTCTTCTTTTTTTTTTACAAGATGTGATAGGCTACATAAAGACTTATGTAGCCTATCACATCTGGTTTTTAAAAAAAACAAAAACGTGTACGCAAATGGCGGCAGCTATGGCCGCCACCATTTGCGTTCCTTATTTTTGGCTGTCTTAGTCTACGTAAATATTAACGTAGACTAAGACAGTGAAAATAAGGGGAATGCAAATAGCGTAGCCGCCGCCATTTACGTACGCGCTTTTTTTGTTTTTTTTAAGCCAGACGTGATAGGCTACGTAAGTCTTTACGTAGCCTATAGGGACGCAAATGGTGGCGGCTACAGCCGCTGCCATTTGCGTCCCTGCTAGCCAGCAGCCGGATGTCCGGCTGCTGGCGGAGCCGGCAGGCGGCTCCGTGGAATCCCCGCGGAGCGGAGCCAGCTGGCCAGGATTCCGGGTGGAGGGACAGAGCGCCTCCCCCCCCAGCGGAACCCGGTGGAGCCAGGTAAGGGGACTTTCGTACATCCCTACCAGGACCCTATCTACTAAATCTAGTCCCTTAAATCTATTCTTCACCTCCACTGCATATTCATTAGGAATATTAGTGAGCTCATATCTAACTGATCTGTGGGTCCTCCCTATTCTCTTTAGTCTGATTCTAAATTGTGCAATAAGAAGTTCATGATCTGAAGTACAATCAGCTCCAGGTCTTGTTTTTACCAAATGCATAGATGTCCGCCACCTTTGGCTACAAAGGATGTAGTCAATCTGATTTCGGTGTTGACCGTCTGGTGAAGTCCATGTATAAAGTCGTCTCTTAGGTTGTTGGAAGAGAGTGTTTGTTATGAACAGTGAGTTGTCTTGGCAAAATTCTATCAGCCTATGTCCTGCTTCATTTTGTTCTCCCAGACCATGCTTGCCTGTAATTCCAGGTGTCGTTTGACTACCCACCTTAGCATTCCAGTCTCCTGTAATGAAAATAACATCTTTTTTTGGTGTATTATCCAGTAGGTGCTACAGATCCTCATAGAACTGATCTACTTCTGCTTCTTCAGCATCTGTGCTTGGGGCGTATATTTGGATCACTGTGATGTTAAATGGCTTATCCTGAATTCGAATTGAGATCATTCTGTCATTTTTTGGATTGTATCCAAGCACTGCTTTAGCCACTTTATTATTAATTACGAAGGCTACTCCATTTCTTCTGTGGTCCTCTTGTCCACAGTAGTAGATCTGGTGGTCATTTGATGTGAAGTGGCCCATTCCAGTCCATTTCAGTTCACTGACACCCAAAATGTCTATATTTAATCTTGACGTCTCCCCAATAACCACATCCAATTTGCCCTGAGTCCTGACTCATAGATCGTACATTCCAGGTTCCTATGGTGTGTTGATCTTTAGAACATCGGATTCGTCATTCACCACCAGCACCATCAGCTGCTAGCCGTCCTTTCGGCTTTGAGCCAGCTGCGTCATCACATCTGGGGCTAGTTGAACTTATCCTGTGTTCCTCCCCAGTAGCATTTTGACCATCTTCCGACCTGGGAGTCCCATTTTCCGATGGTATACCGACATATCTCTGGTTGTACTGATCCATTTAGTTTTCATGGCAAGAATACTGGGGTGGGCTGCCGTTTCCTTCCCCAGGGATCGTATTTAGTCTGACCTTCCCGTCTTGGGTGTCCCTTCACGGTTTAGCTCATGACGTCATTGAGGTGCTCAAGCTCCAGCACCACGACAAGGTAATGATCTCCTTTGCTGAAGATTCTCCCCTTAAGTAATGATAATACTATATGAAAACGCTGTACTGCACTTGATAGTAAAAGCAGATATGTCATGATAATGCTTAGATTTTGAAGTTGAACATGCTGACTGAGATAAAATAGCGGAAATTTCCATGTAAAATTGCAGATGTGAAGCAAATGTACTCCATCCATTCATGAGATTACCAGCACAGCATTACCTAGCCAAGAACACACTACCTTGCTGCTTTTGTTCAGCTGAACATTTCCATCAAAGATTAACATTTCGCTGCAAGAGCAGAATTAATGGCAGAGATAGTTCAATACTGCCAAACTCGTTTTCCTAGTGTTTTTGTTATCCTAAGCAATCCTGTCTGGCCACCAAGAGATGATTTACAACTGACCACATTTGCCAAAAGTAGAACTTCAATTTAAAAGGTTCCAGTCAGTCAAGGCAAGATGGTGTGTGCTCTTTAAGATCCTACAAGATCTGATTCCCCCCCACACCCTTTAAGCAAATACACTTGCCCTGTTGTATTTTTAAATTAGATTACTTTACATTGCATTGCATTAAACATGCACACTTTTAAAAAGTATGTGCTTTGACACTTTAGTCAATGGGGGGGGGAGAGTACACATTTGGGTGCGCGCTTTAAAAATATGTACCCAAATGCACACTTTTCCTGTTTGCACAGGAACAACAAAAAGCTTGTGATCAGGAATGGATATAAGGCAGACCGAGTTTTCAGGTGGAACTTAGACAACCTTGACGTGTTCGAGCTTTGCTGATTCTCCCATCCCTGCTCTACCACTGAGTTATGATCCCTCCCCTTAACAATGGCTATGAGCTAGAAAAGGAAAATTTCTATCCTCATGGGTGCCTTGAAGAAGGTAAGCAAAGTCTCCAGTCCAATCTTGGCCTTTGGCTGTGGCTGCCTCACCCCAAAACTTGGGGCAGTACCCAACGGAGCCCATGCATGGGCGGCCCAAGCCCACTGACCCTGGTGCATGCACACACAGCCCCTACCGCTGGCAGCCGCGATGTCGTGTTTCTGGGGGGAAGCACTGCGATGAGCAGAGATGCTCGTTTCTGGAATGGGCATGACCTGCCCTCAGAAGCGCTACATTGTGGCCACCAGTGGTAGGGGCCACACATGTGCCACTGCCGGTGGGGCTGGCCATGCATGCACCGGGGCCAGCAGACTTGGGCCGCCTGCGCAAGGGCTCTGTTGGATACCACCCTTGGGTTGGATGCAGGATCTGCCTTCTGTGAACAGAAGGGCTCCACGCATGGAAGGTGCCTCTGTATGATTTTCAGGGATCTCCCCTTCACCCCCCTCCCCACAGCTCAGTACATTCAGCAGGGTCCCCTGACCCTCTGTGTAGCATTTGTGGGGGGGATGCCATGGCAAGGGGGGGGCAGGGAAGTCTGCTTCTGCCAGCCCAGTGGTTCATGCTCAAATCTGGATCCAACCCATAGCCAATATATGCACAAGGCCTAGATCACCAGTACAGAGAACTGTAAGTGGAAATTCCTGGTGGGATTCTCTTTGGCTACCCTTCCAGTGTGCTTCATCTGTTTAATCTTCCTACCACAGAGCTTCCTGTGGCACTTCAGTTTGAATTTTACTGTCCTGATAGGGATGTACGAAACTGTTTCCTCCAGGGTCATTCGCAGTGGCGGGGAGGCACTCTGTTCCTCCCCCTGAAATTCTCCCCAGCTGGCTCCGCCCTGTGGCAACTCTGCGGAGCTGCTAGCCGGGGCCACCCGCAGCTGGACATCCGGCCACTGGGCTGCGCAGGGACACAAATGGCGGCCGCTGTAGCCGCCACCATTTGCGTCCCTGTCTTTTGCCACGATAGGCTATGCAAATATATACATAGCCTATCACGGCAATAGGCAGGAACGCAAATGGCAGCTGCCGTAGCCGCTGCCATTTGCACCCCTGTCTTTTGCCGTGATAGGCTACATAAATATATATGTAGCCTATCATGGCAAAAGACAGGGATGCAAATGGCGGCGGCTATGGAGGCTGCCATTTGCGTTCCTGCCTAGTGCCGTGATAGGCTACGTATATATTTACGTAGCCTATCACGGCAAAAGACAGGGACGCAAATGGTGTCCCTGCGTTAGCCGTGATAGGCTATGTAAATACTTACGTAGCCTATCACAGCCACTCGAAAGGAGGCGAATGGCGGCCACAGATGCAGCTGCCATTCGAGGAGCACCGGAACGGCCGACAAAGGTAGGCTCCATTCCGGGCCCATTTCGCAGGGTGGTGGGGCGGGTGGCTTCGGCCTCCCTGGAATCCGTGGCAAAATTCTCCAACATCCATAGATCAGGTTTCCCAGTTCTCCTGTTGTATGATTTCAACCTTTTTTTAGTGGTCTTCTTCTCAATGTTCTGCTTCTCTTTTATTCCACAGTCCTCTCAGACTCCCAAAAGGTATTATTTTTCTGTTCTTTTTTCACAAAGCCTGCTTTGATTTTTGTCAGGAGCTAGGTTTCCTACTTCCCTTCTGTCATGAAACCCAAATTTCCCAGCTGCTGCTGCTGCCTGTGTGAATGAGTTCCAATTCAGCAGAGAATAGCTCTGCCTAATAAAGGGATTTTCAAGAGCACTAATGGCAATTCAATGCCCAGGGGCATTTCTACATGGGGAAGCAAATCACATCAACAGTGGTGAGTTTTAATATAGACTGACAAATGCAAACAAAGACACTTTGTGAAAGCTCTCTTTAGCATTGTTAAAGACACTTTCCAAGTTAAGCTGCTCTGTGCTCATGCATTTAAATTCTACTAAACAAACCTTTGTGGGGAGCAGGGTGGATGGGGTGTGCTAGCTGAACCCAGACCAAGTCTATGCACGCTATTATGTCTGGTGCAGTGACTCCCAAACTGTTGAAGAGAATAACCTAGTGTACAACGAAAAGCGAAAGTGTGGTTGGAAAAATTACGCCACCATGTTGGATGCATCTATGTTTCTCAGAGTGAGGATATCCCATGAAACATTGTTCCCCTTCTCCTTGCCTGTATAGGGGCTGTGACATCACCTTGAGGGATGGTGTAAGGATGCTCCAGGAGTCCCTGATGAAGTCCAAGCTATAGCTGGCGGGCAAAAGTGAATTCCAGAAACACCTTCAATGCATTGGGTGAAGAAAAGGCTCGGAGAATGTTGGCATTTCCATTGTCCTAGGAACTGCATGAGAATATATATATACAAAACATTTGGGAAATACCAGTCTGAGTGCTTATGCAGCGAATCTTCCAGTCACACACACCCCTCTATCAATGTGGGTTATTAAATTCTCTGTAGTGTACACACCTTAGCAAATCTTAGCTAAGTTTTGCTTTTCTAGTTAATTTTCTGCTATTTTTGTTATTGGAAAACAAACAATCACAAACTATGCCATGACCTCAGTTTGTCATACAGAGTATATAATCTGCCAGAACGTTTTCCTGCAGGAGCCTTTTGAAATAATTGTTGTGTTTACATTGTGTAATTTCCATTCATTTCAGGGAAATCATACACAAATTCAACACAAACACCATCCTTCATCATAAGTATGGCTTCTCTCTTTTCTCCAGGCAATGAGTATGTTTGATACTTGTCTGGACAGATGAAGAGATTCACATTAGGTTTTGCTAATCAGGGTTTGGTAGAGCACAAAGGGTAAGAGTTTTCAAAGGAATAAATCTATCTGATGGTGTTCATCTATGGTGTTCATTTGTCGTTGGCCTTCTGTGTCAAGTTTTAGATAACAAGTTCATCACTCTGGACCATGGCGGATGCTTGTCATGAGTGAGCACCACTCACACTCTAGCACTCTCCCCCCTCAAATATTCCCTCCCCTCCCCAGAGTAACTGCGGAGAATTCGGAGAGGGAGGTGATCTTAGTATTGAACAAGAGAGATCAAACCCTCCCTTCCTTGAGTACAGGTTCTAGAACATTTTCTTTTGTGAGTAGAATGGCCACTTACACATTGCCCCCCCCCCCGAGGAAATGCATCACCAAAAAAGAGTACAAAAGAGGGCACTAAATTACATACAATTTCCATATGCTAATTGATACATATAGATGCAAATTTGGAAATAATTACTATAATTTCAATAGAAATACAGTACATCTCACCAAGGGATGTCAGACAATTCCGCCATGGACTCCAGAATGCATGGCGGAACGGCCTCCCTCCCCAGTACCCACAGAATCTGCCCAGGATGGAGCTTACCTGGTGGCGGTGGCTCCGGCGGTGGATGCGGCAGCGGCAGCTCTGGCTGGTCTCCCAGCCGGCCCCTGCTGGGCTGCTGCAGCCACAATGGTGGCCGTCATAGCGGCCACCATTTGCGTGCTTGCAGTCAGCCGTGATAGGCTACATAAGTATTTACGTAGCCTATCACAGCAAAGGGCAGGGACGCAAATGGCAGACACTTTGCGCCCCTGCCCTTTGCCATGATAGGTTACATGAGTATTTATGTAGCCGCGGCCGCCATTTGCGTGGCTGCCTTTGCCATGATAGGCTATGTAAATACTTACATAGCCTATCACGACAAAGAGCAGGGGGGGCCAATGGCATAGCGGCCGCCATTTGCATCCCTGCTTTTTGCTTTGATAGGCTACGTAAATACTTACATAGCCTATCATGGCTGACTGCAAGCACGCAAATGGTGGCCACTATGACAGCCGCCATTTGTGGCCGCAGCAGCCCAGCCGCAGCCAGAATTCCGGCTGTGGCTGGCCCCGGCCGGTGGCTCCGCGGAGCCACCGCGGAGCGGAGCCAGTCCAGGGAGGATTCTGAAGGGAGGGACGGAGCACTTCCCCCCCACAGCCGATGCCCCGGAACGGACGGGTGAGTAGGATTCGTACATCCCTAATCTCACCATAGTGGGGAAGTCTGTGAGCAAGAGACCTGTATGCCCTGCTCAGTCTTGCTCTCCAGGTGCTGACTGTAGACAGGCAACTTCAGGGCCCCTGCTCTCTGCTGATGGTTCTTTGTCTTTAAACCAGACTTGGACTGGACAGCCCTTCAGACAGATGACTGTCCTCTGTAAAGTAGGACATATGGCCATCTAATTTGTGAGCTAGGCCCAGCACAAACTAAGCATGGTGTAGTAGAATATTCTTCAGAATGACCTGCAACAGAGGGAGTCTGCAGCACACACGCATTGGCAAATAAACGGACGTGGGAAGTGTTCCCTGAGGTTAGGAAGTCTGAAATCCACTGGATTAGAGAAATATGGTCTGCTCTAAGGAATGCGCTCACAACAGGCCCATCAGTTTTAGTGACAAATTTGGCATGCTCATAAATCCAGGCTGAATTCAAAATGTCTGTCAGAGCTTAAACCCACATGAGGGGAAAACAAAAGATTTCAGAAAAGGTTATCAGGCATGAAGCCTAGGAAATAAAGTATAAGAGATTCTGGAAACCAGCTTGGTTAACAAGTGTCCTCCAGTTTATTGTATTGCTAACAAAATGCCCATCATTATGAATATTTATTCACATTATGTGTGAATAAATTTGTTAGTCTTTAAAGTACCACAGGAGAGGGTATCCCTCTCCCATATCCATATCACCAGCATCCTGCCCGGCATAAAACTAGGGATGTGCGAAAGACACTTACCTTTTCGAAGGGGTGATTCGCGGTGGGGGGGAGGTGCTCCGCACCTCCCCCCAAAATCCTAACCCAGCTGGCTCCGCTCCGCGGCAACTCTGCAGAGCTGCTGGCCGGGTGCATTAGCAGGCGTGCGGAGCCTGCAGATGCAAATGGCGGCGGCTATGGCAGCCACCATTTGTGTTCCTGTGTTTTTGCTGTGATAGGCTACGTAAATATTTACGTAGCCTATCACGGCAAAAAAACGGGCGCAAATGGCGTAGCAGCTGCCATTTGTGCTCCTGTCTTTCGCCTGCGTTCCTGTTTTTTTGCCGTGATAGGCTACATAAATATTTATGTAGCCTATCACGTCCTCCGCAGGGATGGAAATGGCATCCCTGCGTTAGCTGTGATTGGCTATGTAAGTATTTATGTAGCCTATCATGGCAAAAATGGCGAAGCGAATGGCAGCTGCAAACGCGGCCGCCATTCGTAAAGCAGCGCGAACAGCACCAGGTAAGTGCGCCGTTTTGCGTGCCTTTCGCGGGGTGGGGGGTGGGGGCTTTGTTCCACCATGGATTTCGGGGCGTGGCATTCAGACTTACTGAGATCCGTGGCAGAATCCTCTGACATCCCTACATAAAACACAAATCAAGCATATGACCTGTTGTATCATTGAAGCTCTTAAAGCGCCATCATTGTATAGAATTGTTTCTGAGCTCCACAATTCCTTGGCTCACAATATGAGCCTCAGCAACTCAAAATGGGAGCCTTAAAAGTCTAGGGATGTACGAAAATCACTTATCTGTTCGTGGATTATACTGATGGTGGTGGGGGAGGCGTTCCGTCCCTCCCTCCAGAATCCTGGACGGGGGGGAGGCGCTCCGTTCCTCCCCCCTGGAATCTTCCTTGGCCCGCTGTGCTCCGCAGCGGCTCTGCGGAGCAGCCGGCCAGGCCCAGCCAGGCCAGAGCTGTCCGCAGCCAGATTTCCGGCCGTGGAGGGCTCGGGGGGGGGGGAAACACCGCGTATGCAAATGGCGGCAGCTACAGCCGCCGCCATTTGCGTTCCTTATTTTTGACGTCTTAATCTACGTAAATATTTATGTAGACTAAGACAGTGAAAATAAGGGGAACACAAATAGCATAGTGGCCTTTTTTTATTTTTAACCCAGACGTTTTAGGCTACGTAAAAGCATACGTAGCCTAAAACGACTAGGTAAAAAAAAAAAGGTGTACGCAAATGGCGGCGGCTATGGCCGCCGCCATTTGCGTTCCTTATTTTTTGAGCCACCTTAGTCTACGTAAATAATTACATAGACTAAGACGGCGAAAATAAGGGGAACACAAATAGCGTCCACTACGCTATTTGCGTTCCCCTTATTTTCACCGTCTTAGTCTATGTAATTATTTACGTAGACTAAGATGGCTCAAAATAAGGAACGCAAATGGCGGCAGCCATAGCCGCCGCCATTTGCGTACGCCTTTTTTTCTTACCTAGACGTTTTAGGCTACGTAAAAACTTACGTAGCCTATCACGTCAGTGTAAAAAAAACACCACACACCTGCAAATGGCGGCGGCGGCAGCTGGTCAGAAGACCAGCCGCCGCCGCCACCCGGAAGATCCGCCCCAGGTAAGTCTCGTCCCGGGGGGATCCGCGCGGGGGCAGGGGGGCAGGCCGTTCCGCCACAGATTTTGGGGGGCCGAATGCACTGGCATTCGGCCTCCCCGAGATCCATGGCGGGATTCTCTGCCATCCCTACATATGACTGCGAGGGTGGTGCTCTGTACGTGACAATGGGTATGCTTCTCAGTGCCAGCTCCAGGTGTTTGAAGGTCCTTGGGCAAGACCCCACTCACTGCCATTGTCACCAGCTGCTCTTGCTCCTCTTCCTCGTCATTGCCACCACTTGCTTGCTTGGTCGGCAAAGAGCCAGGGAGCAAATAAGCAGTGGCTTCTTCTGATCTACCTTCTTACCACCACTGTTATCTGGGCCAGGGCAAGGAGCAGGTGACCAAGCAGGTTGCAATGGTAAACTCCAGGGGGCTCTTGCCAGTGGGCCCCAGCTGGGGTGTGAGTTCTTGGAAGGTGCCCAACCATACCTACCCTTGATACAGCCCTGGTGCTTCCGCAGTTACTCTTCTCCTGCCTCTGTACAAACCTGCCAGGGAATCATGGGATGAGATCTGGTTATAGGCAATAAAACAGTCTGTGAAAGAAGAAAAACACAGCTATCTGAAGCAAGTCAGAATGGAAAAGCAGCAAAGAACATCTCTCCTGCTCTTTAAAACCAACTTTGTCTAGCTGTAATACTCACATTCTGCTACAGGTTTCATTTTAATTCAAGCCCAGAGAAGAACTGTGGCCTCCCACCCCCTCACTCATTTATCTAGCTTTTGCTCAGGCATTGGCAATGGTGGTTATGCCATAGAGGAATGGAGGTTACTCTCTTTTCTTCCTCCTGCTCCTGCTCCTGCTCCTTCTCCTTCTCTTTCTCTATTCTATTTTTCCCTCGGTTAGAAGGAGTCTCTTAGACAGGTGGGAGGCATACTCAGCAAATCCCTAAGCTATCTCCTGCACCCAGCGCTAGATACAGATTCAAAACTGGGTCCCTGTGATCAGTGGCACCAATAGGGTTGGACTGCCAGGGCCAGCGTCCCACAGCGCAGAGGGCCCTGGAACAATAACACCCTGTCAGGCATCACTCACCACAACAACTTCCATTTCTTTTTTAAAAATGCAGGATGGGCACCCTGGGTTCTGTGGGGTGTAGCTCTAGACAGTCATGCCTGCCATCTTAATTTCCCTGTGGGACCCAGGGACACTCTGGGAAATGAAGATGGTAGGTGCAAAAAAATAAAGGAAAAAGGAAAAGGGGACACATTATGGCAACTGCCATTGCTGTGTCTCTTTCTACTGGTGACCAAGTAAGCCGGGGGGGGGGGGGTGCCATAGGAAGAGATTGAACAGGTGGCTTTTCCTTCCTTTCATAACTTTTTACGTGGTTTGTCAGGTGCACACTGGCTCCATTGAGGGCAATTGGACTTGTGTGTTTGTGTGTACATCTTTCCCTGCATTTGCACATAATACATAGTCTCTAATAGTCTCCTCCCTTCCCCACATTCTCCCAGTAACATTGGTCCTTGGAAACCTGTACTAGTTATCCCACAGAATTAAGCTATACTTTGTCGGTGCAACAAATCTTAGGTCTGCTTCACAAATTGTGGAAAAACCATGTCTGCCACTTAATATACACTCATCAGGGAGGGAACTGTGGCTAACCCAGTGCCTGGTGATTGTACGTGGATACTACGCATGTGACAGGTTCATACATTACATTTTTTATGGGCATATACAAATAATCTTTAAACATGTAATATGTGAAGGAGCCCTAAGGATTTACCTATCATAGGCTTTGCTTTCAGTCCTCATTTTTCCCTCTGTTTCATTTTATTTGCTTTGGCTTCCCTTCATATTTTTTTGTAACTGAGATGTTAATTTATTGAGTAGGCACTGTTCAACCAAGAGGGAAATCCCCACTCCCCAAACTCAATTAGAGTTTTGTATCAAACTGACACTAGGCTTAATGCATTTTAATTGCAATTGGAAAGCCCTTTGTTAAATCCATACCTTAACATTCCTGATAACTCAGTTTTTAAAAGTGCTTTGAGAAGGGATCAAGTTCACATTTGCAGCAGGCAAAAATCAATGGTGTATTCAGTACAAAATACAGAGATTTGAGATTTCTAGCAGATGAGAGGGGTGGAACTGCCTAGTTCTGCTTTGCAGAGTTTTGACAGAGAGTGGAAAGAAATAATTTTGCTCTGCCAAAACTCAAAAGCAGACCACAGAAGCCAGAATGCCTTCTATCATTGACTGCACTGAAAATATTTGAGGAAGTAAGGGGGTGATAAAACATTGCCTCGTTGCTGGATTGGCATTCAGGGGAGTCTAGTGCAGACCAAAAGGTTGGAGTAGAACCCTGCCTGTGGTAGACCCCAAGGCCTCATAGAAAGGAAGGGGAAGTAAAAAACACACACCTGACCTTCTATGTACCAGAGGCCTCTGTTTATTTCCAGAGGAGGCCTGGAATCTACCAGAAACCAGAAGGTCCTGGACCTTTGCTGGAAGTGCTTCCACCCCCGCTGGAAGCCATAATTCCAGCCAAGATTCTGATGAGGGTAGAACTCTGCCCTATGTCTAACACATACAAGAGCTCAATTTTGGATCAGTTCATGCAGAATAAGTACTACAGACCTGAAATTCCATATAATGGGTTATTAAATCCCCTCTCCACCCACTGAAAGAACTCACAGTTCAGTGGGTCATGAGATGCCTTTCAGCTCATCTGCCACCTCACTTTGACATTGTAGCTAAATATCTGTAATCTCAAGCACTGAAGTTCTGTTGAAAATTAACAACCTCCCATTTTTATTTTTTTTTTACCATGTTAACATCCTATTCAAAAAATGATGCTCAGTTGTCTTATGTTTGCAGTGAAATAGCTGGAGTTTTAGGCTGAGGCAAAGGAGCGGCCTCATCTTGTGAAAATATTCATTAGGATCAAAATAGCTCTCCATTTTCAATTATTATTTGGGGAGATTGTTGCAAAAGCGTTACAAAAGGGATCATTTTGTGATCCCTGATTGGCAAGGATCACTAATGTGACCTGTACAGGAAGCATTGCCCTCACTCTAAATGGGCTTAATAATTTGCCCTTACTGATTGAAAAGGCTGATAAAGCAGAATCAGCGAATAGCTAACTCTGACTGAGTGTATAGGGTTGTTACACCATCATGTCTATTACATGATGCTGATTGGCTGGGATCACTCTGAGAAGAAAAAAATGGCCATTAAAGCAGCAACAAAGGGGGGAAACCTGGCTGTGAACAGTAGCCAACAGCCTTGAAAACACACAGAATGAAGGGTTGGCAGTTGCCCACCCTCCAAAACCATTACTTTAGAGCCCCCCAAATGAACCTGGAGCCTGTTTGGCCCAGCCCTCACATACTTGAAATTTCAGCTAAAGAAAATGCTGTGTGGAACCTTTGGTATGGTGCCTGACCTTGCTTATGAATCTCAGTTGTTAAAAAGGCTTGGAAAATTGCATTATCCTATATCATCACTGCTCACTCAATAAATACAGATAAAAAAGGCAGGCAAGAGAAATCCCACAGAGCACTAGTATTGACTTCTAGCTTTGGCCCAGCAGTGTAACCACTCTTTCTAACTAATGAGCAAGCAGCTAAGAAGGACAAAGTGCCCTTTTTTTATTCATGTGCCTGTCTTTCAAGAAAGCCTATTAATTGTCATTGGTGTCCCCCTTGAGCTGCACAATAAATATTTGTGCGTGCAGGTATGTGAGGGTTCGCTGCTGCCACTTAGGGGAAGCACAATTTACCTTTTCCTTTTGGGGAATGTATCCTTCGATCATCATAGCAAATCCCAGATGGAAATGAAAGAAATACAGAAAAGGATAAAAGAAAAACATGTTAACTTTGTGTAGACAGTCCACTAATATCAGTACACGCCCACACACACACACACCTTTTACAACAAGTACTAATAGACCCACAATATGAGCAACACTTCTGATGTAACCCTTCAATAGCAGTTGTGAAACAATAAGGGTCTTGAGTTTTTTTAAATTTAGCACAGACAGCCATTCATAAAACTAGAGGTCTATACAATATTAAGTATTTGCCTTGGACGGCAGATCTTCCTTACTTGACAAATACCAGGCCATTGGCTAGATGAAAAAGACCAGGAGCAGTATCCAAGACTGCCCCTGCACCATTACTGGTTGTGTTGAACCAGCGGGAGCCATTGCTGGCACAACAGGAAGCTAGTGCTTCCTAGAGGAACCTTGGAAATGAGCGTTTGGTTGGTTGTTTCAGGAAGTGCTAGTTTCCCATTGCACCAGTGGTGGGTCCTGCTGGCGCATGGGCAGTGCTGCATACTGCCCTGAGTGTTGGGCATGCAGGTGGGGGAGAAATGGGAGATTGGGCAACCTTGCCAATCGGACTGCCTATGTACAGGCACATAATATATACTATCATACATCCATATGTATCATTCCAATGGACCCCATAAGGACCCCATGCCTCCCCCATATGAAAACAGGTAAAGAGCAATTCTTGCTTGCCACTAGATGGCAAAATCCAACAAGCCTGCCAAATTAAACACATAATTAATTAAATCTGCCTAACTTTTAGGGATGAAACAATAATTTGTCCCATCCATTTAAAAGCTGTAATCACTGCATTAAAAACACCAGTGAAGAGCTGGTTCATCTATTCTGTGTGGTAATTGCAGCTATCAGCTGTGTGCTGGAAAGGGAATTGAATCTGCAGATAAGAGCCATCCTAAATCAAATATCAGCTGGCTTAGGTTCAGTACCCAGCAGTTCTACATAGAGGATTCCCTTACAGCAGCCTTCCCCAACTGGGTGCTCTCCAGATATCCTAGACTACAACTGCTAGCTGGGGATGGTGGAGTTGTAGTCCAACACATCTGGAGGCTCATAGGTTGGGGGTCTAAGGATATCTGGAGAGACACTAAATCAGGCACAATTTGTATTTAAAAGATACAAAACTGTATGCTTCCCCCGAAAGGAAAACATGCCTCTAGGGAAGTCCATAAGCATGCTCAGTTTCCTTTTGTAATTTTTAAAGGGCCATTGGTCCCTTTTTAGAAAAGCTGCAAGCCAGAGGTTCTGGGGCTAAGGGGAGCACTTGCTCACCTGAGAGCAATTTCATCTCACCCCAGGTGAGTGGTTATTTGCAACTGTGCTTTAGAGGCAATTGTATCAGAATCAAGAACACAAAGGAGTTCTTGGTAGGGTGGCCACTTATGAATTGCCAAAAAGGAGGGCAAAAGAAGACAGCAATATGCATATAGATTTAATATGTTAATTTAGATGTATAGATGTACATTTAGAAATAATAATTATTTAAACAGAAATACAGTACACTTCACCATTGTGTGGAAGACCCATGACTAGGTGATCTGTGTGTCTGTCAGTTCAGTCTGCTGTTCACATGCTAACTGTTGATGGGTAACAGTTCTTATAGTTCTTTTCCTTTAAAATGGACTTGAACAGGACAGTTCTGCAAGCTGAGGATGCCTTCAAATTGAGGACTGTGCTCTGTAAAGGAGGACACATGGCCACCCTTGTTCTCGGCTGAGGTTTGGGCCACTTACTTCTTTATTGCTTGTATATTACAACATTCATACACAGAGATCGCACATTAGAAATGGCTTCCATAAGATGACTTACCCCAGCCTTGGCCAGGGTATATAGCACTGGCCGTTGCATGATTCTAGCACCTGGCAAGGAGGGTGTCTACCCCTAGGCTGAGGAAGTGTCATGCTGGTGTGTAAACATTCTGTGTCTGGTGCCAGGATGACACAATGGCCGGTGCTACACGTTATTGCTGCGGTGGGAATAAGTCTGCACCCAGGGGCTGTTCCAGGGCTTCCTACATGATCTTTGTTAATGCGTGCTCCAGCTTTTTCAGGGTAGCATGAAAAATAGCATCATTTATAGGGGGATTTTCTGTTTCTTTTAATAGGCATTGGATTTCATCCATGGTATGAAGCAACTTTTAAAATGCTAGCCAATGTTGATTTATGGCTAGCTAAAAAAGGTTCTTTTTTTAGATTTAATAGAACATTTTCTCCACACAGCTCTTCTATGTACATTAATCTCTACGGAATGCTTTTTAAGTATGCTCGGTTTAACACTTCCTTCCCACCTTCTAAGACAGGGCAGGCCTTTATGCATACTGTACTTTGTAAATTTAATGCCCATGCTAGCTTGATATTTCCCCTTGGCTTCACAAAATATGAGATAGTGAGGGGGGAAATAATGTGCGGCATGGGTATTAAGCACAGGCTTGTCCAAATTAGCTCAAGAAAAAGTCTGAAAGATTTGTTTAAATGAGGGCCAAAACGAGAGAGGGTGGCAATTGCCCAGGTAGGTTTGTATGGCAACTGTGGTTCAGGTGTTATTCCTGAACAGGAAATATCAATTCATGTAGGTGGCACAGGGGCCATGCATGCCAGCCAGCCCCACTCCAAACATCCCCACACAGGCCAGCCCCACTCTCACAGTTCACAGCCTTCCTGTGTTGAGCAGGAAGGACTGAAGGGGCTTCTACTCATGTTCACATGTAGAACCCTTCACATGATTGAAAAGGCTGATAAAGCAGAATTCCTGATTGAGTGGGGCTTCTATTCATTCACGCTGTGGTGCCGCTATGGCTGAACCTTAGGGCCAAAGCCCAGCCCCCCACCCCATAACCACCCGGAGAATGGCAGGTGATGAATGGCAGCAGAAGCACTGTATATCTGTGGTCATAATGGTGCTATGATTTAAGTGCATTGGAGGGAGCAAACCTATGGCCACTAGATGGCCATAGGATATGTTGCTCACACTCCGAGGTCAGTTCCCAGATAACCCACCTCCCCCCACTTCCACGCTGCCTCAGAGGCAGTGTGGAACAGCCCCATCATCCATCTAGCAAGAGGAGCACAGAGCAGCCGGAAAGGGGTGTGGCTGGGGGCGTTCTGGGGCAGGGAGGGCGGAACCGCCTGTACGACACATGTACACACCAGTGCGACGCTTGGCCCCAGAACCTCTGCACACATTAGCAGCCTCCTTTCCTGCTCTGTCCTCCTGCAGTTAGACAGCCGGGGAACAATTTCCTCCGTGCTAGTCCTGCCTTGCTTTGGATAGGCAGTCACCTCCAAGTTCAGAGGCGGCTGCCTATTTAGATAGGATTGCGCCCTAAAATGCGAAACTGCTCAGGTTCCAAGCATTATTATTTTTATTATCAGGGTTGGCAACAGTGTGGTTGTTCCAACATACCACAAATGTTAGTTGTAAATCATGGAATGGTGGTTATGGGGTAGAAGAGAAATATTAGTTTTGTATTTCCCAGCTGAAGTAATACACATGGCTATCTAAAGGGGGCCCCATAAGATTATTAAGTCCAGGGTCTAAACTTGCATAGCTCCACCACTGTGTTCAAGTGAGCACATGTAGGACCCCCCTTCAGACCTTCCCACTCAACACAGGAAGGTCAGGGGTGGAGTGGGAGGGGATGGGGGCACTGGGGCCGGCTTGGCTACCACACTGCTTCCATTCCGATTCCAGAGCAGATTGTAAAACCATATAAAAACAGCAGCATTTTTTTTGTTCTGTTTTCTCATCATGAACGCAGCTCTGGAAAAGCCCAACAAAATTAAATTCTCTTCACCATCACCATCCATGGGGCAGTGATGAGGTGACGGGAAGGGAGGCCATTCCAAATCCAGAGCTCGGCTCCACAGCTGAAAAGATGTGGGTACACATCTGCCATAGCTCTGACAGTAGGGAGGGGAACCCAAAGGAGGGTCTCCAAAATGGAGCAGAGTTCTCAGGCAGACACATAGGAAGGGAGGCAATTCTTGTCATTTTCTTGTCTCTGGCCATTTAGAGCTTCAGAGCAGGGGTCCCCAACAGTGCCCATAAAGTTCTCCACTCCCTGCCCTCTTTATATACATATATATATATATATATATATATATATATATATATATATATATAAAAGTTTGAAAAATTATAGCACGCCAGGTTCTAGTTCCTGGACCTTCCATTGATCAGCTGTTTGGAGGGCAGGAGGAGGAGGAAAGAGTTGCTTCCTGGCCCTGCCCAATCTCTTTCCGCCCACACAGACTTTTTCCCTTTGCGCGCATTCTCTCCCCACTCCTAGCCTCTAGCTTCGCTCTTCCTCTCCCCTCTACTCCTTTGCCTTGCTATTTCCCCCTCCCTCCCAGCCTCTAGCCTTGCTATTTCTCACCCCCGCCTCTTCACCTCATTAGCTTTGGCTATTGGGTGGTATAGAAATGTAATCAATACATACTTAAATATTTTCCCCTTCCTCCAAGTTCCTAGCCTCACCATTTCTCAGAGTATTTCCCCCTCCCAGTCCCTAACCTTGCTCTTTCTCTCCTTCTCACCCCTTTTTGTCACTATTCTTCCTTCTCCCAGCCCCTAGCCTTGCTCATTTTCTCTCCCTTCCCAGCCCCTTCTCTCCTTCACACACACACACCATCTTCTTGGGTGGGGGCTTTGATGGCAGAGGAGGACGTAGGAGTGCCAGATGGGGAACGGAGGGTTGGGCCTGGGATTGAGATAGAGAACACTTTTCCTTTCCTTTTGGGGCTATGTGTGTGTGTATAGGACGAACGGAACAATCCTATATAGGTCTGTTGTTGTTGTTGTTCAGTCGTTAAGTTGTGTCCGACTCTTTGTGACCCCATGGACCATAGCACACCAGGCCTTCCTGTCCTCCGCTCTCTCCCGGAGTGTGCTCAAGTTCATATTCATTGCATCGGTGATGCTATCTAGCCATCTCATCCTCTGCCGTCCCCTTCCCCTTTTGCCTTCAATCTTTCCCAGCATCAGGGTCTTTTCCAGAGAGTTTTCTCTTCACATTAGATGGCCAAAATATTTGAGCTTCAGCTTCACTATCTGTCCTTCCAATGAGCAGTCAGGGTTGATTTCCTGTAGGATTGACTGATTTGACCTCCTTGCAATCCAGGGGACTCGTAAGAGTCTTCTCCAGCACCACAGTTCGAAGGCATCAATTCTTCAGTGCTCAGCCTTCCTTATAGTCCAGCTCTCACAGCCATACGTTGCTACTGGGAAAATCATAGCTTTGATTATACAAATCTTTGTTGGCAAGGTGACGTCTCTGCTTCTTACTATGCTGTCTAGGTTTGCCATAGCTTTCCTCCCAAGGAGCAAATTTAATTTTAATTTCATGGCTACAGTCACCGTCTGCGGTGATCTTGGAGCCCAAGAAAATAAAATCTGTCACTGCTTCCATTTCTTCCCCTTCTATATGCCAGGAAGTGATAGGGCCAGATGCCATAATCTTAGTTTTTTTAATGTTGAGTTTCAAACCAGCTTTTGCACTCTCCACTTTCACCCTCAACAAGAGGCTCTTTAGATCCTCTTCGCTTTCTGCCATTTGGGTGGTATCGTCTGAGTATCTGAGGTTGTTGATAATTCTCCCGGCAATCTTAATTCCGAGCTGTGATCCATCCAACCCAGCGTTTCTCATGATGTGCTCTGCATATAAATTAAATAAGCAGGGCGACAATATACAGCCTTGTCGTACTCCTTTCCCAATTTTGAACCAATCAGTTGTTCCATGTCCGGTTCTTACTGTTGCTTCTTGTCCCTCGTACAGGTTTCTCAGGAGACAGGTAAGGTGGTCTGGTACTCCCATCTCTTTAAGAATTTGCCACATTTTGTTGTGATCCACACAATCAAAGGCTTTAGCATAGTCAATAAAGCAGAAATAGAAGTTTTTCTGGCATTCTCTTGCTTTCTCCATTATCCAGCAAATGTTGGAGATTTGATCTCTAGTTCCTCTGCCTCTTCGAAACCCCGCTTGTACTTCTGGTAGTTCTCGGTTCACATGCTGATGAAGCCTAGCTTGTAGGATTTTGAGCATCACCTTGCTGGCATGGGAAATGAGCACAATTGTACGGTAGTTTGAACACCCTTTGGCATTGCCCTTCTTTGGAAATGGAATGTAAACTGCCCTTTTCCAGTCTTGTGGCCACTGTTGAGTGTTCCAAATTGGTTCATTTTGTTGGCATATTGAGTGCAGCACTTTAGCAGCAGCATCTTTTAAGATTTTAAATAGCTCAGCTGGAAGACTGTCATCTCCGCTAGCTTTGTTGTTAGTAATGCTTCCTAAGGCCCACTTGACTTCACTCCCTAGGATGTCCGGCTCAAGTTCAGTGACCGCACTATCATGGCTATCAGGGGCATTAAGATCTTTCCTGTATAGTTCTTCTATGTATTCTTTCCACCTCTTCTTAATCTCATCTGCTTCTGTTAGGTCCCTGCCTCCTTTGTCCTTTATCATGCCCGTCTTTGCACAAAACGTTCCCTTGAGATCTCCGATTTTCTTGAAAAGATTTCTAGTCTTTCCCATTCTATTGTTTTCCTCGATTTCTTTGCATTGTTCATTTAAGAAGGCCTTCTTGTCTCTCCTTGCTATTCTCTGGAACTCTGCATTCAGTTGGATATATCTTCCCCTTTCTCCCTTGCTTTTCGCTTCCCTTCTTTCTGCCCTCCAGATGTTTTGGATGCTAATGAGCTCAACATTAATAGGATTGTTCATTAAATGGAAACTCTAGGTTCAGACTCAGATGAGCTTAGCTGGCCCCTTATCCAACAGGATCCCCTCCTGCCTTTCATAAACATATTTTCCTTGGAGTCCATAAAATCCCAGTTTCCAAGAGAATTAAAGAAATCAGTGATTGGCATTGTTAATCTACTGAGTACCTTTCTTTCTCAATAGGGCTTAAATTAATTTAATTTAAAAGGAGATATTTAAAGATTCACATCAAAGGAGCATTATTATTACTTCAAATCAGACTGAAGTAGTTGGCATGATTCCAAGGTTTTGCTCAGATTAGCAACAAATCACACCTTACTAGTTCCAGCATGCACTGGCACCCTGAAACTGTGAGCCATAAAGGCCCACAACTGTTTAAGAAGACTGTGCTGAATTTTCATCAACGATCATTTTTCTGGGTGGAAGTGGAAGTGGATTTTGGGGAGGCAAAAAGTATCACAACTTGCCTTGCTTACATTTTCATGCATTGTTCACTGCTTGCTCACAGTGGCTTCTTTATCTGGTCTTCAGCTTCAACACATCTTTTTAAAAATTGGCTTTCTCCTAAGGCACTTCCAATCAGTCATAGATCACACAGACCATGTGATGATGCCTTGTCATTGGGCAGCCAATCAGATTTGATTACCTGGACAATGCCATGAAACCAATTAGAATGGGATGCATGATAACATCACAAAGCTAAATCACAGTGAAGGCAATGCTTCCTGCCATTAGTCTGAATGGGCAAACATTTTTACCCAATTTTGCAGGTCCTCTGAAAAACAGCGGAAATGGATGTGCATTCTGTCCACTGCAATGTTTTTCATGAAATATGACCCCTGTTCTATTGTTCAATAGCAATTATTATCATGTTGTTACAGTTCACTATAATGCACCCTTTGTCAGTTTAGCTGGCACGACTGCTGCATTGGGAAGGTGCCAATCTTCTACCAACTGTACTTTAGACAAGTAGCTTCTCAGCTGTTGATTTGTGGCTGCAAAAAAGGCAAATGCTATTTTGGGCTGCATTAATAGAAGCATAGCTTCCAAATCCTGGGAAGTACTAGTTCCCCTCTACTCAGCACTGGTTAGGCCTCATCTGGAGTACTGTGTCCAGTTCTGGGCACCGCACTTTAAGAAGGATGCAGACAAGCTGGAGAGGATTCAATACGACAATGGAACCAATTACCTAGGGAGGTGGTGGGCTCTCCCACACTGGAGGCATTCAAGACGAGGCTGGACAGCCATCTGTCAGGGATGCTCTGACTTGGATTTCTTCATTGAGCAGGGGGTTGGACTCGATGGCCTTGTAGGCCCCTTCCAACCCTACTATTCTATGATTTTATGATTCTAGGCATATGCTATAGCATAGTAGTTTAGTGGTATCTCCACCATTCTGTAGCAATGAAGCTCACTGGAGTCCACAAGAGATTGCCATCTACCTTGGTAAGGCCAGCCCAAGACATTTTGCTGCCTGAGGCAGAGAAGCAAATGGCACTGCCTCCCTCCCGTGCCCCCGTCCCCCAAGTCAAAGTACATAGTAGCCAAGGCAGGCCAAATTATTTTCGCATCTGGGGCAGAAAAGCCCACAAGCACCTCTCACTTTCTCTTGCAGTAAACATACAGTAATAATAAATAAACAACAATTTGGTGCCTTTTCGTGATACTGAAAATCAGCGGCCTGAGGCAGCCATCTCACTCTGCCTCATGGTAGGGCCAGCCCTACATGTTGACAAAATAAAACATTATTAATGCAGGGTTAGGAATACAGTATTGTTGTGTTTTGTTTCTTTTGCTCCCTCTATTAAAATGTGATTTTGTAGTGTCCATTTGAACCAAGCATTATTTCAACACCATGTCAATTCTGTTCAAAATGCTTTAGCAGGATCAGTCTTTGGTAAAGGGCCTCCTTATGGTGTGAAGAAAGGTCACAATGTTTAAAGACCCTTAAAAATGACAAAGCAAAGAAATGCCATCTATGCCATTCTCTACTTGTAATTTTCTATGTAATGTGTAATTACACATTTAATTACTGCTGTTAAAAGATCTTATGGATGGTAAAATTATATCACTGTGCTTGGTGCGATCCATAGGTTATCACAGCCAAATGAGATATAAAGTTGTGTAACCCAGAGTTTAATTAGCCGCTAATTGAATTATCTTGGACGATGGTCCCTTGAAATCATCATCACCATCATCATTTGTTTTACTGAAGATGGAGGCACCGCATCATGCAACTCTCCTCTGTCCTGCAACTCATTTGTGTACAAATGTGACTTTTGGTTCCCTGCAGGCTACTGCTGCAACACCATTTCTTCTCTTGACTGGCTGATTGATGTGCTTATTTTCCATTCCTCAAATGCAGGGTGTCTGTCTTACTGAAACATCAGTCTGTCTTGGTTCCTCATGTGGTATGTCCTCATGTGGGTGCCAAGGTCTTTTCAGCTAAATGCATGCATTTTTTATTTGAAGGGGGGGGGGATTTGAATTGCCCAGTTGTTAGTGTTTGTTTCTCTCGTCTCAACCCAACTCCAAGTGATACTGATATGCGGTGCTGGTGAGATCCAGGTCTATAATTCTGACCATATTACAATTTCTGAAGTCATTGCGAAGCAGCAATAAATTGGTGGTTAAACAGCTCTGTGTTAGCGTTTTAAAAGCTAAATATTAATCACTATATCAGTTGTTCAGTGGGTCAGGGGAATTACTATGTCTCTAGTGGGCTGGGGAACACTTTAAAATCTCATACTATACATTGATTTTATGACTGTTTTTCTTTCTCATGTTTATACCGATATATTCAACTTACATGCACACGCACGCGCACGCATGCACACGCACACACACACACACTCCTGCTGTCATTATTACAACTGGAAAGAAAAGATTACTCAGACACTTCAAAGGCTTGAGCTGAAATAACATAGTAAATCTTGTAACAGAGCAACCATCTTATTATACATCAAAAGTTAAGTCTGCACATTGTGATAAGAAAAGAATACAGCAGTGCCCAAGGAAAGTCAAGCAAAAGGAAATTTGGATTGACTAACACCAGTTATCTCCTTTTGATAAAAGGGTAATTTGTAGTTTAAAAGGAGAAGGTTAATTCATTCCCATTTTCTTAGCTATATCAAAATAACCCTACATGGCGCTAATAGGAAAGAGCTATGCATTTATTCTGGCTACCAACTCCCTTCACCTAGGGATATTGCTCAGTCACATTTAAAGCTTTCAGTAGGATCCATCAGGTATATTTCATGAAAACTTCTTGCACAAGTTCTAATCAGCAGATCAAATTCTGGGTTGTATGTGTGTTGTTGTTGCTGCTGTTTTTGTCATTTGAGGCTTTAGTTTTTTCAGTGCATCACATAAGTTGGATGCTGCATCACTAAGTATACCCACTTTTGAAACATAGAACCCACAGAAATAAATGAATGCCAAATCCAATCTTACGTTCTTGATTTGGAAGTATTTCCTTGGAGATTATTAAGTAGTGCCTAAATGTCTACATGATTAATATCACAAAAGAAGGAAGCTGTTCACTTCAGTGATATAGAGAGTACATTTCTTTTCATATTATGTTTCCAAAAAGCTCATGTGAATACTATATGAGTATTCCTGTAATGGGAGATGAGATTCATTCTGTACTCGAAAAATTCCCATTTTAAAAAGATAACAGGCTAAGATAAGCTAACCACTGTTTTGTCCCTTTGACTTCAATGGGAGAATTATGCATGTGCTGAAATCTCTCCCACTGAAACAAATTGGACTTGAGAAGAGGGCTTGACTTCAGCTTGATCGTGCCCCAAATTCCTTCACTGATTCACCGGCTGAGATTCATTGTCATAGGAAGCTGCCTTATACTGAGTTGGACCCTTGGTCCATCTTGGCTGGTATTGTCAGCACTGACTGGCAGTGGCTCTCCAGGGTTTGGGGCAGGAATATTTCCAGCCTTAGATGGAGATGCTGGGCATCAACCCTGTGACCTTCTGCGCGCAAAGCAGCTGCTCGAACCACTGAGCTGTGGGCCCTTCTGAATTCTCCCACATGCCCCTCCTGAATTGTCTCACAGAGACTATTTTCACATGCTTTCTACACAACTATAGTAAGCCATCTATAGCTCCCTTCAGGAGTGCGTGTGTAGGGCTAAACTGGGTATGGGGATATGGGTGCATATATAAGCCCTGCCCCAGCCACCACGTGCGCCTGGCTTCCACGTAGACCTTTGCATATTGCACACAAAGGTCTGAAGAGGGCTCTGAAAGCACTTACAGAGTTCCCGTGATCACAACCCCTGATAAGGCAGGGTTCACAATCATGGAAGCCGGGCACACAGGGATGCTGGGGGCAGGCCTTATGTCCCTGTACCCCATATAGCCCTACATATGAGCAGGTGCATGCCTGAATGAGGCTTATGAAAGATCAACATTGGAACAGAAATTTGGTGAAGAATGTGTGAGAGAGACACAGTGTGACTGAGGCATAGGACCAAGGTATCAGTCACAGTATGTGATGTACCTCATATGATATGTTGCTCATATGATGCATTTCATACTATACATTGGATCCAGGATCTGCCTTCCACAAGAGGAAGGGACCTTCCATGGGAGGAAGTACTCTGCTTGTGAAAGACCCCTCTGCCTGATTTGGGGGGATCCTCCAATATCCTCACCTCACATAACAGCTTGCCCCATTCAGCCAGATCTCCGGACACTCTGTGTAGCATTTCCAGTAGGGCTGTGCATTACTTCGGTACCGAATCCAAATACTGAAGTGAATCAGGCTGCTTTGGGGGTGCCTCATTGAGATCTGAAGTGGATCAGACCAACACCGAGGCGGTCCGAAGTGAAGCAGGTCACTGCCAAAGTGCCTTGGTTCACCTTGGAGATTCAGAGCTAATCTGAAGCCTTCTGAAGCCCAGACAGCCTGTCTCTACATGTATCAACTTGTGAAAGATCAGGGAGGGGGCGAGGAGGAGGAGGGAGGGGGGAAGGGGAGAGGAGGAGGGAGGGAGCTTTGGTGAATGGCAACTCTAGTTGCCAAATTAGGGCTGAACTTAACACAGCAGTCTCCAATCGGTGACAGTGGTAGAGGAGGGAGGGGAATATATATATATATATATATAGGAGATCAGCCTGTGTTTGTTTCATTGTGTGAGAGAGAGACGGTTAGAGTTGATTAGTTGGGGGGGGGGTTGTACTGCTCTGCACTGCAGCTTTGTTCTTCTTCTTTCCCACCCAGCCCTTCACAATTCAACTATTCCCTTTCTTTCTTTTCTAGATTCTTTATTTAAAAACCAAAAACAGTTAAAAAGTACTTCAGTTTCCTCCTTTCCTTGCCTTGTTCTTTGGTTCCCCCCACAGTCTCAATTCAACCATTCTTATTAATTTCCCCTTTCTTTCTTTCTTTCTTTCTTTCTTTCTTTCTTTCTTTCTTTCTCTTTCTTTCTTTCTTTCTTTCTTTCTTCCTTCCCTCCCTCCCTCCCTCCCTCCCTCCCTTTCTTTCTTTCTTTCTTTCTTTCTTTCTAGATCATATATCTATATATATCTTTCCTTTCCTTGTTATTGTGTTGCAGAACCCAGAGTCAGAGAGACCACGGAGTGAAGGAAAAAGAGATTCTTTATTTAACGCGCGGGCTTAAGGCTGGAATCATTTCCAAAGAGCCAGAAGCCCCGAAATACATCAGCACATTGGTTTTATAGACATTGTGACACATATGAAATGGCTCCTCCTCCCCCTCCCGCGTGGGGTTGCAGTCCTCAACATTTCTTCTCTTAGCACTATTGTTTATAATACAAGAACTGGGTTATAGGGTAGCCATGATAAGGAGAGAACAGAAGAGAACAGCAGAGAACAAGATATACAACTGTATGACCTTTGACAAGATAAGGAATTCCTGTGTCTCGTCAGCTTACAACAATATATTCAAGGGAGAAAGAGCTCAGCAAGAACATGAAGCATGAGACTGCATGAGGCTACTTAGTCTGACCCCCAATATGGCTGCTACATTCCCCCCTTAAATGCATAATTTCATTACAATTATAGCATTTCTGATAACTATACAAAGCTTTTTGTGACATACATATTACCTAGCCTCTTGTTGGGCTATTAGAGCGTAGAGGGCAGCAGTTTTACTAGCTGAGACATAAAACAGATTGGTTAAACAGCGCATAAGACAAGGAACGCAGAGACATAACAGAACTTTATGAACAACACTGGTAGAATTAGGATGAACAATGCTTTAAGCCAGCTAAGATCTGGAAGCCAAGGGGTTAACTAATTTAGCTAATTGTTTTGTCTTATTGTTTTGTTAGCTACTATATTGTGCAGCTTGTTGATCTGTTCATCTACAGCATTGCCATTATCAGTTAAGTTAAAACAACAGAGCTTTTGGTGTGTCTCACAACTTAAATGATGAAGAAGGAAGAGGTAATCTATACCAGCTCTATTTTCTAGAACTGCACTTCTTAGATCACGCAACTCTTTATTTAACAATGACAATGCTCGTGAGGTTGATCTTTAGACCATTAGCCAAGGCTAAACCTGGAACCCTAACCAGTGACATTGCTAAGGCCAATTTTTCTGAGTCAGAATATAACTGCACATGACTATTACAATTTTTAGTTAGTTGGAGTGCTCGAGGCTGCCGTTGACGGATTTTCTCGGGCTACAGGGGAAGAATTGGCACCAGTTCAATTGGCGGCTGAGGCAACATGGGTGGTTATTAGACAAGTTGGCAGGAATGAATGACCAAGTGCGGGAACTACATGTCTAAAACCATCCATGAGGCAAAAGTATGTGGGCATTATTAAAAGATATGTTTTGAATTTTATTACAGTGGAAGGGGGCCAGGGATAGCTTTATATTTTCTGGAAAATTTTTGACAATTAAGCATTCGTGCACACGTAGCATTTGTTTCAGCAACGATGGGGGTGCGTAGAGTGAACTCTGTAGGGGGTAGGATCTTTGCAACCACGCCCCAATTAGCATTTTGGGAATAAGTTAAACTTACACTATAAACTCTTAACATGCTATCTTTTTGAATTTTCCCAGGATGTCTACAGACAGGTATTAGGCAAGAGCTAATAAGCCTGTTTGCAGGTATACCTCTTGGCAAACAAAAATGTTTTACTCTCGTGATGTTAGCTAGGTGAAGCCAGTAATTATCAGCAAATCACTGGACAAACTTTTTTTTTTCCAGGGGCAGACCCCCCCTTTTGCACCTTATTAAGGAAACACAATGCAACACTACTAACACTACAACACGCATGTTTGATCTTCTTTGGGATCTGACCGTACGCTGGGCAGCTATTCACCTGGCAAGCTGCAGTAGGGTCTAGTCCCCGTCTTCAATTCTCCAGTGGCAGGTCTGACCGTACGCAGGGGGACAGTTTCCCAGTGTGTCCACAGTAAGGTCTAGCCTGAGTCTTCTTACTGCTTTTTCAGAATGATTTTTAAAGGATTTTCAGGATTTCTGTTTACAGTCTACTCTCGCTCTCTTGCTCTCTTGACTCATGTCTAATGTATCCAGGGTTTAACTCCAGCTGCTTTCATAGCTGCGGGGGTGGAAAGTATGACAGTTTTCAGTCCTCTCCATCTGGGAGTCAAAGGGTTATTTTTCCCTCTTTAACTCATACTTTAACTCTTGGTTGGAAAGGATGAGCTTCTGTGATGGGAATGGCTTAATTTTTTAAGACAAAGCGACGCTGGGCTTGAAGAACTTTGCTCAGTGTTTGAACTTCTTGTTTAAGGCTAACCTTTGCTTGCTTTTGATGCTGCTCCAGTGTCAATTATGAAGTCAATGTCACGGCCCCTCACAGTCAATGTCATGGCCCCTCTCAAGCTGTCTCCCTCTTCGCCCATTCTGGCCCCTTTGGTTTTTTCCTTTGTGTATTTGATTTATTTTATTTGGGCATTCATGCCACTAATGTCCATCTTGTCCACACTGGGCACACTGGTTCTTTTTTAAGAATCTTCTGCCTCTGCCGGGTCTTCTTCTTTTCTTCTTTTGTCCACGTCTTCTTGGGCCTCTGGGTTGAGGGAGGTATACTGGCGATAGGCATTTGAAAGACGCTCCAAGTACGCTCTGGGGCCTCGGTGGCACCTTGCAGCACTTTAGACACTTTGGTCATATTAACTGACTTCTTTATACCTGCCTTTACGGCTTTTAACAGCAGGGTTTGATACTGGGTGAGGCGCTCTAGCCCCACTTGTGTTTTGGGATTTCAGCGGGGGGGGGGGGGGGGTTATTTACAAGGAGACTTTATTGGGTAACTTACAGCACACAGGCGTACTTAATGGTTGGATCAGACAGCTTCTCTGAATCACGAGCTAAATGGGTTTTTATACCATACATGTTACCCATGAGGCAGCACAACACTAGCAAGCATTTTCAGCATAGGCTAGAAGTGTTTGGTTCTCAGGCACAGCTTCCTGTAAACAACTTCGCTTCTTAAAGTGCTTGATAACACTTTTATTCATTAGTATGGGAAGACAAAATTTTTCTCTTTCTTTTGCTTTTTTTCTTTGCTGATCTGCCTGTATTGCAGGTCATGTTTCAAACTTTTTACCTAAAACTTTCTGATCCATGCACCAGCCTTGTCTCTTTATTTGTCTTTTTCAAGTTAAACTCACTTACTTAAACCTTTCTGCCTTACACTAGTCCCAAAGACACACATTTGGGATAGGCTCTTCTTCTCCTTCTAGTTACATTTTCTTCATTTTAAAGAACTATTACATTATTGTGGCTACTTTACCCCAGGTAATAAGCTCCAGGCACAATCAGCTGCTTTTAATTTATCCTGGGGGCAACTATGGCCACGCTTCTTTTTTATAAATGTTTTTTCTTTGCCTCTTGCCTTTTCTTTCTTTTTTTTTCTCTCTTCTCTATCTGTCTGCTACTTTCTCTATTCCTTCTTTTTTACTTGCTTTTGTCTTTTTTCCTTGTCATCCATTGGGAACCACACTTAGTATCATTTGGAGTTGCAACTAACACTAATCTGCAAATATCACATATATTTTATGATATTTAAGAAATCATAAAATATACACAACAAACTTTTTCTGCAATTTAACACAATGAATGGAAAGCACTTTTTGCATGGTAAGGCATGATGGAGCAGATCCAGCAGTCATACTGGTCTTCTGGCTGAAAGCTCAGGGCTCATTAAAATCAAGGGACGGACATACCCACACACGCAGAGTTCTAGGTCACCATTTTTGCATCGGCAACTCTATGCTACATGAGTTCTGGCAGAAGGAAATCTAAAAGTTATAGATCAAACTCAGCCTGCTGTACACTGAGCTGACTACAAACATAGACACACGGTCCACAGCGATGAGAGTTCAAGTTTATCAAAAGCTTCACAGCACTGTCCATGGCAAGTTTTTGACAATTTAAAATTTTAGTTCATGAGCAGAGTGTCTCTAAAAAGCCCAGATGATGATGGAGGCAAACAGTGAAGGCTCTGGGCAATGAAGATGCGATGTTTCCAGCAAAGGCTCTCCACTTTTGCATCAGTTTAAAAAGGGAAAGTGTGGCCCTACACCCCTTCTGACAGACAAGGGCCTTTAACTTTTTAGCAAGGCTTCTGTTTAAACAGAGCGGCACAGCTCAGCTCTCTAGCCATGACACTTTAACTTGGGCAGCTCCTCTGTAAATTTTATTTTACTTCTGTCAGGTTCTCTCACAGACATTTTAAAAACTTAGTCTTTTTTTTTTTTTCTTCTAACCTGCTACACGAAAGCACTGAAACACTGAGTGCTGAAACTCAGGACGCTGGGGGGTGATGGGCATCGCCTTATCCTTGCATTTTTCAAGCAGCCATTAATCTTCGGGGAGGCGGTGGGGTGATTTGCAGGACTTCAAAGGCAAGCTTCTCAGTTTGTTTGTATTTGTAAATCCCAAGCTTAAAACAGGACACAATGAGGTACAGGGCAGCCAAATTCTTGCTTTGGCATGGGCAACAAATAACTCGGGTCAGCTTTCTTCGCTGGGGTCTCAAACAGGAAAACAGTCTTAATTTAAAGTTGTAACATCACTGACAGCGTCAGCCAGCCAGCTACACAGATCTCATTGTTTTTTAAGACAGTTGCTCCAATATCTTCTTTTCTTCTCCATCAGGTTGGGTCTCCCAGCTTACACAGTTTATTGCAGCTTTCAGGAGCATGGTAGTAGCATGATTTTGGCTTGGCCAGGAACATGCTGTCTGGTTTCTCGGTCTCTTTAGCACACACATTTAGGCAGTGTAACACTGGACACTCAAATCAGTGAGATTTCTTCATTGCAGGGAATCCCACGGCAAAAGCTTAATGGTTACGCTCTTTAGAAATCATATAGCCGATGGTCAGTAGCTACAGGCTCTATGCAATTCTAACACAGTTCAAAGCTAAACACGGTTACCTTGACAGAGATCTTCAACATGGTCTCTCCGCTTCATTCTGCTTTGGGACAGTCTTATGGCACACTTTTCACTCGAAGAGGGGTCTAGCCTGTGCTCTGGGGGCTGATTCTTTACCTTTATTTTCTATTTTGCCTTCATCTTCTGGGTCTTCATTTTCAGTTTCCATTTCTTAGGGATTTCATCTCAATTAGGCGAGGTGATAATGTTGCACAACTCAGAACGTTGTGGGCAATTTTCCTGCAATAATTAGGCGAGGTGATGATGTTGCACAACTCAGAACGTTGTGGGCAATTTTCCTGCCCCCCCCCTCTCGGCGCGCTAGGCTAACAGCTACTTCTTCGGCCTTACACTCTCACGCTCCCACGCTTTGTTAAAAGCCAGACTGTCCTGCAACATTTTTCTAATAAACAGCCTCAGATCTTGTTCTTTTTTTCCTCTCAGCTCGACCGTGAGCTTTTTGCTGTTTTCTCTCTCTATTCTGACTCTTTAAAAAAAAACTTTTTCCTTCTTTGTTTGACATACATCTCAAGGGGGTGCAAGGTTTGCTTCCCCCACCACCCATAGCCTCCCTCCTAAATTGAAGACAGACACAATTAGGGAATGGGAATTGGTCAGTGAGTAAGGGGTCTCACTGGCCGACACAAGAGGATTTTTCACACCACGCACTTTGCTACTGGCCTGGGCACCCGGACAGTCAACGGTATGCTTCAGAAACCGCAGTAGCCACTCACACAATCATCATTCTCTCCACTGCATCCATATGTCCCTGCCACCCACTTTTCCCACTTTTTACCAGAGCGGAAAACGGCTTCCCCAGCTTCCTCAGCTTCCTACTGAGTACTGGCGTGCTGGGTACGGGCGCCCACTCGGGGGTGTGATCAGGCCCCCCTTCTACCCGCAAGGAGTAGGTTCTTTTGTATACGTATACCACCAACACTGACCTTCTTCATAAGGCGGGGCCCTCTTTTTTTCTGCCCAGTGGCCTTTCTCCCTAAAGGCGGGGCCCTCTTTTTCCCATATACTTGCCTTTCTCCTGAAGGCTTCCAATGTGGGTTTCAACTCAATTGCAGCTGCGATACAGGCAGGGCTCAAGTTCCTTCCTCCGCTTCCCAAGGTTCTCTTGCTGCTCGCTACCGTTTGGGCGATCCCGGTGCAGGCTTTCTCCCATTCACTCGACAAAAAGGTTGGTGGCGCCAAGAAAGGGAGGCATGCGCCGAGCTCGTCCTCCCGGTGCGGCGATCAAGAGCAGGCAACTGCCACCTGTCTGGCTCAGAGCCTGCCACATCCGAGTTACGGCACCATTTATGTTGCAGAACCCAGAGTCAGAGAGACCACGGAGTGAAGGAAAAAGAGATTCTTTATTTAACGCGCGGGCTTAAGGCTGGAATCATTTCCAAAGAGCCAGAAGCCCCGAAATACATCAGCACATTGGTTTTATAGACATTGTGACACATATGAAACGGCTCCTCCTCCCCCTCCCGCGTGGGGTTGCAGTCCTCAACATTTCTTCTCTTAGCACTATTGTTTATAATACAAGAACTGGGTTATAGGGTAGCCATGATAAGGAGAGAACAGAAGAGAACAGCAGAGAACAAGATATACAACTGTATGACCTTTGACAAGATAAGGAATTCCTGTGTCTCGTCAGCTTACAACAATATATTCAAGGGAGAAAGAGCTCAGCAAGAACATGAAGCATGAGACTGCATGAGGCTACTTAGTCTGACCCCCGATATGGCTGCTACAATTGCCCCCCCCCACTCAGTTCCTCTATTCCTTCCCTTCCCATTTTTGAATTCTGTATCTTTTCCCTAAAAAAAATAAAAAGCCTTTTCTTTGCTTGGAGGTGGTTCTGTATTTGCTTTTCTTTTGCTGTTGTGTGTGTGTGCGTGTGTGTTTGTGCTTGTGTTGTGATCAAGCAAGCAGTGCGTGGCAAAGCACTACACACATTAACATATATTATTTAAATTTAATACTACACTGTGAGGCAAAGCAAGCCCAATATGAGGCATCCTCGGGGTCTTGGCAGGGGCAGAGATGGGCGAGCGGTGGGTGTAGCTGCCTCTGCTAGCCTGCCTGCCTGCCAGCCTGTTTTCCCAGGTAATGTGTGCATTCCATTCAGCCCAAGAGAGCCTGAGGTCATCGAGTGTGGAGCTGAATACAGTAGTACTAGAGGAGAGGGGTTATATTATTTTTATTTTGCACTTCAAAAAAACCTACGCCAGAGATTAGGGATAGTAGCGACCCCTCCTCCTAATCACCGCTCCTAACTTTTCTGATTATTCCTTTATGACCTTTGGTTTGAGTTTCTGAGAACAGCACATTTTACCTGTGCCTAGCACGAAACTACTGGGCCAAACTATCTGAAATTTGTCAGGTGGAATCCACTCCATGGGGGCTGCCAGGTCCCCAACTTTCAAGTATTTATCTTGAAAACTGAAAACGTTATGGCCATTTCTGTTTTCCTGTGCAAATCAATGGGAAAACATCAAATCCGAATAATTCGGATATCCGAATCTTGGTTCGGATCTGAAGCAAAGTGGATTGGGTCCAAATCAGTCTGAAGTGAAGCAGGGCTGCTTCAGAAGGTCCAAATCAGCATCTGAAGCAAAGCGGGGGTGCACAGCCCTAATTTCCAGGGTGCTGGATGGGCTTCCATGCAAAGGAGGAGGCGGGGAAGTCCACTTCTGTCAGCACAGTTGTTCCAATCTCAATCTAACCCAATAATTCTTGACACATAAACAGCTCACCAAGAAGTTCCACCTCCTGATTATATATATATATATATATACACACACACACACATATACATGCTCAGTGCGGGCAACATGGGTGGGTCACTACAGGATGCAAAATGGTAAATATAACCTTTATTTCATCAATTGCTTGACGTATTGTTTCCATATTGTGTTGCTCATGTTTTCAGACCCAGGTGGACAAGTTCGTTTCATCCTTCAGTTATAGTAAGATGAAATCTAAGAATGACAAAAGATCTAGTGGCATCATTTCATCCCTCCAATTTCTGTTGCTCAGAAACAACCCTTGGGAAAGCTGGCTCACATGCAAACTCATGCACAGGATTATTTGATATTCATGACTCTAGAGGAATGGCGAATGCTTTTCATTTACCAGTATTGCCATCATTCATTTTAGTTCCGACTTGAAAAGTAAATCAAGAAATTAGCTGAAGGCTTGGTCATGAGTAATTACACTTGTACTGCATATCTCAGGAGTTTCCTTGCCATCCATCCATTCAGCTTTTATTGATTGTGCAGTGCAGAAACACATTTCAGAGCTAACGTATTTGCTCTGCAACTGGACTGAATAGTTCATTTACTTCCACAGTTATATCATTTTGAATGAGGTACTTGGCTGCTGAAATAAGGAGACCTAATAAAGTTGACTTAATTTAGCTATGGTCTACAGTTTAGTTTGCTTCAGCATCTCTAAATATTATTGCATGGATATATTGTAGAATTATTTCCTAATGAATATATATTTTAAGTACATCCTTCCCAGGGATGCAAAATGTTTCATAAGCACGGGTACATCTCATCTTGCGTGATACTTTTTATTTTGGTGGATCTCTCATACATACATTTTTGTGCCATGACCTGGTTTTGCAGTATCAGGTTGTTCACTTTTCTTAGAGGATTGCTTTTCTGTGTCCAATTTGGACATGTAAAACTGTTTAAGAAACAATTGTAGCAGTAAAATGTCTAGATGGTTCTGGATTTGCGATGGAGAAAGGAAGTTAGATTATACCTTGGACTGCAGCACAGTTTGAGCAGAGATAGTGGCAGGACACAAAAACCGAATGATAATAATAATGACAGCTAGTGATCATGACCAAAAGTAATGATAGCTCCACAATACTGCCTCTATGCAGAAATAGGAGGTTGGAAAATGTCCTTCTGTGAACTTCCTTAACAGAGCAACCCTATAGTTAGCTGTGGAAACCTCTGACCTTCCTCCGGACGATCCGAACCACCCAAAGTCCTGCCAGATTCATGCCAACAGGGCAGAAGTGAGGAGGAGCAGTGCTTCTCCTGATTTCTTCCCTCCCTGACTGTTGTTGTTGTTTCCCTCCCATTGAATTGCTCTATACCAACTGGTGTAGATCACGAGCTGTTGAGGTTTGGGGGGGGGGACTCTGGGGTCCAAGAAAGCTGTGGATGCCTGTAGACCCATAGCCTCTCCCAGCATGCCCCAGAACACCTCATTTCCTCCCTCTCCGATGTCAGAACTCTGATGTCGGAGAGGGTAAAGCTCTGAAGGTTTCCATGGATGCTGGGAAGGGGCATCCAAGGTTGGATTTCCCCCTCCAAGGGTAGACCTCTCCCTCTGCCCTTAGAGGGGGAGATCTGATCAATCCTGTGACCCCTGGGATCCCAATCTGGTCTTCAGTAGCCCTACAATTAGGAAAGGGCAGCAAAATGCTCTCTTTATTTTCAGTCCCCCATATTCCAGTGAAGTAATAGCAAATAATTGTAGACTCTTAAACTCTGTGCAGAGCACACTTCTAAGTTCTAGGTCAGGAAAAAAAGACCTACTGAGACCAAGACCTCATTGGCTCTGTACCTCACTCCCCCAGCAAAAAGAAGTGTATACAAATGTATGTGTATGTGGTGGCAATGATGGTGGGGGTGGGGGTGAAATAGGATATTACGTTTTTAGATTTTGAAATTGTTTTATTTTATCACAAATATAGGAAATATAAGGGGGGAAAGCAGCACAAAGAAAAACACATATAAAAGACAAAAATCTTTTAAAAACCCCATTTAAACCCTTATAGACACAGATTTTGTAAATTCAGTGTAATATATAAAAATAGGATATCAAAGACCTGAAAGAAAAAATATTATTTACCTACCTGCACCTAATTTTATGCTTATGATGTTTTACATTGTATGTATTTGGGGTTGGACTCGATAGTCTTATAGGCCCCTTCTAACCCTACTATTCTATGATTCTGTGAGTCTATTAGATTTGCACTGCTTGGCATTGCACACGAGAAGGAGAAACTGTTCAGCAAGTTGCAAACGGTTGTCTTGTCAGCCCCAGAGCTGATTAAAAGTGTCTCCTTGAGATGTCTACTCTAGACAGGCTTGGAGAAAAATGAGCCTCACTGCTGTGTGCGCACTGGTCAGTGGGCATCTTTCACAACTATAGCAGCATTATACTCATGGTATGGTTTTAGTTACCTGTTGTGAGCTTTGCTTGATTCCTGTGAAAGTCATCCCAAGGAATGCCTTGGGAGACTGTTCATTTCCAAATCATGGGATCCCAACCCACATAGCTTGGCAGTGCTTAAGGCTGTAACCCAATCCCATGCACACTTACTTCAGAGTAAGTTCCATTGAACTCAGTGGAACTTACTTCTGAGTAAACATGCATCGAATTGTGCTACATGTGTTAATAAGCAGGGCCAGATTTAGGTTGTTGGGGAACTATACTGAGTCACTTTCCAGGGTGGGGGTGGGCAGAAGGTCGATCAGGATCTGCTGTTAGATCTCTGGGTGAATTGCATTAGAACAGCAAGGATTTCTGACTCCCAATTGTTTAAGAGTAGCAACAACAAAATGACCCCCCCCCCCAAATTATACTGCTGAAATGAAAGTGGGAGGGGAGGGGAAACCAGGAGTGGATTTTAGTGTGGGAGGACTATGAGCTCAGCTCAGTTCTGGTCCTCAAAACCAATTCTTGGGCTCAGGCATCTTTAATTCTAAGCGTCTGTCTTTTGCACCAGGCTGTGACTGGCAGATCTCAGTTCTAGTAAAAAACAAAGTAGATTCCATGAGTCTGAAGTCTGCCCACCACTGTTCTACAGGCTGCCCAACCTCTGGTCCAAGAACCTGATTCTTTCTCTTCTCTTCATACCCACACCTGTAGATCAGGTGGCAGATGAGACAGTCCCCAGGTGATATTGATAAAGAACTCCTGGTAATGTGATATGTCACTGGTAACAAAGACCTCCTTCAGAAGCATTCTAGGAGGAGAAGAAGTTAGAGATACTTGTCTTTCATTTAGTACACTGGTTGAATGAGGAATTATTTTTCATGCTTTACTAAATTGCAGAGCAATCCTACACCCGAGTAGTCAGACATACGTCCCAGCGAGTTCACTGAGGCTTATTTCCAGATAAGCTAGTATAGGATTGCTGTGCTGTTGTGCATCTTTGCCTGGGTCCATGATCTGTATGGTCTGTATGAGAGGACCTCTTTTACATTTCAGTTGCAAATATTGATGGTCACCTATTTATTTAGTTAAAAATGTATTGACCATCTTTCCAAGAAGTTGTCACATAAGGAAGCTCACCATTAAAAAAAACCTCAATAGATAAAAAATAAACAATAAATAAAGCAATTAGATATTGACCTTACAGTATTAAGGGTGTGTGTGTGTTTCCACCAGCAATTTAATCCAAGCTGGCTGCATGTTGAGGTTGTTAGGGCTACATGACGTCATGGCCATCCAGCAGCCACCCCGGAGCTTATCAGGGAAAAACCGGATTCCCTGAGACTGCTTAAAGTCTGATGCTTTTCCCTAAGTTGGGTTCTCCATGGTATAGTTCCTGTGTGCCCCCACCCCTGATTTACCTTGGGTATCCTAGCCCTTGCTGGGGGTGTACCTTTCACCATGACTTCGGTCAAGGGGTATTTCCTGTGTGTTTCCCGTCCCTGAACAAACCAATTAGTGTCTACTCAGAAGTAACTCCCATTGTGCTGAATGAGGCTTGCCCTCTGAATGCCCACACCAGAACTTACAGAGAAGCCCCTCAACTGACATGGCACAGTTTAAAGCCCAATTCCCGAATCTCCTTTGTTTGGTTTATTGCCTTAGGAAGTCTCTACTTCACATCTTCATTATAGAGGTGCTGCGGGTTAAAATGGGGGCTGGTTTCCCTCTTTGTGTTCTCCCCCCGCTTTCCCAGCACAAGCATATGTGCTACTTGGAAGTAACTCCCATTGTGCTCAGTGAGGCTTGCTCCTGAAATGCAGGTGCATCTGGACTTTCAGGGGAAAGGAGAAAGGGGGGAGAGGGGTAAGCCTCTCTTATTGGTTGAGCAGCCCCTGCCAGTCAGATGGCATTCACTCCAACCCCCAACCCCACCAGGAAGTATGTTCTGTGAAGCGATTTTTACCGACGCAGAGAACCCGCTTGTGAAGCCCTGCATGGACCAAAGCACAGCAAAGCTGATTCCTTTTTTAAAAATCCAGTACTCCTCCATTTGCTTCTCCTTCCGTTGTCGTGGAAACATGGCCCTGATATCATAAATTTCTAACCCTAACCTGCAGAATCCACCGGGGGCCACATCCCACACACTGCCAAAATTGCCACGGCTGCCAGCAGAGCCACTGAATTTGCTACCATGGTGGGGCTTGATTCTACTTGCGAACAAGGTGTGCAGGGAGCACAAATTTCCTTGCAAAATTGCTACTGAATTTGCTGCTGCTGCCATGACAACAAATTCAGCAGCAGGGGCTGTGGCAGGGGCAGGGGGTGCAAAAATGGCTATAGGGGGGCACATGTGGTCCATGAGCTGTGTGTTGCTCACTTCTGGGTACTGCTTTGGATGGGGGATTGTGCATTGGTGTGAACGGAGAAAATTCCCTGTCCGTTTACTCAACATCAGCTTCCCGATTTCTAGCATGGAATGGGATCATATATACTAGTATAGGCTCTTCTTCATTGATGTGATCAATAAATGAACATTTGTAATTTAATTTGTATGTATGTATGTATGTATATATTTTATATATATTATATATATATATATATATATATATATATAGAGAGAGAGAGAGAGAGAGAGAGAGAATTACAAAGATGCTGAAAATGAATTTAGGAGGTACACAGGCATTCCACTAGTGTTACTTGAGTTTGCAGAATGACACCACTGGATACAGCCCTTCTACTTGAAAAATCTTGTCAATTAGTGCCACTCCTGAAGCCTGTCCTGGGCTTTTCTCATTTGTTTGTGTTTGTTTTTTGTGTCCCAGCACTCTGAGCAGAGGCTGCTGGCTGAACCAGCCATCTTTTCAATTTCCCACAATGCCTCTGACCAAGTACTGCTGTGGAGGCATTGTGGGAAATTAGGAGGGTGGCTAGATACAGCTGCCCAGCACTTCTTGCAGTATAACCATGACAGCCAGTTTAGCCCTCTAGTGCCCACTGACAGAAGAGGATGGCCCTTTGCCCAAGGCCCCCTCACGCATGGAGACAGCCCTGAAAGAGTTATGTTGTTTTTAAATGTGTATTAATTCGGTTTTTGTTTGTTTGGGTGGGGTTTTTGTCTTCTTGGTACAGAGGGGCAAAAGAAAGTTCAAGAGGAGTTTGATATAGACATGGATGCACCAGAGACAGAGAAAGCTGCAGTGGCGATACAGTCTCAGTTCAGAAAATTCCAGAAGAAAAAGGCCGGGTCCCAGTCTTAGCCTCTACCTCACAATTTCCACCATCGCCACTTCCTGGTCTGTCAGGAAATGAAGAAAAAAAAATCTAGATGCATGTACAGAAATTACCACTATTTAAAAACTCTTCTGGCAGGTATTAAAATAATTATGCTTGTTGTGTGGTTTAATCTCTACGTTTATCTCCAGTCTCCTTTCTTCTGTAACTCACCATTTTACTTGATGTTAAAATAAAATGTTAGGATGATGAAGTTACTTCAACTGTCAGCCTTGATCTGTCTTGTTATATTAATCCAGCAAGCCCTGTGTTACAAATTAAAACAGCCCAGATGCCTCTTTTCCTCTTCACTTAAAGCTTGGAGACATAAATGTACCACCTTATACCACCAACTTATTTTTGCTGAGGAATGACAGCATAAACTCTCAGCTCAGCTTACCTCATTTGGTGAATCCAGATGCCAGCCATATGTGTCAATGGACAACATTTCCCCTAATGAGTTGAATGTGCAGAATGCCACAGACTGAGAGCCAATAGTACTGGATGGTGGTTGTAAGAGTGTGTGTGTGGAATATGTACACTTGTGAGATATGTCTCACAGCCTAGAGGATAAAATGGTTGTACCAAAAAATGTTTCAGTTTATTCTCAGAGGATCCAAGGATCAATACCTCCGCAAGAAACAACATCATCCCCAAACTGAATTACCTCACACAATCAATTTCTTGCTTGCATAGTGGAGACAGAAGTGCACAAATGAGCTTCCCTGCTCAAAGGGGTTCTTTTTCTGTTCTCTTAAATCAGGGGAGCAGAATCTCTTTCTGCCTGAGGGCTGAATTCAATTTCAGGGAGCTCTTGGGAACCACATCCCCATGGTGGGTGGGGCCAAAAGCAAAAGGGTCTGGATCAAAATATCAAGCATACCAGTGAATTGTAACTCACAGCTTAGGAGAGGCAGTTCAACCTCTTAGAATGGGAGAAAAAACATGCAAAGTTCAGGAAACCAGCAAACAACTGGTGAGAAGGGGAAGGGGGCCTGGCCACCGGGGGAACCACAGATGACTAGATTGGGATTTGGCCCATGGGCCCAAGGTTCTGCACCCCTCTTAAATAGAAGGATAGTTCCAGCCACATGCTGAAACTGAAGTGTGCAGGAAGCTGTCCATATCCACTCTGTTGATGGGAACACAGGAGTGTGTGTGGACAAGTTTGCTCCATGTGCAAATCCAAAGCTCCTTGGGCTCTGGATTGGGGTGAAGTTAAGATAGACCACCATTACATCACATCAGTCATATCAGATTTTTGTCCTGCCCCTCCTCCAAGGAGCTCAGAATGGCATACATAGGCTTTTTTTCATGCTCCCCCCAAACTTCCAGCCATCCCCAGGCTTAACATTATTGCTCCAAAGCACTGTTATAAACTGGAAGAGGACAAGAAGGTACCTGGAATCAGTCTGGGTGTCACTCCACCTTCTTCTAGGGATGTTGGAGAAATCCATTTGGGGGTGGAGTTTCCTAGGTCCCCACCCCCAGACTTCGTTCTGGTTCCCATTGCAGCACTCGTCTCGGTCTGCAATGAGTCAGGCCAGTTCATGAATTTGAATGTTCCAGGCATTTTGTGCATTTTTTTTCCTGCAGGTTCTGCAATTTGCATGATTTCTGAGCAATTTGCACAATTGCTCAGAAATTTGCACAAATTGCTCTGAAATTTGCACAAATTTGGCCATAATTTATGCAAATTGCTCAGGAATTTGCACAAATTGCTCAGAAATTTGTGGAAATTACAGAACCTGCCCCCCAAAAGCCCCCCCCCAGTTCCCAGAGGTCAGGGGAAAGCCTGCAGCTCAGCTCACAAATGCAAATTGAGTCGTACACACCACAGAACTCCATCAAGTAAAAAAAAGAACCAGATTTCCCAGTGACAGACATCGCTGCCTTCTTCCATCCCAAACCGCATTGTGAGAACACATTAACTTCCACTAGAGATTTCCTCTCAATGCACTGCTGCAATTTGCAGTCTTATATAAGCTTCCCCACACATAAGTTTATGGCATAGGATCTTCCAGATGAGGTTTTTATTGTGCCATTGCCTGCCCCAAACAGAGAATTTGATGTGTGTGGGGGTGTGCGTCTAGATGTCACCATCTTCTATTTGTCACCGTCCCATCTTTTCCCATGGCTTCTTCCATCTTTTTTTTTTTTAACCAGAGAAAATCCATTAGGGAGGGGAAAATGAAATAGCTGTACAAAGCCTTTTGATTGGTACTGCTAGGAGCAATCCGTCGAGCATAACACTTTGGGTATATCTGAACTGGAGACCTACAACAATTGAGCAGTCATTCTCTCTTCCAAGGGAAGCCTGGGAACTCTAGTTTGGAATGACAGGGGCAGGGGAAGCTGAAGAATTCTCAGCACCTTCACCAAACTAACATTTGCAAGATTCTTTGGGGAAAGTGTTATTTGGGAAAGGCATTCCCATACCAGTTAAACTGGTATAGGTTTATACAATAGGTATATCCATCAGTGGAGGCTGGTGGCTCAGTGGGGTGGTGAATTCACTCTGGGTTTCAGTCAGAACCAGTCAGAACTCTAAAGGAGCTAACCAAGATGCTGAACCCAATCTCCAAAATAAGTTTAGTTGCAAAATTTTATGAAATTACACACACAAGAGACCAGCAACATGAGCACATGCACCTTTTTTGTGACAACAAAATATCATGAAGAATTTGATAATCTGCATCTCTCATGGGACAAGAAATGCTTATGTGAATGTCTTCTTGCAGAGTGCCCCCCGCCCCCGAAGTGCTTCCCTCCATGCAACAATGGAGTGATTACTTTGATTCCTATCACTACAGGGATGGCCATCTACAATGTTTACTTGGAAGTTTTGGTGATTTTACTGGTCCTACAAATAGAATGGAGATCAAAGTGCCTTCTTACCACTGGGCGTTAAGGCAATATAAACATCGCCCATCAGTCTATATGATAAATAAATAAATGAATAAATGAATAATCAATCTCCATTTCCCTCCTCAAAGATAGCTATCCAGTCTGTTTTCATATATTTGAACATGTGATTGCCTATTGTGTTCCAAGTAACCAAAGGTGAATTATATGTATAGATAGCACACTGCTTTTCTGATTTAGCTCCGGATTTCTTGCATGGCCTAGAAGACCTTCAAGACTCCACCAACTCTATGATGATTAAGCTAAGGAGGCATAGCATAGCTGGCCCTACTTCTTCTTGGAGTGATGCCAAGTCTTCCATTTGGTTGGACCACTATCTTTCCAAGTAGCTTGGCTATCTTTCACTTTTCACTTGGGTCAGTTGAGAATGGTACACAGTTTTACATCACCACATTTCTCCACATTACATATGGAAGGGTCACTGCTACTTCCACATATTATGCTCAGAACAGTAACACTAGCAGTGCACTGCCATTCTCAGCTGGAGCATGTATTCTGCACTATCTGCACCCAAGTACAAAATATACATTGCACCAAAAACATATTTCTTCAAACATCAGGTCAATAAGAGAGAGAGAGAGAGAGAGAGAGAGAGAGAGAGAGTATAAAGATGATAGGGGGGCAGGCTGACACGTGAGTGATGTAAATGCTATGATATGAAGAGCTAAGTTGGTCGGTAGGCATTTGTCCTTCTACACAAGTAGTGGAAATGTGTACTTCTACAAATGTAGAGAAGGCACAGGAGTCATGCCCTGTATTGAATCTGACAATTCTTGCTACCACCATGGGTTAAGGGTGTGGGATTGATCACAGCACTAAACAGCCTTCCAAACCAACCATACATTTTATTTAATTGATCCAGCGATCTTAAAACACAGGTGAGACTATCTGTAGATCTATACATTAGAAGGAATAATCAAGCCACCTTCTCGGGGCTTTCCTTGTGGGCCAGTGAAATTCTTATTTGAAAGATGCGCTGACACTGGAAGAATTTCAAGATCAGCTAGTTGATTGGAGAGTAAGTGTTAGCAGCTAGGCTGGAGCATATAGAAATTCCCTTACAGCCAGTAAAGTTTATTATTGACAAGAACAGGGAAAACTGGTGAACTAAGCACTGTTTGAGGGGCAAAAGACTCTGGAGCTGAATGTCAGTTATGAAAATGACACCCCACAGTAGTTTAGTTTACCCCCAAATTACATTTCCAACTCTAGTCAGTCTATCTGCTAAACATGGATGGAAATTCCTGCCACTCTGTTTGAGTGCAACAGATAAGGCCTGACTGGGGGAGGGAGGAAGCACGAGGACATTTGAATTGTTACGGATTTGGATTTTTAATGTTCTGCTGACTTTGGAGGAATTTGTATGAACAATCCTCTTGCTTTTGTAAAATATATGATACCACTATTTTAAAATCCTAAGTTTATGCACAAGCCTTCTGGCAGCTGTACTCCCCAGATGCCTTGTTTATTTAGCCAATGCCTTTATAAAAATAAAATGTCAATAAATATTGGCAACTGTACCTCGATTCCCTGCACAAGCAGGTGTGCTCCATGTCTTTGAGAGGAGGCTGGGGAGGTTTGTAAATAACATTTGACTGCTTCATTTCCTCACACGCACATTTTTATGCAAAATGATTCAGCCAGTGTGGGTGGATCCCCAAAGAACTGACTGGTTCATTGTCACAGTATTTTTTGACAGTCCTAGATGACAGGCAGGAAGTAGGTACCTAATTGTGGAGGATACTGGGGGAAAAGAGAGCAAAGCCTGGTTACCACAGGTTCCTGAACTGGTTATGTAAAAACTTACACTTGCCTCTTACATTTATTATACTGCAATCCTATGCATGTCTACTCCATAAGCCCCATTGAGTTCTTTCTCTCACGTCAGTGTGTACAGAATTGTTGCCTGAGTGTTACATTGTTGGGAGGGGGAGGAAATCTTCCAGGTAAGGTGGCCATTTATGAATCACCAAAAAAGGAGAATTGCATCACCAACAAAGAGGACAAAAGAGGACAATGGTTTGCATAACATTTGCATTATACTGATGTATATGCATAGATGCACATTTAGATATGATTATAATTTAAGTGTGGGCCACGGTGGCTTAGTGGTTAAGATGCTGAATTGCATACCAGAAGGTCAGCAGGACAGCAGTTTGAGACCCGAGTGCTGCGTGACGGAGTGAGCTCCCGTCTTCAGTCCCAGCTCCTGCCAACCTAGCAGTTCGAAAGCAAGGAATTGCAAGTAGATAAATAGGTACCGCTTCAGCGGGAAAGGTAACAGCGTTCCGTGCACCTTGGTGTTCAGTCATGCCGGCCACATGACCACAGAAGCGTCTTCGGACAGCGCTGGCTCTTCAGCTTAGAAATGGAGATGAGCACCACACCCTAGAGTCGGACACGACTGGTTGGGGACACCTTTACCTTTACCTTTATAATTTAAGTAGAAACTCAGTAATCTTACCATAGTGGAAAACTGTGACCAGGTGACCTGTGTGCCTTGCTCAGTCTGCTGTCCAGGTGCTGTGGGCAACTTCGAGGCTCTGTTCTTCCTTCTGGTGGTTCTTACTCTTTAAATCAGACTTGGACAGGACAGCCCTTCAAATGGAGGATGTCTTCAAAATAGAGAACAGTCCTTTGGCAGCCCTTCAAATAAAGGACTGTAAAAGAGGACACATGGCCAGCCTAGTTGCAGGAAGTGGTTCACATCCATCCTTAAACATGTTGCACCCATTTTAGAGCTCCATGCATGCTCCAGTCCCCAGCTCCAGAGCTCCTGCATGAGTGGGAAACCTTAGTTACGTACGTATGTATGTATGTATGTATGTATGCATTGCATTTATATCCCGCCTTTTTTCCTCTTGCAAGGAACCCAAGGCGGCTTACATTATTCTCCTCCTCTCTATTTTATCCTCACAACAACAGCCCTGTGAGGTAGGTTGGGCTGAGAGTCTGTGGCTGGCCCAAAGTCACCCAGTGAGCTTCCATGGGGACTAGAACCCGGTAGAACTAGAACGAGTGGGGACTAGAACCCGGACCTCCCAGCTCCCAATCCAACACTCTCGCCACTACGCCACACTGGCTCAATGGGACTGCTGTTGGTGTAGAATTCCTTGCAGGTGGAAAGGGCCATACATCAGGGACTTTACATGCAGAAAGTCTCATGTTCAGCTTCTGTCATCTCCAGTTAAAAGATCTCAGGTGGCAGGAGTCACTGGGAAAGAGCTCTGTTGTGCAACTGCCTGTCAGAGTAGACTTGTAGCCTACATTCATAGGCTAGATGGACACTGGTCTAATTCAATACACAGCAGCTCCTCCTTGCATTGAACAGCCCTGTCCGCTGAAAAGAATGGGAGAGCCCTGGACTTCTTGTAGGACTTCTTGAGCTTCCCCACAACCTCAGACTGGACATGTAAGTCCCCCTGATTTAAATGGAATTTGATTCTCAGCAAGCTGCAACACTAAGCACAGTATCTGCAACTCACACAATCCTAGGAGTGTTTACTCAGAAGGGAGCCCCGCTGTGTTCAATGGAGCTTATGCCCAGGCCAGTGTGCAGGATGGGGTTTAATGTATTTAGGAATGCCATCTCACACTCCAGTTCTAAAGACAGTAGTCTTATCCAGGCATCCAAAAGATTCACGAAGTGAGGAGGGGCAGGGATGAGCACGCTCGCTCTGCTTCCTCTGTTGTCCTCTGCCTCACCCTCCCTGTCACTATTGTCCGCAATCCACCCAGTGCCTTTCTGCATTCATTGTACATGCACAGATTGGTCTGATGTTGCCAGAAGAAGTGCTGCTCAGAAAAAAAAGACAGAAATGCTCCCCTGTCTCTACTGAATTACGCCAAAAGAGGACTGGGCCTGCAGGGCAGCAGTAAACCCATTCCCCATTGCCTCCAATGGAATTTCATGGGAATGTGCCAGGGCGCATTACACATCTCCTCAATGTACAAAAGGGTTTTGAATGAATTAAAGCTGCCCTGGGTTGGATACTCTTGAATTGAGACACTGAGTTATTTAAAACCTTGTTTAAAATGTATCTATAAGATTTATTCACGGTTGTTAGGTTGTTCAGGGGTGCAGAGCCTGTGGCTGGTGAGGGGCTCAGCGCCCCTGGCCTTATCTGACCCACTGGGCTCCTGAATATGGCTTGTGATCCTTTTTGGGTTCTTCGGTGCATTGCTTTCTCCTCCAGTTGGGGAGGCCTCACCTTCAGCACAGAGAAAGTGAACATGGGGGGCGGAGTGATGACATCCGCGGGCATGGCCACACCCACTGACATCACCCAGCCCACCAGCCCAATTCATAACTCCACCAAGGGCAATTTGGCCCCCCACCTCATATTAGCTCTGTGTTTTCCTGCTTTAGTTTGTAGCTGGATATTACTTGAAATATAGATTTGCTGAGCACAGGGAGTACAATCCACCTTCCTCCAAAGTCCATCGCGAAACAGACAGCCGCTGGAGCTGTTGGTTTGCAGACATTGCAGCAGTCTGTGGTTACTCGACATTCCTTAACTCTAACTCCATGGGGGCTGTTTACTATTAGCTTTGCTATTAAGTACCACAAGCAGAGCAAGGGAACACGACAGGCAATGAAAGGTCTCTCCGGGGCCTTCCTGGAGATTATCACAATCATCTCCACCTCAGCTGTAATGGGTGAACAAGTGCTAAATCTATTTTATTTTCACTCAGACTGTTCCCTCTCCATCCTCTCCCCAATTCATAACTCCGGTTAATATCTTCACTGACACATTTACACTGCTGCATTCAGGTAGCCAAGATATTTTGGAGCCAATTCAACACAGTCGGCAAACTGATGCATTGCCTTGCTGAAGCAGATTATACAGTAGCTGCTTGGAAATCCATTTCAGTAGACCGACCTGATGAAAAGCCTGCTGTGCAAGCAACCTATCTATTCTGTGTATTTCCAATCTATCCAATTACTCAGGCTTGTAATGGTGCCCCTATAAACCCACTGGCTTTGATTCCCACTGGGTCGTATAGTCCTCAGGAGCATGAATGCCAAAAGCATGGGGGTGGATGGGGGTGGCATCCTGCAGTTGCCAGGGCGCAATCTGTCCAGATGCATCCTGGAGCCAGACAACAGAATCGATAGTGAATACAAGCACAGCCAATGGTTAATTTCTGAAGAGAGAGGTATTAAAAGTAGGGATGTACAGCTTATGTAAAATCCGTTCTGTCTTGAGTTTCATGGATTGTCAGGAGCCTTCATGTCGTCATCCGCCCATTGACGGAATCCGATTTTTTTGTTTCTCAATTTTTGCAAATATGCACATGCGAAAATGCACAAATTCCCCCCAAACACGCATTTTCATGCTTTAGCCTATGGCATAAATGCACATTTTTGGCTGTTTTTTTTTAAATTTTGCATATTTTTCTATGGTGAAGTTTGCGCAAAATTTGGGAGAGTTAGAAAACCGGTCTGCAAGTCCATGGAATCCATCTGACAGAGGAAAAGCCTGCCCGCTGTGGAATCTGCAGGTCAGATTCATGAAAATCCAAACTCATTTGGTTCCACTGTGGATTTCTCCAACATCCCTAGTTAAAAGATCAATGCTGCTTGGAACAATCCTCTGCCTGGGCACATGTGTGTCTAGATAGGGCTACGGTCTCGGCCTTCCAAAAAGATCTCTCCAACTGGGAGAATGGGCATCAAAATGGCAAATGCAATTCAGTGTAAGCAAGTGTAAAGTGATGCACATTGGGGCAAAAACTCCCAACTTCAAGTGTAGCCTGATGGGATCTGAGCTAGCACTGACCGACCAGGAAAGAGATCTTGGGACTGTGATGGACAGCTCGATGAAGATGTCAACTCAGTGTGCAGCTTCTGTAAAAAAAGGCAAACTCCATGTTAGGCATAGTTAGAAACGGAATTGAAAATTAAACTGCCAATATCATACTGCCCCTATAAAAATCTATGGTGCAGCCACACTTGGACTACTGTGTCCAGTTCTGGTCACCACACCTAAAAAAAAAGATATTGTAGAGCTGGAAAAAGTGCAGAAAAGGGCAACTAAAATGATCAAGGGGCTGGAGCATCTCCCCTATGAGAGAAGGTTACAACAGCGGCCCCGTTGATTCTCCTGGACCTCTCAGCGGCTTTCGATACCATCGACAATGGTATCCTTCTGGATAGGTTGTCTGGGTTGGGAGTTGGAGGCACTGCACTACAGTGGTTCCGCTCCTACTTGGATGGCCGATTCCAGAAGGTGGTGCTGGGGGATTATTGCTCTGTGCCATGGCAATTGTGCCATGGGGTTCCACAGGGCTCTATTTTATCCCCCATGCTGTTTAACATCTACATGAAACCGCTGGGGGAGGTTATCCGGAGGTGTGGGCTGAGGTGCCATCAATATGCGGATGACACCCAGCTCTACCTTTCTTTCTCATCAAAACCAGGTGAGGCAGTGGCTGTTCTGAACCAGTGCCTGGGCACGGTAATGGACTGGATGAGGGCTAATAAACTGAAACTCAATCCAGACAAGACGGAGGTACTGTTAGTGGGTGGTTCGTCTGCCCGGCTAGGTGATATTCAACCTGTTCTGGAGGGGGTTGCACTCCCCCTAAAGGATCAGGTTCGTAGTTTGGGGGTGCTATTGGATCCAGAACTGTCACTTGAGGCACAGGTGAACTCAGTGGCACGGAGCACTTTTTACCAGCTTAGGCTGGTATACCAACTACGCCCTTATCTGGACAGAGATAGCCTAGCTACAGTTATCCATGCTCTGATAACTTCTCATCTGGATTACTGCAATGCATTATACGTGGGGCTGCCTTTGAAAACGGTCCAGAAACTTCAGCTGGTCCAAAATAGGGCAGCAAGATTGTTAACAGGGACTGGCCTGCGAGCTCATATTACGCCAGTACTTTTCCAGCTGCACTGGCTGCCAGTCCATTTCCGGGCCCGATTCAAAGCCCTTAACGGCTTGGGGCCAGGTTACCTGAAGGATCGCCTCCTCCCATATGTGCCTGCCCGGACCTTAAGATCATCATCAGCGGCCCTTCTCCATGAGCCCCTGCCAAAGGAAGTGAGGTGGGTGGCTACTAGGAGGAGGGCTTTTTCTGTTGTGGCACCCCGGCTCTGGAATGAGCTCCCTAGTGAGGTTCGCCTGGCGCCTACATTGTACTCCTTTCGGCGCCAGGTGAAGACCTTTTTATTTTCCCAGGCATTTTAGCTTTCTAAATTTTTATCTTTGCTGTTTTAAATCTGTATTTTAAACTCCTGTACTGCTGCTAGGTTTTATTGTGGTTGTATTGTTATATTGTGGTTTTAATGTTCTATATATTTTAAATTGTTTTATTGTGTGTTGTTTGGTTTTAATTTTTGTGAACCGCCCAGAGAGCTTCGGCTATTGGGCGGTATAGAAATGAAATTAATAATAATAATAATAATAATAATAATAATAATAATAACAACAACAGCGGGGATAGTTTAGCTTGGAAAAAAGGAGGGTAAGGGGAGACATGATAGAGGTCTACACAATGATGCATGGTATGGAAAATGTGGATAGGGAGACGTTTTTCTCCCTCTCTCAAATACTAGAGCCAAGGGTCAACCCATGAAGCTGATTGGTGGAAGATTCAGGACAGATAAAAGTACTTCTTCACACAGAGCATAGTTAAGCTATGGAATTCGCTAGCACAGGATGTCATGATGGCCACTAATTTGGATGGCTTTAAAAGGGGGTTAGACAAAATCCTGGAGGAGAAGGCTATCAATGGCTACTAGTCTTGATGGCTATGTGCTACCTCCAGTACCTGAGGCAGTGAGCCTATGTACAATAGCTGCAGGGGAACATGGGAGGGAGGGTGCTGTTGCGCTCATGCCCTGCTTGTGAGCTCATGCTCGACAGCTGGTTGACCACTGTGCAAACAGAATGCTGGACTAGATGGACCCTTGGTCTGATCCAGCATGGCTCTTCTTATGTGCTTATTTTCTTAAGTTCTCCCTTCTGGGCAGTGGGAAGTTTCAGGGCTTCCAGGGCTTCCTCCGGGTTCCATTTCCTTAGGAGGAGGTCACTAAAGATTTACGGTATTTCTGTGATATAAGGTATTTTTGCAGTTTTATACAAGCTGAGCATAAGGTGAAGGTTCACAACACTAATGAGCCAATAGATTCCTGTTCCTCATCAGATTTCTAGAGGAATTCATAGTGCCAGCAAAGTCAGCTCTCTACCTCCTTTTCAGACCCAGTTCCAGCACAGACTGAATTCCTGCCACTCTCCCCTCCCTTTGTCTAGTGTGGAGAAGAAAGATCTCTGCCCATCACCTATGCCTTCTTGGGCCATCCGCGCTCCCATCAAAATATATCACCAGAACCTTAGCAGCTATCAATTGTCTTTTGTCAGGTCTTAAGAGGCAGCTGCCCCAGGGTACCCCACTGATAACTCGACTTATAGAAATCTTAGGGTCAAGAATCAGATATTTGGAAGGGATCCCATGGGTCATCATCTTATGCAAACCACATCCCATAACAATGTATTGCCCCCATGGTGTTCCTGTGCAGAGGCTGGGCAATTCACTGGCAGAGAGTATATGCGTTATTTTGTCTGCCCTGCAGTGATATCCCAAGTGCAGCAGTTTAATATTTGAATGGCAACTTCTTAGAGACACCACTGAGTGGAGTTAAACCTATCCCATGGCGAACCAAGTCTTTGGGGCAAAGGGAGAAGCTTTGTCCTATTTCAGCGGTGTTCTACATTCGAACTAGTTTGCATGGTCCTATAGAAACCATTTAGAACTGAACTGGCCTCCATCTGCATCTCCCTCCTAGCCCTGCCCAGGGTCTCATTTGAGTCATCATGTTAGAACAGCCTTCCCCATCCTGGTGCCCTCCAGATGTTTTGGACTCTAACTTCCAGCATTCCTGAGCATTGGCCATGTTGGCTGAGGCTGATGGGAGCTGGAGTCCAAAACATTTCCAGGGTATGAGATTGGGGACGGATGTGCTAGAGTGTGATGAAATGTTGGGCAAATGTAACAAAGGAAAGTGTGGGACACTGGCTATAATATGAGCCCCCTTTACTGGGTAATCACGGGAAGAGGCCTCCACAAGTAACAAGGTGGTGTGGCACTGCACCGCTAGCCCCACCTCCATCATCATGCAATGTCCTCACTTCTGCCCCTGATATCTGTGTGTTGGGCAGGGATGCCTGCACAAGAGAAACCCATTCATGTAGACCTCTATGCACATTGGCATCTATGCGAGCTGGAATCCCAATTATGCAGTGTTCACATGGAATCCTATGAGGCACATAGAGGTCTATACCAAGGATGGGCAGAAAGTAGGTCTGGATCTACTGGTAGATCTCAGGGTGATTTGCCGGCAATTGACAAGGATTCCTGACTCTCAATTATTTAACAAAAGCAGTTACAAAATCCCCCCTCCCCTGGGAAAATTATACTGCTGAAATGAAGTGTGTGTGTGTAATCAGGTGTGGATTTTTGTGTGAAAGGACTGTGAGCTCCATTCAGTTCTGGTACTCTGAACAAATACTTGGGCTCAGAATTCTCTCTTTCTATGTGTGTGTCTTCTGCACCAGGCTCTCGTTGATGAAAATCAGGTCTAGAAGAAGAAAATGAAGATCCCACAAGCCTGAAGTCTGCCCAGGCCTGGCCTACGCATATAAGCTTCCCCTCTGCATACTTCCATGCTCAAAGGGTGGACACTGGAAGTGGGGAAGCTGCACAATATCGGGGGCCAAGGTCAGCCACATGGCCCCTTGTCCTCATGGTGATGAGTGGAGGCTGGTGGCCCTGAGGTCACTGGGGCTGTGAATGCTCTCTGGGTTTCAGTCACAACTTATGAGGAGCTGCCCAAAGTGCTGAACCCTATACCCCCACATGGGTTCAGCACCTTGGACAGCTCCTTTAGAGTTCTGACTGGTTCTCACTGAAACCCAGAGCAGATTCACAGCCCCACTGACATCAGAACTACCAGGTTCCACTGATGGTGACCGCTTCATATGATTAAGAGACCAGTTAAGGGCCCGTAAAAAAAAAATGTCATGGGCGAGGAGGTGTGGAAGGCATTGCAGGGCTGTGTGTGTAGTTCTAGCCCCTCTCCTTCACGTTGAGTCCCCTTAAACCTTGCCCTATTATCTTGATCCATATCCTGTGCCCTTACCCCATTAGCACCACAGTGTCTCCACCAGATATGGCAGCGGATGCTGGTTTAGATGGCATTTAAACAAAATTAGACACATTCCTAGAGAACAGAGTGATCACTGGCTCTTCATCACCATAGCTAAATGAAACTTTCGTATTAGGAAGCAGGGTGGCCACTGACAAACTGCCAAAAAGGGGGAATGCGTCACTCAAAAGGAGCACAGTGGTTTGCATAAGATTTGCATATGCTAATTCATTTGTATAGGTGCAAATTTGAACAATCATAATAATTTAAATAGAAATACAATCCATCTCACCATAGCGTGAGAGAGCATGACCAGGTGACCTGCCTGTTCAGTCTGCTGTCCAGGCGCTAACCAGTTCTTATGGTTCTTTAAACCAGAATTTGGCAGGACAGCCCTTGACACAGAGGACGCCTTTGAAGGCAGGATGGTCCTGTGGCAGCCCTTCAAAGAGAGGACTGTTCTCTGTAAAAGAGGACACAGGGCCACCCTAGGAGGCGACATACCTTTGACTACTAAATGACATGGGCTGGCGATCTCCATTGTGGGCTGCTTGTAACTTTCCCTGAGGTACCTCACTGGCACTCGTTGGAGAGAAGACGCTGGGTCCACAGATGAACCTGCCCAGTTGCTGAGATCACTAGGAGAGGCCTTTCTCCACATTCTACCACCATCAGAGGTTCGGTTGGCAGTGACACAAGAGTGGGCCTGATAATGCCCCAGGTAGAAGAGCTACTTCCCTAATGATGTTAGACACCCCCTGAACACATATGGCTGATGGGGCTTTATTTTTGTCTCTCTACAACTTTCTCTCTCTTTCTCTGGGAAGTTTTCTGTGGTGCTGCTTGTCATTTATGTTCTTAATTATTACACTTGATTGTTTTTGATATTTTAGTTGTAAGCCACTTTGGGCGGCTCATGTGAACTGGAAAAGCAGGATATAAATGTTTACAATATAATTTAAAACTAATAAACATGGGATGGACTGCTTAACTGATGGCTGCTCAACCTCTGCTTGAAAACCTCCAGCTAGGGAGCAAGACCCACCCCCACCCCCATCCTAGGTAGCTGGTTCCATTGTTGATCTTACTGTCAAAAAGTTTCTCCTAATGTTCAACCAAAATCTACCCTCCTGGAATGTAAGCCCCTTAGTTCTAATCCTTCCTTCTGGAGCAGCAGAGTCTTTGACAGTCCTTCAGCTATTTGAACAGTGCTATCATGTCCTTGAGCAAGTGGAATTGCTTTCTGCTAAGGCAAATTCACCACTGGATACAACCAAATGCATTTAGCCAAGAGGTGTTAAGGAGTTCCCATTTATTCTATAAGCTCTTGCATATTTGATCATCACCATCATTAATAAAAACCTTACCCAGTGCTACCTAGATAGCCATAATTCTGCTAAACTGGCTCAGGATCTTCTTTTACGGTTCTAAATAAAGCCTCTTGGAAAAGAAAGAAATTCATTACTAGCAACAGCTTTGTTTGAAAGACCTGTGAAAGCAGAAAGAAGAGCACCTTTAGCATATTCAAAAAGCTATAGATTTTCTATAGTGAAGTCATTAAACAGTAGTACTAAATATATACCACCTAGTTACATAATAAGAGACAGTAGTATAATCACATCGAAGGATGGGATAAAAAGACATTCAAATCAGATACGCCTCCAGACGCAGAATAAAATAAAATGAAAGAACGGTGATTTAAGCTGTGATTTGAAGCACCCTTACTTGACGGTAAGTGCCACTGAAATCAATGAAGCTCAAATATCTACAAAATTCCAAGTACACATGTTTTGGATTGGGGTATTTGAAAAACACGTTTCTCTGTCTTCACACATGTGCCATACCCACTGATTTCCAAAGGATTGCTTGTATCCTGTAGCGGATATGGAAACAGTCTCCCAGTGATTATTGGGAAAGAAAGAAGTAATCAGTTATTTGGGTTTCTCTTGTAAATCTTGTAAATCCAGGCCAACTCTCCCAAAAAGATCCCAGGTGGATATGTTCTCAGCTACATGGGACTAGGGATCGTCTCCCCATCACGCTAAGTGAAAGAATATTGGAGCTTCATAGAAGGCTTGCTAAGTGACGTAATGTAAAGGCCATGTGGCCCCCTGGAAGTAAAACCCCCAGCTCCCTTCTCGACCTTTTCCTGACCTGACCTATGGAGTATATCTGATTCTACAATGCATTATTAAGCCAAAACACGGGTGTATACGTACCACATGTTAAATGATGGTGTTATTTAAAGGATAATTCATTCTTATGCCAGTCTTGAAGCTCTGTTCATAGTACAACAGAAGGTAAACCTGGATTTACTGATAGATTTCTGGGTGATATGCAGTAGATTGGCAAGGATTTTTGACACCTAATTTTTGTTAACAATAGCATCAAAAGCAAGGGATGGGAGGAGAAATTCCTTCTGAACACATTGTAATGCAAACTTACCTAATTTTGCACTTCCGAAGCACGATGTGAACCGAAACCCAGTTATCCTCTGAAATTTGCACTTCTCTGAATTCTGTAATGAGCTCTCCAATCAAAAAATGCATACAAAAATGTGTATATTAGGGGAAATAGTGTTCAAAAATGCATTATATTAGAAAAGATTCTTGTAAAAATGTGTGTATTTAGTGCAAAAATGCACTAAAATGCATATATTAAGATAAATGTGTATGAAAATGCTCATGAATTTTCATGTGAACTGAATAGCTCAACGTTTGGGACAATCAAAACTTAAAACTGGAGAAATTCTCAAAATTCAAGGTGAACTGAGTTTAAGACTGGAAAAATGAGAAATTGAGAGAAAACTAAATCAACCAATTCATCCATCCCTAGGGCGATGCTTCCCCCCTGCATCTCTAAATTATACTGCTGAAATGAAGAAAATAACCAGGAGTGGATTGTAGTGTTGAAGGACTATATCCTGGCACTCAAAACAAATTCCTGAGCACAGAATTCTTTAACTCCAAACCTATGGGTTGGATCCAGGATCTGCCTTCTGTAGGCTCTGCTGAGCAAAGGTTCCTTGCCTGATTTTCAGACAGGGATTGCCTTTCCTGCTTCACCATGGCTGGCCCCATTCAGAAGGGTTCCCTGACCTTCTGTGTAGCATTTTCAGGGGGCTGGAGGGGCTGCCATGGGAAGAAGAGAGCATAGACCTATGCTTCTGCCTGCCCAGTTGCGCAGGCTTAAACCTGGATCCAACCCTATGTCTTCAGCTGGTGGATCTGGTTTATAACACACACAACATTATGCTTTGGTAACAAGAAAACACTAAAATACTCCCTCAGCATTAGTCTATTTCTCCCTGGGTGACTGCAGGAGAAATGAGAGGAGATGTAGCCCAGTACATTAGCAGTCTAATAGAACGGAAAACTGCTAGTTAGGACTTTTCATAGCTCTGCAAAAGATTGATGCTCCCATCTGGCTGTTTTTGCTCATTTCCAGTATGTCTGTGCTGATGAGTGTGTGGCAAAGCCATGCATTATGCATTCCCATCCATTGCCCTCCCATGAAAGAGACAAGGTAAGTGGTCTTTTCAATACTCAAGGAAAAGCAATTTTCCATTACTGTATATTTTCCTTAGCATTGGTCATCTATCTAAAAGTGCTCATTTCATACATATATAAATGAGCCAAGACCCATGACCTGAATTAAAAGCCAATGCCCCTGCTTCTTAGCAGTGCACTGCGACTATAATTCTAAGTCAATAAAGATAGTTTAAACAAGTGAACAGAATGTTTGACAATTTACATTGCCATTGGGGAGGGTACTGGGGGAAGAGGGAAGGGGAGGGGAAGAAAGATAGATTTGGGGAGTCTCCAGTTACTGGGCAACAGAGCAGCTCTCCTGGGGACGTTTCATTACAAGCAGCTGGAACATTTCCGCGAAGAAAACAGGCAATAATTGTTGGGGGGGGGGGGAAATCACATTTTTTCACTGACACTCTGTTCCCATCATGTCAATACTAGGGATGTCAGAGAATTCCGCCACAGATCTTGGTGAGGCCGAATGCCAGTGCATTCAGCCCCCCGAAATCTGTGGCAGAATGGCCTGCCACCCCCCACCCCCCCACAGATCCCCCCCGGGACGAGACTTACCTGGGGCAGATGTTCCAGGTGGTGGCGGTGGCGGCGGCTGGTCTTCTGACCGGCTGCCGCCACCGCCATTTGCAATCTTGTTGTGTGTGTTTTTTTTTACAAGACATGATAGGCTACATAAAGATTTACGTAGCCTACCATGGCTGGGTAAAAAACAAACAAACCCGCGTACGCAAATGGTGGCGGCTACGGCCGCCGCCATTTGCGTTCCTTATTTTTGCGTTCCTTATTTTTGGCCGTCTTAGTCTACGTAAATATTTACGTAGACTATGACGGAGAAAATAAAGGGGAACGCAAATAGCGTAGCGGGTGCTATTTGCGTCCCTTTTTGATTCGCTGTTTTAGCCTACGTAAATAGCTGCGGAGGGCTCTGGCCTGGGCCTGGCCGGCTGCTCCACGGAGCTGCTGCGGTGCACAGCCGGCCATGGAGGATTCCGGGGGGGAGGAACAGATCGCCTCCCCCCTGTCGAGAATTCCGGGGGGAGGGACGGAACGCCTCCCCCCCCCATCAACATAATCCGGGGAAAGGTAAGTGACTTTCGTACATCCCTAGCTAGGGATGTCACAGAATTTTGCGACGGATCTCGGTGAGGCTGAATGCCAGTGCATTTGGCCCTCCAAAATCCATCGCAGAATGAAGCCCCCGCCCCCAACCCACAAAAGGTGTGCAGAACGAAGCCCCCGCCGCCCCCAACCCACAAAAGGCATGTGAAACGCAGCACTTACCTGCTCCTGTCCACGCTGCTTTGCAAATGGCAGCTGTCCTGCAGCCACCATTTGCTTCCTCTTCATAGCCGTGATAGGCTACATAAATACTTACATAGCCTATCACGGCAGGGGGCCCTGCGGATGCTGTAATAGGCTATGTAAATATTTATGTAGCCTATCACGGCAGGGGGAAAAAACCCCAGCGTACGCAAATGGCGGCAGCTACAGCCATTTGCATACACTGGGGGTTTTTCCCCCTGCTGTGATAGGCTAAGTAAATATTTACATAGCCTATCATGGCTAAATACAGGGATGCAAATGGTGGCGGCTACGACAGCCGCCATATGCGTCCCTGCAGGGCTGCCCAGCAGCCGGATGTCCAGCTGTGGGCAGCTGGAGCTGGCTGGCGGCTCTGCGGCTTGGCCGCGGAGCGGAGCTGGCCAGGCAGGATTCCAGGGGAGAGGACTGGATCGCCTCCCCCCCCCCCCGTCGAGGATTCCGGGAGGAGGGATGGAGCGCCTCCCCCCCCCAAGCGGAAACAGAATGGAATGGAAGGTAAGTGTTCCATCCATCCCTACCACATTCTGAACAAGGGATGTACGAAAATTTTCTTTATGTTCACAAATCATACAAACATGTCCCATTCACAATGCAAGCAGGAGCACATGGTCTCCAAATATGTTTCCAAATTCCTAAACTTGTGTTTGCATTCGAAAAATGAGCATTTTTTAAAATGTGCACTTTTAAAAGTGCACATTTTTGCAAAAATGCACATTTCTGCACTTTACTCTATGGGGGGAAAGTAGACATTTTTGTGCACTCTTTTACAAATGTGCATCTTCCTGATTGAATGAAATGAAGAAAGAGTGCAATCAAATACGGGAAATGAGGTGAGATCACCTTGGATAATCAGATCATCTCAGCGATCTCAAATATTGTTTGTTCACTCATCCTTATTCTAAATCAGCTGAAATTTCCAAACAGTCTTCAAAGATAGCCTCATATAGACAATGTTGCCATAATCCACTCAAGGTGTAACTGAGGGCTAAACTACATGATACGTTAACTACGTAGCATGCAGTTTACACTCTCTCTTTTTTAAAACTTACAAGAAAGTGTGCAAGGCCCTGATCCAGGTCAGGACCAACATGCATGGAAAGTGTAAACCTTTCCCTCTCAGCTGTTTGTTTTCAGAAATTAGCGCACCCCCCATGCATGGGAGCTAAAAAAGAAGAAAGGCTCCTATTGGTGCTTTTCTGCTGAGCAGCAGCACCTCTGTTTTGTCTGGATTAAGTTTCAATTTGTTTGTCCTCAGCCAGTCTGTTACCAAGATCAGATGATGAATCAGAACATCAACAGCTTCCTGGGATTGTGCTGGAAAGGAGAGATAGAGTGGGGTTTCATCTGCATGTTGGTGGCACCAAACTCCAAAACTTTGGACAACTTCCCCCAGCAGTTTCATGTAGACGTTAAATAGTATCGGGAATGGCATAGAATCCTATGGAACTTGATAGGCGAATGATTACGGTGTCCAACAGTACTCATCTAGCACCACCTTCTGGAACCACCCCTTTAGGAAGACCTGGAACCACCCCAAAACACCTAGTCCCAGCCTGGTTAGGCACTCTAGAAGGATATCATGGTCAACGGTATTGAAAGCTGCTGAGAGATCCAGCAGAGACACACTCCCTGCTCCAATTTCCAGCGAAGGTCATCCAAGGCAACCAAACAAGGCCTGTTGACACTTCTTACAGTGGCCAAACACTGATCTGAATGGTACCTATCCTATGCAACAGTTCATACCACCTATTCTCGTCCGAAGCTATTTATTTTCTTGCCATTATTTATTTAATTATTTCATTTCTATACCACCCAATAGCCGAAGCTCTCTGGGCAGTTCACAAAAATTAAAACCATAATGTACAACGTAAAACAATATAAAATATGAATGTTTAAAACTGCAATATAAAAGTACAATCAGAATAAAACCTAGCAGCAAGGCAGAGATTTAAAATCCAGATTTAAAGCACTAGAGCTAAAATGCTAAAATACTGGGAAAATAAGGTCTTCACCTGGTGCTAGAAGGAGTACAATGTAGGTGCCAGGAAAACCTCTGTAGGGAGCCCATGCCACAGCCATGGTGCCACAGCAGAAAAGGCCTTCTTCCTGGTAGCCACCCGCCTCACTTCCTTTGGCGGGGGCTCCCAGAGAAGAACCCCTGAAGATGATCTTAGGATCTGGGCAGGTACACATAGAAGGGAGTGGTCCTTCAGATAACCTGCCCCCAAGCTGTTTAGGGCTTTGAATGTTAATACCAGCACTTTGAATTGTGCCCGGACATGGACTGGCAGCCAGTAGAGATGGAAAAGTACTGGCGTAATGCGAACTCATTGGCCAGTCCCTGTTAACAATCTTGCTGCCCTGTTTTGGACCAGCTGAAGTTTCCAGACCATTTTCAAAGGCAGCCCCACGTACAATGCATTGCAGTAATCCAGATGAGAAGTTATCAGAGCATGGATAACTGTAGCTAGGCTATCTCTGTCCAGATCAGGGTGTAGTTGGTATACCAGCCTAAGCTGATAAAAAATGCTCTGTGCCACTGAGTCCACCTGTGCCTCAGGTGACAGTTCTGGGCCCAAGCGCACCCCCAAACTATGAACCTGATCCTTTAGGGGGAGTGCAAGCCCCTCCAGAACAGGTTGAACATCACCTAACCAGGCATCCACTAACAGTAGCTCCATCTTGTCTGGATTGAATCTCAGTTTATTGGTCCTCATCCAGTCCTTTACCACACCCAGGCACTGGTTCAGAACAGCCAGTTCATCACCTGAGTTTGATGAAAAAGAGAGGCAGAGCTGGGTGTCATCTGCATATTGATGGCACCTCAGCCCACCCTTCCAGATAACCTCCCGCAGCAGTTCCATGTAGATGTTGAACAGCCTTGGGGATAAAACTGAGCCCTGTGGAACCACATGGCATAGTTGCCCAGGTAGAGATCAATAATCCCCCAGTACATCTTCTGGAATCAGCCATCCAAGTAGGAGCAGAACTGCTGTAGTGCAGTGCCTCCAACTCCCAGTCCAGACAACCTATCCAGAGGGATACCATGTTCGATGGCATCGAAAGCCGCTGAAAGGTCCAGGAGAATCAACAGGGTCACACTCCCCCTGTCCCTCTCCTGGCAAAGGTCATCCCACTGGGTGACCAAGGCAGTTTCCCTTCCAAAACCAGGCCTGAACCCCGATTGAAATGGATCTGGATAATTCATTTCATTCAAGAGTGCCTAGAGTTGTGTTATATATATTGCAGGAACTCACAGAAGCAGGATGTGTTCCAACAACAGTAGCAACCAACAAGTTTTAAATGTACGGCTAAGGGAATTCCATCTTTTCTTCAATAAGTATCCAATAACAAGTGTTGTACATATGTGAAATTGAGTGAGTTGGACTTCAGCTATGGACTTATGATTTGCAAATCCTCATTTTAAAAAGTTATTACTTGCGAGATGGGGAAAAAACAACAACCAGATATGTCTGGGGACTTAACTTAATGGCAAAGTTAATGCTCCCTGGAAATATTTCCAGGAAGTCCCTCAGCTACTGTGGCACTAATGGCCACTGCTTGAGTAAATTGGACTTAACACTATTTTTCCTAACAACCCAACCTTGACTCATTTCCTTTTGGGTTTTTTTTTCCCTGGCTCTCCTGACTAATACATCATCAGACCAAAGACTCTGTGGATCCTCTAAGGTGTAATTAAAGTTGTCTGTTCTGGGTTTCAGTGTATTTATTTTTAGATGGAAGGGATCTTTTGAATATCAGCTTTAAAAGTTTACCTTTGCTTACATCACATTCTTTCCCTGGGAATCATTATCATCATATACTGCTGTCTGTGGGGGTGGTGAGATGAGTTAGTTCCTCTTACTGGATGGTTCTCCAAGATATGCTATAATTTCCATGCAACAAACATGATGTCCTATCAAGTATAGAAGGCGGTTGATATTACCTCCATGGGTTTATGCACAGTGCAGTATAATCTGTGGAGGGAAAATAAATCTATAAATATTATAAGAAAGGAATGTCGAGGGCTGGATTGGATGGACCCTTGGTCTGATCCAGCATGGCTCTTCTTATGAATGTCCAAATATTTGTACTGGAAAATGGCTTGCCATGGCTTAGTATTAGTATATCCCGCCTTTTCCCCAATACTGGAACTCAAGGCAGCTTTCTATGTTGGTGTGGGAGGAGAGGTTTACTTCAGAGTACCTGCAACCCTAGGAGTGATCAAGAGGTTGCTTGAATTGTATTCAGGGAGGTGGCACAATGTTTTATTTAGGGCGCAATACTATTCAGACAGGTGGCCGCCTCCGAACTCAGAGGCGGCCGCCTATCCAATACAGGGCACAAGAAGTACAGAGGGGATTGTTCCCTCTGTGCTTCTCCTGCCCTGCATTTTCATCTGTCTATCTATCTATCTATCTATCTATCTATCTATCTATCTATCTATCTATCTATCATCATCATCATCATCATCATCTATCATCTATCATCTATCTAATCTATTTATTTTATTAATTGCCCATCTGGCTGGTCACCCAGCCACTCTGGGCGATGTACAATAATAGAAACAGTTTAAAACAATACAATTCTACACTAAAAACATCATAAAAAATACTCTAACCCACCCCAAATGCCTGCCTGAACAACCACATTTTTAATGCATGGCAGAAGCTCATTAAAGAGGGGGCATGGCGGAGTTCCCTAGGGAGGGAGTTCCACAGAGTGGGGGCCACCACAAAGAAGGCCCTCTCCCTCATCCTCACCAGTCTAGCTGTCCTGGCTGATGGGACAGAGAGAAGGCCATCCAAGGCTGATCTTGTTAAGCAGCCTGTCTGGTGTTGCTGGAGGCACTCCTTAAGATAGGCTGGGCTGGAAGCCTGGAACCATATAGGGTTTTAAAGGTCAAAACCAACACCTCGAATTTGGTTCGGAAAACAACTGGTAACCAATGCAACTCCTTCAGCACTGGAGTGATGTGATCTCGTCACTGGGTGCCATTAATCAGGTGAGCCACCGCATTCTGTACCAGCTGCAGCTTCCAAACCATCTTCAAGGGTAACCCCACGTAGAACGTATTACAGTAGTCTAAACGAGAGGAGACCAGGGCATGTACTACTGATGGGAGCAGATGGTCGGGAAGGTAGGGGCGCAGCTGCCATATCAGATGGAGTTGGTACAGCGCTGTCCGGCTCACAGCCAACACCTGAGCCTCCATGGACAGCTGGGAGTCTAAAATGACCCCCAGGCTGCGGATCTGGTCTTTCAAGGGTAGCCATACCCCATTCTAGATTGCAGCTGACTAGCCGTGGGAGGGCAGAGTAGGGGAGGAGGCTGCTGTATGACACATTGGATGTGTTGTACAGGCATTTCCGCCCTGGAACGCCCTCCGGGAATGCCCCTTGTCGGCCGCTTCACGCTCCTCTTGCGAGCACGGGGCCTCTGAGGAAGGTCGGGGGAAGGTCGGTTCTCTGGGAACTGACCTTGGAGTGTGGGCTCCGAGGTAGGTTCCTGGAAAACCAGATATCCTATGGCCATCTAGCCACTGTCTAGAGGCCATAGGCTTGCTCCCTTATTTATTTGCACAAATATAAATATGTTCCTGCTGCCACCGCTGAGCAACTGCCCTACTCTCTGCCAGGCACCGGCAGAGAGAGGCGCGGTTGCTGGGCGGTGGGGGTGGGGTTGCAGGGTGGGAGCCGGGAGGGGAGAGCCATGGCGCTTCCCACCCAGCTCCCATTCTGTTGCGGCCGCCGCCACCGCTGAGCAACTTTGACGGGCACCTGCAGCTGCGGCGGGAACCAATTTGTTTGTTTGTGTGTTTGCATTTGTGTAAATGTGAACACACAAACCCTGAATAGGTTCCTGGATTTCCAGGAAAAGCCCCCAGCTCAGCTTGCAAATGCAAGCTGAGCCGGGAGGGTGGGCAGGGAAATCCAGCAAGCCCATAAAGGGCCAGATTTCCCTGCAACAGCCATCCCTAGAGGAGAGAGAAGGGGAGGGATGAGGTCCCAGCACAAATAATCATGTCTGTATTCAGAACTAAGGTCTTACATTGTTCAGGAGGAGTCCTTCTTTTACATGCACAAATACAAACATGAATAGAGTCTTAAGCCATTCTGCATTGTCACTAATACTTGATTGCTCAGAAGCTGCTGCCACACAAGAAAGGAATTGGACCGGAAGAGGAAAGTCTGACATATTTAGATGGATTGATGAATCGTCTGTGTTCTTCCAAACACCTAGTTCTGGTTGTTTAACTTATTGGGAACAGGGGTCAGAAATGGATCATCCTTCCCCTTCACAATCAACACCACAAGGAGACTAAGCTTCAGGCTAATATGGCTTTATTTTGCTAGAGAATAGCTTTTCTACAAATGCAGATTCAAGGAAGCTCTCAGTCTGCTCCAGGCCCTAAACCACTAATCTGCAATCTCTAATCAGAGGAGACAAACTGGAGGGTAGTGAAATTGCCAGCAGTTTGGGCATGAACTTCACAGCTAGACTTGCTTTGCAGTGATGCCCTTCCCTTACAGTGCCCCCTCTCCCCTAAATTGGCTTCTAAGAGTGGCTATCCTGGCAGAACGTCTGAGCTCTGCCCCTAACTTTACCCACTTTGCTTTGCAACGTGCTGTAGTGTCTCTCAAGTCATGGCCCCTTTCCTCCTCCTCCTCCTCCTCCTCCTCCTCCTCCTCCTCTTCTACCTCCTCCTCCTCCTCTTCCTCCTCCTCTTCCTCCTCCTCCTCCTTGGAAGCTTGAGTTCTCACAGTGGAGGGAGGGGGCAGGGACTCAGCCTGGGCCATCTGTTTGTCAAGGCTTTCAGAGGAATCTCTCCCAGTATCTTGGCTCTTTAAGGAAGGTCCCTCCCCTGGGCTCTGATCTAGCTGTTCCAACTCTGATTCAGAATTAGAGCTGTTAGACATCTCAAGTTGCTTGGACTCATCTCTGACAATAGACAACTTGTTTGGCCTGCAGATTTCCTACTTTGAGATATTTCTGATGAAGATTTCTGTGAAACCCCAAACCATGTATACTTAAGCTGATCCAATGAAAGAGGCCATTTTATTTTGGGATCTCCTAACCTGTAGCACCAACTTAAAACATAAAAGCCCTGCTGGATCAGACCATCTAGTCCAGCATCCTGTTTCCAACAGTGGACATCCAAATATCTCAGGAAGCCTACAAGCAGGTGGGAATGTGCAAAAGGAGCTTCAGATGCATCTTCTTCATCTATATCTGAACAGGGTTCTATATAGTATGTGACTCAATGCATGTGTTTTCTCTCTCTCCATAGCTAATAGCAGCTCTAGGGGGTGGGGAGGGGGGTAGATCTGACTCTCCCACGCTGTGGCCCCTATCCAAATCCACCTCCCCATGGCTAGCTGTAGAAGAAGATGCCCAATAAAGAAGATGCCCTATCCACATGAAGTATACTTCCAAATACCAGATGTTGGGCACCTCCCTGTTGCATGTGCCCAACTTCTAGTATTTGGAAGGATACTCTATGTGGATATGATGATGTCCCCCAAGTCCTGATCTTGATTGGGAGGCCCTGTGGCTGCTATCTGCACTTGCAAAAAGGAGCACACAACTAAATGTGATGTGTTCAGTATAGGGATGTACAGGTGTATAATCCATTCAGTCTGTGTTTTACAGGTTGTCAAGTGCCTTTCATTCCATTGTCCACCCATTGAAGGAATTGGGGGGGGGGTAGCTTCCAAATCTGTGCAAATTTGCACATGCAAAAATGTTCAAATTCCCACAAAATGCACATTTTCACGCTTTAGCCTATAGGGGAAATAAGCATTTTCAGTGGTTTTTTAAAACTTTTTGGATATTTTTCCACGATGAAATTTTTGCACAACATTCCCAAAGATTAGAAAAACTTTCTGCAAGTTTGCAGAATCCACCTGGCAGGGGAAAAGCCAGTCCACTGCGGAATCCACAGGTCAGATTCATAAAAATCCAAACTTATTTGGTTCCATTGCAAATTTCTCTGGCATCCCTAGTTGAGCATCATATGCACTTTTGCCTGCATTCTCTGCTTTGTTGTTGTTTAGTCGTTAAGTCATGTCCAACTCTTCGTGACCCCATGGACCACAGCACGTCAGGCCTTCCTGTCCTCCACTCTCTCCCGGAGTGTGCTCAAGTTCATATTCATTGCATCGGTGATGCTATCTAGCCATCTCATCCTCTGCCGTCCCCTTCTCCTTTTGCCTTCAATCCTTCCCAGCATCAGGGCCTTTTCCAGGGAGTTTTCTCTTCGCATTAGGTGGCCAAAATATTTGAGCTTCAGCTTCAGTATCTGTCCTTCCAATGAACAGTCAGGGACTCGTAAGAGTCTTGTCCAGCACCACAGTTCGAAAGCATCAATTCTTCGGCGCTCAGCCTTCCTTATAGTCCAGCTCTCACAGCCATACGTTACTACGGGGACAACCATAGCTTTGATTAGACGGACCTTTGTTGGCAAGGTGATGTCTCTGCTTCTTACTATGCTGTCTAGGTGTGCCATAGCTTTCCTCCCAAGGAGCAAGCGTCTTTTAATTTCATGGCTACAGTCACCGTCTGCGGTGATCTTGGAGTCCAAGAAAATAAAATCTGTCACTGCTTCCATTTCTTCCGCTTCTATATGCCAGGAAGTGATGGGGCCAGATGCCATGATCTTAGTTTTTTTAATGTTGAGTTTCAAACCAGCTTTTGCACTCTCCACTTTCACCCTCAACAAGAGGCTCTTGAGATCCTCTTCGCTTTCTGCCATTAGGGTGGTATCGTCTGAGTATCTGAGGTTGTTGATAATTCTCCCGGCAATCTTAATTCCGACCTGTGATTCATCCAACCCGGCGTTTCTCTTGATGTACTCTGCATATAAGTTAAATAGGCAGGGCGACAATATGCAGCCTTGTCGTACTCCTTTCCCAATTTTGAACCAATCGGTTGTTCCATGTCTGGTTCTTACTGTTGCCTCTTGGCCCTCGTACAGGTTTCTCAGGAGACAGGTAAGGTGGTCTGGTACTCACATCTCTTTAAGAATTTGCCACAGTTTGTTGTGATCCACACAATCAAAGGCTTTAGCGTAGTCAATGAAGCAGAAATAGAAGTTTTTCTGGCATTCTCTTGCTTTCTCCATGATCCAGCAAATGTTGGTGATTTGATCTCTAGTTCCTCTGCCTCTTCGAAACCCAGCTTGTACTTCTGGTAGTTCTCGGTTCACATACTGCTGAAGCCTAGCTTGGAGGATTTTGAGCATCACCTTGCTGGCATGTGAAATGAGCGCAAATGTGCGGTAGTTTGAACACTCTTTGGCATTGCCCTTCTTTGGAATTGGAATGTAAACTGCCCTTTTCCAGTCTTGTGGCCACTGTTGAGTGTTCCAAATTGGTTCATTTTGTTGGCATATTGAGTGCAGCACTTTAGCAGCAGCATCTTTTAAGATTTTAAATAGCTCAGCTGGAAGACTGTCATCTCCGCTAGCTTTGTTGTTAGTAATGCTTCCTAAGGCCCACTTGACTTCACTCTCTAGGATGTCCGGCTCAAGTTCAGTGACCGCACTATCATGGCTATCAGGGGCATTAAGATCTTTCCTGTATAGTTCTTCTGTGTATTCTTTCCACCTCTTCTTAATCTCATCTGCTTCTGTTAGGTCCCTGCCTCCTTTGTCCTTTATCATGCCTGTCTTTGCACAAAATGTTCCCTTGAGATCTCCGATTTTCTTGAAAAGATTTCTAGTCTTTCCCATTCTATTGTTTTCCTCGATTTCTTTGCATTGTTCATTTAAGAAGGCCTTCTTGTCTCTCCTTGCTATTCTCTGGAACTCTGCATTCAGTTGGATATATCTTCCCCTTTCTCCTTTGCTTTTTGCTTCCCTTCTTTCCTCAGCTACTTGTAAAGCCTCATCAGACAGGCACTTGGCTTTCTTGCAATTCTTTTTCTTTGGGATGGATTGAGTTGCTGCCTCCTGATAGGGATGGGGGAGAATTTCTCCCCGAAACTTCGGGGGGCCGAGTGCCAACGTATTCGGCCCCCCGAAGTAGTTTCGGGGAGAAATTCTCTGCCCCCCTGCCCCCCCCCAGGATGGGACTTACCTTTTCCGAATGTCCCTCCCGGCGGCGGGTCCCGGCGGCGGTTCGGCAGGTCTTCATCAGGGGCGGGGGTGGCAGCCGGTCTTTCGACCAGCTGCCGCCACCGCCATTCCAAGAAAAGTAAAAAAAAAAAAACGCCCCCGTGATAGGCTATGTGACGATTAACATAGCCTATCACGGCTAGATTTGCAAAGTCAGCCGTGATAGGCTATGTAAATCGTCACGTAGCCTATCACGGGTGACTTAAAAAAAAAAAAGCGCGTACGGCTAATGGCGGCCCCCATAGGGAGCCGCCATTCGCGTTCCTTATTTGGTCGCTCTAGTCTACGTAAAGATTACGTAGACTACGGCGAAAATAAGGGCAATGCTATTTGCCCACTACTCCAGCATCCCTGGCAGGTGACCACTCGCCTCTCCTTAAAAAATGTTAGTTATCACTTTATGTTCAGACAGTATTCTAATAATTCCCAACACTGCATTACCTCTCCCATGCCCCACTGCTGCTACACACTCATCACATGTGTTGCCAATCACTTGGACCCTCTGGATGCTTCCAGAGATATGCTGGCACTGACATGCACAGCCTCAACACATGATCAGGCAAGGCATGGAGGCAGGAGCCTTTAACATTACCACTTTTGATTGGGAAAGAGCATTTTGGTGGCACTCAACAGGGTGGTAATATCTAAACCAGCCCTGAACCAAGTAGAATGGGCTTTGTGCGCCTTACCGTGCACCTTAGCAGCCAGGGGGGATGATTGGGATTTTCTGCTTTGGGTGCAAAAGCTCCAGTTGTTTGTTTCTTGACATGGGCTGGCTTGTTATAAGAAAAATGGCAACCCCTGTTCAAACCATTGAGGTCATTTCTAACCTACAGGGCCATCTGGCTATGAACTATCAATATAGCTCTTTATAAAGCCAACTGTGATAGCATTTCATTTCATCCATATGCTGCTCCTTTGGGAATTCAGCCGATGCCTTCCTGCTCCTTCTCATGGGTCAGCGAACTGCTAGCACGTGGAAACTTTTAGACACCACCCATCTGGTTATGCAAATCCAAATCCAGATGCAAACCCATCTGGACACATTTTTAAACAGTAACCTAAATGAAAGACTTCCACCGAGCGAGGGGGGATATGTGATATTTTAGCAAAGCAGGTGCAGTCATGGAAACTCCCCCCCCCCATCTATTTATATTAGATAGATATGTGTTTTAAGATAGAAAGGTACAAACATATTTGTTCCATATCGGCTATTTGGAGGGATTAAGGATAAATGCCCCCTTTTCTTTTGTTTGAGAGGCAGATTGCTCCAGTATCCTATATGGCCCCCGAAGTACCATTATGTACATGTTTTGTAATTCACAGACATGGAATATAATTGAGTGACTTGCCTGTATGCAATGCTTGGAGACAACTTTCCTGTTGGTTGTTCATCTCTGAAAGATTTAAAAAATAAGGAAATTTTAAAAATCTGTTTAGCACGTTATTCATTAGTTTGCTTAGTACATTACCCAGTTCTTATTAAGAGAAGAGAACTTTGTGAATGGGACCCAAATTTGCAATACTGTACAAGCTTCCAACACGCATCAGCAGACTTACGCCTAGTGTTCTTCCACCATACTGGCTCGAACACACCCAGTAAATTCTTGTCTGGATTGTGTATTAATCTTCTTGACAGCTAAAAGCCCATGAAGTGCTAATGTCATTGCCTCTTTAAATTATTTCAGCAAGCTTTTGGTGACAGCATTTGGGTAACATAAAGTGTCAGAGAAACTCAAATGTCTTCTTTTGTTTGCTTTTTAAAAACATGCTGGAAGTAGAAGCCTTTTTTATTCAAAGGGATCTAATTAGGAGAACGTAATAGTGAAGGCAAATGCTCCCCATGGAGCTGCATCTATACACTATCCATCAACAGCATACGAAAAATGCAATATCTGCTTTTCAAACAAAAGCTTTAGAGCAGAATGAGGATTGTTGTTGCTTGTTGCTGCTGCTGCTGCTATTTACTTTCAGCTAGCCGTCTTATGTGAGCAAGAAGAGTTAATTAATTTTCAATTAATTGAAAAGCAAGATTCCCAGATGTAGCATGACAAAAAAATCTTTGCACGTTCAGGGGTGGGCAACCTGTGGCCCTTGGAGTAATTTCAATAGCCCTCTGCAAGCGATCAGTTTCAGTGGAAGCTGGTGGCTCTGATTCCGGTGGGGCTGTGAATCCATTCTGGGATTCAGTCAGAACCAGCCAGAACTCTAAAGGAGCTATCCAAGGTTCAGCACTTTGGATAGCTCCTTTAGAGTTCTGGCTGGTTCTGACTGAAACCCAGAATGGATTCACAGCCCCACTGAATTCGGCGCCACCAGTCTCCACTAATCAGTTAGACCTCTGGCAAGATCAAACTGTCCCTCCGCTGGCAGCCCACTGGGTAGGGAGGAAGACAGGGGGATAGCTGAAGAAAAACAGAAAGAAGCAGCAGCCCCTTGTTTGGATCTGGCCCCATCTATCACTGGCATGTGGTCCCCAACAGATTACCCCCAAGGGAATGCAGCCCTTGACAGAAAAAAAGTTCCCCATCCTTGATTTCAGATACACAGCTGGCAACGGTTTATTTAAAAAGAGGGAGCGAGAAAAGAGCGTGTCATAAAGAGAGAGAAAAAGGGTAGCCCAAGCACTTATGGCCCGTGCCCTTGTCTACCGCTGGCTTTGGTCATGCCCACCACTGGCACGCAGCAGCCCCCAACAGATTACTCATGAGGGAGTGCAGCCCTCAACAGAAAAAGAAGGTCCCTCACGCCTGCATTAGATGACAGCATTACATTGCTAATTGTTTCATGTAAACCAGCTGTGTTTCAGACCCTAGGCAATGTAGAGCATGTTGTTGTTGTTGTTGTTCAGTCGTTCAGTCGTGTCCGACTCTTCGTGACCCCATGGACCATAGCACGCCAGGCCTTCCTGTCCTGCGCTCTCTCCCGGAGCGTGCTCAAGTTAATGTAGAGCATACAGTTGTCTTATTTCCCCAAATATCATTTATAGGCATCCTTGCATATTTTTGGGTAATCCATCCCCATGTTAGAGGAGTTTCCTTTTACAAAGTGCCTTTTAGCTCTTATTTGCTTTTCAGGGACTTTAAATACATGATTTACATAAGTTGTGATATTATATCTAAAACAATTGAGGCTTTCATTCTGCTGTTTTTTCATTGGTTCGTTGCTGTGTGTTTTTATCTGTTGATTTTATTGTTTTTAATGTGATTTTTGTAAGCCACCCTAAACATGCTTTTACATTGAAGAGTTTGGTATACATTCATACAATAAATAAATAAACCAGCTCTAAAAAGTATGGATCGTTCCTTTTTTTCCATCAGAGGCATTGCCGAGAAACCTAGTTCAGTGAATGTGCAATATGTTATTCCATGATGCTATTGGCTGGGTTATCACTCTGTAGACAGATACTGGCCTAGTTCAGATGGTTTGGCTTTGGGGCCCTGTCTTGGGCTTACATTCTCTCTCTCTCTTCTTCCATTTTTAACCAAATTGGAGTGAAAAAAAATAGATAAGGCATGATTTTGAGTTCAGAATGAGGGCTTAATCTGCATCACTGTAACACTTCCTTATTTCATGTTGCACTTTCGCCATACCATAATTAGGATGTATGAACCAAAAACCGATTTTGTGTGCCATTAGCAAAAAAACAACTATCTTCCATATTCTTTTTAATTAACCAGTATATTGTATCCTTTTCATTCTCTCTGTATGCCGATGGCATTTGGAACAAGTTGTGCTGCCTAAAGATGGGGAAAGTACTGCGAAAAAGGGAATAATCAAAAAGGTAGCTTCTAGCAGCCAAGGATAGAGTGAATTGGAAAAGAAATATAATTTCCTCAATATATAACATGCTTTGTTATGTTTTGTACAAAAAAAATCTCCCGGTAAGAGTACCAGTAGCATTGCCCCTTTCAAAAAGCTTGAATCCTGCCTCCTTTCCCCACCAAAGAGCTCATTTGTGGAATCACAGCTTTTTTCTTCTTCTTTTTTCAAAGGCCTATTCAGGAGGAACCCTGGCTGCTCTGGGCACCCTATATTAGACTTGGGGTCTCAGAGGGCAGAAAATGTTATTTTACATTAAGATTATTGCCATGTTATTAAATTCTTGATAGAAACAACCTAATTCCAAAAATTCTAGAACGGGACTGCAAAACCTCAGGCTTGGGGGCCAAATCTGACCTTCCAGGATTCCCCAGATAGCCACACCCCCACTGCTTTGTGTTTTCTCAGCTTTTGCACAGTTCCCCACCCATTCTGAAAGGTTGAGATGCCTCTCCCAAGGCTTAGTGATGGGCAGGAAAAGCTTTATGCTAAGAGATGCTGGTATGTTTTGCATTTTTGGCCCTGCCCTTCTTGCCTTCTGCCCCGCCTACTATTGGAAGGCAGCCCCTGAGAGCTTCTCTGAAATGGAATATGGCCCTCGGGATCAAAGAGGTTCTGCCCTCCTGCTCTATAATATGTTATTTAAAAACACATGTGAAGAACTCTTCCCCAACTCATAGCTACTTAAACAGGAAAAGTACCATCCCATTAGTTCAGTGTAATACACATTTGGCTCTAGCTTTTAGCTCTCTGTTGTGTTTTATTGTGTTTTAAATTGTTTTATGTTTTAAACATGGGATGGTGAGCTGCCTTGGGCAGGATAAAATTATTTTATAAATATAGTTAAATTAAATGCATGGGATAAATAATATATTGTACTGAATTGTATTGAACTCCCTTGTATTGAATTGTACTGAACACCTTTGGAATCTTCTTAAAGAACATGCCTACACTCGACATAAATGGACTTAATAGTAATTTCCTGTTTCTGGTGAATCCTGGGGAATAGAATTCTATGAGGAGCGGCTAGGAATTTTACAATGAATTCTCAGCACCCTCACCATAATGCCCAGGATTCATTGAAGGAAGCCACGACTGTGCAACTGGTATACACAAGACCAATATATATTTGTTGTCATTGCCCAGGACCAAGAGTCTTCTGAGGCTGAGGTTCCTAGTGGCAGTGACTCTGAGGAGGAGTTAGAACCTGTTCTCCGACCTTCACAAATGGGGCTTTCTACCTTGTATCCTGCACCCTTTTCTCCTGATCTGAGGAGAAAAGGTATTCTGAGGAGTGGACCTCAGACTCTTCCAGTGAACAGGGAGGGCCTGCAGAGCATTCACCAATCAGCTCCTCACTCCCCAGACTCTCACCACCCAGACGATGTCAGTACCTGTGAGAAAGGGCGCTGGCCCTCTAAAAACAACAAAAGTGCAGATGCAGCACTTGAGGAGGTGGAGCTCCCAGAAGGACTCTCCTGACTGGGCTCTAAGAACTCTGCCAGTTGCTCTAAGCCAGTGCTGAAGTGACTTGTCTTACCCGGTTGCTGGATTGTTCTCCAGGGTTCTCCACATGAGCTCACAGTCCCTGAATTAATACCTGCACTGCACTTCTATCCAGGGTCCTGACCCCCTCCACCACCACCATGTCCCCTTGCTTGAGCCGTTTCCTTGCAGGGATGATGGAATCTGCCATGGAACAGGACATCTGCTGCATAGCTATGCCTGAAAAGTGAGAGGGAAGGTTTTTAAGGGAAGTTATTTGAGCATGTCAACACACAGGACCTGTTTAATAGGATGAAAGAGGTACGGAGTGCTCAAATGAGCACCCCTCATTCCTCTTGTCAGCCATGCTTCCACGGGACCTGTCTCCCACTGCTGACATGCAGGCCATCCTCAGCCTGGATGTCAGCTATGCATTCAGGGAGTGAGTGTGAGATGTGGCCCTAGGTGTGCGCTGAAATACATGTGCAGGACACCACCATGTGTGGGGGAACCCTTACGCACAGCCACTGACTGGTGTTGCTGGTGTGTGTGTTGGCAGTGGGGTGGGGCTAGCCCTGGGTCTACCAACATGGTGACCGTGGGCGCCAACATGCCTGCAGACACCTCCCTTGGTGCCTGCCAGGGCCTCCGCCACTCTTGCTTTTTAACTTTATTTCTTAAGACTTTTTAAAAAGTACACTTAAAAACAAACAAACTGGGAGGCTGGCATGCTGCAAAGGAAAGTGCTGCCCTCCAGAGCCCTCTTTATGAGGGTTCAAAAGAATGGTTTGGTGTTTTTGGAGCTCAGACCCCCACTTCTGCCTTGCATTGTATTAGGTTCTTGGGCAAGTTACTTTTCTTTTAGTCTCACCAACTTGCCTTCTGCAAAATGAGTGTTGTGTGACCAGCCATGCCCACCATGGCAATCATTTTATGAATGGACAAGCTGCCCCATGGCAGCCATTTTGTGAGAGTACCCATGACACTCTCTCAGAATTCCAAATGTGCTCACCAATGCAAAAAGGTTGGAGACCCCTGGGCTAGCCCAAGAGACCTTGTAGTCCCCTCATGCATTCTTTTTTACCTGAATCCCCTTGCGTTATTTTTCTTTTGCGCTGTATCATCATCATCATCATCATGGGGTCACTGTCACTACAATCTTCAAATGTGTGCACTCACTCATACCCCTAAAGCAGGACAATTATGTGGGAGTTCCTTCTTCCACTTTTTGGGAGGAAGAAAGGCACCCTGCATGAAATGCAGGTATCTCACTGGGCTTTCATGGGACAACTGGGCTTGTGAATGATTCTGTATGTTTAGAAGGGATCAAGATACAACACATCCTGTAAACATCTCCCACAACAGGTTGAATTATGTAGATCTGCTGTAAGCTGAGCACAATGAGTAGTAAATTAAACAGACCCACCTATTCCCAGGATGCTTGAGGGTGCGGAAGAGCTGGAGACGGGTTTCTGGCGCCAGCACTGAGACCTTGAGAGAGCTCTGCCTTGGCATGCAGGGTGAAGTCTGCATCACTTAACAATTAGTGATGCCATTGAAGTTTGATTATATTTGACTTGCAATATGTATTTACCCAGGTTACACTAGGCCAATGCATTTTGAGGTACGCTCCCTTGCCCCTGAAAATAATCTTCTGCTCGCAATTTAAATGGATACTCTTAGGAGCTCAGATGCCTATTTTGTTCCTGCACGGTCCATCCACACTCCTCAAAACAGGCAGCTGTCGAGATGGCGATTGACTGGTGCATATTCATTCCTTGCTGAAATGGACCTGCACTTTTAAAGATGGGTGTGCAATATTGTGGCTTGTACACCCCAAAGACAGGGCATACATCTTTTAAACATAACCTTTGCATAAGACAGTCACTTAGGTTTGGCTCTTGGGAAAGCAAACACCTCCAACTATTTGTGGAGGGAGGGGGGCAGGGGAGAGGAAACACTTGCCTCTCAAACAACAAATCAACCAACCCCTTCAAACTGTTCATGAGGAGATGTGTGGCACTTTAAAGATTAACAAATGCATTCTAGTCTAAGCTTACATGGAAACTGCCCATCTGATGCATGAACGATTAACCTAAAATTAGCACTTCATGCATCTGATGAAGTGGGTTCTAGTCCGTGAAAACGTATGCCAGAATACATGCGTTCACCTTTAAGGTGCCACAAGACTCACTGTTGTTTTTGCTGCAGTAGATTCACTGGCACATTAAAAACAAACCTTTGCAATATACATGGAAGGAACGGGAGTGTCACACAAATGTCTAACCAAGAGGTCCCACACTACAATTCCCAAGCAATAGTAACACACACACACACACACACGATCTCTCTCTCTCTCTCTCTCTCTGCCAATTAAGAACCACTTACAATTGTTTGCCAGTTATATTTGGTGCTCCAGTTACAAATTAAGCTGGGGAAGTTAGCCCACTCCTAATATAATGAACCTTAAAGCCCTTGGACACTTTGGTGGCCATGGATAAGAAATGACTTGCAGGATGCTATGCCTCCTTCATCAGGCCTTTCCCCTCCAGTGTTTTCCAAGATATCGTGGGATGTCAAAGAGTTGTCAGTCCAGTTTTGGGACAAATGTATGTAGTAGCAACTTTGATTAGAGGGCCCCAGTTTTCAGAAAAAAAACGTAGAGAAGTTTAAAAAAAGAAAACACTAATAAGAAAACCACCACCGTGTATTATTTGAAGCAAATCAATTTGCAATTACTAGATTAATTAAAAGAGGCCCCATTAAAAATTGCATGATTAAAGGCAACAATCCATTAGCCTCTTAGCTGATTAAAATCAAATTAATGAAAACAATCCTATTTATTTATATTTGCTCTTCAGAAGTGCATTTCTCCTAAATGGTGTGGCACTACTTGCCAGCCTTCAGAATAGCTGGCCTAGGGGACCACCTGTGCGTGTTGTCCCTCCCCATTCCCACCCCCCTTATGCCTCATCCAAACTGTTATCAGTTAAGGGCGCAATCCTATGCATGTTTAGACAGAGAAAAGGCCTACAATTCCCAGCATTCCCCAGCCAGCAAGGGAGTTGTAGGCCTTTTCTCTGTCTAAGCATGCATAGGATTGCCCCCCAAGTCTATTTCAGCCTACCCACTTGCCTGTGTGTGGATGTCAGTGAGGGGGTGTGGAGGGGGGAGGGAGCAGCCAGTCTCTGTCTCTCATGAATATTGTAGAATGCATGAAGAGGGCCAGTATGAGAGCTTCATGTGTGTGTGAAGTGCTATTTCTGATCCATGGATGGTTCCTGGCTTCACTCAGCATCTTCCAGTCATGAAGTATAACCAAAACATGAAGATCCCAGGAATATGCTGGCATAGCAACAAGTTTACTTCCAGCACTTCAAAAATAGTTCATATTGGCTGATAAAGGTAGTGGACATTTTGTCCTCTAAAAATGAACCCTTGGAAGAATCAATACAATTTGGGAAACCACTTTGGAGTTTGTGTATGCGAAATGTCAGGCCCACATGATGCTAAATGGCCTCATGTCAATGGCTCATGGCAGGATAACCTTGATTATTTTCCCTTGCCCTTACAAAGAAAAACACTCAGGGGCTTTGCTTTTCAAGGCCGAAGAACTCATCAGGCTCCTATCCAGATGTTCCTTTGTTCACAGCAAGATGCAGAAACGTAAAACACCTCTTAGAGAAAAACGTGGAGCTGGCCAGCCTTTTAAACCAAGGTTGGTCTGCCAAGTTGTAACGCTTAATCTAGAATGCCCGCTGCTTCTCTTCTCTCCCCCACCCCTCCTGACACCTGGCCCATGTAAGTTGGGTGTCACAATCTATGTTGTGAGCTTTTGACATATATAACTATGGATGTAGTCTTAACTTTATAACCCAGACATCCTCGTTGCTCCATAGGGACAATATAATGTGGAAGCATTTGCTCCCTTCAGGTGTTATTCACATTTTTTGCAAACCGCCCAGAGAGCTTGGCTATTGGGCAGTATAGAAATGCAATAAAGAAATAATGAAGGGGGCATCACCCAAATATGGCAGAGGAAAGCTATGTTCCTACCCCTGCCCCTGCCATTGGGCCCGCTGCTGGCCCTGCCTTTGGACATCCATAATGGCATAAGCATCTTCCAGTCCCAAAGCCCTTGCTGAATCAGACAGGGTCTATCTGCTCCAGCATTCTGTTCTCACAGTGGCCAACCAGACGCCTATGGGAAATCCACAAGCAGGACATGAGTGCAATGGCACCCTCCTGTTCATGTTCCCCAGCAAGTGGTATATAGAGGCATACTGACTCTGACACTAGAGGTAGTATATAGTCATTAGGACTAGTAGCCATCGATAGCCTTCTCCTCCATGAATGTGTCTAATCCCTTAAAGCCATCTAAATGGGTGGCCATCACTACATCTTGCAGTAATGAATTCCGGAGTTTAACTATGTGCTGTGTGAAGAAGTCCTCCTTTTTACCTGTCCCGAATCTCCCACCATTCAGCTTCATGGGATGACCCCAGGTTTAAATATTATGGGAGAGGAGGGATATGAAAATCTGTACAACTCCAAAGCTTGTCCCAACTCATGTCTGTATCAGACTGTGGGCTATGTTTCTTGTGTCTTGTTTTCATTGAGATAAAAATTTATGTATATGTTAGTGGGCATTTCCCTAAAGATGCACAGTTTTGGTGCACATTTTTAAGAAGTACGCACTTTTCTCCCATTAATTAAAATGCACATTTTTAAAAAGTAGGTACTTTGTATGCATACTTTTCAAATGTATGCATTATCCGATGCTCTTTCTTTTGTCCATAAATTGCATTGCAAGCTCGGAAATGTGCAGACTGTGTTTGAGCCTGTATTTGAGTTCAGGAGGTGCAAACTGGGTAAATTCTGATCTGAAACAAACTGAAATGAATTTCTAACACACCCCTATGAGAGAAGGAGAACAAATTTATCCTTATCCAGTTTCTCTGCACCATGCATAATTTTATACACCTCTATTATGTCCCGACTCAAAGCATCTCTGCTGCAAATCACTCTCCTTGCCCAGATTCGCATAGAAGAAGTGGTGGCCAGGTTTAAAAGAGATGAGGTTGAGGTAGAACTTGTAGTTCCCTCCCAATTTGCTTCTTAAAATTATGCATCCCCATCCATCTAAACGTCAGTCATCTGGCTAGGTCCCATCAAAAGCAACAGGATTTAAATTCATCACAACAAACTTCATCACAACTTGGACTGGGGCCAAATGAGTTACCAACTTGCTGAGGCACATGAGCATCTCATTAAGTACAATTAGGCCTCAAGAACAAGGATCAGAAAATCAGATGTTTGGATAACTGAGATTACAATTGAAGGATGTTATATCAATCCTTATTCTGAAATACATTTAAAGAAGAATGAACCTCTTCTTTCTCTAAAATTCCTGGATATATTGTCCATTAAGGCTAAACAATCCTACACCTGCTTACTTGGGAGTAATCCCCATTGAGCACAATAGGACTTACTTCTACTAGACATGTGTATGATTGCACAGTAAAGCTGCAATTAAATGATTCATGATTACTTACCTCACAGGGAACTGCTGTATGATACTGCCAAACAGTATGAAAACTTTAGGTTCCTTTCTCCACTCCCAATATCTCTTTTCAGGCGACTGTTATATTTATCAAGGCAGAGACAGGCAAAGTGCGTCTGCCACAAGACAAATGTAGAATAGGTTGATTGGGGTCGAATTCAGCTTTCAAAGGCAATTTTGAGCAGACATATGAATCCTGTAAAGGTCTCAAAGATACCGAAGGAGAGATAAAGCAAGAGATATGAAGAGAACAGCTAATTGGATTATACTTTACCCTTGATTTATATGCTTAAATCAACAAACCTGAGAATTTAAATGCCTAGGAAGTTTGCATTTAACCTTTAAAATGTGCTTGGTTGTTGTCATTTTTTAAACCTTCTTCAGCATGTATATATTTCTGGAGTTTTATTCAGGCAGAATGTGTGCCCAGCAATTCCTCATTATCTGTCCTTGAAAGACTGAACTCAAATGTCAAAAAGGGACATACTCTGGGACACATTCTTGAACACAGCCTACCTGAATTTCTATATTTTGGCTTGCCATGTATCTGACAATTTGCCCTCCTGTTTTTGCAAACACCTCACAGTCCCTGTCCCAGAAGGCCTGTTGGTTTCTCAACCTCCTGGTGGTCTGCTATATATGGTTAGTAGACTGCTCCCATCTTGATGAATCACAGGTTGTTCAGGCCTCGATGAAAGGCTGTGTGGAGTTTGTTGTCTCACTGAAATAAATAGTATCTCAGTGGTGTCTATGGCTTAAGGTCACTGTTAAAAGAGGCTGTCTCTCAGTTACTGAATGTATGGCACTGCAAGCAATAATATCCACGAGGTAAAAAGAAATTTCAGTATCCAGATTTCCAAAGCTGAAGCCTGACCTCAAAATTCAACAGCTGATATATGTACTGCCAGATACTGACTGCTGTGTCAGATACTATCAAATACTGACTGTCACTGCATGTTGCCTATCAAATGCTGCCGGATCACTAAGAAACAATATCTAAAAGGGCCACTGTGGTGTAAACTGTAATAGTTAATGTCAAATATAGAGGCCAGGGTTAGGGTTAGGGTTAGGGTTACAGGTACAAATCCCCACTCAGCTATGGGGATTCAATATAGGTTCAAATCCACACTCAGCCATGAAGCTCACTGGATTATACTGACCAGTAACAATCTCCCAGACTAACCTACCTCGCAGGGCTGTTGTGAAGATAAAACTGGGGGAGGAGAACCATTTACACTGCCTTGAGTACCTCAGAGGAAGGTACGTTACGAATGTAAATAATAATAAAATGTGTGTGCTTTTAAATGCTTAATTTCTAATTTGGCCATGAAAGACGTTATGTTCCCAAACCATAGCCATTTAAATGTGTTTCATTTCTTTTCCTCAGTGGAAATACAAAATGAATTTGGGAATAGTTCCTGGGGGAAAAAACCACCCCAAACCTTTTACTATGTAAACAGGTGCATTAACTGACTTTGCTGTCCCCTTTAAAAAGAGCCTTGAATATTGTCCAAAATGATATTAAACTTTTCTTAGCAGCAAGAGTCTCGTCACGTTCCCTGGGACAGAATTGGCCTTCTCTGAGGACAGCCTTGGTTTCCAGACTTTTTGTATTATTCTGCCTATCAATACTAGAAAGATTTTGCCTTCAAGACTGATTTACTTTGAGTTGTTTACCAGTGAAGGAGCACTTAATGAACACGCCACTCTAGCCACTTTGGAATAGTCCATAAAAGCACCTGCTGTTGATCTATTTTTTAGACTGGGCATGAAAGTGCAGAAGACATATAGATGTAGATATAGATGTATATGCATCAGATTATATCAGCAGAGAAGCAGTGAAATGCTCAAATGCAGCTGTTTTTCAATGTATGTTACTATCGTTTGCATGCAAGTGCCTTCTTCCACTTGGCCTCATTAAACTCTCATTTGCCTAGAAAGCCCCAAGGGCCCCATGAGGGAATGTGTTTTAGCCACAGTGAGAGGAGAGCAGCACACATTTGCAGTGCCTGAAGCTGAATGTGAGGCAGATTGTGTTGAATCTAATAGCACCCCCTACCCACCCACACAAATGCACCTGGCTGGGGAAGGATTACCCCCCCCTCCAGCTGGGGAAGGAGGGGATTTGAAAGGGTGGGCTGAATTTGATTTGGGTTTGTGCTGATAACAACTCGGGAAAGAGCAGGACTATGCATGCAGCTCCTTTTTAGTGTTCAACTCCTTTGCTGAGGGAATTGCACTCAGGTTACCATGCCAGGTTTAAGGCTTTGGTATGAGTGCATAAAGCCACAAACAACTTGGGGCCAGAATACATGGGAGAGCACCTTCTCCCTTACCAACCTGCCTGGTCACTGAGGTCATCAGAGGGCATCTCCCTGGTGGTTCTGCACGGACCTGTGGCCCAATAGGAGTCCACCCAGAGCCTTCCGTGTGGTGGCCCCCTTTCTTTGGAACTTCCTGCCCCTGGAGGTTAGGCAGGCCCCAGCATTGTGTTGTTTTCGGCCCCTCTTGAACATGTCTTTATTTCAGGATGCCTTCCTTGATTGACCAGCCACGGTTTTTACTGGTATTCTGTTTTTTAAAATAACAAAATTTTAACATGGTGTTTTATTCTGTTATCTTGTTATCTTTTATTGTTCACTGCTCCAGAATCTGTTTAAATGTGGAGCGGTATATGAATATTGTAAATAAATAAATATAAAGAGGGAAGTACCCTGTAGGACCAGGCTAGACTTGATGGGGCAGCCATATATGTGTCTGCCCTGTTCATTTTATAAAGTGGGGGAGGCATATGAAAAAGAGTGTGGGTAGAGAGCAAAACCTGCCCTGGTCCTCCCCGCACTGCCTGCCACTGCACAGCACTCTGCTGTTTTAAGTAGTTTTTCTCCAGCCCAGCTCCCATCCTGGATGTGAGCTGGCCAGAGGGGAAATTGCTTCAAGTAACAGAGGTCAGCAAAGGAAGGCTGGGGAGGGGAGGGGGTTTTGCTCCCCTCCCCAGCATGCTCCTTTTCATGTACAGAGGAGACCTCCACTTCATATGCAAACAGGGCAGTTGTGAGGATGAAATGCATGTATGTAAATGTATGCAAGACAGGTTGTGAAGTCTGCAAAACCCAAACGTAGGGATCACTTAGGGCTTCTTCACATGGAGCTTTTATCCTGCTATTGAGATTGGTTACTCACAAAAGTTTGCTGGTCCTTCAGATGACATCCTTGTCTTCCAGGGCATCTCCTGCACTAAATGACTTTTATTCAATTTTTTAAAAGATTGGAGATAATGAGCTGTCTGATTACAGTGCTTGAGTTCTGCTTGAGTTCCCTAGTGAAAAGGGAATATGCTACAGGGACAAAATGCGCTGGGCTTCTTTGAAGGGTAATACTTTATTTTCCTACATCCTGAGAGTTGTCCTCTCTTTTCCATTAGGTTATTTTGGATGTTCTCCAGTTTGTCTTGACTCTTGCAAAGATATACAGCTGGCATTAAAGAATTCTGAGCCCAGTAGCTTGTTTTGCATACCAGAACTGAACAGTCCTTCCACACAAAAATCCACTCCTGATTACCACAAACTTTCTTCATTTCAATAGTGTAATTTAGGGGAGTCTTTTTGTTGCTGCTATTTTTAAACTAATGAGAGTCAGAAACCCTTTGTTAATCTACTACAGATTACCCAGAGATCTATCAGTAGATCCAGATCGACCTTCTGCCCACCTAGGCCAAGTGTGAAGCAAAATCTGCATGTTTCTCTGCACCTTTCTCAAAGGGAAATTTTAATCACTTCATGGTATAAATTTACACCTGAGGTCTTCCAGCAGGCACTTAATCTTTAATCTGTTGCTCTGATTATTGATTTTATTGCTGGCTCTTTAATATTTTAAATATTTTAATGTTTTAATATCTGATATTTTCATTGAAGTATTCAATGTTGGGGGTTTTATTTTATTGTTTGGGGGTGGTGGTGTTATGATTGTAAACCACTCCAAGAGCATCTGCCATTTAGGCAGTACATAATTTAATAAATAAACAAACACCAAGTCTGTAATCTGCTCCTGCAGTGGAACTGTCCAGATGATTAACTCAACAAATAAATAGCTGTTTGGCTTTGGGTTCTTCATGAGTGCAGCAAGCAAAACAGCAAGGGCTGACTGATCAAAATCCTTTTCCGAAGAGAACAGAACATTGTGATTCAAATTATCCTGATTTATCCAAGTGTGGAACCTGGTTAAACTACACTAATTGGTAGTCCAGACAGAGTCAATGAAAATAGTTTTGTTTCAGATAGAGCCCCATGTCTATTGCTAAGGAAGGCAACATCAAAACGTGCTTTGTGTTATCCTCTTAAAAGAAACCAAGCATCCTGAATAAAGCACTGGAATTCCACACACAAAAATCAGTGGTAAGGAGGCTTGTACTGTAAAAGGAGGAGGACGAGGACGAGGGCTCCAATTCGATATGTTTTGGTGGTAAACCTGCTGCAGCAGGCCTGAATACTTGGAACTAGGACTTTTGCTATGATCCATATTTAGAATTGGGGCTTTGTTTACTTAGGCATAATGTTCTGTATAAGCATAAACTTACTACTAATAATGAATGCTATATGGGGATGATGTTGCAATTGTATTGACAAACCCATGTATTTGTCTTGGGGGAACATTAAAAGTGATTCAAACTTATAGTAATGGTTCTAGCTATCAAATGAATTAAAATTTGAATTGCTATATCAGGGGTCTCCAATGTTTTGGGGCACATTTGGAATTTTGACAGTGTGTTGTGGGTGCTCTCACAAAATGGCTGCCAGTAGGGGGCCTGCCCATTCATAAAATGGGCATAGCTAGTCACAAAACACTCATTTCCCAGAAGGCAAACCAGTGAGACTAAAAGAAAAGACAAAACCAAAGTACTTTTGGTGGGAGACAAGGGGAGGTTGGGGGATGTTGACCTGGTGTTGAATGGGATGTAGCTGCCCCTGAAGGACCAGGTCCGCAGCCTGGGGGTCATTTTAGACTCCCAGCTGTCCATGGAGGCTCAGGTGTCAGCTGTGAGCCGGGCGGTGCTGTACCAACTCCATCTGATACGGCTGCTGCACCCCAACCTCCCTAACCTTCTTCTCCCATCAGTAGTTCATGCCCTGGTCACCTCTTGCCTAGACTACTGTAATGCACTCTATGTGGGGTTACCCTTAAAGATGGTTCAGAAGTTGCAGCTGGTGCAAAATGTGGCGGCCCACCTGATGAAAAGCAGCTGTCGGCGAGATCACATCACTCCAGTGCTGAAGGAGTTGCACTGGTTACCAGTTGTTTTCTGGGCCCAATTCAAGGTGTTAGTATTGCCCTTTAAAACCCTATATGGTTCCAGCACAGTCTATCTTGAGGAGCACCTCCAACAACACCAGGGATGCCACTCAATGAGATGGGCCTCGGAAGGCCTTCTGTCTGTCCCATCAGCCAGGACAGCTAGGCTGGTGAGGACTAGGAGAGAGCCTTTTCTCTGGTGGCCTCCACTTTGTAGAATTTCCTCCCTAGTGACCTCCGACATGCCCCCTCTTTGATGAGCTTCTGCCAGGCTTTGAAAACTTGGCTGTTCAGGCAGGCATTTCGGGTGGGGTGGGTTTTTTTTTAGAGCAATGTTGTTTTGTTTAGTTGATTATGTTGTATTTTGTGTTATTATTTGTATAGTACGCCACCTAGAGTGGCCGGGTAGCCAGCCAGATGGGCGGCTAATAAATCTAACCAACCAACCAACAAACAAATAAAAGTAACCTGCTCAAGAACTTAAGTCCAAGGCAGAGGTGGGGTCTGAGCTCCAAGGGCTTCTTCACATGGACCTTTTATCCTGCTATTGAGATTGGTTACTCATGGAAGTTTGTGGGTCCTTATGATTACGTAGTCAGCCTCCAGGCATCTCCCACACTAAATTACCTTTATTCCATTTTTTTTAAAAAGATCGGGGATAATGAGCTATCAAAGTAAAGCATTTGAGTTTCTCTTGAGTTCCCACATGAAAAGAGGAAAAGAGGAGCTAGACCACAGTGCTATCTAGCAAGTGTATAATGAAACATATGGAAAACTCAAAACGGGGGGGAAGGAGGGGGGAAGCGTGGGAAGGAAACACGTGTAAAGGGAGTCCATTGTGATCCCACATTTTAAGTGGAAGCAGAAAGCCCTGTTTTAAAAGCGGGATTTTAGGCTGGTGTAGAGATGCTCCAAAATACAAACCCACTCTTTTGAACCCAAATAAAGGTGGGTGCTGGAGGACCATTAAACATTTTTAAAATTTTAAAAAAATATTTAAAAACAAAAACAGGAGGGCAGGGAGCCCGGTGGGCACAAAGAGAAGGGTCAGTGGGCACATTGGTGCCTGGAGGCACCACACTGGAGACCCCAGTGCTAGATGGTACTATATCATGGAAGAAAACATCTCATATTTGTGGAAGGGACTGTACCTCAGCAGAGGATCATCTGCTTTGCATACAGAAGTTTCCAGGTTCAGTCCCTGGTGTCTCCAGTTAAAGAATCAGATGGCAAGTGATGAGAAAGACCTCTGCTGAAAAGCCACTGTCCATCAGGGCAAACAATACTATGCTCAATGGGCAGACACTCTGACCTGATATAAGGCAGACTGTGTTGAGCAGGGGGTTGGACTCGATGGCCTTGTAGGCCCCTTCCAACCCTACTATTCTATTATTCTATTCTATGCAGCTTCCTATGTTCCTAAGTATTGGGGAATAAAAGCGTCTGCCCATTTGGATGATTTCTTTTTTACTAATTTATTTGGTTGTGAATGAAAAAATTAAGGGTGCAATCCTATGCATGTTTAGACAACAACAACAAAAATCCTACAGCTGGCTGGGGAATGCTAGGAACTGTAAGACTTTTTGCTGTCTAAGCATGCATAGGATCACGCCCTAAGAAACACAGAGAAATAGAACAGGATACAGAATCGAACAGGATAAATATCTTCATTGGGCTGAGTGGCAGCAGGAAGGATTAATACTATTCAACAACTTGTTTTTGCTTCTTATGCTTTTGTTTCTGGATATACTCCTGGAATAATTCCAAGGAAATGGGATAGTATGACGATGAAATTTATAAACAGTAAAATGTAATCTAGAATGCCCTATAAAATATTATAATTAATAACACACAAATGCTCGAATACAGTTTGTATTCCAACACTGCTTCGTTGGTGGTGATGTCATATCAGTTTGTAGATTCTGCTTATGTTTCTTGGTTGGTCTTAGACCCAAAAATCTAGAAGACCCTTTGAATTCACTCTTCTGATTTTAAAAGCAAAAGAGACAAAAAATGTTGACAATAATCCAGCATGTAATTTCTTTCTAATTAACATCTTCAGATAGCTGTGTGTGTGTGTGTGTGTGTGTGTGTGTAAAACTAGTTTGAAGGTTTAGCTACTGACTTCTGTTTTGCAAATGACTTAGGCTACAATCCCACACACATTTACCTGGGAGTAAGCTCAGTGAACTCAGCGGGACTTAGTTTTGAGTAGGCAGCATGCTTGGGATTGCACTGCATATCAGAGAAAGAACCATCTTTGGGAACAGCTTAGTTTAGACCAGGCACAGGAAATTTGTGGCCCTCCAGATGTTTTGGCCTTCAGTTCCCATAACTCTCCCCATTGGCTGTACTGGCTAAGGCTGTTGGGAATTGTAGGTAAAAACATCTGGAGGGCCACAAGTTGCCAGTCCCTAGTGTAGACAGACAATGGGATTCATAAGGTTGCAGGTTTCATTGATATTAGTTTCTTTGGGGGATTATGTAAATTGTCTTTAAAAAGGCAGCCTGAGACCTCCTATTCCTATAGCTTACATTTTCCATTTAGGATATTTTAACTTAAATATTAGGACGTATCAAGCAAATAGGGATTGATCAGCTTTGGCAGAGATTCTTGTGTTAACAACAGGGACTGAGATACCTTTTTCATGATATTATGAAACACTTTTGGTGGTAAAGGACAGTTTTGAACAAAGATTTAGGCTGAGATAGCAAAGGGATTTCCAGCTTTGTAATCCTAGAGGAAACTTGGGAACATTTACGCATGAATTGGTACATAATTTCCACAAGTTTGAAAGAAAATCATGCTAAGAATCAATATAGATAGTACAGGGCTTCAGCAAAGCTAAAGAAAATGCATTTGATGTAGAATGAAAATGGTTGGAAATGGTCACGCAGAGGATTTTCATAGGTGGAGGGTCTGTAATATAGTTATGACATCTCTGGTTATGATTTAGCATTGGACTCTTTGATCACTCTGTAGGGCTCCATAAAGGCCATTGTTGCCAAACAAGATCAGCTGTTGATAACAATTCTCCTTGTCACTACCTGGCTGGAGTGAACACCTTAATGGAAATCAGATGAATTGTCAATCAAAAGTTGGATTAAGGAAACATGGAATACATTGTTGTTAACAAAATTGACTCATATACTTAGATACATGGAAGTAATAAAAATAATAAAAGCAGCAGCTTTCAATTGAAATTGACTTTATTTTTTATTTTTTGGAATATCAGATATGGACAGAATTTATCTCCAAAATTATTGCTTTATTAAAGGTTAAGGGGATTTAATAGTGCATTTTGTAATATGCTTTATTATCTTTCTGTAGGTCACTGTCATCTCTTTTATTTTAGAAAAAAAATTATATAAAGGGTAAAGAAAAAAAATCACAGCCTAGTTTGTTCCATGGCTCCTGCAAGCTGGTGCATTTTTAATTGTACTATATGAATAAAGTAGCATTGCATATACAATGTTCTTGAGGGTTCAAAGAGGCAACAGTTTTACATTTCTTTATTCTTCATCTCCCCACTTTCCCTGGAACTGTTTTCTTAGCAAATTGACGTGTCAGTTTTCCTTTCCTCAGCAAGTAGCACATGATGGGCCGGTTTGCATGAGATGACAGCATGTTATGGGATATTTCACCCCCAAAGAGATACATTGCATGCCAGACACCATTTTGAATATGCAGCCCCCAATCAGAAGGATTATATGTTGTCCAAACCCAGCCATTGGGGGTTATGGGAGGGTTAAACAACCCTCGCATAACCCTCAGCTATTGTTTAACCGTCACATAACCCCTGATGGTCAAGTTCGCATGACACAACAATCCCCAATCAGGGATTACATATTCAAAGAGTGCCCAGCAAACTGCGGCTTAAATAACCCGCAGTGAGCCCTGGCCTGTCGTGCAAACTACGTCAATGACTGTGTTCAGAAATACAAAATTAGAGTTTAGTGCTACAGGAATGAGCCTTGACAAGTTTCAGGCTCACCTACTTCCCCCTGCCCCCTGCTTTTTCTGGCATGATCAAAACCTTTCACTTCTGTTTTCAGCTAACCACAGTTACTAATTCATCTGAACTAAGAACTGTGGTCAGTGTCAACTATGATTTAGGGAAATAAGCCAGGACTGTAAACCATAGGTGGAAATGGGCTGGTTCCCAAACCATAATAAACATTAACAACAGTTTGTTGAGGTTCAGATATAACAGCCTGGTTCTCATGCAATGATTTTTAAAAACAATTCTGGGTTAGGGTGAACAAGGCAGTGTGGTGCTGCATGCTGCCTGTTCACTCCCACTGCAAGCGGGAACTTAAGAACATAAGCAGAGCCCTGCTGGATCAAATCAAGGGTCCACTTAGGCCAGCATCCTGATCACACAGTGACCAACCAGTTGCCTGTGGGAAACCCACAAGCTGGACATAAGTGCACCCTCCCACCCATATTCCCCAGCAACTGGTGTACATAGACATACTGCCTCTGATACTAGCCATAGCATATAGCCATTGGGGAGTTGCTAAACAAACCACAGACCTTCCATCTGTGGTTTGTTTAGTGTTACATGTGAACTAGGAATTCTGCCTTGCCTCTCCCTTGACAAGCCAGAGAAACTAACCCACACTTTGATCTTGGGTTATTTCTCTAGCTGGTTGAGGGAGAAATAACAGAGTTCCTGATTTGTATGTAAAACTGTACAAGCCATGAAGAGAAGGTCCATGGTTTGTTTAGTTGCTCCCGGCTTGCAGCGGGAGCAGTTGGGCAGCATGTACTAGCATGCTGCCTTGCTCCCGATAACCCAGATTTTTTTTTTAAAAAAATCTGGATTATTGTTACGGGGAAAACAGGCAACTAAGTAATTGTGGTTAGTTGAAAATGGAAGCGAAAATGACCAATCTCCGTGCACCTGTGTCAGAAGGGGGGGGGGCTGCAGACACTGAGGCTTGTGTACGTGATGTTTAACCAAAGTTTGGTGATACATGTAAACCAGGCCAATAATACCCAATGGGATATTTTTCTGCCCCCCAATTCAGCAACGGAATACTTTAGGGCGCAACCCTATGGGATGTGTCCTGGGTAGTCGTAAGCCTCCAAACTCGGAAGCTTATGAGTACTCTGTGCAGAGCAGGAGGCGCGTTGTGCCTCCCGCTCTGCATTTAAACCAAATGGGTGTTCTCCCGTATTCACCTGTCTAGTGGAGGCTTTGGGGAGGGGGAGGGAAGGAGGCTGGGGCAGCCGTAGGATTCATCGCATGGCTGCCACCCTGGGCTCCACCCCTCCCCGCCTCTGGGACATCTCCGCACTCCGGTTTCCAAGTGTGGAGAGGGAGCCAGTGCAGTTCTCTCTGCGTCCGCTGTGGGGGGGGGGGGCTGGGGACTGGGAGTGAGGTTTCCTGGCTCAGAGCTAGGAGCCCCATCTTCAAGCCTGATGCCAGGAACCTGAACAATCCTATGCCTCCCCAAGACACTGTTTCTCTTAGGCTTTTAAACAAAGTAACTGCATTAGAGGCAAACTCTTCCAGTAGAATTGGAAATGCATACAGTATATTAGTTAGCTGGAGTTGCCATTTAATCTTTTAAAGTAAAATTGGGTATGCTTGTTTTTTAAAAAAATCTGGAAAATGCTAGATGCTATGGTGTCAAGGACAGGGGAACGGATGGACTGAATAAACATATCAAAAAAGTAGCTTCTACATGTGCTCTGGCTTGCCTGGCTGTTGCGGGGGGGGGGGGCTGTTGCAGTGGGGGGAAGGACGGGACAAGGACGAAGGCCATTGGCCTTCGCTCCTTGCGTCACCTGGGTGGGGTCGAGCCGGCCGCTATTTAGGCTGCCTACTCGCAGGGGAACGGACGGACTGAATAAACGTATCAAAAAAGTAGCTTCTACATTTAAATGCACACTACTTGGTAGGTCACAAATGCAAGATCTTCATTCATATGTGATCATGACTGGTCAGGCTCTGCCTGGCATGGAAGCAAAATAATGGTGCAGCAGGAATCAAATGTGATGAGAGCATAAGGTTGCTTGGTGTATGGCCAAGAGGCTAGGAAACAATCCAAGGTTCAATAGGGAGGTCAACCAACATTCAAAGCACACATCAGATTGCCAAAACTAGGATACTTCCTTCATCCCAGTTGGGTTGTCCTTAGTGGCTTGTTCACCAAGCACTTTAGGCGAAGACCTGGCAGTGTGAAGGTAAGTCAGCTAATGCTAAGAGAGCAACCTGCTCCTATACATCCGCTTTAGCTGCTGCAGCACAAGGCTTGCATTGTAAACTGTAGCGTCTTGTGCATTAAGCAAGATAAAAGTATAAAACAAACCCAAAAAAGTCAATATAAACTGCCATGTTACCCTGTGGAACAGAAAATGAAACACTCCTTTCTCCCTCCCAGTCCCTAAACAATCTGACCCAAGGGACAAAGTCTCCCTGCATCCTATAATCTAACAATCCACTGGGCTTTGAGTACAAAAAGCAAAACATATCAGTCAACACTACCTCCTTCTATATCCACATGAGGTTACCTAGTTCTATACTCATCACTGGTGTTTCAAGGAGGAGGGAAAATGTCCACAAACTTGAGAAGACAATGCTGACATCAATAGCATCTGTTTCAAAGGCATCATACCATGAATATTCATCAGTTCCTATCATTGTATCTATTAAAAATTGTATTTCAATAGCTTTCTTCTCTCACATAAAGTCTCTGAGTGGTGTTTTTTTTTTGTAAGCCCTCTCCAATGGTTAAAAAAAAAAGAAGCTTTTTCCAGTCAAGTCAGTGGAGATTATAATTCTACAAAGTCTAAACCAAGGGTGGGCAAACCTCTGGCCTGCAGGTCAAATCCGGCCCTCCTGGGTCCCAATCTGGACCTCTGGGGTTACCCAATGACCACGGCCCCTTTTCCTGGCCACACCTCCTTTCCCTTGACCACCAATCGTTGGGTGGTTTTCCAGCATTTGCAGTTTTTTCCCCTCGTTCTAAAAGGTTGAAATGCTTCTCCTAAGATTTAGCTACTGGCAAGAAGAGCTTGGAGCCAAAATATGCTGGTGTTTTTGACATTTTGGTCCCGCCCTTTTAGCCTTTGGTATCACCCCTTTTCAGTGGAGGCTGGTGGCTCCGATTTCACCGGGGCTGTGATTCCATTCTGGGTTTCTGTCAGAACCAGCCAGAACTCTAAAGGAGCTATCCAAGGTGCTGAACCCATTTGAGGGCTGAGGTTCAGCACCTTGGACTGTTCCTTTAGTGTTCTGGCTGGTTCCAGGATGGAATCACAGCCCCACCGAAATCAGAGCCACAGCCTCCACTGCCCCTTTTGCCTTCAACCCTGCCCACATCTGGAAGCTTATCTGAAATTGAACTCTGCTGCCAGGATGAAAGAGGGTCCCCTCCCCAACCCTGGTCTAAGCCATCCAAACCTAAATAAATACAGCCTAAGTGAAACCAAGGCAAGGTAATACAGACACACAGATAAAGGCAGAAGACCCTTTTATTTCGCATAGACAAAATGCAAAGAGTGTCTCATTAAATTAATATAAAAAAGAAAATAAATGCCAAAACCAAATTGATTCCCCCTCCCTTCCCCACTTCACTGACTCACAGCACTCATCCTAATTAACAGTGAAAGAAAAATAACTGATCAAGGACCCATTTTCTAGTTTTAAAAAAATTGTGCAAAACATGACAAAATACTTTTTTTGCCTTCTCAAATAAATATCCCTGTTAAATTCACAAATAGGGTGATTTTTAATTGTTTTCCTTCTTACTTGTGTGTGATGGAACTCCCAGTTTAAAATATTTTATTTAGCCCCCATGCACTTTGTAGAAAATCAGTAAAAACACAAAAGCTTGTGAATATCAGAAAAACTGGACTCCCTTTTTCCAAAAATTTCAGGAGGCCCAGTCAGATGAAGCTCACACTCAGACAGAAAAAAAGCAGGAGAGTCTTTGCACTGTCTGTAGGTTGCATTTTGTCCCAAATATTTTGGCAATCTTCTTCTTTAATTATAAATATTGGAATTCAATAAAAAAGGTAGCTTTGATTGGATTTTTTAAATAATTGTTAAGTATGTACAGCCACTGTCCAGCCATGCTCTTTTTGTTATACCAGGGTGTAAGACTTTGCGTAAGGATTGTTTCCTTTCAAGTGGCTCCGAGAGTCCAGAAGCGATTCTTGGGAGCTACTCATTTTAGCCGCCTGTCCCAGCTCAGCTCCTTCTCGCTGAGGTAATGTTGCTACGGCACCAGGTTGCCATGACTGTCCTTCTCTTGTGGACGAAGTCTCCATAGGTATTGGCTCCAAGACTGTGGGGCGCTTCAAGGTTCGGCTTTTCTGAGGTTCCAGACAGGTTTGTCCTAAACCCAGGTCTCTGCTAGTGCCTGGAACGCCTCGATTTAACAAAAAGTCCATTCTAAGATACGGTGGCAAATGCATGAGGTCACCTATTAGGGGATGGGTGGAGGGAAAAAGGAAAAGACATATTCTTAGTTATTCTTCTGCAATACACTGAGAAAGAGACTGTATCCAGTGCAGAAATATTCCTCCATTTAGCCATAAACTATAGAAAACATACCCTACTTTGTCCGCAATGTTAAAAAAACTTGATCCATGAAATCTGAGGACAACCTGAGGTTTATTTTATTACAGAATTGGTATGATTTGGAAAGAAAGGCAAACCCATGAAGAGAGTATTTTTTAATGAGAAGCAAAGCCAAGATTATCTCTCCACATTCTCTGATGTTACATTTATGGAAAGAGATTGAACCACATGTGGAAATACATCACATCCATTTCAGTGCATCTTGCTTCCAAGTAAATGCACTTTGGTTAGGGGTGTAAAACTGGAGCAAAGAGCTGTGAAAAGCTGCAACACATTTAGGACAAAATAGATCAATGTATTATGGGGGAAATTGCCACTGGTTAAATGTAAATATGTGAATGATAGGGTGTCTGAATCATGTGATTCCATCCAGAACTTGATGACAGTTGCATAAAGCTTTTCCAGCAATACGTTTTAGCACAATAAATGCACAGCTATTAGGCATTCATTGTGTACTTATAAAAAGTACTATGCGAATAGTGGTAATTTTACTACTATTACTAGTTTAGAGGCTAAACTAAACTCCCCTATTGTAATATTTCAGACTGAGAACACCAATCTGGTTTTAAAATAAAAGTGAAGATAACCTTGAGGGTTATACCCTGCCTTTCCCTCTGTCTCACAGCAACACCTTGATAGTTTGAAAAACTTTGGCTTTGAAAAAAGTTTTAAAAATTCATTTGGGGTAGACATTCATTTATTGTCTAGATTTAATACTTAGAGAGTGTCCTTTAGAATATGCCAGTTGGCAAGATGTAGTCATAATGGGCCCCAAGATCACCGCAGACGGTGACTGTGTACCAAGAAATTAAAAGACGCTTGCTCCTTGGGAGGAAAGCTATGGCCAACCTAGACAGCATAGTAAGAAGCAGAGATATCACCTTGCCGACAAAGGTCCGTCTAATCAAAGCTATGGTTTTCCCAGTAGTAACTTATGGCTGTGAGAGCTGGACTATAAGGAAGGCTGAGTGCCGAAGAATTGATGCTTTCAAACTGTGGTGCTGGAAAAGACTCTTATGAGTCCCCTGGACTGCAAGGAGGTCAGATCAGTCCATCCTAAAGGAAACCAACCCTGAGTGCTCATTGGAAGGACAGATACTGAAGCTGAAGCTCAAATATTTTGGCCACCTAATGCGAAGAGAAAAGTCACTGGAAAAGACCCTGATGCTGGGAAAGACTGAAGGCAAAAGGAGAAGGGGATGGCAGAGGATGAGATGGCTAGACAGCATCACTGATGCAATGAATTTGGACTTGAGCACGCTCCGGGAGAGAGCGCAGGACAGGAAGGCCTGGCGTGCTATGGTCCAGGGGGTCACGAAGAGTCGGACACGACTGAACGACTGAACAACAACAAGCCATAACGGAGGAAAATGAGAGATGAATCTGTAAGATACCTGCCTAAAACAAACTTTCCAATACACAGGCATATCTCTGTAGAAAGGGGTTGCTTGCTGAAGATTTTTTTTTGCATAGTTAGTGGAAATGAATGATATGGTACAATGACAGATTTCCCACTTAATGGGATACTAGAACAGTCACAACCAGTCTCTCTTGGACAGTGTCTTCCAAGCAGTGTGCCATGAGTAGAACTCTCTGGTAGAGATGGGTGAGAACTTTGTTTCCAGGGCCCCCATCAATGGTCATCACGGTCGGACACCTGATGAGGGCCCACACCTCACTGGGGTCCACTGACAAGAGCCCCCTCAACCTGCTCCTCCTCTTCAGCACCGCAACCTGATGGTTGAGCCCAGTCTTACTCTGGCCCAGAGGGAATGTAAGCAGGCACACAAACAAACAGCAATGGTGCGAAGGAGTAGTGGTAGGTGTCACTGCCTGCTTGCTCACTGGATCTCTGCTTGGCCAGCAAGCAGAAAGGATGAAGCAGAAGAGGAGCAGCTGGTGGCAGGGGCAGTAAGGGAGCAGCCTGACTGGGTGGAGGGGGACCTTTGAGGCAGTGGGGGCTGGTGGCTCCAATTTCAGTGGGGCTGTAAATCCACTATGGGTTTCAGCCAGAACCCGCCAGAACACTAAAAGAGCTGTCCAAGGTGCTGAACCCATTTGGGAATTGGGACCAGCAACTTGGATAGCTCCTTTAAAGTTCTGGCTGGTTCTGACCGAAACCCAGAGTGGATTTACGGCCCCACTGAAATTGGAGCCACCAGCCCCCACTGCTTTGAGGGTATCTTGCCAAAGTTTCTTTCAGTTCACGTATGATAGGTATTTACCAAACTTCACCATTTTCTTATTTGAGACAGGAAGAACCTGAAATGTAAAAAAACTGAGCGCAGGATAAAGTGAGCCTGACAGCTTTGTCCATCCCTGCTCTCTGATGCTGAAATCATATATGCATTTGCTTTGATGGAAGATTCTTTCATTCTCAGTGAATGCTCGGCCCATCATAGGATCATGCCCCCTGCTCTTAAGGAGGCAAATGCGCCTCAGAAGCATGTGGCTTTCGATTGCTGCTCATGCAGCTACAGCTACATCCGATCAGCAGGACCTTATCAGCACTCGAGTGTATTTCCCAGCCAGAACCCCAGCACGGCATGGTGCAGGGAGGCCCTGATCTGGTGCTGCCCTGTGGGCACTTTACTTGCCAGTTTTCTGAGCACTGTAAAAGCAGGAGGGTAAGAAAGAGAAGGTTATTAGTACAGCTCCAAACGGTGGTAACACCTCCATTCCCACCTGGGCACCCCACAATGCCAGTGTTGAGTTCTCTGACTCACCCCCACAAATGTCGTAGGACTGAAATCTGGCCTTGTGTATGCCCCAGCTGTGGGCTTCCAAGATTTAGAGGTGCCGAGAAACTGATAGGTCAGATCCAGGTTTGCTTACAAGGAGATTTTTATTGAGTACTTACAGCGCACAGGCGTACCCAATGGTTGGATCAGACAAAGCTCTGAACAAAGTGCTGTGCTGCAAGATGATTTTTATATCATACATGTTGTTCAGGCATGGCAATGAGATAATATGACAGGTGCAAGCATTAATCATGTGTGTTAGAGCTTACCTACAACTTTCTCAGCATAGCTCAGCAGTGCTTAATAACATATTTGGCAAAAGCGAGACTATCATAACTTTCTCAGCATAGACACCTGTAGCTTTAAGATAAACATAGCTATGCTCTGGCGCATCCTAGGCTCTGATAAGATAAATGGTGCCAGAGCTCATTAGCTCTAGGATGTGCTGAGGGGGCGCTATAACAGCCTTTGACTCATCTTATGAGCCCAGAGGCCCAACTGCAAGGAATTACAACTCATAATGAACCAAAGCAGAGAGCATTATGGATCTCTAGGCATCTCTAAAATCACTGCTAGCTTGCTTACAGGCCCGGGGCCCTACACCTTGTTTGACTTGCAAACCAACAAGCCAAACAGCGCCTACATTAGCAAGTCACTCACTAGGGATGGAATACACTTCCTGGTTTTGCTATCTGACCAGGATTGCAAAACTGGGAGGTGCAGAGGGGGTCACACCCCTGGCAGGCCCAACATATGGTTTGTGGATCTGTTTGGTTTGGTGAGCATAAAGTACTGCAGGCTTGAGCTGAATATTGCTGGTATTCGGATATTTCCTAAAGGTCAAAGTTCCTTCCATCTACAGAGCTAACCCTTATTGAAACCCATTTTAAAATGGATTAATCCCAGCAATTTATCCATGAATCCAGGGGTAGGCAACCTTTTTGTCCCCCATACTGTTCAACATGAAACCGTTGAGTGTGGTCATCCGGAGTTTCGGAGTGCATTGTCATCAGTATGCTGGTGACATGCAGCTCTATTTCTCCTTTTCATCTTCTTCAGGTGAGGCTGTAGATGTGCTGAATCAGTGCCTGGCTGAGACAATGGATTGGATGAAGGCTAATAAACTGAAGCTCAATCCAGACAAGACTGAGATGCTGTTGGTGGGTGGTTCAGCTGACCGGATGGAGGGTGTTCAACCTGTTTTGGATGGGGTTGCACTCCCCTTAAAGGAGCACCTCCTGGAACCATCTTTGTCACTTGAGGGTCAGGTGGCCTCAGTGGCACGGAGTGCCTTCTACCAATGTCGGTTGGTGGCCCAGCTACACCCCTATCTGGACAGGGATAACCTGGCTTCAGTTGTCTATGCTCTGGTAATCTCCAAGTTAGATTACTGCAATGCACTCTACATGGGGCTGCCTTTGAAGACGGTTCAGAAGCTGCAGCTCATGCAAAATGCAGCGGCCAGATTGATAATGGGGACCAGAAGGTCCGAACATATAAGACCGATTCTGGCCTGCCTGCACTGGCTGCCTGTACGTTTCTGAGCCCGATTCATGGTGATGGTTTTAACCTATAAAGCCTTATATGGCTTGGGACCACAATACCTGACGGAGCGCCTCTCCTGACACGAACCTACCTGTACACTACGCTCAACATCTAAAGCCCTCCTTCGGTTGCCTACTCTGAGGGAAGTTTGGAAAATGGCGACAAGGGAGAGGGCCTTCTCAGTGGTGGCCCCCAAATTATGGAATGATCTCCCCGATGAGGCCCACCTGGCACCAACATTGTTATCTTTTCAGCGCCAGATTAAAACCTTTCTCTTCTCCCAGGCATTTGGCAGCATATGATAAGTTTTAATTGATCCTGGAATGGCATATGATTATGGTTGTCTGCTTTGAGGTTGCTTGTTGAAGTTGTTACATTGCTATATATTGTTCTGTTCGTGTGTTTTTTTATGGGATTGGCTTTTAAAATCTGTATATTGTATTTTAAAATGTTTTTAATCTTTGTAAACCGCCCAGAGAGCTTTGGCTATTGGGTGGTACAGAAATGTAATAAACAAACAAACAAACCTGGTGCCCTCTAGATGTTTTGGACTAAAATTCCCATTGTCCTTGATAACTGGCAATATTGGCTGGGACTGATGGGAGTTATAGTCCAAAACATTGGGAGGGGGGAGTTTGCCTATCCCTGCATGAATCTTCTGAAACATAAATAATAGTACGCTTGTGTCTCACATGTTAGTGTTGTCAAAAGTTGCACCAGTTTCAAATGGAAACATGCCAAAAGTTTTTAAGCATACGACTTATCTAATAGTTCAGTTTCATGAGCTATTTGAAAAAGAGAGACTCACAGGCTGGTCTGTGCCATAAACAGAGGTCTTTTAGAGAGCATGTTGAGCTAAACACATTACGCAAAGTTTCCCCCTTCTATACTAACAAAAGAGAAAGTTGCCTAGTAGTTTAAGATAAAGCACATTCTTTAGCTGGCTTCATAAGTAACAACTATGCTATTGTTACCTAAAAGACAAACAGTTCCTACTCTATTCCTGATTTAAAGTCAGAAAGAGAGAAAATCATTCAGAAGCTTGCACAGAATCTCTGTTTATTCCTGCAGGCTTTCTTTGGCACCATATGTTTTATTGTAGTTAAATTTCCAACACAGATGTATAGTGCACTATTTTTAGTATAGTGCGTGCTTCTTGTCTTGGGAATAGACTAGCATACTGTAGCATTTACATAAGGCTACCAACTGGAAATAGAATGGCAAGTGCCTGAGGATCTTACAACTGCCAATTTATATTTCTCTAATTCTTTTCATCCTCAGACACTTTGGATGTATAAAATTTGCTTGAACTAGAACAAAAATAGAGGCACCACAGTGACAGGTATGGAACAATGATACTCGTGAACAACGGCCAGAAGTGAGACCAATTCAGTGCGGGTAGAAAAAATATTGACAAATAGTTGGAACATAGCAAGCTGCCTTATACTTACTGAGTCAGACCATGGGTCCACCTAGCTCAGTACAGTCAACACTGACTGCCAGTGGCTCTAAGAACATAAGAAGAGCCATGCTGGATCAGACCAAGGGTCCATGTAGTCCAGCATTCTGCTCACACAGGGGCCAACCAGCTGTCAACCAGGAACACATAAACAGGACACAAGTGCAACAGCACCCTCCCGCCCATGTTCCCCAGCAACTGGCGTACATAGGCGCACTACCTCTGGTACTGGAGGTAGCACGTTGCCATCAAGACTAGTAGCCATTGATAGCCTTTTCCTCCAGGAATTTGTCTAACCTCCTTTTAAAGCCATCCAAATTGGTGGCCATCACTACATTCCGTGGTAGCGAATTCCACAGTTTAACTGCGCGCTGTGTCAAGAAGTACTTCCTTTTATCTGTCCTGAATTTCCCAGCAATCAGCTTCATGGGATGACCTCAGGTTCTAGTATTATGTGAGAGGGAGAAAAAAGTCTTCCTCTCCACATTCTCCACACCATGCATCATTTTATACACCTCTAGCATGTCTCCCCTTACCTTCCTTTTTTCCAAGCTAAACAATCTCAGCTGCTGTAACCTTTCCTCATAGGGGAGTTGTTCCAACCCCTTGATCATTTTAGTTACCCTTTTCCATACTTTTTCCAACTCTGCAATATCCTTTTTTAGGTGACCACAACTGTACACAGTATTCCAAGTGCGGTCGCACCATAGATTTGTTTAGGGGCAGTATGATATTGGCAGTTTTATTCTCAATTCCTTTTCAAATTATGCCTAACATGCAGTTTGCCTTTTTTACAGTGGCCGCACACTGGGCTGACATCTTCATCGAGCTGTCCACCACAAGCCCAAGATGTCTTTCTTGGCTGGTCACTCCTAGCTCAATTCCCATCAGGTTATGCTTGAAGTTGAGATTTTTTGCCCCAACGTGCATCACTTTACACTTGCTTACCCTGAGCCACGTTTGCCATTTGGATGCCCATTCTCCCAGTTTGGAGGGATACTTTTGGAGCTCTTCACAAACCCTTTTTGTTTTAACCACCCTAAATAATTTGGTGTCATCGGCAAACTTGGCCACTTCACTGCTCACTCCTAATTCTAGATCACTTAGAGGTTGAAAAGTGTTGGTCCTCATACAGATCCCTGTGGGAGCCTAGTATTTACTTCCCTCCATTGGGAGAATTTACCTTGTATTCCTGCTCTCTGCTTTCTGTTCTTTAACCAGTTACTGATCCATAACAGGACCTCTCCTCTCATTCCGTGACTGCTGAGTTTGCTCAGGGTTTAGGCAGGAATTTTTCTAGCCCTCTCTAGAGATGCTGAGGATCGAACTTGGGACCTTGTGTATGCAAAGCAGCTGCTTTACCATTGAGCTACAGCCCCGCCCTACCAAATGTTGGAATGCCCACAAAGCTCCATTATTTTTCCTTAAGAAAACTAGGGAAATCCTCCACAGACCCCAATGAGGCCGGATTCTATTGAATCCGGCCCCCCAAAGTCTGTGGAGGATCGGATCTCCTACCTCCACCTCCTCGTGAAGTCCTCACCGGCCGGATCCTGCCTGCTGCCAGCTCCAAAGCCCCAGCGATACGGCCGCCATTGCTGTATCGCTGGCTGGACTGACATACTGCAGACGCAAATAGCATCCGCTACGCCATTTGCGTCCCTGCTCTTTGACGTGATAGGCTATGTAAAGATTTACATAGCCTATCACATTAAACAGCGGGGACGCAAATGGCATCTGCTATACAGGACACCATTTGCGTCCGCAGTATGTCAGTCCAGCCAGAGATACGGCAATGGCAGCCACATCGCTGGGGCTTTGGAGCCGGCCAGCAGCTCTGTGGAATCGCCGCAGAGCAGAGCCGGCCAGCCGGATTCTGGGGGGGAGGGACAGATCACCTCACCCCCAGCGGACGCCACAAAATGAAATGGGGTGAGTATTTCGTACACCCCTAAAGAAAACTAGGGCATGGTAAGGGCATATCTGCACCACAGACCTATGTTTGCAACCCTGGGGACTATAGTTCTGTGGGAGGAGCTAGAGATCGCCAACAGAGTACCTTCCACAAATTATAATTCTCAGGATTCGTATTGTGAAACCGTAACAAATATAAATCTGATATGAGTGCGAGACTGGCCCTTAGACTGTATCTAGATATCATCTTCTCCTCCAACTAATTTACTGCTGAACTAGGTGAGGGGGCCTTTATGTTAAAAGTTGCTGTTTTGAACTGTGACATCTAAGGATGGGCATGTTGTGCATTTTTTGTTTCATTTCTGGGAGCCCCATTCATTTCTTTTGCCATTTGTTATTCTCTCATCCATTTTCTTTCTCTTTCATTATTGTTCCATTCATTTTTGGTTTTCATTCACTGAAAATTTCATGTTCATTTCTACACTGAAACAGTGGAGACCCAGCCAGTCTTCTGTTTTGGAGTTTTCATCCAAATGTTATCTAATTTTGAATAGTTGTACTATTCTCCCAAAGTAGTATCAGACCTGTCAAGTTTCAGACAGACTGGATAAAGGGTCCTTATTTTATAATCAAATAAAAGGGATGGTGGTGGTAACCTCTAACCTCCCCATTGCTTTATGTTTCCAATAGACAGTTTTCATAGCACCTTTCAGACATTATGCACATGAAGGGGCAATTCACGTTGAAAACACACTGAGGGTCCTGAACCCAAGGAAACCTTCATGTGTAGAAGTGTACATGCAAATGCTTCCCTGCCTCAGAAGCCTATGCTCAGTGTGGATGGCAGGGGCGTTTGTCCTTTCCTGCAAATAACATGTGAAAGGGGTTGATGTCTTATCACTCTCAGAGCACTCTAAGATCCCACTCTCCCCAAACAATGTTTCTGGATGCATGAATTTGCTAAGCAAAGCAATACAGTAGCCCCTTGCAGGGATTTAGCCTGCACACATGAGGGCTCAAAGGATGGGACACACAGGCAAGTCCCACCCCCAATGACCCTGGGCATTTGGGCACCCCTAAAGAACTTCATGTGTTGAGTGTGAAGAACTGCAGGAATTTTTTTTAACTGTTCAGCTGAACACACTTACAACCTCTTGCAGTCTTTCATCAAGATCCGTAAAGAAGCCAGATGAATGGGGATGTTGGGAGCGGGGCTTGCATATGCACCCTCTGCCCTACCATACTTCTAACCCTCACATGTGCACAAGAAACGGCTGCGTAGGGCCAATGTCTTTTGGCAATTTCAGGAATTCCTCCAATACATAATCAATTGGAGAAAGGAAGCAAAAGGATTTTCAGTCATTTGTTTCGGTCTTTTCATTCATTTCTCAGAGAAACAAGTTAGAAATGAAAGGAATGTACATGCTGGTATCATCCCCACTGATCCTGCTAGCCCTTAGTGCTCACACAAGAAGCTGCGATTCTTTGAGACCTCTAATTTAAAAAACACATTGAATCATTATCTATTTGCTTTTTAGACTACTAGAAAAAGAGACGATCACAGCAAGAGCTTCATTACATTATTCTCGTTTATAACAATGCACTGAAATTTTGTTACAGTAATTTGCAGTGGGGATGGTAGTTAAAGGCACTGCAATGTTCTGTTGCTTTTTAACACCAGAGTTTAACATGTGCTTCACATGCTTTTTTCATGTACCAGTTTAATTCCTAATTATTTGGGGTGCTGCAAACACATTCAAACAATATTAAGATATTTCTTCAAGTGAAATAAACCTGTTTCTTGATCATTGTTTGCAAGCTGTATCAAACATTAATAATACATTACTATACAGGGCTGTGATAATGTGCCAATTGGTTTGTGCTGATGGATCTACAGCAGAATCCTGTGTGGGCCAATGTAATCCTACTAAATTGTCCCCCAATTGCAATCCTGTCGTAAGAGGTTCCTGCTATATCAAGTCTGTAGGGCTGCACCAATGTGGTCGCTTACACTTCTTTCATTGGTGTATAGGTAAAGCACCTATATGCTTTATATATATGCTTTATAAAGCTATATGCTTTATACGCAAATCTTTCCCCATCCTACTTTTACTAGACCACCTCTGTCCAACAGTGTCTCACCAGTATGGCTCACTTTTGGCAGGGGGCTATAGCACAACTTCTTTCTTTTTTCATAAAGGTTTTTTTGTGTGCTGCAACTGCAAGTGGCAACAGCAGCACCTGTGTTGGCAACCTGGCCCCCATTTTGCATCCACCAAAATGCAAGAGGTGGAACTGGTGCTGTGCCAAAATCTGTTCTCCAATTTCCTGAATAATTTCTTCCCCCATGAAAGAGGCTTCCACCATTCTGCCTCATTTTCAGGGTGTTTTATCATTTATTTCTGTGGTGTTTTTGAGCTTACTTAATCACTGCAAGGTGGCTGAAGGTGCAGTGTGTGTGTGTGTGTTTTCTTTCTATTGCACATCTTTCTTTCTTTTTTTTAATCTATTTTTTATTTTATTTTATAAATGAAATAAACACTACCAACAATATAACCAGAATCTTCAGTTTCCAACATTACAGTATTTTAAGAAAAAGAAAAATGGGAGGATAGCAAAAGAAGGAAGAGAAAGAAAAAGAAAAAACAAAACAAAACAGAATTATATTAAACTTCAATAAGAACAAACCAAATATCCAAATAGCCTTATAGCACAGAAACAGAAGCAAACAATCCATTTCCATTGGCCATAAATTACCATTCAGTTAACACATATTAATAAACGTTAAAGGTTTAGCCAACAAGGAATAGTAATAATAATCATCCCATAATGATATTAATAATAATAATAATAATAATAATAATAATAATAATAATAAAAAGGGGAAAAAGAAGTTTAAGAAAAGGATAAAAACAGGAACAAATCATTTGTATATTTTAAGTAAGATCATATCTAAAGATATATTTGTATGTGTATACACACATACACACACAAATATGCACTTTATTACAACATAACCTTCAAAAGAGAAAGAAATCTATTGCACTTCTTTCAATTGCTCTGCAGCCTGAGCCTCCCTCAGCTCTAACTGAAGCATGGGAAGCTAAGGAGGCTGCTGCAGCTTCCCTCAGCTCTAATTGCTCTGCAGCCTCCCTTGGCTCTAACGGAAGTGTGGGAAGCTGTTGACCAGGAAACCACAAGCAAGACACGAGTACAACAGCACCCTCCCACCCACATTCCTCAGCAACTGGTCCACATAGGCATACCGCCTCAGGTATTGGAGGGAGCACGGAGCCTCTGGCAATGTACAATGTGTACAATGAAAAACAGGGTGTTCGCACACACTCCTCTGCCACCTCCCAAGTAAGGTTAGCACAAGAAAACCCAACCCAACCATGACAATTTCTCCAAAATTTTCTTCACCACTGAATTTATTTTTGAAAGCAATTTCTTTTCTATCTTTTTGAATGAGAATGATCGAAAAAGACATGGGAGAAATTTTCGGCATGGCACTACTTCTACAGCCACGAAAAGGAATTTTTGATCTTGGAGTACTAATGGTGTTTCTGAATGAAGAAAAAAAACCAGACTGTGCAAGTGGATATAGCATTTTTAGATCAAGCTTGAGTGTTTCCTTTATGGCCGTCAGTTTTAAAAAGATGGAGATTACAGCTGCCGCCATGGCAGAAGCATGGCAAGTTTTCAGTTCTTATAACTGAAAAGATAACTGGTTTCCTGTAGAAGAAAGGTTTGTCCAATCTTGCTAAAGGACAATACAGCCAAATGCTAACATTTCCAGGCAAAGCTTTAAGTAATAAGATGCTTCACTGCCTTTGATGCTCTAATTACCTCTTTTCAGTGGTGTGTGCACTTTATTAGCAATGAAAGCAAACCTTTCAACTCAAAAGCACTGAAAATGAGTGTGTTTAATAATTCATCAACTGAGGTTTAATTACTACAAAAGGTATTCAGAAATGACGGTTTTCTAATATAACTTAAAATAACAGAGCTTTCTGTTTGGATAAGAAAAGCAGGTGCAGCAATGATCATCCATTCAAATGTACATTTTATAGCGTACATAGGCACTAAATTCACATTCAGGTATTAACGACCAGTTCCAATGGGCTTAACCCAGTGGATATAGGCAATGGGAAAAAAAACCCTCCGAATTTCACCTTACAAATTATCAGGGAAATGCTATGAAAAATGGGGAAGTTAAACAAGGAACGAATGGATCCAGTTACCATTTTATATGCCACAGAGAAGCACTTGTGCACTTATCCCCAACTGGATGATATTCAGAGACATCATAGAACATAACAACATAAGAAGAGCCATACTGGATCAGACCAAGGGTCCATCTAGTCCAGCACTCTGTTCACACAGTGGCCAACCAGCTGTCAACCAGGAAACCATGAGCAAGACATGAGTACAACAGCACCCTCCCACCCATGTTCCCCAGCAACTGGTGCATATAGGCATACCGCCTCAAGTATTGGAGGTAGCACATAGCCCTTGAGCCTAGTAGCCATTGATAGTGTTTTCCTCCAGGAATTTGTCTAACCCCCTTTTAAAGCCATCCATGTTGGTGGCCATCACTATCTCTTGTGGGAGCAAATTCAATAGTTTTAACTGTGCGCTGTGTGAAGAAGTACTTCTTTATATCTGTCCTGAATCTCCCACCAATCAGCTTTATGGGATGACCTCGGGTTCTAGGATTATGTGAAAGGGAGAAAAAAGTCTCTCTATCCACATTCTCCATACCATGCATCATTTTGTACACCTCTATCATGTCTCCCGTTACCCTCCTTTCTTCCAAGCTCAACAATCCCAGCTGTTGTAAACTTCCCTCATAGGGGGGATGCTGTTCTTCCAGTTCAGGTGCTGGTGCTATTCAGGTGCTACCCTGCTTGATTTTTTTAAATACTAATCTCTAGTGTGATTCTTTTACATTCATTTTAGCACCAATCAGCTGTTTGGGGGTTAACAGTTAGTGAGGACAACTGCCCATAGGGGGCATTAGTATTTGGGGGCAAACATTGGGTTGGAAGCCCTGTCTCGGCCATAGCTCAGTGTGACAGAGCACATGCTTAGCATGCAGAAAGTCCCAGGTTCGATCCCCAGCTTCTCCAGGTAGGGCAAGGAAAGAATTCTGGCTGAAACCTTGGAGAACTGCTGCCAGTCAGTGTCAACAATACTGGGCTAGATGGGCCAATGGTCTGACTCCGTATAAGGCAGCTTCCTATGTTCTGCTCTTAGGAGATAAAAGTAAGCCTTGTCCCAACACAGGTGTTTTTTTTTTTAAAGGATGGGGGGGGGGGCAACAGCTACAGCCTCACATACTGGATGGGCCACCTCAACCATGGCAAGCAGTACCAGCATCTGATGTTGAGCCTTATCTACCCAGTGATGTCTCATACATTGTTCCCTCTTTGCTGAATTTTGATCCCAGCCTTCTGTAGACAGATTTCTTTTGGCCTGCTTTACCTTAGAGATGGAATTAAGAAATGATTTTCTGCTTCTAGCTGCTTCCTCAGCAAGTCCTGGCGTCCCCAAGCTATTGCTACTAGCACGTCCCAACACTCCTGTCCCCATCCCTTCTGTCTCCCCACTCCCCATGTGCCACCCAGTCATGCCCTCTGCCAAGTGCATGTACAGCAGCTGTGCGAATAGACCCTACGTGCATACTGTGTACACACTTACAGCTCTTTTGTATGAGGGGAGATTCTGGGCGAATCAGGATCTCCCCTTGCATGGAGGAATTCTATGGGTTGTATGCAATATTAGTCTAACTTAAATCCCATTCATTTCAATGAGTCTGCTCTGAGAAGAATTAACACTGGATACAACCTTAGGTGTGTACACAGTACACACATAGGGCCCATTCACACATTCGCCACACCCTGCCAGATCGGCAGAGACTATGCAGCATGACCCTGCAACCTCCGCATATGTCCTTTCAATGCATGAAGTGGTTAGAGTGAACCTCCTAATGTAACTAGATAATTTTGCTTCAAAATCTTCAGCTAAAAAAAGTTTACTTTTCCCTCTGTAAGGAAGTACAAGAAAACATCACAGATGCTCTAAGAATACACACACACAAATAATATTTTACTTCATCATCTCAAGCAACACCTTCAAAATAGTGACTGTGATTGGAACAATTGTTCTCTCTCTCTCTCTCTCTCTCTCTCTCTCTCACACACACACACACACACACACACACACAGGCAAGTCCTGCATTTACATCAGCATTTAGGAACCTGTGAACTTGTCAATGGACATCCAGTTCTGTCAGTTCCCACAGTGCCACAGATCAGATTGGATTCTTTTTTTAATTCAATACTAATGTAGCAGCAAAGTTGCAGAAACTTGTGAAATGAACCTTGCTGTGTAAAACCTATATGGACTCTAGATTTGAATCTTGGAAACGTTCTAAATAAATCATGAAAGAATGATAGAAGAGGCACAATATACTACAACCTCTGTTCCCATTCTTGGCTCATCATGCAAGCCGGTTCATATATTTTTAAGAGGACATGCCAAAACTGATCTTCCAGTCACTTGATAAAGGAGAGAAAACATATTAAACGTATCACTCACATACCCTGCATTTTACTAGCTTGCTGATGACTAAATATACTGAATGGAAATTCTTTAATAATGCAAAACGTCAACAGAAGTTCATTTACCACTAGAGTTAATTTGAGAACAGAGGAAACCTTGTAGTGTGCTCCTAGGATAAGTCTGGGTTAAAAATTAAATAGGGTGATTGTGTCACACTAACACTTTGGGCTTCTTCACACGGAGGTTTTATCCTGCTATTGAGATGGCTCCTTCATGGAAGTTTGTGGGCCCTTTAGATGATGCCGTTAACTTCCAGGGTGTCTCCCGCACTAAATACCCTTTATTCCATTTTTTAAAAGATCAGAGATAATGAGGTATCAAATTACCCTGCTTGTGTTCCGCTTGAGTTCCCTCAGGGAAAAAGGAAAAGCCGCAAGAAGAGGAGCAAGATCAATGAAACATATAGAAGACTCAGATATGGGGGAGAAGGAGGGGGGAAGGGGAGGGCGGAAAGGAAGTGCATGTGAAGGGAGTCTGTTGTGATCCTGCATTTAAAACAGAAGCAGAAAGCCCCGTTTTAAATGTAGGATTTTAAGCTGTTGTAGAGATAGTCTTTACATGTTCTGTGCTGGAACTCAGCTACAACCCACCCTCCTAGCCCACTGGTCAGCTCTGAAATAGGCAGTGGTGCTTCTGCCATATCACAGTTGCCAGGTTGCAAAAGGGCAGCGACACTACTTGGGCAGGAACAGACTCCTTTCTGGATACTATATGCAAGACCTGATGGGCTGTTCTCAGCTGTTAGAACCGTAACAACCTGATGGAAATCCTGTTTAAAACCAAGGCCAGGCACTTTTTTAGCAAGTGGGATAGAAAGGGCTGGTTCTCTCTCTCCCTCCCTCTCTCTCTCTCTCTCTCTCTCTCACACACACACACACACTTTTCATTTACACCTGAACCATCCTGATCAGGATCAGGCATGTGCTGACATGAACAAACGTAAGTTGTGAACTGTCACCTGTGGATGTAACCAGTATCGGCACTTTTCCCAGCTGCCATCTGAGAAACTGCCTGCTTTGTCCATGTTTGCCCGCTTCACATGTTATGTTATCCACAAAGATTGCATAGCTAAGAGCAGTCAGAAGCAACTGCATACATGTGGATAAAAAAATGGTGTGGCTCAAGGTGCTGTTTAAACATTACATGGGGTTGCAGGATAATGTCCCCTACTGCTCTGGATAATGTCTACATCTTCCATCAACACTGAGTGGGAACAGGTAACTAGGGGTAACTTTCCATGCTGTTCATGTAACCACATAAAAAGTTATGTTCATCCGTACAATTTTTGTTGAATTTTACAACATATCAGATACAGATGTGTGGCAAAACGGTTGGCTGTATCTAAGTGTCATTAGGGTGACTGCATGGATACATACCACACTACCAATGCTCCTTATTGGGACACGCTTTGCCAGGCACATGGCCACACAATCTGCCCTAACTACATTGCAAAAGGTCTTCTAGGCCCTACCTGGAGTGGCAGTGGAAGCAACCATGGTGCTTCAGCTAATATGTAATTGGGGCCTAAGAAAACAACCACTGTGATTCAAGCTAGCAAATGTTAAGAATCTTAAGATTTAGCACAGTTTGGTATTGCTCTCCTGATACATGTATGTATACGGAAATAATAATAACTGAATCCCCTTAAGTCCAGCAGTGATCAGATTCGGCTGGTGTTGATGGTGTATGTTGAATTAATCTTACTAATTAATCCACTGGGGCCAAAAAGTCCAGAATTCCTTATTTCAGGTGAGAACTTTCTAGCTGCAGGAACCAAGGGCTAGGAATTAAGGGGAAAGTGTATGATAAGGATAGGTGGGGCTCGCCCCAGGGCTTCCAGGTGGCTGTGGAGTCCCCTGGCTACCTGCCTCCCTCTTCTTTCATCATTGCCCTCATCGCTTGATTTCATTTTCACCTCTGGCTCCCATCCTCTCACGTAGTAGTCCCATTTTGCTGGTTTCTGAGGAAGAATGCAATTAAATATTACATGGTTTCTGGCTATCTGCAGTTATACAAAGATGGTAAAACAATCCATCAATTATTTGGTATTTGCCTCTCGCCCTACAGAGCCAGCATGTAGGACAAAAATCAAATTTGCTCATTTGGTGGGGTAGTTTTGAGGAATTTTGCTTTACATTTTTGAGGGTTTTGTAGAAGAATTATGCTTGTTAGTTTCCATATTGTATTATCCAAATGAGTAATATTACATTCCTGCAGGCTGGTACCTATCCACACTTCCTATCATTAGAGGGGTTTATGTTGCTCCGGAGCTAAACACTTAATACGGCCTAAGAGCATAATGAAAAGTAGCAGACACTGGAGGCTTGTTATAGTACTTAGACCTGTAACTGACCCAAGGACCTTATGGAGAGGATATATCAATTACTGTTTCTATGGAAACAATTGTTTCTGGTTACATATCCTGTGACTGCTTTCTAAAGTAAGTCAAACCATATCTCATTAAAGCAAGATCACATGCTTCACACTACAATAGATGAGCAAAAGGACTCATCAGGTCAGGTTGATGTCCAAATTCAGGCTCTTGTAAAAGTTTAATAGAAACTGCATTTTTAAAAAAAATGTGTTTGGATTTTATTTCAATTGAAATTATGATGGTCAAACTACTCATAGGTAGTTCCTTTGTCTTTTTGAGGGGTAATTCAAGGGGAGAATGGTGAATGACGAAGGGAGCAATCCTACCGGGATAGGCAACTGCCTCTGAACTCAGCGGCGACCACCTATCCAATGCAGGTTAGGAGAAGCATGGAGGGAATCATCCCCTCCATGTTTCAGCCACCCTGCATTTGCAGCTAGACAGCCGATTTTGGCTGCCTAGCTGCGGGAAGGCGGAGCGGGGGACCCGGCTGCCGGATGACACGTTGGATGTGTTGTACCGGCATTTCTGCCTTCCCTGCCCTGGAATGCCCCCAGGAACACACCGTTTTGGCTGCTCCATGCTCCTCTTCCAAGCGTGGAGCGCGGGGTCATTCCGCACCGCCTGTGAGGCGGCACGGGAGGGGGGAAGGTTGGTTTTCTGGGAACCAACCTCGGAGTGCGGGCTCTGAGGTCGGTTCCCGGAAACCAACATATCCCATAGGCATTTAGCAGCTGACTAGCAGCTGTAGGATTGCTCCCTAAACATAGTACAGAATTTTGATTTAAACTGATTACACTGTCACTGATTTGAGATTGGAGTTGATTTGGAAACAAGATGCAACATTTTCCGAATATGAAAACCAGAAAACAGAACTACTATAAATGATGAGAAATTCAACCCTCACATTAAATTGTTTAACAATGGAACTTTGAACAGTCTAATAAAGGAAACAACTATCAAGTTTAGTTTCACTGTCAAAGTTGAAAACAATCATGTTTTTCAATTGGCTTTAATAATACACTAAGGGTTAAGGTGGCTACTTATCACCAAAAAGGAGGAAATTCATTGCCAAAAAAGGGGGCAAAAGAGAACATAGATTTGCATTATATACGCACACACACATTTAGAACTAATGACTATAATTTAAAAAGAAATTCAATACTTCTAGGGATGTATCTGAAATTTGTTTCAGTTCATTTTTTATCAAGGTTTACCCAGTTTGCACTTTCTGGGCTGACTCAGACGCAACCTGTAGACAAAGTTAGTACATTTTAGGGATGGCGGAGAATTTCTCCCCGAAACTTCGGGGGGCCGAGCGCCAACGTGTTCGGCCCCCCGAACAAGTTTCGGGGAGAAATCCTCCGCCCCCCCGCCCCCCCGGGACGGGACTTACCTTCCCTGAATGTCCCTCCCGGCGGCGGGTCCGGCTGGCGGTTCATCCGGTGTTCGAGTGGGGTGGGAGCGGCAGCCGGTCTTTTGACCGGCTGCCGCCCCCGCCATTGCAATCAAAGAAAAAAACAAAAACGTCCCCTGATAGGCTACGTGACGATTCACGTAGTCTATCACGGCTAGATTTGCAAAGTCAGCCGTGATAGGCTACGTGAATCGTCACGTAGCCTATCACGGGTGACTTTAAAAAAAAAAAGCGCGTACGCGAATGGCGGCCCCCATAGGGAGCCGCCATTCCCGTTCCTTATTTGGTCACTGTAGTCTACGTAAACATTTACGTAGACTACAGCAACTAAATAAGGAACGCGAATGGCGGCTCCCTATGGGGGCTGCCATTCGCGTACGCACTTTTTTTTTTTTTTAAAGTCACCCGTGATAGGCTACGGGACGATTCATGTAGCCTATCACGGCTGACTTTCCAGATCTAGCCATGATAGGCTACGTGAATCGTCACATAGCCTATCAGGGGACTTTTTTTTTTTTTTTACTTTCGTGTTCGCGGCCGGGCGAGGCGGGAAGCCTCCCCCCCCAAGCCTGAATTTCGGCCGGGCGAGGCGGGAAGCCTCCCCCCCGGCCTGAACTTCGCGGGGGGAGCAGCGAAGCGCTCCCCCCCACCGCGAACAAGCTGCGAGAAAAGGTAAGTGACTTTCATCCACCCCTAGTACATTTTTGAGCTTGCAACGTGATTCGTAGAGCCCCCCCCCCCGCAAAAATGCATCCAACAGTGTGTGTACATTTTAAACATGCCTATGAAAAATGGGCATGCAAAATGCCCATGAAAATGCATAGTTTTGAAAAGTGCGCACAAAAACGCTTTAAACAATAGGAGAAGAATGCATACATTTCAAAGATGCACACAATTGATACACACATCAGGAAAATATGCAAAAAAATACACATGAATTTTCACGTGAAAAGAACCCCCGCCCCCAAGACTGCAATCTGAAACTGACACAAGAGAAAACAAGCTTCAAAGTGGAATTTGGAAAAGAACTTTGATGAACTTGAGTTTCGCTTGTACACACATCCCTAAATACATCATGCCATAATATGGAAGGCTGAGTCCAGGTCACCTGCATGCTTACTCAGCCTGCTGTCTAGCCTGCTGATAGGCAAATTCAACTTCTCCCTTCTTATGGTTATTAAACTGGACTTAGGCTGGCCAGCCCTTCTAACAGAGGATGCTTTCAAATAGAGGACTGTCCTTTGTAAATAGGACACCTGACCACCCTCCATTATTTCCCAAAGGGCAAAAAGGACCTGCTATTCCTTATGTGCATGCTGCAATGAGGTGGTGGGATCTAGAGAGGAAGTGACAGTCTTATCATGTACTCAGTATTGAGTTCAGGGAGGGTTAAGTCCTAGTGACTGACAAGCTGCAGGTGGTTAGAAGCAGAGCTGATGGGCAAGTATAGAGGCTATAGCCTGAGCAGTGAGCCAGAGCTAGGGCTATAGTTTCTGTGGTGGTGGTGACTGCTGTTGTTGTCGGCCCCGGTCAGTAGTGATTGTTGTTGTTGTCGGCCCTGGTCAGTAGTTGGATGGGTGACCGCCTGGGAATCAGGCTTCCTGCATTGAGCAAGGGGTTGTTCTATCCCTTCCAATGAGACTAAGTTTTATCCCCTCCTATCCCCTGCTCTGGAATTTTTTTTTTTTAATTAAGGTGTTATCTTCGAAGAATCGTGGCTTCTCCGTGAATTTTTTTTTCTAATTCAGGCATGATCTTCGAAGATTCGAAGCTGTGAAGATCATGCCTGAATTAGGAAAAAAACCCATTGCGGATAAGCCACGATTCTTCGATCCTTTGAAGATCATGTCTGAGCTAGAAAAAAAAACATTGCGGAGAAGCCACGATCCTTTGAAGAAAATGCCTTAATTAAAAAGAAAATCTGGAGCGGGGGATAGGAGGGGGTAAAACTTAGCAGGAAGCCTGATTCCCAGGCGGTCGCCCATCCAACTACTGACCGGGGCTGACCCTGCTTAGCTTCCGAAATCAGACAAACCCGTGCACATCCAGCCCTTTGCTTGTTGCTAAGGAAACACTGACTGCTGAGGGAGCTATGCGATCAGTAGCCGGAAGATGACATCGGGCCGTCGAGAGCTGTGAGCATGGTGGGAGTGGAATCAGCAGAAACAGGAAGAGTTTCTGATCCTCCAGTGGGAGCCTCCATCTTTAAGAGCAGGAAAACAACACAGCGCTCGAGTGTGAACCGAGCTCGCGAATTCGACGAAGCATCTCAGTGGGGAAAATGGGTGAGTGTGGATAATCACGTTTTAATGTGAGAGTGTTTAACCTGACGGGACACCGAATTCATTGCAATGGTGGGTGCAATGTAGATCGGCCCTAGGTCACCAGACTCTCAGAATCAGGTGGATTCTTTTCAGTGGCATCTGTGTCCTGACTTGAACTGCCTGAAGTCCCCTCCTGTTAGCAGCAGTACTGGGGGCACAAGAAGTAAGGAACTGGTGCTTGGGGTGTTCTAGAGCTTCCTGGAGGAGTCGTGTGCTGCTTAAACTTGAGATAACCCTGAATAAGACATACTTAAGAGTACAGGGTTGTATCCAGCCTTGGTCATCGGACAGTAGAATGGAACAGTTGACAGAACAGTTTTACCCAACCCCCTACAGCCCACTATGTGCCCCAAACTCTGCTCCAGAGGACCTTCCAGAACAGATTTGTTGGGTGCATGGGAGAGGTCCTGTTGCGCAAGTGTACATCTGCTCACCCAACACTGGATTTAAGCCGTATATCACACCCCCAATTGCCTCTCAAATATTGGAAATAAATTTTGGTTTTTAAATATTTTAGCACAGTATTTGTATAAACCTGAAGGAAATGTGGCTTCATTGCTATATGGAATGCTTTTAACATTATAATATATCTTGCATAAAGATAGATATCTTCCTGTGAAAGAAAGCAGAAACCATTTTTGCTACTTGACAAAGCAATTTTAGTATTTGTGATAGAGTGGCTAAGTGTTTTCTTCTACCAAAATAATAGTTAAAATATATACTTTCCCCCACTAAATTAACTCATTCTTAAGTAACATCTATAATGTTGTTTATATTTGCTGAACTGAATCTTCAAATAACTCATGGCACTGATTTAATTAAGTGTTTACATTCAAGCAACACTGAATATTAGATAATGTATCCAAACTGTTGTACGGTGAAACCATCAAAACATGTGAATTGTTTTTTATATTGCTACCGTTATGGCAGCAGTACTGAGATCTGACAGGATTGATGAAGCAGCAAGGTATAAATACTTGTAAAATACCCACTGTGTTTAAATACGTCAGAGAAATGACAGTCAATAATTTATTTATTTATTTATTTATTGCATTTATACCCCGCCTTTCTCCCTCTCGCAAGGAACTCAAGGCGGCTTACATTATCCTCCTCCTCACCGTTGTATCCTCACAACAACAACCCTGTGAGGTAGGTTGGGCTGAGAGTCTGTGACTGGCCCAAAGTCACCCAGTGAGCTTCCATGGCCAAGTGGGGACTAGAACCCGGATCTCCCGGCTCCCAGTCCGTCACTCTCACCACTACACTACACTGGCTCTCCAATAATATAAAATATGGAGACGTGAAAAGTCAAACTATACTGAATTGTATTCAGGGGTCCCTGACGGAACTCTTAAGACGCACACCCCAACTAGAGCACCATACAAATATATGATTTAAACAATTAAGAAGTGGTTCCACAAAAGCTTATTTGGACCGAAGGTGGGCCCCAGGTCTGAAAAGACTGAAATCTACCGCACTATAAAGACTGCTTGTCCACGCTCGGGAGACGATCCATATGTTAAAACTCCCTTACGATTAAGTACATGATAACTATTTCTCTTTTGTCAGGTGGTGAGTATGCTACCTCCAATTTCTTAGCTAGGGAGAGTTCAAAAGAAACCTAGCGCAATGAACAGGGTAAACACAGTCTCTGCACTTGAGATTCTTAGGCAATTAAGCCATATTGGTGGCTTCAGTTTTCTGAGGCCTTTCTACCATAGAGTGCTTAGCATAACGGTTAATTCAGTCTTGACTCAGAAGGGGTTATTACATTAATTCACTTAATTATTATGCACTAGCACTGGTATAATGCAAGTGTCATGGGCCTCAATATCACAGACATGGCCCAGGTTAGCAGCAAGGCATCTTATATTATATTTGCTATTTATAGCTAAAACATATTTTAGGAACAAAATGTGAAGAGAAAACACAGAACCAGGAAGCCTTCAGCAATGAATTTTCCCTCCCACCAATGTGAAGATTTCCAGTTCTTGTTTTTAAAATAATCATTCAGATCTGGTTTGTTCCTGCTTGTCTCTCTCTCTACCACCTACTCAACTATTATTCCACTTGCCCGCTTCCATCATTCTCTCAGCACCACCCCAATGCTTTATGAAGCAAGGCTGATAAGCTGAATCAAACTCAAAATTGCTTCAAGCAAACTAAGACGACAACATCATCATCCTTAAGATCTACTGCATTTTGAAAGCACACAGTGGTAGAAATGCACAAGAGAAGAACTGAATGTATCCATTTCACAATTTTTCTGTTAGAATCTTGGGGCAGCTTCTGAATGTTCTCCTGCAATGCTGAGTGGATAAAAGGGAATGAAATAAGCACCCTAGAAGGACGCGCACATGCGCGTGCACACACTTACATACCAGTACTACCGAGCAAGTTGTTCCTCACCAGCACAACTCCCATTCTTCCTAAACATTGATGGTGATTGGAAAATGAATGGATAATATCTCTTTCACAACACCAATGCCCTGGAGATTATTCTTTACTGCCAAGTGCACTGAAGTAACATTGTATCAATGATTCTCAGACCACAGGAGTATCCTGAGGCAATAAAAAAAAGCAGTGCTGGTGTTTAGGTGGGAAAAGGAGAGAGATGACAAATCATGCAACCCGCAACTGTGGAAAACAAAACACAACTGCTCAGGCAGCATATAGTGATGTATGACAGATGGTGCTAACTAATGAAAACTCAAGGAGGTTCAACACTCCCTTAGCAATTACGTCAGACCTTGAGCCTAATTTTGAAGCTTGGAACAACATCTCGTTTCAAGCAGAGCATAATTAAGAAAGAAAACGGGGGGGGGGGACCCAGAAAGGTTAAACAAATGAGCTGTGAGCATAAGTTAACGTATTTCATTGTATCTTAGACCCTGTGGGTCTTGGACTACTGCCAGGGAGACCTGGGTTCAAATCCCCATCCAGGCATGAAGCACAATGGGGCTGCAATCCTATACCCCCTATAAGCCCCATAGAATTCAGTGGGACTTACTTCTGAGTAGACATGTACAGGATTGTACTGTGGGTGATCTTGGCCTGGTCCAGCCTTCCCCAACTTGGGGCTTTCTAGATTTGTTGGACTAAAACTCCCATCATCCGCCAGCTACTCTGTCCTGGCTCGGGGATGCTGAGAATTGTAGTCTAATACATTTGAAGGGCACCAGGTTGGGGAAGGCTGGACTAGCCAACAGACTGATCTACCTCACAGGATTGCTATGAGGATAAAATGGGAAAGGAGAACCATATATGCTGCCTTGAGATCCCTTAGTGGAAGGGAAGGATAATAATGGAACTAATAACATTTTTTTTTATTAAGCCTCATTAAATTTCCAGAGGTTCATCAGATCCAGTGCTTGCTTCTGCTCCTTGCAACTATAACTTTCAACCTGCTCAGTCACTGAGGTCATCAGAGAGCTTGCTCCTGGTGGTTCCACATGGACCTATGGACTGAATGGAATCCACCCAAAGAAGAGCCTTCAGTGTGGTGGCCCCCTTTCTATGGAGCTCCCTGCCTCTGGAGGTCAGGCAGGCACCAACATTGTCTTGTTTCTGGTACCTCCTGAAAACATTGTTATTTTAAGAAACCTTCCTTGACTGATCAGCTATGGTTTTTAATGGTATTCTGTTTTTTAAAAAATAACAAATGTTAATATGGTGTTTTATTCTTTTATCTTGTTATCTTTTATTGTTCACCACTCCAGAATCTGTTTAGACATGGAGCGTTATATAAATGTTGTAAATAAATAAATAAATCAACATGGATAAATGCCATTCCTTTTTCCTTCAAGGTGAATATTTAAAGTAATTTTGCAGTGCAGAGCCAAATGGGAACCTGATCTAATAAACAGATCTTTCATTAAGCCTTTTGTTCTATCCTACTGCCCAGATAAGGCTCACATTTGGTTTCTGACTATGTACGGGTGGCCCAGCCATACTTGTTGTTAACCCATTATAAGATATTAATCCCTTTTTGTAAGGACATTATATAAAACCCAAGCTGTGAGCAGACCTGTGAATACTCTGACAGATCTCTGCCCCATGTTGCTGTTTTGATCTAGATCATGTAGAAGGGTAAGCCCTCAGATTCAGCATATTTAAATCCATGCATCGGTTTTTTAAAAACAATAAAAAACCTCCCATTTCTTTTATGCGGGTTGCAATATTAATTTTTGAAAACAAATTATCTTTCTTTTCGTGTGAACATTGTATTTTTCTTCCATTGTGCTGAGTAGATAAACTCATAATCACTGACAACTACAAAGTAAAGTTTTCGCCCTCTCTGCCCTCTGTTTGCCTCAAGCCTGGGATCAGAGAGAGCAAAGTAAAGCCTACTTTATTCGCTTTTTAAGAGGCAGTTACTAGAGCAAAGCATACACAATCTTTCTTGTGAGACAGGTCATATAAAAATAATTATTGCTAAAGATAAGGCAGGGCAACACTTAGACGTTTTGAAACTATTTATGACTAGAAGTGAGACATTACAAATCTCAAAGACAACTTTGGAATAAGTCTAGAACCATAATTCTATTCACACTTACCTAAGAGTAAGTAAGCCCCATTGAACACAATGGATAATCAATAATATAAAATGTGGAGACCTGAAAAGTCAAACTATACTGAATTGTATTCAAGGGTCCCTGACAGAACTCTTAAGATGCACAGCCCAACTAGACCACCATAGAAATATATTATTTAGGGCACAATCCTATGGCTGCTGGTCAGCGGCTAGATGGCCATAGGATAGGTTGGTTCCCTGAAAACTGACCTCCACCCCCTCCCGCACTGCCTTGTAGGCAGCGCGATTGGCCCCGCATGCTGCATTTGTAAGAGGAGCACGGAGCAGCGAAAATGGGGAGTTCCTGGGGGCAGGGCAGGGCAGGGAGGGTGGAAGTGCCATTCCAATGCATCATCTGGTGTCCGCCCCCCTCCCTCTGTTCTGACTTCTCGTGGCTAGACAGCTGAAATTGGCTGTCTAACTGCAAATGCAGGGCAGCTGAAGCGCGGAGGGGACGATCCCCTCTGTGCTGCTCCTGCCTCGCATTGGATAGGCGGTTGCCTCTGAGTTTGGAGGTGGCTGTCTATCCCGATAGGACTGCACCCTAACAATTAAGAAGTGGTTTCACAAATGGTTATTTGGACTAAAGCTGGGTCCCAGGCCTGAAAAGATTGAAGGCTACTGCACTGTAAAGACTGCTTTTCTATGCCAGGCAGACTATCTGCATGTTAAATTTCCCTTGCGATTAAGGATATGGCCATTTCTCTTTTGTCAGGTGGCGAGTATGCTACCTCCAATTTCTTAGCTAGGGAGAGTTCAAAAGAAACCTAGCGCAATGAACAGGGTATGCAAACTCTCTACACTTGAGATTCTTAGTCAATTAACCGTATTAGCGGCTTCAGTTTTCTGAGGCCTTTCTACCATAGGGTACCTAGCATAATGGTTAATTCAGTCTTGACTCAGAAGGGGTTATTACATTAATTCACTTAAGTGAATTATTATGCACCAACTCTGGTATAATGCAGGTGTCATGGGTCTCAATATCACAGACATGCCCTAGGTTACCAGCAAGGCATCTTATATTAGCTTGAAAGTGGGGGTTATTAAAGAAATACATAAATAAGTAAGGGTCCCTAGCAGCCAAAAATACCATGGCTGTATTTGCACAGAATGATAAACCAGGATTCTGAAGGGCCCACAGAGTCAAGTCCTGGGCCTGACACAATCCCAACTCCACCCTCCTTGCTCTTCTTCTCATGTTCAGAAGTTTAAGAGGAATGATAGTTTAAGGTCTGTGGAAATGGGCTAGCAGTGGTCTCTTGGTGGGAGAGGGGCAGGTCTCTTGTTACAAAAACCTGGAGTCAGCCTGGTCTGAAGCAATCACATTTCTGCAAAAACTGCGAGCCCCTGATTTGCCAAATGAACAGTGGCCACAGAGTTGGGAATGGGTAAGAACTAGGAATGGGTGGATAAATCTAACTGTGGTCACTTTTGCATGTGTTCATAATAAAGTCCATTCTGTCCTGTTTCTACAGTAATTGTGCTGGTTCTCTCCCCCATCCCCAAATCTACATCAAATAATTATTATTTTTAAAAAGTACTTACCAGGTTGTCCAAGGGTTGCCATTTAATGAAAGTTCTCTACTTTTTTTTAATAGGGAATAGCCACTCCAAGTGGCTAGATAGCCTGACTGCTGGTTCAGCTGCTGCTGTGCACACTGAAGCACACTGAAGCACACTGTGCACACTGAAAGCAGGGCCACAAATGCCTCTAGAAATGATGGGATGGGATGACATATTGTTCTTTTCAGGGGTATTGTACAGAAAACGAGATGGCTGTCCCCATCAGATCCCTCCCAGGGCCATTTGTGGCCGTATTTTTAATGTGTTTGCCTGCAGCTGGGCTTTCTAGCCTTTCAGAGTGGCTCTTACCTATTTTTTTTTAAAGAAAAAAAATGTATTTAAAGGCAACACTTGTAGCACCTCATAACATTTGTTCAATTGCAAACAACTGAACATTATCTCAATCACTGGGATAACAGGCAAGCATGGCCTTGGTGTACAGGCCTTGGCATGTTTCACATGCCAGCAAGGTTATGCTCAAAATCCTACAAGCTAGGCTTCAGCAGCATGTGAACCAAGAACTACCGGAAGTACAAGCAGGGTTTCGAAGAGGCAGAGGAACTAGAGATCAAATCACCAACATTCGCTGGATCATGGAGAAAGCAAGAGAATACCAGAAAAACGTCTATTTCTGCTTCATTGACTAAAGCCTTTGATTGTGTGGATCACAACAAACTGTGGCAAATTCTTAAAGAGATGGGAGTACCAGACCACCTTACCTGTCTCCTGAGAAACCTGTATGAGGGTCAAGAAGCAACAGTAAGAAACGGACATGGAACAACCAATTGGTTCAAAATTGAGTATGACAAGGCTGTATATTGTCACCCTGCTTATTTAATTTATATGCAGAGTACATCATGAGAAACGCCCGGTTGGATGAATCACAGGTTGAAATTAAGATTGCCGGGAGAATTATCAACAACCTCAGATACACAGACGATACCACCCTCATGGCAGAAAGCGAAGAGGATCTAAAGAGCCTCTTGTTGAGGGTGAAAGTGGAGAGTGCAAAAGCTGGTCTGAAACTCAACATTAAAAAAAAACTAAGATCATCTGGCCCCATCACTTCCTGGCATATAGAAGGGGAAGAAATGGAAGCAGTGACAGATTTTATTTTCTTGGGCTCCAAGATCACCACAGATGGTGACTGTAGCCATGAAATTAAAAGACACTTGCTCCTTGGGAGGAAAGTTATGGCAAACCTAGACAGCATAGTAAGAAGCAGAGACATCACCTTGCCGACAAAGATTCCTATAATCAAAGCTATGGTTTCCCAGTAGCAACATATGGCTGTGAGAGCTGGACTATAAGGAAGGCTGAGCGCCGAAGAATTGATGCTTTCGAACTGTGGTGCTGGACAAGACTCTTACGAGTCCCCTGGACTGCAAGGAGGTCAAATCAGTCCATCCTACAGGAAATCAACCCTGAGTGCTCATTGGAAGGACAGATAGTGAAGCTGAAGCTCAAATATTTTGGCCACCTAATGCGAAGAGAAAAGTCACTGGAAAAGACCCGGCCTGATGCTGGGAAAGATTGAAAGCAAAAGGAGAAGGGGACGGCAGAGCATGAGATGGCTAGATAGCATCACCAATGCAATGAATATGAATTTGAGCACGCTCTGGGAGAGAGCGGAGGACAGGAAGGCCTGGCGTGCTATGGTCCATGGGGTCACGAAGAGTCGGACACGACTTAACGACTGAACAACAAATGTAAAGCCCTCAATGGTTTGGGTACTTGAAGGATGGCCTTCACCCATGTCAGTCTCCCCACACTCTGAGATCAGCATTGGAGGCCCGCATTGTGTGCCTGCCTCTCAAAGCAATCAGGCTGGGCACAAGGGACAGGGCCTTCTCAGTAGTGACCCCCCATTTCTGGACCTCTGCTCCAAATTATGTTTGCCAGACCCCATCATTACAGGCCTTCAAGCAGGCCTTAATGGTTTAGCTGTTTACCTTGGCCTATAATTGAGTCAGGACTTTATTCGGTATCGTTGTGTATGTAGTATCATCTGGTTTTAATTGTTGATTTTGATTTTCTTATTGTTTTCTTATTGTTTAAACTGTGTTGTATGATTTTACATTTCGTACGCTGCTTTACCCTAAAAGGTGGCATATAAATCTTTCAAATAAACTCATAAATAAATATATATGTGAATTTTGTAAAAATAATTCAAGTTAGGAAAAATTGCATGAGGATTTCCTTCTGAAATCATTTCAGCTGTAATGTAAAAATAGGAGCCAGTAAGAGTTGTATCCTGAGTCATCAAAGTCTGCATGATTTACAGCATGATATATATGCAATTCTGCAACTCTGAAGGTGTCCTAGTGCAATGATTAATAATGAGACAATCCTATTAACTTCAGTCTTAGCCCCAGGTAGGACAGATGAATAGAACCTATATCTCTGCATTTTCCAGTCCTATGGACAGGCATGCACTGCACAGCAACTTCATTCTGACAAATATTCGCATGCACCTAATAATTCTTGCAAAAGGAACATAAAATGACGTTGATGATGTAAGAGCAAGAAGTGCAAGTCATTACCATTATTTCTAAGTTCATGGCTGCATTTTGAAAGATTAGGTACCTTGTTTTTTAAATAAATCAATAAATTAATTAATTAAAAATAAATTAAAAATAAATTAAAAATGCTATTGGACTTTTTAATAGCAAGAATTGTGTGTTCCATATCCTAAATGGGATAGTCTAAAAAGTTAGTGGGAAAATGTATCTACAAGAACATAGAGTGAGGCCATCCTCTAATCCTGAGGGCTGCTGCGTGAACACCACCTACAGGCTCAGCACTATAGTTCCAGCTTTGGTAAGGTATAACAGGTGCCCTCGTTTCCAGTGCTGTGGCTGGAGCTCACTGGGGGAAGACTACAAGTGTTTCCAGATGGGCAGCTCCTCACACCATCCATTCATTGCTCTTCCACTGTAAGCTACATGTGGAATTGCAGTTGACTTTCCACACTACTAGGAGTTTTGTGCTTTCCCTGGGTGTACATTCCACTATGTTCAGTCTACACTAGTAGGTGTGACATATCCATATGGGTAAGGAAGGGACAATTCACCTAAGCAGCCCTTTTACCAATCTTTTAAAAATCAGTCATTTAATTTGGGCCAAAGCGCTGCTTTCAGTTCTATTCCACAATTGCTCTCAAGTGTTGCAAAAACGTTTGAAAAGTTTCAAAGTGTGTTATAGCAAATTGGGGGTGGTAGGGAGAGAGAAAGACAGTGATTGGTAAGGCAGCAGTGTTCTTAAAAATCATTTTTAATATTAGTGCTTTAGTGCTTTTTCATTTAAGTGCTATTTCATTACTGTTGTTTTTAGATTTGATTTATTTATTTATTTATTTATTTATTTCTATATCACCCCATAGCCAAATCTCTCTGGGCAGATCACAAATATGGCTGAAAAAGCATTTTAGCACTCATTAAAAAAAAGACTGATTAAAGAAATAAACAAAAAAATAGTGATAAATGGATCAACCAGAAAGTTAATAGTGAAGGTGGGATGAGTAGTGATAGGTCCAGTGATACATCCTTGCACATTTAAAACCACCCATCTTGGAAAAGATGGAAGAGTTGCATTAAGGCCATCTGCACCTGCAGAGCTCGTGCTGTGCTACTCTTCCAGTCTTCAAAAAAGAAAGAAAGGAAAGAACGTAGCATTTTCTGTAGTCTCAGAAACAATAGAATAACCTAGAGGGAAATGCAGGAGGTCATGGATTTGATTTGATTACAACTCACGTAGCCCCATAAAAAGTGCGTGAACAAAGCATGTATATTCTACACTAAATGCCTAGCAGAGTAGTTCAAGAGTATTTTTGTAGGATGTGGAAAACATTTCCCACTGGTTTTATCTGTTTCCAGTAGGCAAAAGCGATTGTGGCTGAAATATACTGAATAATTAAGTATTTCATTTTTACAGTGCTTCATTGCCATTTTAAAAACTAAATGCTAATTTCATGGTCTTGTGGTTTCAACCATCCTAGGCAGTGTCACGTAAGTAATTTTCTTGCATGTGTAAAATTAAGCATCATATCATAAATGGTTTGTACAGGCAAGGAACTAGAAGCCATATCTTAAGAGCTATCTGCAACAGAGTACCACCAACTATTGAAAAAGATTGCAGCTGGAATGAAAGTTGTTGGGAGAGAAAAAAAAAGGTTATACTGTCTTGATTGACCTCTGAGAGAAAATGGTTCAAAATGGATCCCACGACACTGTATGATATATTAATAATTAGGCAATTAGGATTGCTTTTAAAATGTGGAAATTGCAGTCAGGCTTCAGAGATGTAGTGCTATAATGCACATTTTTAATAACGTTCAAGTTGTTCAAATTAATTTAAGTGAAAAATGCTAACTAGGCGTGATTATGTTGCACCAATGTGTAATGTGCGCATGAGTGCGGAGCGGGGGGGAGAGCAGTCCGACGGTCTGATGCAGGGAGTAGTGGTAATGGTAGTAAGTCCAGGCAGACATATTATTTGGATCCCTGAATAAAATTATCAAGACAAAAATGGTCCGAAAGTGTGTCACACTGCTTCTACTTATGGACCTTTTGGACTCATTGATATGTCTGGGTCAAACTATACATTACGTTAATTATATAGCATGTAGCTGACTCCTCTTTGTTTTTTACTCTAGTGTAAAAATGCACAGCCCTGATTTGGATTGTGACCACAGCATGCTGAGAGAGGTAGATTAAATCCCCACCCCACCCACACACACTCCCAGCTGTACGAAGATTAAAAAAGAAAACAAAAAATGTCTCAATTGGTGTCAATGGAAGCTTTTCTTCTTTTAATCCCCCTACAACTAAGGGGGGGGGGGCGGAGAAGGTATTTTGGGAAGCAAATGCTGTGGGGAGGAAGGGTCAATCCTCCCCTCATAAGAACATAAGAAGAGCCCCGCTGGATAAAACTAGGGGTCCATTTAGTCCAGCATTCTGTTCACACAGTGGCCAACCAGCTGTCGACCAGAAACTTACAAGCAGGACTTAAATGCAACAGCACGCTCCCTCCCATGTTCCCCAGCAACTGGTGTACACAGGCTCATTACCTCTGGTACTGGAGGTAGCACATAGCCATCAGGACCAGTAGCCTTTTCCTCCAGGAATTTCTCCAACCCCCTTTTAAAGCCATCCAAATTGGTGGCCATCACTACGTCTTATGGTGGTGAATTCCATAGTCTGACTATGTGCTGTGTGAAGACATACTTCTTTTCATCTGTCCTGAATCTCCCACCAGTCAGCTTCATAGGATGAACCTGGGTTCTAGTATTTTATGAGAGGGAGAAAAATGTCTCCCTAAGTCCCTATCCACATTCTCCACACCATGCATCATTGTGTAGACCTCTTTCATGTCTACCCTTACCCTATTTTTTTTCCAAGCTAAACAAGCCCAGCTGTTCTAACCTCAATCACTTTTGGTGCCCCTCCCTGCCCTTTTTCGAGCTCTACAATTAGGAATGTCATGGGCATCCAACTGGGTCTGGGAGCCCATCACTGCCCCCCACAGCCCCTGGATTGTGCTCGCCAAGATGCTGTCCTTGCTCGCCCCCCTGCTTGCGCCCTTCCAGACTCACTGCAATAAGTCCAGTGAACACCCACCATTTTTCCACCTTTGTTGTCTGCACAAAAAAGAATTTTTTTAAAATGTGCATATTTAAATATGTGTTGTTTGGGGCCAGGAAAGCTTAATGTATTAGAGGTATAATGCCTCTAATATCGTGCATATTAAGCTTTCCTGGCCCCAAACCATGCATATTGAAATATGCACATCTTTAAAAACACCTTCCTTTTTGTGCGGACAACAAAGGTGGGAAAATGGCGGGCGCTCACTGGATGGGATTGCAGTGAGTCCAGGCAACTCGCCAAGCTCATGGGCAGCCTGAGTGCAGGTCCAGGGGGGCAAGCGGGGGGGGGGTGCGCTTCTGCGGGCACCCAGAGAACCTGAGCTGGGGAGGGTTCTCACATCCCTATCTACAGTATCCTTTTTTAGGTGACCACAACTGTACACAGTATTCCAAGTGTGGTCGCACCATAGATTTGTATACGGGCAGTATGATATTGGCAGTTTTATTCTCAATTTCTTTTCAAATTATGCCTAACATGCAATTTGCCTTTTTTACAGCAGCTGCACACTGGGTTGACATCTTCATTGAGCTCTACGCCACAACGCCAAGATCTCTTTCCTGGTCAGTCACTGCTAGCTCAGATCCCATCAGGCTATACTTGAATTTGGATTTTTTGCCCCAACATGCATCACTTTACACTTGCTTACATTGAACCGCATTTGTCATTTAAATGCCCATTCTCCCAGTTTGCAGAGATCCTTTTGGAGCTCTTCACAAACCCTTTTTGTTTTATCCACACTAAATAATTTGGCGTCATTGGCAAACTTGGCCACTTCACAGCTCACTCCTAACTTCAGATTATTTATGAACAGGTTGAAAAGCATTGGTCCTGATACAGATCCCTGTGGAACCCTAATGTTTACTTCCCTCTATTGGGAGAATTTACCATGTATTCCTGCTCTCTCCTTTCTGTTCTTTAACCAGTTGCTGATCCATAAGAGGGCCTGTCCTCTTATTCCATGACTAAGGATGTATGGACGGTGTAAAATCCACTCCATTTGTGTTTCGCGGATTGTCAGGTGGCTTTTGTTCCATTATCTGCCCACAGACGGATGCAAATTATTATTATTTTCATCATGCGGAAAAATATGCAAATAATCACATAAGAATTTACATAATTTACCTTAGTACGTAATATTTAGCGTATTGTCCCCATTCCATTCAATGTTTTCTCAGCAGAAACTTACGTATTTTCCTACGAATTTATATGCATAAATTTCAGGAAAGTAAAAACATCATCCAGAAGTAGAGATGTACGAAAGTCTCTTACCTGTATCGAAATTTGATTCGCAGTGGGGGGAGGCGCTCCATCCCTCCCCCCGAAATTCTGGCCGGGGGGGAGGCGCTCTGTCCCTCCCCCCCAAAATTCTGCCCAGGGGGGAGGGGCTCCGCCCCTCCCCCCAAAAAAATTCTGGCCGGGGGGGAGGCGCTCCGTCCCTCCACCCCCGAATCCTGGCCGGCTGGGCCGCAAATGGCGGCGGCTGTAGCTGCCGCCGTTTGCGTCCCTGCAGTCAGCCATGATAGGCTACGTAAATGTTTACGTAGCCTATCACGGCTGAGTGCAAAAAAACAAAACCAAACTGTGCGTACGCAAATGGCGGCGCCCATGGGCGCCGCCATTTGCGTTCCTTATTTTGGCACATCTAGTCTACGTAAACATTTACGTAGACTACGGCGAAAATAAGGGGAACGCAAATAGCGTAGCGTCTACGCTATTTGCATTCCCCTTATTTTCGCCGTAGTCTACATAAATGTTTATGTAGACTAGACGTGCCAAAATAAGGAACGCAAATGGCGGCACCCATGGGCGCCGCCATTTGCGTACGCGCGTTTTTTTTTCCTTTTCACTCAGCCGTGATAGGCTACGTAAACATTTACGTAGCCTATCACGGTATTTTTTAAAAATCTATCACGTTTTTTTTTTTTTTTTACTGGAAATGGCGGCGGCAGCCGGTCGGAAGACTGGCCGCTGCAGCTGCTGCCAGGAGGATTCGCCCAAGGTAAGTCCCGTCCCGGGGAGGGGCGGGGGGGGCAGACCGTTTCACCACCAATTTCAGGGGGCTGAATGCGCTGGCATTCGGCCTCCCCGAGATTCGTGGCGAAATTCTCTGACATACCTATCCAGAAGTCCATGGACTCCGTGATGCCTGAGGGGGTCGCTCTGCAGCAGATTCTGCAGGTCGGATTCTTAGAAATTTGAGTTCATTTTAGTCTGAGCTCAGGAGACTTTGGTGAGGGACTTTGTCAAAAGCCTTTTGGAAGTCCAAGGAAACACTGTCTACCGGATCACCCTTGTCTACATGTTTATTGACACTCTCAAAGAACTCTAAAAAGTTAGTGAGACAGGACTTACTTTTGCGGTAGCCATGTTGATTCTTTTTCAGCAGGGCTTGTCCTTCTATTAGGGATGGGGGAGAATTTCTCCCCGAAACTTCGGAGGGCCGAGTGCCAACGTGTTCGGCCCCCCGAAGTAGTTTTGGGGAGAAATTCTCCGCACCCCCCCGCCCCCCGCCCCCTCCCCGGGACGGGACTTACCTTTCCCGAATGTCCCTCCTGGCGGCGGGTCCCGGCGGCGGTTCGTCAGGTCTTCGACAGGGACAGAGGCGGCAGCCGGTCTTTCGACCGGCTGCCGCCGCCGCCATTCCAATAAAAGTAAAAAAAACCACACACCCCCGTGATAGGCTATGTGATGATTAACGTAGCCTATCACGGCTAGATTTGCAAAGTCAGCCGTGATAGGCTACGTAAATCGTCACGTAGCCTATCACGGGGGCGTTTTTTTAAAACTTTTTATTTCGCGGCCGGGCGAGGCGAGGCGCCTCCTCCCCGGCCTGAATTTCGGCCGGGCGAGGCAGGAAGCCTCCCCCCCCGGCCTGAACTTCGGGGGGAGCAGCGAAGCGCCTCTCCCCCACCGCAAAGCAAGCTGCGAGACCAGGTAAGTGGCTTTCGTGCACCCCTACCTTCTGTACACTTACTAATTCTATCTTTAATAATGCCCTCAACCAATTTACCCGAACAGACCTTAAGCTAACTGGCCTGTGATTTCCTGGATCCTCCTGGATCCCTTTTTGAAAATTGGTGATCCAGTCCTCTGGTATAGAAGTAATTCAGCAATTTCATATTCGAATTCTTTGAGAACTCTAGGATGGATACCATCTGGGCTTGGTGATTTAATTTGCTTTTAATTTATCAATAAGGTTGAGAACTTCATCTTTTGTCACCACTGTTTCCCTCCTGGTGCACTGTGGTCCTGATCCGAATTGGGGCCATGCATGCTTACACTAGAGTAAAAAACAAAACAGTGCTCAGCTAAATGCTACATAATTAAAGTAACATGTAGTTTGACCCTCAGACACTGGTGCAAACTTGCATTGGACATAAAAGAAGGGGTAGGGGTTACACACTTCACTTGCAACAATGGAGTCTCTATCTATCTATGTATCTATCTATCGATCTTTCTGTCTGTCTGTCTGTCTGTCTGTCTATCAATCATCTATCACATTTGTTGCCCAACCTTCCTAAAATGAGCTCATGATACATAGGATAATCCCATTATATTCTTACAGTATTCCTTTGAAATAGTTAGGCTAAGACATATACCACCCCATGAGTTTTGTGGCTGAGTGGGGATTGGAACCCAGATCCCTCTGGGTCAAACTACAAGTCTGACTCTGTATCCACTGTAATGGACTGTTTGTCTCTATTTTCTCTTTGTTTGCTGCTCCACAGCAATAGTGTGCCAAGCATTAGTTATAATATACCGTGAATCAACAGTCTATGTTTGAACAGTTGCTTGAATTTACTGCGCTGATTCTAATTAATATTAACATGCAATAATGTAGTTCCCCTAGTGCAAAATATACTTAAAAGCTATCAAAGAAGCAGAAATGAATACAAACTATGTCTCTACAAGGCCTAAGGGCTGACTACAAATCTGTAAATCCCATAAGGAATTTTGCTGACATTCCAGATTGTGAAGATTTCAGCACAGAAAACAGAGACTGGAAATTTTCTACTAGATTCTAGTGGGTAACTGCATCATTTAGAAGCAATTACAATATTTAGAAATATCAAATACCATTGAATTATTTACCTGACACACAAAAGAAGCCAATCTAACTATTTGCCTTTGGTGTTAGAGAGATTATCTGTTCACTGAGTAGAAGAGAATATTTTTCATTTTGATTAGTTCAGAAATGCCAGATTAAAAGAAAGAAAGCGCTTAATTTTTCCTTCGCTGTTGTTAGGCCGATATCAACTACCAACAGGAATATACTGCAGACATCATGCAAATCCCAAGATATCACACTACAGTATTGGCACAAGGTTCTTAGAACGTATGGGTACATCCTTAGAAGGAGGTTCAACACAGGGGAGAAATAGAGGCCACTGTCTAAAACTGTATAAAAGTGTCAAGACAATTCCCAGATAACATATGCCACTCTGGACAAAGAATAGTTGCATTCTAAATGTTTAGTGGAATAGTATTAGAAATTATTTAGTGCCAGGCTTTAAATTATTATAGAACCAGATTGTGTAGACATAGTAGAGAAGAAATACTTTTGCCCTAGCGGAGTAGTTCCAGTTCATTAAGAGGTACATGTGGCGTTCCTTTTCCTCACATAAGAGTTCCTTGTATGTTCTTTTCTCCTAGGAGGAGCACGCGTTGAAGAATATAAGTAGAGGAAGTCACTGAAATTGAAACTCACATGCAGGCAGCATTCCTCTAATGAAGAAAACATTAAGTTGGAATCATTTGCTGTGGGCACTGGCTATATTACTATTTTAGACAGGAGACTGTGAAGAAATATTTGATGCATTTCTAGGTTAGCTGCATTATCTGGCAACCACCTCCCCAGCAGCAAACTGTCTGGATGAGTTATAGCAGAGAAGAAGTGGGTAATCCAAGAAAGGTTAGAGCAAAATGTCTGTGTTATGAAAAATGTTACACAATACTTTGCTATTAATCTTGTCACAGCTGGAAGTATACTGCCCTGAAAGTGAAGCAGTCCAAAAGTGAGCATGACAGAGATGATCATTCATAATAGAAAGCTAGATACCCAATGAGGAGAATAAACTTTTTATAGCAATGAGATAGGGTGGCCATATGTACTACTTTAGAGAGGACAGTGCTATTTAAATGGCTGTTGGAGGATAGTCCTCTATTTGAACGTATCCTCTGTTTGATGGGCTGTCCAGTCCAAGTCTGGTTTAAAGTCAAAGAATCATAATGAGGGAAATCAGGGAGGGGCCTTGAAGTGGCCCATCAACAGGTAACACCTGGACAGCAGACTGAGCAGGCACACAGCTCACCTGGTCTTCCTCACTCTGGTGAGATGTACTGTATTTCTATTTAACTTATAGTAAGTATTTCTAAATTTCAATATGTGCATATACATTACAAATGTTATGCAAATTTGTATCATTTTGGTCCTCTTTGGGGGGTGATGCATTTCCTCCTTCTTTGGTACTGTGTAGGCCACCCAAATATAAGATGGCTGGATCAAAATTTGATTCATTATTCTACATGAATGAAGATGTTATTATATAAGATGCTTGGAAAGTATTTCTTCATTTCTGTACAGATTTTTTAATATGCTATTGGTAGGTAGTATCCTATTGTGCCCATGCACTTGTGAAGCCCACTGCTTGTGCAACAAGGCTTTGGCACTTCTAAAAGTAACCCAAAATTAATTGTTTTTAGAAGTGCCAAAACCCCATTTTTGCAAGTGGTGGGTCCCAGGAGTGCAACAGAACAGGCAGAAGCACAGCAGCCCCATTGGATACTGTCATGAATGACCAAGTATTTACATCTTTAAGGAGCTGAAAGGTACTTTGGAAAGTGGTCTGGTTTTCCCAGCTGTTACCTTCTAAAAGTGGACCTAAAAGGTAAAGGTGTTCCCAACCAGTCGTGTCCGACTCTAGGGTGTGGTGCTCATCTCCATTTCTAAGCTGAAGAGCCAGCGCTGTCCGAAGATGCTTCCGTGGTCATGTGGCTGGCATGACTGAACACCAAGGTGCACGGAACACAGTTACCTTTCCCACCAAAGTGGTACCTATTTATCTACTTGCAATTTCTTGCTTTCAAACTGCTAGGTTGGCAGGAGCTGGGACTGAAGACAGGAGCTCACTCCGTCACGCGGCACTCGGGTCTCGAACTGCTGTCCTGCCGATAGGGATGGACGAAAGTCCCTTACCTGTCTTTGAAGCTTGCTTTGCGGTGGGGGGGAGGTGCTTCGCTTCTCCTCCCGAAGTTCATGCGAGGGGGGGGAGGCGCCCTGCCTCGCCCGGCCGAAATTCAGGCCGGGTAGAAGCGCCCCGTCTACCCGGCCGCGAAAAAAACAAAAAAACAAAAATCACCCCCGTGATAGGCTACGTAACGATTAACGTAGCCTATCACGGCTAGATTTCCAAAGTCAGCCGTGATAGACTACGTAAATCGTCATGTAGCCTATCTAGGGATGGGGGAGAATTTCTCCCCGAAACTTCGGGGGGCCGAGTGCCAACGTATTCGGCCCCCCGAAGTAGTTTCGGGGAGAAATTCTCCGCCCCCCCGCCCCCCCCGGGATGGGTCTTACCTTTCCCGAATGTCCCTCCCGGCGGCGGGTCCCGGCGGCAGTTCGGCAGGTCTTCGTCAGGGGCAGGGGCGGCAGCCGGTCTTTCGACCGGCTGCCGCCGCCGACATTCCAAGAAAAGTAAAAAAAACGCCCCTGTGATAGGCTACATGACGATTTACGTAGCCTATCACGGCTAGATCTGCAAAGTCAGCCGTGATAGGCTACATAAATCGTCACGTACCCTATCACGGGTGACTTAAAAAAAAAAAGCGCGTATGGCTAATGGCGGCCCCCATAGGGAGCCGCCATTCGCGTTCCTTATTTGGTCCCTGTAGTCTTTGTAAAGATTTACGTAGACTACGGCGAAAATAAGGGCAACGCAAATAGCGTTGCCCTTATTTTCGCCGTAGTCTACGTAAATTTTTACGTAGACTACAGGGACCAAATAAGGAACGCAAATGGCGGCTCCCTATAGGGGCTGCCATTTGCGTACGCGCTTTTTTTTTTTCAAAGTCACCCGTGATAGGCTACGTGACGATTAACATAGCCTATCATGGCTGACTTTGGAGATCTAGCCGTGATAGGCTACGTTAATCGTTACGTAGCCTATCATGGGGTTTTGTTTTGTTTTTTACTGCCCTTGTAATGGTGGCAGCAGCAGCCGGTCAAAAGACCGGTTGCCGCCCCCGCCCCTGACGAAGACCCGACGAACCACTGCCGGGACCCGCTGCCGGGAGGGACATTCGTGAAAGGTAAGTCCCATCCCGGGGGGGGGGGCGGGGGGGCGGAGAATTTCACCGCCGATTTCGGGGGGCCGAATGCATTGGCACTCGGCCCCCTGAAGTTTCGGGGAGAAATTCTCCCCCATCCCTACCTGCCGACCTTCCGGTCTGCAGTTCAGCATCTTAACCACTAAGCCACCGTGGCCCTTAAAAGTGGACCTAGATGTTACCAAATACATGGACCTGCTGTCGAAAGTGCTAGTGTCCCTCCTCTCATGTCTGGTTTCCCCTTCTCTCCCCCATGTGAAGTGAGGATAATGTGACATAACATCATCACACTGTATATCACTCCCTATGGCAGCCAATGGAGTGGACCAGAGGGAGGAAAGTGCATAATATGGTGACATGAGTTGTTTTATTCCTCTAGGGAAAGGAACTGGACACAGGGCTGCTGTTTTTGGTAACATCTAGCTCTGTCCCAAGCATGAAATAGTTCAATATGTTGTATTATTTAAGGTATTTTTCTCAATTTTAAAAAATAATCTCAAGGCCGAAAGTCCCTTTTCTGGATGCCATCTCTTCCCGTATCTGCATGTCATACACTATCCATCTATCATAGGAAATTGAAACTAGGACTTGTCTGAACAGCCCTGTATATACTCTTTTGACATTTTATAAATAAATGCATAATGATAGGACAAACTAGCAGTAGCAATTTTGCTCTGTTAGGATTTGGACTGAAACAAACAGAAGCAATCATGTAGTTCTGTCATACAGTGAATTATAACTTTGGCCAGAAATGAACTGAACATGAAGAGATTCATATTTTGTTTCCTTATCCATCCCTCAAGACATCCTGTTCTCTTTATTTTTCACAGTCTCATTTTTCTATGCTTCAGATACCTATAATAATTCCATGTTGATGGATGCAAAAAGAAAGAAACAACAGTGACAAGAAAATGTATGGCATCCATTTGCAGTCAATATCAGTGAACCTTTCCAGTATTCTCCTGAGGTCAGTGAAAGGAAACTGCTATGTCACATTGTTCTTAATTTTCAAAAAGGGGTGAGATCCTGCAATAAGGACCAAAAGTGTAATGAGGGGAGCAGGGACAAAGAGGACATATCCCCACCCCCAAATCAAGATGAATAGAACTGTCTCTTCCCAAATATGTTTCTCCCCTGCCTGTCCTTGACAATAGTACTGACAAAAAGAACAATATCAACATCTCCTTTATCAAGACAGCACAGTTGCCAAGTTTTTCCTTGTGAAATGGGGCCATTGCTGGTAAGCCACTGTTCATAGTCCTTCCCATGGGAAGGAGACCTTTGTAGAATTCTGTTTTTAAAAAGAAAAAAACCCTGAACTTCAAGGGATCAAAGCTGCTGGTTCAGCACCCTGAGGAAAGTAGTAGTGGACCAATATCAGGTAGAGGTAGAAAAGGGGTGGAGTTACACTCTACAATTTTATTTTATTTTTTAGTAGAAATTAGCAGTATTGGTGGAAACTCCACCAACACTTAAATTGTGCTTACGTTTTCCCATTTTTGTTACTGTTTGGTGCTGTTGTTCACACACACACACACACACACACACACACAAACACACTGGTGTTCCTTCCCCCATTAAGATCCAACAGTGTACTAAATGACATCACAACACTATGCAGCCCAATCTGATGCGTAATGAAGAAGAATTCAGTAAAGGTAATGTAAATGAATCTTTTAAAATGAAGAAGTATTGTAGAAAAATGACCCCAAAGTGGAAACAAAAGTGCTGCCAAAAAAAGTCCCTCCCCCCCCCCCGCCACCAAAAAACGCAGGTAGCTTCAGCTCAGCTCTAAAAAGGCTCCCATGAATTTTGGGTGCGCTTGCTTTAAAAAGATACTTCATGGAGTCACAGCACTACGAGACTGTGGTGCCTTTGTCATCAGAACAGCTGCCTACTCAATAAAATTGGGGGGGGTGGACACATTCTCTTGCTTTGTGCATACATAGAAGAAATTTTAAGCACCTTTATATCTTTAAGGGCAACGTGAAGAACCTCAACATATGCATTGCAGGGTGGAATTCAGAACTGATGGAATTAACAGGGTAGCCTTCGGCACCTACCTGGCCTATGTGCCTTTGGAACAGCCATGTTCGTCACGCGTCCTCCGTCCTGAGGTTTGGGAGGTGATGCAGTAAACCTGCAAATCCCCGATTCAGATGGGGTGCTTGAGGTCAGGCTGTCTGTGTATTCATTCGTCCCTGCCGTAAGCTGCTCCGATGAGGTGTCTGATATGAAGCATTCCGTGATGGTAAACTTGGCGTGCCGCAGCTGTTCTTCCATCTTGGCATGTTCATATGCTCTCGCTAGCTCTTCATATGTGGAGGAGGCACTTTCTGTGGAGACCATGCTGCTCCTTGCTCGATCTAAACAGCCAAAGAAAAGGCAGGCACTTCAGGGAGCTCTCTGTTGGCTTTTTAATAAGCAAACAGTGCAAACATTACAGGGATGAGTTCATCTATTAACACTCTGTTCAGCCTGGGCAATAATATCATTATGAGAGGGCAAAGTAAAAAGGCCATCTTTTCCAGAGAGTTTTCTTGCTTTGCATCATGCAAATCGGATTTTATGTGCTGAGAAGGAAAACATGTATTTTGCAGGAAAATAGGTGTTAATGTTTCCCTTTTATTTCTTAAACAGCATTTTGTTTTCTTTCATGATTTCACTCTTAACAGCAAATTGAGTGTTTGTAAATATTTATTTACTTATGATGTTTATATGCTGCCTATAAAACCAATATGAAGGTATGGAGAGAGAGAAGCACAAAAATAATTGCAAAAATAATAACACTAATGATAAATATTAGATAGAAGTAGTAAATGAGTCTACAGAAAATGCACAGAGAAAAATACTTGTTTGCCCCTATTGCCTCATGCCGCAACACAGATTTCATTTGAGGCAACTCCTTGGGCTGCCTTGTATTTTATACCGAGTCAAAAATAATGTAAACTGCACATTTACATCCTGCTTTTATTTTGGCATCTTTTTGTTAGTTGCTGTAAGGTGTGAAGTGGGAGTCTAACACAGCCAGGAGTTATTTAATTAGTTTGTGTTTGTTTATTACATGTTTAAACCACCCAATAACTGAAGTTCTGTGGTGGTGATCAAATTAAAAACATAAAATAAAGATAATAAAAGAGGTCAAAGTTTTAAAAAGCAAGATAAAACCAGCAACAGCACATAATAAAACCAAAAGCCAGCAGCAAGGATAACATAGTGCAACAATTCATTCATTCATTCATTCATTCATTCATTCATTTCATTTCTATACCGCCCAATAGCCGAAGCTCTCTAGGCAGTTCACAAGAATTAAAACCACAAAGTACAACATAAAACCATATAAAATATGAAAGCTTAAAACTGCAATATAAAAGTACAACCAGAATAAAACCTAGCAACAATGCCAAGATCTAAAAGAACTAAAAAAATTCTACAATGTATGGGAAAATAAAAAGATTTTCATCTGGCATCAAAAAGACCATAATGTAGGTGCCAGGCAACTCTCTCTGGGGAGAGCATTCCATGGACGGGGTCCCACCACTGACAAGGCTCTCTCTCTTATAGCCACCCGCTTTGCCTCTCCTCAGCTGACCACCTTAGGCTCCAAGGAGGTAAATATGGGAGGACTGTCTCTGATGCCTTCAGCAAAAGAACGGAGCAGAGGAGGGACAAGGGCTAGGAGCTTGGATGGCTGGGTGGATTAAGAATTGAGTTTCTGGCTCCAAGGAGGTAAATATGGGAGGACTGCCTCTGATGCCTTCAGCAAAAGAACGGAGCAGAGGAGGGACAAGGGCTAGGAGCTTGGATGGCTGGGTGGTTTGAGAATTGAGTTTCTGGCAGAAGTGTTGCTTTCAACTGATCAAAGCAGTTGCCAGGACTCTAAAATGTTCTTGGACAGAACTTGGGATGGACTGAATGGTGGGTGTGGGTGTGAGAGCGAGTTGCATGTGATTGTGTGCACGTGTGTGCGTGTGCCCAGATGTGTAGCCCCCAACATTCCAGCAGACACCTGATGTGGCCCTCAGAGCTGACAGGGTTGTTCACCCCTGATACACATGAAGGGAATGTTGAGCATGATGTGAACTAATTTAGGCTGCAATCCTATACCCACTGCATTCGAAGCAAGCCCCATGTTACACAATGGGACTTACATCTGTGTAGACATGCCTAGGACTGCACAGTTAAGAGATTTCCATAGTACAATAACAAGAGCAAAATTCAATTGTCTGGCTTTTCCTTTTAACAGCATTATTGGGGTGAGGGACTCCTTAGAATTTAATTTTCCCAGTAGAATCAGTGTTATTTTAGGTATTGACGCAATCATATAAAAATCATTTAAAATGCCTTGTACTGAAGCTAGCTATTATCATGATAGTTCAGTAATGATGAAATGTCTTAATATGTCTCCCAGTTTGCTCCCAGGTGAAATTGCCTGGCTTGACTGTACCCAAACAAATAATAAGGCTTCCTGGTGAAATGTTTTGAAGGCATATCTGTGTACCTACTGGAGTGGGCCTTCCATCCCTTCCAGCTATTGAAGTCTGGACAGAGCTTCCAAATTGGCTTTAGATGGCTCTTTTGATTGACATTTGGTACTGTCACTTCAAGTGAGAGGGCTCATTATTGCTTACCATCTCAGTTCTGCTGTTCTCAGGTGGCCCAGAAAGGTAAGTCTACGTTCCTATAGACCAGACTAGCTCATTTCTTCATTCATATTTAGTAACTTCTATGAATTGTTTTAGTTCTAGATGAAATCCACTCAGAAGGGCCTATTTTTTCACAGAGGTTACAAAGTATGTATGAATAACAAAAGACTTTAGTCTAAAAATAACAGGAGCCAACCCGCCAAACACAATGCTTCACTAGAATTCTGGGCACAGAATCACAATGGTTTCTTCCAAATAAAACAAACGTTTTTAATCACTGAGAAACTATAGACACAGGGCCACATTCATCATCACATAATATATTTTACAAGTAAAACCCCAGCCTAATCACAAGTAGTGTCATGGTTTTGTTATCCAGTGCAGAGGTGCATAATATGAAAACATATGCCTATCTTGCCATCTCTCATTGATTTCTTTAATATTTCTGCAATTCAGGACAGGAAGATGTTTTACATACCTCATGAGAACTTGATCGGGGGGTGGGTGGGATTTAGGTATACTCGTACCCTGGCAAGCATGAGAAATAGAAAAAAAGCCATACTGCAGAAGACTATAGGAGCCCCATCTACATGAACCATTTGCCCCAGTGCCGCTTCGAAGGGAAGATCTTTGCGACAGATGACACAGACCACACTTCGCAGCCCAATTGCGATTTTCACGGAGAAATCTGGGTTTTCTCAGAGTCCATTTGCTGTGAACTTCTCACTTCTCAGGTTCACTGTGGGGGGCTGAGCTGTCTGTCCCTTCCTTGGATTGAAATCGCAGTGAAATCGCAGTGTTGTTAGTGATGCCCCTCCCTGTTCCTCCTTCACAGCTCCACAGTTACAGAGGCATGAAGAGGCGGGCTGGTGGAAGCCGGGCTGACTGGTGGAAGGGAAAGTAGCCTGGGGCGGGGCGGGGGGTGAGCAGAGGGACAAACATGTCTACTGGGAAGTAACTCATTGCCTTCAGTTCCACGGTGCTTCCTCTCTCACTTTAAGTATGGAGCTTGAAAGTGGAAACATGCAGCTACAAAGGAACACAGCTGAGAAACGCTGGATGCCTGTGGATTCAAAGCTGCGCCATTGAGAAAGGGTGGGTTCCAGGGAGGAGGATTTTCATAAACATGTACTCAGAAGCACTTCATGCTCTCAGTGCCGGCTCAGTCTCTGGAGGCAGCGGCTGCCAGCTTGCCTGCCTCAGAAATGTGCAGGGTTTGTTATGAACGTCTACTCGCAAGCAAGTCCAACATGCTAGTCACGCACCCTCCTCCCCAGCTCCGTGCTCTCTGCTCTCCCCAGCTTGGGAAGCTTGCTTGAACCCTCCCATCTACTGCCCCAGTTGTTAATTCGCAGCGCTAATACTGCACAGCTCCTACCGAGCAAACAATGAAATCGGTGCCATGTAGGTGTCAGGATTGCCCCTGTTGCCTACTGAATTCTCCAATAGCCAAAATCAACACTCAGACAAAAGGGCTGCTTTCCAAGACTTTAATTCCATTTATCCTAAATAGGCATACAGATGCTAATTGTTTGAGACTCAGAAAAACTACAAAGCAGCAGCCATCAAGGGGTTTCTAAGGGTTAGGATGTCAGTTGATCTCCTTTTCGGGAAAAACGTGGCAACTCGTGACAAAACGTGACATCGAGCCAATTGGGCTGAGCGCCGAAGCTCGGCCCTGCGATCTCTCGCTTGTGCCTGCATCTGCGCCTCACGTCTAAAAGTTCAGGTTGTCCCTCCCTTTTCATGCCTGGTTCACTGTCGCTCCCAGGGATGTGAGAAGGGGGGGCTCCCCCTCCAGCTGCGCCTCTGAAGTCTGAGAGAGTTCCTCCCCCATGAATTGTATCTCCTCCTCAGAATCAGGGCTGCTCTATGGGCTCAGATACAACCCTGACAGTAGGTGCAGCCAAGGACAGGGCTAGAGAGGTTGGATTGTATTTCATGTGTGTGATGCTTATCAATGGTGATGGGGAAGGGTTGAGAGGACCATTGAGAACAGTGGAGCACAATGGGTTGTATCCAACTGTGCCCATCTGCCAGTGGAACTGACGGAATGGATTCCCTTTCCCCCCTGCACCCCCCTGCAAATCTGCTCTATGGGGTGGAGGACAATCTGGGGCAGTTTTGAGGGGATGCAGGCAGGAGGAGAGGAAGAGGAAGTTCTGTTGCATGAAAAGTTTGCTCATAAGACATTGCCTAATGTCCATGTGATTTCATCTGGCCTTTAGCAAAAGAATGTCCATTCACTCCAGTGGGACATGCATTAGATCTTAGTACACAGCATTCTCTTCCATACTTTAACCACTTTTCTGTCAAATCCCTGTAGAAAGATTGATCAGAAGCAACTTATCTTATTATACCTCAAACTTTAAAATCATTCCACGGTGGATGCATCCATTTTCCCAGATGCTTAAAACTGGCTCATCCTAGTCGCTGCAGTTTTATGCAGCAAGTTCACATATTTTCCCCTTCAAACTCAGGAAGTTTCACATACCAGAAGAATATATTAGCAGAGAGAGTGACATAACAAATAACATTCCACTCCCTCGTGCACACTGTTCTTATTGTCTTAAGTGGCTGGTGACTATATGACTACAGTAGGACAAAACTAGATGTGATGATAAATGTGACTCTGCATTTAATGTGCATGTATTTAAAAATGCAAATAGCAGCCACAGGGCTATGGGAGTGGGGGAATTATAATTATTGGGATCACAGGAGGCATGGGGGTGGGAACTTAACCCTTTCCTGCTCTGATACAACTCCCACTGAAGTTGTCAATGCCCACTGGTGACAATGGGGGATTTCCTTCCAGTGCAAACAGCACCTTCAGAAGATGAATTTTCTTCAGGACTGCAGCTGGGGAGGAAAGGGTTAAATTCCTCATCCACACCTGCTGCAGTCCTCGTAATTATCAGCTCCCACCCCCAGCTGATGCTGTTTGAATTCTTAAAAACCTGCACGTTAAATGCACAGGCATATTTATGGCCATGTCTAGTTTGACACTTAGGGTGTTTCTACATTAAGCAAAAAACCCATAAAAACCCACATCCTTTCCGGAGCCTCCTGCTTTTGGTTTCTTTGCAGGATTAGGAAGGGCTCCTTTACATGGAAGCCACATGGTTTGACCTGAGGGAGTGCCTTCCTCCCTCCCCGGACTGTGTGCAAAGGATCTGGGGGGGGGGGGTCTTGTTTTTGTAGCTTAACTTCTGTTGTACTCTTTTCTTGTAGCCCCCAGGAAACCTATGACTTACTTCTGAGTAGACATAAGATCACCCTGTAAGTCTGCAACCCTCGGCATACTTACGTGAGAGTAAGCCCCACTGAACTTAATGGGGTGCTCTGAATCAACAGAGGACGTTGCTTCTGAGCTTGGTGAGATGGGGGATCAGATGTGACTCCCTTTGTTGCAGGGAGGCATTTTACCCTCTTCTCCCTCTAACTGAGAAATGTGCTCAAGCATTTACATGGCAGGCACCTGGGAATCGAGGAAAGTCCTTCCTCAGCAAGACTTGAGCGGAAGCAGAAGTTGCAATTAGAGGGCAATTCTTGCCCTCACACCTGTCAAATCTGCTCCTGTATGCCCCACAGCCATCTTCAATGCCTTCATCATCCTGATCATGCACACGCCCAGCAACCGAAAACAAACACCCTCAGCAGGCAGAGAGAGCGGTTTCTCCCACTACTGGAGAATTTCACAGGGAGGTCATGGCACTCCTGTTCCGTGGGCTGGAAAAAAGTACCACATTTATTGCATTTGGGGAAAACATGGGATAGGCTGGGGGAAGTTGTGGGAGACACCCTGGAGGGTCATGGTGTCATCTGAAGAGCCCACAAACTTCTGTGAGAGAGCCATCTCAATAGCAGGATAAAAGCTCCATGTGATGAACCCCTTAGGAGCATGCCTCTCTTTAAGAAAAAGAAGTTAAGATCAAATATCCTAAATCAAATTAAGCAAAGTATCTCTTCTATTGATAATCTGGTCTTGAACCTGAAGTCTAGGAGGAAAAAGATGTTACCTGTATCTTGTGATGGACTGACACTGTAGCTGTCACTTTCTTTATCCACAGACCCTGCAGCCCTGGGGGTTGGTAGCCTCCAGTCTGTTGTTAAAGTGTGAGCAGATATAGTGGGATGGGGTCTGTTGAGAGTCCATTGGCTAGCATATCTGTTCCGAGCCGTTGGTCCAGTCTTTGCATTCCTTCTTGTTGTGGGATCTGCAATTAAAACACAGAAATATTTGAGCACTTGGATTAGTCAATAAAAGAAGGAAGAATATGGCTGAAAAAAAATGAAATTGGAATTACTGCTAAGACATTGAGTCTCAGTACGAAAATGAAATACCAGTGAGGCTGATCTGTCACCAAATACAACTTCACACCATTCTCTACTAGCACCTAGGTTATATGCACCTATCTTATATGTATAACATAAAGTTCACCAACAACAGCCTCTCCTGGACAGGGATAGCTTGGCCACAGTGGTACAGGCACTAGTAACCTTAAGACTGGATTACTGCAATGCGCTCTAGGTGGGGTGCCCTTAAGACTGCTCCAGAAGCTGGAGCTAGTTCAGGACATAGCAGCTCGGCTGTTGTCAGGAGCTGCCCCCTTTCAGCATGCGACTTCTTTGCTGAGGAAACTGCACTGGTTGCCTATTCACTACTGGGCCAGGTTTAAGGTTTTGGTACTAGTGTACAAAGCCCTAAACAACGTGGGACCAGGACATCTGAAAGAGCTCCTTCTCCCTTACCAACCTGCCTTGTCACTGAGGTCATCAGAGGGCATGCTCCTGGTGGTTCCACATGGACCTGTGGCCCGATTGGAGTCCACCAGTAGAAGGGCCTTCAGTGTGGTGGCCCCCTTCCTTTGGAACTCCCTGCCCCTGGAGGTCAGGCAGGCACTAACACTGTTGCTTCTGGCACCTCCTGAAAACAGTTCTGTTCCAGGAAGCATTCCTTAAACGACCAGCCATGGTTTTTATTGGCATTTGTTTTTAACAATTTTAATATGGTGTTTACTCTTTTATCTTTTTTACTATTGTACTTCTTGTGTTTACCACTCCGGAATCTGTTTGGATGGGGAGAAGTATAGAAATGTTGTAAATAAATAAAATATGCATTTCAAAGTATTTTTGCAACTTTATTTATTCAGTTTCCTTTTTATGACTTGGTTGCCAAGCTAGTGCTCATTTTTGTGTTATGCAAATAAAGCATTCTTTGCATACTTAAAAAAAAAAGCCATTATCCTGAAATCAATAATTAAGGCATTGTGCTGCAGTCTCAATGGCTGTAATTCCCATTTCCTCATTTTTTTAAAGAGTGGGTGGGTGTGGATTTGGTGAAAATAAAATCAACATTAAAGCAGCATGAAAATATTTCTCTTCTGAACCATCTAAAGGGGTGTTACTGTTACTGGGGAGTAACAATTAAAATATACATTCAAATTTATTAAAAAGTTATCTGCTTTTGATAAAAATAGCAAGGTTGTTCCTTTATATTATTTTGAGATGGGGAATTTAAAAAAGGAGTCAACTAACAATAAATCATCATAAATATAAGGCTTATTCATGATTCATCCATTCACATAGACAGACTGACAGCTTTTTTACTTACAAAGCCATTTAAAAATGCAAAGTGTCCATATTTTGTTCGCTCTTTGAGATTAAGGCAATACCCAGCATAAAAATAAAAAGACATTCAGCAATAAGCATGGTGTCCCATCTTTTCTGTTGAGTGAAGACAATAATTAGATGAATAGCTGAGCACAACAAAACTAGTCTCCAATTTAAGGGGATGCTGCAGTTTTATATATTGATTGTACGATGTGTTTTGTAAACTTCATACAATCAGTGCCAAAGTGTTGGGAAATATGCCAAACATTAACAAACTATACTGGGTTTTAGTCAAAATGAAAATCCTTAGAATGCTATATTACTGAATATATTGTTTGAACAATGGGATATATATATATATTCAGAGCCAAACAGTTTGGAAATATTCCAAACATTGGAAAACTTATTGTACTCTGAAAATTTAAAAAACTCATAAAATTGGGCAGTATCCAAGTCAACTCTAGTGCTAACATAAAATACATCACACTAGTGTAACCTACTTCTAATGCAAGAGCAATAGCTTTAGTTGGCATGATGGGTTTCCCCAGAAAACCCATCGCACCAGCTAATGCTATTGGTGTTGCACTAGAGGTTGCTTATGCTATTACAACATAATTTACGTTAGACCTGGGGTGTCATCACATGAGGCAGAAATCCGGCACCCCTACCAGGCTTTCTTCTTCTGGAGTCTTTCCGGCATCATGATCAGCACAATACACGTGACTCCCCCTTTTGTTTTGTTTTTTGGCCATTTCCCTTGTGTGGAAGTTCCCTATGTTCAGGTATACAGCCACTAGATGGCGCTGCAACATTCTGGCAATGTTGCGCATTCCCAGAATTACACGTCCTCTTTAATGGAGGTGGAATTTATTACTACATTATCAATGAGTCAAATCATTGTAGATAAACCTAAAAAACCTTGGGAGGGGATGACAATGTCATGAAAAGGACTCGCAAACTTCCATGGGTGATCCACCACAAGTGCACGAAAGCCTCGTGTGATGGAGCCCCTGCTGTCAGCTTAGCTAGTGACCTCCTTATCCGGTAAACAATATTACAGCATAACAGTCTTACACAACTTAATAGTGAATTACATTGCAATCTCCCCCACCACAACCTATAAAACCTATAAGAAAACCTATAAAAACCAGTACAGATGATGGCAGATCAACTTGTATTGGTTGGGAAGGGAATCAACAGGAACACAATACCCAACTATTGTATTTTACTTGGAATATAAGAGCCTTTCCAATGGAACCTCCCAAAGCAATTTTTATTCAACACAGTAAAGTAGTGCTAGCTCTGATCGAGCACCAGTACAGCGCATCCCATCTCCACATTATCTGGGGGGTACATGCGTTAGCAGGACAAGGAGAAATGATCTTGCTGCAGAGCAATAGCTTGCTGCAATATTTTTACGCATCCAGGGAAAGGGTGTGGCCTAACCACGGAAAGAGAAAGCACATCACCTCCAAAGAAATGGGGTGAAAAGACAAGCATCAGGGTTTTTATTTGTTTTAAAGAGTCGGCTGTTCATTCCATGACTGAATGGTACATTGGGAGTTTGCGACCTTTGTATTAAAATGCATTTTATAAAACTGAACACTAGAGAAATGTTTCAAAATGATCACCCATTGGCATGTGTTGTGGAGAAGAGAGGCTTGCATTTCCCAGAACAGTGATGTTGAAGGCATTGCTCTACTCATGGCATGAAGCCCACAAAGTTCTCAGCATCATAATAAAAAATTTGCTGAGGTGGGGGGAAGTCATCAAACAGGTCTGATAACTGCAGCAGATATTGCTAGATGATCAAAGTTAAGGGATTCACTAGATTAGCATGAGGAATGATTTGGGAGAAAGTAAAGGGAAGTGGGCAGGAAGAGGATCAGGACAAGATAAGAAGAGGTCTGAGTGCTACAGAACTTTACTTCCTGGAGAGGGAGTTCTGAAATACTAGGCAGTCCGAGAAAGGGAGGGGGTCAAATTACAGTAGATAAATAATTAAGGGAACAGAAATAACATAAGAAATGGGGCATATAAAAGCATCAAAGAACAGCAAAACATGGAACATCCCCCCAAAACATGTAATAGGTGTTACAACTGTGCGCTGAATATATGAACATTCCCCACAGGACCTTTTTTGTCTGTTTGCAAAATCCAAAAGAATGCTGAACGAATGCATATGAGACAGAGAAGCACATACTCAAAGAATGCATATGAGACAGAGAAGCACATACTAGGTTGACCCTTTACTTCTGTAAAAATGAAAATTACATGTTGTGACTTTACCAGGGGCCCATCTATACCCAACTTTTACTCTGGGGCAGGTGTGACTTGAGGTCCCTCATGATAGATTACATAGTTGCCACTTTGCAGCCATCCTCGGTTTTCACTTGGAAAATGCAGAGTTCCAAGGAGTTGTTTTGCTGCGATGTTTTTCATTTGCTACGGGTTTCTCCACGCTTATGAGCTGTCTGTCCCTTCCCCAAACCAACTTTGCATTTTGCAGCGGGCATGTTGTAGGCGTGCGTAGTGCTGGCGTCACTCTATGACGACCCTTTACTCCCCCCCATCCCTTCGCAGCTGTGCAGTTAGAGGCACAGAGGGGCGTTTTCATCTATTTAATCACGTTTGTACATTTTTTCAGCTTCATGTCTTTGCAACGGTTGATTTTGGACTCAGTACCCAAGTGTTGGCGGGGGGGGGGTGTCTTGGGGGAGGAACAACATCACTCCGGCCACCATTTTGGAGCAATGGCTAGGCACACAGCGCTCATGCTTATGAGTGCGAACCATCGCAAGAATCTCAGGCTGGAGAACTGACAAACTGATGGCGCAGAAATGAAGGATCACAAAACACCCACTTTTTACCTAAAAAGGGATGGAAAGACACAGCAGAGCCCCTCTAATACAAAACGACACTGAAGTGTTGCACCCCCACACTCACGGGACTGCACACCTGCGCATTTCAGTATAATGGCAAAAAAAAAGAGGGCACGGCAAGTCTGTCAGGGAAGCGTGCAGTACATTGCGAGTGTATCGCAGCGCATGTTGATTCGAAGCCACATTGCTGCGCAGTGACGGGGTGGGGTGTGAAAGCGGTGCCATGTAGATGGGGCCCAGTTCACAGAGGAGAAGCTGGAATCTCATGCAAACTTGCAGCTCAAAAACAATGCCAGTTGTTGTTGTTTTTTCCTGCAGGAGTGAGTGGCTGGCCAGTCATCAGAAGTGATTAATATTTTTCACATGGATTCGAGACTAGAGGTATGTTTACTCTGAAATTTCCTCTGGGATTTTATCATAATATGAACATTGTGGCATGATATTCATTTTGATTTAAACCGTTCAACAAATTGTCTTTCATACTTACTTGTTCCTGGCCGGGCATCAGACACATCCACCAGGGGCCCAGTGGCTTGTGAGACAGACTGGTAATGTACTGTGTGAGTAACAGTCAGTGATTTCTGTTTTGATGTCTCTCCAAAATCAGCATCAGTTAACAAGACTGTAGATCTATCATCTGTGGGAAAGGAAATGATAGAGGTAAAATTCTGATACGGTGTCTCATTTTGACTGATCTTTTAAGAAGAATTAAGGAACATTGCTTCATTATTCTTCATTATGTGAATTAGAAAGCAGCATATGATTCAATAACCTAATTAATTTTGTCTTTGCTTTTATCCAGAGCTTAAAGGTTAAAAAGCCATCAAGGTTACTGCTATGATTATGGAAATTAAAGCTAGCTCTTCCCCGCCTCCAAAAGGGCCAGTGATCAGAGCGGCTGAGCACCTTCCAGCAGTGGTGCTCAACACCCGCACCCACGGCCTTTCCTGACGGACGGGGCAGCAAGGAGAGCGTCCGGTAAGGCACCACTGCTGGAAGGTGCTTGCACTACCTCCTAGCAGTGGTACCCAACACTTTCTGCCCACCAGCCTTTCCCTGGGGGGGGGGGGGGGTGGGCTGGCAGGAAGCATGCTGGATTGAGTGCTGCTGGAAGATGCAGCAGCACCCAACCCTTTCCCACCCCATTGGTATTTTCCATGGGAAGGGCCACTGAGGAGAGCTGCCAAGTGGGTGCCGCTGCTAGAAGGCACTCGGAGCATCTCCCAGCAGCAGTGTCCAACCCTCCCCTGCCTGCCTTTCCTGTACTGGTGGAAATATTTCTTGATAGAAAAGCAAGTGCAAGTCTTCACTTACCTTCCACTCCAGGGATAATTATAATATTGTTCCTGTTATTCAGTGGAACCTACCTGCATTTCCTATTTTAACAGTATCAGTATCAACTCACTCACCCACTGTGGAGTATAGTATCTCTTTACTATTACGAGACAACAAATCAACAAATTCACCAGTTTATGGGGCAAATGCTCTTTCCTTCTGACTAGAGTTGATAGTGTGTGTGTTTTTTTCCTTTTAAGCTATAATTAGATACCGAGTGTTATGAGCAGGGGGAAAAAATAAGCAGCTAAGTGGGAGGCAGAAAATAAAAGATGACAATGGTCTCTTCCAACCCTACAGGAGTTAATGGTGATCCACCCTCTGATACAGAGGTTGTACAAACAATCCATTTCTATGCATGGCACAATCGGGTTGTACATGTCAAACCTTCATCTTCATTGCTGTGATCATTTCCAGATATTCTTAATAGCAGAAAACTATGGGGAACTCCAGCGGTGAAATACTGTATGGTTTTTAAATATACATCTAGTCAGACTGGAAACCCTGCATAATAATACCAGAGCTATATTTCTGCCCCCAAAGGCCCAGTGATGAACAAAGTGCTCCACCCGGGCAATAAGAGGAGCCCCTATTCAGATTGGGAAAAAAACCTCTGGGCAGTGAGTCACATGGAAACCTGCCCAAGGCCTGGCTAGCTGCTCTCTGCTTTGGGCTGGTTCTCATAATCGCAGTTATATAAGCTACGGTGGCCCACGGTGTGTGTGTGCTGCCATTTTGAATATTCAGGCCATGACTGCAGCTTGTCATGTCATCCAAACTTGGTGAAAGTCAGTTGTTGTCATGGTTAACAACCACCCACAACCTTAAAGCAGTCCATGAGTTCTGGGTGGTTTGTTAACCATGCCATCAATCCACTCTCGCCGGGTTCGGACAACACAACAAGCCGTGATCGTGGCTTGAATATTCAGATGTCAACTGGCATGTGCCAACACACACCGCAACCCACCTGTAGTGATTGTGCAAACCCAGTTATTGTGTTAGACAGCCTGTTACAGAGGCACTTATCTGATTGCAGCAGTTGAAAGGGTAGCAGCATCTGCAATACAAACTCTTGGTACCCAGGGATGGAAAAGTCAAGAGTAAAACACACACACATCCCATCCACAAAACCCTCAGGGATAAAGTTTGGCAGAACAGAAGCAAATTTACGAAAAATAGAAACAAAATGTGTATGGTAGCGATTTTTAAGGTGAACCCTGCCTTCGGTGTGCCTTCCTAAGGGGTGGATCATTAGGAGTTCTCTCCTCCCACTGGAGGCACTGGCTCACCTCTTCTGAGAATCTGGTTTAATTAGGGGAGCTGCCAGTTCTCCGCATGTATGAAATTCTGATCCAGGGAGAGAAATGTGTCAGGATGTTCTGACAGCAGGATCAATATGTCAATGAGGTATTAATGACAGAAGGCAATAACGTGATGGTGGTCCTAGACTAGGACTCATTCAGTGACACTTCCCTGTCAGTGTTGCTGATCCCCAGAGAGGGAAAACTGCTGCCATAGGAAATTCCAACATGGTCATCCATCCATAATGTGATTTCACTATTTCATGTTACCAGTGCAGTCTGAGATTGTATGTATTTATGTATGTATGTATGTATGTATGTATGTATTTCATATACAGCTGTGGGAAGAAGGAGCCATTCAATCTGGGTAATGCATGAATTGGACCTAAATTGGTTGTATCCCAAGATTTCCACCAGTGAGCAGTGACTTAGGCTATAACTGCCTTCCCCAACTTGGTTCCCTCCAAATGTTTTGGACTTCAACTCCCATCAGCCTGAGCTAGCATGGCCAAGGGTCAGGAATGCTAGGCGTTACAGTCTGAAACATCTGGAGGATACCAGGTTGAGGAAGGCTGGGCTATAAGCTGCCTCAGCCTTTTAATAGTGGAGTTCCCTTTTCCAAGCTAGGTATATGTCTGAACCACCTCGACCATGTTCTTTGCAATTTTCCTCTTAATAACTTTTCCACCCCATGAAAAGGAAATCCAAGAGATTTCCTATTCTTCATATATGTTGGATGAATGCTGAGTTTTTCCCTTAGAATATTTTCTGTTCTATCCCTCTTTAGGCTGCAATCGTATGCACACTTACTTGGGGGTAAGTAACTGGGACTTACTTCTGAGTAAACATGCATAAAAGTTTACTACACTTCTTTACTACTTACAAACACTCAACAGCAGAAGACAGAACAGTCTTCAGTTGCTTCCCCTCCCCCTGCTCCCAATTGCAACAAATTATGCTTTAAAAGAAACAACACAAAGCTCATACGATCCAGTTGTTGCATAAACCAACCTCAAGAGCCTATTGATGGCTTACCAATGGTCTCCATTGTGTCCCTCTCTTCAATCAGAAGCTGAGCTCTGGGAATATCTATATGCATTCTCAGTGTCTGCTGTTGCTTATTAAGTGTGTCAGATGTCCTTGTATTCTTGCTAGGAATAAAAAACACATCAAACAAAAAGGGGGATACATCTATTAAAACCAAATAAAGACATTACTTAAATGTCACATTATTTTAGAAGAATTTCAGATTACTTTAGTCTCTTATCCACTAGTTCTTTCAAGTAAATAAGCTGCATTCATTTAAAGCAGGAGGCAGGAAGTTTAGAAAAAATAGATGAGCACAGAAACTATAAAGCCTTCCCTTGAGATTCTTTGTAAATAATACAGTCTTATGAAAGCAGTTCATGAAACGGCTATTTCTCCCCACCTTCCATTTCTCAAAGACAGAACTAATTATCCCTTCAGCCAATCAGAAGGAAGGTGGGCATTATGGCATGGTATTCTTACTCTATCTGATTGGCACTGATGGGCAAAACAATCCTAACCCCCAAATCCAGCTTGCTGGAGGGGGCTAGGATTAGATGGAGGAACCCTTCTGCATCTACAAGCCTCCACAGGCTGAGAGGAGCATTGCAGGTAGGTTGGTGGTGGTGGTGTGTGTGGTGTTTCATTGCCACTGCATCCACAGGGAGCTACCAACAGCAGTGTTCCTGCCAGCAGTAGCATGCGGAAGGATCCAAAACAGGGCATTCTGTGATCAGGACAGAACTGGCTTTGGATCTGCTGGATCAAAAGCCACTTAGTTCCCCCTCGCCCCCAAGAGGGGCCCAATCCAACCCCATCAGCTATGCCAGCCTGGAGGTGCATAGCTACCCCCCCCCCAACTGCTTTCAGTGGAGGGGGAATTTAGTATAAAAAGATCTGTTGGGCTGAAAAGCTTGGCATTCCCTCCCCACCCCTCACACACCCTTTCTTCCCTGACAAGTGCGAGCTGGGCCTCGCAAGGCTTGGGATGAGGTGGTAGAGTCACTGCTTTGCTCCTCCTAAACCTCACTCAGGATTGCACCGTTAAATATTAATCAACATAGAAACTGGACATTTAAAAGTGGTTATTTATTCAAGTTTTTGTATGGATTGCAATAATTGCATTAGGCTTGCTGTTCTCCTGGGTTTTGCTCTGTAGAAACTCTCTCTCTCTCTCTCACACACACACACACACACACATGCATGTGTGTGTGCGCGTGCGTGCACACACACACACACATATATATATACATACATACATACATATATATAAATGAAAGAAGAGCAATCACCATGCCTGTTTCATTTTGGAACAGACATAAGAAACAATTAGTGTATTACCACCGAAGCTATTACATTCTCATTTTAAAATTTGTGTACTGGAAAATTACCCTTGGAATGAGCTATCACCTAAAAGTAAGGCAGTAAAGTTGTAGCAAATCCATACCAGGTACGCAATGGTTAGTAAGTATCTCCATAAAGTCATAATGTTGATCTGTATAAGAAATCAGCATGAACACAAGATGGGCGTAGGGCGTGGGAGAGATGCAGAGAACTTTTGTGAATGTCATATGTAATGGGTCAAGTAGTCATATTATGGCCATAATTCCCAATCTGTATTTTTCATATCAAGAACTCAATCTATTTTCTTTCTGACCTTGTTTCTTGTTAGGCCTTTGCTCCTCTAACTATACCATCCAGTACATGAAAGTCTCTTGCACCCTAATTGGGTGCACCCTCATTCTCCTTTACTGTTCCCAATGAATGGAACTTTCTCTCTTCATGTGTATCCCTCTCTCTATTCCTTCAAATCTCACCCCAAACTCACATTTTTCATGTTTAACCCCTTAATCTGCATTCCCAAGTTTATCAAGAGGTAAGTTCCTAGTCCTACATGTTTAGCAGTGTATAAGTTATTCCTGACTTATGCCCTCTCGGTGGGATAGAATTGCTCTCAAATCCCCATGCACAGGTAGAACACAACACTATGTTGGTAGAAAAAATGTACATGAGTGTAGCAACATTCTTTCACTGGTGGGACTCTGTGGCCAAAATAACCCATATATTGGCAGGACTCTGTAACCAGAAAAGCAGGGCGGTGGTGGAACTGAGCGAAGTTGGAGGAATGGAGGAGAAAATGAAGTCAGTCAGAACTCTATGGTCATGTAAGGGTCCGTCCCACCCCCAGCAACGATGTGACATTTTGACTGGAAAAGAAGGTGCAAGTTAAAAACCCTCCCACTGAAGCCAGTGGAGAGGCCAACTGACTGCACGCCAAGCTCCCCCTGCCCTTCTCTACCGCCTCGCTAGTGGAGGAGAGGATTCTGACCAGCCTTGCAGCCCATGATGGCATGCCACTGGGAAACAACAGATCTCCTATATCAAGACACGTGGCATGAAGCCACATCATCCTGCCCCCACATCTGTAGAAGCAGGAGCTGAATTTGGCCATGGAAATTTTGGTGATGGGGCAATCTGCAACAAACGCTACGTGGGAATGCTGAGTGCACACTAAGGACTACGTGGGACAGCTGAGCTTGGACTGTTGTGGACGACAGATGTTGCTTCTATAGCAGGCACCCATGAATTCACTTTCCTCACTGAGACAGTCAAAGCAGGCCTGAAATGATTCTCCACAGGTTTAAACTGAAAAGTGAAACCCGACTTTTCCTGCTGGATTGTTTTAGGGCCAAACCACCTTGCAGCACGCCTGACTCGCTATGCAGAGAGCTCCAGGATACCTTCAGCTCTGGGCAGAGCGGGGTATTTGTGGCCTATATTTACCAAATGTAACTGCCAAATGTGGGTTCATGCAGGTGTTACTGTTACATTTTTATTGTATTTTAATGTGTTTTTGACATTTTAATCTATTCTCCACCTTGAGTGCCATTTTTTTGGTAGAAAGGCAAGGTATAATAATAATAATAATAATAGAACACTACAAACACCCACCAGCAAGCAAGTTGAAAAAGAAATGAAGGTCAGTTGAGTAACATTTGTCTTCCCAGAAGCCTTTGTGACAAATATTGTTGATTTTTTTTTTAAGACTCTCAGTTGTTCTGGCTTTTGAGTGAAATGAGAGCAGGAAGCTATATTGGCCTGACTTTGGTTCTGTGCTCCAGAATGCTGCCCTGCCTTATAAAGCAAGTCATAAACATCCACAAGGAACCTCAGTGCCACTCCTGCAGCTGGGGCTGCAAACACAAAGCAGCCCACTGGTAGGGATGTCAGAGGATTCTGTCATGGATCTCAGTGGGGCCGAATGCCAGTGCATTCGGCCCCCCGAAATCCGTGGCGGAATGAAGGCCCCCCCCGCCCCACCACCCCGCAAGGCGCGCGAAACAGAGCACTCACCTGGTGCTATTCGTGCTGCTTTGCGAATGGTGGCCACATCTGCGGCCGCCATTCGCTTTCCCATTTTTGCCATGATAGGCTATGTAAATACTTACGTAGCCTATCATGGCTAACGCAGGGATGCCATTTGTGTCCCTGCGGAGGCCATGATAGACTACGTAAATATTTATTTACGTAGCCTATCACGGCAAAAAAAGGGAATGCAAATGGCAGCCGCCATAGCCGCCGCCATTTGTGCCCCTGTTTTTTTGCCGTGTTAGGCTACATAAATATTTACGTAGCCTATCATGGCAAAAAAACAGGAACGCAAATGGCGGCCGCTGTAGCCGCCGCCATTTGCGTCCGCGGGCTCCGCATGCCTGCGAATGCACCCAGCCGGCGGCTCTGCGGAGTTGCCGCGGAGCAGAGCCGGCCAGGTTAGGATTTTGGGGGGAGGCGCGGAGTGCCTCCCCCCACCGTGAATCACCCCTTCGAAAAGGTCAGTGACCTTCACACATCCCTACCCACTGGTAACCAAGGGAATGGGTCCATAGCAAAGGGCAAGCTATGCTTCCAAGTAGCTTAATTCCACCCCCTTATGCCCCCCAGAAAAGAAATGGGTGTACAGAGCACTCAAACACTCATGGTCACAGAGTATCTTCCAACCTCATCCCTGCAATGAGGAGTAACTATGTACAGGCTAACAGCCCTCCCTCATTCATCAGGGGGTAGCGGTGTCCTTCACAGAAGACACAGGAACAGGGTAAGCATGTGGTAGGCAGTAAGGGGACTCTGGTTGCCAACGAAGACCCAAATGCAGGTAAGCACTCAGTGGCTGCATTCCAGTGGTGGGCAGGGCCAAAATATATAAAAAACACCAGCATATTGTTGCTTAAAGCTCTTCCTGCCTGTCACTAAGTCTTAGGAGAGGCATTTCAACCTTTTAAGGTGGGGAACACTGTACAAAAGCTGGGAAACCAGCATATGATCAGTGGTTGGGGGGAGAAGGGTTTGGGGCCAGGGGAAGGGGAAGGGGAAGGGATGAGTGGCCATTTGGGGAATGCTGGAAGGCTGGATTTGGCCCCCTGGCCTAAGGTTCTACACCCCTGTTGTAAAGTGTGGTACATTCATGTGTTTTCTTAAAGCTGTTGCATTCAGTCTGAGTTTATCTCAACCATCTAAGGAGAGGCAAATGTGCTCTCTTGAAGAAGAGGGAATAGGATTCAGGACTGGTTCTTGTCCTTGCATTTAGTAAGCCATGGCTTTTACTGTGTCTAACTACAAAGGGTGTCTGTTAACTTAGTTGGGGGCAACCACATATCACTGATCAGACATCATGGATAGTGTTCTAATCACGTTAACAACAAAATGCTCATTGGATGTGAGGCAGACTGAACAAGCAATGTGGTGATCATCTAATAGCAATCACCTCAACTAATTGTGTGAATTAGCCTTGTATGCAGTTGGAATTAGGTAAAAATCAAGTGTAGGAGACAAATACAACATTAAAGCAGATGTCACAGCAGGTTCTTCACCTACCCCACAGTGAGCCCAGCTTCTTTACAACTTTCCAAGTTTCCTAACAGATGCACATACCAGGAAACTGAACACGGGCTCACCCAAGGGGCCGGAGCCAATGAAGCTATAATGACCATTCCCAACTGGAATGGGTTTGTTTGGAGCTCCCCCATTCTTCATCATGTTCCTGCCTCATATGTGGCAGTGTTCAAGTGGGAAACTGAAGTGAGGGTGGCTTGCAACCCTCGCTTCAGTCTTTTTCTATCAGCGCGAGGTCATCCATTCGCCTTGGCCTTCCACCAATGCTTCAAGAGGACTGCTTGCTTTGCGGGGTGGGGGGAATGAAGCGCCACGTGAATCTCTGTCTATTTGTCCATTCTTTGCCTTATTAAAAATAACAACACAGAGAAACAGTTTAAAAAGACTTGCAAAACTGCTCCATGTATTTCAGGGGATTTCAGACGGGGCCCACTGTCAAGCTCTCAAAAACAAAAATGGTTGTGCATCTTTGTGGTAGATGCCAGCTATGTTATCGACACAGCATATGACATCAGGCACCCACCTTATACTACATGCCAAAGGAGGGTCCCCTGACCCCAGAAACTGTTTTTGTGGGGGTGTAGGAGGGTGGCGTGGCACCGACTGCAGCAGGAAAGGGGCAGGAAAGCTGTGGTGTGCTTAGAACACCACACAACATAGGGCATGAAAAGCCCTTTGGGATATTTTTGGATATGGTCAGCAGTATATACATCTATTAAATAAATAATAAAATAAATAAATACATTGGTTCTTTGAATCCAAGGTAATTTGTATGACTAAACCAACCACTCAGTTGTCTGCAGATCTCCAACATAACTTGGAAATACCTTCTCTAATTCCTAAAAATTATTAAATGGGATGTTTCCCAAATAGCTGCTATGCGTTTTTTAAGTAGTCCAAGCTCTGGTCTCAAAGTTGACTCCCTTTTATCATACCCAAGCTGTAAATTCTACACATTATTCTTACCTCATGAGCATTTCAGCCAAACTCTTTGCATCTAGAAGAAAACAGGAAACCTATTAGCATTACATAAACAGCTCATTAACACTGTATGTGTGTTTAATTAAACCAAATTGTTTTAACACAGTTGACTACTGAAGATTATTTCTCCTGACAGTGAGGGACTGGGTGTGAGAGAAAAAACTGAAACTTAATTCAGATAAAACTGAAGTACTGTCGATTGGGGGGTGGGGTGGAGTTTGTTAATCCAGGGTTACCTATTCAGTCTGCACTGGATGGTGGTTGCAACTCCTCTTAAGACATATGTTTGCAGCTTGGGGGTGGCTCCTTGATCCCCTGTTAGTTTTGGATGGCTATATGCCAGCACTGATTAGGAGTGCCTTTACCAGCGTTGGCTGTTATACTGCATCCTTTCCTGGAAAATACTGGCCATGCTTTAGTAGCCTTAGACTGGATTACTATAACATGCTTTATGATTGGCTGCCTGTGAAAAGCACCTGGAAGCCTCAATTGGTCCAAAATGCTGCCACAGGAGTTTTGTCTGAGCTGCCATGCAAAACATATTATTGCAGTCCTGTATGGTCTTCCTTGCTACCTATTCATCCATACTCAAACTGAGATACCTTTAAAATCCTAAAGTCCAGCTGAAGTTTTGGAGGCGAGAACAAAGGGCAGGGTCTTTTCCATTCTGGTACTGATATTACAGAATGCTTTCCCAAGGGAAGCTTTCCTGGCCCCATCTTTGTGGTTTTTGCCACCACATTTAGGTTTCGCTTTTTGGGGAAACTGCTGGACTTCTTATTTTTATGCTGCTAAGTGTTTTTATTATCGCTACTATGTTTTGCTGTTGGATTATTGGATTATTTTGCATCCTTATTGTTTGTTGCATTGTTTATTGTTATTTGCATGTTATTACTTTACTGTGTGCTGCTTTGATATATAGAAAGGTGGGAGATAAACATTCTAAACAAACAAACAAACACAAAATAATGGGTGATTATAGGGATGTATGGATTTTGTTTAATTCGTTCCATCTATGTTTCATGGATTGTCAGGCATCTTTCGATTTTTCTCCCCTTCAGAAAAGTACGCAAAAAAGTCTGCCATGATTGATTTACATAACTTCCTCTGGCATGTAACATTTTGCGTTTTTTTCTTAGCTCAGTCAGTGTACAATCAATGAGCAGAGCACACAAAAAAAGAGTGCTACACAGCAGAGGCTGAGGAGAGATCAGAGATGTATAAAATGTAGTGTGTGGGTGTGTGTGTCTGGGGGGGAGTACAAAAGGTGCATATATCAGTGAATTTTCCAATAACTTTTGTTCTTTTGTACAACTAAATTTGTGTAAAATTCTGGAAAGTAAAAAAAAAAAGGTCTGCAAGTCTGTGCAACTTGGAAGGCAGCGCCCTGCTGCAGTAGCTGTGGTTGGGATTCATAGAAATCTGAAGTCCTTTGAATGTGTTTTGGATTTCTCAGACATCCCTGGGTGTATATCAGTAATAAATTTTACCTTAAATACAATGCAGCCATTTTGGCTGAATGAGCAACTGTAATTCCATGTTTTCTAAGGAGCTATACATACACTTTTACAGAAGAAGAAAAGCAGGGCCGCACAACTCCTCAAAGGACTGGGACTATTTGACAAGTATATGATCCTGGGCAGTGGCATTATGAATCAGGTTCAGATCCTGAAGGGGAAATTCATAATATAATGGTGATAACTTTCTCAGCTAGGAATGGGAAAACATGCAGTGTTTAAGATCGATGTTCTCCAAATTCCTCCTTAACGCTCGGTTGACCTCGTTCGTATTCCTGAACGCAAGCGTCATTTGTTTCCAATCAGGCAAAATTTTTTTTAAGTGCACACTCAGAATGCGCACCTTCCTGGCCCCCACCCCACCCCTGTAGGCCAAAGCATGAAAATACAGATTTGGGGGGAAATGCACCCTTGAACAAGTATGCACTTAAGAATACAAGCTTGGGAAATGGCAAGAATTTCCCCGAGAACTGCACTCCTGCTCACATTCGCAGTTGCGGATAGGACATGTTCGCATGTTTTGCAAACAAGAATGAAATTCTCGTACATCCTCAGCCTCCGCCATTTGACCATTGCTGTAAAACAAGGCAAGAGCCTTCTTCCCCTTCTACTGGTAGACATTGCTTCAAGAAGAAAAAAATGTATTCACTTAATTTGTTTTACAAAACAGTCTTCTGGAATGAACCCACCACTTTCAATAGCTGACATCATACAATTTATAATTTAGAAATTAATTATCATTAATTATATTTAATTAAAGATAAATTAACCTTATTTACAGGAGATGATTTGCATGCTTAGATTATTATATTATCCCACTGGCAAATGGACCCGGCTTCACATGGGTTGGGAAGAGCCCTTAGTTTGATACAGCAAAACCTTGCAAACCTGTCAGAGTAGGAGATATTGTGCCTGCCCATCTGAGTGAAGCCACGCCCACTGGCACCCCTAGGCATGGCCTGTGCTATGGCGCACCCCAATAGCCCCTGAGGGAAGGGTCTGTGCATTCCACTTCCCTGAGGGGGGGGGGGCTTCCCCACAGCAGGGGGCAGGGGCAGGCCTATAATTCTGTTCCTCAGCCTACTAATCTTCCCAGACTTCAAACTGTGTGGACTGGAAATGGGTGTGCTGGTTGGGGAAGTCTGCCCTTAGTGACTGAAGATGTTACTGCAGGCTTCAACCATGTGGACACATTTAAATTAATTAGAACATCCAATTTACAGTGGACACAACTCAGGCATCCACATAGCAAGGGCGGGGCGGGGGAGCAGGCAATTCAAATGTTCCTTTTCTTCCTGGATTGTGCCCTAAATGGTGAATTTGGTTTTGATGGAGATGGGTGTACAGTATAAAAAAGGATTATAACTTGAAGTGGAAAAAGTCACTTATGTATGGTATCCATATTACTTTTCAGCCAACTGCACTTTTTGTTTACTAATTGCTATGAATTTTATAGTATTTTTTGTAGGGTTAAAATTTCCTCACTGAATCATGTTCTGAATCATGATGCGAATTTTGGTTGAAATCAAGGAAATGGTGTTCCAGCAGTAAATCTTTAAAAATTTTGATTGACTGCCATTTTGTTTCAGGATGGCAGTCAAAATTTTCACTAATCCTAAAACCATCCTAGATAGAGGTAGAACAAATCCTAAAAGTTTCATAACAATTGGATGTATGGTTTTTGAGTCCATCGAGGTCATACAAACCCTTCCATATATATATATATATATATATATATATATATATATGAAGAGAAGAAGATAGGTGTATTTTTGTTGTGTGAATTAACACTGAATAACCTTCAGTGTTTAACACTGATATTTAACATTATCACCACCAATCAGCAGGCTAGTTGCTTCTACATCCTCCCTCATAATGTCCATTGTATTTTGTATAAAGTACAATGAAGTTGCCACAGCTTAGAATAATATTTGTTTTCTTTGTATAACATTGGATGTTAGTATATCTATACATATCACTGTTGAAACTGGGGAGGGGCCCTCGGAGTTCAGTCTAGGGTGGCCAGGTGTCCTACTTTACAGAGGACAATCCTCTATTTTGGAGAGCTGGCAGAGGACAGTTCTCTATTTGAAGGTGTCCGCTATTTGATGGGCTGTCCACAGTCCAGTCTGGTTTAAAATCCAAGAGCAATAAGGAGGGAAACCAAGGAGGGGCCTTAAAGTGGCCCATCAGCACTTAGCTGGGAATTGTGGGGTTTCTTTCAGTCTAAACATGCATAGATTTGTGGCCTTAACCACTGAGTGCAAAGATACTGCTGTTGGCTTGAGTGCTGCTGAAGCACAGATTATCACCCCCCCACACACACCCATAACCAAAGAGTTCTCAAGTTACAACATGTTGCAAACTTAAGAATTAAGGCGGGAGGGGGAAGTTGTCCTGGATGTCAAAACAGAATGGATTTAAACCTGCTCCCCTGAAATGATTCATAGACCATCTGGTTTATCATGATGATCCCTGAACTTAGTCAAAACCCCACTCAGCCTTATTTGGGGTGGAAAGGGGCTACTGAATGGAGCAACAGCACAGTGACAGAAAGGGTTCAGTATAAATGCCTAGTGTGCCAAAGGTTAGTTGGTCTTGCTGAGTCAACAAAATATTTGTAAGAACTAGATAATATAATGAAGAGAGACCTGATTTCATATCTTAAAAATTATATAATGCTACTTATTCAGAATTCACAAACAATACTGTCCAACTGAGTGGAAAAATATGATAAGAAAATAAATTTTAGTTTTAATCCTTAAAATGGTTGGTTTATCTGTAATATATCAAATGCTGAATTTTATTTTTTATCTGTTTACTAATTTATTGTGTCTGTAAAAATTAGAAGCTTTCTGAAGCATGCATTCAATTTTCTTTTAATTTTCCTCCTACTATATTTGAAATACTTCAGTTCCTTAATCATTTAGGAAAGCTGATTTTAATAAACTCTAATAGCACCCAATAATAGTCTTCAGACACATGTAGGAACAAAGCCAGACTATGAAGCACATGGTCTTCAATGTCTATATACTAATGCCCATAGTATGGGAAACAAACAGAACAAACTTGAACTCTTAATACAAGAGGGAAATTATGACTTGATAGGTGTAACTGAGACTTGGTGGGATGACTTTCATGACTGGAATACAGCAATTGAAGGATATAACTTGTTCAAAAAGAACAGGAGGAACAGAAAGGGAGGTGGGGTTGCACTGTATGTGAAAAATACATATCTCTGCACAGAAATACAGGAGGATGAGCTTGATAGCCCCATCGAGAGCATCTAGGTTAAAATCAATGGAGCAAAGAATAAAAGGAACCTGGTGGTCAGAGTCTATTACCGGCCACCCAATGAAGGAGAAGATGAGGATGAAATTTTTGAAAAGCAAATAGCCAATGTTTTAAGGAAGCATGACGTAGTAGTAATGGGGGACTTCAGTTTCCCTGATATTTGTTGGGAGACAAATTCTGCAAAACACGGCCCCTCCAGAAAATTCCTGACTTGTGTGGCAGATAACTTCCTCCTACAGAAAGTAGAGGAAGGAACTAGAGGATCGGCTATCCTTGACTTGATCCTAACCAACAGAGATGACTTAGTGGATAAAGTAGCAGTTACAGGAACTCTGGGGGAAAGTGACCATGTTGTACTTGAGTTCTTGGTTCTAAGGGAACCAAAAGCTGAGTGTAGTCAAACGCGTACCCTGGATTTTAGGAAAGCTGATTTTAATAATCTCAGAACAATGATCAGTAAGGTCCCATGGCAAGTGACTCTAATGAGAAAAGGAGTCCAAGATGAGTGGGAGCTTTTAAAAAAGGAAATTCTCAAGGCACAATTACAAACAATTCCAACAAGAAGAAAAGGTGGAAGACAACAGAAGAAGCCAATGTGGCTTCACAAAAAGCTTAGAGATGACCTGAAAACAAAAAAGGACACATATAGGAAGTGGAAGGAAGGCCAAGCAACAAAGGAAGAGTACAGGCAGGTAGCACAGAATTGCAGGGATGGCGTCAGGAAGGCTAAAGCTGAGAACGAGCTGAGGTTAGTGAGGGATGCTAAAAGCAACAAAAAGGCTTTCTTCAGCTATGTGCATAGTAAAAGGCAGAGGAAAGAAATGGTGGTTCAGCTATTAAATAAGGATGGCAAAACAGATGAGAAAGAAAAGGCAGAGGTGCTCAATTCCTACTTTGGCTCAGTCTTCTCCCAAAAGAGGGTCTATGACCCCCCTGGCAACAGCGAAGTACAGGCTGAAGAGGCAGGATTGCAGCTTGAGATCAATAGGCATATGGTCAAGGAACACCTAATTACTTTAAATGAGTTCAAATCTCCAGGGCCAGATGAATTGCATCCTACAGTAATAAAGGAACTGGCAGAAGAACTCTCAGAACCGCTGCCTATTCTCTTTGAGAAATCATGGAGGACGGGTGAAATGCCAGATGACTGGAGGAGGGCTAATGTTGTCCCTATCTTCAAAAAGGGCAAAAAGGAGGAACCTGGGAACTACAGACCAGTCAGTCTGACATCAATCCCAGGGAAAATTCTGGAGCAGATGATAAACCAATCCATCTGTAAGCACCTTGAAGACAATGCAATGATGACTCGAAGCCAACATAGATTTCTCAAGAACAAATCCTGCCAGATGAATTTGATCTCATTTTTTGATCAAGTAACCTCCCTTGTGGACTGTGGGAATGCTGTAGACATAATATACCTCGACTTCAGCAAAGCTTTCGACAAAGTGCCCCATGTTCTCCTGATGAGCAATATGGTTCAAAGTGGGCTAGATGAAACAACAATCCGGTGGATCCACAGTTGGCTACTGAACTGGACTCAAAGAGTGCTTATCAATGGGACCTTCTCAAACTGGGGAGAAGTAACAAGTGGGGTACCGCAGGGCTCAGTCCTGGGCCCAGTGCTCTTCAACGTTTTTATTAATGACTTGGAGGAGGAGGTGCAGGGAATGCTGATAAAATCTGCAGATGTCACAAAATTGGGCAGGATAGCTAATACTTTGGAAGACAGAAACAAAATTCAAAGTGATCTTGATAAACTGGAGCGCTGGGCAGAAAACAAAAGAATGACATTTAATAGGGATAAATGCCAAGTTCTGCACCTAGGAAAAAGAAACGAAATGCACAGTTACAAGATGGGGTATATGTGGCTCAACAATACTACAAGTGAGAAGGATCTTGGAATTGTTGTCGATCACAAGCGGAATATGAGCCAACAATGTGATGTGGCTGCAAAAAAGGCAAATGCCATTTTGGGCTGCATTAATAGAAGCATTGCTTCCAAATCCCAGGAAGTACGAGCTCTCCTCTACTCAGCCCTGGTTAGGCCTCATCTGGAGTACTGTGTCCAGTTCTGGGCACCACACTTTAAGAAGGATGCAGACAAACTGGAGAGGGTTCAGAGGAGGGCAACAAAGATGATCAGGGGACTGGAAACAAAGCCCTATGAAGAGAGACTGAAAGAACTGGGCATGTTTAGCCTTGAGAAGAGAAGACTGAGTGGAGATATGATCGCACTCTTCAAGTACTTGAAAGGTTGTCACAGAGAGGAAGGCCAGGATCTCTTCTCGATCACCCCAGAATGCAGGACATGGAATAATAGGCTCAAGTGATAGGAAGCCAGATTCCAGCTGAACATCAGGAAAAATGTCCTGCTAGAGCAATATGACAATGGAACCAATTACCTAGGGAGGTGGTGGGCTCTCCCACACTGGAGGCATTCAAGACGAGGCTGGACAGCCATCTGTCAGAGATGCTCTGACTTGGATTCCTGCATTGAGCAGGGGGTTGGACTTGATGGCCTTGTAGGCACCTTCCAACCCTACTATTCTATGTATCTATGATTTCCTCTGGGGCTTACCTCAGGTTTTACACATCCATATCAAACACTGGTCTTTTACAAGTAAGAAACTGTGAGATGCAACAAGAAAATTATTCTTGTCTTTTTAACATAGCAGCATAAAGCTGATAATTTCAACATTGTTGTTTTTGTGTTGGCCCAGTTCAGACATCGCACTAAGCCATGATGGTCAGGGGTTTTGAACAAACCATGTTGGCTTAGTGTGATGTCTAAACAGGCATCTGTGCCAACCATGGTGGTTTATTAACCATGGAATAACCATGCTCACTAACCACTTGCTGCAAGTGGGCTCTACCATGGCTTAGCATGATTAGTGGACTCTCCCATGGCTTAGCATGATGTCTGAACACCCTCCATATCTTTGAAACTTAGGAGTCAGGAGTAACAATATGTACAGAGAGTGGTAATCAGAAATGTAGAAATGTATCATGGGCATGTTCTACGTTTGACTGATGACTCTATACTTATGCCTAAGTGAATCTCAGACTTTTCATCATGCTACTCTTTATTTCTGACCCCTTGACAATCTCAAGACCTATGACATCATGGGAGCTGGGATAAGACTGGTGATTTGACTGTTTTCTTATTCCTTGTCAACCATTATATAACAGGTCCTAACCATGTCTCAGTTAGGGTGGCCATGTGTCCTAAGTAGCAGAGGACAGTCCTCGATTTGAACATGTCCTCTCTCTGAAGGGCTGCCCAGTTCCAGTCTGGTTTAAAGGTAAAGAACTATAAGAAGGAAGAGCAGGGAGGGGCTGTGAAGTTGCCCATCACTCAGAGTTAGCACAAGGACAGCAGAATGAGCAGCAGACACACAAATCACCATCTTCTCCACTACGGGAAGATGTATTTCTATTTAAATTATAGCAATTGTTTCTAAATTGGCATCTATGCATATAAACTACCATATGCAAATGTGATGGAAATATGTGTCCTCCTTCGTCCTCTTTTTGAGTGATGCACTTCCTCTTTTATGTCCCAGTGGCCACTCTCATCTCAATGGAACACACTGAAAACGATCTTCCCGTTTCTCTAAGTTTGCATGGACTTGCTGCAGTCATCTGTTCTTCCCAATTTTAAACTTTTTAAATGTTGAGATGGTCCTAATTTTATTGCTAATTTGACTGCAGTGGCCCCAGCCTCCAGCAGACCCCCAACAGTAAAAGTGCCGTAGGCTCTGATGCTCTCATTTCCCTGTGAGCCCCCAATTCTACACATTATTCTCTTGTACTTAAGTCTTCACATGTGCTTGCAGCAGTTGCTTTGGCGAGTTGCGTGCCTATGCTGCAAAGGCACATGTATGGTTAACATGACAATATGGGCGGGGCTAATCACATGGGACTTCCCCATGCCCTCCTTCCTGGCAGGGTGTCTAATATGTGGGGAAGACCTATATAATTGTGTTATTCACATGCATGCCCCTATCGCATGTGTGGAGAACCTTTTTTGGCCCAAGGCCCACATTGCTACCTGGGAAAACTCTTGCACGTACTAGCAGTGTGTGGGACACATACCAGCAGTATGTGGGACCAAGGTGTGTGGGGCCACCTCTCTCTCACACACAGCCCATTCACATGCACAAGTAGATCAGCTGTAGAGGGTGGTTATTTTCATTCCCAGTGCTGCATGCTGGGCAGGGAGTTTTAATTCCCTCCATCCAGTGCACCTCCACAGAACAATTACCACGGGGTTCCTGGCAGGGGTGTATGTCATACACATGGAACATGAGGAGGGCATACTAATCTGACATGGCACAGTTGAGCCATTTTGATAGATAAAATGGTGACTTAAACAGAAAGGTGCTTGGAATAAAGCATCCTTCTCCACAACATTGTCCACAGAGTAAGCTTTGCTGCTGGGGTGTGAAGAACTCACCACAAAGATGCCATGGTCAATGTATACCTGTGGCAATCATAATGCATGCTCAGACTTGTAATTATTTATGCATTTTATTTAAAATATTTCTGAAGCACCCCTCCACTCAATGAGTGCTTGAGGTGATTTACAATAAAACAATGAAAGTAATAAAATACAACAATTTTAAACAAAATCTCCATTTTCTTTCATCGTCATGGGAATACACAAGTGGAAATGGTTACCTTCATGCATGATGCCCTATCTAAACTAAATTATCATTCCATTTAAGCAATGAGCCAGTCCCTATCTAACATTCAGGCTTTTCTCTGGTTATCCCAAATAATGCGTGTAGTCCGGTTGTGCAAGCTATTTTCTGCACACAACTTCTCTTTTCCTGACATCATGAAGATGAATGCAGTGAAAAATTATTAAACATGACACATTTACACCAGAGAAGAAAAGCCTATTGCCAACTCCAATAACAGCATGTTCAAAATATTAGCACAATCAATAGTTTAGACTTGTTGGAATATTCAATTTGACTATAAAATAAACACCTTGCACAATGTAGGGCCAAACTTCACTACATTTGGAAAGTGAAAAATCAGAGGCCCAGCTGTTATCCTCACAGTTGCTTGTTAGGATCTTGCCAGCTATAATTCTGAGCATTTTGGGGATAGGCTCTCATGGGAAATCAACAGCAATCCTGCAGCTTTCAGTTTGCTACATTCAAAAATACATTTTAGTTTTGGAGCAGCTGCTTGGCTGAACTGCATTTGGTAGCAAAGAAAATACAGTTTCCACAGCAGTTGGAGTCCAGGTTAAATCATCCCCCGCCCGCCACAAAGTTAATACTGCAGGTCCCTTATTCTTTTTAATATGCTGCTTAGACTATCTTCCGGCAGTCGACCTCTTTGTGCCTCAGTCACCGCCGCTGCTGCAAAAACTAGGCAGAAGGCAAGACAAAGTGGAAACTGAAAGATCACTAACAAAACTAAATTGCCCATGATAAAATGAAAGCAAACAGAAAAATCCCAAAGATACAGCACTGGATATTAGAAGAAAACAATATTTAGCAATTTCTACAATTCTAAAAATAACTGGCCAGTTCCCCCCTCCCTCCTGCCCCTTTGATATCATAAAGGGCATGCTGCTGTATGTGCACAGGCCTCCTTTTCAGACATCAGGCCAAATGCACAGATGTCAGGGGCGAGGCCAGCAGGTTGCACAGCTTGGGGGTTGTGTGAGCGCCTCATCCAAAAAAGGATTTAGCATTACAAGACAAGGAGAAATCTCCTGCACAATTTCTGTTGAAGTGGGAATTGCACTACAACAAATCAATAGCCCATGTTTTTGATACTAGGTAACTGGGTTCTTTTCTACAGGCCAGTTCTTATATTACAGAAATGACCTGACCGCTGCTGAACACGATTCTGTCCCATGAGCATCGTGGTTTCACATGGTTGGGACTGAAAGTGGTCAATTCTCACACCAATGTGATGCTGCCCTGGCAAATAACCATGGCATCAGCCTATCTTGAAATGCACTCTTCCCCTGAGTATCATTACCAGAGTGATGTCAGATATGGGGAAGCAGCAGCCCCACTGCTCCTGTAACATAAAAACTGGCTCTACATCAACCTCTTACAAGCTCATCTGTGTACAGCTACATATTCTTGGTGGGGTGACCACCATACATGCAAGCAAATATTGGGTGTCCATTCTTACCTCTGAGTCTCTTCAGTCTCTGTTCCCTCCTCCTCCTTCTCACAACCAGCAGAAGCACAAAAAGCAGCAAGACCCCAACCAAGATACAGGAAATGGTCACCAGCATCTTTAGCCCTTCATTGGTTGCCAGACCTTCCTCACTTTGGACAACTGACTTAATGAGTGGAGGGATTGTACCTGGAAACAGTGTCATGACATTAGATGCCTATCAATGAAGAGAAAAGGTTGGTTTTTAAGTGACTACGGTGTACAGAAGCTCACCTGTATGTTCCTAAGAGGTTCAGTTAATTAGGGAAGCTTCATCAGTAACTTGGCATGGGGCATTTTAAGGCAGACCTGCCAACTCTACCAGTTTGAGTGAAAAGGCAAACTATGAAACTTTTATTGCCATAAAATATTGTTGCTTTTCTTTATGGAGTGTAAGTTCTCGTAAAGCAACCACTAAGTGAAAAATGTGCACCCTTCAATCAAGTCAATTAAATTCCAACCACAGAACAATTATAGGGTCTTATGTTCACTTCAAAATGTGAGTTTGGATGACATCAATACTCCCCGCCTTTTTCCAGACTTATTAAATTGGGGGTGAGAGGGATGGGAAAATGGCAATGGAGAAGGCTTGCAAAAGCCAAGGGCTCTCCCTAAGTTGCTGACTCCCTACAATAAAGGTTTCTTAACATGCTTGGAACTTGCATTGCCAATGAAACTCTGGGAACTGTATGGGTTTTAAAAAAATTCCTCCTGGTTCCTTGACTGAGAAAAATGAAAAAAAAAGTGCAGTCCCCAGAGTCCTTGTTGATAATTCAGGTTTTGACTGAGCATGCTCAGAAGCCATAGGGCCAAGGACTCCCACCTACAGTTTGCCATCATTTCCTCCTTAGAATCTGATAAATTTGGGGAAATATAGGAATGTGGTGGTCTGCAGGTGAGAGGGCTGGCCATTATGAGCTGAGCCAAAATTTGGAAGTTGTTGGGCTATTTTGTAATGGTAAGGGATTTCTGAATCCCATTTCTGAAACCATTTCTGAAGCCTCCCTGCCCCTTTTCTCAAAATTCACTGCCATTGCTAGATTAAGAGAACTGTGCTTACAAGCCATGGAAAATCTGAACTGCTATAACCAAAGCAGAGCTCTTTGAACATCTTCTGCTCCTTTGTGTGTTCAATAAGCTAAACCTGAGCTGTTTACTGTTCTTATTCAGTCTTGCAAGCAGACCCTACAGTACCTTTGACTCTTTTGACAGGAAGCTGAACAAGGGTTGCTTAGTTACAAACTGCAAACCAAATAAAACAATGAAAGTCTGGATCTATGGTTTATTCTTATTTATCTTAATATAAAATCTGTTAGTAGCTTATTTATAAAATACCCAAAGCAACATTCAAGTAAAAGCTTTAGACCAGGGGCAGGTAGGCAACCTGGTGCCCTCTGGTCATTTTGGACTACAACTTCCCTAATTCCCAACCATTGGCCATGCTGGCTGGGGCTGATGGGAGTTGTAGTCCAAAACATCTGGAGGGTACCAGGTTGCCTAACTCTTTAGTATACAACAATAAGGCATGATCCAGTTCAGTGCTGCTATGGCTACTGAAGAAATCATTTTTTTCTTTCTTGCCAGGTGCGTGCATGTACTCGCACACAGGTACATGCACGCATGCACAGATTGCTGCACACCAGCCATTATGTAAAAGATGAAGCTGGTGTGCACACCCCCTGTAATAGATCCAGCTGTACCTCTCCTGCTCAGGGCTCCAGTTTTCAGTGTATTCCTGCTCCAGAGTTACTAGTCTAGGAGAGTAAGAATTGAATCATTTCTGCGGACATAAGCACTGCCCCGTTCTACAAAATGGCCACTGATGTCAGTGACATGGCTTGAGAGTACCTAGTTTGAAATATAATTATAAATAATGTCAGGCTTAATACCAACTTCTGTTGACTGAGAATTCAGTATCCTGCTAAGAGATTTTAATTATTTGCTAGGATGTTTTAAGAGGATGAATTTGCACCACAGCATGGAGTAGTGACATTTTGCATCAGGTATGAGGCTGGGCAGCTTTGCATCCATTGCAAACCCCATATTGCTAAATAGCTAGCAAGTCTAGATTCAACACAGAATATCCAACAGTGACTTATTATAAACTAGTATTTTACTGAAGGCTTCTTAACATGGCCTTTAGAGCCTGAGATGGCAGTAGTTTTCAGTCAATTCATGCCAAATTTCAGCCAAGCTACCATGGACTGACCTCCTCATATCCACTGTTGACCACCACACTTTATACTCAGCCTGGATGATTTAATTTGTAAGTACAGGTGGTAGATGGTTCTTTTCACATTTAGGGATATGAGTGGCAAGAAGCATTTTCTATGGAAAGGTGTACAGTGTCTTCATATTTTTCACTATCATTATTAAACTGTTGTATACATATACAGATCATGCTTTTGTATCATATGACAGTATAGTTACTCCTGAAGCATATATGCGAATCTATACTATTACTGTCCACCTAGTAGAGCCGAGGTGGGCAGAAGGTAGATCTCCAGATGTTTTGGACTTCATTTCCCAGAAGTCCCCACCAGCATGGCCAGTGGTTGGGAATGCTGGGAGTTGAAGCCCCAAACATCTGGAGATCTAAATTCTGCCTGCCCCATGTTACAATATAAGCAGAGGCCATGTCGATTGTATGCTTTGTACACCTCCACCATCACACTAAGTGTGTGCTGAGTAATGGTACTAGCATTATATTTGTGTTGCTTTGTGACATGCATGCAAAATTTTACACGTACACCCAACTCATGATATATGGAAAAAGCAACATCCTTTCTTTTAGAAATAACTTATCCATAGTCAGTGGTACTAATTAAGTTCAATGAACAGGAGTCCTGCCCCAGTTCTATAATGGGAGAGCTAAAAAAAAAAATTGAGCCTCTCTGCACACAGACATTATACCTGTGAACACCAGATGCTGGAAACAAGCAACACTGAATGGCCATCACATTCATGCCCTGCTGGCTGATAGAGTTTCAGCGTATCAGACCAGCTGCTGTTGAAGTCACTTGACCACTGATCCTTTGTTTAGATCCAGCAAGGCCATTCTGATGTTCTTGGGGGAATGGAACCAATTTCACTGTATTCCACAAATCAGGGGTTGCCCATCTGTTTTTTTCAGGGGCTGCTCTAGTTTCCAGAGACTGGGGCCCAGGAGCCATACTGTCCCTCTCATAATGGCCACAACTCAGTGGTAGAGTGCATGCTTTGCATGCAAAAGGTCCCAGGTTCAACCCTCAGCATTTCCAGGCAGGGCCAGGAAAGACTCTCCTCTGAAAGTATGGAGAGCTGCTGCCAGGCAGGGTAGCCAATGCTGAGCCTGAGGGACCAACCGTCTGGCTCATCATAACACATCTTCCTATGTTCCTATGAGGCTGCCTAATGAGCCATCTAGCAGTAATGGCTTTAGAGCTCCATCTTATGCATGTTTAGACAGAAAAAAGTCCTACAATTCCCAGCAGTCCCCAGCCACCAGGTTTGTGAGCTGTAGGACTTTTCTCTCTCTAAACAATGCATAGGATTGCACCCTTGCAGTCACAGAGTGCATACACTCAGTCATAATTGTGACATTACACAGTCAATTTCAAAGAGAGATGTAAGAGTGCACATTTTAATGTTACAACTATGTCTTACAACTTTCTTTTCCTTATGAGTGGAACTAAAGGTAAACGTCTAATTATACCTTGGAATGAGGTTGCTAGCGACCAGATGAAATAGCTTTGGGGCCTAATTTAGTCCCCTGCCCCCGGCCTCCAGTTGGAATCCCTGGAACAATACAAATACTCCCTCTTATTTCTTAGGGCATCTATAGAGAAACTCTTATGTCTGGATTTGGGGGACCACACAAAATAGAGTGACAATTTTGATTCCACCCAATAAATACAAAGGACGTCGGTTGTCGACAACTAGCAGATTGGCTATTTTATAACAAGGGACGTCTTGGAGGTATTTTCAATTTCAAATGAAAATTGAGATTTGTTTTTGTTTCTATTCCAAACTGAGGAAAAAGCAAAAACGTTTTGAAGGAGGTGGCTGATTACATAGGGCCAAATCTTGCTTCTTTTGGTGCCAATTCAACAAAAGCTTATAAAAACCTAGATCTGACTCAAGCCAAAAAGGAGAGTGAATTGAAAACATACAATCTGAAATCCTGGACAGGTTAAGCCAAACAAAAAGTTCTGGTATTGATCTTTAGAGGCTCATTTTCTCTACGGGGGTGGGGGGTGGGGGAGAAGCAAAGTTCTGAACCCTCAAGGAGCTTTTGAGAGCCAAAGAAGCCCAAAGCACCTGAGAAAAGAGAAGCAAGGGGTTACTACAGCACAGGGCCACAGTCAATCACTCACTGCCATTCTCCAGCCTACTGTTTTTTCTTCAATTTCAAAAGCAATACCAGATATGTTTCCTTGTACTTTCAATCCTCTGTACTAACATGAATATTTATGGTAGTTTAAAGGTAAGGAAGACCCCCAGTGAGAGCAAATGTTTGCGTGAAACGCTCAGATTTGTTTTGCTGGTACAATGAGAGATGCTAACTGGAGCAGTCCATTGCACCAAATCAAGCTGTAAAGCTTCATTGCAAAGCATGGCTATCAGAGAAGCCTGCCATAAATTCGCACGTGAAATGTTTCCATGTGACATAGAATTTCAGACTGTAAACATATTTACTGTTTTTATCATCTAGTTGCTACAGATGCCATATTGCAGCACACAAAATTAAATGGCACTTAGATTACATTATGTGAAATTAAATTATTTATGACCATTCTTCATTAAACAGCAATAAAATAAATGCACTTACTCCCATCATAGTTGAGTGTTGCAAATTTGGCCTGTTTCTCTGCACAGCCAGCACTATTACAGACCCTCATCTGCAGTTCATACCAGGTTGCCTCCTGAAGATCGTACACGATATATGATTTCGTAAGAGAGGTTCGCTGAGCTGTTGTCCATACTGTGGTCCCAAATGGCCTGTATTCCAGAGTAAAGGAGGTGATTGGACAGCCACCGTCATTCCAGCCAATAAGGTTCAACCTTACTCGAGTGCTGTTAATACTGGCAAAGAGTTCTTGTTCTTTTGAAAACTGTGGTTCTATAAGAAAAACAAATTAAATGTAAAGAGTTATAATAAATAGATTCCTAATGTCTCAGAGGGCGGGACTTAACTTTAACTTGCAAGATGGGGTCCCTTTAAAAAACATTTATCCTTAGATATGTTCTAAAAATCACATGGCCTTACCTCTTTCCCTTCCTCTCCTTTCCCTTTTTTCTTTTGTCTCTTTTTCCATGACACCTCAGATTTTCTGGAGTAGGGATGGGATGGAAATGATAGTGGTGTAGGGCAAGGCCGATCCTAGACGGTTTTATTTTATTTATTATTACATTTATATCCTGCCTTTTATTCCTCTTGCAAGAAACCCAAGGTGGCATACGTGATCCTCCTCTTCTCCATTTTATCCTCACAACAACCCTGTGAGGCAGGTTAAGAACATAAGAAGAGCCATGATGGATCAAACCAAGGGTCCATCCAGTCTAACTTTCTGTTCACAAAGTGGCCAGCCAGCTGGCCAAAGGAAACCCATAAGCAGGATAACAGTGCAAGAGCACCCTCCTGCCCATGTTCCCCAGCAACTGGTATACATAGGCATACTGCCTCAGGTACTGGAGGTAGCACATAGCCATCAAGACCAGTAGCCATTGATAGCCTTCTCCTCCAGGAATTTGTCTAGCCCCTTTTTAAAGCCATCCAAATTGGTGGCCATCACTACCTCTTGTGGTAGCAAATTCCATAGTTTAACTATGCCCTGTGTGAAGAAGAACTTCCTTTTATCTGTCCTGAATCTCCCACCAAACAGCTTCATGGGATCACCCCAGGTTCTAGTATTTTGAGAGAGGGAGAACAATGTCTCCCTATCCACATTCTCCACACCATGCAGAATTTTGTACATCTCTATCATGTCTCCCCTTACCCTCTTTTTTTCTAAGCTTAACAGTCCCAGCTGTTGTAACCTTTCCTCATAGGGGAGACGCTGCAGCCCACTGATCATTTTAGTTGCCCTTTTCTGCACTTTTTCCAGCTCTACAATATCTTTTTTTTTTTTTTTTTAAGATCAGAACTATACATAGTATTCTAAGTATGGTCTCACCATAGATTTGTATAAAGGCAGTATGACATCGGAAGTTTTATTCTCAGTTCCTTTTCAAATTATGCCTAGGTAGGTAGGTGAGAGTCAGTGGCTATCTCAAAGCCACCCAGTGAGCTTCATGGCTGAGTGGGGACTAGAACCTGGATCTCACCAATCATAGTCCAGCACTCTAACCATTACAACACACCGGCTCTCCAAATGGCTGCTGTGTGAAATCCACGAGGTCCGTGCTTCCCTTGCATCCTTCAGCACTAGCATCAGCACTAGAAAAGTGACATTCTTGTGACACTGGGAAGGACGTTAGCCCTATCTCTCAGATAGTATGGTACTTCCAGCATCAGCCGCAATACCCAGTACCAGAGATAGCTCCCACGCACACCTCTCGAAGTGTTGCAAAGGGTGCTAGGATGTACAATCTGTTGATTATATGCTACCAGCAAATGCTGCCCTTAAAAATTAAATCAAGAAGTTTCAGCAGCTCTGCTTATGCAGTTGATCCTTGGCTGAGATACAGATCAGTTCTAGATCACAAGCAATCACTTGAATAGCAATACTACAAGTAGGGGAGGCTGAAGGATTTTGTTCGGTCTGCATTTTTAATTGAACCAACCTGATTTGCACTTCCCAGACTAATATGCAGATCGGAATGAAGTTACCTTTTAAATTCTCCAAAGTTTGTGATAAAATCCATGCCTCAAACAACTATGGAATGCATATAAAATGCATAGTTTAGGTTAAAATGTGCACAAAAATGTGTATTTTGTAAAAAAAAATAAAATGTTAAAATAATGCACATTTTCATGTTGTTATTTTAAAACTCAGATTGATGCAGAAACAGGATAGAATAGATTTATGAATGAATCCATGTGAAACTGACATGGACCAGAAATTGACTGATCCATCCATCCTGATCTATGAAGAAGTACGTGATAATTAGGTCCATGATGATAAACCATGTTAATTCTATATTTGGTGCGGTCTGGGTATAGGCTTTTAACAAGGCTGTATATTTTGGTCTAATAGGACTGCTGTGATTCTTTCATCTGAAGCCCCAAAGGTGCTTGTGTGGCCAATTTGTGTCTTCGGAAACATAGCGGTGTGCCTTGCTCAGGAAACCAAAGCGATCCTGTTAGAACAGAGGAACTAATTACAATGAGCTCCCTGTAGCCAAGAGTTGTTGCTTCTTTCTTTCATTCTTAAATGTTGACCTCATAGTGTCTCTAATTAACCATATATGTGCTGGAATTTCTGCATCTGTCAAAGTCAGCAGTAATGCAGGGGCATGTGCTGTAATTTTTGGATATCATGGCTGAGGAGCAGCTGAGGCAGATGAGAGAGACCACTTTAGGTGGTGCACAAACTGCAGCTGTGCAGTAGCCTATAGCAACCTGCTTAAGCCAATGACACATACTCTGTTGAAGCTTTCTCCATTGAGGAGTCATCCTTACCTAGGGATGGATGGACTCCACTCTGTCTGGTCCCTTCAGGCGATCGCCAAGCCACTGTCACTGCCCTCCCATATGAGCCACGCTGCGGGAGCTAAAGGATGCCTCAGCGACCACCCAAGAAGAGCTGCGAGACTGTCTGTCCCCTTATCGAGCTGCAATTGTCCACATGTTTGCGGCTCTTCCTTACTTCGACATATCTAAAGATGTGTCTATGGCTGCCTTAAAGGGGCAATGACTCAAGATTACAGGCTTAAAGGGCCCTCACAGCACTTCCCACTGGTCGCTGAGTGGGCAAGCAAGCCCCCTGCAGCCCGGTGAGCGGAGTTCAGGAGGCTGGACAGGGAGAATCCATCGAACTCCATCCCCTGCTCAGACTTCTGCACCATACCTATCCTTACCCATCATTTTTTCATTGCTTTTATGAATGAAAAGAAGGTTGAGGTGGAAACCAGGAATTAGCTCGGATTCACCTGCTGATCCAGTACTGTACCTCCTGTGTCTGAAATCATCTCGCAATCACTTGTTGAGGTACAGATGATGTGCTAGCACAGCAACTTACTCTAATTAGATCTAGCATGCAGTGTAGTTTCTTCATTTCAAAGCAATGATTTACAGTTTACATTTTGGTTGGCTCTGTTCACCCAAGAGTGCTGCTTTGGAAAGGGTTTCATTTGGGGGCGATTGAGCAAGCATCCCAAAGAGCATCACGGAATTCTTACAAAAGTTTGCAAAGTGTTGTCTAATACAAAAGCCAGCAAATTGTACAGAACCCATAAAAGACTGCTTTTACAGAAAGAGCGGCCGATCCTATAATCTTTGCTTGTGTAACTTCGCTGTATCAGGACATGCAATCAGGGAACTGCGATCCTTCTCCGATACATGTGTTACTTCAGAGCTTCTCTGATGTATGTGTAACTTCACCACTCTCTGACGCTTGTGTTTCTTTGCAGCCTGAAAAGTGTGCATCAACTGTCATACATGTGACAGCTGCATGTTACAGAAGCAAATATAGACAGACAGCCATGGGGGTGGCATTAGGCATGACTGAGCTGGGCACTCACCCAGGGCACGGAGTTAACGGGGGTGGCGAGCTAAGCTCAGTGGCTCTGTGTTTGTTGAGTCTATGGTTGGCAGTGAGCTAGGCTGGAAAAAAGCACTAATAGCTTTTCTACACAAGGCATTTGTTGTGCGCTCATAATTCTGTACTCATGGTTGTTTATGGGTTCTCTCCAGTTTTGCTTCTGCTTGTAAACAGTACTTTCTGCAATTTTTTTTAGAGCAGGGAAAATGGGATATTATTTCTGATGGCAAAAGGAAGTATGATTTCCTCTTGTGTATTTGCACTATTCTGCTATACCACAGTGCTACCTAGAGGTTATGCAGCAAATCGACTTACGGTCTATGTCTTTAAATACTTATTATTGGTGAGTAAATATGACATATAGGGTCTTAAACAGGAAAGGAATCAGGAACTGCATTGTCCCATTTTGCCTAATCAATGGATCATCACCTTGGCATCTGTATCTGATGTGTCTATGGATCTCAGGCTGCATCTTAGTCAGCAAAAACGTTTGTTTCATGTCTATTGGATTCTGCAATGTCTCTTTAATAAGGATTTGTCTAAGTCAGCTAATTGTTGGAGGTGTAACACAGTTAATGCTTCTTCTAAGCATAAGTTTTGGCAATACCCAGTAGATGTTCCTTTTGGGGAGGAGGTTATTATACAGATAACCTTGTATTGGAACATTCCTGAATATTTACTGATGTACATGTTTTTTTAAACTACCTACCTGCTTCCTGGAAGTTAAGGCATGGTCAGTGCAAATGGACTCTCCACACCCTTCTGACAGCAACAAGACTGATATTACAACATTGAAAGGGTAAATGCTCACCTCCAAGAATGCAATGGTTTGAAGACTTTACAACGCTTTCAACATTTGAATGGGTGGTGTATAGACGCCACCTGCAAATGGATACTTATTTGACTATTTGGTCTGCTTTTGTTCAAGTTTATGTATAGTTCTTAGAAACCTGTATTTTCATACATTTCATATGTATGCTTTGAAATTGATATATATTAATCTATTTTCTTCTTTCTCTTTCTTTTGCTGAAGTTTGATAATAAAAAATAGTTAAAAAAATGATTTCAAGTACCTTTCCCAAGCGTTTTGGCCTCTATGATCTCACTGATGCGTCCTGGTCCCACTCCATTCTGAGCAGTTAGTGTGAACTTGTACCAGGTACCACACTTTAACGTCTCCAAACGGTAGGAACGTTCACTAGGGCTAATGGGAAAACTACCCCACTGTTCACTGTTGTCCTCTGAGTACTGCAGTATATAACCTGCCAAAGATGCAAAGACATCATTCAGTATTACAGCAGATCCTGACTACTAGGTTAAGGAGATACATGAGTCAAGGCCAAGGGATGTCTCCACAGTAGAGGTGAGTACTAGGAGTCTTGAAATTCTTTATCACAACCAAGGAGCCCACCACTAGGCTGCCTGGCATTTGCAGCTTGCCAGCACGCATAATCTCTCAGGTTGCAAACAGCCCAATGCAGTCCAGAGGAGAGCCCTTGCCAGGACTCCCCTAGGTTTATAGCCAGTGTGGCTGCCTTTTGCATTTTGGGCTATGAATGACAACTCCATGGCCAAGGAGATGTCCTGCCAGCAGGACCTCTCCAGAGCCACAGAGCTGTCATTTGCAACTGGGTATCTTGGAGCCTTGTAAGTCTCCACAATTCTCAGCTGAAATGACAGCTTTGGGTGGGTGGTTGTTTTGTTAGCTACATTTGGATTGGCTCAGAAATAAGCCAAACTATTTCCCCATGTTTTGGGGAAGTAGCACACCTTACTACCAAACCAAAGAAGTCTGAGACATCGGGAGCTTCCTTTCATGGCTATGAAACTGGCAGCCTCATCACATCAGAGAGGCGATGATCCAGTTTGCACAATCAAAACAAAGCGCGTGGCTTAAATGTGTGCTGGGCGTCATTTCCCTAAATACTCACCCGGATGCGGCTTGCTGTGTCATCCAAACAAACCACCCTCAAATAACCTATGGGTTGTTGGGGGGTTATTTGAGGGTTAGTTCCCACTCAAACAAGCCATGGCACTTGGGTTCAGACAACATGATAAGCCACTCCCAGGTAGGTAATTAGGGAAATGCGGTGCTCAGCACGCATCAGCATGCACTGGGGATTAAAATTGTGTGAACCAGCCCTATGTAAGCAGAGTCCAATTTTGATTTGGTTTATGGATGTTCTTTAAAGGAGTGTTCGCCAAAAGTCTTGAGAGAGAACCAGTTTGTTCAGAACCTATCATAACCATTCTAACTTCAGAATGATTCAGAACTCACTTCACTTTATGTCTGACCCACATGAGCAAAATTTGTGCTTGTTTTTAATGGTTCAGATCTATACTAAATCATGCTTTAGTCTCATTTAAAATCAATAGGGCTTAAGTTAGTCATGGCTAATTTGTCCCATTGATTTCAATGAGACTAAAGCATGACTAACTTTGTCTGATTTCAGTACCATGTGTCTAAACATTTTCCAGTTGGCCAGGTTGAAAGTACATGGGTTTCAACAGTTGCCTGGTAGTGAGGAGTGGGATAATAATGTTCCATGTGAATCAGGGATACCTGTAATTTGGGCTACTGGCATTTTGCACATTACTCAACTTCATCAAATTACTGGCAGCCTTGACTCATAACAGCATTCTCCCCAGCATTCTCTAGATGGCCTAGATAACATACCTCTGCTTTCTCTCACTCAAAGCTAGCATGACCTACTATTAGGTTCCAAAATGCAATGAGTAAATCACTTCTCTGCAATAATATACTGCAACTGAAGTGGACCTGTACACTGTTACCTCGTATAGAGCTGCCTCCATTGTCTCCGGGTATCCAAGAAAGAGTGATTGAGGAAGATGTGGTTTTGGACACAGTAAGTCTAGGCTGGTCTGGTGGAACTAGGTAAGTAGTAGTTAAAAACAGAAATGAAAATGAAATGATTACATGACTTCAAACTAAACTAAGACACTTATTATGAAATTGTTTGGGGCTGGGGGAAAAAAGCAAATCATATCTGTCAACGTGTCTGATAATTTGACATCTTCAGTTAAGAATTAGCAGACATGTTCTCGTTCTCTCAGACATTTAAATACTATATAATTTTATCTGGCATTTATTAACCTCAATTTTGCCTTTGACTTTCCCATCACTACAATCCCTGCACAAGTAGCTGGTAAAACATTTTTTCAACTATTACTTTAGATAGAACAGCACGCTACTGTCACAAATCTCTGGCATGCATACTACATCCATGCAGCAACACTGTTATCAGTGAAATTGTTGTTGTTCAGTCGTGTCCGACTCTTTGTGACCCCATGCACCATAGCACGCCAGGCCTTCCTGTCCTGTGCTCTCTCCCAGAGTGTGCTCAAGTATCAGTGAAATTAGTGCTTGTGAAAAGTAACAACCAACTTCATATCCTGTGACTAGTCAGGGTGCGCTCTGGAATACAATGACTTAAATGGAATCATAGAGTTGGAAGGGATTTTGGAAGTAATCTAGTCCAACCCCCTGCTCAGTGTAGGATCTGCAATGCAGGATGCAGTCAGGGATGTCTGTCACTGGGAAATCCCCCCCCCTTTTTTTTTTTGGCTTGATGGAATTCCATGGTGTGTACGGCTCATTTTGTGTATGCAAGCTGAGTGGTGGGCTGTTCCCTGAACTGCAAGAACTTTTTTGCACATGGGGGTGGGGGGGGGGAGGTTCTGCAATTCACACACATTTCTGAGCAATTTGCACAAATTGCAGAACCATCCCATCAAAATGCGCAAAATTCACAGAAAATCTGTGAACTAGCCCAACTTGCTGCAGACTGAGTCAGGCACCTCAGCGGGAACTGAAATCAAGTCCAGGGGCCTAGCCTAGGAAAACTCATTAAACTCCACCCCCCAAATGGATTTCTCCGACATCCCTAGATGAAGTTACAGCATCTCTGGTGGATGGTTGTCCAGACTTTGATTAAATACGTCTAGAAAAGGAGAACCCCCCACCCCAAGGCCATCTGTCCCACTACTATCCTGGTTGCCCTCCTGAGGACACAGTTCAGTTTGTAATTTTCTAAATCTGATTTTGAAAACTTCAGTTTTTGGTTTCTGAAGTATTCTTACTGACATATTATCAAAGTGCTTTAAGCTCACAAATAGTTGCAACAGGAGAAGACTTTCATTAGCTTACCTTGGACCTGCAAATTCAAAATAATTTCATCTGATCCCCAGTTGTTAGTGGCCACACAGCTGTAATATCCTGAATCCTCTGCTTTCACAGTACGGATGACAAAGCTGCCATTACTAAAGATGCTTCTTCGCCCATCAATCATCACTAGACTGGGTGTCCCGTTACTACCTCACAGGAAACAAAATTCATACATTAAAGAGGTTACAACCAACATTACTCAGGACGGGGGTTATTTTTAAAAGCCCAGGAAAAAAGCCAGACAAGAAATGTTGAGGTTTCAGAAGAGTTTTGGATGCTGTGCTGCCCTGAGCGCACATGGCACCGGGACCACAAGGGGTGCAGATCTAGTCAGGGAAGGAGGGTGAGTCTGGGAACACTCTTTCCATTTACAGCATGAGACTGAAGAGTTAACTGATTGCTGCTAGAACTTGCTGCTACAGGGACTATACAGTGGAAATCTTCATGTTAAATGCTTGAAAAACAGATTTCCTAAACTTTGTTATAACAATCCAATACTGTAATTCCTATTGGCTGAAATCACAAATAGGTGTGTTCATCCTTTCAGGCTGAGATCACTTGTAGGATGGGAGATTTCGAGCTACACTGGCAGCAGCAATCTGGCTTTGCACTGTCTGTTATCTTCAATTTAGGGATGTCAGAGAATTCCACTACGGACTGAAATGGGATTCAATTCCCTTCCGTCCGTGCCATGGAATACACAGAACGGCACCACGAGGTCCTGCGGAGCCAGCAGTCATGCGGCTTTTCTTTCGTCGTCCGGAAAGAGTCACGAAATTTTCGTAAATAAAAACGCAGTGTAGTATATTCTGATAATAAATACGTAAGTTTTTTTTAAAAAAAAAATGAATTGTGCTCACCACCTTGTTTGTGGGTGTTCTTTTTAAATTGAAATCCTCCGTCTCTGTTTACTTTCAGCCAAAACACTTCCTCTTCCAAGGGGCTTCCCAAAAGAAGGCTGTCTTAGGTGTGCCTGAGCGATAAACTATTTGTTTAAAGCAACACTGTTTGAAAGAAAGAAAAAACCCTTTAAAATGACCATGCCGCTCCAGGACCGGCAGCCTTCTTTTGGGAAGCCCCTAGGAAGAGGAAGTGTTTTGGCTGAAAGTAAATGGAGATGGATTTCAATTTTAAAAGAATACATAAATATTTACGAAGCTATTCTTACCGAAGTTATGCAGACTCACGGAGATGGCTGGGCACCGGAATTACGATTGTTGGTACGGATTTATCTTCATAATTTTTGGAACGGAAAAAAAAAGAGGAGAGTTCCAGGGGCTTGTGAACGGCGGAATGGAGCACTGGCCGCAAACTGCAGAAGTCAAGCGGCACTGAAGGTACACAATTCGTACATCCCTAATCTTCACACAGAGATGAAAATGAGCTACAGGAGCCTTCTTGTTGCCACCTGCTGGTTGGAGTCTATATTACAATGTACCCAATTTGTTGCTTCACCATACTGGAACAAGATATATTGCAACACCCTCATTTTTTTTTTTTTTTAATTCTCCATGGAGCCTCCAAGGGACTCCTACTCACTTACTGCATCCTTGAATTAACTGTGAGGCCCAAGATCTAGGGGTCACTGGAGGTTAGGACAGGCTTTTGCAAGAAATTGCTGTTTCTCCGTCCCTACTAGTAGTGCTTCTCCCAAGTCCCAGCGAGATTGCTGTCCTGGGAAAGTCCCCACGGTTCTGTGGGCTGCACTGGGAGCAGCTGCAGGTTATGCACCCCTGCTACAGACTATAGACCTACAAAATGCTCAGGTTTGGTGGTGACAGCTCTCCTTCTCTATATTACACAGCAGAATTAGACTGGGGGCGGGGGAGAAAACAGGTGTCTTTTATTCCTTCCCCATTATTGAGACCTCACTCCACTCCCACCCCAAGACGCCTGACCTGAACAGCACTACAACACTCCTTTTACAGGCTGACTGAAGCTCTGAAGAGGAGCACTTTCTTGCAGGGTGAGGATATGCTGCAACTTTGTGTTGCAGATCCCACTTGTAACAACAAGATCCAAATCTCTTTATTATGGTCAATGTCCAGATTGAGAATGCTATATATATAGTATTCCCAGGGCATAGTCTGAAGGTGCATGAGGCAGCCACCTTGCTGAAGCTAAGCAGATTTCTGGTCAGTGCTTGGAGGGGAGACCTCCTGGGAACCACATGTAGCCACTTTGAGTTCCATGATGCATGATGGAAGAAAGGTGGTATATATATATATTCACAGAGAGAGGGGGGGGGAGAGGGAGGAAATATATATATATATATATATACACACACACACACACACACACACAGAGAGAGAGAGAGAGAGAGAGAGAGAACAGTATACCACAGTAACAACAGCAAAAATCCTTGTTCAAGGTGCACACATAGTTGCTGGTTACCTTTCTTTCATCCATTTGACTGTGGGAGCAGGATCCCCAACAGCCTTACAAGGGAGGATAATATCCTTCATCCACGGGGTTGTTACTGTGCCACTGAATGTCAGAATTCTGGCTGGAGCTGAGGAATGAAACAGAAAAGGGTTAAAATGGAGAATGGTATGGCCGCACATTCTTCAGGGGTCGGGTGGAGAACAGGAGGAATTAAATATTTAAAACAAAATGTAAGATGCTTCTGGCAATGTTTATATGAGACTAATTAATTTCAACCCACATTACCAGGCTGTTTAATGGAACACATATAATTTTAATTATGCGCTGAAAAGATGGCTCTGGGGTGAGGGGTGGGGAGGGAAATGGATCCTCAAGACAGTTGAGAATCAAAAGCAAGTATCTTTTAATTGGAAGGAATCTATGAAAACTTCAAGGATACTCATGGTGCTAAGTGGCCGTAGTGTACTCCCAGATGAAGCTTTTAGTATACAATCGGCCTGCCTTATTCACAGAATTCCGGGGTGGGGGGAATCATTGCCTTCTGTTCGTAACCCGCCCATACTTTCCCACTGCTTATTTTTCGTACCACAGAAAATCCATTAAGTGAGGAAAGATGGACTAGCTGCAAAATGTATTTTGATTGGTAGCCTTCCACCTGGAATGTATGTTGTGATTCAGCTTATATTACAAATCTGCAACTAGTACCCATTCCCCACAGCTGCCAACCTTATCAGTTACTTCTTCCATAGCCCTTAAAACAGCAATAGAGAGAGGAATAGGCAGAGACTGAAGGACTCCATACATCCCTACTCCCTTCCTTGGCATTTGCAAATCTACTGGGTTATGGGTTGTTTGTGTGAGTGTCTGTAATTTATAACATGACAATATAGCAATGATTTCTTATCTTAATCCTACCCTCTTACACCAGCACTATAAATCAGGGTTGGGCAAATTCCAGGGGTTGTGGGGGCACACAGACCCCCTGCCCCAAACCCAGTGAGTAATGCATCCCACCTCCCACCCCCAAATGGTGGCAGTGTCAAAAAACATGCCAAATTAGCAAGGAAACAAGGTGCGCAGGGAATGGAAAGTGGAAATGTATTTCTGCGTACCTTCTTTTCTTGCTAAATCAGCATAATTTTTGCCACTGCCATGCCAGAGGCCACAAAAAAATGTCCACCCCTGCCATAAATACGAAGTAGGAAAAGGGAGCGAGGAGGGGAAAAAAAGAAAGGGAAATGGGAAAAGAAGGCACAGAGGGAGGGAAGGGGGCATTTGAAACACCACAGCCGCATCCCGTGTGCATGTCATAATCAACATCTACAGTTTATCACAAGACTTCCAGGAATTTATTCCAGATTAGGTCAGATTTGTCCAAGGTCTTGTGACTGCCATATAAAAATTTGTCTCTGACTCTCAGGTCTAGTGTATCTTCTACCCAGGTGAACCACTCAGGATTTCCAATGTTGTAACACTTTTCTCTTGACCATTTGCACATATTTTCAGGCAGAGATTATCTTGTGGGTTATTGATTTTATGCAAGCCATTCTGGGAGCCTTTCTGGCTGAAAAGTAGGGTACAAACATTCACATGTTTGAAGAGAAATGCACACCTATGTAGAAGTATCACAGGAATGGCCCCTTTAATATACTCTATTACACATATTTACAATATTACACATATTTTCACCAACCCTATGTTTCCTGTTGTGTACACCTGCACCTTAAATCAGTAAAAATAAACAACACCTTCTTTATTAATTTCTGACAGCTGGCAAAACCATCCAAGTTCATCACTTTTGTTTCTTAGATCTATATTTTCTATACTTTAACACAGGATGGGCTGGGGCGGCAGGGAGTCAGTATTTCTTTTTCTATACTGATAAAAAAAATCCTAAAACAAGACAGATTTTGACAGTTAAGGCAGGCTACAGTTCAGCTCCTTTAATGAAATGTGATCATTAAATTAAAATAACACTGAACTGTGAACTGTCAAGAGATCAGAGTGAAGGAAGAATGATATCTGACCAAAAAAGATGCAGTCGTGTCATGGTGCGCTGGCGGTGAAATAGATGCTGGTGTGAGAAGAACCTGGACATGTTACACTTCTCTTCTGACCTCCAGGCACAGCAAGATTCACAGCCAAACTAAACGTTCAGCTAATCGTTCAGTGATAGCTTTTCTTACTCTCCTGTAAGCATGTGTGGCCCCAATTCAGACTGGGACCATTGCACTCTAGGAAGGGAGGTTAAGCCCCCCAACCTATTTTAACCCCTGCTGGGGTTAAATAAAATCTTCATTTATTTCAACAGAGTCCTTTTCCTTTTCTTAACCCCACTCCCCATGGGGAGAGTGGAATTTAGGGAAAAACAGGTGGGAGGGAAAGTTTAAATCCCCTCCCACAGTGCCATGTCTCCAGTCCGAATTGGGGCCACATATATGCTTACTCCACTATGCGTGATTATTTCAGTGTTTAGTTTGGCCCTCAAAGAGGGGTAGGTGGGAGAATTTTCACTAACTGATTATAATTCATGGCTCATCAAGGAGCTGACATTGGACAATCCCACTCAAGGGGCTTAGGAGAATCAGGGAAATTGACGGAACATTTCTCAGAAATGAAGGCGTAAGTGTACTGGTATGTCCCTAAGTCCACACTTGGAGAATTAAAATGGTGTGCTTCTTCACCCCCTATAACTCAGGGCTCCATCACATGGGCAGAGAAATCCACATCAGTACCAGGGCTTTCTCTATCCAATTTCATCGCAGGATTAGATAGGGCTCCTTTACAAAGTTGTTTCAGTCTCATTATTCTGTTCCTTTCCTTTTCACAGGATGGCTACTTTTCCGCAAAAAGCCGTTACACACACAGAGGGGATTGCAAAATTTCCTCCCTGGTTCCTGCCCCTTTCCCTTCCCTTTCAAGTTACTGGTGGTTTGGTTGTGATTGACATGCAATGTGGGTGGACAGCAACCTCCACTGAACTGCCCAAACAACCCCACTTCCACAGGCACTGGCTTCCCGCCAAACTGCTGAAATGCTAGCATGCCGGCCATTCTGTGTTGTGGAGTGAGCAGCAGACATCAGGAGCAAAAGTTGGTGCACTGCATTTAGTCACGGCAAGCCGGCGTGGCAGTAAGCCAGCAGGTCAGTATACTGACACGCCCACCTCCCCAACGTCTCTGCCGTCGTCATCATGACTGCACCCCACACAAACCAAAACAACCACCCACAGCCGTACACACAGCGGTTTCTTCACACTATGGGAGAAATACACAGGGAGGCCATGGCGCTCCTGTTGTGCAGGATGAAAAAATACTGCATTTTTTTCTGTTTGGGGATAACATGGGATAGGCAGGGGGAAATGGTGGGAAAATCACTGGAGGATTGCGACGTTGTGTAATGGACCCGCAAACTTCCATGAGTGGTGAATCATGAATGTGCGATAAATTGCAGATGTAGAGATGCCCTCAGAGCTGTCAAACATTGCTCTAGGTCCCACCTAATTCTATTCTAGTGGTGCCAAAGATCCCTACCTACACCATGAGCAAAACAATAACTTCTGTATCTCATACAATAATACACCTTAAAAAGGAAACCCTTGAGAAAGATTTACTCACTGCTTTTCAAGGCTCCAATCCTGTCAGTATCTGGCTCAAATGCTACCAAACACAGTTAATTCGTTACAGTACAATGTAGGTTATGGGAAACCCTTCTAAAAAAGGTTTTGTATTCACACAAGAAGAAGGCATCTTGCACCCAGTACAATGAATTTTAAAACCATAGAATGGATTTTTAAAAACAGACATCGCTCAATTTTACAACAGATTGTTCAGTGTAGTCTGGTGGAAGCCAGAACACCAGTTATAATTCACGACACGAGCTTGGAAGTTCTCACTTAGTTTCAGCCACTCATTATTGGCATTTTAGGCATTTTAATTCCTGATGTTAGCCCTACGTTCTGTACACTTTTGCCCTCAGTACTCCCACAGAACTTGCAAGACTCTGAGAGCACTGCTGTCCTATCACTCAGCCTGGCTGAGAGCCAGAGGGGGCACAGCTTAATAAAATACTTGTGGGGACCTCCTCGCGTGGAGGTTTGTGTGTGCAGGAGGGGATGGATCGTGCCTTACATTTTCTTCCTTTACTCCATCCAATAATATAATTATGATCCTTTGTATACATTAGTAAGCAACGTGCTAAATTTGGAACAGAACACTACCAAGGATCAAACTGGATAATTTAAGCCGCCTTGGGTTCCTTGCAAGAGGAAAAAGGGCAGGGTATAAATGCAATAAAATAAATAAATAAATAAAAATTGTCAGCCATGAAATACCTCAGTCAAGTATTCTGATAAGAAATAAGAGCTAATAAGGAAGAACAGACAACAGGGTGGGAATCCATTTTACACCAATTAGACAAACATGAGAACAGGCATTAGCATCAAACATAACCGGACTGTTTAATCTCAGTGGGTTTTATCCAGTCCAAATAATATTTAAAGGGAAGTCATACAAAGCAAACATTGAAGAGCAAAGGAAAATGGCTTCATAAGACTGCTGGGGGACTTCTGAGATCCATAAAAGAAGGAAAGGAAGGAAATTATGTATGTGTTTGCTATACGATATTTCCTGACATCATGGCACTCGCAGCCTCTTCAAGAGAAGCTTTGGCTTCTCAAGAGAATTGTTCTAGTAAAAAATTTAATTAAAGTTACAGACAAAAATCAGTTCTGTTGATCAAAACGAAGAGAAGTAAATGAAGCCTAGCTAATGAAATTACGTTGTATTGCTAGCAGATACTTGCGTGGGACCAGAAGCTCAGGATAGTTCTAAAGTGCTTTCAAAAGAAACCTGCTGATTTCTGTCTCAGGAGTAAAGCAGCTTCTTCAACTCTGCATCAGCCGCCATCAGTACATTTTGCCAACTTGGATTCAAACATGTCTCTGCAACTATGAGAACTAGACATTTACCTTTTCTTAAGAAGAATGACGCTTGGGATTCTTCTTAAACTCTGGTATGTGTCTACAATCCTTTTTGGCATCTTTCAGTTTGAGTTCCTTGTAAGGGCATTTCAACTGCATACCAGAAGGTCTCTGTCTGTAGCATAATGCCACAGGATTGCCAGACAAGGCCACAGTCCAGAGAAGAGGGCTTCTCTCCTTTCATATTTTTAATGTACCATCAGGTACATACGGTTGTGTAGCTATGGTGCCTCCCATCCTTCCCCCTATCCTCCTCTCTCACCTACTTTGGGACAATGATAAGGTCCTGCTTGGAGTATGAGGATTGGGAGAGGTCTGAAAAGGAGGCATGGCAGCTGCACAATTTCCTGTTGCATCGCTAATTCAGTTCTCTGGGCTGCGACCCAGCATGACCTACAAACAGACAGTTCTGCCTTGGAACAGGTAACTGACAATGCTATCCTATGCACATCAGCTGGGAGGTAAGCCCTATGGAATTCAAGGGACTTACTCCCAGGGAAGTGTGTATAGGATTGCAGCCCAAATGGCTTTCCAGTCTCTTCTAACCCAACAATTCCATTAAGCTGCATGCTGCTCATTTTATGTTGTGCAGACGTCCCACCTTTAGCGAACGGTTCCACGGTGATAATTTCACTGCTGTTGCCCCTTCCTGCAGATGTCACAGCCACTACCCAGACGCTGTATTGTCGATTCCGACTCAAATTGGGGATTCTGTAGGAAAATGAGTCAGGAGAAGCTTCAAACTCGCTGATTACCTGTGACAGAGAGACAAATATTTCCCAACTAAAGTAAACAATTTACATATAGCGAGAGGAATGAAGAGAGAGAGAGAGAGAGAGAGAATAACAGTTAAGAGTATTTATCTGACATCTCAGATAGGCTGGAGACAATAAACATGATAATAGAATGTGCAGCTGCAAGTAGGGATGTACAAAAGTCACTTACCTTTTCGCAGGGGTGATTCACGGTGGGGGGGAGGTGCTTCGCTTCTCCCCCCGAAGTTCAGGTGAGGGGGGGGAGGCATCCTGCCTCGCCCGGCCGAAATTCAGGCCGGGGAGAAGTGCCCCGTCTCCCCGGCCGCGAAAGAAAAAGTAAAAAAAAAACAAACAAATAAAAACCCCGTGATAGGCTACGTAACGATTAACGTAGCCTATCATGGCTAGATTTCCAAAGTCAGCCGTGATAGGCTACGTTAATCGTCACGTAGCCTATCACGGATATGTGTGTTTGTTGTTGTTGTTGTTGTTTTTGCAATGGCGGCGGCGGCAGCTGGTCGGGAGACCGGCCGCCGCCCCCGCCGAACTACCGCCGAACCGCCGCCGGGACCCGCCGCCGAGAGGGACATTTGCTGAAGGTAAGTCCCATCCCGGGGGGGGGGGCGTGGGGCTGGCGGAGAATTTCCCCAACACTTTCAGGGGGCCGAATGCCTCGGCGCTCGGCCTCCCAAAGATTCGTGGAGAAATTCTCCGCCATCCCTAGCTTAGGGATGTATGAAAGTCACTTACCTGGTCTCGCAGCTTGCTTCGTGGTGGGGGGGAGGCGCTTCGCTGCTCCCCCCGAAGTTTAGGCTGGGGGGGGAGGCTTCCCACCTCGCCCAGCTGAAATTCAGGCCGGGGGGGAGGCTTCCCGCCTCGCCCAGCCGAAATTCAGGCCGGGGAGAAGCGCCCCGTCTCCCCGGCCACGAACTTCAAAAGAAAAGTAAAAAAAAAACAAAAACGCCCCTGTGATAGGCTACGTAATGATTTACGTAGCCTATCACGGCTGACTTTGCAAATCTAGCCGTGATAGGCTACGTTAATCGTTACGTAGCCTATCACAGGGGCGGTTTGTTTTTTTTTTACTTTTCTTGTAATGGCGGCGGCAGCCGGTCTGCCGCTCCCGCCCCTGATAAAGACCTGCCGAACTGCCGCCGGGACCCGCCGCCAGGAGGGACATTCGTGAAAGGTAAGTCCCATTCCGGGGGGGGGCGGGGGGTGGAGAATTTCTCCCCGAACAACCTTCGGAGGACCGAATGCGTTGGCACTCGGCCCCCCGAAGTTTCGAGGAGAAATTCTCCCCCATCCCTACCCTAGCTGCAAGTCAGCTGTAGTCAGTTGATTCAAAGTTCTATCTTGTGCATGCAAATCATCTAAACAAAACCATGCATGGTGTGGAGAATGTGGATAGGGAGACATTTTTCTCCCTCTCTCAAAATACTAGCACCCAGAGTTTCCCAGTGAAGCTGATCGGTGGGAGAATCAGGACAGATAAAAGGAAATAGTTCTTCACGTAGTGCACAGTTAAACTATGGAATTTGCTACCACAAGAGGTAGTGATGGCCACCAATTTGGATGGCTTTAAAAAGGGGCTAGACAGATTCCTGGAGGAGAAGGCTAGGCTACTGGTCTTGATGGCTATGTGCTACCTCCAGTATCAGAGGCAGTGAGTCTATGTACACCAGTTGCTGGGGAACATGGGTGGGAGGGTGCTGTTGCACTTGTATCCTGCTTATATGTATTTTTTTATTTATTTCTATACTGCCCAATATCCAAAGCTCTCTATGCGGTTCACAAAAATTAAAACCAAAAAGCACACAGTAAAACAATACAAAATATAAAAACATTAAAACCACAATGTAACAATACAACTGGAATAAAACCAGAGTAAAACCTAGCAGCAATGCAGAGATTTAAAATACAGATTTAAAACAGCAAAGCTAAAAGTCTAGAAAGCTAAAATGCTAAAATGCCTGGGAGAATGAAAAGGTCTTCACCTGGCACCGGAAGGAATACAATGTAGGTGCCAGGCGAACCTCTCTAGGGAGCTAATTCCACAGCCGAGGTGCCACAGCAGAAAAGCCCTCCTCCTAGTAGCCATCTCCCTCACTTCCTTTGTCAGGGACTCATGGAGGATGACTGCTGAGGTCCAGGCAGGCACATATGGGAGGAGGTGACCCTTCAGATAACCTGGCCCCAAGCCATTAAGACCTTTGAATGTTAATTCAAAGCACTTTGAATCGGGCCCGGAAATGGACTGGCAGCCAGCGCAGCTGGAAAAGTACTGGCGTAATATGAGCTCGCAGGCCAGTCCCTGTTAACAATATTGCTGCCCTATTTTGGACCAGCTGAAGTTTCCGGACCGTTTTCAAAGGCAGCCCCACGTATAACGCATTGCAGTAATCAAGACGAGAAGTTATCAGAGCATGGATAACTGTAGCTAGGCTATCTCTGTCCAGATAAGGGCGTAGTTGGTATACCAGCCTAAGCTGATAAAAAGTGCTCCGTGCCTCCTGCTTGTGGGTTCCTGGTCGACAGCTGGTTGGCCACTGTGTGAACAGAATGCTGGACTAGATGGACCCTTGGTCTGATCCAGCAGGGCTCTTCTCATGTTCTTAAAAACACACATTAAAGGGAATTGTAATTTTTTTTAACCACAGCTGATAAATGCAATCTGTGATGGTTTTGACTGAACACGCTACACTTGCAGATTGGTCCATTTCTTTGACTAGATCAAGGGACCTCCAGCTGTCGTTGGACTGCAGCTCCTATTAGCCCTAGCCAGCATAGCCAATGGTGAAGCATGATGGCAGTTGCAATCTAACAACAGCTGGAAGACGACAAGTTGTCCATTCCTGGTAGATATTCAAAATTCACCACAGATGCTTAGTGATTGGTCACAGAAGTTGGGCAAGGGATGGTATTGTTGATTTGCCTCAACTATGTTTGTCTGTCTGCTTGCTGAGGCTCAAAATACATGTGACACTGGCAAGTGTAGGAGTTTAAATCACATAGAAATGGAGGGGAGGTGTTTCTTTATTTTTCAGCAATGGATTCTAGATTACCCAGGCAAGAGGTGGCATTTAGGCCACCAATATTATCCAAAATCGGATTGAAATACAGCCTTGGAATTAAGGTAAGAGTCATTGACTGGCTTCATACAACACGACAACCCAGAGTATGGGAACTTACTGAATCATGGGTTGTGTTGTGTGAACCCAACTGTGCTAACAAACAATGGTTTGTTAACCACGAACAACCCAGAGTTCAAAACCCAACAACAAACTATGTGTTCTCTTCATGGGTTGTTCATGATTAACAAACCATGGTTTGTTCGCATGACTGGGTTTACATAACACATTCAAGGACAATCCATACTCAACCCATACTCTGGGTTGTTGTGATGTGTGAACAAACTCAATGTCAAGATAGAAAGTGAGAGAAAGAAGTCTGGAAATGTCATTAAAATCCCAGCAACATTGCCAGCAAACCCAGGGTGACACCCTATGAGCTAGAATGGAACAGGTGTTATCCAGTCTCCTTAAACTCTTATCCCTTTCCTCAAAAGTGCGAAGATACCATGCAAAAACTAGTAGCTTGTGCCAGATCTACACCTCATGTCAAATTGATATGATCCCATCATGGTGACGCTATATCCCTCTTGTGCATTTATACCTCGTAGCACACACAGTGACATCTGTTGCGGTATATGGAATCTCTAATGTGGCCCAGCAGTTATCAGTGCACTTCAGTACTGATAAAAAGCACTAGTGTAGGTCCAGGGCTCCTTCACACGGAGCTTTTATCCCGCGATTGAGATTGCTCCTTCACAGAAGTTTGCCGGCTCTTTACATGATGCAGTGATCATCCCAGGCATCTCCTGCACTAAATGCCCTTTGTTCCACTTTTAAATAGATCGCAGATAATGAGCCTGTTGTGTTCCGCTTCAGTTCCCTCCCTCAAAAGAGTTAAAGGAGCAAGAAGAGGAGCGAGATCAATGAAAGATAATGGAAGACTCAGATACCAGGAAAAGGAGGGGGGAAGGGGTGGGGGAAAGGAAGTGCATGTAAGGGGAGTCAGTTGTGATCCTACATTTAAAACAGAAGCAGAAAGCCCCATTTTAAATGCAGGATTTTAGGCTGGTGTAGAAATGCCCCTAGCCCTGGTTTACTTGCTATGCGAGTTTCTGGTTTTTGGTATTTAGAAACCAGAAGCTTTTGCAGCCACAGGGCTCTTGCATCTTTAAGAGTTGTGTAGTGTAGAAGAAGGAATTTCAGCTAGTGGAGATTGCATACCCCCAAATATGCAAAACAATATTTGTTAGTACAAAATATCCAAATTTGTTTTATTATGAAAGGTTGTAAAAACCAAGGGGTAAAATCCCACATTAGTCTGGCTTAGAGTAGACCCAGAGTCTAGGGTAGAATAGGACTAACTTAAGTCCTATTCATTCCAGTGGGTCTACTCAAAGTGGTACTTGTGTTGGATTTTACCCAAACAAAACAAACAAAAACAAGCTACTTTTAGGAAGCTCAGTGTACCCAATGCATTTCAACAAGTAGTCAAACACGTACCGTGGATTTTAGGAAAGCTGATTTTAATAATCTCAGAACAATGATCAGTAAGGTCACGAGAAAAGGAGTCCAAGATGGGTGGGAGCTTTTTAAAAAGGAAATTCTCAAGGCACAATTACAAACAATTCCAACAAGAAGAAAAGGTGGAAGACAACAGAAGAAAAAAAAAAGCTTAGGGATGACCTGAAAACAAAAAAGGACACACATAGGAAGTGGAAGGAAGGCCAAGCAACAAAGGATGAGTACAGGCAGGTAGCACAGAATTGCAGGGATGGCGTCAGGAAGGCTAAAGCTGAGAACGAGCTGAGGTGAGCGAGGGATGCTAAAAGCAACAAAAAGGCTTTCTTCAGATACGTGCACAGTAAAAGACAAAGGAAAGAAATAGTTGTTCAGCTATTAAATAAGGATGGCAAAATGATAACAGATGACAAAGAAAAGACAGAGGTGCTCAATTCCTACTTTGGCTCAGTCTTCTCCCAAAAGAGGGTCTATGACCCTGCTGGCAAAGGCGAAGTACAGGCTGAAGGGGCAGCATTGCAGCTTGAGATCGATAGGCATATGGTCAAGGAACACCTAATTACTCTGAATGAGTTCAAATCTCCAGGGCCAGATGAACTGCATCCTAGAGTAATAAAGGAACTGGCAGAAGAACTCTCAGAACCGCTGTCTGTTCTCTTTGAGAAATCATGGAGGACGGGTGAAGTGCCAGATGACTGGAGAAAGGCTCATGTTGTCCCTATCTTCAAAAAGGGTAAAAAGAAGGAACCTGGGAACTACAGACCAGTCAGTCTGACATCAATCCCAGGGAAAATTCTGGAGCAGATGATAAACCAATCCATCTGGAAGCACCTTGAAGACAATGCAGTGATGACTCGAAGCCAACATGGATTTGTCAAGAACAAATCCTGCCAGATGAATCTGATCTCATTTTTTGATCAGGTAACCTCCCTTGTAGACCATGGGAATGCTGTAGACATCATATACCTCGACTTCTGCAAAGCTTTCGACAAAGTGCCCCATGATATCCTGATGAGCAAACTAGCTCAAAGTGGGCTAGATGAAACAACGATCTGGTGGATCCACAGTTGGCTACTGAATCGGACTCAAAGAGTGCTTATCAATGGGACCTTCTCAAACTGGGGAGAGGTAACGAGTGGGGTACCGCAGGGCTCAGTCCTGGGCCCAGTGCTCTTCAACGTTTTTATTAATGACTTGGAGGAGGAGGTGCAGGGAATGCTGATCAGATTTGCAGATGACACCAAATTGGGCGGGATAGCTAATACTTTGGAAGACAGAAACAAAATTCAAAGTGATCTTGATAGACTGGAGCACTGGGCAGAAAACAACAGAATGAAATTTAATAGGGATAAATGCCAAGTTCTGCACCTAGGAAAAAGAATTCAAATGCACAGTTACAAGATGGGGGATACGTGGCTCAACAATACTACAAGTGAGAAGGATCTTGGAATTGTTGTCGATAACAAGCCGAATATGAGCCAACAATGTGATGTGGCTGCAAAAAAGGCAAATGCTATTTTGGGCTGCATTAATAGAAGCATAGCTTCCAAATCCTGGGAAGTACTAGTTCCCCTCTACTCAGCACGTACTGTGTCCAGTTCTGGGTACCACACTTTAAGAAAGATGCAGACAAACTAGAGAGGGTTCAGAGGAGGGCAATAAAGATGATCAAAGGACTGGAAACAAAGCCCTATGAAGAGAGACGGAAAGAACTGGGCATGTTTAGCCCTGAGAAGAGAAGACTGAGGGGAGATATTATAGCGCTCTTCAAGTTCTTGAAAGGTTGTCACAGAGAGGAAGGCCAGGATCTATTCTCGATCATCCCAGAGTGCAGGACACAGAATAATGGGCTCAAGTTACAGGAAGCCAAATTCCGGCTGAACATCACGAAAGGCTTCCTGACTGCTAGAGTGACACGACAATGGAACCAATCTAGGGAGGTAGTGGGCTCTCCCACACTGGAGGCATTTCAAGATGAGGCTGGACAGCCATCTGTCGGGGATGCTCTGACTTGGATTCCTGCATTGCGCAGGAGGTTGGACTCGATGGCCTTGTAGGCCCCTTCCAACCCTACTATTCTATGGTTCTATGATTCTAAGTATCTTCTTGAAATGGGAGAATAATTAAAGATTAGTCTCTATTAATGGTGAGAGGAACTCAAATGGGCAAGCTTTGGAAACATCTGACTGCACAGCCTTTTCAACTACTGATGATATTTTTATAGGTTATAATTTTAAAATAAATATACAAAGAAGAGAAAGAAAACCTGGGATACTGTTATACTCATCTGCCATGTAATGCCTAGTTTGGCCCAAAGATACAGGCACTTCCTGTACTATCCAGGCCATTCCAGAGCATCTGACAATGCTGTAACTGTAAACAGTGCTCCATTTCTGAAAAGATACTGGGCTGCATATTTGTTTTGAACTGAACATGGCTAAAATCTGGACATTTTCCCATCCTTCTAGGATGTTAAAATGGGGGGCAGGGGAATCAAATTCATTTTTTTTTTTTTTCAAAATGAAAGATCATAATTGCCTTCTAAATTAAATGAGGACTAACATTCTTCGGGTGGGGTGTGTGTGTGCTGGATTAGAATGTTTACACCTTATGATTTCCCAGTGCAGAAAAGGTGATGCTTGTGGAGATTAGAAACTTTTTTTTAAAATGGAAAGAAGCGCCTGTTCCAGAAAGCAAATGCTATTTTGTTTTTAGCCTGAACATATATGAGTTTTTACATTTTAAAACATAAAAGAAACCTAGATTTGGCTTAGAGAAATATAACAATAATTGATATTTCCACCCTCATCCCCTGGTATTTTGGGGGGAATTTTTGAAACACTATTGTGTAAAGCCTACATAAATGCTAGGAAATTCAGACTGGAAGGAAAAGAAAGGTCCTTCCTTGTATTACTCTATCTGCCATGTAGGAAATCAGGGTGACAAGTTCAGAAGAGCATCCGAACCAGCTGTGGAGAGTTTATTTCTTCTTGGCTGTTCAATTTAGTGTCACAGTGGTCCCTAGTGGCACGCTGATAAAATTACACTTCCTTTGACCAGGTAATTTCACAGGTGCTAGAGAAAGCTCCCTTTGTTGCAACTCCCCTGGATTAATCACAGCCAGAGCACCTTAAAAGAGCAGCAATCCACGCAGACTAATCCTAGTCAAGGACGTTTAAATTTTGATTGGAACACAACTGTTGGTTTCCACTATTATGAAGAGAAAGGAAATTCAGCCAAACTGAACTGTGTATGTGGAACAAAAACATCAGAGCAGCACGATTTGGGACGTGGCTCAAAACATGGATGTTGCTCAGATGTGTATGCCGTGGAAACGAGCTTAACACGATGGGGGGCGGGGATGTAATGAGAATGCTTGCTTGGAAACAAAATCCAGTTACTGAATGTATCCTATGGTGATTAATCCTCCTGTGATATATGCCAGCTCTTTCAATAAAGAAAAGGCAGCTAGAAAATGTTCTATCTATGTGTGAGACTCATAAAGGCAGGAGTGCCACCTGGCGGCTACTTTCAAACAGGTCAAGCGAAGTTCTTTCTAAGCACTTCTAACCTCAAAACACAATGAAGAGCAATAAAATAAAACCAAGACTCTTTGGACAGTAATAAATCTGCCAGCAGCTGTAAAGCCAGCACACAGTTCAATGTTATTTTAATGGAACCAAATCATCTGGGTTTGCATAGTAATGGTTATTAAATTGATTTTATCCACTCATTCAAGAACAGAACCTGTTGCTGTGCTCTGAGATCTCATGGCAATAAATAACACTGCTGGTAGGCTGGATGGCCGAAGTGAGAAAAACAGCTTAATAACATTTAAAACCCAACAGGCTAGCGAAAGACTAAAAATGTGTTAAAATGCTTTTGACATGTTTTATTTTTCTGGAATGTGGCAACTTCTTTTCTGCTCTGCTTTTTAAAAATTACACATTGATGTTTTGTCAGTAAACAACAATTACTACATTTTATATTCCCAGTCTAAGAGGTTTATAAGAAATAATCTTGCATCTCCCTTAACCCACACCTTAATTAACAAATCTTGGGTCCTGAGAATTCTAGATGCCCCTGAACACATGGCTAGTCCAAGACATTTTGCTGTCTGGGGCAAAGGACAAGATAACCCCCCCCCCCCATTCCTCCTGCAGAAGCTGAGTGGATTGGCAGTCAAATCGTACTTCAACACTGGCGATGGGACAGCTTCCTCCACCTCACCTGTGGGCAGCAGGCCAGCGTAAGGGGATGCAGTGCAGGCAGCAGGACACACACAAATCCATCCTTCCACAAAGGGGAATGGTCAGGGTGTTGCAACGGAAGCCCCCTCCACATCACCCATCATCCGCCGCTTGAGACAACCACTTCTCTCTGTCTCAGGGTAGGGCCGGCCCTGCCTGTGTATGTGCACTCACCACAGTTGGAGTAATGTATTCTTAAATGTATAATAACTTGAAAGCAGGTGTGTTTTTGCAGGAATGTTTTTATACGTTTGTACTTTTGCCACAGTAGTACATGCGCTGGTAACTTCCCGATTAGACTGTGGCAATGCACTTTATTTGGGGCTGCCCTTGAAGACGACTCGGAAGTTGCAGCTAGTGCAAAATGCAGCAGCTAGTCTGCTGACCAGAACACCTCATCAAAATCATGTAACACCAGTTTTAAAGGGATTGCACTGGCTGCCAATACACTTCTGGTTGGAATTCAAGGTTTTGGTGATGACATTTAAAGCCCTAAGCAGTTTGGGACCTCGATATTTGAGGGAGCGCCTCTTGCTATATATGTCTGCCTGAGAACTGAGATCTGTTGGAGGGGCCCTCCTCCGCATCCCACCAGTACGAGACATACACTATGGTAGGATGTGGGAGAGGGCCTTCTCTGCTGTGTCACCCTGGTTGTGGAATGCCCTCCCCTTGGAGGCCCGATTGGTGCAGACATTGGTCTCATTTCGGCACCAACTAAAAACATGGTTTTTTACCAAAGCCTTTGAGGGCTAAATGCATTCCCTAGAACATTGCTTAACTGTTTTATTGGTTTAGATTTTAACTGGTTTTAGCTTGTTTAATAGTTTAATAATTTTAGGTGTTTAAATGTTTTATTGTTTTATACTGTTTACATTGACGTTATCTGTTTGCTGCCCTGAGATCTTAATGATATAGGGCAGGATAGAAATGTTTTAAATAAATAATAAATAAGTACTTATCGGCAATTATGCTAGTTCATTTGTATGCTCTGCAGCATGTGCAGAGTGCTTTCCCCTTACCAGTTCATATACACAGCCAGTCTGGAATTACCCTGTAGATTGTACAAATGTAAGAACTGTCTTGCTAGACTAGACTTGCAGTGCAGTCCTATGCGTATCTACTCAGAAGTCATTCAATTCAATGGGGTTTGATTCCAGGATAGTGTGAATAGGACTGCAGCCTAAAGGTCCATCTAATAATTTAGCATTCTGTCCCCAAAAGTGGCTAGCCTTGTGGAATTTATAAGCATGACAGAGATAGCTACTTCCTGTTATTTTTCCTTAGTATCTGATTTCAGAGATATAATATATCTGGGCACGGTGATTCCATTTTGCTATCGTAACTAAGAGCAACTATCTCATAATTCTTTTTAAAAAGCTATTTAATATGGGCTAATAATTCTGGATGAATAGTTGGATTTTCTTTTTCCATGCTTGCTTTTCTTTGACTGATTTCTGAAAGTTGGGTTTGTCCCACTATAAGAAGTGAAGTCTTCCCCTATCACAAACTGCACCACATGCAAGAAATCTGCGATCAGATTTCCTGATGCTTCTATTTTTTCTTATAAGAAGCCGCACGTCTGTGTGTGATTTTGATTGGAGCAGTGATGCGGGGTGGGGGGAGGCTCAACGCTGATCTATTCCTGATCTAAATCGCTCCCCCTGATTTATTGTTTGCCACACTGGGGAAAACTTCCATAGTGGGGGCAAACAGCATCATGGGGTGGTGGGGAGGGATTTGTATCAGGAAAATAGCATAGGGGAAAGGATTAAACCCATCCTAGCACCATCATTCCAAACAAAACCAGAGCCCTCTACAGCTGCATTTAAGTATAAATGGAAACACTGAGAAATCTGTGATCAGCCCATGCTGTTTGGGGTTGCCATCTTACATGTGCCTGGAAGGTGAAAGAAGTGGATTGTCCAATGTTATTTATTTATTTAAAATGCTTATAGGCCATCTTTTAGGGGAAACACCAGATATGGAGCAAGAGCTCCAAGCTTCTAGACTTGAGACAAAAGCAAGAAGACAAAAAAGGCATCTGAATCGTACTCAGAGTACCACTTGCATTGCTTCTTGACAACATTCAACAGAAACATAGAATCAGAGATAGAAGGGACCTTGGAGATCATCTAGTCAAACCCCTACAGCAGCCTCCCCCAGTCTGGCCCCCTCCAGATGTCTTGGGCTTCAACTTCCGTCATTTCGAGTTAGCACTGCCAATGGTCAGGAGTGCTGGGAATTGTAGTCCAAATCATCTGGAGGGCACCAGATTGAGGAAGGCTCAACTACAGCATCCCTGACAGGCAACCCCCCGCCCTCTGCTTAAATACTTCTAGCTGACAGCCCACTACCAGTTCATTCTATCAGGCTGTTTCTCATAATGTGGAGCAGAAATCTGCTTCCCTGCAATTCCATAGAATCATAGAAACACAGAATAGTAGGGTTGGAAGGGGCCTACAAGGCCATCGAGTCCAACCCCCTGCGCAATGCAGGAATCCAAGTCAGAGCATCCCTGACACATGGCTGTCCAGCCTCGTCTTGAACGCCTCCAGTGTGGGAGAGCCCACCACCTCCCTAGTTAATTGGCTTCATTGCTGTATTGCTCTAACAGTCAGGAGGTTTTTCCTGATGTTCAGACGGAATCTGGCTTCCTGTCACTTGAGCCCATTATTCCGAGTCCTGCACTCTGGGATGATCGAGAAGAGATCCTGGCCTTCTTCTCTCTGACAACCTTTCAAGTATTTGAAGAGTGCTATCATATCTCCACTCAGTCTTTTCTTCTCAAGGTTAAACATGCCCAGTTCTTTCCGTCTCTCTTCATAGGGCTTTGTTTCCAGTCCTCTGATCATCTTTGTTGCCCTCCTCTGAACCCTCTCCAGTTTGTCTGCATCCTTCTTAAAGTGTGGTGCCCAGAACTGGACACAGTACTCCAGATGAGGCCTAACCAGTGCTGAGTAGAGGGGAACTAGTACTTCCCGGGATTTGGAAGCTATGCTTCTATTAATGCAGCCCAAAATAGCATTTTCCTTTTTTGCAGCCACATCACATTGTTGGCTAATAGGATGCAGTTCATCTGCTCTGCTCTGCTCAGCTGGGAGGAGGGAAACAGACTGAAGTTTCCCGCCCACTCAGCTGCTGGGAGTACTCAGGCCACACCCCTCCAATTCAGTTGGAGCTCTCAGAAGCACCTGGTGAGCTCACAGCCAATCAGAAGGATAAAGGGCAGCCCCCTGGGCTTCCTGCAGCCCACTTACGTCTTAGCCTCTGTCTCCTTTGTCTCCTTTGTCTCTTCAACCACTGCAACTCCCCTGGCCAACTCCTGTTTGCTCCCCCTGTTCGCTTGCTCTGGTCGCTCGCTCTCTGGGAGCTTGCTTGCTTCTGTAGTCCCTGGACCAGCTTGCTCTGCTCTGCTCAGCTGGGAGGCGGGAAACAATTCCCACCCATTGGTTCTAGTCCTGTCCTTTGGAACAATAGAGAACAAGTCTACTCCATCTTCTGCATGTCAGCCCTTCAGATATTTGAAGGCAGCTATCATAAGCATACCCAGCTCTTAAAACTATTCCTCTCAGGACTTTTTTTCCCCCAGAAAGGGTGAGTGCAGCACTCAGAATTCCTCCAACTGGAAGGTGGCATCCTACTGGTTGGGTTAAAATACAATCATACCACTTCCCTAGATTGTCATATCAGTGCCCAAAGGGTTATGCTGAATCAACAGGATTTCCCTGCACTAGTCAACCACACAGCCTGCATAGGGGGGATCCCATCTCTCAGCATTTCTCTGGGCCCTCTCCACAGTTGTCATTCCCCAACATATGAGCAAAAGTGGAGAAGTCATAGTGCATAATTTCCCTGTATGGCTCAGTATGCCCAGGGTGATAAAGCAGTGCCCCATTCCAGAGACGATTCAGGGTAATACCACAGCTGGGGGGGGGATAATTTGAGGTCCCATGTTCTGCCCACAGATCACGACTTGGCCTTCACTGATATCGTTTTTAAATAATACAATAGAAGTGTGCAAGAAAAAGGTCATTTTTAACTCCATTTTTGTTATTTTTAACCTCATGTATTTATTAATTTATTAAAATCAAATTTGGTTCACATTACTCATTTGTTACTATTTCATTTGTTTTCTTAACTCCCACATATTTCCATTAACCATTGCTTTCTGTGGGAGGTTTGGATGCAAGAGCAAGTATGTGGTGGGTAGGGTTGACTTTTGCGCTCCAGCAGCTCTGCAGGGTTTCAAAATTGCCCATAGAACTGAAAGAAGCAAAGTAATACCATTAGACTCTATGTGCTAAATCCAACCTTCCAGTCGTGCAACAGGAGTTTCCTGTTCCAGGAGTTTCTCCCTTACTGGGAGAGGGGGCCTGGAGAAGAAGCTGGGTGGGCCAAAGGTTCCCCATCCCTGCCTAATATTTTATTTTTCTATTTCCCTTAAAAAAACCAAAACCAAAATACTCTTCATAAAAATGAACAGTACCAAGAGGTGCTGCCTTACTGAAGGCAAACATGTCTAGACAAATAAAATGAAAATTCAGTCCAAATATTGTTAATGTTTTGTAAAAATACAAACCAAAGGATGCATTGGTTAGGAATAGAAGCTCATCTAAAAATGTGCATTCCCTCAGAAATAATAATAATAATAATAATAATAATAATAATAATAATAATGATGATGATGATGATGTGTCAGGATGCTCCATTTTGTTACATTACTCTCAAGCATACAGGCCAAGTATTTCACATGCAAATATGGTTATTCGAAGCACACTGCAGTGAGGTCTGATGGCTGAAATGGAAGCAGTGTCAATAACCATAAGCCCTCATATTGACACCCACAACTTTCCTTTTTGTGTTCTTTATATGGGAAAGAATGGGAAGGGCAACTATGTTGGATTCTCTGGCTGTTTTTTAAGACAGTGTGTTGCATGGCAAATAGAATGAGGGAGTAAAGAACTATGATAGCAGGTGACTGTAGAAAAGTCCTGGCCTTTCATCATCCTGCCCTTTGTACCTCTGCAATTGTTTTTCAGGTTGTAGGAATGAAATGTAGGAAACAAAGAGACTGAAAAATACTCCCCCCACACACAGATTATCCAAAGTCCCGATTTTTAATTTTTTGTGTTTTGGTTAACTTACTGTGGGGTACGGATGAGAGCAGAATACAGTGTACTTCCTGATGACACCATTCAATTTTATGGGAGGTAGCCAGGATACAAACACAGTGGAAGCTGATGCTGCAGCTGCTTTAACTCCAGCAGGAGGACCTGGAACTGTAACACATGCAGTTATTAAAGAGGCAAAATCAATCAATGCATATTGACTTGCAGAGTATGGCAAACCTAACAAGAAAACGACGGCTGGCTCAACCATGCAACCATCTGAAGCCCAGTTTTGGGGAGACAAATATAGCAGTACACAAGCAGTACACATATGTATCAAATATTTATTATGTACTCAAAAGGAGGCGGAAAAGAAAAGCATGCTATTCACTGTACTGAACAGAAGCATTTTCATCCATTCATTTGGCAACGGTAACCATTTTTGAAGAAGTTGCCAATTTGAAATAGATGGTGACATTCTGAGGCCTCTAGGAATTTGATGCTGGCATCAGAGAACCAAAAAAGTGTCAGTGCCGCATCCCTGTGAGCCCTGGCTCCACTACTCCCTTGGGCGGGGAAGGGGCTTAAGCGAGTAGGGAGGAATCAGCAAAAATCAAGTAGCCGAACTACATGAGCAAAAGCACTTTCCACTAAGGCAAAACCACCACTGGATATAACTCTGAGGTCCCACGGCTTTAAGCACTTTGAGTGGTACATGGAAATGGCCCAGGAACCAGTTCGGTTGTTCCAGTGCCAGTGAGAGGTGCTCCCATTGCCCAGCCTGTGAGCAGCCGAGTGGCTGAATTTTGTACAAACACAAACAGCAAGCCAGGGCTGTCCCTTTTTCTCCTGTGTTGAGGACAGCTGTACACACCTAAGTAACTCAGTGGAGTGAATCATGGAATCATAGAATAGTAGGGTTGGAAGGGGCCTATAGGACCATCGAGTCCAACCCCCTGCTCAATGCAGGAATCCAAGTCAGAGCATCCCTGACAGGTGGCTGTCCAGCTTCGTCCTGAATGCCTCCAGCATGGGAGAGCCCACTACCTCCCTAGGTAATTGGTTCCATTGCTGTATTGCTCTAACAGTCAGGAGGTTTTTCCTGATGTTCAGCCGGAATCTGGCTTCCTGTAACTTGAGTCCATTATTCTGTGTCCTGCATTCTGGGATGATCGAGAAGAGATCCTGGCCTTTCTCTCTGGGACAACCTTTCAAGTCCTTGAAGACTGCCATCATATCTCCCCTCAGTCTTCAAGGCTAGACGTGTCCAGCTCTTTCAGTCTCTCCTCATAGGGCTTTGTTTCCAGTCCCGTGATCATCTGTGCTGCCCTCCCCTGAACCTTTTCCAGTTTGTCTGTGTCCTTCTTAAAGTGTGGTGCCCAGACTTTCAATAGAAAGCAGGGATTTTGTCTATGCACTGGAGCTCTGTGGGGGCTTCGTCTGAGATGCATGCTTATGGCAGATGTACCGTGGTAAATGCTTCGCTCTTTCAGGGGGTGGTTCCTGCTGCCTTGAAAGAGGCTGTAGTGCACCTTGTCCTGAAGAGGACTCCCCTGGACCCAGAGGTGTGTGAGAACTATCGTCCCATTGCCAGTATCCCCTTTTGGGGCAAGGTGCTTGAGCGTGGGGTGGCTGGGCAGCTTCAGATGTTCTTGGAGGAAACTGATTATCTGGACCCATTTCAGTCTGGTTTCAGGCCAGGGTATGGCACGGAAACGGCCTTGGCTGCTCTGACTGATGAGCTACTCCAGGTGAAAGACAGGGGGAGTGCTACTCTGTTGATCTTCCTGGCTCTCTCAGTGGCTTTTGACACCATTGATCATGGTGTCTTACTGGATCGGCTCTGCACGATGGGAGCTGGGGGCACTGTGCCACGGTGGTTCCACTCCTTCCTGCAGGGCCGTTTCCAGAGAGTGGTATTGGGGGACTGCTGTTCTACCCCATGGCTAGTAAACTGTGGGGTGCCACAGGGTTCTATTCTATTCCCCCATGCTGTTCAACATCTATATGAAGCCGTTGGGAGAGGTCATTAGGAGTTTTGGGGTGAGGTGTCACCAGTACGCTAATGATGCTCAGCTCTATTTCTCCTTGTCATCAGAGTCAGCTGAGGCAGTGAAGGTGCTGGACCAGTGCCTGGAGGCTATAATGGGCTGGATGAGGGCCAATAAACTGAAGCTAAATCCTGACGAGACGGAAGCTCTGTGGATTGGTGGTTCCTGAGTCCAGGAATTGGGTAAGCGACCTGTCTTGGATGGGGTTGCACTCCCCCTGAAGGAGCAGCTGCATAGCTTGGGAGTATTCCTAGACCCATCCCTGTCACTGGAGCCCCAGGTGGACTCTGTGGCCCAGAGTACTTGGGGCCAGCTTCGGCTGATCCACCAGCTATGGCCTTTCCTGGACAGAGATAGCCTAGCCACAGTAGTACACGCGCTGGTAACTTCCCGATTAGACTGTGGCAATGCACTTTACGAGGGGCTGCCCTTGAAGATGACTCGGAAGTTGCAGCTAGTGCAAAATGCAGCAGCTAGTCTGCTGACCGGAACACCTCATCAAAATCACGTAACACCAGTTTTAAAGGGATTGCACTGGCTGCCAATATGCTTCCAGTCGAAATTCAAGGTTTTGGTGATGACATTTAAAGCCCTGAGCGGTTTGGACCTCGATATTTGAGGGAGCGCCTCTCGCTATATATGCCTGCCTGAGAACTGAGATCTGTTGGAGGGGCCCTCCTCTGCATCCCACAAGTACGAGATATACACTATGGTGGGACATGGGAGAGGGCCTTCTCTGCTGTGGCACCCCTTGGAGGTCCGATTGGTGCAGACATTGGTCTCGTTTCGGTGCCAAGTAAAAACATGGCTTTTTACCATAGCCTCTGAGGGCTAAATGCATTCCCTAGCATATTATTTTAACTGTTTTATTGTTTTAGATGTTAACTGGTATTAACTTGTTTAATGGGTTAATATGTTTTTAGGTGTTTAAATTATTTATTGTTTTATACTGTTTAAATTTATTTTATCTGTATGCCACCCTGAGATCTTAATGATATAGGGCAGGATAGAAATGTTTTAAATAAAATAAATAAATAAATCAAAATACAGTGAGACGATACACCAACATAAAGCAGTCAGGCACAGCAAACAGACAACCCTACGCTGAACTGAACACCATTGTGTAGGAAGAAAAGCCTGCATGATGCCAACAGGTGAAAATTGGTGGCATTTACTAGACTATACTGGTTTGCCCCAGCTGTGGATCTGGTCTGTCTGTTAAGGAACAAACACAGATTCATTGTTTTAATTAAGATTTTATAAAGCATCATTTCTAATGAATGCAATCATTCAACCCCCATGCCAACAGATACAATAGCCTTTGAGAATGTAATTTAAGCCTAGAGTCTGGAGAGAAAATGAGCGTGTTTATTTAAATTTTAATGATCGCTGAAATAAATCCTCAGGTGGAAAGACATTTGGTTAATAAGTAACTCCATTTATAGTTTAGAAGGAACTCCAAGCAAAGGGGATAAATGGAGCATATTTAAAAACAACAACAGACACCACCAGAAATTTCTGCTGCAAGATATGCCATGAACATTTTCGACAGGAAAAATATATATTTTTTCCTGCCAGCTTCATGGGAGAAAGAACTAAATAATGCAAACCTTTAAAAGACTCCTCATTTTGTATTCACAGTCAGAACTTTTTCTTTTACATAAATTCAAGTGGAGCCCTGCTTGACCTCTGGTGTTGAAAATCAAGGGCTGCGCATGACAAGAAATGCAAATGCAAACACACGTTGCTTCTGGATCCTTTTCCTCACCTCTTGGGCTTACTCTTATTTTATGAATTAGGGGAAACATGGTTTCTTTTGCTGTTTTAGGCCTTCTCTGTATAGGCTATATTAAACCACATGCCAAGATGGTCTGTGATAAATTGTTCAAAGGGAAAGTGAGTTAAGTCCCTTGACAAGATGTATTGTGCTGCTCATTTCCTGAGGAAAAGATTCTACTGATGCCAAAGGTTAATGGTGAAGTTAAGCAAGGTAGGGAGTTCACAGAACGTGGAACTGGAAAACATCCAAAGCTCATCTAAGTCCAAGTCCACACACACCAAGGCAAGATCTTCCATTTTCAAACCAGCATAACCAATTAGCCCATATCATCCAGATCAGAATGTGCAACAAGCAGAGAACACAAATGAGCAGGCTGAATTGTTCTAGGGGTGACTGTAGAGCAATGAGTAGATTTAATAAAACCAACTCAGATGGGTCAAACAAGGACGCCGTGCCAGATTGTCCAGGGGGCGGGGGGGATCACTTGTCAACTTTTTGAAAACAGGATACATACATTAGGAGGTGGACCTTTTAAAAATTGCCCTTATTTCAAGTGATCATGAGCCTGTAAAATATAGATGGGTGAGCTCTCCAAAGCTCCTTTTCAGGTTAATGTGAAAATTATGATTTTCCTGGGGAAAAGAAATCAGGTAACTTTTCCAAACAATCCAAGAACTCTGAAAAATGCCCACGTGTGTTGTCCCTGACATCCTTCCCCTTCCCCTTAGCCCCCTCACCCCTAAATGGACTTTGCTCTTCCCTTCACTTGCCCTTTGCTGTTATGCATTGGTTAACAGCATGGCAGGGCACAAAGACCAGGAGACAATGGGAGATGTAGTTCTCTTGAGGGCGGAAACAACCATCCTCCGCCTGGCTTCCACTTCCTACCTATAGCCTTTCTCTATACAACTGAGCACATCCTCTGTTTTGCTCCTAGATCCAATATCTTACCCTGTTCTAATCTGATCCAGCCTTGCTCCTTAACTCTACTTAATTTTGTACTGCTCCCCAGCCCTGCTAGACTTACTGTGGGCCCCCCACTCCTTAACTTGTTTGGACTCATTCTATGTAAATATCCCTGGCCTGCCTGTCTGACCAAAAACCCTACTAAACACTCAGCTAGACATGTTGACTTCACTAGTGGTGACTGTGCTGGTATGACTCCTTCCCTGCTGCCTAACCCCCAAGACACCCTTCCCCAAACCAGCCTCCCCTCGGATGTTTTTCTTTAAATAACTACAACTTCCATCTGCCCCTATGGCCTAGGTCAGGGTTGATGGGAATTGCAGTTGAAACCATCTGGGGGGACTCAGATTGGAGAAGGCTGCTCTAAAGGCCAACCATGAGAAAAAAAGTATATCTCCGAACGGCCCAAGAACCGGCAGAAGAGCACTGGATATAGAGTGGCCTCCTATGAATCACCAAAAAAGAGGAAATGCATCATCATTGGGTTGCATAAAATATGCATACAGTAATTTATGTGTACAGATGCAGATTTAGAAATTATTATTATAATTTAAATAGAAGTACAGTATGTCTCAACATGGTGATGAAGACTGGCCAGGTGACCTGTGTACCTTGCTCAGTCTGCTGTGCAGGTGCTACTGATGGGCAACTTCAAAGCCCAGCTCTGCCTTCTGATGGCTCTTTACCTTTATACCAGACTTGAATGGGACATCCCTTCAAATAGAGGACAGCCCTCTGGTAGTCCTACAAACAGAGGACTGTCCTCCGTAAAGGAGGACAGGTGGCCACCCTGTCTATTCAAAATGGATGCCTGCATGTACATAGTAGACTATCTCTAATTCAGATAAAATTTGCTATGCATTTATGGAGAGCTGTGAAGATACAGCAGCAGTATTATATTTCAAAATGGCTATCAAGAATGTTTCAGTTCTTACCATCCTCTTTGGTGCGTGTGAAAATCTGCTCACTCCTAACCCCGTCTCCAGCTCGTGTGAATGCCAACACCTGGATGCTATAGTTGGTGTACTTTTCCAGACCATCAAGTTCTAATGAGGGCTGTGTAGTGGTAACATTTTTAATTTCTCCCAGCTCTATGGAGCAGAAAATTAAATTGAGTTAGTGACAGCATCATTCTTCTCCCATTGAGTGGTAATTATATTGCTGTGAGCATAAGGAAGAAATTGTCGGATTAAAATACGTAACTGTAGTAGGGATAAAGTTTATTATGATTATTAAATAAACATGCTAAATGCCCATACTGTGCATTTAATCATAAAAATTGCAACTGTCTTATAGAGAAAAATAATAAACACGTGAAACACTTTGAAATTACTGATGTGCTATTTTAGACTTATGACAGATATATTTTAAGTAGGCTGTTAAATTACCTGGATTAAAAAATGTTATGAAACTACATTTTATTTTACTGAATAGGTTTTTAAAAAATTCGGAATGGCAGTGCAGGATGCTAAATAAATTAAATGTGTTTTGGAGATCCAGTGTGGTGTAGTGGTTAGAGTGTTGGACTGGGACCCAGAAGATCCGAGTTCTAACCTCCACTCGGCCATGAAGCTCACTGGGTGACTTTCAGCCAGTCACTGACTCTCAGCCTAACCCATCTTACAGGGTTGTTGTGAGGATAAAAAGGGAGAAGAAGAATATCATCATATTCACCACCTTTGACTCCTTGGAGGAAAGGCAGGATATAAATGTAACAAACAAATAAACAATACATTTGAAAATGGTTACTGAAAGATTTATTGAGACACAGCAATGTGAGAGCAATGCTAAGAGGGGATTCATGGGAGCAAAGTATCTGCCTCTTTCAAAGACCTGCTGGCTCAAGCCAGCCAGAGCAGGAGGTAGAAGGGGCTGGCTCCTGGCTGGCATAATTGAGGGGCCTGATCCTGGACCCAAAGCTGCCTCCAACCTGTCTGCTGTGTTGGGGTCTACTGCTGGCAGGAACACTGCCAATGATCGATTTACATCTGTGGATTTCCATGTGTAACTGGGGCTTCCAGAGTGGACATGCCCCCCACTACCAGTGGAGCTCTGCCCTGTCAAGAGAGGGGCTTGTCCACCTTATCCTAACTCTCACCTGCCAGAACATCTGTGGGTTAGGATCTAGTCAAGTATTCTATTTCTGACAAGTATCAAAATCAACAACGAACATTGATAGCATCGTAAGTTGCTAAAAGAGGACATTAGTCTGTATTGACTGGCAGCAGCTTCATGTTTAAAGCACTGCCAAATGATTTCTTGATACCATTGTGACAGGGTTGCATTAGGAAATATTATGGATGCTTCTAAAAATTTCCTGATTTGAATGTCTCCCCAGATTTCAGTTTTCAATTGCTTGTTCTTGTTCCTGAAGTGGGATTATGCTGTTTCTTATTTCTGCATTACTGATGTACACATATACATTGTAAGACACAGCAAAAAGTTATCTTGATATAATTGTAGGTATCGCTGTATTAAGATTCTTTTTGTGTAGTGCTTTGCCAATCCACAGGAGCAGATGTGTGCAACAGTAAAACACTGCACAAAAATAATCGATGCAACCATAAATCCATCTGCATTAGGACTGCTTTTTTTGGCATTTTTTAAATGAATGCACATGTCCACATCAGCAACTGAAAGCTGCAGCAAATTGCACAGTCTCCAGTTCCAGAATTATTTGTAGAAATTCTCCTAGATAAATCAGAATTCTAGTGGAGTGGAACACAGGACAGAGTGAACCCATGGTACAAGAGTGTAGAGGAATGGGAGAAATTCTTTCAACCCTGGAAAATATTGTATGCCATTGGAAAAGTTCTAAGCTTAGGGCACAAAGTTACTTACCTCCATCCAAAAGATTAGCCCAATATATAACCCTAAATCCCTGTAGAATTCCATTGAGGGCATCTTTGGCAAGTGTAGACCAGGTAATAGAGATTGTTTCTGGTGATGTAGCAATGGCTTGGACGTTCTCTGGAGGTGAACTAGGAACTGAAATTAGATAGTTAAAAATTTTAGTGAAAAAGACTCATTTTCAAAAATGCACAAAAATGTCCTTTTACATTCCTTCAATAAATCCTTCAGGGGAAAATGATAATCACAACATTATTTCCAATAGCAGTCTTGTACAACAATGCAGACAAGTTGACAATGGTGCATACTAAAGAACATAATTTGATAAGGATGCTAGTAAAATTATGCTCTCCCAATTTCAACCACTGCTGTAAGTGCATGGTAATAATAATCATATGGGTTATGGTACGAGACTGCATAGCCTGCGGTTATTATCATGAAGATACTCTGTGCACTTTCCATCAAGGTGCTGAAAAACATCAATGTGTTCATGGGTTCACACTTCACAGATTATGAGCAGTATCCTATACTGCCACTGCACCTCCACTAATTATGTTGCACCAGCAGAATGGATTGCTAGCACTACAGGAACAAGCATTTCCAGAAATAACCAGAAATGCTCATTTCCAGAATGGGACAGCTCAGCCAAGCTCCTCTCTGTGAGCTCCACTGACCTGCCCCATTCCGAAAATGAGTGCTGCCGCTCATTTCTGATTGTTTAAGGAACCACTAGTTCCTGTTGTGCTAGCAGTCCATTCTGCTAGTGTGCAGGTAGTATAGCATACTGCTCAATGAATTTGCCACTTCTCAACCACTACTACCTCTATCCAGGTCAACAAGAAGTTAAACTTCATGCCAATATGGCAAAATACAGGATGGCGAATTGATTTGCAAGCATATTCAATGTGCAGCAATTTGTGCATGCATGCATATCTATCTATCTATCTATCTATCTATCTATCTATCTATCTACCTACCTACCTACCTACCTGTTTCCCCTAGAGCTGGGCTGAAGATTCACATGAACAAAAATTCTGATAAATGTTCTAGGAATTGTCCTTTTCAGGACCTCTCTGAACTATTGGAGATTTTCAGAGGGCTCTCAAGAATATTTGGGGAAATCCCACCGCTATTTTGCCACCCATAGATGTGGTTGAGAATGTCATACACAACTGTGGGTCCAGTTTTAATATTGCTCAATATTATTGTTTCAATATTGCTGGACTTGGCCCTTCTTCTTCCGGTCCTCCTCTCTTAGCACATTGCTTCTCTCATCCACTGCTATAAACTAATATAGTTTTATTCAGTATTAACTGAGCTGAAATTTTGCAGAAGGGAATTTTCTGATAATTTTTCTCAGAATGTTCTTTCTTGTTCCACCACCAAGTGTTGGAGAATACCACAGGGCTGTGCCCTGGAGTATATTAACTGAAATGCCACCGCCACCCTTTTTGCTACCTGTAAACAAGGTGGAGAATTTCAGAAGGCCATTTTCACCCACACATAACAATAGTGCTAGAATGTGGCCATTCTTAACATTTAAGCAAATAGTTTTATAAACTTTATAAACTGGCCAAAATAGACAGATAATATAACTAAAGTATGAATTATTATTGTAGAAATTAAGAGGTTTAATTTCTAGAGCAACAAAAAAGGGTTCAAAACTATTTTAAATACAATGCCTGCAATCAAAAGATCTCTGGATACATGGGGGTTCCATTACCAATGGGGGGAGAACAAGATCCACAAGAACTTGGAATCTTTCTCTCTCTCCAGAATAAGTAATAAGAAATCCCTGCTCGCTCGCTCTCTGTCTCAGCTGCAGCAATGCCAATATTTGTAAATTTGACAACCTAAAGTAATCTCTAGTTCCTACAAGTTGCTGAGAACCTGCACTGCAGCACTAAAAGACATTGCCAAGAGTATCTCTCAGCAGTATCAGTTCTACCTGAAAAACAAAAACAAATGAAGAGCATCAACATTCTATATCACTTTACTTAAAGAAGCACTCAGAAATGTAAAAGCTTTCTATTACTTAATTAACATACACAGGAATTTCACCTGAGCTGATATTACTTGGAAATTATTTTAAGAGTGCTCTGACTACTTCAAACATCTGAGAATCTCTCCCAAAGGATCATGCTATTAGTGCATGCTTTTCCACTATTTTCTTAGCTGACTGAATAATCCCCCTTTACCACAAGAGGGCTCTCTATCATTGCTTAAGAACAGCACTATATATATACACAGTTTGATCTCAATTACCTAGAAATACATCACACGTAATCTAGTTTTGCCATTCTTAGAAAGTGTCATGCATTATTGTAAGCTAGTAAGCTCAATTTTTTTAGCCATGTACTGGGCCTCAACAAGGCAAGATATTGGGAGACCTCTGTCTCTCGACCCTGCCCCCCATTCATTGTAGCTCACAGAAGCTGGAAAGCTGATGTTTAACTCCCCGCTCCATCTAAATCAGTACCTTGAAAGGGAATGCAGGTACCTATATGATATCTGCATTTTTTTTCATAGGGAAAACACTGTGTGTGTGTGTGTGTGTGTGTGTGTGCCCGCGCACGCGCGCGCATGTGTGCGTGTGTATGGGATGAGGGATTTAGACCAGGAAAATGGCATGAGGGTATGAGGTTGAAAAACCCACTCCCTCAGCATCACTCTCCCAGTCTGATCTGGACCCCATGGATGCATATGAATTGAGAGTATGTCCCTCAAATCTCCTGAGCTGGCTCAAAAGCACTCTCATGTTCATATGCGGTGCTAGCTAGTAGCAATGTGACAGTTGGCCACAGCATCCTGTCTAGAGATGTGCCAGGAATTAATTTCAGTTCAGAAATCATCTGAACTTGCCCTGTTCGCAACCCCAAATGCAAATAGGAACGCATTTTTTCAAAAACATTCACAAATTCCTGAACTGGTAATGACGTTTAAAAAATTGCGTATTCACTTCGAACCGAGCTTCAAAGTGAAGTTTGGAGAATTTCAGTGAGCTCAAACATCCCTGGTTCCCCTATCCTTACTCCTCTCTACCATGGCAAGGAGCTATGCGGCTGTGGGGTACACGCCTCTTTGCTCTGGGCTCCAGCCAGGTTAGAAGCACCATGTAAGTGTCATATGCTGATGGGTACCTTGCACAAACTCAGAATGTTCCCAGAATCCTTTACACTATTGCAGTGGGTTGCTGAAGTACTTATTTTGAGTTTCTGGGTGCTGGCCATGCCAGAAGCAATGTGGAAGCTCAGACTTCTGATGTTTGTGGCATGACAAGTAGCCAAGACAAGCAGTGTCCAAATTCAGAAACCCATTTATCCAGTACAAGATTCCAAAATGTGATACTGCATTGAGTAAAGCAGTACCATTAAAAGCTATACTATTGGTTCATAGATGTCCATGGGGCTAATGGCCCACTGACAAGAATACTGAGGACATTATCCCAAGGGAGAAATTCTGAGGGGGATGGAGGTAAGACAGAAGAGATTTAGTTTTCTAGCTCTATCCAAAACATTTCACATTTTTCAGATAGGTAATTATTTAGCATAAAATATTCCCTTTGCTGTGAAGGTGGCAGATTCCTTTAAAGAAACAGGCCAACCTCCAAGGTAACAAAACTTCTACTTTAGTAACAATTTTCCCTGCAGCTAAGGTCAGACTAGGCTACAACACATACACTGACATTGAAATATAAACACATGTTCTAAAAATATAAAACATCAAGATATGATCTTATGCTTTCTCAAGCCATTTACACACTTACTACCTACCATCCTCAAGAGTAGTAGTGATAATTTCCTGAGAAGATGGTCCTATTCCAGCTCGATTACATGCCTGTACCACCATGCCATATTGCGTGAATTTTTTCAGGTTATCTAAAGTATAAACTTCACTGTCTCCAGTGGTATCAATGCTGATGATGTTGAACTGGAAATTGCCCCCTGCACTGTATTCCCGGTAACCAATCTGGTATCCACGAATAATTCCATTTTGCAAGTGTTTCTTTGGAGCCTAAACAAGATACAAGTTGTACTCACTTTGAATGTAATATAATGTTACTATCATAAATTATAAGCTGAGAGTAGTTTCTACTCCCAAAGCACATGCTGCTAAAACGCAAGGCTCAAGTATTTAAGGTTTATGATGGTGATGATAACTGAAGAAAGGATTTCAAAGCATAAGTCATAACAGCAAGCCTGGAGACAAAGTAGAACTAGGAATCTTTCTTCTACTGTCAGGTAAAGGAAGCCTATAGCTGAGGCAATCACTGCACTTCTCTGCAGTTGCCCCATGAACAAGTTGCCATCGGAGGTCCACCATGCTCCGTCATTGCAGGCTTTTCAGAAGGCCGTGGAAACATATTATTTTACCGTGGCCTTCTCTTGATATGACTGCTGCTGTTGCTGTTATTGCCGTTGTTGTTGCTGGTTTTATTGTTAGCTTTTATTGTTGTTTCTATTGTTTTTATGTTTCATCACTTTTAATATTTTAAGTGTTTTTATGTATTTTATTGCTGTAAGCCGCCGGGGGGGGGGGGGGCTCGTGCCCTTAAAGGTGGCCAAGAAATGTTTTAAATAAATAAAAAACAGTGAATCCCCCTAAAAACAGTAAAAATCAATGATGATTGTAAGCCCAGTCCTATGATCTACATTTCCAAAGCTGGTGTTTGTAGGATTGGATGTAAAACTTTCCTTTTAAGACACAAGGTATGCTGGCACCACATGCTATCAGCTCCCAAGCTGCAGCAGTGCAGGGCAGTTTCCCCATTACTGATGATATCTGACCAATGAGTTTGTTGATATTTGTTGACTTGGTTTTCAAATTTGAAATTCTGGTTCTCTTTGACACTATCAGTTACAGCCAATTATTTCCCATTGTTATCTGTGAAGATACGCTTTCTGTTTTCCAGCTCAGGTTCCAATTTCCAGGGAGATTCCCCCCCCCTTCTTTTTTTCTTCCTTTTGGTCAATTCTTTCACTCCCTTGGTCAAGTACAAAAATAAAGAAGTAAAAAAGTCCCCCATTTTCTGTGCCTTGAAATTACATAAATTCTGAAGCTTTATAAATGATAAAGACAAAAACATTTATTGGTGTTGAATTGGTTTCAGAACCTCATAATTTGCCATTCATTTCCTTCCTTATATAGTTCAACTTCAAATATGTCATGTGTATTCAAATCTTGAAGGCTTACATATTTTTCTAAATATTAACTACAAATTTGGTTCATAGAAATGTGCATTATCATTTAGAGGCTCCACTACCATTTCTCTAAAAATGTTGGCATCTCATGGGATAAAGTGACCTGGTGTGCACAATCACAGCGAGGGAAATAAGCCACCGTGACGGTGCGAAGTGGGCCACTGAGTCTGGCCACGGTGGTATAAGCTCTCTACACAAGCAGTACCCTAAAATCCATTTACTTATATACTCCTTTTGCAGCTGTATTTCTAGTAATAAGATGTTCAAAAGAGGACAATCATAAGCACATATAATTGCATGCAAATTTAATTTCGCACGCAATTACATTCAGTTGCAAAGTAATTTTTGAAAATCTAGCCACAAGCATTGGGTTTATAAATTCATCAAACTATGTATCTCTTTTTTTTGTTTAGCCTTGTGGGCAACTATATCAATAATACAGTGATATACATCCCGACAAAGTTTAAAAGGCTATTTTTCCCTCCCGTTGTACGTTATTATTTACCTTCCAGGTAACCCGAATGCTTTGTGAAGATATGGGCTCAAGCTGAACATCTTGAGGTGGACCATCAGGAGCTGGTGAGAAATAAATAAATGAATCAACACTATTTATTTATTTATTTATTTATTTATTTATTTATGATAGTTATATACCACTAAATAAAATGAAATCCCTCACATATAAATATTAAATCACATTAAAAACACAACTTTAAAAACAATTACAATTACAATAAAAGCAATACAAGGAGCAGTAAGATAGAATGGCATGATTAATTTAATTACAGCCCAGGGAAAGCCTGGGTGAACAAGTGCGTTTTCAGGAGCCATTTGAAAGATGCCACATTTTCTGCCTCCTGAACTACATGAAGGAGGGTTTTCTGAAGGGTGGGTGCCGCTATCGAGAAGGCCCACCATCAGGGTACTGCATGGCGACATTCCGTTCATTTTGGAATGACCAGCAAGCCCTCCTCTGATTATTTTAAAGGTTGCCTGGGTATGTACAAGGGAAGGTGGTCTGCTAAGTATCCTGGTCCCAAGTTGTTTAGGGCTTTGTATGACAATTACATAACCTTGTATGTGGCTAACATGCTAGTTCTTATATTCTGCTACAAAAACACACACACAATACATCACACAGTATTCACAACCACTAAAATACTGGTTTATAGTAAAAGGGTTTTGCCAAGGTGAAGCTACACAAAGCAATGAAAAGAGTAAGAGTAACACAGAAATCATTAGTTCTGTTCAGGCATTCTTCCTCTGCCCCGCCACGAGATTACCATTGCATGAGTGGGAAAGTGGGGATGAGCCCATTTGCCCCACCCTCACCTGCATGTCCCCATCACCATTTTTGCAGGCCACCCCCTCAATATTTTGGTGGCTGAACTACTGCAGCAGGGAGCCTTTTCTACCTGAGTAGGATTCCTGCAAGTTTTAGAGTCAAACTACACATTACATTAATTAAGCAGTGTATAGCTGAGCCTGATGGGTTGTTTGTTTGTTTTTTACTTTAGTGTAACTGTGCATGGCCCTGATTTAGATCAGGACCAGCACACACTGGTAGCAGGGGAGTAAAACTTTCCCCACACCTGTTTTCTTCCTAAAATTTGGGGAGGGGGCATGCAGGGATTAAAAAAATAACGCCTTCATTGACTCCAATGGAGATGTCTCCTTTTTTTAAATCCCTGTGCAGAGTGTAGAAATTTGGAAAGAAAGTGTATGTGTGTGTGTGTGTGAGAGAGAGAGAGAGAGAGAGAGAGAGAGGGAGAGAGAGAGAGAGAGAGAGACAGAGAGAGAGGGGGGGGGTTATTCCTCCCCTCCCAGTGAACACTGGTCCTGATCAAAATCGTGGTTGTGCACAGTTACACTAAAGTAAAGAAAATGGGCAGGCTATGCTACACAGAACACAATTAACGTAACATGTTGTTTGCCCCTTAAAACCCTGATCTTCCAGAGTTCTCAGTCATGCAGGGAGCCTATTTGAGTAGAAAAGTTTCTTCTCTGCAAATGTTCAGCCCACAACACATGAAGGGCTGCAGGAATAGCAACAGAGGCAAGTGGCCGGTGGGGGAGTAGCAACAGCCTCTCACCCTCACATGTTGGTCATTAGAAGGGTGGAGGAGAACACCTGAACGTGTTGACAGAAGATGCATGACATTTCAAAATGAAGTACATCCATGCACGTCCTGGCTCTGCTGACACACTCAGTTGTGTGGTTATAATCTGATGACAGGCCATAGTAGCTATGAGTGTGAAAACAGAAGAATGCATCCAAGGGAATCTTATGGAGTGAGGCATGTGGCTACCAGGAAGAGGGCCTTTTCTGCTGTGGCACTGTGGCTGTGGAATGAGCTCCCTAGAGAGGTTCACCTGGCACCCATGGTGTACTCCTTTCAGTGCCAGGTGAAGACCTTTTCATTCTCCCACTATTTTAGCATTTTAGCTTCCTAGTCTTTTAGCTCTGCTGTTTTAAATCTGTATTCTAAATCTCTGCATTGCTGCTAGGTTTTATTCCAGTTATGGTTTTATATTGTAGTTTTAAGCTTTCATATTTTACATCATTTTATGTTGTACTTCGTGGTTTTAATTTCTGTGAACCACCCAGAGAGCTTCGGCTATTGGGCAGTATAGAAATCAAATATTTATTTATTTATTTATTCATTCATTTCATTTCTATACCGCCCAATAGCTGAAGCTCTCTGGGTGGTTCACAAAAATTAAAACCAAACAACACACAATAAAACAATTTAAAATATATAGAACATTAAAACCACAATATAACAATACAACCACAATAAAACCTAGCAGCAGTACAGGAGTTTAAAATACAGATTTAAAACAGCAAAGATAAAAATTTAGAAAGCTAAAATGCTAAAATGCCTGGGAAAACAAAAAGGTCTTCACCTGGCGCCAAAAGGAGTACAATGTAGGCGCCAGGCGAACCTCAGTAGGGAGCTCATTCCAGAGCCGGGGTGCCACAATAGAAAAAGCCCTCCTCCTAGTAGCCACCCGCCTCACTTCCTTTGGCAGGGGCTCACGGAGAAGGGCCGCTGATGATGATCTTAAGGTCTGGGCAGGCACATATGGGAGGAGGCGATACTTCAGGTAACCTGGCCCCAAGCCGTTAAGGGCTTTGAATGTTAACACCAGCACTTTGAATCGGGCCCGGAAATGGACTGGCAGCCAGTGCAGCTGGAAAAGTACTGGCGTAATATGAGCTCGCAGGCCAGTCCCTGTTAACAATCTTGCTGCCCTATTTTGGACCAGCTGAAGTTTCCGGACAGTTTTCAAAGGCAGCCCCACGTATAACGCATTGCAGTAATCCAGACGAGAAGTTATCAGAGCATGGATAACTGTAGCTAGGCTATCTCTGTCCAGATAAGGGCGTAGTTGGTATACCAGCCTAAGCTGATAAAAAGTGCTCCATGCCACTGAGTTCACCTGTGCCTCAAGTGACAGTTCTGGATCCAAGAGCACCCCCAAACTACGAACCTGATCCTTTAGGGGGAATGCAATCCCCTCCGGAACAGGTTGAATATCACCTGGCCGGGCAGACGAACCACCCACTAACAGTACCTCCGTCTTGTCTGGATTGAGTTTCAGTTTATTGGCCCTCATCCAGTCCATTACCATGCCCAGGCATTGATTCAGAACAGCCACTGCCTCACCTGGGTTTGATGAGAAAGAGAGGTAGAGCTGGGTGTCATCTGCATATTGATGGCACCTCAGCCCACACCTCCGGATAACCTCCCCCAGCGGTTTCATGTAGATGTTAAACAGCATGGGGGATAAAATAGAGCCCTGTGGAACCCCATGGCACAATTGCCATGGCACAGAGCAATAATCCCCCAGCGCCACCTTCTGGAATCGGCCATCCAAGTAGAAGCGGAACCACTGTAGTGCAGTGCCTCCAACTCCTAACCCAGACAACCTATCCAGAAGGATACCATGGTCGATGGTATCGAAAGCCGCTGAGAGGTCCAGGAGAATCAACAGGGTCGCACTCCCCCTGTCCCTCTCCCGGCAGAGGTCATCCCACAGGGCGACCAAGGCAGTTTCCGTTCCATAACCAGGCCTGAAGCCCGATTGAAATGGATCTAGATAATCCGTTTCATTCAAGAGTGCCTGGAGCTGGCCTACAACCACCCGCTCAAGCACCTTGCCCAGGAAGGGGATGTTGGCCACTGGCCTATAATTGTTAACATCCTCTGGGTCCAGGTTAGGCTTTTTCAGGAGTGGTCTAGTTACTGCCTCTTTTAAAGCGGCAGGCACCACTCCCTCTCTCAAGGAGGAATTTACAACCTCCTGGACCCAGCCGGACAAACCCTCCTTGTTTGATTTAATAAGCCATGAAGGGCAAGGGTCAAGCACACAAGTGGTCGATCGGACTTGGCCAAGCACCTTGTCCGCATCCTCAGGCCTCAGTAACTGAAACTCATCCAATAAAACTGGACCAGACGGTGCTCTGAACGCCTCTACCAATGGAACTGCATTAATGGTGGTGTCCAATTCATGACGAATCTGAGCGACTTTATCCTCAAAGTGCCGTGCAAACTTGTCACAGCATGCTACCGAGGGTTCCACCATCTCTCTCCCTGGCCCAGAATGTAACAGGCCACGAACCACTCGGAAAAGCTCCGCTGGACGACACTGAGAAGATGCAATGCTGGTGGAAAAGAACTGTCTCTTTGCCACCCTCACCGCCACAGAGTAGGCTTGATAGTGGGCTCTTACCTGTGTTCGGTCAGACTCAGCACGAGTTTTATTTGTCACTCCAAATAAATATGGAGTGACAGGGAAATCTGGATATGAGAGGATGAGTGGGATATGGCAGATGAAATGAAATTAGTTAGGAAGTTCTGGATTGCTTAGGGTTAACGTTGTTCCTGTACCACAACAAAAATATATCATCCATTTAATTCCCATTAAAGCTCATTTTCAACAGGTTCCATGAGAATAAATAGTAAAAGGTGCATATAGGGTTTGTGATGGGATACTGAACTTAGATTAATAGCAGCTCTGGCACAACAGGATCATAGTTTGGATTCTGGTAACCAGGGAAACATATATGACATCTGAATCACATGACATCTATATCTGCATGGAAAGGCTGTTGTCTGTAGACTCCAGCCATACAGTTTACTCCAGCAAGCAATCAGAAATTCAGGGAAGTCGAGATATTCTGTACTTAACTGCGGGAGGTGATCACCTGTCCATGCAGTTACAGGCAACAGAGAATCAGATCCCCCAATCATCCTACTTCATTGTATAACAACCTCATCAGAAAGTGTCTGGCCCTAGATCTAGGGCTATAAAGATATGCAACCTCCTGTTGTCTATGTCCATGAACACACTGTGTAATTTTTGAAATATTATATGAATATTCTATTTCATTTCTTCATAATGCTTAGCAATCCCATTTGATGCTCTTCCACAGCATCCAACTACAATTCTATGGAAATTGCTCACACAGCCCAAACCTGTGCATATTTACCCAAAAGTAAGTCCCATTGAGTTCAGTATGGCTTTGTCTCAAATTAGTGGGCATAAGATTGTAGCCTTAATTTAAAACAGGGTGGATGACAGCAGAACACCAATATTCGTAAGAACTAGAAAAACAATAGAAGAGGGAGAAATAAAGGCTTGGATCCCAAGATGACTTAAGGAAGTTTGTGGAAGGAAATTTCTTATCCTCTCTACCTCCCAGCAGCTCCCTGCCCCTCAGAAAGTCTCTCTGAAGGGTCAGGGATGGGGGGCTCTTGAATAATGTGGGATGGGCTGCAGGGGAGCTGCTACAAGAGGCGAGTCACCCAAAATCAGACTTGGATCCTAAGATATATTAGCATAAGGAAGTCCATGGAAGGGAAGTTTCCCTCATTGTTCAAGAGGGCCACCCAACCCTCTAGAGAGGCTTTATGTGGGATAGAGGTGGCTGCAGCACAGGGTTGTGGTGGGGGACATTTTCCTTCCATGCACTTCCTTAAGTGAGTGCACAATCCTACAGGATAGATACCCAGCTGATGGAGTGTCCTGATGACGGAGTGCTCTGAGTATCCAACATCCTGCCAGCAAGGGCCCAGCAGGATGGGACACAGCTAGCAATCTGAACCAATCAGATGCTGCTTTGGGGTGTCACAGCCAATGAGGTCACAGGAGCCATAAAGGGACAGTCTTTAAGTCATTCTTGTGCCTTCACTGTGTCCTCCAAAGGCAGCATCTGATTGGTTCAGATCACTGCTACTCAAAACATAAGTGAAAAATAACCCTTCACTTTTAAAATGGTCCTTAAGGAGCCTGGCTGGCTGTCATGGGGCTTCTTTTTGCTAGCACTGGGGCTGGGCTGGGCTAGAAAGAGAGGGAGTTCAGAGGGTCATTTGGGGGTCCTCCAGATCCCAGTGCCCTGAACCTGCTCCCTGTGGTCTGGCACTGGCTGTGCCACAGCTGACAGAACAAGAGGAACAGCAGACACCTTTTTAGCCTCTCCATTCTCCCCCAAAGTGTTTTTGTGTTAGGCAGGCCTTGGAGCCTGTCTAACTCACTTACCTTGCCAGTGGCAGTGGCTGTAATGCCTTTGGATCCAGCGGACCCATGGCCTCTCCTCGCCCCCCCATCCCGTCCACTGGCACTCCCCTCCCTCTCGACATTGGGAAAGGGAGCTGCCATGGAGCTTTCCTTAACAGCTGGGAGGGGTTGGGGGGGGGGTCCCCACTCAGATTTGTCCCTCTGAGGTTGTAACTCTTATGACTTCACAGAGGGAAATCCCCAGCATCCAATGGCCCTTCAGACGCCATTTAGGAGCTGTAGGATTGGCTGTAAACTTATCCTAAGATCCAAACTGAAGGGACTACTTTCAGTTTTAAAACAGTCAAACAAACAAGCAGCTTGCCAATAAGAAAACCTCTTCTAATTTCTCTTCATATGGTTTGTACTTCTGCCGCTACTAGCCTTTTAAATTTAAACAAAACTTTTGCTCTACTTTTAGAAACAAGGCATGGAAAGGTGCTTCTGTTATAGCTTACAGGGAGGTGTGGAAGAGCCTATGAGAGCTGTGAGCAGCAAATTAATGAAAGGACAGTCTATATGCCATGATTCCACTCCTGCTGCAGGAAGGACCCCTCTTCATATGCCATCTTTGGATAAAAGATGATGGCAGCCTGAACCCACAAAAACATATGATACGCAATGCACACCTTTGCCAGCGCAGTTTCCCTCCTCCACCTTTCTGTTTAATATTTAACTATGTTGTTTTTGTAAAGCCTTCATTATGTTCTCTGCCCTCAGGCTTCTCTCGATGTTTGGGAATCCATACTCATTTAACATGCTTGAGGTAAAAGCAATGAACCAAAATAAACAATGACAAATGGTGGCACTTCCTTGCGTTGTGCATGTGTTCCCAGCTGATACCAAGACAACAAATATTGTGGCTCTGCTGAAGACCTGGCCTTCTCTCCTCTCTGGTTTCATCCTGAACAAATCTGATGCTTTTGATGGTGGGCCCATATAATTGACCTTTCACTCAGAACAGACAGCTTCATAATGAGAGCAAAAGGGCGGGTCACTCATCTCAAAAATAGGCCACATAGCAGAGAATATAATGTGACGTTCAGGTTGCACATTATTAATGGGGAAGCTAATCTGCAAATTAAGGTCAGTTGATGATGGAATGCTAATTTTCAGTTAACTGAAAACCTACAGATAAGAAATACCACTGGTAATTTAAGAATACACACGTGTGTGTGCGCGTGTGTGCATGTGTGTGTACACACACACACACACACTGTTCTTTATGCACGTGTGTGTTCATGAGAGACAGGAATGTGCATAAATATAAAAATGTGTATGAATTTTCATGCAGACTTTTTATTAAAAGATTTGCAAAGTGATGTGGAAGAAATGGGTGCTTCAAAAAAACTTGGAAGTTGTAAAAACCGAAACAGCCAGATCTGCCCATCTTAACTCATTTAGTGGTTTTATTTTCTGAATGGATAAATATTCTACCCTGATGAGTTTACATATTAGGAGTAAAGAAATTATTACAGGTTTCTCTTGGAGGGAAGGAGAGAATGTATACAACACTATTGTCATCCAAGTTACTAGTTAACGTGAACTGTGTCTGGAACGAACAGGGACAGGAAGCATATAATCAAAAAATGTCAAAATATAGGCAGATTCTGCATCTAGTGTTTATATAGTTTTTAGCCTTCTTAATCTGAATTTCGTGGGCTATTTAATCAAAGGTAAAGAGACATTTAATGACCTTTCAGACACTAATAGCACAAGGGTTTATATTAATGCTGAGTTTTCAGCTGAGATGCGTACTACTAATTTACAGTGATTAAAGTTCCTACTCTGGAACTTGCTTCTTGTGGATGCATGCTTTTTCCTTCACTCTACCACACCAATACTCCAATTCAATTTTATGCCTTGACATTCTTAATTTGCATCCCACAACAAGATACTTCCCTTATAGTGTCCCTTTCCACAACAGACAGTTCCTCACAAGATGCCTTCCCCATTCTCAGAGCCTTACATTTCCCTATTCAGCTCAGTCTGCAGGGCCATCCTTTCCCCTTAGGCAGAGTGAGGTGGTGCAGGTGCAGATGCTGGCAAGTGGCAGTGAGGTGTTGGAAAGCAGAGCTGTATGTACCATGCACCCTGCCCTGTGGCCACTATGTTAGCCTGCTGTCCTCAGGTGCAGTGGAGGGCACTCTCCCGTGGCTAGTGTTGAAATAAAATTCAATTGCCCGTCAGGTTGCTTTCTGTACATGGAATGAGGGGGGTGCCATCTTGTTCTTCACCTCAGACAACAAAAAGCCTCAGGCCAACCTTTTCAGACTAGCAGCTTTTGCAGCCACTTTCATACCTGAACTGACACCTCCACTGTGTAAAAGTAACATTGGCTCCCTCAGAGCACTTCCCCACCCTAAACAGAACATTGACTCCTTAAGGAATCTAGGGAATGACATCAACATTAAAAAACAAAACGAAACAACTTCAATTTAAAATGGATACCACAGACTACAAGGAAGTAGTGAAACCTACCGTCAGGCTTCTCACTCTGTACCCTCACCTGTTTAGGCTCTACATTTGTGTAAGCACTGAAATTTCAGAAGTCAACAAAAGCGTTCATTCTGCCTTTATTTAAGCAAATTTCAGTGGCATTTACTTTAGTGTGAAGTGTGCTTAGGATCACAGCTTTACCTATCTCATGATGTGGCCTTATGTTTACAATCCCTTCAGGCAGAGTCTTCAGACAAAAAGATTAAACTGGCTTAAATCCAAACCAGTATTAAGCATGAATGACTGTTTATTTTAAGGGGCTTACATGTGGGTTCAAGTGCCTAATGTTAGACTGTTAAATTTAAAAGAGTTTACCGCAGTGTTTTCTACTGAGGAATTTTCTTTGTACCCTGAACAGCAATGTGTCACATGTAGAGAACTTCCTTGATCTTCCTTGGCATGGTACCAGTTGGTAAAAAAACCCACCAAAAATGCACATGTCCAACAATTAATTCAATTTAAGATTAGATTTAATTAGGACCAATGCAGAACATACCTGCTTCGTCTGTGGTGATAGTGAGCTCATTGCTGGCCTCGCTCTTGCCAATGCGGTTTTTGGCATACATGCGGATGTTGTAGGTGGAGGAAGCATGAAGGTCAATGATAGTGGCCTGGTTCAGCTGTGGGGAAACATCTTTGGTTCTTTGGACAGAATCCCAGGAGTCTATTTAAAGGAAGTGTGGGAAAGACAATCAATTCCCCACCATTCCTTCCTTTGTTTCTTTTTCTATTTCTTTCAAACATTTAATGAAACCCCAAGACAACAAACAGCACTGCCTTTCAAAGATAAACAACTATGTCAAAATGAACTACATTCAGTGGAGAAATTATATTCTCTCTTAGCCCCTTTGATCTACTCAAATGCAACATGGAGGACAGGTTCACACAGGAACTGAAATTCATTCTTCACTGACCAGAACGCCTAGCATAGTATTTTGTGTAGTGATCGTGGTTATTCAGGTGCTTCAGGGAGGTTCACAAGCAGGACAAGATGGTTATAGCTCAGCAGGCAGGATCTGATGTGCCGCTCAATTTCATCTGACTTGCAGCTGGAATTCTGAAGATACCTATTAAAGGGCTGCCCATGACCCTTGTCCAGGAAGCATGGGCTGACCGACTGTATTAATCTGGAGGCCTGCCCTATTCAGGGCCCAGTTAAAATGCATTATTTGGATTACCAAGATGAAACTAGACCACTTGTGAAAGGAATGACAGTTTATTGATAGAAAATGGATGCAAAATAAAAATACAAAGAAAGCTCACACATCTCTTCAGCCGATGAAACTGGCACCTTCATCACAGCTGAATGTACACTGGGACTGCTGTCAACAGCATAAAAGACATTGTTCCGAGTACCAAAGTTCTTCAGGCTGGTTGTGCACATTTTACCCCGTGGAGCGAGCAAGACCAAAGAGCAAAACCAGTGTGCTGGATTTTATAAGGGTCTCCCCCAAGTTCAGGAGCTGACAGGCTGGTGCACACACACATTCAGGACAAGGGGAGAGGGCTTTTCTTCCCACAGGAAGTGAAACTTATCTCTTCTCACAGGAACAAGATCATAGAGCTGGCCAAAACAAGGTGAAGCTGTAAATTGCCAGCCTGCTGGTTAGGCCAAACATGTCTCCATGCATTCAAACAGCATATAGGACACTGTGTCAGTTCAAACCTGACTCATCAAGCTCACTATACTGCTGCTGCTTCCTCCCCACTGGAATGGCTGATAATGGCTGGGCCCAGGGTCTGGAGATCTGCTAAAGCCTCCCCTGGGAGAGGCTCTTGGAGAAGTGCAAGGTGTTGGCAACAGTCCCCAGCAAGGATGAGCATGAGAAGATGCTGCTCAGCAGGTTGAGTACGTCCATCCCTGTGGCAGTGAGGATGGGGCAAACCCCATTCAGCCTCTCCTGCCTTGGTCTCCTTAGCCAGTGGCTCCTGAAACTGCTGCAACTGAGCCTGTGCTGCTCAGTCTGGACTGATGCAAGAGGCTGCTCATTGCATGCACACAGTGGGGCTGTTCACACAACACGCTAACCCACATTCAGTGGTTGAGTGTGGGTTGTTTTGAACCATGGGTTTGTGAAACCATGGGTTAGTGTGTTGTCTGAACGCAGCACATTTTCTGCAGGGTGGGTTATCATGTTGTCTGAATGCAGCCAGGGTAGCTTATTAACCATGCAATGTGGCCTGTTAACCACTCTGAACAACCCAGCAACAAACCATGGGTTCTCAAGGTGGCATGTTGAAGAAAATAAGCCACACTGCAAGGTGAACAAGCCACCCTGGCTGCATTCAGATGACACTTTTGATTCTGTCATTATTGTGAAGCTTGTTGCAGTCCATCCCTCTAAGACACCTTGCTCTCTTTCACTGCTTCATCAGCACCTGCATGAGATTCTCTTGCAACAGGAATCCACTTTCCCAAGAACTCACAGACCGTTCTCACTAACAGATGAAAAGCCTGGAGACTGGCCAGCCCCATGTGTCCACCATTAAGTTATACAATGGGCTCTGCTTTTAATCTTTGGTCAGGGTGGTGCCCCATAGCTATTGGATTTTATAGCATGATGTCTATATATTTCAAGAACTTTCCAGCAAACAACCCCACCCCCGAAAACCCATTGGCTTTGTTTGTAAGTGCACCTCAGCCACTTTCTCCCAAACCAGGGGAATGGTTGTTTAATTGTCCTTCCCCCACCCTCTGAATAGTATTCATTTGGTTTATTATTAACATTTCTATGAGGCCTTATTTGCTAAAAACCCATGAAGGCAATGCATAACGATGTAAAAGAATAAGGAAACAATCCTGTGCATGTTTAGACAGAAAAAGTCCTGCAATTCCCAGCATTTCCCACCCAGTCTAAACATGCATAGGATTATACCCATTCAGACTCTCTCAGCACAATTCTGGAATATTATGATCTAGGGCCTTAAAAGAGGGTTGCTGAAGGAGATGTAAAATGGGAGCATGAGAGTGTCTCACGCTAAAGAGAGCAATGCACTCACTGCAGGTGAAGAAAAGCAGATTTAGGCTGCTGTCCCATACATACTTACTGGAAATAAGTCCCATTGAACTCAGTAGGACATATTTCTTATTAGGCATGCATGCAATTGTGCTGTTAATGGTATATTGAGATACCCTCTCCTATCTGTAAGAATGGCTGAATAACAGAACATATTGCTTACAGAAGATACACAATCTGCATCCATTGAAATTTTATAATGGATATCCATATTAAACGGTATTATAGCATACATTATATTAATGTTTCTGCAGACATAACTGCATTGACTTCATAATACAAACTTTGCATATTCCAGGTGTTGTTAACATACTTATAGTCAATTAGAATTGGTCATGTACTATCACTGTCTGAAAACTAAGTGTGAATGTGCCTGAAGATGCAGAACTAATTAGCATCCCTAATTATACTACAGCCCTTAGAAACCAATGTGGACAGTTCCACAATTGGGACTAATTAGTTCAAGCAAATCAGGATGGAAATTTATTGGAAAACAATTTCTACCATACTTGCTTTCCAATGGGAGTTAGGTGGGTGGGGGTGAGTTGGGAGTTAGTACAGAAATGCTTTAAGGACATATTCGGGCTGAAAGGTGCTTCTGGGCAAACTAATTAGCTTGGAATTAGTCCTGGACAACATCCATAATAGCTGCTTATTCCAGTATTAAATTATGTGCATCTCTTGAAGATTCACCCAGTATAAGGCAGTATAATTTATAAACCACTACAGGATTAAACAAATTCAATTAAAAATAAGACAAATTTTGGAAAGTGTGGAAGAGGTGGAAGAAAGTTCATTTGCCCACATTTCCCACAGTATGAAATGAAATGTTCTTAGGTTCCATTACAAACTTTAAGACCAATCAAGTGTTCCCTCTTGGCTGAATGATCCATGTGGTAACTCCGAGTAGGAAGTTCATGTAACAAAGTGACTGCTCCACAAGTACAGAACACCACCACCCCTTAAAAAAAGAAAAGAAAAAAGACTTGTGCTGAATTCCAAATAAAAGAGAATTCAAGGCAAAAATCTACAGTTCTGCTTTATCAAAACTTAAGACTCCAGCCACTCCATTTTAGGCTGCGAGTATTCGTATCTATAACTATCCTATATGTGCTCCAAAGTGCATGCACAGTTTCTTCAACAATAACTAATATACTGTTGACTACAGAGACCATCTTGCTGTGCAACTGTCATTAAGTATACCGTGTACAAAAATACCCATTATATATATTAAGAGTGAACTCAATTCTCTGGGCACCGGTCATCGTGTATCCAAAACGGCACCATCAGTGCACAAGAAGGAGGTATCAGTAGGCTTGGGAGAACCCCCAAGTTGGCAAAAGTACAAAATACCTTTAGGGGGGAAAAACAATAAGGGGGGGCAGGGGGGATGACTAAAAACAGCCCAAATAAGGGCTGGGTGTGCTCAGAAGAGGAACAAAATGGAAAACAAAATGGAAGGAGGAGAAATGGAATAGAGTATCCTGAACAAAAGCACCATACACTGTAGCATTTGGTTTCAGGTCTCACTTGTAACCTGTATAATATTAAAGACAGGGAGCCCTAAGATGGGAGCAGGATCTGATGGGCCAATTGGTTGCTGAGTGGAAAGCTATACCTCTAGAAAAGATGAGCAGATGGCGCTAGTGGTGTAGTGGAGCCAGGGCTCAGAGGGTCAGAGCGCTGGGACGTTTTTATTAGCAGGGATGCTGATGTCATCTGCCTGCTAATAAAAACATCATCTCCCCTCTCAGAATTCCCTGTTCCTTCTGAGCTTAGCTGCAATCCTCACCGTAGCTGCGGGAAAATGGGTTTTCCCGGCCAAAACATATGTTATGAGCTATCCCTGTTGTAATTCAAAATATTTTGGGGTGGCTACGTTGTGAATGGGCAATTAAGATGCATTAACTTTGCAAAAGACCTGCACCTGGTGGAGATGAAAACTGCTAGAACTGGTCTGGATCAACACAGCTGCCTGGATTTTTGGACTCTCCTTTGGGGTGTGGCTATGGGGACTGCCATGACCAGTGCTTGCACTTTATCAGTACACCACGGGATGGGAAAGGCAGAGTCTTTCACATCCCGGCTAAAGATTTGTCTGAATTTAAACCTACCTTAGACAGTTAATATAAATATTTTACCACCCTCTTGCTTAAACTGGGTTTTAGCGGCTCAGATTAAGCAGGCAATGGAAATATGAGCTGTTTTGGCATAATGTGTTTTATATTTTAATGAATATCTTATCTCACTGGATTTCCCTGTTTATTGTTTTAGTGATATGCATTGTAACTGCTAATCAAATGGTAATTACTCATCAATTAGGACAGGGATGGATAAAATCAGTCTATTTCTGGTCCATGTCACTTTTACATGTATTCACTCATAAGTCTGTTCTGACCTGTTTCTGCACTGAAACTTCTGAAAATTTGCATTTAAATATGTAGTTTTGAATGTATTTTCTCTCAAAATGCATGTTTTAAAATGCATTTTGATATGTGTGAGCAGAGAACTCAACATGCAATACAAAGAAGTGTGAAATCCAGGGGACACCAACATTCTGACTAATACATGAGTCTGGGAGGGGCAGATGAGGTTAGCGCATATCAGAATTCACAAAGATCAAATCACTAAATTGGAAGACAGGCCTGTTCTTTTCACTCATAGAGGAGGAAGCTGGGGGCTATTTAGGGTTGAAAATCTCAGAATGAAGCAGAGCCTCTGTGCCTTTAATGTAATGCTGAACTAGCTAGTTCCCCAAGAACACAGATTTGAAAAATCAAATCTAACAAAAGGTTTAACTTAACTGTGTTATATTCAAAGTGTAGGTGTCTCTTAATCCCTTCATGATTTGTTTACAGGCCGTATATTACTGGCATATCATTGTACTTTGGCCTGTTCCTGTGTTTATAAAGGTATACAGATACTTTTGTGTGTGTTCATATTTCATTTTGCTCCAGTTTGCAATTAATTATGTTTGTTTAATTACGCTTGACATTTTTTTATATTAAAACAAAACTTTATAGTACATTGTTATAGAAGATATCATAGAATAGTAGGGTTGGAAGGGGCCTATAAGACCATCGAGTCCAAAGAATTAGATAGCCTAATTCTTTTTTTCTTTTTTTAAAGCTTTATGGACATAAATAAACTCCCAACCTTGAATTACAGTGAAAACTGTTGTTATTCATGGAATCTGCGTTATCAAGAGATTTCCAATGAAGTGTTTCCTGAGAACCGGTCAATGGGAAGGTAGCCAAAAAGGGATGACCAATTTACTCCTGACTTTGAATGAGACAGATAGATAGATAGATAGATAGATAGATAGATAGATAGATAGATAGATAGATAGATAGGCAGGCAGGCAGGCAGGCAGGCAGGCAGGCAGGCAGGCAGGCAGGCAGATCAAACACTCTCAAGTTGAGAACATTCAGCTCAAAATTGGGTTGGGGGAGTGAAAGGTGAAAGAAATTGGGATGATTTGTGGGGAGGGAGGCAAAATTCATCTGAAGGGTTCAGGGCGGCTTACCCCATTGTGATAGTGAGCATTTCTTTTTTCTTTAAAAAAAAAAAACCTTTTTGTGTCATAACAGCAGCCCTGCTAGGGGTCGCCAACTTTTTTTAGATTAGTAGGCACATTTGGAATTTTGAGAGAGTGTTGTGGGCACTCTCACACAATGGCTGCCATGAGGGGGCTTATCCATTCATAAAATGGCTGCCACTGTGGACATGGCTAGAACAAAACACTCATTTCCCAGAATGCAAACAGGTGAGACAAAAAGAAAGGTAACTGGCCTAAGTACAAGGCAGAGGTAAGGCCTGAGCTCCAAAACACAAAACCACTCTTTTGAACCCAAATAATGATGGTGCTGGAGAGTAGGAATGTGTGAACCCACCCACCCCCGGTATTGGTGGGCACCCGCTGAAGTGCAGCCCCCACTCGAGCCCCCCTGGACCCGCATTTGAGCCCCCATGAGCTCAGTGAGCCACCCACACTCACCCTGGGTCCTGTCCACAAGCACCCACCGTTTTGATGAGTTTTATTTTTACGAACAAAGGAGCTAATTAAAAATGTGCTTATTTCAATATGCACACATTTGGGCTGCGAAAACTTGATCTACACAATATTAGAGGCATATTGCCTTTAATACTGCATAGACCAAGCTTTCCCAGCCCGAATGTGCGCATACTGAAATATGCACATTTTTAATTAGTTCCTTTTTCATTAAAAAAAACCCCTTCCACAAAATGGTGGGCACTCACAAATGGGTCTCGGTGAGTGCAGGGAGTGACCAGGAGGGAGTGAGTGGGGGTGAGTGAGGCCAAGGTTTCGGCGGGTGCGGTCTGGGGGTGCCATCCCTACTGGAGAAGAGCCCTTCATTTTGCAACATGCCAGCCTTCCAGTTAAAAAATAATTTAAAAACTCTTAAGAAATAACAGAAAAAACAGGAGAGGCAGGAAGCCTGGCAGGCACCGAGAGGTGCACGAGCACCATGTTGGAGAGCCCAGGCCCAGGAAATTTTGCCATGTCACATCATTCCATGTGGCATTTGGGGGAAAGTACTGATGACCTACGTGCAGCAGGGATAACAAGATGTGTGAGTTTCAGTGCAAGCAAGTGTAAAGTGATGCACGTTAGGGCAAAAAATCCCAACTTCAAGTATAGACTGATGGGATCTGAGCTAGGCAGTGACCAACCAAGGAAGAGATGTTGGGTTTGTGGTGGGCAGCCCGATGAAAATGTCAATCCAGTGTGCAGCTGCTGTGAAAAAGGCCTAATTAGGAAAGGAATTGAGACTAAAACTGCCAATATCATACTGCCCTTATGCAAATCTATGGTTTGACCACACTTGGAATACTGTGTACAGTTCTGGTCACCACACCTAAAAAAAAACGATATTGTAGAGCTGGAAAAAATGCAGAAAAGGGCAACTAAAATGATCAGGACTGGAGCATCTCCCCTATGAGGGAAGGTTAGAACAGCTGGGATTGTTTAGCTTGGAAAAAAGTCAAGTAAGGGGACAAATGATAAAGATGTACAAATTTATGCAAGGTGTGGAGAAAGTGGGTACAGAGACATTTTTCTCCCTCTCTTAATACTAGAACCCAGGGGCATGAAGCTGATTGGAGGACCGATAAAAAGAAGTATTTATTCACACAGCGCACAGTCAAACTATGGAATTTGCTACCACAGGATGTTGTGATAGCCCCTATATTTGGATGGCTTTAAAAGGGGGTCAGTAAAAATCCTGGAGGAGAAGGCTATCAATGGCTACTAGTCCTGATGGCTATGTGCTACTTCCAGTATCAGAGGCAGTGAGCCCATATACACCAGTTGCTGGGGAACATGGGTGGGAGGGTGCTGTTTCACTCATGTCCTGCTTATGGGTTCCTGGTCAACTAGGGGTGTACGGATTCCCCACTGTCTGTTCCAGTGGGGAATCCGCGGGGGGGGGGGAGGCGATTCATTCCTTCCCCCCGGAATCCTCGTGGAGCGGCTCCGCTCCGCAATGATGCTGCAGAGCCAAGGGTCGCCCCATTCCGCCATCCGCCTGCCCCAGATTCCCCCCTTTTTTTGGCTCCAGAATTTACGTAAATACTTTAGTAATTCCTGCTGAAAAATCCTTTCCACGTGCCCTCGGTCTCTGTAAGAGTAAAGCCCTTCTCAGGGATTCCCCGCGTAACTTCCGGTCAGCTGACCTCACCTGACCTGACCTGACCTCACTGGACCTGACCTGACCTCACCTGGCCTCCACAGACAATAAACAGAAAAGATGGAGAATTTCCGTGGACGACTCAGCCCCAGCGAAAGAAAGCCTCCGGAAAATGCCTCGTAAAAAGGGTAAAGCCCATCGTGGTCTTTCTTCCTCCATTTCCGATTTACATTTTTATTTTCGTAATTATTTTTGAAAAATCCGCCCTTTGGCGGAGAAAAAAAAATTGGGTCCGTGTGAGCTCCAGTCTGGGTCGACCTGGCTGCCCCGTTTCGAGGAGGATTCCACGGACCAGATTTGTCAGAATTCGAGCCCATTTAAATCCGGGTGGAATTCTCTGTCATCCCTATGGTCAGCAGCTGATTGGCCACTGTGTGAACAGAATGATGGACTGGATGGACTCCTGGTCTGATCCAGCGTGGCTCTTCTTATGTTTTTATGAGTATTTCACACAGATATATATGATTATGGCTGCACCCTGCCTTTCCTCCAAATTGCCCAGAGTGGCATGCATAGTTCTCCCTCCCCCCCTCCCCTCCCCAAGCAGTATTTAGGGCCAAGCCTGCATTGCTTCATCAGTACAACCGCATCATGTGCCTTCAAAGCAATCTTTGGGAGCCTGAGCTTAGACAGAGATCTGGGGGACAGAGTCAGCTGCAGCCATCAATTGTGGTTATTACATTCCTTTAGAAGTAAAAACATCACATTTGAACTATATAAAAAAGAAAAATCTGGCAATGAGAAGCAAAATAGCATGATCCAAGTTGATCAAACAAAGCTACTTCCATTGATGCAAAAGTGTTGGCCCCCTTTCTCTGGCATTCCCTGCCCCTGGAGGTCAGGTAGCCACCAACACTGTGTTGTTTCTGGCGCCTCCAGAAAGCAGCACTGTTCCAGGAGGCATCCCTTGACCAGCCAGTCATGGTTTCTACTGGCATTCTGTTTTTAAAAAGGCATGATTTTAAGGTGGAGTTTTAATCTCCTTATTCTTTTACGGTTTTATCTTTTGTGTTCACTGCTCCGAAATCTGTTTTAGATATGGAGTGGTATACAAATATTGTAACTAAATAAATAAATAAATAAATAAATAAATGTGAGAGATGAGTCCTCTCAGGGCACTTAATAGTATCTGCATGTGAGCAAATTCAAACATTCACAAAATACTCACAGTACAGCCTTGGTAGCACTTTATCGCTTCAGAATACAAGTAGGGGATTGCTTCATTGAACGTTCCCCATGTTCCCCCATGACAACAACTCACTGCTTGTAGAAAGCTAGCATGCAGGGGTGAAGGTTTCTAGCATCACTGTCACACACAAGGCTTTTGGACACATTTGTACATTTAAATAACACCTGCAGCCTGAAGTGGTACAATCCCATCAAAACTGTACCTTGAGCTTTTTTCTAAGTATCTGAAGTGGTTCTCTTTGTGCAAATCATAAATAAAGGTTGAAAGAGCTCTGACAGCCTCTTACATCAGTTATAACTGATGCATCAGAAACCCTCTTATATACAATTTTGCAAGGTTGGAACTTGTGTATATACTATTTTCATTTACACTGATCTCATAAACATGACATATTTGCAAAGGCCAGGACTGGGAAAATCTATATGATAAAGAAACATGGCAGTTTTGTTCTGTCTTTTTAAAATTTCAGATTTTTCTGTGGGGACAGCCTACATATATACCAACTTATGGATGCGAGAGCTGGACCATAAGGAAGGCTGAGCAAAGGAAGATAGATGCTTTTGAACTGTGGTGTTGGAGGAAAATTCTGAGAGTGCCTTGGGCTGCAAGAAGATCAAACCAGTCCATACTCCAGGAACTAAAGCCAGACTGCTTACTTGAGGGAATGGTATTAAAGGCAAAACTGAAGTACTTTGGCCACATAATGAGAAGACAGGATACCCTGGAGAAGATGCTGATGCTAGGGAAACTGGAAGGCAAAAGGAAGAGGGCAAGATGGATGGATGATATTCTGGAGGTGACGGACCTGACCTTGGGGGAGCTGGGGGTGGTGACGGCCGACAGGAAGCTCTGGCGTGGGCTGGTCCATGAAGTCACGAAGAGTCGGAAGCGACCGAACAAATAAACAGCAAACCCATATAATACCAGATGACAATCCCCTAAGCTGAATCTACACATAGCAGTTTTACTGTTATCATACTGCAGTGATAACTATTGGTGCACATGACACCAATGGGCACCAATAGTTATCACTGCAGTATGATAACGGTAGAACGGCTATGTGTAGATACTAGATTCAGCCCTATTTACTTTGTATGCTCTGCCATCTAGTGGTTTTATTTAGAATGGCACCTTTGTTGAAAATGGTTTCTTTACACTGTTGATGGTGCTGCAGTTGCACCTGTTACTGCTACGCCTCGTAGCTGTGATTGGCATTTATATAGGTCTTTAGACTAGGGATGGGTGAGGATTTGCTTTGGGGGTTTTTTTGGATAAGAACTTATCAAAATTCACACATCGCAGATGAGCGAGAAAGAACTTGAGATTTTAAAAATGTGAATGTGAAAGAAAGGGACCCTGACAGGCCTTTGAGTGCTTAACTCTTAAGAGTCTGGCTTTGGATCCTCATGCATTCAGTTTGTGGTGCTGAGTTAGCGTTGCCACCTCTGTCTCCTGACAGGGTCCTCATCTTTAACAGCCACATGGCAGGCAGCGACAGCATGGTCCTCTCCATGCGAGCTGTATCTTTGAATTTGGGCAGTGCAGATGGGCGAGAATTTCATTCCAATCAATTTTTTTAAGAGAATTTATCAAAATTTGCAAATGTCTTAATATAGAGCAGGAGTGCAGAATCTCTTTCAGCCTCGAGGGCCAAATTCCATTTTGGAGAAGCTCTTGTGAGCCACACTCAGTGGTAGGTGGGGCAGAAGGCAAGACGGGCAGGGCTCCAACCCCCCGAGTACCAGTAGATTTAAGCTTAAGAATCTTCCTGCCAGGAACTGAGCCTTGGGAGAGGCATTTCAACCTTTTAGAATGGGGAAATACAGCACAATGTCTGGAAACCACCAAATGACCTGTGGTTGGGAGAAAGAGGAAGGGCATTCTGAAGGGCTCGATTTGGCCCCTGAGTCTGAGGTTCTGCACCTCTGATATATAGGATGGAAATGACTTGAGATTTCCAAAATTTGAATGCAGGAGAAAGTGAGACTGACAGATCTGTCCATCCGTACTTTAGACTCAGGGTGTTCAAAGTGCCTCACATACATTATGTTCCACATGGACCTATGGCCCAACTGGAGTCCACCTGGAGAAGAGCCTTCAATGTGGTGGCTCCCATCCTATGGAACTCCCTGCCTCTGGAGGTCAGGCAGGCACCAACACTGGGTTGTTTTCTGCTCCTCCTGAAAACAGGTCTTTTTCAGGATGCCTTCCTTGGTTAACCAGCCTCAGTTTTATTGGCACTCTGTTGTTGTTGTATTTTAAAGAATAATGTTAATATTCTTTATTGTTTTATAAAGGTTCTTTAACAGGTCCTGGGATTTTTATTATTTATTGTGTAAAATGGATATGTTTTTGTATGTTGATTTTATATTATATTATTATATTGCATTTTTAGGGTTGTAATCTTTGTAAACCCCGCCCCAGACAGCTTTGGCTATTGGGCAGTATAGAAATGTAATAATTTAAATGAATTAAATGATGGGGGATAATTTTGTTTGGTAAAAAATTACCAAATCTGCACTTCCCAATTGCACATATTTGTGAAATCAATATACAACACAGCATTATATTATGGAAAACTGCTTGCAAAAATATGTATATTAGGCAAAATTGCATACTAAAATGTGTATATTTGAACAATGCACATACAAATGCACATTAATTTTTGTACAGACTTTTAAAAAAAGAAGAAGCTGCAAACTGATGCTGAAAGGGAACAGAATGCACTTAAGATTGGAAAAATGAAAATCTGAGAGAAACCAAAACTGAGAGCTTCAGCGATCCCTATGAATAGTTAGAGGTGAGACTAAATCAAGGATTATGTGACTGAAATTCATGCTGCTCTTCTCATTGTGAAAATGTGTTCCACATATACAAGAGCAATTGCTCAGGCTGCAGAGAGAGGAAATGCATTGGAGCTAAAACTAGCTAAGGCAAAATCCTCACTTCGCCCGCTGAGTGCTAGTGTTAGGTTGCAAGTGAGCTGGGTCTGAGAAGGGTGTTGGTTTGCTCATCATCAGATAGGTCACACAGACACTGTCCAATAGATGTCTGTGACTGGTGCAACCACAGCGTAGACATTACTCCAAACTGCAATAGTCCTGTTAGCTCAGGAACCTACTTGTTTTTATACTAATAAGGAATCATCAGCTGACTGCCCCACCTCTCATTCCACATCCAGTTTGGAACTGGTCTGGTTAAATTGTATTAACTTGATTTGGAAGGCATCTGATAGACATCTGAAATTAATCTGATTTTAAACCGGACTCACACTGAATCAGTGAGGCACCTAGGACCATTGAACTCTCAATGAAGTCATCATTGCCCATGTGTCACCATCTTGCTCAGAGGTCTTTCTTCAGGGTGAGGTGCATGGTGACTGGTGAGAGGGCCTTTTTGGTGGTGGGCATCTTGGCTTTGGAATTCTCTCCATAGGCAGGTTTACCGGGTGCCAAATCTGACTCCCTTTTTGTGCGAGGTAAAAGTCTTTTTCAAAATTTTCCCCAGGACTTTTAGATGTCTTGATTTATTTATTTTCCTGGTCTGTGCTATTTTTGTATGATGTGCTGCTTAACCATGTTTTCACTGTTTATGGGTTTGAGTTTTATGGTTTATATGGCTTTATTATATTGTGAGCTGTTCTGAGAATTACATTGGATTGAAGAGCGGAGTACTAAGTCATAGAAATAAGAAGATAAATAGACAGATAAATAAATGGCACTTCCCTTGCGGCCTGTGCCCATTGAGAGCCCACATGCTGCCCAGGGTTGGTTCTAGGCTTTTGTGGGGGCCCTTGGCTTCTTCACTGTACCCCTGTCCCTCCCTCCTCAAACCACACTCCTTCCCTCCTTTGCAAAGAACCAAAAGTGGCCCTGTATTGTTTATCCTATATTAAACTTCTGACATTTATATGAATTCTAATAACGGGTCAGTTTTTCTTGTCAAATATGTGTGTGTGTTCATACTGTACTTTTTCACACAGCCATCTGACCATCCGAAACACATGGAAATGAATGAGGAATTCAACTCAAAACTATATTTAAAACACAGATATATTTAACTGGAAATATTAGCAGGCACATTTGCAAGGGTTTAAAAGCATGAACTAAATTATTATGAATGGCACAAGGTAAGCTCCAGTGGGCTATGGCATTATTAAGCTCACTAGAACTTTGCTCACTTCCCTCACCTTTCCATATCTAATTCCTATTGATTTCAAATATGCACATATACTGTGCTGCCAATATCACTGGGATGGGATGCTCTCTTTCTCTTGGAATATCTGTAAAGAGCCAAAGCCAGTGAAGTTCTGACATAGATTCCTGACAGAGACCTTGTGAGGGCAGCACGAGAGGCCTCTGGCTGACTGGCTGGTGGGCAGCAGCTGCTGGGGGGCAGGGCGGAGGGCGGCCTGGTGTGCAGTTTCCGCTTGTGTGGGAAGCATGAGGGCTGGCTGGTGGGCAGCTTGTGTGGGAGGAGACACAGCTGGGTGGGCAGCTCAGCCGACACCCTCTTCAGCCATGCTTCCTCATCCTGTAGTCACTCCCTTCTTGCTTTCTCTTGGAGGGTGCAGGCTGAGAAACATTTGACTCCTAGTGCACAGCTGCAAGCTGTGCAGCACCTGGAAGGGCGTGAATTAGCGTGCTCTTTTGCTTCTGGTGCAGCAGACACCCAGAATGTCCCAAGATGGATGCCACACACATTCTGTGCACAGGTGACTAGGGCTGGCAATGCTGTGGGGCTCTTTGAGCCCGGGGGCTGTCAAGGGTGACCAACCATGCTGACCTCTAACACGTGTCCGGCTATTCCTTCCCTAGCTTGTAATGGGAGTTTGGTGAACATGGTTGTTTCAGTACCATGGTCATAGGGTTATCCAGCTGTTATCCCCTCATACAATTAACCCCACATGAGGGGGAGCATGGAGCCAGTTAACAGCATGGCTGGGGAGGGGAGGAAATAACATCTCCACAGAGCTATGAGTGACCTCTCTCCCACTTACCGTGGATTGACTTTGTCAGGGGCATTTCTGAGCGCAGGGAGTGGGATAGCAGTTCAGCTTCTGAAGGAGAACCATCAGACATGGGGGAGGTGTTTTCCCAGGCATGAGTAGGCCTGCTTCTCAGGTTACAAATGTACAGATGGCTGAGCTTGAGGGTCCCTCCTCACACACCCCCTGTGAGAGGCAACGAACAGGAGATTGACCTAATAGATGCCAGACGCAGGCACAGAGCAAAGAGAGAGAAGGCAGGGGCGGAAGTTGGATGGTCTACCCGATCAGCCTTGCGTGAGAAGCTGCGCTTAGAGGCCTCACGAGAAGAGAGGGGCCTCCTCAGCCTTAAGTTAGGCTAGTGAGACCACCTCCTTCTTCAAACCGCAGGCAACTCTCGTAAATTCCATTTGGATCCCCCGAAGGCATTTCTGGTAGACGGAGAGTTTCTCTGAGAATTTGCACCTGTATGACCCTGTGAAGTAATGGATTAAAAGCTGTAGACTGAAGCCTCTCGTCTGTGTATGTTTAGGCATTGAAGTGAAGTGGGGGCTGAGGGAATCGTGACAGACTTGTACATTATCCGAGTTCCTTCCAAAAAATCAGAAAAACCTCTGATCACTTTCCAAGCTGATCTGAGGTTCAGAAAATCACTCTCTTTTTACCACTAGCGCTCCTTATCCCCCCACCCCACCCCAAATGGTAGCATGGCCAGTGGTGGCATGCAGGGAGGAGGGAAAAGGGAGGCTTGTCCCTTCCCCCTTATGGCACTGGTGCACTGCACTGCATTGCCTGTCCTCAAATGAGGGGGTGGGGGGGCAGGATGACCTGCAGAGAGATGGGAGTGGGAGATCTTCTCCCTCCTTCCCTGTCACCTGATGGTATGGCATTGCAGTGCACCAGGGCATAAGCTCGATGATCTAAATAGTGCCTGAGGGCTGGTGTAGCAGCCTCTGAGAGAAGTACATCTCCCATCAGCCTGGCATACTGGCATGCTGCAATGGAGAGGCGGGCTGGGGAGGACAGATGACCTTTCCCCCATCTCTCTGCACACCACACCGCTCCCAGTGCTGATTGGGTAAATACAGAAAGGGGAGGGGCTTTGGAAGCATCACTGCTGCATCCGCCATGGTCATAGGGTTAAGTGAAAGGAAAGAGAGGAGCACAATTTGGAGATGGGGAGGAAAGTGAGGAATTCTTCTGCACCTCGGATTTTGATCCAAAGTGGAGAAGAATTCATGGGCTTGCCTCTTATTTGAAGCAGGGTTTTATGAGCTTCCAAGATTCTTTGCCTTTGTCTGCAATCATTAGAGTAAGTGAAGAAAGAGGAAGAGCTTTACTCTGTTTTCAGTTGCTTGTCTCCCTGTGGATGCAAAGTGAGACAATCGTGATCACGTCTCCAAACTCTGTTTTACTTTAAAGAAGCTGAGTTTAGCCTTTCTCCCCACACAGTTTTCCTGATCAACTGTCCCCAGACCACCCCATGTCCAGGCTGCCATTACCCCAGCCAGCAGAAAGAGTGGAGGGACTTGTATCATACCTGCATTTTTTTTCTGCTACAAACCTAATAGCAACTTTAGGGGGCAACTGAAGATTGGGGAAATAGTGCAGTGGGAAGGTGTTACCCTTCTCCCCCAGCACTTCTGCTTCAATCAAATTGGAAGCCCTGCACAACTCATATATCAAATAGGAGGGAGGGAAGAGGAAAACAAATAAATCCAGGCATGAATTCTTAATGTCACACAGTTATTATACTGACCAGCTGGGATGGAAACAGCTTACAGTTTTTTTAAAAAGCAAAAAATGCAAAAAAGCAAAGTATTCTTGACACCAGGTGTCAGCAAAACATTTGACCACACTCAAGAGTAATAAGACCAAAAGTGAGAACGTTAATATTTAAAAATAAATCATCCATGCTGCCAGAAAACCAAGAAACAATTCAAAGCTGGGTAAGTCACATATCCCAGTATATTCTTACCCGATTTGTTCTTGCATTCTATATCATAGCCTGTGATGGGACTATTTCCATCAAAGCCCATGGTCCATCTGAGGGCGATGCTGCGTGCTCTAACCTCCCGGATTTCTATTTCTGGAGGATCTGGGGGTTCTGGGCAAAGAGACAAACTCTGCTTTAGTCAAGAGAAGGGAACAGCTGGGTGTCAGCTACAGCCAATAGAATGGTACGAAAAACAGGGCTCATCAATAGTGAGATAGCTTGCCATTTCCTTCACTCACTGGGTTTTACACTCATTTACCCTCCTAATTCCCATAAACAGGGAAAGCAGTAGAGGCTGGTGGCTCCAATGTCAGTGGGGTGGTAAATCCACTCTGGGTTTCAGTCAGAACCACTTGGAAGGAGCTATCCAACGTACGAAGCATTTTCTTCATGTGAAGCACCATGGATAACTCCTTTAGAGTTCTGATTGGTTCTGACTGAAACCAGAGTGGATTCCCCACTCCACTGACATTGGAGCTACCAGCCTCCACTGAGAGAAAGCTAATATTTAACTTAAGAGACTTATTTTGCCTCAGTATCATCTTATTTTAGAACCCCATCATAGCAGTAATCCATGTTATTATATTAAAAGAACACTAATTTTTCCATGGCAGGTGCTGGCTACATTACGTGGGGATTTCTATATCATAAACGTAATGAATCAAGAAGATAAGACTATTAAAAATGAATCTCTCTCTCTCCCTCTCTCTCCATGCGTGTGTGCATGTGTGTATCTGTATTCTCTCTCTCTCTCCCTCTCTCTCCATACATACGTACATACATATAAGAAATTTAAATCTGTACTAGACTGTAAAGACAGAATAAGTAGTTAGACTATAATGAGTGGCCATTCCAGCTCAATTACTTAACCAGAATAAAATAGTACATTCGTGTGTGTGTGTGTGTGTGTGTGTACTATGATACTGTCATGCTTCTGAAAGAACAGTTACATATTTTCTAATTTTTCATAGAACCTTTAAAAGGCCACAATTTTACTCTAAATGGGAATCAGAATCCCAGTATATTAAGCTACTCTGTGTACCTGTATGGCAACTAGGAACTGAAGATACCTGAAACCATAGAAAACTGGGGGTTGGGAGAAAGGTTGTTGTGAGTCCTGAGTGGATTTGGCATCTTATATGTAAGCTCCAAGGCATACAAGCACATCAGCAAGTGTGGTACACAGAGCTAGCAGAACCCGGTGGCTGATTTCTGCCTCTGCCTGGCATTTGACAGGGCATCACCTCAGACTTTCCAGGACCTGATCCCTGCCTGACCACAGTTCCCCTCCCCACCAACAAAGATGGTACTGGGCGCCTGAGGGCAGACTGCTAGAGTTCAGGATGCAAAAATACACTGGAGTTGCCAGGAGCTTTTGACTGATTACTCTTGAAACATTTTGTTTCTAAATATAATGCAGGTGCACTGTTTCTTCTTGAGAAAGAAAAATCAAATGGTTTTTATAAAGACCTTCAGCTACCAGGTGGTGCAAAAATGTAATAACTAAATATTACTTCACTGTTTACATTGGTGCAACCTTAAAGCTACTGAACTGAGATTAACAGCACACACCTATGTTGTTTAGTAAGAAACAAATCCCACTGAGCTCAGTAGAGCTTACTCCCATGTAAGTGTGCACAGAATTGCAACCTGAAGCTCAAGGTGTATATTCATAAGTATTCTAGATTGGAGTCTTATATATTAAGAATAAACACTGATTTAAACATGGGAGTAGCCACGCAGAAGACGCCGAAAAGCAGTTACTCAGAATCCGGTTTATAGGGCTTTTAACTCATACGTTGACTGACGCATGAAACATTTGCACACTTGTGATGCATGTCCAGGATGGATGCTATGCTAATGGGCAAACATTGCATATATAAAGGCTGGCATACAGATTAAAAGAGTCATTTGTTTGTTTGTTTGTTTGTTTATTAATTGGCTGGCCATCTGGCCGGCCACTCTAGGCAACGTACAATACTAATAACAAATTTACATAATCAACTGAACAAAACAACATAACAAAACAACACTACTCTAAAAAACCCTAACCCACCCCAAATGCCCTCCTGAACATCCAGGTTTTTAAAGCCTGGCGGAAACTCATCAAAGAGGGGGCATGGCGAAGGTCACTAGGGAGGGAATTCCACAGAGTGGGGGCCCCACAGAAAAGGCCCTCTCTCTAGTCCTCACCAGCCTAGCTGTCCTGGCTGATGGGACAGATAGAAGGCCTACCGAGGCTGATATCGTTGAGCAGTGTCCCTGGTGTTGTTGGAGGCACTCTTTAAGACAGACTGGGCTGGAATCATATAGGGTTTTAAAGGTCAATGCCAATACCTTGAATTGGGCCCAAAAAACAACTGGTAACCAGTGCAACTCCTTCAGCACTGGAGTGATGTGGTCTCGCCGATGGATGCCTTTAATCAGGCGGGCCGCCACATTCTGCACCAGCTGCAACAATGTGACACCAGCTAGGTGGAACCCCAACACAATTCTGTTGGTTTCTGATGTTGCCCTCATGCGTAAATGTGCCTTACATTTTGTTATAGCTCAGGCATTGTATCAGTTTCAGCCTAATGCAGACTTCAACCAACCATAAATGATACATTCCATGCTTGTCTATGCACTTCCATTTTAATAGTTCTAATGGAAACTGGACAGATGGGAGTTTGAACCTCTTATATAGTTTCTAATTTCTGACAGTTAAGGCTATAGGTTGTATCCAATGTTAGTCCTATTTAGAGTAGACTCATTGAAATGAACAGGACTTAAGTTAGACTAACATTGGATACAACCTATTGGATACAACCCTATGTTTACTTAGGGACTAGACCCCTCCCCCCAAACAGATTTCTGAGCATGACATACACTTACTGTACTACAATAGCTGTGTTTTTTTCCTTATGTTGTCCTCTTCCTACCTTGCACAGTGAGCTGAATTATTCCACGGTCCTCTCCATAGGAATTGATGGCATGGCAGGAGAAGAACCCAGAGTCTTCTCGCACCGTTGGCAAAATCTACATTGCACATTGAAAAGAAGAACATATATTCAATAGGAAACACTGAAAGTAATGCCACTTTCACACACTTTGAGTGCAATAGAATCATGGAATCATAGAATAGTAGGGTTGGAAGGGGCCTACAAGGCCATCGAGTCCAACCCCTCGCTCAATGCAGGAATATATGTGATCCTGTATAGAGGATCACATATTGATCCTCTATACAGGATCAATATGTGATCCTGTATAGAGATTTTATGTGGACAGTAAGTCAAGTTGCAAGTGTATAAACAACTTGTACTAAACACACAGCAAAGTTGAAGATCTGTGGTCACAAATCAAAAGCATGGGGATCGGATTGATTGCAGCAAAATACTGGCAAGTAAACTTACTGGCTGCTGGTATAGAAATACTCTTCTTTAACTTCTTTATTTCACACTCAGTTTTACCTCCATGGAATTCAGAGCCGCTCAGATATGACTCCTAGGCAGACTTCTATCCAGGCAACTTTCAGAGTCTAGACCTGCTTAGTTGCAGTAGAACTGCATCATGTCATGTCATTCTCTGGGCCTACTATGCTGATGCATTTGCTCTTCTCTTGCTAGAGAAGCCAATTCTGGTCTTGCATTAATATTAAAATTGACTGCCAGTTCTTAATATTTTGATGGAACAATAAGATTTATAGGTCCAAAACACTTAATGTGTGGTTTAATGGTACTCGGCAAGATGTAACATGACAAATGAATAAATACATCTGTCCTATACTGCCTGTTGGACATCTAAAACGTGTACATGTCACTATATTTATATACATCAACACTTTATATACATTACATCAGTGAAAATTATACATTGGTTTTACACTCCTTCTCTACAGTTTTTGACAGGTAAGGTACCATTTATACAAGAGTGCATAATGATTTTCACTCTGTAGTGATGAAATATTTAATTTCATCCATAAAAATTGAAGGCCAAATAGGTTCTGATATTTGCCCTCTAAATCCTGAACACCAATTCCTGACCATTTTGAATTTGTTTTTCTTTGGCAAATTTTTGTACATCAAAAATAATAGTATAAACAGTTTGACAACAGACTTTTAGAGGTCAATCCTATTGCCCCTAGATGGCAACTGGAGTGCTGGGACCCCCCCCCCAAGGCCATAGGCAGAGCTATGAACTCCCCCCCTGGGGGGGGTCTCAGTTTTCACCCACCCACTTCCTGCACTTCCCAGCCACTGCAGAAAACTCCTCTCCTGAGGTCAAGAAGAGGAGGGGAGGGTGGAAAGAAGGAAAAGGGGCATGCAGGTGGGTGGAGAGGGGAGAGGGCATGGATCTGCTGGACCCCGAAGTGTTTCAGTTCCTATCCCTGTCCAAAACAGGGGGAATGAGCTCAGAGGCCATTCAGCTTGAAATGCTCAAACAGAGAGGATGGAGAGGCTGTAAAAGCCTCTGCCATTCCTCCTGCCCTGCCTGGCTGCTCTTTCTGGCAGGGCTTAAGATGGACAGAGGGCTCAGAGATCAGATACCTCCATCTAGTGGGCATCAGTCCTGTAGGACTGTGCCCTTAGTAGATGTTAAAGTATATCTAAAGTATCTCGAAAGGAGCCCATTCTCTTTTAGCAGTAAAAGTCCTGATCAGGTCCTCAGTGAAGTGCCAAATCTGGTAGCATTAAATGAACTTTGTTCATCCACTGCTTTGTGTACTACCTCAAATGAACTGACTGCTATATCATCAATAAAACACAATAATTCTAAAGAAAACATGCCATTTCGCACATAGAAGAGATTCCAAAAACATTATTAACATTACATTTGCCATTATGAAAAGCAAGAGTTCAAGACAATATTGTTGAGGGTCATTTTAGCTTCTCCTACATCTTCAGTAACAACTTTTCTAATGAATTCTCATGGATTTATAAAAAATCAGTCCTGTTTTTTGTACTATACCAACACTTGGGGAGAGCACTCCTATGATCCCTGCAGAGGGTCCCATTCACCACAGGGTTCTTCGGAGTCCCTCTTCTGAGGCCACAGATACTGCTATGACCTCGGAAGGAGGACTCTGGAATCTGATCCCTCCCCCCTCCCCTCCCCCTTGCAGCCGCCACAGAAAGAACTGTGAAAGCTGCCTTCCAAGGTCACAAATGAGGCCTCATGGACAAATCTGTCAGTTTTGGTTTCTCTCATTTCCTCCTTTTTCCAGTCATAAGTTCAGTTTGTCTTACCATTGAGGTTTTTCTTTAAAAGTTTGCATGAAAATGTGTACATATTTTTGTATGCATTTCTCTGAATATGTGCATTTTTGTATGCAATTTTGCCTAATATATACATTTTTTGCCAGCAATTTTCCTAATATAATGTATATTTAACATTATTTTCACAAATATAGCACCGTATGCATTCTTTAATTGGAGAACTCTGTTGCAAAATTCAGCAAAGTGCGAATTTTGAAGGATAGCTGAGTTTTGGTTCATGTATTGGTTTGAAAGTATGAAATTAGGTAAATTCAAATTAAAATGCAAACTGAATGAAGTTCTCCCCCATCCCTATGTGTGACTGGACATTACAGCAGAAAGGCACACCCTTCCGAATCAGCCTGTTTTCTTTTGTTGTTAGGCTGAACTGCTGCCCAAGATTCAAAGGCAGATCCCAGGTAGGTCATATCACCTGTAGAGTAGAGATCACTTCATCACCCACTTCCTTTGTGGAAACAAGATACCGGGACATTTCTGGATTAATTATTCTGTCTTCTTTCTCCCAGCGGACTATGATGGGTTTCTCTCCATGAGCTGTGCAACTCATCTCTTTCTTTTGACCCTGTGTTGCCAAGGTGGTGTTTGGATAGGAGGTTATCATAGCAGGAACTAAAAAGAAAAATAAGAATCACAAATTAACAGCTTGATACAAAGGTGAGAAGGAGGAGATGTAACTTTGCTGGACAGGAGGTCTCATTAAGAAGCCTCGCTTATGTTTACCAACTTCCTACTAAATCAATTTCATGTTGAGCTGTTCTACATATCGGTTTAAGAAAGACAACAGAACAAACTAGTATAGTGTAGAACACTGCCCATTTTATTCTCCTCCCAGGAAACCAACTATTTATGGGGAGGGTGGATAAGGATCTTTTAAATGATTTCCTTTAATTGCTGTTTTGAAATGCTAATGTTTGGTGGCATGACCTTTTCGCATGTCAGACTTTTGTATATAACAGTATGTCAGAATACAGTCCCATTGGAAAGGTTTCTGAACCATAACAAACTGATTTTCTAGCTAGCAAGATTGTAAGCCATGGCTTTTGCTTTAAGAAGAGGATCTTATCTGGATAACTTTCTCAGATTAATATGTTCCACAAAATAAAGGTTATCTTGATTTGGTTGTCATGAAGCATCTTTTAATTCTTATACAGTAAAGACACAATGAAGAGATAAGATAAAATTGAGACCTATCTCCAAATTTAATTTTATGAAGTTTTACTATTGTAATTTGATTCTTTTCTGTTACTGTGAGACTGCATTTTGTAAACCACCTTGAGTTTGGCTGGTGAAAAAAAAAGGTTTAAACCATCAATCAATAAGACTTATATGGCACGAGGTGCATGCGCAAACAGATCCTGCAAGCATTAAGTACATGGTGTCATCGACAGCTGCATCCAGTTCCAAGGGGCAGCATATACATAGAGGAGCCTTCCTCAGCCCAGCACCCTCCAGATATGCTGGACTGCAACTCCCATAATTCCCAGACAGCTCAACACATCTGGAGGGCACTGGGTTGGGGAAGGCTGACACCGAGCTGACACTCTCCCAGCTTCTCTACAAAAGGGCCATCCGTCATCTAGTGCATCAAGCCATGGTGAAGCAAGAAGCAACGTAGGGGTCTTCCATATCTCCTAGGACATCTAGTTGCTTAGCCCCACCCTGTCCCCCACACCTCCTGTTTGTACTACATGGAGGGCCTAGATGGAATTAGGCTGCACCTAGTCAGGGGCTGCTGCATCCTGGGTTGCCACTTGAAGTTGTACACTGGTCTAGTTGGCCCCTTTATGTTCTCTCCCAGAGTCTACGATCATGCTTAGTAAATCCATGAGTACCACTAACAGCTGGGAGTCCACCTGCCCTGGGATGCCCCACTGAGTGTGGGGCCTGGGCTGAAGCTGTGCTTGTGTGCTCCTGCCCGCCCCCCACCCAAAGGACTAGATCATGCCCACCCTTTATTAGGCTCACTTTAACAGTAAGTCTTTAATGCAATATGGCAAGCAAAACATACAACGTATCCAATTTGTGCATCCCATATGTAATTTCCAATATGTGTGCTGGGCAAGGTCAAAGGCAAAGTCCATCCAACAACACCAGGCTGGCACATGCCATATACATCTGTTTCTCTGGCCTCCCTTCTAAACCACTGAGCAGTGGGGCCAACATCACATCAGCATTCTTCTGTAGGTTCCTCACTGCTCATGCAAGATGTCCCCACTCTGTTTTTGCCAATTCCCCTCTCCCATGGTAGCTCCCTGCGCCAGCCACACCCCACACCATTCCAGAGAGCTCCTTGGCTTCTGGAGAGGCTTTTCAGGTGGGCTGCCATGGGGAGAAGGGGATGAGAAAGCCCTATTGCACAAGCAGCCTTCCATCTGCACAACTCTGGATCCAACCCATTGTCACAAAATAGCATCCTTAAGACTGAGCCCCAAAATGTCTTCACAGATTTCATTCCCCTCAAGATAGAAAAGCAACAGATAAGTCACAGGGTGAAAAAAGAGAACTTTAAACATGATTAGCCTTTCCTTCATGGTTATTTAAAGAAAGCTAAAAAAAAAAAAAAAAAAGTATGACTGCCGGGTACCCTAAATGCTCAATATCTAAAAGTCATTTAATAACAACAACAACAACGGCTAAATATGGATTCTAAAAAATCATGATCTTGCAGATCTTTGAAAGGCTTCAGTGGTGCAGCTAGGGCCAAAGTACCAGCCCCCACCCCACCCTGCAAATGACTACCAAAGAGCAGTAGCTGATGTTGTGCAGCAGGGCAGCAGAAGGAAACTCCGCTTTATTTTTCTGGTCATGATGATGCTACAATTTGAGTTTAAAATGCAAAACTGCATATGTTCAGAGTTTTGTTTTGTTTTTAAAGCCAGGTTAGCAAACAGTTTTGTTCTTGTTGTTCGAACATGTCAGGAATGTAGAAGCAGCTGCAAAACACAGAATAGCAGTTGTGGGTTGCGGAAGGGAAATGTTAGTGGTGTGCTTCACAACTGAAGTAATACACAAAGCCATATAAAGGCAGTCCCCATAACTTCATTAAGTTCAGGTTTTAAAATTACCCAGCTGCTGCACTGGGAGGCTCAGTTGTGATATGGGGCAGGGCTACAATTCAAGTGTTTCTTCAGTGCTGAGATCAAAACGACCTCTCTGCACCCGCGCTTATTGTACAGACAAATACAGTGGAATATCAGAGCCTGCATACTGGGTAACCTTAATCCTTATAAGGCAGCCTAGAATTAATAAGAATACAGCACATTCTAAAATATCATTTCTGTTTGCTTCTAACAGTTACATAATAAATTTGCTTTGATCATATGTATTACCCAAACATGTGTTTCCAAGCTAGAACTGATCTTATGTGCTGCTAAGCTTCAGTAAGAATGACAACATCTCAAAAGCTTGGCAGTTCTGCCGGCGCCTTGTGATATGATTGAATGTGTCAGGGTAAAGACTGTGAACATTTAGAGTTCATATCTTATTCACTTAGAAGCAGTTTCAGGTCACATTATAGGAAAAGGAGGTGATTTATTTTATGTGACAACTATGAATTTTAATCAAAAGACATATTCAAAATAAAGTCTAGATTTTTGTGTGCCTGAATTCACTATAGGCAAGTATTTTCCTTTTCCTGAGGTTTTTTCTCAAGAACCCTTTTCATGTTTGTACATTACAAGCTGCTCTCTTCAAATAACACACCAGAGACCTACAGCTGCTTAGATTTCTCATTCTCTCTCTAGTCTTTGACAGAGCTGTGAAATAAATGTGACTTGATTCCGCATCGTCATATGTGCACAATTTCCCTTTTTGCCTAAGTGAGCCTTCTAATAACCAATGGAATGAAAATGAAAAAAAAAAGGGGGGGGGAGGCTAACAGCTCTGTTCTCTCTGCAGCGACTTTATAGTAAATAATGCTCAAGGAAATTCTTGAGAAATGGCGCCAGTTCAGAAAAGTGCCCTGCAAGCTCTGTAACAAGCTAGAATAATAGCCAATAAGAACTATGCTCAGGAAAATCATGACCGATTCTTTATTAGCACAATTTCTGAAGAAACAAAGATCTTTCCCCCTCAGAAAGATTTGCCCCATTCGCTTAGGGAGAAATGCCCTCGCCGAGCACTTTGGAAGCATGCCACACAATTTAGCAGGTTAAATCATAAGGATGTGAACATCTTCGTATGAATCAACACAAATGACACGCTTGCTTAGTTAAAGGCGCTTGTTCAAATGGTTGACTCAGAAAAGGCAGAGAGTTCCTCACCTTGCAAAATGAAGTCTAAGCCAACATCAGGATTTGGTGTCAGAATCCAATGGCATCCCTCTGCTGAAGGAAGGTTCTTTGATACAGCTGAAGCTTCTTTCAGTGGTACAGGAAGGGAGGCTATTTTTGACAGTTCCCCCTCCTGCAGCCTTCAGCGCCTCCCCCCAAATCTGCTCCAGAGGTTGGGGAAACCTTTGGAATAGCTGCATGGGAGGTTGCATTGGGGGGGGGGGGCCTACAGGTGGGAAGGTGAATTAGCAAAAAATGCCTCCCTCCCCATTCTGCTGACAGAACCCTCCACTGGATCAAAAAGACTTCTATGGAGGGACACCAGAGGAAACAAACCCAATGATTTTGATGCAATGCAAGGAGTATTTATTAGAAAGCGCTATCGACAGTCTCAGGGCTTCTCCGCATTAGCAAAAATCCTGCAGCATTACTGGGGCTTTGTCTTCCAGAGTCTTCGTGAGTTTAACGCACGGCACAATACATGTGATCCCCCACCCCTTATATTTGCTGGTTTCCTTCCTGTATATTTCATTTATGCCACCAGCAGATGGCGCTGTTTTATTGCACGATTTCGAATTATTACAGCTTTTTCAGGGTTTTATAAAATGGCAGATTCCCACCTGAAAACAGCAGTAGAGGCATCGGAGTTTCATGATGTCATGAAAAAGACCTGAGAACTTCTGTGAGTGAACAATCACGACCACATGATAAATGCCTCATGTAGAGACACTTTAATCCTCCCCTGGGGCAGAAGCATGAGGAGAGTTAGGCTTTGGGCTGAGATGGAAAGTTTTTCCAGGTAATAATTTTATGGATGTTCATCTCCAATTTTGTCACCATTTACTATTGCAGTTTCTTCTGCATCAGACAAGAACAATCCACGCAGCAAATCACAGCCATCACGTCTCCTCTGGCCTCAACTACTGCTATCCCTCATTCTCCATGCACAGTATATATATAAAAAAGTCTGTCTTTACACTGAGACATAAAATTTCCAGTTGCAATGTTGCCCCCTCATCAGAGCACATTTCATTGCTGCCCTTATGTTGCCATCAGTGTAGCTGTCCTGCTTTCTTTTGTATCATAAGAAAAACTAAATATGCCCATGCATTCTTTCTGTTCTCTCCTTGGACGGCACACTCGCTATTTATATCAAAGCATGGATCTGTCTTTCACCCATTTTGTTTGCTGTTGATTTTTGTTTGATGTAATTGGAGCAATACACCCATACAGCAGCCCACTGATTGCAATAATATTAACATTTGTATAGCATGTTCATGGGCCAATCTACATTGCGCCTGCCATCACAATGTCCCGTCAGGTTAAACACTCTCGCATTAAAACGGGATTATTCACACTCACCCATTTTCCCCATTGCAGTGCTACATTGAATGCGCAAGCTCGGTTCACACTCGAGTGCTGTGCTGTTTTCCTGCGTGCGCTTGTCTGATCTCGGATGCTAAGCGGGGTCGGCCCCGGTCAGTAGTTGGATGGGCGACCACCTGGGAATCAGGCTTCCTGCATTGAGCAGGGGGTTGTTCTATCCCTTCAAATGAGACTAAGTTTTACCCCCTCATATCCCCCGCTGTGGATGTTGTTTTAAAAAAATTAAGGCGTTAAGCTTCACAACTTTGATGCTTCGAAGATCATGCCTCAATTAGAAAAAAAAAAACATCGTGGAGAAGCCCCGATTCTGCGAGGATAACACCTCAATTTTTTTAAAAAAAAATCCAGAGCGTGGGATAGGAGGGGGTAAACTTAATCTCATTTGAAGGGATACAACAACCCCCTGCTCAGTGCAGGAAGCCTGATTCCCAGGCGGTCTCCCATCCAAGCACTGACCAGGTCCAACCCCGCTTAGCTTCCGAGATCAGACAAGCGCGTGCACATCCAGCCCTTTGCTTGTTGCTGAGGAAATGGGGGCTGCTGAGGAAGCTATGTGATCGGTAGCTGGAAGAAGACATGGGGCCATCGAGAGCTGTGATTGGACAGGAGGGAAATACAAACACCGCCGCATATGGACAGGCAGGGGAGGGGACTACGACCAGATAAGGTAGCGAAGGCAGAAAATCAGAGCACATTAAGGTGAAATACTGGGATATTAGGGTATTGAAAGTGGGAGCACAGAAGTGGGAAATTCCGGTTCCAATTCGAGGCGGCTACTGCGTAGTGTGAAAGGTGGGCGGTGAAACCTCACTGGAAGCAAAATAAGGCGGTAAGTGTAGATCCATCCCTTGTGTTCAAAGTGCTTCACGTGCATTATCTAACTGTAAACCTTACAACAGCTCTATAAAGTAAATAAGTATTATTATCCACCATATTACAGGTGGGAGGGACTGAGGCTGAGAGCCTGAAAAGTACAAATAAAAACCTGAGTCTGGTGGGTCAATTTGGGAGACATTTTTTTTAAAGCTCCCTGACGTTTTTATTTCTGAAATTCTCTGTTGATGCCATTGGATGAGACAGGAAGAGAAGGAAGCACTAGGGAGGAGCAAAACATTCTTAGAAAACATAAGCTTCTAAATTAGGAGATATTTTATGTACGCAAGGCTATCATGGAGTTTAGGTTTTGGAGTTCTGTGAAGCAACATGTGTAAATGTTCCTTCCAAGGGAAGAGAAACAGATGCTAATTGAGGTATTGATGGGTTTAAATGAAGCAGAAATACAGCGCGAAACTACAAGTACAACCAAAATGAGTGCTAGTAAGACCAAGCATGTTGGGGCATTAACGGTTTTCATCCACTGCCCATTCATGCAAGTAAGTATACTCTTCAGCACAGTGACTTGGGTCTGTAGCAGCATAGTCCTGAGCTAAAAACTATGAAATATGATCTGCTGATATATAAATAATGGAAATTTCTTTGAGTTATGCATAAATCTTTTTAACAATAACAGGAATAATAGATTCTTCAGACACTGTTCAGTCAGGGTTGCTATCCAGAATCAATAATCCCTCTTTACATACAACACATCCATATCCTTGATAACAACATTTATATGTCATGCTAATTAATCCAGAATCACTGTCAACCTGCAGGGAGGTTAACCCCCCCCCCCCCCCGCTCCAGTGGGGATGGAAATTTAGGGGAAAATGGGTGAGGGGAAGGTTTAATCCTTCCCTGCTAGAGCACGGTGGTCCTAATCCAATTCAGGGCCATACATACTTAGACTAGAGTAAATAAAAAGCTGCACGCTATGTGATTAGCGTAAGATGTCCTTTGGCTCTCAGATGCAAGATTTGTTCAACAGATTAAGACAGCTATTTCTCCAGAGCAAATACATGTGAAGTTACATTGAACTGTCCACTAGAAACTGAAAAAAAGATTTTTGAGAAACGGTTGAGGAGTGAGGTAGTGAAAAATTAGACTAAGGGCTTCTTCACACAGACCTTTTTTCCTTCTATTGAGATTGCTCACTCCTGGAAATTTGCAGGCCCTTTGGATGACGCCGTTAACCTCCAACACGTCTCCTGCACTAAATGACCTTTATTCCGTTTTTAAATAGATTGCAGATAATGAGGTAACAAATTACCCCTCTTGTGTTCCACTTGAGTTCCCTCCATGGAAAAGGAAACGCCACAAGAAGAAGAGCTGGACCAATGAAAGATATGGAAGACTCAGATAAGGGGGAGAAGGAGGGGGAAGGGGAGGGGGAAGGAAGGAAGGAAGGAAGGAAGGAAGGAAGCAAGCAAGCAAGCAAGCAAGCAAGCAAGCAAGCAAGCATGTGTCAAGGGAGTCTGTTGTGATCCTGCATTTAAAACGGAAGCAGAAAGTGCTCAGGGGTTTTTTAGGCTGGTGTAGAGGTGCTCTAAAATGTATTTTCCTCCAGCTGATTTTAGGCTTATGACATCCTACTTGGGAGCTGGTCTAATATTCTTTCTTTGGCAACTGTGATAGGCCAGGCTGTATATGTACAAAAATGGAATGGGGATGTAAAATCTCTTTAGCTGCAGATGTGTTATTTCTACTCCTATAACTCAGCATTTAGATATTCTTATTTTTGGCATTACTTAATAATAAGAAAATTAACCCAGTTTTCCAGTGATTGTCCTTCTCCAATGGCTAAGGAAAAGAATCAAATATACCAGTGCTTTGGGCTAGAGAAAATTATAGCTATCCATCTAATGGATACAACACATTGAACAAGACCGGAGGCTCATTTTCTCTGGCACTAACTGGCACATTATCTAAAATCTATGAAGCCCTTCATTTGTTTGTTTGCTTGCTTGCTTTAAAAAAAAAGATGATGTACATTAATGGGAGGCTTTTTTTTAATAAAACAAAGTCAGGGAGCAGTGAGTAAAAATAGAAGCAGTGATACACAGAAAGTAAGGAATGAGTCATCACATCCAATCGTTTTTAATACATGCAATGCATGATATATTGTCCATTTACAGTAATGTAGTCTCTCTGGAAGCAATAGTGCTACACCAGTTTAAAGATAATATCAAGTAATCATATTTACATTTAACATAGATAATGAATGAATTTCCTAAGGCAACCTAGTCCCTATATGTCTTCAGCCTTTTCTGCATTCGCTGCTGTTTGCCCCATGGCAACTACCATGACATCCCATAGTTGGCAAGCAGAGCAGAGTTATTAATTTTTTAAACCTTTGTGGGGCAGTAATGATAAACAAAGAGAGTGTACCAAACAGCTGCCATACGGTGCCATCAGGCTGTTCCAAACTACTGACTTAGTGTTAAGATGCTCTGCAGTCCATTATATCTGTAAAACACCTATTTCCCATTGGTAGCATGTTTAATATTCTGACACATGGTTAACCTATTAAATTACACCTATTTATAATGACAGACGCTTTCTTATATGGGATAGCTATTATCTAGAAAAAGCTGCTTATCTAAAAAGGATTGCATCATAAGATGAGAACATTATAATTTGCTTTAAATTCCCCTTGTGCTCTCCAGGCTTTGGCCATCGACACACAAGAAACATTGTTGGGTTTTTAATAACTGACCACAAGCATGGTAAATTAAGTCAGCATTTAGAGAAATGGGGAAGGGCTGAAGGAACACACAATACCATGTCATTCACCAGCCCACAATCTGCTTTCACACTGTTTTGCGGGAAGAAGTCACTGCTTTCCCATGTAGGTTTCTTAATATTTCTCAGGCTTGGACAGGAAGGGTTTCTGGTGGATTGTGTCTCTGAACACGTGTGATAACATATAACATGATTGGGGCAGAAGGGCCAGAAGGTATTTAAATACAAACCTTTGTCCTACGGCAGGACATCACCCCTTCCCACAAAGACCCTACCCAGTCATCCAACCACAGTGTGACAAATGCAGAGAGCAAATTTGCAAATACGAAAGCTATGCATAGAACAATATTGGCTTTACCTCTGCCTAGTGAATCCCCAGGAAGCCTACTCGACCCGGATGTAAAGAAAGGGACTGAGCAGCTATCCTAAGTCCGATACCAGCATGAAATCAGATTGCCTACTCTTTCTAGTGACTGCAATGATGTTTGGCTCTCCCAAAGCAGTTTCAGGCATCATGACAGGGATAACGTAAGAAAGTTAAGAAAATGTATACAAAAGTGCCTTATTTGTATTCCTGATCCTGATGACAGAAGTTATAATGGCAAAATTTAAAACCTTCTGAATATTGCTATGGTGCATATATTGTCAGGTGTTTTTCTCTCCTTTTATGAGCACACACACACACAGAGAGAGAGAGAGAGAGAGAGAGAGAGACTGTTTCAGTGTTATTTTCTTTCTGTTGCAAGGATAGAAGGTAAAAGAACTTTACTAATGGTTGCCAGTGCTGTTGTTCTTCTGATGGCTTCAACATGACGTGGAAGGGAGGGGGAGAGGAGCAACCAAGGGAAGGAAGGCTCCAATATTTCACCAAGTACAAGTCGTTCAATGAACAGATGGGATGGAATGGCTTCTTCCCACTCAATCCATATGTGGCAACAGCTTTTAGGTAGATAATTATGTTCTATAACATTGCAGATATGTCTCTATTGTGTGTGGATAAATGTTTCCCCAAAGATTTCAACTCTGATGGGGGGGGGGGAGAAACACTTCTTGTATGGCCATGAAGATCTTCCCACACATGCTTGACTAAAAACACCATCAACTTCTTCAAAACAGTTCAAACCAAGCTAACTTATGCTACAGACCAACTCTGTGTCTTTACACCGGAGGCATGGTGATGCCTCCATTATTCCCTACCTAATATAGGCGACTTATTTCTGTTTCCATGTCAACCTGAAAGCCTGCAGGAGACAGCTCAGGTGAGCTCTGGGGATCACTCTGCAAATTTGTACTGTCATTGTACACTCGCTGTACTAGACAGCAGCCAGCCAAGGGAGCAAAGGAGAAAGCAATAAAATGGTAGACTGCAGAACACTTCTGAGTAGACATGTATACGAAAGGAAAGGAAAGGTTTCTCCTGTGCAAGCACCGGGTCATTACTGACCCCTAGAGGGACGCCGCTTGCGCTGGCGTTTTCATGGCAGACTGTAGCGGCGTGGTTTGCCATTGCCTCCCCCAGTTGTACATGTATAGGACTGTGCTATAAATTTACTCTTTCAGTGCACACAACATGTTGGGCCATTCTGACAGGGCCCACCACACAAACATTTTAGGACAAATAATGAAAGAACGCTCAGCTATAGCCGTGCCACTCTCTCTTGGACATGATTTGTTTTACTTCTCTCTAGAAGAAAGGCATGAGCAACTGTCCAGAGCTAGACTGATCTGCACATTAATTGAATTCTAGTAAACTGGGGGGGGGGAGTGTGTGGAGGTTGGGGGCGGGGAATCTGCATATCCTCGGAAGGGGAGGGAAGGAATAGCTAGCTCAGTATAGATTCTGTCCAACATATCCATAATATTAATAAAAGAGAACCCTTCTGCTTCTCTTTTCAAAATATTGCAAAATGTTGGGAAGTCCCTTACATCATGTCTGCCTTTAGCTCTCACTGCTAGCAGTCACCTTCACATTCCATTGTTTCATATAGCTGAGGCTGTCATATCTATCCCACAGAGAGCTCACAGTTCCAACCTTACTTTTCTCCAGAACAAAATCTTATACTAGTGTACACTTTGCATCACACAGAATTTGGTTGTATTTTCTCATTAGATAGGGCGCCTTGTAGAGAATGAATCTCCGAAGAAAGGAGATTTAAAAGGGTCAGTAGAAACCAGCGTGAAAAGTTACTTGTGAACAATCTCAAGTTCCATTGAACTAAATGCACCTAATTTAGTCTGGATCCAACCATTTGTGAAAAGGGGCAGCCACAAGTTATGCACATCGCTGTGGTCATTTGTATAGCCAGCAGGTGGAGGTCCAAGTTCTGAAAAGGCGCTTGCTGGTTTCTGAGGCACTCATGTAGAGGCTGCTGTACATGTTAACTAGCCCTTCGAGCAAGTGAAGCATGATCTTTTGAGAACTTGCCAGTTTTTTGTTTTGTTTTTAAAATAGTGACAAACCTTTGGCTTCTATAAAACTCTTTAAGAATGACATCACTGCCTTCATTGCAGGGATAACGTGCCTAGCAAAAGGTAAGATACAGTAGTTATTTATGTTAGCAAAACCAAAGACTAATTCTGAAACAAAAACTTTGTGGAAACATATTTGGTAAAGCCAATAACATATTTGGAGCCTCAGTTCAATTGAGGTAGCCAGAAGTTTGGATCATTATCTGAAACTTATGAATACACTCTACAGTATTTGAACCAAGAGAGATGATCTTCAATTGTTTCCAAGATAGGAAACAAATAGAATATAAAAATGCTGTAATAATAGCCTTAGGGCGCAATCCTATGGGAACTTGGAGGTGACCCTATCCAATTCAGGGCAGGAGAAGCATGGAGGAGATAGTTCCCTCCGCGCGTCTCCTGCCCTGCATTTGTGGCTAGACAGCCGATTTTGGCTGTCTACCTGCGGGAAGATGGAGAGGGGAGGAGGCCGCCAGACGACACATAGGATGTGTTGTACCAGCATTTCCACCTTCACCACCCCAGAACACGCCCTGGAACACCCTGTTTTGGCCACTCCACACTCTACTTCGGAGCGCAGAGCTCAGGACAGTTCTGTGCTGCCTCCAAAGGCAAGCTCTGAGGTCGGTTCCCGGAAAACCACATAAACCACATCTATCGGATGACCGTCTAGCTGCTGACTAGCGACCATAGGATTGCTCCCTCCGTTATACATAACATTTACTTATTTATTTAAATCCACACCCCACCAACATGGCCTAGAAAAAAACTTGTCAGTGTAGCTTGTCAGTGTCAAGGGTAAGCATGGTTGGGTACCGGCTGAGGGCCCACACCTCAGCAGGGGCCCACTGAAAAAAGCCCCCTGGAGTTGCTCCTCCTCTTCACCACTGCAACTTCCTTGTTCATATGTCTCTCACTCTGACAACGGTGGTGGTGAGGAGGAGGAGCTGTAGCTGCCATGGCCTGCTTGCTCACTGGCTGTCAAGCAAGCAAGTGGTGGTAGCAATGATGAGAAAGAGGAGGAGGAACAAGGGCAGCTGGTGACAATGGTGATGGTAAGGTAGATTCACTGAGGGAGGGGGCCTATTGAGGGTGTCTTGCCCAAGGCCCTCCAAAACCTGGAGCTGGCACTGCTTGCCAGCCCTTGCAACATTTCCTTTTCTGGCTGTACCAGAGTGAATTCAATCTCTATGTTTCCTCTTAATTTATAGTCCCCCCTGCTCCTAATCGCAACAAAATTAGCTCTGTGTCAGTACTACTCCCCTTTCCCCAGTACAAACAAAATTAGAATGTACTCATTTTGAAAAAAGCTCACACATATTCATTTAAATCAAAGCACTTGACAAAAGAGATGGGAGTAACACTCCCTTTTGGTATCTTTACTTCTGTTACTACTAACTCCTGGAGACTGGCTGGAGAGTTGAGCAACTGCAGGGCAGCACATTTCTGTTATACCAGCATTGCCTTACAAAGACAGCAATCCTGTACACCAGAGCTGGGGAACCAGGGGTCCTCTCGATGCTGATGGACTCCAATTCCCATCAGCCCCAGCCAGCTGAGGCAAAGGCCAGGGCTGATGGAAGTGGGAATCCAGCAACATCTGGAGGGCCATCGTTTCCCCACCCCTGCTATACATACTTCCCTGGGGAGTAAGCATCACTGAATTCACTTACTTCAGAGTAGATATGCATAGGATTGCAGTGTATGTCACTAAATGGTTAATCAGGGGCCAGCGGTGGCTGGAGGCTCCAATGTCAGTGGGGCGGTGGATCCACTCCGGGTTTCAGTCAGAACCAATCAGAACTCTAAAGGAGATGTCCAACACACCTTGGATAGCTCCTTTAGAGTTCTGACTGGTTCTGACCGAAACCCGGAGTGGATCCACCGCCCCACTGACATCGGAGCCACCAGCCTCCATTGTCGGGAGCCACTGAACTGCTGGAAGAAAGGTCTGATAAAGTGCAGTCTTTGTAACTGACTGATGGAGGGGCATAATTAAAAACCTTCCACGGTGCTCTCTTTGCTGAATTCACTTGGTAAAATTCAGACTCTTGATTTTCATGCTCTTTGTGGGCTTGGCTTAGCCCACCTGCTTTTGTTTGTTGACCCATCAGGGCAAATTCTGAATGGGAATTCAGAACTTCAGAGCCTGTTTCAGTTCCTTCAGAAACATCAGTCTTGATCCCGATCTGAAACCAGGTGAAATCTTATAGCAATTGCAATTGGGGGGGGGGGTGTTTTGCTGCCTGAAATGCAGCCATCAGCAGTGGCACTATGGATGCTGAAGCAGTGCTAACCCTCAGCATGCTGTTGAAAAATCAATTCAGCTCTACCAAGCATGCTACAATTATCTCTGTATGTCTTTGTTTTAAGAAGAACTTATTGGGTTCTGTCTATGACTATGTACATCTTTGACTCACAGTGAAACTCTTGTTCAAAGACAGTGAATGTCTTAAAGGCACTGTGCGGTTTCGTTTGACATTTGAAGACAAGCTGCTTTATCACATACAATTGTTTTCACAGGAAACAACTTCAGCACTTGGCTCTTGGGAGACTGTTATCTCCTGGTAATGACACCATTAACATGAGTATACTGTAATTAAAACTGCAAGGGCAATTCATCTTTATAGAGCGTATTGACCCATTTTAACTTAAAAGAGCTGGGCAGCCAAGTACAAAAATGGACTCAAATTTTATTTTATTAAAAAAAAAGGTTGTTATAACCCACCTCAGTTCAGATAAAGAGGTAAAGGAATAAAACATGCACACAGCCCACTGCATGGCCAATTGTTTGAGGCGCATTAACCAAGAAATATTGTTTTCCTCAGTTATACTGCAATATCTTGGGTTAGGTTAATTAAGGTAATCATTGTTCTCACAGTGATCAGTACAAGAAATGAATGCCAACTTTCCCTTACCATAGAAGCTTAGTTTAGCAATATGTTTGACTTAGGGTCAAATTATGCAGTATGTTAGATATGTACCGTGCAGCGAACCGTCACTTTTTTCTTACTCTAAAGTAAACACATGGGGCCCTGATTTGGGTCAGAACTGCCATATGCACATAGACATTTTAAAGCTCCCCTGTCCAGCAACTTCCTTCCCCAAATTTGGAATCAATGCAGGTTTTTTTCCTTTTTTTTTTTTTGCTGGGAAGGCGGCACTTTGGAAAACAAGTGGCGGAGTGGGAGGTTTAACCCTCCCCTATGCATCCACAGTGGTCCCAATCCAAATCCAGGTGCCACACACTTTCTGTAGAGTAAAGAAAAGAGGGTCACTGCATACTATGTATTTAATATATCAAGTAGTTTGACCCAAGATTGAAGGGAAGACCAGAGAGGTGTCTCCATGACAACGGAAGGAGAAGCGAATGGTGGTTTACCTGGATTTTTCAAGGAACCAGCTTTGGTCCACGCAGGGCTCCCCGAACAAGTGCACCACACCATTCTAAGTCGCTTCACGGGAACATACTTCCAGGTTGGGGGGGGGATTGGAGTGAATGTCATTAGACTGGCAGGGGCTGCTCAACCAATAAGAGAGGCTTCTCCCCCGCCCCCCATCCAGGCTCTACCTCCCTTTCTCCTTCCCCTGAAGCTCCCATAATGTGAAGAAGCAAAGCTTCACATTAATTACTTCCTTATAGCAACAAAGCAAACAGTAAAGAAACACAGCATCGATATTTAGGGAACAAGCCTCATTGACCACAATGGGAGCTACTTCCGAGGAGACACCTGCTTCCCCAACCTATGCCTGATTTCGCCAATTTTTTTAATGTCTTTTTTTCCCCTTTAAAACCGCATTAGCAAGCGTTATCACTTCTCTTACTATCGTGCCAGCAATTCCTATACCCTCTAACTCACCATCTCAGTATCTCACAATCATGCATTTGCCAGCAATTCTTATACCCCCTATCTCACTATTTCACCTACTGCAATATAGTGAGATAGGGGGTGTAGGTACTGCCAACAAAAGTGCTATTTTGCTTTAATGCTTTACGTTTTAAAAAAAAAGTTAGAGGCTGCCCGGAGCAGGCCTATACTTTGTGGGAATGGCCACCAGAGTTTAGTGGTAGCCAAGGTGAAGTAAATGGCATGAGGTAGCACAGAACTCTGACGGCCAGCCTTGAAATGGAGGAAACAGCGGGGAAACACAGGAAGGGAAAACACTGGGGAAACACCCCTTGACCGGGTCAGTGAGGTCCCAGTCAAGTGAAAGACATACCCCTGGGCAGGGAAATCATGCTGGAGTAAATGCAGAGGGTGGGGCACACCACAATAGAAGCGCAGACAAGCCAAATTAAGGACAACAGTTGGACTAAAAGTAGTCTCAGAAGAACTGGTTTTTCAGCACGAAACTCCGGGGTGGCTGCAAGATGGCAATGACGTCATGTCATGTGCCCCAAATGACCTCCAAACGCAGCAACCCCGCAGTAAATCAACCCTGAGTTGATTTGAATGAGTATCCAACACTGAAGGAGAAGCTAAGCAACTATCATGGGTGGGAGGCAACCTGACACTTTTCAATCTGTCATTTAGAAAACCAGGGATGAAGAGGAGGATGTGTGAGTCAGCAGTATTAACACATGGTAGTTTAACAGTTGACGCCATTCAAATCTGAAGTTTAGCTGAGGAAAGGTGGTCAAGAAGACTCTTAATGTTAACAAAAGTAAGGAAAGATGAGAGTAGATTTTGAAAGACTAAGCAGATATATGGGGGGAAATCTCAGAACATGCCAGTTGCACAGGCAAAAAGACCACTGCTTTAAAAGATCAGAATTTTGCTATTATCTCTGTCTGTCTCACTGATGCAATGAATATGGACTTGAGCACGCTCTGGGAGACAGCGCAGGACAGGAAGGCCTGGCGTGCTATGGTCCATGGGGTCACGAAGAGTCAGACACGACTGAACGACTGAACAACAACTGTCTGTTGGTCTGTCTGTCTGTCTGTATCTATAGATATAGAGAGATACTCAGACACATTTCTTGACTCTTCTCCTTCTTTTCTAATTTCTTCCCTCTTTTTCATCTTTAACTCTTTTTTCCTAGCTGCTTCCCCTCTGTTTCCAAGCATGCACTCTATTCCTTCCACCCCTCCTGAGAACCCTTCTATCCTCCTACCAGCACTCAATTTCAAACCCTGCATGGTCTCCCACTATTTCTTGATCTCGGACTTATGTATAGGGTGGCCAAGTGTCCCACTTAACAGAAGACTACAGACGGGCGGAACTGTGAAACTCAGTCTCATCACGGTTCTTGGGTTTCTACCACCAAGCTCATTCTGTCCTGGTTCCATACAAGTTTTTTTGCCCCACACCTAAATCTGTATAAATTCTTGTGTGCATTTTCAAGTATATGCATTTTGTACACATGTCCCCATTGACTAGAGCGTGTTTGTGTGCATTGTAGAAATTTACACCATGTTTACTGTGCATTTTTAAAATGTGCGCCTGTTGTCGAAGACTTTTTTTTCTTTTACAGAATACATTGCAAGCCCAGAAATGTACAGATTGCCAATCGCAAATTACGTTTGGTTCCATGTTTGATTCTGGGATGTGCGAATCAGGAATATCTGTTAAAAAAAAAAAAAAAACTTGACAGAGTGAATTTCTCACCCATCCCCACAGAGGACAGTCCTCTATCTGTCATAGAACTCTATCTGAAGGGCTGCCCAGTCCAAGTCTGGTTTACAGATAAAAAAACCGTAAGATGGGAGAGCAGCCGGGCCTTTCAGCAGTTAGCACCTGGATAGCAGACTGAGCAGCAGCACACAAGTCACTTGGTGACTTTCTGACACATTCTGGTGACATGTATTGTATTTCTATTTAAATTATAGTAATCATTTCTAAATGTTCACCTCTACATATAAATCACCATATGCAAATGTTACACAGATCTGTGTCCTCTTTTTTGGAGATGCGTAACTGGCCACCTTACTTATGTGTGCTTCACCATATACAGGATTGTAGCCAACATCCCACTAAATTACATTTGCCATCTCGTTTCTAAGGAACTATCCATTTGGTGCGATTCTGTAGTATCCTCCTTGTTTTCAAACTGGTGGGAAGTTCATGGCAGCAGAGCTGTCCCAAGACATTCTGTTGCTGAAGTGGACATGACGGCACCCCCGCTCATCCCATGTACAAAAGCTGACTGGCAACTGAATCTTCTTCAATGCTGGCAATGAGACAGCACATTCTACCATATCTGAAGGCTGCTTTGGGGGGAGAGGGAGCAGGGCAGACTGTGTGACCCACAACTCTCTCCTTGCAGTACCTTACTGCCACTTCCCAGCATCTGCCACCTGGGGTGACTGCCTCACTCTGCCTAGTAGTAGGGCTGGCCCTGGTGCTAGCTTTAGAAATATGACGTTCTTTGGCAGAGGGGACACTTGAGATTCAGGTTGCAATAAGTAATAACACATTTATCTACAAATATACAAATTGAAGAGGTATAGTCCAGACACCATTAGTTCCAAAGAAGAATCAGTTCAGGAGCTTCACCCAGAACTCTTATCTGACCTCTTATCTCAATCCTATGCACACTTACTTGGGAGTAAGTCCCACAGAATTCACTGGGATACACCCTTGGCTTAATAAAGTTCAAAGCATGGTGGGGAAGAAACAGAAACTGGCTTGTTTTTAAGGATAAAACCGAAATGGATACTGCTGATTATATTCAGGTTGGTAAAATGTACAGAAAATGAGATCTGGGTCATTAGAGGATCAAGACAGACAAACTGTAGAGCCCTCTTCAGCTATCTTTCCTAATAATGCAATGAGCAAGTACAGTAATACTGAAATGCTGTCAAAATGCTTGGCATATATTTACTTAAAAGCCTGATATAATGCTCCTAAAATCTGCAGTCAGCTTTCCTATAGGACTGAACATTTTAGGTTTATACTGTCTCTTTAAAAATGCAAGGATGATTTCAAACACATTTCTTTTAAAATGGAAGGTTTCCAAGATTAAAGTACACATCTTAACTGGCTTGTTTTACATTCCGTTATAGTCCTGTGGATGATGCAATGGGTGGCAAATGAATTAGAACAGAGGGTCAGAGAGAGAGAGACAAACAGACAGACAGACAGACAGACAGCTCTACATGCCAAGCCACCATCCATTTTACACACTTTAAAAATACCCTGTGGTCACAAAAACTGCATTACTGCTCCACAGTAAGCCTACATTTTAAATGTGATTTTCTTCACATCATCGTAAGAGACTTATTTGCCTCATGAAATGAATCATGAGATATTGGAAACATAGTCCAAAAATACCAGAGAATCAATATTCCTCTTTAAAATGCACCTTAGAAAAGTAAAAATCTGAAGCTGCAAATCCAAAATCACTTACTACAATTGTGGTTTGGTTGCAAATCTCAGCGACTTCAGCAGGCTCCAGAAAAGGAGAGTAAGGGCGCAAGCAGATCTGCTGTCTGAGGGGCTACAGGATTTGGTGGCAGCTGTGTTGCACTCACTCAGGAGTGGGCAACCTCCAGGAATCCAGGGGCCAACTTCCCACCACGCAGAATCCACTGGAGACCACACCCCTGCCCCTACCACCCTGACACCAAATTTGCTGTCAAAATTCAGCAGCATGGCAGCAAAAACTAGCTTTAACATCAGCTCTTTTCTGCTGCCACAACACTGAATTTCAGAGGCAAACAGCTGCTTGTTTTCCTTCAAGGATGGAAAAGGCAGAGCTTTTTTGCTGCCGTATTGCTGAATTTCAGTGGCAGGTTTTGTAGAAGTTGGAGGGAGGCTGCAAAAAAGGCCAGGCAGATGCATGTGGCCCAGGGGCCATACGGTGCTCACCCCTACACTAACAGAATGTCAGCTACACCACCACGAGAGATACGCTGGTGGGAAACACCGGTGGCGGACCCAGTTTGTCACCAAAGGCACACGGAACGGCTAAAATGGCAGAGTCACAGCTGAGATGTGGGAGGCACAGGGGAGGAGCACACTTATGCTGTATCCTATATCCCTTCAATCTAGGGTCACACCACCATCAATGGTACAACTTTACTCCAGCCAGCCCCAGACCTGGTACAGGAAATTTCCCTCCCATTGACTTCAGCAGGACGGGAAACTGCTGCCCCTATTATGTCGATGATCACTCCACCCACATTGGACAGACTCCAGGAAATGGTGCAACTCCACACCTATTTATAGCACATCACCACCAGTAGACAGCCCCCACTCAGGGAGACCATAACTCGAGATGATAGGGTGCACGGGAAGGAATTATATTTATCTGGTCCCATGTCATGCATACACAGCGCTCACAAGGGGGAATTTTGATGATGGGAGAAATGAAAATGGGAAGCACTTCACACAAAACAAATCCTTTTCTGCCTAGAGCCCTAACAGGTACCCCTGCTCCAGGACTCCAGGCACAAACACCCAACCCCACTCTACTCCAAATCCTGGAATGCCATGCAAAACACCCCATACAGGTAAGCAAGAAAAGAGGGTAAGACTTACTGACAAAGTATGTCTGACTTGTGATGGTGTCCCATGCCTCCACACTACCACTTTTTCCACATGCAACTTCTATGCCTTGACTCAACTGTATTGCTCAAATACTCTTCCATCCCAACAGCAGGGAGTAATATCTCCCCAACGCAGAGAAGCACTGCCCTCCACATAGGGATGTACAAGAATTTTGTTTTTGTCTGCAAATCATCCAAGCATGTCCCATAGCAATCCCAAAAATGAATGGAAGCAGGAGTGCTTTTGTTTTTTTTCAAGAAATGTTTGCAAATGCACGAATTTGTGATCACGTTTGAAAAATGCACAATTTTTTCATATGCCACTTTAAAATGCACATTTTAAAAAAAAAACACGTGCATTTTCACACTGACATAGTCAGTGGGGGGCACTTTTGAAAAATACACACAGAAATTCACAGTTTTCCCATTCAAATAAGCCAAAGAACAGGTCGAAAACAAAAACCGGAGCGAACCAAAATGAATTTCAAAGAAATTTTCAGAGAATTTAAGTGAGCTGAAAAATCATTGGGTCTGATATCCCTACCTCCAGTGCAGCTAAACTCTCTACTGGCTAAGCTCAGGGGCTCTGCTCCAACCATTGTCACTGTAGGCCAAACACTCAGGAGCTCCTTTGCCTTGCAGGTTCTGTCTGGATGCATGGAGCTGAATAGTCTTTTCCTTCTCACACAACCCACTCTCCAACAGGTACAAATTGATGGGACCATGGAGCCACAGTCCCATCCTAGGCAGACCATGAGGGAGGCCCACTCCATCTCCATCCACTCCACTCCACTCACACACAGCCAGCTGTTTCTTGCACCAAACCATGAAGGACACCACCCAGTTGCATTCCTCTGACATGCAACTGCCAAATGCGCAGGAGCCCTGCTGGTTGATGGCCCCAAACATCTGCCTTTCAGGATGCATCCCATCCCAGATGCTGTGCTTTCCTTTGACGAAACTGGTACATGAAACCCAATGCCATGTAGAATGTTTTGTTCCCAGGTGTTGCTCTCTGCACTCCTAGGTTTGTGCTGTAATGCCAGACCAGGAGTGTAAAAAGCAGCCATGTGCCCTTAGAATCATAGAATAGCAGGATTAGAAGGGGCCTATAAGTCCATCGAGTCCAACCCCCCACTCAATGCAGGAATCCAAGTCAGAGCATCCCCAACGGATGGCTGTCCAGCCTCATCTTGAATGCCTCTAGTGTGGGAGAGCCCACTACCTCCCTAGGTAATTGGTTCCATTGTTGTACTGCTCTAACAGTCAGGCAGTTTTCCCCAGTGTTCAGCCGGAATCTGGCTTCCCGTAACTTGAGCCCATTATTCCATGTCCTGCACTCTGGGATGATAGAGAAGAGATCCTGGTCTTCCTCTCTGTGGCAACCTTTCAAGTACTGGAAGAGTACTTAGAGATCTTTGTAATGGTGAACTGTCAAGCTTGGATTTGATCATCAAAGGGTGAATCTGAAAATGAAGCATATTCACAGTGCAGGTAGAATGGGCTTCTGGATAAACTGTTCTTGCCTTGCCTGTGTTGTAAAACAGGGGTGGGGAACAGTTTTGGGGTGGGATACCCCCCCAGTCTTCATGGGCAAGATGACTTTAGGGGGCATGGCCACACCCCTGACGTCAAAGCACCAGAAGGATAAGCCCACCCCGAAGGAATCCAAGGAGACTCTTCTTGGTTGGGGAACCTCTGCAGACTGGATTAGGGTATGGGCCAGAAGTTCCCTATCCCTGTTGGAAATTCTTGTCTAAAATTAAACCATGTCACAATCATTACCTTGTACAGAGATAAACAGAGGACCATCTACACAGAGGAGATGGTGAGCCAGAGAGGGCCATCTACAGAGGGCCATCTACACCGAGGAGATGGTGAACCAGACAGTCAGGTGAAAAAGGAGTTTGGATTCCCTCATATGCAAGCAATCCAGAAGTTAGTTTCTTCACTTAGGATTTTAACCAACAGCAACAGCCTGGTGCTGCCTTGGTTATACTAGCTGTATAAGCAAGCCCAGAAAGAAATCTGGCATTTCTGTTGACATTTGCTTTTGTAGGGCATGTTTCATTTCATTTATTAACTTTGTATCCCACACCCTGAGCGCACATTCTTTCCAGGGTGGCTCACATGAAGAACAAAAGTTCTCCTTTGGAGACAGCACTTGAAGGGAAGTGGAGTGAGAAATGCTTCCTGCATCTAGAACCTTTTCCCTGCTTTTCCTCCATTCGCGTTGTGCTCAGCAGTGGAGCCACTTCTGCATGACACACTTGCTCAGGACAACGGCAGGCTATAATTTCTTCCCTACAGTGGTGGCCTTTCTAAGGATGTGTGTGCGCTGACCACATTGTTCGTACAATTTGTGCTATTATATACCACCACCACTGCCTTGCACCATCTACACCTAACGAAGCTTGCACTTCTCCTAATTCCATTCTAGTTTTTTAGTGTGACCATGCAAAATAGGGTCCGGTCCTGCTGCAATGGCTCTTTGCTGTAGTAGGGAACATCTGGATTTTTTTCACCCCTGCCATTCTTCATCTTTACCAATATTAATATGTCTTTTTTTCACACATCCAGGAATCTTCACTAAGGCTGCAATCCTATGGACACTTACTTGGTAGAAAGCCCCATTGGAGCCAGTGGGACCAACTTCTGAGTAAACACACTTATGATTACACTGTATGAAGTCTCTTTTCATCATAGAATCATAGAAGCATAGAATAGTAGGGTTGGAAGGGGCCTACAAGGCCATCGAGTCCAACCCCCTGCTCAATGCAGGAATCCAAGTCAGAGCATCCCTGACACATGGCTGTCCAGCCTCGTCTTGAACGCCTCCAGTGTGGGAGAGTCCACCACCGCCCTAGGTCATTGGTTCCATTGTCGTCTTGCCCTAACAGTCAGGAAGTTTTCCCTGATGTTCAGCCAGAATCTGGCTTCCTGTAGCTTGAGTCCATTATTCCGTGTCCTGCATTCTGGGATGATCGAGAAGAGATCCTGGCCTTCCTCTCTGGGACAACCTTTCAAGTACTTGAAGAGCGCTATCATATCTCCCCTCAGTCTTCTCTTCTCAAGGCTAAGCATGCCCAGTTCTTTCCGTCTCTCTTCATAGGGCTTTGTTTCCAGTCCCCTGATCATCTTCGTTGCCCTCCTCTGAACCCTCTCCAGTTTGTCTGCATCCTTCTTAAACTGCAGTGCCCAGAACTGGACACAGTACTCCAGATGAGGCCTAACCAGTGCTGAGTAGAGGGGAACTAGTACTTCCAGGGATTTCAAAGCTATACTTCTATTAATGTAGCCCAAAATAGCATTTGCCTTTTTTGCAGCCACATCACATTATTGGCTCATATTCCGCTTGTGATCGACAACAATTCCAAGATCCTTCTCGCTTGTAGTGTTGTTGAGCCACGTATTCCCCATCTTGTAACTGTGCATTTGGTTTCTTTTTCCTAGATGCAGAACTTGGCATTTATCCCTATTAAATGTCATTCTGTTGTTTTCTGCCCAGTGCTCCAGTCTATCAAGATCACTTTGAATTTTGTTTCTGTCTTCCAGAGTGTTAGCTATAGGGATGGGAGATAAATCCTCCACGGACCCCAGTGAGGCTGGATTCAAAAGAATCTGGCCCCCTGGAGTCTGTGGAGGATCAGAAGACTTACCTCTGCCTCTAGGAGGAATCCTCTCCGGCCGGATCCTCCCCACCAGCCAGCTCTGGAGCACCAGCGATATGGCCGCCGTTGCCATATCTCTGGCTGGGCGAATTGACTGTGGACACAAATGGCGTCCACTACGCCATTTGAGTCCCTGTTTTTTCACGCAGTAGGCTACGCAAATATTTGTGTAGCCTATCACGTGAAAAAGCACAGACGCAAATGGTGTCCACTACACCATTTGCAGCCATAAAGGTCTTAGTTTAAGCTAAATGCAGCTATTACTGGCTGCATTTACCTTAAACTAAGACCTTTTCCCCCTTCATGGATCACTGCCTTGTTGTGGCGAAGGGGTTTGTGTAACTCAGTGAAGCCATAAGCTATGCCATGCAGGGCCACCCAAGACGGACAGGTCATGGTGGAGAGTTCTGACAAAATGTGGTCCACTGGAGAAGGATTTTTTATTTATTTATTAAATTTATTAATTGCCCATCTGGCTGGTCACCCAGTTTGTTGTTGGTATAATATCTATTCAATCAAGCAGCCACTAAGTATTAAATATGCTAAGATACAACTAAAACAATCTGTACCATCATATCAGGACAGCCCTCCTGTACACAAAGTACCTTTCCCAACAAAATATGTCCTGTTAAAATATTTTGGGAAGAAAAACTCAGGCTTCTCATCTTTTATTCTGTTAGACAGGATTAGAGCGGTGACTGACTACAAGGATAAACTGAATGATACAATTTACATAGATGAAAAGTCTCCCGCCCCGGGGCCCCGCGCAGAGGGAGGCGCGACGCGGTGTTGCTGGTATCCCTGCCGCCGGCCCCTGGGCGTGTGCGCACGTGACCGGGCGCGGTTCCCACGCGGCGCAGTGCGTGGGAGCTCCCTTCCAACAGGCCGGGCGCGGGAGGGCCGTCCTCGGCGTGGCGGCAGGCGGCTCAGGAAGAGGGAAGCTGGCGCAGGACACACACTTCCCAGGAGGGGACCCTCCCTGCCTTGTGCCCTGACTTTTAAGCCCGAGAGACAGAGGTGGGGAGCCCGTCCTCTTCTCCAGGGGTGTGATGCCTCCCCAAAGGCATGAAAAATACAACCTTCCTATTCCTGTTCAGGAAGGAGTAATACTGAAAGATAATGAAAAAAGGGAGTGGAGACTGGGTCGTAAGATTGCCCAGGGAGGATTTGGACTGATCTACTTAGCATCCCCTCGCCTTGATATTCCAGTAGATGACGGTGCGCTGCATGTCATTAAAGTGGAATACCGTGAAAATGGGCCTTTGTTTTCTGAACTGAAATTCTACCAGCGAGCTGCAAAACAAGATCACATCAAGAAGCGGATGAAGCTGAAACGTTTAGCGTTTTTAGGGATTCCTATCTTCTGGGGATCAGGACAGGCTGAACACAATGGCAAGAGTTACAGATTTATGGTGACGGAAAGATTAGGCGAAGATTTGCAAACCATCTTGGAAAGAGAAGGATGAAGGTTTAACAAGGGAACTGTGGTGCAGATTGGGGTGCAAATGCTGGATGTCTTAGAATATATACATGAAAATGAATATGTGCATGGGGACATCAAAGCAGCAAATTTACTTTTGGGCTATGGAAATCCATGCGAGGTTTATCTTGCTGATTATGGACTCGCCTACAGATATTGCCCCAGTGGGAACCACAAAGAGTAACAGGAAAATCCTAAAAAGGGCCATAATGGGACAATAGAGTTTACCAGCTTAGATGCCCACAAGGGAGTTGCACCATCCAGACGAGGGGACCTTGAAATCCTCGGCTACTGTATGCTGCAGTGGATGTGCGGGAATCTACCCTGGGAACACAATTTGAAGAGCCCTGATGCTGTCCAGGCTGCAAAAGCAAAGACTTCTGACCATTAGATTTCCCCACAAACTGCCTCTTATGCAATTCAATGTTCAGTCAATGTAATCCATCCAGCTGCTTTATTAATTCTACCATCAAGGATGAACTCCATGGAGGGATGATGCTTCCTTTTCCCGACTCGGCCACAAACATACCCCGAGACTCCTAACTAAAAGAATATACCATTTTTTATTCTGCTGAACTTTTTACCTTGGAAACTAGCGGTGACTGAAGGTAGGCTCATTGTTCGGTGATAGATCATGTGCTTTGCATGCGTAAAGTGCCAGGCTCAATTCGTGTCATGCCCTGCTAAAGAATCTCTGGTAACTGGACTTGGAATAACTTCCGTCTATGGCTTGGACAACCACTGCTAGCCCATCAACGGTGCTCAGCTAGAAGGGCCAATGACCAAACTCTATATGAGGTGGTGTCGTATATGTTGACTGCCCTCACTTGTGCAACACGTTTTGTAAATAACTATTTTTGCTAATGTCTTCGTAGCCCTTCATACGCTTGTGTGCACATCTTTATATTTTAGGGGAAGGGGCTAAAGCTTGGGGCCAGAGCACATGATTTGCTTGTCAAACATTCTCGATTGTGCTCTTGACAACTCCAGTTAATGGGATTTTGGGTAAAAGCGGTGGAAAAGTACCTGCCCCCGCCCACAGGTACTTAAGGCAGGGCTGCCAGAGGCTGCTCGGGAAGAAGCCTGGGAAAGGAGGACCAGCCAGCAGCTGCACCGGGTGAGCCTGAGCCTGAGCTTGCTTCTGCCCCCGCCCACAGGTACTTAAGGCGGGGCTGCCAGAGGCAGCGCCTCGGCATGCGCCTCGGCGTCGCGCCAAGTGCGACGCTAAGTGTGCGCTTAGCATCGCACTTGGAGTCGCGTAGGACCTGAAGACCTACCCACCTGCATCTCCAGAGACACCAGCAGCCACAATACCAGCAGCAAATAGCGGCAGCAGAGGGCAGCAGCTTTAAAGACAAGGGTAAAGGGGCAAACGTGGACTTTATCTGCTCCTTCTTAGCTGCTGTTCTCTTTTATCTCTTTTATCTTTTATATTCTTTTAAACTGTTGTGCTATTTATATCTTAACATTTTAATATGTGCCTGGGAGGACTATTGGGCAACTCAGGGAGTCAGAGAGGTGCCACCATAACTGTAGTCACGGGCAGGGGGAGGTATGGCATTGGGGGATTAACAGGCCAGCTGAGGAGAAGAGGGGCTAGACACCTTACAGCTGTCCCCTCTTCTGGTTCTTCCCCCAACCTGATGGTTCCTGGCAGCCTTACCAGTCTGCCCTCGGGTCTGGTGCTGCTGCTGCTGAATGCCAGGTCGGCCCAAAATAAAATCTCCCTCATCCATGACTTGATTGTGGATGAGGGGGCTGACCTGGCATGTATTACTGAGACCTGGGTGGGGGAACTGGGAGGGGTCATTCTCTCCCAGCTGTGCCCTCCTGGGTACTCGGTGCAGCACCAACACTGACTTGAGGGTCGGGGAGGGGGGGTTGCCGTGGTCTATAGGAATTCAATCTCCCTCTCCAGGCTTCCTGCTCATTCGAGTGCAGATCTTGAGTGTTTGTACCTTGTGTTGGGTACCCGGGACAGATTGGGGATTCTGTTGGTGTACCGCCCACCCCACTGCCCATCAGACCCCCTGCCTGAGCTGACGGAGGTGGCCTCAGACTTAGTGTTGAGGACCCCTAGGATGATGGTCCTGGGGGATCTCAACTTCCATGCCGAGGCTGCTGTATCCAGGGCGGCTCAGGACTTCATGGCCGCCATGACAACCATGGGGCTGTCCCAACATGTCATCCGCCCAACGCATACAAAAGGACACATGCTTGATCTGGTTTTCTCGACTGGGCAGGAGGATGGTGATCTGAAAGTGGAGGAATTAACATCTGTCCCTTTGTCATGGTCAGATCACTTCCTGCTGAGGTTTAGACTCCTGGCGGCCTTTCCCCTCTGCAAGGGGGGGAACCTATTAAAATGGTCCGCCCCCGGAGATTAATGGATTCCGATGGATTCCAGAGGGCTCTGGGGGATTTTCCTGCTGGTATGGCTGGTGCTCCTGTTGAAGCCCAGGTCGCTCTGTGGAATGCAGAGATGACTTGGGCAGTTGACACGATCGCGCCCAAGCGCCCTCTCCCTCTGAGCAGAGACCGGCCAGATCCTTGGTATACACCTGAGCTGAGGGCAATGAAGCAAGAGGGGAGACGGCTAGAACGCAGGTGGAGGAAAACTCGTGCTGAGTCTGACCGAACACAGGTAAGAGCCCACTATCAAGCCTACTCTGTGGCGGTGAGGGTGGCAAAGAGACAGTTATTTTCCACCAGCATTGCATCTTCTCAGTGTCGTCCAGCGGAGCTTTTCCGAGTGGTTCGCGGCCTGTTACATTCTGGGCCAGGGAGAGAGATGGTGGAACCCTCGGTAGCACGCTGTGACGGGTTTGCATGGCACTTTGAGGATAAAGTCGCTCAGATTCGTCATGAATTGGACACCACCATTAATGCAGTTCCATTGGTAGAGACGTTCAGAGCACTGTCTGGCCCAGTTTTATTGGATGAGTTTCAGTTACTGAGGCCTGAGGATGCGGACAAGGTGCTTGGCCAAGTCCGATCGACCACTTGTGTGCTTGACCCTTGCCCTTCATGGCTTATTAAATCAAACAAGGAGGGTTTGTCCGGCTGGGTCCAGGAGGTTGTAAATTCCTCCTTGAGAGAGGGAGTGGTGCCTGCCGCTTTAAAAGAGGCAGTAATTAGACCACTCCTGAAAAAGCCTAACCTGGACCCAGAGGATGTTAACAATTATAGGCCAGTGGCCAACATCCCCTTCCTGGGCAAGGTGCTTGAGCGGGTGGTTGTAGGACAGCTCCAGGCACTCTTGAATGAAACAGATTATCTAGATCCATTTCAATCGGGCTTCAGGTCTGGTTTTGGAATGGAAACTGCCTTGGTCGCCCTGTGGGATGACCTCTGCTGGGAGAGGGACAGAGGGAGTGCGACCCTGTTGATTCTCCTGGACCTCTCAGCGGCTTTCGATACCATCGACCATGGTATCCTTCTGGATAGGTTGTCTGGGTTGGGAGTAGGAGGCACTGCACTACAGTGGTTCCGCTCCTACTTGGATGGCCGATTCCAGAAGGTGGTGCTGGGGGATTACTGCTCTGTGCCATGGCAATTGTGCCATGGGGTTCCACAGGGCTCTATTTTATCCCCCATGCTGTTTAACATCTACATGAAACCGCTGGGGGAGGTTATCTGGAGGTGTGGGCTGAGGTGCCATCAATATGCAGATGACACCCAGCTCTACCTCTCTTTTACATCAAAACCAGGTGAGGCAGTGACTGTTCTGAATCAGTGCCTGGGCACGGTAATGGACTGGATGAGGGCTAATAAACTGAAACTCAATCCAGACAAGACGGAGGTACTGTTAGTGGGTGGTTCGTCTGCCTGGCTAGGTGATATTCAACCTGTTCTGGAGGGGGTTGCACTCCCCCTAAAGGATCAGGTTCATAGTTTGGGGGTGCTCTTGGATCCAGAACTGTCACTTGAGGCACCGGTGAACTCAGTGGCATGGAGCACTTTTTATCAGCTTAGGCTGGTATACCAACTACGCCCTTATCTGGACAGAGATAGCCTAGCTACAGTTATCCATGCTCTGATAACGTCTCGTCTGGATTACTGCAATGCGTTATACGTGGGGCTGCCTTTGAAAATGGTCCGGAAACTTCAGCTGGTCCAAAATAGGGCAGCAAGATTGTTAACAGGGACTGGCCTGCGAGCTCATATTACGCCAGTACTTTTCCAGCTGCACTGGCTGCCAGTCTATTTCCGGGCCCGATTCAAAGTGCTAGTGTTTAGGGGTGGACGAAAGGCACTTACCTTTCATCGAAGCTTGTTCGCAGTGGGGGGGAGGCGCTTCGAGGCTTCCCGCCTCACCCCGGCCGAAATTCAGGCCGGGGGGGAGGCTTCCCGCCTCGCCCGGCCGCGAACTCCATTGTTTTTTTTTTTTAAACGCCCCCGTGATAGGCTACGTGACGATTAACGTAGCTTATCACAGCTGACTTTGCAAATCTAGCCGTGATAGGCTACGTTAATCGTCACGTAGCCTATCACGGGGGCATTTTTTTTTCTTTTATTGGAATGGCGGCGGCGGCAGCCGGTCGAAAGACCGGCTGCCGCTCCCGCCCCGCACGAACACCCGCCAAACCGCTGGCCGGACCCGCCGCCGGGAGGGACATTCGGCGAAGGCAAGTCCCGTCCTGGGGGGGGGGTGCGGGGTGCGGGGGGGGGGTGCGGAGGATTTCTCCCTGAAACTTGTTCGGGGGGCCGAACACGTTGGCGCTCGGCCCCCCGAAGTTTCGGGGAGAAATTCTCCGCCATCCCTACTGGTGTTAACATTCAAAGCCCTTAACGGCTTGGGGCCAGGTTACCTGAAGGATCGCCTCCTCCCATATGTGCCTGCCCGGACCTTAAGATCATCATCAACGGCCCTTCTCCGTGAGCCCCTGCCAAAGGAAGTGAGGCGGGTGGCTACTAGGAGGAGGGCTTTTTCTGCTGTGGCACCCCGGCTCTGGAATGAGCTCCCTAGTGAGGTTCGCCTGGCGCCTACATTGTATTCCTTTCGGCGCCAGGTGAAGACCTTTTTATTTTCCCAGGCATTTTAGCATTCTAAATTTTTATCTTTGCTGTTTTAAATCTGTATTTTAAACTCTTGCACTGCTGCTAGGTTTTATTGTGGTTGTATTGTTATATTGTGGTTTTAATGTTCTGTATATTTTAAATTGTTTTATTGTGTGTTGTTTGGATTTAATTTTTGTGAACCACCCAGAGAGCTTCGGCTATTGGGCAGTATAGAAATGAAATAAATAAAATAGTAGCATCTTGTGTTATTTATCCTTGCATGCATTTTCTGCATCTGAAGTGAGAAATGTTGCACTTTATGTGACTGCTACAGGCATCTCTATTCTTGTCTCTAATGTAGGAGCAAAATAAGGAGCAAAAAAAGGGGGTGGGGAAGCAGAGTATGTGGTTGGGGAGCTGTTGCTCTTTGTTCAAAAGTCCAATTTTAAGATGTCTTTTGTGCTTTAAACTTTAAAAAAAAACATAAAAAGCCAGTCTTTTCAATTAAAAAAATATTGATAGCAAGGTACTCATCTGCATACCAAAGCACATTTTCATATTTGTGTGATGGTACATCTGGCAATTATCCTACAAAGATACAGTATTCATTTCAGACAGTTGCCACAGGCTCAGCAGTACTGAGAGGAGTTTTTTTTTTTAAAGCATTAGAATCAACAGGGGGAAAAAAGGATATTCCGGTTTTTCTACCCGCTACCTTGAACATACTTCACGTTTAATTTCACCCTATTGCCACGGGCACTGTGTTGTTATGACAGCTGATCTGCCATTGAAGAGCTGTAAAAGAAAATCAACAAAGGATCGCTTCAGCGACTTTCGATGCAATTTATTGGAGCTTGTATCTTGCGGCTGCTGCCGCCTGTCGGGGTAATGACACATGATGGGTGATTAAAGTGCAAGTCCTTAAATCAAAGCTGTGCTGATGGTCTGAAGAGGCAGCAAACAGCACTCGGAGCTTGTTCATTTCTCATGGTGGGAGGACCTCATTAGGGAGAAAAAAAAAAAAAGGCCTGTTATACTAACAAGAGCAAATGCTTGTGTCTAGGGAAACTTTTTCATGTTTTCAAGGTTTAGCATAAATTTTCCCGTAACTCCTTTCAGACTGTGCATTCAAAAAAGAAAAATACTGATTTGTTATTATGCGCCAGCATGCATTTGATGATTACAATTGAGAATCCAGGTGATTCCTTTCCTCCATTCATCTTTATACAATTGCAGCTTGCAGCTTCCATTGTACAGAAACCAAGACTTTGGGATGGATGGAGATATATATATATATACACCATTATTTTCCAGGCCAGTGTAGTGGCAATAAATAAATCTTTGGAAGACTTATGGGGGACAGCTGAAGGAGAAGGGAGTCAGTGTAGACACAATGGCTACAATTCTGCATTTATTTATGCACAGGACAGAGAACTCAAACAACCACAGGATTCCAAATAGATTATCTACTTGCCATGTGATACACTATTGCCCTTAGAAGGCATTGTGAAAACCCCAATTCACGTAGGATCATTGCTGGCGTTACTTTTTTCCTATGCAAACAATACAGCCTTGTTATCAGACATATCCACCCCTTCTCCTAACTGGGTGTTGGAGTTTGATCAAACATTTGCACATAGCATGAATTATATAATGAGTCTCCTTAATCTCAATCTGTTGTGAGTGATAGATGAAATTACCTTGGTCCTCTGATGAATGAAATGTATTTATTGTATTTAATTAATTGACTTCAGAATTTATACCCCACTTTTCTTTGCGTAAGCACGCTGACGGTGGCAAACAACAATACAGTAACTAACACAGGGCCTCTGGGAAACATCAGATGTTGATTCTAGTTATCACTAACTTTTTAGCAACCAATTGTATCTCTGAAATGTTGATTTAGCAGATAACACATCGTTTGTTGAGAAGAATAGCTGCTTCAGTGCATTGTCTTGGCTTGCCACAGAGACTGTTGCCATACGGACCTAAGTAGGCGGACTACATTTTATTTCTGATCATGAAGGCTTAAGCATGGATATAAGGAATAGTTCGGATGCATTTTTTCACAGCTGTAGATATTACAGGGAATGGATAATATGGGCTCAAGGATTTCTTCATAGAGTTTTCCATTTTCTTTTGTTTTCTGCACATATAAATACAGATTCCTACACATCTATTTGGTGTCAGTGGTGCATGCAGGGATGTGAAAAAGCAAGGAAGGGAACAAAGTCTCTGCCTAAGGGTCAAAATCAATACATTTTAATTACATTGTTACTACCACCACCAGACCCATTTCTCCCAGGACAGCCACACCTTTTAAGCCTTGCCCCACCTTGCTCTCTAATTGTCCAGATTAATCTTAAATACTTTTAATTTATTTTTTAAATATTCCATGTGTGTGTGTGTGTGTGTGTGTGTGTATTCATGCATGCTGCAGCTGCCTAGGCAGCAGCAGTAATAATGAGATCCTCCCACAATCTTCATGTTCCCAAAGATAATGGGTGAAGCAGGCTTCACATTTTGAGCCTTTCACCAATCCCTTTTTGTATTGTCTTTGTCATCTGGGTGGAGGTTGCCAGCTTGCTCAGGAAGCTTGTATACAGAGTAACAGAGCTAGAGCTCTCTCTCCCTTCTTCCCTACTAGCTAGCAGTAGCTTCAGCGGGACTGTGTCAGGCCTAGGTAGAGGAAAGAGCCTAGCAGTTATGCTGGGCACCTTTTCTGCATTTCCTACAGCTGTCTCCATGCCAGAAGAGTCTGGGGAGGGGAACAACTGAAGGGTGAAGAGAAAGCAAGCTCGGTAAGATACACATAATGGGTTTGTGCCCTCTCCTTCCTGCTCAGATACATTGTTTGTTAAAGAAATGCTGGAAGGAGAGTGAGGGAAATGATGGAAAAGACTTTTCTGGCAAGGCATAAGCATGGGGCTTTGTCGCAGCAATGCCACCTGCTTTGAAACGCTCCCCTCTTCATTGTGCATGTGTATTGTGGGGGGGGGGGCAGGCTGCAGTAGCTCAGTGGTGAGAGAAAGACACACTGCACATGCTCAGAGGCAGGTTCCCGTATTATTACAAAACGTAAGTCAAGGCTCAAACTCAGGGCCAAACTAGATGCAGCTATGTATCTCATTTAAAAAAAAATAATATGGGCATGCGGGGAAGGGAAAGGTGGTACATGGGGAGGGAAGGTTTATCTTCTCCCCAGCAGGCTTGGAACCAAAATCAACTCTCCTTGCGTAGCTCAAGGACTTAGGAAGAACTTCCAATTATTGGTGCCATACATAAGCAAGCTGGGCAGGTGAGCTTTTGATGGAGAGCTTGCCCAGCAAGGAAGACCACGTTTTCAGAAAGGAAGTCTGAAGTCTTCCCAGAAGGGAGGGGACGTGGAAACACCAGAGCAGCCTTAGGTGGCAGGGGATGGACTGTGTTTCAGCAGTACAGGGTACTAATAAGGGAGGTGTGAGCTGTGCTTAAAATCAAGGAGAATGGTGGTGGTCTTCAGGCCTGCATGGGAGCCATGGCATCTTCCCTGGTACCTTTCTACCCCCTTATAACTGGATATATGTGGAGACAGGGTGCAATTGCTCAGTGGTGGTGGTGGTGGGGAAAGCACTCTGTACATGCTCTATAGCAGTGCATCATATCATATAAATGAAAATGATCCTTAAGTGCTGATAAACTGAAATTCTGAGGAATATGCATGCAGAGCAGGGTCCTGGAAGGTGAAGTAAGGTCAGAAAGTTAGAAAACATTTTGAGAACTCTTGCTCCAGGCCAGGGATGGGCAACGTGCGACCCTGCAGAAGTCTGGGCCTACACCTCCCATCATCCCTCACCATTGGCTATGCTGGCTAGGGCAGATGGGAGGGTCTCCTGCACTAGGACATCCCTCCTCCAGCAGCCCCTTCCTATCAGAGTGCCCCCCCCCCGCCCCACGCTCCGGCATGGATAAACTTGACAGACTCTCTCATCTTTACATACTATGCTGCAAATGTGTCTAATTGTTGACGTGGCCTAACTCATTATCTGGTCTGCACAAACGTTATCAGTTCCTGCTTGGGGCACATTTCTAGTCCAAACTGTTGGACTTGACAATACAAACAACAGTCCTGCCATTGTGTGTCCAACCGCATCTATGGGCCCATTCCCTGGATTCCTAAACTCCATCTTAGCCCCACCCAAGTACTTATGCACAGGACTTTTCTTCATAGGATCATAGGAAACTGGCCTATACTGAGTCAGACAATTAGTCCATCTATCTCCACATTGTCTACACTGACCTGCAGCAGCGCTCTGGCATTTCATAGAATCATAGAATAGTAGGGTTGGAAGGGGCCTACAAGACCATCGAGTCCAGCTCCCTGCTCAATGCAGGAATCCAAGTCAAAGCATCCCTGACAAGTGGTTGTCCAGCCTTATCTTAAATGCCTCCAATGCGGGAGTGCCCACCACCTCCCTAGGTAATTGGTTCCATTGATGTATTGCTCTAACAGTCAGGAAGTATTCCCTGATGTTCAGCTGGAATCTGGCATCCTGTAGCTTGAGCCCATGATTCCGTGTCCTGCACTCTAGGATGATCGAGAAGAGATCCTGGCCTTCATCTCCGTGACAACTTTTCAAGTTCCTGAAGAGCACTGTCATATCTCCCCTCAGTCTTTTCTTCTCAAGGCTAAACATGCCCTTTCAGTCTCTCCTCATTAGGGATGTACAAATCCCTTACCTTGCCAATCACGGGGGGTCCGCCGGTGGGGGGAGGCGATCCGTTCCTCCCCCCTGGAATCCTTGCCAGCCGGCTCCGAAGCCCCAGCAATACAGCTGTCATTGCCGTATCGCTGGCTGGACTGATGGATGGCGGACGCAAATGGTGCCCGCTATGCCATTTGTGTCCCTGCTCTTTGACGTGATAGGCTATGTAAATCTTTACGTAGCCTATCGCGCGAAGGAACAGGGATGCAAATACGCCATTTATGTCCCTGTTTTTTCACGCCATGGGCTACGTAAATCTTTACGTAACCTATCATGTCAAAGAGCAGGGATGCAAATGGCGTAGCGGACACCATTTGTGCCCACTGTCCGTCAGTCCAGCCAGCGATACGGCAATGGTGGCCATATTGCTGGGGCTTTGGAGCCGGCAGCAGGCAGGATCCAGCTGGTGAGGGACTTCGCAGGGAGACGGAGGTAGGAGATCTGATCCTCCACAGACTTCAGGGGGCTGGATTCAATAGAATCTGGCCTCCTTGGGGTCTGTGGAGGATTTCTCAAACATCCCTACTCTTCACAGGGCTTTGTTTCCAGTCCCCTGATCATCTTCGTTGTCCTCCTCTGAACCCTCTCCAGTTTGTCTGCATCCTTCTTCAAGTGTGGTGCCCAGAACTGGACACAGTACTCCAGATGAGGCCTAAACAGTGCTGAGTAGAGGGGAACTAGCACTTCCCAGGATTTGGAAGCTATACTTCTATGAATGCAGCCCAAAATAGCATTTGCCTTTTTTGCAGCCACATCACACTGCTGGCTCATATTCAGCTTGTGATCCACAACAATTCCAAGATCCTTCTTGCTTGTAGTGTCGTTGAGCCAAGTATCCCCCATCTTGTAACTGTGCATTTGGATTCTTTTTCCTAGGTGCAGAACTTGGCGTTTATCCCTATTAAATGTCATTCTGTTGTTTTCTGCCCAGCGCTCCAGCCTATCAAGATCACTTTGAATTTTGTTTCTGTCTTCCAGGATATTAGCTATCCCGCCCAATTTTGTGTCATCTGCAAATCTGATCAGCATTCCCTGCACCTTCTCCTCCAAGTCATTAATAAAAATGTTGAAGAGCACTGGGCCCAGGACTGAGCCGTGCGGTACCCCGCTCATTACCTCTCCCCAGTTTGAGAAGGTCCCATTGATAAGCACTCTTTGAGTCCGATTCTGTAGCCAACTGTGGATCCACCTGATCGTTGTTTCATCTAGCCCACTTTGAGCTAGTTTGCTAATCAGGATATCATGGGGCACTTTGTCGAGAGCTTTGCTGAAGTCGAGGTATAGTATGTCCACAGCATTCCCACAAGGGAGGTTAGCTGATCAACAAGGGAGGTTACCTGATCAAAAAATGAGATCAGATTCGTCTGGCAGGATTTGTTCTTGACAAATCCATGTTGGCTTTGAGTCTTCACTGCATTGTTTTCAAGGTGCTTACGGACTGATTGCTTTATCATCTGCTCCAAAATTTTCCCAGGGATTGATGCCAGACTGACTGGTCTGTAGTTCCCAGGTTCCTCCTTTTTACCCTCTCTGAAGATAGGGACAACATTAGCCCTCCTCCATTCATCTGGCACTTCCCCCGTCCTCCATGATTTCTCAAAGAGAATAGACAGCGGTTCTGAGAGTTCTTCTGCCAGTTTCTTTATTACTGTAGGATGCAATTCATCTGGCCCTGGAGATTTGAACTCATTCAAAGAAATTAGGTGTTCCTTGACCATATGTCTATCAATCTCAAGCTGCAATTTTGCCCCTTCGGCCTGTACTTTGCCTTTGTCAGGGGGCTCATAGACCTCCTTTCGGGAGAAGACTGAACCAAAGTAGGATTTGAGCACTTCTGCCTTTTCTTTGTCATCTGTTATCATTTTGCCATCTTTATTTAGCAGTTGAACCTCCATTTCTTTCCTCTGTCTTTTACTATGCACGTATCTGAAGAAATCCAGCAGCACAAGAGGCGACTCTACACATGGACATCACCAGATGGTCAATATCGAAATCAGATTGATTATGTACTTTGCAGCCAAAGATGGAGAAGCTCTATACAGTCAGTAAAAGCAAGACCTCCAGCTGACTGTGGCTCAGATCATGAGCTTCTTATTGCAAAATTTTGGCTTAAATTGAAGAACATAGGGAAAACCAGTAAACCATTCAGATATGACCTAAATCATATCCCTTATGAATATACAGTGGAGGTGAGGAATAGATTTCAGGGATTAGACCTGATAGACAGGGTGCCTGAGGAACTATGGACGGAGGTCTGTAACATTGTTCAGGAGGCAGGAACGAAATCCATCCCAAAGAAAAAGAAAAAGAAATGCAAGAAAGCAAAGTGGCTGTCTGAGGAGGCAGAGATGACAGTATTCCAGCTGAGCTATTTAAAAGCCTAAAAGATGATACTGTTAAAGTGCTGCACTCAATATGCCAACAAATTTGGAACACTCAACAGTGGCCACAAGACTGGAAAAGGTCAGTTTACATTCCAATTCCAAAGAAGGGCAATGCCAAAGAGTGTTCAAACTACCACACAGTTGTGCTCATTTCACATGCCAGCAAGGTTATGCTCAAAATCCTACAAGCTGGGCTTCAGCAGCATGCGAACCGAGAACTACCGGAAGTACAAGCTGGGTTTCGAAGAGGCAGAGGAACTAGAGATCAAATCTCCAACATTCACTGGATCATGGAGAAAGCAAGAGAATGCCAGAAAAACGTCTATTTCTGCTTCATTGACTACGCGAAGGCCTTTGATTGTGTGGATCACAACAAACCGTGGCAAATTCTTAAAGAGATGGGAGTACCAGACCATCTTACCTGTCTCCTGAGAAACTTGTACGAGGGACAAGAAGCAACAGTAAGAACCAGACATGGAACAACCGATTGGTTCAAAATTGGGAAAGGAGTATGACAAGGCTGCATATTGTCGCCCTGCTTATTTAACTTATATGCAGAGTACATCAGGAGAAACGCCGGGCTGGATGAATCACAGGTCGGAATTAAGATTGCCGGGAGAATTATCAACAACCTCAGATACACAGACGATACCACCCTCATGGCAGAAAGCGAAGAGGATCTAAAGAGCCTCTTGTTGAAGGTGAAAGAGGAGAGTGCAAAAGCTGGTTTGAAACTCAACATTAAAAAAACGAAGATCATGGCATCTGGCCCCATCACGTCCTGGCATATAGAAGGGGATGAAATCGAAGCCGTGACAGATTTTATTTTCTTGGGCTCCAAGATCACTGCAGAGGGTGACTGTAGCCATGAAATTAAAAGACGCTAGCTCCTTGGGAGGAAACCTATGGCAAACCTAGACAGCATAGTAAGAAGCAGAGACATCACCTTGCCGACAAAGGTCTGTCTAATCAAAGCTATGGTTTTCTCAGTAGTAATGTATGGCTGTGAGAGCTGGACTATAAGGAAGGCTGAGCGCCGAAGAATTTATGCTTTCCAACTGTGGTGCTGGAGAAGACTCTTACGAGTCCCCTGGACTGCAAGGAGGTCAGATCAGTCAATCCTAAAGGAAATCAGCCCTGAGTGCTCATTGGAAGGACAGATAGTGAAGCTGAAGCTCAATTATTTTGGCCAACTAATGCGAAGAGAAAACTCCCTGGAAAAGACCCTGATGCTGGGAAAGATTGAAGGCAAAAGGAGAAGGGGATGGCAGAGGATGAGATGGCTAGATAGCATCACCGATGCAATGAATATGGACTTGAGCACACTCTGGGAGAGAGTGCAGGACAGGAGGGCCTGGCGTGCTGTGGTCCATGGGGCCCCGAAGAGTCGGACACAACTTAGTGACTGAACAACAACAACAACAATCTGAAGAAAGCCTTTTTGTTGCTTTTAGCATCCCTTGCTAACCTCAGCTCGTTCTCAGCTTTAGCCTTCCTGACGCCATCCCTGCAATTCTGTGCTACCTGCCTGTACTCTTCCTTTGTCGCTTGGCCTTCCTTCCAGTTCCTATGTGTGTCATTTTTTGTTTTCAGGTCATCTCTAAGCTTTTTGTGAAGCCACACTGGCTTCTTCTGTTGTCTTCCACCTTTTCTTCTTGTTGGAATTGTTTATAATTGTCTGTTTCAGGCAGGAGTCTTTCCTAGCCCTACATGGAATGTCAGGGATTGATCCTAGGACCTTCTGCATGCAAAGCAGATGCTCTACCATCCTTCCCCTGCACTCCTAGGTGTTTGCAAGGCTTCATAAGGCAAGAAGAAAGAACTACTACTTCAAGTTCACAGTCCAAGGTTATAAACCCTAAGGGCTTCTTCTCATGTTATGAGCTGCTTGTAGGAACCCATATCCATGTAAATATGAAAACTTCCAGTGTGTTTGTATGTATAGACAGATGGATAGATAGATCTCTTCTTCACGTTTAATGTCAAATGAAATCTGAGAAATGTTGACTAGCGAAGAAACATTTCTTGCATGGAATACCCAGAGTGTAAGCCAACAAGGCAAGGAGTTCATTTCATGTCTGTCTTGCAACTTCTCTTTATGATTGGACAGGACAACGAAACATAATAGTCTGAAAATGCCAACTCCACTTAGGGAGCTAGTTATATGGTGCTAGTTTTTATTTATTTGAGTTCTATCTCGCCTTTCATTTGCACAAATTGAAAAAACAAACAACAATGTTGTGGAAAGTTGCAACGACTAGATTTTTATGACTAGATGTCAGCATGGATTTTAAAAAATGATGATTTAAAAATAACAACACCCATTTAAAAGGTTTAATAAGGTTTTAAAAATGTATTTTTTTAAAAAAAATGTAAATAAAATAACTAAATTTCAGTTTTTCATCTCATGAAAATGGCTCTGTCCAGCCTAACTACCAGCTCTTGCTTCCTGAAAGTCCTGGGTGTTCAGTTTCTGTTTCTCTTACTGACGTCCACATGTGGAAATATGGCTGGATAGGGTTATGTGCTTATCTGGTGGTGGAACTGAGCCAAGCAAGACAGAGGAATTACTTAAGGCAGAATTACAACCAATGTTTCGTTATAAAATAAAAAAATCCAAGTTTTAAAAATTTAAGTTGGATTTTTTTTTAAATGGAAATACTAATATTTTCACCGGCTCAAAAGAAATTGTTCTAGTCTGCCCAGTAACTATCGAAAGTCGTTTTGACCTATCAGTCATGGGCATTTCAATTTTGTTTGCTACTTTGTTTTGGGAGGGTGAGGCTGGGCCAAGACAGAATAAAGTGGAAATCAGTGACACTGGAAAGAGAGAAAGAAGACAATATCACCCAAGTGTGCATCTGCCTGTATTCCCATACTTATGCTGCAATCCTATAACTGCTTGCCTGGAAGTAAGTCATATTGAACTCAATGGAGCTAATTGCTGAGTGGACATATATAGGATTGCACTGTTAACCTCAAATTGTCATGGGTGCAGGACATAAGAAAGAACCTATATGGGAATATTTTAAAGACATTCCATCTATTGGTAAAAAAGAAAGAAAAAGGAAGGCATGCAAAATATATACAGCAATACAAAGATGCAAAGCCTGCTTGTAAGAATGAAACAGGGTAAATAATGCTGTATTTGTAAATGAACATTGTTTAGTGGTTAGATTTGCACCATTATTCAGAAAATACATTAAAAAGTTTCAATGGGAAATGTGATTTAAATCAACCTTTTTTCTTACTGATTTAAATCACCCCACCCTGCTGGATGCCCCCCCACAAAAAAAATTCAGAAAATACCTCCATTTATAAAGCAGGGGACAGAGCCCTTCAGTCTATTATGAGGTAATCTCTTCTGCATATATAACAATCTCATTTTAAAATATAAGACTTATTGAGCTAGTAGCAAGTTGTCAGCAGATGTTGCTGATGGTTTGTGAGATAAGAGGTGTTGATCTTTACATGCATCTTTTTCAGAATAGCAAATTACTTTCTGGATTCTTGTGATCTAAATTATACTTCTTAATCCACAGTAGTTTCTCAGTTGCTCTGTCATAGTAAAGTTTGCCCTGAAAGCCTCTAATTATTAAGGAAGGCAAAGGGGTGAGGGGAGCTTCTAAGCATGTCGGAAAGTAACTGTCAGTCATTTTGCATGTTTGAGAACTATATTTCTTTCTAAGCTTGTCACCCAGACAGGGCTGCCTGTAGCTGATTTCCTCCCTTGTCTTATTCTGAGAGGCACTTAGAGAGTGACCTTGCAGAGCTAGGCAATCACATTATGTGGGATCAATTAATGGCTAGCAGAGTGAGTCACACTGTGAGGGAGCTTGAGGCTTGCATCTAGTACTACAGATATCCCTCAGGACTGGAGCAGAAAACCCAATATGTGAGGCAGTGGGGGTAGGTAGGGAGAAGCAAGGAAAATGGTGGAGGAAAATACTACAATGGAACAGGAGAGCAATGCCTAAAAGAATGAAAATACGAGCGTGAATAAAAAGATTTCTAGAACACCATAGAGGTGCTTATTACTATGGCCTATTCAACACCAGTCATATAATTATATATATACAGACTGCCTTAAATGCGTGTTTAACTGAAGACTCTCTGCTGTATAAATGGTGTATGCTGTGACTGCTTTACAAATACAGAATTGGAAGTATGAGGATGGTGTGGGGGAGAGGGGAGAAGGAGAAGAAGGGGCAGCATGCATGTCTCTGTTTGTTATCTTAGAGCCAGAGGAGCTTTCATTAGATTCAAACAGGAACTGACTCTCCAGAGAGGTCCCCTGCTCTTATTTGATAAGGGATGCTCTTTTATCATACATGAAACTGCATGGCATGATCAGACAAAGACTGTGTATAGCTGTCAACTAAGGAGAAGCCAGTTGTTGTTGTTGTTGTTTTTAAAAAAATTGTACCTGATTAGCAAAGGACACTGCTTTACTACTAGTCTATGACTGGCCTGTTAATAGTCGCCTTGGAGAACTGGTGTTCATCCTGATTTCTGAAAAACAGTTTGTGATTCCTAATATTCCTGCCTTATGCATTATATTGGCCAAAATTAATCAGGACAAAATGACATCTCATCACTGTATCCTGTAGTGCATCAGTAGGGAAGACCACCACCTGGAATGATGATACTAGTATGCTATGAAAAGCCAGTGCTAAATCTTTAGCAATTCTAATACTACTAATTCACCAGTACTTAGAATTCAGAAACTTTAACAATAACCAGTTTTCACATTTCTTCTCTTTTATAGTGATTGTATTTATCACAGTTATTTCCATGATGACACTCAAGGCAGCATATGTAGGGTAACCAGGTGATATCCCATCCAGGCACTCATGAGGCCTAGACCTGCTAGGCTCCAGAAAGAAGATCATAAGCTAAACATGAGTCAGCAGTGTGAAACAGCTGCAAAAAATGGAGAATGTGATTTTGGGCTGCATTAATAGAACCATGGTTTCCAAGACATGAGAAGTAAGAAGAATTCCACTTTACTTTGCGCTAGTCAGACCTCATGTACTCTGTTCAGGTCTGCATATGGCTCTTTAAGCAGGATGTAGCCAAACTGGAATGGATTCAGAGGGCAGCAACAAAGACAGTGAGTGGTATGGACAACAAGTCCTATCAGGAAAGGTTGAAGGAACTGGGTATGTTTTAGCCTGGCAAAGAGAAGAACACGATAGCACTCATCATATACCTGAAGGGCTGTCACATAAAAGCTGGCAAAGACTTGTTCTCTGTTACCCTAGATGGCCGGCCTAGATCTAATGTGATTATTGATTTTATTTATTTAATCAATTTATAGACTACTATATCTAAAATGACATCTTAAAGTGGTTTACAACATAAACATTTAAAATACAAGACGTCCACACAACATTTAAAAACACAAAACATCTCAGTTAAAACATTTAAAATCAGAGAACAAATAATCAACAAACTGCAGAATCAAACAGGGAAGGATCTATTTATTTAGAAAAAATACCGGCTTGATAAGTAAAGCAATAGCACTATCACAGGGATTGTTCCTAACCTTCATATGCTTAGCAAATCAAATAAAGCAGCCATCCTCAGCAAAATCTTCCATTGTCCACATTCTTCCATGACCATGTAGTTCATTAGTTGGCCACATAACACTCATTACATGTCGTACTGATTCAGAAGGCTGTGGTAACACTGTGGTTGCTCAAATCCTCATTGACATACTGAATGCTGTATTACCAATGATAGTCCCATGTCTCATGGCACAAGGAATCCACTGAACAACCCCTTGCAAATATTTTCCACAAGATAATCTGCAGGAACCCACTACTGAACCAGCAGTAAAATAATACGAGAGAGCAGCTTCTGGTTACAGATTTCCAAATCTCCATCAGGGACATTTTCAGCCTATTTTCTTTCCCTCTCTAAGACAGGAAACATGTCATCTATGTAACATCCTTTGCAATCGATTCAAATCTTGTATTATAATTGGAAAGATGAAACAGAAAATATTCATAACTGGACCCTTTACACCTTAGTTCTGCTTGAAAAGGTAGAAGGAAGGAAGGAAGGAAGGAAGGAAGGAAGGAAAAGAAAGAACAATCTTGAAATGTAGCACCTTACCACAACTTCAGTAAGATCAAAATCAGTTTTGTGTGCTCCAATCCTAAATTCTACAGAACAGAGTACATGAAGAGCTAAAGAGAATTCACATTTATCAAGGAAACCTCTGTTACACATGTTTTTGCTGAACTTGTAAATATGATTGATAATGAGAGAGCCAGCCATTTTTTCTCTCATTTTGAATGACCACCCCCAGAAATCTGGCTTGTTATGATGAATGACTTAGTTAATGCACAGTTGGTTTCTGCTATTGGTTAAAAGTACTCAGTTTCCACAGTGGCTGAAATAAAGCATCCTGAACTCCCCCTGGCTCCACATGGGCAGGGATACTATCACTGTGGAGAAGTACAGAAGTCAGTTAAAAATGTAAGCCCCTCTCTGAAAGCATCCTCAAGCACCACACAATAATTTAGATTAAGGGTCAGTCTGAGTTTATCAGCAATACAAAGGTGTCTCATTGTACTCTAAGGGGTCTCCAAAATCCAAATATATAAACTGGTCCAACAAGCTCACTAGCGTTACTGAAATGTTTGGCAGACAAAGTTAACTCTCTTTGAACTGTACCCAGCTGATTCCGTTGGCACAGAATGAGCATGTAATGAGTGCCAATGTGGTGTAGTAGTTAGAGTGTTGGGCTAGGACTCAGGAGATCCAGGTTCTAGTCCCCCCTCAGCCATGAAGCTCACTGGGTGACTTTGGGCCAGTCACTGACTCTCAGCCTAGTTTGTTTTGAGGATAAAATGGAGAGGATGAGGATCATGTAAGCCACTACGGATTTCTTGCAAGAGGAAAAACGGTGGGATATAAATGTAATAATAAATAAGTAGAGCCTCAGCGTGAATGCAAAATATTGTTTCAATACAGGAGATGACAGATACGCCTTTGCAACTTAATAGCTATGACTCGGATCAGGAAGAAATTCTTACTTTTAACAGTGAGGTACATGGACTTGCTGACGTCAGCCCCCACATCATTGCTGACCTTGCAGAGGTAGTATCCACTATCTTCCTCCAGTACGTGCTTGATCAACAAGGAGCCATTGGTGAGAAGCTGTATACGCCCATTCAAGGCAATAGGCTGGAACTGGGGGACTCCAGCACCTATTAGGAAAGAAAACGATGAATCAGGAGGCAAGAAGGCTGAAAGAAGACAGCGCAGAATAAAGTGGTGACACTACGGACAGCACTGAAGAGATCGAGGACTTTCAGGCTTCACCACTGAATCAGGAAAAAACAACAGCACCCAGCTTGATGGCTCATACGGGATAGCAAAGGGCATTCTTACAGTTGTTGTAATCATCACCATGACACATGTGTAGAAATAACTAGGGAGAGAGACAGGTTCAGAAGATAGCTGAAAAAGCCACGTTTGCTGTAAACTTCAGCGGCTGCCAAATTATTCAACATTATGCTTGATCATCTAGAAAGGTGTGCAATTCTGTAGATACCGAATAAATGACCGGGGGGGATGCCTATTGAAGCAAGCATGAAACACAGAAAGCATTATTCATATACCGCATAAAATCAGAGCAAAAAAGCAACAATAAATCGGTCCTTGCAACAGCCGGTAGTTGGATCAATACACTGGTATCCACTGGTTGTTGGATCACTCTAGGGCAATCTTACCCAGGCTGGGGCCCTCCAGATGTGCTGGGACTGCAGCTCCTGTCTTTCCCAGCCAGCATGGCATGGTCCGACACATCTGGAGGGCCCCAGCTTGGGGGAGGCAGCTCTAGGAAGCATTTCACAGTGGTGTCTGACAAAGGGAAAGAGGTTACATATGTCTGTGTCTGTTTGTGTGTGTGCACAATTTTCCATGAGACCGGCACATCCTGTCTTGAATTAATTAAGGGAATATTCTAAATGCATTGCTGAACACACACTGGTGTGGTATATTAGGCCAGTGAATGTTGCCCTGGCAATGCCCACTGGCCATTGAAGGATAGGCTGTTAATTTCAAAACTAAATAAATAAGGAGAGGAAAGCTAGGGCAAGGACCTGAGAAGAAGGAAAGGGGCACAGAGTGGCCCACTCACTGATAGCCCACCTTTATGGTCACATTTCCTTATATGATAGCAAATGTGCATACTGTGAGCAAATGGATACTGTCACTCATAAAATGATTTCTTTGTACTAGGGATGTCAGAGAAATCCTCAATGGATTTAAATGTGTTCAGATTTCTATGAATCAGACTTGCAGATTCTGCAGTGAACTGGCTTTTTCCGAGTTGTGTAGATTCCATGGACTTATGCATGTTTTTTTTTTTACTTTTGGAAGGGGGGATTTGCACAAATTTGCACTTGCACATTAGCAGATTAATGCACAAGTGTGCATTAGCGCAAGTCCCTAAACATTCTGATTCCATCAGTGAGTGGATGACAGAATGAAAGATGCCTGACCATCCATGAAACACAAACAGAACGGATTTAACAAAATCCATACATCCCACGTTTGTACATTATAAGCCAGGGATTCCCCTGACATCAAAAAGAAAGGAAAGGAAAGGAATGTGTGATCAAAGGTAGACTCTTCCTGAAGCCTTTCCCTAGAGAATCAATTGTGGCTCTCCAATGCTTGGGAAAGAAAAGGGGCTAACTCCCAACTTCTTGAATAGTATGTTGCCATCATTGTGGCAAATATGGTTTAAACAAACCACTGAAAGCAACTATTAAATGATTGGTTTTCTTTGATTTGAGAATTCATTGCCTAGACTGGACTTTATATTAAACTGTAATACACAGATTCAGGTGGTGCAATGCTAAACATAATGCTGCTTGCAACCCAAAAAATATTCCAGGATTAGATTCCATTATATAAGTGGAAACACAATGAATAATTAATGAAATTAAAATCGCAAGCCAGAAAACAAACGGAAGTGAAACCAAGGCCTTAGAACATGGATAGATAATTATGCAAAGTTCATTCTTCTGCATAAGTGGAGGAATAAACCAGGATGTGAATGCCAGATGCAATTCAGACTGCTAATATACTACGTTTGAAATGTACAGAAATTGATAAGGTAAAAATAAAGCTGTTATGGTTTTCAGAACAAAACAAAAACCTTTGTACTTTCTAAAGCTTCCTAAACCCTTTTCATTGGATGGGTGGGGGGAAGAGGCAAAGACAGATTGCAATAATCTGCAAGGGTTGTCTGCAGTGGAGGCGGGTGGCTCCTGTTTCAGTGGGGCAATGAATTTGCTCTGGGTTTCAGCCAGAACTCTAATGGGGCTAACCAAGGTGCTGTACTCATTTTGGGGATAGGGTTCAGCACCCTGGAATAGCTCCTTTAGAGTTCTGGCTGAAACCCAGAACGGATTCACCGCCCCACTGAAACAGGAGCCACCCGCCTCCACTGGTTGTCTGTGCAATTATTTAAGAAAGAGGTGAGCAACCTCCAGGACTGGGGGCCCACTTTCACCCCACACACACAGGGATCCACCCCACCACCCCAGAAATTGCTGCCAAATTGGCCAAAAAACGACTATTTCCCAAGCAGATAAAGTGCGTGGGGGGCACAAGGTGAAGCTGCCCGTGTGCCTCATTTACTTGCAAAATCACTGCTTTTATTGCCGCTGCCACTGTCGCAACAGCACATTCAGTGACAGCAGGGGCACATAGGGCCCACGTGTTGCCCAGCCCTGATTTTTGTCCTCCTCCTCTCCGTGGCAACAGAGCTGCATTCAAAGCATCCTGGCAGCATTCCCATTTTGAGCAGAATGGCCCAACAGCAATGACACTGCATTGTGATGATTGTAGCCTCATTCCCAGCACACCCTTGGAAATAAGAGGTGGCTGCCTCCACTGGCCACAGGTGCACATTCTCAGGGGAGACTTGCAAACTGCATACACCAATCTTCTTTGAGATGTAAAACCCATTGCAAGTGCACTGGCCACATCACCTTTAGGCCACCTACAGCAATGAGAGATGAGGCAATGCTGGCAAGAGTCGTCTGCCTCGTTATATTAGAACAAATGCTGCTATTTGTGCAATAACGGCAGAGATACAACAGCCATAATATTAGGATAGTTACGCTAGAAAAGGTTATCCAGCCAGTCGGCCCAATACAACATATCACTTAACTCCCTCGCTATTTCACATTCCCCAGAACTTGTACGACAAGAACATCTAGAAACTGCTACCACATGTTGCTAACTTCTCCGGATCATCTTCCAAAATCATAAGACTTCTGGGTTGTTGTTTTTTAGGAAGCAAAGGTTTCTGTTGTTTTAAATTTGTTACTGTATTTTAAATCTCTGCATTGCTGCTAGTTTTTATTTTGGTTTTACTTTGATGTTGTAGTTTTACACTTTTAAATTTATATTGTGTAGTATACAGTATTTTGTGTTTTAATTGTTGTGAACCGCCCAGAGAGTTTCAGTTATTGGGCCATACAGAAATGTAACAAATAAACAAACAAACAGGCACTGAGGTCAAAAGGGTTAGGAGTGTTAAAAATTGGATAGGTTCTGAAAGCTTAGGGCTGTGTTGTTTTTGTTTTTTCAAAAACAAAGTCAATTTTGATACCAAATATGCAATAAAGATAATTAGGTAGAAGCCACTATCTACAGGGCAGTGCCTTTTATTTTATTTTTTTAATCTGCCAATTCATAGAGTTAGCTAGAGTCAAGTGGGGCCAGAATTAATACTCTGTTACATGAACAGAAAATGTTAATGCACTAGGTAAAGCATAAACTAAATTACTGGGTATGCTAATGTTACCTGACCTTTCAATGTGCTGAAAGTATATGACTGGCTATGCAACCCACATATTTATTTTCCTTTTTTCAAAATAAAAAACAGCCAGTCGGTACCAATGATGGATAGCAGAAATTGGCATAACATTGAACTTCATTTACCCTTCACACCAAGGATCTATGAATATGGTTGATGGTTACTCTAAAAACACTAATAATGACAAATGGAAAAAATTCATAAGCTAATATGACGTAATACGGGCATAACCTAGGACGCAGGTGGGCAACCTGCAGGCCACATGTAGCCCTCTTCTGCTCTCCATGCAACACGAGGAGTATTGTGACAATGATCTTGATTGGGATTGGTGGGGCAGGTAGAGGGTTTAACCTCCCCACCCCAAAGCTCTTGATGCAGTAGCACGGAAGCATCCATCTTGATCATGATTGCACAAGGGGTGTGGGAGAAGTTTTAACACACCACCCCAGCAATCCCAGTCCCTGACCTCAGTGAGCAGGGAGGGGAGGTTTAAACCTCCCAGTTTCTGTGCACTGTGAAGCATGTGCATGTGCCCTCGGTACCAAAAAGGCTGCCCGCGCCTGACCTAGACTAAAATGGATGAAATATTTAGAAATATGAACCAAAAAGTGGCAACCCTATTAAAATTCAGTCAGGGATAATGACCAGCATGCAGAGAAGCATAGAAGTAGTGCCATGAGCCCAAGCGGCCTTCAGAGTTGGGTGTTTTTCCCCCCAAACAGCAACCCCATCCATCATATGACAACTTGTTTATGAAACTGATGGTAGTTTCAAAAGCAGTTTGTGATATGGCACAAGGGCCTCCTGTTTAAGGAAAAGAAGACAAAATATCCACTAGACTAGCATAAGACCCTTGTCTGAACTCAATCGGTAAACAATTTTCAGAGGCAGGCCTCTAATGAGAAATCCCGATCGCACTGAAATTAATAACATAACTTCGCATGATTACAGGAGGAAGAGAAAGGACTAGTGCTACTTAAAATCAATGCTGTAAGGGGCTTTTCAATTACAGTATTAAATCTTCCATAAGGTTAGAGGGGGAAAATACCTTTGGAGTACTTCCAGACGATTGTAGGGACAGGATAGCCTTCTGCAGAGCAGTTGAGGATCACAGCTTTTCCATAAATCCCATCTTGATCACTTGGCTGAACCACAAATCTGGGGGGAACTGATGGAGAACAAAAAGAAAACAAAGCAGAATTATCATGATTTGCATAGCCCGAAAGTTCTAGGAATTATAGAGTCTTCATCAAGAACTGGGGTGGGTACAAATTCTGCAATAACTTTAAAGAGAGCTGGTGTGGTATAATGGATAGAATACTGGATGGACTGGGGACCAGTCTGAGTTGAAAACCCTTCTCAGCTATGAAGCTCACTGAGTAATCTTTGGTCAGTTGCTACCTCTCAGCTTTACGTCTCATACAGTTGATGAGAGGCTAAAATGAGATAATCCAATCATGATGTTATCCTGAGATCCTTGGAGGAAGCACTTTGCAAAATGGTCCTTAACTAAAAGTGTTGCTTTGCAAATGAGCCTGAGAGTTATACATAAGCAGCCTGATCATAACAACTGATTCACCCAATGGGACGCACCAATCTCCACAGTAGGTCAACATCACAAACCATGTCCACACCTGACATGCCCAGAGGCCTTTGGTGTACTGGGGGAGAGGGGGAATCAGTGATGTTACAATGCCCTCACTAGGTAGGAGATGGCAGGGAATATACAGAGAGATCCATTTAAAGTGCACCAACCAATGTTGTAAAAATGCCACCAGTGTGCTCAGTTTTCTCAAAGCTTCATTGCACCTTATAAAGAAGCTCACTGAACATCTTTTATCCCTCCATCTGACATTGTTTAAATAATGTAATAGCTGGCCTTCTAACTGGAAGAAACCTTTCTTCAGATTCTATGGCAGTGGACTGGCAGTGCATCCCAACAATTAATTCTGTGGCTCCACAATAAAACCTTTGTAAAACCTGATACAAGTTCACCACACAGATAAATTTAAGAAAATATAAAGGGCCATTACAAATGCCATGGCGCTCTCTCTCTCTCTCTCTCTCCCCCCCCCCCCGTGTGGTGTCCAGTGCTTTGGCTCTACCTGTTCTCATCTCCCCCCATGTGGCTAGCACAGACATACTGGGAATATATGTTTTACATTTTGTTTCAACCTGTCTGACTCTTCAGATCATAAATAGAAACTCCTGGCTGAAGTGAATCAGGCATCTCTTTGCAGATGATGTTTTAAAATAACCCACAGTGAGTAATGCGACCATTGTCTCAACAGAATTAAGGTGACAGGCTCAAATTTTAAATGGTTGAAATCACAGGGTCCTTAAAGGAAAGCTCGGAACATGGCAACAAAGGAGAGGGCCTTCTCGGTGGTGGCCCCCAAATTATGTAATGATCTCCCGGACGAGGCCTGCCCGGTGCCAACACTGTTATCTTTTTGGCACCAGGTTAAGACCTTTCTCTTCTCCCAGTGTTTGGCAGCATATAAGTTTTAATCGATCCTGGGATGGCTTATGGTTATGGTTGTTTGCTTTGAGACTGCTTGTTTGAAGTTGTTTTGGATATATGTTCTTTTGTGTATATTGTCTGTTCGTGTGTTTTTTATGTAATTGGTTTTAAAAATCTGCATACTGTATTTTTTATGTTTTTAATCTTTGTAAACCACCCAGAGAGCTTTGGCTATTGGGCGGTATAGAAATGTAATAAATAAATAAATGATCAATATGATGATTAATGGGTTTTAGGCTTTAACCAAGATGTGAAATTTGAGACAAGCAGACACAATATACAATGGCACAGATATTCTCCAAGCTTCCATTTAAAATTGAAATCTGTATTTCGTTTGAAACACCAGATGTAATGGAATGCTTGCTATAATACTATTAGCTAAGAAAAGGTACCTTAAACATCCAAAGCATTATACGTGGTCTTCATTTCCTATTTGATTTTTTATACATTCTGGAATCATTGCTAGCTAATTCTCAACTGCAGAGCCTCTATGTGTGGCTGTGATGTGCACACAGAGCTTTTGCACATGAGACGGCTTCATTAATTTCAACAGAGAGTGCAAATCCTGAAGGCGAGTGTGCCTGCTGATTTGCCACTTCCATTGAAATTAATGGGACAAGACCTGGGACAACTCTGGGAAGGGGAAATCTTGTCTGTACAATAGAATTTCTGCAGGCTCACAAGAAATCAGTGGATCAACGCTGCCTTATTATAAAGCCTCCATTAGTGTTCTTGTTTGTATGTTCTATGTGCATTATTCTCTGAGTCAGAATAATTTTCAGAGCTCCTGATTTCACATCTCCGGTGGGCCACTGGAATGATAAAAATGCATCTAAGTGATTGGATCTCAATCACTGCATTTAATTTTTTCATTGAAGTAGCTCTTCTTTGTATTTAGGCACTGCAGTTAAAAATGATGAAATAAATGTAATCATCTAAAGCAACTGTTGATGTGTTAATGAATGAGATCATTAAACCCTGTACTTTAGCCATTATTAAATTTGGTCATCACACCTATGGGGTCAATTTAGCTAGTTTAGGGAAACCATTTGCTGTGAAGTCTCTTGTAAAGAAATGCATCTCTGAAGATGTGCAGAGAGAGTTACACCGACTACAATGGTGCAAGGACAATGTTAAATAGTGTGCACATCTTTCAAAAGTGTGTTTCAGCACTTCCATAAAAATGGTAGCAAGGAAACAGCATTGCTGTTCAACATCCCCAAGATTATTAGTCATGTTTTACTTTTGAGTTGCAGGCGACATGCGCTGTTCATTTTCACAAAGGCAACTGAACTGTGCATACTCTCCATACTTTTGTGGGACATTCAAGACTCTGAGACTCTCTTCTTTGGGTGACTAACTATCAGACAATATAGGGCACCCAAAAAATACACAATGAAATGCACATTTCCACTAAATATATTAAGAGGTAATATATGGAGGAAAACCATTTTATTTTGATTTTGAGTCCGCATCTGTCTTTACAATGAAAACTGGCCCCAAGAGAACAGGCTGCTGATCTGGGCCAGCCCTCCAATGAGGCAGAGTGAATCCCCTCCTCAGGTGCCAGATAGCCCCCTGTCTCTGATGGAAGGGCCCCTGCAGATGCTGCCACCACTGCACCAGCCCCACTCACCCACTGTGCTAAATGCCACAACAGGAGAGTGGCAAGCAGGGCTCCTGGGAGAAGCAGCCCCCTCCCCGCCCCCATCTCTTGCTCTGAGCCCTCTCCCAAAGCGAGAGATTGGGTGGGCGGGTTCTCTGGAGAGGCCACCCATCCACCTGCCTCCCATATCTCTTGCTCTGGGAGAGTCCCCCAAACAAGAGATCAGCCACACAGGCAGCCTCACTGGAGAGCTGCATCAGCTGCACAAAGTGACCAACACACCTCTCTGGAAAGGCTGCCTGCCCAATCTCTTGCTCTGGGGAAGTCCCCCAGACAAGAGATCAGGTGGGCAGCATCTCCAGAAAGGTGCCCAGGCCCAAATGCTGTGCTTTGAGGTGTTCTCAAAGGCAGTCTTCAGGGCCAACGCACAATGTCGCACTTTCAGGAAGTACCCCTCAAAGCTTGGCATTTGGTCCTGGGCACCTTTCCGGAGATACTGCCCACCCAATCTGTCATCAGGTGGGAGGGGGAGGAGGTGGTGGTAATGGCTGCTGTGGTGCAGCAGTGGTGGCGCATGTCCTCAGGTGGTGGGACATCTTGCGTCATCAGTGCTGCTGAGTCACCTTCGAACAGCAATGGTCCAAGAGTTGTCTCATAGCTGCCTTTGCCCATTCAGCCACAATACACTTCCCTCTGGTTGTAAAAGTGCAAGGCAAGTGGAAAACTTAGGGTCATCTATGTCTTCAAAGAGCTTCACATACATTATTTTCTTGTAATCCTTGAATTTGTAATATGGTTGCTTTACACATCAGTGAAAACACGTTGCCCTATTGTTTATTTCAGCATTACTTTTCAAACATGTCTATTTTAGGAAGAGTCCCTAATTTGGTCACTATCTATATAATTTGCAGGAGAAAATAAATCTGTATTAAAACCCTATATTAATTAGCTCCTTGCACCTCAGACAAGAGGGGTCAGGATCTGGGGTCTTCTGGCCAGCTGTACTGGTGGTGTCTAAGAGCAGCAGAGAGCAAGCAAATAGCTCCTTCATCTGACATACTGCCATGGTGGCACAAAGCATAAGATGCTTGTGTCAAGTTACCATAGTTCAAGTCTGCTGGCGCTTTCAAAGTCTTTTAAAGAATGCTGACTGAAGCTGTAATACTGAAACCCTAAACCTATTTTTAATGTGGAAGTGATTTCCTATATACTACCTCTTTTACTGACCATCACGTTTGTTGGGGATGGGTGTGTGTGGGGGTGTTCATGTACATGCTTAGTGCATTTCAAATATAATAAGAAAACATGGCGGCCACAATGGGAGCACTGGCAACCTTCATGAGCAGAAGAGAAAGATGAAATAGATACTTGGCGTATCATGCAGAGAGGCTTTGTGAATGTGATTTGACTCATGGGCAGCCAGGTGAGGAACACCACCATAGCATCAGACGGCACCCAACAGCAGACAAGCTCAATATCTGAACTGTACATTTACAAAACAAAAGCCAAGACAGGAACATTCCCTTATTAGCAAAGCTTTCTTGCCAAGTAGCATACATCTGCTATTCTTCTGAAATAAAAATTGACAGACTCAAGTCTAAAGCACCATGAAAAATAATGTAACTGCAGTTCAAATGCCTTGAACCCAAAATTTCATCCATATCTGTATAGCTTCCAGCTGTACATTAAAACATTTCTTGATTGTTGATTAAGTTCATTTGCAACTTGTTCAGGCAGAAGAAAAATCACCAGTGTGATTTTTAAAAAAGATGACGATGATGTTTTACGTATTCATATATGTCAGTGGCTTATTTCTCCCATCAGTTACCATTTGAAAATACGCTGACTTCTATCTAATTGCCACCATTCAGATTAATTATATCCACTTACCTCTCACAATTAATTGGCTTTGGTGCTCCACAGCTGCTGCATCATTTCGAGCTATACAGGTATAGTTCCCATTGTGCATGAGGGAAAGATTAGAAATCCTTAAGGAGCTGGTGAAGTCAATGTTGTCAATGGTCACCCCAAGACTGGCTGGGATTGGCCTGCCATCCTTCTGCCAGGTGATTGTGATGGGCAAATCCCCTGAGACCACAACACATGGAATGAAGACTCTCTGCCCAATGGAGAACCTTGGAAATTCAAAGGGCTGGATAAAAGGCGGCACTGAAACAAAAAGGAGGAGATGCTATTAGTCAAAGTTGTGATGTGTTAACTTTCTTGAAAATTATTGAAAGTAAAGATTTCATCAACTAGTCAGTTGGTATGTAACAGGCTGAGACACAGAATAGTAAGAAACAAGTAGTTATAGAATATCCTGTATTTCAAATTTATCTATTGCCAAACCTCTAATATTATGGTGCTACTTGCAAAGTATCGCTTTTAATATGTTAACTGTTTTTATGTATTTTATTGCTGTGAGCCGCCTTGGGAGGGCTTTTGCCCTGAAAGGCAGCCAAGAGGTTTTTTTTAATAAATAAAAATAAATATTGAAGTTTTCCAAAGCAGGGCTTTAATGTCTTTGGTTCTCCTTGAAGTCGATGAGAATGAAAGGCACCTCCAGAAAAAGCTCAATTAAAAAAAATAGATTCAGGTTTTACAATCATAGGGTTGTTAATACTGCTCAATAAGTCAGTTAACAGAACATGGAATGAATGAATGAATGAATGAATGAATGAATGAATGAATGAATGAATGAGCTCAGAGTATTTAGGGCCACCTGACAAGGCTCAAACCTGATCCATCCCCAGTTGTCTATATGCCTGACAATATGTAACCTGACATGTTCCCAGATACAGCAACAGCTTCTGAACTTCTGCAATCAGTGCTTTTTAAAACCCATATGAATGGAAATTGCTGCTGTGTCTGGGGATGCACCAATCCATACATTATGTCTACAGTGCATTTGTGTTCCCAGGGAGAGTTGTGGGACACTTCATAGACAGGTACATTGAAATGCATAAATAAACCATTCCATAAACTATGAAACATGGCTATAACTTTTCATTCCCAACTCTACAGACACTACTTTCATTTTCATGTATGCTTTACCTTTTACAGTCACATGCACACTCTGGCTGGTGGACAGCTGGGGCTGAACCAGAACATTGCATGTGTATTCGCCTTCGTCCACCTCCTTCTGCACATCTGAGAGCTTCAATGTTCCATTGTTTTCAAATGCTACTTGACGATGGTTAAAAGGAAGCAGGTTAGAATTCTTGTACCACTTGATTGAGTAATATGGATAACCAATGACACGGCAGTGAATGAAGGTATCCCGCCCTGCTATTGCTGTGATATTTTTCATTGGTCGAATGCTTGCTGGACCTGTAAAGGTAAAAGGAAACTCTTGAAAATAATTTAAGGGTGTATTTAATACAGGAAATATTAATTTCTTCTAAATATAGGGGGGTCCATCTAATTGTTTTGTGCTTTCTAGTTTCTCTTTCCCAACCTGGCACTCTCCAGGTGTGTTGGAGTACAATCCCCATAATCCCCAACCTACATGCCCAAGCTGGCAGGGGATGCTGGGAGTTGTAGTCCAACACATCAGGCAGGCGCCAGATTGGGAAAGGCTGTGCTACACCTGGAGCAGACATGCTAATTAACTGCTCTGCTATGTGCTTCCATCACTGGAACACTCATGTGATAAAAGAAATCTGTGCAGAATTATAAATTAAAGGCTAGTGAAGATTTAATTAATGCCAGATATTTGGGGGCAGGGACCTACACTGAACCAGTAGTCTGGTATTTATGAAATCACCGAGACAGCAAATGTTTACTTTGATTTATGTATATATCATGATGATCAGTAGTATGCCACATAGAACTACAAATATAAGCTGCAATATTTTGTACATAAATATCTACAGAGGATGCAGGATCGCCAACGGAAGAAAAAGACATGCAAGCAAAATGAAAATAAAATAAAATCTACATATGTTGCAGGGAGGTGGGGAGCTGACTTGATTAGTACAGTTAACAGCTATAGAATAGACTGGCAGCAAAATCCTATGCGTGTTTACTTGGAAATAAGTTCCATCAATGGTACTTACTCCCACAAAAATGCAGCCTGAGTAATATAGTACACTTCCTACATGAGATTGCAGAGAAAAATGGAGACAGCATTAACAAATGTCACTCTTAGCGTTCCATCGCAAAGCTCAGCATACAGTAATCTTCTCCTTTACTACAATGAGATTTTGTTTGTTTGTTTGTTTGGAGGAGCTGATTTGACAAGCACCTCTTACGTTTATTCGAGCCTGGTACAGGACGACTCCAGCAGAGTTGTTGGCAGTACAACGATAGACCCCGCCGTCTCGGACCTGAGTGCTGGAGATGTTCAGGTAGCTGACCACGTTCCCTTCAGAGGTGATGATCTGGCTGATCCGGTGGTTGCCATCTTTGATGATGGGATCTTCATCTAATGTCCACGTGATTGTCGGGAGAGGAGTGCCCTTCACATTGCACATCAAGGAAACACCCTCACCTGGACTTACCACCTTCTCACTGAAGGCAGAAATTATTTTGGGAGTTCCGTCTGTAGAAGAAAAGGACTCTAAGTAAACTGGCATGCACACAGAGGAAATGCAGGGGACCAGCATTTTGAGAGGGAGGGGGGAACCCCTTAAGCCCCCATGGTTCAAGACAAAAACAAATCTAATTAATGGCATTTCAAAAAAGACAATTCAGCTTTATGAACCATTTTTTCCAGGGTTTCAATGTATCTTTTCTTTTTAATTAAAATGAGGTGTGTGTGTGTGTGTGTGTGTGTGTGTGTGAGAGAGAGAGAGAGAGAGAGAGAGAGAGAGAGAGGAACTAATCAAGAATAAAAATATCACATAACACCAGGGCTTTCTGCTTTCACTTTCTTTGTGGGATTAGGATGGGCTTCTTTACACAGGAGACACGTGGTTTGCACACAGCAGGCGCCTCCCTCCCCAGCGTGTGTGCGAAGGAGTGGGGGGGGGAGTCTTGCTTTAGTCGCTTAACTTGTGCTGTACTGTTTTCTCGCAGCCCTAGGCATACTTACTTGGGAGTAAGCCCCACTGAAGTCAATGGGACTTACTTCTGAGTAGACATAAGATCACACTACGTCTGCAACCTTCTGCACACTTACTTGGGAGTATGCCCCAATGAATTTAATGGGGTGCTCTGAATCAACAGAGGACACTGATTCTGAGCTTGATGGAGTGGGAGATCAGATCTGTTTCCTTTCATTCCAGGGAGGCGTTTTACTCTCCTCTCTCTCGATCGATGATCGAGAGACATGTGGTTTGAACTGAGGAAAGTCCGTCCTTGGCAAGTTCGTGGCACTAAGCTGGCATTATACACAGCCGATACGGCGACACTAACTTTTATTACTAGTTTATCTCTGATCTTTCTGAAAGCGCGATAAAGGGGAAAATGTGCATGAGGCGTCCTGGAGGCTGACAACATCACGTAAAAGATCTGCAAAATTCCATGAGCGACCAATCACAAGCATGCAATAAATTTCTCATGCAGAGACACCCGCTCTACACCTTAGCCAAGCCTTTCCACATTTTCCTTTCTGCCACTGTTTCTCAATTTCATTCACTCCAGTAACCTGACAATACTCCCATCATACTCCTCTCCCCTCTCCTACTACACCTGTTCCTCAGCCTGAATACTGCTCCTTTCTTTCTTCAGCTAACTTGGATCCATGATAAATCTGCTACCTGGCTCATAGATAATATGATGAAATGAACTGGATTGATTTGAGGAGGGGGCAAAGTTGAAGGCATTAACATATCAGAGGTACGTGAGAAGATCAAGACTCAGTACCTCCTGTCTCATCCTAAGCACTTTTTAGGCATTCTAAAACGAAGCATAAGAAACATGTGAGGAGGGGCAACCTGCTAACCCATTCCCTCCTGTCTCCATCCCCCTCTAGACTAGGAGAGCGACTTTTTGAAGTGTAGACCTTCCTCCGCCTGGTTTGGAATCCTGGAAATATGGCAGGTGAATACCCAAATAAAGGCCTTTTCAGCTGTCATGTGCAGGATCTGGAAGGGCCTCCCAAGCAGGCTCCATCTGGACCCTTTGTTGCTTGCTTTTAGATGGGCAGCAAAAGCAGTTTTATTCCAGCAAGCTTTTGCAGGGCACCTCTTTTACGCTGCATTTTAAACCGCTAATACCTTTTTAGATTGCTCTGTGTCATGGTGTTACAAGTATCTATGCCGTTTTCATTATTCTATATAGTTGTTTCAAGTGTAAGTATTTCAGTTTTGAATATTTGTTAGAGATACAGAGTATAAATCCTAAAAATCAAGAAATTAACAAACTAAAATCCCTCTCAGGTATACCCTGTTCAGTTTTCCGGTACCTGTGAGTACTGAATGTGTAACGGGGTTTCCAAGAATGTGTACAGCTAATCTTGCCCCCCAGAGGATGACGTGTGAGCCAGCCATGCTCCTGGATAATGCCTGCATAAGTCTGAAGGGGACCTTAATGTGTACTGAGATACATGTGGAGGGGTCCCTCCGCAGGGATGCAAACCCTAGCCGACCAGGATTCACATCTACATGGAGGGAGCCCTATGCATGTACATCTGTATGCACATGGACCTCTTTCAGACTGACACCAATTATGCATCAGCTGGGAGCATGGCTGGCACACTCAGTAGTATCGAGGGGCAGGGCTAGCTGGACATATGCAGGACCCACAGGTGCTGAACAACTGAAGCCAGCTTAGGTTGCAAAGCATAGGGTCGCTTTTCTCTGAACTGATGTAGTAGCAATGGATGCATTGACTGTGAGGCAGTGATACTTCAGGCGCAGTAGGTCATAAAAGGTAATCAAGTGCACAGATTCTAAGAAGAGCTTTTAAAAATTGAATTTGTTCAGGACTCTGCACACTGTCTTGCTCATATGACCACATCTACTTGTTGTACCAACAGCTTGCAGGGGAGACCACAACAGGGACTGGACATGAAAAAAGGCCTTCAAGTCTCAAAATCTTTTCAGAAATCTGCATAGCTAAAGTTAACCAGGAGCTAATTGCAGTGATGTCTGTCTGTCTGTCTGTCTGTCTGTCTGTCTCAGCTGCGGTCTGTTTTAGGCAGCACTTTAAGAGTAGTGTCCAGGAAAGACTGAAATAGAATTGGGACCAGAGAGTGCAAAGGTCTCATTCCAAATAAACTGTAGCTCACAATATGCCCAAAGGATATGCTTAGTGACTGTATATGCACCAAGCCTAGATGGCAGTGAAAGCATAACAATGGTCAACTGATCAGGGAAGCTGCACTCTTACAACTGCTGTGGGAAACACCAGGATTATACTGGAGTTTCCCTCAGGAGAAACAAACTCAAAACTCCTCTCTCCCAATATAACAATCTAGGGAATCACACATTTTAATTCCACCAGAGAGAGATCTAATGCCGAAGGGCAGTGGTTGACATATAGGAAGAGCTCCAAGTGGCCTTTGAATACATAGGCGCGCTCTGCTCATTCTGTGGAAGCTCACACCTACAACTAACTTATGGCCCTTTGGAATTGCTTGAGCTCTGGTTTTATTTCAGCTCAGCTCAAGATAAGACTGAAGCCACAGATCTTGCGACATGAAAGTGGCGCTCAGATTGCAAGCACCACACATCAGCAGTGGAGTGATGGCGTGCTCCATCTGCTCTGCACCATGATCCACAAGAGATGTCAATGTTTTGGTATTTTCTGCACACTAAAACATGTAAATATACCAGCAGGAGCATTTGGCTGGATGTATTCACGCATTCATTCTCTTTTTTTTCCCATTCTCACTTGATTCTGAAAAGTGAGGCAGTAGTATACCAAAAAGTTTGCATGCATGCCTCTTCCCCACACCCCACAAAAACCCAGAACACTTCCTACCCACCCCCTCTCTCTGTGCATTAGCACTGTCATCTCTCAGAAAACAAAAAGTGACATCCTTTTTATCCTGAATGGAAACTGACACATGACCAATGAATCAGGGAATGTGTTCAGTCTGCACCTCTGTCCCCCCCCCCCTTTTAAATTCAAGTGACAGTCTTTTTGGAGATGAAAGCGGACATTATTTTCCCAGCGAGACCCGAATGTCTTTGAAATCTTTCCCGCTGTCATTCTCTGATAACCTGCACTCTCTTGGCATCATTACAGATTATCAATATGCTCTTTAGGCTTCCTTAGTCACAGGAGATGGTTGCCGAGGTAACTAGGTCCAGGCAGGTAATCGCTCCTTGTTCTCCCCACACACCCACAACTACTCTAAAAATTGTGGCCAAACCCAGCCAGCCTCATTAACTCCAGACAAACTGATTGCTTTCCTCACTTTATTATGTGGAATGTGGTATCGCTTACTTATTACGATTGCCACAGCTTCAATGGACATACAACCAGAAAAGCAATGTCTGGGATGAAACATACATGACAGAACACAGGGACTTCTTTGAGTTTGCATTGTAAGATATATTTGTAACTAGGGACACTGTGTTGTCGTTTTAAAAAAATTAACAAAACACTCAACCCTTTATTTCTGGAGGACGGATACTAGGGATGTAGAAGAATTTCATTTCAATTTGTTAAATATCAGAACTTGCCCCATTCACACCCCCGAATGCGAGTGCATTTTTCAGACAAATCTGGCATATTCCCAAGTTTGTAATTGTATCCACAAAATGCATTCATTAGAAAAAAAGTGAACTTTAAAAAACATTGCATTATGGAAAAAAGTATGCATTTTCAAGCTGTAGTCAAAGGTGGGAATGCATTTGGGCACGCCCTTTAATAACATGCACCCGCAAATGACATGTCATGAGCATGTCTCCTCATTTGGATAACAATAACAAAAGCTCGCATTCGGGAATGAGAACAAGGTGGACCGAGCTTTGAGATGGAACTCTAAAAACCTTAACAAGCTCAAGCCTTGCTGATTCTCCCACCCCGAACAGATACTAGCTAATTTTCAGAAGTTTTTGTTCAATTCATGGCCCTATTCTGTAATTGTATCAAGGCTGCCCTTACTACTAAACAACCTCAAAGGGCAACCCTAGGACATCGCCTGAATCTGAACTTGAAGGCAATAGCACTTTTCAACAAGGGGCTGATCACAGCAATTCTCCTTTATTACCAGGGGAAAAAAGAAGGCAATCACAGCCTTGAAGAGAGATGGCAGATACTGAAGTCATTATTGGCCTGTCCTATGGGAACCATTTTTCTGCCATGTCCTGTCACATTATCATTTGCTTCCATACCATAATGTCATCTTGGTACCTCTGCTAGAACCAAGTGTATGGGCAGGCAGAGAAGGCAGGAGCACACCTTTCTCCTCCAGCCATCTATGCCACCAAAATGCTGGGCCTGTATGGGGTAGGTTTCATACTTCCCATGCTGCCATTAGTCATTTCTATACCTGGGACAGACACCCAATTGTTCATCCTCTTATTGCCAGGCCCTGGAATCCCATTGCACCTTCTGTGGGATGGTTGATAGAAGTAATTGGTAAAGAAGTTAAACATATAAAACATATAAAAGAAGAGTGAACAATGCATATGTGGGAGATTCGAGATAGATAAAAGGAAGTACTTCATAGAGCGCATAGTTAAACTATGGAATTCACTTCCACGGGATGTAGTGATGGCCACCAATTTGGATGGCTTTAAAAGGAGCTTGGAGAAATTCATGGAGGAAAAGGCTATCAATGGCTACTGCTCCTAATAGCTGTCTGCTACCTCCAGTATCATAGGCTGCTCCAGGTGTGCCCATGTATGCCAGTTGCTGAGGAACATGGGTGGGAGGGTGCTGTTGTGCTCCTATCCTGCTTGTGGGTTTCATGTGGCTGGCTGGTTGGCCACTGTGTGAACAGAATGCTGGACTAGATGGACATGATCCAGCATATGTACTTATATGTACATAATAGAGTAATGATACTAACATTCTAAGTACTGCTCAGAGAAATTGCCCCTGCTGCTTATTCCCCTAAATAGACAGCAATCCTATGTACACTTACCCATGATGAAGTCCTATTGAACACCATGGAACTTACTACTGATTAAGTATGCATAGGATTATGTGGTTAGTCAGCTCTGAAGCCACATCTCTCTCATTCTCACCCTTCTCTCTTCCCAGCAATACTCAATTGCTCAGTAAGATTTCCTGTGCTAGGCTGTGGACACCAAGCCAGTGAGAATCTGCAAGAAAGTTTCTCCGCCTAGCCTGCTGACTTCACTAAGTCTCCTGAATGCAAAGCTAACATGCAAGAAATAAGTGAACATGCTCATTCTGCACATTTCTGGCTTCTCATCTACCTATTCTGGCTTTTCATCTACCACCTTGAAAACATATCTAACTGTTCAAAACTGAACAGGAGAAAACTAGGGATGTCAGAGAATTCCGTGACGGATCTCAGTGAGGCTGAATGCCAGTGTATTCGGTCCCCCGAAATCTGTCGCGGAACAAAGCCCCTGCCCCCCCAACTCACGAAAGGCGCGCGGGACAAAGTCCCCGCTGCCCCCACCTCACGAAAGGCGCGCGAAACGGAGCACTTACCTGCTCCCGTCCGTGCTGCTTTGCGAATGGCGGCCGTCCTGCAGCCGCCATTTGCTTCCTCCTCTCAATAGCCGTGATAGGCTACGTAAATACTTACGTAGCCTATTACGGCTAACGCAGGGATGCCATTTGCGTCCCTGCGGAGGCCGTGATAGGCTATGTAAGCATTTACGTAGCCTATCACGGTGTGTGTGTGGGGGGAAACCCCAGCGTATGCAAATGGCGGTGGCTACCGCCATTTGCATACGCTGGGGGGTTTCCCTCTGCCATGATAGGCTACATAAATATTTACATAGCCTATCACGGCTCAATACAGGGACGTAAATGGTGGCGGCTACTGCCATTTGCGTACGCTGGGGTTTTTCCCTCTGCCGTGATAGGCTACGTAAATATTTACATAGCCTATCACAGCTCAATACAGGGACGCAAATGGCGGCGGCTACGACAGCCACCATTTGCGTCCCTGCAGGGCTGCCCAGCGGCTGGATGTCCGGCTGCAGGCGGCTGGAGCCAGCCAGGCAGGATTCCGGGGGGAGGGACGGAGCGCCTCACCCCCCGTCGAGGATTCCAGGGGGAGGGACAGAGCGCCTCCCTCCCACCGCGGATGCCCCTGCGCGGAGCCAGGTAAGGGATTCGTATATCCCTACAGTAAACATGACATAATTGGAACATAATTTTAACAACTGAGAACACATAACTTCTCTTTGGAAGTCAATTTGATATCCTTTGTCCAGGCTCCACCTAACATCGGCCCACCTACTTCAGATACGGTTTCCTTCCAAGATGTGATCACTCAGAGTAAAACCATAATATACATTTTTATAAAGAATGCTTCAAAGGTAGACAGCATGCCCTAGAACACACAATGACTGACCTTCTAGCACCACCTGAACATAGTCTTGTGCGGACATCTTGTCCTTGCGTACAAAACACTGGTACGCCCCACCATCGCTTTTGGCCATGCCGTCCATAATAAGGGTCTCATGATTGATTCCAATGATCCTCACATTGTTCCCAGTGTTGATGATTTCACCATTCCGGTACCAGAAGAGTTCATGGTCCTCAGTTCCAGTCACACTGCAGGACAAGGACACTTGACTGCCGACACTGCTCTTAACTTTTCGCGGACTAATTGTGGCTTTAAGAGGCTCTAAAGATTCAAGAAAAAAGGAAGGAGGCAAATAAGAAAGGCCCTTCAAAATAAGGAGCAGCACTAACAGATGAGCCCATATTAGAAATATGGCATGGCGAAAAGAGTAGGAGATGATCCAAACATACAGTGGATACGTACCAGGGAGCTGCAGCCAATTATGCCTTCCTCAGAACTGGCTCTAGGTTTTTGTGAGGTCTTGGGAAAGAGGCTGTGCTTATCCCATTTGGCTCCAAGACAAATGGGGGAGTGGAGAAGAGAGAGAAAGAATGCCCTTGTGAATGAACCATGTGCTTTTGCTAACCACTCCATAACCATAACCTGCTTGACAACATCTGAGATTAGGGGAAGGGGCTTCCAAGGCAAAGGCTGTTACTTCCAGACAGCACATCTCAGTTGATTTGAACATTAAAGAGAAAGTTCCTAATAGTCAGACAATGGAACCAATTTCTTAGGGAGGTGATGGGCTCTCCATTGCTGGAGATATTCAAGCAGAGACTGGACAGCCATCTGTCAGGGATGCTTTAAACTGCATTCCTGCACTGAGCAGGGGATTGGACTCAATGGCCCCTTCCACCTCTATGATTGATGCCTGAGATTGCACCAAAGATTCCTGATGATACAGATGGGAAATCCTAATGATAATAATAACCCAATTGTACTGTGAATGGGTGTGTGGAAGAGAGTAGATCTGGGGGTCACCAGAGGACTACTGAGTAGTGCATTTCACACAATGAGGGGGAGAGCGGGGATGTGGTTGTTAGCTCTAGAGATGTATGAAAATTTCATCTTTGCTTGCAAAATATGTGAGCATACACCATTCAAAGCTCTGAATGCAAGCATAACCATATGTCCACCAAAAATATTCACAAATTATCGAATACACGTGCACGTCCTTCTCATAGGGATGGCGGAGAATTTCTCCCCGAAACTTCAGGGGGCCGAGCGCCAACGTGTTCGGCCCCCCGAAGAAGTTTCGGGGAGAAATTCTCCACACCCGCCTGCCCCCGCGCCCCCCCCCGGGACGGGACTTACCTTTCCCGAATGTCCCTCCCAGCGGCGGGTCCGGCCGGCGGTTCGGCGGGTCCGGCCGGCGGTTCGCGGGTCTTCGTCAGGGGCGGGAGCGGCAGCCGGTCTTTTGATCGGCTGCCACCGCCACCATTCCAATAAAAGAAAAAAAAAACGCCCCCGTGATAGGCTACATGACGATTAACGTAGCCTGTCATGGCTGACTTTGCAGATCTAGCCGTGATAGGCTACGTTAATCGTCACGTAGCCTATCACGGGGGTGTTTTGTTTTTTAACTTTTTCTTTTGCGGCCGGGCGAGGCGAGGCGCCTCCTCCCCGGCCTGAATTTCAGCCGGGCGAGGCAGGAAGCCTCCCCCCCGGCATGAATTTTGGCCGGGCGAGGCGGGAAGCCTCCCCCCCCGGCCTGAACTTCGCGGGGAGAGCAGCGAAGCGCCTCCCCCCCACCACGAAAAGCTGCGAGACCAGGTAAGTGACTTTCGTGCACCCCTACCTTCTCATTCCCGATTCCCAGGTCGATTTGTGCAAATCTAATTTGCACAAATCTCCTCAGTTGACTGACTCAGCTCTGCTCTAGTCTGTGGAGGAAATTCATGCAAATTTGGGGAGGCTTGTGCAAATTTCAGGAGATTTGTGCAAATCTCCCTTTTGATCACTGCTTCACTGGAGAAGTTTCCTGTTTGCGCAAAGCAAGCAGCAATCGCAAACAGGAATCCGGCACAAGACAAGTGGCAAGACAGTCTTTGGAGAATCCTAGCAATAGTGAACATCACTCATTTGCACATCCCAAGTTAGCTCCACCACCCCGTTACCAGCCACACCATACTCATGTATATCGTACTCATGTACTCAGCCTCTTGTTCTCTACACAATTTAGAACCCTGATCATGCAGGTGTCAGTGGTGTTTCTGAGCACAGGGAGTGGGATAGCAGTTCAGATTCTGAAGAAGAACCGTCAGACATGGGGGAGGTGTTTTCCCAGGCTAGTCCAGATATGAGTAGGCCTGCTTCTCAGGTTACAAATGTATAGATAGCTAAGCTTGAAGGTCTATCCTCACCCCCCGAGAGGCAGTGAACAGGAGTTTGACCTAATAGATGCCAGGCGCAGATGCAGAGCAAAGGGAGAGAAGGCAGGGGCAGAACTTAGACGGTCTACCCGATTGGCCTTGCATGAGAAGCTGCGCTTAGAGGCCTCACGAGAGGGACCTCCCCCCCTTAAGTTAGGCTAGCGAGACTGCCTCTCTCTTCAAAAGGTGGGCAACTCTCGTAAATTCCATTTGCATCCCCCGAAGGCATTCTTGGTCAATGGAGACTTTCTCTGAGAATTTGCATCTGTATGGCCCTGTGAAGTAATGGATTAAAAGCTGTAGACTGAAGCCTGTCATCTGGGTATGTTTGGGCATTGAAGTGAAGTGGGGACTAAGGGAATCATGACAGCAGGTTTCCAAATTGTGCAGGGAGCTGAACCACAGGTACAGCAGGCTCTGCTGCAGCCATCTGCCTTCCATTTTATTTCCAGTATGTGGAGGGTGGTGGGACCAGAGACAGAGCCATAATGGGGAGGGGGGCACTCTTCCTTCACATGATTCTAATTGCATGAGGAAAAGAATGCTTGCAGAGAGCTCAGCAGAGTACTGACACCATTAGTGACCATTTTGAGAGTAGTTGTTGAAATAATTACACAGTAAAATGTGTCTGCTCCATGCTACCATCTCTTAGAGTGTGTCCCCAGCTATTTAGATACATGCTTCTCTCCTGTTCATGCATTTACTGCACAATCCCTGGCACAACACTGGTGCAGTTGTCACAAATATGATTACCTCATAAAATGTGAAGCAACTCTTATTCTGGGTCAGTGTCAGGATTGCAACTAGCAGCAAACAATGGGAGCAGAGGAACACCACTTACAATAAAGAATGGCAAGGGAGGGGTAATCCAAGGATAAAATAGCAATTCCCCACTGAACCTGGTGTAAAAAGAACTGAATTTATTATTTTCTCCAGATTTAACCTCCTCCTTTGTGTCAATGTGAGAGTAAAACAATGGGCTTTTTATATTTGTAATTCATGGATTAAGGCTACAATCCTATATACCAGGGGTGGGGAAACTCAGGCCCAGGGGCCAGTTCTGGCCCTCCTAACATCCCAATACAGCCCTCCGAGGTTCCCCAGGTGGCCCTGCCCCCTTCCTCTGGCTCTCCCCCAACCACCAAACATTTGATGGTTTACTGGCTTTTCTGTAGATTTCCTCCAGTCTAAAATGTTGAAATGCCTCCCCTGAGGCTGAATGACTGGCAGTAAAAGCTTGACGCTTAATACGATGGTATCTTTGGGTATTTTGGCCCCACTCCTTTTGCCTCTGGCCCTACCCCCCCACTCGAATGAGCCCACCCACCCTTGAGAGCTGTTCTGAAATTGAATTCAGCCCATGGGCTGAAAGGTTTGACAGCCCTGCTACACACACTTACTTGGGAAGAGGTCAGTGGGTGGTATTTCTGAGTTAACATGCATAAGATTGCACTGTAGGAGACATGGAAATAACTGGGAACATGGGTTTTTCCTACTTAACAAAAGCAACCGTGCCAATAGGAACCAGAAAAAACAGCTGGAAAGCTGGAAACCAAAGTAAAAAAAAACAACAGCTGCACCAATTTAATTCCCAACGCATTTCGACAATTGGTCTTTATCAAAGGAAAAACTCTGGGAGATTCTCTTGGAAGATTCTCTCTCCCTTGCTTCTTCGAAGGAAGAAGCAAGGGTGAGGGAATCCTCCAAAAGAATCTCCCAGAGTTTTTCCCTTGATAAAGACCAAGTGTCGAAACGCGTCGGGGATTAAATTGGTGCAGCTGTTTCATTTTTTACTTTGTTTTTCCTACTCAACAAAACCAACATTCTACACGCCCGCCACGTTTGTCTGACATAACTGTATCCATGCCGAGTTCCTATGTGATAGATTCCAACATTCTACGGTCCACTTACGTTTGACGTGCAAGCGGCCTATCACCTCGGCTGTACCATAATTGTTCCACACTTCACACACATAGTTGCCTGAGTCTGATGGGCGAGTGTTTTCGATCAGCAGGCCTGTCACTGTGGGCCGGAACCTGCTGTCAGGCTCCCAGGGAACATTGTCCTTCAGCCAGCGGTACTTTGGTGCTGGGTGCCCAGATGCTTTGCAAGGCAGCTCCACTCGCTGTCCTGCCATGGCTTTACGATGTTCAAACCCATCCAGAATAGATGGAGCCGAGTTTGCTGGGTCTAGAAAGGAATATAGATATATCTTAGCGCTGCCACTTTTGGTTAGTTGATCAGTTAGATAATTGATTATGTGAACAATTATGTTTTTACGTTTACGTTTTATGATGACGTTTGTGAAAATTACACAAACATACATGAACATGGTTATAAGTTTATGATACCTAATGCCAGAAAAGTTACATAAGAGAAATAAAGATTTAGGTCATAAATGCTGGAAGTGTGAGTCAAGTGCAGGGAGCTACTTTCATACCTGGTGGTTTTGTGACAAGGCAAAAAAAAAAAAAAAAGATCTTAGATTAAGAACACAATAGAGAAAATAACAGAACCTGCTTTATTGTTGACAAAAAGTGCCTACACGGAGAATTAATAATCTTCCATAATTGTTGCTGTGGGAACAAGTTACACAAAATACTGGGAAAAGATTCAAAGCCCAGCAATAACAGAATGGGAGGCAAAAATGTACAAACACACAGTAATGGCAAAGCTACATAAGGGTAAAAGAAGGTAGGCAGAAACTTAGTAGATTTGCACAGAACTGGGGTTTATTCACTGACTATTAGAACACTGAAGTGCATTCTTCAGGCATTTGTAGGTACTTATTTGATACATTACCTTAGGACAGTGGCTCCTAACCTTGGGTCACCAGATGCCAGTGTACTACAACTCCCATAATTCCCAACCATTGATCATGCTGGCTGGAGGTGATGAGAGCTGTAGTCAAACACCATCTGGGTAATCAGTATTAGACTAAGACTATAATATCATTATCTACTATAATAGCATGATTGTATAGGGAAATAAGTTTTATGTAATAATTTCTTATTTCATATCTCATGTTATATGAAGTTGAGCATTGAATAATATCATTTTACTTTAAAACAAAATCAAATAAACAATGAATTTAAATTTAAAAATTAAGTTTTGATGGACTTAAATGGTGCTATTTAATTAGGCAGCAATTTTTAATCTCTCGATATAGATATAGATATAGATTAGATATAGCTATAGATATAGTAAAGAACTTACACAAACCATGAGTGGCAGGCACCATTTTAGGAGATACTTTCCACCTTCTCCCACATAGAAGAAGACATGCCAGGGTTCACAAATTTGGGACAGAGCGATGAACCCCAGCCCTACTGCTGAGGAGGAGGTCAGGAGATCCCTCCTGGGGCGCTTTTAGGTAAGGCCTTTATTGTGCCATCATCACCCTCCATCATTCACGGAATTTTAGTAGGGTAAGGTTCAGATGTCATTTCCATTTGTAACCCTCCCATGATTGTCCCACCACTCCTTCTGTCTTACACACACACACACTGTTTAAAGAAAAGAGACTTCCAACTGGTATTGCTAGGAACCCTCTATCTGATCTGGAAGCACCCCTGGTATCATGCTTTGTGCACCTCAGAAGCACAGAACAAGGTCAGGCACGATCCCTTACCCCTCTTGCCCACTCCAAGTGCAGAAGGCAGGCCGAGGCTTTCCTGATCTGGAGGTGCTCCGAGTACCACTGAAGTGCAGCACAGGATAACTGTGGGGATGACTCCCCCCCCCCCGCTCTTCTTGAGCCAAGCTGGGGGAGAATTGGCTGTGTCTCCAAAGGGTAGAGCAAGACATACTAACACCAGCTCCTTTCCTGAGCTCTGAGCTGGGAAGGGAGCAGGAAACCTCACTTCAGATGCAATCCTGATGCCGATCATGCTGGAGATCTGCTTGGGAACCACCAGGAGTAGGGCCTTTGGTGTGCTGGCTCCCACCCTTATGGAATGCCCTTCCAGCTGAGATCAGACATGCATCTATGTTACTTTGTTTTCAGTGGGCTGGGTCCAATGATGCCCTTGCGTGGGTGGGTCAGGCACGCCGGCAGTGGCACATGCACGGCCAGCCCCGCCAGCAGTGGCGTGCACAACCACCAGTGGCTGCAACGTAGTGCTTCCAAGGGCAAGTGCCGACACAAGTGGAAATGCTCGTTTCTGGAAGAGGTGTGACTTGCCCCTTCCAGAAGCAAGCGCTTCTGCTCGTTTGGGCAATTACCTCCGGAAGTGCTACATCATCACAGCCACCAGCAGTAGGGGCTGCAGACGCGCCACTGCCAGCATGCCTGGGCCGCACCATCGGATACTGCCCAGTGTTTCCTGAAAACTTTTCAGGCAAGAATTACCTGACTAATGGCTAAATTTCAGCTGCTACTACTGATGCACCTCTTTTTATTGTGCCTTTTTTGCAATTTAACTTGTACACTGCTCTCATATCTTTTAATGTGGAGTGGTTTATAAATTCTATAATAAATTATATAATAACGCTTCCAAAGCCCAGCATGATGTCAGAGAAAAGACATGACTACATAGGTTCCTGATGACCACGAATATTAGATGAGTACTAAGACCAAAAATAAGTCCTTAACCTAAAAAAATAAACAGAAAACCAAATGAAAAAGATCAGCTATAGATGAGTATTATAGTATACATTTAGAATTATAGTGTTTATACCCAATTTTTATAGAATGTTTTTTCTTGTTTGGGGCAACAAGTTATAGCAGCTATATCTGATGTCTTGGGGGGGGGTGTTTTTACTGGAACCCTCCAAATGTGCTGGACTACAACTGCCATCATTCCCAGCCAGCATGGCCATGGATCACACTGGCTGGGGCTGGTGGAATTTGCAGTCCAATCTGGAGGGCACCAGTTTGGGGGAGGCTGATCTAGCTTACAGCACGCTCTATTTCAAGAGAAACTGTGAAATTGCACCGCCTTGTCCCAGGGCATGGTAGATTGCAAAAGCTCATTAATGCAATCCTCATTTGTAGGAATGCTATCTTCACGTCCCAGTGGATTTCTTCCATGTGTAACATAATGAACAGCAATTTCTGGATGCACATGCACTTCTTCACAAGTAGTATTCAACCACCTCAGTGTAGTCGGAGACTACCAGGACAGTATATAACACTTTTTGGGCGCCATCCCATACAGGCTTAGACAGAAAAAAGTCCCACAACTCCCAGCATTCCCCAGCCAGCAATGCTGGGGAATGTAGGACTTTTTTCCATCTTAACCTGCACAGGATTGCACCTTTAAAGGCCTTTTTAGAAACTCAACTCGCTGCTTGTCACAAACCATCCTGTTTTAACCAGTGCTCCCATTTCCCCGTGCTGGTAGCTCTCCCTTCCCCTAATGTGTGACATATTTTATGGGTGGCCTGGCAAGTGATGTGTATTACAGCAATTGTTAAACAGATTTGCATCTCTAAGGATGTCTACTTACAAGCTAAATGGCTATACTTAAAGCTATTCAGTTATAATAAACATAAGTGAAATGTCTTCCAAAAGGCTAGTTCCTGTGTAGATAGAAGCACTTGTATTTCAGTAAGAATCATTTCATACCTGATACAAAAAGTCTCGCACTGTTGCTCTGTCGCGTTTCTCCAGTGTATCTGTGCCGCGTGATACATCGGTAATTATACAATCCATCTTCATTCTGTACATCTATAATATACAAGGCTCCCCTGGATGTGATGAGAAATCTAGATCCTGAAAGATGTAACAATATGCAAATTTTTGTAAATCTGAAAAAGCTTTATAATTCTTCTACTCTGAAGAATTGCACATTGTCAAACACCAAGGATGCACATGGTTGCCAAATATTTTACTTTTTAAAATTTAAATGATTAGTGTGTCACTATCTATTTTTAACTCAAGTGCATTTCCTAAAGAAGTATAATTTAAAACAAAAACAAAAATGAACACACTATATTGTGGAGTTGCTCAAGAAACATATAATTAATTCAGTATTCATCACTGCTGCACCGCAGATAGCATAACGATATTTTAAATAAAATGGAAGAGAGAAATGAAATTACTCATTAGATGCGAGTCAGCTAGTGAAAAATACAAAAGCATATTATTTTATGCTAGCATTGAACCCAAGGATGAGATACATCATAATTACATGTGCTGATATACGTAATTACGTATGATGATATGAATAATAAAACAGTATCAGACCACATCAGACTCAATGTATACCCAAAAAAAGAAAGAAAGAAGAAAGAAAGAAATGTTTAGAATCAGAATGAGAAAAGGAAAAGGTCTACAATACTAAAGTTTAACTTTTTATGTAACATTCATATCCTATCCTTTTTCCAAAGAGCTCAGGACAGCATGCATGGGAGTTATCCAATATTATTCTCACAGCAACCCTGTGAGGTATGTCATGCTGAAACAAAGTGACTGGCCCATAGCCACAGAGGGAGTTTTGTGTGGATTTGAACACAGATCCAAGTCCCACACTCCATCCATTAAACAGCTCTGGAAAGTGGAAATGAATTCAAGAAGGAAGGAACAGAGGGATGCTAGCTAGAGCTTTGCAAATGAATTCACAGACTGTAAACAATAACCCTGTGCAGATGTTCAGTCTGTGTACAAGTAAATGCAGCTGGGGGGGGGGGGAAGGCTGTGGGATCGCATCTATTGGCCCTGCCCCAAATGTCCACACATGGACCTGCATGTGTAGACCCTAATGGACGCTGGGTCCAATAGTACGATCCTTAACCTTCAAAAATGCAGGGTGCAGACCTCTGCATCACAGCCTAGACGTATAGTTCTCTGTGCAGACAGAACGTTGAATGCCTGGTCGTTGGGCCAAGAGCTCTGAGCCACTGTTCCCCTCTCCCCCACACACATGCATACACAGACTGAACATCTGCTCAGAAGGCTTACGTGGACAAAAGCAAGGGCATAACATAAAAGTATGGAAATTATCTATTTCTTTCAAGTTGAAAACATTTTTCTTAAGCATGAAATTATGAACAAAGTTTGTACCAGTGGAGGCTGGTGGCTCCAGTGTCAGTGGGATGGTGAATCCTCTCCAGGGTTCAGTCAGAACCAGTCAGAACTCTAAAAGATTTTTAGAAGATTTCCTTTAGAGTTATGACTTGTTCTGACTGAAACCCGGAGCAGATTCACCACCCCACTGACACTGGAGCCATCAGCCTCCACTGGTATGTCTATGGCTTAATTAACTTTTAGAGAACCATCTGAGATCAGCACAATTATTGCAGGGGCCTGGGAGCTTCTAGGTAACTATCCCCTGGTCTAAAGAAGGGACAACTGATGCAAATTGAGCTTGAGACAGGAGAGCTAATAGAAGTAGTGTTAATAATGCTATATTGACTCTCTGACTCTTAACCTCACCTCAGTCAGTATCCACCTCATCTCCTACATCAATCCCTTCTCCTAGTGTTTTACGGAACTGCGTGAGGTAGATTGAAAATGGATGAAATGGTGGGATGCTGAACAGAATAAAATGGGAGTACATTTGTGCACAGGATCAAATAAGTGAGGGGAAGATCAGAATGAGGAAATATGAGATGAGGAAAGAGAGGCTGTAGATCAAGGATGGGCAACAGATGTTTTTGCCTACAACTCTGTCAGCCCTAAGGGTCAGCACAACCAATGGTGAGGGATCATAGCAGTTGTAGGCCAAAACATTTGGAGGGCCTCAATTTGCCCTGCCCTGTTGTAGATGAATGGAAGGAAGAAGAACAAGGGTACACATATGGATAGATGGAGTTATAAATCTTTATGAACGGGTGGATGGTGCATGCGAATGAATGGTGACTGTGTGTGGAGTGATGAAGTCTTGCTGGTGAGCAAGGAAAAGCAAAAGAGAAGAGTGAAGCCACAGAGAGGTCGCAACCTGGCCAGTTTTACTTATTCTTTCTATTTAAAATATCTGTATACCACCTACTAACCACCTACCCGCTTTGTTATTGTGGCTATTTACAATATATTAAATACAATAAAACAACAACATCACAAAGAAAACAAAGGCATTATAATAAGAACAGCAAATCAGTTCATCAGTCATCTTAAAGGAGGAAGAGAAACAGCAGCTGTTTCAAATGGGATCATAGGGTGCCTGAGTGAACAGTAAAGCTTTTAACTGGTACCTAAAATGCCCACAAAAAGGTGCCCAATTAATAGATATAAGGAACCAGAAAATGAATAAAGCCTTAGCCTAGCCAAGTACAAGGCAGAAACATGACTGCATGTTGTGCAGCTGTATATGTAGAATATATGACCCCTTCATGGATCACTGCCTTGTTGTGGCGAAGGGGCTTGCGTAACTCAGTGAAGCCATAAGCTATGCCGTGCAGGGCCACCCAAGATGGACAGGTCATGGCGGAGAGTTCTGACAAAATGTGGTCCACTGGAGAAGGAAATGGCAATCCACTCCAGTATTCTTGCCAAGAAAACCCCATGGAACGTATCACAAGGCTAAAAGAGATGATGCCGGAAGATGAGCCCCTCAGGTCAGAAGGTGTCCAATATACTACTGGGGAAGAGCAGAGGGAATTTCCAAGTAGTGCCAGAAAGAGTGAAGTGGCTGGGCCAAAGCCGAAAGGTCACTCAGCTGTGGATGTATCTGGTGGTGAAAAGAACAATATTGTTTAGGAACCTGGAATGTCAGATCAATGAATCAAGGTAAGCTGGAGGTAGTCAAACATGAGATGGCAAGACTGAACATCGACTTCTTGGGAATCAGCAAACTAAAATGGACAAGCATGGGTGAATTTAATTCAGGTGACCATCAGATCTACTACTGTGGGCAAGAATCCCTTAGAAGAAATGGAGTAGCACTCATAGTCAATAAAAGGGAGGGAAAAGCAGTACTGAGGTACAATCCAAAAATGATAGAATGATCTCAGTATGAATCCAAGGCAAACCATTCAACATCACAGTAATTCAAGTCTATGTCCCAATCGCTAAAGCTGAAGAAGCTGAGGTTGATCAGTTCTATGAAGACCTACAACACCTTCTAGAACTAACACCAAAAAAAGATGTCCTTTTCATCATAGGGGATTGGAATGCTAAAGCAGGAAGTCAGGAAATCACCAGGATAACAGGCAAGCATGGCCTTGATGTACAAAATGAAGCAGGACAAAGGCTAATAGAGTTTTGCCAAGAGAACACGCTTATCATAGCAAACACTCTTTTCCAACAGCACAAGAGGCGACTCTACACATGGACATCACCAGATGGTCAATATCGAAATCAGGTTGATTATGTACTTTGCAGCCAAAGATGGAGAAGCTCTATACAGTCAGTAAAAACAAGACCTGGAACTGACTGTGGCTCAGATCATGAGCTGCTTCTTGCAAAATGTCGGCTTAAATTGAAGAACGTAGGGAAAACCACTAAACCATTCAGGTATGACCTAAATCATATCCCTTATGAATATACAGTGGAGGTGAGGAATAGATTTCAGGGATTAGACCTGTAATCAGAGTGCCTGAGGAACTATGGACGGAGGTCCATAACATTGTTCAGGAGGCAGCAACTCAATCCATCCCAAAGAAAAAGAAATGCAAGAAAGCCAAGTGGCTGTCTGAGGAGGCTTTACAAGTAGCTAAGGAAAGAAGGCAAGTGAAAAGCAAGGGAAAAAGGGGAAGATATATCCAACGGAATGCATAGTTCCAGAGAATAGCAAGGAGAGACAAGAAGGCCTTCTTAAATGAACAATGCAAAGAAATCGAGGAAAATAATAGAATGGGAAAGACTAGAGATCTTTTCAAGAAAATTGGAGATCTCAAGGGAACGTTTTGTGCAAAGACGGGCATGATAAAGGACAAAGAAGGCAGGGACCTAACAGAAGCAGATGAGATTAAGAAGAGGTGGAAAGAATACACAGAAGAACTATACAGGAAAGATCTGAATGTCCCTGATAGCCATGATAGTGTGGTCACTGAACTTGAGCCGGACATCCTAGAGAGTGAAGTCAAGTGGGCCTTAGGAAGCATTAGTAACAACAAAGCTAGTGGAGATGACAGTATTCCAGCTGAGCTATTTAAAATCCTAAAAGATGATGCTGTTAAAGTGCTGCAGTCAATATGCCAATACATTTGGAACACTCAACAGTGGCCACAAGACTGGAAAAGGTCAGTTTACATTCCAATTCCAAAGAAAGGCAATGCCAAAGAGTATTCAAACTACCACACAATTGCGCTCATTTCACATGCCAGCAAGGTGATGCTCAAAATCCTACAAGCTAGCTTCAGCAGCATGTGAACCAAGAACTACCGGAAGTACAAGCTGGGTTTCGAAGAGGCAGAGGAACTAGAGATCAAATCACCAACATTTGCTGGATCATGGAGAAAGCAAGAGAATGCCAGAAAAATGTCTATTTCTGCTTCATTGACTACGCGAAAGCCTTTGATTGTGTGGATCACAACAAACTGTGGCAAATTCTTAAAGAGATGGGAGTACCAGACCACCTTACCTGTCTCTTGAGAAACCTGTATGAAGGACACGAAGCAACAGTAAGAACCGGACATGGAACAACCGATTGGTTCAAAATTGGGAAAGGAGTACGACAAGGCTGTATATTGTCACCCTGCTTATTTAATTTATATGCAGAGTACATCATGAGAAACGCCTGGTTGGATGAATCACAGGTCAGAATTAAGATTGCCGGGAGAATTATCTACAACCTCAGATATGCAGATGATACTACCCTAATGGCAGAAAGTGAAGAGGATCTAAAGAGCCTCTTGTTGAGGGTGAAAGTGGAGAGTGCAAAAGCTGGTTTGAAACTCAACATTAAAAAAACTAAGATCATGGCATCTGGCCCTATCACTTCCTGGCATACAGAAGGGGAAGAAATGGAAGCAGTGACAGATTTTATTTTCTTGGGCTCCAAGATCACCGCAGATGGTGGCTGTAGCCATGAAATCAAAAGACGCTTGCTCCTAGGGAGGAAAGCTATGGCAAACCTAGACAGCATAGTAAGAAGCAGAGACATCACCTTGCCGACAAAGGTCCGTCTAATCAAAGCTATGGTTTTCCCAGTAGCAATGTATGGCTGTGAGAGCTGGACTATGAGGAAGGCTGAGCGCCGAAGAATTGACGCTTTCGAACTGTGGTGCTGGAGAAGACTCTTATGAGTCCCCTGGACTGCAAGGAGGTCAAATCAGTCCATCCTAAAGGAAATCAACCCTGACTGCTCATTGGAAGGACAGATACTGAAGCTGAAGCTCAAATATTTTGGCCACCTAATGCAAAGAGAAAACTCCCTGGAAAAGACCCTGATGCTGGGAAAGATTGAAGGCAAAAGGAGAAGGGGACGGCAGAGGATGAGATGGCTAGATAGCATCACCGATGCAATGAATATGAATTTGAGCACACTCCGGGAGAGAGCAGGGGACAGGAAGGCCTGGCATGCTATGGTCCATGGGTCATGAAGAGTTGGACACAACTTAACGACTGAACAACAATATATATATATATATATATATATATATATATCTAAAGTATTTATATATATATATATATATATATATATATTTGTTATTAAACATATCTAATTTCATAGGTCTAACTCAGACTTCCCTATCCTGGTATCCTGCAGATGTTGTTGGACTACAATGCTCACCATCCCCAACCAGTATGGTCATTGGCCATGCTGGCTGGCATTGATGGATATTGTAGTCCAGCACATCTGAAGGGTGCCAGAATGGGGAAGGATGGTCTAACATTTTGTATCATTTCAGCCCATGGGTTTTGAAAGATTGAAGGCAAAAGGAGAAGGGGATGGCAGAGGATGAGATGGCTAGATAGCATCACTGATGCAATGAATATGAACTTGAACACACTCTGGGAAGGAGCGGGGGACAGGAAGGCTTGGTGTGCTATGGTCCATGGGGTCACAAAGAGTCGGACACAACTTAACAACTGAACAACAATATGTAGAATTACTTATAACTAGGGATGCAGGAGAAATAACATAAAAAATGCATTATATAAGTGAAATTGCTTGCAAAGAGTATATATTATATTCAACAAAATTGTGTACATAAATTGCTTGCATTAGGAGAAATGTGCACAAAAATGTGTAGGACTTTTCATACAAACTTTGGAGAAATTCTCAATGTTTGGAACAAACTAAATTTAAGATTGGAAAAATTAGAAACTGAGAGAAACCAAAATTCATCCATCTCTACTTATAACATGTTTTAGTGATCCTCCATTTTTAAAGGAATGTTCTTGTTGACATCAAAAGGCAACATCCCCTTTCAACAGTTTTCAGTGACTGCTCTGAAAGTATTTGCCTATGAAGAAATCTTTGTCCTCTATCTGAATTTTCATTTGCCCTCAGTAATTTCAGCACATGACCAAACTAATTGGCTATGCAGTCATGCGACATCATCCTGTTCAATACGTGCTCCTAGACTGACTAGAATCACCTATATGACTGATCTAAGAAGCACTGCCTTCACTCTCAACTGACTTTGTTTGACCTCAGTGTCATTATTATGTCAACCAACCTTCTCCAACCTGGTGCCCTCCAGTCTAGATGTGTTGGACTACAACTCCTATAATCCCCCAGCCAGCATAGGGCCAACTTTCATTTCAGAGAAGCTCTCAGGGCCCACTTTCCAGTGGTAGCAGGGCCAAAGCAAAAGGGGTACGGTCAAAAATATCTGCATATTTTACTTTACAGCTCTCACTGCCAGTAACTAAGCCTTAGGAGAGGTGTTTCAACCTTTTAGGATGGGAGGGAAACTATACAAAAGCTAGGAAACCACCAAATGTTTGGTTGTTGGAGAAAAGGGGGTGGGGACTAGGGAAGGGGGCATGGCCATCTCGCAAACCCTGGAAGGCCAGATTAGGACCCCAGATCTGAGGTGCTGCATCCATGTTCTACCCAAGGAGGACTGGGACTGAATTTCTTTCTGTGAGGGGAGTTAAGGATTTCTGTATCCAACAAAGTGACGAAACCATAATATTTTATATATGGATTAACACTTTGTGCCTTACCCTTGTCAAAATAACATAAACTAGACATAAATAGCTTTGCCATGTCACAGATAATCACATTGTATCAATTTCTCATCAATAGTTACTGTTTATGACTGCCGTTTTAAAAGCATGCATCTTTCCTTATTTTTCTTAATAGATATTAAACAATGCTTGAACAACCAGCTCCTTGAATACATAAAATGTGAGACAGAAAAGATGACAGAAACATAGATGGGAGAAATCTACATAATTTCTGATGGAGAACATTTTTATTAAAACCGACAGCTTGTCATCTTTGACAAAACCCAAGTGTTGAACATTCTGGGTGCTGTACTTCAAAAAGTGTTTAGAAAACCACATGGATGGAAGAGATATTTATTATCCTGTTGATCTTGGGAAGTGTTTTATTCTCCAAGCCAATTTCATCTAATCAGTCTTGATTTGCAATAACAAAATCCATTTCTTAACTTGTCTATATCACACACTAAACAAGATTTTTAAAAAGTAAAGCTGCATTTTTGCCCCTAGATAAATCCAAATTTATTTTCCTCTTTGCTGTTTGTAACAATGAAGAGAAGATGGAAAAACTATCCAACCACCAGCTGAACAAAATAATACATGCCAAATGACACTGTTTAGATTTCTCTTGTTTTTATAAGAACCTGGGGACAGTATTCTGGCCCTCGTTTCATCCACAGCTTAGGGATGAAGGGAGGTTGGAAAGAGATTGAGATAGAAAGGGCGGAGAGGGACAAAGAACTCCCCCTCTCTCAACAGCCACTGGTACAGCCAATTGAGCAGCAGAATAGGGATGTCAGAGAAATCCACAATGGAATCAAATGAGCTAGGGTTTCTATGAATCCAACCCACAGATTCCACAGTGGACTAGCTTTTCCAGAGTTGCATGAATTCTATGGACTTCCTGACTGTTTTTTTTTTCTTTCTGGAATTTTACACAAATGCAATCATAGAAAAATATATAAAATAAAAAAATCAGCCCCAAATGTGCATTTTCCCAATAGGCTAAAGCAGGAAAATGCACATTTCAGGGGAACTTGCACATTCTTGCAAGCGTGAATTTGCACAAACGCGGATTTGCCCAAATTTGGGAAACTGGGAAAAATCCAATTTTGTCAATGAGCAGATGATGGAATGAACAGCACTTGACAATTTGTGAAATGCAGACGGAACAGATTTCACAAAACCCATACATCCCTACAGCAGAGAGACACAGGTGAGAGAGACAGCAGGAAAGGGACCCACCACCACAGCATCTGCTGTTTAGCCCAGCAACCAATGTTTCAGGTCTGAGGGTTTGGGAGTTCATGGGCTATGGGGCTCACAGTGAGAGAAGCAATTATAAATATATGTAGGGTGCAATTCTATGCATATTTAGACAGAAAAAATGGCCTACGACTCACAGGATGCCCCAGCCAGCCACACGCTGGGAATTGCAGGCCTTTTTTCTGTCTAAATATGTATAGGAATGTGCCTTTAGAGTGCTTACAACATTTTTCTGAAAGTTTGATTGTAATTGCCAGTCCCAGTCTCAACTGAGCCTGGGAGAGCTTTGCCCTTCTCTCCTTTGCTTCCCCAGAGCTAGGGATGCTGGAGAAATTCTAGACCGACTAAAATGAGCTAGGAATTCTAAGAATCTAACCTGCGGAATCTGCTGCGGCGGCCCCCTCAGGCAGTGCAGAGTCCGTGGACTTTTGGATTATTTTTTTACTTTCCCGAAATTTACGCCTATATATTCATAGGAAAATACGTAAGTTTCTGCTGAGGAAACATTGAATGGAATGGGGGACAATACACTAAATGTTACGTACTGAAGTAAATTATGTAAATACTTGCATAAATACTTACATCATTATTTGCAGATTTTTCTGCATGACAAAAAAAATAATCCACATCTGTCTGTGGGAGGACGACGGAACAAAGGGCACCTGACAATCCACGAAACAAAGACCATCCACGAAACAAGGAATTTACACAATCCGTACATCCCTACCCAGAGCTCCTCCGCTGTCTGTCAGCCAGATGAGCTGTTCTAAGCATGACGACTTCCCAAAGCCCGTATCCTGGCTCAAGTTTGGTGAGCGTCACCAGCATCCCTACTCTTTTGAAACTGGGGGGGGGGGATTCAAAACTGATATAGTGTGAGAGACTGAATCCAAAGCTTACAAGATGGTCAGAATCTCTCTGTGCAGAATGTGCTTGCATGATGAATTATACTTAGGCATGTGCTTGAAGAACTACCAATAATATGACTCCAACAAAACATTGAACTGTTAAGAGTTGAGAGAGAGAGAGAGAGAGAGAGAGAGAGAGAGAGAAACAGAAGTTGTTAAAGACGAATTATCAGGAGCCCTACTAACTTTCACTCAGTGGGTGCCCTCAGGGCTGGAATTTGGGGCAAGGGATGCTGGGGAAATTTGAGATGGACTAAAATGAGTTCAGATTTCTAAGAATCTGACCTGTGGAATCCGCTGCAGACTGGCCTCCTCAGTCCGTGCAGAGTCCATGGACTTTCAGATCTTTTTTTTTTTTTTTACTTTCTCAAAATGTACGCAAATTTATTTGTAGGAAAATATGGAAGTTTCTGCTGAGATTGGAAAATATGTGCAGGGAAAAGTTGAATAGAACGGGGGACAATATGCTAAATGTTACATACTAACGTAAATTATGTGAATTGTTGCAAACTCTTACAGAATTATTTGCGTGTTTTTCCACACAACAAAAGGAGAAATTCAAATCCAGCTGTGAACAGACGCTGGAATGAATGACAACACACAATCCTCGAAACACACATGGGATGGATTTCACAAAATCCAGACATCCCTACTTGGGGCAAAAGTCCAGGGCGCCTCTCAGCAGGAGGGGCCCAAAATGGACCACAGCTGATTCACCACACATTGAAGTGAATGAAGTAGCATACACTGCCATCTAAACAGGATCCCCACCACCTCTCTAAGACCATTAACTACAGAATCTAAAATTATCTAACTACCCTACTGCTTTCACTCTACCTTTCTTGACTAGGTTGGCCATTTTCTTTTTCTTTTCTTTTTTTCCTGGCAGGGTTCTTATAAACTTTTAAAATGATTTTTAAGTTTAGCTTTAACATTGCCAAGTGTTGCTGTAACATGGCTACCCAGCAGCCAGAGAAATTTGTAATAATGAATATGATCATGTGCAAGGTTTTTAATGTTATCCATTAGCCTGTGTAATACCAAAGATTAAAATAAAACTTTACAGGCCATAGCAATAAAATAAGAAAAAGTCTGGTTAGGTACCTTCCTATGCAATTGTTCACATACATTATTAATTTTTTAAAAAAGCATTTGAATATTGCCCAGCAAAATTAGCTAAAACTGAGAATATTTTTAGGACTGTAACATTAAAAATATTTTATCTGACTCTGAGCTTTTCTGCCTTGGCAGTCACACTGTTATTTTTTTTTTAATATGGGTGAGGTTATTCTCCAGAAGGTTTAAAAGTATCATATTTGATTTTCACTTAGCTCATGGTTTTATGTTATTACCATCTAAATTAGGTTGATAGAAATTAGAAGGACAGATGGCTCCTTTAACCAGATGCCAAACCGTTAACACTTGCACAAATTCTTATCAGCTGTACCTGTCACTGCCAGCTTTCAAGATGGTTTTTGCTAGCAAGGTTTGTAGAGTTTTCCTCTCCTGGATGCACAGAATATTTTGAATACCCAGCTGCTTTGACACAGACCTTTCTAAATGACACCAGTATGATGGGACTCCAAGAGAAAAACCAGCACTGAAGGCTGACTATGGAGTAGGGAAAACCTTTATTGTTAAGAGCCACATTCCCTTGGGAGTAATCTCCGGGGGGGGGGGGGACAGGTGGGGCCAGAGTTAAAAGCCACTCTCTCTGCCACCCCATTTTCTCTGCCACGCAACCCTCTCTCCCCTATTTCTCCCAGTGGGCTGCCAGCCAAGGGACAGATAACTCTTGCCAGAGCTCTGAACTGATAAATTCCAGAAGGGTTTTGAAACTGAGTTAAGGGCTAAATGGGGCCCTGGGGCCATAGGTTGCCCATGCTTGATCTAAGGAGGAAAAATTTGGTAGCAATGGCAATTTTTAAGCTGCTGATACTGACCCCAGTACTGCGTGCATCCTTGGTAGTATTGTTTTCATACATACAGTTAAGTGTCCTACTTCTCAGATTAGAAAAGAGAGCAAACAAAAAAGGTTAATTAAATCAATAAACAACTTTTCAAACTATAAAGTGGAATTTAATTTAGAGATACAATATCCTATGCTCAGGTGCTGGGAGCCGGGCCAGCTCTCTGTTCCAGGACAGTGGCAGCTATTGGTGCTGCTATACAGGTGCTGGGAAAAAGACCCTATGTGGCAGCTCCATCATTTTAGGGGGCATTTCAGCTTGGAAAAGGGTTTGAGGCCACTCTCAGCTTCTAACAATGTACCTGCTTGGAAGGATCTCAGTGCCACTAGAGTTGGCACAAGGAAATTACAGCAGTGCAAGCTGGATAGCCCTGTTCCATTTGCTGGGAGAGACAGGAACAAGCAGTACTTGCACCACTGAGGATTAGGTCAGGACATTAAGCTAGTTATTAGCTTTGTCTTAGCGTATAGAAAAGTAGGTGCTACCCACTTCCTAATACTTGCCAACTCCTTCTCAGATTGAGGGACTGTCCTGGCTAGGGCTTGGCCTAGTTGAGTGGAGGGGAAGCAGCTAGTCAACTGGGCTCTTGAGCAGGCTCTGGTAGAAGGAAGCTAAACTGGCAAAGCAAGGGTCGCATTCAGTCAGCATTTATGCTGGGTAAATAAGAGAGGACAATGGCAGAACATTGGACAGCACTCTGCAGGACTTGCAAAGCTGAGTGGCTCTGCAGGGCAGGAGCTGTTGTTCTAGCAAGAGACTAATAGCAACTGAGGGCTTAAGTAGGCTGTTCAACTCAGGTCCCTCAGAAGCTCCACCTCCCACTAGGTACTGACTGCAGTTTTAAAGGGCCCATGTTCATTTCTGTAGCTTTGAGCTCCTATGCAGCTGAGAGACCCAAGAGTCTTTGGGAGAGCCATTCTTGAAGACTGAGGTTTATGGGAAGGCCAAGTTCTTGGGTCTGGGAGATGCATCAGGGGCTCCTGAGGGTCCTCCCTGGAGTGGGGTGACCATTATCTCATTGGGCTCAGGTACTCTTTGTGGTGATGCCAAGCTTCCAGACTTAGGGCCATGACACAGACTCATGTTTTTAACAGATGTGTGGCAGAAGAACATTGAACAGCAGCTGTTTCTCTCATAGTGGGAGAGAAGAAGAGGCTGCACGCGAGAAGAGAGGTTGCACCTGCAGGTTCTCTCCATGCATGGCCGGTTCCAGATCTGGAGGGCCCTTGGGCAAGGCGCCATCAGTGGTTCCCCCTCCTTCGGTATGGGCCCACCTCTTCCTTGCTGCCATTGTCTCCAGTCACTCCCGCTGTTGCTCTGCCTTATCCCTGTTGCCTGTTTGCTTGCCAAGGAGAAAGCTGGCAAGCGAGTGAGCAAGCAGGTGGCAGATGCTCCTCCTCCTCCTTGCTGCCACAGTTCACCCTCTCTGGACCAGGGGAAAAGGGCAGGCAAAGAAGCAAGTGCCAATAGTGATAAGCAGGAGGAGGAAGAGGGCTCTTGGCACTGGGCAGAGGTGTGAGCCTTGGCAAATGCTCAGCTTTGCCAATCTGTGATGCCAGCACTGTCCCCATGTCATACAGCTGCAAAAGACAAAAGCGAATTGCCTACTCCTCCATGTATAGGCTGGGCTCAACACCAAACCAAGGGATGTCATTCTGCTCTGGAGACTGAATTATGAAACTGGTGTAATGGCACAGCCCTATTCATGTTTAGACAGCAAAAATCCTACAACTCCCAGCATTCCCCTTGCTGGTCTGGGCGTTGTAAGATTTTTTACTTTCTAAACATACGTAAGATTGTGCCCTAGATTAGTTTTAATTTAATACCTTTTTTTCACTAAGGGATCAACACATCTTCATTGTAAAACAAATAACCCATGATAGTATGAACATCACGAGGCTTCCACCTCGCCAGGACCTATTTCCCCCAAAAGATCCCTAGGGTTGGCTCCCCTGCATCCCAGAGAGGTTACCTTGCCATCTTTGGACTCTGGCCATGAGGACACTCGCATGCCACAACCACTCCCACGCCACAACAACTCCCACAGTGCTGCAGTGCTAAAACAGGCCAGGCCCCTTCAAGAGACAAAGCCTCAGACAGTGTGGAGGCAGAACCAATGGGCCTAAATGCAGCCATACTGGTTTTTAAGGCTCAGTCTTGATCTGCTCCTTGTTGGGGCAACATCCGGACAGCCCTGTCTGGCCTCCAGTCCAACTTGGAGCTTTCTGTGGTGCTGATCTCTTCCTGACTTGCTCCCTGAGAAACATGACCCCTGCTAAAGGTCTGACCCATAGCAGAACCCTGCAACGCAGGCTACAGTATGCTGTTGTTTATTTGTTCAGTCACTTCCAACTCTTCGTGACTTCATGGACCAGCCCATGCCAGAGCTTCCTGTCAGCCGTCGCCACCCCCAGCTCCCCCAAGGTCAAGTCCATCACCTCCAGAATATCATCCATCCATCTTGCCCTTGGTCGGCCCCTCTTCCTTTTGCCTTCCACTTTCCCTGGCATCAGCATCTTCTCCAGGGTATCCTGTCTTCTCATTATGTGGCCAAAGTACTTCAGTTTTGCCTTTAATATCATTCCCTCAAGTGAGCAGTCTGGCTTTATTTCCTGGAGTATGGACTGGTTTGATCTTCTTGCAGTCCAAGGCACTCTCAAAATTCGCCCCCAGCACCACAGTTCACAGTTCACAGGCTACAGTATATAGCCCTGAAAGAACCCATGGCCTGAAATGATACAAAATGTTAGACCATCCTTCCCCATTCTGGCACCCTTCAGATGTGTTGGACTACAATATCCATCAATGCCAGCCAGCATGGCCAATGACCATACTGGTTCGGGATGGTGAGCATTGTAGTCCAACAACATCTGCAGGATGCCAGGATAGGGAAGGCTGAGTTAGACCTATGAAATTAGATATGTTTAATAACAAATATATATATATATATATATATATATATATATATATATATATATATATATGTTGTTGTTGTTCAGTCGTTCAGTCGTGTCCGACTCTTCGTGACCCCATGGACCATAGCACGCCAGGCCTTCCTGTCCTGCGCTCTCTCCCAGAGAGTGCTCAAGTTCATATTCATTGCATCCGTGATGCTATCTAGCCATCTCATCCTCTGCCGTCCCCTTCTCCTTTGCATTAGGTGGCCAAAATATTTGAGCTTCAGCTTCACTATCTGTCCTTCCAATGAGCACTCAGGGCTGATTTCCTTTAGGATTGACTGATCTGACCTCCTTGCAGTCCAGGGGACTCGTAAGAGTCTTCTCCAGCACCACAGTTCGAAAGCATCAATTCTTCGGCGCTCAGCCTTCCTTATAGTCCAGCTCTCAGAGCCATATGTTGCTACTGGGAAAACCATAGCTTTGATTATATGAATCTTTGTCGGCAAGGTGATGTCTCTGCTTCTTACTATGCTGTCTAGGTTTGCCATAGCTTTCCTCCCTAGGAGCAAGCGTCTTTTGATTTCATGGCTACAGTCACCGTCTGCGGTGATCTTGGAGCCCAAGAAAATAAAATCTGTCACTGCTTCCATTGCTTCCCCTTCTATATGCCAGGAAGTGATGGGGCTAGATGCCATGATCTTTGTTTTTTTAATGTTGAGTTTCAAACCAGCTTTTGCACTCTCCATTTTCACCCTCAACAAGGGGCTCTTTAGTTCCTCTTCACTTTCTGACATTAGGGTGGTATCGTCTGCGTATCTGAGGTTGTTGATAATTCTCCCGGCAATCTTAATTCTGACCTGTGATTCATCCAACCCGGCGTTTCTCCTGATGTACTCTGCATATAAGTTAAATAAGGAGGGTGAGAATATGCAGCCTTGTCGTACTCCTTTCCCAATTTTGAACCAATCGGTTGTTCCATGTCTGGTTCTTACTGTTGCTTCTTGTCCCTTGTACAGGTTTCTCAGGAGACAGGTAAGGTGGTCTGGTACTCCCATCACTTTAAGAATTTGCCACAGTTTGTTGTGATCCACACAATCAAAGGCTTTCGCGTAGTCAATGAAGCAGAAACAGACATTTTTCTGGCATTCTCTTGCTTTCTCCATGATCCACCGAATGTTGGTGATTTGATCTCTAGTTCCTCTGCCTCTTCGAAACCCAGCTTGTACTTCCGGTAGTTCTCGGTTCGCATACTGCTGAAGCCTAGCTTGTAGGATTTTGAGCATCACCTTGCTGGCATGTGAAATGAGCGCAATTGTGTGGTAGTTTGAACACTCTTTGGCATTGCCTTTCTTTGGAATTGGAATGTAAACTGACCTTCTCCAGTCCTGTAGCCACTGTTGAGTGTTCCAAATGTGTTGGCATATTGAGTGCAGCACTTTGACAGCATCATCTTTTAGGATTTTAAATAGCTCAGCTGGAATACTGTCATCTCTGCTAGCTTTGTTGTTACTAATGCTTCCTAAGGCCCACTTGACTTCACTCTCTAGGATGTCCGGCTCAAGTTCAGTGACTGCACTATCATGGCTATCAGGGACATTCAGATTTTTCCTGTATAGTTCTTCTGTGTATTCTTTCCACCTCTTCTTAATCTCATCTGCTTCTGTTAGGTCCCTGCCTTCTTTGTCCTTTATCATGCCCATCTTTGCACAAAACGTTCCCTTGAGATCTCCAATTTTCTTGAAAAGATCTCTAGTCTTTCCCATTCTGTTGTTTTCCTCTATTTCTTTGCACTGTTCATTTAAGAAGGCCTTCTTGTCTCTCCTTGCTATTGTCTGGAACTCTGCATTCAGGCGGATATATCTTCCCCTTTCTCCCTTGCTTTTCGCTTCCCTTTTTTCCTCAGCTACTTGTAAAGCTTCATCAGACAACCACATTGCTTTCTTGCATTTCTTTTTCTTTGGGATGGATTTCGTTGCTGCCTCCTGAACAATGTTACGGACCTCCGTCCATAGTTCCTCAGGCACTCTGTCTATCAGGTCTAATCCCTGAAATCTATTCCTCACCTCCACTGTATATTCATAAGGGATATGATTTAGGTCATACCTGAATGGTTTAGTGGTTTTCCCTACGTTCTTCAATTTAAGCCGACATTTTGCAAAAAGCAGCTCATGATCTGAGTCACAGTCAGCTCCAGGTCTTGTTTTTACTGACTGTATGGAGCTTCTGCATCTTTGGCTGCAAAGTACATAATCCATCTGATTTCGATATTGACCATCTGGTGATGTCCATGTGTAGAGTCGCCTCTTGTGCTGTTGGAAAAGAGTGTTTGCTATGATCAGCGTGTTCTCTTGGCAAAACTCTATAAGGGGAAAAAAGGCGGGGTATAAATGCAATAAATAAATAAATAAATAAGCCTTTGCCCTGCTTCATTTTGTACACCAAGGCCATGCTTGCCTGTTATCCCAGTGATTTCTTGACTTCCTACTTTAGCATTCCAATCCCCTATGATGAAGAGGACATCTTTTTTTGGTGTTCGTTCTACAAGGTGTTGTAGGTCTTCATAGAACCGATCAACCTCAGCTTCTTCAGCCTCAGTGGTTGGGGCATAGACTTGAATTACTGTGATATTGAATGGTTTTGCCTTGGATTCGTACTGAGATCATTCTGTCATTTTTGAGATTGTACCCCAGTACTGCTTTTCCCACCCTTTTATTGACTATGAGTGCTACTCCATTTCTTCTAAGGGATTCTTGCCCACAGTAGTAGATCTGATGGTCACCTGAATTAAATTCACCCATGCTTGTCCATTTTAGTTTGCTGATTCCCAAGATGTCGATGTTCAGTCTTGCCATCTCATATTTGACCACCTCCAGCTTACCTTGATTAATTGATCTTACATTCCAGGTTCCTAAACAATATTGTTCTTTACAGCATCAGATTTTCTTTTCACCACCAGACACATCCACAGCTGAGTGTCCTTTCGGCTTTGGCCCAGCCGCTTCACTCTTTCTGGCGCTACTTGGAAATTCCCTCTGCTCTTCCCCAGTAGTACATTGGACACCTTCTGACCTGAGGGGCTCATCTTCCGGTGTCATATCTTTTAGCCTTGTCACACACACACACACACACACACACACACACCTTAATCTGCCTCAGTTTCCTCTGCATTTCTGTTGAACCTGCTTTCTTCAGGCTGCAGCTTTGCATTCTTCAACCCTCTGCCTGCCTGCTTCAAGCTGCCAGTTTTGCAGCCTATTCACTATAACTCCCACCAACGTCATAAACGTAAATGTACTGAGCTGTTCACATCAATCTAGCCAATGCTTTTCTTATTCCACTACAAAGAAAGCTGCTGGGTTTTAATATCACCAGTTTTACGAAGGACACTCATTAAACAGAGTTCACTATGGAAGCTGCCTGAACGATTAAACTGGGCTCTTTCAAGGATTTTGACCAATGATTTCTTTATAAATAGATGTCCTAATGGTGACTGCCAATGGGGACTCTGATGTCAGTGGGGCTGTGAATCCTCTGGGTTTCAGTCAGAACCAGTCAGAATTCTAAAGGAGCTATCCCAAGTGCTGAACCCTGTCCCCAAATTGGGTTCAGCACCCTACATATCTCCTTTAGAGTTCTGACTGAAACCCAGAGTGGATTTACAGGTACACTGACATCAGGACCACCAGCCTCCACTGGTGACTGATGGTACAGTACAGACAAACCAGTAGGTTGATTTCCCCCACCCTCACGGACTGATATTAGGAAAACTCATATATCCCCCCCCCCGAAGCAAAATACATATGCAGAATACATTCATATTATGTTTCTTGTTATGCAGGAGAAGGACAGCATGTCTCCTGGATGGCAGCACTTAAGAAGATAACACCATTAAGTGTTAGCCTGCATGGGTCATAGAATCAACATTACTTCATATGCAAGTCCTGCTGCAAGGACTAGTGCAGTTGATTAGGATAAATCATAGCTTAATGCACACATCTCTACAGCCGCCTTATTGTAAGTAACTGCGTATAATCAATACCATGTTTCGGTAACTAGAGTTGCCACAGCTTTATAACCCCATGCATTTTAAATACACTTATTTCTTAGCTCTTTGGATCACTTTGCTGGTAACCACTGAGGTAATGAAGCAACTGATGTTGGCTAACAGACTGACGGAGGTGGGGGAAAAGGTTTAGTGCCCATTTTTCCTCATTTGAAAAAGCCTCTTAAATTGCTTACAACTCATCAAAAAAAACTCCTTGGTGCTATGCATGGCAGATAATTTATAATGCTTGAAGCCAATGGTACTGATGCTATTTGAAGTGACTGTATGTACCAGTGGAGGCTGGTGGCTCCAATGTCAGTGGGGCAGTGAATCCCCTCCGGGTTTCAGTCAGAACCAGTCAGAACTCTAAAGAGTTCCTCTATTGGCATGACTGCAAGCCTCACTAGCACCTCATTCCTTGCCAGAGTGAGGAGGGTCCATCCATTACCTTGGTGCTCTGGCTGATGAGGTCACCACTAGCAAAAAAAAGTGCTGCACTCCCCTGTATTCCTCCTCTACTACACCACTACTTGAAGCATAAGGTTTTGGAGTTCAATTCATGGAGAGAAAAGTGCAGCACAGTTCTCCCAGGGCTCTATTATGACTCTCCCCCACCAACTGCCTCAGCATGTGGTCACTGCTGCCCTTCCATGCATGCCAATAGTGATTTACTATCAGCAAAGACACAGGGACAGGCCCACATGTGAACAGTTTTTATGCACCAGGGGTTGGCATCACAGGGCACCTACTGAGGCCCATGCGCCAGTAGGGGGCCCACTGCCAACCCTGGGAGCCATCTGCTCCTGCTATTCCTCCTTGCTGTGGCAAACTGTTTGTCTGCCTTCTGAGTGAGCAAGCAACGACTAGAGTGAGGAGAAGAAACAGTAGCCTCCTCATACTTTGTCCTCTTCCCTTTGGGACGTGGTGCAGACTGGGCCTAGAGGGAGAGGCAAGAGAATGCACAGTGGCAACTGTGGTGAGGTGGTGGTGGTGGGTTCACTCAGGGAGGTGGAACTCACTGAAAGTACCTTGCTCAAGGGCCCCCCAAACCCTGGGACCAGCTCCGGTATGCTCATAGCATCTGTTGATACAGTCTGCTGAATACACATAGATCAGGATGGGGCTTTCTACTGCAAGCCCACTCACCCACCACCACCACGAACAACATGCATACAGCCAGTGAAATGGCTATAAGATAATACATAAAATGTGCTATAGTATTTTTAGGATTGCCTTTTTTTTTCCAAAAGAAGTTCTCCCTTCCAAATTTTGCAATGTAATTAATGACAGCTGCAGCATTTAAAAGAAGTCCATTTAAGAGGGAATTAGACTTGTATGCAAAGAAAGACAGTGATGTTACCAGTGTCAACATTTTACAAGCTTAAGAAGGGCATTTATGTAAGAAAGCATCCCCTGTATGTTCCTGTGCATGTGATAAATAATGCAAAGTCCCTGTGTGTGATAAAATATGCATTCAGTATATTATACATGAATTGAGCTTTAACTATGGGCAAAATTGTTAACACACAGGTAGTTGTGGAAGCAAAGTTCAGCTATTTGAAATCCTGTCATGAAAATGGGGACCAAGGAAGAAAATATTCAGCCTCATTTACTGATCTGTTAATTAAGAATTCATAATGCAAAACAACTGGCTAGCTTGGGTATTTGTCAAGCTATGCTTAAGGCTGCAGTCCTATACTCGGGAGTAAGTCCGACTGAGCTCCATGGGACTTCCCAGTAAACATGCATAGGATTGCACTGTAAATGAAGCAAGGATTGATTGAGAACAATTAGGGTAAGGTGGAGGGCACAGAATGAAGACAAAAAGCATTAAGAGATTTAAAAAAAAAAATACTAGGGACACGTGTATATTCTGGCCTTGTACTGAAGTATGTTATCCAAAATATTTAAATCTTACAAGGACTCTAATAGAGATGTATGGCTGAAAAGAGGCAACATGAAAGGGAAAAGAAAGAGAAAATTGCATCAGACTAGAGATGGGTCAGTGTCGCCAAATCAACCCTTATCTTTTACCAACTCAGCAAGCTGGAGCAGCTAAGGAAATGATTGGGATGTCATTTAGGCCAGCCAGACCCTGTTTTAAAGATTCAGTTCTGCTACTTCTAAATATTCTTACTAAATTAGTTCATGTAATATGAACTTCAAACAACACTGCATAACAGAGGGATAAATCTATTAAAACAAACCAAGAGGGGTCAAACAAGTGAACTAGGCATTATAGTCCAGAGGAAAGGAAACATTCAATAATTACCAAAGCCAACATTGGGACCTGAAATATTTTTTTGGCAACCTGCTCCTTTCCCTCCCTAGGGGGGTGGGTGAAAGAATATTGGCACCTACACAGTGATTGACTGTGCAGCCTGATCATTTGCCAAGCATTATTAAAAGCTCCCTGATATCACTCCAGTGCATTGCCCTTTACAAGCCATCAGCCATCAATTCAAGCCGTCAAACGTGATTACCAGCATTCTTTCTGACGCCACTTCTAAGCCATTAGTCTGATCGAAAAGCGGTGTCTTTGTTCCCAAGCGTACATAAATCTACCATACTACCACAGCTTCCACATTACATGGCAACTCATTATATGCCAGAGTAGCATTTACAGTGTTAATGCTCCGCAAGCTGACATTTGTCATGGCAATGTTATATTAAGGTGGGGTGGTCTAATATCTGAGGAAAGTTCACCATGTTGCAGCTCATTTACTGCCATGGGTTTTAAACCTGGGAGACTTGGGTTCAACTCCAAATGCAGATGGGTGGCTTGAAAATGCTGGCTCTCATCCCATGTACAGGGCAGGTATGCCATTGGAAAAGAGGGGCAAATGACTACTTGGGCCCATAACAAGCTATATGGTGCATGAGAGAGAATTCTTATGGAAGCCCAAAATATGTGTAAAAACAAGAAGCATATTAGCTCTCTGCAGATGTTGAAAATCAATGTGCAAGCAGGAATCGGGGCTGAGCCGGTTAGCTATGCCCAACATCATGTACCTAAGGATGTGTGAACCAGCAAACGTCAAGCTCACTGCGGTTCTCTGAATTCTACCATGAAGCTCGATCTAACTTGTGATCATATCAGATTGTGAGCATTATTTTTTTCTTTTCACACAAAAGTGTGCGTGTTTTTCCAAACATACACATCAATTGTATGCATTTTTGATATGTACACACTTTTTCTCCCATTGATTAAAGCATGTTTGTGCACTTTTTTCAAAAGCACATTTTTTCATGCATATTTTTCAAATATATTCTTTCTTCCTCTGCAAATTACATCATGACCTTGGCAATGTAGGACTTTGACCGCAGATTGCATTTGGTTCTGTGTTCAGTTTGGGGGGGGGGGTGAACTGGGTAAATTTTGGTAAAAAATGAACTGAAATTAATTTCTTATACATCCCTACATGTGCCTGGCCACCTGTGTCCAACATCTGCGTACTGAGGTGGACATCAATGACAAAGAACCTTTGCAAGTAGAGTAGTACATGTGACAACTCCCCTTTTGCAGAGGTCTCCATCAATGCATGGGCATTGGGGGCAGTACCAGCCAGGCCTGTAACATCAGGGGTATGTCTAGCATGCATATCCTACTCCAAGTTCACATGTTGATTTTCAGCTCATGAGCCCATGACTGAAAAGGGCTCATGTCTCCCCCATTCTCATATATGTACATCATCAACCAACACAATATGTACCCATAAAACCTGATTTACACAGATTGAGTGGGCATGGGAATTAAGTGAAGAAGTGGCAGTTGGAGCACATTAAAATAAAACTGGAGCCCTGAGGGGTTTCTGCCTCCCCTAGCACTGGGAAGGAAACTCTCATCACTCTAGGAGCCTTGTGCCAGCCCTGAAATGCTATGTGTTTTGCCTGCACTGCCAGAATATGGCTTGACAATCTCAAGCTGTCATCTGTGCTGTTTTCATTTTCCCAAACAATGTTGTATCTCCTGCAACATCCCATGTGTGTAGTCTAAAATGTCACTTCAAAATCCTAAAATCTCTCATAGTATTTAAACATATACACTTCGAAATTTACATGAGTTACAAACTTGTGTACATTGTATATGCCAGCTTTATTGAAGAACTCTTCATTTGCATTGTGTCAATAACTGCAATTCTAAAGATACATTTTCAGTAAATCTCTTTTCTGGGCTAAACTACATCCTACATTAAATGTGTAGCATGTCACTGGTCCACTCTTTTTAAAAATTTAAATCGGGGCCATGGCATGTAAGTAGGGGAGGGGTTACACCTTCCCACTCAGCTCCTTTCTTCCCTAAATCCCACTCCAGAGGGCCTAAAAAGTGAGGGGAAACTCAATCAGTTATTCCTCCAAACAATAATGGCTGTTATCAAACCCCAGTGATCATACAAAATGAAATATCCCTATAATTTTGAGAAAAGGATAGATGGATTTATGTTTATCATTTTCTATTATTGTGTATAATTTTAGTTTCTGTGCAAATGTTCCTTTTTATTTATTAAAATATTTATATATAGTGAATTCCATAGTTTGAATTTATATCCTTTGCTCTTCAAGCTGGTGGATAGCAAATCAGTAATATTAGCCCACTGTGAATTTCACTGAAGATCTTTAAAATATATCTTGCCTGCGAAGAAAATACCTGAGTCATTTCAGCTTGATTGAAAATGTTTACAAAGTAGTTCATTGAAATGATTCAGCTTTTTACATTTATCTATTTTTACACAAAGCAGCATTTCTATACACCTCTGTTTAGTGAAATCCTAATGTAACGTCCCACAGAATATTATTCCTATTACTTTTAAGTTGAAGTGTTAGTAATTAGCTCCAAATTATATTTGTTCTATATTAGCTAATTAATAATATCAGAAGTGCCTCTCCCAAGTGGACAGTGAATGCATTTTGTTTGATAGCATGGCCTATGTCATGTGTTTGGAACAATCTGTGATTATATGGAGTCCGAAGAGATACGATCCAGCATTATTGCTTTGCAAGTCATTATTCTGACCCCAGAATTATCCATATATATTAAATAAAAATCGTATTGTAGGCGCACTGTAAATATTTCATATTGTTGCGGGCTTACTGATGAAAATTGACCTCAGAACAGCTCAATCTTCAGCCTAGTAGTTATTAGTAAAAATACGCCTTTCATTAACCAATAATAGTGGATTAAAGTAGTCTTGGGATGAAGACAAATATGGCATTGTAAGAATGGTGGAAGTGATCTGAACACATTTTTATTGCATTCCAAGGCTTTTCTCTTCAGGGCAGAAAATGTGTGCGCAAACCACTTCCACCACGTTTAACAAATAATGTCTGTCTTAATCTTCAGTCTAAAAATCCACCTGAAAGTGGGTACCTAAAGTCACATCTATCCACTGAACACCAGAGTAGGCTCTGAAAAGAACCATTTGGGCAGTCTGAATTTGCCCAGAGAAACAGAAAGAGAAAACTATTCTAAGCTTTTTGAGTTTAGGTCTCCAGAGCTACTGCTGTTGTATTTAAGGATTGATATTGCTTTGGAACTACTACTGCCTATCTTTGTGCTTGCTCAACCTATAGGAAACAGTCTCTTTGGTCTGATCAGGGCTAGCACCAGGAGTCGGCATCACTGGGCATCTGCCAGCACCCACAACCCAGCAGGGGCCCAATTGCCAATGCCTCATGGCCTTGTGATTCTCCCTCCTTGGTGTCACTGCCCATTTCACCTCTCCTCCCCAAAGAAGTGAGCAGTGACAAGAGTAAAGAGAAGGAGCAGCAGCAGCAGTAGCAGCAGCAACCTCCACTCACCCTGCCCTTTCCCAGTGGAAGGTGGTGAGCATTGGGCCAGACGGAACAGGGCAGATGAAGGGACAGCAGCAACAGTGTTGGAGGGGGAGTGGGGCTACCTGGGAATGGGGTCCCACTTAGGTCACTTTGCCCAAGCCCCCCACCCTCACCAAAACTAGGAGCTGACATTGGGTCTGATCCAGTAGGGTTCTTATGTTCTTACTTTTTACAGAAACATTTACCTTAAATGACATAGAACACAGTAAATGACAATGCTACAGATGTTTCATGTGATCTGTCATTATCTCTATAGCATTGTCTTAAATTTGTTGCATGGTCAAAACTTCCCAACATGGAGTATGGAAAGTGATTTAGGCTGCGGTGCTAAACACACTTACTTCTGAATAAACGTGCACACAACTGCACTGTGCATGCATAGGACAGCACTGCACAATAAGCAGTCACTGAGAAGTTAAGCACAGACAGAATGGTTTTATTTCTCTCTCTCTCTCTCTCTCTCTCACACACACACAGAGAGAGAGAGAGAGAGAGAGAATGTGATCAGAGTCTTGGCAACTAACTAAGAATGTTTCTTTGGAACATCTCATTTACAGCATAAAAAGCAGTTTTGTTACAGTTGCTATAATTCCAAACATTAGTTCATTGGGCAGTAGGGATGGGCAAATTCATCCCATCCTGTGCTGCGCTGTGCTGCCCCACCTGCTGCCACCTGACCCTGTTCATGGCATGCGCCAAACCGCTGGGTGGTCAGCAGGCTACCAGCGAGCAGCGCACAGCCTCCTGCTCCTCCACCAAGCTGCCATCTAGTCAGACCATTTACACCTGTAATTTTGCATGGATAGGTGTCTTTATGGCCGCCATTTGTGCAGAATCATGATTCACAGAAAATGCCAAGCTGCCATTTTGCGCAAAATGGTGGCTCGGCAGAGCAGCGGGGACTGCAATGCTTACTTGACCTGGCGTGCACTGAGTTGGGCAAGTGCGGGGTTCTGCCGACTGGCGTCTTAGGGGCCAAGCTGGTGGGAACCTGCCAAGCTCAAGCCCAAAACAGGATGCTCGCGACATCCCTATTGAGCAGTATCCAACAAGGTACAACTGCTAATGTAAATTATGTTGTGCTAACATAAACTACCTCTAGTGCAACACCAATAGCATTAGCTAGTGTGCCGAGTTTCCCCAGAAAACGGAGTGCACCAGCTAACACTATTGGCATTGCGCTACAGGCAGTTTATGGTGGCGTGGCATAATCTATGTTAGCAGTTGCCAATTTAATATAATGGAAATCCACTGAAATGAGTGGAGCTTTCCTATCAGGTTAGTTAGGCTGAAATCCTATACACGCTTACTTGCAAGTAAGCATCATTTAATTCAGTGGAGTTTAATTTTCAGTAGACATTATAGGATTGTTCTGTTAGTTATTCTTACTTATTTTATTATTACATTTATATCCCGTCTTTTTTCCTCTTGCAAGGAACCCAAGGTGGCTTTCATAATTCCCCTCCTCTCCATTTTATCCTCAACAACCCTGAAAGGTGGGTTAGGCTGAGAGTCAATGACTGCCCCCAAAGTCACCCAGTGAGATTCATGGCTGAGTGGAGACTAGAACCTGGATCTCGCAAGTTCTAGACCAATGGTCTAACCACTACACCTCACTGGCTCTATTTTATATGTTTATGATGTGTGATTATGCTGTTCAGTCATCACCTTCTTTCTTATATAAGGGGCAGATGTCTCTGCATCACATAGATTGCATGGGCATGTTTGCATGGCAAACATTAGCTGTTCCTTCAGCCTTGTCCAACCTAAGCATAGTATGCATATTTTCACTGAGCCACTATAGGGTGCATGTGCTGTACCCCACCTTTTGTCATGAGTATTGTCATGTCCCCTAGTTCTGAGGGTCCACATTAGTCTTCCCAAGGAAGACTAAAATTCAGAACCCAGAACAGACAGTGAGCACCGAGCTGCAGTCTGCTTCCCCTGAGCCTCACACTAGGACAGATATTGTTTCTATGTGTCCCTTCCTTATGAACCATAAAAGAAGCAAGTCCCTTCACATTTAAGGCAGTTTCATATGGTGGACAGTTTGTAAGTTCCTGTGACAGGAGGCTCCTGAGTGATCCCATTAGCATTTAGGTTATGCTTTTGGTATATGACCACTGCAGTTCCTTGCCTTTTCTAGAACTATGTATTCATAGTGGAGCCTAAGGCCCCTTTTCAGCTTTACAGTATGCAGACATGCGTATACTCTGGCATGTGTATATTAGGACTGTGAATGGATCCCCCAATCCAACTCAGAGGCTGCTTCGGGGCTTCCGAGGAAGCCCTGACTCAGCTCGGGCTGATGCGGGGGCGGGGGGGATGACTGACTCACTTCAGTCTACGAAGCCAAAGCAGGATTCAGACATACAAATCCTGCTTCGCCCCCCACAACATGCTGCCCAGCCCTCAGCTGCTTACATGGGCCCTTGTTCCATGGGGAGGGGGAGTGCCGCCACCAGGGAGCTGCCACCGGCACTGCTGGGCAGAGCCACCACTGCCAGGGCTTCTGGGGGAGTTGCTGCCACCATGGGAGCCGCTGCCAGGGGAACCACCCCTGCCACCAGCTACTAGGCCCTCTGGATGTGTAGCAGGAGCCATCTTGTTTTTCTGGAGGGGGAAGCCATTTTTTAAAACGGCTCCAACCCCTCCAGAACAACAAGATGGCTGCTGGTGCACATCCAGAGGACCCAAGTAAGGAGCTGGGGTCTGGGTGGCAGCAGTGGCACTGGCATAACGGCTGGGCTTCTGGATCACTCTGAAGTGCACTGAAGTGTACTTCTGAGTGACCTGCTTTGCTTGGGGCCACTTCAGGTCTCCTACGCTTCACCTCAGAGGTGATCCAGAGTGCTCTGCTTCGACTCAGAGCTCGGGCTTCGGGAGAAGGTGCTGTACAGACCTAGTGTATATATTATTTTTGGTTTGGCAAGTTCCGTGAATTTGTGCCTGAAATGGTAGCGATAGCGCAGTGTCCTATGTTGGCAACAGATGTGAGAAGTCTGGACTGAAGTACATGCGTGCGTGTATATAAGCCATATATATATATATATATATATATATATATATTCATACCTTTTTTTCACACCAGACAACTGAAGAAAACCTTAGGTTGAAACACATTTGATCATTTATAGTATTGAAGGATATTATTGCACAACTCTTCTATTGTCTATGACTGTATGTTTGTAGCCTGTGTAGATAAAGCAACATTATCAGACTTTGGGGATATTATTTATCTTCACCAGTTTGCTTATCCTAATTGGCTTATTGCTTTTTGGTTTGGGGTTGGGATATATTTCCTGTTTGGTCAGCCTTGAAAACTCAACCAAGCAAGAATATAAGATATGCACTTGAAAAAAGGCAGAACTCTTTCACCCTGTGATCCTACTCTCTCCCTCTGTGTGGCAAGAGGGGGAGGTATCAGGCTGGCCACTGTGAAAAGTGAGATGCTGGTTTAGATGGGCCATTTTGGTCTAGCCCAGTAGAACTCTTCATATTTGGTAGGTATGGTGGGGGCAGTTTAGAATACAGCACCTACTTCTGTGTACTGCAGCAAAAATAGTACACTGTGTGCTAGAGTCATGTGGATGGTCCTTAGGCCCAATTCATGTGTGCTGCATAGGTGGCCATTTGAATCAGATCTATGAGGGTGTACTCCACTTAGTAAACTGTTTATATGTGTGTCTCCCAATATTGCTTTGGTATCATTATTTTAACTATGCTAACAAGCTTGCATTGACCCAATTAAAATGGATAATCACTCAAACCATGTCAAGGGCCAGCCATACGGAGAGGTTTCCATGTGGGGCTGTATCCATGTAATCCCAATTCAAAAGCCACCCACATGGTTGGTTGCATGCACGAACCAACATGGTCTGTTCTGAACCCTGGCACAGGGAAACCAGATTTATGTTTTCCTTAGAGGGAGTAAAATGTCTCCCCACCTCATATTTAGAGAGGCTTACTGGGACTAACTTTGACAACCTTACAGTGAATTCTCTACGAATTAGAGAAGTCCACATTCTGTATGTATTAGGCAACTTTTCCTCTTAAAAAAACTTTCTGAAGGTAACTGATGAGGCTCTTTACATATCATATTATTTAAACAGAAAGATGCTGGGAGGAGGTGGGCACATTTGCAAAATACCCTCAAAACTAGTAAAAAAGTAGGTTAGATTTGAGTTGAGGCAATGGGTAAGGAGTGCTGTCATCTAATAAGGTCTGTTCTTAGTAATTACAGTGACACAATCTGATCAGTGAGGACTAAGTATCTTCATCTGAAAGGGATCCGATGAAATTAGTGCTGATGTAATAAGTACCATTTGTCACTATTAGAGAGAGAGAGGTGTTGACAGGCCTCTGCTGTTGCTATAGCAACCCTTGCAGTTCAGCATCTCTTTGTGTGGGTTTAAACTGTAACAAGTCATAATAGTCTAGAAGCTAAAGAAGATATTGTCAAGGTAACTTAATTACACTCCTTTTCTAAGTTGGGTCATTTAAGGCCACCTAATGCCACCAGAGCCACATCACAGATCTTTGAAATTTGCAAATATCAAAGGACTTTACAGTGGCCTCTGAATTAAATCCTGACTAAGCTTATAAAAAACACTCTCGAGAGATAGCAGATCTCCAAGTTGCTGTGTTGTCAACATTCACACTAAGGGAACATTGCAAGCAGAATATGGTCTGATAATAATCATAACTTGTTGTCTAGATTATGCAATGCAACAGATGCTAGAAAAGAAATTACTTAGATCCAACTAGATAGCCTTTGGAAATGCACATTATCTCACTTCTTGAGAGGATCAGGACAAAAACCATGTTGGTGAGGACTGTCTGTGATAGCCAATCTCCTTCAGACTTCCCTACTCTTGCTTTAAAAGAAAACCTACACAACACACTAGCAGATGTGCCTGTTAATTACAATTCATCACATACATAAGCAGTTTCATCTATCTGATCCAGAAACTACTCAGCCAGTTTTTAACAACATCTCATTCAACAGCGCATGTTCTACAGGCCACACTTTTATGGCTTAATTTAACGCAAGTTAGGGAGTAATCCTATGGCTGCTAGGCAGCGGCTTGATGGCTATAGGATATGCTGTTTTCTGGGAACCAACCTCAGAGCCTGTGCTCCGAGGTCGGTTCCAGGAGAACTGACCTCCCCCTGCTTCTGCGCTGCCTCAGAGGCAGTGAGGAACAGCCCCATCCTCCGCACTCACAAGAGGAGCGCGGAGCAGCCAAAAGGGGGATGGCTGGGGGCATTCCAGGGTGGGGAGGGTGGAAGTGCCTGTACGACACATCCAATGTGTCATACAACAGCCTCCTCCCCAGCGCAGCCCTCCCATGGCTAGACACCCACAATTGGCTGTCTAGCCGGAAGTGCAGGGCAGGAGAAGTGCAGAGGGAAAGATCCCCTCCGTGCTTCTCCTGCCCTGCTTTGGATAGGCGGTCGCCTCTGAGTTCAGAGGCAGCCACCTATCTGAATAGGTTTGCACCCTCCCTTGCTTACTTTGGAATTCAAATTCTCAGGTCTCTGTTAACACTCAGGTACCTTAGCCCTAGACTGCCCATCCCCTACTACATCGGGGTTATCTAAGGCAAAGGCATCCAGAGAAACCATGACACTTTCCCCTGGCCAAGCCAACTGTGTCATCAAATGTATCAGCCAATGACACTGAGAGATATGGGGCAGACAGTGAGGTCAGAGGTCAAGGAATAAATCACCTGAGTGAAGAGGAGTGCAGCAATGTTGGGGAACATTCAAAGACACTTGAATGTATATTTTCTACCATTTATCACAGTAAGATACCTCACAGAGGGCCACCTGCAACCTCAGTGTATGGACATAATCAATGCTTGTAGTCAATGGGTATAATGCCTAGAATGTACGGAGTGTTTTACAAGAAGATATAATAAACAAAAGCATGGGGTAATGAATGGTTAAGAATATACTTGTGCCATATTCAGACTTAAGGTTGTATAAACATAATTTGATGTCACTCTCCAACACTGCAGTTCACAGCATACCTGACATCCAGAAGTAAAATAGTGGACACAGTGGACAGTTTCCAGGAGCACACTAACACTAATGTAAATGATATTTCACTAGCACAAACTATCTTTAGTACAACACCAACAGCGCTTGCTGGCACAATGAGTTTTCCAGGGAAACTCATCACACCAGCAAGCACTATTGATTTTGTGCTAGAGATAGTCTATGAAAGCACAATGTCATCTACGTTAGTGTAGCACAGCACTGGATACTACCCAGTATCCCCCACAGTATGGCTCCAAACCTGGCAATTCCATCACTACTACCACCCTGCCCACCAAAGCAAGGCGAAAGAGAATTTGTGCTGCTGGCACCGGAGCACGGCAAGTGCAAATGCCCCACTAAGGCCACAGACATATTTGACTCGGTAGCTCTTCTGAGTAAGTATGCACAGCATTAGGCCACATTACACTTGTGTGTTTTTAAGTCATCAAATTCCCAAGTGCTTTTGAGAATGCTGTATCCTCAGAACAAAACTTATTTCATTGAGGAAAGCCTGTGCATAACAAAAGAGAAAGAAAGGTATATTGATCATGCAAAAGAAAGAAAGGCAAGGAAAAGAAAAGAAAAAGAAAAAAGAGAGCAGATCATTCAGAAAGGCCCTCAGGGTTCAAACTAGCATTGGTGATACTTGCATCTTATCTGATGAAACAAAGCATGAAGAGTTGGTAACTGGTGGAACATGCTCTTCCAGACTTACCACAAATATTACCAGAGAAGCAGTAGGAGGGTTTGCACATAACACTAAACCATGGTGTAGTATTCTGGGCCTTTGTGGGGGACTAACTGCCATGAGCCCTTTACATGTGTGCTCTGACTCCTTTCTCTTCTGGCATGGCTGTGATGACATCGGAAGCTTCCACTTCCATTTTAGATTAACCACAGTTTAGCGTTACATCTGAACCCTGAACTGTGGTTACTCTTAACTATGGTTTGCTGAAAAAAGCCAACATCTTCAACTATGGTTTGGTTAGCTTGTTTCCAACTAATCATAGTTAAGATTAACCACAGATTGTCAGGTTTAGATTACATGGAACACTGTGGTTAATCTAAAACAGAAGCAAAAGCTTTCAAACTTCTCCTTGCAGCATTGCCAAAGGAAGAGGGAGAGGACCGCACAAGCCCAAGGCTCATCTAGATCGATAATGATAAATGGTGGTTTAGTGTACTTTGATCCAAACCAGCCCATTGTAGACTACACATATTTTAGATGATAGTATACCAATATTAGAAGACTGAGAGAGGTGAATCATCGTAACATAGCTGTGGCATGGTTTCATAAATATTGTTACCCTATAATCCTTTTGCTCTACTTTATTCAGTTTTCAGAGCACGAACACAATTCTTTGTTCTGCTGGCCACTCTCTGAAGTGAGAAGTAGAAAATTTGTATTTAGCTGGGGATGGAAAGTTTTAAATGCCAACATGAAATACAACTTTTTATCCAATGTTCACAGTCAGTAAAGTTAGCCAAAGTACAATCCATAAATAACCATCTGTGGGTGGAAACATCGTGGAAGTCAACTTACCTGCAGCAATTGTTTATTCCTTCCTGAATGTTAAGCAAGTAATCTGGCAAAGTGCCACATTTTATTTCATTAAAACATAATCTCCCAAAATATCAAGTTAAATCATAACTGTCAAGGCTACTGGTTTGCAATTTACTCTTCTATCATCATCATTAGGCAATTACTGCTGAAATGTAAGCTAACATGGAGACCAGTGAGGCAGATCTATCTTGCTAAAGAAAGCTTGGCTGTCTGAGTTGCTCTCATGGACTCAGCTGCTGTGATGTCATGGAATGCTCAACAAATATTCTAACTGTTGAGGGAATTGACCTGTTAACAGCTTAATTGTTTGTAAAAGGGGACAGTAAAATGACTTCACACATGGTATAAGGACAGGACAAGCTATGTGCTGTTGCCAGGAAGTGGAACAGCAAAAATGGGCCTCTGGTCTGAACCAGCAAGGCTCCTCTTGTGTTCATATATAAATAATATACACAGAAAAGTTCCAATGAAATATTTGCAAGTAAGTAAATTTGGAACATTTATTAGTGTCATTTAGTAAAACCAACAGCACTGAGTACTTCATTTGGCAAACATTCACTGACACGTTTACATGGGAGGTAAATCACAGAAAACATAACCCATTAGATTTACAAGCAGGGAAGGGTACATTATCACCTTATTCTACTATTTGCAGGCTGCTAATGACACACATAGGTTTGTTGTTTGAGTTATTCACAGTTGTAAGCGTTTTGCACTTCAAGTGACAGAAAAACTGCTGGAGAAACTCTCAACTTGCAAACCGAACATTTCTGTTCATTAAAGATACATCAAATAAACAGCAAGTAAATGTGTAGGTGTATACACTGCAGACGAGCTGAAGTAGTTTTAAAGAGGGAAGTTGATCAGGAGGATTCTAGCTGCTGATGTTGCTGTGAGTCTGGAATGGACTGTGTGATTGCTTCTGCACCCATATAATGCCTACTTGAAAGTTGAACACTTACAGATAACAAGTGGGGACCGAAAACATGTTTCTCTTCACAGGCAATGAAGAGGGGTATTCCACACATTTTTCCCCTTTCCCCCTTACAATTCCTCTCCCTGGTCCAACAGTGGAAGCAAGCCTCCACACACATATCAATTGCTGCACCAGGAACCAGAGGTGTAAATTGGGTGCACATCCAAATGTGCATTTGAGTGCAGATGATGTCTGTCCACACTGCACTATTGTCTTTGGAATGAATACTGAGGCATGCATCCAAATGCACATCCCAGTAAGCTTAGGGGTGTACATGATGCACGTCAAAGTATGCGTTCCATTAAAACCAATGCAGTGTGAATGGACCACATCCATGCTATGAACCCCAAGCAAAGCAGTTACACTTCCAGGCCCAGCTCTATGGAACCTACTGTAGAGAGAGAGCCACTGCCTCAGCTACCCCAGTGAAGGGAGCACCCAGCCTAGGCAGGGGGGCTACAGTGAGTCTCCCTGGAGAGAGCTGCAGCTGCTTCGCTCCTTCTGCTCCAGCTGAGAAGCACCCAACTTGAAAAGAATGGCTGCAGTGGTGGTGGAAGTGGTGGTTTCCACAGCCACTCCAATGCAGCCAAGTCTGGGAGAGATCAGCAATAGGCCTTCCTCTCGTGCCAGCTCAAGCAGTGGGATCTAATGATGGCTGTCGAGTCCGCACCATGAGTTTTCTCTCCGCTTCAGCCCTAGGGTCATTGTGGAGGCTTGTGCTAGGCTGATGTGTGGAGGGCTCAAGAAAGCTTCTTGACAGCGGACAGATCTAAGTACTGTGTCCTCAGCTTTCATTGCTCAGGGTTAGAGTGTGCCTTCTTCACCCTGTGGTGTTGGAATGCCACCCCCTGCCACCGCCATCCTCAAATACCAGCATTCTAGCAGGAGGTGGGGGAGGCCAACGGAGAGACTGCTTTCTTTGCAAAGGCAAATGTCCCTGAATACTCATTCATGAAAGCAGAACCTTGTACTTGAACTTCAGTTGCAGAAAGCTGGGATTATCATTACTCCGTGCTTTCGACAAAGGACAAGTGAAAGCAAAGAATATGAATGTTCAAGAAAAAAAAAGTTGGTGGATAAGACTGGCTTCCAAATTGAAAAGAAAGTAAAATATTTGGGAGTCCTTTTGACAAATATGAATTGTATGCTTTTTCAAAATAACTATGTTAAAGTGTGGAATGAAATTAAACAAGACCTATTAAAATGGGAAAAATTACAACTATCACTTTTGGGAATAATTGCAATGATCAAAAAGAATGTATTACCTAGAATGTTATTTTTGTTTCAAATGATACCCATTATTACATCGGATTTACCTTTTAAGCAGTGGCAGAGAGATATAACAAAGTTTATATGGTAAGCAAAAAAACCAAGAGTTAAAATAAAAATTTTACAAGATGCAAAGGAAACAGGTGGCTTGGGATTACCAGATTTTAAAACCTATTTTTCTGCCTGCTGCTTGATGTGGATGAAGGAATGGGTGACATTGAAAAACAGAAGACTTTTAGAACTAGAAGGACATGAATTGAGATATGGGTGGCATGGTTATTTGTGGTATGATAAAACAAAAGTGAATGTAGATTTTAATAATCACTACATAAGAAGGGCTGTATTAAGAATTTGGAATAAATATAAATTAAGGTTCTATCAAAAAATACCACGTTGGATATCTGCACAAGAAGCAATGCATAGAAGAGAATTTGATAGTATGCATAATTGGATAAGATATAATGATTTACTGGTAATGTCACAAGGGGAATATAAATTAAAATCAAGGGAAAGCTTATTGGAAGCAGGTCATGTATGTCAGTGGTTTTCATATTTGCAACTTAAAGAAAGTTTTAAAATAGATGAGAAAAATGGTGGAGTTGAACAAACAGAATCTGAGTTTGAAACAGCACTGTGTACAAATAATGAACATGTTATTGCTAAACTGTATAAATTACTGTTACGGTATGAGACAGAGGATGAACAAGTAAAAGATTGTATGATAAAATGGGCACAAAATGTTGGTCATAATATATCAATGGAAGAGTGGGAAAATATGTGAGGAAAAGATTTAAAATTTACTTTATGTACAAGTCTTTAAAAAGAACTTTTATAAGATGATGTATAGATGATGTCACCATTTAAATTGTCTAAAATGTGTAAAGGTGTTTCTGGAAAATGTTGGAAATGTGAAGACCAAGAGGGAACGTTTTATCATTTATGGTGGACTTGTAAAAAAGCTAAAACATTTTGGAAACAAATACAGTCTTTAGCTCAAAGAATATTAAAGACTACTATAGAACTAAAGCCAGAAACTTTTTTATTGGGACTAACAGATAAACATTTAAAAGAGAAGGGGGGAACCCTCTTTCTCTACATGGCAATGGCTACAAGGTTATTGTATGCACAAAAGTGGAAGACTGAAACCATACCAACTGTGAGCAAGTGGATCATGAAAATGATGGAACTAGCAGAGATGGCAAAACTTACTATTATAATTCAAGAAGGGTCAACAACTAAATTTATGTTAGATTGGAAACCTTTTATGGAATTTGTACAAGAAATAGAGAAAAATTATATCTATGTGTGTGGATTTTGAACTTTGAGAAGGTTCTATTAATTTTGTTGTTGTTAAAATTAGGAGAAAGGAGATAATGGTTGGATCTACACTTACCGCCTTTTTTCGCTTCCAGTGAGGTTTCACCGCCCGCCTTTCACACTACGCAGTAGCCGCCTTGAATTGGAACTGGAATTTCTAGGGATGGTGGAGAATTCCGCCATGGATTCCGGTGAGGCCGGATTCTTTAGAATCCAGCCCCCAGAATCCGTGGCAGAACGGCCTCCTGCCCATCGCCCCCCCCCCCCCGCGGAATCCCCCGGGACGGTACTTACCTGGGGCGGATTCGGTGGTGGTGGCGGCGGCGGCGGCTGGTCTCCTGGCCAGCTGCGGCCGGGCTGCTGCCGCCGCCATTGCTGTCCTCGCCTGCAGCCGTGATAGGGTACGTAAGAATTTACATAGCCTATCATGGCTCGGTAAAAAAAAAAACACACACACACAGCATACGCAACTGGCGGCGGCTACAGCAGCCGCCATTTGCATTCCCTATTTTTCGCCAATTTATCTTACGTAAATATTTAAGATAAAATCGGCAAAAAATAGGGAACACAAATGGCGACCGCCGTAGCCGCCACCATTTGCGTGCGCTGGGGTTTTTTTGTTTTTTGTTTTACCCAGCCGTGATAGGCTACGTAAATTCTTACGTACCCTATCACGGCTGCAAGCCAGGATGGCAATGGCGGCGGCAGCAGCCCGGCCGCGGCCGGCCAGGAGACCAGCCGCCGCTGGAGCCGCCGCCGCCACCACGCTGCTGGAGTCGCCGCCGCCACGCCACTGGAGCCGCCGCCGTGATGTTTTTTTTACTAATTCAGGCATGATCTTCCAAGCTTTGAAGTTGTGAAGCTCTGAAGATCATGCCTCAATTAGAAAAAAAAAACATCGTGGAGAAGCCCTGATTCTGCAAGGATAACACCTTAATTTAAAAAAAACCATCCGGAACGGGGGATAGGAGGGGGTAAAACTTAATCTCATTTGAAGGGATAGAACAACCCCCTGCTCAATGCAGGAAGCCTGATTCCCAGGTGGTCACCCATCTAACTACTGACCGGGGCCGACCCCACTTAGCATCCGAGATCAGACAAGCGCGTGCAGGAAAACAGCAGGAAAACAGCACAGCGCTCGATTGTGAACCGAGCTCACGCATTCGATGAAGCACTACAATGGGGGAAATGGGTTAGTGTGAATAATCACGTTTTAATGCGAGAGCGTTTAACCCGATGGAACACCAAATTCATTGCGATTGCGGGTGCAATGTAGATCGGCCCAATGTCTATGAACTCAATGTATGATATACAACTAAGATAGGGATGGGGGAGAATTTCTCCCTGAAACTTCGGGGGGCCGAGTGCCAACGTATTCGGGCCCCCAAAGTAGTTTTGGGGAGAAATTCTCCGCCCCCCCGCCCCCCGCCCCCCCCGGGATGGGACTTACCTTTCCCAAATGTCCCTCCCAGCGGCGGGTCCTGGCAGTGGTTCGGCAGGTCTTCGACAGGGGCAGAGGCGGCAGCCAGTCTTTCGACCGGCTGCCGCCGCCGCCATTCCAATAAAAGTAAAAAAAAAAAAAACGCCCCCGTGATAGGCTACGTGACGATTAACGTAGCCTATCACAGCTAGATTTGCAAAGTCAGCCGTGATAGGCTACGTAAATCGTCACGTAGCCTATCACGGGTGACTTTAAAAAAAAAAAAAAAGCGCATACGGCTAATGGTGGCCCCCATAGCTATTTGCGTTGCCCTTATTTTCGCAGTAGTCTACGTAAAGATTTACGTAGACTACAGCGACCAAATAAGGAACGCGAATGGCGGCTCCCTATGGGGGCCGCCATTTGCGTACGCGCTTTTTTTTTTTTAAGTCACCCGTGATAGGCTACGTGACGATTAACGTAGCCTATCACGGCTGACTTTGCGGATCTAGCCGTGATAGGCTACGTTAATCGTCACGTAGCCTATCACGGGGGCATTTTTTTTTTTACTTTTTATTTCGCGGCCGGGCGAGGCGAGGCGCCTCCTCCCCGGCCTGAATTTCGGCCGGGCAAGGCGGGAAGCTTCCCCCCCGGCCTGAATTTCGGCCGGGCGAGGCGGGAAGCCTCCTCCCCCGGCCTGAACTTTGGGGGGAGCAGCGAAGCGCCTCCCCCCCACCGCGAAGCAAGCTGCGAGACCAGGTAAGTAGCTTTCGTGCACCCCTAAACTAAGACAAGAACTAGAGAATAATAATAATAAGCATTTGTTGTATAAGGGGAGCCAAAGATAGATATCTTACAACCTTAAGAGATATTTTAGTGTATGTGTATTGTTGTGTTTCTGTTATTGTTGTGTTTTGTTTTTCTTTAAAACACACACACACACAAAAACAGGGGAAAAAAAACAAAGGACAAATGAAGGGTGTTTCAGACTAGATACATCCTTGCTTTTTATCTGTCCACACAGTTCACACACACACACACACACACACACACCAGTAATACACCATCACTAGGTATTTTGAGCAACCTTTGGTTGTAACTGGCCTGCTGAGACTGATCAGGTAATGAGATTGTGAAATATGAGTGTCATAAAGGAAAAGACTAGAAAGAGAATGGTCAGCATATCATGGGCATGGGACCTTCAAACAACTCTGTTTGAGGGACAAGCCACAGGGCAGTACTGAATCATAGAATAGTAGGTTTGGAAGGGGCCTACAAGACCATCGAGTCCAACCCCCTGCTCAATGCAGGAATCCAAGTCAGAGCATTCCTGACAAATGGCTGTCCAGCCTCGTCTTGAAGGCCTCCAGTGTGGGAGAGCCCACCACCTCCCTAGGTAAGCACATCCTTTCAATTTAGGACAGGGTGTTGAACTTCTTCACCCCAAGGGGCCAAATTCCACTTCAGAGAAGCACCCAAGGGCCGCATGTCCAGTGATGGCTGGGGCCAAAAGCAAAAGGGGTGGGCCAAAACACCACCATGTTGCAGCTTCAAGCTCTTATTGCCAGTAAGCCAGTCTTATCAGAGGCACTTCAACCTTTCAGAATGGGGGGAAACTCCAGAAAAGCTGGGGCACCACCAACCCAATGGTGGTTGGGGAAAGGGGTTAGGCCCAGGGGAAGGGGACATGTCTATCTGTGGACCCCATGGAGAAATGGCTCAGGATCTCGGGTGGGCTGGATTTGGCCCCTGAAGTTCTGCACCCCTGATTTAGAAGGTCTCCAATATCCCCAGTTAAAGTATCTCAGGCGGAAGGGCTGGTTTAAAACCTCTCTCTTACTCCCTGGAGAGCTGCTACCAGTCTGAGCAGGCAGAATCCTGGGGTCAACAGCCAGTCAAACAAACAACAGAGTGGCATGGTTTACTGGAGGCACTGTTAACTCTGTCACCATCCCAAATCCAGGCTCGAAGGCAGCGAGAATGGTATGAATTGAGAATGATGAAATGTAACGATGAAGCACTACGCTAACCCTTTTGGGGGGAAAGTTCACAAAAGAGTCTCACATGCTCAAACCCCCATTGAAGAGATCTAAAAGAGAGCGGTACTGTTTAATTGTCTACATGCTGCGACTGCTGATCCCTACAATCATGCCGCTGACAGTTTATCAGGTGCAGCATCCCAATTCCATGGGAAGCAGGGATAAATCACAGGAAGCATGCCCAGGCGATGTCATCTTCCTCTCCAGCTCAATTAGCAAACAACTGTCTTTTCCTCTCAGCGTGCTCCTTTTATCATGTCTTCTCATGTTTCTCTGCCAGTTTTCTTCTCCTTTGTGCATTAGCAGTTGTGCTGAATGCTAATGAAGAAACGGCTTAGCGGAACTGCACGAAGTTCTTTTCATGATTTCTTGGGTCCATAAAAAGACCTGACCAGGAAATGGTCGAGAATCACGTCAACTTGGATGCAGCTGACAAGACCAGGTTTGTTTCATGAGAAAGCTCCCCTTTCACCCTAAAACCTTACAAATGACACCAGCAACCATTTAATCTCTCCATAATGAGGTTGTTTTGCTGCTAATAAAATAAATCCAAATAAAAGGAAAACACATAAGGACACAGGAGCTGCCTTATACTGAGTCAGACCATGGTCCAGATAGCCCAGTACTCTACACTAGCCTTCCCCAACTTGGTGCCTTCCAGATGTCTTGGACTACAACTCTCAGCATTCCTAACCATTGCCATGCTGGCTGCGGTCGATGGGAGTTGAAGTCCAAAACATCTGGAGGGCACTAGGTTGGGGAAGGCTGCTCTATACTAACTGGCACCTGTTCTCCAGGGTTTCAGACAGAGGTCTTTCACATCACTTTTCTTTTCTTTATACTGGAAATGATAGGCAGGGCCGGCCCTACCTTTAGGCAGAGTGACGTGGCTGCCTTAAGCGGCTGATTTGAGGTTCATAAAATGGCAGCAAATTGTTAGTTGTCATTTTACTGTGAGGGAGGGGGAGAGGAATTTGTGGTATTTACTGCCTCTGATTCCAAAATAACTGGCTTTGCTCTTGGCAGCAGCAGAGAGGGGACCGTCTGCTGCTATGCCTCAGGCAGCAAAAAGTCTTGGGCTGCCCCTGATGGCAGGGAATGAACCAGAAAACATCGCATCCAGAGCATGAGCTCTTCCACCGAGCTGTGGCCTTTCCCAAAGTACCTGTCTTCAGAACAAAGGCTTGGATCAAGGTGTCCTTCTGTATGTGGAAGGTGTCTTCCACTCACAAAGGGGCTGTTTTACACCTCATGGCAAAGCATAGCATGAGAAAAGTGAAGCTAAACCCAAAGAGGCACTTCTGCTTGCACAAGAGCTTGTGCAACCTCTTTCTCAGCTGGAAGTATGAGAATAGCTAACTAACTGGCCTTTTCTAGCACTGCACAGCCTCTTGCACAAATGTTTATGGAACAGCACTAGCAATTATTTTTCTCCTCCTCCTCAAGTTTCTTTGGATCCACCCCATAGGGTTTTGTTCTGTGTGTGTGTGTGTGCGCGCGTGTGTTCATATTTGCTTCTCAGAAGTCTGCAGCAATTAAAGATCAACAGCAGTGTTTTACTTCGCTTGCAGCGCTGAAAGCTGCAATTTGATTTCATTTGCAGAGTACAATGTGTTGCTTTCCAGCAGGAGGAAAATTGTGCTGCAGAAATAATGACATCATGAGGCCTCCTAGGGAAGCCTGGGGCTTTAAAGGAGCAGGAGTGGAACAGAGAAAGTCAACAGTGATATTTGCAAGTTAACTAAATAATAAAGCTCATACACACAAAGTAAGCACAAGTATACTCAAACTGCATGCAGGCGAACACTTCTGACACATCTCAGTTCTGTAAGTTTCACATCCTTCTCATAGATTTTATATATTTGTGGGATGGACCAGGAGATTTTGCCTGTTGGATCATTACTGCCACACCTCAGTTCAGTTTAGACGTGGTAGGAAACCAAGATTCCCCACTACAAAAATGAGCCACAGTGAGTGTGTTCCCCCTCTTCCTCTTTCACACCCATGAGGTGGGACCACTTGCAGTTTTGACAAACCACAGTTCCTTGTGACATTCGAACTTCATGGCTAAAGCAGGATCTGAAACCAGAGTCTGATCCTGATTTGTTCCAATTAACCATGGTTTAAACCAGGGGGGTTGAACTTCTTTCAACCAGAGGGCCAAATTCCATTTTGGAGAATTTCTTGGGGGCCGCATTTGAGTGGTGGGAGGAGCTGAAGGCAAAAGGGAGCTGGGCCACAGTCAAAAAGGCCAGGGCCAAAAAATACCAAAACTACCAGCACATTTTTGCTTAAAGTTCTTCCTGCCAGTAACTAAGCCTTAGGAGAGGCATTTCAACCTTTAGAGTGGAGGAAAAACTGCACAAAAGCCAGGACACCAGCAAATGATTGGTGGTTGGGAGAAGGAGGTGAGGCCATCTGGGGAGCCATTGAGGGCAAGATTAGTACCCCAGGTGGGCCAGATTTCCCACACATACCACCACCTGAGGTTTGTCCTCCTGGTTTATCAAACCACAAGTTCCCTGAATTTGGACATGGTGAAAATAGTAGCTGGTTTAAATTCAAAAAAGGATATTTTCAATCTCCTCCTGAGTATGATGATCCCTTTTATTTATTTCATTTATTTAATAGATTTGTATACAACTTATCATATTTTAAAAAAAAATATCTAAGGCCAAGCCAGCCCAATATGAAACTTGACACACTGCTGTTGCCACCTTACCTGCTCTGTCCCAATGTTGATTTTTTAAGGGCACAAGCCTATGCACGTTTAGACAGAAAAAAGTCCTACAACTGCCAGCATTCCCTAGCCAGCCTGGCTGGAGAATGCTGGGAGTTGTGGGACTTTTTTTGCCTAAACATGCATAGGATTGTACCCTATCCTGCACAGACTCATGTGTTCTCAGTGACTCACCTTCCCTGATGTTGCACTGTCCAAAATAAACATGCACAAAAGAAATCAGTAAAAAAAAGAATTTATTTATTTATTACATTTGTATACCGCTCAATAGCTGAAGCTCGTTGGGCGGTTCACAACAATTAAAACCATAAAATACAACAGGATAAAATACAATATAAGTATTTAAAAGTTTAAAACTACAATATAAAATAAAAATAATAATCAAATAGAAATAGCAACAGTGCAAGATTTAAAACAGTGCCAGTACCAGATTTAAAGCAACAGAAACTGGAAAACTAAAATGCCTAGAAAAATAAAAAGGTCTTTGCCTGGTGACAAAAAGACCACAACGCAGGCACTGAGACTCTCTAGGAAGCTCATTCCACAACTGGGGTGCCACAAAAGAAAAGGCCCTCTTCTTAGTAGCCACCCAGCTCACTTCCTTTGGCAGGAGCTCCCAGAGAAGGACCCCTGAAGATAATCTTAAGAGTCTGGGCAGGTGTATATGGAAGGAGACCAGGCTCCTCTCCCATCCCCTGCTCCTGCCCCTGTAAAACAAAGTACCTCATCTGGCGACTGAATGAAACCTGAAAACTGGCTACACCTCTAAAAACTGGGTCAGCTGACAATCCTACCCAGAAATGATAGATAACGACAACTGCCGTAAATTGTACTCTAAATTTTTTTTAAAAAATAAAAGGCATGATCCAGCCAATGAGAGAAATGTACAAAAGTCAGTTTCTTCTGCTATTTGTTTTGGGGCTTTTAAATATTTGGATTGATGAATATCATTTTTCATCAATGTAATGACAAACATTAGAATCTTAAGATTTTATTGCCAAAATATTGACAAATTCAACACAAAATGAAGGCCTCTGTTTTAGTATAAATGCTGCTTCAACAGTGCAATGCTATACACTAAGCCCAGTGAGCCACACCCCCAGTACAGGACTTCAGGCTAACAGTGCAATCCTATACAAGTCTACTCAAAAGTAACCCCCACTGAGTTCAGTGGAACTTACTCCCAGGTAAGTGTGGACAGGATTGTAGCCAGGCAGAAAAATCCTCTGGTGGTTGTGGGGAATTTCCACGATGGAAGCCCTGCCAGATCACACTAGCCATGGCAGAAGGTGTGGGGAGGGGGGAATGGACAGATATTCCATTTTTTCTTTTCCCCAGTTGGCCTTTAAAAACACACACACCACCTTCCCATTGACACCAAAAGGAGAGGAAATACCTTTGCCAACTCCAGAGCTAGTGTGCTTTTTTGCCCTTTCTGGGGAATCCATCCCGAGACAGCCCTTTTTGCCCCTACATCCCATCACAGTCCAGCTGATGGGCTGCAGGATTTCAGCCTTAATGTACGCTTACCCACCCACCCCTTTTTAGAAGGACAAATGATGGGGCGAAATGCTGCTTTCCTCAGCTCAGCCTTCGTTTCTGTGTACACATAGCCACCAACTCCTGGTGCATTTGATGGCATTTAGTTTCCATTATGTTTGATGCAAAGCATAAAAAACTTACCTGACATTTTAAACTGGTCGTGCCATTTCAATTTTTGTCTCGGCACCTAACCACACAACAGCCCATCTTTTAATTGTACAACAAATTTTCATAGGATACTATTGAGAAATACTTCTAATTAAAAAAAAAAAAAAAACAGGCAAGTTTTGAATCATGACATTTGCAGTGCTGCTCACTGAGACTGCCAAGCGTTGAAGAGATGGTATCCTTCTCCTTTCGGATGAAAACACATTTGAAAATGGGGGGGGGGGGCACTGAGCATCAGAAAAGCAGTGCTCTGTCCTGTCATGTTGTCTTAGTGTTACATGAAATCCTGTGACATGTGACATTAACAAAGGTCACACTGACAATCTGACTGCTGCAATGCTGCCACAATGTTCACCAGCAGCAGCAAATGAATGGAAATGTTTTTCCTTCCATGCATTTTAAACAACAACTCGCTTTGCCAATTTATCCCCTTCTGAACCTCTCTGCTCCATATTTTCTCATCTTTATTTGGATCAGAGCTCCACCCCTACCTATAAAAGCACAAGCTGCATCTAGTATGGCAATGGGATGGGATTGGGGGGGGGGTGTAGATGTATATGAAAATGTTATTCATTTATTTCTTTGTTTACTCTGATTTAAAACCATTTCTACAGCTGCACACCTCAGACCATTAAATGTCTAATTCAAATGGTTTTGTGGTACTTCTGTAAAAAAGCAAATTGGCCCCAATCTTCATTTTTGCATCGTCATCAATATTTTGGGAGATCAGAAGCTCTGGTCGGCTTCCACTAATGAAATCCTTGACTGGAGCCAACACCAGCATCTTCTGCCATTTTAAAATTTAAAAGCAATGGCATTTTACAACACAGACAGAGAAGTGTGATGCAAGACATGCAGCTCCTTGGGGCTAGAGTAGATCATGACTAGCAGGGGAACAAATGCTTTCCTTATGCCTTAAGGACTAGCAAAACCAAACTTTGCTTTGTTTTACTGAGATTTTCTTCCCTTTTAAGTTCCTGTTGCTAAGTGATATTGTGACACATTTTTAAAGATTCTTGTTCATGCTCACTCTTTGGTTGCCTTACAATTATTACAGTGGCACCTGGTAGGGTCAGTAGAATAAATGTCTGTCAGCTTTTTGAATACAAGCTATTGTTCCCATAGCTCTACAATTTGTTATTTTTATTGTAATTCACATAATGTTTGTGGGCTGTTTCGTGTGTGTGTGTGTGTGTGTGTGTGTGTTGTTGTTGTTGTTTTTACTTGAAGGGTGGGGGTGGGGTGTTTAAGAGAGAAACAAACATCCTTATTGGTTTTTTTGTTCCTTGTTGTATTGAGCCGGGCGGGGCACTTAATTAGAGAAAGATGGTACCAAGTAAACACATTTGGGATGTCAATCCAATAATTTATTTCCCATATTTCAGAGAGTATTAGATGTGTACTTCTGGGTTTACAGAAAATAAAGCAAGTGAATTGAGCGAAATTATTCACCAACTCTCAAAAAAGACTAAAACTGGCTTCATCCATTCAAATTGATAGGCAGAAGGTTTAAGACACACTAAAGGAAGTACTTTTTTCAAACAATGTATCACTAACAAGTGATACATTGCCATAGGATGTTTTGAAGGATAATAGCACAAAAGGCTCTCTAAAAGCACTAGATGAATATAAGGAAGGTAGACTATCAGTACCTAACAGCCACAATAGCCTAATGCAAACCTTGAATTCTCTGAACCTAGAAAGCCTTGTAGGAAAAGGCAGGATATAAATGTAACAAACAAACAAGCAAATAAATAAAGCCCTGTTCAACCAACCAAATCTGGGGGATATTCAGTGTGGAAGGGGACTGCTAGCTCTACCGGTAATTTCCATAGGTTTCTCTAAGCCTTTACAAACAGCAAATGCAATACATGCTGTACACAAGGTTTGTATGGAGTTTTGGTTTGCTCAAAGATGGAAGAATCAAGAGCACACCAGGGCAGGAGGGAGGAGGAAGAGGGAGTGTTCAGGCTGGAATGGCAAAACCATGGTTTGCCATTACGTGGGAACCAAGCCACTGCACTGAAATGCAATAAAAACATGATTTAGACCACAGAGCTCTGCAAACACCAAAGGGTGGAGAGGGAACAGGCTTTATCCCCAGAAAGTGTTTCTAGCCACAGTTATATTTAATCTATGCATCTGTGGGTTTTTCCTAATTCCTGAAACTTTTCACCATGGCAGACCATAACTGTTAAAATAACCATCTGGAGGCTTTTATGAACAAATCAGTAAGCAGTGAGTGAAGGAGAAAGGGTACTTGAATATGAGGGGGTAATGGGTAAAATAGGATTAAGGGCACTCTCCTATGCATGTTTAGACAGAAAAAAGTCCTACAACTCCCAGCATGGCCCAGCCAGCACAGGAGTTGTATACTGGGAGTTGTAGGACTTTTTGCTGTCTAAACATGCATAGGAGAGTGCGCCTTAAGAAAATTAATGACATACAGCAAGAAGCCTGTTGGATTGCAAAGATTTGACTGTAGTTGCTGTCCTGGGGTGATTATTGAAAATATATCCTTGGCTCTGTTGTTTCAGAATTAGAACAGTAGACCAGTTGTCTTTAAATAAATATTTTAATTTATTCAGGTGCTGCAGTTTCAGAGCATTTCACAGTATATCGGGACACAACTCACTCACCTCTCTTCATGTAATTCAGATACACAGAATACAAAAATACTTGCTCTACATCACAGTAGAACATTTTTCTATTCTTGCCCAATATTTTTAAAAAGGTGAGATCACAGGCTTTATAGCAGGGTTGATGTTAGCAACAAGAGTAAAATGCCACCTTTATTAGGATCAACAGATGTTCACAGTTAGGGATGGCAGAGAATTCCGCCACAGATCTCGGTGAGGCCGAATGCCAGAGCATTCGGCCCCCCGAACTCCGTGGCGGAACGGCCTGCCACCCCCCCACCCCCCCCGCAGATCCCCCCCGGGATGAGACTTACCTGGGGCGGATCTTCCGGGTGGCGGCGGCAGTGGCTCCGGCGGCGGCAGCTGGTCTTCTGACCGGCCGCCGCCATTTCCAGTCTTGTTAAAAAAAAAAAAAAAAAAAAGACGTGATAGGCTACGTAAAGATTTATGTAGCCTATCATGGCTGGGTTTAAAAAAAAAAACACAATGTGATAGGCTACGTAAATCTTTACGTAGCCTATCATGGCTGGCTGGGTTTTAAAAAAAAATGCGTATGCAAATGGCGGCAGCTACAGCCGCCGCCATTTGCGTTCCTTATTTTTCGCCGTCTTAGTCTACATAAATATTTACATAGACTATGATGGCAAAAATGAAGGGGAACACAAATAGCATAGCGGGCGCTATTTGCGTCCCTTTTTGATTCACCGTTTTAGCCTACGTAAAGATTTACATAGGCTAAAACGGCGAATCAAAAAGGACGCAAATAGCGCCCGCTACACTATTTGCATTCCCCTTTATTTTCGCTGCCATAGTCTACGTAAATATTTACGTAGACTAAGATGGCCAAAAATAAGGAACGCAAATGGCCGCCGCCATTTGCGTACACGGTTGTTCCCCCCCCCCAGAGCCCTCCGTGGCCGGAAATCCGGCTGCGGATGGCTCTGGCCTGGGCTGGGCCTGGCCGGCTTCTCCATCGAGGATTCCAGGAGGGAGGAACGGAACGCCCCCCCCACCATCAACATAATCCGCGAAAGGTAAGTCACTTTCGTACATCCCTATTCACAGTGTGGTATGTGAGCTTTTGAGTTACACACAAGATTCTTCTTCAGGCCATACATTAAAAGGTGTGTGGGGGGGGAGTTAAGGGTGAAAAGAGCATTTCTAGAAGAACACGTGATGTTAAGCCCACTCTGCAGTTTCTTTCAGTTTGCAGGCGGTGGTAGGAGAAGCAGGCTAAGTTAAAATTGTTTTGAGCCAAGGAACCAATCATTGCAGTGTAATGGCAAAAAATCATGCAAGGCTCTATACATCATTTAATCTATCAAAAGTTTTGCTACCCTGTGTCTCTATTGCACATCATTCAACCTGGTGGAGTATTCTGCTTCGCTGAAAGAACTCCCGGAGGGATCTTGTGTAAGAAAAGCAGTTAGTGTGTGTGCATAAAATTCAGTGGAGGGAAGAAATCCTTGCATCTACTCACAGCTCTCAATTACCTCTTCAGGGCTCAAAGTCATTTGGGATATTTGCCATGTGGCTAACCAATGGCAAAAATTCAGCCTTAATTTCCTGTGAAATTGATGGATTCCCCAAACCTTGGCAAATGCTATATACTGCTTAATTGGGCCGTGTTAGATTCAACTCATTAAACGACTGCTCTCCACAATGTAGTGGCCTCCCCACCCCCACCTCCCATTGCCCCTTGCACCACAAATGCTTTCCCTTTTTTCCCCCCTGCTCCAGCCCTATGGTGCAACATTATGAATAGTCATGAGCCATTACTAAGCAAAGCTTTTTCACCTAGTTTGTTTGCAGATTAATGGCAGATTAAGCTTAGATATATAGGAAGCTATGTTTGCTGTTTGCTGAACACTGAGTGGGTTTTTTTTTACTCTACAGTGGAAAGAGAACATACATGCATGTCACTTGAATACTAACTAAAGTGCAGCTGGCATCACATGGACAAATAGCACACTGTGGCTGAAACTAGTCCTACACACATACACACACACACACACACACACAAACACACTATATGTATACCTGCCCTTATATATATAATTGCAAATTACAATTGATCATTTGCACTCTGAATTTTATTTACTTTTCAGAATCTGATTAGGTGCTAATTTATATTATCCCATGTGTGCATTTTAAGGATATATTGGTCCTGTTCACATGTAACACTAAGCTATGGTGGTTAGGCTTTTTTTGCTAACCACGGTAGCTTAGCATGTTGTGGGGGAGGGGAAGAAAACCATGTTCTCTGTGGTTAGTAAGCTATCCCTGCTAACCAACCCCCTGCAAAAGGGTTAAGGGGGCCCAGGGAGGCTTACTATGTAATCTGGTGGGCTCCCTGCTGTTTTACAGGATCCAGAGGACTTCCAGACCATGACCATAAGGTCTGCTGGCTAGAGCATCTACCACTGCGGGCAATGCTCTAGCTGCCGCTGACTTTCTCTATGGTTGCGTGGCCATTTGAGATGCAGGAGCAACCACGGGGAGACCGTTTGTGACGCTGAGGACATCAGGATCCATGCTAACCACTCCTGTAAGATTGCCAGGTAACGAAAGAGGGGAGAGGTTAGTGGAATGGGCCTGCTACCCCCTCCCCACTCCATAGTTACCCTAACCACCCTCCCCTTGTGCGTGTGTGAAGAGGTCCACTATGTAAGAAATTAGGAGTTCGTGGCATTTTGAGGGACTATGACTTTGGGAAAAGACTGTAGCTCAGTGGTAAAGCAGATGTTCTGTATGTAAAAGGTCCCAGATTCAACCCCTGGTATCTCCAATATCTGCCAGCTCATTGGACTATAAGTAGGAGCCAATGACAGCCAGTAGAATGACCTACCAAACCTGGCCTTTTGGATCGTCATGTCCAGTATCCAAGCTGACAGGTCTAACTGTGAACCACTAAGATTATAACAGCTTCACTGTAGCAACTGGAAGATATAGACTGAATAAAGGAGTTAGGCTTTAGCTAGAGTTCATTTTTTCACTCCTTGCTGGTTGTTTACAAGTGGATATTACCATTCAAAATACATTCTTATTTTTATATTAACAATACATTTTAATCTTTTCTGGAGATCTTTTACTCCAGACTTTGATCCTTCATAAAGGGATACAGTATTACTCCTCAGCCTTCAGCCTTCCCACCCTACAGCAATATGTTAAAAGTATAATCATTTTGTTAATCATGCATACATTTAAATTTACCTTGTTCAAATAAATGTATGCAATATAAACCTCAGATACAGCATTGTGAACAGTAGGGATGGCGGAAAATTCCGCCACGGATTTCAGTGAGGCCGAATGCACTGGCATTCAGCCCCCCGAAATCTGTGGCAGAATGGCCTCCCACCCTCTGCCCCCCCACGGACCCCCCCGGGACGAAGCTTACCTGGGGCGGATGTTCCGGCACCGGCACCAGCTGGTCTTTCAACCGGCTGCCATTTGCGTCTGCTGTTTGCCGTGATAGGCTATGTAAATATTTACGTATCACAGCAAGCAAAAAAACAAACAAAAACAAAATGGCGTATGCAAATGGTGGCGGCTACGGCGGCCGCCATTTGCATTCCCTATTTTTCACCGTTTTATCCTGCTATTACGGCGGGAAAAAAAGGGAATGCAAATAGCATAGTGGGCACTATTTGTGTTCCTTTTTTTTTTCACCGTAATAGCTTATGTAAATATTTATGTAGGATAAAACGGCGGGGGAAAAAGGAACGCAAATGGTGTCCACTACGCTATTTGCGTTCCCTTTTTTTCCGCCGTAATAGCCTATGTAAATATTTACGTAGGATAAAACGGCAAAAAATAGGGAACGCAAATGGCAGCCGCCATAGTCACCGCCATTTGCGTACGCTGTTTGTTTGTTTTTTGCCTTTTTTTGCCTAATTACTTATGTAGCCTATCACGGCAGACTGGCTGGATGCAAATGGCGGCCGCTACGTTGGCCGCCATTTGCGTCTGCAGCAGCCTGTCCACAGCCAGAACTCCGGCTGCAGACTACCCTGGCTGGCTGCTCCATGGATCGCCTCCCCCCCCCGTCAAGGATTCCGGGGGGAGGGACAGAGCGCCTCCCCACCACCACGAAAACATCCGCGAAAAGGTAAGTGACTTTCGTACATCCCTAGTGAACAGTAAACTAAGAGGGAAGAAAAGTGGAGGATTAAGACTTTTAATCAAAAGTTTCCAGGAAACAATCCTATATCATCTGAAAATTATCCCTTTTTAATATACCAGTCTATCATGCACTGCTAATTCTACAATATGTATTACCCAGGTAGCTCCTGCTAAAGAAGCAAGATCTTTCCACTGTTACACTATTAGACCACCAGTGAAACATTCGTTCACAAAAATTCATGCTCCAATATGTTCTTAACCACTGGTATTTAGACTGAAGTCAGCATTCTACCTTGGAAACTACATTGGACACTCAAAACTAAGTTTATTCTATCAATTGCATTTCAGAATTATTCCAATTTGATACAGTTCCACAACAAAAAATGGTATTCTCTTGCCCACATTTCCATTAACCATTATCTTCCTATCTACTATATTTGGACTCCACTATATATTCTATGCACTATTTTTGTTGTATGATTTGCAAATTAAGAACATACGTAAGAGTAAATATTCCCCTCCAATGTCTTTTTCCATTGAAACATGGACTCCCCATTTCCAAGCATTTCTCAATTCCACTGTATTCATTTCAAGATGTCCCTAAATATATGATAAGTAAATATGGCAGGCTGTCAGTGTTCCCGGCCATTCTCAATATAGTCCATATTGATGGAGGATTTCAGCCTAAGTATCCAACCCAAATACAGATCCCAGCATATATTTCAAACGTATAAATCACCATTTTATTTGGCCAGTAACATTAAAACTCTTAGTTCCCTGAAAGAACAGGATTTATTGTGGGGCCTGATCAGTTTTTCCAGATATAAAGCCTCCCCATCCATACTCAGTTTTTCCACATAACTGGCTTACCACAAATTTTATTCCAGAGTTTCCCAATAATACCACTTAGAATATATATATGCTTCCAAATCTCCTTCACAGATCACTGTCTTGTTGTGGTGAAGGGGCTTTCATAACTCAGTAAAGCCATAAGCTATGCCGTGCAGGGCCACCCAAGATGGACAGGTCATGGCAGAGAGTTCTGACAAAATGTGGTCTACTGGAGAAGGAAATGGCAACCCACTCCAGTATTCCTGCCAAGAAAACCCCATGGAACGTATTACAAGGCTAAAAGAGATGACGCCGGAAGATGAGCCCCTCAGGTCGGAAGTTGTCCAATATACTACTGGGGAAGTGCAGAGGGAATTTCCAAGTAGCGCCAGAAAGAGTGAAGCGGCTGGGCCAAAGCCGAAAGGACACTCAGTTGTGGATGTGTCTGGTGGTGAAAAGAAAATCTGGTGCTGTAAAGAACAATATTGTTTAGGAACCTGGAATGTCAGATCAATGAATCAAGGTAAGCTGGAGGTGGTCAAACATGAGATGGCAAGATTGAACATCGATATCTTGGGAATCAGCGAACTAAAATGGACAAGCATGGGTGAATTTAATTCAGGTGACCATCAGATCTACTACTGTGGGCAAGAATCCCTTAGAAGAAATGGAGTAGCACTCATAGGCAACAAAAGGGTGGGAAAAGCAGTACTGGGGTACAATCCAAAAATTATAGAATGACCTCAGTACGAATCCAAGGCAAACCATTCAACATCACAGTAATTCAAGTCTATGCCCCAACCACTGAGGCCAAAGAAGCTGAGGTTGATCAGCTGTATGAAGACCTACAACACCTTCTAGAACAAACACCAAGAACAGATGTCCTCTTCATCATAGGGGATTGGAACGCTAAAGCAGGAAGTCAAGAAATCACCGGGATAACAGGCAAGCATGGCCTTGGTGTACAAAATGAAGCAGGACAAAGGCTAATAGAGTTTTGCCAAGAGAACATGCTGATCATAGCAAACACTCTTTTCCAGCACAAGAGGCAACTCTACACATGGACATCACCAGATGGTCAATATCGAAATCAGACTGATTATGTACTTTGCAGCCAAAGATGGAGAAGCTCTATACAGTCAGTAAAAACAAGACCTGGAGCTGACTGTGGCTCAGATCATGAGCTGCTTCTTGCAAAATTTCGGCTTAAATTGAAGAACGTCGGGAAAACCACTAAACCGTTCAGGTATGACCTAAATCATATCCCTTATGAATATACAGTGGAGGTGAGGAATAGATTTCAGGGATTAGACCTGATAGACAGAGTGCCTGAGGAACTATGGACGGAGGTCCGTAACATTGTTCAGGAGGCAGCAACTCAATCCATCCCAAAGAAAAAGAAATGCAAGAAAGCCAAGTGGCTGTCTGATGAGGCTTTACAAGTAGTTGAGGAAAGAAGGGAAGCGAAAAGCAAGGGAGAAAGGGGAAGATATATCCAGAGGAATGCAGAGTTCCAAAGAACAGCAAGGAGAGACAAGAAGGCCTTCTTAAATGAACAATGCAAAGAAATAGAGGAAAACAATAGAATGGGAAAGACTAGAGATCTTTTCAAGAAAATCGGAGATCTCAAGGGAACATTTTGTGCAAAGATGGGCATGATAAAAGACAAAGAAGGCAGGGACCTAACAGAAGCAGATGAGATTAAGAAGAGGTGGAAAGAATACACAGAAGAACTATACAGGAAAGATCTGAATGTCCCTGATAGCCTGATAGCTCATTGGAAGGACACATACTGAAGCTAAAGTTCAAATATTTTGGCCACCTAACGCGAAGAGAAAACTCCCTGGAAAAGACTTGGATTCTGGGGAAGATTGAAGGCAAAAGGAGAAGGGGATGGCAGAGGATGAGATGGCTAGATAGCATCACCGATGCAATGAATATGAACTTGAGCACACTCCAGGAGACAGCGGAGGACAGGAAGGCCTGGCATGCTATGGTCCATGGGGTCACAAAGAGTCGGACACGACTTAATGACTGAACAACAACAATGGTTCCAAATAAAAACCAAGAGCAATTTTAACCAGTGTGTGTGTGTGTGTGTGTGTGCGTGCGCAGATACTCCTGTAGGGCTAGACTCAAAGGTCTACTATAGTGAGATCTCAAAACTACCACCTCAGCCATTGGAGATGTCACAGAGCTCTCCAGATGGAAAATCTGGAAGTTTGGTCCATCAGTTTCTTCCCACATACTTGACACTGATAGAATCCATACTGTGCTACTTCAACTGATTAGAGAAGTTAAACCACTGCCGTCCTGTTGGTAACTATGTCCTTTCTCTATTCATCCTTGTATGTGAATCATCCCAGAATTATGTGCTAATTAACTGGATTATGGCTTAAAAATAACTCTAAGGAATATAAATCAGCAGGCCTCTTAACATATATACAAGCCTAGGTAGTATATTCACTTTAAAGTATTAACTCATCCCCACAACTTGTCCATTTATACATGGCTATTTTCATTTTAGCCAAAATATGTTAAGGTTCAGAGCAGCGTATACAGTTTAATAATATTCTATTCATACTTTATTCTGATACAACAGATGGGGGCAATTTACTCTGCAAGAAGTGACTATCACAAAACAGAAGGAAAAACAGTGAAAGACATGAAGTATATGCGCTCATAACGACACAGAATGTCCTAATTTAGATTGTGAGGCCCTGTGTTAAGTCACAGCAGTGTGGCCTTTGTTGCTAACTGTTCAAAACCTGTACCAGTTCAACATCATAATAAATAATATCCACTAAAAGATCAGTCAGGCTAAAGCTAAGCATGGAATCATATAATTATCTCACTAACTGCATCAAAATGGAAGGGCTGCACCCATCCTGCTGCACTTTAACAAGTCCAAAAACCACTGAACAGTCTAGTGTAGCTCTACATCACTTAGCATAATGCATTTGTTTTTATTCATGTTAAATATTTATATGCCACCCTATAACCACAGTCTCAGGGAATATACAGGGTAGTGTGTCTTCTATTTTGGTATGGATGTGTTCTGGTATCTCTAGCAAATCTCTCCACTGCTAGACAAAGTTAGTGTGAGACTAAGCCTACCTCCTTCAGACCCTTCCCTCCACAATGCTGAAGCTATTTCTATATGAATCCCCTTCCAGCTCTGGATGCTTGGCCCTTGTTCAGTAAATGGCTCCAGGTTTTTGAGGGCCCTTGAGTGAGTTACCCTCAATGGGTGCCTCCCTCAGTGAGTCTACTCACCCCCATTGTCACCAGCTGGTCTTGCTCCTCCTCGTCTTACTCATCATTGCTACCATTTGCTTACTTGACAGGCAGAGAGCCAGTGAGAACACACGCAGTGGCATCTACTGGTCCTCTTTCTCACCACCACCATTGTCCGGGCCAGAATGAGAGGCAGGTGAACAAGCAGGTTACCACAGTGAAGAGAAGGAGCAATTCCAGGAGCTCTTATCAGTGGGCCTGCGCTGGGGTGTGGGCCCTTGGCAGGTACCCAACCATGCCTACCCTTGATGTTGACTCTGCCCTTGTTACCTGAAATTTTGTCTTAAGATCTAGCAGCTCATTACCCCAAGCAACCACCATGTCCTCAGCAGACATCTGTTGTTCCACACAGTGATCACTTTCATGGTTAGGCCAGCAACCAAGGCCTAAAATTCCTGTAATTTCAGACTGTACTGCAGCAACCTGTTTATGTGTTCTATTCATTTGTGTTGTATCATATTGTTTGATGCTTTTAGTGTCTTCTATTACTGCTCAGAGCAGAGAAAGGGTATTTCTTCACTCTCTGCGGACCCATTTGCCATTTTTTCTAATGGTCTGGCATTGTGGTTAAGGCAGTTTTCTGCCTTTTGAGTTGGAAGGAATTTAAAGAACAGCTGTTCTTATGGGTGGAGAGTATCTTCACCAAATGAAGCAGAAAATCATGGACCCAGGGGGTGCAGCCTGGATGCAGGCAGGTTGCAGGCAGAGTGGGATTGGAGATTTTATAATATATGACTGCCATCTTCATGCTCCTATCAGAACTCTGACTTATGCGATGAATGACCATTTAAAGGCCTCTACAGCTTTGCCTTACCCTATCCTTTTGTCCTTATTGCCCATTAATGATAGGACTGTAACCTTCATTCTTCCAACTCTATAGCCCTCAGTTGCCCTAAACTTATTGTGCTCCCATCAACAAGTCCACTCATTTTTTCTTGCTGCTCCTTATGCCTGTTTCACCTTCTCAGAACATCTACATAATGCCACTTCTTCCACTTCTTTGAAAACTCTTTTCAATACCTGCACTCCTCTGTGAATCATAGAACATAGAATAGTAGGGTTGGAAGGGGCCTACAAGCCCATCAAGTCCAACCCCTGCTCAGTGCAGGAATCCAAGTCAGAGCATCCCTGACAGATGGCTGTCCAGCCTCGTCTTGAATGCCTCCAGTGTGGGAGAGCCCACCACCTCCCTAGGGAATTGGTTCCATTGTCATATTGCTCTAACAGTCAGGACGTTTTTCCTGATGTTCAGCCGGAATCTCCTTATGGTTCAATCCTATGCATGTTTACTCAGAAGTATGTCTCATTCTGTTCAGTGGGGCTTACTCACAGATACTTGTGCACAGGATGGCAGCCTTAGTCATCACCCCCAAAATGAAACAGAGTAAATGTAATTGCATTGCTTACATTCCTTCATTATTACCCTTTCCTCTGCATCTGTTTTCCTTCCCTCCCTTTGTTTTCTCCTTTCACTGTCAAAATTTAGATTGCACAAGCAACTCAGGGCAGGATCATATTTGCTTAAAAGCTTTCCTACATGAGGCATTTATTGTGCACTCATCATTCCCTACTCATGGTTGTTTACAGGTTCTTATGATGATGTTGTGACCCTCCAGTTCTGCTTCTGTTTTTTTAAGAGCACTTTCCCAAGTTTTTTTAGGGCGGGGAAAATAAGGTATTATTTCTGAAAGCGAAAGAAAACGTATTTTCCTGCTTGTGCAATTGTGTTATTCCACTATAGCACAGCGCCACATAGAGGTATAAATGTAGCAGAAAAGCAAGAAAGGAAAAGCGTTTTGTGTAGAGCTCAGATCTCAGTTCTGAGATGAAACCCAAAGTAGATACAGCGGATTAACAGCCTCAAGCAGAAAAGCTCTAAATTAGACTGTAAAGAGTCACATACAATGATGGCATAACAACAGATATCATTCTGAAGACAGTAAATAACCACAAAATCCTGGGCATTTGCATTGACTAGAGATAACTGCAAGTATTCTGAATTCCTTACTCTGGAGTGTTGTAGTCATTACAGTAATATAAATAAGTCATAGGAGGGGAAATACCTAACCTTGAAAATGTCAAATATTACTTGAGGGAACCTCCACCCTGCATGACATGTAAAGTATTGAGTAAGGTGCAGCTGAAGACACTTGCAATGCTCTATGTTTTTAATAAGAAGAGCAATGTACTTTCCATTTAAAACAAATGTAGTGTATTCCTTTGCCCTTCCACACATATGCCCTTCTATGAATAGCTACTTATAGCTAGATGAAAATAATGTCCTGATAATGTGACCAGCCCTGAATCTAAACAGTTGCAGGCAGCTTGGCCAAAACCAATGAATGGCTTACTGGTCATGATATGAGTCAAAGGTGAGAGGGAAAATAAGGAAAGCAGTTATTTCCATAGCTCAGTGGTACGCAGATACATACTTTGCATTTCATAGAATCATAGAATAGTGGGATTGGAAGGGGCCTATAAAACCATCGAGTCCAACCCCCTGCTCAGTGCAGGAATCTTAGAAATTTAGAAGGCCACAGTCCCAATACCTAGCATCACCAGTTAAAGCATTTCAGAATAACATGACCAGAAAAAGTCATGCTATCCGCTTAATACCCAGGAGAGCAGCTACAAGCAACTTACTCAGTATTGGCATAGATGAAGGACAGTCTCTTGACTCAGTGTAAGACAGAGGCTTTTATTCAATATTAGGGAGCCAACAATAAAGCTGCTGCCTTTCCAAGTTTCAATATAGATTCCAAGGCTGTGTTTGGATGTGACGCTAAGGGCGCAATCTTAACTCGATAGGCGGCCGCCTCTGAACTCAGAGGCGACCACCTATCCTAAGCAAGGCAGGAGAGGCACGGGGGGGATTGTTCCCTCCACCTCCCCTGCCTTGCTATTTTTCGCTAGACAGCTGTTTTCGGCTGCCTAGCAGCGGGGGAGGGGGGACCAGGAGAGGAAGCTGCCATATGACACATTGGATGTGTCATACGCGCAGCTCCGTTCTCCCCCCCCCCCGAACACACACACACCCTGGAACACCCCTTTTCAGTTGCTCTGCGCTCATCTTCTGAGCACGGAGGATGGCGGTTCTCCGTGCTGCCTCAGAGGCAGCACAGACAAGGGGGGAGGTCAGATTTCCAGGAACCAGCCTTGGAGCATGGGCTCTGAAGTCGGTTCCTGGAAAAGAGCATATCCTATGGCCCTCTAGACAGCATCTAGTGGCCATAGGATTGCTCCCCAAGCCATGTTTTATGTTAACCATAGTTTGTTGCTGTGACGTTCCTGCCCGAGGTTCCACCTCTTCCCCCAGCCTCCTCCTCAGAAACTGAGAACTAAAACCCCTAAGGAACACCTGCTTTCACTTTGGGACAGCTGTACCCACTGTCCCACAAGCTGCAGCCCTCTTTCTCTCTCTGGGTACCAGAGAACCTCAATATGCTCAACTGGTTCTCTCAACCCACTACAGAAGTAACAAGGAAATAGATATAATGAAGGTAGTGTAAAAATCAAGCAAGACATGGGAATTTTGATTTTTAAAAACAAATAAAGATTTATTTAAAACATGAAAAGTTATAAGTTATTATTAGTAATCTACTTTACCCCTCCTAAAATCCCACACACAAATCCCACTACCGAGATATTGCTTCTTCAGTCCTTAAACCCTATCTGTCAGCTCATCCTTTATATAACCTCAGAATCTTTACAGTCATACATGCCCCTCTCACCTTTCATTCACTCTCTGGCATACTATTAACCCTATCTTACCTGGGTTAAATTTAACAATATAAGAACATACATAACAAAACAGGCAGTTGCAGTTGCTTTAGCCATTAATTGTCTTGCAGATGAGTGAACAAACCATGACTTGTTTTCCCTATTTGGGGTTTGTTTCTTTCCCACCCATTTTGTCAGCCTTCACAGCAATTTTATTTTCCAGCTGCTCTTGCTGGGTACCTCTGTTTGAGCATTGACAACAGCTCAAACAAGCCAGGGATTAGCCAGGGTTCTGAGGTGAGACATCACAACAAGCCATGGTTTAAATAAGCCAACCTTCATAAACTAATAACAAACCATGGTTTCTATTTTTGGTTTGGAGCTGGTTAACAAACTATGGTTGGTTTGTTTTTACAGGGATGTGTTTGGATATAACAACAAGGTAGATTTCAACAAAACACACGATGGATTAGCATTATGTGCAAATCAGGCCTAAGTTTCAATACATCCTCCAAACACAATATATCCTTCAGCAGCTTTGCAACTAGGAAAATAGGTCCTCAGCATTACTTACTTCTATGAAAGTTAACCATTCCCTAAAACCATTCCATGTATAAGTCATGGTTCCCATGGAACTCAAGCAGAAATGGTAATATATGGAGAGTTGCTGTTGTTGTTCAGTCATTAAGTCGTGTCTGACTTTTCGTGACCCCATGGCCCATAGCATGCCAGGCCTTCCTGTCCTCCGCTCTCTCCTGGAGTGTGCTCAAGTTCATATTCATTGCATTAGTGATGCTATCTAGCTGTCTCATCCTCTGCCGTCCCCTTCTCCTTTTGCCTTCAATCTTTCCCAGCATAAGGGTCTTTTCCAGGGAGCTTTCTCTTCGCATTAGGTGGCCAAAATATTTGAGCTTCAGCTTCAGTATCTGTCCTTCCAATGAGCAGTCAGGGTTGATTTCCTTTAGGATTGACTGATTTGACCTCTTTGCAGTCCAGGGGACTCGTAAGAGTCTTCTCCAGAACCACAGTTCAATATATGGAGTAATAATATACAAAACAAAAGGCATATTCCCTCCTATTGTACACATTTAGAAGTGAAGTTCCTTTATACATTTTCCATTTGGTACCAAAATTATTATCAACAGAAGCCGAGTGCTATCGCTGAAATATCTGCCTCTTTGGTTTTTTTGCTGAGTCCCCTTGTCTACTTTGAAGGAATGAAAAGGGAAAGATTAAAGGAGAATGTTGGCAGTATTTTCATTTCTAACAGCAACGGATAGAAAGAATAAAACATGCAAAACATCTTAACATCCTGCAACAGAGCTGACACCATTTACAAGTGAAAGGAGTCTTTGGTTAGTGAATTGTGTTACATAGCCTATTGTTCCATTATTACAGAATCATCAAAGGATAGATTGAAGCTCTGAACAAACACTTTTAGATGGATCATCATTTCTGGCAAAACGTTATTCCATATAATGTGGAATAAAACAGGTATAAAACAGATTGTTGTTGCTTATTCATTCAGTCTCTTCTGACTCTTCATGCCTTCATGGACCAGCCCACGCCAGAGCTTCCTGTCGGCCGTCTCCACCCCCAGCTCCCCCAAGGTCAAGTCCGTCAACTCCAGAATATCATCCATCCATCTTGCCCTTGGTCGGCCCCTCTTCCTTTTGCTTTCCACTCTCCCCAGCATCAGCATCTTCTCCAGGGTATCCTGTCTTCTCATTATGTGGCCAAAGTACTTCAGTTTTGCCTTTAATATCATTCCCTCAAGTGAGCAGTCTGGCTTTATTTCCTGGAATATGGACTGGTTTGATCTTCTTGCAGTCCAAGGCACTCTCAGAATTTTCCTCCAACGCCACAGTTCAAAAGCATCTATCTTCCTTTGCTCAGCTTTCCTTATGGTCCAGCTCTCAGAGCCATAGGTTACTACAGGGAATACCACTGCTTTCACTATGCAGACCTTTGTTGTCAGTGGGACGTCTCTGCTCTGAACTATTTTATCAAGATTTGTCATTGCTCTCCTCCCAACAAGTAAACATCTTCTGATTTCCTGGCTGCAGTCAGCATCTACAGTAAGCTTTGAGCCTAGAAATACAAAGTCTGTCACTGCCTCCACGTTTTCTCTCTCTATTTGCCAGTTATCAATCAAGCTGGTTGCCATAATCTTGGTTTTTTTGAGGTTTAACTGCAACCCAGCTTTTGCACTTTCTTCTTTCACCTTCATCAGAAGGTTCCTCAGCTCCTCCTCACTTTCAGCCATCAAAGTGGTATCATCTGCATATCTGAGATTGTTAATGTTTCTTCCAGCGATTTTAACTCCAGCCTTGGATTCATGAAGCCCAGCACGTCGCATGATGTGCTCTGCATACAGGCTGAATAGGTAGGGTGAGAGTATACAACCCTGCCATACTCCTTTCCCAATCTTAAACCAGTCTGTTGTTCTGTGGTCTGTTCTTACCGTTGCTACTTAGTCGTTATACAGATTCTTCAAGAGGCAGACAAGATGACTTGGTATCCCCATACCACCAAGAACTTGCCACAATTTGTTATAATCCACACAGTCAAAGGCTTTAGAATAGTCAATAAAACAGAAATAGATGTTTTTCTGAAACTCCCTGGCTTTCTCCATTATCCAGCGGATATTGGCAATTTGGTCTACAGTTCCTCTGCCTTTTCTAAACCCAGCTTGTACATCTGGCAATTCTCGTTCCATGAATTGCTGGAGTCTACCTTGCAAGATCTTGAGCATTACCTTACTGGCATGTGAAATAAGTGTCACTGTTTGATAGTTTGAAATTCTTTAGTGTTTCCCTTTTTTGGTATGGGGATATAAGTTGATTTTTTCCAATCTGTTGGCCATTCTTGAGTTTTCCAAATTTGCTGGCATATTGCATGCATTACTTTAACAGCATAATCTTGCAAGATTTTAAACAGTTCATCTCCTGCTGCCTTATTATTAGCAATGTTTCTTAAGGCCCATTCAACCTCATTCTTCAGGATGTCTGGCTCTAACTCACTGACCACACGGTCACATCTATCCCCAATATTATTATCCTTCCTATACTGATCTTCTGTATATTCTTGCCACCTTTTCTTGATCTCTTCTGCTTCTGTTAGGTCCTTACCATCTTTGTTTTTGATCATACCCATTTTTGCCTGGAATTTACCTCCGATGTTTCTAATTTTCTGGAAGAGGTATCTTGTCCTTCCTATTCTATTATCTTCTTCCACTTCCATGCATTGCTTGTTTAAAAATAATTCCTTATCTCTTCTGGCTAACCCCTGGAATTTTGCATTTAATTGCGCATATCTCCCCCTTTCACTGTTGCCTTTTGCTTTCCTTCTTTCTTGGGCTACTTCCAGTGTCTCAGCAGACAGCCATCTTGCCTTCTTGGTTTTCCTTTTCTTTGGGACGTTTTTTGTTGCCGCCTCCTGAACAATGTTGCGAACTTCTGTCGATAGTTCTTCCAGGACCCTATCTACTAAATCTAGTCCCTTAAATCTATTCTTCACCTCCACTGCATATTCATTAGGAATATTAGTGAGCTCATATCTAACTGCTCTGTGGGTCTTCCCTATTCTCTTTAGTCTGATTCTAAATTGTGAAATAAATAAAACAGATAGCCCTGCTGAAACAAAAAATACTTTGGAACAATTTTATGTTTTTTTGTTTACTTTAGAAAAAGAAAATGAGACTGTCAATTAAAGGCAGCAGTTTGCTCTTCTATGCACTATCAACCCCTATCTGTAATCCCTTATATCAAAAGCATGATGCGTCATGTTAAGAATTCTTTGGAGAATTTCAGAGGCATATATACATATTGTAGGTGTCTCTCTGTGTGTGCATCTATATTCAGTCATACACAGACACATGCATATTGTATAATATATTTGCATATTGGGTTATATCGGATGTTTGCTTTGTGCTAGTGGAAAACACTTTCTTTGCACAAGTGGGATGCAGCCAACTCCCCCTACTTCACACTGCAACCACCTTTCCCTTCTAACTGTTCGTAAGGGGTTGGGAACCCTCTGCAACAGTATAGGATATAGAGCAGAGGGCTGCAATAGTAAGTGTGTAGGGGTGGGGGAAACAATGAAAACTGGATGCCCCATCTTGCACAAGCATAGGTGTTTTCCACTGATCCACAGCCACCATTGGATACAACACATTCTAAGTATAAGATCCCAGCACAAACTGCTAGCAATGATTGTTTTCAAATAATTAGTAGGCAGATGGAAAGATTAGTATTGGGAAGAGAAAGTTTAAACAGATGTGTTGTTATGTAGGACACAACAGCTGTTAGCATCTATGTGAAATCATCCAATGCATCTATAACATCTGGGCTGGGATCAGCGTTTAGGTACCAGAGAGAGACATCTGGGGCCAAGCAGGATATTCAGGTCAACAGGAATCTAGTTTTTGCAGATGAAATAACACAGGCTATGCTTTTGCTCAAACTGATTCCACCAGAAACTTTATGTGGCCCGCATCAGCCAGTGTGAAACAATTTTTAAAAACCCACAGAATTATGTGGTAGGCAAAGTGCAATGGATTACAGACCGTCCTGTTCGTGCTGCATCAGGCTGGTAAAACACACATTCCAAGTTCACTGAAATGTGAGGGCTTCCAGAAGTCAGCAAACATTTGCCCCCATTCAGTGCCCTCTAAGTGTTCCAAATGAGGCAGAAGATCTGGGCACAGAAAGGAATATATGGGTGGATCGGAAATACCTTGGGAAACCCTTTTGGACTGGGGAAAAGTCATCCATATCTGAGCTCCTAACAGAAAATGCAATCATAGCAATGGGCTCAGGATTTACTCTTCTTTCACTTCAGACTCCACTAAATGGCCAGCCAAGTACACTATTTTGTTCACTGCTTCTAAAACAAAAATAACATAGGTCTACTCCAGCTTTCCCCAACCTGGGCCCAATCTACATGGAAACAGAATGAGAAGCACTTTCTGGTTATATCTGGATTGTCATGAAACCGCTTTGATCCGTCGGGACACATGAAGCAAAAAAAGCAGAGTATACACTACCTAAAAACTCACTTTCATGGGTCACACAGCACTTGAAACCCCCATACTTCGGGATTGGGTGGGTGGAGTAGAACTGAATGTCATCAACCCTGCAGATGCTGCTCAGCGAATGAGAGAGGCTTGTTTCCCGCCCTGTCCACAGTCCCCTGTTCAAGGAAGTTTACTGGAAGTGCTGAATTAAGCCCCTGTAGTTTGCCCCACACCTCTCCCCTCTCATCCACCACTGGGATATTGTGAAAGATTAAAAGATACTGCACTATTGTGAATGGAAAAAACAGGCTACATAATCTGAATAGGTGAAGCAGCTACTGCACTATTGTGAATGCTTGAAACAGAGCTACTGTGCTTTTATGAATGGGAAAAACAGTCTACATGCTGTGAATGGGGAAAGCAGCTACTCTGCTATTGTGAATGCCTGAAACATCGCAACTGCACTATTCTGAATGGGAAATGCAGTCTATATATTACGAAAGAGGGAAACAGCTTGTCAGGGCCCAGCTTCAGTACTGCAGTGGGCCTTGTAGATTATAGCCAAGATTTAATTGAAAATAGCCTGGAAGGGCTTGGGCCTATTCAACCTCTGGAATGTCAGAGTCTGTGTGAGCTTATCTCTGTCAGTGTTCTCAGAGCAGAGCCAGGGGAAGTCACCCAGCTCCCTGTCCACCTGCTGGTCTGGCCTTGGCAGGCAGGAAAGCTGGAAGCTGTCCATGAGAACCTGACAGAGGTGGGGTGGGGTTTACAGAAGGGTTGCCCAGCTTGAAGCGATGCTGCTGGAGGGCTGAGCAGTGATGCCCTGTTTAGACAGGGGCCTTGCTGAAAGGCTAAAGGCCCTTGACTGTCAAAGGATCTGGAGGGGGTGTCTTACAGTCATGCCTTCCCTTTTAAGCTGACGCAAAGGCGAAGAGCCTTTGCTAGGAACATCTTGTCTTCATTGCCCGAAGCCTTCTCTGTTTGGATCCATCATCGTCTGGGCTTTTGGAGGCTGTGTTTGCTCAGTGTACAGCAGGCTGGGTTTGATCTACGACTTTTGGACTTCCCTGTGCCAGAACACATGCAGTGTGGAGTTGCCAGTGCGAAAGCAGTGGCCTGGAACTCCTTGCATGTGTGGGTATGCCCTTCCCTTGATCTTGATGGGCCCTGACCATGTAGCTTGGAGTTATCAACAGAAGATTCAAAGTTGGACTCTCTATGGGTGTGGCTTGTTTAGGCCTTTCAAGAAGTTATCCCTTGATTGCCTAATGGGTTCATTCCAGGAATCATTCCCTTTCCATGTCTAGGATTGGAACCCCGTGAAAGGATTGTTTGGGTTAGGTACCCAGGAATCCAGAGTCCCTTCCCTTGTGTACAGAACTGTGGAGACAGCAATGGAGAAACTAGGGATGGCAGAGAATTCCGCCACGGATCTCGGAGAGGCCGAATGCCAGTGCATTCGGCCCCCCGAACTCCATGGCGGAATGGCCTGCCACCCCCCCGCCCCCCCGCGGATCCCCCCCGGGACGAGACTTACCTGGGGCGGATCTTCCGGGCGGCGGCTAGTCTTCCGACTGGCTGCCGCCGCCGCCATTTCCAGTATTAAAAAAAAAAAGACGTGATAGGCTACGTAAATCTTTACGTAGCCTATCACATCTGACTTTAAAACAACAACAACGCGCGTACGCAAATGGCGGCTATGGCCACCGCCATTTGCGTTCCTTATTTTGGCCCGTCTTAGTCTACGTAAATATTTACGTAGACTAAGACGGCAAAAATAAGGGGGAACGCAAATAGCGTCCGCTACACTATTTGCGTTCCCCTTATTTTCACCATCTTAGTCTACGTAAATATTTACGTAGACTAAGACGGGCCAAAATAAGGAACGCAAATGGCGGCGGCCATAGCCACCGCCACTTGTGTACGCGCGTTTTTGTTTTAAAGTCAGACGTGATAGGCTACGTAAAGATTTACGTAGCCTATCACGGCTGACTACAGGGATGCAAACGGCGGCAGCTATGGCTGCTGCCATTTGCGTCCCTGCTAGCCAGCAGCCGGATGTCCGGCTGCTGGTGGAGCCGGCCGGTGGCTCCGCGGAATCCTCATGGAGTAGAGCCGGCCGGCCAGGATTCCGGGGGGGAGGCACAGAGCGCCTCCCCCCCGCAGAGGAACCTGGCAGAGCCAGGTAAGGCCAATTTCGTACATTCCTAGGAGAAACCACGTTGATGAGGATCTCAGTCACAGTAGTAGGGTTTAGCTTTGGACTGTTCTTGAATTACATAGAGCCTATAGTTACTGACCATCAGCTATATGATTTCTGAAGAGTGTAACCATTTAGCTTTTGCCATGAGATTCCCTGCAATAAAGAAATCTCACTGATTCAGGTGTCCAATGTCAGATTGGCTGAGCGTGTGCGCTGGGGGGATCAGGAAACCTGACACAGTTACTCCGCTATTCATTCATTTATTATACTTCTGTACCACCCCATAGCCAAAGCTCTCGGAACAGTTCACAAAAATTAAAAACCATTAAAATACATTATATAAATATAAAAACTATTCACATAATGACATAAAACAAATAACACACACAACAACTTATATTTAAAACAATGTAAAACAATCAGCCAGAGATAATCAAGAGACTCATTATACTCCGCCAAATGCCTGAGAGAAGAGGGCAGTTTTAACCTGGTATCGAAAAGGCCCAGGTGGGCCTTGTCAGGGAGATTATTCCATAAATGGGGAGCCACCACCGAAAAGGCCCTCTCCCTTGTTGCTGCCCTCTGAGCCTCCCTCAAAGGAGGCTCCCAGAGTAGGGCCTTAGACGCAAAGCAGATCGGTTCATGCCAGGAGTGGCATTCTCTCAGGTACTGTGGTCCCAAGCCATGTAGGGCTTTATAGGTCAAAACCAGCACTTTGAATTAGGCTCAGAAGCATATAGGCAGCCAGTGCAAGCGGGTCAGAACCGGTCTTATATGTTCAGACCCTCTGCTCCCCATTATCAGTCTGGCTGCTGCATTTTGCACAAGCTGCAGCTTTCAAAGCATCTTCAAAGGCAGCCCCACGTAGAACTCATTGCAGTAATTTAACTTGGAGGTTACCGGAGCATAGACAACTGAAGTCAGGTTCCCTATCCCTGTCTAGATAGGGGCATGGCTGGGCCACCAACCCAAGTTGGTAGAAGGCACTCTGTGCCACTGAGGCTACTTAAGCCTCAAATGACAAAGATGGCTCCAGGAGGGCTCCCAAGCTACGAACCTGCTCCTTCAGGGGGAGCGCAACCCCATCCAGAACAGGTTGAGCACCCTCCATCTTGTCAGCAGAACCACCCACCAAAAGCATCTCAGTCTTGTCTGGATTAAGTTTCAGTTTATTAGCCCTCAACCAGTACATTGTTGCAGCCAGGCACCAATTTAGCACATCCACAGCCTCACCTGAAGATGATGAAAAGGGGAAACAGAGCTGTGTGTCATCAGCATACTGATGACAGTGCACTCCAAAACTCCGGATAACCATGCTCAACAGTTTCATGTAGATGTTGAATAACATAGGAGACAAAACCAACCCCTGCGGAACTCTATACTGGAGAGTCCACGGGGTTGAGCATTATCCCCCGAAATGATCCCCTAGGCAAGTACCACCTTCTGGAGCCGACCATCCAAGTAGTGAATGCCTGAAACAGCGCAACTATTGTGAATGCCTGAAACAGCGCAACTGCGATACTGTGAATGGGAAAAAGAGGGAATGGAGGGGAAAGGGGGTGGCTCCACCCCTTGACCAGATCGCTGCCAGGTCACAGAAATAGGCATGTCCAGGATTTAATGCGGGGGGGCGGGGCACACTGCAGCAGAACCACACGGGAGCCACATTTAAGGAGAAAGGCCACACTAAAAGGACTTTCCAAAAATGCACCTTTTCCAGAGGGAAGATGCAGGGTTGCTGCGGATTGGTGACAGCATCATCTGTCACAAACAACCCTGATTTGTTGTTGCTCTGCACTAAATTAGCTGTGTAGATTGGGTCCTGGTGCCTTCTAGGTGTTTCAGACCACCACTCCCAGAATTCCTGACCACTGGCCATGGTGTGTGGGTCCAAAATATCTGGAGGGTATCAGGTTGGGGAAGGCTGGTCTACTCTAATAAGAGGGACAACTGATAAAAAAAAAAGAATCTTGAGCCTGTAATCTTGTTTTTGAGCACTAAGAGCAATTGCAATTCTGGGGAGGTGGGTGTGACTCCCTACAAGATCAGGACCTTCAGGAGTCATGCAATAAGGCTGACACATCTCCTGGTGGATTACCAAACAAAGCTGCTAAGTTTGAGAGAGGAGGCCAATCCATCACTAAGAAGCCAAGATGAGGTCAAGTTTGCGCAGCCAAGTTAACAGGCTGGCAGAACCTGGGAGTAAAACAGGGAGCAAGGGTATGAGCTGCACAGAGAACATGCTTTGTTATGCAGCCACAGTCTGCTGGTAGGCAAAGTGAAATTAGCTGAGCAAGAAAGGGCAGTTTTCAATGGGGGGGGGGAGGCAGAGCAAGGCAGAGGGTGTCATGTCCTCTCCCTTTGCAATCAACATACTCTAGGAAACAAAGTTTTAGGCCAACACTACTTTATTAGTAAATGACTAGCGTCTTTACAAATGCAGATTCTAGGAAATTCTTAGACTGCATAGAACCAGCTAATCCACACATCTACGAATATCAATGGAGGATACGGAACTGGAAGTTAGAGAAGTTGCCAGCAGTCTGGACATGAACTTTACAGTCAGACTTGCTTGGCGGGGATGCCCCTCCCTTAGGATGGCTCCCTCCTATGTTGGCTTCCACGAGTGGCCAACCTGGCAGAACGTCTGAGCCCTGCCCCTAACTTTTCTCGCTTCTCTCTGCGATGGACCATAGCATCCCTCAAGTCACAGCCCTCTCCCTCCTCCCCCCCTGCCTCCGAAACTTGAGTTCTCATGGTGGAAGAATGGGGGAGCCATTCAGGCTGGGCCATCTGTGTATCAAGGTCTTGGGAAGAAAGTCTCACCATATCTGGGCTCACTAGGGAAGCTGTCTCCCTCTGTTCTTGCTGTTCCCATTCTGAATCCGAATCTGAGCTGCCAGACATCTCCACCCGCTCAGATTCATTCTTGACAGAGGGATGGTGAAGCTGTTTGAGGTCCAACTAACACAATAGAATACAAGCATGCACTATTCTTCTTAGGTATCAGTTGTATCAATAGCGGTATAATATATACCACTATAACTGAAATTGCAGCACCCTCAGGAGAAATACATCTCCCATGGTCGAGGTCCCCTGAGCACCAGTACAGTGTCATCAAGGCAACAAAGAGGAGGGAAGCAAGGAAGAAAATCTCCTTCTTCTCCTTGTAAGTCTCATCTGCTCCTGCCACCACTACCAATTAAAGGTGGGGAGGTGTGTTTTGATGGGGGGGGGAGTGCAGATGAGAGAAAACAGCAGAGATGAATGGAGGAAGCTGGGAATTCTTCTTCAGCTTGTATTTTGATCCAAGCCACAGAAGAATTTGGACTTCAAAAGCTCACCTCTAGTTTGAGGATGGCTTTTGTGAGCCCCCAAAGTTTCCAAGATAGGCTCAGGAGAATTTTGCATGTATCCCTAATAATGATTGGGTTTTAGGGGATTTTAAAAAGGCAAACTGGGTAGAGTTATATGCCTATGATTTGATTGACACTTTGAATTGCACCAGTAGCTCTTGCAGTAAAAACCCTGTGCTTGTTCCAGAACAACTGAAGACCTGGCTGTAATACAGTTAGGACCTAAAACATTCAAATATAATTTACACAAATGATGATTAAGAATATTACTATATATTTCCATTTTAAAAACTAGCACCGAAAAGGAAAGAAACTCTCGCTCATTATGGGAACAAAGTAAGTAGGAAAATAAAAATAAGAGAAATAAATTTGCACTTAGAAAGCTAAAGGCTTTTTGGTGGGACTAGGGATTTGGAGTTTGCTCTAATTGCCTGCTTATTCCTTCATTATGGTTGAAGGGCTCTAGTAATTCACCAGTATTAAATATTCAAGACCTGGTCTGGAGGAAATGATTCTTTAGGGATTGCTCTCATCACTCCGTTGCCAGTTGAGAATTCAGCTCTATGTCTCTTCATGTGTGCCTATAAAGGAGCACTTTCTTTTTTAAACTCTCTCCCTTAAAGGGCTTCAAGTATTATAGTAATGTGAGATTGTGAGGCAAATTAATGGTTGTGAATTTTTCATGGAACGTCTTTCGGATAAAATTCAGACAGTGGGAGTAAGGGTTCAGTTCTATACAGATAAAGCTTTTCTGCCTATAAGCACATGAGGCTTGTTATTTTGTATGTTCTCCACACTTCCACCAACCCAATATTTCAGGGTCATTCAAGCACTTTTGACTGTGCACGTATTACATGTGCCATATGCCACAGCAGCACATGGAATTTAACATCCTCAGAATCTCAAATTTCATTTAAAAACAACAACAAAGTTTCTGGCAGTGCAGTCCTGTACATGTCTGCTCAGAAGTAAGGTCCACTGAAGTCAGTGGGGCTTACTCCCAGGTAAGTGAGTATAGCATTGCAGCACAAGACTCATGGTTAATGAAAAAATAAACATAAAACTGATCTTTCTCTCCTTGTGCTCACTCATTGCCCTTTTCTCACTTCCATTACTCGGCATAAAATTTCAAATTATATGAAAATATGAATCCTGAAATCCTAAGAAAATGTGCAACACTAACAAAACGTATATTTATTTATTTATTGCATTTATACCCCGCCTTTTTTTCCTCTTGCAAGGAACCCAAGGCGGCTTACATTATCCTCCTCCTCTCCATTTTATCTTCACAACAACAACCCTGTGAGGTGGGTTGGGCTGAGAGTCTGTGACTGGCCCAAAGTCACCCAGTGAGCTTCCATGGCTGAGTGGGGACTAGAACCCGGATCTCCCATACCCTGATCTCAGAATTTGACAGTGCAATCCTATACATGCCTACTTAGAACTAAGCCCCATTGCCTTCAGTATTAAGCTGAACTCCTATACCCACTTTGCTGGGAGCTTCACTGGAACTTACTTTGGAGGAGACATGTATAGGATTGTTTTGTTAGGGAGGTCTGAGAAGGAGAGGAAAAGGGGCTGGTACAGAATAATACAGAAACTCAGATTAGGATAGCAAACGTTACTTGCTGTATCTGTTAAAGCTCATGTGGGTAATGCTTAAAGGAAGTTATAAAGTAACATTTAAAATATATTCTAAAAAACATTTTAAAATAAGCAAAAACACTAAAATAACTCCCCAATCACTCCCTGTCCCTAAATATTTCCAGATTTAAATGTGATAATATAAGTCCTCCATAAAATACTTGAAACTGTGTTGTACATTACCAAGAAGCAGTGAAACAGGATGTTTTATTAATTTATGGATATCAATAAGAAGGGAGAGGTGTGCATTCCAAATGCAGTTATAGCTCATTCATCCCCCTACAGGGGAAGATGAAGAAGTTCCTCTGTTATGTCTGTTGCTGCTTCTTGGTAGCATGATGCAAAGCCATCCCTAGAGTTGGATTTTAGCAACAGTTGCCAGACTGCCACATGTCACATTTTATCCCCCAGGTTTCCTTCCTAAGAAAAATCCATAAATGAAACTGGTTTTTCTTTTCTTCTCTTGCACTTGACCACACAAAGTAAACTTTGTGGTGGAAGAAGCAGACATGAGTAACCTCTCAACAGCTATTATATACAACCAATGGTACCTCAATAACACACAGTTCTGATTCAAGAAGAGCCTGTCCATTCTCACTATTAGGAAATTAGTAGCAAATTGTTTTCTCTGCACTAGGAGTGTCTCACTCAGTCAGAATCTGTTTGTATTTCTCTGTTGCTTTGTCCTTTCCCCTAGGGTGGCCATGTGTCCTCTTTTACAGAGGACAGTTCTCGATTTGAAGGGCTGCCAGAGGACTGTCCACTGTTTTGAAGGTGTCCTCTATTTGAAGGGCTGTCTAGTTCAAAGGTAAAGAACTATCACAAAGAAGAACCAGTTCTAGAAGCTGTCCATAAACAACACCTGGACAGCAGACTGAGCAAGGCATACAGGTCACCTGGTCACAGACTTCCCCACTATGGGTTGTATCCAATGTTAGCCCTACCTAAAGTAGATTCACTGAAATTAATAGGACAAGTTAGTTATGACTAACTTAAGTCTCATTCATTTCAATGCATCTACTCTAACCAGGACTAACATTGGATACAACCCTATGGCAAGATGTATTGTATTTCTATTTATATTAAAACCATTATTAGTAAATCTGCGTATAGATAGAGCATATGCAATGCAATTTTTATTAGTATGGCCAAACATGATATTAGCAGCTAAACTTTGCCTGTGATAAACTGGTTCTTTCTACAGCTAACACCTATAAAGCTGAGCATTCACAAGGGCATGGTTATCAACACTGGGACAGGAACGTTGAGAGAAGAGGGGAGGAGAGGAGAGGAGAGGGCATGGGTTTGAGGCTCACTGTGACTCATTTGTGTAATTCCAGTGTACCCCAATGAATCCTAGTGTCTTCTTTAGTGTATCTGGGGACAAATGTCAAAGATAAGTTTATAACATTAAACTATGGTTTAGCATGACATCTGAACACAAGTCAACAGGTAATTTCATTTATTTCTTTCCTCTCTATTGCTTTAGGTTGCTTGCATGCATCTAGTGCAAAACATCAAGCATCCCCCATTAGACAGGATAAGAGAGTTTCACTGTAGCAGCAGAGGACTTGCATTTTGACATGACAATAGAATAAGATGGGGTCAGATCTGTAACCCATGATGAGTTCAGAAGTAACAGGTTATTAGGCAATATAAACAATCAGATGGTTTACCTGATGTGCTAGCAGAAATTCAAGAACTTCCTTTTTAGAATAATGTAAGATTTATCTTTGCACATAACAGTAACCCAGGGTTCCAGGGGAACCCCTGGCTTGTTGTTTACATTCAGTGTGCTTGCACATGCTGCCCAATCACTCCCACTGCAAGCAGGAATGTCTAAACAAACTGTGGACCTTCTTTCTGTGGTTTGTTCATCACATCTTATGAACCAGGAATTCTGGCTCATCTGTCCCCTGACAAGCCAGTCATAAACCAGCAACAAACGATGACTGGGTTGTCAGTGGAGAGAGATGCCAGAGTTCCCAATTTGCACACAATGATAATCACAAACAGAAGGTTGTTTAGCTGCTCCCACCTGCGGGGCAGCATGCACAAGCATGCTTCTCATAAATGACAGGCCTATGTGAAAATGCAAATCCTTTGCTAGCAAACCATTTTTTCTTATAAGCAGTAATACTTGGGTTTTTTTAAAAGTTTCATCCATATGCATTAAAAAGCACTTGCTATCTTGATATATAAATACCTAACAGATAATGTAACTTGTTTTTGACAGTATTCCCTTTATCTGCTAAATACAAGCAAATACATTTTTGCTTTCCTTCTGTGCAAAATCACTTCGCAAAAATCACTTAGCAGATATGGACATGTGATACACACACACACACACACACACACACTGTAATATTTCGCTCGGAAGGAGATGGAGCTCCTTGAAAGATCCAAAGCAGCTGTTAGGAGGTCCCCTCCCTGACTCTCTCTGTCCAGTTTGGTGCATGCATCATCCAGTATGTAATACTTGTTGCTAGAGATGTTATTAACTGATGCAGACAGAAAACTGAAGTGTGCAATGAAGGATTTTTATTAATCTTCTTAACTTATCTAAAATGGCTGCTACTCTAGATTTTATTTTATTTGTTCATTTGTTTGTTTGCATGTATGTATAAAGTGCTTACTTCTACAGATTCCAAAGCAGTATGCACACATCACAACAAACATAAAGATATAAAAAATATACCATCTCTACATATCCACAGGAATAAAATAGACGGTAGGCTAACCTACACCGGGATGGCTTGAATAAACAGATACGTCTTCAACATGTGCCTAAAAATAAGCAGTGTCTATGCATGTCTAATCCCAGGGGGAATTCTACATCATGGGTGCCACCACGCCAAATGCCCTACTTTGAACAACTGGGTAGCAGACCTCAGGAGCATGTGGTACCACCAGGGGTATCACCAGATGACCTCAAGGATCAAATGGGTCCATAGGGGAAGAGGCAGTCTGTCATGTAGCTAGGTCCCAAGTTGTCTAGAGGGGAAGAGGCGGTCTGTCATGTAGGTAGGTCCCAAGTTGTCTAGAGGGGAAGAGGCGGTCTGTCATGTAGCTAGGTCCCAAGTTGTCTAGAGGGGAAGAGGCGGTCTGTCATGCAGCTAGGTCCCAAGTTGTCTATAGGGGAAGAGGCGGTCTGTCATGTACAGTCAGGGCCAGAAATATTGGAACAAGGATAACTGTTTTACCGTACACCACCACATTGAAGTTGAAAGGAAACACACCCAGATGGGAGCGAAGTCAGGACATCAGCTGTAATTCAAGGGGTTTGACAAAAGTGGGGCACTAACCATTCAGGAAGGACAGCCAGTGGCATACACACACACACATCCTTGGTGGCTCATAAGTAATGGAATGAATAGCTGGCAAGCAGCTGCATGGCCAGGTGTGGCCTGTTTCCTGGGTACCCCATGACCAATCAAGCAGATAAAAGGCCTGGAGGTGGTTCTGAGTGTTACATTTGCATTTGGTAGCTGTTCACTGGAACTCCCAACATGAGGTCCAAAGAGGTGTCCATGCGAGTGAAGGAGGCCATTGTTAGGCTGAGGAAACAACATAAACCCATCAGAGAGATAGCAAAAACAGTGGGAGTGGCCAACAAAACAGTTTGGAACATCCTGAAAAAGAAGGAATTAACTGGCAAGCTCAGCAACAGCAGAAGGCCTGGAAGACCAGAGAAGACAACTAAAGTGGATGACCACAGAATTCTGCTCAGGGTGAAGAGGAACCCTTTCACAACATCTAGCCAGGTCAAGAACGCTCTTGCAGAGGTAGGCATGTCATTGTGAACATCTACAGTCAAGAGACGGCTTTATGAATGTAAATACAGAGGCTTCACAACAAGGTGCAAACCACTGGTAATGCTCAAGAACAGACAGGCCAGATTAGCCTTTGCCAGCCCAGCAAACACCTAAAAAAGCCATTGGAATAAGATTCTTTGGACTGATGAAACCAAGATTAACTTGTACCAGAATGATGGGAAGAGAAAAGCAAAAGAGAAAAGCACCCCTGGATAGCAGTGAATGCTCCTTCTTTGTTCTCCTCGACCTCTCAGCGGCTTTTGATACCGTTGACCACGGTATCCTCCTGGACCGCCTGGAGGGGTTGGGCATTGGAGACACCGTATTGCGGTGGTTCCAGTCCTTCCTCTCTGGCAGGTGCCAGAGGGTAGCACTGGGAGAGGAGGTTTCAGACCTGTGGCCATTCATTTGTGGGGTGCCACAGGGTTCCATCCTCTCCCCGATGCTATTTAACATCTATGTGAAGCCGCTGGGGGCTATCATCAGGAGGTTTGGGATGCGGTGTCATCAGTATGCGGATGACACGCAGCTCTACCTCTCATTCAAATCTTCACCAAGGTTGGCTGTAGAATCCCTGTCCAAATGTCTGGAGACAGTGAGTGGCTGGATGGGGAGGAATAAGCTGAAGCTGAACCCTGACAAGACCGAGATAGTTTTGGTGGGAGACAAGAGGAGGCTGGGGGATGTTGACCTGGTGTTGAATGGGGTACAGCTACCCTTGAAAGACCAGGTCCGCAGCCTGGGGGTCATTTTGGACTCCCAGCTGTCCATGGAGGCTCAGGTGTCAGCTGTAAGCCGGACCGCGCTGTATCAACTCCATCTGATACGGCAGCTGCGCCCCTTCCTTCCTGACCATCTGCTCCCATTGGTAGTACATGCTCTGGTCTCCTCTCGTTTAGACTACTGTAATGCGCTCTACGTGGGGTTACCCTTGAAGACGGTTCGGAAGCTACAGCTGGTACAGAACGTGGCAGCTCGCCTGATTAAAGGCAGCCGCCGGCAAGATCACATCACTCCAGTGCTGAAGGAGTTGCACTGGTTACCAGTTGTTTTCCAGGCCAAATTCAAGGTGTTGGTTTTGATCTTTAAAACCCTATATGGTTCCAGCCCAGCCTATCTTAAGGAGCACCTCCAGCAACACCAGACAGGCCGCTTAACAAGATCAGCCTCGGATGGCCTTCTCTCTGTCCCATCAGCCAGGACAGCTAGACTGGTGGGGACGAGGGAGAGGGCCTTTTCTGTGGTGGCCCCCACTCTGTGGAACTCCCTCCCTAAGGAACTCCATCATGCCCCCTCTTTAATGAGCTTCCGTCGTGCATTAAAAACGTGGTTGTTCAGGCAGGCATTTGGGGTGGGTTAGGGTATTTTAGAAAATGTTTTTATTGTAGAATTTTATTGTTTTAAACTGTTTTATTATATGTTGTACATCGCCCAGAGTGGCTGGATGACCAGCCGGATGGTCGATTAATAAAATTAATAAAAAATAAAAAATAAAAGTATGGAGAAGGAAAGGAACAGCTCATGATCCAAAGCATACCTCATCATCTGTCAAACATGGTGGAGGCAGTGTTATAGCATGGGCATGTATGGCTGCCAATGGAACTGGGTCACTGGTGTTTATTGATGACCTGACTGCTGATCAAAGCAGCAGGATGAATTCTGAAGTCTAGGGCTATACTTCCTGCTCAGATTCAACCAAATGCTGCCAAACTGACAGGACGCTGCTTCCTATTGCAGACAGATAATGACCCAAAACATACAGCAAAAGCTACCCAAGAGTTTCTCCAGGCAAAGAAGTGGGATGTTCTTCAATGGCCAAGTCAGTCATCTGATCTCCACCCAATAGAGCATGCTTTTCACTTACTGAAGACAAGACTGAGGGCCGAAAGACCCACAAACAAGCAGCAGCTGAAGGCAGCTGCAGTAAAGGCCTGGCAAAGCATCTCGAGGGAGGAAACTCAGCATTTGGTCATGTCCATGGGTTCCAGACTTCCGGCAGTCATTGACTGCAAAGGATTTTCATCCAGGTATTAAAGGCGACCCTTAAGTTTGAAATGATGTTGGTTTGTTCCATTACTTATGAGCCACCAACGATGGGTGTGTGTGTATGCCACTGGCTGTCCTTCCTGAATGGTTAGTGCCCCACTTTTGTCAAGCTCCTTGAATTACAGCTGAAAGTCCTGACTTCGCTCCCATCTGGGTGTGTTTCCTTTCAACTTCAATGTGGTGGTGTACAGAGGCCAACTGCCAAAACAGTTATTCTTGTTCCAATATTTCTGGCCCTGACTGTAGCTAGGTACCAAGTAGTTGCTCACCCCTTTTTTAGTAGATTCAACTTCTCCAGTTAATACAGCACTGCAGCAAACACACACACAGTGCTGCTAGCTACGTTGCGCTACTGGCATCAAAAGCGTAGGGAGCCTTTTCTGGGGGGGGGGGTGTTCAGGGCTTGGCAAATCTATGGAGAAAATGTTTCCTGTGAAATGGGTCAGGATTTCATAGGAGAAGCATCCAAAGCACCCTCATTTGTTGCACAGGGTTTTGTTTTTCTTATTTCTCACATCTGTTTACACTGAGGATGCCACATATGGGTAAGGGACCAAGTGGTTGCTAAGGTGTGGGTGGCAATCAGAGAGAACCCTCCAGCTTCTAGTGCTCCCAATTAAACTCTTCTCCTGTGATTTAAACTCATAACATAAAGGTCACTTGGGGCCTATTCAATGAGAGTGATGTGCAGTGCTCCTAATTAAAAATCCCAGAACTATTTCCTGTTTGCAGCCCCTGTATGGACCATGATAAAAGGCATTCTTTTTGACATTTAACATTTCACCAAACAACTCTAACCATTAAAATTGCTGTTCTGTTCAGAAATGAGCAAACTCTCAAGAGTTGTCTATTTCTATCATTGCATAAATTTGGTGATTGCATAAGATATCCCTTACAGAAGGGAAAGTAGAGTGCTGTGCCCACAATAAATTGGAGCAGTGTTGCTAAGGTGACTGGTGCTGCTATTAAGCATCTTTACAGCATACTGGCAGGGGGAAGGGGGGTTATTACAATGCACCACACTCTTGTTTCATTAATTTGCATCCAATGTATAAAACTGCTCAGTTAATCTTAAAGCCTAATGACTACTGTCAGAGCTTTGTTACAGTCTTATCTCCACCAGGAGCACTGATGCACTGGGACAATAATAATATACACGGCATCTGAGAAGTTAGGAAAAAATGCATATTCCCATGGATTAAATAATTCAATGTAGAGGACTTGTCCTCTTTCCTGGGATCTGCCCGTTAATGGGTCAAAGTCCATGGCAAATGGTAGAATATCTACCTTGTTTGCACACACGTGCGCGCGCGTACACACACACACACACATACATACATACATATATATATATATATATACAATTCTGGCATAAATCCAGTGTACTGTTAGTTGAAGAAATGGCTGCACTAGCAGAGCTCCACTGCCTTTTCCCATTGCACAAACACTAGTGGACCTAAAATCTGCAAGTGGATGAGCAACCACTTGCAAAAATGGATGAGCATGAGCAACCACTTGCACAAGCGGAACATTAGTTGGATTCTCCCCTCACACATAGTTTGAAACTTGGTTTACACTAGCAAGCATTGGGTGGAGGCACCTTCCACGAGCGGAGTCCTTCCATCTTGAATCCTGGTTTCTCCATTCCCTTCACTTGTGAGGTACTATTATGTAGGACTACCAGCTTCTTCTTTTTATGACTAAACACCTCCCTCTAAACAAATCTGTATTTTGCCAAAACCTCAATAGGGGTGCCTTTTGGACTTATTAAAGCAAATGTAACATAACTTACAATTAGTAACCTACCACTAATGGTTAGAAGGAAAGGTCACCTTTAATATTTGTTTAATTCATCCCTTACTATAGTAACACCAAAAGAGCCTCAAAAAACCATCAAGTGTGCCCTTAACTCTCAGCCCACCATTTAGAATTTGCCCTCAGGCTTACTGATTAAAATTGGCCTCCACTGATTAACCAACTAAACTCTTAGTGGATTAATCTACCGATTACAGCATGCAGCTACTATAATCAGCATGAAATAGCTAATCAGTTGCAAGATGCCAGATGGGAAGCATCCTTTTTCAGAGCAGGGAACTGACCTAAGTAAGCCTAAATCCCCTTCCAGCCCTACAAGGATGCTTCCAGAAATAGTTCAAGCTTCAATGGATATGAGTGCATCAAAGAAAAATGCAAACAGTTCTGCTAAAATTTGCATATCTACAGTCAGCATGCCTATAGGTCTGCCAGCTCATACAAAACCATAGTAGTAGAAGTTCTAAATGTGTAAATAGATTTGATAAATCCAGGAGGCCAGATGTGCATGTTTTACACTCTCTTGGCAGGAATGGTGTGTGTATCATTACTTTCCCAGTCTGGATGCTGCTACCAGCAGTTCCAGTCACAGATAGGATTGGGATGATCACAGCACAGCCCTGCTTGTAGCCTGCTGTGAAAAGGGCTCTGTGTTCATCCTAATCCTGTCACCCACTGCATCTACTTCCACCTTCCCCTGTCCTATTACAAAGAAACTTACTTTAGGGCAGGTGAAGGGAAAGGTAGAGGCAGCAGCTGTGAGTGCTCCCTGTCCCCAGTAAAATGCCTTTTCCTACCGATCACTTGTGACTGGGATGGTTGGTCTCAGCATCCTGAGTGGGAAGGTGATGCTGAAGCAGTTCACAGGATTGGGATAAACACAGTTCTGCTCACAGTAGGCTGCAAGCAGGGCTGTGTGTGTCCCGATCCTGCTTGTGCGCATTCAAAGAGGAGTATCTGGCTATGCAAGCACCTTTCCTTAAGAGCTCCTGACATCTCTTCCTCTCTGATGCCTCCCTCTGGCTTTCATCTTTTCTCCTCATTCTTCTGGCCCTCTTCCTCTTCCTGCAGACCTTTCCTGTACCCTTCCTCAGCCTGCTGTCCTCTCTGCCTTTCCTTTCACCTGCCCCAGGATGAGCTTTTTCATCTTGGGGCAGGGAAAGCAGAGTGGGTTCTTCTCGAATACCCTCAAGGGCTTTGTGCAAAGGCTTCCAAGGCAAGCACAGGGATGCTTGCACATCCTCATTCAGAAGGAAAGGGAAGTGTGAGGGGAGAACAGGTAGAAAATAGAGGTACATATGGCTCAAAACAGAAGGAAGACTCAAGTTCACAGATAGATTTGAAATGACTACATACAACAATTTTTTAATCTAGAAATTAAAGCCCATATTCACAATGATTCTAAAAGTGAAGTCTAAAATAAGTTTTCAAAGGACAATCAATTAATTGACAGAGTTGCCATTGCTGTAACAAGCCAGGCTTGACACAAATTTGGTGGTGAATAACTTAGAATGAACTTCGTGAAAAATAATTGCAATTGGAACCCTAATGCTAATTAACTGTGCAGTTATTATCCTGATTGCAGATTAACAATATTCACTAAAATGCTACTGGGTAGTATAGTATACACTCCTTTTGCTTGTTTCTTTATTCTTGGTGTGGATTTATTCAATGTTATATAGCACATACCACCCTGCTATGTCTAACCAGAATACTCAGAGTTTACTCTGTGTTATCTGAGGTATTGATGCTGTCTGGCTGGGCTAATCAAACTGGAACTTTCTTGGGAAATGAGCATTTCAAGAGATTGCAACTATAACATGGTATCTATCAGCTACTGACTGCAATTATGAATCTGGTCACAGGGCACTGATGTACAAAAGAAAAAGTGAATGTTAGCTGCACAGTATGTGAAATACAGTTTAAAAAGTGCAGCGGGGGAGGAAGATTGGTCATGGAAGGTTTACACAAGCTAGATAAGGGCTGCCATTACATTAAAGAAAAAATCCACAGCCCTACTGTTGTGAAGCCTTTCCGCATTTACAGTAGGCTCCCATACAGCGACAACATGATTGCTGAGTGGGGAAGATTTTAATTTTCAAGGTTCCATAGAGATAAATGAGACAGCACCATCTAGTGGCTGTTTTAATAGCGCAACAATCCAATGTATTTTAATACTTCATTGTTTCCGGATCTATTTAATATGGAATAACCAGGAAATACCTCTGAATGTGCCCTGGAGGTTGACATCATCATGAAAAGGGCCCACAAACTTCCATGAGTGAGCAATCTCAATAGGAGGATAAAACCTCCATGTGAAGAAGCCCAAGAACTTGATTGTTTCTCTTAAACAAAGCACAGAACTGCAACAGGAAACTCCTGACTCCACCCAGATACAACTAACTCCAACACCATCTAGCGACTAAACTATATAATAATACAATCCACACCAGAGCTAAGCCTGGAACCTATTTTCAGTGCCAGGTCTTCGCTCTGAAACATATGAAATAAAGATAGATGCATCAAGTAAATAGTCCCACTTATCTAGGGTTAGTGTTCCTGTTCAGAACGCATAGATTTGAAACAGGATTCATCTTCAGCATCTAATTAGTTTTTAGACATAATTCATTAACATAAATGATTGCCATTTAAATATATTATTCACTTGGTTGTATTCATATTTATCTGAGCCACAATATGGTTACTTTAGAAGTACTCAGCTGGAACTACTGTGTAGGGATGGTGCGAGCATCCTGTTGGGGTTCAAAGCCCAGTGAGAGCTTGTCCCTTGCCGCCGCTGTAGCAGGTGGGGGTGGAGTGAAGAAGGAGGCACCTATCCTCTTCTCACCCCCCCCACCTGCTGGAGGCCAGGGCAAAAGGCTGGGGGGGGGTGTCTGCCGATGCTCTTTTCCCCATGCCAGCCCTTTGCAGCCAGTGCGAGGAAGAGGGGCAGTGGCGACAGCACCCAGCACTCAGGTTTGTGGGGAGGGGACTGCCAGCATCTTTGAAGCTTCAAAGCTGCGCAGCTTCGAAGACCATGAGATGACATTGCATAGGTTCCTCAGCCCTCAAAATTTTATCAGCGGGAAGAAAACAGGAAAACAGGAAAATTTTATCAGCAGGAAGAAAACAGCTGGAGGCACGTACTCTTGTCTGATCTCGGAAGCTCAGAGGGGTCAGCTCTGGTTAGAATTTTGGATGGGCGACCGCCTGGGAATCAGGCTTCCTGCACTGAGCAGGGGGTTGTTCTCTCCCTTCAAATGACACTAAATTTTACCTCCTTCTATCCTCTGCTTTGGCTTTTTTTTTAAAAATTAAGGTTCACAACTCAGTGCCTTTATACATGCTGCCTTCCCCCACCTTCCCCCCCCCCATTCTCCAGGTAGCTTAACTGGTGCTATAATGTTTTCTTGTGGCCCCAATCATGGGCAGTCACTTACTCAGGAGTAAGCCACATTGAACTGAATGGAACTTACTACTGAGTAGACATAAGATCACCCTGTAAGTCTGCACGCCTCGAGTAAGCCCCATTGAGCCCCATAGGGTGTTCTGGAAAAGAGGACATTGCTTCTGAGCTTGGTGGCATGGGGGATCAGTCAAGTGTCACCCTTCATTGCAGGGAGGCTTTTTACCCTCTTCTACCTCCGATTGAGAAATGCAGAGGCAGGAGACACTCAGGTCGGGGCGGGGGGTTCTACTTGCATCTTCGAAGACTGCCCAGTGAAAAAAATTATGTGGGGAAACCAGGCTGGAGAAGCCACTATTCTTTGAAGATTTGAAGATCTGAAGATAATGCCGTAATTTTTTTTTAAAGATCACTTACAGGGTAATCTTATGTCTCCTCAGTAGTAAGTTCCATTGAGTTCAATGTGGCTTGTTGTTGTTGTTGTTCAGTCGTTCAGTCGTGTCCGACTCTTCGTGACCCCATGGACCATAGCACGCCAGGCCTTCCTGTCCTGCGCTCTCTCCCGGAGTGTGCTCAAGTTCATATTCATTGCATCCGTGATGCTATCTAGCCATCTCATCCTCTGCCGTCCCCTTCTCCTTTTGCCTTCAGTCTTTCCCAGCATCAGGGTCTTTTCCAGGGAGTTTTCTCTTCGCATTAGGTGGCCAAAATATTGGAGCTTCAGCTTCATTATCTGTCCTTCCAATGAGCACTCAGGGTTGATTTCCTTTAGGATGGACTGATTTGACCTCCTTGCAGTCCAGGGGACTCGTAAGAGTCTTCTCCAGCACCACAGTTCGAAAGCATCAATTCTTCGGCGCTCAGCCTTCCTTATAGTCCAGCTCTCACAGCCATACATTACTACTGGGAAAACCATAGCTTTGATTAGACGGACCTTTGTCGGCAAGGTGATGTCTCTGCTTCTTACTATGCTGTCTAGGTTGGCCATAGCTTTCCTCCCAAGGAGCAAGCGTCTTTTAATTTCATGGCTACAGTCACCGTCTGCGGTGATCTTGGAGCCCAAGAAAGTAAAATCTGTCACTGCTTCCATTTCTTCCCCTTCTATATGCCAGGAAGTGATGGGGCCAGATGCCATGATCTTAGTTTTTTTAATGTTGAGTTTCAAACCAGCTTTTGCACTCTCCTCTTTCACCCTCAACAAGAGGCTCTTGAGATCCTCTTCGCTTTCTGCCATTAGGGTGGTATCGTCTGCATATCGGAGGTTGTTGATAATTCTCCCGGCAATCTTAATTCCGACCTCTGATTCATCCAACCCAGCATTTCTCATGATGTACTCTGCATATAAGTTAAATAAGCAGGGTGACAATATGCAGCCTTGTCGTACTCCTTTCCCAATTTTGAACCAATCGGTTGTTCCATGTCTGGTTCTGACTGTTGCTTCTTGACCCTCGTACAGGTTTCTCAGGAGACAGGTAAGGTGGTCTGGTACTCCCATCACTTTCAGAATTTGCCACAGTTTGTTGTGATCCACACAATCAAAGGCTTTAGCGTAGTCAATGAAGCAGAAATAGACGTTTTTCTGGAATTCTCTTGCTTTCTCCATGATGCAGCGAATGTTGGCGATTTGATCTCTAGTTCCTCTGCCTCTTCGAAACCCAGCTTGTACTTCCGGTAGTTCTCGGTTCGCATACTGCTGAAGCCTAGCTTGCAGGATTTTGAGCATCACCTTGCTGGCATGTGAAATGAGCGCAATGGTGCGGTAGTTTGAACACTCTTTGGCGTTGCCCTTCTTTGGAATTGGAATGTAAACTGACCTTTTCCAGTCTTGCGGCCATTGTTGAGTGTTCCAGATTTGTTGGCATATTGAATGCAGCACTTTAACAGCATCATCTTTTAGGATTTTAAATAGCTCGGCTGGAATACTGTCATCTCCGCTAGCTTTGTTGTTAGTAATGCTTCCTAAGGCCCACTTGACTTCACTCTCGAGGATGTCCGGCTCAAGTTCAGTGACCGCACTATCATGGCTATCAGGGACATTCAGATCTTTCCTGTATAGTTCTTCTGTGTATTCTTGCCACCTCTTCTTAATCTCATCTGCTTCTGTTAGGTCCCTGCCTTCTTTGTCCTTTATCATGCCCGTCTTTGCACAAAACGTTCCCTTGAGATCTCCAATTTTCTTGAAGAGATCTCTAGTCTTTCCCATTCTGTTGTTTTCCTCGATTTCTTTGCATTGTTCATTTAAGAAGGCCTTCTTGTCTCTCCTTGCTATTCTCTGGAACTCTGCATTCAGTTGGGTATATCTTCCCCTTTCTCCCTTGCTTTTCGCTTCCCTTCTTTCCTCAGCTACTTGTAAAGCCTCATCAGACAGCCACTTTGCTTTCTTGCATTTCTTTTTCTTTGGGATGGATTTCGTTGCTGCCTCCTGAACAATGTTACGGACCTCCGTCCATAGTTCCTCAGGCACTCTGTCTATCAGGTCTAATCCCTGAAATCTATTCCTCACCTCCACTGTATATTCATCAGGGATATGATTTAGGTCATACCTGAAAGGTTTAGTGGTTTTCCCGACGTTCTTCAATTTAAGCCGAAATTTTGCAAGAAGCAGCTCATGATCTGAGCCACAGTCAGCTCCAGGTCTTGTTTTTACTGACTGTATGGAGCTTCTCCATCTTTGGCTGCAAAGGACATAATCAATCTGATTTCGATATTGACCATCTGGTGACGTCCATGTGTAGAGTCGCCTCTTGTGCTGTTGGAAAAGAGTGTTTGCTATGATCAGCATGTTCTCTTGGCAAAACTCTATTAGCTTTTGTCCTGCTTCATTTTGTACACCAAGGCCATGCTTGCCTGTTATCCCGGTGATTTCTTGACTTCCTACTTTAGCATTCCAATCCCCTATGATGAAGAGGACATCTTTTTTTGGTGTTAGTTCTAGAAGGTGTTGTAGGTCTTCATAGAACCGATCAACCTCAGCTTCTTCGGCCTCAGTGGTTGGGGCATAGACTTGAATTACTGTGATGTTGAATGGTTTGCCTTGGATTCGTACTGAGATCATTCTATCATTTTTAAGATTGTACCCCAGTACTGCTTTTCCCACCCTTTTGTTGACTATGAGTGCTACTCCATTTCTTCTAAGGGATTCTTGCCCACAATAGTAGATATGATGGTCACCTGAATTAAATTCGCCCATGCCTGTCCATTTTAGTTCGCTGATTCCCAAGATGTCGATGTTCAATCTTGCCATCTCATGTTTGACCACCTCCAGCTTACCTTGATTCATTGATCTGACATTCCAGGTTCCTAAACAATATTGTTCTTTACAGCATCGGATTTTCTTTTCACCGCCAGACACATCCACAGCTGAGTGTCCTTTCGGGTTTGGCCCAGCCGCTTCACTCTTTCTGGCGCTACTTGGAAATACCCTCTGCTCTTCCCCAGTAGCATATTGGACACCTTCCGATGTGGCTTACTCCCGAGTAAATGAGTGCCCAGGATTGGGGCCACAAGAAAACATTGCAGCACCAGTTAAGCTACCAGGAGAATGGGGGGGAAGGGTGGGGGAAGGCAAAGGCACTCAGTTGTGAACCTTAATTTAAAAAAGAAAAGTCAAAGCAGGGGATAGAAGGAGGTAAAAGTTAGTGTCATTTGAAGGGAGAGAACAACCCCCTGCTCAGTGCAGGAAGCCTGATTCTCAGGCAGTCACCCACCCAAAATTCTAACCAGGGCTGACCCGGCTGAGCTTCCGAGATCAGACAAGAGCTGGCACCTCCAGCCCTCTGCTGGTTGGTGATAAAACTTCCAATGCTAAGGAAGCTATGCTATCAGTAGCCAGCAGACCAGATGGGGGCATCTAGAGCTGTGATTGGACAGGAGGGAAATACAAACACTGCCGTATGTGGACAGGCGTGGGAGGGGTCTACGACCTTATAAGGTAATGAACATGGACAAGCAGAGCACATGAATGGGAAATACCGGGATATCAGGATATTGAAAGTGGAAGCACAGAAGTGGGAAATTCTGGTCCCAGTTCAAAGCAGGTCCTGCGTAGCGTGAAAGACAAGCAAGCGAAACCTTATTGGAAGTGAAAAAAACCATAAGTGTAGATTGGCCCCTAGCCACTGCAATTCCCGCTATCCCCTAACAACTAAGTGCCAAACTATATGTCCTGCTAATCACACATAGTGCAGCTATATGTGATAGTTTTCCTCACTCTTGTGTAAGCGCACATGGCCCTGATTCAGATTAGGACCATGGCACTCCGGGAGGGGGGTTAAACCTCCCCCCTTCCATTTTCCACCATGGGGGTGGTTGTGAAAAATAGTCTCTACTGGAGTCACTGGAGACTCCCCCCCCTTTTCTTAACACCCCCCCCCCCAAGATTTGGGGGAGAAATAGTTTGGGGAAATGTTTAACCCCTTTTCCCAGAGCACTATGGTCCTGATCCAAATTGGAGCTGCACATGCTTACACAAGAGTAAGGGAAATTACGACACTGCAAGATTAGCAAAACATTTAGTCTGGCCCTGAAATACATCCACAGCAGCATCCCAAGTGTCAGGGAGCCTGGAAAACACGGTTTCCCAGTGCACCTGGGTCTATATTATGGAGGTCAAATGCCATAAAAACTATGTGTTCCAGGGCTCCTTGTACCTGGGGCACTGCTGTAACTTTGTTCTAGCTGCCATAGAGGGAGGGAGAGACACTTCCTGCAACTCCTCCCCATCACTACTGCCACAACTGTGAGGCAAGCCTAGGAGGGAAAGGAGGCAATGGAGCAGGGTTTAGGAAAGCACAGGGGGTTGAGAAGGAAAGGTAGTTGAACTCTTCCACATTCTTGATCATGTCATCAAAACTGGGCTCAAAAACCCCCAAACTATTTTCAGAAATTGGGATGGGAAGTATTTTGGTTTGCTGATCCTAATTCCAAATTAATCCAAGGGGAGTTCACCATCATTACTCATAATTCTCACCTAATATACAGTTACACATTCATATGATAAAAGAAATGGAAAGGGGGGGAGCTCTCCTACCTAATTTTAATATCTCCTTATTTTAGAGCACAGCAGTTTTTAACTTTTCACAGTACAACAAATGAAGAAAGCAGGAATACGTATTGGAATATCACCCACTTTATATAAAAAATACCTTTAAATAACTTTCTTTTCCATATGTTCTGGCTCAGTTTTCCAATGCCCTGCCACATTGTGTCATTAAACAATTTATCTCTGTTGAAACCCAGAACCAACAAAATGAATTTCAGCAGAGATAAATGCATTGTTCTGTATCTAAGTAGGAAATTCAGATGCACAAAAACGGGATGGGTGACTCCTGACTCGACAACAGTACATGTGAAAATGAGCTACAGGTATTAGTAGACCACAAGCTAAGTAGACCAAGAGTGTTCTTCTTATTGCTGTTGTTGTTATGAAAATCTATATCCCATGTGTGTGTTTACACACCACTCAGGAAAGCTAAAAACAATTAAAATGAACCATAAAATAATACTGCACCCCCCCCCCCACACACACAATTTAATAGAATAATTACAGACAGCTGCAGCACATAAAACAAAAGCACTGGATAAAAAGGTATATATCTGATAAAACAAATGCTTGCCTAAAAAGGAACATTTTTGCCATACTTTAAAACCCATGGGGGGGGGGGCTGAGCCTCCCAGGGCAAAGAGGCAAATATACTGTTGACATGCTCATGAGTACCAATGAGAGCACTCTATTCTGCTTTGGTCAGACCTTGCCTGGCCTAGTTCTGGATACAGCAGAGGATATCAACAAACTGGAACGTACACAGCGGAGGATGACAAAGTTGATGATGGACCCGGTGGAAACCAAGTTGTATGAGGAAGGTTGAAGGAGTTGGGCATGTTTAGACTGAAGAAGAAACTACCGAGAGGCAATACAATGGGCAATCAGGCCCAGGGTTTGGAAGGTGTATTTTGGCATACTCATTTTTCTGTGGTCATTTCATTTTAATTCATGTTCCTAGTCCTTGCCAAACCTGTTGATTTTTCCACCTGTTGCAATTTGATTGACATTTGCAAGTATCCTGGGGCAAAGTCTGTCTTCTTATTACTTATCACTGTACAACAGCGCCATGACCCTTGACAAAGTTATATAGCTTCTACCATTGTATTACTGTAATACCCTTCTTGTTTCTGGTTTTGCTGTAGGCACCCCACTCTCTTATTCTGACCTCCCAAAGGATATAATGCCCTTGCAGGGGTAATTGGGGATAGTATATTCTTGAAGGAAAGCCTAGGACCCTCAGTCTCAATGTGTCCTGCCCGCCCGCTTATAGTTAGTAACATTTCAGAGTGGTTAGGTGTACTGGGTGGCTTGAATTTATAGTGTTATACTAATTTAGAACAGCTGAATATGGAGAGGGTATTTTTTGTATTGATAACACACACATCAAATAGAACAGGAAATGCATAACAGTAAAAATGCGTCTAGCTTTTTTTCTTGAATTAATAAAGGTTCCTATACTGAGCTTATACTAAGGTTACTAAGCTAAGAAAGACACATGCATATCTTCCAGGGTCAGATAAAGATTCACCCAGATAGGACAGGTCTGGGGTTTTCCCAGAAACATACCGGACTTTTTCAAAGCAAACAATAGATCCTAGGGAAGGAGGAGTTCATCTTCTGGGGGCCTGGACTAATCTAAGAAACTAATTTAGGATGTTAATGTTAACAAGACTCCCAGGGTCAACTGGGTCATCACAGTACTTCCTTTAAAACTAGAACTTCATGTAATATGTCTTCATGTAATAATATATTACATGTAATAATAACTTCATGTAATATAGTTTTACAAGGAACCTAATATAGGTTCCTTGTAAAACTAAAGAGCCCAGACTTGCAATGTTTATCACTGCAGAGACAGGGATGCGGAACTCCGATAAAGGAACAGTAAATGTTTTGGCATTTTGCATTTGACAGAATGCTCCAAACAAGTGTTTTTCAGACCAAAGGTAAAATGGATAATTGATTTTAAATCCTTATTTTCTAGATCCATATTGAGCAGGACACATTTACAAAACAAAGATGCTGTATACATGATTTTATAACCTTGTCATTATATGGCACCAGGGGATACAAGTTGGATTTAGAAATGTCATACAAATGGTTCAAGAAAAGGTTTTTCCGACTCAAGAGTACCAACAATACTTTTTATTCAGATACTGAGGAATGCAGTCAAATTCATTCATAAATTCCAGCTCTAGAGCCTCTTGCACCATCTCTCCAGTAAATGATGGTAAGGGCAGGGATGGAACAGTAGTACCGAAATCTTGCTTGCACTGCCAAAATTACAGTCAGAGTAAAATGAGGTAAGCCTGGCTTTTCTGTCACTGTTTCTTCCCCTTGTATCAAACTAATACCAGTGCCAAACAACTTTCCTTTGTGTTTGCATTCACCCTAAAAACTACTAGGTTGCACAGATGTAGATTTCAATGTCCTGTGGTAAAACATAATGGTGTACATGAGATGAAAAATATCCGATATTACTTTAAGTAGCACAAATAGTTTCTTATTATAAATCAAGGAGATCAAGCATAATACTGGCAACTGAGATCTCTCTAGGAGCCTTCCTTCTGAATTTCTCACATATTGCTTTGCGTGCGTTGTATCATTAAGCCTCATCAAATGTATCTACCCTTCTCTAAAGTGGATGTGACTTCAAAAAGAAAAAAGGTCTTCCTTGACTGCCCACTAGATGTCACACTAGAAGGCCTTTGTTTAAGATATGTATATGTAATCATTAAAAAAAACTCTGGAAAAATAAATCATACTATAATTTTCTTACAAACCCTTTGACTTAGAATCATAGAGTTGGAAGGTCCACTGGAGGTCATCTAGTCAGACACCCTGTTTAGCATACTTCTTTCAGACAATATTCGTAAAGATATTTTGTAATCACCCTACATCTTAAAGATGTGTTGTAACCAAACAGACTTTCAGATCAACTGTTATTTAGATATAAATTGCAAATCATGATTACAAATACTTACATAAGTCTTAAACAAGTTTGCCCAATGTTTCAAATTATTTTTTTCCTCAGAAAATGTATTTAACAGGGAAATCCTATAGATGGCGTCAGAGTGCTCCAAGGTTGGAGTGTCCAATGGATCCAGTTTCCTGCTGGACTCCTGCCAGCAGGGCAAAAGGGAGATTTCCCACCCCCACAAGGCAATTTTCCTCCCTCAGCTCCAGAGCTGGTCTAAATTTTCGACCCAGCTGGGGACATGGTTGAGGGCAGGTAGGGCTCTGGATCTTGCCCATTATATCATGCCCCTGATTCTCCCCCTTTATCTCCTCTCTGATGCTATAAATCTGACATCAGGGAATTGAGGGGCACAGACCTTTCCATGGGGGCAGGGAGTGGGGATCCAAGGTTGGACCTCTGAGATCAGAGTCTGTCTCCAACCTCAGAAGGGGATTTCTGATCCATCCTATGGCCCCTGGGATCCCATCCCAGGGACCATAGGATTGCTGCCTAAAATATATTCTGACAGCAAGTTCCAACAGGAATATACCAGGTCCAAAATTTCCATAACTGGAATAAAAGCAAATGCATACTTGAAATTACAGAGATCTCTGTATGGCATATTGAGATGGAATATTTCTCAACAATAATACAAAGGCTACATTTTCTGCTAGATTTCTGTTGTAGTTAAGCTGGGCCCAATTTCAAATGGAAAAATATGTACTCCTTTTTTTATATAACACAGAGTTTTATGAATCAGATAAAGCCGATGTTTCGCAAACTTTATGCAATCAGGCTGCCGAAAGCCACATCCCCGCAAAGAAACAATATTGGGTATTACTGCTTAGCTACTACATCAGCTATGCTGCTTTTTCTGTACCTAACTAGCTCCGAACTTTGATAGCCCACCATTTTGCACATCACTACTCCCTTCCTCTGGCTCTCGCCATGTCACTTCATTTCCAGCCTACACTACTGGACCTGTAGCAGTCAGGGTGTTCAATCCTGAGCTTGAGAAGAAACCCACAAGGGACACCACATCACTTACCTACAGTGCAGGTAAGCAAGTACAGCCAGAGCTGCAGGACCTCAGGGAGCTCCAAGTACACAACTTAGAGGTTAGAAGTCCAAATGAAGCCTTTTATGCCTCTATGGCCAAGCTACCCCTCTCAGGCCCCACCTCTTTCTTGGAGAGTGGAGGGCTTTAAGGATCAGCCTCAATAGCTGGTCTGACCTGGACCCCAGAGTAATCCTGTCTAAGGAAGAGGCTTGGGACCCCACAGAAAGCCCCAGCACACTTGAAGAACCTGTTAAGCACCCTGACTTGCCCACTCACTCAGATACCTAGCCTGGCCTGGCCTTTGCAGCTAAGCTATCCTCTTGCCTCTCAGGAGGACGTTGTGCCATCACAGCATCAAAATAAGACTCAACTACTTGTGTGAACAGCTTCTGTACATAGAATGGGGCACCATCTTGTCCTTTGCCTCAGGCAGAAAAATGTCTTGGGCCAGCCCTGGTGATGATGATGAAGCACTGGCATAATGTATTCATATTTCCCCATCCCAGTTAGCAATCTTGCAGCCATATTCTGAAATAACTGACACACTGCACATATAACATCTTGCAGTAATTCAAACATGAGGTTCCATAATATATTCAAATATCAGAATTACATTTGATATTAAAAATCAAGAACTATTTGAGATAGGAAAAACTGATGTAAAAATCCTATTTTGCTGGGTTTCTGTTGTACAATGATTCCAAAAGCTAGTATGACCTCATTTTTTCATTTATAAAAAAATCACTAAACTTCAAAGCAGAATAAGGGGGAAAAAACTGGTTTACTGCCACTAAAATTAATGTTAAGTAACTGATTGGTTTTTATCTTTGTCACTTGCAAAGCATGATAGTTAATTCCAACCCTGTATGTATGCGATCATAATAGTTCTGTGGGAAAACAAATTAAGTTTTATGTCCTTGGGGTAAAGTCGATGGAACATATTTTAAGATTATTTTCAAGGGCATAAATATTTTACCGTTTAGGCCATGAAAATAATGTGCCAACCGGAACCATTTCCCCCCCTTTCACATGTTTACAGTGACTGTTTTCTTCATCTCAGCTTGAAGACACTAAACGAGTTGACAGTCTGCTTGCCAGTCAGTTTAATCCTCCTCTCTCTGTGGGTTTGTGGGAAACTGTGGCAGGCCAAGTTATTTTTGGCCAAGCACTGCGGTACAATGCGCCTTCAGGAACCTTCATTTAGTCAGTGGCCTAACTGGCAGCTGCTGTACCTGCAGAATGCGAATTGATGTTGCCATGGAGATGGAATAATTCTTTTTTGTTCTGTCATAGAATTACTGGACCTGCTCTTGTGCAGGGGTCACTTCAGGGGAAAAAAATAATAGCTAAGAGGAGAAAGTAAACAAAAAAGGAGGGTCTCGCATGTTGTTTGGGCTTCCTATGCATTCTGAATTGATCAATAAACTGCAAAAATGTATTCTATTAAATACCCACGTTCCCCAGTACATGATTAATCCCTAAGCAAGAGAGAGCTAACACTAGGCAGGGAATGTATTTGGTCTGTTTCATTATTGTTACAATGAAAGGCCTGCATTTGTGACGAGCCCAAAATATTTTGCGGCAGATCTCTCTCTCTCTCTCTCTCTCTCTCTCTCTCTCACACACACACACACACACACACACACATGTCCCTCCCTCAAGTCAAGGTAGACAGTACCAAAGGCTGGTCAAGTTATTTTGGCATCTGAGGCAGAAACTCCTACAAGCTCCTGTCTCCTCTCCTGGCATTAAAATGCAAAATAATAATAATAATAATAATAATAATAATAATAATAATAAAAAATTAAATAATGAATAATTTGCTGCCCTTTCATGACACCCAAAATCAGCTGCCTAAGGTAGCCATCTCACTCTGTGTAATGGTAGGGCCAGCTCTGCCAGGGAGTAAAACCATTCCCACTAAAGGAAAATTAAATCAGCTTTCCTGCTTGGCTGGTCCAAAATCCAAAATTTTATGATAAAAAGCAACGCTACCACACGGCCTTGTGAAACAAGATGACTTGTAGACAAAAGAGAAATTTGTCAAAGAGGGTATTTGCATTGTATGTGATTGTAATGGACTGACAGCAAGCAAAGCTATCTTGTCAGATTCTCTACCTTGACATAAACTTTGATCTTAAACTGGGTGAAAATATCATCTCTATGTGTGTGTGTCCCCCCTAAAAAGTCAGGTATATATTCTTACACAGTAATAAACCTATCATCATTTTATCAGAGTGTGTGTTAACCTTGACCCTCTTATAATCAATTAAGTATGAAATCACTAGAAGAGTTGCAAATCATATTCTCAAAGGAAGGATTTTAAAAAGAGAAAGTGCTGTAAACATGGTTAATTAAATCTACTTGCAGTATTCAACTAAAGAGTTCAAGCATCACCAAAGAAGCTGGAAATATCAAATGTATCTGGTTCTTGCAAATGAGGACAAATACTTCTATTTTAGTCTATCTTCAGGACCCTACTAGTCTGTCAATATACAGTGCTGAGCATATTGCAAGAGGAATTATCAGTTAAACTCCTTAAAATTATGGGTGATTATCCAGTTCCTCGATCTAGCATCCAGACATACCAAGACTATTAGTTATACAGATGTTTTGTTGAGCAGAGGTTTTCTTATTTATACCTCATTTCACACAAACTGTGAAATAAATATAGAGATTCCATGCTTTATGTGAGGGAAATGTTTGGTCATCTTAGCTGAACATTTCCACCAGACATGTAGAAAAACTAGCTATATTTTCAAATAGTGTTCAGCTACAGGGACTGAATTGCTCTAGAACAAATTATGGGGAAAGATGCATTGTGCTCTCTTGCTCGCTTGCTCTCACACAAACGCGCGCGCGCGTGCACACACACACACACACATATATCCCCAAGGATTTCTTGACAGCATGAGGTAGCAATAGGGCACACATATGTGCAGGAAAATTGTGAATAAAATTATTTATATATACATTTATAAACCACCTTTCTTTCAAGGCACTCAAAATAATGGCTTACAATATAGTAGAAATGGAGCCTGAACCAAAATGGCCCTCCCCATTTTTCCACCCTCTTTGAGGGTGCTGAAATGGGGAAAATTATTTGTCTGGGTTTGGGGGTGTGTGCAAAGGATTGGCAAATCATTTGGGGTGTCAGTGACCACTTACCTTGCCTCCTTTTCCCTTAAATATCCAAGTATGCACATACCTATGCTCTCTCAGTGTGTGTGAGAGAGCGCTTGTCTGTTGCTACTGTCTGTCATCTGCCATTTTTTTCCCCTGAAGGTGGTGGCAACAGCACACACTGCTCTCTCTTTTTCTATCTGCCATTCTCCCCCCGCCCTCACACACACACACACACTGCAGAATGTGATGGCAATGCCTTCAAGGGATGGGGCAGAATGGTGGACAGTGTCATGGACTCGGGACCCTGAACCTTCATTCTCAGAGGATCCCAACCTCTTGTCCTCCAAGGAGGCTCCAGAGTTAATGGTTCAGGGAGATGACTCGGACATGGAAAGGCATCAGTAGTCTTCCACCTCTCCAGGGCCAGGTTCACCAGAAAGACCCCAGAAGTCAGCTCCCCTGCATACAGAGGAGGTTGCAGACTCTGAGGACTCAGGCCATGAGGACACTAGCCTACCCCCAGCCACCCCCAAGTCATCGCAGCCTGAGATTGCTAGAACATGCCCCAGGCCCTTTAAGAAGCCAAGCCTCCATTAGTATGGAGATGGGGCCAACTAGTCTAAAGGTAGTTCCATCCTTATTTCTCAATCTCACTCTGTTCCTTGTTGGAGCAACATATGGACAAACCTGTCTAGCTTCCAGCCCCAACACCACCCAGAGCTCTTTCCATCCTGCTTCCTAACAATCCTGACCTAAACTGACCCTTCCTCAAGATCTGATTCATAGAAGAACCCTGGAACCCAAGCTACTTCACAGAGCGTTGTCACAGCCCATAGCCTGACAGTACAGGCAGCAACTGGTAGCAGCTGGCAGCGTTCTCCCCCCACCCCACCCCTCACTGAAAAAGCACTGCTGGCTACTGTTGGCTGCTTTCTGCCATTTCTTCCCCCAGAAGGTAATGAACAGTACATTGCACTTTCTTTCCCTCTCTTTCAAAGCACTCTGTCTCTGAGAGAGAGAGAGAGAGAGAGAGAGAGAGAGAGCGCACTACTGTCCTCCGTTTTCCCCCAGGAGGTGATGGTAGCAGAAGATGAGCCAAATGGCAGTTGGCCCCTGCCAGGTTTTATTTACATTTATTATTTCATTTATATCCCATCCCTTTTTCCTCTAGCAAGAAACCCAAGGCAGTTTACATGATCCTTCTCCTCTCCATTTCATCCTCACAACAACCCTGAGAGGAAGGTTAGGCCGAGAGTAAGTGACTGGCCCAAAGTCACCCAGTGAGCTTCGTGGCTGAGTGGGGAAAAGAACCCAGACCTCTCAAGTCCCAGTCCAACATTCTAACCGCTACCAGAATGGAGGACTTAACGGTTTCACCTCTCTCTCTCTCTCTCCAATCAGGTGGCCTGCTTTATCTATCATAGGGAGTGCCTACTAATAGTTCAATATCCTGACTGACCTCTGGCATATTCTGTATCCAACCGTTAAGGCTTTCTCCACATTAGAGAATATATCTTTCATTAAAATATAACAGTGTCTGCATATCTTCTTCATTTTTTTCCATGTTTTGGTCATGTTGCAATATTGACTTCAATAAATAATTTAACTGCAAACACAGTAGCTCTTTCTGTTTACTTGCTGCTTTAACTAAAGACTCAGATGGCGGATAATTTAAACAATTGTCTGTATGAAAGGAGGTGTGTCAGAATGATCTTGTTCATTATTGTATATCATTTTATATCATTGCATATTTTCGATAGACAAGTATAAAGTGTATGACTAGTGAGCGATCTAAAATTTAAAAAAATTCACGTTCATTAGTGTGAACGATACACTTCCTAAATGGAAGACTCAAGAACGGGGGTTGCAGAAAAAGAAACTGAAGAGAAGAGTGCAGCCCACTGGTATGTTCGAACTAGGACATGGGTGTCAAACCTCCTGCAGTCCTAATCCAGCCCTCTGCATTTTCCCTGATGGGTGGACCCTCTTCCCTCAGATCATTTGGTAGTTTCCTGGCTCTTGCGCAGTTTTTTCCCCATTCTAAAAGGCTGAAATGCCTCTCCTGAGGCTTAGTTATGGGCAGGAAGAGCTTTAAGCTAAAATATGCTGGTATTTTGGCACCATCAACTCTACCTACTTAGGGATGTATAGACTGTGTAAAATCCGCTCTGCCTGTGTTTCGGGGATTGTCAGGCACCTTTTATTCCATTGTCCGATCACAGATGGATGTGAATTTTTTTTTTCATCATGTGGAAAAATATGCAAATAATTACGCAAAAGGTTTTGTAAGAATTTGCATAATTTACCTTAGTACGTAACATTTAGTGTATTATCCTCCATTCCATTCAACTTTTCCTCAGCAGAAACTTGTGGCTTTTCCTGCGAATAAATATGCACACATTTCGGGAAAGAAAAAAAAAAACATCCCGAAGTCCATGGACTCAGTGTGGCCTAAGGGGGTCACTCCACAGCAAATTCCGCAGATCAGATGCTTGGAAATCCAAGCTCATTTTAGTCCATCTTGAATTTCTCCAGCATCCATATGTAGCCCCTGAGAGCTTCTCCAAAATTGAATCCAGTCCTTGGGCTGAAAAGAGGTTCAACGCCCTTGCGATAGGACAATTATAGCATTGTAAATGCCTTATGCATTTAAGTAAACATGTTGCTTTTAAAATGCACTCCATACAAAGGCTGTTTGGGCTACAGTCCTCTGCATGCTCTCCTGGGAGTAAGTCCCATTGAATTAAATGGGACTGACTTCTGAGTAGACATATAAAGGATTGCACTTTATATGCCTAAAGTTAAGGTGCTTTAAGCCGGACCATCTGCTAATCTAGATATATAGACATTACACACACACACACACACACACACACAAGGACCAGACGTAAGTATAATATAACTACGCCAGAAATGAAAGATCAATAATTGAATGAAGATGATTGTAGAAGAGAAGGCTTATATATTTATATCTATGCAGATTTATTTTAAAGAGCAGGATTGGGATGGTATCAGCACATGTTTAGCTTATTGTATTCCGTTTTGTTTCATTGTTTTGATCTTTCTATTTAAAGTTTGGTTTTAAAGATTTCATAACCCTAGAATAAGTAGGATAAAGATTTCCAAAATTTCCAGAACAGTAGGCATGCTAGCCAACAGTAGCAAAAAAAGCAAGAGAGACTAGGGGCTCTTAAACCTCACACATTTATGGGGAGGGACCATGAGCTTCGTATGTTACAGCTTGCTTCATCTGACAAAATAGACCCTTGCCTATGAAGGCTCATGTCATATTTAATGAACCACTAGAAATAACAAGTCTCACACACACACACACACACGCATAATCCAAGATCAAAAGGTGGTAACAAACACAGAATTCAAATAACCAAAGGTTAGTAACAGATGAAACAGAATTCAAATTCTGTAGATTGCTGGAAGAAAGTCCATGGGAATTCAATCAATAACATAGAAAAATTCAGGGGCTAGACATGTAGCTAAGGACTTGACCCATTTCAAAAAATCTCCACCAAGAGCCAATTAGTTTGCAAAGCTTCAGCAATCCATATAGCATCCAAGCACAACAAGAGCTCCAAATCTTCCCACAGTTCAACAAAACACATTATGTAATACCTTATACAAAATAAAGTTTTAAAAAATCTTTAAAAATAGACATATTAGCTGTGATTAAAGTTTTGTTAACCCCTGAGAGCTACAGCGTGAGGCTTTGACACCCTGCACAAATATACACATGTGTATAGTGTAGTTTTTATGATTGCTGTTAGCCACCTTGAGCATCGTTTGATGGAAAGGTGAGATACAAATATAACAAGTAAAGAAATAAATATATGTAAAATTAATCTAAACATTTTCAAGGAGAGATATGTTTTCCATGTATTTATTCATTTGTTATATTTGTATCCTACCTTTCCACTGAACGGTGCTCAAGGTAGCTAACAGCAATCATAAAAATACACGTGTGTGTGTGTGATAAAAACTGGCAATTGAAACATTTTATAGAGGCTTGAGAGCCATAGTACCCAGCTTCCTCAAAGTACCAGTACTCCAGCTGACTTTGGGAAGCTGCAAGATACTGAGAGGGCCCTAGTCTGGAACTCAAGAGACAGGGTGGAACAGTTGTGGAGGCCATTTGGGGCAATAAAATGGTGAGTAGCAAAAGGGTTAAGCACTACCTCCCCGCCACCACTTCTCCAAAGCAAATCATCCCTCCAGAAGAAGAGGGAAATTGGTGAGAATTCTGGGAAGTTGGCAAGACTTTCTTCCTCTAGCTCTGAAGCAAGTCCTGCTGCACTATCAAGGCAAAAACCCCCAAAACGACAACATATGAAATTGATGAGTAAATGTTATCTCAGTTTTAATCTTCTCCCTCCACTGAGCACTAGTAGCTGCTGGATATGTGTATTATTTGGATTGCAGATCAAGGACTTCTCTCACATGTATGCTCCTGAGAGCTTTCCATATGAGATTTCAAGGATGGTAGAAAGGCTTTTCTTAATTATCAAATAATTGCTTTGGTCTTTGCAATTCTTAGAAATCCAAGGCGGAAGAGTGATAGAAAGCAAACATATGTCAATTTACATCTAGGACAAAGTAAATCAGAACTGCTGAATCCAGGCCGGAGGTGGGAATTAGGAAGCATTTCTAGTTTTGTCCCACAATGAACAGGAGCCTGCTGTTCAAAAATGGCAATTGATGCCACAACATGTGGACTGTATCTTATTTGCTTATACATTCATGACTGCAGTGTTATCAGTGTCTACACGATGTCTACAGTACTTCATAGGCAAAAATATACAGGTCCCTGCCTCCAGGGAGTTTACAATGTAAAATAGACAATGAAGAAGACAATAAAAGGGGCATAAGGAAGAAACAAGAATAGGGGAGGAATCTCTTGCTATGTTTATGCTAGAGCTGAAACAAATTTGCTCCTAAAAATATTCTCCACAAAATTCCCTTTTGTGAAGTTAGCTGTTGAATATTCTCCAGTTATTGGGCTTCTTTACAAAGAGCTTTTATCCTGCTATTGAGATTGGTTACTCATGGAGGTTTGTGGGTCCTTTAGATGATGCCATGAACCTCCAGGGCATCTCCTGCACTAAATGACTTTTATTCCATTTTTTAAAAGATCGGAGTTAATGAGCTGTCAAATTACAGCGTCTGAGTTCCCTCATGAAAAAGGAGAGGCCACAATGAGAAGAGCTAGACCACAGTGCCATCTAGCAGCTGTATAATTAAACATATGGAAGACTCAGACAAGGGGGGAAAGGAGGGGGGAAAGGGGAGGAGGAAGCATTTGGAAAGGGAGTCCATCGTGATCCTGCATTTAAAACGGAAGCAGAAAGCGCCGTTTTAAATGCAGGATTTTAGGCTGGTGTAGAGACACTCATTCTCTGGTTGCTTGAAATATTCTCTGAATTTTTGATATCCACATGTCACTCGTAATAAAATTTGGTGATATTTGTTGCAGTATTTAATAGTTAATATGGAGCAGGATTTAATATAAGACAGTACTGGTAGCTCTTAGTCCATATCACGGTGGTTTTCAAACTTTATAACCTCATGGAACATTTTCCACATTGATTTCTGCTACAGAGCCCTTACATGTCACACAGGATTCTGAACCATGTTCTAAGGTGCATGCTCAGTCCACTTTGATATTATGACCCTGATTCTGAACAGCAATAGGGACTCTTGAAAAGAGGAGGAACCACCTTCATCAGAAAAGCCAGCACTGGAAGCTATAGTGATGCCTGAACTCAGACCCATGTTCCTGTACCAAACCCACTCAGCAGAATGAGGAGGAAGGCCCACCAGAGAGCACAGGGCTGACTTATCACAATTCAGAGTAACTGAAGTAATACAAATTACCATCTAAAGAGCCCACACCTCTGTAAGAACATTAAATCCAGGCTCTAAAGTTATCTATCTGTACTACTGGTGCCCTCAGAATCTTGGAGAAATATATGTGGTTTTGCTTAACATAAAAGTCTCACAGAACACTAAATGTTGGTTTCATGGCAACCCTAGATGCCATGAATAATTGACTCAAATAAAAGATCCAATGATATCTATATTCACCCCAGCCAACTTTTGTTATGCATACATTGGCTCAATAAGGCAAATAATACAGAAACTAAAAACACACTCTTTTTATTTGCAGTAAACATCTGGATTATCTTGGAAGGCTTTTGTTTATATTTATCACTGGAAAAAGTCCTTTGAACAAAACACTAAAAAAAATTCAGATAATAAAATTGTGATAACTGCTGTGCCCCCATCGTTTGGTGGAGAGTGAATTGCCAAATAACTGATCGCTTGGCTTAATGCTGAGTGTTTTTTATATATTGGAATATCACACTATTTTACAATTGTCAGTAGAGTTCAGTTGGAAAAGCTTTTGGTTAGAGTAACAAACCACTATTATCTAAGATAACAATAATCAGTGTTCAGTACTAGTAGACAAGCACAGTTGGTGGGCATTTATAGGTTTCTTGAGAACTCAAGCCCTTTGCTTTTTCTATTTCAGACTATGGTTTTTCAAATTCCAAGTGCCTGTCTTGCAGGTTTACCTTTCTGTAGTAATCAGATTAATGAATTGTCAATACTGTTTTACCCTGGAATACTCAACAGAAAAGTGGTCTAGAACCATTAGGATTTTAGTAGCTATAATTTCTTATGGGATCTTGCACATACATTGTTACCTAACTAATTGACTGCTCCATCAACAGGACATTCAGGTACAATTCACAGAATAAACCATGGATATCACTTCTGTGTAGGAAACATGTATGGCATAATGTGTGCCATTATAGTGTTATGGCACAACCTTGGATATGATCCTTGTTAATACAGCCCAAAATGCTCTTGGCCTTTTCTACTACTGCTTTAGATCTTTAGATTATGTTCCATTTATTCCCTACAATAACCCCACAAATCCTTCTCAGCAATGATAGGCCGGAACAATAATATGTTCCATTGTATATGCCTTTTAAGAATCAACAGTGCAACCTATACCTGTCTACTCAGAAGCAAGGCCCTCTGAGTTAAATAGGACATACTCCCAGGTAAACATGTTCAGGATTGCAGCATTAAGTCCCTAAATGATTGTAGAATAAATTAATTAATTAGGGGGGAAATGATGAGTAAGTTAATTAAACCTAGCATTTGCTAATCAGAGTGACCAGCAGAGAACTGTATGGGAGAATGCTTTGAATGTTAATTTATTTTTCCCATTGCATTCAGCCTTGCTCAGTGATAAAAATACCAAAAAGTTAAAAAATATACTCATTATTTTAAATTATTACCCACTGCAGGGCAGAATAGTTTTTCTTTGATCTTTATGCAGATCTATTGTATTTGGCATCCCATCTATCCATTCCATTCAGGAGAATTAGGCCCTTTTATTTCCTGCAAATCATATTTTATTTTGTTTTACACTAAATTATATTCCCTTAACAGTGGTGCTAACATTGCATCAAAATAACTTTTTCCCCAAATCTTCCTGATCACAGAGACAGACTTAGTCTTTGTTAAGTTAAAATACTGGGAATGGAAACAAGCTAAATTAAATACAGGAGGAAACCCATTTGGCAGTCTCTAAAAATAACACTTAACACATCCAGGGGCAAAGCTTGGTGGTATGGGGATACCAAGTCATCTTGTCTGCCTCCTGAGGAATCTGTATAACGACCAAGTAGCAACGGTAAGAACAGACCACGGATCAATGGACTGGTTTAAGATTGGGAAAGCAGTATGGCAGGGTTGTATACTCTCACCCTACCTATTCAACCTGTACACAGAACACATCATGCAATGTGCTGGGCTTGATGAATCCAAGGCTGGAGTTAAAATCGCTGGAAGAAACATTAACAATCTCAGAGATGCAGATGATACCACTTCGATGGCTGAAAGTGAGGAGGAGCTGAGGAACCTTATGACGAAGGTGAAAGGAGAAAGTGCAAAAGCTGGGTTGCAGTTAAACCTCAAAAAAACCAAGATTATGGCAACCAGCTTGATCAATAAGTAGCAAATAGAGGGAGAAAATGTGGAGGCAGTGACAGACTTTGTATTTCTAGGTACAAAGATTACTGCAGACGCTGACTGCAGCCAGGAAATCAGAAGATGTTTACTTGTTGGGAGGACAGCAATGACAAATCTTGATAAAGTAATTAAGAGCAGATACATCACACTAACAACAAAGGTCCACATAGTTAAAGCAACGGTATTCCCCATAGTATCCTATGGATGCGAGAGCTGAACCTTAAGGAAGGCTGAGCAAAGGAAGATAGATGCTTTTGAACTGTGGTGTTGGAGGAAAATTCTGAGAGTGCCTTGGACTGCAAGAAGATCAAACCAGTCCATACTCCAGGAAATAAAGCCAGACTGCTCACTTGAGGGAATGATATTAAAGGCAAAACTGAAGTACTTTGGCCACATAATGAGAAGACAGGATACCCTGGAGAAGATGCTGATGCTGGGGAAAGTGGAAAGCAAAAGGAAGAGGGGCCGACCAAGGGCAAGATGGATGGATGATATTCTGGAGGTGACGGACTCGACCTTGGGGGAGCTGGGGGTGGCAACGGCCGACAGGAAGCTCTGACGTGGGCTGGTCCATGAAGTCACGAAGAGTCGGAAGCGACTGAACGAATAAACAAGAAACATGTTAATTTTACCATACAACAAAAATATGTAGATTTAGATTTGAAACAGATTAATTGCTTATTGATTAATTGATAATTGCTCCTGAAGAAGAGAGACTTTGCCTAAAAATGCGTAGAGCACAGCATTTTAGAGATTTGCACAACAAATAAACATTATAGACCATGTTCAATGGAGCTTTGGGATCTTTTCCTTCCTAGAGTTTTTTTGTGCATAGCATTTTCCCTCTCAGTTTTCCAATTTTTGTCCCTAAACACCCATGGAGTCATGTGACCCATGCCATGGGCTCCTGACGGCAGTCTGGCCACACCATTCTGTACAACTTGCAGTTCTGAACACTTTTTCAAAGACATCCTCATGTAGCACATTACAACAGTCTAACCTGGACGCAACCATGACATATGCAACAGTGGTCATATGTGCTTAAGATATCAGTGTCCAATATCAAGCTGATTATACAACAATGCTCCATGTAAAAAGAAAAATCCGCACTATGTAAGCCATTGCTACTTTTAAAAAGAGGGACTTCAGGTTATATATTAAAACAGTTACCAGTACATATATCTGCTGTGTAGAACCCACTTTTACAATTTAATTTGGTGATCATTAGTTAGATTAGTTCATAAATCTTAGTCTTCACCTTTGTTCTTGATTTACTTTCAGAGTGTATCACTAATGTTTCACATATGGATTTGTAATAGACGGATTCTTATGCCATACCTATTGGCACCCAATTGTCATAGGTTCAAGCCAGTGCTGTAGTGGTAAATTTTGAAGTGCAGGCACTCAACATGACAGTACCCATTCCCACGCCCCCAGGGAGAGTACAAAATTGCAGGCAGCTGTGTTGGTCCATATCAACAAACCATATCTAGAAGTTTTCACCTGCTACGAGGAGGTCCTTTGTGGAGCTAAGGGGTCTTAATTGCCCATTCAGTACCAAATCACCCCAAAATACTTTATAACAAAGAACAATATAAAGTTGCTGGAAAAATTCACCCCACCCCACTATTGTGAAGATTGCAGCTAAGCTCAGAGGGAACAGGGAATTCTGGAGCAGGGGCAGATGAGGTAGGTCAGCATCACTGCTAATAAAGAAGTACTGATGCTGCATCCCTGTGAACTCTGGCTTTACTATGCCACTGGTCAAAATGACAATGCTTCAGGTTCCTAATTAGGGCTGCAATCCTAAACACACTTACTAGCCCTACAGGACTCAGTGGGACTTAGTTCTGAGTAAATATTCTAAGGATTTACTGAAGATCAGGGGTAGGCAACTTGTGGCCCTCTGGATGTTTTGGCCTACAACTCCTATCAGGCCTAGTCCACACAGCTAATGGTGAGGGATCATGGGAGTTGTAGGCCAAAACATTTAGAGAGCTACAAATTCCCAACCCTTCCGTAGATTGTTCAACTCTTCTATCAAATAGAAGGCCATCATGCATAATTGTGCTATCACACAAAATTATTACATGCCACAGATGCAACATGACACACAGGACATGGCATGGGGAGGCCTATAGACCATCCTGAAGATATCTGTATTATGATGGTGCCATTTACATCAGCACAGATATATCAGCCTGTTATGAAGCAGTAAGTATTCAGAACATAATTAGTTCTGGTGCAAAGCAGAGCAGGACAGACCTGTTCCAGCTGTCTTGTAGAAGTTGCCGCCCTGGAAACACCTGCACACAACCCTTGGTACCTGATTGTTGTTGCACGTATCTTTGGAATTAGTTACTACTAGCTTACCATTTATTATTCAAGCAACTCATGTAGTTCTAGCTATGTTAAAACTCTAGGCACTCCTCTTGTAGTCTGTAGATATTAAAGATCATAAAGAGAATTTTTAAAAAAATCTGGAGGTTAATCATATAGGCAAGCCTACTGCACCAGGACATGGATTTCATTCTTTCTCTGTGACCATGACGAGACAAGACCCCAAACTAGACAAGACACCATTTAGGCAATTAGCAGCTGTATGAATGGCTTTTTAAAAAGTTAATAGGAGATATAGGAGCCCTGAACTGGATTAGAACCCAGAGGTGGAGGCTAGAAGACTTCAGCACTTTGCTCCTGCTCCAGTCCAGATCAGTGCCCTCTGCCTGCTTTTTGCACTAGAAGAAAAGCTTCCACACATGCCAATGGAAGCTTTTCTTCCAATGCAAGTAGGTGCATCCAATCCAGACTGCAGAAGGAAGCAAGAGGTTAAAGCATCCGCTCTCTGCCAGAGTCCCAGTCCAGACCAGGGCCCTTGCACAGACTATTTAGCTGTGCACACAATTGATCACTGTGTGAATGGCATCTCATCTAGTCTATCCCTTCACCATACAAAAATCTCACTTGGAAAGGAATCACTGCAGTGCTACGAAAAGGCAAGGCAGAACAACATGAGCCTTTTCTTTCCAGCAGATTTCCTTTGCCCACAAAAATTCCTCTTGACAGCACCTTGTGGGTTGAAGAGGAATTCTTCAATGAGCAATCAGCAAGGGGGGGGGGTCCCTCTGTAGATGCAGGTCGGCATATGGTGTCTCAAATTTCTCAGTGACAAGTGGCATGTTAGGCAAAGCAGGAGTCGCAGGGAAAAAGACATTTTGCTAATCACTCCCTGTTGTCCGCACCCTCAGGCAAAATCATATTGCTTTATGTAGATGAGCTTACAACAGTTTCTTCAATTTGGCTTTATAGGGGGTGGGGGCGGGGGGAGCGCCAGCTCCTAACGCTGTGTCAACAGGCACCCGAGGGCCTACCACTTTACATTGCAAGTGTATTACTATTTAAAGACAAGCTTTTAGCTTAACATCAGTGCTTGCCTTCAGAGTTTAATTACCGCCCTCCCCATGGGGCCCAATAAGCTGTCTACTCTTCCTGAGGGAGTTCTGCTTGGTGGAGATCTTTAACTAAATAAGTAAATGCCAAATAAGCATGTCTTAAAGATGCAGTATCATGTTTTCCATCAGGAACTGAAGACTGTGGAAGCTAGGCTGCAATTTGACTCTAAACTGGCAACACGCCATCTTGGATTTTGTCTTCTCCATTACAAATACACTGCTCTGAATGGGAAGAAAGAAGAAAACGTAAATCCCTTTCCTTTAATGTAGCTTTCCCCAACCTGGTGCCCTCCAAATGTGTTGGACTACAACTCCCAGCATACGATGCTGTCAGTTGTAATCCAACACATCTGGAGGGGAACCAAGTTGGGGAGGGGTGCTTTAATGCTTCCTAAACTCAGTTTAGGCGTGCTGTGGTCCACGGGGTCATGAAGAGTCGGACACGACTTAACGACTGAACAACAAACTCAGTTTCCATATGCTATTTGTTATGAGGGGAAAATGTTTTTAAACTGTGTGGAATAGCACTGCCTATTTTTGCTGTTTCTAGGTGGATTACTCCATTTCTGATTATTTTAGTTATCAGAATTAGCAGGAGGGATCTGGAATAGCCTCTTTTCATACTGTCTTTGCTGTTAGGAAACATCAATAGCAGACTGGTAACATTCTGAAAGTAATTACTCTCTTGCAATAAATGTCATAAACAGAACTCCCAGAATGGTGTAAGATAGTCAAGATTAGCCTTAGGCATTGAAATACAGAGTAGCTAGTCATTTAGTATCTATTTGCCAAATTCAATATATTTAGGGCACAATCCTATGCATGTTTAGCCAGAAAAATGTCCTACAATTCCCAGTATTCCCCAGCCAGCCATGCTGGCTAGGGAATGCTGGGAGTTGTAGGACATTATTCTGGCTAAACATGCATAGGATTGTATCCTTAAGCCTTCTTTTTTTCTAATTCCCACTTACTGAGTCTGGCATTATCTATAACAGAGAATGCTGAATGAAAACCGAATGAGAATATACTTTTAATTTTTTACACAGCAAATTCATGAGAGTTCACTAGAGCAGCTTCCCCAATGTGATGACCTCCAGATGTGTTGGACTGCAAATATGAAAAGGAGAGGACCTTTTTAGTGGTGGCACCCCTGTTGTGAAATGCACTTCCCAGAGAGGCTCACATGGTACCAGGTATAGGTGTATGGATTTTGTGAAATCCTTCTGTCTATGTTACGTGGATTGTCAGGCATCTTTCCTTCCATCATCTATTCATTAATAGAACTGGATTTTTTAACCAGAATTCGGTTACACTTGCGCCAACTCACATTAGCATTAATATGCATTAGCGTTAATGCACACTTGCGCAGATATGGATTAGTTAATGTGAATTAGCCCTAACGTGCATTAACTAATATTTACTTGCACTAATGTGAATTAGCGCAAATTCCCCCCCCCCCCAGTGAAAAACTGGTCCACAAGTCCACAGAATCCATGTGATTCAGAAAAAGCAGTCCCTAGCACCAGGAGATGAACTGCGGTGCTGGAGGAAAATTCTGAGTGCCTTGGACTGCAAGAAGATCAAACCAGTCCATACTCCAGGAAATAAAGCCAGACTGCTCACTTGAGGGAATGATATTAAAGGCAAAACTGAAGTACTTTGGCCACATAATGAGAAGACAGGATACCCTGGAGAAGATGCTGATGCTAGGGAAAGTGGAAGGCAAAAGGAAGAGGGGCCGACCAAGGGCAAGGTGGATGGATGATATTCTGGATGTGACGGACTCAACCTTGGGGGAGCTGGGGGTGGCGACAGCCGACAGGAAGCTCTGACGTGGGCTGGTCCATGAAGTCACGAAGAGTCAGAAGTGACTGAACAAATAAACAACAATAAGCACCAGGAGAAAACCTTTTTATTTACCAGGTTTTGGTTTTGAAATGTGTTGTTGTGTTTTTTGATCTTTATACTGCTGCTGGCTTTTACTCTGGTTTTGTCTTTCATCCTGGTTTACTTCATTGCTAACACGGTGATACTTAAAGCAATATGTTTTGCCACATTTAGGCCTCTTCTGGCAGGTTTATGCTCATTGAACAAGCTTCTACTTCCAATCCGCATCCTTCAGATGTATTCAAATGAATGTGTATTTTCTTGCTGCATCAAGCAAATTGGTTGTGCCATATCCAGTCAAAGCACTTGCAGAGGTAAACTCTATCTGCTACTGGTAATGTGCCCTCTTTCTCGTTGGCAAGCCTGTGCATGTTATGTCAATTAGGGAAACAAATTTCCTAGTGCTCCAAAGCAAATGGTTTCTAATTCATAGAAGCGTATACAGCTCCACAGCAGCATGCTTTATACTGACATTTATAAAGGAGAAATGAGAACATAATCTGTGCATAGCTCAAGACTGCACAATTTCAGATTGGTAGAAACTGCATAAGCCCTGATCCTATCAATGTGAGTAGCTGCTGTGACACACAGAACAACTCGGACTGACACAGCTACAGCAGAATTCTGTGTAAAACAAATCCATCCTGATATGCTGCCTGCCAGCTGCAATCCCATTACTACAAAAATGGGCATGGAGGGGTGGAACAACAAAACTGGTTCCAGGAAGGGGATAAATACCATAGAATAACATGACAGTGACATTTATATAGTGCTTTATAGGCTGTTCGGAGTACTTCACATACATTGTTTCAGTAATCCTTAGAACAACCTTGCATTGTAGGTCAGTATTATTATATCTCCACACTACAGATGAGGATGAGCGTAGAGACAGGGGGAAAGACTGTATCCACATTACAAACTCACGTTGGTTTTACACTACTTTAACTGTCAGTGCTATCCAGAATATTGTAGACTGATGGAATGCTAGTAATTCTTTTTTAGAAATCCCTGCCTTCCCTTCACAGAAGTACAATTCCAGGACTGCCTAAGAAGATGGAATGACCACACTAAGGGTGCAATGCTATTGGGATGCCTGTCAGCCTCTGAACATGGAGGCTGATGGGCATCCTATGTATCACAGGAGGGCACGGACGTAGAGATGTATGGATTGTGTAAAATCTGTTCTGGCTCTGTTTTTCAGATTGTCAGGTGCCTTTCGTTCCGTCATCTGCCCATGGACGGAATTGGGGGGTTTTGTTTCCAAATTGGTGTGAATTCGCATTTGCGCAAATGTGCAATTGTGCCAGTTCGCACATGCAAAAATGTGCAAATTCCATAAAATGCACATTTTCACACTTTAGCCTATGGGGGCAAATTCTCATGTTTTGCATATTTTTCTATGACAAAATGTGTACAAAATTCAGGAAAGTTAGAAAGACAGCCTGCAAGTCCATGGATTCTGCCCAACAGGTGAAAAGCTGGTCCACTGTGGAATCCATGGGTCGGGTTCATGAGAATCCAAACTCATTTGGATACTTTGTGGATTTCTCCGACATCCCTACCCGGAGGTGATTGTTGTCTCTGTGCACCTCTCACCCTGCATTTTCACTTGATGGGCAATTTTGCCCATCTAGATGGGGCTCTGCAAATCAGGAGGGAAGAAGGCTGGGGGGGCCTGAGGATTCTTCACAAGCCAGATGCCCCGCCCCTCACCGCCCACAGAACCACCCCCTTTCCCTCCTCTTCAGGCTCACATTTGTGAGCTCATAGAGATAGCCGGCACAGTTCTCTGGGCGCCGGCTGCAAGGGGGCAGGGAGCTCGATCTCCTGGGTCCAAGGTCTGAGCACTGTTCGCAGCCTCGGATCCAGGAATTCGAAGTATCTTTTGCCCCCCCAACTCTTTCCAAGGGCCATAGGATTGATGTCCCCACTTTTGGTGTACATATGGCACTAGCAGTTTGCTTACGTTCATAGCTGAAGGGAAATACTGAACCAGAGACTTCCTGGCTCATATGCTTGCCCACTAGCTGCAGTGCAGTGGAGCCAGGGCTTGTAGGGATGCAGTACATGCACTTTTTTATCAGCAGGGATGCTGATGTCATCTTCCACCCCCCTCGGAGTTTCCTAAGCTTAGCTGCAATCCTCACAGTAGCTGGCAGGAAATGAATTTTCCCAGAAACAATATACTGTTCCTTGTTGCAATATAAAATATTTGGGGGTTGCTTGAACTTGAATGGGCCATTAAGACCCATTTGTTGTACAAAAGACCTGCTCCTCCCAGATGCACACTCCTAGAACTGGTTGGCTGATATGGATCAACACAGCTGCCTACATTTTTGGACTCCCCTTGGCTATGGGGACTGTCATAATGACTGCCTGCACCTCAGCATTTACCAGTACACCACTGGACACTACACCATGCCAGTGTAGGTGACCTGTTTTCCCAGCTCTGCCCTTTCCAGTTTTTAGTAACATACACATTATCATGACTTATGGCACTGCATCAGCTTAGCAAACTGGCCCAGTATATTGGGTCAAGCCAGCTGCGCCATCAATTTCCACTGTTGCCATGTTTGGCCTAGCAGACACAGTCAGGGAGCTGTGAATCCATTCCGTGTTTCAGTCAGAACCAGCCAGAACTCTAAAGGCACTAGACCTTTGGGGGGCATATGGTTTAGTACCTTGGATAGCTCCTTTCAAGTTCTGGCTAGTTCTGACTGAAACCCGGAATGGATTCAAAGCTCCACCAAAATCGGAGACACCAGGCTCCACTGGCCTTACATTTCTCAGCTGTGAAATGACTGTGTGGAGTACTACTAGGCCTAACATCACATCAGTAGAAATTGCTGGCACAGCTCGTTTGACCCAATATACTGGGCCAGTTTGCTAAACTGATGCAGTGCCATAAGTCATGACACTTTGCTAATGCAGCAGTTCTTGCACTTTATAGAAAATCGCTGCTTTGCCAATACAGCAGCTTACAGAATAGGACCATACGTCTACTAGCTAACAAGCAGAAACTATTTGCAAATAGCATCCTACATGCAGCTTTGCCTTTTTTAGATCAAGGGGATCTTTGAAAAATTTCAGTGGCATCAAAATTTACCTACTTTTTCGTGTAGAAGGAATGTTTTAAAAATATTTCCCACCTCCCAGATATGGAAAAAAATAGTTGCAATATACACTTTCATTGACTTTACTGTCATGAAATATCTCCTCTTAAATTGTAAATTCTGGTTGCTTTTATTGCATTGACTCCATTTAAGCATAACTTCAGATGCTTTATACTGTAATAAATAAGAGGTTGTTACTTCCAATATACTTATGAGATTTAGTTCTATCCTAAATATTATAATGGGTATTATTTTACATAAAATGTCAGCATATTTCAGTGATTACAGCAAAAGAGCATTAAAGATCAGATAAAACAGATTTCTTATGTTGTAGACCAGGATTACAGTTGAAATCCAACCTGGAAATTGAAACAGTCCTAAACATTCTTGTTTATCTGCATTACAGCTCGAAGCCATCTGCACTTAACTGTAAGACAACAAATTGTCTAACAATCGGGGGGATTAAAATACAAAGCCTCTTATGAACATTTTATATTAGAGAAATTTAAAGAAGGGAGAAAACACAGTACTCCTTCAGGAACTGTTCCTTATTCAATCCATCCTCCACCCACTCGATATTCTTAACACAGAAAAAGGGAAATGTAGAATTTCATAATTTCTGTCTGGAAAATGCACATTCTCTTAAAAATCCTGAAAATCTGATGAGGAGCCCATCTTCAGAGAATGAACTTCCTGACCTTTTCCCTTAAAAATCCCTCTGGTCAAAGAGACTAACCACGAACACTAATCAATTTCTTCACTCTCTCACAGGAGTATATAGGACAAAAGAAAGGAAGTCGGTTTAGGATCTGTGATCCTGTTAAAGTGGGTTGAGGGGGTGGGAGGCTTGTTGCCTGCAGAAGCAATATTTTTGTTCAGTTCACATTAGGAGAGATTTATTTATTTTAGGAACTTAGATACTGCACCTTCAATAATTAAGTCCCCACAGCAGTTTACAAAGATAAAAATAATAATATACAATATCAGAAAACAATTAATTAAACACAATGATAAAACAGCAAATTCAAGCAGCACTTAAATCTATTAAAAATGTAAAAAGCCTGGGAGAATAAAAAGCTCACAGCTACTCAAGCCAGGATGCCACACAGGGATCCAAATGAGCAAATATTTGCAGTTCCTCATGCATTATTTCATCACCAAGCATGGCCTTTCCCCCCACTGTAAAATAGCCTATCGTATGTCCTCTGTAGCTTTTCTCCAGGGGAGGGGGCGGGACTTGTGTGTGTATGTAACTGTTCTTTAGTTAGACTGGTTGTCTTTTTGCTGCTGCAGAACATCAAGGCTACTCCTCTGAAACATATCCAACAGATGAGACCACTGTAGTGCCTGACAAGAGGTGTACCAGCATAGCATCATGATTTGTGGCATATACTGTTGTCCTAACCCGATGTGAGGTATCGGTGGGCTCCTGCAGCTATGCTGGTTATATCTGACCAATGTCTGATAGGGTGCAGCAGTCTCATACAACCAAGTTGTTATGCAGCACAGAACTGGCCTGAGAAGGACATGAAATGATGTGATTTGTCTACCTGGTAGGGAGGCTGCTTATAAATCACCAAAAAGGGGAAATGCATCACCAAAAAAGAGGGCAAAAGAGGACAGTGTTTTGCACATTTGCATGTGTTAATTTATAAAGAGAGATGCAAATTTAGAAATAATAATTTGAATTTAAACAGTAATACAGTACATCCCATCATACTGTGGAATCACAGAATCATAGAATCATAGGGTTGGAAGGGGTCGACAAGACCATCGAGTCCAACCTCCTGCTCAATGCAGGAAGCCTGATTCCAAGGCGGTCTCCCATCCAAATACTAACCAGGGCTGACCCTGCTTAGCTTCCGAGATCAGACAAGATCAGGTGCATCCAACCCATTAAAAGCTGGACAAGACTGCGACCAGGAGCCTGACTGTTCAGCCTGCTGTGCAGGTACTAACTGTTGATGGTCAACAGGTCTTACGGTTTACTGGACAGTATCCAATGGTGTCATTCTGCAAACTCAAATAGCGCTAGCAGAGCTCCACCAAATATGCTGTTGCACAAGTTCTTGCGCATTATGCTCATGCAACCAGTTGCTCAACAGCGTGTGCAGCCATAACTTTAGTTGGATTCTCCTTTTGCGCAAAGCTCAGAACTTAGTTTCTACTAGAGAAACATCCTTTGCGCTAGTGGCATGACACAGCTAGATACTACCCAATATCTTTAAACTGGAACTGGACAGTACAGTCCTTCAAACAGAAAATGCCTTCGAATAGAGGGCAGTCCTTCAAATAGGATACTGTAAAAGAGGGCACCTGGCCACCCTACTACACAGCATTCTGAAGGTTTGGCCCATCACAGAGTCAGCTGTGGCAAAGCAGCCCTATACTCCTAATGTTCATCAGGAGCCTTTTTGTAATGCAACTGCAATGGACAGATTGTGCAGCTGCATGGACTTGCTCACTTGCCAAGTGTAGGATGCTGCTATTGTCATGATATGGGTAGGCATGTTGCCAAAACTAAAATGTGGTACATGCCTTCACATATGCAGCTCTCCATGTGATATGGAGTACAACGCAGAGATAAAAGAAGCTTGAAAGGTATGTGCAAAGCCACCATAAAAGAGAAGCCACCCAGACAGCACTGCTAGACTTGTGGTGCTGTTCCTGGAGGTAATGAGATCTACAGTAATGCCATGTAGAAACAGCTCTCATTTGATGCCCAAGTGGGCTACAAATAAAGCGGAGGAAAACAAAGGTCTAAAGTAAACAGTTGTCAAACTGCATTCTTAGAAATGTGATGTTTTCTAAGTCACTGCCATGCAGTTTTATAACATCTGGGCCCATATACTACTTAGAATGCTAATTTAAAGTTGGTCATAAGTAAGTACTCCAGAAAAAATGGTTTTGCTGCTGCAATAAACTTGGTTTATCAGGTAATCGACTGCAGAAGGATTGTCATCAGACATTATCACCTGGCACCTTCTTTCCCCTTGGTAATAGATGACAGGCAAACAAAACTGCTGAAAGAATTTTATTTGATTGCAATGGTGATAATAATAAACTTCATAAACATTACACTTCCAGTTTAATTAATAAGGCAAGGTTTATGGAAAAAGATGGCTTTTTCACGTTGCCTCTTCTCTCTCCCTTTTTCCTACCACAGGGGCATCCAAACTGGGCTTCTGTTTCTAATTTGTCTGCATATATATTTGTTGCTTTCTTAATCCACTATGTAATCAACTAGAGCTATTCATTTTACTCCCTGCTTGTACTTTACTTGTCTTTATGTACGCACTATGACTTTAAGGATCTAAAGAGCCTCTTGTTGAGGGTGAAAGTGGAGAGTGCAAAAGCTGGTTTGAAACTTAACAGTAAAAAAATGAAGATCATGGCATCTGGCCTCATCACTTCCTGGCATATAGAAGGGGAAGAAATGGAAGCAGTGACAGATTTTATTTTCTTGGGCTCCAAGATCACCGCAGAGGGTGACTGTAGCCATGAAATTAAAAGACGCTTGCTCCTTGGGAGGAAAGCTATGGCAAACCTAGACAGCATAGTAAGAAGCAGAGACATCACCTTGCCAACAAAGGTCCATATAATCAAAGCTATGGTTTTCCCAGTAATAATGTATGGCTGTGAGAGCTGGACTACAAGGAAGGCTGAATTGATGCTTTCAAACTGTGGTGCTGGGGAAGAATTGATGCTTTCAAACTGTGGTGCTGGGGAAGACTCTTACGAGTCCCCTGGACTGCAAAGAGGTCAACTCAGTCAATCCTAAAGGAAATCAACCCTGACTGCTCATTGGAAGGACAGATACTGAAACTGAAGCTCAAAGATTTTGGCAACCTAATGCGAAGAGAAAACTCACTGGAAAAGATCCTGATGCTGGGAAAGATTGAAGGAAAAAGGAGAAGGGGACGGCAGAGGGTGAGATGGCTAGATAGCATCATCGATGCAATGAATATGAACTTGAGCACGCTCCGGGAGAGAGTGCAGGACAGGAAGGCCTGGCGTGCTATGGTCCATGGGGTCACGAAGAGTCGGACACAACTTAACGACTGAACAACAATAACAACAACAATGTCCTTGATCAGGGCACCAACATGTGGAAAATAATTTATGAACCAATAGATAGATCTGACCAGTAGACAAAAATCATTTTTAGTATGCACATCAAATAGGGCTGAGATTAAAGGACTGCTAGATTTTTTTTTCTTTTCAAATTACAATCAAGCATGCTAGGCAAGACTATCTAATTCATAGGAATTTGCTTTTGAGTGCTTAAGGGGATCAAATCATCTTCAACATGATGTGAATTTAAGTGCAGCTGTGCCTGTGGATACTATTGCTGATTCAGCAAGCAGGTCACTTCTCTCTGGTTCAGTATTAAACCAGTGCCTGACCATATTAAAGGTAAATGTGCTCTTGAGATATATTCCTAGCTTGATGTCTCTAGGCAAAAGTCTGCTAGCAAACTTTGCTGGCTTGAAAGGGGGTGAAAGGTTTCATGAAATGTCTGTTCTGCCTTGCGGGAGATGTCTCTTATTTGTGGTACTCGTGGCAATTGTGGTCCCTACTAATGCTGGGAGCCAGTTTTGCCTCTCGTTTTTGTTTTTAACCACAAGATAGCAGAATAAAAGTTGGAAACATTGTCCCCACTCAGAATTACCATCATTGTCCTCACTCAGAATTACTATCATGATGACGCAACATAGCCAATGGCATTTGGCTATGTGATGATGTCTGAAGCCTAATCAGAATGAGAGCAATGCTTTCTGCCTGTATTCTAGTAAGTGGGTACTCTAGTGGGTAAACAAATAGAGGACATCTGGCACCAGCAACAAGGGGTAGCACAACTGCTGTAGTGTAAGTAGGGAAAATGTGTTATCTCTGTTTACAGTCTCCCCGCCCCCCACCCCAAGATGAACAGTTTGAGAACAGGGAACCAAATTATTCTTATTATTCTGATGTTCTCCTTCACTTAATGAATTCAAGTCAATAGGTGGGTTCAGATGTCATGCTAAGCCACCCTGCAAATAAGCCATGGTGGGTGGGTTGTTCATGGAACAACCCATACTACACCTGACAATTGGGCTTACCAAGGTTGTTCTCTTCCTCCTTCCTCCTCAGTCCGCCAGGCAGCTCCAGCATATATCGCAGGGGCCTTTGTGACAAAAAACTTCTTGCCTCCATTCCCCGCTCCAATCGCTACCTCTTTTGTTCCCTGGCTTTTTTTTCAGTGCCTCAAAAATGTGCAATTGGAGGTCATTTTATTGTTGTTGTTGTTGTTGTTAATGTCAGTCTTTTGTAAGTGCACAAATGCACACTTATGGCTGTCCAACATAGGTAGTCTTGCCTGGTCAATTTCTTTGTATGTTTCAGCTATCAAAGGGAGCTGTGAAGGGGAGTAGCTAAAATACAAGGGAATTGTCAAAACAATGTTACATATTGGCTAATTTCTACACAGTTGTGAAGGAGAAGGAGAGAAATAATACTCAGGGAAAGCAGGCACCCAACAGCGCAAATCAGAAGCACCGAAGATGGGGGGGGGGAGCCAAGGGAGTAAGTTTACCAAAAGGTGGGGTGACACAATATCTCCCTCTTGGCGATGTGATCCTCTCACTTTTAAGTGTAGAACTGACATTTCTCAGTGTCCCCCACCTTTTAAGCACTTCTCCGACTCTCCAGCTACTCCAGAAAGGGGAGATATTAACTTCTCCCCACTTTTTGCAGCTCCTTTTCAGAGCAGTTACTGCTGCGGTTACTGCAGTTCCCTGACTGTTTTTTAAAAACTGCAAATATGTATGCAAATATAATGGCTGGGAAGGAAACAGGGGAGAAATTTGCACACTTGCATTAACTGTTCCATTACTGCAGGTGCACAAATTTCCTTTCCATTTACTTCCCATCCCCTAAGATTTGCACAAATAATACCAACAGTTTTTTTAAAAAAAACCATTAGAAGGTGGCTGAACAGGACAGACCAAATGGGATGCCAGCAACAGCAGTACTTACATTCACACACACACACACACACACACATGCATGCACCCCCATGGGGCCCCATTCACTCTGTCCCATGCAGCCACCTTCTCAGGTTTTGTTTTGTTTTGAACTGTCAGGGAACCACTGGTATATGAGTGACAGTCCTTCCAAAGTGTTGTTTCGGCATCAGTGGAAGGGCAGTCACTGGTGAGATCGTGAAAGGATGATTTGCAGGCTTTTTTTGCTGATCACTGCAACTCACAATAAAATCGGTCTCCCAGGTACAGGCGACATGACAACTCATCATGGGCACGAACAACCCTACAACAAGCATGGGTTCTTGACATGGCTTGTTCATGAAAAATAAGCCACCCTGCATAAAATGCTCCAGGTTCAGACAACATGACAGCCTACCATGGCTGGCTGCCCAGGGTGGGTTGCTGTGTTGTGTGAACCCATACTCCTGCTATGAGACTGTTGTGGTAAGCCACCCATGCCAAAATTGGTTCCTAGGTTTTCTGGGTGTGGAGCCTTAGGTCATTAAGACAAATCTTTCATATTTTTTGGATCCAGATGCTGGGCAACCCCTGTACAGATGTTTCCTACATGAAGTTTATGACCTGGTTCACATGACACAAAAACCCATGGTGGGTTGTCAGCCTTGTTTGTTTCAGAGTGGTTTGTCATGATGTCCAAACCTGGCACAGCAGCTTCAGCATGGTTTGTTACCCACGCATAAGCCACTCTGAGAACTGAGATGGTTTGTTGCTGGGTTGTCGTGATGTGCGAACCCAGTGTGATGGCTTGTGCATGCATGACTTGTGCCAAAAGGCTACGAAGTTGCTTGGCAAGAGCAGCAGAAAACCCAACTGTTCCACTTGCTGCTCACAATCTCACTAGCCATATGTCAGGCTGGCAACACCTGCGCGCCCAATTCTGGTTCCCAATTGCTGCTCACTCTGTGCAAACAAGAGAATTGTGCAAATTGAGCAGCAACCGACTGTGAAAATTGCACACATTTCCCCAAATTTGCACAATTTCCTAAAACAGCCCATGGGTTCTGGGTGGTTTGTCAACCACCCCAACAACCTGCCCTCACCAGGTTTGCACATACCAAGAAGCTATGGCACACCCCTGCTACACCTCAAATATTCAAAATGGCAGCTGCCGTGATGAAAAGCCCTGCGGGGAAATTCACCCATGGCAACTTCTCATTATGTGTGAACTGGGCCACTATGTGGAGTCACCTCTCATGGAGTTAAGACAGCACACAGACAGTGGTGTAACGGAAAATTTTGAAGTGCAGGTGCTCATCACGACAGTTGCCATCCCCCCATAGTCACACCCCGAGGAGAGTCCAAACATTCTGGCAGTGGTGTTGACCCATATCAACAAACCAGTTCTAGCAGTTTTCATCTCCACCAGGGGCAGGTGTTTTGTAAAGCAAATGGGCCTTAATTCCCCATTCAAATCCAAGCCACCCCAAAAGACTTTGCATTACACCGGGGAACAATATATTGTTGCTGGGAAAATTCATTTCCCCCCAGCTACTGTGAGGATTGCAGCTACGCTCAGAGGGAACAGGGAGGCTTGAGAAGGGTGGGAGATGATGCCATCAACCCTGATAATAAAATAAAAATCCCGGTGCTTTGCCCCTCTGAACCTTGGTTGCACTACACTGCTCATAGACTGGTGCATAGTCCAATATGTGTTTCATTCTGTGCCAGCACTCAATAATGCAAGCTGAGGGGGAAATACTGGAAAAAATTAGACAATTGTCAGAAAATTCCCTAGGCTGTGAGTAGAGGCACTAAGGCTGATCATATCTTGGGAATAAAATTCTACTGGCCACAAAAATAATCCTGATATGCAAATATTGATATATGCAAAATATGTTAAAAATGCAATTGCAAAAAGACGAACAGAGGATGGACCATTACTCAGAGACAGACCACATGTTTTGCATGTAGAAGGTCCCAGGTTCAAACCCTGGTGTTATTTAACTGGCCTCCCCAGTTCAAAAAGGTTCAGGTAGCAGGTAATGTGAAAGAACTCTTCCCCAGAGACCCTAGAGTGACACTGCAGGCAGAGTAGACAATACCTTTCTGGGTGAACAAATAGTCTGACAAGTTATAAGGCAGCTTTGGGCATCAGAATCTATGGCAGTCTTCCCCAACCTGGGGCCCTCCAGATGTGTTGAACTACAACATCCAGCATGGCTGGCCAGGGATGATGGGAGTTGTGGTCCAACATATCTGGAGGGCCCCAGGTTGGGGACGGCTGATCTATACAGTATAAGCAGTGCTGCTGTTGAAACAGAATCTAAGAGGTACAGGACAGAGACCTTCAATCACATGCTAATATTTCACAAGGTTTCATTAAGTTCTGTGTCTTCTGGGCTTTGGGAAAAGTAAATCTAAAATGCTGTCCTTTTTGTTTTCTTTCTAGAACTGAGCTGAAGGGCAGGGACCTTGACAACAGAATGCCTAAACAACTGGACAGACTAGAGTGTTCAGGCGAGTGTGGTGGCAGCCTAGCAGTATTCTTTGGGTGTGGGGTGGTAAGAAAAAGGAGGTCCACCAAAAGGGAAAGTCTTCTCCCCCCTCCCCGATCCAGAACACATGCACAGGTTGATATGTGAAAAACTGAAAATACAAATCCACTTCTAATACACTAAATTCCATGGAACAGGTGACAAGAAGAGGGAATCATGCTCAATTTCATCCCATCCTCTGATAATATAATTCATTATTTATGTCAGGTAAAAAACATAAATTTAGCTCCCCACCCCACCCCACCCTGCTATCCAATAAAAGAAGCAGGACTACTGTTAGAACTTATGAATCTGCAGCTTTCACAACAAAACAACACCCCCACCCCCCAAAGCGTATATGATGGAAGGTATCTCTTAGTGTACCATCTGTAATATTTGCTGTTGAGTTGTATTCCGCCATGCTGAGCCAGACTCAAAGCTCACTAATCATAGTGTTTTCCATCCAGGTTTAGCACTTTTATCAGCCATATGCAGGCTTTGACTCCCTTATAGGCTATCTATTGTGAACCCGGTCAGCAGCATTTGGGGCTGACAACAAGAATAATAGATTACCCTGTCTTTGAACACTGATGTTCACGGGTATAATAGCACAAGCCATCTGAATTGGAATGAGCTGGGGAGGAGGGAGTGGGTGGGAGGAAGAAATATTAGGCCCAGCACCTAGATGCCTCGTTGGCAGGACTATGTACTTTGAATGAATTTGATCTAAATAGGAACAATGAATCCATTTTAATTTAAAAAAAAGAACTTATTCAGCTGAATAAGAAAATCTGCAGCTGAATAAGAAATATCTGCACATATTTTAGCTGAAGACAGATGAAGGTTCTAAAAACAACAGTGCCAAAAACAGCTGAATTAAGCAGGTTTGCCTTAAAGAATATATATATATGTGTGTGTGTGCGTGTGACCAAGAGAGGGAGATCAGAGTTCAGAAGAAATATGGTTAAATGATGAGACGATCAGAAAGGGTAATAATTCAAAACACTGATGATTTCATTGTAAAGTTAAAATTCAAATATTAGAATGACTATTCTCCGTGCCTGTATCACGGTGGTACAGGCATTAGTAACCTCAAGACTGGATTACTGCAATGCACTCTAGGTGGGGCTGCCCTTGAGGCTCGTCTGGAAGCTGGAGCTAGTGCAGGATGCAGCAGCTCAGCTGTTGTCAGGAGCTGCCCCTTTTCAGCACGTAATTCCTCTGCCGACAGAACTGCACTGGCTGCCTATTCGCTACCAGGCCAGGTTTAAGGCTGTAGTACTAGTGTACAAAGCCCTAAACAACTTGGGACCAGGATACCTGAGAGAGCACCTTCTCCCTTATCAACCTGCCCAGTCACTGAGGTCATCAGAGGGCATGTTCCTGGTGGTTCCACATGGACACATGGCCTGGTTGGAGTCCACCAGGAAAAGAGCCTGTGGTGGCCCCCTTCCTGTGGAATTCCCTGCCTTTAGAGGTCAGGAAGGCTCCAACATTGTGACCAGCCACAGTTTATTAAATTCCACCTTATTGGAACTTGCCTTAAAAAAAATTTTTTTTAACTCTTAACCTGGTGTTTTATTCTTTTACCTTGTTGTTCACTGCTCCAAAAACTTCTGATGTGGAGCGGTATATAAATATTGTATGTAAGTAAGTAAGTAAGTAAGTAAGTAAATATTTATTTCCTCATCTTAAGACCTGAACAGGTTTGCCACAACATAACCAGATAAAATCAGAACAAAATGACTTAGATTTGACTGTACGTGTGTCTGTACACGCATGTAAATTTATATGTATGAAATATACATATATGCAATGCACTTACAGTTATACACACATACAAAAATATATACTAAGTATAATCTAAATATTATATTTATTATAAATATTATATTTAATGTATTAAACAAATATTTTATATATTTTAATTGTAAGCTACTACAAGAAATAATTAATAAATACATACTGTAACTCAGGTACTGTTATGATGCCAGCTACCTCAAGTGGTTTATCAAAATCAAAAACTATGAAGAACTCTCATAATTTTCATCTGGGAACAGCTTTACAGTTTATGGGAAAGGCAAAATCTTATTTGTTTACTGTATACCTCCATAATATTTTGAGGATATTTACATACCCTAAAAAAACATGTGTCTAAAAACACAGACATGGTTACCTTGGCTAGCTGCAGCTCCTCAGTGCATATTTCAGACATGCACGGTTCTTCCACCTGGTATAGTGCTTACCCTAGAGCGTCCTTCCCCAACCTGGCACCCTCCCGGTGTACTGGAGTACAATTCCAGAGGTCTTGGACAGCAGCATTCCATCAGTGGCCATGCTGGCTATGGGTGAGCGGGGTTTCAGTTCAGTGTATCTGGAGGGCACCAAGTTGGAGAAGGCTGCCCTAGAGACATGAGGTGGACATACAGTCTTTTCTATCTAATAACATGTAACATGGCCCTCCATCAATGCCCTACTAGGTTGCTGCTGCCAATATAATAAATTGTCTTGCATTAGTTGTACTATGTCAGCTGTCCTTACATATGTGCTTTGTCAAAATCCCTAGAAGTATCCCATTCTATGTGGTGAAGGGAAAAGTAAAGTGTCTGCACAGAGATCAGTAAATAAATATTAAATAATGGCAGTATATCATGAAATCATAGTGCATAATCCAGCCAAAATTAAGTACAATGTTAAGTACACTGATTTCAGTTGGGGATGTAAGCATATGCTTTAAAACATTCAGTTGAAATCAATGAGAATTCAAGAAGTTTATCTTTGGGTTGAATGTGTCTATAATTAGGCAGAGCACTGGGTCATTTAGTCCAGTTGTTTTTTAAACTGTGTCTCCCAGAAACCTGTCAGGCATTCTCTGCCACTACTGATCTTCTCCTGTGGTGTGCAACTCACAGGACTGTGCTCTAGAGCATTCCCTTAGCGTGAAGACAGATAGACATTTGAACACATTCTCCACCCTGAAAACAGATTCCTCAGGATGCAGCAAATATGTGATCAAACTCAAATATGCACAAAACGTCAGATGGGGTAGGCAGTCCAGTACCCTCCAGATGTGTTGGGCTACAACTCCCATAATCCCTTACCATTGGCCATGCTGGTTGGGGTTGGTGGACATTGTAGTCCAGAACATCTGGAGGGCACCAGGATACCTATCTCTGCTCTAAAACATATGTCTGCCTTCACCTCAGTTACCTGGGACCATGGTAACTCTTTGTCAGGGGTAAGTCTAAGCACCTTGAGATGTCTGACAGCTCTGATCCTGAATCAGACTCAGAGCAGCAGCTAGATGAGAGGCTGGGGGAGGGACCCTCCCTAGTGAGCCAAAATACTGGAAGAAAATCCTCCCAAGACCTTGACCAACAAATGGCCCAGACTGAGTCCTTGCCCCCTCCCTCCACCATGAGAACGCAAGTGTCCAAGGAGGAGGAAGAAGAGGAGCATGACTTGAGAGATGCAAAGCAAAGTGGGAAAAGTTAGGGGCGGGACTCAGATGCTCCACCTGGATAGCCACTCTTGGAAGCCAACGTAGGAGGGAGCCACCCTAAGGGAGGGGCATCACTGCAAAGCTAGCTTGGCCAGGAGATTCATACCCCAAACTCCAGGGAACGTTCTCTCCCTTTGGTTCGTCTCCTCTACTTAAAGATTGTTGATTAGTTGTTTAGAGCCTGGGGGCAGCCTGAGAGTTTTCCCTGAATCTGCATTTGTAGGGAGACTAGGCTCTAGCAAAATAAAGTTGTATTAGCCTGAAGCTGTCAGGATTGCCCCTGCTGCCTTCTGAATCCTCCAATAGCCAGAATCAACACTCAGACAAAAGGGCTGCTTTCCAAGGCTTTAATTCTATCCAAACTAATGAAGCTTACAGATGCTAATTGCCTGAGACTCAGGGGAAATACAAAGGAACAGCCTACTAGGGGTATCTAAGAGTTAGGACGTCAGTTGGTCTCCGTTTGGGGAAAAGCATGGCAACTCTCTGAACTTAAGGAGTAGGAGGGAGAGGTCTCCCCCTCTCCCGTGGGGCCTCGGGGCGCAGCTGTTGATGTTGAGCCAATCGGGCTGAGCGCCTAAGCTCGGCTACCGCAGCCTCTTGCTTGTGCCTGCGCCTCGCGTCTAAAAGCTCAAGTTGTCCCTCCCTTTCCATGCCAGGGTCACTGTCGCTCCCAGGAATGTGAGTGGGGGGAGGCTCCCCCTCCAGCTGTGCCTCTGAAACTTGAGAGAGTTCCTCTCCCATGGATTGTATCTCCTCCTCAGAATCAGAGCTGCTTTGGGAGTCTATGGGCTCCGATCCAGCCCTGACAGAAGCCTTGTCTATTCTGGTGTTGATTGCGAAGGGAAAGGACGATCCATTTCTGACACTCTGGGAGGTCTAGCAAATGCCTTGTTTTGCCCCAGAACCTTTTATAATGCACAGGGGTTCCTTGGCAGAAAACAAGGTAGTAGAATTCCAGCCTAAAGCACTGATGTCCCATTTTTTCTCAGAATCTTCCAAGCAAGGAACTCTCACAAACTCCCTAGGCAGCTTATTCTGTTACCCAACTGCTCTTGTACTGCTGAACCTAAAGACTACCTTCCTATTTTAAACCCTGTCCAGTTCTCAGGGGGCAGGATGAATAATTATCCCCTCACTTCTTTTTGACATCCTATTATGTATCTGGAAATGGTGAATATATTTCTCAGCATCCTGAAGTGGTTGTCAGGGGCAACTAAACATATGCACATCCTCTGGCCTTTCCTTATAAAAGTTGCCTTCAAGACCATTTATTATTATCGAAATGCTCCTTTCCCATGTGTCGACATCCTTCACAAAATGTACTGCCACTCCCAGCATACTCCAAATTTATGTCTCACGAATGCAGAGTCATGCAGTATTTATGTCTTCCTAAATTTTAGAAACTCTGCTCCTATCGACACAGCCAAAGTGACATTGGGGTTCTGTGCTACATCACTGCACTGCTGAATCTTGCACATTTTGTTGTCCACTTTAAACCCTACAGGATGTTGCCTAACTACTATCGCTCATCTATACATCTCCTTACCTATATTTAATCATTTAGATTTGCCCATTTTACTTTGTCACTACCCTTCTTGGTGTCCATTTTACTGAGACAATTATGCACGTTAGCCCATCTTCTAAAATATTTCAATCCATTAGCAGATGGATTAATGTGGAGATGAAGGTCATGGAAATCTTCACAAAGGTTTGAAAGACAGCACCAAAAGAGATCAGTTCCCCTCCCCAGAACTAGTGATGGGACAGAGTCTGAAAACAGTTGGAGAAGGATTAAAACACCAGTCCACCCTGCCTTCCTCAGTCTATTCAGAATCAGACCCTCCTCTCTAAAGTTTGGACTGAACCTAAATTGGGTTTGGGCTGATTCATTTTGATCCCTTTCCCCAAGTTTATAGAAGTCAAGGGCGATGTAGGAAGGTCTTGAAGAAAATCTTGGCTCTCAGTTTGCTGCTGCAACACAGATCAAGGTATGCCAGGCAGCTTGGAAAACATAGTTCCCATGCTTCCCATCCCATTTGGATGGTCCTGCACATGAATGCAGCAGCATCCAGACCTACATCTGCAGTCAAAGCTCCTGCAAGCCTTCCCCGCTATTCCTTCTTGCTTCTGGTAGGTTCGAGCGATGGTGACAGTTCGCGCTGGAGGAACGTTCTAGACCCTGTTGTGCTCCCAATGACATCAGAAATGCTACTGGGGTTAGGGGCATTGCAGATTCAGAATGGGGCCAACTTTAAATATGATTAGTTTAGGGTATCCAGTAGATCCAAATCATTCTGAATTAAATGGCCCCATTCCAAACCAGTTGAGGGGGAGCCTGCCTGCCTGCCCATTACATTGTAGAACTTTCTTCATTTCACCAAAATATTATTGTTACTACTGTAGCTTATTTCTTTCTCAACCCAAATGCTAAGCTGTAATTTGTCGCAAGCTTGTATTATATATTAGCACTTCAGTGAAATGCTGTCAACAGTGTTCTGAACTCCAGCTGTGTTTGCAGGAAAGGATTTGCTGTTCCCTCTATCAATGGCAACTGTAACACTCTCTCTCTCTCTCTCTCACACACACACACACACACACAAGCTATACCAGTGTATTTGCACGAGTACTAGGTTCCTGAGCTTATTTCTTTAAGGCAGCTGTGAAGAGAATTTCTAGGTCAGTTCCACAGTGTAAATTCTACACTGCAAAAGATGGATTTTTATTTTTTTTATTTTTTTATTCTATTAAGTGGCTCACTTATCCTCCATTTGCTACCCATGTTCTCTATCGGACCTTCATTCAGATTTTTCCCAACCACAAAAAAGTCATGTACCTGAGGTGGTTTGTGGTGTAGAGCAACAGGAGCATCACCTTCCAGTCTAAAAGTCATCTCAAGTGGAAGGGGGAAGGAAATTGCATGTAAGAAAGGGGAGAGTGTGGAGAAAATGATCAGGTTGAGATGACTCCTGCCAATAAAAAGTATGTATTGGATATAACCCTTATAAAGTTTTTTAAAATCGGTTTAAACTGAACTGGCAGTCCGTCACAGTGAAGCTCCCATGAAGGAAATGGAAGGTGAGTTTGACTTTGAGAGTGGAGGTGGACATTACACAAGGTCAGGAAACAAATGGATTATGTGTTAATAGTTTGGAGAGCAGAAGACTAGTCTAGAGCTTTAGTGAGATCACCCCACTTACTAAGTAGTCGTCCCTGACTGGCTGGGATCACCAGGAAGTAGGAAATAGAGGCGGGAAATGCACAGAAACAGCAGCTACCCAGGGTAACAATGGTTGTGAACAACTGTGAATAGCACTAAAAATTAAAGGTAAAGACAGAGAGTTCAGGGAATTATTTTAGCACAAATAGAGAGGATTGACCACAGCCATAGAAAAAGCAAAACAACAAAGACCATTGCACAGATGGATACAAATGGATATAGTTCCCAACATGTTTAGGAGAAACTCTTTAACAAGGGAAATTTTCTATAAAAACAAATACAAAATCATATGTTCTTTAAAAAAATTCCAATATAATAAACTTTGTGTTAAGCAAAGAATAAGGTATCTAACCATAACAGACAGTGTACTGCTTTAACACTCAATATTAAACAATATTTAACACCCATTACAGTGAACTACATACAAAAATATAAATGACAACAACCTCAACACCACAAACATCACAAATCATATCAAAATAAGAAAGAAGACACACACACACACACACACACACCTTTTTTAAAGAAAAACTGGCCTTTTAAATATATGTAGCGATGTCTGTGATAGAACTCAAGATCTACTTAATGCGTCCTAATAAAAATGCACTGGGAACTATATCCACCTGTTCAACTGTCATTTTTTAAATCTTGGATTTAATCAGATCCCTTCAAAAGAATGTTTGCCCTGAAAACAGTCGCTGGTGAACGTTCAGCGCAACCCTAGAATGAGATGTCAAGATGAGTAGGGAGAAGAAGAAATGTACAAAAAAGTCAGGCAGAGAAGCAACGAGACTGGGAAAGCAGAAGGACTGTAGACTTGAGAGGCCAAGTGGTCAAGAGATCTGGGAGGCAGGTACAGATAGTGCAGTCTTCTCCAACCTGCTGCTCTCCAGATGTGTTGAACTACAACCTCAGCATCCCCCAGACAACCGAGTGCCTTCCAGCACATCTGGAAGGCACTAGGTTGGGGGAGGCTGAGCTAGTGGATGCAATTCAATTTCACATGCTTATTCAAAATTATCAGTCAAAACTTTGGTTGCAGACCTCTAGTGAACACACAATGGATTAAATCCAAGTTCTCACTAACAGACAACTGCTAGCACAACAAACCTTTCTCCTTCTCTTCTCCCCCTGCAGCCCTCTGTGGCACCCGAAAACCTGCTCTGGAGGGTTTCCCAGCCCTCCGGAGCAGATTTTGAAGGTGTGCTGAGGTGGTTATCTGCAAGGAATCATCCCCCACCCAGCAATGCTGACAGAACTGCTTCCATCAGTGGACTGACCCCACTGGGTACAACCCAATGGCTTGTGACTTGATCTGTCAAATTTTAAGCAAGTAAATGACCTTGAACTTAATCGAGGCTAATCATCTAAACTTCATAAAAAGCATTGTTTAAGAGTTCTGAGAAGGAAGACATAATACCTGCAGCTATATGCATGGCTTGGTGCCTTAACATCACACCAATCTCACATCACACCAATCTCACATCACGCCAAGATAATTTGGAGGCAGTTTACTCTTCCATTCATGCACCTGTAAATTCCTGCCTCTTCGATCCCAGCAGGAATCAAACCAAGATAGAATAAGCCTGCACGGTCTGCCTGTTTTGTTCTGTAATTTTTGGGCAGAAAGGTCATTAGCCTTTTGGCAGAAAGCGAGCCAGTGTGGTGTAGTGGCAAGAGTGTTGGACTAGGAGCTGGGAGATCCGGGTTCTAGTCCCCACTCGGCCATGGAAGCTCACTGGGTAACTTTGGGCCAGTCACAGACTCTCAGCCCAACCCACCTCACAGCGTTGTTGTTGTGAGGATAAAATGGAGAGGAGGAGGATAATGTAAGCCGCCTTGGGTTCCTTGCAAGAGGAAAAAAGGCGGGGTAGAAATGCAAGCAAGCAAGCAAGCAATAAATAAATAAATAAATTGTATAAACTGTGTGTCCAAAGATTTACAAACCCATCCCATTTATAATAAACTCACCTTTTTCTCTGCTATGTCTCCTGCCTGTTAGGCACACCCTGAGAGAAGTTCACAGCCTGGTCCTAGGTATGTTTCTGCATCTGATTTCACGGGGCTGACCTATGTGAAACTAGGACCAGAATCATGACTCTCGCCTGCTCCACACATAATCTCCAACAAAGACAAAAGAAAAGAAGCCACTGTCATGCCCTTCCCCTCCCTCCTCAGTAGTGCAGACGTCTTTGCAAAGCAGCTGTTTATTATCACATGCTCCAGCAACAGCCACTTTGACAGCAGCTGCTGCTGGAGCCATAAAAAACCATATTCACTGCAAAGATAGCCTAGCAGCAGCCATGACTGAGGAAGGGATGGAGGATGCAGAAGTGGCTTCTCCTCCCTTTCTGTCCCCCAAAACACCACAAACCAGATGAGGTTTATGAGCCAATGTATGTTTACATGCACGGCTGCCGTCAAGGCTAGGCATGGTCAGGCCCCTGCGGAAGGCCCACACCTCGGCAGGGGGCCAAGAGCCCCCTGGAGTTGCTCCACCTCTTCACGGTTGCAACTTGCTTGTTCACCTGCCTCATACTCTGGCCCAGGCAAAGGTAGTGGTGAGGAGGAGGAGGAGGAGGAGATGCCGCTGCCTACGTGCTCACTGGCTCTCTCTGCCTGTCAAGCAAGCAAGTGGTGTCAATGAGACTCACTGACAGAGTGGCCCTATTGAGGATGTCTTGCGCAAGAACCCTCAGGAACCTGGAGCTGGCAGATTCTCAAGCCGTGTCAAGGACGTGCGTGTGTGGACAGGGAAGATCTGCAAGGGGGCTGTAAAACCACACTCAGTTGAAGAAGGTTATTGAGCCCCATGCAATTGGGAACCCTAATAAGCCAGGGTTCTTGGTGTGGGAGATCAATATATTGATATTTACCAATGTTTGGCTTAACCAAAGGTAGGGGTCTTTTTAAATGAAAATAAAAACAAGCTAATGAAAAAGAGGAAGTAGCAACTCTGAAGACAAGACATACAAAAAGAGGAACCTAGGAATATACAAGAGCTATACTTCTGCTAATTTGGTGCAAGGATGTGACATCCTGGGGGGTTCTTTAAGACTAAAGAACACAAACATAGACAGAGTGCAATTCCCTTGGTGTGGAAATTTTAGATGTTTTTCAGTGGACAAAGTTCACTAGGAGAAAGTGATAAACCAGTGATGTAAAGGAGAGGTATGAATAGATATGTAGAGGTAGGTAGGAATAAAAGAGGGCAGTAACCAATCCGGATATAGTAACCGATCACATACCGTGCTCAAGTGTAAAATTATAAAAGTAAAGGGAAGATACTAGGGTGAAGTCGCTCCTGGTGAGGGCTAACCTCTGCTAGCAGAAAGCTGCATTGGCAATGTGTGTACTCTGTTTTGTGTTGTTTTCTTTTCCTGTTTTAAACTTTGTCACAAGTACCTAGCTAACATTTTATTTCTATAATTGTCTTAAATATATTTGCTAATAAATGCTTTAAAATTTAATCTAAGTATATGAGCATCTATCTATAAATTAACTGTGTTGACTGTATGACTCAATATGCCCTAGCAGTGTGGCAGGCCACGTCTTTAAACCCAAGCCAAAATTCAACAGACAGGTCATAAGGGCCTGCCACCAGTGAGCCAGGTGGGCAAATTAATTGGGCAAGTAAAATATTTCTCTTACACCAGCCACACAGAGCAGTGTTATGCCCTGTGTGTGTGTGAGAGAGAGAGAGACAGACAGACAGACAGTTTGCACCACCACCACAGCCCACTGTGGCTTATTAGCCATGGTGGAATGCAGCGCTCTTGGGTGCCAGGTTGCCAGGGCTGCCAGTCCAAGTCCCCACTGCTGCAGCTTCTCATGTCTTCCAAACCAGGCAAGGCTGGCTTGTTGGGGTGGTTAACAAACCACCGCAAAACCCTGCAACAGGCCATGGGTTCTAGGTGGTTTGTTAACCACCCCAACCACCCACTCTCGCTAGGTTCGGACAACATAAAAGCTGCACCCAGTGAGGGTAATTATGCACATCAGCAGGCCTGCAACCGGCACATGCAGAGTGGTTAAGAAGCCACCATGGCTTATTAACCACTCTGTGATCAATCAAACTGGGCCAGAGACCGGGGCAGGAGGAGATGTGAGTGTATTGGGGGGGGGTATGCCCCCCTCCACCAGGCATGCCCCCCCCACCAGGCATGCAGCATCTGATTTTATAAGCTCTTACCTTTGAACATGCATATACCCCAGCATATATGAAATAATTACTGATAACATAAAGCATATTGTTTCCAAATCTGCTTGACAGCAGTGACAACGAGTCTGTGCAGCTTCTATTGTCCTTGATTCAAGCAAGATCAATTGCATCAGCCCCAAGGTAAGAAAAGTTTGTTTATCTACCAGGTAGACCTTTTGATGCAAATGGAATACAAAACAGGCATGGAGCAGACATGCTGGAGCATTTTATTCAGCTCATCTCCAGTTGCGGCTAGATGGGTTCCTGACCGCTGTTTGTCTTTAAGCTGTGTAGAGGAGGTGGCTGCACCAGGTCCAGCTCAATAGGCCGAAACAAGTACCAATCATTTCAGCCCATGTAACAATCAAAGCAATTTTGCATGGGTTTTTTATGCCTTCTGTTCCTCTAAGAATTCAGTGCTCTAGGGGGAAGGGATGACTCTATATTTGCTTTAAATTCTGGTGCAGTCATCTGGGCCAAGAACATTAGCCTTGCGATACTCTGGCAGCCACCTTCAGTATGCATACTATGGACATTGAAAGACCCCATTACTATATCCAAAGAAAAACCACAGGAGGAAAAAAAATGGGTGGAGGCCCAGGAGAAAAGAGAAGATATAGGCTGAAACAGAGTTTGGGGGACATTCACTCATTATGAGATGACTTTCTGTTACAAACACTGTTAACTAGAATCCAACAATTCATAATTTCAGGAGTCCAACCTTGTCCCTAATGCTCCAGAGCTGAGAAAAAGGTAAAATATGATCTCCCTTCATATCTGCCTTCCCCAACCTGGCGCCTTCCAGATGTGTTGGACTACAACACCCATAATACCCAGCCACCATGCTTAATATCCTAGCAATGGATTGTGATCTGTGGTGGAGAGAGATAATTTTCTCTCCCAGTTTCGTAACTCTAGAACTCAGGTCACCCAAGGAAATTAACTGACACCAGCAGTACCTACAGGACCAACAAAAGGAAGTCACCAGAGATGTCAACAAAGCTCTTCTTAGAGATGGGTGAGAAATTAGGGGCTTTTTTATGGATGTACCAAAATTGCACCTCCTGAGCCTTTCAGTGAGCTGAGACAGAGTCGCATTTCGGAATCCGCATTTTTGCAAGCTTTCTGATGCAGTTCATCTCATGCGTGCAATGAAAAATGTGCACAAAATGTGTATTTGTATACACACAAAACTGAATTTCAGCAATGTAAATGAAGTAGTTGGGAAATACATGTACATTTAAAAATGTACACAAAAATGCATACATGAATCCACACATTAAAAATACGAATTTCTGTTTGGATTTTTTTTTTTTTTAAATCACAAGCTTGTGTGGAAAGGGGACAGAACAAGCTTGACTTTAAAAAAAAAACATTAATCCCAGCAAGACCAAGACTGACAGATCCGCCCATCCCTAGTTCTCCAGATCCAAGCTTGGATAATAATAACTTCAAGATCTCATAAAAGCTTGCCGCAAACGAGAGTTGAGTTTAAAAACAAACAAACAAACCCCACATTGCTCTCTGGATCAGATAAAAATCCAAGCCAGAGAAGAATAGCCAGCTTCTTCCACCCACTCATCCTTCCCAGCCCCCACTGTGCCCCAAAGCAAGTGGCCAGAGTGCCAGTGGTGGCATGCAGGGAGAGGGGGGAGTTCAGGCCAATTTGAGGGAGGGAGGGAGGGAAGAGGGCAAACACCCTCTTGGGCCACCACTGCTGCACCTGCCACTTGGTAGGTAAGTAAAAGGGAAAAGGAGCTTTGAAGGGTGGGAGTTATGGGGGTGGGGGGCTTTGGGGGACTATCAAGTCAAGAAATCCATTTTCCTTCTATGTCTCAGCAGCCTGTAAAGTTCCATTCCATTCGTTAGGCCATCTGTGTGTGTTGCCTACAGCAGCACTCCCACTAATTGGGCTGAGTGTTGGGCTCCTTCACACAGAGCTTTTTATCCTGCTATTGAGATTGCTCTCTCACAGAAGTTCGCGGGCCTTTTAGATGATGTCGTGAACCTCCACGGCATCTCCTGCACTAAATGATCTTTATTCCATTTTTAAATAGATTGCAGATAATGAGCTTTCAAATTACCCCATTGTGTCCCGCTTGAGTTCCCTCTGTGAAAAAGGAAAAGCCGCAAGAAGAGGAGCTGGACCAATGAAACATATGGAAGACTCAGATACGGGGGAGAAGGAGGGGTAAAGAGAGGGGGTAAAGGATGCACATGTCAAGGGGGTCTGTTGTGATTCTGCATTTAAAACGGAAGCAGAAAGTCCCCTTTTAAATGCAGGATTTTAGGCTGGTGCTCTTTGTGGGAACTTTCTGGCCCCACCCTTCAGAAAGGATAAAATAAGACTGTTTCAGGTAGCTTGTGACTGGTTACTAAGAACCACCTTAGCTTGGCTAAAAGTTTTTGGGAATAAAACTGGGGGACTACGGTTGCCCATTGCTGTAGTCTTTGTTGTCGTCTTCATCTTGTCTTTGCTTTGGATTCCAAGTATCTCCATTTGGGCCCTGTCCTACTGGATGGCCATATAGGTACATATAGGCAGGTTTAGGTAGCTTTGTTATTAGGTACATATAGGCAGGTTTAGGTAGCTTTGTTATTTTTGCCTTGAAGTATTGTTTTAATGTATGTCTTGTATGTCTTTTATTCTCCTTTCCCCAATAAACCTAAAACCTCTTGTAGCTGGTGGCCTACGTGCTTCATTCTAAACTGCCTCAGTACTCAATCCAGAGTCTTCCTCTTGGTTAATGCTACTATTTATGGTTTCAGGCCTAAGCCTTAGAAATAGAGGTTGCTAGTTTAGCCCCCTATTTCATTTTTTCCCCAATTTTTATTGTGAATTTCAGCAAACAAAACAAAAATGAAAAACAACATAACCAAAAAGAAAAAAATAAGTATAACAACATTCTAAAACCCTCAGTTTCAAATTATTACAATATTCTAGAAAGAGTCTCTCTCTCACACACACACACACACACACACACATAAACTTCAGTGAAAGTAGACCAAATATCCACATATAAGTCCATTTGCAAGTTATGCCTATATACCACTCTTTCAAATGTTGATAGCGTTGTTAAGTCTTCAGTCCACTGCATTATGGGCAGTGAGCTTTTATCCTTCCAGTACTGTAGTATCAGTCTTTTAGCAGCCGAAAGGGTGCGAAAAATCCATTTACGCTGACCATGTTATTATTAAAAAGACGTTGTGGTGTCCAATAGACCCAAAACAAATGTTTTTGCTGAATAAGGCATAACCGAAGATCTGTTGAGATATCCGATACAGACACCAAAATGGCAGTCCATTGATTACACAAAATAGGATGTTCCAATTCCCTGTTCCATTCCTACTGTAAACCCCTTGTATCATATTTATTCATTGGTAGTAAATATTTATAAATATGAATCATAAGTCGATATATCTGATCAGCTTCATTGAGTATTTCCAGTAGTGAAGGAGGCTCGGAAGCAGTAAAAGCTGCAGGACCAAATCTAGATACCAACAAATGTCTCAATTGCAAGTACTGCCATTCTGCTATAGCAGGCAAATCAAACTGATCTTGCAAAGTTGAGAATAACAAAAACTCATCATTAACCCCCAGTAATTGATCCAGGGTAAAAATCATTTTATCTGTCCAGGTCCGCCATAAAAACATTTTCTTTCCAATTCCTAAATCTGGATTTCCCCATAAAGTCAGTCTAGCATGGGAAAATGGGTCAAACTGTAATTGACATGACATTATATGCCACACTTCTCTAACTGCCAAAATTGTGGGAGGAGCTCTCTCTGCCTTAATATGCCAAGAACCTAATTCCATCCATTTAAAGAGAGTCTCCAAACAAGAAGATTCCAACACTGACCAAGGTGGAAAATCTAATCTAAGCGGAAAAGACCAAAATTCAGTACAAGTCAGTAAATAGGCCCAATGGTACATAGTTAGATCTGGAAAACCGAACCCACCTTCATTAATTGGAAGTTGCATCCTTTTCAAAGATATTCTTGGTGTAAAGGAACCCCCGCAAAATTTAGGAAACAAAGCATTATGTTTTTGGAAATATTTGCCGGGTGTAAGTATAGGGATCCCACATATAATGTAAATAATTCGAGGTATGGTATTCATCTTAAGGTCATTCACCTTACCCCATAAACTCAACTTTAAAGATGCCCATCTATCTATATCTCATAAAATATCATTGCTCAAGTTGTTTAAATTTAACCTAATCATTTGAGATATATCTCTAGGGATAATTATTCCCAAATAAGTACTAAACTCTGGGCAGTGGCTAATAGTCTAGAGTATACCCTATCTCCAATCAGCATTATTTTCGACTTTGAACAATTAATTGAATAGCCAGATAATTCACCAAAGGTACTAATCAATTTCATCAAAGCTGGAACTGACAACTGGAGTCTCGAGATAAACAACAAAAGATCATCAGCATAAAGGCTAATTTTAAATTCTAAACCAAAATGAACAAATCGATGAATACTACCATTTTGTCTAATAGCACACCCCAGGGGTTCCAAGCATAAGTTGAATATCATTGGGGAGAGTGGACAACCTTGTCTGGTGCCCCACTCAAGTAAAAAAAAACAGCTGAAAATAAACCATTAGTCATTACTCTCACTCTTGGAGGTGAGTCTAAGATTTTAACCCATTTCAAAAATTCTATAGGAAAACCAAAATTAATCAATGTAATAAAAATAAATTTCCAATGAATTTTGTCAAAGGCCTTTTCTGCATCCAAGGAAATGATGGCCACCTGGTCAGTTCTTTCAGAGTTTAAAGCAACTAGATCAACAACTAATCTGAGATTATCAGCCTATTTTTCATAAATCCTACCTGATCTGGTCTAACTAATACGGCCATGACTTGTTGCAATCTATCGGCCAAAATTGCTGTTAATATTTTGATATCTACATTAATTAATGATATAGGTCGATAGTTAGCACAATGGGTATGATCCTTGCCTGGCTTACGAATTACAGTAATATAAGTGTCATTTAACGATGAAGAAAGGGGGCCGGCCTCAAAAATATGGTTATAGAGGTGATACAACTTTGGAGCTAAAAAACTAGAAAATGTTTTATACCATTCAGTTGGAAATCTATCTGCTCCGGGTGCTTCCCAGTATTCATTTTCATTATTGTATTCATAATTTCCTCTAAACGCAGAGGAACTAAAAGGAGCTGTTGTTGTGAAGAATCTAAACATGGAAGATTAATCTCAGAAAAAAGTGTCCATATCTTGCTCTAGTATCTTATTACCAGAACTATACAGATCAGAATAAAACTTTAAAAATTGTGAACTTATGTTTGTAGGAGAAGTATATACTTTGCCATTCTCATCTTTAATGGCTGAATTAACATTTGATGTTGGTGCTGTTTAAGATGATGTGTAAGAATCTTACTGGTACGTTCAACATTTTCCCAGTATTTCTGTCATAGACAGGTCAGAGCAAATTCCACCTGTTGTGAAAGAATATTGAGAATATGATTGCGGTCATGCTTAGTATTCTGTAGCTCTTGATAAAGTTGTGCTGTAGGGGAAGTGGCCAACTGAGTTATAAGAGATTTCAGTTTCTTGTTTAAAAACATCGGTTGAGTTTTTTTAAGCTTCTTTTGATAAGAAGCAGAAGAGATAATTCGGTCCCTTACAAAAGCTTTACTAGCCTCCCATTCAATGGCTCACAAACCCACGGTACCCTCATTAATATTAAAGTACTCTGTTAATTTGGCTAACATCTGAGTTTTAAGCTTCTCATCATTAAAAAGAGAAACATTAAAACGTCAAAGACTGGGAGCCCTAGGAGTATCAGAAAATTGCAGTTCCGAACATACTGGGGCATGATCTGACACTACCAATGTATCAATCTTACAATCTTTGATTTAACATAGTAAAGATGTAGAAATAAAAAAAAATAGTCTAATCTAAAACAATTATGGTGAACAGCTGAAATAAAAGTACACTCTCTATCAGCAGGATGTAAAATTCTCCAAACATCAGTTAAACCATATTCTACCATATCAGCCTGGAACGCCAGCCTCACAGCAGATTGGGTCTTAGGATTTGTTCTCCTATCTAACAAAGGATCTAAGACCTCATTAAAATCCCCACCCACAATCAAATAATCATAAGTGATATCTACTAGTGTAGCAAAACAGTCATGAAGCATAGCTGGAGAATCAATATTTGACCCATAGTCATTAATCATAGCGATTAATTTACCCACATACATTCCTACCAGAATAAAAAAAAAACCCACATTATCAAAAATCACCTGTTGAACTGAATCAACAGTTCAACATAAATCGCTTATGAAGTAAAATTGCAACCCCTTTACACCGTGTTGAGGTATCTGTAACAAGCCTCACCAACCCAGTCTTTTTGCAACATCTATCGATCTGCAGCCATCAAGTGGGTTTCTTGTAAAAAAGCCTACCTTGGTGGTAACAGTCTACCTTGCTGGGTTAGCATCCAGCCCGAGCAACGTTTTGTCCCTGTCTACGCTGCTGGGCATTAGGGTACCCCTCTTCCTCTCTTCACAGGGGCAGTGAAGGCTGGCAGAAACTAATGGGTGGGGGCAAGCTGGCAATTCTTGTCCAGCTTGGATTTTTATCTGCTCTAGAGAGAAACTAGGGTTGTTGTTTTGGTTTTCATCAAACCTCACTTTTATTTTTATTTTTTTTAAAAAAGGTAACGTCTTCTCTGAGGAAGGTTTTTATGGGAGCTGGATTGGCTCAGAAAAAATATCTGAGTTCTTTCCATTTTTTTGTGGGAGGAAGCTCTGCAGATTTCCAAATTATATCTGAGGAGAACTCACCCATCTCTATGTGCAACTAAGGGAGCAATCCTATGGCCAATAGACAGCAGCTAGACGGCCATAGGATATGCTATTTTCCAGGAACCGACCTCAAAGCCCATGCTCCGAGGTCGGTTCCCGGAGAACTGATTCTCCCCACTTCCACACTGCCTCGGAGGCAGCCCCATCCTCCGCACTCGCAAGAGGAGTGCGGAGCGGATGGAAAGGGGCGTGGCTGGGGGCGTTCCGAGGTGGGGAGAGCATAGCTGTCATACAGCAGCCTCCTTCCCTGCTCCATGCTCCCATGGATAGACAGCCACAATTGGCTGTCTATCCGAAAAAGCAGGCAGGAGAAGCACGGAGGGAATGATCCCCTCCGTGCTTCTCCTGCCCCACTTTGAATAGGCACCCGCCTATCTAGATAGGATTATGCCCTAACTTATGGAATGTTCTGGCACAAGGTAGTATGGTGATAGTCTCTAGCTTAGGTGGCTTTTAAAAGCAGGAGATAAATTAATGGTTGATAGACCAATCAATGGTTACTAACCATGATCACTAAATGGATACTCTATTAGGGGCAGTATACCTCCAAAAACGAGATGCCGGGGGCGGGGGGAGACACGTGCCTTCACAGCCTGCTGCTAAGCTTCCAGGTGCTCTGTACCATGGACAGCTATTTTAGAGTTCTGAATGGTTCTGACTGAAACCCAGAGCAGATTCACTACCCCACTGAAATTGGAGCCACCAGCCACCACTGCCACCATTGGGGGGAAAAAACGCTAGAATAGAGGGATGGATGAGAATTTCGTTCAGTTTGTTTGTTTTATAAAAACTTACCAAAATTAGCAAAGTTCTTCATAAATGCCTTACCCCGCGTCCAGCTTGCCTAGCCGTGGGGAGGCCATTGCAGGGTGGGGGGAAGGAAGAGACGTGGGCAATCACAGTTGGCATTCATGGTATGGTGGCACAGGCTGGGGGAGGGGCTCATGAGGCATTTTAGCCTGTGTGGCCCCTCCCTTCAGCCTCTTTGAAGTGTGCCTCCCTCCCTAAATTCAGCCTGGGTTCTAAATGAAGCCTTTTGGGGGCCAAGAAGGAATTTCTCGCTCATGGTCCAATTGGCCGGGACCATCAGTCTTTTTGTTTACTTCACACTGTAAGTGGGGCGAGAGTGTCTAAACAGGCATATCTGGTTATGTTTTGATTGTCAGGTTAATTTCGTCATATTTCATTTCAGGTAGGCTGGTAGGGGTGGGCACTGTTAGTGTGAACAGTGATGGTGAGCATTCTGAGGCCCTGTTTCGGTGACAGGTGATACCTGAGGCCTCCCGCTCAGAGTTTTGCAGCCCCGGGGGGTGGGGGGAGGATTACCTGTGAGGCCAACTTACAGTACCTCACCCACCCAGTGTTTTGTGGCCCAGGGTGTGTATGTGACAGGGGAAGGCCTTCCTTCCCCAAATGGGGTAGTCCTGAAGGGTGGCGATCTTACAGATGCCACTCAGCAGGCATAGAATGTTCTGCCCGATATATTGCCTGGGTAGTTGCCAGCATAGTTTAGTCGCCCACCCAGGTATTTCCCTTTTGCAGATTTTCAATAAGGGCTTCTTTGCATGAAGTTTTTATCCTGCTATTGAGATTTTACTCATGGAAGTTTGCGGGTCCTTTAGATGATGTCATCAACCTCCAGGGCATCTCCCGCACTTTATTCCATTTTTTTAAAGATCGGAGATAATGAGCTATCAAATTACCACACTTGAGTGCCACTTGTTCTTAAAAAAAAGGAAAGCCTGCAATAAGAGGAGCTAGACCATAGCGACATCTAGTGGCTGTATAATGAAACATATGGAAGACTCAGATAAGGGGGAAAAGGTGGGGGAGTCCATCACGATCCTGCATTTAAAAAAGAAGCAGAAAGATCCATTTTAAATGCAGGATTTTAGGCTGCGGTAGAGATGCTCTAAATGTGGCCCGAGCTTTTATACCACATACATGTGTCTCATCTCTTTATTCCCACCCCCCTTTCACCCGCAAAGAGAACGGAGAGATAATTTGAAATTAAAAACATACAAGTGTATGAGAAAGCAAAACAGACAGATTTATCCATCCACACCCAGTGCTCACTCTTAAAGTCTTGATTTCAATCCCTGTGTATTCAGCCATGTTTGTCCTGCTGAATTAGGGTTGCCATTTCTTTTTTCTGGTAAGCTCCTCATCTTTAACAGATACAGGTACATCCTCTCCATTGAACTGACATGCTACCTATTGAGTTTGGCAAGTGCAGATGATTAGTATTCAATTTGGATTAGTTTTTTTATTAGAATTTACCAGAATTCACAAATTTCCTCATATACAGGATGGAAATGATTTAAAAAATAATAATAATATTTTTTAAAAAATAATATTTTTTAAAAAATTGACTGCAGGAGAAAGCAGAACTGACAGAAGTGCTCATCTCTAGACCAGACAGCCCTTTGGTGCAATCCAGCAGGGCTGTTCTTCTGTTCTACCAATGATGGCTCTTCAAAATAGTTGAATTTAGTCAACAGTACATTTCTATCAGCACGTAATTAAGGCAATGGGTGTGCTTCCCATCTCCCTTGAAAAAAGATAATCCCACACTGGATAGTGTGCTGCTCAACAGTCTGTCAATTTTAGAGGAATAAATATTATTCACATCAGGACAGCACTCTGTCAACAAGTGCCTTTTATGACCAAAGTAATCAATGAAGGAACAGCACTCTCCCCTGCAGCCGTGTGCTCTCTCCAGCATCTACAATAAGATTTCTACACTTGGCACTCAATACAGTTCAATTAATGTTTAATTCATGTTTTCTTCTTGAAGCCAGATGAAAAGAAAGAACATTCATCAATAGCAGAGCTGCAGCAAAACAAAGTTTTTTTTTTTCTCTTTCCTTTTGGTTCCAGCACTACCATCTTTCTGAGACTCAAGACACTGGAGCTGAGAAAAAAGGCACAATGTCATCAGCCCTTTTATATTGCAGAGACAGATTAAGCGCTACAGATGATCAAATAAAACCTTTTTAAAAGTACAGTGAGGGGGAAATTTAAGCTAAGGAAAGGACTAAAGCTTTGCCAGCATGTATCTTATTTCATCCTTTTTAGTAAGAAAAGTCGGGGGGGGGGGGAAGCAAACGTATCCAAATTTAGCCTTTTTCACCTTCCCTTTAAAAAAAATGAAACAAAGAAACATCTTTCAATGTTTGCCTTCTTCCTTCCTCATCATGGAAGCCCCCACCCCTCCGTTGCCCCTCCCACACAGTGAATGCAGAGCATTCTGCTCCTGAGAGATACAAAATGCCCTCCTGGGTTGCCATTGGTGCTTCTCTGTGACCAAGTATGAGTCTCACTATGGAAGTAGGGCTTTTTTATTTCCATAACAAGCTTTGACTTTCACACACAAGGATCCCTATATAATAGCTGTCATCTAATTTGCATGCACAGTCCATCTCTTTTACCCAGCAGGCTTTAGTACACACACCATGATTTTCTGTCTGATCAACTATTCTAGAATTATGTTCCTGCAAGCAGGCAGAAAGTAGATCTCCAGATATTTTGGGCTTCAACTCCCAGCATTCCTGACCACTGGCCATGCTATTAGGGGCTTCTGGGAGTTGAAGTTGAAAACATCTGGAGATCTCCCTTCTGGCCATCCCTGGTTTAGATCACTCATTCTAGATGAAGCTACTGTCTCCAAACCAGTAGCCAGAAATGAATGGGAGGAAGCAACTGAGCTGTGTGTTTGTTTTTTAATCTACCTTCCTTTGCAAATCTATTTTGTCAGCTTGGCTGTTGACCCTTGAAGAAGGAAGAGATTCTGCCCCTCTAGCCTGTGGCGTGGCTTTATTGCTCGAGAAATTTGGACCTACTTGCTTTGAAGCTACAGCATACAGTGAAGGCTGTCAGTAATATGAATTGTGTAGGTCGACTGAAGGAGAGGTTGATTGTTTATGCCTTTTATTATAATTATAATTTTTAACTTGAATTTCATTACATTTTTCAAGCAAATCATTTTAGAAGATTGAGGCCATCAGGGCTCCCCATAGACCTGGACCACCTGAGCAACTCCTTAAGGATCTCTTGCCTCCTTAAGAGTCCCACCTTTCTTCTTTTACCTTCCCCTTTCCAGTAACATAGGATTTAGGCTGTAGACGTGGGGTGACTGACACTCTAGACACAGGGTTTAACCACAACAGTTTACTGGTACATTAAAGCAAGCAAATCACAACTAAAGGTATTTACACAATAGAGCTGAGTGATACAAGAGGCATTAAGAGAAAATAAAAGTTGCAAAATGCAAGTTCCTTTACCCTAGCTGTACTTAGACTTTTCCAGGCTGCTTCTTCCTGCTTCCTCTTCAGGCTCTAGTCTCACCAACTCTGCTCTTATGACTCTGGTCTTTCTGACTCTCTCTTTTTATATCCTCCTCCTCCAAAACTGAAAGTACTGTTTCAAACCTGAAGAAATCAAGCTTAACTGGGGAATTAAAACTGAAACTTAACTGGGGAAATGAAACTACTCCTCTCAGGGATACTCCTCCCAACAACAAAAAAACCCCAAGCCTCTAAGCCTGACCTTCATCCCCTTTTGCCTCTGTAGGCCTCAAACCTTCACAGAGACATTTAGCAAAGCAATACTATACAGGAACAAACATCACTTCTTAAGGAAAACAGAAGAAAAGAAAAAATAAATAAATTTTAAAAGAGTTACATTGACCAACAAACAATTCAATTATCACTTGCTCAACACAGGATGGTCTTTTGAGAAGCCCACATGACTGGGTACATTAGGGGTGAGCTTCCGTGCACGCCTCTTCCCTCTCTCTCTCTCGCTCTCTCACACACACATACACACACAGTTTTAGCCCTTATATGTTTGGGCAAATGTCTACATAGAGCTAGAGAGTGCTTGCCATATGCAGTTTCTATAAGTATTTGTATTAAAAACATTTTTTTAAATTACAAATCTGATGCCAAAACAACCAGGGGTGCTTTTTTAACCAACCCAAATGTGGTTGATTAAACATTGCAGCCCTAGTGTTCATGTTTAATCTGGAGAATCAAGGATGCTGTTTGGACACCTGTTAGGTGAAATGCCTCATTTCTCAAGTGGAGGGGGGAAGATGAGGATTTATAATTTTGTTCATCAGCTCAGCTAATGTTTAATTCATTACATTGTCTCCTGTGGAGATTAAAAGAATGAACGTTTATCATGAGGAGAGCAGCAGCAAAATCCAACCCTATGGTCTAATCCTAATTTACAAGAGGCTCCAGTTCCAGTTCTTTGATACACGACGTCTTAGAAAGAAAGCTTCAGTCATAATTGCAAACTGTAGAGAAACTACTGGGACACAAATGTCAGTGACAAAAAAATCCTTTAGACAAAGTTAAATAGATGATAGATTTAAGATCTTGGCACATCATACTGCTAAAGGCACCTATATATTTCAAGAGCTGCATTTTACCATAAAATTACACTAATTTTGCATTTTTACTATCTTTTCAGAGGCCATGCTTTTAGCACTATATAGAAAAGGAGGAGAATAGCAAAAATGCTGAGGGATGGTTCACTAACAAACCAACAAAAACAGGCTCCCCTGTCGATAAAGACACTTGTGCAGATTTGGGAGAAGGGAACTAAGAGGAGTGCCTGTCACAAATGCAAGAACAACCAGAAAAGGAAAATAGTTTGTGGTAGAGTGATATCATTATTTATTAATTGGGCTTATAACTTGTTTCACCCACAAGACTTGATACAGAAAATATCTCATTAAAATTGAGCCAAAGTGCTAAAAATATCAAATATCCTAAAATACCATAATGAGTGGCTTACGCCATGTTCCCAAAAGAGTGGGCAGGCTGCAGAATAGAGGGAGAGAAGCAGGACTATCCCACCACTTCTCCTAAGAGATCAGCTGCCTTTGGCCATCACGCAACTGTCACCTAACACCAGCCATTCCATAATAATAGAAGAGCAGCCCTGCTGGATCAGCCCAAGATCCATCTAGTCCAGCATTCTGTTCACACAGCGGCCAACCACCTGCCAGTGGGAAACCCACACGTAGGACATGAGTGCAATGGCACCTTCCAACTGTGTTCTCCAGCAACTGGTGTACAGAGGCATACTGCCTCCAATACTGGAGGTAGCATATAACCATCAGATAACCTTAAACTCCATGATTTTTTCCCATCAAGCTACCCAAACTGTTTCCATCCTGTTTGTTATAAGAACTGTGACTTTAAGAACTGGTGCCTGAGCTTGCTTTTTTTCCTCCGCTCTCCCCATTTGTTCTCTCTGAGGGCAGGGAGTATCTTTCTATAGTCTTTGTAAGCCATTCTGAGAGCCTGGTTTTTGTTTTTTGTTTTGCAAAACAGCAGGTTTAAAATGCTTTAAATAAATAAAAACTATAACTCTTATCACACTTCTAAAAGTTTCTCTTGTTCAGACACTAGCATATTTCCAAGGGCAGAAAATGCTTTCACAATGTGAACACCTGGTATCTCTTGCTCACTCCTCTACCTCCCCTGAACAGCCATTTCTCAGCTGGGGGAGAAAATACAAAACTTAGGTACTCCAAGTATATTAAAATATTTTGTGAAACTTATGAATATTATTATGAATTGGCTCAGTTTAGAAAATTATTTAGCAAATTATTTCAGAAGTTAGCTACAATGGGCACAGAGCTAAGGGTCATGCATTTGACTCTTATCTTTGTGTCACTTGTGTGTTGTATGTTGCTTTACATTATACATTTAAAAAATGAGAAAGGTACATTTTCTGGTGTTCTTCCTCTCCCTTAGAGTATGTTATGCCCGCACATCACTCGAGGACTCTTTCAGCTGAATCTGTGAACTGACTACATTGAAAAGCATTGCAGCAGTTACAGTAATATGAGATGATATGAAAACTCCACCTGCGGTTTTGTGTGAGGAAATACTTATTTGCACACAAAGATCGCCATGGCTTTTTGCTGCAGTCACCAAGTGATGAAAATGCATTTGTTCTTTCTTACAGTAAAATTTGTTTTTGAGGTAAGTGGCAATGTTGCTCAATAGGGCCTGCACCCCCTTTTGTTACTATGACAACTTCGAGGCTTGTTTTAGTACAGTATAACAACAACTGAAGCGGGGGGGGGGGGACACAAAGCAAGGAAAATGCATGACATTCTTTTAAAACAGGGATGGCCTGCGGAGGCCTGGGCTCACTCTGCAGACCCTGCCCACCCCCCAAGCACTGCATGCTGATTGGAGAAAGGAAAAATGGGTGGGGTGGGGCTGCATAATGTCAAGGGAGGGGCTTGGGGCCAGGCCCTGCCCCCTTGATTTCATCCAGCCCACCAAATTGGTCTGGGGAACAATCTGGCCCCTGGGCCAAAAAAGGGTTCCCTGCCCCTGTTTTAAAATAGTAGAATACCAAGCACCTCCACCAGAACATTCAAAGGCTGCAGCAGGATTTTCAAAAAGGTTAGAACAGAAGCCCAGTTCAGGCATTCATAAAGTGTGTAGGTTCAACACGTGAGGAGGGGCTTGCGTGCGCCCCCGCCTTGCATGTTTAGCCTACACACTTTACAAATGCCTGAATTGGGCTGGGGAAAGTGCATCTTGTAGCACTTTGAAAACTCCTAGAAAATATACACCTATTGCCCTCCTCTAGTTGCCTCTAAGTGCTCTGGAGGCCTAAGGCTAAAACATTATGAATGGAAATGTTTCTTCAGAAAGCTTTCATCACTGACAGAAAATGTGAGGCGAAAGGGAGCTAAACTGCACGTTAGTGACTTGTCAATCAATTCTGTGGCTTCTAAGGTTTTAAGCATGTCACATACCACAAAAAAAAAACTACACCGGTACAGCTGCGGTGACCCTTGATCACTCGTTGACAGTGAGGCCCCCATGTCCGTGCTTCCCTCGTAACGTGGGCTTCTGATAGTACTTCCCCACCACCTACAGCTTGTTCAAAATGCAGCAACATGGTTGCAAACTGGCCCAGGCAGCTGTGACCATATTATGCCCACCCTGCATTCTTCACATTGGCTATCAGCAGAACAGGGGCTTGAATATTTTAGAGTAGGGGTGGTGAACTTCTTTCAGCCCCAGGGCCAAACTCCATTTCAGAGAAGCTCTTGGGGGCCACATTCCAGTGGTGAGCAGGGCCAAAGGCAAAAGGGGCAGTGTCAAAATGCCAGCATATTTTAGCTCGAAGCTCTGCATGTAACTAAGCCTTGGGAGAACTAGTTCAATCTTTTAGAATAGAGGAAAACCACCAAACAATTGATGGCTGGGGAAAAATGGGTTGGGCCAAGGGAAGGGAGCATGGCCCTCCAGGGAACCCCAAGGGGCCACATTCAGCCCCTGGGCCTGATGTTCTGCACCCCTATTTTAGAGCAAGTGATTTTTTAGACCCTAAACCGGGGGTAGGCAACACATAGGCCGCAGGCGGACAACCCCCCGCCCCCTGCTGAACCACTGAAATTCATGGTGGCATCAGCAAAAACACTGCTGCTTTGCTGCCAGTTTTTGGCAGCAAACCACTACAGAAGCCTAAACCATCCAAATCTCAATTTTCAAACAAGATTTAGACATTTTAGAGTTCCATAGAGATTCACTACTGCTATGAAAGCCTAAAATGTCTAAATTGCACATGAAAACAAGCAAGATTTGGATGCTTTAGGCTTTGTTAGTGGCTTGCCGCCAAAAATCGGCAGCAAAACAGCAGTCTTTTCTGGCACCCTGTGGAGTGTATGGTGCCTCGCAGAGTGTAGCCTGTGTGTGTGTGTGGGGGGGGGGGGATTTGGGAGAAATAGCCCATGGGCCCTCTGAAGTTACCCAGTCCTACCTTAACAGTATATGGTTACCTGCCTCCATAAAGCCCTATTCCTCAAACTGCACCCTGGTAGCTATCTGCTCATGTTGTAGGGCTGGCTCCAGATTTAAAGTGCCCTCTGCTGGGGCACCTCCGACATAGGTGGGTCCCTCTGATAGGCTTTCCTAGTGGTGGCGGCAGTGGTGAGTCCCAGGGTGAAGCTACATCAGGGGCATTGTGGGGAATTTAAATCCCAGCCCCCAGTCCCAGCCTACCAGTGCTGATTAGAAATTGGAGCACTGATGAAAATTGTAAAAACAAATGAACACAGTTGAAATGGATCTAGATAATCACTTCCATCATGATGATGAGGATGATGTGAAAGGGAGGTGCACTGGAGTATTGCTGCAGCTAACAGACATGTTCTCTACATTTCGATCTGTTTTAGCAGCACTGAGGATGGGCAAAGCAAGTTATGACAGTAAGGGATAGAAAGCTTCCTTCAAATAGAAGAGCTGTACAGCTCTGCTTTTCAATTATTACTGTGAGGTATGCTTTGTCACATCAAGTAGGGGTGGAACAATCTGTCTATTTTTGATCCATGTCACTATTGCATGCTTTTACCCAGGTTGTTTTGTCTCTGTGATAATCTACAATTAAAAAAAAATCCTATCAAATTATGTATTTTAATAATTATCTGAATGCACATTATCTCTGAAAAGAACACATTTAAATATGTATTTCATTTAATTAGATATTTTATCCCAAAATATGCATTTAATTCCATATGTTGATAGGACTGAACTGCTGAGAACAGAATTGCAACATTCAGAGAAATGAAAAATCTGTTCGTAGGAGGGGGACATTTTATATAGGAAGTTGCAAAGATCAAATTCCTCAGGCATCTGTACTACAATGATACTGCAGTGGGGAAAGAAATCTGGACCGATAGCCTGGAATAAGTGTGGAATGATGGCCTCTTACTACCAGCAAAATTAGATAGAGAATGAGCAATTGTTTTCTTGTTTCAAAAAAAGAGAAACTCTTTAATTCTTTTCTTTCTTTCTTTTAAGAAGTGTACTACTGTCCAGTTCTGGCCTTCTGAACCAGGCAGTATCCAGCACTGTCAGCAGCCAGATAGGACCTAGTACTAAGCAGAAGAGGCCCTAGAAGCTAGGAACACTAACACTCAGCTAGGAACTGGTCTACTGAGACTGTTCCATCAGTGGTTTCCAGTACTGGACCTGGGTGCCCCATCCTTTTTGGAGTATTAGTGGGGCCCTGATCCTGGTTGTAGTCATGGTTCCTTCTCCTGAGCAGGACTCTGCCAATAGGGCACCTCATGTGGCCAAGCAAGCACTGCGCTGACAGAACCAAGCATTGGTTTGGGCTAACTTCCATCTTCTTGAGGATTTGACAGCAACAATGGGGGTGTCTACATTTGGGAAATGAGCCCAGTTGGGGCCCCTGATTGTACTGGTTCCCTCAGTGGAGTCTTTTCCTTGGGTATTTACATACCCCCTGGATGCCTCCCCACCCCCCACCCCCTGATCCTGGTTCATAGTGGGATCACCCTCTGATGAGGAGGACCAATCTGATTTTAGCACCTGGACCTGGCAGGTCCTGCCATCTACCATCACTTTGCCAAAATATGATGCTTTCTTCTATGATTCTCAGCTCATAGGGGAGCAGACCAGGAGCTGGGCCATTTTCCAGAAATAATGGGACATCTTTTATTTTCTTTTAGTGGTGGTGGTGGGCAATGTATGGGCTAGAGATGAACAGGAGTTTCTAACAATGGTGAGGGAGTCGTAGCTCAGTCGTAGAGCACCTGCTTTGCACGCAGAAGGTCCCAGATTCAGTCCCTGGCATCTCCAGGTAGGGCTGGAAAAATTCCTGCCTGACATCCTGGACAGCCACAGCCAGTCGGTGTCGCCAATCCCAGGACAGATGGAGCAATGGTCTAACTCAGAATAAGGCAGTTTCCTATGTTTAGGGGAGGTATTGCCAGTAACATAGAAACACATGCATGAAGATTTGCACATGGGAAATAAATGATTCATTGCAAGCTCTTTGTCTCCTTCTAAGCTTCAACATATTTAATATGCTAGGGCCTACCATTTACTGAACTATTTCTATGAAACTTGATTTATTGCTGATTAGATATTTTTAAGCCTTAAATCTGGACATAATAAACAACATCAGGATCCAGCTAATCACAATATAGTGGAAAAATAATCTCTGCACTACAGCATCAATACACTTTGTGATAAGAATTCAGGCCTTTGGTTCTATAAATAATGTTTACATTCATGGTGAATTCTCTTCTTCATCATATTTGCTTCCTTCATGCGAGGAAAGGTGGCAGAAGGCCAATTTGGGAATGGAGAGAAAGGCAAACTCTGCTTGCTGGATCAGACCCTGCGTTTGTCTGTGCTGCATCTGTCTGCTGAAGACTTTCTATTGTGCTGGCACATAGTTTACAGGATCACAGCCCACTGTTGTGATCTTGCACATCCAACTTTCTCATTCACTGCTGTGGTGGAGGCAGTTCTGCACACACAAAGGGGACATACGTAGGCCTACTGCTTTCCTTGAAATGAAAGGAGGAAGACTTTGTCACTGGGAGTGTTTTGAGTGCACAGCAGCCACCCCGTTCCCCCGTCGAGAAATTGATGGATTGGGACACAAGCTTTACAGTGCAATCCTAGGCATGTCTACTCAGAAGAAAGCCCCACAGAGATCAATGGGATGTCCTGCCAGGCAAGCGTGCATAGGATTGTAGCCTTAGCCATTCAAATTTACACCAACTAATTTATTTCTTTGAAACATCTTTACCCATCCTTCTCAAGGAATATTTAAGACATACTTGACCCTTTAAGTCAGCTCATTGTATATTCCCATACAACATTACACTGGTTCAGTACAAGTGGGATGCTGCCTGATGTCTAACCAGAATTTGGTGTGCCCTATGAGCTTGTGTGCACTTTCCCTTCCCTCCCCCACTGCACAGATATTGCCACTCCCTTTCAGTTTTGGACTTAACTACGCTTAGCATTACATGGGTATAAATCATGGGTGGGCCATCTCCGGCTCATGGAGGCTTGGACTCCCTCCTCAGGCCCCACCCACTCTGTGATCAGAGATAACAAGGGGATTCCCCTGTACTCCACTCCCCCTCCCAAAGGAGAGCAAGCAGCACACAGGAGAATCCCTTTGTTACCTCCGATCACAGACTGGAGATAGGTGAAGGATGAGCGAAGCTGTGCAGCACTCTCGTCCGGCACTTGCGTATACTATAAATCTTTTAACACTAGTCATAGCTGAGGCTTGAGATTTTATTACTTTTTTATATATCACTTTTTTCTGTTCTGTTTGTTGTTCCGATCCCCCGAGGCAGCGTTGTATGTGCATTGGGCCTTAAACATTCCTATGCATTCCAATTCCTTTATCCTTCTTCAAGTGCAAAGGTTAATCTAATTATAGAGGCACTGATGTTAGGTTAGAACATATTGATCCCTATTTGGAGTTAAAAATTAACTACAGCTTACCAAAATGTGCTTGCGGGGTGTCGCTGCTATACGTTGTGGATTCACCTGTATGGAACTCTATTAGCTTTTCACCCCAGGGAGCTAGATACTCACAGAAGATGGCTTTACACAAAGGAAGGAATTATTCAAGCACAGTCAAGTGTAGCACCTGAGTATCCATCTGCTCATCTCATTTGGCAGAACTGATCTAACAGGTAGATATGGGGGGTGGAAATAAGAGCGAGAGAGAGGCTCACAAGGTCAGGGGACCCATACAGTTGTCGTCAGAAGGAATCAACATGGTAACATTTTCTGCAGACAAAAAAATCTGACAGTGGAAAAACAACTATATTTATAAATGCTTAATGGTGGCGTAACTTGCTGTATGCCCAGAGCAAAACAAGCCATTACCATGACTTCGTATTGACAGGGAAGAGCACATAGCTATGCCTACTCCTCCATGCATCTGAGTACATGTCCATTTTGTGAAGTATGCTTGAAATATTATAGCACCTAAACAATTAATTTTTGCTAACTTCTACAGGGTCAGGCTTGCAGTTTAATACCCCATTTCCCTTAGGTGAGTCCTCCCTGGTAATGACTGGATGTTATTATGTCAAATAGTGAACATATTTGAACTACGGCATATGGTGTGAACGGATTATTAACAACCCAACCAATGCTTTATAAATCCATTTAGTAGCAATTTACTCTACATCATAGAAATACTTATTGTTAATTGATTATTTTGATCAATTCCATATTTTGTATTCATATTGTATAAGCAATTGAGTTCACCTTATACAATTCTTTTGGGCACTATGGTTGAGGAGTATGGTGTATATTTAGAAATATTCGCTATCAATCAACAGTAACCGATTTATGTAAGTCAAATATATTAGTAATTGTTTCAAAATGTCAATAAAATTAATGGCACCTCTGTCTTGGATAATACTACTTTCCAACAACTTACCTCACCAGTTCTGATCTTTTCAGTGCCCCCTCTCAATGCCACAACAGAAACACACACACACACACATTCATTTATATAGCATTGGATCTTAATAGCTGCAAGTGGACTTATTCTTGTGAAATGTTGGCATTCCTGCTGTCTCCCTCTCATTGCAACTGCCTGTGACCACCCCCTCAGATCTGCTGAGTGTCGGAAGACCCTCTAGAACAACATTCAATGTGGATTAGGGTGCTGTAGCTGGGCAGGGGAGGGGAGGGCAGCAGAAACTGGGACCACTTTGTGTGAGCAGAAGTGCATTTCCATTTGTTCATTCAGGACACTGTTAGATTCATGGCACAGCAAGATGTACAGACATAATACAGGATAAAGGCCACCATCCTGTGCAGACATTTCCCTCATGCATTCTGTGAATGTGTGAGGGCGGACTGGGGCTGCCCTGACCACTCCCACATCGCATGCATCAACTAGCCCACCTGCTGTCTTTCACATGTACTATGCAAATCTCTGCAAGGAGAGAGCCTTTGCACATGCAGCTCTATGTGTGAAGGACCCCTCTCCTGGCAGGTGTTTATGCTGTAGTTATGATGTGGTGATGGAGTTAGTCAGCACAGCCCCACTCCCCCTTCATGCATTGACAGAACACATGAGGGAAACATCTGCATACAGCTTCCCATTTAGTTCAGTCTGGATAGTACACACTATTACATTTATGTTCTTTTACACAACTTTCCTACCTTACAGAGTATCAATGTAATAAGTAACCTATGGCCTGGATCTAGCCCACTGCTCACTTTCACCTGACCCATGGCTGGCACTGGCCACCTCCAAATCACACTGGGTTCAGGCAGCAAAGGCAGGTGGCTCCGATTTCAGTGGGGCTAAAAATCCATTCTGGGTTTCAGTCCGAACCAGTCAGAACTCTAAAGGCGCTATCCAAAGTGCTGGACCCTTTCACCAAAATAGGTTCAGCACCATGGATAGCTCCTTTAGAGTTCTGGTTGGTTCTGACTGAAACCCAGAATGGATTCACAGCCCCACCGAAATCAGAGCCACCAGCATCCACTGGGTTCAGGCATGTACCTTGAGCGGGGGGAAGCATTGGTCCATGCTACCCAAAGTCACCAGGTGTGCCTTTAGGCTGCAGAACCCAACATGAGATGCTCCCTACCGTGTTCTGCTTTTCCCGCAATCCACACCTTCAAAGCTGTCCTCAGATGGGAAGACTTTGAAAGACAAGGAGAGCTATCACTTGGGTACTGCTGCCGGAGTGAAATGTGCTCTGAGCATCTTCCAGGAGTAGCACCACCCAACACCCTCTTTCTTCCAGCCTTTCAAGAGAAGTGTCAGAGAGAGGGAGCATGAGGTAGCAGATAGATGGGTGGGGTGGGGTAGGGTGGGGTGGCAAAGGAAGAGAGAGACAGAGACAGAGGTAGTGTGAGTGACTTCAAAGGAGAACTTTGAAGGTGCAGATTGAGGGGCATACTGCCTCTAATACTAGAAGTAATGTATAGCTATCATGATTAGTACCCACTGATAATGTTCTTCACCATGCCTTGGGAGGGGGATTTTCAAGGGGTGCACACTGTGACCCATCCCATCCCCAAATCACCCTCTACACCCATAAATACTTAAAGAAAATTAGAAGTGAAGCTGCACACTACACATTAAAAATAACGTGTGGCTTGGCTCCAAGACAAACAAATATGTGGCAAACCCAGGTAGGAAGTAGAACTGTTTAAATAATGTATCTGTGTAGAACAAATGTGGATTCAGAATACACCTACTGATCCCAACCCAACTTCCCCACATTCATCATAACTTTTGAACAGGAACTGTATACACAATGGGGCTGTTCGCACTACACACTAACCCACGCTCAGTGGTTGAGTGTGGGTTGTTGTTGAACCATGAGTTGTTTGTTGAACCATGGGTTAATGTGTTGTCTGAACCTAGAACATTTTCCACAGGGTGGATTGTTAACCATCCTGAACAACCCAACAACAAATCATAGGTTCTCAAGGTGTCTTGTTGGAGAAAAATAAGCCACACTGCATGGTTAACAAGCCACCCTGCTGGAAATGTCCTGGGTTAAGACAACGCACTAACCCACAGTTCAACAAACAACCCATGGTTCAACAACAACCCACACAACCACTGAGTGTGGGTTAGCGTGTTGTGTGAACCCACTCACTCTGTATCCTGCAAAAATGCAGATTGTGTGTACACATGTAGCTTCTCTTCATCCATTAGGAAGAATACACTGGAGATCAAGGCTGGGACTCGCAATCCTAACCACTATATGCAGATACATTTTCATTTTATTAAGTGATTTAAAGCATTTATTGATTGATTTAAAGTATATGTTAGCCACCTTTCAGGGCAGGAACCCTCCCAAGGCGGCGCACAACAATAAAACTCACGTAATAAAAACAGATACATTGTCTGAACAGAACTGTTGCTGTCTGCAACAAACAAATGGTTTTCTGAGCAGAGGACTTTCAAACAGGAAGGCTGAAAGAGGAGAGAGAGAGAGAGAGAGAAGGCTGCTTTTATTGCAGGACCTTTCATTTTTCATTAAAAGAAGGGTGAAAACATCTGACAGGAGTGGTTGCTTTTGAGAGATGGGTTGGGAACAACAGCAAGAAAAAAGGAGCATTTTGCCTAATGTTAGAAGATTCAAATATATACTGAATCTGAATAAGTGTTTGATTTAGTAGTGGTAAAACATGCTCTGATGTTTTGCCACAGATCATTCAGACAGAGAGATGATTTGTGAATTCAGCAAAATATAGAAACAAGCCATTCCTCACAAATGAATTGGATTCAAAAAGCCACTCTGAAAGCATTTCATATGGAACATGAGAGGGGAAAATGGTACAGATCACATCCATAATTACTGTAAAACTGGCATAGATCCAGTTGAATAGATTGACAGCAGCTGAAACTTTAACCAGATTATCTAAATACATTTGCAATGTTTTGGGGGACAGATGTTGGTGCAGGCCAGGAGGAAAAGAGAGAAACACTTTTATTAAAACTTGTTATTTTTGGACTTCTGGCTGGGACCGATGTCACTCTGGCAGCTTCCCACGAATCTCCGTGGGAGCTTTCTCAAACAGCTTTTTAAAAGGTTGAAAAACCTTTTCATCTCCCCCCTAGAACTGAAAACCCCACGGGATAGTGGGGGGGGGGGCTGGATTCTAGGACTATCTTCCCAGAGCTTTACCAATGCAAAAAGCTGTACTGAGACTCCTATTTTATAGGAGAAAACAGGGCTGACGTTGTCCATAATAATATATGCTTTAAGAAATATCAACAACCTCTGAGGGATGATTTAAGAAATGTTAACAATATTTGAGAACATCTGAGGACTTGTAAGATCTGTTTGAGAGAAACATGTCTGCACCGAGGAGAAGAAGGGAGCTGGCATCTACTCCCCCCGCATCCTCTGTGTCAAAAGTGTCGAAAACAGAAGATATAGGGGAATTATTTATGCTGATAAAGACTTTATCTTCGCAATTTATGGAACAAGTCAAAAGGTTGGATCTAATCCAAAATTCCATCACCGCCTTGCAAGGAGCTGTAGATTTAATTAATGCGTCACAGCAAAAAATGGAGATGAAAATTAATGAGCTTGAAGACCGAGTGGCAGGAAATGAAACTACAACACAAATTTGTTTTAAAAATATCTCTGATAGAATCTCTCAGCTGGAGGCCTTCATGAAAAGATCCAGTGTACGTATTATTGGGATTAAAAATCTGCCTAATTATGTAAAATTGCCTGCTTTTGTGGATAAACTTTTGCATGAGATACTCCCTATTCCATCTGATTATTTACTTGATACTGAGCAGGCATTTTGTGTGCCAAATGCTAAAGGGACTGATTACACGATCATAGCTCAATTTGCAAAAGTCTCCACAAAGAATTATATCCTGCATTTGGCAAGGGAGGCTGGAAGCCTTTCCTGGAAACAAGATAAAGTTAGGATTTTCCCAGACTACATCAAAGAGGTGGCGAATAAAAGAAGGCAATTTATCAAAGCAAAGAAGATGGCAAAACAAATGAACTTACAATATTACTTAAAATATCCTGCTACACTTTGTATTGTGTCTGAAGGTCAGATGAAGAAGTTTCTAAATCATGAAATGGCGGAGGCATGGCTTAACATAAAAATGCGTGATAATTCTGTTACATCCCCATGAACTGGAATCTTTAAACAAGCTTTGTTAACTGTTTGTGTTTAGTCTACATGATCCAGGCTAATTCAGAAGATAAATGATTATATTTATGTTGGTTTACTCTCATCTTTTATTTTTTCTTGCTTTTCTTTATATTTTTTATTTTAAAATAGATAATACATCTAGTATAAAATATATTACTGATGGTTGAAGGTTTATATTAAGTTTTATTATTATTATTTATATATATATATATATATATATATATATATATAGTATTATTAATAATAATAATATAGGCTTTTGGGAATGAATTGTAGACCTGTTTCTTTGATATAAGATTGATGATATGATATAGAAATGGGCCTGCTGCTGCTGCTGCTGCCGCTGCCGCCACCACCACCACCACCACCACCAGGCCTTCCCTGTGGACTCCGGCCTGGCATTATTTTTAAGGGGATTTTAATTGTTTTTTGGGGGGTTGTGTGTGTGTGTGTGTTTTTCTGGGGGATTTTGTTGTCTTTTTAGGGGTGGGTAGCCTGCCTGATAGGCGGGAGCGAGGGGGCATGTGTCCACCTGATGGAGGCAGTGGGGGGAGTGTTGGGGGCCAGAAGATATCGAGGCTGGGCGGCAGGCACTGGCGAAGCGCTAGGGGTAGGCCATGCCAGGTAAGGGGAACGAGGGAGAGATGTGTAGTATCTGTCCCCTGCTCCGGTCCTGTCCAGAGCCAAAGGATGGCTGGGGGAGGCGTGACCCCATCTTCTGGCCTTCGTTTGCTGCTCTGCAATGCCAGGTCTGTTACCCAGAAAACCTCCCTCATCCATGACATGATCCTGGATGAGGGTGCAGACCTGGCATGTATTACGGAGACCTGGCTGGCCGAGGCTGCTGCTCCAACCCTTGTAGCCATGTGTCCAGCTGGATTTTCGTGTGCACAGCAGCCGAGGGCTGGGGATCGGGGAGGGGGAGTGGCTGTTATCTACCGAGAGTCCTTGGTCTTCACCAGACCCCCTCTCCAGGAGACCAAGGTTGCTGAGTGCATGTACTGGAGGTTGGGCCCAAAGGGCAGTCTGGGGATTCTGCTCGTGTACCGTCCACCCCGCTGCACGACTGACTCCCTGGCTGAGGTGCTTGAGGTGGTCTCTGATGTGCGTGTACAGTCCCCTAACCTATTGGTGTTGGGGGACTTCAACGTACATTCAGAGGCCATCCTCACAGGAGCACCTCGGGACTTCATGGAGACCATGGCCTCCTGGGAGCTGCACCATATTCTAACTGGGCCCACCCATGTAGCCGGTCATGCACTAGACCTTGTGTTTATTTCTGGAGAAGCGGGGAGTGATCTGGAAGTCAGGGGTATATCCACCACCCCCTTGTCATGGTCAGATCACTATCTGGCGACGTTGGACTTCTCGGTTCCACAACCCCTCCGCAGGGGTGGAGGACCCATTAAAATGGTCCGCCCCAGGCGTCTTATGGATCCAAATGGATTCCTGAACGTGCTTGGGGATTCTCTGGGGCACGCCAACGGCCACTCGGTCGAGACCCTGGTGGGTGGGTGGAATGCCGCAATCACTGGGGCATTAGATCAGGTGGCTCCGAAACGCCCTCTCCCCCTGAACAGGGCTCGGACTGCACCATGGTTCAATCCATGGTTACGAGCTCTGAAACAGGAGGTGAGACGGCTAGAGCGCCGGTGGTGGAAGTCTCGCTCCAAAGACGATCAGACACGGGCTAGAGCTGTATCTTCAGCCTATCACGTGGCAGTGAAGGCAGAAAAAAAGGAATATTATGCTGCCTCCATCGCGTCTGCAGAGTGCTGTCCCAGGAGGCTGTTCCAAGTGGTCCGGAGCCTGGTCGGTCCTGTGGCTCCGGAACCACTGGAGCATTCTAAGGCCTCCTGTGAGGCCTTGGCAAGGCACTTTGCAGATAAAATTGATCAGATTAGGTGTGTTACTCCGCACGCTGTGGATACAGTTAGTGAGCAAGAGGCAGCCTGTGGCAAACCGGTTTTGTGGGATCGGTTCCAGCTTCTTCCTCCTGATGAAGTGGACAAGGTGCTTTCATCTGTACGGCCGACCACCTGCTTACTTGATCCTTGCCCATCTTGGCTCATTATGGGCTGCAGAGAGAGACTGGGTGAGGGGATCAAGGCAGTGGTGAACACCACCCTTGAGGAGGGAGTAATGCCATCAGCCCTCAAGGAGGCAGTGATAAGACCGCTCTTAAAGAAGCCCTCCTTGGATCCTCAAGTTCTGAACAACTTTCGCCCAGTCTCAAATCTGCCATTTTTGGGCAAGGTGATTGAGCGGGTGGTGGCGGTGCAGTTGAAGGCACACTTGGAAGAAACTGATTATCTAGACCCATTTCAGTCGGGCTTCAGGCCTGGGCATGGGACAGAAACGGCCTTGGTCGCCTTGGTAGATGATATGAGGAGGGCTCTGGATAGTGGTGAATGCTCCTTCCTTGTTCTCCTCGACCTCTCAGCGGCTTTTGATACCGTTGACCACGGTATCCTCCTGGACCGCCTGGAGGGGTTGGGCATTGGGGACACCATATTGCGGTGGTTCCAGTCCTTCCTCTCCAGCAGGTACCAGAGGGTAGCACTGGGAGAGGAGGTTTCGGACCCGTGGCCACTCACTTGTGGGGTGCCACAGGGTTCCATCCTCTCCCCGATGCTATTTAACATCTATGTGAAGCCGCTGGGGGCTATCATCAGGAGGTTTGGGGTGCAATGTCATCAATATGCGGATGACACGCAGCTCTACCTCTCGTTCAAATCTTCACCAAGGTTGGCCGTAGAATCCCTGTCCAAATGTATGGAGACGGCGAGTGGCTGGATGGGGAGGAATAAGCTGAAGCTGAACCCTGACAAGACCGAGGTACTTTTGGTGGGAGACAAGAGGAGGCTAGGGGATGTTGACCTGGTGTTGAATGGGGTACGGCTACCCTTGAAAGACCAGGTCCGCAGCCTGGGGGTCATTTTGGACTCCCAGGTGTCCATGGAGGCTCAGGTGTCAGCTGTGAGCCGGACAGCGCTGTATCAACTCCATCTGATATGGCGGCTGCGCCCCTTCCTTCCCGACCATCTGCTCCCATCGGTAGTACATGCCCTGGTCTCCTCTCGTTTAGACTACTGTAATGCGCTCTACGTGGGGTTACCCTTGAAGACAGTTCGGAAACTGCAGCTGGTAAAGAACACGGCGGCTCGCCTGATTAAAGGCAGCCGCCGGTGAGATCACATCACTCCAGCGCTGAAGGAGTTGCACTGGTTACCAGTTGTTTTCCGGGCCAAATTCAAGGTGTTGGTTTTGACCTTTAAAACCCTATATGGTTGCGGCCCAGCCTATCTTAAGGAGCGCCTCCAGCAGCACCAGACAGGCCGCTTAACAAGATCAGCCTCGGATGGCCTTCTCTCTGTCCCATCAGCCAGGACAGCTAGACTGGTGGGGACAAGGGAGAAGACCTTTTCTGTGGTGGCCCCCACTCTGTGGAACTTCCTCCCTAGGGAACTCCGTCATGCCCCCTCTTTAATGAGCTTCCGTCGTGCATTAAAAACGTGGTTGTTCAAGCAGGCATTTGGGGTGGGTTAGGGTATTTTAGGAAATGTTTTTATTGTAGAATTTTATTGTTTTAAACTGTTTTATTGTATGTTGTACATCACCCAGAGTGGCTGGGTGACCAGCCAGATGGGCGATTAATAAATTTAATAACAAATAAATAAATAAAAAGAAATGTAAAGTTGTTTATTAAACTGTAAGATTGTTAACCCCTTCATGGATCACTGCCTTGTTGTGGCGAAGGGGCTTGCGTAACTCAGTGAAGCCATAAGCTATGCCGTGCAGGGCCACCCAAGACGGACAGGTCATGGCAGAGAGTTCTGACAAAATGTGGTCCACTGGAGAAGGAAATGGCAACCCACTCCAGTATTCTTGCCAAGAAAACCCCATGGAACGTATCACAAGGCTAAAAGATATGACGCCGGAAGATGAGCCCCTCAGGTCGGAAGGTGTCCAATATACTACTGGGGAAGAGCAGAGGGTATTTCCAAGTAGCGCCAGAAAGAGTGAAGCGGCTGGGCCAAAGCCGAAAGGACACTCAGCTGTGGATGTGTCTGGTGGTGAAAAGAAAATCCGATGCTGTAAAGAACAATATTGTTTAGGAACCTGGAATGTAAGATCAATGAATCAAGGTAAGCTGGAGGTGGTCAAACATGAGATGGCAAGATTGAACATCGACATCTTGGGAATCAGCGAACTAAAATGGACAGGAATGGGCGAATTTAATTCAGGTGACCATCATACCTACTATTGTGGCCAAGAATCCCTTAGAAGAAATGGAGTAGCACTCATAGTCAACAAAAGGGTGGGAAAAGCAGTACTGGGGTACAATCTTAAAAATGATAGAATGATCTCAGTACGAATCCAAGGCAAACCATTCAACATCACAGTAATTCAAGTCTATGCCCCAACCACTGATGCCGAAGAAGCTGAGGTTGATCGGTTCTATGAAGACCTCCAACACCTTCTAGAACTAACACCAAAAAAAGAAGTCCTCTTCATCATAGGGGACTGGAATGCTAAAGTAGGAAGTCAAGAAATCACCGGGATAACAGGCAGGCATGGCCTTGGTGTACAAAATGAAGCAGGACAAAAGCTAATAGAGTTTTGCCAAGAGAACACGCTGATCATAGCAAACACTCTTTTCCAACAGCACAAGAGACAACTCTACACATGGACATCACCAGATGGTCAATATCGAAATCAGATTGATTATGTCCTTTGCAGCCAAAGATGGAGAAGCTCCATACAGTCAGTCAAAACAAGACCTGGAGCTGACTGTGGCTCAGATCATGAGCTGCTTCTTGCAAAATTTCGGCTGAAATTGAAGAACGTAGGGAAAACCACTAAACCATTCAGGTATGACCTAAATCATATCCCTTATGAATATACAGTGGAGGTGAGGAATAGATTTAAGGGATTAGACCTGATAGACAGAGTGCCTGAGGAACTCTGGACGGAGGTCCGTAACATTGTTCAGGAGGCAGCAACGAAATCCGTCCCAAAGAAAAAGAAATGCAAGAAAGCCAAGTGGCTGTCTGATGAGGCTTTACAAGTAGCTGAGGAAAGAAGGGAAGCAAAAAGTAAGGGAGAAAGGGGAAGATATATCCAACTGAATGCAGAGTTCCAGAGAATAGCAAGGAGAGACAAGAAGGCCTTCTTAAATGAACAATGCAAGGAAATCGAGGAAAAGAACAGAATGGGAAAGACTAGAGATCTCTTCAAGAAAATTGGAGTCTCAAGGGAACGTTTTGTGCAAAGATGGGCATGATAAAGGACAAAGAAGCCAGGGACCTCACAGAAGCAGATGAGATTAAGAAGAGGTGGAAAGAATACACAGAAGAACTATACAGGAAAGATCTTAATGTCCTTGTTAGCCATGATAGTAATGTCCTTGATAGCCATGATAGTGCAGTCACTGAACTTGAGCCGGACACCCTAGAAAGTGAAGTCAAGTGGGCCTTAGGAAGCATTAGTAACAACAAAGCTAGCGGAGATGACAGTATTCCAGCCGAGCTATTTAAAATCCTAAAAGATGATGCTGTTAAAGTGCTGCACTCAATATGCCAACAAATTTGGAACACTCAGCAATGCCCACAAGACTGGAAAAGGTCAGTTTACATTCCAATTCCAAAGAAGGGCAACGCCAAAGAGTGTTCAAACTGCCGCACAATTGCGCTCATTTCACATGCCAGCAAGGTGATGCTCAAAATCCTACAAGCTAGGCTTCAGCAGCATGTGAACCAAGAACTACCGGAAGTACAAGCTGGGTTTCGAAGAGGCAGAGGAACTAGAAATCAAATCGCCAACATTCGCTGCATCATGGAGAAAGCAAGATAATTCCAGAAAAACGTCTATTTCTGCTTCATTGACTACGCTAAAGCCTTTGATTGTGTGGATCACAACAAACTGTGGCAAATTCTTAAAGAGATGGGAGTACCAGACCACCTTACCTGTCTCCTGAGAAACCTGTATGAGGGTCAAGAAGCAACAGTAAGAACCGGACATGGAATAACCGAGTGGTTCAAAATTGGGAAAGGAGTACGACAAGGCTGCATATTGTCACCCTGCTTATTAACTTATATGCAGAGTACATCATGAGAAATGCCGGGTTGGATGAATCAGAGGTCGGAATTAAGATTGCTGGGAGAATTATCAACAACCTCCGATACCACCCTAATGGCAGAAAGTGAAGAGGATCTCAAGAGCCTCTTGTTGAGGGTGAAAGTGGAGAGTGCAAAAGCTGGTTTGAAACTCAACATTAAAAAAACGAAGATCATGGCATCTGGCCCCATCACTTCCTGGCATTTTGAAGGGGAAGAAATGGAAGCAGTGACAGATTTTACTTTCTTGGGCTCCAAGATCACCGCAGACGGTGACTGTAGCCATGAAATTAAAAGACACTTGCTCCTTGGGAGGAAAGCTATGGCAAACCTAGACAGCATAGTAAGAAGCAGAGACATCACCTTGCCAACAAAGGTCCGTCTAATCAAAGCTATGGTTTTCCCAGTAGTAATGTATGGCTGTGAGAGCTGGACTATAAGGAAGGCTGAGCGCTGAAGAATTGATGCTTTCGAACTGTGGTGCTGGAGAAGACTCTTACGAGTGCCCTGGACTGCAAGGAGGTCAAATCAGTCCATCCTAAAGGAAATCAACCCTGACTGCTCATTGGAAGGACAGATACTGAAGCTGAAGCTCAAATATTTTGGCCACCTAATGCGAAGAGAAAACTCTCTGGAAAAGACCCTGATGCTGGGAAAGACTGAAGGCAAAAGGAGAAGGGGACGGCAGAGGATGAGATGGCTAGATAGCATCACCGATGCAATGAATATGAACCTGAGCACACTCCGGGAGAATGCGCAGGACAGGAAGGCCTGGCGTGCTATGGTCCATGGGGTCACAAAGAGTCGGACACGACTGAACGACTGAACAACAACAACAAGATTGTTAAGCTTATAGATATAGTTTTTTAAAATAGAATGGCATCGGAGGCGGGGTTATTGGAGTTTAAACTCAATTATTTAAGTGGGAGGGAGAGGGAAAGGGAGAGGGAGAGGGAGAGGGAGAGGGGAGGGATTTTTTTTTCTTCCTTTCCTCCTCCCTTTTCCCTTTTTTTTTCTTTTTTTCCCCCTCTTTTTTCTTCTCTCTTTGTTATTGTGGTGTCCTCATCAGAATATTGTACTGTTGGGAAATTGAAGTATGGATTAGGTTGTTGGTAATTTTGGTATTATTTCATTTATAAAAATAAAATAAATAAAAATATATTCAAAAAAAATATTTTTGTTTTAAATGCAATAAATATGAAATTCACATGCAAAAAAGGAAAGATGAAAAAAATCCAAAAAAACTATAAAAGAATATCACTGAATTGAATGGGGCTTACTTCTGAGTGGACATACAAAGGATTGTGCTCAGTGTGAAAAGCATTAGATACAGCCAATCCCCCGTGTGCAAAATCTGATTTGTAGTTGCACCTGTCCCACACTCTGAAGGACCAAGCTGCTATGGTTGAATGTGTATCGAGTTTTCCCAGTGTTCTGAAAGTACTATGTGCACTACACAACAAAGAAATAATAACTACAAAAGAGATAGGTCTAAAGCCTAAACAAATTGAGAGGAAAGGCAAGAGTACGTGGGGACAGATGTGAGGAACAGCAGTTGAAATGGGAGGAAGATTTTCAGCAAGGTCTGTTCTTAGAGTCAAGATTAAATTAAATTAAACTGCAAAAATGGAGGGGTGTGTGTTGTGCTTACGTTTTCATACCCACAATGTGAACAACACAAATCAAGGAATCACCTTTTTTTAAGCAAAGAGATTTGTGCCTTCGTCATGCAAAGCTAGAGCATGGGCCCATTTAATGGTCTATAACAATAGACTACTCTGTGAGGCGACTAGTAAACTGGCTGACATCCAGTGAATCCTGTGGAGTAATCCTATTTGATCTTTAATACTTGGAGGCGGCTCCCCATTCCCTTCCTCCCTCAGTGTTGCCCCTAAGCAACTACAATTACACAAATGTACGCTATAGATACACTGTTTTTCCCTACAGAGTTAATTCCAGTTAATAAGAAGAAACATCACGTGTGAAATAGCTCTTAGTCCACTTAGCATAATTTGTTCAACTCTAATATTTGACAGCTTTTCTTATCAGATTGAGTGTTTACAAGGCAGATGTATTATTAGAAGCACTGTAAGTTAATAACTACAAGAGAAGCCCCATCTCTCTTCTCCAAGCCCTGTTTATCTAGATCTCATCTTCTTGGGTCCATCTGCCATTGACAAAACATACTGAATGCAAGATAAACAAAACTGAAAGTTCCCATTATTACAGCTATTAAGGGTATTTGCTCTTCTTTCATTGATCAGCTACTCATTTACTTAAAAGTGGTTGAAGTGATATCACCATGTGACCATCCATAAACACTTCCTGACAGATGACATTTGTGTTGATACATGCCCTTTCTCCCTACTTAAAGGTCTCAGCATGTTCAAAATGTATTCTAAGCAAAGGGGACAGGGGCAGGGAGAGAGAGAGAGAAGAAATATGAGTCTCTGTTCTGTCTACCTTTGCCCACACAGTCATTCTTTCACGTGAACTTGCACACATAAGGTGTATCTGGAACAGCAGGTTTTCCAATCTGATGTATGGGTGCAGGGGGAGAGAGAAGAGCCCACACTCCACAGGAGAGCTGAATCGCTTTCAGCCCAAGGGACAAATTCAGTTTCGGAGAAGCTCAGAGCATCTTTCCTCCTGAAGCAAATAGCAACTTTGGGAGGGGGCAGTTTTCACCAAGACTACACCAATTGGGAGTGGGGGAATAAGGGTTAATTCCCCTTCCCTGCATGCTCCCCTGTGGCTACTATGTAACAATAAAACCCTAAAATGCATTAAATGTGATCACACATTTACCATATCATGCTGAAATCCTAAGTTTGGCTGAATTGTGTCCTGTATAATATAATATGAGACAGTGAGGGACAATACTGAAATTAAATGGGACCAAGAGATTTTCTACACAAGGCTGTTAATCCACTGTATCTACTTTCAGTTTCATTGCAGAATTGTGATCCAAGCACTACACGAGGAGCATTTCCTTTGCTCCTTTTCCACTACATAACCTCTAGGTGGCATTGTGATATAGCAAAATAGCACAAATACACAAGTGGAAATAATATTTTCTTTCACCTTCTTTAAATAATGCTGCATTTTCCCTGCTCTAAAAAAGCACACTGAAAGTACTCTTTAAAAACAGAAACAAAACTGGGGGGCCATCTAAAGAACCCATAAACAACCGTGAGTAGGGAATGACAAGCACACAATAAATGCCTTGTGTAGAAAAGCTCCAAAGCACTTGTCTGCAATACACCATAATATGTATGTGTGTATATAGATAGATGATAGATCGGTAGCATTGTTTTGCCACAAAATGAATATATTTGATGAAGCTGAAAAACAAATGACAACAAATAACACCCAACTTACTGAACCACTGTGTTGTTTCTGTGCAGTTTGATGTGCTTTTATTCCCCGTGCTGTTGCTTCTTTCCACCATACTTCCCCTTTTTCTCCTTTGACAACCCAGTCCTTTGCCTTTTTTGTTTACACACTGTTATTTAATCTGATTGGCTTTGGCAACCCATGTGATTTTCCTTATATGTTCATGACATACTTGATAAAATCGTGCACGTCAACACAGCTAATAGGGATTAAATAGCAAAGAAGAAACAGGAAACTGGGGAAAAAATCAAAACAATGTGAACATGTTCTCAAGCAGTGCCAGCAATTGTGAAAAACAACTCTGTAATTCAGGGGTGGGCAACTTGTGGCCCTCCAGATGTTTTGGCCTGTAACTCCCAACAGCCCTAGTCAGTGTAGCCAATGGTGAGGGATCATCGGAGTTGTAGGTGAAGAGCTACAAGTTGCCCGCTTCTACTGTAATTGATTACTGTATCACCTTTGGGTTTAAATCGGAAAAGGTTTGCGTTGTTGAAAACCACCAAAATAAGAGGGAAATTAGTTAATTAGTATTAGACTAGTATTTTTAGAATGGTTTTTTTAAAACACCCAATCTGTAAAGCACCTTGTGAGGGCACTGTGTCCTGAAAGGTGGGTTAGAACTCAAATAAATAAATTGGTACATCTAGGCCACTATTTCCTTCCACAATCCACTCTAGATTTTTGCACCGGAATACAGTCTGACCTGGTTGTTTCTGTTTCTGTTTATAGTTCAAGTTATTGGGGGGGGGTATCCCCCCCCAGGAAAAAAAAATAACTTTAAAATAAAATAAAACCACCACGTATTAAAACGTTCTCATATTTCTGTGTAGAAATTTCCACTGCAGGGTAATGGAAGAAATGTGTCAACATCCTCCCTGGTATGACAGATGCAGCTGAAATGAGGAGATGGGGTAGAAATTGCCAGTCTCCTGATAGTCAGCTGGAGTACTGAGTACAGCTGGTTGCCCAAGGCACACAAACAGACAAGGCTGTAACTCTCAGGGATCCATGCCATTAATTGCACTGGGATGACAGCTCCTAAGAATGATATATGAATGCCTGCAGGAATGGCTAGCTCTGGAAAACTGGACGAATATAACTGAATCTATTTAATTGGGATTTCAGCAGCAGTAAAAAGATAAAACATGATGTAAACTAACCAACAGTCTGTCCAAGAAAGTGGTGAGCACACCATCTTCCGTCTTTGCTACAATAACTTATCAGGTTCAATAACTGTTTAATATTCTGCTGTCTAAATAATGCTGCATCTGGAGGTTTTGTGGAATTGCAATGCTTTCTCCATTTAGTCGGCAGGGCTTTTGCGAGCCAATTGATATGCAAGAGCATGGTGGAGGTGTGGGGGAGCAATGTAGATTTGTAACTTATAAATATACAGAGTTTCCTAAATTGCCTCAATACAAGGATACATCTTGTATCCTTGTCACCCAGGTCCAGGACAATTACTGGAACGATTTTGTTGAATCACCTTACATTTAGGGAAGATGCAATGTATGTATATTCGCCTTCCTCCCAAAATATTGCGTCACTACAGTACACTCAAGCAGCTTAAATGTAGGGAAGCTCTTTCAGGTGGCATTAGGACAGGGAGTGGCAATTATGAGCAAAAGTAGAGAACATTTTGGAAAGAATTCATTTTTTAAAAAGACTGTATTACTTTTTCAAATACTAAGATATGCAAACAAAAATAAAGAAGTTTAACTCTAGTTGTTGACAGAGTGTAGTATCTTGAACCATTCCGCCTTCATTTTACAGGCAAAAATATGAGTGGAAAGAAAGAGTTCATGTTTTCCTGAAAGTTTTAAATTTATACATAAATGCTGCCCCATGTGAGCCCATGAATCTCTTTACCTGGTGACTGCTATTGGTCCAGCAGTGGTGGAAGAAGAGAGCTTTCTCCTCCTTGGTGGTCGCTGTGGTTACAGCAGCAGGGAAGTTAGGGTATCCCCTCTTCTCTTTCCCCTCCTTCTTTTTCTGTCCCTCCCACCTCCCTTGCTTTGAATGCTGGGAGATGTAATTTTCCCAGGATCACAACATTGTAAGAGAAAAATAGTTATTCTTGTTGAGAATGGGAAGTTCGCAAACTATGGCCCTAATGAAAGCAGATACTTATGCCAAATGATCCATCCACATTCACCTTCCATTCCTGCACAATTTTTCCTCAACTGAGGCCTAAATATTTCTGCAATATTTCCATAGTTTTAAAAGCCTGTCAGAAAGGATACTTGCAAAAATTGTACTGTGTATGTTTAGGCAAGGGGGTCAGGCTAATTCTACAGAGCTGTTTTTCCCATTCATCGCATCCCAAGAATTTTACCATCTTCCAAGTTAAGCATAGGAAAATAGGAATTAGAGTCCAATTTCTACTTTGGCAATAATGCACACTGATATCAGACAATTAGACATTTTATTAAATAATAAGTAATCAAGTACTTACTTCTCCCAAATTGTTTGCAAAGGTTGTCACGGCTAAGGCATTTTACTCCTTTCAGTGAGATAACATTAAAATGCATCTCTTTCAACCTGATTCCTTGTCTGTCTGTCTGTCTCTCTTTCTTCTTCTTCTTTTTGTTACTACCTTAAGCTTCATTACCTCATTTTACTTCAGACTGAATTGTATCTGCCATTTTTGCTGTCATGTGCCTTTGTTCCTATTCAGGTAATTTTGAACATTATTGTCCCCCTGCCATCCGCAGCTATATGGCAATGACAAATTTCACAGCCTTATTGAAGATCCTTTTTTCTGGGTCATTGATGCATAGCAACAAATTCATCAGAAGAACAAGAGGGAAGTATTTTATCTTTTACAATGTTAACTAGCAAATGGAATCTATTATTTTTATATTCAAAGGTGTACAAAAACACATCGGTAGTTACCAGGAGTTGAAAAAGATTATTCATTAAAATCAGGCCCTTAGTCCATTCTCACATCAGGATGTCAGACATACACAGACACCCACTGGAAACAACAGTATAATTTTTCCCCTTATTAGGTACCTAACATAATTTCCAATAGTATATTTTCTTCAGAAACAGACCACCATGTATCTGCAGTGCTTGCACTGTTGGGCTCCCAACTGAGCCAAAGCTATTGCTTTAAAATTTATACTCTGCACTTCAGTGCCAATGGCACTCCAAGGGCAGCTTACAAAAACAAAACAAAACAAAACAAAAATACAGAGTTACAAAATCAATAAAATTAAATAGCACCTAAAAATAATACTATATAACAGGCAGACCAAGCAGAGGGTGAGGAATGGTCACAGTCACGATGAAAGAGGTACAATGCACAATATTTCATCCCAGGTCTGGTAGCTCCTGAGGAATTCCAAAATGGTGAATTCTTTCAAGGCTTCGTGATTTTTAGATTTTATTATGAGGACTTGGGGTGGGAGGAGAGAGAGGAAGTGTGTTGGATCACCTTCCTTTAACATAAAGAAGCAGGTCCTGGCCCCTGAAGATAAGTAGCAGAACTTGAATTTCTGCTTGGTGTCAATGTCCGTGAGTGCAAAAGTGAAGTTCTGCCCAACTTGGCCAAATGAGAGGCCATCCACATGAAAGGGAAGCAAAATGTGGTCAGAGTCTATAGAATTTCCTGGTCACTGTAGTCCTCTGGAAAAAAAATTTCCACACCTCAGGATCTGTGTCTGCTGAAAAAGGATAGCTTTCTTCAGCACAGACTTGTTTCTGGGGTTTTCTTGATGTCGCCTCTGTGGGAGCCACATGGGTCCCAGGCAGGCAGTTGAGAGGATATTCATTTCTAGGGTTTTTAATGGTGGGTGGACAAAGACAGAAGGACAAGCTGGTGAAGTACAAGTCAGAGCGGAACTTAATTGAGCCATTGGCAAGGACAGAGGTTAGGTAGAATATGCCACAGTGATAAAACGGATGACTTCGTTACCTCAAACTTCCCCTCAACTGAGAGAATTGTTGATTGAATTTGAAAATAATCACATTGCGCCACTCATGGTCAGCTCTCAGAAGAGGCCTTAAATTGCTGGGCAAGGCAAGACCTTGTCCATACCCCTAATTTAATTAGACACATTTTCTTAAAGAGGAGTAATATGTGTCAGGGTGGAAACTGAGCCGATAGAACCCCTGAGCAGTTCTGATTCTGAGGAGGATCAGCAATCCGTGGGAGAGGAGCCAGCTCATCCCTCACTGGCGCAGCAGCTGGCAGAGATTCCTCCTGCTGGCATTCCTGAGATAGACAGTGATCCTAGCAGTGAGAAAGTGCAGGAGGGGGGCTTGCTAGACGCTCGACGCAGATGCAGGGAGCGACGAGCAATGGAGGGTGTGGAAAGGAGGCGTAGCGCCCGTTTGGCGCGCAAGCAACGGCCGCCTCCCATGGACCCAAGGGAAAGAGGGAGGATCTCTCCCTAGCCCATAAGTTCAGGGTCTTCAAGTGATTCTCCTTCAAACGGGGATCAACTGCCTACTCGGAGCATAGGCTACTCTGCTGTTCCTTGCTTAGTCGCTGGTGATTAGCATCTGAAAGAGTCATTAAGTTGTAAAAGGATTAAAGCTTTGAAAAGAATCCTTTAGTCTGTGTCTTGAGTTGGCTATTGGAGTCTACTGAAAGAGGCCGCTAGGGTGCTCCTGACAATATGTGCCATAAGACACGGACTCTGGTGGTAATGAAAAGTCTTAGTTTGTACCCAATGCCACCTGTTACTAGCGGACAAGAAAAAGTGGGGATTATGTGTGTACAATATTGCCATGTCCTGGACTGAGATAGATCAGGATCAAGATCCACGTCAGTACTGCAGTGTCAATGTTGACAAAATAGAGAAGATTCAAAGGAGGTGCCTCAACACCATCAGAGGTCAAGGTGCCATCAGAGAGCAAAGACAGAGCTCACATTCCTTGTCAGAATCCTGGTGCATCCATGTTATACTTATCTTCCAGAGTTTGTGTTGGTACTAGAGATGCATGCCCTCTCGGCTCAGAGTTGGCAAATTGTATCATGACAATAGCCTTTGACCTTTATGCAATGAGGGGGAGAGAAGATTCCCACTCCATGCATTGGTAAGATGAATATCTGGCTCTGCACAGGGAAGCTGACTCTACTCATGGAGGCTCTCTGTATAATTCAGAACTCTGATCTTCTGGGAGCCTCCCCAGTGCAGAAGTTTGCCATCCCAACATGAGGAATTCTGGAGCAGATTATAAAGCAATCGATCTGTAAGCACCTTGAAAACAATGCAGTGATGACTCAAAGCCAACATGGATTTGTCAAAAACAAATCCTGCCAGATTAATCTGATCTCATTTTTTGATCAGGTAACCTCCCTTGTGGACATAATATACCTCAACTTCAGCAAAGCTTTTGACAAAGTGCCCCAAGATCTCCTGATGAGCAAACTAGCTAAACGTGGGCTAGATGAAACAACTATCAGGTGGATCCACAGTTGGCTACAGAATCAGTCTCAAAGAGGGCTTATCAATGGGATCTTCTCAAACTGGGGAGAGGTAACGAGCAGGGTACCGCAGGGCTCAGTCCTGGGCCCAGTGCTCTTCAACATTTTTATTAATGACTTGGAGGAGGAGGTGCAGGGAATGCTGATCAAATTGGCAGATGACACAAAATTGGGCAGGATAGCTAATACCCTGGAAGATAGAAACAAAATTCAAAGTGATCTTGATAGGCTGGAGTGCTGGGCAGAAAACAACGGAATGAAATTTAATAGGGATAAATGCCAAGTTCTGCACCTTGGTGGGGGGAAACAAATGCAGTTACAAGATGGGGGATACGTGGCTCAACAACACTACAAGCGAGAAGGATCTTGGAATTGTGGTAGATCACAAGCTGAATATGAGCCAACCACGTGATGTGGCTGCAAAAAAGGCAAATGCTATTTGGGGCTGCATTAATAGAAACATAGCTTCCAAATCCTGGGAAGTACTAGTTCCCCTCTACTCAGCCCTGGTTAGGCCTCATCTGGAGTACTGTGTCCAGTTCTGGGCACCATACTTTGAGAAGGATGCAGACAAACTGAAGAAGAGTCAGAGGAGAGCAACAAAGATGATCAGAGGACTAGAAACAAAGCCCTATGGGGAGAGACTAAAAGAACTGGGCATGTATAGCCTTGAGAAGAGACTGAGGGGAGATAGGATAGTTCTCTTCAAGTACTTGAAAGGTTGTCACCGAGAGGAAGGCCAGGATCTCTTCTCGATCATCCCAGAATGCAGGACAGAGAATAATGGGCTCAAGCTACAGGAAGCCAGATTCTGGCTGAACATCAGGAAAAACTTCCTGACTATTAGAGCAATACAACAATGGAACCAATTACCTAGGGAGGTGGTGGGCTCTCCCACACTGGAGGCATTTCAAGATGAGGCTGGACAGCCATCTGTCAGGGATGCTCTGACTTGGATTCCTGTGTTGAGCAGGGGGTTGGACTTGATGGTCTTATAGGCCCCTTCCAACCCTACTATGCTATGATTCTATTCTATGATAATGTGATAAAGCCGGTGACAGGGACATAATGGAGGAGGTAGGGCCAACGGGCTCATCCCTGCTCTCCTCTATTAAACCCTGCCATCACACACTCCTCTTCTACAAGTTAACAGTCCTTAATAGAAGAAACAGATTTTCAGATGAACTGATATATTAAGTAATAATTGCAACATCTACTATTTTACAGAGGTAGAAATGAACAATCATAAAAACTGAGGAGGCACAGAAAAACTGCAGAAAAGCCACCAAATGATCGGTGGTTGGGGGAAAGGGTGTGTGGCCATTTGAGGAACCCAGAGGGCTGGACTGGGACCCTGGGAGGGCCAGACTTGGCCCCCAGGCCTGAGGTTCTCCACCCATAGTATACATGAATGGAAAACATCCATGAGAGTAAAAGGTAATTTGTGAAATGCCCTCTCTTCATACAACTGCAAAAAAGCATTCAGCCAACCAACCAGCACTCCCAAGCAAGGCCAATTTCCTTTACATCAGGGGTCCCCAACCCCCAGGGCATGGACCGGTACCGGGCCGTGGCCTGTTAGGGACCAGGCCGCAGCAGGGGTGTGGGAATCCCCCTTACTTTGGGTCCACGGGGGGGGAGGTGATTCCCCTCCCCAAATCTTCACCGGCCCTGGCTGGCTCCGCTCCGAGTCCGCGGAGCTGTTGGCCGGCTCCAGCCGCTGGCGGACATCCAACCACTGGGACAGAAATGGCGTCCGCGCGGACGTCATTTGCGTCCCTGTTCTTCAAGTAATCAGCTACGTAGCCAATTACTTGAAGAACAGGGACGCAAATGGCTTTCGCGCGTGGACACCATTTCCATCCCAGCGGCTGGAAGTCCACCAGCGGCTGGAGCCGGCCAGCAGCTCCGCAGACTCGGAGCTGGCCAGGATTCTGGGGGGGACAGCGGACTGCCTCCCCCCCCTCTGCGGACCCAAGGTAAGGGGGGTTCTCACACCCCTGCTGCGGCCCGGTCCCACCCACCCCCCCCCCGGTCCATGGAAAAATTGTTTTCCACAGGACCGGTCCCTGGGCCCAAAAAGGTTGGGGACCGCTGCTTTACATAATTTCCCTTTCCCTGTCACCAGACCACCTTCTTGCAGTTTCTATCACAGAGCTCTTTTCACTTGTTTTCTGCCTGCTATAGGCCTAGCCATTATAATGTAAATGTGCTTTCGCAGCCACTGGGCAATTCACATTTCTTCTTTCTTCACAATAAATTATTCTTATTAAATTACAAAACAAGAACCTAAGGCTATGTATTTGATACCCAGAGGCTATTTAAAACTTCCATCCAAGTGCCTGGCAACTAGGGAATTAAAATGAAAGTCCTCACATATGTTACACTTAAAATAAAGAGAAACAATAGCACATTTTATTGTAAAGGCTGCCACCCATAACTACAAATTTATTTTTTGGTAAAATTTTATGAGGGCACAAAGCCACAGTTTATAGCTTTGATTGCTCTCTGAAGTTCTATATAGTTTGCAGCACCATCTTATGATTCTAGAAATAACAGTTATTTCCTTACAGGGTTGTTTTTTCTGATTCTGCTTCACTTCTGTGATTTCAAGTGGTACTGCCGTGAGGAACCATAGACAATATTTAGAGGCACAGATGAAAACATATAGCAAATCCTCCCCACCATCACCACTTCATCCTGCACCTCACAAATGGTGTGCTAAATATTTTGTTGATGGCCCTCTTGATGCTGCAAAATCTGAAAGCTGAGTTCTAATCAGGGACACCACATGGAATGAGATGCAGACTATACCAGTGGTTCCCAGGAGATGGTCTTGTATAGGAAAAAATGTTTCAAAGGTGAAGCAGCCTTTAACTCCTTACTGGAGGATGCTACAGCATTTGACAAAAATACTTCTGTTCCAGCTGTTTTCCAGAGGGAGACGCAGTGCACTTCATTCCATGTGGTAGCCTTGAGTGGGACTCCAAATCTAGATTCTGCAACAGGGACAAGGCTGCCAACAAAACTGTTAGAGCCTTGTAGGGGGTAGAGAGGGGGATTGAAGTGGGTGTGGTAGGACAGAGGCAGGCATTAGTTAGGACAAGATAGGGATATTAAGGGATGTGATATGCAGGATAGAGGGATAATATCTGCACAGGGTGTGCTGGACAGTGTGGATACTCACACTGTTTCTAACCTTCTCACTGTGCCACACGCACACATTTTAGCACAACTCAGAAGGAGTGAACTCGAGAGAGAGGAAGGAAGGAAGGAAGGAAGGAAGGAAGGAAGGAAGGGGATCTGAAGGATCATCTCCTTCCATATATACACCTTCCTGGTCCCTTAGAACGTCTTCAGGGGCCCTCCACTGGGTGCCACCCGCCAAATGAAGTAAGGGCCTTTTCAGTGGTGGCACTCTGGTTGTGAAATGCCATCCCCAAAGAGGCTCTCCTGGCACCTACATTGTGATCTTGTCAGAACCTGCTGAAGATGTTCTTATTTTCCCATGCATTTTTGTTTGTTGTTTTTACATTTGTTATTGTATTTTTAGATCTTTACACAGGTGCTAATTTTTACTTTATTACTTTGGTTTTATACTGTAGTTTTGAACTTTTAAAAGTTTAATATTATATTTTATCATGTTGCATTTTAGGGTTTTCATTGTTGTGAACCACCAAGAGAGCTTTGGCTATCGGGTGGTACAGAAATGTAATGAATAAATAAAGGAGCATTTGCAAGGCTGAAAAATAACCATATGGCAAAGTCAAATCACACAAGTTAAGAAAACCTAAGACTACCATATGAACTTGAGCACACTCTGGAAGAGAGAGGAGGACAGAAAGGCCTGGCATGTTATAGTCCATGGGGTCACGAAGAGTCGGACACGACTTGACTGAACCACAACAACAACAAGACTACCACAGTAATACTTAATATTGATATTGCGCCCTTGTCCTAAGTGCTGAAAGCACTTCACATACATTATGCACAAATGCACAGTCAAAAAGCCAGCAATGTGCATAGAAAACCATAATCTAAACCTCGGCTCAGTTATTAATTTTACAGGCTTGCTTTGGGCAAACAGTTATCTCCCAGAGTTGGTGTGAGGCTAAACTGCCATTCTAAACTCATTGGAGAAAGGAGAGTGAACAAATGTAAGTAAGTAAGTAAGTAAGTAAGTCTCAGTATTCCTTACAGGATTTTAGAAGAAAGAAGGCACACCCCAGAAGAAGGCTGAAAAGAGGGGAAACACAATCTAAGGGTGCAGAAAAGCAAGTTAAAACTTCCTTTAAAAACAAAGTCAACATATATAGGTTTCAAGCAAAGTCAGCATATATATGTTTCAAGCATACGCTCTTCTGCAGGAATGTTTGCTTAAAGAAGGCAATATTTATACTATTGCTAGCATAATAACAACAATAATAATAACAATAATAGTAATAATCTCAAGTTATTGTGTAATTGTCATCTTAAGCAGACATCCCAGTAGTGTTGAAACAGAAAATGCAGGAGTACTGGAATGTCTGGTCGAGTTGATGATAGCCTGAAATATTTCTTTTACATTATATGCTAATAACACTAGTATAAATATTGGATTGGATGCAAAGGAAAAGTTTTGATTTAAAGATGCCCTAGCACTCACAGAAGCAAATGCCCCTGAGAAAGAGTATGTGCTTGAAATGTTTGTACGCTGCATTTTATGGATGCTGAAGAAACATACGCTGCAATCCTATGCACACATCCCTAAGAGTTCCCTACCACATCTAGCCATTGTTGGTCGGGATTCCATTTCTTGACAGATCAGCCCATTTTTACAATAAAGAATCTTTCGCAATCTGCAGAATTTTTTTTTAAAAAAACTTTCAATTTAGCCGTGCACTGAATGTGTACAATTAAAAAACTGGAATCTGATCCACGTTGAAATGAGAGCTTTGAGGTTTTACGGGTCTTCTGGTGAGCTCAGAGAGCAGAAAAAGTAAAAAATAGCTCTTTGTCCAACAGAAAACATTCTTAGAATGAATAAACCCTTCAGGAATTGGTCAAAGAAAATTATAATGTATTTGCATATGATCAGGAGAAGGGGGGCTGCTCCCCCTTCCATTTTCCAAATAGATTATTCCAAATATGTTAAGCTGCTTTCAAGAAATCTAGGTAACTCTAGAAAGATTATGCAAATAATTATTTCTCTTCCACTACTTTTTGGTGAAGGATTCTCACCATTTTTAAAGCTCCAAGCCCCATCTTCCACTATCTCTACCAGACAGCTGGCAACTGTATCTAAAGGATTATGCATAATATGCTTGTGAGCCCATGAAGCAAATATATTCAGAGCTGAAAAGAAGAAATGCTGTAGTCCTCTAGGGATAGAGCAGAGACTCTTAAATATCATTTTCATCATTCTTTTCCTTCTGTCTCCAAGAAGAGGTTAAGTGTCACAAAAACGCCAATTAAAAATACATATAGAACAAATAAAAGTTAAAAACCTTTTGCTGCTCTTTCTTTTTAAAAGTGCAGGCTAAGCTACAGCCGCTACCATGACTTTAGTCTGTGCACACAACCGTCTTTTGTGTTACTGACGCAGGAGGTACATCAGAAGAAATTAGCATGTATTGGCTACAGAAAAAGTGTTTAAGGCTGCGATCCTGAACTCACTTGCCTGGGAGTAAGGCCCATTGAACTTAATAGGGTTTACTTTTGAGTAGACACAAAGTGGACTGCATTGTGTTGCTGCGCATCCTTCATTCACACAGTCATGTGAGCATGCATGTGTACATGTTTAACAAAGAATGTAGAAATAAAAGGGCCTGTGGCAGAGGCGTGGTGTGCACACAGCATGAAGTGGGAATAGTTACTTCTAAAGTGGGTAAATTAGCTCAAACAACCATTAAGGTCCTGAAGTATAGACTTCACTTTACAGATTTTGTTCTTAATACATGCATATCCACATGCTTTGCAAATGAGAAAAATTGCTTAATTAGTATACTACCCCCTTGCACATGGGCTGATATATTAGTTGTAATAGGCCTAGCATATACAGAAAGATGGATATGGGGGAATTCAGTGTTTGCCAAGTAAGGAGTGAAAGAAGGCACTATGAAAATGGTGAGACAGAGGTCGGGAGGTTCCACATTCAGAGAAAACTGGAGTGTTGATGACAGTGGTGGACCCTGGGGGCAGAAATGGGTAGATTTAGAGGAGGAAAGGAAAAGAAATGGAGAATAAGCAGTTATAGTTACCTGGTTTCAGAGTAGGGGGAACCCAAGGACTTCAATTCCTGTATGGTCACAAATAGTTGAACAATCTTGTGGGCACAGGCTACCACAGGTCTCCCAACTTTTGGTTACAAATTAAAAATGAGGCAAAATGAAAACTAAATTATCAAGAGACAGCCTGAAAGACAGGTACATAGTTTGGTTGGGCTCTTTATCTCTTAGTGTTCATGCCAAAGATGGGAAGACTGAATGGAGGCTCAGGCATTATTAGGAACCCCTGAGTCATCACAATTTGGTTTAAAAACAGAATTTGAATGAAGAGCCTTGAAAAGAGGGCCTTAGACCCTGACTGCACCAAAGAAAATAATACACATGGAGAGGGGCAAGGAAACTGGGGGAAAATAAGGTAAGGAAGGGCTATGAAGTCCCTTAGCAGCTATGAAGTCCCACAAAGGTTTTAAAACAGAGGTGGGCAACTTAGGGCCCGCCAAATGTTTTAGCCTACTACTCCCATCAGCCCTAGCCAACATAGCTAATGGGAAGGAATCATGGGAACTGTAGGCAAGAACATCTGGAGAGCCACAACTTGCCCACCCCTGTGGGTGGCTAAAAGGGATGCGCTTGGCTTGAGACATTTGATGACAGCTTCCCAATGCTCTAGACTCCTGTTTGACCACTGCCATTGGACTCAAACCCAGCAATACATACATAGGTCACAGTCTCCTGCAAGGAACTACAATCAGAAGTAGGCAGCTCACAGGTTGTGCTGTCTTATGTATGGAACCCAACTTTGGACTCAATGGGCATTTCACTAGGGGATAAATCTTTCTTTCTGGACATATACAGCAAATGGATCTCTGTAGGCAAATAAGGCAACAAAGTGGATCAAGAAAAGTATGGGGAATTCTGGTCCTCAAAATCTGGCATAAGCACCAGAGTGGGGTGGGGGAGCATGCTAGGAAAGGATCACGAGGAATTGCCTTGGAAGCCAAGTGCAACTCAGCTTGATCTTAAAGCAGAGCTAAAACCCACAAACATGAGGGGTGCTCACACAAAAAGGAAGAACTGGAACCTGAACTCAAAGGCAGTTATAGGTTTCAGAACAAAGAGAACAAAAGACTTAGTGGCTCTGAGGCTAGACTCAGGATGGGTCAGAACAAAGGGAACAGTAGTTTGGCTCTGGGGAATGGAAAGAAAACACAGGTACTTAGCCAAAAGCTTGCTGGCTATAGAGAGCAAGAGCTGTACAGTGGAAGATGTACCCATATTCAAAATAAAAGGTATCATGAGGGATGCCGAGGTGGTATCTAAACCTATTGACCTGTCTAGTTGATGGGAAAAGCTTCAGGATTGGGCTATGTTTCCTTCCAAGGCTCTAGGTGGCCAATTTAAAGGTACCTCCATTGGTTAGCTGGCTGGGCAGTGACATGGTTAAGTAGGTATTCATGTTTATTTTACCATGGGAGCAATTCCCTTTAAGAATCTAATCAATGGAGGAAGCAAGTACACAATTACTTGCGCCCTGCTGCAACCACCCTAGGCATTATTGTTGTTCCTGGCAGCTTTCCACACCTGCGCTTCTGCTGCTGCTTTGGAACAAAGAGGATTTTGGAGCCAAGGTGTTAGGTAATGTCAACAAAAAATACAATGCAGAGCTACCTGTAAAAAGACAGCCAGCGTATGTCTGAGCTTCTCTGCAACAACGGCAAAACTAGTCATGCCACAATGATCCACCGGGGTCTCAGTGCTCATGCACAGCCCCCTTTCATTTCAATGGGGAGTGAACAGGAGAAGTTTCCAAAGGGTTGTGCTGTTAATACTCAAAGTCCTCACTTCATCAACTATAGAACATTAATAATTTCCAAATTTCAGCTTCCCTTGCCCAGGCCAGATGCATGTAAATATCATTCCTCATCTCCCTAGCTCTCACTGGCACATAGTTTTGCATGGAGAAAGCTTTCATCAAGACCATGTACCCTCAATTTATGATAAAATACATGCCAAACAACATTCCCATTATTGTACTGAGAATGTAGCACAGTCATGCAAAGGCAAAGCAATCAATCATCTAGTATGCCACTCCATTAATACATCTTTGAGATCATAGCCCAATTCAGTTTCACCACCTTTTTCTGATGGAAAGCATCCAACTATTCTGAATTACCACTGATGATGGCAGAGATGGGGGGGGGGATTTCCTCGTCCTACTACTGGCCACACTGTCACCTAGAGGGCTGGTGGGGTGGTGGCCCAATTTCACCTTGTGCATGCCAAGTCATGGTATAACTGCACAGAAGCCTTTAGCAGCCAGCACCATATTGTATTTATTTAAATGTTTATAGTGCATCTTTTCACTCCTTACACTTTCACTGTGTTGCCACTCATGACAACAGAATACTGGACTGGGATCTTATCAATCAGGTTTCTTTTTGTTTTCTTATTTTTATGAGCAGTAGTTTCTTTCCATTCCATACTCTTAATGGGGAGTAAAAAATCAGGATTTTCATCAATCTGCTAGCTAGCTGATACTATTTTGAGGGCAAAATAAATGATAGGAGGAAAATGCAGATGAAATGAATTCTTTATATGTCAGCTCTCATTCTCTTTGATTTCAGACACAGAAAACCAGGGACCATAATTAGAGAATGGGTAGCACAGCTCTGTTAACCAGTTGTGCATAAGATTTAAACTAACAACTCAGCAATTAGAAGAAAAATTAACATTAATTATACACATTTTACTCATCCTAAACAGATGGAACATTTTCTGTTTATTACAGCCAAACTGTCGTTGCATTTATTTCATTTTTACTGTTCCCTATTTGTTGTGGTTGGATTAAGAATAATTACAGGTTCAGAAAATCTGGAAGAAATGAAAGGTCTTTTCATTTCTTTTAAGAAATCTTGAAAAGAAAATATTACACATCATTTTCTCCTCTGCCCTCAATGAAATTACAATTGTTTGTTTGTTTGTTTGCTTTTCACTTTTCACATTTGAAGCACTTATTTAGGTCACAAGTGAGCTGGCACTAGAAAAAATGCTGCATTTGCAACCTGCACATTAGAATTTATTTATTTTAAGCATTTTTAGGCTGTCTTTCCAGATAAAGTCCTCTGAAGGCAGTATACAATAATATAAACCACAAACCTGAAACAATCTGACATTCTTAAATCAGAAAAATTCAAACATATGTAACATTTTAAAATATAAAACAGCCAGCATAAAATAATTATCCCAAAGCACAGCAGTAATGCAGTAAATCAGCAGCACATCCAATAAATCACATCAATTGAAAGCCACTTGGAACAGATAGGTCTTCAAAGCCTTTTTGAACACCAGGACTGAAGGGGCCGACCATGCATCCCTTGGGAGGGCTCCACAGAGTAGGAACCACCACTGAGAAGGCCTTGTTCCAATTGCCTGCCAATTGAACTGGTCTTATAGGTAGACTAGCAATCTCAAGGTATGGCCAGGCTGATACAAGCACAGGACAATATGCCCAATTAAAGCTATTTAAAATTATTCAAAACCAATTATGTCATGGATGCTGCCTCCGTTTCCCAAAGGATCCAGAGAACAACATTCATTGAAATGGCTTTGTTTGAGAACCTTAGTTATACCCTCATAGTATTAAAATTCTTAAGTTTCCTTGGTAGGGGAATGGAAAGGTCATTAAACCACTAAGTTTAATTGGTCTTCTATAGGTAAGAAGTTCAAACAGAGTAGCAGTGGAGATTCAAAGGGAACTCCTTTTCCCATAGAAGATTTATTTACATCTCCAGGTAGGGCCAGCCCAAGGTATTTTTCTGCTGAAGCAAAAAACAAAATGGTGCCATTCCCATTCCATGTACAAAAAGCCAACTGGACAGTCCAACATTGATGATGGGACAGTGTCCCAGGGTTGACCCACCCATGAAGCAGGGTGAGGGGCCTGCATGAGGCAGCAGAGTGGGAGGAGCTGCAAATTCTGCTGCTCTCCTCCCCCCGCCCCCACCAGAAAGGTCCACTGCTGCAGACTCCAGTGGATGCTCTGAAGAGCTCCTGCTGTGGCATTTGATGCAGTGGGAGAGCAGCTGTCAAGGCTCTCTAGAGCAGCCACCCACTCTCTCCTTCCCTCATCCTACATAGCCAGAAGCAGCAGCTGCAGAGTGCCTGCAAGGTCTCACAAGACCCATGCAAACTCCTGCAAGATCCCTGCCAGCTGCTCTCCCATTGCTCCAGTGAGAGAGTGGAGCTCTGTAGAGCAGCTGCCCACCCTTTCCTTCCTTCATCACACAAGGCTGGAAAAAGCAGCTGTGAAGCTCCTGTGAGGCCTCACAAGACCCATGGGAGTCCTCCTGCTGCTGCTGCTTCCAGTCATGGGGCCCTCCATAGAGCTAACATGGTGGCAGTAAAGAAAGGGGGATGCGGGATGGCTGAAGGGGGCGGCAGCAGGTCTCCTCTCTCACCTCAGGCAGTGAGAGACCTGCTGACAGTGGGCTCTATAGTTTACAATCAGAACTTATCTATTTATTTTATTTTTATCCCACCCAATAGCCAGAGCTCTCTGGGCAGTTCATAAAAATTAAAACCTCAAAGCACAGCATAAAACAATAAAATTTTAAGAAAGCTTAAAACCACATGTAACAGTACAACCAGAGTAAAACCTAGCAGAAATGCAGAGATTTAAAATGCAGATTTAAAACACCAAAGCTAAAAGACTAGGAAGCTAAAATGGTAAAATACTGGGAGAATAAAAAGGTCTTCACCTGGCGCCGGAAGGAGTACAACATAGGTACCAGGCGAACCTCTCTAGGAATCTCATTTCAGAGCCAGGGTGCCATAGCAGAAAAGGGCCTCTTCCTTGTAGCCACCCACCCCACTTCCTTTGGCAGGGGCTCCCAGAGGATGAGAGGATCATTCACCTCTGAGGATGATCTTAGGGTCTGGGCAAGCACATATGGGAGGAGGCGATCCTTCAGATAACCTGGCCCCAAGCCGTTAAGGGCTTTGAATGTTAATACCAACACTTTGAATCAGGCCCGGAAATGGACTGGCAGCCAGTGCAGCTGGAAACGTACTGGCGTAATGTGATCTCATTGACCATTCCCTGTTAACAATCATGCTACCCTATTTTGGACTAGCTGAAGTTTCCGAACCATTTTCAAAGGCAGCCCCACGTATAACACATTGCAGTAATCCAGAAGAGAAGTTATCAGAGCACGGATAACTGTAGCTAGGCTATCTCTGTCCAGATAAGGGCATACTTGGTACATCAGCCTAGGCTGATAAAAAATGCTCTGTGCCACTGAATTCAACTGTGCCCCAAGTGACAATTCTGGGTCCAAGAGCACTCCCAAACTACAAACCTGATCCTTGAGGGGGAGTGCAGCCCCCTCCAGAACAGGTTGAACATCACCTAGCTGAGCAGACGAACCATCCCCTAACAGTACCTCCATCTTCTCTGGATTGAGTCTCTTATTGGCCCTCATCCAGTCCATTATTGTGCCCAAGCACTGATTCAGTTTATTGGCCCTCATCCAATCCATTACCACACCCAGGCACTGATTCAGAACAGCCACTGCCTCACCTGGGTTTGATGAGAAAGAGAGGTAGAGCTGGGTGTCATCTGCATATTGATGGCACCTCAGCCCACACCTCTGGATAACCTCCCCCAGTGGTTTCATGTAGATGTTGAACAGCATGGGGGATAAAATAGAGCCCTGTGGAACACCATGGCATAATTGCCAAGGCACAGAACAACAGTCCCCCAGCAACACCTTCTGGAATCGGCCATCCAAGTAGGGGTGGAACCACTGCAGTACAGGGCCTCTGGCTCCCAACCCAGACAACATATCCAGAAAGATGCCATGGTCACTCAGAATCTAATCAGAAGTGGTCCAGAAGGGTTTGGACCCCAGCTTAGTAGCAAGAAGCCCAGGGCCTAAGAATTTGGCTATGCCTAGTTATTCATGTAATGGCAAGAGAAAGGCGGCGGGGGGGGGGGGGCGCTTGTTTGGGCCTAATCAGCTTGTGGAATGTCAGAATAAATGTGAGCTTATCTCTGTCAGTTTTCTCAGAGGAAAGCAGGAGGGTGTGAGTATCTAGTGGTGGAACTTGAATGTCAAGCCTATAGTTTAAGATGGCTAATAGCCTTTCCATGAGAAACTAGCAGAATGGGTAGAGGTTTTCAGAGGTGTCACACAGGTTGATACATCAACTCAAGAGTGCAGAACAGAAATGCCCTGTTTGGTGCAGGTTTCATTTATGGGCTAAGAACCCCTGTCAATTGGATCTTTAAGAGCTGTGTTATTGCAGCCCTCACCCTTGCTTTTAAGCTGATGCTCAGGCTGGGAGCCTTTGCTGGGAACATCGTCTTTAATGTCCATCTTTGTCCATCGTTTACTACCTGTTACCCTTCATGCTTGGGACATCCCCCCATCTGAGCTGCAAGAAACACTTCACACGTGGATTTTGTCTGTTTCCTCTGAACTGTTGGTTTGATCTGTGAATCATTAAAACCTGCCATATCTGTTGTTACATTTTCCATAGACCCTGAATTCTTGTTTGCTATGGATTGGGTATCTTCGTTTTTGATAGCCCAGAGGGCCTGCTGGCTTGGACGGATCATGATTCTTGGATATTTCTGTGCCGTGACCTACGTAGCATGGAGGTACAAAAGTGGAAGCTATGGCCATCTCTGCATGTGTGGGTTTACTTTAGACTCACTCTTGAATCTATGTTTTGACTCTTGGATTTGATAGGCCTTGACCCATGTTAGCACGGTGGTACCAACAAAGATTTCAAGGTTGAACTAAATCACTGTGTGTGTGGATTTCCTTAGGCCTTTTTCTAGAACCTTTGGCTTTGATTGCCTGGGATGGTTTACACCAGGAATTTCTTGAGCCCCTTGCAGAGACTGCAATGGGGAAACCAAGTTGTATTGATCTCTGACACGGTTATAGTTATTAGCTTTTCACTGTTCTTTGCATTAAATATTGAGCCTATTGCTAACTGCCATCAGCTATATGATTTCTAGAGGGTTGCAACCATTAAGCTTTTGCTGTGAGAGCTAAGAAGCTCATCTATGAAACCTGATTTGTTACCAGTAAAAGTTCTCACTGTTTCTGGTGTTTGGTGTTAATTTGCAAGGATTTGTTTGTGCCAAAAAATGTTCAGTGTCCTCCACTGCACCTAAAGGCAACAGGCTAACATAAGGGGTGCTAACACAAGGGGTAAAACACCTTGCTGCCGCCTCCTAGTATCTACCACTAAGGTGACTGCTTCCCTCTACCTAATGGTAGGGCCAGTCCTGTCTCGAGGGCTAGTCGTACCACTAGGGTTGCAGCAGATTGGGAAGGAGTTCATGGTCAAGGCAGGCTCTAAAGCACAAAGAGGTCACAGCAGCTGCAACTTATTGAGGTCACTTCCGGGCTATCACTTCAGCATGCAAAAAAGCCCCCCAACCACTTGTTACTGATTTTTCTACAGAAAATCAAGACATCTCCCTTCAAGGAAACATTTCTGTTACAGGAATATTACATCTACCCAGCACGCAAACTGCGACCCCCCATCACCATCTCACCCCTCACAGGGAAAATGCCATAATCTCCCCAGCTAGAGCAGTGTTGTGAAGGTTGTCAGAACATAGTCGCATGTGTGTCATGGCACATATTAGACAGTGGCTCTAACATCACAAATGTTCGGACCCATTTTCCCCATGCCTTGCCTTGAGCAATTTGTGAGTCTTTCAATTTAAAAAAACCAAAAACACTTGGGGACATTTTGTTTATGTCCTTGCCTTGGTGGCTATTTACTCCCCATTGCGCTACTGTAGCTCTGGAGTGCTAATCCAGCAGCTTCTTTTTTAGAAGGTCAAAAATAACAAGGCTACCTAGCCTCTCACTCAACCTGGCCATTCCTATATTTTTATCTCCTTAGTGGCTGTGCAGTCCCCCCAATGTGCAAAGCTAGCACAGTACATGCCCTGCCCATGAAAAAGAGAGAGAGAGAGTTGTGACCACCAGCACAGCCTGCCCTGTACAAATACAAGATAGGATATTACACAAGAACTACTATTCAATGCTACAAATAAAATCCACTGGCCTGGCTTGCACAATCGCTGCACCATGGCTCATTTACGCCATGCCAGTGTCCACTGTGAATATTCAAGCCGTGACGGGCGGGTGGTATGGCTTATCGTGATGTCCAAACCCCCAAAGGATGGGTTGTTGCCGTAGTTAAGAAACCACCCATAAACTATGGGCTGTTTGGGGGTTGTGGGTCATTTGGAAACCATGGCAACAAACCACCCTTGCTGGGTTCAGGTGACTTGATAAGCCACAACACCCACCTGCTGTGGCTCGAATATTCAAAAGGACCCACCGCAACCCACTGTGGCTTCAATAAGCCACGTTGGGCTGTGGTGATTACACAGACTGGCCCACTATGTGAATCCTTTAGAAAGGACCAAGAGAGGCCCAGAGGGGAAGGGCCACAGCAAGAACTTAAATGGAAAGAGTGCTGGAATGCTGGTGGACCTATGGAAATGGGAAGCGAAGAAATGAAGGAGGCCAAGCAAAGGGCTATATGGTCCCCTGCGTTAGTCTTATGTGTTGGTGCTCAAACGCCACCATGGAATTGTCAAACATAATTCAAACAATTGGCTCTCCACCAGAGAGAGAGAATGCTGTTAATTCAGGATAAAGCCTGTGTGCGCATGTGTGCACAAGCATACAAACACACACACACACACACACACACACACACACACTTTGTTCCAACTTGTCCATTCACTGACAGTGCAGTCCTCAAAAGTAAGTCCTATTGAATACTTGAGAGGAAGTGCGTATAGGAGTGCAGCCTCACATGCACGTGCACACACGCACACACACACACACAAAATACTGAATTATTCACTGAATTCCAGCCCTTGCCTTTGGGGAAGGTAATTGGTATTCAGTCATTCACTTGTATTCTGCTCATTTTCCCCAAAGCTAAAAAAAAAAGTCAATAGAGGTCAATAACACACCTGAGTGACAGACAAGACATTTTCTTGCAAGGATAGAATTCCAGGGGAAAGAGATTCCTTTTGTTTCATTGTGTTAATTTAATCATCATCTCAGAAGAGACTCTTTTAAAACTAAAGAAGGAGAATGTAATGCTCATTGTCATACTTAATATTAAAAGCATCATGACCAGCAACCACCAAACAGAAGGCCAGTTCACACATTACTGAGCTGCTCAAACCTGGTGGGAGCAGAACTCCCTGTTCCCCAGGCACCTCCAACAGTGTGCAACACAAGGGCTTTCTATGTACAACCATAGAAACAGAGGAAACTAACTCGTACAAAAGACCATTGGTCCATCTAGCCCAATATTGTCAACACCAACTGGCAGCAGCTCTCCAGGGTTTCAGATAGGATGCTGGTGACTGAATCTGGAACTTCAGCATGCAAAGCATGTGCTGTACCACTGAGGTACAGCCACATCAGACGTAATAAATGATGCACCATAGAAGGGAAGAGCATGTGTGCTTCCTCTTCCACCAGAGGAAGGGACTCTGCAACTGCAATGTCTGCCATTTTGTGAACAGGTTCCAAGGATGTTTGAATCACTCTATTCAGTATTTCAATTTGGTTTATCATTTAATTACCCTTAAAAATTGGGCTTTAACATAATCAAAAGTAAGAACAGTGGTGATGGTGGTGTGTGTGCGTGTGTGTGTGTGTGGGGTTAAGTGTGCATGCAGATGCAAGCATATCCAAAGTTCACTTTTTATGCTAGTCCTCCTGGCATCCTCCACAGGCAATTCTGTCAGAGTTGAAAATGATGACAAAAGACTTGGCAATCTACTTCGAGAGCATACGGAATGGCCTTCCATTGTGTACAATCAGAAAGAATATTCTTTTTTGCTTAGGAATGGATTCCTGTTGGCACCAGGAACTCATGCTTTCAATTAATGATTCAGCATTTCTAATTTCAAGGAAGTCACACTGTTTGAAGACTTGATCCTGCTACTGAGAGCTTGGCAGAAAACACATACTCATCTTTTACTTTTTAATTTGTTGAAGGGGGAAAGACAGCAGAGTGCAATATAATCTTTGCAGGTAGTACTGCCCCGATCCAGAAGACCATGTGGCAAACTCAGTGTGGGGCTTGCAGGTCCATTCCTTCCGACAGTGCCCCCCCCCCCCCCGCATGAGCTGTCTTACATGCTATCCCAACAACTCAGGGCAGCTCCAGGATCATATTCTAACCCAACAAGAAGAGATGTGTCTTGGGGAAAGGTTCTCAAACTGTATTCCTGAAGACTCTGAGAAATTCATTTCAGTTCATTTTTAATCAGGGTTTTACCCAGTTTGCACCTCCCAGACTGAACACAGACTTGGATGCAATTTGCAGTCAAGTCTGTACATTTCTGAGATTGCGATGTGATTTGCAGACTAAAATAATGTGTTTGACAGCACGTGTACATTTCAAAATCAAGTACATTTCAAAAATGTGCATACACTGATGCATACATTTGGAAGAATATGCATGGAAACACGCATGGATTTTCATGTGAAAAGAAAAACACAAAGCCCACAGTCTGTCATGAACTCAAGTTGGAACGAGCTTTGAGATGGAATTCGAAGAACTTTGGCAAGCATGCATTTTACTGATTTGTACATCCCTGTTCTGCATTTCCTCGGAAGCTTATCAAGGGTTCCTTAATGAGAACACAGTCATACTGCAGGTGTTGACCTTAGAAGATGTAAGCCCACTGGCATTTTCTGTGCCATGGAGATGCCCAGCTGTCATTGTGTAATAAGTAGGGGTGGGGATAACTTACCACATCCCTGGACTTCCTTCTATTGCATGGTTGTGCTGCCCCTTTTAGGTGTGCTGCCTAGGTCTACAGTAGTCTCTGGCTAAGCTGAGCTTTATACACAAGTGCCTTCAATGAGGGCAAGCTCTGTCACGAGCCAGGCCATGCTGAGACCACAAGGCTGGCTAAGGCAAGGCTGGCCACCTCCCTCCTGAACTTCAGGACTGCATGCTGTCATCTGAGCAGCAGCACCTCCTCCAAAATCCTGCCACCGCCACCCCATCTTTCCTGGCAGTTTCAGATTATCAAAAGACTGGAGTTGGGTTGGGTTGTTGGTGCTGTCACTTTGGCAGCCCTGCATCACTTCTGACCTAACCACGTGCACTTCCAGTCAGGCTGATCAAAGCATGGAGGCCATGGAGAGTCCTTGGCAGCATGGCATCCTGTTCTGCAGGGATTGGGGCTTGCAAGGGAAGTGATAGCAGATTTATTTGGTAAGGTCACAAAAGGTAATGTCAGGTTCAAGAGAACATAGCTGTACTTGGCAAGACACATCCAGGCAGGCCTTACTAGTGTAGCAGCCATATCGGGGGTCAGACTAAGTGGTCTCATGTTCTTGCTGAACTACCATAGTTTAGCAAGAACAGCAATGTGGAAACTTCCTTACTTATCAGCAGGCTGAGGTTAAGTCAAATTGCATATCATGTTCCTGTTCTTTGCTTATTGCATACTGTGTTTCTGTTCTCTGCTTATCATGGCTACCCTATGACCCATTTCTTGTATTATAAACAGTGGTGCTAGGAGAAGAAATGTTGAGGACTGCAACCCCACACGGGAGGGAAAGGAGGAGCCGTTTCCTATGTGTCACAATATCTATAAAAGCAATGTGTTGATGTGCCTCGGGGCTTCTGGCTCTTTGGAAATGATTCCAGCCTTAAGCCCGCGCGTTAAATAAAGAAACTCTTTTTCCTTCACTCCGAGGTCTCTCTGACTCTGGGTTCTGCGACATAAATGGTGCCGTGACTCGAATGTGGCAGGCTCTGAGACAGAGAGGTGGCAGTTGCCTGTTCTTAATCGCCGCACCGGGAGGGAGAGCTTGGCGCACACTTCCCCTTCTTGGCGCCACCGACATTTTTGTCGGTAAATGGGAGAAAGCCTGCGCCGGGATCGCCCAAACGGCAGTAAGCAGTAAGAGAACCTTGGGAAGCAGAGGAAGGAACTTGAGCCCTGCCTATACTGCAGCTGCAATTGAGTTGAAACCCACATTGAAAGCCTTCGGGAGAAAGGCAAGTATATGGAGTAAAAAGAGGAAAGAAGAGGCAAGAAGCAAAAAGAAAGAACATTTGTAAAGAAGAAGCATGGCCATAGTTGCCCCCAGGGTAAATTAGAAGCAGCTGATTATGCCTAGAGCTTATTACCTGGGATAAAGTAGCCACAATAATGTAATAGTTCTTTAAGATGAAGAAAATGTAACTAGAAGGAGAAGAAGAGCCTATCCCAAATGTGTGTCATTGGGACTAGTGTAAGGCAGAAAGGTTTAAGTAAGTGAGTTTAACTTGAAAAAGACAAATAAAGAGACAAGGCTGGTGCATAAAAAAGAGAGTTTTATGTAAAAAGTTTAAAACATGATCTGCAATACAGGCAGATCAGCAAGAAAAAGAAAGCAAAAGAAAGAGAGAGAGATTTCTGTTCCCATACTAATAAATGAAAGTGTTATCAAGCACTTTGGGAAGCGAAGTCTGTTTACAGGAAGCTGTGCCTGAGAACCAAACACTTCTAGCCTATACTGAAAATGCTTGCTAGTGTTGTGCTGCCTTATGGGTAACATGTATGGTATAAGACCCATTTAGCCCAATAGCTCGTGGTTCAGAGAAGCTGTCTGATCCAACCATTAGGTATGCCTGTGTGCTGTAAGTTACCCAATAAAGTCTCCTTGTAAGTAAACCCCCCCTGCTGGAATCCCAAAACACAAGCGGGGCTAGAGCGCCTCACCCAGTATCAAACCCTGCTGTTAGAAGCCATGAAGGCAAGTATGAAGAAGTCAGTTCATATGACCAAAGTGTCTAAAGTGCTGCAAGGTGCCACCGAGGCCCCAGAGCGTACTTGGAGCGTCTTTTAAATGCCTATCGCCAGTATACCCCCCTCGACCCAAAGGCCCAAGAAGACGTGGGCGAGGAAAAGAAGACCTGGCAGGGGCAAAAGATTCTTAAGAAAGAACCAGTGTGCCCAGTATAAACAAGATGGACATTAGTGGCATGAATGCCCAAATAAAATAAATCAAATACAAAAGAGAAAACCAAAGGGGCCAGAATGGGCGAAGAAGGAAACAGCTTGAGAGGGGCCGTGACATTGACTGTGAGGGGCCGTGACATTGACTTCATGATTGACACTAGAGTGGCATCAAGAGCAAGCAAACGTTAGCCTTAAACAAGAAGTCCAAACACTGAGCAAAGTTCTTCAAGCCCAGCGTCGCTTTGTCTTAGAAAATAAGCCCCCAATTCCCATCACAGAAGTTCATCCTTTCCAACCAAGAGTTAAAGTATGAGTTAAAGAGGAAAAAAATAACCCTTTAACTCCCAAGTAGAGAAGACCGAAAACTGTTATACTTTCCACCCCCACAGCTATAAAAGTAGCTGGAGTTAAACCCTGGATACATTGGACACGAGTCAAGACGGCGAGAGGGGGGGAGTAGACTGTAAACAAAAATCCTTTGAAAGGATTTCTTTCCTTTTCAAAAATCCTTTAAAAATTATTCTGAAAAAGCAGTAAGAAGACTCAGGCTAGACCTTACTGTGGGCACCCCAGGAGACTGTCCACCCTGCGTATGGTCAGACCTGCAACTCGAGAATTGAAGAAGGGGACTAGACCCTACTGCAGCTTGCCAGGTAAATAGCTGCCCAGTGTACGGTCAGATCCCAAAGAAGATCAAGCATGCATGTTGTAGTGTTAGTAGTGTTGCACTGTGTTTCCTTAATACGGTGTGAAAAAGGGGGGTCTGCCCCTAGAAGGGAAAGTATGTCCCAGCAATTCACTGATAATTACTGGCTTCACCTGGCTAACATCACGAGAGTAAAACATTTTTGTTTGCCAAGAGATATACCTGCAAACAGGTTTTTTTTATCTTTTTCTCCCCCATCATTTAATTTGACTAATAATAGTAATGCTGTAGATGTTCAAATCAATAATCTGCATGCATAATATAGTAGCTAACAAAACAATAAGACAAAACAATTAGCTAAATTAGTTAACTCCTTGGCTTCCAGATCTCAGCTGGCTTAAGGCATTGTTCATCCTAATTCTACCAGTGTTGTTCATAGAGATACTGTTATGCCTTTGCATTCCTTGTCTAATGCGCTGTTTAACCAATCTGTTTTATGTCTCGGCTAGTAAAACTGCCGCCCTCTACGCTCTAATAGCTCAACAAAATATTAAGTAAGAGGGTTGCTATAAGAGTCCTGTGTTATGCTTCGAAAACCAGAATGTCTATTTGCGTAATGAAATGCTATAATTGTAATGAAATTATGCATTTAAGGGGGGAATGTAGCAGCCATATCGGGGGTCAGACTAAGTGGTCTCATGTTCTTGCTGAACTACCATAGTTTAGCAAGAACAGCAATGTGGAAACTTCCTTACTTATCAGCAGGCTGAGGTTAAGTGAAATTGCATATCATGTTCCTGTTCTTTGCTTATTGCATACTGTGTTTCTGTTCTCTGCTTATCATGGCTACCCTATGACCCATTTCTTGTATTATAAACAATGGTGCTAGGAGAAGAAATGTTGAGGACTGCAACCCCACACGGGAGGGAAAGGAGGAGCCGTTTCCTATGTGTCACAATATCTATAAAAGCAATGTGTTGATGTGCCTCGGGGCTTCTGGCTCTTTGGAAATGATTCCAGCCTTAAGCCCGCGCGTTAAATAAAGAAACTCTTTTTCCTTCACTCCGTGGTCTCTCTGACTCTGGGTTCTGCAACACTAGGATGACGGAATGTTTCAGTGACCTCTGCTGGCTGTAGCTCTTCCCATTATTGCAGATAAGGGAGGGATGTTGCTTCAGCCAAGAGCTGAAGCCATCTGAAACTGTATGAAGGCTACCAAGGCCTACTCTGCAGTTGGCCTTGCCCCCCTGGAGGAGTTGGCTGTGCTTTTTGAAGGGCCTTTGTCAGGTTCTGTAACAACTGGATTCTGTAAGGCAAAGGAGCTTTTGCTCAAGTCTAAGGAAGGCAGAAGGGTCACAGCCTCTGCTGGGAGGGCACAGGAGGAGGTGCTGAAGGTTTCCTCCTGAGGCTCCTGAGTGGAGCAGCCTATAGCCCTCCCTCATCTGGGTCTTCCTCAAGCAGCATGGGGGTCTGGATTCAGGAGTCATGACACATGTATCCTGACAGTCAGGAATGGCAAACAAGTGCCTGCTATTGAACTTCTTCTGGAATGTACACCTGCAGGGTATTTAGTGTTTTCCCACAGAGCACTCTTAGTTCATGCAAGGCAACAGTGAGACCTGACAGACCTGGCTAGCATCCATGTGAACTGTGTATGTGCACTAAAATATATCTCAGAGATTCCATGATAGACATGTCTCCCTCAAGATAGAAAGTTTGAAAATCATCCTAGGGAAGAATGCAAGAAACAAGTAGGTATACAAGCCCTTGAATGCACTTAGAGGGGCTCTTTGGATGGTGGGCCACATTAAAACCGTAGTTCCTTCATTATAACAAACTTTTATATTAAAACAGGGGTGGGCAACCTGTGGACCTTCTGGTATTGTTGGACAACAGCTCCCATCATCTCTGACCACTGGCCATATGTCATGAGCAAGGACCCCAACTCCTCATCCTCAGAACTTCTTGACACCTGGTCCTTAGAAGAGGCTCCTAAGTTAATGGTTCAGGAAGAGGATTTGGTTACAGAAAGGTCTCACAAAGCCTCTACTATCCCAGAATTCAGTTCCTCAGAAAGACCCGCAAGGATCTGCCCCCCTGCATCCAGAAGAGGTTGCACTGCTATCCTTGGACTCTGTGGACTCCAGCCATGCGGACACTGGCATGTCACAGCCAGCCCCACATCATCACAGTCTGAGGCTGCTAAAACAGATCAGGTCCCTTTAAGAGAAAAGGCTTTAGTTAGTGTGGAGGTGGGACCAATGAGCCTAAAGGACGCAAAACCCTACTTAAGGCTCAGTCTCAATCTGCTGCTTGTTGGAACAACATGCAGACAAGCTTTTCTGGCTTCCAGCCCCAGCAGCACTTGGAGCTCTCTGTGGTGCTTTCCTGTTCTTGCCTCCCTGAGAAGCCTGACTTGCCCCCAAACTTGATAAACCAACAATCAGTAGTGGAACCCTGTAACCCAAACCTTACCAGTACCCAACAATGCTAAGCCCTTGCCACAAGAGGGGCCAAACGGAAAACCTGGCTGGCTGGGGCTGACAGGAGTTGGGAGTCCAACAGCATCTGCAGAGCTGCACACTGCCCATCCCTGAATCAAAACATGCATATAAAGATGGGGGGGGGTGTGTGTCTGTATGCTACTTGAAATAAATTTCTAGGAAACGTCAAACCACATATTCAGAATAGACGAATTGTTCATGATCTATATCAAGCCTGTTCCTTCCCTCTGCCTCTATTCTTCTGCTTGATGGATATATTTGGGTCTAACAAGAACCAACTTTGCCCCTTTTCCAAGAAAGAAAGCGAATGACATAATTTAGCTACCAGAGGTGACAACTCTGTCATGGACATGTATCAAATCTCATAAAGGGATTCAGTACATGCTTTTCACATCTGCATATAGAATTCAGTATATCCTGCAAAACTATAAAAACAATGGAGCCCAAGCCACATGCCCTGTAAGCCAAATACAAGTAAACATCCATCAAAGCTCAGCCACACAAAAATACATCTCCTTTAACATCTACTGGTCTTCATGTTTGTGAACAATTTTGTTTATTAAAACCTCTAAGTGTATATCTAAATAGTATGCTATGTGGCAAATCCAAACGTCTGAAGTATTACAGCACAACTGTATTTACGAACACGAACTGTTAATCTAATTTGAGGCAGATCCTAAACCATTTTATAATGCTGTCACTCATCTAAAATTTGGTCTCAGGGTTCATACCTTTAAACAGAAATGCATTCTTTGAAATGGTGTAAGTTAGTGAGGATGGACAGGTCCCAAGTACAAAAAAATTTGTGATGTAGTAGCAAAATATTTAACCAAAATTAATTACTAAAGAATGAAGGTAGACATACATTCTGAACTAAATTTTTAGAGTTCCACTAAAAATTTATCAACCACTTTCATCATTTTCTCTCTCTCTGAACTGGGAATGTTGTTTTATTTTTATTTTTGTTAAGGATAAAATCAGATCCCAGACTGGAAAATTAAAATTCTGAGTATTTCATATTGTCACCACTAATTTCAATTTCTATCAATTTCCTTTACTTCCATTTCTTTATTCGTACATATCTACCCTTGACATTTCTATCTTACTGACATACCACCAGTGTGTTAGCTCCTCTGGGAACCTTAATGCATCCAGATTTTTACCTGCATCCACAAAGTGTCAGAGACCTGTCTAATATGCACTGGGCAAAAAGCATTCATCGGTTAACTCCATTAGTGGTCAGGCTGTCAAGTAGGCTACATGTACATTATTTTAATACTTTCTCAAGTGGACAAGATTAAACTAAATTGCATAATGATGTATTTTAGTGTGAAAAGATGGCCCACCCCTCCCTCTTTTTCCAGCCCCCCCCCTTTTATTTCCTGGAGAACAGGACATTTATTTTATTTTTTCTTGCACTATCACCAGTATCACCATCACAAAACTATGTCATTCTGAGCCTCAGGGCAGCTAACTAGGATGTTAAATACAGTCTTTCTGACTCCCTGTCCCAGGGGGTAAGGAAATTCAAGACTGATGTGTTCAATTACAATTAAGCTTGACACATGCACACAGCATGACCTTCACTAGGCTCTCTGATATTATTAAAAACATCCTAGGTCAAGGAGGGACAAAATGTTTAAAAGGCAAAACCAAGTGGCGTGTGAATTAGATTTAGCATAAGATTTTGGTCCTGAGTATTATACCTCATGCCATCAGCATTGCCCCAGGCCAAAGGAAACACCAACAGAGCTGAAGCTGAGACTTTGCATTACACAATTGTTAAGCTATTTTAAGAACAAAGGGGAATTACTTCATATACTCGTTGAATACAGAGGAGTGTGCTTTCTGAAAAAAATATCTCTGAAACAGTTTCCCAAGATACAGCTGCAAGGAAATATACATTATGATGCATTGTCAGAAGGTGTACATCAGTTCAGCTCTAGCAGTAATTCTTCCCATAATATTATCTTTGTAACCAGCTCCATCAGCCTCCTCCCTCCCTCAACTGTCGTCTCACAGCAGCCATTCCACCTGGCTGAAGCAGAGGGAGAGATGGTAAGCACAGCCTACCCCGCTGAGAGACCAGCTCCATTTGGCTACTCAGCTGTACTCAGTTTTAATGTACTGTGATTTTAAGGATTCAGCTGTAGGGACTCCCAGCATGGCCTACCCAGAAAATCTTAACAGAAAATGTGGGGGTAGTTTATGCACAAAATGATGCTTTCTGAAATATATTGGTCCCTGAGCCAGAAGGGCAGGGGTGCAGAACCTCTTTCAGCCTGAGAGCCGAATCCCATTTTGGAGAAACTCTTGCGGGCTGAATTCCAGTGATGGGTGGGGCCTAAGGCAAAATAGGTGTGCCAAGGCAAAGGGGGCAGGGCAAAAATGCCAAAAAGAAGTACATATTTTAGCTTAAAGCACTTACTGCCAGTAACTAAGCCTTAGGAGCTTAGTTACCTTTTACCTTAGTTACCTCAATCTTTTAGAATGGGGGGAAACAGCACAAAAACCAGGAAACCACTAAATGACTGGAGTTTGGAGGAAAGGGGATGGAGCCAGGGGAAGTGGTGTGGACTTCTGGGGAACCCTGGATGGCCAGATTCAGGGGCCCAGAGGGGAGGAGTTCTGCAGCACTGTATCAGTGCATTAAAAAGCTCTAAATCAACCAGCGGTGGCCCTGCCATGCAGCAGGGTAAAGCGACCTGCTTCAAGTAGGAAGGGGGAAGACATCATGGCCATTTGGGCTCCCTTACTGTGTACCAAGCCATGTACGAGGTTATGTTATTGTCATACAAAGCCCCAAACAACTTGGGACCAGGATACCTAGCAGACCGCCTTCCCTTGTACATACACAGGTGTCCTTTAAGATCATCAGAGGAGGGCTTGCTGGTGATTCTGAAACTAACGGAATGTTGCCATGCAATACCCTGACGGTGGGCCTTCTCGGTAGCGGCACCCACCCTTTGGAAAACCCTCCCGCGTGCAGTTTGAGAGGCAGAAAATGTGGCATCTTTCAAGCGCCTCCTGAAAACACATTTGTTCACCCTGGCTTTCCCTGGGCTGTAATTAAATTAATCATGCCACTCCATCTTACTGCTCCTTATACTGCTTTTATTGTAACTGGAATTGTTTTTAGTGTTGTGTTTTTAATACTGTTTTAAGTGAGATTTCAATATTTATATGTGAACCATTTAGAGATCTTATTAGATTTAGCAGTATATCAGTATCAACAAATAAATAAATTTCAGGAAGCAAAACAGCTTGGGCTGGGACAGGCATCAGCATTCTGAATTGCTGGAAGCTAATAGGTTGTATAGCTGCTGTGACACTGGTTAAATATGTTCCCACCTCCATCATGTCAGTCAGGAGAAGGGCCACAGCATTCTGCAGCCGCTGCAGCTTCCAAGCCATCTTCAGGGAGAGCCCCACGTTGCAGACATTATGGTAGTCAATCCTAGAAGTTGCAAAGGTGCAGGTGACTATGGAGAGCCTTGCTTTTCAGGAAAGGATACAGCTTATAATGAAATGAAAATGCTCTGAGACTTGGTTATCCTCTAGTAGCAAAGCTGGATTTATAAGCACCCCAGGCTGTGCACCTTGGGCTACAAGACACTGACTGAAAACATGACCTCTTGCAGATCTTTCTCCCTAGATGCAGATCTTTAACCAGCTGTCAAAAAATTCCAAATCCTTTCCTATCAATTTCACTGATGTCAGTTTAATCAAGCCATTAATCAGTTCATTCATTTATAGACAAACGTATCAAAGCATTCATTTCCAGTTTCATTAACAGCTGTTATATAATTCATTGATCAATCTTGTAGTTAGTTTCATAATCAATTTCAAATTATAACTCTTTTTATCAATTATTTAAATCAACCTATTTGATGTTCTTCATCAATTCTTCCAATCAATTTTAACATTAGTCTGTATCGTTGCACATTTCTCCATCCTCACTTTTCTTCAAACAGTCCAGCCACTTAAACAACAAAGAAAGGTCTTATTGGTTCTTTATATTGTTCAAACAACCTTCCCAGTAGGATTAATCAAATCCTTCCAAAGATTCATACAAAACAAAAGGTCAGCTCGTCACTTCTTTTCTTCATGATTTGTCACTCTTTCAGGCAGTACTTGTATTAGCTTGTCACACTCTCGATTAAGTTATCAAAGTTTTGTTCCTCCGATCTATTTATAAAAAGCAGCCTAAATAACATCCTATTATTTCAAGCCTGATAAAAGTAAGTCACATAATAAATAAATCAATTATTTTGGTATAAATAATTGGGTTACAAAAATAGGCAGACCTCCCCTTTTGTTGATGGCATTAGGTCTTGTGGGGAGTTTACCAAAGGGGGTGACACCACCACCCCGCCACCCTGCCGGCTTCCCCTCTCTGAGCTGGTTACCATCCCAGGTGCACTGATTTTTAACAGTTCTTAGATCTATCCTCCAAATGGGCCTAGGGAAAAGGCAACTCACTGCTTTCCAGATTCCGGAAGCAGAGCATCCTGACAGCTGCTGGAAGGGAGGGATTAGTGAGCTGAAAAACAGGGGTTGAGAGGCAGGGAAGCCAATGACTGTTGGCTCCTCTCCTCTCTTTTGCTATCTCTGTCTCCCTCAGCCATGGACACAAGGTAAAGTATGGATCCCTGTTTCAAAGATACAAACAAACTCTTCCTTCTCATGTGTGAAGATGGTTTTAGGTGTGATGAAATCTCTCCCTAAGGAAACGAAACGTGGGCCATTCTGTCTCCAGGGCTGGGACAGTTTGGGGTAACAGGATAAGTTCAGATCCTAGAACCTATGGAACATAATATGATCTGTCATCTGAACACCATCCTCAGAAGCAGGAATCTACCTTGCTGGATGCACCAGTGAAAAAACATCCTGCTTACTACTGATACCACCACTTGTAGGTTGTCATGCATGGGAATGAGGACCATTAAGTATATGAAAGATGGCAGAAGAAGACATCTACGTTGTCCACCATCAGCTGCTCCTGCATCCCCCCACCCCCTGGCCATAGCCAAGATGGACACCGACCCACCTGGAGCACTAGTTTGCCTGCCCACCTGTAGGCCCCTTTAAGCACCCTACCAAAATCCCCGCTGTAAAATTCATTCAAGACTGACCTCATTCAAGACTTCAGTTTCTAATGTTAACAGTCCAGGGATACCACAGTGCACTTCAGCCTGGCAAGGAAGGGTTGTAGCTCTGTGGTAGAGCACCTGCTTTGCCTGCAGAAGACCCCAGGTTGGGTTCCCAGCATCTCCAGGTAGGGCAGAAAAAAACTTTCCTGCCTGAAACCCTTTCCGGTCTGTGGAAACAATAATGGGGCTAGATGGACCAGAGGTTTGACTCAGTATAAGACAGCTTTGTATGTTCCTAACAGGGTTACAGACATTTCTGATAGTTATAAAGCAACTGCCTGTTTCCCGTTCATTTTTTTATTCAGCTGGAAATGTGGCAACCCACCCACGAGAAAGGTTGGTTATGGCCCTGCACTCTCCTCAGCCAATCAGACATGTTGGTCTTTGCAGGTCAAGCAAATGGTTGTGACAGCAGCCAAACCTACTTGTAAACATTCAGATTTGTTATACATGTCTCATATAAGCAATGACCCAAACTCCCACCCTAGTCCAAAAAAGCCCAGTGTCCAGACTGCAAGCAGCTAGATTGGCTTTCCCCAATCTGGTCCCCTCCAGATGATCTGGACGACAACTCGCAAGATTCCTGACCACTGGCCTTGCTGGATGGGGATGATGGGAACTGAAGTCCACAGCTTCTGGAGGGCACCAGGCTGGGGAAGGCTGAGCTAGATATGCCACGTGGCAGTGTTTTCTGTAAGCTATTGCTGAATCTGTGGACATAACTGATCTTCTCACCCTGGTTAAAATGTCTTCCTGTGCAAGCACCTTTCAGAGTCAATCTGCCAAGGATTAAAAATTAACAAATATGCAGTTGGTAGTTCTTGAAAATCAACATCATGTAGCTGCTGAGCAGAAGTGACACCCTAATAGGTCACAAATGAGACAAGACAGAATTGTACTGCTAAATCTAACCACCACAGGGCATTATGGGAATTCCACAGGAAGCTTCATATTCATGAAGCTTAATTATACTGAAATTGCCAATCTGTAAAGTATAGCTACATTCAAGTACTGATTTCAAGACTAAAACATGAACAAAGAGAATATGGCTCCCAGGAGACGCTCTACAAGGATGTGCAGAGAGGCACAAAAGTGTGTGTATTGGGGGCAGAGGGGTGGGGGGAGAAAGAACACAAATCCACAGATGCTACATTTATCCTAATGAAGTGGAATTGAAGTTGTAGAAAGAATTTCAATTTGGGGAAGAGGAGCATGGTGGGTACTTCTTGGGAAAAGGGTCAACAAGTCCTGGAGGGAATAATCAGTTAGCAATATTACAAGAGTATTTACAAAACAGCAGAATTGCATAACATCAGAAATCAGAGATGCACAATTTAGTACTGGGATAATGGCAATGGATCCTGAGTGCCTTGTAAAAGTCTGTTTTAAGAAACTAATCAAGCATAGTGCAGTATGTCATCCCTGGAGTTCAGTAGTTCCTCTTACAACTCCAGACCTTGATAATGTTAGCCATGGGATACCTATGCATATGGGGGAGGAAAATAGGCAATCTTCGCTTCAGTAGACCAGAAGATGAAAGCCCTTCTATCTGCAGTGCAGGAATACAGATTTATCCTGTGAAATAGCAAGGGCACAGGTCTTTAGTTCAGTGCATCACCCCTTCCATCCATGAACAAAAGAATATTCCCACAATGGATGACCAGAAGCGAAGGACTACATAATGTGAAGCATTATTGTCATATGGCATAGTTCCATGGAGCCATGGGCTATAGCCAGGGTAATGCTGTCACCATGCCTTAAAAACAACCCTCCTGCTTTTCTTTGCTTTTCCCACAGCACTAACCTCCCCTACCCAACAATTCAAACACTGAAAAGCTCTTGGTACTGAGAAGCTCAGCCATGCTGGCATTTGTTCATGCAGAGTTTGGATTCTGTATCTGTGTTGGCATCACCCAAGCACCTGGTCTAATATTTCTCATTCAATAATATAGAATTAAATTCAAGAGAATAAGGCCATGGGTACTCCAAGCTTAGAATAAAAGGAAGTGGGTTTGCAGAAGGCTTCAGAGTACTTGCTCCTTGCACCTACCCACACAGAGGTCAGCCTTCAGGTTTTTCCTATGAAGTCTGAATGTTTGCTTGCATTTTAAAATCCTTTGGGATCATGAAGGTTCTATGGAAAAGTGAAATAGCACCAATAACAGATGTTAATATGCTCTTCCCCAGTTTCTTTGCTTTATTATCCACCCTACTCCTTACTCCCACCTCCACTTGCCACTGAAATCATGTTTTCCCTGAGAAACTACTCTCAAAAGCACAAAACAAGCTGTTTGGTTTTTTAAAAGCTTCCTCCTTGTAGGGCAGCCTTCCCCAAACTGGTGCCTCCTAGATGTGTTGAACTACAACTCAAAGCACCCCCAGCCAGCCATGCTAGCTGGGGGATGCTGGGAGTTCCAATTCCAATCCAACACATCTGGAAGGGACGAGGTCAAGGAAGGCTTTTGTACAATGTTGAGATGGGTGAAGGTCAGAACTCTCTGCAACTAGACATATTACTGGAATTGGCCTAGGCTCCACCTGTCCTCCAGTCATTAGCTGCAACCCCTAAAAAGCCTCTCCTGAACAATGTGGGATGGAGTGAGGAAGGGGCTACTGGGATGATGAGATGATGGGACACTTTCCTTCAGTGAACTTCCTGAAGTGAAATTATCTGAGCCCAATTTGAGGAGAGTCTCCCCTCCTCCAGGAGCTGCCTGTGCTCTGTCCCACATCATTCAGGAAGGTCCCTTGATCTTCCAAAGAGGATTTGGGGGCTGCAAGGGGGTGGAAGGGGAAGGATGAGAAGGAAAAAAGAGCCTTCCTTGAACTTCCTTGAGTCTTAGGATCCAAGCCAATATGGTGGTCAAGCCGAAGCTGATCATTTCTGCCCATTGGGTTTCTCCTCCTTCCCTCAACTATTTGCAAAATGAAGGCAATGACAGCATCTTCTTCTGATGGGGATCATGGGGGATTGAACAACAAATCCTATGAATCTCAGCAGAAAATGCTGATATAATTTTCTGCCAGGAATTATGAGCATTGTACTTCAAACCTCATGATCCCTGCAGAAAAAACAGACGTTGGCAATGTCTGTACTTTACAAACGGGGGGGGGGGGGGCTGCCATCTGCTACCATATCCTAGCCCCCAGAGTGAATACCCCCCCTTGGGAATGGGGCAGGAGACAAAGAGCAGTATCCAATGGTGTCATTCCATTAGTGCAAATGATGTTGCGCGAGCGGAAACTAGGTTCTGAACAATGCACAAGAGAAAAATCCAACTAAAGTTGTGGTTGTGCAAGCAGGGTTGTGCAAGTGACTGTGCATTATGCTTGTGCAACCCGTTGCGCATAACTCTTGTGAAGCCCATCGTGCAACAGATTGCACAAGAGTTATGTGCAATGGGTTGCACAACAAGTTGCACAATGCACAGCCACTTGCGCAACCATGCTTACTGAAATGTAACTTTAATAGAAAGATTCAGCAGAGCTCCACTAGACCTACTTGAGTTTGTGGAATGAAACCGCTGGATACTGCCCAAAGGTAATCAGTCCCTTGAAGCATTTTTTGTTTTTCAAATGCATGAAAAGCCTCCTTGGGGGCTTTCAAAGATTTGAATGAAACAGTCAAAGGGCTCAATTCATTTTCAGGGCAAGCACAAGGCTGCTTGCTTACTTCTATGTAGAACATTACTCCCACTATTAAACCAAGGTTACTGGCTGGCTCATGTTAAAACACCTGGAATCAGCAACACAGGTTGCCCCCATCATGAATAAAAGACCAAAGATTAATGTTCTCTGGACAACAGATCCCAGTTCTAAGGAAATGTATACAAAGAGAATCTACCGTCTAAATGGAAATCAGTATCTGAATGGAACCATTTCTTGTGGAAATTACTTTTTTTCAAGCCATTTCAATAAATGTCTTCAAAACCTTTTGACCGGAAGTCATGGGGTTATGGAAAAGCAGTCAAAGGTCTGCCAGTTTCCAAACATCATCACTTCTGCTGCTTTGCTATCCTGATCCAATCATGGGATCAAGGCAGAGGCAGACACGCTCTGTATGTGTTGTATCCAGTGGTGGCTTTGCTGAGCACAGGGATGGAGAACCTTTTTTCTATGAAGGGCCACTGATCCATGGGAAAAGTCAACTGGGGCACACATGATGCTAGGCGGAATCATGGCAAATGGTGGGTAGAACCACCCCTTGTCCCCCCCCCTTCTTCTTTTGCTCAGGGGGCCACATGAGATGAGGCAGTGAGCCACGTGTCACCCAAAGGCCACAGGTTTCCCACCACTGCTTTAGTGGAAAGTGCTTCCACACATGCAAATCGGAGCACCATCCATCTCTCCTACCCACTTAAGCCTCTCATCAGCTTCTGAGAGGAGACCATCCAGAACAACATGGAACATAGAATAGAGGGCTGCAGTAGGTGGGGGGATCAGTGAATAACGGGTGTCCTAACACGCGCAAGTGGAAATGCTTTCCGTGCAGAGGCTCTCAAACTTTCTATCCCCAAGGCCCACCCAACTGAGAAGGCTAGAAAATATTGCACCCCACCAATCACAAAATGGCAGTGCAGAGGCAGAGCCAGTCATAAATGGTGGTGGATGGAGGTAGAGTTTGGCATAAGCAGCAGGCAACTACTGACATAATTTTCTATTGGTATCTAATCACTGTTTGGAAATCACTACATTCCTTGTCTCTGCAATTTCCTTGTGGCAGAGAGTTCCATAGTTCAGCTTTCCTCAAACTAACTGCAGACATTGGCTCTCATGGTATTGTGACTCAGCACCCCAGTTTAGGAAGAATTTGCTAATCTAGGGTGTTTCCAGATAGAGATCTTCTAGTGCTACCAATAAGAAGGCACCGTCAAGCTATTCCATCTTTTTCACCTGAACAGATTTTCTGCAGTAAGAGAAAAGATAGAAGCAGCAGTAGAAAACCACAGGAGGGCTGCGAGTAGAAGACAACATTGTCTGGACCCCCCACAAAATGGGATTTTTTGGATTCTTTAACAACTACATTATTAGAAACGGACATATGAACTTAATACTTAGGCCCTGCCATGAAGTGACTTAAATCCCATTCTATGTGTGGAAGCGGTTGCACATTTCCTGTTCACCTATTATTTATACCTCAATATCTACACATAATGGCTTTGATAACTGATGAACAAAAGGGTCAGAAAACAAGGATCATTGTGAATATAAAATTGCCCTTTTCTGTATTTCCTAGTATCAGGAAGGTTTATTCAGAACCAGTTTTGCAGCCATTAATTACAACAGAAGTTACTGTCAGGCGTTCATCTGATTTGGGGGGGGAGGGGAGGGGGAGAGAGAGAGAGAGACTGTTCTGTCTGTACTATAAATAATGCATAAAACCAAATATGGCTTCTGCCTGAGAAGCTTGTAAGGAGCTCTGATATTAACAGAACAAATCCGACAAACTCTAGTGAGTGCCATATCTTAAGATATTTATTTATTTATTACATTTCTATACTGCCCAATAGCCAAAGCTCTCTGGGTGGTTCACAACAATTAAAAAGATTTGGTTCATGAGGGAGCCTTGCAGCGGCAGAATTAGGGTAGGGATGCAGGCATTTGCTGTAAAGGTATTTCATCACCAGTACAAAGTGCGTATCCCCAATTGTGCAATATAATTATACTTATTAAAATATTAAGTCCATCAGCTAGGCCAGCCTTCCCCAAACTGGTGCCCTCCAGATGTGTTGGACTACAACTCCCACAATCCTCAGCCACCATGGCCAATGGCTGTGGATGGCCATGCTGGTTTAGGACTGTGGGAGTTGTAGTCCAACAGATCTGCAGGACACCAGGTTGGGGAAGGCTGGCCTTGGTATACAAGCTTCACCCTACACCACATATCACCCTGTGGTTAACTGTTAACTCTTTCTGTCACATCGTCTTCCCGTAATTCCAGCACAGCTTCACTGTCAGTCGTAGTGTAAAGCAGATTAGCTGTTCTTACTGTCTTCCATTCCACCTCTGAAGAATACACTAAAATTTAGCAAGAACTCAGATCTGAACAAAATATAAGCAAAACAAAATCTTTAAGAAAATATATATTAACATCCATTTCAGGCTATATAGAATAGAACTTAATTCATCGCTGTTAACACCAGATGGTAAAGAAACATTACATTATCAACTCAGCACATATAATAAGAACTTGAAGAAGTTTACAAATATAAAAGTGTCTTCAACATGCCAGATGGTTGTGAGCAGTATTCTGCAAAGATACAAACAAGACCAACATAGACCCAGTTTGCATGATTTGCCGCAGTGCATGCCAGGCATGTTCTGTGGCCATTTTGCATATTCATCTTTCAATCGGGCTGATCAGAGGTTGCTATGTGATGTCCAAAACTGGACACTATAGGTTAAACATGGGTTGAACAACCCACAGTAAACCTACAATTAGTAACTAAGTTAACTGTGGGTTGTTTAACTCACAATTAATTATAGTGTCCAGGTTTGGACATCGCGTAGTAACCTCGATTGGAGGTTGAATATGCAAAATGGCCACAGAATGCATGCCATGGCAAACTGTAGGTTAATAAAGTCCTTTAGGAAGAGTGTACTATGTAAGGCAAATTCAGCTGCAGTCAAGACATTGGCTGAATCAACACATAGCAGCTATACCATTATCATACCGTTATCATAACTATTGGTACACATGACACCAATGGGCACCAATAGTTATGATAACAGTATGATAATGGTATAACTGCTATGTGTAGATTCAGCCACAATCACAGTTCAGATTATCATGAACAAACCTGTGAAGTTTGATCCTGGTTGTTTTAAATAACGATAGTTAGAACTATGAGTCCCTGAGTTTGTATGTACCAGAGAACATATGGACAATATCTGTATTTACAGACCTGTGAGCCAGCATTCATAGAATTCAATAAGCAGATTTAAACCTACTGCAAGCCAAAAAAACAGTTGTTACAGGACAAGAAGCAACCCATCACTGAAGACACTTAGGGCAAGACATTCTTGGCATGCAGCCTCTTTAAATAGAATCACAGAATCATAGAAACATAGAATAGTAGGGTTGGAAGGGGCCTACAAGGCCATCGAGTCTAACCCCCTGCTCAATGCAGGAATCCAAGTCAGAGCATCCCTGACAAATGGCTGTCCAGCCTTGTCTTGAAGGCCTCCAGTGTGGGAGAGCCGACCACCTCCCCAGGTAATTGGTTCCACTGTCGTATTGCTGTAACAGTCAGGAAGTTTTTCCTGATGTTCAGCCAGAATCTGGCTTCCTGTAGCTTGAGCCCATTATTCCGTGTCCTGCACTCTGGGATGATCAAGAAGAGATCCTGGCCTTCTTCTCTGTGACAACCTTTCAAGTACTTGAAGAGCGCTATCATATCTCCCCTCAGTCTTCTCTTCTCAAGGCTGAACATGCCCAGTTCTTTCAGTCTCTCTTCATAGGGCTTTGTTTCCAGTCCCCTGATCATCTTTGTTGCCCTCCTCTGAACCCTCTCCAGTTTGTCTGCATCCTTCTTCAAGTGTGGTGCCCAGAACTGGACACAGTACTCCTGATGAGGCCTGAACAGTACTGAGTAGAGGGGAACTAGTACTTCCCGGGATTTGGAAGCTATGCTTCTATTAATGCAGCCCAAAATAGCATTTGCCTTTTTTGCAGCCACATCACATTGTTGGCTCATATTCAGCTTGTGATTGACAACAATTCCAAGATCCTTCTCGCTTGTAGTGTTGTTGAGCCACGTATCCCCCATCTTGTAACTGTGCATTTAGTTTCTTTTTCCTAGGTGCAGAACTTGGCATTGATCCCTATTAAATTTCATTCTGTTGTTTTCTGCCCAGCACTCCAGCCTATCAAGATCACTTTGAATTTTGTTTCTGTCTTCCAAAGTATTAGCTATCCCGCCCAATTTTGTGTAATATGCAAATGTGATCAGCATTCCCTGCACCTCCTCCTCCAAGTCATTAATAAAAATGCTGAAGAGCAGTGGGCCCAGGACTGAGCCCTGCGGTACCCCACTTGTTACCTCTCCCCAGTTTGAGAAGGTCCCATTGATAAGCACTCTTTGAGTCCGATTCTGTAGCCAACTGTGGATCCACCGGATCGTTGTTCCATCAAGCCCACTTGCTTACCGGCTAGTTTGCTCATCAGGATATCATGGGGCACTTTGTCGAAAGCTTTGCTGAAGTCGAGGTATATGATCTCTACAGCATCCCACGGTTTACAAGGGAGGTTACTTGATCAAAAAATGAGATCAGATTTGTCTGGCAGGACTTGTTTTTGACAAATCCATGTTGGCTTCGAGTAATCACGGCATTGTTGTCAAGCTGCTTCCAGATGGATTCCTTTATCATCTGCTCCAGAATTTTCCCAGGGATTGATGTCAGACTGACTGATCTGTAGTTCCCAGGTTCCTCCTTTTTACCCTTTTTGACGATAGGGACAACGTTAGCCCTCCTCCAGTCATCTGTCACTTCCCCCTTCCTCCATGATTTCTCAAAGAGAATAGACAGCGGTTCTGAGAGTTCTTCTGCCAGTTCCTTTATTACTCTAGGATGCAGTTCATCTGGCCCTGGAGATTTGAACTCATTCAAAGTAATTAGGTGTTCCTTGACCATATGCCTATCGATCTCAAGCTGCAATCCTGCCCCTTCAGCCTGTACTTCACCTTTGCCAGGGGGGTCATAGACCCTCTTTTGGGAGAAGACTGAGCCAAAGTAGGAATTGAGCACCTCTGCCTTTTCTTTGTCATCTGTTATCGTTTTGCCATCCTTATTTAATAGCTCAACCACCATTTCTTTCCTCTGCCTTTTACTATGCACGTAGCTGAAGAAAGCCTTTTTGTTGTTTTTAGCATCCCTAAAACTAAAATAGGCCTAAAATCCCTAAAATAGGCCTGCTAAAATCAATGGAGAAGTCATGTCTCTGTTGATTTCAATAATTTCACCAGTGGCAGCTGGTGACTCCAGTTCCAGAAGAGATGTAATTTTTTATTTTTTATTTTATTTATTATTGCATTTATATCCCGCCTTTTTTCCTCTTGCAAGGAACCCAAGAGGAATTCCATTCAGGGTTTCAGTAACCACCAGCCAAAACTCTAAAAGTGCTATCCAAGGTGCTGAACCGTGTCCCCAAAATGGGCTGGGCACTTTTCAGCACCTTGGATAGCACCATTAGAGTTTTGGCTGGTGGTTACTGAAACCCTGAATGGAATCACAGCCCCTCTGGAACTGGTGTCACCAGCTGCCACTGAATTTCACACCACATTTTTAGACCATCCCCCACTGCCCCAAACACTTGCAAAAGCTCTTGAGCTTTTGTGAGTACTCAAAGGAGATGCTTGCAAAATCCCAAACATTTTTGAGCTGAATTTGGGGATGTTCATGTATCCCTAATCCCAACTCTAGACTGGGTTGACATTGAGCTCCTAGGCCATGAAGCATGGTGATGATATCATCAACACCACAAGGTTGTGTGTGTGGGGGGGAGGGGTGTTAGTGAGAGAGACAGAGACAGAGACAGAGAGACAGAGAGACCAAGCAAGAGAGTGAGGGTGGTTTGCCCACTTTGGGCGGTGAGTCCACCCAGTTGGCGCCTCCTACCACTGGCATGTGACCCCATGTTTTCCCAGAGTGGCCCTTGGGACAAAAGAGGCTCCCCAACCCTGTCTAAGCAGCAGGGTTTATGACCAGGGAGGTTTGATGTTGTACTCTGGTATGCTTCCTGCATCAGATGTGCAAGCTGCTTTCTCAAAGTTTATAATGGAAATAAAGAAAACCGCATTTCCACTTCTATTCAACATCCCAAACTGCCATTATTTAGGTGGCATTATTTTAATGTTATTTATGGTATTATTTAATAAATTACTGTAAGGAAGTGGCAAGAATGGGCATCAGAAAGGTAATAAAGGCATTTATCAGCACATGCAAATTCAATTAAAGCCTTTGGAATTGCCTTGCCCCCCCTTCCTTTACATGATTTCCTATATCGATATTTTGGAGTTATGTCTTTTACAAATGACATACAGAGTGGCTGATTTTCAAGCTGCCGCTTCATCTTTCAGTTAATGCTTAATTTTAAGCATCAGTGCAAGTTAAGTGGCACAGATAATATTCCATTATCTGTGGAATATCTGTGGAATATTCTGTCATCTGTGGATATTCCATTCCACAGATGATATTCCATTTGGGGGCGGAAGCGTTTGAGGTGGGTGGGAGGGGAAGGAAGTCTGCTACGGGTTCAATTAAATGAGCATCTCGTGTGTCTTGTATCTGCTAACTTAACTCCTACAGAACATTACTGCAGAATTTCTTATTTCCTCCAAATGAAAATTATTGAAGCTTAGATGATTTGTATGTAGCAGTTTAACTACACTATTTATTCAAGCTGCTCTTCTTAAATAAAATCAATGCTATTTTTGCATCCTTAATGGGAGCCTATTTAGTTAAAAACGCAGGCATTTTTCACCTTGAGCAGGCAGGAGCCTAAGATACCCCAGTTGCTGATGAGTAGATGGGTACATGCTTTAGGCCAATGCCTTAATGAGAAATTCTGAAGTATACAGCATGGCTGTAAGACCCACTGAGCAATGTCTTTGGTATGTTCTGCATTTAGGGTTTGTACAATTCAAGTTTTGAGAACATCTCCAAACTCCTTTGCCCTTTCTAAACATTTCACCCTCTTTCCTTTTCAATCAATATCTCATACCTTCTACTAATGTTGCCAATGTTCTTTAAATGTGTTTCTGAAATTATCATAAGCCATCTTCCTCATATGGCTAGCAGGCAAGAGGAGCAATGCAGACAATTAGCATCCTGTCTGCTATTGAATAAACCTGATAAAAGAGGCTTTCCTTTGTATCCGGGTGACAGCAACCTGCTCTGAAAGACAGTGGAATTCAGATCACTTATGGCTTCCATAATTGTACAATTGCAGTTATCTACCCAGTTCAGCCCAAACAAACCATCAGTCACTCATGGACTGTTAATATTTATTTAGCAGCACCAACCAGGTCCTGGACCAGAAACGGCTTACAATCTACACTCATGCAAGAGAGAGGAGGGAGAGAACAGGGCTTGAAATTGAAATGGGGAGAGTGAGATAGCAGCATGTGCAGCTTTGATAAAATGGGTTTGGAAGAGGGAGCTGTGTCACAAATAGGGGATAAAAAGGTACCTAAATAGCTTGGCAAGAACATGGATTCTTGACCTCTTGTTTCAATACCTATTTCTCTTCCACTGCTTAAGTGGTACAATTCTGATATCAGAGGTAAAGAGAAAGAAATCACGCCTGTTTCTCTTGGGCCTAGCATGCCCCATTTCTGTTGGCTGCAATGTGCCAGTGGTCTTCACGGCATTTGTTTTTATTACGTATGTCACCCCGAGAGCTTTGGCTATGAAGAGACTCATAAATCGAAATCTTCATCGTAGGGATGTACAAAAGTCACTTACCTTGAACGAAATTTTATTTGCGGTGGGGGGGAGGCGCTCCATCCCTCCCCCCTGAAATTCTGGTCAGGGGGGGAGGCGCTCCGTCCCTCCACCCCCGAATCCTGGCCGGCCGGGACGCAAATAGTGGCGGCCACAGCCGCCGCCGTTTGCGTCCCTGCGGTCAGCCGTGATAGGCTACGTAAATGTTTATGTAGCCTATCACGGCTGAGTAAAAAAAAAACACAACTGTGCGTATGCAAATGGCAGCGCCCATGGGCGCCGCCATTTGCATTCCTTATTTTGGCACGTCTAGTCTACGTAAACATTTACGTAGACTACGGTGAAAATAAGGGGAACGCAAATAGCGTAGCGTCTACGCTATTTGCGTTCCCCTTATTTTCGCCGTAGTCTACGTAAATGTTTACGTAGACTAGACGTGCCAAAATAAGGAACGCAAATGGCGGCGCCCATGGGCGCCGCCATTTGCGTACGTGCGGTTTTTTGTTTTTGTTTTTACTCAGCCATGACAGGCTACGTAAACATTTACGTAGCCTATCATGGTATTTTTTTAAAATCTAGCCGTCATAGGCTACGTAAATCTTTACGTAGCTTATCACGTTTTTTTTTTTACTGGAAATGGCGGCGGCGGCAGCTGGTCAGAAGACCGGCCGCCGCCGCTGCCACCAAACCGCCGCCGGAGCCGCCGCCAGGAGGATTCGCCCAAGGTAAGTCCCGTCCCAGGGGTGGGTGGGCGGGAGGGCAGACCGTTTCGCCACCAATTTCGAACCTCCCTGAGATTCGTGGCGAAATTCTCTGACATCCCTACTTCATTGTCATCATATTTCTGTGTTTTGCCATTTATGCCTCGAACATTCACAGGGTCGGAATTCTGGTTTTCCTCTTCCCTTATTGCAGGATATCATGGAGTTACATGTCAGGTTTCCATTAGCCAATCACTGTGGTGAAACTGAGCACCAAATGCATTTAGATTTTTGATCCCACTCTATTCTGAAGGCTGAGGACGAACTACATCTGAATAAATAAATAAATAAAAGCACGAGTTTAATGCTTGGGAGGATTTATTATGAAACTAAACTTTCCTTAGTTTGGTTTTCGCAAGCTAGCACATGCCTGCTAATGTCTCTTATTACCCCTTAATTGACCCATCAGACATCATGTCCTTTAAACAACACGACTTTGAGGACAAAGAATCTGCTATTAGTAAAAGAACAACAGATCATTCAAAATTGGTCCAGTTATTATTCTGAGGAGCTGCACTAGTGCTGATAAAATGTGCTAATTCTGGTTTCTTTTCTAGCTTTAATGACCTTCATTAAATTGTAATCAAATGTACATCGAAAATTGTCATTAGTGTATGTGAGGAAGGTGTTTAATGTCATTACATATCCAAAATGTCTCCAAAGAATTGCATAGAACCCCAAATATTGATTACCACAAGCCAATAACCAGCATGTGGGCAGTAAAAGCAGGCCTCAATTACCTTCATTTTCTATTTGCCAGAAGTCTGCCCAGAATCTCTTTCACAGAGAATAATTACAATCAGTCTTTAAAATATATTTTTTGTTTGTGGATTTTACTTAGTTAACACTATCACAATTACCCATGGCATGCAGTTGGAAGACTTCGCTGCATGTGTAATTCTAAGAGTGAATTGCCCCAAGGAGATTACAGTCTACAGCTTTGTAATTCAGAACCTGACATTCAAACGTGTTCCCTGAATCCAAATATCTTTTCCATAGCTTGTCAGGAATGCTGGGACCACCTTTTTGGAAAAACATATTAAAAGAGCAAGCCAGCCAGCCAGCCAGCCAGCACACACACACACACACACACACACACACACGGCCCATTTGCAGCATTATCCAAAAGAAAAATGATGCAAGTCAACTCTCTGTTTTCTCTACTGAATCACATAATCCCTGAACTCGGCAGCCCTGACCTTCCAAAAGTAGCACATCACTATCTATTTGTTTTTAAAAGCTCATAGATAAAAGAGGAAAATAAATCTGAATTCATAGTGAAAGCAGACATCAAGTACTAGGCCATTCCCCAAGTGGAATACAGTTAGATTTTATCCCTAGGTGAAGAGCTAAAAGTGACCTTCTTCTAGTTGTACATGACAATTTTCAACAGCTGAACAATACAGAATGTGCATTTGTTAAGGGAGAGGTGGGAATGCAATGTAATCTCTCTCTCTCTCTCTTTAACAGTAGATGGCCTGCAGGATGCAGACACAGGACCATTAATCTTCTGAGTTGTTCATGTTCCGAAACTCACAACAAAGCAGTAGGACAGCTTTAGTTTTTTGGCACAGTTTATCTATCTTATCTTCCCCTAAAGCTGTTGCTGTTTAACCAAGGATAAATCCTTCACACATTAAAAGGAGAGAGAAGGAAAGGGAATAGAAACAACTAGTGTTTAGGAAAAACAACAAAGAGCCTTGTGGCACCTTAAAGACTAACGAATGTATTATGGCATAAACTTTCATGGACTATAGCCAACTTCATCAGATGCATGGAGTGTTATAGAGAGTTTCAGGTTTATACACAGTACATATTCTGGGGGAACTGTAAACAATGAAGTCAGAAGGAAATAAAACACAGAAAGTACTGACAATGACATCCACATTGTTAACTGTGGTCATTCACAGTACAGCTGCTGCTAACACAAACATCATGGCACTAGGTAAACCAATAAACACGTGTAGCGTGATAAAAGTCTTTTATCCTGAATTAAGCCTCTGGTGATAGAAGTGAACCTGCTGATGAATTGAACTCAAGTCCTAAACGCTGTTTGAAGTTTCTTTGCTCCACAGTGGACATTTTACGGTCAGCGACCGAGTGTCTTGGGAAGCTGAAATGTTTCTTTGTTGGTTTTTAATTTTGCCATTCCTGATGTCAGATTTGTGTCCATTTATTATTTTCCATAGTGACTGGCCTGTTTGCCCTCTGTAGAATGCCAAAGGGCATTGCTGACAGATGATGGCATATATCACATTGGAAGATGAGCAAGTGAATGAACCTCTAAGGTTGTGGGTGACATTATTAGGTCTTGTAATGGTGTTTCCAGTGTAGATATGGGGATATCTGGATTTGTAGCTGGGCCTGTGTCTATATCCTATCTACCTATTTATTTATTTATTTATTTATTTATTTCATTTGGAAACCACCCAACACCCAAAACTCTCTGGGTGGTTCACAACAATTAAAATCATAAAATACAAGACAATAAAATACAGACAATAAAATACAATATAAAGTTTAAAAGTTTAAAACTACAATATAAAAATAGAAATAATAACCAAACAGCAGCACTGCAAAAAAGTAAAATACAATACCAGATATAAAACAAACTGAAAAACTAAACTGCCTGGGAGATTATGTGGCCAGTTGATAATGAGTAGCTGTTTTAGATTGGGGGAGGGAGCTGTCTATAAGCAAGTACAGACCTATCACTCAATGCCTGTGAGTGGGAAGTACCATTGTCCAGGATGGACTAGGTAATTAATGATGAGTAGTTTCAGCTGGGAAGTGTAGGTGAGAGCAAGTGGTGTTCTGCTGTTTTCTCTTTTGAGTCTGACTTGTAGTAGATTGTTCCTGGGTACCAGTTTGGCCTCATCAATCTGTGTTTTTTTCTCACTTTGGTGGGTATTATAATCTGAGTAATGCTGATTTAAATCCTTAAATTGTGAGTCTCTGTCCACTGTATCTGAAGAGATATGGTTGTATGATTGTATTGCAGGGCTCAGCGGTAGTCAATGGATCTTGTAGTGTCTTCTGCATGGAAGCTGGAAGCATGTACGTATGTGTAGCTGTCAGTAGGTTTCTGATATAAGTTGGTGCTTATATGTCCATTATGTAGTTGCACAGTTGAGCCCAGAAAGTGAACCTGTTGTGTGGACTGGTCAAGGCTTAGAGTGATGGTGGGGTGAGAGTTATTGAAGTTCTAGTGGAACTCTGTCAGGACCTCTTGTCCATGAGTCAAGATAATAAAGATGTCATCAATGTATTTCAGGTACAGAAGAGGCTTTTGGGGACAGGAGCTGAGACAACATTGTCCTAAATCGGCCACAAAGTTGTTGGCATACTGTGGGGCCATGCAAATGCCCATGGCAGTGTCATTGATCTGAATATATATGTTCCCCAAAGCTGAAATCATTGTGGGTAAGTACAAAGTGGTAGAGTTTGGTGACTAGATCTGCTGTGACACCATGTGATGATATTACTGATGGCTTGCAGTCTATCTTTGTGTTGATATAGAGGGGGATGTTGGTATAGAGGGCCTAAACATCCATAGTAGCTAGGATGGTGTTTCTTAGGAGACTGTCAATGGATTATAGTTTCCTCAAGAAGTCAGTGGTATCCCATATGTAACTTGGAGTACTGATGGCATAAGGTCACTGAATGGATCTTTAGAACTTTAGATCTTCAAATGTTTGTCATTTCTGATCGCCATGCATGTTTATAAGGCAGACATTCCAGTTCTCCCTATTTAATAATAAGAGATAGGAGCATAGCTACCTGTGAGGTACAACTGAGAGAAGGGCAGTCAGACGAACAAGTTAGGTCATCACAAATACACAGGTGCAGATTTTATTTTATTTTTTTTCCTCAGAAGGGGTCAAAGCTCATACCTCACTGCACTTCTGCAGAAGTGCTCAATTAGATGCCAGGACAGTAGCTCACCTGAGACATCAACGATGGAGCCATGAATTTTTAACTCTTGTGCAATGAAGCATTAATTGCTTCTGTCCAATTCACTGCACGGAATGCATCATTGTCTATTGAGGTTAAAGCAAGATAAAACCCAGCCCTCCTCTATTAATTCAGTGCCATTAGGCAAAAATTCAAATGCAAGAAAAACAGCACTTTCAAGGAAGGCAATATATTGACTCTCCAGAAAGCATTTGGCTATTTGCTTTATGCCAAGATGCTGAATTATAGGTGAACAAAGTTGACTCCATTAAAATGGGGGGGGGGGGAGATAAAGCAAGATCAAAAAACAACAGACAAACCTGCACATAGATGAAAAAGAAAGAAAGAAAGAAAGAAGAGGCAATAGGTGCCACTGCTGTGTATACCTACATACTTCATTTCATGCACCCATAATTGTCTGTGGCAGCCACATGATTAATTCAAAGAATTATTGATTTTTTTCCCTTCCTCAATCCTGCTGACCTGCTTTTGTTGACAGGTCTGTATGGATCACACTCCTCTGTCAACTGAAATGCTGGCATCATGTTGGTCTCTGTGGCCTGCAGTAAACATTTCTACTGGTTCAACATTAATAGCATTTGAGTACTTGATAAAAACATACACTCTTGCTTCAAAGAGGGCAGAAATGAAGCAAAGAACAGGTATCATAAAATGTGTATTACTGGAATTATTGAATCAATGTGTGTGTGTGTGCGCACATGTATGTAGAAGTGGGGGAATTCAGTTATACACCAGGAAAACCACTGGCAAATGAGTGACTGTTGTAAAATAGCCTTTAGATAACCTCACCAGAAAACCCAAAATGACATTTTCAATGCTTGGATATATGGCAGATTAAATGTTATACTGTTTGGGCGTGTGTGTACAATCATGTTTGAGTAGTTAAAAATACTTAGTCCTTTTGTGAATTATTATATTAACTCAACTCAGCTTCTTCCTATATCTTTAAGGTTAGCTATCTCTAAAACCATCAGTAAATTTTAAGAAAAGATCAGAAATGGAATCTGCTTTTTTAATATCTACATCATTTCCTATGTAACTAAATAGGTTTTGCCCTAATTTCAGATTTGGGGCACATTTACAGAGCAATCCTATGGTCCCTGGGACAGCATTGCATAGACCACAGAATATGTCAGATTCCCCCACACGAAGCCGTAAAGACTCCGACAACCAGGTGTGTGTGTGTGTGTGTGTGTGTGTGTATGGAATCTGGTATCAGGCTGTTCCCCTGGCTGTTTCCCTGGCCCTACCTCCTCACAGCAGAAAGAACTGCAGAAAGAACTGCAGCAGCCGCTCCTCTGCAACAGCGACCTCAGAGGGGCTTGTGGAGGGTGAAACGGGGGTGGGACAGTGTGCTGGAGGGGCCAGGATCCACAGGCACCTGTGGCTTCTCCATCACCATCACCGCCCACCACTGGTGAGTCAGCTAGGTGGGCTCAGTGTCCCCTCTAGCTGAAATGCAGGGTTTTTTAAGGAGAAACAGGAGGCAAAGTCACCTCTGTCCTCCTCCCACCCTGCCTGGCTCATAGGATAGACAGAGGGCTCCAGTCTCAATCCATGAGATTGCTCTCCACAGCTCGCAATCCTATATTCATCTACTTGGGAGTAAGTCCCATTGAACTCAGTGAAACTTATTTCTGAGTAGACATGAATAGGATGACTTGTTAGATACCTTTTAAAAAGTGAAATTTCAGGGAAAACTTGCAAAAATGAAAGTTCCTCTTCGGACTAATCTAGATTTGACAAGCATTTCTGGAATTACCTAGTTGGAGCTACTAAGGTTTGCCCTAGGCCAATCCAGAACTCTATTGTATCCAACAAACTCAAGAAATATTGCACTTTTCAGTGGAAATATTTAGATTCAGTGTCTGAGAAGCACATTATTTCCGAAGTTTTTGGAATTACAGAAGTCTTCCAGAATGGTTTCCAGAATGACCCATAACAAATAAGCACATAAATGTGTTTTTTAAAAAAAAGAAATGTCTTTGTTAAATATTATTTCAAAGGGCCACTTTCCACAATTCCTGAATGGTTGTGTAGTTTGTGGTTATGGGTGCTGTGGAAACCAAAGTAAAATTACTGAGATTAACTGTTTGAAATTGCTCTTTCTTTCTTTGTAAGTGAAGATACTAAAAAAACTCAAGAAAACATTCTTTCATTATAGGTTCTCGTTCCGTACTGCATTTTAAATAAATGAGACTAATTTAAATGACATGTTGACCCTTGGAAGCTTATCCAGTCTCTGCAATATTTTATCTATGCCAGTACAGTGCTAAAGTCTCTAATAATGTTGTTCTGTTTCAGCTCGTTAGACTTTTCGATCAACTTCATAGGGTAATACCATTTCAAGCTGCATCCATAATGTCAACTTCTCCTCATATAAGAATAAAAACACAGGTTAAACATCATTCACAGTGAAAGTTTCCACTCTGAGCAACTTGAAAATCCACAGCTCAACCACATACATTGACTAAAGTTTCATTGCATAATGGCTTTTGAGCAGTAAAGCATGCTTTCATTAAAATGAATGAGCTACTACATCAGATTTATTCCTCATATTAAATCTGTCAGCACTTTTCCTGAATCTTCCTGGGTCAGATTCAGACTCTGAGGAATCATCATGAACAGAAAATACTGCATGTTGTAACTCTCCAGCCACATTGTCAGGATCAGAACAAGTCCACAGTGAGCTCTGGGCTAGCAGGTCATAGTAGATCCTCTACTCCAGGGTGTTGAACCTTGAGCTTGAGGACCCAATTCAATTTTGGAGATGCTCTTGGAGACTGCACTCCAGTGGAGGGTGGAGGTCGAGCCAGAAAGCAAAAGATCAGGGCCAAAACACCAAAAATAACAACACATTGTAGCTTAAAGTTCCTACTGCCAGCAATTAAGCCTCAGGAGAGGCATTTCAACCTCTTAGAATTGGGTGAGGGGAAGGGGGGCTGCAGAAACACCAGGAAACCACCAAATGATTGGTGGTTGGGGAAATGGGCATGGTGATCTGGGAACCCTGGAGGGCCAGATTGGAAGCCGATGTGAGAATGGATTTGGCCGGTGTCCTGTCCAACTTGATTCAAGGCACCCAGAGGGGCTAAACCCAGCAAGGTACACACTGGCAAGTCCAGGCAAGGCAAGGCGAGGGCAGTCCAGTGTAAGGGTGCTGAATAGCCAGGCAACTTAGACCAGGCAGGGTCCTCCAGGACCTTGGCTAGCTCCCAGTTAGCTGAGATTCAGACAAGGGAAGCTATTGACTCCACAACAGTCAAGGGCTTTCTGAAGCCTTATAAAGGCCAGCAGCTCAAGACTTGTAGTTCACCCCCTCAGAGAAGTAGTTTGTTTCTTACAGTGCTGCTGCCTGATTTGTAGCCGCTGGCTCCTACAGGGTGTGGGTGGTGAAGACTGTAATGGGGGAGTGTCTTCTGCACCAGAGGAGTCAGGTAGAGGCACATCCTCTGGTCTGGGAGGCCTTGGCCTAGCGGGGACTGGATTAACGAAGGAAGTCTCTTCTGCCTCTGAGTCCTCTTCAGAGACAGAGGACAGGTCAAGGCTGGGGAACATGACAGCCAGTGGGCCTGAGGTTCAACACACCTGCTCTACTCCACACTCCACGCTCCACTCTCAACTCACACACACAGAGTCAAAGACAACAACCATCTAGGGAGAAATTACTACTTTCCTGGAAGCAAAGACTTTAAATCTCCGTTCACATGTTAATCATGTGAAGGGGTCTCCTGGCCACAAGTAGAAGCTGCAGCAGGGCCACACCACTGGCCCAGCTCCTGATGCTATAGGCCTCCCTGGTCCCATCCCTGGTGTCCACATGTTAAGCATGGACGTTTGCACAGGAGAAGCCTCCGGTCTGCATTTAAGTGGTAAATTTTTTAAATAAACCAAATATAGAGTTTTTATTTAAAAGGGCCTGGAGTGCCACCCAGCCCATTTCTGGAGAAATTGCTCAGAGTGGGAAGTGTGGACTCTGTCTCCCTCTCTTATGCTTGATGTGTACATGAGCAGTAAGTGCAGAGAAGGGAGAGCATGTAATAAGAGATGGCATAAAATACTATGCTGTAAGAATCGGCTCATGTGCAACATTTTGGAAGTGGACCTAGAACACTCATGGGTCTCTGAGACAATTGGCCCTGGGCTGCAGCCAGTCAATCCACACCTTAATCCAGCCTTGCACGTTGTCACAATCAATGGAACTGACTGGCCTGTCATGTAAAGAACAATACCATAATCTGTAGCCTTGAACAAATTATAGAAATACCAGGGAGAGGGGGAACCTTACTGTATCCAGTCATACTGGCTCTTATGGCAGCCTTGTCCAACTTGGTGCCCTTCAAATTACCTAGGGAGGTGGTGGGCTCTCCCACACTGGAGGCATTCAAGACAAGGCTGGACAGCCATCTGTCAGGGATGCTCTAACTTGGATTCCTGCATTGAGCAGGGGGTTCGACGCGATGGCCTTGTAGGCCCCTTCTAACCCTACTATTCTATGATTCTATGTGTTGGACTACAACTGCCAGCATCCCCAGCCAGTCCAACACATTATAGTTATAATCCAACACATCTGGAGGGGAAAGCTGCTATATGGTATATTACCATTCTACCAGTCCATCTCATGCTGCAGGGCTTGAGCCATAAAAAGTTAATCCCAGCTTTTCTTCCACAGCACCTTCTCCTCCCCTTCTTGAAACCAGACAACGATTTTAAAAATGATAGAGCTGGAGACAGAGACAGTGAGCTCTCTCTGACTTGATTGTGACTGGCCTCATCTCAACCAAGGTAGTTTACGCTCAGTTCAGACTAGGCTCAAATTAGCCCATTTAAGCTCAGACCCATCATTCCAAGCTAAGGTTCTGGTGCACTTCCTGTGATGCTATCAGATGCATGAGAGGATCTGGATGTCTCCACACTCCCTCTTAAGGTCTGCCTGAAGTGTTATATGACCTTGAAGTGTGCTGATGCTCTGGAACACTTCACTGCTGCCCCAGGGCCAGAGATACACTGGGAGAGACCTTTCTCTCTGTCAAGCCACCATCCGCAGACATATTTGGCAGTATGCGAGAGAGGGCCTTCTCCTTGGCTGCTTGTAGGCTCTGGAACTCCCTGCCAAGGGAGGCAAGCCTAGCTCCACCTTTATTGTCCTTCCTCCAGCAGGCAAAGATATTTTTATCCAGGCAGGTTTTTGGCTGTTAGCCTGTCTTGTTTGCTGAAGGAGGTTTTTAACTGGTGGGTGCTGTTTAATTCTTATTTCTTTGAATTGAAATGTTTAACTGCACGTTTAACTGAATGTGGTTATGTTTTAATTGGGTAACATTTTATCTACATTTCATTATTGTTAGCTGCCTTGAGCACTATTTTTAGGGGGAAGTTTCTACAACAAATCTGGCAGTGCCATTTAGGAAAAATCTGAAGGGCCTGACTGGAGCCCCCATTTCCAGTCCTAAATACGCAACAAAACGTTTTCTTTACTTCTCTCTAATTCTTTTCCTAACTTGACTCATTCACGTTTTCTCTGTCCCTTTCCATACATTCACTATTCCCCCACTCATTCTCTCCATTCATCCTTAGCAGTCACTGCTGCCACACTCCCCAACTCAGGACAGATCACCACTTAATGGAGCGTGAGTTGTTTGTTAATTATTCATTCCATAATGAGGCAAGAATCAATGAACATTTTTTCCTCTCTCTTGTTTTTCTCAACCCCTATCTGTGTATTACAAGCAGACTTGCTACAACAAATAAGAATGAAATACAAAACCAAGTATCAGTGATTAGTGGCTGAGGGCAGAGGAGAAACACTAGCACTAAGCCATTAAGCCACCTTAGTTGGCAATTGTAACTAATGCATACCATAATTGCTCCTTAAACTAGAAAATCACATTGCTCAAGAGGTTTCCCTTCAGAATAATATGGCCAAATCTTCATCCCTCACCATGTATTTTAATTTTCACCATCTGTCTGAAATAACTGTTGGAAAAAACGTGTTTCATGACTTTCCATGCCCCTCAAAAGCAAGTAAGTATATTAGACTAGGGTACACAACCAATGGCACGCAGGCTGCATGCAGCCCCCCAAAGCCTTAACTGGGAGCCCTTCACTGCTGGAAGAGAGGTGGAGAGCAGGCTTTCCACTCCCTTCCCCTTAAGATCACTTTTTCCTGTTGCTGCTAGCAGCAAGGAAAGAGCAATCTGTATCAGGATCTCTGGGATGTGTACATGCACACATGCACATGTCTGTGTATGCATGTGTGTTCATGTGTGTATATGTATGTGTACATATCTGCATGTACATGTGTGTGTGCAGGCATGTGTGAAGCTCCCGACCCCAAAGCCAACATCATGTGTGAACCTCAAGGCTGAAAAGGTGGTGTACCCCTGGGCTAAGATAACAATGTGAAATCTAAAGGCATGTCATAATTTGCATACTAAACATTATTGCTATATTTAAACTTGTGCCAAATTACAAAGAAGAACGAAAAAAAGAAACCAGAACATACGAGCTCAATCTCTGGGTCCAGACAGTAAGACGCCTTGGGCAATGGGGGCCTTCCATGACCCTGTCTCCATGGCCCTGTTGTACTCTTACGTCCCAGAGAATAACTGAGAATGCCAGAGTACTGTGTAACCCATTTACATTGTTCCTTCATTTCAGTTATCTCTTTCTGCCCCCTGACAGAATGTGTGTAGAAATCTACTTCTGTGTCCCATAATTTGATTTGGTTCACTGCCTCCCCTACTGGGGAGTATTAGATCCAATTCACATACTACACTTTTAGGTATACATCTAAAAATATAAAGTGTAAATGCAACAAATGGATTTACAAATGTCTGCCATACACTTCTACTCAGAGAGCTGTGACTAATTGTAGCTCCCTGTTGAATGCATATTAAGCAATCAGCTGGTTTGCCTTTGCACTGTGTGTTGTTCATCTCCAGCTTCTTTTGCAATCGAAAATTTTGAACTGATTCCAGTACATGTGTTTTATGTGTTTGCACCTCAACCAAAACCTATGGGTTAATCGAGATGATTTTCTAACTTGAAACGGTAGGCTGGTGTTGTGAAGGCCAAAGAGAATGTGATAAATACAAATGTCTTGCAGGACCTTGGGTTAGCAAGCTCCAGTCTTAACTGGCCTCAGGGTAGCCCCAAGTATGCATAACCTTCATTTTTAAAAACTTTTTTATGTAGGAAGTTCTGGATGCTTGGAACATCGGGAAGAATCAAGGGGGATACTGGGCTGGCCTGAACATGTTGTCAACTCAACTTGCCAGCATCCCTCTTTACATTGCAGAATACATCACACTGTTGTTTAAAATCCAGTTCTTCTTAATACAGCCTTTCCCAACCTGGTACCTTCCAGATGTGTTGGACTTCAATGCCCAGTCCAACACATCTGGATAGCACCAGGTTGAGGAAGGCTGCCTTAATACAATTCCAATAGCATCATGTAATATACTTGCCATTTGTACTCACAACAGAATCAGTAAGACACTGTGTCTCTTAATTGCCCCTACCATGAACACCATTTCATGCTGTATCCATAATGGTGCTCTACACTCTTACTGGAAAAATATATCCCAAACTGCACACCTGATGTTCCTGACAACTAGTGAGGAATGTGATCAGTTGGCAACAGGAATATGAGATGTCAAGGTCAATTAATATCTTCAGTTCCAGGTAAATGGTCATATTATCAAATTGATTATAGTTACTCAAAGTAATTATCTCACAGGTAACTGAAAGCAATGGGACGTTAGTCAGGGCTAACGTAAATCCCATTAATTTAAATGGGTCTACTCGAATCATGACTACATCTGGATCCAGTGTTCCTACTTCAGTTGCTGCATGGCTGCACTGCATTGCATTGTGTGATATGAAGCCCTGTCAGGTTAAAAAATCATGACTGCCATATGTTATACTTACTCTTTTCCCCAAGTTGGGTACTACTGTGTAACATACTTAGTGTAAATTAATCCAGCCCACATTACCACAGATTTTACTGATTTCAATGTTAATATAATATAATATAACACAACACACTCAGGCCTCACTGATTGACTGGGTCATTGAAATTGTTCGGGTATTTCCCACTGAGCTATAGCCCTGAAATGTGATACCCAAATAATCCAAGATACCCCAGTTACTAGAAAAATCTGGAAACATGGCATTTGTACTTCTTTCTCCAAAAATGGCAATCCAGAAAAGTGGAACGTGGCATATGCATATTCCAAGATGCATTGGCAACTAGAAAAGTCTGAAAATTGAACATTTTTGCACCTAATCATCAAAACGTAGGGCAAATTTACCTTATAACAGAAACCAACATTCTACAATACAAACCAAACAAAGCCATGCATGGGATGGAATGTTGCACTGTGGGTTCCATTTTAGGGGGTGGGGCATTTCCAAATAGCAACCACCAAAACACAAGCTGTATTTATTAGTGCATATACTCAATTTCATTCCCATTACCCAATTATATCCTTACCCCAAAAGAAGGGTTTTTAACAGGAGCATAATCCCTACTACAGCATTCAACATTTTGTTTTTGTTACTGTTTTTATGCTGCAATATTCAACATCTGTCTGTCCACATACAAGCAGCAAATATATCTCTTTCTATCTATGCGTTGTAAATAACATACATCTTTTACTTCCACAAGGTATTCCACAGATGTCTAACAATACCATTAGGCAAAAACCCACAGATTTTTACCATTTGTAAGAAACTACAAGTTCTTAAAGTACACTCTTTCTTAAAGGAGTCTATTTTAGATACTGTAGATTATTTTAAAACATTGTGAAATGTAAGATTTACTATGAATATAGCACAGTATTCAGCTATCAATTTACATTTTTCAGTTGACAAAGCAATGTAACTCCTTTTATGATATGACAGTAACATGAATAAATACATTTATCTTACACAGCAGAAGTTATCTGAAACATGTATTTTATTAAAGAGCCTCTGAATAACATACTTGTGAAGAATTCTAAATATTGCTTGTTAATAAAGCCAACATAAAGAACTAAAGTCTAGAAGCTAGCTATAGGATCTATTTAAACCAAAGAAATTATAAGTAACCAAACTGATTTTTTTTCAGACATTCTTCTGTGTTTTTAAGAAAACCTTCAACATGAAGCAACAACCACAACCCAGTAAAGAATATTATGATGCTGACATCCCAAACATACTTAAACTTAAGTCCAATGGCAGACACAGAGAACCATTCTTCATACCATCTACCATGCAACTACATCTGGTATGTTGTTAACTCTATGTTGTTAAATTGACCCTTAATTGATGATGCACACCTCCACATCAAACATACACTAGTGAACCACTTTGCTGTGGTTTGATCCGACAACACTGGCGAATTTATGTTTGTGTGAATATTTCCAAAACATTGGCACAGCTTACCACATGGGTTTTCCCTACCCAGTGTGCCCCCATGTTGGGCGGGAGGGTTGTGCCAATTGAGTGGGGAAAAGACTTGCAGAATTATTTCACTCATGAGGACAGGACCATTCACACATTTGTCAATGGTGTGGGTGCATGTATCAAGGGGGTCAGACAACCAGCTTACCCAAGGTTACATGTACACCATGGTAAATCGCCACTTAGTAAATGGTTGTCTGTATTCATCTGCACTGCTCAGACCTCACTTCGAACACCGTGTCCAGTTCTGGACAACCACATTTTAAGAAAGATTCAGTTAAACTGGAATGAGTTCAGAGAAGGGCAACAAAGATGATCAGGGGACTAGAAATTAAGTTCTACAAGGGAAGACTGAAGGACCTGGATACGCTTAGCCTTGGGAAGGGAAGACTGAGGGGGGATATGATAGCACTTTTCAAGTGCCTAAAGGGTTGTCACACAGAAGAGGGCCCCAATCCTGTTCTTTCATCCAAGACTGTAGGACATGAAAGAATGAGCTTACGTTACAAGAAGGCAGATTTTGGTTGGACTTCAAGAAAATGGTCAGAGCAGTCAGACAATGGAACCAACTGCTTAGGGAGATGGGCTCTCTGTCGCTGGAGGTATTCAAGCAGAGACTGGAGAGCCATCTGTCAGAGATGCTTTAAACTGGATTCCGGCACTGAACAGGGAGTTAGCCTAAATGGCCTCTTCCATCTTTATGATTCTGTTATCTTAACTGCAATGCTTCAAGCACTGACCTCTCAGGTGGTGAGGGAACACTTAATTTAACTGAGGTAAAAATGGGAAAATAGTTTTAAGTGTGTTATGCTCAACATTTTTTTCTTTGATTTTTTTTCTTTTGATTTTCTTACAAAAATCAACCTATGACAAAAGACATTGAATGTAATATTTGGTAGAAAGCAGTGTTGCCCTACAAACATACAACAAAGCATAAGTTAAAAACAAACAAAAAATTCAAATATGCAACATGCACGGAGATCCTCTCAACACTTCATGTCACAACTGATCATACAGATGCTTCAGTTAAATATATTAATTACAATGGAAAAGACAGAAAAACATCCAGCTGTCTTCAACTCAAAGGAAACACCACATATAGAGGAAAAAGTCTAACTAGAGACTGAGTCTACCTGAGACGAGTGAGACTGTGTCTTTCTCCCATGAGACAACAGTGATGTATGCCTCCACAGAGGAGGGGATAATGCACTTGAAGACCGCTACATTGCCTCTCATGGCTTTCTGGTCCTCCACACGGACTGTATATGGTTCCCGTAAAACTAAAAACACAGAAAAATAAGGAGAGTCACACAAAAGAAATGCCAGGTAGCAGTCAAACAGTGAAAGTATGCAGGAAATCATCCTATGGAAACACAGACAAACATTCATTCTGCCCACATGAAGTGAGGAAAAAGAAACAAAAACAAAGATAGGCCTACCAATCCTTTAGCTTTCAGGAGCCCTCCAGTCAAATTTGTCCAAGCCAAAACCCACAATAGAATCAAACTCAGCTACAGTTCTCTTGAAACAGACCTTGCAAAATTGTACTCACTCAGGATGAAGACAATTTGACAGATGAGTTGAAATGCATTCCAGAAGAAGAGTGAAAAGTGCGCCTTTTTTTCTTACCATCCGACAGGTTTGCCAAGAACCTTGAAGGATTTTGGACCCCACCAATCACAGATAACATTAGTTCTTCTAATATTTGGCATTTATATTTGGCATTTATATTCATACATCAGGAACTTAACACAGCTTCAAGATAGTTGTAGATCACAGTTCTGATAATCTGGACTCCTCATTAAGAGCAGGCTATGTGGTGGTGACCAAGGCATCTGCTTGTCTAATTTTGATGGATGAGTTTCATCTTGTTCAGCCTGAGGGTGGGGTGAGGCCAACCACTTGCTTGTTGAAACCATATACATGCTGGCTGGCAAAAGCTGCCAAAGGAGAACTGGCTGGTTTATATGGTGGATTATAAATGCTTTTCTGAAGGAGGGCTGTGTTCCTTTGCCTTTCAAGATGTGATAGTAAGACAGCTGCTGTAGAAATCATAATTGAATTCCACTATCCTAGATAATCCAACCTTTCTCTTCTCAGTAAGTTCCTACAGCAGGTGGTGGCAACTCAACTCCAGGCTATCTTAGATGAAGCTGATTATCTGGATCCTTTCCAGTCTGGGTTCAGGCCCAGTTTTGGGAGAGGAACAGCCTTGGTTGCCTTGGTAGATGACCTACAGCAGGAATTAGACAGGGGGAGTGCATCCCTGATGGTTCTTCAGGACCTTTCAGTAACATTCAATACCATCAACCACGATATCCTTCTCGGAGGTTTGGCTAATATGGGACTCAAGGGCATCATGTTGGGGTGGTTCTGATCCTATTTGGCTGAATATTCCCAGAAGGTGATGCTAGGGGATTACTGCTTAGCTCCTTGATCTTTGGCCTATCATGTTCCTTTGGGCTCTATTTTATCCCCTTTGCTTTTTATTTTGAAAGCCCCTTTTTATTTTTGTTATTAATATATGTCAATCAATAGGACATCCCTTCTATGAATCACTTAAATAAGGTATATACATTTTCACACTCACTTGTATGTACATTATATGTTTCTTATGAATAATCCAAAGTTACCAATAAACAATTTACTCATATTTTTACATATCCATACATTGTATATATAATGGAGGGAGCAATCCTATCAAGATCGACGGTCGCCTCCAACCCTGCGGGTGACCGCCTATCCAGGGCAGGGTGGGAGGAGTGGTGAGGACAGATCTCCTTCTCACTTGCCCTGCCCTGCTTTCGCAGCTAGACAGCCGTTTTCAGCTGTCTAGCCACAAGACCTCGGAGCGCGGGAATCAGCGGCTGGATGACACATAGGATGTGTCATACTGGCATTTCCGACTTCCCCGCCCCAGCCCGCCCCCAGGAACCCCCCGTTTTCACCGCTCCACACTGCTCTTACGAGTGCAGAGCGTGAGGCCGATCTATGCTGCCTATGAGGCAGCATGAGAGGGGATGGGGGTTGGCTCTCTGGGAACCTCTCTGGGAGTGGGTGGGGGTTGGCTAAATTCAAACTTAGCTATTGGTTCAATTTAAGATATTCAGCAATAATTTATCAAATTTGAAAAAATTCAAACCAGGGTGGAAAACACAATTTAGGGTGCAATCCTGTTCTAGTTTTTCTATCACTGATTTCAAAGGAGATACGGGAGGGCTTTACCAATTTTTATATTGATCCCATAATCTTCATAAATTTGAAACTAACACTTTTTTTTGTATCAATTGTTCTGCGAGTATTATTTCCCCATAATGTTTCATGCAGAAGACCCTTTATCAGAGCTCTTTCAAATAAGGTAATAAAGGAGTTAGGTTCTAATAACCAATCTACAATCCAGGTAATACAACTTGTAATATAATACAATTTCAAATCTGGAACTGACTGTGCCCCCCTGTTTTTTTTAATTATATAATATCAGAGCTTTTATTCTGGGTTTTTTCCCATTCCATATGAATTTTAAGAAAAGTTGTTGCCATTTGCTAATTTGTTTTGCTGAAATTCCAGTTGGGAGATATTGAAACATTAAATTAATTTTGGGTAATATCAACATCTTTATTGCAGCAATCTTTCCTGAAAATGACAGATATAGTTTCCCCCACCATTGTTTGATTAGTAAAGCACATTCAGTATTTATTTATTTATTTATTTATTTATTTATTTATTTTATTTACAACGTTTATACCACCCCACATCTAGACAGATTCAGGAGCATTATATCAACATTCATAATTAATTTTATATAAATCATTTAATTTATATGTCAGTTTTATTCCAAGGTATTCTTACTGGTTTATCATTCCAGGTATATTTATAATTATTTTTACCTAGATTTTTAATTGATTAGTTACATTTATTCCAATTATTACTGTTTTTCCTTTATTTAATGAATAATGGTCCAAATTCCTTTATTAGCTTGTGACTGTTAAAACTATATCATCTGCATAGAGTTTTATATTTTTTGTATAGTTTCCTATTTTTATTCTGCAATTTTTTGTATTTTCTCTGATTTTTACTGCTAAAAGTTCTAAAACCAATACAAAAAAGTTATGCAGATAATGGGCATCCCTGACCACTGGTGATAATATCCCATTTCTACATACTCTTGCTTTGTAATATCTACATGAAGCCACTGGGAGTGATCAGCTGAGATTTGGGGATCGGTTCTGATCAAGGAGGCTGTTGAACTGAACTCCTGTGTGGACACAGTGATGGATTGGATGTGGGCTAAACAAAGTTACAGAGCCTGATGCAATTGGGAACTCTGATAAGCCAGGGTTCTCAGTCACATGGAGCAGTGTAAGTATATTCAGCTGAACACACTTATGCTGCCCTTCAGATTTTTCCTGCTAGCCCCATGCTTAACCTCTCTTCAGCAAACACCTGAAGAGGGCTACAGTGTCAGGTCTGGTTAAGCCCTTGCTCAGTCATGATGCTCAGCTCACTGGACTAAATCTCTCTCAACCTCACTTATGGCCACTCAGGGCCACAGACAACTTACCTGAATAAAAATTAGGATGTTTTCCAGCAAGTGAGATCAATTTTTGGAATAAATCTGGAATTGAAGTATCTAGAATTGCAGGAACATATGTTGACCAGGTAAGGGCAAAAGGACAATTGTCTAATATATATACCAATCTAGAGGCTTCATACTGCCTGCCAATGTGTAAGGGCCCCAATTTCCTCCTATGCCTGAAAAAACATCTCAGACCTAAACATACATAATCTCAGTTGATTCAATACGTTAGGCCCATGCCATGAGATCTTTGATTCAGAATCCCCAACCTTACATGATAGTAAGGATAAATGAAACAAGACAGAAAAAGATATTCCCCGCCCAGAGTTTATTAAAGAAAGCTATGGTAGTTAAACTCATATGAGTTTGTTAACATAGATGTCCCAGAAGATTTGTTTGAGTGAGTGAAAACAGATGAAGCAAAAGAGAAAGCTGTTAACAAAGATGAAGATGTGATGATTATTATTATTGTGGAAAATCATCGTCAGGCCCTAACAGAAGCATATTACTGGCATAGTGGGACTGTGTGAATTCTTTTAACACACGTAAAGCCAACATACTTTATTTAATTTCATATTTTATATTAAATAATAATATTCTATTCTATAATAGCAATTTAGCAGCAAATTCAGTTGCACTTGCTTTCATGGAAGAAGCTAGATCTGAACATAAAATAAGGAATGACTTTAACATTCCATCTTTTAATACATGAAGGGACACTCGCTACGTTCAGAAAAAAGAACCATGTGGTACAACCTTGCTGGGACTATACCACTTCAGAACACAGGTGGAAAAAGCATGCACTAAAAAACTATCATGTTAGAATCTAGCCTGACCTATTAATTTTCTATGTGCATAGTTCGATTAAAACAGCATTCAATAATCTAGAATTCTGAAGGAGTATAGTAGTAGCAGGAGAGCTGCAACATCTTATACTTTTAAAGGTTAGCTCTGATTTCTCCTTGCTGATGTTCTCTCCTGCCATGTGGACTTTTAAGCCTTTGTTCTCTGAATTTCACATTCCATCTAAAAGAATTTAGACAATGGCATGTTTCAGACAACACTATGTTTATCGTAATCTTTCCCAATGTGCATCTGAATACTGTATTTTTAAAAACCCTTCCAGTGTAAAGAGACAAAATCATTGTGTGTTGCTCCTGTGACTTCAAGCGAGACTGCCTCGCTACTTAGCTAAGGTGTCTTTCCTTCTGTTGTGTGGGATGGGTAGCTGGTTTGATGAGACCTGAAGAAAACAATGAATACCCCAAGTCTGTTAGCAAGATAATTAACCAGTATTCGTACTCCAAGATTCCAGAACAATTACAAATAACAATCCTAGTAGTAGCAGTGATGCCACTTCAGGAACTTTTGAGTCTAATGTAAAGTATAGGATCTCTGGACAGGGTCAAAGGCTAGAACACTGTAGATGTGGTGTTAAATGAATATTCACAATAGCGATATTTGACTGAACTCACCGGCCTTAATGTGAACATCCTGACTTCTGATTTTCCCTGAAGGATTTTCAGCTGTGCAATAGTAAGTGTTATCATGGATTAAGTTATTAAAGCTTGAAGGAGGGAAAGGGAAAATTTGGAGAGTGCCATTAGGGTGGACGTGGCGGATCCCTGGAACATCGTAGATCTCCTCGCCCGTTGCTAGGTACCATCTGAGCGTCACAGGAGGGATCCCTGCGGCAGGGCAGGGCACCAGTGTCCCTGTGGTGCTAGCAAACACTACCTCTTGCAAAGATGCATTGACAAAATATAAGCTGGCATGTAGATCTTCACCAAAAACTGCAAGACAGAAATAGAAATGCACATAATTAGCAAGGGGAGAAAAAAAATAAAGGCTGTTCTCTTATCTGTTTGTTAATGATGACACAGTCCTGTTCATTGGGATTTTCAGTAGCTGAACAATATTTTATATTGTAACGCATTATCTTTTGGACTGCAAACTGTAACTAAATAAAAGTCATTAGAGAAACTGGATTAATGTGGAAGATGGAAATTTCTTTGCTCAGGTGCCCTGGCAGAACACTAACCAATTTAATTAACACAGAAGTCACAGATTCCAAATCAGAGGGGCAAAGAGTAGGAAAACCAGCAAGAATAGCATTTCTGTTTTGGATAAAGCAAATGAAATTACTTCCAACCGTTGTCAGCATTTTTATTAAAAGAAAACAGAACATGTAACCATCAAACTTTCATTAAAATGCCAGTAACAGCGTCCTCCTTATCAAAATATTTTTCCTTTGTTGTGCTTCTTTTTAAAATAGTCAATATTCTGGTCGTCAAATCATACTTGGCAAATGAATCCAAACTCTCACAAAACTGTCACCAATTAACAAGAAAATTCAGCACCCTGGACAGGGAATTAACTCCTCCTCTGCCATCCTTGCCTTGCAGCTTTTCCTCTTAGGCTCTCGCATGTGATATGGTAAGGTGAAAGGAGGAATAAACGGTTTCTCTCATGCACTTCACTTTGGGGGGATTGAATGGCACCCCTTCCCCCAGGGAGTTCGCCCACACTTCCTTTCTTCTTCACTTCCTTCGCAAGGATGCGGCCCCATCCATCACTCTTACCCCTTCCTTGCAGCAGCTAGCTGTTCATCTTTCTGTGCATGTCTAACACTCAGGGCTATCTAATGGACATTCTGACCCAAACTTCAAGGATAAGGGATATAAATAATTGACATCCTTTTTTTAAGCTGAGAAAAGAAGACTCTCAAGGTACCCAAGATAAAATTGTGAGACACTGATACAAAATGATAACCGAGGCAGCAATATGGAGAAACGGATGGTTCAGATTCTCACAGCTAGTGGTGGCAAAAAGCAGCACATGCTGATTCAAAGTAACCCTGCAGGGTTGCATCAGCTGCAATAGAAACTTCACTTTATTAGTCACAGGAAACAGATGCAACTTGAATACACAAGAGGTAGAAGATCTGAATGCAAACTAATACAGGAGCACACGCTGTGTTGAATACCAACAGCAGCTCAGATATTAATAGTAGCTTTTCTGGCTTGGTATAAACCCATTTTGTCAATAAGATGAACCAAGGACTAAGCAGGGTTGCTCACAAAGTGCCAAAAAATATGTTCTGTAGATGGGTTACCTCAAAATACAAGGGAGTAAATTACTACTTAATTGGATGTTGGCAAAAATAATAATAATGCCACTTATTCCAGCTGCTGGTGGAGTTTTTTTTCCCCCTTCTGGCACTGCTTTTGTATATTTAAAAACAGCCTGACACACAGGAATTAAGCAAGTGGAGATAAATGATGAAAAAAGCTTCTCCTCTTATATTTCTCTGTGAGACTACTGTTAAATGCACAGGAGCAAAGTCAGAGAAAAACTGGCAATCCTAGAAAGCAACTACACTATTGTTAGAAACAGCTGAGATGCTACATTTCTCCATGGCTAAAAAAGTAGCTGGCAACTGATATTAATGCCTTTTCACAACAAAAGAAAAATGTGTATCAAATCAAACTGAATTTGATTTGCAAGTTGCATTTCTGTAGAACAGGGTTCTCTAACCTTTTTGGACCCATGGGCACACTGGGAAATTGGAGACCATGTTGTGGGTACCGCTACAAGTTACAACATGCCTAATCAGTGGACTGCTGCTTTGACGTCCACCTGTCATTCGTGTGGATCTTAGGCTGCATCTTATTCAACAAAAACTTTTGTTTTGTGTCTACTGGACACTGCAATGTCTCTTTAATAAAGGATTGTATAATTTGGCTAATTGCTTCTGGTGCAATACAGCTAATGCTTCTTTTAAACATATTTTTGGCAATGTCCAGCAGTTGCTTCTTTGGGAGAGGAGGTTATTACACAGATCAATTTTGTACTGGAACAGTTTTTAATATTAACTGATGTACACACTATTTTAAATTATTGACCTGCATCATGGAAATTAACAAATGGTCAGCCTAAATGGATTCTCTGCACCCTTTCAACAGCTAAAAGACTGATATTACAACATTGGAAGGATAAACACTCATCTCCTCTAATGCAATAGATTGAGGATCTTACAATGCTTTTAATATTGGAAGGGGTGGCATATAGACATCACCTTCAAATGGATATTTACTTGGATATTTTGTCTACTTTTGTTGAAACCCATGGATAATTGCCAGAACGTTATATGCATTTCATACAAATCCATGTATGTATATTCAAAAATGGAAAAAATGATTTTTTAAAGAAAAATTAAAAAAATATATTTTGGGTGGCCACGGCCACCACATTGGGGACCCATACGCAGGTGCTACATTGAGGACTCCTGCTGCAGAATATAAGAAGTTTGTGATGTAATGTACAATAACCATATTCATAAGTTCAGAAAAACTTCACATTAAGTAAAAGTGTCTTCATATCACTTGTGAAAGACCGTTAGGGTGTTCACCAGGATAGTTTATGCATATGTAAGTATAAAGAAAAAAGATAAAGTATAATCAAATTTCTGAGGTTGTTGATTTCCCTGGTAGATTCATTTAATAATTAAATCTAAAATAATTAACACTTCCTATTCATAATTAATCAACATTCTAATTTAAAAATTGCCTTTATCTCTTATGCATTAGAGGCAAAATATGATCTTGGCACATACTCATCTGAGGATAGAATTTGGCTCTGAATTATAACAACTTCTAAAAAGCAGGCAAAAAATATCTTACTGTTATTGCCTTTGATGAATCCAAACTAGCATCAAATATTTATTTAGACATAAAGAGTCAAAAATCAAAGGCAAGTTCAGGGTAAGCAGGACATAATGTGTGTGCATGTGTGTGTGCGTTTTAATGGTATGAATGACACTGAAGTAGGGACCATGAATGATTTAATTAAGTGACTCACAGTGTAATCCTATACAAGTCTACTCAGAAATAAACCCTATTAAATCCAATGGGACACTCTCCCAGATAAATTACAGGGTTGCAGCTGCAGCCTTCTTTTACTGCAGGAGTGCACAAAATGAGGCCTGAGGATGACATGCGCCCCCCCACCACTGCTGTCCCCATTTATTTATTTTTTCCCTGGAAAAAGGGGGGGGGGAGTCAGCAGCAAACCACTACAGAGGCTGAGAATGGACACACTCAGCTTGAGAACAAGCTACATTTCAAAACAAGTGAAATGTGTCAAATCTAAGCCTCTGTAGGAGCCACAGAGGCTTAGAATATGACTCTTTATTTGGTTGGTTGGTTCTTTGACAGCAGGGGTCCAGCCCACAGCCAGTCCAGGGGAGGGAAAATTGGTCCATAGACCAACTGAAGTTGCCCACCCCTGTTTTACTGACTGAGGATATGGAAAAGTAAGTGGAACTGGCAACAAATGTTGCATTGTGCAGGGCTCCTGCCTTTTTCCAGGATATCCCATGTTATTCCCATTCCCCTCTGTTTTTCCATTCCCCACCCCCGCAACAGTCAGTCAGTATTCCATAACCACTGAGAGCCAAATTACCCATTGTGGTAATTGCGTAGCATTTAGCTGAAGCGTCTCTCTTTTTTTTTACCCTAGTGTAAGCATGTGTAGCCCCAATTCAGATGTCTGCTCTCTGGGAGGGGAGGGTTAAATCTTGCCCCCCATTACCCCTCAGCGAGGGGGAGAGGGTTTACTTTTTTTTTACCCTCCTGTGGGGGGGGGGGTGTTTCAGAGCATGCACACTTACACTAGAGTAAAAAAAAAAAAGACAAGCCTGCGCTATACAATAAGCATAATGGGCTCTGTTCTCCATGGGCTGTGTATTGCCCCTGCAGTGGGTGTTGAACTCTTAGGTTAGAGGTGCCAAGACAGTGATACATCAGACTCAAAGGTTACTTACAAGGAGTACTTTATTGGGTAACTTACAGCACACAGGCGTACCCAATGGTTGGATCAGACAGCTCTCTGAACCACGAGCCATTGGGCCAAATGGGTTTTATACCATACTTGGTAGCCATGAGGCAGCACGACACTAGCAAGCACCCCCAGCGCTCATTCCCAGCATGGGCTAGAAGTGTTTGGTTCTCAAGCACAGCCACCTGTGAACAGACTTTGCTTCCCAGGCACATCAGAGATAAAAACTCTCCTCATTAGCAAGGAATGCTCCAAGAAGGCTGTTATCGGCCTCTTTTTTTTTACTCATCTGCACATGCTCAGAGGCTTACTAGCATGGGAATTGCACCAATAATGAACTTAAGCAAGCAATTATGGCTCTGTAGGCCCCTTTAACACTATAAATGACTTGGCTACGCTCCTGGGGCCAATACAGGCTGTGTGAGGGGAATTTCCCCCACTTAGGGATTTTTCCTAAAGTTCTTTTTTTTTTTTACTGCTGCAAACCTTGTGGTTCCCCCAATTTTGCTGATACCTTCCTGTTGTGCAAGGATGGTGCTGTTTTGCCTACATACGGAGTAGCACTCAGAGAAATACGTTTGTTAACAGTATATATAGTTCTATATGCATCTGAATTCCTCCATTATATGCTGTAAAAAGGTTGCTTTTATATTTAGTGGCAAGAGCCATGTGCTGTTCTTAATTCTAACAACATTCCCTGATCAAAAATGTTAAACTGCCCACATCTTTCATAATATTTTATGGATACCACTTGGGATTAATTTCTAAAAGAAATGTGGAAGAGCTAAAGCCAGCGGAAGCCATGCCACATCATATGACCTTGATGTCTTGGCCCCAAAGCCAGGGAACATTAGAGCCTAGGCTGGTTACAATTATAAGTATGTTCCACTTTTGAAACACTGCCCCCCGGCACTCTCCAGCTCATTTTAACCTCTATCAAGTTCTTCCATTTCCAAAGTTTGGCTACCACCGATGGGCAACCCCAATGGTTATAATTTGTTCAGTGGCATCCAAATCCATCCTTTCCTAAATACCTAAATGAGTGCTTTTTCACTATATGTGCAGCCCTCACTCAGATCATTTTTTTTATTTACTGTACTTTTAAACCACCAAATAACTGAAGTTGAACCAAGTCAAAGCAACTAAAACTAGGGATGGACGAAAGCCCCTTACCTGGTCCCGCAGCTTGCTTCGCGGTGGCGGGGAGGCTCTCCGTCCCTCCCCCTGAAATTCTGGGTGGGGTGGGAGGCGCCCCATCCCTCCCCACCAAAATTCTGGCTGAGGGGGAGGCGCCCCATACCTCCGGCCGAAATTCTGGCCGGGGGGGAGGCGCCCCGTCCCTCCGGCCACAAATCTCATCTCCTGCCGGGACGCAAATGGTGGCCGCTGTAGCTGCCGTTTGCGTCCGTGCAGTCAGCCATGATAGGCTACGTAAATGTTTATGTAGCCTATCACGGCTGACTTTGGGGGGGGGGAAGTGCGTACGCAAATGGCAGCGCCCATGGGCGCCGGCGCCGCCATTTGTGTTCCTTATTTGGTCACGTGTAGTCTACGTAAACATTTACGTAGACTACGGTGAAAATAAGGGCAACGCAACCCATGGGCGCTGCCATTTGCGTACGCGCTTCCCCCCCCCAAGTCAGCCATGATAGGCTACATAAGCATTTACGTAGCCTGTCACGGTGTTTTTTGAAAATCTAGCCGTGATAGGCTACGTAAATCTTTACGTAGCCTATCACGTTTGTTGTTGTTGGGGTTTTTTTACTTGGAAATGGCAGCGGTGGCAGCCGGTCAGAAGACCGGCCGCCACCGCACCGCCGCCGGGGGCCGCCGCTGCCAGGGACATTCAACAAAGGTAAGTCCCATCCCGGGGGTAGCGGACCGTTTCTCCACCAATTTCAGGGGGCCAAATGCGTTGGCATTCGGCCTCCCGGAGATTCGTGGAGAAATTCTCCGACATCCCTAAAAAACATCAACAAATGGAAGGCAATTTAAAGGTCCTAAAAGGTGCCAAATACACATCTCTGAGGAAGGATTTCCACAGCTTGGGTGCAACCACTAAAAAGACCCTCTCTCAGGTAGCCAGGCACGGGTGGGGGCACCTGAAGAAGAATCTTCAGAAAATATCTTAGCTGGCAGGGAGATTCCTGTGGAGGATGGCTGCCCACATATAATAAGGGGGATATAGTATAAAAATAGGATGCCATTACCATTAACAATATGGGCTCCAAGGAAGGCAGCTAATAATTATTGTTTTCATTGTCCCCAATGCCAACCTCAAACTTGTAGGGAAAACCTTTAATTAGAATCAGTGATTGATAATTCAAACAGAAACCATGAAAATAAAAAATTGTTGTTTCCTTTTAGAGAAGCTATAAAGCGAGAATTAGGGTCCTCGCGGTATTGGTATCAGTGTTCCTGTTTCTCCCTGGATGCCACTGTGCAGCTCTCATTAATGTTAATAGTCTTCACATGCATGTCAGGAAGAGTGAATAAACCACACTATGAATTTTAACAAGCGCTCATTTTCAGCCCATTCATTACTATGAAAATTTTTGAGGCCAAAATATACCAATGTTATTATGAAATACAGAACAGACTTTGAAAGCCATCACGCTCATTAGTGGCAGTGACAGAGACTCACAGATTTCCACAAGAGAAAGGGGATAAAATATTAGCAAGTAAAATACTAAAAGGCTGATGTTTGGTTCAGCCAAATTCAAATATAAGCAATCTGGATGACTCAATCTTCCCGATAAACAGATCTTACAAGAATTTAAAACAGGGCTTCACTTGAGCCAAGGCACCTCTTTTGACAATGCCAGCATCTAGCCCTGAAACATTTGCAATAATAAAGCAAAATTGGCCTCAAAACCTGTGTGGTGTGTATTTTGCTTCTCACTGTGGTGTAACCATAACCAGCCCATTCCCCATGCACAACTGGGATTGGGTGAAATGTCTGCCAAGACAGTAGAGAACAAGCTTCTACCCGGCTTGAACCCTATCATTGTCTTGTTAATCACTGTTTTTAACTAGCCAACAAGGAAGAGGTTTTGGCGGTGTGTCGTCGTTGTCCCCCATCTCAACATGGTAGAATGCTCTCCCCAGTGATCCCAGCCTGGCACCATCATTGTCATCTTTTCAACACCAGGTTAAGACTTGCCTCTGTTCCAACGCATTTGATGGCTTATGATGGGCTCTGTAATGCATCAGTTGAATTGTTTATGCTTGTCAGTGATGTTTTAGTTATTTTACAGGTGGTGGTATTTTAGTGGATAATATTTTTAGCTGTTTTAAAATTGTGTATGTGAATTTTGCTGAAAGTCACCTTGAGTCTTATTTGAGAAAGGTGTCTAAGGAATCGAATAACAACTATTATTTAAAAAGTAGAAATTTATTTATTTCCTTTAAATTCCACCTTTCCCCCAAAGTGTTCAAGGTGATATACATGGCTCACAAACACAGAGACAACTTTATTCCCACAACAACCCTGTGAGGTAGGTTAAACTGAAAGGTAGTGACTGGCCTAAGATCACCCAATGAACTTAATGGCTAAGTGGGAATTTGAACTGGGGTCTTCCTGGTCTAGTCTGGCACCAAACACTATACCACACTGGTCTCTTAAAGTTTAAACTTAATGCCACATCACAAATGCTCCATACCAAATATATCATAGTAGGTTAAATTCTATTTTCTTAACATCTTGTGTGGGACATTAAATCTGGCCATAATAAAAACCACCTTCACATGTTATACTGTGAAGAGGGCTCCATGCACTGAAGGTGCAGTGGGTCCACACCACTGTCCTTGTCCCTGACACTGATGTGCTCCACCGTGTCGTGTTGAGCATAGAAGTCTGCATCAGGGAAGCCTACAAACAAGGGAAGCCCTCTCTCATAATACTAGAACTTGGGGTCATCCCATGAAGCTGATTGGTGGGAGATTCCAGATAGATAAAAAGAAGCACTTCTCCACACAGCGTGTAGTTAAACTTTGGAATTCACTTCCACAAGATGTAATGGCTGCCAATCTGGATGGCCTTAAAATGGGATTAGACAAATTCATGGAGGAGAAGGCTATCAACTAGTCACGATGGCTATATACTAGTCCAATATCAGAAGCAGTGTGCCTCTCTCTATACCAGTTGTTGGTTAGCACAAGCAGGAGGGTGCTACTGCATTCATGCGCTGCTTGTAGGCTATGCATAAGCATGGCTGGCCACTGTGTGGACAGGACGCTGGACTAGATTGGTCTGATCCAGCATGGCTCTTAGGTCCTTAGGTGTTATATAATCACAGCAAAAGATTCCTGCCAGCAGTCTAGCTGCTGCATTTTGCACTAAATGAATTTTCTTGACACTTTTGAAAAGTAGCCTCATACAGAGTGTGTTACAGTAGTCTAACTTTATCATGCTCTTCTGCAGGAACAGGCAGTTTAAGACTTCTGAGCAAGTGCAACGTGACTGCTCACACACGTCCTACTGCGGGCTTCCCATAGGCATCTGGTTGGCCACTGTGGAAATTGAATGCTGGACTAGATGGTCTGATCCAGCATGGTTCCTGTGTTCTTATATAAGTATTATTATTAATAATAATAATAAAAGTAGATACAAATATGAAAGGCGTGGATAAAGCAGAGTTTGCTGAGTATACATAACATGCATATTTCTAATCTTTTGCTGCACCATCCAACTAAAAATCAAATTATTCATCATCAAAAACAGTCTCAGTCATCAGGACATTAAAAGCACCGAGCCATGGATTTAATGGGAGTGAAATGTTCTCATCTGAGGTCAGAGCTGGTCATAATAAATCAGTTCATTTATCTGCTGCAGTATTGAGCATAACCATAACATAGCTCAAAATGGGAGCTAACATGTAACTATGAATGAGAGTTGCATAATTTTAAAGAGAAAACACCATGGAACAGATGGCATAAGATATAAAAGAGAGGGGGCGGGGGAAAGCAGGCCTAAAAGTAATTGAAAGTCTGCTATGATTTCTTGAGCAACGTTGCTATACAAGAACACCTGTGTCATTGCTTCAGTAGAGGTATGAGGACACTAGCCTCTAATTCATGAGTCCTTCCACCCTTCCCCAACCTGGTGTCCACCCCATGTGTTGGATTACAACTTCCATCATCCCCAACCAAGTTGGAGAAGGCTCTAACAGTTTGCCCTGCATTGTGACAAGCATGGGACTGACAAAGAATTTGCTATTGCCCAATGTCTCTTGGGAGTAGGCGACTCCCATTAAATCTATTGCTCAGGGTGACAACTGTGCTTCTCATCTTATACTTAGGGATGTACGAAACCACTTACCTGTTTCGTAAGTGGCATCTGCGGTGGGGGGGGTGCTCTGTCCCTCCCCCCGGAATCCTCCCTGGCTGGCTCCGCTCCGCTGCAACTCCGCAGAGCCACTGGCTGGGTGCATCCTCAGCTGAACATCTGGCTGCGGCAAATCTGCGGACGCAAATGGTGGCCGGCGTAGTGGCCGCCATTTGCGTCCCTTCACTGAGTCATGATAGGCTACGTAAATATTTACGTAGCCTATCACAGCGAAAGCAGGGACGCAAATGGCGCAGCGGATGCCATTTGCCTTCCCGCTCTTTCCTGTGATAGGCTACGTAAATATTTATGTAGCCTATCATGGCTCAGCGAAGGGACGCAAATGGCGTCCGGTGTAGCGGCCGCCATTTGCAGCTGCAGCCCGGCAGCAGTTAGAGCCGCCACCGCCACTGAAGCCGAGCCAGGTAGGCTCTGTTTCGCGGGGCTTTCGCGGGGTGGTGGGGCGGGTTGCTCCATTCCGCCATGGATTCCGGGGGCCGAATTCACTGGAATTCGGCCTCCCTGGGATCCGTGGCAGAATTCTCTGACATCCCTACTTATACTTATGCCATGTATTTGTAAGACATTATTATGAATCTGCGCATGCTTATAGTTCAGTATTAGCATTTCAACTCCGACCGTTTGAGGGGAACAAGAATACAATGGAATGGGCCCTTATGTACACAGATACATTTCTCATTTAGTTCCTCAATTCTGAAGCCCGACAATACATACCTATTATTCAAAAATTATATTCTCTATATTATAAAGAATACCCAGCATTGATTGATAAGATCTAAAGCATGTTTTATCAAACATTGCCCCAACAGATTGAATGGGGACATACATTTGTTTTACACCTTCTATTAAATTATTGTTTTTGTGTCAGAGGAGCTCACCACCCTAAGTATAAGAGGGCTGCAAAGTTTGTCTCTCTCTTCTTCCCCCACCCCACATACAACTATGTAGATAGGACATATAAAAGGATTCATGGAAAAATGGAAATAAATAAGAAAGCGTAAATCCATACACAGTGTCACTAATATGAAAAAGACAATGTACTCAAATACATTTCAAAACTAACTTATTACTGTGACAATATTAGGGAACTGCTCTAATCAGACCTCTGGCACTCACAGAAATTCTTCAAATGAGTTTTGCAAATGAAATTTATCTTTAGTCATAGGTAATCATCAGTTCCTCCTCTGTATTAAAAAACACACACACACCACCTGATTGTTCCTGAAGTAGTTTGGGGCTTTTCCCTGAGCAATATAAAATTAGAGTTATTTTCCCTGGAAACTACTATACTAGCATAAATAGATTTATTACCAACTAATAATGAATCAGAGACCAATGAGAGTTGGAAGGCATTATGGATTTGTTTGCTGTAACTATCTTTTCTAACCCTTTATTCACCCTGCTTTGTGTGCATATTTTCATAGAATCATAGAGCTGGAAGGTACCATGGAGATCATCTAGTCCAGTCCCCTGCTCAATGAAGGCTCTGCAATGCAGGATTCAGCTACAGCATACCTGACAGATGGCTGCCTGGCCTCTGATTAAATATCTCTAGCAAAGGAGAACCCACCACCTCCCAAGGTTGCTGTATTATGGAGGAACATAGCTCTTCTTGCTTGCACTGGTTAATATTTAGATGTTTCTGTGTGCCCTGACTGATTATATGCTTATTCCCATCTACTTATCCTAGAGAAGCTGTCCAACTCTTGAACCAGTGTCTGGAGGCTGTTTTGGGGTGGATGAGAGTGAACAAACTGAACCCTAATCCAGACAAGACAGAGGCACTGTGGGCTGGGAAGCCAACTACTCTGGATGGAGGTTTACAACTGGTCTTAGATGGGGTTCAGCTCCCTCTAAAAGACCAACTGAGTAGTCTGTGAGTCCTCCTAGACTCTGCGCTAACTGGGACGCCCAGGTGGCTGTGGTGTCCAGGAGTGCATTTTCCCAGCTTAGGCTGCTATGCCAGCTGTGGCCCTACTTGTCTCCGTTATCCATGCACAGCACTAGTGACATCCAGGCCGGACTACTGTAATGCGCTGTATGTGGGGCTGCCTTTGAAGACAGAAAACTTTAGCTGGTGCAGAATGCAGCCACCCATGTGTTGGTGGGGGTAAGATTTATTGGATCATATAACACATATACTGCGCCAGCTGCACTGGTTACCATTGTGTTTCTGAGCCCAATTTAAAATGCTGGTTTTGACCTTTAAACACTTAAACAATTTGGGACCAAATTACTTGAAGGACCCCCTTCACCCATAACAGCCTGCCCACACTTTAAGATCAACAAGAGAGGGCCTTCCCATCTGCCCACCTGTGAGGGCAGTTAGGTGGGTAGCTACATGAGGGAGGGTCTTTCATTTATTTAATTTTATTTATTTAAAAGATTATTTGGCCGCCTTTCAGGGCAAAAGCCTTCCCAAGGTGGCTTTTCTGCAGTGGCCCCACACCTCTGGAATAAGTTGCCATTGAGGGTCCACCAGGGCCCATAATTGCAGGCTTTTAGGAAGGCCCTGAAAACTCTCTACTTTATTCTGGCCTTTCCCTATGTTTTATCAGACTAGTTAGGAGCTGCAGTTGTGTCTTGTAGGCTTCTGCTTTTATGCTGGTGTTTGTTGTTTTTTAAAATGTCTGCCGCTGTTGTCTTTTTTATCATTTTTTATTTTATCGTTTTATATGAATTTTATTGCTGTACACTGGGAGGGCTTCTGCCCTGAAAGGTGGCCAAGAAATGTTTTAAATAAATAAATAAACAAAAAACAAACATTTAAAGTAATGTCTGTATTGGCCCTTGGGCCAACTTTAATAGGATTTCACTGCTAGTAAGGGCCAAAGCAGATATTACTTTAAATCAGTATTTAACAGCTACGTCTTTTTCTCATTTTTACTCTGGAATAGATGCTGGTCCCCCTGATCTGGATCTTAAACTCTACCACCCATGATTGGATGTGGATCACATACAGCCCTGCACCTACTCTAGAGTAGAAATGGGGGTGGGGAGAGATGTAGCTGTTACATACGGATTTAAAGCAATGTCCGTTTGGGCCCTTAGTGCTTTAGGATTGCAGCCCAATGTCAGATAGATGTGAGATCACAACTAGAAGCCTACTTGAGCCTTTTTATGGTCTTCTTATCTTACTGAGTTTGAGACTCATGAGGCCAATAGGCAATATTTTTCCATTTACCAAAGGACATTCTTTAACCTATATATCTTGTATAATTTATTTCTGGGAGGGTTTTGTAAGCTGCTCTGTCTATTAATTTTAACAAAAGAACAGGGTAGAAGATGTGTTAAATAAAACAATAACATAATGTTATCTGACATGGACCTGCTTCACACAATCAAAACAACCCACCAGGAGTTGTTTAAGCCATGGTGAGCTGGCCAGGATTTTGCATATTCAACCCCCAATCAGACTGTCGTTGCATGCGAACCCAGCCACCATAGGTTATGCAAGGGTTAAACAACCTGTTGTCTGTTGTAGAGTTATATGAGGGTTGTTTAACCCTTGCATAATCCACGGTGGCCAGGTTTGGACACAATGACAACCCCCAGTCAGGGGTTGAACATGCAAAATGCTGGCCAGCACACAGTATGGCTCACCATGCCTTAAACAACCTACGGTGAGTTGTTTGATTGTGCAAACCAGTGGTGTCTGTCCTATTGGCCACGAAAAAGGCATCTATATCTATATGCCCGCAATAATGTACAAGTTGTATGTTTATCTTATTTACTTTTTCTTTTCAGAGACTGCATCAAACAAAACAATTCCTAGCACAACCGCCTACAATATCAATGACAAGTTAAGTTTGTCTTAATCGTCATAAATAAACAATAGCATGTTTATTGATATCCACCTACTCCAATCCTCAGTTACTACAGATTCCTATGCATAGCAACTGTAGGAAAGATATTAAACTTGTTCTATGTTAATTTCAATACCAAAATTTAAAGTTACTGTTTTAAAACTCTGGCAGAGAGCTGGTATTATGTGAAATTAACATACCATACCTGTTTTCATGTATATTTATTACACATACAAAATCTAGTTATTCAGCACCATAGGAACTATATATGAATACCCATCACAAAGACTCAGTGTATAAAACAAAAAAAAGTTAAATTCAGCATGCAATGGCCTTTTGTTGTTGTTGCAAGTTTTACTCTTTGAATTATAAATACAGCTAATAAAATTTGCTACCACAGAAAAGAGACAGGGAAAAAGCCAGGTATAATGTGGCATCTGATGTCATATCAACACATACTGGGTAAAGATGTGTGTGATACAACTGAAAAAGAAAAATTCCCAATGATATATTATTCTAAAACCATAGAATTACTATCCATGTCATGCACATTAAATCGGTGAGAGTTATTAGTATTTTAGGGCTAAACAATATGAAATTATAACATGTCGAAAATGAACAGAAACAAAATTGTACCTTTCCCAAATTGCTATTCATAATTCAACTAGACATTCAACTTTTCATTCCACCAATACATTCCTCTGAAGCAATCTTGCAATCAAATCCTCTAATGAGCATAATTAAGCATGTAATTGTTTTTGACTACAAAAAAGGCAAGTTGGGGAAAAAAAACTTTACAAAATTGTTCATTTTACATTTCCATTCATTTTTGCAGGACAGAACTTACTATTAAATCAGAGGAAGCTTCCTCAATTAAAAAAAGAAGTCAAATGTCCCTTGTTCCAACCATAAAAGGAAGTGGAATGAGGAGCAGTTCTGAAAGCATAATAAGCATTTTTGCCCTGTCTGTTCTTTTCAGTAATACAGGGAGCATGCACTTGCTGATCACGAATGGCAAATATCCTAGATGCAAGTCTCTAATCTGCTAGAAAGATATCATTTATTTCTGATCTACACGCCTCCTGTAATGTTGCAGCAGATAATGGTTAGAATGAAAGGAAAGGGGGAAATTGCAGGGCAGATGTGGGCTGTACATCAATATAAAGTATTTTGTGATTATTGGAGTGAGAAATAAGAAATAAGTTATAACTTATGCCTTGGCAATGTCTGTTACGTAAAAGGAATATATTAGTGCACATAGGAAAGACAGGCACTCCCCATTAAACAAAAAAGACCCCAAAAGGCAGACCTAAAACATACAGGATGTCCTAGAAAATAATGTACAATAAAGACAACGGATGCACCTTTTTCAGTTTAATTTAAAAATAGAACGTTGTTGTTCAGTCGTTAAGTTGTGTCCAACTCTTCGTGACCCCATGGACCATAGCACGCCAGACCTTCCTGTCCTCTGCTCTCTCCCGGAGTGTGCTCAAGTTCATATTCATTGCATCAGTGATGCTATCTAGCCATCTCATCCTCTGCCGTCCCTTTCTCCTTTTGCCTTCAATCTTTCCCAGCATCAGGTTTTTTTCCAGGGAGTTTTCTCTTCGCATTAGGTGGCCAAAATATTTGAGCTTCAGCTTCAGCATCTGTCCTTCCAATGAGCACTCAGGGTTGATTTCCTTTAGGATTGACTGATTTGACCTCCTTGCAGTCCAGGGGACTCGTAAGAGTCTTCTCCAGCACCACAGTTCGAAAGCATCAATTCTTCGGCGCTCAGCCTTCCTTATAGTCCAGCTCTCACAGCCATAGGTTGCTCCTGGGAAAACCATAGCTTTGATTTTACGGACCTTTGTCAGCAAGGTGATGTCTCTGCTTTTTACTATGCTCTCTAGGACATATGCTGTTGTCCCAGGGAGCAAGCGTCTTTTAATTTCATGGCTACAGTCATAGTCTGCGGTGATCTTGGAGCCCAAGAAAATAAAATCTGTCACTGTTTCCATTTCTTCCCCTTCTATATGCCAGGAAGTGATGGGGCCAGATGCCATGATCTTCGTTTTTTTAATGTTGAGTTTCAAACCAGCTTTTGCACTCTCCACATTTTTGCACCTTCAACAAGAGGCTCTTTAGATCTTCTTCGCTTTCTGCCATTAGGGTGGTATTGTCTGCGTATCTGAGGTTGTACAAATACTATTGTTTCAAGAGATTTAAAATTACAATAATCGGTCATTGGCCACATCTGGATATAATGCTGAACCAGAGAGTAGTACAGCTCTTCCCAATCTGCTGCCTTCCAGATGTGTCAGAAAACAACTCTCACAACCCTCAGCCAGCTTGGGTGTCGCTATGCTGGCTGAGGATTGTGGGATTGTAGGCTAACACATCAGGAAGGCAACAGGTTGAGGAAGGCTGCAATAGGGGTAGAATTTACCCCCAAAGCCATAAGAATAAAAACATTGATTTTTCTCTAAATTAAGGAGGAAGGCCTGTGAAACACCACATGGTACTTCACACCTCTTCATGGTTGAGGACTACCTGGAACATGGAGTTGTGCACAATTGACACAAAAAATTTCCCCAGTGCTGTTGGGCTGTGTTTGACCCCCTCCTGTCAACAGAGAGTTAAATGTTTAAATCAACGTTTTTAAAAACCCAGTAACTTCAATATCTAAAGCAGGGGTAGGCAGTGTAGCACATCTGTCATTGGGGGGGCAAAGGCACATCTGTTGAGCAGTCATTTGGGCCCATGGCCATTTTTCGAGATCCTTTCTTCCTCCTCCGGAATTCCTTTGCCATCACCTCTCCTTTCTCCTTCTCCTCTTCCTCCTCCTCCTCCCTACCGCCTACTGATACTTTCCTTTCCTATCATCACCACCTCTGGATTTCCTCCTCCCACCACCAGATCCCCACCCCCAGTCCTTCCTGCTATTGCTGCACTTCCTCCCTCGCCTTCACCTCTGTGCTTCTCGGCACAGCCCTTTCGGTGGGAGACTGATCCCTGCCACCGCCACTTGCTGAAGAAAGTTCACCATGGGGCTATCCTTCAACAGTGTCCAGAAGCTTCAATCAGTGCAAAATGCAGCAGCTGCCTGCTACCGTTCACAGAATTGTGATCATATTGCCACAGTACTGGAACCACTGATTGCCAATGGTTTTCCGGGCTCAGCACAAGGTGTTGTAGTTAACCTTTGAAGCTCTAAATGGGTTAGCACCCAGCTATCTGAGGGGCACCTCTCTCAGTATGAACCTGCTCATTTATTAAGGTCAGCAGGAGAGGCTCTTTTGAATACACCCTCGCTTGCAGAGGCCCATTTGTTGGGCACACAGGAAATGGCTTTCTCTTGTGTTGCTCCTAAACTCTGTAATGTGCTCCCCGTGGAGTTGCGAACTTGCGACTAGAGATGGAGCGGGCACCCGACTCGGTCCAGGCGTCAGCTAGACTCCTCTGTGCTCACACCTCTGGGCTGTGCCTGCCAAGCTGCTGCCCCCACTTACCCGCCCCCTCTGCTCACCAAGCCACCCTGAGCCATTCTCAAGCTCCCATCATTCCCGTGATCACCATTTTGCGAAAAAAGGCACCTCGGGAACTTCCATAAATGGGCCACTTTTGCCTGTAATATTGTGTAGATGCGGACTTTACAGCCACTATGCGTGCAATATTAGATTTACGGAAGTTCCCGAGGCACCATTTTTTCTGCAAAATGGTGACTGCAGGAATGATGGATGCTCAAGGACAGCTCAGGGTAGGTGAGGGCAGCTTGGCAAGCACGGGGGGCATGCAAGTGGGTCTGAGGGCATGACAGTGGGGGCAGCAGCCTTGTGGGCATCTGGAGGACCCAGATGGGGGGGCATCCGTCATCTCTAGTTGCAACTGGTCCCCACTCTCTCTGCATTCAGGAAGGGGCTCAAGAAACATCTTTTTAACTTGGCGCTTTTAAGTTGTTGGTATGATTTTACTGTTGCTTTTTATTTTTTACTATGTTTCTCTTTGACTACAGTTTTAATGTTTTGAACTTTGGCTGCTTCAGAAAAGGTGGTATAGCAATACAATACAATACAATACAATACAATCACAGAAGCTTACACAGTACACACTGCTCCTCAAAACTCCATAGGTGTGAGAATAAGCCCGGCCATGTCCACAAGGTTACCTGACATTCAACTGTTCTCTTCAACCTGTTTTTCAGCAAGTTGAGGGACACGATGAAGAGCAGAGTGAGGCCTGGCTCAACAGGCCTTAAGAGTCAGCCCAACTACCAATTTATAACATTGTATATCCCAGAGGGCAGCTGGCACTGCATCAGTTCATACAGTCACAGGAGCCACAGGTGAAAAAACATGGTGATAGAGTAGTATGAACCCCTGTCTTCCTCCCCACAGAACACCCAACTGCCTGGAGGTTTCATCCACATGATATCTTCACCACCACCACCTTTTGGGGGTGGGAGGATAAATCAAATGAATGGGGAACAGCACATCTGAACATTTGCATGGAGAACCCAGTAGATTCACACTGTTCATCCACCATGCCATTTCAGCATGTAGTGGTATGAGGGGCAATGGCATGCTGCTAACACTGCATGATTTGACCAGTGTACAAGGGTGAGCAATTTAAACATTAAGAAGTAATCACCACGATGGACAAGGGTTTATCCGCATCAGCCGTGGGCATACTGTACAAGTATGTCTGAGCTAGCCCTGGGTGTACAGAATCACTTCACTTTACATTCCACTCACTTGAAGGGTCACCAGAAAAGCTCTAGTTTGCCTTCATACAGGGGATCAAGAAAGCCTAATCCAGCAATGCCTATCATAGTTTGATCTTTGAGATCAACATCCATGAGCAAAGAGGATCACTAACATCAATGAAGCTAACTTGTTCCTTTCACCATTATTCTCAACTGAGTTCTAAATATTTCTTCACAGCTTGTCTTGCAGCCTTTATAAAGAGGTTGTTTGTTTTATCTGCACTTAGAAGAGTTCTATACACAGAAAATACATATTGTAATCCCATTGCAGGAACAGGGTTATGAATATAACAAAATAAGCCCAGAACTAAAAGCATAAATTAAGACAACAGCCAAAGATTAGAAAATATCATGGTAAAGACCAAATAATGCATATGTATCATGTGCAGGCTACCTAAATACTTGCAGAGTAAGACATGCCTTACGTTTCAGGACCACCTTTCTAAAGTTGGACAAAAATAGTGATCAACCATAATAAAATATTTGATCAAACACAATCAAATGTGCACGCACACACGCACACACACTGAGCAAAGGGCTGGATGTGCCCAATCTCATCTGATCTCATAAACTAAGCAGGTTCAGCCCTGGTTAGTACTTGGATGGGGGCCGCCTGGGAATCAGGCTTCCTGCATTCAGCAGGGGGTTGGACTCGATGGTCTTGTAGGCCCCTTCCAACCCTATGATTCTATGTACCTACTTCAGTGCCACTGACACTACTGATTGTAGTTAACATTGAAAAAATACTAAATGACCTTGCCCAGTGGGCGTATGATAGAAAGGTTGAAGGGGGGAACTGGAAGCAGGGACTTGATATTCTTTCATTATCAGTTGACAAAAAGAAAAACCACCTGATGGGCTCTGCGCATATCTGTTTATGCCATTCTTATATGAAAAACGGAAAGAATCTTTGTTCATCTATCCCATCGTTTCAGTGAATGGTCTAATAATAGCATGATGTAGCTCACGACACTCCTACTTCATTGCCATGAGATCCTGCAGAGTGGTTTTTCTTCAAGGTCAACTCAAGCCAAGAGTTTCACCAGCTACAAACTGCCAGCCAGGCTGAGACAAGAGCAGCATTAAGCACGCGCAAGTGCGCGTACACACACAATGAATCAATCCTGATTTGCATTCCTGACTCGCATTGTCCTCCTTTTCTCGCTCGGTCCTGATGAGCAACTAAACGTCCAGAAACAATGCGGCCATGAGTTTAGACCAGGAAGAACAGAAACTCAGGTCCAGCCAAATATGGGTGGCCTGCCTTGGATCCCGGTCCGGCCTTCCAGGGTCCCCTAAACAGCCATTTCCCCTTCCCCTGGCCCCACCCCCTTTCCCCCAACCACTGATCATTTGGGGGATTACCCACATTTGCGCAGTTCCCCCCACCCCATTCTATAAGGTTATTCTTTATACTGATGATCTTTTATTGTTTATCTCTGAACTCCAGTCATCTGTTCCAGTTCTGGTGCAGTTGATTAATACTTTGGATAATTTGTCTCGCTGTTCAATTAATTGGTCAAAATCTGTCAGGATTGATTCTGGGCGCAGGGAGACAGTTAGCCGCTCAGATTCAGAAGAGGAGCTGCCAGAACTGGGGGAGGCTTTTTCACAAACCAGTTCAGATATGGGTAGGCATGCTTCTCAGATTACCAACTCCCAGATGACCAGGCATGAAGCTTCCCCCTCACCCACCCTCTGTGAGAAGCCGCAAGCAGCAGGAGGAGGGGTTTGAGGACTGTGACCTAAGAGACACGAGGCGGCGACGCAGAGCTAAGAGGGAAGCATCAGGGGCGGAGCTTAGATGGTCGAACCAGTGAGCAATGAGTGAGAGGCTACGCAGGGAAGCAGCATGCAAGGGCGGGACCTCCCTCCCTAAGTTAGCCTAGCCAGGTAGCCGCCCTTTCAGCCAGAGAGTCTCTGAGGATTTGTATCTATAATAAACCTGTGAATAATGAATTAAAGGCATGAGACTGAAGCCTCTCCTTTTGTGTGTTTGTGAGTGCTTAAGGAAAGAGGGGGCCAAGGGAATCGTGACAAAATCTGAACTGATGCCAAATGAAGATATTAAATTTTGTAGTGTATTACTTGATTAGCAATTTCTATGATGTCCAGATGTTATTACATATTTGAGAATACTTATTCCCAGAGACATATTTCAAGTGATCAAACTTAATCTGAATAAATTGATTAATGAGATCTCTCAGGACTTAGATAGACGGGTATCATTAAAGCTGGCTTTGTAGGGAAAAGTAAATGCACTCCAGATAAATACCATACCTTGGATTGTTCATGTTATATGTAGGATTCCTCTATCTATAGCTGGCAAATATTTTCAAAAAATCAGTGCTTTGCTCAGTAAATTGGGGGAGGGGGGGTCCTCTCCACTATAATTAACTTTGAAAAAGGATACAACTTCCAATTAAAGAACGTGGGTTTGGTTTTCCAGATTTTGCTTTATTTCATCAGGCTTATTTGTTGACTTGAACTAAATTTTGGTCTTTTCCATTTAGATCAGGTTTTCTACCTTGGTCAGTTTTGGAATCTTCTTGTTTGTACCCTCTCTCTAAATGGATTGCATTGAGTTCTAAGCATATTAGAATAGATACAGTTCCTCCCACAGTTATGGCTGTTAGAGATGTATGGTATATGTCACATCAATTACATTTTGATCCATTTTCTCATGCTAATTTGATGCTATGGGGAAATCTAGATTTAAAAAATAAGAAAATATTTTTGTGGCAGACATCTAGCCACATTTTTCATTCATTTTTCTTTTGTCTGTTGAAATGTAAAAAAAAAAGGTGGGGGTAAAAGAATCACTGGGCATCACAGCAAAATCCATCCACTAGGGCCCAAACTAAATATTATGGAAATTGCACTGAGTCCCACCAACCTGCAACTCTCCACCTACTGAGTAGGGGAAAAACAGAGTAACATGACATAATCATATTAGCATTTCCCCATCCTCATACTTCATTGGCCTCCACTCAAGGGGGATGAAATGAGGGCTGGATCAACACTTAATGCCTTTTTTCGCTTCCAATGAGGTTTCACCACCTGCCTTTCACACTGCGCAGTAGCCGCCTCGAATTGGAACCGGAATTTCCCACTTCCATGCTCCCGCTTTCAATACCCTAATATCCCAGCATTTCCCCTTAATGTGCTCTGATTTTCCGCCTTCACTACCATATCCAGTTGTAGTCCCCTCCCCCGCCTGTCCATATGCAGCGGTGTTTGTATTTCCCTCCTGTCCAATCACAGCTCTCGACGGCCCCATGTCTTCTTCCGGCTACCGATCACATAGCTTCCTCAGCAGCCCCCGTTTCCTCCGCAACAAGCAAAGGGCTGGACATGCGCGCGCTTGTCTGATCTCGGAAGCTAAGCGGGGTCGGTCCCACTCAGTGCTTGGATGGGGGACTGCCTGGGAATCAGGCTTCCTGGACTGAGCAGGGGGTTGTTCTATCCTTTCAAATGAGATTAAGTTTTACCCCCTCCTATCCCCTGCTCTGGATGTTGTGTTTTTTTTAATTAAGGCGTTATCCTCACAGAATCGGGGCTTCTCCGCTATGTTTTTTTTTTTCTAATTCAGGCATGATCTTTGAAGCTTCGAAGTTGTGATCTGATAAAGCACTGCAACGGGGAAAATGGGTGAGTGTGAATAATCACGTTTTAATGCAAGAGCGTTTAACCCAACAGGACACTGAATTCATTGCGATGGCGGGCGCAATGTAGATCAGTCCGAGGACACAATACAAGTTGTTTTCCGCTATGGTGGTAAAGGATCATTTGGGCCTTACCGTCAACAAAATGAAGAGAATAGGAAGAGGTAGATGGGATGAATAGGAACATGGGAAGCTATTTTATTCCAAGCAAGACCACAGGTCCATCTAGCTCTATATTGTCTACACTGACTGGCAGAAACCCTGAAGGGTTTCAGGCAGGGGTCTTTCCCGGCCCTACCTGAAGATGCCAGGGACTGAATCTGGAACTTTATGTGTGCAAAGCAGGTGCTCCACCACTGAACACTTGCCCAATAACAAGATGAAGAGGGAAGAGTTTCTTTGGAGACAGGAATGAAATATAACCTACACATTATAAATTTTTAAAATTATTCTCTTACCCCAGCAGAATAGTACCATGGCTCCAGTGTAAAGTTCATATAAAATACTCTATGAACTTAGGAGGACAAACATTAAGCATCCCTCTTTAGCCCGCATCTGGGTTGGCTTAAGACCAACTGATGTGACCAAGGCTGCCTTAGCTATCAGGACACTGATGCTTAAGGTTGTGATCCTAAACACACTTAATCAGGGACTTACTTCCATAACAGGATTTACTTCTGAGTAAATACGCATAGGACTGTACTACACTTTACAGTTAAATATAAATAAAAAAGCAACCTATTTGGCAAAATAATTCAGTCGTCTTACTTCTAGAAGGCACTAATTCAATACCTGCGTCATATAATCAGCAGTCATGTAGATTCGGAAGCTTGATTTAACATAGAAATAATGATGAGATAAAAGAGATCTTTTGAATGAAATCAAAGCGAGAAGCAATCATTATGTGTAATCATTATCACAATTCAATGACATTTTGTGCCAGAAAAAGGCTAGGAGCCAGTATGACGATATCTAATTTCCTCTTCTTATTTTATCATTCACAAAATTAGGGCTTGTACCTTTAGCAGGTCCAGGTGGTGTAAATGAATAATCTGGAGCGTTTAATTTTGGCAGCACAAAGGGAAAATAAGTAGCCACCTCTCAATTATATTTATTTTTTAAAATCCCATTCTCCTAAAACGAGAACATGGCCAAAACTTTCACCATTGTCAGATATGCAGACAGATGAACTTGCAGTAGATTAAGTAAGTGAAGATGTAGGCCAGTAGCATGAACTTAATTCCTATGGGGTGTCACAGTCACATTGATCGCATGGTGCCTTGGATCTCAAAACAGATGCAGTTGTGCTGTGAAGCCCAAATCTAATGTAATCACAGCAGCAACAGCTCCAACAGGAAACCTCCTAGATTGAAGGTACTTCCTGGACCTCCTCATCTGCTACATTCACAAACATCTGACTGGCAAATCCTCACACCAGCCCTCTCCAAATGTTTTGTCCCTTCTACCGTGTTTGTCAGGATTGCAAAGCATACCTATTAGTTTCAATGAGCTCCACCTCTGTTGTGCTTCAGCCTCCTGCCTATATGCAGTGGGGCAAACCTTTCCTCAGGACCTTCCAAAGGTGTGAATCTCTTGTTTAAACTGAATTTAAATACATTCAGTTGGAAGCAGCATCACAAACTTCTAGCAGAGAGACAGTAAAGTAAGGCAATAAACTATTTGTGGGGAAAGGGGTCCCTGCCTCATTCCTTTAGTGGTTGGCTCTCCCAACAAAACTCACATTCCTGCTTGCTACAGGAGGCCAGACTCCAGTTCAACATTGCTGCTTGTGGGATACAGTGCCAGCTCCAGGTTTTGAGGGGCCCTTGGGCAAAATGCCCTAAGTGAGCCCACCTCTTCCTCGCTTCTGTCCTTGTTGCTCATTCATCTATCTATCCTCATCCTCTGGGCCCAGTCTATACAACCAGAGGAAAAGGACAAGGCAAGGATTCCGCTCTCTCTCCTCACTTTTGTATGGCCAGAGAGGGCAGGTGAACAGCAAGCAACAGCAAAGAGGAGTGGCAGCAGCAGGGCCAAGGTATTTCAGGTGTTGGTAGTGGAGCCCCTACTACTACATGGGCCTCAACAGGCGCCCAATGATGCCCATCTCTACATCAGCCCTGGTGGGATATATGAAAACTTAATTAATAATATTCTCCAATACCATTCCTAATTGGGATATTGTGGTGTGGAAGGCTAGGAACCAAAGATGTTTGCATGGTGTGCATATTTGAGAGAACATAAATACACATTACTGAAGATATTGTCATGTGGCTAAATCTCTGTATGAATTCAGACCAAATAAAAATGGAGAAGAGGCAGAAAATTGGTCTAGTGATAATTTCCAAATTTCAATATTTACAGGATGAATATAGAATCTGTTACTGCCAATTCTCTCAGGACTTTTGTAAGAATTAAAATTCAGCAAAGGCGTCATTCAAATTATGTGCATTAATCACAATTACAACCATTCATTAAACATGTTTTGCATTTTAAAAGAACAAGGGAATAATTTGTATCAAAATGGGTAACCCGTAATCTCTACTTTGAGAGCAGATCCACTACTTTTTACCACCAAGCGTGCAAGGCCTTGTGCTTGCAAAAGCAGGCACAGCTCAGGTGGGCAGTGTGTTTCTCAATCAAAGCAACATACGCATATTTACTTCAGCTTGCAGATGTCACTGGCTATCCATTTCTGAACACAGACATTGATAGCTATCTGCCTGATCTGTGTGCCACCGGTTCTGAGCATGGAACCGCTTGCACATAATGCTTTCGGCAGGTCAGTATTTCTCAGCATCCACAAGCAGGGCCAGCCCTAGCATTAGGAAGAGTGAGACAGCCACCATAGATGGTGGATGCTGGAGACAAGGGAAAGGAGTGGTGCTGAGGTGTCAGAAGACAGAGCTCTGTGTGCGCCATGCAGTCTCTTCTGCATCCCCTAAGCTACCCTACTATCCTCAGGGGTAGCAGTGGTGGTGAGCACTGTCCTGTCACCAATGTTGAAGTAAAATTCAGCTGACAGTCCAGTCTGCTTCTGTACATGGAATGAAGGGGAGGGGGCCCTGTCTTATCCTCCGCATCAGGTACCACAGGACCTTGGGCTGTCCCTGCCAACAAGCCCAGTGTTTGAGATGGCATAAGGAAAAGCAAATGCCTAACAAAATGAGGAAAACACACATCATTATTATCATTATTTATATCAGGAATTAGACAAAAAAAATATCTGCCTGGGAAAGATAAGAAGCAGAAGCACTTTCATTACAGGCATTGAGAGGATGAACAACACACTTGAGGGACTAGGATAGAGACAATGACTGGGTTCGCACGAGCACAGGGGTAAAAGAAGCCATCATGGCTTCTCCCCCTACCCCTGCACATGCTGCGCACACGTCAGGTGTTTACATAATTACCTGTGCTGCAGCATGGGTTGGTGAGTCATACGAACCTGGAGCACAGGTGTGGCTTCATACCCACCCTGCAACCCCTACCACACATTGTGGGTTGAAGGGTGGGTACGAGCTATCCCGGAGCACCGCACACGGGGTTCGCACATCATACCAACCCGCACTGCTGTGTGGGGAATTATGTAAACAACTGGCACAGGTGGGGGGAGCCACAATGGCTTCTTTTCCCTCTGCAGTCATGAGAACCTGGCCAATGTGTCACGATCAGTGCAAGAGATAGACTAGATGACTTGGGAAAACATTTCTAAACTGAAGTGGGGGAAGCAAGGACTTAATTCTCTTTTTCCTAAATTCCCCCATTACCTATTTCTTATTGCTCCTCATCTTCTATGTGAAATATTTCAAATGTCCCCACCTCACTAATAAGTATAAATGTGTTTATCTGATTTTTAAAAAACGTTCTTCGGAAACACATACAGAAAAATGAACTTTAAAGTCAGATTTCTACAGGAAAATATTTGTCTGTAAGCTGCCATCTTTGCTCATATATAGACAAGGTGTAATTTTGTGTGTGAATGGATGAGAATTAGTTTATTCTAAAACTCCCATCAGATAACCTAAAATAAAAAAATTTAAAACACCAACGGTTCTAGACTTTTTGTTCCAATTACACATCAAAGAGCATCAGCGATGGGACCAATTTCTTTTTTAAGGTACAGTTTGCTTTCAGACACATGCACACTTTGGCAGACTTTTGCACCTATATTGCTTCAGTCAAAAGAAACTCACAATGCATCTGCTTTGAGGTATATTACAGATCATGTAAATAATGAATTCAATTTGTAGATCATGTAGATTGTGAAATCATTTAGCAGATCATGAAAGCATTTCATTTAGAACACCTTCAGCTTTACTGGCTGGAGAAGGCCTGAAGTGGAATTTAGCAAACAGTCGAGGATTTTATGTTCTCTTCAGACAATTATTGCACCTGAAAGTTGGCTTCACATATCCTTGCTGTTCTGTTTGACTGTCAAAAAATGCCCTTCTCTTCAGCTGAAGTCACTTCAGGGGTGTATTTGAAATCTTGCATTTAACTGCACAAATAATTGATCTGCAACATGAATGTGAACCACACAAAACAGATGTTTATTTGTTTGTCTTAGAGCAAGACAGTAAACATATGGTGGCTGCAGGGCCCACGCAGTGCAATGTGAATTTTTTGTCACTGAAATGAATGGGGAAGTCACATTTCATGTGAACTGGGGTACTAGCATCTAGCTAGCAGCTACCTTTGTCGGGCACAATTTGTCGCCACATATTACGTTGCTGGTTTTGTGAGGTTCATATCAGAATGTCGTTCGGAATTACACATGGCAGGAAACTGTTCAATGACAACACAGAGAATCCTACTATCCTTTGAGCCAGGACTAAGTTTAAACTTTAAAATGCATTACAATTTGCAGGTAAATAATACAGAGCACTTTTCTCAAAACAATCATATGAGTGGGAGCTCATCTTCGTTCAGGTGCAAAAAACAAAATTATTTGTCCAGTAGCCTCAGCTGGATTCACATCTGATAATTTCCCCCTATCATAAGTGAAACTTTAGAGCCACAGAGATAGGAAGAAAGATGTCTAAAGCAGCCTTACCAAACCTGGTGCCCTCCAGATGTTTTTGATTACAATTCCCAGCATTCCTGACCATTAGTCATGCTGGTTGGGGCTGATGGAAGTGGAAGTCCAAAACACCTTGAGAGCACCAGGTTGGGGAAGGCCTACAATCATACAAACCTGCCTTGGCCTTACTATTGGCCTCAAAGGCTCTGTTCTCTGGTGTCCCAGGAAAGATCAGGTTGTCAGGTACCAGAGACAGTGCCTTCTCAATGGTGTCCCCACATCTCCCTCCCAAAGAACTCTGGGTGCTTCCAAATGGATGGCTCCTAACACTACCAATCAAAAGACATTGTGCAGCTATTCTGACTTTTCCTCTTTAACAGATTTTCTGTGAGAAGAAAAAAAGGTGGAGGAAGCAGTGGGAAAACATGGGCGGGGAAGACAATGATGTCTGGACCCCCTATAAAATTCTTTGAATGAGACAGGGCGATTTTACGATAAAAGCCTTGTCTGGATGTACCTTTCATTAGGCCACCTTTCTGGTTGCTTTTAAATGGGCTCTAAGACTCCTTTGTTTTATTTTGCCTTTCCTGATTAATTTCTTTCGTGTTATTTTTTCCGGACTGACTTTTTATGCTGGCTTCGTCATGTTGATTTTGTTCATTTTTTTACATTTGTAGTTTGAATATATTCTATCAATTGCTGGAAGCCGATGGGTGAGGACACTGTCCTAAAAGACAGGCTACAAATAAATAAATAAATAAATAAAATATCTAACTACCAGGAATACTTCAGCTATGATATGCCTTGGGGCAAGGCGTTGGCTTCAATGGCCTGCAGGGGTCTCTTCCAACTCTTTAATTCTACAAAAGGCCAAAAATCTCCTCCATTCTGCGTTTCCGTTGTCAAACACCATATTGGCCTCCTCAAAAATGTCATTGGCCAATTGTGGAGAAAAGTAATTAGTTGCACTCCACTTCCTGCTAATTATTGAGTGTATAATCTGCCAAATGATGTACAAGCTCTTGTTGACTGTGGCCTACTGCCTCCCTTTGCTATCACAGACATACTCACAGGCAGGCAGCGAATGGCTTACCAGTGACAGCTGGCAAACCAGCCTCTGGGAATAAAACATTTTAGCACTTCATAAATTTCTAACAAGGTTTCAAATTGATGCAGTTTTCCTCCTCTCAGCTCCGCCAGCCTAGCAAAAGGGGTAAAAAACGCTAATTAAATCTACAGCAAAGAAAAAGAAAAAAAAACCAAGTGTGTGATTGGTAAGATAGTTCATTACTTTTAATAAGTAGCAATTAGATCACAACTCCAAAGAAAGTTGGGAGCTTCCTACCCCCCAAATATCAGGAGTGGAAAAGCCCATATAGATTATTACATCCTGTCACACTATATCTCATGAACAAACTCACTTTTAAAAAGGCAGCCACATAATATTCTTAAAACTTAATGGAAGTTGAAGTACACCAGACTTAAGACTTTAAAGAAATGCAAAGCACAGTCAAGCATTGATGTTTCAGACAGAACCTCAGGGTTTAGAATAGAAGGATTCAAAATTTCTCTAATATAGGGTATATTTTAATATTGCATTTTACACTTCTAAAATTCTGTAAGCCACCCAGGGAACATATGTTACTGGGCAGCCATACAAATAAAGCTAAACAAAGAATTAAAAAATTAAGCTGCTTTTTGGATAGAACAGTGTACTGCCATATACACAAGAGAATAGTTATAGTTCTTCAAGGTGAAAGGAAATCTCATTTGGATTACTGCAAAGCACTCTATGTGGGGCTTCTCTTGAAAAGCACTTGGCATCTTCAGCAGGTTCAGAATGCTGCAGCCACAGTGTTGACCAGGGCCAGTTATAGAGGTGACCCCTACATTACAGCAACTTCATTGGCTACCAGTTTGTTTCCACATACTGTTCAAAGCACTACTCATTACTTGTTAAGCCTTAAATACCTTGGGGCCAGGTGACTTGAAGGACTGCCTACTTCTACTGTATATGAAACTGTGCCTGAGTCTTAAGACCTTGGTACCAGAGGAGCACCAGATATGATCTTGCTAATATCTGGTGCTCATTCGGACTCAAGAGAGGGCCTTCTCAGTGGCCATGCACAGGCTCTGGAACTCCCAAGGAAGGTCCATCTAGTCCCTTCTCTGAAAATCTTCCACCAACAGTAAAGACCTTTTAGGCAGAGGGGCCCTTGGCCTGTGTGTCTGGCTGCTTGTTTTGCATACATTTTAATTAGCTATGTTTTTTATTGATTGGTTTTATCTCCTTTTATTTTTTTTTGTACATTGTAATTCTTTTTTGGTTTTATTTTATTACTTTATCTTTTTTTAAACACTATCATTGGTAGCTGCCTTGGGCACTGTCTGGAAAGATGAGAAATAAATCTAAATAAATAAAATGTTACAATGAACACAGGGCTGCTGCTGAAAATGGAAACTATGCATCAGGTTCATCCCTCCCCCTTTGAAATGGTAAAGCCTACCAGTGTCCTGACTTCATCAAGATGTAAGTATATCCACCTCCACCAGGCAGCACACAGCATGACAACATCAGGACACAGGCCATGTTTCTTTTAATTAGTCCCATCTCAGGACTGGTTCAAATGACCTGCTTGCTGGTTGCCACTTGACAGTGCAATCCTATACATGTATATGCAGAAATAAGTCCTAGTGCGTTCAACAGAATCCACTCCCAGACAAGTGTGTACAGGACTGCTGCCTAAAAGCCATTGCCCATGCTGGTGATTCCTATGCAGTTAAGTAGGATCCTCTCTCCCACATGTCAGTCCAGTCATGGCCAGCTTTAGCACACTGGTGCCACCACGGCTCTGGGGACAGTCGATACTGATGGGTAAAGTTGCATGTGATTTGGCTGGTGTACAAGGGAGAGGAGTTAAAACATTATTTCCTGCATATTGATTCCAAGCCAGTGTGGTGTAGTGGCTAGAGTGTTGGACTGGGAGCCAGGAGATCTGGGTTCTAGTCCCCACTTGGCCATGGAAGCTCACTGGGTGACTTTGGGCCAGCCACACACTCTCAGCCCAACCTACCTCACAGGGTTGTTGTTGTGAGGATAAAATGGAGAGGAGGAGGATAATGTAAGCCGCCTTGGGTTCCTTGCAAGAGGAAAAAAGGCGGGATATAAATGCAATTAATAAATAATAAATAATAAGCCTGGCCAACAGCTTTTTGATGTCAACCACACAGCAGATATTGGCCCTGTTTGTTACCACCAACCAACATTCACAAAAGAGTGACCAATCATTTGAGTTTTCCAGGGCTCTCCTTCAGGCTGGTTGTTAAGCAAAGCATGGGAGAGGATACAAAGCTGGCTTCATGTTACAGCCACAACATACTTGGAACTAAATGCACAGCATTTTTCTCTACCCCGCCCAAGCACACCCTCACCTTTTTTGCTTAACATCTAGCCTGATGAAGAGTTTTGAAGAACTCAAAAGTGTGCTCATTATTTTGTGACATTTCAGTTGGCCCTAAAAAAAAAAAAGTACTGCCCAACTCTGGATCTTGCCAGTTTTATTATGGACAGACATTGCTTGCTTTGCTTTGCTAGCTAGCAAGTAAAATGAAACAACTGTTTTACTTCCCTAATGTTAAAAAAGGAAGATGTAACGCCAAAACAATAAAATAGTTGGTTCAAAAAATTTAGTGTGAAAGTTCTGTTCTGTTCCGTGGGCCTGGAAGAGAAAGTTCATGGGAGAACGTAAGAGAATATTGGCATTGGATTCAAAGGAGAACAAAGGGGGAAAGGCAGAGAAATCCTGAGTACTAGCCACAAAGGTTTTATTGTGAGATGAGCTTGCAAAGAAACAATCCAAACTAACTGTTATGACAAATCTGGTGGAAATAAATAAATGAATATTTTCTCTAGAGAACGAACGCTGCTGTCTAGTCAGTCTGTTCTTTTCTCTATCTATGGGGGGGAAATGAGAAATGCCATGAAGGATTAAAGTTAGAGAGCTTCGGCTATTGGGCGGTATAGAAATGAAATAAATACAATAAAATAAAATAAGTTGGATCTTGCCATGACAGCTTGGATCAAAATTTTGCCCTAGCTACAAGAAAGCTAGATCTCAAAGTTGCTTGCTTGGAAGTATGTATAAGTATAAACACTGCCATCCTGGGGCAGAATCTGTCCTATGTCATTTTTCACCAGTGATGGGGACAAAGTTCAGTTCTGGGGCAGTTTGAAGAACAGCAAATTCAATGGGTTCAATTTCCCAAAAACCCATTTTGATTCAGGGACAAACCAGAAATGTCTCCCTCCCACACACCTTTACCTGTGCAAAATCTACTGAATAGTGAGGGTTTGTGGCAGGGTGATTCATAGGCGCTAAATGCTGCAACAAAAATTCACAGCAGAAGCATCTAGGGCCCTCCCCAATACCGTCCCCCCAACCAGGTAAATTTTGGACAGGGCAAGCAAAGGTGGTAGTAAAAGGAGGGTTTGTGTCAGGGTCTGGTGGTGAGAGGTCTCTGGGCTTCTTATGTTCCCAATGGGCCCAAATTTAAAATGATTTAATTTCTAATTAGCCCGTGGCATCTCGACAAATCAATTTATTTTAACGGGGCCATTAACAAATGGACTGGGGAAGTTCACCCATTGCTATTTTTGACAATGAAAAGTGTCCATGTGCCTTCAGCTTTCCCAAGCCTGGAAACGGCAGACAATATCCCAGAGTACGTGCCTGTCAGAGCTGGGCTATGGGTAGCAGTCTGGACAGAATCAGGACAAAAGAGCAACCAGTATCCAAGAGCAACCAGGAGGTAGGACTGAAGAAAAAGCTAGCACAAGAGGCATATTGACTCCCTATGTGCTCCTCTTCCTACTCTCTCTTTTCACAATTAAGAGTTTTCAAGCACCAACCCACAAATATTATGGAATGATTCAACTGATAGCATAGGAAGTTTGTTATTTACCACACCTCCACTGTTTTTCCTAGGAAGCACTGGCTGAATTTTTTTTACCAAACTCCCTGATTTATAGACAGACACCTCATATTATCGAATAGTAAACCTGCCCTGTCAGAGATACATTACAGATCTATCTAATGTACCATCACCATCAGGTTCTTTCCTCAACTTTCACCATCAGGAGCGATATTCCAGCAGGCTGAAGCAGAGGGAAATGAGATGAGATACAGGGCCATTCTACCACCCCCACTAAAAGGCCATTTGCTTTTTTCCTTCTTCCCTCCCCATCCCTTTTTCCTTTTGTGCTGTGTTTTTTTTTAGATTGTAAGCCTGCAGGCAGGGACTGCCTTATTTCTATTGATTTAAGTAAGCCACTCCAGGAGCCTTTTTGGCTAAGGCATAGGACAAAGATACCTTAATAAATAAATTAGAGGCAGTTCATTCACTTACCCAGCCAGAGTGAAATCTTGTGGGGGAGGAATAGGGGCATGCACTTCCCCACAAGAAAGTGCACGCCCCTGGTAGCAGGTGATATGGTAGCTCCGGGCATAGGCCAAATTTGCAGTGTTTTATCCCCCTTTTTTTGAGATGATAACACCTGAGATAGATATCTGTGCATAGTGCCTGCATGGCTTGATACCAGCACATTCAGTAAGAGAGGGTATATGCGTACTAATTCACCACATGGACAAGATCCTCCTCAGTTGGCCAAGTGTGTGAACTGGGCCATAGAGGTTACAGCATTCACTGATGAAGACCAGAAAAGAGCTAAACATCCAAACTATCCCCTCCCTCCATGCACACACCACACGATCCCAAAATCTGAGGTAAAGCAATCTTAAAATTCCTTTAAAATATTTCCGTGTGCATATGAGTTGCTCTGCCCATAGCATTCTTGTGAACCGCATGGCGTATTGTGGGTTTCCCAAAAATGATCCCTGGTACACATGGGGACATGGTATTATTGGCCATATAGATCACGGGTAAACAACCATTCTGGCCCCGAACACACACACACACACACTCCTGTGTGTACACGGACACACACACATGCCTGGATTCTCTTGGTAGCACTAGCAAGGGAATCCTTCCCTGACCTTCAATCTCTCATCAGAGGTCGGAGATAAGGGAAGGGTTTCTCTTTCTAGCTCGAGCAAGGGAAGTGCCGCCACCATGACAGATACTGCGGGTCTGGCAGGGTGCCAGAAATGACTTGGAGGGCTACACATTTTGCACCCCTGCTCTAGATGAAGGAGAAAGATCTACACTGACAGCATGATCATGTCAACAGCCAGCAAAGAAAAAGCCAAGTGAAAACCTGTGCAAATTGCTCAGCTGCACCTGAGCGTTCAAAAAGATTATCAGGTTAGAGAAGAGATGGAGTAAGGAGGACACTAAAGAAAGAACTCGGCAAAGGCTCTTCCACCATCTAAGTCCTGGGCTGTCTGAACCTGAGTCAACTTCCAGTTGTGCACTGTACAGACCTATGCAGATCTCAATGGGTAGCAGGTTGGTTCAAATTTGTGTTCCCAAATGCTACAAAGCCTAGAAGTGCTTCCTTTCTAACTTGCTTAGCAGGATATTTATACATTCATTTCTGAAAACAGCTATTTCTCTCAACTGATTTCATCAGTAATGTTCACTAGATTTGCAGTTACAGAATTCAAAATTAACTCAAACCAGGACTTGAACTTCCCCTTCATTGGACAAGGTCACAATAAAATTGCCTGCACATCTACCTAAAGCTTTTGCTAATCCTCTAAAAACATGAACATTTAATCCTCTAGTGTAATATACCTAGCAGCACACACAGGGAGGCTTAAGAAACCTGTATTACATCATCAGAACCATACTGTTGTAATAACTCAGAACATATATGCATTAAAGAGGCATACAACATACCCCCACTATAAGGGAGGGGTGTCTGATCCTGTAAGATCCTTGTTCAAAAAAGAGACTTAGGGTGCAATCCTAAGCACGGCTGGCTGGAGAATGCTGGGAGGTGTAGGACATTTTTCTGTCTAAGCATGCACAGGATTGTGCCCTATTGGATTAGGATTTCAGAGTCTACGGCCAGCATGAAATCAAAACTGGGACCCAACTGAGCACAAGGAGAAGGCCTCATCCATAAGAGGCATTCCTGATGCTGAACAGCTATAACATCAAAGGAAAATCATCGGTCCTGGATGTGTCTTTAGTTATGACTGCCTGTTGAAAGTAGTTTTTAGGTATTTGTTGTTTGTGTATATCGTCTGTGTGCTTTTATGTAAATGGCTTTTAAACTTTGTATATTGTATTTTAATGTTTTAACTTTTGTAAACCGCCCAGAGAGCTTTGGCTATGGGGCGGTATAGAAATGTAATAAATAATAATAATAATAATAATAATTAAAAAAAACTGCCCTTTCCAATTGTTTGGGGAAGGTAGTTTGCAAGTTAAGTTGCCTGGCCTCTTGGATTCCGCTCATTTGTCAGAGAGGAAATGTAGAGGGCCGGCATGTGGCTTCAGAAGAACAGCTAAAAAGGAACCTTGCCAAAAAGAACAGCACCCCCCCACACACACCAGAACCAGTTTCTCTTTCAGCAGCTTTTACAACAGCTTTTCAACCTGTGTTGAAAAAAAAACCTGTGCAGTTTTGCTTATGGAAAGGCAACCATGCATTGGAAATAAAGCTCCTGAAAACAGCCATGTGAGTATTTCCATCTCACAAGCAAACAAATATGTCATATATTTTTACTAAAATAACCTATCGTGCACATATAGAACCCAATCAACCGTTCTCTCTCCCCTCCCCCCGCACCCCATCTCCACTTGCCATATCTAAAAAACTAGGACATTGGATTAACTTAGTAGTACAAAATGAATTTAGCTATAAAACATGGAACAGGTTTAAACGATATGATAAACATGATTACCAGAATGAGAAATGGCTGCTGAATGGTGAACACAAAGGGACATTTGATCAGTCTCAGCCCTCATGGTAGTGATGAACCATCTTATGTTAGAGCGGCCTCCTTGTAGGCTCCCTACATCAAGAAAATATCAGTAGAGGCTGGTGGCTCCAACATCGGTGCGGCAGTGAATCCACTCCGGCTTTCGGTCAGAACTAATCAGAACTCTAAAGGAGCTACCCAAGGTGCAGAATCATCTTGGGAAGCTCCTTTAGAGTTCTGACTGGTTCTGACAGAAACTGGGGAGGATTCACCACCCCACTGACATTGGAGCCACCAGCCTCCACTGAAAGTAATTATTTGGGGCTTTCCAAGTGTAACTGAAGAACAGAGATACAGCCACACATTCCAGTGTAGACACATGCCTTAGGTTTTCACCATGCCACCTCAAACCATCAAGTAAGGGGACAGATGTAGTGAACCACTACACATACCGCTGCCTTAGAAGACACCACCACTGCATGGCTACTTGGAAAGTAGATTTCTCTAATTCAAATAGTGTACCTGCTGTCCTCTGTAAAAACCTTGAAGACATAAATGTATGTCAAACAGCTACGTCAGAAGCTGTACATTTACGAAACATTGGAATCTGCACCTATCAGCAGATATTAAGGCAGCTGTTTAAGCTGGGGGAGTGTTTGGGGTAAGATTCAGCACCCTACATCATTATGCGCTGATGAACTATTTATGTAATCAAAATGTCACACGTGATATTGTGATGTAGATTGATTTTCTGCTCTATTTCCTAAGGTTAGACATTCATTCTTAAAGTTAAAAAAAAAAAAAAGTGAGGCCTAGAACCAAGTAACGTGGAAGCTGCTGTAATGGCATGGAGAGGAATATTTTAAGAGAAACATTCAGCACACACATAGATAAAGTGGGTTCACTTCTGTAGCATTTAACACTTAAAAGAGCAATTAGTGCTAGAATTGAAAAGACACAGTGATTTTCCATGTTGAAATACAGAGTAGAATGGATACACAAATATGAAGAATTTTTACTAAATGTTCTCTGTGTGCATTTATAAAGCTTTGTCAGGCATAGCCTACTCAGCAAATTTTTAAAAAATTGACTGCGGAAAAACTAAAACACTCTGAGACCTGAAATGATTTCTAAATATGTTATTACGTGAGTGGCATGCCATCTATTTCATTGCATAGGCTAAAGGGACATGCTAATATGCAATGGGAACTTGCAACTAGGAATGCAAGGTTTAAATTACAGCTAGATTTCCCTTCCCCCAACACAAGTCATCACCATTTTTTGAAATTCTAAATTTCTTGATAAAAAGTACAAATGTTATGAAAACTGGATGTAGTTTTGCTACACACATCAAGAGGAAAATCAAAACTATTGTTTATGGATAATATATAAAATGTTGTGGTAAGCTGCCTTGAAAAACTGGAAAGGGTGGTTTAAAAATCTTTTTTTTCTAATATAAAATAAAGGGGGAATAACAATAGTGTGAGAGATCAGCTCTGTTTGACTCCTCCCTCCCTAAACTATGTATTTCTATTCCAGCTGGTCATTAGAACTACTAATAAGAACTACTATTTAAAAACTGGTGCCTGCATTTGTTTTCATTCCTCTTCCCTCCCCATCCTTTGTTCTTCTTTCAGATTGTAAAGGTATGGGCAGGGGCTGTCTTGTTTTTACTGATTATATGTAAGCTGCTCTTGGAGACTTTTCAGCTGAAGAAAAGGGCAAAAAAGCTTTAACTACGTACATACATCACAATAGCTCCCTTGAGGACATAGGAACACATTCTTTGCTCATTATGCAAAGACTCATACATCTGCTACATTCATATATACGTTAACCACTATTTGGTGGGCATCTCGATAGCGATAAAACAAAGTCTTTAAAAGTTTCTGCATTTTTTTAAAGTTCTTCCTTTCATACACTCTTCAGCCGGTTAAATCAAACTCCTATTCCTTCTCAGCAAAACTTGAAAAGTGTGCTTTTCAAGAGCAACACAAAAAATGTACTTTGTACAAGACAGCATTTTCACAGTACTTCTTCATCAAATGTTTCATGGGAAATGTTGCTTAGTCTTTCCCAGTGGAGAGAGACTGAGTCGGAAAGCCACTTATCAAATCATTAAAGACAGACAGGATACTAGGTCCACACCGCAATGAAATCCTCATGCCACAGCATAACATAAAACATGATGGAAAGCAGAAACATCTTAAAATTTTGACAAAGTCTCTTGTACTTGAAACCAAGATATGGAAATGTTTCGCTATTGCAGAAATGGACAAGTTAATGGATCATATTCACAGACAAAATCACGTATTGGAATCTACACAGTCATCATATACAGCTCAATAGAAATTTCTTGGTCAATGTTTATAACTGGAGTAAAAAAAACAGAATATCTTCTTAGCTTAAAATATAATTTGGGGGACATGTTGTTACATATTTAGAGTGATATGTTGTCTTTCATAATATTTATGTTCGTGCTGTACATTCAATAAAAAAAATTAAGATAAAGTGCAGAGAAAAAGACCATCTCTAAGCACAGGATTTAATGTCCAAACATAACATGTAAGCCAATGTATTTCCTCACAGATTAATGCTTAAATTGGAACGGTGCTAAAAAAAAAATAATGACAGCATTATTATCCTATTACTAGCACTATTTATATTTTAAATTTATACCCTGGTCTTTCCACACTAAGTGCAATTCTATCCATGCCAAATCAGATGCTGCCTGTCAGGAAAAATACAAGATTAATAAATTAAATAACAACTTGCTGCCCTTTCATAACGCACAAAACCAGCTGCCTCAGGGCAGCCCTACTTGGCTGTGCCCACGAGAGATTCCCTGCTATTCCCTTCCAGCACCTTCCCATAGTACCCCAAGTTTAAAAAGAAGTTTGTGGGTATACTGCTGAAAGAGAATCTAAAAAAGAAATCCAGACATATATGGCCCAGGTGAGGTGTGAACCAGGGATCCCAAGCTCACAACTCTTAACCACTATACCATGTTAGGTCTGAAATCCCTTACAATCTCACCCCTAAGAAATGGAAGGCTTCTTGGATAATCCACATAGGGAAACACAGTAGGCTGTCTCAATAACAGGTGATCTTAATAACTAAGGCTGCTATCCTATAAATCTGGGGTAAGCAGCTTCGGGAGGTCCAGGAGCCATTTTCACCCCCTGAAACCAGCCACCCCCATGGGCTGCAGTTTCCTGGGTGCCCCGAAAATTATTTTAACATTTCAAGAATAGGGGGGAAATGGCGTGAGGTTCTGAATCGCATGGAAACCTGCACATGTACAGCTGTACACGCATAAGCCTTCCTGCTGCAGGCGTCCGCGCTGTCCATGTGGGTGGAGCTATGTTGTGATGCGACATCAAGGTAGGGCGACTCAGCACCGTCTGCTCGTGTGGTGAGTTTCCCCATTTATATTAATGCCTGAATAGGGCTCTTGTTCCACTACATTCCTCCAGTCAGTTGCAGCATAAGTCAGCCTTCTCCAACCAGGTGCCCTCTCCATGCTGACTGGGGATCATGGAAATTGGAGTCCAACACATCTGCAGGATACCAGGATGGGGAAAGCTGGTAATTGGCCACATCCAAACAAAAAGCTAGATATGCCTAAGGGATATCTCTCCTGACTGAACATCTTGAATAAAGAAGAAAACAAAAATAACATCTGGGAGGATCATTCTGAACTCTGTTTTACAGATCATCTTGGTTCCCCTTCACTTATGTATAATACACCAATGGGATATATAAATCATAATCATATTCTATGTATAATAACAAAAGAGGATGTGTATCTGTCTGTCTTTCAGCACCATAGCTTCAAGACACTGAAACTTCAGTACCTGAAATGTGGTATGCATATTAAGGGTATCCTAACTGTGAGTACCTTGGGGTAATTTGGTTAAAAAACACACCCACATTAATTTTAATTAATTTAAATTGAAGCCTGTAGGACCATCTTCAGTCACTAGGTGGGAAACTTCCCTAACCAGAGCATAGCTCTGCAGAACACACAGTTTGAAGCCAGCAGGGAACAGACCAAGGGACAGAGTTATATGACTGTCCCTCCCCCAACTGTGGGGCAGCCCCCCTCAGGGTAATGGAATGGACATGCCCCTCCCTCATGGGGCTATTGGGGTGTACCATGGCAGGGACTGTGCCGGGTACCAGCAGGTGTGGCTTCACTCAGATGCGGTGGGCTCAATGTGTCCAGCTCTGACATCTACATACTTTTCTTGAACGTTTCACTGTATCAAACTAAGGACTATTACAACCTGTGCACATTGACATACATGCCATGTTTCGTAGTTATGAGACATAGTTATAGAAAAAGAATGTCAGAGTAAGAATGATGGCTACAGTTTTTAACAATCACATTAACCTTTCTTAGGGCCAACCCTAGACCAAATGGCAGCTCAGGCAAGGAGCATCCTTCATTGCCCCCTCCCATTTGTTCAACTCCAAATTCCTCATTTTCTTATTGCATCGCCCAACTCTGATGCATGATTTGCAGTCGTGATTCATCCCTGCCATAGAAGCCAATACATTTGCAAGATAGGCTTTATAAATGTGGATTTATTTATGCCATATGTACTATTTGTTTCAGCTGTTGAGTAGACAGTCAAGTGGAGAACCAAACCCCTGTCCCAGGCAGTTACCTGGCCCTAAATTCAGCTCTCTAGTCTCAAATGTCTACTAACTACAGGTACACATTTTCAATTCACTGGTCTAGTCAGCATGTCCTGAGCCAGAAATAATACTTCCACAAGGTCATGTCTAATGGGGAAATCTCTTATCAACTGTGCCAAAGAGGTAACAGAAGGAATGTATAGATTATCTCCTGTTGCTCTTGAGCCAATAGTAGGATAATAAACGTATACATAGCTACCTTAAATGAGTTAAAGTCTTCAGGGCCAGATGAACTGCATCCTAGGGAACTAAAGAAACTTTCTGATGTCCTCTCTGAACGTCTTGCCCTATGCAGGCATTCAACTGGCACAGGTAAGGGCAAGGATGTGCAGCCAAGCCATGCCCTCGACTCCCCTGGGCACATGGCTGACTCTAAAAACCTTTGCATGTTTAAGGCTAACGTCTGCAGGGGGGTTGTAAGTGCGTTCAGCTGAACCCTGCCATCAGGAGCCCTGCCTTATCAGGGTTGCCATCACAGGGGAACACGTAAGCACGTATAACCTCTCTGCAGTTTTTCACACTCAATCTGTGAAGATCTACAGAGGACCCAGGGATTCAAGGATGTTTGGAGCAGGGCTTGTATGTGGCCCTCAGCCCCACCACACTTTTAGCCCCGCAGAGGGCTCCTGTCTATCATCTCTGAGAAATGCTGGGGAAATAAGTGTGGTGCCACAGGACTGAAAACAGGCAAATGTTGTCCCAGTCTTCAAGAGGGGGACAGGGAAGTATCTAAGAAACAACCAAGGGGTTAGAGTCTGACTCAGATACCAGGGCAAAAACTAGAGCAGATGATAAAGGAGTTCATTCGTAAGCACATGTTAATGATGCCATGATTAGCAGAAGCAAGTGTGGATTTGTCAAAATTAATTCCTGCCAGATTAATCATATTTCTTTTCTTTTTAATTGGGTTACCAGCTTACTGGATTGTAGGAATGCCATGGACATACGTTTTTCTTGATTTCAGCAAAATTCCCCCATCATTTTGCTTAGCAAACTGGTTAAATGTGGGCTTGATGATAATACCATTGGTGGATTCACACCTGGCTAGAAGAACATACTCAACAAGTGCTCATCAATTAAACTGGAAGGAGGTTTCAAGCGGGCTGCTGCAGGGCTCTATCGTGGGCCCAGTAGGTCTCAATATTGTTATCAATGACTGAAATCAGGAGTGGGGAGCCTCAAGGATAGGGGCCAAATTCAGCTACCTGGTGTCCCAATCCATCCCTCTGGGGTTCCCCAGAAAACCATGCCCCATTCCCCTGGCTCCACCCCCTTTCCTCCAGCCACCAATCATCTGGTGGTTTCCTGGCTTTTGTGCAGTTTTCCCCCATTCTAAAAGGTTGAAATGCCTCCCCTAAAGCTGTGGAATTCCCTGCCTTTGGAGGTCTGGCAGGCACCAACATTGTGTTTCTTCTGGTGCCTCCTGGAGATATTGTTATTTCAAGAGGCCGTCCTTGCATGACCAGCCATGGTTTATTAAATTCAACCTTGTTGGAATTTGTCGTTAAAAAAAATGTTTTAACCGTTTTAACCTGGTGTTTTATTCTTTCATCTTTGTTGTTCACCACTCCAAAATCTTCTGATGTGGAGTGGTGTGTGTGTGTGTGTGTGTGTATATGTGTGTGTGTGTGTGTGTGTGTGTGTGTATATATATATATATATATATATATATATAATAAAATAAAATAAAATAGTTGCTGGCATTTTAAGCTCAAATATCCTGGGGAGTTGTATTTCCGGTCCTATCCATTTTTCCTTTCCCCCCACCCACCACTGGAACATAGCGTCTGAGAGCTTATCCGAAATGGATTTTGTCCCTACAACTGGAAGAGGTTCCCTATCTGTCACGTTTCCCTTGGGGCCCCTCTTTCCTTATGCAGTCACACACACAAATAGAGAGGCTTCAGTCTCAGGCCTTTAATTCATTATCAACAGGTACATTACAGATGCAAATCCTCGAAGACTCTCAGGCTACAAAGGAATGCCTCTAGGGAATTCAAATGGGAACACCCATGTTGCCTACAGTTTGAAGTGAGGCTTACTGCCTAGACTAACCTAGGGAAGGATGTCCTGCCCTTCCAGTGATGCTTCCCTACATCACCTCTCACACATCGCTAACTGGGTCGAGCTCGACCATCTGAGCTCTGCCCCTGACGTTTCCCTCTTAGCTCTGTGCCGTAGTCTAGCATCTCTTAGGTCACAGCCCCCACTCTCCTCCTCCTCCCAGCTTATCACAGAGGGGGGCAAGGGGGGGCTTCAGCCTCGGCCATCTGGTAGTTAGTAACCTGAGAAGCACGCCTACCCATATCTGAACTGGCTTGGGAAAATGCATCCCTTGGTTCTGGCTGTTCCTCTTCTGAATCTGAGCTGCTATCTCCCTGCGCTCAGAATCAGTCCTGACACTACTTCTGACTTAGGTGAAGAGGTTGAGGGAATCCTTATCAGCTTTATGGATGAGCCCAAACTTGAAGAGACAGATGATATCTCAGAAGATAGGTGTAATTCAAAATGACATTGATAGAACAGGGAAACTGGACTGAAAAACTAACAAAATGAAATCCAACAGAAAAATGCAAAGTTCTGCATTTCATCAGAAAGAAAAATCAAATCAAAAGCACAGATATAAGATGGATGATACCTATCTTGGCAGTAGTGCTTGTGAAAAGGATCTTGAAATTTTAGTTTGGCCTCGTCTACATGGCACCACTTTCACCCTTCACTCTGTTGCAACTGCGCAGCATTTCAGCTTCGAATTAGCTTCTGGTGGTCTACACTCGCAATTTGCTGTAGGCTTCTCTAACAGACTCCGCCATGCCCTTTTTTTGCCATTATACTTTAATGTGCAGCTGTGCAGTCCTGTGTCAGGGTGGAAACTGAGCCCATAGAGCCCCAGAGCAGTTCTGATTCTGAGGAGGATCAGCAATCCGTGGGAGAGGAGCTCGCTCATCTCTCACAAGCACAGCAGCTGGCAGAGATTCCTCCTGCCAGCATTCCTGGGATAGATAGTGACCCTGGCAGTGAGAGAGCGCTGGAGGGGGGCCTGCTGGACACTCGGTGCAGACGCAGGGAGCGACGACAGATGGAGGGCATAGAAAGGAGGCGTAGCGCTTGCTTGGCATGCAAACAACGGTCGCCTCCTGAGGACCCAAGGGAAAGAGGGAGGATCTCTCCCTAGCCCATAAGTTCAGGGTCTTCCTGTGGTTCTCCTTCAAACGGGGACCAACTGCCTTACCTAGAGCTTAGGCTACTCTGCTATCTTTCCCCAGTGCTGTTCCTTGCTTTGTCACTAGTGATTAGTATCTGAAAGAGTCATAAAGGAATAAAGGAATAAAGTCTCAGAAAGAATCCTCGTCGTCTGTGTCCTGAGTTGGCTATTGGAGGGGACTGTAAGAGGCAGTTAGGGCGCTCCTGAAATCCTGTGAGTGTGGGGGGTACAACACTTCAGTCGCTGTTTTATATTTTAGGGGTTCTGTTGTGTCTGTCCATCCGTCATTAGGTAAAAAGTGGGTCTTCTGTGCTCCTTCATTTCCATGCCTTCTGTCTGTTAGTTCCCCATCCTGAGACTCTTGCGATGGTTCGCACTCACAACGCGTGAGCGGTACATGCCTACCCATCACACTGAAATGGTTGCCAGAGCAAAGTTGGTCCTCCCCCAAGATCCCCCCAGCCCTTGGGCACTGAGTCCAAAAGCAACTGTTGCGAAGATACGAAGCTGCAAAAATGTGCGGAAGTGTGATTAAATAAATGAAAATACCTCTCTGTGCCTCTGTAACTGCGCAGCTGCAAAGGGACGGGGGGAGTAAAGGGGCATCACAGAGTGATGAAAGCACTACAACACGCCCACTGTAAAATGTGAAGTTGAGCTGGGGAAGGGACAGACGGTTTGCAACCATGGGAAACCCGTGGCAAACGAAAAACATCACAGCAAAACGCCTCCTTGGAAATCCGCATTTTCTGGGAGAAAACCATGGATGTCTGCGAAGTGAAGACTATGTCGTCTGTCCCAAAGGACCTTGACTCGCAGCTGCCCTGGGGTAAAAGGCTCATGTTGATGGGGCCTCGGACACAGGCTTTACATGAGTCAGCAGTCTGAGACAGCTGCAAAAAAAAAAAAAAAGGCTAAAGCCATTTTAGGCTGCATTAATCTAAATGTAGAACCAAACTACACATTATACTAATCAAGTAGTGTGTAGCTCAGGGTTATCTTTTAATTTACTCTGGTATCAATGAAGTAAGTAATTCAGATTAGGACCACTGTACTCCAGGAGAGGAGTAAACCTTCCCTGACAACATTTTTCAACCAAATTCCCCCCTTCCCCTTGGTGGGAGAGTAACAAAAGTTTTTTTAAAAGGCCTTAATTGACGCCAATGAAGACATTTTTCTTTTTGTTAACCCCCTGTGAGCAAGGGAGAGAATTTCCAAGAAAAAATGGTGGCAGTGAGGCTCAATCCTCCTCTCTCAGAGTGTGGTGGTCCCCAATCTGAACTGGGGTTCATATGCACTTACACTACAGTAAAGAAAAAGCTAACCTTGACCTACACACTATGTGATAGTGTAATGTGTAGTTTGGCTCATAGTTTCCAAGTCATGAGAAATAATAGTTCCACTTTACTGAACAGACTTCATATGGAGTACTGTGTCCAGTTCTAGACACACTGTGCTCTAGACAAATCAGAATGAGTTCAGAGGAGGGCAACTAAGATGGTCAGCAGTATGGAAAACCAGTCCTATGAAGAAAAGGTCAGAGGAACGACGTATATTTAGCCTGGAGAAGAGAAGATTGAGAGTGGACGTGAAAGCATCAAGTACTTGAAGGGCTGTCAGACAGAAGAGGACAAAGACTTGTTCTCCACTCCCCCAGGGGGTAGGGCTAGATCTAATGGGCTTAGGTTACAGGAGGATACATTTAGGTTGAACATTAGGAAAAATGTCTTGAGGGTAAGAACATTTCGACAATGGAACCAACAATGGTGAGCTCTCCCTCACTTGGAGGTCTTCAAAGAGAAGTGGGGCAGCCATCTGTTGAGGATGCTCTAACTCTGGATTTCCTGCACTGAGCAGGGGGTTGGAATTGGAATAGATGCCCTACAAGTCCCCTTCCAACACTGTAGTTCTATAATTAATGTGGAAACTGTAGCCATGTCATGCATATAACATGAAGTCACAGGAAACCAAAGTGTTTTTGACAAATTGGGTCCTCTCTGTCAAACACTTATTAATTCATAAATTTTGAAGGAACTCGCTTACCCTATCAGAGGAAAGATAAGTAGATGTTCTCTCCTCTTCTCCTTAGTACTCATTATACTTTTAATATCATCCCTGCTGTAAAAACAGACACTTTGTGCCTAAAAATATCCCAGAAAGGACTTTGTATCTATCCTGAAGCCTCTTTGCATATGAGGCTGAGTAGCAGTTTCTAATTGAAATGATTTTTCATGGAGTTAAACTATAAAAGCCGATATAAGTGATGCAGTTAAATTATTTATTCAGCTCATTTAAAATTAATTAGATTTTACTCTGTGCACAGCCAGGCTATAGCAGAGTGTTTGATTTTTAAAAACTTCTCTGTCATCAGGCAACAATGGATGATGATTTTTCCCTTGTCACTTTAGTTTTACTTTTCTCTGGAGACTCAGACAATCCCAGGTCAAACCACAGTTGAATTTAATGCATCCCTTTATATCATGGCTGGAAATAAAAAACAGAGCCCCAGACGTTTTTAAAAGATTAAAGCAAGCTCTCACATACACTCTGAAAATGAGGACATCCTACTCCAACATGGACTCTGGAGAAGCTCTATCCATTCTCAACCCCAATAGCAGAAGAGAGGAAATAGAAAAAGCATATTTTATATAAAAGTCACATTAGTCTAGTTTAAGATAGAGTTCTGGGATTGGACATCATGGTAAGCAACCCATGGGTAAGCAACCCATGGCCAGCCAGAACATCTTGCAGCATCAGGATAACCCAGTTAAACTTTTCCCAGTGGGGTAGCTATTTTACATCTGTTGCAGCAAAAACAACAAAGTGTCCTATGGCACCTTAAAGACTATTTTGCTTATTATGGCATAAGCTTTTGTGGACATTGTCCACTTCTTGCATCCTTCTGGTATTCTGCCTTCCCTTTGCCCAGTTAATTTGGGCTCAGGGATGGGTCCATGCTTTCTGGGTAGTGTTGATTATTGCAAGATTCCTCTGTCCCCATCATACCGTGACTCCATCACGATATTCCATTGTGTCCTTTGTTCCTCCCTCAGGATGTTGTCTTTGGCCATACAATTAGTGGGCATGAAGGGATGAATGCTCCGTGGGGTCTCCCTCTCCAAAAAGCATAGATGGAGCCAAAAATTGTGACATAATTCTTTCAAGGCACACTTCAGCCCCTTGTGCGACATACAGCTTGAGAATCCTTTTGGTCCCTCCCAGTTCTAAGATTCAAGCTACAAGAATGTTAAATAAAACAATGACCAAATGTTTCACACTGGGGGAGGAAGAGGAAATCAAAAACAAGTAAGGTAAGTTCACCTACTCCTATTTATTTAAAGAAAGAAAAATTCTAGACCATTTACTAAATGGCTTTGAGAACAGCATGCTTGGAAAATGATAAACCAGATACAAGGACACTGTGGATGAAAAGCAAAACACAGAATATTACTGTGAAAGAAGTTAAAGCAGCAAAAGGATTACAAAGCAAACTAATGAAACTTTTGAAAAGCAAATAGCCAGTGTTTTAAGGAAGCATGATGTAGTAGTAGTGGGGGACTTCAATTTCCCCGATATTTGTTGGGAGACAAATTCTGCAAAACATGGCCCCTCCAGGAAATTCCTGACTTGTGTGGCAGATAACTTCCTCTTACAGAACATAGAGGAAGGAACTAGAGGATCGGCTATCCTTGACTTGATCCTAACCAACAGAGATGACTTGGTGGGTAAAGTAGCAGTTACGGGAACTCTGGGGGAAAGCGACGATGTTGTACTTCAGTTCTTGGTTCTAACGGAAGCAAAAGCCAAGTGTAGTCAAATGCGTACCCCGGATATTAGGAAAGCTGATTTTAATAAACTCAGAACTATGATCAGTAAGGTCCCATGGCAAGCGACACTAACGAGAAAAGGAGTCCAAGATGGGTGGGAGATTTTAAAAAAGAAAATTCTCAAGGCACAATCACAAACAATTCCAACAAGAAGAAAAGGTGGAAGACAACAGAAGAAGCCAATGTGGCTTGACAAAAAGCTTAGAAATTACCTGAAAACAAAAAAGGACACATATAGGAAGTGGAAAGAAGGCCAAGCAACAAACGAAGAGTACAGGCAGGTAGCACAGAATTGCAGGGATGGTGTCAGGAAGGCTAAAGCTGAGAACGAGCTGAGGTTAGCGAGGGATGCTAAAAGCAACAAAAAGGCTTTCTTCAGCTATGTGCATAGTAGAAGACAGAGGAAAGAAATGGTGGTTCAGCTATTAAATAAGGATGGCAAAATGATATCAGATGACAAAGAAAAGGCAGAGGTGCTCAATTCCTACTTTGGCTCAGTCTTCTCCCAAAAGAGGGTCCTGGCAAAGGCGAAGTACAGGCTGAAGGGGCAGGACTGCAGCTTGAGATCGATAGGCATATGGTCAAGGAACACCTAATTACTTTGAATGAGTTCAAATCTCCAGGACCAGATGAACTGCACCATAGAGTAATAAAGGAACTGCCAGAAGAACTCTCAGAACCACTATTATCTTTGAGAAATCATGGGAGACAGGGGAAGTGCCAGATGACTGGAGGAGGGCTAATGTTGTCCCTATCTTCAAAAAGGGCAAAAAGGAGGAACCTGGGAAGTACAGACCAGTCAGTCTGACATCAATCCCTGGGAAAATTCTGGAGCAGATGATAAAGCAATCCTTCTGTAAGCACCTTGGAAACAATGCAGTGATGACTCAAAGCCAACATGGATTTGTCAAGAACAAATCCTGCCCGACAAATTTGATCTCATTTTTTGATGAAGTAACTTCCCTTGTGGACTGTGGGAATGCTGTAGACATCATATACCTCGACTTCAGCAAAGCTTTTGACAAAGTGCCCCATGATATCCTGATGAGCAAACTAGCTCAAAGTGGGCTAGATGAAACAACGATCCGGTGGATCCACAGTTGGCTACAGAATCGGACTCAAAGGGTGCTTATCAATGGGATTTCTCAAACTGGGGAGAGGTAATGAGTGGGGTACTGCAGGTCTCAGTCCTAGGCCCAGTGCTCTTCAACATTTTTATTAATGACTTGGAGGAGGTGGTGCAGGGAATGCTGATCAAATTTGCAGATGACACAAAATTGGGCGGGATAGCTAAAACTTTGGAAGACAGAAACAAAATTCAAAGTGATCTTGATAGGCTGGAGTGCTGGGCAGAAAACAACAGAATGACATTTAATAGGGATAAATGCCAAGTTCTGCACCTAGGAAAAAGAAACTAAATGCACAGTTACAAGATGGGGGATACGTGGCTCAACAACACTACAAGCGAGAAGGATCTTGGAATTGTTGTCAATCACAAGCTGAATATGAGCCAACAATGTGATGTGGCTGCAAAACAGGCAAATGCTATTTGGGGCTGCATTAACAGAAGCATAGCTTCCAAATCCCTGGAAGTACTAGTTCCCCTCTACTCAGCACTGGTTAGGCCTCATCTGGAGTACTGTGTCCGGTTCTGGGCACCACACTTGAAGAAGGATGCAGACGAACTGGAGAGGGTTCAGAGGAGGGCAACGAGGATGATCAGGGGACTGGAAACAAAGCCCTATGAAGAGAGACTGAAAGAACTGGCATGTTTAGCCTTGAGAGGAGAAGACTGAGGGGAGATAGGATCGCGCTCTTCAAGTACTTGAAAGGTTGTCACAGAGAGGAAGGCCAGGATCTCTTCTCGATCATGCCAGAGTGCAGGACACAGAATAATGGGCTCAAGTGACAGGAAGCCAGATTCCGGCTGAACATCAGGAGAAACTCCCTGACTGTTAGAGCAATACGACAATGGAACCAATTACCTAGGGCGGTGGTGGGCTCTCCCACACTGGAGGCATTCAAGAGGAGGCTGGACAGCCATCTGTCAGGGATGCTCTGACTTGGATTCCTGCATTGATCAGGGAGTTGGACTCGATGGCCTTGTAGGCCCCTTCCAATCCTACTATTCTATGAGTCTATGATTCTAATATTGCTCTGTTTGCATGGCAATATATTTTCCAAGAAAGCAGTATATACCTGGATACTCATCCCATCCTGAAAAGAGTCAACAGGCTAGCATGAGCTTTCCCTTCGAATATCCCCTCCAAGACAAGCAAGATTGTAGCTTGGATCCAAAATGTTCCATGTATGTGAAGAAAGCAGTTCCTCTAATGCCACAAGAGAGAGAGAGGGGGAGAGAGGGAGAGAGAGAGTGGGCTGACTGCTTGCTTTTTGTACATTCTATTGGGTTTGGTTTGAATTAACTGGGGAAACACCATGGCACAAACCCTATGGAGTTGTTCTAAAAGCATGTAGGCTCTACACATGAGGAGGGAGAGTGGAATGAGTGTGCCAGCTCCACCCCCATCCATTTCATCCTTTGTCACCCTCCACTCTGGAAAAATCAGACAAATACCCCCCACAGATAGAGCACACACACACACACTGCTGCAAACAGTCACACTTTGTGACCAGGTTCCCATATCTAACCCATGCATTGGTGAGACCGTACAGGAGCGAACAAGCACACTGCCTCCTGTGCACTCGCCACTTCTGCTTTGCATCCACTTCTTAAACAACCCAGGAACACCCCCATTCCTGGGTTAATTGATGTGACGCCCGAAACCTGAACTCTGGGTTGTTGAGGACAAATAGCCCAGGGTTTTAACCCAACAACAAACCATGGGTTTCTGGATTGGGACATCACACCAAACAACCCAGAAATGGATCATTCCTGGGTTGTTTAAGAAACTGGACGCAAAGTGGATGCGGTGAGCTGCTGGGAGGCAGTGCGCTTGCTCACTCCCACACATCTCCAACAACCCATGGTTTAAACCACCCGTGGATTGTTGTTACATGTGAACTGGGCCTATATGTGGAAGACAATGAGGATGCAACGGAGAGGGGAAGTGCTAGTGTGCTCATCCCCACTTTCCCTCCTCACGTGTATGGCCTACACACTTTTAGAGCCACTGCAGAGCGCACACTTTGCATGCACAAGATTCCAGGTTCAGTCCCCTTGCCTGTGACCATGGAGAGCCTACCAACCTAGGTGGACTAATGGCCCTGACAGTATAGGGCAGCTTCTTATGTTCATAATATGTGGATACTTTAGTTTTGGAGTACTGTAGCCTATTTCAAGCCCTCAAGATGGAACAAGGCAAACGTTCAAACATATTCAATCATGTCATGGTTTGCAACTGAGCAACATACATCCTTGCAAATTCAGTAACTCATCAGATATCAAGACTAAAAAAGCAACGTGTGGAGATATATCCACAATATCACACTCCCATACTTTCCCTAGAAATACACAATGGTTGTGATCCAAAGCCTCTCACACAGAGGCTTACCAGACTCTATAATGAGGAGAAATCTAACTACCAGAAATTTCCATTGTACAGCAGTGAATGGAGAAACTCCCTGCATGCACTGGGCCTGCTGAATCATGGCCAACAACTTTTGCATAAAGGGGACTTTATTATCTTGGTCGTTTCAGGGTAAAACACACTGAGCACTTAGCTTAGGGCATCACTTTACTTATGCCACATGACCCTGAAAGTCTTGCCTTAAATATATATAATATTATATATATATATATATATATATATATATATATATAATATTTCAAAAGACACCACACAAATATTTATCTGCAAAACAATAATGCAGTCTCTGACATGCGTTTCTAGGTTACTGCCAAGAATCCTTTCAGCCCTAGACAGTGTCATCACTCTCTAACAGATGATCAGATACATAGCAGAATCCTGAAATAACAGACCAACAAAGTGGATCACTAAAAACATGGCAACTAACACACCATTAGTTAGCCATAGCAGATTTTAGACCACAGCATCAGTGAGGACACAAGCTCTCTGAGGGACAGAAAATGTTACCCTCAATCCACGGTACGGTTCATGTGGAACTACATGAACTTAGTTCCAGGACGTACAGGATTGCTCCTTTGTTTTACCTTTCTCTTTTAGTGTGTGTTATGGGACAGGTTTTCCTGTTGAAATCCTGTCCCAAATATTGCTTTTCATTTCTTCACCATCTCAGAATTTTCCAAGGCAGGTCTCTCTTGTTCTGTCTCTCCAATCACATTCACTTATTGCTTCCAAATTCAATTCAAGGTTCTGGTGCTAATTAAAAACGCCCTTCATGGCTTGGGTCCCTCATATCTCAGAGCGCACCTTCTCTGTACTGAACCCAACAACAGCTCCCAGTTTCTTCTCTGGCTCTGCTCAGAGGTCCAGCTCTACACAAAGTGAGGACTGTCGTGGTGAGAAGCAGTGCCTTTACATCAATTGCACCGACGGTACAGAATGATCTCCCCCCATAAGACCTGCTATTCTCTTTCTTTACTAGCCTTCCAGAAGATAGCCCGTCTTTTTCACCTTTCATTCAACTGGCAAGTGTTGTTTGTTCTTACAGGTGCCCCTTGGGGGCAGGGTTCTTTTTATTGCTGAGTGTGTTGTGTTTGTGTTTTATCTGTTATAGTGCTGGAAAGACAGCTGTTAAATTATTTTATATTAATATTATTTTAATATTTAAAAAGCAGCTTCAAAACTTCCGCCAAAGAAAGAAATGAAAGAAGGGCAAAAGGGAGGGGAAAGAGAGAAAAGGAAAAAGGGGAACAGAGAGAAAAGGAAAGAGAAGGAAAGAGGGGAAAGAAAAGGTGTTGTCTGGCAATAACAAGCATGGACAAATCTAAAATGTAATCATTTCCAATTTCTGTATGCCACTGAAAAAAACCCCTAAGAATCGAAAGCACCATCTCAACCACAACTTAAAAAAGAACAGCTAAGAGAAATGCTTTCTGTCAGTAACAGAAAAAAATTGCAAAAGCCAAATGCAGACAATTGCAAAATAGCAAAGCATTTCCAAGTGAGTAAACAACAAATGAAGGATTATCCTTATTTGCAAGAACTCCATTCCAGCAAGAAATTGATCCAGGGATCTCTGATTCCCAAACCATTAGGTCTTAAGCAGAATACTCTCCTTCCTTGCTTTCATAGAATCATAGAATAGTAGGGTTGGAAGGGACCTATAAGACCATCGAGTCCAACCCCCTGCTCAATGCAGGAATCTAAGTCAAAGCATCCCTGACAGATGGCTGTCCAGCTTCATCTTGAATGCCTCCAGCATGGGAGAGCCCACTACCTCCCTAGGTAATGGGTCCCATTGTCATATTGCTGTAACAGTAAGGAAATCTTTCCTGATGCTCAGCCGGAATCGGGCATCCTGTCACTTGAGCCCATTATTCCGTGTCCTGCACTCTGGCATGATCGAGAAGAGATCCTGGCCTTCTTCTCTGTGACAACCCTTCAAGTACTTGAAGAGTGCTATCATATCTCCCCTCAGTCTTCTCTTCTCAAGGCTAAACATGCCCAGTTCTTTCAGTCTCTCTTCATAGGGCTTTGTTTCCAGTTCCCTGATTATCCTCGTTGCCCTCCTCTGAACCCTCTCCAGTTTGTCTGCATCCTTCTTCAAGTGTGGTGCCCAGAACTGGACACAGTACTCAAGATGAGGCCTAACCAGCGCTGAGTAGAGGGGAACTAGTACTTCACGTGATTTGGAAGCTATGCTTTTGTTGTTGTTGTTGTTGTTGTTGGCCTGGTTTATAAACCAAAAGGAAAGACTTATGCAGGAAAGAAATACAAAACCTTTTTATTTTCACAATCTTATACTGTTAAAATTTGTAAAATCTTACTTGCATTGAATGCAATTTGCACTGAACGCAACCCCATACTGTTGGTCAGCATTATAATTTATTAACTCCATTGTGCAAATAGGGTGGCTGAAGCCAAAGGTAGGGCAGGCAGGGGGTCTTGCCGAGTGGGGGATTTATGGCAGAGCTGAGATTTGAATCAGGACCGGCCTCATACATAGCTGTGGCTCTTAGCCACTATCTCTATGTTACGTCAGTTACAATTTCTCTCTAAAGCTACATCTGCATGTGTTAAAGCCTGCAGACCAGTTTTCTATTCAATATGCAACCAGCCCATATAAACATCACCAGCACTGAGTCATAGTGGCACCTGCCATGTTTCCACAGTGGCAGGTGTGGTGTTGGACAACATGCCATCTTTACCACACTCTTAGGTGTTAGTTTTGCACAGTGGTCCTATGCACATTTACTTTGTAAGCCCCAATACATTCAATGGGGCTTACTTCCAAGTAAACGTCCATAAAATTGTAACCAACAGCCCAGATGAAATCTGTGTACCAATGTATATAATTAATCATTGTACTTTCTTCTCCTGGAAGACGTGGTGGCAATTTTAGATAATTTCTTAAAGGCTGAACTAGGTGTGACATTAACACATTTCATTGACAACCAATTGTGCGGGGGGGGGGGAACAGTACTAAGCAGGCACAGAAGTCCCAATTTTCATCAGGATCACCATGCATGGAGAGGAAAATTTAGCCTCTTCTTCCTCCCCCATGGTCCAGACAAACACCCCCACCCCTGTGCCAGCATGGTGCAATGGTTAGAATTTTGGACTAGGCCTGGGGAGACCCAAGCTTAAATCCCCACTCAGCCATGAAGCTCCCTGGGTGACCTTGAGCCAGTCACTAACTCTCAGCCTACCCTACTTCACAGGGTTGTTGCGAAGATAAAATGGGGAGGGGAGAATGATGTATGCCACCTTGACTGCCTTGAAGGAAAGGCAGGAAATAAATCTAATAAATAATTGGTCCCAGAAGGGAAGCTTCCACTGGCATCAAGAGAGGCTCCCTTCCTCAGGCTCATAACAAGGAAAAGGAAGGATGGTTCATTCAACTATATCTTAATTGTACAAAATAAAAACTTGTAAAATGAAGCTAGTATTCTCCTTTATCTTGGATGGGTGAAGAACCAAGCATCCACAAACACAGAGGCACAAGTAAATCACCAGACTAGCAGCTTTTTACACTAGCGCACATACGTCAATATATATGAGTACCTTTGCCTTGGCCATCATCTAGAACCAGGCTAATTTGCCTTTTCAAAACATACTCTTCAGTTGCTAAGAATGGCTGCAGTGAAATTCCTTAGAAACAGAATATGACATCATAAGAATGCTTTGCAGAAGCTTTCATTGTCTGCCCATTCATATTAGTCTCATCATCCATAACCAGAATTTAAAAAGCTGAAAAGCAACCATGATGCATTAATATATTGTGTCATGATGCATAATAATTAGGACTGTTCCCCCAGCTTCACCATGCAGAGTTTCTCCCAGTAAGCATTTCATTCTAAAGGCTTTGACAAAAACACGATTTGGGGAGTTTCAAAGCTACAGCTATGAAATTTGTCAGCATTTATATTAGCAAGAACAAGGTTTAAAATGAAAAAGAAAATTGCACAATACATTTCTGAATCTCCTGTTGACTAAAATAACCTGTGCCTGGCAGTCAGAAAAGTTATTAAGGCCTGGATCCTTGAAAAGAGTGGAAATACTGGGCACCCTGTGCCAGAGTAGTAGCCAGGGTTATTCACCTCTGGAATACCGATCAGCAAAACTCCCCTTTGGGGATCCTTTCACTTTTCCAGGCACATTTTTTCCATGAACAAATAAGTTTTAAAAATGCTGAACACAACTTCAAATGTCACTATTCAAAAAGTTATAACAATACCATGACCAACTGGCACACGGAGCAACTTTCAGGATTCCCCCCACCCCCTGCCTTCAGGAGAAGAAGCCTCTGATATTGACCTCTCAGAAGAGGATGTGGCTGAAGAAGTACCCATTGACACCCCTCTCACCTCAGGGCCCTCAGCCCCAGAAGAGCCTGTGGGATCAGCCCCAGAGAAGGTCACATCTCCATCCTCAGATTCTGAGTACTCCAGTTCTGAAGCCACCCCTGCACCTCACTTGCCTCTATGCCATTGCAGCCAAAGGCTTCAAAAGTGAGCATGGCCCCTTTAAGGGAGAAGGCCTCATGCAGTGTATGGGAGGAGCTAGTAGCCTCTCAAAAGCCCATGTCCTATTTAAGGCTCAGTCTGAGTCTGCCAGTTGTTGGAGCACCATACAGACAAGCTTGTCTGCCTTTCAGCCCCACTTGATGCTCTCCAGGGGGTTGCCCTATTCCCATTCTTGCCTCTCTGGGAAACTTAACTTGGTAAGCATGATCCATAGAGGAATCCTGTACCTCAGGCCTCACTAGTGGCCACTAATGCTAATTCCACACCACAACAGAAGCAGAGCAGATCATCAGCAGGACCCCTGGCCTGAAATGATACAGCAACACTTTAGAAGAGCAACCAGTGACATTTGTATTAAAGGCACTTTGCTTCAAAAATACTGCCAAGCATGAAGGAAAACAGATGCATGGGAGCACTTGCACAACACCAGTTTGTAGGATGTGTCTTTCTTATTGTGGGGAAGAGAAAGACAAAGAGAGAGAGAGGAAGATGTGATCCTGCTGCAGTGGATACACACCAGCTTGGTTCCTAATCCACATCTCAAGAAATGAATTTTAGAAACCATTTTATTAGCAGTCTCACATGGGTAATATAAACAAGGCACATTCCACCCAAATTATTAAGAGAATGATACAAGGCAAAACATCCAGGCTTTTAAAATAAAACCACACATGAAGTTAATGCTTATGACTGGAGAAGCTAGGCAAATCTGAGCTGAGCATTCACACATGCATACTGATTAGCCCTTGATGTCTGCAACAACAGCTGTCACTGCTCAAACAGCACACCTTAAGACAGCCTTTCCCAACCTGGTGCCCTCCAGGTGTGTTGGACTGCAAGTCCCATAATTCCCTGCCAGCATGGCCATACAATTCCTGATATATCAAATCCTTGCTGGCAGTGTGGTTGGGGAAGGGGTTCTTCTTCTCACATTTGGCGGCGATGCAACTGTGCTAAACATTATTGGCTGAACATTTTCAAACTATAAAAGATGGGATAGAATATGGGATTCAGCTATCCTCATTGACGGCACTTTGGGGCTATTTGGTGAACCAAGTTAGAAGAGAACATGAAGTAGAGATACTGCATATATTCACATTAGCATGCCAATTGTCGGTGAAGGAATGGAGAATAACTACCTGCCTACTGGGTAGTATCCTATCGCGCCCTCGCACAAGTCGCTGCTCATGCAACAGGGCTTTCACTCTACTGAAAATAATGTGAAACGTGCAGAAACACTTGTTTCTGGGACGGGACAGGTCAAGCAGAACTTGCAGAAGAGAGCTCTGCTAACCTGTCCCAATATCGAAATGAGCATTTCCTCTTGTTTCAGGGATTTGGGGTCGGGGAGCACAAAAGCTCTGTTGTCCAAGCAGTCGCTCCCTTGAGTGAGGCAGAACTTGCAAAGGCAGAGCAGCCCTGTTGGATACTGCCCTATGTTGGAATGTGGAGGAGAAGGGTGTGGAAAATAATGGTTATGAACAAAATTACTAGTTATAAACATTTATGGGAAGGGAGAAGTGATTCGTCTTTCAGAAAAAATGGTCAAACTTTTATCCAATACTGGAATCAATGCAGACTTTATTTATTTATTTATTTATTTATTCATTAATTCATTTCATTTCTATACCGCCCAATAGCCGAAGCTCTCTGAAGATGAACAGACTGAACATGTTAGCAACCACAGATATCCTAACAATGCTTTAACAGTATCATATTAATGGCCTAGTTTGCCTTGAACATGTCAGCATGCTAGTTCATGCAGTTTGATCTTTCTTTCTTTCTTTCTTTCTTTCGATTGATTGCATTTCTATATCAACCAATAGCCAAAGCTCTCTGGGCAGCTCACAAAACAAAACCTAAAAATACAATAATGTAACAAAACTTAATATAAAAACATTAGAACTTTTGAAATGTTTTAAAATATCACTCCCACTTGGCTCCTCCTGCCAGCAAGAGTGTCTAAACAACCCAAAGGTGCTCTATGCCTGAGTGTAGTGTGATGTCTGAACCTGAACAGAGTGATGCATAAGAAGCAACACTGGAAAGAAGAAGAGAAGACAAAATTGTCCTCTGTTCATCTTCCTGTATTCCCATACTTAGGCTGCTATCCTATAACCACTTGCCTGGGAGTAAACCCCTTTGAACTCAATGGAACTTATTTCTGAGTAAATATGTATAGGATTGCTCCATCAACCTCAAACTATTGTGGGTACTGGTCATAAGAAAGACCCTATATAGTAATACTTTAAAGACATTTCCTCTATAGGTAAAAAAGGAAAGCACACAAAATATGTAGAACATAATAAGAGCCATGCTGAAACATGCCAAGGGTCCATCTAGTCCAGCATTCTATTCATGCAGTGGACAACCAGCTGCCCACGGGAAACCCACAAGCAGGAAATGAGTGCAACAGCACCCTCCCGCCCATGTTCCCCAGCAACTGGTGTACCTCTGGTGCTGGAGGTAGCATATAGCCTTCTTCTCCATGAATGTTTCTAACCCTCTTTTAAAACCATCCAAATTGGTACCCATCACTACATCTTGTGGAAGTGAATGCCATATAACTATGCATTGTCTGAAGAAGTACTTCCTTTTGTCTGTCCTGAATCTCCCACCAAACAGCTTCATTGGATGACCCCAGGTTCTAGTACTATGAGAGAGGAGACACCAATAAACATCTCCCTATCCACTTTTTCCACAGAGCAAGGCAAAAAGATGCAAACCCACTTGCAAGAATTAAACAGTGTAAATAACACTTTATTTGCTCTGCAAAACAGCAGACCAGGAACTAGCAGAATCCATGCAATTAGCAGAGTCCAACACACGGATTATGCAATATTACTGCAGAGAGCCCATATGGTGTGATGAACAGATTGCTGGGCATGGATTGGGAAAGACCTTGATTCAAATATCTGCACAGCCATGAAGCTCATTAGGTAGCTGCAAGATCCACACACACTCTCAGTCGAACTCACCTCATAGTTGTGAGGATAAAATGAAATAACCCATTGTGTACAGCTCAGATGTTCAGAAACAAATAAATACCATCCTTCTAGACAGTATCTCTTCCTTGAGTCACCCACCCCAAGTTCTTGTGTACTATAACAGCACTACATCCACTGTGAGAGAAGCTGCTGTCTATACCCTAAGAATATGTTTGTATGATGTGTGTTTTTAGACTTGTGAAAATGGCTAATACCGCATATAACACAGGAAACTGCCATATATAATTTGAAGAATAATCCAAAGAGCGGTGACTTGTTAATTTGAATGACCTAAATGAGATGCATTTTCCTATTCTTGTATGAAATGAAAATGTGCAGCTCCAAAAATGAGAGATTCAATGGACCACCTTCTCTGGGCTGAACTTCTTGCAAGGGAAATGACAACTGCAAAGGGCTTCGCACATTTAAAAGCATTATGTAAATGATGACAATAATTGTCCCTAAAGAGAAAAGTGAGAAGAGCAAAAACAAAACAACAACTTGCAGGGATCTGCCAGATCTACCAGCTGTTTTGTTGCAATTTCAGAATACCATAGAAGTGACAAAAGGTTTTTGGCTAGGATCCAAAACTCCTTTGAAAATTACAACCATCCGCTCCAACACAGCTAATTTGCAAATGTCTTCGATGTCGTGGCTTTTAGCATTCACTTCAAAAAACCAAACATTTGCTAAGTCATTTAAGTGCAGAGACCTGCAATAGAATGAGAAGGGAACACAGAATTCAGGGGTGACTACCTTAAATAATCTCACCCCCTTCCAACCCTACTCCCCCCAAAAATCTCTCTCTACTCTCTCCCATGGTGAACTTCAAGACAGAATAAGGTTGTGGCTTGAAACTGAACTCTTGTGATTTTCTGTGCAATGCATTCCTAGCATATTGCACAGTTAACTGGGGGAGGGAGGGGGAAGAATGCAGAAATATGGTGAAATGTTCCTCCACACACATGCACCCTGCTAAAATGAAGAAGTGAAAACATTCAGCCTGCTAAGTTTTCAGTAAGTTGCTTAACTCAAGAGACTGAGGTGCACATGAAGCAGCTCTTCCAACTGTAAATCAGTTGTGTCAGAACATAGATATAATTAGAATCGCCTTTTGCAACATACATTCTACCATATTATTTATGCCTCTTTCTCTCAAATATCTTCCTTCCACATCTCATCTCACCCCACAGTTGTTGCCGTTAGAGATGTCATTCTCAAAGAGGAAATGAAAGTGTGGATGTGTGGGGCAAAACTGGTGGGAGATTGGCAGTTTTTATACGGAAGATACTTGTGGTTCAAGCTCTTCAGTATAAAATAACTACACACTTCCCAACACTTGACTTTACAGACAAATAATTACACTTCCTTAGGTTAAACGAAGTAAAGATTCAAGGCTTGATAATGAGCAAGCCATATAAATGGTAAGATTGTTTTCATTGCAACCAGTTCAGAAGTGGAGTATGAAATCAGTGATTCTACGCCAGTACACCAGCTATTGCATGCATGTATCCCTTCCATCTAGGGAAATGCTTATTTGAATGATACTGGTTGTTACTCTTATGAACTGGCCTGCATCACAATGCAAACAATGCTGATGTGACTGAAGAGAGGCTTTCCCCAAAAAAGGGTACATTCATTTCAACTGATCATTTTGTGACAATGCAAATTGCAGGCACGGAGTCCCCTGATCCAGATCAGGACCACAGCAGGGGACAAAGTATTAAAGCCTTCTACCCCGAAAGCTGCCCCACGCTTACTCTTGCATGAGGAAAAAAGATGTGGCTGCTTGGTACATCTTTAAAGCAATATTTAGTTTGAGCCTCAGGATCCTCTATTGGCAACATGTGGCCCTCCAGATGTGTTGGCCTACAACTCCGATGATCCCTCACCATTGGCTATGTGAGTTAGAGCTGATGGGAGTTGTGGCCCTCCAGCTTGGCCTACAAGTTGACCACCCAGGCTCTATTTGCTTGATCTAAAAATCCCTTTCAGGATTCCAAATAAGAATTTTTTTCTTCCTACAGTTCCTGTTTTCTTCTAGAAAAGCCATTTGCAGACCTTTCTCTTTAGAAGTAGCTTAGGAGCAGGCAATACTATTTCACCGCAGTTATGTGGCTATCTAGCAATACAATCCTAAATGTTTGCTCAAAATCAATTCCCGCTATGTTCAAAGGGCCTTACTCCAGGCAACTATACACAGGACTGCGAGTAAACATTTCTTTTTCACTAGCTTATTTCTGGATGAAATAGCATGGAAATCTACATTTTAAAAAATCCAGCTCCCCAAGAGGGTAATTTCTAGTTTATCATTTTTAACTACCTGTCCATACAAGTTCTGAATTTCCCACAGTAACTTCTAAAGTGAAGCATATTACAGAATGATGAAGACAGACAACATCTATCTTTCAGTTTGCTTATTTGAGATAAATATAAAAATGCTGCTCAGAAACACAGTATAAATGTTTAGCTTCCACAGCTTCACCACTTCATCTTTTTTCATGCATGCACTTTGGTATAAATGGTAAAACGTATATGCTATTTTGCAAATAATTAATAAATAAATACATACATACATACGAGTGAAACCTACAAAAAGGCACAAAATATCTTTGTTTACCTTGAGCCCTATTAAGGAAGTGGGGAAGGGAAATAATAGTGTCTCTATTGCCTTAGTCTACCTTGGTGCAGCTGGGTGCAGGGGAGGGAAATCAGTCTTGGCATCTCTTGGTTCAATCTGTTACCTGCTTTTCCCTTAGGATACTCAATAAAGGTCATACAGAAAAAGGTAATGTGGAAAAAGTAAAGCATGGATTTAAATTACACTGTATAGCACACCGCCATCTTTACAAACTCGCTGACGCCTCAGGCTACCCACAACTGCTCAAGACCACACCAAGTGTGCAGTCCTTTAGACAGAAAATAGTCCTACAACTCCCAGCATTCCCCAGCCAGCCATGCTGAAACATAGACACATACAAAGGGGGGGGGTACCACAAATAGTAAGAAAAGCATAGAGAAAGTCAATGGAACCCATAGCAACTGACAAGAGTATTACTACTAGAAAATAACAGTATAATATATTACAACAATGCATGAAAAACATATCCCGTAGCCAAAAATCACTTAAACTGTACATAAACATGTATCATTGTAATATATTGTACTGTTACTTTTCTAATAGTACTAATACTCAGTTTGCTCACTTACTGTCCTTCCTATGGCTGGCTGGTTCAGGCTCAGCTCTGGGCCCAACTACGGGGCAAATCCATTGGGCTAAGTCAGCAGGCAGGCAAAAGGTCACAGCACAGTTCTATCAGCCCAGCAAAAGGGCAGCCCAAAAGCAGGGCCTTATCAGGGGTCCAGCGGTCAGCAGCACAACAGATCAGTCCAAGAGGTAGCAAGATCAAGGAAGCAAGGTTTCAAGGTACTGCAAGCTGGAATAAGGATACTATTCCAGCAGCTTGCAGATTTCAACTGAAGGCCTCCATAGCCAGGTCTCCCAGCGCACACCCAGGAACAACTACAAGCCATTAGTCTAAGCTTCAGAGCCTCTCTACTTCTGAGTAGACCCTTGTTCTCGACGATACCATTATCTCGAGGAGCCTGGTTGTTTTGGGTCTTGAGGCGAACACTTTGTCTCTGAGTAGGGGCCTGTACCTCCACCTTCTGGTGCCAGTGCCCTCTCAGGTTTGGCCTCCTCCTCTGACACCATGGGCATCCTTGAAACACATTGGGAACCATATCTATTCCTGCAGTTGTCTTTTGTGTTCTTTGCGGAGCAGAGGCCCCCTGCCTCACTTGCAACACACAGGATGCCACTTTAATTATTAGGGCCCAGGCTTTTCCTTCAGAACCAATAGCTTACTGGAGGGATCAAGGCTTCTTTAACAACATAATAAAGATCATATTGGTAACTGATGAGATTTCTTCACTGGTTATAAATTATCTACAGCATGTGGTATGTATTAAGGCTGCAACCCAATGCACACTTAATTTGGGACTAAGGCCACAATCTTATACACAGTTCCCTGGAAGAAATTTCCAGGGAGCTTCTTTCCAAGTAGACATGCTCTGCACTGCAAATTCCAGTTAATTTAACTGAACTTACTTCCAAGTAAATATTCAGGAGGATCAGACTGCATTTTATGGGTTATAAATCTGGTAAGGATGGTTCTGGGTGCTTTCCCTTGCATGGAAGCAAAGATTACTATGCCTAAAAGTCATAATAATTTACAACCCATTATTAGCTCGGACAAAATAGAAATTAATGGAATAACTGGGTATAATATAAAATATACCCAAATCATTTCTGAACAGGGTGTGAATAAAAAATACAAAATAAGAAATATCCTTCTGCCTGGTTCCTATTTTGACATGTATATTTGAAAATATTTACATTACAATCACTTTTTAAATAAATAACATAAAATAGAAACATGACAGCAAGTTTGCCAAGCACTGTGATCACAAATATCATATGAAAATCCTGTTATATATAGTCCCATATATAAGACTAAAGTCCTAAGAGGTGAAACAAGCTCACAAATATAAATCTGTTTAAACACCAAATTTGATAATATTTATTTATGAACAACTGTTTATGAGGACAATTTTTACTGATTGCTGACAGCCATGGACATAATATAAAGTAATTAAACAATGATTTTATTGGAAGTGCCTTTGCATTCATTGTTCAACAAGGAAGAGTCCTATGGTTAGATCAACAGTGTCAAGGGCTCCTTGGAGGCCTCTCTCAGTCTAATCCAGTAGCCAAGTCCAGACACAGACAAAGGGATTCCTTTCAAAGCTTTATTCTTCTTTTACAACTTAACAACTATACCGTTTGCAACTAGATCTGAGCAGCACAGTACCTATGCCCTAAGTTGGAACAGTTGGTCCCCGTTTGAAAGGGAATTACTGGCAGACCCCTGAACTTAAGGACTAGGGAGAGTCCCTCCCCTTTTCCCTTGGATCCTCTGGGCGCAGCCGTTGTTTGCGCGCCAACCAGGCACTACGCCTCCTTTCCGCGCCCTCCATCTGGCGCCGCTCTCTGCGTCTGCGTCGCACATCCACCAAGTCTGCTATCTGTGTTCGGTCACTCCTTGGACTGCTAACTAAACTAGGAATGCTGGTGGGAGGAATCTCCGTCAGCGGTTGGTCCTGGGAAAGAGGAGCGTACTCCTCTCCCAGGAGCGACTGCTCTTCCTCAGAATCAGAACTACTCTGGGATTCTATGGGCTCAGTGTCCACCCTGACATCCAGCAGAAGGAAACGTCATATGAAAGTGTGTCTATGTGCGTCTTCAGAAATGTATGTAGCAGGAGTGAGAGTGGAATTCTGAATTTTGTAGTTGTCTGGAACAACACTTCTCTAGCCAATCCTTGTGGCTCCTGCTTTAGACTCCAGTCCTTTACATACTTACTTGGGAATAAGGGGTTCATCACACGGAGCTTTTATCCTGCTATTGAGATGGCTCTGTCTCAGACATTTGTGGGCTCTTTAGATGATACCGTTACCCTCCAGGATGTCTCCTGCCATTTCCTCCAGCCTATCTCATGTTTTCCCCAAACGCAAAAAAAAGTGGTATTTTTTCCAGCCCATGGAACAGGAGCGCCATGACCTCCCTGTGAAATTCTCCAATAGTGGAAGAAACCTCTGTGTCTGCCTGCTGTGGGCATTTGTTTTCAGTTGCTGGGTGTGTGGTCAGGATGAGATTTGACAGGAGCGAGGGCAAGAGTGGTCTTCCAATTGCGTCTCCTGCCTCTGCATTTCCCAGTTGGAGGGAGAAGAGGGTAAAATGCCTCCCTGCAACGAAGGGAGACACATCTGATCCCCCACCCCACCAAGCTCAGAAGCAATAAATAAATAAATAAATATAAATAAATAAATAAATAAATAAGCAATGTTCTCTGTTGTTTCAGAGCACCCTATTAAGTTCAGTGGGGCTTACTCCCAAGTAAGTGTGCTGAGGGTTGCAGGCTTACAGGGTGATCTTATGTCTACTCAGAAGAAAGTCAGAGTTTTGCTGAGGGCTGTGAGAAAACTGTACAGCAGAAGTTAAGCTACAAAAACAAGACTCTGCCCCCCCTTTGCACATATGCCAGGGAGGGAGGAAGGCACTCCCTCGATTCCAACCATGTGGCTGCTGTGTAAGGAAGCCCTTCCTAATCCTGCAAAGAAACCAAAAGCAGGAAGATCCGGAAAGGATGTGGGTTTTTGCAGTCTGGTTGCTTAATGAAGTAACACCCTAAGTCTCCCTCAAGTCAATGGGCTGGTTTGCACAATCACTGCAGCCCACCATGGCTTATTTAAGCACCCGTGAGTTGCAGCATATGCCCACGGCCATTTTGAATACTCAGCCCCCAGTAGGGATTGTCATGTCATCCGAACCCAGGCGGTAAAAGGTTAAACAACCCTCAGATAACCCTACAACAGACCCTGGGTCCTTCCAAGCTGTTACTTCTAAGTAGACATGTACAGGATAGCACTGTAAGAAGCCTGCTCTACAATTCAGCATGGATGAGACTAGGCTATTGGATTGTGCTGATATTAAAAACCCATGTCAGAAGCTTTTCTTAACGCTTTAGGTTATAATCCTACACACACTTACAAGGGAGTAAATCCCACTCAACACAGTAGAAGAGTAAACCTGTATAGGAAAGCACTGTAAATGTGCATTGCTACAGCAGCTGTACAATTACTGTCCAAGGCAAAACTATAAGGCCAAAATCAAGAAAATACCTATAATGCAAAGATATACATTTGACTGCTGGAATGACAACTATTTAGCTATTAAGAAATTGTACCCACAGAATATTTCTAGTCATTTAAGAAAAATGCAGGCTAAGAAACAGCAGGGAAATACAAATATTTTAATCTACAGTGTACAATGGGCAGAATAATGTGCAGGAGCATACATCAGCACCCCTTGTAGCTCGGAGCTTGAAAAATAACAAAAAATGGAAGAAACAAAAGGCCTACAAACATGCCAAAGAGAAGCTACAGTTCCTTTAACATAAAAAAAGTAATTTTCTATGTTAAAAAAAGAGGAATTGAAGGTTGGGGGGGAGAACACATTCCACATCAGGCTGCAAACAGGAGCTTTTAAACACAAGGCATTCAGGCAATAGAAAATGCATTCATTCAGAGCATTTAGCACATTGGATTAATCGAATTATAATTTAATCATCTGATCAAACACTAATTAGCATAATGACTTGAGGGGGAAAGCTGCTTAGCTGCTAGAAAAACGGCACAGGAACACCTATGGGTACCCAGAACATTCATGCGACATGATTATCCACGGTTGTTACTTGTGGAGGGGAGGGGAGGGGGGTCCCTTTCTCTTTTCTGCTTAAAATAAAGGGGAAGACAAGAGTTCCGTAGCACTGGAGAATGGCCTTATAGTCTGTCATCAGCACCACAAACTGTTCTTTAACAGTTATGATGTTGCCTGATTAGCTATGGCTATTTTTATAATTAAGAGAACATTAACAATCTGCTTTCTGTTAAAGAAGATTTAAGGAGCACACATGCATTTTTTAGCTCAATTACTCTCTGCACTGTGCATTTGCCTACTTTGTCCTTTATTATCCCCTCCCCCGCAACACATACACGCAAAATAAATTGCCAATACCCTTTGGGACCAAAATAGTATTTGGTTATTTTCATATTGGAGGCTTTAATTGCTTATAATAAACCTCACTCATGTGGACGCAAGATTGTCCTTAATGTATATGGAAGAGAGACATTTGTAATGCAAATGATCATTCTGGCCAATGCAGGCTCTGTGTTTGCATTATAAAATGCCTGAAGTAACAACTGCTTTAAGCCTCTGAGGTGAATATACCCAGTGTGACCTTTTATAAACCCTGCATTTAAGAACGTAAGAAGAGCCATGCTGGATCAGACCAAAGTCCATCTAGTCCAGCATTCTATTCACACAGTGGCCAACCAGTTGCCTGTGGGAAACCCACAAGCAGGACGTGATTGCCACAGCACCCTCTCCCACCCACGTTCCCTAGCAACTGGTGTACAGAGGCATACTGCCTCTGATACTGGAGGTAACATAGCCATCAGGACCAGTAGCCATTGATAGCCATAACTCAAAGAATTTGTTCAATCCACTTTTAAAGCCATCCAAATGGGTGGCCATCACTACCTCTCATGGTAGCGAATTCCATAGTTTAACTATGCCTTGTGTGAAGAACTTCCTTTTATCTGTCCTGAATCTCCCACTAATCAGCTTCATGGGATGAACCCAGGTTCTAGCATTATGAAAGAGGGAGAAAAATGTCTCCCTATCCACTTTCTCCACACCGTGCATAATTTTGTACACCTCTATCAAGTCTGAGCTCACTCGCCTCGTAGTAAGTCCAGTGCCAACCCACCTACTTGGGAATACTTCACTTATAATGGAGAGGTGAACTTTCCATTATCTATCTCTCTGCGAAAAGGTAGGTGGCATTGTTTTCCTACTAATCAGCTGTGTACCAAAAACAGCAGAACACTTGACATCCAGTGGGGATAGGCGGCCGCCTCCGAACTCGGAGGCGACCACCTATCCAATGCAGGGCAGGAGAAGCATGGAGGGGATTGTTCCCTCCGCACTTCTCCTGCCCTGCATTTGCAGTTAGACAGCTGATTTCAGCTGTCTAGGTGTAGGAAGGCGGACTTGGGGAGGAGGCTGCCGGACGACACATAGGATGTGTCATACGGTACCGGCATTTCCACTTTCCCTGCCCTGGAATGCCCCCCGGAATGCCCTGTTTTGTCTGCTCCACGCTATTCTTGCAAGAGCGCAGAGCCTGGGGCTGATCCACACTGCACGCGGAAGGGGGAAAAGGTCGGTTCTCCAGGAACTGACCTCGGAGCACGGGCTCCGAGGTCGGTTCCCGGAAACCAAGATATCCTATGGCCGTCTAGCCGCTGACTAGCGGCCATAGGATTGCTCCCTCCGTAACATTTTTTAATTGAAGGGTGGTGTGGAGAAATGCTGTGTAAAGAACTGCGTATGTTTTGTAATGTTTCAGGGCCTACTCAGATACATTATAGCCATACAGAGGTCACGTTAGGTATTTAAACATTAGAAAACATAAACAGTTCTTTACACAGCATTTCTCCACAGGTGTTTTAAGTAAATAATGTCTACTCAGAACATGTAGAAATGTTTTAAGTAAATAATGTCTACTCAGAAGTAAGCCCTGCTGAGTTCAATGGGACTTACTCCCAGGTAAGTGTTTATAGCAAATGATTTGGGAACTGCAAGCTATTCCAAACAGTTTTTGAAACAGTGCATTATTTGCTGTTAATTTCAAAATGACAAATGTTTAGTTAATGCAGTTTAACTGCTTTTAAAACCAAAAGCTAATATCCTGTGCCCAGCGATTCATGCTTAAGTCCTACTTGAGATCAGTGAACCTGAAATACTGTTTTCCTGGTTTCAATATTGTTAACTATGGGTATAATCTACAATATATTTTCCCTGCACAACTATCATCCTTTCAGACAGGCTTTGTGGGGAGATGCTGTGTACGTTACACTGAAATTATTAGAGGTGGTAGACAATGATGGATATAGTACCCATATATGGGATGACATTGTATTTTATCAAATGAATATAATTAGGCACTACCCGCATTTAGCCTTCCCTAATCATCAGGGATAAACAGTTAGCATGGATAAAGTCCATTTAAATTAGCTAGGATCTCAAATGATAATCCGACTACTGTCTCAAAAGAACTTTACATTTAAAATAAAACCAAAAAGCAGGTAACCTACTAAGATACAAAGGCTGCAATCCTATGAACTCTTACTCCCAAGTAAGTCTCACTGAAACAAGAAAAATGCATGAGGTTGGGCTGAAAAATAAGCTAGCTCTATAGTTTGTTTCTTGTATTTATTTATACAATTTGTAGGCTGCCTTACAACCATCCTTTGCGTGGTTTACATGGTTTCAAACAAATAAAGTTATAGTAAAACAAAATACAACACCATAATAAAATCCAGGTTTTTGCATTAAATTTAGAGCTGATGCAGTTTGAATGCATAACTCTGTACAGGCAATTTACCCAAATATTTTCACTGTCACGTATAATATAAGCAAACAGAACAACGGCAACTGAACAGTCATATTATTTAAAACACTCTTTTTTTTAAAGTGAAAATGCATCCATCTTCAAGAGATTTGTCAAAGTTACCAACACCAGTTCTGAATGGGTGAGGAAAATTTTGGCAGCCAAAATTACTATCCTATGACAAAAGAGAGTCCAATGGGTGAGGGAAGAGAAAGAGATAAAAAGATGTAAACCAGGAAGGGAATGCCTTCAAGTATAACCTGGTGGCTTTGTTTCAAGTTATTTATATTTTCATCATTAAAGCACAGCACTTGCATTTCATTTTAAAATGCTACACAAAGAAAAATATACATTTTACTTTTAATACTAATCACGTTAATCATCTTATGTTTCTATAGGATTAAAATGGGTGGGGGAAATATAGACTGTAAAAAAAATCTAGAAATACTTTTGCAGTCTTTTTCAAGGTCAAACAGGACAATGTATTCCAATTCCATTTGCTTTTGAGTGCATAAACTCTTTTGCAGCCTGATGATACCTGTGCTTACTCAGAAGTAAGTCCCACTTACTTCACTGCAACTTGCTTGCAGATTAAATGGATATAGTTGAACAGCCTAAGATTGCAAACCTAAATTTACTTGAGATTAATTTAGAAGGGCATACTTCTGAGTAAGCATGCTTAGGATTTTGTTGTTAATAAGAAAAGAGCCTTTCTTGATGATATCCGGTATGCCCTTCTCAACTCTTTAGTCTAATATGTATTTTGACAAACGAGAATTGACAGTTGTGTGGCAAACCTTTGACAATAATGTCATGTTTGTTTTTCAGTATCCAGCACAATCCTATACACAACTGCTCAGAAGTAATTCCCATTGAGTTCAACAGTGCTTGCACCCAGGTAAGGGGGTATAGGATTGGAGCATAAATGCAGCATAAATTCTTCTTACAACCATATAACAACATCATTTGTATTATATGTATTATTCAGCAGGCAAACTGGTTAATATTACAATTTTATTTATTATTATTAATTTATTTATTGTGTACATTTATATACTGCCCTTCAACCAAACAGTTCATGAGGCACTTCACAAAAATAAAACAACAGATTCAGTGCAATCTCACAAGCAGAATAATGACCAGCAATTAAAAGCCGCAGGTCAAAATAATTTTGAAAACTTAAAACTAAATAACTTGTGTCATAATGGCCCTTTTAAATGTTTCTAAAGGATCTGTCTTTCTCAAGGACTAATGTTTATCATATACAAATATTTTTAATTTGTATTTTTGAAAGGTTAACACAATGGAATCCTATACCTGTGGCCTACTCAGGAATAAGCCTTACTGAGGTCAATGGGGCTTACTCCCAGTAAGTGAGCATAAGACTGAAGCCTTAAAACATTTTTAACACACACACAGTATCGGGAAAGTTTTTAAAAGATTAAAATACTAAATTAAAATACAGTGCAGATTGGTAATGAGCAGCACTGAAAATTATTTATGCTTTCTGAATGTCAGAACATGTCTTCCAGGTCAGCATCAATTCTTTTCACACAATGACAACTGTAATAATGAATTACTAGATACATAAAGGCAATACGTCTTTAGCAAATTCACAGAGCACACGGGCCTTTCAGTTGCAAACCCACAGTTTCTTCAGCAAATTAGGTGTGTATTATAAGACACCCCCCTCCTCCACTGTTTCCATTTGTAAAAATCACCAACATAGCAGTAGTCACGCATACACACGAAGTGTGTGTATTGCACTTGCAATGACTGCACTGCAGACTATAATCAAGCTGTAGCAGAACAACCGACAAACAATACAGTTTCTATTTTATACACTCCAGGAAGATGGCTTTTGCCATTGTATTTGAACTTCTCATGACAATGGTTTCAACAGCCAGATTCCCAAGGTTACAGTTATATGTTTTTAATAAAGAAAATATCTGCTTGGTGGAACATCAGTGAGACGTCACACAATGCGGAAACCGTAGGCGTGCCAGCAGCTGCCTACAACCAAATGTGGTGCAGTAAACAATATGCAATTGGATAGAAGAACTGAAATCTGGACACTGGCAGCAAACAGTTACATCTTCCCTGTGCAGTTAGTAGTCTTGAAAAGATCACATGCAGCATAGGTAATTCTGTTGCTGCTTCTACTGCTGGCATCATTAGATTAACAACCACATGCTCAGTCTTCATTTGAAAATGATGCAGTACATGGTTCAGGTGCCTGGAGTGGTATTTCATCAACCTAGACTAGTGCCCGTTTGTTTTCATCAGGCTTTGTGTTTGAAATTTTAAACAGTGCATTGTGGGTCTCACTTCCCAAAGCAGACCATCGCTTGTGCTCTGCTCTAAAATATTCTACCAATAATCCGATTCCTAATTCAATCTCTGCTGTCTCTTCTTTCCAAATTATAGAGGAGCTTCAGGCACCAGACATTTAGGATGGAGGTGACTCTCCTCAAAGCCAGTGTATTTAGAAATGGCTTTCTATAAATAGGACTGCTGGCTCACTCTTCCTCACTGCCTTCCAAGTAAAAATAGCTTAAACAGAGAGACGGGCAAGGCTCTTTAATCTCTCTGGCCATTATCCAAGAGCCACAAGCAGAACGGGGGGGGGGGGCACTTGTGCATTTCCCCACATAGGTGTGTACATAGTCCTTACACAAGTTACGTTCATAGTTAGCTTGTGTGAAACAGGCTTCTGGTTGCAGAACACATTGTTTAGTCTCAACTTAATTTTTCTCATACTTAAGCAACTCAAGCAAGGAACTAATCATTCCATAAGCAGAAACATGTTTCTGAATGCAGGAGAATCTGTAGAACCCAGGCTCTGTCATTGTGTTTGAGCATCCATTAGGCTTTCTGTTCTCTTGTCTTAACACTTTATATCCTTAGGAAGCAATCCTGCCTACACTCAAGATACACCAGCTGGAAAACCGTAGGATATGGCAGAAGCCCCGCCATGTTGGCATAATCCCACATGCTCCGTGGAGATATGCTGGTACAACTCTGCGGATATGTTCGTGAAACCCCACACTGACATATCTATCGTTTAATTATTACGGGGATTTCGAGCCTGCCATCCAAACAATTTCCCAGGGTGGTGTACTACCAACACAATGCTGTGTGACCACTGGGCCGCTAACCAGAACAGCTCGCCTGTCAGACAAAACAGAACAGGGCTGGGGGCAGATAGTAACATGTGTCATCAGGGCACTGGATTAAAAAAAAAAGACAGAAGAAGCAGTGGGAAAACATGGGGAGGTTCCCAAGTGGAAGATTACAATGGCTGGACCCCCTGTAAAATTCCATAGGGCTGGGCAATGGTGCAATAAAAGCCTTCTCCTGAAGCACCCTTCATCACAGAGTCATCTGTGTGTTCTTTAAGCAAGCCTTCTCCCAAGTGAGTTATTTGGATCCAAGAATCCAAGCTATTCTTGGATTCTGAATAAGTGAAGCACAAAGGATTCTTGTGCTTCCTTTTGTGTTATGCAGCCAAAAGGGCACTCATGAGCGATGAGAGGGGTATGTGGGGATTTGAACCCCTATGTGCAGGGATACCTGGAAAGTCCCAGCTGCTGGATTCTAGGGGTACAATCCTATCTAAACATGCATAGGATTGCACCCCTAGTCATTTAAAATCACCAAGTTGTTGTGTGATGCAGGAAACAAGGCTTCTAACAAATCAAAGGTAAAATCTCAATCATAACGTATGCCTGTACCAGCTGTCCCCCCTACCCCCACTCGCCCCAAGATACGTTCTAAGTACAGCTCACAATCCACACTATTGCCCAGGAGATGTCATCACTGGGTCATGCCCCAAGCCACAGAATGGAAAGTTCCACTTCAAGGGAAGAACTGAAAAGGCCATGGAGCCCCAGCCCAACAAAGACCTCATCACTGGGCAATTCCAGAAGGAGAACACACTGGAGAACACACTAACATCTCTACCAACAAGGAGGCTAAACTACTCCAGGAGACTCTTATCACACACATCATCAACCCAACCTCAGGTGAGATCCCTTCCAGCATCCTCAGGCTTTTCTCCAGAAACCCAGAGGGGCTCCAGTTGTCCTACTTTCACCACCACATCCTACCCAGAAGCAGAAATGAGCATGTAAGGGTCTTACGCACTCTGGTAACTTGAGGGCCAGAATGATGTGACTTAATTATGAGTTGGCTTTTCCCAGAGTGACAGGCTTCAGCCACACATCTCTTTGCAGTGGCATCTCGGTGCTTAGTTGGCTCCTGAGTCTTTACCTTTATTGCAGGATCACTAGAGGCTACCTGCTTGCAGGTCTTAGCCCTGGACTCTGCTCCCCTGGGCTCTGTTGGCAGCCCCGCAACCTTGCCTGCCATTTCAGACCCTTGAAGCATTCAGTCACTTCTGCCTTCTTTGTACAAATATTGCCAGCTCCCTGGACCAAATACCTGCCCATAGCCCAGTACATGCTAACCATTGGTGCCCAGTGGTTCTTTCCCTAGAAAAAGAGGGAAGGGGGGGCGGGGCTTTGATTTATTTTTCAAAGGTTTACAAATTGACAAAATAAATTTACAAATGTACAAGGTAGAAATAAGTTGATGTTTCATACCCTGCATCCTTAATTAATGTTACCAAAAGGGAAGAGGGAAAAAGCAGTCCTAACAATGTATATGGCTGAAGTCCATCTTGAACCTTATCGTTCCAGTACGTGTTCAAGAAGTTCCACCTTTCGACGAACTGACCTGCTTCTTGCCTCCCCTCTCTAATGCTCATGAAGGGCACAATCCTATGCATGTTTAGACAGAAAAAAGTCCTACAACTCCCAACATGCTGGCTGGGGGATGCTGGGAGTTGTAGGACTTTTTTCCGTCTAAACATGCATTGGATTGCACCCTAAATAAGTGAGTTTAACCATACAATTTCCCAGACTTTCAAATACCATTCATGAACTGACAGGAGTTGGCTTTTTTCTACTTTTTACTTATAAGCAGAAATGCTGCAGTTAATAAGTATATCAATATCTCAGTGATCCAAAAATCAGCAATAAAATAGCGGTAATGGTTAAAATTGCAACTTAAAGAGCATAGGCCAACATCATTATTAATTAAAAGCAGAGGTAAACAACCTGGTCTTTAGAGCTCATTTAAAACCAGTCAACATGGAATCCAAACACACTTCTTGTGGTAGGGAGTTCCACCATAATAGGGCCATCACTGAAAAGGCCTAGTCTCTTTTGCCCACCAGCTTGATGGACCTTATCAGTGGGCCTGAGAGCAGGGCATTCACAGAACTGATCTTAAGACTGAGGCAGGCTGATATAGGTGCAAGCAGTTCTTCATATAATCTGGCCCCAAGCCATTTAGGGCCTTAAAGGTAACAACAAGTGCTTTAAATTGGAATCAGTTGTGCACTGACAGCTAGTGCAGCCAGTACAGAATTAATGGTATATGCTCAGTTTGCTTGGTTCCCACAAGCAACTGCATTCTGCTTGAGCTGAAGCTTCGGAAAATGCAGCCCCTCGTAGAGTGCATTACAGTAGTCTAGACTGGATGTAATCAGGGCATGATGCCTGAAACAATGCATGTGTGTAATCTCTAAAACAAAGTATGATTTTTTGCTCCAGAAATATTGTTTTACACATATGCATTTTTAATTGATAGATCAACCAAACTTACAAGATCAATTAACATTTTAAAAATATATTTCCAGCCCTAGGGAACAGTAGTATTACGAACACTCAGAAAAGTGCCAGGAAGCGCTTTACAGACTTATTGCACTAATTCTTATAATATTTCTAACATAAACCAGTATTATCCCCAGTAAATTCATGGAGGAGCCAAAATTTGAGCTGGGAATTTCTAGCTAACAGCTTATGTTCTTAACTACTTGGAAATCTTTCAAAAATAGTTAGCTGTAGTTTGAAAGAAACATCTTGCACCACAATCCTAAACACATTTGCTTGGAATTAAGTCCCTAGTCCCAGGCATTTGATGGCATATGATGGAGCTTTTAATATCAGTTGTTTTTTTAGCTTTTTTAAATTATACGTTAAAGATTTATATTATGTTTTTATTATGTAGTATTTTTGTGTTGTAATTTTTGTGATACGCCCAAAGTGGTTTGGCTATTGGGCAGTATAGAAATGAAATAAATGAAATGAAATGAAAATAATTTCAGCGGTACTTGCAAACTTAATTAGGATCACCACAAGAGTCTTTGCTTTATTAACTCACTTTGGCGATAGGCATTTCAAATACTGCACATACAGTAAAGCAGGCTTCTTATGGGCCATAGCACTGAACAACAACATGAATGTCACTGAAACTGCTACACCAAAACAACAACCATGAACAATGTAGTTTCAAACAATTGTTTCATATTTCTATATGTCTCCTTAACCAGTACTTCAGAAAATAATACAAGGTTCCCATAACATACAAAGTCTGCTACTTTCGGGGGGGGGGGGGATATTTGAATCCAAGATGTTGAGTGTTTGGTGTGTTCCAATAGCAATGGCCTAAATACTTACCCTATTTACCCATATTGCCAGATATATACCTAATGCGTGTTATATAAAGTTGCATAGATAGCCCTTCCCTTAATCCTGCTTTAATGGTTGCTCCTTCAAGCTGGTTATGTACTGAGTCTTGTTTGGATTTGGAAGTACAAGCTGGGATTCGAAGAGGCAGAGGAACTAGAGATCAAATCGCCAACATTCGCTGGATCATGGAGAAAGCAAGAGAATTCCAGAAAAATGTCTAATTTCTGCTTCATTGACTACGCTAAAGCCTTTGATTGTGTGGATCACAACAAACTCTGGCAAATTCTTAAAGAGATGGGAGTACCAGACCACCTTATCTGTCTCCTGAGAAACCTGTACGAGGGTCAAGAGGCAACAGTAAGAACCAGACATAGAACAACTGATTGGTTCAAAATTGGGAAAGGAGTACAACAAGGCTGCATATTGTCGCCCTGCTTATTTAACTTATATGCAGAGTACATCATGAGAAACGCTGGGTTGGATGAATCACAGGTCGGAATTAAGACTGCTGGGAGAATTATCAACAACCTCAGATACGCAGACGATACCACCCTAATGGCAGAAAGGGAAGAGGATCTAAAGAGGCTCTTGTTGAGGGTGAAAGAGGAGAGTGCAAAAGCTGGTTTGAAACTCAACATTAAAAAAACTAAGATCATGGCATCTGACCCCATCACTTCCTGGCATATAGAAGGGGAAGAAATGGAAGCAGTGACAGATTTTATTTTCTTGGGCTCCAAGATCACTGCAGACGGTGACTGTAGCCATGAAATTAAAAGACGCTTGCTCCTTGGGAGGAAAGCTATGGCAAACCTAGACAGCATAGTAAAAAGCAGAGACATCACCTTGCCGACAAAGGTCCGTCTAATCAAAGCTATGGTTTTCCCGGTAGCAACGTATGGCTGTGAGAGCTGGACTATAAGGAAGGCTGAGCGCCGAAGAATTGATGCTTTCGAACTGTGGTGCTGGAGAAGACTCTTACGAGTCCCCTGGACTGCAAGGAGGACAAATCAATCCTAAAGGAAATCAACCTTGACTGCTCATTGGAAGGACAGATGCTGAAGCTGAAGCTCAAATATTTTGGCCACCTAATGCGAAGAGAAAACTCACTGGAAAAGACCCTGATGCTGGGAAAGATTGAAGGCAAAAGGAGAAGGGGATGGCAAAGGATGAGATGAATCACCGACACAATGAATATGAACTTGAGCACACTCCAGGAGAGAGCGGAGGACAGGAAGGCCTGGCGTGTTATGGTCCATGGGGTCACGAAGAGTCGGACACAACTTAACGACTGAACAACAACTTGTTTGGATTGCCATCTCTGGATGACGTTCCACTTGTCTCTAACACAGACATCAATACTGGAATGTCTTAGTTTGGAAAGCCCAAAGGACAAGCCATGGAGGCAGGAAAAATTTCCTTCTCACCAATTCCTCTGCCCTTCACTTTGATTGTGCTTCACTGCTGTTTACAGCAATGCACATTCACATGTCTGACATAACATCCTTCCCTATTGCGTTTTCCTCATTAAAAGCTGGTATTCAAGCACTGATTTGGTGGAGGAAAGAGAACAGAAAGCAGAACGGCACACTCTAGAAGTGACGTGCCAAATGACGAAGCAGAGATCTGAAAAGATGATTGTGCATTCCATCCATTGAGTAGTAGTTGCTCTCTATTCCTCCTGCTGCTCTGAAATGCTGCCCAGTCTTGTGTGGTTTGCTGCCCACTAGTGTCTTACAACACAGACTGGCAGGCAGTCAGGCAGCATAACGGCACACTGTCTCATTATGTATCTGGTGGAACCCATCAAAAGGTCCTCCTGGTGCACATTAAAGTGCCATGTTATTAGGCCACCACTCAATACCTAGAAGAATAGTTCGTTCGAAATGCATCTGGCTGGCTTCCTAATTAATGTAAATGTCATGTCTCTCCGTTATTAGCAGGCATCACTAGGAAAGAATGTGTGGCTTCTATTGTGACAGGTCAAACATGGATTAGAGCAATTGGTTTCCCCACAACCATGGCAATGATTGCATTTTACTCTTAATATCTACATAATATGAAGTGCCTACTCAAACCAGTACACGAATTAATTCCAAGCTCTATGGAGATACCTGCTGTGAGGGAATGTATATGTGCTCCTTTTCTATTTGCCCTGGCAGTTTTGGTTCCTAGACCTTCACACCGATTCAGTCAGGGGGCTTTCCTGCACAGAAGCAATTGTTTCCACATTTAGCCCTAGTTGGATGGCAACTAGGTGTTTAGGGTACCCATGTGTCTAACTCCTCAGGTTGAAGGGCTGTCAGAAGACAGACCTCTATATGAAGGCTGTTCAGTCTGAATCCAGTTTAACAATAAAGAACTATAAGAAGGGAAAACCGGGGCCTTGAAGCAGCCCATCCACAGGTACCCCCTAGACAGCCAACTGAGTAAGCACACAGGTCACGTGGTCAGTTATCTCCACTATGTATTGTATTTCTATTTGAATTATAATTATTTCTGATTTTGCATCTATATAACTATTAGCATATGCACATTTTAAACAAATCTGTGTCCCCTTTGGTCCTCTTTTTGGGAGATGCATTTCCTCTTTTTTGGTGATGCTCCTCAAATGCAACAACAGCAGAGGCTGCATATGTGCAGTCTTTTCAAAAATGTTAAAAATTCTGCTTGTCAGTTGTTTCAGAGGAAGAGGAGCCTGGGCAGCTGAATTCAGTATCTTCTCTCCCCCCGCATCCTACCCCCACATACCACTTCCCATTCCCTACCAATCAGCTGATCAGAAGGTTTTTTAATATTACTGAAAGCTCTCCATACGCACACAGCCCCAGCAATTTCATGCATGTTCCTTTGGACTGTGGCACTAGTGTCATTATATTTATTGCACTACCTATTCTTGCTCTGGTTCAGCTCTTTCCCCTGTGATTCCAGTGTTCTAATATACTGATAAAATAAAATAAAAACACTCCAGTATGTTAAAAGATTGACATGTGCACACAGTGATCCATGCATTATAGATATCAAGTGGAATGTTTTTAATGGGAATCTATTTTTAGCATTACCTCTACTTTATTGGTTACATCCTAGTTCTTCCATTGATTTTTTTTAAGCAAGCCTCAATGGACCTTAGCCACACAAATGTGGCAAAAAAGAAAACAAAAAATGCAGAACATGCGGCCTATGAGAATATTACAGAATGTTACCAATACTAATATTTTACATATATTTTCTCATCTTAAATTTCAAATGTAAAAGAATCTAAATACTTCAAGGTCCATTTTAAAATCAGCATTTTCATCCATATACTACAGTGGTTCAACATCAATCACAACAACACAGATTTCTTTCACTTGTTAGATACTCTTGTTTCTAGAATACCTTAACATACTAGGCAAAAATCAGAAGTTGTCATAACTGCTTAGAGGGCTGTAGCTGCATGTCTCCTATTAGCATCAAGAGGGTTGACACAACTGCTTTGAAAATGTACACCCATCTTTTAAAAAAGCTAGAAGTGCATCTAAAATTAACACCATGTTTCATTTGTGTTTTAAGAAATCACATTAAAAGCCAAACTAGAAATAATAATTAGCAAGACTTTCCTCTGCTACCATATTCCAATTTTGTTCATAAACTATCCTCTTTAATCCAGTCAATACAGCTACTATTTAGTATAATGGACAGTATTTCCATAATGTAATGTGCTAGGCCTATGGCTTAGGCCCTGAGCACTAACACATACCTTTTTATGATAGGAGGATGCTGGATTGGAAACGGCAATGTGTTTTTAAAATGCATTAACAATTTTAGATGAAGTATAAATCACAATGTATACCATAAATAGCCTTACATGCCACACTTATTTCAATCTAGTGTGTACTGAGAAACATACACATGAATATATTTGCACAATGTCATGCATGCATGAGCTTTAAGGTACATATACTATTGTTTCAAAGTAAGTTCTAAATAACTGAATTCAATTATAAAAATCAGAAGAGCTATTTTTCAGCACACAGATTTCCACAGAAGAATATATTTTTAGGCAAAGCCTGGCCAAAAAAGTAATCCCCTTGTATGATCCAAGCAAGAGTAAACTAATTGCTTTAAAGCGTTAATCATGGTGAATGATCAACATTTATATCAGGGAAGTATCAAGTCGTGATAACATTACATTCTTTCTAGACACATTCCTAATAGCACCTACATAATACAATTTTTTTATGTGCTGCCACATATTACCTAAGGGAATGCTTACTGAAATATATGTATTCTGTTTACTTGTTTATGTCTTACTTTATGCCAATGTAATCTGATGCAAACAGAACCATGTATTTCTATCAATGTTTAAAGAAAACTAAATTGAAATACCTTAGAAAATAGTACTATGCATGAAAGATGTAACTTGCATTATATGCACAGCTCCCATTTCAGTTATTGAAATTCGTATGTGCACATGTAGCATCCATTGGTATATGTTCTGCACCTTATACACTAAGGAATTCAAAAGACAAATATCTAATCTGTTTCCTTCTGGATTTACAGAGCAAAATAATGAATGTTGAAATTGCTAGTGATTATCCAGATGTATAGATTAAAAGTGACGAAGTGATATGCATACAATTTTATTTTATAATCTTCCCCCCCCCCTCCAGAACACTATTCTTCTTTTGTAGACTGCTATTATGGTGTTTACAAGAACATCCCCAAGATGCATTGTATAAAGCTGCACATTAACGTATTTATTTCTCTCTCACACACATGTGCGCGCACGTGTGCGCGCACACACACACACACACGGTCATACAATACAACTCAGAGCCAATTGATTGAATTCGCTTATAATGCTACTTTATGGTCAAGGTAACAATATTGATTAAAAACAGACTTTCATGGTCCTTCCCCCCTCCTCCTCAAATGATTGAGAGCAAATCTGTATTCTAAAATGTGTCCTCCTGCAAAGGTCGCGAACACAGGACTATTTTTATTTGTCAAAAAATCTTAATGATCGAACTTGTTGCAATTACCTTTCATGTCAAGTCAATTTCCAGAGTTTTATCTTAATCATTTTATATTGTGCAGACCACAGTATGACAAAATATTTAGGAAAATTCTAGTCATCTCTTCATTACTCATATTTATGTTTCATTCCTTATTGCTTTAATTTTATGTTCAATCTGTCTGTTCATTCTAAAGACACCTTGCCTGCCAATCTATTTTTCCATCCAGCATACAGCTGAGCAGAGCTGAGGGCACCCTCATCCAGCATTCATTCCTTACCCTCTGCTTGGAGCTTCAATTATTTGTATCTTCCAGGAAAATCTTTCACTTTCCCCCTTGTGCTTCTCTTCCTCATTCATTCGCACTACCAACATTTTTCTATTCTGTCTGCTTTGCCTATTTTGGAAATTGTGTGCTTCATCTTTCTGTTTTAACTGTCAGCATATTAATGCATTTTAAGAAGACCTACGTTCTCAAATTTGAAAAACGAAAATGCCATATAACAGTGCATACTAGCAGCATACTACATGGCATTATTTCTATTTTACCTCCTTCAAAGCTTTAACATTACTTATGTTTAAATACGTGCGATTTCGTTTCTTTAAATGTAATCTGATATTCAATTTAATAAAGCCTGTGCATTAACTGTAATACTTCAGTCTATTTGTAAAATAAAAAACCATGAATCCTGATCTAAAGCTCAAAAAACCTTGGGAAGAAATATCAAAAATACAGAAATATAAGGCTTATCTTTTACCTTTCCATTGTTACTTCTCTTCTATAACTTTGAAATTGATTGAAAGAGTCCCTCAGCCTTTTTCAGGTGACGTAATGCTTATCAGTGCATATTTTTACATAAATAAGGGTGATGAGTATATAGCAAGTACCATTCCCGATGCCATAAGAGGTAGAAAGGAATGTTGAGATAATACTTCCTGAACTATAATATTGCATAAAAAGTAATGAAGCTTCTCAACATTAAAATATAGTAAGGGAAAAGCGTTCTCCTCTCTTAGCCTCCCAGAAGCTTAAGATGCATGCATGCCCTTCCTACTGATAGGATACAATCCTGCATTTGTTACAGAGGAAGTAGGAAAGGACGCAGATTTCTCCATTTCATCAAGCATAGTTCGATACAGAATGAGCCAGATACATAGTACGCAGGATTACAGGCTGACACTTAGCTAGGTAAGCGAATTTAAATGACTACAGAGCCATTTCTCCCTCGGCCCCAACGCTACCCGGCCCCAGCGCGGTGCTCTCCACACAAAAGATCGACGCGAAGAAGCCCCTTCCTTCCCCCGTGACCCCTCTCCCAGCGAGCGCGGAAATTACGCGGCTCCCGGGGTCCTGGCGACCTCCCGCGGCTCACCATGCAAGATGCTCTGGAACAAGACGGCAGCCAGCATCCACATGCCCCTGCTGCTCGCTAGCCTCCCAGCGACGTGCTCGGCTCCCCGCTCGCTGCCTCGCTCGCTCGCTGCCTGGTCGTCGACTGCAAGGGGACAGCTGCGAGCGGAGGGGAGGGCGCGCAGGCCGGCCGACTTTGGCTGGTGGCGGGAGAGCCGCTCGGGGGCTGCGCGTCGGTGCCCGACCGCCCCTGCAGCGCGCGATCTGCCTCTGCGTTAGCGGCTCTTCCCCGCTGACACTGGCTTTCTCTGGCAGAGAGATGCGGCTGGAGGGGAGAGGGCGGCGGCGGCGGCGGCGGCGGCGGCGAGCTCAGGTGTGCCGTCCCTTCCTCGCCCAGGCAGGCGCCGGCGGGTTTGCAGGAGCGGGTCCACAGGTGAGAAAGCCCTCCAGCGCGAGCCGAGGAGCATCCCCGGTCATATCCGGCCCCTCATCCGCAGAAGGAGGCTCCCGAGCGCACCACCCTTCAGCCGCCACATCCATGCAGCAGGCAGGCAGGCGGGCACATCTTTCCTCTCCTGCAGCCTTAATCACACTGATCCCCCTGCTAACCTTCCCTGCCGCGGAGCGGAGCGCTCACCCGCTCACCAGCCTCCATCAGGCAGAGCCCTCTCTGGTCGCGGAGCGGCACCGAGGGCGGCGAGAGACCCCGCCAACGGGAGGCAATGCCAGAGCGCCCGATTTCTCCTCTAGTTTGCCCAACTGTTTTCCCTCCCAACACCCCATCTTTAAACATAACCAAGGTGTTGACAAGGAGTTGGCCACTCTAGAAGCCCATAACGTATTACACAGGCAAATCCCTCAAATTAAGCCCTATTTCTGACACTAACATCTCAGTGCCTTTTCTGTATAACAAGATGACAGCAATTTGCTTGCAGGGATAGTAGCTGCAATGGTTTCTGAAAGGTTTTGACCTTGTTTTCTATTAATAAGCTGGGGGAGGGGGAGGGGGAATTAAAAGGTTTTTCTCAGCAAAATTGTGCTTTTAGGCCCCTTTTGAATTTAGATTAAAACCTTAGAAAAATGTATAGGTTGCTTTTGCTGCGTGCTTTTTTCCCCAATGGATTCTTCATGAATGAAATTCTACAGGGGTGAAAACAAAAATGGGAACTCCCTCATATGTGCCCATAGTGACACAGAAGCACCGGCTCTCTGCTTGGTTTTCAAGATGGCTACCATGACAACATCCAGACTGGCCTATTAAAGTGAAAACGGAAAACAAGAGGATATTAGAGGCCTGCCCTTCCAGCTTCCATAGTAGTTCTTTCAAACAGTACAGAAAAAACAGCCTGCACAGGCTCCTGTGATGCTTGTCTCGAGATTGGAATGCTTCCAAAAAGAAGGATCCCAGGACCTACGATTGAAGAGTGGATGAATTCAGTGTTCCAATCCAATCATGGGGGACAAATGCTCAAGCTATCATGTCATATGCAGATCTGCAAACTCTATCACTCTGGCCACTAGACTACTCATATTAAGACTTTGTTTCCCCTCCCTGCTGTCTTTGCATTTCATCTTCTGGCTGCTTTAGATAAATTTCAATTGACCAGAAGACAACAATATGCTATACCTTGTGCTACATTAAACAGACATGTTAGTTTCTTTAGTATAAAGGGGGCTTTTTAGAAGTTCCCTAAAACGTATGACTACTTTTCATACATTTGCATGTGCTGATTGACTAACAGAAGTGCCAGCCTTTGTTTTCAGAAATCTGGCACCTCAAGCAGAGTCTCTGAGCATGTACAGAGAGTGTTTTCCCTCCAGTAGAAAGCAGCTTTTATCAGGATTTTATTTGTTTCTAAAACGTTTTATCCAACCTGATGTAATGTACAATAAAATAGTTGTTTTATCCAACCTAATGTAATGTACAATAAAATAAAAAAGTGACAGCCACATCTGCAATTAAAAACACAACCTAATAAAAGAGTGTTATAAAGCAAGCAAGCAAGAAACTCCATTTGTAGCTCATAAAAAGAAGTCAGTAGGTAAGGCTTGAAAAAGAACAAAAACATGTTTTCAAATATCAGAAAAGGCATCCAAGGAAGACAATACATTACCAAATCTCCCTAGAGAGAGAATCCCAAAGGTATGGTGCCACCACCATTAAGAACAAAGTGCCTATAATCATGTTCATAGTGCATTCCCTAACAGGTACCATCTTCTGTTTTGCAGAAACCTCACCTCTTATAGAAAGATGGGACATAATGAAAACACCTACCCTCCAAACTTTTCCAGATTCACATACTCCTGTTGTGGCAACTGGCCAGGAGGATGAAATTCTGGCCAAGCCAGTAAGATTCTAGCTGGTGACGAGCAACCACTAGAGAAAGAGCCACTAGAGAAAGAGACAATAATAATGAATTTATTTGAACAAGGTAAGCTTTACAAGAGATCAGCTGCGAGTCAGACAAAAACAGAAATTTTAAAAGTTAGTTAGCTGTATAGCATATAGCAGTATCATATATGACTATGTCGCTGTACCATGTATCTAGATGGCTTTATTTGGGCACTTCATGGATTTCTAAGTGAGAAAGATTTGGATCATAAAATGGACTTTCACAGTATGCCTATGTTTACAGAATTAGATGGGAGCTGTTGGAGAGTTAAAATTTCATGCGGTATGTAGATGCCTGAGGATCAGGAATTACGTCTTGTGGGATCTAACCCCAGAAAACAGCAGGTAAGTGAGACAAAGTTCTTTGGTGGTGAGCAGATTTACTTATTGTACTTTGAAAATGCCCAGTAAACAAATTCTCTTATTTTATTTGTTTGTTATCTGACTAATGTGTTTAGGCTGCCCAGTAACAAAGTTCTCTGGAAGGATTACAATAAATAAATAATCCAGGCAGATTTTGTATTCTTCTTTCAGTAAATAATGCAAAATTTATTTGAAGGTAATTAAACCTCTTTATTTTTATTGCACAAAATCCTTTCCCCAAAATGTTGATAGAGTTATTTGTTGTTTTCTTTGACATGTTTTTCCCCTCCCTCTCACTGCCCACCTTCCCTAAACGAGAAAACAGAAGCTTTACTTGCGTAGCCAGCTACACATAACGAATACCTAAAATTCAGAATTATGCCATGTGAATATTCCACTTGCTGAAAAGTAGTCATAATGCCATTAGGAACAGCAAAGAAACTCTTTTTGTATATACAAGTGAGTATGAAAAAATATATATCATATTTAAGTGTTTCAGAGAAGGGATATCTTATTGATTGGTGTATATAATATACGGATATTGTATTACTCTTATTGTAGGATGGAAAAAGGTCCAGGATGATTGTACTAGCAGAAGAACAATAAATAAATAAATAAATACTACAACAACAACAACATATTGAAACATATTTGTACATTTGTACTTTTATTAAATTTATACAAAATTTAATAAAAGGCATTACATTTTTTTAAAGCAAAGAACCCCTTTTAATAAAAGTCATGAAGGTAAAGTTGTAATGGGGAGGGCAAAAAGGCCCTAAGTGTGATATACTTAATGAACAATTCCAGGTATCAGTGGGCTGGAGTGATTATCCCTTATGGCAGCCTTCTCCAATCTGGTGCCCTCCAGATTGTTCTCTGTGGAACAAGCCAGCCATTTCACAAACTTATCTTGACACAGAGTGTGCTATAAGTTAGATCAGCCTCCCCCAACCAGGTTCGCTCCAGATGTGTTGTACTACAACTCCCACTATTCCCAGCCAGCATGACATAAGGACATAAGAAGAGCCATGCTGGATCTAGTCCAACATTCTGTTCACACGATGGCCAACCAGCCACCCACAGGAAACCCACAAGCAGGATAGGAGCACAGCAGCACCCTCCCACCCATGTTCTCCAGGTACTGGTGTACATAGGCATACTGCCTCTGATGCTGGATGTAACATATAGCCATCAGGACTAGTAGCCATTGATAGCCTTCTCCTCCAGGAATTTGTCCTATCATTCTTTAAAACCATACAAATTGGTGGCCACCACTATATCTTGTGGAAGTGAATTCCATAGTTTAACTATGCACTAAGAAGTACTTCCTTTTATCTGTCCTGAATCTCCCACCAATCAGCTTCATAAGATGCCCGCGGGTTCTAGTATTTTGAGAGAGGGAGAAAAATGTCTTCCTATTCACATTCTCCAGACCATGCATAATTTTGTAGACCTCTATCATGTCTCCCGTTACCCTCCTTTTTTCCAAGCTAAAAAGTCCCAGCTGTTGTAACGTTCCCTCATAGGGGAGTTGCTCCAGCCCCTTGATCATTTCATACACCCCTATCATGACCATTGGCCATGCTGGTTGGGAGTGATGGGCATTGAAGTCCAGCCCATCAGGAGGGCATCCAGTTGGGGAAGGCTGTCCTATGGGGAGAGTCACAGGTACACACTTCCTAGGACACACGTGTGTTGTGAAACACAGAGGGTCCACACACCAGTTCTTGAGGTCTCACTGTAAACATCTGCATGGAAGAGGTGTTGCATGTTTCTCTCCACGTGGGACCTTCCGCACGGCCTCAGTGAAGAACGGTATCTATTTAAAATATTTTTATTCCACTTTTTGGGCCAGAGACCCTCAAGGCATTGCATACTGTAAGAAGATAATCTGAGCCAAGTGCCTGAAGATGGATTACATGCAACAGATTGCCAAATCATCCCTGCTGGTAGGTCTCACACTTAAATATATGACAATTTGGTTAAATTGCTTAAAAGTAACTGAAGTGATGCCAACACCATTTGATTAACACCTACGCTTAAGATTGTTCCTGCAGAACTAAATGGAATCACCCAGTTACTTAGGCTACAATCCGGAACACAGTTCTTCTGCATGTAGAAGTCCCATCAGAATCAATGGAGCCCAAGGTTGCATAACTGTGGCCTGGACTGGATCCTGACTTTCCTTAGGCCTCCACCTTTAAAATATATTTCAGAAAAGGCAGAGGCGGTAAAAACAGCATGCGCCACTGGACACAGTAGCAAGACAGTGGAATCATTTGGCCTCCAACTATGTATTTTATATTCCGCCTTTCAGCACTCAAGGCAGCTAACAATAACATCCAAATTAAAAACAGATTCTTAATTAAAGAATAACATAAAAACAGACAGATTAAAAACACAATTAAACACACAACAGTGAAAGAAATAAGCTGCACCAACCAATCGAAAACTCCTTCAGCCAAAAATCAGCCTAAATGCCAAAGGCCTACCTAAATAAAAACATCTTTGCCTGCCAGTCAAAGGACAACAGGAGTGGAGGGGGTGGGGAGGCAACCTACCCCCCTCGACAGGGTGTTCCAGAGCCTGGAAGCAGCCACAGAGAAGGCCAACACTACTTCAAGCATGCTGCAAGGCTAGCCTGGCCTCACCGTTAAGCAGAGTGAGGCGGCCACTGCAGGCAATAGATTTTGGTGTCGTGAAAGGTCAGCAAACTGTTCGTTATTTATTATTGGTGTATTTTTACTGCCAGGGAGGGAAGAGGGACTTTCTGCCTTAGGTGCCAAAATATCTTAGCTGGCCTAAGGTACTATGCACTTTGACTTGGTGGGATGTAGGGGTGTCGTTTGCTTATCTGCCTCAGGCAGCAAAATGTATTGGGTCAGCCCTGAGCCTGTGAAACTATCCCATCATTTCGCCTTTCCTGAGGTCTTGTGAAAGGTCACTAAGAAAGCTAAAACTGCTACATTTATGCAGGTTACCTGCTGAAGGCACAGGAGCAGAGGCAGAAAAAAATTGGCAACCTTAGCAAAAAGGAGAAAACACTGAGGTACTTTAATGAAGGGAACAGGGCAGGGGAACTCCATGTCATCATTACAGCTTCTGTTCTGTGTCTACACAGAACAGGAGGTCGACAGATGAGGATGTAGATGTACAGAATAGAAGACAACACTGGAAAGTTTAAAAAGAAGTGAATGTTTACTGACAAAACAAAAATGGCCAAATTAAATTATGTATTTTCTGTAGGAATGCTACGTAGTTAAAGAATGCTACCTTATTAATCATTGCCCTTCAACTAACTAAGCTCACTGAAGGAATTTGAAAATTACTAAGACTTTAACACAAGTGCCTGTTTAGATGTACATTCTTCCGCATCTTAACTTTCAGTTTAATAAACAAGAACTACTACTCACTGTTACAAAGAAAAGCCATCTATGCAGTGCAATCCTATGCATGTTTACTCAGAAGTAAGTCCAACTGTGTTCAATGGGGCTTCCTCACTACTGAGTGTGTTTAGGACTGCAACCTTAATGTATTATTTAATTCTTATTACTGTGACACAACAGAAACAAAAAAATAAACATGGGTGCTTCATGCAAAGCCTCCATCAAATTCATCACTCAACTAAAGCTTTAAATAAGCAACTATTTACAGCTTGCTCATACACACTCACACACAGTCTCTCTCTCTCTCTCTCTCTCTCTCTCTCTCTCTCAAGAAATGCACGACAGGGTTAGAGGCCCATGTGTTCTAGCCTTGCCCCCCCAGGACCAACATGCCCAGGGGCCTGACCTGTCTGTACGCAGCATGCATGAAAAGGTGTATGCATGTACCAATGTACACATGAGGAACTTCTCCATACAAGGGATCCCCCTCTTGCATAGAAGATCTCTACATGCATATACCAGGATGCATATAAAGCCTCTTCTCCTGCATGCCAAATGTGTACATCAGGGATGCAGAACCTCAGGCCAGGGGAACAAATCTGCTCCTCTGGGGTTCCCCAGAAAGCCATCCCCTTTCACTTGGCTACCCCCTCTTTCTGCCAACGAGATTGTGGGTTTTGTGCAATTTTTCTCCCATTCTAAAAGGTTGAAATACCTCTCCTAAGGCGCAATTACTGGCCTTTAAGTGAACATATGCTGGTATTAGGGGCAATTTTGGCCCTGCCACTTTTGCCTTCATCCATGCCCGCCACTGAAATGCAGCCCCAAAAAGTTTCTCCAAAACTGAATTTGGATCTAGAGTTGAAAGAGGTTCTGTACCCCTGCCCTGGTGGAGATGGGGAATGGTTGGTGGTGCGGGCACTGGGTGCAGCAGTGGAGCTAGCCCATGCAGCTCCGCGATTCCCCTCATGCATTCCTTGAATGTGAGTGCGCGCACGCGTATGTATGGGGGGCAGGGGATCATTTTAACCCTCTCTCCTCAAGCTCTTCTATAAGAATAATTGTGTCCACGAATAAAACAATCCTATCCTTTCATACACCCTCATAGGAATCGATGTAGCTGCCTGGATGGGATCCCAATTTCTCTTCTATGAGCAGAACTGAAGGGAACAGAGACTTCCCACCTCCCCCTTCCCTGTGCAGCTGGTAGAAAGAAGAGCAGCTTTGGATCCAAGCCATTATAGAAATATTTGAATGTGTGCTTAGGTTCCATTATGGGGATCCAAATGGAGCTTTCACTAACAGATGTTAATATTTGCAATTATCTGGTAGAATCATAATTCCTGTGGGTTTCAAAAATTGTACTGTTTATCTCAAACATGTAAGGGTGAAGACAGACTCAGCATGAAGACAGAGAACTCAGTCACACAGTGAGCCCAGCTTCCCCCTAACTTTACAACTGACATGACAGACATGCATACCAGTGAGTCGAATGCTGGATCAACCGTCAGCCTTTTTCCTGCAGTTACAGTTTTAGGAGGCCTGTCTACTCTCCACTGCCCACTCCAAGGCTTCTACCACTGCATTGTCCTCCCACCATCTTGTTGCTCTTCTGTAGCTGCCTGTCAGAATCAGCAGCCACCGAATTGACTCTGACCCAGAATTCAGAAGCTGCAGTGCAACCTTGCTCCTTGGACTATTGAATGTCTGTGGAAAATTACAGGTCTCATTGGACCAGTTCCTTGCTTTGCTCCTCTCTTACCTACTACAATTGGTCACTGTCACTGCCATAACCCCATTCCTTTCTTGTTAACAAGCTTTGTACAAGAAAACACTGACCTACAACATATGCCAAAGTTTATCTACCTATTTGGAGTATTTAAACCCACCTAATAACCCATGTTCTTGAGGCAGGTTACAGCATGAAAGAACAATGTGAGAATTCTCATCAATGTACATGAATGAGGGACTTCTTTATGAGCAACACAAGCCCTTTTGTGCTTCCATGTGTAAATATATGAAAGTTCACAGTTGCTTAGTGTGCCAGCATCAGGTATTTTGTTTAATAAACCAAGTATTTTTGAGCTAGGGGTTTTAAACCCTTTTTCTTTTGACTCCAATAACTGATCTGCTAGGCCCCACCTGCCCAAACTTGCTCATCTCCACCCCTGAGCTATCAGCAACCACCAGCTCCACCCCCATTTCAATCAAATTCTTTCACATCCATCCACTGACCATGTATTTTTTAATCCACAAACTGGGAAACCTAGTACTCAGTGTGGGCAGTGAGTCTCGAGCAAACATGTGAGAAAGTGAATATGCTGGATGGCTTTTTCAGCAATGTTGTTTTCTACTTTATTGCTGTGTGTTGCCTCCAGTGCAGGAGGTTTTCTGTGCAACAATGAACTTTTCTCATCTCCTCCCTTTGCAGCAGGCACCAGAATGTGAGCCATTTTTCTGTGTTTAGGTGGCTTAATGTGCTGCTATGAGAGAAGGAGATGGCAATGCAGGAGAACGCTATGGTCGAGCTCTTCACCCACCCACCAGGACAAAGCAAAACATGAGAGTTTTGAGGCTTTAGGACAAGGCTTCCACATTGGTAACCTGGAAACACTGCCTATTCTTATTTTCCACCCTGTCTGTTCAAACCTTTTCATGGTTCCTCCATCCATCCCACTGTGACTATCAGCCCCAATGCTACCTCTTCACCTGACCAGGCTGTCTTTTGGAAATATACCCCAGTTTATCTATCTGATCTACAGTTCAGTCTCACCCTTGGTCTGACCAGCTCACTGGAAAAGCCCCACACCTGCAGAAATTCAGATCCTTCTTCTCTCCTATTGCTGAGGATCTGACCTTGTAAAGGAGCATTATGGGAATCCTCCAGGATATGATGACACTGTCCAAATGGCTGCTGTATGTATTCAGTCAGGGTAGCACCCTTTGAACGGCCATCTTGGTTTCCATACAGAAGCCATTTTGACAGCTTTTTAAATGCATTCTCATGCAGCACAGTTTGAAAACAGGAGAGGCACCTAACAGAAATTATCGGGGGAGGACAGTGAGTAGGGGCATGTGTATTTACATTCCAGTGGCTTGCATATACATATCCAGATAATCAAGACTTGCATACAAACACACATATTAGACCTTATGTAGCGCTCTAGGATCTAAGTCCAGTGTTGTCATAATTAGATTCAGGAGTAAAATGCCATCCCCCCCCAAAAAAAAACCCTAAGGCTATAATAGCAAGTTGGTCTTGTGCCTTTATCACCTGAACAATAGGCAAAACTCCCGCCAGTGAAGCTTTTCTCATCACTGCATCTCCATGCTGGAAAGAGATGCAACTACTGAATCTCTGCTTGACCTATTTTTAGAGGAAGGAGGGCCCTGCTAGGAAACACAAAACGAGCCCAGACACATCAAACCAGAGGTTCATTTAGTTCCAGCATCCTACTTCTCATGATGGCCAAAAAGATGCAGATGGGAAGCCCACATACCAAGCATGGAAGTGGTAGCTTTCTCCCACTGTTGCTTCTCAGCAACTAGTATTCAGTGGCATATTGCCTCTGAACATGGAGGTGCTATATTACCAAATAAAGTTGGCAACCCAAGTGTGATGTCCTATTTGCAATAACATCACTAAGGACTTACCCTCGTGAGCTTCTGCCAAAATATTTCAAGATGGCCCACTTGACAGGAGGTGACTAAATTAATGACCTCTTATAACCCCATGACTGAATGGAAGTTTAATCCACTTCAAGGAAACAGAGGAATTGTACACAGTATATTAGTCCACACATTCATACTTTTGCAAAGGTAGCAAAAGTGTGTGTGTGTGTGTGTGTAGGGCATATTCAAAGATATCAGAAGTTAAAATAGTAGTGTCATATACAACAGGGTCTCAGACACTACCCTTGAGATAGGAGCTGCCTGATACTATTCCTTGTGGGTGGCTAGACAGTTGCCATCCATTGAGAGTAGGCTCTTGCCTTCCCAATGGTTCCCACTGAATTAGCCTGACGTTAGATCATTCCTGTCCATCCTTCCTACCTACATTATTTATAAGTCGCCTTTCAGCCCAAAAAGGGCACACAAGGCAACCTACAATTTATTTTAAAAAAAAACCAGTATCATCATAATAAAGACTAGGAAGATGAGAAAAAACATCTTAAAAAAATTAATTACATCTAAAATAATCTAAAAGCCATGTGGGACAAAAAAGTTTTAACAGCCCACCTAAAACTAAACAAAGATGAAGCCAGTCTAATTTCCCAAGAATCAGGGTGTTGCCACAGAAAAGGCCCTGTCCCGTGTTTCCATCAACCTCACCTCTCTTGGTGGTGGGGCATAGAGCAGGGCCTTTGATACAGATCTTAAACTATGGCAGGTTCATGCAGGAGGCAGCAGTCTTTCAAATATCCTGGTCTCTGGCCCAAATCAATTAGGGCTTTATAGGTAAGAACCAGAACCTTGAATTGTGCCTAGAAACAAATTGGAAGCCAGTGCAGTTGGTGCAAGACTGATGTAATATGGTCAGCAAAAGGCATGCCAGAAAACAATCTAGCCACCACAATTTTGCACTAGCTGCAGTTTCCAACACTCTTCAAAGACAGTCATACAGACTGCATTCCAGTAATCTGAATGGGAGGTGATGATTAAGACATAGATTACTGTAGCCAGATCCACCTTCTCCAGGAACTGGCACAACAGGCACAGCAGCTGAAGCTGGACAAGGCACAACAACAGCCACCTGACCTTCCAGGAGCAATGTTGGATCCAGAAGCAACCCCAAGGTGTGAACTTGATCCTTCAACTCTGTCCAGAACAAACTGTCCCCCCAATCCCGGATCAGCTTGTCTACTGATCTTGTCTTGATAAAGATTCAGCTTTTTAGCCTACATCTGGTCCATCACTGAATCCAGGCAACAGTTCAGGACTCCAATAGCCTCCTTGGAATCAGGTGACAAAGACCCAGCCTCTCTCAACAGCTTCATACAGATGTTAAAACGAAAAGGCAACAAAACAGAGCCCTGAAGAACCTCAGTCACCACCCCTGAACCTGTCTTCAATACGGTGTCCTCATCGGAGTGGATACAAACAACGTTATCTGCAAAGCGTTTTGCAAGCTCATCACAGCCGATTGCTGAGAGCTTCCCCTCATCACCATTTCTGGACCTCGAATATAATGATGCTTTTACTATTTGAAACAATTCCACAGGACATTGCTGTGCTGATGCAATTATTGCAGAGAAGAACCACCTTCTTACTGCCACAGAATAGGCCTCAAAATAGGCTTCAGTCAGATTTGTCCTGAGTCCTCTTCCACCAATGCTCTAACTAGCTACCTAAGCACTTCATTATTCTATGCTCATCAGAGCAGCTTACCAAGAGAACCTAGAGGCACCACTGTATCACCTGAAGGAGCTCCAAGGTGCAGGAGGAATAGAATCAATGAAATCCAAAGCCCTTATATTCTCAAGCAGGGCCTAACGATTGTTAGAGCCCTGCTGTGAGTTTGCATTGCAAGGAATCAAAAGAAGCAACACTCAGGCTTGGAGCCATTAGCCTTGGAGGTTTGGTGGGCTGCTTCAGACGGTTACACAGTTGCCACTTCCAGGATTCAACTCTGGTCGTCCTCTTCAGGAAGTTCAATTTCTGAAAGCCAAACTAGATATGATGTTAAATACTTCTTTGCATTTCTTGTGTATATTTTTTAGAAATGCAAATAGCAGCCACTGGAGGTATAAGGCTGAGAATTATCAGGATCACCACAGACAGGGAGGGGGAGTTCAGCCCTTTATTCCCCTGCTGCAGTCCTGTTGAGAACTGCTCCTCTGAAGCAGGTATTTGCATTGGGATGAAACGCTCTGTTGGCACCAAAGGTGGATCTGCTCCCAATGCAACTATCAGCTTCAGAGGAGGGATTTTTCTCAGGACTGCTGGGGATATAAAGGGTTGGACTTCACTCACCCACGCACCCTGGCTGGTGTGATTTTGATCATTATCATACACCCCTCCCATGGTTCTACATTTCATCTGTAAAGGCTATTTATTCTATGCAGTCATACGATACTAGACTAGTATCCTATGATTGCACGGAACAACATTATTCAGCTGAAGTATTACTAGTAAACAGTTTCATTCTGCATGTATAGATACATTCCTTCCTGTCTCAGACAAATCTCCCTTCCTCCGACCTAAAGATAGGCATATAGAGCATATGACAGAGGAACAACCACACCTTTGCATTCTATTATGTGTGTATTGTGGGTTACATGTGCAGTTTGGCTTGGGCTCTGCTGAAGTGCTAGCCATTATTATGAGGTGGACTTATGTCCTCAGTTTCAAACAATACATATTATAATGTCCCACTCTTCTCTACTGAGCAGGGTGCCTTGGATTCTTTTTATACCAGGGCTGAGGAACATTTTTTGGTCTGAAAGCTCGACTATCACTGGGGAGAACTCTCAGGGGTGGGCACATATAAGCACTGGGTGTGGCCAGAGTCTGCCATCTCTCACTCTCTCTCTCTTTCACACACACACACACACACTTCTCAGCCCTTCCCCGCAGCTGACCCATGCAGATCAGTTGAGGAGAGGGACATTGTCATCTCCACAGCACTGTGCTGGGTAATGAGTTTTAATCCTCTCCATCCAGCCCACTATGTTGTTGTTGTTCAGTCGTTCAGTCGTGTCCGACTCTTCGTGACCCCATGGACCATAGCACGCCAGGCCTTCCTGTCCTGCGCTCTTTCCCGGAGCGTGCTCAAGTTCATATTCATTGCATCCGTGATGCTATCTAGCCATCTCATCCTCTGCCGTCCCCTTCTCCTTTTGCCTTCAGTCTTTCCCAGCATCAGGGTCTTTTCCAGGGAGTTTTCTCTTCGCATTAGGTGGCCAAAATATTGGAGCTTCAGCTTCATTATCTGTCCTTCCAATGAGCACTCAGGGTTGATTTCCTTTAGGATTGACTGATTTGACCTCCTTGCAGTCCAGGGGACTTGTAAGAGTCTTCTCCAGCACCACAGCTCGAAAGCATCAATTCTTCGGCGCTCAGCCTTCCTTATAGTCCAGCTCTCACAGCCATACAGGGATGAAAATCGGGCCCTCTTCACTCCTCAGCTGAGAAGCAGAGAGGGCCCAAGCCTTACCTCCATTACTGCTCTGTGGGCAAGGAGGTTCAAAACTGCCTTGGATTCTTTTTATACCAGGGCTGGGGAACATTTTTTGGTCTGAAAGCTGGACTACCCCCATTGCTGCTGCACAGTGGGCAGGGAGGTTCAAAACTCCCCACCCAGCGTGCCACAGTGGGGATGAGGCTTGTGCTGGGGCATGGCCTGGGAAAGTGCTGCAGTCTGGATGGGTGCCTTGGATTCGGGGGGGGGGGACACACCAGAAATTCCTAATGCCTGGTTTATAAGAAATGTAAATTATCTGTTGAGGAGGGGCCATCGCTCAGTGGCGGAGCACCTGCTTTGCAAGCAGAAGGTCCCAGGTTCAGTCCCCAACATCTCCAGGTAGGGCTGGGAATTACTTTAGTCTGAACCCTTGGAGAGCTTCTGCCTGTCAGTATAGACAATTCTTAGCCAGATAGACCAATGCTCTGACTTGTTATATAAGGCAGTTTCCTATGTAATACCCTAACAATTCTTGACACACCTAATAGTGAGTGAGAGAGACCCAGAAGCTTCTTAGGGCACAATCCTATGCATGTTTAGACAGGAAAAGGGCCTACAATTCCCAGCATGCTCCAGCCCGCTATGCTGGGAATATAGGACTTTTTTCTGTCTAAACATGCATAGGATTGTGCCCTTAATCTATAAACATAACCTGTACATAACTTGGTAGCTGCACAGACTACTGGTTGTGCTTTGTTTTTAACAAACAAACAAAAAAAGTGGGCTGGACTTTGCTTAACAGATGGTTTATTTTCACATGAATGGCCCTAATAAACCTGAGCATCTCTGCACTACATTCCTTTACAGGGACGCTTCCAACCTATTCTGCATAAGGTATCAGTAGTCCCATCTGACAGACTAATTGCAGGAGAGAGATTTTTCAGATGAATTCCTCATTCCAGATGCACAAAGTGAACATGCCAAGGGAAAGGGCTAGTTGTCAGCAAATGTCCTTTGTTAAACAGTGAGGAAAGAGCATCTAACCCTATTGACAAATATCAAAAACCCTCAGTGACTACCGGTATGTTAAAATATGGGGGATAAGAGGTTACATATTCAATCAAAACGCAAAGAGAAAACTCCCTGGAAAAGACCCTGATGCTGGGAAAGATTGAAGGCAAAAGGAGAAGGGGATGGCAGAGGATGAGATGGCTAGACAGCATCACCGAGGCAGTGAATATGGACTTGAGCACGCTCCGGGAGAGAGCGCAGGACAGGAAGGCCTGGCATGCTATGGTCCATGGGGTCACGAAGAGTCGGACACGACTGAACAACTGAACAACAACAACAATTAGCATTCAAAATAGTCCAAATATTTTGTAAGGACTTGATTATAATGAAAAGATACAAGGGATAACACAAAGGGAAGGGCACACAAATTGAGAGAGAGAGAAAGAAAGAGAAGAGAGAGAGAGAGAGAAAGAAAGAAAGAAAGACATAGACCACACCCTTCATGCATTTTCTGCATGAAGGGGGATCCACATCACTCAGGGGGGAGGGCGCCTCACCCTCAATATGACACACCTCCCCATCCCACAGTGTTCACAATGAGTGGAAAGGAGATGTCAGTGGCTGCGAGGCAGAGAGATTGGCCCCACTTCCCTTTAATTGCGTGGAGTCAGCCAGTCCACATTACTGCAGAACCTGATTCACTGCTATGCTTCTCTGCTTGAACATTCCGCTCAGTAGGTTTGGAGCCAACGTGGATAATGATTAATCTCACACATCTTGAAAAAGAAATATAAACCATCCTACACCGATGCTCTAAAACACACATGGTTTGCTGAAATGCTCAAGTCTTAACTCCTGATAGGTTCATTCAAAAAGGGTGGAAACTATTTGGGAGAAAGGAACTGCAGCAGCCAGGCCTGCAATGAGGACTGCAAACCTACTTACAAATATATGGATGTGTCAGTGGGGAGGGGGAGGGGACTGAGGAGAACTTCATAAATTGTGCAGAGCTAAACCTAAGTTTGCCACTGAGTATACATTCAACAGGGGCTGCAGGCAATCACAGTTCCCTCATGAGTAAGATTTATTACATTTATATTTTAAGGTGTGCATCGAAAACAGCCTTCCCTAACCTGGGACCCTCCAGATGTTGGACTGCAACTCTTATAATTCCCAGCCCCCATGAATTATGGGAATTGCAGTCCGACACATCGGAAGGACATTGGGCTGTGTAGGGCTGATCTAAAATGTCTTAAGCAGACTCTTTCAAAATGTATACACTGGATGTGTTTTGAGAGATCAATTAACAAGATTTGCCCCATTTGGTTGTGGGTTTGTTTATGTTTTGTTTTTAAAGACCAACACAGCAAATCTGACTGGGGCTGTGGCAGTGGGGGTGGAGGTCATTCACCTTTTCCTCCATGCTGTGTCATGACCAAACCCCTTTCCCATGACTGACCCCCATGGGGCAGTACAGCAGAAGTGCAGAACCTCAGGCCTGGAGGCCAAATCCAACCCATCTGGGTGCCAAATCTGGCCCTCCAGGGTTCCCCAGATGGTCACACCACTTTCCCTGGCCTCACTCCCTTTCCCCCAATCACTGACCAAGGTGGTTTCTTGGCTTTTGTGCAGTTTTACCCTATTCTAAAAGGCTGAAATGCCTCTTACTGTTTAGTTACTGGCAGTCACAGCTTTAAGCTAAATATGCTGGGAGGGGGGTTGTATTTTCAGCTCCACCCCTTTTACCTTCAGCCCCACCCATGACTGGAATGCAGCCCCTGAGAGCTCCTCCAAAATGGAATTTGAGATTCTGCACCCTTGACTTACAGTATGTACTCGTGCTTTGCCTAGTCTGGCAAATAGCAGCTTTGGAGAGGGGGCAATTTCAATCAGGAAAATGGAGCAGGGGAAAAGATTAGCCCCCTTCTGCCAGTGCTGCAACCCCAATCAGATTCACACACACACAGCCAACAGCTGGTTTGATCTTTAAAAACAAGAACACAGGATCCCCTGTATTACATCTAGTTTGGCCCTCAGTGATAGACAAAGAAGTAGCTCAGCATAAAGAGGGTAAATTCAGGAAGTGAGTTTCCAATTCCTGCTTCCAAAGTATTCACAGTGGGGAAAAGACCAGTGAGTTCCTGGACAGCTTTTACAGGGCTTTTCTTGCCTTCATCAGTCCATTAAGAAGTTGGCATACCCTTAACAATTATTATAGTTTGTTTTTAATTAGAAACAAAGAAATTCCAATAAATTTGTTTAAGAAGATACTGTAATCTAGAAAAAACAGGTATAAACTCAAGTGTTGCTCCATAGCTTGATGAGTTTTAGATGCTTATGGATTGATTCATGAGAGTCCCAGTGTGCTGAAACATGAACTAGAAGTTTAAAAATAAACTAATGCTCTCCCCATTGGTCTCCTTCTCTTTTCCCTTTACAAATTTATTTTAACATCTATTTCTCCCCTGCAGAAATAGAAATTTCTCCCTTCTCCACTTTTTACCTTCATTTTCATAGAATCATAGGGTTGGAAGGGGCCTACAAGACTATCGAGTCCAAGCCCCTGCTCAGTGCAGGAAGCCTGATTTCCAGGCGGTCTCCCATCCAAGTACTAACCAGGACTGGCCCTGCTTAGATTTGACCATTCTTTTTCGCCTTCCTATTCATTTTTCCCTCTCTCATCTTATATATTTATATAGATTTTGAATTTGTAATCCAGGACTTAATTTTATACTTATGGTTAGCACTGAAGATATAGTATGCTTTATATTTGTTAATTATTATTGTTAAATGAATATGTTAGGATCTCCAGGTTGCACTCCTGCTTAATGTATATTAAAAAAATAAAAAGCTTTCAGGAATAGCACTCAATTTATAGCTCCAGTGATACATTTGAAGAGCAATCTGAGGGTTTTTATCTCAGTCCCTGGAGAGCAATTATCAAAACTAAGAGTTGATTCAAATGTTCAGTGAGTAAGGTGGTAGAGTCCTCATACATGACAGAATCTGATGGAGTTCTGTTGTGGACAAGGGACATTTGACAAGCTTCCACATGACAAATTGTGCCCCATATCAAGTCTAGATGCGAGCAAGATAGCGGCATAGGAGGCTGAAGAATCAACATATCCAAATTTGACATTTCTTTCCTTCTGATATTTCCTGATGAAGGACCATTAGGGTCTGAAATGTGTTGAACTACAATGAATATTTTACTCATTTACGCCCATTGTTTTTTCATCATTGCCTGTATGTTTTGGGGTTCCCTATTTTATTTTTCCCATATCAAGTCTAACCTTCCCTCTGAGGAGATAGCTTTGATGTGAGTTCTGATGTTCAGAAGGAGGCAATCACATTTGATGATAGTAGCACCTCAACACTTCAACGTCTGAATTAGCCCTGTCTCAAAAATAAGACCATTTATTCAGTACTGGTTCAGACCATGATCAATAGCTTTCCTAGGACAAAACTGATGTCTGTTGGAACAGCTTTGTTAGAAAATATTATCAGCCATGTCAGAGTGGTCTACATCCTCCTGAAATTCTACCTAAAAAAAAAACAAGTGCTGTTTTCACCCAGTTTATATAATGGGTGCCCAGCCAGATGGGCGATTAATAAATTTAATAAATAAATAAATAAATAAATGTAGGAATAAAGCATCACACAGTATGAATATTGTTAGTTCATTAAATATTAAACTTCTTGACTATCCAATTTTCCTAAATATTTCGAAATGTTGCTCTATATAGGCATAAGACATGTTCCTCAATACCCCTTTAGGTATAGGGTGTTTGTTTTTATAAACCACTTTTTTACATTTAACATTTTAACCGTCACTTCTTTTTAATATAGTAAGTTGCATACAAGCCCATCTGACACGTGCAAACTTCTTATTGCAACCAGTACAGATACCATCTAAATATGCGTGCCCTTCGCTTAAGAAGGTTCAAAAGAGATTTCACACCTTTCACAAAGAGAAATTGCATGCATGCCCCGCCCCCGCCCCAAGTACAATTTTACCCCGGTTGAGATACGCGGTTTTAAGTTGAGGACAGCCACTTGGCTGGGTAAGCGAATTTAAATGACTACAGAGCCATTTCTCCCTCGGCCCCAACGCTACCCGGCCCCAGCGCGGTGCTCTCCACACAAAAGATCGACGCGAAGAAGCCCCTTCCTTCCCCCGTGACCCCTCTCCCAGCGAGCGCGGAAATTACGCGGCTCCCGGGGTCCTGGCGACCTCCCGCGGCTCACCATGCAAGATGCTCTGGAACAAGACGGCAGCCAGCATCCACATGCCCCTGCTGCTCGCTAGCCTCCCAGCGACGTGCTCGGCTCCCCGCTCGCTGCCTCGCTCGCTCGCTGCCTGGTCGTCGACTGCAAGGGGACAGCTGCGAGCGGAGGGGAGGGCGCGCAGGCCGGCCGACTTTGGCTGGTGGCGGGAGAGCCGCTCGGGGGCTGCGCGTCGGTGCCCGACCGCCCCTGCAGCGCGCGATCTGCCTCTGCGTTAGCGGCTCTTCCCCGCTGACACTGGCTTTCTCTGGCAGAGAGATGCGGCTGGAGGGGAGAGGGCGGCGGCGGCGGCGGCGGCGGCGAGCTCAGGTGTGCCGTCCCTTCCTCGCCCAGGCAGGCGCCGGCGGGTTTGCAGGAGCGGGTCCACAGGTGAGAAAGCCCTCCAGCGCGAGCCGAGGAGCATCCCCGGTCATATCCGGCCCCTCATCCGCAGAAGGAGGCTCCCGAGCGCACCACCCTTCAGCCGCCACATCCATGCAGCAGGCAGGCAGGCGGGCACATCTTTCCTCTCCTGCAGCCTTAATCACACTGATCCCCCTGCTAACCTTCCCTGCCGCGGAGCGGAGCGCTCACCCGCTCACCAGCCTCCATCAGGCAGAGCCCTCTCTGGTCGCGGAGCGGCACCGAGGGCGGCGAGAGACCCCGCCAACGGGAGGCAATGCCAGAGCGCCCGATTTCTCCTCTAGTTTGCTGAAAGATGGATTTAAAAACAAGTAGCTGAAATATCTGTTGATAAGTAGGAATGACTTTCTGGAACGTGGGAGTAGCAGATAAAATAACTTGTCGAAAGATTTGCAAAATATGTGGTAAAATGCTACGGTGTATCCTCCTGACTCAACAAGAATACAAATTGAAATTAAAGGGGACTCTGACACACTCAAAATGTGGGGTCCTGTTATCTTAGACTTTTTTTTTTTTTAGTAAGTGTAGTGTTAACAGGTTGGGCGGAGCACAAGAAATGTTACTAAAGAGAGAAATGAATAATCCGTTGTATAACATTCCCCCTATTAGCGTGAACTAGGTTGCCAGGTCCAGACTCAGAGTGGGCCCCTGTTCCTTTAAGAATGAGATAGACTGGAATATTTTGTCACATGAAGATTTTTTTCATGCGGGTGGGGGGCACAACAACCGGCATAATTTTCCCTGCTTTGCATTTCTTAAATGTAGAAACCCCTCATTGGCCATGGAACTAACCCAGCCTAATCTGTTGTAAACCTGATTTTTTTTTTTTTTTAATCTGCCCTTTGGGTGAAAGCAAAATGCTTTCACTGAGGTGAAAAACCAAATTTCAGATCTTGGCAAAAGTCACATCAGCTTTTATCAGAAACCGTCATCTTCAATTTTTAAAATTCAAATCAAGTATCTTTATTCTTGCTTATTCCATATTAGACAGTCAGCCTTCTCTCCTCACACTCTCAAAAGCTTAGATCTCCCTATCCACATTCTCCACACCATGCATAATTTTGTAGACCTCTATCATGGTCTACAATTACCTTCCCTTACCTTCCTTTTTTTTCAGGCTAAACAGCCCCAACTGATGTATCCTTCCCTCATAGGCAAGTTGCTCCAGCCCCCTAATCATTTTAGGGCGCAATCCTATGGCCGCTAGTCAGTGGCCACACGGCCATAGGATAGGTCACTTCCCTGAGAACCAACTTTCACTTCCTCCCGCGCTGCCTCGTAGGCAGTGCAGAACAGCTCCACACTCCATGCTCGGAAGAGGAGTGCAGAGTGGTGAAAACGAGGCGTTCCTGGGGGCATGCTGGGATGGGGAAGTCAGAAATCCAGTACGACACATCCAATGTGTCATCCAGCATCCCCACTCCGCCTTCCCACGGCTAGACAGATGAAATCAGCTGTCTAGCCGCAAGTGCAGGGTTGCTGAAGCGTGGAGGGGACAATCCCCTCCGCGCTTCTCCTGCCCTACACTGGATAGGCAGTCACCTCCAAGTTCGGAGGCAGCTGCCTATCCTAGTAGGATTGCTCTCTCCATTGCCCTTTTCTGCACTTTCTCCAACTCTACAATATCTTTTTTTTAGGTATAGTGACCAGAACTGTACACTGTATTCCAAGTATGATCACACCATAGATTTGTATAGGGGCAGTATGATATTGGGAGTTTTATTCTCAATTCCTTTTCTAATTATGCCTAACATGGAGTTTGCCTTTTTTACAGCAGCTGCACACTGGGTTGACATTTTCATTGAGCTGTCCACCACAACCCCAAGATCTCTTTCTTGCTTGGTGACTTTACGAGTGGGCTGCACATACATCTGGCTTCTAGAATTTGTGGAATTACAGCAGCCTGAAAAAGGGCTGCCAGTATCATGCTTCTTGCCATAGCTTGTTTGGAGGCATGGGGGTTGCAATAAGTGTGAACTGGTCCATAATAGGAAATATACTCAGTTCTAAATAAAGAGGAACAGTTCAAATACAGTGGGATTGGATTTTTAAAACAAGTACAAAATATCTTAGAAATCCTGTGTTTTAATATATATTTGGGGTTGGACTAGATAGCCTTATAGACCCCTTCCAATCCTACTATTCTATGATTCTATGATTTGCATGAAGTTAAATAACCCAGGCACTTATCTAGGTTCCATATATTATGGGTGAAAGTTCCTGGTTTCAGATGAGATCAGAGGGATATAGTATTTCTGTGTGTGCATACCACCCCCACCCCAGTATAAGGGGCAGATTTTATTTCAAATATGAATTACATTTGGAAAATCTTAGATACTAGTAATTTATAAATGGCTCTTTGCATTTGCCCTGAAACCCCTTTATCAGCCTCATGCTGCTTTCTTCCTCCAAAAATCTCTAGGTAATTGAAAATGTCAGTCATTACACTTTCCCTGCTCTCTGAATGTTCATTGTTATGCTGATATTTCTAGAGAGTATGCTATAAAGGTGGTTGAAAGTTCTAAGCTGTTGAAATGTTTTATTTCTAGTTGGGAAGCTCTTGCTTTACTTTTACATCTATAAGTGTAATGGGAAAAATGCATAGAATGTTGTGCAACATGAAATCACCAACAGACACCAAAAACAGCAATCCTATGTAAAATTCTCCTGTTCTCGCTATAATATTTCTTTTCTGAAACATGGGATATGATATCATCACTTTGTGCATCTCCTTGCCTTCCCAGCAGTGGCTGCCTTTATTTATTTGTTACATTTCTATACCACCCAATAGCCTAAGCTATTTCCTCAAAGAAGCTCAAGAGGGCATACATGGTCCTCCCCACCCCCCAACCCCATTTTATCTTCACAATAACCCTGTGAGGTACATTAGGCTAAGATCTGATGACTGGCCCAAGAGCTTCATGGCTAAGCGGTGATCAGTATCCAGCTCTTCCCAGTCGTAGTCCAACATTCTAACGATGACACCATACTGGCTCAGTCCTATGCACATTTCCTTGGGAGTAAGACCCATTAAGCCCAGTGAAATGTACTTCCAAGTTCCATCTGCCTACACTGTAGCAACCCTAAACATACTTACTTTGAAGTAAATCCCATAGAAATCAGTGGGACTTTCTTCTGGGTATCCATCCAAAGCTAGAATTCAGCTGCGAGGCTTATTTGTGTCAGTGAGATGTAAGAGTTCATAGCTATGTTCTGGACTGTGGCTTTAAACTGCTAAACCTTCTTGACAAGCAGGTATTTTACATACAAGGTCTTGACAGTGGCTGCTAGCTAAACATTTGCAGGGGAGGGCACCTTGTAGCCCTCCACATGTTTTGGTCTACAACTCCTAGCAGCCCTAGCCAATGGTGAGGAATCATGGGAGTTGTAGGCCAAACCATCTGGAGGGCCACAAGTTGCTCACCTCTGATTTAGGAGCAGACTCTGCAGGTCTAGTAAAATGCCCCTAGCTTACAGAACTAAGCAAGTCTTTGGCAAAGGAGAATTATATGTTCTGAGTTGCACAGGGTGTGTGTGTGTGTGTGTGTGTGTGTGTGTGTTGGACAGCAGACGTTTAATGAGGCCAGAGTTTCGGCTAATGTTCCTTAATGGTCATCAGCAGGCCAAGTTGCCAGGCACATCTGTTGTTAGGGAAATGGCAGGTAAATGGCCCAGAATTATTCTGAAATGGCTGGAGACACTTCTGAAAGGCGGAAAGCCATTTTGGCAAAAGGGATACCTTTTTGCTTCTCCCCCAGCTAAGGGTGATTTAAGCAAGATCTGTATGTGGGAGAAAAAACAAAGAGTGCGGTTTTTGATTGGGACTAAGAAAGAGGCAGGGGGCTAGCTTTGGTCTCCTGAAAGTGCCTTTGGGGGGCTGCCTCTCTCTGGAGATATGATGGAGACAGTAAAAGCCAGAATGGGCTGGAATGGCCCCTTTAAAAAAAAAAACATGCCAAAAACACTGGCTTGTGTTAGAGACGCTTGCGAATAATATTTTCAGGCTGAAACCCTTTCAATATTATATTATTATTATTATTAACCCCATAATGCCAGGAACCCAACCAGAATGGTCCGGAATGCCAACTTCAAAGTGAGCCAAGCCAACCAAATTCACTAGTCACACATAAATACATGGGAGGGATGCAATAAGTCACAAAACTTCCACATAAACTATATTCTGATACCCGTACCAGGCAATAGTACATATTCTGGAAAATGGCCTGGAACACCAATTTCCAAATGAGCCAAATCAATGAAATTCTCCAGCCAGACATAACTGGTACTTACAACACCACACATAACTGGTTTTGGTATCAGTTCCTGTTCCAGGCAGTAGTCCTTATTCCAGAAAATGCCCCAGAATGCCAACTTCCATGTCACCCAAACTGCCAAATTCACCAGTCACGCATAACTATATGGAAGTGATGCAGTAAGCCACAAACCTTCCACAGTACCATGTTCTGTTATCCGTTCTGGCCAATAGCCCATATTCTGGAAAACGGCCCGGAATGGCAACTTCTGAGCCAGATCAGGCATCTTTTGTTCCATTGTCCGCTCATGGACAGAACTGGATTTATTATACGGGAATTTCATTCATTTACGAATGCACATGTGTGAATGCATGCTAATACCCATTAGTGCTAATGTGCAATTCTGAACATGCACTTTTGCTTGACAGGCAGAGAGCCAGTAAGCAGGCAATGTCATATATTGCTCCTCCTTTTCCGCCACTGTTGTCTGGGCTAGAGTTAGAGGCAGATGAGCAAGCAGGTAAAGAGAAGGAGTAACTTCAGGGGGCTCTTGTCCGTGAACCCCTGTTGGGATGTGGGCCTTTCGCAGGTGCCCGACCATGCCTACCGGCCCTGGTGTTCATGAAGCTGTGGAGCTTGCTAGAATTTCAATGAGTTAGCCAATATTAAAATAACAACAACAACAGTATTTAAGTACTCTCTTATTCAAATGTAAAGGAAATGTTAATGTTGGGTAGGTATGTGGAATGTTGTTTAGTAACCTCAGCTATTGGGGATGTGTGTGTGTGGGGGGGGAGTCGTCTCCTTTGTTTATATTCTTTTGTTCAATTTGGCTCCCTACCCAGCTCTGCAAACAGCAAATGCAAGTTATTTTTTTTACTGGCCAGGTTACACACATTTGGTCTCTGGTCTGCTGCGTCTGCAAAACTCAGCTCTTCATTTTCTTCTCCCAGCTCTAATAATTGCTCAGTAAAACTTGCTTCAGCAGTAGACTCCAGAATTTAAATTATTATCATTCCAAGTTTTCCTATCTGCAGATAGGCTTAAAAACTGATTATTAATTCTCAAGATATTATTTCAATCCTATGCATGTCTACTTTGAAGTAAGCCCCAGTAAGTTCAATTGAACTTCCTCCCAGGTAAGTGTGTGTTGTGGCCTTAAAAAATGTATTGCTTAATACATCAATGTCAGATTGTAATATTAATAGCCCCTTTGAAACAGGTTCTATAAAATATCACAGTTAGTAGCTGCTTTGCTTGAGTCTTAATGGGTCATTAAGCAAAACCAGACATTAACTGCTGGTGTAAGCTTCCATACAGATTAAGGATGCAATCCTATGCACATTTTCTTGGGAGCAAGCCTCTCAAATATACTGGAACTTACTTCTGAGTAAACATGCATAGATAGGAGTATACTGTAACGTAATCTAATGTTTGGGGATTTTTTTTTTTTTACCGTTCCTGGATTTAATATTTTTAAGTTTGTCTCCCTTAGGATTTTGCTGAAATTGTCTTTAATAGGTGCAATGTTTACATATCATATAATGGCACAATTTTTTTCCCCCACTCTCCTTTTAAGGATACCTTTGAGAGCAATCATCCTATGGCCCTTGGCTGAAGTCTGAGAGGCCATAGAATGATGGGGATTTCTTCTGACTTCAGAGGGGGGAAAGAGTCGGGATTCCCTCTTGCAAGCCCCTCCCAGCTCCTGGAAGGCTCCCTTTCCCAAGGTCAAGCTCCAACCTCAAGAGGGAGGGACGAGGGCATGCCATTTGGCGGGGAGGGAAACGCCATGAATCTATGAGACCCAATGGCCTCTCAGCTCTTGTCCCAGCCCTGGCAGTACCAGTCAGCTAGGTGGGCTCAGAGGCCTGTCTAGCGGAAAAGACTACAAAGGAGGACAAAGAGACTAAAGAGCCTCCCTCATTCCTCCTGCCCTGCCAGGAAGAGCCCAGTAGGACACAGGATGATTGGAAGCCTGGCCTCTAATCTCAGAGCCTTCTATCATTTGGGCATCAATCCCATAGGATTTAACCCTTTCTTACCATTTTTTAATGTTTTGTTGTCCTTCTTCCAGATGATGCCTTCACTTTTGAAGCTCTCAGGGCTACTTCTCGATGACCTGTTTCAAAGCCAGTTCATAATAGTTTTATCTTTTATTTTTTTAAAAAAATCCACAACCAGAATTCATGAGGCACCAATTAAAAAATAATATAAATAAACTGATAGAAGTTTTTCAAGGAAAAACCATACTTTAGTGCTATATAAAACAATGCTTGTTTATTTATTCATTTTCCAGGGGAAAGGCTCTGTCATAGAAAAGGGAAAGGATGCCTGCTCAATAAGAGATATTTTTAAAGACCATAACCACAACCCCAAGCCCTGTGCATGTTCCAGGGCATGCAAGGAGGGTGTATACAAACTGGTTCCGATTTTTATGCTATTAATGCCAAGTCGGTGGAAAGCAAAATATCTCTCCTCCTTGATCTTATTACAGAGAAGAAAGTAGGCCTACCATGTTTTACCAAAACCTGGATGGATGAGTTAAGTGGGCCAAATCTGGGCCAAAACAGATTTTACTTTATTTGATTTATATCCCACCTTTTTACCCAAAAAATGGTGCTCAAGGAGGCTAACAACGATAAAACCAAGATTAAAACAAAGACATAATTCAAATCATCATAAAAACAAACAAAATAAAAGTACAATAAAAACACAATAAAAAGAAATAAACAGTACCTAACCCAATAAAACCTCTTTAAGCAGCAGCTAAGAATCTGGCAGCTCCATCTTTTTTTTCATTTGTACTCCAAAGTAGGCATTGGTGTGTATATGTGATCTGGATTAGGACCCTAGCATGGGGGAGAGGGAAGAGGGGCTTTTAAGAGCCAGATTGAGCCCCCTGTGCCTACTCTATTGCTAGATATGGATTTAAAGTAATGCCTGTTTTGGCCCTCTGATGCACCTTGTTCCAGCTGGATTTTTGGCCCGGTATCAACCTCAATAGGCAGCATGGGTGGAGAAGTAGCTATTGTTCTCTGTGAGTCATTCTTCTTACACAGGTCTCCTGCACAAATTATAGCCATGTTCAGGCGTTATGCCTGAACAGGAAACATCAGTGTATGGAGGGGGCACGGATCTGCACATGCCAGCCCCAGCCTCAATGTCCTTGCGCATGCCTGCTCTGCCCTTTTCATCCATGCACTGAACAGGGTGGGCTGAAGGATGCTTCTATGCATGTTCACTTGAATGCAAGTAGAAGCCTCTGGGTGCTTCACCTTGTGTTCAAACAGACACACACAGAAGCCTTCTTTATACCTTCCTGCTCAGTGTGGGAAGGGTGGAGATGGGATGTTGGGGGTGGTGCTGGCATGGGTGAGCCTGTGACCCCTATACAGGTTGATGTTTCCATCCAGACATACTGCCTGGCTTTGCTTGCGTGTTCCAGTGTTGAGTTCTAGGGGCAGACCGGTGAATGATGCTGGTGTACCAATTGCCTTGCTGCCTTGCAGCTTCCCTAACTGAGCAGTCAGAACTGGTATTGTACTTGGAATCGCCCCAGATTTGTGTTGCTGGGAGGCCTCAGCATTCATATCAAGTTGGCCTCTGGTTCAGCTGAGGACTTGAAGGCTTCAATGAGTGTCCCAGGTTGTTTGGAGCCCAACACATGTTAAAGGACACACACGCACTGGACTTATTTTTCTGCATAGGCCAGGATTCTGGTGATCTGATAGCAAACCATTTTCATGGTCAGGTCATTATCTGATTAAAGCATATGTGAACACTGCTTCTCCTCCTGGCAAAAATGTTTGGATCTGCTTGGTTTCCAGAATACTTTCATGGATTTAGGTGGTAGCAATGGTGACTCTATTTATTTTATTTTTATTTATTAAATTTTTATACCACCTTTTTTTCTTTTGCAAGGAACCCAGGGTGCCTCACATGGTTCTCTTCCTCTCCATTTTATCCTCACAACAACCCTGTGAATTTGGTTAGGCTGAAAGTCAGCAACTGGCCCAAAGTCACCCACTAAGCTTCATGGCCAGGTGGGGACTAGAACCTGGATCTCCTGGCTCCCAATCCAACATTCTAACTACTACACCACAATGGCTGTCACCATGTATCAACAATATTGAGCAGACAACACTGTCAGGCAACAAAGCATCCCCCATCCCTGCATTTAGGAACCGCTTGTGATTAGATAGATTACCTTTTCATAAATTAAATGTCCCACAGACCTTTTTTTACAGCTTCATCGACTTCTGGATGACACACACATTCTGTGTATGTAGTTCAACACTCAATTAGAAATTTGTGGTAGCTACCCATTTCTCAATGGTTTTCACTATACAGTGCAACTAGTAGGATTCCTATATGTCAGATCAAGCAGAGCACATCCTCCTGTAAAAGAAACTGGATAGGCCAGGTGTTACCTTTAAGGCCCTAAACCATCTCCTCCCATGAGAATATCAGAGGCCCTGCTCATTGGTCTGACTTTAAGATAAGTTAGATTGGTGGGCATTAGGGACAGGACCTTCTCAGTAGTGTCCCCTATCTTATGAAACTCGCATACACTTAGGGAACTCACTTATGGAATGGTTGGCCTCTTCAAAAAGTCTTTTAAAACAGCTTTTAATTGATGTGTTTGTTGGATATGTTACTGTTAAACTATTATTTCTGTAGCTTGGAGATTGTTTTATACTGGTTTATATTTTAATTATGTTTTTTCTGTTCCTTGAACATTAATGTTTTATTAATAATCTTATATTACATTGTATTTTATTATTATATTATAAATATTTTACATGATATAAATATTATATAAAATATTTAACTATAAATAGCAATATTAGTTGCAATGTGTGAGGGCCTCTTCTGTGGCAGCACCCTGGTGGAACTGCCTGACACAAGAACTTAGATTATCTTTATTGCTACTAGTGTTCCTGCTACTAGTGAAAGACAGTTATCTTTCAGCAAGCTGGCCTTTTGGCTGGCCTTCTATGGTTTGTTTGTTTTCTTATGCTCTTTGTAGTTGCAGTACATATTTTATTATTTGAATTATGTCAATTATAGTTATTTTAATTTGGTCCGTTTATTGGATTTTGTAAGTTGTTTTGAGCGCATCTGTAAGAAGGGGGGAAGTGGGATAACACTTTTAATATAGACAAATAAATATGCAATACCATTCAGAGAAGAAAACATGTGGTTGTGGTTGTTTTAAAAAGTCATAAAACTGATAGATGACATTATCAGTCAGTGTAGTTGAACCCAGACAAAGCTATTAAGCAATTGTGATTTACATTGACAAACAAAATTTTCAAGCTGCAAAAGGTGAATAAATCAGTGCTAAGTGCTTTAGATTACATCCTATGTTATGTAATATGTATATGAAATTAATTTTTTATGAATGTCATATAGTTGCAGAACAGTCAGATTTATGTTGTCTCTGCAAGGCTACAGTTGAACTGTCTGCCTCAATCCCAAATACATTTAGGCTGCAATGTTATACACACTTACATGGAAGTAAGCCCCATTGAACTCAATGGGACTTACTTTTGAGTAGACACATATAGGATTGTGCTGTTACTTGATTTTAATGAGCCATACTTCTTCGAAGTAAATTTGCTTTGGAGAGCAGGCTGAGGCTATGGAAGTGGTATTGCTTGAATTCAAGATACTGCTTGGGAAAGTGGGGGGGGAGGGGGAGAGAGCAACACATGTGAGCATCATGTGCCTGATATTACGAAAACAGCTCAGTACATCCCATTTTTGAGAATCCCCATCTGTCAGATGTTATCAGATGGTACATCTTTAGCGCTCTCCGAAACCATCTTGTACTCAAAAATTCCCCACAGCAATGAATCATGAAAAGGCTGCACTGTTTTTGTACCTTATTAATTAAAACATTTACAGCTTGAGCTGTATTTATTTTTGACTAGCAAATGCTCGGCAAACTGTTACCTATCTAATCAGTCATAAGATAAGAATGCGTTTTCCAGCAGGCGGAAGCTGGGCCTGGGTGTTGGGCACAATCCATGGGGAAGCATGCCAGAACAGGCTGTGTTGGAAGGAGCAGGAGCTGAACAACAGTTCTCTCATTCCTTTCAATGGGGCTTCTACTGCTGAGGTTCCCACTTGATTGTGCCTAAAGATTTGAAGATTGTGGGCTTCACCATACCAGGCTTTTTATCCGACAACTTATTGGGGCTTCTGCTTCCGGATTCTTTGTGGGATTTAAATCGGTTCTTTACACAGCCAGTTTTTCTTTTACTGCATAATGCTACCTGCCATTTACACTGGTGGGTGGACTCTGGCAGGATGTTATCAGATGTCAGCAGCATTGTACGCCCACTGTCCACCCCCTCTGGGGTAGCCTCTCCCCCCTCTTGGCATGCAGTTTTCCATTTCAACTTCCTTGCCTCCCCTTTTCACTTCCGCTGCCTCCGATCCTAGGCAACTTCTATATACAATCCACAGTATGTTCGCACTTTCAGAAGTCTGGTCTCCCTGCCCCCCATGTGTGCAAGTCAGTATTGTCCCTGTAAAAGCAAGCAGTGACACTTTTCTCATTTAGTATAGAAATCCACAGTACATTTGCAATTTCAGAGGTCTGCTCTCCCCCATCCCTGCCTGCCCACGTACACAAGTCAGTATTGTCCTTGGAGAGGGGATTGAGTGGAAAGGGGTTGCAACATTGCAAGCATTCAGAGCAGCAGTGGTCTCCACCATGCTGTACTAGTGAAGCACCAGTATACTGCACTTCTGAAGTACCCAGTGTTGTTACCAGGAGTGTAATGGTGAAGGGGCTGGAGGTCAAGATTGGCGTGGGAGGGTGAAACTCCCACCCGATCATCATCACTAGGTGACGTCAACACCACACCACCCAACACCCACCTACACAAAGCATTTTGCAGCGTGATGCTAGCAATACACGGGCAGGTGATGGTGGATCCATTGCACAGCTGCGAATAATACCGCATTTTCCACGTACAGAAAGATCACAGGGAAAACAGGGAGGTGCAGGACAGCTGCTGCAGGACAACGACATCGTGTATTGCACATGGGAAATACTGTGAATGAAGAATGACAACCACATACAAAAAACCTATGTGAAGCACCCCTGTAGGTCCTTCATTTGAATGTATTTGAAACTTCAGGCGTTTCAAATCTGGGTAGAGCACACACACAAGGAGGAAGCATGTGCTAGCCCTGCCTCCTCCATTGTCATGTACATTGTCCTCTACGTGTGGGGGAGGCTCCTATATCTGAAAAATCAGTGTTCTGGGTCTCCTGGAAAAGAGACTCTCCTCTTCAGAAACTCACCCTCCGCATGTAAAGGGCGAAGAATGGAACAATGGAGTGGGAGGCGGGGTAGCGCTCTCTCCCTTTTCACCTGTTTGCTCTACCCAGATTAGGAAGGCCTTAGCCCTATTCAGGTGTTCTGTTTCAGGGTATTCTCAACAAGTGAGGAGAAGGAGCACTCCAGCCCCACCCCTCTTCTTTATCACATTTGTCATCCTCAACTTGTGGAAGACAACTGCCCAAAGAGAAGAGCCTCTTGTATCCATGGAGGCTCTCTATGTGAGCCAGAAGGCTGATCTCCTTGCTCACATAGAAACACTCCATGGATACAGGGGGCTCTCCTCTTCAGACAGTCATTGTCCATGGGTTGAGAGCAAGGGCAACAGGAGGAGGGGTGGGGCTAAAGCACCCCTCTTCTCATGTGTTGATTAAAACTAGGAATGGAATATGCCTGAATAAGGCTCTTGAATAGAGCTTATATGTATGTAATTTAGTAGAAACCAATAAATACTTTTAAAAACTATAAATTCCCTGGGCCTGCTTGCATTCCTTAAGTCCAAAACAGAAAAAAGCGTTCTATGACATGGGAGAATACACTCAACTAAAATAGTACTTGCTCCCCACTTTAATAGCTGACCAAAGTGCGTTATGCCAATTAATAAGCCAGAATAGGTCAAAACCAAAGCCTATTTCAGCAGATTGGAATCATCTATTGAATTTAATCTACAATGGAACTAGGCACAATGAAACTAGAGCCTTGCTTCAAGGAGCTTGTGTTATATTTCCATTATGCATTAGTAACAGAATGAAGCAGATTCATATGTAGCCACTTGCCCCTATTGAAAGGAGTACAAGGTGCATTTTAGATGTTACAGGTAGTGGCCCAAGAGTTGCTTTTCCATTAGTTTATCTCACAGCACTATAATATTTGAATGCCGTCCACATGGGCAAGGCCAGTTGTCTGGTGGGTTCATGCTACTAAGTCATTGCCTCTGATCTTGGCTGGATGACGATCACATGGGAGGAAAGGACTCTTATGATTGGTCCCATCAGTGTGTTTGGGGGCCTTTAAATATTACCACAGCACTGTGGAAAAGTGGCTCTCACATTACTACTGCAACATCTAAAGGACCCCTTAGAACTATTTTATCTGAAAGCATTTTACACATATTAGCTTATCTTTTTCTTATGCAAGATATGTGCAGATGTTGCCATGTTGCAAACATCTCTTTCCCAAGAAAAACCACCACAAGATCTATTGCAAGGAAATCATATTTCCCCAGCAGTCAAACAAAGCAATTATATTTTGAGGGAAGATGATTGATTTGGGTCAACTCTCAGTTGACAATGTATGTTTTTCATTTAGCATACAGAGTTAAACATACTTTTTGGGAGTTCCTGAATAAATATATTTGATTGTATAGTTTTAGCTTTCAATTAAAACCTGTTGCCGTTTTCGTTAGACAGCACAGTAGGCTAGGGAAAGTTTGGCTTTATTTCTATGCTGAAACTAAGGTAACACCAATGTATCACTTTGCTTTAACTGTCAGAAATAAATAGAATATGTTAGGCTGCAATCCTAAGCATACTTACTAGGGTGTAAGTCCTATCGAACTTAACAGGATGTATTTCTGAGTACACAAATTTAGTTAGGACTGAGTATGGCTGGTACAAAACGAGAGAGAGAGAGAGAGAAGGTCTTGTATATATTGCAACATAAATCAGCAGACAGATGTAAATAGGACCTGCAACAACATGCTAATGTGGAGTGCTTCTGTTCAGGATTCCAGACTTCTCTTCTGGGAGACTCCATTGCATTCTCCTCCCTCCCTGGTTTTCCGCCCCCCTTCCCTCTAGCAGTCAGTGAGCATTCTGTGGCCACTGAGCATGCCCTGTCTTCATCGGCATATTTCAGGTTCCTTCCTGCTTAGTGGTGTTTTTTTCTCTAAAGGTTTCTTTTGTTTTCTAAAGCTTTGCGGTTTTGTTGTATTTCTGCAGACATTGGTATGTCCGTGCATCCCCTATTAGTCGCTTTTTGGCTGCCTATAGTTCCATACCTGGAGAACTGAGTTTGCTGTTAATATATATGATGGACAACGTGCTCTATATAACAAGTCTTGTTGTTGTTGTTGTTCAGTCGTTCAGTCGTGTCCGACTCTTCGTGACCCCATGGACCATAGCACGCCAGGCCTTCCTGTCCTGCGCTCTTTCCCGGAGCGTGCTCAAGTTCATATTAATTGCATCCGTGATGCTATCTAGCCATCTCATCCTCTGCCGTCCCCTTCTCCTTTTGCCTTCAGTCTTTCCCAGCATCAGGGTCTTTTCCAGGGAGTTTTCTCTTCGCATTAGGTGGCCAAAATATTGGAGCTTCAGCTTCATTATCTGTCCTTCCAATGAGCACTCAGGGTTGATTTCCTTTAGGATGGACTGATTTGACCTCCTTGCAGTCCAGGGGACTCGTAAGAGTCTTCTCCAGCACCACATTTCGAAAGCATCAATTCTTCGGCGCTCAGCCTTCCTTATAGTCCAGCTCTCACAGCCATACATTACTACTGGGAAAACCATAGCTTTGATTAGACGGACCTTTGTCGGCAAGGTGATGTCTCCGCTTCTTACTATGCTGTCTAGGTTTGCCATAGCTTTCCTCCCAAGGAGCAAGCGTCTTTTAATTTCATGGCTACAGTCACCATCTGCGGTGATCTTGGAGCCCAAGAAAGTAAAATCTGTCACTGCTTCCATTTCTTCCCCTTCTATATGCCAGGAAGTGATAGGGCCAGATGACATGATCTTAGTTTTTTTAATGTTGAGTTTCAAACCAGCTTTTGCACTCTCCTCTTTCACCCTCAACAAGAGGCTCTTGAGATCCTCTTCGCTTTCTGCCATTAGGGTGGTATCGTCTGCATATCGGAGGTTGTTGATAATTCTCCCGGCAATCTTAATTCCGACCTCTGATTCATCCAACCCGGCATTTCTCATGATGTACTCTGCATATAAGTTAAATAAGCAGGGTGACAATATGCAGCCTTGTCGTACTCCTTTCCCAATTTTGAACCAATCGGTTGTTCCATGTCTGGTTCTGACTGTTGCTTCTTGACCCTCGTACAGGTTTCTCAGGAGACAGGTAAGGTGGTCTGGTACTCCCATCACTTTAAGAATTTGCCACAGTTTGTTGTGATCCACACAATCAAAGGCTTTAGCATAGTCAATGAAGCAGAAATAGACGTTTTTCTGGAATTCTCTTGCTTTCTCCATGATGCAGCGAATGTTGGCGATTTGATCTCTAGTTCCTCTGCCTCTTCGAAACCCAGCTTGTACTTCCGGTAGTTCTTGGTTCGCATACTTCTGAAGCCTAGCTTGTAGGATTTTGAGCATCACCTTGCTGGCATGTGAAATGAGCGCAATTGTGCGGTAGTTTGAACACTCTTTAGCGTTGCCCTTCTTTGGAATTGGAATGTAAACTGACCTTTTCCAGTCTTGTGGCCACTGTTGAGTGTTCCAGATTTGTTGGCATATTGAATGCAGCACTTTAACAGCATCATCTTTTAGGATTTTAAATAGCTCGGCTGGAATACTGTCATCTCCACTAGCTTTGTTGTTACTAATGCTTCCTAAGGCCCACTTGACTTCACTCTCTAGGATGTCCGGCTCAAGTTCAGTGAGCGCACTATCATGGCTATCAGGGACATTCAGATCTTTCCTGTATAGTTCTTCTGTGTATTCTTTCCACCTCTTCTTAATCTCATCTGCTTCTGTTAGGTCCCTGCCTTCTTTGTCCTTTATCATGCCCGTCTTTGCACAAAACGTTCCCTTGAGATCTCCAATTTTCTTGAAGAGATCTCTAGTCTTTCCCATTCTGTTGTTTTCCTCGATTTCTTTGCATTGTTCATTTAAGAAGGCCTTCTTGTCTCTCCTTGCTATTCTCTGGAACTCTGCATTCAGTTGGCTATATCTTCCCCTTTCTCCCTTGCTTTTCGCTTCCCTTCTTTCCTCAGCTACTTGTAAAGCCTCATCAGACAGCCACTTGGCTTTCTTGCATTTCTTTTTCTTTGGGACGGATTTCGTTGCTGCCTCCTGAACAATGTTACGGACCTCCGTCCATAGTTCCTCAGGCACTCTGTCTATCAGGTCTAATCCCTGAAATCTATTCCTCACCTCCACTGTATATTCATCAGGGATATGATTTAGGTCATACCTGAACGGTTTAGTGGTTTTCCCGACGTTCTTCAATTTAAGCCGAAATTTTGCAAGAAGCAGCTCATGATCTGAGCCACAGTCAGCTCCAGGTCTTGTTTTTACTGACTGTATGGAGCTTCTCCATCTTTGGCTGCAAAGGACATAATCAATCTGATTTCGATATTGACCATCTGGTGACGTCCATGTGTAGAGTCGCCTCTTGTGCTGTTGGAAAAGAGTGTTTGCTATGATCAGCATGTTCTCTTGGCAAAACTCTATTAGCTTTTGTCCTGCTTCATTTTGTACACCAAGGCCATGCCTGCCTGTTATCCCAGTGATTTCTTGACTTCCTACTTTAGCATTCCAATCCCCTATGATGAAGAGGACATCTTTTTTTGGTGTTAGTTCTAGAAGGTGTTGTAGGTCTTCATAGAACCGATCAACCTCAGCTTCTTCGGCCTCAGTGGTTGGGGCATAGACTTGAATTACTGTGATGTTGAATGGTTTGCCTTGGATTCGTACTGAGATCATTCTATCATTTTTAAGATTGTACCCCAGTACTGCTTTTCCCACCCTTTTGTTGACTATGAGTGCTACTCCATTTCTTCTAAGGGATTCTTGCCCACAATAGTAGATATGATGGTCACCTGAATTAAATTCGCCCATGCCTGTCCATTTTAGTTCGCTGATTCCCAAGATGTCGATGTTCAATCTTGCCATCTCATGTTTGACCACCTCCAGCTTACCTTGATTCATTGATCTGACATTCCAGGTTCCTAAACAGTATTGTTCTTTACAGCATCGGATTTTCTTTTCACCGCCAGACACATCCACAGCTGAGTGTCCTTTCGGGTTGGCCCAGCCGCTTCACTCTTTCTGGCGCTACTTGGAAATTCCCTCTGCTCTTCCCCAGTAGCATATTGGACACCTTCCGACCTGAGGGGCTCATCTTCCGGCGTCATCTCTTTTAGCCTTGTGATACGTTCCATGGGGTTTTCTTGGCAAGAATACTGGAGTGGGTTGCCATTTCCTTCTCCAGTGGACCACATTTTGTCAGAACTCTCTGCCATGACCTGTCCGTCTTGGGTGGCCCTGCACGGCATAGCTTATGGCTTCACTGAGTTACGCAAGCCCCTTCGCCACAACAAGGCAGTGATCCATGAAGGGGATATAACAAGTCTACACTGCAGTTAAAACAGCCTGATCAAACTCAAACTGAGTAAGCATTAGCCGTAACAGCAGCAATCTTAGTAGTGATGTTAAGATTGCCTTTTTCCTCTCTCACTAGCACAGAAGGGCTAGAGGGGGGTCTTATTTGTAACTGTTGATGTCACAGGAACAATCCAACAGATTCATAGAATCACAGAATCATAGGCTTGGAAGGGGCCTACAAGACCATCGAGTCTAACCCCCTGCTCAGTGCAGGAAGCCTGATTCCCAGGCAGTCTCCCATCTAAGTACTAACCAGGGCTGACCCTGCTTAGGTTCTGAAATCAGAAGAGATTGGGCACATCCAGCCCAATGAGTGAGCATACAGTCAAGCAATGAGGTTCCAAAAAATAGTGATTATTGCAGGATTGCAGTCTAGTGTCTATGACATCACCAGTGCAGAGTCACAATCCCCTCTCCCTGAAGTGCCAGAGCAATTTCTACGTTATTTCTAAGTTTAAAAAAAAAGCACTCATCCATAAGGCTATGTGCATACTCACTTATCTACCTGAGCATTCACATAACTCCTTTTAAAAAGGCATAAAATATAAGCTATACTACACATTGGTGTAAAGCGGCACAACAGCAAGACAACAAGGAGGCTCTGGATCCACTGTGGATGAAGTCAGTCTTAAGGTAAAATGGATAAGAAAGATAGAAAGGCTAACAACAGAGTATTCCAAAAATATATTTAAACATTTCAGCTGCCACCCTCATCAGTAGCTGTGCTGTTAACTGATGAGGGTGGAAACCGAAACGTTGAGCTTAAATATATTTTTGGAATACTCTGTTCGTTTTTCTATGCACACACATATACATACACACACACACACTCACATAATATACATATACCTACAGTCAGGGCCAGAAATATTGGAACAAGGATAACTATTTTGGCAGTTGGCCTCTGTACACCACCACATTGAAGTTGAAAGGAAACACACCCAGATGGGAGCGAAGTCAGGACTTTCAGCTGTAATGCAAGGGGTTTGACAAAAGTGGGGCACTAACCAATAACCATTCAGGAAGGACAGCCAGTGGCATACACACACACTCATCCTTGGTGGCTCATAAGTAATGGAATGAATGGCTGGCAAGCAGCTGCATGGCCAGGTGTGGCCTGTTTCCTGGGTACCCCATGACTAATCAAGCAGATAAAAGGCCTGGAGGTGGTTCTGAGTGTTACATTTGCATTTGGTAGCTGTTCACTGGAATTCCCAACATGAGGTCCAGATAGGTATCCATGCGAGTGAAGGAGGCCACCATTAGGGTGAGGAAACAACATAAACCCATCAGAGAGATAGCAAAAACAGTGGGAGTGGCCAAAACAACAGTTTGGAACATCCTGAAAAAGAAGGAATTAACTGGCAAGCTCAGCAACAGCAAAAGGCCTGGAAGTCCACGGAAGACAACTAAAGTGGATGCCCGCAGAATTCTGCTCAGGGTGAAGAGGAACCCTTTCACAACATCTAGCCAGGTCAAGAACGCTCTTGCGGAGGTAGGCATGTCATTGTGAACATCTACAGTCAAGAGACGGCTTTATGAATGTAAATACAGAGGCTTCACAACAAGGTGCAAACCACTGGTAATGCTCCAGAACAGACAGGCCAGATTAGCCTTTGCCAGCAAACACCTAAAAAAGCCTGCCCAGTTCTGGAAGAAGATTCTTTGGACTGATGAAACCAAGACTAACTTGTACCAGAATGATGGGAAGAGAAAAGTATGGAGAAGGAAAGGGACAGCTCATGATCCAAAGCATACCACATCATCTATCAAACATGGTGGAGGCAGTGTTATGGCATGGGCATGTCTGGCTGCCAATGGAACCAGGTCACTGGTGTTTATTGATGACCTGACTGCTGATAAAAGCAGCAGGATGAATTCTGAAGTGTATAGGGCTATACTTTCTGCTCAGATTCAACCGAATGCTGCCAAACTGATAGGATGCTGCTTCATATTGCAGATGGATCATGACCCAAAACATACAGCAAAAGCTGCCCAAGAGTTTCTCAAGGCAAAGAAGTGGGATGGTCTTCAATGGCCAAGTCAGTCACCTGATCTCAACCCAATAGAGCATGCTTTTCACTTACTGAAGACAAGACTGAAGGCAGAAAGATGCACAAACAAGCAGCAGCTGAAGGCAGCTGCAGTAAAGGCCTGGCAAAGCATCTTGAGGGAGGAAACTCAACATTGGGTCATGTCCATGGGTTCCAGACTTCAGGCAGTCATTGACTGCAAAGGATTTTCATCCAGGTATTAAAGGTGATCCTTAAGTTTGAAATGATGTTGGTTTGTTCCATTACTTATGAGCCACCAATGATGGGGGGGGGGGTGTATGCCACTGGCTGTGCTTCCTGAATGGTTAGTGCCCCACTTTTGTCAAACCCCTTGCATTACAGCTGAAAGTCCTGACTTCGCTCCCATCTGGGTGTGTTTCCTTTCAACTTCAATGTAGTGGTGTGCAGAGGCCAACTGCCAAAACAGTTATCCTTGTTCCAATATTTCTGGCCCTGACTGTATATATATAGTAAGTTATATTCTACATATATAAGTACATATATATACTACATACAGAAGTAAGTGATAGGTGCCCCCACAGCAAGTGCTGCACCATTTTAAGGAAATAATCTTTTAAAAAAATCCATTTGTCTTTGAATAGTGTGTCCCCCCCCTCCCCCGAAGAAGCCCTTTGCAATCCATTCTAGTCAGTCTCAACACTCTGTCACATGTAGGCTGGGAAGGGGTTATAATTAAGAAAAACAAAAATAGAGCACATAGACTACAGCCAGACTCTACCCAGTCCCTCTTCCATTATGCTTATCAAGCCACTTGAACTCATACAAGATTATGGCAACACAGAGGAGAGATCCAATCCTGTCAGTCTGTGGAAGACTGGATGGGCCCTAGTTGGCAGTGGTGTAGTGGAGCCAGGGCTCACAGAGATGTAGCCCCAGCACTTTTTCATCAGCAGGGACTCTGATGTAATCTGCCACCTCCATCAGAATTCCCTGTTCCCTCTAAGCTTAGCTGCAGTCCTCACAGTAGCTGGGAGAAAATGTATTTTCCCAGCAACGATATATTGTTCCCTGTTGTAAGGCAAAGTATTTTGGGGTGGCTCGGTCTTGAATGGGCAAAGAAGACCCATTAGCTTTACAAAAGACCTGCCCCAGGTGGAGATTAAAGCTGCTGTAACTGGTTTGTTGATATGGATCAATGCAGCTGCCTGAATGTCTGGACTCTCCTTGGGGGTGTGGCTATGGGGACTGCCATGATGAGCAACTGCACTGTAAAATGTAGCACTACACTACTGCTAGTTGGTCTAAGACTAGGCTTTTGATGTGCAGTCTCCCTGCCTTATTCAGGGAATTTATCGGGGTCCCCGATGTTGTCATCTTCTGTTTGCAGCCCCCCATGTTTTCCCACTGCTTCTCTCTCTCTTTTTTTTTTTCTTACCACAGAAAATCCATTACGGAGGGAAAGATGGAATAGCTGCGCAATGTCTTTTGATCGGGAGCACTAGGAGCCGTCCATCTGGAAGCACCATTTTTCTTTGCAGTGTGCTATTGTATGACAATAGGGGGAAAAAACCATTCTGATAAACCAGACAGACAGCCTTTAGGAAGCCAAGTCTAGAGATGGACTCTAAAGGCACAGTCCTATGCATGTTTAGACAGAAAAGGTCCTGCAACTTGCAGCATGCCCCACCTGGCATGCCTGGCTGGGAAATGCTGGGAGTTGTAGGATTTTTTTTTCTGACTAAAGATGCATAGGATTGGGCCCTAAAGAAAATGAATTAACCCCAGACCCACCATGGAAATCTGTGGGCAGAAGAAGGTTTACAGTAATGTTTTCCCTTGCTGAATCAGGAACTGTGTCCACAGATCAGATGAGTCATCCAATGAGACACCCCCACCCCACCCCAATCCACTGCAATGCATAAACAGGACTGTACATTTCAGTTCTCTGTCTCGGATCACAGAGTCATGTACAATATATTGTTGCATGTGACTATCTCTGGATTGGGCCATAGACATAGAACAATGATGCATATGGACAGCCTTTAATACAGACAAATGCATGAACTTCTGTGAACCTCATTTGACTGACCTTCTGCATAGGTACAAATAGTATATATGACTGATTGATGAAACATGTTCAGAAAAGTGACATCTAGTCACAGTACTCAAGTGGCCAGAGTATTTTATTTAATGGCATTTGTAATTATGTTTAATAACAGAGAAACTTCCCATTCTCATCAAGTGGATTTATGTTCCAATCTGTTCATCTAGCCTTCACTGAGCACAGGGATGTCAGAAGATCCAGTTCAGGTTTATCTACAGAACACCCCTTGATTAACTTCTAATTTATTTTCATACTTTTCTCACTGTTTCCTCCTTACTGCAACTGAAATTAATTTCATAAAGGCTTGGGAGATAATGTCCTTTATCTCCCAACTCATCAGTCCGTTCAAGTCAGATATGGCATAGTGTGATGCATGTGTTATTGGTGACAATCCTTGACATTATTTTATAGTTTCTACTATTTCATTGTTATATTTGACAATGCAATTATATATAGTTGATTACTTGCTTTGTGTTGCCTGGAAATATCTTAGATGGTACATATAAGCCGAATGGTAATATTGCCGAGGACTTTTGTTGATCTTTTTGATGACATGATTCTTAATATAGATGAAGCTTCTGCCATAGGATCTGACTAGCTAAGGGTGCAGTCCTGTAGGCTGTGCCTCGATAATTGGAAGCCCCTGAACTCAGAGGCTTCCCATCTCCAGCGTAGGGTGGGAGGAGTGGCAGAGATGATCTTTGCCTCTCTGTCCTCCTGGCCTTCATTTTTTGCTAGACGTTTTTTCCCCCCTGTCTAGCAACAGTGCTTGATAGAGGGAGGGAAGGAATCTGGAAGAGGTTCAGGATACCTCATATCCTGACCTCTCTAGTCTCCTCCCCTCTCCAGCCACCAAAATGCCCCCTTTCCTCCATCTCTGAGGTCACTTTTCCGAATCCCCCTTTCAGGATCAGAGCCCTGTCTCTGACCTCAGAGAGGGGGACCCCCAGTATTCTATGGCCCCTCAGACAATGTGTAGGGGCTATACGATTGCTCTCTCAATTTATTTAGACTCGAGCCTGCTGTATCCCAAATACTCAGGGCATGCAGTAGTACCTTCTCATTTGTATAGTTGTGAAACAGTTCAGTATGCTGCTCATTATTACTGATATCTTACATATTGAAGAACTGATTGTGTGAGAGAGAGACCTGCCCAAATCTATAAATCATAAGCCATAGATGAGCTGGGATTTAAACTGGGTCTCCCAGATCCAAGTTAATATTGTGGCCATGATCCAAAACTCTGTGGAGCTCAAATGCACAGGAACTCCAGTGCACAGTAGGGGCACATCAATGCTACAAACCTGTAACATTTTTATACCACTTTAATTGCCATGGATTACCCCATAAAATCTTTCAAATTGTGGTTTGGAGAACGTGCTGGGAATTCTCTCCCTAGACATATACTTAGAGATACAAATGCAGACACAAATCTACAGTTACCCCCAGGAAGAGGAAATTAGTCGTAACTGACGTAGAAGAAGTAGAAGATACATATTGATGTCGAAGATACAATCTGAGGTCCACATGAGCAAGATCTTTTCCATTCACTTCAATGTCAAGGAATGTTTCTTGCACATCATTGCATGGGCTCAGCATTTGTTGACACTGAAGAGAATGGAGGCAACCCATATTCCCATGTAGGTTCCAGTGTTGTGTTACATGTGTATCAGTCTACATGCATGCTGAAGCTGTAGGATTAGGGTATCTGTCTCCCGGTAGGGATGAGGGAGAAACGTGTTCATTCACATTTTAATATGAACCAACCTAATTTGCACTTCCCAGACTAATATGTGAACTGAAATGCAATTATCTTTGTGTTTTTGCAAACTGCAAAAACTGCATACAGAAAGGCATATATTAGGGCAAATTGCTTGCAAAACTTCGTATATTAAGCCAAATTGCAAACAAAATTGTGTACATGAGGAGTAATGTGTACAAAAATGCATACAAATGTTCATGCTGATTTTTTACTAGAAAATTTGCAAACTCATGCACGGGGTGGAAAAACGTGTGCTTCAAAAAACTTGGAAGTTGTGGAAAGTGAAACAACTGTGCTCACCACATGCACAGTAAACCAATCATATTCAGAAACCCCTTATGAACTGGCTTTTAATGTCATGAGTATAATTACATCTAGCATTCCTTCCTGCACATTCCAATAATTCTGTTAGTTGACTAACAACAAGATTGCAAGCTTATAAGAGAATTATACCTAGCCTTCTGAAGGGAAATCCTTGGCCCTATTTTGTTCATTTAAAACAACAAAAATTCAAAAGTTTTTTTTCCCCCTTTAGGTTTCGATTATTTCCACAGAACTTGCTTCTCATTCTGAGCACCATGTGGGCTCCAGTGTGAACGTGATACTCCAGTACTTTTACTTGGAGTGCAAGCGGGGTTGCTCTGTATGAGAGAACTGGAGCTGTTTGCTGTCAAGGAATTGCTGGATTGAGCTGAATATATTAGGACTGGGATATTAATGAGTTTGAAAGCCCCTACGGAAATAAGCTGGGATACTTATGGAACAATCCTATGGCCCCTAGCCAAAGGCTGGATCCCAGGTCGGAGACAGCGCTCTGACCTCCGATCCAGGAATCCAAGCTCTCTACCCCTTCTACCTTGCAGCCAGCGCAGAGAGGACCATGCCAGCTGCCTCTCCTACATTGCAAAAGTGACTTCAGAGAAGAGGGAATGGGTGTGTGCCAGTGGGCGGGGGACTGGGAAGGCCAGCATATGTCATAGGCCTCCGCAGTCTCCTTCTCTCCCACTCCCCAGAACCCCAGCTAGATGGGCAAAAAGGCCCATCCATCCAGCCAAAATGCAGAGTGGGAGGAGCGCGGAGGCAAAAATCGCCTCCACTACTCCCGCTCTGCACATATGCCTCCAAGGTCAGAGGCTTACGGCCATCCTGATAGGACTGTGCCCTTAGTCGCACTTTGGAGGAAGTAGTTTAAATACTGCAGCCTATAACTCCATAGGCAATTGCAATACAGCAGCCTCAATGTTTTGATACTGAAATTTTATGTCTACTTAGATGCCTTGTAATGTATTGTATGCTGTGTTGGCATGTTAATTAGTTTTATATTGTTGATTTTCTTGTGATTTTATTTGAATTTTTATCATTATTATTGTAAAATGCTTAGAGAATTTTATTTTATGCCGCACTTAATAAATGCATTTATTTAATTAATTAATTTTAGGTGCCCTTCATTTATGTGTGTGTGTGTGTGGGGGGGAAATCATTGGTGAATAAAGGAAAAGATCAGAAAAGCCTTGGGTAAAATTATAGTAAAATGTTTGTGGATATTATTTTCTAAAAAAATAATAATACAGCCCTTACTGAAGACTATGAATAGGCTGAGGTAAGTAAGTAGGTCTTATTGTTTAGTGCCTTCTGAGCTAGCTTGCATTACTGCATTAAACAGCTGCAACACTGGTAAGAGATAAGGAAAGCAACTAAACCTGTGAGCGAAGCTCTCCTCTACGGCTGGACAATAGCCAGCGGGCCACAGCAAACGCATCTATGGTTAGCAGTGTGACTGTCTCCTTGCCTGAAGGGACGTTAGCATTAAAGTTATGAACTAGAGCAGTCAGGCTGGCAGTTGGCTACGCGAAGCAATTTATACCATTGTAAATGGATTAGCAAAATGTAATTTCTGTTAACATTTCAGTTTCAATTATTTCAAATCAAATAGATGTTCAGTTAGAAATGTTACGGAATTGTTTTAATGCTTTTTCTGAGGTAAAGATGAAATATGCATGTGTAGCTTTTCCTGCATGCATGCGTAGGTGCCTGGGTGCTTCCCGTCCTAGGTATATTTTCTCTTCCATGGACATAATCTTGTGTGACGATTTTATTTCATTTTTTTAGCCTCTCTCCTTCTCGGTCTCAAAGTTGCCTATTTTGATAATGGGAAGCAGGGGGAAAAGGGTGCTTTTGAAAGATGCAGAGAATTATACTATTCAGGAATGTGTAGATTTGAAATGTCTTGAGGAGCTGAGGAAAGCCTGTGGCTGTTCTTATCCTACATGCTCAGCTGCTGCATTTTGACATAAAAAGCCTGAAGCTGTGCAAGAGAAACCAGGAGAGCGACTTCACCACAGTCTGTGCACAGGGAGGATGGGGGGGGGGGGCTTGCCTCTTGGAAGGGGATCTCCTGGTTTTCTTTAAGAATGGCTAATTAGGCCATGTTGGTACCGGCTCAGAAGCCATTAAACTATCTTAAAGGGATTTCGACAATCTCACCTGATTTTATTCTTTTTAAAAAAAAGATGCTGCAATTAACCAATAAGGCATGGCAACGAATATGACCATTGGCATACAATAATCACATCCTTGGGGTAAAGCAGAAAATGAAGAACAGATGAGTACTTTGAATTCCCTACGGGGGTGATTACCTCATGATAGCTGTAGCTACCGAAGAGGCCACATCGCAATTACAAATTGCTTTGCTTTCATGTAAAATATGTATTATTTAAGGGGAATTACTGTGTTCATTGCTAACTGCCATTTTATATTAGAACCAAAATGTATGTAGCAGAGCCCCCTAAAACGCAGCATGTTACCCATTAGAGCTGGGGAGGTTCCAGTTCCATATCTTATTCTACAACAAATCTTGCATGGTGGGCATGCAAACATCATCCTTCTCAGAAATTCTATAATCAGCTGTGTTTAATAAAAGTTTCTGGAGAATTTAAAGGGTGTGTGTATATAAATGTAGAGCAGGAAGACATGCAGAAAGATTGCCTCAGATGAAACTAGTTGAGAAGATGCCTAAGGGCTAAGATGATTGTCATCCTTGATTCAGAGGAAGGGATATGTCAAGGGTGGGAAATGGCATGTGGGAACAGAACAAACATTATCAGTGCCCAGCCTAATAACACAAACTATATCACCCAGCTGTTATAGTTGTCTCTTTATTCTGTAATACTACCAAGATTTTAAAAAAGGCATTGCTTTTATCTTTCCATATCTGCCTTTCATAATTATTCAGTTTGTGAGCTTTTCTACATGAGGCTGTTAATCATATAAAAAATGCTACGGGCAAAGTTTGGACATTCCATGCGCCAAGCTGATGTGGGACTTTATTGTATTATTGTTGTTGTAATTATTAATATTAGTTACCATGTGTTTGGGTTTACATCACATTTCTGCTACTGGATTATAGTTGTGGAAGAAGGAGCAAGGATACTGAACAATTTCTTGACCCCTCTCTTCCCCTCTCCCCTGCAAAGCACCACGGACAGCACTGTTGGCTGGCCATGGAAATGCAGCAGTTGAATGAACAATGAGTGTGCTGTACTTTCCTCAGAACAGTCTGAGCAGCAGAAGAGGCTGATGCAGCTGAACCTGTTTTGCTTTGTGTGGTGGGTGGGGAGAGGGAGGCTCCCCTTTTTATTTTTTTATTTTGGTCTAGTGCTGCCACCATACTAAACAGTCCAAGATGGGCACTCGCACTCCCTTTCTTAGGTATTCTCTTGAGATGCAAGGCTCTTGCAAACATTAAGCTGCTGATTCCCAGTGGAATCTAGCAATTGCTTTGCAACTGAGCTATAGTTTTGCTTTAAATCTATTCATTTATTCTTCTAACCTTCAGCAATTGAAGGCTCGGTGGGGCTGGTTTGTCTGGAGGCTGTTTATCTTTTTCTACTCTAGTACCGACAAGGCTCTTTAAAGCTGTTACCTTCTTAGTAAAAAAAACAAAACAAAACCCCCTCTATCTGATGGAACCTCATTTGATGTAATGTTGGTAAGAGACCAAAACAAACGGAATCTACCAGATGAGTGCCATGGGTGCTGCTGGAGACGCTGTGATCACTGCTCTCCCTGGTTTTAGTTTGTGTTTATATAATATATAACTCCTTTTTCCTCCCCCATCCCTGCTTCTCTTTCATTGCTTCTTTGGTGTATGTTTTTTTAAATACCAAGGGCTCCGTGTTTTCAGTGCTCACATTATATGTCTTCTCAGTCATTCAGTCCAGGGTGCCTGTATGCCAGACTTCCCCAGCCTGATGTCTTGCAGATGTGTTGGACTACAACTCCCATCATCATCATCATCATGGGATGGTAGGAATTGTAGTCCAACACATCTGCAGGGTGCCAGGTTGGGGAAGGCCACTGCATGTTGCATGTGGGGGGGAGCAGAAGTGCAAGCTCACCCCTTGATCGACGTAAGTTCAGCTGAAGTCTGCATACATACTGCCAGTGGAGGCCGGTGGCTCCAATGTTGGTGAGTGGGGTGTGGATTCGCTCTTGGTTTTAGCCAGAACCAGTCAGAACTCTGAACGAGTTGTCCAAGGTGCTGAACCCAATCTCCAAAATACATTCAGCACCTTGGATTGCTCCTTTAGAGTTCTGGTTGGTTCTGACTGAAACCCAGAGCGTTTTGACAACCCCACCGACATTGGAGCCACCAGGACCCACTGCATACTTCTGTATGTCTGCAGAGCTCACTCTAGGCCCGTGATGGCGAACCTATGACACGCGTGTCATCACTGACACGTGTAGCCATTTTCGATGACACGCGGCCACATGCAGTTACATACAGAGAAGTATGGGGCTGCATGCAGAGAAGTATGGGGCCGCATGCAGAGAAGTATGGGGCCGCATGCCGAGAAGGACGTTTCATCCTTGGCTACTGCACGGCCAGGTGCAGTAGCCGAGGATGAAACATTTGCTGTAGTGTAGTGTAGACACTCTGTGCCAGAGGTCTGTAGGCCAAAACAACAGAACTCCAGCACAGAGCGTCTAGTTCGGGGACTTCCGGTTAGGCCGTTAGGGGATCTTTGACCTCACTTCCGGCCGGCAGAGCAGGGAGCAGTGGAATGCCGTGGGGGACGCATCTCTGGGGGCCCTGTGATCGCCATTATCAGCAACCACATAACCACAGCAACCATCATCCAATCTACTGGGGTGTCGTGGATTTCTAATTGACCATCATTACTGAGATAAGTGAGGGGGAGGCTGGGAGAGGCGAGGGCCTGTGCTATGGGTGCCGTTTCCCACCATTAGAAATAGTGGCAGCCATCTTAATTTATATAAGGAACGCCATTTTGCAGCATAGTGCAGACTCCATTTCACCACTATTACTGTTGTGCATCCTTATTAACCCCTATTTCTGCTTATTAACCCTGCCCTTTCCTAAGGGCTAACAGGCTATAATTCTATCTTCTGTCACTGCCCCCCTGATGGAGAACCCAAAAAATAAAAAACCAAGGTTAAGTAAAGGCAGTGGTAGTAGCAGTAGCTGACCCTTTCAAGATACATGGACCGAGATGTATGGCATTATAGAAAAAAATGGCAGATCATTTTGCGTTCTATGTACTGAAACGGTAGTAAGCAGAACGTGGAATACAAATAGACATTTTGAAACTAATCATTCCCAGCTCTTGAAAAAAAGTGAGGATGAAAGGAAGGAATACATTTCCAGGCAGCTACACCTTTATAAGAGCCAATCTAATTCCATCCTTAAATTTATAAAAGGCTCTACAAATTTAACATCTGCAAGTTTGAGCATTGCTCACTCCATAGCTCAGCATGGAAAAGCACTCAGTGAGGGAGAATTTATTAAAGAAACTCTCCTAAGATGTGCACCAGTTCTATTTCACGATATGCAGAATAAAGATGCAATTATTAAGAGAATATCTGAGTTACCACTCAGTAGAAATATCATAAAAGACCGAATAATGAGACTGAACACAAACGTACAACATCAATTAAAGAGAGACATAAGTAATTGTAAATATTTTTTGATCTCTCTTGAAGAAACTACTGATGTCACATCACATGCTCAGTTGGCCATTATTGGTCGATATTCTGATGGTCTCACAATGAGAGAAGAGTTGATAAAGTTAGTATCAGTGCCAACAAGTACATCAGGAAGCAAAATATGTAAGGTTGTTATACAAACATTCCGTGACCTAAGCATTGATATCTCTAAAGTTGTGTCAGTGACGACAGATGGGGCACCAAACATGGTGGGGAAAAAAGTCGGATTTGTCAAATTTTTTTTTGGAAGCTATTGGACATCCGATTGCGCCTTTTCATTGTATTATCCATGAGGAGGTTTTATGTGCCAAGGCAGGATTCACCGACTTAAACGACTTAATGTCAGTTGTTACAAAAATAGTTAATTTAATAGCTGCTCGCCCCCTTCACAAGCGAGAATTTTCTGCACTTTTACTGGAGGTTGATTCCACCTACAGTGGGCTGCTGATGTACAATAATGTAAAATGGCTGAGCCGAGGCAAAGTTCTTGAGCGCTTTGTGGAGTGCTTTGAAGAAATTAAGGTATTTCTTGAGGATAAGGATCTGGGAAACTTTTCTCAGCTCAATGATGATAAGTGGGTCAACACCCTGATATTTTTTACAGATCTCTCTGTTCATATTAATGAACTGAACTTAAAGTTACAAGGTTTTGGCAAAAGTATTGACGTTATGTTTGGATACATAAAAGCTTTTGAAAGTAAACTTAAAATTTTCAAGCGAGATGTAGAAACTAAAACTTATAAGTATTTTCCTCGAGTAACAAAGTATTTTGAGAAGGCCAGTGCAGCTGTACAAAATGAAATGGAACCCTTGCATATAAAGTACCAGCATGTTTTAGACTCATTACTTGACCAGTTCAGTGATAGATTTAATCTATTTAGAAGCCTAGAACAGACCATAAAAATAATTAAGTATCCTGATGTAGTAGTCTACAGTAGTTTGGAATTAAATGGTTTCCAATGGATGCAAATTGATGATTTGGAGATGCAACTTGCAGAATTTCAAGACAGCATCTGGGCTCAGGTGTTTGTTGACTTGAGGTCAAAGCTTGAGAATCTGGAAAGGTGCTGCTTGGAGAATCAAGAGGAGTGCCACTACGAACAGGAAATTTGGAGTGCCTGGAACCGATTACCAGACACTTTTAGCACCCTGAAAAATATAGCAATAGCTTTACTCACAATTTTTCCCTCTACGTACTTTTGTGAGACCTTATTCTCAGCGTTAAATAATATCAAAACCAACAAAAGAAACAGATTGACAGATGAAGTTAGTAGCGCTTGCTTGGGCTTGAAGTGTACAAAATACAGTTGAAGGTTTAGCCAATGAAATTCAGCAACAAAAAAGTCACTAATAGGCAGGTTAGTTAAAGAATTCCCCCTCCCCCTCACTTATCTTAGTTCACGGCACCCCACACAAGTTAAATAATTTCAAGACCAACAAAAGAAACCGACTGACAGATGAACAAAGAAGTCACTAAGCAGGTAAGTTAAATAATTAGTTTTTGGTTTTTTAAATACAGTTATATATTACAATTATACATTTTTGTTATTTAAACTATAAATATCGCGAAATTATGGTTTTTTTCTCGAAGTGACATACCACCACTCGGTTTTTTGGTGAATTTTGACACAACAAGCTCAAAAGGTTGCCCATCACTGCTCTAGGCCATTGGGAACTCTGCTTTTTTAGGGTTCATGAGAAGGTGGAGAAAGCCCTAATGCAGTTGCATGTGTTTTGCCTCTGATATTCCATTGAAATTGTGTAGACCAGGGACAGTGTGTGTGTGCATGTGCGATCCTGCTCCCCCCACACACACCTTATGAACATTCAAAGATTTATCTAAATAAGGTTATTATACAAGCACAAAATGTAGCATGCAGTTCTGCATCTTGATAATATCAGCTTTCTTCTTTTTAAAGAGCATGTTTCTAGGTCTTATGTATGTGACCAATGATGCTGAATTCTCAGGATCAATTTGGGGCGGGGCACATCTGACTATTAGGCTCCTCTGTCATCAGAGATGAAGGCAGCATCAGTGCCCACATAGCTCTTTGTCCGTCCTCCTGATTAGCACAAGAACAAGGAATTATGCAAAATAAGCAAGTCTATGCAAATGTGCTTAATGTGCAACATTTATACAGGTCACAGATTTCAGATTTTCTTGGCACACAGCTGAGGCTACCTTAGTGCTGGCTTTATTCATATCTTTATTACTACACACCACCCCATTTTCTAAAAAACACAATTAAACATTAGGGCTTGTGCAAAAGTCAGCATAGGGACTTGGAGGGAGAACTATTCAGATTTCCCAGACTCATCTGTCTAATAGGCATGTGGGGAAATGTTCAGAGAATAGTCAGTGACAGAGTTGTATGTCTTTGTAAATTCTAAGACATGAACAATCTAAGATACAACTGACACAGTTTCTCATCTTTGGCAGTGGAGACATTACTGCTGCTGGCTAATTCCTGCTAATAATTGCTCACATGAATAGTCTGCTGATATGAGCAGTGTAATGTCTGAACGTAGGAATTATGGAAGATTGCAACAGGTAGGTCCGTGATTAAACAATGGCAAGATGCAATGTTTTTAATCACAGAAGTAACTACTGCAATTGTCTATGAGATCCCACTCCAGATGCTAGATGAAGCACAATTACAGTCTGTCAAAGCGTAATGTCTGCCTAGGGCTAAATTGAAACTGCCACCCCCAATTTGCTACCCTTGTAGCTGGTGAATTCAGGGTGGCTATTTCAATTATTTTTGGTGTAGAGAACAAAACATTTTGGGGAGGGGTTTTGGGAGGAGGCAGTGCTTACTGTTGTGGTGGCAGCAGCTTCCTCTTTCTATTCTCCCCCCCCCTTTTAAATTTTTAAAACATGTTTAGAAATGGTTTCCTGCTGTAGTTTCTTTTGTCTTTTCTTTTTCTTTTTTGTACAGTTTTTAAAATGCTGTTTGTTGTGAAGTGTCTTTTTTCTTTTCTTTTTTTTACTGGGGGGAAAGAGTTGATGCCACAGCGGGAAATCAGTTTCTAAACAGTTAAGTAAAAGGTGGGCAGGGGGAGAGGGAGAGAGGAAGCCACCTGTTGCTGCCACAGCATTTTGGGCCCTAACCCAACCAGATCGCATTGCTTTTCCAGGGGGGAAAATGCCCCCCAACTGCGGGAACCACTATTTTCTTGGGGGTGCCAATTTCACATACATAGGCGGGCATAGACAAGGGTATGGCTACATATTACCTCCAGTATTGGAGGTAATATATAGCCATATAGCAACCCCGTGTGTGTGTGTGTGTGTGTGTGTGTGTATCTATCTATTTATCTATCTATCCGGTACTGGAGGCAGTATGCCGCTCAATACCAGCTGCTGGGAAACATGAGCAGGAGGGTGCTATTGTGCTCATGTCCTACTTGGGGGCTTCCCGCAGGCAGCTGGTTGGCCACTGTGTGAACAGAATGCTGGACTAATATAGGTCTCTGGTCTGATCCAGCAGGGCTCTTCTTATGTTCTTATGCAGAATACACACACAGGGCCACATCCCATCCCATGTGCTTTGTTGTATTTTGGGGGGTATTTACCTGAGCATGAAATTCAGATGAATCACAACAGATACAAATGACACATGCATATACTTCCATATTTTTTTCTTCTGAATATATGTGAGCAGGCCATTCATATTTTATGTGACCCATGACAACAGGCCCCTTCATGGATCACTGCCTTGTTGTGGCGAGGGGGCTTGCGTAACTCAGTGAAGCCATAAGCTATGCCGTGCAGGGCCACCCAAGACGGACAGGTCATGGCAGAGAGTTCTGACAAAATGTGGTCCACTGGAGAAGGAAATGGCAACCCACTCCAGTATTCTTGCCAAGAAAACCCCATGGAACGTATCACAAGGCTAAAAGAGATGACGCCGGAAGATGAGCCCCTCAGGTCGGAAGGTGTCCAATATGCTACTGGGGAAGAGCAGAGGGTATTTCCAAGTAGCGCCAGAAAGAGTGAAGCGGCTGGGCCAAACCCGAAAGGACACTCAGCTGTGGATGTGTCTGGTGGTGAAAAGAAAATCCAATGCTGTAAAGGACAATAGGAACCTGGAATGTCAGATCAATGAATCAAGGTAAGCTGGAGGTGGTCAAACATGAGATGGCAAGATTGAACATCGACATCTTGGGAATCAGCGAACTAAAATGGACAGGCATGGGCGAATTTAATTCAGGTAACCATCATATCTACTATTGCGGGCAAGAATCCCTTAGAAGAAATGGAGTAGCACTCATAGTCAACAAAAGGGTGGGAAAAGCAGTACTGGGGTACAATCTTAAAAATGATAGAATGATCTCAGTACGAATCCAAGGCAAACCATTCAACATCACAGTAATTCAAGTCTATGCCCCAACCACTGAGGCCGAAGAAGCTGAGGTTGATCGGTTCTATGAAGACCTACAACACCTTCTAGAACTAACACCAAAAAAAGATGTCCTCTTCATCATAGGGGATTGGAATGCTAAAGTAGGAAGTCAAGAAATCACCGGGATAACAGGCAGGCATGGCCTTGGTGTACAAAATGAAGCAGGACAAAAGCTAATAGAGTTTTGCCAAGAGAACATGCTGATCATAGCAAACACTCTTTTCCAATAGCACAAGAGGCGACTCTATTTATTTATTTATTTATTTATTTATTAAATTTATTAATCGCCCATCTGACTGGTCACCCAGCCACTCTGGGCGATGTACAACCCACCATAAACAATTTAAAACAATAAAATTTTACCATAAATTTTTTTTTAAAAAAAATACCCTAACCCACCCCAAATGCCTGCCTGAACAACCACGTTTTTAATGTACAACGGAAGCTCATTAAAGAGGGGGCATGACGGAGTTCCCTAGGGAGGGAGTTCCACAGAGTGGGGGCCACCACAGAGAAGGCCCTCTCCCTCGTCCCCACCAGTCTAGCTGTCCTGGCTGATGGGACAGAGAGAAGGCCATCCGAGGCTGATCTTGTTAAGCGGCCTGTCTGGTGTTGCTGGAGGCGCTCCTTAAGATAGGCTGGGCCGGAACCATATAGGGTTTTAAAGGTCAAAACCAACACCTTGAATTTGGCCCGGAAAACAACTGGTAACCAGTGCAACTCCTTCAGCACTGGAGTGATGTGATCTCACCGGCGGCTGCCTTTAATCAGGCGAGCCGCCGCGTTCTGTACCAGCTGCAGTTTCCGAACCGTCTTCAAGGGTAACCCCATGTAGAGCGCATTACAGTAGTCTAAATGAGAGGAGACCAGGGCATGTACTACCGATGGGAGCAGATGGTCGGGAAGGTAGGGGCGCAGCCGCCGTATCAGATGGAGTTGATACAGCGCTGTCCGGCTCACAGCTGACACCTGAGCCTCCATGGACAGCTGGGAGTCCAAAATGACCCCCAGGCTGCGGACCTGGTCTTTCAAGGGTAGCTGTACCCCATTCAACACCAGGTCAACATCCCCCAGCCTCCTCTTGTCTCCCACCAAAAGTACCTCGGTCTTGTCAGGGTTGAGCTTCAGCTTATTCCTCCCCATCCAGCCACTCACCGTCTCCAGACATTTGGACAGGGATTCTACGGCCAACCTTGGTGAAGATTTGAATGAGAGGTAGAGCTGAGTGTCATCCGCATATTGATGACACTGCACCCCAAACCTCCTGATGATAGCCCCCAGTGGCTTCACATAGATGTTAAATAGCATCGGGGAGAGGATGGAACCCTGTGGCACCCCACAAGTAAGTGGCCACGGGTCCGAAACCTCCTCTCCCAGTGCTACCCTCTGGTACCTGCCAGAGAGGAAGGACTGGAACCACCGCAATACAGTGTTTCCAATGCCCAACCCCTCCAGGCGGTCCAGGAGGATACCGTGGTCAACGGTATCAAAAGCCGCTGAGAGGTCGAGGAGAACAAGGAAGGAGCATTCACCCCTATCCAGAGCCCTCCTCATATCATCCACCAAGGCGACCAAGGCCGTTTCTGTCCCATGCCCAGGCCTGAAGCCCGACTGAAATGGGTCTAGATAATCAGTTTCTTCCAAGTGTGCCTTCAACTGCACCGCCACCACCCGCTCAATCACCTTGCCCAAAAATGGCAGATTTGAGACTGGGCGAAAGTTGTTCAGAACTTGAGGATCCAAGGAGGGCTTCTTTAAGAGCGGTCTTATCACTGCCTCCTTGAGGGCTGATGGCATCACTCCCTCCTCAAGGGAGGCGTTCACCACCGCCTTGATCCCCTCACCCAGTCTCTCTCTGCAGCTCATAATGAGCCAAGATGGGCAAGGATCAAGTAAGCAGGTGGTTGGCCTTACAGATGAAAGCACCTTGTCCACTTCATCAGGAGGAAGAAGCTGGAACCGATCCCACAAAACCGGTTTGCCACAGGCCGCCTCTTGCTCACTAACTGTATCCACAGTGTGCAGAGTAACACACCTAATCTGATCAATTTTATCTGCAAAGTGCCTTGCCAAAGCCTCACAGGAGGCCTTAGAATGCTCCAGTGGTTCCGGAGCCACAGGACCGACCAGGCTGCGGACCACTTGGAACAGCCTCCTGGGGCAGCACTCTGCAGACACGATGGAGGCAGCATAATATTCCTTTTTTGCTGCCTTCACCGCCACGTGATAGGCTGAAGATATAGCTCTAGCCCGTGTCTGATCGTCTTTGGAGCGAGACTTCCGCCACCGGCGCTCTAGCCGTCTCACCTCCTGTTTCAGAGCTCGTAACCGCGGATTGAACCATGGTGCAGTCCAAGCCCTGTTCAGGGGGAGAGGGCGTTTCAGAGCCACCCGATCTAATGCCCCAGTGATTGCGGCATTCCAGCCACCCACCAGGGTCTCGACCGAGTGGCCGTTGGCATGCCCCAGAGAATCCCCAAGCGCGTTCAGGAATCCATTTGGATCCATAAGACGCCTGGGGCGGACCATTTTAATGGGTCCTCCACCCCTGCGGAGGGGTTGTGGAACCGAGAAGTCCAACATCACCAGATAGTGATCTGACCATGACAAGGGGGTGGTGGATATACCCCCGACTTCCAGATCACTCCCTGCTTCTCCAGAAACAAACACAAGGTCTAGTGCATGACCGGCTACATGGGTGGGCCCAGTTAGAATATGGTGCAGCTCCCAGGAGGCCATGGTCTCCATGAAGTCCCGAGGTGCTCCTGTGAGGATGGCCTCCGAATGTACGTTGAAGTCCCCCAACACCAGTAAGTTAGGGGACTGTACACGCACATCAGAGACCACCTCAAGCACCTCGGCCAGGGAGTCAGTCGTGCAGCGGGGTGGACGGTACACGAGCAGAATCCCCAGACTGCCCTTCGGGCCCAACCTCCAGTACATGCACTCAACAACCTTGGTCTCCCGTAGAGGGGGTCTGGTGAAGACCAAGGACTCTCGGTAGATAACAGCCACTCCCCCTCCCCGATCCCCAGCCCTCGGCTGCTGTGCATACGAAAATCCAGCTGGACACATGGCTGCAAGGGTTGGAGCAGCAGCCTCGGCCAGCCAGGTCTCCGTAATACATGCTAGGTCTGCACCCTCATCCAGGATCATGTCATGGATGAGGGAGGTTTTCTGGGTAACAGACCTGGCATTGCAGAGCGGCAAACGAAGGCCAGAAGATGGGGTCACGCCTCCCCCAGCCATCCTTTGGCTCTGGACAGGCCCGGAGCAGGGGACAGATACTACACATCTCTCCCTTGTTCCCCTTACCTGGCATGGCCTGCCCCTAGCGCTCCGCCAGCGCCTGCCGCCCAGCCTCGGTATGTTCTGGCCCCCAACACTCCCCCCACTGCCTCCATCAGGTGGACACATGCCCCCTCGCTCCCGCCTATCAGGCAGGCTACCCACCCCTAAAAACACAACAAAATCCCCCCCAACAAAATAAAACAAACAAACAAAACAATTAAAATCCCCTTAAAAATGCCAGGCAGGAGTCCACAGGGAAGGCCTGGTGGTGGTGGCAGCGGCGGCGGCAGCAGGCCCAGCGGCGGCAGCAGCAGGCCCAGCGGCGGCAGCAGCAGGCCCAGCGGCGGCAGCAGCAGGCCCAGCGGCGGCAAGCACACCTCTTCCCCGGTGGTGGTGGTGGTGGTGGTGGTGGCTTCTCCTGCAGGCCCTGGCTCTCCCAGGCCACCTCAGCCAGCCAGCTTATGTAGCCCCTCCAGGGAGGGGCAGGTGGAGCAGCACAGCTGGCTCGGTACCTGGGGGCCTGGTCCTGCAAGGACTGGCGGTCTGCCAGGCAGAAGTCCACAAGGAAGGCCTGGTGGTGGTGGCAGCGGCGGCGGCAGCAGGCCCAGCGGCGGCCAGCACGCCTCTTCCCCAGTGGTGGTGGTGGCTTCTCCTGCAGGCCCTGGCTCTCCCAGGCCACCTCAGCCAGCCAGCTTATGTAGCCCCTCCAGGGAGGGGCCGGTGGAGCAGCACAGCTAGCTCGGTACCTGGGGGCCTTGTCCTGCAGGGACTGGCGGTCTGCCAGGCAGAAGTCCACAAGGAAGGCCTGGTGGTGGTGGCAGCGGCGGCAGCAGCAGGCCCAGCGGCGGCAGCAGCAGGCCCAGCGGCGGCAAGCACGCCTCTTCCCCGGTGGTGGTGGTGGTGGCTTCTCCTGCAGGCCCTGGCTCTACACATGGACATCATCAGATGGTCAATATCGAAATCAGATTGATTATGTCCTTTGCAACCAAAGATGGAGAAGCTCCATACAGTCAGTAAAAACAAGACCTGGAGCTGAGGAAAGAAGCCAACAAGCCAACCTTTTCCAGTCTTGTGGCCACTGTTGAGTGTTCCAGATTTGTTGGCATATTGAATGCAGCACTTTAACAGCATCATCTTTTAGGATTTTAAATAGCTCAGCTGGAATACTGTCATCTCCGCTAGCTTTGTTGTTACTAATGCTTCCTAAGGCCCACTTGACTTCACTCTCTAGGATGTCCGGCTCAATTTCAGTGACCGCACTATCATGGCTATCAGGGACATTCAAATCTTTCCTGTATAGTTCTTCTGTGTATTCTTGCCACCTCTTCTTAATCTCATCTGTTTCTGTTAGGTCCCTGCCTTCTTTGTCCTTTATCATGCCCGTCTTTGCACAAAACGTTCCCTTGAGATCTCCAATTTTCTTGAAGAGATCTCTAGTCTTTCCCATTCTGTTGTTTTCCTCGATTTCTTTGCATTGTTCATTTAAGAAGGCCTTCTTGTCTCTCCTTGCTATTCTCTGGAACTCTGCATTCAGTTGGCTATATCTTCCCCTTTCTCCCTTGCTTTTCGCTTCCCTTCTTTCCTCAGCTACTTGTAAAGCCTCATCAGACAGCCACTTGGCTTTCTTGCATTTCTTTGTCTTTGGGATGGATTTCATTGCTGCCTCCTGAACAATGTTACGGACCTCCGTCCATAGTTCCTCAGGCACTCTGTCTATCAGGTCTAATCCCTGAAATCTATTCCTCACCTCCACTGTATATTCATCAGGGATATGATTGAGGTCATACCTGAATGGTTTAGTGGTTTTCCCTACGTTCTTCAATTTAAGCTGACATTTCGCAACAAGAAGCTCATGATCTGAGCCACAGTCAGCTCCAGGTCTTGTTTTTACTGACTGTATGGAGCTTCTCCATCTTTGGCTGCAAAGTACATAATCAATCTGATTTCGATACTGACCATCTGGTGATGTCCCTGTGTAGAGTCATCTCTTGTGCTGTTGGAAAAGAGTGTTTGCTATGATCAGTGTGTTCTCTTGGCAAAACTCTATTAGCCTTTGTCCTGCTTCATTTTGTACACCAAGGCCATGCTTGCCTGTTATCCCGGTGATTTCTTGACTTTCTGCTTTAGCATTCCAATCCCCTATGATGAAGAGGACATCTTTTTTTGGTGTTAGTTCTAGAAGGTGTTGTAGGTCTTCATTGAACCGATCAACCTCAGCTTCTTCGGCCTCAGTGGTTGGGGCATAGACTTGAATTACTGTGATGTTGAATGGTTTGCCTTGGATTCATACTGAGATCATTCTGTTGTTTTTGAGATTGTACCCCAGTACTGCTTTTCCCACCCTTTTGTTGACTATGAGTGCTACTTCATTTCTTCTAAGGGATTATTGCCAACAGTAGTAGATATAATGGTCACCTGAGTTAAATTCACCCATGCTTATCCATTTTAGTTCGCTGATTCCCAAGATGTCAATGTTCAATCTTGCCATCTCATGTTTGACCACCTCCAGCTTACCTTGATTCATTGTTCTTACATTCCAGGTTCCTAAACAATATTGTTCTTTACAGCATCAGATTTTCTTTTCACCACCAGACACATCCACAGCTGAGTGTCCTTTCAGCTTTGGCCCAGCCACTTCACTCTTTCTGGCGCTACTTGGAAATTCCCTCTGCTCTTCCCCAGTGGTATATTGGACACCTTCCGACCTGAGGGGCTCATCTTCTGGCGTCATCTCTTTTAGCCTTGTGATACATTCCATGGGGTTTTCTTGGCAAGAATACTGGAGTGGGTTGCCATTTTCTTCTCCAGTGGATATGAATATGGAATATGGTAATTAGAATATGGTAAATAGAATCCAGTAAAGGGCTGGATGTGCCTGATCTCGTCTGACCTTGGAAGCTAAGTAGAGTCAGCCCTGGTTAGTACTTGGATGGAAAACCGCCTGGGAATCAGGCTTCCTGCATTGAGCAGGGGGTTGGACTCGATGGTCTTGTAGGCCCCTCAACTCTATGATTCTATGAATCCAATGCTGAGAAGGTTCCACTGCAGGATCCACTAAATAATTGTATAAGGAGATGGAGCGGGATCTCTTGATAATTCATTCTTTTTCATATTTATGGGGAGAAGGACTTCAATTTTGCTTTACCACACAAAGCATCAGAGTAGAGTTGGCATCATTTCTTTTTAACAAATCTTTTATGTGCTGCAAATTTGTGTATATCAGTCAAAAGGAAGGGTAATGAACCACCTAAAACTAATGACTAGTGATGGCGAAAGTTTGCTTCGTTTGATTCAGAATCACTTTAGTATTTATGAGTTTTCTCGGTGAGTGTGGGGTGCAACAACCATAAAAAAAATTTGCACAAAGCAATCAAGAACATTGACTAAAACAGAGAAGATACTTACCAAATGAAAGGCTGCTTGTTTGGGTAGCCTGATCATGTTCAATGCAATCAACAAGAATTTCATTGAGATTAAAGGATTAATTTTAAAAAACTTTCTGCACATGTAGAAAGTGCAGCACCTTTCTGCACCTTCAAAACAGTTGGATTTGGACCCCTAAGCCAGTCTTCATGGCAACACATTGAGATGCATTTTCAGCTTCTATCCGCTTTTCCCTGAAATCGGCTTAGTTCCATCAGGGGCACACAAAGCAAGAAAAAGTGGACCATACACTTCCTAAACAAACTGCTTGCAGGGGTCACACTGAACTTTCACCTGCCTTACTTTGGAGTTGTTTGGATGGGGTCCCACCAGTTGAAATGATGTCATGAACCACCTGTGAGAGGCATGTTACCCACCCACCCCCTTGCTCCCTGGGTGCATCCTGAAAAATGTCCTACATTCTCACCCGGTGTACGTGTGCCACCAAGAGGTCTACTTGTCTGCCTTCTTTCTGCACAGAAACAAGACTTCCACAACTAGGTAGAGCCATACCGCAATGGCGCCCATACGGAATAGCTCTAAATCACTATATCGCTATATACCAGTATAGCGAAATAGCGATGTAAAGCTATGCCTTATGCGTGAAATCGCAATCATGGGGCTTCGGAACTGTGAGTTTGGTTGTCTTTAGGTTTCATTAGCATTTTGTACAGTTGTGCTTCAATGTTTCCAATTTTTCTTTGAAGCTGCACCATCTTGGGACTACTACTGAAGAATGAAGATGTGAAGTATAGTGAATGGTAAAGCAGAGAGGACTACTGAGAGGCAGAAACAGAGGGGCAGATAACTACTGCAGGGCAAGGAACCAGACCTGTCTCCTCCACACGCTACTACGAAATGGCAGCAAATCAAAACAATAATGGGAAAAGGGAGGGCACCACCCCTTGACCGAGGTCAGAGCCAGGTGAAAGACAAACACCTGGCATGCCCATCAGGCCAGATTTAATCTGGAGGAATGACGTACACTGCAGCTGAACTGCTTTGGAGACACATTTTTAAAAAATGCAGTAAAACTGCTCTGTGAAAATTCAGAGTTTACAGAGGGAAGCAGCAGCATTTCTGCAGATTGGTGATGACATCATGTGTCACAAACAACCTCAGACTGCTTCCCCTCTGCACTAAATCGCACATGAAGACTGGCCCCTGGTCTCCTGAAGGTTGAATGGGCACACATACTGAACCAGAGAAAAACGACTTGGGAAAGCAATGCTCAGTTGGTAATATAGGCAAGCATTACAAGCTAGACATACCTGAACCAGGCATTTACAAATTTCAGCCACGTCCCTACTGATGATGGCCTGAAAAAGACCCAACAGATTGCCAAAAGGGTAAAGTGAAGTGGCTCAGGTAAGAAATGGACAACAAAAGAAAAAAATATGTCTTGAAAATGTGATAATATTTATCCAAGACTGAAAAAACAAACATGTTTATTATGTGCAGCCCTTTTCTTTGTTTTCTTCATTATTAATTTCTAATTGTAACACTTGTCCAGTAATGCTGTATATTGTAGCTTGGCTGTATTCAGACAAGTACATCATCCTTGAATATTAAAAATGCATTTAAAAATAAATGAGGGAAATATGTGTCTTGGATGTTTTATGTCTAATTAATAATAATTAATGATGGAGGGATGTCTAGATGACCTTTTGAATTCCAGCTTCAGAAGTCTTTGACTATATGAATCAATATTCCCAACCTCATACCCTCCAGATGTTTTGAACTACAACTCCCATCAGCCCCAGCCAGTATATCCAATGGTCAGTGGTGATGGGAGTTGTACTCTAAAATATCTGGGGGGCTCCAGGATGGGGAAGGCCGATATAAGCCAATATATCATGCATCATTCATTTAACTGATCACTGATCTTCTTTTTCTAACTCTTTCATGTGTAAAGTATAGCAGTGGCTTTCCTTTATAAGATCCGTTACAAATTTATTAGCTATTTTCTCCATTGAATCCACTGCAATCCATTTTCAGGCTTCTATGTTGATTTTATTCCACTAAAAGGCAGCTTGTACATTTCATTTTATTAAAAATGAAGCCACTGAGCAAGCATCTCCAGTGAACTCTGAGGACATCAGCTGACCATTAGTGCCCATTATCAAGCAATTGAGTTAAAAAATAGGATCGCTTGATATACCACAATCTCATTTCTATTGTTCCATATACTTTTCCTATTCCACTCTTTGATATAGTTGAGCCTTAAGAGGCCGGATGGTTTCTTCCTTGTTGGCATTCATTTTGGCATAAGGTGGAGACTGAAGTATACTATGCCAATCTGGCATTGGTTTGGTACTTCACTGGCACACAAAATGATTGAGAAAAGAAAGTAATGAATGACTGCTACCTCCTCCTCCTCCATCATCATCATCATCATCATCATCATCATCATCAATAGATTTTTAAAACAAACTGCCTTTCAGGGTATCTGCCCTCTCAAGGTGGATAGCTGGTTGAGAAATAACTAGGTCAAAAAACGAGAGGTCTCAGGTTGTAACTAAGGAAGGGTACTAATCCATCTGAGATTCAAGGCAGAATTTCTGACACACACAGTGACTAAATCTGCCAGCAGAGGCAAAAAAGGCATTAAAATAGTTCAAAGAAGAATTAGGCAAATTGCAGAAAGAAGGGGTAACAGGCAAGCACTTGCTAGAGTTTAAAGTTTAAATATTAATTACATGTGCTGATTTAACAAGAAATACATAGGCAGCCATGAGAAAGAAAAAGAGGAAGAAGCTAGCCAGACCAAAAAGCCAAATGCTTAACAGGGATTGTCCCCTGAACCCCCAGAAGTTGCTCACCCCTTCTTTAAATGGAATTCTTTCTAAATACAGGGTTGTATCCAATGTGACGCTAGTGGAAAAAGCACAAGACGTGGCATTGTTCTTGTAGTGGTTGCATGTTCTGCTAGCTGTTGCACAATTGCTAGCAGAGCTAGCAAGCAACATCTAGCAAAATGAAGTGAGAATGAGCTGTGAACGCATGTGTGCAATGGCTTGCAGAAAGGCTTGTGCAAGCAGAATCTAAGTATTATATTTGATGAAAACATTGAAGATGAAAACATTGGTTTCCACAAGTGCTAGAAGCTTTGTGGTAGTGGAATGACCCCATTGGATACATCCCAAAGGGAATGTTTCCAAGGCCAAGACTTTCACATAATGAAATTAGAGATGAATTTCCTCCTAATATTCATACTAAACCCCTAATTAAGTGCAATGCTCAGCAAGTATGGTGACAGCAAAAACTGGTGTAATTGGTGACAATTATATTTTAACACTCACCTGTTGATGGTTGCAAAATCCAAAACAGAAAAGAAAAAAACTGGCATGGACCAGCAATATTGCAATAAAAGAGTAAGGTTTGGCAAATTTCACAAATGTCAAAAATAACTGAAATTGTAAAATTAAGAGAAGGCTGACAGACCCTTGAAAATCCTATTAAATCTTGACATCCTTTGGTTGTTGATTTTTTAAAAAGCGTACAACAATGCAGTCATAAATGTTTACAATTGTTGTTCAGTGTTATAATAGTAGAACTATTGTTTAGTTGTTTACAGGAGTAATTGTATGAAAATAGGAGTAACACTATCAACTTTATTATTGTAATAAATAAAATGGATAGATAACAAACAAAAAACCCAGACTGGATCTTGCATTCCAAGCGTGGAGAAAATCAAAGACAGAGAAAAGAAAGAGGGGGAAATGTGTAACTTTGAATCATGGACTACTGGGAGGTTGCATTCCCTGCCTCTCAGGAAAAGCATGAAGACAAGACCATCCTGACTCCACCCATCAGCCAGAGAAGGAGCGGCTGCAGGGAGATTACTTCCTTGAAAGAACACTCAACTACAGTTGCCCTGAGACAGGGCTGGAGCATTAGCAAGCACTATCAGCACCGAGGGCATCAGGAGGATGACAGCACCCAGGGCAACAGGGCAGGTGATGGATTATCCCACCGTAGTCTACTGCTCAGTTTAATTAGCAGTACCATCATGCTTTCATCCTGCACTGTTTCAAAAGTAAGTCAATGAAACATTTAATACATAATGCATTCATTTCTTTGTTCCTTCTCTAATTTGATCATTCTGCTCTCACTGCACTTTCCTTATGTTCAACAAAAGTCCATATATTTTTTAAAAACCCAGAAAGAAATGGTTAGTTCTATACCTGATGCCTTTCCGTCTTTGGGGTCTTTATTACTGTTGATATAAATAATGGATTTTATGCATTTTCTTCACTTTTATTGTTGCTGCAATGTTCCATAGATCTCTTGAGATCAACAAAATACAGCATGTAGCCGTATTTTAAAAAGAAAAGGAAAAACTGTTATATTTTTAGTCCTGAAATGTGCAGGAACACATGCAACATATTATAATAATGTGCTAAGCCAGGTTATAGCAAGTTACACTGTGTTTAAACAACCACTTTATTCCACCATCTGGTGTATAATGCGAAAGAAATATTTTGGCTCTTAGCGCCATATGACTTCACAGGAATGTGAAGTCCATTGTCATTTTTGAAGCTTTTCATGATTTGATTAGACCCTTTTATATTATTTATGATTATACATAATGGTTCACTGATAGCACAATCCTATACACGTTTATTTGGAAGTTAAGTGCTACTATATTCAATGGGGCTTACTCTCAGGTAGATGGGCATAGGGCGGCAGCTATTTCCAGAGTTCAAGTGCCTGCCAGTGCCAGCCATGATTTTACTTAGCAAAATCTGAATATTTTGTGCTTTTTTTTTAAAGGTAGATAGCGGGGTCTCTAAAAGTTAACTTGATTTCATTTTTTTAAAGCACTTTGGGAAGAAAAATGCAACCAAAAACTTAATGAAGTATTAGGCACAATCCAGGAGGGTGGAGTTCTGCACAAACCTTGTTGAAAGGAACGGGAGCCATAAAAGAGCATTCTTGTGCAGTTCCATTCATCTCAATGAGGTTTTCACCAAAAAAACTTCCTGCCAACTTGTGGCCTAAATATATTCATGTTTAAATTGTAGGTTTTAAGTGTAAGCCATTATAAACCTGGAAAACATAATCAATAAATACTCAAAGTCTGCTCTGGATACAGAAAGGGGTGAACATTATTTTGTGCATACAGATGTTTCTTCTGTTGGAATGGATGTAGAATTCCATATATACATGGAAGCCATGCACATATATGAGCATATACAAGTTTCTGTGTTGGTGTGCATGTGCATGAGAGAGAGAATGCCAAGCAATATCAATTGCATTCTTCTTCAGCTAAAGGGTCCAGTCAACACCAATAGTACTTTGAACTATTAGATTCTAAAAATTTAGAGACTGTTCTATGGGCAATAGGGATGGTTATCACATTGTCATTCATGTCTATGTATGAAATTATGTGCACACCATGGGTTTGTCTTTCATGTTTTAGAACCATTATGCAAGTGGGGAACTTCCATTCCTCCTTGGTCTATTTTAGGATGGGGTGGCAGTTTAAGCCTGTCCTGCTTTAAAAAAAAAACAACAACCCTTAATAAATCAAACATTCCCTGCCCCATGAAATTAATTATATGCACTGCCAGATTTGAGGCTTTTAGACAAAAGGAAGGTGTAAATGTACTGCATTCAAGAACATGATTCTTAGGGCGCAATCCTATGCATATTTAGACAGAGAAAAGGCTTACAACTGTTAGCATTCTGCAGCCAGCTTTGCTGGCTGGGGCATGCTGGGAGTTGTAGGCCTTTTCTCTGTCTAAACATGCATGGGATTGCACCCTTAATGTTAATTTTTTTAAATGTCATTTTATGCTGTAATTTTTTTAAAGGGGAATTTTGAAAGTGAACTTTTTAGAAGAATTAGCATTTAAAAAGACAAAGAAAGAAAGGAAAAGAAATGTGATGGAGGTAGTGTCTACCCTGAACTCTACCTTTCATTTCGAAAGCAGCACTATGTTGGTAATTTTTTCACATGCAATTTCTGCTCTGTGGTCACATGTTAATGCATACAGCACAGGATTTGCTGCATTTATAAAATCAAGTGCCACACACCAATGCACAGTGTTCTAATTGTTGGAGAAGGAGAAGTTTCCATGTACTTTATCACATGCATGCGCTTTATCACATGGTCACATGTGCTTTATCTTTTGTCTTTCTGCTAGGTACACATGCCAGAAAACACAGTTTAGTGCCATAACTGTAGGAAAAGTGTGAGGTCATTCTGCAGTTTCAGGTTCCTTTTTTGTTTTAAGCCCAGCGAATGCATGAGTACCTGTGCAGTTGTATAGGTGCACAGGTGTGTGTGTGTTTTTTAATTAGTATGGTTACTCACAGCTGTGCAGTTCTGTAGGTATTCACTGAAAATTAGCCTCCCCCCAAAATGGATGACCAATCACCCCTCTCATTAAAGTAGAGGATGTGGACAATAGTCATGGATTTTGTGCCTGCATATTCCTCCTCACAACCCCAGCCACCCAAGGTCAAAAGTGAAAGGAAGAAATGTTACAAAACAGGCTATACAGCTTTAAAGCCACTCCCACTAGAGTTACAATACTGCTGGATTGGAACAGACATAACTCAGTAATGCATGAAAATGACAATCACCCCCCAAAATAAAAGTGGTCTGGGTAAAACTGGAATATTGAGGAAGACATTGCATCAAGAAGACAACAGTTTGGGAGTGTATTGTGTATTGCGTGAGTGAGCCAGATGTTGCAGTGTCGATTTAAAAAAACAACACCTAGTGTAGATTGGCCCCCAATGTTTCTGATTTTTCCCTATAGGGAACAGTAATGTTTTTTACATTTTAATCTGTCCAGAGAGCCACTCGCCTCTTGAAATTTAAAGCAACCGAGCATGAGAAATCACTGTCATTTAATATGAAGAGCCACTGAAATGTTAAGCTCATTTCTCTGTTTAAAAGATTAAATGGATTAAACTGATTTTACTTCTTTGTGTACAGGATAGGTTTGTCTAGAAGGATACTAAATATGCATTCTGGACACAGCATGATAGGAACTTTGTGAATAACAGTGAAACGTTTCTTGGAAATGTAACCTTTACTGATTTAGGATCCTGGCCTTGTCAAAACTCATTTTCAGTGGATTTCACTGCATGATCTCTACAGTTCCTTCTCATTTCCTATCCCTCTGAGGCAGCTGCTGATCCTTCTCACCAAAGTTGCTCAAACCTGCTCCATAAAGGTCCATAAAGTTCGAGGCAGAGCTCCCAGTATTTTACATACAAAAGCACACACACACAGAGTGAAATTTCAACAAAAATAAACATAACCATAAAGAGGGAAAAAAACGTAGCTACATAGAATTGTATATTTAAATACAACTTTCTAAGATTTGTAAATAAACTTCAACAAAGATAGACCAAATATTCATATAAGTATCTATTTGTAAGTGGTGTCTATATACCAACCACTCAAATGTTGAAAACACTGTTAGGTCCTCAATCCATTGCATTACAAGAAGTGAGCATTTATTCTTCCAATATTGTAATATCAGTCTTTTAGCTGTTGAAAGGGCACAGAGAATCCATTTGTGCTGACCATGCATTAATTTCCAGGAAGCAGGTAGTTAGGTGACGAGAACATGTACATCAGTAAATATTAAAGAGTGTTCCAATATAAAGTTTATCCATATAATAACTGTATAATAACCTATTCTGTCTAGTGGCACATAAATCAAATATCAAAGGAGAAAGTGGACATCCCTGTTTGGTACCTCTCCCAAGTGAAAAGAAAGCCGAGAAGAGACCATTGGTCATAACACTAGCTCTTGGGGTTGAATATAAAATTCTGATCCATTTCAAAAATTCTGCAGTGTCATATGGGGAAGATAGAATGTGTGAAACAAACAGAAAGGTTCCTTCCATTTGGTTTCCAGAATAGCTTTAAGAGTTGCAGTACTACATCAAAACAGTGTCTGGTGTGTGCATTTTTCAGGAGGTAAAGTGAATGGTTTCAGTCCTAATCATGCTTACTTATGAGTAAGTCTAACTTATCTCAGTGGGGCTTACCCCTAACTTGGCATTCATAAGATTGGACTTTAAGGCTGCAATTCTTTGCATATTTCTTGGTAGTAAGTCCCATAGAGCTCAGTGGGGCTTAGTTCTGAGCAAATATGCATAGGCTCAGACTTTAAGGCTGTGATCTTGAGCTCAAATTATTTGGAAGTAGATTGAAATCAATAGGATTTCCATGGACGAATGTCCTGTACAATGGGATGGGGGAGGATCATATGCAACACAACTCCTGTGAAATCTGGCACTGCAAACATATACTGGAAAGGAGTATCCAGAATTATGGTGTGGAGTGTGCTTGCATTCCCAACATGGTACTACTTGAGAATAACCAAAGAATAGAAGAGACTATGAAGATATGGGCTGGATGTAAATATGGACCTACCACAGCTGCCACGACCACCACCACTGCCACTGCCACCATCAGGTGAAAAAAAAGGATGGAGGGCTGGTTGGTGGCAGTAGCAGTGGTGGGGCTTGGGTGGTGTATAAGCGAGGGGGCCTATCAGCAGCAAGGGTCCACTGGAGGCTGATGCCAGCCCTGAACAGTGGCCAGATCTGCTTTCTCCAGGAAGGGGTACAATTGGCATGCTAATTAAAACTAGGCAAAGGCACTCCTAGCCACAGTAGCTACCTGAAAATCCAGGAGTGATGCTGTATCCTGAAACACCCCTAAAGTATGAGCCTGAGAGGGAGTTCCATGCCAACCTTGACAGGTTGTACTTCCTGTTCTGGGTCAGCAAACCTATATCTATTCTATACCAGTTTAATTATTGTGCCTTGCCCCCAAAGGATCCTGGGAGTTGTAGTTTGAGGAGGGTGCCAGGAATTCTCTGTTAGAAATCCTTAGCAAAACTACAGTTCCCAAGGTCATGTGTGTGAAAGGAAATGACGATTAAACTAGTATAAACTGGGATGGGTAGAGTATTCCCCATACTCCCCTCCAACATAACAGTCTCAAAGTGGTTTTATATACACACACAAATATTCTTTTAAAAAATAAATAAGAATTTTAAAAGAAAAGCTTTCAGACACCAGAGCTCTGTTAAGACTGAAACCATGCTGACAGAAAAGCAGCCACGAACTGAGAGAGACTGCTTGGTCAAGACAACAAGTTACTATGGCAACCCTGCTTGGGCAGAAGGGGGGACTTTCAAGAGTATGGTCAATAGTATATGGCAAAAAGACCACAGCAAAGAAGAAATCTACAATAAGATAATGAAACCCACTGATTCTCAAACCACTTAGGGCTGATTGTATCTTAAATTTAACATTCTCTAATAAGTCTGTCCTTGATTGCATAGAGGAACAGGAACATAGATCGTGCATGACAAGGCTTTAAAGTACTTTAAAGTACTGCCACCAGTAGTGTAGTGGCAAATTCAGAAGTGCAGGGTCCCTTCATGACAGTCACAGCCACGCCCCGCACAGCCACGCCCCCTTGTAAGATTACACAACCTTTTAAGATATACAGCCTTCAACTAGGATCCAAAAACTGTGCAGCTGAGAGTAAGGCAGTGGTATTTCAGTTGGATGTCTGAGAAAAAATGCAGGGGTGTTAAAATATTTTTCATACACTCACTCAAACACAAACATTTTAGGTTTTCAAAATATGATACTCTATGGAAGCTTTACCCTCTCAACTCAGCCCTCATGGACAGAGCCCTTCTAATTTAAACAGCCCCCTTGCACACTCCCTTGGCGCCCCAACATTACCCATTAGCCTTCCCTAAGCTCCTTCATTATCTCTCTCACCAGCATACTAAAGGGAACCATGAAAGGCATATAGCGATAATTGAAACAGTAATCCCATAGTTTGGTCAATTTTGCATAATTTCCACTAGATGTGGGGAAGCTGGATTTACTGTGGAAGAGTTTTGTAATGACAACATTAACTGCCTTGTTAGCAAGTTGTATTCAGCTGCTCCACAGACAAAAGATATTTTCATAGAAGATTCTTTTGGGACAGATTCATCTGATCTCTTTGAGTTGAATCTATGATGGGCATCGGAGTTTCCATAAAATATGGCAGAGTCAGGTTATGTGTTTCATGTGGTACAATACATTTCATTTCTGAACATTTGGAGCTCATGGGACTGAGACTGCTGTGCTGCATTAACCACAAAATGTCAGCATTGAAGCTCATAGACAAACTTTTTAAAGTATATCCATGTGGAAACATTATATGTGGAATGTAATCTCCCATTTCATACATGTATCTGTGAACAGAATCATAGATTTCTGTTGTGTACTATTCAGGGATAAAGCTGTATGGATTATTAATCTCCAGTGCAACATTTCCACATGCATGTGCCCACACGATCCCATTAAGAGATCCAGTCATGAGCTTTGAGTATTACTTTGGAAATGGCACCTCATGAACACACAAGAAATTCAGCGTTGTCTCCTCAGGGCCGCTTTCATCTGTTGTTATTTCATATGTTCCAAAAACAACTGCTGGTATTAAAAAGAGGTGCCAACTTTGCTCTGGTACTAATTAAGCCTCATTACTAGACAATGCAGCAAAAAATTGATGCCGGCTGCACTCCCTGTAGTTGAGAAAAAGGGACATGATGTATATTATTGGTGAATAAACTGTTTAAAGGGGTGGCAAAGACCGTTATTAGGCATAATATAGGTGACTGGAAGCTGAAGGAGTGAATGGGGTAGTGGGAAATATTTGAGGGAGCGGCTACCCCTCACTACCCTGTGAGGTCAGCTCCGCAAGAATTATCTTTAGGGTGAAGGTGACAAGGTCATCCATACAAGGAGCAGCAGGGGGTAGTGGGCGCTTCCCCCACTACACACAATATTTCCCACTACCCCATTCACTCCCTCAGCATTCAGTCACCTATATTAATATTCCATATAGGAGGGGTTAAAGCTTTGCTCTCTTACATCGCTCCCCCAAACTTGTTTTTCTTCCTGACATCACCTCATGCCTCCAGAGAAGGTCTGTACAAAACCATTTTTAAGGGCGGGCGGGCTTGCTCCTCTGCCAATAAAATGTTTTCCCCTTCAATTTGGGATTCATTTTAGAGCCTGGCTTTGAAGGACCAGCGTGATTTATTTATTTATTTATTTATTGCATTTATACCCCGCCTTTCTCCCTCTTGCAAGGAACTCAAGGCGGCTTACATTATCCTCCTCCTCACCATTGTATCCTCACAACAACAACCCTGTGAGGTAGGTTGGGCTGAGAGTCTGTGACTGGCCCAAAGTCACCCAGTAAGCTTCCATGGCCAAGTGGGGACTAGAACCCGGATCTCCGGGCTCCCAGTCCGTCACTCTCACCACTACACTACACTGGTTATCCTCTCTTGTGTGAGGGTGAGCCTTGGACGTCTCTGCCACAGGCAGAGCACCTCTTCTAGGAGGGAGAGAAGGAGGTCTGAGGGAAAAGAGGCAGAAATTATGACAGGCGATAAGCCTCCTCTGAGCATTTCCTGCCCAACACGCGCAAAGCCCTGAGGCGAGGAACTACCTCAGTCCAGGACAGGGCTTGTTGGCGCCAAAAAATAAAAGCACCCCTTACCTGTTGCGCAGGCATTTCTTCTCCCTTCCAAGGTGCAGCGGCGACCCCGAAAGCCCAGCGAGCCAAAGAGCAAAAGGCAGTGCTGCGCGGCATGAAGAGCAGGGCCCTCCTAGAAGGGGTGCGGCAGGGAGGAAGGCAGGGAAGGGAGAGCCGGCAGTGGCAGTGGTGGCGCAAGTCGCCTCCCAGTCTCATCCCTGAAAGGGCGCTGAGCACTCGGCGGCAGGGAAGGGGAGGAGACGGCTGGAAGAGCCCGGCCCACAGCAGTAGGCTGGAAGTGGGAGGGATCTGGCTGAGACCTGGTTCTAAAGAAAGTCCCGGGTCTTTGTCCTGGTGAGACCCCCCACCACTGCACCCCTGACCACCACCATGGCAGAAATCGAAGACATGCTTACAGTATCCACATGAACATTCCTGTTCACATAATCATGTCTGCCCCATGACTGCAGTCCCCCTGCCACCCTATGAGATGCTCACCTGGAGACCAGTGTAAATTGAACAGCCATTGATGGCTTACCCAACTGACTGAAGTTGGAAGAAGACATTATGGAAGGTGCATGGCTGGCAAGGAAAATAGCGTGTGCGTATTTGACATTGGCAAACTCCAGAAAACTAAACCCCACCAGGATCCTCCATTTGCCCGAGGATGTACAAAAGCTCTCAAGACAGCTCACAGAATCTTGAATAAGACATCAACAAGACCCAAAGAAAAATAGCTCAAGTGATTTTAAAAAATTAAAATCCAAATGAAACAGTTACCCAATAGCTCAGCATCAGCTCCTCAACTCATAGTACTTTTGGACAAGAAAGCCTTTGTCAATCTTTTAAACAACTGATGGGGAAAGGTCTGGCAGGTCTCCTGTGGGAAAGAGTTCTAGATGGCAGACAGAACAGACAAAAACATTCTGCTGTCACTTAGGGTTGGCCTACCATTTGGCAGGGTGAGGCGGTTGCCTCAGGCAGGAAATGCTGGGAGGTGGCAGCAAGGTATTGGAGGACAGAGCGGTAGGCCTCAGCTACTTTCAGCTGGGGTGGAGGATACTGTCCCACTGCCGGTATTGAAGAAAGATTCAATATCAGTCCAGTCACCTTCTGTGCATGGAATGGAAGGGGGCACTATCTTGTCTTTTGCCTTGGGCAGCAAAAGGTCTTGGGGCAGCTTGCTTGGGCCACCCTAGCCTCAGACACCAAAGGAACCTGGGGCATCGTCTTATTAGATGGATCTTAGCCACAGGGAGGTTCCTACAGAGGAAGAAGGATAAGGTGGGAGTGCGGTTATCATAACTATATTCAGTACTATTGCCCAGAATGAAGTTTTCTAAGGGTCAAAAACTGCACAAGATGACTTTCTAACACTTACTACATTTTAGTCAGATGTATCTATTTCCCCAAGGACAGGAAAAACCAATTCTGCAAGTTTGCAGCACAAGCCACCTCTGTATAGGTATTTTTGTGAACCGCCCAGAGAGCTTCAGCTATGGGGCGGTAGAGAAATATAAGGAAGGAAGGAAGGAAGGAAGGAAGGAAGGAAGGAAGGAATAGTACTGACTAGCCAGTGACTCGAATGTCACAATCCAGCTTCCTTTCCTGCATTCCCAGAACAGTTTTACAACTTTTTCAAAAATGGGTTTTGGTTTTTAAAAAAAACCAATCACCACCTGTGTGCTAGCTGGGGAATGCTGGGAGTTGTAGGCCTTTTTTCTATTTAAACATGCATAGGATGGCACCCTAAACTGAATAAACATATACAGGCCAGCCTGAAGCATGAGGAGAGGGATAAGTTCAATGACCAAGCAGCATTGAAATGTCTGGTAAGTACATCTGTCTTTTACAAAGCGAGAGCAGGAGTGGGGTAAACATGTGAGTTTACTCCACAAAGAAAAAAACACACACATGAGCTGCTGTTTCAAAATGTGCATTTGTGCTCATCCTAAGCAACCCATCTAGGCCATTATGGTGTGCAGGAATGTGATACAGTTATAGAAAGGTAATCGCTGTCATCCTTTGAAAAATAGGTTTTCCTTTTTTCGGCTGCTGAAACACTTTTTGATCTTTGCTTTCAGCTGAACTGAAATTCTGTACTGCGAGGCTAGTGCATAAATATAGGGCAGGAGGACATAGAAAGAAACATTATAGTTACGTGGCCAGTTCTTTACAAAAAGGTGACCCTTGTTTGACCAAGGAGTGGGTTATTTTATTATTGGTTTATTTTTTAAAATCTTAATTTGTCTACACTTCTTTCCTTCAAAGGAGAAAAGACTTCATGTTCCTGTTGTGTACCAAGCAAGAGAAACCAGTGCAACCCTCCCGTTCCAATTATTTGTAATATATCATCTGTCTTGTAAAGCACCACAGCTGGGGTAGAGATCTTGCAGCTCTTTGCCTACATTCATGTGGCCTTCAGCCTAATTTCTTTTGGGTGGCAAAGAGAGAAAGCAAGAGAGAGAGGGCGAGCATGACGGAATGGCACAGGGAGAGAGAGGGCGATGCAATACTGCCAACTCAGCCTACTTATAGCTCTGCTCACTTTTGGCTGTGACTTCACTTAGCATCAGATGTGGGCCCACCATCAAATCTGGCTCTACCCACCATCAGCTGCGGCCCATGATTAACTTGTCCCATGGGTCAACAGTTTTTGTAGTAGTAGAGGCACAAGCAATGTGTCTCTACTAGGTTGAGCTGCTGTGATGCCATGGAATGTTCATTCATTTTATAACTGCTGACGAAATGAACAAATAATCTGACTTCTGTGGATGATTATAATGATTTTGCTGAGGAAAAACACACAGAGCACTTCTTAAATGTAAATTCATTGGAACTAATTAGCCAAATTCACAGTATGAGGAAAGCAAGACAGATCCAGGGCTAAGCTCAGACTTGGTCACTCTGTTGAAGGCTTCCTCATTCTTTCCTTACCTTCCTTTGCTGAGGGAGCTGTGCAAAGAGAAACCTGACATAGGTCACCTCTGTAACCCTTGGGGCAACAGCACAGACATTCCTTATGCCTCTAGATATTCTTTATTGTTAGATGTGTTATATTCATTTTTATTTCCTTACAACAGCCTTCCCCAGCCTGGTGTCCTCTAGGTGTGTTGGAAAGCTGTGCTGGCTGTGGGATTATTGGAGCTGTAGTCCAGCAGACCTGGAGAGCACCAGGTTGGGGAAGGCTGCATTTCAGTCAGGACACATTCATGCAGTTGGATTTGAAGATGGTTTCCCATCCATTGTGACTTTTGTTTTAGTTACCCCGGGATTGAATTTTGGGGCAGAGAAGCAGTCATCTGAGCACTTCACTTATGGACTTAGACGTTTCTTTAGCAAATAGTTCAGAAAGATCACCAGTAGCTTATTTATATTTATTTATTACATTTCTATACCGCCCAATAGCCAAAGCTCATTGAGTGGTTCACAACAATCAAAACCACAAAATACAGCATAAGATACATTATAAAAATTTAAAAGGTTAAAACTACAGTATAAAACAAAAATCAAAATAAAACCTAGCAGCAATGCAGAGATTTAAAATACAATAATAGATTTAAAACAACAGAAGTAAAAGACTAAAATGCCTGGGAAGATAAAAAGCTCTTCACCTGGCACCGAAAAGAGCACAATATAGGTGCCAGGTGAGCCTCTCTGGGAAGCTCATTCCACAACCGGGGCGCCACAGCAGAAAAGGTCCTGTTCTTAGTAGCCACCCACCTCACCTCCTTTGGTGGGGTCTTGCAGAGAAGGACCACTGAAGATGATCTTATGGTCCATGCAGATACATATGTTGTGCACTAGAATAGGATCTAAGCTTATGGCTGAGTGCCCAGACAGTGATTTCAGCCCCTCAGCATTCAATCATCCTGGAAGGATAAAATGAAAGTCACTACAGATGGAAAGTGAGCCCTGAAAATATTAATGGGTCTTGCCTTGAGTTTCCCACTATGGTATTCTACTCTAGAATCTCTAAGGGCACAATCCTATGCATGTTTAGACAGAAAAAAGTCCTATAAGTCCCAGCATGCCTGGGGCATGCTGAGAGTTGTAGGACTTTTTTCTGTCTAAACATGCATAGGATTGTGCTCTGAAGTGTGGAATGAGACTTTGTGTCATCCCAGCAGTTTGTTTATTTGGACCCACTGAAGCTGGTGTCTTCTGTAATGCTACAGGGCTGGCTCTTCCCCTATGGAGAGTGAGGCAGTTGCCTCAGGCGGTAGATGCATGATGGTTTGGAGCAGCAGCCATTTCCCTCTGTCCTGTGCCACCTAGGCTAGCTTGCTGCTCTTGGGTGCAATGGAGGGTGCTGCCCCATTACCATTGCTGAAGTAAGATTCAAATTCCAGTCCAGTTAATTTCTGAATGTGCAGTAGGGGTGGGGGCACCATCTTGTCCTTTGCCTCAGGCAGCAAAATGTTTTTTTGGACAGGTTCCCAGCAGCTGATAGGTGTTGGCTATTCAGCTTCAGGCTGCTCAAGTTTCTCTTCTGGAAGTCTTCCAACTGCATTGGGCCCTACAAACTCTGAAACCAACTCTGTACTGCATCATGTGTCATTGGAATTCAGCTAACATTGCATTCCTACACCTTGTGCAGAAAGAAGGACACACCACATGGAGTCTGATGGCGTCTTTCTGTGTGGATTTGAGAGAAGAAAAATATTGCCATCAAGAGCTTAAGATGCCATTGTGGCTGATAAAAGAACAATTCAGCCTTTGAGGTGAATCCTACCAAATGCCACAGGCCTCCAGTTAGAAAATCATTGGACTGTGATTTCCATTATGCCATCACCTGCATCATATATGGCTGAAGCCACCAATTCACCATGTTTTATACACATCTGTGGACTGACATGGCCCCCCCAGGGGTCATCTTGCCAAGCAGAGATGAAAATATAATGGTCTGGAGAAGCACCTGTTTCTTAGCTGCTTCTTTTCTCCCCCCGCCCCCCTGTGACAAATGCCATTTCCATCCATGGTTCCTTTCATCACAAGAAGGCCAGCTGTCCAGTTCCATGGATTTGTCATCAGATATCAGAATGCTCTATGGAATACATCTCATGCCCACTCAGCATATCCCCCCCTTTCCCTCGAAGGGTAGCTGCTGTTTGGTATTCCATCATTCTGACATGTTTTAACCAGGATAAGGATATAACAAGCATGCAGGGTAGCTGACTCAGGAGAGGCTTTTAAAGCAGGAGAAAGATGGAAACTTAAAAAAAAAAAATTCCCACCAGCTTGAAGTCGAATTGCATCAAACTGACCAGAAGACAGTGAAACGCTGTAATGCAGTTTTGGTCAACGTGGTTCCCTCCAGATGCTGTGGACTTCAACTCCCATCAGCCCCAGCCAGCATAGCCAATGATCTTGACTTCTGGGAGTTGTAGTCCAAAACAATTGGAGGGCACCACATTGGGGGAAGCTGATGTAACGAACACAGAGCAGTCCAAAACAACCCTTTTAAATGTGGCACACTGAAGAATTTAAGGAATTATCATTAGCACCTTTATTGCTATTATTTTTCTGCCATCACACACCACCAGCATGGGCACAGACATACATGCTCCCAATGGAGCCTCCATTGCCATTGCACATATCTACATAGCTCCATTCTGAGAGCTAAGGGTGAAGAGTGATTTGAGAACATGTGCATATACTTATTACTGAGGCCTGGTCTACACCTGCCACAGAATAAGGTCAGCTTTCATTTAACAACTCGGTTGATTGCCGTAGGCGACCAAGAATTCCATGCTGGTGTGTAGTGGGCTGACAGAAGAGGGACAGATTGCTTTGTTCCTCCTCCAACAGCGTACTTGATTTCTGTGTTAGCCATGGAGGAAGGGAAGCCTCTTTCTCCACAACCAGCATGGAAATGCAGAGGACTGGTGAAGGAGGGGCTGACTGTTCTGTCCCTCTTCAGAAAGTCCACTCAGTAGGAGGCTTTAACAACAACAGCTAATCTTCCTGCCCATAGAAAATGATCACATCACATCACAGAACAAGGTTATAGCCCAGTCCTCTTACTACATGCTAGTTTCCTACTTGCAGGGAGGTGTAGGGTTTTTTTTCTTAAAGCATAGGAAAGCACCCCAAAATGAGATCCCAACCAGCAGCTTGAAATGCTACAATTCATTCTTCTACCACCTCAGGACTCTACTATCTCATTCTGCTGCATGCATAAGCCAGCAGAGGTGTCACTGGATTTGGCTGATTCCCTCGACAAATCAGGCTAACTCGAACAGATTTGGGAGAGATCTGAATTGAAGTAGGGCTCCTCCAAAATGGCTCAAATCTGACTATGAATGCTCCTGAAGATTTGGGATTCATAGGGTCACAGAGACACAGAAAATGTGTCTCCAAATATTGATATACATATCTCCCCAAGGAAAACACCAAGGTGGAAAGGGGTGGTGGTGTCATTTTGTGACTGGCAGCTCTAGTTTATAATCACAGTGAATGGTTTTACCAGAGGTCTCCAATCCCCATGGTTTGGGGGATGGATGTTGAAGTGAAATATCACAGGTCTGATCCAGTGTACAGTGTTCTTTGCTTGTTCTCTCTTCTGGGAGCAGGAGCACTGAAAGAGGTTTGGTGGAGTCTGTGGGACCTGGGAGAATGTAGTATTGGGTGCTTGTTTGGAAAATGCTAGATGTTCAAGTCCTTCTGCCTCTGCCACTGTATGCTTCCATCATCCATCCCTGTCCTCCTCCTGGACTTCTTGTGACTTTGGTGCCAACTAAGCAGAAGACAAACAAGTCTTAAACTGTTTTTTTCATTCATCATAACTCCCTAGCCCCTGCGCCTATCCCTCTAAACTTTTGCAGTTTAGATGACACTTGGAAGATGTAATCCCTTCATAAGGGCCTACATATCTGCAAATTTCAACCAATTCTGAGAAACAGAAAAAGTTATAGCCATTTGTTGATTTCCAATGGCAGTCTGTGGGAGGCATGAAGATTTGAAATTCTGAACTGAAATTTGGATTTGGACCTGGGTCAAAGCTGGCGGTCTCCAAATGAGTCTGAGCCAAACCAAGCTGTTTTCCAAATTGTCAAACTGGAGTCCGAACTGAATCTTGTGGTGTGGGTGAACCCCTATAAACAAGGCCTAGGTCTAACAAGACTAGAAGCTAGTGGTGTTTAAATTGCCTTTGATACAAGCATCAGATAAGTGGGATCTGCAACAAAATGTTGCAATGGGGGTGCTCCTGTTCATGGTTGTGACCAGCTAGCCATGCCCTCTTACAGGATATTCCATTCCATTCCTCCCTACAACTCCCTCCCACCCAATGCCGAGATTTCCGTTCCCTCCCTCCAACTGTTAGCATTCTATGGTCATTGATCATGCTTAGTCCTCATTGGTCTGTTAGGGCAGAGCTGTGTGCAAATGGTCTCTTGAAATTCTCCACCCTATTTGTGGGCAGAGAAACTGGGGGGGAGGGATGTCCCCTAATTTTTCCAGGGGGAGGAGAAATTATCCAACGGTTTCTCTCAGGTAGGGCTCACCATTGGCAGGGGTGTAGCACAGCTTCTTCTTTTTCCCCTAAGGGTTTTTGGTTTTTTGTGCTGCCAACCCATTTTGCATCCACCACAGTGCAGGTGTGAGGGGGGGCAGTATTGTGTCTAGGCTCAGGGAAGAAATAGAGCTAGTGCGGTGACAAAATCTGTCCTCTAATTTCCTGAAAGTTTTCTTCCCCCATGAAAGATGCTTCCATTGCTCTGTCTCATTCTCAGGGTGTTTTGCAATTTATTTTTGTGGTGTTTTTGAGCATACCTAATAACTGTCAGGTGGCCAAGGGTGATGTGTTCACCCCTTTCTATTACACATCTCCCCATCATACAAATATACAAGTGTGTGTGTACATGCGTGTGTGTATGCATACACACATACCCACACAAGATACTATCCATTAAGTGATATATATGATATTATGTTTTTGTATTAAAAACGTGGCTGTTCAGGCAGGCATTTGGGGTGGGTTAGGGTATTTTAGAAAATGTTTTTATTGTAGAATTTTATTGTTTTAAACTGTTTTTATTGTATGTTGTACATCGCCCAGAGTGGCTGGGTGACCAGCCAGATGGGCGATTAATAAATTTAATAATAAATAAATAAATATTCCTCTGAGCTCACTGGCCTACTCTAGATTAAGTCCTTTGAATATAATGGATTTATTTCAGAATATCATCTGGAGGATTTATTCCCTAATAGATATGGCCTCAACTCTACCAGTGTTCAAACAGGTTTTAAAAACTCATCTATTTTGTGTCGATTTTTTGTGGATTAGATCTTTTATCTTTGCAGTTTTAAAATTAATGAATCACAGATAGGGTTGGCATTTTTATTTGTTAGCCGTGTTATATTTTAACTGACCTATATTTAAAATGCTTTTTGCTCTGTTGGCTGGTTTTGTTATGATTCGATTTTATTGTATTTTGTGTTTTATTTTTATGGCAGCCGTCTTGCAAGGACTATGGCCTAAAAGGTGGTCTACAAATAAATAAATACTATAAAATAAATATTAACCATGACTAGGGCTGCAATCCTATGCACACTTTCCTGGGAATAAACCCCACTAAATGTCATGGGATGTACTTCTGAGTAGGCACGCACAAGCTTTTAACATGTGTAGGCTGATGATCGTAAGTAACCTTATGAATCTTGATTTCTCCTTGGGGCGTTCAGGTTTTTAGAGACATTAAGGAGTGAGATTATGAGACACAATGTTTGGCTATCTTATATCTATTAAGCTGTGAGGCTATGAAGAACAAGATGGTCAAAAGGCTGCTACTCTCACCATTAATAGATACGCAAAATCACCTGTGTGATAAATGATTGATAAACATGTATAATGTACTGCCGTACTAACACATCCTGAACCACAGATCTTAGAGGGTGGGGAACCTATGAATAGCTTGATTTCTAAACCAAATCCTTTAAAGCTTAATTTGGCTTTTATTAATATGTTATACTTCTAGACTTAGCTGCAACAGAAGTGACTTAATTTTTTATAAACCTGCCCCTTCTTTGGAACTGGGTGGGAACGTCACCAGCTTATACTCCATGCAAGTTCTACATGACACAATTGAACTGAATGCTATTCTGTGGCCTTTTGCAGAATTCCAGTTGCTAGGGAAACCTTTGTCTTCAGCTGATGCTCTTATTACTTCTTCACTTACATTAATATTGACTAGTTCTGGACTATTCCTCCTTGTCCCTGGGCTGGAAAAAGGTTACAGATATTACTTTCTGATGCCTAAAGCAAGGTCATTACTATGCAGTCAAGAAGCCCAATAGCTTTTTAAAAATGATTCAACCACAGCCATTCACACATTTCACCTGAAAAACAAAGCAATGAGTGAAATAAATTTTTACTGTAATCTCAATAAAATTGCATGTGGTTGATGCTAGATGTGGGATCTCAACATAATTATGCTTGGGTGTTTACAAAAAATAAAACATAATTTGTCTATTACCTAGATCCCTATAACAAAGATTATTCTTCAATGCTGGGGTTGACTCATATACACTTAATAAACTGATTTTTTATTCGGATGTATGGCTGACTCTATTCCAAAAGATAGCTGCTCCTCTGAAAGGATCACATTCACAGTCTGGAGATCTGGTAGAGATCACAACTGTTAGATCTGGACTTCCTTTAGATCAGCCTTCCCCATACGGTGCCCTCCAAATGTTTTGGACCACAACTCACAGCAGTTCTGACCACTGGCCAAGCTAGCTGGGGATGATGGGAGTTGAAGTTCAAAACATCTGGAGGGCACCAGATTTTGGAAGGCTACTTTCCATGCACAAGTGGATCCTTGACATGAAGCATGTTGTATGTATTCCATGTTAAGTCTCTAGGGGGCTTCTGCTGTCTCTGACCTCATTCATGTGACACGACAGCCCACCATGGGTTAATTTATCCACGGGGGCTGTTGCGTTTTGCTGAGTGCCTGTGGGCACCCAGCCTGCCATGGCTTGCTGTGTTGTGTGAACCCTGGTGGCAGGGTTTGTTGCAAGGGTAGACAACCCTCAAATAATCCTAAAACAAACCATGGTTTATTTGAGGGTTGTTGTATTATGCGAACGAGGTCTCTGTGTATATCAGTGCGGAGCAAAGCAAGCCAGCAAGCAAGCAACGTGTCTGCTTAATAAATAAGTTACTACTGTGCTGCATCCAGGAGTTATCAATGCGATGCACAGACATAACAAAGCACCTTTTACCAGCCAAGATTGGCGCACCAGCTGCTTCTAGACAGAGACAGCCTGTTTACTTTTATTCATGCTCTGGTAACATTCAGTGCAATGTGTTAAACAAGGGGGCTGCTTTTGAAGACTACTCAGAAATTGCAACCAGGTGTAGAATGCAACAACAAGAGTAGCTGCCAACCAGAACTGATTGGTCAGAACACATCTCACAGCTCCACACCATCACTGGCTTCCTGATAGTTTCTGTGCACGATTGTTTCTTCTCTATACTAAGCAAAAATCCCGTATCCTTACCAGGGCTTTCTTCTTCTGGAGCCTTTCTGGTTTACGATGGGCTCCTTTAGACACAACATGTGACGTGGAATTGCCTTCTCGGCAGTGCTCTATGGCTGGATCTACACTTACTGCCTTTTTTCGCTTCCAATGAGGTTTCACCGCCCGCCTTTCACACTGCGCAGTAGCCGCCTCGAATTGGAACCGGAATTTCCCACTTCCGTGTTCCCGCTTTCAATACCCTATTGCCCAGTATTTCCCCTTAATATGCTCTGATTTTCCGCCTTTGCTACCATATCCGTCGTAGTCCCCTCCCCCGCCTGTCCATATATGGTGGTGTTTGTATTTCCCTCCTGTCCAATTACAGCTCTTGACGGCCCCATGTCTTCTTCCAGCTACTGATCGCATAGCTTCCTCAGCAGCCCCCGTTTCCTCAGCAACAAGCAAAGGGCTGGATGTGCGCGCGCTTGTCTGATCTCAGAAGCTAAGCGGGGTCGGCCCCGGTCAGTAGTTGGGTGGGCGACCGCTTGGGAATCAGGCTTCCTGCACTGAGCAGGGGGTTATTCTATCCCTTCAAAGGAGATTAAGTTTTACCCCCCCATCCCCCGCTCCGCGATTTCAGGCATGATCTTCGAAGCTTCAAAGTTGTGAAGCTTCACAGCTTCGAAGATCATGCCTGAATTAGAAAAAAAAAAACATTGCGGAGAAGCCCCAATACTGCAAGGATAACGCCTTAATTTTTTAAAAAAATATCCGGAGCGGGGGATAGGAGGGGGTAAAACTTAGTCTCATTTGAAGGGATAGAACAACCCCCTGCTCAATGCAGGAAGCCTGATTCCCAGGCGGTCGCCCATCCAACTACTGACTGGGGCTGACCCCGCTTAGTATCCGAGATCAGACAAGCGCGCGCAGGAAAACAGCACAGCGATCGAGTGTGAACCAAGCTCGCGCATTCGATGAAGCACTGCAATGAGGAGAATGGGTGAGTGTGAATAATCACATTTTAATGCGAGAGCGTTTAACCCGACGGGACACCGAATTCATTGCGATGGCGGGCGCAATTGGCCCTGTATGTTCAATGAAACAGTGCCATCTAGTGGCTGAATTATAGTGCTATGCTGGAATCACACACTGCCAATATCACACCGTTACTTTTTATTACAGCTTGTCTCTGATCTTCTTGAAAGCGGGATAAAAGGGGGAAAGCACGGGAGATGTCCTGGAGGTTGACGATGTTGTGTAAAGAACCCACAAACCTCCACGAGTGACCAATCACAAGTGTGCAATAGATTGCTCGTATGGAGAGGCTCAAAGTGCTGTCTTTCACCTTGAAAGCCCTATATGGCTTATATGGCTTGGAACCCAGGCATTAGAAGGACCACGTCCTTCCAGAGAAAACTGTCTGTGTGTGACAAACTGCATCAGGAGCCCTTCTCTAGGTGCCTCTGGAGATTGGGCAGGAAAGCGCTTTCTCTGTGGTGAATGCTATCCCCAGAATTGCTCGCCTGGTGCCTAGTTTAAGCCATTTTAAATGCCAGGCACAGACTTTTTTTAATTCACTCAGGCCTTCCATTGATTTTAGAGCTGCTGTTTGATGGCGTTTCAGTGTTGGTCCACAGATTCTATTTTATTTGTGTGTCTTTTGTAAACTGCTATTTCTGTTGTTTTGTTCTTTTTCAATACACTTTGCAAAAGTTCTCATCTGGGATTTTGTCCTGGTTGAGAATGCTGATGTGGCACATACAGCCGAAACCTGGGCCCTGTCTACATGGCATTGCTTTCACCCTTCACTCCGTCGCAACTGCACAGCATTTCAGCTTTGAGTTAGCTTCTGCTGTGATACACTCATGATTTACTGCGGGCTTCTTTAACAGGCTCCACCATGCCCCCCTTTTTTTGCCATAATATTTTAATGCGCAGCTGTGCAGGCCCATGAGTGTGGGGGGTGCAACACTTCAGTGGCTGTTTTGTATTTTAGGGGTTCTGTTGTGTCTGTTTGTCCCTCATTAAGTAAAAAGTGGGTGTTCTGTGCTCCTTCATTTCCATGCCACCTGTTTGTCAGTTCCCCAGCCTGAGTCTCTTGCGATGGTTCGCACTCACAAGGCGTGAGCGGTACGTGCCTACCCACTGCTCCAAAATGGTGGCCGGAGCAAAGTTGGTCCTCCCTCAAGACCACCCCAGCCCTTGGGCACTGAGTCCAAAAGCAGCCATTGTGAAGATACGAAGCTGTAAAAATGTGCGAAAGTGTGATTAAATAAATGAAAACACCTCTCTGTATCTGCGCAGCTGCAAAGGGATGGGGGGAGTAAAGGGGCATCATCACAGAGTGCTGCAAGCACTATGCATGCCCACAACACGCCCACTACAAAATGCAAAGTCAGTCTGGGGAAGGGACAGATGGCTCACAACCGCAGGAAGCCCACAGCAGACCAAAAACATCACAACAAAGCGCCTCCTTGGAAATCCGCATTTTCGGGAGAAAACCACGGATGGCTGTGAAGTGGTGACTGCGTCGACTGTCCCAAAGGACCTTGACTCACAGCTGCCCTGGAGTAAAAGGCTCATGTAGATGGGACCCTGGGGCGGAGGGAGGAGCTGGGAGGAGTCAGTTGTGAGGCTAGGTAATTTCAGACCCTGACCTTATTGTCCTTATGGGGGCCCCATTTAGATGGCCACATGCATTACTTCAGTAGTGAACTGTACAACTAACATATCTCTTCTCCCTTTCCTCCCACCCCCCGCCATCCCATGCTATACAACTGCATCTATAATCTTGATATGTAAGAGCAGCAACAACACAGCAGTTGCCAATCCTGGTTTAAAAATATACCCTTGAGCTTTGCAATTTAGACTCATTTAAATCACAGCACCATCATGACTACAGGAATAAAATGGAGTTTGCTTCTGATGCCCTCAACACCTGCCACTCTCTGGAGGGCCAATAGGGGGCCCTTGGGCTATGGGGCCCTGGACTTTGGCCCCAGGGTCTACTGCTAGCTACACCACTGGGCAGAGTTAGTCTTTCCCAGTTGTGTCTACCCAAGTTCTCAGTTCAGCATCAACACTGACTTGATTATTTGTGGAGGGTGGGGGGGGGGAAGTTTCCTGTGCGTTATTGAGAAACCCTCTCCCTCTCTAGGGGACCTGTCTGGCAAAGACTAAGTTTGAGTGCTTGTATTGTGTACTGAGGACATATTGGGGGTTCTGTTGATCCACCTTCCTGTTTAGCTGTCTCCCTACCTAGGCTGTCGGAGGTGGTTTCTGATTTGGCCTTGAGGAACTCCAGATGTTTTGTTCTGAGGGACTTCAGGATCCATGCCAAAACCATGTTCTCAGGGGAAGCTCCAGACATGACAACTATGGATCTGTCTCAAAATGTTATGAGACCCATAAATACAGAAAGTTTCAATTTTATGTTTTTAGCCAGGTAGTTTGATGATGATCTGGGGTGGGAAGACTTTCTATAGTCTCATTGTCATAGAGAGATCATTTCCTGATGATGATTAGACACATGAGGCCTTCTACATCTGCAGGAGTAGGGATCAGGGTCAGCATCAAGGGTAGATATAGTTGGGCACTTGATAAGAGCCCACACTCCAGCAGGGGCCCAATGACAAGAGCCCCCTGGAGTTACTGCTCTTCTTCACCACTGCAACCTGCTTGTTCACTTGCCTCTTGCTCTGGACCAGACAATGGTGTTGGTGAGGAGGAGGAGCAGTAGATGTCATAGCCTACTTGCTCACTGGCTCTCTGCCTGTCAAGCAAGGCAGTGATGAGAAACAGGATGAGGAGCAATAGCAGCTAGTGACAAGGAAGTTAAGAAGGTAGACTTACTGAAGGAAGGGGGCCCATTGAGGGTGTCTTGCCCAAGGGCCTTAAAAAACCTGGAGCCAGCACTGCTGGGGTTCAATTAGGTTTACTCCATCCTCAGAGGCTGATGGATCTGGATAGTTACCTGGTAGCCCAGGTGGAGCTTCCTGCTTCCTTAGCTGGTTCCCCTGTTGAAATTGATTTGTAGAATGTGAAAATCACCTGGATGGTTGACACAATCACTCCTAAATCACTGTCCTCCACTGAACAGAACTCACTCAGCTCCTTGGTATTCCAGCATTGCATCAGCACAGTGTAATTCAGCAGAACTTTGTATATAGGTTCATAGGACCGTCATTAAAAAAAAAACAAAAAAAACCCACCTTCTTGACAGATCACTGTAAGTTATTTGTAAAACACTTTGCTGATAAAAGTCACTTGCATCCATTCCAACTTGAATGACATGTCTGATGCAAAAACAACCAAGAGTCTTGTGGCACCTTAAAGAATAACAGTTTGTATTGTTCAGTTTACCTGCTGGATATGCCTGGGTGCATTTGCTTGGATGAATTTCAGGTACTGCAGTCTAAGGATATGGATTATATGTTTGCAGAGGTGCAGCCCACCACTTCTTGACTTGACCCTTGTACTTCCTGGTTGATTACATCTAACTGGATGACCAGCAGAACAAGTGAGGTAAATGCCTCATTGCAACAGGGGACAGTCCCAACTAGGCTGAATAAAGTGATCATGTGGCTTCTCCTTAGAAACTCTCCTTGGATGCAGATGATGGTACCCACCAGTCATTCATCTCCACTGGGGCAAGAGACGGTGATGGCCGGCCAACTCCAGACACTATTGGATGTTAATGATATAATCCAATCTCCAGCCCAGGTTTGGCTCCGAAACTGCCCTGGGACACTCTGGTGGATGACCTACACCAGGGACATGACAGGGGAAGTGCAACTCTGTTGGTTGATGTCTTAGTGACTTCTGACACCATCAACTATGGAGGGGCTGTGGCTCAGTAGAGGCACATGCTTTGGATGCAAATGTCCCAAGTTTGATCCCCAGCATCTCCAGGTAGGGCTGGAAATAGTCCTGCCTGATACCCTGGAGAGCCCCTGCCAAAAATACTGGGTGGATGGACCGATAGTCTGACTCAGTATAAGGCAGCTTCCTATATTCTTAACAGTCTGTCAGTTGGAGGGGGGAGGCAGCATGCTACAATGGTCCAATTCCTCCCTTGTGGATTTCTAAATTGTGGCGATTTAAATTGTGGCGATTTCTAATTGTGGTGATTTCTAAATCACATTTAGAAAGTGATGCTTGTACCATGACACCTGCATTATGGCATTCTTTTATTTTGTCCTGCATGCTATTTAATATCTACAAGAAACTGCTGGGTCTGGAGATCTGGAATATCATCACACGAATATTGACTAGTAATTATGTTCCTTATTTGAAGATGCCCTTCCTCAAGTCTTCCATGAGGCATGGCATGAAATGCAGCATCCGTTCTTCTGTAGAAAAAAGCTTCTCCCCTGAAATGATTCAGACCTCACATATAAACTCCAGTTTCAGAGAAAGGGGGAAAAAAACTTGCAACAATTACTCAGCCTAACATAGAACGGGAACATTTAATTCTACATACACCTCTTTGAAAAATGCAGCTTTCTGTGGAATGAAAAGGGGGTGGGAGTGAAGACAAGGCTTAGCCTGAGGAACAGCTTAAATTAAACTTGGTGAGCATCCCCTAAACCTTCCTAACTTTAATATCATTCCAAGCTTTCCATATCTTGTACAGCTGATAGCAATTCACATGGATCAGACACACCAGTTTCATTGTCCATAAGAGAGGGGAAAGACTCATTTTTCCCATATCCGTATAAAACAGCGACAAAGTTCCTGGAGGAATGAACTAATGTAATGTTTACCTAAAGGGACTTGAAGTCTTGAGCCTGAAGGAAATTTTTGCAGTTTTTCTTTATGTATTTTTAATCAGTCCTAAGCTACTTACAAATATGTGCAATTACTTTCTGCACATTGCTTTGTAATAAGATTTAATGATTGCTCTGTAATCCTCTTGGTGAGGGCTGATAATCGAGCAGCACAATTTAAATTTTAGGCTGAAGCATAATTTTGCATGAATCAAGAAGCTCTCTCTTTAAATTTTTTTAAAACTTATTTAAAGAGGAGAATTTTTCTACTTTATAGTTTACCATCATAAAACAGTTTTAAAAAGAAAAGAAAAAAGTATGGGTGCAAAGTAGAAACAGAGCATGCTCCATGTTGCTGCTGCTGCTGCTGCTTCTTTTAGAGTGCATTTTTAATTTATGGAAATGGATAAAAATCCATAGCCACTTTTGGGAGGCCTAGTTACATATTTGTAGAATCATAGAATCCTAGGGTTGGAAGGGGCATACAAGACCATCAAGTCCAGCCCCCTGCTCGATAGTACAGTTATAAAATCATTGATATACCTCATACCATCAGTGAGATCCTAGAGGTAACTCTGTGTACCCATGATTTAATTTTAGGACATTTACAGGCAGTGGAAGCTGGTGGCTCCAATTTCACTGGGGTTGTGATTCCATTCTGGTTTTACTCAGAACCAGGTAGAACTCTAATGGAGTGATCCAAGGTGGTTAACCTATTCTTGGGATAGGGTTCAGCACCTTGGACAGATCCTTTAGAGTTCTGGCTGGTTCTGACTATGGCCCAAAATGGAATCACAGCCCCACCAAAATTGGAGCCACAGCCTCCACTGTTTACAGGGCTATCTTAACCTCGAAGTTAGAAAACTCTGACGCTGGAGCCTCTAAGAGAGCCAAAGTCTTCCACGGCTCATGCTGGCAAGGTGGAAATGAGGCAGGAGCAGCGTTGTTTTTATTTCCTTTTGGACTTTTTTACTTACTAAATCACACACACACACACACACACACACACCCATGTTGGAGGCATGGTTGGGGACTGAGGATCCAAAGCCTTCCCTGATCTGCCCACCTTGCACCCTATCTGCCCTCTTTTCACCTTTCCCAGTTTCAGAGTTCTGATGCTGGGGAGGTAAATGATGCAGAACTTTTCATGGGGGCTAGGAGGGGGGATCCAAAGAGAGATCCCTCCACCAATGGCATACTTCTCCCTCTGCCCTTGGAGGGGGAGGTCCAATATATCCCATGGCGCTCCCAGGGACCATAGGACTGCAGCCTTAAAAAACTGGCTGATTTAATTTACTGCACAATTAATATTTGTGAAAGAGGAGTGGAGTGCAGGGAATTAATATTTTATTCCCCCCCATCACCACTCACCACCTTATAGCCTCATCCCAAATAGCAGAAGTAGAAAAGCTGCTTCATGCCAGCCACTGAGACAATAGAGAAACCATTCTTATAACTGAGCAGATATTGTGAACTGCTTTATTTTCTTTCACATAGTGGCTGGATTCAGATATAATGATAACAAGTCTGGGTGAGATTCAGGCTCACACACTCGCCACCCTCCTCCAGTATGGCAACTGGAAGCTTTCATAATGATCCTTAGGGCAGGGTGCACAATGATATCTCACATGTAGTGTTTATGATGAATCCCTTTCATGAGCCTAGTTAGGATTCCAAAAGATCCCAACTGCAGCATAATCCATTTCAGGTATGGCTCCAGGTTCAATCAAAGTGTCCAGTGTCTGTTAACTGTTTAAAATTTCCAGACTTGGTAGCTATTATTCCTGATTGTCCTGGTCCACTCACAGAAAGGTGCTCCCAGGTGAGGCTTTTATTGTGCCATCACCTTGCCTCATTCACAGAAGTATATGGGGGACTCAGATGCTGGCATCTTCTACACATGACCCTCTCATGATTTCTTCCATCTTTTTTCCTTAACACAGAAAATTCATTAAGGAGAAAAAGATGGAAGAGCTGCAAAGGCCTTCTGAACCCTAGTGCTAGAATCCCTCCATCTGGAAGAACACAGAGACACATGGAGCCTGTTTCCTGGGCCTATCTCATGACAAAGTTCCTAACCTGAACTTTATGAATTCTGGATCTTGACTAGGATATTAGGGTTCCCACATATGGCTTAGTTGGCCGGGTTTCCCCAGATTCTGGCCAAGTCACCCATTCGGCCCATTCTCTTGTCTGGATCTCCAGCTTTTATTGAATACAAAGGAAACCTATAGCCCTTATAGAACCAGAGAATATGAGGAAAAATGTTGAGGCAGTAACTCCTATACCTTTATGTTTCCACATTGCAAAAATAGAAACTGGATATGATTCAAAATGCATTTGAATGTGTTACCATTCCTTTTCATTTGAAAGAATATGGATGTATATTTATAAATGTTTCCTGTTTGTCTTGCTTTATATTGGTTGCCTCTGGTTCATAAATCAAGCAGGCAGAAAGACTTGACCTAAATGATAACCTATCGTAGCTAAAATGAAATCAACCTGTTATGTTGGGGAAGACGTGCTAATGTATTTTTAGCACATTATAATGTGCTTTCCCCCAGTTGTTTTGTAGCATCATATTTGTGAATAGAGGAAACTTTAAGTGAGCTATTCCTAAGCACATATTCTATCATTAGATTGGATCTGGTTTAGTTTTTAAATGATGTTCAGAAATATTCATAGAATCATAGAATAGTAGGGTTGGAAGGGGCCTACAAGGCCATTGAGTCAAACCCCCTGCTCAGTGCAGGAATCCAAGTCAGAGCATCCCCAGTACATTTTCACACCAGCTCAGTGTCTCTTGCTAGACAATTCAGTATACATTTATGAATCACCTTAGGGCTAGATCACATGGCCAAATCTTCCTATGTACATTTAATCCAGGGCTACATCACATGGAAAATGAAATAGGTGTAGACTGGCCCATCCATGCATACGTCGGCAGCAATTCTAGTGAAAAGGGTGGACGGAAAAAGTGATGCTGTAGTTATCAGATATGCTGCCGGGTCACTGTAGCCATATTTCTGGATGGGCTGGATTACACATTACATCGAATTGTGATTGTGGGCATATGTGCAGCCAAGAATGACACAGGCTGCATTTACTTTGACCATATGAACCAGCCTTCAGAGGCAGCATGGGAATAAAAGTTATAAGATATGAAGCATGTTATTCTCTTCATAAAACGTAATGGCAGAACTAGTAATATTCTGGCAGAGAAAGATCATCTTCCGAACCCTCTTGCGGTCTTTAAAACAGGTCTTTAAAATAAAAAGGACAAGAATGTGTGTGCACGTCCACTTGCAGCTACACAAATCCATCACCTGTGCCCAAACTACCAAGCCCTTTAGAATATCACTGATGGTGCTCGTCTGCGTGTTTGAAGCTGAGTCTTCGCCAGCCTACTTCTTCCTAGGAGGAGAGGCAAGCTCCATTAAGTCTGCACCTTTTTGCCCCTGTCCTTCCCTACACTAATCTTACGACATCACTCTTTCTCCCTTTGTAATGATAGTGAAGTCGAATTTAAGTGTTGGATTAGGACTGGGGAAACCTGGGTTCAAATCCCTGCTCAGCCATGGAACTTGCTCACTGTCCTTGGACCGGTCTATCTCTCAGCCTAACCTACCTCCACAGGATTGTTGCGAGGATAAAATGTGCACAGGGGAGAATGATGTATGCCACCATGAGGTCCTTGGAGGAATATAAATGTAATAAATAAATAGATAAATAAATAAAATTTAATGAATAAATTTATTTATTTCATTTATATCCTGCCTTTTTTCCTCCTCAAAGAACCCAAGGTGGCATACATTATCCTCCTGCTCTCCATTTTATCCTCACAAAAACAACCCTGTGAGGTAGGCTGGGCTGAGAGTCTGTGACTGGCCCAAAGTCACCCAGTGAGCTTCCATGGCCGAGTGGGGACTAGAACCCAGATCTCCTGGCTCCCAATCCTACGCTCTCGCCACCACACCACGCTGGCTCTTCAGTGCTTGTAAATAAGCAGAGTAGCCCCACTCATTTTAACAATTGTTATTGAAGCCAATGGTCAGAAGTTTCCTGCACCGGGGCTGCTGTTGGGTTTTGCTGTCATCAGGGGCATGGCCATGGTCCAGAGGAGTATAGACTCCAGAATAAATGTACTCTTCCCCTCTGCTGCCCCCATCTTGCCCATCATGGCGCCATGAATTAGCCATTCTGCTAGTGTACCTGGGGTGTTCCACTGGGGCATTTTCATGCTGAGAGCGTATATCGCATTCTGCTGGCATAGGAGGGCTTCTGCCAGATCCTAGGGCCAAGGTAACCCAAGTATAAGATTGTATCTGGATTAAGATCAAAGTCTGTATATTATAGCTTATAATCAGTATAAAATATGGGCAGATCAAACAGTTGAGGGCACAACTGTATGTGTATTTAGATAGAAAAAAGTCCTACAACTTCTAGCATTCCCAAGCCAGCCTTCCTGGCTGGGGAATGCTGGGAGTTGTAGGACTTTTTTTTCTGTCTAAACATGCATAAGATTGTGCCCTATGTGACAAGACAAAAGGGAAAGTATTTGCTTTCATGGACATCATTATGTATCCCACTAATGTGAGAAAGTAGAATATTGATTCATTTTAAGGGTGCATGCTAAGCCCTAGATGACAATTAAATATTGTTATGAAAATGCCATCAGGATAAATGAATGAAGGCTGTTTAATAGCATTATAAGAAATAACATTAAAAATCATTTTGAATTTTAGTGTCGAAATGTTGCAAATAACATTACTCTTCCAGCCTCATGGTTGCTGAACTGCAAAGCAAGAGAGATGTCATCCAGCTTGGAAGCTATGGCTGGGACCTGCACAGTGCACACACAGGAAGCCGTCTTGCGCTTGGGCACAGGGAGGTTGGTTGCTTTCCAGTCCAGTTGCATCTCAACTGATGCAGTGCTACATCAGACGCTGCTTCATAGGGTCACTTGGCACTGGATCGAAGCCAGTGACCCAAACACAATCCTGTATAGATACAAGCCCTGTGCAGGTGTCCACCTGCAACATGCATGGGGCTAAACTGGGGATGGGACATGTGTGAGCACCCCCCCAGCCCCCAAGTGACCTCGTGCTCCAGGCCATATCACAGTTCTTTGCATGTTGATGGCAATGGTCCATATAGGGGCTTGTGAGTGCATTCAGCTGAATGCACGTGCATAGCTCCCATAACAGGAACCCTGAGAGCACAACTGCCCACAACACTCTCAACGTTCCAGATGTGCCCAGCAGCCCGAAAAGGGTTAGGACCCCTGGGATGACTAGCAGTGGATCGCCAAGGTTTCAGACAGCTCTGTCTTTCACAGCCCCACCTGAAGAGGCGGGCGATGAAACCCAGGACCTTATGCATGCAAAGGGGCAAAAGCAGCCTCCCTCCAAAAGAAACCATACAGTTGGGTGGGCAACTTGTAGTTGTTTTGGTCTACAATTCCCATAATCCCTCACCATCAGCTATGCTGGCTGGGCCTAATGGGAGTTGTAGGGCCACAAGTTGTCCACCCCTGCAATAGAGAAAGGGCTGGGAAGGATAAGGGGATGTGAGAAAGGCAAGAATAGCAAGGGACAAATGTGAACGGATGCATATACTAAGGCTTTGCTATGGCGCAAGAGCAGGAATTAGTGGGTTAAGCCAAAACCTTTATGGAAGAAAGAGTTGCCCACATGGTTTCAGTGCAAGTTGAACACCACACTGTTGCTAGTGTGATTGCCTCTATACTAAAGAGCCATGAGCAATATATTATGATCATTCTGCAAACTCTTTTGCTATATTTGCAACCCATTTATAACTCCTGACATTATCTTGAAATAGGTATCATAAAACAATAAGAACATTGCTTTTATTTTCCCTTATGCTAAGCCATGACTTTTGGAGGTGATCTTTTCTATTTTCCCTTGTTTAGAACAGGAAAAACATATCCCAGGCTGAAGCTACTTGTAAATGTAGATTCTATAAAATCCCATTCATTTCCTTGGTCTAGGCACCTACACCAATGGCATAGCCTCCATTCATGTGTAAGCCCCATTGTACTGAATGGAGATTGCCTAGCAACTCTAGTTAGTCTCTTTTACATCAGCCGCAAAGCCAAGTTAGCTACAAGGGTGGTCATCAGCCAGTCTGAGCACTTGGTTTGATTTGCTGAAAGACAGAAATGGCAATCTATAAAGATGCATGTTTCCATTTGCTGTTCAAGCACCAAGGTGCACACAGTGTGCATTGCACGTGCATAGAAAATGCTAAAATAATAAAAATAAAATAATAATAATAATAATAATAATAATAATAATAATAATAATAAAATAAAATAAAAAACCTTTTGCTCTCCTATGCACAAAGAGTCCTACATCCATAAATGAGAGCAGGAGAAGAGAGTGGTTTTGAAAGGAGAAAAAGTTACAAGTGTGGGTGGAAGTAATGGCTGGCTGAGGAACCAAGGTGGTACCAGCAGAGAAGAAAATAGTTTCTCTGTTGGACTGTACAAAATGTTTACCAGATACATTCATGGGCATGACAAAGGGGAAAAATAGACTAAAAAGTAATGGCACTTGCACCTGAGGGCCAAAGTGGATGAGATGCGATTCACAACGAGCAACTGAGTAAATAGCTTTTAAAAAAATAACAGGCACTGGGAGACTGATCCAGATCAGGGCCCTGGCAGGAAGGTAAGGGGGCTTTAACCCACTGCTTCCCCACTGTCAGGAGCGCCCTAGTTGCCTCTTGCAGTCCCCTCCAGTAGCCAACTCAGAACTCAGATGACGAGGATTCTTTCCAAGGCTTTATTCCTTTATGACTCTTTTCAGATACTAATCACTAGCGACTAAGCAAGGAACAGCACTGGGGAAAGATAGCAGAGTAGCCTAAGCTCCAGGTAAGGCAGTTGGTCCCCATTTGAAGGGGAACCACGGGAAGACTCTGAACTTATGGGCTAGGGAGAGATCCTCCCTCTTTCCCTTGGATCCTCTTTCCCTTGGGTCCATTGCTTGCGCGCCAAACGAACGCTATCCTCCTTTCCGTGCCCTCCATCGCTTGTCGCTCCCGGCATCGGCATCGAGTGTCCAGCAAGCCCCCCTCCTGCAATTTCTCACTGCCAGGGTCACTATCTATCTCAGGAATGCCGGCAGGAGGAAGCTCTGCCAGCTGCTGTGCCTGTGAGGGATGAGCTGGCTCCTCTCCCATGGATTGCTGATCCTCCTCAGAATCAGAACTGCTCTGGGGCTCTATGGGCTCAGTTTCCACCCTGACATCATCCCCACTCCCATGAGGCCTCCCCTTGTGCTCCTCCCCTGGGGCCCTGGGTTTGTGGGGGTACAGCTGGTGGAAGCACCTCAGCAGCAACGGAACATGCACATTTTCCGCGGGTTCCCAGGATCGCTCATCTGGCCCGTACCCCTTCCAATCCACCAGATATTGCAGGCGGCCGCGAGAAAGGCGGGAGTCCAGAATCCTCAACCTTGACCTCAAACTCCTCCTCCCCCTCCACCAGCACTGGCGGTGGGGAGGAGCCGGCCGAGTGATGAGGGTCGCCAGAAACCAGGGGGGGCAGCAAGGACTGATGAAAAACAGGATGGATCTTCATGGAGGGGGGGAGAGCCAGGCGAAAAGCAACAGGGTTAATCTGGGCCGTAATATGGAAAGGCCCCGTGCGGCGAGGTGCGAGCTTCCTTGAAGGCGAGTGAGAGGGGAAGTATTGGGTGGACAACCAAACCCAGTCCCCCAGTTGCAGAGATGGACCCGGCTGGTGCCGCCGGTCCGCAGTGGCCTTGTAGACTGACTTGGCTTGCTCGAGGGAGTCCCGTAAGAAGTGGTGTACCACTCACAACTCCTCTAAAAAGTCATGGGCCGCCGGCACTGAAGAGGGAGCTAGGGTGGACAGGAAAGCCTTGGGGTGGTAACCAAAATTGGCAAAAAATTGAGTTTGGTGGGTGGAAGCATGGCAGGCATTGTTATAAGCAAATTCTGCAAGAGGCAGCAAGGAAAACCAGTCATCTTGCTGGTAATTGACATAACAGCGCAAATATTGCTCCAGAGTCGCATTGGTGCGCTCGGTCTGACCGTCCGTCTGTGGATGGTGGGTGGAGGAAAGCCGGAGTGTCACGTGGAGAAGCCCAAGTAGCTCCCTCCAGAAATGGGCAGTGAATTGGGCCCCCTATCCAAAACGAGACCCTCAGGCCATCCGTGGAGCTGGAAAACATGCGCCAAAAACAGCTCCGCCATCTCCCTGGCTGTGGGCAACCCAGAACAGGGGATGAAATGGGCCATCTTAGAAAACAAATCCACCACCACCAGAATAGTGGTCTTACCATGTGAGCGAGGCAAGTCAGTGATGAAGTCAAGGGAGAGCAGTTTCCAAGGTCCTGAGGGGGTAGGCAGGGGGTGAAGCAAGCCTGTGGGCTTGCCTGAGGGAGCCTTCGCCTGCTGGCATGTTGGGCAGGAGGCAACATAGGTCTTGACATCCCGACGCACACGAGGCCACCAAAAATCCTGCATCACTCTGTACAGGGACTTGGCGATGCCAAAATGCCCAGTAGTGGGGGAGTCGTGGCACTGATGGAGGACCCTCGCAGAGGCGTCTAGAAGGCACATAGACCCAGCCGGAATGGTAAAGCAGGCCACCTCGCAAAGAGAAGGGGGTAGAGTGGGGGGGCAGAGGCTAGCCCCAATTCCTCCACTTTTGTGCGGACAAAAGCATCCTGAGCCTGTTCAGAGTGAATAAGATCCTCCCAAAAGTGAGGCACCGCAGCTGCCACCAGGCTCTGGGGGGAAGAATCAGAGTGGGGGGGATTTCCCTCACCCCCTGGCTGGAGGTCCGGCTTACGAGGAAGAGCATCTGCTTGTAGGTTATTGGAGGCCTTCACATGGCAAATCCTAAGGTGGAACTGGGGGGAAAAAAGCGACCACCTAATCTGCCGCTGGTTTAAGGCACAGGCTGTATGAAGATGTTCCAGGTTGCGATGGGCAGTTCTAACTTCAACTGGGTGCTGTGCCCCCTCGGCACAGAAGATGACGCCAGGTCTCCAAAGCGGACTTGATGGCCAACAGTTCCTTCTCCCAGATGGTATAATTCCTCTCAGACTTGTTCAGCTTCCTGGAGTGGTAGGCGCAGGGATCTGGCTGAAAAAGCACCGCCCCCACCACAAAGTCAGAGGCATCAGTTTGCACTACAAAAGGCTTCCTCGGGTTGGGATGTAACAGGATCGGCTCAGAACTAAAAAGCTTCTTAAGTTCCTCGAAAGCCTGTTGGGCAGATGCCGTCCAATGAAAAGGAGATTTCCTGCCCTTAAGGAGGTCCATGAGAGGAGATGTCAGCCGAGCAAAGCTGGGCAGGAACTTTCTGTAAAAATTAGCAAACCCCAGAAAATGTTGCAAGTCCTTCTTGGTGGATGGAGCTTGCCAGGAGAGGACAGCCTGGACCTTTGCAGGATCCATTCTGATACCGTCAGCTGAGATCATGTAGCCGAGATAGTCCAAAGAGGTTAGGTCAAACACACATTTCTCCAGCTTGGCATAAAGATGGTGCTTGCAGAGGCGCTGGAGGACAGCAGAGATATGGTGCTGATGGGCGTGGGGGTCCTCAGAGAATATAAGTAAATCATCGAGATACACAATGAGGAAAGTGTCCAAATAGTCCCGGAAGATGGCATTCATAAAACCCGAAAATGGGGGGGGGGCGCATGCGAGCCCAAATGGTATCACTAAGTATTCATACGCTCCGTACCAGGTGCCGAAACAGGTCTTCCACTCATCCCCCTCCCAGATGTGAATCAGATTGTAGGTGCCATGCAGGTCCAACTTTGTGAAAATCTTGGCTCGCCCCAGGCGCTCCAGCAACTCTGGTATGAGGGGGAGGGGGTACTTGTCGGGGATCGAGACCGAATTCAACGCTCTAAAGTCATGCACCGGGTGGAGTTCTCCCGATTTTTTGCGCACAAAGATGGTAGGGGCGCAGGTGGGGGAGGAGGAGGGGCGAATGAAGCCACGTCTGAGGTTTGTGTCCAAAAACTCCCGCAGAGCTCAAAGTTCTGGCTACGACATCGAATACAGCCAGCCGGCGGGGATGGTCGCCCCAGGAATGAGGTTAATGGCACAGTCAAAAGGGTGGTGAGGGGGGAGCTGGTCCGCCTCCTTCTAGTCAAAAACATCCCGAAAAGCTGCATACTTCTCTGGGAGGATCACAGTAGCTGAAGAACTGCCAGAAGCAGACGAGGAGGGGGAGGAAAGGGTTAAGGCCTAGGCTGGGACTGGCGCCTCGGTCAGGAGGCAATGCTCCCAGCAGTAGGGAGATGCAAACTCCACTTGCTGAAGCCCCCAAGAAATTTGAGGCTTGGGTAGCTCCCAGCTGTATCGGGGTCTCCTCCACCCCCACTGCAGGTGTGGGGGGTGGGGGAGGGGGCAGGAAACATGGGGGAATGGGAGGAGGGAAATCTTGGCCCCTGGCGCCCCGCCGGGTCTACCGGCACCCATTCAGCCGACTATCTATCTGGAGGCAGGTCTGGATGAGGTCCTCCAAAGCAGACGGGCTAGGCGTGCACGCCAACTCGTCCAAAATCTCATCGTTCAAACCGTCCAAAAACTGAGCCACCAGCGCAGCATCATTCCACTGTAAATCCTGCATCAGCAAATGAAAAGTTGTCGCATAGCTGGAAACTGAGTCCTTGCCCTGCCTGAGGCAGCGAATCTCCCAAGAAGCCATCTGCATGCACAGGGGGTCACCGAAAAATCTGGCCATCGCTGTCATGAAACCTTGATAGTCCCCGAGCAGGGGGTCATTAGCAAGAAGGAGTCCCGAAGCCCATCTAGCTGCCACGCCTGAAAGTAGGTTAATGATAAAGCCCACACGAACCTGTTCTGTCAAGAAATCCTCAGGTTGTAGGCGCATGTACAGCTCCGATTGGGCCCAGAAAATCTGAAAAAGTCCTTTCTCACCAGAAAACTTCTCTGGCAGAGCTACCGGGCACTTGTGGTGGTGGGGAATTGGAGGTGGTGGGGGTTGAACCGCGGCTTGCAGACTCTGTATGGGAGTCGTCAGTTGAGCCACTTGATCACAAAGAGCCTGGTTCTCTTGCTCAAGAGCTTGCACCGCCAAGTCCATGGCAGCCTCCAGAGGCAGTAGGAGCAGAGGAAAAAAAAAGAGGAACGGGGACCAAGCTGTCAGGAGCGCCCTAGCTGCCTCTTGCAGTCCCCTCCAATAGCCAACTCAGGACTCAGACGACGAGGAATCTTTCCAAGGCTTTATTCCTTTATTACTTTATGACTCTTTCAGATACTAATCACTAGCGACTAAGCAAGGAACAGCACTAGGGTAGATAGCAGAGTAGCCTAAGCTCCAGGTAAGGCAGTTGGTCCCTGTTTGAAGGAGAATCACGGGAAGATCCTGAATTTATGGGGTAGGGAGAGATCCTCCCTCTTCCCCTTGGGTCCTCGGGACACGACCGTTGTTTGTGCACCAAACAAGCAGTATGCCTCCTTTCTGCGCCCTCCATCTGTCATCGCTCCCTGCGTCTGCGCCGAGCGTCCAGCAAGCCCCCCTCCCGTGCTGTCTCACTGCCAGGGTCACTATCTATCCCAGGAATGCCGGCAGGAGGAATCTCTGCAGCTGCTGTGCCTGTGAGGGATGAGCGGGCTCCTCTCCCACGGATTGCTGTTCCTCCTCAGAATCAGAACTGCTCTGGGGCTCTATGGGCTCAGTTTCCACCCTTACACCCACTATGGTCCCACTATAGTCTGAATGATTGTCCCCTTCCCCATTCCTGCACCAATGGAAGCTTTTTTCTGATGCAAATAGCAGGAGAGGGCCCTATCCATATCAGGACTACAGTGGGGATCAATGGGTTAAAATCCCCAACCCCTGCAACCAGAGCCCCAATCTGGGACCGACATGTTGTAGTTTTTACATCATCATCAAATACTCTATTTTTGCTACTTTGTTTTTGAGCAGTTAATCATAGCTTGAGCAAACAATAATAGTTCCAAACAAGAACTTCCTTATTATCAGAGCATATACCCTACCTACAGTGCTAGTTCCCAGTAAATGCTGTATAAATAATAGCAGAATGGGTTGTATGACTCAGTGCTGCCACCTTTCAGTTTCTGTAATATCATTATGCTGCTTTCCAATTAAATATGATGTGCTGTTTCATTGAATATGATATTGTGAGGCGCTGCGGGGCACGGGAGGGGCAGCAGGCGCCTCAGTACAGCTTCCTCTGCAGTGGCATTCCATGTCAGGCTTTAAGGATGCAGGCATGAACCGTGGAGCTTTAAGCAGACAGAATGAGAGATGGGACTGTGGTTGTTGCCCGAGAGGCAGGCTGCATCCCAATGTTTTCCCGCAGTAGATGATCAAACACACATGGCAGTTTCTGCTCATAGGTATTCTGTCTGGTGTCAGCCTTCTTTCTTTGTATGAAGCAGTTGCATTGTCAGAAATAGAAACAGTACACCATCTGAAAAAATTAAAAGAGAAAGGATTTAAAGCTCAAAATATGGGTGGTGAGGAGGAGGAGGAGGAGGAGGAAGAGGAGGAGGAGGAGGAGGAGAAGAGGAAGAAGAAGAAGAAGATGACTCCCCCCCCCATTCTAATCTACCCCCTCCCTCCTGTGTTGGAGACAGAGGAAATGAAGGAATTTTAGGTCTCCTTTTTGGCAAGTTTTATTTTCTACTATTTTCTCTCTATAATTTTTCCCAGGCTGTACATTTCTCTTTCATATTTCAGATTTTAGTTTTGAGTCACAGGGTGCCTTTTCACATGGACAAGAAACTGAAGTCTCTCAAATAAACATTTATCAGACTGATTTCTTCTGTTCCCTTCCCCTACACACTCTTTAATCATGCTGACAAAGCTCATGAAGGTTGATGAAAAAAGGAACGTTGGCATAACAGAAAATGAGTGGGATCTGAAGAGCTTCTTAGAAGAGCACAAGGGTGAGATAGAAGCCTTATCTGGAAAGAAAGAAAGAAAGAAAGAAAGAAGGAAGGAAGGAAGGAAGGAAGGAAAGAAAGAAAGAGCAATCTATTCAGAAGGATTGCTAAAAAACAAACAAACAAACCTAAAATGAGTACATTTGATAAAATAACCTATCTCATGTTTGATCACAATATTAGCATTTAAGCATTTCAGGGATGCAGTTGAACCATGGCAAAAATGGATATTTGAGTGCTACACCTCTATTAATACGAGCAAGAAAAAAAGTCAATTTTCTGCTGTAGAGGCCAACAGCAAAGTGAAGACAAGCAAAGGAAGAACAAATGGTGAGAGAGATCCTCAGCAATGTTACCCTGACATATGCAAAGATTTGGCACATAAGGGATTTTTCTAAACCTATGATCTTGGATGGCATAATACCTTTGAAGAGTAAATGCTTTTCTGAGGAGGAATCTTTTAAATCTATTTTTATTTACTTATTTTTGCTGCTGCTGTTGTGGCCATAAACCCTGCTTTAACACCAGTAATGTGATAGGCTCTTAACAGATTACATACATGATGTGGTTACAGCCCAGAGGATGTGCAGTCTGGATTTGGCAGGCAAAAACGTGAGAAAGACCAGGGAATGGTATGAGGGCATGTGATGCTGATATATTGTTAGCATTGTGCAGGTGTCTTAGCATGGTCAGGGCCTGGAGGGGAGATTTCTGGGAGCCCCATATATGCCGCTTTGTACTTCCCAAAGGTTAGGTTTGGTAAAGGTTAATTTAGACACCAAGGATTGGTGAATATATATCACAGTTATGGTAGAATCAGATTGCAATAGGGATGTGTTGTGCACTGAAGCGTCCAGAGTTTAGCACCAAATCTGATCTTTTTCTGAATTTCTGCTCTAGATTCTAGATTTGTCCAGCACATGCTCTGCTGTGATGTATAATAGGAATAAATGTGTGTTGTTGTTGCTTTTAACTAACTGCAAATATTAAAAGTCGTCTATAGAAAATCCTGATAAAGCCAACAATGCTGAATCATAACAGATTTGCTTACTGGAATCTGTAGTAAGTGAAATATGTGATCTGACATGGATCAATATGAATTTGTCATCTGAAGTGCTAATGCAAAGACACAAGGCCAAGTGCAAAGGCACAGAATTTAAGTAAGAAAAAAATTAAGCTTTGCTTAGCAGAGATTAATGACTTATGGGGTGGGGGTGTCTACTTGAAATGGGTTACAGTGAAAAATAGGAGGTAAAACAGGAACTGGGAAGCATCTAGTTCAGGTTGAATCATCCCTAGGGGAAGAAGATGAAAATGTTTCTGGTTGCCCAAATGGAGCTGGGGAGAAAATAGGTCATGAGCATATGGTGAAACATGATAGCCAGTCAAAGAGGCCTAAATACCATAACAGAAGGTGCACATGCCAGAGACATGGAGAGGGACATCATGTATAGGTGTTTCTGTGCTAATGCCAGAAGCCTCTGATCCAAAATGGGAGAGTTAGAGTGCCTGGCTTTAAAGGAGAACCTAGATATAGTGAGCATAACCCAAACCCGGTGGAATATAGTGAACTGGTGGGATATGGTCATCTCTGGATATAAACTCTATAGGAAGCCCAGGGAAGGGCATATTGGAGGAGGGGTTGCTCTCTGTACATCACAGAGTGGGTGACAATACTGGACTCCAAAAGTAATTTAGTACTAGGAATATTCTATCATCCCCTAGACAGTTCAGGGTGATCTCGAGATGGAAAATGAAATCAGGGAGGCCTCCAAATGAGGAAGTGTTGTAATAATGGGTGAATTCAACTAACCCCATGTTGACTGGATAAATGCAGGTTCCAGAGGTTAAGTTTCTCGATGCCCTAAAAACTGTGCCCTAGAACAGTTGGTCATGGGACCTACCTGAAGGGAGATGACTCTAAGTGGTGCTGCTCAGGACCTAGTTTGAGATGTTTTGTTGAACCAATTGGAAGCAGAGACTACAGTGCTATCAGATTTAATATGTCTTTACATGGAAAATTGCCCAGGAAGTCCACCATAGTCACATTTGACTTCAAAAGAGGAAACTTCTCTAAGATGAAGGAACTGATAAAAAGGAAGTTGAAAGGGGGACTCAAGAGAGTTAACTCCCTTGAAGATGCTTGGAGGTTACTCAAAACTATTACGTTAGAAGCTCACCTAGAATGTATACCACAGGTTAGGAAAAGTAGCACCAGTTCCAAGAGGTCACCAGCATGCTTAACTAGCAGTGTCAAAGAAGCTATCAGAGACAACAAAGCTTCCTTCAGAAAATTGATGTCTTGCCCAAATGAGGACAACAAAAGGGAGCACAAACTTGCACAAAGAGAGCTGCAAAAAAAGCATTTTGAGGAGCATATCACTAACAACATCAAGGCCAACTATAAAGAATTCTTTAAATATGATTAAAGGCAGCCACCGGTGTGATCACATCACTCTGGTGCTGAAGAAGTTGCACCAGTTGTTTTCCAGGCCAAATTCAAGGTGTTGGTTTTGACCTTTAAAACCCTATATGGTTCTGGCCCAGCCTATCTCAAGGAGCACCTCCAGCAACACCAGACAAGCTGCTCAACAAGATCAGCCTTGGATGGCCTTCTCTCTGTTCCATCAGCCAGGACAGCTAGGCTTGTGAGGACAAGGGAGAGGGCCTTCTCTGTGGTGGCCCCCACTCTGTGGAACTCCCTCCCTAGGGAACTCTATCATGCCTCCTCTTTAATGAGCTTCCACTACGCATTAAAACATGGTTGTTCAGGCAGGCATTTGGGGTAGGTTAGGGTATTTTTAGAAATACGATGTTTTAATGTGTAATTTTATTGTTTTAAACTGTTGTATTATTGTACATTGCCCAGAGTGACCAGGTGACTGGCCAGATAGGCAATTAAGAAATTTAATTAAATAAATAAATAAATAAATAAAATATATTAGAAGCAGGAAACCAGCTAAGGAGGCAGTTGGCCCACTGGATGACAATGGAGTTAAAGGTGTACTAAAGGAGGATGAGGAGACTGCAGAGAAGCTGAATGAATTCTTTTATCTGTCTTCACTGCTGCAGCTATAGGACAGATACCTGAGCCTGAACTGATGTTTTCAGGAAGGGAGTCTGAGGAACTGAGGCGAGGTTCTCAACCTTATTGTCAGGAAGTCACCCCTGCTGCCTTCTGAAATCCTCAGGTAGCCAGAATCAACACGCAGACAATAGGGCTCTTTTCCAAGGCTTTATTTCCATTCAACCTAATGATGCTTACAGATGCTAATTGCTTGCTCCTAAGAGTGAGACTTAAGAGAGCTGCCTACTCAGGTGTTCTAGCCTTAGGAATCAGTTGATCTCCATTTGGAGGGTAAGGCGGGAAACCTCTGAACTTATGGGCTAGGAGGAGAGAGTCTACCCCTTTCCCGTGGGGCACCGGGCCCCGCTGTTGCCATCGCGCCAAGTGGGCTAAGCACCTCCTCTCAGTGCCCGCCATCTCCCGCTTGACGCTGCGCCAGCACCTAGAGTCCAGAAACTGCTGTTGTGCCTCCCTCTCCCTGCCAGGGTCACTATCACTCTCAGGAATGTGTACCGGGAGGGGCTGTCGCCAGGCTGCGCCTCTGAACAGCACACAGGTTCCTCTCCCATGGTTTCTATCTCTTCCTCAAAATCAGAACTGCTTTGGGGCTCTCTGGGCTCCGATCCAACCCTGACACTTACTGACAAATTGAAAGTTAATAAGTCACCGGGCCAGACGTATCCATCTTAGAGTTCTTAAAAAACTAAAATGTAAAATTGCTGATCTTCTAACAAAAATATGTACAATGTCCCTAAGATCAGCCTCTATACCAGAGGATTGGAAGATGGCCAATGTAACACCTATTTTCAAAAAGGGATCCGGGGGGGGGGCGGGATCCGGGAAACTACAGGCCGGCTAGCTTAACATCTGTTCCAGGTAAATTGGTTGAAGGCATTGTTAAAGATAAAATTAGTAAGCATATAGATGGACAAGCCCTGCTGAAAAAGAATCAACATGGCTTCCACAAAGATAAGTTATGTCTCACTAACCTTTTAGAGTTCTTTGAGAGTGTCAATAAACATGTAGACAGGGGTGATCCAGTTGACATTGTTTACTTGGACTTCCAAAAAGCTTTCAACAAAGTCCCTCACCAAAGACTCCTGAGCAAACTTAGCAGTCATGCAATAAGAGGAGAGATACTCTTATGGATCAGTAACTGGTTAAAGAACAAAGAGAAGGAATAAATGGTAAATTTTCCCAAGTGAGGGATGCAAAAAGTGAGGTCCCACAGGGATATGTATTGGGACTAGTGCTTTTCAACTTATTCATAAATGATTTGGAATTAGGAGTGAGCAGTGAAGTGGCCAAATTTGCTGATGACACCAAATTATTTAGGTTGGTGAAAACAAAAAGGGACTGTGAAGAGCTCCAAAAAGGATGCTCCAAATGGGCATCCTTTTTTTGGAGTTTTTTCTCCCAAACTGGGAGAATGGGCATCAAAATGGCAAATGTGGTTCAATGTAAGCAAGTTTAAAATGATGCACGTTGGGGTTGGGGGGAAATCCCAACTTACAAAATCATAGTAGGGCTGGAAGGGGCCTATAAGACCATTGAGTCCAACCCCCCGCTCAGTGCAGGAATCCAAGTCAAAGCATCCCTGACAAGTGGCTATCCAGCTTCATCTTGAATGCCTCCAGCATGGGAGAGCCCACCACCTCCCTAGGTAATTGGTTCCATTGTCACATTGCTCTAACAGTCAGGAAGTTTTTCCTGATGTTCAGCCGGGATCTGGCTTCCTGTCACTTGAGCCCATTATTCCTAGGGATGGTGGAGAATTTCTCCCCGAAACTTCGGGGGGCCGAGCGCCAACGTGTTCGGCCCCCGAAGAAGTTTCAGGGAGAAATTCTCCGCCCCCCCGCCCCCCCCGGGATGGGACTTACCTTTCCCGAATGTCCCTCCCGGCGGCGGTTCGTCGGGTCTTCGTCAGGGGCGGGGGCGGCAGCCGGTCTTTCGACCGGCTGCCACCGCCGCCATTCCAAGAAAAGTAAAAAAAAAAAAAAACCGCCCCCGTGATAGGCTACGTGATGATTAACGTAGCCTATCACGGCTAGATTTGCAAAGGTAGCCGTGATAGGCTACGTAAATCGTCACGTAGCCTATCACGGGTGACTTTAAAAAAAAAAAGCGCATATGGCTAATGGTGGCCCCCATAGGGAGCCGCCATTCGCGTTCCTTATTTGGTCGCTGTAGTCTACGTAAAGATTACGTAGACTACGGCGAAAATAAGGGCAACGCTATTTGCGTTGCCCTTATTTTCGCCGTAGTCTACGTAAAGATTTACGTAGACTACAGCGATCAAATAAGGAACGCGAATGGCGGCTCCCTATGGGGGCCGCCATTTGCGTACGCACTTTTTTTTTTTTTAAAGTCACCCGTGATAGGCTACGTGACGATTTACGTAGCCTATCACGGCTGACTTTGCAGATCTAGCCGTGATAGGCTACATTAATTGTCACGTAGCCTATCACGGGGGCGTTGTTTTTTTTTTAACTTTTTATTTCGCGGCCGGGCGAGGCGGGAAGCCTCCCCCCCGGCCTGAATTTCGGCCGGGCGAGGCGGGAAGCCTCCCCCCTGGCCTGAACTTCGGGGGGAGAGCAGCGAAGCGCCTCCCCCCCACCGTGAAAAGCTGCGAGACCAGGTAAGTGGCTTTCGTGCACTCCTAATTATTCCATGTCCTGCACTCTGGGATGATCGAGAAGAGATCCTGGCCTTCCTCTCTGTGACAATCTTTCAAGTACTTGAAGAGCGCTATCATATCTCCCCTCAGTCTTCTCTTCTCAAGGCTAAACATGCCCAGTTCTTTCAGTCTCTCCTCATAGGACTTTGTTTCCAGTCCCCTGATCGTCTTTGTTACCCTCCTCTGAACCCTCTCCAGCTTGTCTGCCTCCTCCTTCAAGTGTGGTGCCCAGAACTGGACACAGTACTCCAGATGAGGCCTAACCAGTGCTGAGTAGAGGGGAACTAGTACTTCCAGGGATTTGGAAGCTATGCTTCTATTAATGCAGCCCCAAATAGCATTTGCCTGTTTTGCAGCCACATCACATTGTTAGCTCATATTCAGCTTGTGATCTACCACAATTCCAAGATACTTCTCGCTTGTAGTGTTGTTGAGCCACGTATCCCCCATCTTGTAACTGTGCATTTGGTTTCTTTTTCCTAGGTGCAGAACTTGGCATTGATCCCTATTAAATGTCATTCTGTTGTTTTCTGCCCAGCACTCTAGTCTATCAAGATCACTTTGAATTTTGTTTCAGTTTTCCAAGGTATTAGCTGTCCCACCCAAATTTGTGTCATCTGCAGATTTTATCAGCATTCCCTGCACCTCCTCCTCCAAGTCATTAATAAAAATGTTGAAGAGCACTGGGCCCAAGACTGAGCCCTGAAGTACCCCGCTCATTACATCTCCCCAGTTTGAGAAGATCCCATTGATAAGCACTCATTGAGTCCGATTCTGTAGCCAAGTGTGGATCCATCTGATCATTGTTTCATCAAGCCCACTTTGAGGTAGTTTGCTCATCAGGAGATCATGGGGCACTTTGTCAAAAGCTTTGCTGAAGTCGAGGTATATTATGTCCACAGCATTCCCACAGTCCACAAGGGAGGTGACCTGATCAAAAAATGAGATCAGATTCATCTGGCAGGTTTTGTTCTTGACAAATCCATGTTGGCTTCGAGTAATCACTGCATTGTCTTCAAGGTGCTTCCAGATGGATTGCTTTATCATCTGCTCCAGAATTTTCCCAGGGATTGATGTCAGACTGACTGGTCTGTAGTTCCCAGGTTCCTCCTTTTTACCCTTTTTGAAGATAGGGACAACATTAGCCCTCCTCCAGTCATCTGGCACTTCCCCGGTCCTCCATGATTTCTCAAAGAGAATAGACAGCGGTTCTGAGAGTTCTTCTGCCAGTTCCTTTATTACTCTAGGATGCAGTTCATCTGGCCCTGGAGATTTGAACTCATTCAAAGTAATTAGGTGTCCCTTCCCCATATGCCTATCGATCTCAAGTTGCAAACCTGCCCCTTCAGCCTGTACTTTGCCTTTGCCAGGGGGTCATAGATCCTCTTTTGGGAGAAGACTGAGCCAAAGTAGGAACTGAGCACTTCTGCCTTTTCTTTGTCATCTGTTATCATTTTGCCATCCTTATTTAATAGTTGAATCGCTATTTCTTTCCTCTGTCTTTTACTATGCATGTATCTGAAGCCTTTTTGTTGTTTTTAGCATCCCTCGCTCACCTCAGCTCATTCTCAGCTTTAGCCGTCCTGACACCATCCCTGCAATTCTGTGCTACCTGCCTGTACTCTTCCTTGGTTGCTTGTCCTTCCTTCCACTTCCTATATGTACGCTTTTTTGTTTTCAGGTCATCTCTAAGCTTTTTGTGAAGCCACATTGGCTTCTTCTGTTGTCTTCCACCTTTTCTTCTTGTTGGAATTGTGCATTTAGAATATCCTTTTTTAAAATCTCCCACCCATCTTGGACTCCTTTTCTCATTAGAGTCGCTTCCCATGGGACCTTACTTATCATTGTTCTGAGTTTATTAAAATCAGCTTTCCTAAAATCCAGGGTACGCGTTTGACTACACACGGCTTTTGCTTCCTTTAGAACCAAGGACTCAAGTATAACATGGTCACTTTCCACCAGAGTTCCTGTAAGTACTACTTTATCCACTAAGTCATCTCTGTTGGTTAGGAGCAAGTCAAGGACAGCCGATCCTCTAGTTCCTTCCTCTACTTTCTGTAGGAGGAAGTTATCCGCAACACGTCAGGAATTTCTTGGAGGGGCCATGTATACACCGATGTGATGTGATCTGAGATAGGAGTGACTGATCAAGAAAGAGACCTTAGTCTTGTGGTGGACAGGTCAATGAAAATGTTGACCTAGTGTGCAGCTGCTGCAAAAAAGGAAAATTCCATGTTAGGCATAATTAGGAAAGGAATTGAAAATAAAACTGTCAAAATAATACTCCCCTTATTTGTAGATCATACAAATCTATGGTGTGACCACACTCAGAATGCTGTGTTTTCATTTTTAGTTGCCCTTTTCTGAACTTTTTCCAACTCTACAATTTCCTTTTTTAGGTGTGGTGACCAGAACTAAAGGATATCGTAGAGTTGGAAAAAGTTCAAAAAAAGGGCAACTGAAATGATCAAGAGGCTGGAGCAACTCCCCTAGGAGGAAAGATTACAACATCTGGGACTTCGAAAAAAGGCAAGTAAGAAGAGACATGATAGAGGTGTACAAAATTATGCAAGTTGTCGAGAAAGTGAATAAGGAGACATTTTTCTCATCTCTCATAATACTAGAACCCAAGATCATCCCATGAAGCTGACTGGTGGAAGATTCAGGACAGATAAAAAGAGGTACTTCTTCACACAGGACATAATTAAACAATGGAATTCATTTCCAGAAGATGTAGTGATGGCCACCAATTTGGATGGCTTTAAAAGTGGATTGGACATGTCAATGGCTACTAATCCTGATGGCTATATGCTACCTCCAGGATCAGAGGCAATATGCCTATGTACACCAGTTTCTGAGGAACATGGGTGGGAGGGTGCTGTTTCACTCATGTCCTGCTTATGGGTTTCCCATGGGCAGCTGGTTGGCCACTGTATCAACAGAATGCTGGACTCGATGGACCCTTGGTCTGATCCAGCATGGTTCTTCTTGTGTTTTTAATAGGACTTAATTTAGACAAATATTGGATACAACCCACAGTCTTGCGATAGGCCGCAAATGACAACTATATTTGAGATGGCAAAGTCACAATGAGATCATCTTCTAAACTAGTTCCCTCGTCCCTATGATGAGTCAATGTTTAAACACAAAACATTCCCTTTCATAAAATTTCAAAAGATGTTTACTCAACAATACTTCTTGTGAAATGCAGACAAATGTTGTCTCATAGTAGAAAAGCTTGTGTCCGTGTGTGTTTGTGTGTGAAACTTGGATACATATAAGTCCCCCACAAAAGCATTCATGTACATGAGCCTATATAAAACTAGAGAAGAAGAATAGATATTGCTACACTGATTGATGCTGCTAGAAAGCAAATTTTTCACATAGGAATAGATTCTGTGGTTAGTGCAGATGCAGTATAAAAGTGACCCATACTGCATCCATTTTCATAAAACCCTTACATCTAAGAATATGGTCTAGAAAAGAATGTCTTCTTTGGAATCAGTTTTGTTCATCTTAACCTACGCTATAGGCATCAAAAAGAAAAATCTGTTGTGGTGTTTTTACTGGGAAAATGTTTGTGAGAAACAATTAGTTTTTTTTTCTAATCTCTAGGTAAAAAAATCACAATTTTTACACATAAACTGTTAAATTATGGAAAACCTTTGATCATCTTTAAGTCATTTCATTTCTTGCAACCTGTTAAATAATTCAGCTGTGCATCGGGTTTAGTGCAATTGTGCAGATAAGGAGGATTTTTTTTTTTTAGAAAAAGAAATCTCTATCATTTATTATTCATTCAAATCCTAAAGCTTTAAATTCTGCAACAGTTTATTTTCAGTCAAATTGCATTTCATAATGGTGGCTGTAGCTCTAGCTATACATTTTCTGTTTGAGCTGCTGTTTAATTCAGATATTCAGTAAAAAGACAATTCAAAACCTAGGAGGAATCAATAACCACCCACAGAATCATGTTTGTGTTTATGGTAGAAATGCTCTAAAGGCACAATCCTATGCATTGCTTGGCCTTTCTCTGATGTTAGTGATGACCAGAAAGTAGGGCTGTGCACCACTTCGGTTCGAAGTCCAAATAATGAGGCAAAGGGGGCTGATTTGGAGATGCCTCAGCATGATATAAGATGGATCAGAACAGCACCAAGGCATCTCAAAGCGAAACAGCTCATCAACGAGGTGCCTCATCCACCTCAGAGATTCGTAGCTCTTTTGATGCCTTCTGAGCAGCCCAGATAGGCTGGCTCCAAATGTTTCAACTTGAGAGAGATCAGGGAGGGGGAAAAGAGGAGGAGGGAGTGCGGAAGGGGAAAGGAGGAAGAAGAGGAGGAGGGAGTGAGGAAGGGGAAAGGAGGAAGAAGAGGAGGAGGGAGGGAATTTTGGCAAATGGCAACTGTAGTTGCCAAATTAGGGCTGAATGTAAACCAGCAGTCTCCAATCGGTGACAGTGGTGGAAGAGGGGGGAATACTGGAGAAAAATGGCTGTGTTTGCTCATTCTGGTGGTGTTACTGGAGAGGGTTCTGTCTGAACTTATTTGGCTAGAGAGGTATGTGTGTGTGCGCGCGTGTGCTTGCACTGCTTTTCTTCCTTCCCAATTCAACTATTCTCCTTCTTTCTTTTATAGATTCTTTATTTAAAGAACCAAACATTTAGTACTTCATTCGAGTTTCCTTCCTGATCTTCGTCTCCCCTCATCCCACCCTCCCCTAATAGGTTTTACCTTTCATTCTTCTTTTTTGTTCATTTAAAAATCTAGAAAATTTTACTTTACTTGCCTTGCCTTGCCTTGTTCTGTAGCTTCCCCCCACACCATTCTCGATTATCTCTCAACCATTCATTTGCCCTTTAATTCTGTCTAGATGTCTATCTTCTATCCATCCACCCACCCACCCACCATCTATCTATCTTTTCCTGTCCTTGTTCTTGGCTCCCCTCCCTCCCCCCCACTGCCATTCTTGATTCCTGTATTCCTTCCCTTCCCATTTTTTATCTCTATCTTTTCTTAAATAAATAAATAAGTACCCTTTTCTCTTCTGTTTGGGTTATAGTCCTCACCCTCTCATTGATTGTAGGTATCAATAAAAAAAAACACACAAACAATTAGTGTTTGCTTTTCTTTTGCTTGTGTGTGTGTGCTTCTGATGTGGACAAGCAAAAAACAGTGGGCAAAGCACTACACACATACTAACATCTATTATTTAAATAATATAATACTACACTGTGTTGCAAAGCAAGCCAACCCAATATGAGGCATCTTCAAGGTCTTGTTGGCAGGGGCAGAGGTGGGAGAGGTGCCACTGCTGGTAGGCAAGCTACCTCTGCCCCAGTCCGGATAGTACATCCGGGTGTAGTAGGGCAGCAGAATGCAGAGTCAATTGCAGTGCCGGAGGACACTGTTTGAGGAGGCTGGTGATGGCAGTAGTAGTAGTAGTAGAAGGAGCAGCATCTCCTTCTGTAGTGGAAGAGGGGAGCCTGCTGAGGGACATTACATCAGAGGTGTCTGATGTCCTCAGCGTGGTGGAGGGTGAAGAGGAGGAGATCCTCCAGAGTGTGGGGGAGGATGAGCAGCAGGCAAAGGCTCTAGTCTGACTCCTCTTCCATTGTTTGCCCTGCTTGTGTGGTGACCCCCAAGACTCAAGTCAGGCAGTCTCTGTCTCCACAGAAACATCAGGGCAGCATCGTATGGGACCACTTTGAGGTGGGAGTGGATCCCAGCACTGCTGTCTGTCACCACTATAAGGTGTCTCTGGGCAGGGGGAAACAGCAGGGCACTAGACCACCAGCAGCCTGCTCCTGCATGTAAGGAGACAGTACCAATCAGTCTTGCTCGGGGAAGAGGCCTCCACATCCCAGCAGGCAGGCAGTAGGGCCAAGTAGAAGGCTGGTAGTGCCAGAACTCCTGCAAGTTCTCTGTCTCTCACCCCCAAGAGGCTTAGGCAGGCTACTATGGAGGAGATGGAGTGGGGGAAGTATGGGTCCCCAAGGTGGAGGTTTCCAGCACCTGACCAGATCAACACTGCATATATAAATATAAACTGGATAATGATGTGCACTTTGCTACACTCTCACTTCCTTCAGTTCACTTGCATCATTTCTTTTATTAAAAACTGTCTGAAATTTGGCAGATGTGGTGTGGCTAAAAGAAATTGTATTATTAAAATATGAAATAAATATAAAATATTCATTTTGTGTGTGCTAAAAAAAAAAAAAGGATATTACTACAAAACCTACTCTGCCAGCTTGCCTGGGAGAGAGGTTATTTGCACTTCAGAGAAACCTACAGCAGAGATTAGGGACAGCAACCTCCTCCACTCTCTGATTATTATCCCTTCTGAGTTTGGTTTGAGTTTCTGAGAACTGCACATTCTACCTGTGCCTATCACAACTACTGGGCCAAACTGTCTGAAATTTGGCACCAAATTTCATGCACCTCTGTGCAACCAGTGAAAAATTATAGCTCTTTGCTCTGAAAAAATCAAATTTCCTTGAAAGAATAAAATTTCACCTGCGCCTAGCACAAAACTACTGGGCCAAACTGTCTGAAATTGGGCACATGGGATCCCCTCCATGGGGTTGTCAATTCCCCATATTTCATGCATCTCTATGCAAGCAGTGAAAAGTTATAGCTCTTTTGCTTTGAGAGTTTTTATGGAAAAATCAAATTTTACCTGCATCTAGCACAAAAACTACTGGGACAAACTGTCTGAAATTTGGCAGGTGGACTTCCCTCCATGGGGGCTGAGAGCTTCCCACATTTCATGTATATATCATGAAAACTGAAAAAGTTATGGCCGTTTGTGTTTTCCAATGCAAGTCAATGGGAAAATGCCAAAAACAAGTGATTCGGCTATCTGAATCTTGCTTCAGACTGGGATCTGAGTCAAACCAGATGGGGTCCGAATCAGCATCCAAAGTGAAGTGGGGGGTCTGTGCACAGCCCTACCAGAAAGTATTATTCTCCAAACTTAACGGGATCCTTTTAAGACCCACATTACCATCCTATCATCCCTGGAAGGGCATCCCAGGGGCCATAGAATGTTTTGGTTCTCCCCCTCCAAGGGTGGAGAGAAATGTCCACTCTCAGAGGTGGAAACCCATTTTCAGAAATCCCCTCCCAGCCACTACAGAAACTTCCACCTCTCTGATGTCTGAGCTGTGACATTGGTAGAGGCAAAACGGAAGAATTCTGTGGGCATGTCAGGGATGGATTGGAAGAAACATGAAATTGCTGGAGTACAGTTCATCAAGAGATTCAACCCTATTTCTTGTGGTTTGAATAAGGACACTACATATGTTAATTGGCTCACCAGTGCAATGTCTGTGTTATCACCCAACAAAGTTTTATGAATGTCAACTATTAAGGTAATCATCATTGTAACTTTTGCATTTCAGTTCCCTCTGATAACATAGTTTACATCTCCCCTCTCCCCCAACATGTGTATGTAGATCTGTCAATGTGAAGTTAACATTTCATGCATCTGATGAAGTGGACAGTGTCCATGAAAGCTTATGCCAGAAAAAAAAAAGTTAGTCTTTAAGGTGCCACAAGATTCTTTGTTGTTTTTGCATTAATGTAGTTGACTTTCTCCAGCAACTGAGAAATGCCAGCGAAATGCTTTGCCCCATTTTTATTAAGAAAAGGCAGAGGAACTAGAGACCAAATTGCCAATATCCACTGGATAATGGAGAAAGCCAGGGAGTTTCAGAAAAACATCTATTTCTGTTTTATTGACTGTGTGGCAAGTTCTTGGTGGTATGGGGATACCAAATCATCTTGTCTGCCTCCTGAGGACTCTGCATAATGACCAAGTAGCAACGGTAAGAACAGACCACGGAACAACGGACTGGTTTAAGATTGGGAAAGGAGTACGGCAGGGTTGTATACTCTCACCCTACCTATTCAGCCTGTATGCAGAACACATCATATGACATGCTGGGCTTCATGAATCCAAGGCTGGAGTTAAAATCACTGGGAGAAACATTAACATATCTCAGATATGCAGATGATATCACTTTGATGACTGAAAGCAAGGAGGAGCTGAGGAACCTTATGATGAAGGTGAAAGAAGAAAGTGCAAAAGCTGGGTTGCAGTTAAACCTCAAAAAAACCCCAAGATTATGGCAACCAGCTTGATTGAGAACTGGCAAATAGAGGGAGAAAACATGGAGTCAGTGACAGACTTTGTATTTCTAGGTGCAAAGATTACTGCAGACGCTGACTGCAGCCAGGAAATCAGAAGACGTTTACTTCTTGGGAGGAGAGCAATGACAAATCTTGATAAAATAGTTAAGAGCAGAGACATCATACTGGCAACAAAGGTCCGCAACTTATATGCAGAGTACATCATGAGAAATGCCGGGTTGGATGAATCAGAGGTCGGAATTAAGATTGCCGGGAGAATTATCAACAACCTCCGATATGCAGACGATACCACCCTAATGGCAGAAAGCGAAGAGGATCTCAAGAGCCTCTTGTTGAGGGTGAAAGAGGAGAGTGCAAAAGCTGGTTTGAAACTCAACATTAAAAAAACTAAGATCATGTCATCTGGCCCTATCACTTCCTGGCATATAGAAGGGGAAGAAATGGAAGCAGTGACAGATTTTACTTTCTTGGGCTCCAAGATCACCGCAGACGGTGACTGTAGCCATGAAATTAAAAGACGCTTGCTCCTTGGGAGGAAAGCTATGGCAAACCTAGACAGCATAGTAAGAAGCAGAGACATCACCTTGCCGACAAAGGTCTGTCTAATCAAAGCTATGGTTTTCCCAGTAGTAATGTATGGCTGTGAGAGCTGGACTATAAGGAAGGCTGAGCGCCGAAGAATTGATGCTTTCGAACTGTGGTGCTGGAGAAGACTCTTACGAGTCCCCTGGACTGCAAGGAGGTCAAATCAGTCCATCCTAAAGGAAATCAACCCTGAGTGCTCATTGGAAGGACAGATAATGAAGCTGAAGCTCCAATATTTTGGCCACCTAATGCGAAGAGAAAACTCCCTGGAAAAGACCCTGATGCTGGGAAAGACTGAAGGCAAAAGGAGAAGGGGACAGCAGAGGATGAGATGGCTAGATAGCATCACGGATGCAATGAATATGAACTTGAGCACGCTCCGGGAGAGAGCGCAGGACAGGAAGGCCTGGCGTGCTATGGTCCATGGGGTCACGAAGAGTCGGACACGACTGAACGACTGAACAACAACAACAATTCCCCATAGTAACCTATGGCTGTGAGAGCTGGACCATAAGGAAGGCTGAGCGAAGGAAGATAGATGCTTTTGAACTGTGGCGTTGGAGGAAAATTCTGAGAGTGCCTTGGACTGCAAGAAGATCAAACCAGTCCATACTCCAGGAAATAAAGCCAGACTGCTCACTTGAGGGAATGATCTTAAAGGCAAAACTGAAGTACTTTGGCCACATAATGAGAAGACAGGATACGCTGGAGAAGATGCTGATGCTGGGAAAAGTGGAAGGCAAAAGGAAGAGAGGCCAACCAAGGGCAGGATGGATGGATGATATTCTGGAGGTGATGGACTTGACCCTGGGGGAGCTGGGGGTGGCGACGGCCGACAGGAAGCTCTGGCTTGGGCTGGTCCATGAAGTCATGAAGAAGCGACTGAACGAAGAAACAACAACAACAACAATTTTTTTAAACAGACTGGAGAGGTGTTGCAGTAGAAGATATTCCTAAATAGCTGACAGAAGTTTATGTAGCACACTGTATGTTTTAAATATCTGTGGCCAGTTTAAGATTGAGATGAATTCCAGAAGGTAGCCATGTTTGTCTGTTGCAGCAAAATGAGTCTTGCAGCACCTTAAGGAATCCATCTACAGAGTTTAGCAGATGCTTCTAGCTATGAAACGTTTTCTGTCCTAAAATACACGTTCTTTATATGTTAATGCATCCCACCCACCAAGTTCCCACTGACATATTTAAAAGCAGATTCCTTTCTTTTGTTTTCTGGGGTGAAAGATGCTACCCTGTAAGCAGCAAGAAATTACTTTGCACGATGGAATGAGCGCTACACAGTGAAATAGCAGCCACAGTTTATGATTATAAACAATGGAAACGACAGTCACAATATTTCTGAATCAAACTGTTTAGCCCTTCTGCTGGCTTTTACAGAAGAATTTACTCCCCAAATTCTAATTTATATTTTCCCTTCATTTGATTTCCTATCTGCAGCACTCCTCGTTATGCATGCTGTCAGATTAGAGGGTTTAGAAAAAGCAATAGGTTACCAAATTACCAGTATCAATATTTCTACTTATTTATTTTTAGTACTTTTTAACTGCATTCCCTGCCACATAGCGGGCACCCATAGATAGTATGACATGGTAAAACAAACAAAAACAGAATACAACAAAATACACTGAAACACCAGCTCTTAAAAAAATAATTAAAGTCTCCGCTCAAACAGGTGTCCAGAATATCAGGGGAAAGAAACATTTAGGTCAATTAGGTACAGTTGCCCTCAGCCAGCCATAAAGGCCTTTCTAATAAGCCACATTTTAGCTAGTCAGTAGCACACCATCAGCAAGGCAGCTTTTAATGGGAACACATCTCAAAATGTAGGGGCCACCACCAAAAAGGTGCAACTCCACACAGTTCTCACTTCTGTGAAAGCAAGGTTACAGAATACAGCCTCCCCTGCACTACTGAGAAAGGAAGGAATAGGAAGGAAGGCTCCCCAAGATATGCAGGCCTCAAACTATAAAAGTCTTTAAAAGCAATCATCAGCACTTTGAATTGGACCCAGGCCAGAAGGATACTGGCAGCTGGTGTGGCTAGGCCTAAATGGATGTGATATGTTCCCTGCCTCCTTGTGAAAAAGTGAGCTGCAGCATCCTGCACTAAATGCAGATTCTGAACTAAATGTTAATGCCTTAAAATGACCTAACATTCATGCCTCAAAATTCATCACCAAGACTTCATTAAAAAAAATAGTTTCCTGAAAGTCAGATTCCAAATTCTAAAAGGCATGACCAGGACAAAATGCAGCACTTTCATCCCCATTCATTCAAATAGAATTATTCCATTTTAAGTGGGACCTTGAAAGTGGTAACATTGGCTGGATTGTTTCCTGTGTTTGAAACTTTTAAAAATTCAAAGATGTAAATCTGAATTCGGAAATGTTGTCAAATGTTGTGTTTGTTTAAAAAAAAAATCAATTTTAGTTTATACTTCCTTTTTTTCTTCACAATATCACAGCCTTGCATGTAGCACAGTGTGTCCCAAATTATGAACCAGGAAAAAATATATTACACTCTCTCTCTCTCTCTCTCTCTCTCTCTCTCAGAAACAGCCTTCTTGATGGAGGGACCCCGTTTGTGGAATACCCTTCCCAGGGAGACCCACATAGCACCAACATTGTTAACCTTTTGGTGCCAGACAAAGCTGTTTTTATTCTCCCAAGTGTTTTAATCTATTTTAAACCTATAAAAATTGTTTAATTAAGTAAGTAAATAAAAATAACTAAATAACTAAATAACTAGTTTGTCATTTTGGAGCTCTGCACAGTTCACAAGTTAAAGATTAATAACATACTGCACTTCAAATAAGCAACTATAGCTTGGAACCTGTTGTGGCTGTAAAAGGTATACTTGTGGATATTGTTTCATTATCCTGGTTTGTTGGGTTGGGTGCTGTTTTTATTCTTTCATTGTATTTTTTTCATTGTGTTTTAAATATATTTGTTTTACGATTGTTTAAACTATGTTTTTATTTTAGATTTTGGTTCTTATTGTTGTTACCTGCCTCAAGCACCATTTTCTGGTAGAAAGGTGGGATATAAATCAAATAAATATGCCAATTAGTGATTTGTGGTTACTTGTTGTTTTTAGGCCCTTGTGAAGGAAGTAAATTGCTTTAGGTGCCTTTAAAAAAAAAAAAACACTTGCCAGAAATTCACTATACAGGGAACAGTAATATTATTCTCACAGGACTTTATCCAAGGCCCCAAATCTGCATTTGTTATATATAGGTAAATGCATGACCTGTGGTCTGGGCTAGATAGAAGCTTATCCCCTATATACATATGAACACCAGCTGGTTTCAAAGATTAATATAATCTGCTGGAAGGCAGTAGAAATCAGTGACTGCAGGCCTGGACCAAGACATTTTGGTGCCTGAGGCAAATTAGCAAATGCCTCCTGCCAGTCAAGGTGCATAGTACTTGAGGCCAGCCAAATTATTTTGACACCTAAGGCAGAAAAGCCCACAATCCTTCTCCCCTGCTCTGGCAGTAAAAATACAACAATCATGAATTAAACAAGTAACCACCTGCAGCTCTTTCATGACATCCAAGATCAGCTGCCTAAGGGAGCCACCTCACTCTGTCTAGAGGTAGGGCCAGAACTGCATAGGGTGGCCACTTATGAATTCTCATAAAAGAGAGAGGCATCACCAAAAAGGGAACAAAAGAGGACAGTAATTTACATAACATTTGCATATACTAATTTATATGTGTAAATCCACATTTATGTTGTTCAGTCGTTAAGTTGTGTCCGACTCTTCGTGACCCCATGAACCATAGCACGCCAGGCCTTCCTGTCCTCCGCTCTTTCCCGAAGTGTGCTCAAGTTCATATTCATTACATCGGTGATGCTATCTAGCCTTCTCATGCTCTGCCATCCCCTTCTCCTTTTGCCTTCAATCTTTCCCAGCATCAGGGTCTTTTCCAGTGACTTTTCTCTTCGCATTAGGTGGTCAAAATATTTGAGCTTCAGCTTCAGTATCTGTCCTTCCAATGAGCAGTCAGGGTTGATTTCCTGTAGGATTGACTGATTTGACCTCCTTGCAGTCCAGGAGACTCGTAAGAGTCTTCTCCAGCACCATAGTTCGAAAGCATCAATTCTTCAGCGCTCAGCCTTCCTTATAGTCCAGCTCTCACAGCCATACATTACTACTGGGAAAACCATAGCTTTGATTATATGAATCTTTGTCGGCAAGGTGATGTCTCTGCTTTTTACTATGCTGTCTAGGTTTGCCATAGCTTTCCTCCCAAGGAGCAAGCATCTTTTAATTTCATGGCTACAGTCACCACCTGCGGTGATCTTGGAGCCCAAGAAAATAAAATCTGTCACTGCTTCCATTTATTCCCCTTCTATATGCCAGGAAGTGATGGGGCCAGATGCCATGATCTTCGTTTTTTTAATGTTGAGTTTCAAACCAGCTTTTGCACTCTCCACTTTCACCCTCAACAAGAGGCTCTTGAGATCCTCTTCGCTTTCTGCCATTAGGGTGGTATCATCTACGTATCTGAGGTTGTTGATAATTCTCCCAGCCTTCTTAATTCCGAGCTGTGATCCATCCAACCCGGCATTTCTCGTGATGTACTCTGCATATAAGTTAAATAAGCAGGGCGACAATATGCAGCCTTGTCGTACTCCTTTCCCAATTTTGAACCAATCGGTTATTCCATGTCTGGTTCTGACTGTTGCCTCTTGGCCCTCGTACAGGTTTCTCAGGAGACAAGTAAGGTGGTCTGGTACTCCCATCTCTTTAAGAATTTGCCAGAGTTTCTTGTGATCCACACAATCAAAGGCTTTAGCGTAGTCAATGAAACAGAAATAGACGTTTTTCTGGAATTCTCTTGCTTTCTCCATGATCCAGCAAATGTTGGTGATTTGATCTCTAGTTCCTCTGCCTCTTCGAAACCCAGCTTGTACTTCCGGTAGTTCTCAGTTCACATGCTGCTGAAGCCTAGCTTGTAGGATTTTGAGCATAACCTTGCTGGCATGTAAAATGAGCGCAACTGTACAGTAGTTTGAACACTCTTTGGCATTGCCCTTCTTTGGAATTGGAATGTAAACTGACCTTTTCCAGTCTTGTGGCCACTGTTGAGTGTTCCAAATGTGTTGGCATGTTGAGTGCAGCACTTTAACAGCATCATCTTTCAGGATTTTAAATAGCTCAGCTGGAATACTGTCATGTCCGCTAGCTTTGTTGTTACTAATGCTTCCTAAGGCCCACTTGACTTCACTCTCTAGGATGTCTGGCTCAATTTCAGTGACCGCACTATCTTGGCTATCAGGGACATTCAGATCTTTCCTGTATAGTTCTTCTGTGTATTCTTTCCACCTCTTCTTAATCTCATCTGCTTCTGTTAGGGCCCTGCCTTCTTTGTCCTTTATCATGCCCATCTTTGCACAAAACGTTCCCTTGAGATCTCCAATTTTCTTGAAAAGATCTCTAGTCTTTCCCATTCTATTATTTTCCTCGATCTCTTTGCATTGTTCATTTAAGAAGGCCTTGTTGTCTCTCCTTGCTATTCTCTGGAACTCTGCATTCAGTTGGATATATCTTCCCCTTTCTCCCTTGCTTTTCGCTTCCCTTCTTTCCTCAGCTACTTGTAAAGCCTCATCAGACAGCCACTTTGCTTTCTTGCATTTCTTTTTCTTTGGGATGGATTTTGTTGCTGCCTCCTGAACAATGTTACAGACCTCCGTCCATAGTTCCTCAGGCACTCTGTCTATCAGGTCTAATCCCTGAAATCTATTCCTCACCGCCACTGTATATTCATCAGGGATATGATTGAGGTCATACCTGAATGGTTTAGTGGTTTTCCTTACGTTCTTCAATTTCAGCCAAAATTTTGCAACAAGAAGCTCATGAGCTGAGCCACAGTCAGCTCCAGGTCTTGTTTTGACTGACTGTATAGAGCTTCTCCATCTTTGGCTGCAAAGGACATAATCAATCTGATTTCGATATTGACCATCTGGTGATGTCCATGTGTAGAGTCGCCTCTTGTGCTGTTGGAAAAGAGTGTTTGCTATGATCAGCGTGTTCTCTTGGCAAAACTCTATGAGCCTTTGTCCTGCTTCATTTTGTACACCAAGGCCATGCTTGCCTGTTATCCTGGTTATTTCTTGACTTCCTACTTTAGCATTCCAATCCCCTACGATGAAAAGGACATCTTTTTTTGGTGTTAGTTCTAGAAGGTGTTGTAGGTCTTCATACAACCGATCAACCTCAGCTTCTTCAGCCTCAGTGGTTGGGGCATAGACTTGAATTACTGTGATGCTGAATGGTTTGCCTTGGATTCGTACTGAGATCATTCAGTCGTTTTTGAGATTGTACCCCAGTACTGCTTTTCCCACCCTTTTATTGACTATGAGTGCTACTCCATTTCTTCTAAGGAATTCTTGCCCACAGTAGTAGATATGATGGTCATCTAAATTAAATTCACCCATGCTTGTCCATTTTAGTTCGCTGATTCCCAAGATGTCGATATTCAATCTTGCCATCTCATGTTTGACCACCTCCAGCTTACCTTGATTCATTGATCTTACATTCTAGGTTACTAAACAATATTGTTCTTTACAGCATCAGACTTTCTTTTCACCACCAGACACATCCACAGCTGAGTGTCCTTTCGGCTTTGGCCCAGCCGCTTCACTCTTTCTGCCACTACTTGGAAATACCCTCTGCTCTTCCCCAGTAGTATATTGGACACCTTCTGGCCTGAGGGGCTCATCTTCCGGCATCATACATTTATAAATAGTTATAATTTAAACAGAAATACAGTACATCTCGCCATACTGTGGAAGACCATGACCAGGTGTATGCTCGTGTGTTCTGTCTGCTGTACAGAACTGTTGATGAGCAACAGTTCCTATGGTTTATTATCTTTAAACTGGCAGCCCTTCAAACAGAGAACTGTCCTCTGTAAAAAAAAAAAAAAAAGACACCTGCCCCACGCCCACTGCATAACAAATCCACAGTTGTTGCAGATGTCCGTCTGTTGAGAAAACACTCAAGACACATTTTACTGAGGGATGCTTAAGGGACTGTCACTCTCAGCACTCATAGATCATATTGTCTAGTTGGAAAATGTGATACTGATTCCCACCCCCCACCCCCCAGTCCCCATCCATTTTTGACACAAACATCTCATCAGCTCTCTCAGAGTTTACTCCGAATTCCATCAATTATATTTCCTATGTGCATGGCCCTCAGAAAAAGTTCTTGATAGTTTCTCATGTAAAGTTTGAAATTTTATGCCACTAAATTAAAGTAAGTTTCCATGAAGAGGCATCACTGAAATATTAATTGGTAGCTGAAAAAGTTTACTCCCTGCATGTCATGGAATAAAAGAAACACTTATATTGTCATGAAGGATCTAAAAATAGCTTGGGCTATGATTTGAGCATTTCTACATAATGAAAGTATGTTCTACATAAAAGCTATTTATTCATTTATTCTCTCCATTAGAGAATGCAACAATAAGAGCCCAATTAAAAACAGACGAATGGGAAATTATGTACTGCAGTTGTTTATTGCAAGGAGAATTTATGTTCACATCTGGCTGAAAGGAAATTGAGGACATTTTTAATTTTTTTACTACACTTTGTACAAATCCATACTGGAACAAATGGTTGAATTTTTTAAAAAAGGAATCTACTTTTTAAAGGAACGTTTTTTGCTGTATTTTCTGTTGAATTAATCTGTGTTGTTGAAGTTATACTGGCATCAAACTTTGCAGGAAAAGAACAAAATTTGCCCAGTTTTATACATCTTAGGCAAAACAACTGGCAGCATAAGATCCATTATGCAGTGATCTTGCTTAGGATGCAATCCAAACGTTCCTAGATGGGCAGAGGCCATTGGTTATACTGGATCTCTGTCTCTGTGGGCAGAAAGGAAAGGCCACCCTTGGATGGTTCCCCATAGTGGTGGCAGAAAGGTTCACTTCCATTGCTCTTCTGCTGTTGGTGCTCCAGTGGTGGAGAGGGCCAAAAAGAAGGTGTTTGTGGGGTTTGTTGGGGTGAATTAGGGAGGCTTCGGATCTGCTGGAGGGGTAAAGTATGCCAGCATGGTGTACTGGAGCTGGTGTACATCTTTTTCGCTCCCTTGGGACTAATGGGAGGGAAAATGTTAAAAAGCGGGGCAGGGGGAGGAAAAAAAGGAGGAGGAGAGGAAAAACACCCTTCCTCCTTTCTTCCAGCATGAGCCAAGAAGGTCATAGAAAGTGGCAGTTTGTCTGTCATGGTTTCTCTCTCTCCTGCCCCTGCTAGATTGCTCTGTCTGCCTTCCCTGCATCTAGCATAGCCTGTCTGTCTGTCTGTCCATCCATCCGTCCATCCGTCCATCCATCCATCCCTAGCAGAATATTTATATCTAAGAAGAAATCAAGAAGATGGCATGTGTATAGTGTTTGGAGCTTTCAGCTTAAGAAAAATTACTGAAAGACTGAAATAATAATAATATTTCCCTAACAATATTTCAGTAATAATATTACTTACTGAACATACCTTTGGAAGACCTTACTTCAAACAGCATGGCTCCGAGCCAACCTGCACATCTGAAATACAATACACCTCTAGTGGGACTGTACCATTTCAGACTGCAAATGGAGAAGTACAAGTTTAAACACTCCCCTATGCAAAAACAGAGAGAAAGAGTTGGCAGATAGCTAAGACTTCAGGTTCAAAGAAGTCCCCTTTCCCCTTTTATGATGTGGTAGGTTACCAAGTGCAGAGGCTTGTTTGCTGAGTGTTTTTTAACTCAGAGGAGCATTCCAGCATGCAATGCCCTACCTACCATATAGTCCCCAAAGGATATGCCCTTTGAGGTCTCCAAAGCATACGCCACACAAATCCTCACATTCAGTTACTCTTCTTTTACAGCATATTGATCTCTTTTCATAGAACACTGTCACCAAATGTATCATATTAGTTCTTTTGAAGCTTGTATGAACCCAGAATGTAGCCTATCACACACTCAGTGGTGAAGCGTTGCCAGATGCAAGCTGGTCTGAGCCCTAACGCAATGAAGCCTTAGATGGGGCCGAAGAATGGAGAACTTACCAGGCAGTAGAGAACTGTGAGAACAAAAGCACTTTTGCAAGGTGCTGCTAGAAAAGAGGTGGTGGTGTGGAAACAGGGATGGATGCATGCAGAGAAGTGCTGGGCTGTCTGATGGCAATGATGCTAGCAAAGGAGGTGAAGCAGTTCTTAATGTTTAAAGCTGCAAGCCTGTACTAACCTTCTTTGGAGTAAGCCACTTTGGGGGTTTACTTCTGAGCAGATAATGTATCCACTGAGTAGACATACACTGTAAAAGGACAGGTACTGGGGCTCAGACATATGTGATGGCCATACCATAATGATTTACTTATTTAAAAACTTCTGTGCCTCCCTTCAATTTAAAAAAAAGCTCTCAGGGCCCCTTGCAACTCTTGTAAAACAGTTTTGAATAAGAACATATAAAACACCAAAACAAAAATAATAAAAAACATGAGCAGGCAATAAAAGGCAACAGGATGGGAAGGCATCAGGGAACTTTAGAAGGCATCAGGGATCTTGCTGAAGGATCTCCCATGTTTGACCCCAAGAGCTTCTTCACATGGTCATTGTATGCGTAGTAGATGAAAAAAAAGCCCTGTATGTGTTGGGTCCCAGTCCATGGCCAGTTGATCATGTGCATCTGCTGCCATGCCACAGATTCAGGTTTGGGCACTCCACTGGAGATGTCACTTTTCAAATGTTTGCCAACATCTGCAGAAGTCCAAATTCTGCATATGGCAGCAGAGACTTGTGATTGAAGACCCCGGTGTTTCGATTTTTTCCATGGCCACCATGGCTACCATACAGTAGAGATACAAGAGCATTTCCACTGCAGGATTTGTATACACTGTCTATATGACTACTCAGTGGGAAGGGAAGGACCCTCCACACAGGCTCATATGTACTGTCCACTTTATTATGACATCGTATTCTAGAACTGAGCAATAAAAACTATCAGTAACATAAAAGACAAAAATACACAATCTAACAACAAAATTAAAAGTAACAGATAAAAAGCACAATCAGATCACTCCATTCTGGGTTAAAATGCTTTTTTTAAAGCCTGGGGGGGGGGGGAAATAATCCTCAACAATGTTGAAAAGTTAACATAAATCCTCCCTGGGGAGAGCACTGAGATGCCATCACTGAGAAGACCGTCCCTCATGCCACCAACTGCCATACCTCAGTCAGTGGAGGCTCCTGGAGAAGAGCCTCCAAAGATACCTCAGTGAACAGGCAGGCTGATGTGAGGGAAGGTGATCATTCAGGTACCCTGGCCCAGGCCAGGAAAGGCTTTAAAGGTCAGCACCAGCACTTTGAGGTTTGCCTGGAAATGGGCTGGGAACCAGTGCAGTTGCTTAAGGATTTGCAAGATGTGCTTCCCAAAGCACAGCCTAGCAGCTGCAACCCGAACTAAATGTAGTTTCTGGACAATCTTCACAGGCAGTGCCACGTACATCCTCAGGACTCAGCAACACCCCATAACATTTGGATCAGAAGGGGCTCTGGACATATCCATATACTGATCTCTTAAAATGTCAGTATCCAGGTTGCGGCAGGCAAGCGATTTCGTCCTTGGTGATGTGCAGGGCTGTGTCAGGATGATAATGATTATTTCGAAACCATTTCACACATGTCAAAATAGGCTGTGGTTTCAAATAAACTCTACTTTGCTAAGCAAACCATAAAAACAATCCAGGCTTTGAAGTTGGTTTGTTTAAAAATTGTCTGGAGTTTATTTCAAACCACAATTCCTGGTTTGCACATAGTGACAAGCCAAGAACAGTGGTGTAATGGAGTCAGGGCTTGCAGGGTCAAAGCACCAGGACTTTTTGACTAGCAGGGATTATTATATAATCTACCCACCCCCAACCGCCCCACTCAAATTTCCCTGTTCCCCATGAGTTTAGCTGTCATCCTCACAGTAGCTGGAGGGGAAATGGATTTCCTCAACAACAATATATTGTTGTGTGCTATCCCTGTTGTAATGAAAAGTATTTTGGAATGGCTTGGTCCTCCATGGGCAGTTAAGACCCATTAGCTTTACATGCAGGGATGAAAACTTCTAGAATTGGTTTGTTGCTATGGATCAACACAGCTGCCGGCATATTTGGACTCAGCTTGTAGAGTAGAGGCAGGGCACTGGCATGCATTTTACAACATTCGCCACTACACCACTGGCCAGGAATCTGCGAAACTAAAGCTAAACCAAATTCTGGTATATTCTCCCTCCAGGTCACACTGGAGAAGGAGCATGGAGTGCTTGAGCCCAGCACTTTGTGTGGGCACATTCCTGCTTGAACATGTAAGCCTAAATTATGGTTTCCCATTATATGCAAAATCATCTCTAAAATCCGAACATTCTCACTGCCCATGCCTCTTTAAATATAGGTAATTTCTATTTTCTGCAAGTCTTCTTTAATACTAAGGAGTTCACAGTCGCTGGTTAGTGGTTCATTTTCTTGCTTCCCAAGCAATAGGATGAGTTCTTAGAAGGAGTGATTCCCCCTTTTGTAGCTCTATACTGGCTGCATGATTTGTCCTAAGGGAGGCTGAAACAGATTAAGAATGCAGATGTACACACTGGTGTACTGAAAGCCACGCAGTGATTCTATTCATCTTGCAGTGTAACATATAACTCTTGTATTCTGATGGTGGTAGACGGGGGGGGGGGGAATCCAATTTAAACCGAAGCCGTTTCCAGAGAGTTTACTGACTGTGGAAAGCTGGAATATCATTACAGAAAATTCACAGCAGATTGTTAACATTCTGTTATGCACTATAATGTTCACCACTGTGAAAAAATAAATCAGAGCTAATCATACAATGAAATTCATTCCCCACAGCATTTTAATGGAAAGTCAAGTCATTTTGTAGATTTAACAAATCCTTCCAAGGGGCTTCCAGTTAAAGCATGTGAGCAGCAGGGAGGTCAGAAGCCCCAGTGATGGGATTCCTTTTTCTTTGCTTGTTTTTATTAGAGAGTGTAATTTGCAGTGTCATGTTTCTACCAAATCTTCATTTGCTTATATCTGTGGCAAGAAATTGTACAGACCAAAAAGGTAGTCCAGGAGGGAACAAATATTCCAAGTCATGTTACCATTTACTTTCCATCCAATTCCCTTATTTGCTGTGAATTGGTTGTGAGCTTGGATGCATTCCACTTTTGATGCGGAGACCCTTTGAATCACTCGGTTGGGTTTTTTTTTGCTGCACTGGAAGGTGTAGCCTGGCTAGCTGGCTGGAAGGGATTATGTTGTAAAAGGAGTAGCCCACAGCTTTTTTTGTGATGCTAGCAAACTTGTGCGCCAGTTCTCATGATCACCACAGCCTACCATGACTTATTTAAGCCACAATGGGTGGCGGTGCATGCAGGTGGTCATTTTGAACATTCAGCCCCCAGCGGGGGGTTGTCATGATTTGTTGTGTTGGCTGAACCCAGGCAGCAGGGCTTGTGCAAGGGTTAAACAACCCCCAAATAACCCACCATCTGTTGTAGGGTTATTTGAGGGTTATTTGGGGGCTCAGATGACCCGACAAACCATGGCAATCCCTGCTGGATCAAATCAAGGCTTCATGTAGCCCAGCATCTTGTTTGCAACAGTGGCCAGACAAATGCTTCTGGGAAGCCTATGAAAAGGGCCTGAAGCCAACAGCTATTTTTTGTCCCCCAAACTAGTGGTATTAAGCCTGGATGTCATCCCCCTAGGCCTGGAGGTTCCTTTTGCTATCATGGCTAATAGCCACAGATAGATCCATCCCCCATTAAGTTATCTAATCCCCTTTTAAAGCCATCTAGGTCCACTTGCCCCACATCTTGTGGCAGCGGATTCTGTAATTTATTGATGTATTATACAGTTGCAATCAAAATTATTCAACCCCCATTGCAAATCAGGTTTATTGTCAAAATTTACAGACTTTCAGCTGTTTGCAATGAACAAATCAAACAAAAGCAATTAAAATAGCTCAACACAATGAATGCTTCAAGTGGTTTCCCCAAATTCAACTGAAAATGCAACTTATAATGACTTCCCCAGTCTCAAAATTATTCAACCCCTTTATGGCAAGCATCTTTAGTACTTAGTAGAGCACCCTTTTGCTGTTATGACCTGCTGCAAATGAGATGCATAGCCAGACACCAGCTTCTGGCGGCATTCCTGAGGAATCTTAGCCCATTCCTCATGAGCAATGTCCTCCAGTTCAGTAATGTTCTTGGGTTTGCGTGCTGCAACCACCTTCTTCAAATCCCACCAGAGATTTCTATGGGGTTCAAGTCAGATGACTGTGATGGCCACTGTAGAATCTTCCAGGACTTCTTCTGCAACCAAGCCTTGGTGGAGTTTGAGGTATGCTTGGGATCATTGTCCTGTTGGAAGGTCCACTGACGCCCAAGCTTCAGCTTCCTCACAGACGGCATGACGTTTTCTTCTAGGATTTCTTGATATGTCAATGAATCCATCTTGCCTTCCACACACTGCAGATTTCCAGTGCCAGAGGATGCAAAGCAGCCCCAGAGCATCACCAAGCCACCATCATGCTTAACTGTAGGCAGAATGTTCTTTTCAGCATATGCTTCATTCTACTTCCTCCAGACATACTGCTGATCCATCGGGCTGAAAAGTTCCAGTTTTGTTTCATCGCTCCACAGAACAGAATCCCAAAACTTCTGTGGCTTATTTGTATGATTTTGAGCATATTGGAGCTGACATTTCTTGTGCTTTTGGGTCAGTAGTGTTGTACGTCTTGGAGTTCTGGCATGGAATCCTTCTGAGTTTGGTACGTGCCTTACTGTGCTCACTGAAAACTTGGTGCCTGTTGCTTGCCACCAAGTCTTGCTGCAGGTCTTTTGCAATCACTCGAGGGTTTTTCTCAGCCTGCCTTCTCAGAAATCTGGTTGTGGCCATTGATAGCTTCCTTTTTCTGCCCCGTCCAGGTAGTGTAACCGCTGTTCCTTTAGTGTTGAACTTGCAAACTATGCTTCCTACGGTGTCTCTAGGAACATCCAGTGCCTTCGCTATCGTTTTGTATCCTGTTCCTTGTTTGTGAAGGGCAATGATCTCTTCTCTTAACTTTTTGGACCATTCTTTTGACATAGCCATATTTCTAACATGCAGTCACACGTGACACTCAACAAACCCTTAGCCAGTTCAAATATTTCATGTGTTCCAGCTCAAGCACACTTTGTGCAACTAATGAAGCCCTTGATTTATTGCATCAGGTGTGCTTGAGACAACACCTGTTTTGCATGTTTGTGTTGTTGTGAGGGATTCTATTCAGGGGGTTGAATAATTTCGAGACTGGAGAAGTCATTATAAGTTGCATTTTCAGTTGAATTTGGGGAAACCACTTGAAGCATTCGTTGTGTTGAGCTATTTCAATTGCTTTTGTTTGATTTGTTCATTGCAAACAGCTGAACATCTGAACATTTTGACAATAAACCTGATTTGCAATGGAGGTTGAATAATTTTGATTGCAACTGTATGTGTCATGGCTAGGGATGTCAGAGAATTCCGCCACGGAGCTCGGTGAGGCCGAATGCCAGTGCATTCAGCCCCCTGAACTCCGTGGCGGAATGGCCTGCCCCCCGTGGATCCCCCCCGGGACGAGACTTACCTGGGGCAGATGTTCCGGACGGCTCCAGAGGTGGCAGCTGGTCTTCTGACCGGCTGCCGCTGCTGCCGCCATTTGCAGTCTGTCCCCCCCCCCCCCCATTCTTGATAGGCTACGTAAAGACTTACATAGCCTATCACGTCTGGGTAAAAAAAAAAAGCGTATGCAAATGGCGGCAGCTACAGCCGCCGCCATTTGCGTTCCTTATTTTTGGCCGTCTTAGTCTACGTAAATATTTACGTAGACTAAGACAGCAAAAATAAGGGGGAATGCAAATAGCATAGTGGACGCTATTTGCGTTCCCCCTTATTTTGGCCGTCTTAGTCTACGTAAATATTTACGTAGACTAAGATGGCCAAAATAAGGGGGAACGCAAATAGCGTCCACTATGCTATTTGTGTTCCCCCTTATTTTTGCTGTCTTAGTCTATGTAAATATTTACATAGTTTAAGACGGCCAAAAATAAGGAACGCAAATGGCGGCGGCCATAGCCGCCGCCATTTGCGTACGCGGGTTGTTGTTTTTCTAACCCAGACGTGATAGGCTACGTAAGTCTTTATGTAGCCTATAATGGCTGAATTCAGGGACGCAAACGGTGGTGGCTACAGCTGCCGCCATTTGCGTCCCTGCTAGCCAGTGGCCGGATGTCCGGCTGCTGGCGGAGCCGGCCGGCGGCTCCATGGAATCCCCACAGAGCGGAGCCGGCTGGCGAGGATTCCGGGGGGAGGGACGGAGCACCTCCCCCCCCCAGCGGAACCCGGTGGAGCCAGGTAAGTGGGGTTTCGTGCACCCGTAGTCATGGCTCAGGACAAGGAGCCCTCAGAGACTGAAGCTCCAGTGACAGGGACGTCTAGGAAACACAAGAACTAGTCCCTTGACCTTCTGAGCTGGGACCCATTGCCTCAGGTCTCGTATCTTCTCCATGCAAGCCCCAGGAGGTGCCTCCACCCCTGACTCCAGGGTGTGGACCTCAGACTCCTTTATTGAACAGGGAGACCTTGAGAATCATTTCCCCTGTGGTTCCTCACTCCTCCAGCCTTCACTCCCCAGGAGAAGCCAGTGCCTACAAAAAAAGAAGAATGCTGGCCTTTTTACAGTGCCTGAGGGGTGGATCTTCCAGAAAGACTCTCTTGGCCTGACTATAAATCCTTGCCAGTTGCTCCCAGTCAGTGCTGGGGTAACTTGTTGGGATTCTAGCTGCAGGGTTGCTCTCCATGGTCCTGCAATCAACTTCTGGGCTGGCACCTGTGGTGCTGGCCATGGGGCTAAAAGTGTTCCTGATGCAGTTGCCTGTCCTAGGTGGTGCTTCTTTGCCTGAGCTATTGTCCAGAGCAGATGATGGAATCTCAGATGGAGTGGGACAATGTGAAATACTTGCTTTTGTTGGTCCTGCCAAAACAGCCTTAGGTTACAGCAAGTTCTAGTATTACAAGAAAAGAAATCTATCCATGTTCTCCACCCCATGCATAATTTCATAAATGTCTATCATGTTGCTCGCTGCCCTTTCCCCGCAAAAACAATTTAACCTTTCCTCACAGGAAGGTGCTCCAACTATTTGATAATATTAATTGCCTTTTCTGCACATTTTCTACCTCTAGCATGTCCTTTTTAGATTGTATGAGCAGAACTGCACAGTATTCCAAAAGCGACTGCACCATAAACTTAATACTGGCTGTTTTGTTTATGTCCTAATAATCCCTAGCATGGAATTTATCCCTTTCCCTGTCATCATTGAGTTATCCACTATAATGCCAAGATCGTTCTCCTTGTTAGTCTCCACCAGTGAAGTTAGCATTATTTTGACCCAGCGTGCATCACTTTACACTCATACCGCATATGCCGGTTTGTTGCCCATTTGCCATTTTAGAGCTCTTTGCAGTCTACTTTGTTTTTCATCACCCTAAATAATTTGCTGTGATTCTCTAATATGGTTATCTCGCAGTTCAGTGTATGCTCCAGATCATTTATGAATGTATGAAATGGCACAGGTCCCAATACAGTTCCTTGCCTCTCTCCATTGTGAAAACTAGGAGGGTTACTCCATTCTTCTGCTTCCTGTTCCATAGCCAATTACTAATTCCCAAGTGGACCTGCCCTATTATCCCATGACTAACAAAGTAACTCTGGAGTCTCTGGTGAGGGAATTTGTTAAAAAGCATTTTTGAAATCCAAGCATGTAATGTTTTCCATCTCCCCTATCCACATGCTTCTTGACACTCTCAAATAACTCAAAGGATTGGTGAGTTAGGCTTTCCATTTGTAGAAGCCCTGTCAATTCTTCTTGAACAAGACTTCTGCAAGGCTGTCTTGTGAGCACACCTCTGACCTACAACTTATAGTACAATGAGTACTACAACTACCTCTGACCTACAACTCATTCCCAGCTTTCATCATGCATGGTAACACAGTGGGGTGGAGCTCTGTGCTACCAGTGAGAAGGACACTGACTGGTGTGGGGTTATGGGAACATTTATGCTCATGCAGATGTATTTTCTCTCTCAGGAATTTCATTGCATGAATCATCTGACTATTCACTTTAAAAACATAGATCTGGGGGTCTCCAATGTGGTGCTCTTGGGCACAATTGTGCTCACAGATATCTCTCTTGGTGCCCACCAGGCTCCCTGCGCCTTCTGATTTTAATTTTATTTATCTTAATTCATTCTCTCAAAACTGGGAGGCTGACATGCTGGAAAGCAAAGTGCTGCCCTCCAACACCATCTTTTTTGGGGTTTCACAACAGTGGTTTTGTGTTTTAGAGCTCAGACTCCACCTCTGTCTTGTACTTAGACTCTTGGGCAAGCTACTTTTCTTTTACAAGAAAAGGAAAAGTCTTGCTCAATAGTTTTCCTTATGGGAAATGAACGTTTTGTGACTGGCCATGCCCACCATTGCAGTCATTTCATGAATGGGCAAGCTCCCCCATGGTAGTAAACAGTGCCTCTGACACTCGTTCAGAGTTCCAGATGTGATGTGACCACTGACCCAAAAAGGTTGGGGACTCCTGCCATAGAGAATAAGTTGCCAGAATATACAGCCATTTAAATCCATCCTTTAACCTTAGACCTTAGAGAGCACTTTTGCCCATTCTCATAGGTTTTAGTATTGCAGAGAAGAATATTATCCTCCTGCTATTTGAGACAATTACCTAAAATGTATCCTAGATAAACAGGAGATGTCTGAATTCCACATGGTGGCAAGAGTCCACTGTATACAAAGCAGGCCTACAGTGAGCGTACCCATCAATTTTCCTTCTCCTCCCCCTAGTGATCGTTATTATAGCTTAACAGTGTACTGGTAATGAAAGGGAAATGAATTCTTGCAACAGAAAAAAGTCCCTAATATGTGAAGCTTTTGTGAATGTGGATGCAGTTTTCATGCAATTAAAGCCCTTTGAAAGTGTGTTGCCTGACTCTCTGTTGCTTGGTAACTAGTGCACCTAATTCTTCTTCTGAGGGGTCAAAGAAATGTCAGAAAACCCATTTTGTAGAGAGAGGGAGAAAATAGCCTTCTATCAGAACAGGAACATACATCTGCTCAAAGGACAAGTTCATTTTTTCCATTAAGAGGCATCCAAATACCATGTACTTTGAATGGCTCCTCCCTGTATACGGAGCTGTACAATCTGAGAAATATGTCACAAATGTAATCCAAAGTGAATGTCAACAGAGCAGCTCCTAAGAACGCTAAGTGTTATAAAAGATAAGATCAAGGTATCAATTATATAGTGGTATAGTGCTAGGTATCAATTGTTTTATTTTAATCAGTTTAATTAGCAGTTTAGTCAACAAAAGCTTTAGTTGATTAATTGGAATGGGCAAATGTCATAGAATCGTAGAATAGTAGGGTTGGAAGGGGCCTATAAGACCATCGAGTCCAACCCCCTGCTCAATGCAGGAATCCAAGTCAGAGCATCCCTGACAGATGGCTGTCCAGCCTCGTCTTGAACGCCTCCAGTGTGGGAGAGCCCACCACCTCCCTAGGTAATTGGTTCCATTGTCATATTGCTCTAACACTAACAGTCAGGAAGTTTTTCCTGATGTTCAGCTGGAATCTGGCTTCCTGTAACTTGAGCCCATAATTCTGTGTCCTGCATTCTGGGATGATCAAGAAGGGATATCCATCAATGGAGCTATGAGTTACAGGTATACTTGATTATTTCTAAAGCTATTTTGATTCCGGTGTGTCATTGTAAAAGGAATAAGTAGAAAACATTAAAGATGGCCTTTTCTTCCAACACCTCCTTCAATATATCTCAATGGCACCTGTGTTGGTTTTTTTATTATTTGATTTAATTTATTAAATCTATGTATTTATTTATTAAATTATTATTATTTTATTTGATTTATTAAATGTAATCTATTAATCAATCTATGGTCCATGAGGTCATGAAGAGTCGGACACGACTGAACAACAACATTAATCAATCAATTCAAAGTCAGATGGTCAAAGAATGAAGAGTTCTTTGAAAGGCTGATAGTCTCATTTAAAAAACAAAAACAAAACATTATTGTGAATATTCAGGGTGGGCTATGATATAGATGTCAGGGTGGAAACTGAACCCAGAGAGACTCAGAGCAGTTCGGATTCTGAGGAGGAACAGCTATCCGTGGGAGAGGGGCCAGCTCATCCCTCCCAGGCTCAGCACCTGGCAGATTCCTCCTGCCAGCATTCCTAAGATAGATAGCGACCCTGGCAGTGAGGGAATGCGGGAGGGGGGCTTCTTAGATGCTTGACACAGATGCAAAGAGCGACGAACGATGGAGGGCGCGGAAAGGAGGCATAGCGCCTGTTTGGCGCGCAAGCAACGGCTGCCTCCCATGGTCCCAAGGGAAAGAGGATCTCTCCCTAGCCCATAAGTTCTGGGTCTTCAAGTGACTCTCTTTCAAATGGGGATCAACTGACTACTTGAAGCTTAGGCCACCCTGCTGTACCTTGCTTTAGTCGCTGGTGATTAGCATCTGAAAGAGTCATTAAGTTGTAAAGGATTAAAGCTTTGAAAAAAAAATCCTTTCGTCTGTGTCTTGAGTTGGCTCTTGGAATCTACTGGGAGAGGCCGCCAGGGCACTCCTGACAATAGCCTTCTCTCATTATTAGTGACAAACCTGTGTCACATAAAAACCTATAATGTTCCCCTTTTGGGGTGAATGGGTTCCTGAGGTTTGAATGGAGAAAAGTTACCAATAGGAAAAGGCTGAAGGATTAGGAAAAACAGGTGTGTGTGTGTGTGTGTGTGTGTGTGCAAAGCTGACCAGAGAATATGAACAACAAGATGCAGTTGACAGTGGTGTTTGGAAGGAGAAAACAATGAACAAAGAGACATCCAAGATAAACCAGGAGCCTGAGGCACAGGTCATATGACTGCAGCAGGTAAAGTGGCGATCAAGACCTCTGAAGGAAAGGTGATGTCCTTTAGCATAAGCCCAATTAATGTACAACCAGGCACGTCGTCACAACTTGGGAGAAAGAGTATTTAAGATACCCCCAAATCAGCAGAACTACAAGGAAGACCGGAATACCAAAAGAAGCAGCTGCTCGCAGCACACCTCCTGCTTCTGAGTATATGACCTGGCTGGTCGCCATTACTCCAACATGGGTAACTATCTGCATGAATGTAGAAAGTGTGAATGGACTGAATTGAACTGCATTCTATCTAAATAGAGGTGTTCTAGAAATTGCATTTGGATTTTGAGTCGTAGTCTGAATCTCACCCCATAATCCCAGCTATTTGTAATACATGAAGGTCAGAATTCAGAGTACAATCTTTCCCAGTTCCAAATGTTTGGGCTAATTATGAATCAAGCCCAAACATCACGGAAGTTCAGTCTCAGCTGGTAATTAATTCAGCCTCCTTTCCCACTAACACCTACCAAGCAGCAGTGATTATGAGAAGTGCTGCTGCTATGCCTTCATCGTTAGGCCCTGCAGGAGCAATGCTGATGCCAGGATTGCTGGATCTTATTTTCCCAGCAGTTGTGGGTCTTAGGTATGTTAAAAGGGAGCTCGGATGTGCTGACTCTCTGGACATGTGCATTTTGGTGCTGTGCAGTTCACTTACATTACCCTGACACCTTGGCTCGAGATTCCACTTTGTTCCAGAAGCCGCAGCATCAATAAGGTTCTGGATGGTCACTGCAGAGCCACAGTGACTGTGTCCCTGCTTCCTCCATTGATTAGATTAAAGGGAGTTGCTCCCAGGTAACTATGGAAACATACAAATGCCCACCTGATTGCCATGCCACCACCCAGCCAGTGAACTTTTAAATTGTCCATTCCAGAGCCCTGGTGGAAAATTTGGCCCAATCCTGAAGCATCCCCACTTCCCAGACAGGTCAGCTGTCTGGATACCACTTAGATAAACCTAATGAAACCTTTCATTTTATGCAGAGTACATAATGAGAAACGTCGGATTGGATGAATCACAGGTTGGAATTAAGATTGCCGGGAGAATTATCAACAACCTCCGATATGCAGACGATACCACCCTCATGGCAGAAAGCGAAGAGGATCTAAAGAGCCTCTTGCTGAGGGTGAAAGTGGAGAGTGCAAAAGCTGGTTTGAAACTCAACATTAAAAAAACGAAGATCATGGCATCTGGCCCCATCACTTCCTGGCATATAGAAGTGTCATTTTTGATTGATGTATTGGAGGAGGGGCAGATGGTGAAGGAGGAGGGAGGATGGAGGCATCACTAGCAAGATCATGAGGAGTGACCAGGTTTTTTGCCCTTCTTCTCAGGAGGCTCTGTAGCCCTTTCCGACAAGCTACGTGTAAGCCTTTCGGCTGGGTTCACACATCATGACAGATCACTCTGGGTTCACACATTATGACAGAAAACAAGCCATCCGGAACAACTCAACAACAAGCCATGTATTCTCAGGGTAGCTTATTTAACAAACCATGCCAAGGAAACCACGCTGGGTTTGGACATCACATGAAGTCTCCCTCAAACAAAAGTGACAAGCTATTGTGGGGTGTCATGTTGTGTGAACCAGGTCATTTTCTCAGGAAATTTCTGATATTTTTCTTTTCTTACACCCCCCTAGAAATTCTGCCACTTTGCATAATTTTCTCCAAATTTTATCCATTTGGGGGTGGGGGTGATGGTGGCTGCCTTCCCTTTCCCCACGCCACAGTGCCCTGAAACGACACTAAGTATGGGGCATTGTGGAGGATGCAAAATGGGGGTCAGGCTGCCAATATAGTTTCTACTGTTGCCAAAAAAAGGAAGAAAGAAACCATTAGGCAAAAAGAAATGGGTTGTGGTACAACCCCTGCCAATGGTGAGCCCTGTCTCTGAGAAATGGTTGGAGAATTTCTCCTCCCCCTGGAGAAATTCTGTGAAATGGTCCTCCCAATTTCTCTGCCCACCAATAGGGTGGAAATTTTTGAGAGGTTATTTGCACACAGCTCTAGTTTTGAACCCTATAATCACCCTAGAAATTCAAGCAGCAGTTTATTTATTATTGATTGGGCACCCCTCACACTTGTGGGTCTTGGCCCTAAGAGTAATCTGGGCTCTTACTGGCTTTTAATATTGTTCCTTGTGATCCTTCCCTAGCATGATTCCTTGCTCCACTCTGGCACCTATCCCACTTTTCCATAGCCAGAGTTGCCCACTTTCCTATTGAACTACCTGTTGCCTTGTTTGCCTACAGAAGGAGAGCACATTTGATGCTCTGAAGCACTGACTAAAAGCCATGCATTAGAGAAGGAAGGAAGGAAGGAAGGAAGGAAGGAAGGAAGGAAGGAAGGAAAAGGACAACTTAAATGATAGGGGAAAGAGCCCTTTGGCCTGGTGAGATTTAGAAAGTTGCAAGTTGACAATAGTCTTCCAGATTCCAACATGAGCCCTATGGATATTTTACTGATCTCTAACTAATGAACAGAAGGGGTCAGATATACAATGTGTCTCAATGAGATTTCTCTTGTGTGCTGTTTTATTTTTAAGTGGAAGCATGTGTTGGAAGATTAAGCAGCATCCCTTTAATCTCCAATTGTCCAGCTCCCCCTGCTGTAATTACAGATTGTCAGACAGAAATGGCAACAGATGTTCAGTGTCTAAGCTAAGAATTATATACTTAGTAAATAGCCCAGTGATTCAACACACTGATTGGGAGAGCAGAAGTTTACATTTATGCTGGATGGCAAAATGAAAGAATTTGTGAGCTGGAGCTGAATATGAGTGTAATCTTAATTGCTAACTGTTAATGAACAGAGAATGGCACAGTCTATATGGTAATTGCACTGTGCTTAAATAAGATAATTTGCCACATCTTCTGCTTTTTTCTTTTTTTACTCTTGTTCAGAGTAATATACCTTTCTTAGTGGTCTTTCAAATATAGTTTCAGATTGCATATTTGTATTTTGAATTTCACATTCCTCAAGGCCAGACTGGTTAGCCAAAATAAAAACCAACTATTAACACTCAATCTCATCCAGACAGATGATGTGTTCTGGCTTGGTCAGCAAATTGCTGTTTCTTGGGGATTTTCTTTTGTTCACTATGGTTTTATTCCTTGACTTGGCCTTAAGGAAAGGGATATTTTAGATTAGAGATAAAGCTCAGCCTAAAATAAGGGGGCCAGTGCCAGATCAATTAAAAAAAAAATCATCAACATCTTCTATATTAGTCTGGGTTATCAGAGTTATAGAGAACTAGGTCCAGTACTCCTTCTGCTACATCTAAGCCCCCACAACATTTTTATTAGACCAAGGAGCACAGTTCCCCATTCCATCTGTGATGCAAAGATTGACCTGCAGTTTGATACCATACAGATGCTGCACACAAGGAAACAAGATCATTCTGGTGGCAAGACAGGAAATATTTATGTGTGGCAGCTTGCGGGAGAGTACCCTGACACATCTAGGAGGACTTTTGGCATAGGCAGTCTTGGGAAACCCATTAGAGTTGTGGGGGGAGCATGAAGGTGTTCTTTCTAGGGGAGACACTTATGCACCACCCAAAAAGAGGACAAAAGAGGACACCATTTTGCATAAAATTTGCATGTACTTATTGGTATGTATAAATGCAAATTTTAAAATAATTATTGTAGTTTACATAGAAATACAGTACATTTCACCCTAGTGAGGAAGATTGTGACCAGCTGACCTGTGCGCCTGCATGCCTGCCTGTTCAGTGCTAACTGTGGATGGGTAGTTTTAAGGGTAATTGCGCTCCCTTCTGATGGTTCTTCAACTTTAAACTGGACTTTGACAGGACAGCCCTTCAAACAGAGGATTGTCCTCTGTTAAGGAGGGCACATGGCCATCTTAGTTTTGACATGGAGACACTATCTGAAAGTTGGCTGGTTTAAACTCCAGTGCAAAAGTGCGGGAGCATACAAAATAGACCCCAAAATGGAGAGAAACATCTCAGGATGCTAGGCCAAAATGTGTTGGGCTTTTTACAACCCCCCCCCCCTCATTCTAGCATCCTGAGATGTTTCTCTCCATTTTTGGTCTAAACTCCTAAAGATGTGGAAGTCAAGCGGACACTTGAAGGGGGTTAGGCTAAAAGATGGAAACATAATACATCGGAATGCAGATATAGTGGGGCTGGGGGTTTGGGAGCAATTCCGATCTCAGTGATGGGATGCAGCCCACAGCACAGGAAAGAAGGAAAAGGCCAATGGTATATCTGATTCTGCAGAGGCTTTGCTACCTGTCTTAGAGAATGTGGTGTCTGCTGCAGCTGTTTCTAGTGATGGAAGCACCCAGCATCTTGTAATAGTATTCCATTCCACTTGCAAGCTGACGTATAAAAGAAAATGGGTGTGTTATTTCTGTGGGTAGTGCCTTGCTTTTCCTCATCACTTGAGCATATTCAGGTATCTAGATGGACTAGCTCACTCGAAAGCAGCCTTCCCAAACCTGGTGTCCCCCAACCCAATGCCTGGGGCTGATGGGAGTTGTAATCTAACTCATCTGGTAGGCACCAAGTTGGGGAAGGCCGCTGTAAAGCATTGCTGCCATGCTTGATTCATGTAAATCATACAAAATCTGTGGCAGCCAGCATATGACTTAGGCTAACCCCTTCTTGTTGAGCTATCTTTCAAGAGTTTTAGGTTCCACATGATCACCACTCTCTGAAGGGATGCAGGGAATAAGGCACAGAAATGTGGGGGTGGGAGGAGCAAAGAAAGGGTCACATGGAGGAGGAAGGGAAAAGAGGAAGATGCAGGCTGAATAAATGGTGTAACAAGAAGAATAAAGGGAAATAGCAATGAAGTGATTGGTGTCAATGGGAAAAGAGGAGGTAAGTAGGTGAAGTGTGTCGAGAAAATGGGCAACAAGAAGGAAACAGGAAGATCACTGTTATTCCTGTTGGTGGGACTAGGGGCATGAGTCACTTAACCTGAACTTGAAGGGTTAATATGTACCGGAGTGAGATGGGAGGGGATCTCTGGGAGGTCGTTCTGCCTTTTCCTTGTCTCCTCCCTCTACTTTTCTGTCATCTTCCTTCTTCCTCCTGCAGGTGACGCTGACCATGAGGCTGACCTCAGCCAACTTACCTTGAGATGTAAGTTTGTTATATCTCTAGTAAAAGTCTGTTCTTAACCCATCACTTGAGTACATTTGTCTATACCCAAGACTGCTCACTGGGAGCTGATTCAGACTTCAATTCCTACCCACAAAGTCAGCTAACCTCAAAGATTGCAAGGGAGAAAGGAAACCCTTGTCTGATGGATGCCCAGAAATCATGCAATATACTACAAGGTGTTCCCTTTCTCCCCTCCATTGTCAAATCCATCACAAAGCAGATGATTTCCCTTTACAGCGGGCCCCAACCAGACACATGGGCAGCAGCGAAGGTTTCAAGGCGGGTGAGTGTTAGCTCTCACAGTCTGTTGAGGAGTTGATGCTGATGCTAAGCGGTATGTGGAAGCGACAGCAGTGCTCATGCCGTTTTCAGAAAGAAATTGAACTGGTTCAGACGGCGAGGAAGCCACTTTAGGGCCAAGACAGACAATACTTTAAATCTGGATTTAGCAACTACCTCACTTCGGGACCTCGAAGCGCAGGGTGGGGAGGCTAAATGACACATAGGAAGTGTCGTACCGGCGCTTCCGACCTCCCCGCACCAGCCTGGCCCCAGGAATGCACCGTGTCCCCCACTCAATGCTGCTCTTACGAGCATGGAGTGCAGGTCCAACCCATACTGCCTACAAGATGGCATGTGGGGGGGTGCAGGTCGGTTCTCTGAGAACCAACCTCAGACCATGGGTTCCGAAGTCAGTTCCCGGGAACTGACCAACCCTGTGACCATCTAGCCACTGACTAGCAGCCATAGGATTACGCCCATAAAGTAGTGTTTGTTTTGTCCCCAAGTATAACATTGCTGATCATTTTCTTCATGCAGACATCGAGCCTAGATGTAATGAGTGAGGCCTCAGCAGATGAAATGTGCTATGGTAGGGTTTTGCTCATCAAGTGCATTAGCCAAGTATATAGGAACTTTACAATTGAATATTACAGGGAACTTCTTAAATAAGGATTTAAGAAGGCGTTTTTAACTTTTGATGTGCCATTACTGACTTAAAAACAGAAAAGAATTGCTTCATGCCAGATGTTATGTTAAAGGCTTTGCAGAGAACAGTGGCAAGGGAACATTGATGATATATTTTAAAATAACCGCACAGCTGCAAGTGGGATAGTTTCATAGTACTACTCTTCTATTAAGCTATTGGTGTATGGCATTTACTTAAAGCTTTGTTTTAAAATTGGCCTGTATATGCACAGTTCACTGAGGGCATTTTTTCATAGTACATGGCCACAGCATTTCCACTGTGACATATGTTGTTTTACCCACTTTATATCTTTTGGGTGATGCTAGGAGAAGATTTGTATTTCCTCTGCAACTGGAATTCTGTGTTTTGAGTACTGGGGAAAATGTGATTACCCTACAGTGGTACTTACCGGTAGGCAGGCTTCTCAATCATCCATAACAGTTTATTAACTTCTGTACATTCTCAGCATGCCTGGAAAGGCCCAAAGATGCAGGCCCAGGGAAGAGAGACCAGATGGTAAAGGAGCACAAGAGCCCTGTATTGGAAGAGGCAGTTAAACATTTTGCTTGACTATCAGGACTTGCCCTACAAGCAAATGCTGGGGGGCAGCAGCAGTAACCCCTCCCTTAGCCTTCAAAGCTAGCCCGCTTTGTGCCCACTAAGGTAGCCAGTTGCCCTCAGGTACAGTGGGGCATGTTGTTCCATTGCTGTTATTGAAACAAGATTTGACACCCATTCTGGTCAGATTCTGTACATCGAATGGGGAGGGTGCCATTTTCTCCTTTGCCTCAGGAAGCAAAACGTCTTGGGCTGGCCTGTTGAATATCTCAAAGTCCGAGTGTGTGTGTGTGTTTGTATGCACGCACGCACGTTAATCCCTTTCTCTCTCTCATGCAAATAGCTTATTTATGTGAGCAATGCAATGTATGAGCCAGGAACTGCTGTCATAACTTTTCCCAAAATGTACTTCCCTGCTCAAAAATATTGCTGCAAATGCAACCAAGCTCCTCTCTTATATGTTATTGCGTTCAAACAAATAGGCTACTTGCATGAAGAGGAAACATGACATCAGTGGCCAGGACAGATAACATGTGGTCAGCTTCAACACCATGGCCATGCATAGAAGTTAAGGCAGGCGTTGCCACATCAGTTCTGACATTGGCAGGCAGTAGTCTCTGGATAGGCCTGGCCTGGTATGAACAGTAGGAGGAGGCTGGCATTCTGCCTTTACCTGCTCAACAGAGCGTGGCCTGCTGGCCTTCAAGCTCCTGTTTCCACCTTCTTCACCTTCCCTCTCCTTTCTTCCAGCTTCTCCACACCCTCCAAGCCGCAATTCAATGTGTGTGGCCCCAGCTGAGCCCTGACAAGTAGCTGTCCAGCAGTTGCAGGGAGGCTCATGAACGCCGGAGCAATGAAGCTTGGGAGGTGTCTCCATGGTTGATTTGCTGCGAGCTGGGTCTGTTTCAAGGTTGTTTGGGGCACATGATGTCATGGACATCCTGCAGCCACCCTGGAGCTTTTTGTGGAAAAACCAGATTTCCTGAGATTACTTTAAGTCTGATTCTTTTCCTTAAATCAGGTTCTCCACTGTATAGTTGTTGTGTGCCCCAGCCCCTGCATTTACTTCGGGTATGCTAGCCCTGCCCAGGGGTGTGCCTTTCACTATGACTCTAGTCAAGGGGTGTTTCCCATCCTGTGATTTCCAGCACAAACCAATTAATGTCCACTCAGAAATAACTCCCATTGTGGTCAATGAGGCTTGTCCCCTGAATGTGCACTTCAGAATTTACAGAGATTCCTCTCAACTGAAATAGCATATTTTAAAGGACTAATTCCCCAATGGCTATAAAGCGCTATCTTGAAGCTGCAATACTTTTGTTGTTTGTTTTATTACCATTCAGAAGTAACTAATTTGCACCTAACAGCATCAGGTTAGAAAGGGGGGCTGCTTTCCCATCCCTGTGTTTCCCACCACAACTGTATGTGTGTCTACTCAGAAGTAACTTCCATTGTGTTCAGTGAGGCTTGTCCTTGATGTTTACTTCCTTTCTTTTTGGAAGTAATTAATTCGCAGCTTCGCTCCTTTGCAGCATCAGGAGCTTCAGGGGAAAGGAGAAAGGGGATTAGAAAAAGGGCTGGTTGGAGCCAGGATGCTTCAAGTATTCACAGGGTTAAGTCTCCTAAAGGCTCGGAAGTTCTTCGCCAGCTGTAGGGGAGTAGTTAATACAGAGCTTTGCTGGATCGCAGCATAGGGAACTTTAAGGGAGGGAGAAGGATCTACAGCTGTGTTTCTGTAACGTTTGGTGCTTTAAGGAAGTAATTAATGTAGGGGAGAGAGAGAGGGGGAAGGAGAGTGCTTTTGTTGAGACATAGGAGGAAACCTGACTGGCTACTATAGAAGGAGAAAGGGGTGGGGGGGATGTATTGCCCCGGCTGTGGGCATTGAACTCTTAGGTTAGAGGTGCCAAGATAGTGATATATCAGACTCAAAGGTTTACTTACAAGGAGACTTTATTGGGTAACTTACAGCACACAGGTGTACCCAATAGTTGGATCAGACAGCTTCTCTGAACCACGAGCCATTGGGCCAAATGGGTTTTATACCATACATGGTAGCCATGAGGCAGCACGACACTAGCAAGCACCCCCAGCACTCATTCCCAGGCTAGAAGTGTTTGGTTCTCAGGCACAGCCTCCTGTAAACAAACTTTGCTTCCCAGGCAGAGTGCTTGATAACACTCTCACTCATTAGTATGGAATGTGCTAGACCATGCATGTGCCCTATCATCTTCACATGCTCAGAAGGCTTAGAGGCTTACTAGTGAGGGAATTGCAACAATAATGAACTTAAGCAAGCACTGTGGAACTCTAGGCCCCTCTAACACTACAAATGACTTGGCTACACTCCTGGGACCAATACATTCCACCCTCAGATGATCAAAGGCCACTAGCAGTCTTGCCCAGAGGGCCGGATCTTCTTTGCCCTGCCGTTTTATCACCAGGGGGTTGACATCTACTTCAATGTACACTTTAAATGCGATAGCCATATAAGCAAGCACACAAAGTTATAAAGCAGCCAATAACAGTCAGAATTATTGCAACTACTCACTTCTACCACCTCCTGATCCCTTGAAACCAGTCTGAAATCAGGTCGAAGAGGGACTCCCCTCTTAGGTGCTGTATTTTCTCACTTTACACATACAGAGCCTTGTCGCTGTGATTCATCACACTCTGCATGTATGTAACAGCCCAAAGGCAGGCTATTACTTCTTCCCCCTGTTTGGGAAGAGAAATCTCTCTCTCCCTCTCTTGCTTTCTCTCTCTTGCTTTCTCTCTCTTGCTGATCTGCCTGTATTGCAGATCATGTTTCAAACTTTCTACATAAAACTCTCCGCTCCATGCACCAGCCTTGACTCTTCACTTGTCTTCTCTGCGAGTTAAACTCACTTAAACCTTTCTGCCCTACACTAGTCCCAATGATGCACATTTGGGATAGGCTCTTTTCCCCCTTCTAGTCACATTTTCTCATCTTAAAGAACTATTACATTATTGTGGCTACTTCACCCCCAGGTAATAAGCTCCAGGCATAATCAGCTGCTTCCAATTCACCCTGGGGGCAACTATGGCCACGCTTCTTCTCTACAAATGTTCTTTCTCTTTGCCTCCTGCCTCCTCCTCCTTCTTTTTCCCCCTTCTCCCTCTGTCTGCCACTTTCTCTATCTCTCTGTCTTTCTCTACTTGTCTCTGTCTTTGCCCCTGTCAACCATTGGGAACCACACTCAGTATCATTTGGAGTTGCAATTAACAGTAAAAACATCTGCAAATATCACATATATGTTATGATATCTAAGAAATCATAAAATACACACAACAAACTTTCTTTGCAATTTAACACAATGACTGGAAAACACTTCTTGCATGGTAAGGCATGATGGAGCAGATCCAGCAATCATACTGCTCCTCCGGCTGCATGCTCAGGGCCCATCAAAATCAAGGGACGGGCATACCCACACACGCAAAGAGTTCTAGGTCACCATTTTTGCATCGGCAACTCCATGCTGCATGAGTTCTGGCAGAAGGAAATCCAAAAGTCATAGATCAAACACAGCTTGCTGTACACTGAGCTGACTACAAACACAGTCCACAGCAACGAGAGTTCAAGTTTATGAAAAGCCTCACAGCACTGTCCATGGCACGTCTCTGACAATTCAAAATTCTAGTCCATGTGCAGAGTGTCTCTAAAAAGCCCAGACGATGATGGAGCCAAACAGAGAAGGCTTTGGGCAATGAAGACGAGATGTTTCCAGCAAAGGCTCCCCACCTCTGCATCAGTTCAAAAAGGGGAAAGTGTGGCCCTACACCCCTTCCAGATCCCTTGACAGACAAGGGCCTTTAGCCTTTTAGCAAGACTTCTGACTTAACAGAGCAGCACGGCTCAGCTCTCCAGCCGTGATGCTTCACCTGGGCAACCTCTCTCTAAATCTCACTCTGCCTCTTCTGTCAGGTTCTCACAGACATCCTCCAACCTCCCTACCCACCAAGGCTAAACCAGCAGGCGGCCAGGGAGTTGGGTGACTCTCCCTGGCTCCGCTCTGAGAACGCTGACGGAGATAAGCTCATACAGACTCTGACATTCTAAAAACTTACTCTCTTTCCCCCCTCCCACTGTCTTGGCTTGGTTGCTCAGAGATTGCAGAGGGGAAGCGACTGTCTGAACTAGGGAGCTTGTAAACACATTGCCAGTGCTTCTGAGTTTTCAATGGGTCGACATAGAAATCTCAATTTAAGCTATTTCAAAAACATTAAAAACAACAAAACTTTCTCTTTTGCAAGGAGAGAAGGAGCTAATTGACTATGATCCCCTCTCTTTTGCAAAAGTAAACAAAGCTACAAGGCAGTTTTAAACTGCATGGCCAAGTCAGGGGAAAAGCTCTCGGGGCTATCTATCACTAGACAAGCTAGCCAGGGATTTACAATATCAACCCCCCCCCCTTCTCTTCTCCCTCAACCTGGTACACGAAAGCAAAGTGCTGAAACTCAGGATGCTGGGGGGTGATGGGCATCACCTTATACTTGCATTCTTCAGGCAGCCATTAATCTTCTTCGGGGAGGGGGTGGGGTGATTTGCAGGACTTCAAAGGCAAGCTTCCCAGTTTGTTTGTATTTGTAAATCCCAAGCTCAAAACAGGACACGATGAGGTACAGGGCAGCCAAATCTTTGCTTTGGCACGGGCAACAAATAACTCAGGTCAGCTTTCTTCACTGGGGTCTCAAACAGGAAAACAGTCTTAATTTAAAGTTGTAACATCACTGACAGCGTCAGCCAGCCAGCTACACTGATCTCACTGTTTTTTAAGACAGTTACTCCAATATCTTCTTTTCTTCTCAAACAGGTTGGGTCTCCCAGCTTACACAGTTTATTGCAGCTTCCAGGAGCATGGTAGTAGCATGATTTTGGCTTGGCCAGGAACATGCTGTCTGGTTTCTCGGTCTCTTCAGCACACACACTCAGGCAGTCCAACACTGGACACTCAAATCAGTGAGATTTCTTCATTGCAGGGAATCCCACGGCAAAAGCTTAATGGTTACGCTCTTCAGAAATCATACAGCTGATGGTCAGTATCTACAGGCTCTATGAAATTCTAGGACAGTTCAAACTTAAACATGGTTACCTTGACAGAGATCTTCAACATGGTCTCTCCACTTCATTCTGCCTTGGGACCGTCCTATGGCGCACTTTCCACTCGAAGAGGGGTCTAGCCTGTGCCCTGGGGGTTGATTCTTCACCTTTACTCCATTTTGCGCCTTCATCTTCTGGGTCTTCATTTTCAGTTTCCGTTTCTTAGGGATTTCATCCCAATTAGGCGAGGTGATGATGTTGCACAACTCAGAACATTGTGGGCAATTCTCCTGCCCCCCCTCCCGGCGCACTAGGCTAACGGCTACTTCTTCGGCCTCACACTCCCATGCTTCATTAAAAGCCAGGCTGTCCTGCAACATTTCTCTAATTAACAGCCTCAGATCTTGTTCTTTTCTCAGCTCGGCCTTGAGTTTTTTTGCTGTTTCCTCTCTCCATTCTGAATCCTTCTGCCCGACAGCTCCTAAAGCTGTCAGCAATAACCATGCTAGAGGTCCTGCACGCTGCTTCTCTTTAGCTGACCACTCCAGCTGCAGAGATTCTAATGCAGTTTCCAGACCCACAGGTGTGCAGTCCTCTTTGACCTCTGGCCATGCAATCGGGCCACTCAGGACCGCCAGTTGTTTGCGGCTGGACCCCACAGATCCTCCTGTGCCCAGCCGGGGGTTGGTTTAACACGCCGACCCCCCCCATCCTCCTTTCTTTTGAATCTGAACAAAGCAGTATTTTTGGCACCCTGCTCGCTGCGCCAAATGTATTGCCCCGGCCATGGGCGTTGAACTCTTAGGTTAGAGGTGCCAAGATAGTGATACATCAGATTCAAAGGTTTACTTACAAGGAGACTTCACTGGGTAACTTACAGCACGCAGGCGTACCCAATGGTTGGATCAGACAGCTTCTCCGAACCACGAGCCATTGGGTCAAATGGGTTTTATACCATACATGGTAGCCATGAGGCAGCACGACACTAGCAAGCACCCCCAGCGCTCATTCCCAGCATAGGCTAGAAGTGTTTGGTTCTCAAGCACAGCCACCTGTCAACAGACTTTGCTTCCCAGGCAGAGTGCTTGATAACACTCTCACTCATTAGTATGGAATGTGCTAGGCTGAGCTATCGGCCCTTTGAATCATCTTCACATGCTCACTAGCAAGGGAATTGCAACAATAATGTGCTTAAGCACATTAACTCTAGGCCGCTCTACCACTACAAATGACTTGGCTACACTCCTGGGGCCAATACAGGGGAGAGCCGGGGCAGGGGGGAGCCTCTCTTATTGGTTGAGCAGCCCCTGCCAGTCGGATTACATTCACTCCAAACCCACCCCCATCCCCTGGAAGTATGTTCTGTGAAGCGACTTATCCTGCTGTGGTGCACTCACTCATGAAGCCCTGTAGGGATGTACGAAAGTCACTTACCTTTTCGAAGGGTGACATTCGCGGTGGGGGGGAGGCGCTCCGTCCCTCCCCCCAAAATTCTGGCCAGGGGGGAGGCGCTCCGTCCCCCCCCAAAAAATTCTGGCCAGGAGGGGAGGATCTCCGTCCCTCCCCCCCCAAATTCTGGCCGGGGGGGAGGCGCTCCGTCCCTCCCCCCCGAAATTCTGGCCGGGGGGGAGGCGCTCCGTCCCTCCCCCCCCCCGAATCCTGGCCGGCCGGCTCCGCAAATGGCCGCGGCCGTAGCTGCCACCGTTTGCGTCCCTGCAGTCAGCCGTGATAGGCTACGTAAATGTTTACATAGCCTATCACAGCTGATTTAAAAGAGAAAAAAAACCGCGCATACGCAAATGGCGGCACCCATGGGCACGGCCATTTGCGTTCCTTATTTTGGCACGTCTTAGTCTACGTAAACATTTACGTAGACTCAGATGGCGAAAATAAGGGGAACGCAAGTAGCGTAGACGCTATGCTATTTGCGTTCTCCTTATTTTCGCCGTCTTAGTCTACGTAAACATTTACGTAGACTAAGACGGCGAAAATAAGGGGAACGCAAATAGCGTAGCGTCTATGCTATTTGCATTCCCCTTATTTTCGCCGTCTTAGTCTACATAAATGTTTACGTAGACTAAGACATGCCAAAATAAGGAACACAAATGGCGGCGCCCATGGGCGCCGCCATTTGAGTACGCACGGGGTTTTTTTTTCTTTTAAATCAGCTGTGATAGGCTACGTAAACATTTACGTAGCCTATCATGGTGTTTTTTAAAAATCTAGCCGTGATAGACTACGTAAATCTTTACGTAGCCTATCATGTTTTTTTGTTGTTGTTTTTTAACTGGAAATGGCGGCGGCGGCAGCCGGTTGGAAGACCGGCCGCCGCAGCCGCCACAGCCACCGCCACCACACCGCTGCCGCACCGCCGCCGCACCGCCACCGGAGCCGCCGCCGCCAGGAAGATTCGCCAAAGGTAAGTCCCGTCCCGGGGGGGGCGGCGGGGGCAGACCGTTCCACCACCGCTTTTGGGGGGCTGAATGCGCTGGCATTTAGCCTCCCCGAGATTCGTGGCAAAATTCTCTGACATCCCTACCTGTGTGGACCAATGCACACCAAAGCCGATTCCTAGGAAAATCCAGATAATCCTCCATTCACTTCTCCTTCCATTATTGTGGAGAAACCCCCTTGGTTGTAGGAGTTGCTGGCAAATGATGTTTTTGGGTAGCAATGACTGCCTCACCCCTGTCTACATAAAGAATGGAAACAGCCTCTTTAGCTAATTTGTTACGAAATGAAAAGTGGGGGAGCTTTTTGCCCTTATGCAAAGCAACGCGCAGCGTGTGCCTACTCCTGAAAATGTGTTCATCATCACAAATTCTCCCACCGGATTTGAATGCTGCAGTGATTATTTTGCAAGTTTGGTCTGCCAAAAGATTTACTTCTCCTGGAAAAGTGTTTAGCAAATGTTGTGAGGATCAAAGGAGCAAACATTTTCATGACAAAAGGGAATTTATGCTCTAGACTACACTAGACAGTGATTAGTGAGTCACACACAAGAAGTGTCTTGTTTTCATCTTTCAGGCCTTGTAGCATTTAACTAAATGCTAATTCCTTGACTGGTAGTTTCACATTCTTTGCTGTGACTGCTTGAACTGCTCACCTTTTATCTGTTAATAACCCTTGTGTTATATTGGAGGGTTTTTGTTTTTTTAACTGGACGGGGCAAGGCGATATTATCAGCAACCTAAGCAAATCTGTCAAATACAAGACAGACAAGGTGTGTGTGTGTGTGTGTGTGTGTTTAGGAGTAAAGATAAGCTAGTAGGGGTAAGAAAAATAGATAAATATTAGTGGGATGAGAAAATATTTTGTACTGAACTGGAATAAATCCACAGCATCATTATGCTGTTACAGGCTAGGATATCTGCAATATGGTGGCCATTTTGTGCTGTGGGACAGATGTGAGACAGGGCAGAAGTGGTTCTGTTCAAAAAATATTGTGTCAGAAGCAGCTGGTGGCAGTAACACAGAAATGTGTGGACATAGTGATATCAGCAGTGCCATGCACTCCCAGTGTCCTTGTCCTTTACAGGAATAACTCAAAACACATAAGAGTAGGTGACTAGATATGAGACAGCCACTAATGTCCTAGAGCAGGGGTAGGCAGGGGGGTTGGACTATAATTCCCATAATCCTTGACCATTGGCTATGCTGGCTGGAGCTGATGGGGATTGTAGTCCATAGCTTCTAGTGGGAACTACCCCTGTAACTAGAAACTGGATGGACAACACTACCCACCAAAGAGGCTTTCAACATTACACAACTTGACAATAAAGAGCCACAGGTATAGGGGACGGATCATAGCTCAGTGACAGAGCACATGCTTTGTATGCAGAAATCCCTGGCATCTACCATTAAAAACATCCGGTGATAGGAAAGGCCACTGTCTCAGACTGTTGCCAGTCAGGGTAGACAATACTGGGCTAGATGGATCAATTGTCTGACCCAGTAGAAAGCAACTTCCTGTGTTGGTACAACATATGTTGGTACACTGGCCTGCCAGTGCTTCCTGATAAACCAAATTTTCTGAAAAGACCACTACTGTGCATGTGTAGACATATGAGGGTTAATGTGTATGTCTAGGAGGAAAATGTGATGTCAGATGCTTCTTGTGTGTTTGAGTTCATTGGAGTGGTTGGCTGTGGTTGTGTCCTTACACATCAGACTACTATGGGTAGGGCTTGTGGAATGAGCCAGCCACTGCATGTCCCAGATTTGGGAGGTGAAGCCAGAAGTGATAAATCCAATCTCCTTTGACAAAGATAGTATAATACTGCCTAATTATGTTTCCCACTCTTCCATCTGCCACCTCCAGTAATTGAAGTCCTTCCAAAGGAGACCAAAGGTCTGCTGGTAGTGGAAAAGCCACATTAACTAGATGGAAACTTATCTGTCAAACTTAAGAACATGATGGGGTTATGTAGCGGATCAAAGTCCAAAATGTATCCACTGTGCCCTGAAGCTTACCTGCTGTGTAACGTAGTGCTTCAAATTCATCTGTTCTTGTTAATTATCATCAGTATAATTTATTGAGCAAACATGCAAGTTAAAGAAAGTGAGTGGTTAAACCATGCTACAACTGCCATGCTACAACTGCCACATCAGCAGGGCTGCATACCATATGGGACTATATAACAGTTGCTGGGGAACATGACTGGGAGGGTGAAATTGCACTCACATCCTACTTGTGGGCTTCCCACAGGCATTTGGATTACCACTGTGCAAACAGAATGCTGGACTAAATAGGCCTTTGGTCTGGTCCAGCGTAGGTCTTCTCGTGTTCCTATGAGCCACGCATCTCCAGTATGAGACACTGTTCTGCATGTAGGTGTGTATGTAGGTAAATACAGCCCAGTCTGTCCAAAAAAAGCTCTACCTGATTAGTGTTTGCCAAGGCCAGTGCAGCCTTCCCCAACCTAGTGCCCTCTATGTGTTTTGGACTCTACTCCCATCAGTCCCAGCCAGCATGGCAAATGGTCAGGAATGCTGAGAGCTGTAGTCCAAAACAGCTGCAGGGCACCAGGTTACCTTCGCCTGGTGTAGTGGCTCTGGACAGGGTGAAAATGGTTCAACAGGGTTTGTGCTCAGGGCTTGTGAAGGACTTGCAATCACTGCAGCCAACTGAATGGATTGTCTATCAGGAATTTGTTCAGTGCACTTGGCATTGACTAGTATGTTCCCTACACTTCTGCTGAGAAATCTTCCAGTGTGACAATATTGCAGATGTGAATAAAAAGGGTTATGGAGATGGTTCAAGGTACACAGGATGCTCTTGTTTACTTGGATTTGTTCCTCATCTTATCTGACATTGTATGAATGCTGCATTTTATTGGGTTGTGATTTAGTATGTTGTTGAGTATTCTTAATTTATTTTCATTTTAGTTTGCAAGCCACCCAGAGATGTCTTTATGGGGCAGCCTATAAATAATGTAAATAAATAAATGCTTAGCCACAGATATTGGCTATACGTGTGCTATTACATCCTTAAAATGAAATAAAATGGCATCACTCAAAGGACGTTTTTAATAGTTTAAGTATAATAAATATTTGTATGGTGGTTGTTGAATGTCATTATTTCAAAACTTATTTTATAGAGCGACCTGCAACAAGACATTGCTAATCATTGGAAAGGTAGCCATTTAGCACCTTTAAACAATTGGTATGAAAAGGACGGAAAACAATTGAAAATGGGGAAAAGGTCCAGAAAGCTCTCTCTATTTTTAAGAAATAGCTGGAGGTTATTTAGGATCAGTCTGGTGCTCATTCATCAATGTTTCCACTTCCCATTTTCATTTTATAGGAATTCTAGAGTGTTTGAAAATGTTAGTTTGTCACTAATTCAACAACCTGGGGCACTTTTTTTGAATATTCTTGGCAATGGAAAAATGTGCCTCCGCCTCCCCCTGCTTTCGGTGATTTTGAACTGACTTCAAAAGAGGGCCACTTCAACATGACTGCCAGGAAAGCACCTGCCCAATTGCCATAACAACAGGATTGTAAGGCCCCAGGCCTGAACCAAGCTATCAGTAGTTGTAGAGGGGCTTGGATGATCCATAATGCTGTCTGACTTTGGTTCAGAAGGCTGCTGTTTTCCCCAACAGGCCTCTTGATTTACCAAGATGAGTCAAAGAGCGATAAGGCCGAGAGAGCAGCCTCAGCGCATTCCATAATAACAAGCTAGAGGGTATTTTATCAGGATGTGCCTGGGAAGTGAAGCTTGTTTGCTTTAAAACAAACAGGTGTCTGTAGTGGGAAAGCTGTGACTGTTTTCCTCCTGACCAAGCATGCTGGGAACAAATATGCTTGCTGTTGTCGTGCTGCCTCACTGCTAACATGTATGGTATAAAACCCATTTTATCCCATGGCTCTGGGTTCAGAGAAACTGTCTGATTCAACCATTGGATACGTCTGTGTGCTGTAAATACTCAAGTATCTCCTTGTAAGTAAACCTGGATCTGATTTATCATTATCTTGGCACCTCTAAATTAAGAGTTTGAAGCCTACTGCAGGGGCAATACAAGGATGGATAACAGAAAGGTTGGGCAATGAAACTGCAGCATCAGCTCAGTTGCCTTGGCAAAGGGGACACATTCCTCCTTCTCAATAGTCCCCTTCACATGTGAATCATATGAAAGGGGCCTCATGCATTTCTGGGAGCAGGGCTATGCTACTGGTCCCACTCCCTGTGCATACACCACACTGCTCAACCTGCCTCCAGATGGCCACACATTGGGCAGGGACCTTCTACACTGAGAAAGCCTATGTGTGAGCAGCTAGTCCAACACATGGTTGTCTGGGGGTCAGGTCAGCAACATGACTGGCAATAGGGGTGGGGCCAGAAGCAAGGCTCCACACCCAGTAATTGTGTGATGCTCGCTTCATACAGTTCGCATGTGATGGCCTTGGGCTCACTCCAGGAAGGAGATGAAGCCCTTACAAATGGTGCTGAAGCAACAGCGGTGAGAAGGAATGATGATTATCTACAGCTCTGAGCGTCACCAAAAAGAGTCAAAAGTTAGACTTTCCTCTGACACTCTCTGTAGGTGAACATTTGGTGCAGCCCTAGTTCAAATTCATAATGTGAAAGAAATACTATGGGGTTGAGACAGGAGACCCAGTCCCACTCCATTCAACTAAGTCATTTCCCTTCTTTGAATGAGTGTGTCTGTGACTCACCTGACCAAGAGAGAACACTGTGGCTATATAGACAGACCCCATTCAGCAACAGATGCATACATCCCAGCTGAGTGAGGCTTCAAGAATCAATGGGTTGTAGTACCTGAAACACCTCTCAAGCCAAATAACACAAAATGGTACCACAAAATATATATTTATTCCTCAAAAAGTATTAGAGAATAACAAAACTTTGAAATGAGAAAACAAGCAAAATGCATTACTGTATTAATGCAATTAAGATGATTAGAAGCATAATAGAAATTGTGGCTAGCATCTTTCTTAGTAAAATTAAAGTTCTATTCCTCTCAACCAACAAATCAGCATCATTAAGATTTCATAGTTACCTGTCTGGCAAGCATGGGTAATCACGTTTGGTAGGCTCCCAGGATCTCTCTCCCAACAGATCAAACCCTTATCTTTTATAGTCCCCATGCTATTGATGACCTCATCCTTCGTTTCTGACCTGGTCATACTGCTACTCCTATTTCTCTCAGTGTAGCCAGGTTTGCCATTGACACCAGTAACACCTAGACAACAGTATCCCGCCTCCCAGCTGAGTAGAGCAGAGCAGAGGAAGCTGCTCCAGCTGGTCCAGGGACTACAGAAGCCAGCAAGCTCCCAGAGAGTGAGCGACCAGAGCGAGTGAACAGGAGGAGCAAACAGGAGTTGGCCAGGGGAGTTGCAGTGGTAGAAGAGACAAAGGAGACAGACAGAGGCAAAGAGGTAAGTGGACTGCAGGAAGCCCAGGGGGCTGTCCTTTTAACTTCTGACTGGCTGTGAACTCACTAGGTGGTAGAAGAGACAAAGGAGACAAAGGAGACAGAGGCAAAGAGGTAAGTAGGCTGCAGGAAGCCCAGGGGGCTGCCCTTTATCCTTCTGAGTGGCTGTGAGCTCACCAGGTGCTCCTGAGAGCTCCAACTGAATTGGGTGTGTGTGGCCTCAGTATTCCCAGCAGCTGTGGGCAGGAAGCTTCAGTCTGTTTCCTGCCTCCCAGCTGAGCAGAGCAGAGGAAGCTGCTCCAGCTGGTCCAGGGACTACAGGAGCAAGCAAGCTCCCAGAGAACGAGCGACCAGAGCGAGCGGACAGGTGGAGCAAACAGGAGTTGGCCAGGGGAGTTCAGCAGGGGAAGTCAAGGGGGAGGCCCCTAACATTTTTAAAAAATTATTTTTCTTGTAACACACACTTCCACACCAGTGGGACTCTGTTTTTAACCTCTAGTGAGTAGAGGACCAGGCACAGGCTAGTCTAGAACAATCAGAAAGCTAGACACAAAAAGGGAAAAGAGGCTATGGAAGGACAAGACTCTCCAGTGGTGGTGACCTGCAAAGTGTGTGCAATGTTTGTTCTCTTGCCTGAGAACAACATGGCCTACACGTCCAACAAGTGCAAGTTGATCACGCTGCTGGAAGACAAAGGAAGAGGACTGGAGTGGCAACTGTCGACCCTCTGGGGAATAAGAGAACACGAAGAGTTCTTGGACAGAATAGTGGAACTACAGCAGCAAAGTGAAGACCAGATGCTTGAAGAGCAACATAGGGATGGCAGAGAATTCCGCCATGGATTCCAGTGAGGCCGAATGCCAGTGCATTCGGCCCCCCGGAATCCATGGCGGAACGGCCTCCTGCCCCCCCGTCCGCCCTGCTGAACCCCCCAGGACGGCACTTACCTGGGGCGGGTGTGATGGGTGCAGCGCGGCAGTGGAAGGTGTGGCGGCGGCAGAAGTTGTGGTGGCGGGGGCAGCAGGTGCGGTGGCGCGGCAGTGGTGGCGGAAGGTGCGGCAGTGGCGGGAGCGGCGGAAGGTATGGCGGGGGCGGCGGTGGGGGCGGCAGCAGGGGCAGAAGGTGCGGTGGCAGCGGAAGATCCAGTGGCGGCAGCGGGGGTGGCGAGGGCGGGGGCGGCAGGTGCGGCGGGGGCGGCTGGTCTCCTGGCTGGGTGCAGCGAACGCAAATGGCAGCGGCTACGGTGGCTGCCATTTGCGTTTGCTATTTTTAGCCATTCTAGCCTATGTAAATATTTACGTAGGCTAGAACGGCGAAAAAGAGCAAACACAAACGGCAGCAGCCATAGCCGATGCCATTGCATACGTTTTTTTTTTTTTTTTGCATCCCTGCTGCCCAGCGGCCGGATGTCCGGCTGCGGGCAGAGCCGGCTGGCAGCTCCGCAGAAGCCCTGCGGAGTGGAGCCGGCCAGACAGGACTCTGGGGGGAGGGATAGAGTGCCTCCCTCCCCGTTGAGGATTCCGGGGGGAGGGACAGAGCACCTCCCCCCCACCGTGAAGCAGATCTGTGAAACGGTAAGTGACTTTCATACATCCCTAGAGCAACAGCAAGCTGAGGCAGAAGTGGGAAATGTTGAGGTGAGGAAAAATGCAGTAAAGGATACTCCTTGAGAATGGGTGACAGTTAGGAGAAGAAGAACTAGATGCCACTCTGCACCAGTGGAAGCAGTGGAGCTATGGAACCGATTCCAGGTATTTGAGGATGAGACTGGAGGACAGCCTGCAGAGGAAGAATTACAGGGGAATCTGCATGACAGGAAGCAAGAGGCTGAAGGTCAGTCAAGCACAGGCCATGAAACCAAGGCCTACAACAACAAGAAGAGTAGAGTAGTAGTAGTAGTGGAAGACTCCTTGCTGCATGGGATTGAAACCCAAGTATGTCGCAAAGACCTGCGGACTCGCCAGGTATGTTTTCTCCCGGGAGGACGAATTAGAGACGTGACTGAAAGGTTGCCTGCACTCATAAAGCCCACTGACAGGTATCCCTTTCTTCTCATCCATCTGGGAACAAATGGTACCACCAAGCGGAGCTACGAAGAGATCACATCAGACTCTGAAGCTTTGGGAAGGAAACTCACGAACTTTGGGGCCCAGATAGTTTTCTCATCCATCCTTTGAGTAGTTAGAAGAGGGATAGAAAGGGAAAGAATAATACTCCGGGTGAATGACTGGCTACGACGGTGGTGCTGGCGCGAGGATGCAGGATGCAGACAAACTGGGGAGGGTTCAGAGGAGGGCAACGAAGATGATCAGGGGACTGGAAACAAAGCCCTATGAAGAGAGACTGAAAGAACTGGGCATGTTTAGCCTTGAGAAGAGAAGACTGCAGGGAGATATGATCGCGCTCTTCAAGTACTTGAAAGGTTGTCACAGAGAGGAAGGCCAGGATCTCTTCTTGATCATCCCTGAGTGCAGGACACGGAATAATGGGCTCAAGTGACAAGAAGCCAGATTTCGGCTGAACATCTGGAGAAACCTCCTGACTGTTAGAGCAATATGACAATGGAACCAATTACCTAGGGCGGTGGTGGGCTCTCCCACACTGGAGGCGTTCAAGATGAGGCTGGACAACCACGTGTCAGGGATGCTCTGACTTGGATTCCTGCATTGAGCAGGGGGTTGGACTCGATGGCCTTGTAGGCCCCTTCCAACCCTACTATTCTATGATTCTAAAATGGTGCTGATTTGAAAGTAAATGTGTTTAGCATCAGGATAGCAGAAGCAAGCTCCATTTTTTTCTGCAGTCATAGTTGTGATATAATTTAAGTGAGTTTAAAGAATAAAACTACACATGCGCAGAGTACTATTTTTTTTTAATCAGGGTTGGCAATCACTTACATACTATGGATTATTGAGGCAGGGGGGTGAACTTGTTCCTGTATTCTAAAGGGTGCTTTTCTGTGTGATTCTGAGAATATCACGTGTTATTTTAATTATGATCGATCATTTTCATTGATGTTACGGTTTGGGATGTTTTTGTGTACGTGTGAAAGGCGGGCGGGGTTGCAAAGGGTTCCTGCTGGCTTCCAAGGGATATAATCATCATCATCATTATATACAAAGGGATGCCTATACCTTCTCCTGAGCAGTCCAGTCCTTACTTCTTACAAGTAAGATACACATAATCTGGAGATCTTCAGCTATTGGGTGGTATAGAAATAAGTAAGTAAGTAAGTAAGTAAATAAATACTTTTGTACTGTGCTGCTTCTGAGTAGGCCTGCTCTGGTGGATGCTTTGTGATGGATTTTTGGATGCTTTCAGAACAAAAGCATGGATGTTGGGAGGCTTTCAGAACTTGTTCCTATGTTCCAAAGGCTGCTTTCCTATGTGGCTCTGAAGAGTATCACATCTTATTTTAATTATTATCATTGCTTTTATGGCTGTGTGGACTCTCTGCTCCCATTCATCATCTTAAAGTCACCTGACTCTCTGTGAAATGGGAGTTATTGCTAGAACAGGGAGAATATGGATGCAAAGAAGTACTTTGCATGTACTTCTGTGGTTTGCATGTTTTGTGCCTCAGTTTTCTCCTTCTGTGGTATGGGTCGAGGATTCAAAGACTGCTCCTCATCCACTGATCCCCCTTGGCTCTGCCTCTCATGACCCCTTGGCTATGCCTCTGCTGACTTGTCCTCCATCCCACCATTCAGACTGGCCACCGGCCTCCACTGTATGATAGTGGTTTTTAAAGTTATGTATGGTTAGAGAAAGTGGTTTTCTCCCTTTTTCTCCCTTTCTCATAATACTAGAACCCAGGGTCATCCCATGAAGGTGACTGGTGGGAGATTCAGAACAGATAAAACAAAGTACTTCTTCACACAGCACATAGTTAAACTATGGAATTCGCTGCTACAAGATGTAGTGATGGCCACTAATTTGGATGGTTTTAAATGGGACAAATTCATGGAGGATAAGGGTATCCAGGGCTACTAGTCATGATGGCTTATAACTATCTCCAGTTTCAGCGTCAGTATGCCTATTTACACCAGTTGCTGGGGAACATGGGCAGGAGGGTGCTGTTGCACTTATGTCCTGCTTATGAGTTCCTCGTGGGCAGCTGGTTGACCACTGTGTGAACAGAATGCTAGACCCTTGGTCTTATCCAGCATGGCTCTTATATTCATATTAGAGGTAGGACCTCAATGTTCAGAAGACCTGTACCTCTGATTGCAAAGACAGAGAGAAAGACGGAGACAGACAGACAGAGCGATGTGTGTGTGTGTGTGTGTATATACCCCCCCAGCCCCCCAGCCCAGCCCCCACACACCTTAAGGAGACATTTGCTTTTCAAAAACTAAGGAAATTCAATCATCCAAAAACCTGCCAGTTCAAAAGAGCAGACGATAAGGCTATCTCACGTTGGTCCAAACTCCACAAAGCCAGGGAATTGGAAGCTAAGGCTGATGCCTTATCTGATGTGCCCCATGATCAGTCATGATGTTGTGCAATGTCACAAATTATGCTTGCTTACAACTTACTCTCCATGCACCCACACTTTTCCTAGGTCTTTCAGTCCCAAATCCAGATTGGGAGGATGGAGTGCCTGGGCAAAGATGCTCCACATTGTCCTGGTCCTGTATGGCCTTATGAAGTATCTGAGCCTTACTGTATTACTAGAGAAATCCTACTGTGAGGTGACCCATGCATTGCACAACATCATGACAGATCACGGGGCACATCAGATAAGGCATCAGCCTTAGCTTCTAATTCCATGGCTTTGTGGAGTTTGGACCAATGTGAGATAGCCTTATGGTCTGGTCTTTTAAACCAGCAGGTTTTTTCATGATTGAATTCTAGATATAGGTTGTGTTTAGGGAATAATGCTGTTCGTTACTATAACAAAAAGTCTTTTGTGCTAGTCCTGTCATGAATGTTCACTTCAAACAGATGAATCCTGTATATCTTATGGCTTATGGTGGAGAGAAAACAAGAATTGTTACAATATATGGAGGGCTGACCTTGGTTAACATCTCTGGTACTGGCCAGCTGAAATAAACAAATCAACCAACAAAAAAAGCTTTAAAATTATTATTATTATTATTATTACTACTACTACTACATTTATATGTTAACTTTTTTCCTCTTGTAAGGAACCCCAGGCAGCTTACATGGTCCTCTTCCTCTCCCTTTTCTATTCTCACAACAACCCTGTGAGGAGGATTAGGCTGAGAGTCAGTGGCTGGCCCAAAGTGACCCAGGGAGGTTCATGTTTGAGTGGGGACTCGAACCCAGATCACCCATCTCCAATTCCAAGACTCTAACCACTACACCACACTGGTTCTTGGAAGGCAAAAGATACATACCCTAATTATATCTATTATTTACATCTAAAATAGGTAACATTGTACATAGTCACCACTTGTATATTATTTAGAACTGTGCGCAAATGGCCTCTCAAAATTCTCCGGCCTATGTGTGGGCAGAGAAATTGGAAGCGGGGGGGGGACACAATTTCACCAAATTTCTCCTCTGGGAGGAGAACTTCTCCAACAGTTATTCACAGATAGGGTGCACTATTGGGAGGGGATGTAGCACAGGTTCTTTCATTTTTCCTAAGGGTTTTTGGTTTATTGCACTGTTTCTGTAGGTGGCGACAGCATCAACTGCATTGAGGCTTCCACTTTTCTGAGGCAGAGTTTTTAATTTCTTTTGGTGGTATTTTTGAGCTTACCTAATCACTGTGAGGCGGCCGAAGGTGCTGTGTGTGCTTTCTCTCTCTATTACACACCTTTCCATTGCTCTGCAGCCTCCAGGCCACCTGCACTTTCTGAAATGAGAACGCCCCATGGGAGGAATTGCCTCATGACGTCTTCCTCATGATGGCTTTAACTGAAGTGCGGGAAGCCGAGGAGGCTACAGGCTGCCACAGAGATGACTGTACAATGACAGACAGGACACTCCTCAACCACCTCATCAGTTGACTCCTCAGCCACCTCATCAGTTAGGTAAGCACAAGAACCCCAAACCCAACCCATGAGAATTTCTCCAAAATTTCTCCTCCTTTTAATTTCTTTTCTATCAAATTGATTGAGAATGGTCGAAAAAAAGTGGGAGGAATTTTTGGCACAGCACTAATATTATTACATCATGTTATAATACTTCATATATAGGATTTCCTTCTTTTTGAGGAATAAGTGGCGCTTCCTGGCCCATATGGCTCCTTGTTCAGCCTCTTAAACTTAACAATAAAATGGTAGACAATCCTATTGTGGCCAAAACTATTTCCATATTTTTTTTCTGATTCTGTCTCTTCATTCCTTTTCCTTTAATGTCTTACAGCATATGCATGCCTTTATTTGGTTTTTGTCTTGCCTTGCCATTGCATATTTATTGAGGTATGGTCTAGGGAGGTCAGAGAATTCTGCAACGGAGCTCGGTGAGGCCGAATGCCAGTGCATTTGGCCCCCCGAAATCCAGCGCGGAACGGCCTGCCACCTCCCGGCCCCCCGCGGATCCCCCCCCCAGGATGAGATTTACCTGGGGCGGATGTTCCAGATGGTGGCTCCAGCAGCAGCTTTGGCGGTGGCGGCGGCAGCGGCTGGTCTTCCAAAAGGCTGCCACCGTCACCATTTGCAGTCTGTGTCTTTTTTTTTTCCCCCATAGACGTGATAGGCTATGTAAAGACTTACGTAGCCTATCACATCTGGGTTTAAAAAAAAAAAAAGCATACCCAAATGGCGGTGGCTATGGCCACCGCCATTTGCATTCCTTATTTTTCGCCATCTTAGTCTACGTCAATATTTATGTAGACTAAGACGAAGAAAAGAAAGGGGAATGCAAATAGCGCCCACTACGCTATTTGCGTTCCCCTTTCTTTTCTTCATCTTAGTCTACGTAAATATTGATGTAGACTAAGATGGCGAAAAATAAGGAACGCAAATGGCGGCGGCTGTAGCCGCCGCCATTTACGTACACGTAGGGGGTTTTTGTTACCCAGAGCCCTCCGCGGCCGGAAATCCAGCTGCGGACGGCCCTGGCCTGGGCCTGGCCGGCTGCTCCACGGAGCCACCGTGGAGCACAGCTGGCCATCGAGGATTCCGGGGGGGAGGACTGGATCGCCTCCCCCCCCCGTCGAGGATTCTGGGGGGAGGGACAGAACGCCTCCCCCCCTACCATGAACAGAATCCGTGAAAAGGTAAGTCACTTTCATACATCCCTAGTATGGTCTACATCAGCCTTCCACAACCAGATGTTTTGAACTTCAACTCCCATTGGCCTCAGCTACCATGACCAATGGTCAGGAAAGCTGGGAATTGTAGTCCAAAACTGGATCTAGAAGCTGGTCTACATATTCTAGAACTAGGGCCTGTGTATCCAAATATTGGTGTGTGTGTGTGTGGGGGGTCCATAGGTTTTTTGGTGGCATGCAAACGTTCGTAGGCATGCCACCACGTCCCATGCCTTGTGGATCCTATGCAAAATCATAAGGGTATCTGGGGATCTTCAGTTCTGGGATACGGCTGCTGCTATTAAGCTTGTGATCAGTTCTTGTGGAACAAGCAATAAACTTCTTTCCAGTAGTATTAATTGGGGGTCCATAGGTAATGTGCAAACTGTAATTTGCTGAATCTTACCACAAACCTCTTTCCTGAAGGATAGTATATGCACATATGACCATTATACATGTTATACCCCCTTGCTTCTTTATGGGAAATATGACCAGGAATTTAAAAAGAATAAATAAGTAAATATTGCTTCCTTTCTCCTCTTTAAATATAGGATTCCGCATCTGTACTGACTTACACTTATCTTCTGGGCATGAATCCAATTTGTAAAGTCCTACATTGCTAACATACTTCAGAGATCACCTTATCTTCTCTATCACAATATGATAATTGCAGTGGAGGCTGGTGGATCTGATGACAGTGGGGTGGTGAATCTGTTCCGGGTTTCAGCTAGAATCAGTCAAAACTCTGAAGGAGCTCTCCAAGAAGACATGGAGCTGCTGTTGTTCTTGGCACTCACACATCGTGCATAGGAGACTTTGGATCTAGTTGACAATGGGATGATATGAACATAAGAGCATAAGACGAGCCATGCTGGATCAAACTAAGGGTCCACCTAGTCTAACATTCTGTTCACACAGTGGCCAACAAGCTGCCTGGGGAAAACACACAAGTAGGACATGTGTGGAACAGCAGCTCCCCACCTATGTTCCCCAGCAACTGGTGTACATAGGCATACTGCCTCTGATACTGGAGGTAGCATATAACCATCAGGACCGGAAGCCATTGATAGCCTTATTCTCCATGAATTTGTCCAATCCCCCTTTAAAGCCATACAAGTTTGTGACCATTACTACATCTTTTGGAAAATCTTGTATGGATTGTCGATTGAAGCAAAGTGAAAACTTTTGCAGAACGGAGCCTATTAACTGATGCACAAGGCCAGTCCTGCCATGCAGCAGGGGGAAGCAGCCTGATTCAGGCAGCGTGATGCGGGGAGGGATAAGGGAAGGCAGAAATTGGCATCTGAATGGTACGGCAAGATTTCTTAAAGTGTTGGCTCTAGGAGGGAGGCGGATTTGGGCTCTGCTTCGGGCAAAAGAAAATGTCTTGGACTAGCACTATATAAATAATTGCATGATGGTTTAAAGTGAGAAATATCCCATCGATTAATTTGTATTGGGACTGAAATATCAATAAATATCTAGTATAAAGCACAGTGTGTTTTATGTAGGGTGGTCAGGTGTCCTACTTTACAGGGGACTGTCCTCTATTTTAGAGAGTTGGCAGAGGACAGTCCTCTATTTGAAGTTGTCTGCTATCTGATGGGCTGCCCAGTCCAAGTCCAGTTTAAAGTCAAAGAGCCATGAGGAGGTAGAACAAAGAGGGGCCTTGACGTGGCCCATCAACAGGTAACACCTGGACAGCAGACTGAGCAGGCACACAGCTCACCTGGTCAGTCTTCTCGAAGATGGTGAGATATATTGTATATCTATTTACATTATAGTTATTATTTTTAAATTTGCACCTATACATATAAATTCGCATATGCACATGTTATGCAGATTGGTGTCCTCTTTTGCCCTCTTTTTGGTGATGCATTTCCTTTCTTTTATTACAACGCATGTGTGGCCACCCCAGTTTTATGACCATTGCTATAGCAGTCGGTTGGCTATGGTTGTGGTTATTTAAATAAATGAAAGCTTTTCTGCCTCCATCATCAAATGCGCCTTGGCTTCTTTAATAATAAATAAATAACCTGAAAGAAAATATTGGCTGGAAAAATCCTGTCCCGGGGAGGGGACAGGAAAAATAAAAGAAAATCAGCATATTTCCTTTTTCCTTCTGAACTGGAGGCCTAGACAAAATTTGTATCTTAAACATTCAGCACCACAGAAAAGAACTCACTTTCAAAGCAGTTTTTGCTTTGTGATATACCTTGCACAATAGTTCTCCATAGAATGGCATGCACCTTTCCATTAGCCAACGTGCGTCTCACTTTCAAGATGTGAGACTGCAGCACAGTGGGTCAAACTCAGCATGAATGAGGTCAGACGAATTACACCTGAGAGAAATTTCACCCAGTCATTCATTCATATAGTTTCCTCAGGCTTCAACATCAGTGAGAAGACGAAGAAAATATTATGGGGGTGGGTGTTGTTGCTGCTGCTCTTTTCCTCTTTTGTGCCAGTGTACTGGATTAATGAATAGCATTTTATGCAGTGGTATATCATTTTCAAAAACCATGTAGAACCACAGGAGGGTTTGGGTTTTTTTTCCATTATGTGAATTCAATTACGTTATAGCGGTTTGTCATACAAGACAGTCATCTAGATTCTATGACCTGCTCTGCCAGCTAATAAAGGTGCAGTAGTAAAATATCACAACCCCTGGTAGCATAGCCTGGCCCAGAGCATCTGGTGGGGGGAATAATTTAGTTTAGCATTACTTCTTCGACCCTTGCAGGATGTGCCACAGGAGTGTGATGCTCAGTTGCATGGCATAGCACTGAATTGCGTTCACACTAGCCATATTCTCACTTTCTGTCTATGCTCTGACTGAATGCATGGAAGAGGAGGAGAAGGAGGAAGATCATATCCATTGGCCCTCCCCTCATCTCCACATTTTCAGCAGAAGGTGAGAATAGGATTTACGCATATACGCAACCGTACACTGATATGGTCATTAAGTCTGTTCACACAGCTGGGAACCCTGGCATCATCAAGGTTCCTAGTCATGCATATAACACCTTTATGCATGCAACTATTTAAGCACAGAATCCCATTGCCACCCTCTTCCAAACGCATGGAGGTCAAGACTGCAGCTGGTGGATGCACAGAGATCACTGGTGGGGCTAGCCTACGCGAGCCCATTTCTCTCTCTCTCCACATATTCACCCTATGAACAATAGAAGCTGAGAATAGAGCTGCTGTGTGTGGCGGGGGTGGGACTAAAAGCCACATGCTTTTACAGCATCCTAGAAGCATTTCGCCCACCATGGCACCAACTTCTTCCAACAGCCTAAAACTAGGGTGTGCTATGCAGAGGTCAGGTGATACCACCATGATGTAGGTATTACCAGGGCAACCCATGGCTAGAGCGAGGGTTTGCCAAACAGAGCTCCATCGTCACTGGGACATTTATAGCTACCACTGATTCTTTTCTTGCCTGCTCCACCCCAATAAGGAACTGTTGGTCATATGTGTTCAAGGTCTGCTGCACAGAAGGTTGCATAAACAGACTTATTCAACATTCAAGAAAATAGAGAAAAACCCCCAACACTTTTCAGGCCTTGGATGGCCCCGTATCAAGGAAAAATAGAGATTTCCTTGACGAAAAGCCAAACAAAGCTTTAGATAATTATAAAATGCAAAACATCACAATATTTTTCAGTTATAATAGGATCATATTAATCTCTCACTGGAAAAAAATAAAAATGAATATTGAAACTTAGGTCTACTGTAGAGGTAGAAACACTAGACACATTGACTTTATAAAGAAAAATAATAATACTCTTGAAGCCATATGTGTGTCTTAATTGTAACCTGCTTTAAAAGAGAGATTGGTAGAGAGGCAAAGAAAAAAATTGTCAGGCATAAATCTAGCCCTTTAGACCTATATATTGACTATATTCTAGAAGGCCATATATATAATATGCAATCCTAAAAATGTGCCATATTCTACCTATTTCTTCAAGTTCTACTCGGAAGCTAAATGTCAAATGTAACTAAGGCTGCAATCCTGTATACTCTTACCTGGGAGTAAGTCCCACTCCACTCCATGGGACTTAGTTCTAAGATATGAATAGGATTGCACTGTCCAAACATTAGAAAACCAGTCATCAAGATAGATACCATACATAGCTAAAAAGCTAGGGAAAGACCTACTGTATGTAAAAAAGACATAAAGCAGCTGGAGGCTTAGGGTAGAGCAGTAAGACCAAACGATTCACTGAGGCCAGTTGGGGGTCATCATTGTCTTAAAATGTACCTGGATTCTTTTTCTAAATGATTTCTGTCTGTTTGTTTTAAGCATTTCTCTATAGCCCCAACACCACCTCTGCTAAAGCCACACATTCTGAATTTTATTCAATACTCAGGATTGTGCTAGTATTGCTAGCAGAGTATTTTGATATTTAATATTGCCAGTGTGATCTCCAGTCCTAGTTTTCTTGGTGTTTGATTGTTTTCCCCTACATGACATTGTTGTTAGGGTTTTTTGTTTTTGTTTTTACAAAGGCCTTATATAGCATAAACTAAAAATATTCCGTGTAACCAAATCTCTGAGAAATGCTCCATTGCCTCTCATTGACAGGGATAAGAAACTGCTTTCTTACAATAAGTGCAATATTTGCAATGGCCACCAGGAAAATTGTCCTTTGGAAGGCTTTATCTTGGAAGTAGGGATGTACGAAAGTGACTTACCTTTTGTGGATTATGTTGATGGTGGTGGGGGAGGCATTCCATCCCTCCCCCCAGAATCCTGGCCGGGGGGAGGCGCTCCGTTCCTCCCCCCGGAATCCTCGAACGGCCAGCTGTGCTCCGCGGCAGCTCCGCAGAGCAGCCGGCCAGGCCCGGCCAGGCCAGAGCCATCCGCAGCCGGATTTCTGGCCGCAGAGGGCTCTGGGTAAAAACAAAAAAACAAAAAAAAAACGTATACGCAAATGGCGGCGGCTACAGCCACCGCCATTTGCGTTCCTTCTTTTTGGCCGTCTTAATCTACGTAAATATTTACGTAGACTATGACGGCGAAAATAAAGGAAAACGCAAGTAGCGTAGCGGGCGCTATTTGCATCCCCCTTTGATTCCCCGTTTTAGCCTACGTAAATCTTTACGTAGGCTAAAACAGGAATCAAAAGGGGACGCAAATAGCGCCCGCTACGCTACTTGCGTTCCCCTTTATTTTCACTGTCATAGTCTACGTAAATATTTACGTAGATTAAGACGGTAAAAAGAAGGAACGCAAATGGCGGCAGCCATAGCCGCCACCATTTGCGTGCGCGGTTTTGTTTTGTTTTTAAACCCGCCCAACCATGATAGGCTATGTAAAGATTTACGTAGCCTATCATGTCTTTTTTTACGATTTTACATAAAATTGTGGGGTGGTCATCTGGATTTGGGATGAAATCTCAGGGATGAAGAAATCAGTCTGTTTTTGGCCCATTTCGGTTTCACATGCATTCAACCATGAATTCATTCTGTCCCATTTTCTACAATCAATCAATCAATCAATCAATAACATTTTGCATTTAAATTGTACACATTTTCCCTAAAAATATGCATTTTGTGCACATTTTCCCTAAACTATCCATTTATGTATGCATTTCCGCTTAGATACACACCTTTGTACACATTTTTTGAGCAGAGAACTGCATCACAAAATTTGGAGAAGTGCACAGTCCAAAGGATATACACCACTAAGAGCACTATAGCATAGTGGTTAGAGTGCTGGACTGGGACTTGGGAGACCAGGTTCATTCCACCACCTCATCCTCAGCTGCATCCTTTCCTGGAGAAGACAGACCTGGCCACAGTCCTTCTTGATTTAGTAGCTGGAATGGAGGAATGACTGTAAAGCATGCTACTAGAAGCTGCCCTTGAAAAACATCCAGAGAGTCAGTGCAGTGCAGTGGGTAAAGTGCTGGAATAGGACTCGGGCGATCTGGGTTCTAGTCAACACTTGGCCATGAAGCTCACTGGGTGGCTTTAGGCCAGTCACTGACTCTCAGCCTAACCTACCTCACAGGGAGCATCTCTACACCAGCCTAAAATCTTGCATTCAAAACGGGGTTTTCTGCTTCCATTTTAAATGTAGGATCATGACGACTCCCTTTTTCATGTGCTTCCTTTCCGCCCACCCCCTTCCCCCTCCTTCTCCCTGTATTTGAGTCTTCCATATCTTTCATTGATCTCACTCCATTGATCTCTTGCCGCTTTTCCTCTTTTCACAGAGGAAACTGAAGTGGAACACAATGGGGTAATTTGATAGCTCATTATCTGCAACCTATTTAAAAACGGAATAAAGGCCATTTAGTGCAGGAGACACCTTGGAGGTTCATGGTGTCATCTAAAGAGCCTGAAAACTTCTGTGATTGAGCGATCCCAATAGCAGGATAAAAGCACCATGTGAAGAAAGCCAGGGTTGTTGTGAAGGTAAAATGGAGAAGAGGATGATCCTGTAAACTGCCTTGGGTTCCTTGGAGGAAAAAAGGTGGGATATTAATGTAATAATTAAATAAATTACTGCCTGGGGTTGGCTGGTTGAAGCATATAACTGCAGTTCTGTTGTAACTCCATTGGTTTCCTGTTTGTTCCTGGGCTCAATGGAAGGTGCTGGATATTACCTTTAAACTGTAATGGCTTAGCTACCTTAAGGATCTCCTTTTCCTGTATGAATCTTCCCATGTTCTCTGAACACATTAGGTTCTTTTCTGGGTTGTGCCACTGACAGTAGCTGTGCAGTGCAGGAGCGGGGAATGCAGGAACAGGGACTTTTCTGTTGTGCTGGCAATGATGTGGAATGCTCTCTTAAGTGATGTTGTAGAATGCTCTCTTCAGCAAAGCCAACCTTTAAATTGATTTTATTTCCTGGTTTTGAGGGGAAATAACTGCCAGCTTCATTTCCCCTCTGCTGCTTCAATGGAGGTGGGGGTGAGGAGGTGACCCACTTGTTTTTTATTTTCTTTTTTGCTGATTGCAAAAAATATTTCCCTGTTGATTCTTTTTATATTATACCTTTATTGATGTTTTGGTGGTTTGATTATTTTATTGTTAGCCACTCTGAGTTCTTTGCAGAAAAGTGAGATGAACAATTTAAAAGAACAAATAAATCTATTATTAACCCATTGGTGGAATTCAGATGAGAAATACATTGTCTTTGAGCATTTCTACATGAGGCATCTATGCACTCATGATGCACTCATCATTCCCTGCTCACAGTTGTTTATAGGTTCTTTAGATGATGTTGTGACCCTCCAGTTTCTTTCTGTTTGTAAACAGCACTTTTGGAGAGCTGTTTTTAGAGCACGGAAGATTGGGAAACTGCTTTTTTCACTGGTGTAATTGCACTATTCCACTATACCAGTGTTGCCTAGAGGTTATGTAGTGGAAAAGCAGGGAACTAGATGCTCTCCGTGTAGTGCTTGGATAAAAGTAGATACAGCGGATTAACAGCCTGTTGTAGAAAAGCCCTGTATACGTATACCAACATTTACTTTGGTTTATCTGTCTAGAATTCTTCAAAGTGTCCCATCTATAACTGTTGGAAATCAAAGTGTGCTAATATCAGCATTATGTTTAAAAAGAAATGTTCAAATTTCATGTTAGGGCAAATCAAAAGTTCCCAAATGGGTGGCAAACAACATGAACCACTCCTGTAACTTATCCTGTGGTGTGAAACTTTTAAACTATCCTGTATATCTTTTAGAATGGAACTGGGGAGTCACACGAGTGGCTTTTTTTTGGAATATCAGAATTCACCAAAGCTTAAAATCATGGACAAGCAATTTTAAGTAACTACTCCACAAGACTGTGCCGCAAATGATTTAGATTTGATTTAACCAGTGTTAATTGCCATGCCTTTTAATATTATGTAGAGCAGCAGATGACAATAAGATTAAAGCATGTGGCAAATTATTATTCATAGGCAAAAAAAGTATGTAGAACAGATTTTTTAAACATAATAATAATGTTGTGATACTCTGGTGAATTAAAAAATGAATTTCTGCATTAGCATGATGCAGAATATGCCCTTCTGTTCTTGTATTATATAGCCATGCATGTGGGGGATAGGAAAGTCTAGGGTGAAAAAGCTTCCAGCAGGAGGCCCAATGAGCTTTGCCACAAATCCATCACCCTTGGATGTGGAAAAATGCAAACCAAATTGTGGACCTCTCCTGAGATCCTGGAGGAAAGAAGCAGTATCTGTATTTGTCATTGCAACATTAATAATAATACATGTGCACATCTTGCCATAAATACAAAACAGAGAGCCTTACTACATTTGGAAGCAAATTGGTGACCCCATTTCACGAAGCTGACACTCATCAACAATCAGTTGATTATTGTAGCACATGAATGTTTAAATTACAGAAGGAATACTAAAGTCCACTTTTTATTTCTGAAGCAAGTAATATAAACAGTAGCATTGCCAATCTCTACAACCAGAAAAAAATAAAAGTTACATGAGATTGAGGGAGGGAGGGAGGGAGAATGCTTGCTATGGATGACATGGTTTCTTCAAGTTCAATTAAAGTTGAAATTGTGAAGAATATTTCTCAGTCCCAGACAGGGCTAAGAACACTGGCCCTCAATCATAGTGGCCTAATTTCACATGGCTGGACCCAAGAGCGGAGTGCCCTCTTTGTCTAATGTTCTATCTAGGATTTTTAAATTCCCTTTTAATTGGTAGAGGGACAAGAAAGGCAGAAGAGTTAAAATTAAGAGGTAGTGGCAGTTTGTAGCCATTTTGGAGGAAATGGTTTTCCCCACTCATTGGTGGTGAAAGATGTATTCCCTGGCCTTCTCCATTTTTACCCACTTGGCTTATTGAAGTGGGACTTAATATTGAAAACCTCCCACATGTTTCTAATATTATGACCAGAGTGGTAGAGAATGCTTTCCTATGCTGCCTGATATACAATGTAATATACAGCAGTGAGCTGTCTACATGTTTCGTTGTTGTCGTCGTCGTTTGCATTTTCAGCTAGTCTTTGGATGGACTACATGAACATTTCTTACATAATAAGGTGATACTTTGCAGTTGCCTCGTGGCCAGGGTCTGTTCTGGTCCTGTGTGAATGGCTCTGTATGAGGTTGAATTATGGGAAACAGGCAGAGCAACTCCACCAATTGAACAATAGAGACAAAAAAGTATTGCATGTTCAATTTTTGAGATCAAATTCTTAACTTGGCTCAGTAGGTTTTATCATATTACATGACAAGGATGTGAGCTAGTAATTCCCCTTCACTTTCAGAATGAAAAGTTTGTGGTACTTAAATTTAATTCTATTTTCTGAACATTTCTTAGAAGACACACTAAAGCCATTTTTGCTTTGCAAGAGGAAGACTTAGAAGAGCCATTTTTAGTATTATATTATACTGACATCTGGTGGACATGGGGATAATTGGTTTAAAGCTCTGGGAGGTTTTCTGTGTTAATAAACTGAAGGGATAAATCCTATGGTTGCTAGACAGAGGCTAGACGGCCATAGGATATGTTGTTTTCTGGGAATCGACCTCGGAGCCTGTGCTCCGAGGTTGGTTCCTGGAGAACTGACCTCCCCCCCATTCCGCGTTGCCTCGGAGGCAGCGCAGAACAGCACTGTCCTCCGTGCTTGCAAGAGGAGCACGGAGCAGCCGGAAAGGGGCATGGCTGGGGGTGTTCTGGGGCAGGGAGAGCGCAACTGCCTGTACGACCCATCCTATGTGTCGTACAGCAGCCTCCTTCCATGCTCTGTGCTCCTGTGGCTAGACAGCCACAATTGGCTGTCTAGCCGGAAAAACAGGGCAGAAGAAGTGCAGAGGGAACGATTCCCTCTGTGCTTCTCCTGCCCTGCTTTGGATAGGTGGTCGCCTCCAAGTTCGTAGGCGGCCGCCTCTCTAGATAGGATTGCTCCCTAGGTAGACCAACCCTTCCCCAACATGGTGTGCTCCAGTCCAAGACATCTGGAGAGCACCAGGTTGGGGAAGGCTGAACTAGACCTTCCCCAGTTTGGTGCCCTCTGAATAGTATGCACTGCAACTCCTACCAGCCCCAGCTAGCATGGCCAGTGGTCAATGACAATGGGAGTTGTAGTCCAAACATCTGGAGGGCAATAGGTTGGGGAAGGTTGCCATACAGCATAATCACGGGAAAGCTGATGTAGTCCGTTCTGTGCTTCTACACAGGGGCAACCAAGATGGCAAATTTTGAATTATGCCTTCCATGTTTTTTTGGAAGGGTCAAAGGGACACAAACTGACAAGCTTTATTTGGGAGTGGCTTCCAGTCTTCAACACAGACATAATTATGAATATATTTGTAACAAAAGAAAATAAAAACTCTGTTCAGACACATGCCCAAATGAGATGTGTGTGCGATGACACAGCATTTTCCTAGAGAATACATTAAATGCATGTATACATTTAACATGTTTTGCTGTCGCTTTAAAGATAGCTGCCATGGGAGAATCAGGACCATGTCATATAGGGAGATGGTGATCCCACCCCCTGCCCCACAATCTACCATTGCCCCAGGAGCTGTCATTGGCACCGATGGCAGATTCCCTTCTGGGGGAAATGGCAAGTTCAGGGGGTCAATTTTTACTGGGACTGCAGCACAGGGGAAAGGGTTAACTTCCCACCCCTGTGCACCATGGGCCCAATCCAGATCACTCCTCCCTTGCAGCTAGTACTTTTAAAGAGGAAAAAAAAGACACATTAAATGCATACATTTAACTTATCTAGTTTGTTTATTTATAGCATTTTATCTCACCCTTTAGCCAAATGGGCTCCCAAGGCAGCTTACAAAGGTAAGAAATAAGACAGTCCCTGCTCACAGGCTTACAGTCTAAAAGACATGACACAGAAGGAAAGGGGATTGAGAGGGTGGGAGGAAAAAAGCAAGTTCAAGCACTAAATTCTTAGTTGCAAAGTTCAGCAGGTCATGGGCACAGTGGAAGGGCTGCTGCTTCCTCTCCCTCTGACAGCAGCGACAGTTGGTGGCAGAAGGGAGGGGCTCTGACCTTGAGCCAGGGATGATGGAGCCAAGTCTGACTGCTGCTTCTGATGGCCTCGGCAGCAACAGTTGGTAGCCGAAGGGAGGAGGCTCTCAGAGAGTGGCACACAGAGTCTACACAAAGGAAGCCAGAACATGTTTTTCCTCTGGGAACTAAACAAACAAGTACACTAAACGATTTTTGAAATGACCATAATTCTGAGAATAAATCACAATTTGGGCAACCCCCCCTCAAGCCTTTTTGAAGGCATTGGGCAATATCCTATATTGCTGCTATGTCTCTGCTGGTTCAATTGCACCCATGGGACTCACCGCTAATACAACAGCAACCTTGGAAATGGGTGGAAACACTTGTTTCTGGTTCAAGACAGGTCAGTAGAGCTCCTTTGTGAGCTCCATTGACCTGCCCCATTCCAGAAATTAGCATTTCTGCTCTTTCCTGATAGTTCAGAAACTGCAGTGAGTCCTGCTAGTGCACGGGCAGCATAGAATACTGTCCATTGGTTACAATATTATGTCAGTTTAAGGAAGGAGATCTAAACTGGATAACTTGTCCCAAGCTAGACAAATCAAGCAAAGCTTTGTCCAGGTGAGGGCAGCACCCTTGAGTGATAGCGGTTTTACCTGTACTATCTTAGCAGGGCCAAGCCTAGAGAATCAAAAGGCTTGTCCATTTCTACCATTTCTATATATCAGATCATCTAATCAGGTTAGATTCTACCTGGAAGCATCACCACTTCTCAGTTATGAGAACCCCTTAAGAAACAGGTGACCAATGACCTAATGACCAATGGACAGTATCCAGCTACGTCATTCCGCTAACGCAAATGACTTTGCACTAGCAGCAACTAGGTTCTGAACTATGCACAAGAGGAGAATCCAACTAAAGTTAGGTTTGCACAAGAATGGATGCACAAGCGGTTGCACAAGCGTAATGCACATGCCTTGTGCAACAGAAAGATTCGGAGGAGCTTTGCTACTGCTATTTGAGCTTGTGGAATAACACCATTGGATACGGCCCATAAACAATAAAAGCCTGTGCACAGATGAGTTCCCATGGGGAATTCTGTAAATGCACGTTTACTGTTAACCCCAAATATTTGTTCAAGTTATCCAACAATGTGCTTTATAGTGCAAAATCTTTGAACACCAGGCAGCAGATGAGGGCAGAAATAAGGGCCAAATTAGATTAGATGCCAGGAGACATATGATCACTTTTTTATGGAATAGAGAGAGAGAGAGAGAGAGAGAAAGAGAGAGAGAGAGACTGAAATGGAGCTGGGAGACATCTGAATGGAGATCTGAACATCTAAATGGAGTGGTGTGTGGTAGGAAAGAAGTTGCTTAACCCCTTTAATCACTTTTCATATCAACAGTGCAACCCTGGCTGCGTTCCCACTTGTAAAAGGAAATATACAGGGTTCCTGTACCTTTCCCCTGTAGGTGGGAAAGCAGCTGGGGAGGACATTTTAATCAGAAAAATGGCCCAAGGGGAAATGGGTTATGCATCCTGTCCCCGCTGCTATTGCTGTGGTCACTCCCCCACCCATTTGCATTTCACACACACACACACACACACACGCACTCTGTTGAGAAACAGGTCACCTGTTTCCCAGCAGATCCCCTAGTTTGATCTTGGTGCTGAAACTCAGGATACAATGTAGGCATGCAGTCACCAGTCACTTTCACTTTTCAGTGAGGCTGCAAAATGTTTGCATTGTTCTTGGTTATTGCTCTTGTTATTGATTTTCTGGGGAGTCCTTGTTGTCTGTGCCACATCCTGCAGAGCTCCATCTGGTAGCAACAAGGCAATGGGCCTCCTCTGTGGTGACGAACACCCTCTGGAATGACCTCCCCTCTGTCAGGCACTGATGTTCATGCACTTTCAACATTCATTAAAAAAAACACCTTATCTGTTTACACTAGCTTTTCCCAGCCATTAACTGATTAAGGGCACAATCCTATGCATGTTTAGACAGAAAAAGTCCTACAACTCCCAGCATTCCCCAGCTTAAACTTTTTTCTGTCTAAACATGCATAGGATTGTGCCCTAATTTGTTTTAAGCCTTATTTAATGGAGCCTTGTGAACTGTAATATTGTTGCATTTTATTGTTTTATAATTTATTGTAAACCACTTTGTGATTTTTAAAATGGGAAATGGTATATAATTTTAAATAAATAGTAAATAAATGTGTAAATTGTAAGGGATCAAACTGGATTTATTTCAAAGATGAAACTCTGATAACATCTCTATGTTCAAAGCCATGTTTCAAATCTTAGCTCATCCAGTGCTTGGTCTTATAAAAGTCACTATCCTCTCTGAGCCTAAATTGGGAGTGGGTAACTTGTGGTCCTCCAGATGTTTTGGCCTACAACTCCCTTCAGCCCTAGCCAGCATAGCCAATGGTGAGGCATGATAGGAATTATAAGCCAAAACATCTGGAGGATAAGATGCCTGCCTTTGGCCTAAACCCTCTCTTCCAATTACAGTACAGATATACTAACAGTAGTCTACATATCAGGGCTGGCTCCAGGTTTTTTTTTTGTTCCACTTGTGGGCACCCTCATATGTCAGCCTCCCCGCTTGCTGGGATTATGTGGCAGCAGCAGCAGCAGTAGACAATGCCAGCACTCCACAGAGTGCTGGACAGCTCAGTTCGGCAGCCATCTACCATTTTAATTTCCCATGCTGTTCCAGAACACTGCTACATCAGGGACATTGTGGGAAATTAAAATGGTATCTCCCAGATCTCCACCAGAGACATGGTGCAATTTAAACTTATGACAATTCCACGGAGCAACACCACATCAGGGGAATTGTGGGAAATTAAAATGGCAGTTTCTAGAACTATCTACCTGGTGGTGACTGGAGCACCAGCAAAAATGTTTAATTTTTAAAAATTAATTAATTAGTTAATTAATATATCCCAGGCAGCTGCCAAAGAATTACAGGGGCTGATGCTGGACCTGCTGCTTAAAGGCTGTTGTAAGGTTTGGAGAGATGATGACCTGGTTCACACAATTGTGGCATGGTTAACAAGCCACGGTGGCCTGTTAACTGTGTGTGCCAGCCGGATTTCTCTAATTACCCTTGTTGGCATGGCTTACCATGTCATCTGAACCCAGACGGCATGGCTTGTCTGAGGGGGCAGCAAGCCTCAAATAACCCATGGGCTGTTGTTGCATTATTGGAGGGTTGCTGCTCCCCCCAAGCAAGCCATGCAGCCCTGGTTTGAATGATATGGCTAGCCATGCCAGAAAGGGCAGTTATGGAAATCCGGCTGGCATACAACTTGCATGCTCAGTGACATTAACAAGCCACCACGGCTCGTTAACCATGCCATGATCGTACAATCCAGCCCAATGTAGTCAATTGCTTTGAGCATTTCAAATGCGCAATATAAATGCTAATTATGATGATTAGAGGGCCTTCAACCCGACATTTATCTTTTTAAAAAAAAATACATTAGTGTATTTGTTATTGGACCACAACAGTTGATTAGGTACAGTTGCAAGGTTTGGACTAGATTTGGAGTTGGAAGTTCTGCATGCAAATAGCTATGCAGGAACTCAGAATCTTCTACAGAGCATAAATTCCTCCGGATTCAACTCCCCCACCCCTTCAACTCTTGAAATATATAGGAGGCTGCAAATGATCCCACCATTTGACTGAGGAGCATACTTTTAGCTCTCTCAGCAAAATCAATGGGGCAGAAAAGGAATTATATCTGCTTGGGTCATGCTTTTGAACTAGAAGGATAGCTGCAACAAAAATTATGATTCTTCCTCAACTTACTTATCTTTTACAGCCCTGCTTAAGCACATAAGAAGAGCCATGCTGACCAAAGGCCTGCCTAATCCAGCATCATGTTTCCAACAGTGGCCAACCAGACACTTCTGAGAAGCCCACAGCAGGATATGAGGGCAATAGCTCTCCCGTGCTGTTGTTCCTCAGCAACTTATATTCAGATATATGCTACCTGTGATCCTGTAGGTAACATAAAGTCATAACTGCTAGTAGTCATGAATAACCTTATCCTCTAGCAAACTGTATGGTTTAGTTATGTGCTGTGTGAAGAAGTCCTTCCTCTTATCTGTTCTGACTCCCCCACCATTCAGCTTCATGGGATGAGCCCGGGTTTTAGTATTATGGGAAAGGGAGAAAATCTTCTCTTTTTCCATTTTCTCCACACCTTGCATAATTTTATGTAACTTGTCCTCCCTTATTCACCTTTTTTTCTAAACTAAAGACATCCAAGTGTTGTGATCTTTCATTGTAGAGTAGTTGTTCCAGGGGATCTCTGGTCATTCTGGCTGCCCTTTTCTGCATGTTCCCCAGTTCTGGACTTGGTTGAAAAATGACAAGTGACAATTTATTTATATGGGCAGGCAAGAAGATATGTGTATGTAGCCAAAAACAAACAAACAGATTTAGAGAAACCTTACAGAGGGTTGTAAGAGTTACAATTCTCAGGTATTATGAAGTATTTCAGTTTAGGTAACTAGTCCATAAGATTTGAAATTCTAAACAAAATCTCTGGTTGGAAATGGAGCACAGCATTTGCAGCAAGACACCACTAAAAGAATTTATCTTCTTCCCAGGTACCTCAAAGCTCTCGCACAAATATATCTCACTTTAAATGCAGGGTATACCATGTACACAAGTAGCTTTTCAAACCACTGACAAAACCATATGTTTTAACAGAAAACCCAAGAGACTGCTTTCTTGTGTAAATCTATGTACATTACTTGTCACAGGCAAATGCTCAAGGGGGCTGAAGAACTGATAATACTATCAAAAATGATCTAAATACTATGATAATGTGAATAATGTGGGTTCAAAGCATGTACGTATAGATAGCACAACATAACAATGGGGAGAACAATCTATGGCCCCTAGACAGCATGGGGGGGGGGGCATAGGATTGTTCAATTTCCTGGCTACAAGGCCAGAGATAGTGCTCCAACCTGGGAGCCAAGAAACCGTGCTCCCCACCCCTCCCTTGCCCCCTCATGGTGCAGAGAGAACCTTGCCGGCTACCTCTCTGCGCTCAGAAAATGGAGTGTGGAGATGGGGGAAAGGGGGCGTTCCCAGGGGTGGGGAGGAGACTGGGGCAGGTGCACTTCCTACGGATGCCCCAGCCTCCTTCCCTTCCCCTCCGAGGTGCTGCTGCTAGATAGGTGAAATCACCTGTCTAGCAGAAATGCAGGGCAGCTGGAGCGTGGAGCTTCCACACTCCTCCCACCCTGCATTGGATAGTGGGAAGCCTCCTAAGAGGCTGCCAACTATCTGGATAGGACTGCACCTTAAGATAAGAAATCCTGTGCTCTGTAGCCAGCTTCCAGGGGCCATAGATTGTTCAGAAAAAACCCTCCAAGGTCTTAGACAGACCTCTGATCTGCGGTTCTTTCCCATCATCAGAGCCCCACTCCTGGTTCCTCCCAGCCACTGCAGAGGTTTCCATGGTGGCTCCCTCTATGAGGTTGGAACTTTGTAGACAAGGAGAAATGGGCAAACTGGGGTGTGCCAGTGGGCAGGGAGGGAGTGGCCAAAGATCTGAGGATCATCTCCCAATCACGCCCCCAGCATAGAGGGGAAGTTAGACTAGCTCTGAGACTTGTTTAACTAATTTTTCCCTTTTTGAAAGAAACAAAGAGGCAAAAAAATGCCTCTGACATTCTTTCTACCCTTCTGGCAAGACCCTGGCAGGGCTTTGGACAGGATGGAGCCCCCAAGGTAACTATTCATTACAATAGAAGAACCAGCAGCTCTTCTGGCAGTATTAAACAGAAAGTTACAATTCAGTCACCCAGCCTAGCAAAAATCCCCAGCAGAACTCAGCAGCAACAAAACTACAAAAAAATTAAGATACCAGATATAATAGGTTCAATAAGACAGTTAAAACGCACCGTTTAAAAAACTAAAAATTGCAGGAGCAATCAAATAGATGTTAAATAGATGTTAAACTGCTCAAACCAGAACTAGATGGCAAGATAAAATAAATCCAAAATCAAGAAAGAAAATCAAAATTAAAAAAAATCTACTGGAAGGCTAGCATGTTGCAAAGCCATGTACTGGTCTCAAATGCCATCTTTATTTCCAAGATTGCGTCTGGGCCCAAGTGGGTGGGAGGAGCCCAGCACTTCATTTTGAAGCATGCCCAGCCAAAAAAAAAGGTAGGCTGAAAGTGATGGGGAGCATCCTAGAGGGCTAGGGGGTGTGAGTAGCATTTTCAGAGACTAGAGGCTCCCTGTTTGCAGCTGCCAAGAGTGCTTGCAGTGATAACAATACTGTCCTTAGAGTCATTGCTGCAGCCCATTGATCTTTTAGAATATCCAAACAAATAGCTCCAGTGACTGAGCTAATATTAGGATGCCATATTTTGGTGATAAACCGCACCTTGGGGGGATTAAATGGATACGTTTCTGGAATTTTTATTTCTAGTTGATATCTTCCTCCTTCATATGGTGTGTCCGGAGGTCCTGCTATTTCTCCTCTTAGTTCTGTAAAATTTTCATCTACAAGATCTACATTAATCTGATTTTTGCTTGTCTCCTCGCTCTTCAACACCTCCTTGAACTCCCGCTTGATTCTCTGCACTGCGATGTTGGCCATCTCCACAGAGGGGTCCGCCAACCCGCCCAACCCCAGGCCGCTACCGCTGCCGTCTCTGAGCTGGGCCGGGCCGAGCTCCTCCACCCGTGAGGAATTTTGACATATTCAAAGGAAATAATTTGTTTTAAAATTTACGAATAGTTCCCACAGTATTCCAGGCTTTAAATGGTACATCAGTGAAGCAAAACAGGTGTAAGGAAAATAAGGACTGCTAATTCATTGTTTTTTTTAATACTTTAAACATGTATGATATATTAGCCATTGTATTAAAATGTGTGATATATTAGCCATTGTATTAAAATGTGTGATATTGTTGTTATATGTTTTTATTCTCCAAATTTCCTCACACCTATTTTGCTTCACTGATTTGAGTATGGTTAAGGATAGAACCATTTTTGGTCATTGTTTCAGGTGTCTGTATTGTCATGAACTAGTGCCTATGCCCAACAGACATCCATACCAGAATGTACACTTATCTAATGCAGCACTGCTGGTTGCGTTCTTGGAGGCTTGGTTTGTTTTTTCCAGGATACAACTTATAAGTGCTACAAAAACATGCCAAACCAGTGTGATTAGCACTTTCAGAGACCATAGCTGAAGGACTGTGTCCCCACCCCCAAGTTAGTTGCATCCAAATCCACATCCTGTTTGCTCTGGTCAGTAACTAAGCGTGTAGAGTGCATGGCATCTATTCAGAGGGACATGTCTGCAGGCCATTTTGACAGGTGGGTTTATGGTCTTGATCCATCAACCACCAGCCACCATCTCAAACTTCTCCTCCAGTAAAATTAATTGCTAATCATACAGCTATATTCTTTAAAGTAACCTTGCATTTGTAAGTCCTATTGATGTCACTGAAATATTGAGGTTTTTCCACTTGGGCCCTGGGGTTGTATCCAGTCATGTCATTCTGCTAGCGCAAAGCTTTTACTGCTTGAGGAAACCCTGTTTTTATCCCTGTGCAAGTGTTGAATCCAGTACTTTGATTCTGCTTGTGCAAGCTCTTCCACAACACCTTGTGCAACAGGTTGCGCAAGCAGGATCAAAGTACTGGATTTGACACTTGCACAAGGATAAAAACAGGGTTTCTGCAAGTGGTAGAAGCTTTACACTAGTGGAATGATACCATTGGCTATAACCCTGTATAGGCATGCATGCTACATTAGAACTGGGCTACATTAGAACAGCTGGCTCCATCTGTAGATCTCTACAGCTCAGTTTTCTGAATGGTTTACTTGGAATTCAATAGGACTCACCCCCAAATAAGTGTGATTGGATCAATTCCCAATCTCTTCCTATTCGTCTGTCTAGTCCCAGGTCTGTGCACTTTGTCCACTTTCAATTTCCCATTAGACAAAGTTCTAGTGTACACTAGCTATATGCACCAAACAAAACATTTCTGTCTACTCACATCTCTCACCTCTCTCTTGTGGTACCAAGAGGAGGGGGACCTTTAAATAACACAGGATGGCCACTGCAATTTAGAAAGGATAATAAATAATCCTCATGAACCCAGAATACTCCATCATAATTACTTTGTCATTGACAGCCTCTGGTCAACTAGGCTTCAAATTATGTTATATTTCCTGAGTAAATAGTAGGGGAAGGAAAAGATCCACTATTCTCATGGCCATGTCTGATTATATTAATGTGATCTGCCACCCGTAATTAACTGAATGGATAGAGATTAATAAAAAAGTGAAGTGTTATCAGGACTGCCTCTTTGGAGAGGTTAACACTTATGGGAAAAGCAGGTATACAGAGATAGATTTAAATGTGGAATCAGAAGAAGCTATTATCATCCCTGACCTTGTTCAACAAAAAACAAATAGTAAATTATATGCAGGCACACAACTTCAATCATTTGGTGTAGTCACCCCTCCCTTTTCTTTATGCATTCCATTTTTTTACATGACAAAGTCTTTTGCCTTCTCCAGACCGGTGAACAAGCATGAACAAAATTATGTATACAGGAGTAAAGAACATGGGACGCAGTCGTCAGTATTTCTTGCTTCTTACGTTTGACAGCAAGGTACATTCTGGAAAACTTCTTCCTTGAAGCTAAATACAGTACATATGAAAGTACAATACCCTCTGTTATAGGTTTGCTCATCCCAGAAAGAACAGCTGCAAGTAGGTACGGTCAGTGCTTAACGTCTAGAGTAGAAAAAAAGGTGCTGGGATTTATCAAGTTTGTATGGAAACATGACTAACTATCTGATCTGGAAGCCCTACTTCCAGATCCCCCAGTATGTGATTGGTGATTCTCAGTAGTTTTTCAGTGGGGTGAAGGAAATAGGTTCACACTCCCTGGCCATCAGGGATGAGGAATGTGTAGCCCTCCAGATGTTGTTGGACTGCAACTCCCATCATCCCTCACTATTGGCTATACTGCCTATCCTGGAGCTGATGGGAGTTGCAGTCCAATGACTTCTGGAGGGCCACGCACATTCCCCACCCTTGCTGGACATGGTCAGAGCTGCTGTTGTGTATTGTTTTTACTCTGCAAGTTCCAGAGCTCCAAGCCATGGCACAAATTAAACACTGGGTAAGACGATGCACGTTTGTGGACCCGCTCCTTTTCGTCTAGGAGTAGGTACGTTATGGGAAAAGACAGAACTATCAATCAGCTGACAAGGAATTCTGTGTACCTGGAAAGCTTCCATACTCTCTTAACGTAAATAGGACTTAGCCAAATAAAAGGTAGCCTTCCCCTCCCCCGACGTATCGCTTCTGTGTTATTGTCTTGCCTCTTTATAACGCGCTTACAGAAGAATTCCTCCTTGCCCGAGAGAGAGGGAGGGAGACGAGCGACCGGCGTTTTCCGCCTTAACGCGTTGATTGGCCACGTGTAGGTGTCGGTGGCCCAGCCCAGGCGGGGAGCGCTGTGTGTGCCGAGCTGACCGCCCGGCTGGGGACTTTTCCTCCGAACAATTTCCAGTCCCGTCACATCCGCCGCTCGGCGGGGCTTGGGAAGTTACTTGGCAATTGTTTGCAAAAGAAGGAGGCGCGCGGCGGCGAGCAGGAAAGAGAGCGTCTGTGGCGCTTCAGCGACCGGAGCAGACCGGAGAAACTTTCCTCCTTGGGGTGGGGAAGTCCTCCGCAGGTGGGCTTTCGGGGGCGCGGCGCCGGCGGCATGCGAGGCAGAGCGGACCCCGGGGAGGCGAGATGAAGCCGGGCCGTCGAGGGGCCGTCCTCCGCGGGAGCTCCAAGAAGCCGCGCGTGGGCAGGCGGCGGCGGCGGCAGCAGCTCCCTCCTCTTTAAATTGCAGCGCGTTCGGGCGCCGGGATGGGCAAGTCGGCGGCAGCGCGGTGTTTCCTGCTGCTCGTGGCCGCCGCCGCCGGGCGCTGCCGGGCTCACTTCGCCTTCCCCCTCCTAGTGTCTCCCCCGATCGCCCCCAACAGCTCCCTGTTCCCCGCGCCCGTGTTGCTGAAGGCGCCGGGCAGCGGCGGGGCCGGCGGCCCGAAGGCGCCGCAGCAAGACGCGCCGGGCTTGGCTCTAGCTTCGGATCCTGGCGGCTCCGTCAACTTTATGGCCATGGTGGAGAACCTGCAGGGAGACTCGGGACGCGGCTACTACCTGGAGCTGCTCCTCGGCACCCCGCCGCAGAAGGTAGGAGAGGGGTGGCGGCGGGTGTGGGATCCGTGCGAAGGTCACTCGCCCTGCGGGCGCGCGCAGGGTCGGCGCCACTCGAGAGGAAGGAGAAGTTGCTTCCGAATTTCTCCCCACGACCTTATCGCATTATCTGGGAGCGGATTTCCCCCCTTTCTTTCAAACCGGGTTTCTCGCCAGGAGCGATTTCAGAGCTCTCGTCCATAGGGGCGATCGTGAAGACCGAATCTGGTGGGCGATACCTTCAGGCAGCCTTCTCCTGCTCTCCAGTTCTGTTGGACTGCAACTCCCATTATCCTCAGCCTGTCCAGTTTTATACGTTTATTTATATGCTTACGCTGCCCAATAGCCAAAGCTCTCTGGGACTTTCACAAAAATTAAAACCCCCAAAAGACAATGTGACGGTGTGAGAGCCAGTGTGGTGTAAGGTGCAATGGTTAGAGTGTTGAACTGGGACTTGGGAGAACCGGGTTCCATTCCCCATTCAGCTCACTGGGTGACTTTGGGCCAGTCACTGATCCTCAGCCTAACCTACCTCATAGGGGATAAAATGGACCAGAGGAGGACTACGTAAGCCACCTTGGGTTCCCTGCAAGAGGAAAAAAGGTGGGATATAAATGTAGTAGTTCTACTGCTACTACTACTACTACTACTAAACAGTTTAAAACAGAATAAAACCAGGGCAAAAACCAAGAGCAGGGAAAGATCTAAAAACATAACAAACATCTGAAGGCAAAACTGAAGAACTAAATAGCCCGGATCTCCAACACATCTGGAGGGCGCCAGGTTGGAAAAGGTGGGCTTAAGGGGTGTGAAATACACAGTAGTAAGCTATTGTGAGTGGCATAAGGCACTTACTTTATAAGAGGGATGTCAAACCTTTCAGACCAAGGTCCTCCTTCAATTGCAGAGAACCTCTCCAAGCCACATTCCAGTAGTGGGCGGGACAAAGACAAAAGGGCCAAAACAAATATACCAGCACACGTTAGCTTAAGGCGCTTAGTGCCAGTAACTCAGCCTTAGGAGAGGCAGTTCAACCTTTTAGACTGGAGAAAACGTCTGTGGAAAAGCTGGGAAACCACCAAACCATCAGCATTTGAGGGGGAGGGGCCAGGGAAGAGGCATGGCTATCTGGGGACTCCCAGGCAGGGTGAAGTTGGCACATGGTCTTGAGGTCTGACACCCCTGTTTTATAAGACTGTATTAAGAGCTCTGTTGGAACAGACTGAAGGTGCATCTAGTCAGGTATCTAGTTTCCCACAATGGCCAGCCCAGATGCTTCCAGGAAGCCTACAAAACAGGGCATGAAGGCAATAGCCCTTTGGGGCTGTTGCCCCCACCCAGCAACTGGTGTGTAGAGAGATGCTGCTTCTGAACCTGAAGGTTCTGTTTAGCTACCTTGACCAACAGCCACTGGTAAACCATGAATTTGTCTAATCCTCTTTTAAAACTGTCTAAACCTGTGACCCAGGACAGGAAGGCCTGGCGTGCTATGGTCCATGGGCTCACGAAGAGTCGGACACGACTGAACGACTGAACAACAACAACAAAACCTGTGACCATCCTCACATCTTTTAGTAATGAATCCATAATTCATACATGTATTGTGTGGACAAACATTCTTTTTTTATCCTAAATCTACTCCCATTCAATTTCATCAGCTGATCCCATTCTCGTCTTATGGAAGGAGAAAATTCTCTTTTCCACACCAGGCATAATTTTTATGAACTTCTATTGTATTACCCTCAGTTGCCTCTGTCTCTCTCTTTTATCTAATTGAAAAAGCCCCAGATTCTTTAGCCTTTGCTCACAGGGAAGGAGAGAGGTGGAAAATGTGCTTTTTGATCATGTTGACTTTTTGATCATGTTGGCTTCCTTTTTTGCACATTTTCCAGCTCTCTAATACTGAGTTTGAGACTGGGTGATCAGAAGCATACACAGTATTCCATATGAAGCAAAACCATGTATTTATATAAAAGTACTGCAATACTAGCCTAAACTCAATATTTTTTCGTGTCTCATTTACCTAAACACCTCTACGCACCCAAACCATGCCTTGGACGCCATACAGATTCCCTTGTATTGTGAGATTTTGTAGAGAAATGTTAGTTGTAGCTTAGGGAAAAAAACTTAAGTGAAAACTTCTTCTAAACTTCTCTTGCGGATTATCATGCCTTAGGTCCCATTGATAAGTCAGAAGTATCTTCCGTTAGTAGCCTACTTTAGTGGGTGGCATAAAATCAATGTAATGTAGATTACATTAATTAAAGCCTAACCATATGTTACATTGAAAGCACAATCCTATGCATGTTTAGAACGAAAAAAGTCCTACAAGTCTTAGCATTCCCTAGCCAGCATGGCTAGCTGGGAAATGCTGGCAGTTGTTGGACTTTATTCTGTCTAAACATGCATAGGTTTGCATCCTAAATGTGTCACTTGCAATGTTGTCATGGTTTTTTTTAACTGAATTTTTAAAAAATCAATACTAAGTGGGGGCATTATCAGGACTACAGTGTGTCCGAGGGGAAGTTTAAGTCTTTCTTCCCCTGCTGCGACCCTGACAAAATATCCCAATCCTCATGCTGTAAATAGCAATAAACAAAAAAAGCTAGTGTATGAATGGAGGTATCTGTACCTCCTTAAAACCATGCATGTACCCCTGCTTGTCTATTTATGAGTGTCTGCTGGTACTCTTTTGAGATTGAACAGTACCACCATAAGTATTTCTGAATACTTATGGTGGTAATCCCAACCCCAGTATTGAATGTGTCTTTGTGTGAATGCAGTTTTGGATTATAAAATCAGACTTGGCTGCTGCTTAAATGCTGAACAGAAGTACCTTTCTGTTAATAGGTCTATTGTATGGATTACTGTTTCCATTGAGGAACTCTACTGCCATTGTATGCTCTTTTAGTCAGCACATTTCTACAAAGGCTAGTTTTATGACTGGGATTCTTGAAGTGTGAGGCAGGTCTCCCTGAGAAGGGAGAGCTCATGCTTGACCCTGACATTCCTTCTCTCTTTCCCCAACCCCCATGCCAAACTTTATGCCTATCTTGGTTCTTTATGTGCAGGCAGAGTACGGCCAACCCATATCCACACCCCAAGTCATAGTTGTTTGAGTTCCACTTCAGTAACGGTAGGACTCTGCATTGATGTAAATGTAGAGTTACAGAGGTCTGTCTTCCTTAATCCTTGCGTTCATTGACTGCTGTAAGTGAGTGGAAAAAAATCCTTGCTTTACATGGTGGTTGTCAAGATTACTGAAATTTTAGCTGCATTCAAATGCAACTATAGTTTACTGAGCTGTGAACAAGTTTCTGCAAGCCACGGACTTGTGCACTCTCCACTCCTCCTGTGCAGCCACAAGTTCAGAGGCTTTTGCTTCTGCTTTGATTAACCACGGTTTGTTGTATTGTCCAGACTGGCAAAGAGTGATTAATATGAACAATGGTTAGTTTACAGCACCACTTCAAACCATGGTTTCTGAAGCTGGCTTGTTTAAAATAACAATATTAACCACAGTTCTAGGTCTGGATGCCATGGCAAGCTCTGGTTAACTAAAAATGGAAGGTTCCAGACTCTCCCTGTGGCTACGTGGGAGGAAGACGGAGAAGTGTGCAAACCCAAGGCTCACTGCAGCTCATTCACATTACACTAAACCAGCCTGGGTCCCCCTAGATGTTTTGGCCTTCAGTTCCCATCAGTCCCAGCCAGTATGGCCAATTGGTCAGGGATGCTGGCATTATAGACCAAAACATCAGGAGGAACTAGGTTGGGGAAGGTGTACTAAAACATGGTTAGAATAACATATTAAAATAGCCAGTGTAAATACCATTTATTGCATTCTGTAGGAGCCTTTTCTTCCATGCAGTCCTTTCCATCTTAGATCTTAACAGCATATATTTTGGCTGTGCTTTGTGCTGTTTCCACTTGTCTGCCATTTCTTGTATATTGGGGAGGGGGCTTAAACTGTTTCTTTCTTAATGTTGGGAAGTCCACAGTGTTAAAGCCCAGGAGTGTGGTTTAGGGGGTATGAAGTGGCAGACATAGTGGCTATTTTATGTAACATAGCTCTTGTCATCTTTACCCTCTTCCAAAAAAAGCTTGTGGGACATGTTGATGTGATATTTGAGTTGATGATGTACTGTTCTAGTTTGCCAGTGTATGAACATAAATGGGACCTACAACAAAATGTTGCAGAGTGGAGTGCTCTTGTTCAGGATTTCAGCCAGCCATGCCCTTTTCCATACTCTATTCCATCTCTTTCCCTCCTCCCCTGGTTTTCTGTTTTCCCCTCCCAACTATCAGTCAGCGTTCTGTGGCCACTGAACATGTTCTGTCCTCATTGGGCTGTTTTTTTTGGAGGTGGCCTCCCCTTAGGTTCCCCCCTCCCCCCCCCCAAGTTTTTGTACATCTGCAAACCTGGGGATTCCCCCAAGCCAGCTGATACTGCCCTCTTGTGCATGGATGGTGCTGTTTTGGTTACATAAGAATCTATGCTTGAAGAATGAATTTGCTAGTATGTAATGTATAAACATCAGTCTGAATAGATTTTCTAAATAGTGATCATGGAAACACGCAGCTTTAAAAGTAGTTCTGTGATACTGAAAGAAGCATTTATTTGGAAAAGGGTTAGTGGTGTGTGTAAGGGAAGACTTGGGAAATCAATTGTGCCAAAGTGGGAAGTAGCCTCCTGATTTACATAACTGTGCTTGCTAGTTACATACATTGCATAATGTCTGGAAATTGATCTGAAAGTAGTGCAGGAACATTAAGGAGCAGATAGCATTGAGCAAATATGTGCATTTGACAACAATGGTTAGTTACAATTTGTTCAAATGTGAATACGGGCTTGAGAATGTTGCCCAGACAGGAGGGACTCCTCTGAGCGTGCCATATGCTCCTTTTATTTGTGCCTTCTGCTGCCATTCATGTCTCTGTGTGATGAAATGACATGATCTGGGAAGAGTAGGATGATAGCAGCAAGAACAACACATAGTGTTGTGAAACACCACCCAAGTTTGCATCTTTGATACTTGAAATACCAATAAAATCTGCTAGTTACTTTGCAGGAGTTTTGACACAATTGCTAGATCCCCAAGGGGATGGCATCCTGGTTTCCCCCCAAGAGAGCATATTGGATCACAGCCTAATCTGTTGCTTTCTTTCAGGGTGGAAATAGACCTGGTGTGGGTGATCCATGATGTGTTCTCCTGACATTTTTAATTTCAAAGTAGCCACAGGGACCTTAAATTAGATTGGAACTCCAGGGATGGGGTATTTAACTCTTTCTCCATGCTATTTTCCTGGTCTAAATTGCTCCCCCTGGAACTACCATTAGCTCCAGTAAGGGGAAAATACAGGTATGTTACTGATGCCTCTGTCTGCCTCCCCTATGGGGCAAATGGCGCCTATGAGGTGGATGGTAAATCGGGGAAAGAGCACAGTGGAAGGTTTAAATATTTCTTCACAGTGCTGCTGCTCCAATTTTTTTTGGGGGGGGGATTGAAGTGTCCCCACCTACAACTGCTTTAAATGGAAAACAGTTTTGGGAGATCCATTCACAGATCTCCAGCATGGTCATTGGAAGATGATGGGAGTTGTAGGCCAACACATCTGGAGAGCACCAGGTTGGGGAAGGCTGGACTACTCTTTGGAAACATGCTGTAACTCTCTTCCCTATATTTTCTAACTCTATGGCCCTAGTTTAAGGGCATGTCTACATGAGAAAGTTAAAACTAGCATAAAAGTTTTGTTTCCAGTCTGCAGTCACCTATGTCCCCTTTTCTTTCTTTAGTGGTTTAAAATCAATCATTCTTCCACATTAGAAAATTTTACTTAAAATTGAACTTTGTGTAAAGTGATACTGCTTTTTGCAAATCTGCGGTAACCTTATTGGGTCCACGTTGTATAAATGTAGAAGGAACAGAAAAGGTTTCGAAAGGGAGCAAGGTTCATTTTCCACATTACTGCATTCATTTCCTGTACTTTTAGTATTTTTGGCAAGAGATGGGCAAAGAAAATAAGCAGGGAGGGTAACGCTTTCTTTACCATTATTTGTGTAAGCAGTGGTGGTGAGATTAATATGTTATTTTCACATTATTCCTTCATTTTTTACACCTTTCTGGGGTCAGGCAGTATTCTTTGATACAAAAAGCAAGGGAAAATGGCAGCGTGTCATAGTATATTACAGAAGAATATAAGAAGAGCCCTGCTGTATCGGACCAAAGGCCTATTTGGCCAGCATCCTGTTCCCAACAATAGCCAACCAGATGCCACTGAGAAGCTCACAAGCAGGACATGAGGGCAATAGCCCTCTTCTGCTGTTGTTCCCCATCAACCAGTATTTAGAGGCATGTGGGCCTCTAAAGTAGTATATAGTAGACATTAGTCACCTTATGAATGTGTCCAACTGTTGTGCCAAGTATTCATATGTGGCTTCTACTCCCCCCCCCCCGCAATACATAGCATTTAATTAGTACTTTCTGAGTGTTCCAAACACTTTTAATTAGTTCACCAACCCTGTAAGGTCAGTCAGTATTATAATCCCCAAACTGTGGATGTGGAGCCAAGGATGAAAGACAGGGCTTGCTTAAGGCTACCTAGGCCTCGTTCTTCCTGAGGTGGTAAATCTGTGTTTTCATTGGACCAGTTAATCTGCAGGTTAGCAATCTGCAGCTGATACGATAGAATTCTCCCTCATGAAAACACATTCTTGCACATAGGAAAGTCGTGTGTTGAGGATATGACTAAACCCAAATATTTCTCCCTGACTTCTAGTTTTCTGTGTTCAGGAAAGCAGAGTTGTTGTTGTTGAACTCAAGGACTGTTGAGTTATATGAGACTGCACCTTTAGCCTGAAGAAATACAGCCATAAATGGATTTACTGATTCACTGAGAAGTTAAGCCTGAGCTGGGGTGAAAATTGAACCAGGGACTTTCTGGTTCCCAGGTCACATCCTTGGGCATTACGTTATGCCAGCAGTATTTTGGTTTACTGGCACTTCTTCAGAAGGACAGAGTCAAAATAACGTTCCTTGGGGAGAATGTGTAACCTTTTCTTTCTTTAGTGAGTTAAAATCTCAATCATTATTCCACATTAGAAAATGCTATTTAAAATTGAAGTTTTCTCAAAAATCTAACTTGATGTTTAGCATAATCTAATCTGTTACTTTGCTGAAAATATCAATACTTTAAAAGATGAGTTTACTGTATATGCGTGTATGTGTATAATTCTTAGAGAAGTTTTGAAGGTCCGCTTTTCCAGAGTGTGTTTGCTGTATATGTGTGCATGTGTTTAATTCTTAATATTCTTGAAGGCTTTGGTTTTTTAAACTGTGTCATGAGATCTCATGTGAATAAGTGATGCATTAATGGCCAGTATGATTAATCAGATGATGAGGATTAATTGTGTAATCCTCACTGTGGTTCAGGATCCTGGTCCACTGAAATAAATGGGGCTTGTTCTGAAGAAGCATTTTGAAGAATGGAGAGTTATTTCCTGAAAGCCTTTAGGTCTTTGCATCTTATGTGTGTGTTTTTTAGTCTAACTGCAGTCCTTTGCAGTATGCAATTAGTAATTATAGAGCAGTACTCATATGAACTGGGAGAGGCAGGCAGGGACAGAGAATCTTTGTTCTTCTGTTCAGTTTTTCTCTGCCCCTCAAAGTATATAAATAGATTTACAGGTATGGTTGCAACACCACAGGTCTTCAATCTTGGCAGCAAACATTTGGAGGATCCAAAATAAGCAGGTTCACTTTGCTTAGGACCCTTGGCACTTAATGTTTAGTACCAGTGTTATTTCAATCCACTATCCATTCTCGATTTGCCTACCATAGCAGACAGCTTGTGCAAGCTGCTTCCACCTGATTTTTCCATGAGTCCCCCTCCACCCACTGTAGCACCCTGCCCCTTTCCCAGACCTGACTTGATGGTTCCCTGACCCTTGGGAGAAGAGTTCAGGGGACACAGGGGGTTGCAGTGGGATGAAGGGGGCAGGGAATTCCCCTTGCTTGTACTGCATTGGATACAAGCCATAGATAAGCATTCCGAAGCCACAGTCTGAATCTTGGGGCCTGATAAAAGATTATAGCAGTGATGCAGTTGGCATAGTTCTAGCTATTTAGGGAATCCACCCACCTGCCTGTCACTGGTTTTCCACATGGATTCAGCTAATCATGTGGTAAGTTGCTAAGCCAGCATCTCCATCTCCAGGGAAATGTGTGGCACTGGCATGGGAACTTCCCAAGAAATCTGGTGGATTCCTGTGGAAAGCCATTTATAGATGTAACAGATTATATAGGAGCTTATTTCATTGGCAACCACCCCACCACTGTAATGACACTGTAACTGGGCCTTGTTTTACTCTCTTCCTAACACTTTTTTCTACCTACTTGGGCAATTCAGACATTAATGCTCTTTCTTACAGATGTAGCTCAATGTTTTATCCAATAAAGTGTGAAGGGGTTAATGCTCCTTGGAAAAAAGAAAGGTAATACATAAACCAATGGCTCCTAGCTCATATATTCAGAGTTTCCCACCCAGAACATAGTTTGTTATTTCAGTAGAGGTGTTATCTCCAACCTAATTATAAAAAAATAAATAAATGGTGGAATTCCAGTCACTCAGTAAAGAATTGCTGTCAAATTAAATTGATGTGAAATAATCAGAACATTCTTGTATTAAAATGGCCTTGTCAAGATGATGGTGCGTTTTTGTAATGGTTTTTCTTTATCTGTGATTTCAAACATCTAGTTCATCAGCATGTTAAAAAATATTGTTTTGCCTCTTGCTCACAGAGACTATACCAAGTGAAAATAGCTTATTGGCTATACGCATAGAAATTGGCTGTTGAGCATCAGCACAAATTTGGAAAAATCACTGTACGTATGTAAAACAGGCATTTAATATTACCTCCCCTACCCCCGAAAAAGCAAGAATGCATTAGAAGGGTTACACTGAGCACAGATTTCTTGCATTTCTTTTTTCTTAATTTGCATATAAAGTGTAGTGTTGAGTGCATGGTGCTGTAGTTTCTTTAGAGAGCAATCCTATGGTCCCTGGGAGAGTGTCCTAGGGACCATCGGATATTGCAGAGTTCCCTTCCCAAGGCTGTAGACACTCCAATGACCTCAGGAGGGGAAATCCAAACTGGGATGTGTCCCCCCCAGTGGCCCCTCCCACCCCATGCAGCTGCCACTGAAAGCACCAGCCTTGGTTGAAGATGCAAATGAAAGGGAATGGGGTGGAGAAGGAGGGTGACAAGGATCCACAGGATCCTAAAGCTTTTGTCCCCACCCCCATCCCTGTGACTCCACTAGATGCATTTAAAAGCACGTCTAGTGGAAAATCAGCTGAAAGGAAGATGAAGAGGCAAAGATTGCCTCAGTTGCTCCTCCTGCTCTGCCGAGTGTCTGCCAGCAGAGCCCAAGGTGTTCAGAGTGCACCAACATTGGAACACACCTTGGGCATACATAGCATTGCTCTGCCTGTATACCTAGTCAAGTGTTTGGGAACATCGATTAATGTTTGCTAGGGTGGTTTGTGTGTGTCTGGGGTGGGGTAGGGGGCTGCCAAGGTATTACAAGCATTGCATGGTAATCATTCCAGAAATCATCCTGTATACATTAAATGTTAGACTGGAATTTTTACATTTCAAAGTGCATACTTAGTTTACTAATGTAGATTGGTTATGCCTTAATACTGCTTAACTATGCTTCTGTATACACAGTTTGGGGTGACGTTTAATAAGAGAGCATTTTCCACGCTCGGTGTATTTGCTTATGGTGAAAAATTGATTCTGATTCATGGTAGGGAATTGTTCCTTCTTCATTCCAACATATTAGTTCCATCATATTAGAAATAATCAGAGTTTCAATCTTTAACATCAAAGTGTAGAGCACCTATTTTAACTCTTCCTCTTCTTCTTTTGTTTGAATTTCATTTTACTTGTGTTGTTTTTTAAAAAATGTAAAACTCTTCAGTTTAAAAAAAGAAACCAAAAACCCCATCCTACAAGTTACTTTGAATTCAGTGGGCTGTTCTGAATCCTGCCCTTGAAAGGGCATGGTTTTTTCCCCCAGATTAATATTGGTTTGGGTACCCTTGCCAAAGAAAAAAATGCTTGAAAGTGGATTAGTTCCTGTTAAAGGTTGAAATGGTAGTCTGGGCAGCATTCATCTCAAAAAGAAGTTGAGATGCTAGGGTTGAACTTTTGATACAGTAAGAAATCTATTGAATTTTTTAATAGAACGTCTACTGGTGAATAAGTGACAGATCACATATATAATATTAACGTGAAGTTTTACTTCTGATATAATTCAGATATGGAAACTGTAGGTATGCAGAAGAATCTTGAGAATATAACTGCTCTGTTGAGTTTTCTTTCACTGAAACCTAGTGTGTGTATGTGTGAAACAGCATGCCTTAACACAATCAGTTTCCTTGAAAGTGTACTAAAGATAGCATATCCTTCTACCTAATAGCATTTTGAAATCATGGCTATCGTTTCAACAGCCTTTCAGTCTCCAAGAGTTGTTAGTTCATGTTCCCATTTCCTTTTCTCTCCCCTGTTCTCCCCCTTGTTTTTTTTGTGGTGTGTAGAGTTTTTATGAGCCTTCACACACACACACACACACACACACACACACACACACAATCAAGCTATAATTTCTGTGTCACTTTTAAAACCTAAACATCCAAAATTATTCACTCTTGCACCATATTATCTTTTAGTAATAAAAGATACTTTGGTTAGCTTTGTGACATTTTAAACCACTGTTGTTGCATGGGCTGAGTTCTAACCCAGAATTCTGTGTGCCAAGGTTGTGCTGTGAAAGCAGACAGCACATGCAATGCTGGCGGGGGCATGCTGGGAGTTGTAGGACTTTTTTTCTGTCTAAACATGCATAGGATTGCGCCCTAATGCAAACTTAGGCTGCATGAACAGATGTAGTGTTCAGGTCACAGGAAGTAACAATTCCACTCTATTCTGTATTGTCACGTTACATTTTGAGTACTGTGTCCAGTTCTGGATGCCACATTTTAAGGACATTTACATACTGGAGCTTTGTCCAGAGAAGAGCGACCAGGATGGTGATGGATCTGGAAACCAAGTCCTATGAGAAATATTGAAAGAGTTTTATATGTTTAGCCCTGGAGAAAAGAAGATTAAGAGGAGACATAATAGTGGTCTTGAAATATCTGAAAGGTTTTCATGCAGAAGATGGAGCCAACTTGTTCTCTGTTGCTCCAAAGGGCAGGACTGGAACCAACAGGTAGAAATTGCAGGCTAAATATTAGGAGAAATGACCTAACAGTGAGAGCTGTCTGCCAGTGGAACAAACTGCCTTGGCAGGTGGTGGGTTTCCTTCACCAGAGGTATTTAAGCAGAGGCTGGACAACAATCTGTCAGGGATTCTGTAGTGCATCGCACAGCCTCCATTGAGCAAGGGGTTAGACTAGATGATCTCCAGGGTACATTCCAACTCTGTGATTGACTTTGATTGTTTTGACTGGAATTTGGAGAGCTACTAGAGGCATGTCCAAAATTAGTAAATGCAGAGGTTTGCCCATGTTATCAGCCTATTGCATGGCACCTATATTTGGAAATCAGTGTGCCCACCAGCTATCATGCTGGAGGGGGTCATGAAAATCAGCCCTTAGCTGTAGTTTAAAAAAATAAAATTTGAATAAGCTTGTCAAACCAGTGGGCCCTGTAACCCAGTGTCTTGCTTGAGAGCTATCACGGTTTAGTGGATGGAATCTTGAATCAAGCTGGACATCAAATTGCTATTCAGCTATGGAATTACTATGTGGGTAGTCACTATCTTGGTCCCTGTTCTCCCTCTGTTACATGGAAGTAATAGTGGTCCATACTTCTAAAATAATGCATGATTGTAAATAAAAAGGTACCAATAAAAGGTATTCTCTGGCCTTTCCCCCCCACTGCATTCCTTTGCCTTCTGTACATCCACTGGAAGTGAGTTTCAAAGGTCAGTAACTAGTGGGACCTGGCTGCCAACAAGACAGTTTTAGCATGACCTAAATAAAGACTTGGAGGAAACAACTTGAGTTGTGATCTAGTGTATGATGCAATATGCCCTAGATGCTAGTTCATCATAAATTCTTTATCTACTTATGTCCAAACGTCAGTTTACTCTCTCTAGGGACAGTAAATCTTTCTACTTTGTTATGAACATGCGGAATACCTCAGCAAGTACCCCATTACACATAGAGGTAAACCATTCCTCCTATTCACTTTTCACCATATATTTGTAGTTTATGTATTTATAGTTACAGTTAATAATCTTCGAGGACTTATGTCGCAATAAATGTATTAGTCTAAGGTGGCACAAGACTTATTAATACCCTTGATTGCCCCTGCCGCCTTGTAGCTGGTGTGGAGAGAACTGCACTGGCCAGCTCTCCACCTCGGAAAACGGAGTGCAGAAATGGGGAAAAGGGGGCATTCCCAGGGGAGGGGAGGAGACCAAGCCATATGGCATATCTTTTGGCCACCCCAACCTCCTTCCCTCCCCCTCCAAGGCACTGCTGCTGGTCAGGTGAAAGTGCTCATCTAGCAGCAATTCCGGGCAGCTGGAACATGGAGGTGACGATTGCTTCCACTCTCCTCTTGCTCTGCACTGGATACTCGCAGCATCCAAGTTTGGAGGCTGCCAACCGGATAGGACTGCGCCCTAGATCTAATGTTTAATTTAATCAAAATAGACACCTTTTGATGTCAAATATGATTCAAATTGGTTTTGATATCATAATTCCACACATTTTGAAATTTCATTTTATCTCTATTTCATTGTTGCTTTAGACCTTGTTTATGGTTTTGATGGTTGCAATGCATTGATGCATCCACAATGACTCAAAAACCTTTCTTTAATAAGTAACAGGAAACATATAACCTAACACTGTACTAGTGTAACTGGAACAATTTTTTCAAGCATGGATTACTCTGTGCCTGCCTGTCAAACTTAGTTTCCAGGCTATTTTGAACCATTTGTGTAATATTAAATAAACATTGTGCATGCTTCACTCCACTTTCCCACAGTCATTAGTTAATATACAATAAAAGGCAAATGAGTTGGTCAATTCATATCCAAGAGGCTTTCTAGCACTTGGTCCCTCTGCATTGTGAACAACTGATGAGGTATGTTGGCCTTCTATTTTCTGTGATTTCAGCAAGCTGCTGATATTCCCTCTTGCACCATAGCTACTTAGCTTTTTAAAGAGGTTTTTTGGGCAAGTCTTTGGAAAACGTTTAACATATGTAATTCTCAACTTTGATCAATTATGATACCATTCTAGCTGCATTGGAATTGTCCACTGTTGCTTCCTAGCCCTTTGGAATGTGTGCTTTCTGGTTTGTTTCTGTAAGCCCCATAAATAGGATTAATTCCGGTGTAAGAAACAGCAGTTTTTAAACAATTGAGAATAGATGTGGGCATAATTATGCTAGAGGTCATCACTGAAAATGAGAACATTGGGAAGAAGTTTATGAAATTAAAGAAGGCAAAGTTATGTCTGAGACTAAACATGCAGGTTCTCTTTGAACTACCTCAGAAGAGATGTTCAAAGTATTTGAACTGGAGCAGATTATAAAGAAATCAGTCTGTAAGCACCCTGAAAACAATGCAGTGATTACTCGAAGCCAACATGGATTTATCCAGAACAAATCCTGCAAGACAAATCTGATCTTGTTCTTTGATCAGGTAACCTCCATTGTGGTCTGTGGGAATGCTGTGGACATAATATACCTCGACCTCAGCAAAGCTTTTGACAAGGTGCCCCATGACCTCCTGATGAGCAAACTAGCTCAATGTGGGCTAGATGAAACAACTATCAGATGGATCCACAGTTGGCTACAGAATCAGACTCAAAGAGTGCTTATCAATGGGACCTTCTCAAACTGGGGAGAGGTAATGAGCGGGGTACCGCACGGCTCATTCCTGGGCCCGGTGCTCTTCAACATTTTTATTAATGCCTTGGATGAGGAGGTGCAGGGAATGCTTATCAAATTTGCAGATGACACAAAATCGGGAGGGATAGCTAATACCCTGGAAGACAGAAACAAAATTCAAAGTGATCTTGATAGGCTGGAGTGCTGGGCAGAAAACAACAGAATGAAATTTAACAAGGGGAAATACCAAGTTCTGCACCTAGGAAAAAGAATCCAAATGCACAGTTACAAGATGGGGGATACTTGGCTCAACAATACTACAAGTGAGAAAGATCTTGGAATTGTTGTAGATCACAAGCTGAATATGAGCCAACAACGTGATGTGGCTGCAAAAAAGGCAAATGCTATTTTGGGCTGCATTAATAGAAGCACAGCTTCCAAATCCCAGGAAGTACTAGTTCCCCTCGACTCAGCACTGTTTAGGCCTCATCTGGAGTACTGTGTCCAGTTCTGGGCACCACACTTTAAGAAGGATGCAGACAAACTGGAGAGGGTTCAGAGGAGGGCAACAAAGATGATCAGGGGACTGGAAACAAAGCCCTATGAGGAGAGACTGAAAGAACTGGGCATGTTTAGCCCTGAGAAGACTGAGGGAAGATAGGATAGCACTCTTCAAGTACTTGAAAAGTTGTCAAACAGAGGAAGGCCAGGTTATCTTCTCAATCATCCCAGAGTACAGGACACGGAATAATGGGCTCAAATTACAGGAAACCAGATTCCAGCTGAACATCAGGAAAAACATCTTGACTGTTAGGGCAATACGACAATGGAACCAATTACCTAGGGAGGTAGTGCTGGAGGCATTCAAGATGAGGCTGGACAGCCATCTGTTGGATTCTTTGACTTGGATTCCTGCATTGAGCAGGGGGTTGAACTCAATGGTCTTATAGGCCCTTTCCAACCTTACTACTATTCTATGATTCTATGACTAAAAGCTGGAAAAGCAAAAGGGAGACACTCAAACTGAACAAAATGCAAAAAGAGAACATATTCTTAAACCCAGAGACAAAAAGCTCCTTTGACTGGGGCAATCTTCTAAGGCCTATGAAAGACTGCTACCACCTTTGTAAACTGGCTTAGCTGTTTTCAGTATTTTCATTTTGTAAGATTGCCCCTCTCAAAGGAGCTTTTTGTCTCTGGGTCTTTTTGCACAATGTCTCTTGATCTGTAGTGCTAGGGGCCATCTGTCTGGAAGCACCCTTGAAGACTGACTTCAGTGACAATCTTTGAATGCTGTACAAGGGTCTACCCTTTTCTACCAGGACTCTCAGGCTTATTTTCTGCAATAGTGACCACTTTCGATAACCTTGATCCAACAAAAGATAATGATTAGGCAGTGAGGAAACCTCCCAATGCTGAGAGTATTCTGAGTTTTTCTTCCACGGGGGCATGAGTGCTCTACCATTTTAAATTCATTTATTTATTACATTTCCTTACTGTCCAATAGCCAAAGCTCTCTGGGTAGTTCACAACCCATAATTTTTTTTAATATATTTTATTGAAGGGCTGTGTGCCACTTTTCAAGAATAAAAGTCTTCGCAAAGCAGCTCACAAAAATTGTTTTAGATGATACAGTACACTAATCAGCACCATAATCAATATTACTAAAACCACAATGAATTTAATCCCCCCCCCCAATCTAAAGACTAAAAGAGCAGCATAAAACACATTGGAGCACCAGTGAACCATTAACAGCAGAAAATACAATTGTGCACAAAGGAAAAGTGATGCACCAATAATTTGAAGAGAGCCAACCCATCTTGCTAGGAGGGATGGAGAAGAGCTCAAAAGCAGCAGCAATTATTTCTTTATCTTTAAATCATAATAGGGATCTTGTTTTCCATTCTCACAGCTGATGCCAGATGTTGGCAAGCCCAGCCACTCTTTCCGGCTTCGCAGCTGGAGTGGGGGAGTCCTGAGCAAAGCAGCTGGGGTACACAGTGCTTAAGACATGTGTTGTTCCAGTAATGGCTAAACTGGAACCGAAGGCTTATGTAGCCTGAGTTTCTAGAGCCACAAGCAGGGCTCAGCTGCAGATCATCACAGGTCCTGGAGCAGAAGTCCTCCTCATGAGGAGGGCCTTGCTCATAAGGAGGCATTTACTCTTGAGTCTTTTCTCCAAGCAAGTACTCCTTCACCTGGCCATGGTCCTAGCCTGCACCTTTAGGCGCTGATGTTCTCAGGGGCTGGGTGGGGGCTCAGCATCTCTTTAACTCAGAAGCAGCCTTTCCACCTCTCTAGGGGAAAGACCTGAAGCCATCTCTCTTGAAGGCCCAGGTTCCTCTTGGTCAGTCCCAGAGTCTCCTGAAGCCGCTTGTTCCCTGGGGACATCTGGTTCAGGAAGCTCCAGATTATCATCTAAAGAGGATTCCTCATGGGGTTGGGGGTATGACATCTGGGGCTTCTTTGGCTGCTGCATTGCCTAGACTCCTGGAGTGCCTCAGAAGCACAGGGTCAAACTCTGCTACTCTCTCCAGCTCCATACCTGGAGCTGGCGAGGGAAGCAAGGGATTGTCCTTGATTTCTCATGGAGGCACAGCTCAAAGTTAGTGCAAGAGGATGGGCAGTACCATGGCAACAAGTTTTGGTTTGGCTAACAGGGTGGCTAGCTAATAACTGTAGACTCCTGCTCCCAAAGTTTTCCTTTTTAACCCAAGAAGAGCTGTCAAAGGCTCTGCATTAAATCTGAATACCAGTGCTGGGGGAGGAGGTCTTAGTCCTCCTCCCAGCCATTTCCCTGCTCTAAATCCCGTCTCCCAGCTGCTATTAGCCCCTGCAGCAGAAAACAACATGCATTTATAACTTCAGGCCTAATAGCTGTGGTGGGGTCACTTAGATGAGAGAAACAACATGAAGGGATTTCACCCCCGCCCCACCATCACTGCTCTGATTCATTTCAGAGCCCTCTTCCCCGCAGCTGCTTTTAGGTAAAAATGGAAAAGACCAGGAGATTTGGTCACAGACTTCCCGCAACTTATCTGTTTTGGCCCTGGGGGTCAAATCCTAAACATACTTTCCTAGAAATAGCTCTTATTGAAATCAGTGGCAGTTACTGCTGGACATACAGGATTAAGATCATGCTGCAAATGTCATATAACCTATTATTAACGCCTGTCTCTCTGTATATCAGATGAGCAATGCAGTGTGTTAAGTGCAGCTCTTAAAGGAAAGTAAATATTTCTTGTAGGTAAACGTGGGTAGAAGTAGCAGAGCATAAGAAATCATAATGAGACCCAAGCAAGCCTTGCTCCATAGACAGACTCTCATCTGGTACTATAAGTGGAAAAAACAATCCTGTAGTTACATTACTACTGATCCATTCTGGGTTGAATCTCTAATGGCTTGAAGTGACTGTGATCGTGATGGCTTCATAAAGGTTAGCTCAACAAATTATTTTACTTGGAGATATCCCTGGGTGCATTAGAGGAAGTGGGAAAGCAAATGGCAGGTAAAGCCATCATGTGCCAATGAAGGCAACATTGGTTAGTACTTGGGTTTCCTTTCGTTGCTTCTCAAATCAGTGCACATAGATGTGTTTTTAGGATCACGGTGTAAATCCCATAAAATGAGACACAGGGCAGTTTATCATAAATATTCTGACTGGGTACCTCCATGCAGATCCCTCGATGCATGGAGCAAAGAGTTTGTGTGTGTGTGGGGGGGGGCAGGACATTTAGATCAGGACAATGGTGTGAGTGTAAAGGGTTAAATGCTGCACACTATTCCTTACTTAAATTAGCACTCCTCCCTCAGTGACTGCATTTTAAAAAAAAGGTAATGTGAATTTTGGCCCTGACACGGCAATATTTCAAGAGTATACTAACGTGTGTTTTTAATTCAGCCAGGGCTTTATATGATGTGAGGCATATATATATTCCTACATCAATATATCCAGATGTTAAGTTCTTCAGCTGTCTCTGGGTCCCCCTTCACCATGAAATATATGGTCCATGGTGACCATAGAGAAGGTTTTTTTCAGCTATGGCACCCCAGTTAAGGAAATTCCTCCCCAAAACAGCACGCCTGGCACCTATAAGATTTCTTGTTCTTCTAAGCTTCTAAGCTATCCCATATATGTATTTAAAACACTTGTAGGTATTGTTATGTGGCCCACTCCATCATTTTAAGGGCACAATTCTATGGAGAACGAAGACCGCCTCCGAACTCAGTGACAACCACCTATCCAATGCAGGGCACGAGAAGCACGGAAAGGATCATTCCCTCTGCGCTTCTCCTGCCTTGCATTTGTGGCTAGACAGCCGATTTTGGCTGTCAAGCTGCGGGAAGGTGGAGCTGGGGAGGAGGCTGCCAGATGACACATAGGATGTGTCGTACCAGCATTTCAGTCTTCCCCGCCCCGGAACCCCCCCAGAACACCCCGTTTTGGCCGCTCCATGCTCCTCTTTTGAGGGCAGAGTGCGGGGTCTTTCCGCACTGCCTGCAAGGCAGTACAGAAGGGGGAAATGGTTGGTTCTCTGGGAACCAACCTCGGAACGCGGGCTCTGAGGTGAGTTCCCAGAAACCCACATATCCTATGGCCATCTAGCCGCTGACTAGCTGCCATAGGATTGCTCCCTCCATGAGTTTAAGTGCTTTTTGCATGCGTACTTCTTGGTTTTAAAATTTGTATTGTAAACCACCCTGGGAGATATACTATGAAGGGCACTATATAAAAGTTCTAAATAAATAAAATTTACTGTGCTACCATTTTAATATGTTCTTTGATTCTCTTAGGCATAATTTCCACGTTGTCTGGTTGGTGTGGTTACAGCCCCCAAACATACACACAATCACTTGCGTGGGGAGCTGTGCAATGAAAATCATAGGAAAATTTCCCCCCTCTCCCACATATGTTTTGAATCTACATTGGGCTTGCTTCTACAGAATCTGTCCTACCCTTTTAGACTTTGATTATCTTGAAAGAAACTGGAAGATCAAAACTAAATAAATTTAGATTTTTTCCTTTTATCTATAGTGTGAGTGTGTGTGTTCTGATTCTTAAAAATGAGGCTGGTTGTCAATGTTACTTGTACTTGGATTTCATATAATAAACAAAATTATGCTCACTAATTCTCTGTTTTCCCCCAAAGCCAACACGAGTACTGTGAAGTGTAGAAAGAATCATATTTACAATCTCAATGCCAGTAATAACATGCAGTAACTTTGGGGAAACTGCACACATTATAGCAGTTAGAGTGCTTTATCAGTCGTCTGTTATGGTTGCAAGCACTTCTTCCAGATGGGTTGATGATGTAATTAGAGATTGTTGTGTTAAATGAGGCAGTCTTCAAATTGGCTTCTAATTTTCCCACCTATTAACCAGCTTTTTTCCCCTTTGCAAAAATCCCTGCATTAGGATGGTTTCTGGTGGCTGATTATTAACTATAGAATCTTAAGAGCCCTCCGCTCCAACCACCAGAAAATAAGCATTTGGGAGACATATTGTACAGGAGTATGACTGACATTTCCTTATGTTACAGACAAAATACCTTTTCACACAGAGGTTAATTAATTTATGGAATTCACTGCCATAAGATGGGCTGATGGTAGCCCCAGGCTTAGATGGCTTGAAAAGGAGATTAGCAAAGTCATGAAGGACAGCTCCATCAAAAGCTATTAGTCACACAACAGCTATTGGCTAAATTAAACCTCCATGTTGAGGTCAGCAGGATTCCACAGAATACCAGTGGCAGCAGTGGGGGGCAACAGTGGATGACAGCTCTTGCCTTCATGCCCAACCTAGCAACATTTGGCTGGCCACTGCAGGGAACAAACTGAGTTTGGGTCTGATTTAACAGGGCTGATTTATTTATTACATTTATATCCCACTTTTTTCCTCTTGCAAGGCTGTTCACCCAAGGTGATTTACATGCTCCTCCTCTCCATTTTATACCCATAACAACCCTGTGAGGTAGGCTAGGCCGAGAGTCAGTGACTGGCCCAAAGTCACCCAGTGAGCTTCATGGACAAGTAGGGACTGGAACCTGGATTTTCCCAGTCCCAGTCCAACACTCTAACCACTACACCACACTGGCAATTGTACTACAGATGTAGCTAGTGTACAGCACCTTAGGTTGGCCATGCCCCTCTACTAGGAATGGTTGCCACTGCCATACATACCACTGAGTTGTTGTGTGGAGTTTTAAAGGTGTACCACCCTAGCTGTCATGATTCCCTTAGCCCACACTTCACTTCAGTGCCCAAACATACACAGACAAGAGGCTTCAGTCTACAGCTTTTAATCCATTGCTTCACAGGGTCATACAGATGCAAATTCTCAGAGAAACTCTCCATCTACAAGGAATGCTTTCAAGGGATCCAAATGGAATTTATGAGAGTTGCCCACTGTTTGAAGAGGGAGGCGGTCTCGCTAGCCTAACTTAAGCGGGGGGAGGCCCCTCTCTTCTCGTGAGGCCTCTAAGTGCAGCTTCTCATGCAAGGCCAATTGGGTAGATGGTCTAAGTTCCACCCCTGCCTTCTCTGTCTTTGCTCTGCATCTGCATCTGGCATCTATTAGGTCAACCTCGTGTTCGCTGCCTCTCACAGGGGTGGTGGTGAGGAGGGACCCTCAAGCTCAGCCATCTGTATGTTTGTAACCTGAGAAGCAGGCCTACTCATATCTGGGCTAGCCTGGGAAAACACCTCCCCCATGTCTGATGGTTCTCCTTCAGAATCTGAACTGCTATCCTACTCCCTGTGCTCAGAAATACCCCTGACACTAGCGCTTTGCCCTGATACACTTGTGCAGTATAGTCTATCCCTCTTCCACACCTCCCAAGGCTCCATTGCACATTGCTTGGCAGACCTGCATTCTGCTTTTGTGCTTTCGAACTGTGGTGCTGGAGAAGACTCTTACGAGTCCCCTGGACTGCAAGGAGGTCAAATCAGTCAATCCTAAAGGAAACCAACCCTGAGTGCTCATTGGAAGGACAGATACAGAAGCTGAAGCTCAAATATTTTGACCACCTAATGCAAAGTGAAAACTCCCTGGAAAAGACCCTGATGCTGGGAAAGATTGAAGGCAAAAGGAGAAGGGGACGGCAGAGGATGAGATGGCTAGATAGCATCACCGATGCAATGAATATGGACTTGAGCACACTCTGGGAGAGAGTGGAGGACAGGAAGGCCTGGCGTGCTATGGTCCATGGGGTCATGAAGAGTCGGACACGACTGAACAACAACAACAAAATTCTGCTTATGGTGGCACATTCCATCATGTCATAGTATATAGTGCCTTTACAGGTCAGGGTTTTTATAGGTTAGGGTTTTTTTTTAATCATTGGCTTTCAGAGTCAGGAATTTTTGCTAAGATAAAAAAGTAATTTATTCACAACATTACATATAATCTAGCATTCTGATACAAGGTCTATAGGTGACATGAGAAGGACTCAGCAATGTAAAAATGGAGGACAAGATTGCGTGTGAGAGACACACATGAAAATATGAAATTACCTCAGATCATTGGGCTATTTAACCTAGCGTCTTTCCACGCCGAGTGGGTAATATTTTTACAGTTGACAAGAACACACACAGGAAATCATACATTGTGTCAGTTGCTCCCATCCACCCCATGGCAAGGCTCAACAACGGGGCTGAGTGGACAACCTGGTCTTAGGGTGGGACCCTCTACTCTAGGGCAATCCCACGGCTACACCAAATGTGGAGGATCACCCTGCACTACTGGGCAGTGCCTCCTTTCAATTCTGCTTCCACCATTAACTACACACCTTTATTTAATATTCACCTTTTCCCCTAAGGTAGCTGGTCATTAGGCAAGAGACCAAACAAATCAGAAATACCAGGAAAGTACACAAAGATGTATAGTATTTTATTTAAAACAACTAAAACAAAGCTTATTAAGATTGCTGTTGCTGCTTTAAAACAGGGTTTCTGTATGGTTACTTTTACCACCAATCAGGTTTTAAAGGCCCCAGTTCCTAACCTAACCAAACATAAGCCAATTCCTGTATAAAGTTCCACCTCAGTTAACTCACAGGCCTAACAATGAGAGCTGGAAAGGCAGTCTTCTCTCTGGTAGGGTTTGACTTCCTCCTGGAACCTTCAAGGCTGTTCACCAGGCTTCCCCTTAAGTCTTCTGTTTGGTCCAGTAGCTGCTGTTGTCTTCAGAGCACTACCACCAGTTGACCCCCAGGCTTCAGTTTCCCCAAGGCTGCTCTAGGAGACTTCCTCTCCCCACTTGCAGACTTTCTCCAGCTTCTGCCCCATGTGCTCTCAGCCTGGCCTTCTGGTCTTACAGCTGCTTTTCTTTCTGGCTGATGTCTTCCTCAAATTCCCCAGTCTCTCACGAAGACACCTCCTGACAACTCTTCCCCAGGCAAAACCGCCCAGGCAAGCTCTCCTGACAGACTCCTCTTGACAGACTCTCAACATCTCCTTATATTTGCTCCAGTCAGGACCCTCCAGCCAATCAGCTTTGGTGTGGCCAACATTTTGTCACACCACCTCTATTTAAACTCAGGACCAATGGGCATCTTTAGAATGTTCAGTTATTCTCCAATCAGACTGTGCCGGTTTTGATTCTACCTTCCCGTATATAAAAACAGAAACCTGGCTTCATTTCCCCCTCAGTAGTAACAGTAACTGCCACTCCCCAACACTCCATCAGGCACAAGCACAGAGTAAAAGGCATACATTTTTCTTCTACTGTTAACCCATTCAGTCCTTCATTCATTGAAACAGAACATAACAGTTAAACTTTTTCCTCGGTTTCTTCACAGACTGTGTAATGTAACCTCACAGTAGAAACTGCTCTTATATGAATCCATGGTAAATGGATTTTGTATCCTTTTTTCTTTCTTTTTCATGGTAAAAGTATGCATCTTTAAACAAAAATCATTACAAATTATGTTTTTTTTTCCTTTTCCAATATTGGGTGGATGAATTATGCGCCATCTGTTTTTCCCTTGTTTTTATTTTTTTATGGGTTAGATGCAGACTTAGTCATGGCTACGCTAAGTGTGACTAACTTAAGTCCCATTGATTTCAGTAGATCTACTCCATTGACATAAGTCTGGATCCAACCCAATAAGACTACATCTTAATAGATATTTCAAAATTAGTTTGGTCACTGTAAATCAGAAATTGGCTGTGCTGCTTATGACAGAGTGAGAAACTGTTGGAGGAGGCTGATGGATTGATGTTTTCATATGATAAGGGTGGTTGGCATCTTTGGTTAAGTGAGTCATTGATAATGCTCCTTGATAATGTATAAATAATACAGGGATAGTCAGAAACGCAGATGGGCGTTGGATTTGTTGAAGAAAGAAACTAGTTGTTGTGAGGGTGGTATCTGATCACTCCTTAAGAAAATATCGTTACGCATCCAGCCAACATTTTTTTTTTTTTTTTACGGAAGGTGATTATGTAGCAGAGCAATCAAGCAGATTGTTTATTGGCCCTTTTGACAAAAGGATTGCCTCTTTATTCTGTTACACCCTCATCAGCTTTTAACATAGATCAACCATAGGTTTAAAATGGGAGAGGCATTTCAACCTTTTAGAATGGGAGAAAAACTGCACAAATGCCAAGAAATCACCCAGTGATCGTTGGTTGGGGGAAAATGGGGGTGGGGATGGGGGTGTGGTTACTGGGGACCCCTGAAGGGCCAGATTGGAATTCTCAGAGGGGTGAGGTTCTCTACCCCTGGTTTAAATCATTCATCTCTGACCACATTCAGAATATGATCACTGTGATGGAAGGAAGTGCCTTAGTGCCAGTGTTATTGCTGAAGCGGCTTAATATCTGTATAAAGACAGTGAAACTAGTTTCTTTTTTTAAAGGAAACTTTTTTTTTAGAAGTCTGATGGGTACATATAATAGTTCAGGTCAAACTGGCAACTCTTGTAATGATTAATGTGGGCACATGCGAAACAGTGTATTGTGTTAAAATCATGTATTAATTTGCTGAAATAGTTTAAAATGAAATAAGAGTATGTGTTTTAAACAATATATTTTAATGTGTTCATTTATCATCTACAACTGTTAAAGTACCACTGTAGGAATTTCTGCTCTTCTGGTAACTAAATGTGATTTTTCTTGGTGATTTCTAGACATATTGAAAAAATGTTTTTAAAACAATCTAAAAGTAAGCTTGTAGAATGGCTTTTTTTAAAATAAATGAGCTGTGAAAAATATAGTCTCTAACCTTCATGCTGCAAAAAAGTATATGCAGTCACACAAGACCTTTCCTTAATTTTGTTTGGCTTGCTTTAATAATAGTGTTCACTATTCAATTTCATTTGCACATGACATTTCACATGTGTCCTAATGAATGTACATTTCATAGACTTCTTACAGGTTTGAATCAAAAGGGTAGCAGCATCTTTTTCTACTTCATGGACATCTTAAACTGAATGAAAATACACTTTCAGTTTCTCTTTTCCAAAGCACATCAGCGGCCCTCCTAAACCTCTGTGTGTGTGTGTGTGTTACAGCCTCTTCCGGATTTACGGAATACCTCTGATGAGAGTGTTGCATTCTGTATTTTTGTACAGCTTTGCTGCCATTTTTGGCTTCCTCAGAGCTTGTGAATTCACTCTTAATACTTATCAGTAAGAAGCTTTGATAATGTTATTCCAGATACCAAGTAATTGAGACTGGTCTGGAATGTTAACAATATATCATCCGTTTCTTCTTCTTTTCCCCCAGCAAACCAGGATGGAGGGACGGTAGTCCAGTGGTAGAGTGTATGGTTGCCATTTAGAAGGCTCCAAGTTCAATCTCTGGCAATCTTCAAGTAGGGCTGGGAAAGACTCCCGTCTGAAACTCTGGACAGCCCCTGCCAGTCAGTGTAGACCAGCTGTCTCCAACCTGGTGTCCTCCATATGTGTTCGGACTACAACCTCTGTCATCCCCAGCCAGGGCAGTCCTAACTGGGGATGATAGTATTTATAGTCCAACATATCCAAAGGTTGCAGAAAGCCCTTGTAGGCAATACTAAGTTAGATGGACCAATGGTCCAATTTAGCATAAGGTATTATGTTTCCTCAGTTTTGGTAAAAATCAAAGGAGAAGCAGAAATAACTATCAATCTTGATGATCTCCTTTATGAGGAGTATGTAAGGAACTAAGTAAAGCCTTAAATCTTTAAAAACAACAACAAGCTATTGCTCATTTCCAGTCCCCACCATATATTTAACTAGTGCCATTGTATGGACTACAATAGATCACTGTTTGCCTCAGTTGCTTATTTCTGGTTATTCCAGATTCATATAGATATGGAATGTTAGTCTGAATAGCAATTAGTTATGTGGATTCTACAGTGGGCAGCTTTGATATTCTATTTACTGTATGGAATTTGTGTTCTGTGGAGAACAGTATTTCCTTGGAGAGCTAAACATGGTAAATACTGTACCACTCACTAAGACAGGCAGTCAAATGCTCTTTTAAAAAAGTATATCTTGGTATTTTTGTGGGGTTGTAGCTCAATGACATCCTTTGTGGTACTGGTAATTTTAACTGAAACATTGTTTCAATTAGAAGTTGCATGTTGTTGTATTCTAGTGACACCAAATAGCAGCCCCACACAAGTAATGTGGGGCTGATAACTTAAAAAAAAAACAAAAAAAAAAACAGACTTTGTTTTTAGAACTATTGCAGTTGACAAGTGAGAATCATTGTAGCCTTATTTTCTCTTTGAAATATCCATACCTCTCTAAAAGGGCAGAGGAACCCCAAAATAAATAAGTAAATTCTTTGTGCATGCCTTTTGTTAGGAGTCCTTCTATACTACTAGTAAATTATAGTTCCAAACCATCTACTAAAGACTTTTCTCTAATCTCCTTGCGTGTTTAGTCCTATTCATGTACCCAGCATTTATTTTGATTAATTTTAGTTGTCAAGATGACTCTTAAAAATGGTAGTGACTTATTCAGTGAAATATTTTTTTCCTGATGAACAATGATGAAGGGGCGGGGTGGGGGGATCATCTGCATCACGATTTTGGTCTAGCAATGCTCCTGCGTATAAAATACTAATACAGTAACAAATATTCAAACAAAGGAAGGAAATATATAGTATGTATCTGTCAGACAGCTGCACACTGAAAATCAAGCAGTAACTCAGCATATCTGCTCTCCTGATCTTAAAATTGTACTAATATGAATAGCTTACAGGATGACCACTTCAATAAAAATAAATTGAAAGATGGTCTGCAGAGGTAATCAAAACAGCAATATATTGGCATTGTTTAGGATGCTCTTAAAATATTTTTTTTTTTAGATTAAATAAAAATCTGTTATTCCAAGTCTACTAATTCCTTCAACTTTCATCCTTATTTCCCTACACTTTGTTACTCCTGCACTTCTGTACCTCTATCTTAAATTTGTTATATTGTTGCTACTCCAGGCAAGAATAAGCCTGCAATCTTATACACCAGGAGTCGGAAACCTCTGGCCTCTGGGCCAGATGTGGCCTGCTTCACCTTTGATCTGGCCTGTGGCCTGCCTTCCTCAACCCCATTCTCTGCATGAGAATTAGGTTTAGCGGGGGAAAGGTGCCATTCACATAAATGGGACCTGTTTTTCTAAGACTAACACATGGGGAAGTATTTCTATGGCGGCAGGAAAGATAAAAGGAGAAAAGAGACAAGAAAGTGTCAGAGAGAGAGAGAGAACAAGAGGTGGCAGATAAAACGTGGATGGCCCCACCCACTGCCCACTGTAGCTCTCCCTACCCCTGGTATGTGGCTCCTGAGAGACTGCCACTGAGGGGATATAGGCCTTGACTTAAAGAAAGTTCCACACCCCTGCTATACACACTTAATTGGGAGTAAGTGCTATTGAACTCAGTTGGGCTTTCTTCTAAGTAAATATGCGTAGGATTGCATGGTTAATTTCCCAATACGAACTTATGGCTTCTTCATTCTTTCCTGCTTTTTTGCAAAAGGCAAAAAAAATGAGAAAATGTAGAGTCACAGTGGGTCCCTGGCATCAGTTTATAGACCTGCGGGAATTCGCAATAGTTAATTTAGGTTTAAAATGAATTCTCAGAATGGAGGGATGTAAACAGTGGAATACCACAGGGATTTGTATTGAGATTAGTGCTTTTTAACTTGTTCATAAAGGCTCTGGAAGTAGGAGTGAGCAATGAGGTGGAAAGTTTGATGATGACACCAAATTAGTTAGGGTGGTTAAAACAAAAAGGGTGTAGAGCTCCAGAATTTCTCTCCAAACTGGAACGATGGGCATTAAGACTTGATAGAGGTGTACAAAATTATGCATGGTGTGGAGAGAAAGTGGATAGGGAGACATTTTTCTCCGTCTCATAATACTGGAACCCAGGGTCATCCCATGAAGCTTATTCGTGGGATATTCTGTACAGATAGGAGGAAGCACTTATTTACACAGTGCACATTTAAACTATAGAATTCGCTACTACAAAATGTAGTGAGGGCCACCAATCTGGATGTCTTTAAAAAGGGATTAGACAAATTCATGGAAGATAAGGCTACTGGTTATGTTGGCTACATCTCCCTCTGTATCAGAGGCAGTATGCCACTCAATACCTGTTGCTGGGGGAAATGAGCAGGGGGTGGGGTGCTGCTATTACACTCCTGTCCTACTTGTAGGTGTCCCACAGGGAGCTGGTTGGCTATTGTATGAACAGAATGCAGGACTCGATAGACCCTTGGTCAGATCCAGCACAGGAGCTCTTATATTGTTATGATTGCCTTAAGATTTCAGAGATTTGAAAATACTTCCATTAGCAAAAAAAAAAAAAAAAAGTAGTCCAACAAATATGTTGAAAAAATAATAATTTTGAATTCATTATTTGGATAGGTACACAAGCTAAAAATGTATTTTTTTCCTGTACATGACATGAGAAATAAGTACCTTGTTCTTTTCTACAGCTAAATATTCTAGTTGACACTGGGAGCAGCAATTTTGCAGTTGCTGGTGCATCAAATCCAGATCTGAGTGCATACTTCAACACAGAAAAGTAAGAGTCTTGGTTCTCCCTGCCCCCACTCCCTTCCCAGGAGCTATTTGTCAGGGGGGAAAAGGTTGATGGAGACCTCGCTTTACAGGCAGTTGAACACTGTGGAGGGTTGAACCTCCCTATTATGGAGGCTGTATTCCTGTGTAGTTTTTCCTACACACCCCAGTAACATATGTGTATGTTGGGAAATGGTTCCCCCCAGCCCAGCATTAATGTCCCTTCTGGCCAAGCAGCATCTGCATGAGAAGGAAGTGTGCCTTTGGTCCAGCTTGCAGTGTTCCTGCACCCAAATTTTATTGGAGTAGCATGGCATATTATTAGAGTAACATGTTGTAATATATAAACCAGCCTTTAGAAACTGGATGATTGTATGTAACAAACAAATGTATGCATAGATGCAGGCAGATAATAAAATGACTATTGTAATAATGAATGAATATGTCAATGGATTTTAGCAAGTTGAAAGTTGAACATTCCCTGGAAAACCTGCTTTTTGTCAGGGACTCCCAAAGCTCAGGGTATATACTGCTGATGCAACTGAAATTCCAGTAAAGAATGTTGAGAGGAAGGCTTAATTTTTGTCAAAATACTGAAATACATTTGAGCAAAACACCATTAAGGTAAGGTAAAATTGCAGTAATACTATGTTCTTTACTAATGCAAGTAGCATTAAAGAAAATTTATCCTATAGCTGGAGTGATTTAGTCTCTAAGGGTGCAAGGGTGCAATCCTATCCATGTTTAGACAGAAAGGTCCTACAACTCCAAGCATTCCCTAGCCAGCCATGGTGGCAGGAGAATGCTGGGAGTTGTAAAACCTTTTTCCTGTGTAAATATGCATAGGATTGTACCCTAATAGACCTTAGAACTAGACCTTACATCTAATAGACCTAACAGCCCTTACATCTAGTGGTTGGACAGCCTAAATTGTGAAAGAATATCTAGGTGATGTTTAACTGCATGTAGGAAGTGCTGGTCATGCATGCCACTTGCCTGCAGAGACAGCTTTTAGGAAAAAGCACATGGCACCCATATCTGTACTCTCTTCAGGCACTCTTTCAGATCTCTTCATTTTCCCTGCATTTTAGCATTATAGTCTAAAACTTTCCTGTTTTAAATCTGTAACTGTATTTTAAGTTTCTGCATTGCTGCTAGGTTTTATTCGGGTTGTATTCTTATACCGTAGTATTAAGCTTTTATATTTCAGACTGTTTTTACTTGGTAGTTTGAGGTTTTAGTTTTTGTGAACTGCCCAGAGAGCTTCAGCAGTTGGGCAGTATAGCAATGTAAGAATAAATTTAAAAAACAAATAAAATCTGAAGTAAGCATCTTTTTTTGGTCACAAGCTCATGATTGGAAGCTTCAGCACATGTTAGTCCTGTAGCAAAGTTCTTGCTACATTTAAGTGAAAAGTTGCAACATGGTCGGGGGGTGGGGGGAGCAGTTAGTCTGGCTGATGTGACATTTTGAAAATCGTTGTATGATATTAATGAGGGAAAGGTAACATTTTGCTGAATTTACATAATTTAGACAGGTCACAGAATTTGGCTTTTCTTGGTGCAGAATTTGAGTTGCTTACATGGAGAATGTACAGTCTTGTTTTTTTTTAAAAAAAAGTCTTTACTGCCTTTTTCTTTCCTTTCTTAGATCAAACACATATAAGTCACTGGGCATTGAGGTCACTGTTAAATATACCCAAGGAAGCTGGACTGGAACCCTTGGCACAGATGTTATTACAATGCCTAAAGGAATCAACGGCAGTTATACTATCAACATTGCAACCATCTTTCAGTCTGAGAATTTCTTTTTACAAGGCATTAAATGGCATGGGATCCTTGGGCTTGCCTATGATGCCTTGGCCAAGGTAATGTTGACTGTCTTCCTACCAGCTCCTATATTTGAGTTGAGAATCAAGGCAGACTACTGAAGACAGATGAAACCCTGATAGCTTCTTCCCAACAGTGACTCCATATATTGGAATAACTCAGTAATTCTGTTGAGATAGAATCATAGAGTTGGAAGGGGCATACAAGACCATCAAGTCCAACCGCCTGCTCAGTGCAGGAAGCCTGATTCCCAGGCAGTCTCCCATCCAAGTACTAACCAGGGCTGACCTTGCTTAGCTTACAAGATCAGACGAGATCAGGCTCATCGGCCAAAAACAACTTGTCTTCTTGTATCCAGCCCTTACTGGTGCCCTAGTTGGGCATACTTCAGCGTTCTATATAATTGAGGCTTGGGGAGTTAGAGTTGCATCTTCAGTCGTGTTTACAAAGCATTATAGTCAAAGTGCATAGCTAAAAGGAAGCTGAAGTAAACATATATTCTAAAACTATTATGAAAAGGTGTTAATGGAAAATTTGGAAATAGATGGGCTGCCCAGTACTCTGCATTGGTGCAGACACAATGTTCCCTAAGCACTACCCAAGGCCTAGGAGTAGGGAGCAGGTTGTGGGATTGCAAGTTTTTATTTTATGTTTTATTTTCTATAAAGGCTAGATTTTTTGGTATAGTACATAAGCAGATCTGTCTTGGATAACTTCTAAATGGATGTTACGGAGCTTTGGACCACATTAGGCTATACAATCTCTGATCCTCCCCCAGAAGTGGTGGGGAGTGGAAGAGTCCCTTACCTCCCCATCCATCTGTCATGCCTGCCCACCTCGAATACCACCAGTGTATGTCGATTCAGAATACGTAATAAATTCCCAGATTTTTTAGCTTGGAAAATGAACATGTGAAATAGGCGTACCTGAATTGAATTGTACATATGCAAGCATCTTTGGAATATTGTGCCCCAACCAGAATAGCTGGTGGTGTTAGAAGTGAGGTTGGCACCCAAGACAGGTGAGGAGGTAAAGCACTCTCTCACTTCCCAAAACATGTAGGAGAAGATCAGAGAAAATATTATTTGGTGTGGCATAACATCTGCCTGAAATCTAGAGATGAACTATTAAAGTTTTAATTTACTTTAATAACCCTGTATCAATAATTCATTAATTTTTAAACATATCGTTTAGTTGTTAAAATTACTTTTGTCCAGCAAAGTGATCTGCATGGGTTCTATATGGAAGGTGTAAACACTGAAAATTGTCATGGGAGACTGTCTGAATTTGTGCACAACTGTAGTTTTTGTTTTTTATTGCAGCCTTCAAGTTCCATGGAGACATTTTTTGATTCACTTGTGAATCAAGCAAAGATCCCCAACATTTTTTCCTTGCAGATGTGTGGAGCCAGTTTACCTTTTTCTGCAACTGGTACCAATGGAGGTAGTCTTGTGGGTATCTGTCAACCTGAAAGAGAAAATATTAATAGCTTTTTTCTTATTGTATTTGATTTTTTCATTACCATATCCATGGGAAACCAAACAACATGCCTTTAGCATCTTGCTAAATTTTCCATACAGACCATTAAATTGAAGAAACTTATAAATATCTCATTCTTCACCATATTAAGGTTCCAGTAATGAAACATTGTGTTCCTCCATTCATGTTGTGTATGTGTGTGTGGGGGGGGGGGGAGTGGTGGTGTCCCAGTTCCCAGAGTTGGTTTTAAATGGCTTCAACAAGCATCTGAATTGCACTACAAAAGTGGTGGAGTGAGTATCCTGGTGGGTAGACATCAAGAGGAGGAAAGGAGGAACTCAAACCATTAGCTTCTTATCTGCATGACAAAGACAGTACTGCTATGCACTCCTACTTGGGACCAAGCCCCACTGAACTCAGTGGGACTTCCTTCTGAGTCAACATGCTTAGGTTTGAACTGCACCTTTATTCAGTAGAGCAGCTTATTGTTTTGAATCTAGGGCACTCCTATAGGAGAGGGAGAAGTGGAGGCACTGCAGATCCAAGGCCCTGCTGGGCTCACAGCAACAGAGTGGAAGATGCAGGACAACTGGAGGAAAAATGAGCACACTAGTTCCAGGGCTGGTGTACTTTGTTCCCTCATTTCCAGTATGGAAATGGGAGCCACCGGATCCAAAGCTTTGCCCGACTGCCCCCTTCCCCAAATGCTCCCTTTCCCTCTCTGCCTTTGGCGCACCAGTGGGAGGTGGGAGGAGCCTCCCACAGAAAGGGAGATCAGCAAAATCCTGTAACCCCTGGGATACCCTCACAGGAACCATAGGATTATGCCCTTAGTTGATTAACTTAGTTGATTAACTACAATTGTATATTGTAGCAGCTTAAATAAATGAAGATGACCATTTCTCACAACATTTAAAAATAATCTGTAACAATTTAGAAACAAAGAAACCATCTCTGTTATTTTAATAACTTTTTGTGACACAGGGAATGCTCTGATCTCTCTGGATTTATTACTTTTAACTAGCGATTTCTGAAACTGATAATGTTATTGTTCTGTTCTCCCAATTAGCCAGTGTTCTTCAGCCATGGGGTTAAAAAGTCAAAAAGTGCACACTTCTTCAGGACTACCAATGTTATACCATTTCAGGTTGCAGTGGTGTGACCAAATTTTCTTTTTCTGAGCTCCATATTCCTTGCTCAAGCAAATGCTAGAATACCAAAGGAGTCTGTTCACAAGGCTAGTTGTACCTGATTAACTGCAGTTCTTGTTTTTTACAAACTGCTGTAATTGACTAATTGCCCTGAAAAATCAGACCAGACCTACTTTCTACATTAATGACTCTTATTATTATTATTTTTAAGTACATGCATGCTGTATAACTTAAACTGCTGTGTTTTGACTTTGTGGTATAATAAAGTGAGACTTGTGACCTATGTTTCTTTTCAGGTCCTGGGTGGAATTGAACCAAGCCTATACAAAGGAGAAATCTGGTATACACCTATTAAGAAAGAATGGTATTATCAGGTTGAAATACTCAAATTGGAGGTTGGAGGCCAGATTCTTAATTTGGACTGTAAAGAGGTATTTATAACAAGAAATCATCATTTAATATGCCTTCATTTAATCTTTTGGTAATGGTGTAAGCAAAAATTTAACAAAACTGGTCTAAAACATTAATACATTGGTGATAAATAGGACTATTGTACAGTCCTAAACATACTTTAAAGTACATCCTATTTGAAATCAAGGGATTTACTTCAGAGTAGAATAGGGGGTATAACTCAGTTAATTGAAACTACTGACATTAGTTAATTGAAACTACTGACATTGACTTATCTAATTCACCCTTAAATCACTGCTCCTTCATATCTGAACTCTAACTGAATGCCCCCCAAGCTATTTGGATATGGACTTGCATTGGAGATGTTCCCACTAAGTCGTTCTCACTATTGCTAACTTTGTGTGCAGGCTGTAAACCTGCCAAACATATTTTGGTTTTATAAAATGAAACAAACGCAGTGCAGAATATATCACACGTTACGTTTGTTCTATTTTATAATCTCGAAACTTGTTTGACAGGTTTACAGATTGTGCACAGTTAGTAATAGGGTACTACTCAGCAGGAACATCTCCAGTGCAAGTCCTTTGGAATGAAAAGAAGTTGCTCAAGAACAAATACCACAGTCAACAATTGAAGGAGAAATACAGTGTTAGTAGTAGATAAGGCACCTGATAGTTGTTGTTGTACTTGTTGTATTTTATTACATTTCTATACCACCCCATAGCCGAAGCTCTCTGGGCAGTTTACAAAGATTAAAAACATTAAAAATACAATATGCAAAATTTAAAAACATAAAAAATGTACAACAGACAGTATACACAGAGACAACATATATCTAAAAAAAACTTTGAACAATCAGCCAAACCATAAAATGAATGCAGGATCAATTAAAACTCATCACATGTCTGGGAAAAGAGAAAATTCTTGACCTGGTGCCAAAAAGACAGCAGTGTTAGTGCCCGGCAGGTCTCATCAGGGAGATCGTTCCATAATTGGGGGGCCAGCACTGAGAAAGCCTTCTCCCTAGTTGCTGTTTTCCGAGCCTCCTTCACAGTAGGCACCTGAAGGATGATCTTAGATGTTGAGCATGGTGCACAGGTAGGTTCGTATCAGGAGAAGCACTCCATCAGGTATTGCGGTCTCAAAGGCTTTACCGGTTAAAACCATCACCTTGAATTGGGCTCGGAAACATACAGGCGGCCACTATAAGTGGGCCAGAGTTGGTCTTATAGGTTCGAACCTTCTGGTCCCCATTATCAATCTGGTGGCTGCATTTTGCATGAGCTGTAGCTTCTGAACCCTTTTCAAAGGCAGCCCCACATAAAGTGCATTGCAGTAATCTAGCTTGGAGATTACCAGAGCATAGACAACAGAAGCCAGGTTATCTTTGTCCAAATAGGGGCATAGCTAGGCCACCAACCAAAGTTGGTAGAAGGCATTCTGTGCCACTGAAGCCACCTGTGCGTCAAGTGACAGAGATGGTTCTAGGTGAACCCCCAAGCTATGAACCTGCTCCTTCAGGGGGAGTGAAACCCCATCCAGAACAGGGTGAGCACCCTCCATCCAGTCAGAAGAACCACCCACTAACAGCATCTCAGTCTTGTCTGGATTTAGTTTCAGTTTATTAGCCCTCTTCCAGTCCATTGTCACAGCCAGGCACCAATCTAGCAGATCCAGTCTCACCTGATGAGGATGAGAAGGAGAGCTGTGTGTCATCAGCATACTGCTGACAATGCAGTCCAAAACTCTGGATGACCGCACTCAGTGGTTTCATGTAGATGTTGAACAGCATGGGGAACAAAACTGACCCCTGTGGAACCCCATACTGGAGAATCCACAGGGCCAATTTTCACCAAGCACCACCTTCTGGAGCCGACCCTCCAAGCAGAAGTGAAGCCACTGCAGTACAGTAATTCCCACTCCCAACTCGGACAGGTGTCCCAGAAGGATGGTTGGTGGTATCAAAAGCCAGCGAGAGATCAAGGAGAATCAATAAGGTCGCACTCCCCTGTCTTTCTCCCGACATAGGAGCGACCATACAGGCAATTAAGGCTGTTTCCGTGATTTTAACCTAGTTGTAAGCATAGTTACTTTGTCAATTGTTACTGTGTGACAGGTTCTTGGTTTACAGTTTCAAGCTTTTATCTCCCCCTGTACCACCAAACCTTAATCTGGACAAGATGGAAATGTTGCTGGTTGGGAATGTGTCCTGGAATAAGAGGACATACTGTGTTGGATGGGGTTGCATTCCCCCTGAAGACTCAGGTCTGCAGCTCAGGGTGAGCTCTCAGGCCTGACACTGCTCTTGGTTGTCCAGGGGGCAGCAGTGGCCAAGAGTTTGCCAGTTGCACATTTTCCAGCATAGGATTAGCCTAACCACAGTATCCCTATACAGAAGAATGCCTTGACATTCTCCCAATGTGTGCAGGGGGAGCAGGGCCCTGATGTAGTGCATGGCAACTAGCCCTGCCCCGTAGTATACATGTGTGCAGACTGCCAGTCTGGGTTGTTTTTTACTGACATGGCAAGGCTGGGAAAGTACTCATACATAGGCTCAGTTCTGTGCACACTTGCATGATCTATTGATACGTTGCTTTACTTCTGAGCCTCAGTATCCTCCCGCTGTAAAAGGGCACACAACTCAACTGTTCCCTAAAAAAAATGGCTAATCATCTTTGCCATAGTTTTAGTGCTGGCCTTGTTCTAACTGCTTCCCTCCCAACCTCTTCATCTGTAAAATGGGACTACTAATTTGTTGCTGCTGAGTGGGTTTTTGCACAGCTCTTCTGGTAATTTTTAGAGCTGTTAAGAGTTTAGGTGTCCTTGATCTGTAGTAATTCAGATGTGGATGTGCACTTGTGTATATAGCAGTCATCTTAGTCTGTAGCTCATGGGGGTGCAGTGGGCAGTTGCTTCCTCATGACCCCATCTCCCATAGCCATTATTTTTGGTGGACTTTCAGGTTTTAGTAAACAAAGTAGATTTTCCAAGCTTGAAGTCAGGCCATCCCTGCTCTAGCTGGTTGTTCAGATGACTTTTGTTTCACTATAAAACTAAGGGCATAATCTTATGCATGCTGGCAGGGGAATGCTAGGAGTTGTGGGACTTTTTTCTGACTAAACATGCATAGAACTGCACCTTAAATTAATCATAGTAGACAATAGCTTTCCTAGTCCTTTCTTCCAGATTCACACAGTCCACTGAAGTATGAGGTTTATGATAATAAATGATGAACAATGAATGCTAATGGGGCTGGTTGGGGATGGGGTCAGGGCTGGCCTTACCATTAAGCTTCTGTTTGGGCTGCTGTGCTGGGGGAATCCTGACACCACTCGAGCTCGAAGCACTTCAGAAACATCATTGGCCCATAGCGGGTTGTGGGAAGAGGAGCTGACATGACACAGAGCATCTATTCTGGCAATTGTTATTGACTGCCCTGTGCAATTGGTTGCTACAGTGTGTTTGTTTGGTTTTGTTCCTCTTTCCCTGTTTAGTACAATGCAGATAAAGCCATTGTAGACAGCGGCACCACTCTCCTGCGCTTGCCAGAAAACGTCTTCAATGCCGTTGTGGGTGCAATTATACAAACATCCTTGGTAAGCTTATGGTTCATGAAATTTGCCTTCTGGGACGGTTTGTTCCTTAAAGGGACAGCTTTTAATAGCAGCATCAGGCCAAAAGTTATTCAGTTCATAATCAGAGGACTGCACTAAATGTATCTGTTTCCATAATGAGTGGAGGCTTCTTTGTTGAGGAACTGTAAATAAAAGTTTACTTACTGCTAAATTTTATTTTGTTCCAGTGTATTTAAAAAGTGCAGGCATGCTGCCCGTCTCCAAACATGAAGGTCTTTGGGCTAAAACCTAATTGCTTTGTTGGCAACCATTCACAAAATAAGTGCTTTTTGCTTTGCAGTGTTGTTCATTGTTGGTAATATGTATAGTGTCTCTTTTCTATAATACAATCTTGCTTGTTCTAATGGATTATTATCTATGTATGGGTTGAGGCCTAGAGTACGGCTCATATTGATCAAAATGCCATGTATATATGTATTTAAGAATGCATTTGTCATTATCAAAAGATTAAGAATCCAAACTTATAGTGAGGAAGTGAAGAGGTCAGGGCTGCCAAAAGACAAGACCACCTCTCTCCTTCCACCCTCTGATCAACACACACAGTGACAGACTCCAACCATGCCACAGTTAAGAAGCAGGGCATAAGCTCACTGGGTTATGTCAAAATACAGTGTGTATGCTGCATATTACGAAGGAATTGCATGTTTCCAAGAAATAAGTAAGATAAGAAGAAGGAATTACAGGTTCTTCTCTTGCTTTCTGGCTCATAGAAGAGACTAGAAGCAAAAAGGTAAACTACAACTCCTATAATGCCATGGGTTTCACACACTATCAGGCTTTAATAAATCAGTTTGCCATGGTGAGCATGACTGGTGAGCATGACAAGCAAGCCAGCCAGCCTTCCTCCCAATTTTGAGGTACCTGGAAAGGTATGCATGAATCATCCCCTCCCCAGTTCCAAACTTGGGAGGAAGGCTGGGAACCGTTTGGCACCTGTGTGGCCAGGGCAAAGAGGATGCTTGGCAGGCGGGGCCTGGTGACGAGGAATTGAAAGAAGGCCATCCAAAAACTGTAGACCCTCACACACTTTTGAAATGAGTTTGTTTTTCTTCTTAAATACGAAATACAGTTTATGGACTGAAAGCAAGAGGGAGGAGGTAGCCATAAGGCAGAAAGTTAAGTTCTTTGAGGACCCCTTGCCCTTAATTAACCACATTTCTATATTGCCCAATAGCCAAAGCTGTCTGGGCAGTTCACAGAAATACTGTCCCTGGGTCTTGAATTTCATCTTGGCATTGCCTGGGGTAACATCTATCTGTTAGTCTGGGTCATTAAGGTCATATGTGGGGTGGGAGGTATGGCATGTGCATGAGGAAGTGAAGAGCTGGCTGTCTCCTCAAGACTAGACTCCTGCTCCTGCTGGTTTCCTTCAATGAAAAGGGTTAGGAGGGAGGAATTGGGCCCAGGAATAATGCATGATTTGCCCTTGTGTCAGAAGAGCAGATTGAAATTCTTCTCTCATCAGACAGAACATTTCAGTACCATTTGCAGGTTGAACTGCACCGTGTGAAGGAAACCGTATTGTTCTGAATAGTCCCATTCGCCAGCTTGACTTTTTCAGTGCCCCATGCAGAAAAGAGCACACTGTTGCCATGCAGCTATGCAGAGCTGAATGCTCTATGATTTCCTGGCTATTTGATCTACAATCTTGGAGGAGCAAATATCTTAACTGGCTAGTCTTCTTTGCAAAATCATACCACTGTAGATACAGTGGTGATATATTATCAGGAGGTAGTGGTTAAGACGCTGAACTGCAGACTGGAAGGTCGGCCGGTCAGCAGTTCGAGACCCGAGTGCTGCGTGACAGAGTGAGCTCCCGTCTTCAATCCCAGCTTCTGCCAACCTAGCAGTTCGAAAGCAGGAAATTGCAAGTAGATAAATAGGTACCGCCTCAGCGGGAAAGGTAACAGCGTTCCATGCACCTCGGTGTTCAGTCATGCCGGCCACATGACCATGGAAGCGTCTTCGGACAGCTCTGGCTCTTCGGCTTAGAAACAGGGATGAGCACTGCACCCTAGAGTCGGACACGACTGGTTGGGGACACCTTTACCTTTTTAATGTCCTAGTACAATTTGATGCACAGTATTGGGAACAACAGATTTTTAAAGTACACCATATGATGACTCCCAACACTGAAGAGTGTCAGGTGTGGTGTCCCGATACTGGTTTTTAAATGTAGCACGTTCTCTGATTTTTTAATTAATTTCTGGGGATAGTGGCTTGTCTCTTTTTTCCCCTCTCCCTTTTCTGAATACATATGCTCCTACTGTCCCCATAATTAGGTATGTTTCTCTTGTAAATCACTGTCCCTTACCTCTGCCTTTTCAGTGCAAGTTGTTAGAGTGCCATTCTGCAGCTTCTGCCCTCTCCCTCCCTTCTTCTGGTCTCTAGAATTGAGGTCTCTGAGTTAGGGATCCATGTGTACTTGCCTGCAGTGTGTATGCATATAAATTCACAAGTGTGAATGTGTCATGCAACTGTTGCCATTCCAGTGCTGATGAGGTTTATTTTACTGCTGATTAACAGATTGTAGGGCACTTATTGGCGTTTATCCTGGGTGAAAATTATACAAGAAAAACTCACTTTGAAACTGGCACAGGACAGTCTTTGTCCAGGGTAAATGAATACAGCAGAGCAGATGTTAGCATCTTTAGTAATGTGATAATTGGGTGAGGGGCAGCACAGGCAATAATTTCTTCTGTGAGAATAGAGTCCTACAAGCACGCCCTTCTTTTTGTGTCTGAAATGTTTGTGAGTTTGTAAATATGATGTCCAAATATAAATGTGCATGCCCAATGATATGACAGTGGAAGTGACCATTTCTTATTCACCCAGTGTGTGTGTGTGTGTTTGTTTTGTTAGGAGTATTTGTTAATGAAGAGTTAATAAATGCTGTGGTTGCACAATAAAGCACAAGCTGGCCACAGAGAACTCAGTGGAAGGAAGTGTCTTTGTCCTGCCTGTATTTGTATTGGTCTGTTATGTCCCTCAGAAAGTGTAAATGTGGGAAAGAAGCTTGGCCTGACTTGGGTTGTTTGGGTTTTGTTTTGGTGTTAGGTTGGATTATAAATTAACAATACACTCCTTCCTATTCATGTTTATTCAGGAGTAAGTCCCACTGAGTTCAGTGGGGCTTGCTCTTAGGTATGTAGGTATAGGATTGCAGCCTTGGGGAGTAAACTTGGGATTAAGCCCCATTAAACTCAATGGGACTTAGTTCTAAGTAGACATGGATAGGATTGGGCTGTAAGGAACCCAAAAGTAAATTACATTTCCAAGATCTATCTGATGATATATCAGAAAGGATGAAATGAAAGCAGGGACTGACAGCTGGGTTAATCTTCAGCCCATTAAAATACGTGTCTTTAGTAGAAAGGCCTTTTGATCTTTAAAAGCTCCACACATTTAGTCAGCATGGTAGGGAGCAGACTTGGAAAGGTTAGTTATTGTTCAAGGGACTCGGTAGGACTGACTCTTCCCAGTTAGCACAGTACTTGCAGAATTTTTCCACTTCTAGCATCATTTGCCACTGCCCTTTGGAACCAGGGCCACACATCCCAGAAAAGAACCAGCTGTTTCTTTTTCAGGTGTTTTGCTAATGCTGCTCTTCAAGACTGCATCTGTTCATAGGTGACAAAAACAGGCTATCAATCATTAAATCTCAAACTGCCTTCCAGCCAAGCTGTCAGTCAAATTAAAATGAGTCTCTGTATATGAGATATTACATTAATCTCTCCCAAATGGACACTTGTGTCTATGGGTGTACAGATTACATAATTTTAGTAATGAGCCCACTCATTACTACTATGGAAGCTCACTAAACTGCATCAAGCTCAACAAAACCTTTTCTTCTGGTCTGCAGAAGCTGGATTTGAGTAGCACTGACTAGCCCACTGACTGCCTCCTTTCTTGGCCATGATTGTGCACAGTGCTGATTTTAGCTTGCCCTTGTATCAATTACAAAGCCCCTCCTTTTTGGAGTAGTTTTTCAAGAACAAAAATAAATTTAGGGAGCAATCCTATGGTCCTTAGCCAGCATCTGAGGGGCCATAGGATTTTTCGGATTCCCAGATACAAGGCTCAAGACAGCACTCTGACCTTGGAGCTGGAAATCCACACCCCGAACTCGCTCCAACCTCACTCCCTGGCAGAGCAGAAAGAACTATGCCAGTTGCTCTCTGACGTCAGGAACTCAACTTCGGAGGACAGGGAAAGGTTGGTAGGGAGGGGAGGAGACAGGAGAGGCCAGGATACAAGCTATCCTAAGCTCTCTCCAGCCTCCTTCCCTTCTGAAACACCCCAGCTAGACGGACAAAAAAGCCCATCTAATGATAATGCAAAGTGGGAGGATAGGGAGGTGAAGATCACCTCCACTGCTCCTCCCTCTCTGCATTGGATGATCATAAGCCTCCGAGTTTGGAGGCTTACAATCATTGAGAGCAGAAATGATAGGATTGTACCCTTAGTGTTTTAAAAAAAAGTCTTTAAAAGCAGATAACCTGTCTAAAGCATGAGTGAACAAGAAGAGGTAATCAGGACTAGATCTGGAGGCTGTATATATGTCTTGTGAGGTGCACTGGAAGTGGGGAGCAGAGTCATCCCACAGCAGAAAACCCCAAATCTACTCTTTCCACCATGCATAGCTGCATGCAGCCCTCGGGGCAAAAAGAGTTACCTACCACTGGTATAAAATGTGTTTTTAATGTCACTTGTGAAAATGCTAAAATATACCAAGCCTTGATGTAGAAGTATATTGTACCCCCCCCCCCCCGCCCCATACAATTAGCATGATGCTTTGGAAGAACTGGCATGACCCTCTTCATGAGCAATGCTGGCTATAAATGCCATAGTTGTTGAGAACAGCCCACGGCTACCGTTCTACACTGCTAAATTGAAACAAATCATCCATAAGGAGGGAAATTAATTGGGGGGGAATATTAGAGTTGCTGAATATTAAGTATATTTTGTTTAGGGGTGTATTCTGTTTCCCTTCCATATAGATACAAGAATTCTCATCAGGATTTTGGAGTGGTACACAGCTTGCTTGCTGGGATAAAACTGAAAAACCTTGGACCTTCTTTCCAAAGATCTCTATCTATCTGAGAGACGAAAATTCCAGCAGATCGTTTAAGATCACTATCCTTCCACAGGTGTGAATGAACCCTCTTATTTTGTATTGTATTGATCATACAGAGAAATGATAGTTGTATTGGTCATATGATAAAATAGGTACTGATTAATGAGTACTCCATTGTAGATCTCAGAGGTTTTGTGTGCACTAAAACAGGATTTAATTTACGACTGTTGCTATTCCTTCCCACACTTAAGCAGCACAGTAGCCCTAATCACGTGACATAACCGTAGTGAGTGAATGCACATGAGTGGGTAGGTGGGTGGCAGGAGGCCTCTCCCCCACCTCACATAAGTTCAATGTCTGCATGGAAAAGGAGGGTTCCCAATCACATAGAATCCTACATGCAGTTCAGTGTTTGTGAACTGAATCTGCACAGCGCACACCCCGACTCCAGGTTCTGCGCAGTTATGTTATGTGAATCGAGCAGCCTAAAAGACTGAGGTGGCACATGAGTTTCTGTAACTGCTTCTGTAAAGTGACCCATACACACCGACACATTGAGTAGACCGGGGTGGGCAGAAAGTATATCCCCAGGTGTTTTGGACTTCAACCCTCAGCATTCCCAATAATTGGTAGATGCTTCTGGGAGTTGAAGTCCAAAACATCTGGAGATCTACCTTCTGCCCACCCCTGAAGTAGATGAATGTTTGCATTTTTGCAGGCAAGAATGGGAACCTTTTGCACTTCAGTCTTCTAGATTGTAACAAATGCGTGCATAAAGTTGTTCCTACTCGATGCACAGAACATGTGTTTAAGCCAGGGGTGGGTAGCTTGTGGTCCTCCCGATGTTTTGGCCTACAGCTCTCATTATCCCTTACTATTGGCTATACTGGCTGGAGCTGATGGAATTGTAGGTTAAAACATTTGGAAGGCTACAAGTTGCCCATCCCTTGCCTATGCAAAGATAAAGAAATAACTGGACTGTGTTTGGACTTTTCTGAGTTTAATATTTTCAGAAAAACAGTGGCTGTTTCACATGGGACAGCAAACCTTTCAGAAATGTGCAGGGCTTCTGTCAGGTTTTCTGCTAGTCTGCTCTCATGGCCAGAGATTTTGCATGAACTGGCATATCTGTGTTGGTGATATATTCCATGCTGGAAATTCAGCAACAAGGTATATGTTACCCATGTGGAGCATCCCCATGTAAGTTCGGTCTGGCCAGAACTCTGACAGCAGACCCACATAGCCCTGTGTCTCATTGTAGTAATAGACTGGGTCCAACTATACCGGACCAATTAATAAAAATAAATATGTTTTTAGACTGGCTACAGATCAATTCTTTGTAGGGTGGTAGTGAGGAATTACTAAAAATTCCTTTTCCCCTGAAGGGCATTAATGAAATAAAGTTTATGAAGCTATTATGATCTTTTTCAAATGAGTATGCAAAGATTGATGGCAGACAGTCCAGAAATCATTCATGTAAATCTGATTATCTTGAAATATTTCTGTAATTTTAAGTGTTTCCTTGCCTATACTTTCAAGCAGCTTTAATGAAGCAAATGTAACTTTGAAATGGCCTCCAGTTGTAATTCCAGTCTTAAACTTTTTAATGAGCAGCCAAGTTAAAATAGGGGTCAGTTCTTGCCTTGATGGCATGGTTCAATCTGAAGTATAACATTATTTCAGAAACTGGTTGCAATATTTTAGGGAAGGTCATGCATACTGATAGGCAGAGTCTGGATCAATTATAATTGGAGAACTCAGAGCCCTTCCTACACAAAATCGCAGTTGCTTTCCTTATTCTACTGGTAGATTTGTATAATACAGGGTACCCATGATAGAAAGAGAGAGCCAAACCTCATGGATGATTAGACCTCATTTTGACATGAAGGCTGAAAGAGAGAGAGGAATCTAGGCAAAGTCAGTTGTAAACAGAGGACGATGCCAGGAGGTATATACATTTTTGAGTGAAAGACAAGTGGGGACTGGGCACTCTGAATGGTAGCAGGTGACAGCTCCCACCTTAAGATCTAGCGTTTTTACGGTCAATGGAGTCACTCTACTACAACTTTTCTTAATGGATCTGTCTGCATTGTGTATTCAGTTCTGTATGTTTCTGCTCCTTAATAGTCCCATTTTTCTTTTCCAATCAACAGCTCTATATCCAGCCTGTTGTAGAGATTGGTCAGAATCTAGACTGTTATCGGTTTGGCATCTCCTCTTCTACCAGTGCCCTGGTCATCGGTGCTACAGTGATGGAAGGATTCTATGTGATTTTTGATAGAGCTCAAAAAAGAGTGGGCTTTGCATTAAGTACTTGTGCTGGTAAGAGACAGATTCTGAAAAGGAAATAACCAACTCTTTAAGGTAGCACCTTACTTCAATACATCATATAGTGCTTGCAAATCTGCAAATGAATAGTATTTTTTAGCACTTTAAGTGTGTGTGTGTTTTGCAGTTTTTATGTTCACAACAATCTTGCAGATTAGACCAGGAAGAGAGATCATGACTTGCTGAAGACCCCCAATGAGCTTCATAACTGAGCTGGGCTGGTAAACTATGAACCTTGCAACTAGTTTCATGTGCCCAAGGAAGCTTTGGCCTTTTTGTAAAAAACTGCAGCTTCCTATTCCACGTGAAGAATTACTTTACTTTGAAACTGAGGAAACTGTCAAAAAGTAGTTTGTGGCATGGCATCCAAGGCGGGGCTGTGAGTTTGTTGTTCAAAATAAAAAGAATGGTTTGCAGGACCAAAGTAGTTACTTGGATTATGGCTTGGATCTCTTTGCTAGGTCTAGACCACACACACACACACACACACACACACACCCTACTTATGTGGAGATTAGTGCAAGAGTGTTCTGGAAAGTAATGTTAATTTTTTACATACACTGTGAGAAGCCATTTTGCTGTTATGTTTCTGAAACCAGCTCAGGAAAATAAAGATGAATCCATGAGATTACCCTTGTAAAACGAGAAGATTCATTTTTGGCTTTTCATTTCTAGAAAGCATGTTGGAAGAACTTAAATAGAGTGTTTTATTAAGGCTCTTCTTGCCGCAATAATCAGATGACTTGATAGGCTTAAACTATCCATTTATCTGAAACTACATTTCAGATAAATTACTAGGCAGGAGAGAGGCTGGGTATGTAGCAAATGAATAGACATTACAACTGAAATCTTTTGATGTTGAAGAACAAGAGTTAACAGTCTTGAAATCATTCATTTTGCTAGAAGGAGAGCAGAATGTTCACTTTGCTTTACAATTCTTTCCTTATTCAGTATAATATGTCTTTCATGTAGGAGTAGCCTGACCAAATGGGAAATAAACCACAATGGAAAAGCTTGATAAAGGTGCAGCTGGGCTTTGTCTCTAAACATAGTTCTTCTAGCTCTAGACCTTTTCCTTAGCTTGAAATTAACAGACAGGTGTAACATATTTACAGGCATATAATGGTTAAAATGTGTAAGCATTTTTAAAAGCTGCTTCTTAAAAAAAATCTTCTCTCTTTTTTTTTGTTATATATATTTTAGAAATGGATGGTTCTCCAGTATCTGAGATTGAAGGTCCTTTCTCAACTGCAGATGTAGCGAGCACCTGTGTGTCCACAATATCCCTTCATGAACCACTGCTGTGGATTGTGTCATACACACTTATGAGTTTCTGTGGACTTGTCCTTCTTGTGCTCATTATCTTACTGCTCCTTCCACCTCGGTGTCGTCATCATTATACTGACAATGACATCGTAAATGATGAATCATCTTTAGTACGGCATCGATGGAAATGAAGAATTCAATCAAAACACGAGGAATCCTTGGAGTCTGCTTAGCAGAATTTAAGGATGGTCTGTTCTAACCAAAAGGGGAAGTCCAGGCTTCTCTTCTCATAAACATAAGCACCACATTCCACTACAGAACGGGCTCCAATTCTGCTTCAGCATAATTTAAAGCTTTATTTTCTAACACTGATTTTTGAAACCAAATACATATCTAGCCACTACGAGTGCTACTCCACCATTTCTAGTTGACAATCAAAAAGCTCAGCCAGTTAGTATACTTTTTTAAATGCTAAAACTTCATACTTTCAAAAAAGATTGGCTTCTCCACTCTCCATCAAAAACAACCCCCCCACACACACAATTATGGTTTTGGTAAGTCATTAGACAAACTGACTGTCAAAGCGGAATGATGAACCAAAAGCTTTATTGACCTTTGTTTTTTGTATCAGTCACATTTGGACGGGGGTAGAATCTGTTTGTTTCTTGTGAACCTCATCTACATCAGTAGTCTGTAGAAAGGGAAGTTAGTCATTTATGCAGAAGAAAGAAGCAAGGCAGATTAAAGAGGGTTTTTTCCTCTTTCAGACAGAAGAATATCTGTTACTTTCAATTGATCTCTCTTAGTGACTGTCAAAGATATGAAGTAGGGAAAAACACTGAAACCAAAACCTATTGTGCAGTCTTAATATAAAACAAGACTACCTCTGAATTTACAAGGATGCTGTTCATAAGTATGTTGCAGGTAGAACTGCTCTTGACAGATCCCTTTCCACAAGAATAGAGCAATGGCTTGGCTCCTTTCAATTGCCCTTTTGAGCTTTTTTTCCATTTAATGACATTTTAAAACATTTGGCTTTACCACCACCATTAGCATCCTGTTTTCTGAGTTCATGCATAACTAATCTTTGGATGGCCTCTTTGAGCCTTTGTACATGCATCCAGCAAAGCGGATGGGCTGTAATGGCAAGTGTCTCTCTTTCCACCTTTTGGATGTCTCTTAACAACTAGAAATTGAGATGAAAACAATACAGTGTAAGGTGAATCCCTTTAATTGAAAGGTGGCCCCTTTGGCTAAGGCCGCAGCTGGGAAAGGCACAGGCCGTTTTCATGAATGAACAGTGAACTAGGTGATGGGCCACTTAATTAACATGGATTTTCCCCCTTAGCCTGCTATTGTACTAGTTTCAGCTGGGCATCAATAGAACACTAAGGTCTTATTTGTGCAAATGTCTAGGCCCATGCCAACTTCCGCCCATGCCAACTTCCACCCATGCCTTTGCGTTGGTATATTAAAAGAAAAAATCTGTGCTGAACTCAGTACGTGGCAGCAGCAACATGCCCGCAACTGATTTAGGACAGGTTGACTTTTTTCCTCACTGCTGCCACAGGCTGAAACTCTTGTGTGAGTAGGCCCTAATAATGGGTAAAAGCACTGAAAATGCATTTAAATCAAAACTCATGAGTTTGGTTCTTAACTAGAAACCTGTCCAAACTCAAGATTCATTGAGATGAGTGAAGTGGATGTATCTTTCAATATTCATTTCCCTGTATACTAAGTAACCCAGTTTTACAGAAATGGGAAACTTAGTAGTTATTACATCTTGTTCTTGGGTTATTTGCTGCGACATCTGAACCTGGCACTCTGGGTTTTCCCAACAACAACCAAGAGTGCTAGGTTCAGACGTCACAACTAACAACCCAGAAATGGGACATTCTTGGGTTGTTCAGCAAAGCAGATGCAAAGGGGAAGCAGTGAACAGGCAGGAGGCAGCGCACTTTTCTCACTGCCACATGGCCATAACAACCCATGGGTTAAACAACCCATGTGTCGCCATTATGTGCAAACCGGATCAAGGACACTGCACCCAAATCCAGTGATCAAGCTATCATACCGTTTTGCATTTTATTCTCATTCAGAAAAACAAGTTGTCAGACAGAACCACTTTTGTGCTTAGAGGGAATCTTCATTTTCAAATCATTCTGCCATACCCCTTCTAATTTTTTTCTGGTTCATAACTAACATTCAAAAACAAGGGTTGTATCCAATGGTGTGCTTCTACCAGCTGAATGGATGCTGCTGGGGGATCAAATTTTGCCTCCCCTCTTCAGCCCCTCACATGCTCCCCCAGTGGGGGACTGCAGATGGGTTTGGGAACCCTCCAGAGCAGATGTGAAGGGGTATATAGGGGCTGCAGGAGAGAGGAGGGGAAGGGAAACCCCACTGTGCAAAAGGAAGTTGGTTTGCGTACTGTTGGATTTAACCCCAAGGCATTTTTCATTTCAGAATAATAACTATCTCTTCAATAAGCCCCTACTCTCTCTTTTTAAAAATCCAATATTTTTACATCTACATCATAGGATAAGCAATCAGCTATTATCTCTATGAAGAAGAACTAACACCTTTGGAGCATGTGTACTAGTTTATCTGATATTGAAGAAAAAAATGTGCTGGCAGACCATTTCAGTATTGTTGTCAGTTTACATTTTAATGACAAATTTATCTGGAGTTTTTCACTCCATGGTATTTCACATCAGTGCCTATTAACTCTTTCATTTCTAATGTCATTGGAGGTTAGGACACTGTAAATACAAATACTTGAAATATATCAGCAATAATAAAGTAAATAAGAAATAGCAACATGGTGTGAAGTGGGGGGAGGATGGTTTCTGTGTGGATTCACTTGCCACTAAAATGTGACTAATGAAGACAGTGCTGTCTAACATTTTCTTGTAGCGCAACTTCCATCCATCCTTCCAAATTGAGCTGTATAGTGGCAGATGTTCAGGTAGTTTACTGCTCTGTTGCTCAGGCATCAGGAGTAGCAATGGCAGCCTTGACAAGGTTCCATTTTGAACCTGAAACACATTAAGAAAATGCACAATGAAAGGTGCGGCACCCTTCAGTCTTGCACATCATTTTTTCAGACATTTTTTCTGTCGTAAAATTTATTTAAAGAAACCTGTAGCTAAATTGAAGCTCCTGTGTAAACATTTTCAGTACGAGGGTTGATTGATTAGCTAGGGGGTTGTTTTTGTTCAATTAAATATATCTCTCTCTCTTAAAATTGAAACTGCTATTCTTAATTTTTAGCCACCCAATTTTGCCTCAAAATTTATTCTTATTTTGTGGTGAACTTTTTTTTCCCTTTTGCCTTTCTTTTACATAAGGATGTTATCAGTAGAATTATGGGGCAGATTTATACTGAAGCAGAAGATTGTATCAATTCTTAGAGACAAAACTCATGATTGGCACCCACATGTGATGTATCTGTAGCTGGATTGTACCACTTTAGACTGCAGGTGGTGTAACAAAAATATAAATGCGCTCATCTGTGTTTTTTAACATGGCATTTTCAACACTAGCATGTCAGGTTAGGATAGAACTTTCCCCCAGACATTCTAGTTTTGGATGTGTGTGTGCAAAGAGGTTTTGATGTAGGGTATCATTCAAACATCTGAACTCTTCACTTGCAGTCTGAAACAGTTCTTTCCAGCAACACCTAGATTTCATGAGACTGCTGAGAACGCTTTGGAAGAAACTATGTGGTTGTCCTTTTGGACCACCTAACATGGCTTTCATTGGCACAGAAAACAGATAAAATGCACTACACATTATTTATTGTCCACTATATAGTGACCAGTGAACTGAACCTCGGTGCAGATCAATTTATATTAGCATCCTTCTGCAATAGATATTTAACATTCCTTAATGATAGCAGTTAATGAAATACACCCCACTCTCTACATTTCTGCCTTCCGGCCTTCTCCAAGCTAATGGGCACTAAAACAATATCCACCAAAATATTCCTATTCCTATGGCTTTTCCCTCTACAAAAATGCTAATTTGAAGAGTAGTTCATCCATCTCAGTTGAAGTAATCATGTTAAATATCAGGGTGGTATTTCTTAGCGAAATGAAGGCATATTGTTGTTACCTGCATGATTTGTAAACTAGATTATTTTTGTATTGCTTTATTTATTGCCTGTGTACCTAGTCTCGGAGTTGCTTTTATATTCCAGGTGTAATCTATAATGACCATCCTAGTGACCCATTTCTAAAGTCTTAGATGGAACTTTGACTGTCAGATTTCTAATATGCAGGATTTAAAGTTTAAAATGATAAACCTGGATGAAGGTAAAGCAGGTGGAACAAAAAGTAATATACTATAGGTCAAGAAGTTATATTTCCCGATTTAGGCTGCAGTGGTGTGAATAAGCTCAGTGGGACTTACTTCTGAGTAGACATGCACAGGATCATGCTGCTATTGTTGTAAGTATAATCTGCTTTATGTGGATATGTCTGAAAAGCAGAGATCCTCCTGCTCTGCATTTTTGTTAGACTAGCTTTTTTGCCCATCTAGCTGGGGCAATTCAGAAAGTGAGGGAAGGAGGCTGGAGAGGCCTTGGGATAACTCATATCCCAGCCTCCCCACCCACCAGAATGCCTCCTTTACCCCTTTTCCAAGGTTGTGTTCCCGACCTCGAAAAGGAGCCGTCTTGATTCTTTCCACACCGGCTGCAGGGTGAGGGGAGCATGGATTCCCCCTTCTGGGGTAGGTACACTGTCTCCAACCTCGGAACTGGGAATCCTAAATATCCTATGGCCCCCCAAATGCTGTCTAGGGGCCATAGGATTGCTCCCCCCATAATCTAGAAAGAGGTTGTAGTCACATGCTGGCAATTCTAGATAATGCAAAAACATCAGTGATATTCTGCAGTGAGTTATATTATGCCCAGGCTCTTAAAGAGTTTTTACAAATCTAACTAAATGTTGATCCATATCTAAGACTGCCCAAATGGTAGTCCAGACTCTTACCCCATGGGACCTACTTGAAATACAAAATAAGCTAGTTATGGTTTATAAATCTTTCTGTTGGCCCCCACCTTATATTTAGGAGCTGGTAGATTAATGCCATCTTTACATTTCACATAAACCACTGTAGACAGCTAGCACATAGAGAGGGTTATTCTTTACTATGTATTATATTCAGAATTTTACTTAAAGAGACTTAGAGTGCACTCTTATGCATGTGTAGACAGAAAAAAGTCCTACTACTCCCAGCATTCCCCAGCCAACGCAGCACAAAGTTCTAGGACTTTTTTCTGTCTTAAACGTACACAGGATTGCGCCTTTAAAGTTTTAAAAATATATCTTTCCTAAGTAGGAACGAACTGGGGTGTCTTAATTATACTAACAAATTTAAACTTGTCTAAGTATTTTCTTATCACTATTACCAAGTTCTTATGATATTTACATACAATTTGGAGTTCATTTTAGGGAAGTCTTACTTTGGCTATTGGGCAGTATAGAAACATAATAAATAAACTTAATTAAGACCTTCATATATGTGCACAGAAGTCTTAATACCTTTTACTAGCAAAAAAAATACCTGACTTAGGGAGCAATCCTATGGGGATAGATGGCTGCCTCTGAACTCAGAATGCGTCCGCCTATCCAGTGCAGGGTGGGAGGAGTGTATCTCCTCCACACTCCAGCCACCCTGCATTTGTGGCTAGACAGCTGATTTTGGCTGTCTAGCTTCGGGACCTCGGAGTGTGGGGTGGGGAGGCCAGATGAAGTGTAGTATGGACACTTCCCTGCCCTTTCCCCTGGAGTGCCCCTTTTAGTCCACTCTGCACTGCACTTCCAAGCGCAGGGATTATCTGTGCTGCCTACAAAGTGGCAGGGGAGAGGGGAGGCGGTTCTCCAGGACTGATTCTGGGAAACCAGCAGAGAGGCCAATCTTTTAAGTAATCTATTCCATCCAAGGAATAGGAATCCAAGGAATAATACTTCATTAACATGAAGTAAATGTTTACTTCAGAATTGTTGAAACTGAGGGCCATAGACCAAATCCAGCCCACCAGGGCACCCACTCTGGACCTCTGCGGTTTCCCAGATGACCATGCCCCCTTTCGCTTCCTCCCAATTGCTGATCATTTAGTGGTTTCCTGGCTTTGGCGTGGGTTTTTCCCATTCTAAAAGGTTGGAATGCCTCTCCAAAGTTTCTTTTACTGTCATTAAGAGCTTTAAGCTACAATATGCTGGTAGTTTTGTTCCGCCCCTTTTGCCTTTGCCCATGCCCACCACTGGAATCTGACCCCCCAAGAGCTTATCCAAAATGGAATTGGGCCCTCAGGCTGAAAGAGGTCTGACATCCATGCTTTACTTGTAGCATGAAGATTGTATTCATTATCAACCGGACATGGAGGGGAGGGGTTGAATGGTTGAAATCTACCACACGTTAAAACAAACAAAATTCCGGAACATGAGAAGGATTGTGTCAGGATAGAAGTTCTAAAGCACACTACTATTTCATATGATAGTGTTGCGTGTGCAAGGAAACTTTGGCTACACAAGGGACTGTTCAACAGGAACAGACACATCATGTGAGTTTTCTGATTATATGTTTTATACAGGACGCAGGTGTGATACTTCTGTAGTGCCCCTTGTTGGATGAATTATTCTATGTATTTTTGCTCAACACAAGTAAATGGGAAAAATCAAAGGCGACTGAAACCCCCCCAAAGAGATGAGATATGGGAAAGGGGAGATCTTATTTTTTTTTTGTTAATGAAAGATTAAACCATGGGCCTTGTAACAGTAATCTTCCTTGACTATTGTGGAGGGAGAAAACCATACTGAAAACAAACCTTAGAAGCAGATACTGATATTTCCACTTTGGCACCAAGGAAATGGTTACATTTATCACGTTGGGAAAGAGTAAAGTTAGCCAATCGTGTGGAATGTGTATATTTTGTAACAGAACTTGAGAAATAATCAGAAAATAAGAAGCCTTGCTATTCAGGTAGTCTAATTATAACTGAAGCCTGTTGCCTATTGCTATGATTGTTCCATGAAGATTGTTACACCTTATGGCAGGGGTCCCCACCATGGTGCCCGCAAGCACTCCACTCCCTGCCCCCTTCAAAAAAATATTTTTAATAAAAACCTTGAAAAACGTTAGGGCATCAGGTCCTTCTTCCTGTTCCTGAACCTGCTGCAAATCAGCTGTTGGTGGGCAGGCGGAGAGGAGAGCCAGAAAGCAAATCTTCCAGCCACGCACAGTTTTCGGCTTTGATCTCTCTCTCTACTCTAAGGGCTTCTCCACATCAGGTTTTCTGCATTCGGATTCTTTGTGGGATTAAGATGGGCTCCTTCACGCACACTTCCTGTTTGTTTTTTCTCCCGGAGGATTGGCTTTATCGATATGTTTCATTATACACCCACTAGATGGCTCTGTTGTTATAGTGCCACTTCCTCTTTACACAGACAAATTCAAACTACTTTTTATCAAAAAGGAGGCTTTTTATTACCTCCTTTTCAAATAAAGCCATGGAAATTATCGGAAAGCATGGGAGTGGTGCTGGACGTTGACGAGGTCATGTAAAAAGACCCACAAACCTCCATCAGTAACCAATCTCAATCGCAAGATAAAAGCCCCATGTGAAGAAGCCCCCAACCCCTTTCCTCACTATTTCTCTCCTTTCTTATCCCTAGCCTTCTTTATCTTCCCTCTACCCCTTTGCCTTACTATTTTCTCCTCCCTCCCAGCCTTTAGCCTCACCATTTCTCTCCCTCCCACCTCTTTAGCCCACTGTTTCTTTTCCTTCTACCCTTGCTCTTCCTCTCCCCTTAGCTCACTTTTGACTAGCCAGCCCCCCACGGCAGCCATTATGTGACTAGCCACATTCTCTGTGGGAGCCATTTTGTGGTGGCACCCACAGCTGTTTCTCAAATTCCCAAATGTGCTACCTGGTCTAAAAACCTTGGGGACCCTAGCCTATGATCACTATGTCATGTAGTGAGCTGGGCTGTATGTGCTGAGTTGCCACACGGCCTACAGTGTCCTGTGTGTCAGCACACCACAGCCAGGAATGTTTGGTGGTAGCAGAGGGATAAAACTTGCAATAGGGACCAGCCCCTGTGGCAAGCTCCGGCATATAAAATTGCACACTAAGTGAAGCAACCACTACACATAAGCAGTCTTAAAGTGGGTTTCATGTGACAACTGCATTGTATGAAGCAGCATTAGCAATTATTGAGAAGTTGGTACAGTTGCATAAGTTGATAAAGATATAACCTTGACAAATAACTTAAGTTTTTGATACATAATAATATAAATACATTGCTCTGGGACTACAGAGTTGAAAGGAAATGTATCCTGGCCTTTGCCATCGATCAAGGGATGAAAGGCTGCTGGGTTTGTGTGTGTGTGTATTACAGTCTGGGAGGCCCACCTGTACAGGCTGGATGTTATTGCTGAGATTATGTAATGTCAAGAATTGGTACTTGAAATTGTTTTCTTTCCTCTTCCCTCCCTGTTCCTTTTTCCTTTTGTACTGTATCTCTTAGATGGTGAGCCTGCAGGCAGGAATGGTTTTATATCTCAATCTCTGTACAGCACTTCAACATTGTAGGTGTTTTATAACTGATAGAAAAATAATGAAATAGAATGGGGGCCCAAATCTTGGGTTACTATTTTTTATAATCTGCTAGAAAACTTGTCTGTCATTACTAGATTTTTAAACTGTTGTTAATTTTTGTACTTTTAAGCTCCTCTGTTCTCAGATGTGCGCTATGTAAAAAAAATCTTTCTGATTTAAATTAATAAATGAATCTAGCCCCTTCAGTGTGTGTGTACATTCTTAATCCTCTTGATATTATATATACCGTGCCTTAAGTGTACATTGTGCCTTATTTACACAGTTACATAAGCAACATTAACAGGTCCCCGCTATACACCTTAACTTGGCCGGGCGTGTGCGCGCCATTTTTTGCTCCGCTTCAGGCAGCAAAATATCTTGGGCCACCCTGACGGTTTGTCTGTTTGTCTCTTCTTGCCCTTGTGCATTCCTATGCCATTCTCAAACAACCAAGCTGTTAGCTATATAACCTATTCACTTTTGAATAGGTTATCGGTCTGCAATATGGTTTCAGAGAAAAAGAACAAACAGAGAAGTCACTGGGTGAAATCCTGGCCTCACTGAAATTGGTGGTTCTTCATGGTGTTTAAAAGATATTTCCAGGCATTTGCTCTGCAGATCTAACATGGAGTGAATGATAGGTTGGAACCGATGTCGCTGTGGCAGCTTCCCACAGGTTCTCTCGTGGGAGCTTTCTCAAACAGCTTTTTAAAAGGTTGAAAAACCTTTTCATCTCCCCCCCAGGAATTAAAGGTGGGGGGCAAGGTGGCATCTGGACAACATCTTGGAGAAGAGTACCCCCCTCGAGATAGTGGGCGGGCTGGATTCCAGGATTATCTCCCCAGAGCTTTACCAACGCAAAAAGCTGTGATGAGACTCCTATTTCATAGGAGAAAACAGGGCTGACGTGTTCCATAATAATATATGCTTCAAGAAATAACAACTCCTGTGGGATGATTTAAGAAATATTAACAACATCTGAGGACCTGTAAGATCTGTTTGAGAGAAACATGAATGCACCGAGAAGAAAGGGGACGGCTTCACCGCCAACTCCCCCCATACCTCCTGTGAAAAAAGTTTCAAAAACAGAAGATATAGGGGAATTAGTTACGCTGGTAAAGACTTTATCTTTGCAATTTATGGAGCAAGCCAGAAGGTTGGATATAATCCAAAATTCCATCACTGCCTTGCAAGGAGCTGTAGATTTAATTAATGCGTCATGGCAAAAAATGGAGACGAGAATTAATGAGATAGAAGACCGAGTAGCAGGGAATGAAACTTCGACACAAATTTGTTTTAAAAATACCTCTGGCAGAATTTCTCAACTGGAGGCCTTCACGAGAAGATCCAATGTAGGTATTATTGGGATTAAAAATCTAATGACATAAAATTGCCTATTTTTGTGGATAAACTTTTGCATGAGATACTCCCTATCCCATCTGATTATTTACTTGATATTGAGCAGGCATTTAGTGTGCCAAATGCGAAAGGGACTGACTATACTATCATAGTCCAATTTGCAAAAGTCTCCACAAAGAATTATATCCTGCGTTTGGCAAGAGAGGGTGGAAGCCTTTCCTGGAAACAAGATAAAGTTATGTTATTTCCAGACTACATCAAAAAGGTGGCAAATAAAAGAAGGCAATTTATCAAAGCAAAAAATATGGCAAAACAAATGAACTTATAATATTACTTAAAATATCCTACACTTTGTATGTGTCTGAAGAGCAGATGAAGACGTTTATAAATCATGAAATGGCGGAGGCATGGTTGAACGTAAAAATGTGTGAGATTCCTGTTACAATCCCATGAACTGGAATCTTTAAACAAGCTTTGTTAACTGTTTGTGTTTAGTTTACATGATCCAGGCTAGGTCAGAAGATAAATGATTATATATATATATTCGTTTATTCTCTTTCATCTTTTGTTTTTTCTTGCTTTTCTTTATATTTTTTTATTTTAAAATAGATATGGTATGCTGTATTTAAATTAATTGTTTGAGGGTACAATATGTACTTATATATCTAGTATAAAATATAAAATATATTACTGACTGTTGAAGGTTTATTTTAAGTTTTATGATCATATAACACTAGACGCTGAACTGCAGACCGGAAGGTCGGCAGGACAGCAGTTCGAGACCTGAGTGCCGCGTGATGGACTGAGCTCCCGTCTTCAGTCCCAGCTCCTGCCAACCTAGCAGTTCAAAAGCAAGAAATTGCAAGTAGATAAATAGGTACCGCTTTGGCGGGAAAGGTAACAGCGTTCCGTGCAACTCGGTGTTCAGTCATGCCGGCCACATGACCACGGAAGCGTCTTCGGACAGCGCTGGCTCTTCGGCTTAGAAATGGAGATGAGCACTACCCCCTAGGGTCAGACACGACTGGTTGGGGACACCTTTACCTTTATAGTCCTATTATTATTATTATTATTATTATTATTATTATTATTATTAATCTAGGCAACTGGGAATGAACTGTAGACCTGCTTCTTGGATATAAGATCGATGATATGATATTGAAATCTAAGGTTGTTTATTAAACTAAGATTGTTAAGGTTATAGATATAGTTTGTAAAATAGAATGGCATCGGAGGCTGTGGGGTATTGGAGTTTAAATTTAGTTCTTTAAGGGAGAGGGAGGGGGGGGAGAGGAAAGAATCTTCTGCCTTTTTCTTCACCTCCTTTCCTCCTCCCTTTGCCTTTTGCCTCTTTCTTTCTTTTTCCTTCTCTTTTTGTTATTATGGTGTCCTCATCAGAATATTGTATTGTTGGGAAATTCTAGTATTGATCAAGTTGCTGGTATGTTTGGTATTGTATATTTCATTTATAAAGATAAAATAAATAAAAATATATTCCAAAAAAAAAAAAATGGAGTGAATGATATAACACACAAGGTGGCGATCTTGCACAGTCTTCCAAAGGTGAAACTTTTTTAAAAGCTTGCCTTAAAGTTTAATCCCCAAAGCATTGTCAGTAGAGCAGCTTTGAAAGACACGCTGCCAGACATATTTGGTGGGACTAAGGAAATAAATGCATGGTATAAAAGAAGTTACAGGCCATAAACTACCGACCTTTCTGTTCTACTAATAGCTTGATGATTTGACCTAAGTTAAGGCTGCATCTTATTCACACTTACCTGGGATTAAGTCCCACTGAATTTAAGACTTACAGGGCTGCTTTTTTGCTTTTATTTTGTTTTCTTTTGGAAATAAATGAGATTTCAAGAACGGATTTTAATTTAGAAATAGGATCTAAATGATTATTTTTGGCATAAACATATTTATAAAATGTATTAAACACCTTTCTCTTATGAAATGTATTAAACACCTTTTTCTCAAAAAAGAAGACTCAAGGAATCTGCTCTGTTGTATTAACAACAGAGATGGGGGGAGCAACCCTATGGACCACATCTGGGGGAGCACAGGATATTTTGGATTCCCAGCTCCGAGGTCAGAGATAGCGTTCCAACCTTGGAGCTGGGGATTTGTGCTCCCTGCCCCTCCCAGATGGTGTAGGGAGAACTGTGATGGTTGCCTCTCTGAGGTCACAAAAGCAACCACAGGGAGCGGGCAAAAGGGGTGTTCCAGGGGGAGGGGAGGGGAACGGACAGACTGGGATACGAGCTATCCTAAGGCCTCCCCAACCTCCTTCCCTCCCCCTCAGAGATGCCCCAGCTAGATGAGTGAAAAAGACCGTCTAGCTGAAATGCAGAGGGGAGGCACAGCAGAGGGGAGGATTGTCTCCACCACACCTCCTGCTCTGCATTGGATACTCAGCCTCTGAGTTTACTTTATATATTAAATTGTTTAATTTTATAAAAACAAATTAAAATAGCTAAAAATAATTAAAGACATAATTCCAGGACCCAATAAAGTAAATTAAGAAGCCCCATGATATGCTGCCAAATGCCTGGGAATAGAGGAAAGTCTTAACCAAGCCTCAAAAATATAACAATGTAGGTCCCAGGTGGACCTCACTGAAGAGAGCATGCAACAGGGGGCTACCACCTAAAACACCCCCTCTCTTCCTTTGTGCCATCCTCTGAACTTCCCTCAGAGGAGGCACTACATATAGTAGATTGGCATGAATATGAATTTTGCATGAAATAGGGTACAATCCTGTGCATGTGTAGGCAGAAAAAAGTCCTGCAATTCCAAGCATCCCCCAGCCAGCATGGTTGGTTGGGGGGATGCTGGGAACTGTAGGACTTTTTTCTGTCTAAACATGCATAAAACTGTGCCCTTAATAAGTATACTGTAATAACAATTGATCAATTATGTGCTGTATTTTTCTTTTGTCTTTTATAATTGAACAGAATTGACACATTGCCCATACCGTTCAGGGTAAAAGCACAACATGGCTATGTACGTTTACAGTGGAGAGAGTTTTGTGAACCCCGTAGGAGTGTCACATATTTCCAATCTAAAATGTTATTAGTTCTTTCTCTAACCCCATAATCCTAGATAAACAATAGATAACCTGATTAAACAAATGACACACAAACATGATGCTTTTTCAACCTTTTTTTATCCACAACTGATTCAACATTCAATATCCATGTGTGAAAAAGTATGCGAACCTTTAGATTCAATACCCGGTGGCACCCCCTTGAGCAGCAATTACTTCAAGTAAGTGTTTCCTGTAACTGTTGATCAGTCTCTCACAACAGTTTTGAGGGATTTTGGCCTATTCCTCCATACAGAACTGCTTCAATTCAGTGACATTTGAAGGCTTCCTTGCATGAACAGCTCGCTTCAGGTCCTGCTCCAACATTTCAATGGGGTTTTATTCTAAATCACAGAATTTCTTCTTCCGTAGCCATTCTTTTGTAGGTCTGTATGTTTAGGATCATTGTCTTGTTGCATGGCTCACTTTCAGTTCAGGTTCAGCTCATGGACAGATGCCCTGCCATGCTCCCCTAGAATCTTCTGATACACTGCAGACTACATGGTTGTGTCAATGATGGCAAGCCACCCAGGTCATGAGGCAGCAAAGCAGGCCCAAAAACATCACGTTCCCACCACCATACTTGACGGTTGGGATAAGTTTGAACTCAGTGTTTGTTTTTCGCCAAACATAACATTTCTCATTGAGGCCAAAAAGTTCTACCTTTGACTGGTCTGTCCAGAGAACATTGTTCCAGACATCTTGGGGATCATCTATGTGACCTTTAGTGAACTTCAGATGGGCAGCAATGTTCTTTTTAGAGAGGAATGGCGTCCTCCTGGCTATCCTCCCATGAACACCATTCTTGTTCAGTATTTTTCTGATTGCTGAGTCATGAACACTCACATTAGCGAAGGCCTGCAGATCCTTGGATGTTACTCTGGGATTCCTTTGACCTCCAATGAGGCGCTGGTTTGTTCTTTGAAAGATTTTGGTAGGACGGCCACTCCTGGATAGAGTGAGTGTGGTCTTGAATCTTCCCCATTTGTAGACTATCTGTCTGAAAGTGGATTGGTGGAGCCCCAAATCATTACAAATGGTAAGCCTTTGTAGACTGATGAGCAGCAATAACTGCTTTTCTGAGGCCCTCAGAGGTGACTTTTGATCGTGGCATGACATGTTTCCACACAACTGTGTGGTGAAGACCAAACTCACAGAGTTGTTGATCCTTTTATAGGGTGCAACTTTCCAAACCCACCCCTGAAGATCTACCTAATAACTTTAAACACCTGATTCTAATTATTCCCATTAATTGAGTTGATGCAACCAGGGCTTCACTTACTTTTGCACATACCCTACATTGTTTTATTTCACAAGATGCGGAATTAGTTAATATAAACACTACTGGATATTTAGAAAAGGGATGGTTTTGATTCATGAAGTTGGTACAACTATGGAATTTTCATAATTAGCATTAGGGTTCACAAACTTTCTCACCAGTTAATGGAACAAAAGACACCTGCGTGCAAAGACGAGGATTAACTTCCACTGCAGCATTGAAGGGAGCAATCCCTTGCGGATCGACCGTCGCCTCTGACCCCGGGGACGACCACCTATCCACTATAGGGCAGGAGGAGTGGTGAGGAGCAGACCTCTTCCTTGCTCCCCCTACCTTGCTTTTGTGGCAAGACAGCTGATTTCAGCTGTCTAGCCGCAGGACCTCGGGGCACAGGAAACGGCCGGACGACACATAGGATACTGGCATTTCCGACCTCCCCGGCCCACCCCAGGGAACGCCCTGTTTTCATTGCTCCATGCTGCTCTTACCAGCACGGAGGACGGGGCCGATCCACACTGCCCATAAGGTGGGGCGGGGCGGGGGGTGGTTCTCCGGGAACTGACCTATCCTATGGCCGTCTAGCCGCTGACTAGCGGCCACAGGATGGTGCCCTTAAGCACTTTTTAACAACCAGAGCTCAAACTACATGCATTTTTGTGGTGGTGGGGAGAATCTAATGGATGAGGGTTGTAAAGTTCATCCCCCATGCATACACACTTCCCTAAAATGATCCACTTGCCTATATCGCATTGCAGCCGCAGGAACTGCATATATAATACTCTCATATAGATAGACAGCTGCTGCTTCTAGGCAACCCCCACCTAGCAAAAGTGTGAAGTTATCACATCAGGACAACTTTAAAGCTGTGAATCAGCTTCTTGAGAAGTTCATAGTGCCTCCCCATGACCCAGACACTCTCCACTCAAGAAAGCTTGCATTTCCACCTCTACCCCTGAAGTGTTTTCTGTGTTGTCTGGCAGTAGCAAGATAATTAAAGGCGCAATCCTATGGGGATAGGCAGCAGCCTCCGAACTCGGTGGCGACTGCCTATCTAATGCACGGTAGGAGAAGCACGGAGGGGATTGTTCCGTCCGCGCTTCTTCTGCCCTGTATTTGGGCCAGACAGCCGATTTTGGTTGTCTAGCTGCGGGAAGGCGGAGCAGGGGAGGAGGCTGCCAGACAACACATAGAATGTGTCATACCGGCATTTCCGCCTTCCCTACCGCGGAACGCCCTGTTTTGGCTGCTCTGTGCTCTTCTTCCAAGCATGGACCGCGAGGCGGGCAGAAGGTCAGTTCTGCAGGAACCCACCTCGGAGCGCGGGCTCCGAGGTCGGTTCCCGGAAAACCACATATCCTATGGCCATCTTGGCACTGAGTAGCAGCCATAGGATTGCTTCCTTCGGCAACAATCCTGCCTGTTTTTAGCCAGAAAAAGTCCTACAACACCCAGCATGCTCCAGCCAGCCATTTTTTCTGTCTAAATATGCCTAGGATTGTGCCCTTAATAACTTAGTTGTTCAGGGTTCCCCCCCCACCACCTAATCCTTATCAGGTTTTAAAGATGTTACCCACAAGTTGTCAAGATGTGGCAGGCTTCATATCAATAAACTCAAGGGTGGGGCAGGCTCCTCAGACCTTCTTCTTTACAAGTTAGAGAAATAAATTATTAATATTAATAATAAAATATCCTGCCTAATTTCAGTCCTCAAAGGAAATACTATAATAGTTTTGGCTTTAGAAAGAAATGCTACATATTGAATTAGCTGCAATCCTATACACACATACCTGGGAGTAAGTCCAATTTAACTCTACGGGACTTTCTTGTGTCTAGAGATAAGACAGACATGCTGGATCAGACCAAGGTCCATCTACTCCACTAATCTGTTCAGACATTGGCCAGCCAGACACCTATGGGAAATCTGCAAGCACGCCATAAGTGCGGCAGCACTCTCTCACCCACGTTCTCCAGCAACTGGTATTCAGAGACATACTGCCTCTGATAGCGGAAGTAGCATATAGCCATCAAGACTAGTAGCTGCTGATGGCCTTATCCTCCATGAATTTGTCCAACCCCCTTTTAAAACCATCCAAATTGGTGGCCATCTCTACACCTGCCTACACCTGCCTAAAATCCTGCATTTAAAACACAGCTTTCTGCTTGTTTTAAATGCAGGATCACAACAGCCTCCCTTTACACGTGCTTCCTCCCCACACCTTCTCCCCCCTTACCTGAGTCTTCCATTGTTGTTGTTTATTCAGTCAGTCGCTTCTCTTCGTGACTTCATGGACCAGCCCACGCCAGAGCTTACTGTCAGCCGTCGCCACCCCCAGCTCCCCCAAGGTCGAGTCCTTCCATAAATTTTATTAATCTAGCTTCTCTTCTTGCGACTTTTTCACAGAGGGAACTCAAGCGGGGTAATTTAATAGCTCATTATCTCCTATCTTTTTAACAATTGAATTAAGGTCCTTTAGTGCAGGAGACGCCCTGGAGGTTTATGGCAGGATAAAATCTCCGTGTGAGGAAGCCCACAATCTTATGGAAGTGAATCCCATAGTTAACTATGTTGTGTGTTCCTTTTATCTGTCCTGAACCTCTCACCATCAGCTTCATGGGATGACCCCAAGTTCTAGCATTATGAAAGAGGGCGAAAGGTGTCTCCCTGCCCACTTCCTCCACAGTACCATGGGTAAGTGTACACCTCTGAGCATATCTACCCTTACTTGCCTTTTTTCTAAGCTAAACAATCCCAGCGGTTATAAGCTTTCCTCACAGGGGAGCTGCTTCAGCCCCTTGATCATTTCCGCTGCTCTTTTCTGCACTTTCCCCCGAGTCTACACGGCGCACAGCGTTGCGGTGTGAGAGCGAAGAGGGAGGCGCTTTCTGCAGGGCAGGAGGAAGTGCCGAGGAGCCCTCAGCCCAGCCTTTCCCAAACCGGCGCCCTCCAGAGGTGTCGCACTACAACTCCCGTCAAGCTGCCTGGGGGGATAATGGGAGTTGTAGTCCGACACCTCTCATGGGCGCCTGCGGCTGTTGGGAAAGCCTGCGGTGGCCCAGCGCCAGGAACGACAGAAGCTTCTCTAAGGCTGCGCCTCTGAAGCACGCTTACCTGGGAGCGAGCCCCCTTGCACGCAGCGGGGCTTCCTCTCGAGTAGGCACGCCTCGGATTTCTCCGCACGGCGGCTGAGGGCTTACGTTTCCAACGCGTTTCCCCGCGTACGGCAGCGGGTGGCTTCGCTTTCTATCCCCGGCGTCCCCTTGCTCACCAGGAAGCGTTCAAGAACAGCCCTCGCCGCCCCGGCCCGCTCCTCCCCAACCGCCCCTCCGGCGGGCCGCGCGACTTTCAGGCGACTGCTGTCCCCACGAGAAGCCGCCTTCCCCTTTGCCCCCTGGCGGAGGGAAGCCTCGGCGGACCTGCCCTGACCCCGTGGAAACGTGGGGCGTGACAAGGCCGCAGGCAGGTGCCGCAAAAGGAAGAGAAACGACGACGAGCAAGTTCGCGTTTCCTCCTCCCAGCTAGAACGCGACCCTACCGGCACGAGGAGCGGGGCGCCGAAGTCCGAGCCAGCCGGTTTCCTTGCCCGCCGTTGCCCTCAGAGAAGCGGGGAAGGGGCGAGGGCTGCCGCTAGCAGGACGCACCGAGCGTGATCATGCGAGCGGGCTGCAACAGTGAGTAGTCCTGGCGCCAAGTGTCTCTAGCCCCCGTCGCCTCCCCCCTCCTGGCCTTTCCGTGTCTTTGAGGCAGGATCCCGGACTGGCGTAGCTGTTTCACTTTCCCCGGAGGACGGGGCTCCGCTTGTCCCAGCGACTCGCGTGAACCGGGACTTATTTGGGAGCGCGGGTAAAATGGCGCGTGTCTCTGGGCGTTTGCAGAGTGCTTTCCCTTCGGTTTACAGCAATCGCAGCTCGCCCGGGACCGAGGAGGGCGGGATTTGAGGTAGGAAACCTTGGCATCCTTCGGTTTAGGAATGAAGCCCTGGCCCTGGGGGGCAGAGGGATCTTTTCTGTGTGAAAGAGGCTGTTACAAGGGAGTTGCTTGTCGGGAAGCGGGTAGGTGTGTGGGAGCGTTGGTTTTTAACTAGTCCTGACGGCTATACATTGCCTCCAGTATCGGAGGCAGCGTGCCTCTGTACACCAGTTGCTGCAGAACATGAACGGGAGCGGGCTTCTGCAGTCGTGTCCTGCTGTGGGCTTCCCATATGCAGTTTGTTGGCCACTGTGAACAGAATGCAGAACTAGATAGGCCCTTGGTCTGATCCAGCAGGGCTCTTCTTATATTCCTAGTATATTCCCTCATAGCCTCCATTTCAGCTACATGATGTCCCTCAGGCTAAAACAGAGGCTGTCAAACTTTTATTATAGTACGCCTTCCCAAACCGGGGGGGGGGGGGGGGGGAGGTTGAACTGTCATTTGTACCTTCGACCTCAAGGAAAGAACTAGTGATCACTTAAGTGTGTCCTGTTGGTTCAGAACGTCAGATACTAACAGCGCAGATTTTTCTGCCTTGTGCAAACAAGATAAATACATTTGCATGGGGCTGGGTGAAATTAGCATTGCACCTGCCGGTCCTAACCTCCGAGACCTGATCATAGCTTTAGCACAGGTTCAGAGGGTGTGATCTGTACCTTCCGTTTTTGCAGGGTAGAGATCGTTTACTGGGAGCCCATGCGCCTGGGGAATGAACTGCATGGATACATAGGCCCCCGTGCAGAAGTTAAGAACTGCTAATCGGTGATTAAAAGGAGCTGCAGACTCAATTCACCATTGTCACCTTGTACATTTTTGCCAAATTTGATCATTTGTACTGGGCTTTTGTTACTATTTTTGAAAGGGCAACAATAGAAACTCCCCCCTTTAAGTCTGTGGAATTATTATGATTATTTTTGAGAGCCAGGGTAGAAAATAGAAGTGTTTGAATTAGGACAGGGAAGACCTGGGTTTTAAATCCCTGCTTGTCTTGGTTACCTTGAGCCAGCCATACTCTTTTAGCCTAACTGCCTCACAGGGTTGTTTTGAGGATAAAATGGAGGTGGAGCGGGAGATATACAATATACACCCCCCTGAGTTCTTTAGGGAAAGGAGAGGACAAAAAAGTTTTTCAGAAATGGTGAGTGGCTTGCCACTTGATATTAAGGAGATCCTAATAATTCCAAAGGCGCAATCCTATGCATGCTTAGACAGAAAAAAGTCTCTCAACTCCCAGCATTCCCCAGGTAGCATGGGGAAATGTTGGCTGGGAAATGTTGGGAGTTGTAAGACTTATCTTCTATCTAAGCATGCATAGGATTGGACCCTAAGTGACTTCCTTGTACTTCCTCAAAGATGCCTGTTTTTGTCTAGCTCTCTGTATTTTTCTCCTTTGTTGTTGTTGTTCAGTCGTTAAGTCGTGTCCGACTCTTCGTGACCCCATGGACCATAGCACACCAGGCCTTCCTGTCCTCTGCTCTCTCCCAGAGTGTGCTCAAGTTCATATTCATTGCATCGGTGATGCTATCTAGCCATCCTACGTTTTTCTTATCCTCAAGTTCTGCCTTTGGTCTCATTCTAGACTCTCACCTCCTCTAGCAACTGCCCTTGCTTTCTTAGGGACGGAGATAGACTCTGTGTTTGCCGTCAAGGGTTTGGCTGTTTCCTGCCTTGCCCCACCCTCAGGCCTGGCAGCTGCCACCAAAAGGGAGTGTGAGGGATTTTCTGGCCTTTTAGGTGTAGTTATAAAATCATATGGGTGTCATTAGGGATTAATGCCAGCCTCCTTGGGACCAGTTTTGGTGAGCAAGGGAGGACACCACCATACATCTCTCTGAATGTAGTGGGGAAGTGTTGGTGGTTCACTGGGTGAAAAGTTTTCTCTCTTATATTTTAAGGTAAAATGATAACTGTTGATTTGGGGAAGATGGGAGGGGTATCTGATGTAGTATTCTCTCTGCACACTTAAAAGCATTTCAAGCTATTCTGTCACCACTCTACCAATAATCCATGTAGTGTAGCTTATCTGTCATCCTATATTCTCCAGGAAGATTGTCTTACCTCTAGAGCTCTAGAATTCATAACCTGCCACCCAGGTTTTCTGAAAACCTGATTGACAACTTATGGAAAATTATCAAGAGAAATGCAGATTCTCACTGTTGTCTTGCTCCCTTTGAAGCCACTTCTCATTTTAAAAGGTGAATTAGAAAAGACTGCATGGAAGTGAATTTGGCATTCCCTTGGCGAGAGACTCCTGCAAAACACTTCAGATTGGATTGTTAAGAAACAAACAATTTCCCCCTTTATTTCTTGTGAAAACAAGTGGATCAAAGACAGCTAAATATTTACATCCATCTAGGATATTGTACAGGTGCAATGGAGCTACCTAGGCCCTTGTCTCTAAGGAGAATAATAGCTTTAGGGCACAATCCTATGCATGTTTAGACAGAAAAAAAGTCCTACAACTCCCAGCATTCCCCAGCTAGCATGGTTGGCTTGGGGATGCTGGGAGTTGTAGGACTTTTTTCTGTCTAAACATGTATAGGATTGCGCCCTTAATCATCCAAAAGGGCAGAAGAAAGGCTAGAAATGAATGTGACTTGTTCTAAGAGGGCACAACACCAGTTCCTCCAGTCACTGAATAATGCCTTCAAATTTCTCAATTAATGCCCTACTTAGGGGGCAATCCTATGCATGTTGAGACAAAAGAAAGCCCTACAATTCCCAGCATGCCCCAAGCAAGGAGTTTTAGGATGTTTTTCTGTCTAACCATGCATAGGATTGTTCTCTTAATCTGGGAAAACAACAGCACGTACAGCTAGTACCATGCACGGGAATCTGAGATGCACATACACCCTTTATATTATCACATTATCTTATCACATGTCATGCTATTGCTGGACAGGGGTGTAGAAGGTGGATATGGGCTTTCTGCAGTTTTATTGCCATTGGCCCACTCCAGTGTGTACCACACTTGATTAGTCCAGAAAAGAATCTGCAGATCTTCTTTGACTGTCCTCACTAGTTTTCTTTTTCCAAAACAGTGGATCACTTTTTTTTCTTCATGTATAGTTCTATTCACATGAGTGAGACGATCGCTGGATAGGGGTGTAGAAGGTAGACTAGGATTAATATAGTCAGTTTAATCATAGTCACTTTGTATATTGCTTTTCTTGATACATTACACTGAGTGGTTCACAACAAAGCATGACAAAAAAAAAACCCTGATTATAAATACATCAACAATAAATACATTACTCTCCATAATATTTTGATATAGGCCGCAGCTGGGAGTCTCTAACTCTCCATACTCCCTGCATCTACAGTTCTGACAGGATTTATATATGTGCGTGTGTGTGTTGATTTCAGTCATTGTTTTTGCTAACCCCAAACACAGAGAGCTGATCTATGCCATGTGAGGGTTCAGTGAGACCCGAATGATACAAGAAAAACAGACATACCTAAATCCTGGTTAGGACTTGTTGTAACTTTGTACTATAAAGCAGACCAAACAAAAACAGGAAATATTGCCCAACCCTAAGCAATATAGCAATGAAACAACTGGGTTGAACTTACTGGTTATAATAAATAAGTATAGCAAAATCTAATAATAAAGGTTTTTTTAATCTATGTAGTTTAAAAATATACATCAAAACAATGAGAATACAATGTTGCTGTGCTGTAAAAGCCTAACCATACCAAAGATAGCCAATACCTAATAAACCAAATGTGTTTTGACATAAAAATCTTCCACAGTGCTCTAGTATAAAGGACACGGTCTAGTGTATAAAATGTATGCCTAAAAGTAAACAAACATATGTATACAAACACACTGTATATTACATATTCAAGAAAACAGAGGGAGGTGAGCATCCAAAGTAGATCACAAAGAAGAGAAACAGATTCTCAGGATGCAAGATAGAATTTATTATAAGAAGCCCAATGCATTTTGCCCTTTTTTCTTATTTTAGGCCTTCTTCAGGGGATAAAGAAAAAAAGTCTATAGAATTTTTTCAGCAAAAGATTGTCTCCTGTATCACCAGTAGATTGTGATCTATATTACACTTTCCCCACGTTACCATCATAGGACACTGAAGAATTTGGACCGGTGAATATAAAAGCAATATTTATAATTGAAAAAAGCAGAAACCACATCATAGATATCTCCTATACCATGGGGATCTCTTATATCTGGATGTGGATCTATACTAGGACCCATGTGGATTCTTTTCTTAAAGTCTTTGTTCACCAAATTGAGTCATATATAAAGGGCACTACCCATTTTCTTAACCTCTTTGACACTGTTTCTGAGGATTTACAAGACACCTGGTTAGTATCTGGATATGGTTTCATTATATACAAATATTCCACAGTGGATGGCTATAGAGATAACTGAATCAACCTTGAATAAAAGAGAAGATGTTTCAGCTCTTCCTAAGGTATTTTTATATGTTCATGAGCAGAATTTGCCCTTAAAAAATTTTTTTCCAGTTCCAGGACCAATTTTACTGGTAGATTTCAGATTTCATTTCTGGGTTGCAGATTTGACCCAGAACTGGGCAATACCCATATGGATTGGTTTGAGTAGACCCACATTTTTGCAAGAAGAGAATGGCTATAAACAGTATATTGTCCTCTATAAGAGGTGTCTTGATGATATCTTTATATTACGGAAAGGGATTGAGAAGACTCTCCAGGAGTTTCTCCAATACATAAACACTAAACATGAAACCGTTAAGTTTGAAATTAATTAAAATAAGTCAAGGCTAAATTTTCTTGATGTTATAGTTATAGCTGAGAATGGGTCACTCACTTCTGATCTGTATCAAAAAACACAGATGCAAACTCTTTTCTGAAGTATGGCAGCTATCGTCCTGTCCACATGAAATGGAATTTGTCTTGCTCACAGGTGTTGAGACAGCAAAGAAATTGCAGCAGTAGACAAGATTTCCATAAACAGGCAAAAATACTTACCACTCAGTTAAGTAGGAGAGGCTACCCAATGAAATGTTAGCCAATGAGGGGCTGAGGGGGGCCATGTATAGGGCCCTGAACAACAGTAGGGAGGAGCTTTTACAACGTAGGAGTCAGCAAAAAAAAAAAATAGGATAGAATGGTGGCCCCTTTAACTTATGATGGGTACACTAGTAAGATTCGTGGTATCATTAGAAGATATTGGCACCTCTTAAAAGATATACCTAGATGTCATATAAATGAAAACAGAACCTCAGGGATATAGGACCTGCAGACCCAAGCCCAGATTGATAGAACACTTTTAGGGGAAGAAGTAAAAAGGAATTTTCCCTGTGGTCATTGTAGTGTTTGGGTCAACCGTTATAGAAGTAGAAGCTTTGTTAACCCTATAGACAATGTACAATATCCATATTGAGGTTTCTTTAATTGCAACACTAGAGGTGTGATATATGCCATTAAAAAGATTTTTTATTTATTATTATTAAATTTATTAATCACCCATCTGGCTGGTCACCCAGCCACTCTGGGCGATGCACAGCATACAATAAAACAGTTTAAAACAATAAAATTCTACAGTAAAAACATTTTCTAAAATACCCTAACCCACCCCAAATGCCTGCCTGAACAGCCACGTTATTAATGCACGACGGAAGCTCATTAAAGAGGGGGCATGGCAGAGTTCCCTAGGGAGGGAGTTCCACAGAGTGGGGGCCACCACAGAAAAGGCCCTCTCCCTCGTCCCCACCAGTCTAGCTGTCCTGGCTGATGGGACAGAGAGAAGGCCATCCGAGGCTGATCTTGTTAAGTCTGGTGTTGCTGGAGGCGCTCCTTAAGATAGGCTGGGCCGGAACCATATAGGGTTTTAAAGGTCAAAACCAACACCTTGAATTTGGCCTGGAAAACAACTGGTAACCAGTGCAACTCCTTCAGCACTGGAGTGATGTGATCTTGCCGGCAGCTGCCTTTAATCAGGTGAGCCACCGTGTTCTGTACCAGCTGCAGCTTCCGAACCATCTTCAAGGGTAACCCCACGTACAGCGCATTACAGTAGTCTAAACGAAAGGAGAGCAGGGCATGTACTACCGATGGGAGCAGATGGTTGGGAAGGAAGGGGCGCAGCCGCCATATCAGATGGAGGTGATACAGCGCTGTCCGGCTCACAGCTGACACCTGAGCCTCCATGGACACCTGGGAGTCCAAAATGACCCCCAGGCTGCGGACCTGGTCTTTCAAGGGTAGCTGTACCCCATTCAACACCAGGTCAACATCCCCCAGCCTCCTCTTGTCTCCCACCAAAAGTATCTCGGTCTTGTCAGGGTTCAGCTTCAGCTTATTCCTCCCCATCCAGCCACTCACCTTCTCCAGACATTTGGACAGGGATTCTACGGCCAACCTTGGTGAAGATTTGAATGAGAGGTAGAGTTGCGTGTCATCCGCATACTGATGACACCGCACCCCAAACCTCCTGATGATAGCCCCCAGCGGCTTCACATAGATGTTAAATAGCATCGGGGAGAGGATGGAACCCTGTGGCACCCCACAAGTGAGTGGCCGCAGGTCTGAAACCTCCTCTCCCAGTGCTACCCTCTGGTACCTGCTGGAGAGGAAGTACCGGAACCACCGCAATACAGTGTCTCCACTGCCCAACCCCTCCAGGCGGTCCAGGAGGATACCGTGGTCAACGGTATCAAAAGCCGCTGAGAGGTCGAGGAGAACAAGGAAGGAGCATTCACCCCTATCCAGAGCCCTCCTCATATCATCCACCAAGGCGACCAAGGCCGTTTCTGTCCCATGCCCAGGCCTGAAGCCCGACTGAAATGGGTCTAGATAATCAGTTTCTTCCAAGTGTGCCTTCAACTCCATCGCCGCCACCCGCTCAATCACCTTGCCCCAAAATGGCAGATTTGAGACTGTTCAGAACTTGAGGATCCAAGGAGGGCTTCTTTAAGAGCGGTCTTATCACTGCCTCCTTGAGGGCTGATGGCATCATTCCCTCCTCAAGGGAGGCATTCACCACCGCCCTGATCCCCTCACCCAGTCTCTCTCTGCAGCCCATAATGAGCCAAGATGGGCAAGGATCAAGTAAGCAGGTGGTTGGCCTTACAGATGAAAGCACCTTGTCCACTTCATCAGGAGGAAGAAGCTGGAACCGATCCCACAAAACCAGTTTGCCACAGGCCACCTCCTGCTCACTAAGTGTATCCACAGCGTGCAGAGTAACACTCCTTATCTGATCAATTTTATCTGCAAAGTGTCTTGCCAAGACCTCACAGGAGGCCTTAGAATGCTCCAGTGGTTCCGGAGCCACAGGACCGACCAGGCTCCGGACCACTTGGAACAGCCTCCTGGGGCAGCACTCTGCAGACGCGATGGAGGCAGCATAATATTCCTTTTTTGCTGCCTTCACCGCCACGTGATAGGCTGAAGATACAGCTCTAGCCCATGTCTGATCGTCTTTGGAGCGAGACATCTGCCACCGGCACTCTAGCCGTCTCACCTCCTGTTTCAGAGCTCGTAACCGCGGATTGAACCATGGTGCAGTCTGAGCCCTGTTCAGGGGGAGAGGGCGTTTCGGAACCACCTGATCTCATGCCCCAGTGATTGTGGCATTCCAGCCACCCACCTGGGTTTCGACCGAGTGGCCGTTGGCGTGCCCCAGAGAATTCCCAAGCGTGTTCAGGAATCCTTTTGGATCCATAAGATGCCTGGGGCGGACCATTTGAATGGGTCCTCCACCCCTGCGGAGGGGTTGTGGAACCGAGAAGTCCAACGTCACCAGATAGTGATCTGACCATGACAAGGGGGTGGTGGATATACCCCCAACTTCCAGATCACTCCCCACTACTCCAGAAACAAACACAAGGTCTAGTGCATGACCGGCTACATGCGTGGGCCCAGTTAGAATATGGTGCAGCTCCCAGGAAGCCATGGTCTTCATGAAGTCCCGAGGTGCTCCTGTGAGGATGGCCTCTGAATGTACGTTGAAGTCCCCCAACACCAATAAGTTAGGGGACTGTACACGCACATCAGAGACCACCTCAAGCACCTCAGCCAGGGAGTCAGTCGTGCAGCGGGGTGGACGGTACACGAGCAGAATCCCCAGACTGCCCTTCAGCCCAACCTCCAGTACATGCACTCAGCAACCTTGGTCTCCCGGAGAGGGGGTCTGGTGAAGACCAAGGACTCTCGGTAGATAACAGCCACTCCCCCTCCCTGATCCCCAGCCCTCGGCTGCTGTGCATACAAAAATCCGGCTGGACACATGGCTGCAAGGGTTGGAGCAGCAGCCTCGGCCAGCCAGGTCTCCGTAATACGTGCCAGGTCTGCACCCTCATCCAGGATCATGTCATGGATGAGGGAGGTTTTCTGGGTAACAGACCTGGCATTGCAGAGCAGCAAACAAAGGCCAGAAGATGGGGTCACGCCTCCCACAGCCATCCTTTGGCTCTGGACAGGCCCGGAGCAGGGGACAGATACTACACATCTCTCCCTTGTTCCCTTTACCTAGCATGGCCTGCCCCTAGTGCTCCACCAGCACCTGCCGCCCAGCCTCGGTATGTCCTGGCCCCCAACAGTCCCCCCACTGCCTTCATCAGGTAGACACATGGCCCCTCGCTCCCGCCTATCAGGCAGGCCATAAAACACAACAAAATCCCCCAGAAATTAAAAAAAACAATTAAAAAAACAATTAAAAATCCCCTTAAAAATAATGCCAGGCAGGAGTCCACAGGGAAGGCCTGGTGGTTGCAGCAGGAGGCACACCTCTTCCCAGTGGTGGCAGCTTCTCCTGCAAGCCCTGGCTCTCTCAGGCCACCTCAGCCAGCCAGCTTATGTAGCCCCTCCAGGAAGGTGGAAGCAGCACAGCTGGCTCGGTACCTGGGGGCCTGGTCCTGCAGGGACTGGCAGTCTGCCAGGCAGAAGTCCACAGGGAAGGCCTGGTGTTGGTGGTGGCAGCAGCAGCGCCGGCAGCGGAGGCAGCAGCAGCAGCAGGCACGCCTCTTCCCAATGGTGGCAGCTTCTCCTGCAGGTCCTGCAGATACATGTAGGAATGACAAGAGCCATCAAGACCAAGATTAATGAACAAAAAACTGTTTAAGGATGTAATGTCCCCTTGTTCACCACTTCCTGCAATGTGAACATAGCCTCAATGACTTGAAGTTTTGTTGTATGGAGAAAGTCGAAGCTCAAGGACTACAGCTGCATCACAGGGTTTTTCCACATAGGCTTTTTATCTGCGGGTCCTTTACATGATGTCCTCAACCGCCAGGGCGTCTCCTGCATGAAATGACCTTTATCCCATCTTGTAAAAGATGGGAGATAATGAGCTATCACATTAAAGTGCATTGAGTTCCTTCATGAAAAGAGGCAATCACATAATAAGTGGAGCTAGACCACAGTGCCATCTAGTGGCTTTATAATGAAATATATAGAACAGGCAGATAAGGAGGAAAGCGGGGGAATTCATGTAAAAGAATCCCTTCATGATCCTGCATTTAAAATGGAAGTGGAAAGCCCCGGTAAAGTTGTGGGATTTTAGGCTGGTGTAGAAATGCTCTCAGACTTCTAAAGTGTGAACTGTTCTGGATTTTCACTTTTAAAGACCAAATCTCCAGCTGGCTTGAATGAAGAGATGGACTGGCAGGTCATGCAATAAGATGGACTACTAACAACAATACTTTGTAAAAAAAAAAAAATTATGTTTGGCCGTTATGTGCTTGATGTTAAACTGATGATGTTTTTAATTAATCTACTGACATCAGTTAGTTTGGGATGGGTGCCCTTTAAGGAATTAATTACTACTCTGTCAGGCTCCATCCCCCACACCTGTGCCTTTGTAGTTTTAAGAATTTAACTGAGAGCTCCAAGTGTCTTCAGGCTGAGTGGATAGCTTGAAGGCCCTTGTTTGGGCAGCATCCAGAGCTATTCTATTATCTTATAGGTTAACCACTTATATGCGGGGATCTGGTTTTATACATGTGTAACTCTGTATTTTATTGAACCTTTGACTTGACATGTATATATTTGCTTCCAGGACCACTGCACTTCCTTGCCACTCTCAAAAATAGTTGCTTATAGTGGAGCCTTTGGCCCCTTTGCAGTTTATTAATTATCATAAAAGGTACATGCCTTGGCTAGTACATATACCAAGAAAAGTTTGGCAATACTTATACATTGGTGAGTTTTAAAATTTTTAATAAAAGGGTTTTTGGGTGCATTTTAATACATCCCTAAATAGCAGTTTTCAATCTTAATTAAAAAAAAAAAAACACTATTGCTTTTATGTTCACAGGTCCAAATACTGCAGTGTCCTATGTTGACAATTGTGGGGAATGTGTAATATACAATGTGTTTGTATACATACATTTGTTTATTTTTAGGCATACCTTTTATACACTGGACCATGTCCTTTATACTAGACCACTGAAGAAGACGTTTATGTCGAAACACTTTTGACTTATTAGGCATTGGTTATCTTTGCTATGGTTAGATTTTTACAGCACAACACCATTGTGTTCTCTCTTACTGTTTTTATGTGCATGTTTAAACTACATAGATAAAAAACTTTTATCATTAGATTTTGCTATACATATTTATTATCACTAGTAAGCCGAACCTGAATTGTTTTGTAACTTTGTATTGCTACAGTAGGTCTATTCAGCTAATAGGTCTACTTGCATCGAAGGGGGAACGTATGCTGGTCACACCATTTTCCACTCCTGACCTTGGCACATTGAGCTGCTTAGAAAGATTGTCCTTACAATCCGTAGTGGCATGTGTTCTTCTCCCTTTTAATGAACTAGCATTATGATTGAACTGCTCAAAAGCTGCATACTGCTACACCAACCTAAGTTGCATCTGTAAAATAATGTTTTCATCTATTTTGTATCTCTTTTTGGGGATTAATGCAGCAATTGCCATCTGCTAAGTTACATAAATGTTAATATATTTTATAGAACACTGAGCTAAATGTTTTCCGCTTCTTCCTCTAGACACAACTGTAGAGTCGAGCCCTATATTGATTTTCTCATCTGCTTTTTCTAGATTTTATAAGATTAGGAGGGTTTATCTTGGCATCTGCCTGTGCCTGGTACATGGGGTCCCTATTGGCATATATGATACCTGAAGACTCACTGATATCAACTTTTGACAATTTTCAGAACCTTGCAGAAAAGCCAAAAATTATGGGTATGTGACCACATTCTACTGCACATATTTTAAAATACATTGCCATTTAACTTGCATTTTTGTCAAATGGTGTCTGCCTTCTCTTGTGCTACCTGAAGTATGAATGGCCTGATTGTTTAGTAAAGTAGTTTTTTCTTCCTCCAAGAACACTCTACCTCTTTTGTTACCTGAAACGTGTGGCCACTGCCAACCTACATCTCCTGGTAATGTTTAGTTAAAGCAAATGTATGCCCTGACCTAGTGCTGTGTTCTCCCATCACTGCTCCACTTCACTAGTTGTATCTTGTGGACGACAACAAAACTGTGATGTTACACAATAGCAAAGTGTTATTGGGAGATGAAGCCAGGAGACATCAGTTGGCGGCTCTCACAGGTTTAAAGTAATAATGATTTGGCTCTGCTATTTCTTTGCCATCATTACTAGTTAAAATGACTTGTTAAGTAGTGAACCCTTTGTTTTAAAGAAGAAAAATCTGCTTTACTTGGCAATTACAGCTTCCAACACAAAAGCCACAATCCAAAGAATTAAGCAAGTCCAAAACAATTAATTTCAATGGACTTCAGTGTGCTTATCTGTGTGTTGGATTGAGGTCATGGTCTAACGGTTTTTAAATTGAAAGTACCAGTGAAAAGCTTCCCTCCTGGGGCTAATAGTAGCTTTGGGAATATGGGGTGATTTTTGTCAAGACTGTGGCAGGCACGGAAAAGGTTAAAACCACCCTTCCAGCAAGTACCGTAAATAGGGTTGTTGTTTTTACTATAAACAGTAGGTATGGAGGGATCATACCATATTCTCCTGGTCTCCCTTCTGTCACCTCTTAATGCTGTTCCCAGTGTTACAATATCCTGGAATTCTAAGGAACAAGCTAAAAATAGCAGATGTGGGGTGTTTGATCAGGACTGTGACATGTGGGGGTTAGCATCATGTGTAGTTTGTCCCTAATATTCTCAATGTGGGGCAAGAAAAAAGACAGGTTAATATGGTTAAGGAGGCCCATCAGTAGCAGATCCCAGTATTTATCCATACTACACACCTCTTGCTTGTGAAGGTGGAGTTAGTAGTAAGAGAAGAATGGATAGTGGAAGGGAGGGATAAACTGATCGCCCAAGAAAAAAGGATGAAAGCGAATGGGTGATTGCATTTTTATGTAAAATCCTTGGGAGAAAATGTGCAGAAGTCTTAATGGAAATATTATAGACTAGTAAGACCATAGGGACCAGTTCTGAGATCCTCTTTGCTCTCATCTTGTGATTGGTAATCAGCTGTCAACTCTTTAAGATTATCTGCTGAGGCTTTTTAAAAGACCCATAATAATGAAGCCATTTGATCATATCTCGATGTAATGCGTTAAACGGTCATGTGTAACTCCGAATTTTCAACTATTAATGATGGTCACCCAGTGTTCCAAGACTTCCTCTCTATTTTTCATTGTAGTCCCACCCCCAAAAAGGCTGAAATGTGACCACTGGTCTCCATGTCTGCCTGGAAGCTATGCTTTTCGCATACTCAGTGGTGGGGGCAGTGAGAAGCTTGCAAAAATCTGTTTTGAAGATGAACTGTAAGTACCAAACCATGTGTAAGGTTGCCTTTGCCATTCAAGATAACTGAACATGTCAGACCTAAGCATGTAAACTAGTTGGTTCTTCTTATAGGAATTGATAAAGGTTTTACTCTGTGAGAAGCCAGGGTGGTCTTACAGAACCTAGGGAGATGCCAGAGAGGTGAATAGAGTACATGCTTTGCGTCCATAAGTTCCCAGGTTCAATTTTCAGTTATTTCCTGACATCTGTAGTTAAAACTACCTTGGGTTGCAGGACTGGGAAAGACATCAGCCTGGGTCTTTGGAGAATTAGAATAGACAATACTGGCCTCGATGGACCAACAGTTTGACTCTGTATAAGGCAGCTTCATATGCATGCAGTTTTCGGAATCGCCACACAATACAGTTTCCTTTGAACAGTGCAGAGTGTCATGAGAATAAATTTAGATTAAAACTTGTTTACACAATTAGTTGCTTTAATGCTAGTTGCTTTAATGGCCAACTCCATTGTATGCAGCAAAAATGGAATCTGTTACTGTTTTACTTGCAGAAAGCCAGCTTGAGATGGCATAACTTTCTCATCCACTTAAAACAAGTTTTGCCTTGTCTCAATGTGTCCTTCAAACCCTGATTTCCTGCCTGGTGAAGAGGGAACTCTGGCTAGTCCTAAAAGCAGTTAGCACTGGTGCGGATATAATCCATAACTGTGGCAAAGCACATGAGGAATCTTCAGAAAGAAGGGAAGAAGGGAAGGAAATGTGCTATCCCTTGGATTGCTCTTGATTGCTTAGCCGTGGTTAAGAAGCAGGGAGGGTTGTGTGTGCAAGGCTTGACCATTCCTTCCCCTTTAATCGTTTGAATATTTTGTTGGTCTGTGTGGACTGTTGTTGTATAGATACATTCCCCCCCCCCCCCCGGTACGAAATCAGGACTTTTTAATCCATGTTTGTCTAGAAAAACATGTTTGGTGTCTTATAAAGATTTCATGTGGTTCTAGAGCTTTCAACTTGTAGCGCTTTCAAATTAAGGACCGCAGGAAGTAACTTCATGGAAAAGTCCTGTCTGACATACTTCCAGACTGATGCTTTATATTTCAATTTCAGACTCATAAGTGAAGAGAAAAAAAATGTTGGAAGAGGAATCAATATTGCCATTGTGGACTGTGAGTAAAAAGGCATAATCCTGTGGGCTACAGACAACATTATGTGTGCAGACTTCTGCTCATCCAGCAGGACTTCCCCCACTTCTCATCACTCTCTGCGCGCCCCCATGTGCTCCAGAGAGTCTACCATCCCTCCAGAACAAGGAGCTGCAGAGGGGAGAGGGAATCCATTCTGCTAGCGGTGTCTGTGTCCTGTCTGAAATATTAAGCTAGAGCAGCATAGTGGCTACGAGACAGAGCTTTGAAGCAAGACATGCCCAGTTGAACTCTTGCCCCTGCTTTTGACATGCAAGGGAGTTTTACCCTAGGCGGGATCTTCACGGGAACGGAATGAGAAACGCATTGGGGGATTACCCGGATTTTCCTGGTATCGGCTTTGGTTTGTCAGGGACACACAAAGCAAGAAAAGCCGAGTGTACAGTACCGTTAAAATCCGGTTTTCAGGGGTCACACAGCACTTGAAAGGAAAATACTTCTGGGTGGGGTAGGGGGAGCAGAACTGAATGTCATCAGACTGGCAGGGGCTGCTCAACCAATGGGAGAGGCTTGTCCCCCCCCCCTCGCCAGTCCAGGCTCCCCCTGCTGCTACATTGTGATGAATGGAGAGCAACTAATTCACAATTCTGAAGGCTCCCTTCTGCTACTATATTATCCCCCCCGCCCTTTTCCTCAGTGTACACACTTTTGCCTTGAGAAGCCAAAATCCTCGATTCTGGAGTGCAGCATCTAAAGGCCTCCCATGAAAGCAGCCCAGCCTCTCAGTTTTGCCCCATTTCAGCACTCTTCCAGGGAGTTATTGCTTCCAACCCCCCTTTCTACCCCCTTTTCTCCTTCTCCCTGCTTGCAATGCGACAACAGAGAAACTACAGAACATCCAAAAAGCGCAGCATGAGATAGCGATTCACAGAGCGCTTTAGGGCGAGTTACTAAAGTTAGTCTTTTAAACCTTTAAAGGCTTTAATGTTTTAGCAATTTACAATTTATCCCGGTGGCTCTGTATGCACTGAAATCTGTTAAAGAGTCACTGCAAGGGAGCGAGATTTATTTCTTACTTCTGAGTAAACACACACAGAAGAGGAATTCTTTACAGAGAGTCCCATCCAGAATTGGAATATGTTGAAGATCCACTGCAAGGGAGCGAGATTTATTTCTTACTTATGGGTAAACATGCACAGAAGGTGGGGGGATATGGGAAAAACTACTTCCATTGGGGAAACAAGGGAATGGGGCGTCCCAGCCCCTTGACCACATCACTGCCAGGTCACAGAAGCACACCCAGGATTTAATGCGGGCGGGGGGGGACATGGCACACTGGCAAAGCTGCCAGGGAGCCACTTTTGAGGGGAAAGAAGTTGGACTACAAGGAGTTTCAGGAAATGCGGCTTTTCAAGAAGGAAGTGGCTGGTTGGCGGCAGATTGATGACAATGTCATCTGTCACAAACGAACTCAGACTGCTCTAACCTCACAGTAAATCGCTCACGAAGGCAGCCCCCTAACCTACCTGCCATGATTGCCTTAGGGATTATTGAGCTCTTGTCTAGAAAGCACTAGTTTGAGGACTCTAAAATGCTACATAAGTGATGACGTTTTAAAAAACTGCTTCTTTGCAACGTATTTGGAGGGTGTTGGGGCAGATTTCCTGATTTTACAATATTTTTAATAGGTTGTCTTATTTAATGTACTGAATGAATACTTGCCTTATAGTGATTTAAACGGTAATTATTTACTAGTAGTTGCATTACTTTTGTGAACCACCCTTAGAATTTGGAAGCAAGATATAGATTATATAAGGATAAATAAATATTAAATAATGTACAAACACCTGCACATTGGGAATGGATTTTACTTGAAACTGTTTTAATCATCACTTTCAAACCTTGGGATTTATGACTGGTCTACTTGCTTTGCATATCATTTTTCATGACTCCTTAATCTGAATGCCCTCATGTGGTGAGATCTGGAGTTTTTTAGGTAAGGAGTAAAAGTGAAAAGAAATTAAGGGTACAGAAATTAAAAGTCCTACAACTGCCAGCATTCCCCAGCCAGAATGACTGTGTGACTTATAGGAGGTTTTTTTTTGCCTAATCATGCCCCCTAAATATTTCAAGAAAAATCTAAGGTCTTCTAATGAAATACAAATGGTGAACATACTTAAGCTAGTCATGAAACCATTTGGAACGAAGAATGTGGGGGCTGTCCTATTCTGAAAGTGGTGATGGTTGTATGGGTAATTCCTTAGGGAATAAACTACTTAAAATTGCATCAGAAATGATATTAACATTGTATGTTAGTTTGTTTTATTATCAGTTTCTGTTAAATTTAGTTATTTGACATTGATGGGAGATTTTACCTGTCCAGAGCCCTAGAGTTTGATTAAAATATAAAGAAAGAAGCTACAATTGTCTTTGGACACTAACTGTGACAAGGTATAGAGTAGTTTTCTAAGGCTGAGATTCACAGATTCTCTTCTACATCAGAAGGCCTGTTTCACATGGCTAAGTCGGTGGATCAGTGAGTTAAATCACTTTTCCCATTAAAACATATTGCAGGACCCCAAAGCCTTTTAGGTCAGTGGGCACATTTGGAATTTTGAGAGCATGTTGTGGGCACTCTAAACCATAGAGTTAAAGATTTCTTTAATTAGGCGATAGCCCTAATAAAAAGTAATAATTTGCTACAATAACACCTGACTGCTTAGGTCACATGTATAATGTTTGACCTCAACAATCAACAGTTTGTTTGTTTTTGTCTAGGGCTCTTTCCTTTGAATTAAAAGCCATTTTTCTATAGAATATGTTTAATAAAGGGCCATAGATTCAGTTCTAAAAAATTAAGTATAGATTTTAACATGTAGGTTTGTGTGTTCTAAGGTTATCTTTCATTTTAAGCCATGTTACTTTTTATGATGTAACACTTAATAATACTGTAACATTTTTTTTAGGAATTGAAGGCGTAATCCAATGCAAGTTTAGACAAAAAAAGGTCTACAACTCCCAGCATGCCCCAGCCAACATAACTGGCTGGGGAATGCTGGGAGTTGTAGGCCTCTTTTTCTTTTCCTGTCTAAATTTGCATTGGATTGCCCCCTTAATGATCTTTTTTGTCATTGGGCTTCATAGCTTTTGTAAAGGCCTGCACACACTAATGTCCAGAACTGCACACATGGCATGTGCTGCTCTACCACAACCCTCAGGATTTAAACATTTAAACTAAATATTAAATTTTCAGCTTATCGAAAGTAACAGAAAAATATGTTTTCCATCTACTGCATTTTCCCATTTGTAAAGAATCAATTATTTTCTTTTAGATAACACTGGAAAAGTCATTGCTACAAAATATTTTGACCTGTGGGGAGGAGGTAAGAGGCAAGACCATGTTTAGTATCAGAATGCGGGAATGTCTGCTGTCAAGTTTCATAAATCAAATAATAATTATGACACCAGTAAAATATCACCAGTGTTAGAATTCCTCTTGTCAAGAGTGTGGTTTGGTTTTTACCTTTTTCTTAACCATTTATTTTAAATTTTCCAATAACAGTCAACAAACAGAAAAACAGGTTGGTACATGGCTCTTCTGTGTAGGCTAAATACGAATAAACGTCTAATATGATAGAGCTTATATAAAATATAAATTAGAATAAAAAATTAAAAATAGAGGAGATACACACACACACACACACACACAACTTTTCTGTTACTTTCTGTTTTAAACCTGTTACTGTATTTTAAGTCTATGCACTGTGGCTAGGTTCTATTTGGATATTTTATTTTTATACAGTAGTTTTAAATTTTTATAATTTTATATTGTATTTTATCATCTTGTATTTTATGTTTTAATTGTTGTGAGCCACCCACAGAGCTTCAGTTATTGGGTGGTATAGAAATTAATTAAATAAATAATAACACTGTATTGCAATTACATCAAAAGGGAAATAACCAAAAGAGAAGAGGAAGGACTAATTTATCCCAATAGGTCATTCCATAGGAAACAACAGTGTGGTTTGGATCATGGGCATGCTTATTCGACTAACGCCTCCCTGAAGGCTCCCACTCCCAAGCACTTTCTGTGTATTGTTCCTTTTACTTCAGTGGAAGAGAGACCTTAGGTTAGAAAGGGTGGGAGGTGATTTTTGCTAATTTCCCCCTACACCAGCTCCCATGCTATTCTAGATGGTCCCTATACCATCTGGAACAAGGTTTGGGGGATGCGAAGGAAAGTGGGAATCACCTTCCCTCTTTCCACTTGTGGAAGGTGAGAGTGTTCTTTTCTGTGAGTGAAACCCTGCTCCCAGATCTCTTGGATCTGCCCAGTATCAGAAAAGAGCAAGAAACATCCTTGCTTTGTTTTATATAGAAGAGTAAAGCTGAACTGTAAAAATCACACGAGGGGACAAAAAAAGGCAACAACAATAAAATTAAAAAGAGATTTTTCCCCTCCACTAACAGAATACTCTGGAGCAATGGCTGATTTTGTCAGAAAGGCCCCCCAGAGATCGCTGCTCCTTATGGTGACCCATGATGATGGAAGCAAGAGGTAAACAAACACATTCGTGCCCCTATTCTTAATATAACCAGTGGTTCAGCCTTACAAACTTTTAGAAATAAAGGAAATAAAGTAACAAAAGCTGTAAAGGTCTGATCAGGTTTAGCCACCAGTTTTACCAAATACACTGAGTGTTTCCAGACAAGGTTTTTATTGTGTGATCACATTGCCTCATTCACAGAACTTTATGGAGGGTCCTGTGTTTTCCCACCACTTCTGCCATTTTTTTTCTTTCTTACAAGATAAAGAAGAAAAGACGGAATAGCTGTACGATGCCTTTTGATTGTTAGCACTAGGACCTCTCCACCTGGAAGCTGCCACTGAGATTTCCCACGGACATGGACCTTTTGAGGGCATTTGTAGCTCGTTCATGTGTCACATTTTGTGTGATGTTCTAAGCATAGGCTGCTTATTCAAAGCCATTTCTTCAAACAGATATGTAGGGCTTTACATTTCTGAATGATCCTGCTAAATATCACTTGGGACTTCTACCATTGTCAACTGTACTACTTTTCACTGGCAATGGAATCACTGATGCTACCCGGTTTATGTGAATAGATTTAATATTCCAAGCTATTTTTTAACTTGTATATTTTTTGTTGTGCTGTCAATAGTTTTGCCCATCTGCACAATTTGAAATCAAGGAATTAGAAGAGTATTTGGCCTCTGTTTATCTATTTGTTGAGGCAGAAGTTTCCTTTGACAATGGATGTTGGATACTGCATCCTAGATTCCTAAGATAAGGGATTGCCTACAGCTTGTTATGTATTCCAAGAGAGACATTAACAGTGTAAATAAAACCTGTAATGATCTTTGGTATGCATGTGCTCTGCTGTACTTCTACATTATACACGTTATAGGTAACAAGCATAGTAGAACTCCTCATCTAATGTTTTTATTTACATATGCTGAGAGAGCATTTTAGGAAGGAAACAATATTGTATTATTCCCATGTGTGTGTCTCACAGGTTAAAGGAGGACGGGAAAAAGGCAATAGCGGAACTAGGAAGTAAAGAAATAAGGAACTTGAGATTTCGGTCAAGCTGGGTGTTTATAGCTGCAAAAGGTTTTAAGCTGCCAGAAAACATAGAAAAGGAAAAGGTAAGACTTCCTTAAATTAAGAAGCCCAAATTAGAATGCAGTCCCATGACTGTTTGCTGTGTGTGACTGAAGTTAGGTCAGTAATTTCCAAGCATGGTTGTCCCCAATTTTATTCATCCTGCTCCTGCCTTTTTAGTTGCATCCTCACACACAAACTATTAGCATGTGAAACTTTTCCCATAATTTCTATGGAAGAAAAGCTTCTCTGCTAAATTTCTGTGTTTGGGGCTGCAATTAAAGACAGGAGCAGAGCCAGAAAAAAAAAAAAAAAAAGGCGACTTACTTGGCCAAATGTATGTGACATTAAATGCAAATGAACAATTAACATGTACACTTTGAAAAAATTAAATAGCTGCCATAGCAGTGTAAGGATCGACCCTACTTCCCCATCATGGTTCTGATGAAAATTTGCCCCCCTTCAAAACTCTATTAGTCTATTATTAGACTATTTTTCCCTCCCAAGGAGGGAAGCTCATATTGGCGCCAACAGGAATTTCCCTCTCAGGGTGGGGGGTGGGGGGGATTGAAACTGTGGCAAGGGGGAAAGGGTTAAATTCCCATGTGCCCTGCCCCATATATGTGTGTGTGTGTGTGTGTGTACGTGTACGTGTGCATAGTGTGTATGTTTAATTGCTTACATAAAATTAACTTTGCATCTTGTTACTTGACCCTTCCCAAGTAGTGACTGAAAGCAGATCCCAGTTTGTGCATTTCTGTATTCACAAAAGGCCTTCAAAGAGTCTGCAGTGGTTAATGGGATTATTAGTGTAAGCCTACACAGTCAGTTAGCATCACAGTGCCCGCACCACAAGAATGCAGCTTTCCCCTGAAGCTCTCATTAAGTGCATGTGTTCTCTTCTCTCTGTGACAGCCTGGCTGTATAATGGCAGTAGCAACGTGGCAGTATAGCGCTGATCAGGGGGAACCCGATCATTGGAGCAAATAGCAATTTTGTTCTTGCGCTAATGCCTAATGTAATTAAATTGCCATTATATTAATTCAGCTAAACAGACATCCAGCCATTTTCTTACAGTATGTTATCTTCCACTTTTATAATACTTTGCCTGAAAAGTGGAGCTGTCCATCTATGTTTCAGCATAATTTCCTCCCAAATACTTCAAAACAGAACTGCAGACAGCTTATTTTACCATGAAAAGTAAAATGTACCTCTTTCTTTCTTTCTTTCTTTCTTTCTTTCTTTCTTTCTTTCTTTCTGCTGATTAATATATCTTACTTCCTGTGGAAATGCAATAGAACAAGATGTGGCACAAGCTACCAAAACATTAACTGTTTGTTTATTATTTATTTATTAGTAATACTTATATACAGCTTAACATAATAAAATCTCTAAGCGGTTCACATATAAATATTAAAAGTCGCATTTAAATATGCTTTTAAAAACTGTTAAAGTCAGTGGGTGCTTCCAGATGAGGCTTTTATTGTGCAATTGCCCTGCCTCATTCAGAGAATGTTACAGGAGCAGAGCAGGGAGAAGATGCTGTCTTCTGTTTATAATGCTCTGGCGTTTTCTGTGTTTTTCTTTCCACAAAAATGCCAATTAAAGGAGCAATCCTATGTCCCCTAGACAGTGTCGAGGGACATAGGATTTTCTTGGTTTCTCAGCTCTAAGCTTGTAAACAGGGCTGTGAGCCAGGAAACCATGCTTCCCACCCCTCCCTATCCATCTTGTACTGGGGCGGAGAGAACCATGCTGGCAGACAGGGAGAAGGGGGCGTTCCCAGGGGAGGGGAGGAGACCAGGATGGCATTCCTATGATCTTTCCTATGGCCACCCCAGTCTCCTTCCCGCCCACTCCTGAAGCCTCTGCTAGATGGGCAAAATTACCCTTTTACCTAAAATGCAATGCGGGAGATGCAAAGCATCTCCCTCTCTGCATAGGATACTTGTAAGCCTCTGAGTTTGCAGGCTTACAAGTACCCATAGGATTGCGCCCTAAGGAAGAACAGCTGCACAATGTCTGGTGGTGCTTGGAGCCCTCTGTCCAGAAGCATCCACTGCTGCTGTTCCCTTTTATTTTATGAAATGAGTCCTTTGCTTCAACAAGCAGTTACATTCCAGGTTTCCTTTTGTAAAAGCATCCTCGGAGAGAAAAGAATTTGGTCCCCCTTTTAAACTCACTTTGGTTGCTTCACTCTTTTCATCCTATATGTCCTTGATAATAATCCTGATCTGGATCCATAGAGACCACCATGTGCACAAAATGCTTCACACGCTCAAGGGGCTGTCCAGTATGAGTTCTTTTTCCCACTGGCAGACCGTCTTGTCTCATGGCATCTAGAGGCCCCCTAATCTTCTTGGGTGGGATGGGGGGAAGCAGCAACAACTCTGGATGTGCATGGAACACCAACTTTCGATCCTGGTCTCTATGAAGCAGGTTTTTATATTAAATATATAGGCCCTGCAAGAATACATTGCAGTATATCCCCCACCCCCAAACGGGAGTGCTCCCGTTCCAAGTGCTAGAAGTTACTGGGCCAATTCACTGTTCTCCGGCTCACTTCCCGTCCAGTTCTACATTTTTCTTTTGCAGCTGACACTCAACATTCCGTTGCTCATGGAGACCACTGAGCATGCTCAGTTCCCATTGGACTGTGTTTTATACTTTCTTCTTTTATATTACTATTTTGGTATATAAAACACCCAATTTCAATAAATACAGTTGACAAACCTATATATTTGTGTGTACTAGGGAGTCTCCCAAGTGAATAAAATCATAGAATAGTAGGGTTGGAAGGGGCCTCTACAACCACTGAGTCCAACCCATTACCTTATTTGTGAGTTTGCTATTAGTATATATCAAGGATGCACACTCTGATATATATTGGCACACTCACAAATATACACATACAACACACACATACTGCTAAGGTGGGGGGGCTACTTTGGGTGTTGCTGAGGAAGAAGGAGGCTAAAGGCTCATTGTTCACCCTCACCCCTAGTGACCGCAACCGGCATCGCTGCAGGGGGAGGAGGAGGCTTTAGCTTCCTCCTTTTCCCAGCAACCCAGACGGATATCTCTGGGTGGGATTAGAAAAGGAGTTTCCATGTCTGAAGGCAGCCACATGTATATTACATTTAGTTTTGGCCTGAATAATCGTAACCAAACATTCAAGTGAGTAGTGCTAAAGCAGTGTCTGAGCATTAGACTCAGATTGGCAAATCCTTTCGTATCCCTATTTGCAGTACACTCTTAGCCCTTTAGAAAGGGCAGACAACGTAAGAGCCATGCTAGATCAGACTAAGGGTCCATCTAGCCCAATATTCTGTGTTCAAAGAATCATAGAGTCATAGTATAGTAGGGTTGGAAGGGGCCTATAAGACCATCGAGTCCAACCCCCGCTCAGTGCAGGAATCCAAGTAAAAGCATTCCTGACAAGTGGCTGTCCAGCTTCATCTTGAATGCCTCCAGCATAGGAGAGCCCACCACCTCCCTAGGCAATTGGTTCCATTGTCGTATTGCTCTAATAGTCAGGAAGTTTTTCCTGATGTTCAGCCAGAATCTGTTCGTGTTCTCTCTCTCTCTCTCTCTCTCTCTCTCTCTCTCACTCACTCACTCACTCACTCGCACGCACGCACACATAGAGACCCACAAGCGGGATATTAGTGCAACAGCACCATTGTAAAACAATAGAATGAACAAGAACTGAAGTGCTTTAGTGTTTGCTTTTCTTAATAACTGGCAGTGATTCCATCATGTGTTTTGGTGTCCTTTACATCTCTGGATTCTAAGCCACACTCGTATGTGTGTGTGGCAAATCACAAATTCATTTTCACCATTAGATTATTTTGAAACTATTAACTGAATTGCTCTTTGTATGTGTCTTTTAAACAGATCAACCATTCTGACAAGAGTAAGAATCGATATAATGGCTGGCCAGCTGAAATCCAGATAGAAGGCTGTATTCCAAAAGACCTAACAAGCTGAATTCTAAAATTAAATTATATTGGCAAAGTAGTGCATGTTATTTCTACCACATCACTCATAAGGAATTGTTTGCCATGGGTTGGAAAGGGATGGAAATGTTCATGATTTTACATTAGGCAAAAGAGTTTGAAACTTCAGGTTCATTGGCACAGTAGTCCCTGCAGTCAGTTCTTCTTATTTATGGAACATGAATAATTAGAGAGATGTTTTTCTGTTAATGTTTTATGCTGTGTTCTAGGAAGAACCAATTGGTCTTACTGTCATAGGGTTATTGCAAGCATGCTTGTGTATTATCAAATTGTTTTGTGAGACTGCTTGATATCAGCTGAAAAACCAAATCTAGCAACCAAAAATTAAATTGGGAATGAAGCTTGTAAAAGAATCCCATCCTCATCTCCTCCTTACCCCTTCCTTCCTTTCACTGAAACACTTTTCTGCCAAATATAGTCATGAAGCTAGTAGTTTCATGGTTACTCACTTTATACTTGAATGTTTTAAGTATTTACTACTTTAATTACACTTGAAGCAATAAAATGATCTCATTTTTAAACCTGGCTGTGTTGTTTTATATCTAGATGTGACTGTCATGTGGGAAACACTGTTTGTGACAATAAAATTCAGTTAGCAAAAAACAGTTTAACATGTTGCGTTAAGGGTTTCCACGTCCACTCGAGCGCCAAACTGCAGCAGGTAAGGGCCCCACCCTTAACAATGTTATTTAGGCAGTATGCACTCTGTGGTTTTAATTTTTGTGAACTGCCCAGAGAGCTTTGGCTATTGGAAATAAATAAATTACATATGGTAGGGTAACCTGTGGTTCTAGCTTCACCACTACCTTGGAGCTGGATGGCTGCTGTCAATAGAATGATGGACTGACGTCCCAGATTTGTCTGTCTGTTGAAACAGAGACGTGGGAATCTATGCAAATGAAGCTATCATGCAACTGAAGCTACAAGTACCCAACTGGCAATCAACACTATCCACATAAAATAATAGAGGGAAAGAGAGGTCCTGAGGAGGCGGAGTGAAAAACGAGCAGCAGCAGCATTGTGCTGCCTTTCCCCCAGTTACCAGATAACAGCAGCTTACAGTCAATAACTGTGTCCTACAGTTACATCTTGCGAAGAGAAAACTCCCTGGAAAAGACCCTGATGCTGGGAAAGATTGAAGGCAAAAGGAGAAGGGGACGGCAGAGGATGAGATGGCTAGATAGCATCACCGATGCAATGAACATGAACTTGAGCGCACTCCGGGAGAGAGCACAGGACAGGAAGGCCTGGCGTGCTATGGTTCATGGGGTCACGAGGAGTCGGACACGACTGAACAACAACAGTTACATCTGGACTGCATGGTTACAGGCAGGTTTTTAGAAATAACTGACATTTATGGAAAATATCACTACTGGACTCCCCTCCTTGCTGTCTATTAGTTACTGAGCCATAGTCAAGGTTTTTGCTGTTGATATACAAAGTCCTAAACAACTTGGGACCAGACTACCTAGCCTACTGCCTTCTGTTATATCAACCCAGTTGCCCCTGAGATCTGAGGAGGCCTTACTGGTTGTTCCATGGCCAACAGAACATCACGGGTAAGTGAGCCTTCTCAGTGGTAGCACCCACCCTTTGGAACACTCCGATGTGGCTCAAGCCTCAAACTGTGACAAGCTCAAAATACCTCTTGAACACACGTCTATTAACACAGACTTTCCCTGACCTGTGAGAGTCTGTTGCCACCCTGTTATTGTTATGTATTAGGATGTTTTTATTTTATCTGGACAGTTATTTTATGTTGCATTTTATGTCAACTGCTTAGGGGTTTTAATAAGCAGTATAGAAGTATTCAAAAATAATAAATTCAATAACTGCTAACAGGAGATAAAATCCACGGGGGGCACAGAGATTGGTCATACTAGGTTGGCACGAATCAGATTCAGAGGAAACAAACTCAGAGGTGCGGTAAGCAGGATATAATGAGAAGAGTTTCTCTTTGTGGGGAATCGCTGGTATGGTTTCTCGGCCGCAGAGTTACAGAAGAACTGTTAGCCAAAAAATCCGGCGTTGGCAGGCAGCTGCGCCTCCCGGCGGGTTTCTGTCTTTAAAAAAACAACAGTTGATTGAAATAAAGCACACGTTTGTTGCGTGTATTCCGCTGTTTGGATTCCTTTTATTCTGGGTTCAGTTTCGATTTCTGTGAAATGACATGAACAGGGGCGGAGCTAATGCTGTGCCGGGTCTAACCCATCGTCAGATCTGCCTCAAAGGAAAGGAAAGCAGCATCCTTTTTTGACGCCCGAACACAGAAGGTAAGAAACTAAAATCCACCGGTTCTAAAACTGTAGGGTGGGTGCAGTTGGGGGTGGGAAAGGTGCCCAGAGGGAGGCACAAAATTCCAGGGGAGTGACAGGATCTGGAAGCAGGCTTTTTCTTCTTCCTAAGCAGAGACACTGGAGGAGGGAGAGGGGCTCGACCGCAGCCACATCCTCTTTCTGTAATTTAAGGGAAAAGGAGGTCCGGAAGAGGTGCTGCTTGTGCTTGGCCATCCCGTTTCCCTGTGTGCATAGTTTTCTGGGTGTGAGTGCGTGTGAAGAACTCCTGTGCCCTTCCTCTTCTAATGTCAATATTGGGATTAGCATCCCAATATTAGCACTGTATTCAGCAAAAAGCCTGTGTGCATGCCACTCCGCAGAAGGATGTCTGCTGGCTCGTTTGCAAAAGATGATTTGGTGGTGGGATGAGAGATTGCAAAAGGTGAGGTACGTAGAAGTGCCTGAGTTCAAGATGTCTGGGGAACGCTCGTGCAACCCGCCATAACGAACAAGTCTAAACTGTGATGGATGCCTGCAGTTCCTGTCCATTCAGTCTGACACGCATTCTGCAAACATAATGCTGGTAAGTCTGTCACATCACTTGATGTGCCTCTGGTTGCCTTGCTAAGCCTTGTATTTGATTTTTCAAAGAGAGAGTCCAGACTCCACCAAGTTTAAATTTGTAGTGGTTAAACTTTGCCTACAGGTGTGGCTTTTCCATTTTGGCTGTAAATGGCAAACAGTGTGGTCCAGTCTGCATGGGATTTTTAAAAGGAATCAGCTTTGCTGTGAAGAGAGGCTTCCCCCCTTCCCCCCTTTCTCCTTTCCTCTGAAAGTCCAGATGCATCTGCATTTCAGGAGCAAGCCTCACTGAGCACAATGGAAGTTACTTCCGAGTAGACACACATACGCTTGTGCTGGGAAAGGGGGGGGGGACACAAAGAGGCAAACTAGCCCCCATTTTAACCCAGAGGACTTTATCAACCACAAGGGGAGTTACGTCCGAGGAGACAGTAATGGGTTTGTGGGAAAGAGACCGAAACCAGCCCCCATTTTACTGCACAGGATCTCTATAAGGAAGCTGTGAAGAATACATCCTAAGGCAATGGACTGGAGGGAATTGAGGGCTTTGATACGTGCCGTGTCAGTTGAGGGGCTTCTCTGTCATTTCTGTGGTCATTGAGAGGGCAAGCCTCATTCAGCACAATGGGAGAAAACACCCCTTGACTGGGGTCATGGGCTGTGTTCTAGTGCTTATTTTCAATAATGTTTTAAAAGTTGGCATCCATTGGCATCCTGCTCCAAAACAGGGCAGGACTATGATACCGGACCTAGTGTGATTGTGGAAACAGGTCAGTAATGGAGCTGCGGTAAGCTGGAAAAGTTGGGCTATAAGCAGTCTCAGAAGAAGCGGTTTTTCAGCAATAAAATGCGGCTCTGGGGCTGAATGGCCACAACGTCATGGAAACACAGAGGCCTCACTGTGCAGCCAGGTTGGAGTTAATCACTGGTGGAAACACAGCCCTACAGTCTCTCTTAGGAAACAGCATCCAAGCCAGAAAGAAAAATAAAAAACTTTAATTAAAAAAACCGAAACCCAACAGCAATCATTAAGAACATATATGTTTCCTGTGGCATAACAATCTGTTTTCCATTCCAGAGAAATATTCTGATGTCTAAGAGGAAAATGTCTGTCACACTTGACATGAAAAATGGCCCAACTCCACTGAAGAATAAACACAGTGAGGTAATATATCCCAAATTATATCCAATGTTGCCAAAACCCGTGCCTGAAAAATGTATAACAATATCTCTTTGAGACCAAAGAAATGTCAAAATCCAAGGTATACTTTTTTCAGTACCCTGATCCACAATCTGATGCACCAGTGGTAACACTGGTGCAAAGAAAGCATAGATGTTTAGGGTCAGTGTGCTGGAAATATGCATTACAAGGCCATGTAAAAAAGTTCACATGTATCATTGCATGTATAGTGCAAATATAAGAGAAATAAGACACTGTGTCCTCTTCATTAAGATATGCCACGATTTGGCACCTGGTCTTTTTTTCTCAGACCCATTATCCCTTCTAAGGCCTTCTGCATTAGCTCATTTGACTAAGGTGCCCTTGAGATGTTATTTTTTATCATAGTGGCTTTGGAGCTGTTTGTCCATGACTCCATCCCATGATGCTGCTGTTAACCATTAAAGACTCAGCCAGCACCATGTCGCTGGGTCGAGGCCTCCTGTGGGTCTTTCCTACCAAATTGTCCCTGATCCCAGCTTGATGTTGGTTGTGTGGGAAAGTCCCATGCAATTGGCCCCAACCACATGATACCAGGCCTTTCAAAATTACAGTCCAAGAGACAGGTCGACTTTCCTGTATGTCTGAGCCTGAAAGGTTTGACTACTGTTTCTTACATTTCAAAGTGTGTGGAATTCAGTTTTGCAATACACATTTCCCTGGAAATGTGAACTTCATTTACAATTAAAAGTGGGAACTATTGGTAAAGATTGCTTCTTTTTTCATCTATATATCTTCTTTACAAGTGTATAAAGTTTTACACTGGCACTACTAATAAGCCATATCTCATTCGTTTATTAGTATTTTTACTCACTGTCATCATCAAAGTTAAACAAATCTGTCACAAGTGTCTGTATCAGAGTCTTGCCATCATTGTCTACAACAACTTATTGGGGCTCATTCCTGTTTCAGTCATAGAGACCACTTTGTTTTTCTCTCAGAAAGCACAAAGTGCCTCCTTGTGCAGCCAGTATGAGGAGAAGATCCGTCCCTGTATTGACCTCATTGATTCTCTAAGAGCCCTCGGAGTGGAAAAGGACTTGGCGTTGCCAGCAATTGCTGTGATCGGGGACCAGAGCTCTGGGAAAAGCTCAGTTCTAGAAGCGCTGTCAGGAGTTGCTCTTCCTAGGGGCAGCGGTAAGAATAGCCTGTCAGCTTTTCCTCTTTGAAATGTCTAACATTTCTGTGAGTTGGTGAAATACAATCATCTGTTGTGTGGTTACCAGGCTGTGGAACTCCCTCCTGAGGCAGGCTAGCTTCACTCTCTCTCTACTGTCCTTCTGCCAGCAGGCAAAGACTGCTTTATTCAAGAAGGCCTTAGGCCTATAAGTGGGTCTGTTGGTTTGGATGCCGATTTTATTCTGAAATTGTTGTGTTTTTATTGTATTTTGATGTGTTTTATTGTTTTAATCTATTAGAAATAGTCTTTGTAAATCAAATAAGTAAATAAGGAATGTCTTTGAAGGCTCTCTTCTGGCTGCCCCCTGCACTGAGGCAGGCGGTGATGTTGAGAGAGGGCCATCTTGGTGGTGGCACCATGCCTATGGTGGTGGCACCATGCCTTGTTGTTGTTCAGTCGTTCAGTCATGTCCGACTCTTCGTGACCCCATGGACCATAGCACGCCAGGCCTTCCTGTCCTGCGCTGTCTCCCGGAGCGTGCTCAAGTTCATATTCATTGCATCGGTGATGCTATCTAGCCATCTCATCCTCTGTCGTCCCCTTCTCCTTTTGCCTTCAGTCTTTCCCAGCATCAGGGTCTTTTCCAGGGAGTTTTCTCTTGCATTAGGTGGCCAAAATATTTGAGCTTCAGCTTCAGTATCTGTCCTTCCAATGAGCACTCAGGGCTGATTTCCTTTAGGATGGACTGATTTGACCTCCTTGCAGTCCAGGGGACTCGTAAGAGTCTTCTCCAGCACCACAGTTCGAAAGCATCAATTCTTCGACGCTCAGCCTTCCTTATAGTCCAGCTCTCACAGCCATACATTACTACTGGGAAAACCATAGCTTTGATTAGACGGACCTTTGTCGGCAAGATGATGTCTCTGCTTCTTACTATGCTGTCTAGGTTGGCCATAGCTTTCCTCCCAAGGAGCAAGCGTCTTTTAATTTCATGGCTACAGTCACTGTCTGCAGTGATCTTGGAGCCCAAGAAAGTAAAATCTGTCACTGCTTCCATTTCTTCCCCTTCGATATGCCAGGAAGTGATGGGGCCAGATGCCATGATCTTCGTTTTTTTAATGTTGAGTTTCAAACCAGCTTTTGCACTCTCCTCTTTCACCCTCAACAAGAGGCTCTTTAGATCCTCTTCGCTTTCTGCCATTAGGGTGGTATCGTCTGCATATCTGAGGTTGTTGATAATTCTCCCGGCAATCTTAATTCCGACCTGTGATTCAAACCCAGCGTTTCTCATGATGTACTCTGCATATAAGTTAAATAAGCAGGGTGACAATATGCAGCCTTGTCGTACTTCTTTCCCAATTTTGAACCACTCGGTTGTTCCATGTCTGGTTCTTACTGTTGCTTCTTGACCCTTGTACAGGTTTCTCAGGAGACAGGTAAGGTGGTCTGGTATTCCCATCACTTTAAGAATTTGCCACAGTTTGTTGTGATCCACACAATCAAAGGCTTTAGCGTAGTCAATGAAGCAGAAATAGACGTTTTTCTGGAATTCTGTTGCTTTCTCCATGATCCAGAGAATGTTGGCAATTTGATCTCTCGTTCCTCTGCCTCTTCGAAACCCAGCTTGTACTTCCCGTAGTTCTCGGTTCGCATACTGCTGAAGCCTAGCTTGTAGGATTTTGAGCATCACCTTGCTGGCATGTGAAATGAGCATAATTGTGCGGTAGTTTGAATACTCTTTGGCATTGCCCTTCTTTGGAATTGGAATGTAAACTGACCTTTTCCAGTCTTGCGGCCATTGTTGAGTGTTCCAAATTTGTTGGGATATTGAATGCAGCACTTTAACAGCATCATCTTTTAGGATTTTAAATAGCTCAGCTGGAATACCGTCATCTCCGCTAGCTTCGTTGTTAGTAATACTTCCTGAGGCCCACTTGACTTCACTCTCTAGGATGTCCGGCTCAAGTTCAGTGACCGCACTATCATGGCTATCAGGGACATTCAGATCTTTCCTGTATAGTTCTTCTGTGTATTCTTTCCACCTCTCCATAATCTCGTCTGCTTCTGTTAGGTCCCTGCCTTCTTTGTCCTTTATCATGCCCATCTTTGCACAAAACGTTCCCTTGAGATCTCCGATTTTCTTGAAGAGATCTCTAGTCTTTCCCATTCTGTTCTTTTCCTCAATTTCTTTGCATTGTTCATTTAAGAAGGCCTTCTTGTCTCTCCTTGCTATTCTCTGGAACTCTGCATTCAGTTGGATATATCTTCCCCCTATCTCCCTTGCTTTTCGCTTCCCTTCTTTCCTCAGCTACTTGTAAAGCCTCATCAGACAGCCACTTGGCTTTCTTGCATTTCTTTTTCTTTGGGATGGATTTCGTTGCTGCCTCCTGAACAATGTTACGGACCTCCGTCCATAGTTCCTCAGGCACTCTGTCTATCAGGTCTAATCCCTTCAATCTATTCCTCACCTCCACTGTATATTCATAAGGGATATGATTTAGGTTATACCTGAATGGTTTAGTGGTTTTCCCTGCATTCTTCAATTTAAGCCAAAATTTTGCAAGAAGCAGCTCATGATCTGAGCCACAGTCAGCTCCAGGTCTTGTTTTGACTGACTGTATAGAGCTTCTCCATCTTTGGCTGCAAAGGACATAATCAATCTGATTTTGATATTGACCATCTGGTGATGTCCATGTGTAGAGTCGTCTCTTGTGCTGTTGGAAAAGAGTGTTTGCTATGATCAGCGTGTTCTCTTGGCAAAACTCTATTAGCTTTTGTCCTGCTTCATTTTGTACACCAAGGCCATGCCTGCCTGTTATCCCAGTGATTTCTGGACTTCCTACTTGAGCATTCCAATCCCCTATGATGAAGAGGACATCTTTTTTTGGTGTTAGTTCTAGAAGGTGTTGTAGGTCTTCATAGAACCGATCAACCTCAGCTTCTTCGGCATCAGTGGTTGGGGCATATGTGAATTACTGTGATGTTGAATGGTTTGCCTTGGATTTGTACTGAGATCATTCTATCGTTTTTAAGATTGTACCCCAGTACTGCTTTTCCCACCCTTTTGTTGACTATGAGTGCTACTCCATTTCTTCTAAGGGATTCTTGCCCACAGTAGTAGATATGATGGTCACCTGAATTAAATTCGCCCACGCCTGTCCATTTTAGTTCGCTGATTCCCAAGATGTCGATGTTCAATCTTGCCATCTCATGTTTGACCACCTCCAGCTTACCTTGATTCATTGATCTGACATTCCAGGTTCCTAAACAATATTGTTCTTCACAGCATCGGATTTTCTTTTCACCACCAGACACATCCAAAGCTGAGTGTCCTTTCGGCTTTGGCCCAGCTGCTTCACTCTTTCTGGTGCTACTTGGAAATACCCTCTGCTCTTCCCCAGTAGCATATTGGACACCTTCCGACCTGAGGGGCTCATCTTCCGGCGTCATATCTTTTAGCCTTGTGATACGTTCCATGGGGTTTTCTTGGCAAGAATACTGGAGTGGGTTGCCATTTCCTTCTCCAGTGGACCACATTTTGTCAGAACTCTCTGCCATGACCTGTCTGTCTTGGGTGGCCCTGCACGGCATAGCTTATGGCTTCACTGAGTTACGCAAGCCCCTTCGCCACAACAAGGCAGTGATCCATGAAGGGGCATGCACCATGCCTACACCAGGCAAAATCGTCCCCCCCAGGCCTTTTAAATAATTTTGATCTCCATAAAATTGGTTTTATGCTGCTTTTTAATTTGATATTTTTCTCTGTTAGTTTTTATATTGTTGGCTGTCTCTATTTTTTGTTGTTTGTTTTGTTCCATAATGCTGCCCTGGAAAATCTTTTTTGATGGCCAAAGGAATAATCCCTTTAAAACAAAATCTTGAAGGATGCAAAGGAGAACTGGACCAAGCATGGCACTTCCTTCATACCCAAAGACTTCAGCAATATTGTGTGGTGTCCTGCTGGTATAACCAGACTTTCTTTGGGCATTCCATGTATCAGTGATGTTCAAATTAAAGTGGAGCTTTTTTCTTCATCATGTTCCTCCATTCATTCTCCACAAAGAACTAACTTACTGTTTTAAACTTTATAGGTATTGTTACCCGATGTCCATTAGCGCTCAAGCTCAAGAAAATGGAACACAAAAAGGAGTGGAAAGGGGAAATTGAGTATTTAAAGACGGTGCAAGAACTGACTAACTCATCACAGGTGGAAGCTGCAGTAATAAGGGGTAACTGCCACTGACAGTGCAGCCCTTTGCATGTGTACTCAGAACATTCAGTGTACATAGAATTGCAGTGCTAGGGATGTCAGAGAATTTCTCCACGAACCTCGGGGAGGCCGAATGTAAGCGCATTCGGCCCCCCGAAATTGGTGGAGAAACGGTCTGCCCCCCCGTGCCGCCCCCCCCCCCCAGGATGGGACTTACCTTGTGCGAATATCCCTGGTGGCGGCGGTTTGGCGGCAGCGGCGGCTGGTCTTCCGACCGGCTGCCACCGCCACCATTTCTAATTAAAAAAACCAAACAAACGTGATAGGCTACATAAAGATTTACGTAGCCTATCACGGCTAGATTTTTAAAAAAACACCGTGATAGGCTACGTAAATGTTTACGTAGCCTATCACGGCTGACTTTGTGGGGGGGGGGAAGCGCGTATGCAAATGGCAGCGCCCATAGGCGCCGCCATTTGCGTTCCTTATTTTGGCACGTGTAGTCTACGTAAACATTTATGTAGACTACACGTGCCAAAATAAGGAATGCAAATGGCGGCGCCCATGGGCGCCGCCATTTGCGTACGTGCTTTTTTTTTTTTTCAAAGTCAGCCGTGATAGGCTGCGTAAACATTTACGTCGCCTATCACTGCTGACTGCAGGGATGCAAACAGCGGCAGCTACGGCCACCACCATTTGCGTCCCAGTAGGAGAGGAGGTTTCATGGCCGGAGGGACGGGGCGCCTCCACCCTGGCCAGAATTTCGGGGGGGGAGGGACGGGGCGCCTCCCCCCTGCCCAGAATTTTGGCCCGAGGGACGGGGCGCCTCCCCCCCACCCAGAATTTCGGCCCGAGGGACGGAGCACCTCCCCCCCACCGCGAAGCAAGCTGCAGGATCAGGTAAGGGACTTTCGTCCATCCCTAATTTCCTTTGCTTCTCTGATGCCCTCTTGTGGCTGAGATGAGCTCTCAAAACAGCTAAATGAGTACTAAAATTGGGGCAGGAGCAGGAAGCTCTATGTAAAATAGAGGTTTGCTTGGGTGTCTCCATTTTCATCAAACAGACATTCCAAATATGTCTGTGTGTAACATTTGTGACTAGATATTTCAATGTAATCAAGTGTTGTATTCCATAATAGCATTATGCTTCACAAGAGTTTAAAATGTGTTAATAGCATCTCTCTCTCTCTCTCTCTCTCTCTCTCTCTCTCTCTTTTGACTGGCCTTACCAGTGAACCAAACATTTGTTATTGCCGGGACCCCTCTCCCCCCAAAAGGGACAGGGTATTGACCCTGACCTTGTGCAGGAGCTGGGGACAGAGGGCAGAAAACCAGCTCCTGCCCCACAACCGGTCAAGTTCAGCTAGGACAGAGGCAAAGCAAGCCAACATGCCTCCCCTTCCAGTTCAAAGCTGGAAGGACAAGGCAGAGGCATGTTGGTTTGCTCTGCCTCTGCCCAAATGGAATGTTAGGTTGTTCATTTTGGTCTGTTGGAACAAATTGCAGAGTTTCCTGTAACCTCGCTTGTTTCTTTGCTTTCCCTCATATAATGTAGCCCAGAATGCAATGGCTGGTGAAGGAGTGGGCATTAGCCACCACTTAATTAGCCTGGAAATCAGCTCCCCTGATGTTCCAGACCTTACTCTGATTGATCTGCCAGGGATCACAAGAGTAGCTGTGGGTGATCAGCCACAAGATATTGGACAACAGGTAGGATTGTAGCAGAAATCAAAGTCAGAGAGACCTCGGAGTGAAGGAAAAAGAGATTCTTCTTTATTTAACGCGCGCGCTTAAGGCTGGAATCACTTCCAAAGAGCCAGAAGCCCCGAGGCATAGCCACACATTACTTTTATAGAGATGATGACACACAAGCGACCCTTTCTCCCACCCCCTTCTCTTACGGTTTTACAGTTGGGACAGTTATTTATGGTACAGGAAATGGGCCATAGGGCATTCTATCTTGAGAACAAGGATACAGTCTTGCAGTAAGCAAGAAGGCAAAATCATTTTTTGAGGGTTCAAAGGAGGGCAACAAAGATGATCAGGGGACTGGAAACAAAGCCCTATGAAGAGAGACTGAAAGAACTGGGCATGTTTAGCCTTGAGAAGAGAAGACTGAGGGGAGATATGATAGCACTCTTCAAGTACTTGAAAGGTTGTCACAGAGAAGAAGGCCAGGATCTCTTCTTGATCATCCCAGAGTGCAGGACACGGAATAATGGGCTCAAGTTACAGGAAGCCAGATTCCGGCTGAACATCAGGAAAAACTTCCTGAGTGTCAGAGCAATACGGCAATGGAACCAATTACCTGGGGAGGTGGTGGGCTCTCCCACACTGGAGGCCTTTAAGACGAGGCTGGACAGCCATTTGTCAGGGATGCTCTGACTTGGATTCCTGCATTGCGCAGGGGGTTGGACTCGATGGCCTTGTAGGCCCCTTCCAACCCTACTGTTCTATGATTCTATGATTCTATGACTATGTTGTGCAATTCGGCTTGCTGACAGGGGAAGTCTCTACATTGCTGTTCCTGCCAAACTATGCTAGCTCAGCAAGAACATGAGACCACTTAGTCTGACCCCCGACATGGCTGCTACAGGATAAGTGCACGTTTGAGACTGGTAGGATCTGAAAATCAGCTGATGATTTCCCTATTCAAACCACTACTTAGCAATAACACAGTTTTTAGCCCACCTGGTTCAGCTTCTGGGATATGGGTCCACTGCAGCCCTCTCTGTAGGCTTCTTTCTTCAGATTTCAGCTCTTCTTTCTCCATCAGTGCCTTAATCCGCTCAACTTTATTTGCTTGCTTTATTTATATACTTTATTTCTACTTCCTTTTGACCAATCAGAAGAGCAGTTCTGTCCAAATTTTTTTTCCAGTTTTTATTTATTTATTTATTATTTAATTTATTAATCACCCATCTGGCTGGTCACCCAGCCACTCTGGGTGATGTACAACATACAATAAAACAATAACATTCTACAATAAAAACATTTTCTAAAATACCCTAACCCACCCCAAATGCCTGCCTGAACAGCCACGTTATTAATGCACGACGGAAGCTCATTAAAGAGGGGGCATGACGGAGTTCCCTAGGGAGGGAGTTCCACAGAGTGGGGGCCACTACAGAAAAGGCCCTCTCCCTCGTCCCCACCAGTCTAGCTGTCCTGGCTGATGGGACAGAGAGAAGGCCATCCGAGGCTGATCTTGTTAAGCGGCCTGTCTGGTGCTGCTGGAGGCGCTCCTTAAGATAGGCTGGGCCGGAACCATATAGGGTTTTAAAGGTCAAAACCAACACCTTGAATTTGGCCCGGAAAACAACTGGTAACCAGTGCAACTCCTTCAGCACTGGAGTGATGTGATCTCGCCGGCAGCTGCCTTTAATCAGGTGAGCCGCCTCATTCTGTACCAGCTGCAGCTTCCGAACCGTCTTCAAGGGTAACCCCACGTAAAGCGCATTACAGTAGTCTAAATGAGAGGAGACCAGGGCATGTAGTACTGATGGGAGCAGATGGCCGGGAAGGAAGGGGCGCAGCCGCCGTATCAGATGGAGTTGATACAGCGCTGTCCGGCTCACAGCTGACACCTGAGCCTCCATGGACAGCTGGGAGTCCAAAATGACCCCTGGGCTGCAGACCTGGTCTTTCAAGGGTAGCTGTACCCCATTCAACACCAGGTCAACATCCCCCAGCCTCCTCTTGTCTCCCACCAAAAGTACCTCAGTCTTGTCAGGGTTCAGCTTTAGCCTATTCCTCCCCATCCAGCCACTCACCTTCTCCAGACATTTGGACAGGGATTCTACGGCCAACCTTGGTGAAGATTTGAATGAGAGGTAGAGCTGCATGTCATCCACATATTGATGACACTGCACCCCAAACCTCCTGATGATAGCCCCCAGCGGCTTCACATAGATGTTAAATAGCATCGGGGAGAGGATGGAACCCTGTGGCACCCCACAAGTGAGTGGCCATGGGTCCGAAACCTCCTCTCCCAGTGCTACCCTCTGGTACCTGCCGGAGAGGAAGAACCAGAACCACCGCAATACAGTGTCTCCACTGCCCAACCCCTCCAGGCGGTCCAGGAGGATACCATGGTCAACGGTATCAAAAGCCGCTGAGAGGTCGAGGAGAACAAGGAAGGAGCATTCACCCCTATCCAGAGCCCTCCTCATATCATCTACCAAGGCGACCAAGGCCATTTCTGTCCCATGCCCAAGCCTGAAGCCCGACTGAAATGGGTCTAGATAATCAGTTTCTTCCAAGTGTGCCGTCAACTCCATCGCCACCACCTGCTCAATCACCTTGCCCAAAAATGGCAGATTTGAGACTGGGCGAAAGTTGTTCAGAACTTGAGGGTCCAAGGAGGGCTTCTTTAAGAGCGGTCTTATCACTGCCTCCTTGAGGGCTGATGGCATCACTCCCTCCTCCAGGGAGGCAGTCACCACCGCCCTGATCCCCTCACCCAGTCTCTCTCTGCAGCCCATAATGAGCCACGATGGGCAAGGATCAAGTAAGCAGGTGGTCGGCCTTACAGATGAAAGCACCTTGTCCACTTCATCAGGAGGAAGAAGCTGGAACCGATTCCACAAAACCGGTTTGCCACAGGCCACCTCCTGCTCACTAAGTGTATCCACAGCGTGCAGAGTAACACACCTAATCTGATCAATTTTATCTGCAAAGTGCCTTGCCAAGGCCTCACAGGAGGCCTTAGAATGCTCCAGTGGTTCCGGAGCCACAGGACCGACCAGGCTCCAGACCATTTGGAACAGCCTCCTGGGACAGCACTCTGCAGACGCGATTAGGATTGTTAGGATTCTCCTCCCTCCCCCTTTTTTTAGGCTTTAGGTTCCCCTTCACCTCAAGTTTCTGTTTTCTGAGCTGTAAATTTAACCCTCCTGTGACTTTCTGAACCTCCTAGTCAGAGCAGCCATGAAGGCAATCATTTTGCACCACAAAAACATAACACAAAATGGCTGAAAAGCTTCATCCCTTCACAGACACTGAGACATCTGTCCAGACATTGTTGTATGAGGTGTAGTATCTCTTTAACAAGGTACTACCTTCGATTTTTAAAAAGGAACCTGAAAATCCCTTTGCAGATGTCTGTGCTTTTGGCTAAATGGCACTGTGCCTCCCCTGGCCCTGCCCCTGACTTTACACACCACCACACCTTGAATGGTGCTGCAAATGGGAAGCCTAGGCAAGTAGGCACCCATGCAATAAAGATCCCCAATTGTGTGGAAGCCTGCACACGCTCAGCTGTATGCAGGTAAACTTTGCGAATACTGTACTCTGCATGTGGGCATCTGGAGGCAGGGTGTGTGCCATGTCAGAGGTGGAGCCAGGACGCACGTTCTCATGCCCTGTCCACACATTGAGCCCTGTCCCATGCCCTGTCCATGCACAGTCTTCCTGTCTACACAGTGCTGAACCTGTGCATGTGGACAGCAACAGCTGCAAAGGGCTGAAGAGGACTTCTAACAAAGGAGAATGAGTGACAGGACATGGGAGGAGCTGCAGACTACTCCAACTCCTCCTCATGCATTTTACAGTGTCTGATTGTGAGTTTGCAGAGAGAGAACCATGCTGTCCTGTACTGCCGTAGCGAAAGTAATATAGTTAGAAATCCACAGCCTTGGTAGAAAGGTTGTCTTATGATTCCAGTTTTGTTCAAGGCTCTGCCGATAGGAGATAAATAGTTATGGTCTGTATTTTGTTTCAGATAATGAAATTAATTAAAACATATATTGCCAAACAAGAAACTATCAATTTGGTAGTGGTGCCAAGTAATGTTGACATCGCAACTACGGAGGCACTGAAAATGGCTCAAGAGGTAGACCCTGAGGGAGAGAGAACACTTGGTATGTAAATAAAACACTTCAGGTTTTTTAATTGCAGAAAAAAATGGTTATTGTTGCAAATAATGTTTTTCTTACAAGGTTACGCTCTTCTGTTTGATTTTTTAAAAAGTCATAGAACTCACAGCAGAAAGTCCCATGTTATTTGGTTAGCTTCTGACTGTTGATGCAGTCGTATTTGAAGTCACCACAGGATCTTTCTAAGGGTATCTTCTTTCTAGTTTGCACCAAATCCTGGGTGGAACCACCAGTTGGTGTTCCATTTCTGGGTTTGGTTACAGGACAGTGAGTTCTTCATGGAAGCAGAATTTGCTTCCCCATGAATGCTATGTGGGATGGTTAAACAGATATTCCAGGAACATGGATCTGTTGGGCAGGAAAGGCTCCTTGCTGGTGGATCTGAATAAACACTCCATCATGGCAGGCTGAGTTCAGACTCCTGGATAATTATTCAGTTGAGAACAGTATATTTCATAACAAATTGGATATTCTGGGAGGAGGAGGGACAAGGAGTGATATGTCAAGACTTAGCAGGGTTGTCCAGGGCAAGCATGGGTCAGGTCTAAAAGGCAGGAGTCATGTAACTAAGGGGGCAGAGGCAGGTCCAAGACCATCACCTGGGTTCCAGAAGGCAGACAAGGTGAGGCAACAGGACTGGAGTCTGTATAACAGGCACTGTCAGTGACAAGTTGCTCAGACTGTGGAGCGAAGCCTGAGGCAGTAGTTATATAGGGCCAGTGAGGTTCCTATTGGCTTCCCAGATCACCTGGCCCAGCTAGGATAACAAACAGCCACCTCTCTTCCTGCTGGTATCAGTGTGACATAAGTGAAACAGCAAGGCACGGGGCAGCCATTCTTTCCACCTGCAGGCTGTCCCAGGGGCACAGAAGGTAAGGTTTCTGGGTCCTGCTGCTAGATTTCCCAGTTGAAGCCCTCACTGGGGCCTTCCTCCATCCCTCTAAGTAGTGGAAACACACCTTTATCCAGTACTTTGGAATTTAACACTAATTTTAATACTGCGCACATTTCTCCTTCTCACACTTCCCTTTGTCATTGTATTCTCTGAAATATTGTTTTGAGTGACTCTTAAATCTGTTTCATGTGGAAGTTTTAAAACTGTTTTTAAAGGGAGCAGCAGTCCTTCCCTCTGAGGAACATTTGTGAAGTGGAAGAAGAAAATGATCGGTCTTGCACAGGGGCAGGGAACCTTTTTCAGCCCGAGGGCCAAATTCAATTTCGGAGAAGCTCGGGGGGGGGGGGGGCCTTCCAGTGGTGGCTTGGGCCAAAGGCAAAAAGAGATGGGGTCAGTCCTATAAAAACTACCCCAAATAAGCATTTTTATCTTACAGCTTTTACTGCCAATAATTAGGAGAAGCATGTCAACCTTTTAGAAAGGGGAAAAACTGCTCAGATGTTGGGCAACCACAAATAATTGGTGGACGATGGGGGAGGGGGGAGCTAGGGCAAGGGGGCAGCTCCATATGGGGACCTCAGGAGGGCAGATTTGGCCAGCAGGCCTGAGGTTTCCCATCTCTGACCTAACAAGGCCAAAGTCACCTTCGTATGGTGAGCAGGCCTCAACCATACTTAGAAGTGCCTCACATTTCCTCACTTGGAGGTCCTGCTTCTTAATCCCAGCAATGAGGAGAGGCATTACTCAGTGGCAAGGATGTTCAGAGACCATTTTTTTCTTACTGTACATGGCTTAGGCATGAGGTCTGGATCAGAATAAGCTCTGTCTCTAATAAATAAAAGAAACCTTTCCTTATTATCCATTATTCCACAGGCATCCTGACCAAGCCTGACTTGGTTGACAAGGGAACTGAGACAGAGGTAGTTGACATAGTCCGAAATCAAAGAGTCCCCCTGAGAAAAGGATACATGATAGTTAAATGTCGTGGGCAGAGCGACATCAACAACAAAGTGTGTTTGGCAGATGCAATCAAAGAAGAGGGAACGTTTTTTGAAGAGCACAACTTTTTCAGGTAGTGTTTAACAAAAATGAATGGAAATAGGAATACCTCACTGTTCTTTCTTGGCTAAAATCTAATGCTGACCCAAGGGAATGTCTTCAACAAATGTGCACACTAATCTCAGATTCATCAGGCTGTTCTGTGGCTTGAATATGTGCATATATGGGGCCTTGAGCATTTTGATGTAGGATGAAGTGGGGCTAGAGAAGAAGGAACCCCTGGGCATTTAACAACTGAGAGAGGAAGATGGCTCTCATATATACTGCACCAAATTTTTGTAAGGTTTGGTTTGCATTGTGAAAGATGTCATATCGGGGCGTGAAGATGTTATTTAAAAAAACCTGCCTTCCAGTTTTTCATCCATTTTTTTGCATCTGTTATAGTCAGTTTATCTGTATACCACATTTTCCACAATACATTGTGCTCAAAGCAGTTCACAAAACAAACAAATACAATCATCATAATGTATTACATTACTAGTGAATGGACCTGGCTTCACACAGGTGGGAATAGCCCTTACACTGATACACTGAACCCTTCTAGCAAACTTACACAGCTGTCAGAGTTGGACATATTGTGCTGTCCCCATCTGAGTGAAGCCATCCCAATGACACCCCTAGGCATAGCCCTTGCCATGGTGCACCCTTATAGCCCCCTGGGGGAGGGGTCTGTCCCTGAGGGGGGCTGCCCCACAGCAGGGCGATGGTCACCTGTATAACTGTGTCCCTTGACTTACTAATCTGTTGCGGTTTCAGACTGTATAGAGTGCAAAGTTATGTGCTAGGTCCCATCTATTTGGCACTGCTTCGACCCCCCGCCCCCACCCCGTTGCAACTGTACAGCAATGCGGCTTCAAATCACTACTGCACACTTCCCTAAGAGACTTGCCGTGCTCTTTTTTTGTTTGTTTTTTTGCCATTTACTGAAATGTGCAGCTGTGCAGTCCCATGAGTGTGGGGGTGCAACACTTCACTGGCTGTTTTGTATTTGAGGGGCTCTGCCGTGTCTTTCTGACCCCTTTTTAGGTAAAAATTGGGTGTTTTGTGCTCCTCCGTTTCTGCACCATCAGTTTGTCAGTTCCCCAGCCTGAGACTTTCGCAATGGTTCGCACTCACAAGCATGAGTGCTACGTGCCTAGCCATCACTCTGAAATGGTGCCCAAAGCGATGTTGTTCCTCCTCCAAGATGCTCCCCAGCCCTTGGGTGCTGAGTCCAAAAGCAACCATTGCGAAGATACGAAGCTGCAAAAATGTGTGAAAGTGTGATTAAATATGAAAATGTCCCTCTATGCCTCTGTAACTCTGCAGCTGTGAAGGGGTGGGGGAAGTAAAGGGGCATCACAGAGTGACTCAGGCACTACGCACACCTACAACACACCCACTGCAAAATGCAAAGTCAGTTTGGGGAAGGGACAGATGGCTCACAAGCGCGGGGAAACCCACAGCAAACAAAAAACACAAGAAACATCAGAGCAAAATGCCTCCTTGGCACTCCACATTTTCCGGGCAAAAATCACAGATGGCTGTGAAGTGGCAACTACGTCATCTATCATGAGGGACCTCAACCCGCAGCCTCCCCTTAGTAAAAGCCAAGTGTAGATGGGCCCCTAGGTAGTGAAAGCTGACCCTAGTGGCTGAAAATTTAACTGCACGTTTCAACCACATGGACACACTTACATTAATGAAAATTAATGCATTTTAAAAACAAAATAACCCTGAAGTGCATATTCTCGGGGTCCCCTTAGTCTACATGCCACATTTCAGGTGTCTAGCTTTCATGGTCTTGAAGCTATGGCGATGACAGACAGATGGACAGAGATACATTCTGTTTTATTATTATAGGTATTCATATGGTTAAAACGTACCATTAATTTTCTTGTTGCAGTGCTGAATCATCATGCCAAGTTTGGTTGAAATTGATCAAATGGTATTGAAGCTGTAAATCTTTCAAAAATTGATTGGCTGCCATTTTGTTTCAAGATTTTCACTGCGCCCATCCCAGACAGAGGTAGAACAAATCCTAAATATTTCATAACAATCAGATATACGGTTTTCGAGTCCATCAAGGACATACGAACAAACCCTTCCTTTTATATATAATATCATTATAATATCATTATAACGTAATATAAATATAATAGATAAGATAAGAATACAAGATAGATAACACTAACTCAATTACAGTTCATTTGAAACATATCAAAATTCAAATAAGCACAGTAACAGCCATTGCTCTGTCAATACTGCAGCTAATTTGGGAAGAGAAGGGGACAACATGTTTAGCCATATCCACCTCTTGTGGCATGAAGTTACACCTGACTACTTAAGGCAGAAATATGTACGGATGTACAGTGGTATGCACATCCCCATACATATTCTGCCTCAACTATTCAAGTAAAGGCAACAGAATCAGGGTGAAATCCCTGTTGCCTCAGCAGTGGGATGCTTTCCTTGTTTCCTAGACACTGCTCATGTGTCATAGCAGTGGGATGGCTAATGTTTGCACAGCGTGCCCCTTTTTCAGCTCAGCAATAATCTATACTACCTAGAGGCCAGTAAAGTTTGATGCATGGGTCAGAGATGGGCTGGAAAACTCCAGACCTACTAATCTCAGCAGTCAGGGAAATCACTGTGGTGTAGCTTGACCTCCCTCGCCACCCCCAGTTGCTTCACTGCTTACCTGATAAACCGGTTTCACTCTCTCTCAGCTGTGTCTCAAATTGCAAGCTGTTTACTTAGTCCCACAGAATTCAATAGAAGAGTGTGACATAGGGCTGGTTCACATTATACCTTTGGGTGGATCCTGCACCTGTTCTGAGGCCATGCCTGTCATTCCTGTTCCTGCTGTCCACATGCGAAGAGCACTTCCAAAGCTGGCCTACACACACAGGCCTCAGTCATGTGGACAGCTCCCCAGAAAATATCTGGAAACCAACCACGTGATTGACACCTAGTCAATGGAGAGTAGGCTTCAGTTGTACAGCGGCCAATTTTGGACATCGCATCCTGCTTGGATATGGAATGCTGGCACACCGGGTTGTGAGGCTGTGGAGAGGACAGCCACTTCCTTATTCTACTCCATGTGATGGGCTGGATCAACCCAAAGATCGTGTTCAGACCAGCTACAAATGACAGAATGTTGGGCACAGTCTATCTAAATCCAAATGGTACTTTGAGTCGTATTTTTATATGTGACTCTTCCATTTGTTCCCTGTCAGCACTCTTTTGGAGGAAGGCAGAGCTACTATCCCACTGCTGGCAGAAAGGCTTACTCAGGAGCTGATAGAGCACATTAATGTAAGAGAATACCAGTTTCATTTAAGAACTGATCTTTGGAGGTGCTTTGAAATCATACTTGGACTTAAAGAAAATACAAAGTAGATATTGTCCCCCAACCCCTTCATATGTGAATTGTGTGAAGGGGTCATCCTGCAATTACTGGGAGTGGGGCCATGCTGCTGATCCTGCCTGCAGATGTGCATAAAGAAAGTCTATGTGTGAGCTGCTGCTCATGCGTAGACTTTCTCAAGCAAAGGGGGTTTCTGTTAATATCCTACATCGGTATAACTGTGGAAGCTTTCCCGACTTGACATGGCACTTTTCCTACTGAAATGAGGAAACATATAAGTTATATTGTGAATTGCAGACATTTGCATACTTTTGATAACAGACCTTTGCTCAGTCAAAATAAGCACCAGTTTTTCTGTTTGATGGGACCAATACTGACATATTAACACATTTATTCTGGCATAAACTATTGTGGAATAAGTTTATGCCAGATATTTATGCCAGATTAAGGGCGCAATCCTATGTGTGTTTAGACAGAAAAAAGCTATGCTGGCTGGGGAATGCTGGGAGTTGTAGAACTTTTTTCTGTCTAAACATGCATAGGATTGTGCCCTAAATGTGCTAGTCTTTAAGGTGCCACAAGACTCTTTGTTGTTTTTGCTGCCGACACAGCTACCCTTCTGGAAATTGTTGCAGAAATGTTGTCTGCTTTATACAAAATATAACTACTATAATAATAATTTAGAATCTTCACTCCTGTTTGTTCTTTTATTTTCCAGAGCACTTGATTTTGGATCAGGGCAGTGGCTGGGGAAGAGGCTTAACCATCCTCCTGCTGCCAATTCCCCAATACAAATTTCCTCCTTTGGGGCTGCTATTAGCTGCAGAGGGGAAAATATACAGCCCCTCATATTGTAACTGTATGTTTTCCCCACCATAGCAGCAGGGGGTGGGGGTGGATTTGTTTTGGGGAATTAGCACAGGTGGTAACTTCGCATCCCACCACACCATCCCTCCCCACTCTCAGGGTCACATACTTTGGCTCCAAGGCTGAAACTACACATGATAGGTGGCTGAATGTACCTTCCCCCAACTTTTAGTTTGTTTGTTTTTGGAGGCTGCTATCTCGAGTGGAGAACTGCTGATTGGGAGAGGGGTTTATTTACTTTTTCCATTGTGGTGCTTTTTCTGTTCAAAAATGCGCCTCCCGCAGCTGCTTTTCCCATGTATTTTTTTGAGGGGTGAAGGCGGAGTAACAGCATGGAAGGAGAAATCCTGAATAAAAAAAATGGCTAGAGGGTAGAACTATTAAGTAGCCCCTCCCACCACCTATTTTGAACTCAAGATTTTACTGTTTAAAACTTTAAAAAAATGGGGATATCTTCATACCATTGTATGTCATGTCTGGTTTCTGTCTAAGGGCCTAAGTATATGCTACATGCAAATGCATGCATCAGAACATTTATAGAAAGTGAAAGCAGTTTGAGGAGGGGACAATTTCCTGCCCAAGCTGACTTCTTTTAGACAATTCATGGTGTGTGTGTGTGTGTGTGTGTGTGTGTGTGCTTGCTCACACATACACAGGGCCGGCCCTACCATTACATGGGCACATGCGCCCACATCAGATGGCAGAGGAGCAGCAAATTGTGCTCCCCCACCCCAGCCAGGAGAGGCCGCCTCCAGTGGGTGCCCCAGAAAGCCCCGCCAGCCACTTTCCCAGCACAGCATTTGCTGCACCAGGAGAGCAGCTGGCGGGGCTCTCCAGAGCACCCACCACCCATTTCTTTCTCTCAGTGAGAGTTGCGCAGCTGGAAGAAGCAATCTCAAGAGATCCCACAGGAGCCCGGCCAAGTCTTGCGAGATCCCAGGAGTCTGCTTCCTCCAGCCGCATGGCATGGCAGCAAAGGCAAGGGAGTAGAGGATGGGGGCATGTGATGGTGGCACAAGTTGCCCCTTGCTTTGGGTGACAAGAGAGCTTGTGCCAGCCCTGCACATACATGCCCCCTGGCCATCTTGATTTGCTCAAATCATAGAACAGGTCCATGTGCCCAGTCTTTTTGTGAACAAATATTGCTAGCATGCTTTGGGAGATACTAATCTGAAAAGAGATTTGTGGTTTCTCTACCTCACCAGTGTTCAGCAGGTGCAATAACACTGATCTCGGTCAAAATGTCAGATTGATCCATAAATGATTCTGTGAATCCACCCTAAAAAGTGGTGTTGAAACACTATTTCATGGGATTAAGACTGAACATCTTTCTTTTTGGTGCATTTCTCTTTCATTCAGAAATCGCTACCAACCTTAGAAAAGCAAATAAGGAACAAACTTAAGGAAGCAAATATTAAGCTACAGCACTGTGGCCAAGGTGTGCCTGAAACTAAGGAAGAGAAGATGCTTTTCCTCATAGAAGTAAGCACCATCTTGGGTTGGGCAATAAATAAATGTGGGCTTTCAAATTTTATTTCTAGAATACTGTAATGTGACACAGTAGAAAATGTAAACTTAATTATCTAGAAATCCGTATGTAACTTTGTTAGAAGAATTCTAGGCTTTGAACACTATTAGGTGTTTCCAATCTTCACTGCAGTTACATATATTTGAGGAAAACACTGGCAATAAAAGACCAAACACACAAACTGCCTATTAAGAAGCTGGAGAACCATGTCCTTCGGTGGCATTGAAAACTCTGCTACGGTGCAAAGTTCTAGGGACCTGGCTACAAGCTTTCGTTTCTTGTATTACATGTAATCCCCCCTTTCTCATATTTGTTGCCAGCAATCCCCATCATTTTTCTCCAGATCCTCCCTTCTGTTGTGAGGTCATTACATTTTCTGCATGCACAGCTGAAATATTTATACCCTCAAAACAGCTGTAATTGGTCGACATTCAGGCTCGCCTTCTCATAGGTTTGGATCCAGCAGCAGCACGTCTTGTGACATTCCTAGACTCCCAAGTATGTTGGCTGGCTTGAGCTTAGCCTTGATGTGGTTAGCCTGATGCCATTTCCCATACTGGCTCACTGCATGTACTTCTCCCCCCAGCAGTGACTGTTCTGCATCTCACTATTGCATTTTAGCAAGGGTGAGCAACATCTGGGGGTTACCCCCCACCCAACCCCTGTAGGGGCTGCACCCCTGCCAGTTATAGAAGTCGCTGCTGGCACCAGAAGTTGCTGTCGACTTCACCAGATATTGTCAAAATCCCAGCGATTCTGCTGGGGAAATTGGATGCATGGAGAGCACATGCCTTGTTTCCCAGCAGAATGGAGCTCCCAACAACCCACCAAAATACTGTTTAACAGGGTTTCTGCAAAGAAACAGTATGAAACAATTATCATGTGGACCACAGCTGGCTACAGAATCGGACTCAAAGAGTGCTTATGAATGGGATCTTCTCAAACTGGGGACAGGGAATGAACGGGGTACCGCAGGCTCTTCAACATTTTTATTAATGACTTGGATGAGGAGGTGCAGGGAACGCTTATCAGATTTGCAGATGACTCAAAATTGGGCAGGATAGCTAATACCCTGGAAGACAAACAAAATTCAAAGTGATCTTGATAGGCTGGAGCACTGGGCAGAAAACAACAGAATGCAATTTAACAGGTATAAATGCCAAGTTCTGCACCTAGGGAAAAGAAACCAAATGCACAGTTACAAGATGGAGAATACTTGGCTCAACCACACTACAAGCGAGAAGGATCTTGGAATTGTTGTCGATCACAAGCTGAATATGAGCCAACAATGTGATGTGGCTGCAAAAAAGGCAAATGCTATTTTGGGCTGCATCAATAGAAGTAAAACTTCCAAATCATGTGAAGTACTAGTTCCCCTCTACTCAGCACTGGTTAGGCCTCATCTGGAGTACTGTGTCCAGTTCTGGGCACCACACTTTAAGAAGGATGCAGACAAAATGGGGAGGGTTCAGAGGAAGGCAATGAAGATGATCAGGGGACTGGAAACAAAGCCCTATGAAGAGAGACGGAAAGAACTGGGCATGTTTAACCTTGAGAAGAGAAGACTGAGGGGAGATAGGATAGTGCTCTACAAGTACTTGAAAAGTTGTCAAACAGAGGAAGGCCAGGTTATCTTCTTGATCATCCCAGAGTACAGGACACGGAATAATGGGCTCAAGTGACAGGAAGCCAGATTCTGGCTGAACATCAGGAAAAACGTCCTGACTGTTATAGCAATACAACAATGGAACCAATTACCTAGGGAGGTAGTGCTGGAGGCATTCAAGACGAGGCTGGACAGCCATCTGTCAGGGATTCTTTGCCTTGGATTTCTGCATTGAGCAGGAGGTTGGACTCGATGGCCTTGTAGGCCCCTTCCAACCCCACAGTTCTATGGTTCTATGAACTTAGGGAGCTAATGCACCCTGTTTCACTTCCAGTGTGCCCTGTTTCCCAGCGAAATCACGGGGATTTTGGTGATTTTGGGCAGTAGCAGCGATGTCAATTGCGGTGGGGCAGGACAGAGGGCCTCAAAACAGCCAGAGGGGGGTGGGTATGTTGCCCACTGCTGCACTGTAGACTAAATAACTTGCCACCTCACTACTGGTTGAACTTCTGGATGTGGCTTGAAACAGAGCCGCTGATGGACACTCTGACATTAGCTAGACTTAATCCCTGTAATAAGTAATTCATTTCAGTACTATGCATTTTGCTTTACATTTGTTTACAGTGTGATGGTTTGTGCAAGCAATTTATTTTTTAATTGATGTAACAGCTCATTTGGGCAGAGTGGAGGAGAGATTAAAGGACAGTACAGTTTGCTGCAGAGTACTATGGGAGAACAATATTGCATATTATACTACAAATATTACATACTTCAATGCAGCACGTATTTCTCAAGCCTTCTGATTTCTATTGTGGGAATATGCTGCTTAGGATAAAATATTTTAAGTGCCCAACTCCATATTAATTAATTAATGCCCAAGTGAGCTGTTACATCAATTAATCGATTTTTTTTAATTAAAATTTTCTACCACCCAACTGACAAGTACCCTCAGGGTGGTTTACAAACGTAAAGCCAAACAACAAAATAACCAAGAACAAATTCAAATAATAATACCGCAATACAAGTGTCAAAATAATACAATATTAAACATTAAAATATTTACAATATTGGGGTAAAATTAATAATCAGTGCAACAGTTTAGAGGTTAAATGCCTGCTTAAAGAGGATGGTCTTAACCTGGCATCTAAATGTATTCAACGAGGATGCCAGGCGGATCTCCCTGGGAAGGGCATTCCGTAGACGGGATGGGGGCCACTACAGAGAAGGCTCTTTCCCTGGCCGCCGTTCATCGCACCATTGTGGGCGGCGGCACCCAGAGAAGACTCTGTACCAGCTTCAATCCTCCCAGCAATGGATCTTTTTCCACTTCTTGCATAATGAGTCCAAGTCTAGAGGCACATAATGGGTTTTTTTTAAAAAAGCTGAAGGTTATGCAGATTGCAATCTCACACTGCAGGTGATATAATAGTCCTGCTGTGATTTCCCTTTGAATATTATGTCCCCTTCATCCTCTTACCCATTTGGATGATGTAGTGCAGTTAACACAGGGATTGGCTACTTGTTAGAAAGTAACATTGAGAAGGCACTTAACAATTATTTAGCTTATTTTATTGAGATTGAGCCACTGTCATCTTTGTGCTCTATCAGTGACTTAAGAATAGTACTCTGGCATATAAATGGTGGCTATTCAACCTGAACATTATCCACTTGTGAATAATTTTTTCTAGGATTGTACTCTGATCATTGCCAGAAGACACTAGGGGGTTTCAGATGATGCCCCCCACTATGCATTGAAAGAACGCATGGGGGGGAGTTGTTGTTTGGCTTTATGTGTCGTAGAGCTGTGTGAACTAGCGTCTCCCCCCACATACACACGCTTTTGGCCAGCATGGGAAAGGTGGCCTGTGTGCATATATCAGTACATGCATAGAGCCCCTTCCCATGCAGGCTGAAAGTGCCTGCAGTATGAACCCTCTTGCAGTATGCCAGGGGTCCCCAACCTTTTTGGGCTGGTGGGCACATTTGGAATTTGGAGATGTGGATGCTTTCAAAAAAATAGCTGCCTTGAGGGGGCCGGCCTGTTCACAAAATGGCCGCCATGGTGGGCATGGCCAGTCACAAGACACGCATTTCCCAGAAGAAAAACTGATGAGGCTCAGAAACAAGTAACTTGGCCAAGAAACTGAGTACAAGGTAGTGGTGGGGTCTGAGCCACAAATGCCGATCACAGATTTGCTAAAAGCACAACAAAATACCAGTTTCACAGAAGGCAAACTTGGTGGTGCTCAGAGAAACACACAGCACAGACAGAACACCTTTCCCCCCACACACACACACGTTACCTTTTTTCTGGGCAGCTTAGCATGCTGTATCCACCCACCATTTTTATTTTCAAAGAACAACTGTGGGACCCAGATAATTCATGGGAATAAAAATGGGGCTGGAAGCCAGCGCATTGCTTTGCAGTATGCCAACCTGTCAGTTAAAAAAATAAAATAAAAATAAAACTCAGGAGGCACCAAGAGAGGTGTCTATGAGTAGCACTTTGGAGACGCTAGCTATAGGCCATAAGTCATCAGATCAGTTACCTCAGAAGCTAATAGGCAGGCCACCTGCTGTCTGTATCCCCTGCTGTCCCTTTAATGACTTGAAGAGGCTCCAGCGTTGTTGTTTCGCCATTTCGCCATTACCTGTTCTCCTTTTGTAGAGAGGTTTTCTCCACCTCCCCCTAGGGATGTACGAAACGACTTACCTGTTTCGTTTCATGATATCCGTGGGGGGGGGAGGCGCTCTGTCCCTCCCCCTGAAATCCTCGCCGGCCGGCTCTGCTCCATAGCGACTCTGCGGAACCGCCCGCAAGGCCTCCCGCAGCAACATCCGGCCGCTGCTGGGCTACACAGGGACACAAATGGCGGCCGCTGTAGCCACCGCCATTTGCGTCCCTTTTTTTCACCGTGATAGGCTATGTAAATATTTACGTAGCCTATCACGGCCTCCGCAGGGACGTAAATGGCGTCCCTGTGTTAGCTGTGATAGGCTATGTAAGTATTTACGTAGCCTATCACGGGAAAAATCGTGAAGCGAATGGCGGCCGCAGATACGGCTGCCATTCGCAAAGCAGCACTAACGGCCCCAGGTAGGTGCTCCGTTTCGCGCACCTTTCGTGGGGTGGTGGGGCGGGGGGTCTTCGTTCCACCATGGATTTGGGGGGGTGAATGCATTGGTATTCGGCCTCACTGAGATCCGTGGCGGAATTCTCCACCATCCCTACCTTCCCCCCATCTCCAACTTATCCCATGTAAAACTTCATTTATGCACAACACTTGATTGCAAACCTAGATCTTTTCTGCATAATGACTCACATTTGATCATTTTCAAAGTATGCATGTTTTAGCTGCGCGGACATGTTTTTAAAACCTGTATTTTCCCCTCTTTTTTCAGAAAATCAAGGCTTTTAATAAGGACATCATAGAAAAAATGGAGGGGCAAGAAGTTTTAATGGATAATGACAAAGCAAGATTGTTCACAAAAGTGCGACAACTCTTTAATGCCTGGCAAAATGAGGTTAATTGCAGCACACTAAATGGTAAACCCACTTCTGAAGATCTTAAATTTTCCTCTACAAATGGACACCGTTTAACCCTGAGCACTCATATAGTCAGGTCGAATACCCCCAAAACATGTGGTTCCGTTTACCCATTCTGACTTAAGTTGGTTATAAGGTGACACAACCAGGGGAGAGGGTATGGAGCTGCCAAGCGATTCACACACCCTGCCCCCACCCCTCCCTCCTATTCCCTTGAAGAGGTTCTGAACAACCTGAATTATTTCCAGATCTATTGTCGTTGTGTCACATTGCATCCTTTGTGGGTGGACCTGGGTCATGGTCATAGCTGCAGGATGAACATGCTAAAGCTGAAGGTCACCAAGAATAACCTAGGTTCCTTGAATCTCCTACAGTTTTCATAGCAGTCTTTATTAACATCTGCTCAACTGGGGTCTCTTGGGACTTCAAGGCTAAATAATTAATACAAGGTGTGTTAATCTTTCAGTCAGAGACATTATGAAAGAAGAAGTTGATAGCTTTGAAAATAAATATCGTGGCAAAGAACTCCCAGGGTTTGTCAGTTACAAGACCTTTGAGGACATTGTAAAACAGCACATTGTGTTGTTAGAGTTGCCAGCTATTGTGATGCTGAAGGAAGTAGCAGGTACGTTTTGTAGCAATATCTTTGGTCCTGTTCCTAACATCTGATTTATGTAAGTGCTTTCATGTGTGACTCGTTCATTTAGTCTGGAATGTATAATTTCTAGATGTTTTATGAGTATTTATAGGATTGCAGCCTTGGGGAGCAATCCTAGCTGCCTTGGCCACCTTTGTGGGAGGTGGGGGTGGAAAGGACTTTCGATACCCTCAAACAGTGGCTTTTGATACCATCGAATATGGTATCCTTCTGGATTGGCTGTCTGGGTTGGAAGTCGGCACTGTTTTTCAGTGGTTCTGTTCCTACTTGGATAGCCATTTCTAGAAGATGGCACTGGGAGATTACTGTTCTGTTCCATGGCAATTATGTCGCAGGGTTCCACGAGGCTCAGTTTTATCCCCCATGCTGTTCAACATCTATATGAACCACTGGGGGAGGTTTTCTGGGGATGTGGGCTGAGATGTCATCAATATGCAGGTGACACCCAGCACTACCTCTCCTTTTCCTCTAACCAGGTGAGACAGTGGATGTCCTGAATCAGTGCCTGAGCAGGGTAATGAATGAGGGCCAATGAACTGAAGCTCAATCCAGAGAAGATGGCGGTACTGTAACCAGGTGGTTCATCTGCTCAGTTGAGCGGTGTTCAACCTGTTTTGCCTAAAAGATCAGTAGCACAATTGCTCGTGGATCCTTCATTGTCACTTGAGGCGCAGATGGCCTCAGTAGCCAGGAACGCCTTTGATCAGCTTAGGTTGATATACCAGCTGCGATCCTGTCTGGACAGAGATAGCCTGATGACTACACTCTGGTAACCTCCTGGTTGGATTACTGCAATGCTTTGTACATAGGGGATACCTTTGAAGATGACTTGGAAACTTCAGGTTGTTCAAAATAGAGCTGCTAGGCTACTAACTGGGACTGGCCAATATGATCATGTGAATCCAGTGCTTCGTCAGCCACGCTGGCTTCCAGTCAGCTCTTGAGCCCAATTCAAAGTGCCGATGTTGGCCTTTAAAGCCCTAAAATGGCTTGGGGCCAGAGTATCTAAAGGAATGTCTCCTCCCATATGTACCTAATAACTCCTGGGTTGTCTTTGGAACACCTGTTCTGGGTGACCCTGCCAAAGGAAGTTGGTGAGTGGCTACAAGAGAAAGGCCTTCTCAGTTGTGGCACCCTATTTATGGGATGCCCTCCATAAGGAGCCTCACCTGACACCTGTACCAGGTGAAGACCTTTATTTTATCCCAAGCATTTTAGAGGTTTAGTTTTTTTAGATTTTTACAGCTGTTCACATATATTTTTATATTTATCTGTTCTTATGCTGTTTGTTGTTTTGTATCATATGTGATTATTTTAACTGTTTGTAATTCACACAGAGAAAACTTCTTATTGGGCAGGTTAAAATAATAATATATAAATAATATGGTACTAAGAGGCCTTGCTCCTTCCCCTGTGTTGTAGCGTTCTCCTGGTTTGAATATATGTGTATGGGTAAAACATGAGGGGGGCACATTTCCCTAATGCTGAACTTCCCAGTTATTGCTTGGATGTTACAGCCACTGTTCTTCTTTGAATGCTTCTGTCATTAAAGTGTTCCTCCTGCTTTCTAGAACTCGTGCGGGAAGCATTTGTTCAAACTGCCAACCAACACTTTAATAGCTTTTACTATCTTCGCAGAGTCGCTCAGGTAAGAGGTGATACAATTTCTCATCCCATGAATGAAGGGCTTTCCCAGACTATAAAAGAACTTGCAAGAAATCTACAAAGACCTTGTTAACCCTATAATTCTGCTCGTTGTTATCCAGTGCTAGCAATACTGCTTCTAGTTGCCATCTAAAATGAGGAGTGGGGGTGGGGAAGACAGTGCAGTGAGATTTTTTGCATTCAGGATTTGGTTGCTGGGCAAAAGGGGGACAGCTGAGGTTTCCCACTCCAAATAACGTGTTTCTTTTCTTTTCTTTTTTTTAAATCTATTGTGAATATATGAGGGGAGACTGAGGGCAAGAAAGAGTCAGTTTGTGCGCAGGTGGACTGACAGGCTGAAAAATGTAGAATGCTGTCATCTGTTGCTGAAGGTAATGCTACGGTGGCTGACAGCAGCAAAGAGGTTCATGGAGATACAGGGACCAGGCGGTGGGCAGCATCTGTCAGTGAAGAGGAGCAGCAGTGGCACATGACCCTGCCCCGAGCATGCTGGCTCTGGTGGGTCCTCCTTGACCCTCATGGTCCTGGCCAGGCCAACTCTCCCACAACAAACCTGGTCGCTACTGCTGGTGCACCACCCGTAAGAGGTCATAGAGGGGCATGCTGGAGCAGCCAGCAGCAGCTATTCCGGGTCAGGGCTGGCTGCCATTGCCTGTCTCTGTCTGTGTATGTCCCTCTCAGTCTAGGTCCCTCTCTGTGCACAAGCATGCCTGAATGATGAGGGAGTGGAAGAGTGTGTGATCCGACATGCTTAATTCCTTGACTATATTAATTAATCCTTATGTGGGATCTGACTCAGCGTCTTGAGCTGTCTACTCCTGATTTAGGCTATGCTTTCTTGCTACACCACAGTTGTAGCTTGGATTGTGTTGTGCTCTGTGGGGGCCTGATATGGGTGGGTTGTATTGCTTGTTGGCAGAGGACTTGCAAGCACATGTTATTCCTGGGCAAGGTGGTGGAGAATGTGATGGATTCTCAGCTCCAATGGTTTGCAGATGAGGCAGATTATCTAGATCCATTTCAGTCTGGCTTCAGGCTATGGGGCAGAGAGTCACCTTGGTGGACAATCTACGCTAGGAACTAGACAGAAGGAGTGTGTCCCTGTTGGTTCTGCTGGATTTCTCAGTGGCTTTCAATACCATTGACCATGTTATCTTTCTGAGGTGTGCCTCTGGATTGGGACTTCAGAGGAAGGTTTTAATAGGCTGTTCTGTTATTTTTATCTCAAAATGTAGGTGTCATCAACTTTTTACCCATGGTGGAGGAGTCAATGCATTGAAAATGTTTGCACAGGAGCTATGACCTTGTCTGGCTCCTATTCGTTCCCGTTTATAAAAGTGCATTATAATGCACTTGTTTATCTTCATACTTTGTGCTCACCAATGTCTGAAGAAGGGCAAGCGCTCATTCCCTAGCATCTCTAGTTCAAAGGATCTTTGGGATTACCTATTCTGGAGAGCCTGAGGAGCTGCTGTCAGTTGGAATAGATTACATACGGGCAACCTGCAGACTGCATTTGGCCCATGGCCAGAACTGTGTGGTATCCCACTCACTTTTCCCCATCCCCGACCCAATCAGTCATCAACGGAGGGGTGGGAAACAGATGGCTGTTTCCCTGTTGCTAATAACACTAGGAAAACAGTCATCTGTATCAGGATCGCTGGGGTGGTGGTGAGGGTTAGGCCTCCCTGCCTGCCCAGCCTGCCGAGATTGCTGTTTCCTCACTGGTCTTTGCAGTACAATCTGCATTGGGACTGCTGGGAGGAAGGTGAAGTTAAAGCCTCTCCCTCCTCCCAGCAATCCCAAGGGAAAGATCTGAAACCTGCCATGCTCGCATGCCCTAATCTCAGGGGATAGGGATGGGAGTTTAAACCTCCTCAGCCTCGCATGCTAAGGTGTGCGTGTGCATATGTGCATGCTGCCTTTGTGGCTGCAAAAGTTGCCATCCCTGGAGTAGACAGTACTGAGCTAAATCAGCCTTCCCCAACCTGGTCCCTTCCAGATGTTTTGGCCTCAACTCCCATAATTGCCAAGCACTGGCCATGCTGGCTGGGGCTGATGGGAGTTGTAGTCCAAAACATGTGGAAAGCACCTCATCGGGTATGGCTGGGCTAAATGAGCCAGTGATGGCCCATCTTGGCACAGCAGTTTCATATATTCATGTTTGAGCCTTGCCTTTCTATATTTGGGAACACTGTATGGGTTCTAATCTTCTAATTCCCCTGGGACAAAAAAAGAAAAAAGAAAAAAATTATTTTATCATGCAGAACAGTATTGAAGATATAAAGCTGAAGCAAGAGGAGGAAGCAGAATCTATGATCAAAACTCAGTTTAAACTGGAACGTGTTGTGTACTGCCAGGACAAAATTTATAGTAAAGACTTAAGAGATGTTAGATCCAAAAGTGCAGCTTTTCAACTTTTAAGTCCAAGTCGTGTTCTGAATGATGCAACGCAATGCTCAATGGAAGAAATGGCTTACCACTTGATGGCCTATTTCAAAGTGAGTTTCAGCTGTTTTTCTTTTATCCATCTTTCACAAAATTGCAACTTCGAACAGTCCTAGCGCTATCAATAACATATAGTAGAATATGTTCTGCCCCAGCTGGGCATTATGTTATTTGTTATGTTGCCCTCTAGGCTTTGCATTTGTAACTGCTTTAGTTTTCCCTCTATGAATCTGTTGGCAACTGATCAGACATTGTATCATGCATTGATTAGTTGTCCCTACAAAGAACAACTCGGTTTGTACCAGCTCATCCTCAGTTTAGGAAGAAGCCTCCCTCTGACCTGGTTCTCTGTTACTGTTCTGGTTTATAGCCTGAAGGCCTGGCCTTGCATTGTTTTCACCTCTTCCAGTCCTCATCCATCCACCTCATACCATCTCTTTCATTTCAACTGCCACACCTCCTCCCTCCTTTTACAGCTCAGTATTGTTCTTGCATTTATTGGTTGTTTACTGTTTACATTGTGTTTCAAAGGAGATTTGAGTTATACAGAAGTGAGTTTAGCTGCCTGGATAGACACACAGCCCAACGTGTGTTGAGGCCAGAACAGAATACAATACCACCACCGAAAAGAAAAGAAAATAGAATCCCTTATCCTAAACTTTAATTCAAATTAACTTTTTATCTAGGTTGATATCCACCCCATCCCAGAATGTCTGAGCTCTGATTTTCAGGTTCTGCCTTTGGATATAGGCTACTTCCAACCCTACTATTCTATGATTCTATGATTCTAAAAGCACTGATAGCCAGTGTGATGAGATGAGATGATAGAAGTTGTTTTGCTGTTCCCCACTGCCCCCTCCTGGCCTGGTTTATCTCATAAAGGCTCTAATGCTAAAAAAAAAAAAAAAAGGAAGCATGGTGGAAAAAATTAGATCAGTTTTTTCAGACTTGTTTCTACGTCAAGAAACAAAAGCGCTTGGCTGTCCTGTTCCTACTGTCCCTGCTGCGTAGCTCAAATACCCCATCTTACCAGAAGCTGTCCAACAGTCATAAGTCAGGAGACTGAGAATAGTAGGGGAGCTATCCAAGAGGGAGCACCAAGTTTTAGAAGCAGCCTTCCTGCTGCTTCTAACCTCGTCCAGGTTGAGGGACAAATTTTAAAGGTCCACCCGTGGAGGTTGATGGATCTGGATGGTTTCCTGATGTTGCTAAGGGAGTTTCCTCCCATTTAGGTACCTACTGGTCTTTGCTTTGTTTTAGTTGTATTTAGAACTACAGCCTTTCTTTTCTTTGACCAAGAATCCATGTTTAATGATTGGTAGTCCATTTGCAGTGCTTCCTGATTTTGTCAGTCTTTGGTTCAGTTCGTTAGAAAAAATATTCTGTTTTCAGAGTGCAAGAACCCGACTTGGCACCCAAATTCCCATGATAGTGCAGACATACGTTCTCCAGGATTATGTTGAGGAGTTACAGAATGCGATGATGAAGGTCTTGCAAGACAAAGATCAGTATGGAATTCTGCTTCAGGAGCAAAAGGATTCTGCCGATATGAGGACCACTCTAAAGGAAAGGATCAACCGCCTCACCAAAGCTCAACAGCGCTTAGCGAGATTCTCCATTTAAACAAGAGGTGTTTCTGTGTTAATCCCCCCCCCTCCCACTCCGGTAGCATGTGGTAGGGAGCCCCATTCAGTGCTTGAGTAAACGCATCAAGTTTAATTTCCTTTCCTAATCAATAATTGGTTATTAAAATACAAAATTATCAGACTTGAAAAACGCATTCAAAGCCACATTTGTAATGTAACAAAGAAGGAGATAACCCAGAGAATAGTAATAACTACTATTTGCTGTTATACGAACATAAGAAGAGCCCTGCTGGATCAGACCCAGGGCCTAGCAAGTCCTGCATTCTGTTCACACAACGGCCAGCCAGCTGTCGACCAGGGACCCACAAGCAGGGCATGAGCGCAGCAGCACCCTCCCACCCATGTTCCCCAGCAACTGGTGTACTTAGGCTCACTGCCTCTGGAACTGGAGGTAGCACATGGCCATCAAGACTAGTAGCCACTGATAGCCTTTTCTTCCAGAAATTTGTCCAACCCCCTTTTAAAGCCATCCAAATTGGTGGCCATCACTCCATCCTGTAGCAGTGAATTCCATAGTTTAACTATGCGCTGTGTGAAGAAGTACTTCCTTTTATCTGTCTTGAAACTTCCACCAATCAGCTTCATGTTGTTATTGTTGTTGTTGTTGTTATTAATTTATATACAGTTTTCAAGTGTACAAAGCATTTTATATATTGGAAGAAGTCACTAGACAACTGCAATTTCCTCTTCTCTTTATGGAGTACACATGATGCACAAGGCTATATACCATGTCACCGAGTACAGACTGGGTTCTAAGTCTAGAAATGACCAAACATTTATGTTCTGTAAAGATGTCATCCTGGACCAATTCTAAATATGATCAAATTACTAAATTTGAAAAAAGTGGCTGAAGAGTTAACCTGTGTGTGTGTTTTCCTCCTAGAAAATGTTGATTTGAGTTTATAACTTGCTGTGTAGCTTTACTTGTGAAGCATAACAGAGTGCTTTTTAAAAATATTCCATGTATTTATTGTTCCCTTATGTTAGCTCCCTGACTTCAAAGGCTGAGTGTTTTGGATTTGCTGTGGAAAGAATATGCTTACCTTTTAAAATAAAGTTATCATTGCTGGATGTGTCTCAAATTGATACTTTCCCCCATTTTCTTAGTTTGAGATTTTGATGTTTGATTTCTACTTCTCCATATCTATTGGATTACTAATTATTTGGAGTAATGTCTTGCTTACTAAGGGCCTAACCCTATCGGGTTGCCACTGACTTGAATCATAGAATAGTAGGGTTGGAAGGGGCCTATAAGACCATCAAGTCCAACCCCCTGCTCAATGCAGGAATCCAAGTCAGAGCATCCTTGACAGATGGCTGTCCAGCCTCGTCTTGAAGGCCTCCAGTGTGGGAGAGCCCACCACCTCCCCAGGTAATTGGTTCCATTGTCGTATTGCTCTTACAGTCAGGACGTTTTTCCTGATGTTCAGCCGGAATCTGGCTTCCTGTCACTTGAGCCCATTATTCCGTGTCCTGCACTCTGGGATGATCAAGAAGAGATCCTGGCCTTCAGCTCTGTGACAACCTTTCAAGTACTTGAAGAGCGCTATCATATCTCCCCTCAGTCTTCTCTTCTCAAGGCTAAACATGCCCAGTTCTTTCAATCCCTCTTCATAGGGCTTTGTTTCCAGTCCCCTGATCATCTTTGTTGCCCTCCTCTGAACCCTCTCCAGTTTGTCTGCATCCTTCTTAAAGTGTGGTGCCCAAAACTGGACACAGTACTCCAGATGAGGCCTAACCAGGGCTGAGTAGAGGGGACTACACAGAAGCCTCCCATTTTGGAAGCTTCTGAGATTCCTATACCTTGCCAGGCTGCTGCCATCAGGGTGGGAGGAGTGACAGGCAATTTTCACCTCTCTGTCCTCTTTTAAATTTTTCCTCTAGACAGGCCTCTGAGCCCATCTAGAGGAGTCACACTATTGGGGGTGGGGCCGGGGGTGGAGATGCCATAGGAAACCACTGGGTAGGTGGTTATGCAAACAACCTACTGTGTTCCCGTCAGACAATCAGGCAAACAAGCTACATAGAGTAGTTCATTTCACACACACCCTCTCCCATCCTGTAGTTCTCCCGCCCAGTTGGGCAGGTATCCTAGCTTCCTTTGTGGTGGGAATAGAGATTGCTTGAGAGGAGCAGGCTGAGAGCAGCGTTTTTGGCTGCTCTTGCCAAGCAGCTCTGTAGGTGATCTCCATAACCCATACTGACACAACAGGCAACACACTAATCCCACCATAGGTAAAATAGCCCTTACTGCAGACCATGGGTTCTCAGGGTGGCTTATTTGGGGGAAATAACCCACCATTGGGCAGGGGGGGACATCCCACAGACAACACACTAACCCATCATGGGTTGTTCCGGAAAATAAACCGTCATGGGTTAGTGTGTTGTGTGAACCCAGCCTCTGAGAGCAAGGAATGCTCCTTGGTTGTGTCCTGTGATAGGGCTGGTGGTTGATGACAGATCAGCAGGAGATGCATTCAACTTTCCATATGTATCAACTCTCCACTTGTCCAAAGTGTTGGACATCTTTCTCAGCAGATACCTTCCAGCATTTTCAGTGTCGTTTTTCTAATAGGCAATCTGTCTCTCCACTTTGTTCCAGGAGGTTTTCAGGCTGTGGAATTGGTGCTGTGTGTTTAGCATTAAGCTTACCCAGAGCATTATTTCTAGGGCTGTGCACCATTTCAGCCTGGAGCCCGAACTCCAAGCCAAGGCAAGATGCTTGGGGACATTTCTCAGGTGGGGTGGAGGGGGCACGAAGTGGGTCAGGTCACTTCAAAGTGCTTTGGTGCACTTTGGAGTGATCTGGAAGCCCATCCGCACTGCTGCTGCCCAGCCCCCAGCTCCTTACCTGGGCCCTCGGGATACACACCATCTTCTTCCAGGGAGTCCCCATTTTTTAAAAGGGCGCCGTTTTTTAAATGGAGACTTCCTGTATTTCCGGAAATAGATCCTGTGTATAAGGCATCCAACAAGCTGTCAGGTGTGCAACAATGGCGACTCACTGGAAGAAGAAGGCAGCTGCTGGCGTGTGTCAGGAGCAGGGGGCTTATGCGACGGGGACATCCAAGGAGGGTGGCAAAGCGGGATTTGGACATCTGAATCCCACTTTGGCTCCAGAGGCCAAAGTGAATGGGTGGGGCCCCTGTATCGGCCCAAAGCAGGTCGGGATTTGTGTGTGTGTGTCCCTGCACAGCCCTAATTATTTCCATTTAAAAGGTGAGTTTTTAGCTGGTTAGGTCAAGCATTTTATTGTATATGACTAATAGCCATTACAAAGAATGTAATTTATAACACTGTGTAATAACAGAGCACATATTGACATATTGACTCTGATAGCTTTCGGAGTGGCTCCACAAATATGTTTCGCTGCCTTAGCAAGCAAAGCTGTTTATGTGTAACATAAGGCTCACAATCTGATGGCAACCAGTAAATTTTCAGAGATACTTTTGCCCAGCAAAGATGCCAAAATCTGCTCCAAGAACCTCTCCTTAAATATTTGATATAAAGGGAAGCACAATGAATAATGTGAGATATCCTCTACCTCTCCCAGACCGCAGATACAGAGCCATAGGTTTCTTAAAACCTGCCTTTATCTACCATCCAGGAATGCTGTAGGCATGGGTTGAAAATGTAATTCTGTAAGTGCAATTCTCAACGAAGCAAAAATGAGAGCCTGTACATACCGGGCTCTTTCACGATCCATTTTAAACAAACAGTACCACTGAGATACTGCGACGCTGAGTGTGCCCGTAGTGTCATACTTTGGAATTCAGGATAAATTGACAGCGCAGCAGCAAACAGGGCCCTTTCAAGCACACTGAGCTTTTATCAAAATTGCAGAGTTCAGGCCCATGCTCGATCAAGAGGTGACGTAAAGGCATAAAGTGTCATCCTAGTTCCAAACTGAACCCACAGTGCTGTTAAGCATTGTCAGGTATGTTAGCAGCAGTGCTACTACATCTGTATCATTTGAAAACACTACAACAGATGCTACTAGGGGAAAGCAACCATGCTTGAGTTCTTGGTTCTAAAGGAAGCAAAACCCGAGTGTAGCCAAACACGTACCCTGGATTTTAGGAAAGCTGATTTTAATAAACTCAGAACAATGATAAGTATGGTCCCATGGGAAGCGACTCTAATGACAAAAGGAGTCCAAGATGGGTGGGAGTTCTTAAAAAAGGAAATTCTAAAGGCACAATTACAAACAATTCCAACAAGAAAAAAAAGGTTGAAGACAACAGAAGAAGCCAACGTGGCTTCACAAAAAGCTTAGAGATGACCTGAAAACAAAAAAGGACACTTACAAGAAGTGGCAGGGAGGCCAAGCTACAAAGGAGGAGTACAGGCAGGTAGAACAGAACTGCAGGGATGGCGTCAGGAAGGCTAAAGCTGAAAACGAGCTGAGGTTAGTGAGGGATGCTAAAAGCGACAAAAAGGCTTTCTTCAGATACCTGCATAGTAAAAGACAGAGGAAACAAATGGTGGTTCAGCTATTAAATAAGGATGGCAAAATGATAACAGATGACAAAGAAAAGGCAGAAGTGCTCAGTTCCTACTTTGATTCAGTCTTCTCCCGAAAGAGGGTTTATGACCCCCCTGGCAAAGGCGAAGTACAGGCTGAAGGGGCAGGATTGCAGCTTGAGATCGATAGGGATATGGTCAAGGAACACCTAATTACTTTGAATGAGTTCAAATCTCCAGGACCAGATGAACTGCATCCTAGAGTAATAAAGGAACTGGCAGAAGAACTCTCAGAACCGCTGTCTGTTACCTTTGAGAAATCATGGAGGATGGGGGAAGTGCCAGATGACTGGAGGAGGGCTAATGTTGTCCCTATCTTGAAAAAAGGCAAAAAGGAGGAACCTGGGAATTACAGACCAGTCAGTCTGACATCAATCCCCGGGAAAATTCTGGAGCAGATGATAAAGCAATCCATCTGGAAGCACCTTGAAGACAATGCAGTGATTACTCGAAGCCAATATGGATTTGTCAAGAACAAATCCTGTCAAATGAATCTGATCTCATTCTTTGATTAGGTAACCTCCCTTGTGGACTGTGGGAATGCTGTAGACATAATATACCTCAACTTCAGCAAAGCTTTTGACAAAGTGCCCCATCATATCCTGATGAGCAAACTAGCTCAAAGTGGGCTAGATGAAACAACGATCCGATTAATCCACAGTTGACTACAGAAACGGACTCAAAGAGTGCTTATCAACGGGATCTTCTCAAACTGGGGAGAGGTAACAAGTGGAGTATTGCAGGGCTCAGCCCTGGGCCCGGTGCTCTTCAACATTTTTATTAATGACTTGGAGGAGGAGGTGCAGGGAATGCTTATCAAATTTGCAGATGATGCAAAATTGGGTGGGATAGCTAATAACTTGGAAGACAGAAAGAAAATTCAAAGTGATCTTGACAGACTGGAGTGCTAGGCAGAAAACAACAGAATGAAATTTAATAAGGATAAATGCCAAGTTCTGTACCTAGGAAAAAGAAACCAAATACATAGTTACAGGATGAGGGATACTTGGCTCAACAATACTACAAGCAAGAAGGATCTTGGAATTCTTGTAGATCACAAGCCTAATATGAGCCAACAATGCGATGTGGCTGCAAAAAAAGGCAAATGCTATTTTGGGCTACATTAATAGAAGTATAGCTTCCAAATCATGTGAAGTACTAGTTCCCCTCTACTCAGCACTGGTTAGGCCTCATCTTGAGTATTGTGTCCAATTCTGGCCACCACACTTTAAGGATGCAAACAAACTGAAGAGGGTTCAGAGGAAGGAAACGAAGATGATCAGGGGACTGGAAACAAAGCCCTATGAGGAGAGACTGAAAGAACTGGGCATGTTTAGCCTTGAGAAGAGAAGACTGAGGGGAGATATGATAGCGTTCTTCAAGTACTTGAGAGGTTGTCAGAGAGGAAGGCGAGAATCTTTTCTCGCTGTTCCCAGAATGCAGGGCACGGAATAATGGGCTCAAGTTACAGGATGCCAGATTGCAGATGAACATCAGGGAAAACCTCCTGACTGTTAGACCAATACAACAATGGAACCAGTTACCTAGGGAGGTGGTTGGCTCTCCCACACTGGAGGCATTCAAGATGAAGGTGGATAGCCATCTGTCAGGGATGCTTTGACTCAGATTCCTGCATTGAACAGGGGGTTGGACTCGATGGTCTTATATGCCCCTTCCAACCCTACTAAGCTATGATTCTATGACTGGGTACCACCTTGCTGAACTGCCCAGTTCAGATGTGGAATAATGCATTCATCAGCCTCCTCGGTCTTGCTACTGATTTCTTGAACTTCCTGCTTGTTATAATTTCTCTGCATTTCTGCAGCAACAACCTCTCAGTTGATGACTATACCATTTGCAGTGATTAGCAAATCAACCCAAAGGCAGGTAATTGTTTCCAGCTCTTAATTGTTTATGAGATAATTCTTGCAAGTTCACTTCATTAGCTGAAGATGTCCAAAACCTGTCTATGCAAACAGGATTTGGTGTATTGCGACTGATGAGCTATAACGGGTGGGTAACATTTTTGAAGTTGTGGGCTGTATTCCCTTGGGGGATAGTGGATGTGGGGGGAACATATCAGCACAGGCTGGGGCCGGAACCAAAAGTGGGTGGGACCAAAGACAAATGTAGATGCAGACACCCCTTCCTTCTTCTTGTCCCAGCTCGTCTCTTTAATCATCCATCCATCCATCCATCCATCCTCTCTCTCTCGCACGCACACACACACAAACGTCATCCATTCATACTCTCATTTTCACACACAGGGCCAGTTCACACGATTGCCGCAGCCCACCATGGTTTATTTAAGCCACAGTGGGCTGTAGCGTATGCCAGCGGTCATTTTGAATATTCAAGCCATGAGCTGTTTTAGGATCATATGGGGGTTGTTTAACCTTGACATAAGCCACCCTTGCCGGGTTCACACAGCATAAGCCATGGCAACCGCCTGCTGTGGCTTGAATATTCAAAAAGGCAGTGGCTGCGGTAATCGTGAGCTCAGTCAGTCTCTCTCAGGGTAGAGCGAGAACAGGAGGCACGTCAGGCGCATGCACAATCTCAGAGTCCAAATCACAGAGTGTTGCACCTAGAGTGTCATAAGAACATAAGAAGAGCCATGCTATCAGACCAAAGGCCCATCTCTGCCAGCATCCTTTCCAGTCCTAGTATGTATCTGTTTTGTTTTTACATAAAAGGAATGAAACTCTCATTCATTTTCAATAGCTTTAATTTTATCTGTGATAATATATTTTATTTAAAGTATTTTAAAAAATATTTTCATCTTTTAAGGTTTTCTTTTTGAAGTATGGCCCATCCAATGATTTTTCTGTCAAACGTTGTCAGTCTGTGAAAATACATTTGCACCCTTGAGTAATTTTGAATTAGTTTGATATTTTTAAAAAGTGTGGTCCGCCCAATGTATTTTTATATTGGTAAGGCTGCATATTGTCACCCTGCTTATTTAACTTATATGCAGAGTACATCATGAGAAACGCCGGGTTGGATGAATCACAGGTCGGAATTAAGATTGCCGGGAGAATTATCAACAACCTCCGATATGCAGACGATACCACCCTAATGGCAGAAAGCGAAGAGGATCTCAAGAGCCTCTTGTTGAGGGTGAAAGAGGAGAGTGCAAAAGCTGGTTTGAAACTCAACATTAAAAAAACTAAGATCATGGCATCTGGCCCCATCACTTCCTGGCATATAGAAGCGGAAGAAATGGAAGCAGTGACAGATTTTACTTTCTTGGGCTCCAAGATCACCGCAGACGGTGACTGTAGCCATGAAATTAAAAGACGCTTGCTCCTTGGGAGGAAAGCTATGGCAAACCTAGACAGCATAGTAAGAAGCAGAGACATCACCTTGCCAACAAAGGTCCATCTAATCAAAGCTATGGTTTTCCCAGTAGTAATGTATGGCTGTGAGAGCTGGACTATAAGGAAGGCTGAGCGTCGAAGAATTGATGCTTTCGAACTGTGGTGCTGGAGAAGACTCTTACGAGTCCCCTGGACTGCAAGGAGGTCATATCAGTCCATCCTAAAGGAAATCAGCCCTGAGTGCTCATTGGAAGGACAGATACTGAAGCTGAAGCTCAAATATTTTGGCCACCTAATGCGAAGAGAAAACTCCCTGGAAAAGACCCTGATGCTGGGAAAGACTGAAGGCAAAAGAAGAAGGGGACGACAGAGGATGAGATGGCTAGATAGCATCACCGATGCAATGAATATGAACTTGAGCACACTCTGGGAGAGAGCGCAGGACAGAAAGGCCTGGCATGCTATGGTCCATGGGGTCACGAAGAGTCGGACACGACTGAATAACTGAACAACAACAATACTTATACTTTAGATGTGTGTATCACAAATATGAATGGTGCTATTTTGACTAAACTCAAAATTTTAAAAGTGCTTAGAATATAGAAAAGGTACTTTTTAAGGTACTTTTAAATGTTGGAGGTGTTGTGATCAAGTAAAGTGTAACATGGTGAGGCACCATAGAAAATGAATTATTTCTTTCTGTGATGAAAACCTGTATTTTCTTTGATTCACAGCATGATTCACCTTGGGATAGTCTGGGTTAATTCAAGTAAAGGTCAGGCACAAAAAACAAGACAAGAGTTTTGTTTTTGTGGGAAGTGAGGATTAACTGGGACTGGAAGAAACAGTCCATGACTTCAACAGATGTAACTTGGCATTCCCAAACTATCATTAAGCCACAATACCGTAATATTCTTAAAAGACCAACTAAAATCACATAAAGAAGTGAGGAAGCTTTGAAGTTCCCAAAACATTTTAGAGTGTCCTAATAAATATATTTATACAACTGTTGCTTTTGGCTTTTTTTGTTTTAATAAATCAGCACGGAGGGCTTCCGGAAATTTTTGTCTGAACTTGTCTTTGACACTTTCAGAGTCAAAACCAGTTTTGGCTGTTTTGCCAGGGCAGGGCTATGGTCACACAGAGACAAAGGAAGTATCACGCTCACAATAGAAGGCTTATGGTCTGCCAATTTGCTCTCCCCCGCCCCCGAAATGTTACATAAGAAAAACCACCTTAAGGCAAATATAGACTGGATTGTTTCAAATAACTATGGCTCTTCGTTGTGAGAGTTATATATTCAGTTAATTTATGAACCTCCTTACCCCTCGCTTGGCTCAGCCACTGAGATGAAATGTTTTTGTACACATTGCAACTGCTTGGAACGTTACCAACCCCCCCCCCCCTTTATAGCAGTGGTACAGAACCTCAGGCCCAGGGGCCAAATCCAGCCATCAAACGATCCGGAGAAGGCCATGCCCCTTTCCCCAATCACTCATCCCTCCATTCTCAAAGGCTGAAATACCTCTCCTAAGATTTTGTTACGGGCAAGAAGAACTTCCATCTATAATATGCTGGCATTTTTGGAGTTTTGGCCCTGCCTCTTTTGCCTTTGGCTCTGCCTGCAACTGGAAACTGGCCCTTGAGAGCTTCTCCAAATTGGAATTTGGCACTCAGGCTATAATGCGCCTCTCTCTGCGTTATAGAATCGATGCAGATATTGAACTGAATGTACATTACACCCAGCTCACCCTGGCTATGTCTCTATGGCTAGGGAAAGTGACAAATGAATGGGGTGTGTGAGTACTGTGTGTGTGTGTGTGTGTGTGTGTGTGTGCGTGCGTGTGCGAGAGAGAGAGAGAGAGAGAGAGAGAGGGAGGGAGGGAGAGAGGGAGGGAGGGAGGGAGAGAGGGTGGGGGAGGGAGAGAGGGGGGGAGGGAGAGAGGGGGGGAGGGAGAGAGGGAGGGTGGGGGAGGGAGAGAGGGAGGGAGGGAGGGAGGGTGGGGGAGGGAGAGAGGGAGGGAGGGTGAGAGAGCTTCCAGACAGAAGACTCTTGGAACTACCAATCAAAAGGCATTGTGCAGCTTCTTTACAGATTTTTGTGGTAAGAAAAGGATGGAAGAAGTGGGGGGAAAACATGGGAGCGGTACAAATGGAAGACATTGTCTGGACTCTCCATAATATTCGGGTTTGAAGCAAGGCGGTTGCACATTAAAAGCCTCATCTGGAAGAATGCTGAGACAGCAAGAGAGGTGGGTGGGGAGAATGTATAGAAGGTAATGTCTGGAAAAAAACAAAACACACACATCTGTGAATATTCATGGGTCTCTATTGTATAGGTGTTATTAACCCTCATGTATGTATATGTAAAACCTCATTAAAATATGGATTGGTAACTGTAAATATGAAATAACTGTAAATTCTAGGAACTTGCATTCTGTAACCCTACCCTTGCTCCTTGGGCAATCTGATTTTTGGCACTGTGACTCTTACAGTACTATCCATTACAGTACTACCAGATGTGATCTGTGCTTTGATGGTAGTTTGGGGACATCCTATTTAAAAAATCATGAGGATCCATGGCCTGGATCCATGTTTTTGCACTGTGGCAGTGCCAGGAAACAGCAGATACATGTTTTGTTTTGTTTTAATGGGCATGGATATGTATGACATGTGTCAAAACCACAAGGGTCTATGAGAGTCTATTATTCTGATCCATATTTTTTGAGAGAATCAATTGTTTTTATTTACTAAATCTCACTTTCACTTTCACCTGCATAAGATTTTTCCTGTTCTAGAACACATTTCCTTCCAGATTAATGTTAGGGTTATACAAACAAGTTTTATGCACAGCCATTATACACAAAGCAGGAGTAGGGGGTGACAGAGGGAAGATACCGATCTGGGAAAAGACAGATGCAGACTTCCCCAAATCGGGGCTGCAACAACTTCTAGTATTCCTGACAATCGTCCATGTTGGCCGGGGCTGATGGGAGATGGAGTCCACAACATCTGGAAGGCACCCGTTTGGAGAAAGCTGGCGTAACGTTTAGTTATCAAGATCAGAAAATAACAGGAAATGGGAGCGATTTCAATGAAATCACTTCGTTCTGTTTCTCCAGACCAAAATTACAGGCTGAGTATTTCTTGAGTTTCTTTTCCCCGGTCTTTCGTTTGGGGAGGAGGTGGGTCCAAGCATCAGAGCAGCAGCCAGAGTGATGCCGCGAGACAAGCCCACTCCCAGTTTCTTCGGTTTCGTTTCCTCGGATTTTGGCGGCGGAAGTGTGACTAGAAGCAAAACCAGAGTGCGGCAGAAAGGCTGCCTGCCACTCGCCCCGGGCTCCAGCAAGGTCAGCCTCTCTCCCCTTTCCTTCGGATGCTCTCAGATGTTAGCCCAGGGCAGGGCGGACAGGCCTCAGCCTTGTGAAATCTGCTTTGTTTTTACCAGAACGCGGAGATCCGCCACCCGGAGCCTCCTGCAGAAGGCAGACGCTTCCGAGGGAAGGATTCTGCGCGCCGGGTTTTGTCTCGAGCCCCAGAACTGAACTGAGCTCGCAGCCCTTCTACATGGAAACCCGCTCCTGGTTGCCCCAGGCGTTCTTCATTTCAGAGGTATAAGCTGGGGGGTGGGGGGGGAGCCCTGTTGTTGCTACTATTGTTAAACGGGGGGAGTGTGGCGGGGGGGGGGGAGAGAAATCCTGGCCGATCTGTTGCAAATCGCACACAGCTCTCCCAGCCGGTCCGAACCTACCACCTGCCCTGCCCCTCCCGGCCATCGGAGGTGGGCAATTTTCCAGACGCGTTCTCCTTGGGGTTCTAAAAAGAAAAGAAAAACCCAAAACCGAGGGGAGGGCGAACGAGAGCTCTGCGCCCCCCGTTTCCTCTTCTTACGGAAGAGACAACTCTATCGCTGTCCCGCTCTTCGAGGGAACAAGCTGAACTGCCGCAACGAGACGCCCCGGCAGATGATGGACCGGGGAGCGGGGCTGGGCGGCACCAGTCCTCTGGGTTCCCTGCTGCGTTGCCAGCCGAACGCCGCTTGATCGTGCTGGGCGTGGAGAAGGGAAGCCGGACGCAACAGCGCCCCCCGAAATGCCGTCATTGGGCTGGTTTGCATTTCGCACGTGATCGGGGCTTGGCAAGTGCGCCGCAGCTGCCTTCCCAGCACTTGACTGGCGCCTTCCGCCGAGGCTTTTATCATGCTGCTCTCCTGCCTCAGGGCCGAAACAGAGGTTTAAATCTGAGACTAGCAGCTCGGCCTTTCCCCCCACTTTCCATTTTACTCTAGAGTACGAGTCCCCTGGAATGCAAGGAGGTCCAATCAGTCCATCCTAAAGGAAATCAACCCTGAGTGCTCATTGGAAGGACAGACACTGAAGCTGGAGCTCAAATATTTTGGCCACCTAATGCGAAGAGAAAACTCTCTGGAAAAGACCCTGATGCTGGGAAAGACTGAAGGCAAAAGGAGAAGGGGACGGCAGAGGATGAGATGGCTAGGTAGCATCACCGATGCAATGCATATGAACCTGAGCACACTCCGGGAGAGAGCGGAGGACAGGAAGGCCTGGTGTGCTATGGTCCATGGGGTCACGAAGAGTCGGACACGACTGAACAACTGAACGACTGAACAACAGCAAGATGAAGGGGGCCCAGTCCGAACTTGCCCTCCTCCTCCAAATTTGGGATGCTTTTTGACTGCATGGCTCTTGGCACTACCAACCAAAGATGCCATCCAGCTATTTCGTCTCTTAGGGTGCAATCCTATCCACGTTTAGACAGAACTGCTGGGAATTGTAGGACTTTTTTCGGTCTAAACATACATAGGTTTGCTCCCTTAATGGCTTTTTTTCTAGTAAGAAAAGAAAAAAAGAGGAAGAAATTGTGGGAAAACATGGGAGGGTTACAAATGGAAGACAACGTTGTCTGAAACCCCCTCTTCCCCAATTCTGTGAACGAGGCACAATAAAAGCCTTGTCTGGAAACACCCTGGATGTGCTTTGGTACCAAGAACAGTTGAGATAGGAGCTGTCATATGGATGTTTGATAATTGCATTTTAGCTCTTCTTCTCTACTGCCTTTATCCTTTAATCCAGCAGTACACAGCTTCCATCCCTCCAGATGTTTTGGTGTACAATTCCTAGCAGCCCTAGCCAGCAGAGCCAATGGTGAGGGATGATGGGAGTTGTAGGCCAAAACATCTGGAGGGCCACAAGTTGCCCAACCCTGCTTTAATCTTTCTTCGGTTTATTAAACTGATACATGCCTGTTTAATTTCCAGCTGACAGTTATCTGCCTGTTTTGTAATCCAGACTCCTTCAAAGATCTCTTTTTCTTTGCTTTTAAGAGAATGCAATCTTATGTGGATCAGCTTTTCCCTCTCCGTTGTGCATAGGACAGAACTGGCTGTGTCACAGGAGGATCATAATCAAGAACTTCCCTGTTTCTTTTAAAATTTAATAGCAGTTGAGGTGGGGTGGGGAGGATCGGGTCAGGACTGCTGTGCCAGGGAGGAATGAAATACTTGCCCTCCCCAGTTTTCCCAATTGAAATTGACCCCACCCTAAAAGCTACTACATGTTTTCCCCCATGGGGTGAACATCAGCTTGGGGGGGGGGGATTTTAATTGGCTGAACTGCCCCTTTCTCAGCATCATAGCCTTAATCTGATTCTCTCTCTCTCTCTCACTCACACACACACACACACACACACCATATTATTATTAGCCTGAGAGAGCTCCCTCAGTTTTTCATGGTACAATAGAATTTGCAGCATTGCCATTTTATTGAAACTGGCTTAACTATTGGAGGATACGTTACAGACCACCAACAGATAAATACATTGAACAATGAACTTTATTTGTAAAGTCCTGGAATAACAAACTACATTATAATATCCTGCCATATATCTTTGTTCTCATAGCAAAGAGTTTGTATTATTTGTATATATATTATGGCTCGTCATAAGCTATAATTTTTCTACTTTTAATTAAAAGAAGAAGTGTGGGGTAGCCTGATCACAGATTTCCTGTGTCATGTCTAGGTTGGCCTTGAGTAATTGTAGCAACTTCTGAGGGAGACAGATAAGGGACTACAGGTGAGAAGATAGGAACCTGCCACCTAGTGGGCAAAGACTGAATTATTAACATTGACTTTAAAAAGGAGAGGACTCTGAAAGTTGTACTATTCGCAATAGGTGTGTTCTCTGCTTTATCTACAGGACCTAAAATTTGTGTGGTTTTTACATAGTTTGTAGTATTGGAAGTGATAAGTGTGGTCTAGGAAATCAGATAAATGGGGCTCCGAAGATATATTAATGCTGCAATCCCACTTACCTGGGAATAAGCCTTACTGAGCTCATTATTTCTGAGCAGACATGTGTATAGGAGCATGCTGGAGCAACTCCCCTATGAGGGAAGGTTACAACAGCTGGGATTGTTTAGCTTGGAAAAAAGGCGAGTAAGGGGAGACAAGATACAGGTGTACAGAATGATGCATGATATACAGTGGATAGGAGACATTTTTCTGTGCAATGGGAGTTGATGCTGGAACAGGAGAATGGAGGTCCAAATAAGTGCTTTCGTGTGAATCCCCCACCCCAATCCTCTTTGCACTCTTGACCTTAAAGTGGTGGGGATGCTCAAGTAAAAGTGTGAATTTTGGATGCTCTGATTTTGGCCTGCTGCTGGATAATGTGGGCTCAAAGGAATGTTTTCTGGTGGCGTTCTATGGATCAGAGACACCACCCTGTCCTTTGCCGCTTGTAATTCCTTGGCTCCACCTCTCATGACCCTTTGGCCCCGCCTCTGCCCCACCAGCTACAGTGGCCACCAGCTGCTACTGTTTAAATATTAAACATTGTGGGGTGAAAATCTTGTGTAGGTACTCATCTCTCTTGCATGCAGGTGGCATTTAAAGCACCATGCAGATGTTATACTTTCCCTCTCCTTAGTTAGAGGAATAACAACGGTGGGAAAAGCTTCCTTTGTGCCTCTGGTCATTCCAAACAATCTAAATACCATCCAAAACTTGCTTACGCCCTATAGCAGGGGTCAGAGGACCACATTGCCCCCCCAAGCCCCACCGCAGGCAGCACCCCTGCCCCACTGGATTGGCTGCTGAAATGTGATGATGCAGCAGGAGGAGGAACCCCTACCCCCTTCAAAATAGCCTCCTATTTTAAAGGAAAATGTTGTGGTTTGCCACTGAAATCCATGGTAGTTACAGAAAGGGGCTATTTTGGTGGCAAGCTGCAACTTTTTTCCTTTAAAATACAAAGCTATGTTGGAGCTCCGCCACCAGGCAGCAGCAGGCGCAACTAGGCCAGGGAGGCCGTATGCAGCCTGCAGACTACCCACCCCTGCCCCACAGATTCACCCAGCTACATCCCCAGCCCCGCTCCAACCCCTGTCAGTGCTGCTTTGAGTTGTTGTAATATCTTATTATTGCCATTGCTGATTTAGCAGTACTCTATATGGTTTCAGGATCAATAAAGAAAAGTTACACAGATCTAAATGTCCAAATCGCGTGCCTGGCGTGAGACTCCATCTGATAGACGCAGTCGGAAACTTGAGAGAAAAAACATTTTCTCTGTAGAGGAAGAGATGAATTTTCCATGGAAATCTGAGCAGCAAAGTGAGCCTAATGGTATATACCCAACACCAGTATGGGGAGAAACTAAACCTGTACCATCTTTTGCCGTGCCAAATGTATTTGTTCCAATGAAAAATGAAGGCTTTAATTTCCATCCATCAGCTACACAAAGGAAGGATATGAATTATCTGGAAGAACAAAAGCAACAAAATAAGGTAAGGAAGATCTCTTGTTATTGATATTAGGGGAAACTGTGACATGCCTCATGACCACTAAAATCCTGCATTTAGAGCCAAAGTTTCAGTCAATGTTGTGCATACTCAATGCTAAAGAAAATTAGAATTCTGTGCCCAGATAATCCAAATTCTGTGCCAAGAAAATGTGCTTTCTGCAACCTACATGAAATATGCAAATTACTCAGATTTGCATGCCATTTTGCATAATTCTGCATCTGCTAGCCCTCAGGCACAGCAAGAAGTTATGTATGACAGTTCACTCAGGCCTGTAACCTGTGGAATGCTGATTCAGGCCCCCACTCTGGCTTTGGAGATTTTACAGGAGTTGCCCACCAGCTATCAAGTATAGGTTCAAAGCCATGAGAGCTTGAGAGGGAATTTAGGGGCCAGATGAAAACACAAGGTTCTTGACCAGGGTAGCAGAAGAATGTATGAGGAGGGGGGAGCCCCAAGGTAATAACAGCCTGCTCTCCCAGAAAAGCAGTTCCCTTAAGCTAGAGGGAAGCCTTCCAGCCTGCTTGGTGTCTTGCCTCTTGTTACAAGGAGGCTGCTCTAAATACAACACTTCGAGAACAATGGAAAACTTACAGTTCTTTGATGTGTTTGGCCCAGAGCCAACTGGACCTTTTTCTTGAGCTCTGCTCTGGTCCAAGCTGCTCTTGGCCACTGGCACTCCATTGTACATTTTAACCCTTGAGTATAACCAACTCAGTGAAATGGTAAATAGCAATTGCCCTAAAGCAATTGCCACCCTCTTCATTTACAACCTTTACACTACAATTATCTCATTTCTGTGAACCGTTGGGAGCACTTCAGTAATCTTCTATAGTTACTATATTGTAGATCAGGGGTGGGGAACCTTTTTGAGCCTGAAGGCTGCATTTCCCTGTGAGCTAGTTCTTGGGGCCAAAGGCAAAAAAGGGCATTCATATGTGCACAGGCATTCACACAGGGGTACCCTCCTCCCTCCTCCCTCTCTCTCTCTCTCTCTCTCTCTCTCTCTCTCTCTTGTTGTGTCTAGCTCTCCTTTTCACTTCCCCCTTCTCTTCCCTTCCTTTCTCAATGATTGGGTTCACATGATCAGTGGGGGAAAAGAAACCACCATAGCTTCACCCCTTGTGCCCGCCATTTGCCTAATTACCCGCAACATGGTGCAGGTTATCGTGTCGTCGGAACCTGGCGTGGTGCATGGCAGGGGTAGCTTCTAAACCACCCTACAACCCCTACAACAAGCTGGGTTCAGACAACATGATAACTTGTGCTGCATTGCAGGTAATTAGGCAAATGGTGGGAAGACAAATGGCAGGGGCGGAGAATAAGCCATGGTGGCTTCTTTTCCCCTGCTGATCATGTGAACCCAGCTTTTCTCTGTCTGGGCCTGTTTGCACATCATGCTAAGCTATCATGGTTAATTAACTCCTAGAGCTTAGCAGTGCATGCGTGTGCCCATTTTGAATATTTAAACCATGACTGTGCCTTGTTACGTGGTGTGAACCCTGTGAGGGTTGGTTTTTGATGTGGTTAACAAACCACCCAGAACCCATGGGCTGTTTTAGGGTTGTAGGCGGTTTGTTAACCACTCCAACAACCTACCCTGGCCAGGTAGATCCTGAATATGCAACCTGGTGCCCAGGAGTCACGGTGATCGTGCAAACCTGGTCCCACTGTTGTTGTTTTTATTTATTATTTATTTCTATTTCTATACCGCCCAAGGTGGTTTATGTTGCATTTTGTGAACCACTTTCAATATTAACTTAGTTAGTAGAACAGCAGCATATGCACATTTTAAATAAATACAAATAAATGGTAGATATTGTTTTGTGAAGTGCTTTGAACACTAAAATGCTATATATATAATGTAGCTGTTACCATCATCATCCTCAGTTTCTCTATGCTCTGGATAAAAGGCTCCAGCTTACTTGAACAAACCAAATTTTCAGAAATGTGAATTAGTTTATTGACATTCTTATATGTGTTGAAATGTTTTACTTGGAACCAAAGAGAGACTAAAACTGAATGCAACTTTTGTTCTAATAGGAACTGGAAAACACTTTATACAACCAATATGAAGAGAAGATCCGTCCCTGTATTGACCTCATTGATTCTCTGAGAGCCCTCGGAGTGGAAAAGGACTTGGCGTTGCCAGCAATTGCTGTGATCGGAGACCAAAGCTCTGGGAAAAGCTCAGTTCTAGAAGCACTGTCTGGAGTTGCTCTTCCTAGGGGCAGCGGTGAGAATAGTCTCTCAGCTTTTCCTTTGTAAATCTATGAGATTTCACTGAACCACAGTGATATGATGGGGTCCTGCAAGTTTAGAGATTTGTACTTGGGTCAGAGTAAGGAAGCTGTGGTCCTCCAGATGATGTTGGACTCTAACTCACATTAGCCCCAGCCAGCACTGCCAATAATGAGAGATTATGGGAACTGGAGTCCAGCAATATCTGGAGGCCGACAGCTCCCTATTCTTGACAAGTGCTTCTTATGATAAGAGAGAGCCTGTAGGTGTTTTCGCTTTCTAATGCTGCCTGCATTGTTTTACCACCTCAAAGAATCTGTGGATGTACTTCAAAAGAAGCAATATTACCAATTAGATAAGATATTGGTAATTTGTGAGACACTAAATTGATTTTTTAAAACAAAAAATGAAACCCAACTTGCTGTAGTCTTAGCAGAAAAATGGTACTGTATGTCCCTAAGATTAAGCACCAACCCATTTTTAGAAAAAAAAATTATCTTCACATTGCCTTCAATGAGAGCTGCACACACTTGCGATAGTGCTTTGAGTATTCAGAAAGTCAATTTTGGGGATTTGTTTCACCCTTGAGTTTGATGCTCTCCCATCATAATCCATGGGAGGGTACCAGTTTTCTGCCATCTTCGGGAGGGTTTTGTTGATCTAAATATGTTGATCTCTTTATGAATAGGTATTGTCACCAGATGTCCCTTAGCACTCAAACTGAAAAAACTTCCTTCTGGTCATCAGTGGAAAGGGAAAATTAGTTATATGGGTAGACATATGGAACTTTCAAACCCTTCAGAGGTGGAAAAAGAAATAAAAAGAGGTGAGTGTTGTTGATCCCATTGTAATCGGGACAGCTAGACTGGTGGGGATGAAGGAGAGGGCCTTCTCTGTGGTGGCCACCACTCTGTGGAACTTCCTCCCTAAGGAACTCCAAGATGCCCCCTCTTTAATGAGCTTCCGCCGTGCATTAAAAATGTGGTTATTCAGGTAGGCATTTGGGGTGGGTTAGGGTATTTTTAGAAATATGGTGTTTTTATTGTAGAATTGTATTGTTTTAAACTGTTTTATTATATACTTTGTACATCACCCAGAGTGGCTGGGTGGCCGGCCAGATGGGCGATTAATAAATTTAATAAATAAATAATCAATCCAACTGATTTTTTCCCTTTTAATTCTTAATTTCCATCTGTTATAAACTATAGCACTTCTTCAACCAAATGATATTTATAGTCCCCAAACAATCAAATATGGCTAGAGTTGTGGGGATAGGGAGGGAGGGCAAATGCATAACTGGGATGAACTGAGCAATCTTACTTGACTTCAGTAGAGTTGTGCTGACCTGTGCCCACAGTTGATTTTTCTCAACCAGTGCGGTCCATTCTGCACTGATGATTATCTGATGCACTGGAGGAAAAAAATGAAAGCACCCAAGTACCTCCTTCCAGCAGTTCTTGCCATCACAGGACTTCAGTGTACACCTGGAGCTTCCCCATTCACTTTAGCAGAATGTACTGTTCGACATAAGGAAACAGAGCTGCTCCTTCTGTCCAAGAGGATGGGGAAGATCTCTCAGGCAGAAGCACCCTGTGCATGTCCAGGTACCCACAGGGATTTTGTTTGGGGAAGTACATCAGCAATAGCTTCAAATAACGGATTGGAAATGTGCAGCCCAGATTTTCATCTTTTCCAGCCTTCCTCAATCTGTGCCATCCAGATGTTTTGGCCTTCAACTCCCATCAGCCCCAGCCACCATGGCCATTGGCCAGGAATCCTGGGAGTTGTAGTCCAAAACATCAAGAGGGCACCGGGTTGAGGAAGGCTGTGTTAGGCAGGTCCTCCAGCACAGTACTTTTCAAACTCCTGGGAGCCCTTTCCACGTTGATCAGTTGATCAGAGGAATCCTTGCAGATCTGGAATCAGTTAATGTGGCAAAGGATTCTGGAACATTGTCTGGAGTGTTGGCCAGGCCCTTTGGCCCTTACAGTCTGTTTGTATGAATTGGGAGTGCACCCTAGAACTCATCCAATTTTTTCAGGGATGTTTTTTTCAGGGATGGCTGTCTGCTATTGCTAGTCTCCCCATTGAAGAACTCTTGATATATTTCTGAGAAACAGTTTGAACAACCACTGCACTAATGCATAATGTTACTGGTAGAATATGAAGAAGTTTAAACCCATGATAATAATGGGCATATATACGAGTCAGAGGCTTTTAAATCAAAGAGTTTGGTATTTCCCTAAAAACAGTACAGATAATGATTTGAACATACTTGAAATAATCCTGTGTCTAAAGCTAAGTGGATCTAGTCTGGCCAGTGCCTGGGTATGAGACTTCCTAACAATCTGATGTATGCCTTGAAGGAATTTTTTTGAGGAAGGGCTGGATGCAAATATAATTAATACATTTTCAACACTCTGTGTTAAATATATCTATATTAAGCTTTTGGTTCTTAATATGTAATTTGTTATAAGAAGGTATTGATTTTCCAAAGAGTTGTACATCTCCACATTTGGCACCCATGATAGTAAAGCAAAGGCTAGCAAGAGGTGCTTGCCGGTACTGTTATGTCTCTATATGAACTGTTGATGTTGAATATCTATACGTTGTTTTTGCAACTTTTTCTGGCATTCTTCTTTCTAGCTCAAAACCTAATGGCTGGTGAAGGAGTCGGCCTTAGCCATGAATTAATTAGCCTAGAAATTAGTTCTCCAAGGGTTCCAGACCTGACCCTGATTGATCTGCCAGGGATTGCAAGAGTGGCTATGGGTAATCAGCCGCAAGATATTGGAGATCAGGTAATGGGTTGATCATGTTTGGGGTCTGGCTGGGAAATCCATAAGTTTCAGCAGTGCTGATCCTATGAGCAAGATTTATACAATCTTCTGGCAAGATGTGGGTTCTTCTTGCATTCTGGAAGGTTGAACAATATGTTGTGTTCTGGCATGAGGTTTTCCAGCTACTTTGCCATCTTAGAAAGAATCCTGTTTCATGATTATCTTATCTTTATCCTGTTGCACCTCTGCCCTGTACTCACTGGTCCAGCCTCCAAACATCCTTTGCGAAGGGAAGCGGAAAGAAGGTACTGGAAAGATTTCAGCAGTTTGCTTGTAGAGTATCTGTGTCAGTTCTGGGGAAGGGTCTTTCCCTACTGGCACACCCAACCTTTTGGAGAAGGGTTAACTCTCCCCCACGTCCGCAAAAAAAATTGCGATAGGCTGCCATCTATCAGATTGAATCTCCCAACACATCCTAGGCTACGGTGTTCCATGGTCACCTCCTGGTTGGATTACTGCAATGTGTTATATGTGGAGCTACCCTTGAAGATGATTCAGAAGCTTCATTTAGTGCAGAATTCAACAGCTAGAATTCTGACTGGTTTAGCTAGGTGGAGCCATATTACACTAATTCTGGAAGAACTACATTGGCTGCCTATTTTTTTCTGGGCCCAATTCAAGATGCTAGTTAAAGCCCTAAACAGTTTGGGACTCAAATGCCTAAAGAAACACCTCCTCTCCTACCTGATGGTTGAGGTGCTCAGAGTAGCACTGGCAGGATAAGTGTATTACGTACATATGAAGGACAGGACCTTTCTGTGATGGTGCCCTGACTTTGGAATACCCTTCCTAAGGTAGTTTAACTGGTACCCACATTACAGTCTTTTCAGTGCCAGGTCAAGACATTGTGATTTGCCCAGGTAATTTAATCGCATCTAAAAGTCCCGACAGTTCAACTCTGCGAACCCTGGTTCCATGCTGATAATAGATGCTTATTGTCAAACTGTGAAATGTACAGGAGCTCTAGCAGCAGTTTTGTCTCACCTTGTCTTATCACAGATCAAAAAGCTGATTAAAAAATTCATTGATAAACAAGAGACAATCAATTTAGTGGTGGTTCCAAGTACTGTGGATATTGCCACAACAGAAGCATTGAAGATGGCTCAGGAGGTGGATCCAGAGGGAGACCGAACGCTTGGTAAGGAAAGCTGCCTTGGCTTTGATACTCTTGCGCTATTAAATATGCACATGAACTTTAGATCATAGAACACCATTACTGGGGGACGGGGGGTTAAAAGGCTTCTGACCGTTGTACTATTGTCTGGAGTCACTAGGGCAGTGTTCCCCAACCTGGTGCCCTCCAGATGTGTTGGGACTGCAATTCCCATAATTACAGGAATTGCAGTCCCATCACACCTGAAGGGTGCCAGGTTAAGGAATGCCGCCGTAGGGTTTCCTTACCAGAAGGCTTTCCAATATTTTATTTGTTTGCTTATTTGGATTTTTACTCTTCCCTGTCATGAGGACGTGATTATTTAAACCCAGGTGCGAGACATATAATAGAAGAGTGTGTGTGTGTATAATAGAAGTACAATGAAAAATAAACTAAGATAGATAATAGTTTTTTAAAACCTTTGCAATCACAAGTCCAATTCTCAAATCATACCAGTTTAGCCCCATTCCCTAAAAGTTAGCCCAGAAAAGCTTCAAATGTTTCTAAAAAATTCTCAGGCTTCTCTTTAGCTCTGCCTGTTAGACTACCCATCTGATATAAAGCTAGAGAGGATGCACATTTCTCTATTGTGTTTCAGCAAGAGACATAACAGAGAACCAAGTATAGCCTCACTGCCTTCTCACATATTGTTGTGGCTTAAAGTGCAATCCTATACATATCTATTCAGAAGGAAGTCCCATTGAGTTCAATGACACTTGGTCCCAGGTGAGTGGGAATAGTATTGTAGCTGTAAATCACTACCCTGTGAGAAGCTAAAGTAGAGCCAGGTGAAGACAGCATCTAAACACCTACTACTAGATTCAGAATAATTCCTTTTGTTGCCTATCACCAGAAAAAAATATTGTATGCATGATGTTTTAAAATCCCCCTCCCCCTAATCTTAGCTTAAAAAAAAAATTCCTTTGTTTCTTTCTGCGCTCTTTTAAAGCACATAGGCTCATCTGTATACTTCAGCTGTCAAGGTCTCTGAGCTCTTGGGCTATTGTAGGACATAAATCAAAATGAAACTTTTATCAGCTGAGGTTGTTTACTGATGAAAAAGAAGGAGCAAAGCAGAGAACGGGGAAGTCCCACAATCCCATTAAACCATACAATAAATAGTGCTGCTGTTTTGGGGAGCCTTGTTAGGAAAGTGGAGAAGCATATTCTTATATAGGGCTTTGGGAATCAAAATCAGGCCAAGAAGCCTATGAAACCCTTAAGAAGAACTGGAAACAAGATGCATGCTTTTTATTTTGAAATCTAATGATTTTATTTATTTGAAAAACTGACATTGACAAAGTAGGCCTCTTAGCTGTCTTGTCGTCTTGAAAGTCGACGTTCATACACTCAGAGGCCCTGTATGCTGCTTAGGATTCCAGGGCAATATGGAGCTCCTACAGGCACAACCTTGGTTCAAGGGCATAATATTCTGCCTCGTTCTGGTATGGGGAGGAAGCTCATTATTGATCCATAGAACCGATCCCAACCCTGGGTTTTGCAAATGCAGACTGCTAATTTCTATATATGTATACATTCTCATTTCTCAGGTTACCTTCACTGTTTCCTTTTTTATTCTGTTCTTTTCTAATCTTGTCTTGTCAAATTTCATGGTAGGGATCCTGACAAAGCCTGACCTGATGGACAAAGGAACTGAGGGGAGTATTCTAAACATAGTGAGAAACTTGGTCATCCCTCTGAAAAAGGGATATATGATTGTGAAATGCCGTGGGCAGCAAGACATCCAGTCCAACATGACCCTCACCACTGCGATCCAGAACGAGAAAGCATTTTTTGAGAATCATAAATATTTTAGGTACTCATACAATTAAGGATGCTATCTGTTTCCCATGTATTTTGCCAGTTTCTTATATGGTAGTGGCCTCTAGTCTTTTTTCCCCCTTATCATACAAGAGGCTCAATCATAACGATATCACACATTTGTCTCAGAAACTAAATAATAACACATTTCAGCATGTGCTTGATTTTACCATGGCCCTTTCAATCATTTGTTAAATTCCTGAAGTTGAAAACATGGAACATCATACTTTCACACTCAGGCGAAGTGTTCAAGTGTGGAGAGATACCTGTGGGGCATGACAGAGCTCCATTTTCCTGTCTCCAACCCAGTGAAATGCACAGTCAGCATGCCATGCTGACATCTCCCATACCCCCGTCTAGCCGTCTAGTTCAGACAAGAGGGATGCAAAGTCCAATCTTATGTTCCTTGAGAAAGTGGAGATGCAGGAAAGTGGAGGTTGGGTGGAGATGTAGGAGATGCACACAGGCCTCCCATTTCACTGACCAGCTTTCAACCTGGTGCTCTCCAGATGTTTTGGACTTCAACTCCCATCAGCCTCAGCCAGCATGGCCAATGGTCAGGACCGATGGTAGTTTTAGTCCAGAACATCTGGAGAGCACCAGCTTGGGGAAGGCTGTCATAGACTGACTGCCAGGTGTGATGCCTGCATGTACACTTGTACTTTGTGGTGGAAGGGGGATGGGGGAAGGAATCAGGAATCGCTGTGACGTGGGTGCGGAACCTCTTTCAGCCCAAGGGCCAAATTCCATTTTGAAGAAGCTCTCGGGGGGCCTGATTCCAGTGGTGGATAAGGCTGAAAGCAAAAGGGGCGGGGACAATAAACCAAAAATATCAGCATATTAAGCTTAAAGCTCTTAGAGCCAGTAACTAAGCTTGAAGAGAGGCGTTTCAGTCTTTTAGAATGGGGAAAAACTGCACAAAAGCTGGGAAACCTCCAAACGATCCATGGTTGGGGGAAATGGGGCGGGGCCATGGGAAGGGGCATGGCCTTCTGTGGAGCCCCCAGAGGGCCAGATTGTGACCCCCAGGGGGCTGAGGTTCTGCACCCCTGGCCCATGACATCCCATTGTGCCCACCTAGGGAAGGATCACACTTAATGCACATGAAATGTTAATGGCTCATATTTAAATAAATGAGGCTTTGTTTTCTGGAAAAAATAAAATGAAACACCCTGTATGGGTTTTTGTGAATCTTTCCCTTTGCCTTGAGAATTTGATTACAGGATTCAACTAGATCAAGTCTCAACTTTTCTGTTTTTGGACAGGGGCTTGTAAATCAAAAGCATTCATTTTCAGATTCCCTGTAGCACTACGTGAACATTTGCTACACTCTACCCCAGAGTCCTGCACGTGCGCCACCAGCGCACTTACAGAGCATATGCTCATGGGTCGCCTCATTCGTTTCAGAGTCGGCAGATCTTTGTGTGCAAGGGAATGGGCACACAGATTTGGTGTCATTGACCTGCACTGGACAGTCCTTCTGTAGAAAAAATGGACAACTCTGTCTTTACTTCAAATGTTACTTTAATATATTTTACTTGTTTCCTTATAGTATGCTCCTACAGGAGAAAAAAGCCACAATTCCCTTACTGGCTGAGAAACTTACCACTGAACTTGTGAGACACATTTACGTAAGTTAGCAAATACCTTTATATCATCAGTGCCTGACACCTTAAAAACAGCAACATCTGAAATATCAACCCCAAAGTCTTATTTTTTTCTCAGGACCAGGTGTTTTTTTTTTACAATTTATATAAATTGTTTTCTTTTTTAGAAATCTTTGCCTACATTAGAAGAGCAAATAAGCTTTCAGCTTCAAAAAGCAAGCGATGAGATACGGAGATTCGGCAAAGGCATGCCAAAAACGAATGGCGAGAGGCTGTATTTTTTAACTGATGTAAGTACCTTAATGAGTGTCCATGTGCGCGCGTGCTAAACCTTTCTAGACTTAATAGGTCATATCTTTTATTTGGCCAATATCTGTTGACATAGGAATGTGTGAGCTTTGGACACGCGCAGAATTTTTAATAAACACAAAATGTCTATCACAAGCATGTTTGGTTGCAAATCAAAGATGTGTTGCAGCATTTCTGAGCTACTGCATTCTGTGTACACCTGATTTAGCTGCCTCTCCATTCTGCCTACTGGAAAGCTCTGTGTAGCAAGAACTTTCAGTATGAGGAGAAGACTCTTAATGCCAGCAGGAATTGACTTGATAAAAGTTTGGCAGCATTTCTACAGCCGCTCAGTTGAGAGTAAGCCCCATTGAACTCAGTGGAACTACTGCTTTCATGTATTTATTTACACGATTTTAATGTCAATTTTCAGAACTAAAAAGTTATCTCAAAGCAGTTTACAATCAGCAAATGAAGGCAAAGGAAAGAATGTGATTCAAACCTAACCGCTTCTCTCAGAAGCTGCCACCCCACCCGCCAACAGCCTGAGATGGGGGAGTTCCCAGGCCTGCTTAGCCTCCTTGGCTTTGAGAAGTCAGCGACCAAACCAGTTCCTTTGATTCCCAGAGCCAAAACCAATTAGTAGTGCCGACCGCAGAATAACACTGGACTTAGCACTGACCCAAATTGGAAAGAATGCACAGCTTTAAGATGTAGATAGTTTATAAGAGAGAAAGAGGAATTGGAAGTTATAATGCCAAATTGGTTACAGATTATACAAATATATAAGATAGTTGGAAACCCAGTACAGATAAAACACAAAAACAATCCTAGGTTTATGAGAAAGCCACACCAGACGTAACACCTCTTTCCTTTGGAACAAGACAAGAACAAAGGAGCAAAGCCAGCCTCCCCAACTATATACCCTGACTATGCCAGTCCCTGGTGCTCCCCCGTCCCCTTCGGAAAGAAGTATTGAAGGGAAAGATGACACTTTTTTTTACACAGGCCCAGCTTTACTCCCAAAGAGTTAGGCATTTTATGACCTTGAGACCAGAGATGCTGGAGACAGGCTATCTGAAAGAAGCTAGATCTGTACTCCCTTTAGGTGGAGTGAAATGCCTACATGCCTTCTCCCCCCATCCTGGGGGAGTGGGCCATCATAGTGCTAAGCAGCTCCAAAAAGAGGTGGCAGAAAATTGAGGCCTACTAAAAAATGGAGCTACTCTGGTTCTTTACGATACCATAAAATTGCCAATATTAAAACCAAAAACAATCAGAAATACTATAAAACAAGAACAACAGTTATACCAACCCTGCACCAAAAGTGGATTGAGAAAAGAATGTTTTTAGGGACCACCTGGAGGAAAACAAAGAGGGGGCCAAGCATATCCCTTTAAGGAGCAGACAGGGATAAGATTGCACTATTAGAGCAGTATCCAATGCTGCCTCTGCACCAGCAGGACACACCACCAGCACAACACTGCTAACTTCCTGTTGCACTAGCGGTGGGACCTGCTGGGGCAACAGAATGAACAGAGGTGTAGCAGCAGTATTGGATACTGCCCTTAGTCTCTTACCTATTTTTAATTATTTTCTGGGATCAGCAATGTCATAAACTGTATATACTCAACTAATCTTAGATATGTGAAGTTGTTTTTAATGTGGGTCCGATATTGCTTTTCTCATTGTGTACTTTAGTGCTATTCAGGCGTTCATACAGAGCGTGTGAACAGGGGCTGCATGTGCAAGCCCATCCCCCATGTCCCTGCCCCATATAGAGACCTTAGTACACTTAGGGTGCAATCCTATGCATGTTTAGACAGCAAAAAAAGTCATACAATTCCCAGCATGCCCCAGCTAGTATAGCTGGCTGAGACATGCTGGGAATTCTAAGACTTTTTTGCTATCTAAACATTCATAGGATTGTGCCCTTAAGTACAAAAGTCTGAAGTGAGATTCTAAGCACCTTCTCCCAAATGCACGTAGAATCTTGCTTCAGACACACAAAGGTCTCTATTTGGGATGGAGACACTGGGAGTGGGGCTTGTGTATTCAGCCCCACAGCCCCATTCACATGTTCTCTGTGCTTGAATTAGGGCCCTTGGTGTTGGACGTTTTGTAACAAATACTCAGTACAAGCTCGGTACGAAATACTGAATATAAAAGAACTGCTCATTTTGACAGTATTCAGACACTTGATTGGGTGGAGTGTGTGAAGGACTGCTTGAGGAATTCACCAGTCAGTTTGCTTGATCATTGTGACTCTATGGTCTAGTTCTCTGAGTGGAATTTGAGATCAGAAATGCGGGGGGTGGGGGGGATGATTTACTTAAACTTGCTAGCATTGCAACAAAAGCAGCTACTCATAATCATCACAATTATCTTGTTCAGAATTTAAACACACACATTAGTTTGTCTTTATCTCTTTTTAAATTATCTTTGTAGAAAATCCAGGTGTTTAATGAAGCTATTACGAGTGTAGTGCAAGGAGAAGAAAAATTGTCTGAAAACGATACCAGGCTGTGCACCAAAATTCGTAAAGAATTTAATAAATGGGGCCAAATAATTGCTGATTATGGCAAGAAGAGTAAGTACAGAGCAGTTCATGTTTAGAATAGCTCCGTGAATTCCTATTTTGAGACTGTTACAACTCCATTCTACATTGACAGACTTCAGAATTAAGAACTTTTTTTAAAAGGACATGCAATAAATGTATGGAGAACAGTGAGTACTGTACAAAGAACCATTTAAGTTTATTCTTGCCTGGAGATCTAACCAGCCTTATATGGAAGAGGTGAAGGAACTTGCAGGCCATGGTTAGGTTAAAGCAAGACATATCCTAAGATTTCAGATAATTATACAAAAATCTCCTGAGATAAAACAACAATGGAGGATCTGCTCCCTTTGATACTATAAATATCAGCTGCAAGGCTTGTTCACTCCTGTCTGTATTGAAACCAGGGCTGGGCAGCGCTTGCGCTGTGCAAGCCCCAGCTGTATCCCCTGCAGCCCATGGGTGCTATGGCCACTCTCCCCCCTGCCCCAATTCCCTTGTTCGCACCTCACCTACTGTACCTTTTTCCTCTGGGGTCTAAAACAGAGATTTTGCTGCTCCGGCCTGCTGAACTCTATGGTTTCTCTTTGAAGAATAACATTACTGAAGGGGAAACCACAATAGTATGGAGAGCCAGAGCATCTTTTGCCCCTCTAGCCTGCTGTATGCCATGGTTTCTCTCAAGGAGAGGTGAGGTGGCGACTCCAGCCTGCAGAACCCTGTGGTTTGTCTCTCAATGCCCTTCAGAGAGAAACTCCAGTTTGATAGACTAGAGTAGCCACCACCACTCCTCTACTACAAGGAGAGGGAAAGTGTTCCCCGCCCTAAGAGGGTGGGTTTAAGATCCTGAGTGGAGGTAAGTGGGTAGTCTGTTTGTGAGTGGGGAAGTCCATGTATAAGTGTGGAGAGTGTGTTCGTGTGTGTGAGAGAGATTAAGTGAGGGGAAGGCTGTGTGCGTGTGTGTTTATTTGCATGTGGGGCTTTAAGCGTGCTACCTTGCCACCAGGGTGTGTGAGGGTGGGTGGCCCCTGGTCACCCACCCAATACCTCATGTGGCCCTTGGGGCCGTACAAGTTGCCTGGCCCTGATTTAAATTCACAAATCCCTTGGGACTCATAAAACAGGAAGACAACTCATGTTGTATTTTGAACCTGCATTGGCCCCAATCAAAGGTATTATTGGCACTGGTTTTTGTTATGCTGGATCAATGTTTTTCATCCAGCAGGTCCAGACAAGTTTATTTTTTCAGTAAGTCCTAGCTTACTTCATATGGCCTGCATATCATTCACTGGGTTTCCTGGAGGGGTTCATCATAGTGTGCCTTTTTTCCCCTTCCCTGTTTTTCTTTTTGTTGCTACCAGGGCAAATGGCTGCCTTGGGGAACAGTCATTGAGTAAATGGTGCAGGGGAAAAGATCTTTCTCTCTGTTTTCCACAGTCCCAATGAGGATCAGTTCCCCTGCCCCCACCCTCCACCCCAAGCTGTTATTTAAAAGAAATTATTGCAGTATGTGAAGTACTGCTAAAGTGACCTAGTAATTCATGTCACTTAACAAGAATGCTTGTGATGCTACTCTGAATTTTATTTATTTTTTATTTTATGCGTTTACATACCACCCTTCAGTCAGTAAATTCCCAAATTTGAATTTAGGCTGCAATCTTAACCACACTTACCTGAGGGCAGGCCCCAATGAACTCAATGGGAACTTACTTCTGAGTAGGCATGCATAAGATTGCAATGTTACTGTGTTTGTCATAATTCCATGTGACAGTGGGTTTGCTTTTATTTATTCTGCAGTTCAAAAGTCTCTACAACCTGAAGAGTGGAAATTTGAACATCAGTATCGTGGCCGAGAGCTTCCTGGGTTCATCAATTACAAAACATTTGAGAGTATTATGAGGAAGCATATTGTGGAACTTGAAATGCCCGCTGTTGAAATGCTGAGTAAAGTCACAGGCAAGTCCATTTATTTAACAGGTTTCGTGCTAATGGAGGAAATGTTATATTTGAGCCTGATACGTCCTGCATTTATGTTTCATGCTTTGACAATGAGTACTTAAATATCAAGGACTATGGGAAGAATGAATGGAATTGCTGCTAGTTTGGGGTGCAGCCTTTTTGGCAACAAATGTATTGGAAAAACAAGACTTTATTTTCTCTCTCTGATTCTGATTATTATTTGTGCTCCCCTCAGAAATAGTGCGTCAATCTTTTATGGAAGTCGCTAAAGATCATTTTGAAGGTTTCCCCCATCTTCATATACAAGCTAAGGTAAGAACAGATTCTTTGATGAAAAAAAAACACTTATGTGCTCGACGCTTGCCCTTCCTGGCTTATAAAAGCAGGCGGGGGCTGGGGGCAGGCAGTGGCTGAATGGGTGAGAGCAATGGAGAATGCCTGTTTACAGCAAGGTGTGATTCCATCTTAGCTAAAGGAGATGATAGTAAGACCTTTGTGTGTGTGTTTTAAAAAAGCCTCACCCAGAACCCCTCTGTGTTGGATAATTTCCAGCTGGTCTCCAGTGTTCCATTCTTGGGCAAGGTGCCGGAGCATATGGTGGCTTCTCAGCTCCAGGGATTTCTGGATGAGACGGGTTATCTAGATGCATTGCAATCTGGCCTCGGGCCTGATTGTGATACAGAGACTGCTTGGTCATGCACGACCACTTCTTTTTGTTGAATTATTTGACAATGGTTAGATTCACTGACAGATCTGAGAGGGGGAGCTCAGACAAGACTGTCTTCTCCCTGAACTTTGGAAGGGCCTCCCCAGGACAGTTTGTTTTTATTCATTCATTCGATTTGAACCGCAACTTTCTACCAAAAAATGGCACTCACTGCTTACCATGGTTAGATGGGACTAACAGCATGTTTTTACTTGGGAAAAAAGGCAGCTATAGAGCCCTGATCAAAGAATGTGCTCCTGACCCAGATAGAGCCCCACACCAGATTCCTGTTGAAAAATGTCCCCATCTGGTTAGTATACTGAGGACTGTAGCCTTCACACATTTTCCAGTAACCCAGGACGAGCTGGCCCAGGTTGCCTTTTTTTTTTTTTTAACTTCATTATGGAGATAGAGGAAGGTGGTATTTGTCAAAATCTCATCTAAGTAGGACTGTCTATCAGCAAATGTTTAATCTCCTGCCAAGCCACTTACAGATATTTTTCAGAACCTCTTAAGAGGAAGAAAGAGGGAGGTCTCAGAGACAGAGTTGTGTAGAGCCTACAGGTCTGCAACTGCTGTATGCAAGTTCAGAATTTGGAGTTGGATCCAGCATCCTGAGAAATCTCTGCTTCCTTTTCAGTCTAGCTTTAGTGGTTTTGGAGATGGATGGTCAGTGTGTAATAAAATCTCCCAAGTCGGAAGAGAGGCTGAAGAAAGACTTCTTGGGTGCTTTGCAAGTGCTTTGGTGCCTTGCAGCTAGCATAAGCAAAAATAAAGTACATACAAAGGCAGAGTCATGCAAAGAAGCAGAATTGTGTAGTTCAACCTTGTAAATTAGACCACAAATGTTACTAGCCTCCCAAAACATTTAGTAGCCTCCTAAGAGGCTAGTCACCTGGCCTTCATTCCCATCCTGGAAAAGTACGTCAGTGCTTTTCCAGCTGCACTGGCTGCCAGTCCATTTCCGGGCCCGATTCAAAGTGTTGGTATTAACATTCAAAGCCCTTAATGGCTTGGGGCCAGGTTATCTGAAGGATCGCCTCCTCTCATAGGTGCCTGCCCGGACCTTAAGATCATCTTCAGAGGCCCTTCTCCATGAACCAGCAATGTGATGTGGCTGCAAAAAAGGCAAATGCCATTTTGGGCTGCATTAATAGAAGCATAGCTTCCAAATCCCGGGAAGTACTAGTTCCCCTCTACTCAGCGCTGGTTAGGCCTCATCTGGAGTACTGTGTCCAGTTCTGGGCACCACACTTTAAGAAGGATGCAGACAAGCTGGAGAGGGTTCACAGGAGGGCAACAGAGATGATCAGGGGACTGGAAACAAAGCCCTATGAAGAGAGACTGAAAGAACTGGGCATGTTTAGCCTTGAGAAGAGAAGACTGAGGAGAGATATGATAGCGTTCATGAAGTACTTGAAAGGTTGTCACAGAGAGGAAGGCCAGGATCTCTTCTCGATCATCCCAGAGTGCAGGACACGGAATAATGGGCTCAAGTGACAGGAAGCCAGATTCCAGCTGAACATCAGGAAAAACGTCCTGCCTGTTAGAGCAATACGACAATGGAACCAATGACCTAGGGAGGTAGTGGGCTCTCCCACACTGGAGGCCTTCAAGATGAGGCTGGACAGCCGTCTGTCAAGGATGCTCTGACTTGGATTCCTGCATTGAGCAGGGGGTTGGACTCGATGGCCTTGTAGGCCCCTTCCAACCCTACTACTCTATGATTCTATGATCCCCTGCTAAAGGAAGTGAGGCGGGTGGCTACTAGGAGGAGGGCTTTTTCTGCTGTGGCATCTCGGCTGTGGAATGATCTCCTTAGTGAGGTTTGCCTGGCACCTACATTGTATTCTTTCCAACGCTAGGTGAAGACCTTTTTATTTTCCGTGGCATTGTAGCATTTTAGCTCTTTCGACTTTTAGCTTTGCTGTTTTAAATCTGTATTTTAAATCCCTGCACTGCTGCTAGGTTTTATTCTGGTTTTATTCTGGTTGTATTGTTTACTGTGGTTTTAATGTTTTATATATTTTGTATTGTTTTATTATGTGCTGTTTGGTTTTAATTTTTGTGAACCGCCCAGAGAGCTTCGGCTATTGGGCGGTACAGAAATGAAATAAATAAAAATAAAATAAATAAATACATCCTGGTTGCAGAGGAAGGGAAGACCCTCCAAAGCCACCATGGAAATGCAGACTGCTAGCCTTCTAGCAGGCTAGTAAAAACTAAAAAAAGCCTCCTATCAAGTGGACTAGGGGAGGGGCAATGGAGCAGCCTGGTTGCTTTCATGCTGGCCATGGAGGAAGGAGTAATTTTTCTCTACCACTAGCACTAAAGCCAAGTGCACTAGCAGGGGAGGGACACAGAGATCTGCCCCCTGTTCCACCAGCATATTCAGTCACCTACATGAAATGCTTAGCCACCTATGGCTATCAGGTGAGTTGTTATTTATTTATTTATTTATTAAATTTCTTAATCGCCCATCTGGCTGGTCACCTGGCCACTCTGGGCAATGTACAATAATACAACAGTTTAAAACAATAAAATTTCACATTAAAACATCATGTCTAAAAATACCCTAACCCACCCCAAATGCCTGCCTGAACAACCACATTTTTAATTCATGGCGGAAGCTCATTAAAGAGGGGGCATCTTAGAGTTCCATAGGGAGGGAGTTCCACAGAGTGGGGGCCACACAGAGAAGGCCCTCTCCCTCGTTCTCACCAGCCTAGCTGTCCTGGCTGATGGGACAGAGAGAAGGCCATCCGAGTCTGATCTTGTTAAGCGGCCTGTCTGGTGTTGCTGGAGGCGCTCATTGAGATAGGCTGGGTCAGAACCATATAGAGTTTTAAAGGTCAAAACCAACACCTTGAATTTGGCCTGGAAAAGCAACTCCTTCAGCACTGGAGTAATGTGATCTTGCTGGCGGCTGCCTTTAATCAAGTGAGCCACTGTGTTCTGCACCAACTGCAGCTTCCAAACCATCTTCAAGGGTAACCGAACATAGAGTGCATTACAGTAGTCTAGATGAGAGGAGACCAGGGCATGTACTACCGATGGGAGCAGATGGTTGGGAAGGGAGGGGCACAGCTGCCGTATCAGATGGAGTTGATACAGCACTGTCCGGCTCACAGCTGACACCTGAGCCTCCATGGACAGCTGGGAGTCTAAAATGACCCCCAGGCTGTGGACCTGGTCTTTCAAGGGTAGCTGTACCCCATTCAACACCAGGTCAACATCCCCCCAACCTCCTCTTGTCTCCCACCAAAGTACCTCGGTCTTGTCAGGGTTCAGCTTCAGCTTTTTCCTCCCCATCCAGCCACTCACCATCTCCAGACATTTGGAGAGGGATTCTACGGCCAACATTGGTGAAGATTCGAATGAAAGGTAGAGCTGCGTGTCATCCATATATTGATAGGGGTCAATGCTCCTTCCTTGTTCTCCTCAACCTCTCAGCGGCTTTTGATACCATTGACCACGGTATCCTCCTGGACCGCCTGGAGGGGTTGGGCATTGGAGACACCGTATTGCGGTGGTTCTGGTCCTTCCTCTCCAGCAGGTACCAGAGGGTAGCACTGGGAGAGGAGGTTTCGGACCCATGACCACTCACTTGTGGAGTGCCACAGGGTTCCATCCTCTCTCCGATGCTATTTAACATCTATGTGAAGCCGCTGGGGGCTATCATCAGGAGGTTTGGGGTGCGGTGTCATCAATATGCGGATGACACGCAGCTCTACCTCTCATTCAAATCTTCACCAATGTTGGCCGTAGAATCCCTGTCCAAATGTCTGGAGACAGTGAGTGGCTGGATGGGGAGGAATAAGCTGAAGCTGAACCCTGACAAGACCGAGATACTTTTGGTGGGAGACAAGAGGAGGCTGGGGGATGTTGACCTGGTGTTGAATGGGGTACGGCTACCCTTGAAAGACCAGGTCCGCAGCCTGGGGGTCATTTTGAACTCCCAGCTGTCCATGGAGGCTCAGGTGCCAGCTCTGAGCCGGACAGCGCTGTATCAACTCCATCTGATACAGCGGCTGCGCCCCTTCCTTCCTGACCATTTGCTCCCATCAATAGTACATGCCCTGCTCTCCTTTCGTTTAGACTACTGTAATGGGCTGTACGTGGGGTTACCCTTGAAGACGGTTCGGAAACTGCAGCTGGTACAGAACGCGGTGGCTCACCTGATTAAAGGCAGCTGCTGGCGAGATCACATCACTCCAGTGCTGAAGGAGTTGCACTGGTTACCAGTTGTTTTCCGGGCCAAATTCAAGGTGTTGGTTTTGACCTTTAAAACCCTATATGGTTCTGGCCCAGCCTATCTTAAGGAGCGCCTCCAGCAACACCAGACTTAACAAGATCAGCCTCGGATGGCCTTCTCTCTGTCCCATCAGCCAGGACAGCTAGACTGGTGGGGACGAGGGAGAGGGCCTTTTCTGTGGTGGCCCCCACTCTGTGGAACTCCCTCCCTAGGGAACTCCGTCATGCCCCCTCCTTAATGAGCTTCCATTGTGTATCAAAAACGTGGTTGTTCAGGCAGGCATTTGGGGTGGGTTAGGGTATTTTAGAAAAAGTTTTTATTGTAGAATTTTATTGTTTTAAACTCTTTTATTGTATGCTGTACATCGCCCAGAGTGGCTGGGTGACCAGCCAGATGGGCGAATAATAAATTTAATAAATAAAAAATAAAAAAATGACACCACACCACAAACCTCCTGATGATAGCCCCCAGCATCTTCACATAGATGTTAAATAGCATCAGGGAGAGGATGGAACCCTGTGGCACCCCACTACGAAAACTGAGTGGCCATGGGTCCGAAACCTCCTCTCCCAGTGCTACCCTCTGGGACAAGACGGGTTCTGCTGCACAGGACCCTGGGGTACCAGGTGGAGGACCAAGGGGGAAGGAAGGGAAAACACACTGCAGCAAGCCTGATCGTCTGTCAGGTGCATAAACTACACACTGTGGGCTGTTCGTGGAACAATCCACACTACCTACCTTGTCATCTAGGATGGGTTGTGCGAACCCGCCCTGGATGTGATAAGAAAGGGAGTTCTGGAAGTGTCAAGGTGAGAATACTTGCAGGGGGGTTGTGTCAAATATCTCTGAATGGAGTGGTCAGACGTGATCCTGACTACTATTTTCGTCTATCATAGAACAAAATTGAAAGTATTAAAGAGGACCATGTAGAGAAAGCTGAAGCTATAATCAGAATCCAGTTTTCAATGGAACAGATCTTGTTCTGCCAGGACAGTGTCTACAGGATACACCTAAGTGATGTAAAGGTCAAAAATGAAAAAGGAAAACATCTAGACTCCACAGTCCCTGGCTCCTTGAATGCACGAATTCCTCTCCATGCCGTTGGCATCAATCTTGGAACCACTCCTGCTGAAGACAACACTTCAATGACAGAAATAGGTTATCATCTGAAGACATACTTCAATGTGAGTTAGTAATCTCTGTTCCCTTTCAAAGCTTGTAGCCTGAGGGGCACTGAAAATAGGACTTTTTACACACACACCCCAGATCTATGTTCTCCCATATTCACTGGCATAGGTGAAGACAATTCATGCTGTAACGTCTAATTTTACTCTGTGTGTGTGTGTGCACTGGGAACCAGCTGTTTGCTAATACTTAATACAAATTACTAAATTTAGAAGAGAGGGCAATTCAAACATTAATCATAGTATAATCTTTTAGCCAGCTTGACTAACTGAGGAATGCTGGGAATTGCAGGACTTTTTTGTTTCTAAGCATGCATAGGAGTGCATCCTTAATGGAGTATAGGTACAGAGGGAGGAAAGTTGAGAGTCAGGACTTGAATGGCATCACCACTCAAATACAGTACTTAACTTCCATGATTAACAATACAGTTGTATTAGGCATGCACAAAACCTTATATTTAACAAATATTTCTGCCTTCACAGACACTGACATAATATGTTTCGAACAATATTTGTAGATACACTATTTTTGTAATTCCCAGAGATTGTGTCACATAGGCTTAGCTGTGTATTTTTCCCTAATTAGCATGGAGACCAACTATTATGCATGGATGTGGTCTAGTTACTTCCCCACTTGAAGCACAGCTAGTTGTATCATATTAGACCAGACTATTTATTTATACCTTTTTCCCCTGTGGATTCAGAAACTTCGCACATTTAACAGCAACAGCAAATAAGTAAAAATAAATTCAGAAGTGTAAAATTATGACTCTTCAGTACATCCCTAAGCCCTATTGCGCTGTGATACAATAAGAGAGCAATGCTATAGTCCCTGGGCAAGTATCCCAAGAACCATAGGATGACTCAGATTCCCCCAGCAAGGGCGGAGGCAATGCTCCAACACTGGAAGGGGGAGTTGGAGATCTGACACCACTCTCTCGCAGCCAGTGCAGAGAAAACCATGCTGGCTGCCTCTCCCAGGTTGGAAAATCGACCTTGGAGAGGGAAAAGGGGGGTGTTCTGGTGGCCAGGCAGGGGAGGAGTCTAGAGAGACCAGGATACAATTTATCTTGAGCCTCCTTCCCTCCCGCTCTGAAGTGCCCTTACTAGGCAGGCTGAAAAGCCTGTCTGGTGAAAAAAGCAAAGATTGGAAGACAGAGAGGAAAAGATCCCCTCCACCGCTCCTCCCATGCTGCTGGCTTCAGCCCAGCAGGGCATAGGAACCTCAGAAGCGTCCAAGCAGCAGCTACCAATCTACAGCAGGGATGAGCAGGCTTCAGGTTTGCAGGCTTTACTTTGTTTTTTTTATGAGAACCCTAAGATCCACCAGCCAGAGCTTGGTGCAAAAGACATAGAATTAAAGAATTTTGAAGAATTACAGGAATTTGTTTTGAGTCCCAGAACTGAACTGAGCTCACAGCCTTTCCACACAAGAATCTTCTCCTAGTTACCCCAAGCTTTTTTCATTTCAGCGGTATAAGTTAGGGTGGGGGTGAACGCCATTTTGTTGCTGCTGTTGTTAAACCATTGGGAGTCAGAAATCCTTGCTCACAAAGAAATTCTTGCTCACAAATCACGAAGATCTACCAGTACATCCATATCTGCCATTTATGGACCACTGATCTGTAGTACGCTTTAGTGTTTTAGCATTACGGTTGAAGCAACTAACCTCCATTCTAATCCCACTTACTAATGACCAATAAGGGGGTCTAAGTAAGAAAGCACACACTCCTGATAGGATTCCTCTAAGATGTCTTAAGTTTTTTTTTTAATGGAAAGACTTGTGCAAGAGAGCTAAGGAAGTTCTTTCCGGGATGGACTAATCTATTTTTCATTTTTGGAAATAGAAAGGAATTTTCCCTCAGGTCAGATTGTCTAGTCCTGCCCTCCAGATGTGACCCATCTTGGCACCAGGTTGGGGACAAGTGAACTAGACACACAGAGAACTAGGGGGTGGAGGTTGCCTTTTTTCTGTGAGCCACCCACGTTATCCTACCAGACCATTTGCTTGAATTGTATGGGACACATATTATATACCATACATGCAAGGTCTCAGTTAGGCAGGCAAATTCTGATAGGCTCACTTGGTCCTTGGATTGGGATGGATCTTTTTCTTGTCACAGACTGTGTTCTGCTCAGTACTGGAAAATCTCCCAGCACAGGTCCACATTGCTCTTTTTTTCTCGCAGGCATTGTTTCCCCTCCACTTCCAGTGCCCGCATAATGCCCCACTGCAGCAAGCCCATGATGTTGCTCTTTGCACCTTGGGCTCCTCCCCCCTGACAGCTAATTGGCTGATTGCTCCTGTGTTCTCCTCCTCCCCTTCATCCACCTTACAGCTGACAAACAGCAAATCTCCTGACTTCCTACCCCCATAGCTGCCTCCAGTAGCCCAGATCACAGCAGCTGGTCCACCACCAAAGCAAAGAAGATGGTAAACCTAGAGAGCCGCTGCAGAGAGTGAGCAGCTACTGTAAAAGGGGCGTGGGGGGGGGGGCGGAAAGCTGCACTTGAGGTGATTGGGAGCCACCAGTGCCCCTCAGGCCTTGAACACTGACATAGACATTGCTAATTCCATTGTGTGATCTTCATTTCAGAGTGCAGGCAACCGTCTCTCATGTCAAATTCCTCTGATAATTCAGTTCTGTGTCCTCAAGAAATATGGAGATAATCTGCAAAATGAAATGCTGCAACTACTGCAAGACAAAGAGAAGCTGGAAATGTTGCTTCAGGAGCGCGGAGATGCTGCTGAACAGAGGCAGTTGCTAAGTGACCGCATTCATCGTCTGTCTGAAGCTCGGACCCAATTAGCAAAATTTCCTAATTAAAAAAGATGATGTATTGCTGAGCTCCATTTCTGAAAACCTAGTTGGCTAGGCAGTTATCACTAGACAGATTGCATTGCGCTGTTTAAAAATACACTGTTTTAATCACTTGCAATTCTTTCCTAGCTGAGCATTTCTGAGCATTTCCCAGCCTTCCCCAGCTTGGCCTACAAAAATACAAAAGGCCCCTTAGTGGCCTGTTGCACCTTCTTTGCTAAGCACCTCAAGAAAAAACTTGCTCACGTTCATCTTGGTTTAACAATTTCTAGTTTGGACTGCTAAACTAGTGGAGTTTGCAGACACTGCTTTGTCCTTGGCCAGGGTGTAGTCTGGTCCAGGTTCATGGGATGATTTTCAATTGTGGTGGTGTGAATATGGAAAAGGGGCTTGGCGGGATACACTGACCCACCTGTTTGCTCAGCACAGAGTGCCTTATTACTGTCATTCATATCCTGGTAAACTCTAGATTTCTATAATACATTCTACTTCAGTTCATTGAGAATATAGCTGTGAAGGGGGACTAGCCTTAGATAATCCATCCCCATAGAGGTGGAACAATTTCACAATCCATTTCTAAGCACAATTTGAAGCGTGCTAGTGGTTACCTTTAAAACCTTATACCGCCTTCCCGAAGATGGTGCCCTGCAGCTATTTTGGATTACAACTACCAGCATTCCTTACTGTCAATGGTGTTGAATGGGATACAGCTACCCTTGAAAGACCAGGTCCGCAGCTTGGGGGTCATTTTAGACTCCCAGCTGTCCGTGGAGGCTCAGGTGTCAGCCGTGAGCCGGACAGCACTGTACCAACTCCATCTGATGCAGTGGCTGCGCTCCTACCTTCCCAACCATCTGCTCCCATTGGTAGTACATGCCCTGGTCTCCTCTCATCTAGACTACTGTAATACGCTGTATGTGAGGCTACCCTCGCAGACGGTTCGGAAGCTGCAGCTGGTATAGAACGCAGTGGCTCGCCTGATTAAAGGCAGCCGCCAGTGAGATCACATTACTCCAGTGCTGAAGGAGTTGCTTTTCTGGGCCAAATTCAAGGTGTTGGTTTTTACCTTTAAAATCCTATATGGTTCTGGCCCAGCCTATCTTACAGAGTGCCTCCAGCAACACCAGACAGGCGGCTTAACAAGACCAGCCTCGGATGGCCTTCTCTCTGTCCCATCAGCCAGGACAGCTAGGCTGGTGAGAATGAGAGAGAGGGCCTTCTCTGTGGTGGCCCCCACTCTGTGGAACTCCCTCCCTATGGAACTCTAAGATGCCCCCTCTTTAATGAGCTTCCGCCACACATTAAAAACGTGGTTGTTCAGGCAGGCATTTGGGGTGGGTTAGGGTATTTTTTATGATGTTTTTAGTGTAGCATTGTATTGTTTTAACTGTTTTATTGTTGTACATCGCCCAGAGTGGCTAGGTGACCAGCCAGATGGGCGATTAAATAATAATAAAAAAAAAATCAGCCATAGTGGCTGGACCTGATGGAAGTTGAAGTCCAAATCATCTGGAAAAGGCACCCATGATGGGGAACGGTGGCTTAGGTCAGGAGTATCTAAAGGACTTTTACCCACCTATGCATTAAAATGAGTAGGGTGCCTTTTCAATTGAGATGCCACAGCTGTGGCACTCTCACCAGCAAGACTTGATTGGTGCCCCACTCCTGAGTTTTTAGTAATGCAATTTCCTCCCACTCACTTCAGGCCCTTTGAAAGAGCAGATGAACCTGGTTTATTCTGTGGTAATGATTGTGTTTTAACTACTATTGTTTATTCTTTTGTATTGTTAGCCACTCAGAGGTATACTGTTAGGTCAGAATATAATTTTTAAATAAAAACCAAAAAATTAAACTGCTTTATCCTCTTATTGTGAGGAATCATTTTCCTTGTCTGTACTGTTCCTATAATATCACACACACACACACCCTCCAAATAAGGGGATATGATCTACTAGATATAAATATCAATTTGAAAAACAACTCTGTATGTAAAATACACACAAGTGCACACTCACACTTGATAAGAAAACTGTCCCCATTCATATCAACTCAACCCCCTAGGCTTGATGGTGGCACTTCCAGGAAGTCTTCTGTCAGCATGCATTGCTACTGCTGCAAAATAAGTAACATTACATGTAGTTTGGCCCAAGACATCCTTACAAGAAGCCAAGGCTGACACCACTCACCCATAATCACTCATTCTCTTACAGGCTGCTTTATAATGGCAGTAACCAAAACAGTGTGGAACCTTCAGCTAGTCCACAATAGGGCAGCAAGATGGTTAATAGGGACTGGCCAACGAGATCACATTACACCAGTATTGTTCCACTGGCTGCCAGTTCATTTCCAGGCCTGATTCAAAGTGCTGGTATTAACATTCAAAGACCTAAACAGCTTGAGGCCAGGTTATCCGAAGGATCACCTCCTCCCATATGTGTCTGCCCACATCCTAAGATCTTCCTCAGGGGTCCTTCTCTGGGAGCCCCCACCAAAGGAAGTGAGGCAGATTGCTACCCAGAAGAGGGCCATTTCTGCTGTGCCACCCAAGCTGTGGAATGAGCTCCCTAGCGAGGTTTGCCTGGTGCCTACATTGTATTTATTTATTGCATTTATACCCCGCCTTTCTCCCTCTCGCAAGGAACTCAAGGCGGCTTACATTATCCTCCTCCTCACCGTTGTATCCTCACAACAACAACCCTGTGAGGTAGGTTGGGCTGAGAGTCTGTGACTGGCCCAAAGTCACCCAGTGAGCTTCCATGGCCAAGTGGGGACTAGAACCCGGATCTCCCGGCTCCCAGTCCGTCACTCTCACCACTACACTACACTGGCTCTCCATTGTACTCCTTCCGGCACCAAGTGAAGACCTTTTTATTCTCCCAGTATTTTAGCTTCCTAATCTTTTAGCTTTGGTGTTTTAAATCTGTCTTTCTGGTTTTATTCTGGTTGTACTGTTATACTGTGAACCACCCAGAGAGCTTTGGCTATTGGGCAGTATAGAAATGAAATAAACCATTCCAGCTTACCAAATACCAGCTTTTGCCCCCACTTCATAGTCATTGCCCCAAAACTTGTGACTACTTCCTATAGGTGTTGCTGCTCTCCAAAAGTCCATTCCTTCCCAGTTTTGCCTTCTGCCCACTTGTTAAAAAAACACCCTGGTTAAGAGGCAGTTTGACAAAGTGCCTATGCTTCTTGACATGAGTGAAGTACAAAACAAGGATATCCTTGCATGATGCACTGGAAAATTGCTCTATTTATCAGGGCTTGACATTACCTCTTCCAGACATTTTGTTGGATGTACAGTGAGGCTGTTGGCTCTATGTCCAAGGGAAACATTAGTCGCCTGTTTTAGCCTGGAATTAATAAAGCAATCTGACAACCCTATACATGTCTGCTGAGAAGTAAGTCCCACTGAGTTCAATGGGACTTACTCCCAGGTGTGTATAGAAGGGTTTGGCAAACTGCAGCCATCAAACTAATTTCATGCGTTGCTCAACCTAATTTCAAAAGTGCTTTGCATGCAATAAGTTCAGATCTCTGGCAAGAGCAATCTGTCCCTTCTATGGCAGCCCACAGGGTGGGAAGAACAGAGAGTGTTCTTCCCAGACAAAAGGGAGTGGCAGAAAGAAAAAAGGAGCGACCCACCCACTTTTGGCTCTGGACTTGCCCACCACAGGCTTCAGCCCCTGGTGTATAGGACTGCAGCCAATATCACATCCAAGATGCAAGAAAGATGTTGCCATTCTCTGCCCTATTGCCCCACTGTAGACTGAACCATGTAGGGGGTACAATGCTAGATCATATGAAGCAAAGAAGTCTCCAGAAACATTCCAGCTGAATATATCAAATGTTCTCTGTAATACACAAAATGATTGTATAAAGAAAAACACCTTGTTCATATTTTGCTTTTGTTTTGAGAAAATGTCTGCATTGCATACAGAAAGTTTACTAAGGACTCGAATCCTTTAAGAAGAGATTTTATCTCCCTTCTTAAAGGATTTGGGTCCTTGGTAAACTTTAGCAAAAATGAGCACTTTTCAAGGAAGCACAACATTATTAGCCAGAGGCAGAAGAAGATTGTAAAAAGTTTATTCCTTGTCACTTGTATACAAGATGTACATTATGTTTCTGAAGCTAAGAAACAAACCCACTTCCTACCTAAAATTGTAGTGACACAAATAGTTAACAATTCTGCATGATTTATACTCATTTTCTTATCATTATGTCAGTTTCAAAATAAACAATAATTTGAATGGCACTTTACTACACAACTTATTGCATCTCTGAAACCTGAAGTGGTAGTTCCTTCACCAACAGGCACATTTTTAAAAAGTGCATTTCAATAGCAGCAATATTATTTCAGTCCATGGGAATTGGAGGGAAGACAGAAAACTTCATTGCTATTATAGTTATGAGCCAATTTTTCTACATAGTTATCTAGGTTTTTACTTCTGTCTTTATTAGAACCATAAATCTGACAATAATGCATTAATTTAAAAAACAAGACTAAGACATTTCCCTGCTTAACACACTCAATTTTGTCAATGTTTTACAAAATGAGGTAGTCATAAGATTAAGTGATTATTTTTGCTTTCCTCTGCTTTCCTTATTTTCTCTTACTGAATATTTTGAGCTGACAGTCAGATGTCAACTGTACATAGCACAGCTTCACAAGGTAATCTTTATTATTTGCTTAGAAAAGAGGAAGGGAAGTGTTGAACTATTCGTTATTCACTGCTTCTCGCTTTAACAACTAAAGATGCATCTAGCACATGGATAGCTGCCAAGCCAAACTGTTGCTGTGACTCAAGGATAGCAGTTACTTTATTCTTCCTGCATCAGATATACAACCCTGGAAAATTCTCTTTAAAAAAAAATGAAGTCCAAGATTTTTCCATTTTCTGAAGCCAACTGATCTTGATTATGTGTATGTGTATATATATATATATATATATATATATATATATATATATATATATTGGAGAAAGGGGAAGAATTCAATTCAAATTATATACTTGATTTCAGAATCAATAACACCTGTAAAGGGCATGAAGAATTATGGGTACCTGAAAACGTAAGATGCATTTTCATCTGTCAGTAACATTTTGGAGAAACCTCTCCTTCCATAAATTATTTCAAGACATGTGGTTTTCCCCTGAAGTCTTGAAAAACTGGACTAGCCAGCAGCCCAGATATTCACATCACTGATATAATACTAAACACTAAGAACATACTAAATACTTAACAACACTAAAAAAATAACAAAATGCTGTGCTTGTAATCCAAAAATAGAAATAGCAATGTACAAATATGGTTATAACTTAATTTAAAAAAAAAATAGCTGGGAATCCTCAGAAATAAAGGAAACATCAGCAAGTAGTTGGTAAAAGGGAGTGTTGGCCACCTGACAGTTAGCATCACAGAAAGGAAAATAGGCTCTTGCGAAACCTCAACCATGCTTGGTAAGAAGCCAGTCAGTGCAATGGCACCAAGCAGTTTGTAGACATTCAGGTTATAGTCAATATATGAAGTGTCAAGGACCTAGAAGTCATTTTTAAAAGGTACTTAATACAAAAATTAGGAAGATGAAGAAAGCCATTTGATCCACCACTGGTTGAAGCAATCCAATACATCACTGAGGCACCAGTCATTCCACAGCAGTGAGACATGGTAGAGTATCGTTGTTGTCGTCGTCATCTGTTTGCCTGTTAGGAAAAACACACACAACGTTTCAGCACCCCCTGCCCGAAAGTACTGCATTCGTGTGTTTTTACAGAGAACATTTACATGATCAGTTAACACTGTATAACCCCGGAAACTCTTTCCAGATTGGTAACATGTTCAAGAGGAAAAGCAGAGGCTGAATCCAGCAAAATCAGGGGTTCTTCACCTACCATTTCTTCGTACCTGTAAATATGATAATATATACCAGCCTTCTCCAACATGACAATGGGAGTTGCAGTCCAACATATGTGGAGGGCATCAGGTCGGGGAAGGCTGGTCTACTCAATAGCAAGGCTGAACTATGAATACTCAGGACATAATGACCTGTAGGTAACGAAAGGCAGTGGTGAAGGGTGTGACTGTACCTTTGAATTCCTTCCCTATGCAGAAAGGGGGACTGTTGCACAATAATTATCTCCGCATCTTAACTGTGTAAACATCCACCACAAATTTTAAGTTAATATGAGCAATCAAGTTAAACAATATCACGTCTCAACATCCAAGTGTAACAGAAGTGGACAAACTGGATTCTAGGGTTGGAGAAAAGTGCCAAGGTACTCAATACATTGTCTGCCTCCCACGGCCAGAACTTGCATGGGGGTGGGAACTGGCTGCTGCTTCCCAGCTTTCTCTTAGGTCCCCATGTCACTGCTACATCACCATATTCCATGCCACTGCTGTATCCACTCTCTATCATTTCACTAATACCTGGACATGCAAGCACATTTGAGTAAATGACACATTCTTTAGCTCTTTTCCTGCATGAAAAGGCAAAAGATATCAGCAAGGCATAAGTAGGGGCAAGCTGGGAGAGGGAGCCACTGCGAAAAGCCCAGCTCTGCAGAATGCATGGAGTCAACTAGCTTTCCTCAAATTGTCCTGGGTGCAACAGGCAAGAGATGCTATCTGGAGCAAAAGCAGTGTTGGCACTTCGCCAGCCCACAAATGGTGAGATAGGAAAGAAGTGATGTGGAGGAGGACTAAGTTTTCATTCCTATTCCACACCCTTTGCCTGTATATGGCCACTTCCTAGCTTCCATCGCAGGGTCATGCTCTAGATGGCCGAGAGAATTTGACCCATAAGCTGTAATGAGACACAGGCTGTGTAGCAGGAACACACACACACACTGCCCTCTGGCCTCACAGACCACCTCTTGTTCCTTGTGGCTGCTAGGTCTGCAATCCCTGCTTTGCTTCTCTGTTTCCTAGCAGCAGCTTGGACGACAAATAAGGCAGGGAAGGACTTCTTCCATGCTCCACCACCCATCCTCTTGTTCACCAGCACAGCTTCCATTTTCCTTTTATCACAACATTTATTATATTTGACAATAACCCAAGAAAGTGCTATCAAACATATGTACCTGCATATTTCGGTAAATCCAGTCCGCGAACACAGTCATGTTACCATAAACTCCAGGTTTATATTGACTAGCACAGCCTGTTCCCCAACTTGTGTCACCCACTAACCACCACAAGGTGTTTTTCAAAGTTACCAATGGACCACCACTGTCACCCTAAAAAAACAAACGACAAGCCATCAACTTGTTGTTGCAATTTTGTCGCAATTAAGTTGGAAGACGCACCCAATAATTTGGGGAAATATACAGACATTTCAAATGTGTCTCTAACCAAATGAAAATGCATCTCTCAGAGAAAGTAGACATGGTACAATGAAAGGCTACCACAGGGCAAAAGGTACATGGAGTAGCAGAAAGGACTGTCTGCCTCCCACGGCCAGAACCTGCACGGGGGTGGGAACTGGCTGCTGCTTCCCAGCTTTCTCTTAGGTCCCCATGTCACTGCTACATCACCATATTCCATGCCACTGCTGTATCCACTCTCTATCATTTCACTCAGTGGGAAAAAGATAGTACTAATACCTGGACATGCAAGCACATTTGAGTAAATGACACATTCTTTAGCTCTTTTCCTGCACGAGAAGGCAAAAGATATCAGTAAGGCATAAGTAGGGGCAAGCTGGGAGAGGGAGCTACTAGGAGGAGGGCTTTTTCTGCTGTGGCACCCCGGCTCTGGAATGAGCTCCCTAGTGAGGTTCGCCTGGCGCCTACATTGTATTCCTTTCGGCGCCAGGTGAAGACCTTTTAATTTTCCCAGGCATTTTAGCATTTTAGCCTTCTACATTTTTATCTTTGCTGTTTTAAATCTGTGTTTTAAACTTCTGCACTGCTGCTAGGTTTTATTGTGGTTGTATTGTTATATTGTGGTTTTAATGTTCTGTATATTTTAAATTGTTTTATTGTGTGTTGTTTGGATTTAATTTTTGTGAACCTCCCAGAGAGCTTCGGCTATTGGGCGGTATAGAAATTAAATAAATAAATAAATAAATAAATAAGGATTGATGCCCCATTATTGATGAGGTTAATCCCCACTAATTAGCAAGATCTACAGATTAAAAGCATCTGTCCAATCTCAGTTTGCTCTGGCTGCAACCTCAGGTGAAGTATTATTATAATTTATTATGTATGGATATATGTTAAAATACTTAAATACTCTCTTTCATTGTCAAATCACAGGGTAGAGTATGAATTCATTAAAACAATTAACTTTTTACTCTAGTATCAGGATTGTGCCAGGCATTTTATGAAGCAACAAACAAGACAGGTCTTTGCCTGAAGGAGTTTGCATTCTAAAATTCAATACAGGAGGAGGCTATAGACTGGGGAGGAAGTATGCTCTACAGTTACATCCAGTTAATCAGTTACAGCTTTTTCTGGAGCAGAGAGATCTGGCAAATGATTTACTACTATACAATACGCTAAATAGGGCTGCCTTTTAAAATTTAGTTTTAGCTGGTGCAGAATGAAGCATCTTGCCTACTAATGGGGCAACATAGCGTGAACATATTTAAAGAATTTTATGGCATTTACTCTGGTAACAGGCTATCTTCCAGCTGCTTGTTTTGACTGTAAGGGCTCTAGCGATCTCTAGATTCGGTGTAAGCAACCTGGTGCCCTCCAGATGTTTTGGACTACTACTCCCATATTCCCAGACCACTGGCCATACTGGATGGGTGAGTTCAAGTCCAAAATAACTGGAAAGGTACCAAGCTGCCTATTGTAGCTCTACATCCTGTGTACCTAATTTCTCTCTTTGTGTGTGCTCTCCAACACTAAAGGTCAGGAATGGACCACTCTACCAGATCCCCCGATTGGCTCAGGGGAACCAATCAGGACACAGTTATTTGTTTATTAATGGAACTTTCCCATTGGCTATGCTGGGTCGGGCTGATGGGAGTCGTAGGCCAAAACATCTGGAGGGTCACAAGTTGCCCACCCTTGTTCTAGAGAAATGCCCCCAGACAAACTTAGTGGAACTTGCTTAGTAATTCCCTTACTTCAGCCCACTCAGTCACTCTTCTCAAGGCTGGAGTAGCAATCATGAGGGGGAAAGCCAGACAGACTGCGGAAGGGGAGGGAGGGAGTCTTTACCTCAGACTTTGAGGGCCTCCCAAATGTTGTGTCCCCCTGGAAGCACTGAGTAGCAGCCTCGAGGTGAAAGAGGCCTCTAAAGCCACCTGGTGAAGAGGCGAAGGGGCAAGACTGTTGGTGGGAGGGGTATGGAATGCCTTGAAGTGACAGTTCCTGAAGGCAGCAAGAAAACAACTGAGGAGCAAGGGGAAGGAGACCCATTTTCCACACTGCTCAGCTGATTCTAGCAATCAGCTAAGAAGAGGAGGGTTGCAGGAAAGCAAGGTGTACTCCATGATATCCTTCTCAAACTCCTCTTATCAGCCGATCACTACAAAAACACCTACCGGGTACCCAAGACCAGCACAATGTTTGTTTGTCATTAAGTTTAAAGAACTCCCTTTTAACTTTAAAAACAACAGCGCACCAATCTCAGACGCTCCTCAGCTGTGCGCGCTGCCTACTCTCGCCTCTGGCTCCTCCTATTACCGTTACCTCTGCGATATTAGCCCTGGCTCCACTTACTGTTGCATGCTTTGCCCTCCATCCCACCATCCACAACGGGCATTAGCCACCGCTGCTAGTGAGAATCCAGTGTTCACACTTCACAGCTTCAATAAAGAGACATTACCTGACAAGAATCCACTCCTCCGTTTAGGTAGCCAGCACAAACCATGGTGGGCAAGATGACTCCGTTATAGATCAATCTTCCATTACATGTATCTGATGGTATCAGTTGTACAACTGCTTCATTCAGTTCTTTTGAAGTGTTGCCTGAAGTTGGGGGAAAAGGCACACAAATGGCACATTATAAGAGCTGTTCAAACACTAGCTACTGACAAGGTTTCAACCACAATATTCAAATTTGAGAAACTATAAAAAAAGCAACAGTGCAAGGTGTCACCAATCATCGTGACCTTTAAAAAAAACCCTGCATAAATATCACATAAATAACATATAGTGTTATACCAAGGGATAGGCAACCTGGTGCCCCCGAAATGGTTCGGACTACAAATCCCAGAATACCCACCCACTACCCATGCTGGCTGGGGCTTTTGGGAGTTATAGTCCAAAGTATCTGGCAGACAGTAGGTTACCTACCCTGTGTTCCACACTTCCCACTCTCTTCTGAGCAGTGAGACATTCCCAGATAGGGTTTATCTGGATGTAGCTTCTTTTGGAAGGAGAGATCACCACTATTTTACACCTAGGTCAGTGGATCTCAGGGTTCTGGTAAAATCCAAACTAGATCCCACAAACTTGACATCTGCCCACTCCTGGCATAGGTAGATATAGACAGCTTAAGTACTCCTAAGAGTAGAAAATCCATTGCCCCATACACCACATTCTGAGAGAGACACCCTTCCCCACCTCATGATGCCTGAGAGCCTTTACTAATTCTGTCTCTCCTTCCAGTTTGCATTCTCTTTATTCTTTCATACATACATATACACACACTCGTCCCTTCATTAGCCTCACCCTTCAGTCAGGGCACCTCAGGAAACGTATGCCACTTTCCTCAAACTTCTGATTTTTTTCCCATTCAGAGGATTCCAAAGTGATCTCAGTATATATATAAAAAACCTTTTACCAATCAATGCCCATAAAGAGAAATTCTTAGCCAAGCAATTTTCCTGGCAAAAGGTATGGCCAGGCCAGTATCCATCAGAACACAAAAATATTACATATACATCGAACACAGAGAAATAAATACAACACAGAGTCTTACGGCACCCAAGACTCTTCATTTTTTTTGCTGCAACAGGTGAACACAGCTAACCCTCTTAGTTATTTCACAAAGTTTAGCACATTATTATTTGTAAAGTACTTTTCAGTTCCCACATTCTATATCCTCATTTTTATTTTTTTTTTTACTGATGGGGATTGGGAAAGATTGCAATTAGCTAAATGTCATCTAGTTCTAACACAAGACAACTGAGCCAACATTAGCTCATTCCCTGCAGCAAAGTCAGCTGTTTTAAATATTTAGCAGCAATTCCAAAACTGGAGAACAACATTTTCCACTGGGTACCTACTATACCTAATCTTTTGATTTAACTGATGCATAATTAAAACAAAACCCAGATATTGACAGAAACATCTTACCTCCTTGGCGTTTTGCTCCCCATCCAGATATCCAACTCCATTGATGTGGCTGGAACATCATTCCAGGGTTGGGCAAACAAACTGGCCCTATAAATTCTACGAAGCAAGAACATATTGTTAATCAGTAACTGCATCGGAACAGAGAGTTTGATAGGAAGTTCCCAGAAGAGCAGTCTTACTACTCTAAACATGAAAGATTTTCAAGGACAGCCTAGGGTCTTTTAGGTATAGGGCTGATTTCTAGCACCCTCATTTCCTACAGGATAACCAAAGGTTTTGGATTTTTTATTTTATTTATTTATTACATTTCTATATCTTCCCATAGCCGAAGCTCTCGGGGTGGTTTACAGAAGTTAAAACATTAAATAAAATATAAAAACTTTAAAAGCTACTGACATAAAAGCACACAGACAACATACACAAACAACATATAACAACCGTCAGTCATAACTAAAGACACATCCAGGACTGATTAAAAACTCATCATATGCTGCCAAATGCCTGGGAAAAGATAGGTCTTAACCTGGTGCTGAAAAGATAATAATGATGGCGCCAGGCAGACCTCATCAGGGAGCTTGTTCCACAGATGGGGGGCCACCACTGAGAAGGCCCTCTCCCTCATTGCTGCCTTCCAAGCTTCCCTTGGAGGAGGCACTCAGAAGAGGACCTTAGATGCTGAATGTAGTGTACGGGTATATTCATTACGGGAAAGGCGTGCCACCAGGTATTGCAGTCCCGAACCATATATGGCTTTATAGGTTAAAACCAGCACCTAGAATTGAGCTTGGAAGCTTATAGGCAGCCAATGCAAGAGGGCCAGAATTGGTCTTATATGTTCAGACCTTCTGGTCCCCGTTATGAATCTGGCCGCTCCATTTTACACAAGCTGCAGCTTCTGAACTGTCTTCAAAGGCAGCCTCATGTACAGCGCATTGCAGTAATCTAACTTGGAGGTTACCAGAGCATAGACAACTGAAATCAGCTTATCCCTTTCCAGATAGGGGCATAGCTGGGCCACCAAGCAAAGTTGGTAGAAGGCACTCCACTGAGGCCACTGGAGCCTCAAGTAACAAAGTTGGTTCCAGGATGACCCCCAAGCTATGGACCTGCTCCTTCAGGGGGAGTGCAATCCCATTCAGAACAGGTTGAACACCCTCCATCCGGTCAGCAGAACCACCCACCAACAGCATCTCAGTCTTGTCTGGACTGAGCTTCAGTTTATTAGCCCTCATCCAGTCCATTGTTGCAGCCAGGCAGTGATTCAGCAAATCCACAGCCTCACCTGAAGAAGATGAAAAGGAGAAATAGAGCTGCATGTCATCACTCCAGTGCTGAAGGAATTGCACTGGTTACCAGTTGTTTTCCGGGTCAAATTCAAGGTGTTGGTTTTGACCTTTAAAACCCTATATGGTTCTGGCCCAGCGTATCTTAAGGAGTGCCTCCAGCAACACCAGACAGACCACTCAACAAGATCAGCCTCGGATGGCCTTCTCTCTGTCCCATCAGCCAGGACAGCTAGGCTGGTGAGGACGAGGGAGAGGGCCTTCTCTGTGGTGGCCCCCACTCTGTGGAACTCCCTCCCTAGGGAACTCCGCCATGCCCCCTCTTTAATGAGCTTCCACCACATGTTGAAAACTTGGTTGTTCAGGCAGGCATTTGGGGTGGGTTAGGGACATTTTAGAAAATGATGTTTTAATGTGTAATTTTATTGTTTTTAACCTGTTTGTATTACTGTACATCACCCAGAGTGGCCGGGTGACCGGCCAGAAGAAATTTAATAAATAAATAAATAAATAAATATCAGCATACTGATGACAATGCACTCCAAAACTCCAGATAACGGCACTCAATGGTTTCACGTAGATGTTGAACAGCATGGGGAACAAAACTGACCCCTACAGAACCCCATATTGGAGAATCCATGGGTCTGAACAGTGTTACCTAAGCACGACCGTCTGGAGCTTCAAGTAGGTGCAAAACTACTGCAATTCAGTGCCTCCCGCTCCCAACTCAGAGAGTTGTCCCAGAAGGATGCCATGGTCGATGGTATCAAAAGCCACTGAGAGATCAAGGAGAATCGACAGGGTCACACGCTCCCTTTCTTTCTCCCGACATAGGTCATCATACAGGGCGACCAAAGCTGTTTCCGTGCCAGAACGTGGCTTGAGCCCCAATTGAAATGGATCCAGATAATCGGTCTCAGCCAAGAGTGTCTGGAGCTGGTTGGCAACCACTTGCTCAAGGACCTTGCCCAGGAATGGAACATTTGCAACCAGCCTATATATATATTTAAGGTTTTCTGGGTCTAGGGAGGATTTGTTCAGGAGTGGTCTCACCACTGTCTCTTTCAGGTGGCCCAGGACCACTCGTTCTCACAAGGAGGGATTTATCACTTCCCTAGCCCAGTCGGCTGTTCCCTCCCTGCCAGTTTTTATTAGCCAAGAGGGGCAAGGATCCAATGTGGAAGTGAAGCTGTCCAAGCACCTGAAGGTGGGGGACTTTGTATCAGTCCCTTTGTCATGGTCAGATCACTTCCTGCTAAGGTTTAGACTCTTGGCAGCCTTTCCCCTCTGCAAGGGTGAGGGACCTATTAAGATGGTCCACCCCTGGAGGCTAATGGATCTGGATGGTTTCCAGAGGGCTCTGGGGGGTTTTCGGTTGATACGGCTGGCATTCCTGTCAAAGCTCTGGTCAACCTGTCAAATGCAGAAATGACCCGGGCAGTTAACACGATAGCTTGAGTGCAGGTGGAGAAAAATTCCTAGTGGATGTAATCGAACGCTGGTGTGTGTCTATAGCCAGGTATATTCAAAGGCACTGAGAGTGGCAAGGAAAAAATATTTGTCCAGGGTCTTTTACATTCTGGCCCTAAGAACACTATGGAACCATCTGTGGCCTGCTGTAATGCACTGGCTAGGCACTCCCAGAATAAAATCTCTTGCATCCACCGGGATTTAGACTCTAGTATTACTGCAGGTGAATCTGGTGAGGTATCCAGAGCACAGCCTTGTCCAGTTTTCTTGCTGGTACAGCTCAAGGATGTGGACAAAGTGCTTGGCGGGTTTGTGCAACCACTTCCATATTGGATATAAAAAGCTACTGTATGAGAGCTGATAAGACAGGAAACTTTTAGACACTAGATACACACTTTTGTGAGTAAAGCTGTCCTGAAGTTGACTGTAATAAAAGCACTTGCTGTCTTTACTAGAATTTTGCACAGAATGTGACTTTTCCAAGTGGGGTCAGAATACTTACAAAACAGGGGAACACATCTTAAACAGACCCTATGCAATGTAGCACAGAGATACTTATGGAACAAATATGTCTACTCCAGCAGCAAGGACAAGGGAAAAGGCAGGCCTCAAGTTGGTGATTGAAAGTAGCAATCTAAAAGACTGCCCAGTGTCTTTTAACTGGTCATCTTCCTTAGAGGAAAAGGGGTTTTGTATGTCTTATTCTAGTACACCAATTAAGTCAACTGTCTCAAAGGATGTACTTTCCATCAGCAGAAATTATTTTAGGACAGTACCACTATTTAAAGAGCACTTGCCTATACTAGTAGTTTATCATGCATCAGTGCCAAGCCACCTTCAGCCACCAGCAATGTTCACCTGACCCTGCTCCGCAACACAATTGTATGTATGCTTAGTCAGATGCAAGTGCCATTAGGTTGCAGCCTCAGAATTGTACCTGTTTGAAGGGCAATCTTCTTGTGAATGTAGTCACAACTATCACCTACGGATGGAACCTGCTGCATCTCTCTTTTCCTCTCCCTCCACATGCTCCGTTTCAGGTTGCCATCATGAGATATGTGGTCATTTTTTCAATTATTAAAAAGGATTTGAGGTTTCATATGGCACTGCCTTAAGATCTTCTGGTAGCATCAGGGTACTCATATATACTCTAACATTTTAGAAATTGAAAACAGACCTTCAGCTAACGCAAGGCTAGCTAAAATTCCCAAGCCTTCTGGCTACCCGTTAGCTATGATATAGCTGGAAAATGGAAGAGGCTAGTTCAGCTCTTTTCACACTTAGTCCAGACAAGCAGCAGGGGCTTTTATCAATCCGTGTTCATTTTCTTGATCTGCCCACAATCGCATGGTCTATCAGAAATCCAAAGCAAATTAATCAGGAAGTAACCCCTACCCCAGTTAGGTGTGGACTCCTATATGGGAAGCTGCTCTAAGTTAAGATCTAGAAATAAAATAAAAAAGATTTCCCCGGTTATAGAGGGAGCTGAAGTACACTTGCACTGTTGTACTCAGGAAAAGATAAATCGCTTGAGGTTGATACAAAATTCTACATGATTATGCAACAATGGTTCAAAGCTACTGAAGCATTCAGAAGTTCCTGATAAAGGTGGGGAATGTTCACAGGGACTGCTCAAAACTACCCACTAAAGGCAGAAAACACATATTTTAATTCAAGCTCATTTTCTAGCATATCACATGAATTGAATTGTCATGTCACATGCCCATATTACAATGTTTGTTGGAAGAAACCAGTCTATCTAATCCATCATTCTGTCTGTCATTAATGTGAACAATCAGCAGCAGAAAGGGGAACTGAACCCTGAATTTCCTATTAGGTTATTGTGACTCTTGTGATAAAATTCCTATCTTCTTATAAATCATTTTTGTATAAATTTGGTGTGATTGGTTTTATGCAGTGTTGATTTTATTAGCTGCATTGAGCATGCCAACAGTAAGACAAGATGTACATTTAAGTTAACTAGACATATAACAGGTAAATAAAGACGTACCATTAAAAAGTAGAGGAGACTGCAACTTCATAAGGGCAACATCATTATTTTTAGTAGCTGGATCATAGTTTGGATGAGAAATTATTTTGGCTACTCTGTGTCCCTTTCGAAAAACCATTTCTGGCTGTGTCAGAATCCCAGCATAAACTTCCCAGTAGTGTGTTTGAGAATATGCCCTACAAAACAGAATGAAGCAATTGTAGTTTTTTCTTCAGTACAGCTCATGTTACTGCAGCATCAACAGGGTCTGCTATAGACAAGGTCTTATCAAGAAATTAATATACTTGGCTTAGGACCCTACATAGATAGCAAAGGAACTATGTGCACATGCCACAAAGATTAACCTTGGGAGGAGTGGTTGCATTTGTTAGGATCCCACGAAGAGCAGGAGCAACAACATAAAAAAAGGAAAGAAAAATGGAGAACATTTGACCAAAAGGGGAAGAATTCTACATAGTACACCAGTCATTTATGATCGTGTCATTCTCTACGAGCACCTTACACACTATTTTGGTAGGACTAAAACTAAGCAAATAATGCATATTACACATAATCTAACTCTGACAAAATCAGGGGTAGGCAACCTGTTTGGGCCACGGGCACAGTTGCCAATTTCATACAACATCCTGGGCACTAGCACAAAATGGTTGCCATGGAAGGTATGGCAAAGGACAAGTAACCTGCCCAAAACAGCGCAAGGCAGAGGTGGGGTCTGTGCCCCAAGACGCTAACAACTCCTTTGAACCCACTGTTTTCAGCACCAACAAAAACTTATTTCACAGCAAATCCAGCTGCCAGTAAGAAAATGAGTTACATTTTTTTTTTTTTTAAAGAAGTGGGAGGTAGGGCACCTTGGCAGGTGCTAAGAAAGACGTCCAGGGGCACGTTGGTACCTGCAGGCATCATGTTGCCTACCCCTGGTCAAAAGTGAAGCACAATAATGGTAGCTAATACCATTAATTACAGTCACTACACATACAAAATCCCAAGAAATAATTTTTTGTAAAATACTAATGAAATATTAGGAAAACATCCCGGCATAAACTGTTCAGGACTTACCCTTCTACACAGTGAGCTGCTGTTACTATCCATTCACGAGTGATTATGGACCCTCCACATAGATGGGTGTTTCGGATATGAAGGCTGACTTGCCACGGCCAGTCTCCAAGGGAGGCAACATTTCCACCCACAATTCTGTTTCGAGGATTCATACGTTTGTTAGACTTGCCACAGTCTTGTAAAACATAATTAAGGAAGATATCAACAGTAAAGTCAGAGGGTGTTTTAGTGGAAACCATTCCTGTGACTATCTCAGGACAACAAAAATGTCAACAATATTTATATCCTGCCCTTCCTTTTAGGAGCCACAGGTGGTGTATTTTACCTTATTTTAAAATCAGAGCCACATAGGCATGGCGGAGAATTCCACCACAGATCTCAGTGAGGCCGAATGCCAGTGCATTCGGCCCCCTGAAATCCGTGACAGAACGAAGCCCCCGCCCCCCCAACCCACGAAAGGCGCGCGGACTGGAGCACCCAACCCACGAAAGGTGCGTGAAATGGAGCACTTACCTGCTGCCGTCCGCACTGATTTGCGAATGGCGGCCGCCCTGCGGCTGCCATTCACTTCTTCATAGCTGTGATAGGCTACGTAAATACTTACGAAGCCTATCACGGCAAGCCAAAAAAAAAAAACACGTACGCAAATGGCGGCGGCTATGGCGGCCGCCATTTGCGTTCACTATTTTTTGCCATTTTAGCCTATGTAAATATTTACATAGGCTACTGCGGCGAAAAAAAGGGGAACGCAAATAGCGTAGTGAAACCCCGGAGTTCCGGCCATGGACGGCCCTGGCCGGCTGCTCTGCAGAGCCGCCGCGGAGCAGAGCTGGCCAGGCAGGATTCCAGGGGCGGGGGGAGGACCGGATCACCTCCCCCCCCGTCGAGGATTCTGGGGGGAGGGACAGAGCACCTCCGCCCCCCCCGTGGACCTCCTGCGGACTCCAGGTAAGGAGGTTTCGTACATCCCTGGAGCCACGTAGGGATGTATGAAACCACTTACCTGTTTCCTAAGTGGCATCTGCGGTGGGGGGGGGGTGCTCCCCGGCCGGCTCCCTAGCCGGATCCGCTCCGCAGCAACTCCGCAGAGCTGCTGGCTGGGTGCATCCACAGCCGGGCATCTGGCTGCGGCAGGTCTGCGGTCGCAAATGGCGGCCGGCATAGCAGCCACCATTTGCATTCCTGCCTTTTGCCGTGATAGGCTACGTAAGTATTTACGTAGCCTATCACAGCCTCCGCAGGGATGCAAATGGCATCCCTGTATTAGCGGTGATAAGCTCCGTAAATACTTACATAGCCTATCACGGCCATTCGAAGGAAGGCGAATGGCGGCTGCCATTCGCAGAGCACCGGACCGCCGACACCAGGTAGGCTCCATTCCAGGCCCATTTCGCGGGGTGGCAGGGGGGGTTGCTTCCTTCTGCCATGGATTCTGGGGGGCTGAATTCACTGGAATTCGGCCTCCCTGGAATCTGTGGCAGAATTCTCCAACATCCCTAGAGCCACGCTGCCTCTGGTGAGATTCAGTGTGGTGACTTTTGATCTCAGTTCATTAGAAATGTGGGGCTCTTCATTTAAGAAGAGTTCAGCAGAAGAGAGGACACTAGTTCTTATTCAAGGTAATCATGATTTTATATTGAGGCTATAAGAACAGAACCCAGAATCGCCAAATGAATGAGTGTGAATGTAGTCAGCTATTCTATTATACTCTATTGCCCCAAATTACTCCCTGACCACCATAGTCTACAGCTATGGAAAAATGTAATTATTGTGAATTCGTCGTAACACAGATAGACGTGGTTCGCACATAACAACCCACTGGTTTAAAAAACAAGGGGCTGCCATGCACAAGTGGGTGCGCTGCCTGCAGGGCACCCTCCTCTTCTGCTTTAGCACACAACCCATGATTGGCTCCTTCACAGGCTGCGCAGCGTGACGTGTGAACCTCGACCCACTGGGTTGTTTAGGAACTAAACCAACGGGTTGCCATTGTGTGCAAACAGGGCCATCATGTCAATCCAAATAAAAACAGAGAAAGGCAAATTAAAAGCGAAGCAGTTATTACAACACTTACTTATACATCGCAGAGACACCACGCTTTTTGATGGACACAAGTAGCTGAAACACAAAGAGACAGAACTGTGTTCTTCATCCTTACACTTATTCTTATACTATGTATGAAGATGCAGGCCCCCTTCCATGTGCACGCTTAGCAGGGCGGGAGCTATTGCGGCACGGTACAGTACTATGCTAGAATAATGCATGAGTGATAATGCAACCAGGTGAGTGCAGCTAATCATACGGGTCTTTCTCACCAATCAAAGTCTTCCTCCTAGCAGCGTACCAATGCCCCACTCACAGGGTGGCAGTATTCACATGCACATACCTGTGTTGTGGTATCAAATCATGCTGAAGTGGCTCCCACGCTATTAGGTACACGTATAAAGCGGGGCATCAGTCATGAATCCCCTGTGCAAGAACGTATCTCCTCTCCCACTTCAGAGTCCTAGAGCTCTCTGTTCTTGTTCACAACTCTCCCCTGGATATCTTTTTTTCTGCTATCACCCCATTCACAGGAGACCAGCCAGTGTAGAAAGTATTGCCTATGCTTAATGGTGGAATTCTAAAGCATTTCCTCACTCTACTGAACATAACGGAAGGAAAGACAAAGACAAATAACCATCGCTACAGCCACTCTGTGTAGAGCAAGTCTTTTAAAAGTTGCAGCACCATGGAGAACATTCCCCAAATAGGATGGTGAGCTGTTGCATATTTAAGGCTTGCTTCATTCCAAGTACCACATTTTAATGGTGCCTGTTTTAGTAGAGCCTCAGCTATGCTAAAGTACTATTACAGATATATTGGTGTGCTAACACTCAAGGACAGTATTCCTTGAATTTGTCTTCGTGTGCGCAAACCAGAAATCAACAGACAAGAATAAATTTAGTGGCTTCAAATTCTATTCAAATAGAATTCCATTTAATTCTCTTAAATGAAGCTGAAAAACCCTTTTAAAGCAGAGGCAGGACTATTTTTAGTTTTTTTTAAAAGCAGCATTTACTCCAACAATCAGTAACTTTGCTGCTATTATGAGAGAGTTGTACATTATAATGGTTCTGGGAGCCATACACCATGAAAGTAGGCAAAAAGAATAGAAGTGTCACCTGTTATACATTTTCTTATACAAGTCTATATCCCCAGCACTTGTATTCAGCCTCAAAAAGCTCATAGATCCAGCAGGGAACGGCACTGGCTGGCTGCTGTCATATGTGTCCCTGTGAAAAGATGAAACAGTCAAATCCCAGCAAAACAAAACAAATAAATCAGCTCTTAGCCAGAAAATAGCTTAACAATGTCACTAGTTACCTCTTTATCAACTTTAGGTACTGCACAGCAGTATCTGCTACATGAGAGCATATATTGCACTATGATATATAATACTATATATTTCACAATACTAACATGCGTTGCTGTACTAGCAGGAGATTATCTGTCAAGTCAAGGTACAGGCATAACACATTAGTAGGTTGCAACACTAGGCAGTTTTTGCCTCAGCTGCCTAAGCTTATATTGTTACCGGAGCAACCTAATGATCAGGTATTGCACATTCTGTCTAAATCCCACACTCAGATATTCCTTCTCTTTAAGGCCTCCAGTCTCAACAGTGCATTCGAAGTGACACTTTTGCTAAAATCTTCTTTACTATCCTGATGCACAAATTTTCACATGCTTTAAGGCTCCAGCTGCAACCAAATATAATGAACCTCATCTCTCCTCTTGGCAATTTTTTTACTTTTCTCTCTAAAACAATGCAATGTTTTAGGGGGAGTAGAACAGGTACGTGTCTTGGTATTTTAATTTTATTCATACTAAATCAAGCCATTTTTATCTATAAATGTTTCCCCCTGCATAAGACATATTAGTGAAAAGTATTAGCAATTCATTCTCAGTAAATTACTGCCAAAAAATGAAAAAATAATTTCAACGTATGTTACTCTATAGGTGGTATCCAATGCTAGCCCTACTTAGAGTAGGCCCATTGAAATGAATGGGTCTTAAGTGAGATTAACTTTAGATACAACCCCATGGAAATACTATACGTACGAGTTATATCCCATGTCTTCACAGGCAGTCTTCCCATGTTCTTCATTCCAGTCATCAAAGCATACAGGGTACCAATTTTTGCTTCCAGATAAATAGACTTCCAAGAGAAATTCTGGTCCATAAAGTCTCACTACAACAAAAGAAATGTATCAATGACATTGATGTTTGCTATCCATGGCTTTCATGATTCTGAAATTTTGATAATATTAAGGGCTGGTACACACAGCAGTTTTCAGGCAAGTTTCCCATGTCCAGAAGTCTGTGTGTACCTGTAAAAGCCACCTGTTCTGACAGGTTCAGACACCACAGCACCACCACAATTTGCCTATCACTCTCTAGCATTTCTTGGTTTCTTCAAGAAGAGGAAGAAGGAAGTTGCTGAAGCTTCCTTCTTCCTCTCTGCAAAGAGGAAGCAAAATGCTGCCAGAGGATACATGGGAAAATACCAGGGCAGTGCTGATAGTATTGTCAGCATTAGAAGGGACTCTCTGTGGATGCCTGTAGTAACTGTGTGGAGACTTGGTCATGACTTGTGGCTGATAGTTTGACTTGGAGATGGAAACTGATTAAAGGCCCTATAGCAGCTGGACTATGGTTTTAAAAACATACAGATACTTCTCCACCCAGATACTAGAGATTATTAGCTGACCAAACATATCCATTTAGCCTATAAAATACTACTATAACAAGCTAAATGCCTGTAATGTGCTAGATGTTGTTTTCTGCTTCCCCTAGATGGTTTCCTGCAGTTACTGATGCAGCCTGTGGGCTCACAAAATATGGAACTTCTAAAAGAGGACCACCACTATACTTACCACAGCGAGTTTCATCTTCACCATTAGGGCAATCGTTCACTCCATCACACCACTGAGATGGTGTCACGCATACTCCTGTAGTACCGCACGGTATCTTGGAGCCAAAACAAGTGTTTGTCACTGTAAAGAAATAAACATATATCGAAATCCAATGAGATTACCAAATGGAAACTACAAGACCAGTAAAATGGCACAGTAGTTATAGGTGAAAACCATGTTTAATATTTTAACTTCAGTAGAATCACATAAACAGCGACATAAACACACTCATTAAGATTTCCAGTACAGTCAATTCCTTTGGGTTTTAGGTCAGTTCTTAAAGCAATAGGATTAGAAATGAAATAAATAAATGATAAATATGCATCTTACAACAAAACCATTAGTTTAATTAATAAGGTCATAATGAATTAAAGCATACATGATCACTAACACTGATAATTAAGTCAAGACACTACATTTTACAGGAGAAGGATATTAAAAGACAAAGAGCAGTATCAAATAAAGTTTATTACTCTGTACGGTATGGCATATTTTATGAAAGGCAGTCATCAATCCAACCTTTATCATACTGACAGATAACTTTGAGAATTGTAGATCCTTATATAGCCAAAAGAAGCACCATCCACACACAAAGGGGAGGCATCAGTAGGCTTGTGGGAGCCCAGAGGTTTATAGAAGTACCCAAAAAATTAGAGAAAAAACTTGAGAGAAAAATAACCCAAAAGCACCAATGACAATGGAGCATACTCAGTGGGCACAGAATGCTGACTGCTTGTTGGCAGGGAAAAAATGGAAAACCAGGGGGTGGGGTGTGGAGTATCCTGGAAAATTTTGTTGCAGGCCCCACTTACTTATTAACTAAAAGACTCAAGGACATCTGTGAAGTGAAGCAAGCACGGCCTAAACTCTGCAAAGTTTACTCAAGAATGCAGTTATCAAAAGGCAATTTCTGTTATGAAGGCAAATGCTAGGTCCCTTTAAAATACAACATTAAGAGGTCAAGTGTTTTAAACTCAAGAACTCACAAAGCACATTTTAGATGGAGTGCAACTGCAGGATGAATACCATGAAAGAAACTAGCAGGATTGTAAAAGTTTGATAAACTAAACTCAACCAGTTCTATATTGGAGGCCTGAAACCTTCATTAGAAAGCCTGTTTGGTTTAGATTGACCAGAAGACAGTCTTCTATTATATTCCCTACAATAAACAGGACTGAAGTGATTTAGGTCTTTATAGGCAAGAACCATCACTTTGAATTTTGCCAAAAACAAACTGGTAGTCAATTAAATTTCCATCCCAGATGATCTGGTGGCTTCTTTAGTGAAAGGATGGTTAGCAAGGTGTTCTAGCTGCTTGGAAGTTTTAGATAACCTGCAAACCACATTTTGTCCATAATGACCACAAATTGAAGGACTAATGTACGACTGAACAACAAAATTTTCCCCTAAATTACTGTTGTGGTACCATTAAATTTAAGCGTCTTCTAACCTCAAAACCCATAATGTGTCAGAACAGGTGGTGAGAAAACGAAGAAGGATGAAGTAATGGCATCAGAGGTTAAAGGCCATGACCATAATTCAAGAATTTAAGCACATAATAATTTAAGAATGATGCAATTAGTGAGTAGAAAGGGCACCATTCAGGTTTGCCAAGACAAAAAACAAAGTTGCACAACCCTTGACTAAAACTTCTGTCAGCACAAATGCATCCTTACCAAAGTACCAGATGAGAACAAAGGCAATTCCAGCTCCTACTAGTATTATTGTAACTGATAGAAGGAGACACAAAGCTTTCCTGATTCCTGCAATTATAGAAAGGAAAAAAGCATTGTTAAACTAAGAAATCTATCCTTACCTTCAAGTATGTACCAGTTTAAAGAAAAGCAATCTCAAAAAATTCCCACAGCATTATCAACTCACTGATTTGCAAATTAATGTATCTCAGAGACGTCCCGTGAATGAGCTTCAAAGCCACACTCCCACAAGTTTGCTTGCCACGCTCGCCATGGCAAGAATTCTGCTGCCCTCTGGTGAGGATGCCAGCCCCCCTTCTTTCCAACCTGTTGAGGTGCGTGGGGACTGTCCCAGCAGTTGTACTGTGATCCCCACCCCTTGCCCAGTTCCAAGGCTGGGAGGAAGGCTGGGTGCTCTTTGCTGAGATATCCAGACAGCCTCAGTCACACAGCATCCAACTGATAAGCCCACCACCAACCTTTTCTACTCTGGATCAGGAAAGGGTAGCAGGAGCTTCCTTGGCTGCACAGTGGCCAGACTAGCAAGGGGATGGGCAGGATGCTGGCTATCAAGCTAACCAAACACTTGGACCCCTCTTCAAAAGGCTCAAATCATATGCTTAAATATCCCCCATGCAAAATGGCCCTGTTGCCAATGCTACATGGGAAAAGCAAGCTATAAGCTGGAGCATCCATGCTAACATCCATGTGAGAAGTACCACTCACACAATCTCTTCTCTGGAAGAAGAGAAATTGCAAGATCAGGAATCAATGTGGATACCCCAGCTCATACAATCCTTTTCCCGTGCAGCTGCAGCAACATGGCCACAGCCATACATAGGATTTTTAAACATATGCATCAGTGCAAAGAGGATTTTTAGGGGGAAAAAATACCTGCACAACAGATCTAAGTAGATGAAATCTCAATTTTTATAAATTGGAAGCAAAGCTTACTTGGTGTGCATTTTGCAGAAGATGACTTTGGCTGCACTGTCATTGGCACTGGATCTGACTGTTCAGTAGAAACTCTCGGGACATAACGTGGCACTGATGGAGGATAATATGGAGATGAGTAATGTGGATACATGTTATGGCCACTGATGTACCTTGGAGGAGCAGCATGTTCTGGCTGATAGGCATAGTTTTCATAATACGGAGGTGGCCTCTAAAAAACAAACATAACTGGATGAAAAAACATGAATACAAAAGTGGACAGTCATCACTGGTAACAGTTCAAAAAAGCAGCAATCCCAATATCTCTTATTCTGCAGTAGTCCACTGAACTGAGAGAAGGTGATTCTAATGCACCAGGAATGCAGCATTTCCAGAGTAAGTAAGAATAGGTTAATATATTACATCACAAAACAGTTTTGTTCAAAGACTTGAACTCAACTCATGTTGAGGTGTTGTTTTCAGAAGCACATGTTTATAACATTCATTTGAGAAGAATACTTTAATTACTAGATTTTAAAAGCTTTGTCTTGGGGGGGAGGATTGCTCTAAAGATGCACAGCAAAATGTTCTTTATATTTAAATTTTCATTGTAATACTAAGCAGTGCCTCTCAGTGTCTTCAGAGCTTTGGACTTTTCTTTTGCACTGCATTACTGTGGCTCTAACACCACATGACCACATTCTAGCACATTTTTTGCTACTAAGCTTTTAAAAAACAGGAGCTTTTACAAATTCACACACTTGGGCTACCATCCTAAACCCCTTACCTATAGTCCCGAGGACTGAACTCAGTGGGACTTACTTCTAAGTAGACATGTTTGGGATTGTGCTTCCAAGCACTCAAGAATGGGAGTTTCCCTGACAGCAGGCAAGATAGACTAACATTGCCCATTTGCAAGCTTCCATGGTTTCACCCACCGTGCTAGTCATGATAGGTATGATGAGCAGCATGCCTTCCTCCCAGTCTTGGAGCTGCAGAGATGGGTGGAAATTGTCCCAGCAATTGCACAGCGATACCTACCTTCTTTCCAGCTCCAAGGTTGAGAGGAAGGTTGGCGTCTACAGCACCTGAGCTGCATGGGACCAAACTGGCACAAGCTGTGCCAGGTTTTCTTGTAGAAAAAACTGGTGGGCTACTGGTGTGCAGGGCCAACCCAAGTCAGAAACCAGTTCGGAAAACCAAAAGGAAATTCTATATTGCACATAAATCTGGCAAAGAACTGCTTGAGCCATAGTGATGCAAACACACTTCTTGACTTCACTGGCAGCGAGGTCAGCCAAGAATTGTGGACTGCTGCCCACTTTCCAGGACACCTTTGCTACTTTAGGTGAAGTAGCACAAGCAATTGCTTGCACCACTATGGTTCAAGCAGGTTTTTTGGCCAGCTTTATATGCAATATAAAATTTCCTTTTGTTTTCTGATTACCTATAATGTTAGGGAATTTTTCAATAAGCATTAATTAAAACGTGCTTTTAATACGATTATCTTTTTTCCCCTGAAACACGAAAATAGCATACACAAAATAGCATACTAAGCTTTGAAATATATTTACTTACTGAATCAGATGCCATCTTGATTTTCAACAATACACCTTTGGCAAGTTTGTAATAAACCTGTGGACAGCAAAATGCATTTTTAATTACAAAACAAGGTAAACATGTATATTCTTGATAACTCATTTTAACAAGAGTATTTTTCACATCTAAGCACAAAAAAAGAAGGAATAGAGTGCATAGCTTAAGACTCCATTCACGGGGGGGCGGGGGGAATTATCACATCTATAAATGTTAGAGCAAAAACAAAACAACTATAAGTGGTTTACCCTTCACTCCTGCAGAGGCATTCTGACATGTTACCAAGCAACCCAACAAAGGAAATGTATTGTTTAAAGTATTTGTGAGCTGTCCTATAACAAAGTTTTCAGGGTAGCTCACAACAAAAAACAATATAAAAAGTCAACAACGATAGAAACAATAGAAGTATAAATACAGCTTCAAAATAATCACAGGGAGTCAAAAGCTAAGACTAATTAAAAGGTCTGAGAAAATAAAAGGTATTCACCCGGCATCAAAATGACATCAAGGTAGTCGCCAGTTGAGTCTCTCTGGGGATGTCAATAAGCCAGGGAACAATTCTGTCATTGAGTATGGGGAACCGCTTCTCATTTCTTAAGCATAACAGAGACTTGACCACAATTGGCTCAGGTTTTGTGACTACTCAGGCACTGGAATACCCACAATCTCTCTTGTCTCCCACCAATTTGGTATCTAGCTGCTGCAGAGCTGAGCCACCCTCCCTTCTATTAAAGCCACAGCCTGCTCACTAGACTCTCCTTCTAGAGTCTGGTTCCTTGCTAAACACCTGTACTCCATGCCTCCATAAGAACATAAGACGAGCCATGCTGGATCAGACCAAGGGTCCATCTAGTCCAGCATTCTGTTCACATAGTGACCAACCAGCTTCCTACGGGAAATCCACAAGCAGATATCAGTGCAACAGCACTGTCCCACCCATGTTCCCCAGCAACTGGTATACATAGGCATACCACCTCTGACACTGCCTCCCTCCTCCTGTGACCAGACTGCATCCCCTCCCATTGGCCACCACTTAGATGGGGGAGGCAGAGGTGACACTCCAATGGGGGAACATACAGCAGTATTTGGCAGCTTTCCCCCTCACCTTTAGCTTCAGAGGCTCACGGTTTTCCTAACAAAGTCATCTCTGATGGGGTGGGGTGGGGGGATGTTCAGATACAAAGGAAGCTACGTGGATAGTGTCAATCCAGCCTGGGAATAGCATCCAACAATGCCTCCATCACCATGTGCCTTTGATCTTCATTGATTGACAAATCTCTGGTTGACCCATTGGTCTGCAAGTTGTTACTGGTGCCGGGACACAGCACCAATGACACTGGGCCTAATTGACTTCCTTTTAAAATAAAATTACTACAGCTGTTCTTATATGCATCAGGGCTGTTTGATAAAGCTTTTGAATATGTATTACATGTGCATTACATTTGCCTGTTCGAACTAAGGTATCTAAATGGCAGGGGTGGAGGCTGAACATCCTTTCTCCTCTCATCAAATATGCCATAGAATTTAATGAGCCTCAATTTTCTGCCGTATCAACTTGTACTCACTGGCACAGTTCTATGATTTTGTCAAGTGGGTGAAACAGCAACACCTTGACTGAGTAACATTTCATAAAACTTGTTTATTCTGTTTTGAAGCTTGATTTAAGAATGCAGTCATAATTTATTTGTCCTAAATACCAGTTGCTTAGTCATGTTTGTTTAACAGTTGAAAAACACATGCACAAACATGCGAATTCTCCTTCAAACCTGGCACAGAATCTTGGAATTACTCGAAAGCCATAGCCACACATGCATAATAAGCAGACATTAATACCTTGATACCTCTAAGTAATGCACACAGGATATGAATTTCAGTGTAAAATTTCCAAAATGACTAAACCCCATTAAAAAAATAATTAAATAAGCACATCTTTTGTTTCTATGAATTTGTACTGATGTTTTTATCTTTATGACACAGCCATACAAATGTGCTGACAAATTTTTATTAGCATATTTATGCTTCTCAATGGCCAGCGTATGCCTCAAGGCAGATTTATACCTTGAGGATGAGCAATCTGTAGCAGACAATACCCGAATGGATCCAGTAATACCATAACACTGAAAAACAGCCTCAGGGCTACTTTAGTGATGTGACACTGATTTAACTGTACTACTAGAGTACTCCCTTTGGTCAGGCATGTGTAATGTGAAGCAGCACATATAAGGAAAGGCATAAACTTCAACCCTGCAAAAATGCATGCAGTTCCACCCTCCACAATTTTATTGGTGATGATACCAAATTATTTAAGGTGGTTAAAACAAAAAGGGCTCGCGAAGAGCTCCAACAGGAGCAACAAAGTTGGAAATACAGTTTAAAGTAAGCTAGTGTAAAGTGATGCATGTTGCGGCAAAAAATCCCAATTTCACATATAAGCTGATGGGACCTGAGTTAGCAGTGACTGGCCAAGAAAGAGATCTTGGGGTTGTGGTGGACAGCTCAGTGAATATGTCAACCCAGTGTGTGGCTGCTGTGAAAAATGGAAACAGAGGAAAATAAGATATTCTGTGGTATATCTGGAGAAAGATAAGTGGTACCTGAGGAAGGAAATTTCTTTCTGAAATGCATTGGGCCCAATAAAAAGTTTTTCTAGGCCCCTGAGAATACCTTGTCTCCTGTGAAAAGACAAGTTTCTAACCCTGACTGAATGTGAAGGCAAGTATGAAAGTGTGTGAGATCTTCAAAACAAGGAATATGGCTAGGATTTCCAGTATTCTCCGGCAAGGACTGTAGTGCTTTTTACAATCCCTTGCCACAAGAATACTGGTTGCTTATGCTATTTAAATTTGAGTTTATTACTTACCAACAACATACTGATTTGGTTTGAGCTCCATTATTTTATATTTTAAATATAGTTTGTAATCTGACCTGAAAGTTTCATCTAAGCCGAAATGTGGGTATTTAAATAAGTACTTTACAGATGTTATAGAATTCAGCTCTGCTTACCACAGTATGGTGAAGTTTTGTTTAAAAAAAAACAAAACCAGAGTCATACATTTCCTTCTCTGGTACTATGTAACTTTACAGCATAATACAAATGCCATGGGTTAGGTCCAGACTAACAGGGCAATCCTACAGATGTTTACTCAAAAGAAAGTCCTACTAAGTCCAATGGTTCTTATACACAGTTCTTTTACACAGGTAACTGTGTATAAGATTGCAACCTAAATTAGTTGCAACCTAAATCAATGGGATCCAAGTACAACTAGGCTGTAATCCTATACAAATTTACCCAGGAGTAAGTTCCATTGCACTCAGTAAGACTTCCTTCTGAGTCAAAAAGCATAAAATCTCATTGCTAGTCTGGAACCAACTCTACGTATTATTCTTACCTCAGATGTGTCACACTACAGGAGAGAAAAAGCAATACGAACTGCAAATGTTATATTCTATAGAAAAATCAATAAATGATTAGAAGGATGAATAAATGATTTGAAAAGCTTTTCATCTTACAACATACACTACTTATTTTCTTTATCATGAATGCATTTTCCACAAGAGTTTGTTTGCTCAAACCCAGACCTTTCAAGATGTTTTCCTTCTGAGTCAGCAACATATACCCAGGTCAGTAATTTATACTTAGAAGAACATACAAGGAAGTATAAATCAAAACCAAACCAGTGAAATTATCAAGTGGCACAAGAGTACGTGCCTGAAGTAAAAACCAAAGTAACACTAATACAGCTCTTCTGTTACTCAGCAGCATTTAGACACATCAGACAATCCTTTTTAAATCATGTGATTTTTAAGTTTATATACTGAAAAGTTTTCAAGGGCTTACTCATGTTAACAATATGCCAGGGTAATTCCAGTAGCACTACTATTTCACAAATGCTTTAGGCTACAACTCTCAAAGTTGCGATTAGGGATGTCAGATAAATCTTCAATGGATTCAAATAATTTCAGGTTTCTATGAATCCAATGTCTGGATTTGGCAGTTGACAGATTTCTTCTGAGTTGCATGGATTCTGTGGACTTCTGGACTGGTATTTTACTGGGGGGGAGGGATTTGCACAAGTGCACACTTGTGCTAATGAGCACTTGCAAACAGGAACAAAATTCTTGAACACACCTTTAAAAAAAATCTGATTCCGTCAATGAGCAGACAATGGAACAAAAGACACCTGACAATCCACAAAACACAAATGAAACAGATTTAATAAAATCCATATATCCCTAGTTGCTTTAGAGCAATTTAAGACTATAGTGGGTCTTCTCCAAATTAACAGAGCTGGTCCAAATAGTTTAAGTAATTCATTTGGGCAAGCTTTTAGTAAGGTAGAGCATGCTACCTAAATCCTAATATATTTAGCATACTTTTAAAAATCACCTTACTTTGAATTGTACATCTTTGAATTTTAGCACCAAAAATGGCAACCATACAAGATTGGTTTCTATATTGTAATTTTATCTAAAATATTCTAACACAGGTTTTATAACTTGGTGGCAGAACACTGCTTTGCATGCAAAATGTCCCCGGTTCAATCCCTGGCATTACCAGGTATGACTGGAAAAGAATCCTGCCTGAAACACCTAAGAGGTGCTGCAGGGTACATGGACCAATGGACCAATTAAAATTAGTCAGCTTCCTATATTCTCTTATTTTCACTTTGTCATATCCCTTTTATTGGATCACTATTATGCTGGGCATCATTAGGGTCTTTACAGTCAGAACCCTCTAAGTGTTGTTTGTTTTGGAAGAGATACTATTCTTATGAAGGTTTAGATACACACAGTCCAATTTTCAACGGACAGTTGGAAACCGGACCATTCCAAATCTCTCTAGGCCCTGAGTCTAGGGATTGCTCAATGGATCCAAGATGTTCTACTAAAGAAAGAACGCTCAAATGGATGAGATAATGCAGAAGCACTGTAACCAATGGAAATCAATCATACACAAGAAAGCATAAAAACCTGCAATCCAACTTGCTTTTCATTGTTTTGAGTCATCCTTTCCACAACCAGGGAAATACATCATTGTGTTGAGGATACAACATCAGCATTCCCTCTCTACACCCTCCTCCCCCATACCCCAATGCTCAGACTAGAGACAGCCACAAGACACTACTGCACCCTTCCCAAAACTGAAGCCCTCCAGATGTGTTGGACTACAACTCCCAGCATGCACCAGTCAGCATGGTTGGCTGGGGCATGCTGAGAGCTGTAGTCCAACACATCTGGAGGGCACCAGGCTGGAGAAGGCTGCACAACTGCATCTACAGATTCATTCTCTCTCTCCCCTCACCTAGCAGGCAGAGAGAACATTCAGACTAGAGATAGCTCATCATAGTCTGGTTCTCTTACTGCCTTCTGCAAGGAAGAATGCATAGAGGGAGCAATGGATTGTATATGATCTTAGTTTAACTTAAGTCCCATTAATTTCAGTGGATCTACTCTCAGTAGGACTAACACTGGATACAACCCAATGAAAGCAGCATTGTGTTTTATTTGTTGTTGTTCAGTCGTTCAGTCGTGTCCGACTCTTCATGACCCCATGGACCATAGCACGCCAGGCCTTCCTGTCCTGCGCTCTCTTCCGGAGCGTGCTCATGTCCATATTCATTGCATCGGTGACGCTATCTAGCCATCTCATTCCCTGCCGTCCCCTTCTCCTTTTGCCTTCAGTCTTTCCCAGCATCAGGGTCTTTTCCAGAGAGTTTTCTCTTCGCATTAGGTGGCCAAAATATTGGAGCTTCAGCTTCAGTATCTGTCCTTCCAGTGAGCACTCAGGGTTGATTTCCTTTAGGATTGACTGATTTGACCTCCTTGCAGTCCAGGGGACTCGTAAGAGTCTTCTCCAGCACCACAGTTCGAAAGCATCAATTCTTCGGCGCTCAGCCTTCCTTATAGTCCAGCTCTCACAGCCATAGGTTGCTACTGGGAAAACCATAGCTTTGATTAGACGGACCTTTGTCGGCAAGGTGATGTCTCTGCTTCTTACTATGCTGTCTAGGTTGGCCATAGCTTTCCTCCCAAGGAGCAAGCGTCTTTTAATTTCATGGCTACAGTCACTGTCTGCGGAGATCTTGGAGCCAAAGAAAGTAAAATCTGTCACTGCTTCCATTTCTTCCCCTTCTATATGCCAGGAAGTGATAGGGCCAGATGCCATGATCTTAGTTTTTTTAATGTTGAGTTTCAAACTAGCTTTTGCACTCTCCTCTTTCACCCTCAACAAGAGGCTCTTTAGATCCTCTTCGCTTTCCGCCATTAGGGTGGTATTGTCTGCATATCGGAGGTTGTTGATAATTCTCCCGGCAATCTTAATTCCGACCTGTGATTCATCCAACCTGGCATTTCTCATGATGTACTCTGCATATAAGTTAAATAAGCAGGGTGACAATATGCAGCCTTGTCGTACTCCTTTCCCAATTTTGAACCACTCGGTTGTTCCATGTCCGGTTCTTACAGTTGCTTCTTGACCCTCGTACAGGTTTCTCAGGAGACAGGTAAGGTGATCTGGTACTCCCATCACTTTAAGAATTTGCCACAGTTTGTTGTGATCCACACAATCAAAGGCTTTAGCATAGTCAATGAAGCAGAAATAGACGTTTTTCTGGAATTCTCTTGCTTTCTCCATGATGCAGCGAATGTTGGCGATTTGATCTCTAGTTCCTCTGCCTCTTTGAAACCCAGCTTGTACTTCCGGTAGTTCTCGGTTCGCATACTGCTGAAGCCTAGCTTGTAGGATTTGGAGCATCACCTTGCTGGCATGTGAAATGAGCGCAATTGTGCCGTAGTTTGAACACTCTTTGGCGTTGCCCTTCTTTGGAATTGGAATGTAAACTGACCTTTTCCAGTCTTGCAGCCATTGTTGAGTGTTCCAAATTTGTTGGCATATTGAATGCAGCATTTTAACAGCATCATCGTTTAGGATTTTAAATAGCTCGGCTGGAATACTGTCATCTCCGCTAGCTTTGTTGTTACTAATGCTTCCTAAGGCCCACTTGACTTCACTTTCTAGGATGTCCGGCTCAAGTTCAGTGACCGCACTATCATGGCTATCAGGGACATTCAGATCTTTCCTGTATAGTTCTTCTGTGTATTCTTGCCACCTCTTCTTAATCTCATCTGCTTCTGTGAGGTCCCTGCCTTCTTTGTCCTTTATCATGCCTGTCTTTGCACAAAATGTTCCCTTGAGATCTCCAATTTTCTTGAAGAGATCTCTAGTCTTTCCCATTCTATTGTTTTCCTCGATTTATTTGCATTGTTCATTTAAGAAGGCCTTCTTGTCTCTCCTTGCTATTCTCTGGAACTCTGCATTCAGTTGGATATATCTTCCCCTTTCTCCCTTGCTTTTCGCTTCCCTTCTTTCCTCAGCTACTTGTAAAGCCTCCTCAGACAGCCACTTTGCTTTCTTGCATTTCTTTTTCTTTGGGATGGATTTCGTTGCTGCCTCCTGAACAATGTTACGGACCTCTGTCCATAGTTCCTCAGGCAGTGCTAAACAGCCTATCCCTGTAGGAGATAGGAGTCTGAGAGAACTGGGACGGAGGTGCCCATGAACAGAGTAGGGAAGTGACCACCAGTAGAATTATTACATACAAAGCTGGTATCAGTCAATAACTTCAGTACGTTTTTAATAACATCATGCCAAAAACTTGTTCCCAAACCATATGGAGTCATTTAAAAACAACCACAAAAGAAGCCATCCATGAGGGGAGGGGGGAACCTGAAATCCACAGTTAGGCAATAATACTTTTATTAGGATCGACCAAAATTGTGCAAGCTTCCAAGTTCCTGAAAATTCTTTACCAGGCAAAAAAAGCATGGTATGAAGTCAGGAACTCTGCAGTTCTGATAGTGCCTATTTGCAAAACATCATAATATGTAATGTTCTGGGGAAATATGTGTCACACCACTCTTGTTACCAATTGTACTTGATAAAATGTTCATTGCTTTCTTTGTGTTGTAACAAAATATAACTGTTTCCTAATAGTATGCTATGGCTATCCATACATCCTGAAATAAACTTTTATCCATTTCTTTGAAATGACACACACAAGGATGTTTCTACAGTTTTCAGAACTCAAGTGTATCATATCTTGGATCAGTTCAGTGATGTGTTTACTTTGTGTTTTGTGCGTTTCCAATCTGTGCCAATCGTCCATGTTTTTAGTAGCAGTTAACGTGGCATGGCAAGTCATTAGAGCTGAACTCACTTCAGCCAAAGGTAGGGAGAAAACATTCATGTTTTAACATCATTGCAGACCCCCCCCACCCCAAATGGAAATGAGTGTGCTTAGAATCAGATGGCCATTGAAATGCTGTAATTCATGGCACTGATATTTTTTCTATTACAGTATTGCCTAAAAGCAGGTGTGCTTTTTCAAAAGTGCTTTTTGAAGAAGTTTTCTGTTTAGACATAAGAGTTTGTGTATAACATTCCATTCACGAATGAGCACAGCTAGGAGCAAGGGTACAAGGGAGTGATCCTAGGAGAGTTACTTCTAAAAGAGCAACTTTAAGGGGAGTTTTCTGGTGGTCAGCAGGAGCAATACTAGTCAGGAAGTAAAGGAGCGGGGAAATCATCAGAATGGCTGGGAAAATAGGAAAGTTTCCATGCAGAATAGGAGCTGCAGGCATTACCTGAAATATGTGTGTGTGTATTTGTGTGTGTATGCACATGCACAAACAGATGATTGGGTAAAGAGAAGTGGTGCTTGCTTATTTTGCACTCCCCAAATAGTAAATATTGCATAGAAAAAAATATCATTGTTAAAGGATTAAGGCAATTTGTTTAGGACAACTAGAACTTTTAAAAAGTGGGAAATAAACACCTTTTGAAAAATAAGTAAGCATGGCAGAAGAGGACTTTTTTTTTTTCAAAATTATGCCTTCTCTTGAATATGACTAAATCCATTTGGTAAAAACGTTATACGATTAAATAGAAAAAAGAGGCATTTAATTATTTAAAAAATAGAACTTGGCTTGTACTGAAGATCTGCAATTTTCTGTTTGTTTAAATTGGAGGTTTTAAAATCAGACCCAACAGTCCCTGATTCCATGGAAAATTTATAAAACAAATACAAAATGTTGATTTTGCTAAGGGGATAAAGGGGAACGGTCATATGTGCTGGAAATGTCAAGAGGTCACAAGATGTGGTATATCATCTCTACAACAATTATTCATGCTTAAATCCACTAGCATAAATTATATAATGTGATATATAAGTAAAATGTCAAACTTATTTTGAATTTATCAGTTGCAGATAGCAAAACCTAATCTTCCTTTTGGAATATCAAGAGGATGGTTAATAAAGGTCCAGGAATGAATATATTAAACTAAATATTAAACTGTTAATATTGTTCTTATGATACATATTAAATTGAAAATGTAATCTGTATATATTTTTGCATTATATAGTTAAAGGATATTAATGACATATTCTTACATTTGACATAGGTAGATCAATAGTTTCTTAAACATTTTTGTTTGAGAAACATAAATAGATATGATCTTTGTATGAGTTCTTATATAAACCATACAAATATATCTATTTATAATGTGGCTAAAACAAAAAACCTAAAGCATCTTCATAAAGTTGTCTTTGTTTTTATTTATTAGAGCAAAGCAGCAGCTTAACTTTTCTTCTCTCTTAAAACCTTCAGAGAGAGTAGTTCCATCTTCTCTGCAAATAAAATGTATTGTGCAATTTAACCATGTTTTCTCAGCAGTAAGCCCCATGTTCAATGGTACTTACTCCCAGGTAAGCGTGCACAGGACTACAGCTTTAAGACTCAATATTAACTATAGTGTCTTGCTATTTCTCCACCTTATTTACTAGTCTTTGAGATACCTTTTTAATCAGAAAGTACAATTTATTTATCAAGTACCGGATCTAATGGAGTATTTTATTTGAAGGACATTTTAATTCTCTTTTCTGACACTGTGTGACATGTGCTAACAGTAGATGGGAATGTCTGCTTCATATTTTCCAAGTGTTGTTTCTTGGCAATGTAGATCATGGTACACATGTCCCACCACTGCAGAATGCCAAAAAACAAAACTACTGGATAGATATTATCACCATCATCATAAGCCTCATTTAGTTCAGTATCACATAAATCCTTATAAGGAATTAACTACTCATATAATTGCTAATTTGTAAACATGGTTTTCCAGTCTCACAGCTATTATGCCTAGGAAAGAGACTCACATTTACATAAAGGACAATTTTAAAACTTTCTGATATTATTTGACTCGACAATGTTTTCACCTCAAAACTGTTTTCAGTGGATTAGATCCAGCGTTCCTTTCACCACCAGCTTTTCCTGAGCTGAGTTCTGCTCAGAACATTGCCACTTGTGAAAGGGGTGTGTGTGTGTGTGTGTGTGTGTGTATATATATGTGTGTGTTTCACCTATTCTCACCTATCCTCCACTGCTCTGGAAGATCCCCTAACTCTACAGACCAGGTTTTGGGGAGGCATATGGGGATGTGTGGGGCAGTGAAATTAAGAAAAATAACCTCATCCCCTGTTCTGCATTGGAAACATTTCATGGTTCAGAAGCCTTCTGAGGACAGAAGGATCCCTTCCATCCACAGGAAGCAAATTCTGGATCCAACCCAGTGTACATCATCTTCAAAGCACATAGTGAGGTATTTATGCATTTGTGTTGCATATCCTGCTAAACATCCCTCAGCACCTAATTTACACACGGTTAGCATTTATATAACAACTGTTCAAAACATGTATCTTATATCAGTAATCACTTGGCACAACAGACAGGTCAAAGGTAGGCCAGAATTATTCTACGTGTGTGTGTGTGTGTGTGTGTGCGCGCGCGCGCGCACACGTGTGCACACACACACATAAATAAATATAGGATGGGGATGTGAGCAGGGGAAAATACTTGGCTTGACTAAGTGCATTTGTAGCTATCGGACTTGTACTGGCAATTTCCTACCTCTCCTTTCTTAGCCTTACACACTATACCAACTCAACAATAAGCATACAGAAGAGATTACAACAAGCTTAGAAAAATGAAATTTATTCTCCACTTGTAAAACAAAAATAAGAAAACCACTTATGCGAATTTCAATGGCAGGTTACTAGTATAGGGCCTTGATCTGCTGCATAGTGAACAGATATTCAATAGGTAACAACTCTTCCCAGTATGCAAATAGAGAGTAAAAAAAGTGAAATTTTGCTTACTACATGTTGCTAATGGCACAGGAAGAAGGAATCCTGCCAGAAAAAGGTGGTAACTCTACCTGGCTAGAGCAACAAGTGCTTGGGTGTTAAGTACTCCCCTCTTTGAAACCAGAGAGAACCCCCAGCCATCTCACCCCAGGGGATTGTCTTCCAGGCAAAACTGACCTTCAGCCCTTCCCTTTATCAAATGTATTTTCCCCATTAGCACTTAATACCATGGAGCAATCCTATATCTTTTTAAAAGCAAGGGATAATGAAACCTAAAAAAGGCCAATAAGACAACTCTAAACATTATTTTCTCTCCTCGATTTATCAAAGAGCAGGCCCTCTTTACAGAACTTTCCACCCACGTGGGAGACTCAAAGGGGTACAAGCAGGCGACTCCCAATGTACATTCTAAAAAATGACATAGTCCCATGTAGGACTGTACCACATTCCCCAACAAAAAACTCAGTTGGCTCTAGCAACCTAGTGATGAACTGAAATACAAGGAGGGTGGGGTGGAATCTACTGGAGCATCTTAGAAAACGTTTGTCTGTGTGTGTATGTATGTGTGTATATATATATGTGTGTGTGTGTGTGTGTACACACACACACACACACACACACAAAAGGTCCTATTTAATAGGTGTAATACTCCTTCTCTCACTGTCTGACCTGGTTGCTTCCCAGTTTGGATCAAATATTGAAATACATCCTCAAATGCCTCAGGAGTACGGCCTCGTGGTGCACTTGAGAGCCTGAAGAACACTACTACTACTTTTTTGCAAGTTAGGCATGGATGCATCTTTTTCAATCAAATCCAAGAATTCTTAAAATTAGTTGATAAAACTTCACATATAAAAAAAATATTAGGACTAACAGTATAGATGACCCAATCTCATACTATTTGCAGTGTTTTAGGCCACTTCAGTCACACAGAACTGCACTTAACTGGAACCTCTGCAGCTTTCTGGATTTGGCTAGGACCGCATATGACAGTGCAATATACAAGCTAAAACTATATTTGCACTTAAACCCGACCTCTTTTATTGTCTGTAGACCACAGTTTAAAGCCAGCGTTTTAAGAGGAGGAAATTAAATTTTGTCCCACTGATGTGCAACCAAATATGCTGGCTTGGGTAGTTTATTGTACGCAACCTGAATCACTTATTGGAAAGGAGGCTCATACCACAATACGCAAGATCTTAGTTTCTACCATGCTCTACCAGGATGCAAAAGAGCTAAATGTGATCTAATCTACAAGGAAGGAGTAAAGAAAATAAAAGGAAAATTCTACCAGGACCATGTGATGTTTTGCCTAGCCATTAACTACCCAACCAAATACTTTCAAAACTAACTATTAACTGAGCTCAGATTAGTGGGCATGATATTCATACACATGGAGTATCAGCACAGTGTCTGCAGTGCCAGTTTCTATGCTTTTCTTCCTAAATTAGCATAAGGCTTCATATGAAGGTACGCATGCAGAGTGCCCTTATTTAATCACTATTTCCACAGAATGAGACCAAGCAGATTTTTTTTTAATTTATCACAACCTTGAACAGACACTACCGCTCCTGGGTTGCTCTATGTTTAGTCCCTTCTGTGTGCCCGGTGCTATTGCTGCACAAAACAATGACATGACACGACACGAGAATCGGCCCATGGCTCATTAATCTGAGTTCACTTATACAACATCGTTCTGCTGCTGTTTGAAGCTAAGCAGGTTTGGCCCCATACACTGCCTGAATGGGAGACATACACACATAAGGTGCTCCGAGCTCTTCAGAGGAAGAATGAGCTAGAAACTGAGTTAATCTCCACCCAGGTGGTTTATATTCCAAGTTTTAAACCCTGCTTCACCACAGCTTTTATGTTCAAAATGTTGATGGGCTTTCCAGTAAGTACACAAAAGCAAACAGTATAACTTTAAGCTCAGAGGGATTGATGTGCAAGAACCAGCATGGTGCAGTGATTAGAGTGTTGCACTAGGGCCTGAGAGAATCAAGCTCAATCCCCACTTAGCCACAAAGGCCACTAAGTGACCTTGGGTTGGTCACAGTCTCTCAACTTAACCTACTTCACAGGTGGTTTGTGAGGGTAAATTGGGTAGAGGAGAACCATAAATGCTACCCTGAGCATCCTGAAGGAAGGGTGGGATAAAAATTGAAATACTAATACTGGCTCAAATGAAGATCCAGTGAATAACACACACTTTGGGAAGCATTTATCGGTAGAGGTCATCAACAGTCCATACAGATCACTTTTGTATCCATCATATGCTGGAGAACAACCTAGCAAGGTACACCACAGCCATGTTAGTACATTGTCACATTTTAGGATATTGTCACTGCCAAAATTGTTGTCGCCCAAGCTAAAGTCCTACTAATTCAGTAAGTAATCAGCAAATGTTCGGGCAGAAATCCTTGGCTGCATTGTTAAGGGACAGACTGATGCAAGGTCATTTCAGATCATATAGCAACGTCAAAATTAGTTAACAACCTTCAAACCGACCTAATTCAAAAGGGAATACAACACGACGATGCCCTGACTTTTTCATTTTAAAAACACTGTTATTCTCATCTCCCATGCATTTGGTCAAACCAAACTTCTCTTTCTCTCGCTCTTTTTTTTTTTTTTTTTTTTTTTAATACATTGCTACTGTTCTGGTTAGAAAAGAATCCCAGTCGGTGTATATAACGAGAAGGCCAGTTTGTGAACCCAACACTGGAAAGGTCGAGTAACGGATTTTCACCACCACCGCCGCCGCCGCCAGAGGACAACAGAAACGGATGCCTGAGAAGATTCCCTTTGGAATGAACAGCTTAGACCTGCATGCATTTCCTTTCCCATATCTCAGTAATAGACAGGGGAAGGGGAACATTATCCGTGTCTCGAGCCACACAGGAACCGCGTTCAGAAGAAACCACCCCGCCGCGGGTGCCGCCCCTCGACACAAGGAGGCCGCCGCCGCCGCGCGCGCCCCTCCTCAAGGCAAACACACGCGAACTCCACGGGGGGCTCACCTGAGCGGCTGGAGCGCGGCTGCGCCTTCGCCGCTCCCGCGCGCTCCTGCTCTTGTCCAGCCCAGGCGGCGCAGGATTCAATTACTTCGCTCGCCCGGAGACACTCTTTCCCTCCCGCTCGCAATCCCTGCACGGGGAGCTGCCTGAGCGCCCGTCCCTGAGGCGAGAGAAAGAGCAACAAAAGTCCCTGCTGAGAGTGGAAGGCTGAAGGCGCAGGGCGAGACGCGGGCAGCGCGCGCCTCTGCCGCTCGGGGAGGCGCTGCTGGTTTCGCAGCTGCGGGAGAGGAGAGGGAGGCGGACCGGCCGCTGTGAGGAGAGGGAGGCGGCGGCGGCGGCGGCGGCTTCCTGTAGTTTCGCTGCCCTCCCCCTTTATCACTTCATCCCCACAGGCGGGGTCAACGTGCTATATTCACCTGCAGGAACTGAGGGAAGGGGCGGGCTGAGACTTTGGAGAGCGGCGGCGACGGCCCGGGTGGCGGCGGCGGTACTCGCTGGGGAAATCCGTAGACTTCCTTCCTCATAGGAGGCGGACTTAAGGCTGCAATCCTGTGCTCGCTTGCCTGGGAGTAAGCCAGGCAAGTGAGTAAACATAGAGGAGGGTGCTGTGGTGAGCCCCGCTGAACTCGGTGGGGCTTCCTTCTGAGTAAACGGCGGGTAGCCCTGATGCCACAGGCTCTGAGCTCCGGAGGCTTTAGCAGTTGGTGTGACAGGAGGGCATTCAACAGGCTGAAGCAGTCACTATGCTGGGAAACGCTGCACCTGTTCCCTTTTCTGCCTGACACGAAGGTGGTAAAATTTCTGGAACCTTCTCCCCCAAAAGGAGGCTTTGACTTATTTAGGCTGCACACTAAGGAGGAGAAAAGGCACAATCCTGTGCACGTTTAGATGGGGAGAAGCCCTACAACTCCCAGCATCCCCCAGCCAACCATGCTGGCTGGGGAATACTGGGAGTTGTAGGACTTTTTTCCATCTAAACATGCAGAGGATTGTGCCGTAAACCACGTATTAGGGAGTAAGCTGCACTGGCACTTCCTTCCATAAATATGCATACGGCTTGGCTTCTAATCTCAGAAACTATCCTCAGACTAGTTCTCCCCTGGATTTGAAGAAAAAGCAGATCTGAGCATGTCCAGAATACATTATCCTCATCATACACACACACCTACACTCCTGAGGTTAGCGCGAAGGGCTTCTGGGTCAAAGGGTGTGGTTTCTAAGCAACCTCGACTCTTGGCACCTTTTATTTTAGAAATTAAGCACTAGTGAAGTCACAAAGCACAATCAGCAAGGAAGCAGAAGTTATAGAATCAGTAGAGTTGGAAGATACATTGGAGGTCATCTAGTCGAACCCCCTGCCAGATCTGCAGTGCAGGTTGCAACTACAGCATCCTTGACAGGTGGCAGCCCAGCTTCTGCTGCTTAAATATCTTGATGGGGCTTTAGGAGCTTTTCCAGGCATAATGGGTAAAAATTATTAATTCTGTTTAATTAAGCATTTAAAAAATAGCAACATCCCCTAATCCTTTTTGACCTTCCTCGGGGCTCTTTTTGTTTTCTTCAACAATTATGAGTTGGCAGTGGCTAGAAAGGTATGGCTCACGTTAGGGACAAAAGTGACATAGTGACATACAGCAATCTTACATTCCCTCTCACATGGCTGGGTGTGGAAGAAGATGATAGCCTCATGCTCTTGTTTCCAAACAGGAACTGGAGGAAATGACGAGATCACCTTAAAAATACAACTAAGTCCAGCAAAAATGTGAGGAGGGGAGACTTACATTTGGTGTCAGTCACAAAACACTCATGACTATATAGGTTCAAAGTAGTAAAAACAAAAAACCCTACCCTCTACCATCCCAATCCTGCATGTTTTTACATAGGATCCCCATTAATTTTAGTGGAACTTCTTTTTTTTTAGACAGGGGGTTTAGGGTTATGGGCTAAGATGGGGTCAGTACAATCACACCACCAGTTTAAACGGTATGTAGAACATAGACTACGATCCACAAATCACAAACTACTGTACTTGTCCTTAGTATAGCTTACAGACAATCCTATACATTTTCCAGAGGGGTAGTCACGTTAGTCTGTTGCAGCAAAAACAACAAAGTGTCTTGTGGCACCTTAAAGACTAACAAATTTATTCTGGCAGAAGTTTTCATGGACACTGTCCACTTCATCAGTTGCGTGAAATGTTAACCTCAAATTAGCTATATATACATGCTGAGTGGTGGTGAGGTAGATATAAACTGTGTTGTCAGAGAGGGAACTGAAATGCAAACAGTACAGACAGATTACCTTAACAGTTGCCATTCACAAAAAGTTGTTTGGTGATAACACAAACATAATTGCAATGGTGAGCTGATTAACAAACATGGTGTGATTTTTTACAGTCAGGGCCAGAAATATTGGAAAAAGGATTTGGCAGTTGGCCTCTGTACACCACCACATTGAAGTTGAAAGGAAACACACTCAGGTGGGAGCGAAGTCAGGACTTTCAGCTGTAATTCAAGGGGCTTGACAAAAGTGGGGCACTACCCATTCAGGAAGGACAGCCAGTGTGATACACCCACCCCCTATCGTTGGTGGCGCATAAGTAATGGAATGAATGGCTGGCAAGCAGCTGCATGGCCAGGTGTGGCCTGTTTCCTGGGTACCCCATGACCAATCAAGCAGATAAAAGGCCTGGAGGTGGTTCTGAGTGTTACAATTACATTTTGTAGCTGTTCACTGGAACCCCCAACATGAGGTCCAAAGAGGTGTCCATGCGAGTGAAGGAGGCCATCATTAGGCTGAGGAAACAAAATAAACCCATCAGAGAGATAGCAAAAGCAGTGGGAGTGGTCAACACAACAGTTTGGAACATCCTGAAAAAGAAGGAATTAACTGACAAGCTCAGCAACAGCAAAAGGCCTGGAAGACCATGGAAGACAACTAAAGTGGATGACCGCAGAATGCTGCTCATGGTGAAGAGGAACCCTTTCACAACATCTAGCCAGGTCAAGAACACTCTTGTGGAGGTAGGCATGTCATTGTCAACATCTACAGTCAAGAGACAGCTTTATGAATGTAAATACAGAGGCTTCACAACAAGATGCAAAACACTGGTAACGCTCAAGAATCGAAAGGCCAGGTTAGCCTTTGCCAGCAAACACCTAAAAAAGCCTGCCCAGTTCTGGAAGAAGATTCTTTGGACTGATGAAACTCCTCTTCGCTTTCTGCCATTAGGGTGGTATCGTCTGTGTATCTGAGGTTGTTGATAATTCTCCCGGCAATCTTAATTCCAACCTGTGATTCATCCAACCCGGCGTTTCTCATGATGTACTATGCATATAAATTAAATAAGCCGGGCGACAATATACAGCCTTGTCGTACTCCTTTCCCAATTTTGAACCAATCGGTTGTTCCATGTCCGGTTCTTACAGAGCTAAACAAATAATGTAAGTAGCTCTGCAGAAATATCTGAGAAGTCTCACAAATGTCTGTAGCCTCCCATTTTCCACCTTAAGACTGTAACCAGATGCAGACTCTGTGGCTTGAACGTCACACCCCCTTTTTTTAACCTCCCACCACTATTTGTTTTGTTTACCAACTTACTTGATGAAGAGATCTGGAGAACTGAAAGTTTGCACAGTTACCTTTTATTAGGCCACCCTAAAGGTATTACCCTAAAATGGATTTTTATATTTTTCTTTTGGACAACGTAGCTACCTTTGCTCTCTGTATAATCTATGTAATTGTTTTGATGTATGTCTGTATCTTGATAACTTACAGTGGAAGCCAATATCTGGGATGTTGTATTCCATAAAGAGAGATTAAGTAGGTGACCTATCTTAAGGACATAAAAATGGCCAGTGGTATGGTGGAGCCAGGGCTCACAGGAAATTCTCCAGCACTTTTTTATGTCATCTGCCATTCCTGCCCCTGCCCCCCCCCCTGAGAATTTCGCTGCAATTCTCACTGTAGCTGGTGGGAAATGAATTTTCCTAGCTACAAATATATTGTTCCCTTTTGTAATGCAAAGTATTTTGGGGAGGCTAGGTCTTGAATGGGCAATTAAGAGCCATTAGCTTTACAAAATACCTGTTTCTGGTGGAGGTGAAAGCTGCTAGACCTGGTTTGTTGATATGGATCAACACAACTGCCTGGATTTAAGGACCCTCCTTGGGGGAATGGCTATGGGGGACTATTATGAGCACCTGCACTTCAAAATGTACCACTGTGCCATTGAGAAGAGCACTGCTAGATCAGATCAAAGCTCCACCTAGTTCAACATCCTGTTCCTCACAGTCCCAACCAATTGCCACTGGGAAGCCCACAAGCAGGACATGAAGGCAACAGCCCACTCCCAGTGTTGCTCCCCAGCGACTGGTATTCAGTGGCACTACTGCCTCTAAACCTGGCAGTAATGTAGCCATTAACAGACCCACCCTCCATGAATTTGTCTAATCCCCTTTTCATGCCATCTCTACATCCTTAAGCAGCAAATTCCATAACTTAATTATGTGCTCTGTGAAGAAGTACTTCTGTTTTGTCTGTAACAAGTTTCATAAAGTAAAGGTAAAGGTGTCCCCAACCAGTCGTGTCCAACTCTAGGGTGCGGTGCTCATCCCCGTTTCTAAGCTGAAGAGCCAGCGCTGTCCGAAGATGCTTCCGTGGTCATGTGGCCGGCATGACTGAACACCGAGGTGCACGGAACACTGTTACCTTTCCCGCCGAGGCGGTACCTATTTATCTACTTGCAATTTCTTGCTTTCGAACTGCTAGGTTGGCAGAAGCTGGGACTGAAGACGGGAGCTCACTCCATCACGCAGCACTCGGGTCTCGAACTGCTGACCTGCCGACCTTCCAGTCTGCAGTTCAGCGTCTTAACCACTAAGCCACCGCGGCCCATAACAAGTTTCATGCCAATCCATTTTATTGGATGATCCCAAATTCTAGAATGATGGCTTATATACAGCAAAATGGGGCAGGGCGGGGGGGGGGGGGAGAGAAATCAGTAAACAAATGATAGTGGAATAAAATAATGGACAGCAATTACTGTGGTCAAACTACATATCAGAAAAATAGCAACAAATATGAAAGTGTATGGTAAGTTGGAAGATAGCTTAATTATATAAATAACTATTCTGGGATATGTTCTAATGATAAGTTTTTTAGTTTAATCTGGACAACCATTTCTATTAAAATTGACTAGCGTATGCTGTAAATTTTGAGACTTGCACCCTTAAACACTTATTTAAAAATAATCCTAGAGGTAAAAAGAAATTAGAAGTCCTAATGAATTTAATCTTCAGCAAAGGAGGTCGTTACCTTGTCGTGGTGCTGGAGCTTGAGCACCTCAATGACGTCATGAGCTAAACCATGAAGGGACACCCAAGACAGGAAGGTCATGGCAGAGAGGTCAGACTAAATACGATCCCTGAGGAAGGAAATGGCAACCCACCCCAGTATTCTTGCCATGAAAACTAAATGGATCAGTACAACCAGAGATGTATCGGTAGGTATACCATCGGAAGATGGGACTCCCAGGTCAGAAGATGGTTAAAATGCTACTGGGGAGGAACAGAGGATAAGTTCAACTAGCCCCAGATGTGATGACGCAGCTAGCTCAAAGCCGAAAGGACAGCTAACAACCGATGGTGCTGGTGGTGAACGAAGAATCCGATGTTCTAAAGATCAACACACCATAGGAACCTGGAATGTAAGTTCTATGAGCCAGGGCAAATTGGATGTGGTTATTGGGGAGATGTCAAGATTTAATATAGACATTTTGGGTGTCAGTGAACTGAAATGGACCGGAATGGGCCACTTCACATCAAATGACCACCAGATCTACTACTGTGGACAAGAGGACCACAGAAGAAATGGAGTAGCCTTCATAATTAATAATCAAGTGGCTAAAGCAGTGCTTGGATACAATCCAAAAAATGACAGAATGATCTCAATTCAAATTCAGGGTAAGCCATTTAACATCACAGTGATCCAAATATATGCCCCAACCACAGATGCTGAAAAAGCAGAAGTAGATCAGTTCTATGAGGATCTGCAGCACCTACTGAATAGTACACCAAAAAAAGATGTTATTTTCATTACAGGAGACTGGAATGCTAAGGTGGGTAGTCAAACAACACCTGGAATTACAGGCAAGCATGGTTTGGGAGAACAAAATGAAGCAGGACATAGGCTGATAGAATTTTGCCAAGACAACTCACTGTGCATTACAAACAGTCGCTTCCAACAACCTAAGAGACGACTTTATACATGGACTTCACCAGACGGTCGACACCGAAATCAGATTGACTACATCCTTTGTAGCCAAAGGTGGCGGACATCTATGCAGTTGGTAAAAACAAGACCTGGAGCTGATTGTAGTTCAGATCACGAGCTTCTTATTGCACAATTTAGAATCAGACTAAAGAGAATAGGGAAGACCCACAGATCAGTTAGATATGAGCTCACTAATATTCCTCATGAATATGCAGTGGAGGTGAAGAATAGATTTAAGGGACTAGATTTAGTAGATAGGGTTCTGGAAGAACTATGGACAGAAGTTCGCAACATTGTTCAGGAGGCGGCAACAAAAAACGTCCCAAAGAAAAAGAAAACCAAGAAGGCAAGATGGCTGTCTGCTGAGACACTGGAAGCAGCCCAAGAAAGAAGGAAAGCAAAAGGCAACTGTGATAGGGGGAGATATGCCTAATTAAATGCAAAATTCCAGAGGTTAGCCAGAAGAGATAACGAATTATTTTTAAACAAACAATGCATGGAAGCAGAAGAAGATAATAGAATAGGAAGGACAAGAGACCTCTTCCAGAAAATTAGAAACACCAGAGGTAAATTCCAGGCAAAAATGGGTATGATCAAAAACAAAGATGGCAAGGACCTAACAGAAGCAGAAGAGATCAAGAAAAGGTGGCAAGAATATACGGAAGATCTGTATAGGAAGGATAAGAATATCGGGGATAGATTTGACGGTGTGGTCAGTGAGCTAGAGCCAGACATCCTGAACAGTGAGGTTGAATGGGCCTTAAGAAGCATTGCTAATAACAAGGCAGCAGGAGATGACGGTATCCCAGCTGAACTGTTTAAAATCTTGCAAGATGATGCTGTCAAGGTGATGCATGCCATATGCCAGCAAATTTGGAAAACACAAGAATGGCCAACAGATTGGAAAAGATCAACTTATATCCCCATATCGAAAAAGGGAAGCACCAAAGAATGTTCAAACTATCGAACAGTGGCACTTATTTCACATGCCAGTAAGGTAATGCTCAAGATCTTGCAAGGTAGACTCCAGCAATTCATGGAACGAGAATTGCCAGATGTACAAGCTGGGTTTAGAAAAGGCAGAGGAACTAGAGACCAAATTGCCAATATCCACTGGATAATGGAGAAAGCCAGGGAGTTTCAGAAAAACATCTATTTCTCTTTTCTTGACTATTCTAAAGCCCTTGACTGTGTGGATCATAACAAATTGTGGCAAGTTCCTGGTGGGATGGGGATACCAAGTCATCTTGTCTGCCTCCTGAGGAATCTGTATAACGACCAAGTAGCAACGGTAAGAACAGACCACGGATCAACAGACTGGTTTAAGATTGGGAAAGGAGTACGGCAGGGTTGTATACTCTCACCCTACCTATTCAACCTGTATGCAGAACACATCATGCGACGTGCTGGGCTTGATGAAGCCAAGGCTGGAGTTAAAATCGCTGGAAGAAACATTAACAATCTCAGATATGCAGATGATACCACTTTGATGGCTGAAAGCGAAGAGGAGCTGAGGAACCTCATGATGAAGGTGAAAGAAGAAAGTGCAAAAGCTGGGTTGCAGTTAAACCTCAAAAAAACCAAGATTATGGCAACCAGCTTGATTGAGAACTGGCAAATAGAGGGAGAAAACGTGGAGGCAGTGACAGACTTTGTCTTTCTAGGTGCAAAGATTACTGCAGACACTGACTGCAGCCAGGAAATCAGAAGACTTTTACTTTTTGGGAGGAGAACAATGACAAATCTTGATAAAATATTTCAGAGCAGAGACATCACACTGACAACAAAGGTCCGCATAGTTAAAGCAGTGGTATTCCCCATAGTAACCTATGGCTGCGAGAGCTGGACCATAAGGAAGGCTAAGCAAAGGAAGATAGATGCTTTTGAACTGTGGTGCTGGAGGAAAATTCTGAGAGTGCCTTGGACTGCAAGAAGATCAAACCAGTCCATACTCCAGGAAATAAAGCCAGACTGCTCACTTGAGGGAATGATATTAAAGGCAAAACTGAAGTACTTTGGCCACATCATGAGAAGACAGGATACCCTGGAGAAGATGTTGATGCTAGGGAAAGTGGAAGGCAAAAGGAAGAGGGGCTGACCAAGGGCAAGGTGGATGGATGATATTCTGGAGGTGACGGATTCGACCTTTGGGGAACTGGGGGTGGCGACGGCACGAAGCTCTGGCATGGGCTGGCCCATGAAGTGACGAAGAGTCGGAAGCAACTGAACGAATAAACAACAATGAATTTAATTATCTCCCCCTCAGGTTAGTTTTTTCACATCCTCAAAAGTTTTTGTTGTTTGAGCTTGACCCTAAATGCTTACCTAACAGCTTTGCCAATGAATAGGTGCTTGCTTGCTTGCTTTCTTTCTTTCTTTCTTTCTTTCTTTCTTTCATTCATTGCATTTTTATCTTATCTTTTCCCCATCATGGAACTTAAGGCAGCATACTAGGGGTTCCCAGGTGCTCTCTCATCCAGGCCTTGACCAGACCCACACCTGCTGAGATTAGCAAGTTGGCAGCATCATGTGCCCTCAGACTGTGCCCTGGGACTAAGGATGCAGTCTTATACTCACTTACCTGGGAGTAAACTCCACTGAATGCAATGGGGCTTTCTTCAGAAAGCATAGACATAGGATTGCACTGTAAGGCACACGAACTTTAAAACCTAAGTATGAATGTGCATAGCTGTCATCCATGACCACAGTTGTTTATAAGGATGTTCATACGATTACTATCAAGGAAAGGTCACCATGGCAGTATGTGAATACATGTGACTGAGGCTGATATACAGGAAAACAGTCCTGGCAGCGCATAGGTTTAGGCGTTCAGTGAGTCTCAACTGTTTAAAACAGGAGCATCCTATTTCTATTATTTTAAAATAATATCAGCATTTACAACTGCTATATATTCTTTATACAGCACTCCTGATCGGCAAAATGCGATGTCATTCATCCTCACAACAACACCGTGAGGAAGGCCACTGTTCTTCCCATTTTCCAGACACAGAACCAAGAGCACCAGGACTGCCAAATCTACACCATCAATCCTTATTGCTGTACCCAATTGCCATCACAAAGACAGAATACAATTCCAGAATAAAATCCACATAAAAGTTATTTGCAATTAAAAACAACAACAAAACACACCCCCACCCCCACAATAAAATATCCCACCGTGCCCTGGTAGGACCCGTAAACGGTTAAACTGTTAACATGGGCCTTCCTTTCATTAAACATCATCATCTTGATAATCAGTCATACAATTGGCCCACTCCTTCTTTATAGATAAAAATGCACTTGAAATTTTTGTGAAATCAAATTTAATCCTATATGTTTGGTTTGTAAGGAGAAATACCAATATTTCCTCCCTTGTCCAGCTTTTTTTTATCCTCCAGCCACTTTGCAATAAACTTCTGCCTTGGGGAATTATATATGTCACAGTGTACCACAATGCGTTCCATCCAAAGTCTCCTCCTCAGACTGATATGGGCACAGATGCTCTTTCAAGGGAATCTCCCTATGTTATCCCAGCACAGCAGTACAAGGAAAGCTATTCTTTCTTGCTAGAGTGATAGCCCTTCAGGGTTTGGGGTATGTGAGCTTAGTTATATACCTAGGGAGGGCACACCGGATATCCAAACTTGGGTACAGAGAAGATGTACTTTGCATATTTATCTCAGCCAGCAATTCATGAAAGTCCAAGCCCAGTATACATTGCCTCATCTGATCTGAAGCTTTTCCCTGGTCCTGTAATAACAGAAAGGCAGGGGAGAATCCTAACATTGCTATCTGTTTAGTAACAGATTTAATCCAGTCACTTTACGAAGTACAAGTCATTGCTAGCTTGGAAAGTTTTTTCCTCCTTCCAAAGGATAGTTTGATCCAATATGCATCATCCTAAAATTTACCAAGGATATCAACTTTGGCAAATTAGTTTCAGCTCATAGCAAGGAAGAAGGTGTACCATATAGAACCTGGAGTATTATTCTAAGGAATTGATTTTTGATGGTCTTATTGATTGCCAAATTTCAATTGTAAGAGAGCTTCTGGACTTAAGGATTTCATAGAAGGGAGGATGTTACCAGCTGTGACATTTTGAGTTTCCCATCACAAGGATGAGAAAAGTCTCCCTTGAAGTCTGAACAACATCAGGACTGCAGGAGGCAAGGAGGGAGACTAGTATCAAGAGTGTTGGACTAGGAGCTGGGAGATCCGGGTTCTAGTCCCCACTCGGCCATGGAAACTCACTGGGTGACTTTGGGCCAGCCACAGATTCTCAGCCCAACCCACCTCACAGGGTTGTTGTTGTGAGGATAAAATGGAGAGGAGGATAATGTAAGCCGCCTTGGGTTCCTTGCAAGAGGAAAAAAGGCGGGGTATAAATGCAATAAATAAATAAAATAAGAGCCTCCTCCCACAGTCCCAATTAAAATCCCATCCTCCCCCACCCCACAACACACACCAATGCTATTAAGAGGGGTGCCTATATTGACATCAATAGAACCGTCCTTTCTAATCCAAATGGCTTTGGGGGATGGAAGGGGGGAAGAATTAAAACTCCCCCTCCCCACCCTGAGATATTCCATGGCTGCTTTTTACATTTTTGAAAAATGGTGTACATGAATCTCACTCACACAATTAATGCCACCTCTAGTTTGACTTTAATTAAATACAGGCAATACGAATCCAAAGGCAAACCATTCAACATCACAGTAATTCAAGTCTATGCCCCAACCACTGAGGCTGAAGAAGCTGAGGGTGATCGGTTCTATGAAGACCTACAACACCTTCTAGAAATAACACCAAAAAAAGATGTCCTCTTCATCATAGGGGATTGGAATGCTAAAGTAGGAAGTCAAGAAATCACTGGGATAACAGGCAAGCATGGCCTTGGTGTACAAAATGAAGCAGGACAAAGGCTAATAGAGTTTTGCCAAGAGAACACGCTGATCATAGCAAACACTCTTTTCCAACAGCACAAGAGGCAACTCTACACATGGACATCACCAGCTGGTCAATATCGAAATCAGATTGATTATGTACTTTGCAGCCAAAGATGGAGAAGCTCTATACAGTCAGTCAAAACAAGACCTGGAGCTGACTGTGGCTCAGATCATGAGCTTCTTATTGCAAAATTTCAGCTTAAATGGAAGAACATAGGGAAAACCACTAAACCATTCAGGTATGACCTCAATCATATCCCTGATGAATATACAGTGGAGGTGAGGAATAGATTGAAGGGATTAGACCTGATAGACAGAGTGCCTGAGGAACTATGGACGGAGGTCCGTAACATTGTTCAGGAGGCAGCAACGAAATCCATCCCAAAGAAAAAGAAATGCAAGAAAGCCAAGTGGCTGTCTGAGGAGGCTTTACAAGTAGCTCACGAAAGAAGGGAAGCGAAAAGCAAGGGAGAAAGGGGAAGATATATCCAACTGCATGCAGAGTTCCAGAGAATAGCAAGGAGAGACAAGAAGGCCTTCTTAAATGAACAATGCAAAGAAATCAAGGAAAACAATAGAATGGGAAAGACTAGAGATCTTTTCAAGAAAATCGGAGATCTCAAGGGAACATTTTGTGCAAAGACGGGCATGATAAAGGACAAAGAAGGCAGGGACCTAACAGAAGCAGATGAGATTAAGAAGAGGTGGAAAGAATACACAGAAGAACTATACAGGGAAGATCCGAATGTCCCTGATAGCCATGATAGTGCGGTTGCTGAAATTGAGCCGGACATCCTAGAGAGTGAAGTCAAGTGGGCCTTAGGAAGCATTACTAACAACAAAGCTAGCAGAGATGACAGTATTCCAGCTGAGCTATTTAAAATCCTAAAAGATGATGCTGTTCAAGTGCTGCACTCAATATGCCAACAAATCTGGAACACTCAACAGTGGCCACAAGACTGGAAAAGGTCAGTTTACATTCCAATTCCAAATAAGGGCAACGCCAAAGAATGTTCAAACTACTGCACAATTGCGCTCATTTCACATGCCAGCAAGGATATGCTCAAAATCCTACAAGCTAGGCTTCAGCAGCATGTGAACCAAGAACTACCGGAAGTACAAGTTAGGTTTCGAAGAGGCAGAGGAACTAGAGATCAAATCGCCAACATTCGCTGGATCATGGAGAAAGCAAGAGAATTCCAGAAAAACGTCTATTTCTGCTTCATTGACTACGCTAAAGCCTTTGATTGTGTGGATCACAACAAACTGTGGCAAATTCTTAAAGAGATGGGAGTACCAGACCACCTTACCTGTCTCCTGAGAAACCTGTACGAGGGTCAAGAAGCAACAGTAAGAACCGGACATGGAACAACCCATTGGTTCAAAATTGGGAAAGGAGTACGACAAGGCTGTATATTGTCGCCCGGCTTATTTAATTTATATGCAGAGTACATCATGAGAAACGCCGGGTTGGATGAATCACAGGTTGGAATTAAGATTGCCGGGAGAATTATCAACAACCTCAGATATGCAGATGATACCACCCTAATGGCGGAAAGCGAAGAGGATCTAAAGAGCCTCTTGTTGAGGGTGAAAGTGGAGAGTGCAAAAGCTAGTTTGAAACTCAACATTATAAAAAACTAAGATCATGGCATCTGGCCCCATCACTTCCTGGCATATAGAAGGGGAAGAAATGGAAGCAGTGACAGATTTTACTTTTTTGGGCTCCAAGATCACCGCAGACGGTGACTGTAGCCATGAAATTAAAAGATGCTTGCTCCTGGGGAGGAAAGCTATGGCACACCTAGACAGCATAGCAAGTAGCAGAGACATCACCTTGCTGACAAAGGTCCATATAATCAAAGCTATGGTTTTCCCAGTAGTAATGTATGGCTGTGAGAGCTGGACTATAAGGAAGGCTGAGTGCCGAAGAATTGATGCTTTCGAACTGTGATGCTGGAGAAGACTCTTACGTGTCCCCTGGACTGCAAGGAGGTCAAATCAGTCAATCCTAAAGGAAATCAACCCTGAGTGCTCATTGGAAGGACACATACTGAAGCTGAAGCTCAAATATTTTGGCCACCTATTGCGAAGAGAAAACTCCCTGGAAAAGACCCTGATGCTGGGAAAGATTGAAGGCAAAAGGAGATGGGGACGGCAGAGGATGAGATGGCTAGATAGCATCACTGATGCAATGAATATGAACTTGAGCACACTCCGGGAGAGAGCAGAGGACAGGAAGGCCTGGCGTGCTATGGTCCATGGGATCACGAAGAGTCGGACATGACTTAATGACTGAACAACAACAACAACAACAAATAAGGGGCTTATTTTATCAGGAAACAAAAATCTCTTCTGACTCCTGGATGCTCCTTCTCAGTCTCTGGTGCACTTCCTTGGGATCTAGCAGGCCTCTTTCCTCCCTCTTTTTACACTCATGTTTACCAATTCTATTACAGCACTCTGCCGATGATGATACCCAACAATTACATTAGCTTTCCATGACTGACCTGCTGTCCAGTTCCTTCTCTCCAGTGGTCCCTGGATAATTTGATGCTGTTTCAAATAGAAGATTATGAAGAGATTCAGAGAACTGGGTTTTGTTTGTTTTACCAGCTGGAGCTCCACCCCTCAGTTAAGTGAAAAATTATGTGAAATGGGGCTTACTTGTTATGGATACAGGAACCCTCTCCGATTTTGGTCTCCAGAATAAAAAAATGTTATCTTCGTACTCTTCTGTTTGAGACAGCAGCAAAATATTTAGAGAATACCAGTATACTGCTGTATCACAAAGTTCACTGCTCTCCCACCAGATTCCTCATGGAACCACCAGTTCCATGGGAGCCTTGTAGAGAGCATCTCAGCTATCTCTCCAAAATTCCAGGTTTGTTGTTTGGTTTCCTGCTTAAACACAGACCTGAGTTGCCCCTCTTCCTTCTTGTGGGGGGAATGAGGATGAGTCATATCCACCCATATGCCTCCTTGGGCCATCTTAACTCCTGTGGAGACAGACATTACCAGAACATTAAGGGCTATCACCTGTCCTTTGTCAGGTCTTAAGAGGTACTTGCATCAGGGACCTACACTGACATCTCTACTCACAGAACTCTGATAGGAAATCTGTAATAATCAGTTTATAGTACCAATTGCAGTTTTGGGGAAGTAGATGAAGCTTTTCCTACAGAAAGCAGCACTGTAAGATTTGGAGTCACTCTCCTTGTGCCTTTCATATGGATTATGATTTAAGATAGCTTTACTTAGTTACAAATCAATACATTGTATACATAGTCTTATTTGTTTTATAAAATCTCCACCTTAAGCAAGTCCCTTTCACTCAAAAGCAAGTCTACTTTAGGTGAGGGCTCTCATGTAAACAAATTCACTCTCTGCGTTTGTTGTCCTTAGCTATTGACAGTAGGACACAAGCAGCCCTGGATAAAGGTGGCCCATGAAGGTGCAAATTAATACTCTTGTTTTATTAGACCTTCAGTCTAAAGAAGACTTGAGGCCCATTATGGTCTTCCAGGTTTGCGTCACAATGGGAACATGATGAGCTGTTAATCCAGTTGGGCAGGTCGTTTTAAAACATTTGTAGCTACAGCAGCCAAAGTAAATCTGGCTTTTGATAAAAATGGAATGTTTATTACTGAATACTAGCCTTATGCAAACATTTGAGTTCTGTTACTTGATAAGTACATTTTCTTACAGATTGGCCTAAACGTGTTTACTGAGAAGTAAGACCCACTGAATAATATGGGATGTACTCCCAAGTAAGTGTGAATGATCCCCTGATGTGGCTGGTCTCTGTGTAATTAGGTGCTCCCAGGTGGAGGGGGCCTAGAAGGCATTGTGCAGCTATTATGTCTTTTCTTCCTTCACTGATTTTCCATGGTGATAAAAAAAGAGAGGAAGTGGTGGGAAAACACTGGAGGGTTAGGAGTATAAGATGATGAATCCCCCATAAAATTCTGTGAATCGGGGAAGGCAATGGTTTTCCTAAATAATCCTAATAAAAGGCTAGTCCGGAAGCACCCTCTGTTATTTGGCCTATTGCTGCTGTGAGTGGCTGTTTGGGTGGGCCTGTCTGCCAGCAAGGACAGGCCTACTACCCAAGGCCATGATGGGCTGTACGTCATTGACGATATATTTGGGTGCTTTTTGGTATGAGGTATAGGTGACAACAAGTGGTAAATGGCCTGCAGTGACTATAGCTGGACACCCTTCTAAAAAATAGGAGGCATTTTGGCAAAAAGGCATTCCTTTCTCCTCCCATCCCATTGAGGACATTGTAATCTAATAGATATGGCTCTACTATGTGTCTGTAAAATCAAGAAAGGCTGCAGTTTGCTTGAGACTCTAGCCCTACCTAGGCATTATTAAAGGGCCTACCCCAACACACAAGTTGGGGGAACAGCAAAAGCAAGTAGCTCCACCCCCAAGAGCATGTAGCCCCACCCCAAGGTGTCTGCGTGTGTAGCATGAATGTCTGAAGGGACGTATGCAGAGAGGTACCTTCACACTGTACACATGGATGCCTGGGGGAGGGGCTCTGTGATCATAGAATAGAATCATAGAATAGTAGGATTGGAAGGGGCCTACAAGGCCATCGAGTCCAACCCCCAATTGTAATGATGTATGTGGCAGTGGGGATGAAGTTTTCCACTTTTTCCCCACTTGCGTGTTGGGGTAAGCACTTTAATAACTCCTGAGTAGGGCTTCACAGGGGGCTGAATTTGGGACCTGTATGCTAACTGGCTGCCTCTCTAGAGAGCTGGTCTGGGAACAGTTTGCTTAAAAACAAATAAGCAAATGAAGCCTGACATTTGTTTGCTTTTAATGCTTTGGGTGGGGCAAATCTACTGGCCTCAGCTGGCTCCGGGCTTCATTCTCCCCCTTCCATTCTCTGTGCTGCCAACTTGGATGGGTAGCAGTTCTGCAGGTGGAACTGAAGAGTAGCATAGTGGTCACAGATGACTGAAATGGAAATCATACTCTGGACTGCAACTGATGAAGTCTTGTATGTATAATAAACATAAATTCCTTGTGGTTCCTTGAAGTTCAATAGTACCAGGATGCTCATCCTTGTCAATGTAACTATTTTGCCTACAGATGTTGTTGATAGTTAATTTCCTGTTTCACTGTTGCTGTCAACTGGCTTCCATCCCTGATTTTCCATTGCTCCCAGGTTTCTTACAAGCACATAGCAAATGCTATGACCAGCATTTGCCTACTGTTCTTTCTCTGTCCCCCACACACCCAAGATAGGAACACAGGAAGCTGCCTGATACCGAGTCCGACCATGGGTCCATCTAACCCAGTGTTGTTGACACTGACTCGAAGTGGCTCTCCACGGATTCAGGCAGGGTTATAGCTTTGGCTATTGGGCACTGTAGAAATGTAATAAATAAAATTAAAACATAAATTCTTTCCTAGCTCTTCCTGGAGATGCCGGGGATTGAACTTGGGACCTTCTGCATGCAAAGCATGTGCTCTACTGTTGACCTACAGCTCCTCCCTTATAGGCAGGCATCCCAGCCTCTCCCAGAAAATAGGAGATTACTTAAGAATAATTGCATCTGCTAAAGTCTGGCCAGCACCATTCCTACTTGCAGCACAGTTACTAAAGCAGTGCCTGTACTATTTATCTATTACAGCTAGAGGGTGGCAAGCAGCAAACATAGCAATGTGATAAGATCAAGGAACTAGACACACTCTAGTAAAATGCTAAGTTACAGATTACTCATCACTTTCTCTCATATATGCAAATAAATGCATGTTAGAGAAAGTCACTACACTGAAGAGTATGTGCTCATAGTAGCTTTCATCCCCATAATAAAATGCTGGATATGAGAGAGAGAGACAGAGAGAGAACAAGTCACAGCAACAATCAGAAACCAATGGGAGAACATTCCTCTGGATATTCTGCCATTGACTTTAATATTGCCATTCTCCTACAAAAGGAAATCAACGGGAGCATGAAATAGCTGACTTAGAACTAATAAAATTTGATTCTAATCATTTGAGTATGAATAAGGACAATGATTTCCCGTCCCACTACTAGAAATAATTATACTTATTTATGCCCAAATAGAATTAATTAATATAGCAATGCCAGGATTATTGTGCTATGATTACTGCTATTGTGGCACTGTTCATATTTTGCATACATTTAAACTTGAATTGAATTTTTACCATCTGTACTTTTTGCATTCCATTGCCATTTCACTCCTATTTCCTCCTCTGCTGCCATGTAGCTATGCCTGCCAGCTAAGGATAACACTTCATGCCTCTGATAAAGTGGACTCTAGTCAGGAAAGCTTGTGCCATAATACATTTCTTAGTCTTTAAGATGCCACAAGACTTCCTGTTGTTGCTGCTTCCTACACATTTTGGCACATATATGAATCTTTTCCCTGCTATTTGAAAATTGGGCACTCAGATTGAATGATGCATGTACCTATCTGCAAAATGTGGGCCATTTTGCTTTGAGAGAGAAGGGCACTGTGGTGGCAAGTAGCAACATAGCACACATTCTAACCCCAGTACTGCCCAAACCTGTTCATGTAATCATAGAATCATAGAATAGTAGGGTTGGAAGGGGCCTACAAGGCCATCGAGTCCAACCTCCTGCTCAATGCAGGAATCCAAGTCAGAGCATCCCTGACAAATGGCTGTCCAGCCTCATCTTGAAGGCCTCCAGTGTGGGAGAGCCCACCACCTCCCCAGGTAATTGGTTCCATTGTCGTATTGCTCTTACAGTCAGGAAGTTTTTCCTGATGTTCAGCCGGAATCTGGCTTCCTGTAACTTGAGCCCATTATTCCGTGTCCTGCACTCTGGGATGATCAAGAAGAGATCCTGGCCTTCTTCTCTGTGACAACCTTTCAAGTACTTGAAGAGTGCTATCATATCTCTCCTCAGTCTTCTCTTCTCAAGGCTAAACATGCCCAGTTCTTTCAGTCTCTCTTCATAGGGCTTTGTTTCCAGTCCCCTGATCATCTTTGTTGCCCTCCTCTGAACCCTCTCCAGTTTGTCTGCATCCTTCTTAAAGTGTGGTGCCCAGAACTGGACACAGTACTCCAGATGAGGCCTAACCAGTGCTGAGTAGAGGGGAACTAGTACTTCCCGGGATTTGGAAGCGATGCTTCTATGAATGCAGCCCAAAATAGCATTTGCGTTTTTTTGCAGCCACATCACATTGTTGGCGCATATTCAGCTTGTGATCGACAACAATTCCAAGATCCTTCTCGCTTGTAGTGTGGTTGAGCCACGTATCCCCATAATCTTGATACAGGAGAGGATACATATAGATCTGGCTCTCTATATGGCTTAAGGACAGCAAATCTTAGTAGAAAAGCTGGCTTCCTTGCCATCACCTGAAGGCCAAACTATATCAGGAAATGAGACATCAGGAGATCTGTGATCTGATCCCCACCATTATTATTATTTTTAATAGCAGCCATCAGGGCGGGTTCAATGAGGAGTGTTCTGCTAGGGGAGGAGGATTAACCTTTTCCTGCAAAACCATCATTGAGATGGAAATTGTCCCCACCCCAAAGCTGCTATTTGCAATCTGTAACATTGTTCAGGAGGCAGCAACTCAATCCATCCCAAAGAAAAAGAAATGCAAGAAAGCAAAGTGGCTGTCTGAGGAGACAATCACAAAAAGGAGACAATCACAGCCCGGGAAGAAGGGTCCCTGGAAGAAGACTTGCATCCTCAGGGCAAAGGAAGTGGGTGCTTGGGGAGGGGTGGCTCCTCTCCCTCCAACTGGGAGCAGCAGGAGAGCAGGAGGGGACCTGCGGGGGGACCAAGTCCCAAAGGCGGGCAGGCAGCCTGACTTAGCTCTATCATCCCCAGTCAGTCCCTCGCTCACCTCCACAGCCTCGGTCATAGTCCCTCTGTACATACAGGGGAATTAAAAATGACATCTTTGTTATTTTATTTGTATTTTTTAAATTTGTTTCCCCCCCTCCAAATTTGGCACCCCACTTAACTTGGCACCCTAGGCAACCGCTTAGTTTGCCTATATGGCCGGGCCGCCCCTGACCAGCAAACTGGTTTCTCTCCTACAGTATAGATGCTCACAAGTCCCCACAGGCTTTGCACACTATTTCATATAGGTTTGGGAGGGGTTTTTTAACTGCTTAGTATATGGTATATTAAGATCAAGGTTAATATCAAAGCTTACTGAATAAAGTCAGTGGGGTATGTTTCAGCACTATTTTGCAATATTTCTTTTATTCAGTAGCTTCTATATTTAAATCCCCTTTCCTCGATTTGAACTAAAATCTATCACCTGTTCCCCACTTCCTTCATGAAATGGTGGAGAGATAATTGTTCAAGTAATTCTACTGCATGGCCTAAACCAGGGGTAGGTAGAAGGTAGATCTCCAGATGTTTTGGACTTCAACTGCCAAAAGCCCTTGCCAATATGGCCAATTGTCAGGAATGCTGGGGTTGAAGAGCAAAACATCTGGAGATCTACTTTTTGCCCACCCCTGGCCTAAGTAGTACGGAACTCTCCTGTCAAAGGGAATTATATGTGAACTCTTAATCTTGAAAAATGTAAGCCATTCAGAACAAACCACTTCCTAGTTGGAGCTTTTCCTTCAAGAGGCTGTGAAGGCTATTGGCACAATTTGTATATCCTCCTATTTCTTCTTCTTACAAAGCCACCACTGGGTATTGAAACAACACTAAGGTTTTAGACATACAGAGTAGGTTTGCGTGATAAAATGCTTGATAGGGCCACTAATAATCTACAGCAGGAGCTCCTCAACTTGTAGCAACTGGGTACTTGGTAAAGTTGACGTTGCTTATCTACGCACTTCCATTTCCATGAGCTGGCAGAGAGAGGAAAGGCATTGGTTTCCCTTCGACAGCCCACAGGTTCCCCATGTAGATGCTAATCACTGCCACAGTCTGACAGTATGTCATCTGAAACAATCCACACTGTGATTTATTTTTTATTGGATCACTGCCTTGTTGTGGCGAAGGGGCTTGCATAATTCATTGAAGCCATAAGCTATGCCATGCAGAGTCACCAAAGATGGACAGGTCATGGCAGAGAGTTCTGACAAAATATGGTCCACTGGAGAAGAAAATGGCAACCCACTCCAGTATTCTTGCCAAGAAAACCCCATGGAACGTATCACAAGGCTAAAAGATATGACGCCAGAAGATGAGCCCCTCAGGTCGGAAGGTGTCCAATATACTACTGGGGAAGAGCAGAGGGAATTTTCAAGTAGCACCAGAAAGAGTGAAGTGGCTGGGCCAAAGCCGAAAGGACACTCAGCTGTGGATATGTCTGGTGGTGAAAAGAAAGTCCGATGCTGTAAAGAACAATATTGTTTAGCAACCTGGAATGTAAGATCAATGAATCAAGGTAAGCTGGAGGTGGTCAAACATGAGATGGCAAGATTGAACATCGACATCTTGGGAATCAGCGAACTAAAATGGACAGGCATGGGCGAATTTAATTCAGGTGACCATTATATCTACTACTGTGGGCAAGAATCCCTTAGAAGAAATGGAGTAGTACTCATAGTCAATAAAAGGGTGGGAAAAGCAGTACTGGGGTACAATCTCAAAAATGATAGAATAATCTCAGTACGAATCCAAGGCAAACCATTCAACATCACAGTAATTCAAGTCTATGCCCCAACCACTGAGGCCAAAGAAGCTGAGGTTGATCGGTTCTATGAAGACCTACAACTAGGGCTGTACAAAAGTCACTTACCTTTCCACGGATTATGTTGATGGTGGTGGGGGGAGGCGTTCTGTCCCTTCCCCCGGAATCCTTGATGGGGGGGGAGGCGATTCGTTCCTCCCCCCCGGAATCCTCCACGGCCAGCTGTGCTCTGCGGCAGCTCCACGGATCAGCCGGCCAAGCCCAGGCCAGAGCCGTCCACAGCCGGATTTCCGGCCGTGGAGGGCTCTGGGGGTGGGGGGAAACTGCGTACGCAAATGGCAGCAGCTACGGCCGCCGCCATTTGTGTTCCTTATTTTTGGCCGTCTTAATCTACGTAAATATTTACGTAGACTATGACGGCGAAAATAAAGGGGAACGCAAATAGCGTAGCAGGCAGTATTTGTGTCCCTTTTTGATTCACCGTTTTAGCCTACGTAAATTTTTTTTTTTTTTACCCAGCCATGATAGGCTACGTAAATCTTTACGCAGCCTATCACGTCTTGTAAAAAAAAACAAAAAACCCCCCAACAAGACTGCAATGGTGGTGGCGGCAGCCGGTTGGAAGACCAGCTGCCACTGCCACCGAAGCCACTGCCGGAGCCGCTGCCGCCCCAGGTAAGTCTCATCCCGGGGGGGATCCGCGGGGGGGGGGTGGCAGGCCGTTCCGCCACGGAGTTCGAGGGGCCAAATGCACTGGCATTCGGCCTCACCGAGATCCGTGGCGGAATTCTCTGACATTCTCTGACATCCCTACCTACAACACCTTCTAGAACTAACACCAAAAAAAGATGTCCTCTTCATCATAGGGGATTGGAATGCTAAAGTAGGAAGTCAAGAAATCACCGGGATAACAGGCAAGCATGGCCTTGGTGTACAAAATGAAGCAGGACAAAGGCTAATAGAGTTTTGCCAAGAGAACATGCTGATCATAGCAAACACTCTTTTCCAACAGCACAAGAGGTGACTCTACACATGGACATCACCAGATGGTCAATATCAAAATCAGATTGATTATGTACTTTGCAGCCAAAGATGCAGAAGCTCTATATAGTCAGTCAAAACAAGACCTGGGGCTGACTGTGGCTCAGATCATGAGCTTCTTGTTGCAAAATTTCGGCTTAAATTGAAGAATGTAGGGAAAACCACTAAACCATTCAGGTATGACCTCAATCATATCCCTGATGAATATACAGTGGAGGTGAGGAATAGATTGAAGGGATTAGACCTGATAGACAGAGTGCCTGAGGAACTATGGATGGAGGTCTGTAACATTGTTCAGGAGGCAGCAACTCAATCCATCTCAAAGAAAAAGAAATGCAAGAAAGCAAAGTGGCTGTCTGAGGAGGCTTTACAAGTAGCTGAGGAAAGAAGGGAAGCGAAAAGCAAGGGAGAAAGGGGAAGATATATCCAACTGAATGCAGCATTCCAGAGAATAGCAAGGAGAGACAAGAAGGCCTTCTTAAATGAAGAATGCAAAGAAATCAAGGAAAACAATAGAATGGGAAAGACTAGAGATCTCTTCAAGAAAAGCGGAGATCTCAAGGGAATGTTTTGTGCAAAGACAGGCATGATAAAGGACAAAGAAGGCAGGGACCTAACAGAAGCAGATGAGATTAAGAAGAGGTGGAAAGAATACACAGGAGAACTATACAGGAAAGATCTTAATGTCCCTGATAGCCATGATAGTACAGTCACTGAACTTGAGCTGCACATCCTAGAGAGTGAAGTCAAGTGGGCCTTAGGAAGCATTACTAACAACAAAGCTAGTGGAGATGACAGTATTCCAGCTGAGCTATTTAAAATCCTAAAAGATGATGCTGTTCAAGTGCTCCACTCAATATGCTAACAAATTTGGAACACTCATCAGTGGCCACAAGACTGGAAAGGTCAGTTTACATTCCAATTCTCAAGAAGGGCAATGCCAAAGAGTGTTCAAACTACTGCACAATTACGCTCATTTCACATGCCAGCGAGGTTACGCTCAAAATCCTACAAGCTAGGCTTCAGCAGTATGTGAACCAAGAACTACCAGAAGTACAGGCGGGGTTCTGAAGAGGCAGAGGAACTAGAGAGGAAATCGCCAACATTCGCTGCATCATGGAGAAAGCAAGAGAATTCCAGAAAAACGTCTATTTCTGCTTCTTTGACTACACTAAAGCCTTTGATTGTGTGGATCACAACAAATTGTGGCAAATTCTTAAAGAGATGGGAGTACCAGACCACCTTACCTGTCTCCTGAGAACCCTGTACGAGGCTCAAGAAGCAACAGTAAAAACTGGACATGGAACAACCGATTGGTTCAAAATTGGGAAAGGAGTACGACAAGGCTGTATATTGTCATCCTGCTTATTTAACTTATATGCATAGTACATCATGAGAAACGCCGGGTTGGATGAATCACAGGTCGGAATTAAGAAGGCTGGGAGAATTATCAACAACCTTAGCTACGCAGACGATACCACCCAAATGGCAGAAAGCGAAGAGGATCTAAAGAGCCTGTGGTTGAGGGTGAAAGTGGAGAGTGCAAAAGCTGGTCTGAAACTCAACATTAAAAAAACTAAGATCATGGCATCTGGCCCCATCACTTCCTGGCATATAGAAGGGGAAGAAATGGAAGCAGTGACAGATTTTATTTTCTTGGGCTCCAAGATCACCGCAGATGGTGACTGTAGCCATGAAATTAAAAGACGCTTGCTCCTGGGGAGGAAAGCTATGGCAAACCTAGACAGCATAGTAAGAAGCAGAGACATCACCTTGCTGACAAAGGTCCATATAATCAAAGCTGTGGTTTTCCCAGTAGTAACATATGGCTGTGAGAGCTGTACTATAAGGAAGGCTGAGCGCCAAAGACTTGATGCTTTTGAACTGTGGTGCTGGAGAAGACACTTACGAGTCCCCTGGACTGCAAGGAGGTCAAATCAGTCAATCCTAAAGGAAATCAGCCCTGACTGCTCATTGGAAGGACACATACTGAAGCTGAAACTCAAATATTTTGGCCACCTAATGCAAAGAGAAAAGTCACTGGAAAGGACCCTGATGCTGGGAAAGACTGAAGGCAAAAGGAGAAGGGGACAGCAGAGGATGAGATGGCTAGATAGCATCACCGATGCAATGAATATGAACTTGAGCACACTCCGGGAGAGAGCAGAGGATAGGAAGGCCTGGCGTGCTATGGTCCATGGGGTCATGAAGAGTGGGACAGGACTTAACGACTGAACAACAACAAAGCAGTTACAAGTGGGAATACTCAATAACCCAACCTTTCTTCTCTCAAGGACTGCACATTGTTGCCAGCTGCTGTAATGCAAAGTCTTTTCAGGTGGCTTAGTCTTGAGTAGGCAATGAGCCATTAGCTTTACAAAGCAACTGCTTCTGGTGAAGATAAAAACTGTTAGAACTGGTTTGTTGATGTGGATCAACTAAGCTGCCTGAATGTTTGGCCTCTCCTTGAGGGAATGGCTATGGGGACTGCCATGATGAGCCCCTGCACTTCACAGTTTACCTCTACACCACTGGGACTGAATTCATACAGTCATACAGTAGTAGGATTGGAGGGGGCCTATAAGACCATCAAATCCAACCCCCTGCTCAGTGCAGGAATCTAAGTCAAAGCATCCCTGACAGATGGCTGTCCAGCTTCATCTTGAATGCCTCCAGTGTGGGAGAGCCCACTATCTCCCTGGGTAATTGGTTCCATTGTTGTATTGCTCTAACAGTCAGGAAGTTTTTCCTGATGTTCAGCCGGGATCCTGAATAACCCAGCAATAAACCATGGATTCTCAAGGTGGCCTGTTTGAAAAAATAAGCCACACTGCATGGTTAACAAGCCACCCTGCCTGTGTTCAGACAATACGCTAAGCACAGTTCAACAAACAACCCACAGTTCAGAACAACACACACTCAACCACTGAGTGTGGGTTAGCGTGTTGTCTGAATAGCCCCATGAAGTAGTATGCACTTGGAACTTATTCTGAAGCTTGAGGCTGCAATATTCCGTTTACTAGGAGTAAGCCCCATTGAACTCAAAAGACTGACATCTCAGTCCATAGGATTGTACTGCGAATCTTTGAACAATTGTCTTAATATACCAACATCTGGATAATAAGATAGTTTGCCACTGATCATACATCAGGGGTGTGCAACCTTTTTGTTCTTGAGGGCCACATCCAGTTGGGGGCGGGGCACACAACAGGGATGGGAGGGAGGCTTTAACCTTGCTGCCATCGCAGCATCGTGTGCAAGATCACCGGGATAGGGGGAGGCTTTAACTCACCCAGCCATCCCAGTGATTCTGTACCAGATCACTGGGAGGGAGACAGCTTCATGGTTTCTGAGGACCTGACAGGCATCTCTGCTTCCTCTCCTGCAGTAGTGGTGCAGACACAGTGATGTCAGCTGCTTTGGGGTCACTAGGCAGAGGAGGTGGCTTTAGGCAGGTGTAGGGGCTGCAGAACAAGCATCAGTGGACTGCATACAGCCCATGGGTTGTGTATACCTGTCATGCATCAGTCACTAAATAAAAGCTTTACATAGCTTTTGGCAGTTTGCTCCCATTCACTATAGTCCCTACCCAAGCTGCCATTTGTATGCAAATAGGGTTGCTAGGTCCAGATCTCTAAAAAAACATTGTAATCACACATAGTAAAGAATAAGCTGCACTGAGCTCAGTGGGATTTACAAGAAAATATGCATAGGGTTGGGCTTCAAGGCTGCAGTCTTAATCACGAAGCTTGGGAGTAAGACATCTTATTAGTATTACATTTATTTATTACATTGGGATTTATCCCTGAGTAAACATGGATCAAATCATTCTCTAAGGCTTCAAATCTAAGCACACTTATTAGGGAGTAAGTCCCATGGAACTCAGTGAACCTTACTTCTGTGTAAGCAGACAGAACACCATGCTGCACAAATTGCATAGAAAGTAGAAGTTCACCAGCCATGGCTTTTCCCATCACAACACTCTCCCAAGTGATAAAATCCTTCCTTCTAAGAACTCCAAAAGGAACAGGAGAATTTTGTGGTTTGGCTCCACCTCTAACACCCTTTCTGGAAGTGCTCACAAACTGTGACTGCATCACACACAAAAGGAACTGGGAGATGACATAATTTCCTGATTATTCTTGCCATGAAAACTAAATGGATCAGTACAACCAGAGATATGTCGGTATACCATCGGAGGATGGGACTCCCAGGTCAGAAGATGGTCAGAATGCTACTGGGGAGGAACAGAGGATAAGTTCAACTAGCCCCAGATGTGACGACGCAGCTAGCTCAAAGCCGAAAGGATGGCTAGCAGCCGATGGTGCTGGTGGTGAACGAAGAATCCGATGTTCTAAAGATCAACACACCATAGGAACCTGGAATGTAAGATCTATGAGCCAGGGCAAATTGGATGTGGTTATTGGGGAGATGTCAAGATTAAATATAGACATTTTGAGTGTCAGTGAACTGAAATGGACCGGAATGGGCCACTTCACATCAAATGACCACCAGATCTACTACTGTGGACAAGAGGACCACAGAAGAAATGGAGTAGCCTTCATAATTAATAATCAAGTGGCTAAAGCAGTGCTTAGATACAATCCAAAAAATGACAGAATAATCTCAATTCGAATTCAGGGTAAGCCATTTAACATCACAGTGATCCAAATATATGCCCCAACCACAGATGCTGAAGAAGCAGAAGTAGATCAGTTTTATGAGGATCTGCAGCACCTACTGGATAGCACGGCAAAAAAAAGATGTTATTTTCATTACAGGAGACTGGAATGCTAAGGTGGGTAGTCAAACGACACCTGGAATTACAGACAAGCATGGTCTGGGAGAACAAAATGAAGCAGGACATAGGCTGATAGAATTTTGCCAAGACAACTCACTGTGCATAACAAACACTGTCTTCCAACAACCTAAGAGACGACTTTATACATGGACTCCACCAGATGGTCGACACCGAAATCAGATCGTAGCCAAAGGTGGTGGACATCTATGCAGTTGGTAAAAACAAGACCTGGAGCTGATTGTAGTTCAGATCACGAACTTCTTATTGCACAATTTAGAATCAGACTAAAGAGAATAGGGAAGACCCACAGATCAGTTAGATATGAGCTCACTAATATTCCTCATGAATATGCAGTGGAGGTGAAGAATAGATTTAAGGGACTAGATTTAGTAGATAGGGTTCTGGAAGAACTATGGACAGAAGTTCGCAACATTGTTCAGGGGGCGGCAACAAAAAACGTCCCAAAGAAAAAGAAAACCAAGAAGGCAAGATGGCTGTCTGCTGAGACACTGGAAGCAGCCCAAGAAAGAAGGAAAGCAAAAGGCAACAGTGATAGGGGGAGATATGCCTAATTAAATGCAAAATTCCAGAGGTTAGCCAGAAGAGATAAGGAATTATTTTTAAACAAACAATGCACGGAAGCAGAAGAAGATAATAGAATAGGAAGGACAAGAGACCTCTTCCAGAAAATTAGAAACACCGGAGGTAAATTCCAGGCAAAAATGGGTATGATCAAAAACAAAGATGGCAAGGACCTAACAGAAGCAGAAGAGATCAAGAAAAGGTGGCAAGAATATACGGAAGATCTGTATAGGAAGGATAAGAATATCGGGGATAGATTTGACGGTGTGGTCAGTGAGCTAGAGCCAGACATCCTGAACAGTGAGGTTGAATGGGCCTTAAGAAGCATTGCTAATAACAAGGCAGCAGGAGATGACGGTATCCCAGCTGAACTGTTTAAAATCTTGCAAGATGATGCTGTCAAGGTGATGCATGCCATATGCCAGCAAATTTGGAAAACACAAGAATGGCCAACAGATTGGAAAAGATCAACTTATATCCCCATATCGAAAAAGGGAAGCACCAAAGAATGTTCAAACTATCGAACAGTGGCACTTATTTCACATGCCAGTAAGGTAATGCTCAAGATCTTGCAAGGTAGACTCCAGCAATTCATGGAACGAGAATTGCCAGATGTACAAGCTGGGTTTAGAAAAGGCAGAGGAACTAGAGACCAAATTGCCAATATCTGCTGGATAATGGAGAAAGCCAGGGAGTTTCAGAAAAACATCTATTTCTCTTTTCTTGACTATTCTAAAGCCCTTGACTGTGTGAATCATAACAAATTGTGGCAAGTTCTTGGTGGGATGGGGATACCAAATCATCTTGTCTGCCTCCTGAGGAATCTGTATAATGACCAAGTAGCAACGGTAAGAACAGACCACGTAACAACAGGCTGGTTTAAGATTGGGAAAGGAATACGGCAGGGTTGTATACTCTCACCCTACCTATCCAACCTGTATGCAGAACACATCATGCGACATGCTGGGCTTGATGAAGCCAAGGCTGGAGTTAAAATCGCTGGAAGAAACATTAACAATCTCAGATATGCAGATGATACCACTTTGATGGCTGAAAGCGAAGAGGAGCTGAGGAACCTCATGACGAAGGTGAAAGAAGAAAGTGCAAAAGCTGGGTTGCAGTTAAACCTCAAAAAACCCAAGATTATGGCAACCAGCTTGATTGAGAACTGGCAAATAGAGGGAGAAAACGTGGAGGCAGTGACAGACTTTGTCTTTCTAGGTGCAAAGATTACTGCAGACGCTGACTGCAGCCAGGAAATCAGAAGACTTTTACTTTTTGGGAGGAGAACAATGACAAATCTTGATAAAATATTTCAGAGCAGAGACATCACACTGACAACAAAGGTCCACATAGTTAAAGCAGTGGTATTCCCCATAGTAACCTATGGCTGCAAGAGCTGGACCATAAGGAAGGCTGAGCAAAGGAAGATAGATGCTTTTGAACTGTGGTGCTGGAGGAAAATTCTGAGAGTGCCTTGGACTGCAAGAAGATCAAACCAGTCCATACTCCAGGAAATAACGCCAGACTGCTCAGTTGAGGGAATGATCTTAAAGGCAAAACTGAAGTACTTTGGCCACATAATGAGAAGACAGGATACCCTGGAAAAGATGCTGATGCCAGGGAAAGTGGAAGGCAAAAGGAAGAGGGGCCGACCAAGGGCAAGATGGATGGATGATATTCTGGAGGTGATGGACTCAACCTTGGGGGAGCTGGGGGTGGCGACAGCCAACAGGAAGCTATGGCCTGGGCTGTTCCATGAAGTCATGAAGAGTCGGAAGCGATTGACTGAATAAACAACAAAACCCTCTTCAGACTACCCACATTTTCTGTGCCTTTTTGTCATCATGCCTCTGATTCATGACCAAGCTTGTCCTTTGTAACCTGGGGGCAGTGAGGTTGCCTGTTCTAGAAGTGGTCACATTCCATTTAGAAGAACTGATTTACAGCCTGGGTATGGTCCTGCCTTGCTGCTGGATTTGTAGGTAGCAGCCACAGTTGCCAGGTTTATTATCTTTGGATGCTCCAACAGTTCCTTTTGGTTTGGGGTGGGGTGGGGGGACAGCTTTGAAAATATTTTGTTAGAGTATGCTTATATGAACTAGATTGCACTAATTCCCCTCCATAGGGAAAATGGCTTTAAGTGGCCTTGATGGGGCCTTCCTCCTTCTCCTTCTCCTCTTCTTTTCCTTCTTTCTCTTCCTCCTCCTCTTCTTTCATTTCAGCACCAGAGGAAGACATACTTATTTTCCCAGGCATTTGGACATTAGCCCAGTTGTTGTGGGCTGTTTTAATGGTGTTCATTCTAGGCTGTAAGGGGTGTGGGGAGATTCCGTGTTTTGCGGGTGAACACTTTTCTTACAGTATTGTTTTTAGATTATATTTTATGGTGTTTATTTTTATTTGTATCATTGTGCTGATTTTGATTTATATTGATTTGGGTTTTTTTTCTGTGGAATTAAGTATGGATTTCTGTATTAGTGTGTGTAAGTCGCATCAAGGGTGCTTTTTGTGGTGGGAAGCAACACACAAATTAAAAAAATTATTAATACTATTAATACTAATAATCAATGTTTATAATAAATAACTTTTGCTCCCCAGCCCGTTACTTTCTATCCAGATAATAAACACTGCTGGATGTGCTTTAAGTTGCAGCTGAACAACCACTATATCCATTGTGAGCTTAAACATTCTACCAAACATTTTTAATGTTTTAATGTTTTAAAGTTTTAATGAAGAAAACTGTTATGGCCAGCTGACTAACACACCCTGCTTCAGAAGCCTGTGCAGGTTAGGTAGCAAAGAGCCTTCAGCACTGAGTGATGGGAGGAGGGGGCAACACTCAAGCAGAGAGAACTTGGTGTGAGAATAGGTGTGTCACAGGTACGCCAGAGTGTCTCTATTTTCATCTGTGGAACATTGGAAGGTTGGAAACTGCATGAGCTGAGAATGGCTGCCTTGTTTTAAATCTGTTATTGCATTTTAAATCTCTGCATTGCTGCTAGGTTTTATTGTGGTTGCATTTTTACATTTTAGTTTTAAGCTTTTACATTTTATATTGAATTTTATGATGCATTTGTGTTTTTAAATGTTGTGGACTGCCCAGGGAACTTCAGCTATTGGGCAGTATAGAAATGTAATAAATGAATAAATAAGGTTTCAAACAAGTCAACAGGAAACACAGCCCTGAGATTAAAAACAACAACAACAACAACAGAGTCTTGTGACACATTAAAGACTTAACAGATTTATGATGGCACAAGCTTTTGTGGACTGGAGTCCAACTTCATCAGATGCATGAAGTGACATCATAAGTTGCAGGTGTATGTTCACATGGTTGAAAGGATTCTAAACCGTGAGGTCAGGGGGAAATGGAATGCAAAAAGTATAGAAAGTGACAATTACGTTTACAGTAACCATTCACAAAGTGGTGCTGGTCACTGTTAATAACAGTTGTCACTGCCTGAATATCTTGTTTTTCATCTCCATCTGACCTCACTATAACCCTTCCCCCCTTGTTTATGAGTTTTTTTTCTGGGAATGGGTTTTCTTTTTCTCTGTGGGTTGCCTGAGTCATGTCTGGGCAGAACTTGTTGTGGCTTGTTCTCCCCCTCCTTCTCCCTCAGTCCTCCAGCCAGCTCTGGCACATATCCCAGGGGACTTTGCAGCAGAACGCATCTTGTCCCCTTCCCCACTCTGATCACTACCCCTTTTCATTCCCCAGCTTTTTTTTTTCATGCCTCAAAAATGCGCAATACAGGGGTGGTAAATAATAATAATTACAAGTGAGCACTTATGGCTTTGTGATATAAATAGGCTTGCCTGGTCAATTTTCTCGTATGTTTCAGCTGCCAAAGGAGAGGCCAAGGGGAATAGGTAACTACAAGGAAATTGACAAGACAAGGTTGCCTATCTGCTAATTTGTGCACAGTTGTGAAGGACCGGGGGAGAAATAACAGTAGGAGAAAGGGGGAACCCAGTAGCACATCGGAAGCACTGAAAAATCAGGGGGAGCCAAAGGAGGAAATAGAGAAGACTGCGTCAAAGTAGGAATTGAGCACTTCTGTCTTTTCTTTGTCATCTGTTACCATTTTGCCATCCTTATTTAATAGTTGAACCACCATTTCTTTCCTCTGCCTTTTGCTATGCACGTATCTGAAGAAAGCCTTTTTGTTGCTTTTAGCATCCCTCACTAACCTCAGCTCATTCTCGGCTTTAGCCTTCTTGACACCATCCCTGAAATTCTGTGCTACCTGCCTGTACTCTTCCTTTGTAGCTTGTCCTTCCTTCCATTTCCTATATGTGTCCTTTTTTTTGTTTTCAGGTCTTCTCTAAGCTTTTTGTGAAGCCACATTGGCTTCTTCTGTTGTCTTCCACCTTTTCTTCTTGTTGGAATTGTTGGTAATTGTGCCTTGAGAATGTCCTTTTTAACCCCCCCCCCCATCTTGGACTCCTTTTCTCATTAGAGTCACTTGCCATGGGACCTTACTTATCATTGTCCTGAGTTTATTAGAATTGGCTTTCCTAAAATCCAGGGTACGTGTTTGGCTACACTCAGCTTTTGCTTCCTTCAGAGTCCTTTCCCAAGAGGCTGCAGAGAAAGTATAGCATGCCAAGTTGTGATGAGAATTGGCTGAACCTGTTTGCTGTACCTGGCTGTGTCAGCCCACAACTGTGGTAACAGTGAGGGGTATTGTGAGCAGCAGGAAAGGAAAGCCAGTGTGGTGTGATGGTTACAGTGTTGGACTGGGACTGGGGAGACCTGGTTCAAAGCCCCCACATGGCTATGAAACTGACTGGGTGACGTTAGGTCACTCACTGACTCTCAGCCTAACCAACCTCACAGGATTGTTGTGAGGATATCATGAAAAAGAGGAGGATCATGTATGCCATCTTGAGCTCCTTGGAGGAAAGGCAGGTTATAAACGCTACAAACAAATATACAATTAATAAATCCTAGGTGGGTAGCCTTGCAGCAGGGGGCCACAAAAAGCCATCTTCTGTGGCCAGCTCCAACTCCTTCAGCCAATGTTTGATCACCTGAAGCAACAGTGATCAAGTGATCAACAGAGATGATTTTTCTCTGTCAAATATTTCTTCTCATTGTTGTTGTTGTTGTTCAGTCGTTCAGTCGTGTCCGACTCTTCGTGACCCCATGGACCATAGCACGCCAGGCCTTCCTGTCCTGCGCTCTCTCCCGGAGCGTGCTCAAGTTCATATTCATTGCATCCGTGATGCTATCTAGCCATCTCATCCTCTGCCGTCCCCTTCTCCTTTTGCCTTCAGTCTTTCCCAGCATCAGGGTCTTTTCCAGGGAGTTTTCTCTTCGCATTAGGTGGCCAAAATATTGGAGCTTCAGCTTCATTATCTGTCCTTCCAATGAGCACTCAGGGTTGATTTCCTTTAGGATGGACTGATTTGACCTCCTTGCAGTCCAGGGGACTCGTAAGAGTCTTCTCCAGCACCACAGTTCGAAAGCATCAATTCTTCGGCGCTCAGCCTTCCTTATAGTACAGCTCTCACAGCCATACATTACTACTGGGAAAACCATAGCTTTGATTAGACGGACCTTTGTCGGCAAGGTGATGTCTCTGCTTCTTACTATGCTGTCTAGGTTGGCCATAGCTTTCCTCCCAAGGAGCAAGCGTCTTTTAATTTCATGGCTACAGTCACCGTCTGCGGTGATCTTGGAGCCCAAGAAAGTAAAATCTGTCACTGCTTCCATTTCTTCCGCTTCTATATGCCAGGAAGTGATGGGGCCAGATGCCATGATCTTCGTTTTTTTAATGTTGAGTTTCAAACCAGCTTTTGCACTCTCCTCTTTCACCCTCAACAAGAGGCTCTTTAGATCCTCTTCGCTTTCTGCCATTAGGGTGGTATCGTCTGCATATCGGAGGTTGTTGATAATTCTCCCAGCAATCTTAATTCCGACCTGTGATTCATCCAACCCGGCATTTCTCATGATGTACTCTGCATATAAGTTAAATAAGCAGGGTGACAATATGCAGCCTTGTCGTACTCCTTTCCCAATTTTGAACCAATCGGTTGTTCCATGTCTGGTTCTTACTGTTGCTTCTTGACCCTCGTACAGGTTTCTCAGGAGACAGGTAAGGTGGTCTGGTACTCCCATCACTTTCAGAATTTGCCACAGTTTGTTGTGATCCACACAATCAAAGGCTTTAGCGTAGTCAATGAAGCAGAAATAGATGTTTTTCTGGAATTCTCTTGCTTTCTCCATGATGCAGCGAATGTTGGCGATTTGATCTCTAGTTCCTCTGCCTCTTCTAAACCCAGCTTGTACTTCCGGTAGTTCTCGGTTCGCATACTGCTGAAGCCTAGCTTGTAGGATTTTGAGCATCACCTTGCTGGCATGTGAAATGAGCGCAATGGTGTGGTAGTTTGAACACTCTTTGGCATTGCCCTTCTTTGGAATTGGAATGTAAACTGACCTTTTCCAGTCTTGTGGCCACTGTTGAGTGTTCCAGATTTGTTGGCATATTGAATGCAGCACTTTAACAGCATCATCTTTTAGGATTTTAAATAGCTCGGCTGGAATACTGTCATCTCCGCTAGCTTTGTTGTTACTAATGCTTCCTAAGGCCCACTTGACTTCACTCTCGAGGATGTCCGGCTCAAGTTCAGTGAGCGCATTATCATGGCTATCAGGGACATTCAGATCTTTCCTGTATAGTTCTTCTGTGTATTCTTGCCACCTCTTCTTAATCTCATCTGCTTCTGTTAGGTCCCTGCCTTCTTTGTCCTTTATCATGCCTGTCTTTGCACAAAACGTTCCCTTGAGATCTCCAATTTTCTTGAAGAGATCTCTAGTCTTTCCCATTCTGTTGTTTTCCTCGATTTCTTTGCATTGTTCATTTAAGAAGGCCTTCTTGTCTCTCCTTGCTATTCTCTGGAACTCTGCATTCAGTTGGGTATATCTTCCCCTTTCTCCCTTGCTTTTCGCTTCCCTTCTTTCGTGAGCTACTTGTAAAGCCTCCTCAGACAGCCACTTTGCTTTCTTGCATTTCTTTTTCTTTGGGATGGATTTCGTTGCTGCCTCCTGAACAATGTTACGGACCTCCGTCCATAGTTCCTCAGGCACTCTGTCTATCAGGTCTAATCCCTTCAATCTATTCCTCACCTCCACTGTATATTCATCAGGGATATGATTTAGGTCATACCTGAACGGTTTAGTGGTTTTCCCGACGTTCTTCAATTTAAGCCAAAATTTTGCAAGAAGCAGCTCATGATCTGAGCCACAGTCAGCCCCAGGTCTTGTTTTTACTGACTGTATGGAGCTTCTCCATCTTTGGCTGCAAAGGACATAATCAATCTGATTTCGATATTGACCATCTGGTGACGTCCATGTGTAGAGTCGCCTCTTGTGCTGTTGGAAAAGAGTGTTTGCTATGATCAGCGTGTTCTCTTGGCAAAACTCTATTAGCTTTTGTCCTGCTTCATTTTGTGCACCAAGGCCATGCCTGCCTGTTATCCCGGTGATTTCTTGACTTCCTATTTTAGCATTCCAATCCCCTATGATGAAGAGGACATCTTTTTTTGGTGTTAGTTCTAGAAGGTGTTGTAGGTCTTCATAGAACCGATCAACCTCAGCTTCTTCGGCCTCAGTGGTTGGGGCATAGACTTGAATTACTGTGATGTTGAATGGTTTGCCTTGGATTCGTACTGAGATCATTCTATCATTTTTAAGATTGTACCCCAGTACTGCTTTTCCCACCCTTTTGTTGACTATGAGTGCTACTCCATTTCTTCTAAGGGATTCTTGCCCACAATAGTAGATATGATGGTCACCTGAATTAAATTCGCCCATGCCTGTCCATTTTAGTTCGCTGATTCCCAAGATGTCGATGTTCAATCTTGCCATCTCATGTTTGACCACCTCCAGCTTACCTTGATTCATTGATCTGACATTCCAGGTTCCTAAACAATATTGTTCTTTACAGCATCGGACTTTCTTTTCACCACCAGACACATCCACAGCTGAGTGTCCTTTCGGGTTTGGCCCAGCCGCTTCACTCTTTCTGGCGCTACTTGGAAATACCCTCTGCTCTTCCCCAGTAGCATATTGGACACCTTCCGACATGAGGGGCTCATCTTCTGGCGTCATCTCTTTTAGCCTTGTGATACGTTCCATGGGGTTTTCTTGGCAAGAATACTGGAGTGGGTTGCCATTTCCTTCTCCAGTGGACCACATTTTGTCAGAACTCTCTGCCATGACCTGTCCATCTTGGGTGGCCCTGCACGGCATAGCTTATGGCTTCACTGAGTTACGCAAGCCCCTTCGCCACAACAAGGCAGTGATCCATGAAGGGGATTTCTTCTCATAGCACATAGTTAAACTATGGAATTTGCTACACATTGTAGCATTGGCCACCAACTTGGACAGCTTTAAAAGACAATTAGACAAAATCATGAAGTATATGGCTATAAATGCTTACTAGTCATGATGGCTATGCATTACCTCCAGTATCAGAGACAGTATGCCAGTTCCTGGGGAACATAAGCAGGTGGATGGTATTGCAATCATGAAGTCAGGGCCCAGCTTCAGTACTGCAGTGGGCCTTGTAGTTTATAGCTAAGGTTTGATTAGAAGTAGCCTGGAAGGGCTTGGGCCTATTCAGCCTCTGGAATATCAGAGTCTGTGTGAGCTTATCTCTGTCTGTGTTCTCAGAGCAGAGCCATCGGGAGTCACCCAACTCCCCATCCACCTGCTGGTCTGGCTTTGGCAGGTAGGGAGGGTGGAAACTGTCTCTGAGAACTCGACAGAGGTGGGGTGGGATTTGCAGAACTGTTGCCCAGGTTGAAGCGTCAATGCTGAGCAGTGATGGCCTGTTTAGACAGGGGTCTTGCTGAAAGACCAAAAGCCCTTGTCTGCAAAGGGGTCTGGAGAAGGTGTCCTACAGTCACACTTTCCCCTTTTAAGCTGATGCAAAGGCAAGGAGCCTTTGCTAGGAACATTCTCATCTTCATTGCCTGATACCCTCTCTGTTTGGATTCACCATCATCTGAACCTCTGGAGGCCCTCTGCACATGGTCTCTCTTTCGAATTGGAACGTTGGATTGCTAAGGACTTGCCATGAAAAGTACAGTGATGCTTTTCACAGACTTTGAACTCTTGTTTGCTGTAGATTGTCTGTCTTCCTTGTCATCAGCCCAGAGTGCCATCAGGCTGGGTTTGATCTTGACTCTTGGACTTTTCTCTGTCTGGACTCGTGCAATGTGGAGCTACCAAGGCGCAAGCTATGGCATGGAACTCTTTGCTTGTGTGGGTTTACCCTTGGATTCGATAGGCCTCGACCATGAAGCCTGGAGTTTCCAAAGAAAGATTCAAAGTTGGACTAACTCTCTGTGGGTGTGGTTTTATTTAGGCCTTTCTAGAATCTACCCCTTGATTGCCTGGGAGAGATAATTCCAGGAATCATTCCAATTCCTCGTCTAGGGTTTGGAACCCTGTGTGGATTGCCTGGGTTGGATATGCCAGGAATCCCGAGTCCCTTTGCTCGTGCTCAGAGCTGTGGAGATGGCAACAGGGAAACAACATTGATGAGGATCTCAGTCATGGTGGTAGTGTCTAGCTTTTGACTGTTCTGGAATTACTTAGAGCCTATAGCTACTGACCATCAGCTATGTTATTTCAAAAGAATGTAACCATTAAGCTTTGGCCATGGGATTTCCTACAATAAAGAAGTCTCACTGATTTGGTTGTCCATTGTCAAATTGTGTGTGTGTGCTGGAGGGATCAAGAAACCTGACACACGTCCTCCCTCTGAGCAATCCATGGGCATCTAGTTGGCCACTGTATGAACAGAATGCTGGACTAGATAGGCCTCTGGTCTGATTCAGCATGGATCGTCTTATGCTCTTAATTCTGAAGAGCAGGAGTAGGCAACTTGATGCTCTCCAAATGTTTTCGATTGCAACTCCCAAAATCTTTGACTATTAGCCATGCTGGCTGAGGCTGCTGGGAGTTGTACTCCAAAACATCAGGTGCACATCAGATGCCTCCCCAGCCCAAGAGGGAGCAAGCAGTCCATGCCACAACTGAGTTATTATTGATTGGAGTTTTTAATCCTGTTTTTATTTTATTTGTGTTATAATTGTACTTTTTTACCCTTTTGTAAGGTGCCCTGGGAATACCAATTGGCCACTGAAGGGCAGGGTATAACTTTTAGAAATACATACATCCATAAGTGTGTGAGACTTACAGTGGTTTCAAAAACCGAGAGGAAGAGAGAATTGTGATGTTTGGAGAACAAGGCCTACATTCAGGTGGGGAAAGGAGAAAGCCAGCCTTGGAAATGTATGCTTGTGGCATGGCACATGGCTCCGCTTGCCGCCTGGTGAAGGAGGATATAGCATTCATATGTTCCAGCTGTCCTTTTCTCCTGGCCCCTGTGTCCACCACGACAAAAGGGGAGGGCAGGATTCAGGTTACCTATATTCAGTTCACACACTCACTCCAATTTCCGGCACCTTGTGTATTGTCCACTTCTTGTTTCCTTTATCAGCTGTTCATTGTGAAGAAGGGGGTTCCATGATACATTGACCTGATTCACATGTTCACTGCTGCCCACCTTGTGCATAGCCCACTTCTTGTTTCCTCTCTCAATTGTGTGTTGTGAAGAAGGGGGCTCCAGGATACATTGAACTGATTAGCATGATCACTGCTGCCCACCGTGTCATATTTAAGCCCCGGTGGGTTATGGTGCATGCTGAGAGGCTTTTGAATATTCAAGCCTTGAACATGGCTTGTTGTGTCATCCGAACCTGGCGGGGGTGGGTTGTGCGAGGGTTAAATAACCCTTGCATAATCCTATAACAAGCCATGAGTTATGCGAGATTTGTTTAAGCCTCGCACAACCAACCCCCACCAAGTTCAGCCAACATGACAAGCCGCCATTGCAACTTGAATATTCAAAATGGCCACCCGTCCACAATACAGCCACTCGTGGCTTCAATATGACATGGTGGCTTATTTGATCATGTGAACTGACCCACTAACAACCCATGGGTTGTTTAAACTATGGGTTGTTGGTGCTCTGTGTGAGGGAATAAGCATACTGCCTCCTGTGCACTTGCCAACTTCTACTTTGAATCAGCTTTCATCAACAACCCAGGAATGCCCCATTCCTGGGTTGTGTGATGCGATGTCCAAACCCAGAATTCTGGGTGGTTGAGAAATAAACAACTCAGAGTTTGAACTCAACAAAATGGTTTGTTGTTGGGTTAAAACTCTGGGTTGTTTGTCCCTCATTAAGCAAGAGAGCTGGGTTTGGATGTCATATCAAACAACCCAGGAAAGGAGCATTCCTGGGTTGTTGAAAGTGGAAGTGGTGAGTGAGTGAGAGGCAGCACACTCCCTCCCATGTGGCCTTGCGAATGCATGGGTTGGTCGCAAACCAGGTCACAACACATCAAGCCAACATCTCCAGAGAATTTAGCTTGATCAAAATAGGGATACAGAAGACACAAGAAGAAGAACTTGAAAGGAAACCTGGCCACAATCCATCCCACTAGACAACCAGGGCAAGGCTGCACCAAAATGGCTGGGCATGTGACCCAAAACTGGTTCAAAAACAGGCCAAACTGCTACACACTCACACAAGAACACAATAGGAAAGTGGGTATAGTGGTAGAGGCTACAATTTGTAGATGGAGGACTTCCAGAAGTTGGAGAGGGCTGGAAAGATACCTTTCCTGGGATATCACTAGATCCTTCCTGCAGACAGCCCTAGGGTGCAGTAAAACCCCTGAGACTTCAGTTAAAAAGAAAGGAATCGTCGAAATGGGCTGCAGTTGGATCACTGCTTTAGCTAAAGTCTGGAATAAGTTGGTAGCAAAGCTAAGTGGCAGAACCTTGGCATTCCATGGCTTAAAGTAGAGGACTGAGAGCCAACAGACACAACCAAAACTAACTGGGCTTATCGTTCAACCAGAGGAGGGAGATGTCAGGCCTTTGGGTGGCCACAGAAGTATGGCGCTTGCCACGCACCTCGAGCGAGTGTAGTAGCCTAGTGTGGGAGGCCAGGAAACCAAGTGATTTCAAGGGAAGATGCCTGCCTTGGGGGCCAGGACCTGAGTAGTTTAAGAGACTGGCTGGAGGTACCAAAACCAAGTGGGTTTGAGCAGCAAAGTGGGCCAGCCAGAGACACTGGGACCAGGTGATTTCAGAACATTGGAACACTGAGGGTTTGAAATCACTTTAAGCCACAAAATGCTGGGTACAAACAAAGACTACACAGGGGCAAAAGGCTCTGGGTCTGATCATGACTATAAATGAGGTAATAAGATGCCTGGGCAGAGTCAAGAATGGTTTGGGCAACCAGACAAGAGACTGGGATGTTTTGTCATTAAAGCCATCAAGAGTCCTGAAAGAGCTGGCTTGAGATGGGCAAAATCTAATCAGGGCTGTTTCTGTGCCTCAAAGTTGTGGTGCTTAAAACTGGGGAATTCCCTGCTAATTCTATGGTCACACCTGGATGGAAATCACTCTGTGCCTGGGGGGTGCATGTATACCACAGGACTGCTTTGCTAAACACCCAGGAACAAACCATGGATTAAAACTCTGGGTTGTTTCTTCCACAATCACCCAGAGTTCCAAGTTCAGACATCACAGAGAACAACTCAGGAATGGGGGCAGTTAGCAAACCATGGGTTATTTAATTGTGTGAACCGGTAATGGGCACATGATATGGGGCTATTAGCTTAATGTGTGTGTTTATCACTTGGTGGAGCAAGGATTTGGAACTGAGAAGGTAATCTATTCTTGAATAAGTACTGTGTCGTAAGGAGTGAAAAGTAAAATCCTGAGCATTTGGGTGACAACTCCTCCAGGGGTCTATTAGACCAAATCTGTTTAAGGTTCTAGATATGCTGCTGAGGCCTTTTGGGATACAGGATTGACTAACACTTCACATGATTAAGGGTGACATTCATATCCACTTCCACCCTCAGTATAAGAGCAGGAGTGCCAATGTTCTGAGTTTAATTAACACAGTTGACATAAAGTGCACATTTGGGGCCCTATTGGGTCCGATCGTAAAGGGGTGGCCCACTAAGAGGATTACAGAGCGTGGTTTCAACTTCAATGGGGCATATTTTGGAGGCAAGGATAGGGAGCGCTCTCTCTCTAGAAGTGCCACCCACACAATATTGCTCCCTAAAAGAGGGATGAGACAGTACTAGCACGACATGCTTTGGTTATGTAATCCCTGAAGGCAGTTTACATCAGTAGCATGTTCCCTTGTGGCTTTTGTAATGCGGTGCTGCTTTATACTTGATCCTAAGCTGTTCACTGATCATATTTAAGATGGGAACTGGGATAGGTCTGGCTCCTTGAATTTGCACCGTCTCACATAAGAACATAAGAAGAATCATGCTGGGTCAGACCAAGGGTCCATCAGTTCCAGCATTCTGTTCATACAGTGGCCAACCAGCTGCTCATGGGAAACCTACAGGCAGGACATGAGTACAACAGCACCCTCCCACCCATTTTTTCCAGCAACTGGTGTACATAGGCATACTGCCTCTGATACTGGAGGTAGCATATAACCATCAGGACTAGTAGCCATTGACAGCCTTCTCCAGAACTGTACACAGTATTCCAAGTGTGGTGACACCACAGTTTTGTATAAGGGCAGTATGATATTGGCAGTTTTATTCTCAATTCCTTTCCTAATTATGCCTAACATGCCTCACACCCTCACAAGGACATAACTTGCTGTTGCCTCGCCATCCACTTTCTGATTTCAAACTAACAAAATGTCAACTTGCAGAAAACCCTAACAGAATACTAGCCACCACCAGGAAAGTGAACATAACACTAGGTTCTCAAGATTTAGGGCATGGGAGGTCCAATTCATGGTGGAAAGGCTAAAGACCAGGCTTCACACACACGCGCGCACACACACACACACACACAGTGTCTCTCTTTGCTCTGTTTGATGGGGATTGAGAAGCTGTCCTTGAACTACTTGTGATAATAAGGTAACAGTCACTGCAGGGTGATGTCATTTATCACAGGGCAAAATAGCTGCCTGCCATTGGCATGGAGCTTCTTCATACTGTTTGATCAGTATCCTGATATTGGATACTGATCAAACAGTATTCTTCATACTGTTTGATCAGTATCCTGAGGGCATATCCTATGGCCCTCTAGACAGTGTCTAGTGGCCATAGGATTGCTCCCTTAGCATGCAGTTTTACATGCTTACAGTGTAGGTGAGAGAGGGAGTATGGATCTTATGTGGCCATATTGCTTATGAGCAAGCCACAGCCCCTGTTTTGTTGAATGAATTGCATTTGTCTGTGGCCCAAAGGCCATACAAAATACAATACTATATAAAATATGGCAATGCAGAATACACAGTACCAATAAAAGTGAACTAAAGAGTGACACACATTTACAAAAGATATAACAGATCATCTCCTTTACAATCCATCGCAGACATATTTTAAAAAATGCAACGAATTTTCTGTGTTGCTACTGCAAAGGCAGCAACCTTGTTTGGGTTGGAAATTACTATAATCTGCCAATGTCACAGATAATGTCAGCCAGAGGTCATCCAAGTCTTATTTTCAAAATATCCCCCAGAAAGCGAGCCCTGCACTCCTTATATAGGGAACAATGTAGCAGGTAATGCACTACATCTCCTGCTTCCCCAGCACCATAAATATACAACTGCTGTGCATAAGGGATCCTTTTATGCTTTCCTTCCAAATATGCTGAGGGCCTTGTTCGAAAATGACAGGCAGTAAATGCCTTTCTAAGGTCAGCAAAAGTCAACTCTTGAAGGTACTGTTGAAAGTATTGTCCTTTCTTAAAAAGATTGAACCATGGGGAAAATGCTTGAAATTGTCTGGCACGTGCATTTTGACAACAAGCTACCTTGAAGATTCTGGCTCTGATGACCTATTTATCCTTGAGAATGAAGGTACTGTGAGCCTCTCCAAAATAAAACTGTGACAACATTAGCCGGTAACGGGCCCATCTGTGTTTGGCAAGTTGCTCAACAAAGCATCATTTTGCTAGATTTCCTTCTTAGCATTCAACAATCCTTTACCATACAAAATAGATGCCCGGTTTTGTTTGATTTGTTGTATAAAACTTCATATGCTTTAAGTAGAAAAGCATTTTGGATTATATTTTAATATAAATAATAAGAACAATAGCAGCAGCAGCAACTATAGTAGCCTGAACATATTGTTTTATTTCCCCCAACCAATAGGATGTTTCAGAACAGCCTTGTAAAGGGCCAGTTTTCTTGTGGGAATCAAGCAATAGAGATGTACGGAGTTTTTGCAATAGTTGTTTAAGACAGAGAGAAGTGAGCAGAGCTCAAGCAGGTGTGCATGCTATGGTCACCAACTGACTAGAAAAAAATGGTCTGACCTGCTTCCATATCATTAACCACAGCAGCTTGATCGGCAGAAATCAGTCTGTGAAGCTTTCCACAGTCTGGAGGTGAGCATTATCTGATGCTAATGTCTGTAGATCATGTCACTGTTAAAAGTACAGAAGAAAAGGCCAGTATAAAGTTGACAGCTTTTAATGCCTGTGGGTCATGGCTAAAAGTACATTAGCAAAGGCCACTATAAAGTTGGTAACTCTTAATACACACTCACTCACTCACTCACTCACTCATGCACTCACTCACTCAAGGGTAATTTCTAAAACAACATTCATCCTCAAACACAAACAGCAGCTTGAAAACCCAGGCCAGCTGCAAAACCCAGGCCAACCATGTCCATCTCCTCCGCCTGTCCCCTTTCCTGCAGAGGAGACATGTCACAAATTTCAGGGACTTCAGTAGTTGACAGCCAGCTAAGCCACTAAGTAAGCAGCTACACAAAACCCTACAGAGAAGGCCATTTTGACAGTTGTAAGCTACACTCCTGCAACATGAGGGATGAATTTCAGAAGTGATGTTTAAACAAGTTCGCAGAGCAAAGTATAAAATACGTTCTGAATGGCAGCCCTATTCTTGCATTCAGTCAACATAATTACAATTGCATGGAGCCAGAGAGTAGAACCAGGCCCTTTGGTCCCACCATCACATCCCCTTCAGCCATGTCCCCCTCCACACATTCCCCCCCCATCTATACTGGGGAGTCTGCTCCATCCATGATTTATAAGAAGAACCCTAATTGTGCAGGGTTCTAAATCATGGGCGGAGGCTACATGAGAACATACACCCCTCTACAGACACCCCCCCCCGCCAGTGCATGGATGAGGGGGCAGAGCTGATGGGGATGCAGAGCTGATGGGGACATGAAAGTGGAGTCGGCAGATGTGGCCCCAATCTTCTGCTCCATTTATCTGTAACTGCATGGATTGAATGACCGAGTAGGACAACCAAGGACAGGCACTATCTTAAATTTTAAAACAATTGTCCTTTATTTATTTTAAGACTTAAAATCAGCACTTAAAGGGCAATTGTTTCAAGAGGCTCCCCACCAACACCCCAAGGACAAGATGTTCTTTATCAAACAATAATACTATGTTTGAACGTTCCTTTCCGTGACAGCCATTGATGTCAATTCTGAGCTATGTCAATATACAGTATTAAGCCTTTCTCAACTCAGTGCCCTCAGTTCATCTAAAACAAATCTTGCATAAAAGTCCAAAGAACAGATGATACATTACAGCAGTGCAGGAAGTAAGACAGGCTTCTCAGAATTGTATTACCATATGTGTACATTTCAAGTACTCCACCTGCTCATGGCTGCCAGCCCAGGGGTGGGGAGCATGTGGCCTGATAGGAGTTGGAGCTTTTGGACTCTAACTCCTATCAGCCCCAGCCAGCATGGCCAACCATTAGGAGTGATGAGGATTGTAGTACAACATCTGGAAGGCCATGGGTTCTTCACAACTGTCCTGTGCACATTCTGTGTAATATCTGAAAGAGCGTATGCAGATACAAACTGGATGTGCATGTGCTCCATCCTCACAACTGGAGAACCTTTGAACAGGCAGGATCCCTGCACAGGTCTGGTTCTTTGATAGCTGGAGACAGGGCCAGCAAGGCCATTCTTGCTCAGCCCTGGATGCACATTCTGAACAGTGCTCTTGTCTCTCAGGATAAGGGTAGTAAGAGCTAGTTCCCAGATTCCTGCCACCAAGTTCTAACACTGGGGTGGGAACATCAGGCCTAGGTGGGAACATCAGGCCTAGGGGCCAAATGTCCCTTCCCCAAGCTCCACCCCCTTTCCCCCAACCACTGATTGTTTGGTGGTTTCCCTGCTTTTGTGCGGTCCCCCCCCCCATTCTGGAAGGTTGAAATGCCTCTCCGAAGGCTTTGTTGCTAGCAGTAAGAGCTTGAAGCGACACTATGCTGGATTTCTCTGGCCCCACCCCTTTTGCCATGACGCTTTGTCTTTAGCCCCGCCCACCACTGGAATGTGGCCCCTGAGAGCTTCTCTGAAATGGGACCCAGCCCCTGGGCTGAAAGAAGCTCCCTGCCCCGTGTCTAGCAGGATTCCAAGAAATGGAACCGGGACCTGGGATAAATGCAGATGAAGGGGCGGGGCTCTTTGGAGATGGACTGAGCGAGTGGCCATTTGGGACACAGCTGAGGCTCAGTTGAGAGGTGGGCCTGTGTCCTTACAAGACTGATCTGCCCAATTATACATGGGAGTGGGTCGGATGTAATGTAAAGTGCCAAAGAGAGATGCCCCCTATCCCCTCAGGTGCTTTTCTCCCAGCTAGGCTCACTAAGTTCTGGCATGGGGGGAAAAGGCCTCAAGCGAGAGGGTGTGGCAATGTGAGTGGAAAGGGGTTCAGTCAGTGCCTCTTGCGCTTTGGTGTTTTCAGTCACACTCCACCCCTGCCCAGATCTGATGGCGTCTGAGTGGAAATCAAACCTGATCATCTCTCCAGGTGCCAGATTCAACCAGGGGAAGATGGCAGGTTTGGCCCCCACTCCTGTGCTGCCCCCAAATGCATATCAAGAAGTGTCTGGCTGGCTGCCATTCACTCCTGTGAGGGACAGTGCTGCCCCTTGGACACATCAGCATTAGCGGAAGGTACCTGGGGGTGCCTCTCTGTGGATATCTGGGCAGGGGAGGAGGGGAGAGTGGATTTATAGACGTGCTCAGGCCAGGGGTAGGCAACCTGGTGCCCTCTAGGTGTTTTGGATGAGAACTCCCATAATCTCTAACCATTTGCCATGGTGGCTGGGACTGATGGGAGTTGTAGTCCAAAACATCTGGAGGTCACTATGGGCAAACTCCAACATAAGCCCTACTTAGAGTAGACCCACTGAAATGAGTGGGATTTAGTTAGTCATGACCAATGGACATTCCATTCATCTCAATGGGTCTACTCTAAGTAGGACTTATGTTGGACTTTACCCCAGGTTGCCTATCCTTGGCCTAAGCTGCTTGTCTCCATCTATGCTCAACTCATATATTTGTAAATAAACCCACATATTATGAAAACGCCTCAAGTCTCCAGTGACCCCTCCTTCCAAAGGAAACCAAACCCAGGTAAGTGATGTCCCTGGAATGTCTCACCCCTTGGGAAAGGGGGCAGCATGTGACAGTATCAAAGATGACATCATAGTGACAATTGTTTTCTTTGTGTTTCAAGGGACTTTTTCCACAGCAGTTGCTCGAAACTGGTAACCTGTCCCTACGTGTGCTATTTACAGTGTCAACAGAGCTGAAAGGATAGCATTCCCCAGGCTTGAGGCCCCTCTGATGTAAATCAAAGGATGTATTTAAGAAAAACGAACAGGTATGCTACCAAACAATTTGACAACAATCATGCTGAAAAGGTGCAACAGAGGAAGTGGAGGGGTGGAGGAGTGCTTCCTAATTCCCGTGCTTCTTACGGATAACCTGATTCATGGAGTTGCCATGGATCACCACAAGGGATTCCTGTAAGAGCAAGACAAGCCTGTGCAACGGATGAGCCACGGCCGAACTATGGCACTTCCTGTGTTGATTTATGGCCTGCTAGAAGGTTGCCCGCAACCCTGATATATAGTTTCAGCAGAACTGTACAGCAAGGAGAGACTTGATGACTTCCTCTTCTAGAGAGGTCTGGACATCCTGCCTCCGTCCCTTGGTTGTCGTAAGTCATTTTCCCACAACCCCAGGTAGAAGAGAGAGTAGAATTGAACACATTGTCTCCAGGGGGAAAGAGAGAATTGGATCCACTCAACTTCCATATGCCACAAAGTACAAAGCTTTGAAAGGAACTAAAGATTTGTGTTGGTTTTTACAGTTTTCACTTATCCAACTTCACTGCAATATGCAGAAAAACAACCCTCAGCCTAAATTAGAGTTAGATTGTGTCCAGCAGTGAATGAACTGTATTAGAACCCAGCTCACTGATTCTGTGCTGGAGACTTATTCAAGTTGGTAAGGGAGTGACAGCTAAGAAGTGGAATCAGTTCATATTGTACATGTATAAATTCCTTAAAATGAAAAAAAAAAAAAATCAGGCCAATAATTTGTTGCAGTTAAAGTTGGCATTTGCTTTGTCTTTTGCTGTTTGGACTCTTTTAAGCAGTTCAAATAACTAGTGTGACTTATTCATTTTTGTACATTTTAAGTAAAAATAACAAGCTGTCCTTTAAATCTATCATCATCTAATAAAAGGGATTTTGGTGTTTGTCTGTCTGTTTGTTTAAAATAGCCAGAGAGAACAAAAGGAAAACACTGATAGTTTATTAAAGGATAATTTGTAGTGGGGGAAAATGCGTAGACCTGGAACCACACCAAATAGTTTTTATTGTTGTCATTGTGTACACATTTTAAAACGTATTTTTGAACATCTCATAGAACACACTGGAACGTAGATTATCATTTTGATACAGGGTTGTTTTCTCAACACTGTGCTCAGCATTGCTCAGCATTCTTCACTAGAAAAAATGAATCACAGAGTTTGTTCTTGGTATTGGGCTACAACCTTTTCGTTGTGAGAAAGAGAGAGAGAGACTGATTTCCTTCCTTCTTCGTTGCCTTACTTTTAAAGTTAGCTCCTTGACTAGGGGTTGCCACGTTGCAACCTGGAGACAGCACTACACCTTTGAATTCCCCACAGAATCAAGAGAGGATGTAACCTGCTTGTTTTTCTGCCTGTCCTTTCATCTGGCCCCTCCCCATCCGCACAGAGGCACACCTGGTGTCCTGCTCACTACAGCAGATGGGGGTGTTAACAAAACAGGCAGGAGAAACCTCTGGATTCCACGGGGATTTTAAAGCTGGCCTATACAACTGGTGACCCACCAAGTCAAATGCATCACACTAACCATACCTGGTTGCTCAATAGTAAGGGTGTGATTCTCTTCCTGTTTTTGTTGCCTGCCCGGGACTGCAAAACCTGGAAGTGGGGAGATTATCAAGCACCAAGCAGCTCACCATACATTTTCTTTGGTTTATCACAAAGGGTGCAGGCCTGGTTTAAAGGTACAATACAGATGTCTGGGCTGCAATCTGGCAATGCTACCCTTGATTTCTAATCAGCTATACCCACTCCTGGGTTGCCATTTCATATTGTCACAAGGTGCAGCATGTTGGGTCATTTATTTTGTCAAGGTCCTGTGTTTAAAGCACACACCTATGTTATTCTTAAATTCTCATCTTGGATGGATGGGCAAGCATTGTTCATCAGATGTCTAGATCAAACGTGATTATTGTTTTTAATTGTTTTTAATTGCTTCCTAGGATTGTTAATTGCACAATGAAAGCTAGAGATGGGGGCAGGGGAGAAGAAGCAGAACTTGAATAAAGGAAGATACAACCACTTTGAGGCTCCACCTAATAATGATATCTAAATGACAGGATCTGCAGGTAAAGGTACTTTACACATACCTTAAATCAGGGGTGACAGAAGGTCAATCTGGTAGATTTCTGGGCAAGAGTTTCTGACTCCCAATAGTTTAACAATAGCAAGCAAAATGCAAGTAAAAACTGAAAAGAGTTGCCTGCCATGGCTGGCTCTGTGTCAGTTATTTATCTCCCAGCTTCAGTGTTCCTCCTGTAAAGTAGTTGCCTTTGACCAGATCTTTGTGCAGCTCTGCTGGCTAATGTTAGAGCTATGTTAGAATCGCTTATCTACAGTAACTGAGATGTAGATTTGCATATGCAAGCTGCCTCAGTGTGTGGCGCATGAGTTGCAGTAGATCATAGAACATGAGAAGAGCCCTGCTGGGTCAGACCAAGGGTCCATCTAGTCCAGCACTCTGTTCACACAGTGGCCAACCAGCTGCCCACAGGAAACCCAAAAGCAGGACATGAGTGCAACAGCACCCTCCTGCCCATGTCCCCCAGCAACTGGTATACATGGGAATACTGCCTCTGATACTGGAGGTAGCATATAGCCATCAGGGCTAATAGCCATTGATAGTTTTCCCCTCCATTACTTTGTCTAACCCCCTTTTAAAGCCATCCAAATTAGTGGCCATCACTTTTTCTTGTGGTAGCAAATACCAAAGTTTGACTATGAGCTGTGTGAAGATGTACTTCCTTTCATCTGTAACTGAATCTCCCACCAGTCAGCTTCAGAGGATGACCCTGGGTTCTAGTATTATGAGAGAGGAAGAAGAATGTCTCCCTATCCACTTTCTCCACACCGTGCATAATTCTGTACATCTCTATCATGTCTCCCCTTACTGACCTTTTCTCCAAGCCAAACAGTCCTAGCAGTTGTAACCTTCCCTCATAGGGGAGATGCTCCAGCCCCTTGATCATTTCAGTTGCCGTTTTCTGCACTTTTTCCAGCTCTACAGTGTTGTTTTTTAGATGTGGTGACCAGAACTGGACACAGTATTCCAAGTGTGGTTGCACCATAGATTTGTATAAGGGCAGTATATTATATTGGCAGTTTTATTCTCAATTCCTTTTCTAATTTTGCCTAACATGGAATTTGCCTTTTTCACAGCAGCCGCACACTGGGTCGACATTTTCACGGAGCTGTCCACCACAACCCCAAGATCTCTTTCTTGGTCAGTCACCACTAGCTCAGATCCCTTCAGCTTATACTTGAAGCTGGGATTGTTTGCCCCATCATCATCATCATCATTATTATTATTCATTAGTATTTCTCATTATATAATTATTATCAATCTCATCACCATCATCTCCACTCTCTTAACCAGCATTTGCATCTAGCTCCTTTCCCCACTACTGCTTTCCACCTGGCTCTGGTTGGTGCACTTTGGGGTTCTGGTAAAAAACAAGGTAGGTACCACAAGCCTGAAATCGGCCCACCTCTGCCGGAAGTAGTGAACTGTGCCCCTAGGTTTACAGGCTATTTTCTCTTGAGAACTGAATGGCTCCCATTCATTTCTATGGGGGAACATTTTTCTTTGTTTAAACTTTAAGATTGCATTTGGAGACACAACTGAGTTGAGGAAAAGTCTGTACTCTGTTCTGACACTGTTGACTCCGTTATCACCCAGCACTGCTGTTAGCAGCATGAGGATAACAATCCCAGTTGGGGTTGCTGGGGTGGTGGGGAGAGGTTTTAGCCTCCCCTTCCCTCAGTGACCCCAAAGCAGCCAAGATTGCTGCTTCCTAATGGTGCTGGGGGAGGAGCAAACCTGGTCAGGGTCAGGGACATGATGGGGGAGGGCAGATTCTTTACATTCCCCCTCCCCCAGTGATCCCACCCACCCCTTTTGTGTGTGTATGCATATGTGCATGTATGTACTTGCACATAGGTGACTCCCGACCAACCATACAGCAGCACATGCAGCCTTCCGGGCAGAAAAGCTTGCCCACTCCTGATCTATGCAATTGTAGACACCTTCTCATGGCACAGTTATGGACACCAGATTCACACAGAACAGACATCCGCCTCTGCCTTCCATTCAGGATGGCATAAGGTATCCTTTGGGAATTCCACATAGCAATAAAAGGCATTGAAGACAGCGGAGTCCTGAACCTGGTAGCCAGAATTAGAATGACTGTGGGTTGAATTACATGTTATGAGGAAACACAGTTCCCAGTCCTGTGTGTACTAATATGGGGGCATTTTCAGGACAGAACTGGCAGGTGAGAGAGGAGTGCTTAATAGAGGAGGCTGGTGGCTCCAATGTCAGTGGGGCTGTGAATTATTTATTTGTTATTTTTATTATTATATTTATTACATTTCTATACCGCCCATAGCCGAAGCTCTCTGGGCAGTTTACAGAAGTTAAAACGTTAAAATACAATATACAAAGTTAAAAAGCCATTTAGATAAAAGCATACAGACAATATATACAAACAATATACAACTAAAAACAACGTTGAACTAAAAACAATTTAACAAAAAATAAAATAAAAATCCAACAATAACACTACACAGCTTAAAACAACACAGCTTAAAAACAGTATACAAAAGTCAGCAAAAGGAACAAGAGTTCTAAAAAGTGAAGCCTACAGGAATAATAGAGTTTTTAATGTCTGCTTAAAAACCTTCAAAGAGGTCAGCATTCCACAACTGAGGGGCGGCAAAGGAAAAGGTCCTCTTGCATGTGGCTGCCCTCTCACATTAGGCAGCCTCAGCAGAAAGCCCTCAGAGGACCTTAGGTGGTGGACTGGGACGTAGGGGAGAAGGTGAATCTACTCTGGGTTTCAGTCAGAACCAGTCAGGATTCTAAAGGAGCTTTCCAAGGCGTGGAGCGGATTCACCGCCCCACTGATATCGGAACCATCAGCCTCCACTGGTGCTTAACTCTTCCCCCAATTTACAAATCTCCACTGTGGATACCCTCTCCACCCCGCAAGCCATTTTAATTTATCCCCCCCCCCACTAGACAAGCTCTGAAATGTGAAGGAAGGCTGGGTGAGGAAAGTTAGCCAGGAAGGGCATATCCAGAAGAGAATGGGCTGGCATGGGAGGGATTAAGCACCACTCATCGCCTTCTACTGCTCCTCCCATACAAATGCCCCTCGCCACCACAGTAACCTTGGCAAACATGAGGTTTAAGGACACAGAGTCAAGATAATGTGACCATTCCCCTTTGTGAAATGTCTTGCAATCCTTAGTTGCTTTACATGGAATTAGTTACATGAAACATCCCCTTTGTACAGCACATATATATTGCTGTCAGAATATATTTTACTCAGCGGGCGATTTAAAGTTATTTTATTTCACAGGTGCATGTAAACAAGGAAGCATAGTTTCATCTTTCCTTGTTGCTTCAGGAGTGGCCAAAGGATGGAAAAAAAGTTTAATTAAAGTTTACAGAGATTATTTGGTTAGTTCTGCTGGGAAAATGGAAAGTCAACCTTGTTGACTGAACTTGGAAGGTGAACAGACCAAAACTCTGAGCAATAATATTTCCGTTGGGTCATATGACTGCTAGCGTGCTGCATATTTTACTTTTTAATATTCTGCAGTGACTACTCATGTATCAAGTAACCCTTAACAGTAAGTGACAAGTCACATGTTTATGTTGAGCAGTGTATTCACCCTGAAGGAAGCAGGAAAATTACACAGTCACTGTATGAGAAAAGAAATACAATAAGGATGCAATCCTATACACACTTACTTGTGAGCAAGCTCCATTGAGTTTTGTTGGACTTACTTCTAAGTTAATACATATGCAAACTGCACACACACAGAAAATGGATGAATGCACTATTTCTATTCCAATTAGGTTTTACTCAAGTAAATTACAATTTGTCTAGCAAAACCTTCTTTCATCCTGGAAAGGCAAGAGACAAGTATCATAGTCTGGTGGTTAACAATTCTAACACTAATCAGATGCAATGCCAGACCAAGGTTTGTTACTATGTGAATGAGTCCTTAAGGATCCTTCTGGTACTTTATCCGCCCCTCCCTCCTCCTTTCATGTGCCAGGATTCTCTCCCTCCCCTCCTGGTTTGAGATAAACCTGAGTTTGCCATTTCACCTGAATCATCAAACTGTCATTTGTACTTTCCCTGATCCAAAGCTTGGCTTACAGGGTAAGCACAAATCAGAGTTTGCCTGCTTGGACAAAAATGCAAAGTATGATTTGCCTCAAAGGCAAAGCAGGAGGAGAGAGAAAGCATTGTATCACATGAAGAAGTGCATAAGTCTGACAGACTTTAAAGGTTTGTTCATGCATTACCAAACCATGGCTTGTTGTTATATCTGAACGTGATGATTGACTGTGGAAAAAACTACATGTTGCATACATATGGAACTAACAAAACTGTAAGGGCTGGGTAATTGTGTGTATGTGTTTTTAATTTATGGAAAAGCAGCTTCCAGAGGGGTATTGGAAGCGGTAAGCTAGAGCTTTGACTTGGATTCCTGCATTGATCAGGGGTTGGACTCGATGATTTTGTAGGCCCCTTCCAACCCTACTCTTCTATGATTCTATGAACCCAGCACTGTTGGGGTTCCAGCTATATGCCAAAGGCCCCCTCCCTACAGATGTTCACACTAGAGGCATGGATGTCAGGTAGGGTAGACTCTTACAAATTGCCAAAAAAGAGGGAACGCATCAAAAGAAGACTGCATAAAGAGTGGTTTGCATAACATTTACATATGCTAATTTATCTGTACACATTGGAAATTTAGAAATAATTATTATAATTTAAATAGAAATATAGTACATCTCACCATAGTGTGAAAGACTGTGACCAGGTAACCTGTGTGTATGTCTGCCTGCTCAGTCTGCTGTTCAGTGCTTATAGTTCTTTATCTTTAAACTGGAATTGGACAGGACACCCCCTCAAATAAAGGATGTCTTCAAATAGAGGACTGTCCTCTGTAAAAGAGGACACATGGGCACCCTAAGACCTCGGGGCAAGGCTACTCAGCAAAGTCCCATCTCTGCTCATGTGTTCAAGTAAGTAGTTTTAGATAATGCCTAAATAGGCCTGTATAATCATCAGAGTAATTTGTGTGCTGGGCCAAAAAGATACATCCACCTCTTTAGATGCAACTCTGTACATGCCTGCACAGCACATTTAAACCCATATAGCACTCAACGTGCTATACGAAATTCTGTGAAGGAGCCAGAGATCTTCTCAGGAGCAACCTTTCTGCAGTTTACAGTTCCTAGAATTCTTTGTGGGAAGCCATTTTTATTTGTTTGTTTGTTGATTTGTTTATTATAATTATTACATGGCTCATAGAAGTAGTTCTCTAGGTTTCTTTTATAACAGTTGAAAACATACTAATGAAACAATAGAAATCACAATAAATAATCGAAATACAGCACTTAAAAAAAAAACCACATGCAAACACAATGCAACAACATACAACACAAAATACAAATCTAAAACAAATAATCAGGAGGTAAAACCACCCCACAGGGACTGAAGCAATAAATCTAAAATATTTAAAATACTTGGGAGAACAACAACAAAAAGTCTTGGTCTGGTGGTGAAAGGACAACAATGTGGGCACCAGGTGAACTTCCCTAAGGAGAGCATTCTGAAACTGGGGGGCCACCACTAAGAAAGCTCTCTCTGTGATAGCACCCTTTGAACCTTGGCTTGGCAAGGAACTTGAAGAAGGGTTTCCGTAGATGACCTTAAGGCATCTAAATGAGAACATATGACCTTAGGCTGTTTAAATCTGTACGGTAGATATGTTTACCCACTGGGTGCCCATGGGTGAAATGCCCACCCAGACACATTACTTCCCACCTGCTGAGGCCCCCTCCCCATTTTTTTAAGTTGTAGGGCTGGGACCACTGGAAAAATGAGGTTCCCCACCAACTTCCTTTCTTTACCCTCTGGGTCTAGAGGCATTCCTAGGAAGGGAAGGGAAGGGAAGGGAAGGGAAGGGAAGGGAAGGAAAGGCTGAAGGTGGGGCAGCTGGGGGCCTGTGTTTCACTTTCCAGCTTTCCCAGCTGCCCACTAAAACTGTCTTTAAAGGGACGGGGAAAGGAGAAAAGAAAAGGGACCCTACCACTGTCTGGTGAGTTTGGGGACTATGCAAGGGCAGCAGGGAGAGGCCTGAGTTGCTGCAGGGCAAAGCCAGGTATGTTTTTTTCTATGTCTTTCATGTGGTGTGTATTTGCTGCTGCCCTGGTGGTGTGTGTTTTTTCTAGTTTGGCTTGGAGGGGCTGTGTTTGGGGGGGTTGTTTCTCTGAGCATCATCATTTTTCCTTCTGCATTGTGCTTTTAGGAGAGCAAAGATGTAGTTTCTAATCTGGGTAGTTTCTAATCTGCCTTGTACTCAGCTTCTTGGGCAAGTTACTGTACTTGTCCTTTGGGACTAGGCAGCCATTTTGTGGTGATGCCCACAAAAGTTTCCTCAGATTTCCAAAAGGGACCACAGGCTCAAAAAGTTTGGGGCACTGTTCTTCCTCATTTTGAATGGTTCTATTAGTGCTACACCACCATAAGCGAAGGGATACTCCTATAAACAAAACAGGTTCCTTTTTCTGAAGGTGTCTTTTGCCCATATTACAACTTCAGTTGAACAAACCACACCACAAGTTCTAATACCAATGCTGCAGAGTTCTGGTACAGTATTAACAGAGTGGCACATCGCTGCTGCAAATGTCATCCCTTGAGTATTGCTGGATGTCCCTGCAGGATCAGGGGACCTGAAAGCAGGATTCAAATTTCATGCAGAGTTGGCCCCTTTGATGTCAAAGAATGGTGAAAAGACCAGCTCTTCTACATTAAAATGTATATAGGATGTGTACATTGCTAATCACTAGTGCACCAGTGAACTATGGTCCAGAGCAGCCTTTCCCAACCTGGTGCCCTCCAGATGTTTTGGACCTTCTCTCCCATCAGCCCCAGAAAGCATGTCCAATGGTCAGGAGTCCTGGAAGTTGTTATCCAAAACATCTGGAGGGCACCAGGTTGGAGAAGGTGGGCCCAGAGTGAAGTTATTCTGGCACTGCATGTGAAAGGATGGAACTAGGGCAAAAATATTTAAAATGACACTGAAGCAGGTCATGTGAAATCCTACTCAGGTAAGTACTTTGCTTGTTTCCCATATGAGTCTGCTCTGAAGGACTGGCTAGGGTGAAAGATTAATCTATTAATGGGTTAGCCAAATTCATGGGAAAATGGGCTGTCTGAGAGGTCAGCTGTGACAGCAGTTTTGAAGGTTACCTTCAGCGCTGAATCATGCATAGGGATGGGATACTGCACTGTTGGCATGAGAATGGGCTTAGCACTTAGACACACTTATTCCTTCTATATTGATCTGGCAAATCTTGGTAACAGGACCAAGATTCTTTGTCATGGCCCTGAAAAGGACCATTTATATTCATGCCTTGAGGCATAATTTGGTGTGCTGTGATATAGCCAGGAGATCACTAGGATTAACTGGCTGCCGTAACTTCGAAGCTTCAGGTGTTTGCTTCAAAGTGACTGTTCTTTAGCACCACCCAGGAGACACGTGTGACTTAAGGAATGTCACAGACGCGAACAGTCATTGTCCCCCATTTTGGTCCTGCTGAACCAAATTTTGGTCCTACTGAAAATGAGGACCAAATCAGACAGAGAGGCAGGATCCCTGGCTACGACTTGCTGGGAGCAACATGCCACCATGCTTATGGAGTGGCAACGTATGTAAGGTCGTCAACTGAAAATGCCCAACTGTGCTCAGCCTCTAATCTCAACAATATACATGAGGTAACTGTAAGAATAGGGGAATTAACAATAACTAACATACATAAACCCCTGTCTATTAATTGGCCCCCACAAGTTATACCTCTGTCTCTACATCCAGCTGTTTACCTTGGAGATTTTAATAGTCATCATATTCAGTGGAAGTACAGCAAAACTGATGAAAATGGTGAGGCACTTGTAAATTGGACAGATGATAACAGCTTGTATTTGATATTTGACGCAAAGGACAGAGGAACATATAAGCTGGCAGCTTGGAGAAAGGAATACAACCCTGACTTGTCTTTTGTGACCACCAACGAAGAAACACTGCCAGTGAAAACCTCTCGACTGGTACTAGCAGACTTTCCCCATAGGCAGCCCCATCCAATTCGGATTGAAACTGGCACAAGTATACCTCTGGTGACATCTTTTCCCCGCCCAAGGTGGAATTTCAAGAAGGCGAAATGGGATGTCTTCACTGAAAATCTAGACAAATGCTTGGGCTGGATCTCCCCCAAATCCAACAATTATGAGAGACTTACAGGCGCATTTATATGGGTGGCAAGAAAGGCTATTCCTAGAGGATACCACAAGCAATATATTCTGGGGTGGAATGTTACCTGCGAGAGTCTGTATCAAGAATTTTTTTAAAATGGAGACCATGATATCGCAGATGATTTGTTACATAGCCTCAATACTGCATGACAAGAGAAATGGATGGAGACCACTGAATCGCTCATTTTTAAAATGTCTAGTAGAGAAGCATGGTCATTGCTACGGAAATTAGGGGGAAACAAGAAGAAAATAAACGATAAGACACACATCTCAGCCAATAAGATTGCGGCACATATATTATCTACATCTAGAGCTACAAGGGACAAAGTCCATACAAGACAAATTAGACAAAAACTTAGTGCTCTCAAAACTACTTGTTCTGAACAATCTGAATATTCATGCCCTTTTTCTTCCTTTGAAATTACAAACGCACTTAAGGACATAAAAGCTGGCAAGGCACCTGGACATGATGGTATACATCCTGAATTTCTCCTGCACTGTGGAAAATATGCAAAAAGACGGTTGGCAGAATTATTTTCAGATATTATGGAAACAGGTACAATACCACACAAGATGAAGCAAGCAAAAATAATCGCAATACTCAACCGGGAAAAATAAATGACCAACCAAAGAACTATCAAGCAGTCGCACTGCTAAGCGCTGTCTATAAGCTTCTCGAAAGGCTTCTGCATAATAGAATCAGCCACAGAAAAAGCATAATAGAATCCTCCCACAGAAAAAGGCTTCACAAAAAGCTAAGAGATGACCTGAAAACAAAAAAGGACACATATAGGAAGTGGAAAGAAGGCCAAGCAACAAAGGAAGAGTACAGGCAGCACAGAATTGCAGGGATGGCGTCAGGAAGGCTAAAGCTGAGAACGAGCTGAGATTAGTGAGGGATGCTAAAAACAACAAAAAGGCTTTCTTCAGCTACATGCATAGTAAAAGACAGTGGAAAGAAATGGTGGTTCAGCTATTAAATAAGGATGGCAAAACAGATGACAAAGAAAAGGCAGAGGTGCTCAATTCCTACTTTGGCTCAGTCTTCTCCCAAAAGAGGGTCTATGACCCTCCTGGCAAAGGCAAAGTACAGGCTGAAGGGGCAGGATTGCAGCTTTAGATTGATAGGGTCAAGGAACACCTAGTTACTTTGAATGAGTTCAAATCTCCAGGGCCAGTTGAACTGCATCCTAGAGTAATAAAGGAACTGGCAGAAGAACTCTCAGAACCGCTGTCTATTCTCTTTGAGAAATCATGGAGGATGGGTGAAGTGCCAGATGACTGGAGGAGGGCTAATGTTGTCCCTATCTTCAGAGAGGGTAAAAAGGAGGAACCTGGGAACTACAGACCAGTCAGTCTGGCATCAATCCCTGGGAAAATTCTGGAGCAGATGATAAAGCAATCCATCTGGAAGCACCTTGAAAACAATGCAGTGATGACTCAAAGCCAACATGGATTTGTCAAGAACAAATCCTGCCAGACGAATCTGATCTCATTTTTTGATCAAGTAACCTCCCTTGTGGACCATGGGAATGCTGTAGACATCATATACCTCGACTTCAGCAAAGCTTTAGACAAAGTGCCCCATGATCTCCTGATGAGCAAACTAGCTCAAAGTGGGCTAGATGAAACAATGATCCGGTGGATCCACAGATGGCTATAGAATCGGACTCAAAGAGTGCTTATCAATGGGATCTTCTCAAATTGGGGAGAGGTAACGAGCGGGGTACTGCAGGGCTCAGTCCTGGGCCCAGGGCTCTTCAGCATTTTTATTAATGACTTGGAGCAGGAGGTGCAGGGAATGCTGATCAAATTTGCAGATGGCACAAAATTGGGCGGGATAGCTAATACTTTGGAAGACAGAAACAAAATTCAAAGTGATAGACTGGAGTGCTGGGCAGAAAACAACAGAATGAAATTTAATAGGGATAAATGCCAAGTTCTGCACCTAGGAAAAAGAAACCAAGTGCATGGTTACAAGATGGGGGATACGTGGCTCAACAACACTACAAGCGAGAAGGATCTTGGAATTGTTGTCGATCACAAGCTGAAATGAGCCAACAATGTGATGTGGCTGCAAAAAGGCAAATGCTATTTGGGGCTGCATTAATAGAAGCATAGCTTCCAAATCCCTGGAAGTACTAGTTCCCCTCTACTCAGCACTGGTTAGGCCTCATCTGGAGTACTGTGTCCAGTTCTGGGCACCACACTTGAAGAAGGATGCAGACAAGCTGGAGAGGGTTCAGAGGAGGGCAACAAAGGTGATCAGGGGACTGGAAACAAAGCCCTATGAAGAGAGACTGAAAGGAGTGGGCACGTTTAGCCTTGAGAAGAGAAGACTGAGGGGAGATATGATCGCTCTCTTCAAGTACTTGAAAGGTTGTCACAGAGAGGAAGGCCAGGATCTCTTCTCGATTATCCCAGAGTGCAGGACACGGAATAATAGGCTCAAGTGACAGGAAGCCAGATTCCGGCTGAACATCAGGAAAAACGTCCTGAGTGTCAGAGCAATACGACAATGGAACCAATTACCCAGGGAGGTAGTGGGCTCTCCCATACTGGAGGCATTCAAGACAAGGCTGAACAGTCATCTGTCGGTGTCAGGAGTGCCCTAGCTGCCTTTTACAGTCCCCTCCAATAGCTGAACTGAACTGAAGACACAGACGAAAAGGATTCTTTTCAAGGCTTTATTCTTTCTACAACTTAATGACTCTTTCAGATGCTAATCACCAGCGACTAAGCAAAGAACAGCACTGGGGAAAGACAGCATAGTGGCCTATGCTCCAAGTTAGGCAGGTGGTCCCCGTTTGAAGGAGAATCACAGGAAGACCCTGAACTTATGGGCTAGGGAGAGATCCTCCCTCTTTCCCTTGAGTCCTCGGGACGCGACTCTTGCTTGCGCGCCAAATGAACGCTACGCCTCCTTTCCGCACCCTCCATCGCTCGTCGTTCCCGGCGTCAGCGTCGAGCGTCCAGCAAGCCCCCCCCCCTGCACTTTCTCACTGCCAGGGTCACTATCTATCTCAGGAATGCCAGCAGAAGGAATCTCTGCCAGCTGCTGTGCCTGTGAGGGATGAGCTGGCTCCTCTCCCACGGATTGCTGATCCTCCTCAGAATCAGAACTGCTCTGGGGTTCTATTGGCTCAGTTTCCACCCTGACAGTCGGGATGCTCTGACTTGGATTCCTGCATTGAGCAGGAGGTTGGCCTTGATTGCCTTGTAGGCCCCTTCCAACCCCACTATTCTACGATTCTATGACTACAACTCCCATCACCCCCATTCTGGTGGGGGATGGTGGGAGTTGTAGTCCAACACATCTGAAGGGCCCCAGGATGGGGAAGGCCCCCATAGTTCATGAGCATTGAGATTTACTGAATGTTATTGTTAATTATTGCTATTGTTATTATGATGATTTGGCTTTTTAAAAACAGAAAATCTGGTGCCCTGTTCCTAAACAGAACACAGTAACAGTAAACACTTGCCTCTTTAAGCAGGTTCATATTTAGAGCAGCCCTCTATAGTGCCTTTGGATGTGGGGTTATTTGATGTCACTAATTAAGCAAGTATGCGCGTAAACCCATGATAACCCAGAGGCTCCTTGTTCATTTCCTAAACCTCCCTTTTCAAAGACATAAAAAAATCACGCTTTTGATAAAGAGACTGTATTTTATATCACGTTCAACAACAACAAGCAAGGATTTTTTTAAAAAAAGAAGAAAAGGCAAGCAGGAGAGCATGTGCTTCTGCATGTAATATTCTGCAATGCATAATCTGAGAACATCAGTGCAGAGGACAAATTACCGCGTGCCGATGGACATGTTGGCAGTGGTGGCTGGTGGCTCCAATTGTGGTGGGGCTATAAAACCATTCTGGGTTTCAGTAAGGACAATCCAAATGAGCAATCCAAGGTGCTGAACCATACCCTCAAAATAGGCCCGGCACTTTGGATAGCTCCTTTAAAGTTCTGGCTGGTTCTCACTGCAACCCAGAATGGATTCACAGCCCCACCAAAATCAGATCCACCAGCCTCCACTGTGTCCCTCATCTGGACGAAGTTCCAAGCTTTTCTTCCTCACTACTCATGTAGCCCCCCCCCCCGCTTGCCCCATTCTTCCTTTTCTTTGGAATTGGCCTGCAGTTCTATCTAATAGCCACTAGAGGGCAATTTCTAAAGAGTCCCCTCTCAAAATGCTCCCACTTTCCGAGTCTAGCTATACCAGACTCGGGAAGGCTGAGCTATATATTTCAGAGAATAAGATGGAAGACTGAGATGGTGGAAGAATTCTGGACTGGACTTCCATGTTGCTTGGTATGTGTATGTAGTGCCATTTTTTAAGGAAGTGCTTTTGGCCTATCAATTACGGGGCTATTCTAAATATTTTTCTCTGTGCTAGTTTACTACAAGCAAGGAGTTCTCACTTGGTTTTAGTTTTTAATGTGAGAGACCATTTACAAATATGAACCCCGCCCCCTCTGCTGTCTGAAGTGGTACAGTCCAGAATTCTACCACTACATTCTGTGCTGCGTGTAGATTAGCGCGTCAGAGCTAGAGTGCACATTACACTTACAATGGGTTCTGAACCCTTGCAACCTTGTATGTGGCAGCAGGGTGCGGGGTGGTAACAGTCAAACATGTAGGAAAGGAGGAGCCACAAGCTGGTCTGTTGTTTTCTCTTTCTCCCGAGCAGCTAATTTTCCTCTAAGGGCATCTCCACACAAGGCTTTTATCCTGTGATCAAGATTGGTTACTCGTGGAAGTTTATGGGTCCTTTACATGAAATTGTCGTCCTCCAGGGCCTCTCCCACTCTCTGTAACCATCATTGCAGGTGTTTTCATTATGAGGAAAGTTTAGTATTTTCCCTCTATCCAGCTATATTGGGCCATAGAAGCCTCATGAAAATGCGTAATTCCGCTATACCACAGCGCCATCTAGTGGCTGTATAATGAAACATAGAACTTGCTGAGAAATAACCCCCCCCCCCCCGCAACAGCCCACGTCAGCCCATGTAATGGAGCCAATCTTAATCCTGCAAAGAATCTGGAAGCAGAAGCCCCAGTAAGGGTGCGTGATTTTACCCTCATGTAGAGAAGACCTACACTGCCTTTTTGTGACGAAGGGGCTTGCGTAACTCAGTGAAGCCATAAGCTATGCTGTGCAGGGCCACCCAAGACAGACAGGTCATGGCAGAGAGTTCTGACAAAATGTGGTCCACTGGAGAAGGAAATGGCAACCCACTCCAGTATTCTTGCCAAGAAAACCCCATGGAACGTTTCACAAGGCTAAAAGATATGACACTGGAAGATGAGCCCCTCAGGCCGGAAGGTGTCCAATATACTACTGGGGAAGAGCAGAGGGAATTTCCAAGTAGTGCCAGAAAGAGTGAAGCAGCTGGGCCAAACCCGAAAGGACACTCAGCTGTGGATGTGTCTGGTGGTGAAAAGAAAGTCCGATGCTGTAAAGAACAATATTGTTTAGGAACCTGGAATGTAAGATCAATGAATCAATGTAAGCTGGAGGTGGTCAAACGTGAGATGACAAGATTTAACATCGACATCTTGGGAATCAGCGAACTAAAATGGACAAGCATGGGCGAATTTAATTCATGTGACCATCATATCTACTACTGTGGGCAAGAATACCTTAGAAGAAATGTAGTAGCACTCATAGTCAACAAAAGGGTGGGAAAAGCAGTACTGGGGTACAATCTCAAAAACGATAGAATGATCTCAGCACGAATCCAAGGCTAACCATTCAACATCACAGTAATTCAAGTCTATGCCCCAACCACTGAGGCCGAAGAAGCTGAGGTTGATCGGTTCTATGAAGAACTACAACACCTTCTAGAACTAACACCAAAAAAAGATGTCCTCTTCATCATAGGGGATTGGAATGCTAAAGTAGGAAGTCAAGAAATCACCGGGATAACAGGCAAGCATGGCCTTGGTGTACAAAATGAAGCAGGACAAAAGCTAATAGAGTTTTGCCAAGAGAACACGCTGATCATAGCAAACACTCTTTTCCAACAGCACAAGAGGCGATTCTACACATGGACATCACCAGATGGTGATTGTATCGAAATCAGATTATGTCCTTTGCAGCCAAAGATGGAGAAGCTCCATACAGTCAGTAAAAACAAGACCTGGAGCTGACTGTGGCTCAGATCATGAGCTTCTTATTGCAAAATTTCGGCTTAAATTGAAGAATGTAGGGAAAACCACTAAACCATTCAGGTATGACCTGAATCATATCCCTTATGAATATACGGTGGAGGTGAGGAATAGATTGAAGGGATTAGACCTGAGAGACAGAGTGCCTGAGGAACTATGGACGGAGGTCCGTAACATTGTTCAGGAGGCAGTAACTCAATCCATCCCAAAGAAAAAGAAATGCAAGAAAGCCAAGTGGCTGTCTGAGGAGGCTTTACAAGTAGCTGAGGAAAGAAGGGAAGCGAAAAGCAAGGGAGAAAGGGGAAGATATATCCAACTGCATGCAGAGTTCCAGAGAATAGCAAGGAGAGACAAGAAGGCCTTCTTAAATGAACAATGCAAAGAAATCAAGGAAAACAATAGAATGGGAAAGACTAGAGATCTCTTCAAGAAAATTGGAGATCTCAAAAGAACCTTTTGTGCAAAGACAGGCATGATAAAGGACAAAGAAGGCAGGGGCCTAAGAGAAGCAGATGAGATTAAGAAGAGGTGTAAAGAATAGACCAAAGAACTATACAAGGAAGATCCTAATGTCCCTGATAGCCATGATAGTGCGGTCATTGAACTCAAGCCGGACATCCTAAAGAGTGAAGTCAAGTGGGCCTTAGGAAGCATTACTAACAACAAAGCTAGCGGAGATGACAGTATTCCAGCTGAGCTATTTAAAATCCTAAAAGCTGATGCTGTTAAAGTGCTGCACTCAATATGCCAACAAATTTGGAACACTCAACAGTGGCCACAAGACTGGAAAAGGTCAGTTTACATTCCAATTCCAAAGAAGGGCAATGCCAAAGAGTGTTCAAACTACCGCACAATTGCACTCATTTCACATGCCAGCAAGGTTATGCTCAAAATCCTACAAGCTAGGCTTCAGCAGCATGTGAACCGAGCACTACCGGAAGTACAAGCTGGGTTTCGAAGAGGCAGAGGAACTAGAGATCAAATCGCCAACATTCGCTGCATCATGGAGAAAGCAAGAGAATTCCAGAAAAATGTCTATTTCTGCTTCATTGACTACGCTAAAGCCTTTGATTGTGTGGACCACAACAAACTGTGGCAAATTCTTAAAGTGATGGGGGTACCAGATCACCTTACCTGTCTCCTGAGAAACCTGTATGAGGGTCAAGAAGCAACAGTAAGAACCGGACATGGAACAACCGATTGGTTCAAAATTGGGAAAGGAGTACGACAAGGCTGTATATTGTCGCCCGGCTTATTTAATTTATATGCAGAGTACATCATGAGAAACGCCGGGTTGGATGAATCACAGGTCGGAATTCAGATTGCTGGTAGAATTATCAACAACCTCAGATACGCAGACGATACCACCCTAATGGCAGAAAGCGAAGAGGATCTAAAGAGCCTCTTGTTGAGGGTGAAAGTGGAGAGTGCAAAAGCTGGTTTGAAACTCAACATTAAAAAAACGAAGATCATGGCATCTGGCCCCATCACTTCCTGGCATATAGAAGGGGAAGAAATGGAAGCAGTGACAGATTTTATTTTCTTGGGCTCCAAGATCATCGCAGACGGTGACTGTAGCCATGAAATTAAAAGACGCTTGCTCCTTGGGAGGAAAGCTATGGCAAACCTAGACCGCATAGTAAGAAGCAGAGACATCACCTTGCCGACAAAGGTCCGTATAATCAAAGCTCTGGTTTTCCCAGTATTAACGTATGGCTGTGAGAGCTGTACTATAAGGAAGGCTGAGCGCCGAAGACTTGATGCTTTTGAACTGTGGTGCTGGAGAAGACTCTTACGAGTGCCCTGGACTGCAAGGAGGTCAAATCAGTCAATCCTAAAGGAAATCAACCCTGACTGCTCATTGGAAGGACACATACTGAAGCTGAAACTCAAATATTTTGGCCACCTAATGCAAAGAGAAAACTCCCTGGAAAAGACCCGGATGCTGGGAAAGATTGAAGACAAAAGGAGAAGGGGCCGGCAGGGGATGCGATGGCTAGATAGCATCACTGATGCAATGAATATGAACTTGAGCACACTCCAGGAGAGAGCAGAGGACAGGAAGGCCTGGCGTGCTATGGTCCATGGGGTCACGAAGAGTCGGACATGACTGAACGACTGAACAACAAGAGAAGACCTGAGAGAGGAAGGAACAGGTAAAACTGCCACTGCTGGCGAAATACTTAGGATAATTTTATTCTCCCCTGAAGGGATGAGTACCAAAAGATGTAGAGAACTGCAAGCAGAAAATGCAGAGTTCCAGTGCAACTCCCTACATTACTGTCTTTAGGATTACCTTACCCCTCTCCTCATAGGTCAGGGATAGGGAACCTCTAACTTGCAGGCCAAATATGGTCTGAGAGGGGGTCTCATCTGGCCCACCAGCTGCTCCCCTGGTCACTGCCCCCTTTCTCCAGGCCTTCCATCCTCATCCCTACCCTTGCCTCCCAGACCAAAATCTCTTATCTCCACAGCTGATTGGAGACAAGAGCTTTTCCTAGCTGAAAATCTCTGCAGAGATAAGAGGTCTTCCTTGCTTCCCCCCACTCCTCACTTCACTGTATTTAGGCTTTTTGAAAGCCTTGATGATGTCAATGGAGGCTTTTGAAAAACTAAACTAAATGAGCGTGATTCCCATTATGTCTACATATGGTGATTCACCTGTTTTATAGGTGAATCACCATATGTAGACATAATGGGAATTACCATTTGGTTTAGTTAATATTTTTTTAATATTTAATATTTTTTTAAGAGCCTCGTGTGCCGCAGAGTGGTAGGCGGCAGTATTGCAACCGAAACTCTCCCCACAACCTGAGTTCAATCCCAGTGGAAGCTGGGTCCCAGGTAGCCGTCTCAGGTCGACTGAGCCTTCCATCCTCCCGAGGTCGGTATAATGAGTACCCAGCTTGCTGGGGGAAAGGTAGTCATGACTGGGGAAGGCAATGGCAAACCACCCCGCTACAGTCTGCCATGAAAACACCAGCGAAAGCATTATCCCTCTAGGAGTCAGCAGTGACTCGGTGCTTGCACAGGAGGAACCTTTCCTTTCCTTAGTTAATATTTATATCCTGTTTTTCTCTTATGAAAACACTTCAAGATGGCTCATGCCTGTGGAAAGCTAGGGTGGGTCATGTGGAATGAAAAAGCAGCTAGGTGGTAGCTCTCTCTCAAGTTATTAATTCATCAGTGCCTAATGAGCATATGGTCACCAGAGCTCCTATGTTGCCGCTATTAAGCACGACGTCTTACCCACACTTGTCCAGTCATCTTAGCAAGGTGGATAATGGAGATGAACAGAAAGGGTTTAAAAACATTTTAAATTACCATTATAGAGATAAAGCACTATACCTCCATGCTATAATACTTATTCTCTAAAATAGCATTATAGTTGTATAATTCTATACTCCTACAATGCTAATTTTAAAAATGACCTTGCTAAAATGATGGTAATGGGAAAGGGATTTTTTCTCCATCATTTAAAAACGGATGATGCATTCTAAGGGTATAGTGCTATGTTGTTATTTGTTCAGTCGCTTCTGACTCTTCATGACTTCATGGACCAGCCCACGCCAGAGCTTCCTGTTGGCCGTTGCCACCCCCAGCTCCCCCAAGGTCGAGTCTATCACCTCCAGAATATCATCCATCCATCTTGCCCTTGGTGGTTAGCCCCTCTTCCTTTTGTCTTCCACTTTCCCTAGCATCAGCATCTTCTCCAGGGTATCCTGTCTTCTCATTATGTGGCCAAAGTACTGAGCAGTCTGGCTTTATTTCCTGGAGTATGGACTGGTTTGATCTTCTTGCAGTCCAAGGCACTCTCAGAATTTTCCTCCAACATCACAGTTCAAAAGCATCTATCTTCCTTCGCTCAGCCTTCCTTATGGTCCAGTTCTCGCAGCCATAGGTTACTACGGGGAATACCATTGCTTTAACTATGCAGACCTTTGTTGTCAGTGTGATGTCTCTGCTCTGAACTATTTTATCAAGATTTGTCATTGCTCTCCTCCCAAGAAGTAAACATCTTCTGATTTCCTGGAAAGGAAAGGTTCCTCCTGTGCAAGCACTGGGTCATTACTGACCCCTAGAGGGACACCGCTTTCACTGGCGTTTTCATGGCAGACTGTATAGTGGGGGTGGTTTGCCATTGCCTTCCCTATAACACTCATTAAATGAAATGGCATTTCCCTATTATTTTAATTTGTTTTAATCATAGCTGGAAAACTGCTTTAGTGCTACTTCAAACGTCGTTTTAAAGCAACAGTTGATAAAAAGAGCACCCACCACAAGGGTATGCTAAACGTGTGCTGAGTGAGCAATGATAGGATCACCTGGTGAATAGGTCACTGCCCACGTCAGAACTTCACCTCTTAAAAAGATGGAAGAGTAGCTCCAAGCACATCTGCACCTGTGAAGGTTGCATTAGATTTCCATCCTTCTAAAAAAAAAAAAGTTGGATTTCTCTGGTAAGGAAAAATACAGAAAAAATACTGGAAAAATGCAGGAGGATTACAAATGGATGATGATGTTGTATGAATCCCCCCCCCCCATAACATTTCAGTAAATGAGCCATAACAATTGCACAATAAATGCTCATCTGCAAGCAGCCTAGAAATTCCTAATGTCCATGTTCACATTTTTTATATGTACACAAGGGGGCACCTTAAACCAAGGAATCCTACATTGATAGGGCCTCAGATAGGGATATACAAGTTTTGTTTTAGTTCACAAATCATGTGAACACGTGCCATTCGCAATCTCAGATGCGAACACGAGCAGGAGTGCTTTTTCTCTCTTTTTTTAGAAATGTTCACAAATTCCCAAATTTGCGATCACATTCAAAAAATTTGTATGTCAAAAAGTACAGACCTTGAAATGTGCATTTTTTTTAATGCCCATTTCATACTTTAGTCAATGGAGGAAAAGTGCACAGTTTTGAAAAATATGCACAGAAATGCAGACTTTTTTTGTTTGAAATGTGAACTTTTCCTTTTGAATGAGGGCAACAAAATGGGAGTAAGCCAAAACGAGCTTTGGAGAATTTAGGTGAGCTTGAAAATGGCTGGTTCTCCCATCCCTAGGCTCAGATTGGTCAATAGATTATCATATTAATCATTTGTATTCACATTATGTTCTCCTTTTTTTGTTTGTACCTGGTTACTGCTCTCATCTTAATACTCTTGCTACATGAATTCAATAAATAATATGCGTAAAGCAGGTGTCAGACTAAAGTAAGATAATCAGAAGGGACGCCAGAGGGCAGTATTGTAAAGAAGAGTTTCGGCCTCACAGTCGCGTCGCACAGTCGCATGGTGCTTGTGAAAGCCTGATCTCATGTGATGTGTTCAAGTCTTGACATGGTGACTTTATTACTCACATTAGAAAAACAAATGCTAGCATTTATGCCATTTCTCCAATAATATTTTTTCCCATGAGGCAGTTCTTTCTCTCTCTCTCTCTCTCAGCATGGATGTTCAAGGAGCCCCCAAATCCTAAAGTAATGTTGCCTATATACTTTTCCTGATATCTCTGCACACCAAAGACCTAGAGCCTTTTTTAAAAAATGGAAAGCTAAAAGTCCAGCAAAGGGGCCTTGAAGATCTCTGAGGACAAACCTGATCTCCCACCCCCATGAATATGGCCATAAATATTTTGTTGAGTTACACTTCCTCAATGAGTTACATTTCCTCAATGAAGTTTAACAAAACTTTCATCTTTCACAAAAGATATCAAGCCGAAGGCAGTAGCCAAGTTGACATGAGTGCTAATGTAAATAACGTTGCGCTAGCGCAATGGTCCTCTGTTGCAAGACCAATGGCATCAGCTGGTGTGAGGGGACTCCCCAGAAAACCGGTCATGCCAGCTGACGCTATTGGCATTGCGCTGGAGGTCTCTTACACTAGCATAATGTAATTCATGTTAGCACTCATATCAACTTGGATACTGCTCCAGGTACCTTGAAGGAATCATCATCATCATCACCACCACCATGGAAAGACTACACAAAAACAGAAGCATGTTTCTGCCACTGCCACTGCCCTGAACCAGGATGTGAACAACTCTACTGCCATTCCAGGCAAAAGACTGGACAAGATGAATTTAAAAAGAAATAAAAAAGAAGTGTAATCTAATAAGAATAAGTCTTGGAGAGAATTAAACATGAGCTCATTTGTTAAACCATTGTCCTACTCTTACCATATGGATGCACACACCAGCATTGATAAGGCAGTGTTAGTCATATAGTACGGGAGGGTGCCATCTGCCAACGCAAGACCTGGATGACTAAGAGGCACCCATCTTATTGCTGTTTCAAAACAAGCAGTGGAAATTCCTGCCTGGTGCCTGCCACACGCAGCACCACATATTATCAGTGTCCCTGAACATAGTCTTGAGGCCATGGCATGCCACTCATGAATGTATTAATCCAGAATATTGTTGCTGGATTTGTGCTTCCTATCATGCACACAAGCAGTATTGCAATGGGAAAAAATGGTTTCAGGACTGAAGTGAATGGGGAGCACCAGGTACAAAGAAAAGGAGAGTGGCACAGGGTGTCAGGTCAGGGGATGGAGCTGGCTTACTTAGCAGTTTAAGTGAGTGACCATTTTCTGCACCTTTCAAGCTATTTTGGAATGCATAATGGCCTCTCAGTTTTGCTTAAGCAAGGTTTCAGATAGATAGATAGATAGATAGATAGATAGATAGATAGATAGATAGAAGTGTGTGTGTGTGTGTGTGTGTGTGTGTGTGTGATGAATGACTTGGTGATCTTACCTGACTCCACAATTTTCCATATTTCACAGACATATGAGCGTAGCTGTGATTCAGATTATCCAAGGCAATAGATGGGGTTCCTGTAACACACCCTGCTGCATCAGTCATTGCAAAGATGTATGAAGTGTCCTCTAGCAATATAATCAGAGAGCAGTTGGGTTATCAAAACAATGGATATTCACAACAGATACACAGTCTACATACACAAATCAGCTTCACATTCTTTCAGGTTAGCTCTACTACTCATATTTCAGCTGATCATAAACCTCTAGTGTTAAAAGGTTTGTGGTACTGATGAGAAAACTAAGTTGAGATTTTCAGAAGAAACATGTTGTCCTCTTGCACTGTGTTAAATTCCTGGCCCACAGTTCTTTAGGTTACATCCAATGGCTGATTCTTGATTCACACATTACATTTTTAATTGGCACATGTTATAGATCTCTGTTGTACAGTGTACCTGCTAAAACTATAGCATTTGAAGCATATTACATTTGCTCTTACCAGATTATGGAACCACATTCCAGGAAGACAAGGATATACATATCTCAAAAAGTATAGTTTTAGCCAGTACTTAATGCAGGTATAATTTTAATGTTTGACATTGTGCTTGGGACAGTTACAGTGTTACAAACAATTCAAACAGATTCCTGGTTTTCATTCTAGTCAAAAAGCTAAAAATAGTAAAACTGCCTATAATAGGGTGTGCTCCTTTTTTCCTATACATCCTACCCTGTATAGATGCTTACATTAAACAACCACATGGCATTTGCCATAGACAATCATAGTAAGGCATACACCATCCATTTTTACATTGGACAAAATGAATTTGCATCAACTTATTCAATACGAGAGACCTGAAATGTATAGCATCCCATCAAACCCAGCTGTAGCTGGTATAGTGATGGTCATCCAATCTGCATGTTGGCGGAGTTGTGCTTTCAATGTTACTTTTTTAATGAAAGAGAAAAATGATTTAATAAACAGTAAATCTAAAAACACACGGTTGTTCATTGCAGTATAAAAGTCCCCAGACTTCTTTTAGGGCAAAGAGAAACTATTTGTTGTTTCATCATTTTACAACTGCCTGTGCATGATACTGCAAACAGGAATCAAGCCTCAAAAAGGGGCGAGGGGAGAATAACTACAAGGAAATCAACAGTTCACTGTATAAAGGTCAAAAGGAATGGAACTACAAGAGAACAGAGAAATACATATGGTGTAGTACAATTTCTATCAGTCTGGAATTATAGTCCATGGAAATAATAACACACCACTAGGTGTCCTCAAGCACTATAGTCCCACAATTTTATCATGTCACAGTAAATGTGATGATGCTATCATGTGAGGTTTCAGACTATCAGATGTCTGAGCATTGAGGACTATCATCAAGGGTAGGCATGTTTGGGCACCTGCCAAAGGCCCACGCCCCAGCAGGGGCCCACTGACAAGAACCCCCTGGAGTTGTTCCTCCTGTTCATCAGTGCAACCTGCTTATTCACCTGCCACTCACTCTGGCCCAGACAGTGGAAGTGGAGACAAGGAGGAGCAGTAGATGACACTGCCTACTTGCTCACTGTCTCTCTGGCAAGCAAGTAGGAGCAATTATGAGAAAGAGGATAAGGAGCAGTAGCTGCAGGTGATAATGGTGGTGAGAAGGTAGACTCATTGAAGGAGAGAGCCCATTGAGGGTGTCTTGTCCACCCGTCCTCCAAAATGTGGAGCCAGTACTCCACGTCGGTCTTGCTTGGGACTGACTAGTTTGGGTTTAAGGTTGAAATGGGAGTCTTCAGAATACAAATGGAGAGGCTGAGCTTAATGTAAGAGTGATGCAAATATCCTAATATAATTGGAAACAATATAGTTTCCAGCAATCTTATCCAAGTTGTTCATCTCTCTGGTCTGATAACACATCCCTCACAAATGAGGGGAAATGAGACCGGCAAGAGGAGGGCTGCATTCATCCAGCTTTGAAGTTAGAAGAAGAATGCTCAGCCACCTACTTTAAAGGGGGCTCCAAGTCCTGTGCTTTCTACAGGGAAAAGAAGGAAATACTCCACAATCAAGTTATAGTTTAAGTAATTGGAATTAAACACTGGCACTGAACTCAGTAGAATTAAGCAGGCCTCAGTTGCAACTCACTGTCTTCACAGGGTTTTACAGCCATTCTGGCACACTACTGTACTTGCTGTCAAGAAGAAGGGGTTTTTTTTGCAATGGCCTAGATAGGTGCTGCTGAACATCACAGCCTCTCCAGAGGTCAGTCCTGTGGTAGTTGGAGGGTCCTGTCTATCTGCAGACAACAAGGAAAGAAAATTTTGTGAGGGCTGGGATTTCATGCAGAAGTGCAGGTGCTCATCATGGCAGCCCCTACAGCCACGCTCCCAAGGAGAGTCCAAACGTTCAGGCTGCTGTGTTGATCCAGATCAACAAACCAGTTCTAGCTGTTTTCATCTCCACCAGGAGCAGGTCTTTTGTAAAGCCTTCTTTGGCTTTACAAAAGGGTCTTCATTGCCTGTCCTAGACTAAGCCACCCCAGAAGACTTTGCATTGCAACAGCTGGCAACAATTATTGTTACTGGGAAAATCCATTCCTCTCCCAACTCCTGTGAGGATTGGAACTAACCTCAGAGGGGACATGGAAGCCTGGGGGGGGGGCAGGTGTCATAATTGTCCCTGCTAATTAAAAAGTCCCAGGACTTAAACTCTGCGATCCCTGGCTCCACTATGACAGTGAACCTGAGCCCAAAGAAAGACACTTGCGCGGCCATTCTCACGTTTTATTTGCCTATGAGGATGTGTTTGTGAAATTGTGATGTAAGAAGCATTCCACAGTACCATTCTGTTAGGCAGCTCTTTGTTTTTTCATTCATCCACCCACCACCTTCCTAGTTTAATGAGTGTCAAAATGAACACTCCCACCGCTTTAAGCCACTATTTACACATCATCCCGCCCAACTGCAAACCTTTTTGTATCTTGATCCAGAGTTGGGTTTTTCTTTATACAGACATGCTTGCTGAGTCTGAATATCTCATTCAGAACCCTCTGAATGTGACAAAGGGAGATAAGCCCTTTGAAATCGACAAAGATCTCCCTGACCCCACCAATTAAAAAAAAAAATAGAATGAAGATGTCAGCAAGTGTTCTTGTTATCCTAAAAGTACTGTAATCAGTTCTATAGGGTATTGTGAGGCACTGGGCTTGACTAAATACATTTTGTTGCCTGAGGTGAAGGACAAGATGGCACCTCTCCCCCATTCCACATACAGAAGCTGACTGAATTGGCAGCTGAATCTTACTCCAGCATTGGCGATGGAACAGGGTCCTACACCACACCTGAGGGCAGCAGGGCAGCTTAGGGGGCTCTACGTAAGCCATGAGGCATACACAGGTCTGTCCTCTGACACTTCGCCAATCCCCCCGCCCCCCAACAACTGCTACCTGAGGCAGTTGCCTCACTCTCCCTAATGGTTGGGCCAGCCCCTGGCACTGAGGCTGAAGCACCCAGTAGTGACTAATTCATTCAGTTTACAATCTCCTGCTTGTGTCTAAAATGCAGACCTCATGACCACAACCTCTGTCCTAAGTTGGGTCTTTTTTTGTTTCTTCCCCATCCCCTGCTTAATGTACCAACTAGCCTAATGAAGAGTTCGAGAACACAAAAAAGGTTGCACAGTCTTTCCTGATATTTTGATTGGTCCTAATAAAGGTCTTTCTGGCACCCCTTGAAGACCTTTTTATTATCCCAGGCATTTAAGGAACTATTAAAGTATTTTTATTACTCTATTCTGCTGCTGGTTTTCAGCTGGTTTTATGTAATGGTTTTGTTCTTTGCTGCTAGTTTTATTTTGATTTTATTTTGCACTATTTTAATTTTTTGTTTTAATGTTTGTACTGTATGTTTTAATGTATTGTACCCTGGTCAGAGAACTTCAGTTATTGGGTGGCTTAAAAGTACAGTAAATAAATATTATATTTATGTAAGAATTGCCCACCTGTAGGTTTTGGATTTTTTTTCCTCATGGACCAAAATTACTTCGGGTGCTTCCAGAAGACGCTTTTATTATGCAATTGCACATTCACAAAATTTTATGGGGAGGGGGCAGATGCCTTCCTGTGCTTTCCCACCACTTCTTCCACCTTTTTTCTTACCAAAAAAAAAAAAACTGTTAAGGAAGAAAAGATGGAATCAGTTAATCAACCCATGATCTGCAGCTGTTATGTGTGAACTGGGTCATTATGAAGGTTATAGTAGCCTTTGCAAGTGATTTGTGGATTATTTAACTAAACGAATAGCACAATCATATACAGGTTTACTCAGAAGTAAAGCCCACTATGTTCAGTGGGGCTTACTCCCAGGAAAGTGTGCATAGGATTGTAGCCTTAGACTTCTTACAATATATAATGGTCTTAAATTTTATTTAGCCAATGAGGGTTATACATGTTACATGCAAAAGAACCTAAGCAAACCCAGCCTTCTATCTATGAAGCAACTCCAATGGGGGTGATTTGCAATGGGAAAATAACAAAGGGAGGGGTGTTTGTTAACCCTTTTCCCAACCCAGCACATGATTAGTATAATTAGCAATTTTGCATAATAACAAATCTGCATTCCAAGTTTGAGGAACTGGATTGTGGCAACCCTATTCCAACCTCACAGAGCCTCTGCATAGCAAAATTGTACATACGTACTCTTTTGTTGTCATTGCAGGGTATGGATCCTGCATACGGTGCCTATGTATACATAGCTTTTATGTGTAGTGACTAATTAAGAGAAAGAGTATGAGATACTAACAGATACTAACATGGATCTATGGGTGTAGCCAGACATCAGGGGATTGTATTTTTGGAAGTTACATAGTTCTCTGGATAGAATATGTAGTTTGTTGTGCTTTCTCTCTGTTAAGAATTTGTGACTGATTTATTGGGTTCTCCACAGACTGTGTTCTCATTGTCCATATGTTTCATAAAGAAATGTATGATTGGGGGTGGGCAGGTATAAGGGTCTTCTGAAAAGCACAGCATTTTGGTCATATCCCTCCCCCGCAGGGGGCAAGCCTATGCATGTTTAGGCAGAAAAAAGGCTTTTTTCTGCCTAAATATGAATAGGAGTGCGCCCTAAGAATATTTTAAAAGTTTGTACATAAAAGTAGATCGCAGGTACAGAAGTCAAGCAAGCAGCCTAACTATGCATCAAAGGTATTATATTTACAGTCACTAAGGAGTGATCAGCTACCACCCATAGCCCTGTATCCAAAGGAATGCTACATCTGTATTTTATCTTTTTACATCATGGATGAGTTAAGAGGGTGTGGCAAGGTAAGTGCCAACACCAGCTTTGAATACTTGCAGACACCACACCACAACATTGGCTCTGTAATCATGAAATTGGTGGTGCTAATTGGAGGACACTTGGCTAAAATATGTGGATATACCCTGAAAATTCCTAATAGTGGGGAAATTATTCCCTTAACAGAAAAAAAAAGCCCAAGCACTAAAGGGTGTGGAGATCTGTGAAGTACAAATTTACTCTCCAGAACATGTGTCTCTGGGAGCACCTGCTTATGCATAATGCACAACTGGAAGTGCTGGAATCAGTGCTAAGGTGTTTTGTTTTGCTTTTAATGTACCATTTTATGCAGACATTGCTGCATCTTTCTGCCATGTGGACTTTGCCATTCATGCTGACACATAACTCCTCCTGTCTGCCACTTGGATTACTTAGATTACTGGTGTGGCATCAGTGTGGGTGGCCCGTAGCTTGAAGGGATGAGACACACGGAATAAGCACATCAAAAATTAAATACAACAAAACACACTCCTACACTATTCAAATACATTTTGGCACAAGTTCATCTGTTCAAAATAGTGAAGTACATCAGAGCCAAAATTTCCTGTGTTTCCAACTATATTCATATTCCAATAATTTTGTTTATAGCTGTGACAGACTGAGAGCCAGTATACTGTGGTGCAGCTTTCACCAAACTGTTGCCCTCCAGATGTGAGAGCGGTTGGGAATTATGGTCCAACACATCTGGAGGGCACCAAGTTGGGGAAGGCTGGTCTAAAGATAAGAGTGTTGGTCTAGGACTGGAATGGTGCAGGTTAAATCCCACTGCAGCCATGAAGATCACTGTGTGGTCTTGGCCTGGCTACTCTTTCGGCCTCACCTTCCTCACAGAGTCGTGAGGGAGAAACCATATTTGTTGTCTTCAGCACCTTGGAGGAAAGGGGGGATATAAATGTACTAAACAGATTAACAGTGTAAGAACATAAGAAGAGCTGTGCTGGATCAGACCAAGGTCCATCTAGTCCAGCATTCTGTTCACAGCTGCCAACCAGCTGCCTGCAACAAAACCCACAAGCAGGACACGAGTGCAACAGCACCCTCCCACCCATGTTCCCTAGCAACTGGTATACATAGGCATACTGCCTCTGATACTGGAGGTAGCATATAAACGTCAGGTAGCATATAAACGTCAGGTAGCATAGTAGCCATTGACAGCCTTCTCCTCCATGCATTTGTCCATCCAAATTTGTGGCCATCACTACATTTTGTGGAAATGAATTCCATAGTTTAACTCTGCGCTATGTGAAGAAGTCCTTCCTTTTATCTGTCCTGAATCTCCCACCAGTCAGCTTCATGGGATGACCCCAGGTCCTAGCATTAGGAGAGAGGGAGAAAAATGCCTCCCTATCCACTTTCTCCATACCATGCATACTTTTGTATACCTCTATCATGTCTCCCCTTACTCTTTTAATACTTTTCTTAGCTTAGCAGCCCCAGCTGCTGCACCCTTTCCTCATATGGATATAATGGCTTTCCTCAATGGTCTTCAAGATCATATGCACCCAAATAAAACGTAGTTAACAACAGATCGCATAACTACTAAACAGATGACTAACTATGCTGCTTGAGTTCGGTTTGCCTTTGTGAATTTACACCTACCTCCATTCCATCGGAGTGAATAGCAGTATACTCTACTAGATTCCTTGGTTAGGTGAAAGGATCATTAGAATGTGGTATCTATGCTTCCCCACACCTGTATACATTTGGATGATTGCCAGGGTCAGCGCAGTTATTTTCCTACAGTATCTCATTATCCACCCCCACTCCCACCCCCAGTTATGCAGCCTGGTTCCTGGATTCATCATCCTGTCAACAGTAACCATGGCTGGTGGTGTCAGGGGGTTAAACTGTATCTCACCCTTGCAAGATACAAGACCAAGATACAGACTCTCAGCCCCAGCAGGGGTGTTGTGGTAAAGAACCTGTGGTCCCCTTGCCCCACTGTGAAGACATCTGAAGTAAGTAATGAAGAGAATTATTCCCCATCATGAGAAAAGAAACAGGGCTGAAAGAATCAGAGGTTTTCTTGAATAGCATCAGTTCTGCAGGGGATGTACAAAAGAACCACAGAAGAATGGGGCTGCTCTTGTGTTTGGACAGGTCCCCTGCAGCTAAGAAAGGTGCATGATAGACATAACAGCAACAGGTGCAGCTGTCACCATTGCTGCATCCCCATCACTGCACCTGTAACATTACTATCATGCACTTTGGAATGGCACAGGAGCCCTACCAAAAGAAGAAGGTGGTGATCCCAGATGGCTCCCCACTGGTCAAGGTTGCTGCCCCTCCCTGGCAAGCCCCCTTGCCTTGCTTAAGCATAGGGCAGAGGTCCCCAACCTTTTTGGGGCAGTGGGCACATCTGGAATTTTGAGAGAGTGCCAAGGGTGCTCTCACAAAATGGCTGCCATGGGGGCTGGCCCATTCATGATTGGCTGATATGTTGGGCATGGCCTGTCACAAACACCCATTTCCCAAAGACAAACTGGTGAGGCGAAAGAAAGGAAAGAAAGAAAGAAAGAAAGAAAGAAACAAACAAAGAAACATGCCTAAGAACCTAAGTACAAGGCAGCAGTGTGGCCTGAGCTCCAAAACACAAAGCTACTCTTCTGGACCCACAGTTTTCTGCTCCAACTCCCATTTCACAGAAGGTGAACTGACGAGGTTCAGAGACAAGTAACCTGAGCAAGTAAGTGAGTACAAGGCAGAGGTGGGGTCTCAGCCCCAAATGACAAATCATATATTTGCCCCCACAAAGCACAACAACAGACCCATTCACAGAGGTGATGCTCAATAACATGTAACACATCAAAGAAAGCAACAAGCCACTAATAGACATCATGCCCCAAACAAATACAGCATGGGCAAAACACCTCCTTCACCCCTTGCCATTCCCCCCAGCCCCCCGAGCTGCTGCCCCACCCCCTAGTCCCGCTCATATGTCCTTTCGATGTGGGGGTTTTTAGTGAATCCTCCTTATATTAATAAAATGCAATGAGTACATTAAAAGCCATACACTTAAAACAAGACCACCCCAGCCAGAGCAGGGTTGCCTGGGGTTTTGCCTGCCTGCCTCTGTCTCGTCTCCTGGAAACTTTCCCACAGACAGGTTGATGGTAGATGGCCTTGCAACCCCAGTAAAAGGAATTAAATTGAAGCTCCTAGTTAGTGTTTGTGGCTGAACTGGAGTTCCTTCCTTCCTTCCTTCCTTCCTTTCTTTCTTTCTTTCTTTCTTTCTTTCTTGTACAAAGTGCCCCCTTTGTGAAACATACCCCACCACCAAGTTCCCACTTGTGTGTTCTTAGTTCTCTAGGGGTGAGGACAGAGTATTGTAGCCCAGTGCCCTATTTCTTGATATATATGTGCACCTTGGCTGGGGTTTATATCATCCTGGTGGTGAACCATGATAGGATTCCAACTATAGCCCTATTCAGGCATTTTGTCTGAATAGGATACACTGCCATGTGTAAGAGGCATGGAGCCACGCATGCTGGGTGCCCCAACATCCTCACATGCACCAGCCCTCCCTCTAAGTCCCCAGCTTCCCTGTGTTGAGCAGAGAAATCTGCAGGGGGCTTCTACTCGTGCTCACTTGAAGGTAGGTTGAACCCCCCACACACACGACTGGGAACCTTAATAAAACAGGGTTCCTGTGGTGGCATGGAGCTTTCTATTGATGTTCAGGCAAATGCTGAGTAGAAACCCCTGCAGACCACCCTACTCAAAACAGAATGGTGAGGATGGGCCTGCAGCCAATCCTGCTTTGTGGCAAGAAAGGGAGGATTGGGGTGGGGTGTCATTTTAAACTCGATTGCCTTCAATGGGATGTTTTTACACCCTCTTTTTGCAGACCCAATTGTTGTGCTGTTGTTGGACACTGACTCCTGAGCAAGCATACAGTCTGATTAACTGCCACTCCCCTCAAGTCCATCTAGTTTTCTCCTTGTGCTGGCAGTCTTCCACCAATAGTAAATACCACTGGTGTAATAGTGGCATTATGCTATCTTTGGCCTCCACAAGCACAAAGGTACATAGGAGCAATTCTATATCCGCACAGTGGGCATAAGCTGAGGACAGGATCCCTCTGCCAAAGCCTTAAACGCACCATAAAAGCCATCAGACATACATATGATGGCTCTTGGAGAAGGCTTTCTTCTTTTTTCTGCCCTTCCATTGCCTTCTAAAACAGGGGTGGGTGACTTGTGGCCTTCCAGATGTTTTCCACTATAACTCTCATCAGCCTTAGCCAGCATAGTCAATAGTGAGGAAAGATGGCAGCTGGAGGAGGAATTATGATCTGGAGGGCCTTAAGTTGCCCACCCTTGCTCTAGGAAGTTGAATTTCACATTTAAAATACTGAGAATTATTCATGTTAGGAGGCTGATACAATTATCTAAAGGTAATGTGTGATTACATTATCTGAAAGTCTTGCATTATAATAGAACTAAAGAAACCTTTCATTCAGGCATATATTTTCCACCCTCTAAGGACATGAATATTTTCAAAAGGACAGAGGTTGCCCTGAGCTTTAAACAATAATTTGCAATTACATTTTTTTTCCAGCCCCAAGGGCCCCAAAGCAGCTTACAATGTTGTTGTTCAGTCGTTCAGTCGTGTCCGACTCTTCGTGACCCCATGGACCATAGCACGCCAGGCCTTCCTGTCCTGCGCTCTCTCCCGGAGCGTGCTCAAGTTCATATTCATTGCATCCGTGATGCTATCTAGCCATCTCATCCTCTGCCGTCCCCTTCTGCTTTTGCCTTCAGTCTTTCCCAGCATCAGGGTCTTTTCCAGGGAGTTTTCTCTTCGCAGCAGCTTACAATAAAAACGCCTAAAACAAAAAGAGAAAAATCAAATAACACAGACCATAGCATGCTACAGATTCTGTATATTTCTAGAAAAGTGACATTCACGATACAGCCCAAGGGGCAAATTGGCCCATGACATCTGCTCTGGAGATATAAGCAAAGAGCTAAAAGTCTGCCTGTGAGACTGTGGCTGGATCTACACTTACCGCCTCATCTCGCTTCCAATTCGGTCTCACCACCCACCTTTCACACTATGCAGTACCCACCTCATTTTGGACCCAGAGTTTCCGGGGTCCGCACCCCCGCTTTCAACACCCTGTTATCCTGGGATTTCCCCCTAATGTGCTCTGATTTTCTGCCTTCACCACTGTATATGGTCGTTGTCCCCTCCCATGCACTGCCATATACAGCGGTGTTTGTATTTCCCTGCTGGTCAATCAAAGCGCACCACTCCCCAGGTTGTGTTCTGGCCATCGATTGCATCTCTCCTTCAGCAGTCGACATCCATGAGCAAACAGGTAGCCCCCACAGTGCCCCCACCCTTGCCTTTTTTAAAAAACGAGGATAACTTCTTCGAAGATTCGAAGAATCATAGTTTGGGGCTTGTGGATATTGCTGCAGCCTGCCCGTCTGCCCGGATCTTACGGTAAGCGCTTAAAGAACACTCCCCAACTTTCGTGTCCACCACTCCCCCAGGCATTCTCCTGGTATCACTCGTGTCCATTCCTGAGCAGCCGTCGGCCGTGAGCAAACACGTGTCCCCCCCGCGCCCCTGACCTAGGGTGTTTTTTTTTTTTTTAAGGGGACCATCTTTGAATCTTCAAAGAATTGAAGTTTGAGGCTTGGCAGTATCAGTGCAGCCTCCCCGTCTCGCTGGATCATGCGGTGGGCGCGTAAAAACCACCCCCCATCTTTCGTCCATGCGTTGCATTCCGCCCTGTGTATTCCCCCTGCCACTCTGCTCTTCCACCCTTGGCACCATCGGTCAGCACCCACCATGCCCCCCCTCATCTGGACACCACTCTCTTCCTCGCCGCCCCCCCACCAGATGTCTATCGCGGAACCTCGAGCTGCTCCCTCCATGGCAGTGTGGGAAATTTTTCTTTGGGAGACTTCTGCACTGCTCTCATCACCGTGAATTCCGTCCCTTCTCCAGGAGCGCCCCCATGTACTGTGCGAGGTGGCCACATCCCCCCATCAATGCCTTCCCCAGAGTTTTCGTAGTGTGAAAGGGGTGTGTGTCTTCCCCCCCCCCCCGAGACAGTGGAGGCATGCCTGTGGCTGTGAAAACAATGCGGCCTGAGACTGCTGGACTGGCATTACGGGGATTGTGTGCTGGGTGGCTGATCGGCCTTCCCGGGACACGTGACGTGTATGGGCACACGGTCCCATGGGATGGCATTTGCCCTGGAGCATGAGTCAGGGCTGTTTCCCCCGCTTCTCTCCCCCCAGAAAAGGCTGCAAAGCCCGCCCGCTCTTATTTCCTTTTTTCACTGCTTCGGCGACGTGCTCTGTCTCACTTTCACGGGCAAACATGAGAGCATCCATGTTTTGGATTCACGTGGTGGGGCCCCCCTGCACAGAAGGTGCTCCAAATCAGGGCCATGACATGCGGCTACCCTGTGATGCCCACCACGGACTTTGACGGCTAGGTGGGCCAGCCCCCGCCCTGCAATTTACTTCCATGTGTTCCTTTCTTAGGCTCTTACTGTGAGGGCCACTGGTGACCCTTGACAACAGGGAGATCCCACTGCCACCTCTGGAAATCCTGACCAGTACAGTTCTCAGAAAGATCTACTGCATCGGGCCACCCTTCCTTCCCCCATCCATGTCAACAGAGGATGGCTTTCACTAGCAAGGAAAGAGGGGTGTCGTGGAGGCGTGTGGAGATAGTGGACTTGCTGGACATTTGGGGGAAGCAGAAGATCCAGGAGCAGCTTCGTAGCAGCCACAGGAACCTGGACTTCTTCGAGGAGATCTCCAGGCAGATGACTGAGTGGGGCCACACCCATAGCACTGTTGAGTGCAGGGGGAAGACAGTCAATGCGCCAGGAGTACAGGAGGGTGGTTAACCATAACTCCCATTCAGGGAACAATGTGGCCACCTGTCCATATTATGCGGAGCTCCACAACATTCTCCAGGGGGATGCCACCATTCGCCCCAAGTGTGTGGTTGGGAGTCTGCAGATTGCTCGTGGTGCAGCGCGCGCGGAGACCCCAGAGATGGACCCCCTGGAAGGGGAAATGTTGGAGACGCCAGAGGGATCGCAGGAAGAGGAGGATCACTTTCCTTTGGAGGCGCGTGATGTGGGTAGGTGCTGTGGCCCGGGTCTGTGTCTGGGGGTGGTGTGCGTGGAGCACTGGCTGTCCTCCGGGGGCATGGCCACATACTCAGCTCTGCATGGTCCCAGTGTAGCCCCACACATGTAGCCCCGCCACCTACAACCACAGGCTGCCTCATTGGCCAACCAGGACCAGGACCACCCACATACTCAACGATACTCCCTGGTTGCGGGTTGGGGCAATGTTGGGGGGCAAGTGTGGAGCGGTCTGGGCACAAGAAGGATGGGGGTATCGGGTTCCTTAAAGAAGGACATGCCCAAGGACACAGCGGGCAACTGGAGACACACTTTTCACAGGTCTTCTCAGCCAGGAGCAGGAAGGAGAAGGACCCTCCTATGAAGAGTTTGCCGGGGAACCCGGGTGGAGCAGTGAGTTGAGAGGTGCACCAAAGCCTTTCCATGCACCGGCCAGTCAGTGTGGGGGGATGGGGGGTGTCCACGCTCTGCTGCCCTGGCTCCTTGAGTGGTTCCCACAAAGTGATCAGGGGGCCCGCCCACCCCGGCAAATGGTACTACATCAAAGCACCTCGCCGCGTGCTGTGCCTAGCCAGCTCAGGTGCCTGGATGGGCAGCTCCCAAACTTGCTTTAATGACTGCCCCAGGTTGCTCTGCTGTCCCCATCTGGGTGCCTAAAAGCCCCACCTCAAAGCCACACCACCTGGTGGGAGAATTCCTGGGTGGAACTTGGTTGAAGGGCGGCCCGCCTGTGTTTCAAGAAGGTGGGTTTTCCCTTTGCTTGGCTGAGATCCGCCTCGCTTTTCCAGGTGTGCGGCAGAGCGCACATGCTCAAAGGGGAAGCAGGAGCGCTACAGATGAGCTTGAGGACACAGGTAAGCAAGGGGAGTAGCGTGCTCCCATGTGTTTGGTCCCTGTGAGGGAGATCTGAGAGCATGCGTGCAACGTGTGCACTGCCTGGACACCCTCAGACTGGCCCTCCAAGGCAACTCCCTCACTGGCCAACAAGCCTGTCTTCCTATAGGGCTGAGCCCTGGCCAAGGTCTACCGCTCATGGTCACAAATCAGTGTCGGCCAGCCGTCCACATCCATACCTCCCCAACACGCCCTCAGGGGAGATTGTGGTGTCCCCTCCATGCCATGCAGGGAGGGAAGTTCGTGGTTACCATGGTATTGTTCAGGGTCTATACCTATCTGGGGCCCTAAGTGTGGGTAACATCCCACCCCAGTCTCCGCCCAGAAATTACACTGCAGCAATGCCTGCCACACCTCCCACATTCCCGGGCTTTACCCTGGACACTGGGTGGTAATGGCCATTAGTGGGAGACAACCGTGGTTCCTGGTGATGGGCATTTCACACGCGGGCCCCGTGCACGGTTATTGCTCTATGCCGGCCACCAGAGGCTGTACCACACTGCATGCTTAAGCCCTGTCAACTCTCTCTAACAGAGCATCTAGCGATGAACAGGCAGGCCAGATTTCCCCCCGCTATGCGCCTGTCACAAATAAGAAATAGAAGGAGCCGTAGAGCGGCCAACAACATCGCAGAATGCATCATGTGTCAGGCCACGGAGGAGAATGACTGTGTCCTCGCAGTCATGGAAGGAGACGCGGTGGTGTTTAGGGAGTATATAAGAAAATCCGCTCTGGATGAGGACACTGTGAGCAGGGATAGGAGGGCACTCATTGCCTCCGTGGATGCCCATGCGGACATTCTCCAGGCAATGCTGGCAAAGATACCCAATCAGCACTCAGGGTGGGAAACTTCTCCCGGAGGGGGGGAGGTTGCGCAGGGTAGGCATACCCAGGAACATCAGGGGCCAGCCCCCAGGTTGCACACTCGGGGACACCATGACTCCCAGGAATGTGAGAGGAGCCCAATGAGGCCAGGCTTGGCCACTGCGGGGACCCCCTTCTGGGTTCAAGCAGAGGTTCCTTCCCCCCAGACATCCACGCCAAGGCGTGTTGTGGGTGCTCAGATGAGGCCTGTGTGGTTGCACAAGTGCCCAAGGCAATTTTCCCCATAAGGAACTCCCCGTGAAACTTCCCTGCTTCCCCACTCTGTTCAGGGCACCCCCCAAGTTTTACACGTGACTGCCACAGAGGGTGAGCCATGTTATGGTCTCCAAACGTTTCCCCCATGCTATGTTTCACCCCCATGTTGTTATCATATTCTCTTTGCGGTTCAGGGGGATGCCATGACGGAACCTGTCTTGAGCTGGCTAGAGTCGCTTCCTGTATGGCAGGATTGGCTGTGCTCCGGAAAAAGGCCCCAGTGAGACTCGAGCGCCCAAAGAGAAGTGCCTGACACTGCTGTGCAGGACCATGCTCAAGTATCTATCTCCCCTGTGTGTTCCCCGTCATCCCCATAGTAAAGTTCTTTAGAAACCAAACAAGTCTCTCCCACAAGTTGTGTTACTTCTGAGAGCAGTGTGGCACCACAAAGGCGGCTTTATGTTAAACATTTACTTAAGTGCTTGCTCGTTTTATTTATAAGTGCTATTTACAAAGTTCCCCCCCCCCCGGTGCAATAGACCCCAGCTTAACGCTTCCTCCCCCTCCCCCAAGCCTCCTCCCGACAGGTCTTCTTTTTTTCCTGAGTCTCCCTCTCAAGGCGTGACAGCTGCTTCTCCATCTTCCCCACTGAAAAAAAGGGAAAGATCCCAATCAGGGCCCCCACAAATAACAGCATGCATGTTGCCCACACACGGAAGCCGCCAGCCTTAGATGCTCACTGGTCTTCTTCACTGAGCCCTCCAGACGGATGACAGCTGTCCTAGGGGACAGTGGTGCTTGTCCCCACCTGCCCCGAAGATGCTCCACTGGGTCTCATGACAGCGGGCCCCACCGAGCCTTGGGCGGGCTGCCCCAACATCCCTGGCGTGGCCGCACCTGTGTTGGCAGAAGGGGAAGTTGTGTCAGTGCGACCCCAGCAATGGGACGCCCATGGAAGGGGTGATCGCATTCTGGTGGGCTGCTCTGGGAGAAATTTGGCATGTAAGCAGAGCGGGGAGAGAGCGTAGGGCTGCACATGGGGAGGAGTGTTTGCCCTGCAGCAGGCCAGGAGCCCATTCGCCTTTTCCGCTCATCCCCTCGCTGTGTGGCAATAGGCTGCTCCCGGACAGCTGGCTGTTCCCCCACCAAAATCCCACTGTCTGTGGCCCATCAGGGGCCATGCACCGCTACAGGAGTGGTGTCCCCAGGACAAGGACATGCTGGGAAGAGCCTCCACCGAGCTCTTTCTAGGCTCACCTGTGGCCCTCCTCCTGGGCGCGACCTGTCCTACGGTGGCCGCTGCAGGGGCGGGTTGGCTCCCAGCCCCAGGTCCACCTCCGCTGCCGGAGGAGGATAGCACTGTCCCCCCCAGAGACACTGACGGCGTTACTTGCCACCCGGCCAGCGCTCTCTGCAGTGCTGGAAAAGAGAGGTTTGCGCTAAGGACAAGGATGGCCCAAAGGGTTGGGGAGTGCCCTAACCAAGCTCACGTGCAGGCCTGGTGGCATTTTTACCTGCCACACAACAATCTCCCCACCAGTCACCCCACAGGCACACGCATGGGGAAATGTGCGTGCACGCAAGGGCGTTGGCACACCACCACGCTTGAGCAAGCACACAGTTTCCTTGGCTCTTGCTGCCACTGCTGCCCAGAAATGTGGCACTGAGGTGAGGAGTGCTGTGCCCCTGTCCAGAGGGGCCCTTGAGAGTGGCAATCCTGGGTATTGTCCTTGCATGCCCAGGCCACACCCCATCGCCCACCCACAGCCTTCCCGGGCCACCCTGGGCAAAGCACCACCCTCCAGTGGGGACAGCACAGTCAGGGGGCCCATTCGGGCTGTCGCGTATTGGGGTGTGCCGCATGTTCAGTGTGGGCAAGGTGGCACCACTGTGGCACACATGGGCAAGGGGGGCCTACCAGCACCATGCACAGCTAGAGTCACCAGCGGGGCTTAACCCCAGGCATCATTGCCCTGCTTGGGCCCCTCGCCAGCCCTCCCCCTGTCGAGCCCTATCGGCGGGGCTCGGCTGCCCAGGGTGCACCCACAGCGTGCACATCTCCCTGTAGTGGGGAGGCTGTGCCGCAGGGGGAGGCATCCCAGAGTGCTGCTCCAGGGCCTCGAAGAACCGGGCCTTCAGGGCCTTGAACTTAGTGTGGGCCTGCAGGGCAGAGCGAGGGAACCCCGCCTGTGAGAGCCCCCTCCCTCCTGCCCTGTAGACCGCCTCATTCCCCCTGGTGGAGCTCCTCATCACCATCTTGGTGCGGTGGCCTTGGAGCAGCATCTGGAGCATCAGCTCAACCTCCATCTCCTGCCAATATGCGAGCTGCCGAGGCACCATTTCGCTGGCAGGAGAATGACAGTGGGGCAGTTTTGCCAAGACCATAGAGCGTTCCGCCTCCCCTATTTCCTTGCAGCACCACCTGTCGACAAAGCTCTGAATCTCCGATTCTTCGAAGAAGCTTTTCGGAAAGTGGGGGGGCGGCCGCTGTCTCTTGCGCATGCGAAGAAGAGAGGGGCAGGATCCAATTATGGTTGTTTGAACAGTTTTAATCAAAGAGGAAAAGGCATGAACAAAAACGGGAAAGCAATCAGGGGTGAGTTAAAAACAAGGCAGACATTGAAACCACGAGCCCACCAACCACCCAAACAAGGCTGGCCCCAGCAGGATTTCCAGGAGATGTCCCCTCACCGCAATCCTCCCCTCTTCTCCCACATGAATTTGCAAAGAGCCCTGTGGACCTCATTCCCCCGCTCATTATGCACCTGGTCATCATTCATGTAGGGAAGCCCCAGGGTGTCCAACACCATGCGGTTACTGTCCCCGGATGCTTCTGTCAAAGCGGCTCCATTAGTCTCACATATGTTGTGGAGAATGACACAGGCAGAAATCACTGATGGCACGTTTTCCTCCGCCACCTCCAGTCATCCCACAAGACATCTCCACCATCTCTTCAGCCTGCCAAAAGCACACTCCACCACATTTCTAGCTCTGCTAAGGCGCTGGTTGAAGTGAGCCTCCTCTGGTGAGAGGTGTCCCCCAAAAGGCTTCATCAGCCAACGTCGCACAGGGTAAACTCCGTCAGCCAGGATCAGCAGAGGGATAAGCACACCACCCGCTCTCCATGTCGGGCTCCTGGGAACAAACTTCCCTGCATCCATTGCTTCGCACAGTGCCAAGTTATGAAAGATGTAGGCGTAGTGGTTTTGGCCACTCCACCTGATCTCAATATTGATGAATCTTCCTGCGTGGTCCATTGTGCCTTGCAGAAGCATCAAGTAGTAGTGCTTCTGACTGATAAACTTGCTGCCCTATCTAATCGGGGATACGACCGAGATATGCGTCCCATCGCAAGCTGCGAATGCCCCAGGAAAGCCAAGGGTGGAGAAGCCGAGCCTGGAGAGAGAGGAGAGACCATATTTGGTGGGAGGCAGCCAAAGAATGAGTGGCAGTTGCCAAGCAACAGATGCATCCCGCTCATGCCCCCATCTCCCCACACACTTGCCCGGACAAGCCCCGTCAAGCACAAAGCACATATCACCCGCCGCGAGGGTTGTGTGACGCGCTCCCGACACACACACACACACACATCCAGGAGAACGGCGATCACCATGAACTGGGGAGTAGCTCTCAAAAACCGCACAGACAAGAACCCATCCCCCGATGTGAACCTCGCCTATACTGTGCTGTAGTGAGCTCAGCTTTGATTCTTTGAAGATGTGAACCCAACCTAATAAAAACCAACATATTAGACGGGTCTTCGATTCTTCGAAGATTCGAAGCATCGAAGATGTTCCCTCCCCACCCAATGCCATGCCCCCCCACCCCCGAGCTGTACTCACCACATCCACATCACCAAGGATCACGGTTCTTTGCAGTAGAGCAAGCTCCAGAGCAAGGCACACCTCCACAAAGATCCCCGCAACCGTGGATTTCCCCACCCCGAACTGCTCCACTGCACTCTTGTACAAGGCATGATTAGCGAGCTTCCAAATGGCGATAGCCACCCTCTTCTCCACAGGGATCGCTCTGTGCAGTTGTGTTGAGCATCTGGCCAAGAGTGGGACCACCTCGCCCACCACCTGAAAGAAGGTGCGACGAGGCATCCTGAAGTGCTCGATCCAGTGCTCGTTGTTCCACACCTGCAGAACAAGCCTCTCCCGCCAGTCCTGGCTGCTCAGGCACACCCAATACCTCCGGAAAACCCGAGGCATGGAGAGAAGAGCCACATTGTGCACCACGGGCAACGTGTTTCGAAGCATCCTTGAACACAAGTTCTGACGGCGATGGCGGTAGCAGGGCAGTGCCCGGAGACGAGACTTCCTCTGCTCGGACGACAGCCTCTCCAGAGCGATCAGTGCCTGGAGAGTACATACCAGGGCATTTGCAGAGAGGAACAGCAGCCTGTAGAACATTGCCAGTTCTGGACCCATGGCTCCAGCCAGATTCAGACACCAAAGAAGATAGAATGTGTCCAGAAAGAGCTAACAGGGGATCAATGGGGTGAGGTGATGCAGGCGCGGTGAGGTTTCCAGCGAACGGCTGAGGAAGGACACAGGGGAGGGGAGGCGAGGCGAGTCAATGGGAGGGTGGGCGGTTTATTGGCAGAGGTGGGAGGAGTTGCCGCTCCTCCAATCAGGGTGGCCCTGCTTTGGAGCTGGGGAACTGCAAGGTGCCGGAGTGTGAACCAAGCTCCCACGTTCGAGGAGGGAGTGGAGCGGAGAAAATGGGTGAGTGAGAATAATCACGTATAAATGCGAGAGCATGTAACCTGACGGGACACCGAATTCAGCGCAGTGTAGGGCACAATGTAAATCGGGCCTGTGATGAGGGTTGTTGTCTAAAGCATGTTCTCAGCATTTCTGTGTATTTTGGATATTGTTTCACACTTAGCGCTCTGTTTAGTTTGGCATCAACACCACACTCAGTCTAGGCTATTACCATAAACCAGCCTATGAAACTTATTGCTCGAAACCTGCACATCAAAACATTCCTGCAGATTTTTTTTCCTCCTGAAAAACATTGCTAGGCTGACAATTCTTGGAAAAGGCCCAATTTATATCCTTTCAAAGTCAATCTCAGTATGCTTTCCTTGCAAACGTAGCAACGTATGTTACTGCAGTCATGTGGAGGTAAGTGCGTTGAAATAAAGAGTGGCTTATGCTGACTTCCATATAATGGGCACAAGCAACCCAGTGAAGTATTTTTACAGTGCAATCCTATGCACACTTCCTGGTACTTCTGAGTAGATATGCATAGGATTGCATTGTTACAGAGGCTTTGGTCTAACAGGTGGCAATCGCATAGGACTGTGCTCTTAAATTCCTTTTATTTCAAATAGAAGGGATGAAGAATGTGCCAAATCCTGCCATTAATATCAATGGGACTTCCCAGTGCTTAACTTTGGCTGGTTCATGTTCAGGATATTCAGGCTCAACATATAACTCAGGAGTGCATTCACAGAATCATAGAATCATCGAATATTAGGGTTGGAAGAGGCCTATAAGACAACCAAGTCCAACCCCCTGCTCAATGCAGGAATCTAAGTCAGAGCATCCCCGACAGATGGCTGTCCAGCCTCATCTAGAATGCCTCCAGTGTGGGAGAGCCCACTACCTCCCTAGGTAATTGGTTCCATTGTCGTACTGTTCTAACAGTCAGGAAGTTTTTCCTGATGTTCAGCTGGAATCTGGCTTCCTGTCACTTGAGCCCATTATTCTGGTCCAGCACTCTGGGATGATTGAGAAGAGATCCTGGCCTTCAGCTCTGTGACAACCTTTCAAGTACTTGAAGAGCACTATCATATCTCCCCTCAGTCTTCTCTTCTCAAGACTAAACATGCCCAGTTCTTTCAGTCTCTCCTCATAGGGCTTTGTTTCCAGTCCCCTGATCATCTTCGTTGCCCTCTTCGGAACCCTCCCCAGTTTGTCTGCATCATTCTTAAAGTGTGGTGTCCAGAACTGGACACAGTACTCCAGATGAGGCCTAACCAGTGCTGTGTAGAGGGGAACTAGTACTTCATGTGATTTGGAAGCTTTACTTCTATTAATGAAGCCCAAAATAGCATTTGCCTTTTTTGCAGCCACATCACATTGTTGGCTCATATTCAGTTTGTGATCTACAACAATTCCAAGATCCTTCAGTGGTAGGCTGACCATATTTCCTTGAGACAAAAACGGGATATTGGGATGACAAAAACGGGACATGGTTTTTATTACAGCGGAGAGTTCCTGTTGAACCGGTCCTGTTGAACCAAAATATGAGTCTAAAAAGTCCAAATCAAACTGAATGTAGGGCAGAAAGAATCTCTATGGGTGGAATGATGGTAGAAATAACAGTAAGACTCACCGTCCTGGCTCCCCCACGCTGAATGGGGCTTAGCGACCGCGTCTTGAATTCCCTGCCACTGCAGACAAGTAAGGGGGTGGCGTGTGATCGTTGCTAGCTCAAGAAGCCTGGCCCTGACTGGATAAAGTAAATGGAACTTCCTCTTTCATCACACTAGTAGTTTTACTGCATACATTGATTACCATAGAGCCTCCTGATAAACGTGTTCAGTTTTTTACAAAAAATTAAAAACGGGACAAAATTGACATTTATATTAAAACGACGGGACAATCAGGAAATATGAAAAAAATGGTACTGTCCCGTTTAAAATGGTACATATGGTCAGCCTATTCAGTGGGGATCTGTTACAAAGTTAATATATATAGGACTTGGGTCAAAGCCCATGTAAGTACAAATACTCTAGTTTAAGAAGTTTGTGGATGACGTGTTCTGAGGGCCAGTTGCTTCACAATGCTGCTCAAAATATTCTGCACTGTATTCCTGTATTGCTGCATGTTCTGCAACAATGACGAAGTTATGCTTCCCCTTTCCTCCCCCCCCACACCCTTTAACCTCACCCTAAAAACATGCAACACAATGCTATGCAGATCCCATAGAGTTCAGTCAATGTTATTCCCAAATAAGTGTGCATAGTATGGCAGCCTTATTGTTGTTGAAGAAGGCTTCCAGGAATTCATCAGATGGGTGTTGCAAGTCAAGGAAAGTCTTGATCTTATAGAAGACTGTCAACAGTTGATCGGAGTATATGATTTCAACTGAGGTGTGAGAGAATGCCATTCATGGCTGTGGCACTGAAGTGCCATTGGACTGGATCTGAAAATGAAGTACTTTTCTGGATGTGAAAACCAAGTACTCTGGTTTATATTCTGATTTAGACCTGTCTTTGGCAACCGGGTGCCCTCCAGAGGTGCTGAGATGGCAACTCCCATAATTCCCAGCCAGCATGGCCAACAGCTGGCTGGGAATTAGGTGGGCTGGGAATTATGGGAGTTATAGTCCAACATATCTGGAGAGCACCAGGTTGGGGAAGGCTGATTTAGGCACAGATGAGAACTCCCACACTCTCCCATGTGGGGTGCTCCCTTGTTTCAAGCCGATATTGTTACTCTGACAATGACCATGATCCAAAAAATATACACACACTGAACCACACACAAGGGACTTTCTGCACTCTTATCTATTGAAAAAATTTATAGCTGCAAACATAAGCATAACTATCTAGGACTAAGTCCATTGATTGTCAGCAAAGTCTTAAGGCTAGTTCATATGTGCACATTCTCACTCAATCAACCCAGTCATTTGCAGGCATCATCACAGACACCACAGATGGAATGTTCATATCACCCTTGTTTCCAAGTAACTGTGGTTTGATCACGGTGTTCATTTGTGCTCTAGTATTTCATGTGATGCTGTGCATTGCCAAATTTTCCTTTTCCATATAATAAAAATCCTTGTGTGTATAAAGCTGTGACAAAACATTTAACTAGCTTTTAGAGGGAAGAGTCATTCCTTTGCCACACTAGACCCCCACATGGCTTATTAAAGAGAGGAAAGTGGCCTTTGGGACATTGTATAATGGGACCTTAACTAGCCTTGCCTTATGGGCCCTCTGAAAGCAGCCATTGCTTATAGCCATGTGTAATAAGCACTTAAGCCCAGGTGGCTATCTAAGAGTAAACCAAATGGTTACTGCATGATTGTCAATTGCCTTAATTACTGTTTTAAAGTCTTTATTATAAAGCAATCTGAAAAATGTAAATATCAGCATTCTTATTTATGGATTCACATTTTCTACAGTGACCCATTTCAGAGATCACTCTAAACCATAGTTTAATATGAGGAGAATGAGCCATAGACCTGCTTCATACATAACCCTAACCCATGGCTTATTTAACCCATAGGTTATTGAATTCTGGGTTGTCAGGATGTGCAAACCCAGCCACACTAACAAGCCATGGTTTATTAACCACAAACAACCCAGAAAGAGAATCCATGGTTTGTTGTTGGGTTGTGAACTCTGGGTTTTTTAAACCATGGGTTGTCATTATATGTGAACCCAGAACCGTGCATTGTTCATGGGTTGTTTCACCAGGCTACAGAGGCAGCAGGCAAGAGTGGTTAAAAACAACAACAGCCACTTTACATGCAAGTACTACAGCTCTACAAAGGCATTTGGTATACAGGGAGGGAAACAAACAACTCAGGGATTGAGAAAACAAACTGAGGTTTGTTTGACCATCGGCCAGTCAAAGTTTGGGTAGGGCAACAAACTATGGGTTAACAGTGGTTAAATCAACCATGGGTTAGTGTTATGTATGAACCAGGTCATAGTGAGCCTTGAGCTCTCATGCTCCCCCTCCTCTCTCCTCCTTCAGTGCAACCACATGCAAGGAGAAATTTAGAAGGTTTTGCTTCCATTTTTGCTTAACCACAGCTTGTTTTTCATTTGAACCGATAAGTTAATTAGTTAATTAGTTAATGCTAATTATAACTTGTTTGAAACAAGCCAACTTCAAACCATGTTTTTAAAAGAAAATCACAATTACTCCTGTAATTTGTTTCCTCCTGCTCAGCTCTCCCAGCAAACTATTAAGGTAGCAGCAATAATTTTAATTAATAAAAGTAATATTAAATAGACTGATTAGAAGAGAAGGAATAGGCTTGTTACTTGCTTTGTCGATATGTAACAGGGGCCAATGCCAAATACATACCCAGACAACTCCTTTTAAAAACAAGCATAATGTGTAATACAGCTGGGGCTAGATTTAAGTCATTACTCAGGTCTTATTCAGACAGAATTCCCATTGACTTTAATGGAGGTGCTTCCTTGCATAAAACCTGACTAAAGCTTTCCAAGGTATGACACAATAACATTATCGAACTTTGTGTCTGGTGATTGTTTGTGACTGTAAATGTGAGACAGACTGGGCGCTTTGCTGAGTAATTACAATATCATGTGTGAACCTTCCTCGTAGAGCTCCGGTATAATTACTGCTAATGGAACATGTTTCCAAATACATTCTCTTAAATATTAAAATCTGATATGCTGCAGTGCACAAATGGTTGGATTATGTTCTGGGACTCAGAAAAATGTGTTGAAATCTCTGCTCAGCCGTGGATTCCCTTGACCTACCCCAGAAACAAGCCTTTCTGTTTATTTCTTTTCTTTTTACTTTCTTTCCTTTTTGAATATATTTTTATTTATTTTATTTTTATAAATGAAATAAACAATACCAAAATTACCAACAACCTAATCAATACTTCAGTTTCCCAACAGTACAATATTCTGATGAGGACACCACAGTAACAAAGAGAGAAGAAAAACGAGGAAAAAAAGAAGAAAAAAAGGGAAAAGGGGAAAGGACGGAGGAAAGAAAATGAAGAAAAAAGAAAAATTCCCTCCCCTCGCCTTCCCTCCCCCTCACCCTCTCCCTCTCCCTCTCCCTCCCCCTTAAAGAATTGAGTTTAACTCCAACACCCCCCAGCCTCCGATGCCATCCTATTTTAAAAACTATATCTATAACCTTAACAGTCTTACAGTTTAATAAACAACCTTACATTTCTATATCGTATCATCAATCTTATATCAAAGGAACAGGTCTACAATTCATTCCCGAAAGCCTATTAATTAATTATATATATATATATATATATATATAATATTATATTATATAATAATAAAACTTAATATAAACCTTCAACCATCAGTAATATATTTTATACTAGATATATTATCTATTTTAAAATAAAAAATATAAAGAAAAGCAATAAAAAATAAAAGATGAAAGAGAGTAAACCAAAATAAATATAATCATTTATCTTCTGAATTAGCCTGGATCATGTAGACTAAACACAAACAGTTAACAAAGCTTGTATAAAGATTCCAGTTCATGGGGTTGTAACAGAATTCTCATGCATTTTTACGTTAAGCCATGCCTCCGCCATTTCATGATTTAGAAACTTCTTCATCTGACCTTCAGACACAATACAAAGTGTAGCAGGATATTTTAAGTAATATTGTAAGTTCATTTGTTTTGTCATATTCTTTGCTTTGATAAATTGCCTTCTTTTATTCACCACCTCTTTGATGTAGTCTGGAAATAACATAACTTTATCTTGTTTCCAGGAAAGGGTTCCAGCCTCCCTTGGCAAACGCAGGATATAATTCTTTGTGGAGACTTTTGCAAATTGAGCTATGATCATGTAATCAGTCCATTTAGCATTTGGCACACAAAATGCCTCCTCAATATCAAGTGAATAATCAGATGGAATAGGGAGTAACTCATGCAAAAGTTTATCCACAAAAATAGGCAATTTTACATCATTAGGCAGATTTTTAATCCCAATAATATGTACATTGGATCTTTTCGTGAAGACTTCCGGTTGAGAGATTCTATCGGAGAGATCTTTAAAATAAATTTGTGTCATAGTTTCATTTCCTGCCACTCGGTCTTCAAGCTCATTAATTTTTGTCTCCATTTTTTGCCGTGATGCATTAATTAAATCTACAGCTCCTTGCAGGGCGGTGATGGAATTTTGGATTAAATCCAACCTTTTGACTTGTTCTGTAAATTGCGAAGATAAAGTCTTTATCAGCATAAATAATTCCCCTATATCTTCTGTTTTCGACACTTTTGACACAGAGGATGCAGGGGGAGTAGATGCCAGCTCTCTTCTTCTCCTTGGCGCAGACATGTTTCTCTCAAACAGATCTTACAGGTCCTCAGATGTTCTCAAATATTGTTAACATTTCTTAAATCATCCCTCAGAGGTTGTTGATATTTCTTAAAGCATATATTATTATGGAACACGTCAGCCCTGTTTTCTCCTATAAAATAGGAGTCTCAGTACAGCTTTTTGTGTTGGTAAAACTCTGGGAAGATAATCCTGGAATCCAGCCCCCCCCCCCACTATCTCGTGGGGGTTACTTTTCTCCAAGATGTTGTCCAGAGCTGCCTTGCCCCCCCTTTCCATTCCAGGGGGGGAGATGAAAAGGCTTTTCAACCTTTTAAAAAGCTGTTTGAGAAAGCTCCCATGGAGATCCGTGGGAAGCTGCCAGAGCAACATCAGTCCCAGCTGGAAGTCCACCTTTCTGTTTATTTCTGGGGTTGCTATCAGAAATGCTGGTTTCTGTTGTGCTAGCAGTAGATCCCATGGGTGCAGCAGAACTAGTGGAGGTGAAGCGGCAATGTTGGATACTGTCCTTTGTTTACAATGTTGGACACTGCTCTTTGTTTACAATGTTGGACACTGCTCTTTGTTTACAATGTGGGTGCTGAAGAGAATAGCAGCTTTTGGATGGCAAGGAGCATTGTCAAGTGTCATATGCATCCTGAGCTTCATATTTGTTCCCTTGCTTGGGATACCTTCAGGAGCATTATCATGCTGGAAACATTTCCATCCCATTGTCTTTTGTTGTGGTTGTTGTTGTTGCTGCTGCTGCTGCTGTTTCTGCCATGAACAAGTTGGTCTGCCTTTGAATATACATCTGCAGATCTTTCCAAGGGCTGATTATACAAGCGTGGATATCACGAGCCTCTCTACACCAGCCTAAAACCCTGCATTTCAACCAGGCCTTTCTGCTTCTGTTTAAATGCAGGATCGCAATGGACTCCCTTGACACATGCTTCCTTCCCCTCCCCTCTTTTCCCCCTTTCTCCCCCTTAGCTGAGTCTGCCATATCTTTCATTGATCTTGCTCCACTTCTTGCCGCTTTTCCTCTTTTCACAGAGGGAACACAAATGGGGTAATTTGATAGCTCATTATCTGTGATCTATTTAAAAATGGAATACAGGTCATGTCGTGCAGGAGATGCCCTGGAGGTTCACAATGTCATCTAAAGGGCCTGCAAACTTCCGTGAGGGAGCAATCACAATAGCAGGATGAAAGCTCCATGTGAAGGAGCCCCACAATATGACCCCAGACAAAGCTTCACGCCAACAGCCTTTGTGTGGTGTCAAAATCCATGGATTCATGTGATCACAGTACGCTGCACCAAGGCAATGGAAATATCCAGATGAAGTCCGGTGAAGCTATTGTGAGGGAAATTGTTCATTCCTCTGTTTCTTCAGCACTGTTACTTGCCCTGATACAAATTAAAGGCAAAATATACTGAGGGCAAAATGCTTTGAACACCACTGTAAAAATTGGTATGGGAGCAGAAAAATGGGACACCTAAACAGAGAAGCAGGGCCAGCTCTAGGTTTGAGGAGGCCATTGGCAAAGTGCAGTCACATGCTGCCACCACCTGCCCAAAGCAGGCTTACGGGTGGCAGTGGGTAGCAGAAGTGCTATAGTCTGCAGCACGTGGCTACAAGTCACCTGCCATTTGTAATTTCCCACAATGCCCCAATATAGAGTCGCTTGAGGCATTGTGGGAAATTTAAAATGGTGGGCAACTGCCCAGATCTAGCCACTGTTACCAGATCATCCTAGAGGAACAGGTGGGTGGGAGGGACAAAACAGGCATCAGTACAATGCCAGCCCTGCATAGATGTTATCCCTCTGGGATTCATCGTGGACACATTTGTGATAAAGAGAGAGAATCACACAGTTCAATAAAAAGGAAGAGAGAAGGGACACAGATACCTGCAAATGTTTTGAATCATTTAACATCTAACTCATATTCTTTTGATCTGTCACTGGTGTCAGATACCTACGAGCTTGACCATCTTACCTCTAAACCAGCTTTCCCAACCTGGTGCCCTACAGATGGTTTGGGCTGACCCTGCCATTAGGCAGAGTGAGGCAACCACCTCAGGCAGCAGATGCTGGGAGCAGCAGCGGCAATCCCCTAGCCATTTGTCCGGAGCCCCCTGGGCATTCTCCTGTCTTGGAGAACTGAGCTGTATGTACCATGCAGACTGACCTGCATGCCATAAGGTAGACTGCTGCTCTCGGGTGTGCTGAGGGATCCTATCCCATTCCTAGTGTTGAGGTTAGATTCAGCTGCCAGTCTGGTCAGCTTCTGTATATGGAATGGAGTGGGAGTGTGCTCTTGTCCTATGTCTCAGGCAGCAAAATGTCTTGGGCTGGCTGTAACCACTGACCATCCTTGTTGGGGCTCATGGGAGTTGAAGTCCAAAACATCTAGAGGACACCAGGTTGGCAAAGGCTGTCCTAAGCACTTCATCACTGTTGGAGGATGTTCCCAGGCGTGCTAATCTGTAACACAACCATCAACAAAATATTTGCTTGCCTTTTGGAATAACAAAAAAGTCTCCAGTAACATTTGCATATTTATTCCAGGCTCTTGTTGAGAAATCTTTAGTCCTGGAAAAGCTGCCTATTAGTGAAAATGCAGTTATTAAAAAGGTATATATGGAAGCGGTTCAGTGTCTCGTCACTCCACCCAAGCTGGCATCTGATATCTTCTTAAGAATGCATCATGGCATGACGAATACTAATATAATACCAAACATTACAAAACCACAATTACATCACTCCGTACTCATCCAAAATTCACTATATCAAGTGCATGAGCCTGCTTGATCAAAGGACTATAGGAGAGCAAAGATAAGCCGACTGCCATCTCAATGTCTCTTGTGGAGATGGAGCGATTTGATAAAAAGTTTTATGCGATACACTGGGATTAAAAACCTACCAGGTAGTGATCTAATTAGCTATAATTTATCCTTGTTTGGTTGAAACAGAGTTCATTAGAGATAGAATGCAACAAATGCTTAGAGGACATTTTTCTTTTATCTCTGGGAAGCAGACTGCTGATGGAGAGGGGAAAGTTATTAATGTTTCCCTTTTTCCGTGCCTGCTTTCACTTACCACCCAACAATTCTATACCCCATTCTCACTACTTTTATCAAGTCCTGACTTCTCTGTCTACTTTTGGACTGCCCTTCTAATAGCACAATCCTAAGCATGTTTACGTAGAAGTAAATCCTTCTGAGTTCCATGTGACTTACTTTCTGGTAAGGGTGTTCAGGATTGCAGCTTAAGGGCGCAATCCTATGGCTGCTAGTCAGCCTATATGCACCAGTTGCTGGGGAACATGGGTGGGAGGGTGCTGTTGCACTCAATCTATGCTTGTGGGTTCCCAGTCAACATTTGGTTGGCCACTGTGTGAACAGAATGCTGGACTAGATGGACCCTTCTGATCCAGCATGGTTGTTCTTATGTTCTTATGATCTACTGCCACACATCTGCCACAGACTGGGACAGCCCGCATATACACATTTCCATCTCAGTTATTGTAGATGAGGGGTCTTCTTCTGTTCTTCTGTCCTTAATGCCTCCATGGATAGAGGAGGCTCTCCTTTTCAGACTGTCTCTCCACGTGTACAGGGCAATGAAATGCGACGAGGGAGCGCTCCCTCTCCTCATGTGTTTAGCCTGTTCAGATTTAGAAAACCGTAATAGGGCTTAAGTGGAGAGACTCAGGATCTAGTAAGGGAACAGGAAGTGCTGGAACAGACAGCCTGTGGGAGGGCTCTCACTTACTGCAGCTTGCAAAAAGCAGACTGGTTGAGCACACATAGAATAAAGACTTTTCCTCTCATCTAAAGCCTGCAAGTGATTTATGCAAATGAAACAAGGACTTTGCCTAATTTTTCAATTTTATTTTTATTTATTTATTTATTTATTTATTTCTATACCGCCCAATAGCTAAAGCTCTCTGGGCGGTTCACAAAAACTAAAACCAAACAACACACAATAAAACAATTTAAAATATATAGAACATTAAAACCACAATATAACAATACAACCACAATAAAACCTAGCAGCAGTACAGGAGTTTAAAATACAGATTTAAAACAGCAAAGATAAAAATTTAGAAAGCTAAAATGCCTGGGAAAATAAAAAGGTCTTCACCTGGCGCCGAAAGGAGTACAATGTAGGCGCCAGGCGAACCTCACTAGGGAGCTCATTCCAGAGCAGGGGTGCCACAACAGAAAAAGCCCTCCTCCTAGTAGCCACCCGCCTCACTTCCTTTGGCAGGGGCTCACGGAGAAGGGCCGCTGATGATGACCTTAAGGTCCGGGCAGACACATATGGGAGGAGGTGATCCTTCAGGTAACTTGGCCCCAAGCCATTAAGGGCTTTGAATGTTAACACCAGCACTTTGAATCGGGCCCGGAAATGGACTGGCAGCTGGAAAAGTACTGGCGTAATATGAGCTCGCAGGCCAGTCCCTGTTAACAATCTTGCTGCCCTATTTTGGACCAGCTGAAGTTTCCGGACCGTTTTCAAAGGCAGCCCCACGTATAACGCATTGCAGTAATCCAGACGAGAAGTTATCAGAGCATGGATAACTGTAGCTAGGCTATCTCTGTCCAGATAAGGGCGTAGTTGGTATACCAGCCTAAGCTGATAAAAAGTGCTCCGTGCCACTGAGCTCACCTGTGCCTCAAGTGACAGTTCTGGATCCAAGAGCACCCCCAAACTACGAACCTGATCCTTTAGGGGGAGTGCAACCCCCTCCAGAACAGGTTGAATATCACCTAGCCGGGCAGACGAACCACCCACTAACAGTACCTCCGTCTTGTCTGGATTGAGTTTCAGTTTATTAGCCCTCATCCAGTCCATTACCGTGCCCAGGCAGTGGTTCAGAACAGCCACTGCCTCACCTGGTATTGATGAGAAAGAGAGGTAGAGCTGGGTGTCATCCGCATATTGATGGCACCTCAGCCCACACCTCCGGATAACCTCCCCCAGCGGTTTCATGTAGATGTTAAACAGCATGGGGGATAAAATAGAGCCCTGTGGAACCCCACGGCACAATTGCCATGGCACAGAGCAATAATCCCCCAGCACCACCTTCTGGAATCGGCCATCCAAGTAGGAGCGGAACCACTGTAGTGCAGTGCCTCCAACTCCCAACCCAGACAACCTATCCAGAAGGATACCATGGTCGATGGTATCGAAAGCCGCTGAGAGGTCCAGGAGAATCAACAGGGTCGCACTCCCCCTGTCCCTCTCCCAGCAGAGGTCATCCCACAGGGCGACCAAGGCAGTTTCCGTTCCAAAACCAGGCCTGAAGCCCGATTGAAATGGATCTAGATAATCCGTTTCATTCAAGAGTGCCTGGAGCTGTCCTACAACCACCCGCTCAAGCACCTTGCCCAGGAAGGGGATGTTGGCCACTGGCCTATAATTGTTAACATCCTCTGGGTCCAGGTTAGGCTTTTTCAGGAGTGGTCTAATTACCGCCTCTTTTAAAGCGGCAGGCACCACTCCCTCTCTCAAGGAGGAATTTACAACCTCCTGGACCCAGCCGGACAACCCCTCCTTGTTTGATTTAATAAGCCATGAAGGGCAAGGGTCAAGCACACAAGTGGTCGATCGGACTTGGCCAAGCACCTTGTCCGCATCCTCAGGCCTCAGTAACTGAAACTCATCCAATAAAACTGGACCAGACGGTGCTCTGAACGCCTCTACCAATGGAACTGCATTAATGGTGGTGCCCAATTCATGACAAATCTGAGCGACTTTATCCTCAAAGTGCCGCACAAACTCGTCACAGCGTGCTACCGAGGGTTCCACCGTCTCTCTCCCTGGCCCAGAATGTAACAGGCCACGAACCACTCGGAAAAGCTCCGCTGGACGACACTGAGAAGATGCAATGCTGGTGGAAAAGAACTGCCTCTTTGCCACCCTCACCGCCACAGAGTAGGCTCGATAGTGGGCTCTTACCTGTGTTCGGTCAGACTCAATTTTGTTGACCACCCTCTCTGTTTTTGCAGTTTGTTGTGTACTTATTGTCTGCTGCCATCTCTGCTGGTTATTAATTTGTTTAATGATGGTGTGTGTGCGCTTTAATTCATTTTGTTAGCAACCTTGCATGGCTCTAATACTGGATGAGAAAAGTGTCACAGGAATGCTCTGAATCACAGCATTTTTTTTTAAAATGACATGGCTGCCAGCCTGAATGGCTCACATCAACTGTGGTGCCACCCCTCTTTTCCTTCAAATTTCTCCTTAATCCACATTCCCAATGGTAACCAAGTTAAGTACATGGAACTGCAATACACTACTGGATCCAGGTTTTTTGGGGAGTGGGGGGCTAAGTGGAACCTCTCTTCCTTCCTGCAGTTGCCCACTTGCTCTCCCTCTGGGCCCAATCCCCACCACTGCCCAGGGAGAAAGGGAAGAGGAGTGAGCAGGGGCAGCAGCTGCTGTTCTTTCCAATCACTCCCCACTGCTGGCTGGCGCTGCCCCTCTGAGCCAGACAAAGCAGAAGGGCAGGTGGCCATGGCAAGAGGAGCAGCCAGGGGGGTCCAGCTGTGGCTGGTCCAGGCTCATTTCTGAGGTAGTCTATGGGGCAAATCCATCACAAAGGTCAAAAAGCAGGCAGAGGTCAGAAGCACAGGCAGACAGTCCAATACAAGCATAATCCAAGAAAAAGGGTCTTATCAGGAGTCCAGGGTTCAGCAGCCCAAAGAGATAAGTCCAAAGAAGTCAGAAAAGCTAGGGTGCAAGCTCCTGAGAGCTGAAATAAAGGTGTTGTTCCAGGAGCCTTTCCTACCTATGATTGCAGCTTATAACCTGGTTTCCATAGCCCCACCCAGGGGGGTGTCTCCACCAGTGATTTACTCCAAGCTGGCTGTGTGTTGAGGTCTTTAGGGATACATGACGTCGTGGCCATCCAGCAGCCACCCCGGAGCTTATCATGGAAAAACCAGATTTCCTGAGACTGCTTAAAGTCCCATTCTTTTCCTCAAGTCAGGTTCTCCCCGGTATAGTTGTTGTGTGCCCCAACCCCCGCATTGATCTTGAGTATGCTAGCCCTGCTCAGGGGTGTGCTTTTCACCATGACCCCGGTCAAGGGGTGTTTCCTGTCCCTGTATTTCAGCACAAACCAATTAGTGTTTACTCAGAACTAACTCCCATTGTGGTCAATGAGGCTTGTCCCCTGAATGCGCACATCAGAATTTACAGACATCCCCCCCCCCCAATTGAAATAGCACATTTTAAAGCACTAGTTCCCTCAAGGCTATAAAGCGCTTTCTCAGAGCTATAATTATCCATTGTTTTGTTTATTGCCATTTGGAAGTAACTATTTCCACTTTCGATCATCCTATCTTGCCCAACATCAGGTTAGAAAGGGGGCTGGTTTCCCATCCCTTTGTTTCTTGTCCCTGCCTTTCCCAGCACAAACTAAGTATGTCTACTCAGAAGTAACCCCCATTGTAGTCAATGAGGCTTGTTTCTGAAATGCACACTCCTGAAGCTCCTGAGGTTCCCATGAATTGGAATAATGCATTTAGGAGCCTTAATGTCAAAGCTTTGATGCTTCAATTGATTTCAACACAGCAAGGAGAGTTGTGTTCTTTGTTTCTTTAAGGAAGGAAGTAATGGAGTGGGGGTGGAGAGAGAGAAGGAGATTGTTCAAGCTTTGGCAGGTTCAACGCAGAGAGAACACTCTGTTCTTGTAATGACTGTTGCTTTAAGGAAGTAAGTAAGGTGGAGGGCAGGAGAGAGAAGGAGAGTAATTTTATCAAAGGAGAAAGGGGGGGAGAGCCTGGATGGGAGGCGAAGCTTCTCTTATTGGTTGAGCAGCCCCTGCCAGTCAGATGATGTTCACTCTAATCCCCACCCCACCCAGAAGTATGTTCCATGAAGCGACTCATACTGGTGCGGTGCACTCACTTGTGGAGACCTGCGCAGACCAAAGCACACCGAAGCCGTTCCCTTGAAAAAATCTAGATAATCCTCCATTTGCTTCTCCTTCCACTGTCGTGGACCCCGCCCCACCTCCGGACTTCCTTTGCAAATAGGCACTCCTCCTCATGGGAGTTGTTCTGGCCTCCTCTTGAGACACTGCCACTCTGGGGGGCGAGGTGGTTGCTCAGGCTTTGTCTCAGAGGTCAAGTTCCCCCCGCCCACCTTGCAGGGATGGACCCACAGCCATCTCCCCTTTGCATGCATCAAATTTTTGCTAGCCTTGCTTCTCTCCCTCCTGCCTGCAGTTAACTTCCCTCATGGTCAGTTTGAAATTGCAAGCTCCTTGAGGGCAGGGATCTCTGCTTTTTGTTTGGTTATAAAACTTCATAAAGCAACCTGTACACAAGCAGTGCTATATAAATAAATATTATTACATCTGGCCCAAAAGTGTAGTCAAACCCGAATTAAGTCTCAGCTGTCTTGTAGAGGTTTAGGACACAGGGACTCTGTACTGTGTTATCTGTCATCCTTTTACAGTTAGGCACTTGGGATACAATAAAAAAGGTAAATATGCAACACATCCAGCAGTTCCTGCTCAAATAGCTGTTTACTTCCCTGATGTCCAACATGTTGTTTTATTTTGCTGAACTGTCAGTTGAACGATATCAACTTCTAGTTGGCGATCAGCCCACATCTACCCACGTAAGTTTTCTTAATCACACAGAAGGCAATTAAATGCCTTTGTATCACAAGAGACATTCCTTTCTTTCAGCTGGTTACTGATTATTATTTTTATTTCTTTATTTCTTTTGGTTTAACAAACCAAAAGATGAGATACTGAGGAGCTGAACTGGGACTTTCTGGAAAGTCATGATAAGACAAGGAGTGGAAGAGACAGTCTGTCTTCCAAAAGAGTTTGCTTCATTTAGTATTTAAAAACCCTTTATATCAGAGGAGGGCAAAAGATAGATCTGGATCTACCAGTAGATCCTCTGGGTGATTATCAGGAGATTGGCAAGGATTTCTGATTCCCTGCTGTTAAACAACGGTAACAACAAAATGACTCCCTGCCCCCATTATACTGATGAAATGAAGAGAGCTGCCTTGATGGTGGGGTGGGTGGGGGTGGTAAATAGAAGTGTATTTTTGTGTGGAAGGACTGTGAGCTGCATTGAGTTCTGGTCTTCAAAACAAATTCCTAGGCTCAGAATTCTTTACTTCTAAGTGTATATCTTTTGCACCAGGCTCTAGATGATAGATCTCAGGGGTCTAGTAAAAAAACAAAGTAGATCTTGCAAGCCTGAAATCTACCCACCCCTGGTTTATATAATATGTTGATGATACATGCAGTATTTTTCACTGGCAAATTATAAAGAGAGAGAGTTACTTTCCCATTCAGCTGCAAGTGATTAACTGTAATTGTTAATTTTAAATAATAAAAGTTATGCCACTATTGGGAGATTGCCATTTCAAATAGGGAGCAGTAGCATGTTCAGCCATGAAGACAACATAGAACGTGTTCTTGTTTTAGTATTAAACATGGATAGAACACCTTTAATCGATAAAGAACTGGACCATCTTTATTTATTTATTTATTTATTTATTTCTATACCGCCCAATAGCCGAAGCTCTCTGGGCGGTTCACAAAAACTAAAACCAAACAACACACAATAAAACAATTTAAAATATATAGAACATTAAAACCACAATATAACAATACAACCACAATAAAACCTAGCAGCAGTACAGGAGTTTAAAATACAGATTTAAAACAGCAAAGATAAAAATTTAGAAAGCTAAAATGCCTGGGAAAATAAAAAGGTCTTCACCTGGCGCCGAAAGGAGTACAATGTAGGCGCCAGGCGAACCTCACTAGGGAGCTCATTCCAGAGCCGGGGTGCCACAACAGAAAAAGCCCTCCTCCTAGTAGCCACCCGCCTCACTTCCTTTGGCAGGGGCTCACGGAGAACGGCTGCTGCTGATGATCTTAAGGTCCGGGCAGGCACATATGGGAGGAGGCGATCCTTCAGGTAACCTGGCCCCAAGCCGTTAAGGGCTTTGAATGTTAACACCAGCACTTTGAATCGGGCCCGGAAATGGACCGGCAGCCAGTGCAGCTGGAAAAGTACTGGCGTAATATGAGCTCGCAGGCCAGTCCCTGTTAACAATCTTGCTGCCCTATTTTGGACCAGCTGAAGTTTCCGGACCGTTTTCAAAGGCAGCCCCACGTATAACGCATTGCAGTAATCCAGACGAGAAGTTATCAGAGCATGGATAACTGTAGCTAGGCTATCTCTGTCCAGATAAGGGCGTAGTTGGTATACCAGCCTAAGCTGATAAAAAGTGCTCCGTGCCACTGAGTTCACCTGTGCCTCAAGTGACAGTTCTGGATCCAAGAGCACCCCCAAACTACGAACCTGATCCTTTAGGGGGAGTGCAACCCCCTCCAGAACAGGTTGATTATCACCTAGCCGGGCAGACGAACCACCCACTAACAGTACCTCCGTCTTGTCTGGATTGAGTTTCAGTTTATTGGCCCTCATCCAGTCCATTACCGTGCCCAGGCAGTGGTTCAGAACAGCCACTGCCTCACCTGGTTTTGATGAGAAAGAGAGGTAGAGCTGGGTGTCATCCGCATATTGATGGCACCTCAGCCCACACCTCCGGATAACCTCCCCCAGCGGTTTCATGTAGATGTTAAACAGCATGGGGGATAGAATAGAGCCCTGTGGAACCCCATGGCACAATTGCCATGGCACAGAGCAATAATCCCCCAGCAGCACCTTCTGGAATCGGCCATCCAAGTAGGAGCGGAACCACTGTAGTGCAGTGCCTCCAACTCCCAACCCAGACAACCTATCCAGAAGGATACCATGGTCGATGGTATCGAAAGCCGCTGAGAGGTCCAGGAGAATCAACAGGGTCGCACTCCCCCTGTCCCTCTCCCGGCAGAGGTCATCCCACAGGGCGACCAAGGCAGTTTCCGTTCCAAAACCAGGCCTGAAGCCCGATTGAAATGGATCTAGATAATCCGTTTCATTCAAGAGTGCCTGGAGCTGTCCTACAACCACCCGCTCAAGCACCTTGCCCAGGAAGGGGATGTTGGCCACTGGCCTATAATTGTTAACATCCTCTGGGTCCAGGTTAGGCTTTTTCAGGAGTGGTCTAATTACTGCCTCTTTTAAAGCGGCAGGCACCACTCCCTCTCTCAAGGAGGAATTTACAACCTCCTGGACCCAGCTGGACAACCCCTCCTTGTTTGATTTAATAAGCCATGAAGGGCAAGGGTCAAGCACACAAGTGGTCGATCGGACTTGGCCAAGCACCTTGTCCGCATCCTCAGGCCTCAGTAACTGAAACTCATCCAATAAAACTGGACCAGACGGTGCTCTGAACGCCTCTACCAATGGAACTGCATTAATCGTGGTGTCCAATTCATGACGAATCTGAGCGACTTTATCCTCAAAGTGCCGCGCAAACTCGTCACAGTGTGCTACTGAGGGTTCCACCGTCTCTCTCCCTGGCCCAGAATGTAACAGGCCGCGAACCACTCGGAAAAGCTCCGCCGGGCGACACTGAGAAGATGCAATGCTGGTGGAAAAGAACTGCCTCTTTGCCACCCTCACCGCCACAGAGTAGGCTCGATAGTGGGCTCTTACCTGTGTTCGGTCAGACTCAGCACAAGTTTTCCTCCACCTGCGTTCTAGCCGTCTCCCCTCTTGCTTCATTGCCCTCAGCTCAGGTGTATACCAAGGAGCTGGCCAGGCTCTGCTCAGAGGGAGAGGGCGCTTGGGTGCGATCGTGTCAACCGCCCGAGTCATCTCTGCATTCCACAGAGCGACCTGGGCTTCAACAGGAGCACCAGCCATACCAGCAGGAAAATCCCCCAGAGCCCTCTGGAATCCAACGGAATCCATTAATCTCCGGGGGCAGACCATTTTAATAGGTCCCCCACCCTTGCAGAGGGGAAAGGCCGCCAGAAGTCTAAACCTCAGCAGGAAGTGATCTGACCATGACAAAGGGACAGATGTTAATTCCTCTACTTTCAGATCACCATCCTCCTGCCCAGTCGAGAAAACCAGATCAAGCGTGTGTCCTTTTATATGCGTTGGGCCAATGACATGTTGGGACAGCCCCATGGTTGTCATGGCGGCCATGAAGTCCTGAGCCGCCCCGGATACAGCGGCCTCGGCATGGAAGTTGAGATCCCCCAGGACCATCATCCTGGGGGTCCTCAACACCAAGTCCGAGACCACCTCCGTCAGCTCAGGCAGGGAGTCTGATGGGCAGCGGGGTGGGCGGTACACCAACAGAATCCCTAATCTGTCCCGGGTACCCAACACAAGGTACAGACACTCAAGATCTGCACTCGAATGAGCAGGAAGCCTGGAGAGGGAGATTGAATTCCTATAGACCACGGCAACCCCCCCTCCCCGACCCTCAAGTCGGTGTTGGTGCTGCACTGAGTACCCAGGAGGGCACAGCTGGGAGAGAGTGACCCCTCCCAGTTCCCCCACCCAGGTCTCAGTAATACATGCCAGGTCAGCCCACTCATCCACAATCAAATCATGGATGAGGGAGGTCTTATTTTGGGCCGACCTGGCATTCAGCAGCAGCACCACCAGACCCAAGGGCAGACTGGTAAGGCTGCCAGGAACCATCAGGTTGGGGGAAGAACCAGAAGAGGGGACAGCTGTAAGGTGTCTAGCCCCTCTTCTCCTCAACTGGCCTGTTAATCCCCCAACGCCATACCTCCCCCTGCCCGTGACCACAGTTATGGTGGCACCTCCCCCATCCCCTGAGTTGTCCAATAGTCCTCCCAGGCACATATTAAAATATTAAGATATAAAATATACAACAGTTTAAAAGCATATAAAAGAGATAAAAGAGAACAGCAGCTAAGAAGGAGCAGATAGTCCACGTTTGCCCCTTCCCCTGGTCTTTAAAGCTGCTGCCCTCTGCTGCTGCTGCTATTTGCTGCTGGTGTTGTGGCTGCTGGTGTCTCTGGAGAGGCAGGTGGGTAGGTCTTCAGATCCTACGTGACTCCAAGTGCGACGCTAAGTGCGCACTTAGCGTCGCACTTGGCACGACGCTGAGGCGCTGCCTCTGGCAGCCCCGCCTTAAGTACCTGTGGGCGGGGGCAGAAGCAGGCTCAGGCTCAGGATCCACCTGGTGCAGCTGCTGGCTGGTCCTCCTTCCCCAGGCTCCTTCCCGAGCAGCCTCTGGCAGCCCCGCCTTAAGTACCTGTGGGCGGGGGCAGAAGCAGGCTCAGGATCCACCTGGTGCAGCTGCTGGCTGGTCCTCCTTCCCCAGGCTCCTATCATGCTCAGAACCTCCCTGCTAATATAACGCTAACCCATAGTTTAGTTAACACGTGTTGTTGAATTCTGCATTGTTGTGATGTGCAAACTCAGCTGTGCTAACAAACCATTGTTTGTTATATCCACAAACAACCCAGAAAGACAACCCATAGTTTGTTGTTGTGTTGTGAACCATGGGTTGTCATTACACATGAACCCAGAACTATGGATTGTTCATGGGTTGTTTCACAAGGCTAGAAAGGTAGAGGGCAAAAGTGATTAAAACAAAAAACTCAGCAGCTCAACATGCCAATACTACAATGGTGCAAAGGCATTTGGGATTCAGGGATGCAACAGGTGAAGGAAGGGGGAAACAACCCATGGATTGAGAAAACAGCCCAGGGATTGAGAAAACCACAGGTTGTTCGACTGTCTGCCAAACAAATTCCAGGTAGGGCAACAAACCATAGGTTAACCATTGGTTAAATAAACCATGGGTTAGCATTATGTGTCAGTGACTCACCTAAAGCCATCCTGAGCAAGGTGGAATCTGAACTGAAGGGCATTTTCACACACACACCTGTGGCACAAATAATTTCCAGGCCTCTTTTGCACTATTTATGATAACCTGCCATTGTTGGTCATGTAAAAGAGAAATTGGAGAAGAGGGCTTTGAGAGCTTGCTGAGGAAAACAGGCTTTACATTCACATGACAAAACCCAATTGAAAAAAGAAACATTTTGACTCCAATATGTGAAAACAAATTTTCTGGTGAGTGTTAAGTCCCACACTCGATCCCAGCCTTTTCCTGTACCTTCTCCAACTGTACATCATTTTTGAGATGCAGCAACCACGAAGAGTCGGACACGACTGAACGACTGAACAACAACAACAACCAGAACTGTACACAGTATTCCAAGTATGAGAAATTTGCTTTTTCATAGCTTCCATACACTGGGCTGACATTTTAATGTCAGCAAGGACCCATGATCTCTTTCCTACTTAGTCATCATTAGCTCAGTCCCAATCAGTATATATGTGACATTAAGATTCTTTTGCCCCAGTCTGCATCACTTTACCATCACTGACACTGACGTGCATTTTTCATGATGTTGCCTATTTACCAAGTTTGAAGAGATTCATTTGGAACTTTTCACAATCCATTTTGGCTTGCTGCACTCTGAATAACTTGTCATCATTGGCAACTTGGTCAACTCACTGCTCACCCCTAAGTTCAGATAATTTTTGAACAAGTTAAAAAGCACGGGTCCCAATGCAAATCCTTGAGGGACACCACTCAAGGGACACACACATCCATTATGAGAAGTGACCATTTATTCCTACTCTCTGCTTTCTGTTCTTTGACCAATTATGCTAAGTTTACTCAGGAGCTTTTGATGAGGGGCTTTGACAAAAGGTTTTTGAAAGTCCAAGTATACATTGACCCGGTTTGCGCAGTTGCCGGCACCTGGTGATCCCTGTTGCAATGTAAAATATTTTGGGGTGGCTTGGTCTTGAATGGGCAATGAAAACCCATTTGCTTTCCAAAAGACCTGCTCCTGCTGGAGATGAAAACTGCTAGAACCGGTTTGTTAATATGAATCAGCACCGCTGCCTGCATGTTTGGACTCTCCTTGGAGGTGCGGTCATGGGGACTGCCGTGATGAGTGCCTGCACTTCAAAATGTACCACTGCACCGCCTTGTGTGAACTGACCCTAACTCCAGAGAACTTCCTTGTTCTTCAAAAAGACAACACCCACCTACCCCATCTTCACAAAGGGTTATTTTTGTAGAATAAAGCTTCATTTCTTTATGTATTGAAGCCCGGTGTTCTTCAACCCAAGGTGTTTTCTTACAGACCTTCTTTCCTTCCAGGACTGGGGAGGATACATACTGGTGGAGTAGCCAGGGAATTATCCATTGTCTCACATTTACCATCTTAATCTAATTAAACTTTATGTTGCATGATATTTTAGAATGGAAACAGATTTGTAACTTAATCTATTATCTCTAAATGCACTATAGGTGGGGCCTGAGAAATATAGTACAGTTTGGATGGCATCCAAAGAATTGTGCAACCAATTCTGTGCACCAAAGACAGCCTTGGGTTTTAATTTCTCAGGCAGCAGCCCCCTGAAATATATGGTAAGGGATTGGGGGGGGGCTTTCAAAATCATTTTGGAATATGATATCAGGATATCTGTACTAAGAAGAGATGTAGTGATGGCCACCAACTTGGACAACTTTAAAAGGAGGTTAGACAAATAAATGGAGTATAAGGTTACCAAGGGCCACTAGTCATGATAGCTACATATCGCTTCCTGTAGTATCTGAGGCAGTATGCCTCTCAATACTAGTCACTGGGGAACACGATTGGTAGGGCGCTATTGTACACATGTCATGCTTATAGGCTTCCCACAGGCAACTGGTTGGAAACAGAACACTAGACCAAGTAAGCCTTTGGTTCAGCATAGCTCTACTTAACGTTCTCATGTTCCTATGTTCTCTGTTTTATTGTAATGACATTTTATCTTCTTAGTGTTATGTAATATTGGACTGGATTTTCATGTATACTACCCTGGAATCCATTTTGGGATGAAGTTGTAGTTTAGACATTTTTAGACAGAAAAACATTCTACAACTCCCAGCATTCCCCAGCCAGCACCCCATATGTCAGCCTGTGCTTCTATCATAATATTTTACATACAATGTAAGTCAATGATTTGCAGATTATATATATATGTTGTTGTTCAGTCGTTCAGTCGTGTCCGACTCTTCGTGACCCCATGGACCATAGCACGCCAGCCCTTCCTGTCCTGCGCTCTCTCCCGGAGCGTGCTCAAGTTCATATTCATTGCATCCGTGATGCTATCTAGCCATCTCATCCTCTGCCATCCCCTTCTCCTTTTGCCTTCAGTCTTTCCCAGCATCAGGGTCTTTACCAGGGAGTTTTCTCTTCGCATTAGGTGGCCAAAATATTGGAGCTTCAGCTTCATTATCTGTCCTTCCAATGAGCACTCAGGGTTGATTTCCTTTAGGATTGACTGATTTGACCTCCTCGCAGTCCAGGGCACTCGTAAGAGTCTTCTCCAGCACCACAGTTCAAAAGCATCAATTCTTCGGCGCTCAGCCTTCCTTATAGTCCAGCTCTCACAGCCATACATTACTACTGGGAAAACCATAGCTTTGATTAGACGGACCTTTGTCGGCAAGGTGATGTCTCTGCTTCTTACTATGCTGTCTAGGTTTGCCATAGCTTTCCTCCCAAGGAGCAAGCGTCTTTTAATTTCATGGCTACAGTCACCGTCTGCGGTGATCTTGGAGCCCAAGAAAGTAAAATCTGTCACTGCTTCCATTTCTTCCCCTTCTATATGCCAGGAAGTGATGGGGCCAGATGCCATGATCTTCGTTTTTTTAATGTTGAGTTTCAAACCAGCTTTTGCACTCTCCTCTTTCACCCTCAACAAGAGGCTCTTTAGATCCTCTTCGCTTTCTGCCATTAGGGTGGTATCGTCTGCGTATCGGAGGTTGTTGATAATTCTCCCAGCAATCTTAATTCCGACCTCTGATTCATCCAACCCGGCATTTCTCATGATGTACTCTGCATATAAGTTAAATAAGCAGGGTGACAATATGCAGCCTTGTCGTACTCCTTTCCCAATTTTGAACCAATCGGTTATTCCATGTCTGGTTCTGACTGTTGCTTCTTGACCCTCGTACAGGTTTCTCAGGAGACAGGTAAGGTGGTCTGGTACTCCCATCACTTTAAGAATTTGCCACAGTTTGTTGTGATCCACACAATCAAAGGCTTTAGCGTAGTCAATGAAGCAGAAATAGACGTTTTTCTGGAATTCTCTTGCTTTCTCCATGATGCAGCGAATGTTGGCGATTTGATCTCTAGTTCCTCTGCCTCTTCTAAACCCAGCTTGTACTTCCGGTAGTTCTCGGTTCGCATACTGCTGAAGCCTAGCTTGTAGGATTTTGAGCATCACCTTGCTGGCATGTGAAATGAGCGCAATGGTGCGGTAGTTTGAACACTCTTTGGCGTTGCCCTTCTTTGGAATTGGAATGTAAACTGACCTTTTCCAGTCTTGTGGCCACTGTTGAGTGTTCCAGATTTGTTGGCATATTGAATGCAGCACTTTAACAGCATCATCTTTTAGGATTTTAAATAGCTCGGCTGGAATACTGTCATCTCCGCTAGCTTTGTTGTTACTAATGCTTCCTAAGGCCCACTTGACTTCACTCTCTAGGATGTCCGGCTCAAGTTCAGTGACCGCACTATCATGGCTATCAGGGACATTCAGATCTTTCCTGTATAGTTCTTCTGTGTATTCTTGCCACCTCTTCTTAATCTCATCTGCTTCTGTTAGGTCCCTGCCTTCTTTGTCCTTTATCATGCCCATCTTTGCACAAAACGTTCCCTTGAGATCTCCAATTTTCTTGAAGAGATCTCTAGTCTTTCTCATTCTGTTGTTTTCCTCGACTTCTTTGCATTGTTCATTTAAGAAGGCCTTCTTGTCTCTCCTTGCTATTCTCTGGAACTCTGCATTCAGTTGGGTATATCTTCCCCTTTCTCCCTTGCTTTTCGCTTCCCTTCTTTCATGAGCTACTTGTAAAGCCTCATCAGACAGCCACTTTGCTTTCTTGCATTTCTTTTTCTTTGGGACGGATTTCGTTGCTGCCTCCTGAACAATGTTACGGACCTCCGTCCATAGTTCCTCAGGCACTCTGTCTATCAGGTCTAATCCCTTCAATCTATTCCTCACCTCCACTGTGTATTCATCAGGGATATGATTTAGGTCATACCTGAACGGTTTAGTGGTTTTCCCGACGTTCTTCAATTTCAGCCGAAATTTTGCAAGAAGCAGCTCATGATCTGAGCCACAGTCAGCTCCAGGTCTTGTTTTTACTGACTGTATGGAGCTTCTCCATCTTTGGCTGCAAAGGACATAATCAATCTGATTTCGATATTGACCATCTGGTGACGTCCATGTGTAGAGTCGCCTCTTGTGCTGCTGGAAAAGAGTGTTTGCTATGATCAGCATGTTCTCTTGGCAAAACTCTATTAGCTTTTGTCCTGCTTCATTTTGTACACCAAGGCCATGCCTGCCTGTTATCCCGGTGATTTCTTGACTTCCTACTTTAGCATTCCAATCCCCTATGATGAAGAGGACATCTTTTTTTGGTGTTAGTTCTAGAAGGTGTTGTAGGTCTTCATAGAACCGATCAACCTCATCTTCTTTGGCCTCAGTGGTTGGGGCATAGACTTGAATTACTGTGATGCTGAATGGTTTGCCTTGGATTCGTACTGAGATCATTCTATCATTTTTAAGATTGTACCCCAGTACTGCTTTTCCCACCCTTTTGTTGACTATGAGTGCTACTCCATTTCTTCTAAGGGATTCTTGCCCACAATAGTAGATATGATGGTCACCTGAATTAAATTCGCCCATGCCTGTCCATTTGAGTTCGCTGATTCCCAAGATGTCGATGTTCAATCTTGCCATCTCATGTTTGACCACCTCCAGCTTACCTTGATTCATTGATCTGACATTCCAGGTTCCTAAACAATATTGTTCTTTACAGCATCGGATTTTCTTTTCACCACCAGACACATCCACAGCTGAGTGTCCTTTCGGGTTTGGCCCAGCCGCTTCACTCTTTCTGGCGCTACTTGGAAATACCCTCTGCTCTTCCCCAGTAGCATATTGGACACCTTCCGACCTGAGGGGCTCATCTTCCGGCGTCATATCTTTTAGCCTTGTGATACTTTCCATGGGGTTTTCTTGGCAAGAATACTGGAGTGGGTTGCCATTTCCTTCTCCAGTGGACCACATTTTGTCAGAACTCTCTGCCATGACCTGTCCGTCTTGGGTGGCCCTGCACGGCATAGCTTATGGCTTCACTGAGTTACGCAAGCCCCTTCGCCACAACAAGGCAGTGATCCATGAAGGGGTATATATATATATATATATATATATATATACACATACACATACACATACACACACACACACACACACACACACACATATACATACAGAGAGAGAGGGAGAGAGAGAGAGAGAGAGAGAGAGAGAGGACAAATACACAAGACAGTGGATTCTTCTGGACTCTTCTGGGCTATTCTTCAATACAGAAACACTGTAGATCATTGTAAGATCTATGTGGTGTATTGAATAGTTTACTAAAGTAGTGTTGCTGGGTCTTTAAGAGTGCTTTCTATGTGCAGGAGGATGACTTCACTCCCTCATCCACACAGGTGCACGTCCAGTTGACTTGTCATTATATTACCATGTCTATAGTAGCATGCCAAAGTAAAGCAGCCTCAGCCTCTAGCCTTCATAGAGCAGGGAAATATATGTTAAAATAACCAGTCTGTATAAACAGAAGGCTCAGATAACAGCATTATTAAGATCACAAGCCCCAATCCAGCTAAAACTAGCTTTGACTAAGGCTGCAATCATAGGCACACTTACAGAGGAGTAACCCTCATTAACCGCAGTGGGATTTCCTTCTAAGTAAACACATATAGGATTGGACTGCATGTCCAACTGAAACCATTGTTAACAAGCTAGTTGTGATTGACTGAAGTCCCTTTACTTGCATCTCAATCCTGTGTATGTCATTGTTGTTCAGTCGTTAAGTCGTGTCCGACTCTTCGTGACCCCATGGACCATAGCACGCCAGGCCTTCCTGTCCTCCGCTCTCTCCCATGCTCAAGTTCATATTCATTGCATCAGTGATGCTATCTAGCCATCTCATCCTTTGCCGTCCCCTTTTCCATTTGCCTTCAATCTTTCCCAGCATCAGGGTCTTTTCCAGGGAGTTTTCTCTTCACATTAGGTGGCCAAAATATTTGAGCGTCAGCTTCAGTATGTGTCCTTCCAATGAGCACTCAGGGTTGATTTCCTTTAGGATGGACTGATTTGACCTCCTTGCAGTCCAGGGAACTCGTAAGAGTCTTCTCCAGCACCGCAGTTCGAAAGCACCAATTCTTTGGCGCTCAGCCTTCCGTATAGTCCAGCTCTCACAGCCATACGTTGCTACTGGGAAAACCATAGCTTTGATTAGACGGACCTTTGTCAGCCAGGTGATGTCTCTGCTTCTTACTATGCTGTCTAGGTTTGCCATAGCTTTCCTCCCAAGGAGCAAGCATCTTTTAATTTCATGGCTACAGTCATCGTCTGCAGTGATCTTAGAGCCCAAGAAAATAAAATCTGCCAGTGTATGTATATAAGTCCCATTAATTCAGTGGGAATTACTTTTGAGCAAACACGGGATTAGGCTGCATCATGTCATCGCTAACATTAGCTGGATCAAGGCCACTGTCCTTATTTTGCATATTATATTTCATAATTTGACAAGTGCTCAGAGTCTGTTAGTTTTTAATTCAGAATTAACTATTCCAAAAGTCGAATATCATCAAATTAAAACAGGTCCATCAGCTATGCCTTGGCACTCACCATATTCATGTGCATATGAGATAAACAAATTTCATGTTGTTCAAATATGTAAATGAACCCTGTTGCTTATCAACGAGTTGTTGGTTATCAACGAGGCCTTTGAAGACACCTGGTCCCTTGCGAAACAGCAGCAAATGGAACCCTGCTTTTCAAAGCCATGTTGCTCAAACCTAGTGCTATTAATTATACGTATCTGCACCTACTTTTTCTGAACTAATTCTGAGAAATTCATTATGGTTTTCAATCTAGCTCTTGGTCACGACGTTCATTTAGTGAGTGTAAAGCAGGTTCTAGAATTGTGTGTGTGTGTTTGCGTGTGTGTGTTTGTGTGAATAGACAAAGAATACTTACACAATGTGATTCAAATAATAATCCCTATATCCACTGAACCATCAAGGTATGGGAGGAGAGGATCTCCTGCTAGGATGCCAGGTGGAGATGTGTTGCCTTACACCCCTAGGAAGCTGTGGAGTCCATGGTGCCCAGTACTGAGTGGCAGCAGCTCTCCAGGGTTTCAGACAGGAGTCTTTCCCAGCCCTGCCTAGAGATGTTCTGCATGCAAACCATAGAATCATAGCATAGTAGGGTTGGAAGGGGCCTATAAGACCATCGAGCCCAACCCCCTGCTCAATGCATGTGCTCTTCTCTCCTCTGAGATCTACTCCCATCCAAGCTGGAGGAGGACAGGAAAGCTGCTGAGTGGATGGGGAGGGTGACCTTTGCCTTAAGAGGCTAAAGACATAGGAGGCTGCATGGAGATCCATTATATTCTTTCCATGCATTTATGAGGGCAGGGAACCACCATCGCCGCAACTAAGTTAGCACAGAGACTGATAGCATACCATGACCGATGGTAGACCTACCGACTGTACAGTTTAAATCCCCTGAACTGATCGTAGTTAACTGCAGGTGGGATATCACTGTATGAAGTGCAGTATGAAATACAGAGTGTCTGCATGGCAAGAACAAAACAAAACACACAGCTGCGGCGTTCAAGGCCACAGTTGCAAAATTCCTACACAGATGGCTACATCCTGCACACGGTAGGTTACCACATGGAGATTGCACATGTGGCTGTTTCGTTATATGTACACTCAGTGCACCTACAGCCAATTGTAATGTGTTTCCATCTACATGAAAGTTTTAACTATAAAACCTTCATTCCTATTTTTAAAAGTGTATTAGGTCTGGCATTAGGTGGTTATGGGCCCTAGACGCTGGACATTCACTATGAGATCATCGTTGTCACACCCTCCTACACTAGACGCAGGGAAGCTAATGGGCTCCACTTATAACTGGGGTTGGGCTCCTCCCCCCCCCCCGCACATGTTCAAACACACATAAAGCTACACCTACACCAAAGACTCACTCTCCTCCCCCTCCATTTACCTATCAAGACACAAATGAAAAACATGAAGCCAATCACACCCACTCCACCCACACACAGGCAAGCACATGGATTTGCATGCAGGACGGGCCAGTACATCCCTCTATCCTCTCTCACCCAGTATAGGGAAAAGTAGCCAATACGTTGATAGTTTTAGAAGGAAAGAAAAAGAGAGAGAGGGACAGACAGACAGTCAGATAATTGTGACAGCTGTTGCTTCAAAACAACTTTTTATTAACAGCATCAGTCTGAGCAGGTTTAAACAGAAACGAGTGCCAGAATTTAAAATTATGCAGGTAGACTGCACTGAAACATCATGGAATCCTCATGTATTTCTCAAATCAAAGCCACTTGCCTGACTATTTGTTTCCGCTCTTGCTCTTGAAGCACTTCCAGACAGAAAAGAGTTTGCATGGGTCAGGTATGCTTGCATTAGTATGCCTTAGGCCCCTAATTGAGACAGAGACTGTGCCAACCTGTGCATTGATTGCTGATGCTGCTAGGCCAAAGAAACTAGCAGGATCAGCAAAGGTGAACCAAAGCTCCATTACTGCGCAAAACAAGCTCTGACAGCACCATATACTAGATGGAACTTCTTCCTATAGGTACTTCCCACCTTCCCACCCCTTTCTCTGCATTTCTTGTTTAGTGCCCAAGAAGCAGCTCTCAAGAAGCTCCTTTGTAAAGGATTAACACACCATCTCTCATATGTAGACATTTAGTTTGTAGATACCTGCTTCCATGCTTCTAAGGGATGATGACGATGACGACGACGACGACGACGATAATGACGACGTCTTGATGCAAGATCTAGTTGAATAGCCACAGAGTTTCTGCTCTCTGCACTATATTTAACCTTTTAAAAAGTGTAAGAATTCTGCCCTAACCCAATTATATGCCTATCTGTACAGTTTCTATTGACATAAATCTCATTTTTTGTTTTCAGTGGGAGTTACTTTCACATCATGTTCTCAATCCAGCTATAGTCTCACACAAGGAAGGGCTGCACATGACAAGTAGCATAAGGATGTGTACAGGTGTACAATAATGAACTATAATGTTTACTTACTACTTACTTAATGTGTATCCTGTCTTTCCTTCAAGGAGCTCAAGGTGGCACGATTCTTCCCCCTTCCATTTTACCCCCAGAATAACCCTATGAAGTAGGTTACATTGGGAGATAGTGACTGGTCCAAGACCACCCAGCAAGCCCCATGGCTGAATTAGGGTTTGAACTTGGATCTTCCTAGCCCTAGTCTGATGCACTAATCACTACACCACACTGGAGTTATGCACCAGTGTGCATAATAGTGCAGTGCATCCAACCCTTATGCAGAGTTATATGTGCATGTCAATGTAGGCGCAATGTCAGTTTATCTGCAATCACATCCAATGAGTGGAAGCCCATGTCATGCAAATGGAAGTCCGCTTGGGCAATGGGACTTTCTCCCTCTCTCCTCCCTCCTGCAGCCCCTCTCTGGAGCAGATTTTGAAGGAGGTGCAGGGGGGGATGGCCCCCTCTCAGTTCCGCTGATGGAAGCAGTTCTATCAGAAGGAAAACATCATTGGATTTCACCCAATCTGTACATGCACGAAAAGTTGCGTTATATGCAGACATCCCTGGTCAGATTGGGGCAAATGTATTTCGGAATCTACCATCAGTCAAAAGAGGCATCTCTAGAAAGTAAGTATCAAGGACACCTCTTTATTATGCAGATAGCTTGTGGCAGAAGAACCTGCACTGTGGTTACCAATCGCTTCCCATAGCAGAGAAGAAAAACAACCTTTCCTCCCTTTAGGAGCACACCAAGGACAGGGTGATAGGTGGAAGAAGGGGGCAACAGCGTTGTGCTAATCGAGCATGCAGCATGCCCCGGCTTGCTTCCTCAAACAAGCTAAGTAACTTGGCCATACTCTGTGCAAATACATCAAAGAGCACAGTGCGCTCGTGGAGAGTCAGAGAACCAGATACTGTGAAATAAACACAGATGTGATTTAAGCTCTCTCTCTCTCACACACACACACACACAAATGTCTCCTCGCTGCTGCTGCTTGTCTTCTGCCTGTGCTACACAGAACAGTTGCGTTAAAGGGTTACTGCTCAGGAGACATTTTAGGAAGGCAGTGTTGCCTGGCACATGCAACGGCACAAGCGAAGGCTTGCACCGTGTGCCGGACTGGGTGCGGAGACAGCTTGTCACTGCCACTCCCTACACCGGGGCTTGCCTCAAACACCCAGCACGTGGCATAAACATGAAGCTGCACTCAGTGCTGCCTGCAGCTGGTCTTCGGGGACTTGCAGGTGATTTGATGCCATGGATGAAGTTAAGTGATTTAAGATAGGTATATTATACAGGTGTTGGGTGTGAATTAATATTAGAAGCTTAGGTCTTCCTAGTTATTGTTATAAGGGCATGAGAGGACTTGTCAAGTACTCACAGGGCTGTCACATACAGAAAAGGGCAAAGGCCTGTTACCTGCTGACCCAGAGGGCAGGCCTAGGTCAAATGGTCTTAAGTTACAGGGGGTCAGATTTTATGGTGGTCACTTGTAAATTGCCAAAACAAGGAAATGCACCAAAAAAAGAGAACAAAAGGGGGGCACATATCTGCATAGTATATGCTAATTTATATGTATAGATGCAAATTTAGAAATAATTATTATAATTGACCTAGAAATACAGTACATCTCACCTTACTGTGGAAGACTGTGACCAGTGGATCTGTGTGCCCACTTGTTCAGTGTGCTGCCCAGGTGCCAACTGTTGATGGGCAAAGGTCCTTGTGGTTCTATATCTTTAAACTGGAATTGGACAGAACAGCCCTTGAAACAGAGGATGCCTTCAAATAGAGGGCAGTCCTGTGGCAGCCCTTCCAATAAAGGACTGTCCTCTGTAAAAGAGGACACCTGATCATCCTATGAGATTTCAGTTGAACATTAGAAGAAATGTCTTGGCAGTAAGAGTGGTTTGAAAATGGAACCAATGCTCTAGTAGGGTCATGGGCTCCCCCACACCAGAGGTTGTCAAGCATTGGACAGCCATCTGTTTGAGATGCTCTAGTTCTGGATTCCCTGCAGTGAGCAGGGGGTTGGACTAGATGGCCTCCAAGACACCTTCCAACTCGATGATTCTATGAAATGGATATATCATTTGAACATACACACCCCAATCTAGAAAGGCAGATGCATGCATAGACATAGCTTCCAAATGCAGATTCCCTCATTTGATTAGAAGCTATGTGTACAGACTGTGTACATTACCATGTATTTGAACACGAGGCAGCCAATGGGATCCTGTTTGTATTTTCCAGCAGGCACATCCCTCCACATTACCACATACCTCCAACAACGCTTCTTGGCTGCAAAAGCACTGATGCGTGTGACTATATGATCTGCACCAGGGCCATACCCACCATTTCCTTCCCTGAGCCTTTGGGATGGAAACCTCTAGCTGAGGATTATTATAGCTGTGCATATGCAGCCTTGTTGTTGCACAATAAGGACCTGTGGATCAGTGCACATTAATTGGTATCCAATTTCACAAAATTGGATACCAATTAATCAGAGGACATTCCTGAGCAAATATTAATTATAAAATATAAGATTCCCATACAGGAACCTGTACTTAACCACAAGAGTCTAGAGCTAGCAGTAATTACTCACCCACCCTGGATAAACAACTTTAGCAGAGAACAAACAAGACATTCAAGAAATAGGAAAACTGCTCAATATTCCAATCCTATACATGTTACTCAAAAGTAAGTTCCAATCAGTTCAGTGTGACTTACTCCCAAATAAGTGAGCAGCCTTACAAAGGGCTCCTACAGTGGCTTGTATTACAATTGTGGAATCTAAAGATTAGTATGTGTGAGAGAATTAAGTAATTCTGTATGCCCCATTTGCATGTAACAGCGTTTTGCATATACACCATGATTTGCTGCGACATGTACCAGGTGCATGCCGCCCCCCATGTTGTTTATACAACCTCCAATCGGGCCAATCAGATGTTGCTATGTAACATCCAAACCCGGACTCTATAGGTTAATTGTAGGTTAGACAAACCACAGTTATCCTAACAACCAATTGTAGGTTAACTGTGGGTTGTTTAGCCACGATTAACCTAAAGTGTCCAAGTTCAGACTTCGTAACCTCTGATCAGCCCACAGCAAATACATGCGAACTTGGTTATTGTTTTGTTTTATTTTATACTTTAAAATCCCCCCCCCCCACCGCAACTTCATACACTGAAGTTCATAACATTACATTACTGGCATGCTGGCATAACTACAGAACATTTATATAAGGTCAGGATAAACCCCAAGGCAGTACCCATTTATGCTAAGTTCTGGGGAGGTAGGCAGAGCCAAGAATGAATATTAAAACTGAAAGATCCATCCAGCGCAAAATCTAAAGAAGACCATGGGTTTGGATCGGGGGGGCAACTTGTGATCTTCCAGATGTTTCCCCTTCCTGTGTTGTTTCCCTGTGTCTGTTTTAGATAATAAGTCCCTTGGGCTAGGGACCTGCCATAAACTGTCCTTTGTAAAGTGCCATGTGCATTAATACTTGATGATGATAATTGCAAACACGTTTTTATTCAGTAATTAAATATCTGTACCCCAGCTCTATCATAAAAGGTATCAAAGGTGGCTAACGAAACCAAATGGTAAAAAACGTAATAAAAGTACAGTAACACAAAGGACTACAAGTATAAGACAAGCCCAGCAGCAGAAAATAATATCAGCCCAACACGTAATGTTTTGTTAGCCCCAGAATCCTTCCAGAAAAGCCAGGGTTTCACCATTTGAAAGAAGGTGCAGAGGGACATCACTCAGTGGCAGAGCTTCTGCTTTGCATGCAGAAGGTCACAGGTTTAATCACAGCACCTCCAGCTAGGGCTAGGAAGGCAAAGAGTGATGGAACGAGGTGGGCCTCCCTAGGGAGCACATCACATGCTGAGGTGCCATAACCAAAAAGCACCCATCTCATGTTCCCACCTGTCAAATTTCAAATGGAGCAGGGCCTCTGATGTTGCTCTGAGAGTATAGGTAGGCAAGAGTGAGGGGCCATTGTTTCAATGGTAGAGCACGTGCTTTGCATGCAGCAGGTCCCAGGTTCAATCCCCAGCATCTCCAGGTAGGGCTAGAAAGGAATCCTGCCTGAAACCCTGGAGAGCTGCTGCCAGTCACTGTCAAAATTACTGGCTTGGTGGACCAATGGTCTAACTCAGTGGGCTGGTTCACACAAACACCGGAGCCCAATGTGGCTCATTTAACCCCCTACTGCCACCCTTGGTTTGTTGTGTTGTCTGAACCCAGGCTGCAGGGGTTGTTTGAGGAATGAACAACCCTCAAATAGCCCCACAACAGACCCTGGATTGAGGGTTGTTTAACTCTCTTTAACTCTCAACCCCTGCTGCCTGGGTTTGTACTACACAACAAGCCACAGCCAGGTTCTGAATAGGCAGCCTGGCACCCATGGGTGCTGTGGCTCATTGTGGCTTAAAAGCTCACACACAGTGGGTTGTGATTATCATGCGAACCAGGTCAGTTTGAGGCAGCTTGCTATGTTCCTGATCCTGAAAGTATCCTAGCTCCCAGCCATTTTGGATTTTACAAGCAAGAACTAGTTATTTGAATTGGAGAGGAAAATGAATGGTAATAGGGTGACCACTTACACATAGCCAAAAAAGAGGACAAAGAGGATGCCAATTTGCATAATATTTGCATATGCAAATATATATGTACAGGTGCAAATTTAGAAAAAATAACTATTATTTAAATAAGAATATAAGACATCTCACCATGGTGATAGAAGACTGACTGGGTGACTTGTGTGCCTGCCTGCTCAGTCTGAGCCATTCAAAGTTTCCCAACACTTTTCAAGGCAAGTAACCACTTCGTGTAATTCTTTGGTGAGTTGCTCTCTTAGCAAATCTTATCCCCACAGGATGAGATGTAGATCAAAGGGAATGCCTAGCTGTGTGGAGTATTGCTAGTTTTATTTCCTTGCTATCAAAAGCAGGGAATCAAAGTTGATAAGGGCACAATCCTAGGCATGTAGACAGAAACAAACACTCCCAGCATGAACCAGCCAGCCATGCTGGCGGGGGAATGCTGGGAGTTGTGGAACTGTTTTCTGCCTAAACATGCCTAAAATTGCACCTGGGGAGAGCGATCCTATGGCCCCTAGACAGGGTCTGGGGGACGGCATAGAATAGTTCAGTGCTCCGACGTTGGAGCCAGGAATCTGAGCTCCCCGCCCCCACCCCCTACCCTTGCAGCTGGTGTGGAGAGAATCATGCCAGCAACCTCGGAGAGGAGAGAAAGGGGGGGCATGCCAATGGGTGGGGAGGGGACTGAGGAGACCACCTTTCTCCGTATCTCCAGGCCTCCCCAGCCTCCTTCCCTCCTGCTCTAATATGCCCCCAGCTAGACAGGCAAAAAAGCCCAGCTAGCTGAAATACAGAGCAGCAGGGGCACAGATGCAGATCACCTCTGCCACTCCTCCTGCTCTGCATTGGATGGCCGTAAGCCTCCAAATTTGGAGGCTTACAGCCATCGCCTTTGGACTGCACCCTAAGATTCTTTTTACAAGTGTGCTGTAGTACTGGAGAGTGAGCATGAAATATTCCAAAAATGCCTTCTGTGTTCAAAAAAGGGAAACATTTGAGAAACGGTGGTGGTTTTCCCAACCAGATAATACACACAAAATGTTTTGTATGCTTGAAATGTTAAGTACTGTTATCACTCCTATGGACTGGGGGTGAGGAGGATTAAGTAGCACTGGGGATCGTTCTTGTTACAGAACTCAGTGACTATTTTCCTGCAACCACTGCGATGATGAGGAAATACTTGGCCTCTAGTTAGGCTACTATAATGTGCTTGTACATGAGATTACCCTAGGAGATGGTCTGGACTCTGGACAATTCATCTGGTTCAAAATGTCCCCTGACTATCGACAGGTATAAGCTGGTGTAGTCATTTTGTGCCTATTTTAAATTAAAATAACCTAATTGGTTTCCATGTTGTCTGTTTCTGGTCCAAATTAATTTGAGTTTGGGGTTGTTGTTGTTTTTACCTTTAAAGGCCTAAACAGTCTGGGTCCAGAATATACCAGGGAGTGCCTGTTCCCCCAAGATATAAAATCAACCCACTAAGTCCTGCTTCAGGCACCATCTTTTCTGTGTGCCAAATGATAATCACCTACTTGGAACAGGGCTTCCTTGATGGCCTTGGAGCTGTAGGATGCTGTCCACGTACCTCCCTTACTTGTCTCCTCAGAAACAAGTACAGTTTTTTTCTGTTCCTCTGAGCCTTTGGTGACGTGCTCCTGAATTGTTACCTGCTTCTGTTTCTTATTCGTTAAATGTAAATTTTATGATATTGTAATTGTTTTAACTTTCTATATAACTCCTTTGAGAACTCTTATGTGGAAAAGGGGTCACCCCATGAAGTTGATTGGTGGGAGATTCAGGACAGATAAAAGGATGAACTTCTTCACGCAGCGCATAGTTAAACTTTGGAATTCGCTACCACAAGATGTAGTGGTGGCCACCAATTTGGATGGCTTTAAAAGGAGATTGGACAAGTTCCTGGAGGAGAAGACTATCAGTGGCTACTAGTCCTGATGGCTATATGCTACCTCCAGTTTCAGAGGCAGTATGCCTATGTACATCAGGTGCTGGGGAACATGGGCGGGAGGAAGCTGTTGCAGTGTCCTAACTAAAGTGCACCTAATTCTGTTGGGCTGTGGCCAAATGCACCTAGTGGCACAAATGGAATTCTGAGTATGCAGGTGTCTGATTTGCATGCAGATATGAATGTAAGTCCTTCTGATGTTTTGATTTTAATCATGGGAATGACTTGTGGGTTTAGCCTGACAACTGTAGCATTGCAAGTAGTTCTTTTTCTCCTATCCCAAAAGGTGGGTGGTGACTTGTATTAGGTACTCACAGATGTATGCATCCTTAGCTTCCCACTCCTTTGCTGAAAATGATCTTGCTCAGTTGTCAACAGACAACTGAACAGCACACAGATTATTGACTGAGCACTGAGTTTTACTAGTAAGACAATGTGAGAGACAGCGGAGGCATATACCCAGTTAACAGCACAGCTACAGATGAGGGCAGAAGTGGAAATATTTAGCTGAAAATATATATTTTAATACTCTGTTGTTAGTCTTTCAGTCTTGCATGTGCGTGCGTGCGTGTGTATCTCAACCTCCCAAGGTCAACTTGAAATGCCACAAAAACGGAAGAAAACTCAAAATGCTGACCCTACTCTTTTGAAAAGGGAGGGTTATTGTTTATTAGTCAGAATCATGTCAGTACAGGCTGGCCGAATTACCGGCATTAGCTTGCCACCCAAGTCAAAGAGCTTGTGAGAGGAGTGACGTGAAGTGAGTCACTGTATTTCATCCATGAAGGGAAGAATGGCATTGTGGTGAACACGCAGGATCAATATGGCTTCAATCCTGCCTTAGCCACAGCTTCTTGCCTGTGTGATCTTGGGCATGTTGCATCCAGTACAACCACAGCTGTATTCTTTCATGAGACTGACTTAGAATACAGGGGCGGAGAATACATGTGCAAATATACTCTTTCATTTGAGGATGATTTGGTAAGTCAAGTACTGATAAGCAAAGGACTGGCTTGAAGGATCACTCCAAAAGTCCATATAGTCCAGCACTTTCTCTCTCTCTTTCTCTCTCATAGCATCCAGCAAGATGCCTCTGGGAAGCTCACAAGCAGGGGTAGGCAACCTGGTGCCCTCCAAATGTTTTGGATGACAACTCCCATCAGCCCCAGCTAGCATGGCCAATGTAAGTGATTATGGGAGTTGTAGTAGCAGTTGTTGTTATTATTATTAATTAAATTTCTTAATCGCCCATCTGGCTGGTTACCCAGCCACTCCGGGTGATGTACAATAGTACAAACAATATAAAACAGTAAAATTACTGCCAGCATGAGCCAGCTTGATGTAGTGATTCAGGTATTGGACTGGAAGCTGGGAGATCCGGGTTCTAGTCCCCACTCAGCCATGGAAGCTCACTGGGTGACTTTGGGCCAGTCACAGATTCTCAGCCCAACCTACCTCACAGGGTTGTTGATGTGAGGATAAAATGGAGAGGAGGAGGATAATGTATGCTGCCTTGGGTCCTTGGAGGAAAAAAGGCAGGATAGAAATGCAATAAACAAATAAATAAAATTAAACATTAAAACATCATATTCTAAAATACCCTTGTTCGTTGTTCAGTCGTTAAGTCATGTCCAACTCTTTGTGACCCCATGGACCATAGCATGCCAGCCCTTCCTGTCCTCCGCTCTCTCCCAGAGTGTGCTCAAGTTCATATTCATTGCATCGGTGATGCTATCTAGCCATCTCAGCCCCTGCCATCCCCTTCTCCTTTTGCCTTCAATCTTTCCCAGCATCAGGGTCTTTTCCAGGGAGTTTTCTCTTCGCATTAGGTGGCCAAAATATTTGAGCTTCAGCTTCAGTATGTGTCCTTCCAATGAGCACTCAGGGTTGATTTCCTTTAGGATTGACTGATTTGACCTCCTTGCAGTCCAGGGGACTCGTAAGAGTCTTCTCCAGCACCACAGTTCGAAAGCATCCATTCTTCAGCGCTCAGCCTTCCTTATAGTCCAGCTCTCACAGCCATATGTTACTACTGGGAAAACCATAGCTTTGATTATACATCCAAATGCCTGCCTGAACAACCAAGTTTTCAATGCATGGCAGAAGCTCATTAAAGAGGGGCATGGTGGAGTTCCCTAGGGAGGGAGTTTCACAGAGTGGGGGCCACCACAGTGAAGGCCCTCTCCCTCGTCCTCACCAGTCTAGCTGTCCTGGCTGTTGGGACAGAGAAACGGCCATTTGAGGCTGATCTTGCTGAGCGGCCTGTCTGGTGTTGCTGGAGGCGCTCCTTGAGATAGGCTGGGCCAGAACCGTATAGGGTTTTAAAGGTCAAAACCAACACCTTGAATTTGGCCCAGAAAACAACTGGTAGCCACTGCAACTCCTTCAGCAGTCCAAAACCTCTGGAGGGCACCAGGCTGCTTACCCTGCAACAAGCTTTTTGCCCCTATCATCTGAGAATCAGATGCTCTGAACAAGGAGGATCAATTTTGGCTGATATCCATGATCATGATTTATACATGCCTTGACCCATCACCTCACTGCTTTGCCGCACTGGTCTTATACGAGCTTCAGTAAGCCAGAAGTGGGTGGCCCAAGCCAGCAAGGAACAGCCACATGCAGATTCTCTTGCTAGATCAGGTGCTGCACTCAGATGCAAATGTGCATCTGGATACGCATCTGCATTACAATAAGCATTCAAAATAAAGCGCATTCCCCCATTCACACGACAAATGTGCGCTGCCAATTGTTTCACAATGCAGGTAGGAACGCTCCTCATGAACCACTGTAAATGGTGTAAATGTGGGAGTATCCATGTGTTGCAGCTCTTCTGTTCTATCCAAGAGAACCAGAAACATTTTTTCTAATATAGAAACATTGGCCAAAAACATTATTCTATGAGCTGGGACTTAGGAGTAAATACTTAAAACAACTGTGGGACTGAAGGTCAAATATACAGAGAATAATTTAATTCAGGCTTCTGCTGGCTTACAACTAATATAGTCCTTGTACTCAGAGGGGCTGACTGCTCAGTGGAATGGGAATTGTATGCCCCAGCAGAGGTTGTTGGACTACAACTCTCATCATCTCTCACTATTGGCTTTGCTGGCTGCAGTCCAACAACATGTAGAAGGCCACACGTTCCCCATTCCCGCACATTCAAAGGACAGGGCTGCACAGTTATAGTTATCTTATGTCACCTATTGTAGAATATAAGAGCCCGCAGCAGCCAACTCTCGACAGATCACATCATTTAGCTGAGCATTCACTCCAAGCTAGCCGGCAGCAGGAAATGGGATTGTCTAAAGTGGGATTCCCCTTCATGGATCACTGCCTTGTTGTGGTGAAGGAGCTTGCGTAACTCAGTGAAGCCATAAGCTATGCCGTGCAGGGCCACCCAAGACGGACAGGTCATGGCAGAGAGTTCTGACAAAATGTTGTCCACTGGAGAAGGAAATGGCAACCCACTCCAGTATTCCTGCCAAGAAAACCCCATGGAACGTATCACAAGGCTAAAAGAGATGATGCCGGAAGATGAGCCCCTCAGGTCGGAAGGTGTCCAATATACTACTGGGGAAGAGCAGAGGGAATTTCCAAGTAGTGCCAGAAAGAGTGAAGCAGCTGGGCTGGGCGAAAGGACACTCAGCTGTGGATGTGTCTGGTGGTAAAAAGAAAATCCGATGATGTAAAGAACAATATTGTTTAGGAACCTGGAATGTAAGATCAATGAATCAAGGTAAGCTGGAGGTGGTCAAACATGAGATGGCAAGATTGAACATCAACATCTTGGGAATCAGCGAACTAAAATGGACAGGCATGGGCGAATTTAATTCAGGTGACCATCATATCTACTACTGTGGGCAAGAATCCCTTAGAAGAAACGGAGTAGCACTCATAGTCAACAAAAGGGTGGGAAAAGCAGTACTGGGGTACAATCTTAAAAATGATAGAATGATCTCAGTACGAATCCAAGGCAAACCATTCAGCATCACAGTAATTCAAGTCTATGCCCCAACCACTGAGGCTGAAGAAGCTGAGGTTGATCGGTTCTTTGAAGACCTACAACACCTTCTAGAACTAACACCAAAAAAAGATGTCCTCTTCATCATAGGGGATTGGAATGCTAAAGTAAGAAGTCCAGAAATCACCAGAATAACAGGCAAGCATGGCCTTGGTGTACAAAATGAAGCAGGACAAAGGCTAATCGAGTTTTGCCAAGAGAACACGCTGATCATAGCAAACACTCTTTTCCATTAGCACAAGAGGCGACTCTACACATGGACATCACCAAATGGTCAATATCAAAATCAGATTGATTATGTCCTTTGCAGCCAAAGATGGAGAAGCTCCATACAGTCAGTCAAAACAAGACCTGGAGCTGACTGTGGCTCAGATCATGAGCTTCTTCTTGCAAAATTTCAGCTGAAATTGAAAAATGTGGGGAAAACCACTAAACCATTCAGGTATGACCTAAATCATATCCCTGATGAATACACAGTGGAGGTGAGAAATAGATTTAAGGGATTAGACCTGATAGAGTGCCTGAGGAACTATGAATGGAGGTCCGTAACATTGTTCAGGAGGCAGCAACTAAACCCATCCCAAAGAAAAAGAAATGCAAGAAAGCAAAGTGGCTGTCTGATGAGGCTTTACAAGTAGCTGAGGAAAGAAGGGAAGCGAAAAGCAAGGGAGAAAGGGGAAGATATACCCAACTGAATGCAGAGTTCCAGAGAATAGCAAGGAGAGACAAGAAGGCCTTCTTAAATGAACAATGCAAAGAAATCAAGGAAAACAACAGAATGGGAAAGACTAGAGATCTCTTCAAGAAAATTGGAGATCTCAAGGGAACGTTTTGTGCAAAGACAGGCATGATAAAGGACAAAGAAGGCAGGGACCTAACAGAAGCAGATGAGATTAAGAAGAGGTGGAAAGAATACACATAGGAACTATACAGGAAAGATCTGAATGTCTCTGATAGCCATGATAGTGTGGTCACTGAACTTGAGCCGGACATCCTAGAGAGTGAAGTGGGCCTTAGGAAGCATTAGTAACAACAAAGCTAGCAGAGATGACAGTATTCCAGCTGAGCTATTTAAAATCCTAAAAGCTGATGCTGTTAAAGTGTTGCACTCAATATGCCAACAAATTTGGAACACTCAACAGTGGCCACAAGACTGGAAAAGGTCAGTTTACATTCCAATTCCAAAGAAGGGCAACGCCAAGGAGTGTTCAAACTACCGTACAATTGCACTCATTTCACATGCCAGCAAGGTGATGCTCAAAATCCTACAAGCTAGGCTTCAGCAACATGTGAACCGAGAACTACCGGAAGTACAAGCTGGGTTTAGAAGAGGCAGAGGAACTAGAGATCAAATCTCCAACTTTCGCTGGATCATGGAGAAAGCAAGAGAATTCCAGAAAAACTTCTATTTCTGCTTCTTTGACTACGCTAAAGCCTTTGATTGTGTGGATCACAACAAACTGTGGCAAATTCTGAAAGAGATGGGAGTACCAGACCACCTTACCTGTCTCCCGAGAAACCTGTACGAGGGTCAAGAAGCAACAGTAAGAACCAGACATGGAACAACCGATTGGTTCAAAATTGGGAAAGGAGTACGACAAGGCTGCATATTGTCACCCTGCTTATTTAACTTATATGCAGAGTACATCATGAGAAATGCCGGGTTGGATGAATCACAGGTCGGAATTAAGATTGCTGGGAGAATTATCAACAACCTCCGATACGCAGATGATACCACCCTAATGGCAGAAAGCGAAGAGGATCTAAAGAGCCTCTTGTTGAGGGTGAAAGAGGAGAGTGCAAAAGCTGGTTTGAAACTCAACATTAAAAAAAAGAAGATCATGGCATCTGGCCCCATCACTTCCTGGCATATGGAAGGGGAAGAAATGAAAGCAGTGACAGATTTTATTTTCTTGGGCTCCAAGATCACCGCAGACGGTGACTGTAGCCATGAAATTAAAAGACGCTTGCTCCTTGGGAGGAAAGCTATGGCAAACCTAGACAGCATAGTAAGAAGCAGAGACATCACCTTGCCGACAAAGGTCCGTATAATCAAAGCTATGGTTTTCCCAGTAGTAATGTATGGCTGTGAGAGCTGGACTATAAGGAAGGCTGAGTGCCGAAGAATCGATGCTTTCGAACTGTGGTGCTGGAGAAGACTCTTACGAGTGCCCTGGACTGCAAGGAGGTCAAATCAGTCCATCCTAAAGGAAATCAACCCTGAGTGCTCATTGGAAGGACACATACTGAAGCTGAAGCTCAAATATTTTGACCACCTAATGCGAAGAGAAAACTCTCTGGAAAAGACCCTGATGCTGGGAGAGACTGAAGGCAAAAGGAGAAGGGGACGGCAGAGGATGAGATGGCTACATAGCATCACTGATGCAATGAATATGGACTTGAGCACGCTCCGGGAGAGAGCGCAGGACAGGAAGGGCTGGCATGCTATGGTCCATGGGGTCACGAAGAGTCGGACACGACTGAATGACTGAACAACAACAAAGTGGGATTGAAATGGTGCATGCATGAGACCTTTTAAACAGGGATGTATTTAAGCCATACTAAAAACAATGTCTCATGAGCCAACAACACTTAAGAGCGAGTGAACAGCATTAGAGGGATACGCAGGAGCATGTGATGGCAGGGCTGTGGCTTTGATGGACACAAGCACCACCCCTCCAGTCCAGCAGTGAAATAAGTCAGCCTTCCAAATGGTGCTCGGACCTTTGCATTGCAAGGTGTGGCTCGTCTGGTAGGGCCATCTTGGGCAGAACACCAAATTAACTCCCTGCTGCTGGAGAAGCCTCTTGGGCTGGTGCACCTTGGGTGCTCCGGGACCAGGCCTATAATTTAGGGCATGACTAAAGAGTAGTCCAGCCCAGTGCAAATATGTACAGGGTCAGTCTGCAGACTTTTTGCTGCTTGTCTCTTGCCAACACCGCTGCTGTCACATTTGCAGGCAGAGCCTCTGTTCGGGCAGCAGCAAGTTCTTAAACAAAGAACGCCAAAGAAAGAAAGAAAGAAAGAAAGAAAGAAAGAAAGAAAGAAAGAAAGAAAGAAAGAAAGAAAGAGGCAGGTTTTTATTTCTATTTTAAGGCAATGCCCAGGTTGTACTTACCACTGCTGCCAAAGCTTGAGCCAGTGCCATTGGTTATGTAAGACACTGTACAGGACAAAGAAATGACATTAGATGGATGAAACTGGGGGAGTGGTCAGGGACAGGTCATGAGCAGTGTGGGTGGAAGTATCAAATGGAAAAACCAAGGCTAGGGTGGTTCAGGAAAATCTTGACTGAAGTCATGGATCTTGAGAAGTGATTTGGAGAAGGAGGGAGCCTGATGAAGAGAGGACAGTAGCCATTCCAAGTGCAGCATGATGGAGAACACAAATACGGGTATGGAAGAGGAGACAAAGGGAGTTAGACCAGCAAGAGTAGGAGAATTTTTTAGAGTAAGGAAGGCATGCAAAACCTCTGGCCTGTATGCCAAATCCATCCCTTCTGGGGTCCCAAAATGGCCTTCCAGGGTTCCTCAGATGGCCATACCCTTTCACCTGGCCTCGCCCATTTCCCCCTGACATTCAGGGCTTCTTCACACAGAGCTTTTATGCTGCTATGGAGATTGCTCCCTCATGGAAGTTTAGTAGATGTCCTGAACCTCCAGGGCAACTCCTGCACTAAATAACCTTTATTCCATTGTTTAAAAATCAGAGATAATGTGCTATCAAATTACCCCACTTGTGTTCTGCTTGAGTTCCCTCCATGGAAAAGGAGAGGCAGTAAGAAGAAGAGATAGTCAATGAAACATGTGGTAGACTCAGATAAGGGAGAAAGGGGAGGGGGGAAAGGAAGCACATGTAAAGGGAGTCCTTTGTGGCCCTGCATTTAAAACGGAAATAGAAAGCCCCCTTTTAAATGCAGGATTTTAGGCTGGGGTAGAGATGCTCTCAGTCATTTGGTGGTTTTCTGGCTTTTGTGCATTTTTCCTAGTCTAAAAGACTGCTTCTCCTAGGGCTTAGTTACTGGCAGTAAGAACTGTAAGCTAAAATATACTGATATTTTGGGGGATTTTGTCCCTGCCCCTTTTGCCTTTGGCCCCACCCACCACTGGAATGCAGTCCCCAAGAGCTTCTTTGAAATGAAAATCCCCTCCCCCCAGCTGAAAGAGGGTCAACACCCCTGGAGTAATGAATAGCACTTTAAAGTTTATACACAATCTATATGATGAAATTGCTAGAATGTCTGAAATGACTGTGGGCAAACCAGTTTCAAGCCCATAAATGGCTACAGGGTTTCCAATAGATGGGGCAAATTGTCTGGCCTGCTCCTGTGCCTTAACTGCATCTGGTTGAGCAAAAATATGCAGGTGAAGCCGTTCAAGGCATGGAGATAAACATCACCACCAGTCAATTGTCCACACATCCAGCTGCAGTTAAAGGCACAGTTACAGAGGCTGGTTGAAACGTTGGCTGCTCTACTCAGCTGTAAAGCTGCTCAGTGGCCTTGAGACACTGTCTCCTCCTAGCTTAATCTGCTTCAAGGGGTGATGGGAGGCCAAAAAGCCACTTTTACACTCCTTGAAGGAAGGGCAGGATAGAAGTAAATCATCTTCATAATTATAATGTGTACCAAGAAGGCAGGGGTTTTAGGAGAAGGATAATATAATCACAGCAGTGCAGAAAGGAGTTTAGCAGAGACATTCTGAAACGACTAGTGAAGCAGTGGATAGGTTTAAGGCTTGTGGGATTTATTTTGTTTTTCACGAGAACCCTGTAATCCATCAATTGGAGCCAGGTGCAAAATAGTGTCCTAGGAAGACTGACATAATATTGAAGAACAAGGTGCCTCTGAGGACATGCTCAGCCCAGGAATTTGTTTTCAGTACCAGAACAGCAACTTGCACATAAATCTTTTCATATGCAAATCTCCGGTCCCCCTCCCCCCATTTCGTGATTTCAGCAGATTCATTTAGGAGGAGGAAAGGATGGAAAGGATGTTAAACCACTGGGGAGTTGGAAACTGTTGCTGATCTACTGCAAATTATACCTGTTGATTCCAATTCTACCTTCTCCCCACCCCTCTGGATTAGCAAAGGAAGATATGGTAGGATGGAAGGCCACCAAGGAGGAGACTGGAGCAATCTAGATGTGATTAGGGGATGGATTAGAAGTTGGTACATAAAGGTGGACCTTGGAGATGGTAAAATAATGGGGGTATGAGAAGATTGTACAATTCTAGGATTAGGGAAGAAAAGATTATGGAAGATTGCATACCTTTCCCCTCGTGCAACATTGAGTAATTTCCTCCTCTTACCTTTTCTTTCTCCTTCCTCTTCCTTTATGCGTTCAATCAGATTATGAATCTGCAGGCAGGAGAAACATATGGGGATTTTTTCAAGCCCTCATATGGCACCTAGCATTATTAAGTGCCTGAGAAATCAAGACAAGAAGAATACTTCAAAGACAGAAGAGGGGACAGCATCTTCAAAAGTACTAGAGAACTGTTGGAGAAGAGAGTGTGAAAAAAACAGCCAGTTTATTTCCACAGTTAGTTAGCAAGGATGAAGGTGTGGGATCTTGTCCACCTGCTCATAGACAGTTTTCACTTTTAAAAAAAAGCACTTAAAGCTCACAGAGAAATTTACAACTATATTAATAAACTTCAAATTAAAGACAGGCAATATGGAACAGCTGAAAATGTCCTGGTGAAAGTTTTGATTCAATCTATACTCTTATCATAGTTCTATTCTCTTTCTTAATATGATTACCATTGTATTTCAAAAACATCCTCAATGACTCTCTATGTACAAACACTTTCTTCACCAGTTTCCTTGGAAGCAATGGAATCTTCCACTACTGTTATGTGAGCAAACAACGATGTTCAGACTCAAGAGCTGTCAACCCACAACTTCTATTGTGTGCTTGATAAATCAGTAACTGGATGTGCAACATAAGGGAATATAGCACCATTGAAAATCAGGACCAAATGGAAATATACTTCTTCATAACAAAATACTTCCCAAACTGCTTAGTGAAGTTGATGGTCAGGTTATGTTAACCTGGAGGCTATTTTTTGGATTTGGATTTTCCTTTGATTGTGTTCAATTACTTTGTAGATATTAAGACTGAAATTGTTTTTTAAACTGCAGTTCAAAATTGGGAAAGGAGTACGACAAGGCTGCATATTGTCACCCTGCTTATTTAACTTATATGCAGAGTACATCATGAGAAATGCCGGGTTGGATGAATCACAGGTCGGAATTAAGATTGCCGGGAGAATTATCAACAACCTCCGATATGCAGACGATACCACCCTCATGGCAGAAAGCGAAGAGGATCTAAAGAGCCTCTTGTTGAGGGTGAAAGAGGAGAGTGCAAAAGCTGGTTTGAAACTCAACATTAAAAAAACTAAGATCATGTCATCTGGCCCTATCACTTCCTGGCATATAGAAGGGGAAGAAATGGAAGCAGTGACAGATTTTACTTTCTTGGGCTCCAAGATCACCGCAGACGGTGACTGTAGCCATGAAATTAAAAGACGCTTGCTCCTTGGGAGGAAAGCTATGGCAAACCTAGACAGCATAGTAAGAAGCAGAGACATCACCTTGCCGACAAAGGTCCGTCTAATCAAAGCTATGGTTTTCCCAGTAGTAATGTATGGCTGTGAGAGCTGGACTATAAGGAAGGCTGAGCGCCGAAGAATTGATGCTTTCGAACTGTGGTGCTGGAGAAGACTCTTACGAGTGCCCTGGACTGCAAGGAGGTCAAATCAGTCCATCCTAAAGGAAATCAACCCTGAGTGCTCATTGGAAGGACAGATAATGAAGCTGAAGCTCCAATATTTTGGCCACCTAATGCGAAGAGAAAACTCCCTGGAAAAGACCCTGATGCTGGGAAAGACTGAAGGCAAAAGGAGAAGGGGACGGCAGAGGATGAGATGGCTAGATAGCATCACGGATGCAATGAATATGAACTTGAGCACGCTCCGGGAGACAGCGCGGGACAGGAAGGCCTGGCGTGCTATGGTCCATGGGGTCACGAAGAGTCGGACACGACTGAACGACTGAACAACAACAACAACAACAATAGAAGATATTTAAGTCTTCCCTGAATGGCTGGGTGTCTCCATCATTCAGATAAGAGCAAATTATGTCACCTGTTGCATTTGGTACTTTTTAGTTTGTATGCTAAACATTTCCACCACTACTGTTTGATTAATATGCTGTATTTTTATTACTCTTTTTGACATGCAGGCATGCATCCATTTCTTTCTGAGTCTGGCCACTTTGGCAGTGCCAGAAAATGGCACCAAAATTATTTTAATAAAAATGTCTTAAGAATAAAATCTGTAAAAGCAACCAAAGTCTTATTTGCACTGAAATGAAGGATACATAAAAGAAAATGGGACTTACTCCAAGGTAAGTGTGTATAAGATTACATCAATCCCATTGAATTCAGTAGGACATATTTCTAAGTAAGCATGGCTAGAATGGTGTGGTATGAATTATTGAGTCACTTGGCTATCCTTCAGTTATGGACACTTAGTATTGTACATTTACTCAGTCAGACCTGGTTGTGGTCATACATGCATTAGTTTCATTGCCTGGCCAAAATTACATATGCATTAGTTATACTGCAATTGGATTACTGTAATATGCTTTATGTGGGACTGTCCTTGTAAACCACCCAGAAACCTCAGCTGGGGCAGAATCCTGCTGCCAAGTTTTTGACCAGGGCCTAGTGGTTGGATCATGTGACCCCTTTATTATACCAGTTGCACTGGGTAGGGTTAGTTTCCAAGTACAATTTGAGGTGCTGGTTGTTACTTTTAAAGCCCTTAACCAGGGGTGGATGAGCTGCAGCCTAATTTAATGCAGGCCTTGGCTTAATTTCATGCTGGTGGCAAGGAAAGAAAAACAAAACAAAACAAGGGAAAGGGGGTGACAGAAAGGCAAAGAGAAAAGGGGTTACCCACCCACTTTAGGCGCTAGCCCATGCAGCCCTCAACAGATTATCCAGAAGGCATGTGTGTCTTCTTTTACAGAGGACAGTCTTCTATTTGAGGGGCTGCCACAGAACAATCCCCAGTTTTGAAGATGTCCTCTATTTGAAGGGCTTTCCAGTCCAAGTCTGGAAGTCAGTCGAAAGACAAAGACCCATCAAAAGGAAGAGCTGGGCCTCGCAGTTGCCCATCCATAGCACCTGGACAGCAGAATGAGCAAGGCACACAGGTCACATGGTCACAGCCATCCACACTAGGGTGAGATGCATTGTATTGCCATTTACAATACAGTAATTATTTCTAAATGTGCATTTCAATAGAGATTAGCATATGTAAATTTTATGCAAATCATAAACATCCTCTTTCAACCTATTTTTTGGTGATTCATAAGTGACCACCCCACCCTCCACAGAAAAAAGATTCCCCAACTCTGCCCTGATTATCTTAGAACCAAGCTACTTGAGGGACTGTCTCCTCCCACGTCAATCTGTATAACTTCTAAGATCACCTGACTCAAGCCTTTTGAGGTACAGTTAGCGGCAACATGCAAGGGGTACTTTTCTGTGGCAGTCCCCCATATGTGTAACTCCCTGCACCAAGAACTTAGATCATCCTCTCCTTTACTGGTGTTCTGCTGGCATTTAAACACTTTTCTCTTCCAGCAACCTTATAACTCTATTGCTGTTTGAATTATCTGTTGGCTCCTTGAGGTTTTTTTTAAATGCTGCTTTTAGCTTAGATTCTGTTACTTATTATATGGGTTTAAAGATGTGATTTGTTGTTATTTTTAATTTTGGTGTTGGTTGGATTTTTTTAGGAGGCAGGTCTAAGAAACTAATCAATCACCTGTAGATCACTTAATTATTAGATTCCATTCCTTCCTTTTTTGTTGTTTAGAAACTTACCTTAAATTGCATACCCATCTAAGCTGTTCCTCCTGCTTTCCTACCCCATTAAATAAATCATATTTCTTTTGTGTTTTTCTATTCTGTTAAGTTGTCCACTGGTTCTTCCTCTAAATTCCTCTTGGGAAACATAGGTGTTGGCGACCTGGAGACACTACACACTATTTTGAGACCCTGGCATTCTTTCTCCTCATCCTTCCAACTACTGTTTGATCCCAGGTCCCACAGTTCTAGCTACAAAAAGGGGTTGCTTGAAGGAAAAGTGCAGTTAGTTACATATGTTTATTTAGAATTCAAACATCCTGATCCCATAGATTAGAGGAGAGCAACTGTCACAATGCATGAACGTAACATGTATTGATGACAAGAATTCATTGTATTTCATAGGGGTGCTATTTGTTATAATCAGTGTGTGCTAAGCACAAAGTAATTAGTTCTGTATATGCTATGAGTTAGCCTGAAGTGCAGAACGTGTTCTTGAAACTGGGACAAGGAAGCTTACTATAGGTGGGTGGGTGGGTTAGTTCTTAGGAAGCCCTTAACTCAGAAAGAGATGGACCTATAAATGGGTGCTTCTGAGCTAGCAATAAGTCTGACTGGGATAAAGAGAGAGCCTCCTGGGGTTAAGGACAGGATCTATGTGTAAGTCTGAAGCTCCTGTTTGAGTCAAGCTGCATGGGTGTTTGTTTAAGGACCTGAGCTAATGTTAGGTAGAATGCTATAGTGAGATTTTGATCTGGTTGAGCAGAGAGATCGTGGGAGAATGAGAAGCCTACCAAACATGATTACCTAAGCTCTGCCAGCCATGCCTGCCAGATAGATAGCTATAAGATCTGAATCCGCACTACTAAATTTGCCTCCGAAATTTGGCAGCACACAGGCAGCAGCTATTTTGGTGGGTTCCAGGGTTGGCCCCTGGACCCCAGACTATTTAGTAATTTTGTATGATATATTCTTTATTTAGTGATGGGGAGGACAAGAAATGGGTATATGGGGTGCTAAAGCCCCGTTTCCCTCCCTCTACTCCAGCATCTATCTGGCATTGACCACACACTTCAAAATTACCTTCAAAACCCTAAGTACCAAGAACATACACATAGAAAAGTTGAGGTTCTTGGGACAGCAAGTTACATGCACAGTACTAAATTCCATCCCCAGTACCACATTTTGTGCTTCTGCAAGATGACCACAGAATGGCAGCACACCATTTCTATCCTCCGGTTCTGCCCGGCAACATTCCTGTTATTTCAAGCCTCTGCTTCACTGTGTCGCAACAGATTATACTAAATAGTTGAATTGCTGCCATGGGACAGCAAGTTAGGATCTGTTGCATGCTCCATTATCTGCTCAAGCAGCTTTCTATATTATTATAGGCTTATTATTATACTAGTGGTGTTTTTTACCCTCTCTCAGTTCTGCGTAGTTACATTAAAACCTAAGGGCTGATTGAGGAAACTTTGTATACACAAACCAATGGAATAATACTGAGTTGCATTGCAACAGATTTTATCCCCTGAAAATTAAGGATATATCGATCCCCGCCTTCATGTACACCAGCCTCCCCAGCTGGCGCTTTCCAGCTGTGCTGGACTGCAACTCCCATTGCCTGGCTGGGAGTGGTAGGAGTTACAGTGTAAGCTGATGCTTCTGATGGGCGCCAGGTTGGGGGTGGATGATTGGCTGCTGATGACAAGATCCTCAGATCAAATACTGAAGTAAGCTTGTGACGTCTCCTTTGTAAGTTCTCTTCCCTTTGTGCTCTGAATCAGCTGAATAAACTGATCTGAAAACTAAAACAGTGGGCTGGGCACATTTTTAAAAATTACATTTAGATCCCACCTTTAATCCAGGGAGCTCAAGGCAATATATATGGTTCCCCCACCCCCTGCTCCCTTTTATCTGCACACAATCTGTTGGACAGTTCACAAACCAAACTTCAATCCCAAGGGGTTTCTTCCTTTTCTTTCAGAGGTCTAGATGTATTCAATGGGCAAGGCTAATAGCAAGTTATACTTCAGAGGGAGGAATATATTGCAAATAGTTAAGAATTCGTGAGCTGGGTTTTCAGAAACCCCCAACACTGGACAGATTGAGGTTGGGTCTGGTTCCAGCTGCATATAAGTCTTTGTCTTCTTCTATCGGAGCGCCCTCTAGCCTGCTACTCCAGCAGAAGACTTGAAAAGGACTTGCCAGCCATCAGAGCCTCCTGCCTTAACACCATAATACATAAATAGATTTAAAGCTTGTACCATAGATGTGACAAGTCCAACGGGAGCAATACTCCGTCATCCTATGCTAACAGAAGAGTAGTGCTAAACTATCATCTTTAGCTTGCTTCCAAAGAACTCTAATCTTGCCTGGCCTTGGATATGAAGCAGGGTGTTCAGCTCCCATCTCCAACACTGCCTAATGAATCAATGGTGTCTTGGAAGCGCTCCATGCATCTTTTGCAAAAGATGGCAAATGCAAATATATACAAAAGCCCTTCTTGATGATATATTCAAGTAGCCTTTCCAATGAAGAACATGAGTTGATTTTGTTACAAGATTTTGACTAACCCTTGCTCGTGTCCAGTATGGCTTCCAGTACGTTTAGGGAGTATCTGCACTAGCTCATGTCTTCAGCACCCGTCACTGTTGGGTGGACCCCAGTCCATGCTCCTAATTAACCCTCCACTTCCTGGTTTCTTTGCACAAGGGTTAGTGCCTCAGAGTAGTAAACAACTTCACAGCCAGGATGGATAAATCTTTCTGAATTATTGGCTCTCATTCGAGTGTTCCCAGAGGGCTCTTTGTGCTACCAGTCCAAAGGCCTCTTGCAACTATTCCATCTTGTTCTCCTCAGATTTTTTGACGTAAGGAGGGAAAAAAAAGGCAGCAGCAGGAATAGGAAAACACAGGAGGGCTACAAGAGGAAGATGATGTCCAGACCCCCCCCCCATACATTTCCATGAATGAGGAGGGTGCTGGTGCAATAAAAGCCTAGTCTGGAAGCACCCACCATCCCCCCCCCTTCGGTATCGTTAATCTCACAAATTTGTTCTATTGATTTTCAGTTCAAGTGTGTGTGGGGGGGGGCAGGAAGATAAGAGACAAAGGAATGGAGAAAAGGAGGTATTCCCCCAGCTTTACACAATCCCATCAAGATGTGGAAAAGGGCAACTAAAATGATTACAGGGCTGGAGCAACAGTTAGCTTGGAAAAAAGGAGGGTAAGGGGAGACATAATAGAGGCGTACAGAACTATGCATCGTGTGGAGAATGTGGATAGGGAGACAGTTTTTCCCCTCTCATAACATCCATGGGTCAACCCATGAAACTGATTGGTGGAAGATACAGGACAGATAAATGGAAGCACTTCTTCACACAGCACATAGTTAAACTATGGAATTCACTACAAGATATGGTGACAGCCACCAACTTGGATGGTTTTAAGAGGGTTTAACAAATCCCTGGAGAAGGCTATCAGTGGCTACTAATTCTGATAACGATATGCTACCTCCAGTATCAGAGGCAGTATGTCTATGTACACCAGTTGCTGGGTAACATGGGCAAGCGGGTTCTGTTGCACCCATGTCCTGCTTGCGAGTTCCCCGTGGGCAGCTGGTTGATCAGTGTGAATAGAGTGGTGGACTAGATGGGCCCTTGGTCTGAGCCAGCTCTTATGTTCTCATGTTCTTATATTTCAAGCTGTCACCCCTCCCCGTTTCACACCACCATAGGTGCATTGGTATAAATATCTGTTTCAAGATGAGTTGCATGTTTGAGAAAGAAATGCCTAACAGTTAGAATATGGATGAATAAGCCAGCATAAGAAAAACACCCTATTTATTTTTAAAGAAAAGACTTAATCTTGTGGTGGAGACTATAGCCCCATTCATGCATCCTACCCTCATGCAATTACCATTGCATGAAGGGAAAGCAAGGCCATATTCTCACCTCATTGTGGGGGCAAAGTTCTGAAATGGGGAGCCTCCTCTGTGAGTTTAGGCTCTTCAGAAGATTTAGAATCCTAACTGTGCAAGATTCTAAGGTGCAATCCTATGGCTGGCTAGTCGGTGACTAGCCGGCCAAAGAATAGGTCAGTTCCCATGAACCGACCACAGAGCCTGTGCTCAGAGGTTCATTCCTGGAGAACCGACCCCAACCCCTCCCGCGCTGCCTCATAGGCAGCACAGAGCAGTGAAAATGGAGCGTTCCCAGGGGCGGGCTGGGGAAGTCGAAAATCTGGTACAACACATCCTATGTGTCGTCCAGCTGCCGCTTCCCACACTCCAAGGTCCCGCGGCTAGACAGCCAAAACCAGCTGTCTAGCCACAAAAGCAGGGCAGGGGGAGCAAGGACATCCGCTCCTCACCACTCCTCCCGCCCCACACCAGATAGGTGGTTGCCCCCGGGCTCAGAGGCGACCGTCAATCCACATAGGATTGCTCCCTAAATCACATGTAGAGCAGCCATGCCACTTCAGACCTTCCCATCTCCCAAAGTGCGGAGGGGTTGGCACCATGGTTTGTGACAGTGGGAGCCACTTAAGGAGGTTCCAAGCTGATCAACAACCGTGGGTGGCCATGTCTACAGGAAAAGGTGCACTCCCATGACACGGCATCTTCTGCAACGGAGACACTTGACTTTAATTAAGAAGTGGGCCCTTGATATACTATCAGCCTATGTAACGCTCTTCTCTGCTGACAGTTTTATTAAAAGGCTGTGCTAATGGACAGCTATTATGCTTTGTTCCTACAGGCCCCAGAATGCAAGAACAAGCCTGCCGTTTAAACATGCTCAGGATCCTCTGTGGCAAGAGAAAAGAATGTTGATTTATTACTAACAACCCTGCAGGCAAATCTCAACCCTTTCATTCATAACTCCTCTTCTGTTGCACAACCTTGACTCGGCATGCCAGGTTTACCAGAAAAACAAGATGCACGCAAGCTTGTTTTAAAAAAACCAGGATACCCTTGCAGAGTGGTCTGTGGCATGCACAGGGTGTGAGCGCCAAGTCTTTCCTCACATTCCGAGAGCAAAGCAGCAACCAGTCCTGAAGCTGATGAATGGGGAGTGTTTGCTGGAGGACTGCATGTTTTCTAAGTCTGTCTTCTCCCATCCAGAGAAGGAAGAAATGGAGAGTTGTTCTGTTTAAGCTGGCCCATCAATTCAGTTAACACACACCTCTCTTTTAGAGAAATTCTGTCTTTCCAAGTTAGAAGCACCCACAGAAATGCGAAGTTTCCTTCCATGCAACTTTTTAAAAATGAGGGTCACACCCATTCATGAATCATTCCTTCACTGACATACAAGATGCTTCCTACCCCTCATTTGATTTACCTCCATCTGGGCAACTCTTTTCCATTTTTCTTTGCTGAATTTTTGTACTGTATTTTGTCCAACTACAACCTATATTCTGGACCAGTGCTGGGCAGCCATCACGCTTCTGCATATACTTTGTTCTCTCCCCACACACTCTAAGCTGTTTGCATTACATCTCAGTTTGATATAGGCTTTAAATCTGCAGAATGCACACCATTCCCTCCATCCAATTAGTAGGGAAAATTAACAGATTAGGGTCCAAGGCAGTCCCTCATGGGATCTTCCTCTTCCACTAAGCCATGGGCCTGTTAATAATATCAGTGTTAACCAATATCCTTCCCATCAACATATGCTTGTTCAAGTTTGTGCCACCAACTCTCTCAATATAATCTGTTTAGGCTGCCAGTGACGCAACACCAACAAGATAGGATAGGGCAGAGGGCTAAGAACGTCATCTGTCAAGATAGGATAGGGCAGAGGGCTAAGAACGTCATCTGTCTTGTGAGTTCAATACAAGATGTGAGTTAGATCTGAGTGCCAGTTGGCAACTGTTCTTATATCGAGTCTTTCGGACTGGCATAATTCCTACGACAGTCAGCAGAACTCAATGGACAGTTGGGAAATTATTAAAAGCTTGCCAATGTTATGTGATTATTGTATGGAAGTGCTTGACTGATATTGTGAAAGATCACCTAGAAAAACATATTCATAGGAAATTTAATCCTCCAAGATTGGCAAGTGTGGCAACACTTCTTAAACTCAATTTAAATTTTAATACAAACAGACTACAGCAAGCAAAAGATAAAGGTAAGCTATAATTTCATTTTCTCCCCAACTCCCTTTTCATTTGAGACAGGGTGTTGAAAGACGTAAAACACCCAGTTGAAAAACACCCAGCAGCACCAGACAGGCCGCTTAACAAGATCAGCCTCTGTCCCATCAGCCAGGACAGCTAGGCTGGTGAGGACGAGGGAGAGGGCCTTTTCTGTGGTGGCCCCCACTCTGTGGAACTCCCTCCCTAGGGAACTCCGTCATGCCCCCTCTTTAATGAGCTTCCGTCGTGCATTAAAAACGTGGTTGTTCAGGCAGGCATTTGGGGGTGGGTTAGGGTATTTTAGAAAATGTTTTTATGGTAGAATTTTGTTTTAAACTGTTTTATTTTATGTTGTACATCGCCCAGAGTGGCTGGGTGACCAGCAAGATGGGCGATTAATAAATTTAATAATAAATAAATAAATAAAAAACTTACAATGAGCCGTCTCAGCATAGTCTGCTGCTTTCTTCAGCCCACTCGTGATTAGTCAGGAAGAAACACAAATTGTCATCATCTATTTGCTAGCCAACTGTCTCAATGACTTGAAGTAAACTGTTACCAGAAGTAGCATTTACACAATTTCAAAGCCACTACCGACAGTTTTAGCTGAAACTCCAAGGAACCATTTAAAAAACTATTGGTGCTTCTACATGGTCGGCTCCTAGCATTACAAATCAAAAATCATTGTGTAGCTATTCTGTCTTTCCATTTTTAAAGGATTTTTTCTGGAAAGAAAAAAGGTAGAAGCAGCTGTGGGAAAACATAGGAGGGTTACAAATGGAAGACATCATTGGGGACCCCCCCCCCATTATATTCCATAAATTAGGCAGAATTTTAGGCATAATAAAAGCCTCATCTAGAAGGATCCAAAGTTGAGAGCCAATGTTCCTGGTAAAATGTGGATTGGTTACAGGTATGAATGAGTGATTTTTGATCAAGGATCAAGTCTGTGAAATTAATTTGCCCCTTGAATACAATACACACACACGTAAGTCAGTTTATCTCAAAAACCATTTTACAAGTAAAACAGAACTATTTTATTGATAAAACAGATCCCATTTGAACTTTTGAAAATAAAGAACATTATAAAAGGTGTATTAAAACATACCCAGATCTGAAGAGTCTCAATTTTCTGTAGTAGAAAAAAAGATGTACAATGGACTAGAACACTATATACACAGTATATCTTTATATTAGTCTATCAAACACAGTAAATTTGTTCAGAAGACACTGCAGTACTGTAAATGTGGTTCGGTAACGTACACCATTTAAAAACTGCTCTTAAGAAATTTAGACTTGCATTTTATCTACTCTTGTGTTTTTATAAATTCATTTTCCAGCTTTAGCACGCGCGCACACACACACACAAACACACTCAGAACCTCCCTGTGCTTTTTTCATTCATTCACATACTGAAAATTACAATATCATGCATATACACTGTATATATACAGAAGCTGGTATTGTATATCAGAAATTAATTTCTATGCAATACTCCCTTCAATTATTATTTGGATGCTCACAGTTCTTATTGCAAGCATTAGCTGATTATGATGATCATAGAAAAATAGATCACCTGAGAACACAGAAATGTGTGGCTTCGAAATTGGTATTTCTTACATTCTTTAAAAAAAAAAAGATCCCCTGTGCATTATGAAACTGGGATTGTGATCGCTATCTGCATGGCTTAAGGACAACTATTCCTACAGCACTTTTCTTCCAACAATGCAAAAACAGTCATATTGACATATGCACCATGGAAATGCAAGAGGAAAAATCAATGTCAACAATATTCTAGTGTGACATTCTAAGATGCCTCTCCCATCATTTGTCTGAATGTAAAAAACAATTGAAATATTAGATATTGACTCTACACTGGAAGAGACAAGTGTTCGCTTAACCCTATCGTCTTCTTTTTTAATTACTCCTCATACCATCTTCAGGGCAAGTCAACTCCTCCGATGCTGAAGTACCAGGGAAAGAACACAATGTCTTCTCATGTGGCTTGCTTAACACCTCCTTACAGGCAAGTGTCAGACGGTGTGTCGGATTCTGGCGGCTCCTGCTCCCACGCTCGCTCAGTTCATTAGGCTGCATTGCTACATCAACAAGCAGCTTCTGCTTGGGCAGAATTTGGACTCGCCTGCAAAACGTAAGCAGACACACATGAAGCAGCAGCAGTCCAAGGGGGGAAAAGCCCTGTTATTCGGCTCCCACAGTCTCACTGCAAAGACAAAAGACCTAAGACCTAAACAAGTACCTATCTATCTCCCGCTGAGCAGCATGACGACAGCAGTGCTCCCGTGTTGCTTAGCCAGCTGCAACGGGGTTTGAAATGCAAGGCTTTGCCTATCTGTAAAGGCACCGTGCTCTAATAGAACCGCAGCTGTGTGCACGTGTCCACCTTTGGCTGCCAGATGCAGAGCCATCAACCCTCCCTCATCGGGGTCATTTACATTTTCCTGATTGACAAGTTCCTCCACAACTTCAACATGTCCATTTTCGGCAGCAAGGTGCAGCGCCGTCCTGCCCGAAGGGCCCCTGGCCAGGAGATTGGCCCCTTCTTCCATCAACAACTTGGTCGTCGATAAGTGGCCACTGCGAGCTGCGAGGTGGAGGGCAGTGCAGCCTTCTGCCGTTGCTGCTTCTACATCTGCGCTGCGGTTGAGAAGCAGCCTTGATGTGCTGGTGTGGCCGGTTTCAGCAGCGACATGGAGAGCGGTGTGAAGGGACGTGTTTCTTATATTGACATCTGACTGCAGTTCCACGAGGATACGAGCAGCCCTGTAATGCCCTCTCTGGGCTGCCAGGTGCAAAGGGGTTCTTCCATCCGCTGTCTGTGCGTTCACATTGACACCGGGCTGCTTAGCCAGAAGCTTCACAATGGAGAGGTGCCCTTGCCAAGCAGCATAATGCAAAGGCCCCCAGTCATCCTTCCCTTTGACATCGACATTCACTCCTCTTCTCAGGAAGATGCGCACAATGTTCTCTTGGCCATGCTGGCAGGCAACGTGGATGGGAGCTCTTCCTTCAAAGTCTATTTCGTTCAGCAAGGCATGCTTCTCCAGCAGCATTCTTGTGCTCAGCTCATCCCCATTCTGGGCAGCAAAGTGAAGGGCCGTCCACTGGTCCTCATCTTTAGCATTCACATTTATTTTCCTTGCCAGAAGCAGCTCAACAATGCTTTTATTCTTTTTCTCTATAGCCATGTGGAGAGGTGTAGAGCCTCTCTTGTTGGTCAGGTTGGGGTTGGCGTTATACAGAAGGAGCCACTTGACACATTCTTCTTGGCCCGATTCAACAGCCAAATGCAGAAGGCTATAGTTTCCATCCAAAACAAGGTCAACATCCTGGGGCTGAAGGATCTTCATCAGTTTACCAGTGTCTCCAGACGTGATCGCCTCAGCCAGCTTTCTTTTCTGGATATCCATTGTGCCAAGATCTGGAGAGACAAAAAAAGAAACATCAACATTCCATGACCATCGAGTTTCTGCTTGTCGAATTACTGCCAAACATTAAAGGCACAGGAACCCTGCTAGAGAAAAAGCAGCAGCCCCACTGCCCATACTCCCAATTTGCAAGTTTGGTACAAAGCCAAAATGCAGAAAGCAGTTCTCCCCCACCCACCTTCACTTTGTGCACATTGGGCAGGTGTCCACATGTCCTTACCCCACATCTGGATGCACTATCATGCTGTGGGGAACCAGCTTATCAGCATTTTTGTGCGCACTGCTTATGTGGCTTGCTGGGCTCACATGCACCGTTAGGTGCGTGTGCATGTGCGCACGAGACACACACACACGGACAGACAAATCCTTACGTGCAAATAGGGATCCTTAATTCTCAATACAAGTAGGATTTAGTGCCAGTTCATAATCAAGCATTAATCTACGTGATGTTCTTAAACTGGATGCATGCAACAAGACTGGTGTCCTCACAAATATAGCCTCGACTGTTGAAAAGTTATTCCTGTGATACTGGTGGCTGAAAATGTATTGCCATGATCATGAAAACTGCAACCAGGAATTAGAGGAGGGACCATATGTCTGTGGTACAGCATGTGCTTTACATGCAGAAAGTCCCAAATTCAATATTTGGCATCTCCAACTAGAAGGGGATCTGGTAGCAGGTGATGGAAAATGCCTCTGTCTGAGGGCCCACAGAGCTGCTGCCAGAGTAGATAAGTGGAGAAACAGACCGACCTAATATAAGGAAGCGTCCCTATATTCCCTATGGAGCTGAATTTCTGAGTGGCCAACTAAGCAAGAAAGATTTCTAAAGATCGTGGTCCACCACCACCTGGAAAACCACTGAAACAGGGGCAGTGAGGTGGGCTGCTGCATATCAACCACTACTCAAGGTATTCACGGAGCCACTCGCCTTATAAAAAATAAAAAGGTGTGTGCTTTGTGCTGGCTGTGTCACAACAGTCACTATCTCAAAGTAGCTGTCTCATAGCCACATTAACATGCATATAGTACATAAGAAGCCACCACATATTCCCCCCCCCCCCAGCCTCAACACAACATCCAAAATTCATCTAAGTTTTGCTCAACAAAGCTAAAACATCCTTACCACTTCCAGAATTCTCTCTCTCAAAAGAGAGTGACAGGGAACCTCGAGAAGAAAATGCAGAGTCTACAGAGGACACTCCTGAAAGCCTCTTGTCGCTGGAAGCAAGCCTGGATTCAGAAGCACTACGACTGAGCTCTTCGGGCTGTTCCGTCTGGGAAATCCCTGAGTCCAGTTGGGACAGCAACTCCGAGAGGCTGTAATCCTTAGTTGATGTGGCATCAGACTCTCGCTTTAGCTGGGATAGCCCAGGCATCTCCTGGAAGGAGAGGGGGGAAAAAGATAGACATCCAAAATTAAAAGTGGTAGTCAAATGATAGTCAGGAGGAAGGTAACGGAAATATCAAATTCCCTTGGTTTTTCAGATACTGCTGAAATACATACGTTGGGGTAAGCCTGAGCAGTCTTGGCATCCTCCTGAGCTATCATTTCCTTATTTTCATTTTCAGGTTTTTCACAGAGGTCTTCTGTTTCCGAGGTAATGTCTTGAAAATAAAAGTAAAAACCAAAGATGAAATTCATACTGGAAGAAGATGGACAGAAAACAGGCAGGGGTATACCTCCCCACACAACACAGACTCCTTCTCAACAAAGGAATATTTTAGAGATTTTTTTTTTTTTTTAAATAAAGGTCCATCTCTCTTGTTTAGGTGCTAGAACAGGGGTGGGGAACCCATGGCTCTCCAGATCCCATCAGCCCCAGTCAGCTTGGTCAATGGGAAGAGATGTTGGGAGTTGAAGTATGACAACTTCTGGAGGGCCATAGGTTCCCCCACCCCTCTGCTAGAAGAAAGGAAATTTGGTCAGCTGCTCCTGTTGCAAAAAACCTACACAATGTGAAGATGGCAAGTGTATGCCATCATTTTTGGAACTGGCAAACAGGGTAATCAACATGGGAGGTCCAGCTCTCCCTGCTCCATGCATACCTTCCTCCAATATACTTGACTTCCTCTGTGCAAGCAATTAAATCTGGGAAAATTTCTGAACCTTGAATACCCTGTTATGTAACCATAAAACCTATTCAGCTGGAATAAAATACGTCAGTTGCATAACTTTGCAGGATATGGAGCCATGTTCAGATTTGTCACCAGGAACCGAGAGGGAAGATTAGTAGTTGTGCTGAGTGAAGAATATGTACCTCCCTCTCCACCACACACTCTTGTGCACACACACACACGTGCACGCACACAGGAATTCTTTCAAGCCCCCAAATCTTTATGTATTTTTAGGACAAACTGCCAACAGTTTTCTAGCTCTTATATTGCACTTATTTTGAAAGTGATCTTATTTTTGCGTACAAGTGCGCATTCAAGTAACTGCAATGCAATTACACACTCCAAAATGGCATTAAATCCATATTCAATCCTCTACTGAAGATTCAGGCCTACGCTGATTCTCCAACTCACTTTTTAAGGTTGAAAGACTCTTCTCGCTTCCACCTGATGAGACCTTTTTTATATTATCGAAGATACAATACAAAAATAAATGTTTTGCCTTATATTGACAAAAATCTATCACAGCTATGTTATTATTGGAGCCACAATTGTGGTTCCAATAGATAAGGTGATCAGTAGACTTGGGGTTCAGTAATGTTAAATGGCAATGGGGGGGGGCTGTTCTGTCCTTAATAAAATCGAAAGGGTTCCACCAATCTTCCTGAAATTTTCACATGCCAGACAGAAATGTATATTTTACATAACCTGGAAATTTCAGGAAGATTGGTTAAAGACTGAGGGTGAAAGGGCAGTTAACAGAAAAAACAAAATAAATACTCGGTCACGCAAAAGTGTTCCTGAAAACATGTGTTGGCAACCTTTTGTGCCCATCAGTTGTGAAAAAACCCTAGGCTCCTTATTTTAAAGACTGATGTTTTCCTAGTCCCTTTATATTGTAGTTGGTGGAATGGAATTTCTTTTTTTAAATATAGATTAGAAAGTTCACCCTAGGCAACAGTATGGGGACTTAGCTGAATCAGTACACATCTGACATCTAAATCAACATCTACTCATGATCAGACAAGTTCTCTTATAATCCCTTCCCTGCAGTGAGGAAGTTCCCCACACTGCGGCATGTACAGAACAGTCGGTTGTGTATACTTTGCATTCATCATTTTTACAAGATTTTGGTGGAGCTCCACCAGGGATTAATACAGTCCGGAACACTGAAGTGACTCACTACTTTGCCAATGAGCCTGATTAGAAGAAACATTTACCTTGAAATGTTGGCCTCTTGCTAGGGTCATCTTGCCAGCATTTTTGCATCAGTTTGATCAAGTTATTGCATGCATGAGGTCTGGATTTGGAAACAGCTGGTAGTTCTGGGCGGTGGCCATTAACTACTTTCACCATAATATGTAGAATGTTATTCTCTTCTGCAAATGAAAAGCACAAATTGAGACTACTCTGAGAGATGAACTCTCACCCCTATTCAATAGGCCAGTTTCATCAGTCTCGTATTAGGGTTCTTTCTCTAAAGGGAAACCTACATTTTAGTACAGGGGTGGACAATGGTGAGGGATCATGGGAGTTGTAGGCCAAAATATATGGAGGGTCACAAGTTGCCCACTCCCGCTTTAGCTGTCTCAAGATGCTACTAAAACCAAACTTTAAATGCATGGGAAAATATCCTCTGCTCCTACATATGAATTATTATTTATTTATTTATTTATTTATTTATTTATTTATTATTTAATTTATTAATCGCCCATCTGGCTGGTCACCCAGCCACTCTGGGCAATGTACAACATACAATAAAACAATACAATTCTACAATAAAAACATTTTCTAAAATACCCTAACCCACCCCAAATGCCTGCCTGAACAGCCATGTTTTTAATGCACGACGGAAGCTCATTAAAGAGGGGGCATGACGGAGTTCCCTAGGGAGGGAGTTCCACAGAGTGGAGGCCACTACGGAAAAGGCCCTCTCCCTCGTCCCCACCAGTCTAGCTGTCCTGGCTGATGGGACGGAGAGAAGGCCATCCGAGGCTGATCTTGTTAAGCGGCCTGTCTGGTGTTGCTGGAGGCGCTCCTTAAGATAGGCTGGGCCGGAACCATATAGGGTTTTAAAGGTCAAAACCAACACCTTGAATTTGGCCCGGAAAACAACTGGTAACCAGTGCAACTCCTTCAGCACTGGAGTGATGTGATCTCGCCGGCAGCTGCCTTTAATCAGGTGAGCCGCCTCATTCTGTACCAGCTGCAGCTTCTGAACCGTCTTCAAGGGTAACCCCACGTACAGCGCATTACAGTAGTCTAAACGAGAGGAGACCAGGGCATGTACTACCGATGGGAGCAGATGGTTGGGAAGGAAGGGGCGCAGCCGCCGTATCAGATGGAGTTGATACAGCGCTGTCCGGCTCACAGCTGACACCTGAGCCTCCATGGACAGCTGAGAGTCCAAAATGACCCCCAGGCTGCGGACCTGGTCTTTCAAGGGTAGCTGTACCCCATTCAACACCAGGTCAACATCTCCTAGCCTCCTCTTGTCTCCCACCAAAAGTACCTCGGTCTTGTCAGGATTCGGCTTTAGCCTATTCCTCCCCATCCAGCCACTCACCGTCTCCAGACATTTGGACAGGGATTCTACGGCCAACCTTGGTGAAGATTTGAATGAGAGGTAGAGCTGCGTGTCATCCGCATATTGATGACACTGCACCCCAAACCTCCTGATGATAGCCCCCAGTGGCTTCACATAGATGTTAAATAGCATCGGGGAGAGGATGGAACCCCGTGGCACCCCACAAGTGAGTGGCCACGGGTCCGAAACCTCCTCTCCCAGTGCTACCCTCTGGTACCTGCCGGAGAGGAAGGACCGGAACCACCGCAATACGGTGTCTCCAATGCCCAACCCCTCCAGGCGGTCCAGGGGGATACTGTGGTCAACGGTATCAAAAGCCGCTGAGAGGTCGAGGAGAACAAGGAAGGAGCGTTCACCCCTATCCAGAGCCCTCCTCATATCATCTACCAAGGTGACCAAGGCCGTTTCTGTCCCATGCCCAAGCCTGAAGCCCGACTGAAATGGGTCTAGATAATCAGTTTCTTCCAAGTGTGCCTTCAACTGCACCGCCACCACCCGCTCAATCACCTTGCCCAAAAATGGCAGATTTGAGACTGGGCGAAAGTTGTTCAGAACTTGAGGATCCAAGGAGGGCTTCTTTAAGAGCAGTCTTATCACTGCCTCCTTGAGGGCTGATGGCATCACTCCCTCAAGGGAGGCGTTCACCACCGCCCTGATCCCCTCACCCAGTCTCTCTCTGCAGCCCATAATGAGCCACGATGGGCAAGGATCAAGTAAGCAGGTGGTCGGCCTTACAGATGAAAGCACCTTGTCCACTTCATCAGGAGGAAGAAGCTGGAACCGATCCCACAAATTCTGGTTTTCTTAGCCTGCTTACTTACAAAAAAAGTCTGAATGGAATACAGTAGTACTCCATAGGTATGTTACATGGAATAACACTCAGTTACAGCACTGGAGCATGGGAGATGCATCCAATTATATTGCCTTTGGATAGCTATAGATAGGTTATCATCATGCTCAGGGTCTCATAGATTAGGTTAACTTTCCCAAACATGGTGCTCTCCAGATGCCCTGGACTACAATTCCCATCACCCTTGACTACTGGCTATGCCGACTAGGGCTGAGTGGAGTTGTAACCCGAAACATCTGGAGGGCACCACATCGGGGAAAGCTGGATTAGGCAGTGACTAGAGCTGCTGGTGATGGCAGAAGACATGTGGCCTGGTTGTTTACACATGTCATCTCATTATGGTCATACAAGCAACTTTCTGCAGTCCACCTGCCCTTTGCTTGTGGCACACTGTGGTCAGGATTGCTTCGCTGACTGTCAAGGGACTGGTGGATGCATGCATGCATGGTCCTGTCTGGCAAGACAGGGTTAGACTCAATGGCCTTCTAGGCCCTTTCAGATGCAGAAACGATAGCTGGGATTTCTTCAAAGTTATCCTCAAAAGGTGTGGACAATATCTGAAGCAGCTGGCATAAATGTATGTCAGCAATGATGAAGGTTGGGCATACCGAAGTCTAACAACATCACAATAGGCCCTCTTACTTGAGGAGGCGTTTTCTTTGATGTGCTCATCTAATATATGATTCATTTAAACAAATATTTATATGCTTACCTGAAAAGGGCTTTTTCTGGGTGAGAACTCCCCAGATAACAATGGAAAAGCTGCAAAAGGAACATTAATTGATGTTAACTTTAGAAAAATATGACACATTCATGTTTTGTTTTGTAACTGTTAGGCTGTCTAATGCAATCACACCAGATCATTAGATGCAGCATTAGAAGTAATGTTAGAATGAGAATAAGCCTTAAAAACATGAGAATTGCCTTGCTAGAATACACCACTAAACCAAGCTCTAACTAGCCCAGGGGCAGGCAACATGGTGCCTGTGGGCATCAATGTGTCCTCAGACACCTCCCTTGGTGCCCAAACCTAGGCCTCCCAATTTTTATCTTAAAAATATTTTTGCATTTTCGTACTGGCAGCTGGGAATGCTTCAAAGCAAAATAGGAGCTTCTAGCTGCTGCCACCTTCATTTCCCATGAATGCCTCTGTGCAGGTTATTTGTCCTTTGTGATTATTAGCCCTGCCCACCCACGGTAGCCATTTTACACTTGTGCCCAGGACAGTTTCTCAAATTTCCAGATGTGCCCATGGGCCTAAAAGCTTGCCCACCCCTGATCCAGCCCAACATTATGTTTCCAAGAGCATCCAGCCAGATGCCTACAGAAACTCACAAGCAAGGCAGGAGAGTGGCATTAGCCCCAGTTGTCCCAAGTGCTCGGTGTTTGAACATACAGGTTCCACTTAGCTATCATAGATAATGGCTACTGACAGAACTACCCCTCCATGAATTGGTCTAATACTTGACCACCTAAGATAGGGGTCACCACATTTTGTGGTGTGAATTCTCTATGTTAAGTCATGCATTGCGTGCAGAATTACTTCTATAGCCAATCAACTTCACTGGCAGGCAAGAATTCCACTGTCTACTACATTCAACAACTCACAGCTTACTACTGATAGTTCCCAGCCCACCATTTTGGGAATGATTGGCCTTGAACATTTTAACATGCTGTCATCAAGAACATTGAAAACAGTGTCAAAGTAGCAAACAGCTAGTGGATATCAAAGGGTGCTTGCACAGTATATCTCTACAATCCAAAATCAGTTGACAATGTTTTCTTTTGGCTGGCCCTAAATGAACCATCACCATTGAAACAGGCACAATGCATGAACCTTGCTTTGAATGCTTCTCAAGTTGTTAGCATGCCTAGGTGCAACCCATCCAGACAGCACTAGAGGAAACAATAAAGCCAGGGTACGGATTAAATGTGTTCCAGGATTGCTCCACAAAGTATCAAGATATACCTCCAGAGATGACCTTGGTACGCAAGTACAGGAACGAATTTGAACACATATGCCTGCCAAACTTTAACAAATCAACATGAGACAATTGTGCCACGGTGACTTCCTTAGATCCCTCTTTCTTGGGTTTTATGGAGCTGGCCTAGCATACTGTTTTGTTGATACAATTGTAATGAAATAGTTTAAAAGCAATGAATGTAATCAGTTGCGAAGTTCTTGACCTTAAGAAGTTTCCAAGCATTTAATTCTGTCAGAGCTGGCTAACAGCTCTGGTGAGAAATAGGTATAATGAAGGGGAAGAAAACAGGAATGGGTACAGACCTGTAGACATCATGCTTGGTATCAAAGTATCTATTCTTCTCTTTAATGCGTTCTGGGGGCAGGTATGCAATAGTCCCACAAAGTCCATCCATGCTGAGATCGTGAGAATGAGCAAGGCCATTGCACTTGGCTAATCCAAAGTCTGAAATCTGATAAGATAAAACAAAAACATTCTAGTTAACTGGTCTCCAAAATAATTGCTGCATGTGCAGTTTCTTTCTTTTGAGATGCTCAGATTTACTACCTTCTTTTGTTATATTCCTAAATTAAAGTTTGAAACTGGTACTTGGAAATGTGAAGCAAATTTTAAAAATCTGGAGGTACAAGAACAGGACAAGCTATTTTTATCTAAGCTAGTAAAAGAAGAAAAATGGCCAAGCAGATTTTTAAAAGCTATATCAGTCTATAAAATACATAGATCAAATCAACGCTGCCCATAGTTTTGCACAAGTCTTTTTGGTTGGCTGATAAAAATGGTGTGTGTATAAATAGTGTGTGTATTGGGATTTCATTCTGCTGATGATGCATGCTCTGGCCACTGTTAGAATAATCCTGCTGGCATCTTCCAAGGTAACTTATTTCAAGGACACCGCCCTCCAAACACTTGCCCAAGTAGCAGAGACATATTTACAGATGCACCTCAAGGCTGCAGCCTTAGGGAACAATCCAGGTTATCACTTAAGTCCTACTGCTTTTAGAAGAGGGAGAAGCATATGTTGAAATTATTCGGGCATAAGTCCTTAGCTCTGGCTAGATCACAACCTTAGCCTCTAAATTAATGCTGCTTGTCCCTCTAACCAACATGCATTTCAGAAACATTTGAAAGATATCAGCAGGTTAAAGGAATGAATGGCTTGTTGAAAGAGATAGATAAATCATGACGACATTTCCCAATAGAAGCTAAATAGTGGCCATGCATTATCTAGGAACTGAAAAAATATTCCTTAATTAAAAAACAAAACATACAATCAACTAGTGTCAGATAACTGACTTATGAATATATTATTATTAATTATGTATTATATATTATTATTCAGTAAGAACAAGAGCAAGAACTTATTAAGAGATTATATACACCCCAATTGCGCTTTTACGACCCAGTTTGCACGTAATGCTGAACCAGGTCATAAAGAAGCATGCATGTAGGAGATTCATTGTGGGGGAGGGGAGAGGACACACTACTCAGTGGTCTTAGATTCAGGGTTGTTAAGATTCTGTAGTTCTGCAGCCACTCTATACAAGAATGGCCCTTTATACTCTGCTTATCTCCAGCAATGAGAAGAGCGTGAGTGCAGAAAAAATCATATAACCGTTCCTTACATCCCTAGGGAAATAGTTAGCTTCAGTACCTTTTTCTTCTATGCGTTAGATGAGCATGTACAAAAATGAGCATTATTCTATAAGATTCATCTCCGGTTGTGTACTTAGAACAAAGTAATGTGCAACAGAGGCAAGAACAGGGTTCCACCTTATTCCCCATGCTATTTAACATATACATGAACCTGCTGGGAGAGATTTCCACAGCTCTGGGGTTTGATGCCACCAATATGCATCAATATGCATCTTATCTCTCATGTCCACCTAAATCCAAGGAAGCTGTTCTGGTGCCAAATCAGTGCCTGACGTTGACATTGGATTGGATGAGGGCAAACAAACTGAAGCTTAATCCAGCCAATACAAAACTGCTTTTGGTCAGTCAAAAGGCAGATCAGGGAATAGGGATTCAACCTGTGTTGGATGGGGTTAAACTCCCCCTGAAGACTCAGGCTCATAGTTTGGGTGTACTCTTGGACTCAGCCCTGAACCTGGATGCCCCGGTCTCGGCAGTGGCCAGGAGTGCATTTGCATAACAGAGGCTAGTGCACCAACTGCACCTGTTCCTAGAGGTGTCTGAACTGACCACAATCAAGCATGCCTTAGTTACATCCTGTTTGGACTACTGTAACATGGTCTACATGGGGCTGGCTTCAAAACTGTTCAAAAACTTCAGCTGGTCCAGAATGCTGCCGCCAGACCATTGACCGGGAGCATGCGGCAAGAGCTTCACTGGCTACCGGCCTGTTTCCGGGCAGAATTCAACGTGCTGGTTATGACCTATAAAGCCCTATTTGGCTTGGGACCAGGCTACCTGAAAGACTGCCTTCTCCCATTTGAGCCTGCTCAGGTCTTAAGATCTTCTGGAGAAGCCCTTCTTTCAAGACTGCTACCTACAGAGGTGTGTTCGGTGGTGACACAAAGGAGGGCTTTCTCAGTGGCTACTCCCAGGCTGTGGAATTCCCTGCCAAGGGAGGCTGCGTTCGCTCCCTCTGTTGTCCTTTCACCAGCAGGCACAGACCCTTTTATTCAAGCAGGCCTTTGACATGTAAGTGGATCTGTTAGGTTGGATGCTGTTTTTATTCTGTTATTCCTGTGTGTTTTTCACTGTGTTTTAATGTATCTGTTTTATTATTGTTTTAATCAAGTTTTATTTATGATTATAAGCTTCTCTGAGTGACATTTTTCTTGGTAGACAGGTGGGGTACAAATCAAATAAATAATCCTTTATCTCCTCAGTAGTGAATCCTATTGCGTTCATTGAATAAGGAACATTAATGGGGTGAGAGAGGGAACAGAATTGAAGTAATAGGCAACTTCTGGTTAAGGATTATTTTATACTTATTTGCCAACCCTGACGTTCACGATAGGTAATATTTAATACACATACGCACACCCTAATATTACAACTACAACAAACTGCTTACATATTATTTTAAAAGTTAGCTTGATGGGAGAAGCATCATTATGGGATAAAGTACAGAATAAAAATCAGTGCAACTTGGGGAAGTAAATACATCTAACTTGAAATAGCAACAAAGCAGTGGCAACAGTAGCTAGATGCAGAGGGTGAAGGAGGATGCGAGGCAGACGACGGAAGGGATTCAGCGTATTTATTCCTGAACTAATATACAGACACAGCCTAACGTCACATAGTTTTTTTAAAGTTAGAGCTACTCTAGTAATTACAGAAGTCCCAGTTCAAACCTCAGCCAAGACATTGGGGGTGGATGAAGGAAGTAAGTGCAAGATAAACAACCAGGAAAGGCACATTTAAGATATGATTTTAGATATGTTTTCCTCCTTTCATTGAATGAGTAACAACAGTTATTTAAATTTTGTGCAATTTGATTTCAGCTGAAGTTGGAACATGTACCGACCAGGTACACTAGTAACCAAGATTCTGGGGGACCTGGTTGCACAAATCACTCACTTTTTCATTATGAGCCACCAGACAACTCCAAGTTCCCAAGTTATGAATGTGTATTTTAAGCAAACAAGCTAATGCTTATCTTCATCATCAGAACACATCCAAACTAGAGTTGGAGCTTCCAGCGTATCAAAATACTCTGAAAACTAAAACATACAGATTTGTGCCTTGAAGGGCTCTCAACACCTTGGCAAAAGAGGGATGATCTGGAAGAAGTTTTGTGGGTTTAAAAATTAGATGCTTTGAAGTCAGTTTCTACTACTGCACATCAGGTTTAGTCATACAGCCCATTAACATGAATGGGAACCATACAGCACGCGCATGTGAACATGCACACAAGTATAGCCATAAAAGGGCTTTTAATTCGGTTCCAAGAGTCACCCTGTAAAACACCTATACAGTAACAGACTAAAGCGAATGGGGTACGGCTACCCTTGAAAGACCAGGTCCGCACCCTGGGGGTCATTTTGGACTCCCAGCTGTCCATGGAGGCTCAGGTGTCAGCTGTGAGCTGGACAGCGCTGTATCAACTCCATCTGATACGGCGGCTGCGCCCCTTCCTTCCCGACCATCTGCTCCCATCGGTAGTACATGCCCTGGTCTCCTCTCGTTTAGACTACTGTAACGCGCTCTACGTGGGGTTACCCTTGAAGACGGTTCGGAAGCTGCAGCTGGTACAGAACGCGGCGGCTCGCCTGATTAAAGGCAGCCGCTGGCGAGATCACATCACTCCAGTGCTGAAGGAGTTGCACTGGTTACCAGTTGTTTTCCGGGCCAAATTCAAGGTGTTGGTTTTGACCTTTAAAACCCTATATGGTTCCGGCCCAGCCTATCTTAAGGAGCACCTCCAGCAGCACCAGACAGGCCGCTTAACAAGATCAGCCTCGGATGGCCTTCTCTCTGTCCCATCAGCCAGGACAGCTAGACTGGTGGGGACGAGGGAGAGGGCCTTTTCTGTGGTGGCCCCCACTCTGTGGAACTCCCTCCCTAGGGAACTCCGTCATGCCCCCTCTTTAATGAGCTTCCGTCGAGCATTAAAAATGTGGTTGTTCAGGCAGGCATTTGGGGTGGGTTAGGGTATTTTAGAAAATGTTTTTATTGTAGAATTTTATTGTTTTAAACTGTTTTATTGTATGTTGTACATCGCCCAGAGTGGCTGGGTGACCAGCCAGATGGGCGATTAATAAATTTAATAATAAATAAATAAATAAAATAAAGCAGAGTCAAACCCAATGACTCAGTATTTGGAGTCTTAGGGATTCTCCATGCATTACATCATTAGAAGACTCTTTAAATTTTATTCAGCAGGACAGTTCAATTTTAACTCCTATCTTCTTCTGGGATAAAAGGATAAGGAGCAAAAGCAGAATGATGCTGGAGCAAGGAGCAACTGCACAGGGATGCTCAGGTACATCAATCCATGGACACTTTCCAAAAAAGAAAAGATAATGGTAGAACCCTGAACTGTCTTATATTAGAGTGAGATCACTGGTCCAACTGATCCAGCATAGTCTCCTCTGGTGGGCGGCAACTTTCAGGGGTCTTTATCCAAGATGCCAGGGAATGAGCTCAGACATAATGCATGCACTCTACACTGAATTAGGATCTACCTCAACACACACACACTTTTAAGTTTTATAATGGAAAACTGATAGCTTCGTAAATCTGGTGGTGACTCAGCACGCACACAAGCCAGTTTCCATAAACCGCAACTTTACTGTAGTGTGACCACCATTATGTAGTATGCACACCCAAATAAAAAACATGGACTCCTGGATAGAGTATAAAAGAGAGAGATCGGATTCCAACTTATAAGAAATACAATAGTAAATCAGCAATTTGCATAAGAGAGTGGCAATTCAAGACTAGTGATTCCGGCTGTACCTCTGGCTCCCAAGAAGAACACCATGGGAGACCAACCTGGTCCCATCCATTGGCCACGGAAGGAGCAGCTGCTCTAAAGCTTGCTTTCCTCTTGGCATTTCCTCCTCATTTCCATTGCCAGCAGATGTTACTGGCAGTGCACTCAAAGTAGCTTACACGAGCGCTACATAATTTACATTAGCACTAGTGCCAAATCGTATACTGCCCAACGTTTTCAATACTATAGTGACAACTCCAGGGAAGCTTGGTCCAGAGAAGCTGCTGCTGTTTTTACTCTATGCTTGCTCCACAGTTCAATAGTCAGTCTACTCAAACCAGTTTTGAAGGTGTCTTCTTAATTACTGAGTATTGGGGGGGGGGGGGGACACAAGCCTTCATTGACCAAAGTATGCCATTACTTAGCATGTTTTACCAAAATACTCAAGTCTCCTTCAAAACCGGTTTGAGTGGACCAGCCTTCTATAGACTACTGAATTATAGAGCAAGCACAGTATACACAACTTGAAGCAAACTGCTAGAGCTGGAGCAAGCTCTTCTAGGGGAATCACTCTGGATTTCTACAGTATGTAGAGCGGAATCAGTCATCGTAGTATCTCACTTTGGTAATACAGGTCACAACAAGAATCCAACATAAGGGCTGGATGCGCCCAATCTCATCTGATCTTGGAAGCTAAGCAGGGTCAGTCCTGGTTAGCACTTGGATGGGAGACTGCCTGGGAATCAGGCTTCTTGCACTGAACAGGGGGTTGGACTTGATGGTCTTGTAGGCCCTTCCAAACCTATGATTCTATGATATCCATTTTATATTTCACTTGCTACTACTATGGGAATACTATAATAGCCACCCACACAATGGATAATGATAACTGGTAAACGGAGAAATGAAGCCAAATATCCAATCCCTTCTACAAAGAAACAATGCGATCTTAGGCTATTAAAATTAATACTGCAGGGATGAGTATGAAAACCTATGGAGAGCGTGACTAGTGCTTCTAACACACATCCAGAGAGAAGGTTCCCAGCAAGTTAGAACAAGCCATGTTATCTCCATTCATATTATCAAATCTAGACACTATTACCCGATTTGAAAAGTTTCTAAATACCAGTTTGTTTTAATGGTTGACTGGATTTAGAATTCTAAATTTAGAATTTAGAATTCTAGTCTGGCTAGGCAGCTGCAGACGGGCACGTGCTCTGACGGCCCTGCAATACGAGCTTTTCATGAGAAAGACAGTTTGAACACCAATTTTCAGCTCTTTCCACTGCCTCTCTCTGTTGAGCGGTCTTGGAGCCTGAATTCTGGAATATCATATCACCCCCTTCAAAGGACTGCTTACCCAAACTCAGCAACACAAGGTCACAATCTACCCACAACTGAAAGCAAGGCAAAGGGGGAAGCTTTGGAACGTGACAGCGTGACGCAGAGGCTGGAGCGTTAGATTTAGACGTGGTAGTCCACTGGGTCACATTTCCATGAGGCTAAGAAAGCCTATTGGGTAGTCTTGGGCAAGTCAGAATCTCTTGCTCCCAGAGCTCCATGGAGAAAAGGCAGAATGCAAATGTATCAAATAAAATAGACACACCCCTTCCTGGAATTCATGCAATAATCAACACTGGTAAGGCTGAAGCTTGTAAATGGGATACAGGCCCAGGAGGAAGCAACAGCTCCCAGGATTTTACCTGAGCAAAGGTGGCTTTAGAGGTTATAAATCATGAACAACTACGGAAGAGGCCTAGTGGGTTTCCGGGGCGGGGGGAGGGACACAGAAGTCATTGGTAATGAATTTTCTTGCATCACACAAGGATAGTCTATCAAGTAATAAAGATGGATTAAAAATTAAGCTCTGTTACTATGACTTGTATCTTGCTGTCAGATATAACTACGCAACTGGAGAGCTGTAACACAGGGGCATCCTTGATTCAAAGATCCTGCTGTATGAGTGAAAGGCACTTCTGCATGTGAGTGTATGGGGGGGGGCACAATTTCTGCACCCTCCCTTCAATCCTAACCAAAAGACACTCTCTGAAGAGTCCCACCAGCCCTCTGGAGTCAGTTTTTGGGGTGAGAATGAAGAAGATTTGAACTTGCAATAGAAATTGGCTTTAAAAAACAACAATTTAAGGGATCCAAGGGTAACTGCAACTTTAATTCTGTGGAAGTGTCTAAAAATCTAGAGTTTGACAAGACACTCGACAAACAGTGGCCCAGCTCAAGCATAGCAGGAAACTATCATACGAGTCACGGAAGCCTTGAACTCCCCTCTCCATGAACCGGGCCAGCATGTTATGAAACTAAACTTGTTTTATGAAGAATGTCCTGTTTTCATTCACACTGCAAGTAGCATGATACTGACTGCACTGGACAAGAACAAAATCTCAGGCATAGATTAGCTGAAAAGAAACACAGAAATCCATTTCAGCCCTAATAGTGCTCCTTGTAAATTACTTTATGAAATCCTGGAGGATATAGCTGGGGCACCAACACAAAATAGAGGAGAGGGAATTTGCTATTTCCTTGGGTCAGAACATTTTCGCATGCAGTGTAAAAGGTTCAATTTGGAGAATGGAGTAAAAGTATAGCAATTTTTTTCATTTTTTTTACCCATGGTTAATGTAGCACTGTGATTTATAGAAGTAAGTAGGTGGCTCCCACGGTAAGTTGAGTTGTTCACACCTGCATTAAAATTAGGAGATTCCTCATATCATATCATATCAGTAGAAAAATGCTGGCTTGTAATATCAAATCACCCTGATTTAATATCTGGTGCTACCTAACACAGGTAGCACACAGCAAGGACAACAACTATTTTAAAGACACTTATACATTCATTCTTACTTTTTGTCATCTGCCTTGGGGGCCTCTCACCAGGCAGAAACATGGGATTTAAATATTTTAAATTATTTATTATGTATGCCAGCCTTCCCCAACTTGGTACCGTCCAGATCGGGGAAGGGTGATCTATGCAGTGAGAAACCCAAATGGTTATCAAGAGACCAGAATTTAGCCCAACTTTTTTTCTTGTTTAGTTCCTCTTTTCTTATATATTTTAATTAGCATACATCCTTCCACCCAAATAATTCTCCATTCAAAACATAAGATGGCTTACAAATATGAACCAGGGTAGGTGGGGGGCTGTTAACACTGTTTATTAACTACCTCGATCTGCCATCATAATTTTCCTTAAAAATTATGCAACTGTAGATTTGCATAAAGCTTTCTGCTAATTGTTTAATATGAAGGAGATCACTTTCTTTTTTCTGGTATTCTTTTTTTTTTAAATCAACTTCTTAAATGGCAGGAAAGCTGTAGTTGTTCTTAGACAGATGTACAATCTTTTCAAGAGAGGATAATGCTTTACTTACTGAATTGACAAGTTTTACAACAATGCACATTTATGTTGAAGCCCCAAAGATAAAACTTCCTTTATTTTGACCGGATTTCTTGTCTTTAGTCTGGTCATGAACCTGAGGCCAAAAACTGTGGGTCAAATATTGAAGGTCTATGACATACCTTGACATGATAATGGGCATCAAGCAGTATGTTTGCTGGCTTAAGGTCCAGGTGGAGCAGAGGTGGGGACATGCAATGAAGGAAGTTCATGCCCACAGCTGTCTCATGGATGATTCGGAAGCGTAGCTCCCAGGGCAGTGGTTCTGAGGCCAGAAGCTTTTCCAGTGATCCCGTCTCCATGTATTCCATGACCAAGCCCACAGGCTCTTTACAGATACCATAAACTGGAAGAATGTAGCGGAATTTTGCCATTTCCATTTTCTTGGCTTCTTCTAATAGTTCCATACGCTCCCTAGATAGAAAGAATGGAATACAGGGCTTTAGTTCACCTTTATCAATGGTGCTTCAGCCATTTATTAACTTTGACATGGTACATGGGACATTCTTCTATTTAACTGAAATTTAGTGCATAATTCCTGATATTACCACGAAGTGTCAATGCATTAGAACTACAAACAGGCCACCACAAATCCACTCATCAAGGATAAATGCTGCTGGACCACTGGAAAGGGCTTCTGTTTAGCTTGATGAGAACCTTACCTTTCCTCAGACACTGAATGGTGGGAGGGGTCTCAGCACAACAAACATCAGTGGCAACTATAAATTATGGCCAGCTACTAAACCACGCCAAACTGTGTGGGCTACTGGCTGTAAATTACCTGGCAACTTAAAATGGGACTAGTGAGCTGTTTTACTTTTACTGTGGTTCCAACAAATATTATGTTTACAAAGAACAGGAATTGTTAAACTGTGTACATTTTATGAAGTCAACCCCATTCATTAAATGGACTTAAAAGCTTCAGGATAAAAACAAAGGATAATCTTACAGTTACTAATGTCATGTAAGTTTACAAGTGGAGTAGAATATACATATGCAATTTTGGCTCATAAATAATCATCCTATTGTCCAGATAGAAAAGGCATAAAGGTTAGACAGATAAAGTATCTTAAAACCTCTCTGTTTACAATCCTTTATGAAGAACATAAAATATGCAACATGGTATTGAATTTTATCTGCGCTAGGATGAAAAAGTTAGATCTCAAGTGAACTCACTCTGAGGTTTTTACTCACTGGATTTTAAATGTTCTTAAATGTCTAAAAATTATCACCACATTTGTACCCCACCAAGGAGCTCAAGATAGCAGACATGGGGGTTATCCCATTTTATCTTCACAGCAACCCTGTGGGGTAGGTTAGCATGAGAAAGAGCATACATTATTTGCCCCAAGGTCATCTAGTACATTTCATAGGTAAAAATTGGCTAGGAAAACCCCCAGGTTCAGAAGTCCACCACTCCCATCAGCAGTCCAAAAACTTAACACTTGTAATGAATAAAAACCTCCATATTCCAGCATTTTAAAATGCTTTCAGTACCTCATGCCTTCAGAGGAAGGAGCAACAATTAATGCAAGTCAAGCCAGGTTATGGGCTATAGATAGTATACAGGTACAACCGAAAGTTGTACTATTTGCTGCCCTTTCTGATTAAGGGCACAGTCCTATGCATGTTCAGACAGAAAAAAGTCCTACAACTCCCAACAGTTGTTGGACTTTTTTCTGTCTAAACATGAATAGAACTGTGTCCTATATTATTTTAATCCTGTCTTTGGGGACCAAGCCCTCACAAGGTGGGTTACAAAGTAAGAAATTAGGATTAAGTACGTTACAGTTAAAACAACCAATCATGGGCTTACTGATATGGAACACAATGAAGCTGGTGTAATTTGAACATGGCTGCATGTACTAAAAAGAGAGGTCAGTTGTTCAAGAAAGGTAAAAACAGTGCCTTGAAGGCCATCACACAAAACAGAGTTCTATGTGTGACGGACATACAAAATCACCAAACATCCAAGAGTCCTGGTACTGTTCCATTTCCATGCTTACTTGGAAATATTCACACGAATATCCACCAGAGGAAATGCCCATTTCCTTTTAAGTAGCCATGGGCTTGTAATAGGGCACTGAGCAAGCTAGATGAGCAGACAACTTGCATGAGGTCTGGTTGCATGCCTTGTGACAGGGTTTTTGAAATGTTCACACAGAGCACACTGTCAAAGGCACGCAATCCAGTCCTCTTAGTCAATCAAATGGGATTGTGCCAGCCAAAGCAGGTGCACTTGGCAGGAATAATCTAGCATTGTTACCATGGACTGAATCTGTGCACAAGAGAATAGGTACTGTACCTACTTAAAACAGGAACTGTTGGAGGGGATGGTTTTACCCATGCCCTAGTAAAGAGCTTCATTCGGGTTTTGTGAGAAATAAGTGAAATCAATGTTAGTCATCAAGTTGGGCACACAGTAATTAACTAGCAAGTCCGTGTCTAGGAGTAAGAGTCTGATGCAGCAATGTTGGCTTTCAAGGTTGACACATCAAGTCACATCAAGTAGGATGAAACAAGACAGCCGAATTTTCATTAAGGCTTAGAGACATTTTTTAGTTCCTCCCTACCACCCCCAACCCAGTTCCTCAGCAGGGGTGTGGGAACAGATGGTGGGGGCTTTTTCTAGTATCCACAATGGCTGCTACCACTGCCCCAAGGCAAGCATCCTTTGAGATAATTGCCTTTGAAGAGAAACACCAAGGTGCTTTGACATGGAGGAAGGGAGTGTCAATGAACAAACAGAGCTAGCACTTGCCCCTAAGCATCCTCAACTCGTCAAGCTACAGCTAGCTTGGGATACAAGATGCAGAACATTTCTCTAACCACTACAACGGAGTTAGTGACGATGGCCAGTGACTGTCTTTACCTAACAATGTAAAATAAAACCCGCCAAGTCACAGACCAGTTTACAAAATAATAGGTCCCTATGTTATAGGGAAGGACAAGTGCTGGTTCCAGTTCTTGGGGAGCCCTTGGGCAAGATGCTCTCAGTGGGCCCCTGTGTCTTTTCCTCCTCGTCTGCACCACCTTACAGAGGGAGAAGACCATGCACATGGACATTACTGCTCTTTTCACAGCTTGCTGTGAGAGGGAAGGAGCAGCAGGGACTGGCAGCGTGACCCCTGCTTGGATGTGGGACTTGGCAGGGGCCCAACAAGGCCAACCCCCCAGACCCTGGGAAGAGCATGCAGTGATACTGTACATCCATATCCTGCCGCTGAAGAGCCTTCTTGCTAACTGTAGGCAAGTATAGGGGTTGAAATTCTGAGTTCAGTATTTCAATCACCTCAATATTAAAGGGGAAAAGCTTGATGGAAACTAGGAAGAATCAAAGGGAAAGCAAGCTAAGATTCAAAGGTTTGTCAATATTTTGTGATTCAAATAATTGCCTTGGGGATTGCAATGGTATGAAGCTTAGGAGCATTGTGTGGGTGAGGGTGTTGGAAATGGATAGAACATTGCTGCAATAATTTCTGTTGACAGGAGAAAGGCTGCTGCCTGTTAAACACAGAGTTATATGAACAGAACTAGATCTGAGAAAGTTCTTCCCCACTTTATGGCTCATTTGCCGGGTGGACAGAGAATGGAAAGTAGTATCATTCTAAATTGGACTGACATTCGGAACACTACCCCATCTGGAATATTCCCAAACTTTTCACCACATTGAGAACTGCTATATTGTCAGAGCACACGACAGGGGCATAAATGAACAATGTCAAAAGATTCACTCAGTTGAAATGAATCCAGTTCACAAGCAGAAGACATATTTGTATCCACAGTTCTTAATGGCAATAGCTGTTCCACCACTCCCATTGATATACATCTACTCTGTTTGATTAAGTATCAGAAGGGAGACAAATATGTCCAGGGGAGCATTCTTTTCACCTTTTAATTTCAGCCTAAATAAAAGAAGAGACATTTCAAACAGTCCTTCCCCAACCTGTGTTGAGCTGCAACTCCCATTAACCCCAGCCACTGGCCATCATGGCCGGGGAAGATAAAAGTTGTAACCCAACAGGCCTGGAGGGCACCAGGTTGGGGAAAGTTGTTCTGCACAATCCAGCTATACCCAGAGAGCCTGAGCACATGGAGGGCCTATTTGTAAAATCCCCTTTCACACGTTCCGCTGAATGCTCTGAGGCCAGCAGGTGCCATCCTACTCTCCCCCCTGCATGTTCAGTGAATGCAACTTTTGAGTGTGAGAAAGGGGTTCTTCTCTATTCCATATTGCTAATTGACCTCGCCTTTTTTTCCAGGCTAACATAAAGTAAATAATTCAACAGCCTTTATTGTTGAATATACTTCTGAATTAACACTTTATACCTGCCTTTCCCAATCTGGTGCATTCCAGATAGGTTGGACTCCCAACTCCCATGATTCCCAGCAGAGAAGGCTGCTGTATACAGAGTTTTGAATTCTATATAGATTCTGAAGCAAATGGGAAGCATTCAGCAAGAATATGCACTATTTCTAAAATCAAAGAAATCCCTTACAATAAAAAAGGAAAATCACTTCCATTCGGTAGTTAGGTTTTCTGTCACATAAATAGCTTTAAACAGACAGTGACACTCCAAACCCTAGTCTGAACACCCTTCCGTGGATACACACGCACACATTATGTTTGGCATTTGAATCCCCCATATAGAGACAATTCTTCTTGACATAATTCACAGTATTATACTAGGTGTTCACCAGTAAGTGCAATAAAAGTAATGAGAAAAACCTGAAGCAATACAACCACCTTCTGCATCCTTTCCCTCCCCTTGTAAGCTTGATTGTTCCCTTTGTATTCTTTAAAGGATCTTTGTCTCCTTGTATTTATATCCACCTACCTTTATTGCAATGCCTAAAGGACTGTACTCTGCAGATTACAATTATGAAAACTGGCTAGACAAGCAGTACTGCTTTAAAAGTGTATGTTTCTGCATCTACCTCCTGAGAGAAGCCAGTTAAATGCTTCATTATTACTCCAAAGAGAGAAAGAGATAATGATCCAGCAGCAGTCAGTACAAAAAAATTGCTGTTGTTCAGTCGTTAAGTCGTGTCCGACTCCTCGTGACCCCATGAACCATAGCACGCCAGGCCTTCCTGTCCTCCGCTCTCTCCCGGAATGTGCTCAAGTTCATATGCATTGCATTGGTGATGCTATGTAGCCATCTCATCCTCTGCTGTCCCCTTCTCCTTTTGCCTTCAATCTTTCCCAGCATCAAGGTCTTTACCAGGGAGTTTTCTCTTCGCATTAGGTGGTCAAAATATTTGAGCGTCAGCTTCAGTATGTGTCCTTCCAATGAGCAGTAAGGGTTGATTTCCTTTAGGATGGACTGATTTGACCTCCTTGCAGTCCAGGGGACTCATGAGAGTCTTCTCCAGCACCACAGTTCGAAAGCATCAATTCTTCGGCGCTCAGCCTTCCGTATAGTACAGCTCTCACAGCCACACATTACTACTGGGAAAACCATAGCTTTGATTAGATGGACCTTTGTCGGCAAGGTGATGTCTCTGCTTCTTACTATGCTGTCTAGGTTTGCCATAACTTTCCTCCCAAGGAGCAAGCATCTTTTAATTTCATGGCTACAGTCACCGTCTGCGGTGATCTTGGAGACCAAGAAAGTAAAATCTGTCACTGCTTCCATTTCTTCCCCTTCCATATGCCAGGAAGTGATGGGGTCAGATGCCATGATCTTTGTTTTTTAATGTTGAGTTTCAAACCAGCTTTTGCACTCTCCAATTTCACCCTCAACAAGAGGCACTTTAGATCCTCTTCACTTTCTGCCATTAGGGTGGTATTGTCTGCGTATCAGTGAAAAATAGATTTCTGTATTTAATCTCTGAACAAGCTACATGAACAGAGCATTAAAGTACCTGACCTGGAGAATTCGATCAAGAAGCATTTCAAGTATTTAAATTTTCCTATATGAAGGAGGTCAACCTTATCTATAAATCTTTTGTAACAGGACCCAATTCTGACCTGATAGAACTACTATCACTATTTAAATGTTTTTATGTTTGGGAGATAAACAATTCCCAAGTATCACACATTCAAAAAGGTGAGGCTTTCCAAGTTAGGAAATTTTGCACTTGTTGAATTTCTGCCTGTCATAGGCCCATTAAAGATAGGAAACTGCCTTATAGTGAGTGGGAGCAGGGGTCCATCTAGCTCAGCACAGTCGACGCTGACTGGCAGCGGCTCTCCAGGGTTTCAGGCACGAGTTTTCCAGACTTACCTGGAGATGCTGGGGATCGAACCTGGGACCTTCTGCATGCGAAGCAGGTGCTCTACCTACTGCTGGATAAGCCTGAGCACACTATCCATTATAGCAGTTACGTTTTTAATCTTGGCTGAAAACAGAAGCTGCCTGTATCGTGATTTTCACACTACAGGCTGCAGGAAGTAATTACGAGCCATGAAGGGCTTGTGTAGACATGTGTGGGTGTGTACAATGCAGCAATTGTACACTAAGTCCTGACATACAACTAATAACCTGTTCTTTGGTTCTATATGGTTCATATCTCATGAAAATACAAATACCCGGCCACATTTGAAGGAGCCCATGCTGTCCACTTTGTGCCCTTCGGCTACTGAATAGAAGTATGTTCTCTAATCATAATCTATTGTAATTGTCACCAACATATGAATCCTCTTGTCCAGCTACAAGCTTCCAAAAAGTGATCTGAACGGCCACTTTCTAGTACAGTGATATGACCATGAGCGTTTTGCAAGTTCTTAACACATGGAAGGCATCAGCTGAATACTGCAACATCTGGGAAGGTTGCAAGCCACCATGCCCCAATTCAATTCCCTTTCCAAGGAAGGCACAGAGCTGAAGCCTTGTTTTGTGAATGCACTCAAGACTACATCTCTATATCCCCCCACCCCGTACGTATACACACACGCACCTTCTAAGTTGGTTTTAGGTGGGATGTAAACACTGGCCTCATTTGCACATAATGCTAAAACATGGGGTTGTATCCAATGTTAGTCTAACTTAAGCTTCGTTCATTTGAATGGGTTTACTCTAAGTAGAACTATCATTGGATACAACCCATGGTTTAGTACTATCAGGACAAGCTGCGCCAAGCCTCATACTTGCATGATCTCCCCCCCCCCCCCGGTACAGCTGGGAGGAGAGAGATTAATCATAGCCCATTGTGATGTTTGAAACTGGACAAATGGGGTTGTATCCATTTGTATCCCTCTACCGGAAGGCTCTATGATCCAGCAGAGGCTTCCATGAGTGGTAATTGGAATGGTGGTGATCTCTGCAAATGCCTTCTTTCTTCTACAGTCCCCCAGGCCACCTCCCATGCTGTTCTGAAAGGTCCTCCACCCTCTGGAACAGACTTAGGAGGGCTGTGTATACGAGGCTGCAGAAGGAAGGAGGAGCCAGCAAAATGCCTCTCTTACCCTTTCCTATTTGATTTCATTGCATTGGCTGCCTCTACATATACTGGGAACCACATTCAGTTGGGAACCAACACTGTTGCTATAGCTTCATTGAATCTGTGACCCCTCATGTAAAACTGATCTGGGGATTAGAGGGAGGTGGTGGTAGGTTTGTGACATCACAGGCACCAACCAATCAATGCTATCCATAGGTGGCTTGTGTTGCCAACTGGCAGAACCAGTTTCTTTAGAGTTTGACACTGGAGGGAGATAACATTTGGATTAAATGCACTGGAGCAGCTTTGGAACAGGCCCCACTGCTCTAGAAATGTTACACCTGGCTTCACCTTGCAGGTTTGGATGTTTATCTGCCACCATCTTTTCAATCTCAGCTATGGCAGTGCTGCCATCTCTACAAGTACATGTCAGAGACTACAGACGTTACTGAACTTGAATACTGTATGATCAAATGTCTGAATTTTGGCTTTCAGTAGTTCAGTGATCAAGATAGATCAAGTTGTCTAAAAGATTAAGTTTCAAGAAATTGAATGGAATTTCTCATCTATACCACATTAGACATGAAGGAAAAGGATTCTTGGCTGTATACCCAGCCTTTTTTACTCCTAGCTCAGAGATTACATTTCATCATGTAAACACAAAAAAGGAAAATAATTTGTATTACAACCACGGCATTCTTTTTACCGTAGCCCCAGTCCTACTTAGTATCTGTCTAGTCAGAAATCATCTAATTATTCCTGGGGTTCTTCCTCTAGAGTCTGCTTAAAAAAGCAAACAAACCTCTAATAAACTGATCCTTCAATAGTTGCCAATTCATGGATTACTCAAACTAAAGCCAAAGTAGCATAAACTGATTTGGGCACTGAAGAGTTAGTGTGATTCAGGGCCACCTCACACAACAAATCCCTCTCAAACTGAGGTTTTTAAGTAGCTCAGTAAAAAATATTTGCATGTTGATAAGTTTTGCTTCTGTAACTGAAGGGATACACAGCAAGGCCAAAGGTGTTTGCTAAACTTGCACATCACCTTATTTGATCTGGATATACTTCCAAGTAACATGTTTATATAAAAACCTATATGACCCAGTTTCTCCAAGTTATGGAAGATGGCCTGCAACGAATAATTACAACTATTTTGTTTGTAAAGAAACAAGAAAGTACCTCACTCACAGACCCCATCATCACAGTAGGAATAATGTGTTCATCTGTCAAACTCAATCTCTCTCAGATTCTCATCTTTCTAATGCCAGGTTTGTTCCATCCCAATTCCACATAGGATTGTGATTTTTTGAAGTCAACATGAAAATTTGTGTTTTTAAAATCTGCATTTTTGTACACATCTTTCATAAGCATGTTCTGAAATGTATACATATTCAATGGGAGGAAGTGGGAAGAGTTTGTATATTTTTGCAAATATATGCACTTTTGTACACTGTTTTTTGTGAACTCAACTGCAAACTTCAGAAATGTACAGATTTCAGCAGCAAGCTGTATTCCTTTTCTTGTTCAGGTTCAGAAAGTGCAAATTGGTAAGTGCACTCTGCAATGCAACCAAACACATTTTTCACCCATTCCTAGTAGACTGAAAGTGAAACGAATTTTATTTACACTTTGCAAAATTGTCATAGCGACCTTTCCTAAATCATGACAACTGTTTAAAGACCTCAACATATGAGCAAAAACTGGCAGTTTGTGGTTGTACTCTTCCCTCAACTATGGCTCAAAGACAAGAAGTCACAGGAAAAAAAATATGACCATATATAGCAGGGCCCCCAAACCCTTTGGACCAGTGGGCACATTTGGAATTCTGAGAAAATGTTACGGTGCTCTCACAAAATGGTTGCCATGGGGGAGCTTGACAATTCATATAATGGCTGCCATGGTTGTCACAGCTGGTCACAAAACACCCATTTCCTAAAAGGCAAACTGATGAGACTAAAAGAAAAGTAACTTGCCCAAGAAGCTAAGCTAAGCACAAGACAGAGGTAGGGTCTGGGCTCCAAAATCACTCTTTTTAACCCAAATAAAGATGGCACTGGAGGACAGCCCTTCACTTTGCAGCACACCAGCCTCTCCATTTATTTTTTAATTAAAAATATCTTAAGAAATAAAATACAAATCAGGAGGAGGGCCAGGAAGCCTTTACGTGCCAAGAGAGGTGTTATGGACACCACGTTGGACCCCTGAGACAGAGACAGAGAGAGCATACACTTAGGTGCAGGGTGCAACGGCTCTAGAGATGCAAACTTACCAAAGAGAGAACAGAGAACAGAGACTTGCATTTAACTGGGGCACTTTGCCACAAAATGGAAAGATGCCAGTCTATTTACTGGCATTTAAAAAATAATAATGAGGTCTTTAGGATCTACTGAGGTGTTTGGGATCTAATTTTACTAATTGTTATGATTTTTTTTTTACCAGTAACCATGACTTCCTGTTACATTTTGAAGGCTCCCAGCTTGCAATGCTAAGTGCTTTGTAGCTAGCTGATTGGCCAACAGTCAGTCCATGCTGTTATCAAAAAAGAACCATTTACATAAGAAGGCTTCCAGTCGCTACCAAAGTTTGTAGCAAGCCATGCTCTCAACACTAAACAAGTAACGAACATCATGACACAGAGAAACCCAAAATATATACAAGGGACCTTAGTACTTCCTTTCTCGCTCCTAATGTGTCATTTGAGTGGGCTTGGTCAATATGCACAGTAGTTAGCGGGGAGGAGTAGGCACTAACATTTGTTATGCACTGTATTACTTCTCCAAAGCTCCATGTAGAATAGTAATTGCCAAGATATTATCTTGCTTTAAAAAGCAGTAAGGTTGTGCATGTGTTGCCCATAGCGACACTGCTCATGTGACAGAAAAGCACATGGACACCTTTGCTGTGATCACATTGGCTGGGAAGAACCTAAATGGGAGTTATCTACTTGTCAGGAGACTTTTAGAGAACCCATTTTGAAAGGGACAATTCCTTATTCCAGAATAATTACAGTTAGTGAGAATTAAAATTGGGAGTCCTTATTTCAAACATAACAGCTTTAATTTCTACTTTTTTCCTACCTTAATTGCAGTAAACACACAATAAATACAATTTGTTTAGAAAGATCCTCTTGTTGAGGGTGAAAGTGGAGAGTGCAAAAGCTGGTTTGAAACTCAACATTAAAAAAAAGAAGATCATGGCATCTGACCCCATCACTTCCTGGCATATGGAAGGGGAAGAAATGGAAGCAGTGACAGATTTTATTTTCTTGGGCTCCAAAATCACTGCAGACGGCGACCGTAGCCATGAAATTAAAAGATGCTTGCTCCTTGGGAGGAAAGCTATGGCAAACCTAGACAGCATAGTAAGAAGCAGAGACATCACCTTGCCGACAAAGGTCCGTCTAATCAAAGCTATGGTTTTCCCAGTAGTAATGTATGGCTGTGAGAGCTGGACTATAAGGAAGGCTGAGCGCCGAAGAATTGATGCTTTCGAACTGTGGTGCTGGAGAAGACTCTTACAAGTCCCCTGGACTGCAAGGAGGTCAAATCAGTCAATCCTAAAGGAAATCAACCCTGACTGCTCATTGGAAGGACAGATACTGAAGCTGAAGCTCAAATATTTTGGCCACCTAATGCAAAGAGAAAACTCCCTGGAAAAGACCCTGATGCTGGGAAAGACTGAAGGCAAAAGGAGAAGGGGACGGCAGAGGATGAGATGGCTAGATAGCATCACCGATGCAATGAATATGAACCTGAGCACACTCCAGGGGAGAGTGGAGGACAGGAAGGCCTGGCGTGCTATGGTCCATGGGGTCACAAAGAGTTGGACACGACTTAACGACTGAACAACAACAATAGAGAACATATACTCAAACATTTATCGAATACAACATGTTATTACGTGCCAAGTATTATATTAAGATACATTCCGTAGTTGCCTGATCCACAATCAAGTAAAGCCAAAGTTACTTTTCTGCTGTTCGTCTTGCTGACTCAATATAATTCTAATAGTTCAACACACACACTGTCTTTTTGAACAGACAACTGAGGTAACAAGCTTTAAGGTTTCACACTTGAACCGTTACCTGAATTGCAAGTTATTTTAGCCACATCAGATTATAAAATTAAAAAATCCCTGTTGTGAACAGCTTTGCAGCACATTTATACAGCATTAACATATATGGTCTCTCTCCCACAGTTGATACCTACAGATCACAAAGCCTAAATAATACTTAGACTTGAGAGCGAAATGGAGATTGCAACCATAATGAGGCAGCCGTTGTAAAATTCAGCACTGTAGAATAACCCACAGAGGCCAGGCACAAGTCTGAAGAATCCCACTACTCCAAATTCTATAAAACTAGAACAGTAAACACAACATGCACATATTGTGATCCTACCCTTTCTGCTGGATTACACACTGCCATTTATCTTCCCTCCAGAGAAGTTCTAAACTAACAGACTGTCTTCTATAACTTGGAGGAAGAAATATTTTCTAAACAATGATCAACTAGTGTGGGCTTCTCAGCTTCCAAAGAGCATCTAAGATACAATTCTGCTTTCCCAGTAAAACAAAACAGTCATTTCCCCCCAAAGCCATTCATGATTAGTCATACTGTGTAGAGTTTACTCTATGGAAAAAATATATCTGATATTGAGAAACAACCTATAGTTCATAACTTATACCCCACCAAAAAATCATTGTCAACACTGCTTAACTCATGGAAAACTGTTTTATTACCCAAGAATTATGTCTCTCTTCTCCATTCTTCAGCAATGACCTTTGTGAGACCCTTACAAAGACTGGAATGGACCTTGCAGACACTTGCGTGTAAACACGATCCATGGAAATAAAATTAAATTAAGTGGAACTCCCAAACACGAATGTGTAAAATTAGGAGTTACAAAAACAAATAGCAGCCGAAAACTCGCTTGGATAGGAATATCCACTATACAAATTAATCCAGTTATGACATAGTGATCCTATCTCAATATGAACAATTTGATAATATATCACAGATTATTATCCATGTGGTAACTATTCCTCAAATGCATCCAGTCTTGCAGTCTTACCACACTACCTTCCACCAGCACAGGTTTTGGTTTCTGGTTTTTTTAATGTTACAATGAGCCTAAAGAGAAGATCCCACTTACATGCCCTTCCTTTTGTTTGGTTTCAAAAGAAAGCACCCAAGCAGTTCCTGCTTTTGTGCTGCCTATTTTGAACTCTGGGGCTGCAACAGGCATAGTTTAGTATCACAAGCCAACACATGCCTGATTAAGGCAGGGCCTAATGTGCTGGGAACTGCTCCTAGCCAAGAGCACACAACATTTAACTGAGCGAGCATGAAATTCTTACCAGCAGCCTCCCTGAAGTGGTTAAACAATATCACCACCACAACAGACCCACCCAGTACATTGCAGGGGAGCCTTCCCCAACCTGGTGGTGCCCACAAGATGTGTTGGACTACAACATCTCTAGCCTGCACAGCCTATTGTCATACTGGTTGGGGATAATGGAAAATGTAATCCAACACATATGGCAGGCACCAGGCTGGAAAAGACTGTCATAGGCAAGGGACAACACAGAAGGTACTGGAATTGCCTTTCTACATTAGGTATGGTAAACGTCATTAGTTTGAAGCAACAGGTTTAATGACTCTGTTTAGTCACCATTTATGAAGGAGCCAGATGATAATTCTGCTCATTGTGGTTGAGGCCCTGACACATTATGGCCCATCTTCAAAATGCATTCATGTATGGCCTTTAGCCTGCATCTTTTTAGCAAGATAACTTGCTTTCATTCTTTTTGCCCTGCCCAGCTGGGGGTGGATAGTTGGGAAGAGAAAGAGTTCTTTAATCCTTCACTTACCTGGATAAAAACTTTTAACATCATGGTTTATTCATTACTGAATAATGAATACACATTGTTCCTTCCAAATCTGAGATTAGTTTACTTCCTGCAGCAAGCCATTTTTCGAAACGAAAATATTCATCTGTACCTCTTAAGCTGTACCAGCAGAGTACAAACTCCATTGTGACAATGGTCTTCATTAAAAAATGACAAGTTAGCCTCACATATCTTATATTCATTTACTAAATTTATATCCCACCTTTCCGCCAAAAATGTCGCTAGAGGCCCTCTTCACTTTACTATCCAGTGCCTTAATACTGAAGCCTAATCAGTTTGGAAGCAAGACCCATGTGTAGAAGTTACTGTAAAAGGAGTATATACTTCAGTTATCCCATGCAGACTATTCTCCATGTAACATGAATCTTATATCCCACCGCTAACAATTCCTACCACCTAGAGTCATATAAAGAAGTTAAGAGCGAGATAATTTCATCCTCAGAGACCTAACACTACAGGTGCAAAAGTCTGTCCTCCAAGCTATTATATAGAAACACTATGGAAAAATTCAGGAAGGCTAAAGAAATGTGTGAGAAGAGTTGAATGCAGCTTGTGAACTCACACACTCCTCACGCAACCAAAGGTATATCCTTGAATCTTTATGTCCATCTAGGGCTTGCAGTTTTTCACTATTGCTTTTTCAGGGAATAGATTTTTTAAACTTTCTGACTACCATCAAAATAGTAGCAGCCAGATAACTCTTCTACACAACTATTTTATAACACCAGTGGAACATCACACTACTGGTATTAACTCCTACCAAAAGTATTTATGTGCCCAAGCACATAATAAACTTAGCTTATTAACACATATCACATTGGTTTATTAACAATGGCGCCTAATATGGTTCTTCCATTACTAGAAGGAGTTAACAAATGTGAAGCGTTATTAAAATGTATGTATGTTTTTGCCTTTAGAACAACAACATTCTGAAGCAGTCTCACTGAACAGTGAAGGAACAAAGAAATTCACTAGGTCCAAATTGGAGCTGAGGAAATTTATGAAGGATATTTTTGTGTGTCACATTCCAGATTCGGAATATGGCCTAGCAGATTCAGGAGATTCCCCCCCTCCCTGCTCATCCACTGCCCCAAGGTTTTTGTTCCACTTTTCCCCTTTGCGTGGATCAGTAGTTAAGAAGTTGGGAGATTATGAAATTGCACCAAATATAATGGACTTGGCAGCAGTATACGAACTTTCTACTCTCAGGAAAACCTTTCCACATTCATGTATCTGTTGTGGGCCCCTTACAAAATTGCAGAGAATTTGGGATACATTTTCAGGTGGACTTCTAAGCATATCTAGGGTGATGGCAAGATCTGTAGTGTCAAGCTATCACCATGTGGAACTGACAACACATCTTAGAACAGTCTTCCCCAACCTGGCAACCTCTGGATGTGCTGGATTACATCTTCCATCATCCCTGTGCTGGCTAGGGATGATGGGCATTGTAGTCCAGCACATGTGGAGGGGACCAGTTTGGGGAAAGCTGCTCTGGAACATACACAACATTCCCCTGGAGCTGCACACTGCAGAGAATGGTCAATAATGGTGGACAACAACTGGATTTGGGGCAGCTTGCCTACCACCATCGATCTTACGATGGAATTCCAGGATTCTGTGAAGGTACCTATGTCTATCCTATAGAATGATTTCTGCACAGAGTATGAATACTCATTGCATTTTGGATCAAGGAGGGTTTTTCCTCCCTCCAGATCAGGATGAGAGCATATACCTATGGTTTGACTCTTGAAGCTATCTTCCTTCTGTTTGAGGCACACCATGGTTTGGATTATGCAGCTTGACCTGTGGGGACTGGTGAGTGGATGGGCCTAAAAACAGGCAGAGGATTGGACTAGATGACCTCTTCAGCTTCTTTTCCAAGACTTTGAGTCAGATACATCACTAATAGCAATAATTTCAATGGCAAAACACATTTCCATGTACAGCCGAAAGAAGTTATACCAAAAGAGTTTTCCCCTTTCCTCAAGAAGTACTAGGTCAGGTATCTTGGTCCACAGCTAAACAGTGAGCAAAAAGTGAGTACTTGCAAGTGAGTTGTTTTGCAGTAAGTAATGATATCAACCAGATTCCACGGCAACGTTTTATAATTAAGTCTGAATGATGTACAAATTACTAAGATTTAGGTCTGGTGTCTATTAACTGATGCCTTCACATATGTAGCCAAGTAGTGGTGTTTTCTGAGACCAGTGCCTGCAGACAAATTGGTCCTACAAGATCCTGTTTACATTTTTCTATGCCTACAAGAGTTGTTTACATTTCCCTTGTGAAAGAAGGGTCTTTCATGAATTCCAAAAGTATGACAAATACCTATTAATATATGATTACAGCCTATATATGCATATATCATTCATGCACCTGCTGAATGATATATGCATATATACAAAGGTCAGAGGACCTGGAAGGTGTTTCTGGGGACCTATGAGGCAATGGCAATATAGACATATATCACACGTACATCATATGAGGCTTGACTTTTATAGCTTGTTAAGAGCTTTGTTTAGCAGACTTGGTACAGCAAATAAATGTAAAGATAGTGATCAGTTTAATCTTGTTGATGGCTACAAAGTTGCCCCACGAGAAGAGATCGCCTAGGAGGCAGAACTTCAAATTAAAAAGAAACCTTTATAGGTCCTCAGATCAGAAGCCAAATATTTGTGATCTGTTGTTAAAAGCTGTTCAATATATTACATTCACACCCCATTTAAAAAGAAAGAAAGAAAAATCCATGGAAATTTTGTCACTTCAGTGCTTTACAACTCAGGCTGCAATTCTAAACACACTTTGAACACTAGAAAATGCATTATACCAGGACAGATTATTTGTCTACCGGGCTCTGACTGGGAGCTGCTCTCCTGGATCCCAGGCTGAATATATCTTTTCCATCACCTGCCCCCATGATCCTTTTTACGGTGCAATCCTATGCACGTTTAGACAGAAAGAAGTTCTACAACTCCCAGCATTCCCCAGTCAGCATGACTGGCTGGGGAATGGTGGAAATTATCAGGCTTTCTTCTGTCTAAACAAGCCTAGGATTGCGCCCTGAACTGAAGATGCCAAGGATTGAATCTAGGACCTTCTGCAATACGTGTGTTCCACCATGGGTGCAAGCCCCACTGAACATAACATTCCAAATCCCATATCAGAGTAACTAGGCCAACCAAAGATCACAAAAAATGTGCAAGTTTTCGAAATCTCCACAGCTGTTCATCAGGGAAGGTATTTTAAAAAGGAGGTGGGGCAGGAGAGGGAAATACCTTGATGGGGCTTCATCACCCAAGTCAGATTCCCACCTCCCTTATCCCCCACACACACCTGCTTTTTATAACATTAAGAGATCTCAAAAACCTGCACATTTTTAATCAGCTTTTGGTTGGCCTAATGAAAGGTATTACACTAATGTGGGATTTGGAATTTTTTATTTATGGTCGATGAAGCTTCTTATGGTCAAAGAAGCTTCCCTTTGCTTCTTGTGACCACTGCACACAGTGGCACTTGTGTCTGGGTAAATACGCAACAGGCTTCTCTGTTGATCTGCAAAACAGGCCTCTGCTCACTAGTTGACAATTCCCGAAGGGCAGCTCAGACTCTCCTAGGAATGTTGCTAACGGTTTGGGGGGAAAGCAAGGCAACCCAAGCCTCTCTGGCCCAACTCTGCACAAAAACAAGCCCCATCAAAGCCAGCGGGCTTTGCTTCCAACAATGCTTAACGATGTTTTTCAACCTGGTTGCCCCCCCCCCCCGCCGCCAGACCAGTCAACGGCTTTGGCTCGAGTCATTCAAGAGCAGCTTTTTAAAGCAAATGAATGCATCCCCTCCCACTCACCCACCTATGCCATGGCAGCTTCATCCCAACGCACAGGAGCCTCACGGACATCCTTCGCATGCCACCGCCTACTCCTTTGCAAAACAACCGGTCCTTTCCACTCTGAAGCACACCCCTGAAGGAAATGCAAGCACGACAAGAGCTGCGCAGGCGAGGGCAGGCCGATCGCTTCTAGCATCCCTTCACTGTTGCCAAAGCGCTTTGCTCATAACCGCTGCCTTGCTTTTATTAAGCGAGTGCATTACAAAGGAGGCATTAGCGCAAATCAGCAGGCAAAATTGCCTCGCTGCGCAAAAGCCTCCTTCGGAAATCGACAGCCTGGTCTAATGAAAAACATTCGCTTCCCGCACCACATCCAGAGGTAGAAGAACTTGCACCGAGCAGTCTGGGGGCCGCGGGAAGCATTTGTGCTTTGCTTTAATGCAGGCGAACTCAGTCACAAAAGAGCATCACCCAAGCGGGATTATGAAATACTCGCAGAATTTTGGGTGCTGAGCCTCGATGTCTATCCCTTTCGATTTCTTCCGTGTGTAGGCGGCTCAGCAAACAGAAATTTAACCCCCTCTACCCACGCTAGAACGGGCAAAAGCAAACAAGCAGGAGAAAATGGGTTTTCCTCGAATCTTCTTCAATGCCAAAGATCTTAGATGACGGAACGGCATGAGGGACGGGATTTTAACTATGCAGAAGGCCTCCTTAAGAAGTCGATTACACATTACGGCCAACTAATTCCATGCAACCCCTCCCTCGCAAGCCTAGCTAAGAAAACCCGCGCTGTCGTTAAACGGTAGGGTTACCAGGATACAGCCATGCTTTTTGGTCTGTTTTTTGGGTTGTTGTTTTTTTTTAAAGAGGAATAAATCAGCTGCACCCGACTCCGAACTGCGTAAAAAAGATTAATGCTAAAATCTAAATTGAAGAGGATTTGAAAAACAAAGCACACACCTGCAAACACAGCCAGCAGCTGTTACAGCCTAAACACGCTTGCTCGGAATTCGTAGGGATTCACTTCCTACGAAACGGATCAGCATGGCAGCTTTATTCTGAAGCTGCTCAGAAGCAAACGGGCCTGTTTCAGAAGCGCTTTGAGCTTGTAACTGATGCTTGTAACTTTATTTATTTATTTATTGCATTTATAGCCCGCCTTTTTTCCCTCTTGCAAGGAACCCAAGGCGGCGTACATTATCCTCCTCCTCTCTGTTTTATCCTCACAACAACAACCCTGTGAGGTAGGTTGGGCTGAGAGTCTGTGACTGGCCCAAAGTTACCCAGTGAGCTTCCATGGACAAGTGGGGACTAGAACCCAGATCTCCTGGCTCCCAGTCCGCCACTCTCACCACTACACCGCAATCCTATGCATACTTAGACAGAAAAAAGTCTGCAGGGCTTTTTTTCCCCTTCTGTCTAAACCTGCATAGGATCGCACCCTTAAAACACTTGCGGGGCCGCCCGGCTTCCGCAGCGAGTTTGAGCTGTTGACGGCTTTTCCCGGGGCACCTCGCCGCGGAGCGGCCGCATGAAACCGAGGGATCCGCTCCAAAGCTTAAGCGCCTCGAGGACAGCCGGGAAACTACTTTCGTGGTTGCAACGCCGCTTGCCTATCCCTCAGCGATTTCGTTTTTAAGATCCTCCAAGAGAAGCCACCGCCACCCGGCATGCTAAGCCTGTGATCAAGTCTTGTTCGAGGGAACCCTCGCTGCCCCGCAGCCTGCAGCCTCCAACTCCTTTGCTGCACTTCAGGTCGGATGTGGCAAGCCCGGCAAAAGGTCGACTTTGCCCGAAATCGGCCGGTTTTGATCCCCCGCCCCCCGGCCCATTAGTGCCCGCTGCAGCGCAGGGTTGCGCTGGGTTGCGCGCCAGTGGTGCCACCAGCCCCGCGCTCCCTTCCGCGGAGCAACGCCCAGACAGGCGGGCACTTACTTCTCATCGACATGCAGGCTGGGCGAGCACTTGATGGCGAGCCATGTTTTCCAGTGTATGTGGCGGACTTTGTAAACCTGCCCGAAGCCGCCGGAGCCGATCTTCTCCCAGCTCACGAACTCGCTGGAGTCGAAGGTTTTCAGCAGCCCCATGGCCAACGAGGAGCGACTCTCCTGCTCCATGGGGCCCCTGGATAATGCCTCCCCAGCGTGACAGCCTGGCTCGCTCGCTCGCTCTACGGAGCCGCCTACCCGGCCGCCTCGCTGGCTGCGCTCTGCTCTTGCCCAGGTGACTCAAGGTGTACTCATTCCCCAGGAGCCATGACATCACTTCCTGGGCTCGCTTCTTGCCGCTCTGTCGGCGGTTGTCAGCCGAGCGGTGCCAATCAGAAACGGGGATGGCAAAGGAGGGGTGTTGCTCTAGCAGGGCCGCCGTTGCAAAACTGCGCGCAGGAGAAGAAAGGGAGCGTTCCCGCTGAAAGGCGGCGGAGGCGGCTCGGGCCACGTTGCTTCCAGGGGAGCCGAGGCTGCAGTCCTGTTTGCGCTTACCAAGAAGGAACCCCGTGACCTCAAGGGGACTTACTTCTGAATAGACATGCACAGAGCTGCACAGTCACTTTATAATACGCAATAGCTGAAGGTCTCTGGGCAGGTCCCCAAACAAAACTTAAAAGCACAAAATACAATAACATAGTAAAACAGAATATAAAAAACTTACATTTAAATTGGACTAAAACCAGAGTAAAACCCAACAACGTGCTAAATTGTCTGTCTGTCTGTCTGTCTGTCTATCTATCTAAAACCCTGGGGGTGGGGTGACGAATGAATCTGGAGCACTTTTAAATCCAATGGGTATCCACCTAATACACTTTAACAAGGAAATAAATATTAAGGGCACAATCCTATACATGTTTAGACAGAAAAAAGTTCCACAACTTCCAGCATGCTGGCTGGGGCATGCTGGGAGTTGTAGGGCTTTTTTCTGTCTAAACATGCATAGGATTGCACCCTTTTTTCTGTCTAAACATGCATAGGATTAGCAATATAAAGGCTTCCACATTTTTCTGTACTCCTGCACTCCAAGCCTGTGTATTCTGATTAGTACCAGAGGAAGATAAGAAATGCTGTGCTCCTCCTTGATAGCCATTGGTGTAAGTGGAGGTCTTTTTACACCAAGCCCAACCTAATTGTCTGCCTAACTTCTCCATTTCATCCTAAGCTATTACAAATCACAGGCTTGGGCTTTCCCTCAGGTTCAGCAGCATCTGTTTCTCCTCCCCCTGATCCTTTTTCATTTTGTCTTTGTTTTGCTTAACATCCTGTCTGATGAAGAGTTTTTATGAACACAGCTTATTTGCTTCTCTATGACTTTTTAGGTGGTCTTAACAAAGGTATAAAGCTACCAGTTCAAGCAACATCATCACATGAGACAACAGCAGCCACATCAGCAAGGGCTTGTACACCAGCCCATCTTCTAAGGGGATATATGCCATCATGTGCCAGCAGTGTCCTCCCATTTACATCAGCCAAGTCTCTATACAAGAGAATAAATGGACATAAATCAGAAATAAAAATGGCAGTACTCAGAAACCAGTGGAGAAGTATTTCAATCTCTCTAGTTGCAATACTTAAATAAAAAGGTGTCTAAGGGAGACTCCATGATGAGTTGGGATACATCTGCAATTGAGATGTATTTGTATATTTGATGCTATCAGACTTGGGCTCAATAGCAACTGGGAGTAGCTACCTCACTACAGAAAGCAATTGTTCCAGAGCTTCCAGACAGAGGGCTCCTAGTGCTGCCAATCAAAAGACATTGTGCAGCTATTCTGACTCTTCCTTCTCAATGGATTGTTGTCATTACAAAAAAGATGGAAGACGAGATCCAATTGGTGGTTCAAAATTGGGAAAGGAGTACGACAAGGCTGCATATTGTCACCCTGCTTATTTAACTTATATGCAGAGTGCATCATGAGAAATGCCGGGTTGGATGAATCAGAGGTCGGAGTTAAGATTGCTGGGAGAATTATCAACAACCTCCGATATGCGGACGATACCACCCTAATGGCAGAAAGCGAAGAGGATCTAAAGAGCCTCTTGTTGAGGGTGAAAGAGGAGAGTGCAAAAGCTGGTTTGAAACTCAACATTAAAAAAACAAAGATCATGGCATCTGGCCCTATCACTTCCTGGCATATAGAAGGGAAAAAATGGAAGCAGTGACAGATTTTACTTTCTTGGGCTCCAAGATCACTGCAGACGGTGACTGTAGCCATGAAATTAAAAGACACTTGCTCCTTGGGAGGAAAGCTATGGCAAACCTAGACAGCATAGTAAGAAGCAGAGACATCACCTTGCCGACAAAGGTCCGTCTAATCAAAGCTATGGTTTTCCCAGCAGTAATGATGGCTGTGAGAGCTGGACTATAAGGAAGGCTGAGTGCCGAAGAATTGATGCTTTCAAACTGTGGTGCTGGAGAAGACTCTTACGAGTCCCCTGGACTGCAAGGAGGTCAAATCAGTCCATCCTAAAGGAAATCAACCCTGAGTGCTCATTGGAAGGACAGATACTGAAGCTCAAATATTTTGGCCACCTAATGAGAAGAGAAAACTGGAAAAGACCCTGATTCTGGGAAAGACTGAAGGCAAAAGGAGAAGGGGACGGCAGAAGATGAGATGGCTAGATAGCATCACCGATGCAATGAATATGAACTTGAGCACGCTCTGGGAGAGAGCGCAGGACAGGAAGGCCTGGCGTTCTATGGTCCATGGGGTCACGAAGAGTCGGACACGACTGAACGACTGAACAACAACAACAGTCAGCCTTCTCTGGTAACTTTCTCCCGTGACTCCCCAAGGAGATTCACTAGGCCCCTGCCCTCATGGCTTTTAGCCATGCTCTGAAGACCTTCCTGTTTCAGAAGTCCTATTAGCTGTATTGTTCATCATATTAGATTTTTATTGTTTTAAATTGTACTTATACTGGTTTAATATTGTAAGCGGCTTTGTGGAGGCTGTTTTGAAAGGCGGGGTATAAATGTGTGTGTGTGTACATATAATTTATTCTATATTTTTGTTTTATATTCATTTATTTTCTGTACTTATTTATTGCCAGGACGTGGCCTGAGCAGGCAATGGTGCAATCTAGTCAAAGTTAAGCACTTTTAATGGCAGGACTACATTTTACATCAGCAATACATTTTACCAAACTTGTGGCTTTATTTCCTGTAAAGTGGCCAAATGCCACTAATTTAAAGAGGAACACATATGCGGGGAGGGGGGATCAGTAGGAATAATTTGACAGGTGAGATTCTTCACTGAAAATGCCCCCCCCATTAGTGTTACAAGGGAAACACAGGGCTGGGAACCCCATGTTTGCCTGATAACATAGGAAGAAACAAAGGAAGGTGCCTCATACCAGGTCAGAGTATTTGTCTATCTTGCCCAACATCACCTACTCTGAATGGGGAGGGGCTGTGGCTCAGTGGTAGGGCATCTCCTTTGCATGCAGAAGGTTCGATTCCTGGCAATTCCAGGGAGGGCTGGAAATATTCCTGCCTGAAATCCTGGAAAGCTGCAGCCAGTCACTGTCAACAGTACTGAGTTGGATGGACCCATGGTCTGACTCAATACAAGGCAGCTCCCTTTGTTCCTATGGCTCTAGGGTCTCTGGCAGAGGTATTTCTCATCACCTGCTACCTGAACTTCTAACTGGAGATGACAGAGATTGAACCCGGGACCGTCTTCATGCAAGCATGCACTTGACTACGTCTGCCTAAAGTTCCACTGAATGGCAGAAAACCAAGCAGATGTATGTGTTTAAAACTACCCCTGATGACAAATAGGTCATGAAATGCTTACTTTGGACTGTATTATACCAGATATATTAAAAGTTAACTGCTAGATAATGCACTGGTCTGTTAAAAATGTATAGACCACACAGTACTAATCAGGAAACAGAAACTGATATACAGAGTTGATTCTCTAAGGGCGCAACCCTATGCATGTTTAGACAGAAGAAAGTCCTACAACTCCCAGCAGCTGGCTGGGGAATGCTGGGATTTGTAGGACTTTCTTCTGTCTAAACATGTATAGGATTGTGCCCTAAGGGAGCAATCCCATGCATGTTTAGGCAGAAAAAAGTCCTGCAACTCCCAGCCTTCCCCATGCTGGGAGTGGTAGGACTTTTTTCTGTGTAACTCTGCATAGGATTGTGCCCTAAGATATTTTCACCCTTTAAATAAGTGGTATTTGGCCACTTTACAGGGAATAAAGCCACAGAGTTGGCCAGGTTTTTGTGAGTAGGAGCAAGCTATAGGGTACCCTTAATCTGGATTCCTTTCAATGTAAGTGTATGGATTTCAGAACCATTTTGTTTACAGCTCCTTGATTTGGGCTCACACCCACACTCGTGTATATAATTTTGTACCATCCTATATCTGCAAACGCTGCTGCCCTTTTAAATCAACTACAGCAACGCTCCCTCTGCTTTACTGATGCCCACCTAGTATGTTCTCTTGTTGTGCTTCCTGAGGTAATGCAGGGTCTGGGAAGTAAATACTCATCCATCCACCTTACAGCAGTATAAAGCTGAACTGTTGTGTGTTTCAACATGTTTATACAAATCACAAGTGTGCTTAAAAAGGAAGAACAGCAGAGATGAGACAAATGGCTTTTGTAGTTAAAACAAAAACAAACCAAGTAGTACTGTCCCCTCAAGGCTGGTGGGCTCTTGCGGGGCTTTGATAATTACAAGACACTAAGCATACAGAGTCAGAAAATTGGTGGGTGGGTGGGTGGCGGGGGGAGAAGGATGTAGCCCTTGAGACACAGGCACTGAAAGTATAGTATCAGAGGATACCCTGCAGGAATATGGAAGGGGTTGTTGGTGATTGGGATCCTAGGTAGATAAAATAGAAGGCCACACACTGATTTCAGTTTATTATCTGATTAGCTTATTATCTGAGGGTCAAACATGGTATGACATTAAACTCATGTTTAGAAACTAGTCAGGATTTTTTTGCGGGGGGATTAACAGCAGTCATGGGGGCCCCTCAATTGGCATCAATGGGAGCTTTTTTCTTTAAGGCACATCATAACTGCCTGAGGTTGGGCAAGATCGCAGTTGGGGGAAAAGGGTTAAACCTCACCTCCCCATGTGCTGCCATCCCAATGAAAAACCAAGCCCTCCTACACCTGTTAATTTTTTTTAAAGACCTAACATGATTTCTAATGATATGTTTAGCGTCATGTCTTGTTTGACCCTGCATTCTGGATCAGACATGTGTCCTGTCCAAGGGTGTGGCAGAAAGTGCAGGCTTTGTAACAGAAAAATAAGTTCCAAATTGCTAGGAGCTCAGGTAAATCAGGAATCTCGATATAAGTACAGTTCCATTGTGTCCCCTGCCCACTGACTCAGTTGAGTACAGATTTTGTAAAGCCATTTGAGTATGTTTGAATCTCAAAAGGGTAGATTATTGTTTTTACAGAGATGTATTCTTGGTGCCATGAGTTGAGAGGGTCTTTAAAGCCTCCTTCCAGGAGAGGCCCATGCTCATAATGCTTTGATCAGTGGGTGTGGGACAAGAGTTTAATTTTCCCTACCCCCAAAGCAGCTGTGGACAGAAGACTACAATAGTGTGACAACAGAAAGGACACACACACACACACCCCGCACACACAACACAACTAGTAACTGTAAGGTGAAGGACATGTTGGGTGTTCCTAGATGGAAGGTCCTAGCCCTAGCAGTCCAAAGGCATTGTACAGCTATTCTGTCTTCTTTAATGGGATTTTCCATGGTAAGAAAAAAGATGAAAGAAGCATGGGAACACTTGAAAGGGTTTTGAGTGGTAGATGACATCTGGACCTCCTGTAAAACTCCCGTGAATGAGGGCAGAGGGACTGCATGAAAAAAGCCTCATCTGGAAGCACCCATACTGCTTTACTGCATGGTAAGGAGGGAAGACACATGCGCGGCACTGCTGTCAAGTTACATGCAGAGAAGCGTATCTTTCACCTCCATGGTTTATCATGGGTTTTTTCCTGATCTGAGAGCAGACACTTCCATACTGTAGACCAACTTCAGCATCTCATTGTCAGGAATGGACAGTTTTTTTTCAAAACAAAAACTGAAGTAGAAAACCACAACGTGTCCTTCAATAGGTTTACAATTGAAGACCGTAGACCGTGTTGGTCCACAACTCCTTTCCCTCCTAGCCAGCATGGCCACTGCTGTGAGCCCTTCTGGCTGAGGATGATGAATATGGTGTTTAGTTTGGAAACTGTAATTTATTATCATCTTTATGGCTTCAGGAAATGAATTCCATAATCAAAAGCTGGTTCTCTAGCACACAAAACACTGCAGATGGCACTGTGAACAGCAACATAAAGCACGCTCTGGCAAGTGGCCAGAAATAATATTCAGACCTGGACTTTGACTCTGTAGCTTTTGTGCCTGTTGGCCCAACCCTTCATTTTATTCTTCATGCCTGAAGGAGGCAGCTACATTTTAAAAGCCAATTTGATATTTCATGTTTGAGATTTTGCTGTTAAAGCTTGGGCATGTGTTTGAAAGCTGTCAATGGTTAATGATCCTTTATTTCTTACATTATTTCTTGTTTCTTTAAAAGAGAATGAAAATGAGAAGAGTGTGAAACTATGTAAAATGTTGATATGAATCCTTCAGGTTATATTATTTCATATATCTTACGTCTGTAACTTCACTAAGGGTGCAATCCTATGGGGATAGGCGGCCGCCTCCAAACTCGGGGGCAACTGCCTATCCAATGCAGGGCAGAAGCAAGGAGGGGATCGTTCCTTCTGCACTTCTCCTGCCCTGCATTTGTGGCTAGACAGCTGATTTCGGCTGTCTAGCTGTGGGAAGGTATAGTGGGGGAGCAGGCTCCCATAGGTTGTGTCGTACCAGCATTTCTGCCTTCCCCGCCCCGGAATGCCCCCCAGAATGCCCCGTTTTGGCTGCTCCACAGTTCTTTTCCAAGAGCAGAGTGCTGGTCCTTTTCGTGCTGCTTGAGAGGCAGTGCGGAAGGGGGGAAGGTCAGTTTTCCGGGAACCAATCTCGGAGTGCAGGCTCCAAGGTCAGTTCCTGGAAAACCTCATATCCTATAACCATCTAGCCACTAGCGGCCGTAGGATTGCTCCCTCCAAAAATGTTAAAAGAAACTTGAACATTTCATTACAAAACATTTGCTATATGTACTGTTATAAATCAGTGTGCTCTGCTATAAACACTTCAGTCCCCAGTCTCTTGTATTTCATCATCTCTCCAATAACCCACCTCTTAAAGAAAATCCCTTCAGTACTTAACTATATAGAAGGCCTACATACATTCCTCTAGAACAGCAGTCTCCAATCTGGTGTCCTCCAGATGTGTTGGACTGCAATTCCCATCATTCTGAGCCAGCATGGCCTCCTGGAATGATTAAAAAAACTAGCTGTAACAGAGATCATCTGCCCACAAGAATTCTCTTTTGAGTGTGGGTTCTGTACTGGCCCCACAGCTTATGGCTTCCCTCAAATATTCCTGCACCATCTAAAAACATATAATCTTATTAGATTTGCAGTACCTTCAAAGAAATTGCACTTGGTGGTGGTATTTATAATGGTATCAAAGCTGTATTTTAAAAAGCAGATGCTTTAAGGTAGTGAATTAGATATCTAGCTGTGAGAGACACATAGCTAGTGTAAACATTAACGGAAGGCAATAACTGCACGGTGTTTAATTATTTATACCTTGCCTTTTGCTCAGAAGTGATCTTCATGGTGGTTTCAGCTTAAATTATTTATATGTGGCTTTACCACAGTAAACTGTGCCAAAGCATCTCACAGTAAATGCCAGCTTATCAAAATGCATCACATTTGGAGTGGGTGGGGCAGGGCTGGCCCACGAGGCAAAGTGAGGCAGCTGCCTCAGGCACCAGACTGAAAAAGGCAGCACACGTTAATGTTGTATTTTTACTGCTAGAGATGAGAAAAAGCACTTGTGGAATTTTCTGCCTCATGTGCCCAAATAATGTGCCTGGCTTTGTATTCCACGCACCTTGACTTGGGTGAGTGAGGAGTGCCATTTGCTGCTCTGCCTCAGGCAGCAAAATGTCTTGGGCCAGCCCTGGGGTGGGAAAAACAATGATACATTTAGGGCCAAATTAAATGTGATGGCAGCAGACCTATTTGTTTAAAACCTGGATCTACTCTAATCATATATAAAGCAAAATGACAGTCGGGGTCCTCTAGCAAAAGGATGTGCAGCATGTGTACATGCTAAGTCTGCTCCTCCTCTAGGGTAGCCAGGTGTCCTACTGGCAGAGGACAATCCTCTATTTTGGAGAGCTGTCAAAGGACAGTCCTCTTTTTAAAGGCATCCTCTGCTTGGTGGGCTGTCCAGCCCAAATCTGGTTTGAAGTCAAAGAACCATAAAGAGGGGGAGCAGGGAGGGGTCTTGAAGTGGCCCATCCACACCTGGACAGCAGACCGAGCAGGTACACAGCTCACCTGGTCACTCTTCCCCACTCTGGTGAGATGTGTTGTATTTCTATTTACATTATAGCGATTATTTCTACATTTGCTTCTATACATATCAACTGGCATACGGAAATGTTATGCAAATTAGCCCCCTCCTTTGTCCTCTTTTTTGGTGGTGCGTAAGTGGCCACTCTAACTACTTCCCTGCAGTCTGCCCAAACCCAGCAACTATTCTCCTCGGCTAAGCTCCAGCACTCGGCTTGGCAGGAGGAAACAGCTTTGGGGAGGTGAGGCTACATGAAGGTATGTGGCAGCTGCAGGGATAATCCAATTATCCTCACCCAAGCAGCCCTTTTCCTTTTCAACCCTGGCCAGACCCCCATCCACCTGCCTCCTTTAATTGGACAGACCTGGTTTAAAGCCGTTAGATCAAGGGTGGGCAGCTCATGGCCTTCCATATATCATTGGACTGCAGTTCCCATCAGCCCTAAGCATTGGCTATGCTGCTTAGACTGAGATATTATGCAGTACTGGACAAGCCAGGCCTTAACACTGCACTGTTATCATAGCTGCTGTAACGTTTCACCATTTTAGAGTGGTACTTACTTCCTATAACTTCAAGTAAGCAAGCTACTCTTGTTAGGAGAAGATGACAAATACCAATGTTTGATCTGTTCCCTTATTGTTGCATTGGGCTGTAGCAGAGAAGATAAATTTGTACTCATGTTAGTCGGCAGTCTACTATACAGAGACTCCAAAGAAAATTAGCCTATACTCTGCTAAACTGGGACCCCACTGGAAGTAGGTTGGGGCAGAAGGACAAGATGGAGAGTTTCTAAGGAGCACCTTCCCTGTTGAGCTGTGTTTGGACAATCACAATGGGGGAAGAAGCCTCCCTGACTTCTCCCCCCACTCCTGCGACCATCATTTGCACAATCCCCCATGATGCAGAGTGGGTTGGCGTGTCACCAGAACCAGGTGTGCGGCAGGGGTGGCTTTGTACCCACCCTACAACCTCTACTGCACATCGTGGTTTTTAGGTTGAGTGCGAAGCCACCTCTGCTGTTCCGTGTGCCCAGTTCGGACGACATCTTGTGCAAATGGCGGTCATTCACAGCACGTGCAGGGAGAGAAGCCATGATGGTTTCTTCCCCTGTTTCGATCACCTGAACCCAGTCTTTGACAAAGGTGGGAGAGATGTACAACTTTCCCTGACCTTCGCTTCTTCCCCCAGTCCTTCCATGTCAATTTTTATGAACTAGTCTAGCCTGCCAACCAAGCTGGGAATACACTGGTTACCTTATAAAAATCAGAACAGAAGCTGGAACTTGAAAAGACATGCATAGGAAGATTGAGCGAAGTTCTATATATAGCAAGAAGGGGGTAGTGCGGGGAGGGGGGATCAAAGACACATGTTAGTTTAATAAGTGAAATACATTCAATCACTCCAAAAAACCTGATTGTCCATAAAAGTTAATTATAAGCTAACATGAAAATGAAATTGCTACCCTATCAAAACAACTCCCATAAATGTTATTTTAACATTCTCTACAAAAGGGTTACATGTACATGCACAGCCAAGACGACTCCTGAACCACTATTTTAAAATGACAAGCCTCTCTCGTTATGATATTAATGGTTAAAATTAAGAAAACCTTCAACGCATGTCTTCTGTTGCCAGGCTTATCAAGATGGACAGAAAAGAGTATCTCACTGTTTTTTCTCCTCACGTTGACAAGGCCTAATAAGTTGAAAGGTGTGTGATGCAAGCTTTTTAAATTTAGAGACAATGAGATAGCAGAATGGCATTTGAGGAATATGACAACTACTGCAGAGCTTTTCAGTTCTTTAAATCTGGATTTGATAAGAGAGATTTGGAAAAGGAATATGGTGTGTGGGAAAGTAACTTGGAGTATCATATCCAATGTACTTTCAGATGGCATAGTGGAAGCTACACCCTAATCCAGTGCTGGGGAACCTAAGGCCCTTCAGATGTCGTCAGACTTCAGTTCCCATCCGCCCCAGCCAGCCTCACCAGTGCTGAGGGATGATGGGAGTAGTAATTCAGTCTGGAGGGCCACAGCTTCTCCAACCCTGCCCTAATCCAACTGGGTAATCGATCCAAAGGTTGAGGAGTTTCTGCAAACTGCCTGCTTCTTTCCAGCCACTCAGTAAGCACTTGTCAAACCTCTGAAAGCCACACGTTTTTTTCTAGAGTTGCTGTTCAGGGTCAGTAGAGAGAATGGTCAGTATCCCTCAAGTGGGTATTTTTGTTGCAGACAGCTGAGGCCCTAAATTTATCACCACATTGCTTATCATGGGATGTTGCTGACAGTGTGGCATCTGAAAGTGCATTAATTGCATCCAAGTTTTTACTGACTCTGTTTTAATTATTTCTGCTTTTGATCGATTTGTAATGTATATTTTTATTATTGTAAATCACTGTGGGTGCTCTTTTGGAGGCCAAAAGGCAGGGTATAAAATATTTTATAATTTAATAATAATAACAACAACAACAATGAAGATTAAGTTTGCAGAACTTCTCATATCAGCTTCATTAGGAAAGCTGGAGTCATGAACGTTGAACATAATAAAAGAAAGATTCACAGGGGTTGCCTCTCCAGAGCCTAGTATAACTATGCTTAACTTGTCATTAGCTTGGTTCATACTTGGTCATGCTTAAGGTAGACCCATTTAAATCAATAGGGCAAGTTAGTCATAACGAACTTAAGTCCCATTGACTTTAGTGGGTCTACTCTAAGGATAACTAAGTCTGGATTCAACCCCTTGTTGGGTACAGTGACAAAGGCCTTCTGCACACAGGTGATATTAAGAAATATTTTGTATTATTCTACAACTTGCTTTTCCTCCCCCAAGTACAGAGTAACAAGCATGAGGGGTCAAAGGATAGGCCCATTGAGTGACGTGTTGAGCTACAAAGAAGGTAGCACTTACGGGGCTACCTTTTCTGCACAACTCCTAGTACAGTAATTAATAAAAGAAACCAATGGTTTGTATAAATGCATCATGCAAAAAGAAAACAAGAAATTAATATAGAATATATATTTTATGCCTTTAGGAGGACTGGGAAATGCTGGAGTACTATTAGAAGACGAGAAAGAAAAAAAAACCCATCAGCATAGGCTGTAGTTATATCAGTCACAAAGCTGCCCATCTCACCCTGCCTCATGGTAGAGCTTATCCCAGGCAGCCTCTCTTACTCTATTAATTTATCAAGTGAACGAGGAACATGTTCTTGATGCACAGTAATTCTGCTAACCTCCTCTTCAATTCTACAAGTTACTAAGGTCGCAATTTGATGCATGCTTAGACAAAAGCCTACAACTCCCAGCATGCCCCAGCCAGCCAAGGCTGGGGCATGCTGGGAGTTGTAAAACTTTTTTCTGCCTAAACATGCATCAGATTGTGCCTTAATTTCCTTTTTTCACCTGTAGTGTGTAGATGCCTCCAACAAAGCTTGGACATAACACAAATGATAATGACTGGGCTAAAATTATCTGCTTGTACTTCACATTGTTCAAGAACAGAGAGAAGGAATCACTTTGAAGCTTTGTCCCCTTGGTAGTCAAAGAAGATGCTCATTGTTTGAGTCAAAGCTTTGCTTTGATATAAACTGCTAATTAAATTATAAATCATCGATTTGTAAAGGTGTACAAAGTGTACCTGCCTTATCTCATTAATCCTTTCCACAACACCATTCTAACTTCAAATTTACAGATAAGGAACAAAAATAGATAGTGAGTGGCCTTGGACAAGATTAAGTCTTTCAGCTAGCATCTGAATGCTGGTCTTTTGAGGTCCAAGGCTAACACACTATCCAGCAGTCTGAGGGTTACCACTTCAGTGCTTCTGTGCCTTTCACAGCCTATGTGGCAGGTAGAAATTTGAGCATATCCAGCTTTCCTTAACACTGCATCTCCCTGCCAGGGAAAGTGGCACATTACTGCCTGTTATGCAGCTACTAAAAGCACAGGAGACCTGTTTCAGATAAAATATAAAGAAAAAAGACAATAGACTTAACTGGACTTAATTATTTAAAGACAAAAATAGGGGACAAGTTTCTTCCAGTGGGTAGAACATATGTTCTCGTAAGTGTTCTTCAATATGATTGCAGAGTTCCTCAGTACATTTTACTACAAAGAGGCACTCTACCCGTTCACGTGGCAATACCCGTCAGATAGCTTGAACCTTTTTCTGGAGGTCATTTCCTAAAATCCTCAGGAGTACATAGCAGTTTCATCAATTAAGTTAGAGTTATACCTTTCTGTTATTAGACTAAAACAACAGAGTGATGGTTCTCCAATCAACATTGTCCTGTTCCTAAGAATCGAGAATAAAGTGTGCTAACCTCCTAACTGACTACAAGCAACATTTTGGATATCTCCTTCATCCTCACTGTGGATGGATCAAAATGGCAGGAGAGCTTTTAAAAACTTGACAAGGGAATTATTTTCTGACTTTAGTAAGTATCTCAGTTAACAATTATAATGATAATAATTACTTAAATGATGAACATGATGTAACCTCCTACACACTGCCATCAGTAGCTGCCCCCTCAGTGTTTCTGGACAAGGGTTTCAGGGGAGATGTCCAAGAACTATCTCGCTGAGTTATGGCTGACGGAAAAAACTCAGCAGTCCTAGGGGCATACCATGGATAGGACAGGTCCCTATTTTAATTGTAGCGGCCTAACTGTCTCAACACCTTAACTGTTGAGGCCTAATCATCTCAGGCCTACTACTGAAGCGTAACCATCAATATCTCAGTATTGAGATTGGACTGCCTCCCCTCCGCCTTTTCTCTAGTACAAGAAAACCAGGAAAGAGATGGCCCTAGCTAAGCTTCCTCAATAGGCAAGCTCAGTACACTTACATCCCAATTGTCTTCACCTATCCCCCTTCCTTGAACTGAATTTCAGACTAGCAGTAAGAAAGGTCAGTAACTGACTCATTTGGTACATATGTATATCTTCTCCAGAGTCAGAAAGCACCAAAACAACCACTTTTGCCACAGCAAAGAAGGATGGAGCGCTTGAGCTCCAAAGAGAAAGCTCCCCACCGGTTCTCCACTTTGGATACTCAAGTTTGAGAACTACTATGTAAACTCAGCTAATGCTAGGAGCACAACTTAGTTTAGTATATTCCAGGGACACTTAGTAGAGGGAACTAGTGAAAATAATGAAAGCAAGAGATAGGGTATCTCTGAGGATACTTCCTACTATCTGCCAGAAGACAGAAAAAAAACCCTCACTCAGTAATTCCTGCTCTCTCTCCTGCTTTCCTAGACACTCCAAGATCTGTCACAGTGCAAGAAGAATCTGAAATACTACTTCCTACAAAGCCCTCTTGCTGAAGTTGACCCCTTAGGCTAAATCGAATGATGTACTTCTTTTCTGCTCTGTTTGTAAATACTGGTGAGTTTGCAAAGCATCTCTTTCTTCTGTTAATATGCATTAGGGTGCAATCCTATTGCATGTTTAGACAGAAAAAGCCCTATAACTCCCAGGACTTTTCTGTCTAAACATTGTGCTCATAAACATTTTAATCAGCTGGACAACTAAACTCCTAAAAGTGCTCAGTCCCCAAAAGAGGCATTCAATGGATCTTTAAAATGGGCATGTGATCTTACCACTAATGTGGAAGATCACAGGGCCATTTTGAAAGGCCCCTCTCAGGGACTGGCTGAACTCTCAGGAAATGTTAAATCAGTTGTTCTTTGAAAGACATATTCATTTGAGCAATTCCAGGTAGGCACTGATGTAACCCAAATCATGAGTTTCTCTTTTCCTTTTATTTTGATCTACATTTTTAACACTAATATGTTTAATAATCAACAATGCCCCACCCCACCCTCTGCTATAATTTCGCCAGGTATACTTGATATGTTTGACCATGTTAATCTGGAGAATGGATGGCAGGTTGTCTCATCTAAAATGTTAATGGCTACCCATCAGAAACAGTTTAATTCTAATTTCTTCTGTATTTTGTCACACATCCAGAGTCTGAGAATTCTTTGAGTTATGCCCATGTTTATGAGCCAATGAGGAAAGTGTGAGGTAAATCTCTTGTATCTTGTACTATGATCAAATATATGCCAGCAAAAGGATTTGCTAAGGGGGCAATCCTATGCATATTTAGACAGAAAAAAAAACCATGTCCCAGCCAGCCATGCAGGCCTTTTTCTTTCTGTCTAAACAATCATAGGATTGCACCTCAATTTACTTAGCTTGGTAAAGTGAACCTGATTGCAGTACAGAAGCAAGACTGGAATATTACCAGCCTAGGCATAGTATTAAAATGATGCCTCCGTTCCTCTTGATCCAGAGGAAGCTGTTCCTGGTGACTTCTCCATACCCTACAGCTTCTCCAAATGTTAATGTCAGGGCTGAACCCTGGTTATTTATTTTCTATTTAAAGCATTTGTATAGCACTTTGAGTGTTCAAAGCCATTCCTATACATTGGGTTTTACCAGATGTGGATTCGCTGAGGAATCTTCTTGGTTCATTCACTCGCATTTCATGGGTGATCCAGATGGCTTTTCATAAACCACCTGTGTTTTCCCAGCAATCCTCCCAACTTTTTGCTTGACGCAGAAGATCCATTAAGGGGGGAAAGAGCAGAAAAGCTGCCCATTTTCCTTGATGGTGTGGACGGGAAAATGCAGAAATGGATGCAGGGTGGGAGGAGGAGTCCCTGGGGAAGGTGGATGAGGTACTGGAGATGCCCTGCCTTTCCTGATTGCTTGCTGTGTTTTTCCTATTATAGAGCTACATTGTGCAGCTCCTTCTAGTTCTTCAAAACGACGTTAGCAGCCACTTAATTCATTGTTTCTTTTGTTGCTTTACTCCCAGAACACAATGACCTGGTTTGAACAATCACCTCAGCCCACTGCAGTTTATTAGCCATGGGGGGTTGCGGTGGCTGTGGGCTGCATGTTTCCAATCTAAGCCTCTGCTGCTGCAGCTTCTCGTTATGTGCAAACCCAAGCAAGAGCCACCCAGACCCCATGGGCTGTATTAGGGCTGTGGATGGCTTGTCAACCACCCCAGCAACCCACCCTTGCTAGGATTACACTTCATGAGAAGCTACAGCGCATTCCCACTACACCACAAATATTCAAAATGGCTCCCGCCGCCACAACAAGAACCCTGCAAGGAAATTCCCTAACAGTGGCATCTTGTTACGTGCGAAAAGGGCCACATTTCTCGTTCCTAAGAAACAAAAATAAAGCAGGCCAACCTCCAAACTGACTAGAAGCAACATTTTGAATTTCTCCTTCATCTTCACTGTGGCTTAAGGACAGATCGAAACAGGGAGGGAGAGCATTTTAAACTGGAGAATTATTTTGTGACTTCATTAAGCATCTCAAGTAACAATTATAACACTAATAGTTTCTAAATGTTAGGTTTGAAATAACCTCCTCCACACTCAACCAACCTCATCAGGCTGGACTCATGCCTCTCGTCTTCTCTAGGCACATACAGTAAATTGAGTACATACCACACTGTAACTTACGTCAGAAGCTGTACTTACATGAGACTTTAAAGGATGACCTCCCATCTCGTTTGAATTGGCCATGAAAATTCCAGTGCCTGTTTTCTAAACTTTAGCTGTGGCTTTATAGTTCATAAGTTAAGAAAGCTTCCTTGTATTCCTAAGCCAAGATTCAGGACAAAGAGTTTCGTCATGCGTGGCTTTTTCCCTAACCACATGTACAAAAAACATGCACACCAATATGTGTGAAGTTCATACAAGTGTCTGTTTTGCTGGGTGAACATCAACTGCCAATTGTGCCTTCCCAGCTGAGTATTCAACCTGTAGAATGGACGATACATGAACTTCACACTTGCCGTGACAGTGTGCATGGGTTTGTTCATACAACATACACCTGTGCAGAGAAAATATTGTAAAGTGGTGCTCAGTTTCCTTGTGTTTGGCAGTTCTACCTCCTCCCCTTTGGCCACATTCCTGTAATGTTTTATGTGTATGCTAAAAAATCCTGAAAATGCTCATATATCTGAATGACTTTAAACAAGTGAAAAGGTCTTTGGAGATCAAAGGAACTCCTTGCATGCCTAAAATTACTCATAAGTGTTAAATATTTGCTTTATTTGGCCATTGTTTATAAAGGGCTTTGGATTATTCAGAGATGAAAGGTATGATAGAAACAAGATCCCAAATGGTTCAGATAATCCTCTTTATCTGCACTGGTAGACTAAGATAGTAAACAGCTGAGCTGCACAGAACTCTTGGAACGTTAGAAACATATGCCAGATTTCTTTGTTGTCAAAGGGAGCAGTAGTTCAGCTAATTCAAGCTGAGTTATTACTTTCTTTTTCTCCTCAAGCTTTTTATTTTTAATTATATTTCCAATTATCAGTAACATCAATGCTAAAGAAATACAAATTAAACTGATCTATTTCTACAACATGAACATTTGCCCAAATTCCAAGGGACGTGATCACAGCAGAAGGGTGCATAGTCATTGCTGAGCCCAAAGATCTCCCACACCCAAACCAATCTCATACTCTCGCTCTTTTGATTTGACAACACTGATCACTTGTGGGAGTGCGGGGAGGAGAGACAGGAACAGTCCAGGCATTGGATACAGAAGTGTTTCTTCCACAGTATTTTGTGCTTCTGGTATAGCAAGTTTGCAAGCGGAAACCTGTTTCTACTCACAGATTGCCCTTGGTGGGATTGTAGTGATTAACAGTCCAACTAAAAGATTAAAAATTCCCATTAAAGATATGACAGCTGTGCTGGCTATAAGAAAAATGCCCAAATCATATAGTGTAATACTTTTATTAGGCCAACTCAAAGATCAAAGAAATTGTGCAAGCTTTCGAGAACTCCAGGTCTCTTCATCAGGCAAGTTGTTACAAAAAGCAGGTTGATAGCAGTGGGGTGGAAATAGGAGTGGAGGGGGGAAGAACTGACTGGTTGTTGTAGTCATCATGTTGAAAGTATTACACTGTATGGATTTTGGACTGTTCCCATTCAGGATGCTTCTAAAGAATGAGTTATAGTAGCTTTTTCACTATACTTTCAGGGCTCCTTCGCACGGAGCTTTTATCCTGCGATTGAGATTACTCCTTCACAGAAGTTTGCGGGCTCTTTACTTGATCATTCAAGGGGTCTCCTGCACTAAATGCCTTTTGTTCCGTTTTTAAATAGATCGCAGATAATGAACTAGCAAATTACCCCCTTGTGTTCTGCTTCAGTTTCTTCCATGAAAAGAGTAAAAGCAGCAAGAAGAGGAGAGAGATCAATGAAAGAGAATGGAAGACTCAGGTACGGGGGTGGGGGGCATGGTGGGAAAGGGAGCGGGTGAAAAAGGGAGTCGTTGATAGTGGGGAGTATTCATACCCAAGCCCCCCCCCCCAAAAAAAACCCTTGAGCTGGCATTGTTCAATCTCTCTTGTGCCATTTTGTACACATGTGCAAAAGACTACAACTGTAAAGCTGTTTGGAATACTCAGACATCCAATTTTTAAACAAATGCACAACATTCATGTACTTTTTGGTGTCATCAATGAAGAAATGTTTTCTGCCTGATGTGCATCAGTAGATTCCCCATCGTTATGATAAAGTAGTATGGCCTACAAGCTAGGCACCTGGGGAATGGGCACTCTTTATGACCAGCTGGTTGGGAGGAGGAGAGCATTGTGCCCTGCAGAGAAGGAGAAGCCTGGCTTATAAACAAAGAAGTACTGTGTGGTCAGAGATGTGCATGTAAGAATCACCCTAAGGCAGCAATCCCAAGGCACATATACTTGGGAGTAAGACCCATTGAATTTAATGGGATTGCTTCTGAGTAAACATGCATAGGATAGCATTATAAGTAATACTGATTTTGCAGAATTGTACTTGCTGAAATTCCCTTTTCTACATAAATATCAAAGAGTTCTATCCACTACTGCATCTGGTTACCCTAGACAGGACTGAGAGCCAGGGTAGGGTGGGAGTGGGGAACACTATCTGAGTGTGTTTAAAGTGCTTCCAGTTTGTCTTTCACATGTTGAAAAACTTGATTTTTATCTACAGTTTTGGGTCAGAAGCTTTCCTGTTTATAGAGATATAGTAATCTCCAGGTTTTCCGATGTGTAGTTTTACAGCACAATTCTATCCATGTCTACTCAGAAGTAAGCCCTTTTCAGTTTAATTGGGCTTACTCTAAGGTAAGTGGGCATAGAATTGCAGCTGAAGTTTCTGGATCAGTTTACATAAGTCATTTTTTAGCCTTTTTTTTGTTCCTCTCCGCAAAATAACCCCACGGATATGACACTGTGGAGAAAACTGTTGTGAAGATTAGGAGTACATGGGTACGCTCAACAATGATTTAAGAACATAAGAAGAGCCATGCTGGATCAGCCCAAGAGTCCATCTAGTCCAGCATTCTGTTCACACAGTCACCAACCAGCTGTCGACCAGGGACCCACAAGCAGGGTATGAGCGCAACAGCACCCTCCCACCCATGTTCCCCAGCAACTGGTGTACTTAGGCTCACTGCCTCTGGTACTGGAGGTAGCACATAGCCATCAGGACTAGTAGCCATTGATAGCCTTTTCTGCAGGAATTTTTCTAACCCCCTTTTAAAGCCATCCAAACTGGTGGCCGTCACTACGTCCTGTGGTAGTGAATTCCATAACTTAACAATGCAGTGTGTGAAGAAGTACTTCCTTTTATCTGTCCTGAATCTCCCACCAACCAGCTTCATAGGATGACCCCTATGTCTCCCCTTACCCTCCTTTTTTCCAAGCTAAACAATCCCAGCTGTTGTAACAGTCTCTCATAGGGGAGATGCTGCAGCCCCTTGATCATTTTAGTTGCCCTTTTCTGCACTTTTTCCAGCTCTACAGTATCTTTTTTTAGGTGTGGTGACCAGAACTGTTCACAGTATTCCAAGTGTGGTTGCACCATAGATTTGTGTAAGGGCAGTATGATATTGGCAGTTTTATTCTCAATTCCTTTTCTAATTTTGCCTAACATGGAGTTTGCCTTTTTTACAGCGGCTGCACACTGGGTTGACATCTTCATTGAGCTGTCCACCACAACCCCAAGATCCCTCTCCTGTCGGTCATCGCTAGCTCGAACCCATCAGGCTATATTTGAAGTTGGGATTTTTTGCCCCAATGTGCAAATGATTTCCATGATTTCTGGCACAAGTCATGGAAATCACAACAGAGTGCATTCATGTGTTTCCATGAATGGTTATGTGAAGGGAAAGAAGTAACCAACACTGGTAGTGTATGAAGTAGTCTTCTCTTTCACTAGCATGACAGACTGAAGCGCATCAAAGCCCACCACATAAATGGCTTCTTATTAAAATATTTGTGCATGTTTAAATCTTCCTTTCTCTCTTGCCTCTTGCTTCCCATCCTTCCCACATTGAAAGCGCTTTGGGACAGGGGCCCTGTCCTTTTTTGCTATGCTATTCTGTAAGTTGTGCTGTATATTAATCATGCTGCATAGTTTAATAATCCATTTTTCTAATCTTGTGCACATGATTTTCCCTGCATCCCCACAAAATTACAGGAAGTGAAAGATTCTTAAAAGGTCCATATATATGACAAAGGCTACTAGCTTTGTAGTATTAACTCCCCAAATTTTAGCACAGTTATTACCAAAGAGGAAACAGACTTCATATCCCAACCAAGACTTTGTTAGCAACTTCTTAGGAGTGTGTACATAGCCAATCACCAGATAAATTAGCAGTGGGAATGATGGCTGCCGTAAATTTCCATTCAAGTGCTCAAGTAGCCTATATGGTAAAGAATAATGTGTTTTCTCCCCAAACTAGGGAGCTTGGTGGACAATAAGAGGTATTCTTCCATTTCATAGCTCCACTTATTCCACCCACCAAGAGAAGCAGAACTGGAGTTGTCTGACAGTCGATTCATACAATATGGATACATTGTTCTCCTGAGCACTGTCAGTCTTTACTGGGTACATACTTGCGTAATGTGTGAACCAAGTGACGTATATATGGATAGCAGCAGTTCCTGTGATTTCAGTGGCTGGAAACTGTGTTTTCATTATCATGGGACTGATTTCTTTGTTCACACATTACAATTCTCCAAGTGCTGACACCAGCCCTAGTTTACACCAACAAAATGGTATTAAGTGAATTGGACTATCCTGAATATTTAAAGAGCCAACAAGAAAGAAAAACCTAACACTGTTATTCCTTTGCCTCTCATGATACTTGGTCATAAATGTATAACCAAATGAAGTTGTTACGCTTATTAGGAAAAAAAACAATATAAAGAATCTGTTAGACTTTAAGGTAGAGGTGGACAGACTTGAGGCTAGAGAGACCTGTGACCTTCTTTGTTTTTTCAAGAACCCCGAGATCCACTCTGATGCAAAAGGTATATACTTGGAATTAAAGAATTCTGAGCCCAGAAATTTGAGTACCAGAAATGAATAGAGCTCACAGTCCCTCCACATGAAAGTCTACTCCTGGTTATTCCAAGCGTTCTCAATTTCAGCAGTATAGTTTGGAGGGCGGGGGTCAGTAATTTTGTTGTTAAGACAACTGGGAGTCAGAACTCCTTGGTGATCTACTGCAAATCACCCAGAGACCTACTAGTAGATCAGGATCTACCTTCTGCCCACGCCTGCCATAAGACTATTTGGTGTTTGGGCTGCAACAGACTCATGGCTATCCTTCTGACACTTAGTAGTGACATTTACAGTCTAACGTTGTTGTTTTTCTGAGTGTGCTGAAATGAGAAGTTGGGAAGCCCATTACTGGATATCTTTGGAAGTGAATACTGGCTACTGAGAAGTGTTCTTTTATTGCAAGCCTGTTAGAAGAACAGTCTATTACATACAGACGTTCATACCAGAAACCCATTAATTACGCATGTTTTTGCTTCTGGAAAATTTAACTCTCTTAACCCGTTTTCTCACTTAAATAACCACAAAGGTAAGCTATGCCTGCAGGAAAAATTTGAGCATGTTGAGATCTGTGTGCACAGCATGGGAAAATAGCAGAAGAGGGAGGAGAGGGAGTGAAGATAAGATATATTTGCCCCCAGGAGCAAGTTTCCCATTCTTTCTTCTGGTTCTGCAAGTAGTTTTAACTTGCCTTAGTACACATGGACTGTCATTGCTCATTGGGCTTGATTCCACCTTCTTTGTGCAGACAGGACTTTCTTTAAGCTTGCAGGGTTAGGGCTAAAATTAGCAGATCTTGACATCATCCACCATAAAACAACAAAGTGAAATGCTTCTTGCATGACTCACGCGCTGTTGCATACTGCTGTTTTCTTCATTAGCTCTGCATAAGCAGCTGGATCTTAAGAGCACAAGAAGACTTTCCAGTGTTAACTAGACTCCTATGTTTGTCCAGATATTTGCCATGTAAGTAGGAAGGAAAGAAGACACTTTCTTCTGGTGTCGACAGATCAGAGATGCTAGCTAACATAAATCACATTTAGTTGCGATATGCTTGGAAGCGCGTGGGCAATGCCTGGAAACTCAGAAGCCAGCAGATGCTGAATCAGATGTTCAGTGATCGGGGATGTACAGTCCTGCCCTCCCTGTGACTAACAGCTCCATCCTATGCATATCTATCCAGATGTTATTCCCCTTCAGTTCAATGAAGTGTACTTCCAAGTAAGAGTATATAGGACTGCAGATTAAGGCCTCACCTCGCTGAATCGATAAACCTCTCTCTAGGCAATATCACTTCAGACTACAGGTGTGGGTGTATATGACTGAATGCTCCTGTAATTCCCTCCACAAATACAATTCCCTCCACACAGAAAACTAGATTCTCTCTGACATTTAGTTTTCTATGTGGTGGATTATTATTTTTTAAATGGAAGAGTATTCTTGCTTTTAAGTCTTCTAATTTTTTGTCTTGTTGCAGAAATCAGAGTCAGAGAGACCACGGAGTGAAGGAAAAAGAATTTTTCTTAATTAACGCGCAGGCTTTTTGGCACTATTAGTCTATGATGTTTTTATTGACTCTGACTCTGCTAGTTGCCTTAAACTTTTGAAGAAAGTTGGGATAACCCCCCCCCCTCTCTGTCATCTATATGAGCTCCTAGCTGCAATACAAGATGATACAGCCTGCTTAATATAAACACAGGTTTATAATCTTAGTGGAAATTAGGGTTACAAGAGTAAGCATTGCAAACCATGCTGTTTAAAAATAGAGAAATTAAACTTTGCTTAAATTGTATAATTAATACAAGTAACAGAATTCGGTATTTTTGGCTGCTGAAATTGGGCTACTTTATTGCAGAAGTTGGATTTTTAAAAACACAAGATACACACAACTGTTACTGACAACAGGATGGCGTTGTCCTGTCCTCACTAGAGAATTGTAACATCTGACAGAAGTGATCTAGCTTTCAGAGTAATAATGCAAACCAGTGCAGTATAATAGTTGGCCTGCTGGACGAGGGCTGGGAAAACTCTGGTTTACATTTGCACTCAGTTATGGAGTTCACTAGGTGACCTGACTCTGGGCCAGTCACTGTCATCCTAACCTACCTCACAGGGTTGTTGTGAGGATAAAATGGAGGTGGAAGAACTATGTATGCTGCCTTGAGTTCCTCAGAGGAAGAATTTAATAAAAATGTATTATATACACAAACCTGTCAAACAAAAAGGGTAACAACTGTGTGTGTGTGTATTTGTTAAAACAAACATCAAGCTGAAAAAAAGCCCCTAATTATGATGACCACTATTCCAGTGATACTCAGACATTGCAATACTGAAACTCTCTGAATCAAAATTAAAATTTCATAAGGTTCCTTCACTGAAGAAAATATGTGGGCTCTTCATAGTCCCTGGGGGGCAAGCAGATCAAAAGAAAATGGAAGGAAGAATGCTATTTGGGTTCACACCATGGCCTTTGGGATACCAAAAAGCATTTAAAAATACAGATTTACGCAAGTACTGATGTGTGACTGGGAGGAGCATTGTCTCTGGATTCAATCATGTACCGCCAGAGGGTCAGGGAAGGACCTGACTGACAATACTCTGCTCACTTTCCCAGAATGACCCATCCCAGACCTGTGCTTATCAAGAAGTACAGAACACAATAGATAACATTGTTTATCCCCTCTTGTTAACAACATCTAACAACTAAAGACTAACAAATTTATTCTGGCATAAGTTTTCATGGACACTGTCCACTTCATCAGTTGCATCTTTGCTATATTTCTGCTAAATATAGTATTTTATACTGTGGCTGAAACATAGATTTTATTTGCCATGATATACATATATCTTTCTTGTTGTGCCTTGTTCAAACATACAGACTTCCTTCTGCTGAAAACCATTTCTTTAAAAAAAGTATCTATGTAGAGATTCTACATGAAAGCTGAAAAACACATTTGCCAGGGGCCTATCTTTCCTTCACCTGTCAAATTGGTTTCCGGTACAGCTTCTCTCTGGCCACTCTTAAAAGATTAACTGAAGGTTCCATTAGAAAAAAAATCTCAAAGTCACATTAGGAAAATACCTTTGTCAGGGCCAGCTAAAATGTCACAAGCCTACGCAATATTTTGTGACATTTATGAAGGTACTGCCCTATTGCAGGTTTTTTCTTTCTTTAAAGACTGCCACTGGTGCTGATGTTATGGCAATTTACACTTGGATAACATAGAAGACATGTTTTGGAATGGAAAAAAATGGATTGACATCTTGACCAGGTTGGCATAAGTCTGTAGAAGCCATTTTCCAAAATGGCTGCTGGCCATCTTCTTAAATGTATGTCAAACTATAGGGTCTGGGATATAACAGAGCCAATGACAACATCCCCAAAGCTGTATCAGTGAACCTTTTGAAGTTCTACAGGAGGTTGTTTTCTTTCATTCCACGTAATCCAAGTAGGAATTGCCATCAGTTATGACTTTCCTACCAAAGTCTATTACAGGGACAGTGTTAAGTATGATCATTTGAAGCTTGATGATTTACCAGTTGGTAGCTTGCCACACTGCATGTAATCATTTGATAAGCCAGTTGTCTGTATCATGTACCAGGTAATCACATGCCAGGTAATTAGGAGAACATTATAACTGTTTGGATTACCAAGTTGTTCAAAGCAAGGTCGTCTGTATTCATCCAGAGAGAATAAGTCACTTTTTTGTTTTACTTTTTCCAGTCTTTTATATCAATAGTGGCATAGTTATGCCAATTATGGTCTAACCACAGATAGTAGTTAAGAACTTGAAATTATCCAGTTCAAATCCTTGATCAGAAATGAATTTCCCAGATGGCACATCTGAATAGGTTAATGGTAACACCGGTCTACCTTACAAGACAGATGTTAACATTATCTATCTATCTATCTATCTATCTATCTATCTATCTATCTATCTAATCTATCCATCCATCCATCTCAGCACATGAACCTGGCTTTGCATGGGCTGAAACAGCCCTTAGTTTAATACAGGGAAGCTGTCAAGTAAATTTATGCAGCTGTCAGAGTTGGAGACATCATGCCTGCCCTGGCCCCTAGGCACAGCCTCTGCCATGGTGACCTCCATAGCCCCTTGAGGGAGGTGTCTGTCCACTTCATTCCCCCGATGGACGGGCTGCCCAGCAGAAAGGGGAGGGAGCAGCCCTATAACTCAGGCTTCAACCACAGAGACACATTTAAATTAATTATAGTTAATGTGTTTTTAAAAAACAGCCCTGAAGTGTACACCTGTAAGATCCCCATAGTCTGCATGCCAGGCTTCATGTGTCTAGGTTTCATGATCTTGGAGGTGATGCAAACACTACTATAGAAGCAGTAAATCTGTACAAATTTTGATTGGCCACCATTTTCTTTCAAGATGGCAGATGAAATTTTCACTATGCCAAATAGAGGTACAACTCCTAAAAGTTTCATAACAATCAGATATGTGGTTTTCAAGTCCATACAACCCAACACTTCCTTTTATTTAGATATGCATATGATAATGTGGAGCGCATTGATCATGAGCTACATAGAATGTTGGAATACATGGTGTGGTTTTTAATGTGCATGTGGCAGCCAATATTGCTCTATGAACAATACTTTCTTTATTTAATATATTACTACTATGTGAAATGGAGAGCACTCCCCTCCCTCTTTTCCCTGCCAAACATGGCTTGACCTACTCAGGTAGCAAGAATCTGACTGGCCAGCAAGCTAATGCGGTGGACAAAGCCAAACCAGAAAAGGCATAATCACTTGGAAGTGATATGGTGGCTGCCTTCCTCAGAGCTAAGGGATCAGTGGGAGTGGGGGGAGCCCTGGGAGATGAAGAGCGCTTGGAGGCCGAGTGATGAGCACAGCTCGAACTTCTAAAGGCAGAGGAGTGACAGATGTCAAAGGAGAACAGGATTGTTGTATATCCTGCTCTGTCTGTGAAAATTATAACTTTAAGCACTAGCTAGGAAAGAGGGAATAAAGAAAATATGGACAGAAGGTTGGAAGCTGGACAGCAATCTGAAGTATGACAATAACTAGAAATACTATATACTAGCCACAAACGCATTCTTCTTTGGATCCAAAATCACACCATATCAGCAAGCTTGGGGGAATCTCCAGGTCTGGAGAAGTACAACAAATATTTAGGGGGGAAAAAACCCCTAAAGGGGTGATAGGGACTGAAAACAGCTCAGTGAGGACTGAGCATGCTTAGTGATCATGGAATACTGACTGGTGTGGGGTGGGAATACAAAACTGGTGATCAGGGAATGGAATAGAGTGCCTTGGAAAACGGCACAGCTGGCTGGTCATCCTGAATGGGAATACTCCACACAACAACTTTTTGTTGCAGGTCCCACTTATACAAAGTTCATTTTACCTCAGTCTGAGATGCATTTTTATAATCTGAACATCCATCAGTATTCCTACTAGGTTAGAAAAGATTCTTGCCAATATCAACATCCACTTACTGTCAAAAATAACTGTGAAGAAACCATGAATGTATACACGACTATACAAACGTATTTTCTTCATTGCATGGTTAGGAAGAATTGCTTGTCGCAAATTGCTTGTTGCAAGAGAAACTTTTATTCATTCTTCTTCACTGCTGGGCTACTCTCCTTTATTTTCTGAGGATACAACTTCAGTCATTTCATAGAAGATATAGACAGAATTGGGATTTAACGCCAGATATGGCAAATGAACGTATAATGATGCCCTCTTCAGATGACACTACAGTTCTACAGCTCCTACCTTTTGTGCTCAAGTGTTTTTCATTAGCATTAGCATAGGTTGCCTCCTTGTGGTCAACATAATTTACAATGGGTATTACACCACTATTTGCACCCAGGCAATATGTTGCTGTGCATGTTATGTTTCTTTCTGAGCAGAATCCATGTATCAATTATTACAAATAAAGGAATAAAAAGATACATGAAGTCAGCTTAGAAAATATCCATGAATTGGCAAATATCCACCCAGAACATAGAGAGAAGTACAAAGGGCATTATGGAAGAATGACTCTTCTAACCCACCCCAAATATTTATGACATGAAAGAAGACTAATTTGTGAATTAACAGCCAAATTGCAAATCCAATTTCAATAGGAAGAATGGCTCTTCAGGCCTATTAGCTAAACATAATATTTAATCAACAAGCAGTTATGTAAATATTTCTATTATCACATTAGAGATTTAGTTCACAACAAGCTTGATTCAAGTTTTAATTTTACTAGGTAGAAGACCATACATGTTGCTCTAACATCAGACTGGCTATTTATTTCAGGTGACACCCCATGTCATCTGATTGGTAGTGTGGTTTCCCCATCACTATAATGGAAACAATGCATGAAATGAGGTACATTTCACATCACAGACTATTCCCCACCCTACTGCCACCCACTTATTTTCCATATGTTCCATTAGATACAGAACTGGTCTAAGAAAAAGAAAGCAAAACATTTCTTTTTTGCTCAGTTATGCTCTTACATCCCACAGCCAGTCTAGCACATTGTAGCTGACTGCAAACTTTACACTTAGAATGTTCTTGCTCAATGATTTCTGAAGACACTGCAGTTGTATTTACTGTTTCTTTTCTCCCCCTGCTCCTTGTCAAACATATCATGACTTCCCTGAGACCTCAGAGTCTTTGCTACTCCCAGTCAACCATTATGAGCTGATGTTACCCATACTTTCTTTGAGTAGGGGGCAGCTTCTGTACAAGATTCTCAAGGCCTCTGTATTTCAAGCTGCTGGGCCCATATCAGCATATATTTCATTGTACAAGCTCTTCCTTCTGCCACTGTTTGGTTTCCAGCAACTGATTTGGCTTATGGGTCCCACAGGCTCCTACAAGCCCATTCCCAGTTTGGTGACTTCTTTCAAGTATAAGTTAATAGCTGTACATCTGCTGCTGCTGCTGTTCAGTTTGGACCTGTTGCTGCCCTGTTTGTGGTTGTGTTGGCTGGGCCTGAGTCTGCAAGACGTCACTTTGAGGCACTGCCCTCCATGTTAAGGGATGCTGTTCTGATATCTGGCTCCCTAACGGAGCAATGGAGTTCACCAGAGTTGTCAGGTTTATAAAATGGGCAACTGACTGGGGGTTTGTTGCTTCTGGCTGTGACTGGATCTGGATATCGTTTTGGCGATTACCGTGCAACATGGCAGAACCAGTGACTGTATCAAAGGTCACGGTGAGAATGGAATTGTCTAGCTGTAACTGGCGTTCCGGCGTGGCAAGGTGGCCCACAGCCACAGGCTGTAGATTTGTAAACTGGGTTCCAGCTGCTGTTGTGATTGGAGTAACACTAATATTGGTCAGACCAACGGAGCTAGAAGGGGCGGTGACATTTGGGTCTCCAAGGGTTACCACCACCTGAGGAAAGACAGAATTGAAAACCAATATTTACACGAGGCTGTGACGATCAGAATAACTGATCAAAATGACCAAAATAACTGTTAGTCCCAGAAATATGTGCTGTGAGTGACAAGTCAGCTTTGTTATCTTCTGTTTTTGCCTGCGGGAACCAGTGCATCAGATGAAAGAAGGAATCTCAAAATTTATAATGGAACAGTGTCAGACCTATGTTATACAAAAGTTTGAGACTGACATAATTAAAGAACAGGGCTGGGGATCCAAAACTGGGGGTGGGGGGCAGATGACTCCCCATCCTGCTCTCCATGGGCCTAATAACATCAAAGGGGCATAGCCACACCCCCTGATATCGTTTGATTCCCGGTGGGTGTGCCCAGTAGATATTCCACCCAGCATGTCTGCCGGGAACTGACTGCTGTGTGGAGGCTTTCTCTGTTGTTAGGACTGAAAGCATCTGTTGGTTAATCAATGGGCTTCATGGATTAACTCATACATTGCAGATTTAAGGAGAATTTCCACAGGACTTGTACACCACTGTGGGTGATTCAGGTAATGGAGTAAAGCTCCCATCAAAGTTGAAGGCAAAATTCACACTGATTGGAAAGAGTCTGGATTGCAATGTTTGGTATTTGCAATCTGATAGTGATAGTGTTCCTGATCCCCTTCCTATTTCCAAAATTCTTCTCTAGCCGTAGTTGAAATTTAAATTACTTTCCAGTACAAAATAATTAGCCAAGATATATTTGTATTCACTACAAAAATCTCAAAATACTAATCTAAGACAGTGTAGCATTAACCTTAATTAACAAATCAGTCTCTGAACATTGTTTATAAGCAAGGAAAAGAAAATCCCTCTAAATTAATGCCAGGCTTACTGCTTTAATTAGTTGGCAGAAGCTGGCAAATACAGCATCTTAAATCCAAGTTAAACTGGTACTAAAGGAGTTATTAAGCTGGACCCATTAGGTGTACTCTTGGTTCTCCCCATCCCATTAAACGTTTTGGTCACTGGCCAAAGGATGGGCTGTGCTATGCAGAAAGCAGGGCAAAGCGAGGAAGAGGAGACTTGACCACCCAAATTAGTGGCTGCAGTGGCTCCTATCAAAGCAAGTGAGGCCCTAGTGTGGTGGGGGCACAGTCTGCCCCTCCCACAACAGCACCGGGGTCATGAATGTTTGCACAGGAGGGCAAGTGTGCCTCTTCCCAATGGATGCCCCCAAATACAACAAACTATTTGCTCCCACAGGAGTAACTCAGCCGCGGACAGGGAGCTCGCACACAGAGGCATCCAAAGGGTGTCATCAACAGTGATGAGCATTTCACAGATTCTTTGCACAACCATCCTACTGCAAACTCCATATGCTCATGAAATCCCTAGTAACGTTCCCTGTATTTTGCAAGGGCCCAGGCCTGTAAGAAAGCTAACAGTACTTTTACAGATGCTTAGAGATCCATAATGCTCTCTGCTTTGGTTCATTATTAGTAGCAATCCCTTGCAAGTGGGCCTCTTGGCTTTAAGACGAGTCAAAGGCCAATATAGCCCCCACACACACACATTCCATGCTAACGAGCCTGGCACCATTTTCTTAGCAGGGCCTAGGATGAGCCTGAGAAGTGAAGCTCTGTTTATCTTAAACAGAACCAGGTGTATGTGCTGGGAAAGTTATGATAGTCTTGCTTCTGCTAAGTATGTTATTAAGTGCTGCCAAGCACTGCCAGGCTATGCTGAGGAAGTTGTAGATAAGCTTCAATACACATGATTGATGCTTGCACCTGTCATATTATCTCACTGCTACGCATGCAACACATGTATGATATAAAAGTTTTCTTGTAGTAGAATTCTGTGTAAAGAGCCTTTGTCTGATCCAATGATTGGGTACGCCTGTACGCTCTAAGTATTCAATAAAATCTCCTTGTAAGCAAACCTGGATCTGACTTATCACTTTCTGAGCACCTCTAAAGTTTGGAAGCTCACGGCTGGGGCATACATATTTACAGTGACTTTCACAGTTCTCACCTTCCTTTGTAAATGGCACTCACCTGCTGAATGCTTTGCACAGCTGAATTGGTCTCATCTCCCACATTCCCTGTGAATTCCACTTCTTTTTCTGTATATTCACTGAAGGCAGAATCCTCAGGCACTTGAGTTTCCTCCTCTTCACCAGGCTTATGTTTTCGTTTATGGCCTCGTTTATGAGCCTTCATATGCTTGCCTTCTGGTAACTCTCCCGTTTCCAGGGCTAGGTCTGGCTGTATGGTAGAGTTTTCAATGAAACACAACGTCACTGATCTCCTTCAACATTTACTTTTCTTCAACAAAAGAACTTCAAGGGTAAACTCCAGGTTTAAATTGCTGGGTTAAAAAATTATCAGCATGTTTGATTTTATTTGTTTAGGACTCAATCAAGACAATGGTTTTCTCTCATGTTACTGGTGTTAAACTAGCACAGCAAAGTTAGAAAGATTGTATTATCACTAATTACTGCTGATGTGAAAGGGCACTGTGCTTATTTTGTATATATTTGAGCTTTACATAGAAATGTCACAGACCATGCCTCTTGCATTTCATGGTCTTCTGGCCCCACTATTTATATTTTTTTTTCTCTATACTGATGTATATCTACCATTCAAGATAGCCCTTCATGTGTCTGATAAAATGGGCTCTAATCCATGAAATCTTATGGCACAATACATCTGTTAATCTTTAAGATGCCACAAGACTTTTTTTATTTCATGTGATGAATTCCATAAAGATCTCTTCAAGGAATGACTGGAAAGGACCTCTGATCTCAAACTGAAGTGGTGTGAATGCATTCTAAGTCTCTGCAAGTCACGGCTAGAATACAGAAAGTGTGTCAATGGCCTCCTGAATTTAAAATCATAGGATTTATCATATGGTTTATGGGTATACTTTTATTTTTAGTAAAACTGTATGCCGGTGGTAGGCATCTTGTTCCGTACAAAAACCACATCAACCATTTTTGTTACTGCATTTTCAAAAGATATCTCTACACAAGGACTAGAAGTATAAACTTTAAAATGAAATCTGGAATTCTCAGGATGGTAATCAAGGGCATGCATGCTGCACAAAAGAACATCCGGAGCTGCAGTTTGCCCATGCCTTTTGTATGCTATGGAAGTATATACCCACAATATATAATAGGGAAACATGAGGGTGCATTAAGATGTCACATTTGGCTACATTTGCACTTTACCTGCACAATTCCTATAGAAGAAGCATCCACGGTAGTGGTCTCTGAGAGCTGGTCCAAGTCATCAATCCTAACTGAAAGCACCTGGAAATAAACGTACATATGATGGAATAACGTAATCCAAGCAGCATTAATCAAGGACAAGGGAGAGTTACCCTAATATGAAGCAATGTGTGGATGACTTTATTTTGTATTAGATTTCATATAGCCATGCTATCTGGCTGCATCGGAGGGACAGCAGGGCCCACGCCATTGCCTCGAGTGAGACCAGTGGCCATTCGGGTCCTCCTCTCCTTTAACATCTACTAGCAGCCATTCCATCTGGCTGCAGCACAGCGAGAGAGAGAGAGAAGTGGGACAGTGGTGCCCGTTCCATTGGCTCGGCTGAGGGGACAGCTGCCTTTTGGGTCCTCCCCTCCCTGAACGGTTTCCATTCTAACTGGACTTCGTAAGAATTGCAAATGGGATCCTGCAACAAAATGTTGCCATGTACCCCTGGGGTACATGTGTTACCTGAGCTTGTGACTGAAGGGGGTTGAAAAAACAACATGCAGCATCAAAGACCCTGCTCTAACTGGGGTCTTACTTCACATGCGTTTGTTTCTTAGTTTCTGAACATTTAAAAGTGCAACCAGTCTGTCTGCAAGTCGATGGAGCATGAGGCGTCGGGGTGCCACTAAATGCTTGCTTTGGCCTGGGAGGGGGTCTGGGGGAGCTATTTAAGTGGAGTGACCTGTGTCGCAACCTGAGAGGTATGGGGGATTTTTGAGTGGGAATCCAAAGCAGCCTTGGTCTCACCTCTGACCTGCAATATTAACAGTGGGGTGCAGTGCAGGGTTGCTATAAGCTACGCTCGCTCTCTGCTCAACCCTGCAACCTGCAAGAGGGGCATAACAGTGAACTACACTGCCAGGTTGTTGCATACTAGTCTCTCAGCCCAGCCTGTAATATGGGGATGAAACCAATGGATAACATGACAGAGTTGTTGCACTCACTCAGCTGCAGCCCAACCCCAGACTGCAATAGGGGACTAATCAGTGGAGGCTGATGGCTCTCATGCCAGCCTCCACTGGGTCTAGTACTGTTGGACAACACTGCAGGTTTGTTCTAAACAACTCAGAGCCTGACCTATGAGGTTTCAGTGTATGAAGCTCATTATTGCACCCACCTACAACTCTCTGTGCCACAATGGGAAGAGTTGGAGAAGGCTGCGGAATCATTCCCCCCTTCCTTCCCTTACTCACTTGTAGCCATATTGCAGCTACCTGTAGGCATGTTCTGTGCAAGAGATTCTGCTGCAATATTTTGGGTATCCAGTCTCACCACTCTTGCTAAATTCAGCTCTTGAACTCACCTTACCTATGTAATCACGTACACATGGGCTGTCACTGGTCAATTACCTAGTTCGCATGTCACAAACATTCCTGGGTTGTTTAATCCAGGAATTGTTGGGGCTGAGCGGCTGTGAGAGAGTGCACTGCACCCCGAGTGCTCATCACTTCTGCTTTCAATCAACAACCCAGGAACACCCCGCCCTGTTCCTGGGTTGTTATCATGATGTCCACACCTGGAACTCTGGGTTGGTTAGGAGCTAAACACCTCAGAGCTAACCCAACAACAAACAATGGGTAGTTGCTGATCGAAAGCGGAAGCGATGAGTGCGCAAAAAGCAGCGCGCTCACTCGCTGCTGCTTAGCCCCGACAATTCCTGGGTTAAACAACCCATGGGTTGTCATTACACGCAAACCCGGTCAATGTTTCAGTTGCATGCTTCGTTTTGAACTATACAAGTGTTTCATGAGCGAACATTTAAAATGAGCATGAAAAAGCCACTTTAAAACTAAAAACATCCAAAATGTAGTCTACAGTTCAGTGCAGTATTCAATTCAAACCTGTATAGAATTAAAATATGAAACCTATTTATACTGATTTTCTTTACAACAGTTCTTTTCCCTTTTGGCTAAGAAGTGGACTCAAAACATACTTTTAAAATGGTTCAATACCTAAGTAATTAGTCAGACCGTCAATGGCTGTTCCTGAAAGCGTTGGGTACCTTGAAATTAAGACAAAATATAACAAGCATTTGACTTTCCATTTTAAAGGAATGTACTAATGTCGGGGACTATTTGGTCTGATTTCTGCCCAATATAGTTGGTGATCTGCTTGGCTTGAACCATAGGTATAATAAGTGTGTTGTATTAGAAAGCAGAATTAACTAAGATGTGAAAAACAGTTGTCAGCAGCCATCATAAAGAGAACAAAGTTGGGGAATTGCCATTAGTGCACCAAAACAAAATTCAGAACAAGAATGCATGTAAGTTATACATGTCTCACTGGGAAGTCAGCAGAAACCCAAAACTCTTAATCTGTCAGCATGCTCACCTCTGGGTGCTTTCGTCTCATGTGACGACTCATTGAAGCTCTAGTAGAAACCTTTGTCCCACAGAGCTGACAACTCTGGGCTTCGACCTTATCGTGAGTCAGCTGGATGTGCTTCTGAAGCATGTAATCCGTGACATACTTTTTATCACACACGGAGCATGTCCACTGCTTCCCTACTAGGAACAAGTACAACAAGAGCTTTAGTATTACTTCTCAAGTACTGCCATTTTTATATTACATTTCTGGCATTTCAACCACAGCAATTTTTAAAGAGTTATTTTTTAAAAAATAATCTGGAGAAAGTATATTATACTTGTATAGATGGGAGAAACTTATTCACTGATTAAGGTGGACTGGAATAAAGCAAAGGGATACCAGTAATAAGGAAGATTAACTCTGGAAGAGTGACCGTTGGGACAATCATCAGACAGAGCTTGCCATCTGAGACCAGGGGGTAACACAATCAGGGCCACCTCATTATCTCAGGCAAGTAAATGTTTGAGTCGATGTAGCTAAAAGGAGAAGAAGATATTTTAGCTCCCTCTCAAATTTCTGAGTTATATTGAATGAGTTGACATGAAAGAGATTTTGATTTGCTATCTGATAGATAAAGCAACAAAGAGTCCTGTGGTAGCTTCAAGAAACAAACTTGTTATGGCAGAGGTGGACAAGCACATGTGGTCCTTAGCCTTTTTAAATGTGGCCCGTGGCAGCTCCTGTTTTTGACACAGAAATCATGGAGCACAGCAGCTAGAGAAGCAAAAGACTTCCAGTCTCTCTTTCACTGCAGCCCAGAAGAAACTGAAGACACCCTGGGTTGCATTTACAAGTCTCACTGCTCTAGCCTCCATGCCACACTCTGTGGTTTCTCTCTTTGGAATACAAATCCTGGGAGGGAAACCACAGTCTGTGGTGGCTAGAGCAGCGGAAGACTACTGGGGCTGGTCTCTCTCTCTCACTTCAGCCAAGGAAGAAACGAGGGATGAAAGATCTCCAAAAGCCTTCCCCACCTGAGTTGGGGGGGATGAGTGTGTGTGTGTCTGTGGGGGAATTGCAAGGGGAGGGGAGGTTTAGCCCTCCCCTCCTTATGTGGATCCAGCTGTGGTGCTGTTAAGCTTAGGAAGAAGCATCATAGCAGCACACGGGGATCTTCATCCAGATTGTTGTCGTGGGTGGGAGGGAGGGAGGGATTAGAACTGTATGTGTGTGATTGGGAGGCACAGTGGGTGTGTGAGTGAGGGGAAGGGGTACCCTGATCCTTCCCACAGCTGGCACTGCTCTTGCTAGATTACCCTGGATGGAATGCGGCCCTCAGGGTTAAAAAGTCTGCCCACCCCAGCATAGGTTTGAGTCCACTTATCAGATGCATAACATGTGATCCTACGTTATCTGAGATCTCCACTTTTTATGATAAGTTTTTAGGATTAATGGCATATAGTTCCATCCAAGCGTTTACCTGTGTGTATTAGTTTATGGGTTTCCATTGTATTCCTCTCGCTAAAGGTCTTCCCGCAGAGCTCACACATGAAATCTTTGATCCCTGCTGATTAGAAATTATGTTAAGCACCAAAATAATATTCTCCTAAAGAGCCCTATGGCAAATCTGAAATGCCGTATTACAAAAGGCATCTCTTCCATTAGTTGTTCCTTCAGTCCCAAAGTTATGCCAATGTTCAAAGCAGCACAGCAAATGCTAACCGGTGGTGCTGGGGGACTACTGCTTGTTTATGCTATGGGGTTCTGCAGGGTTCTGTCTTGTCCCCCATGCTTTTAACATTTATATGAAACTACTGGGAGATGTCATATGGGGATTTGGGGTCACCTCTCAACAATATACTGATGACACCCAGCTCTCTCTCTTATTCATTGGATTCAGGCGTGGCAGTGGAGGTGCTGAACTAGTGCCTGGAATCAGTGTTGTGCTGGATGAGGGACAATACGCGCAAACTTAATCCCAACAAGACAGATATTCTGTGGGTAGGTGGTTTGCCTGTTTAGAGAAATGGCATTCAACCTGTTCTGGATGGGATTGTATCTGCCTAAAGGATTAAGTTTGTAGTCTGGGATACTCCTGGGTCCAGCTTTGTCACTGAAGGCCCAGGCAGCCTCTATGACAAGGGGCTCCTTTCACAGGTTTATGCTGGTGCACCAGCTGCAGCCATTTCTGGACAGAGATAGCCTGGCCATAGCTACTTATGCTCTGGTAACATATAGGATTGACTACTGTAATATGCTGAACATGGGGGAGACCTTGAAAACTATTTGGAAGCATTAGTTCAAAATACAGCTGCCAGGCTGTTGACCGAGACCTGTTGGTGGGAACATATCTCGCTGGTATCACTGGCTTCCAGTCTGTTTCTGAGCACAGTTCAGAGTGCTAGCACTTGCCTTTAAAGCCCTATACAGCCTAGGGCCCAGGTACATAAGGAACTCATGCCCCCATACCAACCTACTCATGTATTGAGGTTATCTTCAGAGGCTCTGGTCTTGGTGTCCCCCCATCCCACCCCCGCCCATCTGAGGTAAGGCAGGTCGCAACCAGAGAGAGAGAGCCTTCTCAACAGTAGCACACCATTTATGGAATTCTCTCCCCAAAGAGGCCCATTTGGCACCAACATTGTTATGATCACCTTTTGGTGCCAGGCAAAGACATTTTTATCTTCTAGGAATTGTAATATATTTTCATATATTTTTTCTCTTTTAACATGTTGTCGGTTATATTTTGTTTATGTATACCTTGTCTTTGTAAACCACCCTAGGAGTTCTGCTGAAAGGTGTTATATAAATATTATAAATAAATAAATAAATAAATAAAACAACTTTGGTACAAGTTGGGCTGACAGAAGAAAATCTTATTCCAAAAATCAATGCAAACTCCAATAGGAGGCACTTGCATTCACATAAGCCAATGAGCATATGATAGGTCTCGGAAGCCTCAAAATTATACTGTTAGTATTCACAGAGATAAGTAAAATGGAATTTATTGACAAAGACTACATCACTGCAGTTCTTCTTGGGGCAAAGATGTCTGCTGTTCACTTTATAAGCACTAAGAGTTCCCCAGTTTACATCACATATTTCAAAAATGCAGATATCTTCCTCCAGCTCCCTGTCTTTATTAGCCATTCCATTTCAGCTAGCAGTCCTTCATCCACTGAAATGTGAAAGATGCTGGTCAAAATTACATAGATGTGCTTGATTTTTTTTAAAAAAAGGCTAACAGCGTTACCTGCATCAACCTCTATGGATATGACTTTGCTACACACTTGCATCTATTTATCGACATGGCTTTCTCCACAGGAAGCTGGGAATTCTATAAAGGGGCTAAACCAAGTGCCATATATATTGGTGCTGAAAATTGTGGGTTCAAATGTGCTGTTTGGTGTGTTGTACTTCTGCCTTGTACTCAGTCTTTTGAGCAAGTTACTTGTCCTTCGCCATGCCTTCCACGGTAGCCATTTTGTGGTGGTGCCCAGGAGAGTTTCTGAAATTGCCAAATGTACCCACGGCCCAAATGGTTGCCTACCACTGCCCTATTGACTTCTAGGTGATTTGGTTCACTCTGCAAAGGCTGTGTGCCTCCTGTCCATGGTACTCACCTGTATGCCTTTTGTAGTGCTTAAGCATATTGACTTTCTGTGCAAATTTCCGATGGCACTCAGTGCATTCATACTCCTTTATCCCTTTATGAAGCTTCATGTGGTGGCGCAGTGCATGTTTTGTTTTCATGCCTGCAAAGAATAAAGCTGAGGCTAAGGCATCGTGGAGAAGCCCTTTCAACACCCTTTACTCAAGCCACGCACAAGGGAAAGGGCTCTGCGCATGAGAAGGTTTTGAGCTTATGACCATCTCCAAGGGAAAATGAAAATGAACACCCATTTTGTACAACTTGGCTGAAAAATACCTTTGAACTATAGTCTTATTTTAAAAAATAATCCATATAAAAGCTTTCAAAAGACCCATGAAGAAAGGCCATAAAAGAACTGAGAGGCTTTGAAATGGGACTTTCAAAACTGAATTATGAAGCTGAGCATGTATTTGTGCACAAGTTCATTTATTTAAAGGATTCTGTTCATTCAGCTGCTGTCTCTTTAGAGATAGAGCCTAGGGTCTAAGAAGTAATTTACAGCATTTAAGGCTGTTCCATGGAATTCAAGTGAAGCAGAAAACAGTCACTGAATGGCAAAGGAGCAAAAGGCTGTCTAGTCTAACTGCACCGCTGCAAGGCAGGAATATTCACACATCGACTAATGCATGCTAGAGAGCATGTGCATTGCAGTCAGTGGCTTGCAGAGCAAATAGCTGTAGAAAACTCAAGCAAACAAGCTCATATATTGATGAAAACATGCAAAATGCAGGGGAGTAGATGTCCATTTGCTGATGAGGTTTAGGTGTTTTTAATTTAAAAAATGATTAATGCAGTTTAAAAATGAATAATGGGCATTTTAAGCTACCTTGCATGTAAGATGGGGCAATAGATAAATATTTTAAAACTTTCTGGGCAGTATCCACAATTGTCCTTCTGAAAACTCAAGCAGCACTAGTGGAGTTCCGCCAAATCTTTCAGCTGCACAAGCACTTGGGCACTGCGCTAGCGGAGCACATGGCCCACTTCTGAAAGTGGTTGCGGATCATCTTGCGATTCTTCCCTTGCACATAATTCGGAACCTCGTTTCTGCTAGCGCATCATTCTGCTAGCGGTAGGACACTGTTGGATACTGCCCTCTGACTGATTTCTTAATTAAAATACTTGAAAGCAGGATCCATCAAAGTCAACGGGACTCCCTTTGAAATAAATAAAGTGTTGAAGATGCTTAGGTCGCATATTGGTAACTAATTCTGTCAATATTATGATTAATTACATTTTTATCCCCCACCTCACCCCTGCAACAAATTCAGGGCAGTGTACATAGTTCTGCTCCTCCCTTCTATCTTCACAACAACCCTGTGAGATAGTTGCTTGCCCAAGGTCAACTGGTAAGCTTTATGGCTGAGTGTGGATTTCAACACATGTATTCCTGGTCTTAGTCCGACACTATAACCACTACACCAGTGTTTTTAACTCTTTGGGAGATGATACACAGCCAAGCAACATTGTAGTTAGCAGTGGCTGTAACTACTGTGGTGCACAGGAAAAGTATTTCTACAGCCAAAGATGCTCACAGATCATGGGTGTTAAGTGAATAGCACATTATTTCTGATTCTGTGTCAGAATCAGAAGTACTCCTATGAGGGAGAGCATGAATAATGCACCATCACAAGCAGTGGTAAATATCTTAGCGCATTTCAGGTGCAGCAATAACATCCCTGATTTATCCTTATGGAAGCATATGCATAAGCAACGAAGAAATAAAGCCACCAGTTCTATAGCAATACATCACTTGGTCATATATATGGAGGACTCAGTGATGATCAATGAAGATTCATATTCTGAAAGTGGTATTTTTGAAGGAGCACTACAGTAATTTAAGGAAATAAAAGGATACTCATACCTTTACCACACTCTGCACACAGATATTCCCGGATATTGTCATGGACTCGCATGTGTTCTTTTAACATGTCCTTCCTTGCAAATGACTTACCACACTGTTCACAGGCATGACTTTTCACACCTTTAAAAAAAAGAAAGAAAAAGGAAAGGAAATTGTTATTTGAACAAAAGACCAAGGGGGAAAACACATGTTTCATGTGCAAGTTTTTAAAAAACCCCAAAGCACCCCTTTCAGCATTTTTATAAAGCAGCCAGCCCTCCCACTCTCAAAGCAAAGGGTTTTAAGAAGAGATGTGAAATGGGATAGAGGCAGAGAAAGTTACAGGGGCAGCTGTAATGCGAAGGAAGCTCTGAATAGCTGTAAAAAGAGCTGTAAAGTGTGGCAAGATGCAAATAAAAGTGGTGACAAATAAGCAAAATGAGAGGGGAGGGAGAAAGAGAGAGAGAGAGAGAGAGAGAGAAACAATATTAGGGTGACTGCAGCAAACAATGGGAGATGTTTTAAAAGTTAGAGATGCACTAAACTGCATCCCGCATTGGGAGGCTAAAGAAGTGACCAAGAAATGCTTCTGCCCTAGAGGGATAGGAAATCCTTATCCAGTTAGAAAGTCCCACTAAGGCAGGGGTTAGAGAAGAGGGAGCCAATTTCCTCACCTCCTCCAGCAGAGCATGAGGCAGTGTTTATTTCACCTGTGACTCCTGTCTAGCTCTGCCTCTCTTAAGCCATCTCACCACTCCTTCTTGCCAGGATGACCACAACCACGGTGAAGAGGCAAGAGGTGTGGGAAGATCCACCCAATGCGCAACGCAATGTGCAATGTTCAGCAGGGGTTGGGGCTTCCTGCAAATTGTGCCTACTTTATAGTCTCTATGCAGGGGTGGGCAACTTGTGGTCCTTCAGATGTTTTGCCCTACTACTCCCATCAGCCCTGGCCAGCATAGCCAATGGTGAAGGATCATGGTAGTTGTAGGCCAAAACATCTGGAGTGCCACAAGTTGCCAACCCCTGCTCTATGGGCTGCGGCTAATGTAACTGTGAGCATTTTCCTATCTTGAGGGATTTCCCCCCCTCCCCGGGGAAAAAATATACGTTTGAGGTATTTTCAGTAGAATTTTCTCAACATAGAATTAATCATTTTAATCTATCTTCCCGACACATAGAATTCAATTACAGAATTAAAAAGCAGCAGAAGAACAATATCTTTGTTATTAAGAGAACAGTAATAAAATGAGTCTACCTGTATGAATAAGTTTATGCCGTTCTAAATTCCCTATGCTGTTAAAAATCCTTCCACAGATTTCACATGGATGGATATATCTAAAATAGGAAATAAAGATCAGCTAGTGACATCCTTTTTCTGATTAACTGAAAATCTATACTCTCAATTGTGTACTTTTCTTTGAAAAAAAATTGAAACAGTTCTTTAAAATAGTACCAATGTTCCTTGGAATTATGTAGAAAACCTAACTGTGTTTGCCCATCCACCTACTAGAAGATCTCCTGCATAGACTCATAGGTTCAAGATTCTTAAATTTTCTGCAGATTACAAATGAGCATTGCATTTTGTTGTCTATTGTGTTTAGAGTTTTTATGTTGTTTATGGATTTATAATTTTTAACATTTGTTCTAGGCATATTTTTAGCCTATCCATCCAGAGATTTTATGAACTGCCCAGAGAGCTTTGGCCACTGGGTGGTATAGAAATATAATAAATAAATAAATATTAAGAACTCATCACCTCCTCTCTCTGTTGTTAAACTTTCTCATGCTGGGATTTTTCTTCACAGATTCCTGTGAGGTAAGAGCATTCCCACTATACAGGAGATAAGCTGGGGCAAAATGAAAGTACGGACGAGTTCATACATGCGCCCTGGAAGTGGCAGCTGCTATTTCTCATTCTCTTTCTCCCATGCCTCACACACAGACATCATCTGAAGCTGAAGGTTGTACTTGCATGCTCGTAATAGTTCCATGTAACCAGTGAAGGAGCATCACCCAAGTTCTTTTGCTGCCATTGTTGCAGTTAATTGTATCACGCTTGAAATCTGCACCCTCTCCACAGGGTAGTGAGGGGGAAATGGAGGCTGCTGCTTCTGGAGCACATTAAGTTACCCGAGGTAAACACCTTTGAAGTAGATGTCCTAGGTCAATGCTAAGTCAGGGGTGGGGAACCTGTAGCCCTCAAGATGCTGTGGACCCCAACTCCCATAAGCCTTAGCCAGCATGACCAGTGGTGAAGGATGATGGAAGCTGTAGTTCAACAACATCTGGAGGGCCACAGGTTCCCCCCAGCTGCCATAAGTCTATCATTACTTTCAAGCCTGCTTCTGACTGCTCTTCTTTGCTAAGGTTTCATCGCCAACTCTGAGAAATAGTTCTCAGGTTGCAATCCTGCCTGCACTTTCTCGGGCATACGTCACACTGAAATCAGTGAGATGTACTCACACATAGCAGACAGAACTGATTTAGTTTTGTCAGACAGATCTGCTTACTTCTGCACGTTAGGGTCCGGCAGGTTCTCCCGATGAATGACCATGTGCGCATGGTAAGTTGCCTTCAAGGCAAAGCGTCTATTGCAGATGCTACAGCCATAGCCCTTCTCCTTGTGAACTTCCATGATGTGTTTCAAGTACTCTTTTCCTCGGCCAAATGTCAACTGGAGAATGAAACAAAAGTGAATGCACCACACTGGGGAGAGAGGGGACACGCCTTGAGAAACAGCAACCACTAGGCTAATGCAGCTTTGGGATAAACAGCAAAAGTAGCCAACCATCAGAAACACTCTCTATCGTGTTGCACATGACGTAGTGAAGTCTCTGCCACTGTTTGCTGGAGTTGATGCAGTGGCTCAGGGAACAAAAAGCAGTCCAGAATCTGTGAGGGAAGGAAACATTGCCAGTTTGCCTGGGATACCTCTCACAGGATGACTAAGGGACAATGTGATTCCACAGCCGAGGAGGCTGAAGGAAAAGTGCAGAGTAGGCAACTGCCTGAGAAAGAAGAATCTGAAGGAAGTATAGGTGGAGAGACATGAGGAAATATGAGGCAAGAAGGGACTAATGAGGAAGGGTGTTCTGACAAAACCTCACAGCACTTAAGATAAGGAGGGACTGTTATGTTATAGGGAAGGAGAGAAAGATGTGCTGAGGAGGCTATATAGAAACAGAATTACCAAAGGAAGTAGGACAATGGCCTGAAAAAGCAGGAATCTGAGGAAACAATGGGTGACTTGAAGAACAAAGTAGGATTGAAACAAAACTATACATCAGGCTTAAAGACAGGAAAGTCTCTGTGGCACTGGCAGAAAAGGAGGCAAAAAAATCTGGATTCTTGATCCCGACTAGGGAATTCTGCCATTTGTGGCTTCTACTGTCACTGCAGCATTCTGACCTGACAACAAGGGCGAAGAAGAAATGGATGTGACAGGGATGAATTTCACATACTGATTTGAATTGGGGGTTGGACTCGATGGTCTTGTAGGCCCCTTCCAACCCTACTATTCTATCATTCTATGAATTAACAGGCTTCTAGAATAATATTTTCAACAGAGGGGATGTACAGGACATTAGATGCTTGCTTCAAGAAAACCACACACACATACAGCCCCTTTCTGCTCTATGGAAGATGAGACTTTGACACCAAGGTAATTAACAATTTCAGGCAGCTTCTGTTAATATAAATTTCTGTGAACTTTCTGTTTTCATCTTTTAAAAAAGGGAAGGGCCTCACTATTCTGTGTCAGAACTTTTGTTGTTCATAATCCCATATATTGTGTTCAATCCAGACTTGCGTTGAGCAGAGAGCCACTCAAGTGACGCTGCTGGAGGGAGGTGAGGGGATTTTCATCAATTCCTCCTTGTCCTGAAGCCCCTTGAAAAGCTGCTCTGGAGGGTTGGGAGACCTCTGGGACAGCATTGGAGGTGGCACTGAGGGCCAAAGTGTGGGGGGGGAATTGGTGAAAACCGCCTCCCCACTTATTCCAGTGTGAGCTTCCACTGGATCAGGGTCTGTTCTGTTCACAGAAGGGCCTGTCTGGGGCCAAACCCAATGTTCTTTGTCTTATTTGCTGCTATGGCCTAGGCAAAAACTATTTAATTACTTACAAAATAAACAATGGTTATGTTATCCTTTTTGTTTGTGGAAAAAGATAAGAAAATATGGAAACAGAATCTGTTAGAGGCTAAAAACTGCCTTGGACATAATATTGGGCTTCTCTGTCCATATGTCCCCTCTACCTACTCTTCCTTCTCCAGTCCAGAACTCTTCTCTGACCCAGTCCTATCTAAAATATTTCAAGTTCAGACCCCGCTCAAAAATAATGTAATAAGATTCATATCTGCTTACACCAAACTCAGTTTCATTGTTTTAGTTATTAATAAACCTATTATACCTACTACCAGATGAACAGAGCTGTCCCACCTTACTTTGATATTCTAAGATATCTAGTAATTGCATCTGTAATGTTATGTGCTGTGTATGTTGATTATTGTAATATTTGTTATTCTTATGCCTGACTCTTGTTTAGTTTATTAATGCTATATTTCTTGTTGTGGGAAAAAGCCCACCACAACAATAAATAAACAAAACACAGCAGAATTTATTCAGAGTGCAAGAAACTTGAGAAGAGTTGGTGTTGAATCGCAATAGGATTTTAAAAAATATTTTCTTATTAGGAACATAGGAAGCTGCCTTATTAGGAACATGGAAACATAGGAAATTGAGTCAGATCATTGGTCCATCTAGCCCAGTATGGCTGACACTGACTGGCAGTGGCTTTCCAGGGTTTCAGGCAGGAGTTTTATCCAGCCCTACCTGGAGAAGCCAGGGATTGAACTGGGGACTTTCTGTGTGCAAAGCAGGTGCTCTACTGCTGAGCTGCGGCCTTTTCCAACAATTACACTATGATGGTGTTTTGACATTTGGGAGAAAGCTTGCTCCAGGTGCCACTGTTTATACTCCAGAAGGTATTTGAAGTACTCCCAGGGCTTTGCTGACTTGTGGGTTAAAGCTCCAGGCTAGCTGGCCACCAAACTTCAATCCCTCAATCTGTCACCACACACAAATGCCCCAGTGATTTCTTACAGGAGGGTTGTACTGCACACATGGACATCTGTCCTGTTTATTTCAATAGAGGAAGCACATCTTCACGAGTGCATTCTTTTCTGCATGTACAGATCTTCTCTCTCCACTGAAATGAATGCTACAGCCTGTGTGTGCAACAGCTCTGTACGCACACCGGAGCAGACACAGATCTCTGGAGCAACGCGGCTGACTATTCTTGACTTTTCTCATGGCAACTCTCCCACCATCCCGTCCCACCACAAAATGTTTGAAAGGAGTAAAACTACCTGGCACCTTTTGCAGCTATACTTGTGGGGCTCAGAATCCACACTCCCATCTGAGTTTTCATCATTTTCCTCTGAAGAGATTCCGATTTTTCCAATGAATTCTTCCCTCTGGTGGTCATCCATTATGGCTATGTCCTATGCAAAGTGGAGGTACAAGCTCAAAATCTCATCCAACCTGACAACACAGCCATAATGATTCTACAAAATCCTCCAAAACAGGAATCAACGATAGCCTCACTTGCTTCTCAGTTGAACTTACATTAATAACAAAACAGAACTGCCCAGAACAGGGCATGCTGCTCCACTGCCTGTTTCCAGAGGACCAAGTTTGGCCAAAATAGCTAAATAATGAAATAACCATATGGAAAGGTCTTGCTGCATGTTAAGTGCCAACAAAAGACAGTATCTTCAAAAACAAAAGCTGCAAAAGTATTACATTCACTGACTCCATTTTCTGCTTTTCTCTCCCTTTCAGCCGGTGTTAACTATTCTTCACATCTTACTCATGTGGAAAGACAAAATATAGAATAGAAAATCTTATCCTCTTCTCCACTCTGCTATTGAGCTTCCCTCTTTTTCTGAACCTCATAGCCATCCTTGTAGCAACCATAAACTAATTTTAGATAGAAATATTAGTATTTAATATATTGTATGGCTCATAATTCAATCTTAAGGTGAAGCAACCAATGCCATATGACCATGGCTCTCTCATGACTTCCTATCCCTGTTCAACTCCAGTCTTGAATCAAATCACGCTGCACACTGTCAAGCTTTAAACACTGTACCTTAAAATGAACATGAATATGATCTCTCAGCACATCTACCCTGAAGAATTTACGGCCACAAATCTCACAGGTGTATTTCTTATCACCATGCGTCAGGAGATGCTTGTTCATGTTGCTCCTACAGGAAAATATCTGGAGAAGGAAAATGTTCATAGATTAATTTTGTGCCCATTGAACTGTGAGGGAAGCAAGCTATCTTTGCTTATTCTTTAAACTGAAGTTAGTTGACATTTAATGAAGCTCTAACTTCTTCCCTGAACAAACCAGCTCAGAAATGGCAGAATATATGGAATTATTCAAAAGTCCTTCCAGTTTATCTCAGTAACTTCATTTCCAAATCCCAGGTTTAGTACAACTGATTAAATCTATCTCCTGAATTCTGTCATTTTTACAGCACTTCTTATTTGCAAAGTATTGTGCAGTGTTTTACCATAACTGTGTCTGTCACAGCAACTTTACGATGCAGATCATGCATAGGCAATCTAATGCCCTCCTGATGTTTTGGACTGAACTCCCGTATGTCCAGCCAGCATGGGCAAAGGCCAGGGATTATAGGAGTTGTAGTCCAAAACATCTGGAGGGAACTAGGTTGCCTATGCCTGATGTAGGTGCTGACCATTAATTTCCCTTTTAGAAATATGAACTAAGGCTGAGAGAAACAGTGTTGCCCAAGACCACTTCTTGAGGGCATAACTTAGTATGGATTTGAACCTAGTAGTGTAATCTTATGAATATGTACTTGAGAGTTAGCCCCATTGAATTAACTGGAACTTACATCCAAATAAACATGCACAGGACTGTACTGCATGTATATTAATTCTGGGTCCAACATTTTGTCCACTGGCATAGTTTTAGGTGTTGGGACACAGCTTTAAGAAAGATAATTTCTGTCCCAAGGCAATGTCTTCCTAAACTTTTCTTCGGAGAAAATTTCCTAAAGTTTCTTCCAAGGTACTTCAACTAAAACTCAAGTTTTGAAAATGCACAACTGAGTTAATAGAGAATATGCTCATTTCAGCAAAGTTCTTAACAGTTGACAAAGGAATAGTTGACTAGGTAAGGCTGTAGTGTCAGTGAATGAAGAGCTAAACAAGTCATAGGCCATAACGTGAAGCATTGCATGATTAGTTCTGCATGCCCAAGGGGACTTTGGGCTGGTGCTTCTTAAACAGCAGTTCACCATGCCCCATGTCAACCTGCTTTTGAACCTGAGATTTCCCAAAATAGATTGTGATATGTAAGGAAGTCTGCTGCTTAAATAAAAAGTCCCACGGGGCATACCCTAGTCCCTGTGCATGCCTAAAGTAGCTCTTTTGTGGTAGTTGGAGAAAACTGTTTGGAGCAAACATGCAAAAGGCATTGTGTTTAAATTGCAGTGGAATAATTCTCCTATGCTTTGAATTTAAAATATCAACTACAATATGGGTGATTTAAAACTTTTTTTCTATTTGAATATATACATTTTCCCGTTTTGAAATTTACGGATGGGTTTCAGGTGCAGGAATATACATTTTCTTTCTTTTCTATGCCTTAAGAAAACAAGGGAAAAAAGCTCCACCTATGAGACTAAACCATAAACTCATCATGACACTTTGACCCAGTTGGCAAGTAATGACAACCGATGGGATATTTAACTCACAGGTTGCTGAGGCTGTGTTTGACCAAGCATGCTGCCTCTTGTCGACTCACCACTTCTGTGACGCATCCAGTTTCTCAAGCAACCCTGGAATGCCCTGTTCCTGGGTTGTTTGGTGTGATGTGCAAACCCAGAACTCTGGGTCGTTGAGGGGGAAACAACCCAGAGTTCCGGGTTCACAGAACAACCCAGGAATGGGCTGCTCCTGGGATGTTTTCTAAACCGGATCCAAAGCGGAAGCGGAAAGTGGGTGGGAGGCAGTGTGTTTTCTCATTCCTGCACGGCCCTAACCAACCACGGGTTAATTAATTAACCCATGGTTGGTTGTTACATGTGAACTGGGAGCTGGACTGTGAGTGTCAGAAGGCCATTGGACCTATGGCCATGTGGGACCTTCTTCTGGTGTCATTTTGGTTTGTTCCCAATCAGAGACCCAAGGGACTCAATCAGAGACCCGAGAAAAAGGGTGATCAAGTTGCTTGCTGTTTTGCACAAGGTTCTTCTGTGTGGACTTGTGCTACCTGGGCTGACTTCATGTCATTAATGCAGACCAGCAGGGTTTGCCAGTTACTGTGTGGCTTTCAGGGATTAGTGCACTGAAGCTGTGACAAAACCCCTGCGTGAGCAGGCCCTCAAGGCCAAAACAGACATGACTTTAAATCTGTATCTACCAGCTATATTTTATTTTATTTTTTACTCTAGAATAGGCACAGAGGGGCCTGATCCAGATCTTAAAAGCCATCCCACACCCCATGCTAGGGTCCCAATCTGGATCGGGGGCCCTGCACCTACTCTAGAGTAAAACTGAAAACAAACGATGTAGCTGCTAGATATGGATTTAAAGTTAAGTCTGTTTTGGCCCTCAGAATTCGAAACAAAACTTCCACTAACGAAGCCAACGAGGAACCCTACCTTTCCACACACGGGGCACGCAGAAGGCTCTTTCTTGTAGCGGACCATGTTCTCTGCACTGTGCTCGAAGTCCTCCCTTTTTACACGCCTCACTCCTTAAGGTAACCGTTCCCATCAAAAAAAGGACAAACATAAAATAACCCATGTTTTCCACTTCAATCTATGATATTTTCGTATGAATAAAAACATAATCAAAACTACAACAATGCATGGAAATGACACCCTTTACAAAATCAGCTCTGCTTAATATTAGATCTGCACGTTCATGCGCAGATTGGGCTGAGAGGTAGTTCCTTGCCTGAGGCCATATACTTGAGTATCATAATTGTGCACAGATTTGAACTTTGCTCTCTTAAGTGCAACCCTGACTCTCTATCCATAGCAGCACACTGGCTCAACTACTGTGGCTCAACTATCCAGACTGTTATGACTCTTCACCATGGAACAATACGCTACTTATTTACATTGGTATACAATGGCCTGGTTCGCATGATCATCGTGGCTTAAACAAACCACGGTGGCTTGTTTAAAAGGCAGCATATGCCAGCACCTTCTGGGTGCCATTTGCCTAATTACCCACTTGGGTGCAGCTTGTTGTGTCATCGGAACCTAGGTGGCATGACTTCTTAGAGAGGGAAACAACGCTCAAATAACCCATGGCCTGTTGTTGGCTTATCTGAGGGTTGTTTCCCCCTCAAACCAGTCATGCACCAGTCACCAGATGACATGACAAGTCACACCTGGAGGTGGTAATTAGCCAAATGGTTCCAGCATGTGCCGCGGCTTAAACAAGACAACCGTGGCTTGTATAAGCTGCTGTGATTATGCAAACCAGGTCAATGCAAAGGGCTCTTGGCTGAAGCAAGTCTTGTATGATTATTGTAGAATTTATATGGATAAAAAGTACCCAGAGAACGAACCATAATGAAAATACATTGTAAGTTTACTTTTTAGCCTTTTGATTTATCTATTTCAGATTGCAGAGGCTAGCAATCTGAGCTCTTGGGTAAATTAGAGAACAAATTGTTGAGAAGACATTGCAAGGAACGGGTGCGTTCACACCAAATCTTTTCAAACTGTAACACCTTACTCCCAACACTGGTTTCAGCAGAAAAGTACTTCACTTCTGTACTGTACTAATTGCTCCCATGCAAAAAAGGAGCTATCTTAGACAGTTGCATTGAGTAAAGGAGTATGAATGATGCCATCTTTAGTAAAGAAATTCTATCCAGCTATTTTTTCCCCAAGTGGGCAGTAGTTATATTCAACTCCAGATCTGTTTGCACCCATCTCTTTCAAGCCTCCCAAGTAAACAGCAATAGCTTAATACCAGACATCTGATCAGCTGCAAACTCTATAGTATCACAAACCTATCTAGCAGTAAATTGTCAATATGAATATATTACATATCTCTTTCTTGGTTAGGTTAGCTTCCAGTTATAAGAATTATTCTTTCTTTCATACGTACAAGGAAAGACAGAAACTCTTGCAAAAAAGTTATGCAACTCAAGGACATGTAAGTGTTTGTAATGTCAAAAGAGGCCTTCATGAGCACTTCTTAAATCTCACCCAATATGTGAGCAGTTTGGATCATAACTTTTAGACAGATAGCTACACCTGAATGGTTCAAAACCTTCTTGTAACCTATTCCAGTGTTTCATTACCATAAATGACAAAAAGAACCCGTCTCACTGTGCCATCTTTCTAGTTTTGGAATGATTACCAACAACCTAAGGAAAATGCTTGCTCAAAATCCCAATCTGAGTTGACAGTTCCAGGAAGAGATCCATCACATCACAAACGTACTTACCTTCCAGATGTCGTCTCTGGTGATCCAACATGACATCCCTCCGGTAGAACAACTTGTTGCAGATCTCACAGGCAAATTTCTTGTCCCCGTGTTTCTTTTTGTGTTTTGAGAGGTTGCTATTTGTAGAAAAGAATCTGAAACACATATCACACTGAAACGTCTTGTCATCTGCAAGAAAAGGGTAAGAAGAATAAGTATCCTAAATGGTTTTGTTTTTTACCACTGAGTAATTTTTAAGAACATACCAGTTCAGTTGCACAACTCGGCAGAGCCTGTCTATTAAAAGCAACAAGAGCTTATGCGGCACCACCCATATTAAACGCTAACACCTTGATCCCAAAGTGATACGTCGCTCTGACAGTATCCACTGGAGCTAGCTTATGCTGCGCCCATCTTAGCTTCTGTGTGCAGCAAGTGTGGGAGATCCTGCCTGGCATGCCAGTTACAATCAGATTCAAAGACTTTAATACCAAGTACCTGGGCATATCAACACAGATGATTCTGTGCCAATCTACCCTAGTGAGCCAGTGTGATGATTTGGGACAGCATAAGTCAGCCTTCCCCAACCTGGTGTCCTCCCACGATTTTGGACTACAACTCCCATAACCCCCCAGGCAACGATGCTGGGGGATTAGGGGAGTGGTAGTCCAACACACTGGGAGGGCGCCAGGTTGAGGAAAGCTGGGATGACTAATCAACATTATCGCTGCAAGAATTTTGGATGTGCCAATGGTGCAGTGCCCTATCCTAAATACTCATTTGATGATGATAGGATTGAAAAGTTGTTGACCCTGAAATAATCCAAAGGATTATTCCAACCTGATGTTAAACCTGAAATTGCTAATTCAGGTACAGTACAGCTTCATTAGCAAGTCTGAAGACACCCTCTCTGAAGGGAAGAGACTGCCATACTTCAAGCAGACCAGCCTTTCCCAACCTGGTGCCCTCCAGATAGGCTGAACTACAACTTCCATCATTCCAAGGCAGCAAGGCCACGTCTCAGTTAAGAATAAGCTTGGGCTGTGCATATTAACCTATCCCACTTTGCAGGGACAGAATATTGTGGATTCCACAAATCAGCAAGTACAATGTGCAAGAAGGAACTACAGAAGACATTTAGGTGAAATTGTGAATTATTCCATCTTCACTGGTTAAGCAAATTGAGATGACAATTTTATAATTCTTTTCTATAGTAGAAATGGAATGTCCAGATGACTTTTACTACTTCTTCCTTACTGGATAAATAAAACCATAGACGACTTTATGTAAATCAATTATATAAGGTAATTTTCTTATTAGCATACCTGTCCTACAGTTGTGGAATTCTAATGCACTCTCTATCCTAAAAGCTTTGTCGCATATAGTGCACCTGTACCTGTACTCATTGTCAACCTGAAGAGAAAAAAGGGAGAAAAATCAAAAGGAAGCAGAAGAAATATGTGCAGGCATATGAAGTTTATACATTAAAAAATACTCTGTTTGATTTGTTTCCATGATAGAGTTGGCGTCTCCCAGCCCCAAATTATTTCACAGAAGTTCAGACACTTTTAAATTGTAGGGAAGGCTTCTATGGTTATTTCTAAGCTTTTGGAATAGCAGAGGTGCCAGACTTATCAGAAGACAAAACAACTATGGACACAACCTTATGGTCCCTGAGAAGGTGTCCCAAGTGCTATACGATAAAGCAGAACTCCCTGTCCACCCATGGAAAAGGAGGTCCGCTGGCGAAGAAGGAGGTATGTCCTTGCAAACATCCTCCACACAGCACTGGGAAGGTCCACTACTGTTGCTCCTCTACTGGTGGAACTCTGCCAGTGGAGAAGCTGAAAAGGAGGCACGTCAGGAGCATATTGTGGGCAGATCACGGGAGGCTTTGCATCCACAGGATCCAAACCCCTTCTGTTCTCCTGGGAACAAGGGGAAAACTATTCCAACCCTAAAGCTGGCATAATTTATTTCTCTCCCATTGAGAGCAGTGGGAGGGAAAAGTTAAAAAAGAAAATCACTGAAGGGCCCCCCAAACAACCCCCCTAAATCTCCCCTCAAAGGAAAAGAGAAGAAAAAAAAAAAGGAAAAGAAAGGAACCTCCCTTGCTTTTTTCCCTATAGGTGCAAGCCTGGCAGAACCTAGGAAGTAGCAGTTCCTCTGACGCTTCTTTGTCCTCCCTTGTCCCATTGGATTGCTCTATATGACTAGGAGAAGGTCCATCCCCAGATTAGCAGATGCTGCCCAACATGGCTGCATAACCCACTCCCCACCCCCACCCTACAAATGGCTTGCTGATGGAGACCCATACCAACCTCATTCCTACTGTGTTTGTATGAAACATGCTGCTTCAAACTCTCTTTTCGACTGAAAAGCTTGGCACATTCCTCACATTTGAACAATTTATCACCTAAAGGATCAATCACAACAAGACCAAGTCAGGTCATCTGTTTCTCAAACTGGAAAATTCAGGAATGACTAAGAACACTTTGGTTTCATGCTTACATAAGACCAAATAGTTATCATATAGTCTCCAAAATTTAGAAGAGAAACTACAGTTATCATATTGGGCAAAATCCAACATAAGTCCTACTTAGAGTAGACCTATTGAAATGAATGGGACTTAAGTTAGTCATGATTAACTTAGGTCCCATTTATTTTAATTTATTTATTTATTTATTTATTGCATTTATACTACACCTTTTTTCCTCTTGCAAGGAACCCAAGGCGGCTTACATTATCCTCCTCCTCTCCATTTTATCCTCACAACAACAACCCTGTGAGGTGGGTTGGGCTGAGAGTCTGTGACTGGCCCAAAGTCACCCAGTGAGCTTCCATGGCCGAGCGGGGACTAGAACCCGGATCTCCCAGCTCCTAGTCCAACACTCTTGCCACTACACCACACTGGCTTTTAACAGATCTACTCTAACTAGAACTTATGTTGGATTTTACTCATTGCACTGGGGCTACTCCAATGTATCAATTTGATCCTGCTTCTGTATAATGTTAATAAAACATTCAGATTACTACCACTGGTACTACTTCCTGCTTACTAGAGAAGTGCGGTTCTAGACCACCTATATCACTGCAGTGTAAACTAGCATTACTGGATAAGAGAAATGCAGAATACATCGGAATTACACATTTAACAAAGTAAAATATATAACTGCATAATTGCAGTGAAAGGGAGGTGGCAATCCTATATTAACATGGGAATAAGTCCCACTGAGCTCAATAGAGCTTACTTCTGAGTAGACATATATATAGGATTGCTCTGTAAATGCTAGTAATATTATATAAGCATTTTAACAAGCATATCACCTCAGTGCGGGAGAACCATATAAGGTGATATTCAGTCTTGTGTGAGTGGAAGGCAGCTCACTCAGCAGCGCTTTTCCTTACCCTCCTTCCCCCTGCACCTCCTAAAACCCAATCTAGAAGGCAAGGGGGACTTGTGGGCTGTCGGACAGGGCTGCAGTGGGGGTGGGTGGGTGGCAGGGCTGATCACCTGAAATTGGACAGAAGATTCTCCTGGGTCTTTGGCAAACTATTTCACCACTCCATTATCGTAACTGGTGAAAATGTGCAGCTGGTCTACCAAAGTACTTCTTCAGCTTCCCATAACTGATCCTGTTTATTTTTGCCTGCTGGCTTAGGAAGCACTGTAACCATGAGTTGCAGGAGCTCTGAAAACCAAACCAGGTTGCATTTAAACCCACCATGAGAGCGGATGTGCCTGCTGAGGTTGCTGCTGTTCTGAAACATCTTACTGCATATGTTACACTGATAGACCCGCTTGTGTTCCCCAAGTTGCTTGATCAGCTTGCGCCGTATCCCATGTCTGCTGGAGAGGATTAAGCTTCTCTTGAAGGACATCGAGCTCTGATGGTGAGGAAACCTACCAGATGGGAATGGACGAGGTCACAAGGGAAAGATTCGCCACGCCGTGAAAGGAATGCTTAGCAGCCAATTATCATCCTCCATTTCCATGCCTTCCCTTCTTTACAGTATCGGCAGTTCTCATCTCATTTATGGTAACAACTCTTTGGAACAGGATAGAGTGCTGGTACAGGGCTGTATCTAATGTTAGCCTAACCGAAGTCACATTCATTTCAATGGGTCTATTCTACGTAAAACTAACATCGGGTACAACCCTCTCACTGGACCAATGCTTTAGTATGTAGGAAGGAAATCTCTCGTCTGAAAGCTTTCCCCTCTATGTTAGCTTTCCTTTTTCGGCTGAAGAGCAAGATTAAAATCCTTCAAATAAATACTACCAATAATAAATGAATAATTGCCATTTTGAATCTCTTTTAGATAGACTGGAGCACTAAAAGGATTTGGTGGCCCAGTTATCCATCCGTGAACAGAAGCTATGCAAATGGAATACCACATTACAAGTACAGTTGCAGACATTTAAACTTAGCAGCCAAAGGATATTTGCCATATATTAAGCCAGTAAAGATAGCGTTGTTTTTGATCCAAGTAAACTGGAAGATTACTGAGACTCATCTGAACACTTACGAAGTTACTACAGCTGTATTTTTTGTACAAGGAAATAGATAAATTAAAACCAGTTACAATAATCAGGCTTTAGTCTATAATGTTCATCATGTCTGCCATTACCACAGACCAAATGTGAAATTTATATTCCCAAATATGCAAAATCTACCTATATTATTACTGTCTTAAATTACAGTAATTTTGAACAGAGATTTATCAGCAAGCGAAATGTCTTAACTCCTAGAACCTGGAGCGGTTTGTGCCCTCTGTAATCTGGGATTGAGAGATTCTTTGCCAGAATGAACCACCTTTAAAGAAAGGTAATCATTCAAACATTTTAAAAGGGTGTGTATCCTATTATTTTGTTTAGGGTGCAATCCTATGCATGTTTAGACAGAAAAATACCCTACAACTCCCAGCATTCCCTAGCCAGAAAAAAATCCTATAACTCCCAGCATTCCACAGCCAGCCAGAAAAAAATCCTACAACTCCCAGCATTCCCCAGTCAGCATTCCCCAGTTTTCCTGTCTAAACATGCATAGGATTGTACCCTTGGGCTCTTTTATTTACAAAAAACAAAATAAAAATCTATGACTGTATTTTTGATTATTTTTTTCATCTTTCATTATATTCAAAATGAGAAAGTATCTCTTTTATTCTAAATTAGCATCTTCCAGATCAGAAAGTAGTAGACCATTGCAATAAGGAAGCAGAACATTTTGCCACTTGCTTTTTCTTTTTCAGGAGGGACTTACTTCGTTATAGAATTCATACTGTTTGCAGTACTGGGCAGCTTCCCTAACACCAGCTCCATAATCCTTTCTTCTGCTGAAGAAGGAAGGGCTGTGTCATCAGGTGGAATCTCCGTAATAATTTCAGCAACATGTTCCACTGTTAATTGAATTATTACCAAGAAAAAGTCAGTGAATTGTGAACTGTAAATAAAACTATACAAGATATTGAGCTTAATGATTCTTCCCTACTGTGGTTAAACCAAAGATTACCCATAGTGCAATCCTAAACATGTTTATTCAGAATTTGATTTCTGATTTCAATAGGACTTACTCCTGTGTAAGTGTGTATAGGATTGCAGCCTTAATACCATTTGGTCCATTGAATCTAGTGGAATTTAACTAGTTTACCTCCTTGTTCTTTGCCCTAAATGAGGCATGGATGAGGCCATAAATTCAATTACCCAGAGACTTGGGGATTACTTCTGATGCAACAAGGTATGTTTGATCTAGCAATAAATTATAGTGGCACTTTAATTATTGCCATTTCAATTAATACAGATTTCAAATATGTAAGAAAGAATGTGTAAAGCAAAGCAGCCAAAGCACGACATCTCACTGAATTTATCCGATATCCATTTTTATTTGTAAAATTAGCGAGCTTGTAATTTTTGTGTCAGAGGAGGGATTGGTGGTGGTAAAGTGATTAAATTCAACAAAGAAGGAGTTGAAAGTGGGGCACACTTTATGGACAGTCATTTTCTGTTGTAGAGGGAGCTAGGGATGTCAGAGAAATCTGCAACAGAATCAAATCAGTTTGGATTTCTATGAATCTGATTCTGCAGCAGACCAACTTTTCCCAAGTCTCAAGGATTCCGTGGACTTTTCAACCAGTTTTTTTACTTTCTGGAAGTTTATGCAAATTTAGGTGTAGAAAAATACATAAAATAAAAATGTGTGGGCCAAAATGCATGTTTTCCCCATAGGCTAAAGCATGAAAATGCACATTTTGGGGAGGATTTGCACATTGGGGGGGTTGCACATTTTCATGAGTGCAAATTTCCACAAGTGCAAATTTGCGCAAAGTCACGAAATTGGAAAATACCCAATTCCACCAATGAGCGGACGATGGAACGAAAGGCACCTGACAATCCATGAAACACAGATCGAATGGATTTACAAAATCCATACATCCCTAGTCACAGCTCAGCAATAAGCGCTCAGACTTTGCATTGAGCTCAAACTTTGCATCATAGCTTAGCAGTAGAGCTCAAACTTTACACACCTGGCATCTTCAGTTAAACAGAGGTAAGGGATCCTTTTCAGTCCAAGGGCTGCATTTCCTCTTGGCAACCCTGCCAGGGGCTGCATGCCAGTGGTGGGCAGAGCCAACTCAAACAGCAGGCAGGGTGTGGAGGACCCCACATTCTCTCTCATCCACACAGACACAAACTTGCCTATGTAACACACACACACATATATACATCCATTCTTTCCCCCACCCTCACCACCCCATGCGGTACTTAGGCTTGAAAAAAGCCTCCCACTGGAGCCAGCAGGAGACTTTTTTTCAAGCCTAATTATTGGGCTGTGGGAATGGTCTTCATGACACAACTCCCCCCACAAAACTGCACCCCATGTAGCCATTAGGCTTAGGAAAAAAGCTTCAATTGGTAGCAATTTTCCTTAAAGCCTAATTGCTGTGTGAGTGAAGTGAGGAAGGTGCAGGGACAAGAGTGGCCAAACACCAAATGGGGAGGCCCCACAGGCCACATCTGGCTGATGGGCTGGAGGTTTCCCAACCCTTGGTTAAAGAAAGTCAAGGTAGAAGAAACAGGTGATTTGTGAAATCCATAACTGGATCTGTTGATGGGTGCAGCTCCCTCCGCCCCCGCCCCGAGTAAAAGCACTTGGCAGTGCAAAATAATTATTTTATTAGGGTATCAAATAAAAGATCATAGATAGCTACTTTTAGTAACTTCCTGGTCTCACCAGAAGGTTCTTTATCATCCACAATCACAAGAGGAGTTTCGACTTTTGCCACTTTGGACTTTCTGCCCCTTCGTGGTTTTCTTTTCGCATCCACAGAGGTATTTACGCTTTCACAGGCGATGGGATGAGCGGCAGGGGGGGCCTCCACAGCCTTCTCAGGAAGGGCATCGCTTTGATGGCTCTGTGGAGATCCTTTGGCCTGCTCCAGGCGACTCCGCAGGTGTTCTGCAAGGAAAGGGTGATGAGGGTTGAGTCACAGGAAGATGGGTGGGTGGCAGAGCTTTAGAACCTAACTAAAAGGGCTTCTCTTCCATTTAATTTAATTGTCACCTAAAGTCAATAGTATTCCACATACAACCTTTGTACAAAGCAGTGACAAAACCCTTAACATTTCTTTGGAAATGTCACTATATTCCACAGTCCATGAAGCAAATGACAGTACTCACTACAAAAAACAAAACAAAACATAAAATCAACGTACGCTGTATTCCTTAATTGCTGCCATATACATGGGAAGAGATTTTTCAAAGGCACCAGTGAACGTTGTAAGTGCTATTTTGTCACTGAAAACATACACTTCAGCAATTTTGAACTTCAATCACTGTGCTAAAAACCAGGCCTGAACAGAACATACAATCCCTCTGAAATCCCAGGGGGAAACACCAATGGTATGATGATCATACTATTTTATCTTCACTATGATATATATTTGTTTTTCTCTTCCTAAATACAGAACTGGATATGTTTAATGTCAGTTGTTACCATATTTGTAATCCTACTTTTTGGAATATTGGGGTAGGGTGGAATGGAGAGAGAAATAATGAAAGTTTTCATACAGGGAACTCATATTAAAAAACAACACTTGAAGTTGTGACAACCTTTCAAGTACTCTTCAAGTACTTGAAAGGTTGTCACAGAGAAGAAGGCCAGGATCTCTTCTTGATCATCCCAGAGTGCAGGACACGGAATAATGGGCTCAAGTGACAGGAAGCCAGATTCCGGCTGAACATCAGGAAAAACGTCCTGACTGTAAGAGCAATACGACAATGGAACCAATTACCTGGGGAGGTGGTGGGCTCTCCCACACTGGAGGCGTTCAAGACGAGGCTGGACAGCCATGTGTCAGGGATGCTCTGACTTGGATTCCTGCACTGAGCAGGGGGTTGGACTCGATGGCCTTGTAGGCCCCTTCCAACCCTACTATTCTATGATTCTAAGTTGTTTGTGCTAGCACTAAGAAAAAGGTCTTGTAATTTATGTAAGACTTTCAGTACAGTTTAATTTAGAACAGATATAAGTTTGGTCGATTTTTTATTTTGGGGGGGAAAGATTAGAACCATGATGTTGTTAATAGTAAATGTATATGCAACCAACCAGGCTCAGAGTTCTTTTTATGAAAACCTATTCAAAAGATTACAGGAATATTCCAGTTATGAAATATTGTTAAGAGGTGATTTAAATGGAGTTCCAAATCCTGTCTTGGACAGAAACCATATTACAAAGTTAAGTGAAAATGCATAACCAGCAACTTTTTAAAAAGGCTGTGATGAAGAGATTGATTTTATAATCCAGATAAAATCTAGATCAATCAATCTTTTTGAAGAATCAATTTACTCTTCTCATCACCTCAATTGATTTCAGGTACTGCAGAGGTAGGAATCAGTCAGAGAACATTATCTGATTATACTCAGATTTTTTTTGTCATGTCATTCACCCTATGGTAGGGTTAAAAACAGTAAGTAGAGGTTTAATATTTTCCTGTTGAAGAATGATAATATAAATCAATATATAAGGGATAATGTTATTTTTTCAATCTAACCCTGTATGAAACACAAACTGGGCCAACACATGGAATGCTGTATAAACAGGGCTGTTACCTAGGAACCTCCTCTACTTTGACAAAGCAGGGAAAGAAGAATAGGACAAACTTGTTTAAGAAAATAAGGTTGCAATCTTATGCACATTTAGACAGAAAAATCCTACGACCCCAGGTAGCATGCGCCCTAAAAGAGCTGGTAGACAGACATAAAGACAGTCATGAGATAAAGTTTGTGGAGGAAATAAGTCATTAGAAATAAAACAGGTTTAGAACTTCTCTTCAATACTTATCAGAGACGGATTAGCTGCATCCAAAACTCTGATGTATTGTCATCAGATTTTGATAGTTGCATCATCACAGGCACACTCTATAATGAGTGATTCCAGAGCTATAACACTGGCTACATCATGTGTACACAACAGAGACCAAAGAGTTTCCATACCTGAAGGATCAGCTTTAGCAGACTGGAAATTCTTGAGGGTCTTGAGAGAAAAGACGCCAGGACTTGAATTACTTTTGTTTCCTTCTTGGTCACATTCCATCACAACTAAACACGCATCTGTTAGAGAGATGTTCTCATAAGTTTATCTTTCTACATACCACATTATTATTTTAGTAACAAGCCCACCCATCTCTTGGCAATATGGCCTACAGTGATATATGAGGGGTGGCTGAAAAGTTCTTCGCCTATGTTGAAAACCATCTACTTAGACTGAGAAATTTCAGCCACTTCTCATACAATGACTGCTACAGTTCAAGAAATTTAGAGGCAGGGTGCACACTCTTTCTGCCTTAAGTCTGCAGCATGCCTTCAAGTTTCGCATACAGGGTGACAGATACAAAAGTACCTGTTACAGGCTCTCTACCTGTTACAGCCCTCGACCTGAAAGGGCTGCAGGATAGTTTAAACTTCCAGTTTCAAATCAGGCATTCAAGTCACAGGGTGATAACAGAGACTTGCAATACACACACACACATATATGGTAACAGAGTGAAACAAGCCATGAATGTCGGTAACTAGACTTTGTTATAATGTGAGATCAAGAGAATTTTACTGCAATGTGATTCATAGTTCACTGCTATATGTACACCAGCCTCCGTCAATCTGGTGCCCTGAAGATGATGTTTCCTTTTGGGGGCAGGGGGGGGATGGAGGGACAGATGGACAGACACAAAGTTTTGAGCTGAAAAAAAACTGAAAGGGAAAGGGTTAATGCAGCAGCCCCTCCTCCCCATGTGCCTCTAGTGGAACTTGCTGCCTTGGAGGCTACTTTCTGTTTAAAAATTTAAAAAATGTCAACGAAAGGATACAAATGGCTGAATGTAAGGCTTGGATCCAGACATACTGACTGGGTTTGCACAATCAACCAGGGAAACAACGCAGCGTCAGTTGGTTCCCCCACCCTGTCGCACACGATCAGGATTACCCTAACTACCCACGCCACGTCATGGCTTGCTGTGTTGTCTGAACCCTGCCCATAGTGCAGGCACAGTTCACTGTCACCCATCCTACAACCCATGCTTTGCAGCATGGGTTGTAGGGGGGATGAAAATGGACTCTGCCTGTGCTGCGTGCTGGGTTCACACGACATGGCAACCTGTGACACGGCGCGGGTAATTGGGGTGATCTCAGCTGTGTGAGCAGTGTGCATGGGGGAAACAACTGATGCGGTGTTGTTTCTCCTGCTGATCGTCTGAACTCACCCACTTTGTGAGAGCAAGATGGCACTTCGGCTTTTGCAAACTATCCCCACCAAATCCCCCCACGTCTCCATCTTGCCACAGCCCTCCCCGCCATGGCCCATCACACACCATTCCATAGGGTCCTCTGACCCTCTTAGGGGGCTGCAGTGGTAGTAGGGGTGGAAGGAGCCAGGAAAGCCCCATTGCTTGAGAAGAGTTCTGCTCATCTATCTCTGAATCCAACCCTGTGTGTATGTAGCTTGGCCCTCCAGTAATGTATGAAACAGGGCAAAGACTTTATCCATTTATTTTCATGTGGGGAAAATGTTTGCTGAAACAGAAAAAACTGAAGCATCACAGAAAATGCTGGTGGTGTAGTCAAACAAAAATCTCCCCCTCTCCCTCAAGCAACCAAACGTACCATTGGCAATGCTAGTAACTTGCTTTAATACTGGCTTTTCCATTTTTTTGGCGTAGAAAGCTGCATACCATACTCTTAACTCAGTTCCCGGTGGTATGTCCCGGGAGGTAGTGAAGTAAATATCATTATCATGCTGGAAGGCAGTCAGGTTCTGATGTTCATATTGGTTGGCTGGTCTCACCATCATCATCCAGTTACAATAATCTTCATTAGAGGTATCAAAATATACCGGAGGCCCATCCTTCTGAAAAACCTAACAGACATCCATGCAAATACTGAATATAAACATAGTACTAATGATCACCTAACCACAGTACACACAAGAATGCAGTTCTTCTTCTAGAGCATGCCCTGACCATGCACTCCCTGAATTACTGTAGTGACATGAGAGGAAACCATAAAAATCTGGCTCTCATGACCCTGCGGTAAGCAGTAACATGAATTGGCCTTGATTCTCATTTCTAAAATCTTCTTGGCTCTCATTCATTTACTTGGTTTGAGCAACCAGCAGATTTCTGCCTCATAACTGCTTATGTTATGCTATACTACTGCCTTTTGAATACTGCTTTGATTTATACTGCCTGGCCTTATCTTACTGGTAGCCCTTTCCCATCATATTTTCCACTCCTCCTTGACTTCAAGAAAGCTGCCCCATTGTTTAAGCAAAGGCTCTGGTCACTGAAGGCAGACTGCCTCTGAACTGGGAAGTTCCATTCTTAGTAGTTACAGAAGCGGCTGTAGGCTGTGAAAATCTAGTTTTTCGAATGACTATTGTGTATTGGAACCATGTTAGTCTTGATTCTCTATCATATGTTGACTGCAAACATCAACACATGGTTGTCTGACCCCACTCTTTGAAAGCCAACAGAGGAACTAAAATCAGAAAAATTTCTTCTCCACAATATACAAACAACATTATGGCTCCAGCTCCTGGTAAGCAAAAGGACGCTGTATTTTTTGTGGCAGTTTTAGATATAACTGAAAGAGAACCAAACTGAAATAGAGGGTAAATACACTTTTAGACATTGGTGGAGCCTGGTTCCTCTATTTTATAGTGCCTTTACATTATCACTAACCTAAGCTCAGTGTCATTGTACCTTCAACAGAAATGCTGACTCCTTTTCCAATTTGGTAACTCTCTTGGATTCAAAGGGGCCAAACTGGGTACGCTTGACCAGCTGAGTTACTGCAAAAACACCTTCAGTCCCATCTTCAAGTTGCCTGATCTCCAAGTTGGAAGGAAGGGATGATCTAAGAAGTGAACATTTTGAGCAAATCAGGGTGACGCATAAATGACCTGACCCTTATTTATTATTTATGGATTTAAAACATTTGTATCCCACCCTATATCATTAAGATCTCAGGGCAGCATACAGATAAAATAATTTTAAGCAGTATAAAACAATAAATAGTTTAAACAGCTAAAAGCTTATCAAACCACTAAACAAGCTAATACCAATTAGAAAATCTAAAACAATAAAACAGTTAAAACAGCGTGCAATTTTAGGGAATTCAATTAGCCCTCAAAGGCTTTGGTGAAAGGCCATGTTTTAACTTGGTGCTGAAATGAAACCAACCTCTGCGCCAATCAGGCCTCCAAGGGGAGGGCATTCCACAACTGGGGTGCCACAGCAGAGAAGGCCCTCCCGCATATCCCACCATAGCTTATGTCTCTGGTGCGACACAGAGGAGGGCTCCTCCAACAGATCTCAATCCTCGGGCAGTAAAGACAGGCACTCCCTCAAATATCGAGGTCTGATTTAGGGCTTTAAAGGTCATCATCAACACCTTGAATTCTGACTGGAAACGTCTTGGCAGCCACTGCAATTCCTTTAAAACTGGGGCTATATGATCTTTACGAGATGTTCCGGTCAACAGTCTAGCTGATGCATTTTGTACTACCCTCAACTTCCGAGTCATCTTCAAGTGCAGCCCCATGTAAAGTGCACTGCAGTAGACTAATCAGGAAGTTACCAGCACATGCACTACTGTAGCTAGGGCAATCTGCTGTGGCTGCCTAATGTGAGATTAGCAGCCACATGCAAGAGGACCTTTTCCTTTGCCGCCCCTCTGTTGTGGAATGACCTGCCAGTTGAAATGCTCCTGCTGACCTCTTTGAAGGTCTTTAAGCAGGAATTAAAGACTCTTATTATTCAGGCAGGCTTCCCTTTTTAGAACTCTTGTTCCTTTTGCTGACTCTTGTATACTGTTTTTAAGTTGTGTTGTTTTTAAGCTGTGTTGTTTTGATTGTTGGATTGTTGTTAAACTGTTCTTAGTTCAAAGTTGTTTTTAGTTATATGTTGTTCATGTATATTTTCTGTGTGATTTTATGTAAATGGCTTTTAAACTTCGTATATTGTATTTTAATGTTTTAACTTCTGTAAACTGCCCAGAGTGTTTTGGCTATGGGGCAGTATAGAAAAGTATTGTTGTCGTTGTCATCATCATCATCCCTGTCTGGGGAAGACGGTAGTGGCAGATCAGCCGAAATTGGCCCCAAGTACTCCAGGCCACAGAGTCCACCTGGGGCTCCAGTGACAGGAATGGGTCTAGGAGTACTCCCAGGCTATGCCCCTGCTCTTTCAGGGGTAGTGCAACCCCATCCAGGACAGGTTGCTTACCCAATTCCCAGACTCGGGAACCACCAATCCACAGAGCTTCCATCTTGTTAGGATTTAGCTTCAGTTTATTGGCCCTCATCCAGCCCATTATAGCCTCCAGGCACTGGTCCAGCACCTTCACCGCCCCAGCTGAGCATCATCAGTGTACTGGTGACACCCCACCCCAAAACTCCTAATAACCTCGCCCAATGGCTTCATATAGATGCTGAACAGCATGGGGGATATAACAGAACTTGTGGCACCCCACAGCTTAATAGCCATGAGGGAGAACAGGAATCCCCCAGTACCACTCTCTGGAATTAGCCCTGCAGATAGGAGCGGAACCACTGTAACACAGTGTCCCAACTCCTACCTTGCAGAGCCGTTACAGTAAGACACCATAATCAATGTATCAAAAGCCTCTGAGAGATTCAGGAGATCAACAAGGTAGCACTCCCCCTGTCTTTCACCCGGAGTAGATCAGTCGAAGCAACCAAGGCCGTTTCAGTGCCGTAGCCTGGCCTGAAACCAGACTGAAACAGGTCCAGATAATCAGTTTCTTCCAAGAATGTCCAGTCACCACACGCTCAAGCACCTTGCCCCAAAAGGGAATATTAACGAGGGGGCGATAGTTCTCAGATACCTTTGGATCCAGGGAGGGCCTCTTCAGGAGAGGGTGCACTACAGCCTCTTTCAAGGCAGCAGGCACCACTCCCTGACAAAGTGAGGTATTTACCACCCCCTGGACCCACCCAATCCACCCATGCTGGATCAAATTAGCCAAGATGGGCAAGGGTCAAGCTTACATGTGGTGGGGCGGACTGATTCAAGTGTCTTGTCCACATCATGAGATCAATGACGTTTAACATTGATCTGCCAACATCCCCAAAGGGAAGAATTTCATCCTCACTCCTCAAAGGAAAAAACAGCTAACATCGGATTCTTCCTATAGACATCCTACACTGACAGAATAACTAAAATAAAGGAATACCACATGACTCTATCTTCTACACTACTGTATGATACGAAAAGCAGTGTGGACAATTAGCTAAACTGATAGATTTAGAAAGCCTGGCTTCAAATCCCTCTCTGATTATTGATGAATCACTATCTCTCAGAGCCACTTCCAAAAATTATGCTTTTACTATAGAAACATAGGAAGCTGCCTTATACCCAGTGGCTGAGTGTAGGCTGTTATTGAGCCATGGGTTGTTTGTTGAACTGTGGGTTAGCATGTTGTCTGAACCCAGGACATTTTCTTCAGGGTGGCTTGTTAACCATGCAGTATGGCTTATTCTTCTTGAACAAGCCACCTTGAGAACCCATGGTTTGTTGTTGGGTTGTTCAGGGTGGTTTACGAATCACACTGTGGAAAATGTCCTGGGTTCATACAACATGCTAACCAATGGTTCAACAAACAACCCATGGTTCAACAACAACCCACACTCAACCACTGAGTGTGGGTTAGCATGTTGTGTAAACCCAGTCACTAGGTCAGAGTATTTGTCCATTTAGCCCAGTATTGTCTAGTCTGATTGGCAGTGAATCTCCACAGTCTCAGGCACAGGCCTTCCACATTACCTGCGACCTGATCATTTGAATTGGAGATGTCAGGGACTGAAACTGGGACCTTCTCCACGTCCCCTCTACAAAAAGGACTATAAGGAAAGCACTTCCATGTTTTCAGGCATTTCCCTATATTAAAGTCCTTTCTGTGTAAATAATCCAAAATCTGAAGTGATCCTGACTCTCAGGTTTTATAACACATTATCTCACATAGCTACTGTAAAGACAAAGGGTTGTATCCAATGGTGGAATCCAATGTTAGTCTAACTTGCGTCCCATTCATTTCAATGATTCTGCTTTAAGGACCAGCACTGGATACTGTAAGGTCCCTTGGCAATCACACACTCCAGGATACCAGGCTTCAGGCTCACTGCTTTATTAGTTAACGACCAGGTTCTTTCCAAATGCAAAGCCTTGGAGACTCTCAGGCTACAAAGGAGAACAGCTACCCCACACAATTATGAATATCAATAGAGGAGCCAAGTGGGAATTAGAGATGTTGCAGGCAGTTTGAAACAAGAACTTGCCAGCCAGAATAACTTAGGGGGGGATGCCCTTCCCTTACAGTTGTGCCCTCCTATGTAGGCTATCACGCATAGCCAACCAGGTGGAACATCTGACTTCCACCTCTAACTTTTCCCGCTTTGCTCTGAGCTGGACTCTAGCATCCTTCAAGTCACACCCCGCACTCTCCTCCTCCCCCAAGACCTGAGTTCTCATGGAGGAGGAAAGGGGGGGGCTTCAGGTCAAGCCATCTGTGTGCCAAGGTCCTGAGAAGAACGCCTATCCATATCTGAGCTCTATAGGGAGGGAGCCTCCCCTGGTTCTGGCTGTTCCCATTCTGAGTCTGAGCTGCTATCTCCGCACGCTCAGAATAATTCCTGACAGATACAACCCAAAGACTATGACACATTTGCACATTATATATAGTAATAATAATTCAAACAAATGTAACTAAAGATGGTTAGGTTACTTAATAAGCAGTTCTTCATCCCAAGTTGTCATCTTTTTGACAATTTAGTAGCAACGCCAATGATCAAAGAGAAAACTGGACTTGCTTCCAAATACTTCAGCCTGCTTGGCCCAAATAAAGACTATCTCCCCTTCTCCAAGCATATTCACATTTTCAAACAGGTCTAACCAGTTTACAATCTAGTTCTAAACTGGTCACTTGTGAATCCCTTTTGTGCTGTCCACATGGTAGTATGCACATGTTTTGCTCATACATTTGTGATTAGTCCTGTTCTTCTCCTCTGCTGTGCGAAATCCTAGGAAGCTACCCTCTACCTCCAAGAAAAAGGTGAAGATAACAGGGATGCTCCAGCCATGAATTTCTACCCAGGCTGACAGGACTAATTGGTACCCCACCCTTACCGGCTTCTTGGTACTGAAGAGAGTGGGAACTTGCAGCAGTAGTTTAGAATTGTTTCAGCAGACATTTGGAATAAAATACATGTGAACTTTCCAAGATCAATCCAGGAGCATTTCCAGCTCGAGACACAGCACCAAAGGCAAAACAGAAGGTCAATGAGAACAGAGGATTCCCTTTTGCAGCTCTGCCAATCTGGCTCCATTCACTTTGAAAATAAACAAGCAGCACAGCAAAAGTTACGTACCTTGCCCTACTTAACACAAAAGAGTCTTTGACAGTCACCACTGGACCAAGCTCTGGACATTCTGAATCATGATACTGATTACAATCTTCACACCCTGGAAGCAAAAGAAAAAGAGAGGAAGAGCAGTTTTCTTTCTCAGTTCTTTCTCAGCAAGGAGCCATGGAGAAAATTCAACCCCCACCACTCACACTAATTCCAACTGTCGTGGCATTCAATAAACCAGTGGCTATAGACCCAGCTGAATCAATAGTATGTTTCAGTTCAGCTCAAGGAGAATCAGGGATAAATGGGACTTGTGTTATCAGACTATAACCATATTTGAAAATATCCCAAAGGAAGTATGTCTTCAATAAATGTCTAGTGAATGCAGTTTATCAGTAGAAGTGGAAGGAAGCCTAGAACAAGGGAAAGCAGCACTTGGTGTAATATATTTTGTCTAGAAAATAATTTTAATGCTTTCTGAATCAAAGTGTGCAAAATTGGATATGCTTTTTGCTAGATGTTATATGTACATTACATATTTGCAGCACCCAGATTCCGGCTGAACATCAGGAAAAACTTCCTGACTGTTAGCGCAATACGGCAATGGAACCAATTCCCTAGGGAGGTGGTGGGCTCTCCCATGCTGGAAGCATTCAAGACGAGGCTGGACAGCCATCTGTCAGGGATGCTCTGACCTGGATTCCTGCATTGAGCAGGGGGTTGGACTTGATGGCCTTGTAGGCCCCTTCCAACCCTACTATTCTATGATTCTATGATTCTGGCACATTATTCTGTATTAACGCCTCAGGAAAGTATAAATTACCTCAGCTTATGTTTCACCACTGTTTAGAGCAAATGATATTGCAGTAACCAAGAGACGTCACTTAGACCAGGGAAGGGCAACCTTTTCCCCACTATCCTGGCCTGTGGAGAACTGGCCACCCTCTGATCAGGGATAACATGCAGATTCCCCTGGACTCAGCTGGGACTTGCAGGACCAGTTCCTGCAAACCCCAGCTGGCTCCCTTCCTGTGTTGACTCCTTTCCTCTTGCATCCCAGTGCCCAACTGGGATGTGAAAGGCATGGAAAGGAGGCACCTGACTCGGCCTGTGCTTGAAGGAGCAGGCTCTTGCCAGCGCTGGCCAAGTCGTTTTTTCCATGCAGAGAGAGAAGGGGGTGGGGGAAGGGGGCGATGCGTCATGGGTGGAGTGAGGCTCCACCCTCTTGATATCATTTGAGCTGCTGGCTTGGTCGGGGGTGGGGAATCTGGCCCAAAAGAGGTTGCCCACCCCTGACTTAGACCAGGCTCTCAAGAAGGGGCTCGAATGTGCAGGAGTGAACTGTCCATACAGCCATAGCTTGACTGACTGTTTTTGTCATAGTAGTCCCCACTGCTGAGGAGACAAGCTGCTTCTTAAACTGAATAGTGGCCTGTCTCTTTGGCAGCAGAAGCTACTATGACAAACACAACCGGAAAAGTTCTGGCTGAACGTTATGTTTTTGCCATGCTTGCATTTCTCTTCTTTGGATCCATAATACAAGTCCAAACATACTTCTAATTGCCTTGTGTGCAAAGGAAGGTTACTTCCAACCTTACCTTTCACTTCTTCGTATGTTACATCTGTACTCACAGCTTACCTAGGGTGGTGACCTGACATACCAATGGGTATGCAGGCAAACCACCACCACCTAGTGGTATGGCCATTTACCCTGAATCAACTGTAGAGTGACAAACAAAACATGGATTCTAAAACTTGGTCCTTTGCTTTCAGACTGATACTATGTCTTGCTGTTTTACTCCCTAATAATATCTCCTAGAGTCCTACTTCAAGTCAGTCCGTAATTTATGAATAAAATTTCAGAAACATCTGGCATCTGCTTAGTTTGCTTGTAAACTACACAAATCTTTGCTTGCTGGTAAAATACAAAAAGCATCATAGCTATCAGCAGTGCAGAGTCATTGCAACTGATCAGCACTGTGCGTTCTTTTTTTGCCTTGTGGACATCTACAAAGCTATTAGCTATGTTCTCAATATTGACTGATTGTGAGGATGCATGAAGAAAAAGCACAAAGCAGCAACAGTTCCATAGCAAAATTACAGCAATATCTGTACAAAACAAATTGTATGGCTTGTAAAAGGAGACTTGTTTGAAGTAATGGATGCCCATGATGTCAGTTGCTAGGAATTAACCCCACACCCCACCCGCACACACACACACACACCACGTCTAGCTGGGAAGGCAGTGTAGCAGCCATATCGGGGGTCAGACTAAGTAGCCTCATGCAGTCTCATGCTTCATGTTCTTGCTGAGCTCTTTCTCCCTTGAATATATTGTTGTAAGCTGACGAGACACAGGAATTCCTTATCTTGTCAAAGGTCATACAATTGTATATCTTGTTCTCTGCTGTTCTCTCCTTATCATGGCTACCCTATAACCCAGTTCTTGTATTATAAACAATGGTGCTAGGAGGAAAAATGTTGAGGATTGCAACCCCATGCGGGAGGGAGAGGAGGAGCCATTTCATATATGTCACAATGTCTATAAAACCAATGTGCTAATGTAAATCGGGGCTTCTGGCTCTTTGGAAATGATTCCAGCCTTAAGCCCGCGCGTTAAATAAAGAATCTCTTTTTCCTTCACTCCGTGGTCTCTCTGACTCTGGGTTCTGCAACATAAATGGTGCCGTGACTCGGATGTGGCAGGCTCTGAGCCAGACAGGTGGCAGTTGCCTGCTCTTGATCGCCGCACCGGGAGGACGAGCTCGGCGCATGCCTCCCTTTCTTGGCGCCACCGACCTTTTTGTCGAGTGAATGGGAGAAAGCCTGCACCGGGATCGCCCAAACGGCAGCGAGCGGCAAGAGAACCTTGAGAAGCGGAGGAAGGAACTTGAGCCCTGCCTGTATCGCAGCTGCAATTGAGTTGAAACCCACATTAGAAGCCTTCAGGAGAAAGGCAAGTATATGGGAAAAAGAGGGCCCCGCCTTTAGGGAGAAAGGCCACTGGGCAGAAAAAAAGAGGGCCCCGCCTTATGAAGAAGGTCAGTGTTGGTGGTATACGTATACAAAAGAACCTACTCCTTGCGGGTAGAAGGGGGGCCTGATCACACCCCCGAGTGGGCGCCAGTACCTAGCACGCCAGTACTCAGTAGGAAGCTGAGGAAGCTGGGGAAGCCGTTTTCCGCTCTGGTAAAAAGTGGGAAAAGTGGGTGGCAGGGACATATGGATGTAGTGGAGAGATTGATGATTGTGTGAGTGGCTACTGCGGTTTCTGACGCATACCGTTGACCGTCCGGGTGCCCAGGCCAGTAGCAAAGTGCGTGGTGTGAAAAATCCTCTTGTGTCGGCCAGTGAGACCCCTTACTCACTGACCAATTCCCATTCCCTAATTGTGTCTGTCTTCAATTTAGGAGGGAGGCTATGGGTGGTGGGGGAAGCAAACCTTGCACCCCTTTGAGATGTATGTCAAACAAAGAAGGAAAAAGGTTTTTTTAAAAAGATTCAGAATAGAGAGAGAAAACAGCAAAAAGCTCAAGGTCGAGCTGAGAGGAAAAAAAACAAGATCTGAGGCTGTTAATTAGAAAAATGTTGCAGGACAGTCTGGCTTTTAACAAAGCGTGGGAGCGTGGGAGTGTAAGGCCGAAGACGTAGCTGTTAGCCTAGCGCGCCGAGAGGGGGGGGGGCAGGAAAATTGCCCACAACGTTCTGAGTTGTGCAACATCATCACCTCGCCTAATTGAGATGAAATCCCTAAGAAATGGAAACTGAAAATGAAGACCCAGAAGATGAAGGCAAAATAGAAAATAAAGGTGAAGAATCAGCCCCCAGAGCACAGGCTAGACCCCTCTTCGAGTGAAAAGTGTGCCATAAGACTGTTCCAAAGCAGAATAAAGCGGAAAGACCACGTTGAAGATCTCTGTCAAGGTAACCGTGTTTAGCTTTGAACTGTGTTAAAATTGCATAGAGCCTGTAGCTACTGACCATCAGCTATATGATTTCTGAAGAGCGTAACCATTAAGCTTTTGCCGTGGGATTCCCTGCAATGAAGAAATCTCACTAATTTGAGTGTCCAGTGTTACACTGCCTAAGTGTGTGTGCTAAAGAGACCGAGAAACCAGACAGCATGTTCCTGGCCAAGCCAAAATCATGCTACTGCCATGCTCCTGAAAGCTGCAATAAACTGTGTAAGCTGGGAGACCCAACCTGATTGAGAAGAAAAGAAGATATTGGAGCAACTGTCTTAAAAAACAATGAGATCTGTGTAGCTGGCTGGCTGACGCTGTCAGTGATGTTACAACTTTAAATTAAGACTGTTTTCCTGTTTGAGACCCCAGCGAAGAAAGCTAACCCGAGTTATTTGTTGCCCGTGCCAAAGCAAGAATTTGGTGGCCCTGTACCTCATCGTGTCCTGTTTTGAGCTTGAGATTTACAAATACAAACAAACTGAGAAGCTTGCCTTTGAAGTCCTGCAAATCACCCCACCGCCTCCCCGAAGATTAATGGCTGCTTGAAAAATGCAAGTATAAGGCGATGCCCATCACCCCCCAGCGTCCTGAGTTTCGGCACTCAGTGTTTCAGTGCTTTCGTGTACCAGGAGAAAAGAAAAAAAAAAGAGTAAGTTTTTAAAATGTCTGTGAGAAAACCTGACAGAAGTAAAATAAAATTTACAGAGGAGTTGCCCAGGTTAAAGTGTCACGGCTAGAGAGCTGAGCTGTGCCGCTCTGTTTAGACAGAGGCCTTGCTAAAAAGTTAAAGGCCCTTGTCTGTCAGAAGGGGTGTAGGGCCACACTTTCCCTTTTTAAACTCATGCAAAAGTAGAGAGCCTTTGCTGGAAACATCGCATCTTCATTGCCCAGAGCCTTCACTGTTTGCCTCCATCATCATGTAGGCTTTTTAGAGACACTCTGCACATGAACTAAAATTTTAAATTGTCAAAGACTTGCCATGGACAGTGCTATGAAGCTTTTGATAAACTTGAACTCTCATCGCTGTGGACCGTGTGTCTATGTTTGTAGTCAGCTCAGTGTACAGCAGGCTGAGTTTGATCTGTGACTTTTAGATTTCCTTCTGCCAGAACTCATGCAGCATAGAGTTGCCGATGCAAAAATGGTGACCTAGAACTCTGTGTGTGTGGGTATGCCCGTCCCTTGATTTTAATGAGCCCTGAGCTTTCAGCCAGAAGAGCAGTATAATTGCTGGATCTGCTCCATCATGCCTTACCATGCAAGAAGTGTTTTCCATTCATTGTGTTAAATTGCAGAAAAAGTTTGTTGTATATATTTTATGATTTCTTAAATATCATAAAATATATGTGATATTTGCAGATTAGTGTTAGTTGCAACTCCAAATAAAACTGAGTGTGGTTCCCAATGGATGACAAGGAAAGAAAGACAAAAGCAAGTAGAAAAGAAGGAATAGAGAAAGTAGCAGACAGATAGAGAAGAGAGGAAAAAAAAAAAGAAAGAAAAGGCAAGAGGCAAAGAAAAAACATTTATAAAAAAGAAGCGTGGCCATAGTTGCCCCCATGATAAATTAAAAGCAGCTGATTGTGCCTGGAGCTTATTACCTGGGGTAAAGTAGCCACAATAATGTAATAGTTCTTTAAAATAAAGAAAATGTAACTAGAAGGAGAAGAAGAGCCTATCCCAAATGTGTGTCATTGGGACTAGTGTAAGGCAGAAAGGTTTAAGTGAGTGAGTTTAACTTGAAAAAGACAAATAAAGAGACAAGGCTGGTGCATAGAGCAGAAAGTTTTATATAAAAAGTTTGAAACATGATCTGCAATACAGGCAGATCAGCAAAGAAAAAGAAAGCAAAAGAAAGAAAAAATTTGTCTTCCCATACTAATAAATAAAAGTGTTATCAAGCACTTTGGGAAGCGAAGTTGTTTACAGGAAGCTGTGCCTGAGAACCAAACACTTCTAGCCTATGCTAAAAATGCTTGCTAGTGTTGTGCTGCCTCATGGGTAACATGTATGGTATAAAAACCCATTTAGCCCAATAGCTCGTGGTTCAGAGAAGCTGTCTGATCCAGCCATTAAGTACGCCTGTGTGCTGTAAGTTACCCAATAAAGTCTCCTTGTAAATAAATCCCCCCCTCGCTGGAATCCCAAAACACAAGTTGGGCTAGAGCGCCTCACCCAGTATCAAACCCTGCTGTTAGAAGCCATGAAAGGCAGGTATAAAGAAGTCAATTAATATGACCAAAGTGTCTAAAGTGCTGCAAGGTGCCACCGAGGCCCCAGAGCGTACTTGGAGCATCTTTCAAATGCCTATCGCCAGTACACCCCCCTCGACCCAGAGGCCCAAGAAGACGTAAACAAAAAAAGAAAAGAAGAAGACCCAGCAGAGGCAGAAGATTCTTAAAAAAGAACCAGTGTGCCCAGTGTGGACAAGATGGACATTAGTGGCATGAATGCCCAAATAAAATAAATCAAATACACAAAGGAGAAAACCAAAGGGGCCAGAATGGGCAAAGAGGGAGACAGCTTGAGAGGGGCCGTGACATTGACTGTGAGGGGCAGTGACATTGACTTCATGATTGACACTGGAGTGGCATCAAGAGCAAGCAAATGTTAGCCTTAAACAAGAAGTCCAAACACTGAGCAAAGGTCTTCAAGCCCAGCGTCGCTTTGTCTTAAAAAAATAAGCCATTCCCATCACAGAAGTTCATCCTTTCCAACCAAGAGTTAAAGTATGAGTTAAAGAGGGAAAAATAACCCTTTGACTCCCAGATGGAAAGAACTCAGAACTGTCATACTTTCCACCCCCGCAGCTATGAAAGCAGCTAGAGTTAAACCCTAGATACATTGGACACGAGTCAAGAGAGCGAGAGGGGGAGAGTAGACTGTAAACAGAAATCCTGAAAATCCTTTAAAAATCATTCTGAAAAAGCAGTAAGAAGACTCAGGCTAGACCTTACTGTGGACACACCGGGAAACTGTCCCCCTGCGTACGGTCAGACCTGCAACTGGAAAATTGAAGAAGGGGACTAGACCCTACTGCAGCTTGCCAGGTGAATAGCTGCCCAGCGTACGGTCAGATCCCAAAGAAGATCAAACATGCGTGTTGTAGTGTTAGTAGTGTTGCATTGTGTTTCCTTAATAAGGTGCAAAAAGGGGGGTCTGCCCCTAGAAAAAGAAGTTTGTCCCAGTGATTTGCTGATAATTACTGGCTTCACCTGGCTAACATCATGAAAATAAAACATTTTTGTTTGCCAAGAGGTATACCTGCAAACAGGCTTATTAGCTCTTGCCTAATACCTGTCTGTAGACATCCTGAGAAAATTCAAAAAGATACCATGTTAAAAGTTTATGGTGTAAGTTTAACTTATTCCCAAAATGCTAATTGGGGCATGGTTGCAAAGATCCTACCCCCTACAGAGTTCACTCTACGCACCCCCATCGTTGCTGAAACAAATGCTACGTGTGCACAAATGCTTAATTGTCAAAAATTTTCCAGAAAATACAAAGCTATCCCTGGCCCCCTTCCACTGTAATAAAATTCAAAACATATCTTTTAATGATGCCCACATACTTTTGCCTCATGGATGGTTTTAGACATGTAATTCCCGCACTTGGTCATTCATTCCTGCCAACTTGTCTGATAACCACCCATGTTGCCTCAGCCGCTAATTGAACTGGTGCCAATTCTTCCCCTGTAGCCTGAGAAAATCCGTCAACGGCAGCCTCGAGCACTCCAACTAACTAAAAATTGTAATAGTCATGTGCAGTTATATTCTGACTCAGAAAAATTGGCCTTAGCAATGTCACTGGTTAAGGTTCCAGGTTTAGCCTTGGCTAATGGTCTAAAGAACAACTGGTTAGCTTGCAGCTTAGCCAAAAGCATAAATGCCACCTCACGAGCATTGTCATTGTTAAATAAAGAGTTGAGTGATCTAAGAGGTGCAGTTCTAGAAAATAGAGCTGGTATAGATTACCTCTTCCTTCTTCATCATTTAAGTTGTGAGACACACCAAAAGCTCTGTTGTTTTAACTTAACTGATAATGGCAATGCTGTAGATGAACAGATCAACAAGCTGCACAATATAGTAGCTAACAAAACAATAAGACAAAACAATTAGCTCAATTAGTTAACCCCTTGGCTTCCAGATCTTAGCTAGCTTAAAAGCATTGTTCATCCTAATTCTACCAGTATTGTTCATAAAAGTTCTGTTATGTCTCTGCGTTCCTTGTCTTATGCGCTGTTTAACCAATCTGTTTTATGTCTCAGCTAGTAAAACTGCTGCCCTCTACGCTCTAATAGCCCAACAAAAGGCTAAGTAATATGTATGTCACAAAAAGCTTTGTATGGTTATCAAAAATGCTATAATTGTAATGAAATTATGCATTTAAGGGGGGAATGTAGCAGCCATATCGGGGGTCAGACTAAGTAGCCTCATGCAGTCTCATGCTTCATGTTCTTGCTGAGCTCTTTCTCCCTTGAATATATTGTTGTAAGCTGACGAGACACAGGAATTCCTTATCTTGTCAAAGGTCATACAATTGTATATCTTGTTCTCTGCTGTTCTCTCCTTATCATGGCTACCCTATAACCCAGTTCTTGTATTATAAACAATGGTGCTAGGAGGAAAAATGTTGAGGATTGCAACCCCATGCGGGAGGGAGAGGAGGAGCCATTTCATATATGTCACAATGTCTATAAAACCAATGTGCTAATGTAAATCGGGGCTTCTGGCTCTTTGGAAATGATTCCAGCCTTAAGCCCGCGCGTTAAATAAAGAATCTCTTTTTCCTTCACTCCGTGGTCTCTCTGACTCTGGGTTCTGCAACAGCAGGATTATTCAACATGTACTTTGATGCATCTCAGAACCTACCATACTCCTCTCTGCTACACCCCCAATCCCATCCATTGGCCAGATTGGATTATTATTTATTAGATTTATTAGCTGCCCATTTGGCTGCCTATCCGGTCACTCTAGGCAGTGTACAAGACAAATAATAACACAAAATACAACAATTCAGAGCTACCACATGTGTTCTAGATCCTTGCCCTTCCTGGCTCATAAAAGCAGCCAGAAGTGGACTGGCTGAGTGGGTAAGGGGAGTGGTTAATGCCTCCCTTAGGCAAGGCAGAGTTCCAGCTGCTTGAAGGAGGCGGTGGTGAGACCTTTGTTAAAAAAGCCCTCCCTGAACCCAACCACATTGGATAATTATCGGCCAGTCTCCAATATTCCATTTCTGGGCAAGATATTGGAGCACGTGGTGACCTCCCAACTCCAAGAATTCCTGGATGAGACAGATTATCTAGATCCATTTCAATCTGGCTTCAGACCCGGTTATGGGACAGAAACAGCTTTGGTCACCTTGCTGGATGACCTACGCTGGGAACTAGACAGGGGGTGTATGTCCCTGTTGGATCTGCTGGACCTCTCAGTGGCTTTCGATACCATCGACCATGGTATCCTTCTGGGCCGCCTCACTGGGATGGGACTTGGAGGCACTGTTTTACAGTGACTCCATTCCCTCTTGGAGGGGCGGACCCAGAAGGTGGTGCTGGGGGACTTCTGTTCGACTCCCTGGCCATTGGCTTGTGGAGTCCCTCAGGGTTTTGTTTTGTCCCCCATGCTATTTAACATATACATGAAACCACTGGGAGAGGTTGTCCAGAGTTTTGGGGTTCGGTGTCACCAGTACGCCGATGACACTCAACTCTACTTTTCTTTTCCATCTAATTCCAAGGAAGCTGTTGGGGTGCTGAATCGGTGTCTGTCAGCAGTAATGGACTGGATGAGGGCAAACAAACTGAAGTTTAATCCAGACAAAACAGAGATGCTCCTGGTCAGTCAAAAGGTAGATCAGGGAATAGGGATACAGCTTATGCTAGATGGGGTTACACTCCCCCTGAAGACACAGGTTCGCAGCTTGGGTGTACTTCCGGATTCTGCCCTGAGCCTGGATGCCTAGGTTTCAGCGGCGGCCAGGAGTGCATTTGCACAGTTAAAGCTAGTGCGCCAGCTGCGCCCGTTCCTTGAGATGTCTGACTTGGCCACAGTAACACATGCCTTAGTTACATCCCGTTTGGATTACTGCAACGCGTTCTATGTGGGGCTGCCTCAGAAGAGTGTTTGGAAACTTCAGCTGGTTCAAAGAGCTGCTGCCAGACTGCTGACTGGGGCTGGTTACAGGGAGCATACAACTCCCCTGTTAAAACAGTTTAACTGGCTCCCAGTCTGTTTCCAGGCACAATTCAAAGTGCTGGTCATGTCCTATAATGTCCTATACAGCTTGGATCCAGGTTATCTGAAAGACCGTATTCTCCCCTATGAGCCTACTCGTGCCCCGAGATCTTCAGGGGAAGCCCTTTTTGCCGTCTCACCACCATCACAGGCACACCTGGTGGGAATGTGGGAGAGGGCCTTCTCGGTGGCTGCCCCAAGGCTCTGGAACTCCCTTCCCAGGGAGGCGAGAGTGGCACCCTCCTTGATATGTTTTTGTAGACATGTAAAAACTTTTTTGTTCCAGCAGGCCTTTGGGGATAACTAGTCTGGACCTGTGAAAATATGACAGATGGATACTATTTTTCTTGTCGTCTTTTAATGTTTTGATATTTTTACAATTTTAATATTGATGATTTAATTATATTTTTAACTTTTGTACACTTGTATTTATATTTTTATTTATAGGTTTTAATTTTACAAGTTGTAATGTTGTAAAGCCACCTTGAGTCCCAGTATTGGGGAAAAGGTGGGATATAAATAAATATAATAATATTAATAATAATAAATTTACATAATCAACCAAACAAAACAACATTGCTCTAAAAAAACCCTAACCTACCCCAAATGCCTTCCTGAACAGCCAGGTTTTCAAAGCCTGGTAGAAGCACATCACAGAGGGGGCATGGCGGAGGTCATTAGGGAGGGAATTCCACAGAGTGGGGAACACCACAGAAAAGGCCCTCTCCCTAGTCCTCACCAGTCTAGCTGTCCTGGCTGATGGGACAGACAGAAGACTGTCCAAGGCCGATCTCGTCGAGTGGCATTCCTCGTGTTGCTGGAGGCGCTCCTTAAGATAGGCTGGGCCAGAACCATATATGGTTTTAAAGGTCAATACCAACACCTTGAATTGGTCCCAGAAAACAACTGGTAACCAGTGCAACTCCTTCAGCACTAGAGTGATGTGGTCTCTCCGACGGCTGCCTTTAATCAGGCGAGGTAATTATTACCCAAAAATCTGGGTAAGGATGATAACCTTACCCAAATTATTCTTCTACATGTGGTCAGGAGTAAAAGAACACATTTACCCCACCTGCCTAGTACACCTATTTATTTATGTATTTTATTTATTTATTGTACTTCTATTCCACCTTTCTGGAACTAACCAAGGCAGTTTAGAAAAATATCTGAAAACAAAAACCAATAAACAAATAAAGACATAGTAAAACATCAAAAACCAACCTTAAAAACTGTAACAATTGTTTTAAACAATTTAAAAAACCAAATTAAAAAGTTATTACTTGACCCTCTTTCTGAGTGCAGAAGGAGGGGGGACCAGTTGCAAATCCAAAGGCAAATCCCAAAGTTTTGGAACAGAACAGAAGAAAGCCCTTTCCCGTGAACCTGACAAGTGGGCCTCTGTAAGCTAGGCTGCCTTCAAAAGGGCCTCTCCTGCTGATCTTAGTAACTGAGCAAGTTCATACCAAGACAGGCAGCCCCTCATATAACTCTGACAACACCAGACGCCAATACATGGGTGTAACGTTTAAAAGGGTGTAAAATCCAGTGTGTATAGGGCCAGACTACAGCTGATATCCCAGATAAAATCTGTGAATCAACTGTGCAATCTGGGCCTATACGTATCAGATTTTATGAATGTATGTCTCTTTGAACATCATGCCCATGTGGCCCTATGTGACAAAACCTCTCTCTCTTCCTTCATATCTTTCATCTAAAATCTTTTCTCAAAGTTCTTTGGCCTGGTTTGGACAGCACAACAGCCCATCTTGGGTTAGTTAGCCCTTGGTGTGCTGCAGTGCATGCCATCTGCCATTATGAATATGCAACCCCCAGGCAGGCGTTGCCATGGCTTGTCGTGTGTGAAAACCCATCTGGGGAAGGTTATGCAAGGGTTAAACAACCCTGGCACACTCCACCCTCTGTCCTAAGGTCATGCAATGGTTGTTTAACCCTCGAATAACCCTCCCCAGCTGAGTTCACACGACATGACAAGTCATGGCAACCACCAGCTGGGGGTTGCATATTCATAATGGTGGATGGCACAGGCTGTGGTACCCTGAGGGTTAAATCCATGATGGGCTGTCCTCTTATCCAAACTGGCCCACTGTCTTAACCCCTCAGGTCACATCCCCAAACAAAAGGAAGCCTCAGTCCATACATTTGCATTTGTTCACATTTATATCTTGTTACCACTGCCTCTCCCTCTCCTGTGCTGTCTCGCCTGCTGTTAAAATGTGTAGGCTCTTTTGGGCAGGGACCTGTCTGTTTTGTTTATGATATAAAACTTTATGTACATTGCTGATAGCTTATTTAATAATAAATTATAACAATAATGGGAATAAGAAAGATATTGCAATTTAAGAAATTTTAAAAAAACTGAAACTGAATCTCACACCTCAAGGAACCGCTAGACACAATATCATCCATGCTGTCACCACGCTGTTCTTTTTCTTTCTAGACAGTAATTACTATATAAAATCTTGTTAAAAGAAAGGGTACTTTCCATAAACTAGGCAGAACTAGTCCTTTCACTTATGTACATGAAAAATTAGCCACTGAAGATTTGAACTAACATCAATGCAATTAAAAAGAGTTACATTTCCGAAATTTAAAAAAAATGGAAATGTTCCTCATATACTTAATTAGGTGTCTATTAATTAATTAGACATACAAATGGAGCAGAATAACAGGTTCACTTTTGATATGACAGTGGATCATATCTATGATTCTATTACTCCTCTTTGAACACTTACATATGAACATGGTCTCCTCATTGCTATCTTCTGCCATTTCCGAAATCTGTCAAAGCAGAAGAGACACAGACATCAGTCATACAGTCAAGCATTTCCTAACAAAATGCTGACCCACAAAGTTATAGGGGCTCCTATACACCTGCAAAAATGCTATAAATGCCTAGCAGAGTATGCGTGCAATCAGATTACCTATTACGTTCAACAGTTTTGGTATTGATTTCTAAAGTACTTGGATTGCACCTAGGGTTATACACAGAATGTGACCCATAAAACTGAAGTCTTATCATCCACTAATATCCTTGCCTTACTATGCACAATAACTAGAAAGTATGACACCAGCTACGGTATTATGGATGACAATATGCAGCTCCTGGGCCCATTTTGTGGGCTGTATCCAATGTTAATCCTACCTACAGAGCAGACCCACTGAAATGAATGGGACTTGTTAGACTAACACTGGATACAACCCCGTGATCTCTAGGGTTCTGCTAATATGCTGACTATCTCTGAACTGCAACACACGACACGTTTCCTAAACAAATATTACTTCCACAAAAGAAAAGAAGCATGTATGGTGTATGGTGAATACACAAGTGCCCAATAATTTATAATTTATTATACATGTGCTGGGAAGCCCAAGTCAATCCATGCATGAATTGGTCCTCACTTGAAAAATAAAAACTATAAACCTGCCTTTGTGGTTGCAAAGGAGAATATGAAACCATGAGACTATTGTATATGGAAAGAATTGAACGCATATGACAAATTAAAGCCTCAAAACATATTGATTTGAAACCTATTGATTTCAAAGATGATTTCATGTGCAGCTGTACTGAAGCTGAGTGTAGTATAGTGGCTAGAGGGTTGGACTGGGAGATCCAGGTTCTAGTCCCCACTCGGAAGCTCACTGGGTGACTTTGGGCCAGTCACAGACTCTCAGCCTAACCTACCTCACAGGGTGGTTGTTGTGAGGATGAAGTGGAGAGGAGGAGGACAACGTAAGCCACTTTGGCTTCCTTGCAAGAGGAAAACAGGTGGGATGTAAATGCAATAAATAATAATAAAAATAAGCTGTAAACTGAACACTTGCTCTGGCTAGCAGGAAGGACCACACAGCTGGTTAAGAGGTAATAATCCTGGTATAGCACAAATTGCGGGGATTGTTGGCTCACTTTACTTGAAACGTAGTATGTTTCCTATCAGTTACGGCCAACATCTACTGTAAATCATGTGAATCTAGGCATCACTTTGTTTACTGTTGTAGAGTTCCCCAATGGATATAAGCAAAGAACAATCTCATAGTAGCCACAACTGATTTCCAAGCAGTTGTGAGATGACAACTTTGGTCTTCCTGCATGGATAGAAACTACAGACCACCACTTCACAGAGCCACCATGACATAAGCTTCTAAGGGCCTGCCACATGGTCTCTCCTCACTTGCTTGTGCCCTATATTTGTATGTAGCCAAAGGGATACTCTCTCTTATTATATTTCCTAATATGTATGGTACACAGAGCTGGTGTTCTTTTTGCTTTTACACTTCTGTATAGCCTTCTTCCAAAAACAGAGATTGGTTCAACTTCCCAACTGAAAATTCCTTCTAGCATTCTGCTTAACAACACCACTTAGTTGGTGAAAAGATTATTTAATTACACCAGAGATATATTTCCTGATGCTTTCCATCATGGTGTTGTGGGGGAACAGGGACTATTCTGTAGGAAATCTTTGTGAGCTTGAAACCAAACAACATCCTATGAGGGGGAGGGTCGTGTTCCCAGAGCCTCAGCAAACCTTTACCCTTAAGGGATATATGGTCCTTCACAAGAGTGGCTGGTTTGTCAATATTAGCCACACAAGAATGTCCTTGAAGAACAGAAGTATTAGTATGTTGGTGAGAATGTAGCATTCAGTAACACAAATATAAGCATTGAGTAGTTCTGGAAACACACTTTGCTTCTCTGAAGGTGCAATCCTATGCATGTTTAGACAGAAGAGAGTCCTACAACTCCTAGCATTCCCCAGCCAGCACCCTGAATCATTTTTTATTACCTTTACTACATCCCAGTGACCTAAATCTGCCTTGATAAGTTCTTTACTTTTTTTTGCTATAAACTTCTTTGTACATTTGACTATATGATCTAAGGATGCTAAATTTAAATGAACTAGTTACACTAAGTCAACAAATCTTATACATTTCTCACAAAGGAGTGTGCTGCTACTGAGGAAAATGAAGGCTAGGATAGCCCAATAAAAGCTACTTGCTGCTTAGAAGGGATAGGATTCTCATTCTACTTTTGGGGAACACAGGAGATTCTTGGGGTTTACAGTGGCAGATAATCCATCACAATCTGAATAGTACAAATATACAGATATGTCACAGTCCTCAAGTTTATATTTCCAAGACCACCCTCAGTGCAAAGTAGGCTGTTCCTTCACCCATCCCATCCCCTTCATCACTCAGTTCTAACCAATCAATCTGGTACTTTCAGAAACAACAGATTTTATTTTAAAATGGGTTGCAGATAACTGAGATGGGTAACAACAACAGAAGGGGCGAAAATGTATATTTATTTCTGAGTCTCATAGGAAGAAGGAAAATTATTTAATGCAAAAAGGCAAGGCAAAGGAATAAGCTTGGTGCTTTTTAAAGAGATGGTTCCTTAAACAGGTTTTAGATTACACAAAGACACCAATTAAAAATGGAAGAAGTCCTGCATTTCAGTTATTTTCAGTAATCAATTTTAACTTGTTTAAACGAAATTTTAATCCTGTATATAGTAAATTTACTCGGAGGCATAAAGGATCCTGGCAGTTCAGTTCATCTCAATGACCTAGAATGAATAAGTGCTTACTCTATTCACTAGTCCAGTGGGGCAGAGGAGGTTTCTCCAAATAGCTTTAGGGATAGAAGGGATAAGGGATGCTTCACAATGTTATGTGGCAGAAAATCTGTTTTCCACTACAGGTTTGCATAGTGGACAGGTACAGCCAGTTTTGGTTACCCGGCACATAAAAAAAAAAGGTAAAGGTGTCCCCAACTGGTCGTGTCCGACTCTAGGGTGTGGTGCTCATCCCCGTTTCTAAGCCGAAGAGCCAGCGCTGTCCGAAGACGCTTCCGTGGTCATGTGGCCGGCATGACTGAACACCGAGGTGCACGGAACGCTGTTACCTTTCCCGCCAAGGCGGTACCTATTTATCTACTTGCAATTTCTTGCTTTCGAACTGCCAGGTTGGCAGGAGCTGGGACTGAAGACGGGAGCTCACTCCGTCACGCAGCACTCGGGTCTCGAACTGCTGCCCACATTAACACTATTTTGTCTCAAACACATTGCATTTTTAAATTGACAGGTAAATTGTTTTTATTTATTTATTACATTTCTATACTTCCTATTAGCCAAAGCTCTCTTAAAACCATAAAAGGCAACACAGTAAAACACAATAACCATACATTCAAAACAGAATAAACCCAAAGTGGTAAGCAGGGTAAAAGCCAGCAGCAGTGCAAAGATCTAAAATTGCACTAACTGATCATGGGCCACACTGGTTGGGTTTGATAGGAGTTGTAGTCCAATAACATCTGGAGAGCCACAGGTTTCCCACCGTGACATAGAAGGTGCAGAAGATGGGAAGCCAAGAATGGAGATGTGGCTGGGGATGGTGGAAGAATGCAGAAAAAGGAATGTGGGAAATTCTCTCCCCCGCTCTGATGGAGGCCAGGTGTGTGGATCAGTAAAAGAATGGAACCCTGTAAGCATGAGCTCTGGAGTAATTAACAGTGGAATGGAGCAGAGCCTGGGAGGAAGAGGGAATCTGCTGCACCAGGAACGGTTTTACTTTCCATATGTCTGCTCTCACCCCCTTTTCACCTCCTTGTGTGTGGATTCCATTCCCTTGCCTTCTGTGTAGGTTGGACAGATCTGGATCATGAGCCCACTTTTTTAATACCTACTAATTTTAAAAATAAAAATAGACAACTATCAAGTTACGCAATAATTTCACACACTTATATGCCAGGGGTAGGCAACCTGGTGCCCCCCAGATGTTTTGGATTACAACTTCCATACCTGATCACTGACCATGCTGGCTGATGGGACTTGTAGTCCAAAACACCTGGAGAATACCAGATTGTCTACCCTTGCTATATGCCATAAAATTTGTCTTTGAATTTAAAAATGTGTGTGTGGGGGGGCGTTGTTTGAGGTAGCTCTCAGAAACGAGTCTTGTTTCTGATTTATATAGACGTGAAAGTATCAAAGATGTATCAAAATGTATTTTGCCCTAATGTTCTGCCTTTATGATACCAACATGTAGAAAATTCTGTTCTTTCTCAAAATATTGCCCATTATCCAGAACAGACATTTGATATAGGTATTGCTAACAGACTTTTACATACTGCATACTCCTTCCTAAAGAGAAGGCCTGGCACATAATGTCTTTTTATGCTAGGTATAGATCTTTTCCTTTTTATTTGCTCAGGCCTTTCATATCTTTTACAGAGCAATCTATGCAGGTCTACCTAGAAGTAAGTACCAGTTTTTAATAGGGCTGGCTTATGTGGGTATAGACTAAGCATACTCTCCTGGAAGAAAACACCACTGAACTCAATGGGACTTACTTCTGAGTTCAATGGGGCTTACTCTCAGGTAAGTTGGTATAGGATCACAGCTACAGTCTGTTACTCTGTTTTATGATGGTTTTGCTGCTCCACCAGAATTTAGGGTTGTATCCAGTGTTAGTCCTACTCAGAGTCGACCCAATGAAATGAATGGGCCTTAAGTTAGACTAACATAGAATACAGCCCTAAGAAATTATGTAATTCCCTTTTTGTTTTAAAATAATATAAACTGCTCCAGGCTGAAGATTGCCCTATTACATTTTTGTAATAAATAATTTTTACAGTGCATATCACTTGTGAGGAGGATGGATGCTGGTGCGCTTTCATTGGGTTGAGGCTAAGTTTGGGAGGGCTGCAATGGTCGCTTGTCTAGGAGCTTATAAAGATCGATATTTGTTTATTCTAAAAGGGGATTATGCAAATTCACAGAGGTCTTTCAGTAACAATTAGCCATGATAGATAAATGGAACCTCCACATTCAGGAGTAAACCTCTGAAGACAAGAAGCTGGAGACGAACATGCCTCCCAGAAGCATCAGGCTGGCCACCATTGCAAATAAGATGCTGGACAGGTCAGTTCCTCTGTCAGGCTCAAAACAGCTCTCCTTAGTACTTAACCTGCTACCAGCCCCAGAAGAGAGACAGAACATGGCCAGGGGAGGGAACGAACTGATTTTGACAGTGTTTAGCCCTCTACTCCAACCTCCTCTGGTATCACCTGATCCACCCACAATTTGTACTGCCACATTCATTTTTCTCTCTCTGACTCGGTGAGGCTCCCAAGCTTAACACTGTGTTGGAGAGAAAAACATGAGCATAAACCCTGTGTGAGCCAAATGACAGCAGAAGGGATGACAGGAAAGGGGGGGGGAACAGAAGTCTGTGAGTGAAGTCATAAATGAACATGTTGCCCAAAATAAAATTAATATATTACACCTAGATGGAGTATTTCAACATTTGTGACACTGCTAAACTTTTACAGCTGCTGTTATCAGACTGGCTTTTTAATCCCCCCTCGATATTTTTAATATCTTAATTTATTTGCCAGGGACACAGGGCCAAATTCAGATATACTGTAGAAAATGATCACACCACCTTTATTTTACAAGAATATACACGAATAATCACACTGACATCAAGGCTGCATGACTGCAGAAAAGGTAATGAACACAGGTTATTAACTTGCACTAATCTGCTAATTGGTACATTGTTTTTCAGGCAAAATAGAAGAGGAAGCAGATCTGAGAAATACAAAAAAGGAGCATCAGAAGAGCCAAACAGTGAAGTCATATCTGAATATAGCTGAGAAAACGTGGACAGTGAGTAAACAGTCTAGCACCAATCCCAAAACTGTGCAAGACTTAGTAGAAATAAACATATACAAGTATTTGTACAGTTAAAGACAACAATAAGTTTAATTTATTTACATCAATAATGCAGGGGGGGAGACTATGAGTGGATTAATAAATATCTATACCTGAATTTGTACAAGCAGAAAAAAATAGCTTCCTGTTTTTGTTTTACTTATTTAACACCATTGTCTTAATTTTAATTCTGTATGACATGCATGAGAGTATTTTGCAGGGTCCTTGGCTATATTAAATAGTCCTATAGCGGTCAAACCCACTGATCCCAGGAGTGTTTTAGGATGATAATTACGATGTTATCCATGCATCTTGGAAGTCAAATGCATTAATAACCAAGTATTTTCATGCACCTTTACCAGTGAAATCTATTTGACAAACATGCCACCCCCTTTACATCTAATAACAAGAGTGGATTGAATGTGCTTAACTAATACCAGCAGTAGGAAGTGATGATACTATGCACTTACCTTGGAATAAATCCCAATGAACTCAATGGGGCTTATTTCCAAGTAGGCATGTCTGTGATCGCGCCATGTCTGTGATCGCACCATAAATGTACTTCGGAAATAAGTGTTTTTCCTTGAAAGTCACCCCATGGCATCAGACTGAGTAGTTACCATAAGCCAGAGCACAAACATGTATTAACGAGAAAATAATAACATTCAACAACTTGAAATAAAAGCACAAATCCCCTGCTAAATATCAGAGAACTGCATTTAACAGTGATCCCACCCTTAATTCTATTCTTCTGGTTCTTATAAGCTACACATGACGGGGCACGGTGATTGTTATTTTTGTTATACAGTAAAATGCAGCCCTCAGAAAACACCCCTGACCAACACAGCCACTTTGGGAGGATCTCTACTCAGGCTCTTTTATCAAAATCAGTTCAATGTGGTTTTCACATTATATTTGCACTCATTTTCAAATAACAGATACAGCCTGTGAAGCAAGTCTCTGCCAGCCTCTGCATGCGCATGCCACGGGAAAGAATATTCACCACTACTCCTTGTAGATAAACGGACTGGGAAATGCAAAACCCGACGAAACCCTACGTTTAATATAGAAAGTCTTCAAGAGTCACAAGTCCCCCATGATTAGCTACATATTCTAACACCTGGCCTACTTCAGTCACGGTGCATAAAGAATGTTAAAAGGGCAGGTTTATTTTAGTTTTCGATGCAGTTTGCTAATGCGGACATTAGGCAACGTGCTCACAGAAACAGGAGTTGTTAGCTATTACGACGAATGGCGGCTTCGTGTGAATGGAGCCCGAGGGCATGGTCTTGTACATGGGGCATAAAAGAGCCGAAGAGACGGGCCCCCCGGGCGCCACAGGGCCACTTCCCCCTCCGCATTTGAGGGGGGCGAACCCGCCCCCTGGAGCTCGCCCCGGACCAGCCTTCCCCAACCGGGCGCCCTCCAGTCTCGCTGGACTACCGCGCTCATCAGCTGGGAGCGATGGGGGCTGCAGTCGGACACATCTGACGGGCGCCAGTTGGGGAAGGCTGCCCAGGCCGCGGCAGCAGCGCGCGGGCAAGCTCCACACGCCCCTCTCGCCTTCCATTTGCCAGCCGCGTGAGGCGCGGACGCGGTGACAAGGAAGGAGCCGTGTGCCCGCTCTGCCCGGCAGGGCCGCCGGCGCTCCCCACAAAGGCCGGCGCTCCTCACCGGGCGACGGCTCCTCCCGCACCAGCCCAGACGCGACCCCTCCCAGGCCTGGCGCGGGTCCGGGGAGGGAGGCCGCGCAGGACGGGTGACGACAGGCAAGGCGCTGCACAGGGAGCAGGAGGAAGAGGCCGGCTGGCTGGGCCGGGATCCGGGAGCGGCTCCGCCGGGTTTTGCCTCGGACCCGCCTCGCCCCCTCCCCGGCGCGCGCGGCCGCTGGCGGCTGCTGCCTGTAACAAAGAACAGGCGGCGTGGAGGAGGCGAGCGCGACGGAGGGGAGGGAGGAGCAGGCGGCGGCGCGGCCGGGCCGGGGGCCCCGCCACGCCGCCGCGGACAGCCCCGAAAGCCGGAGGAGGGTCCTGCGCAAGGAGCGGGGGCAGCTGCCGGCAGCGAGGGAGCGGCGCGCTGCGAGGCGGGGATTTGCATTACCTGCTTTTGGAATGTCCGCACCCGGATCGAATCCGGACTCCGGGTTCCGATCCGAGCCGGAAGCCACGCGCCAGCGGAAGCTGGCTCTCGACGCTCGCGTGGCACCATGGGGATCGTAGTCCGGGCTGGGGGCGGCGGCGGCGGCAAGGCCTGGGCATTCGGACCAGGCGGGTGGAGCGACAGCCGCCTGCTGAGCTGGAAAGGAGCGGGGGAGTTCCGCGATAGCAGCCGTGATTGTGTGAGGGACATGGCCGTAAGCCGCACACAGATGGCATGGCCGGGCGCGGGTGAGATCCTGGCATCAGCACAATCGGTTGGATGCAGGCGTACTTATACTTAGAGTCCACCCATTGAAATCGATGGGACTTACGTTAGAATGGATCTCCTCTTAAGTATGACAAAGTCTGGATCCAGCCCCTTCTCGCTGCTTAGTTGGCCTGTGTTAATTAAAGACTTCTTGACGCCCACCCCCAATTAGCAGTGAATGTCTGCGGAGTGCCGCCCCCCCCCCCCCCGACTAGAGCACGATTTAAAACACATCACGCTTTTCTTTTAAAGACTAGAAGTGCTGCGTGGCATTCAGAACGGGGACGTCGTGCAACCTTCGTAGGGCTGTAACCACGTGAGAATGCACATGCTGGATTGGATGCCTGCCTGTGACCTTGCAGCAAAATCTCACGGCAAGGCGCTCAGAACTACGTTTGAATAGGCTTTCCGGGTTCACTGAAATACTACAGTAGACACACGCGCGCGTAGCCCTCCGTGGGGGCTGCCGAAAAGTACTTTGACATGGCAGCGCCCCAAAGGGATGCTGTAATGTAACCTTTACCGCATGTACTCCTGCATAGCCATAACAGCCTCCCAGCTCGCCCTGAGCCCGCGTAGGCGAGGCTTTTCCTGTTGCTGACGCAGGCAAAAATGGTTGTGCGAGTCAGTGAGGATGAGGTAACATAGGTAACAGCATCTGCTGAGGAAGAGTATCAACTGCAACCACTATTTTGCCCTCTTCATTAAGCCAAACAGCATTTTATATCTTTATGCAAATACACAGACCAGCTATTCCTGAAATCCCGTATTTCAGACACTGGAAACCACAAACTGTCCAAGAACACACTTGTTGTGGAAAGTCCGTATTGCCTTATGGTGTTGTTTTCTCAACAACCTCCACATTTCTGTGGATGAGGTGGTAAATTATTGTGAGATGATATTCACAGAATGATATTGTTGGAGTGGACCCAATGGCCAAACCACCCCTGCCGCAAGGCTTGCAGCAAGATTTGGGTGTGAAGGCTCACTGAGATAATACAGTGACAGAACTGCTCACATGATAAATTCTGCATATTATGCAACAGTTAAAGGGCCAAGAGCCCTCCTGGAAAATAAGGTGGCAGTTCTCAAATTCAGTGCACAAGGTGCGACAAGCAGAGAATACACATGCTGTCTCCCACTTCATAACAGCACTAAAGCCAATACACTCTTGTTTTGCAACATTCTAGAGCTGTCCTAATAATTGACTGGCAAAATGGCCTGTGACTAATGCATACTTTAGATATTGGTCTGAGTGCCTATGTAATAAAATCTCAAAGGGAAGGATCACAAATTGCACAAATCTATTACATAATCTAAGCCTGCACAATTTGAGATCCAAAGTGCCAAATGGAGCTTACTAGATAGATATGGCATGACAGCTTTGCACCCACTATTTCTGCAGGCGTCAAAAGTAGCAGGCCACTATACATGGCTGGTGAGCTGCGTTCAGTTTGTAGGTCGCTGACCTAACATAAGGTGTACAAGCCATAATCTCAACTGCAGTTTTACTTTTTCACTCGGCGCACTTCTCTGGGTGGTTAGAAGTTCCAGGATAGTACAGGGTTTAGTTTCCTCTGGATCAGACAGCTATGAAGTTTAGGGGTTTATGTGATTGCTTGTATTTTTCCTAAATAAAACGAGTATAGTGGAGGCAAATTCCAACAGGAGTTGTTGTTGTTGTTCAGTCGTTAAGTCATGTCCAACTACATAGTCACTAATTCTACATCAGATTCCTTGAGAAGCTGTTGCAAACCTGCAAGTCTACATACTCCATTTAGCTAACTCCAGCTAAACTCCTGGCTCCCCATTCAGAACTGCAAACTTCTTCTTTTTCCCACCTTCCTGCAGAGCGCTGGTCTCAGCTTGCACCCCTGCAGGTAAATTGCCCATTCAGAAAACCAGTCACAGGGTTAAGAAACATTAACATTGTTTGGTCAAATCCCTGCTCACTTATTCACAGTGATCAAGCTGACCAAACTCAAGCCATTATAATACATTCCTGGAGAGTCATCCTGTGAGACCTAAAGTCAAACTTCATTAATATTTTTGTCAGAAAATAATAAACACGTCAGAAAGAAAGTAATATGTGAAGCTTCCCTTGGGACTGGGGGACAAACTACATCTTCATTTTTATTTTAAAGCAGCAATGGAATGATTCACATTTTATCAAGGCAACGATGCTAGGAGAGAGGATTTCCTGATTTAAATTGTTCTCTCAAGCTGCACTTTGGCCTGTAGAGGAAAAAATACAACTGCGTTCCCTGCACCACACTCTGCTAACTCAACAGAAATTACTTCACAATGAATTAATGTTTTAAAAATGACACCTAGAGATGTACCTGTCAAGACAAAAATGTGGTGGGTTCCATATCTCCCCCCACCCCACCCCCAAATTTGGAGCTTTGATTTGCACATGTAAGTATGTTATGAGCCTGGAAGAAGCCTATTCTTCATTATCATTTTACACACGTGTTTGCTTAACCGTATATATTTCATATGAGAGATAAGATGGCTCTTGTAAGATGCTGGGTTGTGTCCAATGGTGTCACTCCACTACTGCAAAGCTTCAAGTGCTTGCAGAAATCCTGGGTTATATTCAATGTTAGTCTAATTTAAGTCCCACTCATTTCAATGCATCTGTTCTTAATTATGACAAACATTGGATACAACCCTATTTTCAACCTTGTGCAAACCAATACTTTGATTCTGCTTGCATGTGCCACTTTACAAACTGTTTTGTAATTCATTACAATTTCTTTTGGCTAGGTGTTGCTTGAGTTAGTTCTGCTAACAGTGCACAAGTAGAAAACACTGCTAGCTCTTGTACTTTCCTGCTCGCCTAACATTGAATGCAACCCACAGTAATCAGATGAACCAGTTGAAATGAACTATTTCTATTCAGAGGGTTGGATCTAGAGTTGTACTTAGCCATTACTAACTTTTCATATTTATTTCAATGGGACCTAAATGCAATTAATTTAGTCTGGATCTACAGGAAGGCCTGGTGTGCTATGGTCCATGGGGTCATGAAGAGTCGGACACGACTTAACGACTGAACAACAACAAACTTGTAGTGAAGATTGACAATGCAATCCTAGATATGCCTACTCAGAAAGAAGACCCACTGAGCATAATGAGGCTTACTTCCAGATAAATAGGATTGCATCCTTAAGGGCACAATCCTATGGGGATAGGTGGCCGCCTCCGAACTCGGAGGTGACCGACTGCCTATCTAGTGCAGGGCAGGAGAAGCACAGAGGGGATTGTCCCCTTCATGCTTCTCCTGCCCTGCATTCGCAGCTAGACAGCTGATTTCAGCTATCTAGCCATGGGAAGTGGGTAGTGGGGGTGGTGGCGGCCGGACAACACATAGGATGTGTCGTACAGGCATTTCTGCCCTCCCCGCCCCCAGGAACACCCCTTTTACGCCACACTGCGCTGCTCTTCCATGTGCAGAGCCATTTCGCACTGCCTACGAGGCAGCACGGGGGGGAGGTCGGTTCCTGGAAACCGACATATCCTATGGTTGTCTAGCCATTGACTAGAGGCCATAGTATTGCTCCCTAAGTCTCTGACCAGACCCGCTGGTTGGCTTTCCATCAAGAACAGAACTTGCTTCTAAGGGCTGCTATCTAAAATTCCAGTCTGGTGAATGCATTCAGCCATTCTAGTTTGCATTCATCCCACAATTCTTAAGATTTATCAATTAGATCTTTACAGTCCCCAAACATATTTTTCTTTGTGTTCCAGCCTGTTCTCATGTCACCATACTTGGGCTATGGGGAAGGAGATGCCTCAGTACAGAGTTTTACTCAATTTTACTTGCTTCCAAAAGTGGAATACTCTTGCAGGTTGAGAGTAGTTTTGCCATCATTAAGTAAAGAAGCAATATAAGTTCTGCTCTTGTGTGTTGTATCAGGGTAGAGCATGCTCACCATCTATAGAAGTTAGAAGACTTTACACAGGGTGTACAACATGGTAGGTACAGAGGAGATCACACTATTCAGCAATGCCTATGCTACAGCCATGGTCCACAGAAATCTCAAGACAGCAATGAAAGCACGAACTGCAGGGGCAGGAAGGAAAGAATTGCATTTTGTTATTTGAATGCTGTAAAAATGCCATTTTCTTGCCATTTAGCCAACTTGAAAAGTTATCCCTACAACATCTGAGTAATATATGTGTTAATTTTGAAGAATATTTGGATCCTTTGCAAACTACTAATTACTGCAGTTGGAAACAACTGTGAAGCTAAGAGCCAAACTAAACATTCTGCTAATTACGCATAGTGTAGCTATGACTGATAGTTTACCTTACTCTCGTGTAAGCACATGCAACCCTGATTGGGACCATGACACTCCATTGAGACTTTTTTCTTATTTTTTAACATCTCCCCTCCACACAGGAAGGGGAAATTTCAGGGGAAAAAATGGGTGGGGGGAAGTTTAACTCCCCTTCCAGAGCATAGTGGTCCCAATATGAATCAGGGCCATGCACGCTTACACAAGAGTAAGCAAAACTATCACAGATAGCTTCACTATTACGCAATTAGTGGAACATTTTGTTTGGCCCTAAGTCCTTAAACTTAGGGGAGGCAGTAGACAATATTCCTCACCTTTCAAAGTAAGCAGTACAGTTGTTGTTGTTGTTCAGTCGTTAAGTCGTGTCCGACTCATAAGGTAGGCCGTTCAGGGCCACCCAAGACGGACAGGTCATGGCGGAGAGTTCTGACAAAATGTGGTCCACTGGGGAAGGAAATGGCAACCCACTCCAGTATTCTTGCCAAGAAAACCCCATGGAACGTATCACAAGCAGTACAGTGGAAAACATCAAATAGAAAGAGAAAAGTCCTCAACAATATTTTTTGTATGTAGTGACCAATGTTTCATCCATCAAATAATATTTAAGGCAAAATCCACTGGAGCTTTTGCAAAGCCTCTCCCATTTTGACCATATTGAAATGGGAGTAATTACTGAAGATATCGTATTCATTTCATCGAAACATGGGCAGAGACGCTTCTGATGACTTTCATTGCAAAAGAACTATCACTATATATACATTTTGGTTGTGCAAAACAACCTGTGCCTTATTCTTGTGTAACCTTTTTGCTTTGAAAATAAACATTTATAGCCAGGATATCATATTATATCCCAGAATCATGATGCTGCGCAATCCATTAAAAAAAAAAAAAAAGACAAACACAAACGATTTAGCATACCTTTGGTATTTTTTCTCTTAAAATCCAGTAACACAGCTGTAAGACTTTAAAATAGTAGTTTTTTAAAAATGTCTTCAAGTATTTGTAAGAGATAGAGCAGCAAGTCCATTTCTTTTTAGACAGTTTTGCATTTCAGTTCACTTATATGCCAACATCAAGCCATACAAAAAAAGTCATAATGAACACATTTGCAACCCAATCATAAATTAATTTACATGGAAGCAAGTCCCATTGATTATAATGGGCCTTTATTCCAAGGAAATGGGTCTAGGATCACAATTATAGTGCTTAAAATAAAAATGAAATAATTCATGTGTAAATTAATCTCTAGCCATCAGTATATAATAAGCTTTTGTAACAGAAGCTAGAACTTGCCCAACATAACTGGAAATTGTTGCTTCATTTCAACAACTTTTTTTTTTGCATATTGGACTTCAGAAGGTTGTATCCCAAACACCACAATTGTAGCTTATTTAAATCACTGGTCCATACCAAGAGCAACATCACTTGTCCAAATGAACTCTCTTCATTTATTGAATAAAACACAGTGATGGTATTAGTACCAGGTTTTGCTTCAAACAGAGCTTGCTTTTGGTAGTCCAAAATCAAGCTACATATTCCAAAGCAAATACCCTATAAAGTCAGAATGTTTCAGACAGGTAATTTCAATAAGGAATGCATATATAATAAAATAGATAAATTAAAGAGTGATATAACTTGACAGTAAGGAAATGGGGAGTTCAGTTTTTGATAATTTAAGTGGCAAACCATTTGAAAACTTAAATACGTGCATCCCTTAACGTATTTAATTCCAAAATGGAGCTGAGAAAGAAAAAATGCTCTACATAATATTATCCTTCATGTTGTTATGATGGAATACATTTGTCTAATAAGTTGTAGGCTCCCCAAGGTAAGCTGCCGCATTGGCAATGTAGTTTCCTCATTTCATGGAAGTAAGAACATAAATTTTTAAATAGTTTGTTGAATATATCACCTTAGGGGAAAAAAAGGTTTTATCATGGTATATGCACAGAAAATTAAATTTAGATTCTCATTAAGTAACTGCGTAAGTTACTAGTTTGAATGGTTAATGCCTATTAAAAGCAAGTTAATATACACAAGTTTAGCAATTACTATATCAGGCTGCCCTATTCAGCATTTTATTCCTCCATAAATATTCTAAGGCTGCTATCCACTGCACTCTTACCTGGGAGTAAGCCCTATTGCATACAGCAGGATTTGCTTGTGAGCAAGTATGTCTAAGATTGCACTGTAAGGGCACAATCCTATGTATATTTAGACAGAAAAAAACCCTAGAACTCCCAACACCCCCCTGCCCACATGGTTCCTTGGGGCATGCGAGGAGGTGTAGGACTTTTTTCCATTCTAAAGATGCATCAGATTTACACCCTAAATGTATTTCCCAGTTCAGATCCTCTGGATCAAGATTTCTTGCTCTTTCCACTTTTTCCCCAACTCAATACCCTGTTTAGAATTTGTATTGCTACTCTTCTCCATATTATATTACTTTTTTAAAATGCATTCCATGATATTCCACTGTTAACATACATTCATGCAGACAGTCGGCCACTATTAACTTCCTGGTACTCTTATGTTCAGTTCCAAGTTAAAAACACATTTTAAACCTGATTACTAGAAGTAGTGTTTTAGACCAATGTCCACTGATTTCAATAATTTCAATTACAAGTAAGCATGGAGATCTGAGGCCTTATTCTCTGCACCTTAAAATAGCCATAAAGCTTCCTTCACCAATTCCACATCCATGCTTTGTTGTCTAGCCTCTTCCATGGACCACAGCATTAGTGAATCTCATTAAGCATATGAGAGTTCATATTTCTGTAAACACTTGGTCATGTGCAGGTCATATAATTTGGCATGTACTAGGTTTTATGCATATGGTTCAGCTGATGTGCCATTCAGTTTGCTCTTGCTCTTGCTCTTGAAGAGACCTTTCTTGTTCAGAATGCGTGTTAGGGTTCCCCCCTTTTTTTGAGTACCGTCAGACACAGGCTGCTGTAAGTAGATGAGGTCATTATGTGACTGGCTCATTCCTGGGTCTTTTTGATGGTGGCGTCGGAGGAAAAACAACTTTGCACTCTTTTTAAATATTCCACCTGCAATAGTGAAGATGTAAAAATGTTTTAACTGGAAATAATTTATTAAGTTACCTTTATTTGAAATAGTGATATTCCCTAAGCAAAGCACTTGCCCCATTTCATCCCAATCCCATTTTTTATGTATTACATTTCTATACCACCCAATAGCTGAAGCTACTTATTATTGTTGTTGTTATCATCATTATCATCATCATCTCCTCCTCAGCATTTACTACAGAAGCAAAACAAATATTAAAATTAAATTTTAGTCAATCTACTAAAACACCAGGGGTAATACTTAGCATGTATATATCTCTTTCAGCATCTAAAGTACTTCAGCTCAGTAATCCTTATAATAACCCTACAAAGATGGTTCATGATTGTTCTCTCCACAGGGGTGGGGGCTGAGGCTACGATGGTGGTTTTCTGAAGGCCAGTGATTGGTTCACTGCTCACACGTTCAGCACTACATCACTACTCAGAACTAGTGATTGAAATATCTCAGTAGCAGTTTGCCTGGCAAGTATGTGCAAGTGTATTAAATTAGTAGTATCATTTCAGAGCATTCTTGAAAGTAGAACAGAAATGCAACATGCAGATTTCCCATCAAAATAGAATTATGAGACAATGGTAAAATCTGAGAGAAATTTAAATCATTTCATGCAAGTGTAACTTTCATGCAAAAAAGTTACCCATCTCTAACAAGCATACATAATAAAGCTGTGAAGGAAAAGATTCTATATAGTAAGTGTTCCCTTGTTTGGATAAGGTGAGCGTTCAAGTGGCAAACATTTCTCAGCTGTCTGTTTAGAAATAGGCCTTTTCTTGCCAAAGTTAAACACCTAATCCCGTGGGTTTCAAAAGGAGAGCTAGGCATATTCTTCAATCTCTCCTTTAGAAATTAAAGGAAGTTCAAAGCATTTAGCTTTAATTGGATCATGTCCTTAGTGACTCAAGCTCCAATTATAAGAATATTAAACCAGGAAATAAGACCTACTAAACTTTTACTGCAGAGTAAACTGGCTCAGGATTGGACTACTATTATAGAAAAACACAACTCTGATGCTTTCTTTTCTCTGGATTTGTTCTTGAAGTCAGCAAAACATATTCAATGACAGTGGTGCTAATTCATCTTTTTAAGGCTATGATATCTGGAGTAAACGTTCAGTATTACTTTCTGGAAATGTTTTTAGGTTCCTTTTATTTTCATAATGCATTCAAATATATTTACGCCTTTAGGTATAGACAGACAGTATATCATATGAGAAGTGGAAAAGGAGTAAGTGCAATGGAATCATGCTATTGGGAGAAAGAATGAGATAATGTTCTCTTTGTCATATGGCTTTATGCATTGAGATACAAAGAGGTATCTCACAAAATGGAAATCCAGTTCTAAATGAAGGATTCCCTTTAGCATGTTAATGCTAGTTTTTGCAAATATAGTGGTTACATAAATAGACAGTATGAACGAGCACTAGGGCGATACAAGCCTTTCTATCATGACTTAGAGCTCTAGTCTAACTTAGTTTAGAATTGCCACCCAGAGGAGAGCTTCCCCCTCCCAAAGCTATTTGCTTATTTGCATATGTTGAAATGTGTGCAGTAGTTTTTACCAGAACTATGCTAAAAATTACCAAGGGCAAGAAATGGCCAGTTCCATTTCAGACCCCTGACTGAGCCAGGATTCATCTTGTCCCTCTTCCTTCCTCAGCCTCTTAGTCAATGTTAGTTATCTCTGTGGCTTCTCATCTATCATACTGAGCAACACTACTGAAAGCCTGAGTACCAGGGGACTGTTAACTAGCCATTCATTTTAGAAGTTCTTTGGAAGTTTTAACATTAAGACCACATCCCAGTTCTTTGCCTTATTTTGCGGGCTATGCTATTCTTGAGTTTGGGGGGGCTTTTGTCTGTTATTTTTATGATGGCTTAAAACTCTTTGATGACTTGGGAGATGGTAGCTTGGGGGGCTGGAGGAGGTCTACTATGATAAAACATGAAAAGCTGTATCCTATGTTTGAGAATTAGCTGGAGTCCAACAAAATTATTGGTATTTACACTAGAAGTTATACTGCTAACTTCTTTTTCTTTATGATAATACAGCCTATTAATCTAGATTTTAAACTGTTTTGAATTATCACACCACTATCCTCAATTTGGTGGGGTTGGGAGGATGCAAAACCATCATATGATGTGAAAAAACTTTTATTAGATCACTATCTTCACAATTCCAGCTGAGGGCTTATTCTGGGCCTCTGGGATTTAGACCTGTAACCCATGATCAAACACAGAACAGTCCACCATGGCACGTGTGGCCACCGTTTTGAATATGCAACCCCACTTGGGGGGTTGTCATGTCATGCAAACCCGATGAGCATTGGTTATGCGAGGGTTAAACAACCTTCATATAACCCATGGTCTGCAATATGGTCCCTGCAGGCATGTGGCTCATCATGGGTTAAATCCAAACCCAGTCAATGAAACACCAATAATAATTGTAATAGAGCCTGAATCATGTGCAGAACAGAGTACTTTGCCTTCACCACTAACCCACCGCAACCAAGCCAAACACATCTGGGATTGGAAAGAAGAGCTTCCAGGGTAGCTTTCCATACTGGGTGGCAATGATGGGATTTGCAGTCCAACACATCTGGAGGGCACAAAGGTGGGGAAGGCTGTTCCAGGATAAAGGATATGGTTGTCCAAGCTGGCTTGGGCCCAATCACCTCTCATTTAATGATTTGTGGTCAGTTCTTCATTTATAAAAGGATATGCCAGGAGGCCAAGTCATGCAAGGAAAGGTTTTGTAAACCAATCCCTGTAATTTTCCCCTTTGAAAATACAGAAAGTGCCTGCTTATATGCACACACGCCTTTAATCTGACCAATACGTGCGTGTTTTGTTGTCTTGATCCAAGAGCTAAGTATATAAACTCTCAAGGCATGGTCTTGAGAGAAAATGTTCTCTTCCCTTGGGAGCCTCTGCTTACATGGGCCTCTGGAGCATGCTGTATTTCCATAATGAATGAGTTCTAGATACAGCTGGACTTAGTATGCAGATTGCGTGGACTGCAGCCTAGAATGACAAGTATTTTGAAAGATCTACATTCTAAACTATATCTGACGGTAAGAGCCCTATGTTTTCTGATGCAGGCCTGCCCCAATCTCATCTGAATGGGGTAAAGATGAGATTTAGAGCATTGACAGGTAGGGAAGTTGGAGAAATCTGCAATAGAACCAAATGAGTTCAGATTTTGATGAATCCGATCAGCAGATTCCACAGCGGACCAGCCTTCCCCGTCGGGTGGATTCTGGGATTTGCAGACCATTTTTCTAACTTTTCCAATTTTGTGCAAATTTCATCATTGAAAAATATGCAAAAAATAAAAAACACTGACCAAAAATGTGCATTTCCTCATAGGCTAAAGCGTGAAAATGCACATTTGGTGGGGATTTTGCACATTTTGGTGGAATTTGCACATTTTCACACATGCAAATTTGTGTAAATGCGCATTTGCACAAATTCAGAAACTTTAAAAAATCCGATTCCATCAATGGACAGACAACAGAACAAAAGGCACCGGACAATCCATGGAACACAGATGGAACGGATTTTACACACTCCATATATCCCTGCTGAACGGGCAGGCTGGCAGAAGGAGCTGAATCCTCCCTGTCCCCATCAGCAGTGAAGCTAGGGCTGGAATCTGGGACCCTCTCAGCCCATGGGTGCCCCAAATGAACACCCAGGGAGCACCAGGTGATGGAGCAGTGCCAACCAGGCCCTGCACCAGCACCTGCTCGCCACAGCATCCTTTCTTATTTTTATACATTTTAGGGAGCAGCCAACTGGGTGACTGGATATATACCTGGTTACAGATACTCATTTTTTTATTTTTTATTTAAATATATACAGTATATATTACTCTTTTCTACAACAAATTGATGCTTATTTCCAAATAAATGTATTTAGGAACTGTTCAACAGAAGCAAACCCTATTTTATTGCTATACTCATGAAAGTGCTATACTTTGAGCTTACAATACAAGACTGCACATACTAACCAGTTGTGAAGCATGGAATAGGTGGGGAGGGAAAAATTCTAGTTGTGTGCTTCACAACTGAAGTAATATACTTCGCCATCTAAAAGGGACCCTGGAAGATCATGGTCCAGAACCTAAAATGAGCTAGCTGCACCATTGCTCGCCATCTTTCCCTCGGCAGCTCCTCTTCCCAGGAGCTCCACCTCAAGCCTACTTCTGCTATCTGAACTAGTCAGAGGGAGGAATGTCTTTGGGGAAGAGGGCAAAAGCAGCAATCCAAGGAAGGGTTCGAACACTAGCCATGTGTTTTTCTGGCACTTTGTCAGAAAGTGCCCCCATTTTAGATGCTGTTGGGGATGCTCTACATTTGAAGAACCAGGACTGCCACCATCACATGTTGTTTGAGGCCTCAGATAGAATGTTATTGCATATTTAGGATTTCCAAGTGTTATAGGTGAGAAGACAAGGGGTTTTATCCAACCCTGCAGCCCCCCATGCACCCCCCAAATTTGCTCAGCAGGGTAGGGAGATGTTCCAGAACAATTTTGGAAGGCACAGGGGAGGGGGCTGCAGGGGGTAGGAGAACAAGGGGAAATCTTGTTATACTTGCAGGACATTGGATTTAAGCCAGTTACTTCAATTTTCCTGTGGAAGTTCACTTTGCATAAACGAACACGTTTGCAAGCGAAGCGTAGTCTTAGAACTGCAGCCTATTTTAATAACTATGTCTATGAGCGTGTTTTGGAGGAGAAATAGGCGTAACAAACGAGAAACAGAAGCAAGTTTTTAAAAAAGTTTCATTGTTACATTAAGTGTCCCACAGTAAAGCTACAGGCTCTTAAGGATAAGACAGAAAGAATTTACTGCGTAGGCAATTAATTCTGGCTGTCATAGTGGTCCACTTATGTTTACAAAGAGAATGGGTAAGAAAGGTGAAGTCAGAAATATAGGTAGGAGGCAAAAATAATGAAGATTTAAAAGATGCAAATGGTAAGTTAGACAGAATTTTGTAACAATTGCTTAGAACCTGAAGTTGTGGACAGTATGCTATTCAGCACAAGTGCTAACTTAAATTGCATTGCACTAGTATAAGGGCACAATCCTATGCCTGTTTAGACAGAGAAAAGGCCTATAACTCCCAGCATTCCCCAGACAGAGAAAAGGCCTATAACTCCCAGCATTCCCCAGCTGGCTGGGGAATGCTGGGAGTTATAGGCCTTTTCTCTGTCTAAACAGGCATAGGATTGTGCCCTAAGTGACCTCTAGCACAATGCTAATAGTGTTGGCTGGCATGATGCGTTTCCCTGGAAAATCCATCATGCCAACCAACACTGTTGACATTGGGCTAGAGGCTGCTTACGGTAGTACAATGACATTTATGTTAGTGCTAGCGCCAAATTGGATACTGCCCTGTTTTTAAAACGTTAATATTTGTCAAACTATTTTTCCTTAGAAAAGAACTAGTTTTCCCATTTAAAAAACATATTGAACTTTTTAAAACTAAGAGCAAAAAAAATAGTGAACCACACTGTAATGCTATCACTCTGTTAATTTTATATAGTAAAATATATATAATGTCCACAGTGACACTTGTAAATTTTTCCATCAAAGCTCACACTATATGAATGAATGACAGGTTTTCCCCTTGCTCTTTGCAGTTCTGTTAGGACTTAGGGCTGCTTCTCATACTATCTTGTATGATGTCACATACCCACTTAAAATTAGTATTACAGGTCTTTTAGAGTGTTTGGTTCACAGATAATGCTAACTCGTGGTTTACTTAGCCTGTGGGTTGTTTAATGCTGGGTTGTCCTGATGTGTGAACCCAGTTGCACTAACAAACCATGAACAACCCAGAAGGAGAACCCATGGTTTGTTGTTGGGTTGTGAACTTTGGGTTGTTTAAATCATAGGTTAAATCATACGTCTAAACCTAGAACTGTGGGTTGTTCATGGGTTGTTTCTTCAGGCTACAGAAACAACGAGCAAGAGCGGTCAAAAAATCCCAGTGGCTCTACATGCCAGTACTACAGTGCTGCAAAGGCTTTTGGGATACAAAGAGGGAGTGGGTGAAGGTGGAGGGAAACAAACAACTCAGAGATTGAGAAAACAAACCACAGTTTGTTTGACTGTCTGCCAGACAAATCCTGGGCAGGTCAACAAACCATGGGTTAATCATGCGTTAAATAAACCATGGGTTAGCATTATTACAAACCAGGTAATTGTGGGTAATTTTAATTACTGTTGGGTAACAGTGATATGTGTATGTTGCACACAATTTTAAAAGACAATGCATAGCATTCTCACAGGTTATAGGGTACAGTGCCAATACATACTGCATAATAAGGGCTTGAACACACTTATTTGGAACATCTTAAAAGCTGTTCTTTAAATTATAAAAATTAGACTGTGCCTGTAGTGTCAGTGTGTTATTAAGTACAACTTAAATGAAAGAGACAAAGCTGTGGACATTTTTACAAGAATTTTCACTCTACAATCACTGTAGAGTAAGACATGAAGAAAATGGGGAACTGCAAAAAAAAAAAAAAAGATGATCAAATCTACACATTTAAAAAGCTGGGTGGATGAGTGCATGCAAGTATCATTTCTTAGAAGCCCTTTTATGTAGATACTTTTGCCAAGACTATACTTTCAAGTGTGCTACCTTATTTATAAGTTACCTTGTAGCCGAAGCTCTCAGGTTGTCAATTGTCACATGTTATAGGGTACAGTTCCAGTACACACTGATTATTAAGGCAGAGGGATGAAAGAACTTTACACAAAATCTTTATGTGTTGAAAACACTCCTTTTAATTTACAGATGAAAGCAGACTATGGGTGCTTCCAGATGGAGGCATTACCAATTAGAAGGCATTATGCAGCTATTCCGTCTTTTTCTCCTTAATGGATCTTTTGTGGTAAGAAAGACGACAGAAGAAGTGGTGGGAAACACAGGAGGAAGATAACAATGGCTGGACCCCTGTAAAATTCCATGAATGAGATAAGGTGTGGTGTAGTGGCGAGAGTGTTGGACTGGGAGCCAGGAGATCCGGGTTCCAGTCCCCACTCGGCCATGGAAGTTCACTGGGAGTCTTTGGGCCAGTCACAGACTCTCAGCCCAACCTACCTCACAGGGTTGTTGTTGTGAGGATAAAATGGAGAGGAGGAGGAGGATTGTGTATGCTGCCTTGAGTTCCTTGCAAGAGGAAAAAAGGTGGGGTATAAATGCAATGCAATGCAATAAATGCAATGCAATAAAGGTGATGGTGCGATAAAAGCCACATTTGGAAGCACCCATCATGACAACCAGAACAGTGGTGTGGCTGAGGTTTTAAAGCTTACTGATATCGTTACATTCTTAGAAGGTTAAAAAACTGTTTAAGGAGAGGACTCATTACAGACAAACCTTCAAGAGCAAATGCTATACCTTTGGATTTCTTCACAGTTCCAGATTCTGAGATGCTTATGGAGCTCCCAGACATCTTATCACAGTCTTGGTCTAGTAGTGCATTGCTGTGCCAGTGCTGACTACTGTCATCTAAGGTCCAGGCATCGTGGCTGTTTTGCTGGAGGTTTTCATGGGCAGGAATGGTTTGGGATGGAGACAGTGATAGTTTTTCATCAGAAGGGGACTGTGCAAGAGACCCTTCAACACTGGAAGTGTCATCTTGTTTATATGAGCCATCCATGGCTGCTGCATAGTCCATCATGAGCGCAGCTTCGCTATCCTGAGATAAGTTAGTCTGGAACAGTAAAAACAAATGCAGACAGCCAAGACACAACTGGTTGAGAACAACAGCTGGGATCCAAAAAGGTACTTAAGGCATGCTCAAGCCCTTGTGGGATTTTTTTTTTTTACCCTCCCCATTTTTTTTGAACAGGAGATCCTTCCCTTATATCAGAATCTACTTTTGGAAGTCCTATTGGTTTCAAAAGTGGGTTGCCACACAGCCTCAGGGCTGAAGGCTGCTGTGCGGGAAACACAAGTCCAAGTCCCTTAGTGACTAGGCTGGAGCAACAGGAGTGCTCGCAACTTGCAGACGTCTTTCTTCTATGAAACCCTTAAAGGTGCAGGAGCCTTGGCACCCTGTTGTTGTTGTTCAGTCGTGTCCAACTCTTCATGACCCCATGAACCATAGCACGCCAGGCTTTCTGTCCTCCACTCCTTGGCACCCTAGTCAGTAGATTATTTTTCCCATTCTCTTCCATCCTATCACTAGCACATGGCACCGCCTGTCTTAAGGCTATATGAGGTTTCATCCCAGCTTCACTGTCTCCTTGGCCCCGCCTGTCTTCAGCTATCTGCCTCCACCACCCATCATGTACTCAGTTCCCTGCTTTACAGCCCACTACCTATTCCTCCTGCTTCCTTTAACCACCCCAACATCAGCTAGACTCCCAAGCCCAGGATTCCTTCAGCCCCTTGTGTCCCTAGGCCCTGTAGGGTTTTCCCACAGCCCCCTTCTCCATTAGCGCCTCCTTTCCTCAACTGCCTATTTCCCCCACCTACCTTTTTATCGTATTTCTGTTTCTCAGATCACTTGCTGATGACTTGCTGATCTCAGACCTTAGCCATCTTGCTTTTGGACTGTCTTAACCCTCTTGGGATCTCTTCCCACATAGCCTTCTGATCCCTGTGCACATCACTATTCCAATGCAGGCTTTCCCCAGCCAAACTGCCCTTTCATTTCCCTCATAGAAGCTGGTCTGTTTGAAATAATTCTAATGCTGACAGCTTCATTTTCTCAGCAGAAAGAACATCTATGGTATCATAGCAGCACAGCCAGTGAATGCCAGAGGCTTCACTGTTGCCACAAAATCCCCTAGGGCTTTGCAACACAGATTCCAATACTGAGATTAGTAGAGGTTTCAAGTGCAAGCATAAAGTGAAGTTTTTATTAGGAGAGTTGTACACAGCATTTAGCTGACACAGCATTTTCTATGTCAGCTTTTGGGCAAAAGAAAGGCCAGCACCTATGATGCAAATTCTAAGTTTCATTTTAACTGTGGTGCAGTGAAGCACAGATTACTGCCTTCTCAGGTTTTACTACTTCATATGAGAAAACTCTAGCAACAGCCAATGTGACATTTCTGATGCTACTAGCATTCAAAAGGAATGCAAGCCTTTAAATGGCTGAGAAAAATCCAATATGTTTTAGATCAAAATACAATGCTAAATTGCATTATAAAATCAGTGTTTCTCAGAAATTCTAAATGAAAAAAAGAAATGAAACATCTTCATGTACAGTATTAAATTGCATGAAGTGTGCTCTGTTCAGGATGTTGAGCGATCTTACCTTTGATACCCCTGATATTATGATCGTGCTTTTCTTCCGGGGAGACTTGAGTTTTTGCTTTGCAGATTCACTTAGCTGTCGAATAGCTACTTCAGCAACAGGATCTGTGCCGTTCAACAGTAGTAACTCTGGAGGGAAAAAAAGCATGCTTAAAAGAATGACTAGATGCAAGCAATAACTGAATCAAAGCAAGAATGTTTCAGTAGAAGCAGAAAGTTAATTAGTTATGTAAACCAAGATTCAAGACCTTTTTTTTCCCCTGCTCTGCACTCCTTTGATTCAGCTCTGACCCTTATGTTTGAATTGTGTCTATGGAGGCTGATCAAGTTTCAAAAGTACAGACACGATGTTTTAACATTTTTTGAACTCACTCTGAGCTGCACTGTAGTATAGCAACATGTAGGGTTTAAATGACAACAGATTGTGCAAGAAACTGCCTTATACCAAGTCAGACCAATTGGTCTATTATAGCCCAGTCTTCTTCATTACCAGAGGGAGATCTGCTTTTCCATTCCTACTGGTCAATATAATTAGAGGTGCCATTACTTAGAAGCTGGAGCCACACACATATAATGCAGATTTTCACTCTGTGCTGCTTCCCAAAAATGTTGCAAGAGGTAGCCATGAGGACTGCTTATGTTGTTCCACACTTTATCATTTATATCCTGCTCATTTGCTAGAACACCAAGTGGTTTGTGTGTTGCAGAGCGTGTTGGTCATGACAATAGCTGCATATTTGCTCAAAGGGGAAAGTAAAAGTAGAGGTAATAAGTAGAGGCTAGGGGAGAAACTCCTACTACACCCATAAGATGCCACAATATGCTTCCTTTAGCAAACAACAATTCCATTAGCACATGACATATTCTGGAGGCACCTCATGCAATCTCCACAGCCTTACTGATATCTGCCATGGGAGCTGGTTGCAGTGTCTAGATGACACATGGTAGCAGCCATAAGATGTTTCACCTCTCCTTCAACACATTCCCTTTATGAGTTACTCATATTTTTATTTTATTTCATTTCTATAGCCGAAGCTCTCTGGGCAGTTCACAAAGCTCTCTGGGTGGTTCAGAAAGAGTACAAGTTGTACTCTTAGCTGCAGAATAATGGCCTTGCAAGATAAGGTGCTAGAAAATGCCACAAGAATTCTGTCACATTTTTCCCATTAATAGAGAAGCAAGAATGAAGCACTGGGCATCAGCATCATCTCTATGGTTTTAAACCAAAATGTTCAATTTTAAAACCATTTTTACTTCTGGGGACTATTTTAAAACTGGAAACTTTTTAAATAGAAGATGTTATCACCTCCTGGAAGATGCTTCCCCCCACCCCCCTTATATTTTTCAGGATGTGAAAGTTTTTCATGAGACTACATCATGACAAGGATATTCATGAGAAAATTCACTGCACTGTGACTTCCACCTCAAAAGCAGTCATGTGAACCACCCATATGCAAGTGAAATGTTTGCTTGTCACATGTTTATAATAGCACAACTGTCTGAAGATTTTGTGGACTTAATTTCACCCTAGGCACCACAAAAAATGAAAACAAAAACAAAAAATTTACCTGTATCTGAAGAAGATAAGGCTTTGCTTACAGAAACTTTCCGACAACAGATTGCTTGAACAGACAAATCCTTTTCAATCACCTTCATTTTAGCAGGACTTTGCACTGGTGAATCTGATACATAAGATAATTCAGTTATTTTCTCATTTACACATTTCAAAAGTATGTTCCTTAATATAGGCCAAATTAGACAAGACATGAGAATTCTATAAAGGAAGAAAGGGGGGATATAAACACACATAGATGAAGATCCACAACTGAATCTCCTGACACCTCTTTTAAAGCTTAAAAGCAGCTGTGAGGGCTTCCAAATTGAAATGGGGTCTTGGCAGTGGAGTAGGCATTTTTAACCCTTTCTTCCCAAGCTGGTTCCTGATCAAAATCCTACCCCAAAATGAAAAGCTTTGCCAAGGGAGACAGGTACCCATATCGGAAGGCCTCACAGACAAACAGCTAACACTTCTGTGTTTTAACTCAGGATTTGTCTTTGAAGTTTCTACTCCACATGTTATGAATGGAGAAGCTGGCTAGGAGTTCAAGTAGTATAGAACTGGACATTTTTGACAATTTGTAAAAGTAGAATCAGGATAACTTTATAGGTGCCTGGTTTGGATCACTAGTGTTTGCAATTTCTCTCACTGCACAATCTTTTGTTTTGAAAGTGAACTGATATTTACAGCACACACTATGCTTTTTATACCATAGTAAGATTATTATTCATGCCCACCACATCTTGCTACTTTTAGGCCAAAGGACTGAAAGTCAAGTTTAAAACAGATTTTTAAAACAGACACATCATAAATGAGTAATAGTAACAATATATCTTCTAGATTGCTTACAATAAGATTTTACTTGCATATTCAATCGTGATTATGGGTGTGCATATATACTTTGATAGTCTCAAGATTGAAGAAAATCGATGGCTCTATAATTTAACACATGCTACAGCCCTCTTTCTTCTGCTTTCTTGTCTACTCTACAACAGAACTGACAAACACACCCAAAGTCCCCTGATGTCATAGAAATATTTTTAAACTTTTAATTTTCTTATTTTTGGTCAGGAACTTTGGCCCACAATGCATCTCTTGGAAAAACATCTTGGTAAACAGTGCTCAGTAAATATTTTAAAGTTATCCATGCACAAAAATAAAAAAGTTAAAGGCTGTGAAAGTTGTCATGTCAGTAGCTTTGTCACAATGTTTTTGAAGATTTCCCCCCCCCACCCCGTGCCTATCACCTTGGAAAGGATATGAGAAGAACTGCATTCTCTCCTGTGCTGATGATACTACTGAAAATAAGGAAATATTTCACTATTCAACAATACACTTGGGATAATAGCTAAAAACAGGTATCTTACAGCTAAAACAATAAAGTACTAATTTTTAAACTCGGAATGAAACCATTGTATTAAAGCTAGCTACAGAAGTAATTATAGATTATATTGGTGCAGGATTTGGCTTTGTGTAAAGCGATCAGGTACCAGGACCACAGGTAAAATCAACAATATGTGTCAGGGCTTCCATTAAAAAATTAACTGTACCAAACAAGTAAAAAAAAATCAAGCTTCAGGAAGAAGCCAGAATTTTCTTCTGCTTTTTCACCTGAATGCAGAACAGAAGATCTCCCTTCAATTAAAGGTTTGGCTTTCACAGCAGTAACAGTAGTGACTACCGTCCCACAAGGCATCACAGTTCGATCCTTCTCTATTTTTGCAACAGGAACCTTGGCAGGAGCTTGCAAGGATCTAAACTCTGAAGGTTCTATGTATAAGAACTGGAGAAAGAGAAAAATTCAGTTTTTAAAATTCAAATAAGGACAGTTCAGAAGGAGTGTGATGAGAGAGAAGGAGAGAGAGAGAAGAAGCCAGCTATAAATTTAAAAATTCTACCTCTGCTAAGACAGATCCTACTGTAGAGCTTCTACTACTCCTGAGCTGACTGCTGAGTGCAAAACTTCTGTGTCCAGAAGGCTGTTTCCTGAACAAATCCAAAGGTACAGTAGCTAAAGCTGAAAAGCCACCTAAACAAAACAGAAGTAGTGCATTAACATCTAGTCTTGAATAATCAATATTGAAGGTTATGTTAAGAACAAGCTCTGATTCAAACCCTTTGGGGCATTTCAAATTGAAAACTATAATTACCTTAGGAAAAAAGCAGAAGAGAAGGAGCTAATTTGCACTAAGAGTTTTCCACGATACTGTTCTTGCACTTCACAAAACCCAAGCTTAACTCTTCAACTCCTTGACTAAAGAATGGAAGCACTGGGCTGTCAGTTTCTGGGAGCCCTTTATTTATTATTTTAATGAAAGATTTTCAAAAAATAAAGAAAACATAACAGTTTTCACCTCCCCCTCCCTCCCAATAAAGAGGCATAGTAGAGTTACTGATAACATAACCACCTTAAGATGACAAATGGAGACATGGACACCGGAGAGAGTAATCATAAATGTTAATGAGTCACATGGTGATAGGTTTTATCCAGAACAATTACGATTAAGAAAAAGTAGTTGAATTGAAAGATCAAATTGACAATAAAACACACAAGAAACACTTTGCCTTAAAAACTATCCAGCTGGATGTGTTTAGACATATGTTGTCTCCATGTGTATTGTCCGTGTGTTTTTATGTAAATGTTTTTAAACTTTGTATACTGTATTTTAATGGTTTTTGTAAACTGCACAAAGAGCTTTGGCTATGGGCAGTATAGAAATATAATAAATAATAATACTAATAAAGCTTAATTTTTCTTCATGTGAGAGCTACCTGGAAAAATTACTTGGAAGTTTTGAACATGATGGGATTTGTTCAAAACAAAGTCTGAATGAATACTTTTATTAACAGTTTCAATCTCTTCTGCTTCAGGAATGGGAAACACATGCAGCCATGCAAATCTTGACAAGATCTGACCACAAGAACAGCCACCACAGGAATCTGTTCATGCAATCTATTTCTCTTCATCCTTATGAGGGAAGCATAAGTAGGAGAGATGATTTCCCCCATTTAGATCTGTATCCTTTTTTCTATGGTAGCATCCATTTCTCTTCTAGCAGAGAAATGGAACACAAATGCCCAGATAGATGTTTACAGGGCAGATGATAGATCAGATGTGTAGATTTCAGGGGGTTCCCTCAAGAATGTGACAGGCTGAAATAACCACATACAAGAGGGGAGGAATCAAGAGGGGAGGAATCAGAGCCACCAGCCTACTCTAAGAAGAGGTGGCCAGGTTCAGCTCTTCAGTGGAAAACAGTTAAGCTTCTTAAAGGTTTCATGGAAGACCCTTTACAAAAATTACAAGATTACAAAATTGTTATTTCCTGAAGAAGTATTGGATCCTTGATAGGACTTAAGATGTTAAATGGTCTCACAGCTTTGTACATCCCAGGAATTATGAGATCACCCATGATCCATCTATAGATTACTCAGTCATTAACGGACAGGTCAGCACCTTATTAGAAAGGTTTGTAAAATAAAAATGACACATATACAATTAATTATCTGCAATACTTACTATCTAATTCCCCATTTTCTACAATCTTTACTTGCAGGTCTTTTGATCTGGCATTTAATTCACTGGGAACAAACAGGACAGCATTTTAAGAGAGTATTCAAACAAGCATATACTTCCATATTTTGCAATATAGGCTACCAACTGCAGTCACTCTACAGTTAAAGGCACAAGTGCCCTGCCAGAAAAAAAAGCCAAGTCACTCCACTTATTGGAGCAAAAGCCACCAAATTTACCAAATATTAAAGATCCTATTTTGACCATGGTACTACAGAAACTCTGGGGTTTTGATTAAGTTGATAACTACAAAGAAAATGTAACCCTACACATTTAATTGCTCTTTTTTATAATCTGAACTGCAATCCTAAACCCACTTGCACAGGAGTAAGACCCGCTGAACTCAATGGGACTTACTTCTGAGTACACATGTATAGGACTACGCTGTTAGAGTTATTGAGTGAAAGATTTTACGCATATAGAAGAAAATTGTACAAACAGCATATGCCTTCCCATCCCAAAATGACATATGTATTCAGCTACAGTTTCACTACCCACACCACTATGATTCTGGTCTTCCCCACCCCGAAACCAAGGGTCTTTCCACATAGTAACAGTAATGCAGATTTAAGTGTTATCCCTCCCTCACACTCCACACCAATCTGGGAATAGGCCATGGATGTGTAACCTGCAGCCCTCAGTCCTAATTTCACAAGCCCTCTGGAAAGAGTGATCCATTCCTCCTCCAGCAGCCTACTGTGTAGGGAGGAAGAGAAAAAAGGGGATGGGAGAGAGAAAGGGTGCCCCCAGCCACTTTAGCCCTGCCCGTCACAAGCATGCAGTCCCCAACAGATTCAAGGGAGGGGCCATAGCTCAGTGGTAGAGCACGTGCTTTGCATGCAGAAGGTCCCAGTTTCAGTCCCTGGCATCTCCAGGTAGGTCTGGAGGAACTCCCTGGAGAGCCACTGCCAGTCAGTGCCAACAATATTGGGATAGATGGACCAATGGTCTTAGGATCAAGCAGCTTCCTACCCCCAGGGGAATATCACATTAGTAGAGTAGAACAAGCAAACTGAACTTGAATCTCCCAGATTAGAGGAGCAGAGAAGCCCAGTAAGGAGAAGGCTCAATGTGTGGTTCATTATATCTGGGCAAAACCTGTCCTCTCACTGCCTGAAGCCCAAGTCTCTCTTTTAAACATACTTCTGGATGCACACTCTCCTGCTTGAGTTAGATGAGTACCTTTGTGCTATACAATAAGGGGGAGAATATATCAAAATTTACAAAATGGTACAGGGGTGAAGAGAAAGAGAAAAAAACTAGGTGCTGTATCTTTTGTCATAAGTCAAGTCAATGGGTGTCCTGCGGGTAACAGAGCCTACAGAATAGGGATGGCATCCGCTGGAAGAATGGCATTTTCCTATCATCTATATCAACTTTCCCCACTTTCCCCAACCTGGTGCTCTCCAGATGTTTTTGGACTACAACTCCTGCAAGCCCAGCTAGCATGGCCAATGGTCAGGGGTGATGGAATTTATAGTTCAAAACATCTGGAGGACACCATGTTGGGGAAGGCTGAACAAGATATTTTCATTTGAGTGCAGATAAAGCGTGATATTCCAATTAAAGATGCATGTTTTAGGATCCAGCTTTGTCTGTAACCTGCCAGTGTAACAGCAGTACCCTTTCTGTACTAAAGAAATGTCATACCTTCTGTTATCCTCCAAATACCATTATTTGGGGTGGGGGTGGGGAATCCTGTTTGCTTAGAATTTGTAAGTGGTGATTATGATGTTTATTAAATATTTTTCTGGATCCAATCAATGAATGAGAAAAAATATCTAAATTGTGAAGTCTTAAACTATAGACAGTGTTGCCTCTGAGACTGGGCAGCTTCAGTAATGAGGTTTCTGACAAGAGAATTAGGGGCTTTCCAAACTATGTTTTTCTGTTATGCTTATAAAAGTGTTACTGAAATCTGTACTTACAATATGAACTCATCTTTCCAAGAGAGGTCCAATGGATTATTGGCTACAGAGCTGGAAAACTTCTGCAAAGGATCATTGAGCTGAATTATACATATTGGGTTAATGATGCCTGTAATGAGGATAATAGAAGTGAAATTTGTTTCAAAGAAGAATTGCTTAAGAGGTATCTCTTTTATGCATTTCACAATTTGAGTGGACAACTGGCAAGAAGCTTCTAACTCCCATCCAAGGAATTCTGTTTTGCATGGGGAGTATGACTTGTACCAACACCGAAAGATTGTAAAGCTTATGATCTACATGACAACAAAATGGAAGTAAGAAAGTTAAGAACTCAAGATGCATGTCGGTCCCTGTGTGCAGGCTAAGAATCATTCCTTTTATGAGCAGGGAAATACTCTGTATGCACAATGGGAAATGCAGAGCATTTTGTTTCAGAATAAAACCTTGTTTTTTTTTTCCAAAACAGAGTTTTAGATCAGGCCTTTAATAGCCAGAAATGCATTTATGGATATAAGCTGAAAGAACAGCTTAACATTTTGAAACTTGTTATTTCAATGTATGATTGGTTTTAGTTGTTGTTAGCTGCTCTGAGTAGTGCTTTAGCGCCAGAAGGGCAGGACATAATTTTTAATATAAATAAGATAACGAAATACGTTGGAGACTCAAAAGTTCCCACTAAACATCCATCTACTAGGGCTTCATTAAGAAAAATATGGCCAAACCATGATTCAAATCAAAATGAAAAACAAGAACTGTTGAAGAGTATACTGTTCCAAGATCAATGTAATCCAAACTAGTCCAAAATTTAGAAAGTTGTGGGGTGGGGAGAGAGAACATAGTTAAAAACAGTATGCAATCAAGGTAGCTGGAAGATTCTAGTTTACACAAAGTTCTCTCACCCTTAATGCTTGCCTGTCCTGAAGTTAAGGAAGTATGCAAGCATGGGCCTGTAGACGCTTAAAAAACCTGATGAGCAAGTTATAAAGTCACCTCTTTAAACACATACTACAAGACTTACTGCACAGTGTTTTGGTCAGTCAGATTTGCGAGCTGTGTTTAAAAAAGCCCACCCAGCAATCAGTACAATAGCCTCAGTCACTGAGTTCTTGTCACCAGTAAAGCTCAACATATGCACTATGATCTTATTTAAACCACACAAGCCCCACTGGGATGCATATACATACAAGTAAAACTCCACAAGTATTCATATAAACCTGTACACCACTACAAAGCTCAGAATAACTAGGAGATGCCCACAAAGATACTATTTTAATCCTGCAAGTAGTACTGGTTGCTGCCTCCCCACAGTGGCTGCCTAGGAACCAACTGCAATAGAGGAGGGGGAAGGACACGGAAAGATGCCAGCATTACACCGGCTGCAAGAACAGATGGGACTGAACCTGCCTTCCCCACACCTATAAATCATATCTTTGTCTAGGATATCATAGAATCATAGGGTTGGAAGGGGCCTACAAGACCATCAAGTCCAACCCCCTGCTCAGCGCAGTAAGCCTGATTCCCAGGCGGTCTCCCATCCAAGTACTAACTAGGGCGGACCCTGCTTAGCTTCTGAGATCAGATGAGATTGGGCATATCCAGCCCTTTAAGAAGAACGGGTTAGCTTATATTTAAAAAGTTATGGTTTCCTTAGATTGGGACTGGTATCCAATTCTGTTATTTATTTATTTATTACATTTATATCCCGCCTTTTTTCCTCCTTGAGGAACCCAAGGCGGCATATCCTCCTCCTCCATTTTATCGTCACAACAACAACCCTGTGAGGTGGGCCGGGCTGAGAGTCTGTGACTGGCCCAAAGTCCCCAGTGAGCTTCCATGGCCAAGTGGGACTAGAACCTGGATCTCCCGACTCCCAGTCCAACACTCTAGCCACTACACCACACTGGCCCTCTCACTGGCAATTCTACATAATAAAAGGTAGCAAAATGCCTTGTTATTATGACAGGAGGCCCATCTTGCAGAGAAAATTCCTTGGCGAGCACTAAAGATTGCCCCACCTTGGGGTACTCCTCAGGAGAGGCTGGGTCATCCAGTGCCAAGGTAGGGGGCTAGCTCTACCCCAACTGTGATAGGCACTTGGGGAATTTAAACTTTGCAGGGGTGTTGCAAAATGTCTCCTGAAGGCCTGTAGCCCTTGCACAGAACTACAACACGAAAGAGAAGGAAGCAAATTATGTTTATGATGTAGACATGCTATCAGATGTGCCTTCCTATAAAATTTCCCCAATCCTGATGCTTGAGAGAGGATAGAGAACAGAAGTCAAAAATCAGACAAGCACACTAGTAATACTGAGGCAAAGTCCAAGCCTTTTCTGTATTTACAGGATACCACTCTAGTCCACTGTTTGCAATTTTTGCAGAACAAAAAGTTTATACCATTGGAATTGGGGTGGGGAGGAAACAATATGTTACCTGCAATGCTTTGATTGGTCAGTGTAGCTCTGATGTTTTTCATTAGCAATTTCAGTTCATGAGCCCTTGGAGGCTTAGGAGGACTTGTGCCCTGAGGGAGAACTCCTGTATTTTGTACACTCTGTTAAAAGGAAGCAAAACAAATAAGGCTATTATAGATAAATGCCTAGCACTTTATGTTGCTCACATCAATTAACTTCCAAAATGTCATGTTATATTAAGTAATGCATATGCTTAACATATGTGTATGAATTAGTCATGTAGCTCTCATAATAGCCAATGCACTGAGTTATGAAAGCCATGCTACATGAAGATGAAGGCATAGCAGCAATAAAGAAAGTGTAGACTACCTGTATTGCCTTTACATCTGTAGGTTTTGTACACAGAATCACAGAAGGAGATGCTGAATTGATGAGATTCTGCAACACACCTTTAAATGTTTCTGATACTGCACATGCCCCAAGTGTCTTGTCCTAGAAAGAGAGGAATAATTGCATTGTTGGTAAAATCCAGAAGAATCACATAAAAGAAAGCCTTCACTGGGCTGGTTCGCACTACACAACTGGCTCACCAGGGGTTATTTAACCCATGATGAGCCACAGCATCTCCCAGATGACATTTTGAATATGCAACCCTGAGTGCAGGTTGCCGTGTTGTGAGAACCCAGCCACCGAGGGTTATTTGAAGGTTAAACCACACTTGCATAACCCTACAACAAACCAAGGGTTATTTGAAGGTTGTTAAACCCCCAAATAACCCTCAATGATCAGATTCGCATGACATCACAACCCCTACTCAGAGTTGCATATTCAAAATGTTGCCTAGGATGTGCCTGGGCTGCACTGCAGCTCATCATGGGTTAAACAACCCCCAAATAGCCTGGTGTGTCATGCAAACTGGGTCACTGTCTTCTCCTTCAGTATGTGCCTAGCTCACTTACTCAAGACACTGCACCTATCTGCTCTACAAGCACAGTACTGCAAACACACATTTTTGCTCCATTTCTCTGCTAGAGGAACACTTGGCATAGGCTTGCCCAGGTTTTGATATAGGAGACAGACATCTGTACAGACACGAAGTCCCTTCCAGTGCTGTAATGTACAGTCTAAAACACAATGCAAAGTAGAAGATTTGGAATTGATCTAGGTTCATAACATGAAGCATATGAGTAGGCAAAACTGGACGTTTATGCCTCAGTGATATCTGGATAATTTATTATCGTTATCATCATCAAAACTTATATACTGCCTTATTTGCTAAAAAGCCATCTAGGCACACCAAATATAATAGTTGTATAAAAGCCAGTAAGCAAAGAGCCAAATAGCCAAAAAATAAAAGTAAAACACAGTTTCATTTTTTGTATTAAGGTTATGTCCTGCCCTATCCCAAAGAATGAGTATATGGTATATTAAATATATTTCACTCACTCTAAGTTTAATTGGTAGGCTGTCTTCGACACTCTATAGGTTTTATGACTAAAGAGAAATTTGTACTTGGCTTACGCCATCCAAACCTTTTAGAGTTCAAGAGCGTCAACTAGAATGTGCACAGGAGTGATCTAGCAGATACTGTATTACCTGGACTTGGTCAAAGGCTTTTGACAAAATCCAGATATACAGTATCTACTAGATCAGGTATACAGTGCCTACTAGACAAAAGCTTTTGACAAAGTCTCTCACAAAGTCTCTTCTGGGCAAACATAGTAGTCTTTGTTCTTTGTGGTTAGTCTTTGTTTTTTGTGGTTAAAGAACAGGAAGCAGACCACAGAAAAAAATGGAGAATTCTCACAATGGAGGGATATATACAGTGGGGTCCTCCAAGGATATGTATTGGGATTGGTGCTTTTTAACTTGTTCATTAATGATCTGGGGGTAGAAGGGAGCAGTGAGATCGCTGCATTTGCAAACCACACCAAGTTATTCAGAGTGGTGGAAACAAAAAGGGATTGTGAAGAGCTCCAAAAGGATCTCTTCAAACTAGTTGAACAGGCATTAAAATGGTGAATGCAGTTTAGCATAAGTAAATGTGAAGTGATACCTACTGAGGCAAAAAACTTCACATATACTCTGATGGCGACTGAGCTGGCAGTGACTGATCAAGAAAGAGATCTTGAGGTCATGCTGGACAATTAAAACATCAATCCATGAGTTGTCATGTAAAACAATATAATGGTCCCCTTTTGGTTGAATGGGTTCCTGAGATGTGAATGGAGCAAAATTACCAGGCAAAGTTATCAAAGGAAAAGGCTGAAGAATTGAAAATGCAGGTGTGCGTACGTGCTGAGTGTAGAATTACAAAGCTGACTGTGGAACGTGAACAACAACATGCAGGTAAATAACTGAATTTGGGGGAAAACACTGAATAGAAGATATCAAATAAGAGAAGCCTAAAACTTGATAATTTAGGAATGTTGCTAACAGGTGGAATGAAGGTTCTACATAATTTCTAAGGAAATGATGATGTCCTTCAACATCAGAAAGAGGAGTTTCCAAAAGACACAAAACGAGCCACATTAACATACAATGAAAACACATAGTCAAAGAACATATTTTTCCACATCGTGCAAAGACTTGGGAAAAGAGTATGTAAGATGCCTAAAATCAGCAGAACTCCGATGAACATGAACACTAGAGAAGCAGCTAGCATACCTCCTGCCCCTGAGTATACGACCTGGATTGGCCACCAGGTTCCGTTGCTCCAAAATTGGTAACTATCTGCATGAATGTAACAAACATGAATGGATTGAAACTAACTGCATTTTATCTAAATAAAGAATGTCTAAAAATTGTATTCAGGTTTTTTAATCTGTCTATATTTCACCCCCTATAATCCCAGCAATTTATAATAGTGTGATGATTGTGAAAAGTGTACATTCTGTGTTAGAGACCATAAGAAAAGGTGGGGTGGGTGGGTAAGAAGGAAGACAGTCAATATCATTCTAACCATATACAAATCTGTGGTCTGACCACACTTGGAACTCTGTGTACAGTTCTGGCTGCTGCACCTCAAAAAAGATGCCGTAGAGTTAGAAACAGTGCAGAAAGGGGCAGTTGAACTGTTCAGGGGTTGGAACATCTCCCCTTTGAGGAAAGGTTATAACATTTGGGGCTTCTTAGTTTAGAAAAAAAAAGATATGCAAGGGGGAAAGATATGCATCATGTGGAAGAAGTAGATAGAGATAAGTTTTTCTCCCTCTCTTATAATACCAGAATCTTGGGTCATCCAGTGAATCTGAACAGTGAAAGTTTCAGGACAAATAAAAAGAAGTATTTCTTCACACAGTGCATAGTTAAACTACAGAAGTTGCTACCCCAACATAAGGTGATGTTCACCAACTGAGACAGCTTTAAAAGGGGATTAGACAAACTCATGGACGATAAAGCTGTCTATGGCTACCAGTCATGATGGCTCTATGAATGATGTCTCCAGAGTTTTCTGGATGAAGCAGATTATCTACATGCATTTCAATCTGGCTTTAGGCCTGGTTTGGGGGCACCTGTTGTGTTTGATCATCCTCCCCCTTTCCAATCAACAAAACAGAGTGTAGTGGGATAGCTAATACCATGGAAGACAGAAACAAAATTCAAAGTGATCTTGATAGGCTAGAAACAACAATGAAATTTAATAGCGATAAATGCCAAGTTTTGCACCTAGGAAAAAGAAACCAAATGCACAGTTACAAGATGGGGGATACTTGGCTCAACAATACTACAAGCGAGAAGGACCTTGGAATTGTTGTCGTTCACAAACTGAATATGAGCCAACAATGTGATGTGCCTGCAAAAAAGGCAAATGCTATTTTGGGCTGCATTAATAGAGGTATGGCTTCCAAATCAGGTGAAGTACTAGTTCCCCTCTACTCAGCACTGGTTAGGCCTCATCTGGAGTACTGTGTCCAGTTCTGGGCACCACACTTTAGGAAGGATGCAGACAAACTGGAGAGGGTTCCGAAGAGGGCAACAAAGATGATCAGGGGACTGGAAAAAAGCCCTGTGAGGAGAGACTGAAAGAACAGGGCATGTTTAGCCTTGAGAAGAGAAGACTGAGGGGAGATGATAGCGCTCTTCAAGGACTTGAAAGGTTGTCACAGAGAGGAAGGCCAGGATATCTTCTTGATTATCCCAGAGTGCAGGATATGAAATAATGGGCTCAAGTTACAGGAAGCCAGATTCCGGCTGAACGTCAGGAAAAACGTCCTGACTGTTAGACCAATACGACAATGGAACCAATTACCTAGGGAGGTGGTGGGCTTGCCCATGCTGGAGGCATTCAAGATGAAGCTGGATAGCCATCTGTCAGGGATGCTCTGACTTGGATTCCTGCATTGAGCAGGGGGTTGGACTCGATGGTCTTGTAGGCCCCTTCCAACCCTAGTATTCTATGATTCTATTATTCTAGAAGTTCAAACTATTATGGCTTTATTATGCTAAAAGCAAGCCTTTCCACAATGCAGATTCAAGGAAGCTCTCAAATCTCCCCAGGTTCTAAACAATCTGCAGGGTAGTGAAGCTGCTGACTGTTTGCCAGTGGACACAGACAGTCAAACCTGCCTAACAGTGATGCCCCTCATTTAGGGCAGCTCCCTTCTACACTGGCTTCTAAGAGTGGCTATCCTGGCAGAGCATCTTGGCCCCGTCCCTAACTCCATCTGTTTTGACTTGCAGTGCACTCTGGCATCTCTCAAGTCATGCCCCTCTTCCTTCTCCTCAGAAACTTGGATTCCCACACAGGGCAGGGAGGCAGCAACTCAGCCTGGGCCATCTGTTTGTCAAGGCCTTGGGAAGATTCTATCCAAACACCTGGGGGCTCTGGGGGAGGTTCTTCCCCGTTCTCTGATCTAGCTGTTGCAGCTCTGATTCAGAATCGGAGTCCTCAGAAATCTCAATGGGTCTGGGCTCAACCCTGACATCACCTTGATGGATGACCTACACTGGGTGCTGGGCAGGGAGTCTATTTCTGTTGGTTCTGGTGGACCTCTCCATAACTTTTAATACCACCAGCCATAGGATCTTTCTGGCTCGGCTTGCAGGGACAGGACTTGGGGTATGGTATTACCATGGCTTTGTCATTCCTGGAGGACTAGTTTCAGAAGATAGCACTGGGGGACTCCTGTTCGATGCCTTAGTTGTTGGCCTATAGTGTCCCTCAGGATTCTATCTTGTCCCTCATACTATTTAACATCTACATGAAACTATTGGAGAAGGTCATTTGGGGTTTGGCGATTTGGTGTCACCAATGTGCAGATGACTCCCAACTGTATCCTTTCCATCTCATTCCAGGGATGCTAGCAGAGTCCTAAACCACTGCTTGAAGATTGTATGGGCTGGATGTGGGCTAACAAACTGAAACCGAATCCAGACACCTCAGTAGTATGATTTGTTTCTGTCACCAGCATCTGTTATTTATGCTGCTTTTTTGTTGTTGCAGATTGTATTGTTTTATTATGTTTTATGTATTTATTTATAAAGACATTTCTATACAGTAGGGGCAAGCAACCTTTTTGACCCCAGGGGCTGTATGCAGATATTGTGGGGTGGCTGAGAGGGGCGGAGAAACCATTGTGCTACTAGATGCCATTCAGTCTAATTAGATGCCATTCTAGGAGTCTCCTGGCTTGCAAACACTAAATATATTTCTCTTACTTACAGAGAAAGACTGTTCAGAGGAGACTGTAAAGCCATGATGCATTCAGTTAGAGCAACAACATTGTCAGAGGCCAGATCAGAGACCAAGTAATGGGTATTTGCCAAGATCCAAAGCAGAAATTACACTGATTGGTTGCTTCTTGGCAAACCCCTGTAAGTCATTAATAAAAGTGCTGCTCCACAGAGCTCATCAATGGTCTGCAGTCATAATGCAGCATTATGACTATCTGCTGACTAGGCACCATCTACTCTGAACAATCTTAACAATTTTGTGTTTTGACAAAAAAAAAAAGGTGAGTCCTTTGCATGGGAAGCCTGTGTGGATGACCATCTACGTGCAATGCTTAGCCATGGATAATGACAATTTTTTAAACAGATAATGTTGGACTATCATCCTTGGCTAATGTGTGTGTGTGTGTGTGTGTGTGTGTGTGTATGTTGCTGACATCCTCCAAACATATACTGTTCATTAAGACTTCAATCATGCACATCCCTGTAACTCCCTAATTTTTAATTGTAAATGTTGTTGTTGTTGTTCAGACGTGTCCGACTCTTCGTGACCCCATGGACCATAGCACGCCAGGCCTTCCTGTCCTGCGCTCTCTCCCGGAGCGTGCTCAAGTTCATATTCATTGCATCAGTGATGCTATCTAGCCATCTCATCCTCTGCTGTCCCCTTCTCCTTTTGCCTTCAGTCTTTCCCAGCATCAGGGTCTTTTCCAGGGAGTTTTCTCTTCGCATTAGGTGGCCAAAATATTGGAGCTTCAGCTTCAGTATCTGTCCTTCCAATGAGCACTCAGGGTTGATTTCCTTTAGGATGGACTGATTTGACCTCCTTGCAGTCCAGGGCACTCGTAAGACTCTTCTCCAGCACCACAGTTCGAAAGCATCAATTCTTCGGCGCTCAGCCTTCCTTATACTCCAGCTCTCACAGCCATACATTACTACTGGGAAAACCATAGCTTTGATTAGACGGACCTTTGTCGGCAAGGTGATGTCTCTGCTTCTTACTATGCTGTCTAGGTTTGCCATAGCTTTCCTCCCAAGGAGCAAACGTCTTTTAATTTCATGGCTACAGTCACCGTCTGCGGTGATCTTGGAGCCCAAGAAAGTATTTAACTATTTGTTTTATTAAGACTCTAAAATTTAGAACACACCTTTTCTATTGTTGAATATTCAGCAGGAGAAACAGTTGCTGGATCCAATCTCACCCTCTGTGGGATATTTCAGGAAGCAGTCCCTTGTGACCCATGGGCATTGCTGCTGCTGCTGGTCTGAAGAGCCCCTTAACCTTGGGAGTGGCTTTTGGAAGAGGGGTCTCTTTAAAGCCCTCTTCTGGGAGAAGACCACCCACAGCCGTTTGGATCCCACCCAATAAACTACTTGAGACAAAGAGCAGCCTGTCTTGTTGCACCACAAACAGTTTACAAGACTCCCAAGTTTTAGAAGGTAAAGAAGTGCAGTTGGGTGTAAGGAGTTAGTCACCATTCTCCATATTATGGCCAGTGTTAAGAGGTTTGTACACTATTATTAAAGAGGAGAGTGCAAAAGCTGGTTTGAAACTCAACATTAAAAAAACTAAGATCATGGCATCTGGCCCCATCACTTCCTGGCATATAGAAGGGGAAGAAATGGAAGCAGTGACAGATTTTACTTTCTTGGGCTCCAAGATCACCGCAGACGGTGACTGTAGCCATGAAATTAAAAGACGCTTGCTCCTTGGGAGGAAAGCTATGGCCAACCTAGACAGCATAGTAAGAAGCAGAGACATCACCTTGCCGACAAAGGTCCGTCTAATCAAAGCTATGGTTTTCCCAGTAGTAATGTATGGCTGTGAGAGCTGGACTATAAGGAAGGCTGAGCGCCGAAGAATTGATGCTTTCGAACTGTGGTGCTGGAGAAGACTCTTACGAGTCCCCTGCACTGCAAGGAGGTCAAATCAGTCCATCCTAAAGGAAATCAACCCTGAGTGCTCATTGGAAGGACAGATAATGAAGCTGAAGCTCCAATATTTTGGCCACCTAATGTGAAGAGAAAACTCCCTGGAAAAGACCCTGATGCTGGGAAAGACTGAAGGCAAAAGGAGAAGGGGACGGCAGAAGATGAGATGGCTAGATAGCATCACGGATGCAATGAATATGAACTTGAGCACGCTCCGGGAGAGAGCGCAGGACAGGAAGGCCTGGCGTGCTATGGTCCATGGGGTCACGAAGAGTCGGACACGACTGAACGACTGAACAACAACAACAACACTATTATTATACAAGTGTGAATTGGAAGCAGTGGTTTATAATTACCCATACAAAGACAAGAACCTTTAATTTTAATCCTTTCAAAGGGCTGTGCTTCCAAACCAGCATGCCATGCATGGACAGCAGCTGTAGATCCTGCTCCTAAATATATCTTTTGGGAAGGAAGTTCAACTGTGTGTAAAACCAGAGTGTTAGTGATTATTTAAATAACGGAAAGGCAAATATTTTATGCACTACTGTACACATTATTCTTAATCTGAATATGCAGTTTTGACAGAAGTTAGGAGCGAATGCTAATATATTTACCTCTTGCACTTTGGTAGGTTTGACTTCAATATTTGTTTCTGAGGTGTAGATGAAAGACCAGTTGACCCGGATGTCTTCCTCTTTGGATTTTATTGAAAGCTCCAGCTGTTGACATGATAGATTATTAAGACTGCCACTTCAATTTTGCTGATATAAACAGATTTTATACCTTAGATCTAGACAACAGTTGGAAATTCATCCAGTAAGTACTGGGCTTTCCTATTGTCAGAATCTAAATATTTTTGTGCTACTAGATTTTTGCTCTCCATAGCCAAAAATGAAACCGAGCTCATGCAGGAAATCAACGGCAGCCATTTTCTTTATTGTTAAACTTCACTTATGATCACAGCCATCACACCTCCCTTGGTGCCCGTCAGGCTCCCTGACCCTCCTGATTTTTTTTTATTTCTTCAGTTAAAAAAAGAAGAAAAGGTTAAAAAATACACCTGTGAGGCTGTTATGCTGCAAAGCGAAGGGCTGACCTCCAGCACCCATCTTTATTTCCAAGAATGCCTTTGGGTCCAAGATGAGCCCCAGAGACATTCTTAGAAAATAAAATTGATGAGCGGCTGCAACCCAACACTTCGTTTAAAGTTTGCCCAGCCACCCAGCAAAAAGAAAAAAGATGGGATACTAGGGAGCATTCTGAGAGACTAGAAGGGGTGACAGAAAACATTGGGTTGTGTTTTGCCTGCTGTGTATGCGCATGTGCATATGCACACACAGCTGGTGGTTTGTTTGCTTGTGTGGTATGTGCTTTGCCAGGGTGTGTGTATGTTTGCCTAAGCTTCTGTTTGTTTTGGAGTGGTGTGTGTTTTGCCATGTGTGTGCTTTACCTGGAGTTTGGTTTTGGTTTTTTATGTTGGGTGGGTGTCTTATCTATGAGTGTGTGCATTTTTTGGAGCATCATTAGTTTTGCCTTCTGTGGAACTGATATTTTGCTGTGCTTTGTGGGGGCAAATACGATTTGGCATTTGGAGCTCAGATCTCGTTTCTTCCTCATATTTAGTTTCTTGGGCAAGTTACTTTTCCTTTAGCCCCCTAATTAGCCTTCTGGGAAATTGATGTTCTGTGATGGGCTATGCCCCCACCATGGCAGCCATTTTGTGACAGTGCCCATAACCCTCTTTCAAAAATCCAGCTCTGCCTAGTGGTCCAAAATGGTTGCACACCCCTGTAGTAAACTAAAGGATCAGTGTATCCTATTATCATTTAGATTTCATGTTTGCTAAATCCTGAGCCAGAGCAGTCATTAATTGTGTCAATAATAATTACTCAATGCAACATTTTATTGAGTATTGCTAATTTCAAGTTACCTGTTCCTATTTACAATCTTGGTTTGAAAGGCTCACTCAAACCAGTTTGCTAGTTCAGACATTGGCCACATTTTGACAGACAAGATCCCAGCTTAAGCCAAGATATACATGAACTTGAGGCACCTCCATGCAGCTGCTTAGCTCCTCCCTTCATGCAAGTAGCAAAACAAGTGAGGAAGCTACAGTTAAACTTAGCTTCCCGTTATGTATGAACTGAGAAACTAAAGTTAACAGCTTCCAAATAAGCCACAACATGAAACCATAGTTTGAAGTTGGCTTCCGTATCCTGGCTTGTTTGGGAGCCATTAACTAGTTTCCCAGTTTGAACATAACAGGAATCTACGGTCAACTGCAGTTTCCTGGTTTGTCTGCTTCCTTGTGCAAAGGGAAGACCAAAGCGACTGTGTGCGGGTGCCCCAAACTTGATTGCCCAAACTGGGCCATGATGGCAAACTGTGCTTGACCTGACAGGGAAGCAGCTCCCTGCATGCAAGAAGACAAGAGAAGAAATGGTTGAGCCCGTGGTTTGTTCTTGCTCCTTCAAACTACTGTTTGGAGGATAGTGTTATTGTAACTAAGATTACATTCGAAGAGAACTTCTCAAAAGAACTCTGCTTACAAGAATATCTAGACTAACCTAAAAATAATACAATAAATAGAATAAATTATTTTATCATAGACCTTAATACAAGATTTATCAAAAGAAGTTTGAAACGTTACCTGCAAGTGAAGTGGAGACAGCTTCACATTGTAAGATTGACTTTCTGCAGTAACAGGTGAAGTATGGGACACATTGACAATAAAATGAAAGGCATTTCCAATTACATTACAAGAGACCACCTGAAATAAAAGTGAAATATGGCTTTATAAGTAGACACATTTACAGAGGAAACAATTCTGCACATTTATTTGAATATTCAATGAACAGCACTCATTGAGACTAGCGTTCAAGCCCTGATAGCTACAATGCATTTCGTCTAAAATAAGAAAAAATAGGAGGTCCCCATCCCCCAATATCAGTAATGCAAGTACAGAATCTTGACTACAAGAACCAAAGCTTATCGTGTACAGTTAGGATGCATTTTTTTAAAAGATCAAACAGGAACAAACAAATGGGGACCTGCAACAATGCGGCACTGTATCCCCAGCTACTGACAGGTGCGTTCCTGTTCAGTGCTTTAGCCAGACTGGAACAGGAGCCTCGTAGCAGTCTTTGGACTCAGAGGCAGGCAGGCAGGCAGGCAGGCAGGCAGGCAGGCGGGGGCAGGGGGAGTGGAAGGACACTTCCCTCTCCCCTGCATTCCCACACTCTTGAAACCTTCTCACCCTTCACTATATAGCACTGGCTGTCAACCCTCAACCTGAGCACTTTATTGTTGTACCTCAGACCAAGGAGTTTTTTAGAGATCGTGAAAGGAGGAAGGTGGCCTTTCTCCCTTTCCTCCTTCCGGAAGCTTCCTTGTATGGTTCATGGAGGGCAGTTTAACCTCCATCCCCACCTCCAGAATTCTTAACTATAAGCTGTTAGGGGCTTCGGCAGGTCAATGCCTTCTCTCCCTTACCCATTTTTCTCAAGACCCCCACACACTTTCAGTGGAATTTTGAACATGTGGGGGGGGGGTGATGCAGCTGAGAGACAGACTGGGGGCCTGTCTTCACCAGTGATTTAGTGCGAAGTTAAAGCAGTTTGAGTTCCTTTGCAACAGACAACATCGTCACGAATCCACTGCGAACCAGCTGCTTCCCTCTTGAAAAGCGGTATTTTCTGAAACTCCTTTTACTCCAACTTTTTTTTTTTTTTTTTTTACTGGAAGCAGCTCCCTGGCAGTTTTGCCATAGTGTGCCATGTTCCCCCCCCCCCCGCATTCAATCCTGGGGGTGCCTCTGTGACCTGGCAGTGATATGGTCAAGAAGGTGGGATGTCCCATTCCCGCTTGTTTCCACAATGGAAGCAGTTTTTCTCATTCCCATTGAGAAAATCCCCAGGGGGGCAGCAGCAACCCCTCACATTACTGCAGTAGTGGGAACACTCAATCACCTTAGGTAGCCTGCTTTAAATCCTTAACATATCCCCCCTTCTGTGCATGTTTACTCAGAATTATGGCAGATCATTGGAAAGAGAAAGGGCGGGGGGGGGGGTTGAAAGCAATAGGCAAAACTGCACACATGGGGGAAAATGTGGTGGGAGCTCTGCAGCAGATTGCTGGGATGTGGCGAAACTGGGGTTGGGGGGACCTCTCAGGAGTCTTTAGATGCTACACTGGAGAACTGGGGTTTTTGGTTTCTTCAGGGAAATCTGCACACACAGGAAAAATTAGTTGCTGTCCATTCATAACGTAGTAGCAGCAGGGACAGGGCGGGAAAACAAGCCTCTCTCATTAGTTGAGCAGCCCCTGCCAGTTTCATGATGTTCAGTTCTACTCCTCCCGCTCCCCAGTACGTTCCTTTCAAGTGCTGAAAAACAGATTTTAAAGGTACGCTACACTAGGCTTATCTTGATTCATGTGTCCCTGATGGTTCAAATCGGATTCCATGAAAATGTGAGTAATACTCCAACATGCTTCTCATTCTGATTCCCCCTAGGTTAGCCATAGTCCTTCTATGTACTCTACCAGCTGAGACTGGTTTGGATTTCCAATCAGAAATCTCTCATACAAACCTTCCTTGGGTTGCACCAAAAGGTCAGTCTCCTTAAATTGGCCCTTCAGATTTCTTCTCAGCCCATATCCAGCACTCATATGCATGCAGAGCTTTATGTTCCATTGATTGTGAGAACCAGCCCATTATCTTATGATCATTATTATTCTTGCTTCTGCTGAAGTGTACTTTAAGCCTCCTCAGGCCAAACCAATGAATCACCACAACTAGTCCCTAAGCCAGAGGTGGGCAACTTGTGGCCTTCCAGATATTGTTGGACTGCAGCTCCCATCATCCCCCATTGGCTAGGGCTGATGGGACCTGTAGTCCAACCACTTCAGGAGGCCACAAGTTACCCACTCCTCCTCTAGGCCTACCAGCAAGCGTAAGAAACTGTTTCCCCCCTTTCATTCCTTTCCCACAACGTTTGAAAATGCTAGTGACAGAGGTTACTATAATCTCATACTCTGCTTCTCTTTCTCAAGGTATCTTCTTTCTCAAGAACAGGTTTGCCTAGCAATTCCTATTAACTATTTGGTGTCAGTTTACATTCAAAAGCAGAAGGGTATGACCCTCTGGCATTCACACAAATATTTGAACTGTCATTCAGGTAACACTTTGTAGAAAAACTGCTACACACTAAATCAGCATAATAAGTGAGCTGTGGACAGGCATTCAGTCAGCATAGGTATCTGCCCAAATTCTATAGGTAAAAGATCTGTGTGAATTTTACTTTGGCAGCATAGGAAAGGACATGCTGTTTACTTGCTGGCACAATGTCCAGCGTAGCCAAACTTTTGTTAAAAATTTCACTAGTAAAATGGGCAAGGCTAGTTTGATCGCTAGTGGAAACCTTAAACACATACTCCTGTGAAACAAGCCAGCTATTAGTTAATATAAGATACATCCCTGAAAATAGATATAAGTTTATATATCTCAATTTACATATAAGGTAAACATTAATTTCATAGTTATATTATTAGTTCTTATGAAGTTGCAAACTTAGTCTAAACTTCCTTATAATGTTCTTCCCCAGGCTGAAGTAAAACCTATTTCAAATATGGCAATTCACAATACTTTCCAAAATAGTTTACTCAGTTTTAAAAGCAGCATGATGAATGGAAAATAAAACAGTTTTCCCTACTCAAATGCAATTTCAGTACACGCACTGTAGTGAATTGCTGGCTTACCTTCAAAACTCAAGGAATTTTAGTCAGTTGGTGATAACTTAACAAGATTTGTGGGGAGGAAAGATTAATATTTTCCTCTTGAAGGTACTTGGGTAGGGAGCAGTGAGACATCATCAGCCACTGAACTAGTCTAATCACAACGGTCACAATCCAGCCAAAGTAATGTACTTTAAGCTGCACTGATTTCAGTTTTTAACTCTCCCTGGCCCCTCAAACTTTGTCTTGGTCATGCCCAAGGTTCCAAAATACAAGATGACTTTAGAAAAAGACATTAAAGAAATACAAGTTCTGTCGATTTTAACACCTACATAGTCACTGAGAGCTCAGTCCTATGCATGCATGTGCGTTCAGAAAGTTCAGTGCTACTTACTCCTCAGAAAGCGTGTATAGAATCATAGTCTAAATATACAACAAAACTGCTAACCTACCATTTCAGTGAAAAAATTATTTACGGAATGTATAAGCCGTCTTCTAAAATACGATGTTTTTTCAATTTACCAACAGATTCAATTCTCTTGGAACAGTTAACCTAAACTCTGTAATAGTTGCAGGAGAATAAACCTAGTGGGTTCAAGACAGCTTTTGTAAGGTTATCCAATTTATCTTCAAGTTCTTTAGCCTCAGTTATAGCCCCTTCCCTTTCTCTGGAGGAATTGTTACAAATAGAAACAGGATACTGAATGGCAGAGTAAAATTTCCCTTAGAATAATTCCATAAAAGGGTTTTGCTCACATTCAGGCTCTGATTTATCACCAAATTTAGGGTTGAGAGGACCTTCTGGGTCAGACTGGTAGCCTTCCTGAGTAACCTGTGGTTTCGTTCACGTAAATAAATTATCTTAAGCTATTTGCTATGCAAGCACCTGGATTGCCAGCAACCTAAAGTGTGCTCTCGTACCACAGAAGTAGACAGTTTAAATGAGATTTGCATCTATTGAGAAGGCGCTTTGCACAGTACATATGTTTGTAGGAGACTGGTGGCAACTCAGATCTGGAACTTGAACAAGCTGGCTGAAGACTGAATATTAAGAGATAAGGAACAGAATTCCTCATATACTTGCATCATTTTCTTATGAAAGTCATTTTTGCACAGCAGCTAGCAAGATTTGAAAGATACGCCTCCACAATCAGCAAGTCATCCAGTTTTATTTGAGAAATTAAATATGTAAGAGTACAAGATGAGGTGCACAAATAGGTTATTTTATTATTTATTATTACATTTATATCCTGCCTTTCCCCCCTCTTACAAGGAATCTAAGGCAGCTCACATGATCCTCCCCCTCTCCACTTTATCCTCACAACAACTCTGTGAGGTAGGTTAGGCTTAGAGTCAGTGATTGACACAAAGTCACCCAGTGAGCTTCAAGGCTGAGTGGATCTCCAGAGTCCAAGTTCAACACTCTAACCACTATACCACACTGGTTCTGGTTAGGTTTGCGTTACTAACACAATGCTACTAAGCTCAGTCTCTTTGAGCTTCCTTGGAGGGATGTACTAGAACCAAATGTACAGGAAAGAGACAGTCTTTTGAATACCATTTTGCTTAGCATTGAGGAAATCTGGTACAGAAGGTTTACATATTATGCTCACCCCAGTTCTCTGGGCAGTGAGAATTTCCTGGCATGCATTGCTTACCTAGTTAAGGTTTTCTTTGGAAGAAGATCAGGGGAGACTTACGGTGTTTTGTAATATTTGGTTTATTTAAAAATATACAGGTTGAGCATAGATGGAGGCACACCACTGAAATACTCCAGATAGCCAAAGCTCACTGCAGCCAACACCCCAAAACACTGTTAGCTTCCTCAGAGCACCAATTGCATCCCATTCAAATATCTGTTGGCAATTATGGGCCATCAGCCTACTACGTTACCTACTAATGGATGTGCATAGACCAGATGATGTGCCAAGTATTTGGTATGTACAAGTCCCAAGTCTGTCATTCCACTCTCAGCAGAATCACTCACATATGGCACCTTACTCAGTAAGGATGTGAGAAACTGGATAGAAGATGTTACTCCACTCATAGGGACCATCATGCCAGTCTCTCAGGTCTGCTATTCCTGTACTCCATCATTTCTCCCCATCTGTGTGGTCTGTTCCAGTGATCCATTCCATTTGCTCCCAAGATCCATTCCTTGTTTTATTTGTAGCTTGCATTTATTTAAATGGAGACCAGTCATGTTAACTGGCATTCAAAGCTCCAATTATTTCCTATGGGCCTTCAGATATGTCCATTGGGCAGAATGGGAACTACTTGTCAGTTGTTCTAGTAAATCCCCATGAAGTGCAGGATCTCAAAAGCAAAATGTGGAACAGGGATAAGTGTGTGAATCTGGTCTCAGCATACAGTCTTTTAAAGATGCATACTGTCTCAATGCCCCTTCATGGATCACTGCCTTGTTGTGGCGAAGGGCTTGCGTAACTCAGTGAAGCCATAAGCTATGCCGTGCAGGGCCACCCAAGATGGACAGGTCATGGCAGAGAGTTCTGACAAAATGTGGTCCACTGGAGAAGGAAATGGCAACCCACTCCAGTATTCTTGCCAAGAAAACCCCATGGAACGTATTACAAGGCTAAAAGAGATGACGCAGGAAGATGAGCCCCTCAGGTCGGAAGGTGTCCAACATTCTACTGGGGAAGAGCAGAGGGAATTTCCAAGTAGTGCCAGAAAGAGTGAAGCGGCTGGGCCAAAGCCAAAAGGACAATCAGCTGTGGATGTGTCTGGTGTTGAAAAGAAAGTCCGATGCTGTAAAGAACAATATTGTTTAGGAACCTGGAATGTAAGATCAATGAATCAAGGTAAGCTGGAGGTGGTCAAACATGAGATGGCAAGATTGAACATTGACATCTTGGGAATCAGCGAACTAAAATGCACAAGAATGGGCGAATTTAATTCAGGTGACCATTATATCTACTACTGTGGGCAAGAATCCCTTAGAAGAAATGGAGTAGCACTCATAGTCAATAAAAGGGTGGGAAAAGCAGTACTGGGGTACAATCTCAAAAATGACAGAATGATCTCAGTACGAATCCAAGGCAAACCATTTAACATCACAGTAATTCAAGTCAATGCCCCAACCATTGAGGCCGAAGAAGCTGAGGTTGATCGGTTCTATGAAGACCTACAACACCTTCTAGAACTAACACCAAAAAAAATGTCCTCTTCATCATAGGGGTTTGGAATGCTAAAGTAGGAAGTCAAGAAATAACCGGGATAACAGGCAAGCATGGCCTTGGTGTACAAAATGAAGCAGGACGAAGGCTAATAGAGTTCTGCCAAGAGAACACGCTGATCATAGCAAACACCCTTTTCCAACAGCACAAGAGGCGACTCTACACATGGACATCACCAGATGGTCAATATCGAAATCAGATTGATTATGTACTTTGCAGCCAAAACTGGAGAAGCTCCATACAGTCAGTAAAAACAAGACCTGGAGCTGACTGTGGCTCAGATCATGAGGGGCTTCTTGCAAAATTTCGGCTTAAATTGAAGAATGTAGGGAGATCAGGGTTCTAGTCCCCACTCGGCCATGGAAGCTCACTGTGGGCTAGATGAAACAACGATCATGTGGATCCACAGTTGGCTACAGAATCGGACTCAAAGAGTGCTTATCAATGGGACCTTCTCAAGCTGGGGAGAGGTAACGAGTGGGGTACCGCAGGGCTCAGTCCTGGGCCCAGTGCTCTTCAACATTTTTATTAATGACTTGGAGGAGGAGGTGCAGGGAATGCTGATCAAATTTGCAGATGACACAAAATTGGGAGGGATAGCTAATACTTTGGAAGACAGAAACAAAATTCAAAGTGATCTGGATAGACTGGAGTGCTGGGCAGAAAACAACAGAATGGCATTTAATAGGGACAAATGCCAAGTTCTGCACCTAGGAAAAAGAAACCAAATGCACAGTTACAAGATGGGGGATACGTGGCTCAACCACACTACGAGCGAGAAGGATCTTGGAATTGTCGTCGATCACAAGCTGAATATGAGCCAACAATGTGATGTGCCTGCAAAAAAGGCAAATGCTCTTTTGGGCTGCATTAATAGAAGCATCGCTTCCAAATCCCGGGAAGTACTAGTTCCCCTCTACTCAGCACTGGTTAGGCCTCATCTGGAGTACTGTGTCCAGTTCTGGGCACCACACTTTAAGAAGGATGCAGACAAGCTGGAGAGGGTTCAAAGGAGGGCAACAAAGATGATCAGGGGACTGGAAACAAAGCCCTATGAAGAGAGACTGAAAGAACTGGGCATGTTTAGCCTTGAGAAGAGAAGACTGAGGGGAGATATGATAGCACTCTTCAAGTACTTGAAAGGTTGTCACAGAGAAGAAGGCCAGGATCTCTTCTTGATCATCCCAGAGTGCAGGACACGGAATAATGGGCTCAAGTTACAGGAAGCCAGATTCCGGCTGAACATCAGGAAAAACTTCCTGAGTGTCAGAGCAATACGGCAATGGAACCAATTACCTGGGGAGGTGGTGGGCTCTCCCACACTGGAGGCCTTTAAGACGAGGCTGGACAGCCATTTGTCAGGGATGCTCTGACTTGGATTCCTGCATTGAGCAGGGGGTTGGACTCGATGGCCTTGTAGGCCCCTTCCAACCCTACTACTATTCTATGATTCTATGGTGTCCTATAACACTTACCTAGGAGTAAATCCTAGGCTCACTTCTGAACAGGCATGTATAGGATTATGCTGCTACAGTGCACTCCTATGCATGCCTACTCAGAGGTAAGTCCTGGAGAGTTCAATCTATATACATTTACTCCCTGGTATGTGTGTATAGATTGCAGCCTTAATTTTTTTTTACTACAGTTCCTAGAATTGCAACTATTTCCATTTTCTCTGAGAGCTGTGTAATCTTCAGGGGGGAAATTCAGAATTCCATGCTTATTTATTTATTTATTTATTTATTTTCTATACCGCCCAATAGCCGAAGCTCTCTGGGCAGTTTACAAAAATAAAAACTTTTAGGCCTGGCATAGGATTTACAGAAAGGAATTCAGAGATGGGGCAGAGCATTCCTTCAATACAGTGATGCGGGTGCAGACTCTTTCCCTTTAGCCTGCAGCTTCTCCATCGGGCCCACCCCTTCCTCCTCTGGCTTCTGGTTTTATGAGATTCCCCAGGGTGTTCTGTGAGGCTGGGAGGAGAAACATGCATCTCATCATCTGGTTCTCCAGATGCTGCAGGCCCTTGTCAGGGTGGAAACTGAGCTGATAGAACCCCAGAGCAGTTCTGATTCTGAGGAGGATCAGCAATCCGTGGGAGAGGAGCCAGCTCATCCCTCACAGGCACAGCAGCTGGCAGAGATTCCTCCTGCGGGCATTCCTGAGATAGTGATCCTAGCAGTGAGAAAGTGCGGGAATGGGGCTTGCTAGACGCTCGACGCAGATGCAGGGAGCGACAAGCGATGGAGGGCGCGGAAAGGAGGCATAGCACCCGTTTGGCACTCAAGCAACGGCCGCCTCCCATGGACCCAAGGGAAAGAGGGAGGATCTCTCCCTAGCCCATAAGTTCAGGGTCTTCAAGTGACTCTCCTTCAAACGAGGATCAACTGCCTACTGGGAGCATAGGCCACTCTGCTGTTCCTTGCTTAGTCGCTGGTGATTAGCATCTGAAAGAGTCATTAAGTTGTAAAAGGATTAAAGCCTTGAAAAGAATCCTTTAGTCTGTGTCTTGAGTTGGCTATTGGAGTCTACTTAAAGAGGCCGCTAGGGCGCTCCTGACAGCCCTCTCTTAATCACTGGCTAGGGGAGGAGAAAAGAAAAGGGACACAGCTATCAAGACAAGGGGAGAAGGAAGAAGGGACAATGTGCTTGGATGTGCCTGGAACGGGGAGGGCTGGTCCCTGGAGGAGAGACGGTTTGCTCTTTTGGGGGCTGGCTCTTGAGAAAAGAGTGTGCCCACCATGGATCAACTTTCCAGTAAGGGGAAAGGGAGGGAGTCTTGGGGTTGGGAGATGGAAGGGTCTCCTCTCTGGGAAGGAGGAATGGTGGCATAGCAGAAATAGAGAAAAGCAGGTCCCATCCCTGCCACAATTCATATGTAGTAATACTAATTTACTGTAAAACAATAAACCTTCACAATAATCAGCTCAAATCAGACACACATTGGTATGATTCCGTGTACTGATCCAATCCACATCTTGTTAGTTTCATCAGTACTAAGAGGTGTTTTCTGACAATAACTATTCCAACTAATAATCCAATGAAGACTATTGGATTATTGGACTATTATTAACATAACAATGCATGTACACTACTACAATATACACGAGCTTACTGAAAAAGTGTTCAGTTGTGTTAGGCATTTCCCAGTCTACTTTTGTTTGTCAAGATAAGCCAATCCTAGCCACAACAAAACAAAAAGCAAAGCAAAAGTATACAGAGAGGGAAAAAGTGTTACTCCACAACTTTCTATGATCAACAGTCAGTGCAAGCAAATGATTAATAAACAGGGACATTCCCACTGCTAGATAAAAGACCATGTATTTAATAATTTAGTGTTGTGTCGGTTTTGTTCTGGGTGTGACTTAGGCCAAAATATATAGAGAGAGGTAAAATTGCAACCATGTTCACAAAGGCCAGTCTTACAAGATTACCTCAACCTACTCTTGTTTACATAAGGATAAATTGTACCCTCAATCCTTCCTCCATAGAGCCCTCCTGATATTATTACCTTTGCTCACAGGAGTGCTTCCATAACATACTCAAACTAAAATTTAGATATCAAAAGGACTTGTGGTCTTGTCAGTTTCTCATGGACATACCAGTACATCAATTCTTGGCATACCTGTGTCCAATTTGCAAGTAAACAGCAACTCTGAACATTTTTCTTCAAAGGAGTGATTGCAGACACACTCCACTGAGAACAAACAGCCTTGTCAAAAGCAGGCCCAAAACATGTTTTATCACCAGTTAAATCCAACCCGGTACCTAGATTGTACAAACACAACAGTATGCCAACAACCAAGTTTGTTGGCATATTATTAAGTGAGAAAGGATTTTTTTTAAAAAATAAGTTTTATTACTTCAGATTCTATAGTAGTATTTTTGTGTGTGCCCACAGGGCTACCGGTATTCTGTCACCAAATGCTAACTCAGTGTGAATATTGTGTTTAGGAATGAATATGGCCATTACAAGTATACATTTATTCCTTAAAATAAAAGTTTTTCAAGATGCTCGTTAGGATTGCTTCATCACAGAAACCGTATTTATTTCTGTATAGTTTATATTTATTAGGATACAATTCAAAAGAAGGCAACCGTTTAACCAGCTACATAGGTGCAAGCAAGATTGCATTTTAAGTACAAGCCACTGTTCTCTTTCTCTGAGCATGCTCATGACCATTGGAGCGGTGGTGAAGAAGAAGAAGAAGAAGAAGAAGAAGAAGAAGAAGAAGAAGAGTGCAACAAGGAATCGCTACACTGACATATATGTATCTGTTTCCTTTCTTTTTTTAAAATTGTCCACAACCACAAAATTCTCCTAGCATCCCCCTTCAGCGTGCACACATACGGAGCGGGGAGGGGAACCACAAACTGGAACAAAAACTGCCAGGACAAGCAAAGCTCACCTTTTCTTCAGAGGATTTCACCACACTTAAAACTCGTTGTACCACAAGCTCTAGCGGCTGAGGAGCTGCATCTTCTTCAAATGTGAATAACCAGGAGTCCTGGGGGGAGAGTAACATTTGAAACAGTGCTCTCCATTTAAATAATATTACTAAAGTTCACAAAAACAAAAGAGTCTTGTGGCACCGTAAAGGCCTTTAATTTATTTTGGCATAAGCTTTTGTGGAACATTTCACTTGACCTTTTTTCCAGCAGGCTATTTGCTTCTACTTCTTAAAACTTTAATAGATCTTTCAGAGTCCTAAAATATGGTAAATGCAGATTTCTACTGACTTCATGGTAAATAATTTAAACTTGAATTTAGGCACACAGAAGCAAGCTATATGTAGTTTGCTATTTTACAAAATGGTCAGAGGCAAAGTGTGGACATCACCATGAAAGCTTATGCCAGAATGAATTTGTTGGCTGTAGATGCCACAAGACTCTTAGCTGCAACTGACTAACACAACTACTCTTCTAAAAATTCACAAAGCCATTCCAATGCCCACGCCCACATGTGCACGTTAAGATAATGTTAAGTGCAGGAGCAGGCAGACCCTGGGGAGAAAAATGTAAGCCATTTGAAATATTGTGCTAAAGAACAATGCACACCTCTAAAACGTATTCGGATATGCTCGCTATACAGTTCCTTGATTTCCTCTGAATAGATGTCTTAGATTTTGCAGAATCACAACTGCGCATATTAGAATGGAGAAGTATCTCATGCTGACTCACAGACGTACTGCAGATAGAGAAATAAGCAGATCATGCAGGTACATGATCTCCACCTAAATGCTGCTTCAGTATAACCCAAGGGGTGAGGAATCTGTTTTCTGTTGAGAGCCACATTCCCAGGTTATGTGTGGAGAGTAAAGTAGTGAAGGCTGCATGCTGATAGTTGGTGGGGCTGCCACCCTTTCTCTCTCTCTTTCTGCCACCCCCTCTTCTCTTTGAAATCTGGCAGAGGACCAAGTGGAATTAAGCCAAGGGCCACAGGTTGCCCAGTCCTGATATAAACAGAACATCAAGCAAGAGCTACAGCATATTATGTTCATTTATATCACAGTTGAGAAAGTTCAGAGCACTTCACATCAGTTTTCCCAGTCACTCTGACCACAATCCTATAAGGTAGGCCAGTGTTATCACCATATTGCAAGGGCGGGGGGCAAAGATGACAGATACTGGTTTACCCAAGGCAATCTAGCATGAGACTGTGTCTCAGAAGACTCTCTCCTGGTTGTGTCAGTGATGATTTGTGGTGGCGCAAAGCTTTGTTTGGGGTATATCCCCACCCCCAGTTCCTTATTTATAAGTGTCACCTGGGGCATCACACATTAAAGAGTGTTATGAACAAAAGAGTTTTCATTGGAGAGAGTTCTTGTGGATCTTGAAGGGGAAAGTCCTCCAGTCTTCTCCTATACAAGCCTCCCTGGGTTTTAAGATCTTTGGGGGAGGCCCTTCTGTTAGTATCCCTGCTTTCAGAGGTGTGTTTGGTGGCGATACATGAGAAGGCCTTCCCAGTGGCTGCTCCAAGGCTCTGGAACACCCTGCCAAGGGATGCTAGGTTGGCTCCCTTACCAGCATGTTTTTATTCAAGCAAGCCTTTGGCATGTAAGCTGGTCTGTTAGGTTGGGTGCTGTTTTTACTGTTATTGCTGTGTGTTTTAAGTGTATTTGTTTTATAGTTGCTTTAACCAAGTTTGTATTTAATTTTTTAGTTCCTATGATTGCTAGCCACCTTGAGTGCCATGTTCTTGGTGGAAAGGCAGCATACAGATCAAGTAAATAAAGCTTGTTTTAGGCTGCAGGGCATATAAACTTCAATTCCTCATGGAGGCTGCTCCTTCAGTTCTGTTTCAACCTTCCATGGGAAGAAGGAACTGGAAACTAGGAGCAAACTTCAACTGCATCCATTTAGAACATGAGCGGGTGGCCAGGAGCACTCAGGGGTATCTCCTGCCGCTCCCTGAAGTTTCCTCTTCCACTGCTGCTGACTTTGCCAGAAAAAGACCCCTTCACCTGCCACATCGTCAGGGCTGCTACTTCAAGCAGATGCTCCGGCAGCCAAGCTCAGATGGTCAAGCATAGAAGGTGCCAAGTTGTCATTCTACATGGTGTACTGTATGGTTGGGCTGTTCCTGTAAATTATACTCCTACCAGCCTGCTAAACAGCTGTTTTGTGGATTGGCAGGGGTGCAACTGTCCAGGGGAAAGATGACACAGAGATGACTCTTCCTGCATGCTGTCCTCCCATGTAAACTGTGCTCCTGCCAGCCCAAACAGCTGTTTGGCAGGCTAGGGGGAACATGATTGTGGTGGGGAAGACTGCATTGTGGGAAAGCAAGGAGTCAATTCAACCCTCCCTGTGTGTGTGCACGCGGGGAGGGCAGGAGGATGCCAGCCCAGGTCCTATCTCATGCCAGGTCCAGCCATGCACACTGGCATGCAACCACCAACCCACTGCTGCATGCCGCCCTCAGGGGCACAAGCATTGCCCATCCCTGAATGATCATGAAATAGCTAAGATTTGCACTTCGGCTTTCCTGGCTCACAGCTTACTTTTAACCACTACATTATAGCAGCCAGCTCTCAAGCATCAATGCAAGTAAGTTTAATCTCCAGGTAAATTTTGTGTGCCATGAAGAGCATCTAGTATCCCAGGCACAATACATTCAGAAGCAAGCACAACCCATATCAGTGAAACTTACTTTCATGTAATGGGCAAAATCCACTGCAATACATTATAGGTGGGACTACTTTGGAGACTACTTGGACATTCCAAACTGGTCCAGAACACAGCTGCTAGCTAGACTGTTAAACAAGTCAGTCATATAGAACATATCTCACCAGTTCTTGAACAATTTCGGTGGCTGCCAGTTCATTTCTGTGCACAATTCAAATTGCTGGTTTAAACCCTTGCTGCACAATCCCATCTACTCAGAAGCGTATCTGTGGGTCAACTAGATGCAGTGTTAATCATGGCTATGTTTTGAAAAAACAACAACTAGGAGGAGCATAAGGGCCCAAACTGGAACAGAACCATGGTTGGAAGCAATGGACTATGGCCACCCACCTGCCATGCCATGCCATGCCATGCCATGCCATGCCATGCCCACCGGCCAGTTCACCCTCTGTTGTATCTGCTATTTGTTTAGGGGGGAAAACACATCCATGCAAGGCCTCAAGACATGAACATCACATCTAGTTTGGCCCCCAAGTTTAATGGGACTTACTCCCACGTAAGTGTGCACAGGATTGTAGTATTAAACCTTATATGGCTTGGAACCCAAGTCTCTAGAAGGACTGCCTACTCCCACAGGACTCTGCCCAAATCTTAAAATCATAATCCAAGGCCCTTTTCTTGGTTCCCCAGTTTTCTAAGGTAAGCTTGATAGCAGTATCCAGGAAAAGGACCTTCTCTGTTGCAGCACCCCATTTGCTCTCTCTAAACAGGCTTGCCTGGTTCCAGTGCTACAGTTTTGGGGGCAGGTGAAGACCATTTTATTCATCCAGGCTTTTAAAAATGTTAGCTAGATGTTTTAGTCATTGCTTGCCTGATGATTTTAGCGATTATTTTTAAATTTTGTACTTTAAGGGCTGCGGTGGCTTAGTGGTTAAGACACTGAACTGCAGACTGGAAGGTCAGCAGGTCAGCAGTTCGAGACCCGAGTGCTGCGTGAAGTAGTGAGCTCCCATCTTCAGTCCCAGCTTCTGCCAACCTAGCAGTTCAAAAGCAAGAAATTGCAAGTAGATAAATAGGTACCGCCTCGGCGGAAAAGGTAACAGCGTTCCGTGCACCTCGGTGTTCAGTCATGCCAGCCACATGACCACGGAAGCGTCTTCGGGCAGCGCTGGCTCTTCGGCTTAGAAACGGGGATGAGCACTGCACCCTAGAGTTGGATACGACTGGTTGGGGACACCTTTACCTTACTTTAAGGGCACAATCCTATGATTGCTAGTTAGCGGCTAGATGGCAATAAGATAGGATGCTCCGAGGTCGGTTCCACGCTCCAAGGTAGGTTCCCTGAGAACCAACCACCACTACCTCATGCTGCCTCATAGGCAGCACGGATTGGCCCTGCGCTCTGCGCTCATAAGAGGACTATGGCGCGGAGAAAACATGGTGTTCCTGGGGGCGGGCCTGGGTGGGCAGAAGTGCTGTTCCGATGCTTCCTATGTGTCGTCCAGTGTCGTCCACCCCACTCCGACTTCCCGCAGCTAGACAGCCAAAATCGGCTGTCTAGCTGCGAATGCAGCGCAGCTGAAGCACGGAGGGGACGATCCCCTCTACACTTCTCCTGCCCTGCACTGGATAGGCAGTCGCCTCCGAGTTTGGAGGCAGCCGCCTATCCTGATAGGATTGCACCCTAAGCTGCCTTGGGAGCCGGAAAACTGAATACACTTTTATCGAAGGATAGGGTAAAAATAAATAAATATAAGATCCAGAAACAGTGGGGTTCTTGAGGACACCATTTAACAAAAGTCTCCTCAAATTCAGACATGTCTAATGACATTTAGACTGTACCCAGTGGCCACAATACAAGCAGGTTGCTGAATCTTTGCCTTTTCTCAAATACTGTGCACAGCACAGTATGTACAGTTTCAAAAGCAGCTTGTGAGGCATCATTTGTGGGGAAAGGAGAATATGCTGTTCATGGAAGGGTAGGAAAAAAAATAGAAAAATGAAGTCCTGTTGAACACAATCAAGCCTTAAGTACTTCTAAAAGGTCTACTGGATTGTGACAATTTACAAGACCTATCAGATGTGCTTAAGAGTGGCCATGACTGTTACACTTAAGTCTAGGAACTTTGATATTTTTCCTTGCATTTGCAGTTGGGAAACAGTATGAAATTGCTTTAATGACATAGAGCATCAAAGGGAAAAATGCCTGTTCACATAATGTTAAATATAGCCTGTTACCCCTCCACACACAGAATTCAGTAGCTACCTATATTGCCAACAACACAGGCACTCCCCAAGCCAAAATAATCCATGGAATTTGTTATGTTGCAATGAAGTTATGTTTTAATAAACTGCATATTATATATTTTATACACACACAATTTATTGTACTAGCCAAAGGCCATGACAAGGCATATCATATATTGTGTATGCTCAGTAGTGGCTGTTACATTAACATTCTTTCTAAGGCTGTTTTGTTGTGGTGAATCAGCAGAAGCAAAGCAGAGTTCCACTGCCTTCCGGATGACAGCATTGTTTTGAGTTTGGAAGGCTCAGACAGAGAGTAAAAACACAGTGCACTGCCAGACAGTGATCTCAAAAGAAGAGGATGCAGTTGCTTTCTTGGAAAGGATGTACGCATGCAAGGCATTGTTACTCTCCTATCAGTTTTCCTACAGCAGGCTTGATCCCTAGCCTTTGACATCCCCCTACCCCCATAATTTACAGTTCAATCTGCTATTTAAAACAACAACCCAAGTTATTAATATTTAATGGAACCCAGACCAGTAACAGAGTAGATGACCATGCAGGGCAAGAAGGATGAATGAATTTCCCTCAGATTGGCCAGCACAGGACTCTTCAATGAATTAGATAGTGTACAAAACAGCATGAGATAGTGAAGAACTAGTTTATCTTCTGCTCTTCACTGCCATTCCTGAGAGATTTAGGAGAACCCCAACCCTCTACATGCAGTATATCTGCAAATACCTTGGGTGTGGGAAGATCATCAACTTTTTATGAAGTTTGGATTTCAGGTAAAAAATAAAATAAAGTTGTTACACCCTGATCATCCCTGGAAGGAAGCCCTGTGGATTTCAAGGTCGGTTCCATCTACATCATGTGGTGCAGAGTGGTAGGCGGCAGTATTCCAACCGAAACTCTCCCCACGACCCGAGTTCGATCCCAGTGGAAGCTGGGTCCCAGATAGCCAGCTCAGGTCAACTCAGCCTTCCATCCTTCCAGGGTCGGTAAAATGAGTACCCAGCTTGCTGGGGGGAAAGGTAGTCACAACTGGGGAAGGCAATGGCAAACCACCCCGCCATAGTCTGCCATGAAAACGCCAGTGTAAGCGGCGTCCCTCTAGGGGTCAGTGCTTGCACAGGAGGAACCGTTCCTTTCCTTCCTTCCATCTACATCGTACATTTAGGGCTGGACACCTACTTAACATTTTCTATTGAAATCAATGAAGCCTACTTCCCACATGAAACTGAGGATTATATATTAAGGTGAAACTATTGCAAGCTTGCGGTCAACCCTGGAATGTTTCAAAGAAAAAAAAACGCCTGCGGGTAGATTGCTACGATCTACTAAAATGTTACATTCAATGCACTTTTGCACTGTGAGACTGCTTTCGGCGTTAATACACGCTTACTTGAGTGTATGCTCCATAATTTACTTTCAAGTAAGTAAGTGTTAGTTACTTCTAGTTGCTAAACTCCTGGCTTCAAGGGCTTTGGTGAAGTGGGTTGTGAATGTGGCTGCCAATGGCTAATGAAATGAAACACACACACACAGGATGCCCTATAAACACACAAACACACACACCCCATACGTACACGGTGTCCCATAATAAACCAATGCCATTTCAGCGTACAAATAGCCTTTGAAAGCCACCGGGCCATGACTTACCGCCCTTAACCTGGCTTCCTCGTTCAGCGCTGTTATCCAGGCTTTCTGCCACTCACTCTTCCAGCTGCTCAGAGACAGCAGCCAAGCGAAGAGGGAGCCCTCGTCCCCCTGCAGAAGTTCAGGCGGCGGCGGCTTCCCCCCGCCTTGCCGCAGAGTCCTCAGGCCATACTGCACCAGGTAGATGGCTACGATGGCCAAAGCAGCCGTAAACAAGGAGAGCAGTGAGAACCGCTGGACCTCACCCAGCCAGTAAGCCAGCCAAGTCATGACTGACCATAATTATAGACCCGTGTCCGTCTGTCGGTCGGTCTCTCTCTCAGCAGCAGGGAAACCCTTCACATGGCAGGCTCCCTCCCCTCCGCAGAGGACTCGAGGCAGGCGCTCCTCCCGCTCGCCGAGATAATCCTTCTCGCTCGCGGCGGAAGGAGTAAACAGCGGGTGGAGTGGAGACGCGAGGATGACGAAAGGGCTCGGGAAGGACATTCGCCTCTCCGCAGCGAAAGGGCGCAACTGAGAACTCGGCGGAGGAGCCAGCAGGACGCGCCGAGGAGAAACCAACGTCACAGGACCTGCCCCGCGCCTTCCAGGGACTCGCGCTGCAGGCGCCGGCCGGGAGGAGACGCAGAGCGCGCCTCAGGAATGCGCGTCGCGAACAAAGCAGCCAACTCCCCAGTCCAGAAAAGGGAAAGCAGGGATGCGGGACGCGGCTTTAGCACTCCGTCCTCGAGAGGTGTCGGCGCGGGAATCCCTCCTGCTTGCCTGCTGGCCGGCGCTGCCACTCAGCTCACCTCGGGCCCCGACTGGTGGCCGGCGGCGGGACAAGGCGCGATGCGGGAATCCCCCCCCCCTCCCCGGTGGCAGGGCAGATCTGCCTGCACTCCCCGGTGACGTTATTTCCAGTCAGCCTGCGGCCGAAAACCGCAGAGTCAAGTGTCTGGGCTCGCTTTTCCTCAGCGGTGTTGCTTCCTCCTCGAACAGCCTGCGGGAAGGAGGGAAAACCCTTCCCTTGTAACCTGGACCTGGTAGGAGCCGCTCGTTATTCCTCAGGCCTTCCCAGCCTGCACCTCACGGGGCTTAAAGGCACCGCGAGATCCAGTCAGCATCCACCTTTTCTCTAGCAAACCTGCAAGGATACACGTGGCTGTGTCCGGCTGCCTGGCGAAAGGAGAACAGCCCTAGGCGCGTTTACGCAGACGGAAATCCTGCTGGTTAGAGTGATACCCCCATGAATGGGCGCATAGCACTGCAGCCCCAGTCTTCTCCCAACAGTACAACTCTGTGGCTCTTCCCGCTTACCTGACCCTTTTCCTAGCGCCTTTAGTGTTTCAAGACAAGCCAGTGCATCCTTTATGACTGGGGTGGGGAACCTCAAGCCCACGGGCCAAATCCAGCCCTCCTGCGGTCCCAACCTGGCCCTTGAGGGTTCTCCAGTTGGCCATGCCCGCTTTCCCTGGACCACCAAATTGTTGTTGGCTCCCCAGCTTTCTGCAGTTCTCTCCCCACCCCTCTGATTTTAAGAGGTGGAAATACCTGTCCTAAGGCTTAATCCTGTGTCCCCTAGACAGTGTCTGGGGGCCATAGGATTGTTTGGTTTACTGGCTCCGAGGTCAGAGACAGGGCTCCGACCTCAGAGCCACTAATCCATGCTCCCTGCCCCCTCCTCCGCACCGGTTACCTCTCTGAGACAGGGAAAAGGGGGCAGTCCCAGGGGTGGGGAGGGGAGGATATTGGGGAACCTGCCTTACACACCTTCCTATGCTCGCCTCAGCCTCCTTCCCTCCGGCTCCAAAGGGCCCATCTGGCAAAAATGCAGGATGTCTGGAGTACAGAGGAGAGGATCGCCTCCATGCTCCGGCCACCCTGCATTAGGATACTCAGTGGCCTCCAACTTTGGAGGCTGCTGATTATCGATATAGGATTGTGCCCTTAAGCTACAATATGCTGGTATTTTTGGCCCCACCCCTTTTGCCTTCCGCCCCACCACTGCTTGAATGCAGTTCCTGAGAGCTTCTGTGACATTGAATTTGGCCCTCAGGCTGAAAGAGGTTCTGCACCATTGGTTTAGGATATATACTTCGATAATGCATTTAGTATGTGCTTTAATATTGTGAAAATAGTAGTGTTAAAGTAAATGAAGGCTTTGACTGAGTGGCTTCTTTTGTTGAAGGCAAGTTAAAATGTTTTTAGATAAAATTGTTAGCCAAGCCTCTGCATATCTATAATCATTATGGTATAAGAAAGAGCATTTATTTGAATGGCTTCAATGTGTGCCTGGGTTAATCCAGGTATCCACATATACTCCAGGTATTCTCAATGGGACCATATGTGGTTTAATGCTTGGGTCATTTCTTTAACTATTAAATTGAGTGGTCTGGAACTGCATAGCAATATAGCACCGCAAGACCAAAAATAGCAGTGGCATACATTTTCTTGTCACTTGTTCTCTGTGGAGAAATGCTTTCAGAAAGCAGTCAACTGTGGCTTTATGTAATATATGTGCATAGTGGGAAAAGATGTCTCTCTCTCTCTCAAGTTATAGGGTAGGGGTGGGCAGACAGTAAATCTCCAGACATTTTGGACTTCCAACTCCCAGAAGCCCCTGCCAGCATAGCCAATGGTCAGGAATGCTGGGAGTTGAAGTTCAAACACCTGAGGATCTACTTTCTGCCCACCCTTGTTATAGGGTATACAATACTTTAGGGGTCCCCAACATTATTTATTTATTTATTTCTATACCGGCCAATAGCCAAAGCTCTCTAGATGGTTCACAAAAATTAATGGGCACCCAAATTGGTTAAATTTAAAAAGTTCAATTTTTTAATTATACATAAACAGATTTGTATGAAATGCATACAACTTTCTAGCAATTATACATGGGCTGCAACAAAAGTGGACCAAGTATCCAAATAAATATCCATTTGAAGGTGACGTCTATATGCAAGCCTTTCAAATACTGAAAGTGTTATAAGGTCCTCAGTCCATTGCATTCATTATAGGAGGTGAGTGTTTATCCTTCCAATACTGTAATATCAGTCTTTTAGCTGTCAAAAGGGTGCAGAGAATCCATTTATGCCAATCATTTGTTAATTTCCATGAAGCAGGTAAATAATTTAAAAGAGCGTGTACATCAGTTAATATTAAAGATTGCGCTGGTACAAATTTTTTCTGTGTAATAACCTCCCCACAAAAAGAAGCTACTACTGGACATTGCTGAAACATATGTTTAAAAGAAGCATTAGCTGTATTGCACTGCCAGCAATTAGCTGAATTAGGCAATCCCTTATTAAAGAGACATTGTGGTGTCCAATAGACACAAAGCTAAAGTTTTTGCTGAATAAGATGCAGTCTAAGATCCATAGACACGAAAGATAAGACACCAAAGTGGTGATCCACTGATTAGGCATTTTATGGTGGTGCCCACAGCAGTTTCTCAAATTCCAAAATGTGCCCACGGGTCCTAAAAGGTTGGCAACCCCTGCAATACTTAAACTGTACCTGCCAAGATCTAAAATGTGAAAAGCAGGTGTCACCCATGGTTAGAAGGTGGATTTAGCTGACTTCCATGTAAAAGTAATTAAGAAAATCCATGCCTTGGATATGGGTTGTTGCACCACAGGAGATTCTGATGTATTGGACCCATTCACTAGGCAGAAATGTGACATCTGTTCAGGGTGGATTTATAATAGTCACTGGCACGTTTGGTGGGAACCCGGGAGGCGGCCTTCTCTGTGGCTGCCCCACAGCTGTGGAACACCCTTCCCGGGGAGGCTAGGATGGCTCCCTCCTTGATGTGTTTCCTGAGGCAGACTAAAACATTCTTGTCCAGCAGGCCTTTGGGACATAGTTGGCACCTGGGGGTAAGCTGCTAAAATGTTGTTTTAAAATGCTGTTTTAATATAATTTTAATTATATTGTTTAATTTATATTTTAACTTTTGTATATTTTCATATGTTTTAATTGTATATGTTTTAATTTTTGTAAGCTGCTTTGTGTCCCAGTCCTGGGAAAAAGGCGGGGTATAAATAAATATAATAATATAATAAATAAAGATAATGATAATAATACTACTAGAGGATTTGTGAGGATCCATGCCCACTGGCTCCTGGTTGGGCTGGATGTTTTAATTTTACAATGTAGTCAGGAGTATTGATTTGGGGCCTGCATATAAAAATGAGAATCCAGGTCCTGGATCTAGGTTCTGTTGTGGCTCTGGAATACTACGGGTGCTTTATTAATGAAAATGGATCCTCCTGAATTCAGGTCCCTTTTGAAGTACAATAGGGTTGGGTCATATATGCATAGTAGGAAAAGGTGTATATCTGCCTCCCAGGTTCTGCATAGTATTGTTTTGCAATGCAAACATAGAATTGTTAAAGTAAATGAAGGCATTGCTGGTGCAGAGGAGCAAGAATGTGCCTGTGGATGCCTCTCTCAGTGCCCAACAGGCTCCTTGCCCCTCCTGATTTTTACTGTATACCTAGGTGGGTGGTATGCTGCAAAGTGACATGCTGCCGTCCAGTGCCATCTTTATTTGGGTTTAAAAGAGTGGTTTTGTGTTGGGCAAGTTACTTTTCTGTTAGTCTCATCAGTTTGCCTTCTGAGAAATGAGTTTAATAACTGGCTGTGCCCACCATAGCACATAGCCATTTTTTGAACAGGCAAGCCACCCCATAGCAGCCATTTTGTGAGTGCACCCACAACTCAATATTCCAGATGTGTCCACCCACCCATAAAGATCAGACCCCTATAGTAGGGTTACTCAGGCTGGTTTAGAGCCTCTTGTTACATTCATGCCATGGACAATTGGACTGGACCCTCTTTGCTGGTTCTACGGAGTCCTCTGGGGTGGGTAGGAAGGGATGGTTTACATCATGCGGGTGCAGCAAGCTCAACCATGGAAATGGATCTGAAAGGATGTGAGCTGATGGTGACTAACAAGGAAAGAGATCTTGGGGTTGTGGTGGATAGTTCATGGAAATTATCAACTCTGTGCAATGGTGGTAAAAAAAAGGCGATTTCAGGATTGAAAATAACGCCGTGAATATCATAATGATTTTATATAAATCTATATGGTGTGGCCATTTATAACACTATATACAGTTCTGGTTGCCCCATATTAGTACCTAACAAGCTGGAAAACATACCAGAATGAGTACTGAAACAGTTGTTGTTGTTGTTGTGGTTGTTCCGTGGTTCAGTCATGTCTGACTCTTCGTGACCCCATGGACCATAGCACGCCAGGCCTTCCTGTCCTGTGCTCTCTCCCGGAGCATGCTCAAGTCCATATTCATTGCATCGGTGATGCTATCTAGCCATCTCATCCTCTGCCGTCCCCTTCTCCTTTTGCCTTCAATCTTTCCCAGCATCAGGGTCTTTTCCAGAGTTTTCTCTTCGCATTAGATGGCCAAAATATTTGAGCTTCAGTTTCAGTATCTGTCCTTCCAATGAGCACTCAGGGTTGATTTCCTTTAGGATGGACTGATTTGACCTCCTTGCAGTCCAGGGGACTCGTAAGAGTCTTCTCCAGCACCACAGTTCGAAAGCATCAATTCTTCGGCGCTCAGCCTTCCTTACAGTCTAGCTCTCACAGCCATACATTACTACTGGGAAAACCATAGCTTTGATTAGACGGACCTTTGTCGGCAAGGTGATGTCTCTGCTTCTTACTATGCTGTCTAGGTTTGCCATAGCTTTCCTCCCCAGGAGCAAGCATCTTTTAATTTCATGGCTACAGTCACCATCTGCAGTGATCTTGGAGCCCAAGAAAATAAAATCTGTCACTGCTTCCATTTCTTCCCCTTCTATATGCCAGGAAGTGATGGGGCCAGATGCCATGATCTTCGTTTTTTTAATGTTGAGTTTCAAACCAGCTTTTGCACTCTCCACTTTCACCCTTAACAAGAGGCTCTTTAGATCCTCTTCGCTTTCTGCCATTAGGGTGGTATCATCTGCATATCGGAGGTTGTTGATAATTCTCCCGGCAATCTTAATTCCGACCTGTGATTCATCCAGCCCGGCGTTTCTCATGATGTACTCTGCATATAAATTAAATAAGCAGGGTGACAATATGCAGCCTTGTCGTACTCATTTCCCAATTTTGAACCAATCGGTTGTTCCATGTCCGGTTCTTACTGTTGCTTCTTGACCCTCGTACAAGTTTCTCAGGAGACAGGTAAGGTGGTCTGGTACTCCCATCACTTTAAGAATTTGCCACAGTTTGTTGTGATCCACACAATCAAAGGCTTTAGCGTAGTCAATGAAGCAGAAATAGACGTTTTTCTGGAATTCTCCTGCTTTCTCCATGATCCAGCGAATGTTGGCGATTTGATCTCTAGTTCCTCTGCCTCTTCAAAACCCAGCTTGTACTTCTGGTAGTTCTCGGTTCGCATACTGCTGAAGCCTAGCTTGTAGGATTTTGAGCATCACCTTGCTGGCATGGGAAATGAGCGCAATTGTGCGGTAGTTTGAACACTCTTTGACGTTGCCCTTCTTTGGAATTGGAATGTAAACTGACCTTTTCCAGTCTTGTGGCCACTGTTGAGTGTTCCAAATGTGTTGGCATATTGAGTGGAGCACTTTAACAGCATCATCTTTTAGCATTTTAAATAGCTCAGCTGGAATACTGTAATCTCCGCTAGCTTTGTTCTTAGTAATGCTTCCTAAGGCCCACTTGACTTCACTCTCGAGGATGTCAGGCTCAAGTTCAATGACCGCACTATCATGGCTATCAGGGACATTCAGATCTTTCCTGTATAGTTCTTCTGTGTATTCTTTCCACCTCTTCTTAATCTCATCTGCGTCTGTTAGGTCCCTTCCTTCTTTGTCCTTTATCATGCCCATCTTTTCACAAAACGTTCCTTTGAGATCTCCAATTTTCTTGAAGAAATCTCTAGTCTTTCCCATTCTGTTGTTTTCCTCGATTTCTTTGCATTGTTCATTTAAGAAGGCCTTCTTGTCTCTCCTTGCTGTTCTCTGGAACGCTGCATTCAGTTAGATATATCTTCCCCTTTCTCCCTTGCTTTTCGCTTCCCTTCTTTCCTCAGCTACTTGTAAAGCCTCATCAGACAGCCACTTTGCTTTCTTGCATTTCTTTTTCCTTGGGATGGATTGAGTTGCTGCCTCCTGAACAATGTTACGGACTTCCGTCCATAGTTCCTCAGGCACTCTGTCTATCAGGTCTAATCCCTTCAATCTATTCCTCACCTCCACTGTATATTCATAAGGGATATGATTCAGGTCATACCTGAATGGTTTAGTGGTTTCCCCTACGTTCTTCATTTTCAGCCGAAATTTTGCAACAAGAAGCTCATGATCTGAGCCACAGTCAGCTCCAGGTCTTGTTTTTACTGACTGTATGGAGCTTCTCCATCTTTGGCTGCAAAGTACATAATCAATCTGATTTCGATATTGACCATCTGGTGATGTCCATGTGTAGAGTCACCTCTTGTGCTGTTGGAAAAGCGTGTTTGCTATGATTTATTTATTTATTTATTGCATTTATACCCTGCTTTTCTCCCTCTCGCAAGGAACTCAAGGCGGCTTACATTATCCTCCTCCTCACCGTTGTATCCTCACAACACAACCCTGTGAGGTAGGTTGGGCTGAGAGTCTGTGACTGGCCCAAAGTCACCCAGTGAGCTTCCATGGCCAAGTGGGGACTAGAACCCGGATCTCCCGGCTCCCAGTCCGTCACTCTCACCACTACACTACACTGGCTCTCTATGATCAGTGTGTTCTCTTGGCAAAACTCTATTAGCCTTTGTCCTGCTTCATTTTGTACACCAAGGCCATGCTTGCCTGTTATCCCGGTTATTTCTTGACTTCCTACTTTAGCATTCCAATCCCCTATGATGGAGAGGACATCTTTTTTTGGTGTTAGTTCTAGAAGGTGTTGTAGGTCTTCATAGAACCCATCAACCTCAGCTTCTTCGGCCTCAGTGGTTGAGGCATAGACTTGAATTACTGTGATGTTGAATGGTTTGCCTTGGATTCGTACTGAGATCATTCTGTCGTTTTTGAGATTGTACCCCAGTACTGCTTTTCCCACCCTTTTGTTGACTATGAGTGCTACTCCATTTCTTCTAAGGGATTCTTGCCCACAGTAGTAGATATGATGGTCACCTGAATTAAATTCGCCCATGCCTGTCCATTTTAGTTCGCTGATTCCCAAGATGTCGATGTTCAATCTTGCCATCTCATGTTTGACCACCTCCAGCTTACCTTGATTCATTGATCTGACATTCCAGGTTCCTAAACAATATTGTTCTTTATAGCATCGGATTTTCTTTTCACCACCAGACACATCCACAGCTGAGTGTCCTTTCTGCTTTGGCCCAGCCGCTTCACTCTTTCTGGCGCTACTTGGAAATTCCCTCTGCTCTTCCCCAGTAGTATATTGGACACTTTCTGACCTGAGGGGCTCATCTTCCGGCGTCATCTCTTTTAGCCTTGTGATACGTTCCATGGGGTTTTCTTGGCAGGAATACTGGAGTGGGTTGCCATTTCCTTCTCCAGCGGACCACATTTTGTCAGAACTCTCTGCCATGACCTGTCCGTCTTGGGTGGCCCTGCATGGCATAGCTTATGGCTTCACTGAGTTATGCAAGTCCCTTCGCCACAACAAGGCAGTGATCCATGAAGGGGACTGAAACAGTACTGTGCAACAAAAGGCCCAAGAATAATTAATAAGCATACTGATTCTCACAAATAAGACACATGCTGATTTCGCTTTATGTATACATCTGTTGTGGGTATTCATTTTGTTGTTCAGTCGTTAAGTCGTGTCCGACTCTTCGTGACCCCATGGCCTTCCTGTCCTCCGCTCTCTCCCGGACCATGCTCAAGTTCATGGGTATTCATTGGTTAGTACCAATACCAAAGTCAAGCACCACAATTCTCTTTCCCCATCTTTGGGGCCCTTTTAAAACTGCTGTATATATATATATTTTAAATATTTTTCAGTAATATGGAAGATGAACACTTGTGCACATAAACTTCTGGAATTGTAAGCTTGATTTTAAATTCTTTTTAAAACTAGTAATATAAAATTCATGCAATTGCATGTGTACAGCCAGTGAATGTGATGTCATGTACTGGAAAATGGGTGAGATGATTGAGAGGACTGGTTAGTTCTACCTTATGTTAAAATGAAGTAAATAGGTACATGGGGAAAAAATGGTGAACAGGCACACAGGTGCAATGTCAGTATTAATATGCTATAATTCGGCGGGAGATGGTATTATGGCCAGGAAGAAGACAGTGCAAGATTAGTGTGGTGTAGTGGCAAGAGTGTTGGACTAGGAGCTGGGAGATCTGGGTTCTAGTCCCCACTCGGCCATGGAAGCTCACTGGGTGACTTTGGGCCAGTCACAGACTCTCAGCCCAACCCACCTCACAGGGTTGATGTTGTGAGGATAAAATGGAGAGGAGGTGGATGATGTAAACCGCCTTGGGTTCCTTGCAAGAGGAAAAAAGGCGGGGTATAAATGCAATAAAATAAAATAAAAATAATAAAAAAATAAATCCTTTTTGTGAGCTACAGCTTTTGCATGAAAAATAACAAAACAGGAAGTTGAACATTAGCCATGAGGGATCATAGGATGCAATGCAGATGATGGCATGTCTCCACATAAACTGCTAGTCTAGATTCTTTCTTAAGGCTTCCAAGATGTGTAAGTCCCGAATAACCACAAATATCTGAAGTAAAAACGGCACACTGAGCTCTGAGTCACATAAAACACAGATTATAAAATCTTCCACTGTCATTGCTTTGCTTTGGCGCCTCATAGCCATTTCCCTTACTATGAGAATATGTCATGTAAGAGGAAACACGAGTCAGCTTTTCTTTTTGTGATTCCTTGGTTATGTGCAAAGTGGGAGTCATGCTTCTAATCACAGACCTGATGCTAGGAAGATGGCATACTAGCCAAGAAACGCAAGAAAAAGTGACTCGTTCTTCTTTTCTCCTTCAGCACTTTTGATAACACATGAAAGAGTTCTAAGTTGTGGCATGAAAGTAGTCAGTGGTGTAAAAGTATAAAGGAACTAAGACTGCAGTCCTGTGCATATTTTCCTGGAGTAAACACCATTGAACTCAGTGCGACATACAGCTTTGCATGTATAATTAAAAGTAAGAGTGTTTTATGGTAACGTATTTTCACTAATTGGTGTGGCGTGTAGGTAGGAACTAAGGAGGATGACACTACTTGGTAAACAACTCATCCTTGGTCCAAAACATGCATTTCTAGTTGGACCTCACATGCCTATAGCAGACCTATTTAATTAGCATGTACATTTAATTACATGCTATAGTTATGTGAGATTTCATGGTTATCCAACAGAGACAAGAAACAATTTGAGCTGTGAAGCACTTATTTGCCAATAATGCCACAAGCTCAGGGTCAAACTAGATTTATATCCATGAGCAGATTTCCCACAAATGATGTTCTTCTATAGGCAGCCATGGGGAGGTGGATTTGGATAGGGGCCACAGTGTGGGAGAGTGGGATCTAACCCCACACCAAAAAGCCAATCTAACTAACCACCCCCCACAGAGCTGCTATAACTTATGGAGACAGAGAAACATACATTGCGTCACATGCTATTATGTAGAAACTTGTTCAGATCTCCATGAAAAGGATGCATCTGAAACTTGTTCTGCACATTCCCACCAACAGAGGTCAGCCAATAAAGCCTTTTATACTAGTGTTTCTTTGTTTGAACCAATGATTTAACCACTTTTGTTGCTTGCTTCTTTTTTGGTTAGATCATGGGCCATGCATCTTTGTATTAAGACCTGTATTCTCACACTGAGTTTTATCCAGAACTGGTGCAGAATATTGGCTTACGACACTGAGCTATGAATCAGGAAATCTTCAAAGCTTGTGTCTGTCATAAAAATCACCAGATAGGTGGCCTTAGTCTCCCAGCCCCAACACCTGCGATATATGGATAATCTTGACTTACCTTCAGTGGTTGTTTAAATAATACAAGAAATAACGTATGTGTGAAATGCTATGAGGACAGAAAAGCACTATGTGAATGTTAAGCATTATTATGGATGGGCTATTTGTCCCTCTTTTCAACCAAGAAATGGCATATGAAGGCTGCAGATATAACCAATACTCTTCAGATATGCATATTTTGCTGCTCTGGAAATAATCTTGGTGCATTTCTCATTGGAACATGCATTCCCATCCTAGAACTAAACATTCAGATTTTTAATGTTTGTAATTAATACAATCTAAATTTGCATCCATTACTCTTTTCAGTGAGTTGTGAGCTGTGTGCTAAAAATGAGGGCAGGAGGAAGACAGTACTGCTGAGCCCTGTGAATGGTATAATCTGGAGGAAGTCAAACCCATTGATTTCAGAGGTAGAAATTATTAGAATCCACTTAATGTTCTCATGGAAACCAATCTGTTTACAGAAATGGGTACCATGGCAAAAATTCTCCACTCCCACCCAAGGATCTGGTAACAGAGAAGCAGAATAACCAAGCAAAATATTGATCCCCAATTGCACAAAAAGTTTGCATCTCTTTAATGAGCTGCATACATTTGTGAGCAAGAACCATGAAGCCCATAATGCAGCAGCTTTTGACGAAGCCAAATGAATCTGCGTGTTTAGTGGGTGGAGAGTAGGCAACCTGGAAACATGTATGCCACCTTGAACTGCCTAGACCGGTGTAAATACAATAATTTATTTTGTTACTTTCATAGCCTGCCTTTTCCTCCAAGGAGCCATACAGGATCCTCTTGCTCTCTATTTTACCCTCACAACAACCCTGTGAGGTAGATCAGGCTGAGACTCACTGACTACTCCAAAGTCAACCTGTGAGTTTCATGGCCTAGTCCTAGTCCAACACTCTAACCAGTACACCACACTGGCTCTCATGGGATGTGGTATGGATTGTACCACCTTCTCATTCAAATATCAGATGTAAAGTGCATGAAAACCTGCTTGTACAGGCACACCCATACAGTCTGATTCTATATTTACTTGAAAAATCTACCTATGTTCAATGGTACTTTTTCAGGGAAATGAGCACAGGACTGTAATAAAGCTGCAGATCTATGCATACTTACTTGGGAATAAGCCTGATGGAACTCAGTGTGATTCACTTCCAAGTAAACATTAAGCTGTAAGGCCGTCATCCCATTCATACTTGGCAATCCTATACACACTTACCTGGGAGTAAGTCTATCTGAATTGAACTTATTTCCGAGTAGACATGAATAGGATTGTGCTGTAAGTCACACGGAATTCAGCGGGACTCACTTCCAAGTAGACATGACAAGGATTGGGCTGCATGTGATGTGTCCTAATTCTCAACACATTAGATGAGTATCAAGTTCCACTAAAATCACAAGGTCTACCTCCATGTAATGAGAAAGCACTGGCAACATATATGTTAGACTCCCATACAAGACTTCCGTAAAAGAACAAGTTTATTTTACTCCAAATTTACTTAATAAAGATCTAGGTAAAGAAAACATACAGTAGAAAAGTAATACAAAGCAGCAACATTACATTAAAAGAAACTTCTGAAACTAGGAATTCTTAGTCCTAAAAAAGTTAGTTGGAGCCCTACTTAAATTCAACACAGATGTATTAAACAGGTATATAATGTATACAAGATGTACATAATTATAAAAACAGACCTTTTGAGTTTATCTTATATACCTTTAGTTTAAAATCAGAAGCAACTTCAACAGAATTTCAGTTACAGTCCTTGCTGTATATTGGTGATGGCTACTCCAGATGCCTTTTCAAAGCAGCCCCAAAATAGATAGGAATACTATCAAGGAAACCAGGCTTTTTGTTAATTTTCTTTTGAAACATGTTTTTCAAGCCATTAAGATTTGACCTTTGGCTATAGAGAACCACCACCAGTTCACAGACGCTTGAAAGGAAACTGGTTGTGTGTATAATCATCTAAGTGCAATGAAATGCAACACACAACAAAATAAAAAACACAAAACTTGGTGCAATCCACACTATTCAGACTCAAGAGCTATAAAAATGTTGGAAATGCTCATATCTAAGCTTCTAATTGCTTAGCATGCAAGTGCTAAAGCTGCAATTAGAAGCACATTTAGAAGTTCTATTGAAATCAACGGCTGTTCTTTTTAAATAAATATCATAGGAAGGCCATATTTTGGACACCTTTTCATGAAATAAAGTAGTAACAGCTGAAAACCTTATGGAGTGCTCATCTTGATAGTGTTCCTTTACAGGGAAAGTGAAGCCATACAAGATATTTTAGATAAGAATATATGACACTAAAATGCCCAGTGTCGCTATAAGGTTCAGCTCTATAGAAGATTTTAATACTGATGAACTAATTACTTTTCTTTCTCTTACAGTAGTAATGTGCTTTGATTTTATCTGAATGTCCAGGCAAGACAATGTAAACAATATTACTGAACACAGTAGGCACATGCCAAGGAGTTAAGGTTGAACACACTTTTTTTTTTTATTTTGCAGAGCAGTGAAGGTAACATGGTAAAGGCATTGTTGCCTATGGCAACACATCTCCCTATGCTTCCGATAAACAGGTTTGGCAGGTTTTGTAGTTTTCTAAACCTGCAAGATCTGTTTAACCAGGTATGAATGTGGGGCAACGACTTTCAGCTCTTTTTTAAAAACAATGTGGGACTGCCGCCTATCTGACTCAAGGGTCAGGATTCATTCATGGTGCCAACGATACAGAAAAATACTTTACTCTGGTTATGGCTCAAATTAAACCTAACTAAAAGAGCATTATGTACTTTGAAATCAAAGCTACCGGCACTCAATTTTGACCATATTGCCAGAGTTTATTTGTATTTTCCTAGGTGTGGTGGCAGTCCTGGATTCATGGGAATAACTCAGACTGCACTGCATACATTTTTAGCTTTTTTACAGTACCAGAGGAGGCAATGAAACTGCACAGGAGGTTCAAAAACCCATTGTGCTTCAGAACCCAGGAATTGCTACCATGAATAGGGGGGCAAGCAGAAGTAGTACGATTAGGGAAAGTAGCGAGTAAACAAATAAAAGTATAGAGTAACTGGAGGATGATGTATAGGTGCCACTGAAATTATCCCCACTGAACTAACTGGGTCTACTCTGGAGAAAATGGCTTGTAAACAGCAGTCAATGTTTGTATTGGGTGGGGGGATAACCTAGGTTGCAACCCTACACACTTCCTGGGAGTAAATTTCATTGAGCTCACTGGGACTTCCTTCCAAGACAACATGCATAGGTTTGCTGTTAAACAGTCATTCATTGAAAAGGCCAGTTTTCTGAACTTTCCGCCACCCTCTTTAGGAAAATACAGCTAAGGTAGAAAAACTAATGGTACATTCCCTTAGTATGTTTTGATACCCGATACCTATGTTTGTAGCCTTTCTAGAGAAATAGTCCCTTACAGTTATTTCCATAGCTCTTTAGAAAGATTTATTTGTGGACAGAGTTGAGCAAAGCATTTGTTTAGAACAAGAAACACCTTTTCAAGTCTTGATTTCAGGGTTAAATGTTCATATTCAGATGTACGTTGATGAGGCTTTGCTGGAGCAGTTCTCCAGTTATTTCATGAGCCTGAAAGAAGTCCTTTTAATTTCAAGGGCCACTTTTGATCATGTTGACATAAAATTTTCATTTAAGTGACTATGTAGAACAGGACTGAATTTTGTCCATTTTATGAACAGACCCTAAGACAAAATATAAAGTATTGTAATACAGATATCTTTTAAACCTGCATATTTTTCTCATGTCATATCCCAAGTCCCTCTGTTTGAGAAATTGTGAATTTTATTTGATAAAAATATAGACTCAAGCAAAAAGCCAAAGCCTTTTTCCTTATAGAACAAAAACGTTTTAGTATTTTCATCACCACGTTGCAAAGTTAATAACAAATCAATAGTTTTCATTTTATTTTTATTATGCTCAAACTAAATATATTCCTTGAACAAGATTTAGAGTATATAATAAACATCTTCCTTAATTTATAATTTTTAAAACATATATTAAACTTTAAGTGGAGGCATATTTATCCCATGTTCACCAAAATAAACACTCTTAGGGCTTTTAAAAAGTATTGAATAAAAAGCTAGGAGGAAACCTCTGTTTAAATATTTACAAAAAATTCTTCTCAGAAGCAGAGATTGTTTAAAAATTAAGAAAAAAATTATTTGAAAAAAATCACACAACACTTTCACCATTAAGAAAATCCATTTACAGCAGATATTACTTCATTGATTTTTAAGGAAAAGGCCTATTTCTTAAGAGGTGTAGCATAGGTTTTAAATGCTGATATTTATTATTTGTTATCATACTATAACTGAAATGTCATAGCAGTACTCCAATTGAATTGTCTAGATTTTGCTTACTTTAATGAAGCATTGTCAGGAAGGTGTATTTCCTTTTCCTAGAGTCAAGTTGGGGACTTACAAGAAATTCAACAGGTGAAATTGTTCCCAGCATGGTGTCAATGCTGCAAAAAATGTTCATTCACTGAATGTTCGCCAGTCACACAACTATTTGAAATGGGGTGGGCAACTTGTGGCTCTCTAGATGTTTTAGCCTACAACTCCCATCAGCCCTCATCACTGGCTATTTTGGCTAGGGCTAATGCGAGTTGGAAGGCCGACACATCTGGAGGGCCACAAGTTGCCCAGCACAGGAGCCCCACTAAAAAAAATATACTGGAATCAGTAATAAAGGATGTTACCGCCAATCCACTGAACTCAATGAGAGTTACACAGCTTCTGTAGGGTGCAAAGCTGTTGCAAGGAGATCACATAAACAAACTTGACAATGTAGTGCCATCATCCCCAGCCACCGGGGATGATGGGAGTTGTAGCCTAACACATGTGGAGGGCACTAGCTTGGGGAAGGCGGAAAGTGCTTTTGTGTACAGACCACTGTGAAAACTGTCCGGTTTGGTTTGCACTCTTTCCTTACACATGAGCAGCCTTGACCATCCTCAGTCATGTTTGTGTGGACTGGAGACACGTAACATATGACACCACAGGGACACGGATGCAACCAGCATAGATTTCTCTGATCACAGCAGTCTTACTGCTCTTTCTGCTGATTTGTATCCATATGCCACCTGGTTCACAATTATGCTTTTCCATGTAACTGCAAGGACACAGATGAGTGAAGATGGATAAGGACTGCTGAATTGTAGGAGAAAGTTCCTGTGAACTGGCCCTAAAGCTTTCTAGTTTGTAATAAAACAGGGTTTGATGCATACATAGCAGTGGCTCCATTCCATTTAGATAAACAGAGCAAGGTATATTTATACTCTTTTCAAATTAATTTTATTTTGAAACTAGGAAGAAAATATTTTCAACTATTACTTTAAGCTGCCATGGCTCACAATATGAATGGGGGGGAACCCATCTTTGTCTCACAGAATAAAATCTAACAAGCCAGGACTTTTTAAAGACTCTGCATGAACCTTGTTCTAAAGGCAGGTGCCTTACAAAATGTACTACAATGCCAATCAATTCATTTAACTTTTTGAAATAAGGATACAATGTCTGAATAGGTAAGTGTGTTTACAGAAGAGATTAAGGTATTTGTCAGTGCAAACCTTGTTGCTGAAAAGTTTTTTGAGAATTACTGAAGTCTGCTTATAGAGCAAAGACAAAGTCTTTTAAGTTCTACTAATCAAGACTCCTCTTAAAAAAAAAAAAAGCAAACAAGGAACATGATAAAGGCTTCAGTCCTAATCACATTACTTGGGAGAACCCTATAGCGCTTACTTCTGAGTAAACATGCATGGGATCAGGCTATAATACATTATGTAGGAGCTTTACTAAACATCTAAATGAAACTTACTGGAGTAAACATATTTTTCATGGGTAGCATGAGATATTATTTTGCCTTGTTGATTCAGTACCAGGGGCATGATCCACAAACCCTCTCCATCACCAGCATCAACAGCTAATCCCCAATAAACCAGGGTACCAGAGAGCAAGGTCACCACAGCAGCTGTATAATAACCAAGAATTGTGGTTGATTTAAGCAGCTGCAGCAGCTCCCAGTCTGGAAGCCTGCAATGCCCTGTTCTCAAAACAGGATGTGGTTTGACCAGGAGCTGTTTGTAAGTACCTCAGTGTTTACTGTACTGAGCAACTGGGTAGTTTAGCTGCACCGTATGCCTGGGCTCTGTTGGACTAGGTGGTCTTCTGGGGTGATAGGAGACTGCATCAGCATTAACAAAGTTGTTGGTCATGCCCCAGGATCCCAACACTTCTGCACAGGCTCCCTTTCAGTTTTAGAGCTCTATCCACTTAAGAAATCCACTTAATTCCTGAGTTTGGAAAATGAAGGTCAAAACTTTGGATGCCTTTCACAGCCTGTTCACAAACATTTACATCGTGATCTATAGCACAATGGAATGGAAGACCCACATGTGACAGGACATTTTATTTTTGTTTCTGAAGAGCAGGTCCCCATGCCTCATCAGAACCTGCTTTTAGAACATTCTTGGGTTTCAAAACATAGCTTCTTGATGCAGCAGTGTTCTTCAGGAAACAAATATAAAAGGCCTGAACACATATTAATGGCACTCAATGGCTCACAACTACTATTTTATGGGACTTATTTCTAACTAATAAGAGCCTTAGGAACAGTGTTAGGTTGCTAGTATAACTAGACTGACATGAAAATAATTTCCATCAATGTTACCAGGATTCCTTTGAAGTAAATGCATTTAGAACTGGGGTAACAGCTATTACTCCTGCTCACGCCTTTCATTATAGCATGAATGAATGTCACAATTACACAGGGCTGAAATCAAACATTGCTAGCTTATATCATGATCCAAAACCATCTACAAGAGCTAACTGATGCATCTGCAGCATTCACACTCACTGCTCATTCTAATGAAAGTCCAGTAGATAAAGTTTAAAATACCACTAGCAATAAGCCAGTTTTAAATTTGAATTCCTGAGTTGGAAACTGAAGGGGTTCTTGGCAGGCACCTGTACTAACGATTCTACCATGCCACTTAGAGGCAGCATTCTGCTACAACTTGTCACCTCTCTCCATCAGTCTTTTCCAGCTGCAAGAGTACCAACATGCACACAGAGCTTGCCTCCACATGAACGAGGACCCCTGGGCATTCAGACTCTTCCATACATCGAGTACACATGGACCTTTAAAAAGGGTGTATGACTACTGTCCTGCAAGCTTGTATGTGAGAGAGAGAAAGAGAAGGGAGAATCAGACGGACAAGTACTTGAGTGAATGGGATTTATATGCTCTTAATAGCAAGCATAATTGTAGTCCAAGGCCACAATTGAATATATACTTCGGCATGCTTAGGCCCACTGAAATCAATAGGCTTAGGCATTCTTACCTCTGCACTGGATTGTGTCTTAAATATTTTTGTACTCTTAAACAAATATACAAAACAAAAATATGACCAAACTATGATACAGGATAGAAAGCAACGCTCTGCTCATTGCAGGTCTTGTATTTATGAAATACAACATTTGTAGTGTTGCATTTTACCCTCCACTCTGAACTAGGCATTTTTAATAAAGGTTTTGCATTTTTATTTTATTTATTTATACATAAGTAAATATTTACATTTGAATGTGTAGTCCTGGATGAGCTCACCACTATCACCTAATGGAATTGTATTTGCTCCGTTTCCAGAACTAGCATATTCACACATTCCACTGTAATAAAACACATCCACACCAACAAAGATCAGAAGAAACAAAGTACAAGAATTTTTGACACCCACTCAATGCTGTTCCATGTTAAAACTAAAGTAATATAGTTTGCATTAAGGTATCAGCTGCCTGCTCCTTATCATGTTAACTCTGGTTATCAAAATATCTATAGAACATCAGCCTCGAAGGATCAAATAAAGCAGTATATCTTTGTTCCTACACTCTTCCTTCAAAAGCTCTTTAAAATGGCTGGAGGCAGGCTGGCTATACTTTGTATATAAAAATCCAAATATTCACATATTGCTAATCTTAAATTGTATTGTATTGTATCTTGCACAATATCCATACAGAAAATTCCAGTAACAAAAAAACTCCATGTCAATCGAAGTTTTCAATAAGGGTCAAGTTAATTCAAATGAGGTTTTATTTGTTATTGCTAACGTTCGATAAGATCAAGGTCAACACAGCAAAGTACTCAATCCATTTCTTCCCTTAACCTCAAATGAATGACTAATATTTATAAAGAGTTCATGAGAGTGTTACCCTCTGTGAAAACAAACTAATTGCATGATTTCCATTACTCTATTCTTAAGTTGCCGTCGCTTTTCAATATGAACCCCTATATACCAGTATCACAGGATGAGGGCGATGTAATCAGATGTTAATGAATGCAATTATTCTGTAACTAGGAAATCCCAGAACACAATACTTAAAACGTGTGAGCAATTTACTCTACTGATAAGTTTAGTTTACCTTAATCTCCACAACCAAAGCATCACAAATTTTCAACTTTAATTGTTGAGGATTCTTGTCCCTTGTGTGTGTGTGTGTGTGGGGGGGGGGGTGTCAGTGTCTATATCTCATTTCAGTGGTGCAACCTCAGCAACATCATGGAAATTAAACAGGATTTAGAACTCCCTATAGGCACTCCTTATGCTTTTTTTTTAATTGTGTGTCTGCTCATGACTCCAAAGACTAAATGCTGTTTTGAATGTCCGGTGACAGAGTTTGCACATGTACTGTCTTTTAAATGTGATAGCTGAAAGTGGTGGAGCATGATAAAAGAGTGTGTCTGATTCCTGTGGAACAAATAATTTCTCAGTAGCTGAAGGGGTTTCTGACAAGCCCGTAGGGCTATCAGGTTCCAAAGGTTGCATTTTGGGAAGTGGTGGAGGTGGAGGCAAAGGGGGCGGCGATGGAGAATTCGCTGATGCACACATGTCAGGTTCTTTACGCACAGGTTCCTCTGGAGCTTGTGCCATATGGGACTGGAAGTGACTCCACAAACGGAAATTGGTTCGGAAGGCCTTGTTGCACACATGGCAAATGAAGGGCTTCACAGAGCACAAAAGCTCCTGGTGACGCTCTAGCTGCTTGTGTATAGTAAAAATTTTCCCACACTTTTCACAGGGCCACAAACCAGTGTCTTTGTTAACAACTGTTTCCTTGGATTCTCGGTTGCCTTCTGAGACCTCCTCTTCTACATCATCTGCAGGTTCTTCTTTGATTTGAACTTTAAACTGTTTGGAAATACTAAGATCTTCAGGGATGCATGAGGAATCTTCTGAATCAAAATTAATTTGTTCTGAGGAATCACTGAATACTCCGTCTTCTTTGGTTGCAATGAAGTTGTTCATTTTGTTAGGCTCCGACTGAGAATGCAGTCTTGGAGCACTACTTACTTCGCCATTGTGTTCCAGAACTGGTAAAGAAAAATTCTCTGTTGGGGCCATAGTATTTTGGTTGTGTACTTCAACCTGATGACGCCAAATACTGAAGGAGGATTTGAAAGTGCGCATGCACTCTAGACAAGTGAGCTTCTTGTACTCACACGTGATTTCATGGTCATGCTTCAGCTCTAGAGAAGAAAATCGAAGGCTGCAGTAAGGACAAACTGTTGCGTTCCGGCAGAGGCGCTCATGGTTTCCCTGTTCAATAAGAGAGGAAAGCTTAGCATTACAAAGACGACACTGGTAAACTTTTTTGTTTTCAACTGGGCTTTCAATACGAGTATCCTCTTTTGGTTTAAGAGCCTTATTCCCTCCAACTGGTTTTTCCCCTGGGTGCACTTTTATATGCTGCTTAAACTGTGACAGGAAGCGATACGCTTTCCCACAGTAGGTGCAAATGTAGGCTCCTCTGGCTCTTGACCTTAGGTTTCTTTTGATGACTTGTTGTACTTGTGAACCAGCCTGTCCCTGAAAACCTTGCTTGCCACGCCTTAGTTTAACAATCAATGCCTTTTTAATCTCTCGCTCTCTCACTATGTCAATAAGTTTCCTTTGGAATTTTTCATCCAAGACAGCATGTGAACTGGAAGCAGGTGAGGGGTTCTTCACAATTCCATGCTGTGTCTGGCAATGTGTCCAAACTTTGAAGTTTGTGTGAAATCTCTTATGACAAATATCACAAGCATATGGTTTTTCAGGGTTATGATACATATTGACATGACGATGAAGGCCTGCTGTTGACCTGAAAATCTTAAGGCAATGTTTGCACTTAAACTTTTTGTTAGGCTTTGTTTCTTCCAGTTCACTACATTCATCTCTGCTAATGTCAGAATCTGGGAAGTCAGCAAAGGGTGTAGGATTTGAGTTTTCCTCAAAATTGTCCTCTGACCCAGGGGAAGCATGTTCATCCACCTTAATTTTTGTGTGTGGTAGCCTTCTGTCTGCTTGAAACCTTCTTTTAGCTGGAAGTCTACTGAGATCCCTATGGTCAACTTCAGTTTTAAAAGGATTGCTTTTATTAGCAGATGTTGAAGCATCCCCCACTGTAATTCTTACTATTTCAGAAGGATCTGAAAGTGGACTGCTAGGTTCAGTTTTTATCCGTATTTCTCTAAGAGGAGAAGTTACCTCCCTGTCTGTTGACTGGGAGGCACTAAAGGACCTAAGCCGATGTGGGTGCATTACCTGTGTCTTCTCATCAGGAATTGCCTTTTCTGTAGAATCTTTCACAGATGACTTTTGGGATATTACATTTAGCATTCTCCCTTGTGTGCTGTTCACCACTGAAGATCCTTGGGAAAGCTTCAAGTCAGCATTAGATGAATAAACAGGAACTTGACTATCCATGGACAATGACCTTCGAAGGAGACTTTTTACAAGTGGTCCACTCCTGTCAATACTTTTGTTTTCAGAACCACATACTCTAGATGGGATCACTAATCCTAACTTTGAATAGTATAACAAATTCCTGTCTTCCCCCGGACCAGCTCCTTTTCCTGTCTCTCTCAACAAAAATGTGGATTCTGATGAGCTACACAGAGATATGGCTGGGGGGCAAGGCCTTTTCAAGGGTACTTCTGCTGCCTTTCCTCTTAGGAGCAGATTGCTCCCTCCTGGTTCATCTGCTATCACTTCCTTGTCTGCAAAAGGTTTTTGTGACAATACTGCATTCCTCTTAGTTCTATTTTGATCATCCACTGCACCTGACGTTTCATGGGACTTGGAGTATCTTAAAGAACTGTCTTTCAACCATCTTCTTTCATTTAGTGATAGGCTATGCAGAAACTCAGTTGACTGTGTTACTTGTGGCCGCTTAGTTTTGATAGCAATCAAGGGTAAGGGTTTAGAACTATGGCTTATGTCATGTGGTGTTTGCCCAACATTTTTCCCCTGTGGTTCATTTTTGTTCTGACAAACTATGACACTTCTTTTCTGGGAACTGCTTTCATCTTCCTCTTGGAACAGTATTTTCTTAACAGGACATGCAGGCAAAGGAACTTGAGGACTTCTAGAAACAATGTTAGTAAGGAAGGAAATTCCAAGACTGTACCCCACTTCTTGCACACCGGCAAGGCTGCTTTTCTCAACAAACAAAGATGATGAATAAATGTAGTTTAATACATTGTCAAAAGTATCTGGTTCACAGAAGTCAAGCTGAAACACTGATTGAGACTCATTTTCTTTTGTAGTGAACAAAGTCTGAAAGTATTCACTGCTGGCAGCCAGAACATTTTTGTGAGCTCGAAATTTTTGGTCTCCTACTATTAGGACAACATCACAGAGTTGTCCTTTTAATCGTTCTTCATTTAAAGCACTTAGGAGAGAAATAGCATGTGCTGGATTTATATAATGCAAGAGTCCTTCCATGATTTAAGTTTACCTGAAAGACAAGAAAAGTCAGAAACACAGCATAATTCAGGTAAATTTTTTAAAAAAGAAAAAGATGAAAACCTGCTTCAACCTTTTCCAGTACAGGTTTTTCTTTTCCAACAGCAGGCTGAAAAGCCAATATTTTATTAATAAATTGTTTGGTTTTAGAGATAGGCATACCACTTTCCATCTAATATATTGTGGGAGCTAAATAAGTGTTAAATAGTAACATATAGTAAGAAACTACTATGAAGATTTGCAACAGGTCCAGCCCAGTGCACAATCAAGAAAACAACCAGCTCTGATTCTATGCATATGACAGCTAATATACCTCTAAATAGTCACCCACCTATGATTACTATGTACCTAAGTAAATTGACACCTAAAAATGTGTTTGCCTCTTCCCCACTTTTCTGCAGAGCATAACAAAAATAAAAGCCCAAACTTGAAAGCAAACTGCATCTAGATGTTTAAAGTCAGGTTTTGAAATAATGTTAATTTCTAAATAAGGTTAAGGCTGCAATCCTAAATACACTTATTAAGGAGTAAGCCCTTTCAACACAGTGAGACTTGTTTCTAAGTAAATATGCATTAGCCATGCTGAACACATGTGCAGACTGGGTTGGATCCAGACTCTGTTAGTTGCATGTGGTTCTCATTGGAATCTATGTGAAAAGTTAATCACTACTTAAGTCCCATTGATTTCAAAGGGACCAAGTGCAACTAACTTATTCAGGATCCAACCCAATATGTTTGGAAAATAAGAGCTTTTGCATCTTAAATGTATATCCTAAGGCAGGGTTGGGCAACCGTTTTGCCCCACCCCACTCAGAGGGCCGTGGTAATGCGAGATAGGCCGCACTGCCCACATGTGTAGACAGATGCACACATGCACGCACAGCCTATTCCTGGCTCTCCTCTCAGTCACATGCACACACTTTCCCTTCCCGTTTATCTCAGCATGCAGAGTTTGGGAGGTTTAAGCCTCCCCTCCCTGGGAGCAGAGGTCACTTTGCCCCTCTGCCCTCTATCAATCAGCTAGGGCAGGAGGAGACTTAAATGGAGAAGACTACACATTGGGATGACTCTCTCTGTACACTATCTTTGTCATTTTAGGGCGCAATCCTATGGGGATAGGTGGCCACCTCCGAACTTGGAGGCGACTGCCTATCCAATGCAGGGCAGGAGAAGCGTGGAGGGGATCATCCCCTCTGCACTTCAGCTGTCCTGCATGTGCGGCTAGACAGCCGATTTCAGCTGTCTAGCCGCAGAAAGGTGGAGTGGGGGAAGCAGCTGCCGGACAACACTCCATTCTGGAGCAACTCTAATTGTTCCAGGAGTGTTCCAGGACAACACTGGCATTTCTACCTTCCCAGGCCCAGAACACCCCTTTTCACCACTCCACACTCCTCTTCCAAGTGCGGGGCCATTACAAGCTGCCTACGAGGCAGCGCAGGCGGGGAGGAAGGTCAGTTCCTGGAAACCGACGCATCCTATGGCCATCTAGCCGCTGACTAGCAACCATAGGATTGCTCCTTGCATCGCACTCCCACCAGACAGCTGTTTGGCAGGCTGTCAGGTCCACAATTGTGCTGGGGATGAATCAGTACATCACGATGGATTTCCTTACATGCTGCCTTTCTCAGTTAAATCATGGTGTGTGTGTGTGTGTGTGTGTGTGTGTGTGTGTGAGAGAAGTGAGGGTGGGTGGGTGGGTGGCAGCACGGGCACCTGCAGCAAGCCTCATGGAAGAAGTCGAATGGCTGCAAACAGCACACTGGTTGTCCATATATGTATTAAGGCTAGTATTGATAATTTCCTTTTTATTGGCAGGTGCTTGAGCATTTATCATGCTGGTTACATGCAAAGCTCTCTAAACAGCTGTAAAATATAGATATGGCAGGCCATTGCCTATATATAATTGTATGTATAATTGTCAAACTATACTTTTGTTCTAGACCTAGAGAGAAAAGCTAATATGACTTATCAAAATCTGTTACTATCAATGAATAATCTGTAAAATAGTGGATTGATTGTTAGAATCCATCTGCCCCTCTGTGGCTGGTCACATAAAACATTTAGGCTGCAATCCTATACACCTATACTGGTGCAAGTCCCAGTGAATTCAGCAGGAAATTGCCTCCAAGAGAAGATGTATACTATATTAATCCTATACATTGTATAGAATTGGGTGTTAAGCCAAGGTTGACTCAAGTGTACATAAAATAAATAAACCTGAAGAGTTCAAAGCTTATGTATTGATTAGGCTTGTCAGTATTTCAGAGAAGAAGTGAAAGAAAGCTTTAAGAAGATTTCTTCTTTCTATAAATTCTTCATTTCATTATTTGTATAGTTCAGTCGACCTTATCCAGCACTCAGGGCTATCTGGGCAGTTCCCAGCACTAAACCTTTTGGAGAGAGGGGGTAGCATCATCTGTTCAGAATGCTGGATCAGCAATTGTGTGTGCAGTACCAAGTGCTGCTGCAAACATGACAGCACCAATCATATGTTTGATCCTGTCTCCAACCCCTTCTTTGCTGCGAGGTTCAGAAATTGGACTTGGTATCAAAGGTGTCAGAACTACTAATCTAGAGGAATTGGCACTGGCAGACTGTGTGTGTGTGTGTGTGTGTGACTGAGAGAGAGAGAGGGAGTTTGTGTGCATGTGTGAGAACGGACATTCCTCAACAAGCTACTTCCTGAACATGCTTATCTTGATTTTGGACCCAACATATGCATTCATAATTGATTATTTATTGCCCTTCTAGTTTTGCCCAAGATTGCAGTGCTGATTTATGCAGCTTCTCTTACTGTATATGCAGACCATATTGATTTGCACTACATGATCAGCATGTAATTGTGTTGTGCAACTACGCTGTACTCTTAACCCTGTTTTGGATGTAATGCTAAGCTATAAGGAAATTGGAAGCATCTACTTCCTGTTTTAAACTAATTAGAGTTCCTCCCAGTTCAGATGTAATGGGGAACTCTGGTTGATTTAACACAGGAACTGGGTGCTTCCCATCCCTTTCTTGTGACCTTGGAAGAGGAGGAGATGTGAGGGGGGATTAAATGAGCCCAAAGCTCAACTATGGTTTAGTGTTACATCCAAAACAGGCTTAAGTCTTTTGCCAACTGATTTTACTCTTATAGAATGAAATTTCTCAACAAGTCTAATCTTAAACAAATATAATTAAAAATAAATAAAACCTACCATGAAATCTTCCTTCTTTTTGAATGCACTTCAAAATGACAGAAATCTTAAGATTCAGGATTGCATTTGCTCCTTAATTTTTGATTACCTTGAAGTCTGTATCTCAGATAGCCTGTGGGGGAGCGGAGGGGAGAAAACAGTGTACGTTAAGAACAAAATCGATGTATAAGTATTTCCTGACTTGCAGTAATTCACAGTGCATATTTCTGTCTCAGACTTCAGAATGACCCAGTTCACACATCACGGTAAGTGTAGTTGTGCACGCTGTCCAACTGCTTCCACTGGAAGGGGTAGTGGCTAAACAAACCACAGACCTTTGGCCCATCATTTGTTTAGTGTGATGTGTGAATCTGGGCCTCTAGCTTGTCTCTCCCCCGAAATAACCTATGGTTTGTTGTTGGGTTATTTATCTGGGTTAAAAATAGATTTGCATGTCATACTAAACCAGGGATCCCCAACTTTTCTGAGTCAGTGGGCACATTTGGAATTTTGAATGTGTGTTGTGAGTGCTCTCACAAAATGGCTGCCAGAGTATGCATGGCCAGTCACAAAACACCAATTTTCCCAAAGAGAAACTAGTGAGGCTGGAAGAAAGGTAATGTGCCCAAGAACCTAAGTATAAGGCAGAGATGTGGTCTGAGAACACAAAACCACTCTTCTGAATCCACAGTTTTCTGCTCTAACACCCATTTCACAGAAAGCAAACTAATGAAGCTCAGAGACAAGTAATGTGGCCAAGAAACTGAGTACAAGGCAGAAGTGGAGTCTGAACTCCAAATGCCAAATCACACTGGCAAAATACCCTTTTCACAGAAGGCAACCTGGTGATGCTCAGAGAAACACATACCACAACAAAGCAAGCAAACCAACCAACCAAGAAACACCCCAAAAACAAAAACCTGGCGAAATACATGAACAGCACAGGCAAAATATCCCCCCTCATTCCCTGCTCCCCTCTAGTCTTGGAAGATGCTGTGCCTCCCCCCCTAGCCCTCCAGGAGGCTCCCATCACCTTCAACTTACCTTTTTCTTTCTTCTGGGTGGCTGGGCACACTTGGGCCCAGAGGCACTCCTGGAAATAAAGATGGTGCTTCAGGCCAAAATATTGCTTTGCATCACTTCAGCTTCCTAGTTTTTGGTTTTTTTTTTTTAACTCTTAAGGGCAGGGAGCCTGGAGGGCACCATGGGAGATGTCTGGGCCCCACATTGAGGACCCCAGAGCTAAACAAACCACAGACCAAAGGTCCATGGTTTGTTTAGCCTCTCCTGCTTGCAGCAGAAGTGATCAGACAGCATTTATGAGCACATTGTGAACCCTCCCATTATATCTGCTCCTTGAATGTGTGATAGCAGTCACACTAAAAGCAGATTATGTCTGCTTTTACTGAAAACTTCTTCATTTAACATGTGACTCACATATTACCACAGCTTCACTGGCTACTGGTCTGTTTTAGGGTACAAGTCAAAGTAGTGATTATTTATTTACAACATTTGTATACTGCTCCACATCGAAACAGATTCTGGAGTAGCAAACAAGAGATAAGATGAACAAAAGATAGAAAGAAGAAATATATTAAAATTATTTTTTAAAAAACAGAGTGCCCATAAAACCGAGGCTGGTTAATCAAGGAAGGCTTCCTGGAAAAGAGATATTTCCAGGAAGCATAGAAAACAACTCAGTGTTGGCACCTGCCTGACCTCCAGAGGCAGGGAGTTCCACACTGAAGGCTCTTCTCTGGGTAGACTCCAGTTGGGCCATAGGTCCATGTGGAACCACCAGGAGCATGCCCTCTGATGACCTCAATGACTGGGCAGGTTGGTAAGGGAGAAAGTGCTCTCTCAAGTATCCCAGTCCCAAGTTCTTTAGGGCTTTGTACACTAGTACCAAAATCTTAAACCTGTCCCAGTAGCGAATAGGCAGCCAGTGCAGTTCCCTCAGCAAAGGAGTTGCATACTGAAAAGGGGCAGCTCCTGACAACAGCCAAGATGCTACGTTCTGCACTGGCTCCAGCTTCCGGAGCAGCCTTAAGGGCAGCCCCACATAGAGCACATTGCAGTAATCCAGTCTTGAGGTTACTAGCACCTGCACCACTGTGGCCAAGCTATCCCTGTCCAGGAGATGCTGTAGCTGGTGAACCAGCTGAAGCTGGTAAAAAGCACTCCAAGCCACCATGGCCACTTGGGCCTCCAGCAACAGTGATGGATCTAGGTGTACCCCCAGACTACAAACCTGATCTTTCAGAGGGAGTGCAACCTCATCCAGAACCAGGATTGATCCCAGACCTGGGAGCCACTCACCCACAGGGCTTCCATCTTGCCAGGATTCAGTTTCAGTTTACTGGCCTTCATCCTGCCCATTGCTGTGTCTAGGCACTGATCCAGGACTTGTACAGCCTCGCCTGATTCAGATGTCACAGGGAGATAGAGCTGTGTGTCACCAGCATACTGATGGCACTTGGCTCCAAGACCCCTAATGACCACTCCCAGTGGCTTCGTATAGTTGTTAAACAACATTAAGGACATAATGGTACCCTGCGGAACCTCACAGCTCAGTTGCCAAGGGGCCGAGGAATGGTCACCCAATGTTACTTTCTGAAATCGATCCCACAGGTAAGACTGGAACCACTGTAACATAGTGCCTCCAATGCCCATCCCACGGAGTCAATCCAGGAGGATACCATAGTTGATGGTATCAAAATCCAGTTAGAGACTGAAGCCCTACATAAAGCCCTTATATAGCCCTCCATAACTTGGGACCAGGCTACCTGAAGCACCACATGGTCCCATTTGAGCCTGCCCAGGTTTTAAGCTCCTAGGAAAGGCCCCCCTCTCTCCCCCACCACCATCGGAGACACATCTGGAGGGAATGTGAGAAGGCCTTCTCAGTGGCTGCTCCCAGGCTCTGGAAGTCCCTGGCAAGGAAGGCCAGGCTAGCTCCATCTTTGATGTCCTTCCAGCAGTAGGCAAATATGTTCTTATTCAGACAAGCTTTTGCCCTTTATGCTGACATCAGTTTGCTGAAATAGGTTTTAACTGGCGGGTGCCTTGAGCACCATTTGTGGGGGAAAGGCAAGAGATAAATTTAATTAAGAAATAATAAGAAATCAGGAAGTTGTAGCTGCCCATTTGTGAACATTCAGAATCTGGATTCTGTAGTAATATGACATTATCTTAAAAGTGGAAGGTCACTTCCAGCTGTTGTCCCTGGTGTTCCAGCTGGCTAGATATATGACTCCCCCCAACCCCACTAACCTGACCCCTACACTACTGAAAGAAACAGCCAATGAATGCTCAGGCAAGTTGACTGCATAACACCTTACCATTTCCGCTGCTCTGCCAAAGTCAGCTTTCATCTTGTGCCCTGGTGCTTCCCATCTAACCTCAGGGTTAAACTAAACATATATACTCGTACAAACATTTTTGAAAGAAAATGTTCTTTTAAAAGCATCCATAGCAGGAGGCTTAATCCTTTCCCTGCCAGTGGTTTTCCTACTCAAAATTCCTCCTCCCTGCTCACGATTTGATGAATTCACCCAGGAACGGAGTTTGGAGAGGAAATGCAGAGGAGGAGCAAGAACAGATCCCTCAGAGACCCCAATAGAAAACAACAGACCCCTGTGGAAACACTAAGGTTTTTTCCCCCACCACAAATTCCTTATTCTCACCTTTAACGGCCTTGATGGCTTTGCCCACATTACGTCTCCATCTTCATATCCTGATATATCACAGCCCTTGACCTTCACTCAGCTGCCATTCTCCAAGCTATTTGAAGGTCTTCTGCTCATGTAGATAACAGCTCTTTCTCCCTCGCTGTCCCCTTATGCCAGGAACTCTCTCCCAGAACACCTACAATGAAGCTACCTAGAATCATAAAATAGTACGGTTGGAAGGGACCTATAGGACCATCAAGTCCAACTACCTGCTCAATGCGGGAATCCAAGTCAAGGCATCTCTGACAGATGGCTGTCCAGCTTCATCTTGAATGCCTCCAGTGTGGGAGAGCACACCACTTCCCTAGGTCATTGGTTCCACTGTCGTATTGCTCTAAAAGTGAGGAAGCCTTTCCTGATGTTCAGCCAGAATCTGGCTTCCTGTAACTTGAGCCCATTATTCCATGTCCTGCACTCTGGGATGATCAAGAAGAGATCCTGGCCTTCCTCCCTGTGGCAACCTTTCAAGTACTTGAAGAGTGCTATTATATCTCCCCTCAGTCTTCTCTTCTCAAGGCTAAACATGCCCCGTTCTTTCAGTCTCTCCTTATAGGGCTTTGTTTCCAGTCCCCTGATCATCTTTGTTGCCCTCCTCTGAACCCTTTCCAGTTTGTCTGCAACCTTCTTAAAGCGTGGTGCCCAGAACTAGGCACAGTACTCCAGATGAGGCCTAACCAGTGCTGAGTAGAGAGGAACTAGTACTTCACGGGATGTGGAACCTATACTTCTATTACTGCAGCCCAAAAGAGCATTTGCCTTTTTTGCAGCCACATCACATTGTTGGCTCATATTCAGCTTGTGATCGACAACAATTCCAAGATCCTTCTCGCTTGTAGTATTGTTGAGCCACGTATCCCCCATGTTGTAACTGTGCATTTGGTTTCTTTTTCCTAGGTGCAGAACTTGGCATTTATCCCTATTAAATTTAATTCTGTTTTCAGCCCAGCATTCCAGCCTATCAAGATCACTTCTAATGTTATTTCTGTCCTCCAGGGTATTAGCTATCTCACCCAATTTTGTGTCATCTGCAAATCTGGTAAGCATTCCCTGCACCTCCTCATCCAAGTCATTAATAAAGATATTGAAGAGCACTGGGCCCAAGACTGAGCCATGCAGTAGCCTGCTCATTACCTCTCCGCAGTTTGAAAAGATATAATTGATAAGCACTGTTTGAGTCCGATTCTGTAGCCAACTGTGGATCCACTTGATAGTTGTTTCACCTCTCTCTCTTCCTTCAAACTCTCCTTTTCCATGTGGCCCACTCTCTGGCTTACCCCATAGTCCCCACCCTCTAATGAACCTAAGCCTAAGTATATATAACAACTGAACACTTATTCTCCATCAACCCACCCACTTACCTACGCCTCCTTCCCTCCCTGATGTTAAACTTTAGATCCTAAACCCCTCAGGGCTTCTTTTGTTTGTTACTTTGTTCATATAAATAACAGCACAGTACCTTATGTAATTCTTCAGACTATTTGGACATAACAGAAGCAGATGAGATTAAGAAGAGGTGGAAAGAATACACAGAAGAACTATACAGGAAAGATCTGAATGTCCCTGATAGCCATGATAGTGCGGTCCTGAACTTGAGCCGGACATCCTAGAGAGTGAAGTCAAGTCGGCCTTAAGAAGCATTAGTAACAACAAAGCTAGCACAGATGACAGTATTCCAGCTGAGCTATTTAAAATCCTAAAAGTTGATGCTGTTCAAGTGCTGCATTCAATATGCCAACAAATTTGGAACACTCAACAGTGGCCACAAGACTGGAAAAGGTCAGTTTACATTCCAATTCCAAAGAAGGGCAATGCCAAAGAGTGCTCAAACTACCGCACAATTGTGCTCATTTCCCATGCCAGCAAGGTGATGCTCAAAATCCTACAAGCTAGGCTTCAGCAGTATGCGAACCGAGAACGACCGGAAGTACAAGCTGGGTTTCAAAGAGGCAGAGGAACTAGAGATCAAATCGCCAACGTTCACTGGATCATGGAGAAAGCAAGAGAATTCCAGAAAAACGTCTATTTCTGCTTCATTGACTACGCTAAAGCCTTTGATTGTGTGGATCACAACAAACTCTGGCAAATTCTTAAAGTGATGGGAATACCAGACCACCTTACCTGTCTCCTGAGAAACCTGTATGAGGGTCAAGAAGCAACAGTAAGAACCGGACATGGAACAACCGATTGGTTCAAAATTGGGAAAGGAGTACGACAAGGCTGCATATTGTCACCCTGCTTATTTAACTTATATGCAGAGTACATCATGAGAAACGCCGGGTTGGATGAATCACGGGTCGGAATTAAGATTGCCGGGAGAATTATCAACAACCTCTGATATGCAGATGATACCACCCTAATGGCAGAAAGTGAAGAGGATCTAAAGAGCCTCTTGTTGAGGGTGAAAGCGGAGAGTGCAAAAGCTGGTTTGAAACTCAACATTAAAAAAACGAAGATCATGGCATCTGGCCCCATCACTTCCTGGCGTATAGAAGGGGAAGAAATGGAAGCTGTGACAGATTTTACTTTCTTGGGCTCCAAGATCACCGCAGACGGTGACTGTAGCCATGAAATTAAAAGACGCTTGCTCCTGGGGAGGAAAGCTATGGCAAACCTAGACAGCATAGTAAGAAGGAGAGACATCACCTTGCCAACAAAGGTCCGTCTAATCAAAGCTATGGTTTTCCCAGTAGTAATGTATGGCTGTGAGAGCTGGACTATAAGGAAGGCTGAGCACCGAAGAATTGATGCTTTCGAACTGTGGTGCTGGAGAAGACTCTTACGAGTCCCCTGGACTGCAAGGAGGTCCAATCAGTCAATCCTAAAGGAAATCAACCCTGAGTGCTCATTGGAAGGACAGATACTGAAGCTGAAATATTTTGGCCACCTAATGCGAAGAGAAAACTCTCTGGAAAAGACCCTGATGCTGGGAAAGACTGAAGGCAAAAGGAGAAGGGGACGGCAGAGGATGAGATGGCTAGATAGCATCACCGATGCAATGAATATGGACTTGAGCACGCTCCGGGAGACAGCGAAGGCCTGGCGTGCTATGGTCCATGGGGTCACGAAGAGTCGGACACGACTGAACGACAACAACAACAACAACTTCTGCCTATTGATATTAATGTCTGGTGGAGAAAATGTAATACACTATATACTTCTGCCAGGATGCAAAGAAGCATACTATTTCTTGTGCACAATTAAGGGGGCTTTGTGCTTCTTTTATGCAGCCCATTTTGCCCTTTGGTCAAGACAGTTTTAAAAATGAAGCAAGTTTCAAAGATGTGGCATGCAAAGTATGGCAGGAGGGCCAGCTCACAAACTGGGGGAAACGAACAGATCCTATTCCACAAAATACTTTCACTAACATGATCAAGCCTCCAGTCCTATGGTCCCTGGAAGGCTGTAACTGCCTACCCTTGCAGAAATCTAGCAGGGGACCAGAACAAGCTGGCAGGGCCAAACATTAAAGCACATGTGCAAATATTCCTGGCAGCAGAGATCTGAATGCAGGCATAACTCTCTCTTCCCAGCCCTGGTTGACTGAATCTCTGACACTGCGAGGGGCTGCCCTTTGCTGCTGAAAGCATTGGGGGAGGGATTGAAACTGGGCTCAGAGAACATGCTACCTCCAAGCTCAATTCTCTTTCCTTTCACCCATGAATTTTCAGAAGACCTAGCCTGCCCTATGTAAAAGCAATCATACAGTTTTGGGGAACTGCTACCTTTTGAATACCAATGACTGATTAGCCTCTGCCATTTATTTCAGTTTTTGTCACTTTTTAGCAAGTAATAAAGCGAGTTCTGCTTGATTCTGTGAGGCTTCTAAGTAAACATTTACAGGCTGAAGAAACAAACATGCAAAGTGTTTTACACTTGGGTACAATTGCACTTAACTTCAATCCATGCTAGTCCACTCAGCAATACTGACACCAAATCAAGACAATCAGGCCAACCAGGACTAACCTGAGGCATGGCTAATCAAGGATCAGCCATGGAATCTGCAAGATCAACCCCAGAACTATTTTCGGTACTAGGGTCCAACCCTGGCATACACAAAAAGTGCTACTACAAAGTGAAGTGGACCTGGCCATGCACACACTGCTTCTGAGCCCCCTCCTGCGTAACTAGGACCAGCCCATCTATATATAGATTTAGAGCAGGTTTTTATATGTCAGTAGGTGAAGGTTGCATTCTTGAGCCCCCACAAGAAGTATAATGACCAACCAGGAAAGTTGCACATCAACAACCCCTTTCCTTCTGCAGAGAACAAATCCTCCCCCACGCGCTCCTTGCCCAGAATGACATCATAACGCTCAACAGCCCACCACACCCTTTTTCCTGCGCACGCTCAGAGCCCGGTCACACTCCACCCAGAGATTATTCCCGAATACAGCGCGTGTGTGTTAACTCTGTCTGTGTGGGCAACGCACAGGCGCAGCACGGAAAAGCAACCACGAGCTAGGAGTGGGCAACGGACATGCGCATTATGCAACCAATGAAACAGCGGCATGCGTATTCCACGATGTGAGCGCAGCTACAGGGGTCGACACATGCGCCGTGAAGGGGTGGGAACCAGTTTTATAAGCGGCGCAGGCGCACACGGGAGCTTGAGACCGCAGCCCTAGTCAGTGAGAGAGAAAAAATATACCTCAGAGTTACGTCAGGAAAAGACGCCTTTGTGCACGGGGAAAACCCGCGCCTTTGTCCAGGAGAATACGCGCCTTATACGAGCAGTAACGGGGGCCCGTTACTTACCTTTTCCGCCGCTGGACGGGCACCCCCTTTCCTTCCCCCCTCGGCCGTCTCCCTTTACGATTCACCCGCGCGCGCTGCCGCCACTGCCGTGATTCCATCCATCTTGAATTTGACGTCATCCCACACCAGGGATGAGGTCATCGCAGTGATCGCTCGTCACGTGCGAATCTTTCCGATTGGTCGGCGCCAGCCGAGCGGGGAGGAGGGGGAAGGAGAGCGGCGTTGGCGCCCGAGGCGGAGATACGGGGGCTGGGGGGTGTTTATAGTGAATGGCAGTTACTGGTGAGCTCCCCGCCCCCCTCCTCAGCGAGTTGCCCGAGCAAGGCGGTTTGGCCCGGCAAATCAGAATGGGACGCGGCGCTGGCTGTTGCTAAGGGCGGCGAGAACTAAAATAGGCCGCTGAGGCGGCGGCGCTCGGCTGAGAGGGGCCCCGCGGCCCGCTGGACCACGCAAGACGGACCCCCTTTCTGGAGGACGAGGAAGGGCGTCTCTTCCCGCTCCGCCTGTGGATCCCTGTTAGTCGCAGCAGCAACGGCAGCGCGATACACGCGCGCCCGTGTCCAAGAAAACAGCACGCAAAGCTCCCTGGCGAGCGCTCGCTGCCTGTGTGACCTCTGCCGAGGCGGGAGAACCCCGCTCTCGCCGGTAGGCTGCTGGCTGCAGCCCTCATTTCTTTGTAAGTCACGCTCATGCCTTGGCTAACGCCAGTTTTGGAAGCGGCAGGTCTTCTCATGCCCTGACCTGGAGTTAAAAAGTTTTGCTGAATAACGATGTTAAAAGCAGTTGGGGTTTGGTGCACGGCTGCCCTCCGAGACGGTTCACGTCTGTCGCCCTGCGACTCGCTCTCCTGTTGATGGAAAAGATCCGTTTTCTCGCCCTCCCTGTGCGAATGTATACATGAGGATTCTAATCTGTGTTAGCTACGTTCAGGGCATTTTCGCTTGTGAGGCCTTCTCATTTCCCATTATCTAATGCCTGCAGCTGTGTCTGATTTAAAAACGTACGCACAACTAGCACGTGAAAGGCACAAAGATGCTTTTAGCGCCATGTGTGAAAATCCATTCTGTTTGCACTTGTGAGAACTGAGGTACTCAGTGTAATTTAGGTTGCAATCCTATACACACTAACCTGGGAGTAAGTCCCATTGAACTCCATGGGATTTACTTCTCAGTAGATGTGTGGATCACACTATTAGTAAACTTGTGATTTAAATTTTTAACCACCCTTGGTAATATGTGATGGAAGTGATTTTGATGGGCACGTTATCTGTATACTTACCAATGCATTACAATAACTAGAGAGCCTTACATACTTTTTGGAATAGTGGGAAGGAAACATCAGTTTTACCCACTCTTATGCTAGGGTTTTGAGCTGCTGGGAACCATAGAGTGGCAAGGGACCCACAACTGACTGGAAACATACACAAAATGTGCTGAGGCCCACCATTTTTGCCTGGATTTGTACACATCTCAAGTGTGCGCATAACTGCAAGAATCAGCCAACACACAAAGCCGACCAGCTGCTCTCAAGTAAGCTGCAACACTTGCTGGAGCAGAGATTGGCTCTATTGGCTGAGGCGCAACACCATTCCTTTCCATTGTGGTGTTGGTTGGCAGGGGAGTGTGCCCATGGGCAGTCAGCGCAGTTCTGCCACCAGCAGGCTCCAAGTTCCACCTATCTGGACTGTGCTTCCTACAGCCACCTGGCCAGCCTCTTGTATTAACAGGCACAGAAGGGGCACCAGGAATGGGCTCTAAGCCTGCCTGCCCAACACTAGCATTTTATCCTGCTACTGTAGCGTCGCTCAAGCACAGGGCACACAACAGAATTCCCAACCCATTGTCACTACTTCTCCAATATTCAGTTTTGTTCTCATACTACCTTTATGATGGGTTTTCCAATGCTTGCATTTTTCATGTGCTACAATCTAGTGATATAACTCTTTCCAGTGGAATTGAATTTAAAAGTAGTACAAATTGTTTTGCAACATTTCCTCCCACTCCTTCTCTCCAATGATGGGATCTATACCTCTTCTCCTTGTGTCATTCCTTGCACCGATTTTAATGGGATACGCAGGTAGGAAACCCACATTTGTGTGTGTGTGTGTGGGGGGGGGCTATTTGTTATTCTGCACCTACACAGTTGTGCAGCAGTGAATAACCACTCACTTTACTTTCAAAACTCCATTCCTGCACAGCAGGAATCAACTGAATCTACAACTGCTTCAACATTCAATATCCATGTATAAAAATGTGAACCTTTAGATTCAGTACCTGGTGGCATCCCTTTGAGTAGCAATGACTTCAAGTAAGCATTTCCTGTAACTGTCTCTCACATCCGATCTGAAGAATTTTGTCCCATTCCTCCTTACAGAACTGCTTCAGCTCAGTGACATTTGAGAGCTTCCTTGCATGAACAGCTTGCTTCAGGTCCTGCCACAATGGGGTTTAGGTCCGGACTTCTGCTGGGCCTTTCTAAAACATGGACTTTCTTCTTCCACAGTCATCCTTTTGTAGGTCTGCTTGTATGTTTAGGATCATTGTCTTGTTGCATGGCCCACTTTTGGTTCAGCTTCAGCTCATAGACAGATGCCCTGACTTTCTTCTCTAGAATCTTCTGATATGCTGCAGAAATCATGGTTGTGTTGATGGCAAGCCATCGAGGTCCTGAGGCAGTAAAGCAGGCCCAAACCATCACATTCCCACCACTATGCTTGCTGGTTGGGCTGAGGTTCTTCTATTCAAACTCAGTGTTTGTTTTTCGCCAAACATAATGTTTCTCATTAAGGCCAAAAAGTTCTACCTTTGACTAATCTATCCAGATAATATTGTTCCAGAAGTTTTGGGGATCATCTGTGTGATATTTAGCAAACCAGACAGGCAGCAATGTTCTTTTTAGAGAGCAGTGTTTCCTCCTTGCTATTCTCCATGAATACCATTCTTGTTCAGACATTTTCTGATCATTGAGTGATGAGCACTCACATTACCCAAGGCAAGAGTGGTCTGCAGATCCTTGGATGTTACTCTCGGGTTCTTTTTGACTTCCTGGATGATGCATTGGTTTGTCCTTGGAGAGATTTTGGTAGGGCAACTGCTCCTGGGTAGAACAACTGTGGTCTTGAACCTTCTCCGTTTGTAGATTATCTGTCTGACAGTGGATTGGTGGAGCTCCAGATCCTTAGAAATGGTTTTGTAACTCTTTCTAGGCAGATAAGCAGCAATAACTGCTTTTCTGAAGTCTTCAGAGACGTTTTTTGATTTGTGGCATGATGTGCTTCCACACAGCTGTACGGTGAAAACCAAGCTCATAAAGGTTCTGATCCTTTTATAGAGTGGGCCTCCCAAACTCACTCCTGAAGGTCTGCCTAATTACTTAAACAATTGATTCTAATTATTCCCTTTAATTGAGCTGATGCAACCAGGAGTTCATTTACTTTTACACATACCCTGACTCATTGTTTGCCTAATTTATATATCGTTTTATTTCACAAGATATGGAATTGGTTAATATAAACCCTATGGTATATTTAGAAAAGGATTGGTTTTGATTCATGAAGGCTAGCATGGTAAAACTGGAATTTCTGTAATTATCATTAGGGTTCACAAACTTTTTCTCACCACTGTATACTGCCAATATATATCTACAATATACTGCAGATTTCACTAGACAAGCTGCCTAGTGGGTGACTTTTGGTAAACAGGACTGGTGCTGTAGTAGGAACTAAATGCTATATTAAGGCACCCAATGCTGATGTTTATCAGATCCCAGAAAAGATGTTGGTTAGTAGAGATAGCAGTGCATCGGCCATGGAATTTAGAATCTGCTAAGGAGTGTGTGGCAACTTACTTGCTGAATCAACTAGGCCTGAAAATGGAAGGCACTAGACTTTCAGGCCCATACTCGGCTTTTGCTGGTGATGCAGGCTGTGCTTGCTATTCTGCAATGAGTAAGGGAGCTGCTTTGATGGGCCTTGAAACCTAGCATGTGAATAGAGCCACTGCAGGTGCAGATCTTGGTGGTAGTAGGAAATACATTCAAAGCAGAGAGCCTTCAAGGCTTTCTCATGTAATCTTCCAATATTTTCCTTTGTCTACAATAAATTTATTGTATTTATTATATTATATAATAGTAATACATTGAGTATTTCAGATTATGGATACAATCCCAAGATTATGTGGGATTATATAATCCTAATTTATGCCTAAATTCTATTAAAATCAAAAGGAACCTAAGTATACAGAGCCCCAGTCAATGGAATTGCCTCACAGTCTGAAAATGCTTACTAAGAAGTAACTCCACTTAATCAATAGGACTTACTATTGAGTAAACATGTTTAGATCCAGGTAAGTTCCTTTCGTTTGTGCCTATTGTTTATTATACACTATTCCATTTTGATCAACATTAGATTTTTGCTTATTCCAGAGCTACCGATTCTAAAATTTCAAAACAAGGACCATAGGATTGCTCTCTCCGTTGTTTTACTTCATTAGTGTAGAAATTGTATTTAGCTGCTAGGTGTTGTAAACAAGACTTTAGAGATCAGGTTTGTTGCTAAGAGTTGAAGTACGGGAGCTTCATTTTTCTTGAATCTAGAGTATAAATAGTTTATATATATAAAATTTGGAAAGCTCTAAAGAAAAAATTGTATTATTTTTTTTTAAGCTTGCATGTATGTTCAGAAGCCTGAAACACTTCCCTGTCACTGGGGAGCCATATCATGGAAAAGGTTTTATTTAGCCTTCTCTGCTCTTGGAAAGTTAGTACAACAGAGAGAAAACTGAGCTACAGGTCAAATTCGACATGATGATTCATGGTTAGACAAATTCATGGAGGATAAGGCTATCAATGGCTACTAGTCCTTATGGCTATAAGCTACCTCCAGTATCGGAGTCGGTATACCTATGTATACCAGTTGCTGGGGGACATGGGCAGGAGTGTACTGTTGTACTCATGTCCTGCTTGTGGGTTTTCTGTGGGCAGCTGGTTGTCCACAGTGTGGACAGAATGCTGACTAGATGGACCTTGGTCTGATGCAGCAGGGCTCTTCCTATGTTCTTACGCTGTGGGAGAACTGTAGGCAGGATCTTCTATGGCTGGTTTGTTAAATCAAAGCAGTTACTCCTTCCCCTTCAGACTGGGGCCACAACTGGAAGGAAACAACTCTTTGGTAAATCAAATCACCAAAGCTCCTATTTGTCCTGCAGAGGATATAGCAGCTTTGAAGGGGTCATAATCAGCACCAGCCCAAGATATTTTAGGATCTTCCACCAGACCTGAGGATAGCAGGCGAGCTTAGGGGGCACAGGGCAAGCCATGTAGTATGCAAAGCTCCAACAGCTCACCACTTGACCACCCTGGCTGGTGCCTTCTCACTGCCAACTCGGATAAAAGCTGCAATGCAGCAGTGCTGCCAGTGTATGTCAGGTGAGTAGAGTGCCTGTTGGAGTGAGTGGCCTGAGCTGGCTGCCTCTCTGCTTGCTCACTTGGTCAGGGGTTCACTTGTTCAGGGGCTTTTCCCAACAGCACTGTCTATGGTGTGTTGAATAAAGTTGTCTCGGTTGGTCAGACAGACAGCCCAGACCAGCAACAAGCAAGCATTATTTATTATTTATTAAAAATATGTCTTGGCTGCCTTTCAGGTCAGAAGCGCTCCTAAGGTGGTGTTACCACCAGAACAATAATGTGCTGTGGGGCACGGGCTCAGTGGGAATGGCACCCCAGCATCTGCCATATGAGGTAGTTGCCTCACTCTGCTTCAGGGCAGGCTCTGTTTCGATCAGGATAGCAGTATGACGGGGGGGAGGATCCCACTTCCCCCAGTATTGCATTCTCAATCTGACACCCCCCCACACACACATACACACACTCCCAAATGATTTGATCTTAAGAACAAAAGCCTTGGGGATCCATGAACAGGATCTCCTGTGTTAGTTTGACCTTAAAAACATTTTCCCATACAGATTTCCATTCACAGGGAGATTTTTGCACTGTGTAGTATTTAAATATTCTCCCATTCACAGTGTAAAGAGGTGCATTCTTGGACAGGCTGTAGCACATAATATGTATTTATGTTTGACTCGGTCCTAACATCAGTGTTTAACCACTGATGTTGACAGGGTTTCTGATCAAATTCAAGCTTAGCTTTCATTGACTGCAAAACACAGTAATTCACGCCCTTCTGTTTTCCCATCTTTACAGAACTGGTTGGTTTATGTGACTACAACTTTGTTTTAATCAGCAGTATCAATGACTGAGCCAAATTAAATCATTATTTAGAAAAATTTAAAGAATGTCAGATACTGATATCCTGCAAGATCAACCACTAACAGTTGACAAACTGTAATTTATCCTTCTGGTTTTCAAAGGTGGTTTGCTCTTTGCAAGTAAAATTAATGAGTCACCCACATGTCTAAAATAAAATTATTCAAATACAGCTGTCAGTTGCTTATGCTGCCTTTGATGATTTAAACATATAAAGCAGAAATTGCTATTTATTAATTACAAGTGTAGACAAATATCAAAGCTACTAGTAAATAGGCTTTCCATGTATTTGATTCTAATTTGAAACATATATCTGCTTTTAATCATTATTTATGCAATATGTTTTACTTGCATGTAGGAGGCTCGAAAGAATAAACAAGTTAATAAGGTGCTCTGGGAGGCGTACAGGTTGAGGCTTGTTAAAGGCAGTGCTTTGAGTTAAATAGGCGTAAGAAGATTCAAAGAATATGTTTACTAGGGTGACTACTTATGCGATGCAAAAAGAAAAAAGGAAATGTATCACCAAAAGAGAAGATAAAAGCAGATGCAGATTTGCATAAAATTTGTATGTGCTAACTTATATGTATAGATGCACATTTAGAAATAATTACTATAATTTAAAAAGAAATATAATACATCTCACCATAGTGGGGAAGACTGTGACCAGGTGACCTGTGTGCCTGCCTGTTCAGTCTGCTGTCCAGGTACTAATGACTGATGGGCAACTTCAAGGCCCCTGCTCTCCTTTCTTATTATAGTTATTTATCTTTAAACTGGACTTTGACTGGCCAGCACATCAAGTCGAGGCTGCCTTTAAATAGAGGGCTGTCTTCTGTAAGGAAGAACACATCCTAAAGTTTACAAAAATTCATGTCTGATCACTGTATCAGACTGGAGTAGCCAAGATTAGATTTTGCACCCCTTAAGTTGTATTTCCGCTACTTTCCACTACACCCACATCTATATCCATCTTTGGATCTCGGAGCAATTATACCATCAATTATTACCCCATCTCTGAGCAATTATGCCACCAATAAAGACTGTTACCTTGGATATTTAGCCTGATATGAGTTGAGAAATAAGACACTCTTGATTAAAACAAGTCTTTAAACTTCATAAAATATGTGTAATAATAGACATTTTTAAAGGAACAAGGAGATATCTAGATAAATATTCTTAAGACTGTATCCTTTGTGTCCACACAACCAAACATTTTCTCAGATCAGCCTAAAGTACCTAGAGTTATGAGCCATGCATTAGGCATGTCAGATAGATATAACAGGTGTAAACATAGACAAGTTCTCTTCCAAAATTTACAGAATAATGCAACTGCATCCATCTTGACACTCATTTCCTTCATAAATAGAGAATCTTCTTGAAACTTCAGAGTCTATTTAGAGGTCACATGGCAGTACAAGTTAAACATACTAAAAACAGTAATTTGGGTAGCTAGAGTACAGATATCCATCTTCTTAGACATGAGAGAGGGGGCTTAGTCCTCATTCTAGTGGCTGGTTTATAGGAGGGGGGCACTGTGATGGGATGAGCTGACCCAAGCAGGGTACATAAAATAAGAGTGACCTTGTCATACTGTTTTTGGCTCAAGTGGAAATTCAGGCTAGGTCATCAGGGTTGAAGGAACTCAGGCCCTCCTGGGGTCCCAATCCAGCCCTCCGGGGTTCTCAGATGGCCACATCCCCTTACCTGGCCGAGTCCCCACCTCCCCAATCATTTGGTGGTTTCCCAGCTTTTGTGCAGTTTTCCCCCTCCTTCCTAAAAGGCTGAAATGCCTCATCTGACAGTAAGAGCTTTAAACAGATATAAGCTGGTATTTCGGGAATCACTCCTTTTGCCTATGGCCCCACCCACCACTGGAATGGGCCCCCAAGAGCTTCTCCAAAATGGAATTTGGCCCTCTGGCTGAAAGAGATCCAACACCCCTGATCTAGAGTATGCACATTTCAGAGCATTATTTTCTTTAAACATTTTTTTAAAATTCTCCACAGTAATTATACTTGGAGGGTCACCTCTTCACTTTGCATAACAGAACAGCATGACTTATAGCAATATTCAGTTCTTTAACTGCTAAGAGAATTGAATGGGCAAACTCCTGCTCTTTCAATATAATCGTGTCTATTGTAGCTTATTGTATTATTCCATCCCACTGTGGATACTTCCAAATGGGCATTTGGGGTGGGTGTGTCAGGCATCTGAACCTGCAAGCCACACTGGAACTGTGTTGAGTCTCATGAGTTCCAAACTGGGTGATTAGCAGAATTAACAGAGATATGTTTGCCCAGGGACTGTTGCAAACAGAAAACAACACAAGCCCATACAACAAACAGAAAACAACACAAGCTTTCTCTGTCTTTTTAAACTGTCTTTTCAGTAAATCTCTTTCAACAGTAAAACACGCAACCTACAATGCAAGAAGCTGCTGTGTAGACATAGCCTAAAGGGTCTCATTCTCTTGATTTTGTTTTTTATGTTGACGTGCATAAAGAAATGAGACAGACCAAAGAAAGTAGAAGAAACTGTTGAGACAATGGAATTTAGGTGAGGGGATGGAAGGACAGGTTCTTCAGCTATGTTGTGTGTTATGAGATGGAACCTGAGATGTAAAATGCATAAAATGTAACCAATTTCAAAATCAAGACAAAAATATAAGTCAGCTCTATCAGTCATATGCAGGAAATAACAAATGGCTGAATGGGAAATGGTTTGAGGTAGCAAGGTCCCTGGTCTGGCAAATTATGAATTGCTGTTGAAAATATTTTCTGTTTTCCAAAATGACTGGCAAAACTATTCTGAGTTCCACACTGAACACCTCTCTTGACTTGTTTCCACAGCACTGAGAATGATTCACTATAGTAACTGCAGCAATTAAGAAATATCTCACAGTCATGCTGTAGGGATAGGAAAACACTTTGTAAAGGTGGCTGATAAGATTGCTTCTTTTATCTCTTGATTTTTGCAACACAGAATTTGAACATGCATCTAAAAGTGAGAATAGGAGTGGTCCCACTAGGAAAAATAAAACACTTGGCTGCTAAGAGATCTCCCCCTTTTTTTCTGTGAACATGATGAGGTAACAGTAAATAATAAATACATAATTAAAATGAAACTTGGAAGGCTAATAACATCAAACGAAGACTAAAAACATAATTTGTGCATAATGTTAGTTCTCCGCTTTTCCTATACCAGCGTTGTCCTGGGACATTCATGTCCTACAAGGTTTTTCTTGGCAATTGCTCTGTTAAAGGTTCCCATTGTGTATAGTCTCATATAGCGTACTTTTTAAAAACAAAAACAAAATCCTTATTTAAAGCCTTGCTTGGATGGTGTTTTTTCTTCCAGGGATTTTATTCAGGAAGGGATCAGGAGCATGTTTAAGGCATGAATGTTCTTCCCTTGCCCCTCCCATGCTCCCCTCATCTTGGGCAGGAGTTAATGGCCCACTGGAACACAGGATGTCCTGAGTTGGTTGTTCCCTTCTTGCTGTGGAAAGGCAGCAGGCAAGAACTGCATGACTGAGTGTGTGAGCCCAAAGCCCATTTCTGAAAATACCGTCCCAAGGGGAAAACCTTATCTGAATAGAATTTAGGGAATTATGGATAGCTACCATAGACAACACAAAAACATATAACAGTGGCAGAGCCAGCTTGCTCATTAAGGCTGCAGTCATAAGGAGTAAATTCCATTTAACATAGTGGAACTTAGCTCTGAGTAAACAGGCATAGGACTGTCTTGCAAGCTTAATGTGTCAGCACACAGGTATTTAGGATGAGATGTGTATACACACACACACACGCACTTCGTCATTAACCAGCGTTCTCAAAACAGCTACAGGCTATGGTTGGATCCAGACTTAGACATACTTAGAGTAGACCCATTGAAATCAATGGGGCAAGTTGGTGTAAATTGGTCTACTAGAAGCATAACTAAGTCTGCATAGATCCAGCCCTATATGTAAAGAATCTTGAGACTAAGTTTCAGTTCACAAACTCATGAAATTAGTTGACGTAAACTGGTTTCTCTCACAATATTAGAACTTGGGGTCACCTAATGAAAATGATTGGCAGGAGATTCAGGAAAAAATAAAACTTCATTTATGGGATTCACTGCTACAAGATGTGATTGCTTTGGGTTGAGATGGCTTTAAAATGGGATTAGACAAATGTATGGGGGCAGGGGGGAGTGGGTGTTTCTGTGTGTATTAGCCACAATAGCTAAAAGGAGCATCCAGGTTCAGAAGCAATATCCTCTGAACACTAGTTGCTGAGAGGTGGGCCAAGCAGCAAGGCGGGGGGGGGGGTTGTTGTTGTTGTTGTTGTTGTCTATTTACCCTGTTCCAGGCTTCACAGAAGCATGTGGCTGACCACTGTTCAAAACAGAATGGTGGACTAGATGGCGGACCCTTGATCTGATCTATCAAGGCTGTTCTTATGTTCTCCGCTGGCAGGACATCATGTCATGTAGGAACAAAACCACTTCAGTCCAAACTAACTGCTTAGCTCCTTGTCCTAAAAATGTAGTTACTTATTCATTTAGGGGTTGTTTGGGGCATTAAAAACATACCACTTCACTGTAAAAATCCACCAATATGTCAAATAAATACACTAAAACACAAATATATAAAGAAACAAGACTATTAGAAGCAACAAATCCAAGTCAGTTTAAAAGGAGCAGCAGTAAAAACAGTATATTAAATGGACCACACCTGAAAATGCCCACTGGAAAAGGTAAGTCTGTACTATCAATGGTGGAGGGCATGGAGCAGGACTTCAGTAGGTGATCTCAAGAGCTGGGCAGATTCACATGGGTGGAGGTGATTCTTGATACTTTGGTCTCAAGCCACATAAGGCTTTAAATTTCATAACACTTTGAGCTTGAATGCAGACTGGTAGCCAGTGTGGATGATGTAATATCAGTGACTTGTATTACTTGATCTACTCACTTCAGTTAGCCACCTGGCAACCATAAAACACATTGCAGTAATCTAACCTGGAAGTGACTAAAGCATGAATGACCATGGCCTGGTCTGACTTCTTAAGGCAAGGGTGAAGCTAGTACATCAGCTGAAGGTAGTCAAAGGCTTTCCTGGTTACTGCCACCACCTGGCCATCCAGGAACAGGGTTGGATCCAGGAACACCTTCAAGTGGTGAGCCTGGTTCTTAAGCAGGAGTGTCTAAAACAGACTTGACACCTACCCTAGGGCAGCCATGTGCTCTCTTTTGTGGAGGGAAGTCCTCTGTTTGAAGGGCTGCCAGAGGACTGTCCCCTTTTTTGAAGGTGTCCTCTATTTCAAGGGCTGTCCAGTCTAAATCCTGTTTAAAGATACAGAACCATTAGAAGGAGGAGCTGGACAGCAGACTGAGTAAGGCGCACAGGTCACCTGGTCACAGTCCACGCTATGGTGAGATGTTTTTTGTTGTTTATTCGTACAGTTGCTTCCGACTCTTCGTGACTTCATGGACCAGCCCACGCCAGAGCTTCCTGTTGGCCGTCACCACCCCCAGCTCCCCTAAGGTCGAGTCTGTCACCTCCAGAATATCATCCATCCATTTTGCCCTTGGTCGGCCCCTCTTCCTTTTGCCTTCCACTTTCCCTAGCATCAGCATCTTCTCCAGGGTATCCTGTCTTCTCATTATGTAGCCAGAGTACTTTGGTTTTGCCTTTAATATCCTTCCCTCAAGTGAGCAGTCTGGCTTGATTTCTTGGAGTATGGACTGGTTAGGGATGCACGAAATCACTTACCTGGTCTTGCAGCTTGCTTCTTGGTGGGGGGGAGGCGCTTCGCTGCTCCCCCCGAAGTTCAGGCCGGGGGGGGGGAGGCTTCCCGCCTCGCCCGGCCGAAATTCAGGCCGGGGAGAAGCGCCCCGTCTCCCCGGCCGCGAACTTCAAAAGAAAAAAAAACAAAAACGCCCCTGTGATAGGCTATGTAACGATTAACGTAGCCTATCACGGCTAGATCTGCAAAGTCAGCCGTGATAGGCTACGTTAATCGTCACGTAGCCTATTACGGGTGACTTGGGGGGAAAAAAAACGTGTACGCAAATGGCGGCCCCCATAGAGAGCCGCCATTCACGTTCCTTATTTGGTCCCTGTAGTCTATGTAAAGATTTACGTAGACTACGGCGAAAATAAGGGCAACGCTATTTGCATTGTCCTTATTTTCGCCGTAGTCTACGTAAATCTTTACGTAGACTACAGGGACCAAATAAGGAATGCAAATGGCGGATCCCTATGGGGGCCGCCATTAGGCGTACGCGCTTTTTTTTTTTTAAGTCACCCGTGATAGGCTACGTGACGATTAACGTAGCCTATCACGGCTGACTTTGCAAATCTAGCCGTGATAGGCTATGTTAATCTTTACGTAGCCTATCACAGAGGCGTTTTTTTTTTTTACTTTGCTTGTAATGGCGGCGGCAGCAGCCGGTCGAAAGACCGGCTGCCGCCCCTGCCCCTGACGAAGACCTGCCGAACCGCCGCTGGGACCCACCTCCGGGAGGGACATTCGTGAAAGGTAAGCCCCATTCGGGGGGGCGGGGGGGCGGAGAATTTCTCCCCGAACAACCTTCGGAGGACCAAATGCGTTGGCACTCGGCCCCCCGAAGTTTCGGGGAGAAATTCTCCCCCATCCCTAGGACTGGTTGGATCTTCTTGCAGTCCAAGGCACTCTCAGAATTTTTCTCCAGCACCACAGTTCAAAAGCATCTATCTTCCTTCGCTCAGCCTTCCTTATGGTCCAGCTCTCGCATCCATAGGATACTATGGGGAATACCATTGCTTTAACTATGCGGACCTTTGTTGTCAGTGTGATGTGTCTGCTCTTAACTATTTTATCAAGATTTGTCATTGCTCTCCTCCCAAGAAGTAAACGTCTTCTGATTTCCTGGCTACAGTCAGCGTCTGCAGTAATCTTTGTGCCTAGAAAGACAAAGTCTGTCACTGCCTCCACGTTTTCTCCCTCTATTTGCCAGTTATCAATCAAGCTGGTTGCCATAATCTTGGGTTTTTTTTGAGGTTTAACTGCAACCCAGCTTTTGCACTTTCTTCTTTCACCTTCGTCATGAGGTTCCTCAGCTCCTCCTCACTTTCAGCCATCAAAGTGGTATCATCTGCATATCTGAGATTGTTAATGTTTCGTCCAGCGATTTCATCGCTTCATCAAGCCCAGCAGGTCGCATGATGTGTTCTCAGTGCAGGTTGAATAGGTAGGGTGAGAGTGTACAACCCTGCCGTACTCCTTTCCCAATCTTAAACCAGTCTGTTGTTCCGTGGTCTGTTCTTACCGTTGCTACTTGGTCGTTATACAGATTCCTCAGGAGGCAGACAAGATGACTTGGTATCCCCATCCCACCAAGAACTTGCCACAATTTGTGATGATCCACACAGTCAAAGGCTTTAGAATAGTCAATAAAACAGAAATAGAGGTTTTTCTGAAACTCCCTGGCTTTTTCCATTATCCAGTGGATACTGGCAATTTGGTCTCTAGTTCCTCTGCCTTTTCTAAACCCAGCTTGTACGTCTGGCAATTCTTGTTCCATGAATTGCTGGAGTCTACCTTGCAAGATCTTGAGCATTACCTTACTGGCATGTGAAATAAGTGCCACTGTTCGATAGTTTGAACATTCTTTGGTGCTTCCCTTTTTTGGTATGGGGATATAAGTTGATTTTTTCCAATCTGTTGGCCATTCTTGTGTTTTCCAAATTTGCTGGCATATGGCATGCATCACCTTGACAGCATCATCTTGCAAAATTTTAAACAGTTCATCTGGGATACCATCTCCTAAAAAGGTAAAGGTGTCCCCAACTAGTCGTTATTAGCAATGCTTCTTAAGGCCCATTCAACCTCACTCTTCAGGATGTCTGGCTCTAGCTCACTGACCACACCGTCACATCTATCCCCAATATTCTTATCCTTCCTATACAGATCTTCTGCATATTCTTGCCACCTTTTCTTGATCTCTTCTGCTTCTGTTAGGTCCTTGCCATCTTTGTTTTTGATCATACCCATTTTTGCCTAGAATTTACCTCCGATGTTTCTAATTTTCTGGAAGAGGTCTCTTGTCCTTCCTATTCTATTATCTTCTTCCTCTTCCACACATTGCTTGTTTAAAAATAATTCCTTATCTCTTCTGGCTAACCTCTGGAATTTTGCATTTAATTGGGCATATCTCCCCCTATCACTGTTGCCTTTTGTTTTCCTTCTTTCTTGGGCTGCTTCCAGTGTCTCAGCAGACAGCCATCTTGCCTTCTTGGTTTTCTTTTTCTTTGGGACGTTTTTTGTTGCCGCCTCCTGAACAGTGTTGTGAACTTCTGTCCATAGTTCTTCCGGGACCCTATCTACTAAATCTAGTCCCTTAAATCTGTTCTTCACCTCCACTGCATATTCATGAGGAATATTAGTGAGCTCATATCTAACTGATCTGTGGGCCTTCCCTATTCTCTTTAGTCTGATTCTAAATTGTGCAATAAGAAGTTTGTGATCTCAACTACAATCAGCTCCAGGTCTTGTTTTTACTGACTGCATAGATGTCCGCCACCTTTGGCTACAAAGGATGTAGTCAATCTGATTTCGCTGTCAACCGTCTGGTGAAGTCCATGTATAAAGTCGTCTCTTAGGTTGTTGGAAGAGAGTGTTTGTTATGCACAGTGAGTTGTCTTGGCAAAATTCTATCAGCCTATGTCCTGCTTCATTTTGTTCTCCCAGACCATGCTTGCCTGTAATTCCAGGTGTCATTTGACTACCCACCTTAGCATTCCAGTCTCCTATAATGAAAATAACATCTTTGTTTGGCATACTATCCAGTAGGTGCTGCAGATCCTCATAGAACTGATCTACTGCTTCTTCAGCATCTGTGGTTGGGGCGTATATTTGGATCACTGTGATGTTAAATGGCATACCCTGAATTCAAATTGAGATCATTCTGTCATTTTTTGGATTGTATCCAAGCACTGCTTTAGCCACTTGATTATTAATTATGAAGGCTACTCCATTTCTTCTGTGGTCTTCTTGTCCACAGTAGTAGATCTGGTGGTCATTTGATGTGAAATGGCCCATTCCAGTCCATTTCAGTTCACTGACACCCAAAATGTCTATATTTAATCTTGACATCTCCCCAATAACCACATCCAATTTGCCCTGGCTCATAGATCTTACATTCCAGGTTCCTATGGTGTGTTGATCTTTAGAACATCAGATTCGTCATTCACCACCAGCACCATCAGCTGCTAGCTGCCCTTTCAGCTTTGAGCTAGCTGCGTCATCACATCTGGGGCTAGTTGAACTTATCCTCTGTTCCTCCCCAGTAGCATTTTGACCATCTTCTGACCTGGGAGTCCCATCTTCCGATGGTATACCAACATATCTCTGGTTGTACTGATCCATTTAGTTTTCATGGCAAGAATACTGGGGTGGGTTGCCGTTTCCTTCCCCAGGGATTGTATTTAGTCTGACCTCTCTGCCATGACCTTCCCGTCTTGGGTGTCCCTTCACAGTTTAGCTCATGACGTTATTGAGGTGCTCAAGCTCCAGCACCACGACAAGGTAACGATCTCCTTTGCTGAAGGGTGAGATGTACTATTGTTCTATTTAAATGATAATAATTTCTAAATTTGCACTGCACTATTTAAAATAGCATAGGCAAATTTGTCTCCTCTTTTGTCCTCTTTTTTGGTAATGCATGTCTCCTTTTTTGGCAGTTCAGAAGGGGCCACTCCAACCTTCTCCCAAATCACCGTGTTGGCACCAGCTGTTTTTCCTAGCTTAAGTCCCAGGACATATCATTATCAGGACATATTGTGCAGTCTGCACCACACCAAGCTGCGTAACCGAACTGGGCTTTACTGTGGCTTCTCCCCTTACCCTCGGGAGTTATTCTCAGCAGTTTTCCTGATGATGTCTGGGGAAACACTAAGAACTAATGTTCTTAGGTTCTAAGAAGAGCCATGCTGGATTAGACCAAAGGCTTACTTAGTTCAACATTTGGTTTGCACAATGGCCCATGGGAAGTTCACAAGATGGACATGAGTGCAATAGCGCCGTGCCACTTGTGTTCCCCAGCAACTGTCGTAGAGAGGCATCCTGCTCCTGTTACTGGAGGTAACATATAGCCATAATGACTAGTTGCCATTGATAGCCTTATCCTCCATGAACTGAGGTGAATATTACTCCTATTCTTACAATGACAGACTAGGCCATTTACTCACAAGTCGACCTGATCCTAGGTAGCTTGGAGCACTTTATTGGAGAGCATATCTGTGCTGTTTCCTCCACATTTTCATCTCTTGTCTCTTAGGGCTTCTTCCCACAGAGCTTTTATCCTGCTATTGAGATTGGTTACCCACGGAAGTTTACGGGTCCTTTAGATTATATCATTAACCTCCAGGGTGTCTCCCGCACTAAATGACCTTTATTCTATCTTTTTTTAAAGATCAGAGATAATGAGCTATGAAATTACAGTGTTTGAGTTCCCTCACGGAAAAGGAAAAGTACGTCACAGGAAGAGGAACTGGACCACAGCGCCATCTAGTGGCTATAGAATGAAACATGGAAGACTCAGATAAGGGGGTAAATGGGGGGAAGAAAGTGCATGTAAAGGGAGACCATGGGCCGATCTACATTGCGCCTGCCATCGCAATGAATTTGGTGTCCCGTCGGGTTAAACGCTCTCGCATTAAAACGTGATTATTCACACTCACCCATTCTCCCCATTGCAGTGCTTCATCGAATGCACAAGCTTGGTTCACGCTCAAGCACTGTGCTGTTTTCCTGCGCGCGCTTGTCTATTCTCGGATGCTAAGCGGGGTTGGCCCCAGTCAGTAGTTGGATGGGTGACCGCCTGGGAATCAGGCTTCCTGCACTGAGCAGGGGGTTGTTCTATCCCTTCAAATGAGACTAAGTTTTACCCCCTCCTATCCCCCACTCCGGATAGTTGTTTGTTTTTTTAAATTAAGGCGTTATCCTCACAGAATCGGGGCTTCTCCACGATGTTTTTTTTCCTAATTCAGGCATGATCTTCGAAGATTCAAAGTTATGAAACATCGCGGAGAAGCTTCGGTTCTGCAAGGATAACGCCTTAATTTTAAAAAAACCATCCGGAGCGGGGGATAGAAGGGGGTAAAACTTAGTCTCATTTGAGCCCATCCAACTACTGACCGGGGCCGACCCCGCTTAGCTTCGGAGATCAGACAAGCGCATGCACATCAAACCCTTTGCTTGTTGCTGAGGAAATGGGGGCTGCTAAGGAAGCTATGCAATCAGTAGCCGGAAGAAGACATGGGGCCGTTGAGAGCTGTGATTGGACGGGAGGGAAATACAAACACGTGATTATTCACACTCACCCATTCTCCCCGTTGCAGTGCTTCATCGAATGCACGAGCTTGGTTCAGACTCGAGCGCTGTGCTGTTTTCCTGCGCACGCTTGTCTGTTCTCGGATGCTAAGCGGGGTTGGCCCCAGTCAGTAGTTGGATGCGTGACAGGCGGGGGAGGGGACTACGACCAGATACGGTAGCGAAGGCGGAAAATCAGAGCACATTAAGGGAAAATACTGGGATATTAAGGTATTGAAAGCGGGAGCACGGAAGTGGGAAATTCCGGTTCCAATTTGATTCCAATACGCGGATACTGCGTAGTGTGAAAGGCAGGCGGTGAAACCTCATTGCAAGTGAAAAAAGGTAGTAAGTGTAGATCCAGCCCATCATGCTCCTGCATTTAAAACAGAAGCAGAAAGACCCGTTTTAAATGCAGGAATTTAGGCTGGTGTAGAGATGCTCTTAGTTATTCCTGTACTATTCTTCAAACATCTTCAATGTAAAGGCACAAAGGGCAACAAGAGACAACAAGGGATAAGTCCAAAAGCAAAAGGTACTGGAATGTGACACACAGCATCAGAGAAAGCAGGTGAATGGGACAATTTTATTGATTTGCATCACTTTGCTATTTGCAACTTAGGCTATGGAGGGATCATGGAGTGGGGTGCTATGATGTCATGCCAGTTCATAAATGATATAGCTGGTGCTTCCAGGTAAGGCTTGTATCACTCCATCGTTCTGTCTCATTCACAAAATTTTATGTGGGGATCCAGACATTGTCCTCTTCTACTTGTAACCCTCCTGTGTTTTCTCACTGTTTCTTCTGTCTTTTCTGTGACGGCAGAAAAAGATGGAATAGCTGTGCAATGGCTTCTAATGAGCAGTGCTAGGTGCCCTCCTAGGTGCCCTCCATAGAATGGGTTGACATAATGTGAGAAGGCATTGCCTTAAAGCATGATGCTGGGTCACCTGCATACATTTTGTATTTTCCTCTTTCCCTCTCCATTTATCACTACTTCCTTTGTCACCCAAAGGAGTCTCCTCCCTCTGCCAAGCTCAATCTAGCCTTCTCCCTCCCACCCATCTTACATCCCTTCTCTCACAAGGGGGTTGCAGCTAACCCAGTGGTGTCTGGTGGGGCAGAAGGCAGAGCGGAGATTGCTGGAGGAGTACGGGAGAAGAGCATGTGTGGTACTTGGAGCAAATGTACCTGGTTGTTGAGGGATCTCTCTGCTGCAAGGGGGTGGGGGACAGGCAGGGGGTCACAGACCCATTTGCCCCAAACATAGAGCTGCCTCTAAGCTGACCTGTAACTCACCCATTCTTCTTTTAGCCTCCCCTCCTCCCCCAGTGCTAAACTTATTTACTTGTTAGTCCAACTGACTCCAGTGGATCTTGGTTCCAAGTAAATGTGCTTTAATCAGGGTGTTGTTCTGTAAATGACTACATCAGGTTGCTGAGGACCAGGATTAGTAATTGAGATGCAGCCATTCCATGGGGAAAGCCTTAATGAACCCACACAGGCAAGAGACACGCTGTGTTCTCTCTTTGTTCCAACACCAGTTGTTTCACCTATACATGAAGGAGAAAAACGGGGGAAATTCTGCTTTATTTCCTAAAATCTGGATGTAATACCAACAGCTCTTTGTTCCCTGGGAACAGAGATATTACACAAATGATGAGGAGCTCCTTTAGTTCCACGACTAGGATCCTTATTGCTTCTCTCTTCATTCTGAGCAGCACTCTAGGGCAGGGAATAAGCAACACCTTTACAGGTGAGTAACAATACACTTTTGGGGGGCTGTATTCGCTTAGCTTCACATAGAATTTTAATTTGGATGAGGCATTGAATGATGCTTTTCAAAAACCTACTTGTACCTTAATAAAGCCCTTTTCACCTTATCTCATTGGCGAACATGGATTTAAAATTCTCAGAGTTTTTGGTCATCTTTTTTTATATAGGATTCTGGGTGACAACTGGGGAAACTTTATTATGAAGCTCTTTAAAAGACAGGTGAAGCGGGAACAGGGCTCAACTTGGGAGTGAGCCCCATTGTATTCAGTGAGACCTTTTATGGTTACAGCTATTCAATGAGATGTGTGATTGCACAGTATGCTATGGAAGCTATTGAGAAGGGCTCCATTTGCATTGGGGTAACTGCTATGTGATAACTATCTGAGAATGTACTGATGTATAGACACGTCTCTTCTGTTTCTGGCACTGGAATTCTACAATCACATTCTCTATTGGGGAAATTAGCTTAGCCAGCATGATGAGCTAAATCAGTTCTGGAGAAGATTTCAGGGACAGGATGTGGTGAATAGGATGAAGGTCACTGTGTGTGCATATGTGAGGGTCTATCTTTGTGTTTAAAAACAGGAGGTTCATGGGTTGCAACCATGCAGAACCCCAGAATACTGTCCCTCATGGGGCCTGCGATGTTGCTTAGTCCAGTGATGGATAGGAATAGTGAGACTATATGGATCCTCTGTTATCACTATATTTAAGCACTGGCTTTATTGCTTAGTCACCCTTAAATTATAGGCTGGGCTATTATTTCTGAATAATTAGGAATATTTGCATTTTACAGTTTATTTCTTTTTCTTCTTAATGTTCGCTGTTGTCGTGGATAATCACACTATTCATGAATTCTAATCATTAGTTTCATTACAAACAGTGGTAGCCACTATGAAGCCCACAAGATCATAACCTGTAGGGTTTGAATTAATATCACCAGTTCAGAATGACAAGATTTTGAGAAGCAAGTGGCAAAGCTATATGTTACGTTAATTATGTGGCCGCGTCTTCTGCTCCACTCCTGATGGAAATTCTCCCTCCTCCTTCAGCTGCTGAGGGAGAGAAGCTGCCTTATTTCATTGTTCCTGACTTGTCTCAACATAAAAGGCGAAGGGGGCTTTAAAATGTCAGCTAGGCTGCAGAATCCTGTTCCCAGACTTTTTGCAATAACTTTTACAATACTGAATTTTGTAGGAAGATGGTCATAACAGAATGGCAAAGGACAGGAAATGGATAGGGGAAAAGGAAGTTTTGAATGACACTAAAATGACGTTTAAAAAAATGCAAAGCCTAACCTCCTTTCCCCCAACCACCAATCAGTTGGTGTTCCCAGTTTTGTGCATTTTTTTCCCCCATTCTAAAAAGATGACAAGCCTCTCCTAAGGCTGAGTCACTGGTGGAAGAGGTTTAAACTACAATATGTTGGTATTTTTGGCCCTGCCCCTTTTGCCTCTGGCACAGCCCACCACTGGAAAGTGGACCTAAAAGCGTCTACAAAACTGAATGTACCCCTTGGGCTGAAAGAGATTCCCCACCCCTGGTCGACAATGATTGGCAGCAGCTCTTCCCAGCCCTGCTTGGAGATGCCAAGGATTGAACCTGGGACATTTTGCATGTGGTCTACCACTGGTCCTATGGCCCATGATCTGAGGCCCTGCTTCAGGTACTTGCACTTTCAGAAGTGAGATGGGTGGCTACCAGAAACAGAGCCTTTGGGGGGGGGGGGGCACTCAAACAGAGGAACTCCTTCCTCAGGCACCAGATTATTCTTTTTAGTGCAAGGATAAAACTGGCTTGTTCTCCTCAACCTTTCATGGCAAATAATATCTACTTGCTAATTATTAACAGCTGCTTACTACTGCTATTCTGTATATTTTGGGTGTTAAGTTGTGGTGTTTTAAGCTAATTTTGATGTGTATTTTGGTCCTGTTTAAAACTAATTGTAAGCCACCTTGAAGGCTGAACTTAATTCTGAATATATGGGGATAGTATTTTTAAATAAATAAATTTGCCATACTTCCAGGCATTACCTCCCTTCTTAAATCCTGGCACCTTTGGATCCTAACCCTAATAATAGCAAAGAAACTACTGAGGAATCTAGTCTTAACCATAGCTTAAGAGGTCCTGTTGACATGTACCCTAATCCAGCTAGGACAGAGCAACAAAGCCCAGACCTAAATGGTGTTTGAGGATTCCTCTGAGAGCCAAGTTACAACCTAGAGCTTAGAGTGCAGAGCCGAGTTCTCAGAGAACTGCTGTTCCCCTGTGCAGAGTTGCTAAGCACAATTTGGATGATGTTTACAAATTAGAATTCTCTGCTCTTTAGCGCCCAATCACAAGGATTAGACTGCCATTAAACTAATTAAAATGTGTTTTGTTGGATTTTTATTTTTTTTTACCAACTACTAGCTAAATTTTCCAGCATGACCATAAGAAGATGGTTACTAGGTTTAGAATTATTGGTTGATTGTCACCTTTGCTTTTTCACCTGTGCTATCAAACATATTTGTGAAAATTAAAATGTTAATCTGACAACTAGCCATAGCTGAAATATTGCAGGTTTGTTACGGAGATATTTATAACAGGGATAATCTCAATTTCTTAGAAATATTGATATGTTACATTCATAGTAGATTGTGGCAAAATTTGTGGTTCAAATGCAAAATTGTTCTTGATTTAAAACATTCAGTAGAAAGAAACCACTAACAATGTGTGAACACAGCAGGCAACACAAATTACGTATAGTATTTTTATACCTACTTTGATAACGTGGCAGCCAAGCACAACTGGAAGTGTGACACGTGAAACAAGTCCTGAGAGCAGCAATATTGTTAAAAGTAAATTTGATGCAAGTATTGGAGAGCTGCTAACTGTTCCTTGAGTCCCAAGCTACACTCACCTCAGTCTAAAAACAAATGGTTTACTAAAAGCAAAAGTAGTATGGTGGTATGCTCCAAATGTTTAAAAGAAAGAAAAAAATAACTGTAGATCAATGCACATGGAACAGCCTGCACATTGTTAAGGGGGAGTGCAGCCCTGTCTAAAACAGGCTGAACACCTACTCGAGGGCAGTATGTGTCCTCTTTTACAGAGGACAGTCCTCTATTTGAATGGCTGCCAGAGGACTGTCCTCTCTTTGAAGGTGTCCCCTATTTGAAGGGCTGGCCTGTCTAATTCCATGCTAAAGATAAAGAACCATAAGAGGGGAGAGCAGGGAGGGGCCTTGAAGTGGCCCACCCACACTTAGCACCTGGACAGCAGACTGAACAGGCAGGGTCATAGGTCACCTGGTCACAGTCTTCTGCACTATGGTGAGATGTACTGAATGTTTATTTAAGTTATAATAATTTCTAAATTTACATCTATACATATAAACTTGCTGTTGTTGTTGTTCAGTCGTGTCCGACTCTTCGTGACCCCATGGACCATAGCACGCCAGGCCTACCTGTCCTGTGCTTTCTCCCGGAGTGTGCTCAAGTTCATATTCATTGCATCGGTGATGCTATCTAGCCATCTCATCCTCTGTCGTCCCCTTCTCCTTTTGCCTTCAGTCTTTCCCAGCATCAGGGTCTTTTCCAGATAGTTTTCTCTTCGCATTAGGTGGCCAAAATATTTGAGCTTCAGCTTCAGTATCTGTCCTTCCAATGAGCACTCAGGGTTGATTTCCTTTAGGATGGACTGATTGGACCTCCTTGCAGTCCAGGGGACTCGTAAGAGTCTTCTCCAGCACCACAGTTCGAAAGCATCAATTCTTCAGCGCTCAGCCTTCCTTATAGTCCAGCTCTCACAGCCATACATTACTACTGGGAAAACCATAGCTTTGATTAGACGGACCTTTGTCGGCAAGGTGATGTCTCCGCTTCTTACTATGCTGTCTAGGTGTGCCATAGCTTTCCTCCCCAGGAGCAAGCGTCTTTTAATTTCATGGCTACAGTCACCGTCTGCGGTGATCTTGGAGCCCAAGAAAGTAAGATCTGTCACTGCTTCCATTTCTTCCCCTTCTATATGCCAGGAAGTGATGGGGCCAGATGCCATGATCTTTGTTTTTTTAATGTTGAGTTTCAAACCAGCTTTTGCACTCTCCTCTTTCACCCTCAACAAGAGGCTCTTTAGATCCTCTTCACTTTCTGCCATTAGGGTGGTATCGTCTGCATATCGGAGGTTGTTGATAATTCTCCCGGCAATCTTAATTCCGACCTGTGATTCATCCAACCCGGCGTTTCTCATGATGTACTCTGCATATAAGTTAAATAAGCAGGGTGACAATATGCAGCCTTGTCGTACTCCTTTCCCAATTTTGAACCCATCGGTTGTTCCATGTCTGGTTCTTACTGTTGCTTCTTGACCCTCGTACAGGTTTCTCAGGAGACAGGTAAGGTGGTCTGGTACTCCCATCACTTTAAGAATTTGCCAGAGTTTGTTGTGATCCACACAATCAAAGGCTTTAGTGTAGTCAATGAAGCAGAAATAGACGTTTTTCTGGAATTCTCTTGCTTTCTCCATGATCCAGCGAACGTTGGCGATTTGATCTCTAGTTCCTCTGCCTCTTCGAAACCCAGCTTGTACTTCCGGTAGTTCTCGGTTCGCATACTGCTGAAGCCTAGCTTGTATGATTTTGAGCATCACCTTGCCAGCATGTGAAATGAGCGCAATTGTGCGGTAGTTTGAACACTCTTTGGCGTTGCCCTTCTTTGGAATTGGAATGTAAACTGACCTTTTCCAGTCTTGTGGCCACTGTTGAGTGTTCCAGATTTGTTGGCATATTGAGTGCAGCACTTTAACAGCATCATTTTTTAGGATTTTAAATAGCTCAGCTGGAATGCTGTAATCTCCGCTAGCTTTGTTGTTACTAATGCTTCCTAAGGCCAACTTGACTTCACTCTCGAGGATGTCCGGCTCAAGTTCAGTGACCGCACTATCATGGCTATCAGGGACATTAAGATCTTTTCTGTATAGTTCTTCTGTGTACTCTTGCCACCTCTTCTTAATCTCATCTGCTTCTGTTAGGTCCCTGCCTTCTTTGTCCCTTATCATGCCCATCTTTGCACAAAACGTTCCCTTGAGATCTCCAATTTTCTTGAAGAGATCTCTAGTCTTTCCCATTCTGTTGTTTTCCTCGATTTCTTTACATTGTTCATTTAAGAAGGCCTTCTTGTCTCTCCTTGCTATTCTCTGGAACTCTGCATTCAGTTGGATATATCTTCCCCTTTCTCCCTTGCTTTTCGCTTCCCTTCTTTCCTCAGCTACTTGTAAAGCCTCATCAGACAGCCACTTGGCTTTCTTGCATTTCTTTTTCTTTGGGATGGATTTCGTTGCTGCCTCCTGAACAATGTTACGGACCTCCGTCCATAGTTCCTCAGGCACTCTGTCTATCAGGTCTAATCCCTGAAATCTATTCCTCACCTCCACTGTATATTCATAAGGGATATGATTTAGGTCATACCTGAAAGGTTTAGTGGTTTTCCCTACGTTCTTCAATTTAAGCTGAAATTTTGCAACAAGAAGCTCATGATCTGAGCCACGGTCAGCTCCAGGTCTTGTTTTTACTGACTGTATAGAGCTTCTCCATCTTTGACTGCAAAGGACATAATCAATCTGATTTCGATATTGACCATCTGGTGATGTCCCTGTGTAGAGTCATCTCTTGTGCTGTTGGAAAAGAGTGTTTGCTCGTATCAGTGTGTTCTCTTGGCAAAACTCTATTAGCCTTTGTCCTGCTTCATTTTGTACACCAAGGCCATGCTTGCCTGTTATCCCGGTGATTTCTTGATTTCCTACTTTAGCATTCCAATCCCCTATGATGAAGAGGACATCTTTTTTTGGTGTTAGTTCTAGAAGGTGTTGTAGGTCTTCATAGAACCCACCAACCTCAGCTTCTTCGGCATCAGTGGTTGGGGCATAGACTTGAATTACTGTGATGTTGAATGGTTTGCCTTGGATTCGTACTGAGATCATTCTATCGTTTTTAAGATTGTACCCCAGTACTGCTTTTCCCATCCTTTTGTTGACTATGAGTGCTACTCCATTTCTTCTAAGGGATTCTTGCCCACAGTAGTAGATATGATGGTCACCTGAATTAAATTCACCCATGCCTGTCCATTCGAGTTCGCTGATTCCCAAGATGTCGATGTTCAATCTTGCCATCTCATGTTTGACCACCTCCAGCTTACCTTGATTCATTGATCTGACATTCCAGGTTCCTAAACAATATTGTTCTTTACAGCATCGGATTTTCTTTTCACCACCAGACACATCCACAGCTGAGTGTCCTTTCAGCTTTGGCCTAGCCGCTTCACTCTTTCTGGCGCTACTTGGAAATACCCTCTGCTCTTCCCCAGTAATATATTGGACACCTTCCGACCTGAGGGTCTCATCTTCCGTCATCATCTCTTTTAGCCTTGTGATACGTTCCATGGGGTTTTCTTGGCAAGAATACTGGAGTGGGTTGCCATTTCCTTCTCCAGTGGACCACATTTTGTCAGAACTCTCTGCCATGACCTGTCCGTCTTGGGTGGCCCTGCATGGCATAGCTTATGGCTTCACTGAGTTACGCAAGCCCCTTCGCCACAACAAGGCAGTGATCCATGAAGGGGAACATATAAACTAGCATATGTAAATTCTGCGCAAATCGGTCTCCTCTTCTGTCCCCTTTTTTGGTGAAGTAGCTCCTCTTTTTGGTGATTCATAAACAGCCACCTGAAAGTAAAGGTGCAGAGCACCCAAAGCCAGACATGTTATTTTGGCACCTACTGAAAAAGTCCAGAAGCACCTCTCCCCCTCCCTAGCAGTAAAAATACAACAATAATAAGTGAAATAACTGACAACTTGCTGTTGTTTCATGGCACCCAAAGTCAGCTGCCTCAGCCAACTTCCTTATTTAAACTCATTTAAAACATTATTAAGAAACAGGAAAATAGTGCTGTTGTTTTTAATTAAATAGTCTTTGGCCATCTGCAGTTGTTCCCAAGTAGGATCTTTTATACCATACCTTCTTGCTTTTCTCTCCCCTTACTCTCCCTCCCTTTCTCTCTGAACATGTCCCCCCATCCACAAATGGGAATTGTGCAGCTGGTTGTGGTTCATGTATTTGTAGGTCCTGACCTACCAGCTGAAGACCAGTTCTCAAAGTTGCAATCTTGTGCTCGATTGTGACTGGGTGGGTGGATACCTGTGTGTCACTAATTCCTATCTAATAGATATCACTCCATCTTCCTTTCTAGAGAAAGGTCTCTCCTTGCTGGGCTACCATTTATGCAATTATAGTGTCGCCAGGCATGTGAACAAAATGGTTGCCTACCAAAAGTCATATGAGAAGCAAACACCATGTGGAGGATGGATTCCATGGAGGATTTGCACCAAAACCTTTTATAAAGAAGAGTACCATCCTGTTACAGTCCCGGAGAGTGTGAATCTGACGGATTGCTGTAATGGATATGAACAAGTGGGTCTCTATTGTTCCTTACGTAAGTATTCAACAAATAATGAAACAAATATATTTAGGCTCGAAACTGCAAAATCTCAATGCTAGAATACTTGCACTTATCACTTAGGCCACTTCACATACAACCTGGGCATGTAGGCTTTTAATGCAGTAAGGGTGCAATCCTATACTGGCTGGGACATGCTGGGAGTTGTAGGACTTTTTTCTGTCTAAATATGCATAAGATTGCACTGTAGGACACATAAGTGAGCCTTGGGCTTGTGCATCCTTGCCCTTTCATTCACATACGTAATGTGTAATGAGAATGGTACTTATGCACAGATGTCCTCTTTTATATTTCTAGGCCGCAGTTCTCTTTACAGTTTATACATGTCATTGGGGAGGGTGCTGTAGTCCAAGGCTTTTTCTTGCATGGATAACTACCACATGGATAATCTACATGTTTGGACCATGTCCATACTATTCTTAATGAAACCTGTGGATTTTAGCTACTTTGAGGGGCAAGGGTTCCAAGGTCAAATCAATGATTAAATTGTCACACTCACTGAACTCTTGTATTTCCTTCTAGTGTAGGTGAGGGGAACCTCTTTCAGCCTGAGGGCTGAATTCAATTTTGAAGAAGCTCTCAGGGGGTTACGCTCCAGTGATATGTGGGGCCAAAGGCAAAAGAAGTGGAGCTAAAATACAAAAACTCCCAGCATATTGTATCTACTCTTCCTGCCAGTAACTAAGCCTTGGGAGAAGAATTTCAACCTTTTAGACTGGAGAAAAACCATGCAAAAGCCATAAAACCACATAATGATTTGGTAGTCATAGAAAGGGGTGTGGGGCCAGGAAAATGGAGCATGGCCATCTGGAGAACCCCAGAGGATCAGACTTAGGAACCCAGGAGAGCCAGATTTGGCCTGCAGGCCTGAGGTTGCCCAACCCATTTGAGTGCATCTTGGAGGTATTCTGCTTAAGTTCAATGGACCTGCACAAAACTGCATCCCATTTCAATTGAAAAGTCTGTTTTGAGATGAAAAGGCTAATTTTAGCTGTTTTCAGATTTGGGTGTGTGTGTGTGACCATTTTACTACTATCTTCCAGTCATCATTCATTTTAAAAAAACCTTTAATCCTACCCCAAAGATGTGCTGCATTCCATAAAGAGAAAACTTCTATAAACTGGATAGAGCTCACTTTAGTTATCGTTCATACATACTAACTTGCAAGTCTGTAGACCCACATTTCCATTAGCCTGAATATAGAAGTGCTGTCACTCAATCCATCCTTCTGTCAAAATCATCTATTAAGAAAAGGAAATACAGTAATTATTTATATTTCATGAAAAATTAGCTCCTAAAGTGACAAAAGTGTGCTTCCATATGTTTTCTTACCACAAAACATCCATTAAGGAGGAAAAGATGGAATAGCTGCACAGTGCCTTTTGGTTGATAATGCTGTCTGGAAGCACCCAGAATAAAAGGTTTAAGAACTACTGCACATACACCTACAAAGCACTGGCTTTGGGCGCTCATGGCCTGCTGAATGTTGACCATACACGGGCAAAATCTTCTCTAGCTGCAGAAGAACTGCAGAAAATGTTGCTTGATTCGTAATACAGCTGAGCATTGAAAGCCTGCCAAAGTCATATTCTGAACTGTGTAATCATGAACTTCAGCAACATGAATTCCAAATGTGGACAGGAGCCTAGGGACAGGTTGCTCCAGGGTCTTGGCAGAGGAAAGGCTCTTCCTGCAGGTAGCTCAGAGTAGCTTCCCAAATTCTCCCCCATGTGGTCATGTTCAGGGTAGGGATGGATGGCTCTGTCAAGTTTGATTCTGCTGAGTTCCTTATTTTTCCAACATTAAGTTAATTACATCCTATTTCCACATTAGTTTGCAATTTTCCCCCCTAAATAGTCTGCACAAAGATTCACATGTAATTTTGTCTGCATTTCTGCTCATTTTTGTCTACACTTTTAAAAATTTTGGCATTTTCCCCAAGCAGTCCCACTAATTTGATGTATTTTTGTGCACTCTTTTCTCATTATGCATTTTTGTGCACGCATTCCTCCAGCCCCACAATTATATGCATTTTTACGCACATTCTTTGATTCGCAAAGAATCTTTGATCACAATATTCAGGATAGTGTGAATAACTGCATTCCATTTTGTGTATATGTTCAGAAAGTGCAAATTTGGTAAGTTTACATTAAAGTGTGAACCCAGCTAGTTTTTCACCCATCTCTAGTTCAGGGCTAGCCTTAGCTTCAGCAGCAGAAAAGCATCATTTGCCTCATTCGGATCATTCTCTAGACCTCAGAGCCTTAGTCACAGCTTCTGTGAATGGTAATGTACTGTCTAGACATAGTCTTGAATAAATTATGAAAAGAGGAAATTGACAACTAGTGGAATGAATTCACAATATGTCACAGTTGTTAATGTTCCCCTTGATGTTACTCAGAGTAGCTTTCCTTGGGTTCTAAGTGATTGGAGCTGAGAGATCTGTGGGGCTCTTCAGTGTGAGTTTTCCCTTGATACCATCTCTTCAGTTTTTACCCTTTGGAAGCTAGCATTTACTTCTGCCTGGATGGCAGACCAAGCACAACTTCACACTTTATGTGGCAGACAAGTTTACTGTTTGGCCACTGTGTGCCTCCCACCAGCACATCATAATTGTCTGAAGAGAGGGCATGCGCTTTGTTTAGGCTGTAGGCCAGCAGGCCACTATTTATTTTCTTCTAACTTTTTACAGTGCCTCATTTATTGGATGCTTGGTAAATGCTGCTGCTACCACTAATTCTACTTAACTAATTAATTAACACATGTGGGAATAGGGTGGACAATCATAGAATCATACGGTTGGAAGGGGCCTACAAGACCATCGAGTCCAACCCCCTGCTCAATGATTCCCAGGCAGTCTCCCATCCAAGTACTAACCAGGGCTGACCCTGCTTAGCTTACGAAATCAGGCACAGCCAGCCCGTTGCTTGATGTAGATTGGCTGTGGCTTTCCAGTATATATCCACTGAATAGATGGGATTCTTAGTTTTAAACATTACAGGTCGTCACCAGAAGACAATTGGGACAAGCAACAAACTCATCAGCCATGTAAAAGGTGTACCAGCCTTTAATGGCAGTTTTGGGAGGGTGGCTGTTATAGGAATATGAGTGATATTAATTTTATTTATCTCTCAGCACCCATCAGCTACTTTTGAATATTTACCCTGCCTTTGTTAGTCAACAACTAACACTCCACTCCGTAAGTCTGAAGATTTTCAGAACAGTTTACAGATTTAAATAGTTCTAAAATAAATCACAACACAATAATAAATATTTAAATATATGAAAGCAGCAGCACTGCCACCGTGACTGTTATAAACTCTTTGTCATTCCTTTCTCATTAGATCAGTTATGTGGGGGCATAAGAACTGTGTTCTTTTCTGCCACCCATGTGAATACATCAGGGAGAATTCTACTAACTGATGGAACCCATTCACTGGTTTCTATCTTTTGAAGGTTTGCTTGACACATGGCCTCGCTCTGAGAGTTGCTCCTATAATAATTATAGCTTGATAGACTTTGACAGGGACATGTTGGAGGTCTGTCTCTGTGTTTTGGCTCATGTAAAAATGATGACCCCAACATTCCAGATTAATGGTGACGATGGCTCTAAGCCAGCATTGTTACACACCCCAGTTGCTTACACTGGTTTTTCAGACCACATCTGTGACTTGTTAAAATGTTTATGCCCTCCTTTGAAAAAGAAAGAGCTGTCTTGAACACCAAAGTCAGTTAAGCTAAAGCTTGGATTCCTGCTGTGACAGGCTCATAAGCAAGATACTGGGTTTACAAAGTTCAAAAAACATGAATACCTCAAATCAAATCAACAACTGTACTCTTAGTAACAACTAATGCTAAATTGTCCAGTTGCTCAGGCAATCTCAAGAATATTTGTATGTGTTTATTTTATGCATGTATTTTGAAAAGCCCATTTATCCCATGAATCAAAGTCTGACTAGGTTACTATTTGAATATGCTTGGCCAATGCTCCAAGTCTTTCTGTCCTTTTGATTCATTTTTATTTCTAGCTCATATGCCACTTCTCTTGATTGTTTATTACATCCTTCGGAAAAGTAACTAAACATTTCGGTGCCATACAATTTCTTTTAAAGTAATAGTCATAATTATTACTAATTGATATAAATGATGCTATCAATACCAATACTTAATAATAACAACAACACCTGGCTTTGATAACACTCTACAAACTGAAATAATCAGTCCTGAAATGAAGGAAAATATTTGGCTGCTTAATCATCAATCTTCTTGAGTAAGCCTAATGGGTGAGGCTGGCATCTCCCTGATTATAAAACTGTAAGGTGTTGTTCTCTTATCTATATCGTCCAGATGTAGACAGGCTGGCTTTCATTTCCATCTGCTTAGCTGGCAGGTGAAGATTGCTTGAGTTTGTATTAGCGGAATAGTTTCTTGTTTACCAGAGGCCTTAATCAACTAATTTTTGCACTGTAGCTATTGGAACAGAACATTACTGACATGTGATGTTTCTGATCAAGTGAGACATTTTTAGTTGTCTAAGATCTAGTTGCCCTTCAGAATGAGGAGAACTTTGGAGGAGGTCCTCCATAGATGACCTAAGGAACAGGTATGCACATATGGGATGAGGTGTTCCATTGGGATACTGAGTTCCCAAGCTGTGTACAGCTTCATAGGTCAAAACCAGAACTTTGAATTGGTCTTGGAAAGGAACTAGAAGCCTGTGCAGATGAGCCAGGACCAGTGTAATATGTTCATTCCATCTGGTCTTGGTTAAAACTCTCACTGCCATATTTTGCACAAGCTGAAGTTTCTGAACCATCTTCAAAAGCAGCCCCATGTACAATGCATTATAGTAACCCAAAAGAGTGGTTTCCAGAGCATGGCACACTGCAGCCAGCTTATCCACAATCGGATAGGGTTTATAACTGGGATACAAGCCTAAGCTGTGCCACAGAGCCACTCAAACCTCTGACAGTGGTGGATCTAAGGGTATCCCCCAACCCCCCTAGACCTTCAGGGAGAGTGCAACCCCCTCCAAAATAGGTTGAAACCCCTCATCCAGACCAAGGACCACCCACTAGCAGTGCTTCTGTCTTGTTTGGATTGAGCCTCAGCCCTCGTCCAATCCATTATTATAGCCAACTTCCAGTCTAACACACCCACAGCCTCACCTGGCTGTGAGGGAGAAATAGAGATACATGTCATCAGTGTCCTGACAATGCACTCCAAATTCCTGAATGTCCTTGCTTAGCAGTTTCATATAGATGCTAAACAATATGGGGCATAAGTCAGAACCTTGCAGGACCCCAAATTAAAAATGCTACACAGCTGAGCAGAAATCCCCCAGCACCATCTTCTGGAAATGGCCCTATAAGTATGAGCGGAACCACCATCAAGCAGTCCCACGCACATCTAAGGGCCAAATTGAATATTCTGTCTAGCATGCATGGTGGAGTTATGCATGCTAGTTTTCTTTGGGTAGCATCCAAATTAGTCCTATGTAGAGTAGACCCATTACAATGAATGTCTAACCTAATTCCCACTCATTTCAGTGGCTCGACTCTACACAAGACTAACATGGATACTACCCTTTACCTCCATGTAAGTGCATAACAGCCCTGATTTTGCCCTAACTCAAACTGGGTTTCCAGAAAGATACCAAGTCTGATGGCATCAAAAGCCACTGATCAAGGGGAATCAACAAGATTGCACTCCCCTTGGCTCTAGAATCATAGAATAGTATTGGAAGGGGCCTACAAGGCCATCGAGTCCAACCCCCTGCTCAATGCAGGAATCCAAGTCAGAGCATCCCTGACAGATGGCTGTCCAGCCTCATCTTGAATGCCTCCAGCGTGGGAGAGCCCACCGCCTCCCTAGGTAATTGGTTCCATTGTCATATTGCTCTGACAGGAAGTTTTTCTTGATGTTCAGCTCTCTTGCAACAGAGGTCATCCCACAAGGCAATCAAAGCTGTTTTGGTGCCCAAACCAGGCCTAAATCCTGATTGAATCATTGTCATCCAGAAAGACTGGATCTCATCTGCCACCTCACACTCTTAACACCTTGCCCAAGAAAGGGACATTTGCCAGTCATCTATAATTATTAAGATCTTCCAGGTCCAATTAAGGTTTCTCCAAGAATGGTTGCATGGTTGCCTCCTTTAAGGAAGCTGGGTCCGGTCCCTCTTAAAGAGGAGCTGACTGTTTCCTGAACCCAGCCAGCTGTCCCCTCCTTGCCAGAAGTAATGCAACAAACTGCAAGGGTCAAGCAAACTTGTGGTTGACTGAGCCCTACCAAGCACCTTGTTCACATTCTCAGGCTCCACAAACAAAGCCATCCAACAGTATAGGATCAGACCAATGGAGGCTTGTGGTCCATTTTGGGGATAGGGTTTAGCACCTTGGATAGTTTCTTTAGCGTTCTGGCTGGTTCTGACTGAAACCCAAAATGGATACATAGCCCCACCGGAATTGGAGACACCAGCCTCCACTGGATCAGACAAATCTAGTTAAAGGTCTGTTCCTTGGCTCTATTTAAGTCTTTCTGAAGGAATGGAATCTAATATTTACAAGTGTGGGTGTGAGTAGTGGGAAAGGGGCAGAAGAATGGATTTGTAGTCACTGCCCAGTGTGAAGAATATGCCTGCACACCCTCACATATGCATGTAAATGGTATGCACATTTTCCCCTTGCTTACATATACATGTGCTGCACACATACATGCAACACACTCTGTGTTACACACCAGCACACATGGTTGTGTGTTAGAGAAGGGGACAAAGCCTTTTGCCCTCCCTTTCTCTTCAAATGCACACGTGCACATACATAGTTTGAAGAAGTGATGGGACAGAGAGAGGGAGGCACACACAACCCCTTCTCCTCTTTCTGGAGGAGAAAGCTATCAATGGCTACTAGTCCTGATGGCTATATGCTACCTCCAGCATCAGAGGCGGTATACCTCTGTACGCCAGTTGCTGGAGAACGCAGGCAAGAGGATGCTGTTGCAGTCATGTCCTGCTTGTGGGCTTCCCACAGGTATTTGGTTGGCTACTGTGTGATCAGAATCCTGGACTAGATGGACCCTTGCTCTGAGCCAGCAGGGCTCTTCTTACGTTCCTTTCTCAACCTCAGTATCCATTGTCCTCCTTCCCTTTACTTGTGTAATGGCTGGGGCAGAGGTGACAAAGAGGGTAAGGAAGGTTGGTAAACATCCCATGTAGCTGACCATTACCTCTGGGACAGGAATCTGCTGAATATTCTAAGTCAGAAGTAGGCAGTGTGGTGCCTGCAGTCACCAGTGCACCCCTGGGCACCTTTCATGGCACCTGCCAAAGTGCCCTGCCCCTCCCACTTAAAAAAGAAAGAAAGATGAACGCCTTTTCTTACTGGCAGCTGGGATTGCTATGAAAAAGATTTATGTTGCTGCTGAAAACTGTGGGTTCAAAGGAGTTGTTTAGTGTGTTGGGGTTCAGACCCCACCTCTGCCTTGTACTCAGTCTTTCGGGCAGGTTACTTGTCCTTTGCCACGTCTCCCTAGGCAGCCATTTTGTGGTGGTGCTGAGGACAGTTTCTAAAATTGTCAAATGAGCCCACAGCCCCAAAAGGTTGCCTAGCCCTGCTCTACATGTTCATCCTTTTCCTCCCTGTTTTTTGGTAAGAGCAGGAGGTGACTACTGCAGAAGAGATCCACATCCAGTGTGAGGATGATGCTGTGTATTGAATAAAATAGATTTAATGCAAACAGGCAGTGGCTAGGATCCCAAGACCCAGTGATGAGTTCCATGCCCCTAAGAGAGCTTTAAGCTTGTGTTTCTTCATCAGCAGCCCCCTTCCCCATGCTCCATAGAAAAACACCTTGAATCTGAGGGGACATCCAAAGGCATTTTGAGGTATGGCATGTGGGGGGCTGTTCAAATAAAAGAAGAATTTTTTAAAAATCCCCTTGGGCATACTCAAGCTGTTGGGGATACCCAAAGTAGCTCTTTGAATCCTGGCCAGAGGATGAAATTGTATTGTCAATGTCTTGTTCTGTAGCCCTCAACAGATCCAGTGAATTTGCCTCAAGACTTGGTGCCTGTCCAAAAAAGGAAGTGGAAGCATTAAATATTTCATGCAGATTTGATATGGATTGTCCGGAACATAAAAAATGCTGTGAGACAACTAAAGGAATGGGTTGTGTAACTCCTGTACCAGAAGGTATAGTACTGAACAGTGTTTGGTCCGGTTCACATGACGTGAGGGTGTCTGATAAGCCATGGTGGCTTGTTAACCACCCTGCACGTGCCGGTTGCGTGCTGGCCTGATTTACATAATTACCCTCGCTGGCATGGTTTCTTGTGTCATCCGAGGGTTAACAAACTACCAGAACCCATGGACTGTTGTAAGGCTGTGGGGTGGTTTGTTAACCACTCTAACAAGCCATCTTTGCTAGGTTCACATGACATGAAAAGACGCACTGGGGGGCTTAAATTGGCAATCTGGCACCCATGGGTGCCGCAACCCACCGTGGTGTAAATAAGCTATGGTGGGCTGCAGTGATCATGCAAACTAGGTCTTTTCCTCCTTCCAGTAGTCTGTAGTTGGATTTTTTGTGATGTAGGAGCCTTAGGGGACACAGGTTGGAGGGCAAGAGAGAATCAGTGCGGAACAACAGTCAGAACCTAAATACAGGTAGCTTAATATTTTAAAAAGTTATTTAACTCTATTCAATATGAATAACATAAATTTTAATTTTATATAAACCCAGTGCTTGTCAATCATCCCAGTGCCTTTGTACTCATTAGTGAGAACACTGGAAGGAGGAAGCAGAATTATTAGTTATTAAGCAGCTGGGTAGACCTGGGATGTCCAACACAGTGCCTATGAGCACCAATGTGCCCACAGACACCTTCCTTGGCACCTACCAGGTTCCCTGTCCCTCCTGATTTATATTTTATTTCTTAAGACTTTAAAAAATCATTTTTCTTTTACTGGGAGGCTGGCATGCTGCGAAGCAGAGAGCTGCTCTCTAGCATCATCTTTATTTCAGTTCAAAAGAGTGGGTTTGTGTTTTCAAGTTCAGACTCCACCTCTGCCTTGTACTTAGGTTCTTGGGGAAGTTACTTTTCTTTTAGTCTCACCAATTTGTCTTCTGGGAAATGAGTGTTTTGTGGCTGGTCATGCCCACCATGGCAGCCATTTTATGAGCAGGCAAGCCTCCAATGGCAGACATTTTGTTAGAGCACCCACAACATTCTCTCAGAATTCCAAAGGTGCCCACTGTCCCAAAATGGTTGGGGATCTTTAAGGTAGACTACTGCTTCCATGTTTTTCATTCCAGTGTTAAGTCTACTCATGTTCAAAGAAAGTATGGAGGAGTCGAGAACTGCACAAGCCACACCCCAACATCCCATCCCTCCCCCTCCATCCCTGACCTTCATGTGTTCAGTTGAACACACTTAGAAGCTTCTCTGTGGTCTGGAACCCTGTGTAATTAGGGTTCCAAATCATAGGAGGATTCTAAGCACATTCAGAAGAACCTGCTGGGAATCTTCCTTCAAACCTTTGCATGAAATGTCAGGAATGGAAGGGACAGGGACTTGTAGAATTAGCCCTGCTGTCCTGTTCACATGTTTGCAGCAAATGCCTGAAGAGGGCTTTGCATTTCCACAAGTAAAAGTGTCAGGCATTTCCTTTGAATTAGATGGAAATTGAGAGAAGAGGACTGAAATATCCTTGTGACTATGGCTCTGCACTCCAGCAAAAGCGGTCCATTCTCTGTCCATTGAAGTTTTCAATTCTGTAAACAGTTAACCTGGGAGTAACTAAATGGGACTTACTTCTAAGTCGACATGCATAGGATTGTGCTGTATAATGGTGAAACACCCCATCAAATGATATTTATAACAGTTGTCTGTAGAAGAACACAATGAGAGGTCTACTGTGGTAACTTGGGATCTTTCCATTCATTTCATGTCCAGGCTACAAATGAATTCTTTCTTCTCTTCAATTCTAGAGCAAACAGTGACAAAATATTGGTATAACGTGTCAGTCCTCGTGAAAATGGATTTCAATGAATTAAGCAGAGTGGATCCAAGACTTCTGAATCATTCACGCCTTTTGCACTCTATGGTATGAATAAATACAAGTGGGTACTTCTCCTGATAGGATTGTTTAAAGGTGTAGCAAAGCCTAAAGAGGTTCTCTGACCGCCACCTACTGGGCAAGGAGCGAATCACTAGAAAATGCACCTGTACCCTTTCTCTTTCACATACACGCGCTCATTATATATATTCCCTGTGACACTCAAACAGGCATATGTATTCACTCTTCCTCTCACCCAGATAAGTCCTCTTTCTTGTGAACATGCATAAGAAGAGGCATATACACACACTTCAAGACTTTCAAATACATACATTCTCTCATGCACACACACACACACACACCCCCCGTTGCACTTCTATATGAATTTTAATTTGGGCAGCCATGCGTCCTACTTTACAGAGGGTAGTCCTCTATTTGAAGGGCTGTCAGAGGACAGTCATCTATCTGAAGGCACCCTCTGTTCGAAGGGCTGTCCAGTCCGAATCCAGTTTAAAGATAAAGAACCATAAGAAGGGAGAGCAGGGGTCCTGAAGTGGCCCATCAGCACCTGGGTCAGCAGAGTGAACAGGTGCACAGGCCACAGCCTTCTATTTAAGGCAGCAATCCTCTGGCCCCTAGATAGAGTCTAAGGGCTATAGAACTGTTTAAATTTTCCCCTCCAAGGTCAGCACTCTGACCTCAGGAGGGGGACCTGGAGATCCCATCCCCCTCTCCCTCACAGCCAGCATGGAAAGAACCACACTAGCCGGCTTCCAAGGTCAGGAGCTCAAGCTCAGAGACGGGGAAAGGGGGTGTTCCAGTGGGTGGGAAGGGGGGGAAACTGGGGAGGCCAGGAAATGAGATAATCTGAGCCTCTGCCAGCCCCCTTCCCTCCCCCTCTGAAACACCTTTACTAGATGGGCAAAAACCTGTCTAGTAAAAAATGCAGAGCAGGAGGACAGGAAGTTGAAGATCACCTCTGCTGCTACTCCTGCCCTGCACAGGATGATCGTAAGCCTCCAAGTTCGGGGAGTTACAGTCATTGAGGGTGCAATCAGTATGAATCCTAAATTATAGTAACTATTTCTAAATCCGCAAGTATGCAAATAAAATATGCAAATTTAATGCAGATCCATGCCTTCTTTTACCCTCTTTTTTTGGTGATGCATTTCCTCTTTTTGGCAATTCTTCAGTGGCCACCATTATCTTGATCAAAAGCAAGGATAACTTTAGGAGGCAGAATGTGTGTTTGGCTTACCTTCGTCAAGAGTTTACTTTAGAATATTTTCAGAGCCAAGTTATTGGTAGCAAATATTTGGTGTGAAAAATGCTGAAATATAAAGTGGTACATTATAATTTGGCTGTCATGATTCCAGAGTCTCAAAAGGGCATTCAGATGAACCCGCTCATGTGTTTCAAATGCATGAGGTACTTGCAGGGCCATGCCGGCTAGCCTGGTCCCCAGCTGCCAGTGGGCTTGCTGCTTTGGTGAGTGTGTGAAGCGGCCCTAAGCATCCACCGATGTACATTCACAGAACACCTCCACATGAGGGGGAATTCTGGGCCAAGCTCGAGGCCTTTAATTATTAAATAATTTTCATTCAGTACATATACTCTTTCATTCTGTATGTTCAACATCAAAAGATTATTGTAAAACTTCACTTATATGCAATGATGTAACATATAAGAAGAGGCTCTTTTTTTTACAGGTTACTGGAGCATTATGGCCCTTAAATGTCTCAGTGTACCATATCAAGACTACTCAGGCAGAAACTTATACAGAGACATTGGCTTCTCAGGTCCTGATTGGGCTGCAACAGCTGGTTTCGCTGGGGAACATTACTTCTTTGTTGAAGGAGATCGTGATGCGAGTGTATGAAGTTATCGACGTAGTTGTGCAAGGTTGTTATTTCTCATCTAATGGCCTTTAGCACAGCTTTATAATAGAGTCAGTTAGACCATTATGAATATAACTTATAAGTTAGAAGTTTAGGAACCTCTGTGAGATACTTTATAAGCATGAGAAACTGGGATCGGCCATATGAAGAGGAATGTTCTAGCCCATTTAGGGTTGCTTTATATAAGAATACACTTGCTACATATAGGAAATGGGGACATATATAGGAAATTTGTCGTGTGATGAGCATATAACACCTGTTTCCCTGAAGTGTGAGATAGTTGCTCTTGGCTGCATGAAATAGACTTGGGAGTCAGATCTAGGCTTTATATTGACTGCAATAAATTCAAAGTGATCTCAGATTTAGTCCAGATTTACATTGTAATTCTGGGATCTGGCCTTCTATCTATTAAAATGTTAGAACCAAGAAGCTTGTAAAGTCCCTCTTCTAAATCTTATTTCAAAAGTTTTAAATGAATGTTCTTCTGCAGAATACTTTCTGCAGAGAAGAAATTTGTATTAACCTAGGTGTTCTCACAAGTCTACCTGTAAGAATGAATAGTCAGCTGGATACAAATTTTAACCGATTCACCAAATGTATAGTGTAGGGAAACATTGGTCAAATCAAATATGCTCTACTTTTCCATTTGTATTCTGCCCTTCTCACCATAACAAGCCTTTGAGGAGTCTCACACTGAAATTCCCTTAAACAAGATAACAACAAAAAAACAAAAACACAGACTTTATAAAATTCAAAAGTGCAGTGCAGATTAAAAAAAGCCTGTAACAAGCAGACCATCAGACCACTTTATCGCCCACAAAACTTTTGGGTGAGTGTGTTGGTGAAGAAGGCTTTAACAAAAGAAGAGACAAAAGACCCAGAGGCAGTGCAGATGTTACTGAGACTGGCCAAACCCTATAAATTCCCACTCACATGAGTGGTCTGCTGGCATAAGAGAAGAACAGATGGAAAATTGCAGGGGCTGCTTCTTTAATTAGAAAAGTAGCTAGATAGTGTTTTCTAATCACAGAAAATCATACATGTATAAATCACATTAATTTATACATGGAAGGGAATGGATAATCTTTTAAAATGAAAAGCGTACAACAGCTTTAAGGAACAAATACAAGAGAGTGGGTACTACCATGGAAAAGGCCCTGCTCTTTGTATTCATCAGTCTTGCTTTCAAAGACCAGGATGCTCAACATCCTAAATACCTGAGCTTATGGAAGGGTACATAAGGGAAGGATTACATCAAAGACAAATCAAATATATTTGTTAGCATTCATTACGACAGTTCTTTGAAGTAAAATAAACACTATCTGTAAGATAAAGAGTAACTTGAAAATAGGTAAATGTTAAGATAAGACAAATTATAAGAGATAAATGTAACACATCATTGTCTCAATATTCAACAAATAGTTAAAGGACTCCGTATTCAAGAGGGAAGTGCTAGGGATATTCAGTAGGCCTGTCCTCTTTTTTTCATGATTCTTTTTCTTTCTTGCAGCAGATTCTGAGCCAGGTTTACCAAACGTTCTGCTTAAAAATAGAAATTCTTCTGTTCTGGTGATGAATTCAACATCTGTATCACAAAAAATTGGCAGATCAGTAGATTCTGAGTGCTGTAAGTTACCTTTCTTTAAAAAAACTGTATAAAATTCTAAATCTACATTGTCTAAGGACAACTGTTTACACATGACAGTGTGAGGCATGGAGAGGAGCACTACACAGACAGAAAATAAGTCCAAAATGTTGCACTTGGAAGATGCCTGATAGCTCTGCTGGCTAAGCTATAATGTCTCCAATGGCATCTGGTGGTATGTACAAAGAATTCTGCCATCCATTGCAGAATTCTTTTTCACAGGTTGGTTTAATCCCATTTTCAAGATTTCACAGTTCAACCAGCAGCCCTGAAGGTTGATTCAAATATGCATGTGCATGACTTGATTTCTCATCAAATGATAACTCAGTACATGATGAGAGGAAGCTGAATGTGTGAATGTCTCCCTTGAAAATAATTATTTTATGAAGTGATGTGTGATGGCAAGTCATCGCTTGACGTTGGATGCACTTAACATGTATCTATGAATGAACCTCAAGAGTGTGGATGTTACAACTTATGAAGATGAATAAGAGAAGGATGACAAGTAATGGGGAAATGGTTAATAATAATTTAAGGGCCCAGACAGAGGGGTCCTAGTGCTAAGTAGCAGAAAGCATTGTGCAGATATTCTGTCTTTGTTTTTTCCTTAATGGATTCTCTGTGGCAAGAAACAGTGGGAAAACACAGGAGGGCTACAACTGGATAATGACATCATCTGGACCCCCCCCCCCCATTAAATTGTGAACAAGGCAGTGTGATTATAAGCCTCATCTGGAAGCACCCTAGGATGAATTGTGAAATAGTGAAATAGTGACCTTTGGAAGTTGTCTTATTGTGGTAGTCTCTGTGGTACAAGGTATGGGGAATGATTTTGATTGTAATCCATCAACTCAGTGGAGAGGTTTGATTTTTTGAGGCACAAAGTGTGTCAAAGAACAAACTGACCATACGAGGAAACAGCATTGCAATACTGAGGTATTTGGGGGCTGTGAGGTAATTGCAAAAAGTCACCCTATGTGAGTTGTTGTCTGAACCCACCTTCATTTCAACATATCAAACATGTCTATTCTGCCCTTCAGTAGAAATTTCCCAGGCAGTTTACATAAAAGAAAACAAATAATTAATAATTACTGAAATCGAACCAATACATTCAGTGTATAAGTGTACTTGGCCATTTTAAGGCAACAGACTAACACATAGTTCACTACTGTAGAAGTATTCAGCCACAAAAACTTTATGTCTTAAAACAAAATATCTTTGAAAAATGTTAGGTCTTTGACAATGAAATACTGAAGCTGATGTCTTTTATATATTTTTGGTGGCTGCCTGGAGAATTTTAATGGCTTCTGTTGTTGCTCATTCTGCTGTAGATTTAGTCATTTATTTTAGCTAATTGAATCGAGATTTACATTTGCAGGAATGAATAAACACAATAAGCTTCAGTACTTAACTTCTGTCAAGACATGGCAGGGGTTTTCCACAGTTCTGTGTACTACAGGATTATTTACATAACTCTATTGCTATGAATTTGGAATATAGGCAATACAGACATATAATTCATTACTTATTTTCATGAATTCCTAAGTGAATTCAATTCTGGTTGGGTTTGATCTTATTGTAACCTACTCAGAACCTCAGGGATTGGACATGCTAAAAGTACTGAATGAATGAACACGTGAATGAAGTAGGATGAGCATTATCTATGGTAAATCTAACATTGTCTAATGTCAAACGGCAGTGTTATAAATACTCCCTGAATTTGTATGCTTTTCTACTCTGAGCAGAAGTTTCAGTCCATTGCACACTTACCTATAAGTCAAGCCAGTTGAATACAATAAGACTTCTCTGAGTAAGCATACATAAGGTTATAGCTGATGGACTGTGTCCAGTGTTAGTCTAACTTAAATCCCATTCATTTCTATGGGTCTACTCTAACTAGGACGAACATTGGGTACAACCCTTTGGAGTGGACTGTGAAAGTTCTGTTTGTGGTAAGTCTCTCATGATTGCTCTTGCAGATCCTCCTGCTATTAGAAATCACAGGATCTTCAATGTTACTAGCAGCAGTTTTGAAGTGTCTTGGAGTGTAAATTCCATGCAGAACCGTTCATTCCAGGCAGAAGTGTACAAAGGCAAGGAACTCATTCAAGGAACGAAAACCACAGAAATGAAGCTAGATGCATCAAATCTGGAAGCAGGTGTCATGTACACAGTGAAAATCAGCTATGAAGATTGTGACAAAAATGTTTCCTCATACAGAAATGTGAAGACAGGTATCAATAATCTTAGAAATATTATTATTTCGATCCCCACTGCCAGCTCCCTTTAACAAGTGGCAGGAATCCATTTCCCTCCAATTATATTTCACCATGATTTGAAATGCAATCAACAGGTGAATGCAAACACCCCACATAAGGTTTTTGTGGCAGGCATGATTCTTATATCTCTTATCTTGAAAATTTCCTAATTTGGTAGTTCAGTTATGCTACTATATGTCTTGCCTGTCCCATATAGCTTGTTCTGATTCTGAATCAGGCCTTCAACTGTATTTTTTTTAATCACCTCTGCTTAATCCACTGTTTGATCTGATTGATTTGCCACATCATAATTTATAGTTCAATCTGTTACATTAATTTACACCTGGGCTTAGATATGTGAGTTTAAGAATCTGTCTGTCCTTGGATGAACCCCTTCCCCCTCACTCTCTTAAAATTGTGTCTTTTAGATGCTTTGATCTTCTCTTTAACACTGCGAATCTTGAACTATAACTTCACGGATCAGTTCCTCAACACCAGCAGTACAGAATATCATGCATTTTCCCATATTTTGATGGCTGAGGTAATGCTAAAATACTTACCCCTAGAGGGCCTGTCGGGCCAATCCCGACACGATGAAAATGCTATCCGCTATTTCTATTATGCTTCTAATCATCCTAATTGCATTATATGTAGTGATGTGTTTTACTTGTTTTATGATTGCAAAGTTCTGTTCTTCTCAATACTGTTTGAGTAATAATTATATATTTTTTGATACCACTTTGTTTTATTTAGACTGAGGGGTGTTTCAGTGACCACAACCCATCTAAATTAATTCTTGAAGCACAGAACACTCAGCTGGGATTTGTACATCTGTTGCTGTGTGGGGTCTGTCCATACAGCTGCTGTTTTCTCTTTTGGACAGGCGAATCACAGACACACCTGTTCAAAGAAGAGAAACAAGCTAGTCAAATGGAGCAGGGATGGTTTACCCGTCTCAATGCAACAGTTTCTTCTCATGCACAAAATTGTGTAAAATACCTTATTCGATAGCATATTAGCATGAAATGGTTTCAAAAAACAGCATTCACTTTGTTACCACCGTGACAGATGGGAGCTCAGACTTTGAAATAACAGGGCAGGAGGCACATAGCTCTTGTGTGTACAGGTTCCCACATACACTTCAGTGGAGGGTGACCTTTCTAGATCTGCTGCCTCCATTAAAATGACTGGGGAAACCCTTGTGGACAGTAGGATTGCTGTCCAGAAATTCTGCTGTCCCCCAGAAAGAACTGGCCTTAAAAGCAGCTTCATGTGTAGACATCAGCTGGTGAAACCTTCCACAGCATGGAGACAAAAATTCTCATATGCTAATGTTTGCATGTAAGAAGCTGTTAAAGGCACAGGAGCTCAAGCTGGCCAAAGGTTGACAACCCTAGTAGGCAGATAATATTTCTGTGCAAACTGTAGGCCCCATGATATGTAAAGATTGCTGTATCAGAGCACATGACCTGGGTAATGCAGAAGTGAACTTACATTATTATGAAGGAATTAAGGTGTGAATTGTGTGAGTAAGTAACTTTTGCTTTTTGCAGTAGGAAGTGAGATGTAAATTCTTCTTCGTCTTCATCATGATGACGATGACACTGATGATGTGACTCCTGTATCGTACAGAATTTTATTTAACTTGGTAGGGTAACTCTCTGGCACTGTTAAGGGCAATGCCAACTGTGGACTTCATATCCATGAAAAGTAGCGTACATTGTAATTACAACGAAAAAGGTTATCAGTTGGAAGATGTTAACTGGCCACTGTAGGGCGTTCATTACTAATTAATTAATTAATTATTAATTAATCCCATTCCTTCTAAATTGGTACATCTTCCATTGTGGGGCAAGTGAATGGCAATAGTGCAAGACCCAGATGAATTAACAAGTGGCAGGTAGCTTGAAGGCACGACCGAACTTTGCTCATGGGTGTGGGTGCACCATAGAAGCAATATTGCTTTGCTATTAACTCTGATTAGAGAATATGGTAAAGAAAGACGGTGCTGAGGAGAATAACATTCAGCGTTCATATACTTTGATGTTAAAATAGCAATTGTTCACTCATCTATTCAGATTAGAAATTCATTACCTTCAAATATGTCTGCATTATACAAAATGGGGAAGCTGAAAGTACAAATGGACTCTCTTAAAGCTGGTAGTATCATCGCGAGGCTTAAAATCATAATAGATGACTCAGAATTTCCAAAAGACATGTCTGCATTTGATCCAATGATGTCATCACTGCATAAAAGTTTAGTGTTACTCGTTGACTCAAACAGCTCTGCAGTGGAAGGTAGGCAATCTAATTTAATGTCTAGCTTGCATTACTAATTACAGACGAAAATAGTGTTACATCGGTATATCTAGTTGTCTTAAGACTTCCTCAAACTGGTGCCTTCCAGATGTTTTGTACTTCAATTCTGAGAATTCCTGACCATTGCCCATGCTGGCTAGGGCTGATGGCAGTTGTAGTCCGACATATCTGGAAGGCACCAGGGTGAGGAAGGCTGTCTTAAACTATGGTGTAAGAATACCTATCTGAACACCTGGTATAACGTCACTGCCTTGTTACTTTTATTGTACAACACGTGGTCACCACAATAGCTAATCCATTGTGAGTTATTCATGAACATTGGCAGCCTGTAATTAATTGATATACCGTCTTGTGTAATATTAACTGGTTCAAAAATTTTAATCTGTCAACTGAGGATTTATCTGAAGAAGAATTTGAGGGAGGAAAATAGCGCTGAGGGAAATTATTGGAGCATTTTGCTACAGTAATATCTGAGATATCTGTTACAAAATCCAAACGAATTCAACTATTATCAGTAAGTCATTGGCAGTGAACCCCTCAAAGAAATGCCTATTCTAAACTAATGTGTACTGTCAAAAAAAAAAACCTGGGGAATCCTGACTGTTAAGACACAGAGGCATACAACGCAGGCAGCTTATTCAAATTCCAGACATTTTGGCTGACCTTGGTAGCCAGCCAAAATGTGTGCTTGCCACTGATCCTGCTTCTCCTCCAAAGGGAAGATGCAAGGTCTTGATTGGGACATCTCAATGAGCTTTGGAGTTGTTCTGAACAACACCAATGCCCCGTGTAACTGTGGGGCAAACCTCACTTGCCTACCCTATTCTCAGCTGGGTATAGATGGGAGTTAATTCCTGTTGGATTGATTGTCTGAGGGGCTAGGCATGAGGTGGTGGAGGTTTCCTGCCCTTTTCATGAGCCTAGAGAGGGGTGGGTGACCTCATATGCTGATTTCAGAAAGCAGTGATGTGTCTTCTTGTTGCTTTCCAAAGTCAGTGTGCAGTCTTGGAGATCATGTGCCCTTTTCCAAGATTGGGCAAAGGGCAAGGGATCTTGCCAGAGCAAAAAATACACTTGCAAGTCCTGAGTTTGTGAATGCATTTGTGGGCTGTTGTACACATCTTAAGGATTTATGTGGACTCTGAGAATGAGAGATTACTACACGGTTTCATCTCATAGTCCAACTGAACACATTGTTTCTTGTTATAGTCCACATTAATTTGTTTTTATTAAATTTTGGTTTTTGAATTCCAGACTGGGATGAATGTGCGTCAAGGACAGAGAATGATTGCTGCATGTCTGCAGAATGTATCAATACAATCGGCTCGTACATGTGCCGATGCAAGACAACCACAGATGCCAATCCATTACGGCCTGGCAGGAATTGTGAGGGTAAGAATCAGAATTATATTTCAGTGGAGGGTTTGTTTCCTCCCATGAATGGAAAGAAGTTCTTCTTTCTCCCCCTTCATGCGTTATGTACTTGTGGAGACTCCTGCATGAATCAGGAGCCCCGTGTGATCGTGGCTCCTGACGTCACAGAGGAGCCTCCACAAGTACAGCCCGCTCCCCCTTCAGACTTCCTTCAACACACGGAGGTTGGTGGGCAGAGCCAGATGAGCAGGGGCTACCGTAGGGGCGGGGCCTGCAGCACGGACCCTCTGCCTTTCGATTGCCTGAAGCTCCTTCCCATGGAATCAAGTGTGAAGTGGGCTAGTGTTCCATATGTCTTGTTAATCAATTAATGCTACAGCAGTAGTTTTGTGTATAGTGGTGTACCAAGGAAAACCAGTCCTATGTTACTAAATTTCTCTTTGTGCCATATGCAAAAACGCTTTACTCCAGGTGAAATTGTGGATCCTGTTACTGATATGGTACCGACACGTGAAGCCAATGTTACAGAAGGGCTGCCTGGGACAAGTGCCCCATGTCTGTCAATGGCAGCAATAAGGGCAGTGACTTCATTCACATCCAAGTCTACTGATACTATAATTCTGCCCTCAGGTGGCACCCAGGAGTCGAGCAGTCTTCTGCCCATTTAGGGTTGCTTTATTTAAGAGCAATAACATTCCTACCAACTGGAAATGGTGGGAATGCCAGGTACAATTTGCTATGTATGCAGAACTCATAAAATCTGTCTCTCACAGTATGGAACACTGAAGAAGCTACTCCTTGTTGTGGCTTCACATTGCATAGAATGGACTTGGGATTCAGGTGAAGGTTTATATCAACTGCTATGCATTCAAAGCAAAGTCAGTCGAGATTTACAGTCAGGGCCAGAAATATTGGAACAAGGATAACTATTTTGGCAGTTGGCCTCTGTACACCACCACATTGAAGTTGAAAGGAAACACACCCAAATGGAAGCGAAGTCAGGACTTTCAGCTGTAATTCAAGGGGTTTGACAAAAGTGGGGCACTAACCATTCAGGAAGGACAGCCAGTGGCATACACACACCACCATCGTTGGTGGCTCATAAGTAATGGAACGAATGGCTGGCAAGCAGCTGCATGGCCAGGTGAGGCCTGTTTCCTGGGCACCCCATGACCAATCAAGCAGATAAAAGGCCTGGAGGTGGTTCTGAGTGTTACATTGACATTTTGTAGCTGTTCACTGGAACTCCCAACATGAGGTCCAAAGAGGTGTCCATGCGAGTGAAGGAGGCCATCATTAGGCTGAGGAATCAAAATAAACCCATCAGAGAGATAGTAAAAACTGTTGGAGTGGCCAATACAACAGTTTGGAACATCCTGAAAAAGAAGGAATTAACTGGCAAGCTCAGCAACAGCGAAAGGCCTGGAAGACCACGGAAGACAACTAAAGTGGATGACCACAGAATTCTGCTCATGATGAAGAGGAACCCTTTCACAACATCTAGCCAGGTCAAGAACGCTCTTGTGGAGGTAGGCATGTCATTGTCAACATCTACAGTCAAGAGACAGCTTTATGAATGTAAATATAGAGGCTTCACAACAAGGTGCAAACCACTGGTAACGCTCAAGAACCAAAAGGCCAGATTAGCCTTGGCCAGCAAACTCCTAAAAGAGCCTGCCCAGTTCTGGAATAAGATTCTTTGGACTGATGAAACCAAGATTAACTTGTACCAGAATGATGGGAAGAGAAAAGTATGGAGAAGGAAAGGAACAGCTCATGATCCAAAGCATACCACATCATCTGTCAAACATGGTGGAAGCAGAGTTATGGCATGGGCATGTATGGCTGCCAATGGAACCAGGTCACTGGTGTTTATTGATGACCTGACTGCTGATCAAAGCAGCAGGATGAATTCTGAAGTGTATAGGGCTATACTTTCTGCTCAGATTCAGCCGAATGCTGCCAAACTGATAGGACGCCGCTTCATATTGCAGATGGATAATGACCCAAAACATACAGCAAAAGCTACCGAAGAGTTTCTCAAGGCAAAGAAGTGGGATGTTCTTCAATGGCCAAGTCAGTCACCTGATCTCAACCCAATAGAGCATGCTTTCCACTTACTGAAGACAAGGCTGAAGGCAGAAAAACCACAAACAAGCTGCAGCTGAAGGCAGCTGCAATAAAGGCCTGGCAAAGCATCTCGAGGGAGGAAACTCAGCATTTGGTCATGTCCATGGGTTCCAGACTTCAGGCAGTCATTGACTGCAAAGGATTTTCATCCAGGTATTAAAGGCAACCCTTAAATTTGAAAAGATGTTCGTTTGTTCCATTACTTATGAGCCACCAACGATTGGGGGGGGGGTATGCCACTGGCTGTCCTTCTTGAATGGTTAGTGCCCCACTTTTGTCAAGCTCCTTGAATTACAGCTGAAAGTCCTGACTTCGCTCCCATCTGGGTGTGTTTCCTTTCAACTTCAATGTGGTGGTGTACAGAGGCCAACTGCCAAAACAGTTATCCTTGTTCCAATATTTCTGGCCCTGACTGTACATTGTGATTCTAGGATCTGACCTTGCATGTTCATTATCTATGAAAAAAATCATGTAACTTGCATGTTCTTGGTTCTGACCTCTTCTAAATCTTATTTTGAGAAATGCACATTAATATTCTTCTGCAGAATTCAATGCTTTGTGCAGAGAATAAATTTCTATTAACCTAGGGGGTTCTTCTCATAAGTGTACCTGTAAGAATGAATAGTCAATTGGATACAAATTCTAACCAATCTATCGAAATGTAAGGTGAAAGGAAACATTGGTCAAATAAAATGTGCTTTATTGTTCCATTTGTAGTCTCCCTTTCCAGCAATAACAGTCTCTTAAAGAGTCTCACATCAAAATCCATTTAAAACAAGTTCAAAACAAACAAACACATCACAGATATTATAAAATACAAAAGAGCAGCACAGAATCAAAAGAAAATATAAACAAGCAGACTGCCTTATAGCCCCCAAGGCCACGAGGTATATATGCGTGTGTGTGTGTGCGCGCATGAAGGGCAAAGGCTTTAAGAACAGAAGAGGCTAACTCAAAGCCAGCGCACACATTATTAAGACTGGTTAAACCTCATAACTAACTACTCAGAAATGTAGTATACTGGCATAACCAGTGTAGTACCTGAAGTGCACACTTATAGCAGAGGAAGGTTGCAGGGGCTGCTTCCTTGATTAGAAAAGTGGCTAGATACAGTGTTTTCTAATCACAGATGTACCTGCTGCTGTTCTCTATATGCCTCCACTTCATACATTAATGCATATATGGGAAGGGGGAATGCAAAGTCTTTTAAAATGTAAAGCATAGAACAGCTTTAAGGAACAAATACAAGAGAGTGGGCACTACCACGGAAAAGGCCCTGCTCTTTGTATTCAGCAGTCTCACTTTCAAAGAGCAGCATGCCCTGGCTCCTCCTGAGAACCTCAACTTATGGAAGGGTACATAAGGGGAGGTTTACACCAAAGTCAAATCAAATATATTTGTTAGCATTCATTATGAAGGTTCTCTGAAGTAAAATAAACACTATCTGTAAGCTAAAGAGTAACTTGAAAATAGGTAAATGTTAAAATAAGACAAATTATAAGAGACAAATGTAACACATCATTGTCTCAATGTTCAACAAATAGTTAAAGGCATCCATTTTCAAGAGGGAAGTTCTAAGGATATTTAGGAGGCCTGTCCTCTTTTTTTCATGATTCTTTTTCTTTGTTGCAGCAGATTCTGAGCCAGGTTTACCGAACATTCTGGCTAAAAATAGAAATTCTTCTGTTTTGGTGATGAATTCAACATCTGTATCACAAAAAATTGGCAGATCAGTAGATTCTGAGTGCTGTAAGTTACCTTTCTTTAAAAAAACTGTATAAAATTCTAAATCTACATTGTCTAAGGACAACTGTTTACACATGACAGTGTGAGGCATGGAGAGGAGCACTACACAGACAGAAAATAAGTCCAAAATGTTGCACTTGGAAGATGCCTGATAGCTCTGCTGGCTAAGCTATAATGTCTCCAATGGCATCTGGTGGTATGTACAAAGAATTCTGCCATCCATTGCAGAATTCTTTTTCACAGGTTGGTTTAATCCCATTTTCAAGATTTCACAGTTCAACCAGCAGCCCTGAAGGTTGAATCAAATATGCATGTGCATGACTTGATTTCTCATCAAATGATAACTCAGTACATGATGAGAGGAAGCTGAATGTGTGAATGTCTCCCTTGAAAATAATTATTTAATGAAATGCTGTGTGATGGCAAGTCATCGCTTGATGTTGGATGCAGTTAACATGTATCTATGAACAAACCTCAAGAGTGTGGATGTTACAGTTGCTGAAGATGAGTAAGAGAAGGATGACAAGTAATGGGGAAATGGTTAATAATTTAAGAGTGCTTCCAGACAGAGGGGTCCTAGTGCTAAGCAGCAGAAAGCTTTGTGCAGATATTCTTTGTTTTTTCCTTAATGGATTCTCTGTCGTAAGAAAAAAGATGGAAAAAATAGTGGGAAACACGGGCGGGCTACAAGTGGATAATGACATCTAAACACACACACAACCCTGTAGAATTCTGTGAATGAGGCAGTGCAAGTGCACATTGAAAGCTTCATCTAGAAGGCCTCTAGGATGAATTTGTGAAATAGCGACCTTGGGAAGTTTCCTTATTGTGGAGATCCATGTGGTACTTTGGGGAATGATTTTGATTGTAGTCCATCAACTCATGAGAGAGGCTTGATTTTTTGAGGTATGCACAAGGTGTGTGAAAGAACAAACATGAGTTTGCAACACTGGGGTACCTGAGAATCTCCACTGTGAGGTAAATGTGAAAAGTCACCCCATGGTATAAAAGTTGACTGAATCCACTTTCATTTCAGCATGTCAAGCACTTAATTAATATATTGTTTATTTTAGAAATTTTTATTGCACCCTTCCATAGAAATTTCTCAGGTAGTTTACATAAGAGGAAACAAAATATAAATAATTACTTAAGTGGAATCAATAATACATTCAGTTTGTAAGTATACTTGGACATTTTAAGGCATTCAGCATAGGGGACTGTTACAGAAATCTTCAGCCATGAAAACACTGTTTCTTACAACAAAATATCCTTTGAGAAATGTTAGGTGTCTAGCAATGAAGTACAGAAGCTGATGCCTTTTCTATATTGTTGGTTGCTGCCCAGAGAATTTTAGTGGCTTATACTTTTAATGGTTCATAATTAGCCATTTTGCTAAAGACCTAACCATTTATTTTAGGTAATTTAATCAAGAGATTTACATTTGTAGGAATGAATAAACACAATGCTGTTGCTCAATTCCTGTCAAAGCATGGCATATGGTTTCCATGGTTCTGTGTACCAGAGTATTTTTTTACGTCACTATAATTTTGCCTTTTAATACAGTTGTGAATGATGTTTGAGTTACAGAGCTCAGACTTATGGAGCTAAATATAAATTTTTCCCCTACAGTATAATCCTTTCAATACTGATATTTCTTAAACTTTCTTAGAATTGTAGAAATAATCATCTCATGAAAATCAGTGCTCACCCAAGACTTTTTGCTGCCTGAAGTGGAGCCCCGATGTTGCTTTCCACCACTTGCTAGGGACAACACTTTAAAATGTCTTGCTGCACCATTCAGACACCAGTTTCTGCCTTCATCTTTCACCCCCTCGTGGTGCTACTTCTGAGGAGGAGTCTGGAGGTCTTTACATGAGTCTTTTTGCACACTCATGACTGGCCACTCACAGAAGTTTGTGGGTCACTTACACGATGTCGTCAACCACCAGTGCCCCTCTCATGTTTTCCAAGCATTTTGGCGGATTAATTTGAAACGGAAATAAACTAGTAACAAATAGATACATTTTCCTTTTCTACATATAAAGAGGAAATCCCACAATAAGAGAAGCTAGACCACAGCACCATCTAGTGGCTGTAGAAATGAAACATATAGAACGAGAGGGGGGAACTGGGGGGAAAGGGAAGTGCATGTAAAGGGCTTATCTTTATCCCAGAAAGATTCCAGAAGCTGAGACCCCAGTAAAATTGCAGGACAAAAGGCCTCTGTGTGGAAAAGCTCACAGATAATGTCACACAGTTCCTGGAACTCTTGATACCTATACGTCTGTTCAGGTGTTCAAAAAAGGGTTAACAGCAACTCGTGAGGAGAAGGGGTGCTCCATCCCTCTCCTTCATTGTGTTTGTCACTGTGTACTTGTGGAGGGTGACTGTCTTAAAAGGAGAGCCTTCTGTATCCATGAAGGCTCTCCACGTAAGCCAGAATGTGAATTTTTCAGTGTTTTGGCTAGCCTGGAGAGCCCCCACAGATACACCCTCCATGAGAACAGAATGACAAACAGAAAGGTTAACATTTTTTTTTTTTAATGCCAGAACAGGCCTTATGCCTTTTCCAGATATAGTAATGTATTGCTTCACACACTTCACTTCCCTGACCAAAGCAAAGGTCCAGAACAGCTAGTTCTATTCTTTTTGAGGAAAGAGCCCTGAGTAATTATGGTAGTTTGTAGTATCTGTTTACAAAACATATAGGTTGGTGTGGGAAAATGCTGTGTATATGTTTGTTCGTATGTTGTACTGTTTAAATACTTTGCGTGACCTCTGTGTGGCTATAATGTATTTGAGTAGGCGTGAGGACTAGCTTTGTTACTATGTGTAGGAGCAGAGCTTAGTGACAGATTCTGAAACAGGGAGAGACAGTCGCTTTTTAATATTTCTAGATGGGGTAAAGTCTATAAATATTTATGGATTAGGTAAAGTCATTATTGATTGTTCTGGGAAACATCAGACTCTGATTGGCTGTAGGTTCTAGCTAGGTGGAAAAGAGCAGTTGGAGAGTAGATGAGAGGGAGTTGGAGTTACTGGTTGTTAGCTGAAGGGAGCAGTGCTCAGAGCTGGGAAAAGAGAAAGCCGCTCTGAGAGAACTCTTCTTTGCTATTTTAACCCTCTGAGCATAATTTCAACCCTTTGAGTCCTGATTGAATTTGGCCATTTTCTAGGTGTTCTTGTGGGAATTCATCTTGGTAAACAATATATTCGCATTAGGGAGGAACACCTGTTTACTAGTTTTTCACCCAAAATTACTTCATAATGAAGGACTTTTCTAAAAAATAGATCCAGTCTATCAGGAGGGAGACTTGGGGCCAAACTAAATGTTCCCCTAATCATGCATAGTGGAGCTATGTGTGATTGTTATCCCTTTTGGGAGGCATTTTTTTCCTTTTTAAAAAAACTCCACCATGTGGAGGGGTGGAATTTGGGGACAAAACAGGTGTGTGTGCGTAAGCTTAAACTCTCCTCTTCCAAAACACTACAGTCCAGATCTGAATCAGGGCCATGTGTGCTTTCAGGAGAGTTGAGGAAGCAATCATGCATAGCTCCATTATGCATGATAAGGTTTAGTTTGGCCCTCAGAATCCAGAGATGATGGCTCTGAAGAGCAGAAGGCCAGGCTGAGAGGTTGTGTTGAGCAGCAGAGCCCATCTCCAGTCAGAGGTCTGACAAGAGGGAGCTTCAGCAGGTGATCCCTGATACAGTATCATCACCCCAGAAGCAGTGGGGAAGTACTGAAGGAAGAGGAAGAGTGCCGCACAGCATCCATTCCTGGTTGTGAGGGATTGGCTGAGATGGGGTTTATTGGAATTGGATCTGAGGAAGTTTGAGATGTTATTAGCAGGGAAGATTCTCTTATTAGGTACGGTAACCAAAGATATTTAGTTTAAGTATGTTTAGATGTTCCCAGTCTATAATTTGAATAATACGCTATCCCCTTTATGTATGTATGTATGTATTTTAATTCATTAATTAATTATTACATTTATATACTGCCCAACAGCCAAGGTTCTCTGGGCAGTTCACATCAATTAAAAGCCATAAAATACAACAAAATAAAACCTAATATAAGAGTTTAAAAGTAGAATGTAAAAACAAAGTAAAACCCAACAGCAGTTACAACCCAGGGAAAGCCTGGGTGAAAAGGTTCATTTTTAGGAGGTGCTTGAAAGATGCCACATTTCCTCCCTCCCGAACTGCGCAGGGGAGGGTTTTCCAGAGGGTGGGTGCTGCTACAGAGAAGGCATATACATTCCTTAATAAACCTCTTAGTTAAGTTCATCTTGTCTCTAGCAGGGCTGCTAATCCCATGCCTATGCTTTAGTTACAGACTACTGAGGTATGTAAGATTCAAAGGGTTTATTTTAGTGGCAGCGGTTTTATGATTAAGGGGTTTTATAACTGAGATGGACTTGTGGCAAGGAATTTCATAGATACAAGTTTCAAAGTATTCAAAAAAGGAATAGCAGCAGAAAACCTATGGGGTTACACCAGATCTTGACAGTGGTGGGATACCATAGTGAAGGGTGGTTCTGCCACAGTTGGATAGACAGGCAGGAAACAAGCAGGCACATAGGTAGGTGGTACTACTCTGAACAAAGTTTTTGTCCGAAAGCAAATGCATCACACCTTTTCCGTTTTCATGCCTGTGCCTCTAACAATCTGAAGGGTCAGCTGTTACCCTGACCATTCAACCCTTGAGGCCAAGAATAAACAGTCCCACAAGTCTCTAATATAAAGGGAAGTAATCCTGCATCATAAGGGACATGGGATACATTCGATCTTGACACAGTACTTTGCTGCCTTTAGTGTAGAGGCAGTTCCACACCCTTATACTGAAGTGAATGAAGCACTTCCCATATGAAAGTGAAGCACTTCCCAAGAAATGGACATGAGGGTTTACGTTGGGTGTTGGAGAAGCTCAGGTTTCCCTTGGTAACTCATTGTGCCTCACGTGGAGAACTCTGGGTAAAGTGCAATGAAAGATACTCATGTACAACGAAAAAAACAGATCTTTATTTTTGTTTAATTCTGAAGTGAATACAATTTTAGTTTGGGTCTTTTGTGGGTTAGATCTTATTGTAACCTACTCAGAACCTCAGGGATTGGACATGCTAAAAGTACTGAATGAATGAACAAGTGAATGAAGACGGATGAGCATTATCTGTGGTCAATCTAATGTCAAAAGGCAGTTTTATATAAATAGTCCCTGAAGTTGTATGCTTTTTACTCTTTAAACAGAGGCTTGAGTCCTTTGCACACTTACCTATAAGTCAGGCTAGTTGAATACAACAGGACTTACTTCTCAGAGTAAGCATACATAGGGTGGTATCTGATGCATTGTGTCCAATGTTAGTCTAACTTAAATCCCATTCATTTCTATGGGTCTACTCTAATTAGGATGAACATTGGGTACAACCCGTTGGAGTGGACTGTGAAAGTTCTGTTTGTGGTAAGTCTCTCATGATTGCTCTTGCAGATCCTCCTGCTATTAGAAACCACAGGATCTTCAATGTTACTAGCAGCAGTTTTGAAGTGTCTTGGGGTGTAAATTCCATGCAGAACCATTCATTCCAAGCAGAAGTGTACAAAGGCAAGGAACTCATTCAAGGAACGAAAACCACAGAAATGAAACTAGATGCATCAAATCTGGAAGCAGGTGTCATGTACACAGTGAAAATCAGCTATGAAGATTGTGACAAAAATGTTTCCTCATACAGAAATGTGAAGACAGGTATCTGTAATCTTAGAAATATTATTATTTTGATCCCCACTGCCAGCTCCCTTTAAGAAGTGGCAGGAATCCAGTTCCCCTCAATTACGTTTCACCATGAGTGAACACACAACTTCACTGATTTGAAATGGAATCAACCGGTGTATGCAAACACCCCACTTAAACTTTTTTGTGACATGGGTGATTCTTACATCTCTGTCTTTGAAAATTCCAGAATTTGGGAATTGGGTTTTCCTACTATAAATGTAGCCTGGTCCCAAATAGCCTGTTCTGATTCTGGATCAGCCCTTCAGCTGTATGTTTTATCATCTCTGCTCAACTCACTATTTGCACTTTTGATCTGAATGATTAGCCTCATCATAGTTAATAGTTCACTCATAAAGACTAATTTACACCTGGGCCTAGATATGTAAGTTTAAAAATCTGTCTGTTCTTGGATGAACCCCTCCCCCCTCACTCTCTTAATATTGTGTCTTTTAGATGCCTTGATATTTGCTTTAACAATACGGATCTTGAACTATAATTTCACAGACCAGTTCCTCAACACCAGCAGTACAGAATATCAAGCATTTTCCAGTATTTTGATGACTGAGGTAATACTAAAGTATTTATACATTTGAAAACTTGGATTAAATTTTCTGTAATGCAACTGCTATTTCTCATGTACCAAGTCTTATAAAATATCTTATTTAATATCAAGTTAGCATTAAACATTTTGAAAAACCGCACTCACTTTGCTACCACTGTGACAGATGGGAGCTCAGACCTTACATTCACTTCTGCATTACCCAGGTCATGTGCTCTGATACAGCAAAACATATCATGGGGCCTACAGTTTGCACAGAAATATTATCTGCCTACTAAGGTTGTCAACCTTCGGCCAGCCTGAGCTCCTGTGCCTTTAACAGCTTCGTACATGCAAACATTAGCATATGAGCATTTTGTCTTCATGCTGTGAACGGTTTCACCAACTGATGTCTACACATCAACCTGCTTTTAAGGCCAGTTTTTCTGGTCAGTTAGCAATCCTACTGCCCACAAGGGTTTCCCCAGTCATTTTAGTGGACTTACAGTCCCGTTCATGGATCACTGCCTTGTTGTGGCGAAGGAGCTTGCGTAACTCAGTGAAGTCATAAGCTATGCCATGCAGGGCCACCCAAGACGGACAGGTCATGGCAGAGAGTTCTGACAAAATGTGGTTCTCCACTTCAAATGTGGAGAAGGAAATGGCAACCCACTCCAGTATTCTTGCCAAGAAAACCCCATGGAATGTATCACAAGGCTAAAAGATATGACGCCAGAAGATGAGCCCCTCAGGTCGGAAGGTGTCCAATATACTACTGGGGAAGAGCAGAGGGTATTTCCAAGTAGCGCCAGAAAGAGTGAAGCGGTTGGGCCAAAGCCGAAAGAACACTCAGCTGTGGATGGGTCTGGTGGAGAAAAGAAAATCCGATGCTGTAAAGAACAATATTGTTTAGGAACCTGGAATGTCAGATCAATGAATCAAGGTAAGCTGGAGGTGGTCAAACATGAGATGGCAAGATTGGGAATCAGTGAACTAAAATGGACAAGCATGGGCGAATTTAATTCAGGTGACCATCATATCTACTACTGCGGGCAAGAATCCCTTAGAAGAAATGGAGTAGCACTCATAGTCAACAAAAGGGTGGGAAAAGCAGTACTGGGGTACAATCTCAAAAATGACAGAATGATCTCAGTACGAATCCAAGGCAAACCATTCAACATCACAGTAATTCAAGTCTATGCCCCAACCACTGATGCTGAAGAAGCTGAGGTTGATCGGTTCTATGAAGACCTACAACACCTTCTAGAACTAACACCAAAAAAAGATGTCCTCTTCATCATAGGGGATTGGAATGCTAAAGTAGGAAGTCCAGAAATCACCGGGATAATAGGCAGGCATGGCCTTAGTGTACAAAATGAAGCAGGACAAAGGCTAATCGAGTTTTGCCAAGAGAACACGCTGATCATAGCAAACACTCTTTTCCAACTGCACAAGAGGCGACTCTACACACGGACATCACCAGATGGGCAATATTGAAATCAGATTGATTATGTCCTTTGCAGCCAAAGATGGAGAAGCTCTATACAGACAGTAAAAACAAGACCTGGAGATGACTGTGGCTCAGATCATGAGCTTCTTGTTGCAGAATTTCGGCTGAAATTGAAGAACGTAGGGAAAACCACTAAACCATTCAGGTATGACCTAAATCATATCCCTTATGAATATACAGTGGAGGTGAGGAATAGATTTCAGGGATTAGACCTGATAGACAGAGTGCCTGAGGAACTCTGGACGGAGGTCCGTAACATTGTTCAGGAGGCAGCAACTCAATCCATCCCAAAGAAAAAGACATGCAAGAAAGCAAAGTGGCTGTCTGATGAGGCTTTACAAGTAGCTGAGGAAAGAAGGAAAGCGAAAAGCAAGGGAGAAAGGGGAAGATATATTCAACTGAATGCAGATTTCCAGAGAATAGCAAGGAGAGACAAGAAGGCCTTCTTAAATGAACAATGCAAAGAAATGGAAGAAAACAACAGAGTGGGAAAGACTAGAGATCTCTTCAAGAAAATTGGAGATCTCAAGGGAACGTTTTGTGCAAAGACAGGCATGATAAAGGACAAAGAAGGCAGGGACCTAACAGAAGCAGATGAAATTAAGAAGAGGTGGAAAGAATACACAGGAGAACTATACAGGGAAGATCTTAATGTCCCTGATAGCCATGATAGTGCGGTCAATGAACTTGAGCCGGACATCCTCGAGAGTGAAGTCAAGTTGGCCTTAGGAAGCATTACTAACAACAAAGCTAGTGGAGATGACAGTATTCCAGCTGAGCTATTTAAAATCCTAAAAGCTGATGCTGTTCAAGTGCTGCACTCAATATGCCAACAAATTTGGAACACTCAACAGTGGCCACAAGACTGGAAAAGGTCAGTTTACATTCCAATTCCAAAAAAGGGCAACGCCAAGGAGTGTTCAAACTACCGTATAATTGCGCTCATTTCACATGCCAGCAAGGTTATGCTCAAAATCCTACAAGCTAGGCTTCAGCAGTATGCGAACCGAGAACTACCGGAAGTACAAGCTGGGTTTCGAAGAGGCAGAGGAACTAGAGATCAAATCTCCAACATTTGCTGGATCATGGAGAAAGCAAGAGAATTCCAGAAAAACGTCTATTTCTGCTTCATTGACTATGCGAAAGCCTTTGATTGTGTGGATCACAACAAACTCTGGCAAATTCTGAAAGAGATGGGGGTACCAGACCTCCTTACCTGTCTCCTGAGAAACCTGTACAAGGGTCAAGAAGCAACACTAAGAACCAGACATGGAACAACCAATTGGTTCAAAATTGGGAAGGGAGTACGACAAGGCTACATATTGTCGCCCTGCTTATTTAACTTATATGCAAAATACATCATGAGAAACGCAGGGTTGGATGAATCACAGGTCAGAATTAAGATTGCCGGGAGAATTAGCAACAACCTCAGATACGCAGATGATACCACCTTAATGGCAGAAAGCAAAGAGGATCTAAAGAGCCTCTTGTTGAGGGTGAAAGGTAAAGGTAAAGGTGTCCCCAACCAGTCGTGTCCGACTCTAGGGTGCGGTGCTCATCCCCGTTTCTAAGCCAAAGAGCCAGCGCTGTCCGAAGACACTTCCGTGGTCATGTGGCCGGCATGACTGAACACCGAGGTGCACGGAATGCTGTTACCTTTCCCGCCGAGGCGGGACCTATTTATCTACTTGCAGTTTCTTGCTTTTGAACTGCTAGGTTGGCAGAAGCTGGGACTGAAGACGGGAGTTCACTCCGTCATGCAGCACTCGGGTCTCGAACTGCTGACCTGCCGACCTTCCAGTCTGCAGTTCAGCGTCTTAACCACTAAGCCACCGCGGCCCATTGAGGGTGAAAGAGGAGAGTGCAAAAGCTGGTTTGAAACTCAACATTAAAAAAACTAAGATCATGGCATCTGGCCCCATCACTTCCTGGCATATGGAAGGGGAAGAAATGGAAGCAGTGACATATTTTATTTTCTTGGGCTCCAAGATCTCCACAGATGGTGACTGTAGCCATGAAATTAAAAGACGCTTGCTCCTTGGGAGGAAAGCTATGGCAAACCTAGACAGCATAGTAAGAAGCAGAGACATCACCTTGCCAACAAAGGTTCGTATAATCAAAGCTATGGTTTTCCCAGTAGTAACGTATGGCTGTGAGAGCTGGACCATAAGGAAGGCTGAGTGCCGAAGAATTTATGCTTTCGAACTGTGGTGCTGGAGAAGACTCTTACGAGTCCCCTGGACTGCAAGGAGGTCAAATCAGTCAATCCTAAAGGAAACCACCCTGAGTGCTCATTGGAAGGACAGATACTGAAGCTGAAGCTGAAATATTTTGGCCACCTAATGCAAAGAGAAAACTCTCTGGAAAAGACCCTGATACTGGGAAAGACTGAAGGCAAAAGGAGAAGGGGACGGCAGAGGATGAGATGGCTAGATAGCATCACTGATGCAATGAATATGGACTTGAGCACGCTCCGGGAGAGAGCGGAGGACAGGAAGGCCTGGCGTGCTATGGTCCATGGGGTCACGAAGAGTTGGACACAACTGAACGACTGAACAACAACGAACTTACATTATTATGAAGGAATTAAAGACTTCTGACATTTAATAGTAAGATGTGAGTTGTATGAGTAAGTAACTTCGAGACTGCTTTTTGCAGTGGGAAGTGAGATGTAAATTTATTGTTATTGTGATTAATGATGATGATGATGGTGTGACTCCTGTATCGTACAGAATTTAATTTAACTTGGTAGGGTAACTCTCCGGCACTGTTAAGGGCAATGCCAACTGTGGACTTCATATCCATGAAAAGTAGCGTACATTGTAATTACAACGAAAAAGGTTATCAGTTGGAAGATGTTAACTGGCCACTGTAGGGCGTTCATTACTAATTTATGTCCCATTCCTACTAAATTGCTTCATCGCCTTGCATTGTGGGGCAAGTGAATGGCAATAGCGGAAGACCCAGATGAATTAACAAGCGGCAGGTAGCTTGAAGGCATAACCGAACTTTGCTCATGGGTGTGGGTACACCATAGAAGCAATATTGCTTTGCTATTAACTCTGATTAGAGAATATGGTAAAAAAAGATGGTGCTGAGGAGAATAACATTCAACGTTCATATACTTTGATGTTAAAATAGCAATTGTACTCTCATCTCTTTTCAGATTAGAAATTCATTACCTTCAAATATGTCTGCATTATACAAAATGGGGAAGCTGAAAGTACAAATGGACTCTCTTAAAGCTGGTAGTATCATTGCGAGGCTTAAAATCATAATAGATGACCCAGAATTTCCAAAAGACATGTCTGCATTTGATCCAATGATGTCATCACTGTATAAAAGTGTAGTGTTACTTGTTGACTCAAACAGCTCTGTAGTGGAAGGTAGGCAATCTAATTTAATGCCTAGTTTGCATTAGTCATTCAAGTATATTACAGAGGAAAATAGCTGAAGAAGAATTTGAGGGAGGAAAATAGCACTGGGGGAAATTATTGGGACATTTTGTTACAATAATATCTAAGATTTCTGTTACAAAATCCAAACAAATTCAAGTATTATCAGTAAGTCATTGGCAGTGAACCACTCAAAGACATGTGTATTCTAAAATAATATGTACAGTAAAAACAAACAAACTGGAGAATCCTGACTGTTAAGGCACGGAGACATACAATGCAGGCAACTTATCCAACATTCCAGACAGTTTGGCTGGTCTTGGTAGCCAGCAAATATGTGTGCTTGCCACTGATTCTGCTCCTCCTCCAAAAGAGAGATGCAGGGTCTTGATTGTGACCCCTTACTGAACTTTGGAGGTGTTTTGCGCAACTCCAAAGGCCTGTGTAACTATGGAGCAAACCCTCATTCCGCAACCCAGTTCTCAGCTAGGGTATAGATAGGGGTTGTTGTTGCATTGTTCTTCAGAGAGGCTAGGCATGAGGTGATGGAAGTTTTTCCCCCTTTTTATGAGTCTAGAGAGGGGTGGGTGACCTCATAGGCCTCAGACTGATTTCAGAAAACAGTAAGATGTCTTGTTGTTTTCCAACTCAGTGTGTGACCTTGGGGATGATGTGACTTTTCAATTTTTCCAGGATTGGAAAAAGGCAGGGGAGTGAAAAATCCATTTGCAACTCCCGGGTTTGTGAATGAATTTGTGGAGCTCTGCACCTACAGAGTAGGAACTTATGTAGACTCTTAGAATGAGAGATTACTGCATAGTTTCTCTGCATATTATAGCCCAAGCTAACCTAATTTGTTTTATTAAATTTTGGTTTTTGAATTCCAGACTGGGATGAATGTGCATCAAGGACAGAGAATGATTGCTGCATGTCTGCAGAATGTATCAATACAATCGGCTCGTACATGTGCCGATGCAAGACAACCACAGATGCCAATCCATTACGGCCTGGCAGGAACTGTGAGGGTAAGAATCAGAGTTATATTTCAGTGGAGGGTTTGTTTCCTCCCATGAATGGAAAGAAGTTCTTCTTTCTCCCCCTTCATGCGTTACGTACTTGTGGAGACTCCTGCATGAATCAGGAGCCCTGTGTGATCGTGGCTCCTGACGTCACAGAGGAGCCTCCACAAGTACAGCCCGCTCCCCCTTCAGACTTCCTTCAACACACGGAGGTTGGTGGGCAGAGCCAGATGAGCAGGGGCTACCGTAGGGGCGGGGCCTGCAGCACGGACCCTCTGCCTTTTGATTGCCTGAAGCTCCTTCCCATGGAATCAAGTGTGAAGTGGGCTAGTGTTCCATATGTCTTGTTAATCAATTAATGCTAGAGCAGTAGTTTTGTGCATAGTGGTATACCAAGGAAAACCAGTCCTATGTTACGAAATTTCTCTTTGTGTCATATGCAAAAATGCTTTACTCCAGGTGAAATTGTGGATCCTGTTACTGATATGGTACCGACACGTGAAGCCAACGTTACAGAAGGGCTGCCTGGGACAAGTGCCCCATCTCTGTCAATGGCAGAAATAAGGGCAGTGACTTCATTCACGTCCAAGTCTACTGACACTATAATTCTGCCCTCAAGTGGCACCCAGGAGTCGAGCACTCTTCCAACAGACAAAACACGGTCAGCATCTCAGAGAACAAGTACTTTGGGGCATGTCTGGAATAATAACACCCTGAGGATCTCAGAAACAATAGCTCTGGTGACAGAATCATGGCACAATGTAACTACATCAAATGGAAACTTAGCTGAACAGAGACTAGAAGCACAAGAACAACACAACTCTTCATTGTCCAAAGTTTCGAATACTACGTTTTATCCTTTTCTGAGAAATGGGTCTGTGGAAGAAACAAGTACATCTGGCCTCTTAACTGACAGAAATTCTCAGGAAGATCCAGACCCGAATGTAACACAATACTCCAAACGTCATGCTCTAAACCAGACCCTGGATAAAGACATGGGGAAAGATAACAGATCTTGGTCTGAGCAAAAACCATCCACCACTTTATTATCTTCTTCTGAGGAGCAGACAACTGCTTCCCTTTCTACAGATTGTGGTGGTGAGTCTACTTTTCCCTCAGAACTTTCCTTAAAAGTAATAGGTTAGTATAAAGAGAGAGTCATTGAGAGTGTCCAAAATACAGGAGAACAGCCACAATCCAGACTATACTGGTTCCATTAAATCAATGCGACCTACGTGTATGAGCTTCTCTACACAAACGATTTATTGCACACTTGTGATTGGACCCAAAGGTTAGCAGGTCCTTTACACGATGTAAAGGATCTGCTAAAGGACCCGCTCATCCTCCAGGATATCTCCCCCACTTTTCCCTGTTTATTCCACTTTCAAAAAGATAGGAGATAACATGAAAAGGGACATTATTCCGATCTATCGGCTGTGGGAAATGCTGGCATAGTGCTATAATGACAGCGCCATCTAGTAGCTGTAATTTGAAACACACAGAAACATATAGAACTTGCTTGAAGGACTTTCCTCGATTCAAACCACGTGTCCGCCCTGTAAAGTAGCCCATCGTAATGCTGCAAAGAAACTGAAAGCAGAAAGCCCCAGTAAGGATGCGGGGGTTTTGCTTAATGCAGAGAAGCTCCAATAATTAAACACTTAAATCCCCATTGGGACTTAAGCACACCTTTCTCTTGGTTTCACTCAATCAGTTCACCTGTTAGTAACGTCTAATGGGCAAACAGAAGTGCTAGATGCCAAAATCGGGGAGGTGACATGGTTGGAGGGGATCTTACCAATGGCAGGGTCCACCAAGACATATGGAAAAGTCCTGCGTTGTGGTGGTTGTTTTTAAAAACCCTCTTATAGGCTACAGATTGTAGAAAGGCAAGCAGCAAGCCCATCCAAATATGCATCCAAGTGAAGATGTTTCCTCTCCATGCTGCATTGCTTTCAATGGAATGTGCAGTTGGATTCACATCCGTGCATAGTCCATTGAAAACAATGCAGTGTGGAGTGACAGCTTCCGCTCTTGGGCGTGCTTTTAGATGCTTTGCTCTGATTTAGGGCCACAGTTCCATTCTGATCAAGCAACTGATTCTTGCATGTGGAAGAATGCTTCCACCTGCAGATCTCCCTAATCATATCATACCAGGAAGCATGCATGGTGGGAAAGTATGGAGGGTAAAAGGATGAAAAATGTCCTCCTCTTTTCCCTGTCTTCATCATCATCTTTGGGGTGAGAAGTAGCAAAACTAAAAAAAAAGATAGAACATAATAAACAATCATTTTTTTGTGGGTCTACACCTGTATGTCAGTGTGGAATAAAGAAAGTGTATTAGTGTATATGCATGCATTTCAGGAAGCCTTCCTTGACTGACCAGCCACAGTTTTCATCAGTATTCTGTTTTTTCAAAATAATAATTTTTAATATGGGTTTTTATTCTTTTATCTTTTATCTTTTTATCTTTTATTGTTTGCTGCTCTGGAATCTGTCTAGATGTGGAGCGGTATATAAATGTTGTAAATAAATAAAATATGCAGAAGGAGAGTACGCCTTCAGTCCCTATGAATCAGAGAGCTGTTGCTGCTGTCTTTATCATTCTCAGGGGAGCAAAAGTGTAGGTATCATGAACTGATTAAAGATCAGAAGTTTAATCTGAGGAGATTAACCTGGTAACTTTGAAAAAGAGTAAACAAAAGCATGAAATGTTATAATTAAGCTGCGGTGCCTGTATTCCACAATAACAGCAACATTATCAGAGTTAGTGCAAGCCCTATTGAACCAGCTAGAATAATGGCAAACAGCTGAGCATACGAGTAGTCTACCCACATAAGCAGTATACTGCCAGAGGAAGAGCCTTTCTTGAGTTCAGGGTTATTCTTCCATGATTAGAAAAGTTGCCATTTTGCTCATGCAAGTCCATTTCTGCCATCTTATGTTGCTCATGTGCAGTTATTTATGAGAGTTGAGCCAGACTGACATTATCTGAAACAACTTTCTATTAGGCACTGAGAAAAAAAATCAAGCAACTAGCACTTCAACACAGTGCCAGAAGGACTTTTAAATAAACAATACAAATGAGATAGGTAATTCTAAGAACATGCTCTTTGTTTTGCCTCTCTTCAAAGATTTAATTGTCATCTCTTTTCTTTTTAGTGACCTTTCCAGCAGAAAGAATCGTTTTTTCCAATGTAACCAGTACCAGCTTTCAAGTCAGCTGGACCACAAATTTTGCACTGAATCCCGCTTTCCAGTTTCTGCTGCTTGAGGGAAAGCAGCTTATACGAGATATTAAAACCCAGAGCAGCAACCTGACTATTTCCAGACTAGAACCTGGGATTTTGTACACTGTTGAAATTAAGGCAGAGGTTTGTGGGAATAACAGTAAACCAGTACAGCGTAAAGTAAAGACAGGTAAATAATAATGATAATTAAAAGTTCATTTTATGGATCTAGTATTCTAGAGGTCCATAAGAAAAAGGACTTTTTGTAAGGGACCATTAAATATGAGCAAACATTTAGTACCATTTGCACAAGTTTGGCATTTAGAATGTGAGTCTTTCCACAATTCCTGCCTACAAATGGAATGAAAATTCTGAAACCAGTCATGTCTCATACATACCTTTCTTCTCATACACACATGCAGAACAGATAGCAAACTGTTGTCTTTGTCTAAAAATAAAATTGGTCCTTTTCCTTCAGCTGTTTTAAAGTTCTTTTTGTTCAGTTTTGCCATTTGAGATTTGAAAGAGAGTACCTCATCTTATCTTGAAGCTTCCTAGAGGCCCAGAGACTGCAAGCTGATTACCACACTTCTAAGTAATCATGTTTACATTTTTCCCAATCATGCAGCTGCCCAGAAATTTAATGGGACAGTCAGGATATCAAATCTGAATTATAGGTCAGAGCTCAGCAACTCAAGTAGTGAAGACTACCGAAATTTTTCACAGTTGTTTTTCAATGAGGTAAGTTAATATGAAACAAGTGGACAAACTTCATACAGTATAAAAATGGACATGATTATATATTTTCTGTCTGGTGTGGTTTTGAATCAAGAACTTAAATTACTTGATAATCTCTTGCTAAACAATGATTTTCAGAAGGGAATAATAGTCCTGTGACAAGAACCTTATGCATATATAAGACTGAGACATCAAGTTTTCATAATTCGTTCATAAATGTTCTGAGGTGAGGGGTGATCGGTGAGATGGTCAAGTTTGCTGATGACACCAAATTATTTAGGTTGGTTTAACAAGAGGCAGCAAAGAACTCCAAAAGGATCTCTCCAAATTTAGGGAATGGGCATCAAAATGGCAAATGTGGTTCAATGTAAGCAAGTGAAAAGTGATGCACGCTGGGGCAAAAAAAAAAAATCCTAACTTCATATATACACTGATGGGATCCAAGCTTTCAATGTTGATTAAGAAAGTGATCATGGGATTGTGGTGGATACTCAATGGAAACGTTCAACCTCTGTGAAAAAGGCAAATTCCATGTTGGGGATAATTAGAAAAGGAATCAAAAATAAAACTGCCAGTATCATAATGCCTTTATACAAATCTATGGTGTGACCACACTTGGAATACTGTGTAGAGATCTGGTCACTACACCTCAAACAAATTATTGTAGAACTGGAAAAGATGCAGAAAAGGGCAACTCCCCTATGAGGAAAGATTACAACATTTGGGGCTGTTCAGCTTTGAAAAAAGGCAAGTAATGGGAGACATGATAGGGCTGTATAAAATTATGCATGGCGTGGAAAAATTGGAGAGGGAGGCATTTTTCTCCTCTGATAATACTAGAACCCAAGGTCATCCAGTAAATCTGAATGCTGGGAGATTCAGGACAGATAAAACAAAGTATTTTGTCACATATTGCATCTTTAAAGTATGAAACTTGCTTCCACATGATGTAGTGATGGCCACCAGCTTGGCAGCTTTAAAAGGAGATTAGGCAGATTCATGGAGGATAAAGCTATCAATGGCTACTAGTCATGATGGCTATATATTGCTTCTGGGATCAGAGGCAGTATGCATCTAAATACCAGTTGTTGGGAAATAGCAGCAGGGGAGGGCTATTGCCCTCATGTGCTGTTTTGGGCTTCCCATTGGGGCATCTGGTTGGCCTCTGCAAACAGAATGCTGGACTAGATAGGCCTTTGCTTTCATCCAGCATGACTCTTCCTATGTTTGCAAGTACGTAACAGGGACAGGAAATATCAGGTTTAAAACATCATAGCCGAACCCTGTTCTCACTTTCATATCCACATTTACTGAATATATGGAGGGAGAGGAGGATTGTGCCTGCTCTCCACCTTCGTGCATCCCCTGGCCTTGCTTCAGTCTCCACGTGTTCAGCTGAAGGTGAGAACAAGCTCTCTACATTCACAACTGTATGTGTGTAGGGTCTATATGTAGGACTTGGAACACTGGTGTGACCAGGATTCCTGATTGTGCATATAGATCAGGGGTGAAGAGCCTCAGACCAAATCTGGCCCTCCTGAGGTCCCAATCCAGCAGTTCCCCATATAGTCACATCCCCTTCTGCTGCCCCCACCCCCTTTCCTCCAACCACCAATCGTTTTGTGGTTTCCCAGCTTTTGTGTGCGCGCGCGCGTACGCGCACACACGCATATACACACACACACACACCATTCTAAAAGGTTCAAATGCCTCTCCTAAGGCTTAGCTACTGACAGTAAAGCCAAGATCTTAATGATATAGAGCAGGGTACAAATGTTTAAAATAAATACATAAAATAAAGCTTTAAGCTAAAATATGCTGGCATTTTTTTTTATTTTTGCCCCACCCCTTTTTCATTCAGCCCTCATTGGATGGGTTCATTCAGTCCACCACTGGAATGCCACCCCCCCCCCCCAGCTTCTCCAAAATGGAATTTGGCTCTCAGGCTGAAAGAGGTTCCACACCCCTGGTATAGATCCTACTCATGTACAGTTGTACATGCATAAAGCCCGTTTCACCTTCTGCTGAATGTGTGAACATCAGGAGGTGGACCAGTGGGCACCGTCTGACTCCCCATGCATTCAGTTGATGCATGGATGAAAGGAAAAGGGCTATCTTTTTTTCTTTCTTTTTTCTTTTTGGTCACCTCACATCCCTGTGACAATATTTTTCAATAGAGGAAATTCACACATTTAGCTGAGAGTTATCAAGTGATGAAAAATCAAGTGTTGTAGATTCCTGCAGGAAGCTCCATACTGTAGAACAGTGTTCTATTCCAATCTGTCTGTGATTTGGTTTCCTCATTCATTAAAAAAAGAAAAGAAAGGTATGACTACGCTAATCCAGCCAGTGTGAGGGATAGTTCAGAAAGAATGGAGGGTTATTGATTCACTTTCCTGATAAAGCATGATTCCATCTTCTGAACTTTCTGTAAATCTTGGTCCAAACATGAAACAAGCCACAGTTTGATGTGTTAATTTATCTGTGAAACATCCTGCCTACAAAATGTACAATTCAGATCATTCTTACTATGCATTTTTATACAGTACATATATTCTGTTTTGATATCAGGTCCGTACATCTCTGCCCCTTAACATTCTTCATAAAATGGATGCTTCTAAGATTAAAATGTTGATCATGAGCATTACTAATGGAAGCGTAGTGGTAAGCTTTAGTCTCCTGCTTCCAGCAAACATGGATGCCAGAAATGTATCGAGGTCTTTTCTTGATGCCTTTCGACATAGCAGCCATTTCAGGATTGATGAAAGTAGTCTCTCCATACATGGTAAGTTGTACTTCATTGCTGTAATTTCTCAAACCCTGCAAAATTGTAAGTGCTGGATGTTGGATCCTAATAGCAGGTTATCTGTAAGTATGATGAATGAAAAGCTATAATGGGGGCTTTAGTATTTTTACTGAGCTCTGTCACGTATTTATCTTACAAAATAAAACATGTGGTTCATCATCTCATAGTTAAACCATGGATGATTGACTACAGATGTAGCACCTTCCCTAGCATTGTAATTACTCTGTTGCTCCTAGCAAAGGCCTTAGCCTTTTTGCTGTCACAGTGAGCACCCTTCTGATCACCACCCCACAACCTCATCCTCTGCTCTGCCCTTCCTAGTCTAATCACTCTCCTTTTCCAGTGGCAGCAGAGAATAAGCATCTCTAAAATGGCATCCAGCATTTATAGAAAATTTATGCAGCACTTGTAAGTAAGGGTTAAACTACACGATACATTAAATTTTTAACATGCAGCTGACCTATTTCTCTCTTACTCTAAAGTAAGCATGTGGGGTCCCAGTATGGATCAGGACCACTGCATGCAGGTAGCAGAGGTTTAAACCTTTCCCCTGTACTACTTATTTTCTGAAATCCACCCCCCCACACACACTAAAGAGGGGCTAAAAAAGAAGAAACCTCCATCAGCACTGCTTGGGGTGGAGGGTGGGATATAGGGAAACTAGGGGCAAAATCCAACTTAAGTCCTACTTAAACCCATTGAAATGAATGGGGCTTAAGTTAGTTCTGACTAATTTAAATTTCATTTATTTGAGTAGATCTATTCTAAGTAGGACTTAGGTTGGATTTTGCCCAAAAGTTTGGTCAGGAAAGGCTTAAACCTCCCTACTCACACCTAGTGGATCCCACATGCTTACTTTAGCGTAGGAAAGAGAGGGTCAGTTGCACACTATGTATTTAAAGTATCATGTAGTTTGACCCTAAGTCTGATTGAATTCAGTGGTTCCTACCTCTAAGTCAGTGTATGTAGGGCTGTACCTTTAGAGAGGTTGCTATAGAATGGCACCTAATCCCAGAGAAGATGGTACCATCCTTGAGTAACAGCTCTAGAAAAACACACATTGGGCATGCTTGGCACCATGTTGCACATGCTTAGTATCTCCTGCCTCTTCAAGGATCTGGAGTTAGTGAGGTTAGGGCTTAGGCCTGGCATCATTTGCAGAAAGTTCAGGGTGGTACAATTTCATGGGCATTATAGGTCAAAGTCCTTCTAGGGCAGCCCACTAGTTATGCATGGTACTCCTAAATATACAAGTTTATCACAGGTTGGGAAACTTCTTAGTAACATGTAAGAACACTAACTATAACAATTAGTACTATAGTCACCAGGACAACTAAATAATAATCACATACTGATCTCTCTCCTTTTTATTGAAAAAAAAAACACAGATTATGATGAATGCGAGAGAGAAGAAACCGATTGCTCTCCCAATGCATCTTGCTCTAATACGTATGGATCCTATGAATGCAACTGCAAAGAAGGATTTATCAATGTAAATGCTGAGAGACCTGGGAGAAACTGTGAAGGCAATGTTTCAATATTTACTTTCATTTTATTCCAGCGCTGGTGGGATTACAATGTAGCCTATGGAGATCTTGTAGCAACAGTATTTGCTAGTAAACTGCTCCTAGACTGGCTAATCTAGGTTAAATTCTCAGAAGATGGGCAGTAGAGTCTTGCCTGATCAAAAGAGGCATACTTCCTTTATATCGCTGGCCAGAGTCCTAGTTTTTGCTGTCACCAAAATTCTTGTGTTCCCCTTTTCTAGCCATATTTCAGTTCTGCTCTACCTGATGCCAAAGCTCCAGATTCTTTTTGGCTATGACTTGTATTTAAACCTACAACGCGATCTCCACCCTTTTCCTGCTGGCACAGTCCTCAAGAGCATTTTCTGAGGTTGGCACAGGTGTCATCCATGAGAGCATCTCAACTGGCCCAGATTTAGACACATCTTACCAGTACACCTGGCTTTGGGAAAGGGTTACCCACAGTGAGGTTGAGATCTCACATCAACTCATGGTGGCTACTCATCTGCATCCTAGTCTTATACATGTTCAGATCATGCACCAACCTTATTTTGATGTCCTAATTTTTATAAACTGAGATATGGGTAAGATCTAGGTATGGACGAATCTGTCAATTTTGGTGTATCATTTTTCCAGTCTTAAGTTTGGTTCATTTTGAACTTTGAAAATTTCTTCAGTCTTAAGTTCAGTTGATTCCAAACATTGATTTTGGAGAAAATTCATAAACATTTTTTCTGCACATTTTTCATAATGTGCATTGTTGTATGCATTTTTGCCTAATATACACATTTTTGTGCAGTCAGTTTTCTTAATATAATGCATTTTATGTTATTTTCCTCAATAAATGCATTTTATTTGTATTTTTTGACTGGAGAACTGCACTGCAAAATTCAGAGAAGTGTGAATTTTGAAGGATAATTGAGTTTTGGTTTGCATAGTGATTCGAAAGTGTGAATCAGATGTGAACGGAATTAATTTCTCTCCTGTCCCTAATTGGGCCATGATCTTGAAGCCATCACAAGACTGGGATGTGTTGCACCAGGGTTCCACAGCAAGGCAACTGAAAGAAGTTATTTATGGTGGGAGAAACCATCATATAACTCCCCTCTTGGACTAAAAGCCTAAATAAACTTGAAAGTGAAATATATATAACAAACGTCTGATGGAGGCACCATCCCTCTCTCTTTCAGTTCTTTAATCTTTTATGTTATTACAGAAGTAGTTCTACATAAATAGTAGACTTTCTGTATTTCTATATAGTAGAATTCCAATGTTTCTACACATATAGTAGAATTTCAAATACCCAGACTCCTTAGGCTCCTGAACAATATTGGGATTTGTTTCAGTAGGGCTGAGACAAAGTTTATTTAGGCTCAATTTTCATACCAAATGTTGCTATTTTGTGGAAGGCAAAGTTTTGTCTGAAAGAGCAGTGCTCCCTGAAATAAAAGCCCCCCTTTGGGATGCCTCGCCTTTTCTTGGCAAAACGCTTGCCAAGAGATGGATAGGCATCTTGTTGGGCTCTGTACAGGGTTGTGTGGCCTGCTGCTCTTAGAACATTGCAGGTAAGGCAAACATTTTTGTCCCTGCTTGGGTGACCCTGGAAGTTGAAAGATTGATGTCATTTTGCAGGGGGTAGTTTCACAAAAACAGACCCTCCATTTTGGCTGAGGCTTTGTTTTTTCTAGATGAAATACATTGTGACTGCAGTGCTCTGAAGAGCCTAGACTTTTGAGACGATATAATTTTAATATAGAAATACACATTTTCAGTGGTGGTGTGCTGTAGCCAAATGTGGAACTTGACTGGGAGAGGACTTCTCTTCCCAGTTATGCCCTGTAACAGATTTTCAAAAGAGTTCATAATTTATAAGTTCATAGTTCATAAGAGTTCATATGATCTCTCCCCCCTCCCCTTTTTGAGAATTCACTTCTGTATGGGGTATGAGCTGTTTTGTATACCTCATTGAAATCTGTGAGTTTTGTGATGTGTAGATTTCTGCACCCTTAAAGAAAAATGAACTGCCATTTTAGAGGAACATGCTTAAGCAAGAATTGAAAGTAGGGCTCAGCTGAAAGAAGGGAGCCCCCCCTTCTTTGGTGATTTTTTTTTGAAAGGGGTCAAAAGTGTACATCTGTTCAGGAGGCATTTCCATCAGTGAATTAGCTTTGTTTGCCCACAGTGGCATCAGCACGTAGCTAAATCTTATTTGTGACATTGACCTGGTTTGCATTACATGGCAACCCATTATGTAGAAGCCCAGTGAGGTTTCTGCAGGATGGCTTATTTTTCACAAACAAACCACCCTGAGAACCCATAGTTTGTTGTTGGCTTGTTCATACTCATAGTGGCTTGTTGTGATGTCTGAACCTGGCAGGATGACTTCATCATGAGTTGTCAGGAATGGCTAGAGAGCTGCCCAGTAAGAGTGGCGAAACCCCCTGCCACTCCTCATGATCTCACTAGTGCTGCCACCATCCTCCCTCTGCCCTTTTCAGTGCCTTCCACCACGTGCTCCTAAAAATCAAGAGGAAAGGACACCAGAGAGTGTCCTGAACGTGATTGCACTTATTTTGTTTTATTTTTATTCTTGGTCATGCACAAGTGTGCAGGAGTGAACATCTGCTGCTAGCAAATTTGAGTAATTTTCACCTCAGTTTTACTGCTCTGCCTTGAAATTTGTGCAATTTCCCCCTCTGTTTTACTGCTTTGCCATGAGATTTGCATACGTTTAGCAATCCCACCTACTAGACTGTAACCCATATGTATATGTAACAGCTAGCAATGGAGACTAGTGGAGGGAAGCAACAAGCATGAAATTGGGGGGAACAAAAAGTGGCTGGCGAGAAGGAGCTTTAGGGGCAGGTATTCTTACTTCAGTAGAACATGAAGCAGCAAGAAAAGCCCCAAAATGAAGGATGAAATTGACAAGGACATTGACAAGAGGGGGATATCGGTATGCTTGGCTAAATAGTGGGCAGGTGTTCTTGCACTTTTGCAAGAGCGCAAGACCCTGAAAAAAAAGGTCGCAAACGCGTTTCCGTGTTCTTAAGGGCTGAGAAAATTAATTCCATTTGGAGATCTGATGTGTCTATCTGTGTGTGTGTGTGTGTGTGTGTGTGTGCGCGCGTGCGCACGGGGAGAGTTTTCCTTGGGAGCCTGCTACTCCAGTGGACCAATTGCAGAAAGGATGCTGATGTAGGGACTGAGGGAATTAAGAGTTCTGCTGAAAAGGCATCTGGGATACATGCCGGGAGCTGGCGGGGGGACTGAAGGGTGGGGGGAACAATTCATGACAAGCCATAGAGCACCCAGTCGTCTGTTGGGTTAGCAAGCAAACAATCAATCCATAGTGGCTTATTCTCAGGATTAGTGTGATGTGCAAACCTGCTCGTTACGATGTAGCATTGTGACATCAAGCCACCACATGATTTCCAGTTGGCTGGGATCACTCATGTGACTGATCCAGGAATTATTGCACTCATTCCCATTTCACTTTGCTTACCTCCAAAGATGTCATTACATAGTCAAATCTGATGGACTATGTATTTTATTTATTGCATGTACTGCTGTGCTGCCCTTCAATCAATTGGTGTAAAGGGTGGTTTGCAACAAAATAAATAAAAATAAAAATAAAACAGGCAATAAAAATAAGACCAGTGATTAAAACAGCAGATTAAAACAATTACAGCTCAGAGTTTAAAAGACCTGGGAGAACAAAAAGGTCTTCACCTGGTGCAAAAACATTAACAAAGTAGGTGCCAGGGAGGGTGTTCAATAAATTCCCTCTGTGGGGAAGGTGTTTCATAAATGAGGTTGCACCCAGCTCACTTCAGATAATGCGGGAATCCAGAAGAGAACCTCACTTTCTGACCTTCATGGGCAGATTGATATGGAAACAGGTGTTCCTGTAGCATCATGACATCCCATTAACTATATGATCCCTGGCTGGCTTTGGTTCACTAATCAAAGAAGAAGACAATGCGAGTGAGGGGGAAAGTGGCACTGTAGCAGCAGCAGATAGGGGAAACAATGGCAGCAGACAGGGTTCAAAGTGGGTGAACATTCCTAACAACTTAAACGTTTTTTTCCAGTCATCCTGAAAGCACTATTTTTGACATGAAAATCGAAACATGATAACATTTGGTGCATTCCCACTTAAAACCCAATTTCTTCAGTCATGACAATGTTGTGTTGTAGTTGAGTCTTTGTAAGAAAATGAACAGTACAATTTAATTTGTAATTCCTTCTCCCTCTCTCTGTAGTCATTCTTTCCAACAATGATGCTGGCAATACACAGACAAAAGACTGGAGCAGCACGGTTTTGCCTTTAACATATCCCTATAATTCAAGCCATATTCCATCTCCAGCTAGAAGGGATTTTTCTGCCTCTGCAGCCAGAAGCTTGGAGAATACAACCATCAGCACTACAGTTAATAAAGAATCTACAGAACTAATAGTGAATATCCATAGTTCATCTCAAGTGTCATCCCTACCATTCACAAAGACTTCCCAGGAGTTTTTCATCAAGGAGGTAGTTCAAGTGCTCTGCGAGTTTGAAACAATAGTCATCACCATTCAGAAAGCCTTTCTGCAGAAGAGATCTATCCCAGAATCCTCCTTGTACCTCGGAAAGCCTCACTGCCATGTAAGGACCAGCAATTCCAGTCATGTCATACTTCTTGCTGGATGGAACGAATGTGGAACGGAAGTACAAAGCGTAAGTTGTCATGTTATGTGAAGAGAAAGTTAAGTGGGATTTTCTTGCAAATAAATAAGAATATTTGGTAAACAGATATAATAAATAAAGTAAAGCGTTATTGAAACATTTGCTGCAAACTCATATTCCCGCAAATTGTAATTACTGGGGTGGGATCTTACTTAGGGAAGGAAGAGATACCTAAAGAACAGAGCAGGATGAGAAATTATCTACCCACTATCCCTAAGGAAAACTGCTCAGATACATTTTGTTTTGTTTTGCTTTGTGAAATGCATTGCAAACTCAGAAAAGTACAGATTCCTAACTGCAAACTGGGTTTGGGTTCTGGGAGGTGCTAATTGGGTAACCTTGCATTAAACTGTGAACCCAATGAATTACTTACCTAGCTGAGGGTTGTGTGAATCAGTTCTCGCTAAGGCTGCAATCCTATAACACCGAGACTATGTTTCATTGCACTCAGTGGGACTTACTTCTGACTAGACATGTATAAGATTGCACTATAAGAGTGTAACTTGATCATTGTTAGGTTGCACTCTCTTTATCATTCTATTTACTGAAATTAATGCAGCAACATGCCAAGAAAGCTATATATGAAAAGTTCCCCATTATTTTTGGTGTGAAGCTGCAACACAGGTGTGTCTAAAAACATAAGAACCATCCAGCTGAGTAAGCAACAATGGCCAATCCAGCCGCAAATCCTGCCCCCAGCAATGCTCACATGTGAAGCTTGGGGTGATTTGTGATAGCATAAGGCAGGGGTGGGCAACTTGGCACCCTCCAGATGTATTGACTACAACTCCCATCAGCCCCAGCCCACAGGTCAGGGATTATAGGAATTGTAGTCCAAAACATCTGGAGAGCAACAGGTTGCCTACTCCTGGCATAGGGTATAGTATTTATATGCCTTTTCTAGCTCTTCACACCCATCCCTTAGCAATGAAGAGTTAAGGACACTCACCATGAAGTCTGAGCATCTTTCCTTATCACTGATACTTCCTCTTTTGTCAGTTTATCTAACTGTTTCAAATTCCCATATTTTCACTTTTTTTAAAGTTGAAGAAGCTTAGTTCTTTTAGCCCTTCCTCATATGGAAGATGTCCCATGCTTCTGATCATTCTGCTTCATCTGTGATGTGGCAGGAATGTATGTAGACCCTTGAAGGCAGCTATTCTTCACCCACTTATCTGGGACTGCGCCCCACTGAACTCACCGGGACTGACTTCCAAGTAGACAGGTATAGGATGGCGCTGTTAGTTGTCCTTTAAACAGAAGGAAAAGCTAAGTTAAAATTCTTTTCTGTTGCGTTTATTTTTCAGAATACAACACACACTATAGTAAAAACAATTCTCCGGAGCATGCCTTCCCCAGGAGTCATTCACTACTTAAAGGTTGCCAGTCCAATTCGTTGTGTGTTTCAGAATGATCTGTTGACTTCATCTGGATACACTCAAGAAGGGTAAATGAAATCTTAATAAATCTGAACTAATTGCTTCCATGTACGTTATTTGATTATACATTAAAGTAAGGGTGGGCGATATGCAGCCTGCATGCCGCATGTGGAACCCCTGGCCGTTTTTGCACCCCCTTTCTCCCACTGAATTCGTTCTGTCAGTAGCAAAAAACCTGGCAATTTCTGTTGCAAACAAGGCTCCCTGTGTGCCGTGTTTGCTGCAGCAGCAATTTTGGCACAGGCTGGGTGTGCCCCCCCCACCAGTGGGGCCCCCACAACCCCTGGATGCTGCCCATCCCTGCATTAGAGATGTGTAGTAAAAGCCCCAAAATAGACTCCTGAAGACACTTCAGCAAAAGGAAAAAGGGCACTATGTGCTGATTCCCAATTTTGTTCTCAGGTAAGTTATAGATAAATACAAAATGCACAAACCTCTCATCAAATGTGAAGAGCATCTACAACTTACATTTAATGTGTGACTTTTTGAAGTACTTGGTGTTGTGCACACAAGGGACAGAGGAACACAGCTCATAAAAAAATAATACTCAATGAATTTTAACAATGGCTGCTTCTCTTGCAGGGTTTATACCATATTTGAGGATTTACAAGGATCAGGACACTTCGTAACAAAAATGCAGTTGTTCATCGGAAATTCTCCAATTCCCCAAAATTTCAGTATCTCTGCTAGCGATGACATAAAGATTGAGGTGGGAATCCAGACAAAAGACAGAAAGCTCAAGGTGGTTGTCAGTGAATGTTGGGCAACTCCAACTAATCACTCAACGGATCCTCTGTCATTTCCTTTTATACTTGGCAGGTATAGTACACACAACAGATTCAAGGTGTCATGCATAAACAGTGCATCACACAGTGCTACCACAAATTAAAATACAATTCTGAAGAGTATGATTTCAAGTTGGCAAGTCTGCATTCTGTTTACATTTCTTTTAATGATTCTTTGAGATACATGCACACACACACACAGAGTAAGATGACAGCAACGAATATATTTAAAAAGGCAGTTCTTTTTTATATATTGTTAATACATCTACCCTTGTTCCTATTTGGTTAGAACCTCTATCTTTAATGATAACATTTCATCTTCTTAGCTGGTATTACACAAGCCATTATCTGTCTGCTTCAGCCCCTACTGATCTGCCTTTAGAATTCTTGTAACGTCTACTGATAAGGTTTATTTATTCAATTTATCAGTCACCTTATAGGACAGCTCTCACAGTGACATACATAATAAAAGCAAATACAGTAAAGCCAATTATAAGACACATTAAGGGAGCAATCCTATGGCCGCTAGTCAGCAGCTAAATGGCCATGGGATATGTCGGTTTCTGTGAACCGACCTTGGAGCCTGCGCTCTCAGGTCGGTTCCTGGAGAACCGACCTTCCCCACTCCCGTGCTGCTTCTCAAGCCCTGTGCTTGGAAGAGAAGTGTGGAGCGGTGAAAACGGGGCATTCTGGGGGGCATTCCAGGGCGGGGAATACAGAAATGCTGGTACAACACATCCTATGTGTTGTCCGGCAGCTGCCTCCCCTGCTCTGCCTTCCCATGGCTAGACAGCTGAAATCGGCTGTCTAGCTGCAAATGCAAGGCAGCTGAAGCGTGGAGGGGATGATCCCCTCCACGCTGCTCCTGCCCTGCATTGGATAGGCAGTCACCTCCAAGTTTGGCGGCAGCCGCCTATCCCCATAGGATTGTGCCCTAAAACAATTGTTTTAGAAGCAGGAGCAATAACTCAGAAATATTTGAAGTGGTTGGAACAATCCAAAGTGCTATATAAATGCGAATATTCAATAAGTTGCACAATTAAATACATATTGAGTACTTAGCATGTATATAGTGTTTTGGGGTGTTCAAACCACTTCATATTCATTATCTCAGTAATAAGATTGAAGGGACTAAGGATGAGGGCAAGAGGCTAATGGCACTGTGAACTCACTTTGAGTACTTTTTTTAATGTACTTATGCCTGAAGCACATCAGTGAATTGGACACTAGTAGCTGGCCTCTCTGTCTAATCATTACAGGAGGTGGCAGTGGTAGTGATGGGACAGGTGAGTGAGTTCTCTGTATATAAGGGAGGACGGGGAGGACAGTGACTGGGTTCACACAACACAAGTCTGAGTACAAGTTGAGTGTGGGTTGTCGTTGACCCATGGGTTGTTGAATCATTGGTTGTTGTGTTGTGTGAACCCAGCCATGCTAACAAATGATGGTTTGTTAACCACGAACAACTCACAAAGAGAACCCATGGTTTGTTGGGTTGTGAACTGTGGGTTTTTCATGGTTAACAAACCACGGGTTGTTGGAGCAGCTGGGTTCACACAACACAGCAATCCCCGGTTCAGTGACAACCCACAGTTCAATGACAACCCACACTCAACCTGTACTATGGCTTGTAATGTTGTGTGAACCCAGCCAGTGTGTGCAAGGAAGTACCTTACTCACCTGCCACCACCTCCTTCTCCTGCTACAGGTATCGAAAGTGGCCTGTAGCTGCATCCCTGAGATGGAAACAACCCATATCAGGGAAGTGGCTGCTAGGAGCTTTGTCCCTCCCACCCCCCGCCAACAGGAAGGATAGGGTGAAGAAGTAGTGATGGTACAGCTAGCCTGTGACCTCAGCATATAACCAGTATCCAGTTTGTAAACATACACATTAAGAAATGCATTCAAAGCTTCTTTTTGGTGTACCTTTGTCTTCGCCCTCATCAACAGAACTCTTATATATTTTATTTGAATATTTCTAACAGAAGAGGCTGAAGAGGTAGAAATGATTACTCACTAGTGAACTGCAGCAAGAACAGAAAAAACTAAAACTTACCATCAATTGTGAATGATTATAAAAAGGAATAGGATATCTCCTCCAACTTTTAATTACGTTTGGGTATGAAAGGGCAGACAAAAAGTGTAGAAAGACTGGTTTTATTTTTAATAAAGTACAATATAATAAATAGCCATATCACTTGATTAAATTGTTATACGAATTCATATTCTTAGGAAACATGCTTAAGTATCATCATCATCATCATCATATGCCATCCCATAGCTGCCAATGGAAGTATATTGGCTTCATGCCCACTACTCCCTACTATCAATTTTTACAGGAAGCTCATAATTAGAAATACAATTTAATGTGGGTGGTGTTGAATTCCAGGCCTTTGTTTAATAGATTTCTCTCTTTCCAGCTGTTCAGTTCCAAACACACATACCACCGTGATTGCGAATGGGATGTCCAGCAAAGCCCTATTTAAGCTGAAAATCTTTTCCTTTGTCAATGACTCAGTAGTTTATTTACACTGCAAAATACATGTTTGTGTGGAAACTCATGGGACCTCTTGCAGGACGGTAAGGAGTCCCTCTGCCAACCTTCATTATTTTCTACAAATAAAGTAAAAAGAAACTACCAAAAAGTGTTATATTCTTTATATTCTTGGGAATATATCTGTATATTACAATTTAGATTAAAAAAAAACAAAACAGAACTCATGTCCTACTAACTTAGGGGTCTTCCAGAACTTTCTCCTGCAAAAATAGTGCAAAAAGAGGAAAACAACTGGGAGCAATTCATAACAGAGACATCTATTATGTATGGGGTTAGAGCTACTATCAGTGGAGGCTGGTGGCTCTAATGTTAGTGGGGTGGCGAATCCACTCCAGGTTCAGTCAGAACCAATTAGAACTGTAAAGGAGCTACCCAAGGTACAAAAGGCAAGTCTATTATCCAGGAGATTGAATCTTGTCTAAATGTCATGCATGAAAACTAAATTAAAACTATCAGCTTTCATTGGAAATGAGTAACACAGTTTGATGTTGGAAGAAAACTGCATACTGATGTTAACAACGCACAGGTACAGGAAAAGAAACCAGTAGCAGTGGAGTGGCAAATCAGAACAAAGAGCATCACTGGGAATCATTTGGACATGCAATACCTATGATGAAGGCCCTGTGGTCCAAAGCAATTTTCTTCTGCTCTCAGTTTGGGCCTATTAGAATAGTCTGGATGATTGTTAACCATCCAATGCTGCTTGCATTGGGTTAGGGTTAGGAGGTGAAGATGCACTTCACCAGCGAGGGTGGGGATGGTTCTGCTGCCATGTAAGCTTTTGGTGTGCCACAGAAGTCTTTGCTCAGGAGCTGTGGAGAGTTCCACAGGTGGAAAGCTACTGCTGGGGGTGTCCTGCCAGTGGTAGCAAGTGTAAGGTTCCAAAACACTGTGTTCTCGGGGCAGGGGTGGGTTGGAGCTCCAGTCCCCCAATCAGGACCCAATATGAGCCCTTAGCTTTGCTAGCCTGGAGCTGACATAACTAGTCCCCCCACCCCTGCCATTAGTTTTGATTACAAGTACAAGAGGTGTCCCCCTAGTCAAGTGATGGGATTCTAGCATCCCACCCTGTTAATTAAATCCAATCATATGGATTCAGGTGGTCTATATAATTGGCCCATAAGGCAGTAATTTTAAAGAAGAGGGTCGCCATGCTCATGATGCAGGCAAAGACCATGGGAATGTATAGTGCACATAATTCTGTTGGATTGAATTTGCAATCTTATAGGATATGCATTGAAACATTTCTTAAATATTAAAAAAAAATTCTGCATTTGTTTGTTTTATTCCTGCAGACCTGTGAAGGTTTCCGTTTTCAGAGAGCCGGGGAAACTATTGCAATGCCCAGAGCATCTTGGGGACCTCTGCGCAAATTCGATGGTGAGTAATCCATAAGGGCTACAGAATGGGTCATTAGGCAGGCAAAAATTAATGGCTTGTGGGTTGGCGGGGATGGGGAGTCACATCAGCAGTGGAATGCATGGTAATTTAATTCTTTTAAGTGAAAAGACAGGATTGAAACTGATAAGTTTCACCAGCGAGTGGAGAGGATAGTGAAGGTAATGGGCATCAGTTTGGGCTGTAAAAGATTGCACCATAATTACCATAGAATTATTTAAAATTGTAAGAAATGAACACTTTAAAAAACAGGACAACAACAAGAAAACTATAGGCATGCAACCATTTAGACTACAGTCTTCCCCCCAAACTGTAACCATTATTCGTTCATTCATTTCATTTCTATACTGTCCAATAGCTCTCTTGGTGGTTCACAAAAAATACACATCACATTACAAGATAATATACAATATAAAATGTCGAACATACAAAATTTAAAACAATTTAAACAGCTAAAACATTTACAGTAAGATACTGGACCTGATAGGAACAACTGACATAAATGCCCCATCAAATGCCTGGGAGTAGAGTACAGTCTTAACCTGGTGCTGAAAAGATGAGTCTTGGTGCCAGGTGGACCTCAGTGGAGACAGCATTGCATAATCGGGGGGCCACCACTGAGAAGGCCCTCTCCCTTGTTGCCACCTTCTGAGCCTCCCTTAGAGGAGGCACTCAGAGGAAGGCCTCTGATGTTGATCAGAGTCTAGGTAGGTTCAGGTCGGGAGAGGCACTCTGTTAGGTATTGTGGTCCTGAGCCATGTACGGCTTTATAGGTTAAAACCAGCACCTTGAATCAGGCTTGAAAACATCTTGCAGCCAATGCAAGCAGGCCAGAATTGGTGTTATATGCTTGGACCCTGTTAATCTGGCCGCCACATTTTGCACAAGCTGCAGCTTCTGAACAGTCTACAAGGGCAGCCCCATGTAGATCACACTGCGGTAATCTAATTTAGAAACATGCAATCATTTAGACAGTGATTCCCCTTGAAAAACCACTCATTCCCCCACTGTAATCAGGCTTTTTAAAAGCCCCCATTACTACCAATGGGAAGTGTGTGAGATTGTACTTTCCAAAGCTGATCTAGTTTTACATAATTTGTCTTTACGTTTCATGGGGTCTCAAATATCATATTTTCATTTCTTTAATTTCAGATGATTTAAAGGAAGAGAAGAAGCCTGGCTTAGGAATAGGCTATATGGTACTCATTGTCATTGGCATATTTGTTCTTGCACTGGGAATAGCAGGTCTTTTGGTTTACCGACACCAACGCAAGTCTGGGGCTTACAACTTCAAAATCAAATCTGACAATTTTAACTACCAAGTGTTCTGTGACTAAACATTTCAGTTTTACCACATGTAAGTTCACTGAATTATTGTTCCAAGGGCTGGCTTTGGTGATTCCTGTAAAATTATTTTAAATGAGCCTTCAGAAGTTTGTAGCACAAAGATATGGCTAGAAAGGAATGATGAGGTTGTTGCTCCTATCTGTCTATCTTAGCTAGCTATCTAGTTACTTACATGGAAGTAGGGATGTTGGAGAAATCCTCAATGAAACCATATAAGTTCGGATTTTCATGAATCCAGCCTGTGGATTCCGCAGCAGACCAGCTTTTCCCTGTTGGGTGGATTCCACTGACTTGCGGACCGTTTTCTAACTTTCCCAAATTATGTGCAAATTTTGTCATAGAAAATATGCAAAAATTTAAAGAAAACACAGCCAAAGATGCTCATTTCCCCCATAGGTTAAAGCATGAAAATGCACATTTGGAGGGGATTTATGCATTTTCACACACGTGAATTTGTGCAAATGCAAATTGTGCAAATTCAGAAACAAAACAAAAAATCTAATTCCGTGGATGGGCAGACAACGGAACGAAAGGCTCCTGACAATCCACAGACGGAATGGATTTTACACAATCCATAATCCCTACACAGAAGAACTGTTTTCTCCTTCATATCTCATTCTTTATAGACCCAGTGTCCGCAGAGAGCCAGTATGGAATAGTGAACATACTGTTAGATGCACACTGGGGAGACTGGGGTTCAAATAGCCATGATGCTCACTGGATGGCCTTAGGCATGTCAGTCTAGTTCAGTTCAGGCAGTACTCACTGGAAGAGCCAACACAGCTACAGTGGGTTGTGGGGCCATAGGTTTAGCCCAGCATCCAAGGAATGCGGCTTCTCTATACTCCTCACGTGATTATGGTGAACCTCTGCAGCAGGGAGCCTTTTGTATCCATGGTGGTTCCCCACACGATTAAGGACCCTGGTAAATCAGTTCATTTTCAACATTTCAAGGGCTAGGATGAGCCACATGACTTGGGGGTGGGGCTAAATGTATCTATGTTGGCTGTTCTGGTGAGTAACATCTGCAGAGGGCTACTTTCTCAGCCTAATATAGTTGTGAAGATAAAATGGGGTAACCCCCATGGATGAAACCCTAAGCTCCTTGGAGTAAGAGTGGGATGCAGATGTGACAAGTAGATAGGTAGTGTCATGCCACTAATCACATGTTATTATTTTCTCTTGGTATTCTAGTTGGAAACATCCTATGAATGTAATACTGTTCCATATGTTGTTGGACATTACACACTCAAGCAAGTTTAACCACAAGCAGCTGACGTTCAGATCATCAGTCCTCTAAGACTTTTTTTTTATTAGATTCAGTTGCTATTTCAAAACACTTTATGGTTCTTGCATCCTTTCAGGAGGGGAAAAATCACTGCAAATTTTAGATTAGGGTTTACTCTCCCACCACCCTCACAGTACCACTGTTGATATCACTTACTCTTGGAAGGTATGCACTTTCATCATTGCAAAGGAAAGTACAGTCAGTTGGAAGGTATGCATTTTCATCATTGCAAAGGAATGTATAGTCACAGGACAAGTCCTTCATTATGATTTTCCATCCAGGCACTTAATTACGAGAATGTAGTGTTGTCCTCTTGATGTAAAGACCTGGTTCTTAGAGAACAAATCTCCTAAATAAGCAAAATGAGTGCTGCTGGATTATTGCCCAGAAAAGCATTTTGAAGCTGTTATTTAAAATTGATTCCATGCATTTCCAGATAAACTCTGAAAAACCTATTTAACATGTCATTAAAAGCAGCAAAGAGAAGGAAACAGTTCTGCAGTTGGTCTAACCATGCCACAGGACAACGTTTTCTCTGAGATAAAAGTTGAGAATACTCCCCATTAAGCACCTTTCCATTACTGCACGTTTAACAATGCATGTACCCCTCAGTGCAAAGCATTCTTATCGTAAAGCTAACACCTCCATAAACTTGCTTAAATTCCAGTCTGTTAGCAATGGCTCATGGCACATGGCATTAGAGTTACTAGCACTAGAGGAAAAGAAAATATGCTGACCCAGCCTTACTTACCAGAGCCAACAGTCACGCCATACAGAAAACTGCTTTAGCTGCCTGGCCACTATGCATACAGAGTAACTGAAGAGCGAGAGATTGCTCATTCCAGTGCACAAAGCAGTAATCGTGTTCCAGTTGGGTACATTCGATGTGCCTGTTTATCATTTGCTCCAATGACTTTACAATTATTCAAAATTTCTGGCTGTCCCCTGACTATTGTATGCAATGCATAGATTATGCAAGTTTTTAAAAAAAAATCTGACAGATCTCCAGTGTCTATAATAGCTTCGTGCCAAGCAGAAATTCAGATTTCAAACATCTGCTTGGGGAAAAAAGCTGTATTGCTCAATTTTTCCTTATCACACAGATCAGGGGTGTGGCCCTCCAGATATTGTTGGACTACACTTCCCATCAGTCCTCACTATTGGCCTGGGGCTGATGGGAGTTGCAGTCTAACAACTTCTGAAGGACCAGAGGTTCCTTACCCCCAACACAGATGTTCTAAGTACCACCCTGAACGGAGAAAAGAAAAGAAAAACTGACAACCTTAGCATAGGCCTATAAACAAGTAGCATGTGATAATACCTGGATTATATTTCAGATGTTTCCCCAGCTGCACAAGTTTGTCTAAACATTTGCTAAAACAACAGCACTTAATTCTTCTAATCCTTGTTGAATTAGCACTGCAAGGTAAGTCTTAACAGAAGGCAATGATATGGTAAAATTGCCAAAAATAAAACATAAAAATAAAATTATTTTGGAATAGCTGAGAGCTGAAAGAAGATGCTGAACCTTTGTTGTTTTTTTTTGGGAGCTGCTATATTTTTGGTACATTTATTATACGTTTTCATTCTAAAGAGCACAATGTAATTTGCCTTGTGTACACATAGGAAAAAAGGAACTATTTTTATAGGTTGTAGTTTCTGAGTTTCTATACTGTAATAATGTTAATAGGTCTGATATTGCCATCCATAAAGTACTTCACTGTACTTTGGAAGACAGTTGGACTGAGGGCCATTTCAAATGTTACATCCCACCACATGGAAGCTGCTAAAATCTACTTCTATGTAGTGGCATTCCACGCAGGGGATGTAAAATATTAAGTGCCCTTAATTGAGCTATATTAGGTGGTTTTAAGAGGCTCTTAGAAGAGTACAGTTGTAAATGCAGTAGGGTAACCTGCATTTATTATATGTTGAATAAAACTTTAGTACTGTAGTAAATACAGACAATTATTAGCCTTATGTCTGCTACCTTAATAAATGAATTTTTAAAGCTTATTTGTGGTTGTTAAAACCAACCTTTGAAAGCTAAAGGCTTAGTCGTATGATTGCCATGTTATAAGTTGTTAATTCTGTGTGCACTTACTTATGAGTAAGCCTAACTGAACTCTATGGGACTGGAGTCTGAGTTAACATGCATAGGATTGGGTCAACTACATGGGATGGCACTAATCATGTGTCTTTGTAATTACTGTAATATCTTTGCATTTATAGGACATTTTGTTTAATTTGGGAAAGATGTTTACAGTGACCTGAATGTAATACTTGCTGCGTGACATGTAAAAAACTTGGATGGAATGTACGAACAGCTACTCCAGCACAACATCATAACATATAATACTATCCCACTGTTGCAGGCATACTGTGGTGACAGCATGAAGGTTCTGATTTTACAGGTACCTGGCAATGGATATGACAAAGAAACAATTATCCTGGTATATTCACAACACTTATTCACACATTTCAGTAACACACAAAGGCACTGGGAATGCTATCTTGTATAACTGTGTGAACTAGGCCACCAAAACACGTAGAACTAGGTCAGTGATACTAGGTTTAATTTGAAAAGAATTTTCCGTAAGGTTAAACAATAATGGAACTGGTTATCTCATGTTTTCTCATCTAAATGAATAGTTCTAGAAATATATTACAATGAATCCAGTCTGAATGTCAGTAGGACTCACATTACTGGTAAAGGTCATGGAGCAAATCCAAGGCTAATCAATGGGCACCAAGCAGTGTCCTATGGCACGAAAGAATTAACAGACACATTTTAGCCAAAGAATACACAGGTGTGAAAGTATTTATTGGCACCTGTGGGAAACCTTAACAGTAAGTGCAAGTACTGAGTCAAAGTGAGCTGTCTTCTAATTTCTAGGGGTGGTTGTGAAGAGTGAACTCTTGACTCCACAGAAATCACTGAGGATTCTGCCACTGGTAATTCTTAGGCTGTAACCTAAGCATACTAGCTTTCATTCATTGAAACTTGACTGAATTCAACATTCCTTTGCTGTCTCTGGGGTCTTTTAGAGAGCCCTCTCCCTCTCCCTACCCTGGCATCCCAGGGGTTCACTTACTAAGCCAGATTGGATGGGTGTGTAGTTACTCCAGCTTTACCAACTGGAGCAAATTCACCCTGAGATCCACAAAATTCAATAGTTGCCACCATCTATTGGGTTAAAGAGTAGTAATTTAAAAAGAAGGCTCTTACTTATTAAGGGGGAGAAATCTGTGTGAGGTACAAAATGAAACTTTGCCAGTTTCCACCCACCTCTCATATAGAGTTAGCATACTTTCCCCACTAACTTAGATGACAGTGGCTGAGGGGACTGGCTGAGAAGACAAAGGCATTAACAGAGGGTGAAACAAAATTAATTGGAAACACACACACATCAGAACACAAAGGACTCATTACAGAACTACAGAACTAAGACTTATTAATGAATACAATAAACATAGAATTGCAGTTAAGAAATTAAATAGAAGGAAACGCTGGTTCCAAGTTCATATCGTTATCTAGATCAGGTGGGATGAGGAATTTCTCAGAGTGGCATGAGCACAGGTGCAAATCCTTACAGTAGCTCATCTAGAGAAGATCAGTTGCAAAAGGCAACGCTGAGTGAGAAATCAAAATCCCTCTCTGCCTACTTCATAGAAGATTTAGCAGGGAATCTTGGAGCATAAATTTTGCTACCTCCAGACTGAGGACTCCTAACAAAAGAAGTGGCTGTATATTTATAAGGAACTTGGCTGTGAAAAAGATGTCAAGGGTATAATTTGATTTAGGATTTGGTGCGGGTGATATTGCAGGGCAAGTATGCAACTGACCTAGCTAATGCACATTCAGCATCTGGTGTGGAACAAATGCAACTTTGCCTCTTAGAAATGGAGGTAGGTTGGCCCACTTAGATAAAGTTGTACAAAAAATTGTATGTCAGACATTATATTCCTACCTCTTAGTGACAATTCCCAATCATGGATGCTGTTGGATTTAGAGGCTTAAAAAAACAAAACAAGGTGTAAACATATTGAACTTATAAAGCTGATATGTCACATTTAGTGCTGTGCTGAAAATTTTGATTCTTCCATTTTTGGCATTTTGTGGAGTGAGTGGGGGCAAAATGAAAACTCTAGTGAAAGAGGCTGGAGAAGGTGACAATTTTGGAGAATTTTCTCCTTTGGGAGGGGGACAGGGCTTCCACATACCTTTTTAAGTGTAGGTGATTCTTGAGGGGTCTTTTTTCTTTTTTTTTAAACACTCCCTACACTTGCAGGAGCCCAGGATTCTTCTCCAGCCCAGCGGTGTTTTTTTTTCTGAACTCCCTGGAGATCATGTGACCTCTCCCTCTCCAATAGGCATTCAGGAAGAACTCCTGGCTGTAGAAGAGTCCTGGGCTTCTGCAAGTGCAGGGGGTGTTTAAAAAAAAAAATAGAAAAGACCCCTCAAGAATCACCTACCCTTAAAAAAGGTATGTGGAAACCCTGTCCCCCTCCCCAAGGAGAAAATTCTCCCCCTTCCTGTGGACAAGGCAGAAAAAACAATGCCTCTTTTGCAGGGAGAGAAAAGGTTCCTGAAAAAAATGGGCAGAGTTTGGCACAGCACTAGCTACATTATTGCCTTAATATTACTCAACAAGACTTAACAGCCTGATCCTATGCTCCCCTAAGAGTTGAATGTGAAAAGCAAAACTGGAATATGTTTATAATTCCAAAGGTTAAATTCTGCCATTTTTGCCAAATTTGCTTTGGCTCTACTGCGGTGCTACATAAATGGAAGAGGTGTCTCCATTCTGAATCAAAAGGTAGTGTTAGACTATGACAGCTGAAGAAAATGGTCACGTATTGCTATTGGCAAGCTCCCCTTGTCTTGGTCTGGAATGAGCTCATTTAGCATGAATTATTTTTTAATAGTCAGATGTTCATACTAAGTACAGTACAGAGACACCCTAGAAAACTACACTGCAGACACACTGGAGGCTGGGATACTGCTTATTCAGATGTCAGGAAGGAATGGTGGCCTTGCAGACAGGCCTTCACATTGCTGCAGCCACAGCCAGGTACGTTTCGGGGGAAGGAAAGAGTGGGGTTGTAGTGTCAGAGAGCGATGGCACTGAGAGGAACTCATTATGAGCCAAGCCCATAGTGTCATTTAGGTCAAAATAAGTTTGAGGGGCAGGACAACTCTTTTGAGTTGATCATTATGAATCCTCCAATTCCACACTTCAGCACCATCAATAGTTTCAATGGCCAACCTCTCTTTGGAGCCTCATTCAGAATTAAAACACAGATGCACAACAAAGCTCTGTGTGGTATATCTGTCCTGCTACTACTATTTTGGTCTACATCTAGAAAATCTGTAAGGAGTACAGTTCAGGCTCCAGGCCACTGGCGCCTGGGACCTCTGGAAGCTGACTGTCAACCCAAATGGGACAGAAGCAGGTGTATGATTCAAATAAGCAGGGGCCAAGATCCCAATCAGTCATTTTTTTGTGATGGCCCCTATTTTACCCGCAATGCCTCTTGGAATGGGGCATTCTAGAAAAATCTAATATGGCAGCCACCAACCCAAAGGAGCTTTGAAGCGCTCATGTATGTTTTACCAGCCATGAAAATCTCTGTATCCCTTGAAATAATCAAAATGATCCATCATTTCATGGTGAATGGGTTTATGAAATAGCCATTTTGGCCACTCCTGGAGACTAGGCAGCTGTGTATTGTCTTCTGGAAGCCCCATCTGTTATTCACTTGTCTGAGGAAAGCTGTGACATTTATGTGGTAGTGGGTATCAAGGCATTTCTGGAAAAGCTTGGGGGGAAGGAGGAACAGAGGATGGAACAGAGGAAGGAAGGGAAGGAGAGAGGTAGGGAAGAAAGAAAAGAAAGAAGCTAACTAAGCTAGGCTTATTTTTCCTCTGACAGAAGGACCAGTGTGGACATGGAAAATGCACCACTATGCTGAGAATGGGAAGGCATCCAGGAGGCCCATCTCAGTTGAGGGGGATGGAAATAGCAAAACTCACAAGGCTTGAGTGACTCCAAAGTGGGGCTGCTGTGTCCAACCAGCAGGGTTTTAAGGAGCTCATATGAGGGACCAACCTCATACCTGCCTCTTTCTGAAAAAAGAATGGTTAAAATTCAGGGTTACGCTTAGCGGTGCCTGGGGGATATTGTAGCGGGCTATGTTTGCCAGTTTCCCTGAGCATTTTTTAAGGCGGGGGTAGAACTATCCACACCAGTTTTAGCTGATGTATATATGCCATGTTCCTTCAATAAAATTGTGGCCCATTTAATCCCATTTATTGCTGTCTGCCTCTTTTTTCTGTCCCCTCTGCAAGCCGTATCCAGAAGTTGTTAAGCAATATTTTCAACAGATTTATTTCATGATATCAGGATATAGGTGTTAGTGTACAGTTATAAATACGGCATCAAAGAAGAGCAAACAAGTGCCGCCCTAAATAAGAACTTTTCACCTCTGCTTCAGTTGCATCTTGGGTTACAGCTTTATAGTAACTCAGAATGAAATCCTTTTCTTGAAGAACATTTTTGTCTTTGGAATACTTTCATCATCCCAAGGTTTCTCAGGTTTCTTGAAGAACTTGGGGTTTTTTGAAGATGAAGTTCCTTTTAATCCGAGCCATGTTTTTTGGAATGTGCTGAACTCCATTTTAGCATGCCACCACAACTGGAAGTAACTGTATATGGTGTGATAAAAGAAAAAAAATCTATGCATGTTAAATTCAGCATGTGCCAGTGGTGGTCGAATGATACCCCTCAGTATATAGAACTTGAGATGGGACCATACTTGAAGGGTGCAGAGTTGGATAAATAACATGTGAAGGGCCATCCCTACCATTAGGCAGTGAGGCAGATGCTGGGGGGCAGGGAGCGGTGGCAATACATTGGAGGTCAGAGCCGTGTGCCACACATCTGGTGCACCCCTAAGCTAACCTAACTGCCCTCAGATGATGCTGTCCAGTCCCCTGTGTTGAAATAGGACTCAACAACCAGTCCAATTTCTGTACATGAAATGAGAGGTGGAGGCATCTTGCCCTTCACCACGGAGAGAAAAATGTCTTGGGCTATCCCTGAACATGTGACATCATTTGAGCACCCCAGAGATATTTTCATCAAGCTCAAATATGATAATCAGCAGTACACAAGGTAGGGAACTATACTAGGTGGCCTCTAGGCAGGCAAGCACTTCTTCTGCCTTTTGAGATTATTAATATAATTGTAAATAAGATAGTTGAGGATTGCCCCTGATGTGGCATATAAGAGGGGACATGTCAATTCTAGCCTTGTTTCCCTTATTGCCTACAGTGCAGCATCTTATCTGACTTCTGCGAGTGTGTCTGGAATAATCGGTGCACCTTGATAACAAATCTAAGTAACAGGCAGATCATTAAATGAGTTCTGCTAAAGGCTCACAATCCAGCTTGAAACTTGTCAGGAGTATCTCGAAAGATATATGAACAGACTTTTCAGCTGTTATACAAAAACCTTCAGTTTAGCCTCATCTCTGTTTGCCATTTCCTACTGCAATCCTGAGAAAATGTAGTGAGCAGAGGGTGAGTTTTTGTAATGCTAGTAGCAGTTTACAAGCGAATAATAAATACATTCATCTTGTTATTAACTGCTAACCAAAAAATGATAAAGCTTCATGGATTTCTAATTCTGGGACAAGTGCCAAATTAAGTAATAACCGGCCAATCTATCTGGGCAGGGTTACAAGAGTCAAATGGCTGCCAGTTCTGTCAAGAAATGGAATGAGAGAGATAAAACAAGTATTGCTACTGGCAATAATAACAGTAGTAGCTACCTTATCTGTACAGCAAGATTTGCAATGGTGAATAATTTTCTTTAGGAATTACATATCAATATGCACTTTTGTGTGACAAAAAGAATTAAATACTGCCACTTTAGAGTGTTAGTTGTGTTATTAACATGGACCGAAATTTACCCAGTCCATGTCAGTTTCAAATGTATTCCATCGTATGTCCATTTTCTGCATCATACTGGGATTAAAAGCACACACAACAATTCACATGTATTTTCAGACACAACTTTTCCTAATATATACATTTTGTATGCATCTTGCCCTAACATACTTGTTTTTGTATGTATCTTTCCAAAATACACAGTTTTTGTACACAACTTTCTCCAATAGATGCATTTTTGGATGCAATATTTGGGTGGAGAACTGCATTGCAAAATTTCGATAAATGTGGAATTCGAAGGATAACTGTGTTTTGATCCACATATTAGTCTGGGAAGTGCAAATTAGGTTAGTTCACTTAAAAATGTAGACCAAACAAAATGGCCCAGTATCCTAAGTCTCTATATAGGTATGAAGACAAAAATGTGTTGGTAACATAAGGAGTCATCAGCTATACGGTACAAAAGCACAACCCTTTTTGTCTTCTTGCTGCATAGAGATACTGTTACAGATAGTTAATCCCATTGAATTTCAATGAGATAGTTAATCCCATTGAAAACAGAAACAATTTTGAGATAATAAGAAATTACAGTGAGCACTGATGAGTCTTCACTAACTAATCAAAGGTCCTGTGTGGCTGGCTGGGATCTCATGTACCAAATTAGTGCATCAAAGCCAAGGAGAAACTCCATGCATCTTCCAAAGTGTCAGAAGTTCCACTAGGAAAGAGTGGTGGACACAAGTCTCAATTAAAATAACAATTTCACATGCACCTCTACAAACAGTCAACTTGCTCACCTGTACTTCTAAAATCAGTTCCTGTAGGGCGTGATTTTATTTTTCTGTTTGGCACAGAAAAATATGTGTTTTGTCAAAATGACTCAGGTGTGTAATTGATTTCATGTACTGGACATATTTTCTTTTCGGTAAGCTCTCACAGTGAGGAAACAACAGACTTACACACAGCAGCAGGTAAAGTTCTTCCACTGTCCCCAGGGAATTATAAAGTCCTGGTAATTAGAGTTACTCAATTTTTGTTTGCTATTTCTTATGCCCGGAGACATAGGGAGTTGTCCATTTCTCAGAACACTGGTTCTATATTTTTCAATACATATTTGCGAACTCCTCAGTTTTAACACAAGAAACACCTAGTTACAAAAGGAGGCATTAAGTGTAATCACACCATGTGCATGCTTACTCAGACGTTCAATGGAATTTACTGCTGTGTAGGCACGCGCGCGCACACACACACACACACAGAGCTTGCAAGCCTGTATACACTTAGGCTTGCACTGTTTATTGGGAGTAAGATTCCATTAAACTCATCAGTGGGACTTGTTCCCAAGTAAGCACACAGAGGATCAGGATCTGCTTTTCTGTTGGTTAATTTTTAAGCTCAGGCAACCTTTGCAAATAGAGGTGGGGGAAAATTGTATATGTGCTAATGTAAATAATATATTTCATCCAATTCAATAGCAAAGTGGCTTTATTCAGTCAACACTTTTCACTGTTTTTTTTTGTTTTAAAAAATTAAAATCTATGGGTAGTATCCAATGTTAGTCCTTCGTAGAGTAGACCCATTGAAAGAATGGGACTTAAGTTAGTCCCAACTAACTTGTCTCATTCATTTCAACAGGTCAACTCTATGTAGGGCTAATATTGGATACTACCCTATGAGCAAGACAAGAGGTTATGATCTGGTCTGTTAATCTGTTGGTTGAAAAAGAGCAATAATTTAGCAGTGGTGTGGGTGTATGCATTTGCAGGAATATGTGTGTGTGTGTGTGTGTGTGTGTGAGTGAGAGAGAGAGAGAGAGAGAAGGTCCTGAGTTCAGTCCTCAGCATCTCCAGGTAGGACTAGGAAAAATTCCTGCCCGAAACCCTGGAGAGCCACTGCCAGTCAGTGTCAAAATTACTGGGCTAGATGGACCAATGACCTGACACATATAAGGCAGCTTCCTGCATTCATACATTTGGATGGGGTTGCAGGCATAATTTTAATATATTTTTCATTTAGTTTGGGGGGAACATTTTATGGAAATCAATAATATTACAACAAATTAGCTTCCCATCATCCCCTTCTATTAATCCAGTCCCATCAACCATACTGAAAGTACATAAGAAAAAAGAGAATGGGGGAAAGGCTTGTGGCTGCCAACTACACAGTCACCAAATAGATAGATAGGAAACTCTGCCAAATTTCCCAGAAGTTGCCGCCGCCGCCTCCCCCTCCCCTTCCTCCCCCTCCCCTGCCCTTCCTCCCAAGGAGCTCTGGGTAGCATACATAGTCCTTTCTCCTTCACCCATTTTATCTTCAAAACAACCATGTGAGGTGAATTAAGATTAGAATTCGTAACTGGCCCAAGGCCACCCAGTGAGCTTCATGGCTGAGTGGAGATCTGAACTCAGGTCTTCCCAGTCCTAGGGTGTGTTTCCACACTATCGGCTTCACTTTGTTTGCAGCTTCGTTGTGATGTTTCCCCAATCACATCTTCTCCTTTTCCTGTTTCCACAGCCCTTAAAGACCTGGCTTATCATCGCTGTAGCCTGGGGCTCGGTGCTGTTTCCATTGAGCTCTAATCGAATTATTTTCTTGATGGCTGGGTGGAGTCTGGGTTGGGTCTGATTACCTCATCAGTGTTCCCACCTCCTCAGCCATGTTTCCAGGACAGCAGAAGGAGAAGCTAATGGAGGAGTACCAGATTTTTAAAAAGGAATCAGCTTTGCTGTGAGGAGAGGCTTCCCTCCCTCTCCCCACCTTTCTTCTTTCTCCCGAAAGTCCAGATGCACCTCCATTTCAGGAGCAAGCCTCACTGAGCAAAATAGGAGTTACTTCTGAGTAGACACACATATGTTTGTGCTGGGAAAGGGGGGTGGAGAACACAAATTTGGAAACCAGCCCCCATTTTAACCCAGGGGACCTCACTGACCACAATGGGAGTTACTTCTGACGAGACAGTAATGGGTTTGTTGTGGGAAAGAGAGAAGTAAACACAAAGACAGAAACCAGTCCCCATTGTAACCTGCAGGATCTCTATAACGAAGCTGTGAAGTACTTTCTTCCTAAGGCAATTCATCGGAGCCTCAGCTTAATCACACTTAAGGAACTGCACTTTAAAGTGTGCTACTTCAATTGAGGGGGAATCTCTGTAAGTTCTGATGTGGGCATTCAGAGGCAAGCCTCATCGACCACAATGGGAGTTACTTCTGAGGAGACACTAATGGGTTTGTTGTGGGAAAGAGACGGAAACCAGCCCCCTTTTAATGCACAGGATCTCTATATGGAAGCTGTGAAGGAGTTACGTTGTGCTTAATCACACGTAAGGAATTGGGCTTTGATACGTGCCGTGTCAGTTGAGGGGCTTCTCTGTTATTTCTGTGGTCATTGAGAGGGCAAGCCTCATTCAGCACAATGGGAGAAAACACCCCTTGACTGGGGTCACAGGCTGTGTTCTGGTGCTTATTTTCAATGATGATTTAAAAGTTGGCCCCTCCGCATCCTGTTTCAAAATGGCAATGAAACTTCTGGAAAACAAGGAGGGAAAGGGTTGGGTCACTGAGGTCAGAGCAACACACCTACAAAGGCCAGGCTACATGCCCCATGGGCAGGACTATGATACCGAACCCAGTGCGGTTGTGGAAACAGGTCAGTAATGGAGCCAAAGTAAGCTGGAAAAGTCAGACTAATCAGTCTCAGAAGAAGCGGTTTTTCCACGTTAAAATGCAGGGCTGGTGCTAAATGGCCACGACGTCATGGAAACACAGAGATCTCAGCATGTAGCCAGGTTGGAGTAAATCGCTGGTGGAAACAAAGCCCTAGTCTTACACTCTAGCCTTCATACCATATCGGCTGTTATTATATACAATGCTATGCATTCTTTCAAACCTTAATCTTAGATCCTTAGTCGACCCATTGCTGTGGTATGAGTCAGAGGTGATTTTCAGTGCCAGTCATTTAGCAATCAACGTAGCTCTAGGAAACCGGCAGTGCTGATTAGTTTACATTCCTCACACAACTGGCCCATATCCTAGTACAATGGGGAATTTGGAGGTGTGTGAGGTATTGAGATTCAGGTTGACTCTAACTATCACCAAGCAGTTTCACAGGAGGTGGGAAAGATGAGTTCCTGGCCTTCTGTATCTTAAATATCCATCTATCCATCTACCTATCTATGTACCATCACCACCACAACGAATCTGTCCAAGGTCCAATATCTATTTATTCCAGGTTTTTACATCCTGCCTTCTTCCAGTTCTGGAACACAGGACGGCTAACAAAACAACCATCAAACAATCTAACAATAATATAACATCCTTAAAATCACAATACTTAAAATACAATAAAATAGCAGCCATCACTCTCACTAGGATGACACTTCAACCATTTATGTCAGAGTCAAGCTGCTAACAACTTACAGTTTTGTGAAGGCTTATATCAGTTTAGGACCATATGGTATACACCCTCCTCTCAAATCCTATCCTTCCTCCCTCCCTTCTGTCTAGGATGCTATGCATGCCTAATGGCTTTGACAATTTTGAAGATGAAAGAGTTGGGAGGAAGGATTTATTAGGACAGAGGAAAAGTGCTTTATTCAGTCCAAATTAATCACCCTTCCCCAAGGAATCCTTCATCTGTCAAGAGAGCAGAGCCTCTTTCAATTTAAGACAGCCTTTCCTCCAGATGTATGAGACCAGAACTCCCATAATTCCTGGCCATTGCCTGTGCTGGCTGGGGGTGATGGGCATTGTAGTCCAACACATCTGAAGGATACCGTGGGAAAGGCTGAATTAAGGTATCCAGAGAATGGGGTGGTGGTGAAAATAGGTCCAGAGATGTATGATGTGGGGCTCACATTCCCTAACTCCCATTGTCTCTGCCTAATATTCCCATATAGTGTGTGGGGAAGGAGAATTAAAAGTACCTCCTGCCCTGCATTGTACTGCTGAGGTTGGGGGCTAAATGAGCATCTTTCTGCTCACCTAACAAGGAAAGTATGAGAATTTAGTTTATGTTTGCAAATCATGTGAACATGATGCATGCAGGAGTGCATGTTCTCTGAGAATGTTAGCAAATTCCTGAATTTGTGCTCACATTAAAAAAATGTGCACTTTAAAAATGTGCAGTTTTAAAAATGCACATTTTTCAAAATTGCACATTTTCGTGCTTTACTCTATGGAGAAAGTGTGCATTGCGCCCATTCTAAATGCGCACTTTTCCTGTTCAAATGAAACGAAAACGGGGCAACTGAATACAGGAAACCAGGTGAGCTGAGCTTCAAGGTGGTGTTCGGAGAATCTCAGCAATTGCAAAAAGCACTTGTTCCCCCATCCTTAAGCCCAACCTTGAACCTCCTCAGCAGTCAGTGCAACAGGGCAGTGCAGTGCAGTGCACAGTGCAGTGCAGTGCAGTGCAGAATCAGACTGCTGAGGTTCAAGGCCTGGTGAGCAGGAAGCTGCTCATCTAGCGCTAGAGCTCAGTTTTACACTACTGTGTTACAGGGAAGGCATTTGACAGCCATTGATGAATGTCCCTTATGGCCACAACTGGTTTATTCTAAAGTAAAAACAAAAAACTAAACTGGAAGTATATATGTGGCATACAATTTTTCATTTATCCATTGGTGTTTGAGTTTACTTTTCACAAACTTATCTGTAAGTAGCTTCTGTAAATCTTTGGAGAAAGATTCTCAAGCAGGTAATGCTAATACGGTATTTTAATCTTACTGTATCTCAGACAGTGGAGGCGAGAAACCCCTGGGCCAAAAGTGGCCCACAGCGCCTTGGGATCTGGCCTGAAGCCTGCCCCCATCGGCTTTATGAACGGGGTCATGAATCCAATTGCTGCTACTTTTGATGGGGTCATAATATATGGGGAGTGTGGAATCGCCCCCCCCCCCAATTGCTGCATCAACTCCCTCTCTCCCTCCCCACACACAATCTCTTTCCACGTGGAAAATAGGCTTAGAAAAAATCAGGGCTGTTTTTCTAAGCCTAATTGCTATACAGCAGCCTTCCCCACCCTGGTATCCTCCAGATGTGTTGCACTACAACTCCCAGCATGCCTCTGGCTGGGGCATGCTGGGTGTTGCGGTCCAAAACATCTGGAAGGTACCAGGGCAGGGAAGGCTGCTGTACAGAGTGGTGATTGGGGGGGGTCACTATCTTTCCCCTCCTCAGATGCTGCGACCCCACAAACAGTCTCTGCACTTGCTGCAATTGAGCTGAGGAAAACAGGTCCCACTGGTGTCAACGGAGCTTTTTTTCAAAACCTCATTGCCACTCTGAGTGGGGGCGAGGAGGATATGGGAGTTGGGTAGAGAAGGGGGGAGAGAGAAAGAAGGGGCGAAGAAAGAGAAAGGAGAGGGAGAGAGAAAAGGGAAGGGGAGAACAGAATGGGTAATGGATGAATGGGGTGCATGCTTGTATGTGCACGAGTAAGCATGTGGGGCGGCTTTGGTCCTGCCCACTGTTAGCATGTGGCCCATGACAGATTCCCCCTAAGGGAATGCAGCCATCAAGGGGAAAAACATACTCCACCCCGACACCCCGTATCTCAGACAAAGCGTATATGCTAACATGGAAGCACAGATGGTGTTTCCGAAATACTAGCACAAGAACCATGCCTTGGAAATTGTGGCTTTCTTTTACAGATAACACACGTGCATAAGAAGCTGTCTTATACTGAGTCGGACCATCGGGGGAGGAGTGCAACTTCCAGAGGTCTGCTTTGCTCTAGGAACCCATCAGGAGCTGTACCGCACTCCCCCTGCCACCGTGTTTGCTGCTGCAGTGGCAAAAATTGTGCCGATCTCGCACGCAAACAAGGTGCGTTGGAAGCGGGCCTTGTTTCGAAGCAGGACTTTGCTTCTGGGAGCAGTGCCCAATCCCGGTTTTTGGGGGCCCTTGGGCAAGACAGCCTCAGTGCATCTCCCTTCCCACCGCCACTATCAACAGTTGCTCTTGCCCCTCCTCCTTCTTCTCACCATTGCCACCACTTGCTTGGTTGACAGGCAGAGAGCCCGGGAGCAAGTGGGCAAAGGCATCAACTGCTCCCCCTTCTTGCCATCACCGTTGCTTAGGCCAGAGGGAGAGCCAGGTGAACAAGCCAGTCGCAATGGTGGAGCAGCAACTCCAGGGGGCTCTTGCCAGCAGGCCCCTGCCAGGGAGTGGGCCCTCAGTAGGTGCCCAGTCATGGCTGTCCTTGATACCGGGCCTGTTAGGGAGGTTCATTTCCATGCAGGATTCCCGCGATTTTTGCTGCCACCGCCGCCACCACCACCATCACCACAATAGCCAATTCGGCTGCGGTAGGGGAGCACACAGCCCCCTCAGCAGCAGTGGCCTGCAGGCGGCATGTCGCTCACCTCTGATCTAGAGCCAGACTGTGTCCTCCGACTGAGAGTGGTTCTCCTGGTCTCATACAGAGCACCTGCAACCCAAGGAACAGGAAGCTGCCTCATACCAGGTCAGACCGTTTGTCCATCTAGCCTCACATTGTCTCTTGACTAGCAGCAGCGCTTTGAGGTCTCCCATCACTTGCCGCCTGGTCCGTTTAACTGGAGAGCCTCAGGGTGTCACTGAGCTGTGGCCCTTCCTCCAAAATGAGTGGAGGTTCAAATGGTCAGACATCCTTCACATTACTATCAGTATTAAGAGAGAAAAATGAAATGGGACTTGTTCGCTTAAACCATCCAAAGAATAGTAGGATAATGCGACAATTAAAAAGCACAAAAAATTGCCAGCATCTGTTGCGTGATCAGCAGAGTTGCTATTCTTGCAATTTCTGTAGCATTATCATCTATAATCCCAAACCGGTTTCCCAGATAGTGAGTTCTTTTGAACTCAGAAGGGCTTACTTCTGATAATACTTGTTTAGGGTTGGTTGGTTGGTTGGTTGGTTGGTTGGTTAAAGAACAATGTGCTTTACAATCTTTATCTCATTTATACTCATAACAACTCTCTGAAAGTAATAATCTTACAGCCAGGAAACTGAGCCTAGGAGATAATGGTTTGCCTAAGGCCACCCATTGAGCCTGGGGCAGAGCTGAAATTTGAACCTGAACTTCCTCAATTTGATTCCAACCATTAATCCCCTTCTCTACTAGCCTTCTTCTACTTCGGTAGTTACTAGTCTTCTTAACAACGGCTTGGATGCTTGGCCATATTAATATTCCTGAGATGGGTTATAAATTTGATCACTGAATTGCTGTCAAAATACTCATGTAAATGGAGACTGAGGATGCAATCCTGTATCCACTTACCTGGGAGTAAGCCCCATTTAACTAAATGGAGTTATTTCTGAGTAGACATGTATAGGATTGTACAGTAAGTCCATTTGCCAAAAAACTAAAACTAAAACAGAGTATCATGTCAATTGGTCTTTGAGGCTTGAAAGCAAACGTAAAAGAATGTACAAGGCTGAAAAACAAATATACCTTTGCACTATAAAACCAACACTAGCATTTTACATTATTCATAGTAAACAGTAACTGATGGTGCAAGCTAGCCTTTCATTTGGTTTCATATAGCATTAAGTTTCGGGTACTCTACCATAGCACTTGCTCATACATTAACAAATTATAGAAATAAACCATCCATGCCATTAAAAAGTAAAATAACCGTAAGTCAGACTCTAAAGAGAGCTATTGGTATATCAGCATTTGAAAGTAGCTTGTAGTGGATATTTTTAAGTAATATAGATCACAACTTCCCAACCAATTACAGATGAAGCAAAACTATTCTAGAATAAACAATACAAGGACTGCTGCCCATAGCGTCCTTTAACAAAATGCTTTTTCAACGCCCCGCACTCCCACCCTTGAACTCTGATAAGTAAGGACAACAATGCTGTCTTTAGACAAGCTAATTACATCAGATTTACATCACTATATTGTCAAAAGGGCAAGAAAAGGATTTCATCTCTAGGTTTGCCTATGTATGGACTGATTAGGGACACTGATATCTGAACTAATAATTACTGTTAATATTTTTCTCATTTTATATTACAAATGACTGGCCCTATATAATAAAGAATTATATGAGGAAGCTATTTTCTCATTGCTTCTATAAGCTGCTGTTTTTATATACAGCTATTTACAACCAGAATTCAAATTCCTGGTGCAATAGGGTATGGGTTGTTGAAGGCAGCCATATAAACCTCTCCTAAGGGGATTGGTGTTCCCTTGTCATGACAACTTGATGCTGAAGTTAATGTGGCTACCTGGGCCCAATCTACCTGGCCGATTTAGTGAGAGGAGACAACACATCAAGGTCATTCACAACAAATGATGCTATCGCCAATCCAAAGCCGCATTTTCAGAAACTCCTTTTAGCGCGCGATTTTTACTTAAAGCAGCTCCCAAGCGGTCCATCTACAGTGTGCCCTGTCCCCCTGCATTAAATCCTGGGCATGCCTCTGTCACGTGGCTGTGACCTGGCAGTGACATGGGCAAGGGGTGGGGCTGCTCCTTCCCTATGGGCGCTTCATGGAAACACAATGAGAAGCGTTTTCATGTGACCCGTGCCAGCTGGGTTTTTAGGTAGTGTATACTCGGCTTTTCTTGCTTTATGTGCCTGGGATGGGGACTAAAGCGATTCCATGAAAATCTGGATATAACCAGAAAGCGCTGCTCATTCCATTTCATGCAGACTCCCCCCAGATCAGCATAGCCAATAGCAGTCTAGAACTCTTGAACTCAAGCGATTCACTAGCTTACATGCTTCGGATTCCGTGCCCCACTGAGTCAATAAATAAAGGAGGATGACCTCTCACTGAAAATGCTTTGTTCAAGTGAATGTGGGTGGCGTGCTCTTGCATGCCATGTCTGTACACCTTCCTCTTAAGGATCCATGATGCATTATGAACCAGGTTGCATAGACCACGCTGAAATAGCTCAATATGAAAGCTGCCTAGCAATCACTAGCAAAGTATTAAGCGTAAGAATTGTATTCCAGCTCCTCCACAAGTCTTCAGCCAAGGTAGACTATCCTACCTCACAATGATCTGCCAGTAGGGGTGATAGTTAAAGGAAATCAGTGGTGCCCTCCAAACTGTCACAAGTAGAAAGAGGGCTATTTGTTTAACTGTAACATGTACAGTCTGATTCTATGCACGCTGGCTCAGAAGTAAGTCCCAGTGAGTTCAACGAGACGTACTCTGAAGTGAGTGTGCATAGGAGTGCTGCCTTATTCTCACACCAAGGCCACTAACTGAACCCCCATCCCATTACTCACTACTGAAGACTCTTCTTCAGTGGCCGTGCCATATTAGTTTACTTTACAATAGCCAGTCCCTTCCAAAGCAAGATGTTAATACAACTATGAATTTCATTTTTTTTTAGAAACCTAAGAATGTTTCATTTCCCAATGAATGTAGCTGTACATATACACACTCAGCAACATTTAGTTTCTAGATAGGTGGTGGAGAGTAAACGTAAGGGAAGCAATGTGCTGATACTTTGTGTCTGTGCATGTGGATTTACATGAACATGTGCTAGAGTCAAGATGCCTCTACCCCCAAAGAAACCATGGAGACGGGACTGAAACCTCAAGAATAGTACACATCTGTGCACTCTAATAGGAAGTTGCCTGTAACATCTTTTCCAAACACAAGATAAATCCAGAATAGGAACAATGTTTTACAAAGATCAGGTACCAGAATTCAAGTGACAGTCCCTGATAAATTAGGGACACCTGGAGTGTCTGTGAAGGTGATCAGTTGCTGTCAAATCTGTCATGTAAGTGGAACTCAGCTCCGGCACAAGTTGACGTCAATTCCCCTGGTAAATACATAAATAAACTTGTTGGCTGCTAATCTAAAATTAGTCTCTGGTAAATGTTATTTTTGTCAATTATAAAATGTTATTGCCTTTTGTCCCCAGAGGAGTGGACTATTTATTTTTGAACATTTCCTCGTCTCAGTTACAAGCTAGAGGCAGGCATCTCAAATTTGCTTCCAGCCATTAGCCAGCCAATGAAGTATGAACCTATCTAATATGATAACTCTCACTCAGAAGCTGTTTGGCTAATAACAGTACTTTTCCTAAGGAGTCAAAACACTTAACATACATTGCCTCATGGCTAAACTACAGTGCCTTGCATAAGTATTCACCCCACTTTGACTTTTCCACATCGTGTTGTGTTACAACCTGGAATTAAAATGGATTTAATTGGCATTTTTACCATTTGATTACACAACATACTTAAAACTTAGAAGGTGCAAAATGTTTTTTATTGTGGCACAAAAGTTAATTAAACTAAAACAAACTGGCATTTGTTGGTTGCATAAGTATTCACACACACCCCTCCCCGAGTCAATACTTGGTAGAAGCACCATTAGCAGCAATCACAGCTTTCTGTGAGTCTTTTGGGAGAAGTCTCTACCAGCTTTGCCCATCTGGATCCTGCCATTTTTGCCCATTCTTTTTGGCAAAATTGCTCAAACTCTCTCAGGTTGGATAGGGACCGTTGGTGAACAGCAATTTTCAAGTCTTGCTACAGATTCTCAATCGGATCGAGGTCTGGACTTTGACTGGGCCATTCTAAGACATTCAGGTTCTTATTTCTAAACCACTCCAGTGTAACTTTGGCTATGCATTTAGGGTCATTATCCTGCTGGAAGGTGAACCTCCATCCCAGTCCCAGGTCCCTTGCAGATTGAAACATATTTTCCTCTAGAATTGCCCTGTATTTGGCTCCATCCATCTTGTCCTCAATCCTGACCAGTTTCCCAGTCCCTGCCGATAAAAAGCATCCCCACAACATGATGCTGGCACCACCATGCTTCACCGTGGGGATGGTGTTCTCAGTGCAATGAGCACTGTTGGCTTTGCGCCACACATAGTGTTTTGCGGTAAGGCCAAAAAGTTCAATTTTGGTCTCAGCAGACCAGATAACCTTTTTCCACATGTTTGCTGTGTCTTCCACATGCCTTTTGGCAAAATCCAAATGATGTTTCATATGGTTTTTTTTCCCCCAGCAATGGCTTTCTTCTCACCACTCTTCCATAAAGCCCAGCTTTGTGGAGCATCTGGGTGATAGTTGCCCCATGGATGGTTTCTCCCATCTCAGCGGTGGATCTCTCCATCGCCTTCAGTTACCATTGGCCTCTTGGTTGCTTCTCTGACTAATGCCTTCCTTCTCAAGTCACTGAGTTTTGGTGGACGGCCTTCTCTAGGCAGAGTGCCATATGATTGTGCCATATTTTTTCCATTTTGTAATAATGGATTTAACGGTGCTCCAGGAGATGTTCATAGTTTGGAATCTTTTTTTTTTAATAACCAACCCTGATTGGTGCTTCTCCAGGACCTTATCCCAGACTTGTTTTGATAGCTCCTTGGTCTTCATGATGCTGTTTGTTTAGATATGCTCCCCAGTAAACGATGCAGCATTCCTGAAACAGGTAGATTTAATCTGAGATCATGTGACACTTGATTTGCACACAGGTGGACTCCATTTAACTAATTATGTGAGTTCTGAAGGCAGTTGGTTGCACCAGAGCTTATTTAGGGTGTCACAGCAAAGGTGGTGAATACTTATGCAAGCTAGACATTTCAGTTTTTTATTTGTAAATCACTTTGTAAAATATGTAGATTTTCCCCCTACTTTGACATTATGGACTATTTTGTGTAGATCAGTGATAGGGAATCCTGTACACTGTACTGTACACACTACTCTAAATGCTGGATCAATTTTGCTGATCAAAGTGGACTTCCCTGCCTTCTCCTTCCCACAGCAGCCTCTCCAGTCCCTGAAAATGCTACACAGAGAGCCAGGAGACCCTGCTGAAGGGGGTGAGCTGTGGTGGGTGAGGGAAGAAGGGACCTCAAAAAATCAGGAGGTGGGACCTTCTGCAAGCAGAACCCTTCCTCTTGAGGAAGGCAGATCCTGGATCCAACCCAATGTGTGTAACTGATCCTTTAAAAAAACTTTTGTGTAACTGTGAGGTTCTGATCCAGATTGGGACCACCGTGTGCAAGCAGGGGAGTTAAACCTTTTTGTCAAGCTGCTCCAACCACCATGCAGGGACTAAAGGGGGGGGGGAATGGTGCCTACTTAGAGTAGACCCATTGAAATAAACAGGATTTCAGTTAGACTAACTTTGGATACAACCCGTTATAAGACAACGTTCTCACACAAGAATTAAACATTTATATTTTTATTTTCCTCTAATATAGGAAACAGCGATGGTTAACTGTGTACTGCACAGCAGGACCCATTCTAAGGAAGGGGGCAAAGTGGGTGGTTGCCTAGAGATCCAGGGTGCCAACCGACCCTAGGCAAGCAGCAGCAATAGCGGCCAGGCAAAGGTTGGCATGCAGTGAAGGAAAGCACTGCGTTGGCCAGTCGAGGGTGCAGCTGTGTGCCATTTCAAATCACAATGCTTTCCCTAGTATGGGAGGCAATCAGCTCATTAACGGGGGGGGGGGGGGAGTGCGCAGCCAATAAGTGCATTGGAATGGTTGGAGGTCTGCCCCCATGGCACTCCAGGACCCTTACTGGCTCTGTGTCCCCAAATCAGCATCTTATTGTTTCAGCTGCTGCATGGCTGCAGCCTGGACTGGACAATGTAGTGCTTTCCTTTACTGTCCACAAAGCTTTATCTGGCCATGCCTGGGGGTCATTTGAGTACCTCTGCCACCACAGCCACCAACACCTACTCCTGCTGCTGGTAAGGGGGCAGAGGACTTAGGGGGAAAGGAACAAATGGTTCCCTTTTCCTAACTTTGTCCTCTTATCTCCCCCACCCCCCCAACCCCTTTGTATAGAGGCTGTTGGGTGTGTTCCAACAACCTCTGTAAAATGTTTTTTGTTTGTTTGTTTAAAGAAAGGGCCGCATTTGTGCCTTCCCTGCTGCCATGTGGTGGGGGTGGGGGTGGGGAGAGCAAATGACTGACTGACTAACTGACTGACCAGGACCCTGTCTCCACAACAATAGAAGGAAAAGAGAATGGAGGAGTACTGGATTTTTTTTTAAGGGAATCAGCTTTGCTGTGCTTTGGTCCATGCAGGAGTGCTCTGCACCAGTAAAAATCACTTCGCAGAACATACTTCTGGGTGGGGTTGGGGGTTGGAGTGAATGTCATCTGACTGGCAGGGGCTGCTCAACCAATAAGAGAGGCTCCCCCCTTTCTCCTTTCCCCTGAAGCTCCAGATGCACCTGCATTTCAGGAATAAGCTCACTGAGCACCATGGGAGTTACTTCTGAGTAGACACACATATGCTTGTCCTGGGAAAGATGAGGGGAGGAACATAGGGATGAGAAACCAGCCCCCTTTCTAACCTGATGCTGCGCAGGATCTCTATAACGATGGTGTGAAGTAGTTACTTCCTAAAGCAATAAACCAAACAATGGAGAATCTCGAGATCACACTTTACAGCCTTTAGGGGATTTGTGCTTTAGATTGTGCCAATTCAGTTGAGGAGGATCTCTGTAAATTCTGATGTGGGCATTCAGGGGGACAAGCCTCACTGAGCACAATGGAAGTTACTTCCAAGTAAACACGAATGGGTTTGTGCAGGGACAGGAAACAAACAGGAAACACCCCTTGACTGGAGCCACAGTGAAAGGCACCCTTCTGGGCAGGGCTAGCATACCCAAGCTAAATGCAGGGGTTGGGGCACACAGCAACTATGTGTCGGAGGAGAACCCGACTTAAGGCAAAGAATTGGACTTTAAGCAGTCTCAGGAAATTCGTTTTTTCCCTGATAAGCTCCAAGGTGGCTGCTGGATGGCCACAAATTCATGTATCCCCAACGACCTCCAAGCGCAGCCAGCTCGGAGTACATTGCTCATGGAGACACCCCCCAGGATGCGGGACACAAGCAGGAGGGTGCTACTGCACTCCTGTCCTACTTGTGTGGGTTTCCTACAGACAGCTGGTTGGCCACTGTGTGAACAGAATCCCGGACTAGATGGTCTGATCCAGCATGGATCTTCTTATGCTCTTATGGGGGGGGGGAGAAATAGCAGGGCAGCAAAGCAGCCATGGGGGGGGATCTTGCCCGCCACCCTCCCTACAGCAGCAGCTAGGTTGCATTTCTATTTATTGCATATATTTTTAATTCATCTCATTTTGGATGGGGGGGTGTTATTTAATCTATTTAATCTCTGTTTGTTGCTTGGACAATTACTCCTGAGTAATCCAGTCATAGAATCATAGAACAGTAGGGTTGGAAGGGGCCTACAAGGCCATCGAGTCCAACCCCCTGCTCAGTGCAGGAATCCAAGTCAGAGCATCCCTGACAAATGGCTGTCCAGCCTCGTCTTGAAGGCCTCCAGTGTGGGACAGCCCACCACCTCCCTAGGTCATTGGTGCCATTGTCGTATTGCTCTTACAGTCAGGAAGTTTTTCCTGATGTTCAGCCGGAATCTGGCTTCCTGTAACTTGAGCCCATTATTCCGTGTCCTGCACTCTGGGATGATCAAGAAGAGATCCTGGCCTTCTTCTCTGTGACAACCTTTCAAGTACTTGAAGAGTGCTATCATATCTCCCCTCAGTCTTCTCTTCCCAAGGCTAAACATGCCCAGTTCTTTCAGTCTCTCTTCATAGGGCTTTGTTTCCAGTCCCCTGATCATCTTTGTTGCCCTCCTCTGAACCCTCTCCAGTTTGTCTGCATCCTTCTTAAAGTGTGGTGCCCAGAGCTGGACACAGTATCTGTGTCTCATCTGGACACAGATGAGGCCTAACCAGTGCTGAGTAGAGGGGAACTAGTACTTCCCGGGATTTGGAAGCTATGCTTCTATGAATGCAGCCCAAAATAGCATTTGCCTTTTTTTGCAGCCACATCACATTGTTGGCTCATATTCAGCTTGTGATCGACAACAATTCCAAGATCCTTCTCGCTTGTAGTGTGGTTGAGCCACGTATCCCCCATTTTGTAACTGTGCATTTGGTTTCTTTTTCCTAGGTGCAGAACTTGGCATTTATCCCTATTAAATGTCATTCTATTGTTTTCTGCCCAGCGCTCCAGTCTATCCAGATCACTTTGAATTTTGTTTCTGTCTTCCAAAGTATTAGCTATCCCGCCCAATTTTGTGTCATCTGCAAATGTGATCAGCATTCCCTGCACCTCCTCCTCCAAGTCATTAATAAAAATGTTGAAGAGCACAGTCCTTCTTACTTGTGAGTAGAGCTGAATTAGCTGGATTGTTGAATGAAGATGCTCAGTGGATTTTGGATGTTTTTCTGTGCGGGGGTTAGAGGAACAGGAGAATGTGAGTCCAAAGAAGTGCTTTTGTGTGGCTGTGTGGATCCCTCCCCACCCCATATAAACAGAAAGTGAAAAAGTTTCAGGTTGGAAATCAGAGGAAATTAGAAGTGGATCTTGGGTTTGGACAGGTTGAAGACCACTGGTTTAAAGGATGCATATACTGTGTTCCAAACACATGTTTAAAGCACCTTACAGTACAGTGACACTGATAATGTTAAAGAAATAAATTAAAAATAGAAGATATCAGTAACCCAGAAAACACGTGTGCCCCCCCCCCCCCCATGAACCCATTTCATGCTGTTCAGGAATGAATTCTGGCAGTGTGGGCTGTCACCAAAATTGTACTTTGAGACAGCCCTGTTGACAAGCAACAGGTTAAAACTGCGACCTGATTTTAAAGCTTAAATAAACATCCTGGAACAAATTCTGACCTTAATCACACTGCTTAAGCTTTACATAAACTGTATATATTTAAACAAAGTATCTTGATGCACTTTGATGTAAAAACTTGAAAATAGAGACATGCATTAAGCAAAGAACTCAAAGAGCTCAAGAGGTGGGTAGCTTCGGGAAAATTTGATTGGCAATTAAACATTCACTCTCAATTTAAATGTTATTAATCTAAAATTAATGACTTGGACTAACTTAAGAAGAAAATGATTTTGGAAAGTAAATATTTGTGGGAGCAAATATGTGATTTGGTATTTGGGACTCAGGCCCCACTTCTGCCTTATACTCAGTTTCTTGGCCTAGTTCCTGCTCTCTGAACTTCATCACTTTTCCTTCTGGGAAATAGGTGTTGGAGCAGAAAACTCAAAACTGTGGGTTCAAAGGAGGTTTTTTTTTTCTTTTGGAGGTCAGACCTGATAGAACCAAAGACAGAACCATCTTAAAGTATTGGCAGCAGAGGAAGATAGTCTTATCAACTGCCTTGATGAAACCAACAGTAACCGTCTGTTTCATATTAGGTACAGCCAGAGGGCCCCCCCCCCCCAAGTAGCTGCCACTCCTGCAGCTGGTTAGAACCAGTTCCAGCAAGATCGCTTCCTGCCCAGCTTGCAAGGACAGGTCAGCCGTAGAGACATGTCAACTACGCATGCTTAATGAAGTTCATGAATATTATGTGGCCCACACGGCATAGCTAATGAGGTCATTACACTGAATGTATATAAGCTGTACCAAAAACATCTAAGGTGTTGTTCTCCTTTGTGGTGATAGCCGCGAGAATCCACCCGAACAGCGCTGTTTGTCTCCTACCAAATAAAACTGCGTTGGACTGAATCTCAGAGTTCTGTGTGTCTCTAAGGGGATATTGGCATACCCCTCCTAGAGGGAATGAACTTAAGTATAATTTGTGCAACAGATTCCACCTCTTCCGTGCACTTAGGTTATAGGGCAAGTTGATTTTCTCTTAGCTTCACCAGTTTACCTTCTGGGAAACTGGTGTTTTGTGACTGGCCACAGCCTCCGGGGAGCAACTGTAGACTGTGGCAGACTTTCTGCAGTGCATGCAGAAAGACCCAGGTTCAATCCCTGGCTTCTCCAAATAAGGTGGAAAAACTCCTGCCTGAAACCCTGGGGAGCTGCAGCCAGTCAGTGTCGATAATACTGGGCTAGATGGACCAACAGTCTGCCTCCTCAGTATAAGGCAGTTTCCTATGTTCCCCATGACAGCCATTTTGTGGATGGGCAAGCCTCCCAAGCCATTTTTTAGAGTGCCTTCTCAAAATTCCAGTTGTGCCCACTGGGCCACCTAGGGGGGTTGGCCAGCAGCAGAGTTTATTGAGGAGAGAATAAAAATTACTTTTTTCAGTCCCAAAGACACTTGCATCTTTTTCCAGTGTGTTATTTGCACTGCCAATTTCAATTTAATTGATAGTGTGTAGAAGGGGAAGAAATGGAAGCAGTGACATATTTTATTTTCTTGGGCTCCAAGATCACCGCAGACGGTGACTGTAGCCATGAAATTAAAAGACGCTTGCTCCTTGGGAGGAAAGCTATGGCAAACCTAGACAGCATAGTAAGAAGCAGAGACATCACCTTGCCGACAAAGGTCCGTCTAATCAAAGCTATGGTCTTCCCAGTAGTAATGTATGGCTGTGAGAGCTGGACTATAAGGAAGGCTGAGCGCCGAAGAATTGATGCTTTCGAACTGTGGTGCTGGAGAAGACTCTTACGAGTCCCCTGGACTGCAAGGAGGTCAAATCAGTCCATCCTAAAGGAAATCAACCCTGACTGCTCATTGGAAGGACAAATCCTGAAGCTGAAGCTCAAATATTTTGGCCACCTAATGCGAAGAGAAAACTCCCTGGAAAAGACCCTGATGCTGGGAAAGACTGAAGGCAAAAGGAGAAGGGGACGGCAGAGGATGAGATGGCTAGATAGAATCACCGATGCAATAGATTTGAACTTGAGCACACTCCGGGAGAGAGCGGAGGACAGGAAGGCCTGGCGTGCTATGGTCCATGGGTCACGAAGAGTCGGACATGACTGAACGACTGAACAACAACAACATGAATCACTGGAAGCAAATAACCTTTACTGGTGTTCATTCAGTACAGGGTGTATTTTTTTAAAAATATTTCTTGCATATGTTAAAGTATAACACATCCAGAGCATTATTTTTCACACACCCATGGGCATGGCCAGTGGATTATCTGCCCTTTCCTTGATCTCAACCAGCGTTTCAAAGTTCACCCCCCCCCCCGAGTTTCAAAAGCAGTTTGCTGTGCAGGATAAGGGAGATGGCGAGAGACATACACATTCAAAGCCACACTACACTCACACACAGCTAGCCATGCAATTCCCTGGATAATAGCTTATGTTTGCAGTCTTCTGCATCAAAATCTGGTTTTGATTCACTATTGATTTAACATATACAGTGCCTCCCTCCCTTGCTTTAGATAAGACATAGTTTTCAGACACTTTCTTATGCTCAGGTGTTTGCGGTTCATGCAAACATCCTCAAAGGCAGTGGAAAGCATACACAAATGGTAAGCTGGATAAACCAGGTTTGAAATTTATAGGTGAGATGTGCCAAGATGAAGGTGCTGGGAACATTGTTTAAAAGTCAACAACAGAGTAGGTTTTAAAAGGCCATGCATGAGCCTGCGTTATTTGGCCTGAAGTGTCCCTTGTGGGAAGGGAATATTCCATTCTGATTTGCCCTAATGTGGAATGTCACGTTTTATGCCGATTATGTTTGATTTTGGTGCAAAGGAGTGAAAAAAATTAGACTGTAGAGCAAGGTAAAACAACTTCAATCATGAATAGTTACTAAAACTAGCGTAATAATGTAAGTTTAGCCTTAAAAATACAAATGTACAGGATATCTTTTGCATTTTACTCCATATTCTGAAATGTTTGGAAATTCATTGCTATCCTGACTGCACTATAGCATCACCAACACAAAGGGTGGCAGGGCTAATGTACTGTCAAAGAGCTGCGTACAACAGAACATTTCAGGAGGTGCAGCTTTTCTTGCTCCTGCTTGACATGCAGAACCTGCCTGAAGACTCTCTTCTATACATCTCTTAAAGATACAAGAATCGTCGCTGCTTTTGGTTACCCTGTTACTTGAGCACAGCAAGCATTTCCGTGGAGCAACTCTCTTTTTAAGGATGGTAGAATCCTTGAAAAGGAATAAGTGTGAAATCAGTGTAAGTTTGAAGTGTGAACTCACCCAAATGGGGATATCTTCTCCGTTACACACTCAAGCACAGGCCTACTCTCAATAGGCAGGAAGAGAAGGGAAGAGAGCTCAGAAGATGCCTCTGCCTCACTGGGAAACACCTCCCAGCTGCTGAAATGACCCTTGTCTCATGGGTCTTGCTCTGGTAACAGGGCCAGCCATGTAGCTCTGGAGCATGGCCAGAACCTCCTAGGCCTGATACTGTAGTCAGTCACCTTCTTTTCAATCCAGTAATCTTCAAGTTGGAGACCTCGCTGTGACTGATTGCCTATTCAAAACCATATTGCTGGTTGACAAGGCCCAAATACCAAAAGGTGGAGGGGGGCTGCTATACCACTAAGGGTTACGGCAGATAGTCTGATTTGGCCCCAGTACCTAAAGGGTGCCATCCTATGGAGATAGTCATCAGCCTCCAAACTTGGAAGCTATCCAGTGCAGGGCAGCTGGGGCATAGAGGTGATCCTCGCCTCAGTGCTCTGGCTGCCCTGCATTTTTGGCTAGACCGGCAATTTTGCCCATCTAGCCAGGGAGTTTTGAAGGTGGGGGAGGCTGCATGACACATAGGAAGCTGTATAATGCAGCTTCTGTGGTCTCCTCCCCTCCCCATCCCTGGGACCACCCCCTTTTTGCCATCTCTGCATTCCACTTTCAGGCGTGGAACATAGCTGGTGCAGAGGGAACTGTGTCAGCTATGAGTCAGCATGGGAGGGGGCAGGGAATGTGGTCAGAGCCCTGGCTCCAACCTCGGTTCCCAGAAACCAAAATATCCTACGGCTCTCTAGAGCGTATCAAGGGGCCATAGGATTGCTCCCAGGTTCTCACGCTTATAGCCTGATCTCATGTATGTTTACTCAAAGTAAGCCCCATTTTGACGAGTGGGACTTACTCCAGGTAAGCATAGACAAGACTGAAGGAAAGGAAAGGTTCCTCCTGTGCAAGCACCGAGTCATTGCTGACCCCTAGAGGGACGCTGCTTGTGCTGGTGTTTTCATGGCAGACTGTAGCGGGGTGGTTTGCCATTGCCTTCCCCAGTCGTGACTACGTTTCCCCCAGCAAGCTGGGTACTCATTTTACTGACCTTGGAAGAATGGAAGGCTGAGTCAACCTGAGCCGGCTACCTGGGACCCAGCTTCCGCTGGCATCGAACTCAGGTCGTGGGGTTTCAGTTGCAATACTGCCACCTACCACTCTGTGCCACACGAACCTCAGACTAAAACAACTGGGGAGCTTTTAATTGTATCACTTACTACATTTCACATAAACAGATTTCCAAGTATAAAAGATTGACATGGGGGTGGGGGAAGCAGAAGGAGCCTGCCCTCTACCTTTTTTTAAATGCTTCCCTTAGCCACTGCTTTTAGAAGGCTACTGGGGGCCATGATTTGGCTAAATGTGGTGGTCATCAGGATGTGGGGCTATTGGGTTTCATTAAGAGCCCCCTTCAATCTTAACCCCAACTGGTTTTAACTTGTTTTAAGCCTGTTATGCCTCTGTTATGGAAGGACTGCTTTATAGGCTGATAATGATAGGAAACCCCAGTGTGATCTTGCAGAATGGCAGGTGATGCTTTCATCTTCCCCCACATTCCAACATGTAGGCCTCATCTTAGGGATGTCTGTCACCGGGAAATTCCATTCTTTTTTGGCTCAACAGATTTCCATGGCATGTATGATTTGCTTTGAATCTGCAAGCTGAGCTGCAGGTTGTTCCCTAAACTACAGGAATTTTTTTGCACATTCTTTGAAGGTTCTGCAATTTGAACAAATTTCTAAGCAATGTGCACGAATTCAGCCATAATTTGCGCAAATTGTTCAGAAATCTGCAGAAATGGCAGTACCTTTCCTCACAAATTGTGCAAAATTCCTGGAAAATCTGTGAACTGGCCCAACCCACTGCAGATCAGTCAGGCACCACAGTGGAAACTGAAATGAAATCTGGGGGTCCAAGCCTAGGAAAGCCTGTTGAACTCCACCCCCCCCCCAAATGGATTCTCCCAGATCTCTACCTGGTCTACATAATGCAGCAGGATAGGGTGGTAGAAATTCTCTCTATGATACGTGATCATTGATTACTCTCAAAGTTTGTGTAGAGAAGATGTTGAACAGAGGGGTAGTTGACAGAACATTACCTGAAAAAAAGCTATCTTAGAATAACCAACTGGACTGTCCTTTGACCCATTATGAATTCATACTTGTTTGAAATTAGTGAAGCAGAATTTAAGGGTGCAGTCCTATGGCCACTAGACAGCGTCTAGACCATCATAGGATTTTTTTGGTTCCCAGAAACCTGATTCCCCACCCCATCCCCCACTGCCTTGTAAGTAATGTGGTTCGTCCCTGTCTCAAGCAGCATGGAGTGGGTGAAAAGGGGTGTTCCTGGGGGTGGGGAGGGGAGGAGATCGTGGAAGTGCTGTTACGATGCTTCCTGTGCACCGTCCTGCCTCCCCCACACTCTGATGCGCCCCAGCTAAACAGCCAAAATTGGCCGTCCAGCCACAAATGCAGGGCGGCTGGAGCGCAAAGGAGAGGATCCCCTCCATGCTCTGCCCACCCTCCATTGGATAGTCAGTCACCTCCAAGTTCAGAGGTGGCTGACTATCCCCATAGGATTGCACCCCAAACGACCTTTCGAAGGGAAACCAGATGAGTATGGCAAACTAAAATTATTCTGTGCTACACCAACAACAGAATCCTTTCTAAAATGAAGAACGTTACTCAGCATAATTGTAAAAATCCGAAATGCCTAATTATAGTAAGGTAATAATAGTTCAGGTCAGATCTTTATATGTGGGATCTTCCAGTAAGGGAAGGCCTCGTTGGATTTAATATCACATAATTTAATCTCAACTATGCAGGTGCATGTAACAGCAACAGCCTCAAGAGAGCCACAGAGACATAACATAAAAATAAAATAAAAAAGTAAGTAGCAACGCAGTCCTATAAAGGGCGACTCAAAAATCAGCCCCATTTAGTTCAGTGGGACTTATTCCCAAGCAAGTGTGCATAGGATTACATCCTAAATAAGAAAATCCCTGATGTGACCATTTAAAATTAGAGCCATTCAGTACAAGTGTGTGCATGTGTGTGTGTGCATGTGTGTGTGTGTGTGTGTGTTTTGTTGGAATGGTAAAGCATCTTTTGTTCCTGATAGCATGAGGAATTTCTCCAGGTGGAAACGTGACAATGCAGCCTCACCCTGTTTATATCTCGGGAATCATCGGTGCAAAATGTCAGTCTCACAAATGGAACAGGTACTGAAAAGAACCCAAAAGATATCATGGAGCCATGGAGATGTGTATGGAATTTCATTCTTTACGTTTTGCTTGGTAAGTTGAGTCTCTCTTTTGTGACAAAAACTTTTTTCTATTTGTTTTACATTAAGATCCATAAAGAGTTCAAAGCAAATCATTATTTAAAGACCTAGAAGCTGCCTGGTCTATATCACTGGGTTTCTTATTTTCCAGTACCCACCGAATTTGTGACATTCAATCTGCTGTTACTTCTATGTAAAGACCGTGGTGTTGGCAGACTGTATTAAATATGAAAATGACACCCAGGTGTGGCAAGTCTTTCATGGTAATGACAAAATACTTAGATTCTGGGTATAAATTTGTCAAGGTTTTGTGTTTTGTTTTTGCATTTTTCAGTCTTAGGTCTTTTTCTGCCAGACTTCTGGAGCAATAGAAATAAGTAACAAATGTATCCAGTCCATTTTTCTCTCTGTAAATAGCTTATTTTTGAATTACAATGGACTACTATTTACCAGCTTTTTCAGTGCATACAGATAAGTCACCCACTTGGATAATATCAAGAAAGTCTTTGAAAATTTATAAAACTGCTTGCCTAGGGGGAGAGAAGCATTTCTTACAAAATCATAAAATATATTTTGTTGTTCTTTTAAGATTTGCTCAGATACTATATTCTTGAGCTTGATGTCAGAATATTGAATGGTTATTAGATTGAGGACAAATTAATATTAGAGCTTATCTAGAAATCAAGACTACTACGTAGTATACTATATATTGTAGTATACTATATATACTACAAGAAATCAAGACTGCTATGAAGACATTTAGGATGATGGTTTGAACTGCTGTAAAATGGATGCTGCTAGAAAGTGTTTTTTTTAATTATATAAGCTTTTTAATTCTCACCTGATTAGAAATGAATTTGATGTAGCACTTCTGATAAGCAACATTATAAAGAGATTTTAATATGTAAAGGTTTGAGTTTTCACTGCCAGATTTGAAAAGCTGTGGTCAAATATCCAAATTTTCTGTGGGTGGTCCAATCCAGAAGGAAACTTGTGCTTGACTAGGTTGAGGGTACAAGGAAAATTGGCCTGATTACGTATCTTACATTGCACCAAAGTACTTTTTCTTGAGGATATAGTTGCTTTCTGTTGTTGCATTTGAAGCCATAGAGTAGCATGCATATACTAGACAAAGGATTGGCTCAGATGAAAGGATCAGGAATTTTAGGCTGGGAGGAAGTGGGTAGGTTGCTGGTACATGGAAGGTTTCCACCGATGCCACAAAGACAGTACAATGTACAATCTCAGCATGGAGCAATACAATGGAAGTAGCAATTAATTCTGGCTCCTTCTGTCTCTATGGCTCCAGCTGCAAGAATGTAAGCAAGTGTAAAGCGATGCATGCTTGGTAAAAAAATCCCAATTTCACATATACACTGAGCTAGTGATGACTGACCAAGAAAGAGATCTTGGGGTTGTGGTGGACAGCTCAATGAAAATGTTGACCCAGTGTGCGGCTGCTGTGAAAAAGGCAAATTTCATGTTGGGCATAATTAGGAAAGGAACTGAAAAGAAAATTGTCAATATCATATACTGCCCTTATACAAGTCTATGGTGCGACCACATTTGGAATCCCATGTCCAGTTCTGGTCACAACACCTAAAACAGGATATTGTAGAGTTGGAAAAAGTGCAGAAAAGGGCAACTAAAATTATCAAAGGGCTGGAGAAACACCCCTACGAGGAAAGGCTGCAATGTCTGGGACTGTTTAGCTTAGAGATGAGACGAGTATGCGCAGACATGATAGAGGTGCACAAAATTATGCATGGTGTGGAAAAAGTGGATAGGGAGACATTTTTCTTCTTCTCTCATAATGCTAGGACCCGGGGTCATCCCATGAAACTGAGAGATGAGAGATTCAGGACAGATAAAAGGAAGTACTTCATGAGGCAGCGCATAGTTAAACTCTTGCCACCACAAGATGTAGTGATGGCTACCAACTTGGATAGATTTAAAAGAGGGGTAGATAAATTCATGGAGGATAAGACTATCAATGGCTACTAGTCATTGGTTCTTACATTCCCAGGCTGTAAATCAGAGGCCTTCTTGCAGCTGTGGCTGATAGGGAGTATCATCCTCCTTCAGCAATCAGATGGAAAACTAGACTGAGCTGGACTCCGAGGCCCCGAGTTTCCCACGAGTGGACTGGGTTTCCAATTATCCTGCTCTACATCTGAATCAGATTCTGGCTTTAAAGCCATAGGGCCCACAGTGGCATTGGGGCTAGGCCCAATACGCTCCGAAAAAGGACCCCTCAGAGTAAGGCACTGCAGGAAAGGTGGTGTGGTGGTGGAGGCTACCAGGGCAGTTTGTGCTTCTCCCCTGGCAGTGGTAAATGGCAATGGCTCCTGCTCCCCCACCCCTCAGCCCTGGCAGCTGCGTGGCAGCTCATGCTCTCCCTCTTCCACGGCAGCAGCGGCGGTGGCATATCCCCAGGTGGTGGGAGGTCTTCCACCAGCTCTGCATTGGTGGGAAGCAGGATCACATGCATCTGATCACCACTCATGCATAAAGTCTGAAATAATCCCTGCGCATACAAATGTATGCATAGTGGGCTCAATGCTTGCACTTGGGAATCTGAAAAAGCAAGGCTGCTGATTGCATTGAGCGGCTTTCCCCAATCTGGTGCCCTTCAGATGTGTTGGACTGCAAGTCCCATCATTCCCAGCCAGAATGGCCAACGGCCTCTGCATATTACATTCATATGCACAGGGGGTCTTACAGACCTTATAATGAATGTCTGAGGTCAGATATTTATCTATCTATCTATCTATCTATCTATCTATTAGCTGCCCATCTTTACACTTGCTTACATATGTACAATCCTTCTCCCCCATCTTCATTCCACAAGTTCATATAAGGTTGGAAACATGCGTGTCTGTTTTTTGTGGAACACTTGGAGATATCTCCTTTCTCATGGATAAAAACTGGTCCCTTCCCAAAGATTTCAGGTGCATCTCAATATATTTTTATATAATATTCAATTAGATCATGACTGCATAATATCATACACAAGCATGAAAACCTATGGCTGTCAACCAATTAAAAATTAATTGCTTAATTATCTGCCATGTAGCCAATTAATTGAATACATTGGAAGGAGCAATCCTATGGCCGCTAGTCAGTGGCTAGACGGCCATAGGATATATGGTTTTCCGGGAACTGACCTTCCCCCCCTTCCACGCTGCCTCGCAGGCAGCGCGGAACGGCCCCACACTCCGCACTCAGAAGAGGAGCGTGGAGTGGCCAAAACGGGGCATTCTGGGATGGGGAAGGTGGAAATGCCAGTATGACACATCCTATGTGTCGTCCAGCAGCCTCCTCCCCGGCTCCACCTTCCCGCTGTCTAGCTGCAAATGCAGGGCAGGAGAAGCATGGAGGGAACGATCCCCTCCGTGCTTCTCCTGCCCTGCATTGGATAGGTGGTTGCCTCCAAGTTCGGAAGTGGCCGAACAATAACAATTATTCTAGTATAACTTAACTCAAAAGTACAATATTCTAACAATAGTCTTAATAACCCAAATAAACATAAAAGCCTTCAGCATACTTTATTTCAGAAACAGCCAACCACTCCCCTCCTAGTAAAAGTTCGGAAGCAGCCGCCTATCCCCATAGGATTGCACTCTAAATATATTTTCAAACCCTTAATTTAGATATGTTTTTGAAACACTGAAGGAAGTATAAGATGCCTTAAAATTTAACAAACGAAAGCTAGATGTCCAAAAAAGGATATCTTTAATATTTTCTTTTTCATTTCTCTGTCAAATACCCCTCAGGTAAATCTTTATCATGCCCCCCTTCAATACAGGCTAGATTCTCTATGACCCATAAAACAATACAGAAGCAGTCCTTTGCACACACATTTGTTTGGTACAGCAGCAACCCATTGCACAGAAATGACAAACCAAGGCACATTAACCTCAGTATGAAAGGTTGGGGCATGGAGAGATCCATGCAGCAACACACAAAAACACTCTTTTGAACCCACATTTATCTGCTTTAGCAGCAATGCACAGTATAAAAAGGGCAAATTGAGGCACATTAACATCAACATCAAGAGTGCAAAGCAGAGAGTTGGGAGGGGTGTTTCTGATCCATACAACAACAACAACACTTATTTATTCATTTAGAGCTTTGTTACAAAGTGCTGGACATAAAATAACTCAACAATTTAAAATACATAATTACAATTATTCTAGTACAACTTAACTCAAAAGTACAATATTATAACAATAGTCTTAATAACCCAAATAAACATAAAAGCCTTCAGCATACTTTACTTCAGAAACAGCGAACCACTCCCCTCCTAGTCAAAAAGATAAATTTTCAAACCTTTCTTAAATGCCTCCAAACTCTCAGTTAGCCGTAATGGCAGGGGGAGGGAGTTCCACAGCTGCGGGACAAGGTCCTGGAATGAGCGATAACAGGACACCGCCATCTGTGAAGTAGAGCGGGTCAGAAGAGCCTGGCCTTTGGATCTAGTGGCCCTCCTTGGGACATACCAGAACAGAAGAGAGGATAGATAGGCTGGGTAATGCAACCTAAGGGCCTTAAAGGCCAGGACCAAAATCTTGTAAAGGGCCCTGGCCTTCAATGGAAACCAGTGCAAGGCCCTATGATAACAAGTGATATGAACAAAATGGGGAAGGTCCAGAACAGTCCTGACAGCATTGTTCTGAACCAGGATTAAAGGACAGACAGAGGAAAGAGGGAGGCCTGCTAGAACACTATTGCAATAGTCTAGACGTGAAACCACAAGGTGTGAACCAGAGTGTTTGCAGTCACCTGAGGAGGAACCTCCAGATCCGGCGGATACTCATTAAGTAGAAATTACAAGTCCTCGCTGTGCTCTCAGTAAAGGAGCACAGTGAGAGACGATCATCCACCAGGACTGCTAGGACCCTGGCAACAAGAAAGGAGTCCTTTGAACTCAAATTTGTCTGTTACAGCAGCTACCCATTTCATGGAAAAAGTGACTGGAGCATTTATTTTTATTTATTTAAAATTATTTTTTGGCCATCTTTAAGGGTAAAACCCTCTTAAGGCAGCATGCAAGTAAACTTTAAGATCATGAGTGTAAAGCAGAGAGTTAGGAGGTGTCTCTGACCCAAACAACACTCAAGCACTCCTTTGAACCCACATTTGTCTGCTATAGCAGCAATCTCATTGCACAGAAAGGGACAACTGAGGTACATTACCCTCAGCATCAAGAGTCTAAAGCAAAGAGTTGGGCGGGGAGGTTCCATACAGGAACACACAAAAACACTCCTTTGAATTACGTCTTCTGCTCTAGCAGCAATCCATTGCAGAGAAAAGCAAACTGGGGTCAGTAAATAAAACAAGATCCTGTGTGTCGGTCAAACTAGGCATATGTACAACACAGAAAAATTGAAATAAATTGGAAAAAAAATAGCAAGGGTCTGGGGACTCTGGGAACACTCTCTACAATTAGTCCTGGGCTCCCAGGTTAAAAAATAGGGGGGAAATAGGAAAATGAAGATATAAAAAATATGGGGAAAACTAGTGAGGGTTGGTGGCTCCTGGGGCACACTCCACACACCCCATGATCACTCCCAGGCACCTGGGATGCCAGATTCTTTAAAAAAAAAACTAATAAGAATAAGATATTTTAAGGTTAAAAATGAAACAAATACTGAAAATTAGCAGAGGTTGTGGTCTCCTGGTTCAAACCACCCAACACCACAACACAGACACAAGCATCCTGCATTGAGCAGGGGATTGGACTTGGTGGTCTTATAGGCCCCTTCTAACCCTACTATTCTTTGATTCTATGATCCCCCATAGTTGCTAAACACACAACACACAAAAATACCCAAAGTAAGCAAAGCAAGTTAAGAAACATGACTGATGTGCTGCTTCCGTTGAAGACAATGGTGACTGCTCAGACACAAAGTCACTCATATGATACACTCTCTGTTGCTATTGGCCATGGGCATCTCCCATTGACACCCTATTTTCATACTAATGGCTGAGTCCTGCTTGCCTCAGGTGAACCAATCAGGGGCATATTTGGGTGTCCGGCAGAGCAGTCTTCCTTTGGGCTGGCCTTCCAATGAGGTGGGGTGAATTCCCCACCTCATGCGGTGGAGCAGTGAATTGCACACTCCCCCTGCCAGGAGGGCTCTCCACTGCGACGTCACTGGAACAAGGCAGCAGCAATAGTAGGTGCTCTGGAGAGTCCCATAAGCCCTACTTGCCTGCTGCCGCAAATGCCCAGACACTTTAGCTTTTCCTTATAATGAAGGTGGTCCAACCCCGTGATTATTTAGGTTGCTCATTTCTTCAACTTCTAAAATACTAAGATATCCTCTATGAGCAGGAATGAATGCAGTATTTCAAATGTGCATCATAGCTTTATATAAAAGAATTACAGTACTGGCTATTTCATCTTCAGTCTGTTTCATAATAATATACTTTTTCCCCTCACTTCAGCAAGAACTTCACTTCTTAAAGTAAGCCTTTCCCTTTTTTATATCTCCCTTGACTCTGCTTGTTAAAATTATTTTTAGACGCCTTTAAGGGTAAAACTCTTTTATGGCGGCATGCAAGTTAACTTTAAGATCATGAGAGCAAAAACATACCACACAGAAAACAGAAATTAAGGCCTAATAATTAGTTCAAGACAAAAGTAATAATAGACCAGGAAATATGTAGTCCGTAATACAACTCAATGATCAAACATAACTGAATATTAAAAATCATATAACAAATCATATTCTTTTCAGGCATGATATTAGAAGAGAACATAAGGATTCTAAAGGACACTAGCGCAAGCCCCATACATCACAGAATGAACACAGAGCAGATCTCTCTCAGAACACCAGCATGGATATCAGGTACCGCAATGGCGGCTACAACAACCCTAAAAAAAAGTACAGAGGGGAAACCCTCCCTGTCAATTTGGAGAACCACTCTGAATAAGACCATGGAGTCAGATGTCAGTGAACAAAAAAGAACTCAGGATGGCAGTAGTTCCACAGTGACAGGTAACAGTGTTGTTAGGGAAAGCAGAACTCCTAATGTAGGCTTCTCATCTGCGCCAACACCTCTGCAGAGGGAGGCCTCAAAACCATATCCAGGAACATCAGCTACAAATGAGTTTCTTGCCGCAATATACACAGGTGTCAAGACGACAAACAAAGAAGCAATGGGCACAAACAGCCCACGTATATCTCTTGCATCGAGTTTACAGTCCAGCAATCCAAATATAGCAAGCACAAAACAACTGGGAATGTCCTCCGAGGTTCCACAACGCCAGGGCAACAGTAGTGTGAACACCTCTGCTAGCACTGCATTTCCCATTAACATTGAATCAAGTACACCTGCTATGCCTGGAGTTATCTCTGGAGTGACTCCAAAGGACCCAGATTCTGTATCCGTTTTGAGAAGTGCTCCAAATATAACCAGCCTGAAAAAAGTGGGAATGTCCGCCGACAGTGCACAACACCAGGGTAGCAGTAGTGCACAAACCTCTGATAGCATTTCACTTCCGATCAACAGTGAATCACGTACAGCGGTTACACCTCGTGTTATCTCTACAGCAACTCAAAAGTATACAGTTTCTGCATCCATTTCAAACAGCTCTCCAAATGTAGCTGGCCCAACACAACTGGGCATGTCTTCTGAAAGTGCAAGTGACCTGGGTACCAGAAGTGCGCAGGCCTCTGCTACTGCGGCAGTAGCCACTAACAGTGAATCGGGTACAGGTCCTATGCCTGGAGGTATCTCTGAAGCAAATCTAAAGCTCACGGCTTCCATCTCCATGTCGACTAGTCCACTGCATGAAGTTAGCCCAACACAAGCTACAGTGTCCTCTGAAGGTGCAAGCGACAGCAGTAGCAGTAGAGTGCAGACCTCTGCTCCCATTACACTACCCACTATAGGTGAATCTAGTGCAACTGCCAGGCCTGGAGTTATCTCTGAAGCAACTCTAGAGCATCCAGTTTCTCCATCCGTTTCGAGCAGCACTCCAAATACAGCAAGCCCGACCCAAGCAGGGATGTCGTCCGAAGGCATAAGTTACCAGGGTAACAGTAGTGCGCACCCCTCTGCTAGCAGTTCACCTCCGATTAACAATGAATCAGCTACAGCTGCTACTCCTGGAGTTATTTTTGAAGCAACTCCAAAGCACAGAGTTTCTGCATCCATTTCAAACAGCTCTCCAAATGTGGCAATGAATGAACTCAGCCCAACGCAAGCTACAGTGTTCACTGAAGGGGCAGGACAACTAAGTAGCAGTACTGCGCACCTCTCTGTTAGCAGTGCATTTCCCATTAACAGTGAATCAAGTACAGCTAGTACACCTGGAGTTATCTCTGAAGCGACTCCAAGTAACCCAGTGTCTGCATCCATTTTGAGAGCCTCTCAAAATATGGCAAGCTCGACGCAAATGGGAATGTCCTCCGAAGATGCAAGTCACCAGGGTAGAAGTAGTGCGCACACCTCTGCTAGCAGTGCAGTTCCTATTGAGAGTGAGTCAGGTACAGCTGCCACATCTGGTGTTATCTCCAAAGCGACTCCAGAGCACCCAGTTACTGCATCTGTTTCAAGCATCCCTCAAAGTACAGGGGGACCGACACAAGCGGTCATGTCTTCCAAAAGGGTACGACACCAGGTTAGCAGTACTGCACAAACCTCTGCCAACAGTGCAGTTCCCATTCACACTCAATCAAGTACAGCGGCTACTCCTGGTCTCATCCCTGAAGCAACTGAAAAGCACAGAGTCTCTGCATCCGTTTCGAACAGCCCACTGCATGAACGTAGCCCAACAAAAGCTACAGTGTCCTCCGAAGGGGTAAGACAACAAAGTAGCAGTACTGCGCACAACTCTGCTATGAGTGCATTTCCAATTAACAGTGAATCAAATACAGCTGCTACATCTGGAGTTATTTCTGAAGCAACTCCAAAGCACAGACTTTCTGCATTGCTTTCAAACAGCCCTCCAAATGTGGCAAACACGACACAAGGGGGAATATCTTCAAAAAGTGTAAGTGACTGGAGTACCAGTAGTGCGCAGACCCTTGCTAGTGGTACAGTTGCCAGTAACAGTGAATCGGGTACCCATGCCACGCCTCGAGTTATCTTTGAAGGAAATCCAATGTTCACAGCTTCTGTATCCATTTCAAGCAGCCCACTGAATGAACTCAGCCCAACGCAAGCTACAGTGTTCACCGAAGGGGCAGGACAACAAAGTAGCCGTACTGCGCACCACTCTGCTAGCAGTGCATTTCCCAGTAACAGTGAATCAAGTACAGCTAGTACGCCTGGAGTTATCTCTGAAGCGACTCCAAGGAATCCAGTTTCTCCATCCGTTTCAAGCAGCATTCCAAATATAGCAAGACCGACTCAAGCGGGGATGTCCTCCGAAAGCGCAAGTTACCAGGGTAACAGTAGTGCGCACCCCTCTGCTAGCAGTTCACCTCCGATTAACAATGAATCAGCTACAGCGGCTACTCCTGGAGTTATTTCTGAAGCAACTCCAAAGCACAGAGTTTCTGCATCCATTTTAAACAGCCCTCCAAATGTGGCAAACCCTACACAAGTGGGAATGTCTTCTGAAAGTGCAAGTGACCTGGGTACCAGTAGTGTGCAGGCCTCTGCTACTGTGACTGTTGCCACTAACAGTGAATCTAGTACAGCTACGACGCCTGGAGTTATCTCGGAAGTGACCCCAAGGAACCCAGTTTCTCCATCCGTTTTGAGAAGCTCTCAAAATATGGCAAGCTCGACGCAAGTGGGAATGTCTTCCGAAACTGCAAGTCACCAGGGTAGTAGTTTGCACAGTTCTGGTAGCAGTGCAGTTCCTATTGAGAGTGAGTCAGGTACAGCTGCCACATCTGGTGTTATCTCCAAAGCGACTCCAGAGCACCCAGTTTCTGCATCCGTTTCAAGCATCCCTCCAAGTACAGGGGGACCGACACAAGTGGGCATGTCCTCGGAAGGGGTACGACACCAGGTTAGCAGTACTGCACAAACCTCTGCCAGCAGTGCAGTTCCCATTCACACTGAAGCAAGTACAACAGCTACTCCTGGTCTCATCCCTGAAGCAAATGAAAAGCACAGAGTCTCTGCATCCGTTTCGAGCAGCCCACTGCATGAACTTAGCCCACCCGAACCTACAGTGTCCTCCGAAGGGGTAAGACAACAAAGTAGCAGTACTGCGCACAACTCTGCTATTAGTGCATTTCCAATTAATAGTGGATCAAATGCAGTTGCTACACCTGGTGTTATCTCTGCAGCGACTCCAAAGCCCCCGGTTTCTGCATCGCTTTTGAACAGCTCTCCGAATATGGCAAACCCGACACAAGTGGGAAGGTCTTCTGAAAGTGTAAGTGACTGGAGTACCAGTAGTGCGCAGACCCTTGTTAGTGGTACAGTTGCCAGTAACAGTGAATCGGGTACCCATGCCACGCCTCGAGTTATCTTTGAAGGAAATCCAATGTTCACAGCTTCTGTATCCATTTCAAGCAGCCCACTGAATGAACTCAGCCCAACGCAAGCTACAGTGTTCACCGAAGGGGCAGGACAACAAAGTAGCCGTACTGCGCACCACTCTGCTAGCAGTGCATTTCCCAGTAACAGTGAATCAAGTACAGCTAGTACGCCTGGAGTTATCTCTGAAGCGACTCCAAGGAATCCAGTTTCTCCATCCGTTTCAAGCAGCATTCCAAATATAGCAAGCCCGACTCAAGCGGGGATGTCCTCCGAAAGCGCAAGTTACCAAGGTAACAGTAGTGCGCACCCCTCTGCTAGCAGTTCACCTCCGATTAACAATGAATCAGCTACAGCGGCTACTCCTGGAGTTATTTCTGAAGCAACTCCAAAGCACAGATTTTCTGCATCCATTTTAAACAGCCCTCCAAATGTGGCTAACCCGACACAAGTGGGAAGGTCTTCTGAAAGTGTAAGTAACTGGAGTACCAGTAGTGCGCAGGCCCTTGCTAGTGGTACAGTTGCCAGTAACAGTGAATCTAGTACAGGTCCTATGCCTGGAGGTATCTCTGAGGCAAATCTAAAGCTCATGGCTTCCATCTCCATGTCGACTAGTCCACTGCATGAAGTTAGCCCAACACAAGCTACAGTGTCCTCTGAAGGTGCAAGTGACGGCAGTAGCAGTAGAGTGCAGACCTCTGCTCCCATTACACTACCCACTATAGGTGAATCTAGTGCAGATGCCCGGCCTGGAGTTATCTCTGAAGCAACTCTAGAGCATCCAGTTTCTCCATCCGTTTCGAGCAGCACTCCAAATAGAGCAAGCCCGACTCAAGCGGGGATGTCCACCAAAGGCGCAAGTTACCAGGGTAACAGTAGTGCGCACCCTTCTGCTAGCAGTTCACCTCCGATTAACAATGAATCAGCTACAGCGGCTAATCCTGGAGTTATTTCTGAAGCAACTCCAAAGCATAGAGTTTCTGTATCCATTTCAAACAGCCCTCCAAATGTGGCGAGCCTGACACAAGTGGGAATGTCTTCTGAAAGTGTAAGTGATCAGAGTAGCGGTAGTGTGCATGCACTTGCTACTGGTACAGTTGCCAGTAACAGTGAATCGGGTACCCGTAGTACGCCTCGAGTTATCTCTGAAGGAAATCCAATGTTCACAGCTCCTGTATCCATTTCAAACATCCCACTGAATGACCTCAGCCCAACGCAAGCTATAGTGTTCACCGAAGGGGCAGGACAACACAGTAGCCATACTGCGCACCACTCTGCTATGAGTGCATTTCCCATGAACAGTGAATCAAGTACAGCTAGTACGCCTGGAGTTATATCTGAAGCGACTCCAAGGAACCCAGTTTCTCTATCCATTTCAAGCAGCACTCCAAATATAGCAAGCCCGACGCAAGCGGGGATGTCCTCCGAAGATGCAAGTCACCAGGGTAGAAGTAGTGCGCACACCTCCGCTAGCAGTGCAGTTCCTACTGAGAGTGAGTCAGGTACACCTGCCACATCTGGTGCTATCTCCAAAGCGACTCCAGAGCACCCAGTTTCTGCACCTGTTTCAAGCATCCCTCCAAGGACAGGGGGACCAACACAAGTGGGCGTGTCTTCCGAAGGGGTACGATACCAGGTTAGCAGTACTGCACAAACCTCTGCCAGCAGTGCAGTTCCCATTCACACTCAATCAAGTACAGCGGCTACTCCTGGTCTCATCCCTGAAGCAACTGAAAAGCACAGAGTCTCTGCATCCGTTTCGAGCAGCTCACTGCATGAACTTAGCCCAACAGAACCTACAGTGTCCTCCAAAGGGGTAAGACAACAAAGTAGCAGTACTGCTATGAGTGCATTTCCAATTAACAGTGAATCAAATACAGCTGCTACATCTGGAGTGATTTCTGAAGCAACTCCAAAGCACAGACTTTCTGCATCGCTTTCAAACAGCCCTCCAAATGTGGCAAACACGACACAAGGGGGAATATCTGCAAAAAGTGTAAGTGACTGGAGCACCAGTAGTGCGCTGGCCCTTGCTAGTGGTACAGTTGCCAGTAACAGTGAATCGGGTACCCATGCCACGCCTCGAGTTATCTTTGAAGGAAATCCAATGTTCACAGCTTCTGTATCCATTTCAAGCAGCCCACTGAATGAACTCAGCCCAACGCAAGCTACAATGTTCACCGAAGGGGCAGGACAACAAAGTAGCCGTACTGCGCACCACTCTGCTAGCAGTGCATTTCCCAGTAACAGTGAATCAAGTACAGCTAGTACGCCTGGAGTTATCTCTGAAGCAACTCTAGAGCATCCAGTTTCTCCATCCGTTTCAAGCAGCATTCCAAATATAGCAAGCCCGACTCAAGCGGGGATGTCCTCCGAAGATGCAAGTCACCAGGGTAGAAGTAGTGCGCACACCTCCGCTAGCAGTGCAGTTCCTACTGAGAGTGAGTCAGGTACACCTGCCACATCTGGTGCTATCTCCAAAGCGACTCCAGAGCACCCAGTTTCTGCACCTGTTTCAAGCATCCCTCCAAGGACAGGGGGACCAACACAAGTGGGCGTGTCTTCCGAAGGGGTACGATACCAGGTTAGCAGTACTGCACAAACCTCTGCCAGCAGTGCAGTTCCCATTCACACTCAATCAAGTACAGCGGCTACTCCTGGTCTCATCCCTGAAGCAACTGAAAAGCACAGAGTCTCTGCATCCGTTTCGAGCAGCTCACTGCATGAACTTAGCCCAACAGAACCTACAGTGTCCTCCAAAGGGGTAAGACAACAAAGTAGCAGTACTGCTATGAGTGCATTTCCAATTAACAGTGAATCAAATACAGCTGCTACATCTGGAGTGATTTCTGAAGCAACTCCAAAGCACAGACTTTCTGCATCGCTTTCAAACAGCCCTCCAAATGTGGCAAACACGACACAAGGGGGAATATCTGCAAAAAGTGTAAGTGACTGGAGCACCAGTAGTGCGCTGGCCCTTGCTAGTGGTACAGTTGCCAGTAACAGTGAATCGGGTACCCATGCCACGCCTCGAGTTATCTTTGAAGGAAATCCAATGTTCACAGCTTCTGTATCCATTTCAAGCAGCCCACTGAATGAACTCAGCCCAACGCAAGCTACAATGTTCACCGAAGGGGCAGGACAACAAAGTAGCCGTACTGCGCACCACTCTGCTAGCAGTGCATTTCCCAGTAACAGTGAATCAAGTACAGCTAGTACGCCTGGAGTTATCTCTGAAGCAACTCTAGAGCATCCAGTTTCTCCATCCGTTTCAAGCAGCATTCCAAATATAGCAAGCCCGACTCAAGCGGGGATGTCCTCCGAAAGCGCAAGTTACCAGGGTAACAGTAGTGCGCATCCCTCTGCTAGCAGTTCACCTCCGTTTAACAATGAATCAGCTACAGCAGCTACTCCTGGAGTTATTTCTGAAGCAACTCCAAAGCACAGAGTTTCTGCATCCATTTTAAACAGCCCTCCAAATGTGGCAAACCCTACACAAGTGGGAATGTCTTCTGAAAGTGCAAGTGACCTGGGTACCAGTAGTGTGCAGGCCTCTGCTACTGTGACTGTTGCCACTAACAGTGAATCTAGTACAGGTCCTATGCCTGGAGGTATCTCTGAGGCAAATCTAAAGCTCATGGCTTCCATCTCCATGTCGACTAGTCCACTGCATGAAGTTAGCCCAACACAAGCTACAGTGTCCTCTGAAGGTGCAAGTGACGGCAGTAGCAGTAGAGTGCAGACCTCTGCTCCCATTACACTACCCACTATAGGTGAATCTAGTGCAGATGCCCGGCCTGGAGTTATCTCTGAAGCAACTCTAGAGCATCCAGTTTCTCCATCCGTTTCGAGCAGCACTCCAAATAGAGCAAGCCCGACTCAAGCGGGGATGTCCACCAAAGGCGCAAGTTACCAGGGTAACAGTAGTGCGCACCCTTCTGCTAGCAGTTCACCTCCGATTAACAATGAATCAGCTACAGCGGCTAATCCTGGAGTTATTTCTGAAGCAACTCCAAAGCATAGAGTTTCTGTATCCATTTCAAACAGCCCTCCAAATGTGGCGAGCCTGACACAAGTGGGAATGTCTTCTGAAAGTGTAAGTGATCAGAGTAGCGGTAGTGTGCATGCACTTGCTACTGGTACAGTTGCCAGTAACAGTGAATCGGGTACCCGTAGTACGCCTCGAGTTATCTCTGAAGGAAATCCAATGTTCACAGCTCCTGTATCCATTTCAAACATCCCACTGAATGACCTCAGCCCAACGCAAGCTATAGTGTTCACCGAAGGGGCAGGACAACACAGTAGCCATACTGCGCACCACTCTGCTATGAGTGCATTTCCCATGAACAGTGAATCAAGTACAGCTAGTACGCCTGGAGTTATATCTGAAGCGACTCCAAGGAACCCAGTTTCTCTATCCATTTCAAGCAGCACTCCAAATATAGCAAGCCCGACGCAAGCGGGGATGTCCTCCGAAAGCGCAAGTTACCAGGGTAACAGTAGTGCGCATCCCTCTGCTAGCAGTTCACCTCCGTTTAACAATGAATCAGCTACAGCAGCTACTCCTGGAGTTATTTCTGAAGCAACTCCAAAGCACAGAGTTTCTGCATCCATTTTAAACAGCCCTCCAAATGTGGCAAACCCTACACAAGTGGGAATGTCTTCTGAAAGTGCAAGTGACCTGGGTACCAGTAGTGTGCAGGCCTCTGCTACTGTGACTGTTGCCACTAACAGTGAATCTAGTACAGCTACGACGCCTGGAGTTATCTCGGAAGTGACCCCAAGGAACCCAGTTTCTCCATCCGTTTTGAGAAGCTCTCAAAATATGGCAAGCTCGACGCAAGTGGGAATGTCTTCCGAAATTGCAAGTCACCAGGGTAGTAGTTTGCACAGTTCTGGTAGCAGTGCAGTTCCTATTGAGAGTGAGTCAGGTACAGCTGCCACATCTGGTGTTATCTCCAAAGCGACTCCAGAGCACCCAGTTTCTGCACCTGTTTCAAGCATCCCTCCAAGGACAGGGGGACCAGCACAAGTGGGCATGTCTTCCGAAGGGGTACGACACCAGGTTAGCAGTACTGCACAAACCTCTGCCAGCAGTGCAGTTCCCATTCACACTCAGTCAAGTACAGCGGCTACTCCTGGGCTCATCCCTGAAGCAACTGAAAAGCACAGAGTCTCTGCATCCGTTTCGAGCAGCTCACTGCATGAACTTAGCCCAACAGAACCTACAGTGTCCTCCATAGGGGTAAGACAACAAAGTAGCCGTACTGCGCACCACTCTGCTAGCAGTGCATTTCCCAGTAACAGTAAATCAAGTACAGCTAGTACGCCTGGAGTTATCTCTGAAGTGACTCCAAAGCCCCCAGTCTCTGCATCGATTTCGAACAGCTCTCCAAATGTGGCAAGCCGTACACAAGTGGGAATGTCTTCTGAAAGTGTAAGTGACTGGAGTACCAGTAGTGCGCAGGCCCTTGCTAGTGGTACAGTTGCCAGTAACAGTGAATCTAGTACAGGTCCTATGCCTGGAGGTATCTCTGAAGCAAATCTAAAGCTCACAGCTTCCATCTCCGTGTCGACTAGTCCACTGCATGAAGTTAGCCCAACACAAGCTACAGTGTCCTCTGAAGGTGCAAGCGACGGCAGTAGCAGTAGAGTGCAGACCTCTGCTCCCATTACACTACCCACTATAGGTGAATCTAGTGCAGATGCCCGGCCTGGAGTTATCTCTGAAGCAACTCTAGAGCATCCAGTTTCTCCATCAGTTTCGAGCAGCATTCCAAATAGAGCAAGCCCAACTCAAGCGGGGATGTCCTCCGAAGGCGCAAGTTACCAGGGTAACAGTAGTGCGCACCCTTCTGCTAGCAGTTCACCTCCGATTAACAGTGAATCAGCTACAGCGGCTAATCCTGGAGTTATTTCTGAAGCAACTCCAAAGCACAGAGTTTCTGCATCCATTTCAAACAGCCCTCCAAATGTGGCGAGCCCGACACAAGTGGGAATGTCTTCTGAAAGTGCAAGTGACCTGGGTACCAGTAGTGTGCATGCACTTGCTACTGGTACAGTTGCCAGTAACAGTCAATCGGGTACCCGTGCTACGCCTCGAGTTATTTCTGAAGGAAATCCAGTGCTCACAGCTTCCGTATCCATTTCGAGCAGCCCACTGAATGAACTCAGCCCAACGCAAGCTACAGTGTTCACCGAAGGGGCAGGACAACAAAGTAGCCGTACTGCGCACCACTCTGCTAGCAGTGCATTTCCCAGTAATAGTGAATCAAGTACAGCTAGTACGCCTGGAGTTATCTCTGAAGCGACTCCAAGGAATCCAGTTTCTCCATCCGTTTCAAGCAGCACTCCAAATATAGCAAGCCCGACTCAAGCGGGGATGTCCTCCGAAAGCGCAAGTTACCAGGGTAACAGTAGTGCGCACCCCTCTGCTAGCAGTTCACCTCCGATTAACAATGAATCAGCTACAGCTGCTACTCCTGGAGTTATTTTTGAAGCAACTCCAAAGCACAGAGTTTCTGCATCCATTTCAAACAGCTCTCCAAATGTGGCAATGAATGAACTCAGCCCAACGCAAGCTACAGTGTTCACTGAAGGGGCAGGACAACTAAGTAGCAGTACTGCGCACCTCTCTGTTAGCAGTGCATTTCCCATTAACAGTGAATCAAGTACAGCTAGTACACCTGGAGTTATCTCTGAAGCGACTCCAAGTAACCCAGTGTCTGCATCCATTTTGAGAGCCTCTCAAAATATGGCAAGCTCGACGCAAATGGGAATGTCCTCCGAAGATGCAAGTCACCAGGGTAGAAGTAGTGCGCACACCTCTGCTAGCAGTGCAGTTCCTATTGAGAGTGAGTCAGGTACAGCTGCCACATCTGGTGTTATCTCCAAAGCGACTCCAGAGCACCCAGTTACTGCATCTGTTTCAAGCATCCCTCAAAGTACAGGGGGACCGACACAAGCGGTCATGTCTTCCAAAAGGGTACGACACCAGGTTAGCAGTACTGCACAAACCTCTGCCAACAGTGCAGTTCCCATTCACACTCAATCAAGTACAGCGGCTACTCCTGGTCTCATCCCTGAAGCAACTGAAAAGCACAGAGTCTCTGCATCCGTTTCGAACAGCCCACTGCATGAACGTAGCCCAACAAAAGCTACAGTGTCCTCCGAAGGGGTAAGACAACAAAGTAGCAGTACTGCGCACAACTCTGCTATGAGTGCATTTCCAATTAACAGTGAATCAAATACAGCTGCTACATCTGGAGTTATTTCTGAAGCAACTCCAAAGCACAGACTTTCTGCATTGCTTTCAAACAGCCCTCCAAATGTGGCAAACACGACACAAGGGGGAATATCTTCAAAAAGTGTAAGTGACTGGAGTACCAGTAGTGCGCAGACCCTTGCTAGTGGTACAGTTGCCAGTAACAGTGAATCGGGTACCCATGCCACGCCTCGAGTTATCTTTGAAGGAAATCCAATGTTCACAGCTTCTGTATCCATTTCAAGCAGCCCACTGAATGAACTCAGCCCAACGCAAGCTACAGTGTTCACCGAAGGGGCAGGACAACAAAGTAGCCGTACTGCGCACCACTCTGCTAGCAGTGCATTTCCCAGTAACAGTGAATCAAGTACAGCTAGTACGCCTGGAGTTATCTCTGAAGCGACTCCAAGGAATCCAGTTTCTCCATCCGTTTCAAGCAGCATTCCAAATATAGCAAGACCGACTCAAGCGGGGATGTCCTCCGAAAGCGCAAGTTACCAGGGTAACAGTAGTGCGCACCCCTCTGCTAGCAGTTCACCTCCGATTAACAATGAATCAGCTACAGCGGCTACTCCTGGAGTTATTTCTGAAGCAACTCCAAAGCACAGAGTTTCTGCATCCATTTTAAACAGCCCTCCAAATGTGGCAAACCCTACACAAGTGGGAATGTCTTCTGAAAGTGCAAGTGACCTGGGTACCAGTAGTGTGCAGGCCTCTGCTACTGTGACTGTTGCCACTAACAGTGAATCTAGTACAGCTACGACGCCTGGAGTTATCTCGGAAGTGACCCCAAGGAACCCAGTTTCTCCATCCGTTTTGAGAAGCTCTCAAAATATGGCAAGCTCGACGCAAGTGGGAATGTCTTCCGAAATTGCAAGTCACCAGGGTAGTAGTTTGCACAGTTCTGGTAGCAGTGCAGTTCCTATTGAGAGTGAGTCAGGTACAGCTGCCACATCTGGTGTTATCTCCAAAGCGACTCCAGAGCACCCAGTTTCTGCATCCGTTTCAAGCATCCCTCCAAGTACAGGGGGACCGACACAAGTGGGCATGTCCTCGGAAGGGGTACGACACCAGGTTAGCAGTACTGCACAAACCTCTGCCAGCAGTGCAGTTCCCATTCACACTGAAGCAAGTACAACAGCTACTCCTGGTCTCATCCCTGAAGCAAATGAAAAGCACAGAGTCTCTGCATCCGTTTCGAGCAGCCCACTGCATGAACTTAGCCCACCCGAACCTACAGTGTCCTCCGAAGGGGTAAGACAACAAAGTAGCAGTACTGCGCACAACTCTGCTATTAGTGCATTTCCAATTAATAGTGGATCAAATGCAGTTGCTACACCTGGTGTTATCTCTGCAGCGACTCCAAAGCCCCCGGTTTCTGCATCGCTTTTGAACAGCTCTCCGAATATGGCAAACCCGACACAAGTGGGAAGGTCTTCTGAAAGTGTAAGTGACTGGAGTACCAGTAGTGCGCAGACCCTTGTTAGTGGTACAGTTGCCAGTAACAGTGAATCGGGTACCCATGCCACGCCTCGAGTTATCTTTGAAGGAAATCCAATGTTCACAGCTTCTGTATCCATTTCAAGCAGCCCACTGAATGAACTCAGCCCAACGCAAGCTACAGTGTTCACCGAAGGGGCAGGACAACAAAGTAGCCGTACTGCGCACCACTCTGCTAGCAGTGCATTTCCCAGTAACAGTGAATCAAGTACAGCTAGTACGCCTGGAGTTATCTCTGAAGCGACTCCAAGGAATCCAGTTTCTCCATCCGTTTCAAGCAGCATTCCAAATATAGCAAGCCCGACTCAAGCGGGGATGTCCTCCGAAAGCGCAAGTTACCAAGGTAACAGTAGTGCGCACCCCTCTGCTAGCAGTTCACCTCCGATTAACAATGAATCAGCTACAGCGGCTACTCCTGGAGTTATTTCTGAAGCAACTCCAAAGCACAGATTTTCTGCATCCATTTTAAACAGCCCTCCAAATGTGGCTAACCCGACACAAGTGGGAAGGTCTTCTGAAAGTGTAAGTAACTGGAGTACCAGTAGTGCGCAGGCCCTTGCTAGTGGTACAGTTGCCAGTAACAGTGAATCTAGTACAGGTCCTATGCCTGGAGGTATCTCTGAGGCAAATCTAAAGCTCATGGCTTCCATCTCCATGTCGACTAGTCCACTGCATGAAGTTAGCCCAACACAAGCTACAGTGTCCTCTGAAGGTGCAAGTGACGGCAGTAGCAGTAGAGTGCAGACCTCTGCTCCCATTACACTACCCACTATAGGTGAATCTAGTGCAGATGCCCGGCCTGGAGTTATCTCTGAAGCAACTCTAGAGCATCCAGTTTCTCCATCCGTTTCGAGCAGCACTCCAAATAGAGCAAGCCCGACTCAAGCGGGGATGTCCACCAAAGGCGCAAGTTACCAGGGTAACAGTAGTGCGCACCCTTCTGCTAGCAGTTCACCTCCGATTAACAATGAATCAGCTACAGCGGCTAATCCTGGAGTTATTTCTGAAGCAACTCCAAAGCATAGAGTTTCTGTATCCATTTCAAACAGCCCTCCAAATGTGGCGAGCCTGACACAAGTGGGAATGTCTTCTGAAAGTGTAAGTGATCAGAGTAGCGGTAGTGTGCATGCACTTGCTACTGGTACAGTTGCCAGTAACAGTGAATCGGGTACCCGTAGTACGCCTCGAGTTATCTCTGAAGGAAATCCAATGTTCACAGCTCCTGTATCCATTTCAAACATCCCACTGAATGACCTCAGCCCAACGCAAGCTATAGTGTTCACCGAAGGGGCAGGACAACACAGTAGCCATACTGCGCACCACTCTGCTATGAGTGCATTTCCCATGAACAGTGAATCAAGTACAGCTAGTACGCCTGGAGTTATATCTGAAGCGACTCCAAGGAACCCAGTTTCTCTATCCATTTCAAGCAGCACTCCAAATATAGCAAGCCCGACGCAAGCGGGGATGTCCTCCGAAGATGCAAGTCACCAGGGTAGAAGTAGTGCGCACACCTCCGCTAGCAGTGCAGTTCCTACTGAGAGTGAGTCAGGTACACCTGCCACATCTGGTGCTATCTCCAAAGCGACTCCAGAGCACCCAGTTTCTGCACCTGTTTCAAGCATCCCTCCAAGGACAGGGGGACCAACACAAGTGGGCGTGTCTTCCGAAGGGGTACGATACCAGGTTAGCAGTACTGCACAAACCTCTGCCAGCAGTGCAGTTCCCATTCACACTCAATCAAGTACAGCGGCTACTCCTGGTCTCATCCCTGAAGCAACTGAAAAGCACAGAGTCTCTGCATCCGTTTCGAGCAGCTCACTGCATGAACTTAGCCCAACAGAACCTACAGTGTCCTCCAAAGGGGTAAGACAACAAAGTAGCAGTACTGCTATGAGTGCATTTCCAATTAACAGTGAATCAAATACAGCTGCTACATCTGGAGTGATTTCTGAAGCAACTCCAAAGCACAGACTTTCTGCATCGCTTTCAAACAGCCCTCCAAATGTGGCAAACACGACACAAGGGGGAATATCTGCAAAAAGTGTAAGTGACTGGAGCACCAGTAGTGCGCTGGCCCTTGCTAGTGGTACAGTTGCCAGTAACAGTGAATCGGGTACCCATGCCACGCCTCGAGTTATCTTTGAAGGAAATCCAATGTTCACAGCTTCTGTATCCATTTCAAGCAGCCCACTGAATGAACTCAGCCCAACGCAAGCTACAATGTTCACCGAAGGGGCAGGACAACAAAGTAGCCGTACTGCGCACCACTCTGCTAGCAGTGCATTTCCCAGTAACAGTGAATCAAGTACAGCTAGTACGCCTGGAGTTATCTCTGAAGCAACTCTAGAGCATCCAGTTTCTCCATCCGTTTCAAGCAGCATTCCAAATATAGCAAGCCCGACTCAAGCGGGGATGTCCTCCGAAAGCGCAAGTTACCAGGGTAACAGTAGTGCGCATCCCTCTGCTAGCAGTTCACCTCCGTTTAACAATGAATCAGCTACAGCAGCTACTCCTGGAGTTATTTCTGAAGCAACTCCAAAGCACAGAGTTTCTGCATCCATTTTAAACAGCCCTCCAAATGTGGCAAACCCTACACAAGTGGGAATGTCTTCTGAAAGTGCAAGTGACCTGGGTACCAGTAGTGTGCAGGCCTCTGCTACTGTGACTGTTGCCACTAACAGTGAATCTAGTACAGGTCCTATGCCTGGAGGTATCTCTGAGGCAAATCTAAAGCTCATGGCTTCCATCTCCATGTCGACTAGTCCACTGCATGAAGTTAGCCCAACACAAGCTACAGTGTCCTCTGAAGGTGCAAGTGACGGCAGTAGCAGTAGAGTGCAGACCTCTGCTCCCATTACACTACCCACTATAGGTGAATCTAGTGCAGATGCCCGGCCTGGAGTTATCTCTGAAGCAACTCTAGAGCATCCAGTTTCTCCATCCGTTTCGAGCAGCACTCCAAATAGAGCAAGCCCGACTCAAGCGGGGATGTCCACCAAAGGCGCAAGTTACCAGGGTAACAGTAGTGCGCACCCTTCTGCTAGCAGTTCACCTCCGATTAACAATGAATCAGCTACAGCGGCTAATCCTGGAGTTATTTCTGAAGCAACTCCAAAGCATAGAGTTTCTGTATCCATTTCAAACAGCCCTCCAAATGTGGCGAGCCTGACACAAGTGGGAATGTCTTCTGAAAGTGTAAGTGATCAGAGTAGCGGTAGTGTGCATGCACTTGCTACTGGTACAGTTGCCAGTAACAGTGAATCGGGTACCCGTAGTACGCCTCGAGTTATCTCTGAAGGAAATCCAATGTTCACAGCTCCTGTATCCATTTCAAACATCCCACTGAATGACCTCAGCCCAACGCAAGCTATAGTGTTCACCGAAGGGGCAGGACAACACAGTAGCCATACTGCGCACCACTCTGCTATGAGTGCATTTCCCATGAACAGTGAATCAAGTACAGCTAGTACGCCTGGAGTTATATCTGAAGCGACTCCAAGGAACCCAGTTTCTCTATCCATTTCAAGCAGCACTCCAAATATAGCAAGCCCGACGCAAGCGGGGATGTCCTCCGAAGATGCAAGTCACCAGGGTAGAAGTAGTGCGCACACCTCCGCTAGCAGTGCAGTTCCTATTGAGAGTGAGTCAGGTACACCTGCCACATCTGGTGCTATCTCCAAAGCGACTCCAGAGCACCCAGTTTCTGCACCTGTTTCAAGCATCCCTCCAAGGACAGGGGGACCAACACAAGTGGGCGTGTCTTCCGAAGGGGTACGATACCAGGTTAGCAGTACTGCACAAACCTCTGCCAGCAGTGCAGTTCCCATTCACACTCAATCAAGTACAGCGGCTACTCCTGGTCTCATCCCTGAAGCAACTGAAAAGCACAGAGTCTCTGCATCCGTTTCGAGCAGCTCACTGCATGAACTTAGCCCAACAGAACCTACAGTGTCCTCCAAAGGGGTAAGACAACAAAGTAGCAGTACTGCTATGAGTGCATTTCCAATTAACAGTGAATCAAATACAGCTGCTACATCTGGAGTGATTTCTGAAGCAACTCCAAAGCACAGACTTTCTGCATCGCTTTCAAACAGCCCTCCAAATGTGGCAAACACGACACAAGGGGGAATATCTGCAAAAAGTGTAAGTGACTGGAGCACCAGTAGTGCGCTGGCCCTTGCTAGTGGTACAGTTGCCAGTAACAGTGAATCGGGTACCCATGCCACGCCTCGAGTTATCTTTGAAGGAAATCCAATGTTCACAGCTTCTGTATCCATTTCAAGCAGCCCACTGAATGAACTCAGCCCAACGCAAGCTACAATGTTCACCGAAGGGGCAGGACAACAAAGTAGCCGTACTGCGCACCACTCTGCTAGCAGTGCATTTCCCAGTAACAGTGAATCAAGTACAGCTAGTACGCCTGGAGTTATCTCTGAAGCAACTCTAGAGCATCCAGTTTCTCCATCCGTTTCAAGCAGCATTCCAAATATAGCAAGCCCGACTCAAGCGGGGATGTCCTCCGAAAGCGCAAGTTACCAGGGTAACAGTAGTGCGCACCCCTCTGCTAGCAGTTCACCTCCGTTTAACAATGAATCAGCTACAGCAGCTACTCCTGGAGTTATTTCTGAAGCAACTCCAAAGCACAGAGTTTCTGCATCCATTTTAAACAGCCCTCCAAATGTGGCAAACCCTACACAAGTGGGAATGTCTTCTGAAAGTGCAAGTGACCTGGGTACCAGTAGTGTGCAGGCCTCTGCTACTGTGACTGTTGCCACTAACAGTGAATCTAGTACAGCTACGACGCCTGGAGTTATCTCGGAAGTGACCCCAAGGAACCCAGTTTCTCCATCCGTTTTGAGAAGCTCTCAAAATATGGCAAGCTCGACGCAAGTGGGAATGTCTTCCGAAATTGCAAGTCACCAGGGTAGTAGTTTGCACAGTTCTGGTAGCAGTGCAGTTCCTATTGAGAGTGAGTCAGGTACAGCTGCCACATCTGGTGTTATCTCCAAAGCGACTCCAGAGCACCCAGTTTCTGCACCTGTTTCAAGCATCCCTCCAAGGACAGGGGGACCAGCACAAGTGGGCATGTCTTCCGAAGGGGTACGACACCAGGTTAGCAGTACTGCACAAACCTCTGCCAGCAGTGCAGTTCCCATTCACACTCAGTCAAGTACAGCGGCTACTCCTGGGCTCATCCCTGAAGCAACTGAAAAGCACAGAGTCTCTGCATCCGTTTCGAGCAGCTCACTGCATGAACTTAGCCCAACAGAACCTACAGTGTCCTCCATAGGGGTAAGACAACAAAGTAGCCGTACTGCGCACCACTCTGCTAGCAGTGCATTTCCCAGTAACAGTAAATCAAGTACAGCTAGTACGCCTGGAGTTATCTCTGAAGTGACTCCAAAGCCCCCAGTCTCTGCATCGATTTCGAACAGCTCTCCAAATGTGGCAAGCCGTACACAAGTGGGAATGTCTTCTGAAAGTGTAAGTGACTGGAGTACCAGTAGTGCGCAGGCCCTTGCTAGTGGTACAGTTGCCAGTAACAGTGAATCTAGTACAGGTCCTATGCCTGGAGGTATCTCTGAAGCAAATCTAAAGCTCACAGCTTCCATCTCCGTGTCGACTAGTCCACTGCATGAAGTTAGCCCAACACAAGCTACAGTGTCCTCTGAAGGTGCAAGCGACGGCAGTAGCAGTAGAGTGCAGACCTCTGCTCCCATTACACTACCCACTATAGGTGAATCTAGTGCAGATGCCCGGCCTGGAGTTATCTCTGAAGCAACTCTAGAGCATCCAGTTTCTCCATCAGTTTCGAGCAGCATTCCAAATAGAGCAAGCCCAACTCAAGCGGGGATGTCCTCCGAAGGCGCAAGTTACCAGGGTAACAGTAGTGCGCACCCTTCTGCTAGCAGTTCACCTCCGATTAACAGTGAATCAGCTACAGCGGCTAATCCTGGAGTTATTTCTGAAGCAACTCCAAAGCACAGAGTTTCTGCATCCATTTCAAACAGCCCTCCAAATGTGGCGAGCCCGACACAAGTGGGAATGTCTTCTGAAAGTGCAAGTGACCTGGGTACCAGTAGTGTGCATGCACTTGCTACTGGTACAGTTGCCAGTAACAGTCAATCGGGTACCCGTGCTACGCCTCGAGTTATTTCTGAAGGAAATCCAGTGCTCACAGCTTCCGTATCCATTTCGAGCAGCCCACTGAATGAACTCAGCCCAACGCAAGCTACAGTGTTCACCGAAGGGGCAGGACAACAAAGTAGCCGTACTGCGCACCACTCTGCTAGCAGTGCATTTCCCAGTAATAGTGAATCAAGTACAGCTAGTACGCCTGGAGTTATCTCTGAAGCGACTCCAAGGAATCCAGTTTCTCCATCCGTTTCAAGCAGCATTCCAAATATAGCAAGCCCGACTCAAGCGGGGATGTCCTCCGAAAGCGCAAGTTACCAGGGTAACAGTAGTGCGCACCCCTCTGCTAGCAGTTCACCTCCGATTAACAATGAATCAGCTACAGCGGCTACTCCTGGAGTTATTTCTGAAGCAACTCCAAAGCACAGATTTTCTGCATCCATTTTAAACAGCCCTCCAAATGTGGCAAACCCGACACAAGTGGGAAGGTCTTCTGAAAGTGTAAGTAACTGGAGTACCAGTAGTGCGCAGGCCCTTGCTAGTGGTACAGTTGCCAGTAACAGTGAATCTAGTACAGGTCCTATGCCTGGAGGTATCTCTGAGGCAAATCTAAAGCTCATGGCTTCCATCTCCATGTCGACTAGTCCACTGCATGAAGTTAGCCCAACACAAGCTACAGTGTCCTCTGAAGGTGCAAGTGACGGCAGTAGCAGTAGAGTGCAGACCTCTGCTCCCATTACACTACCCACTATAGGTGAATCTAGTGCAGATGCCCGGCCTGGAGTTATCTCTGAAGCAACTCTAGAGCATCCAGTTTCTCCATCCGTTTCGAGCAGCACTCCAAATAGAGCAAGCCCGACTCAAGCGGGGATGTCCACCAAAGGCGCAAGTTACCAGGGTAACAGTAGTGCGCACCCTTCTGCTAGCAGTTCACCTCCGATTAACAGTGAATCAGCTACAGCGGCTAATCCTGGAGTTACTTCTGAAGCAACTCCAAAGCACAGAGTTTCTGCATCCATTTCAAACAGCCCTCCAAATGTGGCGAGCCCGACACAAGTGGGAATGTCTTCTGAAAGTGCAAGTGACCTGGGTACCAGTAGTGTGCATGCACTTGCTACTGGTACAGTTGCCAGTAACAGTCAATCGGGTACCCGTGCTACGCCTCGAGTTATTTCTGAAGGAAATCCAGTGCTCACAGCTTCCGTATCCATTTCGAGCAGCCCACTGAATGAACTCAGCCCAACGCAAGCTACAGTGTTCACCGAAGGGGCAGGACAACAAAGTAGCCGTACTGCGCACCACTCTGCTAGCAGTGCATTTCCCAGTAACAGTGAATCAAGTACAGCTAGTACGCCTGGAGTTATCTCTGAAGCGACTCCAAGGAATCCAGTTTCTCCATCCGTTTCAAGCAGCATTCCAAATATAGCAAGCCCGACTCAAGCGGGGATGTCCTCCGAAAGCGCAAGTTTCCAGGGTAACAGTAGTGCGCACCCCTCTGCTAGCAGTTCACCTCCGATTAACAATGAATCAGCTACAGCGGCTACTCCTGGAGTTATTTCTGAAGCAACTCCAAAGCACAGATTTTCTGCATCCATTTTAAACAGCCCTCCAAATGTGGCAAACCCGATACAAGTGGGAAGGTCTTCTGAAAGTGTAAGTAACTGGAGTACCAGTAGTGCGCAGGCCCTTGCTAGTGGTACAGTTGCCAGTAACAGTGAATCTAGTACAGGTCCTATGCCTGGAGGTATCTCTGAGGCAAATCTAAAGCTCATGGCTTCCATCTCCATGTCGACTAGTCCACTGCATGAAGTTAGCCCAACACAAGCTACAGTGTCCTCTGAAGGTGCAAGTGACGGCAGTAGCAGTAGAGTGCAGACCTCTGCTCCCATTACACTACCCACTATAGGTGAATCTAGTGCAGATGCCCGGCCTGGAGTTATCTCTGAAGCAACTCTAGAGCATCCAGTTTCTCCATCCGTTTCGAGCAGCACTCCAAATAGAGCAAGCCCGACTCAAGCGGGGATGTCCACCAAAGGCGCAAGTTACCAGGGTAACAGTAGTGCGCACCCTTCTGCTAGCAGTTCACCTCCGATTAACAATGAATCAGCTACAGCGGCTAATCCTGGAGTTATTTCTGAAGCAACTCCAAAGCATAGAGTTTCTGTATCCATTTCAAACAGCCCTCCAAATGTGGCGAGCCTGACACAAGTGGGAATGTCTTCTGAAAGTGTAAGTGATCAGAGTAGCGGTAGTGTGCATGCACTTGCTACTGGTACAGTTGCCAGTAACAGTGAATCGGGTACCCGTACTACGCCTCGAGTTATCTCTGAAGGAAATCCAATGTTCACAGCTCCTGTATCCATTTCAAGCAGCCCACTGAATGACCTCAGCCCAACGCAAGCTATAGTGTTCACCGAAGGGGCAGGACAACACAGTAGCCATACTGCGCACCACTCTGCTATGAGTGCATTTCCCATGAACAGTGAATCAAGTACAGCTAGTACGCCTGGAGTTATATCTGAAGCGACTCCAAGGAACCCAGTTTCTCTATCCATTTCAAGCAGCACTCCAAATATAGCAAGCCCGACGCAAGCGGGGATGTCCTCCGAAGATGCAAGTCACCAGGGTAGAAGTAGTGCGCACACCTCCGCTAGCAGTGCAGTTCCTATTGAGAGTGAGTCAGGTACACCTGCCACATCTGGTGCTATCTCCAAAGCGACTCCAGAGCACCCAGTTTCTGCACCTGTTTCAAGCATCCCTCCAAGGACAGGGGGACCAACACAAGTGGGCGTGTCTTCCGAAGGGGTACGATACCAGGTTAGCAGTACTGCACAAACCTCTGCCAGCAGTGCAGTTCCCATTCACACTCAATCAAGTACAGCGGCTACTCCTGGTCTCATCCCTGAAGCAACTGAAAAGCACAGAGTCTCTGCATCCGTTTCGAGCAGCTCACTGCATGAACTTAGCCCAACAGAACCTACAGTGTCCTCCAAAGGGGTAAGACAACAAAGTAGCAGTACTGCGCACAACTCTGCTATGAGTGCATTTCCAATTAACAGTGAATCAAATACAGCTGCTACATCTGGAGTTATTTCTGAAGCAACTCCAAAGCACAGACTTTCTGCATCGCTTTCAAACAGCCCTCCAAATGTGGCAAACACGACACAAGGGGGAATATCTGCAAAAAGTGTAAGTGACTGGAGTACCAGTAGTGCGCAGGCCCTTGCTAGTGGTACAGTTGCCAGTAACAGTGAATCGGGTACCCATGCCACGCCTCGAGTTATCTTTGAAGGAAATCCAATGTTCACAGCTTCTGTATCCATTTCAAGCAGCCCACTGAATGAACTCAGCCCAACGCAAGCTACAATGTTCACCGAAGGGGCAGGACAACAAAGTAGCCGTACTGCGCACCACTCTGCTAGCAGTGCATTTCCCAGTAACAGTGAATCAAGTACAGCTAGTACGCCTGGAGTTATCTCTGAAGCAACTCTAGAGCATCCAGTTTCTCCATCCGTTTCAAGCAGCATTCCAAATATAGCAAGCCCGACTCAAGCGGGGATGTCCTCCGAAAGCGCAAGTTACCAGGGTAACAGTAGTGCGCATCCCTCTGCTAGCAGTTCACCTCCGTTTAACAATGAATCAGCTACAGCGGCTACTCCTGGAGTTATTTCTGAAGCAACTCCAAAGCACAGAGTTTCTGCATCCATTTTAAACAGCCCTCCAAATGTGGCAAACCCTACACAAGTGGGAATGTCTTCTGAAAGTGCAAGTGACCTGGGTACCAGTAGTGTGCAGGCCTCTGCTACTGTGACTGTTGCCACTAACAGTGAATCTAGTACAGCTACGACGCCTGGAGTTATCTCGGAAGTGACCCCAAGGAACCCAGTTTCTCCATCCGTTTTGAGAAGCTCTCAAAATATGGCAAGCTCGACGCAAGTGGGAATGTCTTCCGAAATTGCAAGTCACCAGGGTAGTAGTTTGCACAGTTCTGGTAGCAGTGCAGTTCCTATTGAGAGTGAGTCAGGTACAGCTGCCACATCTGGTGTTATCTCCAAAGCGACTCCAGAGCACCCAGTTTCTGCACCTGTTTCAAGCATCCCTCCAAGGACAGGGGGACCAGCACAAGTGGGCATGTCTTCCGAAGGGGTACGACACCAGGTTAGCAGTACTGCACAAACCTCTGCCAGCAGTGCAGTTCCCATTCACACTCAGTCAAGTACAGCGGCTACTCCTGGGCTCATCCCTGAAGCAACTGAAAAGCACAGAGTCTCTGCATCCGTTTCGAGCAGCTCACTGCATGAACTTAGCCCAACAGAACCTACAGTGTCCTCCATAGGGGTAAGACAACAAAGTAGCCGTACTGCGCACCACTCTGCTAGCAGTGCATTTCCCAGTAACAGTAAATCAAGTACAGCTAGTACGCCTGGAGTTATCTCTGAAGTGACTCCAAAGCCCCCAGTTTCTGCATCGATTTCGAACAGCTCTCCAAATGTGGCAAGCCCTACACAAGTGGGAATGTCTTCTGAAAGTGTAAGTGACTGGAGTACCAGTAGTGCGCAGGCCCTTGCTAGTGGTACAGTTGCCAGTAACAGTGAATCTAGTACAGGTCCTATGCCTGGAGGTATCTCTGAAGCAAATCTAAAGCTCACGGCTTCCATCTCCGTGTCGACTAGTCCACTGCATGAAGTTAGCCCAACACAAGCTACAGTGTCCTCTGAAGGTGCAAGCGACGGCAGTAGCAGTAGAGTGCAGACCTCTGCTCCCATTACACTACCCACTATAGGTGAATCTAGTGCAGATGCCCGGCCTGGAGTTATCTCTGAAGCAACTCTAGAGCATCCAGTTTCTCCATCAGTTTCGAGCAGCATTCCAAATAGAGCAAGCCCAACTCAAGCGGGGATGTCCTCCGAAGGCGCAAGTTACCAGGGTAACAGTAGTGCGCACCCTTCTGCTAGCAGTTCACCTCCGATTAACAGTGAATCAGCTACAGCGGCTAATCCTGGAGTTATTTCTGAAGCAACTCCAAAGCACAGAGTTTCTGCATCCATTTCAAACAGCCCTCCAAATGTGGCGAGCCCGACACAAGTGGGAATGTCTTCTGAAAGTGCAAGTGACCTGGGTACCAGTAGTGTGCATGCACTTGCTACTGGTACAGTTGCCAGTAACAGTCAATCGGGTACCCGTGCTACGCCTCGAGTTATTTCTGAAGGAAATCCAGTGCTCACAGCTTCCGTATCCATTTCGAGCAGCCCACTGAATGAACTCAGCCCAACGCAAGCTACAGTGTTCACCGAAGGGGCAGGACAACAAAGTAGCCGTACTGCGCACCACTCTGCTAGCAGTGCATTTCCCAGTAACAGTGAATCAAGTACAGCTAGTACGCCTGGAGTTATCTCTGAAGCGACTCCAAGGAATCCAGTTTCTCCATCCGTTTCAAGCAGCATTCCAAATATAGCAAGCCCGACTCAAGCGGGGATGTCCTCCGAAAGCGCAAGTTACCAGGGTAACAGTAGTGCGCACCCCTCTGCTAGCAGTTCACCTCCGATTAACAATGAATCAGCTACAGCGGCTACTCCTGGAGTTATTTCTGAAGCAACTCCAAAGCACAGATTTTCTGCATCCATTTTAAACAGCCCTCCAAATGTGGCAAACCCGGCACAAGTGGGAAGGTCTTCTGAAAGTGTAAGTAACTGGAGTACCAGTAGTGCGCAGGCCCTTACTAGTGGTACAGTTGCCAGTAACAGTGAATCTAGTACAGGTCCTATGCCTGGAGGTATCTCTGAGGCAAATCTAAAGCTCATGGCTTCCATCTCCATGTCGACTAGTCCACTGCATGAAGTTAGCCCAACACAAGCTACAGTGTCCTCTGAAGGTGCAAGTGACGGCAGTAGCAGTAGAGTGCAGACCTCTGCTCCCATTACACTACCCACTATAGGTGAATCTAGTGCAGATGCCCGGCCTGGAGTTATCTCTGAAGCAACTCTAGAGCATCCAGTTTCTCCATCCGTTTCGAGCAGCACTCCAAATAGAGCAAGCCTGACTCAAGCGGGGATGTCCACCAAAGGCGCAAGTTACCAGGGTAACAGTAGTGCGCACCCTTCTGCTAGCAGTTCACCTCCGATTAACAATGAATCAGCTACAGCGGCTAATCCTGGAGTTATTTCTGAAGCAACTCCAAAGCATAGAGTTTCTGTATCCATTTCAAACAGCCCTCCAAATGTGGCGAGCCTGACACAAATGGGAATGTCTTCTGAAAGTGTAAGTGATCAGAGTAGCGGTAGTGTGCATGCACTTGCTACTGGTACAGTTGCCAATAACAGTGAATCGGGTACCCGTACTACGCCTCGAGTTATCTCTGAACGAAATCCAATGTTCACAGCTCCTGTATCCATTTCAAGCAGCCCACTGAATGACCTCAGCTCAACGCAAGCTATAGTGTTCACCGAAGGGGCAGGACAACACAGTAGCCATACTGCGCACCACTCTGCTATGAGTGCATTTCCCATGAACAGTGAATCAAGTACAGCTAGTACGCCTGGAGTTATATCTGAAGCGACTCCAAGGAACCCAGTTTCTCTATCCATTTCAAGCAGCACTCCAAATATAGCAAGCCCGACGCAAGCGGGGATGTCCTCCGAAGATGCAAGTCACCAGGGTAGAAGTAGTGCGCACACCTCCGCTAGCAGTGCAGTTCCTATTGAGAGTGAGTCAGGTACACCTGCCACATCTGGTGCTATCTCCAAAGCGACTCCAGAGCACCCAGTTTCTGCACCTGTTTCAAGCATCCCTCCAAGGACAGGGGGACCAACACAAGTGGGCGTGTCTTCCGAAGGGGTACGATACCAGGTTAGCAGTACTGCACAAACCTCTGCCAGCAGTGCAGTTCCCATTCACACTCAATCAAGTACAGCGGCTACTCCTGGTCTCATCCCTGAAGCAACTGAAAAGCACAGAGTCTCTGCATCCGTTTCGAGCAGCTCACTGCATGAACTTAGCCCAACAGAACCTACAGTGTCCTCCAAAGGGGTAAGACAACAAAGTAGCAGTACTGCGCACAACTCTGCTATGAGTGCATTTCCAATTAACAGTGAATCAAATACAGCTGCTACATCTGGAGTTATTTCTGAAGCAACTCCAAAGCACAGACTTTCTGCATCGCTTTCAAATAGCCCTCCAAATGTGGCAAACACGACACAAGGGGGAATATCTGCAAAAAGTGTAAGTGACTGGAGTACCAGTAGTGCGCAGGCCCTTGCTAGTGGTACAGTTGCCAGTAACAGTGAATCGGGTACCCATGCCACGCCTCGAGTTATCTTTGAAGGAAATCCAATGTTCACAGCTTCTGTATCCATTTCAAGCAGCCCACTGAATGAACTCAGCCCAACGCAAGCTACAATGTTCACCGAAGGGGCAGGACAACAAAGTAGCCGTACTGCGCACCACTCTGCTAGCAGTGCATTTCCCAGTAACAGTGAATCAAGTACAGCTAGTACGCCTGGAGTTATCTCTGAAGCAACTCTAGAGCATCCAGTTTCTCCATCCGTTTCAAGCAGCATTCCAAATATAGCAAGCCCGACTCAAGCGGGGATGTCCTCCGAAAGCGCAAGTTACCAGGGTAACAGTAGTGCGCACCCCTCTGCTAGCAGTTCACCTCCGTTTAACAATGAATCAGCTACAGCGGCTACTCCTGGAGTTATTTCTGAAGCAACTCCAAAGCACAGAGTTTCTGCATCCATTTTAAACAGCCCTCCAAATGTGGCAAACCCTACACAAGTGGGAATGTCTTCTGAAAGTGCAAGTGACCTGGGTACCAGTAGTGTGCAGGCCTCTGCTACTGTGACTGTTGCCACTAACAGTGAATCTAGTACAGCTACGACGCCTGGAGTTATCTCGGAAGTGACCCCAAGGAACCCAGTTTCTCCATCCGTTTTGAGAAGCTCTCAAAATATGGCAAGCTCGACGCAAGTGGGAATGTCTTCCGAAATTGCAAGTCACCAGGGTAGTAGTTTGCACAGTTCTGGTAGCAGTGCAGTTCCTATTGAGAGTGAGTCAGGTACAGCTGCCACATCTGGTGTTATCTCCAAAGCGACTCCAGAGCACCCAGTTTCTGCACCTGTTTCAAGCATCCCTCCAAGGACAGGGGGACCAGCACAAGTGGGCATGTCTTCCGAAGGGGTACGACACCAGGTTAGCAGTACTGCACAAACCTCTGCCAGCAGTGCAGTTCCCATTCACACTCAGTCAAGTACAGCGGCTACTCCTGGGCTCATCCCTGAAGCAACTGAAAAGCACAGAGTCTCTGCATCCGTTTCGAGCAGCTCACTGCATGAACTTAGCCCAACAGAACCTACAGTGTCCTCCATAGGGGTAAGACAACAAAGTAGCCGTACTGCGCACCACTCTGCTAGCAGTGCATTTCCCAGTAACAGTAAATCAAGTACAGCTAGTACGCCTGGAGTTATCTCTGAAGTGACTCCAAAGCCCCCAGTTTCTGCATCGATTTCGAACAGCTCTCCAAATGTGGCAAGCCCTACACAAGTGGGAATGTCTTCTGAAAGTGTAAGTGACTGGAGTACCAGTAGTGCGCAGGCCCTTGCTAGTGGTACAGTTGCCAGTAACAGTGAATCTAGTACAGGTCCTATGCCTGGAGGTATCTCTGAAGCAAATCTAAAGCTCACGGCTTCCATCTCCGTGTCGACTAGTCCACTGCATGAAGTTAGCCCAACACAAGCTACAGTGTCCTCTGAAGGTGCAAGCGACGGCAGTAGCAGTAGAGTGCAGACCTCTGCTCCCATTACACTACCCACTATAGGTGAATCTAGTGCAGATGCCCGGCCTGGAGTTATCTCTGAAGCAACTCTAGAGCATCCAGTTTCTCCATCAGTTTCGAGCAGCATTCCACATAGAGCAAGCCCAACTCAAGCGGGGATGTCCTCCGAAGGCGCAAGTTACCAGGGTAACAGTAGTGCGCACCCTTCTGCTAGCAGTTCACCTCCGATTAACAGTGAATCAGCTACAGCGGCTAATCCTGGAGTTATTTCTGAAGCAACTCCAAAGCACAGAGTTTCTGCATCCATTTCAAACAGCCCTCCAAATGTGGCGAGCCCGACACAAGTGGGAATGTCTTCTGAAAGTGCAAGTGACCTGGGTACCAGTAGTGTGCATGCACTTGCTACTGGTACAGTTGCCAGTAACAGTCAATCGGGTACCCGTGCTACGCCTCGAGTTATTTCTGAAGGAAATCCAGTGCTCACAGCTTCCGTATCCATTTCGAGCAGCCCACTGAATGAACTGAGCCCAATGCAAGCTACAGTGTTCACCGAAGAGGCAGGACAACAAAGTAGCAGTACTGCGCACCACTCTGTTAGCAGTGCATTTCCCATTAACAGTGAATCAAGTACAACTAGTACGCCTGGTGTTATCTCAGAAGAGACCCCAAGGAACCCAATTTCTCCATCCGTTTTGAGAAGCTCTCAAAATATGGCAAGCTCGACGCAAGTGGGAATGTCCTCCGAAGATGCAAGTCACCAGGGTAGAAGTAGTGCGCACACCTCTGCTAGCAGTGCAGTTCCTACTGAGAGTGAGTCAGGTACAGCGGCCACATCTGGTGTTATCTCCAAAGCGATTCCAGAGCACCCAGTTTCTGCATCCGATTCAAGCATCCCTCAAAGTACAGGGGGACCAACCCAAGCGGGCATGTCCTCCGAAGGGGTACAACACCAGGTTAGCAGTACTGCACAAACCTCTGCCAGCAGTGCAGTTCCCATTCACACTGAATCAAGTACAGCAGCTACTCCTGGTCTCATCCCTGAAGCTACTGGGAAGCACAAAGTCTCTGCATCCATTTCCAGCAGCTCACTGCATGAACGTAGCCCAACAGAACCTACAGTGTCCTCCAAAGGGGTAAGACAACAAAGTAGCAGTACCGCGCACAACTCTGCTATGAGTGCATTTCCAGTTAACACTGAATCAAATACAGCTGCTACACCTGGAGTTATCTCTGCAGTGACTCCAAAGCCCCCTGTTTCTGCATCGCTTTTAAACAGCTCTCCAAATGTGGCAAGCCCTACACAAGTGGGAATGTCTTCTGAAAGTGCAAGTGACCTGCGTATCAGTAGTGTGCAGGCCGCTGCTACTGTGACAGTTGCCACTAACAGTGACTCTAGTACAGCTACGACCCCTGGAGTTATCTCTGCAGTGACTCCAAAGCACCCAGTTTCTGCATCCATTTCAAACAGCCCTCCAAATGTGGCAAATCCAACACAAGTGGGAATGTCGTCTGAAAGTATAAGTGACCGGAGTACCAGTAGTGTGCATACACTTGCTCCTGGTACAGTTGCCAGTAACAGTGAATCGGGTACCCATGCTACGCCTCGAGTTATCTCTGAAGGAAATCCAGTGCTCGCAGCTTCCATATCCATTTTGAGCAGCCCACTGAATGAACTCAGCCCAACGCAAGCTACAGTGTTCACCGAAGGGGCAGTCCCAGAAAGTAGCAGTACTGCGCACCACTCTGCTAGCAGTGCATTTCCCAGTAACAGTGAATCAAGTACAGCTAGTACGCCTGGAGTTATCTCTGAAGCGACTCCAAGGAACCCAGTTTCTCCATCCGTTTCAAGCAGCACTCCAAATGTAGCAAGCCCGACGCAAGCGGGGATGTCCTCCGAAGGCGCAAGTTACCAGGGTAACAGTAGTGCACACCCCTCTGCTAGCAGTTCAGCTCCGATTAACAGTGAATCAGCTACAGCGGCTACTCCTGGAGTTATTTCTGAAGCAACTGCAAAGCACAGAGTTTCTGCATCCATTTCAAACAGCCCTCCAAATGCGGCGAGCCCGACACAAGTGGGAATGTCTTCTGAAAGTGTAAGTGACCAGAGTACCAGTAGTGTGCATGCACTTGCTACTGGTACAGTTCCCAGTAACAGTGAATCGGGTACCCATGCTACGCCTCAAGTTATCTCTGAAGGAAATCCAGTGCTCACAGCTTCCGTTTCCACTTCGAGCAGCCCACTGAATGAACTCAGCCCAACGCAAGCTACAGTGTTCACCAAAGGGGCAGGACAACAAAGTAGCAGTACTGCGCACAAATCTGCTATGAGTGCATTTCCAATTAACAGTGAATCAAATACAGCTGCTACACTTGGAGTTATCTCTCCAGTAACTCCAAAGCCCCCAGTTTCTGCATCGCTTTCGAACAGCTCTCCAAATGTGGCAAGCCCTACACAAGTGGGAATGTCTTCTGAAAGTGTAAGTGACTGGAGTACCAGTAGTGCGCAGGCCCTTGCTAGTGGTACAGATGCCAGTAACAGTGAATCTAGTACAGGTCCTATGCCTGGAGGTATCTCTGAAGCAAATCTAAAGCTCACGGCTTCCATCTCCATGTCGACTAGTCCACTGCATGAAGTTAGCCCAGCACAAGCTACAGTGTCCTCTGAAGGTGCAAGCGATGGCAGTAGCAGTAGAGTGCAGACCTCTGCTCCCATTACACTACCCACTATAGGTGAAACTAGTGCAGCTGCCCGGCCTGGAGTTATCTCTGAAGCAACTCTAGAGCATCCGGTTTCTGCATCCATTTCAAACAGCCCTCCAAATGTGGCAAATCCGACACAAGTGGGAATGTCTTCTGAAAGTGTAAGTGACTGGAGTACCAGTAGTGCGCAGGCACTTGCTACTGGTACAGTTGCCAGTAACAGTGAATCGGGTACCCATACTACGCCTCACGTTATCTCTGAAGGAAATCCAGTGCTCACAGCTTCCATATCCATTTTGAGCAGCCCACTGAATGAACTCAGCCCAACGCAAGCTACAGTGTTCACCGAAGGGGCAGTCCCACAAAGTAGCAGTATTGCGCACCACTCTGCTAGCAGTGCATTTCCCAGTAACAGTGAATCAAGTACAGCTAGTACGCCTGGAGTTATCTCTGAAGCGACTCCAAGGAACCCAGTTTCTCCATCCGTTTCAAGCAGTACTCCAAATATAGCAAGCCCGACTCAAGCGGGGATGTCCTCCGAAAGCGCAAGTTACCAGGGTAACAGTAGTGCGCACCCCTCTGCTAGCAGTTCACCTCCGATTAACAATGAATCAGCTACAGCGGGTACTCCTGGAGTTATTTCTGAAGCAACTCCAAAGCACAGATTTTCTGCATCCATTTTAAACAGCCCTCCAAATGTGGCAAACCCGACACAAGTGGGAATGTCTTCTGAAAGTGCAAGTGACCTGGGTACCAGTAGTGTGCAGGCCTCTGCTACTGTGACTGTTGCCACTAACAGTGAATCTAGTACAGCTACGACGCCTGGAGTTATCTCGGAAGTGACCCCAAGGAACCCAGTTTCTCCATCCGTTTTGAGAAGCTCTCAAAATATGGCAAGCTCGACGCAAGTGGGAATGTCTTCCGAAATTGCAAGTCACCAGGGTAGTAGTTTGCACAGTTCTGGTAGCAGTGCAGTTCCTATTGAGAGTGAGTCAGGTACAGCTGCCACATCTGGTGTTATCTCCAAAGCGACTCCAGAGCACCCAGTTTCTGCATCCGTTTCAAGCATCCCTCCAAGTACAGGGGGACCGACACAAGTGGGCATGTCCTCGGAAGGGGTACGACACCAGGTTAGCAGTACTGCACAAACCTCTGCCAGCAGTGCAGTTCCCATTCACACTGAAGCAAGTACAACGGCTACTCCTGGTCTCATCCCTGAAGCAAATGAAAAGCACAGAGTCTCTGCATCCGTTTCGAGCAGCCCACTGCATGAACTTAACCCAACAGAACCTACAGTATCCTCCATACGGGTAAGACAACAAAGTAGCCGTAATGCGCACCACTCTGCTAGCAGTGCATTTCCCAGTAACAGTGAATCAAGTACAGCTGCTACACCTGGAGTTATCTCTGCAGTGACTCCAAAGCCCCCAGTTTCTGCATCGATTTCTAACAGCTCTCCAAATGTGGCAAGCCCTACACAAGTGGGAATGTCTTCTGAAAGTGTAAGTGACTGGAGTACCAGTAGTGCGCAGGCCCTTGCTAGTGGTACAGTTGCCAGTAACAGTGAATCTAGTACAGGTCCTATGCCTGGAGGTATCTCTGAAGCAAATCTAAAGCTCACGGCTTCCATCTCCGTGTCGACTAGTCCACTGCATGAAGTTAGCCCAACACAAGCTACAGTGTCCTCTGAAGGTGCAAGCGACGGCAGTAGCAGTAGAGTGCAGACCTCTGCTCCCATTACACTACCCACTATAGGTGAATCTAGTGCAGACGCCCGGCCTGGAGTTATCTCTGAAGCAACTCTAGAGCATCCAGTTTCTCCATCAGTTTCGAGCAGCACTCCAAATAGAGCAAGCCCAACTCAAGCGGGGATGTCCTCCGAAGGCGCAAGTTACCAGGGTAACAGTAGTGCGCACCCTTCTGCTAGCAGTTCAGCTCCGATTAACAGTGAATCAGCTACAGCGGCTACTCCTGGAGTTATTTCTGAAGCAACTCCAAAGCACAGAGTTTCTGCATCCATTTCAAACAGCCCTCCAAATGTGGCAAACCCGACACAAGTGGGAATGTCTTCTGAAAGTGCAAGTGACCTGGGTACCAGTAGTGTGCATGCACTTGCTACTGGTACAGTTGCCAGTAACAGTCAATCGGGTACCCATGCTACGCCTCGAGTTATTTCTGAAGGAAATCCAGTGCTCACAGCTTCCGTATCCATTTCGAGCAGCCCACTGAATGAACTGAGCCCAACGCAAGCTACAGTGTTCACCGAAGGGGCAGGACAACAAAGTAGCAGTACTGCGCACCACTCTGTTAGCAGTGCATTTCCCATTAACAGTGAATCAAGTACAGCTAGTACGCCTGGAATTATCTCAGAAGTGACCCCAAGGAACCCAGTTTCTCCATCCGTTTTGAGAAGCTCTCAAAATATGGCAAGCTCGATGCAAGTGGGAATGTCCTCCGAAGATGCAAGTCACCAGGGTAGAAGTAGTGCGCACACCTCTGCTAGCAGTGCAGTTCCTACTGAGAGTGAGTCAGGTACAGCGGCCACATCTGGTGTTATCTCCAAAGCGATTCCAGAGCACCCAGTTTCTGCATCCGATTCAAGCATCCCTCAAAGTACAGGGGGACCAACCCAAGCGGGCATGTCCTCCGAAGGGGTACAACACCAGGTTAGCAGTACTGCACAAACCTCTGCCAGCAGTGCAGTTCCCATTCACACTGAATCAAGTACAGCAGCTACTCCTGGTCTCATCCCTGAAGCTACTGGGAAGCACAGGGTCTCTGCATCCATTTCCAGCAGCTCACTGCATGAACGGAGCCCAACAGAACGTACAGTGTCCTCCGAAGGGGTAAGACAACAAAGTAGCAGTACCACGCACAACTCTGCTATGAGTGCATTTCCAGTTAACACTGAATCAAATACAGCTGCTACACCTGGAGTTATCTCTGCAGTGACTCCAAAGCCCCCCGTTTCTGCATCGCTTTTAAACAGCTCTCCAAATGTGGCAAGCCCTACACAAGTGGGAATGTCTTCTGAAAGTGCAAGTGACCTGCGTATCAGTAGTGTGCAGGCCGCTGCTACTGTGACAGTTGCCACTAACAGTGAATCTAGTACAGCCACGACACCTGGAGTTATCTCTGCAGTAACTCCAAAGCACCCAGTTTCTGCATCCATTTCAAACAGCCCTCCAAATGTGGCAAATCCGACACAAGTGGGAATGTCTTCTGAAAGTATAAGTGACCGGAGTACCAGTAGTGTGCGTACACTTGCTCCTGGTACAGTTGCCAGTAACAGTGAATCGGGTACCCATGCCACACCTCGAGTTATCTCTGAAGGAAATCCAGTGCTCACAGCTTCCATATCCATTTTGAGCAGCCCACTGAATGAACTCAGCCCAACGCAAGCTACAGTGTTCACCAAAGGGGCAGGACAACAAAGTAGCAGTACTGCGCACAAATCTGGTATGAGTGCATTTCCAATTAACAGTGAATCAAATACAGCTGCTACACCTGGAGTTATCTCTGCAGTGACTCCAAAGCCCCCCGTTTCTGCATCGCTTTTAAACAGCTCTCCAAATGTGGCAAGCCCTACACAAGTGGGAATGTCTTCTGAAAGTGCAAGTGACCTGGGTATCAGTAGTGTGCAGGCCGCTGCTACTGTGACAGTTGCCACTAACAGTGAATCTAGTACAGCTACGACACCTGGAGTTATCTCTGCAGTGACTCCAAAGCCCCCGGTTTCTGCATCGCTTTTGAACAGCTCTCCAAATGTGGCAAGCCCTACACAAGTGGGAATGTCTCCTGAAAGTGTAAGTGACTGGAGTACCAGTAGTGCGCAGGCCCTTGCTAGTGGTACAGTTGCCAGTAACAGTGAATCTAGTACAGGTCCTATGCCTGGAGGTATCTCTGAAGCAAATCTAAAGCTCACGGCTTCCATCTCCATGTCGACTAGTCCACTGCATGAAGTTAGCCCAACCCAAGCTACAGTGTCCTCTGAAGGTGCAAGCAACGGCAGTAGCAGTAGAGTTCAGACCTCTGCTCCCATTACAGGTGAATCTAGTGCAGATGCCCGGCCTGGAGTTATCTCTGAAGCAATTCTAGAGCATCCAGTTTCTCCATCCGTTTCGAGCAGCACTCCAAATAGAGCAAGCCCGACTCAAGCGGGGATGTCCTCCAAAGGCGCAAGTTACCAGGGTAACAGTAGTGCGCACCCTTCTGCTAGCAGTTCACCTCCGATTAACAATGAATCAGCTACAGCGGCTAATCCTGGAGTTATTTCTCCAAAGCATGGAGTTTCTGCATCCATTTCAAACAGCCCTCCAAATGTGGCAAGCCTGACACAAGTGGGAATGTCTTCTGAAAGTGTAAGTGACCAGAGTACTGGTAGTGTGCATGCACTTGCTACTGGTACAGTTGCCAGTAACAGTGAATCGGGTACCCGTACTACGCCTCGAGTTATCTCTGAAGGAAATCCAACGTTCCCAGCTTCTGTATCCATTTCAAGCAGCCCACTGAATGAACTCAGCCCAACGCAAGCTACAGTGTTTACCGAAGGGGCAGGACAACAACGTAGCCGTACTGCGCACTACTCTGCTAGCAGTGCATTTCCCAGTAACAGTGAATCAAGTACAGCTAGTACGCCTGGAGTTATCTCTGAAGCGACTCCAAGGAACCCAGTTTCTCTATCCATTTCAAGCAGCACTCCAAATATAGCAAGCCCGACGCAAGCGGGGATGTCCTCCGAAGGCGCAAGTCACCAGGGTAACAGTAGTGCGCACCCCTCTGCTATCAGTTCAGCTCCGATTAACAGTGAATCAGCTACAGCGGCTACTCCTGGAGTTATTTCCGAAGCAACTCCAAAGCATAGAGTTTCTGCATCCATTTCAAACAGCTCTCCAAATGTGGCAAACCCGACACAAGTGGGAATGTCTTCGGAAAGTGTAAGTGACCAGAGTACCAGTAGTGTGCATGTACTTGCTCCTGGTACAATTGCCAGTAACAGTGAATTGGGTACCCGTACTACGCCTCAAGTTATTTCTGAAGGAAATCCAGTGGTCACAGCTTCCGTATCCACTTCGAGTAGCCCACTGAATGAACTCAGCCCAATGCAAGCTACAGTGTTCACTGAAGGGGCAGGACAACAAAGTAGCCATACTGCGCACCACTCTGCTGGCAGTGCATTTCCCATGAGCAGTGAATCAAGTACAGCTAGTACGCCTGGAGTTATCTCTGAAGCGACTCCAAGGAACCCAGTTTCTCCATCCATTTCAAGCAGCACTCCAAATATAGCAAGCCCGACGCAAGCGGGGATGTCCTCTGAAGGCGCAAGTTACCAGGGTAACAGTAGTGTGCACCCCTCTGCTAGCAGTTCACCTCCGATTAACAGTGTATCAGCTACAGCAGCTACTCCTGGAGTCATCTCTGAAGCGACTCCAAGTAACCCAGTTTCTCCATCCGTTATGAGAAGCTCTCAAAATATGGCAGGCTTGACGCAAGTGGGAATGTCCTCCGAAGATGCAAGTCACCAGGGTAGAAGTAGTGCGCACACCTCCGCTAGCAGTGCAGTTCCTATTGAGAGTGAGTCAGGTACAGCGGCCACATCTGGTGTTATCTCCAAAGCGACTCCAGAGCACCCAGTTTCTGCACCTGTTTCAAGCATCCCTCCAAGGACAGGGGGACCAGCACAAGTGGGCATGTCTTCCGAAGGGGTACGACACCAGGTTAGCAGTACTGCACAAACCTCTGCCAGCAGTGCAGTTCCCATTCACACTCAATCAAGTACAGCGGCTACTCCTGGTCTCATCCCTGAAGCAACTGAAAAGCACAGAGTCTCTGCATCCGTTTCGAGCAGCTCACTGCATGAACTTAGCCCAACAGAACCTACAGTATCCTCCATACGGGTAAGACAACAAAGTAGCCGTACTGCGCACCACTCTGCTAGCAGTGCATTTCCCAGTAACAGTGAATCAAGTACAGCTGCTACACCTGGAGTTATCTCTGCAGTGACTCCAAAGCCCCCAGTTTCTGCATCGATTTCGAACAGCTCTCCAAATGTGGCAAGCCCTACACAAGTGGGAATGTCTTCTGAAAGTGTAAGTGACTGGAGTACCAGTAGTGCGCAGGCCCTTGCTAGTGGTACAGTTGCCAGTAACAGTGAATCTAGTACAGGTCCTATGCCTGGAGGTATCTCTGAAGCAAATTTAAAGCTCACGGCTTCCATCTCCATGTCGACTAGTCCACTGCATGAAGTTAGCCCAACACAAGCTACAGTGTCCTCTGAAGGTGCAAGCGACGGCAGTAGCAGTAGAGTGCAGACCTCTGCTCCCATTACACTACCCAGTATAGGTGAATCTAGTGCAGATGCCCGGCCTGGAGTTATCTCTGAAGCAACTCTAGAGCATCCAGTTTCTCCATCAGTTTCGAGCAGCACTCCAAATAGAGCAAGCCCAACTCAAGCGGGGATGTCCTCCGAAGGCGCAAGTTACCAGGGTAACAGTAGTGCGCACCCTTCTGCTAGCAGTTCAGCTCCGATTAACAGTGAATCAGCTACAGCGGCTACTCCTGGAGTTATTTCTGAAGCAACTCCAAAGCACAGAGTTTCTGCATCCATTTCAAACAGCCCTCCAAATGTGGCAAGCCCGACACAAGTGGGAATGTCTTCTGAAAGTGCAAGTGACCTGGGTACCAGTAGTGTGCATGCACTTGCTACTGGTACAGTTGCCAGTAACAGTCAATCGGGTACCCATGCTACGCCTCGAGTTATTTCTGAAGGAAATCCAGTGCTCACAGCTTCCGTATCCATTTCGAGCAGCCCACTGAATGAACTGAGCCCAACGCAAGCTACAGTGTTCACCGAAGGGGCAGGACAACAAAGTAGCAGTACTGCGCACCACTCTGTTAGCAGTGCATTTCCCATTAACAGTGAATCAAGTACAGCTAGTACGCCTGGAGTTATCTCAGAAGTGACCCCAAGGAACCCAGTTTCTCCATCCGTTTTGAGAAGCTCTCAAAATATGGCAAGCTCGACGCAAGTGGGAATGTCCTCCGAAGATGCAAGTCACCAGGGTAGAAGTAGTGCGCACACCTCTGCTAGCAGTGCAGTTCCTACTGAGAGTGAGTCAGGTACAGCGGCCACATCTGGTGTTATCTCCAAAGCGATTCCAGAGCACCCAGTTTCTGCATCCGATTCAAGCATCCCTCAAAGTACAGGGGGACCAACCCAAGCGGGCATGTCCTCCAAAGGGGTACAACACCAGGTTAGCAGTACTGCACAAACCTCTGCCAGCAGTGCAGTTCCCATTCACACTGAATCAAGTACAGCAGCTACTCCTGGTCTCATCCCTGAAGCTACTGGGAAGCACAGGGTCTCTGCATCCATTTCCAGCAGCTCACTGCATGAACGGAGCCCAACAGAACGTACAGTGTCCTCCGAAGGGGTAAGACAACAAAGTAGCAGTACCGCGCACAACTCTGCTATGAGTGCATTTCCAGTTAACACTGAATCAAATACAGCTGCTACACCTGGAGTTATCTCTGAAGTGACTCCAAAGCCCCCCGTTTCTGCATCGCTTTTAAACAGCTCTCCAAATGTGGCAAGCCCTACACAAGTGGGAATGTCTTCTGAAAGTGCAAGTGACCTGCGTATCAGTAGTGTGCAGGCCGCTGCTACTGTGACAGTTGCCACTAACAGTGAATCTAGTACAGCCACAACACCTGGAGTTATCTCTGCAGTGACTCCAAAGCACCCAGTTTCTGCATCCATTTCAAACAGCCCTCCAAATGTGGCAAATGCGACACAAGTGGGAATGTATTCTGAAAGCATAAGTGACCGGAGTACCAGTAGTGTGCGTACACTTGCTCCTGGTACAGTTGCCAGTAACAGTGAATCGGGTACCCGTGCTGCGCCTCGAGTTATCTCTGAAGGAAATCCAGTGCTCACAGCTTCCATATCCATTTTGAGCAGCCCACTGAATGAACTCAGCCCAACGCAAGCTACAGTGTTCACCAAAGGGGCAGGACAACAAAGTAGCAGTACTGCGCACAAATCTGGTATGAGTGCATTTCCAATTAACAGTGAATCAAATACAGCTGCTACACCTGGAGTTATCTCTGCAGTGACTCCAAAGCCCCCCATTTCTGCATCGCTTTTAAACAGCTCTCCAAATGTGGCAAGCCCTACACAAGTGGGAATGTCTTCTGAAAGTGCAAGTGACCTGGGTATCAGTAGTGTGCAGGCCGCTGCTACTGTGACAGTTGCCACTAACAGTGAATCTAGTACAGGTCCTATGCCTGGAGGTATCTCTGAAGCAAATCTAAAGCTCACGGCTTCCATCTCCGTGTCGACTAGTCCACTGCATGAAGTTAGCCCAACACAAGCTACAGTGTCCTCTGAAGGTGCAAGCGACGGCAGTAGCAGTAGAGTGCAGACCTCTGCTCCCATTACACTACCCACTATAGGTGAATCTAGTGCAGATGCCCGGCCTGGAGTTATCTCTGAAGCAACTCTAGAGCATCCAGTTTCTGCATCCATTTCAAATAGCCCTCCAAATGTGGCAAACCCGACACAAGTGGGAATGTCTTCTGAAAGTGTAAGTGACTGGAGTACCAGTAGTGCGCAGACCCTTGCTACTGGTACAGTTGCCAGTAACAGTGAATCGGTTACCCATACTACGCCTCACGTTATCTCTGAAGGAAATCCAGTGCTCACAGCTTCCATATCCACTTCAAGCAGCTCACTGAATGAACTCAGCCCAACGCAAGCTACAGTGTTCACCGAAGGGGCAGTCCCACAAAGTAGCAGTACTGCGCACCACTCTGCTAGCAGTGCATTTCCCAGTAACAGTGAATCAAGTACAGCTAGTACGCCTGGAGTTATCTCTGAAGCGACTCCAAGGAACCCAGTTTCTCCATCCGTTTCAAGCAGCACTCCAAATGTAGCAAGCCCGACGCAAGCGGGGATGTCCCCCGAAGGCGCAAGTTACCAGGGTAACAGTAGTGCACATCCGTCTGCTAGTAGTTCAGCTCCGATTAACAGTGAATCAAATACAGCTGCTACATCTGGAGTTATTTCTGAAGGAACTCCAAAGCGCAGAGTTTCTGCATCCATTTCAAACAGCCCTCCAAATGTGGCGAGCCCTACACAAGTGGGAATGTCTTCTGAAAGTGTAAGTGACTGGAGTACCAGTAGTGCACAGGCCCTTGCTAGTGGTACAGTTGTCAGTAACAGTGAATCTAGTACAGGTCCTATGCCTGGAGGTATCTCTGAAGCAAATCTAAAGCTCACGGCTTCCATCTCCATGTCGACTAGTCCACTGCATGAAGTTAGCCCAACACAAGCTACAGTGTCCTCTGAAGGTGCAAGCGATGGCAGTAGCAGTAGAGTGCAGACCTCTGCTCCCACTACACTTCCCACTATAGGTGAATCTAGTGCAGATGCCCGGCCTGGAGTTATCTCTGAAGCAACTCTAGAGCATCCAGTTTCTCCATCAGTTTCGAGCAGCACTCCAAAAACAGCAAGCCTGACGCAAGTGGGGATGTCCTCTGAAGGTGCAACTTACCAGGGTAACAGTAGTGCGCACACCTCTGCTAGCAGTTCACATCCTATTAACAGTGAATCAGCTACAGCAGCTACTCCTGGAGTCATCTCTGAAGCGACACCAAGTAACCCAGTGTCTGCATCCGTTTTGAGAAGCTCTCAAAATATGGCAAGCTCGACACAAGTGGGAATGTCCTCCGATGATGCAAGTCACCAGGGTAGAAGTAGTGCGCACACCTCCGCTAGCAGTGCAGTTCCTATTGAGAGTGAGTCAGGTACAGTGGCCACATCTGGTGTTATCTCCAAAGCGACTCCAGAGCACCCAGTTTCTGCACCTGTTGCAAGCATCCCTCCAAGGACAGGGGGACCGACACAAGTGGGCATGTCTTCCGAAGGGGTACGACACCAGGTTAGCAGTACTGCACAAACCTCTGCCAGCGGTGCAGTTCCCATTCACACTAAGTCAAGTACAGCGGCTACTCCTGGTCTCATCCCTGAAGCAACTGAAAAGCACAGAGTCTCTGCATCCGTTTCGAGCAGCCCACTGCATGAACTTAGCCCAACAGAACCTACAGTGTCCTCCGAAGGGGCAGGACAACAAAGTAGCAGTACTGCGCACCACTCTGCTAGCAGTGCATTTCCCAGTAACAGTGAATCAAGTACAGCTAGTACACCTGGAGTTATCTCTGAAGCGACTCCAAGGAACCCAGTTTCTCCATCCGTTTCAAGCAGCCCTCCAAACGTAGCAAGCCCGACACAAGCGGGGATGTCCTCCGAAGGTGCAAGTTACCAGGGTAACAGTAGTGCGCACCACTCTGCTAGCAGTTCACCTCCGATTAACAGTGAATCAAATACAGCTACTATGCCTGGAGTCATCTCTGAAGCAACTCCAAGGAACCCAGTGAGAAGTCCTCAAAATATGGCAAAGTCGACACAAGTGGGAATGTCCGCCAAAGTTGCAAGTGCTAGCGGTAGTGCGCACATCTCTGCTACATATACAGTTGCCATTATCAATGAATCAAATACATCTGCTATTCCTGGAGTTATCTCTGAAGCAACCCCCAAGCACACAGGTTCTGCATCTATTTCGAGCAGCACTCCAAATGTATCGAACCCAAGACAAGTGAGAATGTCCTTCAAAGGTGCAATCGACCAGGGTAGTACTACTGTGCATACCTTTGCTACCACAGTTCCCATTTATACCCAAACTAGTACAGCTGCTGGACTTGGTGTTATCTCTGATGGTACTCCAAAGCTCACAGCTTCAACTTCCATTTCGGGCAGCCCACTGAATGAAGCCAGCCCAACCCAAGCAAGAATGTCTGCTGAAGGTGCAAGGGACAGTATGGCACAGACCTCTGCTAGAAGTGCATTTCGCATTATCACTGAATCAAGTACAGCTGCTACACCTAATGCTATCTCTGAAGCAACTCTAAAGGACACAGCTTCTGCATTATTGTTGAGTAGCTCACTGAATGAAGCCAGTCTGACACAAGAGACAACATCCCCCAAGGGTGCAAGTAACCTTGTCAGCACTAGTGGGCAGACATCTGGTACCCGTACACTTGGAATTATCACTGAATCCAGTGCAACCTCAATGTTTGGTGCTGTCTCCAACATTCCCTCAAAGCACACTGCCTCTGTAGGTGCAAGCGACTGGGGTAGCAGTATTGCACAGACCTCTGCTACCCCTACTGTTTCTGTTATCACTGAAACCAGCACAGCCTCTCCACCTGACATTTTCTTTGAAGCAGCTCCAATGCACACAGCTTCTCCTTCAATTCTGAGTAGCACACTGATTGTATCCAGTCCCAAACAAGGGACAACATCCTCCGAAGGTGCAAGTAAGATATTCAGTAGTACTGGTACAATTGCCATCATTACTGAATCCAGTACAGCTCCTATGCCTGGTGGTATCTCTGAAGCAACTCCAAAGTACACAGGTCCTGCATCAAATTTGAGTAGCACACTGAATGCATCTCGTCTGACGGAAGAGACAATATCCTCCAAAGGTGCAAGTAACCTAGTTAGCAGTAGTGTACAGACTACTGCTACTGGTACAGTTGCCATTATCTCTGAATCCAACACTGCCTCTACAATTGCTGTTATCTCTGAAGCAACTCTAAATCACATGGCTTCTGCATCCATTTCGAGTAGTCCTCCAAATGTAGAGAGCCCGACACAAGGAGGAACAAACTCTGAAGGTGCAAATGCCCTGGGCAGTAGTAGTGTGCAGACGTCTGCTACTGGTACGGTTGCCATTATCACTGAATCCAGCACAGGTTCTGCACCTGGTTTTGTCTCCAAAGGAACTCCAAAGCACACAGCTTCTGCACTCGTTTCGAGGGGCACACCAATTGGAGTCGGCCCAACACAAGACAGAACATTCTCTGAAGGTGCAACTGCTACTGGAACAGTTGCCATAATGACTGAATCCAGCACAGCCTCTATGCCAGGTGTTGTGTCAGAAGTAACCCCAAAGCTCACAGCTTCTGCAGCTACTTTTAGCGGCACTCTGAATGCAGCCAGCCTGACACAAGAAAGAACATCCTCTGAAGGTCCAAGCCCCCTGGGTAGCAGTAGTGTGCAGACATCTGCAAGCAGTTCTGTTGCCATTATCCCTGAATCTGGCACAACCTCTGCTCCTGGTGTCATCTCAGAAAAATCTCCACTGAACACCGCTTCTGTACCTCTTTCCAGCACTACTCCCAGTTTAGCTAGCCTGACACAACTGGGAATGTTGACTGAAGGCAGGAGCAAGCAGGGCAGCACCAGTGGGCATACATCTGCTACTGACAGAATTGCCATTATCACCGATTCCAGCATAGCCTCTGTGCCTGGTGCTGTTTCTGAAACGACTCCAAAGCACAAAACCTCTGCTTCTATTTTGAGTGACACTCCGAATGCAGCCAGCCTGACACAACAGCAAACATCTTCTGAAGATGCAAGTAACCTAGTCAGCAGTAGTGGGCTGACATCTGCAACCACTTCTGTTGCCATTATCACTGAATCAAGTACAGCCTCTGTGACTGGTATTGTCTCCAAAGCAACTCTAAGGCACACAGCTTCTGCATCCTTTTCAAGCAGTGCTGTGAATGCACCTAACCCAACACAAGAGAGAACATCCCCCAACAGTACAAGCCCCCTGCATAGTAGTAATGGGCAAACATCTGGTACAGCTACAGTTGCCATTATCACTGAATCCAATACAGCAGCTACACCTGGTGTTGTCTCTGAAGCATCTCCAAAGGACACATCTTCTGTATCCATTTCAAGCGGCACATTGAATACAGCCAGTCCAACACAAGGGAGAATCATGTCCTCTGAAGGTGCAAGTGCTCAGGGTAGCAATAGTGGGCAGACGTCTGCTACTGGTACTGTTTCCATTATCACTGAAACCAACACAGCTTCTGTGCCTGAAATAGTCTCTGAAGCAGCTCCAGTGCACACAACTTCTGCATCCCTTTTGAGCAGCACTCTGAATGTAGGCAGCTCCAAACGAGAGGGAACGTCCTCTGGAGTTTCATATGCCCTGGGCAGCAGCAGTGAGGAGATACCTGTTACTGGTACAGTTGCAGTTATCACTGGATCCAGCACAGCTTCTGCCATTTTTGTTGTCTCTGAAGCAACTCCAGCGCACACAGATTCTGCATTATTTTCAAGCAGCACTTCAAATGGTATCAGCCCTCCAGAAGAGGAAGTGTCCTCCCAAGGTACAATTCCCTTAGGCAGCAGCAGCTCTGTAGCACAAAGCACATGTTTTCCTCAGGTCACCAATGCTCCCGCTGCAGGTTTTTCCACAGCCCCAGTACCTGTGCAGACTGAGGAATCTGCAATTTCTCCCCACAGCCAGAGTTCTTCCCAGAGAGCAAGTGCAACTGATTCCAGCACCTTTGCCAATACGAGTGGCAGGGGAGCCAGGGTGGGGGCAGGTGGCCTAGGAGGATTATCTTTGACACCGTCGTCTTCTTTACCATCTCGGAGCTCAGTGTCCACTATTGTCAAGCTCCTTAGTCATGTGACCAACTGGCACTAAAAAGATAATAATGTAGAGGTAACATTTTGCCTGCTATCGAAAAGATAAATACGTTAAAAGGGAAAAGATCTGCCGGGCTGAAAAGCCTAGCAAAACTGCTCCCCGCACCTCCCACCAGGGCCAGCACAAGACATTCCTTCACCTGAGGCTACTGATACTTCCTCTGTCTCACAGCCCACGTTGCCCCCCCCCTCTCTCTCTCTTTGCCACTGCATTATAAAGAGCAGCACAGGTGATCTTGCCCATCAAAGCTGCACTTTGAGGGAAGGGTCGTCCCTCAGAGCAAGGCATTGTGGGTGAGGTGCTGTGAGAGTAACAAATACTGCTTAAAGTAACATTAAAGTTACTTTGAAGTTTAAAGTAACTTTAAGCAGTATTTGCCGCCGCTGCAGTAAAACGCCAGTGTGTAAAACAGCAGTCTCTGGGGCTACCTTGCCCACAATTCCTCAGAGCCCTCCAGGAGCCCCACTGGCTGCATTCCTTCTGAGACAAATGCCACAGTAGCAAGCGGCAGCAGAGATGCTCTGTAGCCAGCAGGCAGGGAGACAGGCAGGTGGTTGCAGCAGGAGTAGGGATGCTGGAGAAATTCCTGATGGACCTGAATGGACCTGATTCCTGAGAATCCAACCTGCGGAATCCACAGCAGACCAGCTCTCCCTGCTGGTGCAGCTTGTGGATTTCAGCATAATTTTTTCTCTGTAAAAGCAGAAAATTACACAAATTACAGCTGCAATTTGCATATCTTTGGCAAATTATGGCTGAATTAGCGTATTTTATGCAATTTGCGGCCAAAATACACAAATTACAGCTGTAATTTGCCCAAGATACACAAATTGCAGTCGCAATTTGCGTATCTTGCCACTTTTACAAAGAAAAAAAAATGCTGAAATCCGCACACAGCACCAGGGGCCCAGGGAAATCCGTAGAGTCCCAAGAGAGCCAGATTTCCCCGTGACAGACATTCCCCGGACTGGACATTGGTGGATTTGCACATCCCTAAGCAGGAGTGGCTAGCCAATAGAGGAAATGCTCTGGCTGTGTTGGTGGTGTTGGCGAGCTCTGTGGATGACAGATGGCATGTGCAATTTGCAGCCCCCTCCGGATCTACCATCTGAGCCATGTGGCTGGCATGAGTTGGCAGGGCTTTGGAACTTGGAAGTAGCAAAGTATCCACTGCTTCACCCACAATCCCACTTTGGAGTGTTCAATTATCTGTTTTCAACAACAACAAATAGTTACCTGTAATCTTGGGCTAAATGGTTCTCTGATTCCTTTATAGAAGCCACAGTTTATTATGGAACAACCAGGATTACAAATAGAAACTACATACCTCAATACAGAAACAAATCAAGTACTGAGTTTCAGGATTTTCAGAAGAACTTCACAGAAGAGGTACCATCTACATCATTTTAAAAAAAATGAAAAGTAATTCATTAAAAACACTGAGCAGGGTCTAACCCAAGCTGAGCACTTTTACATTCCAGATAATTCAATGAAACAGATTTAACGATGAACTTAATGTTTAAAATGGCTTAGGGGCTTAAAATGAGGGCTTAAAATGCTTCAATTTAGCTGGATCATGCCCATGGGTTCTGCACACTGTTGCTGGCCCTATCCTTCCCCTCAGCAGAATGACATAAGTCCCTTATTCATAGCTGTGCCATGAAACCTGCTTCCCTTAATCAAAGAGACAAAAACTGTGCAGATTTGAGGCTTTTCTGGGGAGTCTCTTCTATGCAACTGTAATTGCGTGAAGGGAGAATGGGGCCTTGTCTGCTAGCCCTGCTGTTGCCATCACATGTCCTCGGCTGATCCCACCCCCTGCCATTGATGCACAGGCGTCCAAATTGCAGAGAGACCTTACATGGATACAGCAGGCTCCCCTTTATAGACTTTAGCCCCAATGTGTGTGTGCGCGCATGAGAGAAAGGGGTGAGTGGGTGGGCAGGATGTGATGGGGATGTGATGGCAGGAGTGGGTCCAGTAGGTATGGCCTTGCTCTGCCCTCCATGCAGTTACAAATACAATTGCAGAGAGAATGCCTGAAAGGGGCTGTGTTCTGTCAATTATCTAGGGAGAAGGTTCATATATACTGTGGGAGACATGGAGCTGCTTCAGGAAATGGTATTCCCATGTTGGCTTCTCCTCATCTCCCCTGTAACATGCAGCATGAGTGACTCTATGTCATGACATCATCATGTTCTGTGTTTCCCCACTGCTGCTCCACATCCTGAGATGTAGCTGTCAGGGACAAGGAATACACAATATCACAAAGACTCGAAATGGGATAGGCGATACTAAATATTTTGGAGAGGGAAAACGTGAAGCAGGATGGCCATTTTTGGTGGTAGACCCATACCACTCATAACATACAGTTACAGGTACCATGCTAAACAATATACTGTATTAAACTACATTTTTCTGCATGTCCCTATCTATACATATCAATAAATACAGGAGGAACAGTGTTTGGGTCTTGAACCAGGAATCATGGCATGCCGCGGAGAAAACTGGGCTCTTTTTCTAGGATGAAGAATTAGAAATGTTTAGGTTTATAATGCAAATAAAACATAATAATTAATTATATGGGCTGTATTCCGAATAGAGCAGCATCTAATTGGTTAAATCCAAGGGGAAAGCAAAAGGTCAGAAATACTGAGAGAGAAATAGGATGGCATGGGAGCAAGATGAGAGGGAGCAAGGGGATGCAGAGGACACATAAAGAGAGGGAGGTCAGTAGACGCCAAATAGACATGTGCCAGGCCAAATTGGGGTTGGAGGGGGAGCGTACCTGGAAACTGTATGTCGCCTGGTATAATGGAGAGAACATGACTGAGAATAGAAGAAGAGGAAGAGAAAGAGATTGGAATGAATGAAGGTAAGAGGATGTTAGACCACAGGTATTACCTCTCTCAGGCAAGGAACTGAAGGGACTTCTTCTTCTGGGGGATGTCATTGATTCTGTGTGATGCTGTTCCTTAATGGTGCTGGGCTACCAGGTGACTTGGGGTAAACTGTGGCCACTAGAGCCCTGCAGCTTTCTTTCATCGTCTGCATCATTAAGCTTTTGGTTGGAAGATTAGAGGAGGAATACAAGGCTCAGTATGTTCCCCTGGAACATGGCTAAGCCCAGCCCTGAACCTTAATGAAGTAATCTGTGTTCTTTGCTATTGAGATTGGCAGCTATGTAAAAGAAAGTCAACAGGTAGAGAGCCAACATTTATCAGAAGAGGTGATCAATAAATTGTTTTGAGCATTATATCAAGCTAATTTATGGAGACTGAAAACACAGAATAAAACTGCGATCTTGCTAATTTTACAGATTAAAAAACACCTGTCACCTACATTCGGAGAATTATTAGTTTCTGGGAAAATGAATATAACGATCACTGAGATTAGAAATGGCAGTGTGATTGTGAACTTCGTCATTGAGATGGTTCCAAACAAAAACATGACACTCAATAAGGTTAAAGATGCCTTTACTGAAGCCTTAAGCAAAAGCGGAAATCTGGATGCAGACTCAGCTAATATTTCCATAAAAGGTATGTTTTTTCTGTTATATCGCACTCAGTTTATTATGCAACCAGTTCAGATGTACTAGGGTTACCCTGCAGTTCAGAGGTACCAGGGTTACCCTGCCTTTCCAGTCCCAGCTTGCTTTAGTTGATCTGTGAACATGGAAAACCCTGCAGAGAGTCCAGTAGCAACACCTTCCCCATCAACCTATCAGTATCCCTGTTGGAGAGGGATCTGAGGGGACATGGGGCATAGGGATTGTATTAAGTTTTTAACTGGTTGTCAGCCCTAGCAAGTAGCAGAGCTAACTTGCCAGAGGCTAGGCTGGAGATGCGAGGAGAAGGGACAGTTGGACTAAAATCACGTCCATAGGTCTGCTTCCCGGCACAAGCCACAAAACTTTAACCTCTCCTGATATTCTTAAAGGCTACTTCTGTAGGCCAAACTAGATGATCCATCCATTTTCATATATTCTTAATCCCTAGCCTCCACACTCATGCGTTTCATGCATTCTCTAGTTTGGCCCTGTATTATATTATGCTAATCTCATGCAACCAAAGATTTGGCTGGTAGTTGTAACATTCAGATTCTAATTTCCATTCTTTCTAATTTTCCTAGTCTACAACATATTTGTATGTTGTATGTGCCATTGTGCCAAGAGCACATGTATCATTCCGTCCCTAAACTCTGTAAAACCTTTATTCAGCCCATTTCTTGCCATGGCCCGTTGCTTTCTCAATCCAGTGCCTATATTCAGTATTGCTTCAGTACTACGTCTCTTTCCTTCAAGTTTCTTCATTCATCACCCAACAAAAGAGAGCCAGTGTGGTGTAGTGGCAAGAGTGTTGGACTGGGAGTTGGGAGATCTGGGTTCTAGTCCCCACTTGGCCACGGAAGCTCACTGGGTGACTTTGGGCCAGTCATAGACTCTCAACCCAACCTACCTCACAGGGTTGTTGTTGTGAGAATAAAATGGAGGAGGAGGAGGAGGACTATATACACTGCCTCAAGTTCCTTAAGGAGGAAAAAAGGTGGGATATAAATGTATTAAATAAATAAATAATAAATAAAAGCAGGGACAGCTTTTGAGTCCATTGCATACTCTTTCCCATGGTTAGCCCTCTTCATAATCAGTTTCCCACCTTCAGCCTCCATCCCTCCCCACACCCCTCTCTTTCTTTTTAAAATTTCTACAAATAGTATACAGTTGCTGCCATCTTTATGACCATCTCAGCTTCCTTTTCTCATTGTCTTGTTTTCCTTAATTCTTTGTTCCCTTAGCTATTTGTTTCTCAGTCTCCTACCTCTTCCACATATATTACTTTTTCAGCCAACTTCCTGTTCTGCCTCTCTATTAGGCATGAATGTTGTTGAGACTACCACTAGAGCTGCTGCTGTGTCTACAACTCCCAAGCCTCCGCATGATGAGGGATCTGCAATCTCTTCAGCAGGTCAACTGGAGGGATTCTCTTCTTCTGCGCTGCCTTCTTCCTCTGTGCCACCTGGGAGCATGGCATTCACTAGCCCTCAGTCCCTTCATCTGCTGACCACCATGGAGCAACTGTCTTCAGGAACATCTCCAGAAATCTCACCTACAAGTCCATTTCCTACCACAACAGAGACCCGCTCTACCACCAACAGCACCAAAGCACTGGACAAATTGGAGGGTCCATCTAACTCTACGCCCTCAGGCTTGGAGTCCAGTGCCTCTGTAACAGCTTCATCGACCATGTTTCCTGTTAGCAGGTTGACGTCTGCTACCAGGATGGATGCCAGCACCACTGAGCTCAACAAAACATCTACACCCCACAACCCCTCAAAACCACCTCCAACAGGGACATCTTCTGCATCACTTTTGGGCAGCACTCTAAATACAGCCAGCCCGTCCAAACAGAGTGGCTCTTTTGAAGGTGCAAACACCCTGGGCAGCAATAGCTCTACAATACTACGCATGAGCATGGCTGAGACCAGCAGCCCCTCTGCAGCTGTCTCAACAGCCTCAACGTCTCCTCATATTGAAGGATCTTCAACCTCTTTAGCAACCCACCCTGAGGGATTCTCTTCTCCCGCACCACCTTCTTCCTCTATACCATCTGGGAGTACAACGTCCAGTAGCACCCAGCCCCTAAGCCAGCTGACCATCATGGAACAGATGTCTACAGGAATTTCTCGAGATATCTCACCTGCAAGCGCATTGCCTGCCACAACGGTGACCCACTCTACTGCCAGCAGCACAAAAGCACAGGGCAGAACTGAGGGTTCATCTACCCCTATGCCTTCAGCCCCTGAGAACAGGGCTTTGGTAACAGAGAAAACGTCTGCTTCCATTTGGAGCACCACACGAAACGTATCCAGCCTGACTAAAGAGCCAGGCTCTTCTGAAGGTGCAAGCACCCTGGGCAGCAGGAGCTCAACAAGACTGGGCTCAAGTGTTCCTGAGGTCCCCAGCAGTGCTGCTGTGACTGTCTCAACAAGCGTATTTTCGACAAGCAGGCTGACCTCTGCCACCATTATGGTTACTAGCAGCACTGAACTCAACATAACATCTGCACACCACGTTCCTGCAGAACCACCTCCAACAGGGACACCTTCTGCATCAGTTTGGGGCAGAAATCTAAATGCAGCCAGCCTGACTGAAGAGAGAACCACCTCTGAAAGTGCAAACAGGACCACGAACAGCAGTAGCTCTACAGAACCAGGCAGGAACATTGCTGAGACCAGCGGCAGCCCTGCTAGAGCTCTCTCAACAACCCCAACATTGCCTCATACTGAGGAATCTGCAGTCTCTTCAGCAGGCCACCTGGAGGGACTCTCTTCTTCTGTACTGCCACCTTCCTCTGTACCATCTGAGAACACAGTGTCTGGTAGTACCCAACCCCTTTCTCTCCTGACCACCATGGAGCAGCTGTCTTCTCCATCAGTTTGGAGCAGCACTTCAAATGAAGCCAGCCCAACTCATGAGAGAGCATCCTCCATAGGTGCAAGTATGCCCGGTAAGAATGATATGAATGAATTTAAAGGAAATTTTGAAATAAATAAAATGTAAATGGCTAAATGTGAGGAAAGTGATAACTACACTAAGCTTCCTTGATTCAGTGGCGAAGGGATGTGGGAAGCACAGTTTTCCTCCTGCTGTGCTGAAGAGGGAACTCACTTTTTCCAGTGTTATTGCAGTCTTGTATCCTCATTAGGCTGTAGTACTGCAGACAGCCTATATGAGTGTAAGTCATCCTACTGATTTCAATGGGAATTCCCTGTAAATACCAATAACCCATCCAGTCTCTGAATATATCTGTACAAGGTCTAATTCCCAGCCCATTTATTCTGCAACCATACTTCTTGCTCCTATAAGACTAGTCCAAAAGAAGTGCTTCGAGGATTTGTAGTGAAAGAGGGTGACGAGGACACTGGACATCTCCCTGTGTATTCCAACTCCAGAGTGCAAGGAGTCTTTTATAATCAGGGCAGTGTGAAGATTGGTAGAGGGTGCAGAGTTGCAATTTGTAACTTTGGACCCCACTGGAAGATCATGGATGATCATGGAAGATAATGACCACTTCTCTCTTTCACATTAAAAGTATAACTGAAATGTCTTATGTGTTTCACACTACTGTAACAAATTATTAAAAGGATTTCCCCTCTCTTTTAGACACAAATGAATGTAATGAGAATAATACCTGTTCCTATTTGGCTTCATGTCATAACACCATTGGCGGTTATACGTGTCAATGTTATCCAGGTATAAAAGATTTGAATCTAACAAATCCTGGAAGACTGTGTCAAGGTAAATGAATATGATCTCCTCAGTGGCTTGATGATTGGAATTATATAGCTGTGTTGTTAATGAAATAATTAAGTATTAGCTAGCCAGACTGTATTGCTGTCTGCCAAAGTTTAAGCTGTACTACTGCTCATAGGATGCACATATGTACATCTCACTGATCTCAGAAGGCAATTTGGCAGTCAACACTCCTCTTTTAGAATGATTCAGACCTCAGCTGAGTTCTTTCAATAGATGGAGCCATCACTTTATTGAATTCTAGTTGAAGGAAGGTTCATTCTACAGAAATAGCAACCCTGGTGTTGACCTCCCAACTGCCAGATCAATGGAGGGAGACAGTTGCAAAGGCCCAACCCTGGTTAGATGCTTGCATTGCTTCTGAGCCACTAGCAATAGCTGTAAAGTGTTTGTGGTGTGCTAGTTGTGAAGAGGTCCCAACAGACTGTAGCCCCTTTCACATATTTCTCACATGAAAGGGGCTCCACGTGTCGAAGATGCAGCAGCCTCGGACATTACATAGCTTCCCCACAGCGTTCATGCTTTGAGAATGGACAGCTATCAAAGGAAAGCCTACACTTTTCTAGGAGCATCGGCATCCCTTTTCAGATGTCAGTGTTCAAAATGTGGACATCAGGGGTGGGAAAGCCATGTGACATCAGGAATGGGGCCCTGCTTCCTCTTCAGTGTCTGGAACAGCTTTGGAGGAGTGATGTGTGAAGGTGGCTATAATCTTAGACTTTTTATGTCAGTAAAAACATAAAACCCTTGCAAATGTAGGTTTGGATAATATGCTAAACTAATATTATTGTGAGCGGTTATGCCTCTGAGCATGACCTGATCATCATGGACAGAAATACAATGCATACAGCAATTTCACATGGATTTCTAGTGGCCACAATGGGTCAGATGGTTATATGTAACATCCCTAACCTGTAACTATTTCCAGAGGGGTAGCCATGTTAGTAAAAACAATAAACAGTCTTGTGGCAGCTTTGTTAGTCTTTAAGACACTTTGTTGTTATCCCTAAACTGCTATCTCCTGAAATGGGCATATCTGGGACTGGAATTAGAAGATGAGATGAATCTCCTTTTTATATCAGACAGGAAGCACAAGCTCCATACAGCTCTCCTGCACATTTTAAAGTTTAAATTTAAGGTTCATATACCTTGGCTGCTCAATAGGAGGAGTAATTATATCTTTTACACATCTACTTGTTTATTTACTTTTGTGTTTCTTTTACAGAACCCATCCTGTGTTTCAGCAGGTCTGATTTTTGCTCACAGACTACTATGTGCCTTCACTCACAATATTTCATCTGTTCAAGTATGTTATAAATATGTATTATCATTATCATTATTATTTTCTTAGCCATTAGAAAATTAGATTGGAACATGGTTAAAAGAGTTGCCTTGAAACCTAACTGAAAAGGACTCTTTGTACACCAGGAGGGGGGAACTTCTTGTGGCTGGGGGGCTAAATGATCCCCCCACCCAGCCCTCCATGGGCTGAATAACATCAATGGCTGGGAAGCAATTGGTGCACTCAGCACCAATTGGGAGGGTGAGTGGTGAACTAAGTAAGAGGAATCTGCACTGTTCTCTCCGGTCTGCGATCGGTGGTAACAGCAGGGATTCCACCCCTTACCTCCTCTCCCTGTCTCCTCCACAAGCCCCTGGTAGCCTCCAAGGGGCAGAGTTTGGGGTGGGGACAGGGCCCATTAAGGGAGCCCAAGCCTCCACAGGCCAGGTTAGGCACACGGGCCAGAGGTTCCCCATCCCTGCTGTAAAGGTCAGGTGCTCTTGTGCTAGTTTTTAAAATAACATATACTGCTTTTTTTGAGCATATTCATATGAATAAGGTCCTGAAGAGTAATCAGTACTGATTTCTTTCTGTGATAACATGAGGGACAGGAGCAAGTGACAGATAGCCACAAGGAGCACAAAAACATAATCTCCACATGAACACTGACATTATGTTTTACATACACTGGCTAGCTATATTTTATATGTCTAGACAACTCTAAGGTATAGAATGTACAACCTGAGAAGAATCACAGAAGACGGACAGCACTGTACAAGGGACACATTCACAAAGTGCATTGAATGGATCCTTACAGTGAAGTGGAAAAAGTAATTAAAATAGAAGCATTGGAAAGGTCACACAGTGGTCAGAAATAAGAGTCAATCAAATTTATCTTTGTATAAATTTGGCATTAACATAAGAACATAAGAAGAGCTGTGCTGGATAAGACCAAGGGTCCATCTAGTCCAACATTCTGTTCACACAGTGGCCAACCAGCTGCCCGTGGGAAACCCATAAGCAGGACATGAGTGCAACAGCACTCTCCCAGCCATGTTCCCCAGCAACTGGTGTACATAGCCATACCGCCTCGGATACTAGAGGTAGCACAGAGCCATCAGGACTAGAAGACATTGATGGCCTTCTCCTCCAGGAATTTGTCTAACCCCCTTTTAAAGCCATCCAAATTGGTGGCCATCACTACATCTTGTGGAAGTGAATTCCCTAGTTTAACTATGTGCATTCCGGATAATGTGTAAGTTTTTGAGGACAAAGGTTACAGCAGGAAAGGATAACAATTAGGACACAGATTATAGGACCCTTTATTTTTAGTTAAGTTTAGGAACTTTTATCATTGTGAATTAATAGTGAGATATGGGAAATTTGTTCTAAGGAGGGACTGACTGAAGTGTTACTTACGTTGCATTTCTTTTCTTTTCTTTTCAGGTGAACAAGCATTTCTTTGCAGCATTTTATTCAAAACCTGGACATTTATATCTCCTGATCTTTATAATCCAGAAAGTGAGAACTATAAGAATCTATCTGACAGAATTAAAAAAATGGTGAGTTGTGCACGTGACAGGGCATTGTAAAAGAGTGCTAAAGCATTATGTTATTGCTATTGTTGCTATTATTAAAATGTATTAATTATCTTTCTAAGCAACATACTTAATAAGCATACAAAATATTTAAAACCAATAAAATATTAAAATAACAATAAAACAATATAAAACAGCAATATAAATGCACCTTATCCCAAACGTTCAGGTTTGTATAATTAAAAATACAGCCTAAAAGCAGACAAAGAAATAGCATGCTACAAAGCTTAAATTAGAACCTTTGGGGTTCAGAACCTATAAAAGCACAATAAAAGCAAAACTCTCCAACTAGAGAAATCACTAGCAATCCAAATGCTGAATTACCACATTCTTCAATCCCGTCTTCCCCTACCTCTCTGCCTCTGACCCAAGGATACTCACTCAAGGGAGTCCACAAGAATTTTTCCAGGGGCTGGGCAGCAAAGCTTCACAGCAGTGTGTAGTTGTAATTCACACGCATAGCATGCACTGCTACAACACATCTGTGGACTTTCCTTGTGTGTGCTCTTTGTTGCTTAGCATCACATCCCATGACATTTAGAAGCCTTCACAGAGTAGTAGAAAATCCTAGGAATTGAACATCACTAATGCAGAAGAGTGTTATATTCAAGCATAATGAACTCCAACAAAACTTTATTTGGAGTGAGAGATTGAAAAAAAACGCATAGGAACAAGAGGGGAAAAAACCCAAATGCACCAACACAGTACACCTTAAGAATATCATATTGTATATTTTGTGGCATTACTGCCCTTATCATAACACTGACAGCTTCACATACCTTGTCCTAGAATGATTTCCTGCATCTTGGAAACATTGGTGAACACTTTCTAGAGCAGTCTTCCCCAATCTGGTGCCCTCCTGGTGTTGGGACTGCAACCCCAGCATTCTGGACTATTGGCCATGCTGGCTGGGGCTGATTGGAACTGAAGTCCAAAACATCGGAAGGGCACCAGGTTGGGGAAAGCAGCTCTAGAGGGTAGCAGTGGAGTCTGTGTGAAGTGTCTTTAGCAGTGGAGTCTGCTTGATCAGGTTTTAGGGTTCTAGAGGAGCCCGGACTACTCATTTTACTTTTCACATTATTATCAGCCACTTTTTACATCAGCTAACAATAGAACTTTCACATGGCTTCAGTTCTGAACTACAGCATTGTTTTGTTGGAATTGCATATTTTTAATTGAACTAAAGGAAGTTTATGCAGTTTATGGGAAGTTACACCGTAAAAGTGAACCTGGCTAGAAGAGTGTTTATGGGAGGGGCTGCAGACAGGTGAACCATGGGCAATGGGGCTTGTCATCCCTTATGTTATCTCTCTGGCCCTTTTGTGCTTCAAATATCTAAGGGACTGCTTATCTTGCTATGAACCTGTCTGGTTATTAAGTTCTGTCGAAAAGGCCGTTCTGAACACACCACCAGCCACAGAGGCCTGTTTGTTCGGCACACAGGAAGTAGTAGTAATAATAATAATAATAATAATAATAATAATAAATCATCTTTCAGGATACAAATCCTTCCAGGGCAAGTAACATAAATGAAAATGCATTAATACAATCACAATGAAAGTCATAAGGATCCTTCCCACAGGGCCCTGTAGATGGCCCTATGGGAAGAACCCTAACAGCTTGTGTTTTTAATATTTTCATGAATATAATGAAAAGGGGGGCAGATGGGAAGTGGACAGTCCAGCTGGAGCAGTGCCTGGCATTATGTACACCTGCCAGCCTGCCTGCCTCTCTCCTGGAATCCTTCCCACTGTATACTTGGTGACAATTGGCCCAGGGGTGGAATAGTCCTGTTGGAGCAGGGTGATGTTGTCTTTGCCTGCTCTCTGTTGTTCTTCCTCACACTGATTGGTGGACCTCAGGGCGTTGCTGGTTTGATAGAGTGTGGGAAAGAGCTGCTATCATGTTGCCATATATGAAGTTTTAATTTCATATTTTAAACCATTCATCGCACATCATCTTGGAAATGTTAAAAAAAAAGAGTTTAATGTACATTATCTCATCATCTCTATTCAGTTATTTGTTATTCTAAAAGAATTTCTATAGAAATGAAAACAAAGTTTCTATGGTGTTTGTGTGTGATTACTCTTGCCCATCCCCTACAGTTTACTGACAGTTTGGAACAAATTTATATACTTTCAGGTTACGAGAGGAATGACAATGATGCTTGGAGATGACAGATTTGATATCGTAATGCTTGGATTCCAACCTGGAAGTGTGATTGCACATTTTACATTTCTACTGCAAGGACAAGTCATTGAAGCAAGCAATTTTAAAGCAGATTTAATAAAAGTAGTAAAAGATATGCTTGATAACCAAACAGAAATAACAGTCAAAGGTAAGTGGTAACTGACATCCTGCTTGTCTATGGCACATAACATTACAAATGTCTAATCTGTTGAACTATTCAAAAATTGCTCTGAACATTGCTATCAAGGGCTGTACCTCCTGATGGATACAAGAGGCCCAGACTCTAACACATAAGCCCTTTTCAAGCATTATTAAGTCTAGTATTACTCCCCATGCAAGCAGGAACAAGGCTGTGCTGAATAGCCCTGCCTCCCGATGCTGCATCTCCATGTAGCTCTGCCAAAGGAGTCCCCTTGTACAGTGTGAATGCCTGCAGCAGGGAGGCCTTCGTGTGTACAGCTGTATGTCCATAGGCTTCTAGTGATTTAGAACCCCAATCATGCAGGGTGCTGAATAACATGGAAGCCTACACACGTACAGTGGTACGTGCGAAGGCCTCTCCACTGCAGGCATTCATGCACTATGCCTTTGGGCGGAGCTACATAGTGACATGATGTTTGGAGGCAGGGTACTCAGTGTGGCCTCATTCCTACTCACAAGGTGACTAATACTAGTTTTAATTCCTGAATAGGGCTATAGTCACCCTGGAAGACAGGGTATAACTTTATTGACACAGCCTTTCCTTATGAGCAGGAGATAAAATCTGGGACATACATATGGTACGTGCAATTTAGGGCATGCCCTTTTTCTTCAAGGGACTCCTTCCAACTCCTTCCACTTCCAGAGAACACATTAGCAGAGCCGCCCTACTGGAAGCCACAGGTTCACTGAGCTACTAACTCAAATTCTGTCTCTGAAATATGATGCAATTATTAAGGAAAGCATATATGGCATCACCCAGCAAAAGCTGCCAAGACTTGCAACGAATCGCACTGAAAATGATGGAGAAGCTCCATACAGTCAGTAAAAACAAGACCTGGAGCTGACTGTGGCTCAGATCATGAGCTGCTTCTTGCAAAATTTCGGCTTAAATTGAAGAACGTCGGGAAAACCACTAAACCGTTCAGGTATGACCTAAATCATATCCCTGATGAATATACAGTGGAGGTGAGGAATAGATTTCAGGGATTAGACCTGATAGACAGAGTGCCTGAGGAACTATGGACGGAGGTCCGTAACATTGTTCAGGAGGCAGCAACGAAATCCATCCCAAAGAAAAAGAAATGCAAGAAAGCAAAGTGGCTGTCTGATGAGGCTTTACAAGTAGCTCACAAAAGAAGGGAAGCGAAAAGCAAGGGAGAAAGGGGAAGATATACCCAACTGAATGCAGAGTTCCAGAGAATAGCAAGGAGAGACAAGAAGGCCTTCTTCAATGAACAATGCAAAGAAATCGAGGAAAACAACAGAATGGGAAAGACTAGAGATCTCTTCAAGAAAATTGGAGATCTCAAGGGAACGTTTTGTGCAAAGACGGGCATGATAAAGGACAAAGAAGGCAGGGACCTAACAGAAGCAGATGAGATTAAGAAGAGGTGGCAAGAATACACAGAAGAACTATACAGGAAAGATCTGAATGTCCCTGATAGCCATGATAGTGCGGTCACTGAACTTGAGCCGGACATCCTCGAGAGTGAAGTCAAGTGGGCCTTAGGAAGCATTAGTAACAACAAAGCTAGCGGAGATGACAGTATTCCAGCCGAGCTATTTAAAATCCTAAAAGATGATGCTGTTAAAGTGCTGCATTCAATATGCCAACAAATCTGGAACACTCAACAGTGGCCACAAGACTGGAAAAGGTCAGTTTACATTCCAATTCCAAAGAAGGGCAACGCCAAAGAGTGTTCAAACTACCGCACAATTGCGCTCATTTCACATGCCAGCAAGGTGATGCTCAAAATCCTACAAGCTAGGCTTCAGCAGTATGCGAACCGAGAATTACCGGAAGTACAAGCTGGGTTTAGAAGAGGCAGAGGAACTAGAGATCAAATCGCCAACATTCGCTGCATCATGGAGAAAGCAAGAGAATTCCAGAAAAACGTCTATTTCTGCTTCATTGACTACGCTAAAGCCTTTGATTGTGTGGATCACAACAAACTGTGGCAAATTCTTAAAGTGATGGGAGTACCAGACCACCTTACCTGTCTCCTGAGAAACCTGTACGAGGGTCAAGAAGCAACAGTAAGAACCAGACATGGAACAACCGATTGGTTCAAAATTGGGAAAGGAGTACGACAAGGCTGCATATTGTCACCCTGCTTATTTAACTTATATGCAGAGTACATCATGAGAAATGCCGGGTTGGATGAATCAGAGGTCGGAATTAAGATTGCTGGGAGAATTATCAACAACCTCCGATATGCAGACGATACCACCCTAATGGCAGAAAGCGAAGAGGATCTCAAGAGCCTCTTGTTGAGGGTGAAAGAGGAGAGTGCAAAAGCTGGTTTGAAACTCAACATTAAAAAAACTAAGATCATGGCATCTGGCCCCATCACTTCCTGGCATATGGAAGGGGAAGAAATGGAAGCAGTGACAGATTTTACTTTCTTGGGTTCCAAGATCACCGCAGACGGTGACTGTAGCCATGAAATTAAAAGACGCTTGCTCCTTGGGAGGAAAGCTATGGCCAACCTAGACAGCATAGTAAGAAGCAGAGACATCACCTTGCCGACAAAGGTCCGTCTAATCAAAGCTATGGTTTTCCCAGTAGTAATGTATGGCTGTGAGAGCTGGACTATAAGGAAGGCTGAGCGCCGAAGAATTGATGCTTTCGAACTGTGGTGCTGGAGAAGACTCTTACGAGTGCCCTGGACTGCAAGGAGGTCAAATCAGTCCATCCTAAAGGAAATCAACCCTGAGTGCTCATTGGAAGGACAGATACTGAAGCTGAAGCTCAAATATTTTGGCCACCTAATGCGAAGAGAAAACTCCCTGGAAAAGACCCTGATGCTGGGAAAGACTGAAGGCAAAAGGAGAAGGGGACGGCAGAGGATGAGATGGCTAGATAGCATCACGGATGCAATGAATATGAACTTGAGCACGCTCCGGGAGAGAGCGCAGGACAGGAAGGCCTGGCGTGCTATGGTCCATGGGGTCACGAAGAGTCGGACACGACTGAACGACTGAACAACAACAACAAGTTGGTTATGACAAATCCCACTCCACTGCTTTCGGTCACAGATGTTTGTTCAATTGGGCCCATCATTTTCAGAAGTAGTTAGAAAAGAAATAGACAATACAAGTAAATACCTGCTGATAATTGGGGGTGTGGGGGGGGGGAGCTCTGCCTTGTCTCCCAAAGGAATAGGGATAGAATTAGGCTCAGAGAACACACACACTCTGAGGCAAATTTCTGTCCTCCTTGGGATCATTTAACCACTCCCCACTTAAAGGATCCTTGTCAGGGAGAGCAATTGGGCTTGATAGTCACATTGGCCATCATCAGAGGCCAATTTGCCCTGTGCTTAGTAAAGGGGCAAGCCTTTTAACCACCAAAACAATCCTGTTGAGAGAGTTGATTTAGAGCAGGGGTGCGCAAACCTTTCAGGGTAGAGAGCATCATTGACCCCTGTGGAACCCTTCTGGGACTGCACACTCAGGAGGGTTGGCAGTGAGTGGGGCATCAGTGGGTGGAGCTAGGAAAACACACACACAGGATTTGGATCACTGGGAGAGGGATGAAGATAAAGCCTCCTCACCCCTGGTAATCTCGATTAGGATCAATGGGGGTGAGTTTAAAGTCTTCCTGATCAGGAGCACTGTGGGGGAAGAGAGGCTTTAAGTTCCCTTCCTACTTATCCTGATCAAGATTGCAGTTTCCCCAGAGCAGCCAGGCAGGAATAGTGGTCAGTGCTTCCCAGAGCACCACGGGCCACACAGAGAGTGATTGAGGGCTGCAGATTGCTCATGTGTGGTTTAGAGGATTGCATGACAGGGTGCTCTCCACACCACAGAAAGCATCCTTGGGTAGCCTAATTATCCTTTCATGTGTGTTCTCCAACCCCAATCCCTCCTCACTTTCAACAGCAAAAGGGGGAATCCTCCTTGCCACAGAAACAATCCTTGCAGGATAGAATTGGAGCTTGAGGGTACAGGTGTCCTCTGTGCTGCAGGGTGGATGTGTAGCCCATATCCTCTGAGACCAATTCCCTCCATCCTTTCTGCTGTGAAGAGAAATTCCCTCATAGGACCTTTGTGGGATGTGTGTATTTGTATTAGGGAACTGGACTTGGAGGATGCACCTGGAAGGTTGTATGTCTTTCTCCCTTTTAGGCTCCAGGCTGGAGTCTGCTGGTCGTTTCCCTTCAGGCTCTCAAACTCCCAGCCCCAGTTGATGATGAGGGTGTACTGTATTTGCAGATATTCCCTGGCAGCATGAGGAAATTGTTCATCCTTAGAGGGTTTGGGAAGTTCTGGGGGAGGAAGAGTATTGCTTCACTCTCAATTTGTCTGCGTGTATCATCCCCCACACACTTTAAAAACAGAAGGAATGATCCAGGTATTGTCTAAAACTAGACAATCTGTTATGTCCAAGAACCTAGGGTACTATAGGTTTCAATGGCCATTTGGATTTTAGCCCATCAGTCTCATACGCAGTTGCATCAGAGAATTTTGCTTTCTATCTGCAGTGAGTCCAGTCCAGATATGTGAAGGATGGATGTCCTTTGTTCTAAGAGCTTTGGGCAAGAAATAATGCCCAAGTTCTTGTTCTGCCTCAAATGCCTCGGCATTGTCTGTCTTTCATATTCAAAATCCCAGGGAATGCAGGAAGTGTTTAATGCCTCAGATAGGATGTCCAGGGGAAGCCAAAGTAAATGTCCGCACCCTTCAAAAGTTCATATGCGTCAATACATATGACAAGCCTAGACCTGCACAGGTTTCTACATAGACAATACCAGTAAGGGCCAAACTACACATTACATTAAGCATGTAATTACAATTGTGTGCTTGTTTTTCCTTTGCTAAATAGCAGAAATGTGGAAGAGGGGATTCAGCCCTTTGCCCCCACCACAATCCCAATCCAGATCAAGCCATCCTCCCAAAGCAATTAGCAGGCTCACGGGGCTGATCTTGATAAGAATCACTATGGAATGTGATTCCCATATAAGAGATAGAAATGCATACATTGTTGTTCAAGGTATTTGTACATTCAGATAAAAGCAATATAAATGAATGGACCTATTCCCAGCATTTTTAATGTGGAAGAGTTGACATGTAGAAAAAATCAGTATACACTGACTTGTGCCACTTTATTTTTATGGTCCTAAAGATTGCTGTGCTTAGTTCTACCTGAGACTAAGCTAACATTTTTTAAAATATATTTTCAGCAATATCCACATCAAAACCAGTGGACGAAGATTTAACCTTGAAAAGAGCAATAATTGTACTTGCAATGCTCTTTTGCATCGCATTGATTTCTATCTTGGTGATGCTCTCAGTATGGCTTTATATGAAGACTAAAACTGAAAAATATAATATGGAACCTCAAGGATCTACAGGAAATTTTGCCTATCGAAACTTATAAGTATTCACATTCTTTCCTAGCTGTAACGTATTTCACTTAATGTTGTATGATTAATAGAAAACAGCTCAGACTAGCCGGGGAAGGAAGATGAATAGCAATAGAATCTGAAGATTATTTATATACGTTTGAGTAGAAAACAAAACTGATGTGATTTGTGGAATTTCCCTGATTGCTCAAGGGAACAGGGTAAGCTTGAAGAAATAGAGCTCAATTTTAAATCAAGGGGACATTTCATCAAAGGACGTTAATTGGAAAAGGAATAGAGTCCTCTATATGAAGATTATTAAAATGTAATATTAATAGTAATATTAATTAATATTACTATTACTAATATTATATATATATATATATATATATATATTTGCTTTTTAATGTCCTTTGAAAACATATACGTGTAAATTCAGCAAAAATACTGTAATATATATCAGACCTTAATCTATATAATAGTATTTATTTTAAATCCCCATAAAATGCATTTCTTTACATTTTTTGAAACAGTTGCAAATAAATATATTATTTTTACTATATTGTGTTTGTTTGTTTATTTATAATTGCATTATCATTAAATTGTTGTTTTATTAAAACATGAGAATGGCATAATCAGGAAAAATAGACATGACTTGTATCACGCAGTTTGGCACTGTGTTTTTTTTTTTTTTTTAACAAATAGTGGGTATGAGGGGCAAGCTGGATCAGGACCACAGCATGGACATGGAAGACTTTAACGCTTTGTCCCTGCCATGGTTCCAGTTGGAATTAGGGGAGGGGCATGCCTACTACCCTCAATGGGAAGAAACATGCCTGTGGTGCCAATTTTTTTTATTAATTTAGTCCATTTCTAATCCACCCAATAACTAATGTTCTCTGGGTGGATTTCAACCAATTAAAACTAAAATGCCGTTTTAAAACACAGTTAAAAAGTATAAAATACAATACAAATATTTAAAAGAAAACTTTTCCTTCCATTGGGAATTATAGGTACGGCACTTTTTTTTTTATTGGGACCACAGCAGGAGCAAAAGGTTAAAGCCCTCCATTACAGGGTCATGATCTAGCTCCCCCCCTTCTCCACACTATTTATTGAAAGAAAGAAAGAAAACAGCTCTGCAATGCCAAATTGTGATCAAAGTCACTTCTGCTTTGACTCTCAGGGTATTTCTACACTCGCAAAAACCCACATCCTTTCTGGAGCTTCCTGCTTTCGGTTTCTTTGTGGGATTAGGAAGGGCTTCTTTCACGGCAGCCACATCATTTGAACTGAGGGAGTGCCTTCCCCCCTTCCTGGCATGCATGCAAAGAGGGGTGTGTGTGTCTTGTTTTCATAGCTTAACTTCTGCTGTACTGTTTTCTCACAGCCCACAGGAAACCTCTGACTTACTTCTGAGTAGACATAAAATGTAAGATTGTGCTGCAAGTCTGCAACCCTTGGCATACTTATGTGGAAGTAAGCCGCATTGAACTCAATGGGACTTACTTCTGAGTAGACATAAGATCACCCTGTAAGTCTGCAACAAACACCCACAGCAGGCAGACACAGCAGTTTCTTCCACTATTGGAGAATTTCACAGGGAGGTCATGGCACGCCTGTTACATGGGCTGGAAAAATACCACATTTTTTGCGTTTAGGGAAAACATGAGATAGGCTGGAGGAAATGGCGGGAAACAACCTGGAGGGTAACGGCGTCTTGTAAAGAGCCCGCAAAAGTCCGAGAGAGAGCCATCTCAATAGCAGGATAAATGTTCCATGTGATGAACCCCCGGTTTACAAATTTCTCAAGAGGCTCAGTCTACCTATCTTGGTAGACCACGCCTAGGTAAAGCCCAGGCCTTATTGCTGCTTAGTTACCAGATCTACCAGAAATGGTTAGGGATGGCAGAGAATCCAGCCCCCCAGGGTCCATGGCGAAACGGACTACCCCCGCCACCCCCTGAAATCCCCCCGGGACAGACTCTACCTGGCGGCGGCTGGTTCAGGTCCATCGTCTTCGTTCTGCAGCCATCTGCTACCGGGCTGTGGAACAAAATGGCGTCCACCCTTTGCCGTGATTGGCTACGTAAATATTTACGTAGCCAATCATGGCAAAGGGCAGGGATGAAAATGGCGTCCCCTACGCTGGACGCCATTTGCAGCCACAACCTGGCAGCGGACGGAAGTCTGGCTGTGGGCGGCCCCAGCTGGCGACTCCGCGGACTCGCCGCGGAGTGGAACCGGCCAGGGAAGATTCCGCAGGGAGGGATGGATCGCCTCCCCCCCAGCAGACCCCAGAGCAGAATGGTAAGTGGGGTTCGTACACCCCTAGAAATGGTAGACCTGTTTTCTGATGCTATTAGGGTTTTTTTTTAATGTGTAACCATACACAAAATGTACAGTTCAAGGAAAAGTACGCAATTCTAAAAGAACTAGAGAATACCATACTCCGTTCATCCCCCCTGCATTTCTTTGACACCAAATACTGGCCATTATAGGATAGAGAATCAGAGATATTCACCAGGCAGCTTTCTAGCTGATGGCTGCTTCCACTGACCACCAACCTAGGGTCAAACTACACTTGATACTTGATGTATCATTAGTTCCCAAGTTAGGAAATGAATGCAGATAGTGGCATCTAGAGGTAGATGCTTCACATCACTGCTCCCAAACTTCACTGTAATTCAGTCTTGCAAGAGCAGAACAATGATCCACGGTGCCAATGGAGCCCCTCCCATCTGCTCCCCAAGCCTCGTAACTGCACAGGTGTGTGTGTGTGTGGGGGGTGATTTTAATTGGGACTGCTACACAGGGGGAGGGGAGGTTTAATCTTTCCCTCCCCAGGCACCAGCCTGATGAAAACTGTCCTCCCCACCAGCCCCCACAGCACAGCTATGAGGCCTAGGAGAAAAGTTCCCTTTGCGTCTACAGATCATTGCTCTGCTCCTGCAATGCTACACTTACAACAGAGTTTGGAAGCAGTAATATGAAGCATTTACCACTAGATGCCGCTATCTGCACCCATTTCCTTAATGCAGGTAAGATTCAAATTACAGCTAAGAAGTTTCCATCATTAGAGAGCTTAGCAGCACATAGGCTTTGTCTGTTGAAATGAACAACAAACCCTAGTAGGGGAATGCCAAAACCTGCTCTGCTCTGGTAAACTTAATCCCCTGTGCCAACACAAAGCATATCTCACATTTAAAGCTAAATAGGGTTAAGAGTAGATTAATTGCCATTTGTGAAAGGTGTGGATTTACCCCGGTTTTTCAAAGCTGCTTTTGTAATAATATATCTAGCAATCCTACTTCCCTTTTAAAACTGTTTTATCAAAAGAAATGCAAAAAGGCTTGAAAGAGCAAAATTAAAGTATGGGAAACTGTGGACTATGGCATTCTAAGAGAAAGAATAGCTACTATGTCCCATGAAGCTGTGAGACTCCAGAATTAGGGGCAACAAATACAAAGGAAAAATACAGGATGTTCCTTAAAAAAAAGAGCAACTGACAAGTTTAGCTTCCATATACTATATTATGGTTCACATTTTGACACAGCAAGCCAAGGCATGAACAGAACGCCCCACAAAGGACCCAGGGAAGGAGGTCTCCAAAGGATCATCTGAAACATAGTTCAGGGACAGGAAGACTCCAAACATAATAGCAAGCAGGAAAATGGACAAGTGGGGCAGGGGATCATCAATGAATGAAAAGGTTCACAGTGCGTTCAAGGCAAGCAAAGACCAATGTCCCCAAAACAGACAGGTTCCAGGAGATGACCACACCTCACAGCCTGTGACCACCAACAACCCTCTCCTGCTTATTTATGTCAAGACACTTTTTCATGCTGCTGTGTTTTACAGCCTTTGCCTTCAGTTTCAGGTCTCACTTCGGTGGTCATTTCTGTTCAAGGGCACACCCACACAGCAAATTTAAAACAGCATCAAACTAGTTTTAATGATTGTGGCTTTCCCCAAAGAGCTTTGAGAATTGGTGCCTGTTCTAGAAATTGTCACACCTAAAGCAAAAAGTCAAAATAATGCTCCCCTCTCCAGCTCTGAACTGGAACTTTCTTTTCTCTTTCTTTCTTTCTCTCTCTCTCTCTCTCTCTCTCTTTCTTTCTTTCTTTCTCTCAACACACAGAGATAGGGATTGGAAGTAGGAAAATGGCTCCCCTCCAGAATCTGCTGCTCTAGGGTGGCCAGGTGTCCTACTTTACAGAGGACCATCCTCTATTTTGGAGAACTAGCAGAGGACAGTCTTCTGTTTGAAGAGGTGTCTAGTCCAAGTCTGGTTTAAAGTCAAAGAACCATACGGAGGGAGAGAAGAGGCTTATAAATTGCCCATATACACAGTAAGCATCTGTCAGCTGACTGAGCAGGCACACAGGTTACCTGGTCAGTCTTCCCCACTATGAGATGTATTGCAATTCTATTTAAATTATAGTAATTGTTTCCAAATTGGAATCTGTACCAATTAATTTGCATATGTAAATGCTATGCAAATGTCCTCTTTTTTTGGTGATACTTAAGTGGCCATCCTATTTCTGATATTTTGGAGGTTCGACAAGTAACATACCACTGCTGCCATATTCTACCCAACAGTGTACCCCTATGCAGGTGTTCACCTGCTCGCATCTAGGGCTAAAGTGTGTAGGGGGACATGGGAACACACGTAAGTTCTGCCCGCAGTGTCCCCGCATCCTCAGTACCCAGTTAGACCTTCACGCATTGAGCATGAAGCTCTGAAGAGGGCTCTGTAAACACGTTCAGCTGAATGTGCTTCCAGAGTTCCCAGTCACCAACCCTGCTTTGTCACGGTTTCCAGTCACAGAACATGCAGCTGAATGTGTTTACAGAGCCCTCTTCAGAGCTTCATGCTCAACCCACAAAGTTCTAACCAGAAGCCAGGCGTGCAGGGATGCTGGGAGCAGGGCTTATGTGCACCCCTACACACTGTAGCACTACATGCAAGCAGACGAACAACTGCATAGTCACTTGAACATTGGGATGTATCTCTTCTTCTAGCTATTTGCGTAAAATATTGCTGATCTACATTCAAGCACTCTAGAATGAGGGATATTTTAATGGGAATGTTTCCTTCTCAGTTCTCTAAACGGTATTTCCCTTAATAAATTGTAGTGTTGAGAGAACTGAGCCACCATGGAAATGGAATCTGAACACTTCTGCATGTTGTCCTTCCCCAAGGATCTAGTTTTTAGTTCTCATATGAAAAATAAAAATAGTGCTTTTAGGGGCATCTGTGTCTAGCAGTTACATCTTTTTTCCCCTTCCATTTTTACTCTAGAGTAGGCATAGAGGGCCAATCCAGATCAGGACCCTAGCATGATGGTTGGGGATCAGGATTAGCCCCTTGCACCTAGAGTAAAAATGAAAAAGGCATTGCTGCTAGACACAGATTTAAAGTAATGTCTGTTTGGCCCTGAAAAGCACAACTCCCTCAACATTGTGCTGGAGTGTTGTTCTTACATCGACTCAGAAGAAAGCATGCTGCCTACTGAATCATCAACTGATTTATCCCACAGTCCCTCAAATCAAAAGCCAGGCCATCTGGATTGCATCGTTGTCACAAACTTTTATTCAGTTCATTCAAGTGGTCATCGCTGCTGCGTACTTGAGGTTCAAAGGTTAATATTATACAAAAGTGTATTAGTAACAGTTCATTAACATTCTTGATGTGCTTAGAGTGTTAACTTCTTCTGTTCCTATAGGCTTTATACAAATGTTTGGGTTGTTAATCATTATTACAGTAGTTTGCAGTAATTTCTTACTTGGATTTCCTGAATCAGCAACTAATTATGATGATAGATGCTGTAGATGATACAGGGTCTTTTAAAAAAATGGCCTAATTATCTAAGTAAAAGTACTCTATACATTTTAAAAAGTAATTAAAGTACCTGCTCTGCATTAATTAGAATATTTGATTTTTTTTTTGTAATTTCCCTCTGTCATTGAAGAAATCTTCTGTTTCATTTTTTTCCTACTGTACATCTCTATTTGCTATTTTACTGATTTTAGTTGGAATACTGTGGGTTTTAGTCTTTTGTGCCTTTGTGAAGCACGCAGGAATGAAAAGTTAAAATTGCTCTTGAATACAAAATAGCACTTCCTAATTACTGTTTAATATTAAGCTTTCAATTCTCATTACTTCTAAGGAGGGGAACTGTGATGCTTGGCATATACTACTAGTGGCTCTGACAACATCAATAACTTCAGCAAAGTCAATAATACTTAGAAAGGGTCTTCCAAAGCATCTGAAGTCAGACGTTTCTTTTATGAAAGTAAAATCAATTGTGCAACTCTTAACCCTGCCTTTTAGCTTTTAAATTAGAAAACACTTGGAGGAGACTGGAAAGATCTGTGTAAGGATCCAATGGGGTTTATTTTTTAAATCTTTAACAGTGAACTATGTGGACATTTATAGAGGGCCCTCATTGGCCTGTCTTGGGAGAGTGCTGAATTTCTCCCATTTTATGGGCCTGTAGTTACAGTGGCCATGTTTCCAGGGGTGCCAAAGGACAGTCCTCTAATTGAAAGGCTGTCCAGTTGAAATCCAGTCTAAAGTTGTTGTTGTTCAGTTGTTAAGTTGTGTCCGACTCTTCATGACCCCATGGACCATAGCATGCCAGGCCTTCCTGTCCTGCGCTCTCTCCCGGAGTGTGCTCAAGTTCATATTCATTGCATCGGTGATGCTATCTAGCCATCTCATCCTCTGCCGTCCCCTTCTCCTTTTGCCTTCAGTCTTTCCCAGCATCAGGGTCTTTTCCAGAGAGTTTTCTCTTCACATTAGGCGGCCAAAATATATGAGCGTCAGCTTCAGCATCTGTCCTTCCAATGAGCAGTCAGGGTTGATTTCCTTTAGGATGGACTGATTTGACCTCCTTGCAGTCCAGGGGACTCGTAAGAGTCTTCTCCAGCACCACAGTTCGAAAGCATCGATTCTTTGGTGCTCAGCCTTCCTTATAGTTCAGCTCTCACAACCATACGTTGCTACTGGGAAAACCATAGCTTTGATTAGACGGACCTTTGTCGGCAAGGTGATGTCTCTGCTTCTTACTATGCTGTCTAGGTTTGCCATAGCTTTCCTCTCCAGGAGTAAGCGTCTTTTAATTTCATGGGTACGGTCACCGTCTGCAGTGATCTTGGAGCCCAACAAAATAAAATCTGTCACTGCTTCCATTTCTTCCCCTCCTATATACCAGGAAGTGACGGGGCCCGATGCCATGATCTTCGTTTTTTTAATGTTGAGTTTCAAACCAGCTTTTGCACTCTCCACATTCACTCTCAACAAGAGTGAACGTCCTCTTCGCTTTCTGCCATTAGGGTGGTATCGTCTGTGTATCTGAGGTTGTTGATAATTCTCCCAGCAATCTTAATTCCAACCTGTGATTCATCCAACCCGGCGTTTCTCATGATGTACTCTGCATATAAGTTAAATAAGCAGGGCGACAATATGCAGGGCAACAATATGCTCCTTTCCCAATTTTGAACCAATTGGTTGTTCCATGTCTGGTTCTTACTGTTGCTTCTTGACCCTCGTACAGGTTTCTCAGGAGACAGGTAAGGTGGTCTGGTACTCCCATCTTTTTTAGAATTTGCCAAAGTTTGTTGTGATCCACACAATCAAAGGCTTTAGCGTAGTCAATGAAGCAGAAATAGATGTTTTTCTGGAATTCACTTGCTTTCTCCATGATCCAGCGAATGTTGGCGATTTGATCTCTAGTTCCTCTGCCTCTTAGAAACCCAGCTTGTACTTCCGGTAGTTCTCGGTTCACATACTGCTGAAGCCTAGCTTGTAGGATTTTGAGCATAACCTTGCTGGCATGTGAAATGAGTAGGGATGGCGGAGAATTCCACCACGGATTTCAGTGAGGCCAAATGCACTGGCATTCGGCCCCCTGAAAACCGTGGCAGAACGGCCTCCCACCCCCCGCCACACGAAGCTTACCTGGGGTGGACGCTCTGGCAGCAGCGGCTCTGGCGGTGGCTCCGGCGGCGGCTGGTCTCTCAGCCGGCTGCTGCGACCGCAAATGGTGGCCATCGTAGTGGCTGCCATTTGCATCCTGCCAGGCTGCCATGATAGGCTACGTATTTACGTAGCCTATCACAGCAAAGAGCAGGGACACAAACGGCAGCCGCTACGCCATTTGCGCCGCTGCTCTTTCCACTTAAATTTTAAGTATTTACGTAGCCTATCACAGTAAAGGCAGCCACACAAATGGCGGCCACTACTTTGCGTGGCTGCCTTAACCGTGGTAAATACTTATGTAGCCTATCACGGAAAGAGCAGTGGCGCAAACTAGTTTGCGCCACTGCTCTTTGCCGTGATAGGCTATGTAATTATTTACGTAGCCTATCACAGCAGCCTGGCAGGATGCAAATGGCGGCCGCTACGATGGCCGCCATTTGCTGCCACAGCAGCCCAGCCGTGGCCAGAACTCTGACTGTGGATGGCCCTGGCCGGTGGCTCCGTGGAGCCGGCCAGGGAGGATTCTGGGGGGAGCGCCCCCCCCACCGCGGATCCCCCATTGCGGAGCCAGGTAAGGGATTCGTACATTCCTAGTAATGAGCACAATTGTATGGTAGTTTGAACACTCTTGGACATTGCCCTTCTTTGGAATTGGAATGTAAACTGACCTTTTCCAGTCTTGTGGCCACTGCTGAGTGTTCCAAATTTGTTGGCATATTGAGTGCAGCACTTGAACAGCATCAGCTTTTAGGATTTTAAATAGCTCAGCTGGAATACTGTCATCTCCGCTAGCTTTGTTGTTACTAATGCTTCCTAAGGCCCACTTGACTTCACTCTCAAGGATGTCCGGCTCAAGTTCAGTGACCGCACTATCATGGCTATCAGGGACATTCAGATCTTCCCTGTGTAGTTCTTCTGTGTATTCTTGCCACCTCTTCTTAATCTCATCTGCTTCTGTTAGGTCCCTGCCTTCTTTGTCTTTTATCATGCCCATCTTTGCACAAAACGTTCCCTTGAGATCTCCGATTTCCTTGAAGAGATCTCTAGTCTTTCCCATTCTATTGGTTTCCTTGATTTCTTTGCATTGTTCATTTAAGAAGGCCTTCTTGTCTCTCCTTGCTATTCTCTGGAACTCTGCATTCAGTTGGATATATCTTCCCCTTTCTCCCTTGCTTTTCGCTTCCCTTCTTTCCTCAGCTACTCGTAAAGCCTCATCAGACAGCCACTTTGCTTTCTTGCATTTCTTTTTCTTTGGGATGGATTTAGTTGCTGCCTCCTGAACAATGTTATGGACCTCCGTCCATAGTTCCTCAGGCACTTTGTCTATCAAGTCTAATCCCTTAAATCTATTCCTCACCTCCGCTATATATTCATAAGGGATATGATTTAGGTCATACCTGAATGGTTTAGTGGTTTTCCCGACGTTCTTCAATTTAAGCTGAAATTTTGCAAGAAGCAGCTCATGATCTGAGCCACAGTCAGCTCCAGGTCTTGTTTTTACTGACTGTATGGAGCTTCTCCATCTTTGGCTGCAAAGTACATAATCAATCTGATTTCGATATTGACCATCTGGTGATGTCCATTTGTAGAGTCGCCTCTTGTGCTGTTGGAAAAGAGTGTTTGCTATGATCAGTGTGTTCTCTTGGCAAAACTCGATTAGCCTTTGTCCTGCTTCATTTTGTACACCAAGGCCATGCTTGCCTGTTATCCCGGTTTAGAGATACAGAACCATAAAAAGGAAAACCAGGAGCCTTGACATAGCACCTGGATGCATTTGGTGATGCAATTCCTCTTTTTTGGCTACGCATCAGTGGCCAGCCAACCTGTACTGGACCTATTGAACAAGGTTTTTGAGATCTTGATCTAGGAGCAGTTGAACTAGACTGGGCACGGGTAGGCCCTAACATGAACCTACCTGTACGTTATGTTCATCATCTAAGGCCCTCCTTCAGGTGTCTCCTCCGAGGGAGACTCAGAAGACGGAAACAAGGGAGAGGGCCTTCTCGGCCATGGCCCCCCAATTATGGAACAATCTCCTCAACAAGGCCCGCCAGGTGTCAACATTGTTATCTTTTTGGCACCAGCTTAAGACCTTCCTTTTCTCTCAGGAATTTGGCAGCATATGATGAGGTTTTAATCAGGTCATGGATTTTTCTTATTGATTGTTTAAAATTGTTTAGATGTGTGTCTATGTGTGTGCTGTCTGTTTATAATTTTTTTTTATACTATGTATAATGTATTTTTTATCGAAATCAGATTGATTATGTCCTTTGCAGCCAAAGATGGAGAAGCTCCATACAGTCAGTAAAAACAAGACCTGGAACTGACTGTGGCTCAGATCATGAGCTGCTTCTTGCAAAATTTCGGCTTAAACTGAAGAATGTCGGGAAAACCACTAAACCGTTCAGGTATGACCTCAGTCATATCCCTTCTGAATATACAGTGGAGGTGAGGAATAGATTTCAGGGATTAGACCTGATAGACAGAGTGCCTGAGGAACTATGGACGGAGGTCCGTAACACTGTTCAGGAGGCAGCAACGAAATCCGTCCCAAAGAAAAAGAAATGCAAGAAAGCCAAGTGGCTGTCTGAGGAGGCTTTACAAGTAGCTGAGGAAAGAAGGGAAACGAAAAGCAAGGGAGAAAGGGGAAGATATACCCAACTGAATGCAGAGTTCCAGAGAATAGCAAGGAGAGACAAGAAGGCCTTCTTAAATGAACAATGCAAAGAAATCGAGGAAAACAACAGAATGGGGAAGACTAGAGATCTCTTCAAGAAAATTGGAGATCTCAAGGGAACGTTTTGTGCAAAGACGGGCATGATAAAGGACAAAGAAGGCAGGGACCTAACAGAAGCAGATGAGATTAAGAAGAGGTGGCAAGAATACACAGAAGAACTATACAGGAAAGATCTGAATGTCCCTGATAGCCATGATAGTGCGGTCACTGAACTTGAGCCGGACATCCTAGAGAGTGAAGTCAAGTGGGCCTTAGGAAGCATTAGTAACAACAAAGCTAGCGGAGATGACAGTATTCCAGCCGAGCTATTTAAAATCCTAAAAGATGATGCTGTTAAAGTGCTGCATTCAATATGCCAACAAATCTGGAACACTCAACAGTGGCCACAAGACTGGAAAAGGTCAGTTTACATTCCAATTCCAAAGAAGGGCAACGCCAAAGAGGGTTCAAACTATCGCACAATTGCGCTCATTTCACATGCCAGCAAGGTGATGCTCAAAATCCTACAAGCTAGGCTTCAGCAGTATGCGAACCGAGAACTACCGGAAGTACAAGCTGGGTTTAGAAGAGGCAGAGGAACTAGAGATCAAATCGCCAACATTCGCTGTATCATGGAGAAAGCAAGAGAATTCCAGAAAAACGTCTATTTCTGCTTCATTGACTACGCTAAAGCCTTTGATTGTGTGGATCACAACAAACTCTGGCAAATTCTTAAAGTGATGGGAGTACCAGACCACCTTACCCGTCTCCTGAGAAACCTGTACGAGGGTCAAGAAGCAACAGTAAGAACCAGACATGGAACAACCGATTGGTTCAAAATTGGGAAAGGAGTACGACAAGGCTGCATATTGTCACCCTGCTTATTTAACTTATATGCAGAGTACATCATGAGAAATGCCGGGTTGGATGAATCACAGGTCGGAATTAAGATTGCCGGGAGAATTATCAACAACCTCCGATATGCAGACGATACCACCCTAATGGCAGAAAGCGAAGAGGATCTCAAGAGCCTCTTGTTGAGGGTGAAAGAGGAGAGTGCAAAAGCTGGTTTGAAACTCAACATTAAAAAAACTAAGATCATGTCATCTGGCCCTATCACTTCCTGGCATATAGAAGGGGAAGAAATGGAAGCAGTGACAGATTTTACTTTCTTGGGCTCCAAGATCACCGCAGACGGTGACTGTAGCCATGAAATTAAAAGACGCTTGCTCCTTGGGAGGAAAGCTATGGCCAACCTAGACAGCATAGTAAGAAGCAGAGACATCACCTTGCCGACAAAGGTCCGTCTAATCAAAGCTATGGTTTTCCCAGTAGTAATGTATGGCTGTGAGAGCTGGACTATAAGGAAGGCTGAGCGCCAAAGAATTGATGCTTTCGAACTGTGGTGCTGGAGAAGTCTTACGAGTCCCCTGGACTGCAAGGAGGTCAAATCAGTCCATCCTAAAGGAAATCAACCCTGAGTGCTCATTGGAAGGACAGATAATGAAGCTGAAGCTCCAATATTTTGGCCACCTAATGCGAAGAGAAAACTCCCTGGAAAAGACCCTGATGCTGGGAAAAACTGAAGGCAAAAGGAGAAGGGGACGGCAGAGGATGAGATGGCTAGATAGCATCACGGATGCAATGAATATGAACTTGAGCACGCTCCGGGAGAGAGCGCAGGACAGGAAGGCCTGGCGTGCTATGGTCCATGGGGTCACGAAGAGTCGGACACGACTGAACGACTGAACAACAACAACAACAAATAATGTATTTTTAATGGTTTTTAGTATTTGAAAATCACCCAGACGGCTTTGGCTATTGGTAATAGAAATGTGATAAAAGAAATGAAATAAAATATGACACACACACACACATACCTTTTCTAGTGGCCAAAGTTCACTAGTGCAGCACATGCTTTGCATGTATAACATGCCAGGTTCCCCATGTGGCCTCACTTGTTAAATGTATCTCCCTGGTCTGGAGAGTCCTCTGCCTGACAGTTTTGAGAGCTGTTGCCAATGGGAGTAGCCAATATTGGACTAAATAGACTAATGATCTGACTCCATATATGGAAGCTCAATATTGTCTGTCCTCTGGCCTTGAGATTCACCACATCTGAAGCATTACCACTAGCGCGGTGTCAACTTTTTCAGTTTATTTATTTTCGACTGTTCATTGGGGTGGAGGGGTGAAAAGAAATTGCACCTGAAAATTGTGGGAAGGGGTGGGAATTTCAGAGACATTTCTCAGGATGCAGGACTTCCATTCTTACCTCACTGTAAGGAGGTGGCTGTGGGGTTTGTGGGCGCATACTCTTTCATCTCCCCCCCACCCCCACCTGTTCTGCCCTCGCAGCATCTCTGGCTCCGTGAACTTCTTGGAAAGCCCCCCTAGAGGACTTAACCAGGACTTCCTCCCTTGGGGCTTTCCAGGCCTGCTGCCTGCTGAGTGCCTGAAAGCTGAGCGAGGCATTTTTGATGTACTGTTGTTGTTAAAAGTCCTTTTAACAAGAAGAACAAAAACACCAACATTCAAGCAGCTGGAGAGGCTGCAAGAGCAGAAATGGATAAAAATGGTGAAAGAAAGAGTACGCTTCTGCCCCCTTCAGCCACCTCCTTACAGTAAAGTCTGAAGCCTGCACCCTGAAAAATTCTGAAATTCTCAAAATCTCCACAAAATCAGCAGAAAAACAACTGCCTCATTCACAGGGAAACAAAGAGGTTGTGAAAGGGCAGGTGGGGTTTTGGCATGCATGGCACTGATTGCCACCGATTGCCCTTTGTTTGTGTTCATTTCATAGAGTTCATAGAATCATGGGGTTGGAAGGGGCCTACAAGACCATCGAGTCCAACCCCCTGCTCAATGCAGGAAGCCTGATTCCCAGGCAGTCTCCAAGTACTAACCAGGGCTGACCCTGCTTAGCTTCTGAGATCAGACGAGATCAGGCTCATCCAGCCCTTTGTCTGACTGTTTTGGTCCTGTCAGGAGCGCCCTAGCAGCCTCTTTCAGTCTACTCTAATGGCCAACTCAAGACACAGACAAAAGGATTCTTTTCAAGGCTTTAATCCTTTTACAACTTAATGACTCTTTCAGATGCTAATCACCAGTGACTAAGCAAGGAACAGCAGAGTAGCCTATGCTCCAGGTTAGGCAGTTGGTCCCCGTTTGAAGGAGAATCACTTGCAGACCCTGAACTTATGGGCTAGGGAGAGTTCCTCCCTCTTTTCCTTGGGTCCTTGGGACGCGACCGTTGCTTGCGTGCCAAATGGGCGCTACGCCTCCTTTCCGCGCCCTCCATCGCTCTTTGCCCCCTGCATCTGCGTCGAGCATCTAGCAAGCCCCCCTCCCGCACTCTCTCACTGCCAGGGTCACTATCTCTCTCAGGAATGCTGGCAGGAGGAATCTCTGCCAGCTGCTGTGCCTGTGAGGGATGAGCGGGCTCCTCTCCCATGAATTGCTGTTCCTCCTCAGAATCAGAACTGCTCTGGGGTTCTATGGGCTCAGTTTCCACCCTGACAGGTCCTAAGCTATCTTGAATTGAATTCCTGTCATGTTATCCATCTTGGGGAGTGCCCAACTACCATAGAGCTCAGATGTACCACCTCTGCTTTGACCAACATACAAAAGGGTGATAAATTGTCCATTTTTCATCACACCCTTCACCAATGTAGGGCTACAATGTCACTCTATGTCAAGGATCTTTTTTGCTGACTAGTTGCACCCTTAACAACACAAACCTATACATGTCTACTGTATAGGTACATGTAAGCACCACTATGTTCAAAGGGGCTTACTCCCAAGTAAGTGGATAAAGGATTGCAGGCTTAGCCTATTAATTTTAATGGTTAAGCACATTAAAAAATTCCTCCTACTGAAATTAATGGGATTTAAAAGTACTTCATTTTGGCTGCATTGTACCTTATATTTGTATTTATCTGCTTTTTAAAATGACGTGAAACTGATTCATTATTTTGAACAAAGATGTGACAATGGAAAGCCATAAATACGTCTTTCTTCCCAGACCTCTGTTGCCATGGTACTTAATTTATTGGTATTATTTCCCAAGTGTTGCCCTTTTCCCACTTTTAACAACAGATAATACATTCTATAATTGCTTCTTAATGGCTTTTAAATGATTTTGTTCGATGCACTTTTATTGTTAAAAAACAGCCCCAAATAATTTTTTACAATATTCCCTTGGAAGACACATTGTAAAAATATTTAGAACCTGGAATAAGAAATGAGTACATCTTCACTTTAGAAGCCTAAACTGTTTTTCAGTTATCAACAGTAAGAGATAAACTTCACCTACCAACTGATGGACCTGTTTATTTTAATGTTTATGTTGCTATTTGGGGCCCAAATAGGGCCCAAGAAGCTAGCAATAAAAAATAATTAAATACAATGAAAATATCAATGTTAATAAAAACAAACAAGTATGAAAATGCCAAAATTAGAAAAAATTCCACATGCCCCTCTTAAACAAACCTGCTTGTGTCCAGAACCATTTGCCTGTGGAAGAACAGGGAAGAAGCAAAAAGGTTCTTACGGCAAGATAATAGATCCTAAAAGCCCCAGTTGGAATATATATTTTTGTTCACAATTTTGCCTAATATACTCATTGTTGCAAGCAATTTTCCCTACTAGAATGCTTAAAAAAAAATATTTCCAATAATATACATATTTGTGTGTGCACTTATCCCCTAATATATACTTTTTAATGCGTTTTTTTAAAAATTACTGGAGAACTGCATCACAAAATTAAGAAAAGTGTGGATATCGGAGTATAATTGGGTTTCAGTCTGCAAATTGGTTTGGGAAGTACAAATTTGGTACTTCCATATTAAAATGCGAACCAAACACATTTCTCCCCATCCCTAAAGGATTGTGCTGCAAACCTGTTTGAGGCCCCCCAAATGGCCACAAATGAACACTTGGGGGGGGGGAATAACAGAAGGGGCTATGGGGAAAACATGGAAATGTAATGGTCTGAGAGTAATGTCATCTGAATTAACTGAATGAACGGAAATGGTCACTTTTGGATTAAACGGTGTAGAAACACCTTTAAAAAGGAGTTGTTGGGCTGTGTGTGTAGGAAGAAACAAGCTTAATAGCTCTGTCTGTCATCCGCACTTAATAGGATCTTGGGATCTTGGGTAATTGAGACCTTGGTAGGGATGAGAATTTAGCTTCAGTTTTGAGATGGATTTCCCAAAATTTACAGATTGCTTCATATTCAGGATGGAAAGAATTTGAGATGAGAAAAAAATCAAATGTGGGATAAACCAAAACTAACTTGTCCATTCATGCTCTTGCCTTTGCGTGCTTCGCTCTTAAAGGTCTGGGTTTGAATCCCTGTGTATTCAGCCATGTTTGTGATGCTGAATTAGGGTTGCCACCTCTTTTTTCTCACAGGCTCCTCATCTTTAACAGCTACATGGCAGGCAGGTACAACATAATTCCCTCCATGCCTGGGAATAACTTTACCTATTTGGATTTGGCTGGTGCAGATGGGTGAGAATTTCATTCCAGTTCATTTTCTATAAGTATTCATCAATATTCGCAAGACTCTTCATACCTGGGACAGAAAGAACTTGAGATGTAAAAAATTCATACGTGGGAGAAAGCGGAACTGACATAATTACCCATCCCTACTGATAAACAGCTGAGGTAAAATAGAAAATGACAAACCTTGTTATTTTTTTTTTTTAAGTATCCTTTCCCTTTTTGCTGTGAGCAACCATGAAAAGAAGTGACACAACATAATTTCATATTTCAACTCATCCTTATGGAGAAAAAAATTATTAATGAATAAAGGAATGGTGAATGTATAAATCTAACATCAGAAATTGTAATATTCAGAAACCACTGAGGGAAACCACTGGCCAGCTGTTTGGCCACTGTGTGAACAGAATGCTGGACTAGATGGACCCTTGGCCTGATCCAGCATGGCTCTTCTTAGGTTCTTAACACTTCAGTTTCCCAAGCTACTCTGCCATTGACCTTAATGTGGCCACTGTGGAGCAAATAAACTTTAAAGGGAAATTAGAGTGAGAGAGACTGCTGAGTTGGAATTCATCAACAAGTTTAATTCTATTCCCAGAGGCCTAAATGGGGATAAAGGATTTTTATTACACTACATATGTTAATTGGCTTGCCTAGTGCAAAGAAGTTTGTGTTATCTGCAACAATTGCACTATCAATGGCCACTGATAATAACCTGATTGTCACTTTCTGCATTTAATTTCCTTCTGACCAAACTGTTTACAATCCCCCCCTCCACTCCCCATCCTACATACCTGAAACTCCATAATACTTCATGCATCTGATGAAGTAGGCTATAATCCATGAAAGGTTATGGCAGCATAAATGTGTTAGTTTTTAAGGTGCCACAAGACTCTATAAAGATTAAATACTGATTGTAGTAGCAGCAACAGCATGATATTTGCCCCTGTTCAGCAGAGCTGAACCCACATTTTGCCCCTATTCACTGCCAGACCAATATTCTAAGAGCAGCCTGTAGTGGTTAACTTTTTCATTATTGTAATGTACACTAATTGTTCTGTGTGCCATTTTCAAAGTTAATGCAAGAGTTGGAGCACATGAAAGTCTTTGCTATTTTTAGGTAGTGAGTTATGTAATTGCTTTGCTTTCCAATATCCCTAAGTGCAATTTGGTAGCAGTTAGCATCCTTGACACTTCACAGTGGCTTACGTGGAGATGAATCACTTATTGATTTGTTAGAGGTTGGATGGGTAAGTGAATCATGTAATAGGAAACCCAAACTCGCTTCTCAAGAAAAGCCTTTTGAAACTCAAGGGGGTTTCAAAATCACAAAAGAACTGAGTGCAGGAAAAGGACAGAGGTGAGAATTTCCTGAGATTCTGCAGGAGTTGATCTTGGAAAGGACACACCTTTTTGTCTTTTAAACTGCAGTCTTCCCTTGGAATGTGACAGAGAAATCAGATTATGCAGGCAGTTAAAAGAAGGGATTTTTTTCCTTGCAAGGGGCTGCTGTAGAGCAAGTCATTCTGCCTCCTCTCTTGCTGAGGTTTGCAGGGTTTTGTAACATGATTTTTAAAAATTGATTTAAAAAGAAAAAGCAACAGTTAAAAAAAAAGAAAAAATGAAGGAAGGCTAAATGAAGATAGGTAACATTTCTGCTCCCTTCAATCGATACTTATATTGTGATTGTATCATAATTATTTCATTGGGATACTCAAGAAATGACAGAAAGGACGAACAGGTACGAATAAATATATCAGAACTTCCTTAATTCTTCTTTTCTCATATCTGACAAGTGAGCTTGTGTATAATCAGAGGGGAGAATCCAATGCTGCCCATCTGCTAACGGAACTCGCTGCTGATTCTGCTCCGGGAGCAGCCAGCCCCACCACTTCTGGTCTGCAAGCGGTCCCTCCTGCTTGTGCTTGCAGAACAACAATTTAGTGCTTCCGGAAGCAAGCCCCCAAACAAGCAGACATTTTTGTTTCTGGAAGGGGGAGGGTCAGCAGATCTCCCTTATGTGAGCTCCGCTGACCTGCCCCCTTCCAAAACAAACATTTCCACTCATATTGGCTTGCCTCTGGAAGCGCTAAATTGCCATTCCGCAAGTGGTAGGGGCTGCTTGCAGATCGGAAGTGGTAGAGCTGGCCATGCGTGCAAGGGCAGGGTTAGATTCTGCACACAATCCCCCACACTTTGTTTATCCAATCTCTGCATGTGGGCAAGGTATGATGCTTCCATTTGTAAGCCCATGTCTTTGGCAGCTAAATGCAGTCTAAAAAACAAATCCTTATGCAGGTACAGTGGGTGATCCTTATCCAGAATGTGTTACAGAATCAACTTGGGATGCAATCCTAGCCTTGCTAGTTTGTCAACAGAGGGGCCTGAGGATTAGGAAGAGGCAGAAGACTCCCATAAGGGCAGAAGACTTGGGGAAGAGCTGTAACTCAGTGGAAGAGCACGTGCTTTGCCTGCAAGAAGGCAGTGGGTTCAATCCCTGGCATTGCCAGGTCAGGTAGAGCTGATGGGAATTGAAGTCCAACAAAATCTGGAAGGGCACATGTTCCCTCACTCGCCTAGAGTAAGCCACACAAAGTAACAGGATGGTGCCCAATTACACACATGGCACACTGTCCCCAATGGTTAATATACATGAAATAACATTTCTGTTTACTTCTAGGCAGCCTAACTGTAATAAGCAGTGCCTCTAGACAATTCGCTGCTGGGAGGAAATGATCATGAGCTTACCTTGTTGAAGCACAACCACATTTGGTATAAAACCCATTTTTGCACGTGCCAATTTTACGTACAGATAAGGAAACAACCGTAAATCTTCCAAACTCACAAACAGGAAGGAGCGTGACTTGCCTCCTCCCTCACACTTTGGTACAGGACAGCCCCCCACCTCCCATCAAGTTCAATTCTGCCAATATGTATGGAGAAATGAAATGCACACACACACAGGATTGTGCTTTCTCCAGGTGAGATTAAACGGTTTATAATTTATGCCAAGGTTTATAAGGGCCGAGACACAGAACCCATGTTCAACGCCCAATCCAATGCTTGGCGCACAGACAGTACTAAGAAAGCATGGTTCTGAACATGCGCAAAGTGCTACTGCCCTCACACGGAGTCAACACAACATGACTTACCGTTCTAGGAGTGAGGAAAGTAATTTTGAGGGGACGACAAAGGTTGTCCGAGAACATGGTTCTCAGGCAACCTTTGAGGCCCCCCCCCTTTCTTTTTTTGGAAACTAAGCCGGGCTTTCTCTCTCCGTCCGCTCTCTACCCCCACTCTCGGGTAGAGAAAAGTTGCCCTCAGCACCACCGCCCCTCCGCTCCCCTTGGACGGTGCTGGCGAGCCCGGGCGCACAACGCCGCGGAGCTTCTGGAGGAAAACAAGAGCACGTTTACCTGCAAGGGACAAGCTCCGCCCTCTGCTGCTCCTCAGCCAATCGCGAGCGACAGCGCGCCGCGGAAGAGCCAGTGGGACGCCGAGATAGCGCAGCCTGTGTAAACAAGCAGCCGGTACTCAGAGCGGTCCCGCCTCCGCCTCCTCCTGTTCAGTTTTTCCATTTTTTTCCCCGTTTTGGGGAGCTGGCCCAGCCCTCGCCGTTAGGGCTGCTGCAGCTGCTCTGGAGCGCTCTTCCAGGTTTTCGGCTCTCTCCTGCTTCTGCTCGCATTGCCCATCTTTTGTCCTGCCTTGATTGCAGCCTCTGGGGCACATGGCATGTCTGATGGCAGCCTTCTCAGTGGGCGCCGCTGTGGTGAGTGGAGGCTCCCTGCCTCTCTCTTTTTTCTTTCTCATCTGTTACTTTACCGTGTGGAAGGGCAGCGTCGAGCAATCCGGGCATGGCCTCTGCTCTGCAGAACTAATCCTAGCAGGGGCAGTGGAGGCTGGTGGCTCCGATGTCGGTGGGGCTGTGAATCCGTTTCAGTCAGAACCAGACAGAACTCTAAAGGAGCTATCCAAGGCGCGGATCCGATTGTGGAGATTGGGTTCGGCACCTCAGATAGCTCTTTTAGAGTCCTGACTGGTTCTGACTGAAACCCAGAGCGGATTTACAGCCCCACCGAAATCGGAGCCACCTGCCTCCCCAGAGAGCAGGATCCTACGTTGCATATATTGGGTCCATTTTGAAGGACCCGAGCGTGGGGAGGGGACAGGCTGAGTCTCTTGGGACCTTGTTTATTGGGCGGATTAAAGATGGAATTAATAAATAATAAATAACGATTGAGAGGTATTTAAAAAGAAAAGAAAAGCAAGGAGCTGGGATTTGGGAAGCTGGGTTCAGAGAGATCGCGCGTGCCTTTGGAGGACCGAACAGCTCCCGTCCCCCCAGCGATAAAACTGTGTAACAGTAGTGTGCCTGGGTTTTTTAAAACTCATCTTGCCCCTCCGGTTTTCTGGAGCTGGTCGCTTGTTCTGTTCTTTTTGTGTTGAAAATAAACAAAACCTGGACCAAGAGAAACCCTAGATATGCAGATCAGACGTTTGCTCGATCACCAGCGCTAAGCAGAGAGGGCTTAAAAGCGAAAGAGATAATATCAAGTCAAAAAACGGCGAGTTAAGTCATTACAGCCAGAGGAGAGGGGGCGGGGGAGAGGGAGAGGGAGCGAGAACCACTTCTAGTCCAAAAGTGATAGAGCCGGCACAAAGCTTGAGTCGGCGGCTGCCCCTTTAATCTGAGCTTTCCTGGGATGGATCAACCCTCACTTTAATTGGTTTTGTGTGTATGTGTGTTTATCAGCCGAGTGGGAGCAAAGAGGAGGCATCTAGGTTTGTTTTGCTTGAATGAATTGATCTGGGGCGATTCAGCACTGAAATTGCTTTGGTAAGGAAATATGTGTTGTCTTTTGCTGCATTGCGAATGGCTTTGATTCCGCCCCCCCCCCCCAATCGATAGGTGACATGGAAATGTTTTCCAGCGTAGTAACGAATGTGTGTCACGACTATTCCCACAGCCTCGGTGACATTTGCTCCCTTCGGGGCTTTGGAACCCTCCGAAGTTGTGTAGGGCTGTAACTGACTGTGGCACGGATGTTGTCATCTTGCAGGTATAGGCTGTTTAGAAACTGCGGCGTTTATTTTGTTTTTTTCCTCATTTACATCATCCTGGATTTGAAGTCAGCTGCACATAGAGGGGTTTGACCGAAAGTTACCTCTGCCTTGTGCTCATAAAAAAAGATGGAGCGAGGGGAGGGGGGAATTAGATGGTTTTCTGAGCATGCTCAGGCTTTCACGACTGCATCCTAGGATTTGAAAACAGAGGTACAGATAACCTTTCCAGTCATTATATAATGGATTTGGTAGGGTAACCTGGCAGAATGAGACAAAATAATAGGTTTTCTTTAAAGTAACTTTTTTGGTTGGAGGATACAGGTTTTTCACAATTTATGTCATACTACTTTGCAGAGGAATGTATTTATTGCTCTTGTATAACACGAAGCAATTAACATTCTCAAAAGTGACATTGTGATGACACACACACACACACCAAAAAAGTAGGGAGGTAGAATCAGCCTTAAAGTGGGGCTAGGTTGCATAAACTAGGCTTTCGAAAGCACATCAACATGCAACATATACATTAAATATACGTTACTTTAAAACAAATATTCATCATTAGAAAATATTAAGTTGGCTCATTGAGAGAGAGAAGTGTATCTGCATTATCTGAGAAAGAGCCATTTCATTTTTCCATCTACCCCAAGTATCCAAAATAACTAACTTCTTGACTTGATTATGACCTTTTGAATTTTACCAGGATAAGATCAACCATTCTTTTGAACAATGCAAGTGAATTCCTTTGTGTGTGTGTGAGAGAGAGAGAGGGGGGTTACAATCAGTAAATAGTCCCTAGACAAAATGAATGCCTGGGTTCATTTTTACAGGATATCCAGTTTCATAATCTGTCATTTAAAAATAGAACTTTCTCAAGTCTGTTCAATATCTTGGTCAACTTACTTTCTTTTATTTTCTTTCTTTCTTTACCACAAAACATCTAAACAAGAGGAAAAAAATCAACATAAAAGATGTCTGCTCTTGAGCTAAGACGGTGTTACATTTTTATAATTAATTATGAGTAGCCCAGTAGCTTAAGAGTGTGTGTGAATTCTTGATACTTTAAAAAGAGGTCTTCTGAAGCTACATAATCTTAAGTATTCAAAAACTGTGGCACCCAATTTTTGAACAGTTCTTCAAGACAATGCCCTTTAAAACAAATACCAACTGCATAGGAGTACTGTTTGATGGATTTCATTGGGTCTGCTAAATTTGATCCTTCTGTTATTCTACAAAGAAATATTGTAAAACTGCAAAATGTTCTGCTTACCTAATCTTATTTAGTGGGTAGAAACATTTATCCAGGTGTTTTTTTTTTAATAAAAGTTTTGCTGCTTTGAGACTTCCACTTGACTTAAATACTTCCAACAAAGGATAACCCACTACCTCCTAAGGCAGTCTGTCCCATAACTGAACAGCTCTCACTGTTAGGAAATATCTCCTAATGTTAAGCCGAAATCTGCTTCTCTGCAATTTCCATCCATTGGTTCTAGTTCTGCATACAGATCATGTGTGCCATGATATGCAGACTATGCTGACCGGGTGCCTGTTCACATTTCCATGTGTTGATAGATAATAGAAGGCTTATAAGACCGTTTAAAAATCAACTATTTTAAAAGGTAACAAATGCAGAATTCAGAACTCAGGAGTTGAAAATCAGTTCAGTTTGCCAAATCCAGTTAACTCATGCCCAGATATAACTAGGTAGGTAGATGTCCAACAAGACGTCAAAATGTCCAAGCAGCTGGCACGTTAATAATGTGATCTGAATGGATTGAAGTCCATCTATACATATAAATAAAAGGGACCGTGGTGGCTTAGTGGTTACGACACTGAACTACAGACCGGAAGGTCGGCAGGACAGCAGTTCGAGACCCGAGTGCCGCGTGACGGAGTGAGCTCCCGTCTTCAGTCCCAGCTCCTGCCAACCTAGCAGCTCGAAAGCAAGAAATTGCAAGTAGATAAATAGGTACCGCTTCAGTGGGAAAGGTAACAGCGCTCCGTGCACCTCGGTGTTCAGTCATGCCGGCCACATGACCACGGAAGCGTCTTCGGACAGCGCTGGCTCTTCGGCTTAGAAATGGAGATGAGCACCACACCCTAGGGTCGGACACGACTGGCTGTTAACACCTTTACCTTTAACATATAAATTAGCATATGAAATTGTTATGCTAATTGAGGTCCACTTTTTTGGTTATGCATTTCCCCAGTTTTGGCAATGCATAAGTGGCCATCCTTCTGACACCTCAGCTTGAAGTGGAGAATCCATGTTCTAATTATGTTCTCCTGCCTCCCTCAGATTCATTGCCTTTCCTTTGTCCAGTCATATCCTGGCAGTACACATACCAATAAAAACTGGTTTGTGTCCAAAAGTGGTTCAAGGATATGACTGGACAAAGGTAATTTGTGGACAAATGCTAATTGATATGTACATGTATAGTATACATATTTAGATATAAATATGTATTTATGGTTATATGTATAGATGGAAATTTAGAAATAATTACACTTTCATTAGAAATACAATACATCTCACCATAGTGGAGAAGACTGACAAGGCAGGCAGAAGGTAGATCTCCAGATGTGTTGGACTTCATCTCCCAGAAGCTCCCGCCAGCCTGGTCAATGGTTAGGAATGCTGGGAGTTGAAGTCCAACACATCTGGAGATCTACTTTCTGTGCACCTCTGGACTAGGTGACTTTTGTGCTTGCTCAGTCTGCTGCCCAGGTGCTAATTGCTGATGGGCCACTTGAAGGCCCCTGTTCTCCCTCCCTGTTTATGGTTCTTTGAATTTAAATCAGACTTGGACTGAGGACAGTCCATCAAATAGAGGACACTTTAAATTAGAGGACTGCCCACTGACAGTTCTCCAAAATAGAGGACTGTCCTCTGTAAAGTAGGACACCAGGCCACACTAGGTGTCAGGGAAGTTGAGGGCAGAACTGGGAGCCTTATGGGCTGGTATGAGGATGATGTTTTGACAGCTGTCATATAAACTACTGTCACCTATGTGTGCTCAGGCCTCAGAACTATCTTCAGGCACAGAATAGGTGTTTGTGCAACATCAGCTGCTTTGATTGGCAGGCATTACAATGCTCCGGGATGGGCCAGGTTAAGGGTGTTTTTTTGGATAGGCCCTTGACCTGTGGATGGCACATAATGATGGTAGCTTTCTTGGGGTGAAGGGATGGCACTCCCTTGGCCTCACAAAACATGGTATAGCTGGATCCAATTTTGCAGGTTGCAGCATAGGAAGAGCAACAGTTTGTAAAATGAAACTGAAATGTAAAATATTTATTAAAAACGTGCTGGCAAGGGTCTACCTATCAGATGCTTACTTTAACAAATAATCAGCATATCGGTCACCACATCAGGCCTTCCTGCTATATGATAATTATTTAAAACCATGTACTTGATATATTTTGCTTCAAAAAACATACAACCCCCCCCCCCCCGATAAGAAATGTTGAACAAATGCAACATGGTGTCACCCTGTTTCACTCTGTGCTAGGCCAGTGGCACAGTTAGGACTGAACTTTGGGGCATATGTATGGGGGCTCATGAGCCACAGCCCAGCCAAAACAGACCATGATCCACCTCCCCTAACTACAACTCCCTGTTCAGGCCGGATTTGATGGAGGGAATGTATGTAGGCCTAAGTTAGTGAGTGTCAAAACATCATGTAGTGAGTTGCTTACAGCACTAGGTGATTGCTGGTTGCCCCTCTTCCTGTTTTGCAACCAGTTTCCTCTCGAGAAAGATAGTTTTATGCAATAACTCACCATAGCCTAATAAAGTACAAACTGGCCAAGGCAAGAAAAAAACTTCATTGGGGGTGAGGTGGGGCAGGGCTGAAAAAAGGGAGGGGGTTAAAGAGCACAAAAAATCAGGGCAGCAGTAATAAACATGATGGGTAGGCCTGGGCCTACCCTGGAAAAGTGGTGGATAGGTTCAGTCTACCCTGAAATTATCCCCTGGGCCAGGACTCATATAAATACTGGAAGCCTAGCTGTTTGCCCTGCCTATTGTACTTTAGGCTCCAGCCCCACAGTTTCAGCCACTGACTTCAGCAGGGCTGGTCCCTAGACATTTTGTTGCCTGAGGCAAAGAATAAGATGGCGCCCCCTCTCATTCCATCTACAAAAGCTGACTGGACTGGGAGATAATCAGTCTTCAGCATCCTCCACTGCTCCTGAAGGCAGCAGCCAACCTAGGAGGTACAGGACAGGCCACAAGGGACACAGGTCTCTCCTCCAACACCTTGTTGCTGCCTCCCAGCATCTGCCACCTGAGGTGAGTGCTTCACTCTTAATAGTAGGGCTGGCCTGGAATGTCAGAAACCCTGATATGAAACACATCTTGTGTCCTGGGCTCTGATCCCAAGCAAGTTTACTTAGAAGTACATTATTTGGGAGTCAATGGGTCTTTCTCCCAAGTATGAGCTTAAGAGTCCAGTGCAAAAAGAGTTAGGATAATGGAAACAGACTCTGCATTATTCTACATGTAAATCACACAATCACAGTGCGATCGAAAATGAAGGAGGTCCCTTTCCTAAGAAAATATCCAGCTTTACTAAGAATTTTTTGAGGATTAAAACAAACAGTTATAAAAATGGTCATTCTATAAATGTTGTTCCTATAGTAGGATCCCTTGGTTCATAAAACAAAACAAGAAAAAGCGAATGAATTCTGCCCAACTATATCACCTTTGATAAAGTACAGATAGAGGCACATTGTGCAAGACATCCATTGAAATATCTATTTATCTTTTGCATCTAGTCTGCTCAGTACACTAAAACTGGACCTTAACAATACACTTTTCTCCTCAGGAGCAGTCCTGACCTTTTCAAGGATATACTTTTCTGGACAGATACTGTATATAATCTGAACAATACATTTATTTATTTTAACCTGTCTACACCAGCTATACTAAGGCATTATAATCATGGGAATTGCTGCTGGCCAATGTAATGGGTGTGTTCACATGTAATGCTTTAGCATTCTGAGAACAAGCTGCAGCATGACTTGGGCTCACACACCGCTGGCTGCCCTCCTCATCTGGCATGGCTACAAAGAGGTGTTCAGAAACTTTTGCTTGTAGGGATGGGGGAGAATTTCTCCCTGAAACTTCGGGGGGCCGAGTGCCAACGTGTTCAGCCCCCCGAAGTAGTTTCGGGGAGAAATTCTCCGCGCACCCCGCACCCCCCCTTGGATGGGACTTACCTTTCCCGAATGTCCCTCCCGGTGGCAGGTCCCGGCGGCGGTTCGTCAGGTCTTCGACAGGGGCAGAGGCTGCAGCCGGTCTTTTGACCGGCTGCCACCGCCGCCATTCCAATAAAAGTAAAAAAAAAACACCACGCCCCCGTGATAGGCTACGTGACGATTAACGTAGCCTATCATGGCTAGATTTGCAAAGTCAGCCGTGATAGGCTACGTAAATTGTCACGTAGCCTATCCCGGGTGACTTTAAAAAAAAAAAAAAAGCGCGTATGGCTAATGGCGGCCCCCATAGGGAGCCGCCATTCACGTTCCTTATTTGGTCGCTGTAGTCTACGTAAAGATTTACGTAGACTACAGCGACCAAATGAGGAACGTGAATGGCAGCTCCCTATGGGGGCCGCCATTTGCGTACGCGCTTTTTTTTTTTAAAGTCACCTGTGATAGGCTACGTGATGATTAACGTAACCTATCATGGCTGACTTTGCAGATCTAGCCGTGATAGGCTACGTGACGCTTAACGTAGCCTATCACGGGGGCGTGTTTTGTTTTGTTTTTTAACTTTTTATTTCGCGGCCGGGCAAGGCGAGGCGCCTCCTCCCCAGCCTGAATTTCAGCCGGGCGAGGCGGGAAGCCTCCCCACCGGCCTGAATTTCGGCCGGGCGAGGCAGGAAGACTCCCCCCCCCGGCCTGAACTTCGGGGGAGCAGCGAAGCTCCTCCCCCCCACCGCGAAGCAAGCTGCGAGACCAGGTAAGTGGCTTTCATGCACCCCTAGTTGTGATGTCTGAACTAAGTATTCTGGAGAAATTCGAGACAGACTAAAATGAGCTCAGGTTTCTAAGAATTCGACCTGTGGAGTCCGCTGCAGAGTGACCCCTCAGGCCACATGGAGTCCGTGGGCTTTCGGATGATTTTTTTTTACTTTCCCAAAATTTATGCATATAAATTCGTAGAAAGATATGTAAATTTCTGCTGAGGAAATGTTAAATGGAATGGGGGACAATACGCTAAATGTTGCATACTAAGGGAAATTATGTAAATACTTATGTAAATACTTACGTAATTATTTCCGTATTTTTCCGCATGACAAAAAAAATATTTGCAACCATCTGTGAGCAGATGACGGAACAAAAGGTGCCTGACAATCCACGAAACACGGAGTGGATTTTACACAGTCCTTACATCCCTAGTCTGAACCTAGAGAAACTGTGATTAGTCTTAACTATAGTTGGTAGAAAAAGCCAACTTCAAACCATAGTTTATGAAGCTGGCTTGTTTTCACTAGCCATAGTTAGGATTAACCATAGTTTAGGATTCACATATAATAAACTGCGGTTAATATAAAACACAAGCTGAAGCTTCCAATCTTCTCCTCACAACAACACCAGGGGAGTAGAGGGAGGGGGAGCGCACAAGCCCAAGGCTCTCTGTGGCTTATCCTCATAAAGCTAAATCATGGATGCACTATGTGTGACCGGGTCATTGTTTCTCCACACAAATGGGGGACAGGAACATTCCAGATGGTTTGTGAAGAAGAAATCTATGTTGTGTGACATAGCCCATAGGGTGCAGCTTTTCTAGGCGCAGAGTGGCTAATGCGATAATCCTGTGATTGCCATAGATTAGCCTTTCCTAACATGACACCCTCCAGATTTTTTGGAATTCAACTCCCATCAGCCCCAGCCAGTATGCCTAGTGGTCAGGAATACTGGGACTTGTAGTCCAAAACATCTGGAGGCACCAGGTTGGGGAAGGCTGCTATAGATTAATACTGGAATACTCCTTCCTGTATTGACAATCATGCTCTCTTCTAATATAGTTATGTTGGCATAATATCAGCAGAACTTCTAGATTTGTTTCCTCTTCTTTTTTCTTCTTTTTGACATTACTGTGAGATAAATGTTTAGTGAATGCATTTTCCTAGGAAAACATTTGTGGAAAATATTATTTTTTGTGTACCCCCACCCACCCTCTATTCTAGAATGCCAGCAATTCTGCATCTGCTATGCCTGAGCCAAAGTCGGTATGTGTTTCAGTGGATGAGGTGGTCTCCAGTGGCACAGATACTCAAGATGTCCATTTGCTTAGCGGCCATTTAAAAAAGCTGGAAAATGCTTTGACAGAAGCCCATCGCTTCTCCTACCTTCCCCGGAGACCAGCTGTGAACACTGAATTTAAAGAACTCTCCTACTCTATCCAGGAAGGACCATGGTGGAGGAAGAAGGGTAAGCCAATAAGACCTTTAGTATGCCTCTCAACCTCAATGAAGAATGGAAGTTAGGTTGTAGCAAAGGCAGGGAATGTGATGTTCTGAGGTTAAAGCAATTGAGCCTTTTCTGTTGTAGGACTTAAACCATAGGTGAAGAACCTCAAGCCCACAGGCCAAATCCAGCACTCCTAGGGGCCCAATCTGGCCCTTTGGCCATGCTTCATGCCCCTTTTCCCCAACCACAAGTTGGTGGTTTCCTGGCTTTTATGTCATTGTTCCCCATTCTGAAAGGTTAAAATGCATCTCCTAAAGCTTAGGTTCTATCAGTCAAAGCTTCAAGCTAAAATATGCAGGTATATTTTGACCTGAAAAATATGCCCCTGAAAACTTCTCTGAAATGGAATTCAGCCCTTGGGCTGAAAGAGGTTCTGCACCCGACTTAAACTTTTGTTTTGCAGAGGCATTGCATTGCGATGGCTGTCTCCTGTTATGGTGCTTTCTGTCTTTGGCCTTGAAGATATATTTTTGAGTAAAGAAATAAATAGCTTGCTGACTATTAAATATAAATGAGTGTTTTTAAGAAGGACTAATGGACAAGTTGTACCCATTCTTCTTGGTTGGCATGATAACTCACCCAGAGTCCACAATTCCTTGCTGAACATTAGGTTCAATTCCTAGAGCAGGTTAAGCCTAGCACAGAGTCCAACTTTGAATGCAAAGCTCACCAGTGAAGAGAACTCTTTATATTAGGTTCTTTCAGTTATCTGTGAAAGTGTGCCTTAAATGGTGGAAACAATAAGATAAAGGAAAATGCTCAGTCCATGACCACTAAGTAAGTTGGGAGTGGTCCTCAGATACCTTAAGGTGGGCTCCACTTCCAAGGAAATGTTCACAGTAGAAAAATGAACTGTGCTTGTTAATGAGCAACTGCAGCTGGGAAACAGGAGCATGACCTCTACAGCAGCGGTCTCCAACCTTTTTGGGACCAGGGACTGGTCTCGTGGAAAACAATTTTTCCACGGACCGGGGGTGGTGGTGGGACCGGGCCGCAGTAGGGGTGTGGGAACCCCCATTACCTTGAGTCTGCACAGGGGGAGGCGATCCGTCCCTCCCCACCTGGAATCCTCGCCGGCCCTGGCCGGCTCCGCTCTGTGGCAAATCCGCAGAGCTGCCGGCTGGCTGCGGCTGCTGGTGGACTTCCAGCCGCTGGGATGCAAATGGCGTGCGTTCCAGCAGCCGGAGGTCCACCAGCGTGGAACGGAGCCGGCCAGGGCCGGCGAGCATTCCGGTGGGGGAGAGGGACGGATCGCCTCTCCCCCCCCCCGTGGACCCAAGGTAAGGGGGGTTTCCACACCCCTACTGCGGCCCGGTTCCTAACAGGCCATGGACCGGTTCCAATCTGCGGCCCAGGGGTTGGGGACCCCTGCTCTACAGGATTCCTACACCTGTAGAAGTTGTGCTCCTGTTCTCTTTTTATGGGAAAAAAATGGACTTCCTGTAGTCTGAGAAAAGGTGGAAAAGCCACAGGATGACAATGATTGGGGACGGTCTTGTGTCAATGCTCCATAAAAAGCGAGTAACTGAAGCATGGCAATTCCATACTAAACCCTTAATGTGGAAACAACTTAAGTCCTAGTTCCACAGTTCTGTGAAATGCTGTTGTAACAGAAATATTTGTGATGTTGTTTAAAAGAATTAATATGCACCTCATAGCATAATGCTCCTTAGACCTAGAGTGAACATATATACCCAAACCACTTTTTCCCAATTAAATCTAGTGAAATCAAAGGAACTGATTTGGAGTAACGTCTTGTGGTTTGTTTGATTGTCTTCAATGTGCTGATTTTATAGAACCCCTAAATGTGCACTACAATCTTGCATCTTCAAACTTAGGATCAAATAGGTTATTTGTGGAATTGCATTCAGAACTTTTGAATGACACGTACTTGTCTCAGATTAGTTTCTCAAGGAATCAGGGAGACATGAATGTCACTGGACTGACATTGTTACTGCTCTGTGCAGTTTGAATTATTGCCCCTCAGCAATCTCTCATTGGTGACAAACTGCTAGGTGAGATGGACCAGAGGTTTGGCCCAGTGTTGTGACATTTATCTTTGGGTGAGCAGCATATGAGAATGCCTGATGTGTTTTTATATTCAGAGGAACGTTCTTGAACAAATTATCATCACTGCCATCATAGAAGCTTTTAGGGTCTGTTTTATGATAGACGTTTTCAGAAGATTTTTCCTTCTTGTGCCTTTGTCTGAAGTGCATGGTATTCATTTCAGCTGAAATGCTAAAATTGGTGGCAAACCTATACTTAGTAGGGCCCAAGAAAAGCGTCAGAGATGAATACAAAAACACATAAATGACCTGTTGCCCAGAAAGACCAGGGAGTCATGAGCCTAAAATCAAAAGAAAAAGAAAATATTATGATTTAGCTGTGGATGTTTGAATGGAGCTATAGCTAGATAATCCGGCTGAGCACATTTATTTTGCCAAGGCGAATGACCCCCTCGAAATGTAAAGTTGTGCATGACAAGGCCTATCTTTGGTGTTTCAGAAATAAAATATACATCGCCTGCTTGTTACTGTAGAGATTGTGTGTGCAGGGTGGGATATACCTGAATTAGGAGTTTCTCCTGAACCTGGCAGACTGTTTCTTGGGGTTTAACAACCTATAGAAATGTTGCATTTAAGTAGAAAGGGGTCTTGTTTGCAGCTGTCACACTTTTCATATTGTATAAATATTATCTAATCATGATGGGTGTTGCATTTCCAAAGATTTGATTGATAAAGTAGACCCATGGTGGCCCCAAGCCCCAAAATACCTTAATCTGGGGAGCCTGCAGTTGATGTGGAAGAGTGGGGTTTACTTGTCTCAGGCAAAAGATTATCCGCACTTGTTTGTGATCAGGCTCGCACACTAGGAAGGCTGCTCAGGGACATGACACTCTTATCAGAGTTTTCCAGAATATATATTTTTCAATACATCCAAAGTTAAAAAAACATGTTTGTGAAAAATATTTTTTCTGTAGAATGAAAACAGCAACAACGTTGTGTTTACCAGCAAGTTAACCAGAAGACCAGACATCCATCAGAAACCTATTTATCAAATCATTGTCTAAGGCTGCAATCGCACACGCACTTAACTGGGAGTAATCCCAATAGAACTCAGTGGGACTTACTTCCAAGGAGACTTGCATAGGATTGTGCTGTAAATCTACCAACGAAGTGGAAATTTGTTTATCTGGGGTTTATAAATAGGGATGAACAGATCAGAGCAGAGTGGACAGAATACATCACATTCAGCCAGGTCACAGGTCGCCCAACCTGTGACCTACAATTCCCATCAGCCCCAGCCAGCATGGCCAATGGTCAAGGATGGTGGGAGTTGTAATCCAAAACATCTGGAGGGCTCCAGGTTGGGGGAGGCTGCACTGGGCCAAGGACATGTCCTCTTTGACTCTCTGTCTCCCTTGGGTGCACTTGACCACAATTTTGCAAGACTGCTACATTGTTTGCAGAACTGGGTATTAAAGAATGGAGATTGTAACTTTAAGGAAGTCTTAGGAAAAGGTTAATCTGGCTCTTGCTGAAACAGTGAAACTTCTCTAAGCCCACAAAGGATTATTATACTCTAATTGTCATTTGCGACTTTTAAAAAGACTTTAAGTTGACTATCAGTGTCAGACGTTACTATAAAAACGTAGCTAGCAGCTATGTCTTTTCTTCTTCTTCATTTTAACTTTAAGCGCATAAAATGTCTGCTTAGGGTCTCAGGCTGTCTTTCTCCAATCCATGCTAAAGGACCCCATTGGAGAGTTATCGGTTGGGGTGCTGATCTGAGATGTTCCCTCCACATAGGATGACGACAAGGATGGAGGACCATTTTCTGTCTGGTCCTAATCTAGAACCTCTAACAATGGACACATCTGGCTCAAGGTCCAAATCTAGGGTGTTTCCCCCACAGAACAATTTTTCTATCTGGTCCCTACTTTAAGATCTACAATATCAGCTTGCGTGCTAGTCATTTGTCAACACTGACAAATGGCAGTTTTGGCAGAAACCGTTCTGGATTAGTAAACATATAAAGTGCAGGGGAACATTCAGTTGAAGTCCCCCCCCCCCCAAGTGATATGTGTCCTCCATGGAAGGAATGGGATTCCCAGCAGCAAATGCTTCCGTAAGAGGAAATTACCCTAGAGAAAAAAATGTAACTCTTGAGGCTAGTGTCACATCTTTTAATGAAGTAATTACATTTCCACATGGGTTAGTCTTGTACTGTATAAGCTGGCATGGCTGTTTGTTACCAGTTGTGTGCCTCATGCTTGTAGACCCATGCCGATACACACCACTTTTGACCTGAACTGCCCATTTTAGATGTGTAATTATTAGCGTTTGCTCTAATGCATGCTGAACAATTCCTTGACTCCCCAACTGCTACTTTGTGGGGAAATAGAAGTAGAAATTCTCTAGTTCGCTAAAAGGCTGTCTCTCTTCTTTTCACACATGGCTAGTTAGCAGGAGCTCAGTATGCTGAAGCGATTGTTCATTGGGTGGATTGAAGTCTGCTTTGCCCAAGGGGTAACGAGAGAGAATACAATAGTTTTTGAGAATTCTCAGAAGCAGATTTATAACAGGCTCATCTTTGTGTCTGTGGATTTTGTGTTGAGCTGGTTTAGCATAGTAGCTAAGGGAATGAGCTATGAACGAAGAAGTCCCTTGTTCGAATCTTGCCTCTGCCATCAACTTCCTAGGTGGCCTTGGGCAAGCCATTCTCTCTCTCAGCCTCAGTTCCCCCATTTGCAATATGGGAGGCGATACCACTGACTTAAAAGGCATCCTTTCCCAACCTGGTGCCCTCCAGATGGTTTGGACCACAACTGCCAGCATTTCTTACCATTGGCTATCCTGACTGGGGCTGATGGGAGTTGAAGTCCAAAATATCTGGAGGGCACCAGGCTGGGGAAGGCTGTTCTAAGAATTACAACTAGATAATGCACGTGAAGCACTTTGAACATGGGAATGTATGATACCAGCCTTGCCCAACCTAGTGCCCTCCAGATGTGTTGGTCTGCGGAATGCTGGGAATTGTAGTCGAACACACCTGGAGGGCACCAGGTTAGGGAAGGCTGTATGATACAGTCCTACAGCATTATTCTTTTTCTTTTGGTCATTTAAACAAGGACATTTTCAAAACAAGCAATACATTATGTTATTCTTTTGGTGTGGAGAAAGTGGACAGGGAGACATTTTTCTCCCTTTCTCATAATACTTCATCCCATGGAGCTGATTTGTTCTCATTTATCTACCACCATGCTTGTTTCAACTCAGGTCTGCATCAGATTGAGAGCCTTTTTTTTCTTGCAAGGAAATGTATACATATTTCAATGTGCATTTTTCTAAATGTACACATTTATACATATGCATTTCTTAAATGTACACATTTTTTCCAATGAGAAAAGCAGTTTTGTGCACATTTTTCAAATGTATGCATTCTTTGTGTACACATTTCAAACATACACATTTTTTTGTCGTCATCCACCCCCACCCCCCCCCGCCGAAATTTATTGCAAGCTTCAGAAATGTACAGATTTCATTAGCAAGATGCATTCTGTTCTGCATTCCATCTTGGGAGAAGCAAATTGGGTATTCTTGCATAAAAATGTGAACCCAATGAATTTCTCACCCAACCCTAGCGACAGGTGTCGGAGCAAATACTAAAACTTCATTTCCGTCAACACCAAGAATTGCTGCCGTCAAAGAGTGAATATAGACAACTTTTTACTGTCAAGAAATAACATAATATTACCACTCAGTAAATAATCAACCTTATTCATTCACCCCAAACCTTAAGGCATGTCCTACCAGGGCATTCTTTTGTTCACACTCCATTGAAATGAAGGGGTGCTGCAAAAGAGAACTACTGTACTTTTGTGCAACTTCCGTTCATCTTAATGGGCTTGTGCTGGAGAACTTCCTGACTGATCATGCCCATAATCTTTACATTTTCTTTGTCTCTCATTCTCATGTAACAAGTGTAATAATTGCACACTCTTCTTTCTAACAGAGAAAAAGTATGTCTCCACTAACTTCAGCTTGGATATTATCTTGGGTTCCTGTAAGCAAAGGATTACAATAACACCCACCTTACAAGACAATATGTATTGCTGCCTTATCAGTAGCTAACATGCCAAGTAATAACCATGCCTCCCATCTTGAAGAGTGTGTGTTAACAAAAGCAAATGTGCATCACTTTAGCTACATTTATACCAAACACAGAATCAAAGTAAGATAACTGATCAGAGATAAGAGATTTCTGCTACCTCCCCATTCCAAAGAATGAGCAGAGGGGCCTGTGTCAGGAGGAGAAACGCGTTGGCCAGGTGGGAATCTCCTCTCACCCATATCAAAAAGGATCTGATTTAGCATGCTTATATTTAGTGAATAAAACCTAAACCATATGCCACATTAATTTGACACGCTGTATAAATATCTGTTTTTCTCCATTAGTTGAAAGTATTTGAACTGAATATTTGATATTTTTGGGCAGGGGATCAACACACACTTTAAATGCTCAATTCAAAGCTTTGCTTGGAAATTATTTTTATTTAAATGCATGAAGGCACTGAAAATTGTTAACATGCTAATTTTGGCGTGCCATAACAGAGATATAGATATTTCCTAGTCAAGTGAAAAAAAATTAATCACAACAAACTTAATGCTCAGTTTAAATAGTATTGTATCCATTATGTTACTTTTTAATTTCATTAAACACTGGGTTGTAGCCAATGTTAGTCCTACTTAGAGGAGACCTATTGAAATGATTGGGAGTTAAGTCAGACTAACACTGGATATAACCCAATGGATACAACCCAGTACATTTTTAGAAATGGAAATTTTTCCATGGAAAAATAACAGCGGAAGGTTTTCCACTCCACATTATCACTTAGTAATTGGACATCTGTATTCACCCTCAATTTGTTGTATATAAAGATGTATATAAATCAGGCACCTGCCTGGAGGACTCCTATGTCTGATTTGAGATGAGAAGTAAAAAGTGGTGCAGAAGCACATTAGTTGCCAAAGAAGACTCAATCAAATAGGTGGAAAATGCCATTAAAGAATTTATCATAAGCAAGTCGATAGGGTCAGAGGGCCAAATTTTTTCCTGATGGAACTCGATTTGAAAAGGAAAGTCTGCAACTGAATCTTTGCATTCATTATTAATAAAATGACTGGTACCATAGATCCATCCATTTGGCAGACCATTTCCATCAGCGATTCCATTTTCAATAGGATGTTTGCTTTCAGGGTAAGTGGTCAAAGTTTAAAGTGCAATACAGAGATAGGGCGAATTGTGAGTCTTAGGAATTATAAGCATCCAATCCTGATTACTGTTTTTGTGTATGATTGAAAATGAGTTTCATACACTGAATTCAATCACTCTGAGCATATCACAGAACAATAATATAGGTTGGCTGGCTAGGAAATGCTGGGACTTGAAGGACTTTTAGGTCTAAACATGCACAGGATTGCGTTTGGGGAGAGCAATCCTATGGCCCCTATACAGCGTTTGGGGGGGCCATAGGATAGTTTGGATTCCTCGATTCGAGACTGGAGACAGTGCTCTGACTTCAGACTTAAGAGTCCGAGCTCCCTGCCTCCTCCCCCTCACAGCCATCGCAGAGAGAACCATTCTGGCTGCTTCTCTGAGATCACAAAGGTGACCTTGGAGAGGTGATAAAGGGGGCAGTTCTGTGGGTGGGGAGGGGAGGGGAGGGGACTGGGGAGACTGGCTTATGAGGAATCCTCCACCCACCCCAGCCTCCTTCCCTCCCGCTCCACAGAGCCCCAGTTAGACGGACGAAACCAGGCATCCTAATAGGATTGCGCCCTCAGTTACTTAATCTATACTCTGCATGTTCACCACTGCAGTATTCCCAGGGGATGTGAATGTCTGCCTGTCAGTTGTGGGGTAACAAGCATAGCTGAAGACTGTAGGAAGCTGAAGATGAGGTCAGTGAGCCCTCAGTGTGCTTAAGCATACCTTCTTCCACTCACTGCCACTCTGCCTATGGAAGGTCAGGGTTGAAAGGTATATTATACATGGAAATAGTGTTATAAACTAAAGTTTTTTAGTTACTAAAGGATAAAAAATTATCCAGGGCTATTTGGCACATTACTTGGCAGCAGAACAATTCTGGGTTTTTTGATGGGTGTACCAGTTTTGCACATCTGTTTCTAAATGCATGTGTGTGTTTTTTACTCATTCATACATTATGGGTTGAATCAAGATTTACGTTGGATCAACTGCACTGACCAAATTGGACTTCCTCACTTCCTCCTTTCCACAGCAGCCTCTCCAACCCCCTGTAAAAACAGAGAGTCAAGAGACCCTGCTGAATGGGGTGAGCTGTGGTATTTGGAGGAGGGAAGATCCCCAAAAATCAGGCGTAGAGACCTTCCACAAGTGGATCCCTTCCTCTCACAGAAGGCAGATCTTGAAAGCATCCCTATATTCTTGGGCCAAGAATGTGACTTTAACATCTTAGGCTGCAATCCTATACCTGGGAGTAAGCCCTATTGGATCCAATGGGATTAGGCCTGAGAAGACATGCCTAGGATTGCACTATTAGAACTTCACCTAAAAACCGTTTTACTTGATGGTTTATAGAATGCTTCAGTCATAATCCATTGGAATGTTTCCTCCGCAGGCCCCATTGAAATGGGAATTAGTAGGACTCTTATATACATCCCATTATTTCTAAAAATGTTCATTGGGGATTGCACCCATGAACATTAACTGTTTTGCCCCTTCATTGTACAGCAGTGTCTGAAAAGATGGTTCTGAAGCATTCTTCTCACAGTGTTGGGGTTATTAGTAAGGACAGGTATTTTTTTACTCAGGTTACATTTTTAAAACAACAGCAACAACAACAACAACAACAACAGAGGACTAGTTTAATCACCACTTGTTTTGTATCTGTTGTGAAAGCGCACACATTCTGGTTGGCTGTCTAACTCTTAAACTTCTCAAAAAACAAAGTTTGGGATGAATTTCACCTGGTAATAGGCTCCTGCTTTTTAGCTAAAGTATCTTAAACCTGAAAATGGTGTTTAAAAACTGGCGGGGGGGGGGGGAGCGGATTTCACAATAGGTTACACTCATTGTTGTCAAAATGACAAAACCTGGTTTAAATGTACTGTGTTTCTCTGTTTTTTAAAAAACATGTACATGTTTTTGAGGTACTGTTACAAATTCATTCTGACACATTCATTTAAACAAGCAGATATTTTGTTCTGTATTGGTTACTGCAAGATTCTATATCCTGAGCCTTTTAAAGATGCAAATGATCAAAAATAGGATTTGGTCTATATTATTTGCTAATCCTAGTCAGAAGAGTCAAGAAAAGCCTGTCCTTATCATAGCAGGTACACTGCGGCATGAAGCAGCACTCTCTCATTCACACTCGGTTACTGTCGGTCAATGCACTATAGTAACCTCAGACTGTGATGCTCAAGCAGTGACGAAGCAGCTGCTGATTGGCTGCACTATGTTGCTAAGATGAGAAAGGAAAAGAATGTAGAATACTAAGGACCAAACACATTGCTTGGGGATGCATCGTTCTATTCTGTAAAGCATTTGGATTTCATAGTTTGCACTCACATTAGAGCTTGCATTTTCTAATACAGCAACAAATGTATTTCCATCCTGGTTAACAAAACCATTAACCACATTTAAAAAGGGAAATAGCTAGGTAGTCTGAACTAACAGCAGGAAGTATAAACTTCATCACTGAAACACATTTTAAAAGCAATTCTTTCTGAATTGTACTTGATTGCTTTAAGTTTCCCCCGTTATTATTCCAGCTACAACGATATAGACCCACCTAATCTAAAGATTTTTTTTTCTTTGCTAAAAGGGCTATACAGTATTTTAGCATCTGACCTGTATAAACAGGAGCCAGTGACTTAATTAGAGTATGATGTTAGTGAAGCAAATGTTGTAGCAACCCTTCATTCCCCTTTTTTCACCTTAAAAACAAATAAATGAACAAAAAAAACCCACCAAAGCTTTGCTCTTTTAAAAAATGACCTCTTTGTGAATAGCATGCCATTATAATGCCTAGATAATCTAACAGTAAAGTAATATGGTGGACCTTGGATAGCTCCTTTAGAGTTCTGTCTGGTTCTGACCGAAACCCGGAGCGGATTTACCACCCCACTGATGTTGGAGCCACCAGCCTCAACTGCATCGGACCAGCTGACAACTGACCCTATGTGCACCATGAAACACTCTTTGGTGTGCATAGAGGGGAGGTGGAATGGGGTGCCCGGCTGGGCAACATTTTTACAGACTCAGTGCTTTCCTTCCCCTCTTCCTTGGTCTGTACTGGAACACACAACTGTGCAGTCTGACTTTCCCTTCAGCCATGGCCCCCTTTAAACACAACTGTGCAGTCTGACTTCCCCATTTCCCATGGCCCCCTTTTCATTCTTTTTCTAATAATTTATGTACGTTTGCAAACCTTGGAGTTTCCCCATGTCTGCTGACACCTCCCTGTTGTGTAAGGGTGGTGCATAACCATCAGCACATGAAGCCTGAACACTGGAAACAGAGGGAATGATAATAGTCCACTAAACCAGGGTGTTGCATAACCATCAGCACATGAAGCCTGAACACTGGAAATAGAGGGAATGATAATAGTCCACTCAACCACATTTAGATCAAAAATACATAGTAGACAGTTCACAAGGAACTTTAAAAAGCATGTCTCAATAAGCAGGTGCTATTTTTCAGAAGTGAAGGGCTGTGAATTCCTTCCTTAAAGAACATATTTACATTTGAAGAATTTCCCTCTCTGTGCGTCTCCCTGAAATGATGACATCAGAATCTAAGCTGGCAGGCTGTTGTTTTATAAACTAGATTCAAAGCATAAACAGCGTGGAAACAAACACCTACATTACAGGCATTAAGACATTTCCTGCCAATTACCTGTGGGTGAAATACATTTTGTCATACAGCTCACAGAGACCATTACCACTTAATAATGTATTAAACTGGAGATTTGACCTCATTAATTACATACTTGCAAGAACCAAAACAGGGCCGCGGTGGCTTAGTGGTTAAGATGCTGAACTGCAGACTGGAAGGTCAGCAGGACAGCAGTTCGAGACCCAAGTGCCTCATGACGGAGTGAGCTCCCGTCTTCAGTCCCAGCTCCTGCCAACCTAGCAGTTCGAAAGCAAGAAATTGCAAGTAGATAAATAGGTACGGCTTCGGCGGGAAAGGTAACAGCGTTCCGTGAACCTCGGTGTTCAGTCATGCCGGCCACATGACCACGGAAGCGTCTTCGGACAGCGCTGGCTCTTCGGCTTAGAAACGGGGATGAGCACCACACCCTAGAGTCGGACATGACTGGTTGGGGACACCTTTTACCTTTAAGAACCAAAACAGTACTATCTGCTATCCTAGAAAATTATAAACCATTTCCATTCCCCCCGCCCCAGCTCATGTGCATTTTTGTCTTCCCTTCTTTATGTGAATATAACTTGTGAATGTTCATAACTGCCTCATCCCATAATTTGACTAGCCATTCTTTTATTTCAGGAATGTTTGTTTTCAGTATTTCAAAGCCTTTCAGAAGTTATGAATAACTAAAACCAAGGCAATAAAATTGCTGCCATTTTTACCATGGTAGAAGAGCTTCTAATGGATGAAGATAGCAATTGCTATGTAAACAAGAGGAAGAAAGTAGCATTTTGACTCCTTTTGAAGCATTTGTCTTTCTGCCGGATATCTGAGAAAGTGATTGAGAAAAGTTGAAGAGTGAGAATATTACACAATTGAAAATAATAATTTGGAACGCTTACTGTGGCTTGTCATTATCTGAGTGTCTTTACATAACTGAATCTTTGTTTGCATGGGCATCTGCTCCTAGGGGCAAGGGGGTGCAACTGCGCGCATGCGCGCGCACACACACACACACACACACACACACAGATTCCAGTCATGATGTCTTTCTGAGAGCAGCAACAGGGCTGCTGCACCTTCCCGGTTTGACTCTTACTTTCAGTTTCTATCCACATGGGCAAGGCTCAGGACAGGACAGTTGGTGTTTTAGAGAAATGCAGATGGGGCTGTGACATTGATTGTAGCAACAGTGCAATTCATTAAGGTTTAAAATGGGTTGTTGTGATAATGCACGTGCGCATGCACACACACACACGAATGCCAGTTTTAGCTCTCTCAGGAGGCCGAAGTGGAAACTCTTTCCATCACTCTCTTAGTGTTGGCCTTGGAGCTGACAGTGTGTGCCATACAATTCCACAGAAGTTAGTGTTTTCTCATGTATTGTAGATATAAAGAAACCTCTTGTGAAGGTACCTGAATCTATTGTATGTTGTCTGTAGACCAGAAGGGCCATTACAGGGGTGAGGGGAGTCATGGAAAGAACTGAGGTTTCAGCTGTGGGTGAAAAGACGTCTGGACACCAGTTCTACCCAATGAGAAACAACAGAGGGGCAGACCTGGGGTATTTCTACATTAAGCAAAACCCCCACAAAAACCTTTCCAGAGCTTCCTGCTTTCAGTTTCTTTGTGGGATTAGGAAGGGCTTCTTTACATGGCAGCCACATGGTTTGAACTGAGGGAGTGCCTCCCTCCCTCCCTGGCATGCATGCAAAGGAGGGCAGGGGGAGTCTTGTTTTCGTAGCTTAACTTCTGCTGTACTGTTTTCTCGCAGCCCCCAGGAAACCTCTGACTTACTTCTGAGTAGATATAAAGTGTAAGATTGTGCTGTAAGTCTGCAACCCTTGGCACACTTATATGGGAGTAAGCCGCATTGAACTCAATGGGACTTACTTCTGAGTAGACATAAGATCGCCCTGTAAGTCTGCAACCCTCGGCACACTTACTTGGGGGTAAGCCCCATTGAACTTAATAGGGTGCCCTGAAACAACAGAGGACGTTGCTTGGGGTGCGGGATCAGATGTGTTTCCCTTTGTTGCAGGGAGGCATTTTACCCTCTTCCTTCTCCAACTGAGAAATGCAGAGGCAGGAGAAGCAATCAGTAGGCGATTCTTGCCCTTGCTCCTGTCAAATCTCATCCTGACCATGCCCCCAGCAACTGAAAACAAACACCAACAGCAGACAGACACAGCAGTTTCTTCCACTATTGGAGAATTTCATAGGAAGGTCATGGCGTGCCTGTTCCATGGGCTGGAAAAAATACCACATTTTTTGCGTTTAGGGAAAACATGAGTTAGGCTGGAGGAAATGACGGGAGACATCCTGGAGGGTAACGGCGTCATGTAAAGAGCCCGCAAAAGTCCGAGAGAGAGCCATCTCAATAGCAGGATAAATGTTCCATGTGGTGAACCTCCGGTTTACAAATTTCTCAAGAGGCTCAGTCTACCTATCTTGGTAGACCTGGTGCCCAGGCCTTATTGCTGCTTAGTCACCAGATCTACCAAAAATGGTAGACCTGTTTTCTGATGCTATTAGGGCTTTTTTAAAATATGTAACCATACACAAAATGTACAGTTCAAGGAAAAGTATGCAATTCTAAAAGAACTTTGCTGTAGCTCAACATTCAAGCCGTGTGAAAGTTGCATTGTTAGCTGATGTGAAAATGGCTGATAACAATGCGACAAGTAAAGTGAGTAGTCCGGGCTCCTCTAGAACCCTAAAACCTGATCAAGCAGACTCCACTGCTAAAGACACTCCCCAGAGACTCCACTGCTACCCTCTAGAGCTGCCTTCACCAACCTGGTGCCCTTCCGATGTTTTGGACTTCAATTCCAATCAGCCAGCATGGCCAATGGTCTGGAATTCTGGGGTTGCAGTCCAAAACATCTGGAGGAAGCCAGGTTAGGGAAGACTGCTGTAAAGAATGTTCACTAATGTTTCCAAGTTAAAGGAAATCATTCTAGGATGAGGCATATGAAGTTGTCAATGTTATGATAAGGCAGGTGAGGTCATAAAATATATGTTGTTATATTTTTAAGACAGCTGTACTCTGTCTGTGCATCTCTTGTTTTTCAATCTCTCACTCCAAATAAAGTTTTGTTGGAGTTTGTGATGCTTCTTGAGTATAACACTCTTCTGCTAGTGCTGTTTAATTCCTAGGATCTTCTACTACTCTGTGTAGGCTTCTAAAAGTCATGGAATGTGACACTAAGCAACTAAGAGCACACGTAAGGAAAGTGCACAGATGTGTTGTCGCAGTGCGTGCTGTGCGCATGAATTACAACTACAAACTACTGTGAAGCTTTGCCCCACCCCCCAAATTCCAGCGGATGCCTATGCATACACGAGTCCTATTGAAAAGTATCTGCAGCTTAGAACAGCCTTCCCCAGCCTCGTGTACCCTAGTGTAGTATGTTGAACTACAACTCCCATCATGCCCAGTATTAACACATGACATGAAAAAGTAGATATATTTCCACTTCTGATGAAATATAAAACATTGGGCCAGCATGGTTTTATTTATTTAACATTACATCAAGGCTTCGTGTAATGGTGGAACAATGGCTGTGATCCTTTTAACTTTCCAGCCCTTTGGTATAGGATTAGTGGGACCCCAGAAGGTATAGTCTCCATCCACTGCTATTGCCATTGCTCAAAGTTGTTTTTAGATATATGTTGTCTCTGTGTATACTGTCTGTTTGTATGTTCTTATGTAAATGATTTTTAAAGTTTGTAAACTTCCCAGAGAGCTTTGGCTATGAGGCGGTATAAAAATCTAATTAATAATAGTAATAATAATACAGCATTTGTTTCCCAAAGAAATAGCACTGACTAGAGCAGGAAACATGGCACCCTGTTAGGCATCTGCCACCTGAATCAGCTGAAACAACTGAAACAAAAAATAATGTTCTAGCACTTTAAGAGCGAACATATTTATGAACACTTATACCATTTGTTAGTCTTTATAAGGTTCTTCTTTGGTTTAGATCAGGGGTAGGCGACCTGCTGCCCTCCAGATGTTTTGGACTACAGCTCTCATAACCCCCAACCATTGCCCATGTTTGGGCTGTAGCCCAAAACATCTGGAGGGTACTAGGTTGTCTACCTCAGGTTTAGTTGATTTAGGTGGGTCCTCTTACTGCAACAGACAAACATTACTAAGGCCAGTTTGCCTAAGAATCAATAATCTAGTTAGGAGCCATATCGGATACAGGTCCTGGTACTTATTCTTACATTATTGATCATGTGTACTTTTGCATGTGCGCACGCACACATATACACACAAGGATGTACACAGAGTCTTTGACACCGCTTGTACTCTGGCATCTATACAGAATCTTTTCCACTATGTAGCAAAAGCCTCACCTACCTTTTTAAATCCTCACCTACAGGCCATCCTCTTATTTGTCAAGGAGGAAGTCCAGACAAACAATTGATAAACTTTGGGCTTCAGTGCCCCACTCAGACCCCAACTGGGCTGGAAAAACAGTGATTTGGATCCAGACTTAGACTTAAGTAGACCCATTTACATCAATGGGATTTAATTCCATCATTACCAGTTTAAGTCCGGTTATTTCAATGGGTCTACTGTAGGTATGATTAAATCTGGATGGACCCCTGTGTCTTATGGGAAAATCTGGAAGCAGCATTTTCCTTTTCGTTTTATCGCTGATACTATTCTAAAGAACCAACAGAGTTGTATTTTAAAAAAAATAATTCCTGCCCTACTTCTCAAAGGAAAATTCATTCGTGTTTTCCAACTGTGAACAAGTATAAATACACCACATCGATATCATTTAGTGCAATTAATTGCAAGGTCCATCATGTAAAGTAGGAAGCTGTTTTACAAATGAGAATCAAGTAAAATAATCTACCGGGACAGTTTAAGAGGCCAGGCTGATTTGGAGATAAGCCAGAAATGAGTCTTCTCTCAGATTTAACCTAAGCTAACCTGACCTGGATAGAGACCTACCTAGAGAAGTAGAATTTCAGCAGTATACTTGGGACTGTGTGGAAAATTTGTCAATGTTGTGAAATAGATATTTGCAGAGATTTCTATTTTCTAATCTATTGTCTCACTTAAAAAAAATACACAACTTTGCTTGTGTATTTTAGCTGAAGTCTTGAAGAATATTAGTTTCCTAAAAATTGTTAAATTCTTTTTTGCCATTTGATTATCCTGTGTAATAACTTGAAATGAATGGAGGACGGAGAGCGTAAAGAGGGACTGAATGTCCTCTCTGGAAAGGATGAACATTTATTTTCTGTGTTACCATTTCTCTTGAACAAGGTATTTATTATAATTTGACTTGCCAGACTCTTCAGAAGTGGCAATACAAGTATAGACAAAAAAAGAATAAATTCAATATGGAGATGCCAGCCATTCACAATATAATGAGGGTTTTTGTGTAGTGATGTGATTTGTTTCCAACAATTTGTGATTTGTTTCCAATGGGAAACTGCATACTTTGGAGGAATGTTTTGCTTATACCTGTTTGGATTTTTTTTAGAGGATATTGATAGTTCTTAACAAAAAATTGCTGGAATGCATGGTTTGTGAAATCAGAAATAAAATGACATAGAGATTATGCTGTCACATCTATTAAATCATATAACGACTTGGAAAGAATAGCAGTATGGTGGCGGTCTGGTCCACAGCTGTCAAACTATGGAGGTAGAACAGTTGTGGAGAACCTCCAGCCTGCAGGTTGAACCTCCAGCCTGCAGGTTGTATCTTTCCTACCACCTCTTCTGTGAGGCCACACCCCTTTCCTCAGCCATGGCACACCTATCCAACCAGCCCTATTCCACCTCTCCTGGTATGCCTTGCCTTGACTCCTTGTGTGTAAAACATGCCTCTTTAACTTGAGTGATGTTACAGCTGAGTACTCCGGGGATCCATGCAACAACAAAATGCTCCAGTATGCTTGTTTTTAAATCTTGTTCTGGGGTGTTTGTGCCCTTGTGGTTCTTCATTCTTCTCTGAAGCGCTTTGTTCTTTTCTATAGCTCCTCCCCCTTCCCTGCGGCTGAGTTGAACAGCCTGCTCTGTCCTGTTTGGTCATGACTAAACTTTTTCTGGTGAGTTCATCCTGGATTTTTAGGTGTTTTCAGGGGAGGGGACAGGAGAAGTGCATTTTTGGCTGGCCTGCAAGGATGGGGGAACCAAATGAGTGAAAGTGAATCAATGATCTACGCCCCCACTTTTTTTTTCCTTTCTGGATATTGTGTGTGGGTGGGATGCAGGGGGCGGAGGTGAAAAGTGAAAGTGTATATGTGTTTTGCTTCTGGTTTGAATTTTGGGATGCAATCATGGGGCTGATTTTTGTTGTTGTTGGCTGGCTTTTGTCTGGAAGGGTGGAGGCGGCTGTAGAGAAGCTGAATTTGAATCTGGGCAGCTGGATATTTGTGCATATTTGTTTTGCACCTTTTCTTTTCAACTAAATGGAGCCATTTGTTTCCTTCAGCATTTACCTTTTTAGTGCTTAAAACAGAATAATGTGAATAAGTACACGGAAAAAATAGTAAGATTCATAGGTATGCAGATTATTGTATAGACGGCATAAATGGAGCATGGTTATTCTGTATGAGCATTGACTAAATTATTTACCCTTTTACTGTAGGATGAAAATGTATTAAATTGCCAGATTCAGTGCTGTCTGCACATTATTTTATTAGCTATAATTAATCCAAAATACTGAATGTAGGTCAACTAGGCTTCTTTGAAACAGAAGGAAGTTCAGTACTATTATGGTTGCTCACTTCTCAAAGTCTGAACTATAGGAACAGTAAGAATCAGCCTCCTGAAACCCACTTAATGCAATTCTTTTTCATTCTGCCAGCAGTGATGCACTCGGGTTACTATTTAATGCTTCTACACATTTCAGAAGAAATTATGATGGCTAATTAAAGTTGTTCAGGAATATTTTAATAGGTCCTGTGTTCAGTGTGTTGTCAGTGAAAATATTTTTCATTTCTGAGACATCATTAATGCAAATGATGCAGAAGAAAGCTAAAACACAGTTGTAACGTTCTAGACATAAACTCAAGAGCTGGAAAAGATCCATAACTTGTTTCCACATTCGTTGCAGGAGTTATTTTTAGTACTCAGGAGCACAGATGCTACCGATGCAGTAATTTCTGGAAAATTGTGAAAACCTACCTGTTCCCCCATACTTTTAGAAATATTTAGTAGTATCAGTTGTTTTAAAGGAAATTGGTGGGTTTTTTAAGGTTATGTCTGTTTTGTTGCATGTTTATCCTTTGTACATTGTTCTAAACATTTGGCTAAGTAGGCCTTGTAATTTTTTTTTAAAAAGGACTTTTACATAGCAATCTTATGGTCTCTCAACAGCATCCCTGGGGCCAGAGCATTGTTTCTAGAGAACCCCCTCAGAGGACTTAGTCAGAGCTCTGACCTCGGAGGGCTTTTTCTGAAGTCTGAGCCCCCCTCTTGGCTCCTCCCAGCCACTGTGGGGGTTTCCATGGTGACCATCTACTGGGACCTCATAGAGGGGGAGAAATTGGAGTATCAGGGGTGTGCTGGTGGACAGGAATGGATTAGCCAATGATCGGAGGGATCCCAAGCCCTCCTAGCCCCCAACCACACCGACAGCATAGAGGGAATGTTAAATGGGCTCTGAGGCCCATCTAGCAGATATTCCCTTTTCGGAGGACGGGGAAACAAAAAATGCCTCCAGTGTTCCTCCCGCCCTGCTGAGCCTCCAGGATCAGAGTACTCTGTCAATAGGGCTGCCTCGCCCTTAGGACTGTTCTGTTAAAAGCATAAAATGTTGTAAGTGGTGGCAGCATAATTGGCATAGACATCTCTTATCCCATCACCCAGTGTATGTTCTGTATGAATATTGGTCTGTCATCTTCATGAATGCCTGTGTGTTTCTTCTTGTCAGGTGTTAGATATATCCTGCCAGGAAAGGACTCTATCCATAAGCAATGAGAGAGAGAGAGAGAGAGAGAGAGAATCTATCTATCTATTATGATCCAAGATCAGTGCATATAAGCAACTAAAAGATCTATTTAAAAAAAACCTCACTGCTTTACCATGCAAAATATTTGTATAATGTTTCAATGATTTGAAAAGAAAACATTCCTAGATTCCAAGAAAAGATTAAAATTGTGAACCATGCAAAACGTATTTCATCAAATTTCCTTTTATTTGGAGAGGAACAAATGAACAGATCATGGTTTTTGAGCAAAATGCATCATGATTCCTAATTCCTCAAACCTGTAGGCATGAAGTTTGCCCTGTGCAATGCATCACTGAATCACTTGCATGAAGTCTAGTGGGAGCAGGGTTATTATCGTTCATTGACCCATTTAAGAGGCTCTCTCTCTCACATCACTCTCTAGGATGAGAGTGAGTGGCTGTACCTAGTTATGTGTAGTGTTATGTTTCTCACACAATCCTAGTTTCTGCTTTCAGGAACCACATCCTGACTAAGTCTCCTTATTAAAACGTTTTAGCAATCTTTTAGAGATAATTTAATGTAGAATTGTATCTGTGTAGGATAATTTATTTACATTTTAAAATAACACAATTCTCTCTAAAATTTAAGAAGGATGTTAAGTGCCATAGCCTTTTCTCCATCATTCTTCCTTCTCCCACCACACCAGTGCAAGCCTGCTGACTGCCTGGCTTTCTTCTGTTATGCTGGAGTTAAAGGAACCAAGTCGTGCATCTTGGCATAGCTTACAGAAGGGGTTGGCAACGTGGTGTCCACGGGACAGCGTGCCCCCAGAACTTTTCTTGGTGCCCACCAAGGTGGTGCTGAGTGTGTGTGTGTGTGTGAGAGAGAGAGAGAGAGAGAGAGAAAGAGAGAGAGAGAGAGAGTCTGTGGATGATGAGCCACGGTGTGAGAGAGTGTATATGTGGTGATCCAGAGTGAGAGAAAAAAGGAGATGGGGGAATGTGTTTGCTGGTAGAGGGATGAAGAAAGAGTTTGCCTTCTCTAAAAGAGTTTGCCGTATATCCCTCTTTGAACTAATGTCTTTTCAGACGTTACGTGGTGAGATTGGGAGCAGTCCTTGGGCTCACACAGTTTTCCCCCACAGTGTGCATAGCTAGGAACACAGCTTTATAAATAAGCCCACAAGTTACTCTCTCTCTCTCAATCTCTCTCTCTCTCTCTCTCTCTCTCTCTCTCACACACACACACACACACACACACACACAGTATAGCCTAAGAGGCTAGTAGCCTGCATTTCCATGCTGGCCATGGAGGAGAAAAGCCCCCTCCTCCATGGCCAGTATGGAAACACAGGTTATTAGCCTCTTAGGGTAATAAAAAGACATTGACTTCTACCAAGTGGGCTGGCAGATGAGGGACAGAGCACTCTGTCATATGTCCCCCCTCCCCCAGCACACACACACACACACACACACACGTGTTTCCTTGTTAATCATGGTGGAATATGCTTTCCTTCCTCTGTGGCTAACACAGAAACCAGCAGGCTGGAGGAGATGGAATGGGGTGATCAGTCCCTCCTCTACCAGGCCAGCCCATTCAATCACCAGTATGAAATTCCATGCAGTTGCTTGCATGGACTTCCTGGTTGCCTATGGATAACCCTTATCTTGGATATCATACCCAGATAATCAAAGGAAGATATCTCAGTCAGATAATCAAGGGATCTACCAGTTCAGACTTTACTTACTTCACATGGTGGGAGAGTGAGGGAAGAACTTTGCCCACCATAGTTACCCACAAGACCCCAAACCATAGTTTAATCCTAATTTATAAGCAGACTATGATTTGCAAATCATAGTTTGGACACATGGTAAACTATGGATCCCCACTAAGTAGAAGTAGACATTTTTAATCTTCTTGCCTCATATGTGGGAGAAGTGGACGACGATGTGCACGTGAGCCCAAGGCTTTCTGCTGCTCCTTCCTTATTCTCCAAACCAGGGTTTGGAGGATATCCTGAATTCAGCCACTGTGTAGAAGTCATGTTGGTGATGTTACATCCAGAAAGTTCTATAACTTTGGAAGATTCAGATTTACTGTTTCCTATTTCCTTCTTTTCATTTCAGTTAGTGTAATTGTTCATATTTTGTCCCTATGAATCCTAATCATTATTTGGAAGATGAATATGAGATATTCCATGACATAGCTAGACCTGCCTTGGCACATTATTGGATGTGTGGGCTGCGAGGAGGCATATGTCAGGTCCGGCTTTCTGACACCCTCTTGCAACCTCTTGCAAAAGAACAGAACAGTAAAGTTCTTTATTGCAGGACATCAGGTTACATGGACCAGCTTTTCAGCACTCACAGCAAACTGGGCAGCATTTATAGACAACAATAAATCAAAAAGCATAGGCAGAGGCTATCGGCACATTGCTTTGTTCAAGAGAAAGTTCCAAGGCTGGAATCTTCTCAGAGTCACAGAGTTCAAGTCCAGGAACAGATTTCAAGTCAAGATCTCAGCGGTACAGGCTTTAAGGCAGACAGGAGTACAGCATTCATGAAAAGTCCAGTCAAGGAAGTTTTTTGGGCAATTAAACTGTTGTTCCCAGCAAAGGCTCTTCAGTCTCTCCACTGGCTTAAATACAGGGGAGCTAGAATTCTCCTTCTGATGATCTATCGTGACAGGGGAATCTGGCCTGTAAGCAAGCACTACGTCTAAGAGGGCATCTCCATTTTGCCCTCTTTAGTTGATGCCTTGTCTTGGGAGACTCCCACAAAGCCCCCTCCCCTGTGGAAACTTCCTCCCATTCGGTTCTCACAATCTCAGGCTGTAAATCAGAGGCCTCGTTCAAGGCTGAATCTTGCAGCTGTGGCTGATAGGGAGTATCACCCTCATTCGTCTTGCAATCAGATGGGAAGCTAGGCAGAGCTGAGCTCCCAGGCCCTGGGCGTCCCATGCCTGGACTGGGTTCTAAATCATCCTGCTCTAAATCTGAATCAGACTCTGGCTTCAAAGCCTTAGGGCTCACAGCAACGCTTGGTCTGGGCCCAACAGTATAAGTAACCTTTTAGTGTCTCTTTGGCTCACAAATGGCAAACTGACCTTAACATTTAGCCATTCCATTTTGTTATTGCTTGCTTTAGCAGCGCAAGTTCTGTTAAGGTGTTTCTGCCAGCCAGAACTATATTGTTACTGCCTGCTTCAGCCATGTCCTTAACACCACATTTTTGGTTCGATGAGTATGGTAGCTGGGTGCTGCTTCCTCCAACCTGCTCCTGATTCTTGTGACTCCACCCAAGATTCATATTCCATTTGGGGATTAGAAAACCCTGACTTAGTACTCTCCAAGTATTTTTTTGTTTTGTTAATTTGGTTCCAACATTTTTATGTATAAGTGTCCCACAGAACAAATAAGGTTTACAATCTTGGTGGCTGACAAGACTAGTACCACTTACATGACAATCCATACAGTGAATGGATGCAGTGGGGGGCATGAAGTGCTGTGGCAAGCCCCACCTGATCTTATACACATTCACTTGTCTGTCTGTATGGTATACAAAGGTATACAAATGGCACAGTTAGGGACCATGGGAGAAATCTAACGTTGTGTGAGTGGACTTCTACTCACACAGTGGAATTTTTCTGTGACTGCAAGTCAGAGGGGCTTGCCCAAGGAAAAACGGAGGTGAAGGGAGATGGGTTCTGCCATGTCATACCAAGAGGGAGCGGGGGAATTGGAAATACATAAAATGCTTACTATCCAAGTAGCCATCCAGTTGCAGATCCCTTGAGAAACATTTTCAATAAAGTTTTGGCCTGTTAACCAAAAACGATGCTGTCTTTTCTCTTTATTTGGGGGTCTGGCCTCAGTCATCTGTGTCCTTATTACTTTGTTGATTTTGAATAATTTCAGCAAGATTCATCTATATAGAGGAAGTTTTTAATGTTCTTTTAGAATTTTAAAGGGCATAATGTTTCCAAAAGATATGAGTTAACATGCATACAAACTCACCATATGGCAGTCAACGATGAAATTGTAGCAAAGGACATGTAGCTAGGCAGGAAAAATGAGGTCACGCCATCCACTAAACTTTGTGGCCACAAATGTTATAGTGTTAGGGGTCTATCTGCCTAGTGGACTGTCATGGCACATTCGTTTCTCTGAAGAAAAGCATTATTCAGTTATTAAAGTTATTCAATGAACAGACTGCATGGGGAAGAAAAGCATGGCATGAACAGCTTTATAAAGAGCCATAAACTTTATTTAGTCAAGACTTTGTTCTGTGACTACATAATGCTGTCTGTCGGATCTAATGCCTAGCTGAAATTTAATCCATGCCTCTGAGAGAACAATAAAGTTAAGGAGGTCTATTAGAGTTTCTTGAATTTAAATGCTAATTCAATAAACAATTTGAACTTTTTTCAATCCAAGCCATATTTTCTTACCTGCCCGATACCTACTTTTAGACAAAGGTACATATAGTGCCTAGTGCTGTCCAAAGTCTTAGTTAAGGGATCAGCGTTTGTAATCTCAATCCATGTTTCAATCCCTTGGAGATAAATAGTCGTGTCCCCTTAGTGGAAGATGTTGGTTGGGACACATGTTGATATTAAGAGTTTATCCCATTGGCAATCTAATTACTTCCTACCCATTTATGGGGACATATTCCCAAAAGGCATTCCTTCCTTTTATAGTTCTGACTCTGTGAGTGTCTTGAGACAGGGTTGATTCACATACAAAATATTTGCCTAGGTTTTGAAATCCTAACAGGTGAAGGCCTTTTTGTAAGATAGTTTCAGTAATAAATACTGTAGAAAAAAGAAAATATTCTTTTAGTGTCTCTTTAGCTCACAAATGGCAAATTGCCCCCAACATTTAATCATGCTATTGCTTCTTTGAGCAATACGAGATCCGTTGAGGTGTTCTTGCCAGACAGCACTATATTGTTACTGGAAACTGACTGCTCCTGATTCTTGTGACTCCACCCAAGGTTCATATCCCATTTGGGGACTGAGTCTTTAGAAAACTTTAGAAAACCCTGATTTAGTACTCTCCTCAAGTTTTGTTGTTGTTGTTGTTAATTTGGTTCCAACATTTTTATGTTCAAGTGTGCCACATAAGAAATAACAAATAAGGCTTACAATCTTGGTGGCTGACAAGAATAGCACTACTTACATGACAATCACGGTGAATGCATGCAGTGGGGGGCATGAAGTGCTGCATCAAGCCCCACCTGATCTTATACACATTCACTTGACTGTCTGTATGGTCTCCATAGGTATACAAATGGCACAGTTAGGGACCATGGGTGAAATGTAACGTTGTGTGAGTTGACGTCCACTCATACAATGAAATTTTTCCTCCCTCCCTCCAATAGTCCTCCACGCTTCCCAATATCTGGGTCTCCTAGCCCTCCTGAGCAGATCTTTTGGGGGAAGATGCAGGGAGCTGCAGGGAGGAGGACTAATCCCCCCCCCCTCCCCGGCATTCTGCAGCCAGAAGTCTTCAGTTGGCAGAGGCACACTAGTTGGGTTCCGCCCCCCTTTTTGTACACATATATAGTCCGTAATACAGGTGGCTAAGTGTGCAGAGGTCAGAGCTTGCTGACTTGCTTCCATGCCTCCCATGCACATTCATTATATGCACAATTGTCACATGAATAGTGCTAATATCTAACAAGGGAGACAAAATAAGTTTTCTTGACTCTGTGAACAGCTTGGGAGATGCTGCCTCTATTCATTTCAGTTCTGAAGTTAACCCCAAAATATTTTAAATAGTTTAATCTTGAATCTTCTCAAATAAGTGCCAGAACATGACCTCCTGAGGAATAAGGACTTGATTTACTTTTTATTTGGAAAACGTTTAGAATGTCTTGGGTTGCTTGGTGCTTTTAAACATAACCTATATCCATGGATAAAATGATAATTTCGCTAGAAATGTACTTGTATTGTAAAATATTTGTAGCCACTTTGTGCAGACGTTTCATTTTCACCTGTTGAGAGATCTTGTGTGAACAGAGGTTGCTATGTCGTTACTGTAATTATTTTTTATTATTAATAATAATTAATAATATTTTAGACCTCCTACAGTAACATGGTACTATACAGCAATCAAAACAAAGGCACATAAATAATCAGAGTATGTAGGGACTTCACAAACATTAATTTGACTTCTGTTGTTAATAGAACATTGATTTTATACCAGTTGCAAAACATGCACTCATTTGGTCTAGTATAAGTGACAGGCCATAGCTTTATTCATTGCAAACTATGCCATGGCCAGAAAAACATTTCCAATAACTAGGTGTAGTACTTTCAAGACCACATGTATGTATATTTTTAGAAACAAGCTCTCTGGAAACTATTTAGTGATTGTGATAAAATTTACTTATGTGTTGTTTATTTTAAGCATTTATATGGTGCTTCTCCAGCATGTGTTAAAAGCAGCTGACAACACTGGGAAAAAGAAAACGATAGTAATAATCACTTCAAACAAGCACTTACTCCAACTCTAATGGAACAGCTATTAACATTTCTCCAAGGTAGAGACTGTACTCTAAGGCAAAGTATAATGGGGTTGGAAGAGTCTTGATTGTGATCTCTTGTTCCTGTCCAGTCCAGTCCTGGAGAAATCCAGTGGCTTACCTGGAATTGTTCCAAATTGGTTAGTGAGATCAAAATCAATGTGGCCAATGAATATTTAAAGTAGGAAAAAACACAGCATGTTACTTGCTTGATGATAATAGTATGTTTGTTCTAAGGTCTCATGCTAAGGAAGTGCTTTGTTTCTCTTTAAAGTAATTGAGATGGTTTTATATGGTAATGGCGGAGTGCAATATATTCTATTGAACGTTTAATTTTTGTTGTGAGAATATGATAGTAATAAATTATTGCCAGCAATTGTATTTATTAAAGCATGTTGACTGAAAAGCAGCAGTTTACACACTTGCCACCAGATAAGTACTCACAGTGTTCAGTTTATCATCTGAAATGGTTGAGTGACTCCTCTCTTCAGGCCATGATCACACAGCTGTTGCCTTTGCTGTTGATTTAGCACTTAGTACATAATCAGACACATGAAAGGGTTTCTCCTTGCATTGAATAGGGATGCCCAACAGAAAACAGTATATGCACAGCTTGTAGTGTTCCAGGAAACCTTTCTCCATTAGCTCCATCAGATGGGTAGGGGACCAGTAAGATGACAACACCCCTCTAATCTAGGGGTGCAGAACCTCAAGCCTGGATGCCAAATCTGGCCATCTTGAAGTCCCAATCCAGCACTCTGTGTTCTCCAAAAGGCCATACTTCTTGCTCTGGGGCCTCTCCCTTTCTCCCACACACCTTTCATTTTGTGATTTTCTGGCTTCTGTGCAGTTTTCTCCCCATTCCAGACAGTGTCAATGGCCTAAAATATAATTGTATTTTTGGCTCTGCCCACCACTGGAATGCAGTCCCAAGAGCTTCTCCAAAATGGAATTCAGCCCTTGGGCTGAAAGAGGTTCAACACCCCAGCTCTAATCCATTTGCTATCCAGAACAACATTGTCTAAATGCAATGGAGGTAGTTGTGATAGAGAAAAAGGCTGTGTTTGCTTCTATCATCACAGTGAGACTCTGTGTCATGTTTATTCTGCTTAAGTTTCCTACCCGTTTGCAATTTAGCAGTTTTCTTGACCACCTCAGTATCCTTGGATCCTTGATAAATCAAGGAACAGTCCTTGCCAAGGGCAGGGAGAGATGCTTTGGAGGTATTGCAATGGCCAAGGTATATCGTTAATTTCTGAGCGCAACCAACTTGTGAGCAGTCAAATATTCCTGGAATCAGTATATGTGTATCAGAAAAATTAGTGTTTCAAAATATATAATCACAGGAAGCATGTGGTGCCAATTTAGAATTTATCGGTCAACAGATTCTAAGAAAGATTAGCCTCAATGTTCTGCAACAGAAAGACTAGTTATTTATGTCTCTGAATATTTTTAATCATTGATATGGGATTATAAAGGGCATGATGCTGGTGTTACATAATCAACACACATCTACTTGGTTGACCTTCATAAGCAACAAGACCTTTCACCCATTTCCAGAAAGCATAATGTATGTCATTGTGCTTTATGATCTTAGTAGCCTGAAATGCTAATTTACAAAATCCAAGTCTTTAATTGATCCTGTACCCTTCCCCCTTAAAAGAAAAATAATGCAGCTATGCATGTGCTCTATGTTATGGGTATGATTTGTGGAGATTTAGCCAAATACTTATGAAAGTAGTTGGGGTGTACGAAACACTTACCTTGTTCCGCTGGGGCCATCCGTGTGGGGGGGAGGCACTCCGCCCCCCCCGGAATCTTTCCTGGCCAGCTCCGCTCCATGGCGACTCAGCGGAGCTGCCAGCTGGGGCCGCCCACAGCCGGACCTCCATCTGCTGCTGGGCTGCGGCCGCCATAGTGGCCGCCATTTGCATCCCTGCGGTAGCCGTGATAGGCTACGTATATATTTACGTAGCCTATCACGACGCCATTTGCGTCCCTGTCTTTTGCCGTGATAGGCTACATAAATATATACATAGCCTATCACAGCTACCGCAGGAACGCAAATGGCGGCCGCTACGCCATTTGCGTCCCTGCCTTTCGCCATGATAGGCTTCGTAAATATATAAACCGCTACGCCATTTGCGTCTCTGCGGTAGCCGTGATAGGCTACATATATATTTACATAGCCTATCATGGCAAAAGACAGAGATGCAAATGGTGTCCCTGCGTTAGCCGTGATAGGCTACGTAGATACTTACATAGCCTATCACGGCTTGGCAGGGATGCATATGGCGGCCGCTACGCCATTTGCGGCTGGAGCCCAGCAGCGGCCGGAAGACCACCTGGGGTCGCCTCCACCGCCAGGTAGGCTCTGTCCCGGGGGGATTCCGCGGGGTGGCGGGGGGGTTGCCCCGTTCTGCCACGGACTCCGGGGGCCCGAATTCTAAAGAATCTGGCCTCACTGGAGTCCATGGCGGAATTCTCCAACATCCCTAGAAAGTAGCAGTGTATAAGACACTTAAAGTGCAATCCTATGGCCGCTACTCAGTGACTAGACGGCCATAGGTTGTCCCAGTCGGTTCCTGGGAACCAAGCTCGAAGCCCGCACTTTGAGGTCAGTTCCTGGAGAACCGACCCCCTCCCGTGCCGCCTCATAGGCAGCGCGGATTGGCCCCACACTCCACGCTTGGAAGAGCAACATGGAGCAGGGGAAATGGGGCATTTCCGGGGGTGGGGTGGGGCAGGGAAGTTGGAAGTGCAGGTACGACGCATCCTATGTGTCGACTGGCCTCCCCTTCCCACACTCTGGGGTCCCGTGGCTAGATAGCCAAAATCAGCTGTCTAGCTGCGAAAGCAGGGCTACGATAGTGGGGAGGAGATCCTCTCCTCACCACTCCTCCTGCCCTGCACTGGATAGGCAGTCGCCCCTGAGCTCGGAGGAGACCGTTGATGCCGATAGGATTGCTCCCTTAAAATGATTAGGCTGGTTTTGCAATCCTGTCGAATACATTAATGCCTAGATTTACATTTCTAAAATATATTATTTTTCTTTTTCAGCATGTAAACCCATTTAAAAAGTAAGGCTCAGTATACCTTTGCACTTCCATACATAACAGCCTCCTTTTGCTCTCCTCCCCACTCAGTGAATGTTTAAAGGGACAGGCAGTGACTGAATGCTGGGTTAAAACAGTCTCCTTTCAAAGCAGCAGGGCTGACTCCCATCCCCAAGGTATTTCATTACTTCTGGGTAGACATAAGTCCCTGACCCATGCAGCTTTTCCCTTCTGCAAATCAGCACCGCTTCCACCAGCCCGCACTGAAGCCAGCTGAGGTCACATGAACTCCCAAGCTCCACTGAAGCCGCTGGGACTGGAAAACCCACCACAAATAGTGCTCCCCAAACCCCCAGATTTAGGGCAAGAAACGCCACATTAGCTACAGGGAGAGGCATGCGTCATCTGACCTGATAGACTTGGGGGCAGAACTGGAGTAAAAGCCTGGTGTAGATGAGCCCCTTGTCCCAATGCTAAAGTCAGTGCAAGTCCCAAGAGTTCAACATTACAAGCAAACTCTAGCTCCCCCCCACCCCCCTACTCACAGATCTGGCTTTCCAATATTTAATGTAGTCAAAATAACTTTCTCATATTCTTCCTACAGCTCGGTGTGTCCCTTCCTGGGACATTCTATACTAGGGTGGCCATGTCATTGTCCTCTATTTGAAGGCATCCTCTGTTTGAGGGGATGTGCTGTCTAATTCCAGTTTAAAGATAAATAGCCGTCAGAACTGTTGCCCATCAACAGATAGCACAAGGACATTAGGCTGAACAGGCTGACACACATGTCACCTTGCCATAGTCTTCCACACTATGGTGAGAAGTACTATATTTCTATTTAAATTTTAGTAATTATTTCTAAATCTGCATCTATACATATATTATTAGCACATGCAAATATTATGCAAATCACTGGCTTCTTTTGTTCTCTTGTTTGGCAACATGTTTCCTCTTTTTTTGCAATTCATAAGTGACCACCCCTTTTTATGTACAAAACTCACTTACCTTTTCGAAGGGTGACATTTGCGGTGGGGGGGAGGCGCTCCGTACCTCCTCCTGAAATTCTCTCCAGTTGGCTGCGCTCTGTGGAGATTCTGCGGAGCCGCCGGCCGGGGCCGCCTGCAGCTGGACATCCGGCCGCTGGGCAGCCTGCAGGAATGCAAATGGCAGCTGCCATAGCCACCGCCATTTGCGTCCCTGTATTTTGCCGTGATAGGCTACGTAAATATTCACGTAGCCTATCATGGCAAAAAAAAGCAACAACAGCGGACGCAAATGGTGGCGGCTACGGTGGCCGCCATTTGCGTTCCCTTTTTTTTGCCGTTTTAGCCTACGTAAATATTTACGTAGGCTAAAATGGCAAAAAAAAGGGAATGCAAATGGCGGCCACCGTAGCCGCCGCCATTTGTGTCCACATGTTTTTGTTTTTCCGTGATAGGCTACGTAAATACTTACATAGCCTATCACGGCCTCCACAGGGACGCAAATGGCGTCCCTGCGTTAGCTGTGGTAGGCTACGTAATTATCACGGCTATAATGAGGAAGCAAATGGCGGCTGCAGACGTGGCTGCCATTCGCACGTCAGCGCGGACGGCAGCAGGTAAGTGCTCCGTTTCGCGCGCCTTTCGTGGGCTGCGTGGACAGGGGGCTTTGTTCCGCCACGGATTTCGGGGGGGCGAATGCACTGGCATTCGGCCTCACTGAGATCCGTGGCGGAATTCTCTGACATCCCTACCTTTCACCAAACTTAACAGGCAGAACAGGTTAAGAAGACTCTTTTCTTCAATTGAAAAGCCAGTGGATCACCTTGAATTGCTGCCTTGGCAACAACCGTAATCCCTTCTGCCATTTTATACAAAGGATGCAAATACATGTTCAAGCCATCCAGTTTGCTCTATGCAGCTTCACAATATTTAATAAAAGGAAAGGATAGTTTACAACTTCTTTATGGAAGACACCAGTTTTTGTGTGTGTTCCCCCCAGTTCAAGGTCATGGAGGCATCCACCAAAACCCCTCTTTTAATTACAAATTAGTCATGAATCAGAGAAACAATTTATAGTGAAAATCTTGTTAACCTATAGCGCGCCCCTGTTAACAGTTTCCATGACAATTTGGGTTCAGTTTTATACAGATACACCAGTTTCTCTGATCTTGTGAGAAAATTCGAAAATAGGATTATGTTTTTGTTTTATTTTTATTTTTTCAAATAACCTTTTCCATTCAAGATTCAGGTATAAACTTCAAGCTTTGTATTTCTTTGCACAAATACGTATGCTTTACTGCCCATGGGAGCTTTCTGTGAGCTAGAGCCACAACACAAGTAAGTGGTTCTTCGACTGTGTGTTTTGGTACACAGAGAATCATAAAAATCCATTAAGCAAGAAAAGACATAATTTTTACACAATGTCTTTTGGTTGACAGCACAAAGCCCTTCCATCTGGAAGCACTCAGTATCAAACAAGTGCTTACACTGAAACCTACCAGAATTTTTCATGGTTGCCTGATAAAGTCTAGTTTATGGAGAGAGAGAGAGAGAGAGAGAGATTAAAGGCAATGCTGGCTGGGGAATGCTAGGAGTTGTAGGACTGTTTCTGTCTAAACATGCATAGGATTGTGCCCTAAGTCCCAAATAAAAACTGGCTTGGAGCTTCCCCAGAATCTAGTATGTTTGAACTTCTAGGAAAGCATGGAGTGGATTTCTAAATATTACCTCCCCCCCGCTTTTTTTTTTTTTACAGGTTTCAAGACTCTATTGAAAGGAATTTCAGGAAAGTTCAGCAGTGGAGAACTTGTGGCAATTATGGGTCCATCTGGAGCTGGGAAGTCAACACTCATGAACCTTCTAGCAGGATACAGGTCAGAGATTGTAAAGTTCAATTCACGGTTTGTGTTTTTTGGATTCATACTTAAGGTTTTGATATGGACAACTCAAATCAGAGAGCCAGGATTGGCTGCATCTCCTTGCTGAGTTTACACACTGACCCAGTTTGCACATCGTTAACAACCCATGGTTAACACTTGGGCTTGGTTGTTGGATTCAAACTCTGGGTTGTTCATCCCACAATAACCCAGAATTCTGGGTTCAGATGTCACAATAAACAACTCAGGGCTGGAGCATCACAGAGGTGTTTGTTGCAGCAGCAGTAGGCACATGGGCACGAGCCAGCACGCATGCTCTTCTCAACAACCCATGGTTTGTTAACCGTGCGTTGTTACGATGTACAGAACTGTCACAAACCTGGATTGTTCCATCTAATGTATAGAAAGACCCTCTGATTTTTGTTCTTAATCAAGTAATTTCACTCTGTATTTATAAAACACTTGTTTCTGAAAGCTTAATTTTATATCAGCACCACTTTCACTCAAGCCTGTTTCACCAGATTCTTAATGAATTCCCTCGTTAAAGGTCTACATTAAATACAATTAAATTTTAGTGGCACAAATATTTTCAGTCTGGATGCTGCATTATTGAAGGAACTCCAAAGATGGTACAATTAATACAGTGCCACCATTATGAGGGCTGGTTTGCACATTGCATGTTTGTAAACATAGGACTTGTCTAAATTAGGGATGTACAAAAGTCACTTACCTTTCGCGGATTATGTTTATGTTGGGGGGGAGGCGTTCCGTCCCTCCCCCCGGAATCCTCGACGGGGAGGGAGGCGCTCCGTTCCTCCCCCCCGGAATCCTCCGTGGCCGGCTGTGCTCCACGGCAGCTCCACAGAGCAGCCGGCCAGGCCCGGCCAGGCCAGAGCCGTCCGCAGCCGGATTTCTGGCTGTGGAGGGCTCTGGGAAAAACAAAAAACAAAAACCGCGTACGCAAATGGCGGCAGCTACGGCCGCCGCCATTTGCGTTCCTTATTTTTGCCGTCTTAATCTATGTAAATATATATGTAGACTAAGACAGCGAAAATAAGGGGAACGCAAATAGCGTAGCGGACGCTATTTGCTTTCCCCTTATTTTCGCCGTCTTAGTCTACGTAGATATTTACGTAGACTAAGACGGCCCAAAATAAGGAATGCAAATGGCGGCGGCCATAGCCGCCGCCATTTGCGTACGCCTTTTTTTTTTTTTTTTTACCCAGTCGTTTTAGGCTACGTAAGTTTTTACGTAGCCTAAAACGTCTGGGTAAAAAAAAACATGCGTGGCGGAATTCTCCATGGCCATCCGAATTCTCTGCCATCCGTAGTCTAAATTCTTGTGATTTCCAAAAAAGCCTTTGGACTGTTAGGTGAGTCAGATGCATTGGTAAGAATCATTTCACACTTCATGTTTACTTGCATATGCAGAAACAGGGTTGACTCACATGCCAGTAAAAAAAAAAGTAATGTGCAAGTCAAGCCTTAGTTTTGTTTGGCCTAAAGAATATGAACGAAAATTTCAGCCATTGTTCTTTCCTTGACCAATTTCAGAGAGACCGGGATGAAGGGGGAGATTCTCATAAATGGACAACCCCGTGATCTGCGTTCTTTCCGCAAAGTGTCCTGCTACATTATGCAAGATGACATGCTGCTTCCACACCTTACTGTGCAAGAAGCCATGATGGTAAATTTAAACAATAAATCTCTGCATGACTTGAGCTCTTGTTTTTTACTGTCATTACAGTCCCTTAGGGCTGCTTCAGACTTTATGCAACACTCATGTGTGCTGTGGGTTCAGACAACACAATAATCCACACTCAAGGGTTGAGTATGGATTGAGTGTGTGTTGTTGTTGAACTGCTGGTTGTTGAAACGTGGGTTATCGTGCTGTCTGAACCCATCCACGCCAACAAACCATGATTTGCTAACCATGAACAACCCATGAAGACAACCCATGTTTTGTTGTTGCGTTGTAAAGTATGGATTGTTTGTGGTTAACAAACCATGATTTGTTACTGCAGCTGGGTTCAGACAACACGATAACCCACATTTCAACAACAATCCAAGCTTCAACGACAACCCACACTCAGCCCATAGTCAGCCTTTGAGTGTGGGTTATCGTGTTGTCTGAACCCAGCCACTGTGTGTGGTGTGTTACACTGATATACCCATGACAAGCATAATTAATGTAAAGAGTGTAAAGTGGTCTGTAGACTTGGCCACTCTAATCTTGCTTCGGAGCAGTCGATGGGAGATTTGCCATATATATGAAAGTGAGACAGGGTCCAGTTCATGGAGAGGATCCAGAGGAGGATTGCCAAGCAGCAATAATTTATAGGTTCTAGTTTTGTTTTGTTTTTAAAGCTTCCATTACCGAATCAATATTGTGAAAGGGCTGATTCCTCCATTACTTCTCCACCACTACCAGGGGGTCACTTGCAAGCAACTCTCCATACAGGAGTCAAAACTAATGTGTGAAGTAAAAACACATGGACCTAACAATCTAATCTATGTGGAAAGTGGTTTATTTATAATTTTATTTACTTGTTAGATTTCTATACTGCCCAAGTGGCAAATGCCCTCAGGGCAGCTTACAGTCATAAAAACAACAACAATAAAAGAAACATAAAATAAAACAAAAATTCAACAATAAAAATATCAAAGTGATTCAATATTAAACATTTAAAGCATTAAAAAATCCAGCATTAATAATCTAAGCCACAGATTAAGTATTAAATGCCTGCTGAAAGAGAAGATGCCAGGCTGTTCTCCATAGGAAGGGCTTTCCAGAGAAGGTATTTGATGTACAGAAGAGCTTGTCTTGTCAGTGGCAAAGGGCTGAAGCAAATGAAGGCCCTTTCCAGCCAGCCAGTTCTACAGTTTAGCTGCAGTTTTGTTTCAGTGATACCCAGCTCTAGTCTGTGTTGCCCTTCCCTCTCCCCTTCTAGCATGTCTGTCTTGGGGAGCCACCAGAATAAAACTTCCTTGTCTCTTCCTTCACTTCCTTGTAACAAGGTTGTATGTTCTCCATAAACAAGCACTGGACTTGAAGGCAAAGCCAAACCCTCTTCTGGCATGATGCCGGAGCAGCTGAACTGAACAGACACATCTAAAAATGTGTCATCTAGGGCTTCTGGGAAATCAGCCTGCCAGTTCTGTTTAGGTCTGCTGAGCCTTTGGCTACAGGGTCAACGTCTCTGGAATTTCTTGGTCTGCGTGTGGGCAGCAAGGTCAGACCAAAGCTGCTAATTTTGTTGTTATATATAAATCTTATTATTATCATGAGGTCATTCGGAAATACGATTTTCCTAGGTCATTTATTTGAATGATATGCAAACATAACATCTTTAGTATCAAATGTTTCAGAGTAGCCTCTTAATTATAGTTGTCTTAAGGACGCATTTGCTTGATTTTGGACAGGGGGGGAATTCAGATATGAAATTGTCCTGTTGAATACCTCCTTGCTGTCAAACCAATTACTTCTCAGTTTTAACTTAAAAAAATTAAAGTAACACCATAAGAAGAGCTATGCTGGATCAGACCAAGGGTCCATCTAGTCCAGCATTCTGTACACACAGTGGTCAACCAGCTGCCCATAGGAAAAACAAAAGGAGGACATTAGTACAACAGCACCCTCTCGCCCCAGCAACTGGTATACACCAGCATACTGCCTCTGATATTGGAGGTAGCATATAGCCATCAGGAGTAGTAGCCATTGATAGCCTTATCCTGCAGGAACGTGTCAGCATATAAGAAAGCATATAACAACATCCTACAGGGGTGTTGTGAGAAAGAGAGGCGTAGTAGCATGTCTGTTGGCCTGTTCAGATAGAGTTAGCATGCTAATCATTGATAACCTAGGTGGGCCTGCTGCTGATGTGTTCAGGCCACAATTAAACATGATGAGGTTCATGTGAAATGCTTGAGTCAAGCTGATCCAAGTTACAGCCTGAAAGGATGAACGTGGCGAGTGCGAGATTTATACAATTTGTTACCCTCCTTTCTCATCAAATTGATTTCTGATCTCTTTAAGTATACTGTATGCAACTCCCTTCTTCCCAAGGTTTGTTTGAGCCTAATAAATTATTCAAATATAGAATCAGGGAGGAAGGGAAGTGGTATAAGTACTCTTACAGGATCATACCACTTCTGAATAGAGATGAAGCATTGTTTGTTTGTAAGCACCCTCATATCAAAGTCACCTTGCACATGGAAAAGTTGGATATCAAGGAGAAGGCTTCGAATTAGCCTTGTCCTTGATGTGTAAAATATTTCTATATGTAGGACATTTTTTGACATGGGAATACTTTCCAACAAGCAATTCTCCCTATACAAATGTCTGAGAATATATAGTTGCAAAGAGGTATGCCTCTTTGCCTCTTCTGAACATGCCAGTCAGATATATTTGGGGGCAAGGGTTTAGGGGCCAGAAATCAGTAAGGGGTATTTTAGTAGTTTTTCTTTAAACCATATTTTTTTAAATGTAGTGTGCGATACAATTTTGTACCAAAAATTTGTTTAAATAAGCTCAGTATTTACCCAGAGACACTAAATCAAATACTTATATATCATTATAGAAATAAGTCAATATCCAATATCTGTTTGTTAGTTGCTATGGTGGCCACTTATGAATTATCAAAAAAGAAGAAATGCATCACCAAAGAAGAGGACAATAGAGGAGACAAATTTGCATATGCTGATTTATATGTATAGATGGATATTTAGAAAAAATTATTACAATTTAAATAGAAATAAAGTACAACTCTCCATAGTGTGGAAGACTGTGACCAGGTGACCTGTGTGCCTTGCTCAGTCTGCTGTCCAGCAATTCCTCCTGATGCTTCTTTATATCTTTAAACTGGACTCGGACAGTTTGACAGCCCTTCAAATAGAGGACACCTTCAAAATAGAGGACAGTTCTCTGGCAGCCCTTCAAATAGACGACTGTCATCTGTAACACATGGCTACCCTAAGCTACCTACCCAGATTATTTCCAAGTCAGCCACAAGCAGAACACACACAATTAGGGAAAAGTGGAACACCTTTGAGACATTTCCGTTGTCTTATTAAATCCGATTTCACTATTCCTCAGATGCTTCAGTTGTTGAAGAACAATCACATATGCCTCAAAAAAATTTTTTGCTGAAAACTGGTGGCATCCTGGAAGTGTGCAGAACTCCCTGAAGGAGTTTGCAAGGCCCTGTTGAAACTCTTTTGGCTCCTTTCCAAATTTTACATATATTTTGTCTAAGGAAGGACCCTTCAAATGTAGCTTTCAATTACTTTTCAGTAATTACTATCTATTATTGCTTGTCATCTTACACCAACAGATATTCATCCTAACTCACCCTGTACTTTGTCATGAATATTTAATCTCTTAAAGTGCTGTTTTCTGCAGAATAATCGCTTTGTTTTATTTCTGTTTCAAAGGAGCAGCCATATTAGCCACAAAAATTATGTATTGTAGGAATAGCATGTAGATCCATAGCATGACAGAGGCCCCAAAGATCACTGCTCCTAACAAGGATCATATTTGTGCTGATATTTTAGGTATCTGCTCACCTGAAACTTCAAGAAAAGGATGAAGGCAGGAGGGAAATGGTATGTATATTACTTGGCTCATGGAACAAATTTGACGCAGGTTGAGTTTTTTCCAATGTAATTGTAAAGAACAAGCTGCAAATTGGCACCTTTTTCTTGTGTGGGAAGAAATACGTATATCTGAAACAAATGTATTTAGAAGATTTTGTAGGACATTTGTGCTGGGGGTGGGGGGCAGATTTATGGTAATGGCAGTCAAAGGGTTAAAGTCACCGAATATAAGAATAAGAGGGTGGAGGGTAAATATGCTTAACTAAAGCATTCACAGAAGTCCTCAGACAATGACAGGGATGTTTCATTAAACAATTGGGTATTATATTCTTAGCTAGATTTGCAACTCAGGTTTTGATCTTTAGTAGGCAGCATTATAAATGGTTGTTACCAATATATAGTTAAAAAGGCATTAATTACTGCAAAATATATATTATCTATCTATCTGGGAAAAGAGGGCATTGAAGAAAAGTTGTACTGAAAGATAAAATCCAGTTTTATCAAAATGTTTCTAGTTAAAAATAACTCTATAGAACATGAGGTATTCATTTTTCCTCTACCTACTAGACAGGAAATACACTTCCTCTCTGTGGTAGACAAAGGCACCCTGGGAAATGGAGAAGTGAGCCTTACTGTGATACTGTTTGCATGGACAAAAGGAGTATGGATTCAGTTTTCTTTAAAGAGAACTCCATAGTCATGCTCCCTCCCAGCTTTAACTCCTTCATTGACAACAGAGTTGTCAATAAAATATTAAAATAATATTAAAACAGTTTGAGATATGGCCTAACAACAACTAAAAAGCTTTGGAAGGGCATAGTAGACTTGCATGAGAAGCAGAAGCTCCTGCATGTATTCTGCTCCCTAATAGCAAAAATACCATTTTGTTTCAGAGCCTTTAGTACAGGGGTGAGCAACATCTAGGGGTCAGGGCACTGGAAGCTGGTAGCACCGATTTTCGTGGGGCAGTGAATCCATTCTGGGTTTCAGTCAGAACTCTAAGGGAGCTATCCAAGGTGTGGAATCCTATCCCCAAAATAGGTTCAGCACCTTGGATAGCTCCGTTAAGAGTTCTGACTGAAACACAGACTGGATATATAGCCCCACCAAAATTGGAGTCACCAGCTTCCACTATGCCAGGGGCCCATTGCTCTCTAGAGTGCAAACCCACCAGGGACTGCACCCCACTCTACTGAATTTTTTGCTGCCCTTGCTGCAATCACTAATTTTGCCATGGCAGCAAAAATCACAGTGATTTTGCCGGTAAACAAGCCATGTCGGGAGTTCACGCCTTGCAGAATCTTCCAAGCAGAATGACACTTTTGTGAGGCTTCCAGGAGTGCAATTCTGCTTGCAAACAAAGGTCATGCTCCCTGAACACTTTGTTTCCCTGCAAAAGTACCAGAATTTTTGCTACCACTGCAGCAGATTTGGTAGTTGTGGCAGCGGAACACAGGTTTGGTGCAAAAACAGTCATGCTGTAGTAGATCTTGCCCACATATTTATCAGTTTTTCTTAGCATCTAAAATGAAAACAAAATGTTGATAATCTTGGGAAGCCAATTATGCCTCAGATTTCACATTTGTATATCACAGAACCAAATATGAGCAGTAGTTCTAGAAACTGTTTGTAATATTCCTGTTGTGTTGTTCCAGGTAAAAGAGATCTTGACAGCTCTAGGTTTGCTGCCTTGTGCCAATACCCGAACTGGAAGTCTTTCAGGGGGGCAGAGAAAGCGTCTTGCTATTGCTTTGGAGCTGGTGAACAACCCACCAGTTATGTTTTTTGATGAACCCACTAGGTAATTTGTGTTTCATAGGAAATATAGATGATTATAATGATATACACTGTAAGATGTACTATTCTTTGAATAACAAATAATGGGAACTTCCCTTTATTATTACATTACATTTATATCCCACCTTTTTTCCTCTTGCAAGAAATCCATAGTGGCTTACATGGTCCCCCTCCTCTCCATTTTATCCTCACAACAACAGCCCTGTGAGATAGGCTAAGCTGAGAGTCATTGACTGGCCCAAAGTCACCCAATGAGCTTAATGACCAAGTGTAGACTAGAACCCAGATCTCCCGAGTCCCAGTCCAACACTCTAACCACTACACCACACTGGCTCTCATTGACTTCAAAGTGTGAAGTAGACACTCCTAAGAAAGTGCAGGCACATTCCACAGCCCTACATTGTATGTTTGGATTTGGCAGTGGACTAGAATGATAATCCATGCCTTCTCTCTCCCATTCAGCTCAGTGCACATAGCTGTGTGGTCTGTAATCCCCTGTGCACTGTTGATTTATGGCAATGGAAGTGGCAACACCCCCCCAACCCGAATATCTTACCTATATATCATTTGGTAGCTTGAGAGCTTTCTTTCATCAGCATGCACAAAAGTCCCTTGCAATCAGAAACCTTTGCATGAGTGTTCTAGTATAGATGTCATTCCTTTTAAAAGTTCTTGTCCAGAAAGCAGGTTTTGTTCTGAATTTATGAAATGGAGGCCAACAAATGTACTGAGATGTATAAGTACTTCAGAAACAAGATCCTTTAAAAATAGGACATATATTACTGACAAAAAACTATACGGTGGGAAACAGCTTAAAAAGGAGGGAGGGAGAGAGAGAGAGAGAGAGAAAGGTACTTTATGGAATAGAAATCTTCTTGATGTAATGGAACCTGGCAAGAGTAACCTTGTAATGACAAACTAAAATGTGAAAAAACAATGAGAGATGGTGGTTGTATTAGGCAAAGCCCACTGGAATATCTCCTGTCCACATCTGGGTGAAATTGCAGAGTTCCTGTTCATTTAACTCCAAGAGCCTATTTTGAACATTAGTCTGTGGAAAAACAAACCTGACCAACTACTTTTTCTTTCTCTCAGTGGCCTGGACAGTGCATCTTGCTTTCAAGTTGTATCCCTGATGAAGGCCTTAGCACAAGGTGGCCGGTCCATCATCTGCACGATACATCAGCCCAGTGCCAAACTCTTTGAGCTCTTTGATCAGGTACTGTTTTGATTTGTGTGTGGGTGGTGGTGGTGGGGATACACTGATGTATAAATATTGTGCCCAAGATTGGATCATCTTTTCTAGGGCACAACACTGAAATATCATAATGTTCCACATGTAATGTATTAATACACAAAATGATTAGCTTTTAAAAACCCAGTTCATAGTCAAAGTATATTTTGGTCCTCTTTCCCTTCCTGCATAAGCTTCCTGTTTTAAAATTCTCTGGGTGTTTTAAGCGGTGTGTCTTTCCACCTTAGATATTGGCAGGCATCCCTGTGAGACATCAGGGACATATCTTGGGAAGGGAATGAATGAGGGCGGGAGCATAGAAATGTATTTTCAGAAAGCTTTACATTTTCAGGAAGGTGGCAAATGCAGAGTACTGTGAATCTTCAGAAGAAGGAAAATTGAGAGTTTAGCAGTAGCTACATAAATGTTTTCTTTAGAAGGCTTAGGGCCAATTCAGCTCTTCAGTTACTCAGTCACAGTCTTCTCATGGGACTTTTCTACCTCAGGATGCATATTGGGGAGACTGCTTAGTTGCAAATGTCTTTATGTCATAATCTCCTTTTGTAGGAAAACACACAAAAACCTAAATTGGGGAGAAGGCTATAGGCTGGTTCTGATATGAAGATCTGTTTCTATGTGATGCATCTTGACTGTTCCTAGGGATGCATTCACATGGAGAACCTAATGTGGCAGCTGCACCCTCCCAGAGTTAATTTTTTGTGATCATGGTAACACCCTTTTCAGTCAGCACAATGAAACAAAAAATGCTTCCAAGAGGCCCAACTGGGGATAGGTCATACTTTCTCCGAGGGCCCTAATAAAACAAAATCTGCAGATGTGTGTGCCTAAGCCCCGATGTAACTGAACTCCTTTGGGAAGGAGGGGGCACTTTGGAGCAGAGCACTGGAAGGTGGAAAATTAACCCAACTCCTGCTTGCTGCTTCTCCACTCCAGATCATCACCCCATTGTAGTAAATACATGTTCGGAAACCCACAAAGGGAAAAGCAGCACCGAGCACATGGGATGGGTTAAACCGCCCCCACACACAAACACATACTTCTTGACCCAAAATTAACCTCTCCTGAAGCTGCTTTTTCTTTTCTTTTTTTAAAAGAAGCAGGCATGGGGTTACACACATTCTGCATTTAATATTTAGTTAACTCCTGAGTAAATGTGCCCCAGGGACAAACAGGATACTTCTCACAGAAAGTATTTTAGATGGCTGAACTAGTCCAGGTACAAGCCTTCCATATCAAAATATAATGTCTGGGTGGTTTCAGATAAGCCAACTTCAACATATATGAAATGTGTCAGCAATTAAAAATATAGCTGTAGTAAAGAGGAGATACAAAACATATAGTTATGAAGTTGTGGAGGGATCAAAAGCGTTAGCAAGGATCCAGATACAAAGACGGTTTAGAAGATAGGACAAATGGAATCAGTGGCAGGTATATTGGAGGGGTATAGTGGTGCATACTAGCATGCATAACAAGGAGTATGTTGATGTTTGGGATTGGTTTACATTTTCTTTAATCTAGGTCTTTGGAGAATGCCTGAGATAGATAGATAGATAGATAGATAGATAGATAGATAGATAGATAGATATAATATGTTGCACAGTCAAAAGGACCACAGAATTGCTGTGCTTTCTTTTCCCATTCCTCTCTCTTTGATGGTTTCCTTTTCACAAAAAAGGCCTGTTTTCTACTGTATTTGAAGAGATAGTTTAGTAGATACAAACTCTTCAAATATTTTTTGTTTTCCAGATATTAAGGCCACAATCCAGGAACCACTTACCCCTGAAAAATCCCATTACTTCCTGATAAGTGTACTAACGTCCTGCAGACTGAACTGTATTCCAGTGTTCTCTAATTACAAAACTTAGCAGGCAATCTTGCTACTTTTCCCTAGTCAGACAGCAGTTTACTGAATAGGGTTACAGTGCATAATTCTCTAGCCGGTCTGGAACATTCTTCATCATATCTTGCTTTTCTTTATTTCAGCTCTATGTCCTGAGCCAAGGGCAGTGCATTTACCGTGGGAAAGTGTTAAACCTAGTTCCCTACTTGAGAGATTTGGGTTTAAATTGTCCAACATACCACAATCCAGCAGATTTTGGTGAGTAACATGGAGGCGTTTCTCCTCTCAAATGCACTTCTTGCTTCAAGCTCTTCAGGGTAAAACTGAAATTTCTTCTAAAGGTATACTGTATACATCGTGAAATGATTTTTTTTCTTGTTAACGTGTACCCTCTAGTGGTAGGTAGGGTTATTGAACTCCATGCGGGATAAAAGTCTTGTGCCTTATTAATAATGACAATGAGAATTTGGGCAAATGAAATTTCCCCCTCATAGAACTGCAGTGATGAAAGAAACTGTATGTACTGAAATTCTTCCTTCTGTGTCACTGCTGAAGACACAAAAACTTGGTCACATTTGAATCTCACAACCCTAGTGGCTGGAATTACTAATAACTTTGGATTTTTAAAATTTCTAACCGGAGTGCAAACTAGCTTGAGTGTGTGTGTGTGAAATTATTCTTTATTATTGAAATATATATTCTGCTCTTCTATAAAATAATCAAGGAGGTTTACAACAGGAGTACAAATGCACAACCTTAATCTAGAAATGTATGCCCACATATATGCCCAATAATCTAGAAATATATGCCAATTTTTTTTTTTAAATAGTTGTTTATACTGTGGTGGAAGAAGTCATTGGGACTACATTTGCTACTCCAGCTTAAGTGTTTGTGCACTGGATTGTTTATTTGGGGTTTATACCTAGCTTCTATGAAAACAATCCTAATTATTTTAGCTCTAATTATTATAGAGCTACAGGTTTTAAGTAGGAATGAGTGGATACCCTCACTTCCATTCTGTAAATTTTTTATTAATTTAAACTCAAAATTGATGGTTGAAAAATTGTGTTCCACAGTGGGGTATAACATTTCCAATAATTTAAAATAATCACGAGTTCTGTGGCATAACTGTTCATGGTTTAGAACCCATTTCTTCAAATGCATGGAGTGCTGACATAGCTACTAGGGATGGGGGAAAGATTAATTCAGTTTGCATGTTTCACACTCTTGAACCATCATGCAAACGGAAATTCAGTTATTCTTCAAAATTTGCACTTCTCCGAATTTTGTAATGGAGTTCTCCAGTTAAAATGCATACAAAAATGTGTATATTACAGAAAATAATGTTCAGCAATGCATGTGTATATTAGACAGACATGGATACAAAAATGCATGTATCAGGAGAAATGTGCATAAAAACGCTTCCAAATTTTCTTGCAAACTTAAAAAAAACCCCTCCAAGTTCAAAACTAAAGTTAAGATTGGAAAAACTAGGGGGGTGTTTCCACAACAACAGAAGAAGAAGTGAATGGAGGTGTACCGGATTTCTTTAAAGGAATCAGCTTTGCTGTGCTTTGGTCCATGCAGGGCTCCATGAGCGAGTGTTCTGCATCAGTAAAAATCATTTCACAGAACATACTTCCAGGTGAGGGTGGGGATTGGAGTGAACATCATCTGACTGGCAGGGGCTGCTCAACCAATAAAAGAGGCTTCCCCCCTCTCCCCCCTTTCTCCTTTCCCCTGAAAGTCCAGATGCACCTGCATTTCAGGAGCAAGCCTTATTGAGCACAATGGGAGTTACTTGTGCTAGGAAAGAGCGCGGGGGGACACACACGCAGGGATGGGAAACCAGCCCCCTTTCTAACCCGATGCTGTGCAGGATCTCTATAATGAAGGTGTGGAGTAGTTACTTCCTAAGGCAATAAACCAAACAACAGAGAATTGGAGCCTCGTGATTGTGCTTTACAGCCTTTAGGGGTTTTGTGCTTTAAACTGTGCCATTTCAGTTGAGGGGGATCTCTATAAATTCTGATGTGGGCATTCAGCAGACAAGCCTCATTGACCACAATGGGAGTTACTTTTGAGTAGACAGTAATTGGTTTGTGCAGGGATGGGAAACACACAGGAAACACCCTTTGACCAGGGTCATGGTGAAAGGCACACCCCTGGGCAGGGCTAGCATACCTGAGCTAAATGTGGGGGTTGGGGCACACAGCAACTATACTGGGGAGAACCTGACTTGAGGAAAAGAATCGGACTTTAAGCAGTCTCAGGAAATCCGGTTTTTCCCTGATAAGCTCTGGGGTGGCTGCTGGATATATCCCTAACAACCTCCAAATGCAGCTAGCTCAGAGTAAATCGCTCATGGAGACACCCCCTAGTATTGGAGAGATACCCAGACTGACAGATTGAACCATCCTAGTAGCTACCACTATCCAAAATGCATTTCTAGGCATTTTGGCCCCACACAAGCTTTTCCCCCTCTGTATATATACATACCTGCCAACTTTGAATAATGCTTCATGCATCTGACCTTTGTCTCTTCCATGAATTGTTCCCCTGAAGATGGATTACATAGTTTCCTTCTGTCTCTTTAGTGATGGAGGTAGCCTCTGGCGAATACGGAGACCAGAACAGTCGGCTAGTAAGAGCAGTCCAAGAGGGAATGTGTGACGCAGATTACAAGAGAGACTCTGGAGGAGAAAGTGATCTGAACCCCTTCCTATGGCACAGACCATCTGAGGAGGTAATTCAGATGAAAATGGTTTCTAAAATGTGAAGGTGTTGAGAAAAGGCAACCAGGCTAATTGCCACAGTCCTCCGAACAACTTCTTTAAGGGCAATGCCCTTAAATTACCCAGAAATAAACAGTTCAGAATACAATTCTCCATGACTGTTGGTGCCATTGAAACCAACAGGTTGAGCAAGGATGCCAGAAAGTTGAGGATCAAAGCCTACATGTAAATATTTATTTATTCATTCATTTCATTTCTATACTGCCCAATAGCCGACGCTGTCTGGGTGGTTCACAAAAATTAAAACAAAAAAGCGCAGGATAAATCAATATAAAATATGCAAGTATTAAAACCACAATATAACAATACAACCAGAATAAAACCTAGCAGCAATGCAGAGTTTTAAACTACAGATTTAAAATACCAAAGCTAAAAGACTAGGAAGCTAAAATGCTAAAATACTGGGAGAATAAAAAGGTCTTCACCTGGCACCAGAAGGAGTACAATGTAGGTGCCAAGTGAGCTCATTCCACAGCTGGATTGCCACAGCAGAAAAGGCCCTCTTCCTGGTAGCCACTCACCTCACTTCCTTTGTCAGGGGCTCCCGGAGAAGGACCGCTGAGGATGATCTTAGGGTCTGGGCAGGCACATATGGGAGGAGGCGATCCTTCAGATAACCTGGCCTCAAGCCATTAAGGGCTCTGAATGTTAATACCAGCACTTTGAAACGGACCCAGAAATGGACTGGCAGCCAGTGCAGCTGGAAAAGTATTGGTGTAATGTGATCTTGTTGGCCAGTCCCTGTTAACAATCTTGCTGCCCCTTTTTGGACTAGCTGAAGTTTCCGGACTGGTTTCAAAGGCAGCCCCACTTATAACACATTGCAGTAATCCAGACGAGAGGTTATCAGAGCATGGATAACTGTAGCTAGGCTATCTCTGTCCAGATAAGGGCATAGCTTGTATACCAGCCTAAGCTGATAAAAACAAATACATTGTGTTTTTAGCATTTTAGAGCACAGCCAAGCCTGTTAAGAAAAGGCCTTAAGGAAATTGTCCTAACTAGAATTTGCTTGAAAACATTAATGTTGACATTCTCCTAATTTGATTCCCCCAATATAGTGGATTTAGGAGTTTTAGGCACTCTATAAAGTGTAAAAGAATTCAGTTGGACAAGCTAATGTTTAGCAACGGGAGCAGGGGGGACACGTGGCCTTTCGGATTTGGGTGGACTGCAACTCCCATCAGCCCTAACCAGCATAGCCAATGGTGAGGGATGATTGGAGCATAGCCAATGCTGAGGGGAGTTCTGGTCCCACAACATCAGGACGGCCATACGTTCCCTTTCTCTGGTTTAGCATTTGTGTCTTATAATGAGTCAACAAGAATCACAATTTGAATGGTTGTTTCTTAAGTACCCATCAGTATTGAATTATAAAAGTTAAATGTAATGTCTAAAATTCAGCTGAGTTTAGAGATCATATGAAATGTTTTATTCAGAGTGCTTTAGAATGTCTATCATTCATCCTTCTCATCTGAAACAGAAGAGAAATCAAGGTCTCATATAGATCAAGAAAGCACTTCTTCATACAATGACCATCTGTTTCTGGAAATCACTCCCACACTATGTGTGGTGATGGACACTGGCTTACATTGCTTTACAGGGGGGTTAAATAAATTCATGGATAAGTCTGTTGGTGGTTATTAATGATGCCAGCTAAATGGAACCTCCAGGTTCAGGCAGTGTACCTCTAAATACCACTTGCTGGGTGGGGGTTAAACCGCAAGGGAGAGCTATTGCCTTTTTGCTATGGTTGTGGGCACCCAGACACAAATGTCTGGCTACTGTTGGAAATAGGATGCTGGGCTAGGTGGACCTTTCATTTGATTCAGTAGGGATCTTAAGTTCTTAGTTCAGCCTCCCCCAACCTTGGCCATGCTGGCTGGGAATTATGGGAACTGCAGTCCAAGACACACCTTGAGGCCACCAGGTTGGGGAAGGTGTCAAGGAGAGAGCTTCAGCTATTGGGCGGTATAGAAATGAAATAAATAAATAAATAAATAAATAAATAAGGAGAAGGCCTCATGGAGCCAAAGATATGGTGGGAAAGCGTTTACTTTGTATTGCATGATTTTAGGTTGTGTTTTTAGTGTTTTATTGTAGGAGGGAGTAGGATCCTGCAGGAAGATTTGCAACTCAGGCCACCTGGAGGGAGGAGGAAATGTGGGCCATCCCAGGACTGAAGGAGCCAGGCCGGAGGCCTTATCAGAACTCTAGGTCATAAACCAGCTCGGCCTGCCGAAGGGCCAGCACAGCCAGAGAGATGTGAAAAGCCCAGCTCATCCTCCTTGAGGGAAGGGACAGGGGACAAAAGAACTAGAAGCTGGGCAGGGACTAGATAAAAGAGGCAAACAGCCACTCTTCTTTTGTCCTTTGGTTTCATTCTGTCCGGGTGGAAGGTGTTGGCATTCTGGCTATGACAAAGGATCCTACCACTAGGTGTGACTAGCTAGGCCAGGTAGTCTGTTATTGTTTTATTGTATGTTGGGTTTCCAAACAGGGAATTGGTACTTGTGCGAATTCTAAATTGTGCTTTATTTTGTTTCTCTTCCCATTCCCTTACCCCTTAACTTGTAAAGAAATATCTACCTCAAACTATTGCTACTATTTCTTTCCTGGGTTAAATTCAGCGGCTACTGTTTTCTTCCCAAGGTGGGGAGCAGGTTGGAGGTTCCTCTTGGGTCTGGCTGAGCTGGCTCAGAGAGGTGGTGGCAGTGGATCAAGGGGGCTAGTAGAGCCTGGGGGTCCTGCCTTCCTTTATAGAAGGCTATCTTAGATCATGATCTAATGGGTTGGATCTGCACTCCGTTAGTTGAACTTAGGTCCCATTAAAATCAATGGGACAAGGTAGTCATGGCTTGAATGTGGGTCCTATGCTCAGAGATTTGCATCCAACCTTATCTTCTTTGGTGCTTCTGCTGCAACTTGAAGAAGAAAAGGCCTAGCTTTTAATTTCATGTTTCATTTGTCTATTCCATCAGGATTCTTCATCCATGGAAGGATGTCATAGCTTCTCAGCCAGCTGCCTTACACAGTTTTGCATTCTGTTTAAAAGAACTTTTCTCACCATAATGAGGGATTCGGTAAGGCTTGCTTGAATTTTCAAAAACAAAAAAAACAAAGATGCATTACCAGTTATCAGTTCTGGAACACAAAGTCATAGCGTCTGAATTAGATGTGCATGAATCAGAAAGAAATATATTGGATTCCTTTGGTTCTTACCATTATATAATTTGAATAGGAATATTACATTAGCCTGGTTCACATGATCACAGTAGCCCACCATGGCAGGCCCCCCCGGATTGCCAATTCAAGCCCCCTATTGTGGTTTTTCATGTCATCCAAACCTGGCAAGGGTGTCTTGTTGAGGTGGTTAACAAACTACAACAGGCCTTGCGTTCTGGGTGGTTTGTTAACCACCTCAACAAGCCACCCTCACCAGGTTCAGACAGCACAAGAAGCTGTGCCCAGTGAGTGTGATTACTGGGCCAGCATGTGACCAGCATGAGCAGGGTGGTTATGAGGGTGGCTTATTAACTATCCTTGTGTCATGTGAACTGGCCCATAGTTTGTTATTCAGTAAACAAATGCTGTATCTACTGCCAAATATAGGCACGTTACACCACTCGCTAAGCCGAATATTCTTTAATACAAACATGATTTTGCGTTCCTACCAGGTCCTAACGCATCTACGGATCACCTCACACATTGGAATTGGGCTTCTCATAGGATTGCTGTACTTGGGGATCGGAAATGAAGCAAAGAAGGTCCTGAGCAACTCCGGCTTCCTCTTCTTTTCCATGTTGTTTCTTATGTTTGCTGCTCTCATGCCAACAGTCCTTACATGTGAGTAATGATGGTGTACTCTGTAATCTATGAAAAAGGTATTTTAGATGACACCAACATTGGTGAGACATGCCATCTCACAAGGAGGGGTGCGGTTGAAATATGTGAGAATTGTGCCAGCAACTGTGGTTGGTTTGGCTTCCATAGAATATTTATTTGATTTTAATTAAAATTGGACAGGCAAAGTTAATGATTGCTATTGCAGTGACTGAAAAAAAAATCTTCCTAAGAAGTCCGACGAGTAAAATATTGTCTTTATTCAGGACCCACCAGCAGGCGAGACCCAGGTGTAAACCACCTTTCCACCCTTTGCGATTCCATGTTTTTAGCCCCTGCTGCTATCAGCTTGGTAGGCCACTTACAGGGTTCTTGAGGTCATATAACAGCGTGCACCTGTTGGGAATCACATATATCTTGCTTTTCCTAAAAAAAAGGAAATACAAGTTTACAGTTAGGGCCAGTATATACATGCATGCAAAACCACCCCCAGCAAAGCACATCCTTTCTGGGTAAAGGAGTGGCTGGATGTAGCAAGGGAAGAATAGCAGAGGTACAAGGGAGCATCTGAGTGAGGCATGTTGGACCAAATCTGGCCTGCCTGGGCCCCCAATCTGGCCCTCTGGGATTCCCCAGGAGGCCATGTCCCCTTTCCCCCAACAAATGATCATTTGGTGGTTTCCTGGGTTTGGGGCTGTCTTTAGCCATCTGAAAGGTCGAAACGCCTCTCCTAAGGCTCAGTCACTGGCAGTAAGCTTTAAGCTATGCTGGTACTTTTGGCCAGCCCCTTTCGCCTTCGCCCACCACTGGAATACACTCCCCCAACCCCGAGCTTCTCTGAAATTCAATTCAGACCTTCCCCTTACATTCACCTTCCTGAATACAAGGGTCAACACCTCCCCTACTGTAGTCTGTCACATGTGGATAGTAATGTTGTAATCTAGGGCTGCAATATGTGTTTATTTGTTTCAAGTATTTTTTTTTAATTGTTCAACCTAGTTCCTCTTGAGATGGGCGTATTTCTTAGAGAGCATCTGAATTACTGGTACAGTCTGAAGGCCTACTACTTGGCTAAAACGATGGCTGATGTCCCTTTTCAGGTAAATGTCGTTATGCATCTCTCTTTATTGTGCGCCTGAAAGCCCACAATTTTATCATTAGAATTGCACCAAGAAATATAACTCAGGACTGAGATATTTATTTATTACATTTATGTCACGCCTTTTCCTTCAAGGAGCACATGCATGATCCTCCCCCCTCTGTTTAACCTCGCAACAACCCTGTGAGGTAGGTTGGACTGAGAGTCAGTGACTGGCCAAAGTCACCCAGTGAGCTTCATGGCTGAGTGGGGACTAGAACCTGCATCTCCCCAGTCTCAGTCCAACACTCCAACCACTACAGCACACAGGCTTTCATCAGGTATGCAGATAAAGAGGTGGAACAGCTTCCACAGATGGTTCTGTTAGATCAGTTTCTAATGGCTCTCATTAAATTCTGTAGTACAAAACAGACTAAAAGTATCTGGGAGGCAATCTCTCATCCTAGATACTTGGTTCACCAGTGAAGTTATAGCTCTGCTGCAAGGATATCCCTGAATACACCTTGTTGTTCTCTTCCATAGAAATGAATGGCTCACATTCACACTGATATGAAAAAAAGTTGTACTTGGGGGCAACATTGCAGTAGGGACAAAATGCATCTTCCTCTAGCAGTAGGTGGACTAGCCTCCATTGACAGAGGCCCCATGGGAGCAATGTCTCTGACCCCCTAGAGATCTTTGTAATATGCAGATCTCCCTTTCACTCTCACCCTACCTATACTAAGAACTGGCATTTTGCTGTAGATTACTTGAAACACTTTTTTTTGTTTGTGTGTTTATTTATCCAATCATATTTTTATGGATACCCATCAACATATGTTCTCTGGATGGCTTACAGAATAACATACCATACTAAGATACAATACATTTGGCCAGTTTGCACAACACAATAATGCAGATTTTTTTTAATGAAAGTGGGAGCAGCTAAACAATGCACAGACCTTCTGTGCATGGTTTGTTTAGTGTTATGTGTGAACCAGGGACTCAGGCTTGTCTCTCCCTCAACAAGCTAGAGAAATAACTCAACAACAAACCATAGGTTATTTCTCTGGATTGTTGGGGAAAAAACAAGCCAGAGTTCCTGGTTCACATATAACATTAAACAAACCATGGACAGAACTTCCATGGGTTGTTTAGTAACACCTGCTTGCAATGGGAGCAATTGGGCTCCTTCATGATAACCCACAATTTTAAAAAAATCCGAGTTCTTGTGATGTGTAGACCAGGCCACTGATTCAAACACAACAATAGAAACAGTAAAATCCAGCCTAAAAAAACTTTTTCTTTCTAATAGCAGAAAAATATAATCGGTTAGCAGCTCACATTATAAAGCGAAGTGTTACTGAGACTTTAAAAGTTTTCTTTAAATTAAAAAAAAGGATGTTCAAGAAATGTTTAAAAGGCCTGGGTAAACAAAGAGGTCTGGGTGAATGTTTAAGAAGCCTGGGTGAATGTTTTTTTCACCTGGCACTGAAAAGACAATAGACAAGGTGCCAAGCAAGCCTCTCCAGGGTGGCCATTCCATAGCCGGAGTGCCACCACTGAGAAGGCCCTGTCCCTAGTAGCCACTTACTTCACTTGGTGGGGGCACAGAGAGCAGGGCTCGTAAAAGGTTCTTAAAGTTCAGGTAAGTATATATGGAAGAAGACTATCCTTCTGGTATTTTGGGCAAATGCTTACAAAATAATTCATATCAAAAGATGGTTAGTGCTCATCAGGAAGATGCCGGTGGACACTAGCAGAGGTTCTGTTTCTAACACAGCAGGCGGGATATCACTCACATTATAAGATGTCGAAAAAGTACTATCCCTTCTCTCAGGTGTAATCACTGGATACGGGAAGGAAAGATGCCATCCAACTAATATACCAACATTGCTGATATAGTGCTGCTCTGTTTTATTGTTTTTTCTTTCTTTTTTTTAGTTGTAACTGTTCGTTGTTATATTGTATCAGTAACAGTGGCTTTTAGTATTTTTGTATGCAAATTGCTTAGAGATTTTATTCTGTTAAGCAGTGTATAAATATTACTAAAAGCAAGAAAAAACATTGTATATAATGTAACCTCTTTCAGTTTTGACACATATAATATCATATACGCTCAAACTTGTTTGTTTCTTGCAGATTATGTTTCCTGTAGCTTATTGTAGCATTGTATACTGGATGACAGCACAACCCTCTGATGCTCTACGATTTGTCCTGTTTGCAGCCCTGGGGACCATGACCTCGCTCGTGGCTCAGTCATTGGGACTTCTGATTGGGGCAGCATCCACATCACTCCAGGTCTTTGCTCTTGCTTGTTGTGATACTCCTGCCCCTTCTGGCATATATGTTTATTTGCCCTGCTTCAGCATGCTGGATACTGTCCAACAAATACCCCTGACACTGACAAATCTATCAGAGGGGATAATTCAGACAAAAATTTTAGCTGTGTTTCCGCTCTTGTTTTTAATCTCTTGGTTTCTGGCTCTTTTTTATTTTTAAGGTGGCAACGTTTGTAGGTCCCGTTACAGCCATACCAGTTCTCCTCTTCTCAGGATTCTTTGTCAGCTTTGATACCATTCCAGCATACCTCCAGTGGATGTCCTACATCTCTTATGTCAGGTAAATTGAAAGGATGCCTCTGGGTCCTTCGAATTTATTTATTTATTACATTTATATCTTGCCTTTTTTCCTCCTTAAGGAACCCAAGGCAGCATACATTATCTTCCTCCTTTCCATTTTAGCCCCACAACAACAACCCTGTGAGGTGGGTTGGGCTGAGAGTCTGTGACTGGCCCAAAGTCACCCAGTGAGCTTCCATGGCCGAGTGGGGACTAGAACCCAGATCTCCCGACTCACAGTCCAACACTCTAGCCACTACACCACACTGGCTCCACTGACCTGTCCGGTTCCACAATTACACAGATATAATTGTGTAAAGGCTTTACCATTTATAACGCATTCTCATGGTGGTGAAATAGGTGCTGGTGTTGTTTTTTAAAGTGTTATCGCTTTTCAGATAAGGAATGTACTTGTTAAAGGGATGGATGAAAGAAAAAGATTATGTAGTTTGGCTTTACAGAGCCCACATATGCCTAAGACAGTTCAATCAGCTGGATAGTATATTGGGCTTTGGCTGAACAGCCCTTTGTTCAAAGCTTAGTTCAGCAAACTCCCCGAGTGGCCTTTGGTAGGTGGCACATTCTCAGCCTTTGCTCCATCTATAAAACGGGAGTTGTACCCTTCTGTCTCATGGATTTGTTGTGCAAATGCTACAAGTGTGATCAATAATTACGGTCCCCATTCACATTTGCCTTCATTCAGTCCCCTCATCTGCCTCCCAGCAGACGATTGGTGCTAGTAAAAAGGAAAGCATCAATAATCTCTTTGGTCAGTTCACAGCAATGACCCAGCAAGGACACTGGATTTCTTTGGGGTTTTATTATTCCATACAGCACCTCTGCAAACTGAGTAAAGCAAACCATACATGGAAACCTTCTTCTGCATGTGGATTGCTCTTACCCAGCGTTCACCTGGTGCCCTCCAGATGTGTTGGACTCCATCTCCCATCATTCCCAGCCAGCCTGGCAGTCCAACACATCTGGAGGGCACCCGGTTGGGGGATGCTGCCCTTACGTAATTGTGCTATCTAATATTACTTATTTAGGTTTTTTTTCCTTTTTCTCAATATGAGTAATTTCGGCTGGCTTTTCCAAACCTTTGTGAATTTATTTTCTGAGATATGTTTGTGTCCCTTTTTCTCTTCACAAGAGCTCCTTGAATTAGATTAGCCAGAGGTTATGATTTGCCCAAGATTTCACATTATATTTTATGACTGAGCAAGGTCTCAACATTTCATCCAAGTCCAGCACCGTATTCCCTCAACAAAATACATAACAACCACAAATAGAAATTAAGGCTACTGGTACTGGGCAGAATTGTATGCTGCTCATGCACTAATAGGATCTACCACATCACAATGGGAAGCTATCAGTTCTGGAAACAACTGAAAACAAACAGAAACAGACATTTTTGGAAGCTTCTAGGAACTCCACTGACCTGTCTAATTGCAGAAATGAGTGTTTCCGCTGATTTCTGGGATTGCTTTAGGAAGCACCAGTTCCTGCTGTGCCAGCGATGGGCCCCCTTACCACAACAGAACTAGTGGAAGTGCAGCAGCAGTATTGGATACGGCCCATTGTGATTTCTACTCATTTGGTACTATACATGGATCTTGATAGGCATAAATATAATGAACAAAATACCCAGCACTTTAAACAAGAATGAATTCAATTACTGCTGCTAAGAGACACTTGCATTTTTTCTATAGTATATACTTCAGTCTGCTTTGGCTTTGACCTTGCAAACTCTTCTTCCCTATAGATACGGATTTGAAGGTGTCATTCTTTCCATCTATGGTTTGGATCGAGAAGATCTTCACTGCGACAAAGATGATACTTGCCATTTTCAAAAATCAGAAGCTATCCTCAAAGAGCTCGATGTAGAAAATGCTAAACTTTACTTAGATTTTATTGTGCTTGGAATTTTCTTCATCTCCTTACGTCTCATTGCCTACTTTGTCCTCAGATACAAAATTCGAGCAGAGAGGTAGAGAGAAACCAAATGCAAGAACATGCGGTTGTAGACTGTTCCCATTTGTCTGATTGTGGCAGACGAGTCTCCAGTGCCCAGTTACAAATGGTTGTGATCTAGCCCCTAGAAAACCATGTCATGTTGGTTTAGTGGATGCATAGTTACATTAATGAGCCCAGTTGGGTTATAGTAGGTTATATTTCTGTTATACTTTCTAGCTTTTTCTAGGAAGAACTAGAAGGGAATCTTGTTTGAAATCTGGAAAAAAATTGCTACTGATCACAGGAACTTTTTCTCATGGAAACTGTGTTTCTTGTAAGGTTGCTGTAGTCCTCGCAACAAGGTAGAAAATGGCTGGGGATATTTAATCTGCATTCTGTCATCTACCAAGTGGAAATGTGAGGAATGCAGGATCATCTTTTCCTGTTCCATCTAGTCTTTCCCCCATGAAAACAGAAGTCTACAAATTCTTCAAACCTTAAGAAAAAATCTCTCTTTACAATGAATGGATATATTTGTTTTTAAAGGATGTGAGTAATTTGATATTTGTTGTTCTCCTTTACATACAGGGTTTTGGAGCTTTATTCTCACGAGCTGGTCTCATACTCCAAAATTGTAATTTTAGAATAAAATGACAAATTCCTAGTGAATAATGTAAAAGAATTCTTGAGTGCAAATATCTATCGGCTGCCCACAAATGACTCTTTTTAGCATACTGCTTTTATGATATCCTTTCAATCCAGTTTTCTCGTTGTATTTGACATATCCATTGTCCACATTAACTACCTCCCAAGAATTCAGAAGCTAAGAATTCTAGTGCTGGTGATTTGATGAAGTCATAAAGAAATAGAATCAAAAGCCTATGAATGTTTTAAAATAGTTTAATAACACACAGCATGACAGAAGGATGGCCAGTGGTTCAGTGTGCCAGTAGTTCCATCTCATGAACGCTTATGGGATAGTAAAAAGTCCCTGTGATGCCTATAAAGTTCTCCTAGTTTTTACAGGATCAGCATGCAGAGCACCATGCAGAACAAAACCCATCAGTTCTGTTTTCCACCAGTCCTAACATACATTTCTCAAAAAACTGGCTCAGTGTTAAAGGCAGAACTCCTTCAACTTCTGGTCATGAAATTATAATACAATGCATTGATCATTGTGCATATACTTTTCACCAATTTGCAGTATCTCATGAAATGTACCAGATTATTGATGGAGCTAGAAGAACTGCTAGAAGAAAGTCTTATGTTTTGCATATAATAAAATTCCATTGTGTTGGGTTTTATTCTGGTGCCTCCTTACACCAGAACGCCATTGCAGCTTTTAGTTTAAGGCAGTGCTGGTTTTGAACACAGTAATCATGTTAGATTGGAACTGAGGTGTATGTGAAATTCTTACCTCACCCGCAAGAATCAGTCTGGTGAGAAACAGAATTGGTACACTCTGTTGGTACAAAGTGAAAATGTAGATGCCTCCTAGAGTGTGTTTATGCTTTAGTGTTCAAAGCTGACATTAGAGTGTTCTATTCCCTCTTCATGTCATTCTTTGCACTTGGCCCATTTGGGACAATGCATGTGTTGTGAGTGGCAGGAAAGTCTCCCAGTTGTCCACGTATTTAACCAGATATGATTTATCATAATAAATATCTCAAGGCTCCTCATGGGTAGCGACTTCCATATATTGCCATGAAGAGGCAAAGGGCTAAATCTGCCTAGAGCAGCAGAATGTGACAAGATAAATAACACAACTGGTAATTTTTTTAAAGTAATTTCTTGTGTATTGGAACTGTTCATATTTTTCAAGAACATTAGTAAAAGGAGAATACAGGGCACAATCCAGCAGATACAGCTGCTACATTTCCTCCATTCTTTTCAACGGGATTGTGTGGGATCCCATCTAGGTTTCATTAGAATGAATGGAGAACTTGCAGTAGCAATACATAATGGTTTATGCCTATGCTTTGTAAAATTTGCAGTCCCTGAATGTGAAGGTATGTGGCAAATAAACTTCTGTTTACAGTTCACTGGTTTTAAAAGATGCAAAACAAAATGAATTAACTTTCTTATCCTGCTTGACCAGCTTTAGGAATGTATCACCTCAGCTTAGAATTACTGTACAGTCACTTGTGCCTATATATCTGAGTCTGTCAATCATCTTTGCTCCATTTGTTACTTCAGTGGCATAGCTTCATGTACAGCATCCATCATATTGTTCTGTATTAGTATTCCCAAGATACTGTACAGCATGACATACTTGTCATCACTTTGAGGCTATTGGTGGAGCCTTGCCCTAAGTATCTACTGCAGAATTTTGCTACCAATCCTAAAGAATACTTTAGGACAAGAATACTTTTTTTTCATACTGTATTGTCCTATACTGTTAAATAGATACATGAGCCAATTACCTCTTACCTTTACCGCTCCCAATTTGCCATTGCCTTGTTAATTAAATATAATCTATGGAGGTCACACAGGGTAAGAAAGAGGCCTTCCTTTGAGGAATTCTTTTTTTTCGAGGGGTGGTGGTGTTTCAAAACAACAGTCACCTCTCCCAGTGGGAGGTTGATGGTTGACAAGCGAGGGTTGAATTTTCTTCATGCTGCCAGGGAATATCCCTTGCAGCAGGTGGTAATGTGTAAGCTGCTAGCCCTGGGCTCACAGCTGGGAGAGGATTGTCTTGGCTGAGGAGAAGCAAACAGTAGCTCACTTCCCCTCAGCCAATGACCAACTCAACTGATGAGCAAATATGAGGATGCCCTTGCTGCATCTTGAGAGCTCTTGGATTGCAGTGATGGCCTCGCTAGCATCCCTTTACCTACTGGGGGACACATTTATGGAAAGGAGGAAGGGGGATGATATGCATAAAAAGACAAAATGTCTTTCTTCTCTCTGTCCTACTTCCCCATCCACCCAACACCTCACTGTAAATTCCTTATGTATTTCCTTATGTATAAGGAAGATCCTTATGTATTTCCAAATTTAGTCCCAGTGACTTACATTGACTCACAAAAGCCACATAGCTTGCATTTCCCTTTGGACTTTTGTTGTTGTTGGAGCAAACCAAGCATCACTGAAAGAACAAATAGTAAGGTAGATGTGATAACGTATGAGATGAGCTGCCGTTTCAAGAACCCACAGGTTCCACAGGGTGTTTTTTTTGTAAAGGTAGAATGTAATGACTTCCTATTAATGTTGTCTGTCTTGGGGGGCGGGGCAGGGTTAGATTCTCATAAAATGATGCATCTGAGATATTTCAGGGATGACAGCTAAAAAAAATAGCATAACATTGCCTTGTTTTATTATAGTGTATGTGTGTTTACGTGTAATCCGTATCTGCATCAATCACTGTTACCTCTTTTAAATCATTTGTGCATCACTTTTACTGTACTTTGTTCCAGTCATTCCTTTTGAGGGATGTTTTCAAAGAGAACAATGTTATTTGTATGATATAAATGAAAAATAATATTTTCAAGTCTTCACTGGAATGCCATATGCAGGGGCCACAACAATATGTGGAGCGTAAGAGGAATTTTTTGAAATACGAAGTAAACACGTATAAAAGGTTCCCCCCCGCCATGCGTTCTCTGTTGAAAAGACACTTTGTCAACTGCATAACTTTGTTAAGCAAAGCTAGAATGTGTGGAGATCTATATATCTTTCTGTTTGTGAAGGAGCTGCAGATATCTGTTAGCCATTGGGTTCAATCAATGCCTTTTCCCCTCCAGAAGCAAGGTGAAAAGTCTGTTGAAATAGTATATGATAGTAGCTCACCATAATTATTTCTCTGCCCTGAAGTCATTATATCTAGCAACCAAGAACAAATGTGTGGAAAGACAATTCGGTCATAACCACTTGGTGTTTGCTGATATGACATATTTTTACATGTTTCACCACCACCACCCAACCACCACCACCCACAGATAATAGCAAATTGGGACCTCTGTGCTTGTCAAAAAATCATTTAACTCATCCATGCAAAAGATTAGGAGCCATTTGCCTGCCCAAAGCAAAGGTCCTTCTCATATAGTAGCAGCAGACAGCTACAAGGAATTTCCACCCTTGCTAACGATGAATGAGATGTGATCAATTTACTTAGAATGAAATGGCATTTTCTTGATTGGGCAAGAAGAACTGACTTTACGATGCTTTCAGCTATGGGCTACAGAAGCCTTACCAATATGACCACTCAATATTTTCAGTTTTTGGACTTGATGCTGCATTTTTCTGACCACATTCATTTTTAATAGTTTTATCCCCCCCCCCCGCTACATATTACTGCATAACTTCTGCAAATATTTCTGGATTGACTTATTTCCTGACTAAAAATGCAATTTACCAAGCTGCAACTTGTTGACATGGTTCAGATAACATGGTAGGTTACCATGGGTTAATTAACCCACAATTAGCTGTGTGATGTGCAGCAACCATTTTGAATATGCAACTACCAGTCGGGGGTTGTGGCGCGTCATGCAAGTCTGGCCATCATGGGTTGTTTGAAGGTTAAACAACCCATACTTCATAGTTGGGTTAATTGTGGGTGGTTTAACTCTTGATGGCCAGGTTTACACAACACACCGCAACCCCTGATTGGAGGTTGCCTATTTAAAATGGCAGCTGCACAGGCGCCAGGGCTAATATTGTGTTAATTAACTCATGATAAGTGAACCGGACCTATATCTGGGTTCCACAGCACAGTTTTTTTAAAATGAGAAAGGAAATCTTTGTCATCTTAATATAGCAAACACGAAACCTTAATCCTGCCTTCATTGTACATTTAAGCACTTAACTTTCCATTGATCACAATGTTAGCGGGCACTTCAGGACAGTAATTTTGTTTTCCATCACTCTGGGGACTGATACAGCCTGCAAGTTGTTTCACGAAGGCCTTGTCCCATTATATAGAGACATCAAATTCTATTGTACTTTTTAACCAATATATAGCATGAACGGTTTTGAGTCTAGGCTTTTGATTTAAACCCACTGGCAGCCATGAAACCAAACTTGTATGTTCTTTATAGAGCATGTATAGAGCCAGAGCATGGTCAGACCTATATGCACATGTTGGCTTGACTGGTGGCTTAGAACTATTATTACATCTCGTATTCATTTTGACAGATTATATAACTGCATCTTCAATAAGTGAACCATGCACTGGAGGGAAAAATGTTCCTGGCTGGGCATCTAGTGGGTTAGAATCATCCTGCTTGCATTGGTGTTTCCATGCCATTAGAATAATAAAGCTTGAGAAATGCATATAGAGATCAGAAAAACTACAGCTTGTGAAAGAATTGTACCTGTAACTTTTTGATCAGTCATTTAAAGATTTGCACAATTTTTTGCTCCCTCTGCTGAAAATAATAGTCACAATAGTTAGCACAATTTCCCTTTGGTTGTAAAAACACCTGCCAATGAGAGCATTTGCTAAGGTATGTGAGCCATCTGTTATCACAGCAATGGCTGCCCTTCCCACTGAAATCACCTTGGACCGGATCATGCTCAAACTGTTTGGTTGTTCCTTGTAAACACACCCAAGTGGGTTCTGCTTAGAGGACAAACTAGATGTGATGTTACTACGATGAGTCATTTGATGCACTGGGTAATCAACATAGACTTATGGAGATGGCTATATGCCAGCCAAACTCACTGTATCAGTAAGTTTTCTTACATTTGAAATGAACATAGGATGCCTGACATGTAAAGTTAGCACTGGTAACTGCACAGTTTCTATTATTTCTTCCCCCACTAACACAAGGTTTTCAACTGAGATTTGTTCAGGACCTCCCTTCTGGCTTTCTCAATAAGACAGAAGCGGGCAACTTGTGGCCTACAAGTCCCATGACCCCTCACCATCAGGTATACTGGCTAGGGCTGATGGGAGTTGTAGGTCAAAAAGCTGGTGGGCCGCAAGTTGCCTGACCCTGCAATAGGAGTACTGCATTGGCCATTTCATCCATTCAGTTAATATGTGGGTGTGGCTGATACTTAGGGCTGTGCTTGTCTCCACATGGTTGGGAACATACTTTTATAGGATTGTGGGGTAAAGCCCTCCCACTCACCAATGTAACATTCATGCTGTCCTTTTAAGAGCCTGTCAGTACAAAGCCTGTGCTCCTTCTCTTCCTCAGGTTTTGCTAAAATTTTACTAACCTGTTACTCCAAAAAGAGCCCAACAAAATTCATCCTTGTAGCTTGAGAAGAAAGTGAATTATCATAGGAAGCATCTTTCTTTTTTAAAAAAAGAAAAGAAAAACTGTCTTCTGTATGTGAGTTGCAGTGTGACAGTATTGCTGAAAGATTTTTTAAAAACAGATTCCAAACTATTTGTGCAATACTAGCTCGCAGTTGTGGTGAGCTGTTGCCCTTAAATCTTATTTATGGTGCAATCCTATGGGGATAGGCGGCCGCCTCCGAACTCGGAGGTGACCACCTATCCAATGCAGGGCAGGAGAAGCACGGGGGGGATTGTTCTCTCCATGCTTCTCCTGCCCTACATTTGCAGCTAGACAGCCGAAGCGGAGCGGGGAAGGAAGCTGCCAGACAACACACAGGATGTGTCATACTAGCATTTCTGCCTTCCCTGCCCTGGAACGCCCCCCGGAATGCCCCGTTTTCACCGTTCCGCGCTCATCTTCTGAGCGCAGAGCTTGGGGCTGTTCCACACTGCCTGCAAGGCAGCGCGGAAAGGGAGGGAGGCCGACCTCGGAGTGCAGGCTCTGAGGTCAGTTCCTGGAAAACCACATATCCCATGGCCGTCTGGCCACTGACTAGCGGCCATAGGATACCTCTCTCAGTTATTTAAGAGGTGTGTGTGTGTGGTTTTTTAAATTTTTTAAACAAAAAGCAAGAGTCAATGCAAGTTATCTGTCAAAAACTCAGCGTGCTGAAGTGTGTATATGCTGTATATCAACTAGGTCTTCTATCTTGGATGTGTAATGCACACTGCATTACTTAGGATTCCTGTTGGTTTTGCTGTTTTAGAGACTACTGCTGCTTGCACGCTGTGATACATTTGCACTGTTGTAGATATATGTAAACACTGGGGGGGGGGTTGTTCGAGGTGGCTTGTTTATCTTTTGTAGTTCAGAAAATATAACTGATTGAACTCCATGTACCTGATCTCATGTGTTTAATTAAAGGACTTAGGATGTTGGGCATTCTAACTCTGTACTTTAAATAAACTAACGTTAAAGGCTTTATATATTTCTGTATAGTTGATTCCTGTAGGACATTTGTATGTCTGTTCTTTTGCAAATTAGAGCTCTTGTTTTCTGAAAATGGAGAACACTTATGATCATGTAACAAAGAAAGACTAAAATAAAGTATTGCTATTTTCAGATTAATATCTTAGTCCCTCTTTAATCTATGCAAAATTGCCAGATTTCAGTGAGTTGTCTTTAGCTTTTCAAGCCTATGACCTGTCTTTAGCTCTAATCTAAAATGTGGGATCCAATCTTTATTCTCTGCCATATATGTCTATCTTTCTCCTTTTTCTCTATCTGGCCCCTCCTTTAACTCTCTTTTTTGCTAATCAAAATAAACCTTGCTATATGAAAAATCCTGTGTAATTCCAAAACTTTCATTCAGTAACATAGGGTGATAGGCTAAATGCAGTTTAAGGAACTCCTTCTTCTGCTTTATGCTGTTTCCCGCACCACCAAATTCCTTGGAATATAGTCCAGAACTGTACACTACAGGGTGCTGTGAGATTTCATAAGCAAGGTGTGACTCCAGAAAGAGTCTTTGCTAGGGATGGCGGAGAATTCCATCACGGACCCACGGAGCCCGTGGCGGAACAGAGCACTTACTCTACCTCCCTGCGGAATCCTCTTCGGCTGGATCCTCCGGCTCCGGAGCGCCAGCGATATGGCTGCCATGCCATATCGCTGGCTGAAGGGAATTGACTGCAGATGCAAATGGCATCCAGTACGCCATTTGCAGCCGTAAAGGTCGTAGTTTAAGGTAAATGCAGCTGTGCAATTTCTTGTTGAGACAGAAAAAGGGACTACAGCTCCCGGCATGACCTAGCCAGCCATGCACAGGATTGTACCTTAAAGTGATGGGATAATTTGGAGCAGAGAAGTAGCCTGGGGAGGAGATGCGTAACCCTTTGCCTGTCCTCCACTGTAACTCCATTCCCTTACATAAGAATGTGTAGAACCAAACATCACATTCCTCTTACAAGAGTATTGGAGAGGTTTCTTGGCCTGCATTTGCTAGGCATAGGGTGGCTATTTGAAGGGCTGCCAGAGGCCTGTCCTCTATTTTGAAAAGCATCCTCCATTGGAAGGGCTGTCCAATCCAAGTCTGGTTTAAAGTCAAAAGAACCATACGAAGCATCAGCAGGGGCCCTGAAGGTGACCATCAACAGTTAGCACCTGGCTATCAGAGAGAGCAGGCACAGAGGTCACCTGGTCAGTCTTCCCCACTCTGATGAGATTTATTGTATTTCTATTTAAATTATAGTATTTATTTCTGAATTTGCATCTATACATATACATCAACTGTGGTGAAGGTGCTGAGAATTGTCAGAGATTCCTAACCCCTCACAGAGCAATTGCTAGGATAGGAATGGTAGAGAATTCCACCACGGATCTTGGGGAGGCCGAATGCCAGTGCATTCGGGCCCCCGAAATCTGTGGCGGAACGGCCTGCCCCTCCTGCCCCCCCAAGGATCCCCCCGGGACGAGACTTACCTGGGGCGGATCTTCCGGGAGGCGGCAACTCCGGCGGCTGTGGTGGCTGGTCTTCTGACTGGCTACCGCCGCTGCCATTTGCAGCTGTTTTTTGGTTTTTTTACACCGACGTGATAGGCTACGTAAGTTTTTACGTAGCCTAAAACGTCTGGGTAAAAAACAAAAAGTGTACGCAAATGGCGGTGGCTACGGCCGCCGCCATTTGCGTACGCCTTTTTTTTTTTAACCCATACATTTTAGGCTACATAAAAACTTACGTAGCCTAAAACGACTGGGTAAAAAAAAAAAAAAGGCGTATGCAAATGGTGGCGGCTATGGCTGCCGCCATTTGCATTCCTTATTTTGGGCTGTCTTAGTCTACGTAAATAATTACGTAGACTAATACGGCGAAAATAAGGGGAACGCGAATAGCGTCCGCTACGCTATTCGCGTTCCCCTTATTTTCGCCGTCTTAGTCTACATAAATATTTATGTAGATTAAGACGTCAAAAATAAGGAACGCAAATGGCGGCGGCTGTAGCCGCCACCATTTGCGTACGCGGTTCCCCCCCCCCCAGGGCCCTCTGTGGCCGGAAATCCAGCTGCGGACGGCTCTGGCCTGGCTGGGCCTGGCCAGGCCTGGCCAGCTACTCTGTGGAGCTGCCGCGGAGCACAGCCGGCCAAGGAGGATTCCGGGGGGGAGGAATGGAGCGCCTCCCCCCCGTACAGGATTCCGGGGGGAGGGACGGAACACCTCCCCCCCCCATAAACAATCCGCGAACAGGTAAGCGATTTTCGTACATCCCTATGCTAGGATTGCATGGGGAAAAGAAATGACTGTTAGGGTGCATTCCTACAATTCCCAACATGCCCCAGCCAGCACACCTGGCTCCTTAAACTCCTTAAGGCACAATCCTATCCAGATAGGCAGCCGCCTATGAACTCGGATCGTTCCTTCTGTGCCTCTCCTGCCCTGCTTTTTCTGCTAGTCAGCCGCTTTTGGCTGTCTAGCCGAGGGGAGGGGGGGCGACCGGGCGAGGAGGCTGCTGTACGATACATAGGATGTGTTGTACATACAGTTCCACTCTCTCCACCCCGGAACACCCCCAGCCCCCCCTTTTCAGCCACTCCATACTCCTCTTCCAAGCACGGAGGATGGGGTTTCGCGCTGCCACTGAGGTGGGACGTGGTGGGAGGTCGGTTTTCCGAGAACCAACCTCAGAGCGCTGAGCTCAATTCCCGGAAAACAGCATATCCTATGGCCATCTAGCCGCTGTCTAGTAACCATAGGATTGCTCTCTTAAAGGACTTTAAATCTATAGTGTAGTGGCCTTCTCTCTCAGCCTAACCTACTTCACAGTATTCCTCTGAAGCTAACGTGTTACTTTTTGGTATTTTTGAGGAAGGAGAAGCGCGAGAAACTTAATCAACAAAGCTTCTCTTTTTTGAAGGGAGGGCTTTCTTCCTTAGGTTTGCAGGCCATTAAAAGTACAGAACTATCAGAACTATGCAGCTGGTCCACCACTGTGTGAACAGAATGGAGCCTTGGTCTGATCCAGCATGGCTCTTCTTAGGTTCTTATCAAAGTTCACTGGAAAATCTGATAAAAGACAGGAGAAAAAGGAAAAGGATTCACTGGTATACCAAAACCTGCCACCTGGATCCAAAAATATTACTATCTTTGTAAAAGTATTAGAAAAGGTCCCTTTATTTCTACACACACACACACGCACCCCTTTTGCCAGAGATCATAGTCTTGAGAAAATACAATAAAGTTTTCTTGCGTTCTTTATTTTTTAGGGTGCAGAAGAATATTGATGTCACACACCGTTGAAAGCCAAGTTCAATTTTAGGAGTAGGAGAGCATATGTGGGTGCACAGTTTAAAGACTAGTTTTGTTTCTTTCCGAAGAACCTTAGAATCGAGAGGCAGATCCATGGGTGACATTTCTTTTAGAGGCTACATTCTGAAAACAAAACAGCACCAAAAAAAATAAATAATAATATTAGCAGCGTAACTTCAATACTTCAAGACTGCAATGGCAATGCACGCTTGTTCCAGTGTAAGTCTGGTTGATCTCTTTTTTTCTGAATAAATATGTATAGCAGAGATGGGCAATCTAGAGGCATGGTGGGCAAAGAAGCCCTGGAGACTACTTGTGCTTCCGCGGCACAGGCAGTCTCCAGGGACACTTCACCACTCCACTCTGAGGAAGGACCCCTCAGAATGAGGCACTGAGGGGGTGGAGACATTGGGGATAGTAGGGAGGCGGTGGCGGGAGGGTGAGAGAGGGCAGCAACATGAGAGGAGAGAAAGGGTGGTGGTGGCAGCAGGGGGAGAGTAAGGACGGCAGCACCAGGAGGACAGACATGGTGGTGCACACCGTGCATGTCCTCTTGCCTCAGGCAGCGGAAAGTGTTCTGCTGGCCCTGCACTGTGGGGGACAGAATGTTGGACCAGAGAGGCCTTTGGCCTAATCAAGTATGGCTCTTCTTTTGGTTTTAATTTATGCCCAGCTGCCCTGATATGAGAGCTCGTGCACACACACATATACATGTGCTCACAAACACACACCGCTTGTGGAGAATGGGCCCATAACCAGCAGGGGGGGGGGCGGGCTATGCCCCCTAAAATGTTATCTGCCCTCCTTAATTTTTTACAAACAAATAATTAACTCTATTACGGAAATTTTAGAAAACCAACAAAGAACGTTTTTGTTTTTCTTCTTACAGGTACAGATGCTATTATTTGGGGGGCAGTGCCACAGTGGAATCTGCCCACAGATTCCTAATAGTATGTGCAATCGAGACTACACCTGAAATTAAAGAATATGTTGACTTATGTGAACAGTTCTATGAATTTTTTTTTAAGAAGGGGCATGTTACTCAGATTCATAAAGGCAGTTCTTTAAAATGCTTGTTGGTTCAACAATGGACTGGACACTTGGATTCAGTTACAGTTATACATTTATGAAGAATTCATTCTTTCCACATTTAAGTTAATGTTAATCAGTACATTAGGGCCATCGAGTCCAGAATCTAATGCAACCTGGATTCCTGCACTGAGCAGGGGGTTGGACTCAAAGGCCTAAATGGCCCCTTCCAACTCTTATGATTCTATAAGAATACTCCTGTTGTAGCTTATTCTTGATTTTTTACTGGAGGGTTATTCTTGATTATTTTTTTACCCTTTTTGTTAATTGGCAAGAACCATAACAATTGTTGAAGTTGCTTAGTTGCTTAGTGAAAATTTTTGAATGTACATAAACTGCAGTAACAACAGTTTACAATTTTGTTTTTAAAAGGCCTGCAGACCAGATAAACGGCCCCCTACTTTTTTGGCACCTCCGCCCCCCACAGTTTTTAGGCTGTCAAGAAGCCTGGTAGGGGATGCTGCTTCATTTTGGATGAGGTTGCTCTATGCTTGTGGAGAACAGGAAGTCTGACTTGCTTACCATGAGCAGAATCTCCACATACCACCACGTACAAGTCAAACTTTAGGAAGCACCTAATGCTCTTGCCAGACAGGTATGTATCAGGTCACTGCCTAGGGACCACTGGAAGCACAGTATAAGCCTAACACATCAACATAAAATGATCCACAATATGGGTTGAGCTAGCAGTGGCTTGCAAAACGGGCCCTGATCGTGGCAAACAAGTCAGGTGATCTGTTTTTACCATGAGTAAGGAATTAGAATGGGCAACAGGAAAATATTGGCACTAAGATGTAAATGCCCTGAGATGTTCTCCTGCATGAGGTCAGTTAATCAGACATCCATAAGGGCCCATTCCCAAACTTTAGAAATATCTCAAGCCTAGCGGAGATTTTCTTTCTCTACATAGAATAGGCAATTGATACAAGTGTCACTGATGCTGTTCAGAAATTTGGGCAAGAGGGCAAAGGGATTCCTGATATTGTTATTATACTGTTATTGCTACCATTATTTTTAATTGCCGTTGAATTATAGTGTTTTTAATGGTGGTTTTTGGTGTATTTTGATGTTTGTATCTTTTAAGATGTATATTGTATTTTTATGTTTATGGAAGCTGCCTGTAAAGGCTTTGCTTTAACAGGTAGCCTAAGAGGTGGGCTAAATACATGCATATGTATTCATACATACATACATACCTGTCCCATATCCATCTCCAGGAAAAAAGCACCAGATGGCACCAGGAATACTCGAATCAAAACAGCATCCTCTGTTGTTGCATTCCTCAGCACTGATGTATGGGTATCCACAGTTTATTCTCTTTCCTGGTTGCAGTTCACATTGTCCTGGGTCTGTTAAATACAAAGCCCAAATGAATCTAACAACTTTGTTTGGTGAAGGGCAGGGCCATGATGCAAAGTGATTTTTAAAATGCTGTGTGCCAGTTAGAATACTGGAATACTATACATAGAAGCACAGGGATACTGGTTTTCCCATGACTTGTCTGTTGGCTAATAGCAACTGATTGTGAAGAAGGTATTGCTCTAGAAACTGATTTCAAGAATTGTGTCTCCAGGGAAAGGTTCTGTGGCATGACATAGTTCAGTTCTTTCTGCTATTGCTTTGCAGGACACAATATTAGACTTCACTCAACAATGCGGATCAGCCTGCGTAGTATTCTTTGGTCATATGACTTGGCCATTGAACAATCCTTTTTCTATGCAATAAGCAATCTTAGAAAAGCAAGCCCAGTGAACTAGCTGGGGATTGAACCTAGGACCTTTGGCATGCAAAGCATGGGCTCTACCAGCTGTGGTCACTTTTTTCCAGTTTTGCACCTAATGACAAATTGCAAATCAATTTTGTTGGGAGACCTCCAAGTTTTAATACTATCCACTTTCTCTACAGTATGCATACTTTTACAAGTCTCTGTCATGTCTCCACTTAGCCTTCTCTTTTCTAGATAAAATAAAACCAAAACCAAATTCTCTCTGACAGGAGAGATGTTGGTTGCTGTGCATGCAAACAGGTCTGAGAAACCAACATCTCTCACACAAAAGAAAGGGGTAAAGACCACCATGTTTAACAGGTCAGGAAACAGAGGGTCAAGAATGAATACCGAGGTGAGCAACAGCAGCACAGCAACTTTGGACACGTTTGCTCTACTTGGGCATTTTACTAGTCTGGTATGAGACCCATCTCAAAAGGTTTGCAATATCTGAAAATATCGAATCTTGACAAAAATCCCAAGCCTATCACATCCCCCATTCTTTTGTTCAGTTCTTTGTCATCCCCTGGGTAAAGGGACTTCATTTTTGGACTGGATGACCATGCAAGTTCCTTCCAGTTACAAGAATTTATGGTCATATCACTAAGAAGTTCCACTAGCAAACAACCTGGGCCATGGCATCTTCCACACTTTGTCTTCTGTTCACCACAGTACATAATATCTCACACATCCAGATTTTAAAATAATACATAAGATGAATATACTGAAATGAATAGCTGCTATATTTGCTGAATTTCAGATACAATAGAGCATGATTTTACTGGGATGAATCTTCCACATTCATTAGTATTTTGCTGCAGTGTCATAGTCTGTATTTCACACTTCCCTGGAAAACAGAGCTGCTCCATTTCTGTGTCAGCCCTTATGTCTACTGCAGCTGCAGGTAAGGTGGCCACTTAAGCGTTGCCAAAAAGAGGAAGTGCATCACCCAAGATGAAGACAAAAGAGGATACGAATTTGCATAATATTTGGCTATGCTCATTTATATCTATAGATGCAACGTTAGAATTGAGAACTATAATTTAAATAAAAATATGGCACATTTCACCATCGTCAAGAAGACTGATCAGGTGATCTGTGTGCCTGCTCAGTCTGCTGTCCAGGTGCTACTACCTGTTCACGGGCAACTACAAGGCTCTTCCCTCCTCTCCCTTCTTATAGTATTTTGCCTTGAAACCAGACTTTGATTGTGGACAGCCCATCAAATAGAGGACACCTTCAAACAGAAGACTCTCCTCTGGCAACTCTCCAAGAGAAAGGATTGTCCTCTGTAAAGTAGCACCCCTGGCCACCCTAACTACAGGCTACCATCTATGCAGCTCCAGAGAGATGGGAACTGTGCAGACAAACAGCTACTGTACATGCAATTCTCCAGCCTCAACCACCTGCTTGGGCTGCAAGTGTGCCACCCTGGTTTGGCAGTCTAATTTGTGCCTATCGGTAATTCGGGACTGAAAGCAAGGGAATGAATTTAGTGCCCTCCCCCAGGGCCCACTCTGCCAAACAGCTCATCAGTCAGTACGACTCAAGAGTCTCTAGCTGGGGGTAGCACGTGCATAGCTTCAAACCGGGGCCATAATATATCAAAGGGAGATGTACCTCTCCAGATACTTGAGGGCATGGGGGGGGGGGGAAATGCTGGGGAAGCTGAAATTGGCTCCAGCTCCATGGCAGATGTCCTCTGAATATTTGCAGACTTATGTCTTCCCTCCACACATCAGCAAATACTGGTGTGACGGCAGTGTAGCCAAAGCCACGGCAAAAATGCTGCTGCATAAAGTATGATATGGAAAGCCCTTAATTAAGCTGAATTAATATCTCCCTGGCCTTAATTTTTTTTTTACCTGCTGCCACTTGTTTTATTTTTAATGATGTATTTAAAGCTGCATCTTAAAATTATACTTTTTCATAATTTAGCTGTTTTGATATTTATCTCTCTTTTAAAAATTATTTTAAATGATTGTTGCTGCTTTTAAATTATCATAGTATTATAGAGTTGGATGGGGTTATTTAGGCCAACATTAGCCAACCCCCTGCTCAGTGCAGGAATCCAGGAGCTATCCCTGACAGATGGCTCTCCAGTCTCTGCTTGAATACCTCCAGCGACAAAGAGTCCACCACCTCCCTAGGCAGTTGGTTCCATTGCCTGACTGCTCTGACCATTAGGAAGATTTTCCTGATCTTGACCGAAAATCTGCCTTCCTGTAACTGAAGCCCAGTATTATATGTCCTAAAATCTAGGATGATAGAAAACAGGTACTTCAAGTACTTGAAAAGTGCTATCATATCCCCCGCTCCCCTCAGTCTTCTCTTCTCAAGGCTAAACATACCCAGTTCCTTCAGTCTTTCCCTGTAGGACTCAGTTTCTAGCCCCCTGATTATCTTTGTTGCCCTTCTCTGAACTCATTAAAATTTATCTGAATCCTTCTTAAAGTGTGGTGTCCAGAACTGGACACAGTATTCAAGGTGAGGTCTGACCAGTCCAGAGTAGAGTAGAAATATTACCGCCCTTGATTTTGAAACTATACTTCTATTGATGCAACTAAAATTGTATTTCTCATTTTTGCAGCCACATCAGCCCTGCTGATGCATATTCACCTTGTTTTATTTTAACATGTTTTCTCATTTGTTTTATTGTCTTTGTTCTTATTAAGTGGGGATGCTCTGACTTGGATTCCTGCATTGAGCAGGGGGTTGGACTTGATGGTCTTGTAGGCCCCTTCCAACCCTACTATTCTATGATTCTAAGTATGACTTCAGCTTCAGCTATAGGGCAATTCATAAACTGAATGAATGAATAAACAAATAAACAATACCCAATAAAAATGAAAGCATTCTACTTACATAGTTGAAGCTGAAATCCATTAGCCGGGCTGCTGAGTCCTACCATAAGAAAAATAGCTATTAACAAGAATCTCTTGTGCTCCATGGCAGCTTACAGTGGTCTTCTCTGTTCTGAGCCTTCAGATCTCCATAAAAACACACACAACGTAAGGGCTAGGCAAAAGATTTGCAGAAAATAATTTTTATACCAATCTGTTTGTGCAGCCTTTTCAGATAATGTTTATCTTGGGTGGCTTAATTTTGTGTCATGACTCCACCTGTGTTTTTATATTGATTAGAATTTGTATATATACAGCAGATACATTATCAAGCAGCAAAAATGACAGCTTGGCTGTTAACCTTAGCAGCAAAGAGAGATCAGCCCTGACTTCTTTCCCGATGAATCATCCCTCTCCGCCCTTAAATTAATCCATGTTCTTTCAGTACTGGTTCAGTCAATCACAGTAAGTGCCAATGGATTAGGCAGATGTCAAACTGTGTTAGGGCAAGGAGGCATTGCTCACTCTGCTGCCTATAGAAAACCATGTTGCCGCAGTCTAGCCATAAACAAATAACAAAGTTGCTGTATTGCAGCTTGGAAAATGTCCTCTTTGTGTGGGCATCTGGAACTGCCATGTCCCCTCTGGAGGCCTTCTTTTCAGAGGATGACCTGGAGTTCCCCAAGCTGAGCATTATGGAGCAGGCCCCATGAGGTATCCAGGGCCCTCAGGAGAGACAGCCATCATCCCTTCCTCTCAGGACACACACAGCCCACTCAGACCTGGAGGCAGAGGCTGAGCTACCATCTAGCCCCAGGGAGTGCAGGCTCCTGAAAGTGCAGGCTCAGCTGGCTGCCGCACACCTGCCGGGGGAATAAGAACTTCTTGTGAGCAAGGCTCTACTCATGAGTAAGGCTCAACTCATGAGTACTCCATTCCTCACGTGGGACAATGTCTGCCTTATTTTCCCCCTTGATCTTCTCTGGACCTTCCTATCACAGTAGGCTGGTGGATCCAGTTTCAGTGGGGCAGAGATTCCATTCTGGGTTTTAGTTACAAACATCCAGACATCTAAAGAAGCTATCCAAGGTGCTGAGTGGTATCCCCAAAATGGGTCCAGCACCTTGGATAGCTCCTTTAGACGGCTGGCTGGTTGCGACTAAAACCCAGAATGGAATTGTCGCCCCACCAAAACTGGATCCACCAGCCTCCCCTGCTTCCTACGCTTGGACCTTGCACTGCCTACAAATTGTTTTCTTACTGACGACACAGGCTACATATATTTTCCCCTCTCCCAAAGCAAGGATCGTGGCACTGTCTGTTCTCAGTTAAAATGCTCAATAGGGGTTTTGTTCTGGCTCATGGGACAACATGCTCACAGTTATGGACAATAATGGGGCTTGGGTCGTGATGGGCTGGTACAACTTATCTATTCACACATAGATAAACTTATTCTGCCCCTCTGCTAGCATGTCAGATTCTTATATTTGCACGCAGATATATTGTGACGTACCGGAGTCTTTTTGGAAGTTTTTATCCTCTTCTTATCCTGGCACCTCAAGTGGTCAGTGGTGCATTTTGTTAGATGGGGTCTAGCTATCCAGTTTTAATGCTGAGGCTAATGCCACCCTAAAGCACAATAGATTAGTATTTCTGAAACCTCTGATTAAGAAGTAGTGCTCTTAACAGCCATTTATTTACTTTATTTCTTATATTTATGTCCTTCCTTTTCTCCAAGGAGCCCGAAGTAGCGTACATGGTTCTCCTCCTCACCGCCATTTTATCCTCACATCAACATTTATCAACATTTTTATCCTCACATCACATTTATCTCACATAGGCTGAGAGTCGGTGACTGGCCCAAAGTCGCCCAGAGAGCTACATGGCCAAGTGGGGACTAGAACCTGGGTCTCCTGAGTCCAAGCCAACACTCTAACCACTACACCACACTGGCTCTCACTAGCTGTTGGGGAGCACTTTCTTCAGTTTAGAGATGTAGATATGTATATCACCAAGTTAAAAGTCTGCCAGCTTCCAATCATAGAATCATAGGGTTGGAAGGGGCTTACAAGACCATCAAGTCCAACCCCCTGAATCTCTCTCTAAACAACTCCCTATACTGTCTCTTGATAATTTGGCTGGATGGACTAAAGCATTTACACAGTATCAGATAAGCCTATTAGAATCTCTAACGTATATTTTTTAAAAAGCATAAACCTGCAGTCAAAGGAACAAACGGCAAAATATTGTTTCGAACTTAACACTTTCCCTAGAGGATATAGCGGAATAGTTTATACCTGACTTTGTTAATGAAGATCCAAGCAAGAAGGAGTTCCTGAACTAGAAACCAAAGTCCCTCTCTGCCTTCTTGGAAGGAAATGATAAAGCATAACTTTTGCTAACTTCTAACTGAAGTCCATTTAACAATAGCCTTTGATTATAGGAAAACTTGGCTGGGAACTAACATGAGGGTGCAAAGTAATGCACAGGGTAGGAAAGGTGGACTGTGATAGGCCAAGTGGACTCTGATGAAGGCCCTCACATATGGGTAGCCACAACAAAGAGCCAGAAGAAAGAGGTCCCCCTAAAGCTGAGCTGTTCCAGGGAGAGGCTTGTTGTCGCTCCATATAGAACATAGGGCGAGGAAAGTCTGGGCTTGCCTTAGCTGGAGAAGGATACTTCGGGGATGATTTTGAGATGTCATAAAAGAGTAGCTCCTTGAAGCCTGGCCCTTCAGTAATGGAGGCTGCCTGGCTCAAGAGGATAGATATTCAACTTTAAACAAAATACAGTATGTTAAGCGACACATATATTTTTGTTTTTTTATCATTACCAATGAAGGTACAATTGGTACCTCATTGTGAGTAATTAATTGACAAAGGGTGCAGAGGATAGAAACTAGGTGCTGTGAATTAGTCACACAAAATCACAAAACAAGCCATCAATACACTAACATCGATAAGTCTCTAGAGCCTATTTCACGAACAGGCCAGAGTAATGGTTCCTGAGCTGTGTCAAAGTTAGCCTCCTTAACTTAAGAACATAACAAAAATGCCTTTCTGATGAATCTACATTACAACTTTAAACTGGTTTCAAACCGGTTTATCTAAAGGGATCCTGCAGTTTCAAGAGGGTACTGAGAATTCTTTGCTAGAGGCCCCTGTCCCCTGCCCAAGCAGCCCCTCTTCCTAGAGCTACAATTCCCAGAATTCCTGTATTTGGTAGCCATAATTGCTAAAAACAGGTTTGAAATCAGTTTAAAGTTGTAATGTAGATTGCCCCTCTGAGTCAGACAAAAGTCACTCTAGGCCTGCACTTTGCCTCTAGTAGTGGCCAGCCATGGCGAGTAGAACGCTGCCCTTTCAGTTCCTAGAGGCAACTGTAGAACTGTTTTAAAAGTGTATTTAAAATATATTATGCAAAATTATGGGCAATTAATCTCATATCCAGGCCTTAAAAACAATAACACACAGTTCAAAGCTAACTTTTCCTTCCTTCCTTCCTTCCTTCCTTCCTCCTTCCTTCCTTTTTTCCTCCCTCCTTCCAGCTTTTTCTTATGAGTAAATTTGTCTAGATCAGAAGCTGCTTGTGATCCATATTAATCCATGTCACTCTTCTACTGAATTGTATGGGGAAAGTGGCCACTCATGGGAATTAAGTAGGGAAATTCCCTACACACACACAGACATCCACAGAGAGAATTAAGTAGGGAAATTCCCTACACACACACAGACACACATAGAGAGAGCGCGCGCAAGCGAGAGCAAGCAGAAGGATCCCATCTTGCCTATTAGCTTTGTTGCTCATCAGCCTGAGGAATTTGGAGCTAGTGTTTCTGTGACTCCTAAAGAAACACCAAAACTATTTTACAAACTTCAAAAGCATAAATAGCAGTGAAACTCCCAGGATGAAGTGTGAACAGATTATCAGAGGACTGCTCAGCTATTGAATCTTGATTTTTTTAAAAGTAGAAATGTAGTTACCAACAATTTCATTCTCCAGATCCCCAACGGCCAGGCAGAGGAAGCAGAGATAAGCATCCTTTGGAAGCCAGAAGAGAGAGGGTTAACTGTTAACCTGAGGGCTTAACTGAGGGATAAATTGAGTTAAATGTGTGAAGGAAGAGCCTGAATCCACATCCACTGCCACTAGAATCCAAAAACATTTTATTAAGATGCTGCTGATGTATAGCACAAACCCACCTGCACATGCTGTCTGAACAAATGCCCCATCATAAATGATAATGGGTTGGATCTAACCTTCCCCACTCCCTGAATGGAGCACCACCCAGGATGCTCCAGCCAGCAGCACGGTAGGGGGAGGCTCTCTTTGCCAGTTCGCTCCTCCTTTTGCAGTCCCAGTGCCACCTCCAGTGCTGTTCTGGAGGGTGCACCAATCCTCCTGGGCAGGTTTTCAGGGGCCCCAGAGCACTGCAGGGAGAGGACGGAACTGGTGAATATCTTCTCCCCCATTCCACCAGTGGAAAGCTCTGCTGGATCGAAAGCCTTCCGTGGATGTAGGAAGCCCTTCTGTCCACAGCAGGGAGGCCTCTGGATCCAAGCCAATGCTGATTATCTTTATGCCCATTTTGCCATGAGGCTCAAATACAAGAAACAGAAGCAGCCACCAGCAAATCCAACTGGTCCGATCTCTGTTCTCTGGGGGGATGACCAGTGAAGGCCAAATGTATATTTTCACATTTCCTGCTATAGTAAACACATATTAAGAACACAGAATATGCTAATTTGACCATGGACTTGCTACATAACCAAATTATGTGAGTACTAGCCCCAGGGGGGCGGGGGAGCGATGTTCTGCTGCTGCTCTTTTAGCCATGTATTAATTGCAAATGTTCCATAATTTGCCAGGTGATATTTTATATCAGCTCCATTATTACACAGTCAGAGTTGTTATGGTCATGCCTGTGTACAAAAAAAGCTCCGTCTCTCCATTTTCATTATTATAAATGGAAATCAGATCTGTACTCTGAGTAATGCATTGACCAAAGGTGTAGCTGATGGGAACTGGACACTGTGTTTACATCAAATCACCCAGCAGCATGGCGCAAATGGGATAATCTACTGATAAAGACTCGGGAGACAGTTTCCATAGATAAGCAAGAGTAGCGATTCTTTAGCTGTTTTTTAGTGATCCTCCCTAATCTGAGATTAAGCATTAAAAACTCTCCAACAAGGTCAAAAGTAGATTACTTGGTTGACTGGGGCCCCATCTCTATGGCACCACTTTGACCCCCACCCTGTCACAACTGCACAGCAGTGCAGCTTTGAATCAGCAAGCCCTGCGATACACTCGTGATGTACTGCACGCTTCCCTGACAGACTGTAATTATACTGAAATGCGCAGGTGTGCAGTCCCATGAGTGTGAGGGGCGCAAGACTTCAGTGGTTGTTTTGTATTTGAGGGGCTCTGCTGTGTCTTTCTATCCCTTTTAAGATAAAAAGTGGGTGTTCTGTGCTCCTTCATTTCCGCACCATCAGTTTGTCAGTTCCCCAGCCTGAGACTCTCGCGATGGTTCACTCACAACCGTGAGCGCTATGTGCCTAGCCATTGCTCCAAAGTGGTGGCCTGAGCAAAGTTGGTCCTCTCCCAAGACGCCCCCCCCCCCAGCCCTTGGGTGCTGAGTCCAAAAACAACCATTGCGAAGATACGAAGCTGCAAAAATGTGCAAATGTGTGATTAAATAGATGAAAATGCCCCTCTGTGCCTCTGTAACTGTGCAGCTGCGAAGGGATGGGGGGAATAAAGGGTCGTCATAGAGTGACACAGGCACTACGCACGCCTACAACACGCCCACTGCAAAATGCGAAGGTGGTTTGGGGAAGGGACAGACGGCACACAAGTGCGGGGAAACCTGCAGCAAAGGAAAAGAATCGCAGCAAAATGACTCCCTGGAACTCCGCATTTTCCAGGTGAAAACCATGGAAGGCTGCATGGTTGCAACTATGTCATCTATCACAAGGGACCTTGACTCGCCCCTGCCCCAGAGTAAAAGTCGAGTGTAGATGGGGCCTAATACAGGGCATGCCATTTCGAGCATGAGGCGCTTGCGTCTGTGGTGGGCTCTACCGTTATAAGGGAGGAATCCAGAAAAAACACATTGATGAAACAGAAGTCATTGCTTTGTGGGATATCACAGTTCAGCATACAGTGGGGTGGGGGGATATATATGGCCTCATTAAGAGAGGGCAGGCCTGCAGATGAGATGTACAAGTCTGCACATGCTGTAAAGTAGAGAAAGCAAACATTTACTGACATGCATTTCTGCTTTCCCTGGTTCTTCTCTCATATAGGAAACAGCTCTCCATGATTATTTTAGCATTGCTTTTAAAAATAAATAAAATTGTGTGATCAACTAAAGTTTCATTCTTTTCTCCACTAGGGGGTGCTCACAGTATATGTGTAAGGGTTCTGTGCAGAACGGACCTCACTATCTAAAATTCCATCCAGCTGCCATCGCCATAAGTACTGTATATAAACCTGAAACTATACATAATGCTCCATGCATCTGATGAAGTGCCCATGAAAATGTATGCCAGAATCAATTGGTTAAGGTGCCACAAATCTTTGTTGTTTTTGCTGCAATAGAGTAACATGGCTGCCCTCTGGAAATCTTTATAAAATGGTCACTCCCGCTAATAGCAACCTCAGGTGATGAGCGCTGACAAAACTGCAGCCAAAACAAGGCTACTAAGAAACAAGAGGGAGGGATCAGCGTGCTCAAAATCTGCAACTCTTTAAAAATATATATATATATATATATATATATATATATATATACACACACACACACACACACACACACATTTGAAAAAGACATAAGGGGGCAAAACAAAAAAACAAAAACAAAACACCCACCCTCAAAATAGTCTAATGAAAACTGAGCATGTTCAGTAGCCACAGAATGGGAACATTTGGTGATGTAAAATATTTCTTTTTTAATTAAAAAAGCCAGAAAACTCGGCAAGGGGCAAGGGGCAAGGGGATGCCTGCTTGGCTGGCTGGAATCCTGAACTGCACCACTTCTGTTAGATGATGAGGACATGCTGCAACATTTTGTTGGAGGTCCCACTTGTTCGAATATAATGGCAAATGTATTCTAAGTAGAAACATGAAACTGGAAAGTGCATTCTGAAGTTTAAAAATTCTTGAGGTTGGGTCACAGCCCTCACTTTTGAAATACTGTAGTGATGGCTGCCATTACGGTTTGAACTGGAAGCTGCTGTAAATGTGTAACTGTCTGAGGGCCAGTCCATATTACAGTGGTTCCCACACAGCTGGCTCAGGAGTACAGCACGTGCAGGTGTTGCCGGCATGGCAGAACTGTATGTGTGAATGGAGGCTGCAGTTCACACAAATGTTGCCTCCACCAGAGTACAGACGTTCATGATATCTCTATGGAATACCCATGAACCGCATAATAATAATAGTGAGCCAGAATAGTGAGATGACCATCCTCAAGGTTTCTGTGCTTTACCTGGCATTGGGTCCATGGCCACCTCATCAGGGGTTGGGGTGGCCACTTGGACATTGCCAAAAAAGAGGAATTGCTTCACCCAAAAAAGATGACAAAAGAGGACACCAGTTTGACTGACATTTGCATCTGCAAGTTTATATGTAGAGATGCACATTTAGAACCAATAACTATAATTTCAGTAGAAATACATCCCACCTTAGTGGAGAAGAATGACCAGGTGACCTTTGCACCTGCTCAGTCTGCTGTCCAGGTGCTAAATGTTGATGGGCCACTTCAAGGCCCCTCACTGCTTTCCCTCTTTATGGTTCTTTGACTTTAAACCAGACTTGGACTGTGGTCAGCCCATCAAATGGAGGTAACCTTCAAAAAGAGCTCTGTCCTCTGACAGCTCTCCAAAAGAGAGGACTGTCCTCCATGAAGTGTTGGGCTTTTTCCACAGGTACCTTTCTGCAGTACACATCTTCTCTGATCTTTTTTTAGTGTGGCAGGAGCAGGTGAGGTAAGGCTGATGGATGGATGTCCACTATTGCCTGGGGAGTTATACCCAGAAGGATCAGGTTCTGGACTGTATCCGTGTTCTAAAATAAATTTCATGACATCTAGCTTATTCAGAAAATGTATTTGTTTTACTCTAAAACCCTCTTAAGGTGTTCATTTTGTGTAGAGATGAAATGCATGAGGAGAGGGAGTGCTGTAGCCCTGCCCCCTTCTCAGACATTTGACATTTCTGTCCCTCTCACCTTGTGGAGGGCAACAGTCTGAGGAGGAGAGCCTCCTGTATCTGTGGAGGCTCTCCACATGATCAGCCATCCTGGATCATTCACAGATACAGGAAGCTCTCTTCAGACCAATGCCCTCCACAAGTAGAGGGTGACAGAAATACATGAGAAGGGGGCACTCCCTTCTACAGCACTCCCTCTCCTCACATGTTTAATTTCTGAACACCTGAATAGGGCTTAAGGATCAACTACATGTTACTTTAAAGAAGTAGCTAGCAGTAAAGGTGGGGGACCCAATACAGATCCTAGCATGGAAGATACAGCGCTTTAACCCTTTGCCTCCAGCTTTGGTCCTGATCTGGATCAGCTTCCCATACCTGCTATTGCATGGAGAACCCACACTAGGATCCCAATCTGGATGGCATCCCCATGCTTACTTTAGACTAAGGGGAAAAAAGATGTAGCTGCTAGCTACATTTTTAAAGCAACATGTAGTTTGGCCCTAAGTGGCAGCTGGATTACAGTTGAAAGAAGAAAATGTGTCAGGTTCATTAAAAAGAGAAATACAACACACAGTATTTCAGTAATGCTTCAATAGCTTTAATGCACAAAGTAGTTTCTTAAAGATAATACAGGCAGAGGAGAATGAGATAAATTTCTACATACTATGCAGTAATGACAAAGGTTGACAATGGAGCTATGGAGCTGAAACTATCAGGTAAGTTTAGACTTGTTGTTGCAGGAAAAGATTGTATTGTATGGAAATATTAGGATTTATGGCAGTCACATGCAAACAGATATGGACTGACCTATTTTGTTTCATCTTGTTCAAGAAAAGCAGCAAGAAATCAGGAAGAAAAAGCAGGAAATGCTTTTCCTCAATGTCAATAGAAATCAATAGCTATGCCAATATTTTTTCTCTTTGAAAGATTCCATTGGTGGAGGTCCCAGATTCCTGCCTTTGTTTTGTTCTAATCATCTGAAGGGAAAACACAAAAAAGCAGTTTTACTTTCAAAGGGATTTGGGAGGAATTTCATTGGCTGTGTGTGTTGGAGGGTTGTCCTTGCTCTACGTGGCTTCCTGTCGAGGTTGCTCACTATGACGTTCATGTCCTGTTTCCTTTCATCTGCTGATTTTTCCACATCCATTCAATTTCCATACCCTTCACCCTTTCTATTTCCTTCCACCCTTGTGTTCTTCCCTTCCAGTTCTTGCCCAATTTTTAAAATTCTCATATATATTCTAAGAATTAGCAAACTTCTTTCTTTGTTACACTGCACCTCAATAATGGAAAAAATAGACACACATACTTATTTACACACTTCAGGGCATGAAAAACCCTGCCACCTTTTTCTTGAAAGATAATCTTGCATACACCTACCGATCAGATTGTCAGCTTTGAGGACTGTCATTATTCAGAAATGTTGGTAACTTTCTAATCACAACTAATGTCATTATTCACACCCATGGGTTTTCTTTTGCAAAATATTTTGCTTTGCATTGTCACTAATGGGGAAGAAGTAGAAGTGTAATGTTTCGAGATAATTTTTTCCCCACACAACCGCATTATACTCACTCATGCCGGAAACACCATTTCACATTACGGATACTTTTGTCAAAACAACAGTTCCTGCTGAGACATGTTTCTCGAGAAATCCCTTTCCATCCACACTCTATTCTCCTGTTTGGAGGTACGTTACAGGAACGTTTTTGATCTATTCAGCAAAATTAAAAATAAATGCAGAATTCAGAACTCATTGTGAAAAATGGCTTCATTTGTGTTGAGCTTAATACTAGCCTGAGAGATGATCTTGAGTCAGTCATTCTCCCTCAGCCTAACCTACCTCGCAGAATTTTGGTGAGGAGAATATGGACTAACCATATGTATGCACCCTGGGCTCTTTGGAAATGCATCTGGATACAAATGTAATACATTTTTTTTTAAGTAGGAACATATGGTCCTACTTTCTGGGAGAGTCCCATTTTCCTGAACTGTCGATCTTAAGAAACCTTCAACTGTTTTGAAACATTTTCCAAAACCAATGCAAAAAAAGAAAAGAATCCTGACGAAATGGTCACATAGAATCTTAGAATAGTAAGGTTGGAAGGGGTCTACAAGACCATTGAGTCCAACCCCATCCATAAGCCGCCTTCACACATAGCTTGCATGAAGCAAAGCATACTGAAAAGGAGCTGCAGGGCTGTTCCTTTAACCCCATCATCCACTTGAGCACATAGACATCAGAGGCAAGGAGGTCTCAATGTGTAACCAACCTTGATGTATGCAGGCTTTCCTGGATCCTTGCCTCATTAGGCTTCCAGGACCCAGGGAAACCTTGGGGTTGCTGAATTAAAATGTCAACCCAGTGTACAGCCACAGTAAAAAAGGCAAACTCCATGTTGGGCATAATTAGAAAAGGAATTGAGAATAAAACTGGCAATATCATACTGAACTTATACAAATCTATGGTGCAACCACACTTAGAATACTGTGGTGTACAGTTCTGGTCACCATACCTAAAAAAGGATATTGTAGACCTGGAAAAAGTGCAGAAAAGGGCAACTAAAATGATCAAGGGGCTGGAGCATCTCCCCTATGAGGGAAGGTTACCACAGCTGGGATTGTTTAGTTTGCAAACAAGGAGGGTAAGGGAAGACATGACAGATGTACAAAATTATGCATGGTGTGGGGAATGTGGAGAGGGAGACATTTTTCTCCCTCTCTCACAATACTAGAACCCGGGGTCATCCCATGAAGCTGATTGGTGGGAGATTCAGGACAGATAAAAGGAAGTACTTCTTCACACAGCACGCAGTTAAACTATGGAATTCGCTATTACAACATGTAGTGATTAGGGATATACGAAAGTCACTTACCTTTTCAACGGGGTGATTCACGGTGGGGGGGAGGCGCTCCGCACCTCCCACCAAAATCCTGATCTGGCCGGCTCCGCTCCACGGAGATTCCACGGAGCCGCTGGCCGGGGCCACCTGCAGCCGGACATCCGGCCACTGGGCAGCCTTCCGGAAAAAAAAACACCGCGTATGCAAATAGCAGCGGCTACGGCGGCCGCAATTTGCGTTCCCTTTTTTTCGCTATTTTAGCCTACATAAATATATATGTAAGCTATTACAGCGAAAAAAAGGGGAACGCAAATAGCATAGTGGGCGCTATTTGCGTTCCTTTTTTTTTCGCCGTTTTAGCCTACATAAATATTTATGTAAGGTATTGCGGTGAAAAAAGGGAATGCAAATAGCGCCCACTATGCTATTTGCGTTCCCCTTTTTTTCGCCATAATAGCTTACGTAAATATTTACGTAGGCTAAAACAGCGAAAAAAAGGGAACACAAATGGCGGCCGCTGTAGCCGCCACCATTTGCGTACGCTGCTTTTTGTTGTTGTTGTTGCCGTGATAGGCTACGTAAGTATTTACATAGCCTATCATGGCAAAGGCAGCTACACAAATGGTGTGGTGGCCGCCATTTGCGTGGCTGCCTTTGTTGTGATAGGCTACGTAAATACTTACGTAGCTTATCACGGCAGCCTGGCCGGACGCAAATGGCAGCCGCTATGGTGGCCGCCATTTGAGTCTGCAGCAGCCAGCCGAGAGGCCAGCTGCCACCGCTGGAGCCACCGCCGGAGCTGCCGCCGGAGCCACCACCGCCGGAACATCCGCCCCAGGTAAGCTTCGTCCCAGGGGGATTCCGCGGGGGGACAGGGGGGAGGCCGTTCTGCCACAGGTTTTGGGGGGCTGAATGCCAGTGCATTCGGCCTCATTGAAATCCGTGGTGAAATTCTCCGCCATCCCTAGTAGTGATGGCCATTAATTTAGATAGCTTTAAAAGGGAGTTAGATAAATTCCTGGAGTAGAAGGCTGTCAATAGCTACTAGTCCTGATAGCTATGTGCTACCTCCAGTATCAGAGGCAGTATGCCTATGTACACCAGTTGCTGGGGAACACAGACAGGAGGGCACAACCACTGTTGCATTTATGTCCTGCTTGTGGGTTCCCAGTCAACAACTGTTTGGCCCCTGTGTGAACAGAATGCTGGGCTAGATGGGCTGTTGGTCCATGGCTCTTATGTTCTTTTTATGTTCTTATGTTCCATGTGGGATGGTCTGTGCGCAAAACTTCCCTGCCCCAGACATCCATGTGAATGCGTGGGTTGAAGGTCCAGGAAGAGCCGGGCAACATAGGGGTGGGTCTAATGTATGAAGGCGGTTTGCAGATGAGACCAAAGGGAGACTGTACACATTCTGGTGCTTATTGCTGATTCTAACAGGATCCATTCCATTATCTTCCAGTTGGCTCATTGTGTTCAGGGTTCCTTTACTGCATTGATACTGGGAAATCAATACAGTGTGGCAACCCATCACCCCCACAGCCCCTTTCAAAATGTGCTGCCCCTTCACATTAAGGTCTCCTTCATCCTTTTAATTTATTTATTTATTTATTTATTTATTAAATTTATTAATCGCCCATCTGACTGGTCACCCAGCCACTCTGGGCGATGTACAACCCACCATAAACAATTTAAAACAATAAAATTTTACCATAAAATTTTTTTTTAAAAAAAATACCCTAACCCACCCCAAATGCCTGCCTGAACAACCACGTTTTTAATACACGACGGAAGCTCATTAAAGAGGGGGCATGACGGAGTTCCTGTTTGGCCCCTGCGTGAACAGAATGCTGGGCTAGATGGGCTGTTGGTCCATGGCTCTTATGTATATGGCTCTTATGTATAGCTTTTAAAAACTATATAAATGACTAGGAAACTGACCTGGCTTTGCACAGGTTGGAATGGCCTTTAATTAGATACCGCAAAGCCTTCAAGCAAACTTACATAGCTGTCAGAGTTGGCCACATTGTGCCCATCCTGTTTGAGTGAAGGCACACCCACTGACATCCCTAGGGACAGCCATGGTACATCCCGATAGCCCCTGCGGGAGGGCACTGTCCACTCCATTCCTCGGGGGGTGGGGGGGACTGGCCCACAGTAGTGAGGAGGGGGAGAAGCCATACAACTCTGCCTCTTGGCCTGCTAATCTCTCTTGGCTTCAAATTGCATCAGGACATTTCCTAATCCTGCCTGAAGGCCTTTTAAGGCTCCTCCTGCCGATCTGGCAGCTCTTCAACTCATAAGATTTGGGACTGAGTAACCAATGCCCTCAACTCTTGCGCTGCAAGGTCAGGATTCATATCTCCAGCATAGCGACAAAATAATTAAATAAATACTGGGTGGGGGGGAGAAGCCATATAACTTGGCCTGCTAAGCTCCCCTGGCTTCAAACTGTGTCGACTGCAAAGCTATGCACTGGTTAGGGAAGTCTGCCCCTGGTGACTGAAAACATTACTGCAGCCTTCAGCCACATGGACACATTTAAATTAATTAAAATAAATTAATGTGTTTTAAAAACAGAATAACCCTGAGGTGCACACCCTTAGGGGTCTCTTAGTATGCATGCCCATTTTAAGGTGTCTAGGTTTCAGGGCCATGGAGTTTTGGCTTGGGAGATAGACAGACAGACAGACAGACAGATACACATCCTCATTTATTATTATAGATTAAAACTGGGGGTTTACCTGGGTATTGCGGATGTTGCGGGTGTTGCGGGTGTTGCGGGTGTTGTGGGTGTTGCGGGTGTTGCGGGTGTTGCTGGGCATCCAACAGAGTGCTAAGTCCTGCAATCAGGACAATGGTGAAGAGCCAGAACCATTTGCACCTCATCTCTAGTTGTAATCTTCACCCAGTCGTCAGATATGTTTAAAAATCTCAGATCGATGGTGCCTTGGTAGAGGTTTGATTGGTTACTGTGAAGAAAAGTTTAAGAAATTAGGGCTTGTTGCCAAGTACTCAAATCCCAATATTGGGTTGGAACTGGACTGGGATCCATTTTCGCCTCAGAGAGAAAGGGCCAGGCAGCAGGCGCCGTTACAGAGGTTGGAGTGCAGCATATCCTTCTGAGAACTGTGTGCTGTGATACCCTTTACCTCATCCCAGTTAAGTGTTGCTTGCCTCCCTGACTTAACCACTGAAGATCCTGTTTTCCTCCCTCAATATAACATGTTAAAAGTTGTAACATGCTTAAGGCACTCAACAGGGAAATGTCTGACTGGGAATGAATTCAGCCATGTATTAATTGGGATCATTTCCCCCCCTCCCATTGAAACTTAATTGTCAAGTGTTGACCTTGACAACAGCTTGTTTTAGTATTTTAATCCCAGGACGGTTGAGGTATTGGGAGTGGGGGCCATCTTTGTTGTCTTTCGGTTAATGATTAAACTCAGAACCAGGGATAAAAGGTGGGCCAAGAAGCACTAGGAATCTTTTACCCCAGAAAAGAAACCTTGGCTTCTTTTCTGTTCGGAAACTGCAGCTGGTACAGAACGCGGCGGCTCGCCTGATTAAAGGCAGCCGCCGGCGAGATCACATCACTCCAGTGCTGAAGGAGTTGCACTGGTTACCAGTTGTTTTCCGGGCCAAATTCAAGGTGTTGGTTTTGACCTTTAAAACCCTATATGGTTCCGGCCCAGCCTATCTTAAGGAGCGCCTCCAGCAACACCAGACAGGCCGCTTAACAAGATCAGCCTCTGATGGCCTTCTCTCTGTCCCATCAGCCAGGACAGCTAGACTGGTGGGGACGAGGGAGAGGGCCTTCTCTGTGGTGGCCCCCACTCTGTGGAACTCCCTCCCTAGGGAACTCCGTCATGCCCCCTCTTTAATGAGCTTCCGTCGTGCATTAAAAACGTGGTTGTTCAGGCAGGCATTTGGGGTGGGTTAGGGTATTTTTTTTAAAAAAAATTATGGTAAAATTTTGTTTTAAATTGTTTTATGGTGGGTTGTACATCGCCCAGAGTGGCTGGGTGACCAGTCAGATGGGCGATTAATAAATTTAATAAATAAATAAATAAATAAATTGGCTGAGTCTACACATAGCAGTTATACCGTTATCATAACTATTGGTACACATGACACCAATGGGCACCAATAGTTATGATAATAGTGTGTAGATTCAGCCCTCGTTGCATGCTGCAAGTGAGTGCTCCCATGTATCAGACCCTAGCTGCACAGGCCATAATGACAGGTGTATCTCTTCCACTAACTGACTCCCCAGCTGAACAATTAACTAGTAGTAACAATGTTTAAATGCTTTTTCCTAAAATCTTGGCAGGCTTTTCTATCATTTACCTAGTTTTTGCGAGCTCCAAGGACATTTGGCTATCCCACATTTTTCTTTTTCTTTTGGAGAGCACCTAGATCTCACTGAATAAGACGGAGTGCCTTTTAGTCACACAAGGGCTATTCACACAACCCAACATGCTAATCCGCACTCAGTGGTTGAGTGTGGGTTGATTTGAACCATGGGTTGTTTGTTGAACTGTGGGTTATGTTGTCTGAATGCAGCCAGGGTGGCTTGTTAACTATGCAGTGTGGCTTATTTTCTCGGACAAGCCACCTTGAGGACCCATGTTTATTGTTGGGTTGTCCCGGGTGGTTAACAAGCCACCCTGGCTGTGTTCAGACAACACAATAACCCATCCTGCAGAAAACATGCTGTGTTCATAAAAGATGCTAACCCATGGTTCAACAAACATCCCACAGTTCCAAACAACCCACACTCAGCCACTGAGTGTGGGTTAGTGTGTTGTGTGAATAGCCTCACTTTCTTCCAGGCTCTTTGAGAATTTTGTGGTAAAGGGGGTCAACCCCTCTTTTGGGTATTGAAAACAACTTGTGAGGCTGCATTCTCCTTGAGAATGAGGACTCTCATCAAAATATAAGTGTACACATGCTCAGTGAATTGAATCGGCCTTGGAAACCAACTTTGGGGTCCTCTCCACATTTCCTGCCTGACTGTGTGAGTTACAAACTCTTCTCCCTTTGCCTTTAAATCTCTCCTCTGCTCACTCCATTCTGTACCTTTGTTACAACCGAAGACCTGTGGTTCAGTCCAGTGACAAGACCGTCTTACAGCTTCTCATTTGCAAAACTGCCACCTTAAGAACTCTAAATCAGACCATTCCCTTGTCTATCTTCCTTTCTCTCTCCTATATCTGGACACACATACACTTGCTAGAAACTGTATACACAGCACATGTTGTACTTGCTTTGCTAGTCATGGTTTTGCTTATTTGCCTGTATGTGCTAAGACTGCTAACATCTATGGCAGTCTTCATAGAATCCATATTCATAGAATTCATAGATTGGAAGGGGCCTACAAGACCATCGAGTCCAACCCCCTGCTCAGTGCAGGAAGCCTGTTTCCCAGGTGGTCTCCCATCCAAGTAATAACCAGGGCTGACCCTGCTTAGCTTCCAAGATCAGATGAGATCAGGCACATCCAGCCCTTTGGCTTGGTCTATTGTTGATTCAATAGATGCCTGCTCTTATTTAATTGCCTTTAAAATCACCTGTTTAACTTGTCTTTCATTTGAATTCTTAATAAGCAGCAAATTCTTTTGAAATCCTTGTCTCTGTCTTCCTAATTACTCTAATAAGTTCAAGTGGCCAGCAGTGGCCTAGAGTTAAAAAAAAAAAAAAATCCCTTACATGTGCTTGGGGTGCATGTATAAAGCCAGATGCATGTTAGCCAGTACATGAGTTAACTCTGGTTTGAAGCTAGCTATAGTTAACATCAGTCCAGAGCAGATAATACTTAATTCTTAACATTTGTCTTACGCTTCCAAGTGTTCAAAGTGCTGTGCGTGCATTATCTAGCTGTAACCCTTACAACAGTCCTGGAAAGATAAGTCAGTATTATTAGCCTCTATATTGCAGATGGAGAGACTGAGGCTGAAAGGGAGAGAGAGAGGCTTGCGTAAGGCCACCTAATGAGTTCATGTCAGAGGCAAGATTCAAACTAGAGACTTCCTGATTCATAGGGGAAACTCACATGTCTGTGGGGAGAAGGGAAGGGGAGACTGCATGAGCACATGGAGAGTCATGATTAGGAGATTAGGAATGTTACATGTGCAGTAACATGTGCAGCAGGACTTTATACCTTTGGTTTGATCAAGCGAAGCAAATAATCAACCTTTGCTCTCAACCTTTCTGCTTCCCACTCTATCAGGGTGCCAGGAAAGGAATAAAATGAGGAAATATAAACAAATATAAAGAAACTTGAGGGACAACAGTTAGAAAAACATGTAGAAATCCAAGATAAAAACATTTGGAATTCGGAATAAATGACAAGTTACCAAAATATGTCTGGCATATTTATAATGCTCCTTTCTTGACCTGAAACACACCAGCTTTGGAGAAACCTGAATTCTACCAAATTATACCTGCCAAGCACAACTCAGCTCAAAGCTAGCTCATGGAAATCAAAAGTGTTCACCAACACTCACCTAACTCCTTGTTGGATTGGAAATTTATGCTCTTGGCAGAACTGAAATATGTTACTTACCCCAGGTGGACCTGGTGTCAAGCAATGTAGCAAGGGATAGCAGCTCATCAAAACACAGATAGGCAAGCCCACTTATAGGGGGAAAGAAGCTCTCCTTTTTCCTGTTCCACGCCCCCACACCCAGGCTGTCCCTGATGAAACTGGTATCAGCAATTGCCCAAGAAAGTCATTGTTTCTTATATAAAAGGAAATAACTGGGTGCTGGAGTGGTGAAACAGTTGTAATTGGACTACTGTGGCAATTTTTCAGTTGATACCTTATACGTTACATGTCAAAAAAGCCCCACCGTTCTGTGGTCACGAGAAACGGCTGCTCCCCTGGATTGTATTTTTCAATACTTGAGCAACAAGCAACTGAGCTTTAGGACATATTAACTGACAATTGCTCTCTTTACCTCAAGGAAGGAAGGACCAGACTTTAGCAGATATATTTCGCTTAGCTATCCCAAACTATGTTCTACTTTTAAAAGGCACTGGTTCCATAAGAAGAGTGTTTTAATTCCTACAACTAATAGTGTTTTATTTCCTGCAACTCCCAGCATTGCTGGGAATTGTAGGAGGTTTTTTTAATGTCTAAACATACATGGGATTGCACCCTAAGACAATTTTCCTCTGAGGACAAGACACGGGTTTTCAGGAGCTCGGTACACTCATCCTTACATTCATTTAGCATTCTCTGAACTTTTCTACGCAAGGCATTTATTGTGCGCTCATCATTCCCTACTCACTGGTGTTTACAGGTTCTTTAGACGATGGTGCAACCCTCCAGTTTTGCTTTTGTGTTAAACCAGCACTTTCAGCGAGTTTTTTAGAGCAGGGAAATTGTGGCATTTAATTGTGAAAGAGAAATAAAGCCCTTTGTCTACTCACGTAGTAGTGCTATACCACTATAGCACAGAGCCAACCAGAGGTATATAGCTGAAAAGCAGGAAAGGAAATGCTCTTCGTGTAGTGCTCAGATCTCAATTCTGCAACGAAACCAAAAGTAGATACAGCAGATAAACAGCCTCGCATACAAAAGCCCTCTGACAGACGATGTCACTTTCCATGCCATAATTTTTCCATCGAGTTTGATATATCACTGAATATTTATTTCTGTCAGTGTTTTACCTTTCAAGCTGCCTTTGTGGTAAGGATTTGGGGCTGTGTAGGCAGAGCAGAGATGTACTCCGGGGACAGGAGAGGGGAAAACAATTAACACTCAGACCTAAAAGGGTGAAATACTGGGCCACCGCTTTACTGGTTACAGCTTCATTGATTTTGGTGGGGTCATAGAGCACTGATTCAGTGATCAGGCAGCCTGATACCACTGACCCTGCCTGTGCTGGGTCAGCGGTATTGGCGGGGATGCACGGCCCACCAGGGCATAAGCCTTTCTTGTGAGATTTTCCTGTCTCTGGGTGTGTGGCCGACTTCCCCGGCCCCAAGCTGGGCAGAGCCTTGCCGCTACATCCCCCAAGTTCCCTTAAGGGGTTCCCCACCCTGGGGAAGCAGGGAGCCCAATCCCACTTCCCTTGAAAGCAATCCGGCCCAGTGCTTCTAATGCCAGAAGAGGCAGGAGGGTTACCTCCCTGGCTCGCCACCAAACCCGAACCCAGCCCAATGCTTCCTGTGCCACAGACTCACTGCCGAACCTACTGCTGCTGCAACCCATTTTCTAATTCCTGACCATATGTCCTTCATCCGCTGCTATGGCTGGTCTTGGATGGATGAATGCCATCCAGCTTGTACAGCTCCCACTGGTTGAATGAAATGCCTGGATGCTGAATAACATGCCCACCCCTGGCCTCCACAAAGTGCCATCAAGCCTTGTTGATCTTTCTCCTGGCCCCATCGGTTTTTGCTGGGTCCCTTCCCACCACCAGACCTGCTGTTCCATCAAGTCCAACTACAGGATTACTATGCTGGGGAACTGGCACAGCATCCACTGCATGTCTGCTCAGGCTGCGTTTGTAAGTTCGAGGCCCTTCCGTGTCCCCGAGTGTTTCTCCCCCAGTTGAATGACGACTGCATCTGGTGGGCTGTCCACCGCAGCTTGTCCTTCCGCAGCAGCCCAGCACCACCACTGCACAGGCATGTAATCTGCGCCCACTGCTGAAAGCCCCATTGGTCCCTGAGTCCCGATGTCACAGCCTGCTGCCCAGCCCAGTGCGCAATGCTGTGGCTGCAAGTCCACATAGGCTCTGCTGCTAAAAACAACAAGGTTAGCAGCTAGTCTTTTGCTGTGGGCAAATATATGACCTAAAGGCAAATGACATCCATTAGCTGATGGCCCAAATCTACACTGCAGGGACACCCCATTCTGCCACGGCTGTGGCAGCCCCATTCCTAAAGGAATGTGACTGAATTCAGAGGAATGGGGGAGGCCTACAGAGCTGATGCAGGAGTGTAAGATGTTCACAGATTGATACTTGGGGAATGGGGAATGATCCTGGTTTGTGAACAGTGGCCCTGCACTTGCAGGTTGAATAGCCAGGAATGCTCAGACCACCCTTAAAGGACATGGGTCACCAGCTGGAGAAGCCTTCGAGTGGGTTTTGCTTCCCCTCCCCCACTGGCCAGTTTCTGACCACCTGATCTGGAGCTGTACTCCCTTTGGCATTACGGGGACAGACCCGGTGCTCAGAGCCCAGGTTGCATCTTTTTTGGACAAGGCAACTAATGTGCTTACTCTCAGAGCACCAAAAAGCGGGCAACTATTTTAAAGACATAGCTAGCAGTAAGTGCGGAGGACCCAGTATGGATCCTCACATGGGAGGGAGAGGGCTTTAACCCTTTGCCCCTGGCTGTGATTCTGAACAGCATCAGCTTCCCTGAAGTTACGTGGAAAGCAACATGAGTGTCACAATCTGGATCACATCCCCTACACTTACTTTTGACTATGGAAAAAATGGATGCAGCTCCTAGCTATATAGGCTGGCCCTTAGTGGCAGCTGGATTGAAGTTGAAAGGACAAAAAGTGTCAGGTTCATTAAAAAGAGAAATACAACACACAGTATTTCAGTAATGCTAGCTTGAATGCACCAAGTAGTTTCATAAAAGGTGTAACAAAGGCAGAGGGGAAGGAATCACATTTCTACATTCTAAAGAGTAATAGCAAAGGTTAACAATGTAGGTATGCAGCTGAGACTATCAGGTAAATTTAGACTTCTTATAGAAAAAGACTGTGTTGTGTGAGAGTATTTTAAATATTGAGATTTACAGAAGTCGTGTGCTGGCAGATATGGACTGACCTATTTTACCTCATCTTGTGCAAGAAACGCAGCAAGAAATCAGGAAGAAAAAGCAGGAAATGTTTAAATCAACAGCTCTGCCAATATTTTTTCTTTGAAAGATTCTGTTGGTGGAGGTTCCACATTTCTGCCTTCAGTTTGTTCTAATCATCTGAAGGGAAAGAACAAGAAAGCAGTTTTACTTTGAAAGGGATTTGGGAAGAATTTCATTGGCTGTGTGTGTTGGCTTCCAGTCTAGGTTGCTCACTATGGTTTTCATGTCCTGTTTAGGGATATCAGAGAATTCCGTGATGGATCTCGGTGAGGCCGAATGCCACTGCACCCACGAAAGGTGCGCGGGACAAAGTCCCCGCCGCCCCCACAACACGAAAGGCACACAAAAGGGAGCACTTACCTGCTCCCGTCCGCGCTGCTTTGTGAATGGCAAATTCGCTTCCTCTGCTCAATAGCCGTGATAGGCTACGTAAATACTTATGTAGCCTATCACGGCTAATGCAGGAATGCCATTTGTGTCCCTGTGGAGGCCGTGATAGGCTACGTAAGTATTCACGTAGCCTATCATGGCGGGTGGGGGGAAACCCAGCGTACGCAAATGGCGGTGGCTACTGCCATTTGCGTACTCTGGTGTCATTCCCCCTGCCATGATAGGCTACATAAATATTTTTACATATAGTAAATATTTACGTAGCCTATCACAGCTCACTACAGGGACACAAATGGCGGCGGCTACGACAGCCGCCATTTGCGTCCCTGCAGGGCTGCCCAGCGGCCGGATGTCCAGCTGCGGGCGGCCAGAGCTGGCCGGCGGTTCCACGGCTTGGCTGCGGAGTGGAGCTGGCCAAGCAGGATTCCGGGGGGAGGGATGGAGCGCCTCCCCCCCACAGCGGATTGCCCAGCATGGAGCGAGGTAGGGGTTTCGTACATCCCTAGTCCTGTTCCTTTTATCTGCTGATTTTTCCTCATCCATTCAATCTCCATGCCCTTCACCCTTTCTGTTTCCCTCCATCCTTGTGTTCTTCCCTTCCAGTTGTCAACCAATTTTTAAAATGCTCATATACATTTTAAAAATTACCAAACTCTTTTGTTGTACACTGCACCTCATTAGTGAAATAAATAGACACACTTGTTTATTTGTCTTATTTGGATTTGTCTTATGGTTTGGTTGATTGCTTGAAGTTATTTTTAGATATATGTTGTCTTTGTGTATATTGTCTGTTTTTGTGTTTTTATGTAAATAGCTTTTAAACTCTGTATACTGTATTTTAAATGTTTTTAATCTTTATAAACCACCCAGAGAGCTTTGTCTATAGGGTGGTATACAAATGTAATAAATAAATAAAATATTTTGCACATTTCAGGGCATAAGGTTTCCCCCTTTTTCTTGAAAGAGAACTGGACTGTCAGTGTTGAAAGTTCTCATTAGTGCTGTCAACATCATTGTCAGGAGCATCCTAGCTGCCTCTTGCAGTCCCCACCAATAGCCAACTCAGGACACAGACAATGAAGATTCTTTCCGAGACTTTATTCTTTTATTACTTTAAAACTCTTTCAGAATACTAGTCGCTAGCGCCAAAGCAAGGAACAGCACTGGGGAAAGATAGCAGAGTAGCCTAAGCTCCCAGTAAGGCAGTTGGTCCCCGTTTGAAGGAGAACCACGGGAAGACCCTGAACTTATGGGCTAGGGAGAGATCCTCCCTCTTTCCCTTGGGTCCTTGGGACACGACCGTTATTTGAGCGCCAAACGAGCGGAATGCCTCCTTTCTGCACCCTCCATCTGTCGTTGCTCCCTGCGTCTGCACCAAGCATCCAGCAAGCCCCCCTCCAGCGCTCTCTCACTGCCAGGGTCACTATCTATCCCAGGAATGCTGGCAGGAGGAATCTCTGCCAGCTGCTGTGCTTGTGAGAAATGAGCGAGCTCCTCTCCCACGGATTGCTGTTCCTCCTCAGATTCAGAACTGCTCTGGGGCTCTATTGGCTCAGTTTCCACCCTGAAAATCATCATCCAGAAATGATGTCATTATTCAGAATGTCATTATTCAGAAATGATGGCACTTTTCTAATCACAACTAATGCCATTGCTTACACACCTTGGTATCCTTCTTAGTAATTGGTTTTCTTCTGCAAAACATTTTGTTTTACATCTTTGCTAAATGGGAAGAAGCAGGAGTCTGATGTTTCAATCTGAATATAAATTTGACACGAATGCTTTACTCGCACATGATAGAAACACCATTTGGAATCAGGGATGTGGCTGCGAAAACAATACCCGTCACTTTCACATTCCTGTTGAGATAGCCTTAGATATCCACACTCTCTTCTGCTCTACAAAGCCACACTACAGGAAGGTTTCTGTTCTATTCAGTAAAAATAATAATAATGCACATTTCAGAAAATTCATTGTGAAAAACGGTTTTATTTGTGTTGACCTTAATGCTAGTCAAGAGGATGACTTTGGATCATTCATTCTCCCTCAGCCTAACCTGCCTCACAGAGTTTTAGTGAGGATAATATGGGAAAACCACATTTATGCCACCCTGAGGAACTTGGAAGAACATCTGGATGCAAATGAATCTTTGCACTGTTTGGAAACATTTTTCAGAATCAATGCCAAAAAAAAAAAAAGAAACCCTGAACAAAATGAGTCACATTTGCATGCCCTCTTCAATATCAGCTGTGTGAAGGGGCAAAGCATGTTGAAAGGGAAAAGAACTATCAATGCCAGTTTCCAGTTGAGTATATTTATTCAAGAATCAAACAGAGAGAAGTTCAGAACTGGTCACTTGCTTTTAAACTAAATGAGCCATAGAATTAGCTAACTAAAAAAAGCAGCTTGCAGGTTGTGGGTGGATGAGGACTCATCTAGGACTCAGCAATGTGGCTTAGTCTTGTCTTGACTGTTTGCCAGCTGCTCAAAGACAAAGGGGCTGTCTTCATGAGCGATTTGGTGCACAGTTAGAGCAGTCTGCCAGTCTGAGGTCCTTTGCGACAGAGGACAGATGGCAAGAGATGATGTCATCACCAATCCACTGCAACTAGCTACTTTCCTCTTGAAAAGCTGCATTGTCTGAAACTCCTTTTACTCCAACTTTTTTTTACTGAAAGTGGCTCCCTGGTGGTTTTGCCACAGTGTGCCATGTCCCCCCCCCCTTAAACCCTGGGCATGCCTCTGTGACCTGGCAGTGACATGGTCAAGGGAATGGGATGCCCCATTCCCTCTTGTTTCCCCAGTGGAAGTAGTTTTCCCATTGAGAAGATCCTCAGGAGCACAACAGCAACCCCACATATTACCGCAGGAGCAGGGACACTCATTCACCTTAGGTAGCCTGCTTTTAATCTTTAATGTATCCCATCTCTTCTGAGCATGTTTACTCATAAGTAAGAAATAAATTTCTCTCCCCCGCAGTTAATTTTTAACATATCCTAGTGCTCTCTGTAAAGCTCTCTACAAAGCACCCCCCCTTCTGTGCATGTTTACTCAGTAGTAAGAAATTAATCTTGCTCCCCTGCAGTGAATCTGTAACATATCTCTATGTATACGTACCTTTTTAACCTGAGTCATGGGGGGCCGGGGGGGGGTGAGGCAGGGAGATAGTCAAGCCTGAGATGTGGAATAAAACAGTTTTTTGGTGCCTATAGATGCTTTGTCATGCCTGGATTAGAACTGCGTATAAATGCTGTTTCGAAATTCTCCACCCTATTGGTGGGCAGAAAAATTGCATGAGATAGCATATGGCTATAAACTTAAAAGGGCAGATTTTGGGTAAACAGTCTGGTCTAGGACTTTAAACAAATTATCATTAAAAACAAATCTACTAGTACAAAGTGTGGTTATGACTTTCGGCCATGGAAGTTCACTGGGTGACTTCGGGCAAGTCAGAGACTCTCAGCCCAACCTACCTCACAGGGTTGTTGTCATGAGGATGAAATGGAGAGGAGGAGGAGGATAAGTTCCTTGCAAGAGGAAAAAAGGCGGGATATAAATGCAATTAATAATAATAATAATAATAATAATAATAATAATAATAATAATAATAAAAAGTTTCTATGGCCAGGAAGCTAGGTTCATGTCTATACGAGTCTAGTCAGGTAGACTAGGACCGTGTTTGCATGACAACGGAAGGAGAAGCTAATGGAGGAGTACCGGATTTTTCAAAAGGAATCAGCTTTGCAATGAGCAGGGTTCCACGAGCAGATTCTCTGGACCAGTAAAAATTGCTTCACAGAACATACTTCCTGGTGGGGGTGGAGGTTGGAGTGAATGTCATCTGACTGGCAGGGGCTGCTCAACCAATAAGAGAGGCTTTCCCCCCTCTCCCCCCTTTCTCCTTTCCCCTGAAAGTCCAGATGCACCTGCATTTCAGGAGCAAGACTCATTGAGCACAAGGGGAGTTACTTCTGAGTAGACACACATATGCTTGTGCTGGGAAAGAGGTGGGGGGAGAACACAAAGACAGAAACCAGCCCCCATTTAACCTGCAGGACCTCATTGATCACAAAGGGAGTTACTTCTGAGGAGACAGTAATGGGTTTGTTGTGGGAAAGAGACCAGTAAACACAAAGACAGAAACCAGCCCCCATAGTAACCCGCAGTATATCTATAACAAAGCTGTTATAGTGAAGTGTTATAGTAGTGAAGTACTTACATCCTAAGGCAATGAATCGGAGCCTCCAGATCAGGCTTAATTGGAGCCTCGAGATCACACTTAATCACAATTAAGGAAATGGGCTTTACAATGTGCCATTTCAATTGAAGGGGAATCTCTGTAAGTTCTGATGTGGGCATTCAAAGGCAAGCCTCATTCAGCACAATGGGAGTTACTTCTGAGGAGACACTAATGGGTTTGTTGTGGGAAAGAGCTCCCCTTTTAATGGGTTTGTTGTGGGAAACCAGCCCCCATTTTAACTCACTAGATCTCTGTGAGAAAGCTGTGCAGTATTCACTTCCTAAGGCAATGAATCAGAGCCTTGACATTGTGCTTAATCGCACTTAAGGAACTGGGCTTTGATATGTGCCGTGTCAATTGAGGGGCTTCTCTGTTATTTCTGTGGTCACTGAGAGGGCAAGCCTCATTCAGCACAATGAGAAGAAACACCCCTTGGCTAGGGCCATGGTGAAAGGCACATCCCTGGGCAGGGCTAGCATACCCGAGCTAAATGCGGGGGTTGGGGCATACAACAACTATACCAGGGAGAACCTGACTTAAGGAGAAGAATGGGACTTTAAGTAGTCTCAGGAAATCCAGTTTTTCCATGATAAGCTCCGGGGTGGCTGCTGGATGGCCACAACATCATGTATCCCTAAAGACCTCAACACGCAGCCACCTCAGAGTAAATCACTGGTGGAGACACCCCCCTGGAGAGTATAGAAACACATTAAAAACCATAGAACTGTCTGTTTGGTAAGGAGAAATAAGAGTTTGACTCTGGGTGTGGTTTTCGAAGCTTTTCATGTGTAATTGCACAACCTACAGGGGCACAGAGGTGGTTGCTAAAGTCTCTGGTTGTTGAATCAGAATTGATTATGATCCCCTCTCCAAAGTAAACTTAAGAGTCACAGGGCAGTTTTGAACTGCAGGGTTGTTAACAGAAGGGGAAAAACAGTTGTACTTTTAGACACTCCTCAGAAATCTTATGACTGGCTAGGCTAGCCTGACCTCTGCTGAGGACTGAGACTTGAATGAGGAGGAGAAACTCTTGAGGCTGCTTTTCTCTAGCTAGGCTGGGCAAGCATATAACATGACCCCCCCCCTCTTCTCTCTCAGCTGGCACACAAACCTTCAGATGGAACCAGCTCTTCCGCAGGCAAAATGCAAGTCTTTGCTAGGCAGAAGCTGAATCTCAGGACACAGCCGGGAGCAGGGTGTGGGGTCACCTTGTTCTTGCATTCTTCACCCAGACATCAATCTTCTTCAGGAGCCAGGGGAGTTGAACTGCGGCGCTTGAAAGCAGAGCTTCACAGTTTTTAAATACTAGCTAGCAAATCGAGCTAGTCACAGAGGATGGTGTCCTTCCAATTATAAATCCTGGATTCAAAATGTGATGAGCTAAAGGGCAACTGAATGTTTGGCTTCTCGATGGTGACGAATGACCCAAGCCAGTCCTGACCTGCTGGGGTTGCAAAAGGAAAATAGCCTTGGTATTTGACCTTGGAGAAAGGGGGTTCATTTGTAGTTGTAACATAATGTACAGCGTCAGCTAGTAGGTCTTGGTATTTTTGGAGACACGGCTACTACGATGTTTTTCTTTTCCAGTTGAGGCTGGGACTCCCAGTTTACCGTGTTTGTTGCAGCTTGCAGGAGTGTTGTAGCAGCATTTTTGGTGGGCTTGGAACATCCTGTCATGGGCCCAATCTTTCAAGCACACACTCTGGCAATCTGACACAGGACACTCAAATCAGTGAGACTTCTTTATTGTAGGAAATCCCATGGCAAAAGCTCAGTGGTTATACTCTTCAGAAATCAGATAGCTGATGGTCATTAGCTATAGGATCTATGTAATTCCAGAACAGTCAAAAGCTAAAAACTACAATCATGACAACTGTACAACAAGTTTCCCCGTTGAAATGTCTGTGGCTCAAAACACAGGGGATGGGGCTCAGGATTCCCGGGGTCATCCTTCCCAGGCAATTGAAGACAAGGTTCAGTAACCTGAATGATTCCTGGGGTCATCCTTCCCAGGCAAACAAAAACACAGATTTCCAAAAACAGCACAAGGAACTGGAATGATTCCTGGGGTCATCCTTCCCAGGCAATCAAAAACACAGATTTCCAAAAACAGCACAAGGAACTGGAATGATTCCTGGGGTCATCCTTCCCAGGCAATCAAAGGCATGAGTTCTAGAAAAGGCCCAAACAAAATACACACCGAGAGAGACTTCATCCAACCTAAAACCTTCATTGGGACCTCTGCACTAGACAGTCAAAGCCTATTAAATCCAAGAGTAAACCCACACAAGCAAAGAGTTCAATAACTATAGCTTTTGCCTTGGTAACTCCACCCTGCATGAGTCCTGGCAAAGAAAAGTCCAAGAGTCAGGATCAAACCCAGCCTGCTGGCACTCTGGGCTGACGACAAGGAAGACACATAGTCCACAGCAAACAAAAGTTCAAAGTCTATGAAACGCGTCACAGTACTTTTCATGGGAAGTCCTTAGCAATCCAAAATTCCAATTAGAAAGAGAGTCCATGTGCAGAGCGCCTCCAGAAGTTCAGATGATGGTAGATGCATTGCATTATTACTACATTTCTGTACCACCCAATAGCCGAAGCTCTCCGGGCAGTTTCAGGCAATGAGGACGAGGATGGTCCTAGCAAAGGCTTCTCACCTTTGCATCAACTTAAAAGGGGAAAGTGTGACTGTAAGACACTTCCTCTGGACCTCTTGATGGACAAGGGATTTGGGCCTTTCAGCTAGGCCCCTGTCCAAACAGGGTGTCTCTGTTCAGCCCTCCAGCGTAGACGCTTCAGCCTTGGTGACCCTTCTGCAAACCCCACCCCAGTACTGTCAGGTTCTCATGGACAGCTTCCAGCCTCCCTCCTTGCCAAGGCCAAACCAGCAGGTGGACGGGGAATAGGCTGACTCCCCACAGCTCTGCTCTAAGAACACTGACAGATTCTGATTCTCACACAGGTTCTCACAAAGATTCTGACATTCCACAAGGTGAATAGGCCCAGACCCTTCCAGACTACTTATGATTGAATTCTAGCTATAAACTACAAAGCCCACTGCAGGGCTGAAGCTGGCCCCTGACATTCTCCTCCCAGTGTGCTCTGCTCTCCTCACTGTACCTTCCAACCTCTTGTCCCTCCACTCCTCATCTTGTGGTGGTGATCAATACTAGCCAATTTGAATGTAAGAACACCGAATATGGCTTCTTTCTCTTTCTGTCCCCTTAGTCCTTAGTCAACTGCATTGGCATAGCCGTGAGTTCTAATACAGGGAACAAGACCTCAGGGGTGTATCGTGTATGTGTGTCCTTGTGTGTGTGAGTGCTTGACCCCTTCTCACACTGGTTTGTGTCAAAGTGAGTTAAAGTGGTCTGTGTTAATCTGTTCATGTCTCCTACAGCACATGTTGCTGATCTGAAAACTCAGCTGAAACATTTTTTTTAAAGGAATGCGCCAATGGTTTATTTTTACAGCAAACTCATCTGTGGACTATGAACGGCATTCCCTTTCATTCTTCGTACATGTATCCCTGAACAAACAAATAAGCAAGCAAGCAAGAAAGGTGCTCCCCATGCTTTTTGTTTCCAGTATGGTCTGAAAGATGTGCATAAAGAAATGGTCTAGAGAATGGAGAAGAGCTAACATGGGAATGTGACAGTCATTCCAGACGGACCAGCAAAAGGCTGGTCACTGGATAGCATGGGCCAGGAGCCGGGAGTAGGAGTGTACAAACCCCACTTACCTGGGTCCACTGGGGGGTTTGCAGGGGGGGAGGCAATCCGGTCCTCCCCCCGGAATCCTCCCCGGCAGGCTCTGCTCTGTGGCAAGCCCGCGGAGCTGCCGGCCAGGGCTGGCTGCTGCTGGACTTCCAGCCGCGGCCAGTCTGCGTCCGCAAATGGCGTCCGGCGTAGCAGACACCATTTGCATCCATGCACTTTACTGTGATAGGAAGAAAAGGTAGGAGATCCAATCCTCCACGGACTTCGGGGGGCCGGATTCAATGGAATCTGGCCTCACTGGGGTCTGTGGAGCATTTCTCCAACATCCCTAGCCGGGAGTCAGTAAAACAAGCCTTTATATCATCAGTTAAATACAAATGGGGGTGCAGACAGAGAAGGAAATACAGACTTACATACAGAATAAGTAGTAGCCTGTGTCCCACTACAAAATTCTGTTGCATTTATGCAAAGGGAGAAAAACAAGTTTATTTTTTGCCTTTTTATCAGAATATGAGAGAAACATCATGGAACACAGCAGGCAGTTTAGACTCAAGCCAGCATCCTCTCTGCTCACAGGTATCAGTAGGGATTCCTGGGTTTCCACAGTTGCTTCTGTTTTTCACCTCTGCAGGACATACCTCTTCATCTGTTTGGGGGGGGAAAGCATTATCTTAAGATTAGTGGATCCTAGTCACAGTTTAGTCTTCGTTCATCTCAGAATATGGCTGCTGATTATATCTAATCTATGTCTATCTGAACTATCCATCTCCATCACATAAGTCTAGGTTCTCTGCTGTGTGACGCCCTCTGTCTTGCAGCTTTCGCTGTGCTGTGCTTGTCCTTGTTTTATTACAACTCAAAATCCATTAACAGTTTTGCCACTAATTCCTTTGATATCACTGAAGAAGCCTTGTGTGTACAGAAATGTTCTGCCTATCTATTACAGCCACTTTTAACTTATCTGGGCACTAGGACCACGAACTCACAAGCAGCCCTGCACCAGGGAGTGATAATGTTCATATTAAAAATATAATAAAATATTTATATAAACATGTATATTTACACACACAAAAACCAAACTCTTGAGAAATTCAAAACAAACTCTTAAGCTCTGAATAACCTGCTTATGACAATTATGTCTTTTTCTTTTTAATGTAAGACCTGTTCTGATGACCATTTTCAGCACTGGCTTGGCAAAGTCGATTAATGTTTGTAACTTAGGTTATGTTTTGTGGATGCAACAGTGCTTTCATGGGACCAATACCCTGCATGTGGCATCTAAATATGCCCCTTCTCCATGTAAATCACTGATGTATATTTATGGGAGGGAAGAGGGTCGCGATTTCTTGCATTATGTCAGTTGGCATCATTCAAGGATTTCTGCAGAACACCTATGTAGCATGGCCAAAAAGAAACCCTAGCCTAGCATCTCCTTCATGTGGGTAGCTTGAACCTGTATATCTGAGGTCTTGATGTCTTACATGACATGACTGAACTGCTTCATGCCCAAACTGGAATGAGCTCAGCAGCTAATCAACCCATATTTCAAACATAGTTCAGCACAGGCTGAAAGAGAGCACACATCTCTACACCAGCCTAAAATCCCGCATTTAAAATGGGGCCTTCTGCTTCTGTTTTAAATGACTCCCTTTTTCACATGCTTCCTTTCCCCCCACCCCTTCCCCCCACTCCTTCTCCCCATATCTGAGTCTTCCATTATCTTTCATTTATCTCACTCCTCTTCTTACCACTTTTCCTCTTTTCACGGAGGGAACTCAAGCGGAACACAACACATAATTTGATAGCTCATTATCTGCGATCTATTTAAAAGCTGAACAAAGGGCATTTAGTGCAGGAGATGCCCTGGAGGGTCACGGCATCACATAAGGAGCCCGCAAACTTCCATAAAGGAGCAATCTCAATCACAGGATAAAAAAGGCTGTCTATTTCGAACAACATATATTTTGCACTTATATATCATTTTTGTTTACAATTAACATGATGAACACTTCAAGCATAAGTGTTGATAAATAAAATGACCAATTAATTCTATCTACATATGTATCTATATATCTTAGCCACTGTGATTGAGATGTCCAAGTCCTTAATGATATCAGGAATGAACCCAATGGCTGGTAAACAGTGATCTACCATACGTGCTTGGAAGGATACCATATCTGCCTACAAGACAGATATTAATCCAATTCTTCCTGATAAACAGAACTCATCCATCCCTCTGACAGGCATATAATTTTTAAGACCTGGGAAAATCAAGCATGATTTACAGAGGTACATTACATGTTGTGGGGGCTGGAGCAAAGCACCAGGGCATTCCTGGGACTTGGGAACCGAAGCAGCATCCTGCATCCCTGCATTACCGGGGAGTAAGTCCAGGAGATCCACTCTTGTTTCTGGATCTGTTATATCAGCATTCCATTGTTGGAAAAACTCATGGTTAGCCAGTACACCAATGTTTGGCTCGTGTTTGCTTCTTTAACACACAGTGTGAAGCGGAGATCGCCATAGGGGCTAGAATCTAACTTTCTTACAAAAAGAAGTTGGCACACTGCCTCATAAATGGACAAAGGCAGATAATGGCTTGTTTACTTTTCAAAGCTATGGCACCATCCTGCATGGGGAAAGTGGAGCAAGGCCATCCTGTGGTGGTGTCTGACAGTAATTTTTTAAAGGTTGCTACCACTACCAAATATTAAGTGTGTACAGCTACGACAGCTGCCTAGGCGAGGGCTTGACTTCTGCTGATGGACACACACCATATTTGTTTGGTGGGTAGCTCTTTAGGGAACGTGTTCTTGTCTGTGGTTTTGTCTGCAGGATTTCATCCTCTGGGCAGCTCTGAATTGTGTGTGTGTTTTAGTACCTTGGCATGTGTCGGATAGAAAGAACAGGGGGAGGAATGTGGGGGCGCCTGTATAAGGGTGATCATGGTTCGGGGATGTTATGGGATGGGGAGGAGAGGAATCGGCAGTTCAGAGGACATAGATGGGTGCTGGCCATCTCCCCTGCTGTCCCTGATCCCACAGGTGCTTAGTACCATGGCTGCTAGCCTCCCTTGACTGGTGGTGGTGTTGCAAAAAGCCCGGTCAGTTCATAACATGAACTTATCCAGATACTACGATCAACATCTGAGGCCTTCTTCCAAGGGAGGCTCAGAAGGTGGCAACAAGGGAGATGGCTTTCTCAGTAGTGCCCCCCCCATTATGGAATGATCTCCCCACTGAGGCCTGCCTGGCACCAACACTGTCATCTTTTCAGTGCCATGTTAAGACCGCCCTGTACTCCCAGGCCTTTAATAGTGTATGAAGGGGCATTTATGTCAGCTATCTTTATCAGGTCTAGTATTTTGCTGAAATTGTTTAGCTGTTTAACTTGTTTTAAGTGTTGTATGTACAATATTTCATACTGTGTTTTATTATCTTGAATTTTATGGTTTGTAATTTTTGTGAACCACCCCACAAGCTTCAGCTAAATAAAATAAATAATAATAAAATAAAATGATGACGACAACAACAATGATAGCTGACACATCTGTGATTTGATTTGAGCAATACAACAATGGAACCAATTACCTAGGGAGGTGGTGGGCTCTCCCACACTGGAGGCATTCAAGATGAGGCTGGACAGCCATCTGTCAGGGATGCTCTGTCTTAGATTCCTGCATTGAGCAGGGGGTTGGACTTGATGGCCTTGTAGGTCCCTTCCAACCCTACTATTCTATGATTCTATGATTATGGATGAGGGAACTGACCTGGCATGAGTCACTGCATGGGAGAGCTGTCTGGGGTCAATTTGGCCCATCTTTGCCCACCTGGGTATTCAGTGCAGCATCAGCCCAAGCTAGAGAGCCAGGGGTGGTCAATAAAAATACCATCTTACTCATCAGGAAACCCCTCCAGACTGCGGTGGGTTATGAGGGCCTCTACCTGGCTTTGGGCCAGTGAGACAGATTGTGGATACTGGTGGTGTACCACTCAACCTACTGCCCAAAGCTGCCTTGACCCAACTGGCTAGGGGACTTCAATATCCATGCTGAGGCGGCTTTGACTAGGACTTCATGGCCTCCATGACAACCATGGGGTTGTCTCAAGTTGTCATCAGCCCAATGTGTAGGGCAGGGCACACTCTTGATTTAGTCTTTAAATCGGTGGTCCAGCAGATACTGGGGGGAGGGCTGAAGTTATCCCATTGTCATGGTCAGACCACTACCTGGAGAAGTTTGGTCTCATTACATCAGTTTCCCCCTGCAGGGGTGGGGGATCCTGCAGGGGTGGGGGGTCTGCCCCCAGAGACTTATGGTATCCAATGGATTTCTGAATTCTCTGGGGGAGTTTCCAGTAGCCAGCCCAGAGCTCATGATTGTGTCAAGGCTCTTGTAAGACACAATGGGCTATCGACAGGACTGCTCCTGACTGCCCTGTCCAGCCACTCCCTGGTTTTCTGGGGAGCTCCAGCTGATGAAAGAGGCCAGAAGATGGCTAGAACATAGGTGATGTGAGACTCGTCATGACACCAACCAGATATGGGTAAGAGTGCATAATGCTGCGTGGTAGCCAAGGCATCCTGCAGTAGCTGTCCAGCAGCACTTTTCTGGGTGGTCCAGAGTGTGTTATCATCTAACCTGGTAAATCCTATGTTAGAACACTTGGTGGTCTATTGTAAACCTTTTTTAGGCATTTTGAGGATAGCATCACTTGGCTTCATATGAGTTGAACACTGCTTTTAGCACAGTATCTGGCAAGGTGTCCAGCGCACCACCTGGTCTAGTTATACGGGATTGGTTCCAGTTTTTGAGGCCTGAGGCCTCAAAAATAGCCAACAAGGCTATGGACTTGTTGCTGCTTAGTCTACAACATGTGTACTTGATCTTTGTCCATCCTGGCTTATTTGAGCTAGTCAGGGGGCAGGGGTTGGCTGGATGGTTTCAGGGAGTGGTTAATGCATCTTTGCACAATGGAATGATGCCCGGCACCTTGAAGGAGGCAGTGGTGCATCCACTCCTGAAAAAGTGAACCTCCCCTGGACCCAGAGTTTCATACCAGCTACCACCCAGTCACTAACATCCCCCTTCTGGAGCAGATGTTGAGAAAGTGGTGGGTGTGCCATTGCAGACATTCTTGGAAGATACAGATAACCTCGAACCATTTCCATCTGGGTTCAGGCCTTGTTTGGGGACAGAATCAGCTTTGGTCACCCTGATGGATGACCTTCTGTGGGAGAGAAACAGAGAGAGTGAAATTCTGTTTCTCTTGCTTGATCTCTCAGTGGCTTTTGATACTACAGTATTCTTTTGGATCATCCCCATGAATCGGGAGTTGGAGGCCCTGTTTTACAGTGGTTCTACTCCTACTCACAGGGACGCTTCAAGAAAGTAGCATTGGGTGACTGTGGCCTGGTACCCTGGCAGCTATGCTGTGGGGTACCACAGGATGCCATCTGGTCCCCCCCCCCCCAGGGCTGTTGTGTTAGGGGAGTGGGGATAACTGTCCTCCTGTGCAGGGCTGGTATCAAGGGTTGGCATGGTTGGTCACCTGCCAAAGGCCCACACCACAGCAGAAGGCCCACTGACAAACGCCCCCAGACCTTTTCTTCCTCTTCAACATCACGACCTGCTTGTTCACCTGCCTCTCGCTCTGGTCCTGATGATGGTGGTGGTGGTGAGGAGGAGCAGCAGATGCCACTGCCTACATCCTCACTGGCTCTCTGCTTGGCAAGCAAGCAGGTAGCAGTGATGAGGAAGAGGAGCAGCAGCGGGTGAAAATGCTGGTGAGAAGCAGAGGTCACGGAAGGAGAAGGGCCTATGTCTCAAACATGGGCCCTCCAAAACCTGGAGCTGGCACAGATCCTGTGCTATTGCCTCAACTTAATTCCCTAGACATTTCTAGTATCTGCCATTGTCTGTGTCTGTACGTGGCGGGGAGACTAGTACCTGTATTGTATGCAGGATTGGATCTGTACCTTATCCAATCATTTTGGAGCTCAATCTACAAAATGTTCAGTGAGTTCAATGAAAGAATTGAAAATTAAGTTCACAGCTCTCGTCTTACTGATTTAAAGAGGCCAGCTTTCTCCAGAAGGTACTTCTTGATATGAATTAATGTAATGCAACTTTAAATTGGAAATCCAAACAAGTTTTTAAGGCCTAGGGGTATGAAAATCTAGTACAGGCTCCTTGGAATAGCTGCGGAATCTAGGAATTTCACTGTGTACAAATCTGTGTTGGACGCATTTATACCTGATGTCCTTCTATGATTTCTTTTCTGATGCTCGTGCTGTGACCAGTGTGACCTGGAAGAAATGTTTTCTGTAGGCATTGCTCCCCTCCACCTCACTTCCCTTCCTTAGCACTATCAGCATTGCCACATCTAGAAGGTTGATGCATAATTTGGAACTTTGTGTCCCATAAAAATTATCTCTTTGGATGACATAGTGGATGACTGACAGGATGCTCTGAGCTTGACTGCTTGCTATATTTGAGGCTGGGATGGAAGACATTTTCCCCAGGTCAACTAGACCCCCTCCCACACCTTGCCAGCCTGCATCACATGGAATGGCTCATCTGTTTATGTCATCAGGAATGGGTTGTTCCACAGGTACCTTTCTGCAGTACACATCTTCTCTGATCATCGTAGCACTGATGGATGGATGTCCACTATCGCCTGGCAAGTTATACCCAGAAGAATGATATACAAGCCATCTTGCCTAGGACCCTATGAGTAATGCCAAGTTCTGGACTGTATCCATATTCTAAAATATATTTCAAGATATCTAGCTTATTCAGCAAATAGGTTTGTTTTACTCTAAGGTCAACTACATATTAGGTAGCTAGCAGTAAGCATGGGGGGACCCAATACAGATGTTAGCATGGGAGGTAGAGGGCTTTAATCCTTTGCCCCCAGCTGTGGTCCTGATCCAGATTGGGTCCCCCCATGCTTACCTTTGAGTAAATAAAAAAAGAGGATGTAGATACTGGCTACGTCTTTAACATGTAGGGCCAAACTACATATTATGCTAATTGCATAAGGTGGTTTATTTACTCTAGTGTAACTGTGTACAGTCCCAATTTTGATCAGGACCAAAGTGTTCCAGGAGGGTTTGGAGTGACTGGAGTCAATGAAGGCTTTTTTTCTCTAAACTTCCCTACAGGGTGTGTGTGGCTTTTTGCCAGTGATGGTGATGATGGCGTGGCAGGGGAGGTCATGGTCCTGAGCCAGACTGGGGCTGTGTGCAATACAGGAGTACAGCTGGAGAGTAGAACTCCACTATGCATCCCTTAAAGAACATATAGTTTGGCCCTCAGTGGCAGCTGGATTACAGTTGAAAGGAGAAAAAATATCAGAATCATTAAAAAGAGAAATATAACACATAGTATTTCAGCAATGTTTCAATAGCTTTAATGCACAAAGTAGTTTCATAAAGATAATACAGGCAGAGGGGAATGAGATAAATTTCTACGTTCTTTGTAGTAATGGCAAAGGTTAACAATGGAGCTATGGAGCTGAAACTATCGGGTAAGTTTAGACTTCTTGTTGTAGGAAAAAAATGTATTGTGAGGAAGTATTGAGATTTATGGAAGTCACGTGCAAGTAGATATGGACTGTCCTATTTTGTCTCATCTGGTTCAAGAAAAGCAGCAAGAAATCCAGGGGAAAAGCAGGAAGTGTTTAAATCAATAGCTATGCCAATACTTTTTCTCTTTGAAAGATTCCGTTGGTAAAGGTTCCAGATTCCTGTCTTCATTTTGTTCTAATCATCTGAAGGGAAAGAACAAGAAAGCAGTTTTACTTTGAAAGGGACTTGGGAAGAATTTCATCAGCTGTGTGTGCTGGGGGGTTGTCCTTGCTCTACGTGGCTTCCTGTCAAGGTTGCTCACAATGGCCAATTTAGCACGATCATGGTGGGGGATATAAGCCATGGTGGCTTATTTCCCCCGCCTCACGCGCTGAAGGGATTTGCATAATTGCCCTCACCAACACAGCTTGCCGTGTCGTGTGAACCCGGCGAGGGTAGCTTGTTGCCACAGCGATATGGCATCCTCACCAGGTTCGCATGACACGACAAGCCACACTGGTGAGGGTAGTTATGCAAATCCCCTCAGCACGTGAGGCGAGGGAAATAAGCCACCATGGCTTATATCCCCCACCATGATCACGCGAAGCAGGGTCAATGGCTTTTATTTCCTATCTCCCTGTATCTGCTGATTTTTCCTCTTCCATTCAATCTCTGTGCGCTTCATCCTTTCTATTTCCCTCTATCTTTGTGTTCTCCCCTTCCAGTTCTTGCCCAATTTTTAAAATTCTCATATACATTCTAAGAATTAGGAACTTTTATTGTTACACTGCACCTCAGTAGTGGAATAAACAGACACCTATATTTATTTGCACACTTCAAGGCATTAAGTTGCCATCTTTTTCTTGAAAGAGAACTAGACTGTCAGTGTTGGAAGTTGTAATTAATGCACAACCACTGTCACGATCCAGAAATGGTGGTATCCTTCTAACCATGACTAATGCACAACTTATTCACACATGCTGGTATTCTTCTTACAAATTGATTTTCTTTCCCTTTTGATTTTTTGCATCATTGCAAAAAGGGAGTAAGTAGAAATCCAACGTTTCAAAGTGAATAAAAATTGGTCACAAATGCAATACTCACTCATGAAAGAAACACCATTTGGAATGACGGAAGCGGCTACTAAAACAACACCCCTTTCCTTCACATACACTCTTAGATATCCCTGGATAACCACAATCTTTTCTCTTCTGTGGAGGTACATTGCAGGAGGAACCTTTGGGTCCTATTCAGTAATAACAACAACAATAATAAAATGCAGAATTCAAAACTCATCATGAAAAATGGTTTCATTTGTGCTGAGCTTAATGCTAGCCAAGAGGATGACCTTGGGTCAGTCATTCTCCCTCAGCTTAGCCTTTTTTTGCCCTATTCAGTAAAATAAATAAATAAATAAATAACTTCAGAATTCAGAACACATTGTGAACAATTGTTTCATTGGTGTTTTGCTTGATAGCTTTATATATTTGTTATATTTATATCCTGCCTTTTCCTTCAAGGAGCACATAGCACCATATATGATCCTCATTCCGTCAACAGTCCTGTGAGGTAAGTTAGGCTGAGAGTCAGTCACTGGCCCAAAATCACCCAATGAGCCTCATGGCTGAGTGGGGACTTGAACCCGTGTCTCCCCAGTCCCGCTCCAACACACTACACCACACTGGCTATGTTCAGCTTAATACTGATGGGTTTTATCTGGTGTTGATGCCACATATTAGAAAGGCAGTTAGCGAGAAAGGCAAAGCAGAATGAGCATTTCACCAGTTCACACGCACATACAAGGAAGAGACCACACTTTTTCTTTAGTTAAGAAAGTAAACAGCTTTACTCGCATATTCTTGCAGATAAGATGCAGCCACAGCTTAGTTTCAAAAGGGTTTGTTCAAGTCCATTTCTACAACACCCACAGGAGAGAGCGCAAGCACACCATGTGCTCTTAGCGATGGAGAAAGACAGAGAGGAGGAGGAGAAGAGCAGGAAGGAGGAAACAGGAAACCACTGTAGGCTATAGAGAACCTAAGGCTAGCTGTGCCCACGTTCCTATGCATTAACTAGCTAACTGGCAAACTGTCCCCTTCCTTTAATTTGCAGACGAGGTTGCAAGATTCCCAACAAACACTAGCTAGACATTTAACCTTGGGCCCGTCATTTATCTCAGCCTAACCTGCCTCACAGAGTTTTTGTGACAATATATGGAATAACTGCATTTATCAGCCACCATAAGCCACTTGGAAGTACATCTGGATACAAATGTAATAAATTTAAATAACTGGAACAGATAGGCCTACTTTCTGGGACACCCCTGTGTTTCTGAACTGTCCATAGTAAGAAATCATTAACTGTTTTGGAACATTTCCCAGAATCAGTGCCAAAAAGGAACGTGGAACAAAATGAGTCAACTGGAAGATAATGGAATGGATCCTGTCAAAATTGGCAATAAGCAGCACAATATATACAATCTCTCTTTGGTCACATTTGCAAGCCCCCTTCATACATTACTTACAGGAAGAGGCAAAGCATGTTGACAGGGGCCGAAGACTTGTGCCTTTAACCTTGCCCCCAATGTCATGTTGCTCCTCCCAGCCCCATCATCTACTTGTTCACTTAGACATCAGAGGCAAGGAGGCCTCCATGTGTAAACTGACCTTGACATATGCAGGCTTTTGTGGATCCTGGTACCTGCCTGATCAGGCTTCAAGGGTGGTCTCTGCACAAAACTTCCCTGCCTCAGACATCTATGGGAACGTGTGGGTGGCATGTCCAGGAAGAGCTGTGCAAGGTAGGGGGTGGGGCTAAAGGGGAAGCTCCCCCCCCCCATGCATTTTCAAAATGCTTTGTTCCTTCACATCAGTAACACACGAAGGGGACTCCTGAAATCAGGAGTCAGCAACTAGATTGACCAGTGGGCCAAACACTGAGTTGACAGGCTCTCTCTCAGTGCTAGGAAGAACTACTCTCATGGAGGCCAGTATTGTGTGGCTATCCTCTCTTATTCTTTGTGGTCTGTGAAGAATGTGAGGTTCAATCCTGTAATGTTCATGATATCTTTTGTCCCTGAATTTCATGCAGTAGGATTAGGGGCACAGCTGTAGAATACAAGATTTTAAAACTATATAAATGATTAAAACTGCTAGCTTACTTCGTGGTGGTTTGGGTCGTATTGGTGGTGGTCTTATCCTGGCCTCTGCCATACTGCTAAGTCCTGCAATCAGGACAATAGTCAGGAGCCAGAGCCATTTGCAGTTCATTTCCAGTTGTAATCTTCACCCAGTCGTCAGACGCCTGTGACTGGTTTCCTGTGAAGAAAGGCTCAAGAAACTAGGGCTTGTTGCAAAGTGCTCAAATCCCAATATAGGGTTAGAACTGGACTGAGAGGAAAGGGATCCCAGGGATTCTCTCACTGCAGAGAGAAAGAGCTAAGCAGCAGCCCACCTGTCCAGTGGTTGCAGCTTAGCATATCCCCTTGAGGACTGTATGCATGGTAACCTTTTCCTCACCCCTGGCTACAGGCCTAACGTAATTGTAGGTTAACCCACAAAGTGTCCAGCTCTGCACATCATACAGCAACCTACAATCAGGCTGATCAGAGGCTGCACATTCAAACTCGAAGTGGAGCATGCGCGGCACGCAACCCAGCAAATCGTAGATCAATTAATCATTGGTTAATTAACCCATGATTTGCCGCCATTACATGCAAACCAGGTCTAAGTCTTTGCTTGTCTCCCTGACTTAATCACTGAAGATCCCATCTTCCTCCTTGCAAAACACATGTTAAAAGTTGTAACATCCTTCAGGTGCCCACAAGGCATAGGTTGTGAGGCAACGTTCCTCTTCTTGGTAGCCCCTGATAGTGAAGACTCTCACCAAGATATAAATGTACACATACTTCATGGATTGGATCTGCCTAGAAAACCTCTTCCTCTTCCATATTTCCTGCCTGACTGTGTGACTTATCATTACTCCCACACTTATGAACCCCTGTCCCTTTGCCCAGAAATCTCTCCCCTCCTACTCCATTCCGCACCTTTTTTACACCCTGTGGTTCAGTCCATTACCTCTGTCCTCTTAGAGCTTCTCATTTGCAAAATCGCCTACTTCAGATCCCTAAATTGGATCATATTCATAACCATGTCTATTTCCTCCTTCTCTTTCTCATATTTGGACACACAGAGACACACACACATGCACACCTTCTTGCTAAAAAAAGCATACACAGCACATGTTGTATTTTATGGTCACTGTTTTGACTGTACTCGCTAGGGCCACTGATGAGCAATACGACAATGGAACCAATGACCTAGGAAGGTGGTGGGCTCTCCCACACTGGAGGCATTCAAGACGAGGCTGGACAGCCATTTGCCAGGGATGCTCTGACTTAGATTCCTGCATTGAGCAGGGGGTTGGACTCGATGGCCTTGTAGGCCCCTTCCAACCCTACTATTCTATGATTTATGTCTATGGTAGTCTTGAGCAATTGGTAACCCAGTAAATGCTACTTCTGATTTAAACACCTTTAAAATAAACTCTCACGCTTGATTTCTTAAGAAATGGCATATTCTTTTGAATTCCTTGACTCTGTCTTCCTAATTATTCTAATTCCTGGGTGTACACTTTCAAGTGGCACACAGTGACCTACAGTGAAAAGATCCCTCACGTGTGTTTAGGATCGATGTATGAAGTCACATGCATATTAGCCATTACATCTGTTAACAGGCTTTCTGGTTTAGAAAACAAGATGATAGTGTGGGAAATGCTGTAGGAGTTTATAAAGTTATGGCTGATATGGAGGGAAAATGAGGAATCTTTATGAAGCTCTCTTCACAACCATCGAATGAGAAGCACATAGAAGGATTACCTGGATTTTCATGGAATCGGCTTTGGTCTGTCAGGGACACACAAAGCAAGAAATGCTGAGTGTACCACACCTTTAAATCCGGTTTTCAGGAGTCACACAGCACTTGAAAGGCACATACTTCTGGGTGGGGGGAGTAGAAGTGAACATCTTCAGATTGGCAGGGGCTGCTCAACCAGTGAGAGAGGCTTTTTTGTCCCCCCTGTCCAGGCTCCCCTCTGCTATTACATTATTATGAATGGAGACCAACTAATTCACAATTCTGAAGGCTCCCCCTGCTACTACATTATCTCCCCTCTTTTTCCCCAATGTGCACACTTTTGCCTTGAGAAGCCAGAATTCCTGATTCTGGAATGCATAATCTGAAGGCTTCCCATGAAAGCAGCCCAACCCTCCAACTTTGCCCCATTCCAGCATTCTGCCATGGAATTATTGCTTCCAACTCTCCACCCCTTTCTACCCCCCTTTCTCCTTCTCCCTGCTGGCAATGAGATGAAAATCTCCCATGATCTCGAATGATCACTGTGACTCTATGTGTCAACAGAGAAACTACAGAACATTAAATAAAGAAGCACAGTTTGAGGTCTCGATTTCATGAAGAAGTAAAAGAATGCTTTACGGCAAGTTACTGAAGTTAGCCTTTAACCCTTTAAACGGTTTAACGCTTTCACGATTTATCGTGGCTCTGTATGCTTTGAGATCTGTTAAAGATTCACTGTAGGGGGGTGAGATTTACTTCTTACTTCCCAGTAAACATGTACAGAAGGGGGTTACTTTACAGAGAGTCCCATTCAGCACTGGAATATGTTAAAGATTTCACTGTGGGGAGCAAGATTTATTTCTTATTTATGAGCAAACATGCGCAGAAGGGGAGGATATGGGGAAAAACTACATCGATTGGGGAAACAAGAGGGAATGGGGCATCCCTTCCCCTTAATCACGTCACTGCCAGGTCACAGAGGCACACCCAGGATTTAATGCGGGGGGGGGGGGCAGATATGGAACACTGTGGCAAAACTGCCAGGAAGCTGCTTTAAGTAAAATAGTTGGAATAAAAGGAGTTTCAGACAATGTGGCTTTTCAAGAGGGAAGTGGCTGGTTGGCAGCAGATTAGTGACAACGTCATCTGTCGTGAACCACCTCAGACTGCTGTAATTTTGCACCAAGTCACTCATGAAGGCAGCCCCTATGTCTTCCCAACAGTCTCAACACCAATTTTCTTCTCTTTTCTGTTTGGACCTAGCCCAGCCGTTAGGTTGCATCTTCACTAATATTAACCACGGTGAGCTCAAATCAGAGTTTGCACACTCACTTTAACCATGGTTGCACGCTCTGGTTTGAAACTAGCATTTTGATGTCCAGAATAACTAAGACGTCATATATCGCATTTGCATTACACTTTCAAGTGCTCAAAGTGGTTCATGTGCATTTATTGCTTTCGATTGTTCCTGCCCAACTGCTAAGATCATCTTCAAAGACACTTCTCTGGGTGCCACTGCCCACAATGGTGCAATGGGTGGCTACCAGGGAAAGTGCCTCCCCCCATCTGTGGAATGACCTTCCTGGGGACATCCACTGGGTATCTTCATTGAATACATTTAGATGCCAGATTAAGACCTTCCTCTTCCACCAGGCATTTAATCTTTAATCTCTTGTTCTGATCTTTACGTTTCCTGCTGGTTCTTGAATGTTTTTATTGCTTTAATATTTTAATATTTTCATTGTTGTACTTCTTGTTTTTGATTGTGATTTTATTTATGTTTTTGGCATTTTGTGTCTGTAAATCGAGTCGAGGTCATTTGCTAGTTGGGCAGTATGTAAATTAATTAAACAAATAATCTCGCTGCAACCCTCACAACAGGCCTGTAAAGGAAAGTCAATATTATTAGCCTCCACATTGCAAATGGTGAGACTGAGGCTGAGAGGGAGGGACTTGCCTAAGGCCACCTAATGAGGCAAGATTCAAACTAGAGACTTCCTGATTAATAGGGGGAAATTCACATGCCTGTGGGGAGAAGGGAAGGGGAGGACTTCATGAGCATAAGGAGTGCTCCCAATCACCTGGCCATGATTAGGAGATCAGGAGTGTTATGCTGGACTTGATACAGCTTTTGTTTGATCCAACAAGGCAAATAATCAGCCTTTGCTCTCAACATTTTGCTTCCCACTGCATCAGTGTGGCAGGAAGGGAATGAAAAGGGGGGGAGAGAGCCATATATTAAGGAACCTGAATGACAACAGTTATGCAAACATATAGAAATCTAAGATAAAAGTCCTGAAATGTAGAATAAATTACAAGTTACCAATATAACAGAAAAATGCATCAGAAACAAACAGCGGGTGGCTACCAGGAACCAGGCCTTTTCTGCTGTGGCACCCCAGCTGTGGAATGAGCTCCCTAGAGAGGTTCACCTGGCACCTACATTGTACTCCTTCTGGTGCCAGGTGAAGACCTTTTTATTCTCCCAGCTTTTTAGCATTTTAGCTTCCTAGTCTTTTAGCTTTGGTGTTTTAAATCTGTATTTTAAATCTCTGCATTGCTGCTAGGTTTTATTCTGGTTGTATTGTTATATTATGGTTTTAACGATTTTATATTTTATATTGTTTTATCCTGCACGTTTTGGTTTTAATTTTTGTGAACCACCCAGAGAGCTTCAGCTATTGGGCAGTATAGAAATAAACAAACAAATGAACAAACATAGAAACAGTTGCAAACATGTAAGTAAAAGTGTTAGGGCTGCATATATCATTCGCTGCTTGCCATATTTATAACGCTCCCTTTGTGATCTAAGACACACCAGTTTTGGAGAAACCTGATTCTACTGGATTATGTCTGCCAAGCACAACTCAGCTCAAAGCTAGTCCATGGAAATCAAAAGTCTTCAACAACACTCACCTAACTCTATTGGATTGTGGACTTATGGTCTTAGCAGATCCACTTGACTCCAGCGTCGAGCAATTTAATGAGGGATGGCAGCCCAATTATAGGGGCAAGAAGCCCTCCTTCTTCCTGTTTCAGCCCGCCCCCCCAATGGTGAAACAGCAATCAATAATTGGCCAAAAATATAATTGTTTGTTTCTCATCCAAACCTGGGTGCTGGACCAGGGAAACAAAATGTGTAAACGGACTTGTGTGGCAACCTATCAGTTGAGGTCTTATATTTTACTCATGCTTGCATTTCCAGAATGTCCAACCGTTCTGTGGTCACAAGAAACCACTGCTCCCCTGCATTGTATTTTTCCATCCTTGAGCAACAAGCCACTGTCAATCACTCTTTTTACCTGAAAATTCCTCCTGCGAGGAAGAACCAAATGTTAGCAGATGTATTTGGCTTAGCTCCCCCACACGCACTATGTTCCAGTTTTAATAAGATCGGTATTTTAATTCTTAATTGAAAGGGACTTTGATGGCTCTGGGATGAAGTTTATATTCTAGACTTGGTATGTTTTAAAACATCTCTTTTCTTTGAGAACAAGGAACAGGTTTTCAGGAGTTCAGTACATTCATTCCTACATTCAGTTAGCATTCTCTGAAAGAAACTTGTCACTTCATAATCTATCCATCCACTTTGATATACCTCTGAATATTTATTTGTCTCTGTTCCAACTCAGTTTCAAGCTGGCTTTCTGGTCTATAGTCCAGGGGTGCTTCCAGATCGAGGGTCTCTAGCAGGGCTGTGCAATCCTCTTCGGGGCTTCCAAGGCAGGCCCAATTTGCTTTGGGTTGATTCAGGGGATATCTACCTCAGTCCCGAAGCAGGATTCGGATGGCTGAATCCTGCTTTGGGGGGCCCCTGACACCGTCATGCACACCCCCAGCTCCCTATCTGGGCTGCCACCACCGCTACCTCCTCCTCCGCCACCACTGCCACTGTCACCACCACCACCATCTCTGGAGCCCTGGACACGCTTTTAAAATTGGCGACTCGCTGCAAGAAGGGCTGGTGCATGTCCAGGGCTCAAGAGTTGGCGGCGGCGGCAATAGTGGCGGCAGCGACGATGGCAGCGGCGACAGAGGCAGTGGTGGCGACGGCAGCAGCAGAGGTGGCGGCGGCGACTCCTGTGATGGCTCAGTAAGGAGCTGGAGGCGCCAGCATGGCTGGCCAGAGTGCTGACGCTCCAAAGTGCACCGAGTGCTTTGGAGAGCCCCCAACCCGCTTCGGGTCACTTTGTGCCCCCTCCGCTTTGCCTCAGAAGGGGCCTGGAGCAGCCCGGAGCAGCCTGCTTCGACTCGGGACTCAGGCCACAGCGGTGCACAGCCCCAGTCTCTAGTGCTACCGCTCAAAAGGTGAGGTGCAGCTGCTCTGTATCCCCTGCCCCTCAGCAGAAATTTTCTTAAGCAAAAAGGTGGAAGAAGCAGTGGGAAAACATGGGAGGGCTACAAGTGAAAGCCTTTGGCATCTGGACCTCCCCTAACATTTCATGAATGAGGCAGGGTGGTTGCACAGGAAAAGCCTCATCTGGAAGTGCCCTAAGTCACATGTACTCTCTCATAGAGATGGTGATGATGGGATAGGGAGGTGGTAGCAACTGGCCATTTATGTCCAGAAAGCTACAGGAAGCTGCTGCCAATTTTAGGGCAAACTTTTCCACCTGGTGCCCTTCAGGCGTGTTTAACTTACAACTCCCATCACCCCAGCTAGCATGGCTAATGACTGGGATGGCTGGGGATGATAGAAGCTATTGCCCAACTGATCTGGAGGAAGGCTGTGCTAGAACACTGGGGCCCAGTTTCTGCAGTGGGAAATAACATCAGTAAAACCTGTTTCAAATCAGTCTGAAACTGGGGGAAAGCTGCAGTTCCAATGTATCCCCAGGACAAGGCTAACATGAACAGGCTCTCTTTTCTGACTGAGGCAAGTGTGTTTGTCGCTTCATGGCCTCCTCCCAAATGAGCAAAGCTGTTCCCAGGCTCAAGGACATCTCTGTACACATCGTAATTAACTCCCAAATACTGAGCAATTGAGTGACTAGATCACACACGTGCCAAGAGCATGAAAAGGGGAAGGGACCAAGCATAACTGGCAAACTTCCTTATTCTACTTCTGAACCCTACACTTGTCTCTGCTAGAGAGCAGGGAATCAGCTAGGGATGGCAGAGAATTCCGCCACGGATCTCGGGGAGGCCGAATGCCAGTGCATTCGGCCCCCCGAAATCTGTGGCGGAACGGCCTGCCACCCCCCCCGCCACCCCCGCGGATCCCCCGGGACAAGACTTACCTGGGGCGGATCTTCCGGGTGGCGGTGGCGGCGGCGGTGGCGGCTGGTCTTCCGCTGCCATTTGCAGTTTGTTTGTTTTTACACAAACGTGATAGGCTACGTAAGTTTTTACGTAGCCTAAAACATCTGGGTAAAAAAAAAAAAAGGCATACACAAATGGCGGTGGCTACAGCCGCCGCCGTTTGCGTTCCTTATTTTGGGCCATCTTAGTCTACGTAAATAATTACGTAGACTAAGACGGCAAAAATAAGGAGAACGCAAATAGCGTCCACTACGCTATTTGTGTTCCCCTTATTTTCGCCGTCTTAGTGTACGTAAATATTTACGTAGATTAAGACGTCAAAAATGAGGAACGCAAATGGCGGCGGCCATAGCCACCGCCATTTGCATACGCTTCCCCCCCCCAGGGCCCTCCGCGGCCGGAAATCCGGCTGCGGATGGCTCTGGTCTGGCTGGGCCTGGCTGGCTGCTCCGTGGAGCTGCTGCGGAGCACAGCCGGCCGCGGAGGATTCAGGGGGGGAGGAATGGAGCGCCTCCCCCCCCCCATCCACGATTCCGGGGGGAGGGACAGAACGCCTCCCTCCCCACCATAAACATAATCCGCAAACAGGTAAGTGATTTTCGTACATCCCTAGAATCAGCTGTGCTATGTAAAGAGGTAGGCCGGAAGTCTCAAGCATTGTTTCTGCTCTTTTCATTTTCTGTTTTTCCTGAGGTTTTCCTCTGGGGAGTGCCTCTTGAGACCAGGTGTTATGCCTAAATAGAGTATATGAGCACAAGTAAGAGGGATGGGGCCACACATGCTGCCCCCCACCCTCTAAGTCCCCAACCTCCCTGTACTGAGCAGGCAGGATGGCAGGGGGCTTCTACTCATGTTTGGCTGAATGCAGGTAGAAATTTTTGTGCGATCAGGAAGCCTGATAATGCTGGGTTCCAGTTTGCAGGGGAGCTTGTATTTGTGTTTAAGCCAATGTGAGTAAAAGACCCCAGCAGCTCTGCACACTCAGTGCACGGAGGTCAGAGATATTGGGGGCGGGCCTGACATGCACGGCCCCATCCCTCTTCCTATGCCCTATTCAGGCAGAATGACTGAACAGGGCTTTACTGTGATTTGATTTCACAGCTGAAAGTTTTCTCCATACTTTACTTTTTTGCTTAATAAATTCTAGAAATGCATACTATGAGTACTTGGACCAAGCAGATGGAACACATCTTTCCAATCTTAAGAAGCAATTGCAATTACTCATAATTGCGTTTCTGTCTTCAATTTAAGTTGCCAGAGCAAACTTGGAGGCCCTAAATATCTTGGGACTACAGTTCCTTGAGGATCACCGCCTCACACACAAACCTGCCCAGCTACAACAATCTTCTTCACAGGTCCTTTTTGGGGGTCCCACCACCTTCAGAAGTGACATGGTTGGTGATCTAGGATAGCGTGTCCCATTGCTAATACCCCTGCCACATGGCTTAAAAGAGAGGCTATGAAGCTGTCCAGTGAGTCAGAGATCAGGTTGTTCAGGGTAGCTGCCCACTTCAGCAAGGAGTGGCAGGGAGCAGGGCCAGTATCAAGGGTCTACACCCCAGCAGGGACCCCCTGACGAGAGCCTCCTGGAGTTGCTCCTCTTCTTCACGATTCCAATCCGCTTGCTTACCTGCCTCTTGCTCTGGCCCAGAGTAGGAAGTGCAGACTCCTGTTTTGTACAGCCACTTTGAGTGAGCATTGTCTGAAAAGTTGGATTTAAATTCCTCAAACAAACAGACAGACAGACAAATGTCCCTCATATCTAGCTGTTTGATTTATACCTCACATACCGCATCCCAGCTGAGGCTCTCTCCTCCCTGTGTGCTTTGCTCTCCCCACTGTACCCTCCAGCCTCTGACCCCCCACTCCTCATCTTGCTGTGGTAAACTCTGTGGTAACTACTAGCCAGTTTTTACTGTGGAACCCGAGATATGAGGCACAACATTCAGGAACGTTCCAATCATTTTGTGAGAAATGGACTGTCATTATGTCCAATTGTTCCGTGGGAAATGACCCTGCTGCCACCTTTCAGTTTGTTTAACCAATGAGTGAAGTTGCAGCTATGATCAGCATTTGGTCATAGAGACTTGTCTGCAGAAGGGACTTGCTGGTTCATTTTGCACCGCCCTTTTATTCTTTTAATCTACCGTCGTGGAATAGTGATTACTGCCTATAGAAAATAATTGGGAAATGCAGAGTTTTAGTGTAGCTAAAACTACACTATGTTGGACAGTAGCATATCCAGCCCCAAACAATGGGTAGTGGAAATTACAGTTCATATTCTTTCTGACTCAGGTCTTATTTCATGCAAAAAAGAAAAGAAAAATATTTTTTTACTGCATTTGTGAGCATTAAAAACACACCTGCCAATGTAAATAAAGTCTATCATTATACTCTTATTGTGCATATGTGCGTGTGTGTATGCGTGTTGGGGAAGGGTGGGTGGGGCGGAGGCATTGTGGCTGACTATGGGTTATGTCAGCACTGCAAAGTAATCCATGTTTCGTTATACCCATATTGATGGGAGGAGTGTATGACATCATTGCAGTGTAGTCCATAGTATTATCTAGTCTGCTATTGGGTTTTAATGAAAAGAAGGATACTTTCCTGCATTACATTTTTTAATGAATTGCTTTAATAAAGACAGCCAGTGTGCTGAACTGGTTAGAGTGTTGGACTCAGACTTGGGAGATCCAAGTTCAAGTTGCCACTCGGTCATGAAACTCATTGGGTGATTTTGGGCCAGACTGTCAACCTAATCAACCTCACAGGGTTGTTGTGAGGATAAAATGGAGAGGAGGAGGATTTTGTAAGCCGCCTTGGGTTCTTTGGAGGAAAAAAGGTGAGATATAAATGTAATAATAAATGAAAAATATTTATTATTACACTTATATCTCACTTCTTGCATTTAATTTCCTTCTGATCTCACTGTTTACAATCCATCCACTGCACCATATGTACGGGTGAAGTGCCAGATGACTGGAGGAGGGCTAATGTTGTCCCTATCTTCAAAAAGGGCAAAAAGAAGGAACCTGGGAACTACCGACCAGTCAGTCTGACATCAATCCCTGGGAAAATTCTGGAGCAGATGATAAAGCAATCCATCTGGAAGCACCTTGAAAACAATGTAGTGATTACTCGAAGCCAACATGGATTTGTCAAGAACAAATCCTGCCAGACGAATTTAATCTCATTTTTTGATCAAGTAACCTCCCTTGTGGACCATGGGAATGCTGTAGACATAATATACCTCGACTTCAGCAAAGCTTTCGACAAAGTGCCCCATGATATCCTGATGAGCAAACTAGGTCAAAGTGGGCTAGATGAAACAACGATCCAGTGGATCTACAGTTGGCTACTGAATTGGACTCAAAGTGTGCTTATCAATGGGACCTTCTCAAACTGGGGAGAGGTAACAAGTGGGGTACCGCAGGGCTCAGTCCTGGGCCCAGTGCTCTCCAACATTTTTATTAATGACTTGGAGGAGGAGGTGCAGGGAATGCTGATCAAATCTGCAGATGTCACAAAATTGGGCGGGATTGCTAATACTTTGGAAGACAGAAACAAAATTCAAAGTGATCTGGATAGACTGGAGAGCTGGGCAGAAAACAACAGAATGACATTTAATAGGGATGAATGCCAAGTTCTGCACCTAGGAAAAAGAAACCAAATGCACAGTTACAAGATGGGGGATATATGGCTCAACAACACTACAAGTGAGAAGGATCTTGGAATTGTTGTAGATCACAAGCTGAATATGAGCCAACAGTGTGATGTGGCTGCAAAAAAGGCCAATGCTCTTTTGGGATGCATTAATAGAAGCATAGCTTCCAAATCCCGGGAAGTACTAGTTCCCCTCTACTCAGCACTGGTTAGGCCTCATCTGTGTCCAGATGAGACACAGATACTGTGTCCAGTTCTGGGCACCGCACTTTAAGAAGGATGCAGACAAGCTGGAGAGGGTTCAAAGGAGGGCAACGAAGATGATCAGGGGACTGGAAACAAAGCCCTATGAAGAGAGACTGAAAGAACTGGGCATATTTATCCTGGAGAAGAGAAGACTGAGGGGAGATACGATAGTGCTCTTCAAGTACTTGAAAGGTTGTCCCAGAGAAGAAGGCCAGGATCTCTTCTCGATCATCCCAGGATGCAGGACATGGAATAATGGGCTCAAGTTACAGGAAGCCAGATTCCAGCTGAACATCAGGAAAAACTTCCTGACTGTAAGAGCAATAAGACAATGGAACCAATTACCTAGGGAGGTAGTGGGCTCTCCCACGCTGGACGCATTCAAGAAGAAGCTGGACAGCCATCTGTCGGGGATGCTCTGACTTGGATTCCTGCATTGAACGGGAGGTTGGACTCTATGGTCTTGTAGGTCCCTTCCAACCCTACTATTCTATGATTTTATGAGTCTACTATATATAAACCTGAAAATCCCAGTAATACGCCATACATCTGATGAAGTGGGCTATAGTCCATGAATGTTTGTGCCAGGACACATTTGTTAGTCTTTAAGGTGCCACAAGACTTTTCTTTGTTTTTGCTGTTAATAGCTTATTTGAGTTGATGTTCATATGGGTGGGGCATATGAGAAGCAAGAGGATGCTTTTCAAATCTTGAATATGTAAATATCTATTATGAGAGGTTGTATCAGCCTTCAGGTTCCCTCCCCAAGGTCTCTATAAGATAAATGTCCAAGTGGAATACTGGATGCATCTTTTCTCTAGTGCACATGCATGTAAATGAGTATGCACAGTAATGCACAGATGGCCATTTTACATGCTAAGGAGACTTATTATGAGCATAGGGTAAGGCAATTATGTTTTCTAGTATAGAGTTATTAATTTAATTTAATTTAATTTTATTTATGTTTTGCCTTTCCTCCAGGAACTAAAGTTCTCCCCATTTTTACCCGCACAATAATCCTGTGAATGAGAAATTGGAGGCATTTACTGGTCCTCCTCAGGCAACAAAATGTCCTGGGCCAGCATTGGCTGTGAATGAGTGCGTCCTGTTTGGCTGTTGTGTATGAATGAGACAGTGAATCAGTCTATGGCCATTCTACACGAGGCATTTATCGTGCGCTTGCGATCGTTCACTCATGGAAGTTTTGCAGGTCCTTTTCATGATGTTGTCAACCTCCACTGCCTCTCCCATCATTTTTAAGCTTTATTCTGCCAGTTTATAAATTGCAGTAATAATTCACACAATATCACAGCACCATTTACTGGCAGTATAAATGAAACATATGGAACTTGCCCACAAGGAAATAGCAAAAAAAGGTGGGGAGGGGAAGCTTGTATTGTGCTGATCAGAATCCCACAAAGACTGCAGAAGATGAAGCCCTGGTAAGGGTGCGGGATTTCTGCTTCAATGAAGGGAAGCTCTATGTCTCTTTCTTGAGAAAGAGAATGTGTGTGAGAGAGTGCTTTGATGTGTGCTTATGTTTTCTGGGTCTGTGTGCTGTATGTTGTAAAAGGGGAGACTTGTGTTTGTATTTGAGTCTCTAACACGGATGAGATATTAGATTTTGCTTGCAGGAAAACACGGAATATGATTTCTACTAAAGTAAGCAGTGGAAAATGTGTTTGCATTATTGTTGTACATTGTTGACTGAGTGTGTATGCACAAAAAGTGTCATGTGTGAGTTCCATATTGGGAGCAGGGTAGGGGGCCACTACAGATGGCTGGACCCTGGACCCATCATAGCCTTGATACAGCCCTGTGTGTGCATGTGTGTGCTTGTGCAATCTGTGCAAAGATTTGTGTATGTCAGGGGAGGGGAGAATTCCTGCAATACAGAAACGCATTCCTACACACTGTGCTGGAACATGCTGTTAGTTAAGCTCTCTGTAGAATAATGTGTGAAACATTCATCAGGAACTATTTATTCTGAGGGCATCTGATCTTCTGTTTTTACAAGGCTGCATATATTTTTGGTTTCATCGCAGAATTGAGAGCTGAGCACGCCACGAGGAGTGTTTCCTCTAGGTGGCACTGTGGTATAGTGGAATAACACAAATTACATACACAAGAGGAAATTGTGGTTCCGTTCATTTTCACAGTTAAATGCTGCATTTTCCCTCCACTAAAAAACTTCACCAAAACTACTGGTTTGACACAGAAGTGAAAGTGGAGGGTCACGTCATCTAAAGAACTTGTAAACAACCATGAGTAGGAAATGATAAGCGCACAATAAATGCCTCATATAGAAAAGCTTTTTGGCACACTGCATCTCCAGTATGCAGATTAAATAGGGTAAAATTGGGGTAGGGGGAAAGCCCACATACGGGCAAGAGATGGTGCTCTGTGACTGGGGACTTCCAGAAGGGTCACTGTGTCAGTCCGCCATGGCAAAAACAACAAACAGATTTGAGTTGTAACTCCTTAAAGCCTAACAGATTAATTTGAGCATAAGCTTTTGTGGACTACAAAAGCTTATGCTCAAATTAATCTGTTAGGCTTTAAGGTACAACAAGAGTTTTTAAAAAATAGTTTGTGAGTGATAAGGTATTGTAAAACCCTTCACTTTAATGTAGCAATTATTCTATTACTTTTAACACATTAATGTTTCAATGTGGTATTATTTAAACATGCATTCGTTGCATCCATGTGATATAATTCTAGTCTCAAATAAGAATCTTGTAATGACGCTTATATAGCTTGTTTCAGCCATATAGTATTCTGAGCTACAAATAGCTATTTTCTTATCTATAGGCTTCAGCATAGACATTAGCACAAGAAGCAAGTATTGGCTACATGATTAACAGAAAAGTGTTACATCATTAATAATTAGGGTTTTTATAATAATCCTTTTATTGCTTTGAACAGATACCAGCCACTAAAATACTGAAAAGAACAAAATCTGTGATTAACTGTGCTTCTGTACGGATGTGTCAATGCAAGGCAAAGGGACATGGAAATCAGAATTCTTAGAGCACAACGTACGAGGCATCATGTTTTCATGCTTGAATTGCTCTGCTGGCAGAGTTCCTTTTTGAAGCTTCATGGTTTACACCCTGAAAAAGAGGAAAAACAGAAGTTGGGAACCAGGATTTTTCTCTTCCGGTGCCACCCCGAGCAAGTCAATAGCATGAAGAAAAATATTTCCCTGGAAGCGTATTTGCAAATTTGTATCATCACATTCTTTGACACAGTAGTCCCCTTCTCTGCATTCTCACACCAGTTTGTGTCAAAGTGATGTAAGGTGGCTTGTGCTTATCCATTAATGGTCCATTTCTGCTATGCGCCTTGCTGGGCTAAGAACTCTAATGGACTACAAGAGGGTGGCACATGAAACTAAAACTCAAATGGGCAGTGATGGAACACAAGGTGCTGGTGGTCTTTCTATTAACAGCAACATACTCAAACATTGGCTCTGTTTTTTGCCATCACTGCAGCATATCCAGTAGACTCATGCATCTACAGTTGTTCTAGGCTGGTTTGTATCAGATTTGTTGCCATGTGCAGTTGGACTGTGTAGACTGCACAATGCTGCAGACTGGTTGAACATTAGATGTACATGGCAACAGAGAGTGGCATGATTGGTACTATGACTGTCAGCCACAGCACGGTGTCAGAAGTGGCAGAGTTGTCCCATTTCAGAAGCAAAATGTCTACCCTGGCTGTTCCTCCCACTTCCTGTAACAGTTGAGTTGCAGGTCTCATGGTATAAAATAACGAGCTTGAGGAAATGCAATGTATCCAGAATTACAACCTTTGTTTTTAATGGAACCAACTGATGGTTTATTTTACAGCAAAAGCGGCTTCGGACTGATTCCTGCCTTTCTGTTTCCGTCTCTGTACACAAACCCCTAATTAGTCAGAAAACTAGAAATAAGAAAAGAGAGAGAGAAAGAAAGAGAGAAGAAAAAAAGAAAAGAAAAGGAAGTCCCCTTGCTTTATGCTTCCAGTATGGGCTGAAAGATGTGCGTAGAGAAATGGGTACAGAATGGAGAAGAGCTAACAAGGGAACGTGACAGTCAGTCCAGATGGGCTAGCAAAAGGCTGGTCGCTGGATAGCATAAAGCCATGGACCAGGAGCTGAGAGTCAGTAAAACAAGCGTTTACATCACAGGTTAAATTCCATCACAGGTTAAATACCTATCATTCTAAACTGATAGAAGTCAATAAAAATAGAAAAGGGACAGACACTGTTCATTTTAAAAGGCATGTGCTATCAGCAGCATGTGCCATCTGTAAGATACAATGTGGACCAGAAAGTAAGTATTTGCCTGTCACCCATTACAAAATCTTGTTGCATTTATGGAAAGGGAGAAAAACAAGTGTGTGCTTTACCTCCTTCTACTTTGATATGAAAGAAGCACCATGGAACACCAGGCGGGTTGGGCTCGAAACAACATCCTCTCTTCTCACATTCATTTCTAGGGATTCCTGGGTATCCACAGTTCTTTCTGTCTTTCACAACTGTGGGGCATACGGGTCTTACTGTTTCAAAAAGAAAAGTTACCTTAAGATTAAAGGTAAAAAGGTAAAGGTGTCCCCAACCAGTCGTGTCTGACTCTAGGGTGCGGTGCTCATCCCCGTTTCTAAGCCGAAGAGCCAGCGCTGTCCGAAGACGCTTCCGTGGTCACGTGGCCGGCATGACTGAACACCGAGGTGCACGGAACGCTGTTACCTTTCCTGCCGAGGCGGTACCTATTTATCTACTTGCAATTTCTTGCTTTCCAACTGCTAGGTTGGCAGGAGCTGGGACTGAAGACGGGAGCTCACTCCGTCACGCGGCACTCAGGTCTCGAACTGCTGTCCTGCCGACCTTCCAGTCTGCAGTTCAGCGTCTTAACCACTAAGCCACCGCAGCACAATTACCTTAAGATTAGTGGATCCTAATCATAATGTCAATTTTCGTTCATCTGATTAAGAATATGGCTACTCATTCTCTCTCTCTCTCTCTCTCTCTCTCTCTCTCAGGCACAGACATCTAGGCTCTCTCTTTTATGAAGCCCTGTGTCTTGCACCTTTGGATGCACTGTGTTTGTCCTTTTTAAAATTTTATTTGGAGAAGTGCTGTGGCTCAGTGATAGAGCACCTGCTTTGCATGCACAAGGTTGCAGGTTCAATCCCTGGCACTGGCATCTCCAGGATGGGCTGGAAAAACTCCTGCCTGAAACCCTGGAGAGTTGCTGCCAGTCAGTGTCAACAGTGTCTACTGGGCTAGATGGACCCATGGTCTGACTCCGTATGAGGCAGCTTCCTGTATCAACTCAAAATACATGAAGATTTTTTTTTTATTCTGAAGAAGTCTGATGCGTACATAAATGTTCTTCTTGACTTTCACAGCCATTCTCAACCCATCTGGGCACTACAATCAATAATGCACAAGGAGCCCCGCACTAGCAGGTGATAGTGTGTGTGTGAGTGTGTGTGTGTGCACGCGTACACACACACACACATATATATATACACACACAGCAAACTCTTGAGAAATTCAAAACAAACTTTTATAAGAATAACCTACTTATAATGATTACTTTTTTAAAATGTAAGGCTGGTTCTCATGACCATTTTCAGCGCTGGCTTGGCAAAGTCGATTAATGTTTTTGACTTGGATTATACTTTATGAATGTGCCAGGGGTTTCATGGGAACACTACCCTGCATGTGGCATCCAAATATGCCCCCTTTCCATGTACATCACTGATGTAAACTTATGGGAGGGAAGAGGGTTGGAATCTCTTGCATTATGTCAGTTGGCATCAATGAAGGATTTCTGGAGAACACCTATGTAGCATGGCCCAAAAGAAACCCTAGCCTAGCATCTCTTTCATGTCGGGTACCTGTAGTCTGAACCTGCATATTTGAGGTCTTGAGGTCTTAAATGACATGGCTGAACTGCTTCATGCCCAAACTGGAATGAGCTTAGCTGCTAATCAAGTCACATTTCAAACAAAGCTCAGCCCAGGCTGAAAAATAGCCTCTCCCTCCCTCCCTCCCTCTCTCTGTCTCACTGTACTTTATGGAGAGGTCAAACTAACATCTGTTTTAGATATGGAGCAGTATACAAATATTGTAAATAAATACATAAATAAAATATCTGTACATGCTACAAAACAACAATGCCTTTAGTGGCTGCGTGAAAAGATGGTCTGTTTTATACCATATATATTTTGCACTTATTTAGCATTTTTGTTTATGATTAATGCTTCATGCTTAAGTGTTCATTTTACCAAGAATCATAATAATAATTTAGTTTTGTATCTAAAACAGCCCTTGGGGTGGTTTACAATCATAAACCCAAACAGTAACCACCCAAAAAATACAACAAGAAAAGTATCAAAAGCATACAATATTAAACGTTAAAATTATTAAAAAACATTTGAGGAGCCAGCAGTAACATTAATTATCAAAGCGAGAGACTAAGGATGAAATGCCTGCTCAAAGAGGAAGGTCTTAACCTGGTGTCTAAATGTATTCGATGAGGATGCCAGGCAGATTTCCCTGAGAGAAGGGCATTCCACAGACAGGGGGTCACTACATAGAAGGCTCTTTTCCTAGCTACCTGTCACACCATTGTGGCTGGTGGCACCAGAGAATAGCCTCATGATCCCAATGGCTGGTAAACAGTGTTCTACCATATATGCTTGGAAGACAGCTATTAACCGAATTCTTTCTGATAAAGAGAAAAATGATTAAAAATCATTTTTAAGACCTGGGAAAATCACGTCTGCTTTACAGAGGTACATTACCTGGAGTAAAGCACCAGGGCACTCCTGGGACCCGTGAATCAAAGCAGCATCCATTAGTAACGCATTGGTGGGGAGTGATTCCAGGAGGCCCACAGTTAGTTCTGTTTTTGGGTTCTGCATCACATTTGCATTCCGCTGTTGGTGGGGGAAAAACCTCACGGTTAGCCATGGTTAGCTAAACTGATGTTTAACTGGTGTTTGCTTGTTTTAACACAAAGTGTGATGAGGAGATCGTCATAGGGGCTTGAATCTAACTTGCTTACAAAAAGAAGTTGGCACGCTGCCTGGATGCATGGACAAAGGTGCAGAATGGTTCATTTGCATTTCAAAGCTATAGCGCCATCCTATTGGGGGAAAGTGGAGCAAGACCATCCTGTGTTGCTGCCCATCAGCCACAATCCCATTTTTAAAGTTTGCTAGAGCTACCAGATATTACGTGCATACAGCTAGATCAACACCATTGGCTACTTCATGGCCAAAATGCGCTTACAATACCAGGTAGGCAAATTATTTTCAGTCTTGCACGCACAAAACCCATTCTGTCTGTTTCTGTGCCACATGATACCTTTCCACAAGCACTTATGCTGCATCTGGTAACAGCGGCTATTGCCAGTGCAGTAGCACCCTCAGACTTATCCACTGTGTCCTGACAATGTTCTGAGCTGGCAATGTCAAACCAAGGCCATGGGTCTTGTTGCTTCACTTCTGGAGCAATTTCTCCATGCTGAATTAGTGTAGCAGCCATTGTGTCTTATGCTTCATTGCTGGCACAGGAATCCCAAGACATGGGGTCAGTCTTAAGAGCCTGAATGTTTCATTACAAGCCTCATTATCCCAGAGCTCAATAACCATGGAGAATTCTCAGGCTTGCAGCATCATCTAAGGTCCTAAGGTTTTCATGGCTTGATCTTGTGCATATCTCTGCTGAGCCAGCATCAGCACCTAGAATCCCACCATCACCAGAAAAAAGCCTTTGGGCTAACACTGGCTCTCAGATTCCTTCCCGTGCTCATAAGAACATAAGAAGAGCCCTGCTGGATCAGACCAAAGGTCTATCTAGTCCAGCATTCAGGCTGCACAGTGGCCAGCTAGATGCCAACTGGAAGCCCACAACAGGACATGAATGCAATAGCACCCTCCCACTCATGTTCTCCAGCAACTGGTACACAGAAGCATACTTCCTTTGAAACTGGAGGGAACATATAGCCAGCATGACAAGTAGCCATTGATAGCCTTATCCTCCGTGAATTTGCCAATGAACATCGAACCAGTTACCCCATTACCCTTTCACTTATTCCTTTCTTCTGCAGTGCAACCATATCTCAGAGAGGTATATAATCCTACCTGAGGGTTTGTTTGCATTGCATCCTGTGAGCTTTGGGGCCATATTTCATATCTCTTGGGCAACAGGACACAAGCAGTGCTCAAGGGGCCAGAGGGGGCTTTGACCCTTCACTTTTCTTGATGAGCCCCACAATTACTGTATCTGCAGGCTCTAGGTAGAGGCATCATCTGGCTGAAATTAGGAGCGGGGAGTCAGAGGTTGAGGCTTGTGGATTTCATTAAAGAACTTTCTCCAGATCCCCATACAGCAAGTTCCACCTTACAAGCATCATGTTTTGGCTTCATTTGTGAAGGTTCTTGCTTATACCACTGCAACTAATAGAGCTTAGGGATGTCAGAGAATTCCGCGACGGATCTCAGTGAGCCCCCCGAAATCCATTGCAGAACGGCCTGCCACCCCCCTGTCCCCCGCGGATCCCCCCTGGGATGAGACTTACCTGGGGCGGATGTTTCGGACGGCAGTGGCTCCAACGGCAGCTTCGGTGGCGGCGGCGGCTGGTCTTCCGACCGGCTGCCGCTGCCGCCATTTGCAGTCTGTGTTTTTTTCTTCTTTCCCCCCCATAGACGTGATAGGCTACGTAAGTCTTTATCACGTCTGGATAAAAAAAAAAACATGTACGCAAATGGCGGCAGCTATGGCTGCCGCCATTTGCGTTCTTTATTTTTCGCCATCTTAGTCTACGTCAATATTTACGTAGACTAAGACGAAGACAAGAAAGGGGAATGCAAATAGCGCCCAGTATGGTAAGTGACTTTCGTACATCCCTAGAGCTTATCTATTGGATTATGCTGCTAGAAAGAATTTAACACATGACTTCATTTTTTAAAAAACATTCTGTCATTTATAGCTGTTACCTGTTTATCTCTAATTGATAAAGGGGTCTCATTCTGCTTCTTTTAATGTTGACAGCTGACTGGCCATAAAGTTTAGCTACATCAGGGGAAAGTTCATCAATAAGTGTCAGCTATGGAGTTGAACAGGAAACTTCTGTCTTCCACCCACTAATGTAGTACTATGGAGGGCCACACAAGCAACTCTAGAATCGAGGTACTTACGTGGAAGCGTTATCCCTTCAAGCAGTGAGCAGATTCCCAAAATTAAAATGAGTGAGAGAAGACAGGTCCTCTTCTTCTCCATGGTAGCATACAGACCTTGGAAAGTAAGGATTTAAGTCAGCAGAAGTACCTCCCAGCCTCATTTTATACCATAGATGCTGTTTGTGTTGAGCATTCTGATAAGAAGTTTCCAGCTGCATTCCACCTCAAGTAGCACTCATCATTTGATTAGAAAATGTACCTAAGTTTTTTCTCGTGTATTCGGTGCTGATATCCGGGAGATAAGTGCAAAGGGAAATGTTAATCAGCATTAGTCAACCACCACTCATTAACTCAGCTAGATCCTTATTCCGCATTCCAAACAGTTGAGCAGCTTCATATGGTAAACAGTTCAGAAAGCAAAAAATATATAAATTATCTTTATTAGCATCTTTATTGGTATCTTTATTATTCATTTTTATTATTATTTCCTACTTGGTACTTCTGCATCAGGCTCACAACAGTACAGATGCCAGTATTCCTAAATGAAATTAACATAGAAACTCTGACCTCACAGCCTTATCTTAGGACTGCCTATATTCATCAGCCATCAGTACCCTGGCTTCCAGAATGAACACCACAATCCTATACATGTCTACTCAAAAGTAAATCCAATTCAGTTCAATGGGACTTCTAGATAATTGAGTATAGGATTACAGCCTTAGTCCCCTTTTAACAAATAGGTAAAATGAAAAATTTGCACAGTGTTAACATTCTGAAACATTACAGAATTCGATTTTGACTTCCAGAACTTTGCACCTCATCAACCTTTTAAAAATATATTATTTTACTTTGAAGCCTATCTAAATTCAAGTTTTATCTGTTTGTTATTTTAAAAGCAATAATGTTAAGTGTTGACTTCCTAAAATCAATAATTTTCCCTACTGATTTTTTTTCTCAGTCCCTAAATCCAACTGTATTTATACCTGTTCATGCTGCGGAAGGATGAATAAGGAGAATATATCTGCCAAGCAAATTCAAGGTAAGAGAATTGTTTATACATGGCATCTATAGCTAACTAGAACTGCCATATTATTTTGCATGCTGACCTGTCTATGCAGCAGTGAGTGGCTAGACAACTCAGTATTCAAGATTCCTTTTGTTTTAAGTCTCTCCTCAACTTTGATATTAAAACCAGTTTTCTTTCCAGAAAAATAGAGTTGGTTAGTATTTTTTGACCCTTCTACCTGCAGTTAGCTCTGTTCTCCGCTTCCCTCTTTCCCCAGGTTCCCTTCCCCGCATCTGTGTTTGTTATTTTACTAGCGATCTAGATTAGTCAAGGCTCCTAGGAAATGCCCAGCCATGTCCTTCCCCACAAAGTTTTCCAACAAAAAGTATTAGAATTAGGGATGGACGAAAGTCACTTACCTGATCCCAAAGCTTGCTTCGCGGTGGGGGGGAGGCGCTCCGTTTCTCCCCCCAAAATTCTGGGCGCCGCCATTTGCGTACACGCTTCCCCCCCCCCAAAGTCAGCCGTGATAGGCTACATAAACATTTACGTAGCCTTTCACGGTGTTTTTTTGAAAATCTAGCCGTGATAGGCTACGTAAATCTTTACGTAGCCTATCACGTTTGTTGTTGTTGCTGTTGTTTTTTACTTGGAAATGGCGGTGGCGGTGGCCGGTTGGAGGACCGGCCGCCGCCGCCACCACCGCCACCACCGAACCGCTGCCGGGAGCCTCCGCCACCAGGGACATTCGCCAAAGGTAAGTCCCATCCTGGGGGGGGGCAGGGGGGCGGACCGTTTCTCCACCAATTTCGGGGGGCCGAATGCGTTGGCATTCGGCCTCCCGGAGATTCGTGGAGAAATTCTCTGACATCCCTAATTAGAATGTGCAAAGTTTAAAGGGGTCTGTAAAGGCTCCACTAGCCCTTATGAGCCCACAGTCCCCCCTCACAGAAACAAAGAAGCTCCACTCCTGAACCTAGAGCATGGACTGACAGCATTTCAAACCTCCTCTTTGTATCCCTCCTCCTACGGACTAGGTAAATATCTGTGCTCTACTCCCCGTCTCTTATTTTCCCATTTTTCTCTCTTCATTCTAACCCTCACATTGACCAATCCCATGTCATGTACATTCTGAGTTTGCCCCCTTCAACACCACCTATGAAATCCCTAGCACCTTCCTTGTTTCCTTGTTTGGCAACCATAACTTCTTTGTCTCCATCACTCTCTTTGTCTACTTATGTGGTCCCTCTCGTGGTCTCTCTCTCCCCCTCCCTTCCCCTCCCTTCCCCCCTTTGTTGTTGTTGTTCAGTTGTTAAGTCATGTCCGACTCTTCGTGACCCCATGGACCATAGCACGCCAGGCCTTCCCGTCCTCCGCTCTCTCCCGGAGCGATAGCTGCTGGTCAAATATTAATTGAGTTAATATAATCCATTTCTCCATTTTATATTTTATAAGTCATATATTTGGTCATCTCATATATTTTGTAATAAAGCAACATTCTTTGATTCAGGTAGTAGACCGTGTTGAATAGCTAATACACTCTTGGTATAAGTGGGTATAAGCGTAAAGCACAAGTATCCTGTGGTGCAGCTCATCTCTAGACCCAAGATCTGTATTTACAAGTGTCAGTTAGTGACATATACACATTTGCATGTTGGGTGTAATGTGTGATTGCAGGACACATGGCAACACAGGTTTTGTAAATGGGAAACAGTAGCACACACCAGATGTCTTCAAACTCAACAGCTCTTTTTATAACTTACAGAAACACAGAACAACCTTCATTGACTTGTATGAGGAGCATAAACAATGTAACTGAGCAATTGTCCTTGGTAACTGGTGCAGTCATACTGTCCGAACCTGAATTCCTGGAGGTGAGGCACAAGTCACACCAAAACCTTCTATTGCAGTCATTTCAGTAATTAGCTGTATGCCTTTGCAGTCCCAATAAAGATCCACAGTTATCAGAACACAACGTGAGTCCTTGGCCAAAGATATCTCATGAGCATCACGCATATAGGCCCAGGATTGCTCTGGCCTCTCAGAAGATTAAGCTCCTAGTGGCTGCTGCCAAAAAGCGTTCCCTTCTAAACCTCTCGCATGGCCTGCTATCACAGAGGCCTTCTGGGCTTATCTCTTAAAGAGGCAGTACACCATCCCCTTTCCCCCTAGACAGAGTAGTCATTCCTGCAGCTTGGACTATTCACACCCACTGCAGCCTTCCACTAGGAGTTGATTCTGGAATTGCCTCGGCAGAGGAAATCTTGAGCCCTTCTGCTGGTAAACCGGTGTCATTATGGTCACTTCTTAGAGCTGGTGGAGAGAGCTTTGTATTTCTGGAGACAGGATGGTATGTTTCAGCAGAATCTGTGACCAAGGTCCATGGGGTTATAATTTGTGCAGCTTCGCATGAAGAGTTGTTTCAATGAGCGTGTCGTTGCAGGTGATCCACGTAATGTCTCCAGAACTGTCCATCTGCAGTCTGCACCTTTTATTAAACTGGCTCTATCTCCTCCACCATTGTGGATGGAACCCAGTGTGGACTGCCCCCGTGGTTTCGAGCCAACACTGATTCCTGTGGAGAAAAGGTACATAGTTTCCTGGATGTCAAAGTGAAGTACAGCTCCTGATCCTTCTTAGGGCTCTTTCACACTGAGCTTTTATCCTGTGATTGAGATTGCTCCTTCATGGAAGTTTGCGGGCTCTTTGCATGATGCCAAGATCAATCATCCTGCACTAAATGCCCTTTGTTCTGTTTTTAAATAGGTTGCAGATAATGAGCTATCAATTACCAAGTTGTGTTCCGCTTGAGTTCCCTCTGTGAAAAGAGTAAAAGTGGCAAGAAGAGGAGCGAGATCAATGAAAGATAATGGAAGACTCAGGTACTGGAGAAGGAGGAAGCACGTGAAAGGGAAGACCGTGAAAAATGAGGTCGTTGTGATCCTGCATTTAAAATGGAAGCAGAAAGCCCTATTTTAAATGCAGGATTTTAGGCTGGTGTAGAGACGCCCTTAGACTGGCCAGATCAGGGTGGACATGATCTAGCCAAAATGTGCATCACATGTAATGGAGAGAGGTCTCTGTTCATCATAGTGAACAAGGATGGAGTCAGAAGTTAATTGCTTTTCGAGACTGAGAAATGCTGCTTCATGTTGGCAAGTCCACTTTCACTGAGTGCTCTTATTCAGCAAGCGATGACGGGGTTCTGCTATGGTGGATTTGTTTTCCAAAAATATGTGATAGAGATTGAACCGTCCTAGGAATGCTTGGAGATCCCATCTGCATTTTGGTCTAGGGGCATCATGCCCCCTGTCAGTCAGTATGGAAACAGGATAATGTCCTACTGACAGTGAAAGTAGGATAATGCCATACAATGTCTGAAACATTCAAGTTTTATATTTCAAAATACTGCAAAATATTTAAATGAAAAGTGAAAACATTTGCTTCTTGGGTTGCAGCAAAAAAGGTGCAGAAGATCTAGGGTTTGTGGCATAGCTCTTATACATTATGTGTAGAGATTATTATCCCTCTAGCCAATTCTTAAATACTTTTTTATCTCTCTAATCTAAGAGTTGTCACTTTTTAGGGTTGTACACACTACGCATCTTTTACAACGTAGACAGCTCTGTGACTGGAATCTTTAAATACATTTGTAAATATAAGGCTCGTACCTCCAACGAACAGTTTAATCTGAAACAGGCTTTCAGACTCTCTTTTTATTTTAAAGTAGAATTGCTAACTTGTCACAATATTGAGTAGCTTGGTTATAATAGCTTTAGTACATTCCTTTCTGTTTATTACACATTAGATCAGGTTTTGGTTAGGGGTTTGGGGTTAGCAAACCACTGTTAGGGAGAATGTCCCCCCTCGGAGCTGTTCTTCAGGCATAATTTAGCTGCATCTACAGCCTGCATGATTTCCTTGGACAAATTCTCCTTCAGATATTATCTGAAGACTCACTGACCACCAAATTTAGAAGTGACTTGAGCATTTGGCTGGTAGCATTTCAGTTATCTTCAGAAGGAATAGACAAATACGTGGCTAGTATGTTATTTGGTATGATATAGAGACCACAGAGAGCATAACTGGTGAGCAACTGGTTCAATTTATAGAGGGTGTAGCAATATGAAAGAACTTCTGGATTCAGCCCGAATGTGTTGTGGTTTCTGGGAGGAACCACAACACTCACTGCTTCTGGCTTGAACAGAGAGTGGCCACAGCCTGCGAGAGCTCTGTATAGGAGTCTCTGTTAAAATAAAACTTGTAAATTTGTTTGGAAGCAGAATCTGTTTGAATCTGTGGTGCAGTCCACCAAGTTTGAAACAGAGGGGAGGGCAGGGGAATCTTTAATGAAAGCCACAAGCCCCACCCCTAACTCCTTCCATTTTTATTTTATTTTTTTACCAAATCATGCCCTCCTCCAGAAAGGGGATTGGCGAGAAGCTGAAAAGTCCCTCAGCCTTCTCCCCAGTATTTACCTCTCTTGAACCAGTTTGCTGGATTTGCATGCTCAACTGGCTACTGCGCTGTTGACATTTTTACTCCAAAGTGGTCTCTCTTTCTGGAAACAATGAAGTTCCCACATAGGTGTATAAGTGCTAATTTCTGTAAGCTGAATTTCAATTATAATAACTTCAGCAAAGTTTTGTGTGCGTGTTTGGATTTGGCCAAAACTTCAGTGCCTAAATATGATGCTATTAACTTTTATAGAATAGTTCTTTTGGCAGGGATGTTGTATAAAATCACCCTGGCCAGAAAGGAGCATCAGAAAGACAGTCAGTAGATGGAAAAAAGCAATTAGAATTATCTAGTATAACCCTGAATTATCTAGTATAACTCCTGAACTCTTCAGGAAGAGACACACAGCAGGATGTCTTAACGTGGCGCCAACATTGTTATCTTTTCAGTGCCAGGTTAAGACCTTTTTCTTCTCCCAGGCATTTGGCATCATATGATAATTTTTAATTGATCCTGGATTGTCTTATGGTTATTGTTGTTTGCTTGAGGTTGCTTGTCTGACGTTGTTTTAGATATATGTTCTTTTATATGTCTGTTCATGTGTTTTTAATGTAAATGGCTTTTAATCTCTGTATACTGTATTTTAAATGTTTTAATCTTTGTAAAATGCCCAGAGAGCTTTGGCTCTTGGGCGGTATGGAAATGTAAATAATAATAATAATAATAATAATAATAATAATAATAATAATAATAATACATGATAAGCAAAGGGACATAGAGACCAATGGAGTTCTTAGAGATGGGGCTATCTTAAAGACAAACTGAACCTGAAAAGGAGAAGGAGAAGGAAGGGGGAAAGAACCATTTAAGAGCTCTGGGCTCAGCATGAACTCCCTAGGGCAAGAATGGGGAACTTCAGGCCCATGGTCCAAATCTGGCCCTCCTGGGGTCCCAATCCAGCTCTCCAGGGTTCTCCTAGATGGCCACACCCCTTCCCCTAGCCCCACCTTCTTTCTCCAACTACCAATCATTTAGTGGTTTCCTGGCTACTGTGCATTCCTCCCCCCCCAGGCTAAAAAGCCTCTCCTAAGGCTTAGTTACTACTGGCAGTTAGAGCTGTAAGCTACAATAGGCTGGCATTTTGATCCCACCCCTTTTGCTTTCAGCTTTACCCCCTTTGCCTTGAATCTCACCCATCACTGGAACATGGCTGCTGAGAGCTTCTCTGGAATTGAATTCATCCCTCGGACTGAAAGAGTTCTGCACTCCAGCCTTAGGGACAAAGGAAGCTACCTTATACCAAGTCAGATGACTGGTCCATCTAGCTCAGTATTTTCTACACCGGTTGGCCATGGCTCTCCAAGGTAGGGATGGATGGACTCACCTCTATCCACACCACCAGGTACTCACTGAGCTGGCACTGGCCATCCGCCCCTGTTCAGCTCCCTGGACAAGCTGTGATGTGGTCCGCTGGCACTCAGTGAATGCCCAGAGGCCACCTGACCCCTCAGTGAGCTGCCATTTTGCAAAAGATGACAGCTTAGGTTTTCCCGTAAATTTAATGTTACATAAATGGTGGCCATAAAGGGGCTATTTCTGCAGCATTACAGGCCTGTAATGTTGTGTAAATGGCCCCTTTAACGGCCACCATTTACACAACATTACATTTATGAAAAAACCCTAGCTGCCATTTTTTCACAAAATGGCAGCTCACTGAGGTGTTAGGTGGCTGCCAGGTGCTCACAGACCACTCAGCAGCTCAGCAAGCAGGGTCTGGTAAGCACAGCAGTACACTGGAGTCTGGGAGGCCAAGCGGGAGGGAGAGGGGGATTCCACCCCCCTTTCAGACTCCACCCCCCTCTCAGACTCCCGCAACATCTCTTCTCCAACGTTTAGGTAGGAGACTTTCCCAGCTCTTTATTTTTGCCACTAAAGGGCTGGGATTGGGATAGAATTTGGGGCCTTCTGCCTGCAAAGCATGTGTTCCAGCACTGGGTTAGAGCTCTTCTATGGATTGTTGGAGTCCTCCCGTTCCATTTGAAAGAGAAGATTTGATTATCTTTAGGGTTGTTGGGTATGGGGAAATCTAGCCCTCTTGGGGCTCAGCCGATTTCCCTGGAGCCCCCAGCTCAGTTTGTGTTCACAAGCCAAGCCGTGGGCAATCCACCAGAACTCCCAGACTCCCAGCTGTGGTGGCGTCTGTGCGCAACTTGTCCCTCCTTCTCCTTGTGGTGGTGCCTGTGTGCAACTTGTCCCTCCTTCTCCTTGCCAGGCTCAGGCAGGGAGAAGAAGAGACAAGCTGCAAACAGCCGCTGGTGGTGGGCAGATGCGATGCCGGGGTTGCTGTGCACAAGTGTCTCCTTCTCCCTCCCAGACCTCGGGAAGACTGCGAACTGGTCCAATTTGACTTGTGTCAAGTCAGGCCAGCCAGCCAGAGTCTGGGGGCTGAGCTGCCAAAAGCTCAGCAGAACTGATGCCCCCCCCCGCCCCGGATGGATTCCTCTGCCATTCCTAATTATCTTGCCAATATACTGAGCCTCTGTAATCATTGTAAGGGCACAGATGTTTTCTTTCTAAATAAACTGTGGTCCAGTGCAGGATACACGAAAACAGCTTTTAAGCCCCTTGCTATCTGAATATCCAGCAAGGATTAATTATATTTATGATGGAACATCTGAGTTTTATTTTCTTAATGACCCTGTAGACCAGGCTGTCAAAGCATGCTCAGCACACAAAGTATATCTTAGATCAATATACCTGCCCAAAAAACATGGTTATGCGTGGCAAAACTAAATATAACTCTGTTGCTCCAGGCCAGAGTAGACGGGACATTTGTCATGTATTTACCTTTGCAAAGTTTGTTTTTTAAAAAATAAATAGCTGGCTGGGCAGATGGGTGGGGCAGCCGGATGAAGATGATAGCATGAGGTAGAGTGGGGGCAAATAGCAGGCATGTGTGTGTGTGGTGGTGGTGGGGATGATTCTGATCAGGAACACAGTTGCCAGTGCAAGCTCACCTGCTACCTGAGGTAGGAGAGCACATACGTGCCATTGCCTCCCCCCCATTGCCGTGCCCATCACCCTCCATTGCTGCACCACCACCCCCATTGCATCCTGCTGTCACCATTGCTTTGTGTCCCAGCCTCCTCCCATCACTCCGCATCCCACCCTTAACTCATTGCCTTTTCCTGGACTCCGTGAAGAGCCACGTTGTCCACTCTGGCTGGTGCAGTTCATCAGAGAGTTGGCCACAGCCAGGTCCACATACCTGGATCTGAAGAAGGACCCCCTCAGAGCCCTGCTGGCTGCTCTCCCACTGTGGGTGCTCCAGGTGGGTGGCAGCTCCGGAGAACCCCGCCGGTCCTGTCACAGTGGGAGAGCAGCCAGCAGGACTCTCTGGAGCACCTAGCAATGTGTGGGGCAGGTGCTCCTGTCAGGTGCGGAGGAGCGCACAATTTGCTGCTCCCCCTACACCACCACCTGAGGCAGGGAATTCACCCCACCTCACAAAAGGGCCAGCCCTGCCGGACCACCACAGGCGCAAAAGGTTAAAGTGCCCCCCATCATAGTCCAGATCTGGCTCCTCCCCTGCACCATTTTTTAAAATCAACAAATGTCATGTATAGCCCCTCAGCAGTCATGAAAGAAGGATTTACTATAATAATATGCGGGCCAAAGTGGTATTTCTCACCATTGCCCCTTGATGGACCAGGATTTCAGAGAATCGCTCACAGCTGGTGCTAGGGCAGCTATTAGCCAACCTTTGGTCAACTGTATGGAATGATGAATGCTGCAGTTTTGTTTTAGAAATTCTAATCATATTGCCAGGTAGAGTTACCAATATAGTTTGGTACAAACCCAGTTCATCTATAGGGGCCACAATGCCATACCTAACTCCTGTTCCTCATTGTTGTTTCCATTTTGAAGAATAATCCAACGTGCTTCCATTCCTGCTAATTACAAATTCCTCTGATTCAGTCTAGGGTGACCATGTCTCCTCTTTTACAGTCCTGTATTTGAAGGGCTGCCACAGAAGACAGCCATCTATTTGAAGGCATCCTCCATTTGAAGGGCTGTCCTGTCCAATTCTAGTTTACAGATAAAGTACCATAAGAACTGTTGTCCGTGGGCTGGTTTGCACATCATAATAAGCCACCCTGAGAACAAGCCGCCATGGGTTGGTTGTTCAATTGCTAACCCACGATGGTGTCGACAGACAATCAGCTTCTTTGAGGCTTGACAAGGCTTGTTTTCAACTTACTCCTCCCACCCACTCCCTGCATGTATCCCAGGGGCCTTTGCAGCACAACTCCTCTATACTCCTGCTGTGATGAGATTCTCTCCACCCCTCTTTCTTGCCTTGTGAAGTACCTGCATTAACATACATGTGCCATATCTTCAGAGTGGAGGTGGCAGGGCAGCGGGGTGGTGTGGCTTACCTTATTCATTCATTGTATTCATTCACTCTGTAAACAGGATGAATGTCTATATCAAGACATGTTAATGGAATGTCAAGGAACTAAATTGTTCATGGTGCATAGTTTGTTTGCAAGGATCTTTCAGGGACTATTAAAAAAAGGACTGAACACACACATTGCTGTTCAGACAACACACTAACCTACACTCAGTGGTTGAGTGTGAAGTGTTGTTGAATCATAGGTTGTTTCTTGAACTGTGGGTTATTGTGATGTCTGAATGTCCACAGGGTGGCTTGTTAACCATGCAGTGTGGCTTATTTTCTCGAACAAGCCATCTCAAAATCTCCTGGTTTGTTGTTGGGTTGTTCATGGCGATTAACAAGCCACACTGCATGGTTATCAAGCCACCTGCAGACATTCAGACAACATGCTAGCCCACAGTTCAATAAACAACCCACTGCTCAACAACGACCCACACTCAGCCACTGAGTGTGGGTTAGCGTGTTGTCTGAATGGCCATTTAAATCCTAATCCTAAATACAAATAGCCAGAAGAAAGTGGTACTGAGTTCAATGGGATGGATGTTTAGGATTGCAGCCTCAGAGCCCTTGTTCTAGCAAAGAATTGCAGCTTTTACTCAACAAGGATGGTAGTGAGGTCTCTCAGTCTTGCTCATTCGGGAGCATTGCCTCAAGCCAGCTTCCAAAACAATGTGTCTCTTGCACGTTTTTATCCTTTCAAAAATCCGTCTTGGCCTCATCCCATAGATTGTTAGGACAAATCAATGGCAAGGACTTTAGCAGGAATTCTTGTGCCAACAGGGTGAAATGGGGGATGGGGCGGGGGAGCAATAATTACGCACAGGCTGGAGAGGATTACATAACTGTTTTTAACAAACAATCCTCAATAAATGTTTGAGGGCAAAGACTGAAGCTTGGGAAAGAAAATGCCTTTTTAAGAGGGATAAAAGTCAAATGTGATGAATAACTTGCAAAATGCTGGCATTTTTTTAAGTGTTTGAGATGTGGGAGAGATCTAAAAGACTTTACAGTTGGTAGAGCAAGTTGAACAGGAGCATCATGGAGTCTGGGTTTGGCTCACAACTTGGGTTGAAGACAGCACAGGGGTGGGCAACCTGTGGTCCGAGGGCTGCAAGCTGCCCTCAGCCTAATTGAATGTGCCCCTCAGCTTAATTTCCAAAGCACCCTGCATGAGATCAGTGCAAACCTCTAGAAAAAGCAATCTATCCCTTCCCTGGCAGCCTGCTGGGTGGTAGGTGATAGGAAGAGAGAGAAAAGAGAGTGGTAGGAAGGGGAAGAGAAAAGGAGTGACCCACCCAGTTTTGGCTCTGGACCTGCCCATGGCTGGCTTTGGCCCTGGTCACCACCAACATGCAGCCCCCAACAGATTACCCATGAGGGAATGTGGCCCACAACAGAAACAAGTTTGTCCACCTCTGGCCTAAAGCCTCCAGTGCGATAAGAAAGAACCCAAAGTGGTACATGGGATACCTTAATCAAAACCTCCTGGAGATATGAATCCTCTCCTCAAAAAATCAGTAATGAAAGTATAGCAACCTCCTTACCATTGCATCAAAATGAAATACATTTTATGTTTCTGAATGTGAATTTCCAGCAACTTTGTGGTAATTTAACTTCAGGACCCTGAACTAGAAGCAGTTTGGGGTTGAGTTGGAAGCAGGGTTCCTGAGAAAGCTATTACACACCAAACTCCACATAGATCTACTTGGTCCATGCTCTGAATGTATTATATTTAAAAATGTGAATTGGCTGACAGTCAGGTCTTTCATACTATGACAGTTCTTGCTGTTCATTTTCTGCTTGCTTGTCAAACAGTAACGTGATCACAACCATGGGGTTAGTCACTGATGCTGGGCTGATCTCAGCTGTGTAAAAGTATGTCTCCCATTGATTTATTTGTTATTACTAGTACTGATGGTAAGGTTTTTCCTACTTTGAGAAGTGAGAACCTAGGGTCAGACAACCCCCCAAAATGTTGAACGCTGGATAATTTAATAGCATACAAGCAATTCTTCATGCTTATTATACATACAAAAATGGTAATGCAAGGAGAAAAATCTGTCGGAAGGGAAATCCTATTCCCCTTCATTCTGCAATGCATCTTCCTCAGCCATCCCAAATTTCTTTAAGTTCCATTCTTCATCATGAAAAATTGCCTTGCTTTGATGAAGGTTTGAAGCACCATGGAACCTGTTTAGCATACTGGTAATGTTCATAGCAGCAGCCTTTCCCCAAACATTCATCAGCAGAGATGCCAGGATACCCACATTGCATTCTTTTGTTTGGTGCCATTCCACACGTCCTGGCAGGCTCTTAAAACAAAAGCAAGAGTCAAAGAAGAATTTTTGACTAGATTTCTTTTTAAAATGTTCACTGGGTGATGAAGTTCCACCGTTGTACCTCTACCAATGTGAGCCAAACGTTTTATATATTACAACACAGGATTACAGTGCTCTCAAACAGTAGATAAAGGGCTGTATCCAATGTTGGTCTCACTTAGATTTCATTTCAATGGGTTCACTCTAAGTAGGACTAACATTGGATAGAACCCAAAATCACAAATTACTTTCTAAATCATAATGGCTAAATAAAATATGGAATATATTTGCAGTGTAGATAAAATTAAGGCAAAACAGCATGAAAGGAGATTGTTTATTTTTGGTATGCTGTCCTTTTATAATATATTACTTAGTTTATCATATATTAACTAAGGCTGCAATCTTATGGTCTCTAGGGGATCATCCCAGGGGCCACAGGGTTTTTCAGATCTCCTGGTCTGACAGCAGATAGATAGGTCCACTGTCACAAAAGGAGCTCCAATCTCAGAAGCCTCCTTTGTGCTCCTTTGATGTCACAGGGATGTTCCACGAGAGCATGTGGACCCTGGTGGAAATGTGATATCACATAATAACTAAATAAAATATTAGACCTTCTTCTGGTGCCTTGCATTCTCATTCCTGATTTCAGAAAGTGCTCATGTGGGTCATGTGGATGTGGGTTATGATAGCCCCACTGCCATCCCTACACTGCTCTCTTATTATGCACACTTTGGGCTTCTCCACATTAATGGAAAATCCCTCTGCCTTACTGGGGCTTCCTGCTTCCGGATTCTTTGTGGGATTGTGTTCCGCTCCATTACATCGGCAGACATGGGTGACCACATGGTTTGAATTGAAACCTTCGGTTTGGCACTTTTCCTATGTATTCCTTTAGACAGTGCCATTCAGTGGCTGAAATAGAGCATGATGGCGGCATTACACACTACCGATTCTGTGCATTTTTAAAAAAATGCCTGATTTAGTCTGGTGTTTTTTTACAGCAGGATAAACCTGGAAAAGTGCGGAGGGGCCCTGGATGTCGATGAAGTCGTGTAATGGACCCACAAACATCCAGGAGTAGCCAATCACAAGCGTGCAATAAATTGCTGGTTTAGAGAAGCTGTCAGTCCCTTTCTATTTCAGAAAAACCTTGTTACCACAAACAAATCATTGCATTTTTACCTGCATCAGACAGAGGGCGAAAGCACCACCGAGTACTAATGACATAGGAATTGAAACAACATCCTTTTGCTTGACATTCCTCAGCAGTGATGGCTGGGTATCCACATTCCTCCCTTGCGCTCCTGTCCATTACACAATGCCGGGAAACTGTTCAGAAGAGTGAGCCGCATTACTGCAATCCTTCTTTTCTTTCCATAGATTTGCCACTTATTTATTTTTACCAGGAATACATAGAGAGTGGACAAACCTTTAGAAGACACATTGTGGACCACTGCATAGGCAGAAACACTTAGCCATTGGTCAAAGAATTGTGCCCAGTCCCATTTTCTGAACCCTGGGCATGCATTCTTTCCACCCTGGTGATAGGGGTCCTCATCTGGATTGACCGGAATTCTGAGGGCCAAACAGGCACTACTTTAAATCCACCTCTAGCAGCTGTATCCTTTTTGCCCCATTTTTACTCTAGAGTAGGTGCAGCGGGCCCAATCTAGATCTTAAAAGCCCCCAACCCCCACACTAGAGTTCCAATCGGGGGACTGCACCTATTCTATTGTAAAAATGTGAGGGGAGTCATAGCTGCTAGACACAGATTTAAAGTAATTTCCAGTGGTGTAGTGGATGCAGGGCTCGCAGGGATGGGCACTTTTTCATTAGCAGGGACTCTGATGTCATCTGCCACCCCACTCAGAATTCCCTGTTCCCTCTGAGCTTAGCTGCGATGCTCACTGTAGCTGCCAGGAGAATGAATTTTCCAAGCAACAGTATATTGTTCCATGTTGGAATGCAAAGTATTTGGGATGGCTTGGTCTGGAATGGGCAGTTCAGACCTAATCGCTTTACCAAAGATGTGCTCCTGGTGGAGATGAAAACTCCTAGAACTGGTTTGTTGATATGGATTGACACAGCTGCCTGAAATTTTTGGACTGCCCTTGGAGACTGTCACAATGAGCTCCTACATGTCCAGATTTACCACTACACCACTGGTCATGACTGTTTTGGCCTTGAGGAAACAGAAATAGCTCCTGTCCACCAATATTTTCAACAGTCAGCAGGGGGAGCAAAGCTTACTGTTGTTTTTGCCTTGTGTTCTCTTCTCTTAGGGAGAACAAAAGCGGAGGAGCCATTTCCCCTAGCAACCTGTTCTCAGAAGCCATGGCTATCTTTGTAGAGAAGTTACTGTTTGCTCTGGCAACAGCTTTTGTGACTTCAGCCTACTCTGATCAGGCATTAAGGCCACACGATTGTGTACTGGCCTATAATTTATTTATTTTTCCTGAGTTCTTGGGGGTGCGGTGAGGAGTGGAAATCAGAGAATGTTAATGTAAAGTCATTACCATTGTTTACTGGGGGGTGGAAACACACTGGTGCAGTAGAAGCCTTTGGATCAAAGCAGCATCCAATTCTTTTGCACCTCTTGCGTGAGATCCCTGGATAGCCGCAGTCGATTCTTGCTTGTGGTTCAATCATTTTCTTTGCGTAGTGGAGTGAAACTATTGGAAACATGTCTAGGTCATCCTGCCTCTCTCTGCATTTTCAGTTAATAATCTTGGCTAAGATCTAAAATATAATGTGTTGAATTCTGATTTAGGCATTCTTAGAGTAGGCCTATTGAAATCAGTGCTAATTAAGTTAGTCATAGCTAACATAAATACAACAGTTTTCAACTGGTCTACTCTAAGTAAATCTGGACACAACTTAAATGCAATTGATTTTAATCAGTCTTCTCTAAGAATGACTAAGTCCGGATCCAACCCAATCTTGCTTTCTGCCTAGGTTAAGAAATAACCCGCTGGTAGCTTGAATCCCACCCATGGAAACCAGGTCCAAGAGAAACATCTCAGGGATGCTTTGTAAGTGATTCTGGTAGTGTGCCTCCCACTTTGTCACCATCATGCTTTTGCATTGCATGGCAGAGGCTCTATGCAGCTGTCATAATGGACAGAGAAGCTCATCACATGGATCAGCCCTTTCATCTCGAAAGTCTCCATGCCAGTTAGGGATGTACGGATTGTGTCTATGTTTCACAGATTGTCAGACGCCTTTTGTTCCGTCATCCGTTCACAGATGGATTCATTTCTTTTTCATTATGTGGAAATGCACAAATAATTTCATAAGAGGGTTCGCAGCAATTTAGATAATTTACCTTAGTACATAACATTTAGCACATTGCCCCCATTCCGTACAACTTTTCCTCAGCAAAAACTTGTGTGTTTTCCTATGAATAAATATGTGTAACTTTCAGGAAAGTAAAAAAAAGATCCGAAAGTCCACAGACAGCCACGCCTGAGGAGGTTGGTCCACAGCGGATTCCACAGGTCGGATTCTTAGAAATCTAAGCTCATTTTAGTCCATCTCAAATTTCTCCAGCATCCCTAATGCCAGTGCCTCAAACTCTCAGGTGCTGGGATGGAGACTTTCTACACAAGAGGCTTGGGAATCTTTGTAGCTTCCAAATATCCTCTTGGGTTACAAAAATAAATAAATGGAAATGGCTGTATGGCTATCCCATTATAGCAAGGCTACCCTCGTCTACAGCAAAACTACCTCATGAATGGCTTAGGAATAGACTGTCATGCTATATTGCAGGGACAGGCAATTTGTGGCCTTCTAGATGTTTTGGCCAACAACTCCCATCAACCCTAGCCAGCCAATGGTGAGGGATGATGGGAGTTTGTGAAGGAAATTTACTGGAAGACCTTTGTATATCGAGGAGATAGGGTGGTGTGTCACAGTTGTTCCCTCATGCCTGAATCTCCTGGAGAACCTTAAGAAACAGGCCCCATTAAGGGTCCTCAAGCTTCTTGGCTTAATTCTTTGTTTTTCAAAATCATTTATCTGCTTGGGATGGTACAACCTTGAAAGTCAGAAGGATCTCTAAATTTATTAGGTTGGCTGCCATCCACCTGCTATAATTTATCTTTGGGTGGTACAAGAATGTATAAACACAACAGGTGTGATTACTGAGAGTGCTGTTCAAAACTGCATGTAGCAAAAGGAGATCTCAGGTAATAAGTCCCCAAAGTTTTGCCCAGGGGACTTCATCCCAGACCTGAACCGCGGGGGTGCTGTGTGCCAACCATTGACTGGACTCTCTCGGTTGTCATTCACCTGGAGCTCCTGACAACTGAAAGGGGAAATATAAGCCTATCTTGCTGAGTATATTGTGTTTCTATGTATCGCTTTTGCCTGCTACTTAATACAATCTTTGACTTCTATCCACTTGTGTGTTTATTGCTTCTGAATCCTCTTAAGAACCTTTGCCTTTTGGCAAAACAGAGTTGTAGGCCATAACATCTGGAGGGCCACAAGTTGCCCACCCCTGTATAATGTATAAGCACATATGGGCTAGCATGAGTATAGTGCAGGGGTGCAGAACTTATTTCAGTCCAAGGGGCAAATTCCATTTCTGAGTAGCTCTTGGGGGCTGCATTCCAGCCCCCAAGAGTTATCTGCATATTTTATCTCTATCAGCACATCTATCTATCAGCATATTCTATATCTATCAGCGTATTTTAGCTTAAAGCTCTTCCTGCCAGGAACTAAGTGTTAGGAGAGGCATTTCAACCTTTTAGAATGGGGAAAAACTGCACAAAAGCTGGGAAACCACCCAATAATTGGTGGTTCAGTGTATGGGGTAGGGGAAGGGGCCATGGCCTTCTGGGTAACCCCAGAGTGCCAGCTTTGCACCCCCAGCCTGAGGTTCTGTACCCCTGGTACAGTGCTACAAATGAAACGTTTTTAATTGTCTAGAAACATTCATTTCACCATGTTTTTCACACTAGGAACTATAATGAATGCCTGGGAATAAGTTCTTTTCATTTCTAAAGTTGAATGTGTGTAGGGCTTTTTCCTTGTAATAGACTTTACAAAGAGCGAGCACCTAGAAAGCATCATCTATATCTAGCCGACCTGGGCAATTTCATTAAAACAACAAGCAGTGCTTCTTCCCCTCTCCACCCACCTTCCATGAATCATTACCTCTTTCTCCAGAAGGTCTGAAGCACCAGGGGACATCAGGCACTGTTGCATCAAAGCAGCATCCATTTGCTGTGCATTGCTCTGCAGTGATGCCTGTGGAAGTGGAATTACATCTCTCTCTCTCTTTGACATCCATTAGACATTGGCATGCATCTGTTTGGAAGGAATAGCCCTGGGCTGAAGCCTGCAATCACATACTCATTTCCCTGGGAGTCATTCCCACTGAACGTTTAGCTTTGCTGTTATTTTAAATCTTTGCATTGCTGCTAGGTTTCATGCTGGTTTTATTCTGGTTGTATTGTCATATTGTGGTTTTAATGTTTTTATATTGTTTTTAGGGATGTCAGAGAATTCCGCCACGGATCTCGGTGAGGCCGAATGCTAGTCCATTTGCCCCCCCAAAATCCATGGTGGAATGGCCTGCCACCCCCACCGGGACGAGACTTACCTGTGGCAGATGTTCCGGACGGCGGCGGCTCCAGTGGCGGCGGCAGCTGGTCTTCCGACCGGCTGCCGCCACTGCCATTTGCAGTCTCATCTTTTTTTTTTTTTTTTTACATCAGTGATAGGCTACATAAAGACTTACGTAGCCTATCACAGCTGGCTTAAAAAAAAAAAACGCATACGCAAATGGCAGCGGCTACGGCCACCACCATTTGCGTTCCTTATTTTTCGCCATCTTAGTCTACATAAATATTTACATAGATGAAGACGAAGACAAGAAAGGGGAACGCAAATAGCGCCCAGTACGCTATTTGCGTTCCCCTTTCTTGTCTTCATCTTAGTCTACGTAAATATTTATGTAGGCTAAAACGGCGAATCAAAAAGGGATGCAAATAGCGCCCGCTACGCTATTTGCGTTCCCCTTTATTTTTGCCGTAATAGTCTATGTAAATATTTACATAGACGAAGACGGCCAAAAATAAGGAACACAAATGGCGGCGGCCGTAACCGCCGCCATTTGCGTACACGGGGGGGGGGTGTTTTTTGTTTACCCAGAGCCCTCCACGGCCGGAAATCCGGCTGCGGACAGCTCTGGCCTGGGCCTGGCCGGCTGCTCCGTGGAGCCGCCATGGAGCACAGCCGGCCGTCGAGGATTCCAGGGAACGGATGAACGGATCGCCTCCCCCCCACCATGAACATAATCCGCAGAAAGGTAAGTGACTTTTGTACATCCCTAATTGTTTTACTGTGCCCTTGTTGGCTTTAATTTTTGTGAACAGCCCAGAGAGCTTCGGCTATTGGGCAGTATAGAGATGAAATAAATAAATAAACTCAGTGGAGATTACTTCTGAATAGACATGTATTGGTTTGCCCTCTCAAGTTCCTTTCTGTTCTAACTTCTCAATAGCTCTTCAATGCATTACTCCATTTTTGAATGTGTAATGTAAGATTCACTAGCACTGAAAATAACAATTGCAGTAATTTAATTTGGTAATGTTAATTTTTAACTTTTAAAGTAAATTTGGAGCAACCAGATTTACCACCCCATGGCAAAGTAGTTGAATGCTGGGTGGGCAGTGAAATGATAACTATGGGCTAAGTTGTGAGTCAGGCATATGGTAAAGCAATCATATGCCCAATACCATGCTGCTTTTGCATGGTTTCAAAATCTCTCAGTACATTCACAAGGCTGAGCTAGTATTGTGAACAGCCTCTTCATTGTTGTGCTTTTAAGTGAGAGTGTTGTTGTTGTTCAGTCGTTAAGTCGTGTCCGACTCTTCGTGACCCCATGGACCATAGCACACCAGGCCTTCCTGTCCTCCGCTCTCTCCCAGAGTGTGCTCAAGTTCATATTCATTGCATTGGTGATGCTATCTAGCCATCTCATCCTCTGCCGTCCCCTTCTCCTTTTGCCTTCAATCTTTCCCAGCATCAGGGTCTTTTCCAGAGAGTTTTCTCTTCGCATTAGGTGGCCAAAATATTTGAGTTTCAGCTTCAGTATCTGTCCTTCCAATGAGCAGTCAGGGTTGATTTCCTTTAGGATGGACTGATTTGATCTCCTTGCAGTCCAGGGGACTCGTAAAAGTCTTCTCCAGCACCACAGTTCAAAAGCATCAATTCTTCGGCGCTCAGCCTTCCTTACAGTCCAGCTCTCACAGCCATACATTACTCCTGGGAAAACCATAGCTTTGATTATACAGACCTTTGTCGGCAAGGTGATGTCTCTGCTTCTTACTATGCTGTCTAGGTTTGCCGTAGCTTTCCTCCCCAGGAGCAAGCGTCTTTTAATTTCATGGCTACAGTCACCGTCTGCAGTGATCTTGGAGCCCAACAAAATAAAATCTGTCACAGCTTCCATTTTTTCCCCTTCCATATGCCAGGAAGTGATGGGGCCAGATGCCACGATCGTAGTTTTTTTAACGTTGAGTTTCAAACCAGCTTTTGCACGTTCCACTTTCACCCTCAACAAGAGGCTGTTTAGGTCCTCTTCGCTTTCTGCCATTAGGGTGGTATCGTCTGCGTACCTGAGATTGTTGATAATTCTCCTGGCAATCTTAATTCCAACCTGTGATTCATCCAACCTGGCGTTTCTCATGATGTACTCTGCATATAAGTTAAATAAGCAGGGCAACAATATGCAGCCTTGTCGTACTCCTTTCCCAATTTTGAACCAATCGGTTGTTCCATGTCTGGTTCTTACTGTTGCTTCTTGACCCTCGTACAGGTTTCTCAGGAGACAGGTAAGATGGTCTGGTACTCCCATCTCTTTAAGAATTTGCCAGAGTTTGTTGTGATCCACACAATCAAAGGCTTTAGTGTAGTCAAAGAAGCAAAAATAGATGTTTTTCTGGAATTCTCTTGCTTTCTCCATGATCCAGCGAATGTTGGCGATTTGATCTCCAGTTCCTCTGCCTCTTCGGAACCCAGCTTGTACTTCCGGTAGTTCTCAGTTCACATACTGCTGAAGCCTAGCTTGTAGTGTCATCTCCGCTAGCTTTGTTGTTACTAATGCTTCCTAAGGCCCACTTGACTTCACTCTCGAGGATGTCTGGCTCAAGTTCAGTGACCACACTATCATGGCTATCAGGGACATTCAGATCTTTCCTGTATAGTTCTTCTGTGTATTCTTTCCACCTCTTCTTAATCTCATCTGCTTCTGTTAGGTCCCTGCCTTCTTTGTCCTTTATCATGCCCATCTTTGCACAAAATGTTCCCTTGATATCTCCGATTTTCTTGAAAAGATCTCTAGTCTTTCCCATTCTATTGTTTTCCTCGACTTCTTTCCATTGTTCATTTAAGAAGGCCTTCTTGTCTCTCCTTGCTATTCTCTGGAACTCTGCATTCAGTTGGGTATATCTTCCCCTTTCTCCCTTGCTTTTCGCTTCCCTTCTTTCCTCAGCTACTTGTAAAGCCTCATCAGACAGCCACTTTGCTTTCTTGCATTTCTTTTTCTTTGGGATGGATTGAGTTGCTGCCTCCTGAACAATGTTACGGACCTCTGTCCATAGTTCCTCAGGGCTCAGGCACTCTGTTTATCAGGTCTAATCCCTGAAATCTATTCCTCACCTCCACTGTATATTCATCAGGGATATGATTTAGGTCATACCTGAATGGTTTAGTGGTTTTCCCTACGTTCTTCAATTTAAGCAGAAATTTTGCAAGAAGCAGCTCATGATCTGAGCCACAGTCAGCTCCAGGTCTTGTTTTGACTGACTGTATAGAGCTTCTCCATCTTTGGCTGCAAAGTACATAACCAATCTAATTTCGATTGACCATCTGGTTATGTCCATGTATAGAGTCGCCTCTTGTGCTGTTGGAAAAGTGTTTGCTATGATCAGCGTGTTCTCTTGGCAAAACTCTATGAGCCTTTGTCCTGCTTTGTTTTGTACACCAAGGCCACGCTTGCCTGTTATCCCGGTGACTTCTTGACTTCCTACTTTAGCATTCCAATCCCCTATGATGAAAAGGACATCTTTTTTTGGTGTTAGTTCTAGAAGGTGTTGTAGGTATTCATAGAACCAATCAGCCTCAGCTTCTTCGGCCCCAATGGTTGGGGCATAGACTTTAATTACGATGATGTTGAATGGTTTGCCTTGGATTCGTACTGAGAAATCATTCTATCGTTTTTGAGATTGTACCCCAGTACTGCTTTTTCCACCTTTTATTGACTATGAGTGCTATGCCATTTCTTCTAAAGGATTCTTGCCCAGAGTAGTACATATGATGGTCACCTGAATTAAATTTGCCCATGCTTGTCCATTTTAGTTCGCTGATTCCCAAGATGTCGATGTTCAATCTTGCCATCTCATGTTTGACCACCTCCAGCTTACCTTGATTCATTAATCTTACATTCCAGGTTCCTAAACAATATTGTTCTTTACAGCATCGGATTTTCTTTTCACCACCAGACACATCCACAGCTGAGTGTCCTTTCGGCTTTGGCCCAGCCACTTCACTCTTTCTGGCGCTACTTGGAAATACCCTCTGCTCTTCCCCAGTAGTATATTGGACACCTTCCGACCTGAGGGGCTCATCTTCCGGAGTCATATCTTTTTGCCTTGTGATATGTTCCATGGGGTTTTCTTGGCAAGAATACTGGAGTGGGTTGCCATTTCCTTCTCCAGTGGACCACATTTTGTCAGAACTCTCCACCATGACCTGTCCATCTTGGGTGGCCCTGCACGGCATAGCTTATGGCTTCACTGAGTTATGCAAGCCCTTTCGCCACAACAAGGCAGTGATCTGCCTTGTATCCTTGCCTTGCCTTGCCGTGATCGATGGCCTTGTAGGCCCCTTCCAACCCTACTATTCTATGATTCTATGATCCATGAAGAGGTTAAGTGAGAGTAGGGATAAGTAAACCCATTATGTAAATCATTGAAGCTTAACATACCAACCAATAAGTAAGAAATCTGCTGGATATCCATATAATTGGTGCCTCACATGGGCCAGTGCAATCTCCTTGTCGTCCACTGCCATTATAATTTTACATAGAACAAGGTTTGGCCTGCCAATATGGGTTGCTTTTTGTCAACAGTGATGGTGGCAGTCTCTCTCTCTCATCTCTCTCTTATACTCACATTGCTAAAGAGAAAAAATGGTTCTTAGGGGGCTGCAATTTTAATTATCAATTTGTATTTGACTATTAATTCAACTGTTAATTCAATTGCTAATATATTTGTAGTTTATCATCAACTCGGCTGGTGTTGTTTATTAAGAAACAATATATACTTACATGGTGGACGTCCTTCACTGTGTGGGCAGACAGAACATAAACACAGGGCAACAGCTAATAACCAGTATGTCTTGTATTCCATTGTCATATCCAGCTTGTCCACTTTAATTCCTCGAAAGAATACTGATCTATAATTAATTAATTAATTAATTAATATCTAATTAAACTCTCTCTCTCTCTCTCTCTCTTTCTCTCTCTCTCTCTCTCTCTCTATATATATATATATATATATATATGTATATATATATGAACCCTACATTATTATAAAATGAATATTAAAAAGAAATGTTATTTCTTTTCAGCCTTTCTCGGAAAAAGTGTAATAGCATAGCAAATGTAGTTCCTCTTCTCATGTCCTGTCAGTAACAAGCATCCCCCTACATAGTGTAGCTTCTATGTCTTCTTTATGTGATGGTGCAACAACTATGCTGATGTAAACATAAAGATTGTAAAAAACAAAAAAGTCTTGTGGTGGCACCTCAAGTACTAAAACACTTATTCTGGCATAAACTGTTGTGGGCACTGTCTACACATCAGACAGTATCCACAAAAAGGCCAGAATAAATGTGTTAGTTTTTAAGGTGCCACAAGACTTTGAGCCTGTCTACATGAGGCTTTTATTGTGTGCTTGTGATTGATCACTCATGGTAGTTTGCAGGTCCTTTACATGACATCATCATGCTCCAGGGCCTTTCCAGTGTTTTGCAACCATTATCACATATTTTTTCCCTAACAAGGAAAGTCTGGAATTTTTCTCAGTGGCGTTATAGAAGCCTCTTGTAATTATGGGATTCCAATATACCACTGCGCCACTTAGTGGTTGTATAATGGAACATATAAAAAGGTAGAAAAAGAAAAACCCTGGGGAAAAACACATGTAAAGGACCCGGTCTTAATCCCACAAATAATCTGGAAGCAGAAGCCTTGGTAAAGATGCAGATTAAAAGCCTCATTTAGAAAAACCCTAAGATGGGGGGGGGGGGTTGCTGCAATACAGCTACCTCTGAAGATTGTAAAAGTGTCTAGTACATATATCAGCATAAGTACATTCACCATATTTCAAAGCTTCCAGGTAGTGGAACCACGGCCTCATTACCATAGGATACTTAGCCTAAAGGCTGATCCATTCTTTTTTTCTGTACCATACAGGACAACAATTCTGCTTTTGTTTTACTAGACAGGACAACACATTCCATGATCTGATCCATACAGTCTCATGAATTGTGAAAGAAGTTTCTATTTTAACTCTGAAATGACATCTTCTACATTTCTGAAATTATACCATGGCCCACACAGGGGCTTTTCTACCATCTGCCCCCAACAACCTCATCCCCCATTTTTAAATATAGCATCCAGCCTGAGGAAGAGTCCTACAAAGCTTGCTGACTATTTTGTAGTCAATGGTGGGAAACCTGTCCTGGGGCCCTCCAAATGTTGATGGCCTCCAACTCCAATCAGCCCCAAGCTGCAGTGCCAATGGTCAAGGCTGAAGGGAGTTGTAGGCCAACAGCATCTGGAAGACCAAAGGTTCCTTTCCCCTGCTTTAAAATAAAAGGATCATACATGAAGCCCGCAGCAAAATATTGCAATGTGTATTGCTCCTGTTCAGGATTCCATGCCTTCTTACTTCATTCCCACATCCCCTATTTTCTATTTTTCTCCCCAACAGACACTCAGTGTTCTGTGGCTATCACACATGCCCAGTCCTCTTTGATGTGTTTTTGGGTTTCTCCCACCCCCCTTAAGGCTTTTTTCCCTGAAGAGTTTTTTTTTTTGGGGGGGGTACTTCTGCAAACCTTGAGGTTCCCCCAAGTATGCTGATACTTGTGGGTCGATGGCGGTATTTTGGCTACATAAGGATCTGCACTCGGATTATAAGTTTGCTATTAGTATATAGGATAGAGCTGGAAGAGGTCATTGCTAGAGGATCCCCAACTGATGACTGTCCAGTTCTCCTTGAAAACATTCAGTGGAAAAGAACGCCCCACCCGCAGCCCAGTAATTGGTTCCATTGCAGAATTGCTCTTATCTTGAAGACATTTCTCCTAAAGCTCCACTGATGTTCTACCCAGCTATACCTCAGCCCATTAGATCTAGTCCTGCCCTCTGCATCAGCAAAGAACAAGTCTTTGCCCTCTTCTTATGTGTAGGGTGGCCATGTGTCCAAATTCACAGCAGACAGTGCTCTATTAAAAGGGCTGTCAGAGGACAGTTGTCTATTGGAAGATTCCCTCTGTTTGAAGGATGGTCCAGTCCAAGTCTGGTTTAAAGTTCCATTTTGTCAATATGCTTCTTCAAGTGTGGCACCCTGAACTGGACAGAGTACTCCAGGTGAGATCAGACTAGTGCAGATTAAAGTGAAATGATTACTTCTTTACAAATAGTGGGTACTGTGAGCCTCGACAATGCTGATCAACAATTTTGGGAGTGAAAGGTCTGAATCCAACCACCCTACCCTTCTGCCCCTAACCATCTGGATGTTTGCATATAGATTCTTGTGTGCAGAACCATGCATGTCCTATAGCTTTCTGCAAGGATCTGTGTCCTGGGACATTAGAACATGACAAATTTTGATCTTGAGAGTCAATGCCTGTAAAAAAAAAAAATTAACATTTCCATATTCACAAGTAAACTTTCCCCCTAAATATTTCAACATAATGTAAAAGGTTTTATGAGACATATATCTTAAATATCACTTGAAGCCATAAGGCACTTATATCAAGGAATATAGAGAATAAGTCAAAGAAACACGCAAAAGTTTTTGTCTTACTTGAACTGCTGAGACAACTGGCTTGATGCTGGTGCCTGCAAACATGGATGCCAGAGTACAAACACTTCCTGCCCTCTTCTGTCCCAAGGATTATTCTTTGCATAATGGCTCTTAGTTTGCAGATTTGGATCTAAGGCTGTGATGTTACATCATGCCCAAGCAGAACTTGCAAGCTTAATTTTTAAAAGAACAAAGAACAAAGGGCTTGTTTATACATGATAGCTCAGGGCAGAAGGCCAAGCTTCCCAAATTATTTATGTTCTACTCAGCTCGTTCACTGTCCTAGCACCAGATCCTGTGAGCTGCAGCAGCAACACAGAAGAAATGTTTAGGGTAAGCCATAACTGATGGCATGACATATTTGTGTCTGCCACGATGCCTGGCATTGTGCTCACATCAGGAGTCCGCCTAGGACGTTGTTCTGGCACAGCGGCAGAGATGGGTTCTCTTTGAGAGGCAACAGCCCCCATCATCAGACTCAAAGTAGAAGTGCAGCACTGAGCCTTCTCCCAGCACAACACTGGGTGTGGGCAGAGAACATGATGGGGGCCTGGCTCACTTTCATGGCTTCCTAAAAGTCATTTCAAGCTGAATTGCACAAACTGTGTAATTTTTGATGGGGACCTTTTGAAATGGGATTGTAGCTGGAAGGCAATGTAGCAAGATAGACGTGTCCTGCTGGTTCTGCACAAACCATTATGGTATGGCAGTGCAAGCCTACCCTGCACTCCAACCACGTGATTAGGATGTATTTTTCCGCAAGTGATGTTTATGTGCAGATATACCACAACAAAACAGCACTGCAATAATTTAATATAGCATTACCTTTGGGCTAAGGCTGCCATGGAGTGGCCTAGATTATAAATACTGACCAGAACTGGCTGATGAATTGGATAACTAAAACAAGGTCAATTGTGTACGTGGAAAGAGAGGGAATACTTGAAATCGGTATGGTTGAACTTGGCCATGAAAACCCAGGTTCAAATCTCCACTGGGCTATGAAACTCACCAGGGTTGCTTAAGCAGGTCATTGTCTCTCAGCAGTTGGGATATAAACAAACTAATAGGGGTAGCTGTAAATATTAGAAACTAGGGGTGTAAGAGAATTTCATTGGAGTTCGGAAAAACAGCAGAACAGCAGAACTCTGAACACAATCACATTTTTCAGGAAAAGATAGCACATTCTTGAACTTGCAATCGTGTTTGCAAAATGCATCCTATAAAAAAAAAACCTCGCACTTTATATTTTCACATTTTAATCAATGAAGAGAAAGTGTCCATTTGGGTGCTTACTTTAAAAATGTGCATTTTTTGCAATAAAAAATGCGGACTTTTGCCATTCAAAAGTAAGACGCTTGCATTCAGGGATGAGAACAAGACAAACCAAGCATTGACATGGAAATCAGAGAACCGTGAAAAGCCCAAACATTGCTGGTTTTCCTGTCCCTATTAGAACTTAAGTTAACAGACTAAACTTAAATCTATTGGCCCTCATCCAGCGCATTACCAGCTCCAAGCACGGGCCTGGTACCTGCACAGCTTCACCTGACTCAGATGATGTAGAACAGCCTTCCCCAACTTGGTGTCTTCCAGATGTTTTGGACTACAACTCTCAGAATTCCTGATCATTGGCCATTCTGCCTGGGGCTGATGGAAGTTGAAGTCCAAAACATCTGGAGGGCATAAGGATGGGGAAGGCTGACATAGACAGACAGAGCTGAATGTTGTCAGCATACTGATGACACTTCACTCCAAACCCAATATAGAAAGAAATGCTAATGAAAATGGGCTCTGAAAACACTCATGTGGCCCAATCGTCATTATCATATGCATGTTTACACAGTTCAGTGGGTCCAAATAGGACTGCAGCCTTAGTTTTTCAAGTACTCCCTGAGAGCTACTATGCGGGGGGAGAAAGGTTGCCTTGAGCAACTCACTTTCCCTCAGCAGCCCTCTTGGGAAAGGTGAGATACAAACTAATGAATAATGGAACTTGGTCCATTAGTAATTATACCTGGTAAACTGTGATGAAATGAAACTGCTTTAGATCTTTTGCTGGAACTGATGGCATAGATTGGAAATCCCACACAGTTCATTCCTTGTGTAGCCACAAGTTCTCCACTGGTACAGCCACAACATTTGGACAGCTCTTGCTCTTGAGAAGGAATCCTGATCTTTTCTCGCATGAAGGCGCTTTCCATGTATACGTCAGTACGTGTGAAGAACTCTTTCTCATGAATGTTCAATGGACACTCATCAGGGGAGACAGCACACATTTCTGGTGGTAGCACAGCCACAAGAACCATCCTGTACATTCACTGGACATGTGGAAGGGGTTGTGTGAAACCCACCACTATTTTTCTCTTATACATGGTGAGGCCTCACCTGCCGTTGGCCACCTCTCCATGTCTGCACTGACGTAGACAATTCCAGTACATGAACTGTTGATATAAGTTCAGAGCTGGCAGCAATTTCCACTCTTGTGACCAAAAAAATAAATAAAAATCCAGCCTCTTGACCACAAGAATCACAGCTGGAGGTATCCCTGTATCACTGGTTTATACATGGTTTCTACACATGGACAGGATTTCTCATATGTTATGTGTTTTTAAAAAAAGAAGAAAAAAACAGTCTAAAGGACCGAAAATGCTCTTGAATGTTTAAAAATGTTAAATGGTTCTGACAACAGTTTGAACTGTGCACCCCATGAATCTCTATGATATTCATAGAACCAACTGTTGCCAGATCGCACAATTCTCCGACTTGTTTTGTATCCCCCACAAGCACACTAGCTCAAAATGTTCCTTTGTGTCTGGAAGGGCTACTTGACAAAGATCTAGCCAGCCAGGACAACATACACTTGGCATTTCCCATGAAAATCCTGCATTGAAATGGGGGAAGTGTCTCCATCCTTTATATATGGCTTAGGACTTCCTGTATCACCTATCAGTTGGCTTTGGAGAATCCTGAGAGTACTGAAAGGCTGATACTAAAAGCCTGGTCTAGGCTTTCAGTGCTTTAAACTTCACTGAAAGCCTAGACCAGGAGTAGGCAACCATTTTGGTCCTGTTGGCACATTTGGCCATTTGCACAACTGTCCTGGGCACCACACAAAATGGCTGCCATAGGAGGAGTGGCTAGTCACAAAGGAGAAGTAACTTGCTCAAACGATTAAGTATAAGGCAGAAGTAGGGTCTGATCCCTAACACACACAAAAGACTCCTTTGAACAGTGTCAAAAGAAAGCTATTTCACTGAAGTCAAACCCTTTTTCTCTCCCCACCCCTCTGCCAGCAGATACATCCCCCCAATATATTCCCCTGCCCCAAACTATTTCTCTCTCTCTGGATCACCAGTCATACACACACTCTCTTCCTGGCTCATCACCTGTAGACTGACTCTCTGTCTCTCTCACTCACACAACTAGTGGGCTGGGCACCAAGAAAGGTGTCCACAGGGTGCACTGGTGCCTATGGGCACCACATTGCCTACCCCTGGCCTAGGACTTCTGCTTAAGAAAAGGCTGTTGTCTTTCTTCTGTGCATCCTGAAACTTGCTGTTCTAGGACCATCAGCAGTTGAACTCAGGATCAAACTGCATGTTATATTAGGGACAGCAGAAATTAAGCTCCTTGTCACATTGTCACACATTTTGCTTTGCTTTATTATTTCAGGAAGGTGCGAAGTGCTGAACAGTAGGGGGGAAAACAAGATTCAGAAGCAGTAATCTGCATCCATAGTTTAAGTGGTTTAATTAGCCATAGTGTTGTGCAGGGTTTCAGCAGTTACACCAGTGTGAAGAAACACAGGATCATGAGGAAATGCCTGGGGAGCAGCTTCATCGTGTAGAGAAGTAGTTCCTTCCTACCATGACTGAATGGCTTCCTGTTGAAAGTGTCAGGCTTGTGGGCGATGTTTTATAACAAGCACTCTGGATGGAGAAAGCATAAAAGAATACAGATTAAGACAGAACAAAATTAGCAATGCAACTAGTTCCACACACAACACTTCTCACCCCAAACAATTAAAAATCCTAGTTTTGAACACATTGATGCATGTGGTTTGCATTTCCCTGCTGATATTTATAAATATAATTTGCCGTGACCAGAATTAAATGTTAAGGAAAATAAGTAGCTACCCCACAAAAATAACAGCCCATAACAGTCTCTTCCTTCTCGGCTCTCCCCAACACCTAGTCATGAAAAATCTGTGAAGCCATTGCAGTGTCATCTTCTCCATTAGCTGCTGCTTACAGGTGGGTGAGGAAACCTATAACACAATGGCATCATGTTTGACTAGATATTGCTCTGATTCCTGTATGTTTTCCTCTACAGACTAATAGCAGCTTAAGGTTATATTGGGGACATTACATGGAGGAGAGAAGTTAAGGGCACAAGCCTATGCATGTTTTGACAGAAAAAAGTCCTTCAAGTCCCAGCATGCCCCACCATGCATGGCTGGCTGGGACATGCTAGGAGGTGTAGGGCTTTTTCCATCTAAACATGCATAGGATTGGGCCCTTAATCTCCCATCACCACTTCCTCAATCATCAGCGTAGCTGTGGAAGGGGATGCTTTAAAAAAAAATGCAGGAAGTCCTGATCATGGATCTCTCATGTCATGTCTGGTTATTCATATTTTATATTGATGCCAAAATCCATATCACTGTATGGGAAACGGCTGTATTGGCCCTGTATGTGGGCAAAATCTCCTAAGTCAGAGGTCCCCAGCCTTTCTGGGTTGGTGGGCACATTTGGCATTTTGAAAGTGTTATGAGTGCTTTCACAAAATGCCTGCTATGCCTGTTCATACAATGGCTGCCACAGTGGGCACGGCTGGTCACAAAGCACTCATTTTTCAGAAGGCACATTGGTAAGACAAAAAGAAAAGTAACTTGCCCAAGACCTGGAGCTGACAGGGGCCGGGTTGGGGGGCTGAGCTCCAAAACACAAAACCCGTCTTTTGAACTCAAAGACGGTACTGGAGGGCAGCCCTTCACTGTGCAGTATGCCAGACCTTCCAGTTAAAAAACATAGATATTTAAAAAGCTTAAGAAATAAAATATAAATCTGGAAGGGCAGGGACCCTGGCAGGCTCCATACTGGAGACCCCAGCCCTAAGCATTCACCAGAGCCCTGCACTGGAGTGTGTGTGTGTGTGTGGGGGGGGGTCCTTCCCCTTAGCTCCAGTGCACAGGATCCTGTCAAGAATGCCACCTGGCCTTTCCTGGCCCTTCTCCTGTGCCTTTAGCAGCAACCCAATACAAACACAAGTTAAACTTTTCTTGGCATGGAGATGAAATGGAGGACAACATCTCATTTCTACATTTCAGGTTGATATTACAGGCACAGCAGTTCTTCCCCCAAAGGCTGAAACCAGCAACCTTAAGCAGCGCTCGCTTCAGGTATTTGAGGGCCCTTGGACAAGACACCCCCAGTGGGCCCCCACCCTCACTAAGTCTACCTTCTCCTCGCCTTTGTCAGCACCTGCTATTGCTCCTCATCCTCTTGCTCATCATTATTATCAACCTGCTCACTCACCAGGCAGGGAGCGAGTGGCTGCCTTTACATTAAAGAAAAAACCCACAGTTCTCCCTTTGTGCAGCCTTTCCGCATTTACAGTGGGCTCCCAGACAGCAACAAGCTGATCGCTGAGAGTGGAAGCTTTTAATTTTCAAGGTTCCATAGAACTCAATAAAACAGCACCATCTAGTGGCTGTTTTAATAGTACAACAATCCAACGTACTTTAATGCTTCATTATTTCTGGATCTATTTAACATGGAATAACCAGGAAATACCTCTGGATGTGCCCTGGAGGTTGACAATGTCATGAAATGGATCCGCAAACTTCTGTGAGTGAGCAATTTCAGTAGCAGAATAAAAGCTCTGTGTGAAGAAGCCCAGTGAGCAAGCAGGCAGTGGCATCTACTGCTCCATCTTCTCACCACCACCGTTGCCTGGGCCAGAGTGAGAGGTAGGTGAACAGGCAGTTTGTAATGGTGAAGAGGAGGAGTGACTCCAGTGAGCTCTTCAATGAGCCCCTGAGACGCTGTGGGCCCTCAGCAAGTGCCTGACCATGCCTAGCCTTGATGCCAGACCTGACCTCAAGTCATGAGCAAGAGAAGGGTCTATGAATGAGTAGAACTCTTTCTCCATCCTTCTGCTTGGCCCCTCAGTCACTGCAGAGCTGTGCATTGCCTGTCTCTCCCACTACAAGGCCCAGTGGAGGAGGAGCTTTATAAAGATGGAGGAGTCTGAGTTTTTCTCTTCAAGTTTCTCCATCTCCACAATTAGCTTCCCTTCCCCTTCAGCACTCTTGCAACTATATCCTCACATTGTGTCAGTATGTGCAAGTAATCATACAGATGGAGTATATTAAGCCCAGGCCAGCACTGAATTACAGGTGAGGATACTAACCGTCTGTTGGAATTGGTTGGAAACACCAGGGGACATTTAACACGTTTGAATCAAAGCAACATTGCCTGGCACTGCATTCAGTTTCAGTGATGCCTGGGTAGCCGCAGTTTTCTCTCGCTCTTCCTGGAACATTGCATTGTCCCGGAGCTATTTGAAACAAAGCAAAATATCAACAAGATGTTTTCCAGGAGGGAGAAGATCTCAAATGCTCTTTAAAGAAGCACCAAGCGACTTTATACATTTTAAATACAATAACTAGAGCTATTTAATCTTTATAATCCTAGCCACAATAACAGAGCACGGAAATAGTTCTAGTTCATTGCAAAAGCAATCCTGGCATTTTGGCCATTTGTTGCTTAAAGTGGCAACCTGGGGCAGGATCCCATAGGGGCCTTGCACAGGTAGACCGTGGCTGGCAGGGCTGGCCACATGCACAAGGCCCCGATTGGATACTGCCCTTTGAGGCTTGAGCACAAGCAGCCCTTCATCCCGAATCCAATTTTACAATGGCCTGTTAAGGGACAGCATACATCATACATGTATCCTTACATTATTATGGGGACAATGATAAGATCAAGACCCGATCCGAAGCCTGATATTCAAAGGAACTGAAATTACTAGACTTCAGTTTTCAGACACATGTTCAACCCCAACCTCATGTTTCTTTTTTGTAACATCACTTATACCTATCACAAGATGTAGGTATATTAGTTGATGTTCCTGAAAATACCATAATGTGACTTTTTAAAGGGAAGATCTGGTAGCTTCCACAAAATCCCAGCTTTCTATTTAGTTATTTTAAAGGACTTTATTTATATACATCATGATAGCATGGGATGCATATTTGTAATTTCTGCTAGAAGCTTGAACCATGGAGTACTGTTAATGGTTGAACTTCCATTAGAAGACAGGGCATCCATGCCATTCACCAGATGCAGTTTTCAGCACCGCTTCCGTCCTTTGCATGGCCCTCCTTTTGCCCCGTTCCTACAAACTTTCCCACATCCTAAATCAGCTTTCCCCAGCCTGGTGCCCTCCAGATATTTTGGATTGCAACTCCATAATCCTCAGCCAGCATGGCCATTGGAATGGAATTAGAGTCCAACATATCTGGAAGGCACCGAGTTGGGGAAAGCTATCCTAAATATTCCACACATTTCAACCTTTCTTCTCTTGTCCTATTTCAAAACCCTGAGAGCAAATATGGACATGCTATTTTATTTATTTAATTCATGTATTCTTTCCATTTCTATACCACCCAATAGGCAAAGCTCTCTGAGCAGTTCACAAATATTAAAACCTTAAAATACAACACGATACAACAGAATATACAGCCTTTAAGGGCGCAATCCTATGTCAGCTAGTCAGCAGCTAGACAGTCATAGGATTGGTCGGTTCCCGGGAACTGACCCCAGAACCCGCACTCCAACGTCAGTTCCCTGAGAACTGACCTCCATCCCTTCCCACACCACCTTGTAGGCAGTGCAGATCAGCCCTGCGCTTCACACTCGGAAGAGCAGCACAGAGTGGGGGAAATAGGGCAATCATGGGGCCGGGCCGGGGAGGTCAGAAATGCCAGTACAACACTTTGTGTCATCTGGCCGCCACTTCCTGCACTTCCTGAAATCAGCTGTCTAGCCATGAAAGCAGGGTGCAGCAAGCGAGGAGGAGATCCGCTCCTCACCACTCCTCCTGCCTTGCACTGGATAGGCAGTCGCCCCCAGGGTCGGAGGTGACCATCAATCCGCATAGGATTGCCCTCTAAAAGTTTGAAATAGAATAAAACCAGAGTAAAAACCAGAAGCAGTGAAAGATCTAAAAACACAACAACACACATTTAAAAACATACAGAAGAAAGACAAAGCCTGGGAAAATGAAAAGGTCTTCACCTGGTGCAGAAAAGACCACAGTGTAGGGTCCAAGTGAGCCTCTCTGGAGAGGGCATTCAACAACGGGGATGCCACCACCAAAAAGGCCCTCTTCTTAGTAGCCACCCACCTCACCCACTTTATTCTAGTAATAAAACAGAACAAATCTCCTAACGTCCACAGATTATTATGATCATCAAATTTTAGTGTTCTGATTTTAGGATGCGGGGTTTGGAGCTCAGAATTCAAAATCCTTAAACATAGTGAAGCTTTGTTTATTAGAAACACATCAAAATAAATGTCTAAATATCAGTCCAGTGGTGCCCCATCAAGACTTTCAAATCTAGCAAAGTATAGGAGAAAGAGCTTCCTCCTTTTCAGAACAGTTATTTTAGCAGCAATACTTACTGGGAGTAAGTCCCATTGAAGTCATTGGGACATACTTCCAAGTAGATCCGCATACACTGGCATTGTTAGTGTAGTTTTGTCTCATACTGGTTGATCTTTCACATAATACAAATCATAAAGAAAAATTGAAAATATGTGCACTTACGCAGCAAGGCATCGCTGAGCCCTACGATTATTAGGGAAATGGTCAAAACCCAAAACATTTTATTTTCCATTGCCGCTTCTGTGCTCAGCCTTAACGAATGGAAGATGGAGAATCTGTGAATGAAAGTCAACCAAGACAAACTTTTGTTTTATATATAGGTTGTGTTTGTTTGCTTGGTTTCATAGATTTGCGTAAGGTAGTCCTTTTTGGGCAGCTCATTACTTTTATTGCTTTTTGATTAAAATCAAATCAGTGACACATTTACCAGCATGCACTGACTGGTTTTCCTTGATAGTACTTTAAAAAAATGGCTGGTGCAGATATTAAACTTTGCTAAAGGCTTGTGCAACAAAAGAGTTACATTCTATTTACGCTAATGCTGGGTCCACACCTTAGTGTGCCATGGGAGTGAGCCTTGAGATCACACCCATCTTGTTGCATGTAGAATTTTCAGTGGTGAACCAGGGTAGGCAGAATATACAAGGAGTGTTGTTTACCCAAGTAAAGGCTGAATCTACACATAGCAGTTCTACCATTATCATACTGCAATGATAACTATTGTTGCACATGACACCAATGGGCACCAATAGTTATCACTGCAATATGATAACGGTATAACTGCTATGTGTAGATTCATCCTTTATGTTTAGGCAGAACTGGCCCTACTATTACACAGAGTGAGTCAGTCGCCTCAGGCGGCAGATACTGGGAGGCAGCCGTATGGTGTTGGAGGAGAGTGTCGCGTGCCATGCCGTCTGCCCTGAGCCCCCTAAGCTGGCCTACTGCCTTCAGGTACAGTGGAGGAAGTTGTCCAACTGACAGTGTTGAAGAAAGATTCCACTGCCAGTCTAGCAGGCTTTTGTGCATGGAATGAGAGAGGGCGCCATCTTGTTTTTCACTTCAGGCAGAAAAACATCTTGAGCCGGGCCTGTGTTTAGGCCACAGTGGCTGCTGAAGTTCTTACATGCGCTGGGGGGCTAACAAAAGCTTATTCCTGCGCTCCACATTTAAGTTGTGCATGCTGGAGCTCTCTGTGAACCAACCACCATCTTTGAAAAGTTGAGTTCTGATTCTACTTCAGTTATTTTTAATTAAAAACCGTCCCACCCCTTCCCTTCCCTTCCCTTCCCTTCTGAAGATACTTGAGGGAGAGAAGATTTTTTTCAAAATAAAAAAAAATACTTTTGCAGTTCTGAATATCCAGCAACTCTGACCTGCTTCCCTCTCCTGTTAAAGTGCACAGCTTGGCTCACATGTTACATTAACCTGCTTTGCTTTACAAAACTATTCCTTGGATCAGAAAAATCAGGAATTCACCTTTTGCACTTTGAAACACCTCTCCCTCAAAGGTGGGGAGGGATGTTTATTCTTAGCATGTTGCTGTGGGGGCATGGCACCATAACATGGCTCTTGCAGGAGATATGGCCAGTGACAAAAATGTAAATAGGAAAACAATAGTGGTGAATGGTGTTGTCCTCATGTCCTGCTGTTTAGTTTTAAGCTTCCTAAAGGCCACTGCCTGGCTACTGCTACAAACAGAGCGCTGGATTAGATGGAGACAGGTGAGGTGCCTAAGGCTGCAAATTGAGGACAAAGCAGAAGTGGGCTCTGAACCCCCAAACTCCAGTTCACTCCTCTGATCCCACATTTTTCTGCTGCAACAGAACACCCATCCCAATCCCTCTTCACATAGCCTTCTTTAGCTCAGATAATAGATTAGTGCAGCCCCAGAGCATAAAATGTTATTGTAGCTTGCAGCCTCATGTTTAGTGAATCTCCCGTTGGCGTTTGGGACACAATTTGGATGAGACAAAAGCAAAAGCAGCTCAGTAAATATTGGCTCTAGAAGTCAAGCATTAAATAAATGAGTTTACAAAGAATAGGAGTTGACTACCTTTTGGATTTAGGCTACCCATAAACCCAATGCAAGATCCTCTCTGAACATCCTTCACACACGGAGAGAGAGATTTAAAGCAATTCCTGCATCTCAAAAACAGTACAATACCTTTTCCCCAGGAGTGTTGGGGAGAAGTGATAGGAGGACTCATGTACCTCATGAAGAATTTAATTAAGCTGGAACTGGCAATGTGGTAGGACTGCGGGGAGGGGGGAGTGAGGGAAGGGGGAGAAAGAGTTAAGGCTGGAGGGCAAAAAGTGAGGGAAGTGGCCAGGGGATGAAAGAGGGAGAGAAAGAATGGGGAGAAAGCAAGAGTGAGGGAAAGGACTGAGGGGAGATTAGGAGCCAGGGAAGGGACTGAAGTAGATTAAGGGAAGGAACAGAACTGCCCTCCATTTTGGGATTTTGTTGGTTTTAAAAAATGATTTTATTTATTTATTTAAATTTCTTAATCTCCCATCTGGCCAGTCACCTGGCCATTCATGATGGCATTAAATCTTCTCTGTGTGTGTGTGTCTGTGATAGTCAATTTCAGCCAAAACGTTACTTAGAACTTTCTACAGGTACACATTCAGTTGGATCCAGACTTAGTCATGTAGACCATTGTTTCTATGGAAGTTAGTCATGACTAACTTGCCCCGTGGATTTCAGTGGATCTACTCTAAGCATGGCTGAATCTGGATCCAACCCATCATTTCTGGCTTTTCTTTCCTGGCCCTTTTTCGCTGTCAGTCAGCTCATGTGAATTGTAGAAAGAAGGCACATATCAAAGGCCTGGAATAAATCCTTGCAAACCTTAGAGCAGCCTTACCCAACTTGACGCTCTCCAGATGTGGTAGACTACAACTCTGGGGATTATGGGAATTGTCATCCAACACATCTGGAGAGCACCAGGTTGGGAAAGGCTGCCATAGAGCTTTGCCTTAAGTGGGCTATAGATTGATCTAAATCATATATTATGATAAACCAGAAAGCCACCTTGAGCAGCTCTGCCATTTTGGGGTGAGTTTACAGTTACTCTGTGGTGACAATGTAAGGGATATACACACTTTCAGCATATGCCTAGAAATATTGGCTGCCTCTCAATATATCTGTAAAAGTATATGTCCATGTTTAAATAACAGCTAAGATTACACTTGTATTTAAAAAAGGCCATGTTGCCCTTCACATTGGACTCCGGTGTTCATTCTGTCTACATGGGTATGCCTCTGAAAAATGTTTGGAAACTACAGCTGATGCAGAATGCTGCAGTCAGATTTCTTCTGGGTGGCTAGCTTCTGCAAGTGGTAGCCCCTTGTCTTGTTCTCCCCGTTCCTGCATAAAGCCAAGGGACGAATCACAGATCTGCAGTGTTTCGTAAAGCCAGTCCAAAGTCAAAATTATCTACGTACAATAGGTTTGGCACCTGGAGCCTTCCCTAAAGTTAAACAGAATATTTGCTTTGCATTCAGTGACTGAAATCTCTTAGATTCAATTATGGAAAAGAGAGATATTAGTTACTTTCTGTTTGCTCAGTGTTCATAGGAAAACGCAGAAAGATATACCCGCAGAAGGTAGAACTGACAATTCTGGTTCAAGGGGAAAAACCTATCTATCAGCACCAGATGGCATTGCCCTTTTTAAAGGGTTTCTGGAGAGGCACGCAGAACCTGCCAGCCGCATTACCCTATGTGCTCACTTTTAGCTTCCTGTTAATTGTCTAAGTGCCAAAGAGTCTTGTCTTCATTTTTGTGTTAGTAAGTGATGGGTTGTGTTTCTTTTGACTCCAGGGTCAAAGCAGGGCTAGCCAATGGGAAACACATTGAAATAGAGATATTTCATCCACAAATATTTATTTATAATATCCAGAATATCACTACGACATTGCTTATCTGTGGGGTTCCCTCTGAAGACTATTTGGAAAGCGTAGTTAGTGCAGAATGCAGCCACCAAATAAGTAACACTGCATCAGCATAGGCTATCAATCATGCACTTTTTCATAAAAGCATCAAATTTATACCAATTGTGGACTAATACTTAATGGTCATTTTCAGATACTGGGCCATGTGATATTAGGCATGTGTGTACATATACAGCTGCTTGAAATAACATTTCTATTTGAGCATGGTATAACACAAAGTGACTGATACATGAAATAAGGTGTCACGATCACAGCACATTTGATTTTTTAAAACAATTTTATTACAGAAGCTGAGGTGGAAGGATATGCCAGCGATGCAGAGGCAGCAGTTCGTATAAACTGTAGCCCCCTGACTTCTCCCAGACAGGCCAAGTGTCTGCTGTAGGCCTTACATATTCCCAGCTGTGACTGCATAGATCAACCAGGCCTTAGCTTAAAATAGGACACACACACATACACACCCCGCTATTTGTGAGCAACACTAAAGTGTGAAATGGTTATCAAGCCCCATTGTTTGTACCAGTAGCCTTTAAAACAGCTGCAACACATTACGCTTGTGAAATCTAGCTCTTTCTAACTTAGGCATATGCAGGTCTCCTATTTCTAAATGCTTCCTGTGGCTGTAATGCAATCATGTGGCAACGCAGGTGCTTTACATTGTGGTTTCAGCAGACAGTTTTTCAGTTGTCACATAATCAATCACTTTAATAATAAAATAGGACTGTACGCCATCGCCCTGATCCTGAAATTTCTAATGGGTGCAAGCACTTTGAGGCATTGACTCCAAGGTTTCTGAGGGCCCATGGGAAAGACACCTTCAGTGGGCCCCTGCCCTCAGTGAGCCTACCTTCTCAAAGCTGCTCTTCCTTCTCCCCACCTCCATTGCCTGGGGACAGAGCAAGAATGACAAAGAGGAGAGGCAAATCCAGGAGCTCTTGCCTGTGGGCCCCAGCTGGGGTGTGGGCCCTCGGCAGGTGCCCAACCATGCCTACCCTTGAGGACGGCCCTGCACACACACACACAGCTCCTGTACCCACAAGAGTTCTCTCTTCCCTTTCAGTGGAGGATGCAGCAGGTCTTCACCCTCATTGATAGCTGATGTGCAGATCAGATGCCTCCATTTGCCCATTTTGCTTCAGCTCACTCACAAAACTGCGGCCACCTCCACTGCTTTCCCCAACCTGAAACAGCTTATCTTGGAGCGAGGGGAAGAGGATGGCAGCACCAACTGGAATTCCAGAGGCCCTGGTAGACTGTGTTTTTGCACCAATGATTGGGCTGGGACTACCAGCCCCATCATCCCTGGCATGAAAATCATGCTATTTCCTCTGTAGGGATTTCTTCCCAGCAGAAATGAGGCAAATAGCATCAGTTTTGTGGCACAGATCTGCCCTTTGTCAGGGCTTCCCGAGTGCTGCTTGTCTCCTTCCCCCACCCCAAGATAAGTAACTGGGCTCTTGGAGAAGGAGAATGAAGAGGCAGCGGTGGTGGCAGGCAGTTGTGGGATTGAGGAGGGCAGTTGTAGGGTGGCCAGGAGTCCTACTTTACAGAGGACAGTCGTCTGTTTTGGAGAGCTGACAGAGCACAGTCCTCTGCTTGAAGGTGTCCTCAGTTTGATGGGCTGTCCAGTCCAATTCTGATTTAAAGAGCATTTCTACACAAGGCTTTTATTGCACACTCATGATTTGTCAGTCATGGAAATTTGTGGGTCCTTTACACTGTCAACGTCCAAGGCGTCTCCAGCAGCTTTTGACCTTTATCCCGCTTTTTAAAAGATCAGAGATAATGCAGTATTTAAATGTAAATCCACTTTAATGATTGTGTGAAATTGTGCAGTTTCCCCTATAACCACAGCACCATAAGGTAAATATATAGTGGCTACTCCATCATGGAAGATAATCTGGGCTAGTCTCCCCCCCTCCCCCGCCCCTCCTCTGCCTAAGCTACTTTGCAGGGTTGTTCTATAATGGAAGGAGTCATGTATGCTGCTCTGCGCTCTTTGGAAGAATGGAAGGATAAGCGGCAGGATAAACATGTAATATGGAGTTGATGGAGTTACATATTCTGGGTGATCCTCTCTGACTGGGTAAATTGGGGTGCCCTCTCTGCTACCTCAGTGGAATCAGCAGGATGAGGAAAAAAACAAAAAGCATACCACAAACTGACAAAGCATCCCCCCTCTCAGCATTTTCTCCCTCCCACTCCCCCAATTCCAAGACCAAGCAGAAAGAGGCAGCAAATTTTGAGCGGGTGGCAAAGAGGCTGCAGAGAACTTGCCAAGAAAGATAGCTGTGAAAAAAACCAGCCTGTGTCAGCCAGTATAAGGAGACAATCTTAATCCCGCAAAGAATCTGGAAGCAGAAGCCCCAGTCAATTGCAGGATAAAAAGCCTGTTGTGGTGAAGCCCAAAGTCAAAGAGCCATAAGGACCAGGGAGATGCCTGACGTCACCCAGTCAATCCTCTCTGCTATGGTGAGATGTCTTGCATTTCTATTTAAATAACAGTTATTATTTCTTAATTTGCACTAGAGGTGTATGAAACCCCACTTACCTGGCTCTGCTGGGTTCCGTGGGACGGGGGAGGCGATCCGGTCCTCCCCCAGGAATCCTCAACTGGGGGGGAGGCGATCTGGTCCTCCCCCCCCCCCGGAATCCTGCCTGGCCGGCTCCGCTCCGCGGCCAGTCCGCAGAGCCGCCGGCCGGGCCGATCTGCAGCAGGGCCCCCATCCACTGCTGGGCTACTGCGGACGCAAATGGCGTCCTGCATAGGGGACGCCATTTGCGTCTCTATGCTATACGCTATGTATATATTTACATTGCCTATCACGGTTGAAGCAGGGACGCAAATGGCATCCCCTACACCATTTGCATCCCTGCTGTAGCCATGATAGGTTACATATATATTTACATAGCCTATCACAGCAAAAGCGGGGACACAAATGGTGGCCGCTACGCCATTTGCGTCCCTGCCTTTTGCCATGATAGGCTACGTAGATACTTACGTAGCCTATCACAGCTTGGCAGGGACGCAAATGGCGGCTGGCGTAGTGGCCGCCATTTGCGGCCGCAACCCAGCAGCAGCCGGAAGACGACCCGGAGCCGCCACTGGCAGGCTCCGTCCCAGGGGGATTCCACAGAGTGGCGGGGGGGGGGATTGCCCCGTTCCACCATGGACTCCAGGGGGCCGGATTCTAAAGAATCTGGCCTCACTGAAGTCTGTGGTGGAATTCTCCAACATCCCTAATTTGCACCCAAACATACATATTTACATATGCAAATATTATGCAAATTGATGTCCTCTTTTGTCCTTATTTTTGGTGATGCATTTGCATTTCCTCTTTTTTGACAATGTGTATGTGGGTATCCTATTCACCCGACTCACAGCAGGTGGCAACATAGACCATTGCCCTTGTGGGTGCTTGAACAGTGGTGCTAATTTTTCCAGACTCCCCTGTTCAAATACTCACAGCACCCCTACTTCTCAACAGTTTGCCAAGTGGAGCCTACTGTGTGTTTCCAAATTCCAATATGAGTAGATGTTACTTGCCAGGAATGGTCAGTATCTAGTTCTCTAAAAAGTTCTTCTCTATTATTGTTCCACCATCAGTGGCACAGTGGAGCCAGGGCTCCTAGAGATGCAGGCAGGGACACTGACATCATTTACCACTTCCCTCAGAATTCCCTCTTCCCTCTGAACTCCTGATTCCCTCTGCAATCCTCACAGTAGCTGGTGGTGCAGGTGGGGATGAATTTTCCCCTGCAACAATATATTGTTCCCTGTTGTGATGCCAGGTATTTTGGGGTGGCCTGGCCTTCAGTGGGCAATTCCGATCCATTAGCTTTACAAAAGACCTGCTCCTAGCAAAGGAAAATTCCTAAAACAGGTTCCTTGGTTCAACACAGGGACTCTCCTTGGGGTGTGTAGCTATGGGGAGTATCGTCATGAGCACCTGCACTTCAAAATTTACCACCCCACCACTGTTCACCATTCCAATATCTCTTGGGTGCTGCTCCAGTTACAACCCTCCTCCAGGAGCGCCACTGCAATCCTGCTAGAAGGAAAAATGTAAACCGAACAATCCTGGGTATTGGCATTTTAAAATTAAACAGGATGGTGTGGATGGTGTGATTTAGCCATGCCGGTCTACTAATTTAGAATGACCCCTAAAAGCAGCTTCTCCCACCCAAGTATTAATTTTCTAGGATTAATGCTGCAGAAGTGAAATTGGAAGGGGGAAAAAATAACAGTAACATAAAAAAGAAGTGGTCACATGTTTGCAATTTTTTTTTATGAAGAAGAGGACAGATCCCTGCCCTGAATAACTTACAATCTAAAATTTGACATGGGGGTGGTGGGATAGGGGTGGGACTAGGGATGGACAAATCTGTCACTTTCAGTTTCTCCCCAGGTATCATTTTTCTAATCTGAACATTGTTTTGTACCATTTACACATCAGCTTTTGAATTTTAAAAAAAGTCAGAATGAAAATCCTTATGCATTTATGTGCACATTTCTCCTAGCATATACATTTTTGCCAACTATTTTGCCTAGCATGATGCATTTTTTGCACACTGTCTTCACTAACATACACACTTCTGTGCACACTTTCCTCTATAATCCACATTTTTGTATGCAGTTTTCAAATTGGTGGACTACATTGCAAAATTCAGAGAACTGCAAATGCTGAAGAATAAGTGTTTCAGTTTGAGTATTGGTTCTGAAGTATGAAATGTCTCCCCTATCCCTAGAAATAACACTGGAAGGCGGGGAGGGGGGGGGGAATGGGAAATGGAAACAGAATACAATTGTTTCAAATGAGTTACGCTGGATATCATTTAAAAATAATAATTCCGCAGTTGTGGAATTGTGCTCCTAAGTAACTGCAGAATTGTTTAAATGAACAACTGTTAGACTCACTTATGTTTTTGCTTGCTGACCATAGGACAATATCCTTTTATTTTAATTTCTTGTGACATTCTAGAAATGCACCTCTGGGAGTCCTGAAGAACCATGGATTCCAATACTTATGGGTCCTCCACAGTAGTAAACATTTCCATTGAAGTAGAGCCCCAAATATCTGGAGAGGAATCAGCACACAGGTACGTTCCATAAGCATCTCTACTAAAAAGAACAATGGAGTTGCTCTGTAGGGTTAAAAATCTGTGTGGCCTGAGATCTGATAACGGTAAAATGCCATTATTACCTAATGTGTCGTGTGGGGGAGAATCACCCCACCAATTCACCCCTTGCTGTCAAAAAACGAGAAATGAGCTAACTTCTTATAAGAAACAGGGGAGACAATGAAACACCAGGTGTTTTGCAATCTAACCACACGCAACCATTTGGCAACAATGCATACGTTAGGACACCACTGTCTTTCATCTCATAAGCTGCTGTTGTAAGGCTTCTCCTTTTACATTAGTTAAAATGTGTAAGTTATCTTTTTAGAATTTTTTGTGTTTCAGATCTTGATGTCTTATAGGCTGCCTTGAAGCCTGAGGATAGACCAAAGTCCTAATGAATTAAATTCCCTAAATATTTTCTGTGCTGCATGGACAACATTGATTCTGTCTTGTAAACTCTGTGAATCTGGAACACCGTGTTTTGAATGATTTTAGGGTTGCATGAAATGCCCAGTTACAGTGCTGGCTCAAGGATTTTGGAAGCCCTCAGGCACGGCACCAGACATAACCTGGAGGAGGCTAATAATTCTCTAAAACTGCATCCAATATTCTTGGATAGTCTGTGCAAAGTGGAAATGGTAGCCCTCAGGGCAGTGGGCCCTGTGGTGTTCTTGGGGCCCTGGCAAATGCCCAACCATGCCACCTTCTGGAGCTGGCCCTGCCCCATTGGTAAAGAGGTTGTACAATCATGACAGAGTGGCCAGATGCAAAGGAGGACAGGACTGCTGTATTATTTATTTATTTATTTATTTAGCCATCCAAGATTATAAATCAAGCACCATCAAACTTTGTAGTTCTTTATTTACAGTGAGTTTAATATCTAGTAGGCACCAAATGTAATCTTAGAAATCTCAGGTAAACTGTGCAAAACGGCAAAACTGTTTATTCACAGATTTTGTTATGGTGGATCTTTCTCCTCCTCTTCTTTTTTAAAAAGCCTTTTCAAGGACAATCAAGTGGCTTATTAATTTCCAACCACTTAGTTTTAGAAAGAACCAACCTGCTAAAAGATATGTGGAGAGGAAAGCAGCATGAGCCTTGTGTTTAAATTGAGGAAGGAGGGAAATAAAAATGCAGTTGTGAACTTTGAGGCAGGAAATATGACAAAAATTGGTCAGAGAGAGCACAGCTGACAATGTGATTTGGGTGTGTGTTCTCTGCTCTCACTAGCAAGGACCACCAAGGTCAAATGCACCAAGGCCAAATGACCAAACCAGACATGTTCAGCACCCAACCAGCTTCCAACAACTTTTCTACCAGAATCAGCCCCATCAGTTGGGAGCAATGGGGTGCCCCCTCCCTTGCTCTGTGTTTGTATCTTTTCTCTCTTGCTGCAGGAACCCAGAATGCCAGTAAACATGGTCTTCATGTCTTCTGCTTCTCTAGCCAGATAGGTGGGATCTTCCTATTCTCCCTCTCAATGCACCAGGAATGGGTGGGGGAAGAGAGAAGGATCATTGGCATGTTTGTACCCAAAGACTGGGTGAAGCCATCAAGAGAAACGAAATGCGCTTCATTATGACATAAGGAGCATTCTCTTTAAGGGATGTGAGCAAAAATAGTTGCAGCAGCTCCTCCATTAACAAGTGCAAAAATCTGTGCCGGATGAAAGTTGATGTAAATATTTTGAAGAGTTCGTGGTAAAGATGCTAACCTCCTCTCTTCCATTCTTCTCTCTACAAATAAAATCAAGCATGTACCTTTTGAGACATCAATGATATTGCTTCTTAGGAAGAAACAAAGTGATGAGCTGTGAATATGACTTCAAAGTCCAGTGACACATGTTGACTAACACCCATCTGCGCACTATGAACCACATGCTCATTTGGGGTATGTTAGCTTTTCAAATTTAGTATTTAGGATGGGTTTGAGGGAGACATACAACATCCACTATGAAAATGCCTCAGGAACATCTGGCTAGAAGCTGGGGCTGAGATAATGTGGAGGAAGGTACCACTGGTGTGAAGTGGCACCTCCACATAGTTCACCTAGTTGTGACCCTAATTCCCACAATGGTAGCAGCACTTTTCTGACTGACCACCTTCCTGGGAACTCCAGGTTCTGTGCTGGCAGCAGTGACGGTTGCCTGAGAAACAGCTGTGAGTATCACAGGAAGCTGTATGCTCATGTAAAAAAAAAAAAAAGTAAAGGTGTCCTCAGCCAGTCGTGTCCGACCCTAGGGTGTGGTGCTCATCTCTATTTCTAAGCCGAAGAGCCAGCGCTGTCCGAAGACGCTTCCATGATTATGTGGCCGGCATGACTGAACACTGAGGTGCACGGAACGCTGTTACCTTTCCCGCCTAAGCGGTACCTATTTATCTCCTTGCAATTTCTTGCTTTCCAACTGCTAGGTTGGCAGGAGCTGGGACTGAAGACGGGAGCTCACTCCGTCACGCGGCACTTGGGTCTCGAACTGCTGTCCTGCTGACCTTCCGGTCTGCAATTCAGCGTCTTAACCACTAAGTCACCGCGGCCCCAGTATGCTCATGTACAGACAGACAATGCAGAGGTTACCAGTTCACTCCAATAGTGCCTCCACATGGGCCCCTTAGCCACCAAAGTACTCACGTGATGGCCATTGCATTCTGAACCTCTCTCAAGATCTTAATGACAATTGGGGGCAGGGGGGGACAGTTCAATTATTATTCACTTATAGCAGGGGTGCACAACCTTTCTGCCTCCAAGAGCTGCATCTGGTATTGGCAGGAAGTATATATGTGTGTGCCTGCACGCACACACATGCACACATACACAGTGTACACACATATACCATCACAAGGGAATGCTTTAAACCTTGCCCCCATCCCAGCAATCCTGCACAAGAACGCTGGGGTGCTGGGAAAGCTGCTTCAGCTCCCCCTACAGACATTGCTGCTTCCATTCTGACATTAGCAACGCAGGAGCAGCTATATTGGCTGCTTCAGGGTTTCTGAGGGCAGGGAGAGAAAGTAGCCTCCTCCCCTCCCAGAAACCCCGATAGCCATGGGGGCTACACAGCCTTGACTTATAAGCAAGCATGCAGGAATTGTGCAGCTAGCAGAAACTCACAGAGGCAAGACAGGCAATGGCATTGTAAGGGAGGGCAAAAGATAGCTATTAGGTAGGAACTGTGGATGGACTTGAGCACACTCCAGGAGAGAGCGCAGGACAGGAAGGCCTGGCGTGCTATGGTCCATGGGGTCACAAAGAGTCGGACACGACTGAACGACTGAACAACAACAAGGAACTGTGGGGAGTGGGCAAATGTTTCTTATGCATCAAAGTTCTTCCTAATCATTTTCAGATGGTGCCTGGCAGAAGTGAATAATGCACAGTGCCCACACTCGCAAGATCTTCATATGGTTTTATTTCTTCACCCTGAAGTAATATTCCTTTTCAACTGAAAATATTGAATTGAAAATATGCAGCGCTCCCTTCACTGCACGCCATGTAAAGTGGCTAGGGGTCTGGCCCTGCCAGGTAGGCCCCAGGCATTTCGGAGCGGTCAGGCTTTGCTTTCCCTAGGTATGTGACGTGGCACCACTGAAGGAGCCCAGTGTGAGGCCTGCTGCTATCTTGTAAACGGCACTCACACTCCAGAAATCATTGCCCCTAATCAGCTGTGTAAAAACAAGGAGGAAATGCTTAAACACAGCCATGCAAATCTCATCCCGTTTTTTTACTACGGGCAAACAGAATAATGTTAGGGTGTGGCTCAGCTATCACTCTTGTCAGGTTTCAGTTCAGTTCAGCTGGCACTCAGTGTTGTGGCATAAATATTTGCACAAGCGAAGAGGATCTAAAGAGCCTCTGGTTGAGGGTGAAAGAGGAGAGTGCAAAAGCTGGTTTGAAACTCAACATTAAAAAAATGAAGATCATGGCATCTGGCCCCATCACTTCCTGGCATATAGAAGGGGAAGAAATGGAAGCAGTGACAGATTTTACTTTCTTGGGCTCCAAGATCACCGCAGACGGTGACTGTAGCCATGAAATTAAAAGACGCTTGCTCCTGGGGAGGAAAGCTATGGCAAACCTAGACAGCGTAGTAAGAAGCAGAGACATCACCTTGCCGACAAAGGTCCGTCTAATCAAAGCTATGGTTTTCCCAGTAGTAACGTACGGCTGTGAGAGCTGGACTATAAGGAAGGCTGAGCGCCGAAGAATCGATGCTTTCGAACTGTGGTGCTGGAGAAGACTCTTACGAGTCCCCTGGACTGCAAGGAGATCAAATCAGTCCATCCTAAAGGAAATCAACCCTGACTGCTCATTGGAAGGACACATACTGAAGCTGAAGTTCAAATATTTTGGCCACCTAATGCGAAGAGAAAACTCACTGGAAAAGACCCTGATGCTGGGAAAGACTGAAGGCAAAAGGAGAAGGGGACGGCAGAGGATGAGATGGCTAGATAGCATCACCGATGCAATGAATATGAACTTGAGCACATTCCGGGAGAGAGCGGAGGACAGGAAGGCCTAGTGTGCTATGGTCCATGGGGTCACGAAGAGTCGGACATGACTGAACGACTGAACAACAACAACAACAACATGCTTAAGCCCCTCCTCCTCCTCTTGGAACTGAGGGCACAGGATTGTCCCTCCCCCCTTAATAAACACTGAATTTCAAACGTTGCTCCTAGGGACAGCTTAATGCAGTACAAGATGTGAACAGAGAAAACAAACAAACAAACCCTTTCACTCCATTCATATGTATGGAACATGGAAAGGAGTTGAAACTGGGGAAACCACTGAGGAGGAGGAAACTGAACTGTCTCCAACCCCCACCCCACCCCCATCCCATTGTATACAAGGTTAGGCCAGGGAGAAGAAACTATCAGAAAATAAACCTCCATTTGTTCATGTATCCAATCCAGAAATGAGGAGATGCGACTGTAGACCCCTGGTTTATTTTCTTCCGCACAGCCCACTCCAAAGCTGGTTGTTCCCACCAGCTTCCAGGAATTCAGATCTTCGCATACCAGTGGTCCCCCGCTATCTCCCTGAAAGAGACATGAGAACAACACTTTTGTCTGTGTCTCAGAAGAACACAGTAGGAAGCGTTGCTCAGAATATTTGAGCTCGCACAAATTTAACACACAGTGGTTTGGAAAGCTGTTGACTGAACAACGGGGAAAACTGGCGACATCTTCAGTGCAACATGCTTCGTGTGTAATGATTTGTTCAGCAAGTGTAAGCATTTATTTTAGTTGCTTAGGGTGCAATCCTATGCAGGTCTAGACAAGAAAAAGTCCTACAACTAGATTGTACCCTTAGCTTACTTAGCAAACATAAATGAACAATAGTCCCCAGAGGTAGGAAGGAACCTACCTTTCACAATTTAGCCTTCCCCAACCTGGTGCCCCCCAGATATTTTGGACTTCATCTCCCATCAGCCCCATTCAGCATGGCCAGTGATCAGGAATGCTGGGAGCTGTAGTCCAAAGCATCAGGAGGGCACCATGTTGGAGAAGGCTGGTCTATGCAGACGGGCCACAGCTTTCCGGGGTCTCAGATAAAAGCCTTCCCCACCACCTGCTACCTGTTCCTTTTCACTGGAACCTAGGGATCGAACCTAGGACCTTCTGCATGCAAAGCATGAGCTCCACCACTGAGCTGTGGCCCCCTCCCATATTGGTGATTCCTTTGACACCTTCCTGACCTTTTCCACAGCCAGCCGTTCTTTATAAGAGTTGTGAAATCCCTTTCTTCATAATATCATTTCCCCTGTAGCATTTACATTTGCATGCATATGCTTATTTTTACCACATGTTCATGTGGCTAGAACACACTGGCTTTTTCCATAAGCTGCTGCCACAGCCTGAGATGGTAATGAGAATACAACATCAGTCATAATGTATGTGATACAGATACAAGGCAGTATCCAGTACTGTTGCTGCACTCCCACTGTTTCTGTTGTGCCAGTGGGAACCGCTCCTAGCACAACAGGAAGCTAGGGCTTCCTAAAAGAACCCCAGAAACAAGCAGAGATGCTTGTTCCTAGAACAGAGCAGAACAGAACAGAACAGGTCAGTGGAGTTCCCTTTTGCAATTGCCACTGACTGGACGCATTCTGGAAATGAGTGTTTCTGCTTGTTTCCATTTGCTTCAGGATGCGCTAACTTCCCACTGTGATAACACTGCATCCTGCTAGCATGTGGGCAGCACTGGACACTGCCCAATGTACAAATTTTCTGGAAAATACCATGTACCTGGGTTCTCGTAATATACTGTTAATCGACAATGTATTTTAGACAATTACTGTTAAAAAATGCCCCTACCTGACAGGAGTCTACGCCTCCCTTTAAATACCCTGCACAGAGCATTGATGAAGCTACGATTCCTCCATAGACCTCTCTGTGGTTGCACACTTTGTTAGAAATCAAAGTGACACCAGCATAATTCATGACCTCTGAAGTATCCCCTGTTTTCAAAAAAGAAGTTATATTCTCCACTTCAGTGGTTAAAAAAAAGGTATGGCTTCTTAAAAATCTATTAGGTATAAAAACGGCTATGTCTTTAAGGAGCGTTCCCATATTTTCATGTATGTTTATTAATGCCACCCAACCAATGATGGATTTAAATCACTTTTAGAGGTAATTGAATCATTTGTTCCATACTATCCTATGCATTTTTAGACAGAAAAAAGTCCTACAATTCCCAGCATTCCCCAGGCAGCATGACTGCCTAGAGGGATGCTGGGAACTGTAGAACTTTTTTCTGTCTAAACATGCATAGGATTGCACCTTAAGAAGGAATCCCGAAATCCAACCAGATTTTCTTTAAGAATATTTACAGTTTACTGGGTAGAAGTGTTTGCAATGCTTTAGGTCTCACTGAAATCAATGGGGCCAATTAAATCTTTGACTCCCAAGTAGAAGCTTGGGATTCCACCTTCCCCTGGATTTGATGCATGTAAAGGGATGGCTCTGTACATAATCCCATAATTAGAATCTATCCACAATTCTATTCTGATCAGTCTCAAATCTTTCTGTTTATAGGAAAATATTTACTGAGTCTTGGGTTAATTTTTCACACATGGCATATTTGCAGTTAGCAAAAAAAGACAATGTTAGTTTCAAATGTTAAAATACCTCCTTCTTCTGTAGCTCCCCATCCTGATATCCAACACATTTTCCCTTCCGGAAAACCTTCTCCAAAATTAGGAAGACAAATTGGCTCTATAAGACCTGTATAAAGAGAAATACCTGTTCCAAACTAGCAGGGTTTCATCATTCATAGCTAAGAGGGCAACATTTAGTATTTTATTTCTTTGTTACACATATACATTACTTTTCCTTCAAAGAGCTCAGAGAAGCTTAAATATGGTTCCCAGGTGGCCTGCCATATAAGTTCAGGCTAACTTGACTTCAGCAGTAGAACTCCATCATGTGTCATGATTCACTTCATCTGTATTGCAATGTATTGTGACAGTGAAACCTCTGGCACTGATTGCCTGAGCCAGTGTCATGGCTCAAAATATTCAGTTTGCTCTGGGAACAGTCTAGCTTCTTTTCAGTCTAGCTTCTATGAGGGAAAGGAAAGTTGTCAGTTTCTCTTAGGTTAGAATATCACACAAGGGCAAGCTGGGAACTGGGAAGAGGTACCTGGAGTTAGGGAAGCTGAAGGAGAAGAGGAAAGGAGACTGAAGGAAGGATGCAGGGTAGGCAATGGACTGAGGCAGAGAAATTTGAAAGGGGGGTAACTGGAGAATGATGTTTGAGGACAAAGGCATAGAACAGAGAACTCAGGCCAAAATACGGAGGGGTTACTAACAGAGGGGTCTCTGAAGAATCTTCACAACACTTAAAATCAGGGACTTTGTTTTATAGGTGAAGGCAGAGAGGAGGGCTAGAGAGGTTGGACAAGCAATAGGCTGGCCAAAGAAATGGGACAAAATAGTCAGTGGTCTGAAAAGCAAGGACCCAAGAAAACAATGGGTGGTGGTGATGTGGGGTTGAAGAAAAGAGGAGCCGCAGAGAACAGAAAACACTATTAACAGGAAGGCAGGCAAGGAAGACTTGGAGGACTGGAGACCATGGGCCAGGGAACCAAAGGGGTATGGAGTTGCCAGCTGAAAGCTCTAGTGTATACCCCAACGGAGATTGCTTTAAGAACTGCACAGAAGGGGAACTGTGTCATCTGTAGCTTCTACTGCTATCACAGCATTGTGGCCAAGGCACCCTAAAGAGGCAATGAGGAGTGGGGCAGGGGGAGTTTCATGTTTTGATGTGAACTAACCATCCAGTTATTAAGCTATAAACTTCTAGTGGTCCCATAGTATATAGGGTGGTATCTGATACTGCCACTCTGCTTATGCTATTGATATATCGCTACGTATTGCTAGGGTAAGCGATGTCTAGTGGTACACCAATAGTGTAAGCGAATCTATACTGCCCTAGGAAAAGAACTGAGTATCAAAACTTAAAGCTTACATGTTGGCATTGAAGTTTGCATTTCTCTCTGAGTTAAGTTATTCCCTTTACCTCTAAATGGCACTCCAAAATACGTGGTGGGATCTAGAAAAGCACAAGCAGACTCCCCACATAAGGGGGCCTTTCCTGTCTCCTCCTTTCCATGGATGCTCCTTGTATTCCCTAAAAAGCTTCTCCTGAGGGTTGGGGGATCCTCCAGAACAGCTTAGAGTGTCATTCAGTGGATGCAGCGGGAGGAGGGAATCAGAAACTGGAGACCCTCCTCCCTTGCACAAGAATAAGTGCCTTCTGCTTATGCAAATGGCTCTCTTGATCCTGCCCATGATAATGAAATAATGGACAGTTTGACTCCCCCACACCCTTCAAGGGTTAGCACCCAACATCCGCTAACTGAGGAGGTCACCTCACTCTGCCTGCCTAATGGTAGAGTTGAACCTACCATATAAAGTCAAGCCAAAACCTAGTGCAACATACGATGACTTTTTATACAATGCATATTATATGTATGCATTTGCTGCCACAGGATGCAATGATGACCACTAGCTTAGATGGCTTTAGAAGGGGATTAGACAAATTCAAGAAAGATAGGTCTGTCAGTGGCTCTTAATCATGATGGCTATATAGAGCCTCCAGGATCAATTACATTATAGGTCTGAATACCAGTTGCTGGCAAACAAAAGTGGAAGAGCAACATTGCCTTTGCATCCTACTCCTGGGCTTCCCATAGGCAGCTGCTTGGCCACTGTGGGAAGCAGAATGCTGGACTACATGGACCTTTGGACTGAGCCAGCTGGACTCTTCTTTCCTTTTCCTTACAAATAGAATTATGGGCAAACATTTGAGTACTCCTCCATGGATCAAATACAATTGCTTTGAAGACTAGGTGGGGTTCATGAGCTATCAGTTGGTCATTCTTCATTTAGGGAATCGGATACATTCTTATGCACACCCAACCCCCATGGCCCACATGCAGAGTCTTTAGCCTGTGATGGTCCCATATCCATTCATATGGACCAGGGGTGCTGAACCTGTGTTCCATATCTGGCCACCTGGGGTTCCAAACTGGCCCTCCAGGGTTCCGCAGATGGCAATGCGCCCTTCCCCAGGACCCAGCATCTCTCCCTGAAAGTTGGTCATTTGCTGGTTTCTCAGCTTTTGTAAGTTTTTTTCTCCCAGTCTAAAAGGCTGAAATGCCTCTTCTGAGGCTTTAGGGAGCATTCCTGTGGGGTTAGGCGGCTGCCTCCAAACTCGGAGGTGACCACCTATCCAATAGGGCGGAGCACAGAAGGGATCTTCTCCACACTCCAGCCATCCTGCATTCATGGCTAGATGGCCGATTTCGGCCATCTAGCCATGGGACTTCAGAGCAGGGGAGGCCAGACGACACAAAGAAAGCATTGTACCGGCACTTCCACACTCCCTGCGACTCTCCGCACCCAGGAACACCCCCTTTTGCTCTGCTCTGCACTGCTCTTCTGAATGCGGAGCCTGAGGACGATCCGCACCACCTACAAGGTGGTGGGGGAGGGGTGGGGAGGTGGTGTTCTGGGAACCGACCTCGGAGTGCAGGCTCTGAGGTTGGTTCCTGGAAACCAAACAGTCCTATGACTGTCTAGCCGCTGTCTAGTGGCCATAGGATTGCACCCTCAAGCTGACATTTTTAGTATTTGCTGACATTTTTAGTATTTTGGCCCACTCTCTTTGCCTTCAGCCCCATTCGCCATTGGAATGAGGGCCCAGAGATGAGAGTGTCTTCAAAATGGAATTCAGCCCTCTGAAGGTCTTTCAGCCAACACCCCTGATATGGATGATAGGGTGACTTCAGGATCAGTGCAGATCCTACAGTCTTCATGATCGGTGTGGCTTGGAGATCCCTCTCAAAAAACAAAGTGCTGCTGGCATGTCAAACCAGGAGAAAGTCAGCTGCTATGTGGCCTTGTTCATATTGTTGGATCATGAACTCCTCTGTACATGACTGTAGGTTCGGTTCTTGGTCCAGGTATATCACAGATTTAGATCTTTTATTATTAATGACAGCAACCATCAATTCTAACTTTAAACACAGAACCAACAGAAATAAGAAACGGTAGGAGATTCAAAATTACCATTTAGTGCAAGTGGATTAGCCAGCTTAATCAACGCTATATCATTCCTCATTGTCTTAGGTTTATAATTTTTATGGTATATAATTTTGTCCACTAAGTATGGATTAACAGAGTTTTCTTCCAGTTTTACAAAACCCACTTGCACACTCCAAGCTCTGGGCAAGTACAAACTGAAACAAAGACATTAGAAGGATAAAAAGGTTAGTACCTTTCAACTTTTAAGATTGTCTGTCAAACCTCTATGACACATTTTTGTCTCAGATGCCAAATCAATTGTGGCACAAGATGTCATTTACAAAGATGACACAGCACTAAAAATCATAATAGCTTGTTATGATATTTTTACACTTAAAAGTGCTCAGGTTTAGAACCAATATTGTTAGAATTCAATTTGTAATTAAGAATTCAATATTGAATTTGAGCTTTCCTGGTGTTTTTTTTAAAGCTATCCTGTTAATTCCACACTTTTCTTCTCATGGTGCATCCAAATGGCTATTAATAATGTAGACCATGGAGGCTGGTGGCTCTGATTTTGGTGGGGCTGTGCATCCACTCTGGATTTCAGCCAGAACTCTAAAGGAGCTATACAAGGTGCTGAATGTATTTTGGAGATATGGTTCAAATTCAGTGGTGCAGTGGCAGGAGTGCAGCCAGCAGGGCAGTCTAGGGGGGTTGAAAGTGGCTCCTGAACCCCACAAAGTTGTCCACCCCTTCTTCTTGGCCGTTTATCACTCCTCGTCCTTCCTTCCGGTGTGTTTTTTTAATGGTGCTGAATTTGTACCATTGCATAGAGCTGGACTATAAGGAAGGCTGAGTGCCGAAGAACTGATGCTTTCGAACTGTGGTGCTGGAGAAGACTCTTACGAGTCCCCTGGACTGCAAGGAGGTCAAATCAGTCCATCCTAAAGGAAATCAACCCTGACTGCTCATTGGAAGGACAGATACTGAAGCTGAAGCTCAAATATTTTGGCCACCTAATGCAAAGAGAAAACCCTGATGCTGGGAAAGATTGAAGGCAAAAGGAGAAGGGGACAGCAGAGGATGAGATAGCTAGATAGCATCACCGATGCAATGAATATGAACTTGAGCACACGCCGGGAGGGAGCGCAGGACAGGAAGGCCTGGCATGCTATGGTCCACGGGGTCACGAAGAGTCGGACACGACTGAACGACTGAACAACAACAATACATGTACCTGTTCACATTTAATAGGTTTCCTAAAGCAGAAGGTAAACCCAGTTTTCCATAATCCCAGGGTCAAGCAAATAGGCCCGTCTCAAACAGACATCACCCAGCTAGAGCAACAATTGGCTGCGAACAACCTCTGCTATTGGTTCTGTGGTGCACAGGGTGTTTCTATATTACAGCAACACTATGGAAAATAGCCACAGAAATATACCACTGCTGTAACATGAAAGGTGGCTACACTAAACGTATAAAGGGCGGACATGGATGCCTTGGTGTTATTGTGTGCAACTGCAGCGTTGTTAAGAGAAAAATTGAAAATGAAGTCCACAGTTCCAGAAGGAGGCAAGCCTGCAAAGATCATTATCATGATAATGAGGGACAGAACCAGTGCTTTTTTTCTGGTGAAAGTCACCAGAACTGAGTCCCGGCACTGTGTGTGTGTGTAATCGCCATCTGCTCCCGAGGAAGCGTAATCCAAGAGTTGGGGGACCTTTTTCTCCAGAAAAAAGGCACTGGACAAAACTGAAATGAACCGTGACAGGAGTGACTGTTCATCTGGATACACCCTGAGTCAAAGACACATATGTTGTTACAGCCAGGCTTGTAAAAACAGAACAAACTAGATGGTACACTTACTCATAAACACAGTGAGCTGCTGTGACAATCCACCAGGGGGTGATGACGGACCCACCACACAAATGATATCCTTGAAACTGAAGGCTGGCTTGCCATGGCCACTGCTGGGGCAATGATGCATTTCCGCCAACTATACGTGAGGAATATCTGGACCTAGTGCCACATGCTGCCGGAATGGGAAAAAGTAGAATAATTGGGATAAGGCCATCTCTATGAATGGAATCTTATCTGGTGGGTGGTGTGTGTGTGTGTGTCTGTCTGTCTATGCCTTTCAAAATTCAATCCTTGAATCTAAGTATGAATATCCATTCCTTGCCTGAACTGACAGAAAATACTTCATCTTTGAACCTGGTGGAGAATCCCAAATCTGGATGCTCTCTTTTCCTCTAAGTCATGTGCCAGCATTCCCTACTATTCCCTATTATGATTCCCATTTCTAACATTTTATTTACTGAAGAAAGATCTTTCAGTGAATTGCACTCATACCAAACATGCAAATCTTTGGGGCACAACCCACCGGGATGTTTTCCTGCATAGGACCCGTGGAAATTACTTGGGGTTACCATGTTCTTGACTTGTACAGCCCCCTTTCAGTTTGGCAGAGCTGATGCAGAGGAACTTCTCAATGTCCTTAGGCTTTAGCTTTCATATTCTTCACCAACTCTGGTGACAAAACTGGGGTTAGATTCTGCTTCATTTCCCAAAGCACTTACCCAGACATTTTAAGACAATCACATTGCCTGAGGCACACTCTTCTCTGAAATGAAAAAAGAGGTAGACTTTAAAGAATATTTCTTCTAACCTTCCCTGCCCTCTAATACATACTTTTTTCCTTTATCAGTCAAACAATTGCAAATTAAGGTGTGGTTCAGTCAGTAACCCTAACAAAAGATTACTAGCCTAATCTGCCAGCATAATCTTCATTTGTATCAGTATGAGTCAATGATTAGAAGGCCTAATTTTTAATGTATGTACATATTCAGCATTAGTTTAGGTATGGATAAATCTGTCAGTTTTGATTTCTCTCGGTTTCTCATTTTCCCAATCTTAAATTCGGTGCATCCCAAACATTGAGATTTTTTTTCCAAGTTGTCATGAACATTTGTAGGCATTTTTGCTGTGCATTTCTTCTAATACATGCATGCTGTCATTTCTCCTAATACATACACATTTTGTCTAGCAATTTTCCTAACAGAATGCATTTTTGAACTTTATGTTCACTAATATATGGATTTTTGTTTGCATTTTCTGATTGGAGAACTCCACTGCAAAATTCAGAGAATGTGCAAATTCCAAAGGGTAACTGAGTTCAAAAGGATACCTGGGTTCAAAAGTGTGAAATTAGGTAAGTTTGCATTAAAATATGAACAGAATGAATTTCTACCCCATTCCTACATTAGCCTTCCCATACATATGGGAATCCCCCTAGGCCAAAATGGAGCCCATCTCTCCTGCCCTTCTCTTCCCTTCCATACTAGCCCTTATCTGGGCATGAATCATCCTGAGAGCTTCAAAATATGCTTGGCCATTTCTCCCAACAGAAGAACTGTCTGCACTTCCCATATGTAGACCTGGTGGCCCTGCTCCTTAGAGTGGCCATGTGTCGTCTTTTACAGAAGACCATCCTCTGTTTGAAGGGCCGTCCTGCCCCAGTCCTGTTTCAAGACAAAGAACCCTAAGAAAGGAGCACGTTGCCCATCAACATCAGCACCTGGACAGCAGACTGAGCAGGCAGGAACATAGTCACCTGGTCACAGTCTTCCCCACTATGGTGTAATGTACTGCATTTCTATTTAAACTATAACAATTATAGTCTAAATTTGCATTGCTATACATAAATTAGCACATGCAATTTTTATGCAAATCTGTGTCCTCTTTTGGGTGATGCATAAGTAGCCACCCTGCTGCTCCTCCCAAGGAACTCCAGCATATGACTCCTCTCTGTGCATGATCCTAGGGAGGCACAAGCCAGCTTGAATTCCCTAAAAAAAAAAGTCATAGACAGTCCTCCCATAATGGCCAGGTACATGTTGGTACACTCAGCACTACTTGCACCCAGCTGAGGCCTGGTGGTGAAGAGAGAGATGAAGGAGAGAACGAGCTATGCCCTTTATGTCAGTGTGGGGTTTTATTTTGTTTGTGATGAGAAGGCAACTGAAATCAATACACATTTTTCCTGTGCTTTTGCCAGGATGTCTCGAATCCATTTCCTAAATGAATATTACTGCTCTTGCTATTGGAGAAGCAGTAAGGAAGCTTCCCAGGAATACAGGCTGTCCTTCACCACAGCATGAAATAATGCTTGGTGTCTGCAGATAGACAACCTCTGCAGTTTCCCCGGAACATTCCACGACAGAGCATTCTGTTCCATTTCGGAGCCCATTTAGGCTTTCTGTTGGGTATATTATTTCCATATCTGTCTGCAGTTCAGCATCTGAAACATACCGCACGTCGGTAGCATTCTGTGGAGATGTCAACTGATCAGCAGATAACCAGTGGTTTGCAGTAACAAAATACCTCTGAAATTCATCTTCAATGGCAGCCACAGGGAAGTCAGCTGAACTCTCAAAACTGCAAATGATAGGGATTATCAAGCAAACTCTAATGCCTCCATGACATTTATGTTATCTGTCACATTCCTACCTTGTTTGAAAACTTTAGATGGAATATTATAAAGTATCCATTAAAATACTACAAATACTATTAAAGAAAACAATTTTGATATATCAGAAAATCAACCAACTAAAACACACACTAAAATACCCACGGCAACCATGGTGTTATGACTTCTGGCTGAGTGTTTCTTTGTTAGCCAGACTGCTGGTTTATAGCCCAAAATGGTTGTTTGATGTTCCCTCAACAGGGAGCTACTGGTTAGGATATCGCTGGGAATCTCTTTCTGTTTCTGAATGAGTCTGAGTACCCACCAGAGCTTGCCATGTCACAGGGGATAGGCCAGTGCGTGTGTGTGTGTGTGTGTTGTCTTGACATATATAAAAAAGAAGAAGAAGCAAATAGACACCCTATTATCTCGGGCCAGCCCTATCATTAGGCAGGAGATTTTGGATGTCATGAAAGGGCAGCAAATTGTTTCATTGTTATTGTTGTATTTTTATTGCCAATAATGGGGAGAGGACCCTGTGGAAAGTTCTTCCTCATATGCTAAAATAATTTGGCTGGCCTTGGGTACTATGCACCATGATTTGGATGGATGGGGAGGGGGGCATTTGCTGATCAGCCTCAGATCAGCAAAAAGCCTTGGACCAGCTCTACCCATATTTCCAGTACTGTACCATGTCAAAAGCAGCAGACAGATCTAACAACAACCTGATAGTTTCTTGGCAAAGTTCCACGAATGCGAATAATGTATTCGGAGACTTTACTGACTAATACTATATTGCAGCCAATATAAAATAAAAACTTTAGCACTTCATGCTAAAAAACAAAACAAAAACCCAACTCAGTTGTTAGCAGTTTCATTGTATTTCAGGAAGTCAGATGTAAATGAGAGGGACTTTCCTTTACAGTAACAATTTGACTTTCAAAGCTGTCTTTTAAAAAGCGGAGGCTTTTAATTTCCATTGCCACTTAGCAACATTCCTACACAGTACCTTGAGAAACCTAAGTATTTACATGTAACACTCCCATAGTCGTCTTTCCAGTCATCGGAACACATAGTCCTCCAGGTTCCAAAACTGAACACCTGCAGCACGGCTGACTTGCCACTCAGTCTGACTGTAGGACGCAAAAAAGAGAGAAGCAGCAAATAGCTGTGATTATGAACATTTTCTGGACCTGGAAATTTCCCTCCATGTCCCACCATATTAAAAAAAAGCAATAATATTTATTTATTTATTTATTTATTTAAAATATTTCTAGGCCACTTTTCAGGGCAGAAGCCCTCCCAAGGCAGCTGACAACATTAAAATTCTAATAATAGTAGTAAGCACAATCATTATCATCCCCTATACAATAATAAGGCAGCAAACATTAATAAAACAACAGACACCAGCAATAAAACGTTACTAAGAACCTGGAGCATAATTCAGGGATGTACGAAAGTCACTTACCTTTTTGAAGGGTGACATTCGCGGTGGGAGGGAGGCGCTCCATCCCTCCCCCCGAAATGCCCTCCGGACGGCTCCACTCTCTGGCGATTCCGCGGAGCTGCTGGCCAGGGCCGCCCACAGCCAGACATCCACCCGCTGGGCAGCCTGCACAGGGACGCAAATGGCGGCGGCTGTAGCCGCCGCCATTTGCATCCTTGTATTTTGCCATGATAGGCCATGTAAATATTTACGTAGCCTATCACAGGGGGAGGGGAAACAGTGAACACAAATGGCGGCGGCTACGGCGGCCGCCATTTGCGTTCCCTTTTGGGGGGGGCGTGATAAGCTATGTAAATACTTACGCAGCCTATCACGGCTTCTGCAGGGATGCAAATGGCGTCCCTGCGTTAGCCGTGATAGGCTATGTAAGTATTTACATAGCCTATCATGGCTATAATGAAGAAGCGAATGGCGGCCGTGGACGCAGCCACCATTCGCAAAGCAGAGTGAACGGCAGCAGGTAGGTGTCCCGTTTTGCGCACCTTTCGCATTTCGTTCCGCCACAGATTTCGGGGGGCCGAATGCTCTGGCATTCGGCCTCACCGAGATCTGTGGCGGATTTCTCTGACATCCCTAGCATAATTGCAGCTATGGAGCAGAACAGTTGAGTAAAACATAGTCAGGGGAAGGCCAGAGGAAACAAGAAGGTCTTCAGGGCCTTCCTAAAAGCCTGCAGTGATGGTTCCTGACAGACCCACAGTGGCATTCCAGAGGTGTGGGGCTACTGTGGAAAAGTCTCGTGTACTTTCCCATCTGACTGCCATCAAAGGTGGGCAAGTGAGAAGGGCCTCTCTTGCTGATTTTAAAGTGCGGGCAGGCACTGATATGGGTGAAAGTGATCCCTCAAGTAATTTGGTCCCAAACCATTTAAAGCTTTAAGGGAGTGATCCCAGAAACCACACTCCCCACCCCTCCCCCTCGTCGCCAGCACAATTCTGGCAACATCTCCACATAATGAAAACATAGTGGTGAGTGCAGCCAGCACAGTACAGGCATTATATGATCTGACCACCTCGCCACCACCAGCACTTGAGCAGCCGCATTTTGCACTAGCTGAAGTTCCCGGACTGCCTTCAAAGGCTGCCCCACGTACAGCGCATTACAGTAATCCAGCCTGGACATCACTAGAGCATGAATAACCACGTCAAGGTGTGTCCTCTCTAGATAGGGCCGCAGCTGGTAAAACACACTCCTGGACAGTAGAGCCACCTGAGCTTCCCCAGTTAGTGCAGAGACCAGGAGGGCTCCCAGACTACTCACTTGGTCTTTTAGGGAGAGTATACCTCCATCTACGACCACTTGTAAACCTCCTCCAGAGTAGTTGGCTTCCCAACCTCCAATACTGCCATCTTGTCTGGATTAAGTCTCAGTTTGCTCATCCTCATCTACCCCCAAACAGCCTCCAGACACTGGTTCAAGAGTTCCACAGCCTCCCTGGGATGTGCAGATGGAAACGAGAGGTAAAGCTGAGTATCATCCGTATTCTGATGACACTTCAGCTAAACCTCCTGATGACTTCTCCCAGCAGTTTCATGTAAGTGTTAAAAAGCAAGGGGGACAGAATGGAACCTTGCAGCACCCCCCAGGCTAACGGCCATGGGATGGAACAGAAGTCCCCCAAAACCACCAACTGAGATTGCTGCTCCAGGAAGGACCAGAACCCTTTTAACACTATGCCTCCTAAGCCCAACCCAGATAGATGATCCAGAAGGATACCATGCTCAGTGGTATCAAAAGCTGTTGAAAGGTCCAGAGGAACCAACAGACCTGCATTCCCCCCATCCATCCCCAAGCATAAGTCATCAACTAGGGCAACCAAGACTGTTTCCATCTTAACCAGGTCTGAAATCTGATTGAAATGGATCTAAATAATAAGCATCCAGTACTAGGGATGTACGGATTCCTCACCGTCAGTTACAGTGGGGAATCTGCCCGGGGAGGGAGGCAATCTGTTCCTCCCCCCCGCCCCACCGGAATCCTCCAGAGCAGCTCTGCTATGCGAGGATTCCATGGAGTCACCCGGCTTGAGGGCCGCTTACCTGGTCCATCTTGGACCCGTTCACCTCCTCGCCAATCCCGATTCCGCGCCACGTTGCTTTAAAAAATGGCAATTGGCAGGATGTACCCATAGACTTAAATGCAAAGTAGAGCCGTGAATCTTGCGTATAAATCTATGGCCACATCCTGCCGATCGCCATTCTTTAAAAAAACATGGCGATCAGCGTAGAGGCGAACGGCTCTGGTTAAGCAAGCAGCCAAGAGCCATTCCGCATGGAATTCTCCTGGAGCGGAGGTAAGTGGGGCCATCCTGCCATGGATTCCGGAGGCCGGATTCCAAAGAATCTGGCCTCATTTGAATCTGCGGCGGATTTCTCTAACATCCCTATCCAGCACCTTGACCAAGAATGGCAAATTTGGCACTAGGCTGTAATTATCTAAAACCATAGGATCTACTGCTTCCTTCAAAGCTGTAGAGACCTCGCCATCCTTCAAGGAGCCATTGGCCACCTCAGAGGTCCAAATACCCAGCTCAGCTCTGGTGGATTTCACAAGCCAGGATGGACAAGTATCTAAAGGGCACATAGTTGGCCTCAGTCCTCCAAGCAGTTTGTCCACATTCTCAGGCTGCACAAGCTGAAAGGTATCCACAAAATGACTAGATGGTGCACTAGCCCCATCCATCTCAGACTCTGTCAAAACAATGGCATCCAAGGCATCACGGATATGAGCAACTTTATCTGCAAAATGTCTGGCAAATTGCCCATAGCGGGTCTTTGAGGTATGAGCTGCTGTATTCTAGAGCCTACACCCAAGAGGCCTTCAGCCACCCAAAAAAGCTCCACTAGACAACACTGAGAAGATGCAGTGGTGGCAGAGAAGTACGTTTTCTTTGCCGCCATCACCACCTGGGAATAAGATCTCAAATGGATTTTCACCTGTGTTCAGTCATATTCATTATGAGTCTTAACTTATGTATGTGCAAAAATAATCATTTGTTTTAGAATACTGAACAGAATATTCCCAGGAGAGCGTGAATGTACGTTTTAGCAGGAATAGCGAAAATCAGTTTTGAAGGGAAGTAGCATGTATAAGCTATAAAAATAAAAGAGGACATGTGTCTGTCCATTTGTCAGTACCATAGCACCAAGACTGTGAAACATAGACACTGAGACTTGGTGTGCAAACTAAGGGGACCCTAGGGGTGTGCACCTCAGAGTTGTTGTTGTTGTTTACACATTAATTCGTTTAAATTAATGCAAATGTGTCCACGTGGTTGAAACCTGGAGTAACATCTTCAGCCACTAGGGGCAGACTTCCCTAACCAGCACATAGCTTTGCAGCCCATACAGTTTGGAGACAGGGGAGATTAGTAGGCCAAGAGACAGAATTATATGCTCCCCCCCCCCGGCTGTTGGTCAACCTCCCTCAGGGAAATGGAGTAGGCAGACCCCCTCCCTTACGGGGCTATGGGGTGCAGCATAGCAGGGCCGGTGCCAAGGGGTGCCAGTAGGCTTGGCTTCATTCAGCTAGAGTGGGCACAAAGTGTCCAATTCTGACAGCTGCATCACTTTCCTTGAAAGTTTTGCTGGATCTACGGGCTAGGAGTCCATTTGCTAGTCCACAAAAAAGCCAAGTTACCACATCTGTACTCATCTTCTCCATCTCTACAGTTGAAGACACCATCACATCTCGCTGTTTGATCAATACATTTAAAGGACGATCTGCACCGAAATCTCCCACTGCAGTTGAAGTAAACTGGGAGAATGGAAGAAAGCGTAGCGTTAAGACAGCAGAATCTTGGTTTGCAGTGTGTGTGTGTGCGCGTGTGTGTATGTGTAAGAGAGAAAGAAAGTCAGCACAACAATTCATGCTGAATGAATAAAAGCAATGGAATGTTTGAAAGGCAATCTATCCATTGCTACATAAGAGAGAGAATCCAATGGGGAGAATCCAGTGCGGAGAATTGGATTCCGCCCCTGCCGATTCTCTTCTGTCTCACTGATTGCACTGCACAAGAGGCCCCCACTGCTTGTACACTTTAGTGCTTCCAGGGCAACCCGAAACGAGTGGAAATGCTTGTTTCTGGAAGGAAAATGCCACTAGAGCACAGTGTTTTATTGCTTTAGATTTTTAAATTGGTATTAGCTTGTTTAATGGTTTAATATGTTTTTAGCCATTTAAAGTATTTATTGTTTTATACTGTTGAAATTGATCTTATCTGCATGCCGCCCTGAGATCTTAATGATATGGGGTGGGATACAAATGTTTTAAATCAGTCAATCAGTAAATAAATAAAAAGGAGGCAGGTCAGTGGAACTCCTTCCTCCTTCCAGAAACAAGCATTTCAGCTCATTTCGGGGCTTCCCTTAGGAAGTGCCAGTGGAGGCCTGTGGCTCGCTCCCATGTCAGTCGGGCAGTGAATCTGCTCCAGGTTTCAGTCAGAACCAGTCAGAAAACTAAAGGAGCTTTCTAAGGTGCGAAGCATTCTGCCTCATGCAACGCACCTTGGATAGTTTCTTTAGAGTTCTGACTGGCTCTGACTGAAACTCGGAGCGATTCACCAGCTCACCCACATGGGAGCCACAGGCCTCCGCTGAGAAGCAGTAAACCTCCCTTGCGTACGCAGTAGGTCTCGCTTGCACAACAGAAATGGTGGGGCAGAAAAGAATCGGCGGGGGCAGAAATGCCCCTTTGGATACTGCCCAATGCAGTGAAACCTACTCATTAGAAATACCAACTAGAATGAAACAGAGATTTCAATGTTTGCTGTGCCTCGGCATTGGTAACCCTAGTTTCTATTCTGTAGAAAAGATGGTCTGTCTGTCTGTCTGTCAGAATGTAAGAGGAACCTTGCTGGACCAGACCAAAGTCTTATCTAGTCCAGGATCCTGTTTCCCATACTGGCCAACCAGATGCCTGTGGGAGTGAATGAGAGGGGGGGAGAGAGAGAGAGAATACACACACCAGCTTTCCCCAATCTGGTGCCCTCCAGATGTGTTGGACTACAGTTCCCACAACCCCCAGCCAGCAGGGCTAAAGGCCATGCTGGTTGGGGATGAATAGAGTTGTTGTCCACTACATTTGGATGGCACCAGGTTGGGCAGAGCTAGCATAGACAGACAAACAGTCAGTCAGATAGTCAGGGCCAAAGTAGACATGATATTTGTCAAGTAGTTTGGCACTGTGTAGCTGATTTTTATTAAACGAATAGCCCATGTAGGGTGGTTGTAACCCAGATAAGAACATAGGGGGAAGTGGGGCTTTAACCCTTGCCCCTGATGTGGGAAAGCAATTGGCACCAACTCACACTTTCAACCCGCTGCAAACAGCAGGCATGAGGGAGGCATTCTGATTAGTACCACGGTGGAGGCCCCACACTATGGTCCCTCCCCACCAAGGTCCTAGTCGAGCTCATGCTGCCCCGCTCCCTGCTCCCATTGCCCATTTGTGTAACAACAATCAGCTATGCAATAGCAAACTACGTGTATGGCCTTCAGTTAGTCAGTGGGCCAGTTTGGACAACACAACCACCCATCGTGGATTAATTAACTCTCAAAGGGCCACAGTGTGTGCCGTCTGCCATTAAGAATATGCAACCTCTGACCAGGGCTTGCCATGGCTTGCTGTGTCATGCAAACCCAGCTGGGCAGGGTTATTCAAGGGCTAAACAACCCTCGCATAACTCTAGAACAGACTGTGGGTTAGTTTAACCCTTGAATAGCCTTCCCCAGCCAGGTTTGCACAACTCAATAAGCCACAGCAACTCCCAGTTGGGGGGTGCCTATTCATAATGGCGGATGGCATATGCCATGGCCCCTCAAGGGTTAATTAATCCACAATGGGCTGCTGTGTTGTCCAAACCAGGTCAGTCCCTCCCTCCACATCAGCAAAAAGACATAAGGCTTATCTGGAATATGGTAAACACCAATACACACTTCATACATTTTCAGTGCTCCCCATACAGTGCGCTGTAATCCAAATCCCTTCATAGTGAAAGGATAACGTGAACTGGAAGACTCAGTTCATTCTCCTTTTTTCCATCCAGATCATTGTTTATAAATGGTGAAAAATGAGATGCTAATTACTAGCAGTAGTACTCAAAGTACTAGTAATAGTACTGTTTGTTAATTTCCACTACCAGGTTGGTCAGTTGAGAATGTGGGAGAGTGAATTTGTGGATCCACCAGCATTTTGTTAAGGCATGGTAACTGCTTCACCACATCCCTGGGCTGCAACTATAACCCCACATTCCATGCCATCTTAAAACCGCTGACTCTTTATGCACTGGCAATGGTGCAATTAATGTGGGTTTTATGTTGTGACCACATGCCACATTCAGCATAGATCCACTCAACCCATTTTTTTTTAACACACCAGTTAGGTTGTGTGTATTAATTCTCATTCTGATTATGACAGGAATATAAATTTTGACAAAGAAGATGATATGAAAACACGACTTGCCTCTGTTCCCCAGATATACATGTTCATTTTCAGTTGGGAGAGGGCAAATCATGCCTTCCTGTATGGAATCTTTGAGTCTTCTCAGACATTAGTGTCTCTAGTTATTCAGTGATCTGAATAAGGACCAAGTCTCACAACCACCTCTGATGTGGCAGCCACTGCTCACGTTGATTTCTAGCCATCGGTGTCATGTGCAGTCATGGGCAGGATGATAGCCTGTGCAGAACTCTGTATGCACCAATTTTTGCAGGGGCTTGTAAATGCCTGAAAAGCCCCACTGGTGACACTCGCAAAAAGTCAGTGACCTGATCCAAGCATGAGCAAAGGCCACCCCCTTCTCTGCACCCACACACTGAGCTAGAAAGGTGGCAAGTGCCTGGGATAGAGGGGGCAAGCCAACAAGTAAGCAGGTTAGCAGGCAGGGCAACCGTCTGGAGACACAGGCGGCTAGCCAGGTGGCCTTCGTCTGCAATAACTTTCCCAGCCTGAGACAGATAATGGACCAGAGCATGAGATCGACTCTCTGTAATAATCTGATTCCCAGGACCAGAAGGACCTGGTCTGTGGTGTTAGTTTCGTGGTTCAAATTGCCTGCAGCTGTGTTCTTCTAGTTAGTGGTCCTGATGGTGCCAGGAGAAGGGAAATGATGCCTGACCCTGGCCTTTCATATATCACACTGGCAGCTGGAAGTCCATGCGAGTACACTGGGAGCAGTCCTGAGAACCAGCCCTAACGGAAATGCTCCAGTGGTGTTCGTTCTATTGATTATGCCAATGATCTTATTAAATACTCATCTCCCGATGAGAGGTCTGTTTTTAAGAAACCCACACACAGTGATAAAAATACAACATGCAACCTCTGGTAGCAGGTTAATCCTATTCTCAGCAGGAGACTCATGAAAAATGCAAACTCTAGAATGGTTAATTGAGAACCTAATAAATAAGTTATTGATACTCACCACCCAGGCCAATGGCAACTGCTATGATTATGGTGAGTAATAAGGCAAGGATAAGGGGAAGCAGCCTCAGTGGAATTAAAACATGGCATGGAGGTGTTGCAATCTCTTCTGGAAATCAAACAGAAAAGTGAGGAACAACCACCTCTGAGAAGTGCATAGAGCAGGAGACTTTGCACTGAAAACATGCAATTTAAACAGTGCCAGCCTCTGCTCCTTCCTTGATAAGGCCAGTGGAGGGTGGTGGCTCCAATGTCAGTGGGGCGGTGAATCTGCTCCAGGTTTCAGTCAGAACTCCACGACTTGGATAGCTCCATTATTGTCCTGACTAGTTCTGACTGAAACCCAGAGTGGATTCACACACACACACCCCGACATCAGAGCCACCAGCCTATATGGTTGCTCCCAAACTGTGGAATGCACTCCTGCCAAACTACGATAGCCCACTGTCTTGGCTTTGGGAAAAGGTGTGAAGATGCATCTTTTTAATTTAGCATTTTAAATCATGTAGTTTTTAATGTTTTCATGCATTAATGTTTTTAATGTTCTTCGGGGGGTTAGATGGTTTTAAGGTTTTGTTGAACACCATGCTGATGGCGTTTTAATATATAAGGAGGTATAAATGTTACTAATAAATAAAATAAATAAATATATACCAAGGCAGCCCTATAATATATATTTAACAAGGCAACTATTTCCTAATAGTACCTCATTGTCCCCTAACACTTCCACATCCATTCCTCTCAATTGGATGCCAGGAGCAGTATCCAATGGTAGTCCTATATAAACTAGGCCCATTCACTTCGATGGGTCTGCTCTGTGTAGGAGTATCATTGGATACTGCCCCAGGGTTCCAGCTTGTATTCAGTTGGGGCAGAATGTCATCCCATCTCTTCTATTTTCTAGGCCTGTGCTGATGCTATTTTTTTCATTACCTTCCTGAGTAATCTTCTTCCATAAATTCACCCTCACCAGTATACTTGTATTGTAGATAGGGCTGCCTTTGGAAACTGTAAATGTTGCATTTGGGGGTTGAATGTTGAAGGTTAGGCTATCCAGAAATTACCGACACCCATGCCAAAATTCATATTTATTCTGAAAGGTCTGAGAGCCATACCAAAATCTACTTTTCTTAGACTGAACCCAGGGCAGATAAATGTTCAGGCTTCCTTTCTCACTATTGTATTCCTTTATTCTCATGATTTTCATGAAACTCTTGTTTACACTTTACACCAATACCTCTCACCTAATCTTGCTTAATCCCATGTATTATTATTTTATATCATGTTTCTCATTTAACCATTTAGTTCCATTCTGAGTCAGAACAGGAGGTTCTTGAATAATGAGATGTCATTCACTTGTATCGTCTGGTTTTTTCCTGCCCCATTGTCTGTGATTCACATAGGCACTATCCAGATGAGGTAGCAGTATTGCTATGTTATTTTATTTTATTTTATTTTACCACTTAACAACCAAGAATCCCATGTGTTGCACTTTGAGCAAATAAGCATGCATGAGAATGATTTGATATTTACATAGTTTCAAGATGACAAATCCCATGGTGCAGTGCAACTTTGGCACACATGCAATAACATACGGGGTCCAGATGTATTAAATAGCAAAGAAAGAAATTATGGAAAATGCACAATGTATCGCACAAATTTCAAACAATGCCTGAATATTCTTTCCAAAATCTATTGCTTGGATCCAGAAAAACAGATCTGGTGAAGACATTCTACTAATATTTAAGACTGCACTACCCGCAGTTTAGCACTATCCACAGGATTTCTGGTCACTCTGACAGGATACCAGAGAAGGTGCAAGGCAAAAAAAAAAAAAAAAACCCTAAAGGATAAAGGGCAATTAGGGGAAAACATTCTGAAACTTTCCCCCAACTTCCTTATGAAATGATGACATGGTCTTCCTCAGTTTTCCTGATATCTCCTGCGCCTTAAGCTGACCCAGTCCAAAACACATCAGAAGCCAGAAATTAGAAACAATTTTTGGCAGCAGCGTAGAAAAAATACATCAATACGCAATGTATAAAGAAGGTATAATGCAGTGAATATTTTCTCTGCAACAAAGGGACTAAAAGGAGGGATGGAGAGACAGGGCCCATATATACTTCACATCCAAGAACAATGCATTCCATTACCATTTTCATTTTCACTGGGGTCTATTTTTGCCTGCTGTATGCAGAAAAGCCTTTTGCAGAAGAAGCACAGCTCCGAACCTGGCAATTCCTCTTCTGTAACAGAGACGATTTCAACAGATCCAGGACTGGAATCTGTTTCTTGGACCTGAATCAGCAAAAAGCACACACACACGCACACACACTGTAAGATATTGCAAGGTTAGCCCAAAGGAGTTCTCTCCTACCTCAAAAGAGGGCTCTCCAAAGTACCTTTGCGGTAAATGCAGAACTAGTGCTCAATCAGCTGCTCCAGGAAAATGTATTGTGAGTCAACTACTGAAGACTAATTGAATAGTTGTTTACATTTATTGCATTTATCTGTATACCTTCAAACACAGGAGTAGAGCGGTATGCTAGCAGAGGACACAGATTTGCATAACGATTTGCATGTGCTTATTTATATGTATAAATGCAAATTTAGAAATAATTATTACAGTTTAAATAGAAATACAGTACATCTCACCACAGTGGGGAAGACTGTGACCAGGTGAGCTGTGTGCCTGCTCAGTTTGCTGTCTAGGTGCTCACTGTTGATGGGCCACTTCAAGGCCTCTGCACCCCCTTCTAAGGGTTTTTTTTTATCTTTAAACCAGACTTGGACAGGGCAGCCCTTCAAACAGAAGGATGTCCTCTGTAAAATAGGACATATGACCACCTGACGACTCATTCTCATGGCATGTCTAGGTTGGGGGAGAAGCCTGCCAGCACAATGTCATTAATCTGCCCTCCTATCTGCCCACCTTCCTTTAGAGTTATTAGAACACATGAAATAGGTATCAGATTGTGGCCAGTGTCTATATGTAAAGTGCCCCTCCCCTCCAAATGTCTAGCTGCAATGACCTCCCCTATCTCTGGAATTATGGGGAAGAGCTTCTGGGTCAGAGGCTAGTCTTCCTGATAGGTCGGTGCCCTGGCACATCCAATTTCAGAAGTTAAGCACTAGGCTTTTCCATTCTGATGACAAGATTTTGGGGGTGCATTACGCTATGAGAATAATCCTAGAGCCCTCCATGGGGGAAAAAAGCCCAAATCAACATCAAAACCATCTTGATCATATCAAAAATTAGAATGCAGGTTTTGGAATATGTCGTTTTAGGGTTGATTTTCGAAGCATGGTGAGCGCAAACCCCCATTCCCACTGGTGCAAATCCCAAATAAACAAATTGAGATTAATGTGTGACTACCTTTCTCATGTCAGCTGGTCAAAACAAGAATTCATTCTGGTGAAACAAGACTGGAACGATGAATTTCAAATTTTGACATTCAAGGAGCCACAGTCTGCTGAGAAACTCCTGCTCATCTGCCGTGGAATCCTTGCTGTGGCATTACACAGGTTTCTGGGATGTGCTCTGTGGCACGTGCACTTTCAGTACACTCAAAGGGCTGGCCAGACCCCATCTGAGAATGCTCCCAGCACTCTCTTCTGGCTGCCGTTGCAGTGGAGCGTTCGTTTTGACAAGCAAGCTTTAATTTGTCTACCAGAACCAAACCTCTTATCAAGGAACCCCTGCTAAGCTTCTGGAGCAGTGATACACTTAGGGGATTTTAGACTCTGGATGTAATGGTCTATTAGGCTGGCTAGATGACCTACTTTATAGAGGACAGTCCGCTGAAGGCATTCTCTGTTTGAAGGGCTGGGCGGTCCAAGTCAGGTTTAAAGACAAAGAACCATAAGAGAGGAGAGCAGGGCTCATGAGGTTGCCCATCAACAGTGATCACCTGGTCAGCAAACTGAGCAAGGCGCACAGGTTACCTGGTCACAGTCTTCCCCGCTATGGAGAGATGTATCGTATTTCCATTTAAATTATAGTAATTATTTCCAAGTGTTCATCCATACATTAGCACATGCAATTTTTGAACAACCCTTTTGTCCATTTTTGCTCTCTTTTATCCACTTTTTTGGCAATGCATTCCCCCCCTTTTGGGGGGGGGCGCTGTGTATCTGGCCACCCTAAATCGGTCTTATGGGGGTCTCTTCTTTAGATGGTAATGGGTATTACCTCATTTACTTCAAAATGTGGTAAGCCAGCCAAGCCGCTTTTGAGGGCCCTCCCTTGCTCATTCTGTTGAGTGGGCCCTAGACCTCTGCCCCAAAGTCCTGTCCTGAATGCACCACTATTCAAGGAACCCCAGTGCTCTTAGTTGAAAGCCAAGTGATCTGCCAGGAATGCAGTTTAAGGATTGCACCAATAGGGTATCATCCACTCATGTGCAAGTTCTGTTGAAAGCAATGTGGTCTTACATTGTATTCAATTGGGCTTTCATACAGATAGCCGAGAACCAGAATGGATGTAGCACATAATTTAATCCATGTGAGAACTCTGTCTTCTGCCCCAACCAAGTTACTCACCAGGAAAAACTTGGCCTCTTATTGTAACTGCCCATGTCTCCCTAGGGAGGCATTGCTTATCAGTTGAGAATCAACGAATCTAAAAGAAACAGCTTTCCAAAGCATGGCATATGATGGAGGAACAGAAGAGATGTGTTTACCCCCCCCCCTTCCCCAGGTTAAACTTACCTCTTCCTGTGAAGTCATTGTTATAAGCCAAGCTGCTTTCTCTTTGCATTATAAAAGTTAGCCAGCTAGAAATCCTGCAGTCTGCTCTGCAAATATTTTCATTGAGCTATCCGGAATCGCTAGTTGAATCATTGTAGCAGAAGACATTATGACTGGCATGAGTGTAATTCAACCTGTCCAAAGATATCCAGTAACCCAGGATGGCATCACTCCAAAGGCCAGGAAGGCAGCAATCTTTTTAATTAACTGCAATCAGGAAAAGGAACATTGAAGTATTTGCAAACACATTCAGCAATATCATATGTAGAGTAAAATGTAATAAGGCTACATAGTCTATGTGTAAGAAAAGTGGAGTAATGTGTGTGTGTATTGTTAAGTGACTTTAACAATGATGTTGTATAAAATATTTGTAAATACAATAAAATAAGAATCTCTCTGGGAACTGTGACAGATGTATGTTGGCCTTTTCTTTTCAGGCAAAACATATGAAACGGGTGATTTGGTTGGGCAGATTGTCTTCATTGAAGGATCCTGCCTGGGGGATAGGAAAGAGCATCTCAAATGATGATTCCTAGATAAAATGACATCTCAAGAACAGAGAGGAGCTATGGGCAGCTGTTTCATCTGCAAGAATGCAAAAAAGAGAAACTAGTTCTCAGTGGTGGCCATGATGAAAATGTATTGCACCCCAACATGTCTAAGAACAATACGCTCCTTCTTCAGGGGAAATCTTACAACATTCAAATTCAGTTGCCCTGATGGTGGGAATTACTATTTCTGGAAGCTGACTTAGCCTCGTCTCAGAATTTGGATGCATAAGTTTGCCCCTTGAAGAGGGACCTTATTGGTTCCAAATGCATTTCATCATGGCCACCATTGAGAAGTAGTTCCCTTTTTGTGTTCTTTCTGGTTTTGGTGCCTCCCTTTTGGTTTTGGTTCTGTTTGTGCTATGAAGAAAGTTTACACATGAGGAAAGGTTACAATGTCTGGAACTGTTTAGCTTAGAAAAAAAAGCAAGTAAGGGGAGACATGATAGAGGAGAGCCAGTATCTGCAGGAGAAGCCCCCACCCAGGGAAGAGGGCATGCTTGCTGCTGGTGCCACTGCCGCCACCACTGCTCTCCTTGTGGACTTCTGCCAGGCAGACTGCCAGTCCCTGCAGGACCAGGCCCCCAGGTACTGAGTCAGCTGTGCTGACCACCTCCACCTGTCCCTTCCTGGAGGGGCTATATAAGCTGGCTGGCTGAGGTGGCCTGGGAGAGCCAGGATCTGTAGGAGAAGCTACCTCTGGGGGTGTGTGCTGGTGGCTGCCCCTGTGGATTTCTGCCTGGCAGTATTTGTGAGGGGATGTATTGTTTTGATTTTGTTCAATTGTTGGTGGGGGTGGGTTTTGGGGGGGATTCTGTTGTGTTTTTAGGGGTGGGTTGCCTGCCTGATAAGCAGGAGTGAGGGGCATGTGTCCACCTGACAGAGGCAGTGGGGGGAGTGTTGGGGGCCAGAACATACTGAGGCTGGGTGGCAGGTGCTGGCAGAGTGCTAGGAGCAGGCCATGCCAGGTAAGGAGAACAAGGAAGAAATGTGTAATATCTGTCCCCTGTTCTGGGCCTGTCCAGAGCCAAAGGATGGCTGGGGGAGGTGTGACCCCATCTTCTGGCCTTCGTCTGCTACTCTGCAATGCCAGGTCTGTTAGCCAGAAAACCTTCCTTATCTATGACATGATCCTGGATGAGGGTGCAGACCAGGCATGTATTACGGAGACCTGACTGGCTTAGGCTGCTGCTCCAACTCTGGTGGCCATGTGTCCAGCTGGATTTTTGTATGCACAGCAGCTGAGGACTGGGGATCGGGGATGGGGAGTGGCTGTTATCTACTGGGAGTCCTTGGTCTTCACCAGACCCCCTCTCTGGGATTCCAAGGTTGCTGAGTGCATGTACTGGAGGCTGGGTCCAAAGGGCCATCTGGGGATTCTGCTCGTGTACTGCCCACTCTGCTGCACAACTGACTCCCTGGCCGAGGTGCTTGAGGTGGTCTCTGATGTATGTGTACAGTCCCCTAACGTATTGGTGTTGGGGGAGTTCAATGCACATTCAGAGGCTGTCCTCATGGGGGCACCTCAGGACTTCATGGAGATCATGTCTTCCCAGGAGCTGTACCCTTTTCCAACTGGGCCCACCCATGTAGCCGGTCATATGCTAGACCTTGTGTTTGTTTCTGGAGTAGCGGGGAGTGATCTGGAAGCTGGGGGTATATCCACCATCCCCTTGTCATGGTCAGATCACTATCTGGTGACGTTGGACTTCTTGGTTCCACAACCCCTCCGCAGGGGTGGAGGACCCATTAAAATGGTCCGCCCCAGGCGTCTTATGGATCTGAATAGATTCCTGAATGCGCTTGGGGATTCCCTGGAGCATGCCAACGGCCACTCGGTCGAGACCCTGGTGGGTGGCTGGAATGCCGCAATCATTGGGGCATTAGATCAGGTGGCTCCGAAACGCCCTCTCCCCCTGAACAGGGCTCGGACTGCACCATGGTTCAATCTGCAGTTACGGGCTCTGAAACTGGAGGTGAGACGGCTAGAGCACCAGTGGCGGAAGTCTTGCTCCAAAGACAATCAGACACAGGCTAGAGCTGTATCTTCAGCCTATCACGTGGTGGTGAAGGCAGCAAAAAAGGAATATTATGCTGCCTCTATCGCATCCGCAGAGTGCTGTCCCAGGAGGCTGTTCCAAGTGGTCTGGAGCCTGGTCGGTCCAGTTGTTCCGGAACTGCTGGAGCATTCTAAGGCCTCCTGTGAGTCCTTGGCAAGGCACTTCACAGATAAAATTGATCTGATTAGGAGTGTTATTCCACGTGCCATGGATACAGTTAGCAAGCAAGAGGCGGTCTGTGGCAAACCGGTTTTGTGGGATTGGTTCCAGCTTCTTCCTTCTGATGAAGTGGACAAGGTGCTTTCATCTGTAAGGCCGACCACCTGCTTACTTGATCCTTGCCCATCTTGGCTCATTATGAGTTGCAGAGAGAGGTTGGGTGAGGGGATCAGGGTGGTGGTGAATGCCTCCCTTGAGGAGGGAGTGATGCCATCAGCTCTCAAGGAGGCAGTGATAAGACTGCTTTTAAAAAAAAGCCCTCCTTGGATCCCCAAGTTCTGAACAACTTTCACCCAGTCTCAAATCTGCCATTTTGGGGCAAGGTGATTGAGCAGGTGGTGATGATGCAATTGAAGTCGATTATCTAGACCCATTTCAATCGGGCTTCAGGCCTGGGCATGGGACAGAAACAGCCTTGGTCGCCTTGGTGGATGATATGAGGAGAGCTTTGGATAGGGGCAAATGCTCCTTCCTTGTTCTTGACCTGTCAGCAGCTTTTGATACTGTTGATCATGGTATCCTCCTGGGCTGCCTGGAGGGTTTGGGCATTGGAGACACCATATTACAGTGGTTCCAGTAGTTCCCCTCTGGGAGAGGAGGTTTCGGACCCGTGGCCGCTCATTGTGGGGTGCCACAAGGTTCCATCCTCTCCCTGATGCTATTTAACATCTATGTGAAGCGGCTGGGGGCTCTCATCAGGAGGTTTGGGGTGTGGTGTCATCAGTATGCGGATGACAGGCAACTCTTACCTCTCATTTAAATCTTCACCAAGGTTGGCTGTAGAATCTCTGTCCAAATCTCTGGAGACGGTGAGTGGCTGGATGGGGAGGAATAAGCTGAAGCTGAACCCTGACAAGACCAAGGTACTTTTGGTGGGAGACAAGAGGAGGTTGGGGGATGTTGACCTGGTGTTGAATGGGGTACGGCTTCCCTTGAAAGACCAGATCCACAGCCTGGGGGTCATTTTAGACTCCAAGCTGTCCATGGAGGCTCAGGTGTCAGCTGTGAGACAGACAGCACTGTGCCAACTCCCTCTGGCATGGTGGCTGCACCCCTCCCATCGGTAGTACATGCCCTGGTCTCCTTTTCTCTAGACTACTGTAATGCGCTCTACGTGGGGTTACCCTTGAAGACGGTTCGGAAGCTGCAGCTGGTACAGAACACGGTGGCTCGCCTCTTTCAAGGCAGCTGCCAGCGTGATCACATCACTCCAATACTGAAGGAGTTGCACTGGTTACCAGTTGTTTTCCGGGCCAAATTCAAGGTGTTGGTTTTGACCTTTAAAACACTATATGGTTCTGGCCCAGCCTATCTCAAGGAGTGCCTCCAGCAACACCAGACAGGCCGCTCAACAAGATCAGCATCGGATGGCCTTTTCTCTGTCCCATCAGCCAGGGCAGCTAGGCTGGTGAGGACGAGGGAGAGGGCCTTCTCTATGGTGGCCCCAGTTTGTGGAACTCCCTCCCTAGGGAACTCCGCCATGCCCCCTCTTTAATGAGCTTCTGCCATGCATTAAAAACTTGGTTGTTCAGGCAGGCATTTGGGGTGGGTTAGGGTATTTTTAGAAATATGATGTTTTAATGTAGAATTGTATTGTTGTAAAACTATTGTGTTGCTGTACATTGCCCAGAGTGGCCGGGTAATTGGCCAGATGCGAGATTAAGAAGTTTAATAAATATATACATACATACATAAAAATACAAAATTACGCATGGTGTGGAGAAAGTGGGCCTGGCCGGGTGGGGGGGAGAGAGGGTTTTCTCCCTCGCTCATAAAACTAGAACCCAGAGAGATGGAGGACAGATAAAAGGAAGTATTTCTTCACAGAGTGCATTGATAAACTATGGAATTTGCTACCACAAAATGTAGTGATGGCCACCAATTTGGATGGCTTTAAAAGGGGGCTAGACAAATTCATGAAGACTATCAACAGCTACTAGTCATGGTGGTTGTATCTTACCTCCAATATTGGAGGCAGTATACTTCTCAATACCAGCTGCTGGGAACATGAGCAGGAGGGTGCTATTGTGCTCATGTCCTAATTGTGGCCTCCCACAGGCAGCTGGTTGGCCACTGTGGGAACAGAACGCTGGACTAGATAGGACTTTGATCTGATCCACCAGGACTCTGCTTAGGTTCGTAATTGTTGAAGCCCAAATTACAGCTTCTAAGAAGCAGGTTGCATACTGGGAGTGCACACAGAACTTCTGCACCATACACACACCATCAGACACATTATCGGTCCTTTTGCTGCTGATAGTATGTGTTTGAGAAGGAGGTGGGCTGACCCCTCAGCCCCCTCCCCAACAGGTGCTGACAGCACGGCTAAGTCATTCAGCAGAGGAGGGAAGGGGCTGCTGTGCTTTAATGCCTCTGAAGAGTGCTGTGTCATGTGTGACTCAGCCAAAGGCTATTTAGCTAGATATTTAGATAAAGCGGAATGGAAACACCGGAGAGTCACTTGTGCAGCACTGCACTGTAATTAGTGGCCCTACCATTAGGCAGACTGAGTCAGCTGCCTCAGGCAACCGATACTGGGTGTCATGAAAGGGGTGCAAATTGTTAAGTTATTTTATTGATTAATATTGCATTTTCATTCCCAGGCTTGTGGGATTTTCTGTTTCATGTGTCTCAAAATAACTTGGCCAGTGTTGGGTACTATGGACCATGAATGGCGGGCATGGGGGGTGAAGGGGAACACTGTTTATTGTTCTGCCTCAGACAGCGTAGTGTCTTTGGTCAGCTGTGCCCACCTCAGTAGTGTCAGCGCAGCATGGCAACTCATCAGGGATTATGGGAGTTGTGGGCCCTCCAGATGTTTTGGCCTACATTTGGGAAGGCTGATGGAAACAGTTCTGAACTCTGTGGGCTGCTGGTCTGGCTCAGCACAAGGCAGCTTCCTATATTCCATTACAAAGAAGAATTGACTAGAAAATGTAACCATTGTTCGTTGGTGGTATTTTCACCGCATTTCTCTTCCACTCAGTAATCAGAGCTGTCTGGGTGGTTGACAAAATAGGGAGAAACCCATAGAATACATGTACAATAAAATGTAACACAAGATCTAAACCAATTAAAACATCCACAGAATAAAATCAAAGTAAAACCAGAAGCAGAGGACAACAGCAGAGCCAGGATGATCTCAAATGCACTCACACATTTCTAAAATAAAAAAAACTCTTCACCTGGTGCTAGAAAGACTGAAACATATGAGCCAGATGAACGTCTCTGGTGGGGGTACTGCACAGATTTATTTATTTATTAGATTTGTATACCACCCAATTGGCAAATGCCCTCAGGGCAATTTACAATAATAAACACAAACAACAATAAAATAACCAAAAAAAATTCAATAATAAAATATCAAAATAATACAATATTAAACACTAAAAAATAAAAATATTTAAACCATTGAGGATGTGATGCCACTACTGAAAACATGCTTGCTGTAGTAGCCATCCATCTCACCTCATTTGGTGGGGGCAGCTGGAGAAAGGCCTCAAAAAGTTACCCTAATGTCTGGGTTATAAATATGAGGAGACACTCCTTCAGGTAAAATTTGGTCCTGGAGGGAGTAATCCTATGGTCACAGACAGCGGCTAGACGGCCATAGGATATATTGTTTTCCAGGAACCGACCTCCCCCCCACTTCCGCGCTGCCTCGGAGGCAGCATGGAACAGCCCCATCCTTGCAAGAGGAGCATGGAGTGTCTAAAAAGGGGCGTGGCTGGGGGCGTTCCGGGGCGGGGAGAGCGTAGCTGCCCATATGACACATCCTATGTGTCACACAGCAGCCTCCTTCCCTGCTCTGTGCTCTCACGGCTAGACAGCCGCAATCCGCTGTCTAGCCAAAAATGCAAAACGATCCCCTCTGTGCTTCTCCTGCCCTGCTTTGGATAGGCAGTCGCTTCCAAGTTCGGAGGCAGCTAAATATTTCGATAGGATTTCGCCCTTAGACACCAGGTGCAGACCTAGCTCATTAGAAAGAGCTTTGGGCCTAATTACAGTACAGTTGTGTACATGAACTTAATGGAGCTTACTTCAGAATAAACATGCATAATATTATGGTGTTAATCTCCTTCCTTTTCCTATAAATTGATTTTGGGGTTTTGTGTTCTGTGGCTTGGATTTTTTAAAATTTCAAATGGTTGCGGCTTTTAAAATGCTTTGATTTTAATTTGAGTATTGTTTAATTGCTTTGTAATTGTTTGATTTTGTTTTTTGAGCCACTTTGTTTCTGATTTTGAGGAAAGTGGCATACACACACACACACACACTCATACACACAAACACAACTCATTCTCTCTCTCTCTCTCTCTCTCTCACACACACACACACACACACACACACACACAAATGAATAAAAACAAACTATGACTCTGTCACTAGACCCTCAAACAGACATCTTACACTAACATATAATTTACGCTGACTCAGGACTGCTTTGGGGTAAAATAGTTACTGCCTAGGAAATGCTGATACAATGAGGCGATAGGCAGTGAATATAACACTGAGGCATGTGGACGATTCATCTACCATTCACACTGGTTCGACCATGTGCAGGTACATACTTTTTCTTTTTAAGTTGCATTCTCTCTTTCCATTTTCCGTTCAGCCTGCCTACAGTAATAGTTCTAAGAACCACAACATGCTGTAAAAACAGGATATCAGCTTGTGTCAAAAAGATCGAAGGAGGTTTTGAGGTTTTGATTTTTATCTTAGCAGACTCTGACTCTCCCCTCTTTCTCTACATGTTTGTCTACACACATTGGCAGAAGAGAAAGGAAGAGATGGCGGCGCCAGAGGCACAGGTCTATACAAAGGTCTTGAACAAGAATAAAAAAAGGAGCACCCAGTCCTTACTGGAGCCTCTCTTGGCCTCTGGGTTCTCTGTACATACAGCGTGAGTACTTATGTTATTATGTTGCCACAAAAATCTTCTATCTGTTTATAAGAGCTTATAAACTAAAAGACCATGTGGGGCCATCAATTATTCATTTGTAGCACAGTCTCTCCTTTGGCATCGCAGGAAGTTCAGCTCTTCTTGGATTTCACAAAAGACTTATGGGTAAGCTGGTGCTTTTCAGTCAGACCCCCTGTTGGGGGAAATTATCTGGTATCATTTTAAAGCCTAGTCATGACATATTCGATTGAAGTCAGCCTGAACCAAACGTTGCACCTGCATGTTGTTTAAGATTTGCTGTGTCTAAAATCCTGGAAAGGACAAAGATTTGGGGGGAGCATGAAACCATACTTATAGGTGGCAAATGCATTATGGAATACGTGGATTCTGAATCTTAGGAGTTCTTATTGTACCACCACCACTACTACTACTACTACCACTATTATTATTGTGAATACCTCAATGCTGCACAGAAAGTTAAAAAGATAGGACCTGCCTACAGGCTCACAACAATCTAACTAATTTAAGTAAGACTTGTTCTCTGCTGCAGCTGGGCAAAAATAGATTTAATGGGCTTAAGTTACAGGAGGGTAGATTTCATTTGAAATTTAGGAGAATGTTCTTAACAGTAAATTTGACAATGGAACCAATTACCTAGGGATATGTGTCATCTCTCCCTTGCTGGGCATCTTAAGGTAGAGAGGCTGGCCAGACATCTGTTGTGGATGGTCTACATCTGGATTTCTTGCATTGAGCAGGGGGTTGGACTAGATGGCCTACAAGACCTACTCCAGTGCCATCATTCTAATGGTGCTTCATTCCATTTCCTTTTTGTGACCAGTTGCTGCCATTTTGAGCGAGGTCTGGAGTTGGCTTCCAAACAAGTGGAAGCAGTAACCATTTTTGTTCTGGTTTTAAATCTGGTAGCAGTGGAGTGTTGAGAATGAAGAACAGGAGAAAGTACAGCTCAACTTGTTAATGACAACAGTGGTCAAGTGATCCACATAAGTCTATATTACTGACCTGAGAGAAGGTTGAAATGGACCAGGCAGGGGAATTTGCCCTTGGAAACATTAAGGGGAGCATAACAGAATTAACCTGTTCAAGATGAAGCTGGACAGCCATCTGTCAGGGATGCTTTGACTTGGATTCCTGCATTGAGCAGGGGGTTGGACTCAGTGGTCTTAAAGGCCCCTTCCAACCCTACTATTCTATGATTCAATGATTCTATAAACCTCTTCTGACAATGGCACCCATCCAATTCAGTTTCAAAATTATGGCTCCCAAATGAGACTTCCGTCAAACTAAGCAGATAGCTTGAACTAAATGCCAAGTTACTTTCTTTCTTATATTTCTGTGCTGCCTTTCCACCCAAGCACTCAAGGTGGCTTCCAGTTTAAAATTAGTGATACAAAAAGGGGGAAAGGAATGGAGAAGGAAGAGGAAAATGAACAAATTCAGGTACAGCTCTTTCATGATGTTACAGCTTCGGGATTTTCTTCTGTTCTCCGTTGACTTGTATCTGGTACTTGGGTAGCTCTGCATATTTGTTTTATAAAAGAAACAATATGATCACATGTGATCAGTGCTTTTATGTTGGTAGGTAATGCATAAGGCTTTCAACCAAGAAATGCATAAAGTAGCATTGCCACCTTTTTTATGATCCTGTTCCGGTGCCTTTAATGTGGAAATGGCCTGTGGAAATGACGCAGGTGAAATATTTCCTGCCATGGAGATAAAGTGATAGGGAAAATGTCACTTGTTTAATTTCTGTATGTGAACCAGCTTTAAAAGGCACAAAAGCAGGCTCAGGGGTGCAGTGGGGAGTTGGTTGTAATCTTATTAAGTATATGTAGTTAACATACTTCAACATGTACTGAAGGGCCTTTTCAGTGGCTGCTCGCAGACTCTGGACTCCTTGCCAAGGGAGTCCCAGCTAGCCCCATCTCTTCTGCTGGCAGGCAAATACTTAAAAAAAAAAAATCCGAGTGGCCTTTGGCCAGTTAACTGATATGTAAATGTATTATAATTGGTTTGAACTGGTGGTGGTTGTTTTGATATTTTAACTGCCTTGTGTTTATGTTCTATTGCTGTTTTTTAACTGCTGTTTATTATTACCTTATGTTTTATTGCCTTGTTTTTATGTGTTGTATTTTATTGCTGTTGTATTGTATTTTATTCCTTTTTATTGCATTTGTATGATTGCAGCTAGCTGCCTTGATCAGCATGTGGTGCTTAATTAAAAAGAAGCATAGATGGCAAATGTCATTTGATAAGAGGCATTCTCCACTTCCCTGTCATCCAGGAGGGAATGCTTCTTCTAAGATGGTGGCTGCTGTAACATGGACAGTCTCTAAAACCAAAGGAAACATGCCTCCATTGTTAGAAGTATTGTTGATTCATTGGCATGTTTATGCAGATTTAATTTGTTATCAACTAATGAGGCCTTTCTCGTCCTCATATCAGTCCAGTTGTCATGGTCTCATATACACACAGCTTCTGTGTCTCAGCAAAACTCACACTGACCGTTTATGCATCACAAAAAAAAATAAAATGCATCATCAAGATACATAAGACAGAATTGCATAAAATTTGCATGTGCTAATTTAGATATATAAATGCAAATTTAGAAAATTTAGAAAACTGCCCAGAGAGCTTCGGCTATTGTGTGGTATAGACATGAAATAAATAAATAAATAAATAAAATATTATAATGTAAATAGAAATACAATACATCTCACCATTAAAGTGGGGAAGATTATGGCCAGTGGCCTATGCCCCTATCTGTTTGGTCTGCTGTCCAGGTGCTAACTGCTGATGAACAACTTCAAGGTCCCTCCTTTCTTATGGATCTTTATCTTTAAGCCAGACTTGGACAGAACAGCCCTTCAAATAGAGGATTTTATTTATTTATTACATTTATATCCCACCCTTTTTCCTCCTTAAGGAACCCAAGGTGGCATACATAATCCTCCTCCTCTCCATTTTATCCTCACAACAACAGCCTTGTGAGGTAGGTTTGTCCATTGTGGTTCATCATGGCCAATCTGGGCTTTATTGAATCCAGTGGTTCTTTGTGCCTGGCAGGGCCAGATTAACATAAATTGTTTGGTTAATCAGTTAAAATCCCTGTGCTTAATCAACTTCAGGTGCAATCCTATATTCCTTGCAAGGGGGTCTCTTGGGCTTTAGGATATTGTGGACTTCCCCCTCCATGTGTGGAGAAGAAGGTTCTCCTTGGATGGCAGTGGAACCTTCTACTACTGCAGTTGCCCTGCTGACTGTGGGGCTGACAACATGGCTGTTTGGGGGCAGGAAGATAAGACCCTTCATTCCCCTAAACAGAGCTGAAAACCACAACAACCCATGAGCTGGTATAGTAAATTCCTTCCCATTGGGGGCAATGGGAAGAAAACACAAGACCACCCCTCCCATTTTCTGCTCTGTCTAACTCAAGCCAGAAGCATTTAGAAAGTGGTGATTCCTCTGCCCCAGAATTCCCCATTCTACCCTCTTAAGATTTCTTTTGTAGGTTGATAGCTCCTCATATTCGTATAGCAAAAAAGCTAACAACTTCCTAAAATACAGCACAAGCAGAACTATTTTCAGGAGCAGACTCTAAATTTAATTAGTGCAGTGAGTTGCTAAGTTCAGAAAACCTCCCCACAGCTGAACACCAAAATGAAGGCATATTCTGTCTTGCCATTATTTTCGCTTTCTTTTCTCAAAGTGAGTTTATTGTACTTTCCGTAGGCTAAAAGCTTTGGCAGCTACTGGACAAAACACAGTAGAAGAAGCAACAAAGTGGTGAGTGTGTGCAAGCTGTACTTTCAAACAACATAAATTAGAAGCCATTACTCCGGTTGGGGGCAGGGGGGGGGGTTATGACTCCTGAATTCATCATTGTAGGAGTTGATGCAACAAGACCACAGGAAACTTGAATATATCTAGTGGTGTGGTGGTAGATTTGCAGGCAGTCATCATGACAGTCTCCATAGCCCCAAACCCAAACAGAGTCCCAAAATGCAGGTGGCTGTGTTGATCCATATCTTGGTATATGTATCCATGCGCATCCCCACCCCCGAAAGAGCAGCAGTACATAATGCAATACCCGATATATTAGGATGAGCTGACAGTCATAGAATAGCAAGCTGGCAAAGGGCAGGGTAGTGGTTAACATGTTGGACTTTGGACGGAAAGACCTGAGATTGAATGAGAAAGGGAGGGGGATACAACATGTCCCCAAACAGCATCAGACCACCAGCTCAAGATTTCCAGGGCCCAGTCTACATGGCTGATTTAGTGCAGAGGAACAGCACATAAGGGTTGTTTGTGACAGATGATGTTGTCACCAATCCGCAGCCACCCCACAGCTTCCCTCTGGAAAACGCACATTTTCGGAAAGTCCTTTTAGTGCGTCTTTTTCCTTAAAAGCAGCTCCTGAGCGGTTCCACTGCAATGTGCCCTGACCCCCCCGCCCCAATTAAATCCTGGGCATGCCTAGTTCTGTGACCTGGCTGTGACTTGGTAGTGATGTAGTCAAGGGGTGAGGCTGCCCTGTTCCCCTCTTGCCCATTCCTTCTTTTTCCCCATTCGCAGTAGGGCACTTTTGGACACAGGCTTCATCCCACTTAGCACTGGTTCCCATTCACAAGCATTCACAGTGGCGCAGTTGCTACTTTCCCCAGTCACAATATCTAGCCTGTTTTTCCTATTCAGAAAACTGCAGCTGCGCTGTTTCAAGCATTTAGCATTCACAATAGTGCTCTTGTATGTATGTATTATTTTAGTGGGTCAATCACCCACGATGGAGTTTGTTCTGGGACATGCTGCTTTCCTTTAAAATCGCAGGCGATGCCTGTGGGAATCCAGAAAAAAGGAGGAAACAACAACACCCCTCTCCTTCCTTTGCCACGCCCTCCTTTAACCCATTCACAATGTTGCAGCAGGGAGAGGCAAAACGGGGAGGGGAGAGGATGCTTTCTCTCTTCCTAGACTGAGGGAGCAAAGGCAGTGTGCTCTTGGCTGCTACAGTGTAGGGTTTTATCTCTTGCCTTCCTCGGGGTGGCTGTAGGGGAAGGAAAGGATGGAGGCTAATCGGAAAGCCCCCAGGAGAGCCTGGGACAGCTGAGAAAGGAGGGAAGGCTGCAATCCCACTCATTCTCCCCTGGGAGTAGTCCACACTGAACTTAGGGGGATTGACTTCCTAACAGAGCAGTTTCACATATATAGGCTGAGAGGCGCACTCTAACAATGTCGTTATTTCACAATAGCGCCAAATCAGGAGTACAGCTACTTTAGCGCACAGTGTGGTTTACAAAAGTAGCTGCACTCCTGATTTAGAGCTATTGAGAAAGTTTGTTTATTTATTTCTATACCGCGTAATAGCCGAAATAACAATATTGTGTGGGTTTGCCTCTCAGCCTATATGTGAAACCGCTCTGCTATGAAGTCAATCCCCCTGCATTCAGTGTGGTCTACTCCTGGGTAAGCATGAGTGGAATTGCAGCCTGAGAAGATTCCCAGCCAGCCTTACTGGGAGGCGCTTGGACTAGCGAGGGGGCACTGGTGGCCTCTGTGAGAGAATTAAAGCTTCCTAGACCCCCAGGACACCCCAAAACAGGTACCATTACAAACCATCTGGGCAACCACTCATCAAAACTGTCTGCGAGGATGGTGTTGGGAAAATTGGCTCTCCTCACCATGGCCTGGGGAGGCAGAGAGCGGGCTAGTGGGCGAGGCAGGAATGGCCACTTTCCAAGGGAGAACAGGCCTCAATCAGGAGCCTCAAGGCATCTTTGCAAGCACCCAGTGCCCAAAAAACCATGAATGTAGACATGCAGATTTCATAGATGATGATGATGACGACAACAACAATAATATGTAGAGAGGCAGAGTGATTGCAAGAAAGCCTTCTCTATACAGCTAGGAGTAATTTTAGCAGAGTTGTGGACATAAAGATAATACACAGAACTACAGTTTTTTCTGTCATATATTGTTGCGGTTGCTGCTGCTGCTGCTGCTATTATTATCATCATTATTATTATTCCCAATTCTACTGGACAGGGGTGGATCAAAAGAAGGCAGTTGCTGATATGTTATTCCTCAAAATGCTGTTCCAAGCACTCAAAATAGTGCAGTAGCTGCTGTTCCAAGCAGCACTCTTTCAATCTTTCACAATATCCCAATGCTAAGAGGGGGAAAGTGTGGGGTAAACTAAAGGGGCTTAATTCAGTGCTTCTAGTAAACTTCCCTGAGCAGGAGAGCATGGACAGGGGCGGGGAACAACTCTCTCATTCACTGAGCAGCACCTACGGGGTTGATGATGTTCAGTTCTACTAGCTCTGACTGTGCCCACCCAGCCCAGACGTAAGTGCAGTGTGACCCGTGAAAGTGGGTTTTTAGATAGTGTATACTCTGCTTTTCTTGCTTCGTGTGCCACTGAGGGACCAAAGCAATTTCATGAAAATCCGGATAAAACGAGAAAGTGCTTCTCATTCCATTTCCACGTAGATTGGGCCCAGGTATTCCTTTTCCCAGCACCAGGAAGAAACATTTGATCTCAAAGTCAACAAATCAGTTTTTACCTCCCTCAGGAGCAGGTCTTTTCTATAGCTGATAAGTCATAATTGCCCACTCAAGAGCAAGCCTCCCCAAAATATCTTTCAATACAACAGAATTTCCACACAACAATGTATTGTTGCTGGGAAAAACCCATTTCCCCCAGCTACTGTGAGGATAGCAACTAAACTCAGAGGGAACAGGGAAGTGTGATGGAAAATGGTATATGAGATCATCGTCTCTGCTAATCCTAAAGTCCTGGTGCTTCAACCCTGCAAGCCCTGGATCTACTATACCACTGAATATATCTTTAAGCAATGGCATGAGAAAGCATAGTGTGATTGTGTATTAGACTGAGTAGTTTAATGACAGGTCAATTAGTGCTGTCAGCATGACACATGGATTAGTTACCTTTTCACCACTTGCCAGCCACAGAATATCTGTGATTCTTGAGGAGGAACAAATGGCTGTAAAGACATAGGAGCAAAGATGTAGATATGAGCCAAATAGCCACTGTTGGTCATTGCTCCATATCACATTTTTAATTCATGAATGTATTTATTAAACACCATCCCTGTACATTTGAAAAGGGAGAGGGTCTTTTTGGCGGCCACACACAGGCTTTGGGATTCCCTCCAGGGGAAAGCTTGTATCACCCCATAATGGCTTCCCATAGGATGGTCAAAACCTTCCTTTCTAGGAAGGCTTTGGGGCCACAAATGGTTGCTCCCTTTTTGAAGTGGTGTATTTTTAAATTGTTTAAATTATTTTTGATGGTGGCTATATTTTTTATCTTCTCTGCTGTTTTACAAAGCAATCCTCCATTGTTTCCAGAGCCATGTTGACTCATACCAGCCAGGGGAGGAGGGTGTGCGTGTGTGTGTGTGTGTGTGTGTGTGTGTGTGAACAGCTTGCTGGGCTTTGGGATTTTTTTTAATCCTCCCCATTGGAAGCAATGGGGGGAAGTTAGCTAAGTCTGCTCCAAACTGGCATAGTTGAGGGGCACAATCCAAGCCCTATTTGGGGGATTAGAAAGGTTTTGGATCCAGCAAATCCAACATCAGTTCCACTCCAACCCCAGAACACTCTGTTTTGAGGTCTATTGTCGGTGGTAGATTTACACCCGCATAACTTTCCACAGGAAAGTAAATGGGGCCTCCAGTATGGACAACCTTGATGGAGGGGCTCCACCCTTAACCTAAGCCATGCTGGATGGCCATTGATAGGATTGCTGTGCCAGTGCTTTATTACTACTTTGTTGCATTTGTTGCTGGTGTCAAGTTATTTTAAAATGGTGATGTTATGGTTTTAATGATAGCCATCTTGGGCTTATTAAGGAATGGCAGGGTATAAAGAGTTTAAATAAACAGATAAATGGTGATGTCTCACAGCAGGGGTGTTGAACTTTGCAGGCTAAATCAGATAAAATGCCATAAATAAATAAAACTGAGACCAAATCCCAGTCTGGCCCTCCAGGGTTCCCCAGATGGCTCTGCCCCCTTTCCCCCAAGACTCTTGCTACAGTCCAAGGACCACAGCAGTCTGGCTTAAATGCAGCTCACAGTCTTGGGCACAGGGCCTTCTCAGCAGACTTGACGCTTCTCAGTTGGCTTCCCCATCTCTCCTCCAAAGAAAGCTGGCTGGCAATCTTGAAGGCTCTCTTGATGCTCTAGAGAGAACTGGCACCAAGGTTGAGTCCTCTTCCCCAGCCTCCCTGGTGTTCTGGCTGCTAGTGGAGAGGGGAAAGAGAGAAGCAAAGGGTAGCAAGGAAAAATATGCTCAAATGCAGTTATGCATACTTCAGCTTAGTCGCAGGAATAACTGAGAAGTAGTAGACATGCTTTTCTCCATCCAAGGCTATATGGGCTGCATAAACTCATTTACTACATAATGTGTGAACTGGCCCTTAGTTAAGGGCACTGTGTTGTCCGTTGCACCTTAGTTATTGAATCCAGGCTCTACGCTTGTGTTGGTCACTTAACTGGCATATTAACTATGCCAGTTATTCTATATAGTTCCTTGGAGGGCTACTCAACATAACCTGCTGCATGGTTTTTCTTAGGACTGGGCTGTCAGGAATGAATCTGAGCATGTGGAGATAGTTAGCAGCGCAGACTCAGAATGGGAACAGCCAGAACTGGGGGAGGCTCCCTCCCTAGTGAGCTCAGATATGGCAAGGCATTCTTCTCAAGACCTTGGCACACAGATGGCTCAACCTGAAGGGCCCCGCCTCTCCTCCTCCATGAGAACCCAGGTCTCAGAGGAGGAGGAGAGTGAGGGGCGTGACTTGAGGGATGCTAGGGTCCGTTGCAGAGCAAAGCGGGAAAAGTTAGAGGCAGAACTCAGGCACTCCACCAGGTTGGCTATGCGTGATAGCCTACATAGGAGGGAGCCATCGTAAGGGAGGAGCATCCCCCTAAGCTAGTCTGGCTGGGAAGTTCTTGTTCAAACTGCCGGCAACTTCTCGAACTTCCACTTCAGCTCCTCTACTGGTATTTGTAATTGTGTGGAATAGTTGTTTCCTTGGTAGCCTGAGAGTCTCCTAGAATTTGTATCTGTAAAGAACCTAGTCGTCGTTAACTAATGAAGTAGTGAGCCTGAAGCCTGGTATCTTAGAGTATGTTGACTGCAAAAAGGGAGAATGAAGGAACTTGCCACGGGCCAAGAAAGAGAAGGACACGGGAGTCTGTAGTTTGGCTTGCACTTAAAACAGGGGCAGGCAATTTCCAGGGGTAGGGCATCACTTTGACCACCCCCAGGCCCCACCAGGGGCTGCACCCCTGCCACTTTGCCGCTGAACATTTCATCGAAATGCAGTGGCAGGGCAGCGGGGGAACATTGGCTATTTTCTTTATAATAGCCCCCTTTTGCCACCACACACATTTCCACCACACCACAATTTTGGTGGCAAACCACAACTTTGTGCTTTTAAAAGGAAGCTTCCCCACCACCATGCTACATGGCTGAATTTGCTGGCACGGCAGCAGGGACAGCGGGGGCCCATTAATCCACTGTGCCCAAATACAACACAGGAACCACGTTCCTTTCCCCAGTTGTCCAAAAGATATCCTCGCCTGTCCCTATCAGACACTCTCCCTCTTGCTCCTCTCCTTTCTCCAGTAGTGGTTGTGGGTGTCCCTGGAACCCTAGCCTGTTCTGCAAAAAGCCTCTCTCTGCCTTGGGTTTATGGATCTCCCGAACTTGACTCAAAATAGGAAAGAACATAAAGCAGCCTTCCCCACCATGCCCGCCCCCCAGATGTGTTGGACTGCAGCTCCCATCATGCCCAGTCAGGTTGCATGCCCACAAATGCCACAGACTGAAAATGGCTGGCCTGCTGTAGCAGCCTTTGCAACAAGAATTGCAGCTCTAATTCCTCATACCATCACAGCGCTTTAGCCAGAAGGACCGAAGAACGCTTGCAGCATTTTGTATCTTGATATGCGCTCTCTCTCTCTCTCTCTCTCTCTCTCTCAATTGTAGGTTGCATTCTCACTGTAATGATCCTTCTTTGGAAGATCCAATCCCTCAGGAATACATCCTGTATTTGTGCCCGACGGGCACTTTGAATGACATACTGATGGAGTTTTGGAGAGAAAGCAAACACCAATGTGGAAAAAACAAAGCCCATGACATTTTCCCACACATCACGCTTTCTGAATTCTTTACGGTGAGCTTGACTTTTAGTGTTCTCAGAAGTGATATCACAGAATCTTTGCATTTTACTGTGCAAAGAAATGACACGCATCCTGGTCTCTAGTTGTTGTTGTTTGTTTGTTTGTTTATTGCATTTATATCCCGCCTTTTTTCCTCCTTAAGGAACCCAAGGAGGCATACATAGTCCTCCTTCTCCTCCCTTTTATCCTCACAACAACAATCCTGTGAGGTGGGTTGGACTGAGAGTCTGTGACTGGCCCAAAGTCACCCAGTGAGCTTCCATGGCCGAGTGGGGCCTAGAACCGCGATCTCCCGACTCCCAGTCCAACACTCTAGCCACTACACCACACTGTTGTTGTTGTCAGTGTCTCACCTGATGTGTAAAACTTACACGGTGCGGCCCAGAAGCTGTTTTCAGTGTTGGCCATTTTTCATCTATCCCAGAAGTTTGTGATTTGCCTTATTCCCATCTTAAATGTTAGACTGAAAGTATATGAATTGTCCTATTTACAGCCTGAAACAGCAGGGTTCTGTAACTCATGAGTTTTCTTTCAGTGTGAAGACCAAAAGGTTGACGGCTTATATAAAGCCTTAAAGAGAGCCGGTGACCGTTTTTCCAGTTGTTTCCCAGCGATCATCTCCCTATCACTACATTCCTCCACCACCTACATCGGCTTCTTCGTTAGCGATGGCCCTGCAAATATCATCAAATCATTTGCTACAGTTTTTGCCACGGAGGCTATGATGTTGGCAGGTAACAAGGGTGGCAAAGTGGAAATCCATTATCAGGCTGAGATTTTCCCTTTCTCGAAGCTCCAAGGAGCAGGCATGTGAGCGGAGAAACTGCCGTCTCCATTTTAGTGTCAGGAAAAGTCCTGCATCGGCCTTCCCCAACCGAGTGCGCTCAAGATGTGTTGGACCGCAACTCCCATAATTCCCAGACAGCATGGTAATCTGAATTATGGGAGTTGTGGTCCAACACATCTGGAGGGCACCAGGTTGGGGAAGGCTTCCCTATGTGAACTTTTTCATAGTACATGCAGTCCCCTTTTCTGATAAACTGAATTAGGGGGCCTCTCCTCGTGTGCAGGCCTTCTGAACACATTGGGGCTTGCACGTGTGTCCTAGAGCTACTGAGGCTGCTACCGTATAACACTTAACTAGGGGCATGTCCCACTGAACTTGGTGGGACTTACTTCTGAGTAAAAATTCATAGGATTGCGCTATGAATTGATCATGCAACACTTGTTAGAGTACAGCTCTGTGAATAATCTAGTGATAATTAACCTCATCTTGCAATCCTGTCCTTTTTACCTGTTAGATTGCTGTGTGAAACCTTCAACCAAGCAACTCCATCTGACGATGGCCAACAAATTTTATCCTCACCATCAAAAGACTTTGGAGCAACTGGCTAAATCCATCAATCCTAAGCAAAGCTGCCAGTGGATGGCAGCTCTGTATTCCAGAGACATGCGCTTCGTAAATTACCAGGTACGTACATGACTAGATAGCCTCTTGCGCTTTCAAGATTAGAAAAACCTTTCTGTGGGTGTGTAGTGATTTATGGGTCCAGTACATCCTTTCATGATTAGCTTTTGGGTATGCAGCACTTTATTTGCCATTCCCAAAAATGAACGATCCCTTCTCTTTTGGTTTGGCTTTGCAGCTGTCCCATCAGAAAAGTCACTTTGCATGCTGGGGATTTTGAGGGGAGCCCCCAATCACTGGCACAGATTTCAAAGCTTCCATGGTGTTCATAACAATGTTTAAGGCAGTTTTTCTCAGATTTCTGACAGATGTAGCACACTTGTTTCTAGAATTAAAACTGAAGCCATGACTTATAGCTGAAAAGATTTACTTCTAGTGGGCGTGGAGTGAACACATGGAGGAGAAGACAGGAACATAGGAAGCTGCCTTATATTGAATCAAACCATTGGTCCATCTTGTCCAGTATTGTCAACACTGACTGGCTGAAGCTCTCCAGGGTTTCAGGCAGGAATATTTCCAGCCTTACCTAGAGATGCCAGGGATCAAACCTGGGACCTTCTACATGCAAAGTTTGTGCTCTGTCACAAGCCACAGTCCTTCCCTAAACCTGAAGTCTGAAAAGGGCTTTGGTCTCAAGGATAATATAATTGATGCAGTAATGAGCTACCAGTGTGGCTCTCATTGATGGATAACTTTGTAATAAGAGACAGTGTTCTATTCATGATGATGCACCACATTCACACAAGCAGATTGTCACGCGGCAACTGCAGTTACCACAGGAACAACACAGCCTGCAAGCTGCTCAGCACTAAGATTTCTCCTGCTAGAAATAAGTTCTGAATGCTTTTGCTGTGGTCAAAGCACATCTCCTTCAGAGAGTTCTATTGAAACCAATGGGGCTTAGTTCCATATTAAGTTATGGCAACATGCTAAATGATGATGTATTGTGGTTATGCTGGGGGAGACATTCATTTCACATTTTAATGTGAACTTCCCTCATTTCGCACTTCTGAACCGATACGCAAAGCAAAACTTGGTTATCCTTTGAAATGTGCATTTCCCCAAATTTTGCAATGGAGTTCTCCAGTCAAAAACTGCATACAGAAATGCATATATTAGGAGGAAATGCACCCCAAATGTGTATATTAATGAAAATAACATTAAAAATGCATTATATTAGGAAAATTTCGTGTGTGTGTGAGATTGTGTATTAGGGATGTGCAGATTATGTAAAATCCATTCCATCTGTGTTTTGCGGATTGTCAGGCGCCTCTCGTTCTGTTGTCTGCCCATCCACAGTCAGAGCTTTTTTTTTTCTGACTGTGCGCAAATTTGCATTTGTGCAAATGTGCATTTGCAAAAAATTCACATGGGTGAAAATGTGCAAATTTTCCCCAAAATGTGCACTTTCATGCTTTAGCCTATGGGGGAAATGCACATTTTTGGCTGTTTTTTTATTTTGTGTATTTTTCTATGATGAAATTTGCACAAAATTTGGGAAATTAGAAAAACCTGCCTGCAAGTCCACGGAATCTGCCCGACAAGAGAGAAGCCAGTCTGCTACAGAATCCGTAGGTGAGACTCATGAAAAACTGAACTCAATTGGTCCCACTGCAGATTTCTGTGACATGGGGTGTGTGTGTGTGTGTGTGTATGTTGTGTGTGTGTCAAAATTGCATACAACTTGCATGTATTAGAAGAATTGTGCACAAAAATGAAATGCATTTTCATGTGAACTTTTAAAAAAATCCTCAGAGTTCAGGATGAACTGGATGTAAGATGGAAAAATTCTCAAAGCTTGGGAAAGGCAAATTCAAGTCTGGAAAAATGAGCAATGCTGAGAAACCCAAACTGACAGATTCATCTGTCCCTAATTGAGATCTCACTTATATGTCCATTGTTTGAAAGAGTATCAGTGTATAAAATGAAGTGTAAACAGATGTCAGCAACATCTCCATTTGTTCCTGCATTTGCCAAAATATACATCACTTTAACTTTCTCCTTTTTAAAATGGGCTTCCTCTTAGGTTTTGAGGGCCTTGTTCCAGTATAAACCTCAGAACATTGATGAACTGATGCTGAATGCTGGAGATCTTATGTATGTCAATCCGACACAACAAAGTGAAGTTTGTGATGGCTGGGTGATTGGTATCTCCCACCGAACTGGGTGCCAGGGATTTCTTCCTGAAAATTACACGGAAAAAGCCAATGAGTCAGATACCTGGGTCAAGCACAGGTTAGTATTGCTTGGCTTCAGATTTCTTCATGGGATGTGTGTGCAGTTCGTTGCTATTTGATATTGTCCTCCATTGGTAGAGTAAGAGGACAGAAGAGTAGTTGTGATAAATGGTACATCTGCACCTCCAGCCCTGCAAGGTAGGAAAGGCTGCAGGGCACGCTTTGTCTGTACTCCTCAGAGTTAGGCCACCATCACCCATGTATTTAATTTTAATATTTAATCTTTAATATTAATTTAATATTTAATCTTAGTTCCTGGGTATGTGGGAATCTCCCCTTCATGGATCACTGCCTTGTTGTGGCGAAGGGGCTTGCATAACTCAGTGAAGCCATAAGCTATGCCGTGCAGGGCCACCCAAGACGAACAGGTCATGGCGGAGAGTTCTGACAAAATGTGGTCCACTGGAGAAGGAAATGGCAACCCACTCCAGTATTCCCGCCAAGAAAACTTCATGGAACGTATCACAAGGCTAAAAGATATGACACCAGAAGATGAGCCCCTCAGGTCGGAAGGTGTCCAATGGGGAAGAGCAGAGGGAATTTCCAAGTACAGCCAGAAAGAGTGAAGCGGCTGGGCCAAAGCCGAAAGGACATTCAGCTGTGGATGTGTATGGTGGTGAGAAGAAAATCCAATGCTGTAAAGAACAATATTGTTTAGGAACCTGGAAAGTAAGATCATTGAATCAAGGTAAGCTGGAGGTGGTCAAACATGAGATGGCAAGATTGAAAATCGACATCTTGGGAATCAGTGAACTAAAATGGACAAGCATGGGCAAATTTAATTCAGGTGACCATCATATGTACTACTGTGGGCAAGAATCCCTTAGAAGATATGGAGTAGCACTTAGTCAATAAAAAGGTGGGAAAAGCAGTACTGGGGTACAATCTCAAAAACGATAGAATGATCTCAGTACGAATCCAAGGCAAACCATTCAACGTTATAGTAATTCAAGTCTATGCCCCAACCACTGAGGCCAAAGAAGCTGAGGTTGATCAGTTCTATGAAGACCTACAACACCTTCTAGAACTAACACCAAAAAAAGATGTCCTTTTCATCATGGGGGATTGGAATGCTAAAGTAGGAAGTCAAGAAATCACCAGGATAACAGGCAAGTATGGCCTTGGTGAACAAAATGAAGCAGGACAAAGGCTAATAGAGTTTTACCAAGAGAACACGCTGATCATAGCAAACACTCTTTTCCAGCAGCACAAGAGGTGACTCTACACATGGACATCACCAGATGGTCAATATCGAAATCAGATTGATTATGTCCTTTGCTGCCAAAGATGGAGAAGCTCTATACAGTCAGTAAAAACAAGACCTGGAGCTGACAGTGGCTCAGACCATGAGCTTCTTATCACAAAATTTCGGCTGAAATTGAAGAACGTAGGGAAAACCACTAAACCATTCCGGTATGACCTAAATCATATCCCTTATGAATATACTGTGGAGGTGAGGAATAGATTTCAGGGATTAGACCTGATAGACAGAGTGCCTGAGGATCTATGGACAGAGGTCCGTAACATTGTTCAGGAGGTAGCAACTAAATCCATCCCAAAGAAAAAGAAATGCAAGAAAGCAAAGTGGCTGTCTGATGAGGCTTTACGAGTAGCTGAGGAAAGAAGGGAAGCGAAAAGCAAGGGAAAAAGGGGAAGATATACCCAACTGAATGCAGAGTTCCAGAGAATAGCAAGGAGAGACAAGAAGGCCTTTTTAAATGAACAATGCAAAGAAATCAAGGAAAACAATAGAATGGGAAAGACTAGAGATCTCTTCAAGGAAATCGGAGATATCAAGGGAACATTTTGTGCAAAGACGGGCATGATAAAGGACAAAGAAGGCAGGGACTAACAGAAGCAGATGAGATTAAGAAGAGGTTGCAAGAATACACAGAAGAACGATACAGGAAAGATCTGAATGTCCCTGATAGCCATGATAGTGCGGTCACTGAACTTGAGCCGGACATCCTCGAGAGTGAAGTCAAGTGGGCCTTAGGAAGCATTACTAACAACAAAGCTAGCAGAGATGACAGTATTCCAGCTGAGCTATTTAAGATCCTAAAAGATGATGCTGTTCAAGTGCTGCACTCAATATGCCAACAAATTTGGAACACTCAACAGTGGCCACAAGACTGGAAAAGGTCAGTTTACATTCCAATTCCAAAGAAGGGCAATGCCAAAGAGTGTTCAATCTACCGTACAATTGCACTCATTTCACATGCCAGCAAGGTGATGCTCAAAATCCTACAAGCTAGGCTTCAGCAATATGTAAACCGAGAACTACCAGAAGTACAAGCTGGGTTTCGAAGAGGCAGAGGAACTAGAGATCAAATCACCAACATTCACTGGATCATGGAGAAAGCAAGAGAATTCCAGAAAAACATCTATTTCTGCTTCATTGACTACACTAAAGCCTTTGATTGTGTGGATCACAACAAACTGTGGCAAATTCTGAAAGAGATGGGAGTACCAGACCACCTTACCTGTCTCCTGAGAAACCTGTACAAGGGTCAAGAAGCAACAGTAAGAACCGGACATGGAACAACCAATTGGTTCAAAATTGGGAAAGGAGTACAACAAGGCTGTATATTGTCTCCCTGCTTATTTAACTTATATGCGGAGTACATCATGAGAAACGCTGGGTTGGATGAATCACAGGTTGGAATTCAGATTGCCGGGAGAATTATCAACAACCTCAGATACGCAGACGATACCACCCTCATGGCAGAAAGCGAAGAAGATCTCAAGAGCCTCTTGTTGAGGGTGAAAGTGGAGAGTGCAAACGCTGATTTGAAACTCAACATTAAAAAAATGAAGATCATGGCATCCGGCCCCATCACTTCCTGGCATATAGAAGGGGAAGAAATGGAAGCAGTGACAGATTTTACTTTCTTGGGCTCCAAGGTCACCGCAGACAGTGACTGTAGCCATGAAATTAAAAGACGCTTGCTCCTTGGGAGGAAAGCTATGGCAAACCTAGACAGCATAGTAAGAAGCAGAGACATCACCTTGCCGACAAAGTATAATCAAAGCTGTGGTTTTCCTAGTAGTAACATATGGCTGTGAGAGCTGGACTATAAGGAAGGCTGAGCGCTGAAGAATTGATGCGTTCGAACTGTGGTGCTGGAGAAGCCTGTTACGAAGCCTGTTCAGAAACGTCTTGGTTACTGTATAGCAGACAGCAATGTAGGTATTCCACCATTCTGCTTTAGTGCAGAAAAAGCAGATCTTGTCATTCTGAGAACCACTCTATGCTCACATCTTTGCAAGGGTAGGGTGTTTGAGTCATCATGGGGATGTCTCTTCCATCGCATACTATGGACCTTGTGCCTGGTTTCAAGGCAAAGTATGAACTTAGATTTTCTCACTGTTTTCTTTTTCCTCTGTCACTGGTATTCAACTTTCCCTTGCAGAGAATATATTTTTACTCTAGCTTCAGGACTGACTCCTAAGTATCAAACCGAACCCTGCATGAAACTAAAAAACAGTGACAGATTTTATTTTCTTGGGCTCCAAGGTCACCGCAGACAGTGACTGTAGCCATGAAATTAAAAGACGCTTGCTCCTTGGGAGGAAAGCTATGGCAAACCTAGACAGCATAGTAAGAAGCAGAGACATCACCTTGCCGACAAAGTATAATCAAAGCTGTGGTTTTCCTAGTAGTAACGTATGGCTGTGAGAGCTGGACTATAAGGAAGGCTGAACGCTGAAGAATTGATGCTTTCGAACTGTGGTGCTGGAGAAGCCTGTTACGAGTCCCCTGGACTGCGAGGAGGTCAAATCAGTCAATCCTAAAGGAAATCAACTGCTCATTGGAAGGACAGATACTGAAGCTGAAGCTCAAATATTTTGGCCACCTAATGCGAAGAGAAAAGTCACTGGAAAAGACCCTGATGCTGGGAAAGATTGAAGGCAAAAGGAGAAGGGGACGGCAGAGGATGAGATGGCTAGATAGCATCACCGATGCAATGAATATGAACTTGAGCACACTCCGGGAGAGAGCAGAGGACAGGAAGGCCTGGCGTGCTATGGTCCATGGGATCATGAAGAGTCGGACACGACTTAACAACTGAACAACAACAACAACAGCATGTGGGAATCTAGGCTTTTCCTTTTATGAAGAAAGATAGGCCCATTTTCCAGGACTTCCTTTATACTCCTTAGAACTAGAAGTATGGATCAGGAGTATGGACTGCTAGGCAAAAGAACTAAATCAATTCCAGTTTCCAACTGAGTACATTTATTCAAGAGCCCAGCAGAGGGATGTTCAGAAATGGTCAGTTGCTTTTAAAATAAAATGAAACATCAAACTAGCTAACTCAAACATACTTCGCAGGGTTGTAAGACTAATTCAGCAAAGTGGTTTACAGGTGGGGGAGGGGATGAGGCCCACCTGGGGCTACTTAGCATGGCCTTGCCTTGCCTTGCCTTGCCTTGCCTCTTTGCCAGCCAGTTGGAGACAATGGAAGATCTCAAAGGGGAAACATATTTCTATGGGGGTGGGCAGCTCCCAGAGGGGAAATTCAAACTGACCAATCAGTAGCCTAGGAGGACATGGTTATGTGTCCTCCAGGTGATTCCTGCAGGTACCTGGTTAACATAAGGCTAAGTCGTGGGGAGAGGTGAAGAAGAAGAGTCAGCCTGGAAGGTGTAGAAATACAGATTTTAGTGTCTATAGCTGCCTGGACATGTTCTTTGTTCAGAGACATGTCCTCGTCAGGAGAAGAGTTGGATTCGTCATAGTTGTGCTAAGCAACTTTCACTTTCAGTAATGAAAGCAAGCCTGTGCAGAAACGTCTTGGTTACTGTATAGCAGACAGCAATGTAGGTATTCCACCATTCTGCTTTAGTGCAGAAAAAGCAGATCTTGTCATTCTGAGAACCACTCTATGCTCACATCTTTGCAAGGGCAGGGTGTTTGAGTCATCATGGGGATGTCTCTTCCATCGCATACTATGGACCTTGTGCCTGGTTTCAAGGCAAAGTATGAACTTAGATTTTCTCACTGTTTTCTTTTTCCTCTCTGTCACTGGTATTCAACTTTCCCTTGCAGAGAATATATTTTTACTCTAGCTTCAGGACTGACTCCTAAGTATCAAACCGAACCCTGCATGAAACTAAAAAACCCAAATCCAATGCCAAGGAATGTAGCCCAAACATTTGCTCATCAGGTAACTGGATTTTGAATATCTTGCTGTATGATGTGCACATAGACACTAGTGTAAGTGAAGCTACTATAGAAAACAGGTTTATGCACAAGGAAATTTGCATAGTTTTTGGGTTTCACTTCATGACTTGTAAATTAAAGGGCAACGTTATTAGAAGTGCTAAATGATAAGGAATCCTATTTCAGAAGTAAACCAATGTCCAAAACCTTATCATTTGCTATGCTGAGTGGGGTTGATGGGAGTTGAAGGTCAAAACATCTGGAGGGCACCATGTTGGAGAAGGCTATCCTAGAGAGTGTCCTCTATTATTGTAATTATCATAAAGGTAAGCAACCAAAAATCCAGAAAAGTAAGGAAGAACCCTGCATTAGGAAAAGCTCAGCTGTCTGTCAAGTCTAGCTATATATCAACTTGGAGGGAGCAATTGTATGTGGATTGACGGTCGCCTCCAACCCTGCGGGTGACCGCCTATCCAGTGCAGGGTGGGAGGAGCGGTGAGGAGCAGACCTGCTCCTTGCTCCCCGCACCCTGCTTCCGCAGCTAGACAGCCGATTTCAGCTGTTTAGCCGTGGGACCTTGGAGTGCGGAAAGCAGTGGGTGTACCAGCATTTCCAACCTCTCTGCCCTGGCCTGTCCCTGGGAATGCCCCATTTTTGCTGCTCCCTGCTGCTCTTACAAGCGTGGGGCCGATGTGCACTGCCTACAAGGTGGCGCAGGAGGATTGCTTCTCTGGGAACCGACCTCGGAGCGCGGGCTCCAAGGTCATTTCCCAGGAACCGACCTATCCTATGGCCGTCTAGCTGCTGACTAGCAACCATAGGATTGTTCCCTTAGTCATGAAAGCTAAATGATCCATATTCAGTTGCCAGATGTTGGGACCAAACTGTTATATCACACCCTACTTGTGAGCTTCTTAGAGGCTTCTGGCCAACTTCTGCTGAAGACAAAATGTGATTCTAGATAGACTTTGTTCTGATTTAGCAAGGCAACTCCTACATACTTACAATCAGCAGAACTTGCATCATTCTCAGTGGTGTGTGTCAGTGTCACTGGTTTGATGCAGTAATGTAAAACTGATTAGAGCACCAGTCTGTAGACATCATGTCAGTGCAGCACCCATGTAAATAACACTTCTGCTCATTTAAACATCTGATTATCTAAATGTTTCTGTTATTTAGTGAGCAGAGTTGTAATGCAATTTCTTCCAGCTGTCTGGGAAAACTACATTCCGAAGAGGCCTGTTAGTGATTCGCCATGGAGAAAGGATTGATCAGGTGTTCGGGAAGTCTTGGCTACAGCAGTGTTTTGGTGCAGATGGTAGGTAGAAGTTTGGGGATCTGATACAGCAGGTTTGACCTAAAGCAACATATCATGTTAACAGTAACAAACAAAACAAAGACAATTAGTCCACTGCTCCATGCAAAACCTGAGTTCCCAGGTTTGCCATGAGTTTTCAATGGTGTCACCATGAGTTTTTTATTTTTATTTTTTTATTATTGCATTTATATCCCACCTTTTTTCCTCTTGCAAGGAACCCAAGGTGGCTTACATTATCCACCTCCTCTCCGTTGTATCCTCACAACAACAACCCTGTGAGGTAGGTTGGGCTGAGAGTCTGTGACTGGCCCAAAGTCACCCAGTGAGCTTCCATGGCCAAATGGGGACTAGAACCCGGATCTCCCAGCTCCCAGTCCGTCACTCTCACCACTACACTACACTGGCTGTCATAAAGCTCCACTTTGGTGGGGGCCACGTGCAACAGATTTTCATTTATGTATTTATTATTTTAGTTGCCCTATAGCTAATAGCTCTCAGGGTGACGTATGATCACACACACACACACACACACACACACACACACGAAAAAAATAATAATTAAAAAATGAATTCAAACAGCAGTCAATTGAAACAGCAATCAGTTTTCATGATACTTAAGCTAAAATGGGGAAAATGTGAATTCTATGAAAAAATGTGAGGAAATGTGAGAAGAAATTTGAGATTGTAGTAGCAGTAGCAGCAGCATTCTAAAGACAGCTAGGTCATAATTACCACAAACAAAATTAAAAGTAGGAAGCAGATTTGCCAAGATTAACGCTTTGACATTCATGGTAGTAAAGCATTCTGTTTTGTTTCAGGAAAATATTATCGAGCAGACTTAAATTTCCCCTCCAGTCTACCAAACCGAAAAGATAGCATCAAGGAGTATGAATGTGATCCTCCTTTAACATGCTGTGGCATATTCCAATCTAGGCTAATTGGTAAGCAACTTAGTATATTAATTGGAGGTTGGAGAGACAGAAAGAAGGCATTTAAACTCTCAAACAACATTCTCTGGGCCTTGCTTCTCATAACCCACTGTTATGAACTGTTGCTGCCTGTCTACTGCATGGGATCCACAACCGGACCAAGACAACTTGCCGTCTGAGGTGAAGGACAAGATGGTGCCCACATACAGAAGCCACCTGGATTGGCAGCTGAATCTTGCTTCAACACTGGTGACAGTGCAGCATCCTCTACTGCACCTGAGTGCAGCACGCTAACATGGGGGGGGGGCAAAGCAGGCTATGTGACACACACACAGCAATGTCCTCCAACACTTCATTCCTGCCCCTCAGCATCTGCTGCCTGAGACAGCTGCCTCACTCTGCCTAACATTTGGGCCAGCGCTGATTGGGATCCAAATGCCTTCCCACGTTGCAGCATTTAGGTTACGGGGACATCACATTTTTCCAGCACTTAAACTAGAATTGTTGATTTGTCCTTGGGTATGGCATTGGCAAGGTGGGAGGCAGCAAAGGGTTTAGAATAGATGTGACATCAGACAGTTATGGTCTATTGCTTTATCTAGCAGCCCCAGTTAATGCAGGAGATATCTTCAGGTGCTCCCCTCTCCTCCAGCTAGTTTTGATAAGAGGCCAAGTCAGCAGCAAACAGAACATTCATCTTCCATGATATGATTGTGGAGGAGGCCACCAATCTAGCATGTATTACCAAGACCAGGCTGCATAATGTCAGGGCACCTTTGTTGGGCTCCTCCTGATCCCAGCTTCATGATAGCTAGCTTCAGGGGATAGGTCAGGGAGGAGGGTTTGGTCCTGTCTGCAGTGAAGCCATCTATTGTTATAGGTACCTAGTCCGTGGAAGGTTGTGAGTGTCCTTTCCTTGTAGTAGATGCCGGGGGGAAATGGGATTCTGTTGTCGTACTGTCTGACTCACTGCACCATAGACTTCCTGGTTGAGCTTGCAGAGATGGCCTCAGAGTTGGTGTTGCCATTTCTCTGCCTGTTGGTGTTGAGGTACTTCAACACCATGCTGAGGCCATCATGCCAGGTATGACTGGGAACCTTTGCTGAACAGGATTTGGGCCACAGGGAAAGGCTTTCCTGGATATAATGTAGCCCTATGAAATGCTTGTGTGGAACCCGCATTTCTTCTTCTTTTTATTATTTATTACATTTTTATACTGCCCAGTAGCTGAGGCTCTCTGGGCAGTTTACAGTTAAAACCATAAAATACAACCTAAAAAAACATAATATATAAAACTTTTAAAAGTTTAAAAATACCAGGTAAAACCATTTTAATTCCACTTCCAGCTAATTGTGGAAAAGATGGTCAAACCTGTCAGTTTAATTTCCTCCCACATTTGAATTTTTTTAAATCTCAGGTTGTTTCCCTCCTAAATATGAAGAACTTTGTTAGTTTGGGTAAATTCTGATAAAAAATGAACTGAAATGAACTAATCACCCATCTATACCAGCCAAATAGAATAGGTACCGCTATTCTCAGGATGGAAAGGACCGTGAGGAACCTGCCTGCAATATAGCTGTTAAAGATGGTTAAATAGGTAGTATTCAATTTCAGACCTAGACTTTTAAGAGCAAAGCACTCAAAGCCCTGGGCCTGGATGGATGAATTTGTCAGTTTCAGTTTCTTCCACATTCAGATTTTTTAATCTCAAATTCTTTTTGTCCTGATAATGAAGTACTTTGCAAATTTTGGTAAGATTCTTACCAAAAATAAAATGAAATGAATTTCTCATCCATCCCTAGAAAAAGCATTGCCTCAACAGCTCTAAAGGGCTCTAGTGTGGAGGAACAATACCACAGAAATCATAATTTCATTTCATTCTCAGGTTGCATGTAAATTGGTTTCTTACATTACTGAGGTTGCATGTAAGTTGGTTTCTTACATTTAAGAATGCATTTTCTTAAATATCTTCAGGCTACCACAGCATCTATTACAGAGTTATTTAATGAGATTTACAAATTCCAGCCAAATTACCCTGAAGACTCCAGTAGCTTCTCCTTGTCGTTTATTCATGAAAGCATTTCTTTTGAGCCCATCTACTGAGATTCGATATTAAAAAATGAAACAATACAAATGGAAATGAAAGTGTCTGCAGCCAATGTATTGGGGGCAGGGGGAACCAACTGATGTGTGTGAGAACATATTTTGCATTCTTCTTTTTGTGAAGAAGGACCATTTATGGGGGTATTTTTCCCACTACCAGGTGAAGCCCTGCTAGAGAATGAAGTGATGGTAAGCTGTGTATACTCTTCTCCAGCACTGCGTTGTATCCAAACTGCTCAGCAGGTGTTGGAAGGTAGGTGAGCCTTTCTGAAAGGAGCAATATTTTGAACCAATTGCTTCTGAAGTGGTCTGTACCTTGCCAGCATTTGCCCTCCAACAGGTTTTTTTAAGGTCGCGGGGGGGGGGGGAGAGACGGACAGTTTTGAGGTGGTTGTTGCTACAGGCTAAGGAAACTTTCACTGGTGATGCTATGGATGCCCTTTTGTCTCTCACAAGAGGGACTTGTCACAAATGATGCAGTTTGGAGTTCAGGATTCCAGACACGAGTCCATTCCAGGGCCGGTATCAAAGATAGGCATGGTTGGGTAACTTCGGCGAACTACACCCCAGCAGAGGCCCACTGACAAGCCCCCGGGACTTGCTCCTCCCTTTCACCATTGCAATCTGCTTGTTCATCTGCCTCTCGCTCTGACCCAGATTACAGTAGTGGTGAGAAGGGGGAGCAGTCGATGCCATGGCCTACTTGCTCCCTGGCTCTCTGCCTGTCAAGCAAGCAAATGGTAGCAATGAGAGAGAGGATGAGGAGCAATAGCAGCTGGTGAAAATGGCAGTGAGAAGGTCGACTCACTGAGGGAGGCGGCCCATTGAGGATGTCTTGCCCAAGGGCCTTGTTCATTCCATTTCCCGTCCCCCCACTTTTTGTTTAATTCCCCAACAGTCAGTCAGCATTCTGTGCCCAGTGAACATAGTCCATGTTGAAATTTGCAGGCATAGTAGCCCCTTCTGAGGGGATGAAGCCTGCCAAATTTCAGGCAGCTGGGTGTAGCTAGGTGCCTTTTAAAGTTCATGTGTTTTGGGAAGGAGAGAACTGATCTTGCCACCTCTCCCTCTCCTCCCAGAAACTGCTTTGGTGACACCATGAGATTTGCTATATTCCTGTTTCATCAGATTTCACATTCTATAGTGCATGAGCACACTAACACTCTGTGTGTGTGTGTGTGTGTGTGTGTGTGTGTAACACAGTCACACAACACACATACAACAAAGAACACAGACATCCATTTCAGTTCAGACATCATGACAACCCAGGTTTTTTTAAACCCTGGGTTGTGAGCAAGCATGCTACTACATGCTGCCTAGCTGCTCCCACTGCGACTATTGTTTAGTGTTGTGTGTGAACTAGGAACTCAGGCTTATTGGGGGAGTGACAACCCAGATTTGGAACCCAGAGTTAAACCTTGGGTTCCAACTCTGGGCTGTTTCTCCCCCTGACAAGCCAGAATCATTGGTTCACACACATCACAAAACAACCCAGAGATGGAGCATTTAAAAAAACAAAAAACCTGGGTTGTCGTGATGTCCAAATTGGGCCAGAGTCAGACTGATACTATGCTATTACTGATAGGCACATAGACCTAATTGTATTTAACTCTGAACTTACATCAAATACCCCTACAGCCTCAGTGGATTTGGGGTTGCAGGGAAGTGACTTACTTAGGGAGCAATCCTATGCATGTTTAGACAGAGAAAAGGCCTACAATTCCCAGCATGCCCCAGCCAGCATGGCTGGCTGGGGCATGCTGGGAGTTGTAGGCTTTTTCTCTGTCTAAACATGCATAGGGCTGCACCCTTAATAACTAACTAATGTTATTCAAGATAGACAAAACAAGGAACCAACAGCAAGTGTAAATAAGAATCAGGATGCAAGAGATGGGTTTTAGAAAAGGGTTTTAAGGAAAGGATTGGTCTGGATTAAAATAAGGTCACACAAGCAAAATACAACCACCACCAACTCCACAGCTCTTTCAGCATTGCTGGTCCTAGGAGAGTCTGCTTGCGAAAGAGCACTGCTGACATATTACTTTAACGCCCCTGCCGAAAGCGCAGTGACTGGGGTGGCCTGGTAAAGTCATGCAGGCATCAGACCTAAATATGGAGTTCTGAACCATTTCCTTTGTGAAAACATCTCCTTTGGTCATTGCAGGACTTCAGCTGGAACAAAAAGTTAAGATTTGTATAGAACCTGGAGTCTTTGAATGGACGAAATGGGAGACAAGCACAGCTATTCCCTCTTTTATGTCACAGAGAGAACTGGCTGAGCTCAATTACAGCATAGATACCACATACAGGTAAGTGCTACAGTTACAGTGTGTTACTTGAATCATGTCTAAATGTTATGGAGACTACCAGAGAGAAACCACCCAGACAAACACTTAGATGCCTTCTCTTTGTGACGAACCAAATTAACAGGATGAACTGTGGTAATAGTCTGTGTGGTAATAGTGCTGTGCCAAATATTTTGATTCTTCCTTTTTTTTTCAGCAGTTCGGGGCGGGGGGGACAAAATCAAAACTCTAGCGAAAGAGGTTGGGGATGTGAGACTTTTGAATACTTTTCTACTTGAGGAGAGGGGCAAGGGTGTTTTTTTTTTTTTTTACATTTTCAAGCGTAGGAGGCAGCTGAGGGGTCTTCTTTCTTTTTTACTTTAAAAATGTCCCCTGCACTTGCAACAGCCCGGGACGCTTTATAGAGAGGTGAGGCTTCTCCAGCCTGGCAGCTCTTCCTGAACTCCCATGAGACCACATGACTCACCCTCTCTCATAGGCATTCAGGAAACACTCTGGAGCTGCAGAAGTCTCTCCACAAAGCAAGAACAAATGGGTCTTTTAGGGCTTTAGAAAAACTCTATTCTTGCTCGCAGCAGCACTGAGCTCTTTGAAGAGAGGCTTTCTGCAGAGAGCCATTCAGGAACTCCTGCTGGGCTGCCAGCCTCTCTGCAAAGAGCTCTGTTCTGCTGCAAGCAAGATCAGAGTTTTTCTAACGCTCTAAGAGTCCCATTTGTTCTTGCTTGCGGCAACCGAGCACTCTTTGAAGAAAGGCTTCTGCAGCCCAGGAGCTCTTCCTGAACGTCTATGAGAGATGGTGACATCCCATGGTTTCATGGGAGTTCAAGAAGTGCTGCCAGGTTGGAGAAGCCTGTCTATAAAGAGTCTCATGCTGCTGCAAGTGCACAGGGCCTTTTTAAAGTTAAAAAAAAAAATCCTTCAGCCTCTTTCTAAACTTAAAAAGGTATGTGGAAACCCTGTCCCCCTCCCCAAGGAGAAAATTGCTCAAAATTATCCCCCTCCCTGTGAAAGAGACAGAAAAAGCAATGCCTCTTTCACAGGGAGAGAGAAAATTCCCCAAAACAGGGGGCAGGGTTTGGCACAGCACTAGTTATTATCCATTCAAGCTGTTGAATATTGCTCGTAAAGATCAACACATCATTAGCACTAGTAGCAACCATTTACTTGAGGCAGGAATTAGATGGATGCAGCGAAAGCCGACTTCCGAGATACTCAGCCCAAGCCTATGTGCTCCAGTAGTACCGGTGGGTACTACAGCATCCTGTGAGAGGCAGACCTGGCAGAACCGGACACCTGTGCTTCACTTCCCTGTACAAGCGTGGAGTGATGCTCTTGCTTTAGTTCAGCATTCCCCAGTCTGTTGCTCTCCAGATCTTTTGGACTACAGCTCTCAGCATTCCTGACCATTGGCCAAGCTGTCTAGGGCTTATGGGAGTTCCAAAACATCTACAGAGCTGCAGGTTGGGGAAGGCTGCTTTAGTCTCTTGCTAGCACAGGGCTGAGTTGGCACTAGAAGCTAAGGCCCACCACTTACTGTTGGCCTTAGGATTAAGTGCAGGAGGTAGGTAACAAGCCTGTCACTTGCTTCTGTCCAACTGAAAACCAATTGTCAGTGGTCATAGGAATCATAGAATAGTAGGATTGGAAGGGCCCTATAAGACCATTGAGTCCAACTCCCTGCTCAGTGCAGGAATCCAGTGGTCAGAGATCACTGGAAGGCTGTTGCCGTTATTGATCGATTGATTTTGATTTGATTTGTACCCCTGCCTTTCTACCAAAACCTGGCACTTAAGGTGGCTTACAGGCATCATTTAAATGGGTTACAACAATAACATAAATACAAGAAAAAATGTAACAATTGCAGAATTAACCAAAAACTACTGAACCCACAGACCCACTTACAGGCCAAAGGCCTTCTTGAATAAAGTGGTCTTTGCCTACTGACAGAAGGACAGCAGAAAGGGAGTGAAGCTAGCCTCCCTTGGGAGGGAGCGCCACAGCTTGGTGTACTGCTGATGTGCTTTCTGAAAGTATCTGTGCAGCCACCATAGGAAACATGATGCTACAGACTACAGTAGATGTTGTGTTACATTTTATTTCTAAGCTGCCTTTTGGCCAAAAGGCCCCCAAAACAGCTCACAAAAAATATGCAAATACAATATTCAAACAATACCCTAAATGCAAATTTAAAGCAGAAATATCGCAACCACTATTTAAAACTAAAACAACAACCCTGATGCCCAAACACACCTTCCTCCTGTCTAAAAGCAAAAACCCATCAGCAAAAATGCCAAAGGAGAGCTGGAATAATCCTCAGCTCTTTATGAGGTTTCCCAGGCAGTGGGATGGAACAGAGCAGATGTGGAGGGGGGTCGCTTTGGTTGGAACAGCGTCTTTCCCCTGAAGCAGCGTCTTCCGAGCTTCAGCTTCAGCCATTCTTATAAGGTTTCTAGGTAAGGGTGGGGGGAGCAAGTGGAATAGCTCACCTTTGATGGAACAGCGGGCATCTCTACGCCAGCCTAAAACCCTGCATTTAAAACAGGGCTTTCTGCTTCTGTTTTAAATGCAGGATCATGACTACCTTTTTCGCGAGCTTCCTTTTCCTCCACCCCCTTCCCCCTCCTCCTCCCCACATCAGAGTCTTCCATTATCTTTCACTTCTTTTCTTGCTGCTTTTACTCTTTTCATGGAGGAAACTGAAGTGACACACAACAGGGTAATTTGATAGCTCGTTATCTGCGATCTATTTAAAAATGGAACAAAGGGCATTTGGTGCAGGAGACGCCTTGAATAATCCCAGCATCATGTAAAGAGCCGGCAAACTTCCATGAAGGAGCAATCTCATTCGCAGGATAAAAGCTCAGAGTGAAGGAGCCCAGTGTCTCTCTCCTGAAGCAGTGCCTTTTAGTCTGATCCAGCAGCACTCTTCTTACATTCTTAAGCCCTGTGTGCAGTGCTTCTGTGCCACTTGAGGGATGTCTTCCTGATAAAATAGCAGTGCCAAGGGCTGATGCAAGTGACTGATTGCAAAGGGAGGTCAATGCGCATCGTTAAATTAAGGGGACAGGGTCTTCTTGGGCTGGTGCTAGGGGAGCCAAGAGCAATCCTGTGTTGCAGCCCATGACGAATGGACTCTTCCAATGCAAAAACAAACACACGCTATCCCTGTTCATGGGTTAGAAAGCAGATGGAAGGTAAGAGTTCAGTCTTGTTCCCATTGCAGCTAGTGGTGTGTTGTTGTTGTTTTGGTAGGAGCTATTAATACTCTTTCTCTTGGCCAAATATTGTGTACACTCAAAATGGTCTTAAAAGGTGCATTTTAAATTAGGTGACTAACAATAGCATTATCAGTGTAGAGTATAATTTCATGATGTTATGTCATCTATGGTTAGTAGCAAGCTGTATGAAATGCACTTGAGTTTTAAAAGAAATACATAAGAAACAACCATTTGGGGTTGAGCAGCCACTAGCAGTGAGGGGAGAGAAAGAGAGAGAAGGGGAAAAGGTTAAAAACAAAGCAGCTCTGATCCTATGTTTAATACATTTCTAGATCATGAATAACTCCTTCAAATATATGTTGATTCTAACTGCATTCATAAGAAGCATAAAGTGTTTGCATGTTTTGCACAAAAATAATTATTATTCCACTCCGTCAACCACCATGCTTCATTTTCTGTTTCCTTACCATCCATGGCAATGTAATTTTGCAGAACAGTTTCTGAAAGTTTGCGAAACCAAAATGGAACAGGAAACAATAACAGAAGCTGGATTGATTGTAGTCATGTACCTTGTTCTAGCGGGGGGGGGGGGTCCACACAAGGAGCAGGTCTTTTGTAAAGCCTCTTCAAGATCAAGCCATGTACCTTGCTCCTGGAATCCCGCTGTAAAATATCCAGGATGTGTGCTCCAATGGTGGAAATTGATCAGCTGATAAAAATGGCTTGGGATGGCCATATGTGTGTTATGGGTGCGTGTGTGTGTGTGTGTGATCCCTTATAATTGTACTGTATTCCTCATAGTGGTGTATTGGTAAATTTTAAAGGGCAGGCACTCGTCATGAGAGTCCCTGTGGCCACGCCCCTAAGGAGAATCAGAAAATTCAGGCAGCTGTGTTGATCTGTATCAACAAACCCGTTCGGGGGTGGGGGTTCACACCAGGAGCAATTCTTTTGTGACACCCATTCACGACCAAGCCACCCTAAAATACTTTGTGTTACAGGGAACAATATATGTCGCTGGGAAATGCAACCATTTCTTGCCCTCCTGCAATCTTGAGGAAAACCCCTCCTCTGAAGATGATATTTGCCTTGGAGGAATTGGGAAATCCTCAGTTGGCACCAATGGGGGATTTCCCTCCAAAGCAAATACCAGCTTCATGACTGCAGCAGGGGAGAAAAGGGTTACATTTCTCTTGCATCTCTGCTTGCTGCAATCCCAATAATTATAACACACATTCCTCATGCTATTTGAATTTTTAGAGCCTACATGTTAAATGCAAAAACACATTTAGGGTGCAATCCCATACATGTTTAGACAGAATAAAGTCCTACAACTCCCAGCATGCCCCAGTCAGCCATAGGATTGTGCCCTACATGTCACATCTAGTCTGGCCTCTAGAGCTATATGGCCTGTGACAGCAGAGGCTGATGGCTCCTATTTCAGTGGAGCAGTAGATCCGGTCTGGGTTTCAGTCAGAACCAGTCAGAACTCTAAAGGAGCTATCCAAAATGCTGAACCCAATCCTCAAAATGGGTGCAGCACTTTGGGTAGCTTCTTGAGAGTTCTGACTGAAACCCAGACCGGATCTACTGCCCCACTGAAAAAGGAGCCACCAGCCTCCACTGGCCTATGAAGGCAGCAGTTCAATTTTCTCAGCTCTTCTGGCTAATCGCCTTTAGAGGGCCAAGCCTTCATGCATCTGTGTAGTCCTTTTCAAATGCCAGCTGCGTTGTTGGTCATCACTTTATCTTATGGCAGCTGATTCTGCCAATGGCAATGTAAGGGGCAAAGAAAACAGTTCAGCATCATGGGAAAATCCAAGGCTTCTAATCCCAGGAAAGTGCTCTGTGGGACTTTCAGGCTGCAAAGCACTTTGCAGCGCTTGATCACTGATCCTTTCAACATCAGGATATACAATTCCAGTTCTACATCAGAGGAATGGACACTGAAGGATGGTGATCCCAGCTCACCAACTTCTCGGAGGTATGGGAGCTCTGATAGGCAAATGGAGCTTCCTCACATGCTCCATTTGCCCAGACATTCAGTTCAGTGGATGAAGCAGCTCTGCGTGTACAAAAAGATGCAAGCACATGCTGCCCCCTCCATTAAATCCCACTTGTACAGGAGCTCCATGTGTACATCAGGAAACATGTGGAGATCTAAGGGCGACAGTGTTCTCAAGGCCACCAAGCAGGATCGAAGCAGGGACTGACATTCACATGATTCAGATTTAAGGGTTGCTGTGATCCAACAAATGTTAACCAGGCAATGGTTTTGTTAACAGATGTACTTTTCCTCTTTCTTCCCTGATGCCATCCGAAGGCTATGAGGACTATATTAACAGATGCTCTGCGAGTATAAAACAGATGGTTGACACCTGTGCAACTGAAGGTAACTCTATGGTAATTCTTGATTTCATTACCTTGTATCTTTAGTGAACAGAATCAGAAGCAAAGATTTGCCATATGAACTTATTCTATATGGCTGCTAAAATATAGCAGGTCTGGAATCTACATAGGTCTGAATGCACTCAACTATCATCTAGGACAATTCGCACCCTGTACTTTAATATACCATTCTAAAAAGCTACCTTCTAACAATAGGCACCATCCTGATCGTTGGCCATGGCGCATCTCTGGATTCCTTCACCCGGCCGTTATTGGGTCTCCCAGCCAGGGAGAGCAATGCCTTTGCCCAGTCTGTTCGAAAGGTAAGACATGATATGCTACTATCAATAAATTGGTTATTTCTGCTTGTTTTCCCCTGTTTTGTGCATAGTCTCCAAAAATTAAGATTTGGTAGTCCCCGCTTTTCATTCATACCGGTAATGTGTGTCTATTCACTATTAGGAATATAGACAGCTGTCTTTTACTTCATCAGACAGTTTGTCAGTCTAGCAACAGATCCCCTGGATTTCAGACAGATATCATTCTCAACAGCTCTTATTTGATCCTTTTAACTGGAGATGCCAGGAATCAAACTTGGTACCTTTAGCATCCAAAGCAGGGCTGTTGAACCTCTTTCAGCCCAAGGGACGCATCCCATTTTGGAGAAGCTCTCAGGGGCCTCGTTCCAGTGGTGAGCAAGATCAAAGCCAAAAGGAGGCGAGGCCAAAGACAAAATAAGCCGGCCCCAAATACCAAAACATACCAGCATATTTTAGCTTCATGCTCTTACTGCTACTAACCAAGCCTTAGGAGAGGCATTTCAACCTTTTAGAATGGGGCAGGGGGACTGAGCAAAAAGTCAGGAAACCACCAAATGACTGGTGGTTGGGTGAATGGGATAACGGCAAGGCCAGGGCCAGATTGGAACCCCAGGTGGGCCAGACTTGGCCCACAGGCCTGAGGTTCAACAGCTCTGATCCAAAGCACATGCTCTACCCCTGAGCTCTGGTCCTTCCTTTACTCCAGAAAAAGGACTAGAAGCAGAGGCATTTGGCTACCAGCATCTTTAATGCTATTCATAAAGCATATGAAGAAAGGAACCCACAGCATAGTTATCAGACCCCACAACCCATTTGTGCTACTAAATGGACCCCCTTCTTGCGTGGGTCCATTCTTTAAAAGGCTCAAGTGCCTTATCCCCAGCTTTCTTGAATAATGAAATCTATTCAGTTATTTCATAGTATTGGCCTACGTGGGGTAAAACCTTGCTCTCTTGCTGCAAACATTTTGAGTAGCCCTAACAAAGCCCTCTTGAAATCTTCTCTGCTTTACTAGATACCTTCCCTGGGCATGTGTTTCTGCGAAGAGCTTAAAGAGGAGAAAAAATGGCAAATGATTAACCCGCCAGTCAAGATGTTAACCCATGGAGCAAATGCTGCATTTAATTGGAAACACATTCTTCTGGAGAATTAATAATATTCATTCACCCTCATTGTGGATATGTATTTTTCTAATTCAACAGAATCTCATGGTTAGCCCAAAGCCCTGCCCTGCTGTCTGTTTCTTGGCTATAACAACCAAGTAATGGGAGTCAGGAACTGGCTTTGGGAGAGACAGAGACTCTGTACCATCTTTGTTTGAAATTTTAAATTTTCAGATTAAAAAGAAAAATCTTCCCAAACAAATGCAATGCAGAAATAAAATCTGCATACTTCACATTTAACTGCATTTCTCCCCTAAATAGGACTGGAGTTGATATAGACTGCTGCCAACATCGCATTTCTGGCTTCTACCAAATAATTGCAGCATTAATGAGATATAGGAATTGTGAAATGCCTGGCAGTGCACTTTAAGAAACAAGAACATGTTTATTGTTTTGCCGTTGCAAAAATTGTGTGTTGCTGAGAAAATCAAGCTCGCATTTCAGCTCAGTATCTGCTGGAGATTTCCTGAGATAACATTCATGTGATAAAACTAAATGGGACTACTACTTTTGGCTCTGTCCTCATTTGATCCTAAGATAAGACGCTACACACATGCATTTGCTCTCCCACGTTCTTACTTACATACAGATCCGGAGTCTTTTGCACACACAAGGTTCCATCTCCCTCTAGTCTTCCCTTTTACTGCACCATCCCAACCATGGATAAAAGGTGTTGAGGCCAGCTCTAGGGTAACAATCCCTTCAGGGAATGGTGTGGGTTGATCCAGGTGTATAGGGCTGGAGTGGAGGCAGATGATTATTTTTAAGAGAGTTCATTGTTTTATTTACTTAAAGCGTTTTTTACCTTGCTCTTCAGCCAAAAACGCTCCCTGAGTGGTTTACATACAATCAATAAAAACAAAACAGAACCTGCTTAAATGCTGACAATCAAAAAGACACGACACAAAAGGAAGACGGGATGGGAGGGAAGAGGAAAAAAACAAATAGGCAATCATTCCTAAAGTTAAACGGTAGTTCTTGTGCCCCTTTGGAATGGAAACAGTTCAGGGAAATGAGAAGCCTGATGGTTGGACATGATCTTTCAGCAGAGCTGATGGAATGGCCTGTTCCCACCTCCCTCTGCTGCAGCCCAGTGTAACGGCTGCTGCCTGGTGATAACTGGGGGAAGGAATGCCCAACGGAGTTAGAATAAGACACACAAGTGCCCTTGATGTACATACATATTTCTTTCATCCATTATTGTTGCTGGTTAAATTGTAAATTACTACAGTGGAGGGATGTAAATTGAGGAGTCCCACAGGGATCTAATATTTTAACTTGTTCATAAATGATCTGGAATTAGTGAGCAGTGGGGTGGAAAAGTTTGATGATGTCACCAAATTATCTAGGGTGGTACAAACAAAAAGGGATTGCAAAGCACTCCAAATGATCTCTCCAAACTGGGAGAATCGGCATCAAAATGCCAAATGTGGTTCGATGTAAGCAAGTGTAAAGTGATGCGGGTTGTGGCAAAAAATCCCAACTCCATATATATGTTGATGTGATCTGAGCTAGTAGTGACTAAGGATGGACGAAAGTCCCTTACCTGGTCCTGCAGCTTTTTTCGGTGTGGGGGGGGAGGCGCTCCGTTTCTCCCCCCGAAATTCTGGCCAGGGGGGAGGCGCCCCATCCCTCCCCGCCGAAATTCTGGCCGGAGGGGAGTGCCCCACCTCTCCGGCCGTGAAAAACAAAGTAAAGTTTTTTTTAAAAAAAAAACGTGATAGGCTACGTAAAGATTTACGTAGCCTATCACGGCTAGATTTTCAAAGTCAGCCGCGATAGCAGCGTTGCCCTTATTTTCGCCGTAGTCTACGTAAATCTTTACGTAGACTACCTGTGCCCAAATAAGGAACGCAAATGGTGCCCATGGGCGCCGCCATTTGCGTACACGCTTTTTTTTTTCAAAGGCAGCCGTGATAGGCTACGTAAAGATTTACGTAGCCTGTCACGGCTGACTTTGAAAATCTAGCTGTGATAGTCTACGTAAAGATTTACATAGCCTATCACGTGTTTTTTTTTTTACTTCGTAATGGCGGCAGCGGCAGCCAGTCAGAAGACCGGCCGCCGCCGCCGAACCGCCGCTGGGACCCACCGCCAAGAGGGACATTCGCACGAGGTAAGTCCCATCCCGGGGGGGGGGAGAATTTCCCCACCAATTTCGGGGGGCCGAATGCGTTGGCATTCGGCCTCCCGGAGATTCGTGGAGAAATTCTCCGACATCCCTAGACTGAAATCAGTAGACGGGTTTCTTTTTTACTCTGTTCTGCTAAGTCTCTTCAGCCTACTCAACTCTGAACTGCCTACAGTAGCTGTACCATGCACCTCCCTGGGCCCTTTGTCTATGGGCTTCAACAATCATGTTCTTCCCCCAGAAAACCTCTTGAGGCAGTTCCTTGTTTGTGCTATATAGTCACTTCCAGATGTGGCCTGTGGAAAGCAAATTATGGCCTGATTGAAATCAGGATTTGAGCCACGTTACTCCAAGAGGAAAGGTGAAAATGAAGAGAACGATCAATCTGGTTCATAGTTCTGAAGCACAATGAAAGCTTCCACGTAACTTCATTGATTCTGGAATGATTAAGCCAAGGGAGGAGCTACCACTGAAAAAACACTGTGTGGCTATATCACCTTTCCCTTAATGAATTTGGGTGTGTGTGGGGGGGGGGGGTGTAAAGAAAAAAAAGAGCTGGAAGCAGTGGCAAAACATGGGAGGATTATGAAAGGAACAGAATGTCATGTGGATCCCTTCCTCCTAAACTTCTGTGTCTGAGACAGGGTGATATAATTAAAGCCTCATCTGAAAACACCCCAAGATACAGCTGTAGGTTTGAAAACTGTTTCTGAATTTTGAAATGCGAGCAAGAAAGCTTGTACAGCAATCTAGAGTGACATCTAGTGAAGCAAACTAAAAATGCAACCATCTACCATATCTGTTTTGAAACCTAATTTGGAATAACATACAGTTCAGGGCTCCTTCACACAATACGGCCCCCAAACACAAGTCTCCTCGTATGGTACTTGATGCAGGGGACTGCAGTCTATTGGGAGATCCCTGGAGAATGTACTATATCCCAATATGTTTAAAAAATAGATGTTTGTATTTACTATACAATTTACTCAGAAGTAAAAATGAGCAGCATGTTTACTCACAAATAAGCAAGACTAAATCACATAGCAGCGCTTTCAAATAACATTGCAAATACCAAGCTGCTGCATGACTACTCACAAGTAAGCATGAGTAGCATGTCTACTCAGAAGTAGGCAGGGCAAGTGTCTGCATGTCTACTCAGAAGTAGACAGCATTGAATCACTCAGCAGCTCCTTCCCCAGATCCTGCCCCCTCTCTCCAGCAGGGAAAAGCTGTCATCTCCCATCAGCTACTGACTGGAAATAAGAGTTTTTCCATGCCAGGAGAAAGGCACGGCCTGAAGAAGAAGCTGGCTGGTTGGCCAGCTAGGTTGTGGGGAAGAGTGGCTGGGGCACTGCTGGCTTTGTGGGCCACACTGGGAGCATCTGAGGGCTGCATGTGGTCTGGAGACCACAAGTGGTGCACCCATGTATTATAATCTAGTCTTAGTCATACTTAGAGTAGACCCATTGAAATCAATGGGACTTGCATCAGATTGCTAAAGACTCCTTGCTTTCAATGGGTACGTATGGCTATGTATGACTGAGGGCACAATGCTACAGCTGTTAGACAGCATCTAGATGGCCATAGGATTTTTCAGTTCCCAGAAATCCGACTCCCCTCTTGTGCCATCTCGCAGGCAGCACGGTTTGTCCCCCGCTTTGCACTCGTATGAGCAACTCGGAGTGGCCGAAAAGAGGGCGTTCCCAGGGGCAGGGAGGGAACCGTGGAAGCACCATTATAACGCTCCCTGTGCGCCATCTGGCCTCCCTTGGCACTCCGAGGTGCCCTGGCTAGACAGTTGAAATCGGCTGTCCCACTGCAAATGCAGGGTGGCTGGAGCACGGAGAAGCTCCCCTCTGCGCTCTGCCTGCCCTGCATTGGATAGTCGGCTGCCTCCGAGTTCAGAGGCAGCCAACTATCCCCATAGGATTGCGCCCTAAGTTTGGATCAAACCCATCATGTTTTTAGCATGGATCGTAAACGTTTCCGATAAAAATTCAATACATGAACCAGTCCTTTATTTCTGAATAATCTACTGTAGTTGATGGGGCACTTCCAAAGGGAAATGGTGTCTGTTCTTACTGGAGGAATAAGGGAAACCTAGGACTGATTGATCGATCGGCTGGCATCCCAGGGCTTGGGCAGGTCCAATGACTTTTTCCCTTTGAGCACACACACATATGTGCCATGTTATAACTAATTTTCAAGTGTTCCTCAGTTTTAAAAGAGGGTTGCCATGGAGTATAGGGACCTGCTGCTCAAGAAACACAAGTCCAAAGTTCCTAAATAGCAGCTCCCCCATGCTGCGTGGTAAACCCTCTTTTGAAAGCCAGGGAAAATGTGAAAGGTCCTTGTTATAGTCTGCTCAAGAGGCAAAATTTAACAATTTTGACCAATTGTTTAATTGCTGTTTTTTTACATGTTTAATAACATACCAGCTTCCTGTTTAGAATGATACTTTGCAGGTGTGTTAACTAATGTAGATGCTTGGCTTTCATATGAACGTTATATCGTTTATAGTACGTATATTTCTCTCTCTCTCCGTCTCTCTCGAGATGTGAGTTTATAATATATGTGTGGGGCGGGGGGAGTATACAAAACTAGGAACACAGGAAGCAGCCATCTAGCCCAGTATTGTTGACACCGACCGGCAGTGGCTGTCCAATGTTTCAGGTAGGAGTTTTTCCAGCCCTTCCAGGAGATGTGGGGATTGAACCTGGCACCTTCTGCATGCAAAGCATATCCCCTACTACTGAGCTATGGCTAACCAGGCCGTGTTTTGGAATCATGCCTTTATGTGTTAGATTTAAGTTTGAAATTAAAGCCAGACATAAGATGTTTCTGGCATAGAAGTCTATATGCCCCAGTGCTGCAAGGGCCCCTCCATCTCCCCCCATTGAACAGCTCTGATGGCACTGATAAGCACATAGGTGGTGTGAACAGAGATTAGCATCCAGTCGTCCCTTCCTCCACCCACTCCAAAAGCAAACATCTGTGGGCAGCACTGTTACAATTGACAATTCTGATTATCTGTTTATGTAATCTCAGCTACTGGGTATCATTTGCCTCCAACTTCGCAGCAGGTTTTTGTGCTCCCTCATAGGGGAGATCTAGACTGCCTTTACATTAAAGAGAAAATCCACAGCCCGACCATTGTGGAGCCTTTCCATGTTTACAACAGGCTCCCAGACAGCAACCTCATGATTGCTGAGAGGGGAAGTTTTTAATTTTCAAGGTTCCATAGAACTCAATGAAACAGCACCATCTAGTGGCTGTTTTAATAGCGCAACAATCCAATGTATTTTAATACTTCATTATTTCCGGATCTATTTAACATGGACTATCCAGGAAATACCTCTGGATGTACCCTGGAGGTTGACGACATCATGGAAAGGACCCACAAACTTCTGTGAGTGAGCAATCTAAATGGCAGGATAAAACCTCCATGTGAAGAAGCCCCTAAAAGCAGAAAATGTATTCCCTACGGGTGAGTAACTGCACTGGGCAATAGCAATGATCTTAAAAGGTCAAGCATAACATTATGTCGGAACACATTGCTCTTTGTCTGATAAGTGACCATTTTGGATCATTCTATACTGGTGAAATATTCACTGCAGTGAGGACATTAAGATCTTTTGAAAAGTTCTCACCCATATTTACTTGACATCGCATGGTCTACTGCAGGGGTTCTCAAACTTTTTACCTCAGGGACCCTTTTGAGTTGAAAATGACTGACGCCCACCAGTCACAAAATGATAATAAAGGCATGGAGCCAGTCATAAAATGTGGAAGATGGAGGCAGGGTTTAGCATTATCAGCTGGCAATTTCTGATATAATTTTATGTCGTTAGCTACTCCCTCTTTGCCATGGTGTTTTCCTTGTAGCAGGGAATTCAGCTGTCCTCAAGTTAAGTACAGACATTGGCTCTGGAGGTATCATGACTCAGCCTCCCCATTTTAGGCAGAGTTTGCTAATTCATGGTTCTAAGTGGAGGACTTTTAATTTTGCATTGTTTTCCTCCACCCCTCACATGCCTCTCAAAGTAGTCTTACTTTCTCCTCTCATTTCTTCACCCCTTCTCTTTTCACACTTAACTTGTACCCCAGGGATCCCCAACCTTTTTGGGTCAGTGGGCATATCTGGAGATCAGAGAGTGTTGTGAATGCTCTCACAAAATGGATGCCATGGGGGCTTGCTCATTCTGCCATGATGAGCATGGCTGATCACAAAACACACATTTCCTAGTAGGTAAACTGTTGAGACTAAAAGAAAAGTAACTTGTCCCAAGAACCTAATAAAAGGCAAAGCTAGGGTCTGAGCTGCAAAACACAAAACCACTTCTTTAAACCCAAATAAAGATGGTATTCCTTTTTTGTGAGCTCTAGAGCTGAGCCAGAATTTCTCAGAAGATATATTTCTGGAAAAAAATCTGATTTCCTTTTTCTCTGTTGTCATCCCAAAAGAGACCACTTTGCAGAATTTTCACCAAATATTCTCCATCATTTTTTGTTGTGACCACCAGTTACCCCCACAATGCAGAGGATATAAAATGGTGTCCAAGCTGCCAATACAGATGCTGCTGCACGAAACCCCAAAAGCCTTAGAGGGAAAAAGAAAGAAGCTGTACTACCGCCACTACTAACGGTAAGCCCCATCCCTGAGAAACTATTGGAGAATTTCTCCTCCCCCTGGAAAATTTTGGTGAAATGTAAGCCTACTGGCTGATCATTTATACATCTAAAGGGACAATATGTATACATATTAAGCCAAAATAAAACTTTACATAATCAAAAAATCCTGTTCTACTGAAGATGCAACTGAATAAAGTAGCACAAATGCCACCTGGAGGCATGTTCTTTTATATGCATGTTGTCTTGTTCACACTCCTCACATTAATTTGAGCTCACTCAAGCTGTGTGCAAATGGCTTTTTGAAATTCTCCATCCTATTTGTGGGCAGATGGCTTAAGGAATGAAGTCATCTTCAACCTGTGGCTTACGATGCTGGCCTGTTTCAATATAATTAACATGAACCTCAGTTTTTAGTTCAGATGAAATGAGTAACCATGGTTACTTGAAAAAGGAAGCAAAAGCTTCTTGTCTCCTCCTTGGGGCTGTGCTGGAAGAACAGAAGGGAGGGGAAAACATGCTGAAGGCTCACCCAAGCTCATTCCCATAATATGGTTCAGCATTATGTCTGAATGCAGCCAATGTGTGTGAAAATATGAACATTGCTAACATGGGACAAGACATGAAAGAGAACCATTTTAAGTCAAAAACACATGCTATCCAAGGCAAGTTTTACATTTCCATTACAGATACGGATCCAGTAACAGCATTTTAATATGTAACGATGGCCTGAGGCTAACAAGACTGGGTTATATTCTGCACAACAGGGCTTAAAACAAAGGTTTGGAAATCATAATCTTATACCCTAGGCCAGGCATTCATTTAAATGTCTTTATTTAAAATAGCTTGACAAATATTTGAATTTAGAAAGGGCACCCCACCCAACAGGGGAGAGACAGCAGGAAGAGGAAGGGCAGGAGTGAATGTTGACAGGGCAAGGCAGACTTTTGCCTCTTGCTTCAGACAGCAATGAAGCTTAGGCTGCCCCTTGAAACATGAAACAAGCAGTCCAGATAATAGGCTAAAAAATAATAATAAAAGTTTGGGCATGGACCCACCCAAACAAACCACTTTTAAGTCCCATTGATTTCAGTGGGAGAGTTAAACATATGCTCAAATTCTATTAAATTAATGGGATTTAAAAGTGCTTAAGCACGATTGAATTGTGCCTCATTTCGTTATATGTGATTTTTGTCATGCCTTTCCCTTAGTCTTGAGGCTCAGCTTCCTTTGTGTCTTCCTCCTTTTCTTCTGCCATGACTGCGGCTGTGTAGAAAAATAAAATAAAATGGTGAATAAATAAATAACATAAAAATAGTATCATTTTTAAAATTTCTGAAGTGTCAGCTTTGTAACTGACACTATATAAACATGGAATTTAAAAACAATTGCTGCCTAAAAGGGCTTAAGTTAAAATCAAACATAGACAAGGGTAAAAGCAGAAAAAAGGAAGAATGGAGAAAATGAGGGTTAAAATGCTGTTATAATTTCAGTAAAAACTTGAAGGGCTACATAATGTTGGGGAGAAAGACTTTGTAACAACTAAATAAAATAGGTTATGAAAAATTGATTTGAAGGCAGAGGCTGAGGAGGCTCTGCAGATATTGACTGGATCCTCATACTTAGAGGAGAACAATTGAAATCAACAGGACTTAAGTTAGTCATGAGTAACTTATCCCATTGATTTCAGTGGTTTACTCCAAGCATGACTAAGTCTGGATCCAACCCATAATCTGTAAGGGAGTTAGAAATGGGGCAGTAAGGAAGAATGGATGAAGCTAACAGTTTTAAATGACTCTATTTGATCCAATAGTAGTGCAAATCAATTTTGCACTGGATACCAACTATAGGCTTTGCAGGATGTCCTGCATCTGAAAGCCTACTCATGACCAGTGGTGTAGGAGCGCTAGGTCTTGCAGGGTCAAAGCATGGGGATTTTTTGATTAGCAGCTACAATGATGTCATCTGCCATGTCTCCTCAGATTTCCCAGTTCCCTCTGAGTTTAGCTGCAATCCTCACAGTGGGGGGGTGGGGGATGGATTTTCCCAGCAACAATATACTAATCTGAGCTAACCCTGTTCTAATGCAAAGTATTTCAGGGTGGCTTGTTCTTAAATAGGCAATTAAGACCCATTAGCTTTACAAAAGACTTGCTCCTGGCGGAGATTAAAACTGCAAGAACTGGTTTGTTGACTTTGAGATCAAACCTTTCTCCCTGAGAAACATTTGATTTCTTTTCCTAGAAACACCTGGGAAAAGAAACTAGTAGAAAATCTTGAGCTGGTGGTATTATGCTGTTTGGGGACATCTTTCACTTTCTCATGCAATTTCAAGTTCCTCCAGTCAAAGTCAACATAGTAGCCATTACACTGCCTTTTGCCACCTCACTATTCTATGACTGTCAGCGCATCCTAATATATTTGGTACCGTGCTATGTACCGCTGCTCTTTGGGGGGCGGGGGTGCACGTGCGCGCACACACACACTCAGTAACACCTGAATTTTGGACTGTCCTTGGCAGCATGGCTACAGGAACTGCCATGATGAGTATCTGCCGTTCAAAATTTACCAGTACACTACTGCTCATTACCGCCACCTCCAGAAACAATACAGTTCTGACTCTTCAGAGGAAGCATGCCAAACAGCCATGGGGTGGGTCGAAAACCTTGACTAAGTTGGCATAGTTGGGGATATTGTCAAATTCCATCCCTTTCCACTCCATTCTCCTAATGCCGCCCAAGCTGCTGTCTGTTCACCCCTCTCTTTTTTTTTTCCTGGATAGGGAAAAGTCTCCCAAGATGGTGCTAGTTGGCTACATTTCACTAGAGTGGCACCATCTTGCACAAAACGGCACTGTCTTAGGAAAACCTCGCCAGCCATTCTAGGAAACTGTTGCCGTCTTGCACTGTTCCCACCTGGGAGAAAAGAAACGGGGAGCTGTAGCATCTTTGGCCTTAGAAAATCAAGTGCAGCAATGCTAGCTGTGTGATGGGTTGGCCTGGGATGAAGTTGGCCTGTCCACATTTTTTCTAACCCAGATTGTGTGGACTTGTAGCTGGATGATCCTGCCTTGCAGTGGAAGGCTGGGTTATGTGCAGCAATTCTATGAGCTTAATAAGAATAGATGCTAATCACAGACTCCCCTCCTTTCCAGGAAGAAAACATGGCTCTGCCAGTTGCCCAGGGACTGCAGAGATGAAGAGAAGCACACTTTGGCCCCATAAGGGTTGCTGGAATGTATGATTTTAGGGTTGGTGATGATTACAATCTATTGCAAGCCACCATGAGGATCATTTGATCCAAAGGTGGGATATACATTTTCTAAGTACATAATGCCCATCTTTTAAAGGGACCAACTTAATTGCTCTCTCCCTCACCCTGATCCCCTTGGTCATCTTTAGCTGCCTCGTCTTCTTCCTCATTTTCTTTCGGTGGAGATGTCACTTCAGCAGGCTCTGCTACCTCTGCAGGTGCCTCAGCACTTTCAGCAGGAGCTTCAGCATCAGTCTCACCTCCAGCTGAAATGGAGAGTGGAATAAACTTTTGGAAAAGCAAAAGCATTACTGTCCTACTTATATGTGTGAAGTTTCTTTTAGTTAACTTACTGGGGCTTAGAGAAGAGATGGGGAGAGGCATCCCCTTGTTATCTCTGATCCGTGATCGGAGATAACATGGGAATTCCAACTGAGAAGGGGAGCGGCACACTAACTGGCACTTCCAGCTGCTCTTCCAAGCATCAGCCAAGCACCTTCTTCATATGCTGCTCACCATCCCAGTCGTGGTGGGCTGGGTTGGCTCCACCGGTCCTATGTCCTCACCTGGTGGATGATCCAAGTGTTGTGTTGGCTGAAATGCCCCAATTCAGGACCTACCACCAATGGTGGGCCAGTGAAGTCAGCAGAGCTTTCTGTGTGCATAACGGGGTCTCCAAGGCAGACATCCCACCCCCTGCTGATGGAACTACTTTCTGGCAAAGGGATGCCTTTGCCCCCTTTGCCCACCACCAACCAGTGGATCTGGGGGTGAGAATGGCTCTGCCCAGAATTAGGAAAATCAAAACCTGTGTTTGCTTTTAAAGGAGTTTTTAATGTGGGAAGTTCATAAAGCTCCTTTCAAAGATCAGGTATATGCTCTGGGTGCAATCTTACTCAGCTGAAGTCTATAGCAAAGCCAGCATTGATTTACATGGAGCAGGGTTGCCCAAATCAGCCTTATTCACCCAGACTTGGGGTCAAACTACACATTATGTTCATTTTGTAGGGTGTAGCTTATCCCTCTATTGTTATCTTATTCTAGAGTCAGTGTGTGATTGGACTGGCACCACCTTGCACTGGACAGGAAGATTAAACCTTCCTTGCACCCAGCCATTCACATCCCAAAATCCTCACCCCCCAACAGGTTTGTTTTTTAAAACAAACAAACAAACAAACAGGATTTACTGCTGTAAGCAAACCAAACTTCTTTCTCTTAGCTAGTACATCATTCTGGGGTCATCCCATTTTCCCAGAACTCAAACTTCCAACGGCTGAGAAAATACTATTATTGACATCACTGGTGACACATGCCTCTCCTTCTGCCACACCTTTTCCATTTCGAAAAATTTAAAAGGATTTGTGAAATTTTAAAATGTATTTTTATGGAAGATGAGCACTCCACAATACTGATCAAGCAGCATACAATTCCCACACCCAGCTCCCATGTGGCAATGGCAACTACCTCCAGAGTAAATCTACCAGCTGTTCCACCCATGTGGTAAAAAGATATGACACTGTAAAGGAATGCTAATTCTGATGCTCTCTTTAGAGCTAATAGGGCCGCGGTGGCTTAGTGGTTAAGATGCTGAACTGCAGACTGGAAGGTCAGCAGTTCGAGACCCAAGTGCTGCGTGACAGAGTGAGCTCCCGTCTTCAGTCCCAGCTTCTGCCAACCTAGCAGTTCGAAAGCAAGACATTGCAAGTAGATAAATAGGTACCGCCTCGGCGGGAAAGGTAACAGCGTTCCGTGCACCTCGGTGTTCAGTCATGCCAGCCACATGACCACAGAAGCGTCTTCAGACAGCGCTGGTTCTTCGGCTTAGAAACGGGGATGAGCACCGCACCCTAGAGTCGGACACGACTGGTTGGGGACACCTTTACCTTTACCTTTAGAGCTAATAGGGTTTGTATTCTGGATATTTTTCAGTATTTGAAAATGCCCTCATTCTATCTGCATGTGTCATAAACATCCATTGCCATCTGCCTAAAAATGGCACATAGGAATTATTATTTTTTGTCATCAGGGCCTGAAAGTTCCAGCCACCTATGGGGGCCCATGAATCTCTGGATTTCTCCCTCTGTAGATACCCTTATGAACAACATTCCAAACTGGGTGGGGGTCGTATCCCCTCCCTCCTGCTATTGGGCCCAGGTTTATTGGAGAAATCCTACACAGTGTAAGATTATAAAATATATTCAGTCTTGTGAAACCTTGACATGCCAAATACATTTATTTATTTATTTATTTAAAACATTTATATCCCGCCCTATATCATTAAGATCTCAGGGTGGCGTAAAGATAAAATCAATTTAAACAATATAAAACAATGAATAATTTAAACAGCTAAAAACATATTAAACCATTAAACAAGCTCATACCAATTAAAATCTAAAACAATAAAACAGTTACAACAGTGTGCTACTTTAGGGAATGCATTTAGCCCTCAAAGGCTTTGGTAAAAAGCCATTTTTTACTTGGTGCCAAAATGAAACCAATGTCTGCACCAATTGGGCCTCCAAGGGTAGGGCATTCCACAACCGGGGTGCCACAGCAACCTCTCCCACATCCCACCATAGTGTATGTCTCGCACTGGTGGGACGCAGAGGAGGGCCCTCCAACAGATCTCAGTCCTAGGGCAGGCATATATAGGAAGAGGTGCTCCCTCAAGTATTGAGGTCCCAAGCTGCTTAGGGCTTTAAATGTCATTACCAGAACCTTGAATTCTGAAGCATATTGGCAGCCAGTGCAATTCCTTTAAAACCAGTGTTATGTATTCTTTATGAGATGTTCCAGTCAGCAGTCTAGGTACTGCATTTTGCACTAGCTGCAACTTCCGAGTCGCCTTTAACGGCAGCCCCACGTAAAATGCATTGCTGTAGTCTAATCAGGAAGTTACCAGCGCATGTATTACTGTAGCTGGGTTATCCCTGTCCAGGAAAGGCCATAGCTGGTGGATTGGCTGAAGCTGTCCCCAAGTACTCTGGGCCATGGAGTCACTCTGGGCCATGGAGTCCCCCCGGGACTCTAGTGACAGGAATGGATTTGGGAGTTCCCCCAAGCTACACACCTGCTCCTTCAGGGGTAGTGCAACCCCATCCAGGACAGTTGCTTACCCAATTCCCAGGCTCGGGAACCACTAATCCGCAGAGCTTCCGTCTTGTTAGGATTTAGCTTCAGTTTATTGGCCCTCATTCAGCCCATTATAGCCTCCAGGCACTGGTCCAGCACCTTCACTGGCTCAGCCGACTCCGACGACAAGGAAAAAGAGAGCTGAGCATCATCAGCATACTGGTGACACCCCACCCCAAAACTCCTAATGACCTCACCCAATGGTTTCATATAGACGTTGAACAGCATGGGGGATAGAATAGAACCTGTGGCACCCCACAGTTTAATAACCATGAGGTAGAATCCCCCAGTACCACTCTCTGGAATTAGCCCTGCAGGTAGGAGCGGAACCACTGTAACATAGTGCCCCCAAGTCCCATCTTGGAGAGCTGATCCAGTAAGATACCATGATCAATGGTGCTGAAAGCTGCTGAGAGATCCAGGAAGATCAACAGAGTCGCACTCCCCACCCGGAGGTCATCAGTCAGAGCAACCAGGGCCGTTTCAGTGCTGTGCCCTGGCCTGAAACCAGACTGAAATGGGTCTAGATAATCAGCTCTCTCCAAGAACATCTGAAGCTGCCCAGCCACCACACCCTCAAGCACCTTGCCCCAAAAGGGGATATTAGCAATGGGGCGATAGTTCTCACATACCTCTGTGTGCAGGGAGGTCCTCTTCAGGAAAGGGTGCACTACAGCCTCTTTCAAGGCAGCAGGCATCATCCCCTGGCAGAGCGAAGCATTTACCACCCCCTGGATCCACCCAATCAATCCACCCCTGCTGGATCGTATTAGCCAAGGTAGGCAAAGGTCAAGCTTACATGTGGTGGGACGGACCGATTCAAGCATCTTGTCCACATCATCAGGCTGCAACAATTGAAACTGATCCCAAGACACACAACCAGATGGAACACTGGACACCTCCCAAGACTCTGCGATAACTGTGGTGTCAAGTTCTGAGTGAATACAGGCGACTTTCTCCTCAAAGTGCGTAGCAAATTTATTACAGCAAATGACTGGGAGTTCCAATCCCAATTTCTCTGAACCCAAGCCAGATCTCAACAGGCTCTTCACCACTCAGAACAGTTTCTGTTGGGCAACGTTTCAAGGATAAGATAATAGAGGTATAATGAGATTTTTCTGCCATCCTCTCTGCTGCATAATAGGCACAACAAAGTCTTTGCTAATCTTCGATTGTACTTGCTCCAAGCCCTGTGCCACCTGCACTCTAGCTGTCGTCTGGCCTGTTTCATTGCCTGTAGATCTTCTGTAGACCAAGGTGAATTATGGGCTCCACAGCACCAGAGTGGGAGCAACTGTATTGATGGACTTTCCCATCTCACCATTCCATAGTGAGACCAGGGCCTTGTCCAAATCGCCAGCCCTATCAGCCAGAAAACCCCCGGAGCATCAGGAGTGTTGGACTGGGACTCAGGAGACCTGGGTTCTAGTCCCCACTTGGCCATGAAGCTCACACTGGGTGTCTTTGGGCCAGTCACTGACTCTCAGCCTAACCTACCTCACAGGGTTGTTGTGAGGATAAAATGGAAAGGAGGAGAAGGACTATATAAAGCGCCTTGGGTTCCTTGCAAGAGAAAGAAAGGCGGAATATAAATGTAATAAATAAATACAATAATTGGTCCCCAACCCCTGCAGGAAGGATCTGCTTTCACCAAACCAAACTTCACAAGGAAATGATCTGACCATGATCCATTGAATACATGAGACCCAATGAATATGGATTGCTCCCACAGCCACAGTACAAACCTGGAGCCACGGCTTCCTCAGTTGACGGAGCCTGTACAGTTACTACAGGGGTCGGTCCTGGAGGAGGTGGTTCTTCAGGTGTCCAGAGTATCAGGTTAGTAATTTTCATTGCTTTCCATTTTGGAATAACTGGTACCAAAGCTTCTTCCTCCTCCTCCTCTTCTGCTTTTTCCTAAAGATCAGATGAATATCCAAAGTAACAATTTGAATGAAAAAGAAAATGACAATACTTATTTGTGGCAACACACACACGCACACAGACACACACACACTGCATGCTCCCCTCAAAAATACACATGCCTTTGTTCCATCTCATTTGGATTACTGCAACAAGCTCTTTGTGGGGCTGCCTTTGAAGACTGTTGGGAAACTTCATCAGGTTCAGAATGCTGCAGCCAGGCTCTCGACTGGAGCCAGTTATAGGGAATATGTAACTATTAGGTTACAACAGCTGGCTGCTGCTCCATTTCCACATGGATTTCAAAGTGCCAGTTATGACCTACAAAGCCCAAAAGGCTTGGGACCAGGCTGACTCAAGGCCCCACGGCTGGCCCTATCATTAGGCCACAGTCACACATGCCTCAGTTACATCTCATTTGGACTTCTATAATGCACCCTATGTGGGGCTGCCTTTGAAAACTGTTCAGAAACTTCAGCTGGTCGTTGCCTGGGGCCAGTCACAGGGAGGAAGTGACTCCCTTGTTACAACAGCTTCAGGTACCAGTCTGTTTCTGGGCAGAATTCAAAGTGCTGGTTATGAGCTATAAAGCTTGTGACCAGGCTACCTAAAAGACCGCCTTCTCCCATATGAGCCTGCCCAGGTCTTAAGATCTTTGGGAGAGGCCCTTCTTTTGATACCAACACCTTCAGAGGCACGTTTGATGGCAACATGAAAGAGGGCCTTCTCAGTAGCCTCTCCCAGGCTGTGGAACTTCCTGCCAAGGGAGGCTAGGTTTGCTCCCTCTTTGCTGTCCTTCCATCAACAGGCAAAGACTGCTTCATTCAAGAAGACCTTCGGCATGGAAGTGGATCTGATGAGTTAGGTGCTGCTTTTATTCTGTTGTTGCAGTGTTTTATTGTATTTTAGCGCATTGCTTTATCAAGTTTTATTTATGATTGTCAGCTGCCTTGAGTGCCATTTTATGGATAGAAAGGCAGGGTACAAATCAAATCAATCAATCTGCAGAGTGAGGCAGCTGCTTTGGGTGGCCAATTCTGGAAGGCAGGGAGTAATGGTGGGAGAACAGCTGTGTGTGTCATGTGGCCTGCCCTGCAACCCCTAATCTATCCTTCTGCACTCAGGTGCAGTGGAGGACATGGTCCAGTCACCAGGGTTAAAGATTCAACTACCAGTCCGGTTGGCTTTGGTACATGGAATGGGAGGGTGCCATCTTGTCCTTCACCTCAGGCTGCAAAATATCTGTGGCCAATCTTGGAAGGACTGTGTTCTCCCTTATGAGGTTGTCTGGGTGTTGAGATCTTTCAGAGATGCCCTTTGCTCTGTCCCACCAGCATCTGATGTGTGTATGGGAGCAACTCAAGAAGCGGCCTTCTCAGTGGCTGCGCCCAGATATTGGACCACCCTACTGAGGGAGGCTCGTCTAGACCTCTCATTGATGGCCTTCCTCCAACAGGCAAGTCCCTCTTTATTTAAACAGGTGCTTGGCTTACTAGGCAGGGTTGTTTTGTTTTTCTCTGTGTTTCCACCTGTATTTCTGATTTAATTATGTTTTTAATTGGCTATCATTTTTAATATGGTCTTATTTGAGTTGACTATAATATTGCACACCTGTTTGCAGATTAGTTATTTTTTATCGTGGATTTTATTGTTGTTAGTCACCTAGGACATTTTTTACAGGAAGACGGAGTATAAATGTAACAAACAAATAAATAAACAGCCTCTGTGTTCCTGTGCCCCAACAAAGTGATCCAGAAAGAATCTTGACCCAGCTTTTCTTCTAGAAGTATTTACCACAAAATCTGCCTGTTCTTTAAGCTCTCCATGAGAGGCCCTGCTCCAGGTGCCAACCTCTTCATCAGAACTGTCTGAAGAGCAGACATGGTGGCGCTGGCACACTGGCAGCGGAATATGCTCCCCAAAGACACTTGGATGGCGCCCATTGCACTAGGAGCCAGCAACAGTATACTTGTTATGGCTTAGCTGTTTTCCTCTATTGGATTGAGAATGGTAAGTTGGTTTCAAATGTCTTTTATCTAGGTAAAAAGTTAATGGTATTATAAGCTTTTAAACATATCTGAAACTACGGTTTGGTCTTGTTCTAACAAACCCACGTTTAAAGAAACCACAGTTCCGTGGGTTCAGATGGAATGGGGAACTGTGAATAGTTTAACAGCAGAAGCAAAAGCTTCCAATCACCTCCTTGTGGCATTGCAAGAGGACCTTTTGGGTGGGGGGGTGAGTTGGGGTCACATGCAGACTCAAGCATGAAACAGAAAAGCATGGCTTCCAATAACGTCCAAAGCAGCCCTTATTGTTTTCAGTATCCCCTTTGATAAAATATAGGACATAACTCATGAAGACAGCTTGAGAATATAATAGTGCAGATATGGAGACCTTAAATATATTCTGAATGCAGTGTCTCTCAATTGTTCTCCTTTAAGGACCAGCAATATTTAGATATGCTATTGGTCATCACCCAGCCTGCCCACCTAGTCTTTTTTTCCCAGCAAAGCATCCACTCTGCTGTACTATCCTTGAAATCCACTATAATCCATCCTAGCAATCCATCCACTTACTATCTGGAAACTCTGGGGCATGAAAAGCGATTTCCCCCACCATCATATATTGCCAAAATAGTTGCATTATTAAAAAACAACAACACCAAACTATTCAAGAGGCTACAAAGAGATTGCAAAAATAACTAGTTTTATGTTTAAAAATGTAGAGCTATACAGTATTGACTAATGCTCCACAGTTCTTTCTTTTCCAAAATTCCTTTCTGACTTAAGTCACATGCAAGCAAACCATGCAGAAACATTCCATTTCAAAGCCAGAGAGCACCTCTGTTGTACTAGGTTCCATGAAGATAAAGGCTTCAATGGCTGGTTGCTTCTCATAGTTCTGAACAGAAGGCAGTTCTTTGCTGCCTCTCCTCTTGCTTTTGGTTTGCATGAGCTAAGCAAATTGCGAAAAGGAATCAAAGTGAATGATGAATTTCGCTATACAAAAGTTTAAAAGCCCCATTTGCAATGGGGGGGAAAGCACAAATTTGTTGGAAAGAAAAGAACTTGCATTCATGAAATAAATGGAGGCTTGCAGCACAAGATTCCGAAAAAAGAATGTGTGCATTTCTGAAAACTGTACCATATGCATTGTAAATGTTGATGGCTTCCCATAGCTTTGAACAGAAGGCAGTTATTTGCTGCCTCTTCTGCAGGACAGATATATTGGGGTGGGGGGGGTGAACCAGTTATTTACAAAAAATCTTGAATCCAACAACATTAGCAGTTTTGCATGCTAAGAATTCAGATTGTACTAACTTTTTAAAATGAAGCTAAGATTCAGATTTGAGTTGCAGATCCTAAAAGCATTATTTCTTAAATTACTTTTAATAAAATGGTGATATCCTTTCCTTGAAAACAAAACACTATGTTCAAATAAATGTCAGCTATTTATATACCTGACATTAGGATGCAGATTCTCATCCTGGAGGCTGTGCATTCACAACACTCACTGAATGAAGGGTTGGTCCGCCTATGCGTTTGGCACAGATTAGTTCTGTGTTGTTACTGATCTAAGGCAGAATTCACCTGGGAGTTCTGCTGTATATTCCCCACTGAGATAAATGGGAGCAGCAAAAGTTTGCTTCCACAGATTGCATCCTTAGCTAGCAGATGACTTGCGACGAAACTGAGACGAGGTCAGAAAAATGGTCTGAGAATGTTTGCTATTAAATATCAGAGCTCTGATTTAACATAATATTTTGAGCTCAGAGATTCATTTATGAAGTTACCCATGAGTGCCTATATGCAGACCCAGTTCACAATTAATGACAACCCATGGTTGTTAGGGCCAAGTGGAGTGAGGGAGCACAGTGACTCCCACCGCATGCCACTTCCGCTTTGCATCTGGTTTAGAAAATAACCCAGGGACACCCCATTCCTGGGTGGCTTGGTGTGATGTCCAAACCCGGCACTCTGGGTTGCTGAGGGCGAAACAACCCAGAGTTTTAACCCAATAACAAACCATGGGTTACGTGGTCGTTACATGTGAACTGGGTCATAGATATGTTGTGTGAAAATAAAACTTTCCCTGGATGGAAGCAGGATCTCAGAACGCTGTTGGTTCCTGTGTATAGATTTGGCTTTGGAAAAGTTAACATGAATAACTCATACCCAAGTGTGAAACATGATCCAAGCAAAGTAATTGGGAAGGTGCCATAGCTTGGTGATAGAGCATATGTTTTGCACACAGAAGGTCCCAGGTTCAGTCCCCAGGACGAAACTAGGCTAGATGGACCAATGGTCTGGCTCAGTATAAGGAAACTTCCTTTGTTCCTCAGCATAATGTTTATGCATGTGTGTTAAATTCCATAGGACTTCAAAGTTCTTAACTTTGCTTGGGTCATGCTTTTAATATCCATGTATCATGGGATTACTTGAGAAATGTAATTCATGAGCACGTGTTAGAATACATCATATACCTCTAAACAGTATATTTGTGATACAGAAGTTCATGGTAAAAAGAATCAAGTTCGGAGCATGAAAGCTCAGCTTTTAATTCCTTTAACTCGCAGAGCACTTTCTTGCTTGCAAAGCCTTCCCTGTTTTGCACAAAGAGCACAAGACGGTACCGTATTGTCAATGACTGCAGAAAACCGAAAGACTGCACTACTTTTGAACAGACCAATCCTCTGAAGAACAACTTTATTGATGCATCATAGCAGCACATTCATGTTGCAGATAGGGTTTCTCCACACTAGCAATTTACAGCATGCTCATGACTGGTTACTCACAGAAGTTTGTGGGTCCTTTACAAGACATTGTCAACCTCCAGGATGTCTCCTGCACCTTCCCCTGGTAATCTCACTTTTTAAAAGATCAGAGATAATGCACTATTTAAAATTATAATGGGAAACCCCCAGTGTGTAAAATTGGCCTTGCGCTATAATACAGCCAGTAGATGGCACTGTTTCATTGAAGATTATGGAGGACTGCAGAGAGGGAAAGTTTTCAATTACAAATCAGGGTGGTCCCTCTTGGTTGAAAGCGAAAAAACTCCAGAAGAAGAAAGCCTGGTAAGGGTGCAGGTTTGCAGTTGTGGAAAAACCCAACTGCAAAGACCTGAACGTCTAACTCCCTGTATCTTTATATTTTTTGATCCCATCAGAGGGTGATATAGAAAAAAAAGAGCAGGGAAGAGAGCAAGTGAGTACTATGTGGAACCCTCCACCCATTTTTTGTTATTTTTTTGCAAAAAGATCAGCATGGATTTAGGGGCAGGTATTGCTACAACAACAGGCTAAAAGAAGAATGGAGAATCAAGCACACCTTCTCATCTTGTGAATGCCGGCCAGATGACTGAATTGACGCTAACATTGTTAGCCATGAAAATTATTACTCTTGCATTTTAATGTAAAGTACATACCTCTTAACAAGAGTTATTGTTTCAGTCACCTGTTAGCTACAAGACATAACAAGAATCAGGTGAGCTAAAATAATAAATACAATCCTGGGCTTTCTATTAGCATTGTTCACATGATAGTATTTACCTCGTGACAGTATTCCCCATGTTGTTCACATCCAATGTCAAATATATACTTCCCAGGACCCAATGGCTGTATGAGAAAAGGAAAAAACAGTAATGTTCTGACAATATCAAATCATAAAGACACAAAATATCCCCAAAATTTTGTTATACTATAGCACAGATGGCATCTTCCACAAATGCCCTTCTGCATTCTACAAAGAAAAAACAGGTCAGTCTCTATGCAAAAAAAAGGACAGAAATCTGGTATCAGAAAGAGCAATATTCAGAAACCAGTGGGAGAACATTTCAGTCTCCTAGGACACTTTGTTGCTGACCTGAAAATAGTTATGCATATGTACGTTTTAACATAATTGTCAAAGATTTTATTTTTTGCACTGCATTTCCATCCAACGTGACTATTAACATCCCCCCTCCCTTACACTCATGTCTACCTGCCAACTGAAGATAACACTTCATGCATTTAATGAAGTGGATTCTATTCACCAAAGCTTATGCCATAGTAAATTTGTTAAGTTTTTAAAGTGGCACAAGATTCTTTGTTGTTTTTGCTGTAACTGTTATGAAATGTATACAGTAGGGGTCCCCAATGAGGTGCCAGCAGGGACCTCTAAAGGTGCCCATGAAGCTCTCCACTCCCTGCCCCTTGAAAGATGGATTTATAATACAAAATTGAAAACATTAAGGTGCCAGGTTCTCCTTCCTATTCCTGAACCTGCTGCTGATCAGCTGTTCAGTGGGCAAGAAGAGAAGGAAAGAGTTGCTTCCTGGCCCCACCCAAACTTCTTCTGTCCCCATAGACCTTTCCCCTCTGCGCTCTCTCTTTTTCTCATTCCAGCCTCTAGTCTTGCTATTTCTCTCCCTTCCCCATCCCTAGCCTTCTTCTTTGTCTCTCCTCCTAGCCCTTAGCCTTGCTCTTTCTCTCCCACTCGCCCCTTTATCTTGCGGTTTACTCCCAGCCTCTAGCCTCACTCCTTCTCTCCCCTCTACCCATTTTGCCTTGCTATTTCCCCCTCCCTCCCAGCCTCTAGCCTTATTTCTCCCCTCAACCCAGCTCTTTTGACTAGCCAGGACCCCACTACAGGTATTATGTGACTAGCCACACCCTCCATGGGAGCCATTTGTAGTGGTGCCCACAGCAGTTTTGCAAATTCCCAAACGTGCCCACAGGTCCAAAAAGTTTGGGAACCCCTGGTATACACCACCTACCAAAATAAAACACACATTCTCAGGCTAATCAAAACCTCCTAAGGAGCTGCATGTGGATAGGTAAAACTGCCCCCACACTAAAGGGAATGAAAAGCACTTGCTCACATGAGGCTCTGGGTGAACACTGGAGATCCTCTGTACACAAGGAGCTTCTGCACTATCATCAGGACTATCATTTATTGGAGAGGGGGGGGATACAAAATAAGCTGAACAGATTACTCTGTACATTCAATTAAGAATTAATAACGAAAAACCCCTTCCAAGACATTCTGAGATCACTATTAGTTCTAACATACATACATTTCTATTCACAAACTTCCCCTGGAATCTGTGGTTTAGGTGAACAAGTTCAGCAGATCCTTCTTGTTGTCCATTTGCCCAGGTGCCAATATATTTAGAGCCAGTTAGTGCATAGAAATAGGTACCTTGCCCATGCCTATGGAGAGACAAAGGGTAGCTTCAGATTAAATGGGTAGAAAACCTTAATCGTGATTCTGAGCACCAGAGCTGTCTCCCCCACATTGTCTCAGGATGCAGTGATGTAAATCAAGGCAATTTAAATAACCATTTTAAACTGATTATTAAATTGATTTCTAAGCAAAGTCTGGTTTAAATTGCAGGTTTAAATTAAGGCTTCAATCCAGTACCCACTTACCTGGGAGTTAGCCCCACTGAATTCAATGGGACTCAATTCCAAGTAGACATGTTTAGGATTTCACTGTTCATTTCCCATTTTGAATTCCATGCATTTGCTGAATAAGAATGCAAACTAACTGGTTGCTACAACAGTTAATGCATACTGGTTTTCAACTAAATACAGCCGTTTCTTATTTATTCATTTAGTCTGTATTTGAGAGCAGTTCAGACATGAAGTGTTGAGATGACATTCAGGGGAAGAAAAATGGTGGGCAGGAGGGACAGAAGAAATGGGCCTGCTCAAGTGCTTAAGCTTATCATGAAAATCCTGCAAGGTGGGATTAGAGACGGTGGGAAGGGGTGGAGGGAATGAATGCCATGAGGTTAAAAGAAACCTCCCATCCCTGTGGACCTTTCCCACTTTCCAGAACCACCACCCATGCTATATAGCAATGCAATGCTCAGGTTCAAGACTAGCAGCTGCCTCCAAACCTGAGTTCTGTAGCACTATATTACACAGCAAGGAAAGATCTTGGGATGGGTAAAGAAAAAAGTGTCCTTTCCCCCTTCTCCTCTGAGAGGTCTAAACAGCACTGCAAGGCTCCTGATCGAGGCTGGCTGCAGCCCCCAACGAAAGTTCTCCTACCGGTTGGGGACACAGTGCAACGTTTTGTTTCAGAACCCACTGCAGCCTCCTCCATATGTGCTGGACTACAACTTCCACCACCCCAGCCAGCACAACTAGTGCAGATTCTGGACTGTGGGAGTTGCAGTTCAATACATATGGAGGACACCAGGTTGGGGGAGGCTGCACTGGTATTGACAATTCATCAGTAATAATGTAAAAAGAAACTTGAAACTGCAGTGAAGCAAACCTGCAATGATTGAACCACTCTCCAGTATATGTGTCTCCATTTACATAGTAGTAAACTCCATTTCCGTGTCTCTGGTCCTCTACCCAGTCTCCTGCAATGAACATAATAGAAAGATATAGAAAGATATAGATAGATAGATAGATAGATAGATAGATAGATAGATAGATAGATAGATAGATGATAGATATATACACACACACACACACAGTATATATCTTTCTACACACACACACACACATACACACACCCCTTTATACATTATAGCACTTAGTCTTTGGCTCGATCTTATGAACAAGTAATATAATAGTTAATGTCAGGGAAAGAACTTGGTACTTATACAATAATAAATATAATCCACATTTTACTTTTTGTGATTGAGCAGTCTAGAATTAAAAGAATCCTGAATGAATAAGAACATCAACAGAGAAGTAAAACTTGAGAATTTCATTAAGTAAACACAGATTTCCTGGAATAAGAATGTGCCCCAAAGACAGGGCAATACAAATATTAGTTTGGCATACCTCTCTACATTTTTTTTTTTATCTTCTTGTACTGCTGCTGACATTTGTCTCCCTTACACTTTAATATACAGTACATCAGAGTAGTTGTAAATGCTATCACTCCAAAGTACAATACATTTACTGGAATAATCTACTATTCCAGATCTGTATACCTTGTGACCACCAAGCCTTTAAGTTATGTATGCTGGCCCACTAGGGGGCTGATAAACTGTTTGTTTCTATCGCTGGGACTGAAAAAGTGTTGTTCCTTTATGTTCCTAAAGCAGGCTTCCTCAAACTGGTACCCTGCAGATGCTTTGAGCTACAATGTCCAGCATTCCTGACCAGTGGCCATCCAGCCTGAGGCTGATAGGAAATGAAGGCCAAAATATCTGGAGAGCACCAGGTTGGAGAAGGCTGTCCTAAAGCAGTGAAAGAGACTTTAGGTCTGTAAAAAGTGTCAAAGCAGAAGTATTGCTTATTTTTCATTCCCCCTGCCCAATTTCTGTTTTTTTCCCCCAAAAAAGAACCCAAGGGGAAAACTTTTTTTTTTCCCATGGCTTCAAAATTTCCAGAAATTTTACATCTCTAATTGTGAATGACTACTCATCAGTCAAGGACTTAAGAAGGAAGGTAATGCCACTGCTGATCCAGAACAGACTAGAGTCCCCTGAAGATATTTTATATGTGCATATGTATGCACAGAGAAAGGGCAGCAGGATCACACTGCTTGCCCCACCACTGACATTGTGTACACAGTGCATAATGCACTGACATAGTTCAGTGGAAGAGCACATACTTTGCAGGTATATGGTCCAAGATTCAATCCCAGCATCTCTACTTAAAGGATTTCATGTACAGGCCTGGAAAAGGCTTCTGTACGATTCCTCGAAGAGCCAGTGAAAGCCAGAGTATATTATAATGGACTAAACCAGGGTTGCACAATTTGTGGCTCTCCAGGTATTTTGGCCTACAACTCCCATCATCCCTCATCATTGTCTATATTGGCTAGGGCTGATGGGAATTGTAGGCCAAAACATCTGGAGGGCCACAAGTTGACCACCCCTGGACTAGACGAAAAATGATCTGATGTTATTAAGCAGATTCCTATGTTCATTATGAGCACATAGTGCGTAGGGTTACATCAACATAGCTGGGTGTATAACTTCTCACTTGTATCATGGTGATTTTTGTGGAGCATAGCATGGGTCTGCAAGTCTGGCCACAACATACTGTCCTTTCTGTCCTCCCTGTTTTCAACTTGTTCCATCGTAACATGCTTTTAGGGTTCTGCAGAGGTGATTCATAATTCCCACACCCATTCTGACATTTCTGTTCCATGCAGCATAAGAACATAAGATCTGTGCTAGATCAGACCAAAGCCTTATCTAGTTGAACATTCTGTTCCCACAATGGCCAACCAAATTCCCATGGGAAGCCCACACAGGACATGAGTGCAATAGCAGCCTCTGGCTCATGTTCCCCAGCAACTGGTATTCAGAGGCATTGCTGTTCAGTCGTTCAGTCGTGTCCGACTCTTCGTGACCCCATGGACCATAGCACGCCAGGCCTTCCTGTCCTGCGCTCTCTCCCGGAGCGTGCTCAAGTTCATATTCATTGCATCGGTGATGCTATCTAGCCATCTCATCCTCTGCCATCCCCTTCTCCTTTTGCCTTCAGTCTTTCCCAGCATCAGGGTCTTTTCCAGAGAGTTTTCTCTTCGCATTAGGTGGCCAAAATATTGGAGCTTCAGCTTCAGTATCTGTCCTTCCAATGAGCAGTCAGGGTTGATTTCCTTTAGGATGGACTGATTTGACCTCCTTGCAGTCCAGGGGACTCGTAAGAGTCTTCTCCAGCACCACAGTTCGAAAGCATCAATTCTTCGGCGCTCAGCCTTCCTTATAGTCCAGCTCTCACAGCCATACATTACTACTGGGAAAACCATAGCTTTGATTAGATGGACCTTTGTCGGCAAGGCGATGTCTCTGCTTCTTACTATGCTGTCTCGGTTTGCCATAGCTTTCCTCCCAAGGAGCAAGCGTCTTTTAATTTCATGGCTACAGTCACCATCTGCGGTGATCTTGGAGCCCAAGAAAGTAAAATCTGTCACTGCTTCCATTTCTTCCCCTTCTATATGCCAGGAAGTGATAGGGCCAGATGCCATGATCTTCTTTTTTTTAATGTTGAGTTTCAAACCAGCTTTTGCACTCTCCTCTTTCACCCTCAACAAGAGGCTCTTGAGATCCTCTTCGTTTTCTGCCATTAGGGTGGTATCGTCTGCATATCGGAGGTTGTTGATAATTCTCCCAGCAATCTTAATTCCGACCTCTGATTCATCCAACCCGGCATTTCTCATGATGTACTCTGCATATAAGTTAAATAAGCAGGGCGACAATATGCAGCCTTGTCGTACTCCTTTCCCAATTTTGAACCAATCGGTTGTTCCATGTCTGGTTCTTACTGTTGCTTCTTGACCCTTGTACAGGTTTCTCAGGAGACAGGTAAGGTGGTCTGGTACTCCCATCATTTTAAGAATTTGCCACAGTTTGTTGTGATCCACACAATCAAAGGCTTTAGTGTAGTCAATGAAGCAGAAATAGACGTTTTTCTGGAATTCTCTTGCTTTCTCCATGATGCAGCGAATGTTGGCGATTTGATCTCTAGTTCCTCTGCCTCTTCGAAACCCAGCTTGTACTTCCGGTAGTTCTCGGTTCGCATACTGCTGAAGCCTAGCTTGTAGGATTTTGAGCATCACCTTGCTGGCATGCGAAATGAGCGCAATTGTGCGGTAGTTTGAACACTCTTTGGCGTTGCCCTTCCTTGGAATTGGAATGTAAACTGACCTTTTCCAGTCTTGCGGCCATTGTTGAGTGTTCCAAATTTGTTGGCATATTGAATGCAGCACTTTAACAGCATCATCTTTTAGGATTTTAAATAGCTCGGCTGGAATACTGTCATCTCCACTAGCTTTGTTGTTAGTAATGCTTCCTAAGGCCCACTTGACTTCACTCTCAAGGATGTCCGGCTCAAGTTCAGTGACCACACTATCATGGCTATCAGGGACATTCAGATCTTTCCTGTATAGTTCTTCTATGTATTCTTTCCACCTCTTCTTAATCTCATCTGCATCTGTTAGGTCCCTGCCTTCTTTGTCCTTTATCATGCCCGTCTTTGCAGAAAACGTTCCCTTGAGATCTCCGATTTTCTTGAAGAGATCTCTAGTCTTTCCCATTCTGTTGTTTTCCTCGATTTCTTTGCATTGTTCATTTAAGAAGGCCTTCTTTTCTCTCCTTGCTATTCTCTGGAACTCTGCATTCAGTTGGATATATCTTCCCCTTTCTCCCTTGCTTTTCGCTTCCCTTCTTTCCTCAGCCACTTGTAAAGCCTCATCAAACAGCCACTTGGCTTTCTTGCATTTTTCTTTGGGATGGATTTTGTTGCTGCCTCCTGAACAATGTTACGGTCCTCCGTCCATAGTTCCTCAGGCACTCTGTCTATCAGGTCTAATCCCTGAAATGTATTCCTCACCTCCACTGTATATTCATAAGGAATATGATTTAGGTCATACCTGAATGGTTTAGTGGTTTTCCCTACGTTCTTCAATTTAAGCCGAAATTTTGCAACAAGAAGCTCATGATCTGAGCCACAGTCAGCTCCAGGTCTTGTTTTGACTGACTGTATAGAGCTTCTCCATCTTTGGCTGCAAAGGACATAATCAATCTGATTTCGATATTGACCATCTGGTGATGTCCATGTGTAGCGTCGTCTCTTGTGCTGTTGGAAAAGAGTGTTTGCTATGATCAGCGTGTTCTCTTGACAAAACTCTATTAGCTTTTGTCCTGCTTCATTTTGTACACCAAGGCCATGCCTGCCTGTTATCCCAGTGACTGCCTCCCATACTGGAGGTGATAAACAGCCATCATGACTAGTAGCCATTGATAGCCATATCCTCCATGAATTTGTCTAAGCTTTCCACATTGCACCTGTGCAGCATCTAATGATCATTGTTGCTGGCACAGCAGAGAAACAACCTAGTTCTGCCAGGCTGCTTTTGCCACTAGCACAAGACCACAGATTGTGACACTGTGCTTTCTTATCAGGCATTGTGCCCCAGCCTTCATGCTTATTGGCTGGACCCACTAGGGCAATTCTCTGTGCCCACACTGGATCTGTCATGTTTTCCACAAAGGAGTTGCTGGATAAAGCATTTTCCTCCCTCTTTTTATTACTCTATCATGCATAAATGCATAATGTATTCTACTAACTGTAACATCTCTGTAAGCAGTTACTAAATACATATGTCAAATGAGAGTGTCCTTGAAACATTTGCAGGCTTTAAGGTCAGAGGCTATACCTAGGGGTCTTTCAGATGAGGCTTTTATTGCACCATTGTCTTGCCTCATTCATGGAATTTTATGGGAGCACCAGATGATGATATCTTCCAGGTATAACCCACCCATGTTTTCCCATCACTTCTTCCCTATTTTTTCTTACTGCAGAAAATCCATTAAGGAGAAACAGATGGAAGAGCTGCACATGGCCTTGTCAGGGTGGAAACTGAGCCCACAGAACCCCAGAGCAGTTCTGATTTTGAGGAGAAACAGCAATCCATGGGAGAGGAGCCCGTTCATCCCTCACAGGCACAGCAGCTGGCAGAGATTCCTCCTGCCAGCATTCCTGAGAGAGATAGTGACCCTGGCAGCAAGAGAGTGCGGGAGGGGGGCTTGCTAGATGCTCAACGCAGATGCAGGGAGCGACAAGCGATGGAGGGCGCGGAAAGGAGGCATAGCGCCCGTTTGGCGCGCAAACAACGGTCACGTCCCATGGACCCAAGGGAAAGAGGGAGGATCTCTCCCTAGCCCATAAGTTCAGGGTCTTCAAGTGATTCTCCTTCAAACGGGGACCAACTGCCTAACCCGGAGCATAGGCTACTCTGCTGTTCATTGCTTAGTCGCTGGTGATTAGCATCTGAAAGAGTCATTAAGTTGTAAAAGGATTAAAGCCTTGAAAAGAATCCTTTTGTCTGTGTCTTGAGTTGGCTATTGGAGTAGACTGAAAGAGGCCGCTAGGGCGCTCCTGACAGCTTGGTCCCCGTTCCTCTTTTTTTTCTCTCTCTCTTCTCCTACTGCTTCTGGAGGCTGCCATGGACCCGGCGGTGCAAGCTCTCGCGCAAGAGAACCAGGCTCTCCGTGATAAGTGGCTCAACTGACAACTGCCGTACAGAATCTGCAAGCTGCGGTTCAACCCCCACCACCTCTGATTCCCACCTGCCGCAAGTGCCCGGTGGCTTTGCCAGAGAAGTTTTCTGGTGAGAAAGGACTTTTTCAGATTTTCCAGGCCCAATCGGAGCTGTACATGCGCCTATGACTTGAGGATTTCCTAACAGAACAGGTTTGTGTGGGCTTCATCATTACACTGAGAGCCAGTGTAGTGTAGTGGTGAGAGTGACGGACTGGGAGCCGGGAGATCCGGGTTCTAGTCCCCACTTGGCCATGGAAGCTCACTGGGTGACTTTGGGCCAGTCACAGACTCTCAGCCCAACCTACCTCACAGGGTTGTTGTTGTGAGGATACAACGGTGAGGAGGAGGATAATGTAAGCCGCCTTGAGTTCCTTGCGAGAGGGAGAAAGGCGGGGTATAAATGCAATAAATAAATAAATAAATAAATAAACCTACTTTCAGGCGTGGCAGCTAAATGGACTTCGGGACTTCTTCTCGCTAATGACCCTCTGCTCGGGGACTATCAAGGTTTCATGACAGCGATGGCCCATTTTTTTGGTGACCCCTTCCGCACGCAGACGGCTTCTTGGGAGATTTGCCGCCTCAGGCAGGGCAAGGACTCAGTTTCCAACTACGTGACAACTTTTCGCTTGCTGATGCAGGATTTACAGTGGCATGATGCCGCGCTCGTGGCTCAGTTTTGGACAGTTTGAACGACGAGATCATGGATGAGTTGGCACACACGCCTAGCCTGTCTACTTTGGAGGACCTCATCCAGACCTGTCTCCAGATAGATAGTCGGCTGGAGGGGCACCGGCAGATCCAGTGGGGCGCTGGGGGCTGAGATTTCCCTCCTCCCATTCCCCGTTTCCTGCCCCCTCCCCCACTCCCCGCCCCTGCGGTGGGGGTGGAGGAGACCCTGATGCAGCTGGGAGCTACCCGAGCCCCACTGCCGCCAGAGGAACTACAGCGGTGGTGCGTGGGGCGCCTATGCTTTCAGTGTGGAAAGCTGGGACATTTTGCCAAAACCTGCCGCGCTAGATCCACAGCCCCACTGCCTCCTCCTCCTCTCCTTCCTCCTCCTCCTCCTCGTCCCCAGGCCTGACTAGGCTGCCCCCCAAGCCTGTTGGGGGTCTCCAGTGTGGGGGTCAGTTCCACACAAGGTGGGTGCCTTCCGCAACCCCCCCAACCCTCCCATCTGCTATTGCATGTTCACCTCTGCTCCTCTCAGTGGGATGGGGTGGAGGTCCTAGCTTTAGTGGACTCTGGGGCTACGACCAGTTTCATGGATGAAACGTTCGCTCTCTTCCACAAGATTCCTACCCTGCCCCTTCCTGCCCTCTTGGCAGTGGAGACCATTGATGGGCATCTTCTTTCTTCAGGCGCGGTGACCCGGATTACAGTTCCATTCACTCTGCGCGCCCAGTCCCACATTGAGCAGATTCAGTTTCACTTGGCCAAGGTTCCCAATACCCAGTCGTGCTGGGTGTTTCCTGGCTCCCTAAGCATAATCCTCAGATTTCTTGGAGGCTTCAGCAAGTGGAATCTGCGTCTCCCTACTGCCGGGAGCATTGCCTCCCTAACGAGGTGCCAGTCGCAGTCCAGGCCTTAACCCTTTCCTCCCCCTCCTCGTCTGCTTCTGACGGTTCTTCAGCTACCGTGATCCTCCCAGAGAAGTATGCGGCTTTTTGGGAGGTTTTCGACAAGGAGGCCGACCAGCTCCCCCCCCCACCGCCCTTTTGATTGTGCCATTAACTTCATTCCTGGGGTGACCATCCCCGCTGGCTGGCTCTATTCTATGTCGGAGCCGGAACTTTGAGCTCTGTGGGAGTTTTTGGACACAAACCTCAGACGTGGCTTCATTCGCCCCTCCTCCTCCCCCGCCTGCACCCCTACCATCTTTGTGACCAAGAAATCGGGAGAACTCCGCCCGGTGCACGATTACAGAGCGTTGAATTCGGTCTCAATCCCTGACAAGTACCCCGTCCCCCTCATACCCGAGATGCTGGAGCGCCTGGGGCGAGCCAAGATTTTCACAAAGTTGGACCTGCATGGCACTTACAATCTGATTCACATCCAGGAGGGGGATGAGTGAAAGACCTGTTTCGGCACCCGGTACAGAGCGTATGAATACCTAGAGATGCCGTTTGGGGTCGCCTGCCCCCCCCCCACGGTTTTGCGTTTTATGAATGCCATCTTCCTGGACTATTTGGACACTTTCCTCATTGTGTATCTCGATGATGTACTTATATTTTCTGAGGACCCCCACGCCCATCAGCACCATGTCTCCGCTGTCCTCCAGCACCTCCGCAAGCACCATCTGTATGCCAAGCTGGAGAAATGTGCATTTGACCTACCCTCTTTGGACTATCTCGGCTACATTATCTCAGCTGACGGTATCAGGATGGATCCTGCAAAGGCCCAGGCTGTCCTCTCCTGGCAGGCTCCATCCACCAAGAAGGACTTGCAACGTTTTCTGGGGTTTGCTAATTTCTACAGAAAGTTCCTGCCCAGCTTTGCTCGGCTGACATCTCCTCTCACGGACCTCCTTAAGGACAGGAAATCTCCTTTTCATTGGATGGCATCTGCCCAACAGGCTTTCGAGGAACTTAAGAAGCTTTTTAGTTCTGAGCCGATCCTGTTACATCCCAACCCGAGGAAGCCTTTTGTAGTGCAAACTGATGCCTCTGACTTTGCAGTGGGGCGGTGCTTTTTCAGCCAATTCGGGCAGGCGGCGGGTTGCAACCCTGCGCCTACCACTCCAGGAAGCTGAACATGCCTGAGAGGAATTATACCATCTGGAAGAAGGAACACTTGGCCATCAAGTCCGCTTTGGAGACCTGGCGTCATCTGCTGGAGGGGGCACTGCACCCAGTCGAAGTTAGAACCGACCATCTCAACCTGGAACATCTTCAGACAGCCCGTGCCTTAAACCAGCGGCAGATTAGGTGGTCGCTTTTCCCCGCCCGGTTCCACCTTAAGATTTGCCATGTGAAGGCCTCCAACAACCTACAAGCAGATGCTCTTTCTTGTAAGCCGGACCTCCAGCCAGGGGGTGAGGGAAATTCCCCCCCCCCAATTCTTCCCCCCCTCTCTGATTCTTCCCCACCCCCAAGAGCCTGGCGGCAGCTGCAGTGCCTCACTCTTGGGAGGAGCTCCTTCACTCAGCACAGGCTCAGGATGCTTTTGTCCGCACAACAGTGGAGGAATTGGGGCTAGCCTCTGCCCCCCACACACACACACTCTACCCCCTTCTCTTTGTGAGGTGGCCGGCTTTACCATTCCGGCTAGGTCTATGTGCCTTCTAGACCCCTCCACAAGAAGGTCCTCCATCAGTGCCATGACTCCCCCACCGCTGGGCATTTTGGCGTCGCCAAGACCCTGCACGGAGTGACGCGGGATTTTTGGTGGCCTCGTGTGTGTCAGGACATCAAGACCTATGTTGCCTCCTGCCCAACCTGCCAGTGGGCAAAGGCCCCCTCAGGCAAGCCCACAGGCTTGCTTCACCCCCTGCCTACCCCCTCAGGACCTTGGAAACTGCTCTCCCTTGACTTCATCACTGACTTGCCTCCCTCACACGGTAAGATCACCATTCTGGTGGTGGTGGATTTGTTTTCTAAGATGGCCCATTTCATCCCCTGCTCTGGGTTGTCCACAGCCAGGGAGATGGCAGATCTTTTTTTGGCACATGTTTTCCGTCTTCACGGATGGCCCGAGGGTCTCATTTCAGATAGGGGGCCCCAATTCACTGCCCATTTCTGGAGGGAGCTACTTGGGCTTCTCCATGTGATGCTTCGTCTTTCCTCCACCCACCATCCACAGACGGACGGTCAGACCGAGCGCACCAATGCGACTCTGGAGCAATATTTGCGCTGTTATGTCAATTACCAGCAAGATGACTGGTTTTCCTTGCTGCCTCTCGCAGAATTTGCTTATAACAACGCCTGCCATGCTTCCACCTGCCAAACTCCATTTTTTGCCAATTTTGGTTACCACCCCAATGCTTTCCCATCCACCCTAGCTCCCTCTTTGGTAGGGATGTACGAAAGTCACTTACCTGGTCCCGCAGCTTGCTTCGCGGTGGGGGGGAGGTGCTTCGGTTCTCCCCCTGAAGTTCAGGCCGGGGAGGGAGGTGCCCCGCCTCGCCCGGCTGAAATTCAGGCCGAGGAGAAGCGCCCCGTCTCCCTGGCCGCGAAATAAAAAAGTGAATGTTAAAAAACAACAACACACACCCGTGATAGGCTACGTAACGATTTACGTAGCCTATCACGGCTAGATTTCCAAAGTCAGCCGTGATAGGCTACGTAAACGATTTACGTAAATCTTTACGTAGGTTACCCGGGCCCAAATAAGGAACGCAAATGGCGGTGCCCATGGGCGCCGCCATTTGCGTACGCGCTTTTTTTCCCCCCAAAGTCACCCGTGATAGTCACCCGTGACTACGTAAAATGATTTACGTAGCCTATCACGGCTGACTTTGGAAATCTAGCCGTGATAGGCTATGTAAATCGTTACGTAGCCTATCACGTGTGTGTGTGTGTTTTTTTAACATTCACTTTGTAATGGTGGCGGCAGCCAGTCGGAAGACCAGCCGCCGCCCCTGCCGAACCGCCGCCGAGCGGGACATTCAAGGGAGGTAAGTCCCATCCCGGGGGGGTGGCGGAGAATTTCACCACCAATTTCGGGGGGCCGAATGCGTTGGCATTCGGCCTCCCCGAGATTCGTGGAGAAATTCTCCACCATCCCTACTCTTCGGTGCCGGCGGCCCATGACTTTTTAGAGGAGTTGCGAGCGGTATACCACCTCTTACGGGACTCCCTCGAGCAAGCCAAGACAGCCTAAAAGGCCTCTGCGGACCGGCGTCACCAGCCGGGTCCGTCTCTGCAACTGGGGGACTGGGTTTGGTTGTCCACCCAATACCTCCCCTCTCACTCGCCCGCAAGGAAGCTCGCGCCTCGCCACACGGGGCCTTTCCAGATTACAGCCCAGATTAACCCTGTTGCTTTTCTCCTGGCTCTCCCCCCCTCCATGAAGATCCATCCTGTTTTTCATCGGTCCTTGCTGTCCCCCTTGGTTTCTGGCGACCCTCATCGCTCAGTCAGCTCCCCCCCCCACTGCCAGTGCTGGTGGAGGGGGAGGAGGAGTTTGAGGTCGCGGAGATTCTGGACTCCTGCCTTTCTCGCGGCCACCTGCAATATCTAGTGGACTGGAAGGGGTACAGGCCAGATGAGCGATCCTGGGAACCCGCGGAAAATGTGCATGCTCCATTGCTGCTCAGGCACTTCCACCAGCTGTACCCCCACAAACCCAGGGCCCCAGGGGAGGAGCACGAGGGGGCTTGCAGCACCAAATTTGGCATAAAATGCTGTGACCTAGAGCCCACTTCATCAGATGCATAACATGTTATCCTCACCATGCATCTGATGGATAATATTTCATGCAAGGGATGAAATAGATTTTAGTCGACAAAAGCTTATGCAACCCTAATGGCCAAATACATGCAACATTCATCATATGGTTTGTCCTTGACTGCAGAATTTTTCTTTCAGAAACAACCAATGTAGGGTCCCAGTGTGGAACTGTCCCCCACACCTGCAATTTGGAAACATGGAAGCAAGTGTGGGGCTCCTGATCTGAATCTGACTAAGGCAGGAGGCAAAGGACTAAAGCCCCCTCACCCTCCATGCTAGAGTCCCATTCTGGACAGGACACCAGAAAGAAATCACATGTAGTTTGGCCCTAAATGTTTACCTTTAAAGTGCTGCCAGATTCTTCATTGGTTTTGCTGCCACTGAGTAACATGGCTACCTCTCCAGAACATACAGCTACAAATGTTAGGAACTTGCTACACAATGTGTAAATCCATGCACACAAAGAAATGTTGCTAATGAGTCTGTTTAATATTGTTTTCAGATAGCTCTACTATATATATTTTTAATGAGAAGCTGATAGACTATAAGACCGTGGTCTTATAAGATCCTTATACCATTGAATCAGACCATTGGTCCATCTAGCCCAGAATTGTCCACTCTGACAGCAGTGGCTCTCCAGGGTTTCAGGCACGTGTTTTTCCAGCCTTACTGGGAGATGGCAGGGATCAAACTTGGGACCTGCGGCATGCAAAGCAGGTGATCTACCACTGATCTGCGATCCCTCCCCACTGACGTGCATGCAGTAGCTGGGACTGCATGAGTTTTACCCTTTCAGAAAACTAGTAGTGATCACATTTATCATCTGTTGTAAAGGGTGGATTTATTCTCCCTCCGTGTTCCACCTTCCCAACAAACAATTGATTGGTAAGGCAGCTGTCTTGGAGAAGGAACTAGACACACAATTCCTCATCTAGCTAGGAGACACACATACAGAAGCCTGCTTTAGTGTACATACTAATTATATTCAGGTGTAATTCTCCTGATATTATACCAAAATCTTCTATCATTTCTTGTCTGAAGTCTATGGTGTGGCAAGTATGGAGGGAAAGTGAAGATTTAATTTTTTGGTTTACTGAATCAAGTATCTCCTACTCAGTCCATTGTTCCCTACCACTGGATTCTTTCATTCATTCACACATAGGGACACAATTACTCAGGTTTCACTAGGCACCAGAATCCTCACAATTAAATCTGAACAAAGAAAATATACTTTACCTTCATACTTGGATCCATCGGGATAAATAAAGACGCCATGGCCATGTTTTTTATTGTCAAAGTATTCTCCTGTGTAGCGTGCACCATTTCTAAATCTGTACAGTCCCTGAAACATATATGTTGCACAGAGTTCTTGTTCATTCTCAGGGTTGTTTTATTACAGTGCTTATATTAGAGAAATATCCGATATATGCAAACAAGAAGGATCTGCCACAAAATGTTGCAGTGTGGACTGCTCCTGTTCAGGTTTCCAGCCACTCCATTCCATTCCACCCTCCCTGGTTTTCCATTCCCCTGCCCTCCACAGCCAATCAGCATTCTGTGCTCACTCAGTATACTCAGTCTTCACTGGACCACTTTGTGACACACACACACACACCCCGCAAGTTGTTTTGTTCTTCTGTAAACCTTTGGGCTCCTCAGTGCCTGCTGATACCTACATCTTATGCATGGATGGTGCAATCAGAGATTGAGTTAACTATTGGGAAATGAGCAAATCCTTTTCAAAGTAAGTCTTACCTGCCCACTTCTTTTACCATTTGCATATTCCCCTTCATAGGTATCACCATTGGGTAATCTGGCCTTCCCATGTCCATGCCGTTCACCAGCTTCATTGCGTTCACCTTCATATTCCTACTCAAATGGGAACAAATAGTTAGCATTCCACTAAAACAGAGAAGCTAAAGTGGTATGTCAGCTTATAAACACACATTAAAATATTTAAAAAGTAAATAGTGTTTCAGGTAAACTTTGATTATAAACATAGGAACCTGCCATATACCAGGTCAGGCCATTGGTCCATCTGGTTCAGTCAGCGACTATGATAAATTTGATAGTCTTTAAGGTGCCACAAGATTCTTTCTTGTTTCTGCTGCAACAGACTTCACACAGCTACCTCTCTGGAAAATGATTACTGACAGCTTTCCAGGATTTTGAACAGGGGTCATTCCAGCCATAACTGGAGAATGAACCCAGGGCCCTCTGAATGTAAAGCATGTTTTACCATTGACTTGTGGCCCCATATAAGACAAGTATGAAAATAGAATGTAAGTTATTGTGTATAATCCAAATATTACTCTGCTAGTTAATTCTATGCATGTCAGAAGTAAGTCCTATTAAGTCCAATGGGACATATTCCTAAGTGTTATATGGGATTGCAGTTCATAAGGATCACAAGCATAGTGCAAGGTTCTCTTTTGTTTTAAGGTGCATAATTTGAAGGCAGTGTTATATAGGATCTTCTGTCAGTGTAGAGTTCAACAAGATTATATTTAGCTATCTTCTTGCCATACAATTATTGGATTCTAATTAATTATTTCTTCCTAGGCTTACATCAAACTAGTATCTTAAGCAAGAGTTTAAAAGTCAATTGTGTCCTATCACCATTGGCCATCCTGGCTGGGAGTGAAAGGATTTGCAGTCCAACACAGCTGGAGGGCACCAGGTTGGGGAAGGGGGGTTTAAATAAATCATGCAAATTAAACATTTGCATAAAGCTACTTTGCATCCACACAATTACACAATTTGGATTTCTCCTTAGCAATGGCGGTGGGAAGAGATCAAAGACCAGAAGATAATAATAACAATTTCTAAAAGGATAAGGTAAGAGTAGCCTTCCCCAACCTGGTGCACTCCAGATGTTTGGGACTTCAACTCCCAGCATTCCTGAGCAATGGCCATGCTGGCTGGGCTGATGGGAGTTGAAGTACAAAGCATCTGCACATGCACCAGGCTGCACTTGAGAATACTCATCCATATTGTGGGAAACATTCTGTATCAAACTCCCAGAATTAATAATTAGTAATTCATAGCCTTTCACTTTAATATTTGCCTTGTGGCGACTGGAGCTTTACTTTCCCCCAAATGTTTCTAGCATCACGCAAAAGTGCGTTAATCCGTCAGCAAAAACCGCTTTCTTCACTCCACCAGTTCGCCCACCACAGAGGGGGATTACGCGGGTGATGTTCACTCCTGTGCAGGTTTACTCAGAAGTGAGTGCCACTGTAATCCAGGGGGCTTAGTCCACAGTCAATGTGTTTCGGATTTCTGTCTCAGTCATACCACCCTTTTTCCGCCTCGTCCTTCCCTCTCTCCTATATCTTCCTCGACACCACCACCACCACCACCACCCCCCCCCCCGTCTCCCCGGCACTGACCCCCAAATCATTCTCCGCCTCCTCTTCGATCTCTTCTGAGCCAAGATCCGACATGCTTCATCCAGGCCCTGTCACCATGGAAACGGCGTCCTGGTCGGAGGGCGATGCTCCAGGAGCGTAGTCGCTATAGCAACCGTGGTTTGCGTCCTCGTGGCCGATTCGCCAGGGAAGCCGACGCCTGCCCCGCCTCCCCTCTTCTATCGCTGCCTGCCCCATCTTCTGGCCTGTGCGATTGGTCCGCTGTGTGACAGGCAGAAGATACTTTCGACGGGAGCGGGCGGGCCAGCGGTGCCTTTGGCTTTCTTTGTGTGCGCTTCCTTGCAAGATTTTTGTTAAGGGTGCGCGACAGGTAAAAAAACCAACGGGTGCAGCATTTCCCAGGATGGGGAAGAAATGGGAAGGAAAGGTGCAGTTCTTAATTCTCTAGATCAGCCTTCCCCAACCCGGTGCCCTCCAGATGTTTGGACTTCGACCCCATCAGCCCCAGCACGGCCAATGGCCAGGAATTCGCACCTGGGACTTCCTGATTCGTAGCACAGTCTTATGCTGCAAATCCTTTGGTTCACTCAGAAATAAAGTTCAATGGAAAGGAAAGGTTCCTCCTGTGCAAGCACCGAGTCATTGCTGACTCCTAGAGGGATGCCGCTTGCGCTGGCGTTTTCATGGCAGACTGTAGCGGGGTGGTTTGCCAGTGCCTTCCCCAGTCGTGACTACCTTTCCCCCAGCAAGCTGGGTCCTCATTTTACCGACCTCGGGAGGATGGAAGGCTGAGTCAACCTGAGCCGGCTCCCTGGGACCCAGCTTCTGCCTGGGATCGAACTCAGGTCGTGGGGAGAGTTTCGGTTGCAATACTGCCACCTACCACTCTGCGCCACACCACTTAGTCCCAAATAAGCGCTCACGGGATTGCAGCCTTAGCGACTACTAGATGAACCTGCTTCCTCTTTGGCTGCTGGAATAAAACTCTGTATTTTCCGTTTTTTATTTTATTTATTATTACATTTATATCCTATCCTTTTCCCTCCAAGGCACCAAAGGTGGTGTACATGATCCTCCTCCTCGCCATGTAATCTTCACAACAACCCTGTGAGGTAGGTTAGGCTGACAGCTTCATGCCCAAGTGGGGACTTGGACCCAGATCTCCTGAATCCCAATCCAACCCTCTAACCATTACACCACACTGGCTTTTTAAGGTGGAAAAGCAGTTCTTTTTTAATAATTGGGTAAAGGCTGAAGACAGACAACAGAAAAAGTTAAACACTGTGATTCCGTGTATGAGTTCAATTTATTATGTTTACAATTAAGTTATAACAAAGGTAGACACTTCAGAAATTCAGTGCTCCTGATTCTTCTTTTGTAGTGTTATCCACTGACAGAATTGAAAGCAACTATTTAAAGCAATTTCACTTCCTAATTAGATTACAAATTTTGCCAGAGGGACAGAAAAGGGATAGTTTAAAGACCAATAAAGGACCTTACATTGATAATGTTCAGTGAACTCCATACCATCTCCTTGCTCTAATATTTCATATACGTTATGCTCAAAATCCCTTATATTCCTGAGTGTAAAATTCTTCAGCTTGCTTCTCAAATTACACTTTGTAACACCGAATCCTTTGCTGAAAGTAAGAATCCTCAATCACCAGAGAAATGTAAGCTCTGTACATTATTTCAGTGCAAACCAAATAAATATTTACTAAATTGCTATTTTGTATCAAAAGCATTTACACACACACACACACTATAGTATGTATAGTATGTACAGTATGTGATGGATTTTAGGAATCTGAATTATAAATGCAACCAGAGTAGTTGCTAGTGTTTTTTGCTAGTGTTCTCGCAACCAGAGTAGTTTGCTAGTGCTAGGGACTTGCTAGTGGTTTGGGGTTTTTTACATCTACAGTATTTGATATTACCTCTTTTTTCTGCTTTTTTCTTTGAGATACAAATAAATCCTGTTTATCTGTACAACAGATAAATGTGAGAGACTCATTTTATTGTGTCAACAGCAGATTAGAACTAGTTCTTGGAGCATCAAATGTTGCTTTTAATATTTCCAAACTCACCAGTAACACCCCCCCCCCCGTAACACCAGCCTCTTTTAAATGCTTTAATCCTATTTAAAAAAAAAAAAAAAAACACCCAACTTTATTATATCTAGCTAGATTTGCCTTTCTCCTGCTCTGTCTTTATACCCATCTTTTTCCTTCCCTCTTCCTGCTCTCTCTTCAAAAGATGGCTATGGTACTGCTGGCTCAACCCTCCTTAAGATAGGCCACAACCAGCCAATTGAAGACCAGTGGATCAGAAGGTGAGGGCACATGGCAAACTAGGTAATGTGAATTGGCTGCCACAGGCACAATTCACTAATAGGCACAACAAGTTAAATTTATTTATTTACATATTCGTTCTGGAAGGGGAGTCTGGAAAGGGCCTGGAGACTGAAAGAGGAACTTGGGAAGCTGTTGTGTCAATTTATTTATTTAAAGTATTTTTACCCAGGCTCCCATAGTGTCTTATAAAGATCAGAAATAAGACAGTCCCTGCCCACAGGCTGGCAATATTATAAAAGACATATCACAAAAGGAAAAAGGCTTGGAAGGGGGGGAAATCAACATCAGGCAATAGATTTTTACAATGCAATCCTAACCATGTTTACACAGGAGTAAGTTCTATTGAGTTTAATGGGTATTACTCTCATGTAAGTGGGAGCACACTTATTAGGGAGTAAATCCCCTGAAATCAATGACACTTCTGAGTAAACAGGGTTAGGATTGTACTGTGATTTACAAGTTCAGCAGGTAGTAATTTAGCAGATCACAGAGCTGGATCTAATTATGTAAGTGCTGCTGCTGCTTCTTTCTCTGGTGGCCTCAGTGATGGCAGTTGGTAGCTAGAGAGGTTGGGTTCTCAGCCAGTCAAGTGATCCTTGCTGACAAATCTAAGGAAGTTGGGTCTCCTTCAAAGTGTTGCCTTCCCACCCTGTGCAATTATTTTGTGGTGCCCACTGGTTTCTTTTCATGTCATTTTTGATGGCTTTACCCTGTCTACTTTCCTGCAGTCTCCGTTCTATAATATTATTCCATTCTATTGTGTCTGCCTGTACATCATTCTCACACAGAGTGGGAGGCTTGCAGGATTCCATCATGCCATGCCAGGCTTCCAGAGAAAGTGGGATGTGTGTGTTGATGCTAAACCCATTGGTGGGGATTTAGCAGAGATTACCAACTATTTCACAACAAGAACATGGAGGGCGCAATCCTATGGGGATAGTCGGCCGCCTCCAAACTCGGAGGTGGCCAGCTATCCAGGGCAGGGCAGGTGGAGCATGGAGGGGATCTTCTTCGTGCTCTGGCTGCCCTGCATTTGTGGCAAGACAGCCAATTTCAGCTGTCTAATTGGGGCACCTTGGAGTGGGGGAGGGAGGCCAGACAGCACATAGGAAGCGTCATACCAGGGCCCCTCCCCAGCCCCAGGAATGCCCCCTTTTCAGCAGCTCTGCACTTATCTTCCAAGCAGGGAGCTGATCTGAACAATGCCTCTTACAAGGAGGCGGGGGAGGGGGCAGGGAGACAGATTTCAGGGAACTGACCTCGGAGCGCTGGCTCCAAGCTTGGTTTCGAACTTGGTTCCCAGAAACCAAAAACTCCTATGGCCATCTAGACACAGTCTAGACGGCCATAGGATTGATTATGCCCTAAATAGATTTACTACCAGGAAATGGTGTTACTGTTTTGCATGGCTTTGCTGTTGGAACTGTTCAGGGTGCAGTCAATGACATGACAATTCACAGTTCCTAATCATTGTCTATTTTGGGAAACAGGCATACACACCCTTCTTTGTGGGGAGATGTCAGCACAGGCATTAGAATGTGTCCTCCTGGTTAAACAAACATTTATCCTGTAGAAAAAACAACAAAGAGGCTTATGGCACCTTAAAGTCTAACAAATATATTATGGCATAAGCTGCTAACAGTGAGGTCACAGGGAAATGACATGCAGAAAGTAAAGACTGACAATTATGTTATCAATAATGGCCATTATTAAATTATTAATGTAATTATCACGACTGTCTATACTTTCTGCATTTCATGCTGCTCTGACATCACTGTTAACAACTCCTCCCCAGACCACCACCATGTGTTTAATATACCTGTAATTCAGGGTAACACTTCATGCATCTGATGAAGTTGACTGTACTCCAAGAAAGTTTATGCCATAATAAATGTGCTACTCTTTAATGTGCCACAAGACTTTTTGTTGTTTTTGCTGCAAGAGAACAACACAGCAGTCCTCTGGAAATTGTTATTTGTTTGTTTGTTACATTCATATCCTGCCATTCCTCCAGGAACCCAACATGACATATATGATGATCCTTCTCCCTATTTTATCCTCACAACAACCATGTGAAGTAGGTTAGGCTGAGAGTCAGTGACTGGCCCAAAGCTACCCAGGAGGTCAGCCCTACCATTAGGCAGAGCGAAGCAGCTGCCTCAGGCAGCAGATAGTGGGAGACAGCAACAAAGTATTGAAGGAAAGAGCTGTGGGCCATGTAGCCTGTCCTGTACCCCCCTAAGCTAGTCTGCTGCCTTCAAGTGCAGTGGAGGATGTTGCCCCATCATCAGTGTTGAAGAAAGCTTCAACTGCAGGTCCAGTGAGCTTTCATACATGGAATGGGAGTGGGTATCATTTCATTCTTTGCCTCTCGGGCAGCAAAACGTCTTGGAACTAAATGGAAGACTTCTTATTTCAGAAATACATTTTTAGCTCTGAAAGGGGGAAGAGGAAGACGTTATTAAATACTCTTATGCTGCAATCCTATGCACCCTTACATGGGAGTAAGCTCCACTGAACACAGTGGAACATAGTTTTGAGTAAACATACATAGGGTTGTGCAGTTAGATGTATAAGGGATTGTTACACAATCTTGAGACACCTTTGCATGGCCCCTGGCCAGCAGAAACTAATTAGAATCACAGATATAGTTCCAGATAAGGGTCAGTGTGACTGTTGGAAAGAAATTAGAACAAAAGAGGCAAGTGGGAGCACTCCCAAACACACCAGTATGATCCTTTAAGAATAAGAGGTGCAGAGCCTCTTTTGAATCAAGGGCCAAATTCCCTTTTGGAGAAGCTTTCAGGGGCTGCATTCCAGTCGTGAGTGGGGCTGAAGGCAAAAAGGGACTGGCTGGAAGGCAAAAGGGTTGGGGACAAAATACTAAAAATGCCAGCATATTTTAGTTTAAAGCTCTTCGTGCCAGTGACTCAGCCTTAGGGGAGACATTTTCAGCCTTTTAGAATGGGGAAAAACTGCACAAAAGCCAGGAAACAACGGCACAATTGATGGGGGAAAGGGGGTGAGGATAGAGCAAGGGGCCTGACCATCTGCAGAACCCCGGAGGGCAAGATTAGGATTCCATGCAGGCCAGATTTGACCCCCGGGGCCTGAGGCTCTGCACCCCTTCATTAGGTCCTCACAGGCACTTGGCTTTTCTCCTTTTCAGCACAGTAGCTTCCAAAACACATGTACATCATTTGCACGCCCTGTGCATCATTTAAAATTCTGATATGGCTTGTGGCTCAATGCTGGGAGCTATTTCATTGAGAAGTAAAGTAGCTGGTGCTTCGGTGCTATTGTCTTATATGGATCATGCAATCAATTGTGTATTTCAATTGTCATGATTTCTAAATCATAAAACCATTTGCAGGGATTTTTCCAAGGTCCAGCTCTCATTTTTTATACTTGCGGTATTGTTGTTGTTCAGTCGTTCAGTTGTGTCCGACTCTTCGTGACCCCATGGACCATAGCAAGCCAGGCCTTTCTGTCCTGCACTCTCTCCCGGAGCATGCTCAAGTCCATATTATAGCAATATCCAAATAAGTATTGCCAAGTAATTACAGCATGTTCACATGGATTTATGTGAATTGTGTTAATCCTGTGAATTTAAAATAAGCAAATTATCTGCGGCATTTCGTTCATGCTGTATTTCTGATGTGACTTTCAGGACTAAACCAGTTGTCCATTCCTGGTATAATATGCCCATGTCAAAAATAGATTGAAAAGATAGGAAGAGCTTTGTCTGACTGTAATGATAATTAGCAATGACTCATTTGCATGGAAATAAATGATGGGTCAGGTTGCATTACATTCTGTCTACTTTGAGAATAAACAATACCAGAATGCTTTCTGATGCTAGCAGAAAAGAGCAGCAACGTGATTTGTGTAGATAATTTTTGCTACGTGAGCATTCAGTTCATTTTGTTTTTATTTATACTAAGAGAGAGGGGGGATCTAAAATTAAAAAGCAGTATATTAATAAATAAGAGCTGGTGTCTGGGAGTATAGCAGCCAAGAGCATGATCTATAATTTAGAAGTGCCTGGTTTAAATCTTAGTAAATACTGTCTGCCATTGGCAAAGTATAACTTCTTGCCATGCAGTTATAATATGGATATAACAACACTGCCATTCACTGCAGAATTATATCAGGGATTACTGAGTAAACAGTCAAGCATATTACCCATCATTAAAAAAAAGGTAACATATGAATTCTTGCCATAAATTAGAGGACATTATATTTCATGTTCTGATAATAGCAAGTTTATTCATTATTGTTGATACATGATTGTGAAAGAACAGAAGGCTCTCATTTCCTGTGTAGGTGTATACAGCTACAGAAAAGCAAGAAAGTATAAGAAGCTGTTACCCCCACTTTTCCCCCAACCCAAGCACAGACGATTAGACTTCTTGTCAGGTGAGTATAGATTTGTTTTGAAGAACCCTTCCTTCCCAGCCTAATTCATTGGCCAGCATATCTAAACTAGCGCAGAGAGGAAATTAAGTAATCTGAACTAAAAAGCGAGGTGGAGCAGCACTTCTCCCCTGAGGCAAGTATTTCAGCGATTTATTATTACATTATTATTACATCGTTATAAGCTATATCATCTTCTATACTAATAGTGAGCTCATTCTCTGAGTATGGATCGTTATGTAACCAGAACAGTGGACAAGAGGGAGGTAAAAGCAGGTTTGGGGGAATCCCAAAAACCATAGGGGGGAATCTTTCATGGAGAAACCAGCTTTGAAGTTAATGGACACGGCATTTATAAATAAAATTGCCATCTCTTCAGCTGACAGGAGCTCTGCAATAAAACATGTCATTGGCGCCACCGTTTCGTCTTAGCACTGCATGTCCCTCCTGAGAAAAGCTGCTCCTGTTGGATCTCTACCTGCCAGCGCAGCTATTTAATCAAGACAGCTTCTAGTCGTCTGATCAGAAAGGGGGAAGTTGGGGATCCTCTGAGCTGCCACCGATAGATCCGTTTGTATGACAAACTCTGCTTCATGCTAGAGCTAAATAGATGCTTTTTAGTATTGAGTAAGAAAGACAAGCAAGGCTTCGCCCCGCCCGCCCTGACGGAAGTTTTGACATTTGCCGCCCGGAGCCGTGCCTTCGAGCGCCCTTCTTCGTCAGAGCCAAGGAGAGGAAGCCCGGACGAGCGGAACAGGTTCTCCTGCGCTGACCCTCTCCTCGTTGCGCTCAAGGACCGGCTCGGCTTGAATGAGGCGCAGCCGCGCCTAAACCAGGAAGTCGCTGCTGCCAGGAAACGGAGCTACTGAAGGGGGAACGCCGCCGCCGCCGCCGCCGCCGCCGCCGCCAGCATCACCCCTTCAGGTAGGACGGGGCCCTCCTTGCCTCCCCCGGGCGCCCGAGTGTGAGCCTCCGAGAAGGAGCCACGAGGGCAGGGGAAGGCGGGGCCCTTGGGGAAAGGGGGTGCGGGTAGGCGGCAGCTTCCGACCCTCGTCGTGGCCAAAACCGCGCCTCCGTCCGAAGGAGGCTGCCTGAGCGAGAGCGCTGCGGTCGCCCTCGGAGATGCACCTGCTGCTGGCTGGGGCTGCTTGGCAGCGATGTCAGCTAACGGCGCCCGAGCAAGGGAGCGTCTGCTTGATGGGCACGAAACGGGGCGCGTTTATTCTGCGGGGGAACGCGTGTCCATGTGCGCGCGCGTATTCGTCTCCTTGCTTTGTTGCCGTTTCCCTCTCTCAGTCAGTTACGCACGCACATCATCCCTACGGCTGTCTCCTCCTAGGGCAGGAGGAGTGCAGCAGGTTCTCCTTCAGCCCGAGGGCCGAAATCCATTTCGGAGAAGTTCTCCGAGGTCGCATTCTAGTGGTGGGCAGGGCCGAAGGGTCTGGGCCAAAATATCAGTATATGCCAGCCTAAAGCTCTCGGTGTCAGAAACTAAGCCTTAGGAGATGTTTAGCATTTTAGCGTTCCAGGGTTTTTGTTTTTTGTTTTTAGCTCCCCTGTCTTAAAGCTGCTATTTCGTTTTAAATACCTGCACTGCAGCTAGGTTTTCCTCTGATTGTATTTTCATTCTGTATTTTCAATCTATTATATTTTACGTTGTATTTTTGTGGTTTTAATTTTGTGAACTGCTCAGAGAGCTTTGGCTACTGGGCGGTATAAAAATGAAAGAGAAAGAAAGAAAGAATTAGGAGAGGCATTTCTGTCATTTAAACTGGAGAAAAACTACACAAAAGCCAGAAAACTGCCACACAACAGCTGGTTGGGGGAAAGGGGGTGGAGCCTTCTGTATCCCTGCCTTACGGTATATATGCAAGATCACTGAGTCCTGTTTAGCCTCTAAAGGCCCAATTCTATGAATGCTTAGACAGAAAAAGCCCTCCATCTCCTACCATTCCCCAGCCAGTCATGCTTACTGCAGAATGCTGGGAGTTGTAGGACTTTTTTTCTGTCTAAACATGCATAGGATTGCACTGTAAGGCTGTAGTCCTATAACCATTTACCTGGGAGTAGGTCCCACTTAATGGGATTTACTATTGAGTAGGCATGTACAGGACTGTGCTGTTAAGTGCCTTAAGCCATTTTGTCAATTGAGCTGTTTAAAAAAAGAAGGCTTGTAAAACAATTATTGTCCCTTCCAGTGTACTCTTATGAGTGAAGGAATGCAAATTCCATCTTTGTAGAATTCCCTTCCCAGAAGAAATGCTCACCTGGTGCCTTCATTGCTGCCAGACAAAAAATGTTTTTATTTTCCTCTGTGTTTACAGTTTGCCTTTACGGCTGCTTTTTTTGCTTTCTGATGCTGCTTACTTTGTATTGTATCATAGATTATTTGTTAGGTAAAGGGCCCTGGAAATAGGGTTGAAAGGCAGAATATAAGTTTTATAAATAAATAAGCCATTTTAGTGAAGTAGCCCGCCTCAGTCAGCAGGTGTTTGGGTTCCATTAGAGAGCTGTAAACTGACAATACTTTGTTACTTTTCTGTTGTGTGATTTTAGGTTCAGGAAATTAGTTCCAGGTAGGCCAAAATATTTCTCTACCAGTTAGCAGCATATTGTAGGTTACGACCGAACGACTGAACAACAACAAATACATATGGAACTTTGCAAATCAACAGAAAACATTCTCTAACAGCCCAGATGAAGTGGGTAAATCCCACAGAAGTCAATTCATGAGTAAATTGGCATAGTTGTATCTAGGACAGAAGACCATCAAACCTGAATATCTTCCTAAAGAATCTTTGCTGCACAAACTAGACAGAAGCAATTACCAATGGCGTTATTTCTGATGCACTTCATATAGCATTGCAGACATCCACAGTGCCATCCTTCAAATATAGCACAATCTCTCGGCCAAACTTTATTCTCGTGAAAAGCTGGGATGAATGCAAAAAGATGTTTTTTGCAAATATGTTTCACTGATGTTGATGTCTCCAAATGCTCTTGGATGTGATCATTAACACGTTTGGCAAGACGTAATACTCTGAAGGCAGAAGCTGTGAAACTTCTGACTCTTTGTTAATAACTAGATATTAAATTTCAAATATTGGAATATGTATTGGCTTCTTTATAATTATTTTTCTGATTCTGGAGCTTTGTTGGTTCTTCACAATGAAAGGAATAGAAGACTTATGTTTTTATTTTATCTGGATTTATACTTTGTCCTATAAAAGAGTTCGTATCCTTAACTTCAGAGAAGGTTCCATAGCTCATTTTTGTTGCAACCCTATGCACAATTACTTAGAAGTAAGCTCCATTGAACTCAATGGGCATATGTTAAACAAGCACATGATTAGGCTGCATGAATGTTTTTTAATCTGGAATGAGTCACTTGCAATATTGGTTGTGCCAGACCGTAACAGAGGGAAACAGATTTTTTTTAATCCAATTTTTTTTATTCATAAAATGTTAAAAGTCCCCCTTAAACATTTTTATGATTAGAAAATATATCGGATTTTTTAAAGTGTCCCGTCCCGTCCCCCCGCCCCGCCCCACACCAAGACATTTCAGAAAATCATCAAACTGTAAAATGTTGTGACTGATTCACATGTTGGGGGAATAAAACTTTGGTCAGAGATCTAGCTAACTGAAGTTCCTAGTTTTTTCAAGTTTTATTCAACAGAGCAACGAGGAAGCAACTTCAGCCTTGTCTTTAGCTGGATCTCTGACCGAAGTTTTGTTTCCCCAACATGGATGGAACCCATAGTATTTTACCTTATTTTAACAGGAACAAGAATTAGTTGATGATACTTCCTGGAGAAGGCATTCTCTCATAAGCTCCATTTCTGATAAATTGCAGCTTCTCTCCTGTCTGCCTTTTCTGATTTGTCAAGAAAGTTGTCAAGCTCTGTAGCCCATTTCTGACCAAGCATTCACTTTCAAAATCCTTTCAGCAGCTGCTCTTCCACTGCACATCCCTAGTTTTTCTGGGATTTAAAAAAATTACAAGCTAAACCGCTTCAGATGATTTCATTAAATGCAGAGAAAATGACCGTAGAAGTTATGGTATGTTTGTTTAGCTAGGTTTGGGGTTACCACCTTTTTTCTGACAAGGTTCCCATGCCTTTACCAGCTACGGATGGACAAACATTCAACAGGTTCAACTTTTCTAGTTACCCATCTCTATGCTGAGACAGCTATATCTATTGAATTTCTGCCAATCACTCAACTATTAAGGGCACAGGAGTCATACCAGAACAGGTGCTTTCCTTGTCTCACGGAATTTGGCAGAAGTCTACCGTGCTCTTGCTGTGTCTCTTGAAATACCAAAAAAAAGTTGAAAGCATGGTGTGTGTTTTTTGCATTTCTATTAAGTTGGCATGTGATCTACTATACATTTAGCTATTACTTGGCAGGGTTTTAAAGTAATGCACACTATGGTGAAAATGTATATAGCTTAAATTTCTAGATGAATCTGGCAGCAGGTTAGCAGCCCTCAGACACTGGTTTAAAGGGCGTTAGGTAGACCCACTATTACCCTTGAGGAAGTTGGTGTTGGGTGGCTGGTCATCCAAAGTGAATGTACATGTTGCTTGGAAAAACTGGGATCCAAAGCCCTGATGCCCAGCTGAACTCAGCTGGGGCACTTTTCTCCAGGGGCTGATCTACATTGCGCCTGCCATTGCAATGAATTCGGTGTCCCGTTGGGTTAAATGCTCTCGCATTAAAACGTGATTATTCACACTCACCCATTTTCCCTGTTGCAGTGCTTCATCGAATGTGCAAGCTTGGTTCACACTTGAGCGCTGTGCTGTTTTCCTGTGCGTGCTTGTCTGATCTCGGATGCTAAGCGGGGTCAGCCCCAGTCAGTAGTTGGATGGGCGACCGCAAGGGAATCAGGCCTCCTGCATTGAGCAGGGGGTTGTTGTATCCCCTCAAATGAGACTAAGTTTTACCCTCTCCTATCCCCTGCTCCGGATGTTTTTTAAAAAGATTCAGGCGTTATCCTCGCAGAATCGGGGCTTCTCCGCGATGTTTTTTTTTCTAATTGAGGCATGATCTTGGAAGCTGTGAAGCTTCACAACTTTGAAGCTTCTAAGATCATGCCTCAATTAGAAAAAAAACATTGCAGAGAAGCCCTGATTCTGCGAGGATAACACCTTAATTAAAAAAAAACCATCCAGAGTGGGGGATAGGCAGGGGTAAAACTTAATCTCATTTGAAGGGATAGAATAACTCCCTGTGCAGGAAGCCTGATTCCCAGGCAGTCGCCCACCCAACTACTGGCCAGGGCCAACCCCACTTAGCTTCTGAGATCAGACAAGCACATGCACATCCAGCCCTTTGTTTGTTGCTGAGGAAATGGGGGCTGCCGAGGAAGCTATGTGATCGGTAGCGGGAAGAAGACATGGGGCTGTCGAGAGCTGTGATTGGACAGGAGGGAAATACAAACACCGCCACTTATGGACAGGCAGGGGAGGGGACTACGACTGGATATGGTAGCGAAGGCGGAAAATCAGAGCACATTAAGGGGAAATACTGGGATATTAGGGTATTGAAAGCAGGAGCACGGAAGTGGGAAATTCTGGTTCCAGTTCGAGGTGGCTACTGCGTAGTGTGAAAGGCGGGCAGTGAAATCTCATTGGAAGCGAAAAAAGGTGGTAGGTGTAGATCCAGCCCTGGTTTCATTAAGCAGCAGGCACCTTTCATATGTATGTAGCAATTGAATGAATACTGGAAAGTTGGTTGTCTAGTTTTGATATTTTAAGTATATTCAGGTGATTTTATTTCAGTGACTTCATAATTTCTCTTTCAAATTGTGTTTTCATTGTCCTTCTTTATCTTTTTTCTTATATTGGCATAAAAAAATAAATGCTTCATTATCTAAGGATTCATATCTTTGCATTAAAATCCAGGCTTCAGATTTAATTCCCCTACGATGTATGTTCCCGTCACACATCTATTGGAGCTGAGAAATATTGTTACTGCATTATTAGTAACTTTTAAACACTATTCTTGAAAGATACGCACTCAGGAGAAAAAATAGCTACCCATAGTGATGGTTGATAACATACAGGAAGAAATGTAAAAGATATTGGCCAGCGTGACATTTCGTCTACTGAAAACTTGGAAGAAGTCTCTGAAGCACTCGAATAACTAAAACTTGAAAGTGATACTGAAGTAAATGGCTGAGCTTCCACCTGGGATTCGTTTGATCACATCATTTACAAGAGATCAGTGGTAAGTTATATTCTATTGGTTGAAAAGAACATTTGACCTGGTTTTGACATTGGGTCTATATTCAGATATTAAACAAGATTGCACAAAGATGCATATTGTTAAAATGTATATTTCCTCTAGATTTAGCCTTGCATTATACTATAATTCTTACCACTATAATGCTTAAGTTTGGGAATGAGAGCTTCGTACGTGACAGTAAGCCAGTATTCCTCATATTCATAAGCACCGTGCTCGTAAAAGGTTGATTGCTCCTGCTGCAAGCAGGAGCGGCTAAAAACCCTCAGACCTTTGTTCCATGGTTTGTTGATTATGTGCAAACCTGAACTTCTGGCTTGTCCCTCCCTTGACAAACTGAGAAATAATCCATGGTTTGTTGTTGGGTTATTTCTCTGGTTTGTCAGGGGAGAGATCAGCAAGAGGTCCAGGTTCCCACATTTGTTTAGCCTGTCCTTCTTGCTGTGAGAGCTATTGGACAGCATGTATGAGCATGCTGCTTGTACACAGCATTGGCACTTTTTGACTAGCAGGGATGCTGGCCAGTAGTGTAGTGGCAAATTCAAAAGTGCAAGGTCCCTTTGTGACAGTTGCACCCACACACCCTCACAGCCACACCCCCTCAGTCACGCCCCTTTTAAGATTGTACAACCTTGTAAGATATACAGCCTTCAACTAGGATCCAAAAACAGTGCAGCTGAGAGTAAGGCAGGGGTATTTCAATTGGATGTCTGAGAAAAAATGCAGGGGTGTTAATCTTTTTCACCCGCTCGCTCACTCACTCAAACACAAACATTTTAGGTTTTCAAAATATGACACTCTATGCAAGCTTCAACCTCTCAACTCAGCCCTCATGGACAGATCCCTTCTCATTTAAACAGGCCCCTTGCACACTCCCTTAGCGCCCCAACATTACCCATTAGCCTTCCCTAAGCTCCTTCATTATATCTCTCCCATCCCGCAACAAACATCCACACACCCAGCCGGATTGAAACACACACACACACGCACGCCTTCTTTCTCCTCTCCTCGCAACTGATTTTTTTTCTGTTTCCCTTCCCTCCACCAGAGTTTGTTTGCCCAGATACATGCCAACCTTGTACCAAAAAGTGTAGCTGACAGAGCAGGTTGCATTTGGCAATTCTGCTTACTGTAGAAATTAATGTTTAAGAATTAACAGTGCAATCCAATGGGTCTTTATTCTGAATTAAATTTACAGAGATCTTGGGAAGGCAGCTAAGGCTGCAGTCCTATGCACACTTACCTGTGAGAAATCCCAATTGGCAACTGAACATAGTGGGACTGACTTCTGAGTAAACATGCATAGGACTGTGTGATAAATCCTAAAAACTGGCAGAAACCAGCCACCTGCCCTGCTTCATAAGTAAATAATGATGGCAGCACACACACATCCCTCCTGCTGCTGCTGTGGCCAGCAGCAGCAGCCCTGAACGGGTGGCCGGTATTGCAGGAGACAAGGGCACGGAGCAGGGACGGGTGGTGAAGCCAAGAGCTGAGGAGGAGGAGGGGCAGGGGAGAGGAGAGCTCCCTCAGCCTCCCTCAGCCTCCCTCAGGCGCTCTCTCTCTCTCTCTCTCTCTCTCTCCCCCCTTTTTCTGGCCAGCAGCCAAGAGGCAGCCGCCCCCACTCCCTCTGCTCCCTCCCCCTTCCCTAGCAGACTGCAACCCGGCTGGGGGCTGGCTTCAAAAAAAGTGCCCCTGCGCAACCTGCCACCACTAACTACACTGCTGATGCTGACATTATCTTCTTATCCCCCTCTCCAAATTCCCTGTTCCTTCTGATTTTAGCTGCAGTATTCACAGTAGCTGCTGGAAAATGAATATTCCCAGCAGCAGAGGGTGTGTTCGGATGATCCTGCAGGGGAAGAAGCCGTCATGGTTTCTCCCCCAGTCCCTGTGCATGCTGTGCACACAGCCACTATTTGCATAATCCCCCAAGATGCAGTGCGGGTTGGCATGTTGTCTTAACCCAGGGTATAGCTGCCTGGGTTGAGGGTTTGTGTCAGTGTAGCACATTTGTAGGTCACCCCCTAATTCAAGAGTGGGGAACCTGTGGCCCTCCAGATGTTGTTGGACTCCAACTCCAGTAAGCCCCAGCCAGGATTACCAGTTGCCAGGGAGGATAAAAGTTAGCATCTAATAACATCTGGAGGGCCATAGGCTCCCCTCCTGTGCCTTAGTAACTGGTCAATCTCCCTCTTTGCTGTTGATTTTGGAAATGATGGGCTTCTCCACACCAAGCCTTTTATCCCGCAACTTACCAGAACTTCTGCTTCCAGATTCTTTGCGGGATTAAGATCGGCTCCTTACATGGCTGACATAGGCTTTTTTTCCTGGGACTTCCTTTGTCTGAAAGTTCTACATGTTTCATTATACAGCCACTAGATTGCACTCTGTTACAGTGGAACTGCGCAATTTCACACAACCATTAAAGCAGAATGACATGACTGCATTATCCCTGATGTTTTAAAAACCAGGATAAAGGTCAGAAAATACAGGGAACACCCTGGAGATTGACAACATCATGTAAAGGACCCACAAACGTCCGCGAGTGACTAATCACAAGCGTGCAATAAAAGCATTGTGTAGAAATGCTCGACAACAAAGCTCTTTCCTCAGAACAATTCATTTAAATAAGCTTTTCACTGGTAGAGCATTTTGAGGATTGGGCTATAAATCAGAAATCACTTAACCTATTTTACTTAATTTTTCACTCTTGTTTGATCAGCCCTAACATCTAATGAAAATAAATAAGAAAAATATAACAATTGAACAACCTAAAATGATTGCAGCACGTATATATCAGGCAAATAAAATAGCCACAAACCATGGAATGTTTGTTCTGTTACAGGTACCGGGCTTTCACATTTGTCCTGACTTTTATGCTATATGTTAGTTTCCACTTATCAAGGAAACCAATCAGTATAGTTAAGGTAAGCAACAAGGAAATAACTTTCTAGCATATCCTGCTGACGTCAAACAGAGAAGTACACTTTTATGTACTTTTTATAAAAGTGTTATTGTTATTCACATTACAGTGCAGTGCAGCGATAGAACTGTGCCTGTGATAAAGTAATAAAACTAAATAAACGTGTTTATAATGAAGCAATATATGACTAAAATTATACAAAGAGCTTCAGTGCTGGTTATACTGTATGCCACATTATCAAGTTATAAGCAACCTGGTAAAATATATGTACAGAGAACATGCATACAAAGGCAAATAAAATGTCATTTTAAGTGGACCAAATTGAAAATAAGGATGTATGGAGACAGTTCTCAAATGTTGCCAACCAGTTTCATCATGATTGAAGCAGATGATTAAACTCCCACCAAATGGTACGTTGAGGCCACAGTGTCAAGAAATCAATCAGTGGCAAGAAACTTTATTTGGATCTAATGCATGTCCCATTCCTTTCTTTGCTCAGCTACATTCTTTCTATATGCTAACTACTTAGGAATGTTTTGCCATCTGTCAGTTTTATTTTGTTTTTTACATTTATATCCTCCTCTCCCTCTAAGTTGCTCAGAGTGGCATTCATTGTTCATTCCTCTCTTTTTTCCATGTTATCTCCATAGCAACCCTGTGTGGTAGGATAGGCGGAGAGAGAATTACTGGCCCAAGGTCAGCCAATGAACTTCATGGCAGAGTAGGGATCTGAAGCTGAATCTCCCTAGTTCTGGTCTAATCCTCCAACCCAGTCTTACCCAACTTTTGGTCCCCATATATTGTTGGAATATAACTCCCATTGTCCTTGACCATCTGTCTGCTAGCTCAGGATAATAGCAGCTGTAGTCCAACAGTATCTGGGAAGCCAAGGTTAGGAAATAATGTTCTAACCACTACTCCACAAGTATGGGTGAGCAAGGTTCTCCAGACCTTGCTCACCCAGCGAATAAAACCATCCCCCAAAACTGTACATGATAACCAGGTATGAAAGGAGGTGATGGAGAGAAAGTATGCTGTGTGTCTTATACTCCAGTCCTTCAATTCCCCAGACTTGCTCGAATACCAAACAGTGCTACACAAGAACACACATGCTCAAAAATCCAATGTGACGATCATAGACCATAACCATTAAAATATTTCTGTACTGTTTTCCTTAAAGGTACTCTTCACTCAGTTTACAGTATCAGTCAGTCAACATAGGGAATAAGAACACCAGGATCATTATGACAATTGAAAGCACACACACAAACTACAATCAGCAAAAAATACTGACTCCAGGCCTTCTATAGATAAATGTCCTTAATTGCCATTGAAATCAATGGCACACATTAGTTATAAGTAATTTAAGCCACATTAATTTTAGTGAGAGTAAGAACAACTAACTTCAATTGGAGTAGGACCAATATCTTTTCATGGAGGAGAAAGGGATTATAATGGTCTCTGCCTAAATTCTTCTCCTTCCACATATCACCCACTTAAAGTCACATTTTCTGTGATTAGATAATGTGCTGAAACATTGGAAATACTGGATATTTTGTTTGTAGAGGGGACAGGTCACAACTATAAGTAGATTGTACAAATCAGACATCCCAACTGGACATTTCTCTGGTTTGAAATTTCTCTGTAGGTTATTCTCTTAAGATCTGTTTAAGGAGTCAATTTCCTACCTTCATGTCACTCTTTGTGCCATTCCTGCCTCATATCATATGGAAAACCGACTTAAGGCATACTGTAATAATTTATGCATGTTCTGTCAAATGTCCTCTTTTATTGCTTGTACCTAAGAGACAGATAAGGCCTCACGGAAATTTGCAGTGCCTTAAACAAAAATTAATGGGGAGGGGAGGGTTAAGTGCATGTCAAGGTAATTTAAATTGAGGCTATTATTCAAAACTTACAGGGTTGAAAGAAAACATGACTAGCACAAGTCCATAGATTGCAAGATCATTTTTGAAATCATGCTAAAGAAAAATTAGTTCATTTGGTTCTATTAAGTAAGATCTTTTATTGAATTTTTCACATTTTCATTTAGGGAGAACTGCATAAGCACTGCATTGCTCCACAAGTTATTGAGCATAACACTGACAAAGATTATAGCATCCATATTCAGCCCGTTAAAAAGTTACCAAATGAGTCTCGCTGTGGCTGGGAGCCATTTGGTGAGTATTTTTCCCCCTAACTATCTGGACAAGATCAAATAAAATGGGATAAAATGCTATCTCCAAAATAGAATAGATTCTAAAGGAAAACTTTATCATCTTTTGTCCTGCAATATTGTTCCAAATGCCTGTAGAGGTACTTTATATTTATTTATGTTATCGCATTTATATCCCACCTTTTTTCCTCTTGCAAGGAATCCAAGGCGGCTTACATTACCCTCTTCCTCTCCATTTTACCCTCACAACAACAACCCTGTGAGGTAGGTTGGGCTGAGAGTCTGTGACTGGCCCAAAGTCACCCAGTGAGCTTTCATGGCCAAGTGGGGACTAGAACCCAGATCTCCCAGGTCCCAGTCCAACACTTTCACCACTACACCACACTGGCTTTAGGCAGTTAATTATTAATAATATTAGGAAAGTACTCCTAGAGACTGATCTTAAGATCACTAAGGGAGGTTTTCAGACATGGAGCTTAGAGCGGCATTTGTTCAAATCTTTTTGCATCGTGAATGTGTAGCCTACATTGACTTCATGGTTGTTTTAATTGATTGTTAGCTGCCTTGAAATCTTCTGAAGAAAGTGGGGACAAAAGTTTTAAATACATAAGTTACACATTCATTTTTCCTTCCCTTTTCCACCTTGCATTAACAACATTCATACATGGTACAAATAATACCAGCCCTATTCTCAAGGCATATCCATTTTCAATGCAGAAGGGGATCACACCCACTAGCCCCACCCCTACCACTGTTTATTCAGCCTCCGCAGAATCTACATGTGTATGTGTGTGAGATCTAGTCTGGGCACTGAATTTTCAAAGTATCAGATCACACCACAGACCTTATATATGTGTGTCTATGCACAGGTTTAGCTGAATGTGAGGAGGTGGGGCTAGCAGGCACTATTTTCTGCATGCTGTCACCAAATATAAACATGTCATACAGGGCTAGTATGAGACTCAGGCAGGTTTTAAATCTCATAAGTGAAAACAAATGTTAATCCTTACAAGATGTTTCATTTTCTGTTTTAAAGGCCTAGTATAATGCTGGAGATTATTAGCCTATAGTATAAGATATAGTTTTTATCAGGTTGCCCACTTAGAATGTTACAGAAGTAGCATACTAAACAAATATAATCTAATTAAGTAAAATTTGCTCTAGGAGCAAACTATCTTTTATACCTGACAGAAGCCCTCTTTGAAGCTACACCAAGAATGAATGGCCTGGTTTGCACAATCAAAACTGCCCACCATGGGTTGTTTAAGCCCACTGTGGGCTGCAGCATGTGTGGGATTTGCATATTCAACACCCAACACGACTTGTCATGTTGTGCGAACCCAGGGACGATGGGTTATGCGAAGGTTGTTCAACCCTCACATAACACACAGTCACAGTGTTTGCATGACACAACAAGACGCAGTCACGTGTTGAATATGCCAAATGGCTGCCTGCCTGCATGCACTTAACCAAGCCATGGTGGGCTGTTTGATGGTATGAACCAGCCCAATATGTATTGTATATTAAATAGTTAAGGACTGTTTTTCAGGATTATTTGTGGTTTAAACAATTCAGTCCCATGAACTGTTACAAACATGTATTCCTAGATAAGAGCAACTACAAACAGTTGTTGGGAGCCCTGGATTATTCATTCCTATGTGCTTATGCAGTTGGAATGTATCTGAGGTAAAATCTTTTTACTCTTTTCACGATCCTGCTATATGGTTTCAAATTGTCAGTACGTGAGATTGAACTATTGCTGTGCTCAGTATAAATGTTGCTGGAGAGTGTGGGGGCAGGATTATTGAAGAGCAGAGAAATGTTGAAGACTGTATACACTCCGTGGATTGGGATAGGCAACCTTTTTGGGCCCATGGGCACATTCACGCTTTTTTTCTGCGATTCCCTTATTTCTTGCTGCCCTTTTACCTGGATTCTCTCTTCCTCCCCTCCCTGCTTGAGATTTCCTTTCCTTCCCTGCCACCCCCTGCTGCTACCTACCACCACACTGCTCCTCCTCCCCTGCTCGGGATTGCCTTTGCCACTTCTTCCCCTGGCCCCCTACCACAGCTTCTTCACCCCCAACGTGCCAGCCATAACTTGTCAGATTTTCATATCATCTTTTTATATTTTAAAGATTATATCCATAAACCTTTGTTCAATGTGCATTCAGAATTAATCTCTCTCTTTTTTGCCTTCATTCAAAGTGGCATAATAGGGGAGCGTTTGCCTATCCGATATTATCTCACAGGGGGGATGTTTGCCAGTGGACTTTTTACTGCAATGTTTGGATTTGGCTATTTCTATAATATACACAGCTTGTGGTTCTACATCATGGCCCAGGTAGGCATGTCTGTGTTTCTTTCCTCATTTGTTTTTTAGAATTCTCAGAGATGGCACAAGAACATGCCTTCCTACAACTGACTAAAGGTGCATTTAGCCCAGCATTAAAAACATAAGAATGTCCATGCTGAATCGGACCAAGGGCCTATGGCACACGAATACTTTACCTATCCAGTTTCTAGGAGTCCATTTCCAAAACCAGGGCCAAGTCCAAGGAGCTAAAAGGCAAAAGCTGTCCTCTGTCCCTGTTGTCCCCAATCACTTGACTCCAATCAGGGAGCAGAAGAAACAGAAATCTGTCCCATAGCAGAAAATACTACTTAGCCAAAAAGGATCTCCCAGGTACTGTCAGTCCTACATTTTAATAGGGAAAATCCTTCAGGATTAAGTAAAGAAAGGGTCACCAATTATCACTGATAGCATAGACTGACTGATGCCTTAGAAGTCAAAGAGACTTCAAGAGGCAGAACTTTGAAAAGCTAATTAAGTACGTCTATTCTAAGATGCTAATGAACATTGATTCAAATTAAACATTCCTAAACATCCTAAGTGTCGACCCATTAGTAAGTCTAGGAAGGACAACGCTTCTTTTTTTATACCTCTCTAAATTATGCTGCCAAAGGAACTGTGGAAGTTGCTCTAGAGCATTCCAGGATATGGCCATTAGCCATATGTGGATGGCCATTAGCCATATGTGATATCCAAGACTGGAAAGTTGGGTATTTCTGTCTAGGTAACAGACAAAAAAAATACATCATAGTTGGGAATGACTGAGCTTTACAAGCTTCATGGTCTCCCAAAACAGGGTTGGGTACTTTTAAAATGGCAGCAGGTCATGTCAAATAAATTCAGATTTATCTTCACTTGTGCTTTGACGAAGGGGAAATAAACCTGAAGTGCAGAATGTCAAGGATACTTGGTACTCAGGCTAAGTTGTATGGATTCCACACCAACTGTTTGCCACTGCAATTGCCTCTGTTCTTGTTATATTCCTCCTCCAGCTTTCATTCCTTTACCATCTATCTGGGGTGATTCTGTCCCCTTCAGTTACCATTCACACATAACTCGATGCCCCCTTTGACTTTAATCGCCCTGGCCGTTTTTTACTGCAGCCTCTGCCCAGCCTCAGTTGTTAGGTAGCCAGAGGATAAACTTAAGGTTGCAAGTGGTATATCCTTCAGTTACATAGGAGACACCCATGTCTCTCAGCCTTCCAGAAGCTTCAGGAAGATCAAATTGTGGCAAGGGAGAAGAGGTCCTCAGTTATACAGGACTGACTGAGAAGGGCTGAAATCTGTCTGATATATTGCACTTGCAAGTTAAGTGTAAAAAAAAAGCTTTGTACTTTATTTATTTATTTATTTATTTACAATGTTTATATACCGTTCCACATCTAAACAGATAAAATAAAAGATAAAAGAATAAAACACCATATTAAAAATTTGTTATTTTTAAGAACAGAACACCAGAAAAAACCATGGCTGGTCAGTCGGGGAAGGCTTCCTGAAATAAAGATGTTTTCAGGAGGTGCCGAAAACAACTCAGTGTTGGTGCCTTCCTGATCTCCAGATGCAGGGATTTCATAGAAAGGGGGCCACCATACTGAAGGCTCTTCTCTGGGTGAATGCCAATCAGTCCATAGGTCCATACAGAATTACCAGGAGCATCCCATTTGATGACCTCAGTGACCAGGCAGGTTGATAAGGAAGAAGGCGCTCTTTCAGGTATCCTGGTGACAAGTTGTTTACAGGTTTGTACACTAGTAGCAAAACCTTAAATCTGGTCCAGTAGTTAATAGGCAGCTAGAAGCTGTAACATTAGTTTTTCTGATAAGGTTAATGCAACTTTGAAAATTATATTTAATGTTGGCTTGTGGTGTAGCATAGCAGTGGAATACTCGAGTTGTTTCAAGATAACTATTGCAATTTTTAAAATATTTCAGGTGGCTAATGGATTTGTACAAACTACTGGCTGGCCCAGTGTGGTTACTTGCATTGGCAACTGGTTTGGGAAAGGAAGGTAAATCAACTGTCATTTTTCTTTATTGGGCAGGGCTGGGGAACATTTGATTGGAGTACCACATTGTTGTTGTTGTTGTTCAGTCTTTCAGTCGCGTCCGACTCTTCGTGACCCCATGGACCATAGCACGCCAGGCCTTCCTGTCCTAGTACCACATTACTAACCCTAAATGTCCTAGCCTGCCCTGCCAATAACTAAAATTCACACTTGCTCACACAGACAGACTCAGAGATTAGAAATGCTTTGTTTTTTTGTAGAATTTTTCCATGAAACATTCCTTGTTAGGAGAGTAATAAAGACAGTAAAGTATTACGTGTTTTGAAGTTGTTCCTAAGAAAAATGATAGTGTGAAGTCTTAGTGGGTGCATTTTTACACACAAGCATAACTGTATATTCCAGACACAGCCTCCCAGATCATAAAGCAATCAGCTGAGAGTGTGGGAAATGCCCCCAAGAAAAGGCCTCCTTAGGTTTAGGCAGCAGTACATCCCCTACAGTTTGTATAGGCCATGCATCTGTCCTATCTGCCATTTGGCTTTGTTTGCTACCAATGCACATTGAAAACTTTGCATTTCTGGACTAGTAACAGGTCTGGCTCTACCATTAAGGAAAGCGAGGCAACCGCCTCAGGCAGCTGCTGCTGAGGGGTGGCAGGGCTGTCACTGCTTCCATCTTCACCATTCTCCCGGGCTGGTGCCTCAATAGTGGCAATGCTTGGTTGTTTCGTGCCTGGCCTGGCTGGCTGTCTCACCTAGTTGTCTTTTCCCAATGTGCCTCAGACACTGCCATTGGGAAAAGCCCCTGATTGAGCAAACATGCAGAGAGGCAGGCAGCCCAGACCATGTACTACATCAGGCATTGTACTTACAGATGCATTGCTCTGAGTATGCGTGGTACACTGGTGCCACTGCTGCAGCATTGAAACATTTGTTGGAGCAGGTGCCAAGCAGAGCAGTGAACAAGCAGCAGTGAGGTGCTGGACGACAGAGGTGTGTGTGCCACGCAGCCAGCCCTGATCCCCTAACCTAGCCTGGTTAGGTGCAGCGGAGGACACTGTCTCATTGTCATTTTGAAGTAAGAGTATACTGTCAGTCTGATTGGCTTCTGTACATGTAGGGGGTTATCTTGTCCTTCACCCAAGGCAGCAAAAATGCCTTGGGCTGACCCTCAGTAGTGCTGAAGCAACACGCTAGAACCCAGTACTAAATCTTCCTAGGTATGCCTAGAGTTTGAACATTCAAATGCAGTATTGCCTTTTCTGCTTAGGGGTGATGTTGATGAGAAGATTAACAGAGACTGTTTTTCTTTTTTGTTTGTTGGTTGCAGGAGAGGATTGATAATGGGATTGTGGAACTCCCATACTTCCATAGGGAATATTTTAGGATCCTTAATAGCTGGCTACTGGGTGTCTACCTGCTGGGGTCTGTCTTTTGTAGTGCCTGGCATTATAATATCTTTAATGGGTATCGTCTGCTTCCTGTTTCTTGTTGAAAGTAAGTGTCTGTGTTTAAATTAACTTACACAAAGCTAAATGTGTTCTCAGTTGTGATAAATGTGATTGACCAATACTGTTTGTTTATAGGTACACACAAAAACCTCTCTGGCCTCTATCTGTGAAACAGCCTTAGCATACTATATTTTCAGAGTGTGCAAAAAGGTGTAGAGTGAGAATCCAGGGTAGATGGTGTAAAAGGCTGGTGCATGTGCATGTGAATCTGCAGTCTTCTCCTGCTCTTTAGGCTTGGCTGTGCATTTAAACAACAAAATTGTAAACCACCTGGTTATGCTGAACACAACAGATGGTATACAAATATTTCAAATAAATGAACAAAGTTGTTGGGTGGGTTTAAGCTAACACAATGCAAATGCTAACGTTTTGAATTGCATTCAGGCAGAAGCACCTATTTCATGGTAATAAGCATTTTTAGTTATTGTCTATTAGCAGCATTTGGGAAATAAATCATATGTACTTCCATGAACTGTATTTTCTCTTTCTTCATTTCAGATCCTAAGGATGTAAACTGTACAAGTACGTTATCCAATGTAAGTAAAGACTGTAATTGCATTTTCTGCACTGCCGGTTTCACAATACTAGTTTGCAACCAAGGTGTTCAAGGGAGGAAAGGAGAAAAACAGATGGCTCAGAGTAAAAGCTGACAAACATCTCCTTTCTCCTCTTATTTTTACTTGAACATCCAGGCTGAGAATGGATTCTGTGCAGTTCAAAGGTTTGCACACTACACTGCAAACATAAAGGTATTTGTGCCAAAATGGGGGGTGGGGGTGCTTTCCATGAAACAGTTTCCCCCAACATACATACAAATGCATAGTCAAAAATGTTTGCCTCGTTAGCGCTGCTATGCATAGGGCTAACCCAAAACATTCTGTTGCCTGAGGTGGGCCAGCAAATGCTGCTGCTGCTGCTGCCCTCTTCCTCCACCTGCTGCTCTGGCCTGCTGGCTTCCTCCAATTTTAGCTGTGGCAGCAGTGCAGGCAGTCCTACCAACTCTCCAAGGCCATCTTGCCCCACAGCGCCTCACTCTTAGGAAGGACCCTACCTCATGATATAGGGCCCTTCCTCAGAGCATGGCAATGGGGCAAGCAAGATAACGCTGCACCACCACATGCTTTGTTGCAGTGGCAAAAATTCTATTCACAATTGAACAATAAGCTGTTAAACTCCAAGGCGATCTCTGAGGCCATCTTGATCCTCAAAGCACTGTCCTGAGGAAGGCATCCTGGTATTACGGAGATGCCAACTGCGGCATGTTTTAGGCATTTCTTAAAGGCCCATCTCTTTAGCCAAGCTTTCCCTGAGTGAGTGTGCTGCCCAGTTAGTCTGCTTATTAATTACTGTGCTTTTAGCTTTGGTTTTAAATATTTTAAACATTTTAACTGATGAGTTTTTGCATTTACTGCGATATCTTTTAATCTCAGTTTCTATAAACCGCTTAGATATCTTTTGATATGATAAATGGTGTATAAATTGACATCATTATCAGTATAAAGGCTTGAAATCTAATCCTAAGAATGCTTATTCAGAAGTCCCATTGACTTTAATGAGGCTTGCTTCTAGGAAGGATTGTCAACGTGTTTTTCCTAACTCTTATAAAATATATTTCAGAATTCACAAAGTTACATGAATGGGTCAAATAGATTCAGCATTCAGAAACCAAAATTAAACACATCTAAGGTAAAGAAAAATACTCTCATAATTAGTTTTTTCAAAACTTCAGTATGAAAGCAATGTACCTAAATGCTACAGAAAAAAGTATGGTTGTGTGAAAAAGTATTCACTTAGGGAGGAATCCTATGGCCCCTACAAAGTATCTGAGGAGCCATAGGATAGTTCCGATTCCGCAGTCCAAGGTCAGAATGGCACTCTGACCTCAGATCCAGGAATTGGAGATCTGACCTCCCTTCCCCCTTGCAGCCTCAAGGTCAGGAACTCAGCCTTGGAGAAGGGGGAAAGGGGGGCATTTTGGTGGGAGGGGAGGAGACTGGAGAGGCCAGGATATGAGGTATCCTGAGGCCTCTCTAGCCTCCTTCCCTCCCCTTCTGAAACACCTTTGCTAGACTGGCTGAAAAGCCCATCTAGCAAAAAATGCTGGGTGGGAGGACAAAGATCGCCTCCACTGCTACTCCTGGCCTGCATAGGATGCTCATAAACCTCTGAGTTCATGGGCTTACAATCAACGCGTGCACAACCCTTAGGATTGTACCCTTAATCATATTTTTTTCCAACTGTCCCTATTTATATGGGACAGATCTGATCTGCTATTTGTCCTTGCTAAATCACTGTCTCTGTTTTGACCCTCTTTCTGCCTTTGGGGGAAATTTGGGAGTAGCCTCTTAAAAAAAAACTTTGCAGCCAAGCTTCCTTTCATTCCCATGTAGCTGCTTATCCAGATAGTAAATGTTGCTGAATGTGTTTTATGCTGTTTTAAGGTGGGAACTTGTGGCCCTCCAGATGTTTTGACCTACAACTCCCATCATATCTCACCACTGTGCTAGCTAGGGCTGATGGGAATTGTAGGCTTAAACATCTGGAGGGCCACAAGTTGCCTGCCCCTGTCTTTGAGAATTAATGAGACCTGGTTCCTGACATAAGAAAGTTTGGTCCATGAATTCTATGGAAACATAAAGAAGAATGTCTTGAAATATGCTGTAATGTTTGGCATGATTCAGCCTACATGTTGCAGTACCATATGGCCCTCTAATCCACCTACCTCCCTATGGAGGACTGAGTAGGCTAGGCTCTCAAATGCAGAGCTTGCTCTTGTTCATAGATGTGTATGACTTGCATGAGGAATCCTGGGTTGTTAAATGCCTGGGGAAAGGATAGAAAGCCTCAGGTTGCTGTTGTATAGCATGATGGGGGTGGTATGAATGAGTGCTGCAGGAATGTTCCATCCTTTCTGTGCATAGAGGGCACAGTGTGGATTGTCTCTGTTGTGTGATATTCACTGCTGAAAGGCCTTCGCTCCAAGGGAAATGATATGTGGAGTGTGTTTCTTACCAAGGATTCTAGGACATTTAGCCACAGTTCCCAGTGGGAAAGGACACTCTGATGGAGACTGAGAACTCCCACCACCTCTGCCTGATCCCAATGTAAGTTTCTGGGCCTTTGGGGCAGGGAGAGATGGTGTTTGAGCAGAGTCAAAGCAGACACAACCTGTTCACAGCCAGCTGTGCCCACATCAATTCTGCCTGCCAGAATTTGAACAATGGTGCTTGCCTATGCAAGCATCCCTTTTCAAATTCTCACAACATCCCTAACCTGGACTTCATAAGAATGTGGTGTTTTGGACTGGAAGCAGTCACAAAGGGCACTCAGTCCTTTCAAGATTAATCTTAATAATACCCAAAGGGTGTTGAACAAATTTATATATTCAACAAGTTAAACTTGCTAAAACCAGTTTAACTACTTGAATGGTTAGATAGTAATTGCAGTGCCATCAGAATTTGAACCCTGGAGAATGTTGATAAATTGTCTGTGACAATGTTGATGGAGTCATCTGGGTTTTCCTTGACCCAGATGGTGTGGCCTGCTGTCTAGTTAGTGTGGTTTCCTTCTTAATCATACACACTTCTTGGAATGGGAATAATTCTATTAACATTGAGGAAAGACCTCCCATAAAAAAGTCTCCTCTAGGGTTGGTTAGGTTTCTTGTCAGGACTCTTCTTCTCAGTGCTAATAAAATTATGCTGTAAATGCCTGAATAAATAAATGAATGAATAAATATGAAATTTTATCAAGCCATACATGTTATGTGAACTTTTGCTCTCCGTGCAGATACCATGATTTCATAAGATTTATGGCATAAACAAATATAAATTGCCTCAGTCATTGCGGTTTCAAAAAGATAAATAGCATATAGTTCCAGTTAATATTTTAAAAATCCAAAATTGCTTTCCTTCTTAGAGTACATTAAATTATTTGAATTACTTGGTTTATAAAGAAAATAATCTTGCCTTCATTGAGTTTGATGGGGTCTTTTGTAGAATTCAGAAATGCATCATCTGCTCCCTGACAATGAGAATTGTACAAAACCACTGAATCATAACAATGGATTATGCGAGGGACTTGAAAATGGAAAGTCTGCTATAAGTTTCATTGGAGCTTTGCAAATACCTGTGAGTATGTCACCTTTATCAAATCTGGATTGTGACTTGGCCTGTACTCTTGTCTGTTGTAGAAGATGAATGTAACAGTGCTAATAATGCTACTATGTCAGCTTCTCCAGTGACAGTAGCTGTAACTATGGAAATACAACACTAAGTACACAATAGGAGATGCCTATCATCACAAGGGTTTGAAGTTATCGTCACTGGTTTTGTGCGACAGTTGTCGCACAAAACCAGCCTAGGTGCTGATCCTGTTAGTATGTTTTGGGTTAACAGTGATCACCACTCAAATTGGCACATTTGACACCTGGGTTACGGTATTTAACATGCTGGTTACCCACAACAGTACTATGAAGAATGGACAAAGCCAACTACCAGAAGAAGCTTTAGTGTTAAGAAGTAATGGTTCAGGGTGTCACGGATTATATTTCTTGGGCCTTTTAAGCAGACTCCTTGCTCTCCTGGGAGGGACCATTTACGGCCCAATGTATCCATCCTTGCCTCCCACCTGCTTACTACCAAATTGCAGGAATAATCCCATTGTGCAGCTCACCTGTACCATACAATTACTCAGAGAAACAGGCACACCAGAGACAGTTACTATGCCCAGTGCTAAAGTTGAATCCCAGTACTGGAATGAGATTACAAGCTGTCCCTTTTCACCACTGTAGGTGTTTTATCCCTAATTTTATGAGCGGCTGTCTTCACATGGCATTTGATAGGATTAGTCCATTGTGTTGCATAGCCATTATTTGCTTGTACTAAAATTACCCCAATGCAAACAAACTGCAAAGTATGTTTGGTGTCTGTTTCTTAATTATGTTTTACTTTTTTCAAATTAATTTTATTTTCCATTTTCTGTAGGGAGTTATAGAATTCTCTCTCTGCCTGTTATTTGCCAAACTGGTCAGCTACACTTTTCTTTTCTGGCTTCCATTGTACATCACAAATGTAGGTAAGGATCTGTGTTGGCTTTAAGAATTGTGTAAGGGTGGCTGTATACAAAAAGTAAAGCTATACAAAAAAATAAAGCTGTACTAGAATTCATGGTTGATAAGAGAGAGTACAATATTGGTGAATTTTGCTCTATACTATATTTTTTTTAAGACTTTCACGGTAATAATTTTAGTTCTGGGTAGTGATGGGCGAACTTACCTGAGCTCAATTTATAAATGGATTTGATTAATTGAACTATTTTCCTTATTAATTTGAAAAAAACTTGGCTATATCCAAACCAAACTATGAGCTCTTTTCAGGTTGGATCATGCTGACATCAGGAACAGAGTGGATTCCAAATTGCTTCCCCCAAACCTCCTCATGTGGTGGTTGCAGCAGCAGCATGTAGATCCCTCCTTTCTTTGATGGCAAATGTGGGTCACTGCTATGGCATTGAGAACCCTGGGAAGTGTAATTATCCCATGGTGTCTGATGTGTTTTGTTGTCGTAGTAGCACCCCATACATTTCAAGGATGAAAGGAGGGAGTTGGCTGCTGCTACTACAGCCAGGTAAAGGGAAGAAGGGATTAGTGGGACTGGAGAAGGAGCGAATAGGGGATGAATGGGAGGGAATTCTTCTCCAGTTCAGATTGAGGTCCAAGCCAGAGAAGAACTGTGCGGTTGCAATGCTTGCCTTGGATTGGAAGTGTGCATTATGAGTTGCCGAGTTTAGTGTTCCAAACCATAGAATTACAAACTTTGGTGAAATCAGTAGTTCTGGGGACTAGCTACAAAGTAGGCCTCTTTAATTTCCAAAAACATAATGTTAAGAAAAATAATAGAATAAGTCATGAAAAAATGTCAAATGCTGTGATATATTGTAATGAGGTTGTTCAGCATCATTAGCCTGCACTGTAGCGTTCAGAAGATAATTCCCTATCCTGATAATAAATAAAAATAAATGTAATTAACATTTATATTCCACCTTATTTGCTAAAAAGCTATAAATACATGAGATTTCTGACTATGGACTTTAGATTTACAGTTAAGGGGTTTACCAGTGAGTTTATTAGCTGAGAAAGAATATTAAATCCTGTAAAGTAAGGTATGCTTTCTACAATCTAGTTTGGGGTGGGAGGTTCAACTTTACTGAGTAGAACAATAATGGGACAATCTCTGTGGAGAGGAGAGACCATTATGTCGCATTGATGCTTTCTGAAATCTGAAGCTACCCACACAGTGTTTAATTTAAGCTATGCCTCAGCCCCACAAATGTGTAAAGTAGGATAAGGATACACTTGCATTTTCCTCTTGTATTACATACCAATCTCCCAGCCACAGCTAGTATTTAATAGGGCCCTGATTAAACATCTCTATTTACAGGCAGATGCTATAACAGTGTGGTGTAGCGGCTAGAGTGTTGGACTGGGAGTCAGGAGATCTGGGTTCTAGTCCCCACTCAGCTATGGAAGCTCACTGGGTGACTTTGAGCCAGTCACAGACTCTCAGCCAAACCCACCTCACAGGGTTGTTGTTGTGAGGATAAAATGGAGGAGGAAGAAGATTATGTATGCCGACTTGGGTTCCTTAAGGAGGAAAAAAGGCGGGATATAAATGTAATAAATAAATAACATATACTAGAACCAACCTACCTGTTTTACCTGTTAGGTTTGTGTGACCAAGTCATTATAACACTTAAATCAATATAATAATAAGTATTACAGCCTGGTGGTGTCAGATATGATCTGCACTGTTGACCATATGGGGTCTTCTGTGTTGTTCATTAGCAGGGACTGTTCCTCTGCTCCTGCAAGCTAGAGGCAGAGGAGGCATAACTTTGCTAACAAATTCAAGAAGGGTGGTATTGTTACTTTTGTAGCAGAAACAGACGGTTTTGTGGCATCTCAAAGACTCTTACACATTGCAGCATAAGTTTCCATGAACTGGAACCTATTGACAGCCTTTTTTCTCTGTACCCATCTGTCTATGTAGACATCTGCCAACTGAGGATAATATTTCATTAATCTTATGAAGTGGGCTCTAGCCCATGACAACTTATGCCATATAATATATTAGTTAATCTTTAAGGAGCCACAAGGCTTAGTTGTTTTTGTAGAGTGCCACTATTGCAGTCTACAAGATGCTGTTCCTGTCTTACCCCACCCTATCCACACTAAGGGCTTTTATCCTGCGACTGAGATTAGTTACTCAAGGAAGTTTGTGGGTCCTTTACATGATGTTGCCAGCTTCCAAGGCCTCTCCCACATCTTCTGACCTTTATCCCTTTTTTTAAAGATCGGAGATAATGAGCCATTAAAATACAGCGTGTTGAATTTCTCTGTGAAAAGAGGAAGTCGTGCAATAATAGGAGCTATGCCACAGCACCATCTAGTGGCTGTATAATGAACCATATAGAACTCACAAATAAAGGGGGAGAAAGGGAAGCTCATGTAAAGGGCCAATCTTAATCCCACAAAGAATCCAAAAGCAGATGCCCTGGTGCAATTGTAGGATAAAAAGCTTCTGAGTGGAGAAGTCCTAAGCTAATAGCAACTAGGGGAAAATTGCACTAGGAAAGGGTTAAACTTTCCCAGAGCATCATTTGTTCAGTCTTCAAAGCAGTCCCATGGGGCTATTCATTATCAAAACAAAATAGCAGGAGATACTAATCATGGCTCTTCCACACGAGGCAGCATATTTGGATTCTCAGTCTCCCTTCCAGGCACTGACCTAGACACACACTTACTTAGCTTCATCAGTCTTGTTTTATCCTGTGTCTTCATACCATGTCCTGTAGTAACAGTAGATTTAAGGATGATATCCCGAGTGTGATTATAGGAGGCTCTGTATGGTAGGAAAGAGGTACTATAAACAACCACACAATTTTGCTAAGCCTTTAAGAATGGTAAGCGTTTAATATATGCCATATTATAGTGCTACCTCATTTTGGGTTAATAGCCTAATGGCAAATTATGATTCACTTGTATTCTAGAAGAACTACATAGAAGCCGATTCCCAGGGAGAGGTGCTCCACTTGTGTTTTAATTTGGCACTTGTGCCAGAGAGCAGAATGTATAATTCATTATTTCTGGCTAGGTATTCAGACCTGGAAGAACAATACCCTATTAGAAAAAACAAGCAAGAAATATACAGAATAGGACCCAATGCAGAATCTTTTCTATATTCATAGATCATTTCATGATGTATGAGGCTTTATATCCCTCCCTACTAATATTAGATGGTAAAAGACAGTGTGGGCAAGAATTCATTATATTTCCAAAATGATTACTTGCATCCAGTAACTTAATTCTTCCTTGAGGGAATGGGGTTGGGGGAAGCTAATTTACACATCACTGCACAAATAGTTGTTTTCTGGGCCAGTTTCATGGCATTTGGGAATACCTAAACTATTCCTGGTATACTATTTTATTTTTCTGACAGAACATCTTGATGCCAAAAAAGCAGGTGATCTTTCCACACTATTTGATGTTGGAGGAATCTTTGGTGAGTTTGCAACTGTAGGTTTCTATTGCATTAAAACCCGCACAGATGGAATCTACATGATTTTAAATTGATGGGATATTCTTAGGGCACAATCCTATGGCCACTAGACAGCATCTAGATGACCATAGGGTTTTTTGGTTTCTGGAAACTGAGCTCGGAGCCAGCACAGAGCTCAGAGCCAGGGTTAGATTCTTGGAGAGTGAGTGGATGCAAAGGAATTCAAGGAGTGATAGAGATGCAGCAAGGAAAAGGCTATAGATAGAATAAACAAGAGCACCATCTTTGTCATGTTCAGTCTGAAGTATTAGCAAGAAATCATATGGGAAATGGTAATGGGCAGGTAGAAAGTGCAATTGGACAGATCATGGGAAAATAGTTTCGAAAGCTATTGGCATAAAAGTGGTTAGTCACCAGAAAAACAAGTGTACTCAAAGAAAGGAATAGAGTATAAAGCTTAAGAATTTAAGAAAAACCCTACTGTTTCAGACCAGAGGTCCTATCTAACCCAGCATCCTGCTTCCTGCAGTGACCAACCAGATAGTTCTGAGAACCCCACAGGCTGTAGGGCAGTGGGTGGGCAGAGGGAGACAGCAAAGACATCTGTTCATAATGTATTTTTTCATAAATTCTCTCATGAATTGAATAATAATGGTAAGAGAAGATGCATTATCTGTCCGAGTTTGATCAATTATAGTGCAGAAATCAACTGGGATAGCACTATAGGTTTATGGCTGATGTATACGTAGCCAGAATCTTACTACTTAATCCCAGGCAGTCCACCCTACTCACACACCCAGAGAAGGGCAAATCAATTGACAAAGGGTTTATTACTACACACTAGACAGACACCACATTCCCAACTAGGGATGGATGGACTCACCTCTGTCAGCCATTGTACAGCCCAGTGAGCACTTGGTGAGCACCCAGCAGCCTCCCATCCCCTTGCAAAATGGCGGCTCAGGGTTTTCCATAAAAGTAATGTTGCATAAATGGCCCCTTTACCATCACCATTTATGCAACATTGCTTTTACGGAAACCCCCAAGCCGTCATTTTTTCACAAAATGGTGGCTTGGCAAGGAGATAGCTGGCTGGTGGACACTCATGGACTGCTTGGCAAATGGCCAGGTAAGTGCACAGCGGCTTGGCGAGTCAGGTCAAGGAGGCTGAGCAAGGGGGAGTCTGCTGGGTTCCACCCTCCTCTCAGACTCCTGCAACATCCCTAGTCCCAACAAAACATCAAGACCCACCCTGATAAGTCCTTAGCAAGATGACCAAATACAACTGAGACACATATCTTACTTCTTCATATCTTCGTAGGCAGATTAATCCCAAACTTCACAAACCCAGAGTCCTGTAGCAATTACAAAATGTAGCAATATATGTATAGTCACTTGCAGTCTTGGCTGTAGGGAGGACAGGCAAGTCTCCAGACTCCAACTTTGTAGTAGCCACCTGGTCGCGGTTTGTAACAATTGAGTCCTCACATCTTGAAGAAAACACTCTCTCAGCTTCCAGTTGCAGGCAGTCTCTGGCCTCAGCAGAATTAGCACAGCAGACTTCCTTCTCCAGAAAGCATGAAAATTTACGATGAAGCTCCTAAATTCTTTATCGAAGCCTCCCACACCCTGTCCATGAATCTCTTCTCCTTTCAACACCCTTTTTGAACAAGAATGAGCAACAGCAGCAGGAATGCATTCCCCCTCTTCTCTTTCTCCCTCCGGGCTTTGGCGTAAATGCACACCTGGTCAAGATGAGCACACCGACATTAACTCCCTATTAACTCTTTCCAACTGATAGGACTGCATTTGTTACATATATGTAGTGCACCTTTTAAAAATGTTAATTTATTTACATGCAGGGAAATATGGTATCGAATGCAGTTGTGAATATATAAAAAAAACTCTGTATGATGTCAAGTTCCCCTTTTTTCTGCAGGTGGAATTTTGGCAGGTATAATATCAGACCGACTGAAAAAAAGGGCTACAACTTGTGGCATGATGCTGTTGATTGCTGCACCCACAGTAAGATCTGCTATCATTACTCTGGTGATAAAATAAAATTGTTGATGACTCTATTGTCTGCTAGTAGGTGTTGATTTAATGATATGGTGATGCATTTATGTGGTGTGGAGAGAGCCAGCGTGGTGTAGTGGTCCGAGTGTTGGACTGGGAGCCGGGAGATCCAGGTTCTAGTCCCCACTTGGCCATGGAAGCTCACTGGGTAACTTTGGGCCAGTCACAGACTCTCAGCCCAGCCTACCTCACAGGGTTGTTGTTGTGAGGGTAAGATGGAGAGGAGGAGGATAATTTAAGCCATCTTGGGTTCCTTGCAAGAGGGAAAAAGGTGGGATATGAATGCAAAACATACATGCATACATACATTTATGTTCTGATGTTGTGACTGTTTAAGTTAAGCTTTTTTCCCTCTAAAAGATATGATACACACACACACCCTAAGATAATGAGAAATGAAAGTAGCATTTACTAACGTGAAAATGATTTAATCCTAGAGCTGACCTTGCTATCTATACACCAGAGAACTGAAGCAGGTGTATCACTTCCTACCATCTATGCCTATAGATCCCAAAATGCAAAATAATGCTGATTTATTGATTTATATTTAGCAAAGATAGATAGCTAGTCTTGTTATTGGAAGTGTAAAGTTACATGATGATTTGAGCTAACTATGTGATGTTTATGCCCACCTTAGCTGTATGTATTCTCTGCAATCAGTAAAATGGGCTCTGAAGCCACAATAGGTGAGTTCCCAATTTTCTTGTAATTTTGTTTACTTTTAATATGGATTGATTTAAATATTGTAATGAGCATTTGGGGTTGTTCTGAATGATCTCCTGGTGATCCCTTCCAGGTCTGATTCTTGACTCTATGAGCGGGTTCACACATCACGCTAAGCCACCCTGTGAATAAGCCACGTTGGGTTGGTTGTTCGCTGAACAACCCATGGTATGCCTGACAGATGGTCGGGCCTGTGGTGGCTTGTTCTTCCCCTCCTTCCCCCTCAGTCCTCCAGCTGACTCCAGCACATATCCCAGGCACCTTTGAGGATACAAACCCATCTTGTATCCTCACCCCAGCCCCCTCTCCACTCCAGTTGCTTCCCCTTTTCATTGGCTACCTTTAAAAAAAAAAAAAAAAGAGTGGCAAACAAGTGACAGTCCTTCCAGTGGGAGGGCAGCCACTGGCAAGGGAGGCTGGAGGCGGCACTGGCAAGACCATGAAGAGCAGCATGGGATTTTTTGCCACTCTTGCCAAGCACTGTAGCCAATCCTGGCAACCCATGATCAAATCACTCACCCAGGTTTGGATGACATGACAACCCACCATGGGTACAAACACCGTGGTTGTTTGCGAAAAATAAGCCACCTTCAGAGAACGCACTGGGTTTGGATGGCACAACAATCCACCCTGGCTGGCTGTCCATGGTGGGTTGTCATCTCATACAAATCCAGTCAGTGAGTTTGGGTTGCTTTGTGGCAAGATCTCTTAAAACCTGACAAAAAAATTGTTGATAACCAGTAACATCCAGGTGGTATGTCTCAGTCGGAGCTAATATAGCCCCCAAATGCATAGGTGTTGGGAAAAGATGACTCATCCTTATCACCTGTACTCCACTACACCAAAGAAAGGGGGCAAGGTTATTCCGCCACTTTCTCCCTCCTCAAGATCATCACGTTCTGTGCGTGAGGAAGCCGGCAGTTTTGGGAGGGAGACTGAAAGAAATAAAGAGAACTGAGTTGCGCTCTGCAAGAGTCCTATGGTGCTGGTAGCTGCCCTAGAAATTTAATGGGGGGAGGGGGGAGAGAATCTGCTGCAGTGTTAATGCTATGAGCCTCCATTTTATGCTCATCCTGTATATATTTAAGTAAACCATCTATCACAAACATGCCATAAACCTCCAGTAACCTCATTCCAAGGAAATTCCCGGAGTTCTCACCACTCAGAAAATTGTGGTGCAGAACAAGATAGATAGATACATACATACATACAGAAATGTATTTAACAATACATGATGAAACACAAGCACTGAATATAGGGCTAAGTCTAATGTTCCTAATTATATTTATAGACCAGTTCTATTACCTTTTCCTGTTTACTTCACTTGGGGGGTCATCTGCTCCTGACAGCACTGTAACTCATGAGCCACAATCTCACAGATCGTTCATGCCCACAGCAACATCAGTGATCTGAAACATACATTATTCCTCTGTTGACAGTTCACAGTTTGCAAAAGCTGATGGACTATAGTGGAATTAGCTCCACTCCCTTCCTGCAGCACATGTTGTTATGGGTGTATGAAGTCATCAAGTTCAGAGAGGCTCTAGCCAGCCAGGGCTGTGTTTCCACCTGTGATTTACTCCAATGTGGTTGTGTGGTGAGGTCTCTGTGTTTCTGTGATGCTGTAGCCATTCAGCACCAGCCCTGCATTTTAACATGGAAAAAACGCTTCTTCTGAGACTGGTTATAGTAGGGATGTCAGAGAATTTCGCCACGAATCTCGGGGAGGTCGAATGCCAACGCATTCGGCCCCCCGAAATTGGTGGCGAAACGGTCTGCCCCCCCCGTCCCCGCCCTGGGACAGGACTTACCTTGGGCAAATCCTCCTGGCGGCGGCAGCTCCGGCAGCGGTTCTGCGGCAGCAGCTCCAGCAGCCGGTCTTCCGACTGGCTGCCGCCGCTGCTATTTCCAATAAAACAACAACAACAACAACATGATAGGCTACATAAAGATTTACATAGCCTATCACGGCTAGATCTTTAAAAAAATACCATGATAGGCTACATAAATGTTTATGTAGCCTATCACGGCTGAGTAAAAAATAAAAAATAAAAAACCGCGTGTACGCAAATGGCGGCGCCCATGGGCGCCACCATTTGCGTTCCTTATTTTGGCACGTCTAGTCTACGTAAACATTTACGTAGACTACAGCGAAAATAAGGGGAACGCAAATAGCGTAATGTCTACGCTATTTGCGTTCCCCTTATTTTCGCCGTAGTCTACGTAAATGTTTACGTAGAGTAGACATGCCAAAATAAGGAATGCAAATGGCGGCGCCCATGGGCGCCACCATTTGTGTACACGCGGTGTTTTGTTTTGTTTTTTTACTCAGCCGTCATAGGCTACGTAAACATTTACGTAGCCTATCACGGCTGATTGCAGGGGCGCAAATGGCGGCGGCTATGGCCACTGCCATTTGCGGCCTGGCCGGCCAGGATTCGGGGGTGGAGGGACGGAGCGCCTCCCCCCCCGGCCAGAATTTCAGGGGGAGGGACGGAGCGCCTCTCCCCACCGCGAATCAAATTTCGTTACAGGTAAGTGACTTTCGTACATCCCTAGGTTATAGTCTGACTTTTCCAGCTTACTTTGGCTCCATTACTGACCTGTTCCCACAAATCACACTGGGATTGGTATCACAGTCCTGCCCATGGGGCTTGTAGCCCGGCCTTTGTGAGTACGTCGCTCTGACCTCAGTGACCCAACCCTTTCCCTCCCTGTTTTCTGGAAGTTTCATCACTGTTTTGGAGCAGGATGCTGAGGGAAGAACTTTAAAACATCATTGAAAATAAGCACTAGAACACAGCCCATGACCCCAGTCAAGGGGTGTTTTCTTCCATTCTGATGAATGAGGCTTGCCTTCTCAATGACCACAGAAATAACAGAGAAGTGCTTCAATTGAGACAGCACATATCAAAGCCCAATTCCTTAAATGTGATTAAGCATAATCTTGAGGCTCCAGTCCATTGCCTTAGGACGTAACTCCTTCACAACTTCCTTATAGAGATCCTGTGCATTAAAATGGGACTGGTTTCAGTTTCTTTCCACAACAAACCCATTAGTGTCTCCTCAGAAGTAACTCCCATTGTGCTGAATGAGGGTTGCCTTTGAATGCCCACATCAGGACTTACAGAGTTTCCCCCACAATTGAAATGGCACACTTTTAAGCCCAATTCCTTAAGTGCAATTAAGCGATCAAGCGGGATCTCGAGGCTCCGATGAATCGCCTTAGGAAGAAAGTACTTCACAGCTTCTTTATAGATATCCTGCGGGCTACATGGGGGCTGGTTTCTGTCTTTGTGTTTACTTCTCTCTTTCCCACAACAAACCCATTACTGTCTCATCAGAAGTAACTCCCATTGTGGACAATGAAGTCCTCTGGGTTAAAATGGGGGCTGGTTTCCCTCTTTGTGTTCTCCCCCCACCGTATGTGTATCTACTTGGAAGTAACTCCCATTGTGTTCAATGAGGCTTGCTCCTGAAATGCAGGTGCATCTGAACTTTCAGGGGTAAGGAGAAAGGCGGGGGAAGCCTGTCTTCACAGCAAAGCTGATTCCTTTTTAAAAATCCGGTACTCCTCCATTAGCTTCTCCTTCCATTGTCCTGGAAACACGGTCGAGGAGGTGGGAACACTGATGAGGTAATCAGACCCAACCCAGACTCCACCCAGCCATCAAGAAAATAATTTGATTAGAGCTCAGTGGAAATAGCACAGAGCCCCAGGCTACAGTGATGATAAGCCGGGTCTTTAAGGGCTGTGGAAACAGGAAATGGAGAAGATGCAAATGGGGAAACATCGCAACAAACAAAGTGAAGCCAATAGCGTGGAAACACACTCCAAGAGTCATCATGTATATGTGCATAAAGGAGTAGAATTACTGCCACCTCCCTCAATTTACTTCCCACTCCTATAAAATATGCTTCCTACTCTCTTCTCCAGAGCTGACAGTTTGGAAATGGAAGCAAGAAATGCAGACTATTTCTAGTGATACTTTTATTTAGTATTTCTATATTATGCTTACTGTTTTGCCAGATAATGGTATAGTGAGTAGATTATTGCAATGTTGCAGTTTATCGGTAGCTTAGTCACCAGTAGCAAATAGAAATTGGCCCCTGATTATCAGGACTTGACATACTTGGAAATACAGCACAACACCAAGGGGCCTGCATGTAGCATTCCTTGACTGAACCCTTATATCCACTTAACCTGAGAGTAAGCCCCACTGAACTTAATGGGACTTACTTTCAAATAGACTTTATAGGACTACACTGTGTCACTGTGCTGGGTTCTCTCCCTGTAGAAGAGATGCATACAAGGACTACCAGGTTCAAGGCAATTGCTGGCAATCTTGAACTCAGCAACCAGCAGAGGTGGCAGAAGGTATAGGAGGGTGGGTAGGCAGGGGCAGATATGACAGCAAGATGTATCATGCAGACATGAGAATATGAGACAATTATGTCAACCCACAATTTGTTCCGCCACCTCTGCTGATTTGTCTTAAAGCCCTTTCAATCCTTATTTGCAAGGCTGTAGTAAGCTAAATGTCTAAGTCAACTCAGTTCATGCAATATGTCAAACGAGGATAAGGATGCCAGCCCTCTCTGTTGTATAATTTCTTCCATGCCTATGTCTCTAATATATGCCAGGAACCAACTACTGGCTTTCTATTACTGGATGAACCATTTTTATCATATTAGGTATTTTGGAAAATAGTCTTCCACTGTTTATAATGTCATTGCTGTTTATTTTTAATAAATTCACATTGAATAATAGGTCACATATGGTGTATTGTTGAAGTCAGCGTAAATTCTGAAAATCTGATGATTTTTCTCATCTATTTTCAAGTTATGCTGCTCATCTGTGGAGCTCTTGTAAATGGTCCTTATGCATTGATCACAACAGCTGTTTCAGCTGACTTGGTGAGTGCTTTTCTGTTCTATAAGTACCACTTAGTTTCTGCAATATATTAGTCATTTTCCCTTTGATAAGAACAAGGACACATGAAAGGGAGGTGCACAAACTTGTATAGAAGGATAGAATCCAGGGACAGGTGCAGCCTTTGTCTCTACACCAGCCAAGATCTCTGGGGGTTGAATGTCTCTTGGAGAGGATCCTAGCTTAAACCACACTGGGTTTGTGAAGATGTCTCCCTATTATCTCAATCTGGTTTGGGAACAAAGAGGGTCAGGAAAAGCTGCTGCTTTGTCCTAACACTAATTACTGTGTGTGGATTTAGGAGGGGTTCAGAGGAGATGAACTTCTCCTAAATCTTCCTCTTCTAAAGTCAATGTTACATAAATACCCCAGTCCACAGGTCCTCACATGCAGCAGCAGCTGTGCATAAGAATCGTGGCACCTGTGAAAGAGGTTATTGTTGTGGGGTTAGTGGAACCACAAGGTAGAGGAATATCACGAGTGGGATCCAAGTTCCAAAAGCTGAGATAAATTGTTGCAATATCTAGTTTAGTTCATAAACCTTAAGGCAGCCTTCCCCAACCTGGTGCTCTCCAGATGTGTTGGACTACAACTCCCAGAATTTTGGGAGTTGTAGACTAACATATGGAGGGCACCAGGTTGGGGAAGCCTGCCTTAAAGTCCCTTTATTAGACAGAACCCTGCCTTAAATTCCCTCTATTACCAGAAAAAAAAAATTACATTTCAGTTTAGACTTCTTTAAAAGTTTTCACAAAATCTTCACCTGGAATTTTTTCCAGAAGTTCTAGGGCACGTAAGTCTTTAGAATCCATTTGGATTGTGGAAACTTCAATGTACTGCTGATACATTTCAGTGATGACATTGTGCTATAGATACTGAATGTGTCTAGCTAAATCTTGTTTTGTTGTTTCTTTCAACATCTTTTCAAGCAGGGGAAGAAAGATGTATAGTATAAAGGAGAAATATGGTTAATATTCCCATTTTCTGTGTTAAATTATTAAGGACTGAATGTTTTGTCATTAAAGGGTACCCATAAAAGTCTTAAGGGAAATGCAAGAGCGCTCTCCACTGTTACAGCCATCATTGATGGCACAGGTTCCGTAGGTAAGTGATCATTCTCAATATACCTGCCTTAAAAGCAAGACTGAAAAGTTCAATAGAAGGCTCTAGATGTCGCAAATTTGCCTGTACAGACATGAAAACCTAGGCCAGTCATCTGCAATTCTTTTTCAATGGGTAATAAGGGAGAATGAGACGATGAAAGCCCACTACAAGTACCATAGCAGTACAGTCTGGTTGTGTGAAGATGGCCTCTGTGTGTATATATCTGCCACTCAGTAATTTGCCTCATACATATTCAGCTTCGAGTCCTTAGAGAATCCTTCTAGCCACCATTCTTGTGTCTTTCCAATCCTCCCCACGCCTAATGATGCCTACAGTCTTATCTGGCAGGGATAGGCAATGTGATGCCTATGGGCACCAACACGCTCTCTGGACACCTTTCTTGGTGCCCACCAAGATGCCCTACCCCTCCCACTCTTCTTTTAAATTAACACATTTTCTTACTGGCAGCTGGGATTGTTGTGAAATAGGTTTCTGTTGGTGTGGAGAACTCTGGGTTCAAAGGAGTTGTGTAGTGTGTTGGGGCTCAGACCCCACCTCTGCCTTGTACTCAGTCTTTTGGCCAGGTTACTTTTCCTTCACTATGCCTCCCATGGCAGCCATTTTGTGGCCATGCCCAAGACATTTTCCCAAATTGCCAAATGTGCCCATGGCCCCAAAAGGTTGCCTACCTCTGCTATATGGGATGCTTTACCATTGTGGGGGAAGGGAGAGATGTTCTTTCAAATAGCAAGGGGGATATTTCTTGGTATAGTGGTCTAGTTTCCAGTCTCTTCCTTCTCATGTCACCCACCCCTTGTGCACTGCTCCATCATTGAATGCTTTCCTTTTTTTGGCAGCTATGCCTTATGATCACAGATCCCTTGTACACTGATGCCTTTGGTACCCAGAGAACCATCCTGTGACATTGCTGGGTCTTTTGGAGTCCTTGCTCCCATTCTTTATCCTAGAATCCCAGGTGGGGTGTCAGTAGTAAATTGGATTAGATGTGGGTGTAGATCAGGGGTGGCCCTCCAGATGTTTTAGCCTCCAACTCCCACCAACCCTCACCTTTAGCTATGCTGGCTGGGGCTGATGGGAGTTGTAGGCCAAAACACCTGGAGGGCCCAAGTTGCCCACCCCTAGTCTAGATACTCACATTCCACCACTAGAATTAAATCCACCTTCAAACACTGTAATTGTACACCTGCCTTCATTTCTTGGATTATTGAACAGTAGGGGCTTTTAAGAACTATGAGCAGTAGTTGTTTTGGCCTAGAGATGTACTTCACTTTCTGAGTTATAACTCTGTCAGCATCCAATCTCTAACCACCCAAGTTCCCCCTAAGGATTATCATATCCAGTCTCCGAAGCAGGGAAGCAAGCAAGCAAAGGGAGTATGTGGCCGTGGAAGATGGTGAAAATGGCTTGAGGGGTGACAGAAGAGTGGAGAGCTTCTTCTGCCAAGCGCTATGGGGTTGAAGGGTTCACATCTGGTTTGGACCTGGATCCTCCAAACTCCCTCGGTGTGATTCCAAGACAATCTTGGACAAACTCCTGTGTCATCCCTACACCTTCCTGAAAAGCCTGGGATATTGGCAATTTGACTGTTCTTGATCCATAATAATAAAGAAGCCTGGTGTAGGGAGTAGCAGTCTAGTGTACAAGCCCCCTCCTATCCAGGAAAGCTTGCCAGTAATCCATATGTGTGATAGTATGTGGCATCATTTAGAGAAATATAAATGTTTCTTGTTTCTCTGTAACTCTTGCTCATTAAGAGTAGTTGACACAATTGTACTCTCCCTACTCAGCATTTATGCCCACACATCCTGGACACATAACTAGCCTGATGGTTGATTTCCACATTAAAAGGGGAGAGGCCTTTCCTCCCATCATAGTATGTGCCCAGGATGTGGGGGTGTGGGGAGGGTGCTCTCTATAGCTCCTGACACTGCTAGCTGGAATCTTACATCAGGTGACCAGCCTTGCTATACTACCCATATGGGCTACTTTTGAAGTGCTACAGATATGTACTTCCTGGCACTAATTCACCAGCATGTTATCAGTGTCACAATCCAATCAAGACTAATATTTACGGTTTTGTGATGCAGTGGTGGCATATATAGAATTCATCAAATGTGTTACCTATGTTGAATTTTCAGTAAAGTATTGAGCATTGTCCAGCCCATTAGATGTACTGATTCTTGCACTGTATTGCTTTAATGTGTGTGCACTGTATTTTAGGTGCTGCTCTGGGGCCTTTGTTAGCAGGGCTCCTCTCTCCCTCTGGTTGGAACAATGTCTTTTATATGCTGATGATAGCAGATGCCTGTGCCTTATTAGTAAGTCAAAATATACCATAGTATCATACTTCTGTGCTCCATTGGCTCATTTGTTAAAATGTGGACTTCGGTTTAATGAGTTGTCCGTGTTGGTTTGAAAGCATAACGTTCCACGGTGTGGGCACTGTCTGCAGCCAGATGGAACTTTCTGAAACACTCCAGGGTAATTGCACTCTAGTTTCTGTACATTGCATGTTCATCGGAGGGATTTTTAACAAGAAAAAAAAACCCTATCTAAATAGGTTTCAGTATTAGTTCTCATTACAATTCTTTGTGTATTAGCTAGCAGTAACATGCAAAAACTACTCAGTAAAGGAAGCAAGTTTTTTTTCCTGTTTCCCAAACGGCATCACAGATACTATTATTACAGTGCTAAAAACTAGCACCATAACCATAGTAGCCTTCCCCTACAACTCCCCTACAAGTTGTAGTTGGACTACAACTCCCATCATCAGCCAGCACAGGGCTGGTATTTACATAGGTATCAGCTGTTGTGAGATTATATAAGGGCACTATATTCCAGTGATTCATATCATGGAGGTTCTGTGCTCTACGTTGTCAGATTCACTTCCTAATTTTATTCTTATTGGGTTTACTGAAATAGATGTGATAATCTTGAGAGTACTTGTTCTGGTTTTCCCTGTTGTCCTTGCTTTTGAAATTCATGGAGAGAATGGGAGATCTAATTTTCACTTGTGAAGCTTAAACTGTTTTTGAGCATCTCTAACATAAATGTCTGACTGTTGCTAATACATAAGAGAAAGTGGGAAAGAGGCACTTGTAATGTGAAGTAGTTGCCTGACCAGTTTGGTCAGGATTTGACCAAAACCACAGTCCACCCCTAATATATATTGTATCTATAATATGTAGTTGTTGACAGTGGAGAATGATTCATGTTTAGGCCTCCACTCTGAAAAGCATTAGGTTAATATAGTACTACTGACTTTAGTAAAAACTGTCCTGAGATGAGATCTTAAAGAAGAGTAGGAAGGCTGCCCACTTGCTTTCAGCATTTTTGTGTGGGCAATCTTTATTGCCCCAAACACCACAGGGCATAGAGTGGTGGATCAGGGTGGCATAAAGGTGGCACCTCTCGCACACATAGTCACACACACAACCTTCCCCCTCACCCCCCATTCTCAAACAGAAACACACACACACCTCAGTGTGCAGGGATGGGGAGGTTTAAATCCCCTGCCCAATGTGCTGAGATCCCATCGTACATCCCCCCTCCCGATCTGATTGGAAGATGGTGCGCAGAGATAACTGTCCCTGCATGCTTGCCTTCCCATCCCAATTACGTTCCAGTCTACCCACGAAACAGCTTTTTGTTGGACTGGCCAAAGCACAGTTCTCCTAGGCAGGAAGGCTCACAGGGATAACTCCCTGTGTGCTGTCCTGGACATCACAATCACAGCTGTTTGGCAGGCTGGTGATAGTTATTTCCATGCACCTCCTCCCCATCACCATCACAGTGTACCGAACAGGGCAGTTCAGGAGCTTAGGCACCATAGCAAGCTAAAGCCAAAGCAGTCTACATGCTGTCTGAAGGTTGCTCAGCTGTGGTCTACATCTTTAAGGAAGCTGCAGGGATTGCGTACAATTGTTCCTCTGAGAGTAAGATGTGTAATCCAATTTGTAAAAATCAAGCCTCAGTGGTACATAAAGGCTGCACCAAATATTTGTCTCCCAAATCCTTGGGAAGGGAATGAAATGTCCCTGAAAATCTTTCACTCTACCTTCCCCTACCGCTTTTGTACAGTTGCTTTGGACCCACATTTTATTTTTGCTAGCTGTCATCTTTCCCCAGTTATATCATTATGACAATTTATAGTGAGGTCAGTGCTTCCTGTCCATGTGGTGGCATTATGAAGCCAATTCAGAGAAAGCATTATCCTCATTCTGAATGCATGAACACTTTCACCCCTGTCTTGCCTCCAAGCCCTGAAAAATTACAGAGAAGAAGGTGCTTTTCCGGGCGTGTAAAAACTTAGCTGTACATAACAGTCTTCCTGTTTTCTTCAAGTACTGTCTTTATTATTGACAATTATTGCAGTAGATGTAGACTGATTATTCAGGAACATGTGCATACTGACAGAATGTATTGCTGAGAATGAACTATCGTCACAAGGATTAAACTTGTTGATCGTGGAGATGGCAGTGGTACATTTTCAGAGTGGTATAAATGATAACCCACAACCCAACCCAGCCAGTTTCCCAATGGACATAGTCTCCCTCTGCTGGATTCTTTAGTGTTCTGCAGCTACAGTTTTTGTTCCCTGCCAGTATAGATTATGTTCATATTTGGTCTTAGATACACATAATTCTGTAAGTGGTTCGTTGAATCGTATATTTAGTGGTTAGTGGTTTAATATTTAGAGGTGTTAAAATTAATCCACTAGCTATCAAAAATCCATTATATGTCCATTGCTTGAAATGGACAGTAGTTTAAATTAGGGGATTACAAACCTTTTGTTTCCCACATTTTTCATATAAAACCTTTAGGCCCGATGTGAGCCCTGCCCCCCTTACACTAGAAGGCAGAAATTTGCCACTAATTCCTAAGGTAAACTTCACCCACATAACCAGATACCATCTTCCATTTTTTGTTGCAACATTTTTGGTTGCTTTGCATACACATTCACCTGTGGGGGATGGGGGCTCTGATCTCGGAATGAATCTATTCTGGGTTTCAGTCAGAACCAGCCAGAACTCTAAAGGAGCTATCCAAGGCGCTGAACCCTATCCCCCCAAATAGCTTCAGCACCTTGGATAGCTCCTTTAGAGTTTGGCTTTAGAGTTCTGACTGAAACCCAGAATGCATCCACTGAAATCGGAGCCTCCACTGACATGCCCTTTTGTTATGGTTCCAGGAGCATTCATTCCCTCTGACCTGCCCTCTCTTCTTCCTGGTTTCTTATGCGCTGTCAGGTGCTCAAGTACCTCATTTTAGACAGTATAATGATTTAAATGAAGTATTAATCAGGGTTATTTTTGCTCTTACCTCCTGGCATATAACTTTTTTTTTATTATTTGTTCAGTTCTTACTCCGCCTTATACGAAAGGAACTTCAATGTAGTCTGGACCAGACCCTGTAAGTTCTTGCTTAACTTCCTATGTGCTGAGACAGTTTATGTGATTTTTAAAAATACTATTTTTATCCAACATGTCTTTCCATGCAAAAATAATATGGCAACTTTTTTTTCCTTTTCTTTGTTTGGATTTCTGTACTGCTTAATAGCTTCTAAGTAATTTCTCTTACCCCTTCATGGATCACTGCCTTGTTGTGGCGAAGGGGCTTGCGTAACTCAGTGAAGCCATAAGCTATGCTGTGCAGGGCCACCCAAGACGGACAGGTCATGGCAGAGAGTTCTGACAAAATGTGGTCCACTGGAGAAGGAAATGGCAACCCACTCCAGTATTCTTGCCAAGAAAACCCCATGGAACGTATCACAAGGCTAAAAGAGATGACGCCGGAAGATGAGCCCCTCAGGTCGGAAGGTGTCCAATATACTACTGGAGAAGAGCAGAGGGTATTTCCAAGTAGCGCCAGAAAGAGTGAAGTGGCTGGGCCAAAGCCGAAAGGACACTCAGCTGTGGATGTGTCTGGTTGTGAAAAGAAAGTCCGATGCTGTAAAGAACAATATTGTTTAGCAACCTGGAATGTCAGATCAATGAATCAAGGTAAGCTGGAGGTGGTCGAACATGAGATGGCAAGATTGAACATCGACATCTTGGGAATCAGCGAACTAAAATGGACAAGCATGGGCGAATTTAATTTGGGTGACCATCATATGTACTACTGTGGGCAAGAATCCCTTAGAAGAAATGGAGTAGCACTCATAGTCAACAAAAGGGTGGGAAAAGCAGTACTGGGGTACAATCTCAAAAACGACAGAATGATCTCAGTACAAATCCAAGGCAAACCATTCAACATCACAGTAATTCAAGTCTACGCCCCAACCACTGAGGCCGAAGAAGCTGAGGTTGATTGGTTCTATGAAGACCTACGACACCTTCTAGAACTAACACCAAAAAAAGATGTCCTTTTCATCATAGGGGATTGGAATGCTAAAGTAGGAAGTCAAGAAATCACCGGGATAACAGGCAAGCATGGCCTTGGTGTACAAAATGAAGCAGGACAAAGGCTAATAGAGTTTTGCCAAGAGAACACGCTGATCATAGCAAACACTCTTTTCCAACAACACAAGAGGCGACTCTACACATGGACATCACCAGATGGTCAATATCGAAATCAGATTGATTATGTCCTTTGCAGCCAAAGATGCAGATGCTCTATACAGTCAGTAAAAACAAGACCTGGAGCTGACTGTGGCTCAGATCATGAGCTTCTTATTGCAAAATTTCGGCTTAAATTGAAGAACGTAGGGAAAACCACTAAACCATTCAGGTATGACCTAAATCATATCCCATATGAATATACAGTGGAGGTGAGGAATAGATTTCAGGGATTAGACCTGATAGACAGAGTGCCTGAGGAACTATGGACGGAGGTCCGTAACATTGTTCAGGAGGCAGCAACTCAATCCACCCCAAAGAAAAAGAAAAAGAAATGCAAGAAAGCCAAGTGGCTGTCTGATGAGGCTTTACAAGTGGCTGAGGAACGAAGGGAAGTGAAAAGCAAGGGAGAAAGGGGAAGATATATCCAACTGAATGCAGAGTTCCAAAGAATAGCAAGGAGAGACAAGAAGGCCTTCTTAAATGAACAATGCAAAGAAATCGAGGAAAACAATAGAATGGGAAAGACTAGAGATCTTTTCAAGAAAATTGGAGATATCAAGGGAACGTTTTGTGCAAAGATGGGCATGATAAAGGACAAAGAAGGCAGGGACCTAACAGATGCAGATGAGATTAAGAAGAGGTGGAAAGAATACACAGAAGAACTATACAGGAAAGATCTGAATGTCCCTGATAGCCATGATAGTGCGGTCACTGAACTTGAGCCGGACATCCTAGAGAGTGAAGTCAAGTGGGCCTTAGGAAGCATTACTAACAACAAAGCTAGCGGAGATGACAGTATTCCAGCTGAGCTATTTAAGATCCTAAAAGTTGATGCTGTTAAAATGCTGCACTCAATATGCCAACAAATTTGGAACACTCAACAGTGGCCACAAGACTGGAAAAGATCAGTTTACATTCCAATTCCAAAGAAGGGCAATGCCAAAGTGTGTTCAAACTACTGTACAATTGCGCTTATTTCACATGCCAGCAAGGTTACGCTCAAAATCCTACAAGCTAGGCTTCAGCAGCATGTGAACCGAGAACTACCGGAAGTACAAGCTGGGTTTCGAAGAGGCAGAGGAACTAGAGATCAAATTGCCAACATTTGCTGGATCATGGGGAAAGCAAGAGAATTCCAGAAAATGTCTATTTCTGCTTCATTGACTACGCTAAAGCCTTTGATTGTGTGGATCACAACAAACTGTGGCAAATTCTTAAAGAGATGGGAGTACCAGACCACCTTACCTGTCTCCTGAGAAACCTGTACGAGGGTCAAGAAGCAACAGTAAGAACCGGACATGGAACAACTGATTGGTTCAAAATTGGGAAAGGAGTATGACAAGGCTGTATATTGTTGCCCTGCTTATTTAACTTATATGCAGAGTACATCATGAGAAATGCCGGGTTGGATGAATCACAGGTCAGAATTAAGATTGCCGGGGGAATTATCAACAACCTCAGATATGCAGATGATACCACCCTAATGGCAGAAAGTGAAGAGGATCTCAAGAGCCTCTTGTTGAGGGTGAAAGAGGAGAGTGCAAAAGCTGGTTTGAAACTCAATATTAAAAAAACTAAGATCATGGCATCTGGCCCCATCACTTCCTGGCATATGGAAGGGGAAGAAATGGAAGCAGTGACAGATTTTATTTTCTTGGGCTCCAAGATCACCACAGATGGTGACTGTAGCCATGAAATTAAAAGTCGCTTGCTCCTTGGGAGGAAAGCTATGGCAAACCTAGACAGCATAGTAAGAAGCAGAGACATCACCTTGCTGACAAAGGTTCGTATAATCAAAGCTATGGTTTTCCCAGTAGTAATGTATGGCTGTGAGAGCTGGACTATAAGGAAGGCTGAGCGCCAAAGAATTGATGCTTTCAAACTGTGGTGCTGGAGAAGACGCTTACGAGTCCCCTGGACTGCAAGGAGGTCAAATCAGTCAATCCTAAAGGAAATCAACCCTGAGTGCTCATTGGAAGGACAGATACTGAAGCTGAAGCTCAAATATTTTGGCCACCTAATGCGAAGAGAAAACTCTCTGGAAAAGACCCTGATGTTGGGAAAGATTGAAGGCAAAAGGAGAAGGGGACGGCAGAGGATGAGATGGCTAGATAGCATCACCGATGCAATGAATATGAACTTGAACACACACCGGGAGAGAGCGAAGGACAGGAAGGCCTGGCGTGCTATGGTCCATGGGGTCACGAAGAGTCGGACACAACTTAACGACTGAACAACAACAACAATTTCTCTTAAACAAATCTCTTTGAAAATGCTTTTAATTTTTTTTAGAAAAGTAAATTTGATTTTCACATAAATGGATGAGTCTAAATGTATTTTAATTTTGTTTCTTCCAGTTTCATCTTTGTTTACCCAATATGTGTAAACTCCCAATTCTTGTCTTTTTACGCTGTTATCTGAAGGGTGTGTGTGTGTTTATAGATAGACAGACAGAGAGACAGACAGATATAGATGGTCTTCTTCCAGTTTCTAAACTTCAGTGTGGCATGCTTCTTTGGCTGCTGGAGTTGTTATAGCATAAAACTCCTTCAGCTAACACTAACAACAAGAAAAAGGTAAAGAGACCCATATTTGAACATAAGAAAAAATCCCAAATCCATATTAATATAATACCTTTATTAGGTCAACCAAAAATCCCCCAAAATGTACAAGCTTTTTAGAGCATACACATTTTTATGATCTTTTGATTGGTGTAATAAACATATTACACTAATATGAATTCACCTATCAGTCCCTGCCGTGCACACATATATAGCTTCCTTGGATCACTGCTTGGAATTTATATACCACTAAGATCAGAAGACTTGTAACTTACAGACATGTGAAATTAAAATGGAACTGGACCTTGTCCACATCTGAGGCTGCAGCTGGTACAAAGCACACTAGGCTGATTTATGACAGGGATAGGCTACAGTACCACAATATTAAGTTCCTGTTGCCTTTTAAGCACATTTCAAGATGCTGGTTATAACCCATTGCACCCTTAAGCAGTTTTGGCCCTAGATAAATTAGGATGTATACAGCTACCAGGTTTGAAGGACAATGGGAATGAGTTTCCACTTAGGGAGCAATCCTATCTAGATAGGCGGCCACCTCCGAACTCGGGGGTGACCGTCTGTCCAAAGCAGGGCAGGAGAAACATGGAGGGGATCGTTCCTTCCGTGCTTCTCCTGCCCTGCTTTTTCAACTAGACAGCCGATTGTGGCTGTCTAGCCGCGGGGGGATGGAGTGGGGAAGGAGGCTGCTGTACAACACATAGATTGTGTCATACAGGCAGTTACGCTCTCCCTGCCCCGGAACGCCCCCAGCTGCTCTGCACTGCTCTTGCCAGTGTGGAGGACAGGGCTATTCTACGCTGCCGCCGAGGCAGCACAGAAGTGAGGGGAGGCTGATTCCCGGAAAACAATGTATCCTGTGGCCATCTAGCCTCTGTCTAACGGCCATAGGATTGCTCCCTTAGTGTTGCTGTGACCCCAATCCAGTGTAGAGGTGTGATAACAGTACATTTTCCAGAAACTATTGTACATTACCTTATAGTTAACCAAGCTTTTAATGGCCAGCGATGGGTTTAGAAAGGTCTTAGCCATGTTAGCTATAGTTGATTTAATTTATATAAATTTTAAATATAAATAAAATCAATGATAGCTAATTATATATGATTAAAATAAATGTTTCCTGCCTTGAGCTATTCTGGGACATCAATCTCTAAAACTAAAAAGCAAATGAAGGTAAGGAGCTTAGTACTTTGATGTTCGTGATTACTATCTCTTGATACTTATGTATGTATGTCTGTATTACATTTTTATACCACCCAATAGCCAAAGCTCTCTGGGTGGTTCACAACAATTAAAACTATAAAATACCAGACAATAAAATGCAGATGATAAAATACAATATAAAAGTTTAAAACTACAAGATAAAGATAAAAATGATTAAACTGTATCAACTCTTGTTTCTTGCTTACTGATATTTTTCATTCTTTTGTAGGTTTAAAGAACACTGAATTTCTTGCAAGGAGTAAACTCTTTATGTGTGATTTTAAGATAATTATTTTAAAGACTTTGACTGTGATCCAGTATGCCTAGTTATCCCTGTGAGAAGAAGGCCACTCTGCTAAAAAATAAAGTAGGATGATGGGGAAGAGAGGACTCCATCTTGCAAATGTTTCTCTGGATCCTGGTCTTGGTGGAAATATTCTTCTGCATTTGAGTTAGTTTTCCTGAAATGGTTTGCACAATTATGGGAAGGAGGCTTACAAATTTATCTTTCTCTCCCGCCACCCCCAGCCTTTATTTTGCACATATACCAATATCTCAGGAAGGTGAGTGCCCTCAAAGAAATGAGCTACTAGGTATTTTATAGCAGAACTGAGCCAAAGAAAATGTGCCTTGATATTCATTTTGTCTTAAGTAAATGTTATGCTACATGGTTGGTTTTATTAATTTTTTAATAGAATGCCAATAGATGTGAGGAGAAGGCTCTAAGAAACCTAATTAACTTTGGATGTTTGTATGCAGTGGGCTAAGAGAATCAGCAAAATATTGAGCAAAGTGTCCTTCATATCATGTCTGATCTTGCTAGGAATGACTGTTGTTGAATATGTGCTACTTGCTCTGTTATTTAAAAAAAAAAGAAGCAGGTTGTCCCCATTATCCAGCATTAATGACTAACTTATCACACTATTACGATCACAAAGATAATATCCTGTATGTAATAGGCTGGAACCTGCAGTGCCATGTATATATGGCAGTTAATGCTGCAGTTGTCCCCATCTTCTGGAGCTAGTCCCATTGACTTCTATGAGTAAGCAACTAGAAAGCAACATCTTTACCCATCATCACAAGGCAGTAACATCTGCTCCCACTAAATTTCTGGTACTGATCAGGTGATGCTGATTGAAAAGAAGGCTAAACAGTTGATCTAGTTATGACATATGTTTATTTTTATGACTGAGAGCTTTAGAAACTTTGGTCACCACTAAAGTTGCTAGTTGAATTGTTGGTGTCCAGCAAACAATTCATTTGGAGAATTAAAATTAGCCCCCTGATCAGTCACCTCAGAGTGGTCATGCTAATTGTGCTAGCTAATTGATAGTTCTATATCAACTCTTTCATTTAGTTGATATAGAACTGCTCCAAAACTTAAATGAATGGTGAAGCTCCTGCTTTTGCTCTGTGTTTATCAGAATCTCTCATAATTTTGAATTGTGGCAGTTTTCTTTGAAGCTGTAGTATAGATTTCATACAGTTGACCGATGTTGATCCCTGGTCCTGAATTCAGCTCAGTAGAGTGCCCTTATCACACAGTGTGTCTTGTCAGGGAAACAATATTGTTGCTCAAGATCTCAATCGTTCAGCAGCTGAACTTAGATATGCTATTGAGTATTTTCTTCGGTGACAATTGCTATTCATAGTTGCACTGGAACATCTTCCACAGGGTAAGGATGCCCTCGATGATCAGAAGCCCCCAAACTCGGAGATTTCCGATCATCCACTGCAAGGCAGGAGGAGAAACAGAGGAGATCTTCACTTCCCCGTCCTCCTGCCCTGCATTTTTTGCCCATCTAGCAATGGCGCTTGGGGGGAGGAGGTTGGAGAGGCCTCAGGATAGCTCGTATGCTGGCCTCTCCAGTCTCTTCCCTTCTCTCCCACTGAAATGGCCCCTGTTCCCTGCAAGCTCACTTTCCGACTTTGGAGGGCAGCCAGTGCAGTTCTTTCTGCACTGGCTGTGATTGGGCAGGGGCAGATCTCCAACACCCCCTTCCGAGGTCACAGCACTGAGTCCAACCTCGGAAGGGAGAATTCCCAGGGTCCTATGGCCCCTGGGCCATAGCATTGCTTCCTAAGAGCCTTAATTTGTATTGAAATTGCATATAAGGAAAATCTTTCCAAAGGCAGAGAGAAACCTTTATGTATTATCCCACAAAAGCAAGTGTTAACAGTTTGGCACAGTACACTTTCTTCTCAGTCATACTCTAAAATTCCATTTCAATGCATAGCTTGCTTCCAGTCTGCAAATATGTACCACAGAACTTTTTTTAAAAATGAAAGACATATTATATTATGAGCAAAGGTTTTAGGACTTTTCAATATGTATACTATTGATATGTATTTATTAAAGTTCAGTTACTTTCATTTTTCCTGACAATTGGTTTCTTATTTAAAATAATATATACCATAGTTGTAACATAAGCCAGAGTCTTACATGAGAACACAACTTCCATTACTAGTTAGGGCAGCCAGGATTAATGTATGATCCTACAATCTTACATTTTATATCCTCATTTCCCTTCTACTTTTGGCTAATTTTTGGTTTGGAATAGGTGCGGCGATGGTAGTGGTGTGTGTGTGTGAGTGTGTGTACACACACACATATATACATACACACACGCGCGTACACACACATAGATATATATCATTTACGATATTTATATAGCGCTCTACATCAAAAGATTTCGGAGCGGTGAACAGCAAAGATAAAAGAATAAATTATCATGTTAAAACAGTTAAAACACTGTAAAAGAAACAAACATAACGATAGACAGACAGACAGACATGGAGAGAACTTCTTCTTGACATTAGAAGGTCACTGTTCAGTGTTGGTTCTTATGCTGTGAATCTTCGTTGCCTTTGTATACCGGAGTAAATTTGTGCATCCATTTGCTTAGGGCGAAACTAGGTGTTATACCAGAGATACATGAACAGTTGCCTTTTTTTTTTTTTACTGAAAAGAAAGGCTGCCAGTTTGAGTGAAGAAATTATATGGGGAGGGACTGTTTAACTCTTTTCCTTCCCACTGTTTGTCTCCCCAAAATGTCTCTTCCCAAGCTGCTATTAGTAGTATTATTTCTTATTACAATTATTTATATGCCGACATTCAGGATACAAATCCTACCAAGGCATCTTACAAGTTATAGAAAAATAATAAAATCATGGTAAACAATATTAACATTAAAAAAAAAAAAATCATCAAGATCCTTTCCTCAGGGCAGTTGGTGGAAGATGGCCTTGGGACAGTGGGGAAGTCCTGAGGGAACAGGAGCAGGTGTCTGGTGTTACCCTCAGCTACTTTCCTCTCCTCAAATTCTTCTCACAGGGCTGTTGATAGTATATTGCCCTGTATGGGGTGAGGAGAGGAAAATCTGGCTGGAGCAGGCCCTGCGGTCTTCTATAAGAAATTTCTCCCTACAGGAGGAACGATTCAGCGACCCTATATATTTTGCCCAGTGGATGGGAAAGCAGCTGGCAGCAGAGTGACTTTGAGTGGGAAAATGGCATAAAGGCAAAGGCTTTAAAAAGTAGCCCTTCTCCCACAACATTGCTCTTACATTGTAGGTCACTGCTCCTGAGGCTGCTTTTCAGTTTAAACAAATCCATCTAGTTCTCCCTCATATTCTATAGTAATATCTCTAAGGAACAATCTGATCCGTGTACTTTGATATACTTTTCCCCACACAAGCGGTCTTGAATTTGAATACTCAGTACTCCTTGTGATAATTTTATTGCATTTGTCCTTTTCATATATCTCTAAAAGGATTCTGACTGGTCCTTCTGTAATTCATAAGTAACCATACTAGGACAATGTTAGTTTTATGCTTAAGCTAAGCACATTTTTAGTGTTAGACCCGGTATGTGCAGAACTTTGCATTTGGCCTCAACTGCAGAGTCAAGGTACCTGAAATATAAAATGTCTGTAAGCCAGGTAGCCCACCAGATTTCTGCATAACTTAACAGCTAATGCATTGCTTAGATCTCCCATGAGGAATGTCGCTATATAATAAGGCTGTTCGAAATAATGCATGCACTGTTAACAATTACATCATCTGTAACCTTTTCGTTGAGCTCATGAGTGAATGGTTATATAAATCCAGCAGTGGAATGATCTATATAGCTATATCTAAATCTTGTTCCTCAGACACCAGGGAAGAACTACTGTTCTTCTGCAGCAGAGCTATTTCCTTTGTAGGTAAACATACACAAAAAGGCAACAGAGTTGAAAGTCCAAAGGTATGTCCTCCCCATCCTTCACTTTTCTCATATGGATATCAAGGCAAACTAGACATGACTGGTTTACCCCAATCACATAGAAAGAAAGGGGTGGGATCTAGTTGTAACAACAAAAGGAATACAATGGGCTCAGCCCAGCTCATTGCTAGTTTAGCATTAGCATTGCTTTCAAAAACAGCCATTGTGTGTGTGTTCTTTTGAACCCTGGCAAAATTTGGGAGATGAAAGAATACAGCTAATGTTGAGGGGGAGCTCCCCCTTTAAAGTGGAGAGGTGATAGTTTAGGGCTTTAAAGAGCCATTTTAAACCACCAAAAATCTCTGGTTTAAAAAAATTCCCTAAAAAAATTATATCCTCTCTCCCTTTCCCGATATTTACAAGCATTTTACTGCATCTTAAGGAGTTTTGTTTTTTCTCCATCTTGGGTGGCGGTAAACTAGATTTTTAAAGGTAATTTGTAATAGACTCCAGAATCAAGGCCTGGATGGTGATAGTTTAATCTATTAAAGTGACACACCACCCCAGAATCGTGTAGTATTTATTTCCATGGTCTTTCTAGCACTGTCTGACCACATATTCCAAATACTGTTCTTCATAGGGTGTGCTTCTGTTGATAAATTCCAGCTGTGAAGTTTTAAGGTAAAGAGATTTGTTCACTGAAAGACTATGATTATGTTTCTCTGTGATTGTATCAAGACAAATTTCTACTCCTTTTACGGCGGCGGTACAGTGGTAAATGAGCTGGCAGGCTCATTTCTGGATGTCATGTTGGAATCCTCATCTGTTCTTCAGTTGTTTAGGAAAGTAGCTTCAGAGAAATGAGGGGAAGCACTGTTTTATGCAGGCTTTTTTTTAGTTTTTTAAAGATATATGTAGCAGATGTTTGTACATTTTTTTTCAACCTTCCATGTCAGTGCACAGATGCAAAGGGCTGCGAACAGTGGAGTCGGGCAAGTTAAGGGAAGATCTAACTACTAATAGCAGATGACCCACCTTTGCAGGAAAAGCAGGTGGGAGAAAAGCCCCCCACCTGTTGGGGGGAGCCCAAAAGGGCTGAGAATCTTAGGTCTAAGCCTGAACACGTGGGAGTTTCTGGCTTTTACCCTTATAGAAATGAACAGGCCACTTTTGCAGAGCTTCCTTTAATCTCGGTGAAAATCAGGTTAGTGTGTATGGAAAACAGCCTGCATATGGGCAAGACCTACTTCACATTAGGCAAAAGTACTTAATTCCAGCGTCCAACTGAGCAAGCTTATTTAAGAAACGAGCAGAGAGTGTTTCAGAAAAGATCAATTGCTTTTCAAAATAAATCACAGAATTAGCTAAACTGACAGTTATTTATCAGGACATAAATCCTAAAAATAACTCACCAAAACACCTCGCGGGTGGAGGGAGGGAAGAAGCCCACCTGGGGCTCCATGACAGGGGAGAGGCCAGTCTTGACTCTTGGACAGCAGCGTGAAAGACAAAGGAAGATTTTCCAGTCACAGGCATTTCTTTAGGGGTGGGGGTGGAAATTAAAACTGACCAATCCATAGCCAGATCATCCATTCTCCAGGTGGAGGTAACTCATGTCCAAATGCGTCTTTGCCAGGCACTGAAAAGGTGACAGTGTCAGCTCCAGGCAAGATTCTTTGGGGAAAGTGTTCTGTAAACATGGGGCTATCATAGAAAAAACTCTTTCAAACTGCTTTCCCCAAGCTTCTTTTGGAGGGTGCACACAGGGAAGGGCTCCTGAAGCCAACGTTGGGAACCAGGTAGGTTCATATAGGGAGAGGCAGTCCTTGAAGTATTGGGGTCCTGAGCCATGGAGAACTTTATAAGTTAAAAACAGCACTTTGACCTTGGCCCAGAAACAAATTAGCAACAAGTGATGTGAACATCACCTACTCCCAGTTTACCAACATGGCTGCCAAATTCTGCACTAGCAGAAGTTTCCAAACTGTCTTCAAAGGCGGGCTAATGTACAATGCATTGCAGTAATCTAACCTAGAGGTTACCAGAGCATAGACTGATGCCAGGCTATCCCCATCCAGATAGGGTTGCAGCTGGGCTACCAGCCAAATCTGGTAGAAGGCACTCCACATCATGGAGGCCACCTGAGCCTCCAATGATGATGGATCCAGGAGTACCCCCAAGCTGCACACCTGCTCCTTCAGGGGGAGTGAGACCCCATTCAGAGCTGGTTAGGAACATAGGAAGCTGCCTTATACAGAATCAAACCATTGGTCCATCTAGCCCAGTACTGTTGACACTAACAGTGACACTGACTGGCAGGGTTTCAGACAGGATTCTTTCCTAGCCCTAACTGGAGCTGCTGAGGATTGAATCTGAGACCTTCTGCATGCAAAGCTGGTGCTGTACCACTGAGCTATGGCCCTTCCCTGGTTGCACATCCCCATTTGGACAGAGGATCCCCCCCTCCAGCAGAGCCTCAGTCTTATCTGGATTGTCAGTTTTGTTATAGGCTGGAGCAGGTCCCATAGAAGTTATTCAAAGCTGGAGCCTGCATTTGCATGTAACATTAAACCATAGTTTATGTTAATCAGTTTGTTGCTTTAGCCATGAAGTGTCTTGCAGATGAGCAAACAAACTGCATCTTGTTTTCCCAATTTCTGATTTGTTTCTCTCCCACTCATTTTGCCAGCCTTCAGAGTGGTTTCGTTTTCAGGTCTTCATGGGTGCTTCTTTTCCAGGGCAGACAGCGATGCAAATAAGCCAGGAATAATCCACAGTTCTGGGTTCAGATATCACAACAAGCCATGGTTTAAACAAGCCAGGCTTCATAAGCCAATAACAAACCATGGCTTTTATTTGTGGTTCCTAGCTCATTAACAAACCATGGTTTGTTTGTGGGGATGGGTTTGCACACAGCCACAAGCCAGATTTCAACAAACCACACTGTGATTTAGTGTTATGTGTGAACCAGGCCACTGACTCTTACATCTTTCCTTTTTCTGACTTTCCAACATATGGGTTGGAAGTTCAGTTGCTAACCCCACACTAGTTTTCCGCAGTAGTACTTCCCCAGATTAATATTGTGTGTCAATGAAGTTTAAATATTGGATAGCTGCTGTATATGTTATTATGAAAGTCAAAGATTCCTCCTTTAGGTTTTAAAAAAGCACAGAAACACACTGTCATAATGGTTGGCAGCCATGTAGAAAGAAATAACAATGTGATTCTGAAATGCTGCCCTACATTTTGATATGAAATTGCCTCATTTTCCTGGAGCACAGATGAAAATACACAATTCTCTCTAAAAAGGACCGTGTACTTAACTGTCTCCTATTCTGAGACTGAAAGTTGTCGCCATCAGTTCTAGATTTTCTGCCAAACAGGGTCAATCAGCCTTTGGTTAATGGAGGAACTTTAGTTTCTCCATTCTTGGCTGTCATCTGTGAATGATCCAGCAGCCCTTTCGACATGGTTCACTTAGGATTTTGCCTGCCAGCAGCCTGTAGAAAGTTCTAGTTGTCTGTTAAGCCTTCCACTGCTTTCATAAAATAAGCCCAGAGAATCTTTATAGCTGGGATTTCCCAGAAACACAAGACTAGTATGCCAAAACCCTGACTGTGTTCCCAGAGCTAGTCAGGTTGTCTTTTCTTTCTCTTCAAATACGTCTGATCTATGTTGCACAAAGAACACTCTGGGGTGTATCCAAATAGTCCTGATTTAACCACAAGGAACATGGCAGCATATTGTCATCGGGTGATGCAGAACACAGCGGTATCCAGCTGCCCCTCTAGTGATGCCAGCCAGCCAGTTTTGACTGGTCTAACCAGTAAAACTATGTTATAACCAGTCTCAAGGGTCTAAAAAGCCTGTCAACTCTAGATTGTGTCAGTCTCTGTCTAGAACTTGACAGATTCTGCTCTGATTCCTCCTCACAAGTTCCAGATTCTTTCTTGACTCTACCAGAGCCCTGTCAAATTTATCCAGCCTCTGCCTGGCTCGTCAGATTCTGCCTGTTCCTGCCCAAGGACCCATTATTTTTGGAAATCAAAAGGTGACCACCTTGTATCACATCCAATTTTATATAAAATTAACAATGACAGCAAATTATATAGCATGGATGTGTGAAAGTCGGACAGGTAAGTAGAAGGTAACCCCCTTCCACATGTTGTCCCAGACTGGTGGAAAGGCATTGCCTAATTTGGCCCACAGACAATAAAGAACAGTCATTATCATCATTGTCATCATCATCGTAACTGTTGTTACAACATTTTTACCTGACTCTTCAGTTAAAGATTAACAATAAGATAGTCCCTGCCTGTCATGCCTTCCCCTGATGCCTTGGTCTCAGAGGAAGAGTCTGGTTCAGACATAGAAGAATCTGATTTAGGGCCTAGTCAAGGTTTGGATTGTCATCAAGGTGCTGCGAATTCATCTCTGCTTGGTTTCACGGTAGATTGCGGTCAGGGGGAGGCAGCTACTCCTTCCCAACTAAAGCCAGAGCTAACCTGGGCAAAAGTGCCTGAATTGCCCCAGCCTGAGGAATAGGAGGCACACTTGGCTGAGGAAGGGTCATGCCCAAGGCTGTCTCCCAGGCAACACCGGTGGCTGAAAAGGCGAGAGGAAAAACAACCAGTCAGGTGGAATTCTTGACACCAAACTAAATTTTTCCATAGGTCTGGATTAACAAGTGAAGAACTCTAGTCGCCTCACATAAAACCTGGCACACAGGCAAAAGAGGCTTGTGGGTACAATGGCACTGATTCTGGACACCCTTTTGCTTGGACTATGGTTGAACCCTGAATTATTGCTTGCCTTGAATCCCATGCCTTGGGACCCTGTCTTGGATTATACCATTGGACTTTAAGACCCTGTTTATGGCTCCTTTTTGAATTATCTGAGTTTATTTAAACCTGGGATCACGAAGGACTCTGATCCGTTGACTCCATTGACTCTGGTGAGGTGCCTCTGTTTGTATCCTGCTGTAATACAGGAGTTTGCTGTTGCTTTAACATGACTTTGGTTGCTGATGTTGTGAGGGAGCCACACCTGACACTGCCCTCAAGATTATAATCTAAAAGACATGACACAAAAGGAAAAGTGACTGGGAGGAAGCTGGGGGAAGCAAAACTCAGATACCAGTTTTTCATTTCAAAGTTCTTATAGGTGTTCTTTTTGGCAAGGAGGGTGAAGCAAGCTCTGGGTCCCTCTGTGGCTGATGTATGGGGCCAGGTTGATTTCCCCCCGCCCTTGCCATGTTTTATCCTGGGAGGCAAGAGGAAATAATTGGGAATGATGGCCCGATGAAGCTCTCCAATGAAGGATCAGGGTCAAGATTATTACAGGAATCCAAACAAAATGGTAACACTATCAGCAAAGATGGAGGGCAGCAGCCAGTCTGCGGCAGTCATGATTGCCACCAGATGGTGTTATGGATCAGATTGGGGGTTATGTTTCAGAAATTCTCTAAGAAAAGGAGGAACAAAGACAGTCACAGATTTGATGAGATGTCTTTTCAAGTCGGAATGCTTTACGTTAAGTAAAATCGGACACCAAAATGGTCATCTTAGTCCCCCTAAGCACTGCTGCATTCTAAAATGATGAGGCTTAGATTTAGCTGTAGCTAAACACTCAACTATCCTTTCTTAAATGGAAGGAGCAAGCCAAACGTGTGTGTGTGTGTGAATGGCCTTTATATGGTCTGAGACAAAACTGACCCTCCTTCATGGGAGTTTAATATAAGCTATAGGAACAAAGAAAATGAAGGCAAACAAACCAAAGGGTTTAATAAGGAAAAGCTGACGTACCAGTGGACACTACAGCAGTAAGACAAGGCCCTGAGGGGAGGTTGGCAAAAGAAATATGGGAGAAAGGAGTATAATAGGAAAATTAAATTGAGGGAAAAGAAAAATGTGAGGGTATAGAGGAAGCTAAATGAGAGACAAAGACACCATTCAGGAAGGGGGAAAATGGGTTTGATTTATATATAATTTAGTATGTTCTTTAGCCAGGGGGTTGGTCTGTGTTATGACACATCGGCCTGGAGTCCTATGCTCAAAGGATGCCAGGTCCTTCATCTTTCTGAAGTAGGCAGGTATGTTGGCATTTCAGTTCCTTTTGGTGTTTGGCTTCTTCCTGAAGCCCACGGCTCTTGTATAGATTTGAATAACACAGTGAGTTTAACACTTCATATTCTCTGCCAAAGGCTGCAGTTGACTTCAGACACTCCTGAGGCATGGTGTTTTAAGAAGCAAAAATGCAATAAATCATAATCTAGAAGAGAAGCGTGCAACAGCACTTTAATGAATTTCACAGCTGATATGAGGCTGTTCAGGGAAAAGAGAATAAAAAGAACATAGAAGATTTCAGACAGCCAAATACTCCTGCAGAAAATAATAAGATCGGGGTCAGTTAGCAACACAAAGAGGAATGGCTGTTTCTGAAGAAAAATAATCTGATTCATTGAAGTTGTTTGGGTGTTGTTGTTTTAGAGATAGGTGAGTTATTCCCCAGCCTGAATAGGATTGGCTCAGAAATAAATCAAGCTATTTGCTAAACAGTAAAATCTGACTTCAAAAGTCTCCCAGATCCCCCAAACACCCGCTCTGCTAGTGCCTGATCCCCAAACTCCAGTTCAGTTAACTGGTTAGGGTGGTCTTCCCTAACCTGACACCCTCCAGTTGTGTTGTACTACAACTCCCATCATTCCCAGTCATCATGGTTGGCCATGCTGGCTGGGATTATGGGAGTTGTAGTCCAGCACAACTGGAAGTTGTAAGGTCTAAACTGGAGGTTTAGAGGTGTACAAAACTATGCATGGTGAAAGAATGTGGATAAAGAGACATTTTTCTCCCTGTCAAAATACTAGAACCCAGGGTCATCCTATGAAGCTGATTGGTGGGAGATTCAGGACAGATAAAAGGAAGTGTTTATTCACACAGAACATAGTCAGACTATGGAATTCGCTACCACAGGACGTAGTGATGGCCACCAATTTGGATGGCTTTAAAAGGGGTTAGACAAATTCCTGGAAGGAAAGGCTATCAGTGGCTACTAGTCTTGATGGCTCTGTGCTATCTCCAGTGCCAGTGAGCCTATGTACACCGGTTTCTGGGGAACATGGGTGGGAGGGTGCTGTTGCGCTCGTGTCCTGCTTGTGGGTTCCTGGTCGACAGCTCGTTGGCCGCTGTGTGAACAGAATGCTGGACTAGATGGACCCTTGGTCTGATCCGGCATGACTCTTCTTTTGTTCATCTGCGATAGAGAAGAATTCTGGGGCTTCTGAAGCATGCACCTTCTTTGGAATAAGAATTATGAGCCTCTCAAGCTCATGTTTGAGCCCAAGCTCAGCAAACTTCACTGGCATTGCTAGTGGGTTTTTAAAAATCACATACAGGCCTAAACATTTTGGAACTTTTGTCCTCCTTTCTTGCTCTTCTCTTCCAACTCCCCTTCCCTCCTTCATCCCCACACCTATGGTAATATCTATAGACTTTTAAGAGAAAATGTATTCGACAAGCTGTAAGGAAGTATGTTGCTTGTTTTAGTAATTACTAGGGGGTTGTCCCCAAATGGTCAACATTATCTCATCCTGAAAGTTGCTAAGATGTACGTAGCAGAAAGGAAAATACCTGATGGATCAGGAATGGATAGGAACGTCTTAGTCTGGTTTATGTCCATTTCACAGATGTTCCCCTGTCCAGTTTCTATGTGGATTTTTAAAGGAAAATTTCCTTCAAAATCTGCACAAATGTAGTAATTTTTAAATGCTTAAAAAGTGCTAATGAGGTGGTCCAAGGGCCGTTTCTCTTGTGTGGGTTTTGTGTGTGTGTGAGGGGGGGGGGGGGCTTTGCATTGTTGTTGGTTTACAGATACTAGCAGCCTGGAGCAGCAGCTAACATACACGGCCCTGAAAATATGGTTGCAATCCCCCCCTGGCCACAAGAGGCCCTGAAAACATGGCATTACTGTCAGAGGGAGATTATACAGAAAAAAACATAGCTAGGCCCATGGGGCTGCCATATCGCCCCCACCCCCAATCTCCCTGAGAGCCATAGCACATCATCAGCTCCCATCACTCTCAGGAGGAGTCACAGCCGTATTTCTACTGTGTACACTTGTCATGCCAGGTAATTACATCTGTTTAAAAGTGGGAGAGGAGAGAGTTACCCCTCAGATCACCTCATCACAGAATCTGGTAGGAATGCAGATTCCAAAGTCAATCCACATCCAATCCGCACAGTTGTCTGGGAGGTATGAATCAGGTGAGTCCACCTTATCATTTAAATTCACCAAATAACTCCCCCATTTCTAATATAGATAGACAGATGTGCAAAAAAATTAAAATTCCCTTGCAAACTTAGTTAGAGAGCTGCCTCAGCTTAGAGGCTCAGTCTGACCTCACACTTTGCCTTGGAACCAAGACAGGGCCTCACCTCAGTTTCCAAAGCCTTGGATGTCACCCCCATTGATAACAATGGGAACGTCGACAAACACTTATACATTTTTTACTGTTTTGGAAAACTGGATCAAATGAGCAGGCACAGTAGCCCCGTCTGAGGAGATGAAGCATGCCAAATTGCAGACAGATAGGCGCAAGGCTTTCTGTGCTAGGCACCTTTTAAGTTTGAGGGTGTTTAGAAAAAAAATAGGGAGATGCCCTACCTTCTCTATTCTTTTGGACAATGCACATAAAGATTACATACAAGGTAGAGATACCCATACCTGAAAAATTTCAGAATGATAGGTGTTGGGAGTTTTGTGTAAGGGGAATGTTTAATGTTTGGGTTGTTATTTTTAAGGATGTCCTTCCGCCCTGTGGGTCTGTGGGCAATTTGCTGTATTGTTTGTTGTGTGCATTGCGTGAATGTTTTACACATATGCACGCATGTGTGCGCGCACACACACGGTGTTAGTTTGTGCCAAAAACTACTCTATCTGTCTGTAAAGCCCTCAGAGTTCCAGCACCCAACAGGGCTTCTCCACGTGGAGCTTTTATTCTGCTATTGAGATTGGTTACTCATGGAAGTTTGCGGGTCCTTCACATGATGTCATCAACCTCCAGGGCATCTCCCGTAGTAAATGATTTTTATTCAATTTTTTTTTTTAAGATAGGAGATAATGAACTATCAAATTACAGTGCTTGAGTCCCGCTTGAGTTCCCTTGTGAAAAGAGGAAAACCCACAAAAAGAGGAGCTAGGCCACAGCGCCATCTAGCAGCTGTATAATGAAACATATGGAAGACTCAGATAAGTGGGATATAGGCGGTGGGAGGAAGCACATGTAAAGGGTGTCCATTGTGATCCTGCATTTAAAATGGAAGCAGAAAGCCCCCTTTTAAATACGAGATTTCAGGCTGGTGTAGAGATGCTCACAGTTTCAGGCAGACAAGGGGTGTGCATCCTGCTTGCTCTTTGTTTCAAAGAAGAGAAACCCAATCACTGTGGCTTTATTTTAAAATCAGTGGGAGATGAGGCAGCAGAAGTGGCAAGACCAGTGCCTTCCACAGCTGTGCTAGTTGCCTGGAACTGGTGTCCCCTTTGTATATGTTGCCTTCCTTTAGCAGGAAGGTGGTGTCCTGCTATCCCTGAAACAGCAGCAAAGGAGAAAGTGTTGGGGGAGCTTGGTTAGGTTGTGGGGACTCAGTAGAATTCACATGCCTGACTGGGGAGTTGGTGTCGACCAGCCACTGGGCAGGCAGCAGTGGGATACCAGGCCATCTCCAGGTAGTCTTGGAAGTCCTGTGGGCTACTGCTGTCACAGACACAGTGATAAAAAAGCAATGAAGTGAAAAAACTGGAACAGCTTCTGATGTTCCTTCAGTGCCCCTCTCCAGACCTCTGTGACTGGAAGTAAAAGGGAGAGGCCTGGTAAGTCATTCTCTAATTGGAAGCTACAGCTGTCAGTCACAGAACTACACCCCTTCCTCTGCTGATATTTTCCATTTATGGAGAGCTTTGACATACTTCTGAGAAGTTCAGAAACCGATATATAAAATTGGTCAGAAACAGTAAAATCAAAATCATTTTCCCACATCTCCGAGGTGATTCTAAAGCTTCAGGACCAGCCTGCTTTGCCTCTACACTTCTCTCTCTCTCTCTCTCTCTCTCTCTCTGTATATAGATAGATTAGATAGACAATTAGTATATGTTGAACACTTATACATTTCTTTATTTTTCTGAACCATTAGAGGCACAACATGCAATATTTTCAAATCAGATATTTAAGACAGTCTTGAGTCTGTTGTGGAGTAATATCTCTGCGGGCCAATGCTGATCTTTATGATTCCATTCCAGTACACATCCAATTCAACTAATTGCTTCAGCACTCTTTTCTTTTCTATTTTCCCAAGCTCAGGATTTTGAAGTGGTGTATTACTCCCAGTCATGATGATACCACAGGAAGCTATGATGTTAGTTAAACCCTGAATATTTTATTTGTATAAATCATATAAAGCAAAGCTGTGAGATTTCTCTCGTGCTGTTCTGTCTCCTTTTCCAAGTCAGTCTGAGTCTAGACCGAGTCTCCTCATCCGAGTCAATGTTGTGCACTGTTCAGATACAAATGTGCAGTTTTAGTAAACCTTTATAAACCTTTAGTAAACCTTGATTTCCAATCAAGAGTACCATTTGTTCACATTCACAAATGTGCCCTTAAACATTCCTCATTAAGGGCACAATCCTATGCATGTTTAGACAGAAAGTCCTACAACTCCCAGCATTCCCCAACAGCATTGTAGGACTTTTTCTGTCTAAACATGCATAGGATTGTACCTTAGGTCTACATTTACGCCAGAGGGGGGTTAGGAGGCATTGCTCATGCACCACTGTCTCTACTGTGGGTATACAATAGGGACTCTTCATTTATTTACCTCATGTGTATTGCTGTGATACATTTTTTTCCTAAAGAAAGAAACAGTGTAAATTGGCATGAGCTTTTTTAATAACTGTCAGTAGAAATGTTTTCAAGTATCTGTATCCATGTGGGGGGTGGGGATGTAAAAAGTGACCCAAGGTTTTTAAACGGAACTAATCATTTGTTTTGGTCCCATTCATGTCTGTGAATGAATAACAATGTGTAACAGCTCAACTTTTATTAATACTTTCCCTTTCCCCTCCATTTCAGAGTTAGAAACCTCTATAGAAGTTGAACTCTGATTGAGCAAGCTGTTTTTTGTTTGTTTTTTGCACGGGCAGGGGATGAGTTCTCTCTAAGTCAGTTTCTTCTTCAGATAAAAGTGGATAGTAATCCCATTTGTAACTCTGCCCTGATGTAACAGAAAGATCTTAAATTCTGGTTTACAGTGCAACCCTGTATATGTCTTCTCAGAAGAATGGGGATTATTCCCAGAGAAGTGGGAATAGGATTGCAGCCTTAGGTCTGCATATCAATAGGCAACCATTTATGCATTCTGCATATGAAAAGCAAGGAGAGGCCTTCATTAGTAAGGTTTCCTTGTTTTGTATGATGGTTTGTATCCAATAATGGCTTTGCCTTTGTGGAAGCCAAGGCACTAGGTTTTCACCAGTTGTGCCCCCAGCTGGGGATTGTGGGACCCTCTAGAACAACATGGGATATGGCATGGAGGACTGCAGTAATAGGAGGGAATGGCAAAAATTGGGTGCCCTGACTTGCTTCAGGCGAAGCATTTTCTGGTAAGGCAACCCACCATTGGATTCAACCTGATGTATATCTAATTTCCTACTTAACTTTGTCAGTCTTGCTTAGATAATATTATAGTTAATACCTCCACCCCATCCTCTCTCTCTTCCCCTCACCTTCAGTTCTGGCCACTGTGACAGATATATTAAACCTGCCATTTTGAAAAAAAAGCCATCCACATGGCTCCAAGTCCCAAATGTTGGGTGAAAAGCAAGGGAGTACATCCACCTTTGTGTTCCAAAAAAAGCTTGTTTATTGAAATCAATATGTATATATTCTGTTTTAAATGTGGTGTTACCCTGGCCCCTTGGGAAATAAAGTTGGTGAAGTTTAAAGAAAAAGCAACTATTATGTCAGGTCACTCTAGAATCACTGTACAATTGTTGTGAGTCATAGACTTCATTAAATTCTGCCTCCCTGAAATATATACCATGTAATAGTTTACGATGTAAACCTTACGTGATGATTTAAGGAGGGGCAGCAAGCTTGTGTGAGGTGTGGGGGATGAATTACTCCACCCGGCCCTCTGTGGGTCTGATGACATGGGGAGGGGGAAGAGAAATGAGAGATCCTCATTGCACAGAATAACTTTTCACCGATTTTGTCATTTACAATCAAGAGCACCATTTGTTCACATTCACAAATCCAAGGGGAATCGGTGATTATGAAAACAAGGCCTGTAACAAGCTCTTATGGCTCCCAGGATCAGACCCTCATTGCCCTGGACTGATGTAAAATGATACAGCAACTGCCTACCACCATTCAACCAGACTTTGAGTTGTGGAAGTAAGTGAATGTACTATTTTTCCCCAAGTCCGTCTCTCAATACACTGATTAGAAGTCAGGAAAACCAGCCTACACTTTGCCCTACAGCTAAGCATCTTATACCCCATAGAGGAGGGATGGGAAACCTCAGGCCTGGGGGCCAAATCTGGCCTCCCTTCTTTGATTTCAAATCCAGTCCTCTGAGCTTCTCCACAGGGCCAGGCCACATCCTCCTGCCCAAACCCCAACCCCGACCATTTGGTGGTTTCCCGGCTTGGGAGTTTTTTGCCGTTCTAAAAAGGTGAAATGCTTAGATACAGGCAGTAGGAGCTTTAAGATATAATATGCTGGTGTTTTTGTATTTTGGTCACACCCCTTTTGCCTTTGCCCCTGCCCACCACAGGAATGCAGCTCCCAAGAGCTTCTTCAAAATGTAATTCGGCCCTCGGGCTGGAAGAGCTCCCACGACCTTGCTACAGAGTTAGACCTGCAGTGTAGACCCTTACTGACATTCAGCAGGTGCAATACATTTAGAGCAGAAAGTTACAGGCAGCATGCCATCCAGTTTTACCAACTTAGATGTTAACAGTAATATACTTGATTATCGGGACGTCAGCCATTCCCCCTACCCCAGGAAACAGAATGCTTTTAGGACCCAGAACTATAGCCACAAGTGAGAAATTCTGCTTTCTTAAAGCATTTTCCTAACGTCTGGGGGGATGTCTATTTTAAAACCGTAACCTTTTCTTCCTCTTGTTTTTTGTTGTTTTGTACCATTAGAGCAGAAGCAGGCATAAAAGAAACCGCCTTAATTTGAGTGAGGGTAATTTCAGTTCCTGCTCTGCCCTGCCCTTTAAGAAAATCAAACAGGAAGTCCATTCAGCAACTAGTGCAGACAGCTGGGAGCTTGCCCTACATTTAAAAATGTGTAGACAGGTTGCTAAAAGGATGGATGCTGAATTTTTACAATAAACATTATCGACGCTAACTGAGGATAATTTCCCTAGTGCTAAGTGGTATTTTGCCTTCTGTGTCCAAAGCAGCTAATCAAACCCTACTTTGCAGTTCAGCATTGCACATCGATTGCCCAGAGGCTCCTTGCTCTGAAGCCAACCAGAGTTGCTATGGGAATCAAGAGGGCACTTGGAGACAGGATTTGGGGCTTGGCTCTTTCCCGTCCACCGCTGCTGGAGTCACAGGAATGAGAGGAAGAAAAAAACGGAAAGGAGGTGGCAGAGAAGCGCAGGGAGATGCATGCCTGTCAGAGGAAGGACGGCTTAGCTTGAGCCTGTAGAATGGAGAGCAGCAAAGACACTAATGCATCAGGCAGTTGGTAGCTCTGCTTAGGTTGGCTGGACCTTCTTCCTGCTGTAGAGTTTAATAATCTAACAAAACTACAATAAAAGTCTGGCCGTAGCAAGGCTCCAGAAAGATGGGATCCAGCTCATCAACATACCGACCCAAGTGTGTTTATTTGGATATTGATGGAAGAATTCAGAAGGTACTCTTTCACTACTTGTATATTTGCAGCTACCGTCTTTACCCGATCATATCTGCATTCAACTGGATTTACTGTCCAGCTTCTTTCCCCCACCCCCTTTTCTCTATCAAGACCTGTAATTGCATCTGCATTCAGCTACAAATATTTCTGCCTTTTGTGAAGCAGTTTTGAAATGTGAATAGTTTAATTCTTGAACAGTGTTTGGGTTTTTTGTTTTGTTTCTTGTACTTGTCTACTGAAAACGGCAAGAGAGGAGATTAATGGTCTCAAGGCAGCAGGGATTTGGAATGTGTGAATTCTCACGTATTATCTTGTGCAATTACTGTGCGCTGCTATAGATGGGAATGCAAAGTTACAGAGGACTTCGGGGGTTCCATGCCAGCTTTTGTGTAAGCAGTCACAGTGTGAATGCAAATGTATTTCTTTTTACAGATTCAGGGTAAGAATGATAGGAAGATTTAAGTAGTTTTGCTGTAGAAAAGTATTCTAAAATTATACTGAATTACTTTCCAATAATGCCTGCCCTTGGTGAATACAACTATTTTCAATGTTTACAGCATAAACTTCTATCATAACTTCCAATATGATTTTCCTTTGGGTGGCCTCAGCAAAGTGTAGAAGTTAAGAAAGGCGGGAACTAGGTCTGCAACCTAAAGGAGAAAAATGACAGAGACTAGTTTGTAATCCCAACTCATAATCTGCCTTTTATAATAAGCTATGGAAAATAGGTGGTCTAACCATGACTGGAAAAACCCAGTTTCATTTTTGAGGTTTGTATCCCAAGTCATTTTGTCACCCGTGCTCTTTTGTCTTGTATCGAAAGTAGCAGCTGCAGGTTGTTCGTTCACCTCTTTCCTCTGGATATTAAATTAGCCATATCCTAATTTAGGATAAACTTCTCTCCCGTCCTGCCTTAATACAGTCTGCAACTACGTCAGGCTAAGGCAGCAATCCTGCATACACACGTATCTGGGAGAAAGCCCCACTGAACTCAGTGGGACTTACTTGTGAGGAGATGTGCCTAGGATAACGCTGTAAGGTGTTTTTTTAATTTGTGAGTACTGAAGTCACATGAGCCCTTTTCTAGGACCAGTGGGGTTATATCCCCGCACCCCTTTGCTGTGTAATGGTTGGGGCTAGCCTTGCTCTCCAGAGATACCCTTGCTTTGGGGGTTGGAGTGAGGAGAAGAGGAGAGGTGCAAAGCTTCCTGTCAGTGGGAGGGGATCGCAGCAAAAATGACAAAGGAAAAACAAACGCCTTGCTGTTTAAAATAGTGGAGTGTGGTTTTTTTGAGATCCCTGTCAATGACGTAGCATCCATTAGTGTTTTTCAAACATTTGACATCTGATCTGTTATGGATGGCACACATTCCATACACATGGCCCTAGCAGAACTGTGATGATGTACATTTTTAAAAGTATTTGGAAACTTCAGCTGGAGCAAAAATCTGGCAACTGGAATGTTGACCAAGGTCCATTCTGCATGAGAAGGGCCATGGTGGATCAGCTCAAAGGCCTCTCTCACTCAGTGTTCTATTCACACAGTGGCCAAGCAGCTCACTGTGGGGAACTCATAAGCAGGATTCTCCCACCCATGTTTCCCATCAACTGGTGTACTGCCTCCAATACTGGAGTGATACATAGCCATAAGGACTAGTAGCCATTTATAGCCTTATTCATCAATTTGTCTATTCCCTTTTTAATGCCATTACTAAATCTTGTGGTAGTGAATTCCATGTGACTCGGAACGGAGATTGCTGGCTTTTCACTGAACGTCTCTAGCTTCCAGCCCACTTCCAAGTGCAATTAGTTCTGGTTATTTCCCTTTAAAGCCCTATGCAGTTTGGTACCAAGATACTTAAAAGGTTCCCTTCTCCCCACATGATGCTTCCCATCCACTGTCGTCATCAACAGATGGTCCTCATCCCATCACCATTGTAAGCCCAGTTGGTGCAAAACAGAGCTTTTTCACTTGTGGCACCCAGTTTGTGGAACTCCCTTCCTAAAGAGGTCCAATTAGCCCACTTTTTATTGGCATGTTGGCATATTGTTAAATACCTTTTTGTTTCATTGTGCTTTGGTTTGGTTTGGTTTTCTTCTCCACCCCACTCCCCAATTTTATGATGCTGGTTGCTGATTTTCATTGTGCAGTTTGTTTGTAATGGATGTTTTTTATTCTTGTTCTGTTATTTGAAAATGATACTTTGGGAGACATTTTGAGGACCCCTCAGGGCCCAAACGCAGGATACAAATATTTCAGTACATAAATATGAACACTAATTAGTGCAATTGCTGTGGCCGCAGGTGGGGAAACTGTGTTTTCCCAGCAACATCATTTGTAGGGGAAATGCAATTTCTCTAGCATGACAGTGTTATCTTGTGGGGGGGTCATCTGGATTCCCCACTAGACTGTGCAATTTTTCAGGTGAAGAAAAAAACAAAATCCAACAGCCTGGAAAGGCCCTAAGGACCTTTGACTACATACCCCTATGTCTTTAATACTCAGCATTTGTTTTCTTCCTGCCTCAGTCCAACCATACTCATAGGACAAGGGCTGCCTCAACTGTTAGCAGAAGGAAGGCTGGAGCTGCACAGATAAGCAAAAAGTAGAGGCAGAAAAAAATGGGGGGAAGCAGCTGGATGGGGGCAATTATCAGAGTCAGTGGAGGCTGGTGGCTCCGATGTCAGTGGGGCGGTAAATCTGCTCTGGGTTTCAGTCAGAACCAGCCAGAACTCTAAAGGAGCTATCTCTTTTAGGATCCTGACTGAAACCCAGAGCAGATTCACCGCAGTTCTGGCACCTTGAATAACAGGTAGTGGGTGAACACGAGGCCCTAGGCAGTTGGTGAGGCAGATCCTCTGGGAAGTCCAACCGCCTTGCTTGTATGGGCCACCAGGCCCTTCACCTAGGTCAGGTAGTGCTACTTCCTTCCTGGTCCGCTCCTCCTGAGACTGGGATGCAAGTTCATGGATGCTGTTACGTCACATCTTCCAAGATGGCATCTAGGTCTATGCTGGGGACTGGAGATTGGATGCCCCCCTCCTCTGAATGGGCGCTTGGCTCATTGAACAAGCCCAGGAAGGTGTCAGGGTTGGATCGGAGCCCGTAGAGCCCCAAAGCAGTTCTGATTCTTAGGAAGAGATAGAAACTGTGGGAGAGGAACCTGCACGCTGTTCAGAGGCACCGCTGGAGGGAGAGCCCCTCCCTGATCACATTCCTGAGAGTGGTAGCGACCCTGGCAGGCAGGGGGAGGGACAACTGGAGCTTCGGGATGCTAGGCACTGGTGCAGGGACAAGCGAGAGATGGAGGGCGCCGAGAGGAGGTGCTTAGCCCGCTTGGCGTGACGTCAACAGCCGTGCCCTGATGCCCCATGGGAAAGGGGTGGACGTTCGCCTCCTAGCCCTTAAGTTCAGAGGCTTCCCACCTTTCCCCTCCAAAACAGAGACCAACTGATTCCCTAAGGCTAGAAACCCCTGGTAGGCAGCTCTCTTAAATTTCCCTCATTAGGCTCAGGCAATTAGCATCTGTAAGTGTCATTAGGTTGAATGGAAATAAAGCCTTGGAAAAGAGCCCTATTGTCTGCGTGTTGATTCTGGCTACTTGAGGATTTCAGAAGGCAGCAAGGGCGGTCCTGACAGGTGGTCACAGACAGAAGCAGCCATTTCGCATCTTCCTTTAAACCAGAGGTGGGCAACTGGTGGCCCTGTGGATGTTGTTTGACTGCAGCTCCCATTGGCTGTGCTGGCAAGGGCTGAGGGGACTTGCAGAGTTGAGCTACACTGGAGGGCCACAAGTTGCAGACCCCTGTTTGAAATTGTTCAAAACGGGTTAAAGAAGTACAAAATGGCAACTTCTGCTCATGGGGAGCAAGTCAGATCACCCGTTTGTCTCAAGTACGTTTGGATCCAAACTCAAGTAGCCAAGTACAAGCGGAGCAGTCATGTGACTTGGTCCGAATTGCTCTCTGATCATCAATACACTTCAGACATGCCACAAAAATTACTATAGGAGCCACCGTGATGGTGTTGATGCAATGTATCAGGGATAGAGAACTTGATTTAGGATGCAATCCTATGCCTATTTAGACAGAAAAAGTCCTACAACTCCCTGCATTCCCTAGCCAGTATGGAATGCTGGGAGTTGAAGGACTTCTTTCTGTCTAAACATGCATACGATTGCACCTTTAGTCACCTTTTCCCCTATGAGCTTGCCTGGGCTTTAAGATCTTGAGGGGAGACCCTTTTCTCAATACCAGCGTCATCAGAGGAACATCTGGTGGCAGCACAACAGCCTTCTCTGCCGTGGTACCCTGATAGTTGAATGCCCTCCCCTTGGAGGCCTGTTTGGCACAGATGTTGGTTTCGTTGCAGCGCCAAGCTAAAACATGGCTTTTCACCAAAGCTTTTGAGGGCTAATTGAATTCTCTAAAGATGCCCGCTGTTTTAACTGTTTTATTGTTTTAGATTTTTAAAATTGGTATTAGCTTGTTTAATAGTTTAATATGCTTTTAGCTGTTTAAGTTCTTTATTTTATACTGTTTAAATTTATTTTATCTGTACACCGCCCTGAGATCTTAGTGATATAGAGTGGGATACCAATGTTTTACATACATAAATAATAAACATAAGGGAGGGCCTTCTCGGTAGCTGCTCCCTGTCGAGGGAGCTAGATTGGCCCTCTCTCTGTTGTCCTTTTGCCAGCAGGCAAATACATTTTTATTTAGGCAGGCCTTTGGCATGCAAGCTGGTCTGTTGCTGAAATAGGGGTTAATTGGTTGGTGCTGCTTATTTCTCTTATTGTTGTGTTTTTAATTGGATGTTTAGTTTGTTTTTATCCTGTGTTTCAATCAATACTTTGTTAAACTGGATTTTATTGTTAGCTGCCTTGAGAGCCATTTTTGGGATGGCGTGGGTGGTGGAAAGGCAGGATAGAAATTAAATATCTAATACATAAAAATTGTCTGGCCACTGCAACCCATTGCCAAGTCTATGTGAGGGCAAAAGTACCCTCTCCAAACCAGTTTCAGCGAATGTGAAAGTGCCTTGACTTCCACTTTTGTCCTCAGATCATTCTCTGTTCTGGGCATGTATAAGATTTGCCAGGCTCAGAGTAAGGGATATTTCTGCCCTCACCAAAGGTGGTCAGAAGAGGAATCTAAGACAATTCTACCTTGATGTGGTTTCTGTACCCTGGGCCTGAAAATGTCATCATGGCTTCAGATGTTGCTGCTGGACCAAAACTTTTTAGTTCCCTCCAATTTAAGAAATTGAATAATAGTGTAATGCATATAACTTTCTTAATTGTTACTTTTGACCAAGATGTATAAGGCTTCCAAAAAGCAGCTTATAAGCACCCGCTCTAACCTTTGGTTTTTGCACTGAAGGTAATATCTCTGGGACTATCAATTCCTCATCACTAGCAGAAAGGGGTAGCTGAATTCTATTAAACTGAACAACTTTGGAGTATTAAAATAACGCATCACAGATTTGTTCTAAATTCTGGATTCCATGTTTCCCTGTCCAAAATGTCATATAGTTTGGAGATCCCTCACATAACACTTTCTAAATTGACTCTCTCTCTCCCCCTCCCTGCCTCCAAATCTGCTGGGGTGAAAATACACATAAGAACCTGCTTTTGTTCCAAAATTATTCTCTAAAGAGCACTTATATTATTTAAGAACTTGGGAGAAGGACAGGTGCCTAAAAAGGCACTACAAATTCTAATACAGAGGCTTGCCATATATCCTTTTCATTTATCAGTGATGAAATTTTGTCTGGTGCTTGGGGGAGGGGGAGACAGATTCTATCTTATTTAGTCAGAGTTCAGCTAGGGGTAATGCAAGAGATTATTTTTCTTCATACATAAAATTATAATTAGATTAATTTGAACCTTCATCTTCCAATGAATGTGGTTTCTGGAGACAGCTCATTAAGTGAATTCTAGGCTATCCTTTGACTTGACCCCACAGTGAGGTAAAATCCTCTTTATACCATTATCCCATAAATTTGAAAGGACTCATTTGAAATTACAAACTACAGTACTTAGATGCATTACAATGGACATGGGCATACATAGGAGCATATGTGAGAATTATAACTGAGTAATGCTATATATAAATACAGTATGAATGCATGGATCCAATTAGAGGATTTCTCACTGGCCAACTACAATGGTGTAGTCCAATTGACTCTCAAATGAAAATTGTTAAATTATACATTACAGTCATATAGGTAAGCTTGGAAACCTTGGAGAGTTTTTGGAAAGCCAACATTAAAGGATGAGAATGTAACTGAGTGTGTTGGCCAAATATTGAAGGGTTTCTCTCTCTCTCTCTCTCTCTCTCTCTCTCTCTCTCTCTCTCTCTCTCTCTCAGGTGATGTGTCTTTGAGAGTACACCAGAAAAACTCCTAACATTCTGTGTGGCAAAGACCAAGAATAGTCTCCTTGTGCCCCACCCATGGGAGTATGGGTTGGATGGTGGGGAGAAAAGCATGCATGATGGGACTCTGGGAGGGCTAAACCCCTCTCCACCCACCCCCAAATTCCAGCCCCATGCAGGAATTGAAAAAAAAAGTCTCCACTGGAGTCAATGAATGCTTTTATTCCTTTGTTAACCATCCCACCCCATGGGATGGGGTCCTGATCCTAGAGGGCTGTGGTCCTGATCCGAATCAGGGGCATGTGTGCTTACATGAAGGTACATAAAACAACCAGGCATAGCTACACTATGCATGATTAGCTGAACATTTAGTCTGGCCCTTTAGTTTAACCCTATTCAGGCATTCCATGTGTTGCCTTAATTACCCTATGAGGGCGAAGAGCAGGAACAAGCATGCTAGCTCCTCCTTCCCTGTGTCACTGTTCTCATTACCCTCCATTTGCTGAGGATGAATGTTTGCAGCAGGGAGCCCCTTTCTGTCTATGAGGCTTCTCACGAGATTTTGGTATCCTGGAAAATCAGGGTTATAAATCATGCACGAAGCTTCCAAGGATATGAAGGGCTCCCTGCTGGAGACTGTTTGTTTGTTTGTTTGTTTGTTTGTTTATTATTATTTCATTTCATTTCTATACTGCCCAATAGCTGAAGCTCTCTGGGCGGTTCACAAAAATTAAAACCAAGGAGCACACAATAAAACAATATAAAATATATAAAACATTAAAACCACAGTATAACAATACAACTAGAAAAAAACCTAGCAGCAGTGCAGTAATTTAAAATACAGATTTAAAACAGCAAAGCTAAAAGTCTAGAAAGCTAAAATGCCTGGGAAAATAAAAAGGTCTTCACCTGGCGCCGGAAAGAATACAATGTAGGTGCCAGGCGAACCTCACTAGGGAGCTCATTCCACAGCAGAAAAAGCTCTCCTCCTTTGGCAGGGGCTCACAGAGAAGGGCCGCTGAGGATGATCTTGAAGTCTGGGCAGGCACATATGGGAGGAGGCGATCCTTCAGATAACCTGGCCCCAAGCCATTAAGGGCTTTGAATGTTAATACCAGCACTTTGAATTGGGCCCAGAAATGGACTGGCAGCCAGTGCAGCTGTAGAAGTACTGGCATAATACTAGGAAAGTACTTGGCCAGTCCCTGTTAACAATCTTGCTGCCCTATTTTGGACCAGGTGAAGTTTCTGGACCATTTTCAAAGGCAGCCCCACATATAACGCATTGCAGTAATCCAGATGAGAAGTTATCAGAGCATGGATAACTGTAGCTAGGCTATCTCTGTCCAGAGAAGGGCATTGTTGGTATACCACCCTAAGCTGATAAAAAGTGCTCTGTGCCACTGAGTTCACCTGTGCCTCAAGTGACAGTTCTGGCAGTTGCCGTCAACATGTGGAGGGAATAAGAATGGCAACAGTGGTGGAGCTTGAATGCTTTGCTTCCTCCTCTGTTAATTAAAGCCATATACAGAATTTTTGAATAGAGCTTCTGTAGCGTAGATGCTCACTTTGAAAAGTAGTTGTAACACTGTATTTTTCTTTGGGGGGAAGATATGTGCTGAAAATAGCATAGCAAAGAGGAATGTTTTCCAGGTGGCTACTTTCTTGTGGAATAGAAAATATATTTAAGAGCATGTTGTTGTTATCATTATTATTATATTAACTTAAAAAGTAATAATCCTGCAGCTCATATCCTGAGATGCTTATCAAAATGCAGTGAGTGTTTTATGACCCATGGTGTTTACCTAGGCCATTTGCAAAACTCCAGAGTTAGAGACGACTACGTATCACAAGGCTAAAAAATATGACGCCGGAAGATGAGCCCCTCAGGTCGGAAGGTGTCCAATATGCTACTGGGGAAGAGCAGAGGGTATTTCCAAGTAGCGCCAGAAAGAGTGAAGCGGCTGGGCCAAACCCGAAAGGACACTCAGCTGTGGATGTGTCTGGTGGTGAAAAGAAAATCCGATGCTGTAAAGAACAATATTGTTTAGGAACCTGGAATGTCAGATCAATGAATCAAGGTAAGCTGGAGGTGGTCAAACATGAGATGGCAAGATTGAACATCGACATCTTGGGAATCAGCGAACTCAAATGGACAGGCATGGGCGAATTTAATTCAGGTGACCATCATATCTACTATTGTGGGCAAGAATCCCTTAGAAGAAATGGAGTAGCACTCATAGTCAACAAAAGGGTGGGAAAAGCAGTACTGGGGTACAATCTTAAAAATGATAGAATGATCTCAGTACGAATCCAAGGCAAACCATTCAACATCACCGTAATTCAAGTCTATGCCCCAACCACTGAGGCCGAAGAAGCTGAGGTTGATCGGTTCTATGAAGACCTACAACACCTTCTAGAACTAACACCAAAAAAAGACGTCCTTTTCATCATAGGGGATTGGAATGCTAAAGTAAGAAGTCAAGAAATCACCGGGATAACAGGCAGGCATGGCCTTGGTGTACAAAATGAAGCAGGACAAAAGCTAATAGAGTTTTGCCAAGAGAACATGCTGATCATAGCAAACACTCTTTTCCAACAGCACAAGAGGCGACTCTACACATGGACGTCACCAGATGGTCAATATCGAAATCAGATTGATTATGTCCTTTGCAGCCAAAGATGGAGAAGCTCCATACAGTCAGTAAAAACAAGACCTGGAGCTGACTGTGGCTCAGATCATGAGCTGCTTCTTGCAAAATTTCGGCTTAAATTGAAGAACGTAGGGAAAACCACTAAACCGTTCAGGTATGACCTAAATCATATCCCTGATGAATATACAGTGGAGGTGAGGAATAGATTTCAGGGATTAGACCTGATAGACAGAGTGCCTGAGGAACTATGGACGGAGGTCCGTAACATTGTTCAGGAGGCAGCAACGAAATCCATCCCAAAGAAAAAGAAATGCAAGAAAGCAAAGTGGCTGTCTGATGAGGCTTTACAAGTAGCTCACGAAAGAAGGGAAGCGAAAAGCAAGGGAGAAAGGGGAAGATATACCCAACTGAATGCAGAGTTCCAGAGAATAGCAAGGAGAGACAAGAAGGCCTTCTTAAGTGAACAATGCAAAGAAATCGAGGAAAACAACAGAATGGGAAAGACTAGAGATCTCTTCAAGAAAATTGGAGATCTCAAGGGAACGTTTTGTGCAAAGATGGGCATGATAAAGGACAAAGAAGGCAGGGACCTAACAGAAGCAGATGAGATTAAGAAGAGGTGGCAAGAATACACAGAAGAACTATACAGGAAAGATCTGAATGTCCCTGATAGCCATGATAGTGCGGTCACTGAACTTGAGCCGGACATCCTCGAGAGTGAAGTCAAGTGGGCCTTAGGAAGCATTAGTAACAATAAAGCTAGCGGAGATGACAGTATTCCAGCCGAGCTATTTAAAATCCTAAAAGATGATGCTGTTAAAGTGCTGCATTCAATATGCCAACAAATCTGGAACACTCAACAGTGGCCACAAGACTGGAAAAGGTCAGTTTACATTCCAATTCCAAAGAAGGGCAACGCCAAAGAGTGTTCAAACTACCGCACCATTGCGCTCATTTCACATGCCAGCAAGGTGATGCTCAAAATCCTACAAGCTAGGCTTCAGCAGTATGCGAACCGAGAACTACCGGAAGTACAAGCTGGGTTTAGAAGAGGCAGAGGAACTAGAGATCAAATCGCCAACATTCGCTGCATCATGGAGAAAGCAAGAGAATTCCAGAAAAACGTCTATTTCTGCTTCATTGACTACGCTAAAGCCTTTGATTGTGTGGATCACAACAAACTGTGGCAAATTCTTAAAGTGATGGGAGTACCAGACCACCTTACCTGTCTCCTGAGAAACCTGTACGAGGGTCAAGAAGCAACAGTAAGAACCAGACATGGAACAACCGATTGGTTCCAAATTGGGAAAGGAGTACGACAAGGCTGCATATTGTCACCCTGCTTATTTAACTTATATGCAGAGTACATCATGAGAAATGCCGGGTTGGATGAATCAGAGGTCGGAATTAAGATTGCTGGGAGAATTATCAACAACCTCCGATATGCAGACGATACCACCCTAATGGCAGAAAGCGAAGAGGATCTCAAGAGCCTCTTGTTGAGGGTGAAAGAGGAGAGTGCAAAAGCTGGTTTGAAACTCAACATTAAAAAAACTAAGATCATGGCATCTGGCCCCATCACTTCCTGGCATATAGAAGGGGAAGAAATGGAAGCAGTGACAGATTTTACTTTCTTGGGCTCCAAGATCACCGCAGACGGTGACTGTAGCCATGAAATTAAAAGACGCTTGCTCCTTGGGAGGAAAGCTATGGCCAACCTAGACAGCATAGTAAGAAGCAGAGACATCACCTTGCCGACAAAGGTCCGTCTAATCAAAGCTATGGTTTTCCCAGTAGTAATGTATGGCTGTGAGAGCTGGACTATAAGGAAGGCTGAGCGCCGAAGAATTGATGCTTTCGAACTGTGGTGCTGGAGAAGACTCTTACGAGTGCCCTGCACTGCAAGGAGGTCAAATCAGTCCATCCTAAAGGAAATCAACCCTGAGTGCTCATTGGAAGGACAGATAATGAAGCTGAAGCTCCAATATTTTGGCCACCTAATGCGAAGAGAAAACTCCCTGGAAAAGACCCTGATGCTGGGAAAGACTGAAGGCAAAAGGAGAGGGGGACGGCAGAGGATGAGATGGCTAGATAGCATCACGGATGCAATGAATATGAACTTGAGCACGCTCCGGGAGAGAGCGCAGGACAGGAAGGCCTGGCGTGCTATGGTCCATGGGGTCACGAAGAGTCGGACACGACTGAACAACAACAACAAAACAAACTTTTATTAAACTGCAAGGTAGCATTAACATATGTCAATAAAGTAATATATTTATTATGTGTCTTGGTTTTACTTCGCTATCACCTCCTATTGCTTGGAAAAAGAGAAACATCTGCTAAGTTTATTATGTCTCCCAGTTTTGTTTTTAATTAACCAGACTAACTATCTGACTTCCATTTGTTCCAATTATATTGCTATATCCCACTTATCTTGCATTCATTCTGTTCAGTGATAATTGATTTCAAGACTCAATGGCCCAGCACATTTTAGAAGTTCATTCTAAGTTCAACGGCAATAATATCAGATCTCCATTGATGGCATTCATCAACCATTAGCAGATTGGTGAAGGACAAGCTCATTCTGTGAGCCTGTCCTCTTGCTCTGACAGTTCCTCACTCTACTGTTTGCTGTGATGTTTTCTTCTGCTAAGATTTCAAGCAGATCTGAACCTGATGAATTTAAATAATAACATTGTTTTATTTCTATTGTTGTAGCTACATAGGGATTCCAGAATCTGCTTCACTGACTATCAGAACAACCGCCCTTTGTCCAAAATTTGTCTGTAGTGCGTGCGTGTGTGTGTGTGTGTGTTGGGGGGGATCACCTTGTGTACGGAAGAAATATCCCAGAAGGATGGGAACTTATGAAAGATGACAGTAAATGAATGAATAATGAAGCCCTGGTGTCCAAAATGACATTCTTACATTAGACATTTTAAAAATGAGCCACAAGCTGTTTTGAGATGAGGCTTTTATAGTGCTGTAATTCTGCCTCATTTACAGAATTTTACAGGGAGTCTAGATGTTGTCATAACTCTCCCACATTGTTCCACCACTTTTTACGTTTTTTTCCCTTACATTATGGAAGAAAAGATGGAATAGCTGCACTTGTAGCCTAGAGCCTTTCTACACAAGGCATTTATTGTGGGCTCCCCACAATATTCCTCACCCACAGTAGCTTGCGTGTGCTTTACATGACATCCTCCTCCTCCTCCTCCAGGCTCTCTCCCATGCTTTGCAAGCATGGGTTCTTGTTTTTTTTTCCAAACAATGAAAATCTGATATTTCTGTGAATGGTGGCATGAAACCCAGGTGTATTTGTGGAATTCTGCTATCCTACAATGCCACCTAGTGGTTGTGTAATGGAACATACAGAAAGGCAGAGAAACAAACCCCCCAGAAAAAAGCATGTGTAAAGGAGCCGATCTTAATCCCACAAAGAATCCAGAAGCAGAAGCCTTGGTAAAGTGGCGGGTTAAAAGCTTCATGGAGAAAAGCCACTAGGATAGAGGGAAGATTGTGAAAAGTTGACCAGCTGCTGAACTTAAACTATAAAAATAACAGCATCTAGAGGTTCTCGCTTTGCTTTTATCTCAACTGCCAATAAGAAACTTTGTTATTTAAAAAAAATGGGGGGGAACAGTAGGGCACCTCGGAAGTTGCCAAGAAAGGTGCCCAAGGGTGCCATAGTGCCCACAAATACCACACTGCCTACATTTATTGAGTGTAGCACCTTTATTTCCCTCTCCTCCTCTCCTGCTCTCTGGTTTAAAATCAACTATTTACTCTCTCAATCTGTTTCCCCTCTCCTCATGGTTTCACATAGATGTATGCCTGAAATTTGTTGGGGGTGGGAGTTGGAAGGACTGAACAGTGCTGTGCCCCAATATCTCTGGTACTAATCTCTTCCTCCACAAACAGCTCCATCGTGCCCTGTACAGGTGCCACTTTGAGAGCCTATTTAAAGGGTTTCATTTTGTTTCTGTTCATCTGTTACAGCAGGGGTGGGGAACTTCTTTCAGCCCGAGGGCCAAATTCCATTTCAGATAAGTTCTCTGGAGCCACATTTCAGTGTTGGAGCGAAAGACAAAGGGGGTGGGGCTAAAATACGGGGGAAATAACATACCAGCATACTGTAGCTTAAAGCTTCTGCTGCCAGTAACTAAGCCTTAGGAAATGTATTTCAACTAGTGCTGTGCCGAAAATTTCTCCCACTTTTTTTTTTTTTTTACCATTCTTATTAATTTGATAGAAAATTGCTTTCAAAAAGAAATTCAGTGGTGAAGAAATTTTGGAAAAATTCTCATGGGTTGGGGTTGGGTTTCTTGGGCTTACCTTACTTGTGTTTGTTTTCAATTGATTATGTAAATTTGTTATTAGTATTGTACACTACCTAGAGTGGCTGGGTAGCCGGCCCGATGGGTGGCTAAAAAAAAAAAATCAAATAAATAAATAAATACTTAGGAGGTGGCTGAGAAGTGAGCACAAGTGTCCTGTTTTTCATTGTACAATCATCTCTCTGGCAACCTGTAGCCTCCTCCACTTCCTACACTTCAATTAAAGCCCAGTTTAAGGCATCATGAGGTAATTCCTCATGGGGCTTTTTCAGATCAGGATGTGCAGCCTGGGAGGCTAGCTGTGATAAGGTACACTAAAAAATACCACAGAAATAAATTATAAAACACCCTGAAAATGAGGCAGGACAATGGAAGCCCCTTCCGGGGGGGGGGGGGGGAGAAAATGTTCAGGAAATTGGAGGACCAATTTTGGCAGAGCACTAACTCCACCTTATCCCTGGAGCTTGACACAACACTGCCCCCGCCCGGATTGTGGTGGATGCAAAATGGGAGTCAGCCTGCCAGCACAGCTGATGCTGTTGCAAAAAAAACCAAACCCTTACAACAAAAGAAAGAAGCTGTGCAACAAGCCCTCCCAATGGGGAGAACTATATGTGAGAAACTGTTGAGAATTTCTCCTCCTCCTGAAGAAATTCGGTGAAATTGTCTCCCAAATTTCTCTGTCCACAAGTTGGGTAGAGAATTTCAAGACGCCACTTGAGCACAGCTCTAATTTCAACCTTTTGGAATGGGGTGGGGGGAATGCACAACAGTTGGGAAACCAACAAATGATCACTGGTTGTGGGAAAGGGCTGGGGCCTGAGGAAGGCTGCCTGGGGAATCCCAGAGGGCTGGATTGGGACCCCAGGAAGCTGGACTTGGACTCCAGGCCTGAGGTTCCCCACCCTTGTGTCTCAGAAGTAAAATATCTTGTAAAAATTACATAAATTGCCTTTGCGACCCCTGCTAATTTGTCATGTTCAGTTTGTGAGTGTGTGTGTATATATACCACACGTGCATGCAAATTATGCTGCTCCCCTTTACTCTCCTATTAATTTGATTTTTATAAAAAGTTTGGCTTACGTTCTCCAATGCCCCTTTTATTATTTGTTCTCTTCACAAACAGAAAATGCAATAAAAGAACTTAAAGAGCTTGGAAGAGTAAAGAATGGGAACTAGATGATATTCAAAATCAGATATATCTAAGTGAAAAAATGATCATGTAAATTAATGCCACATCTACAGGATGTAGATTAACTTTGCTATTAGAAGGTCTTGTTTTGTCTTCATTGCTTTTATTTCCTTTGGAAGGTGGCCTTCAGTAAGTACTGTAATTCAAGAGATATTATGGACCTCTTCTGCATTGCAACTGGTTTACCAAGGTAAATATATTTTCTGATGCAATTCTGTTCTTTATGTGGGCTGCTGATGTAATGTTTCCAAAGGCTACATTTCTCCTTTTCATAGTTATGAAGAAAATAGAAATATCACAAAGAAATGTGGAAAATGTAGTGTAATTGTATTTTGTTTGTTTTTAAATAAACATTGTATCCCTCCTTTTGAACTCAAAAATGAGAGCTACAAAGTAACTAAGTAACAATCAGCAATAAAATAATATGAAAACTAATTAAACAAAGCAACAATCTCCCAGTAGCAGTATTTCATCAATGATCAGTGGTGGCTGGTGACTCCAGTTCCGGAGGGGCTATAATTCTATTCAAGGTTTTAGCCACCACCAGCCAAAACTCTAACAGTGCTATCTCAGGTGCTGAAAGGTGCTATCCAAGGCACTGAATCCTATCCCCAAAATGGGTTCAGCACCTTGGATAGCACTGCTAGAGTTCTGGCTGGTGGTGACTGAAACCCTGAATGGAATCACAACCTGTGCAGAGCTGGGGTCACCATCAACTAAACCTACATTCCAGGCAGGAATTCCAGACAATGCTTTGCATGCAGTAACTAGCTGTATTCCTTACAACACCTTTGTAAGGTAAGTCAGTATTATTTTCCACCATTTTGCAGATGGAGGGACTGAGGCTAAGAGAGATCGACTTACCAAGGCTACCTAGTGAGTTCATGGCAGAAGTTTAAACTGGCTTCCTGATTCATAGCTCAGTCTTTTAGCCACTATGCTACACCAGCTCTGATTTAGAGGCCCCTCCAAGGATCTCAGTAGGCAGCAGTAGTGTAGTGGCAAATTCAGAAGTGCAGGGCCCCTTCATGACCGTCACAGCCATGCCCCCTCACAGCCATGCCCCCTTCTAAGATAATAAAGGACAAAGAAGGCAGGGACCTAACAGAAGCAGATGAGATTAAGAAGAGGTGGCAAGAATACACAGAAGAACTATACAGGAAAGATTTGAATGTCCCTGATAGCCATGATAGTGCGGTCACTGAACTTGAGCCGGACATCCTAGAGAGTGAAGTCAAGTGGGCCTTAGGAAGCATTACTAACAACAAAGCTAGCGGAGATGACAGTATTCCAGCCGAGCTATTTAAAATCCTAAAAGATGATGCTGTTAAAGTGCTGCATTCAATATGCCAACAAATCTGGAACACTCAACAGTGGCCACAAGACTGGAAAAGGTCAGTTTACATTCCAATTCCAAAGAAGGGCAACGCCAAAGAGTGTTCAAACTACCGCACCATTGCGCTCATTTCACATGCCAGCAAGGTGATGCTCAAAATCCTACAAGCTAGGCTTCAGCAGTATGCGAACCGAGAACTACCGGAAGTACAAGCTGGGTTTCGAAGAGGCAGAGGAACTAGAGATCAAATCGCCAACATTCGCTGCATCATGGAGAAAGCAAGAGAATTCCAGAAAAATGTCTATTTCTGCTTCATTGACTACGCTAAAGCCTTTGATTGTGTGGATCACAACAAACTGTGGCAAATTCTTAAAGTGATGGGAGTACCAGACCACCTTACCTGTCTCCTGAGAAACCTGTACGAGGGTCAAGAAGCAACAGTAAGAACCAGACATGGAACAACCGATTGGTTCAAAATTGGGAAAGGGGTACGACAAGGCTGCATATTGTCACCCTGCTTATTTAACTTATATGCAGAGTACATCATGAGAAATGCCGGGTTGGATGAATCAGAGGTCGGAATTAAGATTGCTGGGAGAATTATCAACAACCTCCGATATGCAGACGATACCACCCTAATGGCAGAAAGCGAAGAGGATCTCAAGAGCCTCTTGTTGAGGGTGAAAGAGGAGAGTGCAAAAGCTGGTTTGAAACTCAACATTAAAAAAACTAAGATCATGGCATCTGGCCCCATCACTTCCTGGCATATAGAAGGGGAAGAAATGGAAGCAGTAACAGATTTTACTTTCTTGGGCTCCAAGATCACCACAGACGGTGACTGTAGCCATGAAATTAAAAGACGCTTGCTCCTTGGGCGGAAAGCTATGGCAAACCTAGACAGCATAGTAAGAAGCAGAGACATCACCTTGCCGACAAAGGTCCATCTAATCAAAGCTATGGTTTTCCCAGTAGTAATGTATGGCTGTGAGAGCTGGACTATAAGGAAGGCTGAGCGCCGAAGAATTGATGCTTTCGAACTGTGGTGCTGGAGAAGACTCTTACGAGTCCCCTGGACTGCAAGGAGGTCAAATCAGTCCATCCTAAAGGAAATCAACCCTGAGTGCTCATTGGAAGGACAGATAATGAAGCTGAAGCTCCAATATTTTGGCCACCTAATGCGAAGAGAAAACTCCCTGGAAAAGACCCTGATGCTGGGAAAGACTGAAGGCAAAAGGAGAAGGGGACGGCAGAGGATGAGATGGCTAGATAGCATCACGGATGCAATGAATATGAACTTGAGCACGCTCCGGGAGAGAGCGCAGGACAGGAAGGCCTGGCGTGCTATGGTCCATGGGGTCACGAAGAGTCGGACACGACTGAATGACTGAACGACAACAAACAAGATATACAGCCTTCAACTGGGATCCAAAAACATTGCAGCTGAGAATAAGGCAGTGGTATTTCAGTTGGACGTCTGAGAAAAAATGCAGGGGTGTTAAAAATCTTTTTGACTCACGCACGCACTCATTCAAACACAATCATTTTAGGTTTTCAAAATATGATACTCTATGGAAGCTTCACCCTCTCAACTCAGCCCTCATGGACAGATCCCTTCTCATTTAAACAGGCCCCTTGCACAATCCCTTAGCGCCCCAACGTTACCCATTAGCCTTCCCTAAGCTTCTTCATTATATCTCCCCCCTCCCCCTCCAACAGAAACATCCACACTCCCAGCTGGATTGAACTACACACACACACACACACACACACAGAATGAGAGGGGTGTAGTGGTAAATTTGGAAATGCGGGAGCTCGCTGTGATAGTCTCCAAGGGCAGTCCAAAAATTTCAGGCAGTTGTGTTGATCCATTTCAACAAACCAGTTCTAGGAGTTTTCATCTCCACCAGGAGCACGTCTTTGGTAAAGCAAATAGGACTTAACTGCCCATTCCAGACCAAGCCATCCCAAATACTTTGCATTCCAACATGGAACAATATACTGTTGCTTGGAAAATTCATTCTCCCTGCAGCTACAGTGAGGATCGCAGCTAAGCTCAGAGAGAACAGGGAATTCTGAGGGGGGTGGCAGATGACATCAGAGTCCCTGCTAATGAAAAAGTGCCGGGGCTCCATCCCTGTGAGCCCTGGCTCCACTACACCACTGGTAGGCAGGCACATTAATACGGAAGCAGGTGGTCCTGCTTTTACCTTGGACCCAAGCTGTTTAGAGCTTTAAAGTTTAAAGGTCATAACCAGCACTTTGTAATATATACTAAGTATATACTTACTACAGGTCTGTAGTATAATAATGACAGGATGCTTAGTTTTTGAAAGCTTGTAGATAACAAGACTGTGATGTCATCCTCTGCAATGAGAACTGAACCAGGACTAGGACCTCTTTGTCCCAGAATAGATGCGGGCAGGTTACCATCACATACATCTCTGAATCCTCTCAACAATATGTACAGACGTGGAATGTAGGGGTGCAGTCCATCTCTATTAACATCAGTGGGAGTCTGCCATTGACTTCGTTCAGATGTGAAAGGCACCAGTAATTCATAAGTATCCCCTGTATTGAAAGCTTGTGCAAAAATGAAGTGGCTTGTGAAACAATCTTGTTATTCTTTGGACATATGTTGACTGTATGGTTCCAATCCCCTTAATGCTGCAGTGGCAGAAGCCATATTTACTTCAGCAGAACTTTCACTGATGGAATACGCTGAGGGCTGGGTCACCTAGTTGTAAATGCATCATTATTCATCTTAAGATGCATTTATAAACATTGTGTAAGATGTTAATAAATGATCTACAGTTTCAGAAATGGCTAATAATGTTACAGACGGTATTAGATAAGTGGACTGGTATTCTTCTGTCATGTCTTTACAATACCCTTAAGACATGTGCTGTTCACATTTGCAACATGCAATCATCTCATGTTAACCCTTTTAAGATTATGCTCATATCAAAAGGTGTGGCCCATAAAACTCTACAGGCCCACAGTATGATCAAGACAATGTGCTTTGCTGTTGATGCTGTGTCTTGTCTCTTCCTGTTAATGTAGGTCAAACAACGTCACCAGCCTCTGTTATCGAACCTTTCCACTCTGTTGCCCTAGAGCTTTTATTTAACAATCTAAGCCGTTCACAAACTGCTGAAAGAAATCCACATTCCTCACAAAGGCCCGACATGGATTCAATCTGTTATTGCTTAATTTGTCCAGTTCAAGGCACCTGGCTTAACTTGCCTGGCAACTCTGAGCATCAACCCAGAAAACATTTTTCGCTGGCCTGAATGTGTTGTGCTGGTTGTAGCAAGAGGAAGATACTCAATATATGCTCAAAGACACCCCAGAGGTCCTGCAGCTACAAAGGGAAATAGTCATAATGCCATCAATCCCAGAAGCAAGTTCTGTTGTTTCCGATTTTTATGCTGATTTTCCGTGCCATTACATGTCAGATAATAGGAATCAGATCTTGCCTGCAATGTAATGCATATAGCTTTGGCATTTCATAAATAAATGCATAATGAAGCATTCTGGAATGCTATGGAAAAAGTGCTGGAAAATTCTCCTCCTTTCTCAGAAGATACTGGTACAAATGCATTCATGTCAGGTCTCTTTGAGCCTTGGCATTTTAATTTTTTTCCCAGATCCAGCAAGTTTCGCCTCCAGAGGCAGGTGCAGCATTCCTGCCTATTACCAGTGAGAATACCTTTTCAATAAGGCCTTTCCCACAGCAGACAACACCTTCCTCCCCTCCCCACAGTAACGCTGCCACCAGGACCTTTACCTTGGGTCCAACCACTTTGTGAGATGTGGAGACACACTGGCTTTATTCTGATCTATTTAATCTCTCTATTACTTTACCCTTTATGTAGCCACAAGCAGTAGGCATAGGATTTTACAAAACAAAGACGTGTTTATTAATTACAACATTAAGATGCCAGTAAACAAGTAACTTTAAAAGCTTCGATCTATACATACAACCTCTCACACACAGGCACGCTTAATTTCCAATTTAGTCCTATACACACAAATCCTAGTTGCCCTCTATCTCTTCACAATTTATCTCTTCACAATCTGCCTCTTCACAGACCCTCTCTCTCTCTCTTGCCAAGTTCTGTCCTGATCTAAGCTGATGTCAGGAGTGTTTCTGAGCGCAGGGAGTGGGAAAGTAGTTCAGATTCTGAAAAAGAACCGCCAGACATGGAGGAGGAATTTTCCCAGGCTAGTCCGGACATGGCTAGGCAGGCTCCTCAGATTTCAAAGGTCCAGCTGGAGGAGGAGGGTCCCTCTTCACACACACACACACACACACACACACCTGTGAGAGATAGCGAACACGGAGAGGCGGGGTTTGGGGAGTCTGAATTAATAGATACCAGATGCAGAGCTAAGAGGGAGAAGGTTGGGGCAGAACTTATACGGTTTACCCGATTGGCCTTGTGTGAACAGCCGTACCTAGAAACCTCAAGAGAGAGACTGAGACCTCCCCCCACCCCTTAAGTTAGGCTAGTGAGACCGCCTTCCTTTCAAATGGCGGGCAACTTTCGTAGCTGTCTTTTGAACCCCCTGAAGGCTTTTCCTTGTAGACTGAGAGTCACTGAGAATTTGCATCTGTATGACCCTTTGAAGTACTGGATTAAAAGCTGTAGATTGAAGCCTCTTGTCTGTGTTTGATTTGGCGTTTGAAGTTCAGTAGGGGCAAAAGGAATCTTGAAAGCTTTCCCCTATCTACATCCCTATCTGTTCTAAACCCTATCAGCCCTGCACAAACACAGGACCCTGTTTATATAGCACACACCATTTCACATACCCCCAGTCACTCAGCCAATCATCTCACATATGCAAATATACCATTTATGCTGTCACTCGTCCCACTCTCACTCTAGATCTACTTACCATAAACACATAGAGTTATAACATCAATAAGCATATATAACCACAGGTTCATAATATACATATCATCAGAGCAGGCGTACACATGAATAGGTGATCCAGACACAGCGGGAAAAGTTTGCTCTGACTAACAGCAACTCGTGCAGGAGAAAGCAGCTAAATTTCATAAGTGACGGTCTTGGGCTATTGCTCAAGGCCAGCTGGGAAGACCCTGGGCCAGACCAAGCCCTCAGATTGCTTGTATTCCGACCCTAAAACACCCATGATCTTTTTTTTAGCTCTGAAAGTGATATAGGGCCGGTTTCTCACTTGGATGGGTTTAAAGGGGGGATTAAACAAATTCATGGAGATAAGGCTATCAATGGCCACTATTCATGTTATTTATATATTGTCTTTAGGATCCGAGGCAGTACACCTATGTATGCCAGCTGCTGGGGAACACAAGCAGCAGGGTGCTATTGCACTAATGCCCTACTTGTGGGTTTCCCACAGGCAGCTGGCTGGCCACTGTAGAAAAAAATATGCTGTGTTAAATAGGCCTTCATTCTGATCCAGCATGGCTCTTCTTATGTTGTTTTGTTAAAGGAAGCAATGCAAGAGTTAGCTTGAAGTCACTCTTTGCATATTACATCCAACTGTGAAAAAAGACATGTGAGTCACCTCAGTTTCCTTTTTCACTCCTTTCAGTATCACAGAAGCAAAAACTACGAGAACAAACGCTACTATGTTTCATAAATATTGAAGGTGCATACCAGTTTCAGAATTTTATAGCAAAAATGTTCTATGTAATGAAATGGAGCATCTCACTGATATTACAGACAGGTAGGGGTCGAATGTGTCATCTCACAATAAATATTGGGTAGTATCCTATTGTGCCTGTGCTCCTGCGGGACCCACTGCTTGCACAATGGGGCTTTTGAAGTTCCCAAAATGAGCAGAAACAGTTTCCAGAACTGGGCAGGTCAGGGGAGTTTGCAGAAGGGAGATCCACAGGCCTGTCCCAATCCAGAAACAAGCATTTCCACTCATTTCCAGGGTTATTTTTAAAAGTGGAAAAGCCACATTGCAGAAGAGGTGCGTCTCACAAGCGCCATGGAATCAGGAAAAGTGGATGGCCCTGTTGGATATTGCCCATAGATTCCAAATGCTCATTTTCATCCTCATCTACAAGAGTGTTCGAATGAACCCCCCCCCCCATGCGTTCAGTGGATGTGTGAGGTGGTAGAAGGAACATGTCCTGAAGCCATGTGCTCTGCTGCCAATGCACCTGGTAGCCGCATCCTACTAACCATTCATTTGGGGGTATTGTGAAAGGCATCCTATGTGTAGATGCATGTGCACAGGCCTCTTCCACACAAAGAACCCTGATGGTTCCCATTGGTGTAGGTGAGGCCTACACCCGTACACCTGGATGTTCACAGGCTGCCTTTCAGCCTACTGTTGAATGTGCAGCCACTGGGGGACATGGCCAGTGGATGTGTCAGCAGCAGGGGGGTGGCTTGAAGTCATGATCCCTTTTCTTCCCACAATGTGTCAGGGCATTTCTTTGAACAGCCCTATCACATCCCTCTCAGTTACATGCCTCCTCAATAATTTTGACTGACACCTCTTCAGTCCTTTAGGGTATCTCTACACCAGACTAAAATCCTATATTTAAAACGGGGCTTTCTGGTTCCGTTTTAAATGCAGAATCACAATGACTCCCTTTTTTATGCACTCCCTTCCCCACTCCCTTCTCCTCCACCCCCCTTCTCCGCATATCTGAGTCTTCCACTATCTTTCATTGGTCTCACTCCTCTTCTTGCTGCTTTTACTCTTCTCATGGAGGAAACTGAAGCAGAACACAACAGTGTAATTTGATAGCTCATTATCTGCGATCTATTTAAAAACTGAACAAGGGGCATTTAGTGCAGGAGACACCTTGAATGATCGTGGCGTCATGTAAAGAGCCTGCAAACTTCTGTGAAGGTGCAATCTCAATCGCAGGGTAAAAGCTCAGTGTGAAGGAGCTCGAAGTCTCTACCTGAAATGATTTAACACCATTCAGCAGTATTCATTTGGGCACTCCCTATTTATCTGTCTATTAAATTTATAGGCCACCTTTCCTCTAAAAGAGTACCCAAGGTGGTTAACAATAAAATACAAGGAGGGGGGATTATGAAAACTAATGATGTTTTGATCTTCTCTTAAATAATTGCAGCCATTTCCTAATTTTCTCCCCCAGGTTGCAAATCTGTGATTTGATTTGCCAAACAAACATAGCAACTGCCCATCAAGTATACGAGTTGGCACAAGACAATGGGGTCATAGCCTGGTTAAATGAACATGGCTTTGAACTTTGTCTTCCAGGAATACAACCATTTCACTTTTCACGGCAGATGACTGCATGGTATCCATCGATCCTACCATGCCAGCAAACTCAGAAAGGCAGGTATATGTTCTGGAAACGGAAGCAAACCCTGAGGAATGGTGGTGTGGTGTTTTATTCACTGATTGTATTTTTTGCATGGCTGGCATAAGAGAATATTCAGTGAGAAACAGCAAAAATTACTATATTGCAGCTCCAGAGGCCCTTTAATTAATTAAAAAATAAATGCTGCAAGATATAGTTCATGTGAAAAAACTATTTTCCCATCCCACTCAGATTCCTCTGGGGGCTTACACTTCCTTATGCTCACTACTTTCTTTAGTCCTTTACTAGAAGAAGCAAACCAAAACATTTTTCTGCCCGCAGACATGTGTGGAGGTGTGTACTCATTAACGCACACCCTAAGGCTCCTCTTTTCCCCAAAGCTCCTCTTAATTTTCCCAGGCCTCTTAGGATCTGTTCTGGCCCTGTTATTTTTTCCCCACCGCAGCTGTTTATGCTGCCAGTCATAGCTTTCACCACTGTTCTTCTCAGTCTAATCCTTGGGGTCTCAAACAGGGATTGTGCTTTTGCCCTTAATTAGTGTCTTATATGTTGTCAGCACTGTTTGAACGCAGCCAAGACCCTCTGAGTGCAAATAGGGTGTGGGGGGGCAGTGTATTCAAAGAAAATGCATGTTCTTTTCCCCGGCTAAACTGTAAGCACAACAAGCTCTACAAGCAATCCTTCTTCCCATGTTTTATGACGCTGACATCATTTGAAAATGTGTCTTTTGTCTCGTGCAGGAATCCATACAAAGTAATACCCGTAGCCACTGGACAACAAACAGGTAAAAATTATTTTAGCCAGAATTCAATTTTAGCATGTTTCTCAAGTTTGTAAATCTGAAGTTAAATGGGTAACTGAATCATGTTTCATCTAAAGGGATTTAAATACAGTATAAGCTAGGTACCTTTAAATCAATAGAACGGAAGATTTTACTTAAATTTATAGGCCACCTTTCCTCTAAAAGAGTACCCAAGGTGCTTAACAATAAAATACAAGGCGGGGGTGCTGGTATCATAACTACCTTCCTTTGGGTCACAGTAATTATACTTTACTTTTGCCTCTTCAGTGTGTATAGTGCTGCCCCTCATGTTCTCAAATGTAAGGGCTGAAAATAAAACTTTCCAGAGAAAGCTGAGGTTCTGAGATTTTCAGCTGAGAAGGGGAAAGAAACCTACACTCCCCAGGGCTCATAATAAAATCACAAAAGCTGGCATGTATGGAACAAACTAAGCAAGAAAACAGATGGAAAAGGAGAAGACAAAAGAGTTAGTGTTTCATAGGGAGTTATCGTTTCCGAGGCACTTAAACTGCACCAGTGCTTTCTGTAGAACTGCAAAATGCAAGGGAGGAGGACTAATAATGCTGAATAAAAATGGAGGCCATTCCAATGGTGGAATTGCTGGTGGAGTGATTTTTAAAGATTTTTAAAGCATTACATAACAGTAATGCTATTTTCCATAGTAATGCCTCACCATTTTATACTGTATTTCTCTTTAGTGCTAGTCTTTATTTATTTATTTATTTATTTATTTAATTATTTATCAATCATTCATTGTTTGCTTCCCAGTTTCTGTATGGGAGACTACATCTCACCAGGGTTAAGAGTGGGGAGAACAATCACAACAGCATGACCGCATCACGTACAAATAACAAACTCATCTCTGTGTTTAGATCCTCGTGGGTCCTTATGTAGATCAAATGGCACTATATACAATAGGGAGGTATCAGCAAGGTTGGGATTGCAAAAGTACCAAAAAAAAAAACTTTAGGAGGAAAAGACCCTAATGGTGGGGAAATACTGAAACAACCCAATATTCAGTAACCATGGAATGCTGGGGGTAAACAGAACACTGGAGTGGTGGTGTAATGGAGTATCTTGGAAAAGGGCATGTTTAGCTGGATGGAACCTTGAACATGGATGGATGGAGCATTTCACACTGCAACATTTTGTTGCAGGTTCCACTTGTTCTCATATTTTATGTGCAGACAGGACTTCAAGCTATTATTGCTGAAAGAGTCTCCATGTAGTGAGGGTGGGGTGCAGTCACACACACTCTTCCTGTGTTTTAGACGGTGTGTGGTTATTTCTCAGGAGTTGCTACATTTCTTGTAATTTTGAAGTACTAGCAAAATGCCCACCATTATGACAAGTGGTGGTGGGGTGCTAAGAAAAGTTCAACGCGCTGCAAAATCCATGCTGGTGAGGGCCTGGCCGTCTACTCTTTGGGATGGTGGGCAGGTTTTGCACTTAACCCAACTGTGCCTGCATTTTGTGTCCATAGAAATCCATGCCAGTCCACTGAGAGAAGGTAAAGAGGGGTACAGATGAGGGGTCTAAATCTGCTTATTGCCTTGAGTGACCCCCGGTGACCCTAGCCATTGGAAACCAAGCTCAATCCTGTCTGTTCCTATCTCCTTTCTTTGGTTCTATTTCTTGGCCACGCTAGAGTATGATGGAATGCTGAAAGAGCTCAATGGAATATGGGAAGGTGGTTTTCATGTACTGAACAGGGATGGGAGGAAATTCATTCAGTTCACTTTTTGACACGAATTTACCTCATTTCTAATGTTCAAACATTTATATGAACCACAACTCAGTTATCCTCTGAAATTTGAACTTTTTGCAGTGGAGTTCTCCAGTCAAAACGTGCATATGAAATTGTGTACATTAAGGAACAATGGTAAAAGTGCATCATATTAGGAAGCTTGCTTGCAAAAAAAAATGTGTGTGTTATGAAACAATGTGTATATTAGGCAAAAATGCATACAAAATGCATGTCTTTGGGGAAATGTGCACAAAAATGCCTATGAAATTTGAACTTAAAAACCGTGTATGTAAGACTGGAGAAATTCTCAAAGTTTAAGACAACCTGAACTTAAGACTGGAACAATGAGAAACTGAAAGAAACCCAAACTGACAGATTCATCCATCCCTAGTTTGGAAAAAAAAACAAAAAACATAACCACAAGGTAGTCACTTGACTGTAGAATAGGAGGCTTTGACCCTTGAAACTTCTATGCTTCCTGCAACATGAAACCTAAATGGAGGCTTTGCATGAAAAAGGATTGGCAGGAGTATCGCACCAAGAGTAAAATGTTGGTTCAGGCAAAATTTGACTTATTGTGTGCAGTGTTGGTTCCAGGTTTGCAGGGGACCTTGGCCAAGATGCCATCAGTGGGCCCCTGTCTCTGGTGGGGTCACGTCCTCCTTGCCACTCCCACTGCTGTTCATTTGCTTGCCCTCTCCCTCTAGGACCAATCTGCATGAGCAGATGGAGGGGTGGTCCAGGACAAATGATGGGGCTGCCCTGTCTCTTCACCCTTCTCACTGCTTGCATGCTCGGAGAACACAGGTGATGAGCAGGCAGCAATAGCCAAAAGAAGGAGAAGGAGCAGCAAGGGGTTTGGGGGATTGGCAGTGGGCCGCCTGCAGGGGTGTGGGCCTCACCCGGTGCCCAAGAAAGCCAACCCTTGGTGCTGGCTCCAATTGTGTGAAAAGATCCTTAGAAGCAGCACTTAATAAATAAACCTGAACTGAAACAAGAAGTCATTCAACCTTTTAATGATGGGATTTGGAGTAACAGATGAGAGAGAGAGAGAGCACGAAGCATTGCTTACTGCTTTTCTGTGAAGCACTGGCTTCCTGTTGCCAATTCATTTCACAGTCTCTGCATCTTACCTGGAAGCATCCTTAACTCCACCCATCAGTTGTCAAGCCTAAACCCCTTCTGGCTAGCAAGTAAAGTTATCAAATAATTGACAGAAAACAACAAAGACAATTGATCTCCAGGGACATGACTAGGAATGTTGGATCAGCACAGATTTATACAGCTGTCCCTGGTAGGAGTCTTGGGGGAGACACTGGGAACATGGCTCCTGAAAGACAAGCCAGTTTATTCTGTTGATGATAAATAGGGCTTCAAAGGAAACCTCCAGGACTTAAATAATTAAAGGTGCACCCTCTCTCTCTCATGCCAATTTTGTAACCTGACACCAAGACTAAATTGTTTAATTATGTCAAGATAAGATTCATTTAGATTAAATAGAGGTGCTTTGTTGGCAATTTCTCTCACTGCAGAAGAGATTTTCCTTATACCTCCCCTTTGGATTGGCCCAGGAGACTTGAGCTTCATCACAACTATGCCAGGAAAAATAACAACTCAAAAACACCTTCATTGACCTCTCTCCTGATTTCTCTTTTGAGTCAGGTTTTGAATTTCAACCCAGTTAAGTGAATCAGCCACAGGCAGTAGTAAAACATAAAAAAACAGAAGGTAAGGGCCGGAGATTAGTGGCATGGGATGGGATCCTATTGCGCCTTGTGCTTGCTTGCAACATTTAGCCCACTGGCCTTTTGCATTTGGATGAGCATGATTTTGTGTATAGGAAAGATCCTCTTTTGGTGAGGTCGCCAAATAAGTTCATAATCACCTGATTCAGGAACTGAATTTATCCAGCTGGTAATGCTCAGCCATACTGAGCACTGTTTTCCCATAGGATGGCCATGTGTCCTCTTTTGCCGAGGACAGTCCTCTATTTGAAGGCGTGCATTATTCGAAGGGCTGTTCTCTCCAATTTTGATTTAAAGATAAGGAACTGCTGCCCATCAGCAGTTAGCAGCTGAACAGCAGATTTAAGAGGCACACACACAGGTCACCTGGTGTCAGGGTGGAAACTGAGCCGATAGAACCCCAGAGCAGTTTGGATTCTGAGGAGGATCAGCAATCCGTGAGAGAGGAGCCCGCTCATCCCTCACAGGCACAGCAGCTGGCAGAGATTCCTCCTGCCGGCATTCCTGAGATAGACAGTGACCCTAGCAGGGAGAGAGTGCGGGAGGGGGGCTTGCTAGATGCTCGACGCAGACGCATGGAGCGATGAGCGATGGAGGTCGCAGAAAGGAGGCGTAGCGCCCGTTTGGCGCGCAAGCAACAGCCGCCTCCCGTGGACCCAAGGGAAAGAGGGAGGATCTCTCCCTAGCCCATAAGTTTAGGGTCTTCAAGTGATTCTCCTTCAAACGGGGATCAACTGCCTACTCAGAGCATAGGCTACTCTGCTGTTCCTTGCTCAGTCGCTGGTGATTAGTATCTGAAAGAGTCATTAAGTTGTAAAAGGATTAAAGCCTTGAAAAGAATCCTTTCGTCTGTGTCTTGAGTTGGCCATTGGAGTCTACTGAAAGAGGCCGCTATGGCACTCCTGGCACCTGGCCAGTCTTCCACACTATGTTGAGATCTATGTTGAGATGTACTTTCTATTTAAATTATAATTATTACTTCTACATTTGCATCTACACATATAAATTAGCGCATGTACATTTTATGCAAACCACTGTCCTTTTTTGCTTCCTCATTTGTTGATGCATTTCCTCTTTTTTGGCAATTCCTAAGTGGCTGACCTTATTTCCCCAAGAAGTTATTATTTCGCTCAAAATGCAGAACAAAATTCAACACCTGCACAGGCTGATCAGCCAGTCAAGCTGAGCAGATGTGTTTCCAGATGGAGAGGTACTAGTGCTAACAGCCAAAAAGTATTGTGTAGCTATTCCATCTTTTCTTCCTTAATGGATTTATTTCTGGTAAGGAAAAAGACAAAAGCAGCAGTGGGGGGAAACACTACAAATGGAAGACGGTATCATCCGGACCCCCAGTGAAATTTTTTTAATGAAGCAGTGTGATTGTACAATGAAAACCTCATCTGGGAACACCCCAGGCTGCTTTGTAAGTACATGAGCAAATGTTCTTTAATTTTAGCTCCTTAATCTTGATGAACCTCACATTGATCATTGTGAATCTACGTGAACCACAAAGTCAGCAGCTTTGCAGGTACATGCATAGACATTCATTAATGTCAACCTGTTAATCTTGATGAACCTCTGATTGATTGAGTGAACTGTGTGGCCAGACCACCCAACCATACATAATCCTTTTGTTTGGTGATTAATGTTTCTATTTGAGTTATTTTCCCAGTTGTTTCCTTGCAAATATTTTATGTGGTTGCTTCTCTCTCCCTGTTCCAGGTCTAAAATGCTGTCTTCCCAGGTATTTTGCGGGAGGGCGTAGATGGTTGAATTCCCAAAAGGCTCTCTGCTATGGCTGGTGCTGGGAGCTACAGTTCCTAGGGTTAATATGATAACGTGCATGCATACAGCACTATCCGTGCATATGTGCCAACATTACAAGTTGGGGGAGAACACTTGGGAAACAGATGGGCTTTCCCCTACGATGTATTTATTTATTTATTTATTACATTTTTATACTCCCAATAACTGAAACTCTATTTCCTAAGAAAGATTATGGGCTGGATCCAAATGTAGTCATACTTAGAGTAGGCATATTAGTCATGACTACCTTAAGTCTCATTGATTGTAATGGATCTGTTCTAGGTATGACTAAATCTGGATCCAACCTCATAAATGCTGAGCTGATTCCAAATCTGAGCTGATTCCAAATCAAGGCATGGTTGTTATTATGTGCCAACCAGGTCTCTGCCCATTTCCTTGGCCTTTTGTTAAAAAGCTAATCTCCTTAACAAAGGAAAGGTACCTGACACTCTGCCACTGCCATTAAGATAACCTCCAGCAGTCCTATTGGTTTGACCAGGCTGGAAGACCCCTGTCTTACATTCCAGAACCACAGAGCTGGAAGGGATTCCAAAGAGACATCTAACCCCATAATGCTATATTCCCCTTCCAGGTTGAGATGTTTGCAATTGTTTCATAGTGGGACTCACATGGAGCTGGGTGTGTGGGTCATCTAGCTGCCCCAATCACATTTTTGTAGGGTATACATTCTAAAAATAGATTAAATTAAATGTGCTACTCTTAAGCCAAACAAAAAGTATCATTCAGGTGGCCAGTTCCAAATAAGATGACGGACGGATGGATGGATGGACAGATAGACAGACAGACAGACAGACCCTCCTGCACTGGCTGTGGAACTTGCTGCAGCATGTATTTATTAAGAGTGAAGTTTCCTTTTGTTTGCAGGATTAGCATACATCTGTCTGCTGGCTGAGACTGAAGGCTGACATAATTTGGCCTTTTGAGGAGGAGGCCAAATAATCCGTTTTGTTCCCACACTGCAGGTGTTGCATCCACAGCATGAGCCTCTGTTGAATATCAGGCTCTCGTTCTGGGAAGAGCTCCCATTGACGTCAGGCTAGAGACCTTGCTGAGAGCACAACACACCCCATAAGGAGTGTCTATGTAAAAGACAGCCACAGGGAAAAGCTGGGTTTTACCCCGCAGCTGTGACCTCTTATGTAAACCTTATGCATTTCACTCAGGAATATTGAAGGGGGTGGAGATTTTTTTTCTCCCCTCAAAAAGTATGTCTAGAAACTTCAGAGGAAGAAATTGTGGCCCCCAAAAGGTTGTGAAATAAAAAATGTATTGTTGACTGATGGATTGATTATATTTTTAATCCACCCATTTTAGATGGACCATCTAAAGTTAAGTGCTGAAAACTGGGGGTTCAAAGGAGTTGTTTTGTGTGTTGAACTTGAAGCCCAAACCCCACCTCTGCCTTCTATTCAGTCTTTGGGGCAGGTCACTTGTCCTTTGTGACTAGCCACACCTCCCATGGCAGCCATTTTATGGTGATGCCCAGGACAACTCCTCAAATTGCCAAATGTGCCCATGGGCCTCGAAAGGTTCCTACTCCGGATCTAAATGAACAGAAGTGGGGGTACATTTTTTTTTTACTGAAAGTCAATATTATTTTTCAGTGCTCTTCTTTTGAGGACAGCTAATGTGATGGTCTTATAGATCACAGTATTTTCCTGAGGCTCCCTTCTGTAACAAGATACTTCAGTACTGCATGTCATATGTGCACAAGATATATCCTAATAGCATCACTACTTGTCCTCCAGAGTAGTGCTTTCCACACTATCTTTGTTGGTCATAAATCTTGACTGAACTCTAGGGTTATAAAAACATCTATCTTCTGTCTTACTGGGCTACAGATGGCAATGATACCGACTGCTAGGATTGTATGCTGGAAAATTACTGCTTACTGTCAGTGGATTGTTCCACTATGAACTATCACAGTCATTTGCAAAGGACAATAATTTTTCCATAAATATTTCTACCACTATGTAGAACAAGGATGCCTCAGTTCTATCAAGAGCGGGTTGCTGCAATGCACTCTATGCAGGGCTGCCTTTGAGAGGTGTTTTGAAACTTCCGCTGGTTTAGAATGTGGCAAGAAGTTTCCCAGGAGCACGTGACTCCTCTTTTGCAAAACAGTCATTGGCTTATAGTCTGTTTTCAGGCCCAGTTCAAAATACTGGTTATTACCTTTAAAGCCATGGCTACTTAAGGACCATCTCCTCTCATGTAAGCCGGCCCCTTCATTAACATCAACAGTCACACACAAACATACACTGAGACTGAGGTGTGGAGAGGGAGATTGAGAGAGAGAAAGAGATGATTATTGTTCAAAACTTTTATGTATGCATGAGAGTGCTATTGCATTTAAGTCCTGCTTGTAGGGTTCCCACAGGCATCTGGCTGGCCATTGTGTGAATAGAATGCTGGACTAGATGGACCTTTGTTCTGATCCAACAGGACTGTTCTTATGTTCTAAGTGTATGGATAACTGTGGCCGGGCTATCTCTGTCCAGGAGAGGTTGGAATTGCCACACCAGATGCAGCTGATGAAAAGCATTTGGGTATCCAGTGACAACACCAGATCTAGGAGTACCAAAAACTGCAAAACTGAGCCTTTAGGAGGAGTGCAGGCCCATCCAGAACACGTTGAACCACCAGAACCAGATCAAATCACCTTCCTGGTCAGACAGCCACTTATCTTGGTGCAATAAAGCTTCATTTTATTGACCCTCATCTATTCCATTACTGCTTCCAGACACCAATTCAGCACTACCTTGTCTGACTGATGAAAAGCAGAAGTAGAATTGGGTGTCATTCATATATTGATGGCACCAGATGCCAAATCTCTGGATGATACCACTGAGTGGTTTCATGTAGATGCTAAAAAGCATTAGGAGACAAGAAAAAACCCTGTGAGACCCCATAGTATAAATGCCATGGAGCTGAGCAGTAGTCTCAAAGCACCACCATCTGGAACCAGTAGAGGCAAGACCACTGAAACACAGTACTCTCAGTCTCCAATCAAGACAGCCTTTCTAAACCAGAAGCATATGGTATCAAAAGCCAGGGAGCAGTCCAGGACAAAGAGCAGGGTCACACTCCTCCTGTCATTCTTTCAGAATACGGGTGACGAAGGCAGTTTCCAAGCTGGAACCAGTCCTGAAATGGATCCAAACAATTAAGTTCATCCAAGAGTGTCACTGTGGGCTCCTGTGCCTTTAACAGCTGTGTGAAAAGCAACAGAAATTCAGCTGGCAAAGCTTTCCCCAGCATGCAGATACAGTGATGGAGAAAGTTTAATATGTTGAATTCCTACTTCTTTGCACCCAGTTATTAAAGGCCGCACAGGAAAAGGAAAAGTTAGCAACCTTTATACCTCTTAAGAAAGGTTGTGAGAGTGAGGCCAATAAAGACTGTGGAGCATTTTGCAAATTAAAAGGGATATTTTAAATAAGTAGCTGAGATCGTAGAAAAGATGTTCCCATTTCACGGATAGTTATATGTGATCCAGGAATTAGGTAAGCAGTTAATGCAACTATAGGGGAAAGGGACCTTTGTCTCTTTAAGACAAGAGGAACTGCGAGTCATATATCTTTACTGTGCTGTGGGGTTATAAAAACATACGTCTTAGTTCTTTTATTACGTCTATAAACATCAGGCTTCAGTTGACTGTTCCCTGGATTAGAATGTCCTAGTACTTTAAGCGAGTTTTGACAGTGAGAGGGAGGGAAAGTAGAACATCTAGGGGTGGGTTTTTCCTTTTTTTTTTTTTTAACTGGATTGTTTTTATAGGGCCTTGTCACTCTCTTGTATGCTTCAGCCACTGCCAAAGTTCTGAAAAGCAGTGAATCTGGGATGCATGGGGTTCAGAGTTTATTCTTGCTTTGGCCTTGTATAAAGCTCCGTGGCTTGCATACGGTAAGCAGAAACAAATCTTTCATGCTATTTTTAATTAAAAGCATTACTTGTTTGGGTTTAGCTATTTGATTTCCAGCAGGGGTTGGGAACTGCTTTTTTCCTTCCTTTACGATAAGCAAAATGCTGCTTGCTCGACTGGAACTAATCTATTTACTGTTTTGTTTGCTGTATTTTGGAGTCACTTAACAAAAATGAAACAACGTAGGTAAGCAAGTACCGTGCGTGGATGAATCTACTCTGATTCTTTTCTGATGCTTTTGTGGTTTGGGTGATTATTCTACTTTTAGGTTCATAAAAAATGAAAGTCAAATCTTTGCAAAAAGTGAAACTATAGAAAAAACTTATATGCCTTATTGTGTTCATCAGGAAAACTAATTTGGATGAGATGCATATTTTAAAGAGGGTAACATCCATCTGGAATAGATTATTCCTCAGGCATATGAGCATTCAATGCTGTACTAAACTTTAATTTCTTATAGAAAGAGAAAAGTGGGGTGTTAAAAATGACAAGAAAGTATGCTTTTACTAATCCATAATTCAGTTAAAATGAAGCAGATATATATCCTTTAGTTTCAATTACTCCTGGTTTGCTGAAAATGAGTTCCTTAAAACACACATACAGTATTAATTTTCCCGTTATATTTGAACAGTACAATTTGACCCTTAATATTTAAAAGCAATTTAAAATAAATAATTTTGTCTCACATGTCACATTTTCCAGAGTGCACAGTTGTAATAATCTGTACTGCAGTTTGTGGTTGATATTCAGAAGCAAAATACCACTGGTTACCAGGTTCTGTGGCAAACAGCAGGTTATGATTGTCTCCACCTTGCTCTGCTTGTGAGCTTCCCAGGGCATTTGGTTGGCCAGTGCTGGAGACAGATGACGTTCACCTTTGGCCTGATTCAGCATAGGCATTTCTTATTTGATTAAATCAGTCTCCTGTGCTTGCTTTGTTAAACTTTAATTGTATAGAGACAGACAAACAGTTCTGAAGCACTTGTTGGTACATCTCTTCCAAGTACAAACCTCAAATACAAAATCAATTTGCAGTGCCTCCAATGCACTCAAAAATCATGTAAGCTATTAACATTGCACAAGTGAGACTTTGCATGCCCCCTTCTCCCACCCCAGGAATGGGGCCTTGGACTACATGAGCCTACTTAGAATAATAGAATCATAGAATAGTAGGCTTGTAAGGGACCTATAAGGCCATCGACTCCAACCCCCTGCTCAATGCAGGAATCTAAGTCAAAGCATCCTTGACAGATGGCTGTCCAGCTTCATTTTGAATGCCTCCAGTGTGGGAGAGCCCACTACTTCCCTAGGTAATTGGTTCCGTTGTTGTATTGCTCTAACAGTCAGGAATTTTGTCCTGATGTTCAGCCGGAATCTGGCTTCCTGTACCTTGAGCCCATTATTCCGTGTCCTGCACTCTGGGATGATCAAGAAGAGATCCTGGCCTTCCTCTCTGTGACAGCCTTTCAAGTCCTTGAAGAGTGCTATCATATCTCCCCTCAGTCTTCTCTTCTCAAGGCTAAACATGCCCAGTTCTTTCAGTCTCTCTTCATAGGGCTTTGTTTCCAGTCCCCTGATCATCTTCGTTGCCCTCCTCAGAACCTTCTCCAGTTTGTGTGCATCCTTCTTAAAGTGCAGTGCCCAGAACTGGACACAGTACTCCTGATGAGGCCTGAACAGTACTGAGTAGAGGGGAACTAGTACTTCACGGGATGTGGAAGCTATACTTCTATTAATGCAGCCCAAAATAGCATTTGCCTTTTTTGCAGCTCCAACACATTGTTGGCTCATATTCAGCTTGTTATCTACAACTATTCCAAGATCCTTCTCGCTTGTAGAACTGTTGAGTCAAGTATCCCCCATCTTATAACTGTGCATTTGGTTTCTTTTTCCTAGGTGCAGAACTTGGCATGTATCCCTCTTAAATGTCATTCTGTTGTTTCCTGCCCTGCGCTCCATCCTATCGAGATCACTTTGAATTTTGTTTCTGTCTTCCAGGGTATTAGCTATCCTGCCCAATTTTGTGTCATCTGCAGATTTGATAAGCATTCCTTGCCCCTCCTCATCATTAATAAAAATGTTGACGAGCAGTGGGCCCAGGACTGAGCCTTACAGTACCCCGCTCGTTGCCTCTCCCCAGTTTGAGAAGATCCCATTGTTAAGCACTCTTTAAGTCCAGTTCTGTAGCCAACTGTGGATCCACCGGATCGTTGTTTCATCTAGCCCACTTTGAGCTAGTTTGCTCATCAGGATATCATGGGGCACTTTGTCGAAAGCTTTGCTGGAGTCGAGGTATATTAATGTCCATAGCATTCCCACAGTCCACAAGGGAGGTTACTTGATCAAAAAATGAGATCAGATTCGTCTGGCAGGATTTGTTTTTGACAAATCCATGTTGCTTCGAGTAATCACTGCATTGTTTTCAAGGTGCTTACAGATCTATTGCTGAATAATGTGCTCCAGAATTTTCCCAGGGATTGATGTCAGACTGACTGGTCTTTAGTTCCCAGATTCCTCCTTTTTGCCCTTTTTGAAGATAGGAACAGGCTTAGCCCTCCTCCAGTCATCTGGCACTTCACCCGTCCTCCATGATTTCTCAAAGAGAATAGACAGCGGTTCTGAGAGCTCTTCTGCCAGTTCCTTTATTACTCTGGGATGCAGTTCATCTGCCACTGGAGATTTGAACTCACTCAAAGTAATTAGGTGTTCCTTGACCATATGCCTATCGATCTCAAGCGGCAATCCTGCCTCTTCAGCCTGTACTTTGCCTTTGCCAGGGGGGTCATAGACCCTCTTTCGGGAGAAGACTGAGCTGAAGTAGAAATTGAGCACTTCTGCCTTTTCTTTGTCATCTGTTATCATTTTGCCATCCTTACTTAATAGCTGAACCACCATTTATTTCCTCTGTCTTTTACTATGCACGTAGCTGAAGAAAGCCTTTTTGTTAGTCCTAGCTAATGGTGTTTAGCCATATAGGGCCGGATTCTCATCCACGGGATGGCTTTTGGACTGATTCCAAGACATGCATGCATGGGAAGGCATGCATCATGCATACAATTTTTTTCTGGGGATTCTCTCATGGGTGGCTCTAACAGAAATCCTAAATCCAGCCGAAAGTACTAGTTTTGAACAGATCGCCTGGGTAAAACATTCTGACAAAACATGGGTACATGTTACATCTAGAGCAAAATCCCAAAAGCCATCCAATGAAAAGAAAATGCTGCATTGGACTAGGTAGTTCTTGTAGATTGTAAACATGCTAGATCAGAAATAGGGATGGATGAATCTGTCAGTTTTGGTTTCTCTCAATCTCTCATTTTTCATTTAATTTTTCTTAAATTTGGTTTGTCCTGAACTTTGATAACTTTTTCACTTTAAATTAGGTTCATCCTGAACTTTGAGAATTATTTTTTCTTAAATTTGCATAAAAATCCATACACATTGTTATGCACAATTCTCTTAACACATGCATTTTTACATGTAAATGTGCCCAGTATACACATTTTTGCAAGCAATTTTCCTAATGCAATGTATTTTAATGTTATTTTCACTAATAAACACATTTTTTGTGTGCACTTCCCCCTAATGTACACCTTGCTTGATTGGAGAATTCTACTGCAAAATTCAGAAAAGTGCAAATTTCGAAGGATAACTGAGGCTTGTATATTGTTTGAAAGTACGAAATTAGATACATTCACATTAAAATGTGAACCAAAGAAATTTCTCCCCCAATCCTAATCAGAAAGGACTGTCTGTGGAAAACTTTATGGTTCCCAGTGGACATTGCAGCACCATGTGCTAATAAACAGGTCAAACATGTAATTTTCTAAGCGATGAATCCCACCAGAGCGGCCAAACCCCTCGGAAACGTTCGAGATCTCTGCTGTAAACTATAAAATATGTATCTCCTTGTGTGTTAAATGTAGCTACAGTGAATATAGACTCTTCCTTTTAATGATGATTACTAGTTATATAGCATAATCAGTGTATATACTATGTGATGGAGTAAGGGAAACAGAAAATCTCATGGGCCTCCGCCCTGGGGAGCTTACATTTAAAATGTTGGTCATGGGGAAGTCATGCAAGACAAGGGAGGAAAGCGGGGGGAGCTATAATAAGAGGTTTTAATAATATTTACTATTTATAAAAGACTTTGATAGCTAGGTGCTATACAGCAAATGATTTAAAAAGAACAAATCCTACCTGCAGGCTTGCAATCAAATGTTAATAAATGCAATGTGGCAGTATAAATATTTTCTTGCTTTGCGAATGTGGTGATTAAAATGGAGTGAGAATAAGCTTTTTGAAGCCTGAATGAAAGTACTTCAGATCAAATCAAATCAAAGAAGTACACGTTTTTAATCTTTTCTTTTTAGCACTGGAATAGATTTAATTGATAATGTACAGGCAACAGTCACTGGGAGAGGGAGGATGCCTAGTTGATTTCTACTTCTGTTTTCCACCAGTTAACCCATCTGGTTCACCCAGGATGGAGACAGTTTGGAGTTAACAGCTGGATTTCATATTTTTAAAAAATGGAGGATCTACAGTTGTCTGCCACTTTCTTCTTTCCAGTGGTTCTAGGATCACTAAAATTTGAAACCTCGCAGAGCCCAATTCGAATGTCTGTAGACCATCCTCCTCCACATCATCTCAAGACTCTGATATGTAGACATCCTGACTACAACATCCATTCAGCCTTCCCCCTTCCTATTACTCCCCCACCCCTGCTGCCACCGCAACATATTGCATGGTTAAGAGATCTGGAGATCTCAAAAGCTTGCACATGTTTTGTGATCTTTCAGTTGTCTGATAAAGGTATTACACTGTATGGATGCTGGAATTTTTCTTACAGCCAACACATCTGCCTTTGATTTTGGGGGAGAAAACATCTCCACTCTGGTTTCCAACATTGCTAACCACCACACCACTGAGAGAATCTGAGCAGCAGCAAATCTGTGTGTCCTAATCTCCTCAAATGAGTTGAGAGAGTTTCTCAAGCTGGACGCAGTGATCAGTGGATAAAGAGCATAAGAACATTTGGGTTTGACCAGGTAACGATGAACATTTAGAGCTGCCGTTGTAGTAGCTTACTTGAGCGCTGTCGGCGTAGCAATTCTGGGTGTGGAAAGCAACCTGTATTTCCTCCGTTCTTTAAACAAAAAAAAACACTGCGGGGAAAGCTGAGGATCAGCAGGGTAGCAATGCAGCAGGGTGAAGCAACCTGGTTCAGGCAGGATCAAGAGGGGAAGATACATGAAGGCAGGAACTGGTGGCTGGGTAAATGGTGTAGCAAGGCTTTTTAAGTGTTGGCGCTAGTGGCAGATGGGGGGGCACCATCTGGGTGCCTCTTCAGGTGGCAGAATGTCTTGAGCTGTTCTGAGGTTCAGAGGTTCATCAAGGAGCACCCCAAAAGCTACAGAAGCCAAATGATGGCAAACAAGGCCACGCACAGTTGCCTTTGCTCCCTCCAGAGGACTGACTTTGCCTGTCGTCATTGCATTCATCGTCAGTAAAGAAAGACACAAATCCTGCCATCTTTTCATGTGACCTGTTTTCAAAAAAGCTTCTGCATCTTTGTATACTGTGATAGGCACAGGTTGCGGTTAGAGATGTGAAAGCCTGGAACAAAACCGGAATTTTTTTTTAAAAAAAATCCCCCCCTTTTTTTCCAAGGACCCTTTTTGTCCCCCCCCCCCAATTGGAAAAATTGAACAGCTTTGGATTATGAAATATTTTCCTTTAGAATTTAAGACAAAGTATTTATATTTTGTTACCCAGCCTTTACTCCCCCAAAATGGTTTATAAACACTATGTAATAAGAACACGTTTATAGAAAGACTTGAGATGTAAAATGGCTGGAAATAATGAAGCTATGGGGGGGGGGATAGTTTTTAATCCTCTCCATAAGATTCCTGGTATAGCAATTTCTTTCATTCCTTATTACAATTATTCATCTGAAGTATATTTTACCGATAGACGTTTATGCTCACTTTCCCAACATGGGAATAGAGTCACCATTGTGCATTCTTGACAGTTTGGGTTTTGTTCTATAGAGTCCTGTGTTTCTGATGCTGTAGCAGTCATTTAATGTAGTTCTGATCTGTTCAGACAACAATTACAAATGCACTAACTGAATTTACTTTAATTTTTAAAATATTATGATAATTTAATGAGCAGACTAAATTGTACATAAAATAACTTCAGGAACAGAAAGACTGGTTTATGTTCCTAAAGCAGCCCTCCCCGATCTGGTGCCCTCCTGATGTTTTGGACTACACTGCCCAGCATTCCTGATCACTGGTCATGCTGCCTGAGGCTGATGGGAGCTGAAGTCCAAAATATCGGAAGGACGCCAGGTTGGGGAAAGATGTCTTGAAGCAACAGAGTGACTTTAGATCAGTAAAGAGTGCTAAAAAAAAAATGGTATTGCTTATTTTTCCATCCCCCCCCCCCCCAAATTCTGTTTTTCCCTGAAAACCCCCAGGGAAAAAAATGCTTTTTTTCCCATGACCTCAAAACTTCCAGAAATTGTACATCTCCAGGTGCAATATTGGGTAAAGTGACCCCTGCTCCAATATGACTCCATTTTCCAAATGCAGTTGCCCCAAATTGTGTGCGACTAAACTCAGGACTGCTAAGTGCTGATGAGAAAGCAACAGTGTCATTTCCATATGAATCCTCCACTGTTAAAAGCAAATTTTGAGCGTGAACTCACACAACAGCTTGGAAGTACAGAAATCCCATCAGTTGCTCTCTTCACAATCCTCAACCATTTGTCTGCACAGGCTGCCTCTCTCCCCAGGCGCTGTTGCGTCACACCAGCCGTGTCAAACCTCTTTCAGCCTAAGAACCCGATTCCATTTCAGAGAAGCTCTGGGGGGCCACATTCTAGTGGTGGCCATGGCTGAAGGCAAAAGGGGGTAGGGCAAAAGGGATCCCCCCAAATACCAATAATACCAGCACATTTTAGCTTAAAGCTTTTACTGCCAGTAACTGAGCCTCAGGAGAGAAGTTTCAACCTATTAGAATGTGGGTGGGGGATATGCAAAAGGCAGGAGAGTACTGGGGGGGGAGTGAAGTCAGGGGAAGCTACGGGACCATCATGCTTCTCATTGATAGCCTTTGCTGCTTTTACTTTGTCATTTTTAGGATATAGTTTTACTGGTTTGAATTCCCTTCACATTTTTATTGTTAAGTGTAAGCTGCCCCTGCAATTCATTTTGAAGGGCAGGGTAAAGAAAATACCTACAATAAATAATGCTTTGAATACAAACTATTCAGTGCTATGCTCATTTACTCACAAGTCAATCCCACTGTATTCGATGGTGTGTACTCCCTAGTAAGTGCATTTAGGATTGCAGTCCTAAGCACTATTACTAGGGAGTAAAGTCCAGTGAGATCCGTGAGGCTTGCTACTGAAATCTGTTTAGGATTGCACTGATAGATAAATTATAACAACGACTGACATCATTGTAGAGGTTATGGCAATGCATAATCTTACCAGAAAGAGAGCCCACAATGTATTTAAAATCATCTTTCAAAATGAAAATTAAGAGTGGCGTGGGAGGTGGTATTGAGTAGAACTTGGCAACTCTTTAGATGTTGTCCTGTTGGACACTTGTTTATATGAGAGTGATTCAGAAAAGAATGAGATAGACGGAATAATTAAACCTACAGCCTTCACCACCCCCACCACACACAAACTAGTCATAATTGTAAAAATGTAAAAAAAATACAATTTATCTTGAGAAAAAGAGACGTAGAAGAAATATAAACCATCATTGCCAACTCATCAAATGTGTGATAATCAAGCAGCACCATTTTAAATAAAGATCTCAATAGTTATTAGGGATCAGAGTTGAACATGTGTCAGCAGTGTGTTGATTTATCAAGACTGGTTGATGTTATACAAGGAACCTTATTTTAGATAAACTCTGTCATGCAGGGTTGTTGAACCAGGTGAAATGTGGAGCTCCTGGGGTCCCCTTCTGGCCTTCCCCAGATAGCTACACCCCCATAAGAAGCATAAATCATCTGCTGAGCTAAAAGCAAACCAAGTGAAAGTTCTGGGGAAAATAGTTTTCCGTAGCACTGAAATGACATCAAACAAGGTGCCAGGCGAGTCTCCCTGAGGAGAGCATTCCACAGCAAGGGTGTTACGATTAAGAAGGCCCTTTCCCTGGCAGCCACCTGCTGCACACCAAACAGCAGGGGTCACGGCTTTCCCTACCATTAGTCACAGCAAGGCAGTCACCTTAGGCGGCAGATGCTGGGAGGTGGTAGCAAGGTGTTGGAGGAGAGAGCTGTGGGCCATGAGGCTTGCCCTGTGCCACCTAAGCTAGCCTGCCGCCTTCGGGCTTGAGGGAGGATGCTGTCACATTCCCAGTCTCGAAGAAAGATGCAGTCCAGTCAGCTTTTGTACATGGAACATGAGGGGGCACCATCTTGTTCTTTGCCTCAGGCAGCAAAGTCTCTTGGGCTGACCCTTGGCAGGATTACCCAGAGAAGTGCCTCTGCTGAAGTTCGTAGTGAATGGGCAGGCACAAGGGGAGGCAGATGATACTTCACATGCCCTGGCCCCAACTCCTGAACAGTTTTGAACTGAGCCTCAAAATGGACTGGGAGCTTGTACAGTTGGGGAAGCACCAGCTTAATAAGCCCATACATACCAACCATCTCCTTCCTTCCTTCCTTCATTATATTTCTATACCGCCCCATAGCCTTCCCTTTTACAACGATCATTTGAAAGAGGCAAGAAAAAACGATACCAGATTCACCTGGTGTATTCATAGCTATGTGATCATTTGAACCAAAGGGCAGAATCCAACGGGACGTTTCCCCCACAGGCAATTCTCTTCCACCCCACCAATTATGTTGTGCAAATGGCCCCCACTGGTTGTGCTACAGCAGTTTAGCACTTCCGGGGCAACCCAAAATGAACAGAAATGCTTGTTTCTGCAGCTTGGCAAAGCTCACGCAAGGAACCACCGCTGACCTTCCTCCTTCCAGAACAAGCATTTCCACTCATTTCGGGGCTTCCCCTAGGAAGCATTCAGTCTCCCTTGCATAAGCAGTGGGTCCCACTTCTGCAACGGAATTGCCAGGACCCACCGCTTGTGGAAGAGAATCAGCGGGGTGGAAAAGAATTGGCAGGGGCGTAAGCACCCCACTGAATTCTGCCCCAAGTCCCAATCCAATATGCTATTGACTGAACCCTATGCATTTCATGTAGTGCATTTCCCTTTTCTTCTAAGCCAGTTTTCTTATCTAGATAGAGAGCTAAGTGGTTTGGCCATATTTTTTTGTCCTCACTCTGGCTAGTACTAAATACCTTTTATCCTAGAGAAGCTTCAGCACTGATTAAAAAAAAAAAAAAAGCTCTGTGTATTTTTCTTCTCTTCCATGCCTCCTTTCACACTTAAAAAAAAAAAAAATCTAATCACCTATAGCTGTTAATGAATAGGGGCTATGTGTCAGCTTGAAAAAGTGCATTTCGCTGGCTATCAAAGTATAATGCTTAAAAGCACATTATGAAGCTGTTTTGGAAAGCAGCAGCAAAATAGCTGCCCCCACATTGTATATTGAAAATTGCTGCTACTTTCCAAAACTCCCTTAGAGCATGCAGAAAGAGTACCTCCTCTTTTACCTATAGGAGATATATACAGTCAGAGCCAGAAGTATTGGAACAAAGATAACTGTTTTGGCAGTTGGCCTCTGTACACCACCACATTGAAGTTGAAAGGAAACATACCCAGATGGGAGTGAAGTCAGGACTTTCAGCTGTAATTCAAGGAGTCTGACAAAAGTGGGGCACTAACCATTCAGGAAGTGCAGCCAGTGGCATACAGCCCCCCCCCATCGTTGGGGGCTCATAAGTAATGGAACGAATGGCTGACAAGCAGGTGCATGGCCAGGTGTGGCCTGTTTCCTGGGCACCCCATGACCAATCAAGCAGATAAAAGGCCTGGAGGTGGTTCTGAGTGTGACATTTGCATTTGGTAGCTTTTCAGTGGAACTCCCAACATGAGGTCCAAAGAGGTGTCCATGCTAGTGAAGGAGGCCATCATCACAACAGTTTGGAACATCCTGAAAAAGAAGGAATTAACTGGCAAGCTCAGCAACAACAAAAGGCCTGGAAGACCACGGAAGACAACTAAAGTGGATGCCCGTAGAATTCTGCTCAGGGTGAAGAGGAACCCTTTCACAACATCTAGCCAGGTCAAGAACACTCTTGCGGAGGTAGGCATGTCATTGTCAACATCTACAGTCAAGAGACAGCTTTATGAATGTAAATATAGAGGCTTCACAACAAGGTGCAAACCACTGGTAACACTCAAGAACAGAAAGGCCAGATTAGCCTTTGCCAGCAAACACCTAAAAAAGCCTGCCCAGTTCTGGAATAAGATTCTTTGGACTGATGAAACCAAGATTAACTTGTACCAGAATGATGGGAAGAGAAAAGTATGGAGAAGGAAAGGAACAGCTCATGATCCAAAGCATACCACATCATCTGTCAAACATGATGGAGGCAGTGTTATGGCATGGGCATGTATGGCTGCCAATGGAACCGGGTCACTGGTGTTTATTGATGACCTGACTGCTGATCAGAGCAGCAGGATGAATTCTGAAGTGTATAGGGCTATACTTCTCAGATTCAGCCGAATGCTGCCAAACTGATAGGATGCCGCTTCATATTGCAGATGGACAATGACCCAAAACATACAGCAAAAGCTACCCAAGAGTTTCTGAAGGCAAAGAAGTGGTATGTTCTTCAATGGCCAAGTCAGTCACATGATCTCAACCCAGTAGAGCATGCTTTTCACTTACTGAAGACAAGAGTGAAGGCAGAAAGACCCACAAACAAGCAGCAGCTGAAGGCAGCTGCAGTAAAGGCCTGGCAAAGCATCTCGAGGGAGGAAACTCAGCATTTGGTCATGTCCATGGATTCCAGACTTCAAGCAGTCATTGACTGCAAAGGATTTTCATCCAGGTATTAAAGGCGATCCTTCAGTTTGAAATGATGTTGGTTTGTTCCATTACTTATGAGCCACCAATGATGGGTGTGTGTGTATGCCACTGGCTGTCCTTGCCGAATGGTTAGTGCCCCACTTTTTGTCAAACCCCTTGAATTACAGCTGGAAGTCCTGACTTCACTCCCATCTGGGTGTGTTTCCTTTCAACTTCAATGTGGTGGTGTACAGAGGCCAACTGCCAAAACTGTTATCCTTGTTTCAGTATTTCTGGCCCTGACTGTAGATATAGATAGTTAGTGGTTTGGATACTTAGTACTTGGGGGAAAGATGGCAAATTCGGGATAACAGGAAATTTGGCATAATCAAGTTTAGGGGACGGTGCTTCCAGTGGTGCTGTCAGGCCATGACTTGGGGGCAGTGTCCAGATGTCCCTACTGAGCAGAATGAGAAGAGGGGCCCCAAACAGAGAAGGACTGGCTTACACATTTTGAAGGAAGTGAAGTAATACACGTTAGGATCTAAACAGCCCCTGCTCCACTCCCAGTCAGAACATTAAGTCCAGAGTCCAAAATAACCTCACTGCACCACTGGATGCTTAAAAGTAATTGCTTCTTTGGGAGCTGAAAAACAAAAACAGTTTAAGTTTTTTTCCCCCAAGAACAACTTCTACGTTCAAATACATTAACTGGAGTAAAGTTCCACGCACACATACCCCCAAGGTGATTATTGTGTGACTAAAAATAACACTTGCGGAATTACACTGCTGACAATACCATTTATAAAGGTTATCAATCTTCATGCTTCAGAGCATTATTTTGTGTGTGTGTGTGTGTGTGCGTGTGGGAGGAGAGAGTAATGTGTGTATACACATTCACACACACACACACACACACACCCTTTCTACAGTATTGCACAATGCCACAAGGACAAAAAGATACTGGATTAATAGAATTTTTAATCTACTCCACAAAGGCAACTGTTTGCAAATATTGATTGGATGAGGATGGCTCAAGCTTATCATTTTTGCTAAGATTATGTTTTTTACAGACGCCTTTGGCTAGTGTGGAATCCAGTATATCCAGCTTTTCAGTCCTCCATCTTATGATCATTCTTTCATTCTTTCCCATTATTTTATTATATATTTTCAACAGAGAAAGAGGAATTGTTCCAGAATTTACTGGCACAGGTGTTCGAGCAATTCTCAAGGTACCGTCTTAGTTTTAATATGATTATATTTCTTCTCATATACGTTTGTACGCTGCAGCCTACTCTGGAATAAATCCATCAGCTTTTGTTCCATTGTTCCACATCTTGAATGTGATATGCCTGAGCCATTTACAAGTTTATGCAGACCATTAAGAAGAGAAAGACGAATTCATTTAAGGCTGCAGTTTTGTACACCCTTGGTTGGATGAAAGTTCTGACTGAATCCAATGGGATTTGCTGCTAAGTAAACACACACACTGTGTTGCACTGCACTTGTTCGTTCATCTTATACCTGAAGGAGAATTCATCTATGCTGATAGGATCTGTATTTTGTGGAAGAGATGCAGAACAATTTTCCTAATTGTTCCAGCCAATAAGACAGTTCAACTCCTAAGCAGCTCTATAAGCTACCTAGACAGTGGCAGAGAAAACTGCTGTAAAGTAAAATGAAACCTTAGAGAAAGCATAATGAGTGTAGCCAGAATGAAGACTAGTTGATCAAGACTGGTTATGCTAAGGGAGGGAACATTAATGCACAGTTACAGACTCTTTGGAATTGTAAAGGTGTATACCCTATCATGTTCCTAACATGCATATTGACCACTCTGTTTATTTAAATGAAGGGATGCTTTGCACATCATTAAAGGAGGCAGCTCAAAGCCTCTGCTTCCCTTGAATTGATGGGGAATGCTTGTAGGCAGGGTGAACTCTGTTATTTGTAAAATGGAATCCTTATGCCCACAGCAGATATACTGTAGCTTGCTACTGGGGCATCCCTGCTTCCTGGAGGTTTTTTATGTATATTTAAATGCATCCAAAGCTTGGGTTTTTATAGTTATGAGAACATATTATGGGATTTATTTAATTGTGCAACTATAACAAATACTTACATGCATTCTTATTTAATTTTTTTCCTCTCCAGTGTATTTAAAATCGATGAACTGAAAACTGAAGTAGCTAATCACTTGGCAATGCTGGAGAAAAGAGTTGAATGTAAGTGTCGTTTTTAAAATTATTTTTTATCACTTTGAGATACATTTTTATGGGAATTTCTTCAGCCTTCATCTTTTCAAGGTACAAAACTATATCAGAGAAAGAGAAGAAAATATCTATAAACTGTAGTCTTCACTTTTGAAAGTAAAATGCTGGTTTTGCACCCTACGTTATTTGGTTAGAATAAATATCTGAAAAGATAACATATAGACTCACCTCCACTAATTGTACCCAATTCATAAATAAATCCAGTCCATTAAACTGGAAAGACTCTTAGGCTGCAGTCCTGTACCTATTTATCTGGAAGCAAATCCCATTGAACTCTATGGCACTTACTTCTGAGTAGACATGCATAGGATTGTACTGTCCAGTCCCCAGACCAACTTTAGGTTCATCTTTGATGAAGGATGCAATCTACACTCACACTTCCTTATTGACGTATGCCTCCTCTACCTTCTTCCTCCCACTTGTTGCAGCATCAAGGTAGGCATGGTTGGGCACCTACCAGCAGGGGCCCATGGACAAGAGTTCCCTGGAGTTGCTCTTCATCTTCACCATTGCAGCCTGGTTGTTCACCTGCCTCCGCTCCAGATCAGAGAATGCTATTGTCTACTTGCTCACTGGCTCTCTGCCTGTCAAGCAAGTAAACGGTAGCGATGAGCAGGAGGAAGAGGAGGAGGAACAGCAGCTGGTGACAATGGCAGTAAGAAGGTAGACGCAGTGAGGGATGGATCTCATTGAGGGTACCTTGCTCAAGTGCCTTCAAAAGCCTGGAGTGGCACTGCTGAGGATTGTGATTACAGGCTTCACCACCAGATCCCATGCAGCTTTTCCAAAATAAAAGAAAAAGGAAAGTATGCCTCTCTGCGTAAGTACCAGTTGCTGGAGAGCAACAACAGGAGAGTGCTGTCTGGCTTTCATGTCCAGCTTCTGAGCTTCCCATAAGCATCTGGTTGGCCATTAGGGGAAGCAGGATGCTGGACTAGAGATAGGCCTTTGGTCTGATCCAAAACGGCTCTTCTTATGTTCTTAATCTTGTTCTGGTTACCTAGCAACTGTAGTATAATCCTTCCAAGGATGTGCAGTCAGGACGTGGAAAGGGAGCTAGTCAAAATCATTTCACCCAATTTTGAAGTTCTGCAGGTGTGAGTTTAGAATGCTGCGTCACATAAAGCAGGCGTGGGCAACCGTTTTGCACCTGAGAGCAGCATGTGGCAGTAGGTCGGGGGCATGGCCAGAGCCAGTGGTGGGTGGGGCCTGGGCTTCCACACACGCAGAACCACTGCCTTCCAACCACAGGGGATCTTCATCAGGAACTTGAGGGGAGATATGGGTTAAACCACCCCTCCCCTAGGCAGGGAAGGCTTTCCTCTCCCTGCTTGGAGAGGAGAGGTGGCTGCTCTAGCCCACCGTACACTGTGGTTTTTCTCTAATTCTTGAGAGAGGGAAACCACAGGGCACAGAGGCTAGAGTGTATTTTGCAACTCTAGCCAGCAGTATTCCAGCATAACTGCTCAAGAAAATTAGGAGAGAAATCACAGAGTATGGAGAGCTAGAACAGCAAAAAAAGAAGTTAATTTTAGGGCCCAGGGAACAGTGCTACAGATAGAGAGGACCAGGGAGGAAAACTTGGGGTGTGGGGAGTGGTGGCTGGGCACTGATGGGCTGCAACAGAAATCCCTCTAGAGCTGTGGATTGCCTTCCAAAGATGTCATGAAAGGTATCCCGTTTTGTCCTTACATCAACCCTGTGAGGTAGGTTAGGCTTACACAGCAACTGGTTCAAGCTCAACCAGTGAGCTTCATGGTTGAATGGGGATTCAGACCCACGTCTCCCTGGGCTAAGACCAGCACTCTGTCTATTACTACGCTGTCTCTTAGCCTGACCTCCCTCCACACCCTGTCCCAGTTTCCTTTCTCTTAAGCTTACAAGCTCCTTGAACCATGTTCCTTTCTCTGAAGAGCACGATTGAGGCAAAGTTACCCTGTGCACTCTGCAGTGCAGTAGCCACTTGAAAACATGCCCCAAACAACTTGGGACCAGGTCACCTGAAACACCAAAACTTTAAGAGCTTCTCCAGAGGCCCTACTCCAAGTGCCCCCCCCACACACACAAATGAAGTACGGTGGCCACTTACGAACCTCCGCAAAAGAGGAAATGCATCATCAAAAAAGAGGGCAGTGATTTGCATAATATTTGCAGCTGTAGATAGATAGATAGATAGATAGATAGATAGATAGATAGATAGATGCAAATGCAGAAATAATTATTATAATCTAAATAGAAATCCAGTATGTCTCACTATACTGAGGAAGACAGCGACTAGGCGGCCTGCTCACTCAGCTGCCCAGGTGCAAATTGTTGAGGAACAACAGTTCTTATGGTTCATTATCTTTAAAATGGGATTGGGCAGGGCAGCCCTTCAGAGAAGAACTGCCCTCTTAAAATAGGCCACCTGGCCACCCTAGCCAGATAACTACCAGTGACACCCTGGTTATGGAACAGATTTTCCAGAGAGGTTCACCTGATACTATCTGTGTGGTCTTTTCAGTGTCAGGTGAAGACCTGTCTGTTAATACAGGCCTTTGAAATAAGTCATGTCAACTGGGCCTCACGGTTTAAAAATCTGTGTGTTTAACTTTGGGGGTGTTGTGATCTTTGTTTTGTTGTCTTATTTTATGTGGCTTTGGATTACATGGCTGTGTTTTCTATTTTGTATTTAAATTATTTTTATGCTTGTTTACTGCAAACCACCCAGAGAATTTTGTTATGGGGCAGCATACAAATGTTGTAAACAAACAAGCAATACTGCCTGAAGGTAGTTCCATGTTCAGATTGGCTCCCTGAGTCCCTGTACAGATTCAGCAATTTTCACTATGCCCATATTGCCACTCTTTTTTGTGGTTTGCATTGATGTGGTGCAAGCTGCAAAAAATTGTGTGCGTGGAGCTGTTTACACAACTGTGCTTGTGCATGGGGTGTGGTCTACATAAAAGACATGTGGTATATGACTGGGCAGAATTTGGAGAACAAAGGGCTTATCTATTTCTCTTTGATAATGAACTTGGATGACACTTTTCTTGTAAATACAAAATACTGGTATGACACCTCCGTTCCCTATTTCCTCATTGTGGTTTTAAACTCTGCATGGATGTTCCTGTCCTTCCTTATTTGTTTAAATGTAAAATGACAGTAAAATGATTGTTAATAATTACTCTGTTGTGTGAGAACAAAGCTAATCTTGTCGTAATGGCATCACATAATTTACAGAGCAATTTTATGTGATGGGAGAATCTGTGCAGTGGCGGCTGGTGACACCAGTTCAGGAGGGACAATGATTTCATTCTGGGTTTTAGTTACCACCAGCCAAAACTCTAAAGGTGCCATCCAAGGTGCTGAACCTTATCCCCAAAATGGTTCAGCACATTGGATAGCACCTTTAGACCTTTGGCTGTTTGTAGCTAAAACCCATAGGAGTCATCAGCCACCACTGAATCTGTGATGGAAGAACTCCCGCTTCCTGAGCCCTGCTCACTCGTACTGGCCAGGGCAGAAGGGGGCCTGGATTTTCCAGTGTCTTCCTCCCCACCTTCTGGCTTCTTAAGGTTTTCCCTCTTAGTAACACTAATGGAAGAGAAAATAAGTATGCCAACTCCAGAATGTTTTCACCCTTCTCAGGAGAGTGTTGGGGGAACGAGAGGGCTTTGGATCCTGTGACCAAGGCATCCCTCAACATGCAACTGTCATGCTCCCCTTTCTCCCCCATTACCTCTGGAGCACTGCTGCTGCAATAAGGCCTCCAATGGTGGAGAGGAAGTCCTGCAGTATTCTAAGGCTCCCGGGGACAATATGATAGCAGCCATAAACTTTAAAATTCCCATATAAAATTAAAATCCAAACAAAGAATATGTAGCAAAAGTATGGGTGCGAGCCAACTTCTGACACTGAATTTCATCCACACAGAAAATACAGGCGTATTTGAGAAGCATGCTGCTTTCTTCTGGCAGCTTAGATAGCCATTTGAAAAGTATACTTTCAGGAGTTATATAACAAAACCATAAGAAAAAATATGTATGTCAGACAGCCCCATTTTGATCATGAACCTAAAGTTGTAGTAGGAATATAGTTTATAACTTTTGGTCACAATAACGTTTTAAAACTTTTGATTACAAACATAAATGTACGTGTATGATAATCTGTCACCTTGTAAGTATTTAACCTTATATCAAAATTCAGTTTTTAAAAGTGTCTGAGAAGCTGACCAGAGGGCTTCCCCTTTTAAAAGGAGAGACAAGTCTCTTATCACAAATATCCCTTGTGGTAGAGGAGTAGAATAAAAAGAAATGGGATTCAAGAATGACAAGGTGGTAACTATCGGTTACTTTTGACATGAAAGCTACCTTCCTAGATTGGAATAGTCTATCGAATTTTACAAATATACAGTGAGCCCAAAAGATTGAAATTTTCTGCTCTAAATTACTACAATGAACACTATTACATATGCCTCTTCACGAGTCTTCAGTGTCTTTTTTGCACAATGCACCCGTATTCCCATTTTAGTTTGAAACAGAGATGTTAATCAATGATCAAAGCATTGGTCAAAGCTTCTACAATAGAAGGAGCCCAGAGGTGGTGACTGACTATGCATTTTTCAGGATATGCATGTTCACCGTGATGTGTACACCCAGTAGAGAGTTATGGCCATATTTTGGCTCCCTGGCATATGATACACATGAGAAGCCACAGGAAAGTGGGGGGGGGGGGATACTCCATGTGTAGACTGTAACATTGAAAGTCACTTAACATATGGATTACTCCAGCTGGTTGGAGAGTCTCTTTGCTGCTTCTGGCCATCAGGACTGTGTGGTTCTAGTGTGACGATCGTCCCAACCATATTAAGAATCTGTCGCTGAGCCGTTTGCAAACAGGGGGCCAATGTAGAAGTATTTCTAGCAGGTTTGTATGTGGGGACCATAATATGAAAATCAGCCCATAAAGTGCTACTCTAGGGGATGGTGTACCAAAAATGACTTTATACATAACCTCTGTTCTTTTCAGTGTTGTATGAGTAAGAGCCCAATGCAAAGCCAGTGGTTTTTCATGCCATCTGCTGCTGCTACTGTCACCCACGATCTTTCAGAACTTGTTTTTCTTTAACTTTCTGTGTGTGTGTGTGTGTGTGTGTGTGAGTGAGAGAGAGAGAGAGAGAGAGAGAGAGAGAGCAGTTGTATTTCATTAAATGGGTAATGACTCCTAAAAGTAGAGGTTTTATGAGAAATGAATATTGAGATGTTGGTGGCAAACTTGACTTGATATCACTTTGTCTTTTGATCAAACATGCGTCATGAATCATGTGCTTTGATTTCCACACTCCTCTGCTTTTCCTTTCCTTTCTTCATCCACCCACTTAAATGCAATGACTGCAGCTGCACCTCTTCTTTTCCTCCTCATATGCATTGTTAATGCCACTTCTGGAGCAGTTCTGCTTGACTTGCAGGCCACACCACACGGGAGGAGGAGGAGATTGGCTATTATATTATGAACAAATGAATACAAATTAAACAAGCATAAGTTCCCTTAAGTTTTCTGAGCATCAGCTTGTGTGCACAAGCAGTGAGCACAGCAAATAAGTAGGCTGTGAAATTATCTTACTGAGAATAATGTGGACATAAAAATGGCACTGTACAAAGTTCTTCGGCATTCAGATCAGAGAGAGTGGGCAGGGGGCACTTATGCATTTGAATTCGGTGAAGCTTCTAAAGGGTTGTGAAATACTTTTTTTCTTTTTTTGCACAGCCTAAACACAAAGCAAATCAAACGTTTGTCCATATTCCTAAGAGAACGGGATTTGCTGTGCTGTTTTTAAGTCTAGCTTTTGATTAGATGTTTAAAGAACCACATCTCGTTTTTAAGTAATTGACAAGAACTGAAATAACTTTCCATTTCGGGGTTTTGTTGCATCTAGCATAGAATTCCCACAGCTTCCTCTTCCATATTAAGGAACTTTTATTTCACCTATTTATTTAATAGGGTGTTTTAAGCCCAGCGAAGCATGTTTGTTACTATACGATATATAGTGCTTCATATTAGCATATCTTTGCAGTGGGCTTGTCTGATGCTTTCATCTATTCATGTTGTAAGGGAGGGCCTCCGAAAAGCAGCAGCACAGCTAGATATTACTATTCACACAATGGGTATTGTTGCAACTGCTTTTGTGATCTCCTAAATTCCTGTTGCTTTTAATGATTTATGATGTTGGCAGCACCTGCCTACAAAGGAACAGGTTTCGGATAGAAGGACCATTGAGTCACCAGCAACACAAACTCCACTGTTCCATTCCTTTTGAAATTCTGCACAATTGCTGAAATGAGATCCTTCAGGCTTCGCCATGGTAACCCCCCTGTTGTTTCACTTTGTTGACAGTGGAAGGACTGAAAGTAGTGGAGATTGAAAAGTGTAAGAGTGACATTAAAAAGATGAGGGATGAAATGTCAGCAAGAAGCACCAGGTAAGTTCTGCAGCTTTTCCTTGTCCTGGACCTTGAGGAAAGTAGCCTCCAGAGAGCTATTTTTGCATTACAAAGACTCTTACCATGTGAGCCTAAGAATGTTTACTTGGAAACAAATCCCACTGAGTTCAGAGGGGTTTGCTCCCACCATTGGATTGCCACCAAATAAACTGATTAATTTGTGATTCACAGTGATCTGTTTTGTTTGTCTTTTAGGCATGGGAAACGTGTGGCCCTCCAGATAATGTTGGATTGTAACTCTTATCAGCCCTAGCCAGCATAGCCAATGGTGAGGGATTATGGGAGTTGCAATCCAACAACATCTGGGTCTGGAGGCCCACACGTTCCTCATCCCTGCTCTATAATTTACCAGCATTACTATCAAGACAAGATATGCTTGTTTTATTTAAGAATACATGGCAACTTAATAGTTAAAGAAGCTCATTCCAGATGACTGGAAAAATAATTCTCAGAGAGATTAACATCTTGGTTTCCTTATGTTTACCCATCCGGTAATAAAGAATTCTGGCCCTAGTTTTATGCATAGACAAAAAATTCCTCTGCCAAGAAAAACATTCATTTGGTAAGAGACTCTCTTATTGTACATGGACCTGCTCAGATATACAATGTAATCAGAGAAAATATCGCAATATACACACAGCAACTCCTCTTGTTATGGCCTTGTACTATGAGAGAATGTACATGTTATATTTTAACCCCAAAATGAGGTATTTCCTTTTCAGCGGAAGAAGCCAGTCTACTAATCTGATACATTACCAAGTTTGGAGCTGTAATTAAAACAACAGCAGAAGCAATCACAGCTTGTTATGGTAGGCTGCATCAGCTGGAACGTCAGACCTTCTCTTCGCTGGCATTGCTTATTAGGACCAGCACGTCAGCAGCTGAGACACATTTAAAGCTGTTATTAAAAAAAGGAGGGTAGAAAATAGTTCAGAAGCTTGACAGAGAAAGAATTGTCTGGGCAAAGGCATGTCTACACAGCAAATCTAAACTGCCTTAACTGTCATGGCTTCCCAATGGAATCCTTGGAATTATAGTGTTGTGACATGGTCCATGCTGGGAGAACTGGGGGTGCATTTGTACCATAGGCACATAGGAAGCTGCCTTGTTCTGAGTCGGACCAGGCGTCCATCTAGCCCGGTATGGTTGACACTGACTGGCAGCAGCTCTCTAGGGTTTCAGGCAGGAATTTTTCCAGCCCTACCTGGAGATGCCAGGGGTTGAACTGGGGCCCTTCTTTATGCAAAGCTGGTGCTCTATCACTGAGCTAAAGTTTTCCGTGCACCACTGAGTTTTTCATGTCACCGGAAAACTGATTTTCATGTAGAAAAACATGAAGATGTGATAGATACCCTCTGCATAACATTCGACTTCTGTGCTTCAAACAGTATTCTAGTTTTCTGTCGCAAAAGCTTATACCTGCAACTGGTCTGGATAAAAAGTCTTGAATTGTTCCTCTTCCTGGCCACTGTCCTTTTCTCCTCACCTGCTTCTCCTTTATTGTCATTTATCTTTTTAAAAACTTCCCACTAATGATGAAGGTGGACCTAGGCACCTTGTTAATTGTATCCTCTAATTCCTTTTAGCAGAAGCTAACCCTAGCTAGTCCACAATTCTAGAACCTGGCTACTTCATGATTCTGTCTCAAGGTTGCCCCACACCCTCTTCCTCCACTGCTTTTCTTTTGGCTGCATCCATTTTTTCAGGGGGTATAAGGTTGTATAGGTTTGGTCATGAAAATTAAGCATTTATTCAAAACCCAACTCTGCCATTCTGAGGGGAAAAAATTATTTTATTATTACATTTATATCCTGTCTTTTTCCCTCTTGCAAAGAACCCAAGGGGACTCACATGGTCCTTCTCCTCTCCATTTTATCCTCACAATAACCCTGTGAGGTAGGTTATGTTACTGAGAGTCAGTGATGGGCCCAAAGTGACCCAGTGAGCTTCATGGCCGAGCATGAATGAGAACCTGGATTTCCCGATATTCTAACCACTACACTGGCTCAAATATGTAGAGGCAGTGCCTGACGATTAGTACCAGGGCAGTGATGGGTGAGTGGCGGGACAAAAAGCGAAATGAAATGAGACAAGCAGAGATACGTCAAGAGTTAATATGACTGGGCATTTGCTGAGGCCTAACAGGGAGCTATCGCCCATGCCTGGAGCCCCTGGCCCTGGTCTTCCTCTTCCCTGCTGCCACTGCCTATTCACCTGCCTTGTCTGAGTGAGCGAGCAGTGAGAGAAGCGAGAAAGACCCATAGCTTCCAGTTGTCTTGCTTTCTCCCTCTGGATGGCTGTGCAGATTGAGCCCAAAGGGAGAGGAGGAGGGAAAACATCTGCAAGAATGGGGCATACTGCAGGCATGTGATCAAAAGGTCCCCCCAAATCTGGAGCCCACAGTGAAGGAGAGTGCTAGAATGGACCCACACGTCCAACTCACATATGTGGGATAAGACAGGGATCTCATAGAATTATAGGGTTGGAAGGGGCCTACAAGACCATCGAGTCCAACCCCTGCTCAATGCAGGAAGACTGATTCCCAGGCGGTCTCCCATCCAAGTACTAACCAGGGCTGAGCCTGCTTAGCTTACGAGATGGGAAAAGAGATCAAAGACTGATGATAGGTAGTGACCATGGGAGAGGAGTAAGTAATGAAGGGGTGGGGACCTCAGACCCAGGGGCCAAATACGGACTTCTTGGGGTTCCAATCCAGCCCTCTAGGGTTCTCCAGGTGGCTATGCCCCTTTCCCTCTACTATTGATCGTTTGATTGTCTTCCAGCTTTTGTTCAGTTTTCCCCCCATTCTAAAAGGTTGAAATGCTTCACATAAGGCTTAGTTACTGGCAGTAAGATCTCTGAGCTACAGTATGCTGGTATTTATGTATATATTTATTTATTTGTGTGTGTGTGTGTGTGTGTGTGTGTGTGTGTGTTTCTTCAACCCCTTTTGCCTTTAGTCCCATCCCCTTTGCCTTCAGCCCGTTCCACCACTGGAATGTGGCACCTGAGAGCTTCTCCAAAATTGAATTCAGCCCCACTCCTGACGTAAGGGAAGGCTAGAGTAGTTCACCCCCCTTCCTCCCTTTACCCAAAACATTGAATCAAAAGCCACAGGGTTGGGATTTGATTCAGTACTTCAAATTCAATCTAGCTGGTTATTCTAAGTAGCTAGGAGAAGTCTTTCTTTCCAAAGATACACATGCTGCAGCTGATGTTCCTTCACCCCTAATTATTACCTGTCAAGATACTAAATGGAGTTTCATTTCAGTTCCAACTCTGCTGGCTTAATGTGCACCCCACCAACCACCTCGCAGCACTGTTATTACCGTGTTAATACGCCAAAGTGCAGAGATCTATCTTAGTGCATTTTCATGTCCTCAGTTACAAACTAGTACAGAAATCCAATGGTGGCTGGTGACAATGATTCCATTCTGGGTTTCAGATACCACCAACCCAAACTCTAAAGGTGCTATCCAAGGTGCTGAACCTTGAACTGGGAGAACAGGTATCCAAATGGCAAATGCAGTTCAGTGTAAGCAAGTGTAAAGTGATGCATGTTGGGACAAAAAATCCCAACTCCAGGTATAATCTGATGAGATCTGAGCTAGCGGTGATTGACCAGGACAGAGATCTTGGGGTTGTGGTGCACAGCTCAATGAAGATGTCAACCCAGCATGTGGCCACTGTAAAAAAAAAAAAAAAGGCAAACTCCATGTTAGGCATAATTAGAAATGGAACTGAGAATAAAACTGCCAATATCATACTGCCCTTATACAACTCTATAGTGCGACCACACTTGGAATACTGTGTCCAGTTCTGGTCACCACACCTAAAAATAGATGTTGTAGAGCTGGAAAAAGTATAGAAAAGGACAACTAAAATGATCAAGGGGCTGGAGCATCTCCCCTATGAGAGAAGGTTACAACAGCTGGGCTTGTTTAGCTTGGAAAAAAGGAAGGTAAGGGGAGACATGATAAAGGTGCACAAAATTATGCATGGTGTGGAGAAAGTAAATAGGGAGACGTTTTTCTCTGTCTCTCAAAATACTAGAACCTGGGGTCATCCTATGAAGCTGATTGGTGGGAGATTCAGGACAGAGAAAAGGAATTACTTCTTCATACTGCGCATAGTCAAACTATGGAATTTTTTTACCACAGGATGTAGTGATGGCCACCAATTTGGATGGCTTTAAAAGGGGGTTAGATAATTACCTGGAAGGGAGGGCTATCAATGGTTACTAGTCCTGATGCCTATGTACTACCTCCAGTATCAGGCAGTACACCAGTTTCTGGGGAGCATGGGTGGGAGGGCGCTGTTGCACTTGTGTCCTGCTTGTGAATTCCTGGTTGGCAGCTGGTTGGCCGCTGTGTGAACAGAATGCTGGACAAGATGGACCCTTGGTCTAATCCAGCATGGCTCTTCTTGTGTTCTTATCCCCGAAATGGGTTCAGCACCTTGGATAGAACCATTAGAGCTTTGGCTGATTGTAACTAAAACCCAGAATGGAATCATTGCCCCACCGGAACTGGAGTCACCAGCTGCCCATGCAGAAATCTATATATTTGGTGGACCACTTTAGATTTTGCACTGTCATTAAATACCAGTCACAGCAACAAAACCTCTTCCAACTGTTGTGAACCACCCAGAGAGCTTTGGCTATTGGGCGTGGTATAGAAATGTAATAAATAAACGTTCACAACCCAGATTTCAAGCCTGGTTCTGTTGGTGTTTAGAAGGAAACGTCCTGAGGTCGTGGTCAGATGATGTATAGCACAATATCTCCTGAAATTAAGAGTATCTGAGAATGCCTATGAACATATAATGCGCTGGGCCTATAGATTAAAAACACACACACACACAATGCTGTTATAATTTGCCTGTTTTGTGATTGTGAGTTTGCTCTGGTTTTGTTTTCTCGGAAACTGCAGAAATCTATGTCCCTCAAAACCATTATGCCACATACACACTCCATTTCTTCCTTCCATTTCCCAGAGATCAGTGTAAAACATTATAATAATCTGGAGTTTTGATTCTGTCAGGTCCCAGTCAAAGTAGATTATTTTGATTACCAAGGCCACTTGTGCAAAAGGATGACAGTTTATTGATAGAAAATGGATGCAGAATAGATATGCAAAGAAAGCTCACATCTCTCTTCAGTTGACAAAGCAGTTCTCTGCCACACTGTTTGTACTCTGGGGGCTCCCAACAAAGTACGAGAAGTTGTTCTTCTAGGACTGGAAAAAGTCTTCCAAGCTGGTGGTGTGCACGTTGCCGCTTAGAGAGACAACAGAGACCAAAACTAGCCTGCTTGCTTTTATACGTTTCTCTCTCTCTCTAAGCTCGGGAACTGACAGGCTACCTCTGCCCATCCGGGGTGTGTGTGTATGTGTGTGTGTGTGTGTGAGACTTTCCTGTGGGAAGCGAAACCCATCTCGTCTCAGGATGAACTAATATAGCTGGCCAGAACAGCTCAAAGATGAACACTGTAAATTGCTGGCCCATGTGAAAGAGCTTCTTAATTATTAAGCTGCTGGTTGGGCCAAATTACACAGGTCTACTAATGCTGTGAAGCCCACTTCGTTGCTCACTAACCAACTCACTACGAACATTAACTGTATTCTCGATCACACACTCATTAGTTCAGGCAAAGACAACAATCTTAAAACAATGTAAATTCTAAAAATTGCATGATATTCCACCGTCTCTAGTCTAATCAGATGGCCTTATATTAGCTGAGCCTAAGACTTTCACAGCATACATAATCAATTGCTGGGAGTCACTCATTTATTCCTGTACATGAAAAGGAAAAGATGTGCTGGTGTGTGTGTGTGTGTGTGTGTGTGTGTGTCTGTCTGTCTGTCCATCCGTCCGTCCTTTGTCCTGAAGAAAGACCTCCACAGAATGTATTAAGTAAAATAACAAATAGCTTTGAGTTTCCTAGGCAACATGGCTCAGAAGTTTGCTGAACAGCTTAAGCCGGTATTGACTTAATGTAAAAGTAGCTTGATCCTTTAGCCGCTGCGTAAACACTTGTACCAAGAGGTAGACTAAAAGATTTCCAAGACCCAACTTTGATCTTTGCCAAGGATTCATTTGCTATTTGGGGCTCCCTCATTCCTAAACTCCCTCAAGAAAACTCAGCATACCTAAAAGTGTTTGTGCTGTAACCAAGAGAAGACCACACAGTCTCCAACAGGCCATTACGTTACTAGACTGATGGAGGGGGCTCCTATGCCTTTATCAGTTTCATGGCAGGAAGACATTTGAGTCACAACTTCTATCTGCATAGAGCTGCAGTGACTGGGAAAACTGCCTTTTGGAATTTCTGCCTGTAATGCAGCAGTAAAGAAGACACAGTCCTTCCTATCAAGAAAGTGACAACTCTAGCCAAGTGCAAATTAAAGCAAATTGAAGGCTACTTATCTAATTCCCATTTACCCTCCTCCTGTCTAGTGGTAAGCAATAAAGGCAAGTGGGGAATGCTATATTGTGAAGACTTGAAGTTGACAACTTCATATCACAGTGATTAAGAGGTTACCTTGCTCAGTGCACAGTGTTTGTAAATGGATAGTTTCATGGAAACCAATAGGGCCCTTCCGGCCTTGGCATTCATAGCGTAATGGTATGTTCACTTGTGTGCTCAAAAAAGGAGGATATTTTGCAAGGCGGATATGAAAGAGGTGAAAAGGAAACATTAATGTTAGAAAGAAATAATTAAGGAGGATGGATTCATTTTTACAGGGAAAAGAAACAACTGATGATAAATTATTGTGATTGGTTAGCATGATGGATCTTACAGTTTTGCGCATTATAAGCCATTGTTATCACATGAATTCCTGTTACTGTGAAGCCGTTATCCTCTGTCATGGATTATTTCGTCCTATCAGCACATTCCCTTGCAAGCACATTAGTTAACAAGGTGAAGCAAACTGAGATGCACAGAGAAAGAACACTCTTGAACACTTAGATTGTCAAAAACTGCACATTGTAACTGATTATGTGTGGAATAATCAAGATGAGTGACTCCTGAGGAGTCACTTTCCAAATGCAATGGGTTTATTAAAGCATTTTTATTAAAGCACAATGGGTTTATTAAAGCATTTTCAGGCACTTGAGAGTATCTTCTCCCCTGTCTTTTGATCCCTGGCATAAGGCACACTTATGCATCAACCTCTGCTATAGCAACTGTTCCTCCAACCACAGCATATATCAAGTTCCAAACCAAAGAATAGTTAAGTCTCCTCTACACCCCCAACTTGTAGGCACAATCTCCACTACAGCAAAATCTTTAAACAGGGAGGTAAAAAGTCTCCTCCCCATCTCTTCAAGTGAGTTCAATAATAGCCCAGTCACATGCATGACATCACCTAACTCCTATTGGTGTTTTGGGATGAAGCTTTTCTGCAGGGTGTGGTCACTGACTACAAAGGAAGAGGCAGAGCATGCTCTTTTCTTGCCAGCTCTGCACATCTTTCACACCCCTGCAGATTTCCCTTAATAAACACAGCCTTTCCTCCTTTGTATTTCAGACAGTTGAATGCTAAATAATACATCTGATTATGAACTGGATTAGAGATCATATATGTGTGTTAAAAGTTGTTGTTATATAGTATATAATTAGTGCAATAAGAAGCGAATTGAGTATTTTAACATTGCATTCTTAGAGCTTTTCTACATGAGGCTGTTAATTCGGTGAATTGAGATACGATCTCTAATTGAGATCAAAGAGTTTTTCCTTTCCTGCTTCTCTGCCACATAACCTTAGGTGGTGCTATGGTATAGAAGAATAACATAATTCCACAAGTGGGGAAATGTGTTTTGTTTTGCTTTCAGAAATAATACTGCATTTTCCGCACTCTAAAAATAACCCTGGGAAAGTGCTGTTTAATAACAGAAGCAAAACTGGAGGGTCATGACATCATCTAAAGAACCCATAAAAACTGTGAGTGAGGAATGATGAGTGCACAATAAATGTTTCCTGTAGAAAAGTTCTTAAACACACACTAGGGAGTAAGTCCCATTGAACTCAGTGGAACTTACTTACAATTAAATGTACATAGATTTGTTCTGAACATGCTTAAATGTGAACATACATCTCACTGATTGTGGTTATATTTAGGGCTGCTTGACATGTTACATTAAAACCCAGATTCCTGTGTCTTGTGCAGGGGTTAATCATGTTTTCTCTGTAGCATTTGAAGGGCATTTTGATGTCTGAAAATACCTGGTAAACACATCTCCAAGAACTACAGTTCCTTGTTTACAGATATGCAAATGTTCTTCAAATATGATATCACAGAAAAAAGCTTGTTGATCCACACAGTGAAATTTGGGGACCTGAATTTGGCAGAAGCTGATGCTGAGCATGGCCAACATTCTTTTGTTTGTGTCCCATGGCTCCAAATATAATAGTCTTTTGAACTACTGCAAACATTTCTTGCTTTGGTGTGAAGTTCCATTAGTGAAAATGTATTTATTGTTTGGTCTTGAAAATCAATCTGACTTCATAATAACTATCAAGTGAACCTTTTCTTGCAAAAATATCAAGTTTCGTATAAATGTTGAGGGCTGAATTTTGTTTTCTACACAGGACCAACTGCCCCTGTAAATACAGCTTTCTGGATGAAAACAAAAAGCTCATGCCTCGAAGGGATGTGCCATCCTATCCCAAGGTACAATGATACATAAAAGTGAATAAATAACTGGGTCTAAATCTTGCCATAATACAACATCATATCCTGACCTGTATAAAAGTTTGCTGCAGTATTTAGCTGCAGCAGAATTTCAGCCAGTGTTTACATATAAACAGTTGAATGTCACCAGTTTCAAAAATGAGCTGCAACAATTTGTGAAGTACATTTTGTTACTTTATTCAGATCCTTTAGCTCAAGCCCATTGGGTCAAGAAGAGTTCCCCACCTCCTCTGGAAGACACAGACTTTTCTGTCAAGCTGCCATGAGCTTTTTCTTTGATGAGCACTATCTTAAAAGCAACTTACCATGCAGTCATCACTCCCGTATGTTGCTTGCTACAGGAGATTAGGAGCATTTCTACATGAGGCTTTTATTGCACACTCGTGATTGGTCACTCACAGAAGTTTGCAGGACCTTTTCATGATGTTGTCAACCTCCAGGGCATCTCCTGAGCTTTCTGACCTTTATCCCGGTTTTTAATAGATCGGAAATATTGCAGTAATAAATGTAAATCCGCTTTAATGGCCATGTGAAATTGTGCTGTTCCGCTATAACACATCATCATTTAGAGGCTGTATAATGAAATGTGTAGAACTTGTAGACAAACTAAGTCCCAGGAAAAAAGCCTGTGTCAGCACATGCAAGGAGCCGATCTTAATCCTGCAGAGGATCCAAAAGCAGAAGCCCCAGGACGTTGTGGGATAAAAAGCCTGGTGTGGAGAAGCCTTTGGATATGGGGAATGTAGCCCTCTGCTGGCCTCCTCCAACACAGAGGAGCTCCACTAGCAGTAAGTTGCATAAAGCCCTGAAATAGGGGGATTTTCTGGAGACAGAGCAGGGAGAAGCTCGCTTTGGATTTGTTGGATCAAAAGCTGTGCTATACTACCAAGATATGTTCAGTCTGGGCCTGTCAGTTACGCCAGCTTGGAGTTGGCATAGCTATTCCCCCACTCCACACCAATTGCTTGCAATCAGTGGGGGGATTTAAAATGCAAAGATCCACTCGGCTGAAAAGCCTGGTGAAGCCCCCCCTTCCACCTTGCTCCACTCTGTTCCTCCCTGCCCACCTCACCCCCCCCGGATTGCTCTGGCCATAACATATTATGATACATCTGATTCTTCAGCTGCAGGACCAGCCCACGACATTGACGCCCCCCACCCATGCACCCACGTCAAGGGGCCTAGTACCCAAAGTTAGCTGAATTATTTTGGCACATGTGGCAGAAAATGCCATAGGGACCTCTCCCCCTCCATGGTAGTAGAAATACAATAATGACAAGGTAAATAACTAACAATTTGCTGCCTGTTTATGACACCAAAAATTTGCTGCCTGAGGCTACTGCTTCACTCTGCCTCATGGTAGGGCCAGCCCTGTTCAGCTGTATAATGCCTATAAAAACTAATTTGACTCTGTAAGACACACAGTCAGGTTTAAGGGTGGTTGAGGCTACCCCACAGCCTTGAAAGAAGCAGTGGTGAGGCCCTTGTTGAAGAAACGAAATCTAGATTCTATGGTTTCAAATAACTACCGCCTGGTATCAAATTTGCCATTCTTGGGCAAAGTGCTGGAGTGTGTGGTGGTCTCACAATTCCAAGCGGTGTTGCATGATACTGATTATTTAGGCCCATTCCAGTCAGGTTTCAGGCCTGGGTATAGGAGGGAAACAATCATGGCTGCCCTGGTTAATGACTTACGCCAGGAAATGGTTGGGGGGAGTGCAACCCTACTGGTTCTGGTGGACCTCTCAGTGGCTTTTGATACCATCGACCATGGTATCCTTCTGGATTGTTTATCTGGATTGGACCTAGGAGGCACAGTTTTAAAATGGCTTCAGTCCTTTCTGGAGGAGCACTCTCAGAAGGTGATGCTGGGGGACTTCTGTTCCACCCCATGGCTGTTCACCTGTGGGGTGCTGCAAGGTTCCACTCTGTCCCCCCATGCTTTTTAACATCTACATGATACAGACTACCAAGAGCGCAGTCTGGGAGTCCTTCTGGTCTGTGCTAACTGGGGAAGCCCAGGTGGCTGCAGTGTCCAGGAGTGCATTTTACCAGCTTAGGCCCTATCTGGAGAGGATGGACCTTGCCTTGGTTAGCCATGCACTAGTGACAACCAGGCTGGTCTACTGTAACATGCTGTATGTGGGGCTGCTTTTGCAGATAGTTCAAAAACTTCAGCTGGTGCAGAATGTAGCCTCCCAAGTGTTGCTGGGGGTGAGGCAAATCGATCATATAATGCCTATACTACACCAGCTGCACTGGTTACGTGCGTTTCCAAGCCCAATTTAAAGTACTCGTTTCAACTATTAAAGCCTTAGTTTGGGACTAAGTTACTTGAAGGACCGCCTTCACCTATATCAGCCTACCCACGCTTTAAGATCAGCAAGAGAGGCTCTTCTCATCTGCCTACCTGTGAGAGCAGTTAGTTGGGTGAGCGCTCGTAAGAGGGCCTTCTCTGCAGTGGCCCCACACCTTTGGAATAAGTAGCCATTGGAGGTCCACCATGCTCCATCATTGCAAGCTTTTAAGAAAGCCTTGAAAATATATTTTACCTTGTCCTTCTCCTGATGTGATTGCTGCTGTTGTTGCTGCTGTTATTATTGTTTTTATTGCTGTTTTTATTGCATTTATGTTTTTATCACTTTTAATAGTTCTGTGTGTTTTATTGGTGTAAGCTGCCTTGGGAGTGCTTCTTCCCTGAAAGGCAGCCAAGAATTATTTTAAATAAATAAATATTCATTGAACACATAAGGGCATTTATATGAATACCCCTATAGTGTGGAATTGCAGACAATAAAAGAAGTAACATTTAATCTGCTTGATTTCATCATCACCATCTTATTATAAAGCACCTAAAATTACTAGGTGTTGTATAATAAATGGGTACATGTTGCATTTTTATACAACATTAATTTGTGGGTGGGGGGGATAAAAAAAATAGAATATAGGCAGGGATTAATTTCTAAAATGAAAGGTGCTAGGTCTGAAACACATTTTCTAACAGAAGATCTTTCTGCTAAGGGCCGAACTAGATGGGAGGCTAAATGCATCTTTATCAACCACATCAGGGTTTAAACTAAGTTTATAGCACATACAGCACCTCCCCTTTTGTCAAGAAGATGATCAGGGGTCTGGAAACAAAGACCTACAAGGAGAGAGTGAAGGAACTGGGCATGTTTAGCCTTGAGAAGAGAAGACTGAGGGGAGATATGATAGCGTTCTTCAAGTACTTGAAAGGTTGTCACAGAGAAGAAGGCCAGGATCTCTTCTCAATCATCCCAGAGTGCAGGACAAGGAATAATGGGCTCAAGTGACAGGAAGCCAGATTCCGGCTGAACATCAGGGAAAGCTTCCTGACTGTTAGAGCAAATATGACAGTGGAACCAATTACCTAGGGAGATGGTGGGCTCTCCCACACTGGAGGCATTCAAGACGAGGCTGGACAGCCATCTGCCAGGGATACTTTGACTTGGATTCCTGCATTGAGTAGGGGGTTGGACTCGATGGCCTTATAGGCCCCTTCCAGCACTACTATTCTATGATTCCATGATTCTATGAAGACCGCAAGATGTAGGAAGGAGATGTGTAACCCTTTTCTCCCCACTGCGATCACTACTACTACCAGTTGCGGGGGTGGTTTCCGTTAAGATTGCAGTGGAGATGAAAGGGTTAACCCTCACCTCTCTTTGCAGTGTGGTCCTAATGAACACTGCAGGGTCCACATGCCTATTATTATTTTTAAAAGAACAACACCGGACATGGTTGATAAAGGTGAATTTAGCGTCACACCTAGGAATCGGTGCTTCGGAACAGAGGGGCTCCTAGCACTACCAAGCAAAAGGCATTGTGCAGCTATTCCATCTTTCCTTAACAGATTTTTTTTGTGGGAATCAAAAGATGGAAGAATCAGTGGGAAAACATGGGAGGGTTACCACTGGAAGACTCCATCATCTGGAACCCCCTTAAAATTTTGTGAATGAGGCAGGGCGATGATACAAGCCTGGAAGCCCCCTTGGTTTTGCCCTAATATTTTTTGAGCCTGTTACAGTTGCTTAATAGTGATGGGAATATGCTCTGCCCAAGCTTGAAGAAACACAATTTTTTTTCTGTTTTGCTGTTTGTACTAGACGTTTGAAAACACACATACTTGAGCTAAGCAATCAGCTCCGGTTCAAATGAAATCCTGGATAAGGGAGAACTAGAGCTGAGTCATTGAAATTGGTGGTCTAGAGATAAAGCTGATGTTGTTGACAAGAGTCATTCATAACAGTGGCTCCTTTTCTCTGCAGTACATGCTTTCTCAGGAGACAATAGAGGCTCTTAGGAAACCAACCTTTGACGTCTGGCTATGGGAGCCCAATGAGGTAAGAATGCCAAATGGAAACCAATTCCTGACCTTCCATCCTGTAGATGCTATTCTGTGCGTCAGTTTATGAGTGTTTGAGGACTGGAACTTTGACATAGTGTTGCAGGAACTGATTTGAAAATGTGTAAAAAAAATTCAAGGACATCTCCAAAGAAATGAAGAATCTAAAGATCTATTAGATTCATGAATGCAGCCTGAGAAATGCTAGAACTAGCTGGAGCAGCAGGCCCATGTTGAAAGTGCTTGCCCAACTATATTGTGGATAGTATTACAGAATGATATAATTGGAGGGGGCCTTGTACTCCCTCGTTCAGCCCCCTGCTTGATGCAGGAAATCCAGAGTTAGAGCATCCCCAACAGATGGCTGTCCAGACTCTATTTGAATACCTCCAGTGTGGGAGAACCACCACCCCTCTAGGTTATTGGTCAAACTGCTCTTGCTGTCCAGATGTTTCTCCTAATGTTCAACTGAAATCTGCCCTTCTGTGATGTCCTGCATGGGCAGGTTGGCTTCATTAGGCCTACTCCTGCCCTCTCAAGTAGCAGAGAATAAGTCTTTGCCTTCTTCTATATGTGCCGGCCCTTCAGGCACTTGAACAGTTCTATTATGTCCCCACACAGGCTTTTCTCCAGGCTTAACATATCCAGTTCCTTCAACTTTTCCTCATAGGACTTGTTTTGTTTTTAAAATTTCTAGACCACCTACCAAAATGGCTTTCAAGGCAGTATACGAACATGAAAACAAACATACAATATAATAAAAACACAACATTAATCCATTATAATTGAGAGGACTTAAAGTAAAACCGTAACATAGTTCAGGAGGCAGCAACAAAATCCATCCCAAAGAAAAAGAAATGCAAGAAAGAAAAGCAGCTGTCGGATGAGGCTTTACAAGTAGCTGAGGAAAGAAGGGAAGCGAAAAGCAAGGGAGAAAGGGGAAGATATAATCAACTGAATGCAGAGTTCCAGAGAATAGCAAGGAGAGACAAGAAGGCCTTCTGAAATGAACAATGCAAAGAAATCGAGGAAAACAACAGAATGGGAAAGACTAGAGATCTCTTCAAGAAAATTGGAGATCTCAAGGGAACGTTTTGTGCAAAGACGGGCATGATAAAGGACAAAGAAGGCAGGGACCTAACAGAAGCAGATGAGATTAAGAGGAGGTGGCAAGAATACACAGGAGAACTATACAGGGAAGATCTGAATGTCCCTGATAGCCGTGATAGTGCGGTCACTGAACTTGAGCCGGACATCCTAGAGAGTGAAGTCAAGTGGGCCTTAGGAAGCATTACTAACAACAAAGCTAGCGGAGATGACAGTATTCCAGCTGAGCTATTTAAAATCCTAAAAGCTGATGCTGTTAAAGTGCTGTACTCAATATGCCAACAAATTTGGAACACTCAACAGTGGCCACAAGACTGGAAAAGGTCAGTTTACATTCCAATTCCAAAGAAGGGCGATGCCAAAGAGTGTTCAAACTACTGTACAATTGCACTCATTTCACATGCCAGCAAGGTTATGCTCAAAATCCTACAAGCTAGGCTTCAGCAGCATGTGAACCGAGAACTACCGGAAGTACAAGCTGGGTTTCGAAGAGGCAGAGGAACTAGAGATCAAATCGCCAACATTTGCTGGATCATGGAGAAAGCAAGAGAATTCCAGAAAAATGTCTATTTCTGCTTCATTGACTACACTAAAGCCTTTGATTGTGTGGATCACAACAAACTGTGGCAAATTCTTAAAAAGATGGGAGTACCGACCACCTTACCTGTCTCCTGAGAAACCTGTACGAAGGCCAAGAAGCAACAGTAAGAACCAGACATGGAACAACCGATTGGTTCAAAATTGGGAAAGAAGTACGACAAGGCTGCATATTGTTGCCCTGCTTATTTAACTTATATGCAGAGTACATCATGAGAAACGCCGGGTTGGATGAATCACAAGTCAGAATTAAGATTGCCAGGAGAATTATCAACAACCTCAGATACGCAGACGATACCACCCTAATGGCAGAAAGCGAAGAGGATCTAAAGAGCCTCTTGTTGAGGGTGAAAGTGGAGAGTGCAAAAGCTGGTTTGAAACTCAACTTTAAAAAAACGAAGATCATGGCATCTGGCCCCATCACTTCCTGGCATATAGAAGGGGAAGAAATGGAAGCAGTGACAGATTTTATTTTGTTGGGCTCCAAGATCACCGCAGACGGTGACTGTAGCCATGAAATTAAAAGACGCTTGCTCCTTGGGAGGAAAGCTATGGCAAACCTAGACAGCATAGTAAGAAGCAGAGACATCACCTTGCCGACAAAGGTCCGTCTAATCAAAGCTATGGTTTTCCCAGTAGTAATGTATGGCTGTGAGAGCTGGACTATAAGGAAGGCTGAGCGCTGAAGAACCGATGCTTTCGAACTGTGGTGCTGGAGAAGACTCTTACGAGTCCCCTGGACTGCAAGGAGGTCAAATCAGTCAATCAAATCAGTCAAAAGCTGATGCTGTTAAAGTGCTGTTCTCAATATGCCAACAAATCAACCCTGACTGCTCATTGGAAGGACAGTTACTGAAGCTGAAGCTCCAATATTTTGGCCACCTAATGCGAAGAGAAAAGTCACTGGAAAAGACCCTGATGCTGGGAAAGATTGAAGGCCAAAGGAGAAGGGGACGGCAGAGGATGAGATGGCTAGATAGCATCACCGATGCAATTAATATGAACTTGAGCACACTCCGGGAGAGAGCGGAGGACAGGAAGGCCTGGTGTGCTATGGTCCATGGGGTCAAGAAGAGTCGGACACGACTTAACGACTGAAAAACAACAACAAAGTAAAACCCATCAAGCAGCTAAAAAACATACAATCAGAATAAACAATAAACAAGCTTAAGGTGCCTGGTCAAAAAGAAACATTTGTATTCTTTTAGGTGCCTGAATTTTAATCAGGTGCCTAAAAGAATACAACACTGGAACCAGTTGAGTCTCCCTCAGGAGGACATTCCAGAATTGTGCCACCACCACAGAAAAGGCCCCGTCTTTCATTTCTTCATAACACACTTCTCTTACCAAAGACACTTGGAGAAGAGCCTCATCTGACAAACTGAATGCATGCATGGGTAGGTTGGTATAGGATGAGGTGCTCCTTAGGGTACTTGGGTCCCATGCCATTTAGGACTTTAAAGCTAAGCACCATAGCTGCTGTTTTCCATACTGCTGACCATCTTCATTGCCTTCCTTGAACCTGTTCCAATTTGTCTATATCCGTCTTTAAGTGCCATGCCCAATAGACACCTGCTGTATCTGAAATGCCATTCTATAGTCAGAGTTAACAAGAGGGAAAGTAGACGTTTCTTCTGACAATGGATAAGCAAATGACACAATGTACTAATCTAATCAATTTCATACGTTAATGTGCATCAACTAAGAATTCTGTAATGGAGGCATTAGCAGAGCCATGCAAATCAAATTCTGTGCTATCTTCTCCCTCATTCCATTTTGAAACTGTGACTAAATGCAGGGTGTCTCTACATTAATGGAAAATCCCACAGCCCTACCAGCACATTTTGCTTCCATTTCTGTGGCGCGATTAGGATTGGCTCCTTTAGATGACAAATGTGATGTGGCCCTTTCTTAGCATCCTTACCAGGGCTTTCTATAGTTTCAATGAAACAGCGCCATCTAGTGGCAGAATTAGTACAGTACAATTATTTCCGCACTACACACTGCGGAAATGACGGTGGGGTATGTGTGTTAATATTCCAGCTTGCCTTCAGTCTTTTTAAAGATGGGATAACCACGAAAAACCTCAGGAGATGTCCTGGAGGTTGATGGCATTGTGTAAAAGACCCGCAAACTTCCATGAGTGGCCAATCATGAGCACACGATAAATGCCTCATGTAGAAACAGCCGCAGATTTCACAGCTTCAATATCAGCCAGTGGTTTTTTTTCCTCCCTCCTCCCTGCTTTTTTACCATTTAGCCTGATGAAGAGTTCTGGAGAACTCAAAAACTTGCTCGCTATTTTGTGACATTTTGGTTGGGCTAATAAAGGTTGGCCCTCCTCTGGATTTTGGAACTGGTTTTCAGAATGGCTTTTCACCCAAAATACCCTTTCTCCAGCTATTTGAAACACACTGTTGTATCCCACATACTATTATTTCCCCTTTCACTTGTATATTGACAATATGATTTGTACTAATTTGCATATAAAGTTGACTTCAAGAAATCGTATTGTCTGGGCACAAATGTGTGTTCCTTGCTGCTAGAGTAGTGCCGTTCATTGTATGTGCAGTTCTAACCAAAATGACTCTGATGAGTTTTCAAAAACGTTATTCTGGCTGATCATCAGTATACTAACACAGCTCGTGGAATACTAGAATGTGCAAGATACTTTATTTTTAAAACCTGTGAGATGGATGTAGCTGGCTTATTGTTTGTCAGTGTCTTTCTAACTGGTGTGAGTTTACAGATGGATCAAGCCAGTTGGATATGCGACTCTAAAGATCCAAAGAAATCTGTAATTTGCCAAATGTTTTGGGTGGGATCCAGAGAACCATAAGAAGAGTTTCCATAGTGCAACAGAGCTTTTCCATTTCTTCCTGCCCTTGCCTCGTGTTTCTAAGAACCAGGAACCCTCCAGAATGCGATGGGATGTGTTTGGCATGAAGGAGGTTGCAGTGGGAGAGGGAGGATTGCCGGAAACCAGGTGCCTCATGTTGTGTGGATAGAGTTGGCTTCTGCTCATGCAGAAAGGGGCTTTCTGGATCCCATTTTCTATGCTAAAGCTTGTTAGATGAACAGGAATGTCTTTCAAAGATTTGTCCTTTGATATTACAGTTCAATGAATCTCAGTTTAGAGACTCTCTTTAAGGAAACAGAGGCCATGTTATCTTAATAGTTACCTATTTGTAGAGGGGTGCATATTGAATTTGCAGAAAACATGTAGCTGGGAGACCATAGTAGCTAATATCAAAGAAGACAGAATCAAGATTCAAAAGGATCTTGACAGACTAGAACTCTGGGAAACCAACAAGTTTAAATTCAGCAGAGATAATATGAAGTCCTGCATTTAGGTACAAAAAATTAAAAGCCCAAGTATAGGATTGGGGAGACATGGCTTGAAGCAGTCAAAGTGTTTAGGTATCTTAGTTGATGAACTAACATTACAAGCTGAACATATGCCTCCAGTATGATGTGGCTGTTTAAAAAGCGAATGCGTTCTTAGGCTACATTAACAGAAATGTCATATTCAGATCACAAGAAGATCACTACTCTATTCTACTCCGGTCAGGCCACATTTTAAGTACTGTGTCCAATTCTGGGTGCCATATTTTAAGCACATTCACAAACTGGAGCATGTCCAGAGGAGGGCAACCAGCATGGTGAGGGTCTGAAACCAGGTCTTATGATGAACAGTTGAAAGAGCTGGGTATGTTTCGTCTGAAGAAGAGAAGATTAAGGGGAGACAAGGTAGCCTTCTTCAAATATCTGAAGAGTTGTCTTGTAGAAGATGGAGCAAAGTTGTTCTCTGTGGTCCCACAGGGCAGGGCTGAAACCAAGGGGGTGAAATTTCAGGGGAGTCAATTTTGGCTAAACATTAGGAGAAACCTCCTAACAGTGAGTTGTTCAACAGTGGAACAGCTTGGGAGGTGTTGGGCTCTCAGTCACTGAGGGCGCAATCCAATCACAATGACCGTAAGCCTCTGAACAGTCATCCAGTGCAGAGCAGGAGGAGCGGTGGAGGTGATCTTTGCCTCCCTGCTCCTCCTGCTCAGCATTTTCGCTAGATGGGCTGTTTTGCGTGTCTGAGGGGCACATCAGAGAGGGAGGGAAGGAGGCTGGAGAGGCCTGGGGATACCTTATATCCTAGGCTCTCCAGTCCCCTCTCCTCTCTGCCCACCAGAACGCCCCCTTTACCTCCTTTCTGAGGTTGTGTTTCTGACCTCGGAGAGGCAGCCATCACGGTTCTTTCCATGGCGGCTGCAAGGGAGGGGGGGGCAGGGCATGAATTCCTGGATCCGAGGTCGGAGCACTATCTTTGACCTTGGCTCCATGAATCTAAAATATCCTATGGCCCGCTAGACGCAGTATTTAAGCAGAGGCTGGCTAGCCATCTGTCAAGGATGCTGTTGATGCATCCTGCGTTGCAGATTTTTCATTGAGCAGGGGGTAAGACTAGATGACCTCCAAGGCACCTTCCAATGCCACGGTTCCATCTTGAGGGCCTATTTCCCAAAATAGTTGGTGGATGGTGATTGCCTATGGATTTTTGGGTACAAACATAGAAAACAAACAAACAGAAAACTGTATTTCAGTAGCCTGCCTTATTCATCGTACAAACAGCAGTCATAATTAGATGCACAGTGGTTTGAAAGACACCATATGCGCTCTTTGTGCTCAGAAGTAGTTACAAAACCCAGTGTGAACACAGTGTCGCAGCATCATCTGGATAGGTTCATCTATGAGGTGTTTCCATTATGTTTGCAGCACTTAGCTAGGTTTCTGTAGTGTAAGTGCTTGTTGCACCATTACAGTGCAAAGCAATAACATAACAGCCTCCTTTGAAGTATCTCAGGAATGAGCATGTTTCTTTCTTCCTCCAGCTCCCATAATGCAGCACTTTACATGGCAAAGAGATAACAGTGTTACATGTAATGGGTAATAGGGAACATAAGTACCTTCAGCTAAAATGTTGAATGATCAGCATTCAGCACTGAAAAAGAGAAATACACAGCCTATGACTGACTGTTGTCTTGAAATAATATTTTCCCTGTGTGTTTTAGGTACTGGAATATGTAGATAAACTACTTCTGTTTCGTGCATGGGGAGTGCAAGATTAAATTAAATACAGGAAGACATCCATGTATTAAGCAGGGCTTGACTTTGCAAGTACTTGTTGCCGACTTCTATTACCTTCTGGTGCTGTTCTTCTGTACACTTAGGACAAGATCTGAAGGTTTTATAGGACTTGGGATCAGTTTATTAGCAAAATTAATGTAGTTGGGGGGTTAATGAAAGAGTTTTATTTTGTGTGGAGAGAGATTGAGTAGAAATCTAAAGTGCTGTGAGACTTGATCATTCACCACAGAAAAAAGATGCTGGTGTCCCATCTGCTCCATTAAAAACAACAGTCTTGCCACTGATTTGTACAGAAGTGGGACTGCAACTTCTTTAATCATCCAGATCTCTTTCTTAAGGGTTCAAGATGAACAATTCATTATGATCTCATTTAATCCTCATCTTTTTGGGCTCAGACATCGTGGCTTGCCCAAGGCTGCCCAATGTGTCTCAAGAGTTAGAAACTGAAACTGATTCCCAAAGTTGGCACACCTAGATGCATTCAGTCATGCTTTTAAGCTACAGAGTATATTAGAGTATGCAAGGAATGCATTTTTAATATACAATAACTAGGATAATATACAAATAACCCGAGAATTCTTTTTCCCCCTCCAGATGCTGAGTTGTTTAGAACATATGTATCATGAGTTAGGATTAGTGAAAGACTTTAACATCAACCCTATCATCCTGAAACGGTGGCTGGTAAGACTTCCAATGGATTTCGTATTCGGGCTTTAAAAAAACTGTGATGTTTGTTTAAACATATAATTTTACAAAATGTACATGTAGACGCGTCTACTCAAAGTTAAAGAAAAATATTAACAGTATAGAAAATAATCCCTGAAAATTACAATGCCCAAAATATAATGCATGCATCTTTCTTAGAAGTACCATGCTGGGTTCATCCAATACTGACCTCAGATGTTTTCGTCACTTTTTTAAATGAAACAATTAAGTAAGCCACCTAATTGGCTGGTGCATCCAAATTATAAGATGTGGTGACAAGTGGCACTATATATTCATTTGTTTTTCAAAATCAAAGCTCTTCTACCCAAGTTGCCTAATGGATTCCACCATGCTTTACATCAGTGTTTGCATCATTTTTTACTTTGAGGTGTTTTCATTAATTAATCACAATTTGCAGCCACACCACCATCCAAATGAGCTTAAAATCATGTAACAGTTGTATTGCATACTGAATAACTTTATAAAGTTGAGATCATAAACTTCATGTAACAGTTGTAATGTGTACTGAATAACTTTATAAAGATGAGATCATAAACTAGCATCTCTCTCTCTCTCTCTCTCTCTCTCTCTCTATATATATATATATATATATATATATATATATAAATATACACACACCTCAGTAATAATAAACTAAGTAAGGGGGCAGGAATAAACTTCCCCTCCCAAACCAGCAGGATTCCAGAAGCACTACTCAGAAACAGAAGCTCAGCTTTGGATTGGATGTTATTCCTTCCTTAAGCTTATTTCCATTACTTGTAGTTGCTGGGAATACAGGAATGTTGAATATGTAACATATTCACTGGAAACCTCTTATTTCTTCATTCTGCAGCTAGATAAAGGCAGCGGACGTAAGTGTCTTGAAGAGTAACATAAACCCCATTCATTCAAAAGTCTCCTTGTTATTTAGACGCATGTTTTAGCCCCAGCTACCCTACAGACATTCTTTTTAAAAAGTAAATCAGGCAGCACGACTATCGCACCATCCCTGTGTCATGTTGCAAACAAGCTAATTATACTGGATCCAGAAAACCTTCATCGTGAACCACTGTGGCGATGACTCAAATTATCCTTCTTGCTGCAGTCTCAGTATCCCTAGTTGCTGGTTGGCTGTTCTCTGGGTGGCTTTGCATATTCAGAGCAGGCATGAAAAATGGCTGCACAGCAGACTTTTTGCACTTTAAAGTGCAAGGAAGAGGTGGAATCTGCACATCCTTCCCTGAAGAAAGAAGTTAAAATTCCCCTTCCCATGGGTGATTCCAGATGAGGCTGTTATCCTGCAATTACCCTGCCCCAAACATGACATTTTACTGGGTGGGGGGGAGGGGTGTGTGGCGGCAAATGTTGTCATCTTCCAGTTGTTACTGTCCCATGTTTTCCCATCACCTTCCATCTTTTTTCTTACCATAGAACATCCTTTAAGAAGGAAAAGATGGCATAGGTGCACAATGCCTTTTGATTGATAGCACTAGGAGTCCTCCATCTGGAACCAACCCATGTCACTGAAATGCAAAAGGTGGATGCATAAGTCAGTCATTCCAACCATGTTTTCCTCTTTTCTGAACTTGTGAAGCAGCTCTCTGCCACATGATCAACATCACACGCCAATAGCAATGGGAGTGGGGAGTGCTCAAAACAGGAAGAAGGCAGCAATGACACACACACACACATACACACACTATTAGGGAAATATTCAGCATTAGTATTTTTCCTACAATGCAGAGGTATCTCACTAGCATAGCAGTGGGCTTGCAAACCTCAGAATTAGGGCATCAAAGCACTGGTTATTGGGATTTACTGCCAAATCCTTGATTTTTTATTATTTTTCTCCCTTTGTTTTTGTAGCTGTGTATTCATGACAATTACAGAAACAATCCATTCCATAATTTTCGACACTGCTTCTGTGTTACCCAGATGATGTACAGCATGATCTCACTCTGCAACCTCCAGGTGCGTCTTTCTCTGTCTACTTTAGCTCTCTCCAGTTCCACTATCAGTAGAAAAATGAATGTGGATTCATAAAGCATCATGAAATCCATGGCCTCTAGCATATAGCAATATTCTTTTCCAGCAGTGCCGGTTGTTCATTTAGTAATGGAAGACATAATGTAGAGCATGTCTTCCTTTACCCATGTAGTTATGCCAAGATAACTACTCCAGAACTCGTTTCATTCTCTAATTTGTTTACATCAAGAGGAGAATCAAAAGGTAAATGAATTGAAAATGGGCCACAGTCTTGGCATGTTCAGTGTTTCCTGCTCATGTAATCCAAGAATGGCCCATGAGAAATAGCAGGCCTACAACATGACTTTGTTTGGGCCCCACAACACCTTACTGATGCCCTCACCCTGTTTGAAATACAGGGCCAAAGTAGAGGAGAGATTAAATGCATAATTACACTCTGTGTGGGTATCTTTATGTTTAAAAACAAGACGCTTTGAGGGTCCTCAATCTGGATTGAGAGAATTGTGCAGGAGAGGTCTGATTAACCCTCCTTCTGTGCCATTTTCCAGTGAAAATCCCTCCCCTTAGTTGCTCTTTGCTGCAGAAGGGGAACTGTTCTTTCTGCCCACAGCAGCTTTCTTCCCACAGCAAATAGCGTCATCAGGAAAGGGGTGCAGGGGAAAGGGTTAATCCCCCTCTCCCTGCCTCAGGCCACAGTCCCAATCTGGATCAGGGGCCATCACAGCTGCAGTTTAAAAAAGAAAAGAAAAAAGATACGCACATGTATTTAACATATCAATTTGTTCGGCAGGCAGAGGAGGGCAGTAGGAGGACAAAGTGTCTTGGATTCCTCTTCCAACCAGCACCAGTGTAGACAGAACTGCCTCTACTTCCTTTGGCACCTTCACATCAACCCCTGCTTTGAGTGCACCTAAGAGCTGCCAGGTGCAGAGCAGAAGGGAGGATAGTGAGGAGGCACTTCTGCCCTTGCTGAAGCCAGTAGGAAGAGGAAGATGAGGCACATCTGCCCACACATCCTCCTTTCCTGGACAGCAGGCCCAGCAGTGATGTCAGCCAGTGGTGATCCAGGGCTCCTTCACATAGAGCTTTTATCCTGCTGTTGCGATTGCTTAATCATGGAAGTTTCGGGCTCTTTAGATGACGCCGTGAACCTCAAAGGCATCTCCTGCACTAAATGCCCTTTGTTCCATTTTTAAATAGATCACAGATAATGAGCTATCAAATTACCCTGTTGTGTTCTGCTTGAGTTCCCTCCGTGAAAAGAGGAAAAGCAGCAAGAAGAGGAGCGAGATCAATGAAAGATAATGGAAGACTCAGATACAGGGAGAAGGAGGGGGAAAAGGAAGCATGTGAGAAAAGGAGTAATTGTGATCCTGCATTTAAAATGGAAGCAGAAAGCCCTGTTTTAAATGTGGGATTTTAGGCTGGTGTAGAGATGCTCCCAGTCCTGAACAGCATGTCTGTGGATGGTCTTTCCCCAGCCTGTCCCATTAAACACAATCTTAAGAAGTTGGCCCTTCCTAATCTAAGCAATATCAGGGTTATTACCTCCGGTGGCCAGAGCTCACATTTTCATAGGGAAGTTAATGGTGCAATCCTCTATATATCTACTCAGAAGTAAGCCCCATTGACTTCAGTGGGAATTGCTCCCAGGTAAGTATGTAGGACTGCAGCCTTAGTGACCTATAAATGACCAAGAAGAGTGAATCAGTGATGGTGTGTGGCTGAAAGGGATTAGAATTATTTGAGTTAGGCCTAGGTTGTTATCTCAAGCAAACAATAGATAACCACAAATAAAACCCAAATCACTTGATCTTCACATTTGTCTTCTGAGATCAAATAGTGCATGAAATGCTCCAATAAATGGCTTACTTAGCTAATACAAACCCTGACACCTTACAAAATGAGAAACCTTTGCCTTTAAATAAAACTTCTCCCCTATCATGCAAAGTCTAACTTGTCTATTCCATCCAGTTGTTAATTATACATCAGAGGCAGACTTGAATAATTTGCTACTGCTACCAAAGAAGAAGAGAAAAAGGAGAGAAAGCATCTTCAATCTTGCCTGCAATAAATGTAGCTATTAACCAACTGTTCACTGAACCCTAATTATAACCCACTTTTCCAAAATGTAAATGTGCTTTTTTCTGTGTTACAAAAGCCATATGAAATGATCAGGCTGCATTTTTCTCTCCTGTTTAGGTAAAGATTTCCCAAATGGATATCTTAATGCTAATGACTGCATCAGTGTGCCATGACCTTGATCACCCAGGATATAACAACACGTATGTATCCTTTTTGGAGAAGGGGGTTGGGAATATAACATCTATTAGGACAAATGCAGACCAACACATAGTCCACAATTCAGCACATTAATTCTTACAGTGCGGTCCTATACATGCTTATTCGGAGTAAGTTCCCCTGCATCCAAGGAGGCTTACTGCCAGGGAAGTGTGCATAGGATTGCAGCTTCAGTCCTACCAGTGGAGGCTGGCGACTCCAATTTTGGCGGGACTTTGAATCTCTACTAGAGTTGCTATCCAACATGCTAAATTCTATCCTCAAAAATGGCTTCAGCACCTTGGATAACTCCTTTAGAATTCTGACTGAAACCCAGAATGGATTCACAGCCCCACTGAAATCGAAGCCACCAGCCTCCACTAAGTCCTACTGAAATTAGTGGGGCTTGAGAGCATTTAACTGTTCATTGGATGGTCAGTGTCATGCTTAGTGCAAAGTAGGGTTGCCAAAATATCACAAGAAAACAGGAAATGCATCACCAAAAACAGGTTTGCCTAAAATGTGCAGATGTTCATTTATATGTATAGATGCACATTTAGAGATAATTACTGTGATTTATATGAAAATGCAATACATCTCACCATAGTGGAGAAGCCTGTGACAGGTGTGTCTGCTCAGTCTGCTTTCCAGGTAGTAACTGTAGACGGACCACTTCAGGGCCTCTGTGCTCCCTTCTTATGGTTCTTTATCTTTAAACCAGACTTGGACTGGACAGCCCTTCAAACAGAGGATGCCTTCAAATAAAAAACTGTCCTCTGTAAAGTAGGACACGAGGTCACCTTAGTGCAGGCAAATTTGGATTTTCTCACAGTACATAACAGGTATGCACACTTATTTTACTGTGTATACACTGGCGAGAAGCCAATCATGGCTCCCTGCTGGGTATACTTTCTGTGAGATGAAACATGAGTCTGCCTTTCACCCAAAGTGTGTTTGCTCATCTGTAGTGTGTGAAGTATCCCTTAGCTGGAACATAAAAAAAAAAAAACTCTTGACAAATAGAAGCTAGCTCCTTGTACAAGTAAAATAATTGGTTTCCAGTAGCAAAACAACAGTACGGACATGGTGCGGGGGAAACTAAGACTTGGCACCACATACTTGACAGAACTGGGGAAAATGTCACTATCGTAAGTGCAATATGAGTACAAAGTTGTGGTATTAAAACTAGCACGTAGAAGGACTGAGATGAGGAAAAAGTACTGAAATATTGAAAAAAAATGGAAAGAGAGCCCATTGAAATGTTAATTTTATTTCTCCTAAAGGTTATTACACTATTGGGTGTGTTTGAAAACGTTCCATAAATGTTTCTTTTTCCCTCATAGTTGCTGTAGCAGCAAGGCTGAAATGGCGGGGAGGGGCAATGGGGCAAGGTGGCATTTGCCCAAGTCTGAGAGCAAAGGGGAACTGGATCAGATGGTGAGAATTAGGGAGCAGAAAGCCACATTTCTCTTTGATGTAGGATCCACACATCTTCTCAGCAGCCTAAGGCCTTGAGAAACATTGGCTGCTGGGACTCACCTGCTACTCCTTGGCAGTTTGTGTGATCTATTGTCTACAATCATTGTTATGTTTTGTATTTATTAATTTAAACGTTCATATTTTTTTAAAAAATATATACTTCACCAGGGACTTTGGAGGGATGTGTCGCGAAAGCCCATTGTAGTTAACCACAGTCCTGAACTTTTCTTTCTTTCTTTCCTGATTACCCCTTGACTTATAATATATTATCCATATTTAAAAGCTATAGTAAGAAAACCTACGGTAAAAAATAGAAAACCGTAGTTTTATAGTAAGAAATATAATTAGAGCTGGAAGCAATAAATAAATAAATGACATAGACCCAAGGAAAGGGCCAGTGCATGCAGGAAGAAACGCAGGCACAGGTATACACACAGCTGGAGCTTTGCTGCATTTGCTTCAGAGTTCCCATTCCCGAGCTTATTTTAACAAGCAGTTTGCCTCTTTGGCAGTGAGAACTGTTGTGGCAAAACTGTAAGTAAAGATCCAGCTGTGCATATATTTTCCACACATTCACATCCCTTTTGGTTGGAACCAGGGGTGTGTTTCCACTGGCGATTTACTCCAACCTGGCTGCTTGAGGTCACGCGGTTTACATGACATCGTGGCCATCCAGCGGGCGTCCCAGAGTTTATCAGAGAAAAACTGGTTCTTCTGAGACTGGTTGTAGTCTGACATTTCCTCTTTACTTTGGCTCGGTTACGGTCCTGTTGGGGTGTGTTCCATCACCCACGCTTGTGTCAGTATCACAGTCCTGCCCATAGGGATGTGTAGCCCTGCCCATTGGGGGGTGTCGCTCACCTGCCTGTGACCTCCCTGACCCAACCCTCCCCTCCCCCCGTTTTCCGGAGGTTTCAACTCCATTTTGGAGCAGGATGCTGAGGGACCAACTTTTAAAACAGACAGTGAAAATAAGTGCTAGTTCACTAGTGCATATAAGCATGCTATCGCGGGCAAGCAAGTGCTCCCACTACAGCCTGAAAATCAGGTTTATCTCAGGTCGCTTCCACAGAACTACACGTGGGGAGGATCCACGGCTAATATTCCTTTGTGTCCTTCGGTCCTCTTTCGCAAGCTTCATAGATCAACTTTCTTATATTACATGCTAAGGTGCTATCTCAGTATAACACCATTGCACAGAATTTCCATCAATACTCATACCCTCTATATCAGTATCTCGCTATCATGAAATAGCACTAACATGCATTTGAGCTATTGCACGATAGCGCATTTATTCAGGGGTGCCTCCTAATGTGGTAGCCTGGTATTTAGAGGGAAAGGAAAAAAATGGGTGGAATAGGGCATTGGTCTGGGAAATCTCAGAAGTGACTCCCATTGTGGTCAATGAGGCTTGTTCCCGAGATTGCCATTAAGGGGAGTAGAGCCTGGAGGGGGGAGCCTCTCTTACTGGTTGAGCAGCCCCTTCCAGTCTGATGATGTTCACTTCCAATCCCCCCACCCCACCCGGAAATATGTTTCTCTCAGCAACTTACAATGGTGTGGTGCAGTCCGTCATGGAGCCCTGTGCAGAGCCATGCCAATTCTAGGAAAACTCTGGTATTCTTTCATTTGCTTCATTCTTCCATTGTCATGGAAACATGGCCCAGTTTCTACTGAGACTGGATGTCTTGGGTTGCATCCAAATATTACATGAATAGAAGGCCAGCTGGGCATTGTGGCTTTCCCAGTTTTCCCCAGTTCCCTCTTTCCACTACAGCCCACTCGGTCTCAGTGCAGGCCTTTCCCAACAGTCCCAGGAGGTAGCTTTCAAGGGGCAGCAGTGGAGAGGAGGGGTAGGGAAGCCATGGTGGGAAAGCGTAACATGTGGATGCAATTCCAGATGTTAAAGGAAAAATGATGGCGAGTTCTGTACAGCCCCTTAAAAACTAACACATTTCTTGTGGCCTAAGCTTTCATGAACCATGCATCTGAAAACACATAATGCCACAAGAAACGTATTAGCATTTGAGGTGGCATGCAGAACATTCCATTGATTTTGCTATAACAAAGTAACTTACTACTGTTCTGGAATTTGTCCCTGTCCTCCCCCCCCCCTTTTTTTAAAAGATACTGAGCTTGAAGATGGAAGAGGAATCTCACATTTGAGGCTTGAGAACCCCAAAAACATCCAAATTGCGCTCACAGTACAAATAAGCATGACCCTGAGGACTGCTAGTGTATTTTTTAACGTCTTTCCTTCACATTAGGTACCAGATTAATGCGCGAACAGAACTTGCCGTGCGCTACAATGACATTTCTCCGCTAGAGAACCATCACTGTGCAGTAGCTTTCCAGATCCTTGCGCAGCCAGAATGCAACATTTTCTCCAATGTTGATAAGGAACCGTTCAAACAGATAAGGCAGGTACGGCTTAGAAGACTGTGGCAGTTTGCCACCACATGCATCACATATAACTGTAACCGAATTAGATTTCTCTATTTAGTGCAGGGGTGCAGAATCCAGTCTTCCAGGGTTCCCAGAAGACCCCTCCCCCTGGCACTGCCCCTTTCTCCCAACCACCTATCCTTTGGCAGTTTCCTGGCTTTTGTGTAGTTTTTCTCCACTCTAAAAAGGCTGGAATGCCTCTCCTAAGGCTTAGTTACTGGCAGTAAAAGTTTTAAGCTACAGTATGCTGGCATTTTGGGTATTTTGGTTCTATCCACCTCTTTTGCCTTCAGCCCTGCCCACATGTTGAATGCAACCCCTCCCCCCGCACCAAGAACTTCTTCAGAATTCAGGCTGAAGGGAGGTTCTGCACCTCTGACTGCATGATATTGCTAGAAGAGAGTGCCCTTGAGAATGTCCAGAGTGGCTCTGTCTCACTATTGATTACCAGCCCTCAAAATCTGTGCTGAGGAGGAAGAACTTTCAGGTCAAAGGGCGCACTTGAACAGCAACAGCTCTCATTTTAGAAATTAAGCTTTGGCTATGATTGAAGGAAATCAGACAAACCTGGTAAAATAAAAATCTCAGAGACCATGGGCTCAATCATGTGAGAAAACCGCTCTTTTAAAACTTTCTGTAAAAACTTTTTGCAAAAGCCCTGAGAACCTGTTAAAAACAGAAGTATGTATAAATAAACAACCCCCCCCCAAGCACATCAGTTCTGAAAATTGCACATGGATTGAATAAATTGTCTGAGTTCACAGAGACATTTTCGGTTGAACATTACGCTGGAGCTCGTAGTTTGGTGCTCCTGGACTAGATCTACACTAGTGCTTTTTATAGGTATTAAAGTGCACTGATAACTGTTACGCATTCCATGTGCCACTTTTCCAGCTTTATTTCCTGTGTTTTATTCCTCATTATCCAAAATACCGCAACCGATTACACTGTGTGTGCTACGAGGTATAAATACACAAGAGGGATATAGCATCACCATGATAGGATTGTATCCTATCATGAGGCGTAGGTCTGGCCCTGGTGCCATTTTCTTTTTGTAAAAGCCACTGTAGAGCACCAAATTTGGATCAAGGCCATGGTGAGGGGAAAGGGGGACTAATATTTTCTGCATGTACCATGGCCCTGATCCAGATCAGACCCCTGCAGCTGATATTCACTACAGAGGAGAAAACCTGTAGGCTTAAAAAAAAAATCCCGTCCATGGCTGCTGGGGGGCGGGGGGGGGGAATCTGGTTTGGGCCATGGTCGTGGGTGAAAGGTAACCCTCTTTCCCTGCAGTGTGGTCCCAATGAAAATCTTCCCCTGCCACGGACCCCACAATTACGTGGAAAACTACAAATGGAGATCTTTAGTACAGTGTGTAGTTCAGCCCTTATTTTACAGGTTTATCCTCAGAATCTCCACTGGGGTCCCCGAAAGACGGATCTTTTGCACCATCCCCTTGAGGATGGTGCGAAACATTTAGCGGGGAAGATGTTGGCGCACAGGGATAGCACAGGTGAAGTAGTGACTTTTCTAGTTTAAGAAGCATAAGTGTCTTCTTTTATTTTTCATAGGGGATAATTACATTAATCCTAGCAACAGACATGGCAAGGCATGCTGAAATATTGGACTCTTTCAAAGAAACACTGGACAACTTTGACTACTCAAATGAGGAGCATGTGACCCAGGTAAAATGATTTTGTTCTGTTAGCATAGGATCAGTAGAAAAGCAGTGGAAAGGAGCCAGTGACTCTGGTTTTGCTGGGACTATGCATCCCTTCTGGGTTTCAGTCAAAACTAGACAGAACCCTAAAGGAGCTATCCAAGGTGCTGAATCCTATCTAAAAACCCTATGTTCAGTATTTGGATAGCTTTTTTAGAGTTCTGACTGAACCCCATAATGGATTCATAGCCCCACCAAAATTGGAGCCACCAGCCTCCACTGGAAGGAGCTACAGGAGTAGTCCAGCCTTGAGCTCACTCCCTTTCTTTCTGTTTACTGGCAGAGGAAACTGTGACTCACATTGAACTTCTGAGCCTGACCCCTTTTAAAAAGAGCTAATGGAAGCTCAGAGATGTGGCTGTTTCAGAGCTGTACATCCTAGCTGTACGTGTTCAAAATGATGGATATTAAATAGTTGTTTAAGAGTGCTTCCAGATGGAGGGCTCCTAGCATTACCAGTCAAAAGGCATTGTGCCACTATTCCATTTTTCCTGCTTTATTTTTTTGTGTTAAGAAAAAGATTGGAAGAAATGGTGGGAAAACACAGGGAGAGGGTTACAAATGGAAAACAACATCATCCGGACCTCCTGTACAATTCCGTGAACTGAGGCAGGGTGATTGTGCAGTAAAAGCCTTGACTAGAAATACCCTATGGAGCACCCATTGCTTTTCAATGAGGAAACATTCATCAATGTCCTCCACTCTTCTGCCATTCTTCACCTAAAATGAATGTAATTTTATCCAGTCACATCACTTCCTTTATTCTGCTCGTTACCACCTGCATTTCAATGGATAAATACAGGACTGAGTCAGCCAACTTTTTAAAGTGGTTTTAAAATGAGAAGGATCATGCTAATTGATAATATCCAGGTGCCTACATCTCTCAAATTCGAAAATTTTCCCCCCTCCCTCCCTCCCTCCACTACTCCAAAGGTTAGGGCAGTGAGACAGATCAACTTTAGTTTTCATCAGGAGCAAGTGCTAAGTGAAATGTACCATCAGAAAAATGAAATGTGAAGAGAGGACGTCCTTCGAATCAGATGTTGCAGTGGGAAAAGAGCTTTAAGCTAAGAATGCAAAGGCAGGGTGCTGCTTACATACAGAGGAATCCAAATTAAGGAATGGTTGTTCCATCATTGTGAAGACTCAAAGGCTGGAATGAGGAAAGTTGGGTCTGGGAAAATATTGATTGGATATGGGTGATGGTTTGGGCCCTAATATGTTATTTTTCTGCAAATTTGTGAACTCTCAAACAGTTCAGGAACCAGGCATGTCAAAGGTAGGTAAGTGCCTTATGGCACCCATATAATGGAGGGCAAAGTAGAAATAAGACATGGATAATAATTATGCTCATGCAGGCCCAGAGGTTTGTTGTGGGCACAGTGGCTCTAATGTGCACAAGGAGGGTCACCTGCCCAAAGGATGGTCCCATTTGCAATAGAAGGAACAGCTAGAATACACAGGGCTTCTTCACATGGAGGTTTTACCCTGCTATTGAGCTTGGTTACTCACAAAAGTTTGCGGGTCCTTTAGATGACATTATCAACCTCCAGGGCATCTCCCTCACTAAATGACCTTTATTCCATTTTTTAAAAGATCATAGATAATGTGCTATCAAATTACAGCGCTTGAGTTCTACTTGAGTTCCCTCATAAAAAGGAAAACCCGCAATAAGAGGATATAGACCACAGCGCCCTCTGGCAGCTGTATAATGAAACATATGGAAGAATCAGATAAGAGGGGGGAAGAGGGGGAAAAGAGGCGAGAGGAAGCACATGTAAAGGGAGTCTGTCATGATCCTGCATTTAAAAAAGAAGCAGAAAGCTCCATTTTAAATGTGGGATTTTAGGTTGGTGTAGAGATGCTCACAGAGGAGGGAGCATAGCTCAGTGGTAGAGTACATTGTTTCCTTGCAGAAGGTCCCAGGTTGCATCCCTGGCATCTCCAGCTAAAATGAGCAGTTAGCAGGTGATGGGAAAGAATCCTGCCTGAGATATGGGAAGCTGCTTCCAGTCAGAGTAGACAGCAGTGGGGGCAGATGACTGTGGTTTTGGAGGGGCTGTGAATCCATTCTGAGTTTGTCAGAACCAGCCAGAACTCTAAAGGAGATATCCAAGTTACTGAACCCCATCCCCAAAACAGGTTCATTACCTTGGATAGCTCCTCTAGAGCTCTGACTGGTTTTGACTGAAACCCAGAATAGATGCACAGCCCCACTGAAATTGGAGCCACCAGCCTCCACTGGTAGTACTAGGCTAGATGGACAAATAGTATAAGTGGCTTCATATATTCCCTAGAGTGTCATGCATGAAGCACATGTGGGGTTCTAGGCAAGGGCAACTGAGTGGAATCCACATTCCACTGTGATCACAGAATCATAGAATAGTAGGGCTGGAAGGGGCCTACAAGGCCATCGAGTCCAACCCCCTGCTCAGTGCAGGAATCCAAGTCAGAGCATCCCTGACTAAGTGGCTGTCCAGCCTCGTCTTGAATGCCTCCAGTGTGGGAGAGCCCACCACCTCCCTAGGTCATTGGTTCCATTGTCGTATTGCTCTAACAGTCAGGACGTTTTTCCTGATGTTCAGCCGGAATCTGGCTTCCTGTCACTTGAGCCCATTATTCCGTGTCCTGCACTCTGGGATGATCAAGAAGAGATCCTGGCCTTCCTCTCTGTGACAACCTTTCAAGTACTTGAAGAGTGCTATCATATCTCCCCTCAGTCTTCTCCTCTCAAGGCTAAACATGCCCAGTTCTTTCAGTCTCTCTTCACAGGGCTTTGTTTCCAGTCCCCTGATCATCTTTGTTGCCCTCCTCTGAACCCTCTCCAGTTTGTGTGCATCCTTCTTAAAGTGCGGTGCCCAGAACTGGACACAGTACTCCAGATGAGGCCTAACCAGTGCTGAGTAGAGGGGAACTAGTACTTCCCCTCTACTCAGGGGAAGTACTATGATGTTTCTGCTATGATCAATAGCAGGAACATCATTGCTTTCCATCGATCTTGACTGGATCCCCCGCTACTTTCAGTGCTGACATCCCACTGTTGAAGTGGAGGAAACAAGGCCTGGTAAAAGGTGCAGATAAACACAACAGCTTTCTTACCATGTTGTAAAATGCTTTTCAGTTGAAGATGGTACTGATCAAATGTTGTGATATCTCCAATGAAGTGCGCCCAATGGAAGTGGCAGAGCCATGGGTGGACTGCTTATTAGAGGAGTATTTTATGCAGGTAAGAGTCCATCCAGAGGTACCAATTTAATAGTTCACATTTCAGCATTACTTAAACAATGGCCTGGTTCGTACAGTCACAGCGGCTTGAACAAGCCATGGGGCATGCTGGGTACCTTTTGCCTAATGACCCTCCAACCATGAGTTATTTGCTGGTTGTCCCCCCCCCCCCCCGAAACAAGCCATGCCCCCTGAGTTTGGATCACCCGACAAGCCATACCTGGGCAGGCAATTAGGCAAATTGTGATTTGCTACGGTGATCATGCAAACTGGGTCATTGCCTGACATGCTAGATCCACCAAGATGAAAGGAAATTTTCTCAACAGGGTTAGGGAAATGTGTCATCCTGACAATGTGCTCCAAATAAAAATTACTGTAATTGACTGGAATTTGTAACCTAAAAAGGCAATCATAGACAAGTGATGCAAATGTTATTGGATTGCTGCTTGTTCTTCCTAATAGACTGTTTTCAAGTTAAATCAGCATATGAACAGTTTTAAACCAAAAGGGGCAAGATCTGTTTGTAGGAAAAGTCAGTTGAGGAGCAGCACCAAGTGGGTCAGATCTGGATTATTTATAACTATATGGATGACTTTGAAACATCCATGACTCAGCCTACAAGGACTGAAATTGTGTTTAAAAAGAGAAGGAAGGAAAGCTCCCTGAACATTTCAAAAGGACAATCTCATTAGTATTGAAAAAAGCACCTTATGGTGCTGTGGTTATCATTTCTTACTGGATTTCCATTGGAGATGGTTGTAGGAAGGAACAACAACAACAAAAAGAATGGCCAACTAGCTATATGCCAATAAAAGTGGGTATTAACAAGCTGTGGTGGTTGGCACTGCACCAAGTGAAGCTTGATCATGATGGGAAACACAAAAAAGCAGCGCTGTTATTTCTCGATTTAACATGTTCCCAGTACTGGAAAAATCACTTGGACCAATGCGAATAATTTTTTAAAAGCACATCAGATAACATCATTGTGCAAGATCAGGCAAAAGGAGCAGCTCATGAGATTACCTTTCATTCATTTCATCTTCATAGTGGCACTTCTCAGGGCCAAAATATATCTTGCATTATTCACACTTTTTAAATAAACAAACAAATAAATAAATTAAGCATGTTTAAACTGGCCTTTATTTTGAAGAGAAAGTAGTTGCAGGGCCTTGGTCCAGAACGTGTCCCTGATCTGGACTGAGGCTCCATCTTTACTCAATTTTAGACAGGCAGTGAAGACATTTTTGTGCTGCTCAACTTTAAATGATTTTTAATATGAGGTTGATTCTGCTCTCTGAGGTTTTAATGATAGCTCAGGTGTTCATCTGGTGTGTTGTTTTGAATTTGTTTTTATCTTTTCCTTTTTGTACATTGCCTTGGGGGCCAAAAGGCAGATTGTAAACATTAATTAATTAAATTGCCTTGACTCATTGCTACATCTGTCCTAGAGTGACCGGGAAAAGTCTGAAGGCCTTCCAGTGGCACCTTTTATGGACCGAGACAAAGTGACCAAACCTACCGCACAGATTGGCTTCCTGAAGTTTGTTCTTATTCCAATGTTTGAAACTGTAACAAAGGTAAGGTCAGACAGATAATTCAATTGAAGCCTTTTGATCAACTGAAAAGGTGCCCCCAATTAATTGGATGATGCACCTTTTATTAAGTTAATTATTTTTAATGTAAGTACTTATTAAATACAGATGGCAGGTATTATAATAGAACAAGCATTCCTCTCCTTATCTCATACATAGGTTGCAATGTCTGTTCTAAGATGGTCTCTGCTATGATACACACACACACACACACACACACATATGTGTGTGTGTGTATGTATGTATACATACACACACACACACACACACGAGAGTCATCTAAAAACAAAGTTTTTCCTTCAGAACTCTTGTTTGATTTATATGCAATTTATGCTAACTTATAGGCTGAGCCTATCCATATTTACTTGAGAGTATGTACCATTGATTTCAATAGGAGTTACCCCCAAGTAAATGTGTACACAAGTGCTTTGCTTTGATTGATTGAATTAAATTCATACAATTTATTGACTCCCTCATCAACAGCTCTAATAAGCCATCAACATTTCCAGATACCAACTAGAATTGGAAAAAATATTAATTTTTATTTTAGTAAAATACCTCCCACCCCTACAAAGAAAAAAACCATTGCCTTATACAATGAGACTTTCAACATGAAGTATTTATGGTGTGCTTGTGATTCCTCACTCACGGTTTGCGAGTGCTTTATACATCCTCCTCCTCCAGGGCCTCTCCCATGAAACATTATAGCGTGGTTTTTTTCTAACAGGGAAATTCTGGTATTTCTGTGAATGGCTACATGAATCCATGGTGTATTTGTGAAATTCTGCTATACTACAGTGCCACCTGGTGGTTATGTAATGGAACATATAGAAAGGCAGGGAAAGAAAAACCCCAGAAAAAAAATGTGTAAAGGAAAGAAAGAATCTGGAAGCAGAAGCCCCAGTACATGAGGCGGTTAAAAGCCTCATGTAGAAAAACTCAGAGTCGCCATGATGAATGTTTATTATGTAAAAATAAAGGACTGTTGAAATTGAAGTTTAGGCTGCAATCCTATGCATGTTTAGAAAGAAAAATGTCCTACATCTCCCAGTGTCCCTTCAGCCAACCATGCTGGCTGGGGCATGCTGGGAATTGTAGGGTCTTTTCTGTATAAACATGCATAGGATTGCCCCCTTAGTTGACCTCCCTTGCTTTATTTTAGCTTTTTCCAGAGGTTGAAGAAGTAATGCTCCAGCCACTTTGGGAATCCAGGGACCGCTATGAGGAGCTGAAGCAAATAGATGATACTGTGAAAGAGGTAAGATCAGCTCCTTCTTGCAGGTCTTTGTCTTGTGTTCATCATATCCTGCCCAGATAGATCCCCCCAGCTTGCCTCCATTTCTAGCACTGAACTGACCTTTCTTAGATGACTTTTTTCCCCTAGAAAAAGAAGGCCACTTAGCAGAATTTTTTCCAAAATTTTCCATCGGTGGGGCATCAGTTCCACCTCCACCCCCTGCACTTTTCCCCCACATTGCCCCCAGAATGACACTACATCCAGGGAATTGTGGAAGATGAAAATGGTGGCCATTCTACCAAGACAGTTGCTGCTGCTGTTGCCACTTGCAGGGGCAACAAAAAACAAACCCAAACCTTGGGGGCAGCAAGGGGCAGGAGGAGCTGTGTTACTGCCACTGCTAATGGAGAACCCCACCCCTGAGAAACCGTTGGACAATTTCTCCTCTCCCTGAAGAAATTCAGTGAACTCCCTCCCCCCCCCCCCCGCGTCCATTTCTTTACCCAAAAATAGGATCGAGAATTTTGAGCAGCTATTTGTTTAAGAAAATATGTTCGGAGATGCCTCTGGAACACCCCAATTGGTAAGCCAGCTGTAGTAAGCAAACACAAGCTTTGTGCACAAAGTGTCTTTCATTGCTGCTAGAAACTATTCCTTGCCAATCATGACATTGCAAAGCTTGGATGTGTGCTAAGCAAGAATGCATGGAGAAATCAAGGGGGCATTGTTGTTTTTTTAATCGGTCCAAATTCATTCACTTTAAACAAAATAAATCACAACAACTACTTGTTTCAGCTACTTCCTGTGTTTTGTAGATCATTTCATTTTTCAAAGAAATCTGTTTTCTAATCAATTGATTGTTACTGAGGGAAATGTGTGGTATCTGATACTTCCAAAAGTATATAATTTAGCCACATTTACTAATGCTTAAAGAATTCCTTTTGTTGCTGTTCTCTGACATGTGTGGGAGACAGTGGTTAATATTAACAAGGTCTCTGGCCCTTCCTGCCCTTGGGGATGTTTTAAATGAAAGTTACAGTCCCTGAGAACTGCGTTTTATGTTGTGAAACAGAAGGAAGAGATAGCTTTTGGGAATACTACCGCCTCCTTTCCAATAGGTTAAAGATCATTGTAAGTGACTCCTAAAACTTCGTCAAATTTCACATTGGAGTCACATAGCAATGGGAAAGCTGACCAGAGGCAGAGTTTCTGTGATGACCAATGAAGCTGCATATGATGTTTACTCAGAAGTAACTCTTACTCCATTCAGTGAGGTTTACCTCCATGTACATAGGATTGCAGCCTTAATCATAAGCAAATTGGTCATATTGGCTGGGGATAATGGGAGTTGTAATCCAACACATCTGGATGGTGCCAAGATAGAGAGGGCTGATCTATTGCAATGGGAATTTTTGGAATCAAAGGGCATAGCTGGCTTTGGTTGTGAACTTACCAGAGGCCACAGGAGCAAACGCATTAACTCAGCCCTTTATTTAACTACTTGCAATATGGAATTCCACGCAGCCAAATGTATGGAATTCCATTCAGGTGAAAAAGTGGGCTGGTGGAGAAGGGACAGAGCAAATCCTCCCTCCCTCCCCTGTCCCTCTGTGTTTCCATGCTGGTGGAGGAGGAGGGCAAGCCCCCTTCTCCACGGCCAGCACAGAAGCCAAGCAAACCACTGGAGGAGGGTCAGGGCAATCCATTTCTCATTCACCAGCTTGCTGTGTTTCTACGCAAGTCCCTCTCCCTACAGCCAGGGCAGAAAGCAAGTGGGTTGGCAGATGTGGGATGTAGTGATCCATCCCTCCTCTGCCTTTAGCAGGCTAGTAAAAAAATCAGGCAATAAAAGACCTTGATCATCCCAGAGTGCAGGACACGGAATAATGGGCTCAAGTTACAGGAAGCCAGATTCCGGCTGAACATCAGGAAAAACTTCCTGAGTGTCAGAGCAATACGGCAATGGAACCAATTACCTGGGGAGGTGGTGGGCTCTCCCACACTGGAGGCCTTTAAGACGAGGCTGGACAGCCATTTGTCAGGGATGCTCTGACTTGGATTCCTGCATTGAGCAGGGGGTTGGACTCGATGGCCTTGTAGGCCCCTTCCAACCCTACTATTCTATGATTCTATGATTCTAAGACTGTATATATAATCACAACTGTGCTTGATGAAACATCATTTGTGATTCCTGCATTTAAGCAAGGATTCCCAAGCATACTATCACAGCACATTTAATAATCAAGCCACTAACAGGAAAAAAAATACACGCGAAGCAGAAGGATACACACAGAACAAAGACTACTTCTCCTTCGTATAGTATGTGTGGCTCTGGAGACAATCAAATAGCCAGTCCTCTTACCCCGCTAGCAAAGAATGAAGATGGACCAAGTCTCCAGTTTTCCCCAACCTGGTGCCCTCCAGATGTGTTGGACTGTGACTTCTGTTAGCCTCAGCCAGCATGTCCTGGGAGTCTTAGTCCAACACATCTGGAGGGCACCAGGTTAGGAAAGGCTGCCTTAGTAATGGTGTAAGCTGGACACTTACCGTTGTACCTGCTCTTAATTCCTCCACGTTGATCCAACAAGATGACCAAAGTTGCACCATCCTCTTTGGTGGCCTTTTCTTTCTGGGCTTTCCACCTCTCTAGCCATCCTGATCTGGCTCCATTTCAAGCTAGATCTTTATAGCAAAAATCCTCCGTTTGCTTCCATCAACACGTGTTCAAGTGTCACTGGAAATTTGTCATAACAGGGTTCACAAAGATTAGGACAAAAGGTTAAGCAAGGCTTAAAATTCTAGTTATCTTCCTAGGTGACTCTTCAACTGGCTTCCCTTGTCTTATCTTTGCATGTTGCCCAGCTTAGCAGTTACTATGTATTATCCTAATCAGATAAAATAGTGCCTAGTCGTGCTACTCTGAAGACAACTCACAGAGGAAGAGATGCCCATGAGAATGTACTCTGTGCATTTTAGCCAGTTTTAGCCACAACATAGTAAAACCATCTCCTGCTCCATCATCTTGCCATACTATGCCATGCAGGTGGAAAAATGTATCACCCCTTTTCCTTCTGAGTGGCTTAGGTCTTTCACCACTTTCTGAAACTTTGGCGACACACTTCAGCTCAAAACTTTATACAAACCAGCGAGTTGTGAGAGCCTCAGTGTTGCTGGAGACAGAAAATGTCTTTTAAGGGTGTTGAATGTGGTCAGAAATACACTTTCTGGAAGTATCATTTCCTGTGGTCTTGTCCATCCTAATTTCTTTTGCCCTATCTCTGGTCAAACAGATTTTTGAAGCAATATAAAACCCAACAAAGCCTGTCAACAGAGATGATAGTGGTATGAATGTATTTCACACAGTATTTCTTCACACGGTGCACGTTTAATCTATGGAACTCACTGGCATTAGATGTGGTGATGGCCACTGTCTTAGATCCTTTAAAAGGGGATTACATTAATTCATGGAGGATAGGTCTATCAATGGCAGCTAGTCACGACGGCTATATGTAGCCTGCAGGTTGAGAGACAGTATGCCAGGGAATACCAGCTACTGCGGAACAATAGGAGAGAGCAGCTGCCTTCATGTCCTGCGTGTGTGTGTAGAAGTATGTTCCCCCGGTGGGAAAAGGGATGTTGAACTACATAGTGTAAACATTACAGCCAACAATGCATCTGTCCTTCTATTTTCAATTCTCCAAAAGCACACATATGCAAAACTATAATCAGACAAGTATGATGGGAAGGAGCCATCACAAACTTAATCAGAATGAATGTAGCTTTTGGAGTGGGAATATCTGGCTCCAGCCTGAATTGTGAGATCATTGGGTTGTGAAACTGTTGGTAGGGAACATTCAGTATTAGTACAGTACTTCTCTCTGTCAATTAGAAAGAAATGGGTGCAGTTCATCAAGCGCTGTTGCTGTAGATTCTGCATTGGCTTTAGGAGGACATCTGTGGGGACTGTTGCAAACTCCTTTGGAATGAATGGATCTCATGCAGTGATCATGTTTGGCTGGCAGATCTGCCCAATGACTTGGCAGCTGCTATACTGACCAATCAGATGCCACAGACCTGTTATTCCATTCTACTCTTACCTAGTTACAGAAGAAGAATGAAAGTTTGACAACTGGAAGCAGGGAGAAGTGAAAAGCAAAGTAAATATGGGACACATCAAGGTAAGGTACTGTTCTTTTTTAAAGGGGTCTTTCACACTAGAAATTGTAGGACATAGTCTGAACAACAGATATGTGATAGTCAAGTATTTAAAATATTAAAGAGAGAGCCTTATGACATGTGGTGTATTGAATGTGATGACTGCAGCCAAAAAAAAGATAAAATCCTGCCAATGTTATTGCAATATATGCAGCTACATTTGTCAAAAATGCCATGGAAGAAAAAAAGTTAATGCACTATAGAATATAAAATCAAGAATCAATAACAAAGAGTAGAGGAAGTGATTCCTGTAAGTGCATTGGATCTAGACTTAGTCAGACCTAGTGAAATCAATGAGTCTTAAGTTAGTCATATCTAGCTTAAGTCCCATTAATTTCAATGGGCAGAATATAACTCTGCCTTGCGCTCATGGCCAGCCCTGCCACTTCCTTTCAACAGGTGGCCCCTACTGCTTGCGGAATGGTGATGGAGTGCTACTGCAGGAAAGCTGAATCGAGTGGAAATGCTCATTTCTGGAAGGGGGCAGCAGGTTGGTGGAGCTCCCTTATGTTATGCTGCCCCCTTTTAGAAATAAGTGTTAACGCTCATTTGGGGGCTTCCCTCCAGAAGTGCTAAATTGTTGTTCCGCAAGCAGTAGGGACCGCTTGCCGACCTGAAGTGGCAGGGCTGGCTGCACAAGGACCAGAATCGGCAGCCAGCTCTGCTAGCGTGCGGGCAGCATTGGCTTCTGCCCATTGAGTCTACTGTAAGTATGACTAAGTCTGGATTCAACCCATTGGCTTGTAAATATGCAAACATCTGTAGGGTGGGGAGTGCGGTAGAGCAGCAAATTAAGTGGCAACTACATTTCCACTTCAAGAATGGGAGACACCCCAAATATTTTGTGATAAAGGCATAATTTAGTGAAAGTTGGGCAGATCCAAGTCCAAATGGAAGTTGTTAGGATGTAGGTATTCAGCCATGCACTTTAGCTGCATTGATTTCAGTGGGGTTGCAGTGGGGCAGCTAGGTAATGTTAGCCACTAGACTTAGGGAGCAATCCTATGGCAGCTAGTCAGTGGCTACGTGGCCATAGATGGAGCCCGCGCTCTGAGGTCAGTTCCTGGAGAACCGACCTTCCCCCTCTTCTGTGCTGCCTCACAGGCAGCATGGAATGGCCCTGCACTCTGCGCTAGGAAGAGGAGTATGGAGTGGCCAAAACAGGGTGTTCCGGGGCGGGGAAGGCAGAAACACCGGTACGACATATCCTGTGTTGTTCGACAGCCTCCTCCCCCGCTCCACCTTCCCGTGGCTAGACAGCCAAAATCAGCTGTCTAGCCGCAAGAGGGAACGATCCCCTCCGTGCTTCTCCTGTCCTGCATTGGATAGGCAGTCGCCTCTGAGTTCGGAGGCGGCTGCCTATCCTCATAGGACTGTGCCCTTAATGGTCTTAGTGGAGGCCCTTTTTAGATGACCATGTGTATTAGTTCAGTTGTGAAGCACACGACTAACCTTTCTCCACCCTACCCCACCTCCACCATTCCAAGCTTCACAGCTACTTCCACATTCCTGATATGTCAGAGCAAATGAACAAGCAAAATCGCTTGCCAGCCTGATAAAAAGAACTCTGAGCGTGAGCAGTGTCACATTTTAAGCTCGCTTAAATCATAGTGCCACCATGACTCCTGGAGCCAGCTTCTGCTGCCCTGATGCTAAATATACTTGAGGCACAACCCTACCGGGTTGGCACCTGCTAGATGGAAGCCTCCAATCTCAGAGGCTTCTGAGTACCCTGTACCCTGTCAGGCTCCTGCCAGCAGGGCAGGAGAAGCAATAGAGGCAATTTTCACCTCTCCATCCTCCTTTTAAACTCCCCCCCCCCCCGACGGGCCTGTGAGCCCATCTAGAGGAGGTGCGCTGGCAGGGGCGGAGCTGGAGAGGCCATAGGATTGTTCACATCCGGGCCTCTCCTCCCGCCTCCCCGCCCACCAGAATACTTTTTGGTCTCTGTGAGGTCCTTCAAGGCTGCTTTTGTGACCTTGGAAAGCAGGCACCACGGTTCTTTCCATGGCAACTGTGAGGGGGCGGAGGAGGGGGAGTGATTGGGCTGTTGTCCCCCTCCCAAAGTCATAGCAGTGTCTATGGCTTTGGGAGGGGGAACCCAAGAAATTCTATGGTCCCTGGGATGCTCGTCAGGGACCATAGGATTATCCTTTTCTTGGGAATAAGCATCATTTTCTCATAGAAAGAAATCATACATTTTAAAAGTAAATATATCCCTCATCAGCTGCTGTTCTCTGGGTGGTCATTTGGGGACCCCTGGGGCTGTGAGGCCCTGGAATTCAGCCCCAACATCCAGCTGTAGCTGCACCACTGTGGGGTTTAAGTGTGACTATATGCAGCTCATACCCTGTACTCCTCTTCAGGGATCATGTAAAAAATCTCTTTAAAACAGTTCCAGATGTCAACGAGGCTGCTTCTAGACGTGTCCTCGCCTGATCACTAATGCCATTCATTAGGCCAAATGGTTTTGGTGAGTGTGTGTAAGATTCTAAGCTCCATAGAGCCTTTTTGTCAGGCAGAAAACAAGACTTGACTTGATCAGATAAAAGGGTTCACCTTTCCTCTGTAGTGTGGGCACAGGAGGAATATCCCATACTACCAGCATAGTGCTTTAGCAATAAACCAGAGGTGCTCTAAACAATATGTGAAAGGAAAGGGACCCCATTCTGCACAAGAGTTTGCAGTACATTGTACCTGCTCCAAGACCACCATTTTCTGAGTCAGCTGTGTAGACTGATAGGGACTAGCACATTTGCTGTGTGTGTGGCTTACAGGTGTGCCGAATCAGCGCATCTAATCCCTGCCAAAAATTCGGGGTGGACGAGACCTCGTTCTCTGAGTCTAATAATGTTTGTATTTTAATTACAGCATTATAATGAACACAAAGATCCTTTAGATGTTTGCCAGGTCCAGCTAAACATCATGGGATTGCACAGCATTGATAAAGGATGAGGCTGAACAGCTGACACTACCACAAGCACTTTTTCCAGTTCCTTTTCTAAAGACTAGCATTTATCTTATGGATGCAAACGATGAGGAACCCCTGCTGTTGTACAAGATTTTTTTTCTTTTTGAAGTCGTCTTCTAAATAATATATTCTTATACCAAAAAATGGCTGCTGTAATTATTCTCTTTTGTAGATTTTGTATGTTTTTTTTAACTGCTTCTGGTTGTTTTATGGAGATATCTTCTCCGGGGTGGGTTGGTGGGATTTGTACTTTTAAAGAAATGTTTCAGAAATGTTTATATGTAGTGTTATGTTCCATTAAAGTAACAACTATCAATCTCAATATCTCTATGTACATTTAGGAGCCAGATTAGGAGCCTTCTTTGTTCATTTAGGAGTCTAATTTATGCCTCCTGTCACCTTGCTGAGGCAACTGACAAAAAACCAATAGCAGGGTATCCAAAAAGAAACATAATTTTACCATCTCTGGCCAACAGCCATTTGCCAGTAAAACACTTTTGAGAATGAAGTGCGAAGTGACAGACCAAGCCCTCAAATGACCCCCTACAGCCTGCTACTTAGTCCCATCTCCACAAATGTTACTCTTCCACCCTCTTACTTTGTGTCTGCATTGGTAACTAACGGGACAGATATCCCTTCAGAGGGATAGATATAGCCTAGTGGTTTCTAGTTGCCTTATCCTTAAGCGCTGAGAATTATCAAGCTGCCCCAAATATGGTCTGTAGGGACATGAAGCAGTTCTATTGCCAAGGGTAAGCAGGTCTGACCACTAGCACCATCAGGGAAGGACTTTGGAGCAGATGTCCAAGGCCCCCTAATGCAGCAGGAATGGCTTCCCACATTTTGAAGGAGTGAAGTAACACACATTACCAGATGGGGACTCCATAACACCATGATGATCAGAATCTAAAATTACCTAGGGCGAAATCCTATGCAGAGTGGGAGGACTGCAGAGGCGATCTTTGCCTCCATGCTCCTCCCACTCTGCATTTTTGCTAGAGAGGCTTTTTCACCCATCTAGCTAGGGCTCTGCAGAGCAGGAGAGGAAGAGGCCAGGGAGGCCAGGGGATTCTTTGTAAGCCACCTCCCCAGTCCCCTCCCTGCCCCACCACAAAACCGTCCCCTTTTCCTCCTCTCTGAGGTCACTTTTGTGAGCTCAGAAAGGCAGCCAGCACAGTTCTTTCTGCGCTGGCTGCGAGGGGGAGAGGGCGGGGAGCTTGGACTCCCGGATCTGAGGTCAGAGCGCTGTCTCTGACCCTGGATCCAGGAATCCAAACTACCCTATGGCCCCCCACGCACTTTCTAGGGGCCATAGGATTGCTCTTTAAACCACTATCGACTCCTTCAAGAGAGAGTGGGATATAAGTGTAATAAATAGCTAGAGCAGCAATAAAAGCAGTTATTTTTCCACAAGTGATGTATTAATTTTAATTTATTGGCATTGCCTGCATCACTGTACTAAATTCATTTAGAATACAGCTTCATTTACTGAATGACTTGTAGGGTCATATGTAATATTTGGCTAACAAAACACTCTAATAAGCTGGAGCTGTTTGCATAAAGATATGTTGGCAAGGAATTGGTCTAGGTTTAACTAGACATTTGGTATAAATGAGATTCATATAATGAGAAGTCTACTTTTTTTTTTTTTTGCTCTGGGGATTATACCATGCACGCATGCCTTACAGGGGTGAGCAATTTGTGGCTGACCAGATGTTTAGGCCTACTACTCCCATCAGCCCTGGCCAGCATAGCCAATAGTTAGGGATGATGGGAGTTGTAGGCCAAAATATCTGGACAGCCACAAATTGCCCACCCCCACCTTAGAGGAACCCTGACAGGGAGGGATCATAACTTAGAGGTACAGCACTGTTTATATGCTTAAGGTTTGAGAATCATTCCCTGAAACTTCCATTGCTAACAGAATCTCAGGATGCAGAGCTGGAAAAGGCATTTGCTTGTGGCCTTGAAGAACTCCTGCCAGTCAGAGTAGACGGTACTGGGCTAAATGGTCTTGGTAGAAAGGCAGCTTCATATGTTCATACCAGATAAAAGCTCAGAACGTAGTTGCTAAGGGCAATGCTGACTTTCAGTATTGGACAATGAGAGTTTGGACTGAGATATCCAATTGAAATTACTTGTGCTGTTGTTCCCAGGTTACAGATGGGAGGTCAGGCATAAATATACTAGCCTGTATATGCTAGGTCCATAGAACGCCTATGACAGGCAGGACAGTTACCAGGCCTCCCTTTATCTGGTAGTTAAACATCCAAATTCAGACCCAGAGAGGGGTTGTTGCACAACAGAGAGGACTCGGGCATTCCTTGTGCATAATTCTTAATAGTAAATGAGCTCTCCCAAGTATGGTTCAGGGCCTATGTGCATTGGTGCAATGGTGCCTTCCACAGCATCTTGTTACATTTGTGCATGAAAGTAAACCACATGACCTAACATGTAAGATGGAGTTGGGGAAAGGCAAGGTGAAATCTGATGGGCATCAGGACCCTTGGAGGGCATGTCCCACATGGCTGCTGCCTGTATACCAAAGCTGTGTTACATAGCTATGAGGCATTTGAAGAATATGAAAAGACTGAGGAAGCGACTGCTGGGCGGAAAGGCGGTTGTAAAACTGCAATTGAGCTTGCTGTAGATTGGACTGGTGTACTGAGGCTCTGGTTTAGCAGGTGAATCAGAGCTGGCCAGCAGGAGTGAGGAAAGCATCTAGGGATAAACTGGTTGACAGTTTATCACACACACAATTACTGACCTGGAGTTCCATTATAACTATGGACACAGTTTGACTCTGGATTTTTGTTCAGTGTTTGTATATCACCCTAATGTAGCTGAAAGCTCTTCCTGCCAGTCACTAAGCCTTAGGAGAGGCATTTCATCCTTTTAGAACAGGGAAAAAACTGCACAAAAGCCAGGAAACCACCAAATCATTGGTCAGGGGAAAGGGGAAGAAGCCATGGCCTTCTGGGGGATCCTGGAGGGCTGGACTGGGACCCTAGGTGGCCCACATTTTGCCACCAGACCTGAGGTTCCCCACTCCTGGCCTAACACCAGGAGGGGACACAAAATAGAAAGGGCATGAAATCTCTTTCACATGTTAACTACATGTTGCATGTTCTCAAAAATGGATGCATGGCTAATAAGGTGCTTTGAAACTGATAATCTGGGAGAAGTAAAAACAAAAAACCTCTCTTGCTCTCTCTGTCACACACACACACACACACACACCTCTCACACACGCGCACGCGCTATGCACCAACCATATCTGTACGTTTTAAAGTGAAAATCCACTGTAATGTTGACATGGGCTTTTCTTAGGTTGTTCTTTAGATGGTTTATAAATACAGAGCAGCACGTACGGAAGGCGCTCCACCCCAAGAAACTCGTGTCTCTGTTTGAAGGGCACATGTACCCAAGCCATATGCCTGCAAGCTGCAGAGCTGCTTGCCAAGTCTTCTTACAGTTTTTAAAAAGAAACGTGTAGGTGGGTGCTCAGACTTTTCTTCCATGAAAAACAGGAAATATCTTGCAAAACTCAGGCTTCCCTTACCAGAGGACCTCAGTGACTAACACTTGGCTCTCTAGCACTGAATAATAATCTCATCACTTTAATTGTGGCAAGACATTTTGGCACAGCAAACTTTTACTCTTGTATTTGTCTGTGTAATTATGTTAATGTTTTTTTCCCTCCTTGGAGATAGCTCTCCATTATGTATTCCAGTGATTGAGTCACTACTGTGTCCCTTTCCTTACCAATTCTGTTGATCAAAAATACTGTTTCATATGCTCTGACATCCACACACAATACAGACACATCCCTGCACAGGGTCACACAACCGACCACATTTGAAGTATAGCTCAAGTACCTGTGAGAAAGCAGGCCCCAAACATGCATCTTTATTATATGCTGTTTGGAGACACCTGCTTGTTGATTGAACCAAATTTATTCTTCCAAACAGTTATTTATTTATTTATTTATTGCATTTATACCCCGCCTTTCTCCCTCTCGCAAGGAACTCAAGGCGGCTTACATTATCCTCCTCCTCACCGTTGTATCCTCACAACAACAACCCTGTGAGGTAGGTTGGGCTGAGAGTCTGTGACTGGCCCAAAGTCACCCAGTGAGCTTCCATGGCCAAGTGGGGACTAGAACCCGGATCTCCCGGCTCCCAGTCCGTCACTCTCACCACTACACTACACTGGCTCTCAGTTGTGAGATCAGTTGTGATTTCATTTTTTTTCCAAATCAAACTAGAATAAACCAGATATTATCTTCAATGTTATTGTATTCTTGGTATCTGTTTGCATGTTGCTGAACTGCCCCCACCCCAATTAATGATGCTTCTAGTGGGGGGGGGGCAGAATGGTTTGAATTAATTCATGATGCTTTTGAAAGAAAATGTGCAGTTAGAACTTGCACGTGTCTGTTTCAGGAATGGCTATAACATCAGTTTCATGACAGAAAAGGGCCTTAGCTCAGTGATAGAAAACTTGCTTTGCATGTGGAAGGTCCCACTCTTAGTCCTCGGCATAAGGCTGGGAAGGACTCAGAGCTGCTCCCGATCAGCGTAGGGCAATACTGAGCTAGATGGTTCAATGGTCTGACTTGGTATAGGTCATTTTCCTACGTTTTTGGCTATGACTACGAGGGGGGAGGCAATTTGATTGAACACAAAGGCCCCATGTATTTTCAGCTAGAACATTTCAGCTAGAGAGCCAGTGTGGTGTAGTGGCAAGAGTGTTGGACTAGGAGCTGGGAGATCCGGGTTCTAGTCCCCACTCGGCCATGGAAGCTCACTGGGTGACTTTGGGCCAGTCACAGACTCTCAGCCCAACCCACCTCACAGGGTTGTTGTTGGGAGGATAAGATGGAGAGGAGGAGGATAATGTAAGCTGCCTTGGGTTCCTTGCGAGAGGAAGAAAGGCGGGGTATAAATGCAATAAATAAATAAATAAAATTTATAATAAAATCTGCATTACGAAGTGGACCGAGAAACAAACTTTTAAGTGATGAGTTTAGCAAATAATAAATCAGAAAATCACATAAAATACATGAGTTATAAAAGTCAAATAGTGATGTGTGGAAATTAACAACTCCCTCTGCAATGCCGTAAACTGCTGCATTTGTTCTTTTTGGCCAGGATGTGCAACGCACACCCCTCCTCCACCATGCAGTCTCCACAGCCCTCTCCCATCATGTTGCTGAAATTTGTGGGAGTGGCCAAAAACAACAACAACGTTGATTTGCTGCCAAAAATAGATAAAAAACCACTACAGAACCCTACACTGTAGCATTCTGTAGTGGTTTGCCACCAATCAGCTATTTCTTTATTATTATTTTGCTGCTACCACCAGTGCCCTGCAGGGCGGCGGCAAGGATGCAGCCTGTGGTGGGAGGTATGGGGGCTAAAATGGCCCCTGGAGGTCCCACACTGGCCGACCCCTGGTTTTGGCAGTAAAGTATGGTTTCAGTTCCCCTGAAAATAAAATGTAAAGTAGACTGTGATTTTTAAATGTAAAGACAGGTAAAGTGGTTCCAGGAATTTAGGAATGTTTGAAGGAAAAGGTCCTCATCCAACAAGGGTGATCTGAACATAGAAACAGGCTTCCAGAGATGGAGTGGAGGAGGAAGCTGCATGAGGAAGCAAAACTCACACCCAGTATCCAGATCTCAGTGCATAATGTCTCTCACTGGATTCGGTCCATGCACAGTATGAAACACACGGTCAGTGTTATCAGCCATCTGAGCTCTAGTCAACTGTGGTGTGGGGAGCTGGGAGAGACTCCTCATTCTTCCACCATGAAAGTAACATTGGTTTCAAAGCTGGCAGAGCCCAGCATCTGTTCTGTGGGGAAGTCCTTGTACAAACATTAGTAGAATATGAAGATCTCTGGATCAAGGCCAGAAACACTTTAGGCCAGAAACAGCTTGGGCACCATTCAGCCAGCCATGTTTCCACCCTGTTGATTTCATAGGATGTGTGTGCATTAAGGATGTGCACAACTCTTTTCCACTGAAATCAATGGGACCAAAAAGTGCTTAACTGTAGCTAGATGGTGCCCTTCTGTTTTGCCTGATTTGATCTACATATTTAATTACATTTCAACTTCTAGCCTCAATTTTTGTTTGCAAGTATTTCAGAAGACTTTTTAAAAGAGCAGATTCGTTTCTCAATAAAGCCTTCCATTAACACAGCCAAAATCTTCATAGCTTAACCTCAGATTAATGACTTTACAGTAGTAGCATGGGGTATAAATTGGGGCATATTTCTGAACGCTGATGCAAATCCCCTAAAATGGCAGAGGGCCAGACAGCCTATGTCTGCAGGGAGTAATTGTCAAGTCCCCAATGAATACAGGCTTCTAAGCCCTTGAAAACATTCCTGGCAACTGGGAACTAGACAAGGCTAGAAAGTCTTGGCTGCATTTCAGGGAGTACTTTCACATGTCATTGTACTAGCGTACTGGAAGTGCTAGTGATAACGCTCTTGCAATTAACCGGGGTTAACACTCAGTCCTCTACCAAACAACTGTTTGCCTGTTAAACTCATGTTTACGAAGCTTGGCCACTCCTTGAAACTTTTGGGTGAACCCTGAGCATATGTTTGGTGTGTGCCAGCCCTTGGCTATGCATATGTACAGCTGAGTTTAGCTGACTTGATTCAGTATCTTTGCCACAGAGATGTGGAGAAGTGTGACAGGCAGTGTGCCATTTTGGACATCAGCCTATCTCTGAGCTCTCTGTGGAATATTTCTGGAATGAGCTTGAAGACTTGTTTTTCTCAGCTCAACATCTGTCTTGCTACTAATATTTGATGCCATCTTGGAGATATCACATTCCTTAATATCCTGTCAGCAGAGTAGCCCTGTTAATCTATTGCAGTAAAAACAAAAAAAACCCTCCTGTGGCACGTTAAAGACTAAGATATCCTGTGGCATATGCTTTCATAGACAAGTGCCCTCTTCATTGTAATCATTGGAAGGTTTGTTTGATTTCAGTGGAATGTGAATAGTTGCAACGTCACCATCTTCCCCAACTGAGGGAGATGAAGGCCTCCCTCATGAAGGCTCCTCCCCCTCAACTGTCACCAGCAGCAGCCATTCCAGCAGGCTGAGATGAGAAGGAGAGCAAGGCCATTCCACCAGTTTTGTAGAAAGGCTTAATTTCCCCCCCTCTTCCAACCCCATTCCTTTTCCCTTGTGTGTTGTGTCTTTTTTATTTTTAGCCTGGAAGCAGGGACTGGCTTGTATTACTGATTATACATAAGCCACTCCAGGAACCTTTTTGGCTGAGGAATGGGATAATAATACTTTAAATAAATAAGCCTGGTGCCCTCCCAATGTTTTGGACTTCAACTGCCATCAGCACCAGGCAGCATGGACAATGGTCAGGAATGTTGTATTGCAGGTTGGGGAAGGCTGCGATATCATAGAGCTGGCAATCTCTGTGAATGGCTGAATTTCTGATGATTCTAGGGACAAACAGGAGGCGGTTGTCACTTCCATGCCCTGCTTTTTGTGACTGTTAGAAACAATGCTGGTCTAGATGGAAGTATACTGAATATCTGATCCATTCACCTTCAGCAAGTTTCATCACGGAGAAACCATCCATAATGGTGCCCATCTCAGTCTCATGGTTGAGCTTGCAGCTGTATCTCATGGAACTTTGGAGTACATTTCTTATTTAATAGATTTCCAGTCTGTTCTTCAGTGTAAAACCCCTCACAACATACTTGTGATTGCAACATACTTCAAAATGCAAAATAGGAAAGCAAACTACAAAAACAATAAATATTCAATTTATAGATCACTGAAATAAAAAACAAGACAGACACAGCAGGGGTGCATCAAGAACATTTCTCTTCGTGGGACCTAGGAAATTCGGCAGGCCAGTCTGTTTTTTGAAATGTGCATACATGGTGCACGCTACTACAACCCACCTGTTTATTTTCTTTGTGTGTACACTCACATGCTTTGTTGCATCCCATAACATTTTAGAAGCCTACACAGAGTGGCAGAAACTCCTCAGAATTGGGAACTACTTGGAGTTCTATGTAACTTTTCCCCAACCATTGTTTTACAAGATGCAGCCATTAGGGGCTGGAGGCAGCAGAGGGAAAAGGGCAAGTGAGAAAGGAGGGTACTTAACACTTTCTTTGGCAGCCATTTTTCCTTTTAACATTGTTGCCTCGAGCTACTCTTCTTCCCACAGAAAAAAAGATGTGGGCATTTGTCAGATGTGGTGAATGAGCACATCCAATCCCTGAAAATTGACCTGTGCAAATACAACCTGTGCAGGAGGAATGGTAGTGGGACCAGCTGTTCTTATTTAACCAGGAAGATGGTGACTGGTGACTTTGCTCCTAACTGCTCCCATTTAGGCCAATGCTACATTTGACTCTTGTTGTCACAAAGACATTATGCCTAGCAGAATGAAATCCCACGAGCTCCATGTATCAGAGTGAGAACGTTAGAAGAGCCAAAAGGCCAATCTAGCCCAGCATTCTGTTCCCACATTGGCCAGCCACCTGCCTGTGGGAAGGCCACAAGCAGGACATAAGCATAATAACATCCTTTCATTTCAAGTACATTTGAAACAACACTGTAGGAAGCTTCTAGTATATATAAAGCAAAAGCTGGAATATTTTTCTGACATGGTAGAAGAAGAAACGTCAAAAGTACAACTCCTATTATCACACTAGTGAATGTACAGGGACACTTTTAAGCTTACCCTTAACTAAAAAAAAAATCTGCACATTAGAGAACAATGGAAGTCTATTGCAACAGGTCTCATTTACTATGGACTCCAATTTTGAGTATGGCTTTTGGGGGGGCTTGGCTGACATTTTCGTTAATGGAGAAACATTAAAATGTGCCAAGTGAAGTGACAACTGAAAGCTGAATAAATGGCTCAATTGAGGTTTTCCCCATTAATCCCCTTAGTAAACCCTGTAGTGTTAACTAGCAATCATTATGTAGTATGTAAAACACATTAAAATCACTCAGAATGTCACAGCAGCATGAAGAGGCCATTAAAATTTTCTCCTTTCAATAATTTCAGTTTTGACTTCTCACACTTTTTTTAAAATGTAAGGATTATAACTTATAAATGTAAGGATTATTACAGCTCTAGAACTGTAAGTAGTATGATTTGCCTTCCAAATGAATGAGGTGATTACTTCATATTGTGCAGTTGAGTGGCTAGAGATAACAAGCTCTCAGATAGTCATCAGCTTATAACTTTAATTGTTCAAAAGTTTGCACCTAAGCACTTGAAACAAAAAAGGTCTAGCAGGCTTTGTTGTTCAGTCGTTCAGTCGTGTCCGACTCTTCGTGACCCCATGGACCATAGCACGCCAGGCCTTCCTGTCCTGCACTCTCTCCGGAGTGTGCTCAAGTCCATAGTCATTGCATCGGTGATGCGATCCAGCCATCTCATCCTCTGCTCTCCCCTTCTCCTTTTGCCTTCAATCTTTCCCAGCATTAGGGTCTTTTCCAGGGAGTTTTCTCTTCGCATTAGGTGGCCAAAATATTGGAGCTTCAGCTTCAGTATCTGTCCTTCCAATGAGCAGTTGATTTCCTTTAGGATTGACTGATTTGACCTCCTTGCAGTCCAGGGGATTCGTAAGAGTCTTCTCCAGCACCACAGTTCGAAAGCATCGATTCTTCGGCACTCAGCCTTCCTTATAGTCCAGCTCTCACAGCCATACGTTGCTACTGGGAAAACCATAGCTTTGATTATACGAACCTTTGTCGGCAAGGTGATGTCTCTGCTTCTTACTATGCTGTCTAGGTTTGCCATAGCTTTCCTCCCAAGGAGCAAGCGTCTTTTAATTTCATGGCTACAGTCACTGTCTGCGGTGATCTTGGAGCCCAAGAAAATAAGATCTGTCATTGCTTCCATTTCTTCCCCTTCTATATGCCAGGAAGTGATGGGGCCAGATGCCATGATTTTAGTTTTTTTAATGTTGAATTTCAAACCAGCTTTTGCACTCTCCACTTTCACCTTCAACAAGAGGCGCTTTAGACCCTCTTCGCTTTCTGCCATTAGGGTGGTATCGTCTGCGTATCTGAGGTTGTTGATAATTCTCCCGGCAATCTTAATTCCGACCTGTGATTCATCCAACCCGGCATTTCTCATGATGTACTCTGCATATAAATTAAATAAGCAGGTCGACAATATGCAGCCTTGTCGTACTCCTTTCCCAATTTGGAACCAATCAGTTGTTCCATGTCCGGTTCTTACTGTTGCTTCTTGACCCTCATACAGGTTTCTCAGAAGACAGGTAAGATGGTCTGGTACTCCCATCTCTTTAAGAATTTGCCACAGTTTGTTGTGATCCACACAATCAAAGGCTTTAGCATAGTCAATGAAGCAGAAATAGATGTCTTTCTGGAATTCTCTTGCTTTCTCCATGCTCCAGCAAATGTTGGCGATTTGATCTCTAGTTCCTCTGCCTCTTCGAAACCCAGCTTGGACTTCCGGTAGTTCTCGGTTCACATGCTGCTGAAGCCTAGCTTGCAGGATTTTGAGTACCACCTTGCTGGCATGTGAAATGAGCGCAATTGTACGGTAGTTTGAACACTCTTTGGCATTGCCCTTCTTTGGAATTGGAATGTAAACTGACCTTTTCCAGTCTTGTGGCCATTGCTGAGTGTTCCAAATTTGTTGGCATATTGAGTGCAGCACTTGAACAGCATCATCTTTTAGGATTTTAAATAGCTCAGCTGGAATACTGTCATCTCCGCTAGCTTTGTTGTTAGTAATGCTTCCTAAGGCCCACTTGACTTCACTCTCGAGGATGTCCGGCTCAAGTTCAGTGACCACACTATCATGGCTATCAGGGACATTCAGATCTTTCCTGTATAGTTCTTCTGTGTATTCTTTCCAGGTCTTTTCAATGTCATCTGCTTCTGTTAGGTCCCTGCCTTCTTTGTCCTTTATCATGCCCGTCTTGGCACAAAACGTTCCCTTGAGATCTCCGATTTTCTTGAAGAGATCTCTAGTCTTTCCCATTCTGTTGTTTTCTTCAATTTCTTTGCATTGTTCATTTAAGAAGGCCTTCTTGTCTCTCCTTGCTATTCTCTGGAAATCTGCATTCAGTTGGGTATATCTTCCCCTTGCTTTTCGCTTCCCTTGTTTCCTCAGCTACTTGTAAAGCCTCATCAGACAGCCACTTTGCACATTTTCTTGCATTTCTTTTTCTTTGGGATGGATTGAGTTGCTGCCTCCTGAACAATGTTACGGACCTCTGTCCATAGTTCCTCAGGCACTCTGTCTATCAGGTCTAATCCCTGAAATCTATTCCTCACCTCCACTGTATATTCATCAGGGATATGATTTAGGTCATACCTGAATGGTTTAGTGGTTTTCCCTACGTTCTTCAATTTCAGCTGAAATTTTGCGATAAGAAGTTCATGCTCTGAGCCACAGTCAGCTCCAGGTCTTGTTTTGACTGACTGTATAGAGCTTCTGCATCTTTGGCTGCAAAGGACATAATCAATCTGATTTCGATATTGACCATCTGGTGATGTCCATGTGTAGAGTCGCCTCTTGTGCTATTGGAAAAGAGTGTTTGCTATGATCAGCGTGTTCTCTTGGCAAAACTCTATTAGCCTTTGTCCTGCTTCGTTTTGTACACCAAGGCCATGCTTGCCTGTTATCCCGGTGTTTTCTTGACTTCCTACTTTAGCATTCCAATCCCCTATGATGAAGAGGACATCTTTTTTTGGTGTTAGTTCTAGAAGGTGAAGTAGGTCTTCATAGAACCGATCAACCTCAGCTTCTTCAGCATCAGTGGTTGGGGCATAGACTTGAATTACTGTGATGTTGGAATGGTTTGCCTTGGATTCATACTGAGATCATTCTATCGTTTTTGAGATTGTGCCCCAGTACTGCTTTTCCCACCCTTTTGTTGACTATGAGTGCTACTCCATTTCTTCTAAGGGATTCTTGCCCACAGTAGTAGATATAATGGTCACCTGAATTAAATTTGCCCATGCATGTCCATTTTAGTTCGCTGATTCCCAAGATGTTGATGTTCAGACTTGCCATCTCATGTCTGACCACTTCCAGCTTACCTTGATTCATTGATGTTACATTCCAGGTTCCTAAACAATATTGTTCTTTACAGCATCGGACTTTCTTTTCACCACCAGACACATCCACAGCTGAGTGTCCTTTCGGCTTTGGCCTAGCCGCTTCACTCTTTCTGGCGCTAGTTGGAAATTCCCTCTGCTCTTCCCCAGTAGTATATTGGACACCTTCTGACCTGAGGGGCTCATCTTCCGGCGTCATCTCTTTTAGCCTTGTGATACGTTCCATGGGGTTTTCTTGACAAGAATACTGGAGTGGGTTGCCATTTCCTTCTCCAGTGGACCACATTTTGTCAGAACTCTTCACCATGACCTGTCTGTCTTGGGTGGCCCTGCACAGCATAGATTATGGCTTCACTGAGTTACTCAAGCCCCTTCACCACAACAAGGCAGTGATCCATGAAGGGGCAGTGATCCGTGAAGGGGTCTAGCAGGCCAGCAACAGACAAATCTCAAAGTTGGATCTGTGATAGGATGGCCAGTTACATATTGCCCTGTTCACCCGAAAATCACATATTCACTGAGTTGGATCCAGGCTCTGCCTTCCACAAGAGGAAGAGCTCTGCTCACGGAAGATCCCTTCGCCCAGAGGGGCTGACATGGAAAGGAGTGGGTGGGGAAGTCCACTTCTGTCAGCGCAGTTGATCCAGGTTGAATCTAGATCCAGCCCACTGAATGCTCATGGGGGAGGGATCAGGACAGTTTTGGCAGACTCCCACCCCCAGCCTATCCAGCCTACTCCATTCAGCCAACCTTTAAATCAACAAGCACTGCAAAGGCAAAAAGGATAACCACATTTAAACACTGCTCCATGCCTGTGTAATAATTAGACGACTCCAATGGACTGCAAAAGGAAAACACCATAATGTGTACAGTGATAGCCAAGTAATGGAAACAAGTTATCTTAACAAGGATTCTGTTTGTGCTGGTGAATATTCCAACCAGTTCCAAACCAAAGTTTTGAAACACTGTTTAGCTGAGGAAGCTCATGAAGCTTATCTACACATGTAGTAAATTGGCTTCCCCAAGGCTATTTCTTGAGGACTTTTTCAGTATTGTTTGGAAACAGTAGCACCTAAATAATTAAAGTTTATACCAGAATAAAATCACAGACAATAAAGCACTGTAGAGCCTCAAAAGCACAGAACCAGTCTTCTGGGAACTGGGCATTAGGGTTTATTAGGACCGTTGTGGTTTTTGGACTTTTTTGTTTAAAGCTTGCAATTGTTATTTATTATTTGATGTGTGGGTTCAAACTACACAGAAAACAGTATTTTCAGGAACTGCTGGGAAATGCTTTACAACTTGACACGCATGGCTGTATCCAGATCAGTGTGATTTCTCTAGATAATTTGGCTGAAATCACTAAACTGCTGATGAAATTACATTGGTGTAATTACCTGCTTATAAAAGTGCTGGAAGGAATATGCCCTAATTATCTATATGACCTACTCCTGGAATCTCAACCGCATAGCTAGCTTCATGTGGGGTTCTTCATCCTGTGACCACATCTTAATTCAGTGGATGACTGGGCCCATTTTGCAGGAGGAATTTCCTGTAGTATGGAATTTGCTCTCTCCAGATATTTCCCCAGATTAAAAAAAAAAAAAAAAGGCCTGTCGTTATAATTATTTTTGTTCTTCTGGAGCTATGGGATCCATCCTCTGTTAAGAATCATTTCATTATAGTCTCTCCTCTGTCCCTTTAGTTGTTGTTTTTATGTGAAACACTCAGACTGCCATTTAATAGACAGTAGATGATGTACTTTGAAAATTAAGGCTGCAATCCTACACATTTATCTGGGAATCCTACACAGTTACCTAGGAATAAATCGCATTGAATGCAATGGGACTTACTTCTGAGTACAAATGTACAGGACTTGGTTTTGTACCGACACTAGTAAAAATGAATAACGATACATCTCATCTTCCACATCCTTTCAGTCCTGAAATGCATTTAGCTCCCCAAGCATTTATGGTTTTGAAAGATAAATACTTCCCAGGCCTGAAAGGATACTAAGGTGATGAAACTGACAGATGCAGCTAAAATAAATTAGGTCTGTGTTGTTTTTTAACTGCTATTGTTCAGTTACAGCATGCACAGTTTTGCACCTGCAATTAATTGCAGGCATTTATCCTTCTAACTGTGCGCTAAATTGCAGCTGTGGAAATCGGGACAGTACTGAAGTTGCCTTTGAAGATCACACTAACATAGGCCCCTTGCATAAATACATCAAAGTTAATTCTGTGATTCACAGGCTTTTAAAAAGCTATTATAATGTAATTAATATCAAATCTATTTCAGCTACCTTTTTGCATCAGAATTATTTCAGATGTTCTTTGTCACATGAACAATCAGCAATAGTCATAACAGAGCCTGGAATTCTCTTTTTTGCCCAACCAGGCATTCATTAAACAGGCGCTCACCCATTTGGTAATAAAGGAGAAATGAGCAGTCTACTCCTTATACTAACAGAGCAATCCTACTGTTCAGGACAGGGCGCTCTGATGTCAGAGGCGCCGACAAATCCAAATTGTAGGAATTTTAAATGGTGGCTTTATGTCACCCCAGCACTCATTGGAATGCCAGAAAGGAGGAGCCCAGGTCTGGTGTCAGAGAGGGGTGTTGCTGGTGTGCTACCCAAGGTAGGCTGGGGCCAACTCCAGCTCTGGTTCACACAAACAAAAATACTGCAGGAGTTAGGGCAGAGGTGTGGAAACCTCTTTCAGTCCGACAGCCAAATTTAATTTTGGAGGGCCTCTGAGGGGTCACATTCCAGTGACAGAAGGCAAAAGGGATTAGAATTAACCAGTATATTTTAGCATAAAGCTCTTACTGCCAGTAGCTAAGCCTTACGAGAGGCATTTCAACCGTTTAGAATGGGGAAAAACTGTTGGCAAATAACTTCAACACGCAGCTGAAATACTCACAACACAACTTGTGAGCATTGGGAACTTGTGAACCCAACGATCTTTTAACAGAGAGGAGGAAAATAAGTCCCAAGCTTGCAAAACATCAACTTAACTGCCATATATAAACTGTCACAACAGACTAATAGATGGAATATTCAGGTAACCCCCGGAAACCACCAGCTAGCCTGCAGTACATACTAACATATATTTAAGCTTAATCACACAACTCGCATACTGCTGTAACTCTTCACAAAAACCTTGCAAAAGCCAGGAAACCACCAAACGATTGGCAGTCAGGAGAAAGGGGGTGGGGCCAGGGAAGGGCGGGGCCTTCTGGGGAACCCCAGGGGACCAGATTCGAAACCAGGCAGGTTAGATTTGGCCGGCAGGCCTGGGTTCAGCACCCCTGAGTTAGGGGGTTACAGCTGTTTTAAGGAGTCCATACTCCTATTTCTTTTGCATGTTAACATATCTCACTGTGAAATACACACAGGTGTTTAAACTGTGTATTTCATATGTTATATTTTTAAATGTGCCCATAAAATGTAATACGTGCACATGATGCGTTTACCAGCACATGTCTGATAGGCTGGATTCAAATTAAACAGAGCATAGGTCAGATCAGCTTCACCTAATCTTCAGCTCTGAGCAGTTCCGAGAAGTTCCAGGGAAAAGATGGGCGTAACAGCGATAAATAATATAAATAACAAACATCAGGGATTCTATTAAATTCGTGTAAATGTCTTGTTTTCATACAACTGCTTTTTGTGGGGGGGCATGGAAACAAGTCACAGCAGAGACACCTATTGGACACAATCAAAACAGTGTAAAAATGAACATGCTTCCTTACTTGTGAAAGAAAACCTGTCTTTCCAGACTCCGTATGTAGCACAATAAAATGAGCAGTTGTTACTTACATGGCTAGAGGTCTTCCTTCGAGGCGCTTCTCTGAAGAGGATATTGCATTTGTGCAGTACTTCATGTGCAACAGATTGTTAGAAAAGAGCTATTCTTTGCAGCCCACCTAACGCTTCCACTGTAATCGTAAGCACTGTTGTAAAATCCCCCTTAACATTTAACAGATGAAAATAAGGGCACTCTTGTGTATTTGTAATGTATTTGTTCTCACACCAAAGACCACTGCCTCAGCAGCCTACACCCCAATCCCACTACACATTGCTGCAGGCTGTTCTCTACCTGATGCATGTTGTATTAAATTACCCTGTAACAGCCTGCCCTGCACTAGCATTTTGAAATGGAATGAGTAGCAGGGCTAGCTCTACCATTAGGCAGAGTGAGGCAGCTGCCTCAGGCAGCTGATTTTGGGTGTCATGGAAGGACAGCCAATTGTTAAATGTATTATTATGGTATTGTAGTTAGTACTTGGATGGGAGACTGCCTGGGAATCAGGCTTCCTGCACTGAGTAGGGGGTTGGACTTGATGGTCTCTAGGCCCCTTCCAAGCCTATGATTCTATGATCTTGAAAGAAGGACAGGTGCTTTGGGTTGTTTTTTTGCCTTAGGTGCCAAAATAACTGCCCCTTGGGGGTGGGGATTTTTGCTGTTCTGCTTCAAGCAGTAATATAGCTTGGGTGAGCCCTGATGAGTAGTAACAGCCCATAACAGTTTTCTCACTTTAAAACTTAACCGTTTTTAATAGACTGCTTAATCTCACAGCAGCATCCAACCCAAATGAGAAAAATTAACTTCTAAAGAGCTGGGGGAGGGTACTGAAACGGAAAGAAGTATAGCTTCCAGCTGGACCTATAAAGGCAGGGGTTCCCAACCTTCTTGGGTCAGTGGACACATTTGAAATTTTGAGAGTGTCATAGGCCCTCTCACAAATGGCTGCCATGGGGTGTGTGTGTTTGCACTTTCATAAAATGGCTGCCATGGTAGACATGGCCAGTCACAAAACATGTGTTTTCCAGAAGGCAAACTGCTGAGACTAAAAGAAAAGTAACTTCTACAAGAAACTAAGTACAGGACAGAAGAGGGGTCTGGACTCCAAAACAAAAAACAACTCTTTTGAACCCAAATAAAGATGGCACTGGAAGGCAACACTTTGCTTTGCAGCATGCTGGTCTCCCGGCTTAAAAAAAATGAATTGAAAAAACTTAAAATAAAAATCAGGAAGGGCAGGGAGCCTAGTAAGTGCTAAAAGAGATGTCCATGGGCACCACATTGGAGACCCAGTTCCAAGGATAGGTTATTTTTAGGCAAAAAACTGCATTTGGTTCATGTGACTATAATTTCATCAAGCAGAAAGGCAGGGCAGCCCTTGTTGGCCAGGCCCCTGCTGTCATGTCTCAGTCATTGCTGCCCTCCCTGACATCCACAAGTTGGGGGATACGTGTGTAGAGGGGAGCCTGCCCCACGCCCATCGGCTCACTCCCATCATGGGGGGATTGTAATCAAGTGAACTGAACACCTGAATAGGGAGATAGGTTAAAAATTTCAGGCAGCTTGGGAAAGCTGTAAATAGCTTGGGACCCAAATAGCTGAAGGAGCACCTCTTCCCATACCACCAGCCTGCCCATGTCTTAAGATCTTCTACCCGGGCCCTGTTCCAAGTGCCATCCTTATTGGAAGTATACAACTACAAAGAGGATTCTTTATTGGTGGCACTCTGGCACTTGAATTACTACTTTACAACCTTTTAGACTAGGGGGGGCAGAACCTTTTGCAGCCCAAGGGCCAAATTCCATTTCAGAGAAGCTTTCAGGTGCTGCATTCCAGCGGTGGGCATGGCTAAAGGCAAACGGGGTGGCACCAAAAATATCAGCATATTGTAGCTGTCAGTTACTAAGCCTTAAGACAAGCATTTCAACCTTTTAGAATGGGGAAAAACTGCACAGAAGCTGGGAAACCACTGAGCAATTGGTGGTTGGAGAAAGCAGGTAGAGCCAGAGGAAAGGGGAGCAGCTGTCTGGGGAATCCCAGAGAGGCAAATTGGATTCCCTGGAGGACTAGATTTGGCCTCCAGGCCTCAGGTTCTACATTCTTGGTTCAGACATCAGGTTAAGGGCGCAATTCTATGCCTGTTTAGACAGAAAAAGGTCCTACAACTCCCAGCATGGCTGGCTGGGGCATGCTGGGAGTTGTAAGACTTTTTCTGTCTAAACATGCATAGAATTGCACCCTAAGACATTTTTGTTTACCCAGATGTTTTAAAGGTGTATATAATGACCCTGCATTGTTTTGTGACTTCTATTACTCTCTTACAATATTTATATTTGTGTATTTTGTATTCTGCTTTATTGTATACCACTTTGGAATCTGATCTGAGGAAGGACAGTATAGAAATGTTTTAAATATAAGAAGATTCTGAAAGTGTCTTGTTTTATGGATGAAGTATCTGAGGTGCAACATGATTTTTAGCAGAGAATAAAACATTTTTATTTATTTATTACCTTTTCTGACCAGTGTTTCAATCTGAAACACTAGGTGACTGGTTTAGCATCTGGACCTATTTCCAGTGTTGTGTCTGGAGCTCTTAAAGGAAAAGGAAACATTGACTTTTATAAAACTGAATGTTATATGTCCATAGCAAATGCAACATCTATGAACTTACTGCTGCTTTCTATTCATTTAGGTGCACAAAGAACCCACTGACCTAACCATGGAAAAAAGAACAGAAGCATCGAAGTGCAAATATACTCCTTTGTTCTTTCCAACAAAGAATCCGGCGGTTTGCCACACATGATCTGGATGTGTAACTAAGCGAAGAGCAGATAGCGAAGAAGCAATAGCTCCAATACAAATAGCAACCGTCAGAGAGAGAGACGGATAGACAGAGACACTGTGCATGCCCAAGCAATACCAAAACATAGTCACAGATTAAATCTTTAATGGACTTTTAAATTGTAATTTGAAGGCTCATTAAAGCAAAACGTTCAGTATGACTGAAATTTGGAATAGCCTGAAAAGGGAGAATTACTCCACTTGTACTGAGCATTCTGACTGCAGATACCAACTTATCAGCTGGGCAGAAAGTGATCGATGAGTCTTATCCGGAACAGTACACCTGGAGGAGTTTCAGCCAAATCACTGAAGAAATCACATAACAAGGAAGATTGTGCCATTCCAATATTTCATTTTATTACTAGGCATTCTATCTTTTAGTTTCGCCTGGACCACAGCAAATAAAAGCAACTTGTTCTTAGTACTGGAACAAGAACAAAGGCTATTGGGGCAGTCTCTTCCATGGTCTTTCAGCAAAACTTACTTCCAGTTGAATGTGCATAGGATCAGGCTGCTAATGCCTTATCAGGATGTTATTAAAATGAGCAGATACTACCCTTACAGAATCACTGGGTTGAATGCAGAGAAGAACTAGTGGAATACTGTTCATGCAATGGTGCTTTTCTAGCAACTCCTGCTACAGCCCTCTGTGCTGTCTAAAAGTCCGCTCCTGAGGGTCGAGCAACCCTCTGTAATGCAATAGGGCATGGACAGCTACTGTGGGGCAGGCCAAATGGAAGAATTTGGTGGGGCTGCCTTGTGCAAAACACCTTTGGAGCCAAGCCACTGACACTATGAATGGAAAGATATTGCATTGGTTTCGATATTATCCAGGATGGCCTACTATAATATCTGAACATAAAGGTGACAGTTTTCAAAGAAGGCATACTATGTTTATAAGTGCATTTAATAAAATGACATGGTCACAAGAGCAGGCTTTCATACAGATCTTATTTCATAGTCAAGAACTTTTCGAACTGATTGAGAGTAAGGATCTAGGCTACCAGATTTCAGATGATAATAAAAGGCAGTTTTCGCTCCCCTTGTGGATCAGCAGCTCCAGGCATAAATGTTAAAGAGAATCAAAAAAATGAATGATGTATGAATGGAATAAACATCTGGCACGTTAAATCAGACATATAAAGTATACAAGAGAAAGTTGGAGAAGCCCAAATTTATGCACATTTGGTAGTAATTGCCTTTCATTAATATTATTAACAAAAAGATACATGAAAAATGAGAGTTGTATATATTTCTTTTGATGCAATAGTGGCTCAACTTGGTGAAAAAAGATATTGGGGGGAAAGCACCAATCTGGCTGAAAACAGGTTACTACTCATATATGAATAGGTTATAAACAGGAGATCTCCTTTCTGTAAGAAACCAGTTCATTCATCTCACCAATGGGGTTCATCCATGTACACCAGGGCTGTTGAACCTCTTGCAGCTCACGGGCCAAATTCCATTCTGAAGAAGCTTTCAGTGGGCAGGGTTGAAGCCAATATTACAAAAAATACCAGCATATTCCAGCTTAAAGCTCTCACTGTCACTAAGTCTTAGGAAAGACATTTTAGAATGGGTGCAAAAACTGCACAAAAGCCAGGAAACCACCATACAACCAGTGGTCAGGGGAAAGGAGAAGGGTGTGTAGCCATCTGGGGAACCCTGGAGGGTGAGATCTGGGCTCCAGGCCTGAGGTTCTGCTTCCCTGACATACACTTTATCAAGACCCTATGGGAATGGCCAACAGGTAAGCTGATGCTATGCTACTACAGTTTAGGCTGCTTGTGTTGAAGAGTACCAGTGCTCCAGATCTTACTTGCCCTACTGTTTGAGACAAAGACTTGTCTAGGCATTATAGCTCAGGGATAAGATCTGGCAGCATCAGGTACAACCGATTCCAACAAAACTTCCACCGTAACTGAAGCTGGCTGGAAGAGAAAATGATCTACCTGGCCCCATATTGTCCTCCCATGTATTCCAAACCTGACAATAACATTATAGCCAAGAATGATCCAACTACTGCAGTTTGGCTTCAGCCCACCAGCCTATGGAAATTGGCCATCACTCAATTATAGTCAATTGACACTTGGGAACACACCATCCAAGACTGCCAAAAAAGCAGCCTGTATACTATAGCCTAATCTGTTTGTGCTTGTACCTCCAGGCAGCCAAGTGTCAGCATTTGGAGCTGTTTGCAGCAGTGGAATGTTTGACCTTTCCCCCCTTTTGAATACTACATTCCTTTGCAATATCAGAAGCTGCTTGTAAAAACTATTCTCCATTTCAAAAGCAGTTTGCCATGTATCATGGGGTGCAGCAAGCGCAGGGAGAGGATGCTGCTGATTGAGGAAAAACAATGCTCCTAATGGAACTAGTTCCATGGTTCTTTGGATCTTTCGTTTATTAGTATTTATTATGCTTTAGCAGCTAAAAGGCTGGTGGGTAGTAGATAACATTATCTCCATGAATCCCTGCCACTTGTGATATTAGTGCAACAGGTTGGTCACTCACGTACTAAGCTATCACAAATATTAGTAAAGGAGAACATCCTCTTAAGACCAATGACTAATCTTTGTGAAATAATCTTTGTTGCTGGGTCTCCAAGCTCAATGATGGTGATAGCATTCCATGCCCCTCCACTCTTGCCCACTTTCCCCACGGTTTAAAGATGCTGTTTAAAAATCAGAGGAAATGGTCAGCTTATGACAAAGTTAGCAGAATGTTGGAAAGCTAGGGGTTTGATGCCTTCTGTCTGTGTAAACAAGCTGGGTGTGAAGAGTGCAAGCTGTGCTCAGAATCCACCTCAAGGAAATGCCCGCGCTAGCTGCTGACAGGGTTTCAACGTTTGTTTGAAGTTGTTGTAAATGAATCACTGCCCTGACCCACTTTGCTGCCAGTGCATAAATGGCAATCACAGTAGTCACACTGCAATACACCTTCAGTATGTTGAACCTCTGCTGGCCTGAAGAGAGGCAGATTTCCCTTTTCAGTGTATGCTCCAAACAAGCCTGTGGCTGGGATCCAAACAGCTACTTTAGGCATACCTAAAGACTTTGGCAATCCCAGTAATGTATTTATGTGTGACCTTTTTATTTTGAACATTAGAAATTGCTTGTGAAAGTCTCGCTCAGTTTCAAAAGCAGCTTGTAATGCAGCATTGTGGGCCGGGTGGAGGGGGGGGGGACACAGTGACTGTTGAAGAAAAAGAAGCAGAAGGATCCCTAGTGTGCATGGAACTAGTCACACAGTTCTTTGGATCCTGGCCCATGTGGCTGGAAATCCCTCAGTGGGACCCCCATCAAAACCCGCAACTTAAAAGATAGGGTGGGTAGGATTTTTCCTTCCTCTTTTTCTTGATTATACCGTGTACAATTTTTCACATTCAGTCTCAGCAGACACCCCCCGCCCCCGATGAGAAATAAAATGCAAATACAGCTGGCGTGACTGCTACCTGTAACCATCCAAGACTTACAAAACTTGATTTTGAATACCTTAACACAGCTGAGGTATACGTGAGGTATATGTGATCGCCAAGACACACAAGAGCAGGTCCTGCTCAGGTGCATTCCTGTCACTGCCACACACAGGCAAAGTCCTCTCGCTGACAGGACCTGGCTGGTGCATTTTATTGCTCATTTACAGTACATCTAAAGCCTTCATTGCTGGTCCAAATTCTACAGCAGAGTTCATGACATAAAATCCTTAGCTTTGTATTAAAAAAATAAAAAGGAAAGATACTCAGGCAGGCTGGTTACAGTTTAAAGCAGATTGCAAAGGTATGATTTTTTTTTTCACTACTAAAGAGATCAGCTTAATCTATAAAACAACAACAACAACAACGCATCATGCCGTCAATCAAACAGATTCCTTCTAGAGAAGATTGTCCCATTGCCATGCAGCCACTCCAGTAACATTCCATTATTGGTTGAGTAGGCCATTATAGTCATCAGATGTTACTAATATATTACTATCTTCAGTATAAAGATAGCTTGTTTTTACCAATGTAAATGCACTAAGGGACAACTGGGGTCATGCAGAGTCATTTTTATCCAGACCCATCACATTTATGATTTGTCCCACAGTGTAGCACATCACCATATGTATGGCAAGCTTGCAGGATAAACTGTCAGGTACAGTTATCCCAGGTTATTTTGGCTCTGGCCATATACACCCTTAACTACTAGATTTACCGAAAGGGCCATTTTGAAATGGCATCAAAAGCCTTTACGCCAGTCACCAGCATCTTGTGGTCGTGTCGTTCCATACTGCTCTCAACTTCCTCCCTCGACAGGGAAGGATGGGCATGAGTTAGCCACTATTGGGTGAACTTTACCCTTTAGGGAGCCAGACTTGACAGTGACTTTATGGCACACATAAGAAAGCGCCACCTCGGGAGTCCGATCAGCTGAATTTGGAGGAGGAGGTCCCCCAGCGTGTCCCTTTCTTAGCCATGCATCATTATGGCTTCACTCAATAACATCTCAGCTGACAGTCAGGGCATGCAGCTAGAAAAAAGCTACACGTAGGGATGGCAGAGAATTCCGCCACGGATCTCGGGGAGGCCGAATGCCAGTGCATTCGGCCCCCCGACATCTGTGGTGGAAAGGCCTGCCCCCCCTGCTCCCCCCGCGGATCCCCCCGGGACGAGACTTACCTGGGGCAGATCTTCCGGGCGGTGGCGGCTCTGGTGGCAGCGGCTGCGGCAGCTGGTCTTCCGATCAGCTGCTGCCGCCACCATTTGCAGGTTTTTTGTTGTTTTTTTTACACCCACGTGATAGGCTACGTAAGTTTTTACGTAGCCTAAAACGTCTGGGTAAAAAAAAAAAAAAAAGGAGTACGCAAATGCCGCCACCATTCGCGTACACCTTTTTTTTTTTTTAACCCAGACGTTTTAGGCTACGTAAAAACTTACGTAGCCTAAAACAACTGGGTAAAAAAAAAAAAAGTGTATGCAAATGGCGGCGGCTACGCTATTTGCGTTCCCCTTATTTTCGCCGTCTTAGTCTACGTAAATATTTACGTAGATTAAGACGTCAAAAATAAGGAACGCAAATGGCGGCAGCCATAGCCGCCGCCATTTGCGTACGCGTTTTTTTTTCCCCAGAGCCCTCCGCGGCCGGAAATCCGGCTGCTGACGGCTCTGGCCTGGCTGGGCCTGGCTGGCTGTTCTGCGGAGCCTCCGCGGAGCACAGCTGGCCAAGGAAGATTCCGGGGGGGAGGAACAGAGCGCCTCCCCCCCCGTCCAGGATTCCGGGGGGAGGGACAGAACGCCTCCCCCCCACCATAAACATAATCCGCGAACAGGTAAGTGATTTTCGTACATCCCTAGCTACACGGGACATAATCATTTTTGACACGATAGATAAGCAGCATGTTAATTGGGCTAGTTCTGTTAATATTTGCCACTTGTCAGACAGCAGGCTTACATTTGTGACAAGTACCAAGCTAACTTTTTATCCATTGGGTCTCATGAAGGGATTCAGTTCAGCGTTTGGCTTCTTCCAATGCACTGCAAATCACACAGCGAAATATTGCGCTGAGTGTCATAAGGATGGTGCTTCTGTTCTGACCTTCTTTGTCTGTCCATTTGATTCATGCTGCAGGTCCTTCCTCTTAGTCTTGTGCCGCTGAAGTCTCTCCTCTTTCTTTTGGAGGTAAACAGCCATGTTATCGAAAGAAGACTTGTAGAGATTTTGATAGCATCTTCCTTTGCCAACAGAGCCTGTATAGAGAGAGTTGGAATTCTAGGTGAGAGAGTCGCTCTGTAGTTCTTGATAGCTTAATACGCAAACTTTATTTTCTAAGCAGGGAGGGAAGTTTTCTTCCTGCATGAAAAGAGACTGAAGTCCTTAAAATCTTCATCTGTGCAATCTATTATTTAATAAGCCAATATGAGTACTAAGAAGGTATTGGATGCTTTGGAAAGGAAGAAACAGGAAACTAAGAACCCAAAATAAGAATGCACAAATTGCCTTGTCAGATCAGGCCAAGGGTACTGCGTTTTGTCATTAACAGAACAATCAGATATCTTGAGAAGGTCTCAGGTAGGGCATGATACAATGCCTAGATGCACTGCATCATCAGGCTGCAGCAGAGGGAAAACAGGGAAGCAAGGCTATTCTGTCTGCTTTGGCTCCTCTTCTCCTCCATCCGTCACCTAGCAAAAGCCATTCCATCAGGCAACCCAAACTGTTTCCATCCCATCTGGAATTATAAGAACTGTAACTTTAAAAACTGGCATTCACGGGTTATGCTCTTTCCCCAAGTTTTCAATTTTTGAGGGTGTCGATACCTTTACATTGAGCTAGAGTTCAGTAGAGGCTTGCCATATAGCTTGGTAAGCATCTAAACGTCCGTAATATACAAAATGTAGCTAGTTATGTAACTTGTTGGACCGTTCACTTTTTTCAGTGTCATAAAACAATTACGTTTCACGACCAACAGGGTGGGACTAGTTAACCATTCCCTTGCACGCAGAAGTACTTACTGCCGAACAGGCAAGCGAGAGCACATCGTTCTAGTCGCTGCAGTGCTCTCTGGGCTCTAAAGAACACTGTGATGCCATTGTGGCAGGTTCTCCCAGCTACAACTTACACTGGATTAGGTAAAGACTACATAGTTGGAGGAGGAAGGCAGATGGATACGTCAGGAAGCACAGAATGGAGAAGGAAAGTAGGCTGGCGGGGGTGGGGGGAGAGATAATGGTAGTGATTACAAGTGAGTTTTAAAAATCTATTTGTAAGGATGGAAACATGAATTATTTGATAATCAAGTATTACTGAGGCTTTATTTTAAGCAAAGGAAACTGAGACAAATGTGAATATTTATTTTATTTATTTATTTATTTCATTTCTATACCGCCCAATAGCCGAAGCTCTCTAGGCGGTTCACAAAAACTAAAACCAAACAACACACAATAAAACAATTTAAAATATATAGAACATTAAAACCACAAATATTCAGAAGATGGCAACACAACGTTATTTTATAACAATGTGTAGGCCTGTACAACACTTCGGCCTGAACCCTGAATTGAAGGGGACTGCTTTGGGTCACTTTGTGCCCCTTCCGAGGCAAAGCGGAGGGGGCATGAAGCGACTGGAGTGGGTCAGAGGCTCACCAAAGCACTCGGTGTGCTTCAGAGGCCTGAAGTTGCTTTTATAGAATAGTGGTCATGGAATAAGAGGACAGGACCTCTTATGTATTGGTAACTGGTTAAAGAACAGAAAGCAGAGAGTAGGAATAAATGGTAAATTCCCCAATACAGGGATGTAAATAGTGGGGTCTCACAGGGACCAATGCTTTTCAACTTGTTCATAAATGATCTGGAATTCAGAGAGAGCAGTGAAGTGGCCAAGTTTGCCATTGACACCAAATTATTTTAGTAGCTATTGATAGCCTCCTCCTCCAGGAATTTAACTAATCCCCCTTTAAAGCTATCCAAATTGGTGGCCATCACTACATCTCGAGGTAGCAAATTCCTTAGTTTAGTTTCTTTTATCTCTCCTGAATCTCCCACCGATCAGCTTCATGGGATGACCGCAGGTTCTAGTATTATGAGAGACGGAGAAAATTGTCTCCCTGTCCACATTCTCCACACCATGTATAATTTGGTACACCTCTATCATGTCACCCCTTCCCCTCCTTTTTTCCAAGCTAAACAAGCCCAGCTGTTGTAACCGTCTCTTATAGGGGAGATGCTCCAGCCCCTTGATCATTTTAGTTGCCCTTTTCTGTACTTTTTCCAGCTCTACATTATCTTTTTTTAGGTGTGGTGACCAGAACTCTACACAGTATTCTAAGTGTGGTCGCACCATAGTTTTGTATAAAGCCAGTATGATATTGGTAGTTTTATTCTTAATTCCTTTTCTAATTATGTCTAACATGGAGTATGCCTTTTGTACAGCAGCCACACACTGGGTTGACATTTTCATCAAGCTGTCCACCACAACCCCAAAATCTCTTTCTTTGTTAGTGACCACTAGCTCAGAACCTATCAGGCTATACTTGAAGTTGAGAGTTTTTGCCCCAACATACATCACTTTATACTTGGTTACAATGAATGGCAGTTGCCATTTGGACGCCCATTCTCCCAGTTTGGAGAGATCCTTTTGGAGCTCTTCACAATCCCTGTTTGTTTTAACCACTCTAAATAATTTGGTGTCATTGGCAAACTTGGCCACTTCACTGCTCATTCTGAATTCCAGATCATTTATGAACAAGTTGAAAAGCATTGGTCCCTGTGAGACCCCACTATTTACATCCCTGCATTGGGAGAATTTACCATTTCTTCCTACTCTCTGCTTTCTGTTCTTTAACCAGTTACTGATCCATAAGAGGACCTGTCCTCTTATTCCATGACCACTAAGTTTGCTCAGGAGTCTTTGGTGAGTGACTCTGTCAAAAGCCTTTTGGAAGTCCAAGTAAGTAATGTCTATTGGGTCACCCCTGTCTACATGTTTACTGACATTCTCAAAGAACTCTAAAAGGTTAGTGAGACAGGATTTACCTTTGCAGAAGCCGTGTGATTCTTTTTCAGCAGGGCTTGCTCTTCTATATGCTTATTAATGTTATCTTTAATGGTGCTTTCAACCAACTTACCCAGAACAGATGTTAAGCTAACTGGCCTGTAATTTCCCAGATCCCCCCAGATCCCTTTTTAAATATTGGTGTTACATTGGCCATCTTCCAGTTCTCTGATACAGAGGCTTATCTTAGGGACATATTTTGGTTATTTGAGTTCTGAGAATTCTAGGATGTATACCATCTGGGCCCAGTGATTTATTTGCTTGAGAACCTTGTTGTTTGTCACCACTATTTGCCTCAGATCCTCAGACTCCCTTCTTGAAAACTAAGTTCAGGCAAGGTATCCGTCCTATATCTTCTGCAGTGAAGACAGATGAAGAGAATTTATTCAGCTTCTCTGCAGTCTCCTTGTCCTCCTTCAGTACTCCTTCAACTCCATTGTCATCCAGTGGCCCAACTGCCTCCCTAGCTGGTTTTCCGCTTCTGATATATTTAGAGAATTCTTTATTGTTGGCCTTGATATTGATATAAACTCAACTGGCAAGATTACTTTTGTTTTTAAAGCATCACTAATTGGTACTTTGCTCAGCCACCCCACAGAAGTCAAAACTGCTATCTTTAGAAAAGAAAAACTGATCTGCCTCAGCAGAGAAGTTAATCAACAAATCTACGTATCTATTAGCCTTTCCACTTGACTGGACAACATTAAGGCTGTGCTGGAGTTTCTGTTCTGTGACAATTTATTTAAAAGAAGGTTTAAGAATTCATTTTCCCCACATTCCCTGCTCAATACGTTATAAGAGAAGAGATACTGTGATCTTCTGATGAAGGACTATTAAAGGCTAGATAGGAGGAAGAAAGAGCTATTAAAATGCTGACAATTAAGAGATGTGGATAACTGCCTTTTCTATAGGGGTAAAGACACTAATTAAACATCTGGAACAGGAATAATCATCCAAGCTCCCTCATGTTAAGTAGGTACAATAATCACTGTAATCTTAATAGCCCCCTTTCCCCAGCTGCCAATGCACTTAGGATCTATGCACGGTGCTCTAATTTGTCATCTAAGAACACTATTCCATTATGCTCCCACATTATTCAACTGTTCTTTGTGGACTGTTAGGATCAGTTGGATTTTTATCCCAACTAATTCCAAAGGCTCAGGGAAGGATGTAACAAAAGCTATCAAAAAGCCAACTCCTCAAATACAACATTATTTAAAGCAGCAATTTTCAAACTTCTTGCCATAAGGGAACTCTTTTTACACTGACTTATTCACTGATGAAACTTAGCATGTCTGCAGGAGATTCTGGGAAATGATCTAGAATGTACACTCAGTCCATGTGGAGCAGTGGGCAGGCCTGTTCAGTACTGCAATCTACGTAAGCTAGATGTGCACCCAACAAACTAGAGATGGACAACTCTGTCAAGTTTGTTGCTCTCCATTTCTCATTTTTCCAGTATTAAGTATTGTTCATCCCGAGCACCGAGATTTTTTTAAAGGTTTGCATGAAAATTCATATGCATTTGTGTGTGCACTAATGTATACATTTTTGTATGCAGTTTTTGACGGGAGAACCCCATTACAAAATTTGGAGAAGTGTGAATATCAAAGGATAATTGGGGTTCAATTTATGTATTGGTTCGAAAGGGTGAAATTAGGTAAGATCAAATGAATTTCTCCCCCATCCCTACAACAAACTCCTGTGGATGCAAATCGCAAAGGTCAGTGGTAGGAGATGCCACAAGACTGTTCAACATTACTGATTTTCTCAAATGGAGAACTCTGATAAGATTTGTGAAGAATCCAAGGGTTTCCTGGAACACTGGTTGCAAGTTAATTACCTCAATTAAGATTACCCCCCCCCCCCGCTAAATCCTGTCTCTCACAGAATTATTCCAAAATCTTCATGAACTGTGTCCTCCTAACCTCAGCAGAGAGTAGGCTGGATCCACACTTAGTCATGCTTAGAGTAGACCCACTGAAATTACTAACTTGTCTCATTGATTTCAATGGGTCAGCTCTAAGCATGACTAAGTCTGGATCCAATGCAGATGGGATAGATAAAAACAGACTTCCATGTGATGCCCTCCTCAGAACTAGGCCTCGCCAAAGAACCAATCTTAAGCAGAGTATCTTAATCTTAAAGTCAACTTTTATGGAAGCTGTGAGATACACTGTCTCCAAATCGTAGTCTCACACCTCATTTAAAGATGTTTTCTTGACCTTTGAATTCAACTTTCTTACCTTCAAACACTGTCCAGTTGTCATGTACGTACTTCGTCATTTTCATCAATCCTTTCACTTCAGCAGCAGGCTAAAAGAGAAAAACAACTCTTAGAAATCCCTCATATAATCTCCCCCAATTTTTTTGTGTTTGCCCTGAACCATTTGAGACTTTCCATCTTTTCATGAATGGAGACCAACAACAGAGAATGGAACAGACATTTCACTTCACACTTTCAGAGAAGGGAACCAATTTAGTTTTATGCCTCTGTTTTCTTGATCATCAGGGAAAGGCCTTGAATTAGGCCTTGAACTGCTATATTTTGACCATGTGACAAAAGAAAAGATAACATATTTCCAAAATTGTCAGAAGGTACTACTAAGCTGTACCTGATGCTACCTGACCTGATGGAGAAAATCCAGCCAACACTCTTTAGTGCTGCCCCAGATTTGAGGTGCCCCATTTTGGAATGCCTTCTCAGCTGAGGTGCCCCATCTTGGAATGCCTTCCCCAAGGTGGCTTGCTGAACAGTTATCTTTTCAGCATCAGGTGAAGACATTAATCTTCTTCCAGGTATTTTAGATGCTAGAGTTTATCATTCAAATGTGAGAATTTTTAAGTGCCTGTAAAATGTTGGAATGGCTGCTTTTATGTTTTATTTATTTATTTATTGCATTTATATCCCGCCTTTTTTCCTCTAAGGAACCCAAGGCGGCGTATATAATCCTCCTCCTCCTCCATTTTATCCTCACAACAACAACCCTTTGAGGTAGGTTGGGCTGAGAGTCTGTGACTGGCCCAAAGTCACCCAGTGAGCTTCCGTGGCCGAGTGAGGACTAGAACCCGGGTCTCCTGACTCCCAGTCCATCACTCTAGCCACTACACCACACTGGCCCAAAATATTGTATATTTTATCTTGCACTGCTATCATGGTTTGTTATTTAATGTATGTTGTGTTTTTATTCTTTCAGTATCATGAAATCTCTCCAGAGAACTCTTGTTACTGGATGGGCTAAAGATATAATAGATAAACAAACACTGCAGACCAATCATTATTGTACACCATTCTTCCAAACAGCAAAGAATTCATGCCTAAGGGGAAAATGTCTGGCTTACAAGGAACATAGGAAGCTGCCTTATATTGAGGCAGATCACGGGTCCATCTAGCCCAGTATTGTTGACACTGACTGGCAGAAGCTCTCCAGGATTTCAGGCAGGAGTTTTTCCTGCCCTACCTGGAGATGCTGAAGATCAAACCTGGGACCATCAGGGTCTCTCCCATGGAGCTACGGCCCTTTGGTCCAGTCAAAATATCATAAGTTGGCCGACCACATCCTAGCATGTACACTTCTGTATAAAAGAAGTCTGTGTCACTTGTAGTTGTGCACTGTGCACACATTCTGGAGTCCAGGGACTACAGAAGCAAGCAAGTTCTCAGAGAGCGAGCAATCAGAGCGCACGAACAGGGGGAGCAAACAGGAGTTGGCCAGGGGATTTGCAGTGGCAGAAGGGACAAAGGAGACAAAGGCAAAGAGGTAAGTGGGCTGGAGGAAGCTGGAGGAAGCCCAGAGGGCTGTCCTTTGTCCTTCTGAGTGGCTGTGAGCTCACCAGGTGCTTCTGAGAGCTCCAACTTGATTGGGAGTGTGTAGCCTGAGTACTCCCAGCAGCTGTGTGGGCAGGAAGCTTCAGTCTGTTTCCCACCTCCCAGCAAAGCAGAGCAGAGCAGAGGAAGCTGCTGCAGCTGGTCTAGGGACTACAAAAGCAAGCAAGCTCCCAGACAGCGAGCGATCAGAGCAAGCGAACAGGGAAGCAAACAGGAGTTGGCCGGGGGAGCTTGGCAGGGGAGGTCAAGGGGGAGGCCCCTAACATTTTAAAAAAACACCACATTTTTTTAAAATTTATTTGTCTTGTAACACACACTTCCATACCAGTGGGACTCTCTTTTTAACCTCCAGTAAGTAAGGGCCAGGCACAGGCTACTCTAGAACAATCAGAAAGCTAGACACAAAAAGGAAAGCAGACTATGGAAGGACAAGACTCTCCAGTGGTGGTGACCTGCAAGGTGTGTGCAATGTTTGTTTTCTTGCCTGAGAACAACAAGGCCTACACATGCAACAAGTGCAAGCTGATCACACTGTTGGAAGAAAGAGGACTGGAGTGGCGACTGTCAACCCTCCAGGGAATAAGAGAACACGAAGAATTCTTGGACAGAACGGTGGAACTACAGCAGCAAAGTGAAGTACAGGAGCTAGAAGAGCAACAGCAAGCTGAGGCAGAAGAGGGAAATGCTGAGGTGAGGAAAAATGAAGTAGAAGATACTCCTTGGAAAAGGGTGACAGTTAGGAGCAGAAGAACTAGAAGCCAATCTGCACCAGTGGAGGCAGTGGAACTAGGAAACCGTTTCCAGGTACTTGAGGATGAGACTGGAGGACAGCCTGCAGAGGAAGAATTACAGGGGAACCTGCATGAGAGTGAGCAAGAGGCTGAAGGTCAGTCAAGCAGAGGTGATGAAACCAAGGCCTACAATAATAAGAAAAGTAGTAGTAATGGGAGACTCCTTGCTGCATGGGATCGAAACCCAAGTATGTCGCAAAGACCCGTGGACTCGCCAAGTATGCTGTCTCCTGGAAGGATGGATTAGAGACATGACTGAAGGGTTGCCTGCACTCATAAAGCCCACTGACAGGTATCCCTTTCTTCTCATCCATGTGGGAGCAAATGATACTGCCAAGCAGAGCTACGAAGAAATCATGTCAGACTTGGAAGCTTTGGGAAGGAAACTCAAGAATATTGGGGCCCAGATAGTTTTCTCATCCATCCTTCCAGTAGTCAGAAGAAGGATAGAAAGGGAAAGAAAAATACTTCCGGTGAATAACTGGCTACGAAGGTGGTGCCGATGAGAGATCTGGATTCTAGGACCACGGGCTATACTTCCTGGAAGATGGACTGCTGGGAAGGGTCGGGTTGCACCTCACAAAGGATGGGAAGAATGTGTTTGCCCACAGCATGAAGAACTTTATCAGGAGGGCTTTAAACTGAATGCTACAGGGGAGGGAGACGTAAAGTTTGGGATAACAATGGACAAAGGCTCATGCACCACAACGGAGAGAATAGCTCTGATAGCGCCCAATATTAGTCTTCAGACACATGTAGGAAGAAAGCCAGACCATGAGGCACATGGTCTTCGATGCCTATACACTAATGCCCAGAGTATGGGAAACAAACAGAACAAACTTGAAACTCTTAATACAGGAGGGAAATTATGACTTGATAGGTGTAACTGAGACTTGGTGGGATGACTCTCATGACTGGAATACAGCAATTGAAGGATATAACTTGTTCAAAACGAACAGGAAGAACAGAAAGGCAGGTGGGGTTGCACTGTATGTGAAAAATACATATTTCTGCACAGAAATACAGGAGGATGAGCTTGGTAGCCCCATCGAGGGCATCTGGGTTAAAATAAATGGAGCAAAGAATAAAAGGAACCTGGTGGACGGAGTTTACTCCCGGCCACCCAATCAAGGAGAAGAGGAGGATGAAACTTTTGAAAAGCAAATTGCCAATGTTTCAAGGAAGCATGATGTAGTAGTAATGGGGGACTTCAATTTCCCCGATATTTTTTGGGAGACAAATTCTGCAAAACATGGCCCCTCCAGGAAATTCCTGACTTGTGTGCTGGATAACTTCCTCCTACAGAAAGTAGAGGAAGGAACTAGGGGATTGGCTATCCTTGACTTGATCGTAACCGACAGAGATGACTTAGTGGATCAAGTAGCAGTTACAGGAACTCTGGGGGAAGGCGACCATGTTGTACTTGAGTTCTTGGTTCTAAGGGAAGCAAAAGCTGAGTGTAGTCAAACGTGTACCCTGGATTTTAGGAAAGCTGATTTTAATAAACTCAGAACAACGATAAGTAAGGTCCCATGGTAAGCAGCAGTCCAAGATGGGTGGGAGCTTTTAAAAAAGGAAATTCTCAAGGCACAATTCCAAACAATTCCAACAAGAAGAAAAGGTGGAAGACAACAGAAGAATGTGGCTTCACAAAAAGCTTAGAAATGACCTGAACAAAAAAAGGACACATATAGGAAGTGGAGAGAAGGCCAAGCAACAAAGGAAGAGTACAGGCAGGCAGCACAGAATTGCAGGGATGGCGTCAGGAAGGCTAAAGCTGAGAATGAGCTGAGGTTAGCGAGGGATGCTAAAAGCAACAAAAAAGCTTTCTTCAGCTATGTGCATAGTAGAAGACAGAGGAAAGAAATGGTGGTTCAGCTATTAATTAAGGATGGCAAAATGATAACAAGAGACAAAGAAAAGGCAAAAGTGCTCAATTCCTACTCTAGCTCAGTCTTCTCTCAAAAGAGGGTCTATGACCCCCCTGGCAAAGGCAAAGTACAGGCTGAAGGGGCAGGATTGCAGCTTGAGATCGATAGGCATATGGTCAAAGAATACCTAATTACTTTGAATGAGTTCAAATCTCCAGGGCCAGATGAACTACACCCTAGAGTAATAAAGGAACTGGCAGATGAACTCTCAGAGCCAATGCCTATTATCTTTGAGAAATCATGGAGGACGGGTGAAGTGCTAGATGACTGGAGGAGGGCTAATGTTGTCCCTATGTTAAGTAAGTTCCCATGGCAAGCAACTCTAATGAGAAAAGGAGTGCGAGATCGGTGGCAGTTTTTAAAAAAGGAAATTCTAAAGGCACAATTACAAACAATTCCAACACAGAAGATAACAGAAGAAGCCAGTGTGGCTTCACAAAAAGCTTAGAGATTACCTGAAAACAAAAACACATACAGGAAGTGGAAGGAAGGTCAAGCTACAAAGGAAGAGTACGGGCAGGTAGCACAGGACTACAGGGACAGCATCAGGAAGGCTAAAGCTGAGAAACAGCTGAGGTGAGTGGGGGATGCTAAAAGCAACAAAAAGGCTTTCTTTAGATACGTGCATAGTAAAAGACAGAGGAAAGAAATGGTGGTCCAACTGTTAAATAAGGATGTCAAAATGATAACAGATGACAAAAGAAGTGCTCAATTCCTACTTTGGCTCAGTCTTCTCCCAAAAGAGGGTCTATGACACCCCCTGGCAAAGGCAAAGTACAGGCTGAAAGGGCAGGATTGCAGCTTGAGATCGATATGGTCAAGGAACACCTAATTACTTTGAATGAGTTCAAATCTCCAGGGCCAGATAAACTACATCCTAGAGTAATAAAAGAACTGGCAGAAGAGCTCTTAGAGCCACTGTCTATTATCGTTGAGAAATCATGGAGGACGGGTGAAGTGCCAGAGGACTGGAGGAGGGCTAATGTTGTCCCTATCTTCAAAAAGGGTAAAAAGGAGGAACCTGGGAGCTACAGCCCAGTCAGTCTGACATCAACCCCTGGGAAAATTCTGGAGCAGATGATAAAGCAATCCATCTGTAAGCTCCTTGAATACAATGTAGTGATTACTCGAAGCCAACATGGATTTGTCAAGAACAAATCCTGCCAGACGAATCTGATCTCATTTTTCAATCAGGTAACCTCCCTTGTGGACTGTGGGAATGCTGCAGACATAATATAGCTCAACTTCAGCAAAGTTTTTGACAAAGTGCCCCATGATAATTCTGATGAGCAAACTAGCTAAAAGTGGGCTAGATGAAATAATGATCAGGTGGATCCACAGTTGGCTACAGAATCGGACTCAAAGAGTGCTTATCCATGAGACCTTCTCAAACTGGGGAGAGGCAACGAGTGGGGTACCGCAGGGCTCAGTCCTGGGCCCAGTGCTCTTCAACTTTTTTATTAATGACTTGGAGGAGGAAGTGCAAGGAATGCTGATCAGATTTGCAGATGACACAAAATTGGGTGCGATAGCTAATACCCTGGAAGACAGAAACAAAATTCAAAGTGATCTTGATTGGCTGGAGCGCAGGGCAGAAAACAACAGAATGACATTTAATAGGGATAAATGCCAAGTTCTGCACCTAGGAAAAAGAAACCAAATGCACAGTTACAAGATGCGGGATACGTGCTCAATAATACTACAAGCGAGAAGGATCTTGGAATTGTGGTAGATCACAAGCTGAATATGAGCCAACAATGTGATGTGGCTGCAAAAAAGGCAAATGCTCTTTTGGGCTGCATTAATAGAAGCATAGCTTCCAAGTCCTGGGAAGTACTAGTTTCCCTCTACTCAGCACTGGTTAGGCCTCATCCTGAGTACTGTGTCCAGTTCTGGGCACCGCACTTTAAGACGGATGCAGACAAACTGGAGAGGGTTCAGAGGAGGGTAACAAAGATGACCAGGGGACTGGAAACAAAGCCCTATGAGGAGCGACTTGAAGAACTGGGCATATTTAGCCTTGAGAAGGGAAGACTGACGGGAGATAGGATAGCGCTCTTCAAGTACTTGAAAGGTTGTCACAGAGAGGAAGGCTAGGATCTCTTCTCGATCATCCCAGAGTGCAGGCCACGGAATAATGGGCTCAAGTTACAGGAAGCCAGATTCCGGCTGAACATCAGGAAAAACGTCCTGACTGTTAGAGCAATATGACAATGGAACCAACTACCTAGGGAGGTGGTGGGCTCTCCCACACTGGAGGCATTCAAGATGAGGCCCCTTCCAACCCTACTATTCTATGATTCTATTATTCTATATGGGACCCCCTCATATGGGGTGAAGAAAACTATGCAGTCAGGTCTGGGTTAATGTTCCCTATGTAAAAGAAAACATGCCTATGTTAATGCTAAATCTCGTCTTCTCTACAGATGCATCAAACCATCAGGTTTCAGTCTGAAAGCATGATACCGACGTATTCACTTTTAGGAATGCTTCAGAACTAGCAAAAAACATATGCAAGGAATCACTCTATTAGTATCCTGAAAGCCTTTTCCAGACACCATAACGTGATAAGCACACAGTCAGCTGTATGTAACCAGGAGGCTCCTCTCACCTGCCACTGTCCATCCACAGGTTGGTAGAAAAGAAGAGGTGTTTGCTTGTCCTCCTGCAAAATCCAGAGTCCTCCCGCTTCCTCGAATGCAATGCCCCAGCCATTGTGGTTCAGGGAGATGTGCTGTTTGTGAATGAGGTTCTGCGCACCAGTGTCAAGCTGGAAGATGGATACTGTGGGAATACTTTTCAGACGCAATCATCATTATTAGGTCTCACCAGGTAAGTGGATACAGGGCTGCAGCCTTAGAAATCTTAGCCGTATCCAAAGCTGGCACTCTGCCAGTGCTCAGCAGGTTGTGGGAACGACCGCTAGTGCAACAGGAAGCGAGTGTTTCCTAGGGCAACCCTGGAAACTAGCCAAAATTAGCATTCCTGGAGCAGGCCAGGGCAGGCCAGTGGAGCTCCCTTTTGCAAGCTCCGCGAATTTGCCCTGTTCCAGAAATTTGTTTTTGGCTGCTCTAGGAAGCACTTCCTGTTGCACTGGCGGTCACTCCCGCTTGTGCAAGGGCAGCTCTGGATGCTGCCCCTCGTGTAAAAGAACATCAGATTGCTCATGAACCTCACAAACAGCTTAAATACTCTCCGGTATTTGCCAGCCATCTTGCAGAAGCATCCAAGTGTCCACTTCACATCAGAGCAGATCCTAAACATGTATCAAAGAACTGCCAGTGTTCCAAGACATTATTTCTGTATCTGCCATGGATATGTTTGCAGCAGAGGTGACATAACACGGAGAACATTAACCACAACCAAATGTACAACTTTTATTATACGGTATTAATCTGGGACAGAGGAGGGCAGCTCATACCATTCATACAAAATTTCATTACCATGCTCAAAGAGAAACCCACATCCTACCAGGTCATAACATCACAGTTTTCATAGTAGCTATTAACTGACAGAAACTTGACATAACCAGTACTGAAATTATGTGACTGTCTGCTCCCCTCATAGTAATTTTATAGATACAGATATAGATATAGATATAGATATAGATATAGATACATTTCTCTTACCAGTCATATAAAATGGCAATGTAATTTCCTTCACAACAATAAGCTATTCTTGAGACAGCATATTTCTGGAGAGGGAACATGAGATGCAATCAGAATCTGCAAAGGCTAGTAGGGAAACTGGGAAGGGGGGACAGGGAAGAGAAGGGGGGGTAGCAAGAGAAAGCTTTTCGACAGCATTCAAAGTCTTATTCTAAAAGCGGAAGTAATGACCAAAAACTATTCATTGTGAGTTTCCTACATCATGGACAAGCTGTCTACCCCTCCACAGCTAATCTTTACTCTTGTCCAAAACCAAAGGCTGGCAGATGAAAGGGAAGAGAGAATGTGCAGACCTCCAGATGCTGGATAGATCCCAAGGAGGGATCCCAAGGATGCACAAACTCCCAGAATTAGTGCAACCAATAGGGGAGCCCATAGCCCCTTATTCTTACAGCACCAGCCTGCCCCCTCTTTCTGTTCACCAGTTTTACAGCACCAGCCCACATCTCCTTAAGCAGGAGAGGTAGACAGTGTAATAGACAAGACTGCAGTGTGTGTGTGTGTGTCTGTGTGTGTGTGTACAGTTGCATGCAAATGTGAAAAACTCAACTCCATATCACCAAATCAAACCATTTTCAAATGCCCTCATCATGGTCAATACAAAATACAATTCAAATAGAATAATCAGCATCACTTACTACAGGCTGACCTTAAAATGAAATATATATATTCTTGATTTTAAAATTGGTGGACTCCTAACTTCTGAAATTATTTCACTCTTAAGACAACTACTTTTCAGAACAGTAGAATGGTTTTAGATGAGAAACCTCTATTTCATTTGGGTGAAAGGTGACTAAAACCTTTGCCTTACTTTTACACATCATTTTATAGAACAACAGAAGGCCCTCTTTACCATGCTAGAATTAGACTTTCTGTCGTTTAAAATTTAAACAATAGAAAATCTAAGTCTAGAATGGTAAGGAAGGATTTCTGTTGTTTAAATTTACTCTCAGTTCACACTGTTTCAGTTCAATCCAAAAAACAACCATTCTGAAAACAAGTTTGGGATGAAAGGTACAGACTGAGAGAGAAAAAGGAGATACACATATCATGTTTTTGGCGCCAGGTTATGATTTATGTGGACATAACTCAAATTACCTTCTCATTTTTGGTGGTGTCATATATATTCAAACTATTCAGCTGACAGCAATGTACTTCTTTCCCACTTTGGTATTCCCAGAGCCTCAATGTACAGTCCTGAGGGAGTTAAGAGAGAGGCTGATTAACACCACTTCAGCTAAGGAGAAGACAGCCATGATTTTCAGTCATTTTCTCTCTCCTGTACACGCGCGTGCGCACACACACACTGAGGATTACAGGCCTGCCCTACATTCAACTTTAAATTGCAAAACATGCACACACACACACACACACAGAGCAGTGTGTATTAAAAGCATTCGCTGTAGTTAATATTGCATTCATTATAACTAGGTGTTCTTAAGAAATAATTACATGTGGTTCGAAGCATGTGAGAGGGGCAGCTGCTTCTCCTTGCCCTCCCTAAATGGTGTTTCAGACATTCCAGAAAACTGTAGTGAGAGGAAACAAGAACAACTGCTGTCTTGCACTCACAGCAAAGGGAAAAATCCATTTTTCTAAGCAGGTTACTAAAAATTCCAGATTTAAAGGGTCTATATACATACCCCAGAAGCTGATATGAGAAGATCTGGATAGTTTGGTATTATAAATATTCTGCTGACAAATCTAGGAGGAAAAAAAGGTAGAGTGTAAAGAAAAACAAAAGATAGCAAAGTGTGAGGTTTCATATCACCATAGCAACATAAAAAGCTCTACACTGAATTGGGTCAGACTCTTATCTTGTATTTCAGGGAAACAAGCTCCACATGAACATAATTATTGTGCTAAGAAGGGCTCAGCTGGTTTCTGGCTAATTCAAGGGCACAGAAAGGTCCATTCAAGCACATTGTAAGTAAATGCAGCTGGAATGGATTTACCTACTCTTTTTATGTCTTCTTTCAGAGATCAATATTTTTAATAAACTAGTTCAGCCAAGACATACAGAGAAATCTCCAATGGATTTAAATGAGTTCAGAGTTCTGACCTGCAGATCCCTCAGTAGACCAGCTTTTTCTGAGTCGTATAGACCTGAGGAGTTTTTGAATTTTGGTGGGAATTTGCACAAATGCACACTTCTGCTAATGCGCACTTGCACAAGTTGAATGAAACTCTCATACATCACTAAAAACCCTTGATTTCATCAATGAGCGGACGATGGAATGAAAGACGCCTAGCAATCTACAAAACACAGACGGGACAGGTTTAACAAAATCTGTACATCCTTAGTTCAACCATGTAATTTAGCACTTATTTGGATTCTTGTAGTAACACCCTTCTCCAGTGAAGTAGGTATTCCCAATGCTACTATAATGGTGACCAGAAATGGAACACAGAACTGTATATGCAGCCTCCATAGTGCTGCTCTGGTTAACACAGAACAGTGCTATGTCTCATTCTCCTTTCTATCATCAGAGCCTTACACAACCTTACAGCCTCAGTGGTTAGGGGGAAAAAGTCTAAGGGCTAGTGTCCATGTGTGGTCTGTCACCTAGAAATGGGCCATTCTTTAGCAGTGGTTCCTCATGCAGACTACACGTAGAGAAAATGTGCCCAGGCCACAGCTGTATACAAATGCAACTGGAGCAATTTAAAGCATCCCCCATGTGACAGTTCAAGGAGAAATGAGGATGAAACATTTGAAAAGCAAATTGCCAATGTTTCAAGGAAGCATGATGATGGGGGACTTCAATTTCCCTGATATTTGTTGGGAGACAAATTCTGCAAAACATGGCCCCTCCAGGAAATTCCTGACTTGTGTTGCTGATAACTTCCTCCTACAGAAAGTGGAGGAAGGAACTAGAGGATCGGCTATCCTCGACTTGATCCTAACCAAATGAGATGACTTAGTGGATAAAGTAGCAGTTACGGGAACTCTGGGGGAAAGTGACCACATTACACTTGAGTTCTTGGTTCTAAAGGAAGCAAAAGCTGAGTGTAGCCAAACACATTCCTTGGATTTTAAGAAAGCCAATTTTAATAAACTCAGAACAATGATAAGTAAGTTCCCATGGCAAGCAACTCTAATGAGAAAAGGAGTGCGAGATGGGTGGCAGTTTTTAAAAAAGGAAATTCTAAAGGCACAATTACAAAGAATTCCAACGTAGAAGACAACAGAAGATGCCAATGTGGCTTCACAAAAAGCTTAGAGATGACCTGAAAACAAAAACACATACAGGAAGTGGAAGGAAGGTCAAGCTACAAAGGAAGAGTACGGGCAGGTAGCACAGAATTGCAGGGATGGCGTCAGGAAGGGTAAAGCTGAGAACCAGCTGAGGTGAGCGGGGGATGCTAAAAGCAACAAAAAGGCTTTCTTTAGATACGTGCATAGTAAAAGACCCCCTTCATGGACCACTGCCTTGTTGTGGCGAAGGGGCTTGCGTAACTCAGTGAAGCCATAAGCTATGCCGTGCAGGGCCACCCAAGACGGACAGGTCATGGCAGAGAGTTCTGACAAAATGTGGTCCACTGGAGAAGGAAATGGCAACCCACTCCAGTATTCTTGCCAAGAAAATCCCATGGAACGTATCACAAGGCTAAAAGAGATGACGCTGGAAGATGAGCCACTCAGGTCGGACGGTGTCCAATATACTACTGGGGAAGAGCAGAGGGTATTTCCAACTAGCGCCAGAAAGAGCGAAGCGGCTGGGACAAAGCCGAAAGGACACTCAGCTGTGGATGTGTCTGGTGGTGAAAAGAAAATCCGATGCTGTAAAGAACAATATTGTTTAGGAACCTGGAATGTAAGGTCAATGAATCAAGGTAAGCTGGAGGTGGTCAAACATGAGATGGCAAGACTGAACATCAACATCTTGGGAATCAGCGAACTAAAATGGACAAGCATGGGCGAATTTAATTCAGGTGACCATCATATGTACTACTGTGGGCAAGAATCCCTTAGAAGAAATGGAGTAGCACTCATAGTCAACAAAAGGGTGGGAAAAGCAGTACTGGGGTACAATCTCAAAAACGAAAGAATGATCTCAGTACGAATCCAAGGCAAACCATTCAACATCACAGTAATTCAAGTCTATGCCCCAACCACTGAGGCCGAAGAAGCTGAGGTTGATTGGTTCTATGAAGACCTACAACACCTTCTAGAACTAACACCAAAAAAAGATGTCCTCTTCATCATAGGGGATTGGAATGCTAAAGAAGGAAGTCAAGAAATCACCGGAATAACAGGCAAGCGTGGCCTTGGTGTACAAAATGAAGCAGGACAAAGGCTAATAGAGTTTTGCGAAGAGAACACGCTGATCATAGCAAACACTCTTTTCCAACAGCACAAGAGGCGACTCTACACATGGACATCACCAGATGGTCAATATCGAAATCAGATTGATTATGTCCTTTGCAGCCAAAGATGCAGAAGTTCCATACAGTCAGTAAAAACAAGACCTGGAGCTGACTGTGGCTCAGATCATGAGCTTCTTGTTGCAAAATTTCGGGAATGTAGGGAAAACCACTAAACTGTTCAAGTATGACCTAAATCATATCCCTTATGAATATACAGTGGAGGTGAGGAATAGATTTCAGGGATTAGACCTGATAGAAAGAGTGCCTGAGGAACTATGGACGGAGGTCCGTAACATTGTTCAGGAGGCAGCAACTCAATCCATCCCAAAGAAAAAGAAATGCAAGAAAATGTGCAAAGTGGCTGTCTGATGAGGCTTTACAAGTAGCTGAGGAAAGAAGGGAAGCGAAAAGCAAGGGAGAAAGGGGAAGATATATCCAACTGAATGCAGAGTTCCAGAGAATAGCAAGGAGAGACAAGAAGGCCTTCTTAAATGAACAATGCAAAGAAATTGAGGAAAACAACAGAATGGGAAAGACTAGAGATCTCTTCAAGAAAATCGGAGATCTCAAAAGAACGTTTTGTGCAAAGACGGGCATGATAAAGGAATAAGAAGGCAGGGACCTAAAAGAAGCAGATGAGATTAAGAAGAGGTGGAAAGAATACACAGAAGAACTATACAGGAAAGATCTGAATGTCCCTGATAGCAATGAGAGTGCGGTCACTGAACTTGAGCCGGACATCCTCGAGAGTGAAGACAAGTGGGCCCTAGGAAGCATTACTAACAACAAAGCTAGCGGAGATGACAGTATTCCAGCTGAGCTATTTAAGATCCTAAAAAATGATGCTGTTAAAGTGCTGCACTCAATATGCCAACAAATTTGGAACACTCAACAGTGGCCACAAGACTGGAAAAGGTCAGTTTACATTCCAATTCCAAAGAAGGGCAATGCCAAAGAGTGCTCAAACTACCGTACAATTGCGCTCATTTCACATGCCAGCAAGGTTATGCTCAAAATCCTACATGCTAGGCTTCAGCAGTATGCGAACCGAGAACTACCGGAAGTACAAGCTGGGTTTCGAAGAGGCAGAGGAACTAGAGATCAAATCGCCAACTTTCGCTGGATCATGGAGAAAGCAAGAGAATTCCAGAAAAATGTCTATTTCTGCTTCATTGACTACACTAAAGCCTTTGATTGTGTGGATCACAACAAACTCTGGCAAATTCTGAAAGAGATGGGGGTACCAGACCACCTTACCAGTCTCCTGAGAAACCTGTACGAGGGTCAAGAAGCAACAGTAAGAACCAGACATGGAACAACCGATTGGTTCAAAATTGGGAAAGGAGTACGATAAGGCTGCATATTGTCACCCTGCTTATTTAACTTATATGCAGAGTACATCATGAGAAATGCCGGGTTGGATGAATCAGAGGTCGGAATTAAGATTGCTGGGAGAATTATCAACAACCTCAGATACGCAGACGATACCACCCTAATGGCAGAAAGCGAAGAGGATCTAAAGAGCCTCTTGTTGAGGGTGAAAAAGGAGAGTGCAAAAGCTGGTTTGAAACTCAACATTAAAAAAACAAAGATCATGGCATCTGGCCCCATCACTTCCTGGCATATGGAAGGGGAAGAAATGGAAGCAGTGACAGGTTTTATTTTCTTGGGCTCCAAGATCACCGCACACGGTGACTGTAGCCATGAAATTAAAAGACGCTTGCTCCTTGGGAGGAAAGCTATGGCAAACCTAGACAGCATAGTAAGAAGCAGAGAAATCACCTTGCCGACAAAGCTCCGTCTAATCAAAGCTATGGTTTTTCCAGTAGTAATGTATGGCTGTGAGAGCTGGATTATAAGGAAGGCTGAGCGCCGAAGAATTGATGCTTTCGAACTGTGGTGCTGGAGAAGACTCTTACGAGTCCCCTGGACTGCAAGGAGGTCAAATCATTCCATCCTAAAGGAAATCAACCCTGACTGCTCATTGGAAGGACACATACTGAAGCTGAAGCTCAAATATTTTGGCCACCTAATGCGAAGAGAAAACTCTCTGGAAAAGACCCTGATGCTGGGAAAGACTGAGGGCAAAAGGAGAAGGGGACGGCAGAGGATGAGATGGCTAGATAGCATCACTGATGCAATGAATATGGACTTGAGCACGCTCCAGGAGAGAGTGCAGGACAGGAAGGCCTGGCGTGCTATGGTCCATGGGGTCATGAAGAGTCGGACACGACTGAACGACTGAACAACAACATAGTAAAAGACAGAGGAAAGAAATGGTGGTCCAACTATTAAATAAGGATGGCAAAATGATAACAAATGACAAAAGAAGTGCTCAATTCCTACTTTGGCTCAGTCTTCTCCCAAAAGAGGGTCTATGACACCCCTGGCAAAGGCAAAGTACAGGCTGAAAGGGCAGGATTGCAGCTTGAGATCGATATGGTCAAGGAACACCTAATTACTTTGAATGAGTTCAGATCTCCAGGGCCAGATGAACTACATCCTAGAGTAATAAAGGAACTGGCAGAAGAGCTCTTAGAGCCACTGTCTATTATCATTGAGAAATCATGGAGGACGGGTGAAGTGCCAGAGGACTGGAGGAGGGCTAATGTTGTCCCTATCTTCAAAAAGGATAAAAAGGAGGAACCTGGGAACTACAGACCAGTCAGTCTGACATCAACCCCTGGGAAAATTCTGGAGCAGGTGATAAAGCAATCCATCTGTAAGCACCTTGAATACAATGTAGTAATTACTCGAAGCCAACATGGATTTGTCAAGAACAAATCCTGCCAGACGAATCTGATCTCATTTTTCAATCAGGTAACCTCCCTTGTGGACTGTGGGAATGCTGCAGACATAATATAGCTCAACTTCAGCAAAGCTTTCGACAAAGTGCCCCATGATAATTCTGATGAGCAAACTAGCTAAAAGTGGGCTAGATGAAATAATGATCAGGTGGATCCACAGTTGGCTACAGAATCGGACTCAAAGAGTGCTTATCCATGGGACTTCTCAAACTGGGGAGAGGCAACGAGTGGGGTACCGCAGGGCTCAGTCCTGGACCCGGTGCTCTTCAACTTTTTTATTAATGACTTGGAGGAGGAAGTGCAAGGAATGCTGATCAAATTTGCAGATGACACAAAATTGGGTGCGATAGCTAATACCCTGGAAGACAGAAACAAAATTCAAAGTGATCTTGATAGGCTGGAGCACAGGGCAGAAAACAACAAAATGACATTTAATAGGGATAAATGCCAAGTTCTGCACCTAGGAAAAAGAAACCAAATGCACAGTTACAAGATGCGGGATACGTGGCTCAATAATACTACAAGCGAGAAGGATCTTGGAATTGTGGTAGATCACAAACTGAATATGAGCCAACAATGTGATGTGGCTGCAAAAAAGGCCAATGCTCTTTTGGGCCGCATTAATAGAAGCATAGCTTCCAAGTCCCGGGAATTACTAGTTCCCCTCTACTCAGCACTGGTTAGGCCTCATCTGGAGTACTGTGTCCAGGCCTGGGCACCGCACTTTAAGAAGGATGCAGACAAACTGGAGAGGGTTCAGAGGAGGGCAGCGAAGATGATCAGGGGACTGGAAACAAAGCCCTATGTAGACAGACTGAAAGAACTGGGCATGTTTAGCCTTGAGAAGGGAAGACTGAGGGGAGATATGATAGTGCTCTTCAAGGACTTGAAAGGTTGTCCCAGAGAAGAAGGCCAGGATCTCTTCTCGATTATCCCAGAGTGCAGGCCACGGAATAATGGGCTCAAGTGACAGGAAGCCAGATTCCAGCTGAACATCAGGAAAAACTTCCTGACTGTTAGAGTAACACGACAATGGAACCAACTACCTAGGGTGGTAGAGGTCTCTCCCACACTGGAGGCATTCAAGATGAAGCTGGACAGCCAGTTGTCAGGGATGCTCTGACTTGGATTCTTGCACTGAGCAGGGGGTTGGACTTATTTATTTATTGCATTTATACCCCGCCTTTTTTCCTCTTGCAAGGAACCCAAGGCAGCTTATATTATCCTCCTCCTCTCCATTTTATCCTCACAACAAGAACCCTGCGAGGTGGGTTGGGCTGAGAGTGTGTGACTGGCCCAAAGTCATGAGCTTCCATGGCCGAGTGGGGACTAGAACCCGGATCTCCCAAGTCCCAGTCCAACACTCTTGCCGCTACACCACACTGACTTGATGGTGTTGTAGGCCCCTCCCAACCCTACTATTCTATGATTCTATGAGTTATATATGTGTGCCAAGCCCAATCCAAGGGAATACTGCAAGCCCAGAGGAGGGACAAACACACCAGTGGTGGATTTAAAAAGGGAATTTTTAATCAAGGGTTAAATAGGGAATGCATGTTGATATAGGTATCTTTAAAAAAATCACTGTTTATAAGATAGACCATGAACTGACATGTTTTGTACAATTTTCCATATATTTATTATTTATTTATTTACAATATTTACAGTCAGGGCCAGAAATATTGGAACAAGGATAACTGTTTTGGCAGTTGGCCTCTGTACACCACCACATTGAAGTTGAAAGGAAACATACCCAGATGGGAGCGAAGTCAGGACTTTCAGCTGTAATTCAAGGGGTTGGACAAAAGTGGGGCACTAACCATTCAGGAAGTGCAGCCAGTGGCATACACACACACCCATTGTTGGGGGCTCATAAGTAATGGAACGAATGGCTGACAAGCAGGTGCATGGCCAGGTGTGGCCTGTTTCCTGGGTGCCCCATGACCAATCAAGCAGATAAAAGGCCTGGAGGTGGTTCTGAGTGTGACATTTGCATTTGGTAGCTGTTCACTGGAACTCCCAACATGAGGTCCAAAGAGGTGTCCATGCGAGTGAAGGAGGCCATCATCACAACAGTTTGGAACATCCTGAAAAAGAAGGAATTAACTGGCAAGCTCAGCAACAGCAAAAGGCCTGGAAGACCACGGAAGACAACTAAAGTGGATGACCGCAGAATTCTGCTCAGGGTGAAGAGGAACCCTTTCACAACACCTAGCCAGGTCAAGAACACTCTGGCGGAGGTAGGCATGTCATTGTCAACATCTACAGTCAAGAGACGGCTTTATGAATGTAAATACAGAGGTTTCACAACAAGATGCAAACCACTGGTAACACTCAAGAACAGAAAGGCCAGATTAGCCTTTGCCAGCAAACACTTTAAAAAGCCTGCCCAGTTCTGGAATAAGATTCTTTGGACTGATGAAACCAAGATTAACTTGTACCAGAATGATGGGAAGAGAAAAGTATGGAGAAGGAAAGGAACAGCTCATGATTCAAAGCATACCACATCATCTGTCAAACATGGTGGAGGCAGTGTTATGGCATGGGCGTGTATGGCTGCCAATGGAACTGGGTCACTGGTGTTTATTGATGTCCTGACTGCTGATAAAAGCAGCAGGATGAATTCTGAAGTGTATAGGGCTATACTTTCTGCTCAGATTCAGCCGAATGCTGCCAAACTGATAGGATGCCGCTTCTTACTACAGATGGATAATGACCCAAAACATACAGCAAAAGCTACCCAAGAGTTTCTGAAGGCAAAGAAGTGGGATGTTCTTCAATGGCCAAGTCAGTCACCTGATCTCAACCCAGTAGAGCACGCTTTTCACTTACTGAAGACAAGAGTGAAGGCAGAAAGACCCACAAACAAGCAGCAGCTGAAGGCAGCTGCAGTAAGGGCCTGGCAAAGCATCTCGAGGGAGGAAACTCAGCATTTGGTCATGTCCATGGGTTCCAGACTTCAGGCAGTCATTGACTGCAAAGCATTTTCATCCAGGTATTAAAGGCGATCCTTCAGTTTGAAATGACGTTGGTTTGTTCCTTTACTTATGAGTAGGGATGGCGGAGAATTTCTCCACGAATCTCCGGGAGGCTGAATGCCAACGCATTTGGCCCCCCAAAATTGTTGGGGAAATTCTCCGCCTCCCCGCCCCCTCCCCGGGATGGGACTTACCTCATGCGAACGTCCCTCTCGGCGGTAGGTCCCGGCGGTGTTTCGGCAATAGCGTTGCCCTTATTTTCGCCGTAGTCTACGTAAATCTTTTCGTAGACTACCCGTGCCCAGATAAGGAACGCAAATGGCAGCGCCCATGGGCGCCGCCATTTGCGTACGCATTTTTTCCAAAGTCAGCCGTGATAGGCTATGTAAAGATTTACGTAGCCTATCACATCTGACTTTGAAAATCTAGCCGTGATAGGCTACGTAAATCGTTACGTAGCCTATCACGTTTTTTGTTTTGTTTTTCAATTTACTTTTTTTATTTTGCGGCTGGGGAGACGGGGCGCTCCCCCCCAGCCTGAATTTCGGCGGCGAGAGATGGGGCACCTCCCCCCCGGCCTGAATTTCGGCCGAGAGGGGCGGGGCGCCTCCCCCCTGCCAAGAATTTCGGGGGGAGAACCGGAGCGCCTCCCCCTACCGCGAAGCAAGCTGAGGGACCAGGTAAGGGACTTTCGTCCATCCTTACTTATGAGCCACCAACGATGGGGGTGTGTATATGCCACTGGCTGTACTTCCTGAATGGTTAATACCCCACTTTTGTCACACCCCTTGAATTGCAGCTGAAAGTCCTGACTTCGCTCCCATCTGGGTGTGTTTCCTTTCAGCTTCAATGTGGTAGTGTACAGATGCCAACTGCCAAAACAGCTAGCCTTGTTCCAATATTTCTGGCCCTGACTGTATATACCGCTCCATATCTAGAACAGATTTCGGAGTGGTGAACAGAAGAAATAAAACCATAAAAGAATAAAAAGATTAAAACACCACATTAAAACTATACTTGTTTAAAAACAATATACTGTTCAACAAAGCCACAAATGCATGAGAGTGATAAAGGTAATGTTACAGTAAATTGAATTGCAGACCTCCATCTCATTTCATTATCAGATTTGAGTGTTGGACCTCAAGTATCTGTGAATAAATAGAATGCCTGGGTGCAACAGCTAGTCCACTTACCAAAGCATTTCGGCCCTTTAACTACTAGTATCACTATTTACAAAATAAATTAGAGGAATCAAAACCCAAATTATGGAGAAATGCCAGAAAGGCTGACTGCAAAGATTCTCTGGAAAAGAAGTGTAGTGTTTACAATAACCAACACTTACCCAATAATGAAAGAACAGGGACCTGTTGACATGGATTTTGATCAGCACAGAGTTAACTACATCCCACTGGCCTGTGTGTGTTTTTGGAAGGGAGTGGGGAGGCACAACTCCTATCCTTCTTCTGGGGCTGGGGGCATTTCTCCACAAAGCAGGACAGAGAGAGAGAACATGTGTGTGTGTGTGTATAAATAAATATAAAAATAAACACACACCCAAGTGAGACAGAGAGAGGGGGGGGGGTAGCTTTGTTCCAAGGATCGGACACAACATAGATATCAGTTAGGGCTTCCTGCTCAGATGGCTCTTTTCTAAACCTCCTTAAGCCACAGTTTTGAGTGACTCTTATTTGACTTAGCTCTGGAGAAGGCAGACAGCAAGAGGTGAGAAAAAAAGAGATAAAAGCATGAGCTAGCAACTCAAGGAGAAGTGCCTTAGCCTAGTATTTTCCCTGGCATGCTGCACCTCTATTGCAGAAGCCTTTTGATATCAGAATGCTCCTTACCATGTGATCTCCCACCTACATTCTGAAACAACCCAGGAGAGGACAACCACCACCACATGCTTTCCTGAAAGTGCAAATTGCCTCAGCAATCCAACCCAGCCGTTACTTGACAGAACCAGCACTAGAAGGCATGTAATGGCACATCTGGTCCAACTCTTTGGCCCTCAAGAAGAAATCCTGAAGAGTCTTGACAGATGTCTGTCCAATCTCTTCTGGAAACCCTCCAAGGAAGGAAAAATGTTGACCTCCTTAAATAGCTTATCACACACTGAACTTGAGGTAGCTGTTAGGAAGCTGGCCCATTACACAGCACTGAGCTTAAATACGCCTTCCCCTCCCACCGCCCCTTGTAAACAGGAGGCTCTTCCCTTTTAATCCTATTGGAGACTTCTTATAGCTACACTTACTCTCTGTGGCCCAGGCAGAAGGACACAATGTTATGTGGCGCTCTAGTCAGGCTAACTCGGATCTTCTCATCGCGGTCAGCAGTTAGGATGTACTGGTCATCAGGACTCAGCGCCTAATGATAGAACTCAGGTCACCACAAAACAGCCCATGATGCTTTGGGGCATGCATTCACATACCTAAACACAATCACATATATACTGGTTACACAGCCGAGAGGAGGGGGACCACGCTCGCCCTGCCCGTGCTCCATTGTAATTTTCATCATCCTTTACACATGGAGGGCGACTGTCAAGGAGAGCCTCCTGGATCCATGGAAGCTCTCCACGGGATCTGGAATGCTGTAAAATCAGCACTCTTGCATGGAGAGCCTTCATGGATCCAGGAGGCTCTCCTCTTCATAAGGTCACCCTCAACATGTAAAGAGTGATGGAAATAAGAAGGGGGGGCGCAGGGCTAGAGTGCTCCCCCTCCTCATACCTTTACTGTACTCAGTTTTTGAACATCTAAGTCAACAAAGTTGCTAGCTTACAACAAATGTACGAACTTGCCTGTGTTATTAATTTGAATTACACTGATGGCCTGAACATTTTTTGCAAGCTCTCCCAACTGGTCGCCTGGAGGCCATCCTTACTCACTGCAGGCAGCTGTTAAAATTGGCTATTAACAATCCTGCCATACAGCCATTGAAACATGCATTGGATTTATGATACAGATGGCAGTAAGAAAGCAGGATAAGGATTAAAAAGTAGTAACCTAAGCTAATAATAATGTTGATCAATAGTTTCCAAAGAAAGTAGCTGAAACCTCAAAAATCAGGCAACCACCCAATCCTATGTTTATTTTGAAGTAAGTGCCACTGAGTTCAATAGGGCTTCTTCATAGTTAATGTGCAGGTCCAGTGAACTCAGGGGAACTTAAAGTAAGCATGCTAAAAATGGGCTGCATATTTGTTTAGAAGTATATATAGAAAGTTATCATAGTAAATACACTTATACTGAATTCAGGTCTATGGATATCAACAAGACTTTAAGTGCCACTAGCTGTGTCACAGATAGTCTATCATTATTGGAAGAATGAATAACCCACAACTACTAAAGCTGATCCACAGCAAACAGATGTCCCACATAAGCTTGTCATTGTTGAACCACCTGATTTCTGAAAAATGTCCCTTTCAGATATCTCCTTGAGGCCAGTACATGCACACAAACCGGACACTTTGTCCCCAGGTGAGCCCTCCCAGGCATTATCAAACACGGGATCTCATGGATACAGCCAATTGCAGCTGGAAACATTTTCAATAATCAGAGCCAAAATAAAAAGTCAGCCACTGATATTATTCAAATGGCTGCCCACCACATACAGTTCAGTTGACTCTGACATTTCATTACATGATCCTGTACCCAGAGACAGTCAGGAGTGAGTGTGTGATTGTGTGTGTGTGTGTGTGTGTGGCTGGACTGCATGTGCAAACTAGTCCATGGAACTGGTTTATTCAGTAGATATTTATACCACCCAACAGCCAAACATGCTAAAACATAATATAAAACATTTAAACATATAAAAATGTAAAACAGTGTGAAACAGGTAAAAACAATTAACAATCAGCTACTAGAACCTGATAAAACAGCTAACAATGAAAAGCTCCATCATATACTGTCAAATGCCTGGGAGTAGAATAAAGTCTTAACCTGGAGCCAAAAAGATGACAGTGTTGGCACCAAGCAGATCTCACTGAGGAGAACATTCTACAGTCAGTGGACTACCACAAAGAAGGCCCTAACCTCCAGACCTCTCCTTGGCCTCCCTTGCACCTTGGTTCAAGCATTATAAAGGTGACAGGGAGAGAAGAGCACCCTGCCTAGTCTTGGAAAAATGGATAAAGGTTGGATTGCCTCTCAGCACTACACAAAGTACATGGTACGGAGGCTTTCATTCCACAGAAATAAATCAGTGCCCTTACCTTAAATGTATTCCCTGAATATACCCCTTCAAGATTTCAGTGGGGCTTACCTTCATATATGATGTTTAGGATCAGTGCATGAACACAAGAACTATCAAGGAATTGGGAATCTCTGAGCCTGTTTATACATCACACAGATACAGAGAATCATTTATGCTTCTGATTCCTTTCTTCTTTGTAATACCAGATTTGGTAATGGAACAAGCAGAGGCCTCTGTTTTTCTAGTCCACAAAGGACAAGATCCAGTGTTCTAGTATCTCCAGTTAAAGACTACTGGTGAAAAACTCGAAAAACTCCTTCAAATAAAGGTAGTATAGAGACAGAAATTGCATACGCACCACATCCAATAGAAGGGACAAGTGTCCAAGTTCAATCGTTCCTGTGTTTTCCGGTTCTGTGACTGAGAAAGAATAGACATCGCCAGATTTGTCAGCAACCAGAATCTTATCTTCTGCTGCTGTTATAATCAGGGAAGTGCATCTTCTAACAACAGTTCTGAAAAGAAGAATTGACAGAATTAGGGACCCAAACTTCCTCTTTGGAAGGGTGGACTTTATAGGTAGGTTATGTTTGCACTTCAGGGATCACTAAATTTGGAGCCAGAAAGGCATTTTCCCAGAGACCTATCCCTGGAAACCACAGGGCTGAAAACACAAACATCAGAACAGAACAAACCTTCTGCCACCAAAAGGAATTCATGTTCTTCATATTGAAGTGGGTGGATAATCTCTTATCCGGATTACAGAATGGGTATCATGTACTAGGATCACAAACCAGAGAGATCCTTCAGCTGCATGTGGGGGCTGGCACATGCTTAGGGGGGCTTTCTGTGACATACAGCAAAGTGGTTTTCAAAGCCACCAAGTTTCAAAGCCACTTGCAATACAGCAGAAGGAACTCATTTCTTGTACTTCTAGGCTGCTCTTCAGCCTTCACTCTCAAAAACAATATATTGTTACAATAACAACATAAAATAGAATAGTAAAGGGTTGTATCCAATGTTAGTCCTACTTAGAGTAGCTCCACTGAAATGAATGGGACTTAAGTTTAGACTGACATTGGACAGTACTGGGCCAGATGGACCCACAGTCTGACTCAGTATACGGCAGCTTCCTATGATACAACCAAAAGCCAACAATCAAACCACAGCTGGCAGCTAAAACCAGCATGAAAATTAACCACAGCAGGCTATTTCTTAGCTTTAAAAAAACACCCATAGAACACCTGTTTAATTTTGAGCCTCTTGTGAACTGAGAAGGGTACTGGGTGTGCTGCAGTGGTAAAAAAATCAGACTTGGGTCAGAGAGACCTGGGTGACTTTGGCGACTCACAATCTCAGCCTAACCTGTTTCATATGATGGTGTCAATGAGAAAAATGGAAAAAACCTGATGTGTGCCAGGTCCTTAGATGAAGGGAAGGGCACAAATATAATATATAGGTAACTGTTCTGCTACTACCAGTAGCAAATTCCAGTTTTCACAGCAAGAGCACTTTCAATCCTTTCAGAGGAAAGGGGTGTAAGTGGGCATTTCTTGGGTAGTTATAATCCAGCAGGCACAACAACACCCAGGTGCAGGAAAACTAAAAAAGCCCTGGAGTTCAAGAGATTTGGGTAAGGCAGGCTTGGGGAGATGGGGAACGATACTTTCTTCCTTTGGGTACAAATACAGTAATAAAGTCAACATAAGGCGGCTAACTACACAAACCCTCTACATGATAGCTCAAAAAGGCCAGATTTTGTAATCTGGTCCAGAGGCATATCCTCATATATGCATTGGACCCTAGTGAGGGCAAATATGTCTGGGCCAGTTGCAGGAAGTGGTCAAAAAATTAACAAAAGTTTATCTTAAAACTGCTCATATTATTCATATTTGGATACTAACGGAAGCATCCAAGCGGGCTGTTGCACAAGCAGGGGCCACTGCTGATTGTGTTCCGCAAGTGGTACCCACCACTTGCACAATGGGGATTTAGCGTTTCCTCTAGAGTAGGTTGGCAGAGCTCACATAAGGGAGCTCCGCTGACCTGTCCCAATCGCAACATGAGCGTTTCTGCTCATTTGGGGGCTTCCTAAAGGAAGCGTTAAATCCCCATTGTGCAAGCGGTGGGTGCCGCCTGCAGAACAGAATCGGTGGTGGCTCCCAATTGCAGAATGGCCTACTTGGATACTGCCCAAATATTTCTCCCAAAGTGCCTTTGTCTCCATACCTTAGACTCAGACATTCCCAAGAAGGCTTTGTACGAAAAAGAATCAGTTGTTTGTTGTCATCAGTCAGAGCAAAGTAAGTTCCTGATGAAGAAAATGCGCAGGCAAGGATATCATTACTTGCTTTACCTGCTGACTTTCCATCCTTTCTAAAAATAAAGAGAAAGGGACAGACTGAGAAAGAAGAATGTGGTTCCAAATACCAACAGCAGTGATCGCTACTTCACAGGTTTTATCAATACAACATGCTTTTTGTACAGAATCTGTACCATTGGCCACTATGGAATTATATTTCCTAGTATTTTGGAGGGTACCCTTCCTTCCACCAGTGTGCAATAAACTAAGGGGGAAAATCACAACCATTTGAAAAATAATCTTTCTATGTAAACAATTTATATTCCTCAATTCTTCTTTGTATTTTATCTGACAACCTGGTGGAAGAGAAAACACAGAAGACTGGCAAGATTTCTTCCCACCTACAACCAATGACGTCTCTACTTTTCTAACAGAGGTAAATATCATATTCCCAAGAGTATCTGGATAAATGGGACTGCAGTAGAGAGACAATTTCACGTAAGGGAGAATTGAAACAGTCTCACCCTTGAGTTTCCAGAGGCTCCTTGCTTGTGGTGCAGTCATAAATGAAAAGGTCATCATTGCTGGAAATTAAAGGTTTATATAGATCAATATTTTCCTATGGGAGAGGCATCAATTTTGTAGCATTATATCTTATCACTTCCCATACCTCCAAGCCTTTTTCAACCCCAAAGCTTCAAAATTAGCAGCGAGCTGCTGCCTTTCATTGTATCACAAATGATACAGCTTGCAAAATAACACACACACACACACACACACAAACAAGCACGAGTACTTTAGGTAGTAAAAATATATTTTACATTTTTTGCAAGCTTTTGCATTAGAACCACAGTACCAATCAAAAAGGTGAAAAGAAAATCTGATGCTGTAAAGAACAATATTGTTTAGGAACCTGGAATGTAAGGTCAATGAATCAAGGTAAGCTGGAGGTGGTCAAACATGAGATGGCAAGATTGAACATCGACATCTTGGGAATCAGCGAACTAAAATGGACAGGCATGGGCAAATTTAATTCAGGTGACCATCATATGTACTACTGTGGGCATGAATGCCTTAGAAGAAATGGAGTAGCACTCATAGTCAACAAAAGGGTGGGAAAAGCAGTACTGGGGTACAATCTCAAAAACGATCGAATGATCTCAGTACGAATCCAAGGCAAACCATTCAACATCACAGTAATTCAAGTCTATGCCCCAACCACTGAGGCCGAAGAAGCTGAGGTTGATCGGTTCTATGAAGACCTACAACACCTTCTAGAACTAACACCAAAAAAAGATGTCCTTTTCATCATAGGGGATTGGAATGCTAAAGTAGGACGTCCAGAAATCACCGGGATAACAGGCAAGGTGTACAAAATGAAGCAGGCCTTGGTGTACAAAATGAAGCAGGACAAAGGCTAATAGAGTTTTGCCAAGAGAACACGCTGATCATAGCAAACACTCTTTTCCAGCAGCACAAGAGGCGACTCTACACATGGACATCACCAGATGGTCAATATCGAAATCAGATTGATTATGTCCTTTGCAGCCAAAGATGCAGAAGCTCTATACAGTCAGTCAAAACAAGACCTGGAGCTGACTGTGGCTCAGAGCATGAGCTTCTTGTTGCAAAATTTTGGCTGAAATTGAAGAATGTAGGGAAAACAACTAAACCGTTCAGGTATGACCTAAATCATATCCCTTATGAATATACACTGGAGGTGAGGAATAGATTTCAGGGATTAGACCTGATAGAGTGCCTGAGGAACTATGGACGGAGGTCCGTAACATTGTTCAGGAGGCAGCAACTCAATCCATCCCAAAGAAAAAGAAATACAAGAAACCAAAGTGGCTGTCTGATGAGGCTTTACAAGTAGCTGAGGAATGAAAGGAAGTGAAAAACAAGGGAGAAAGGGGAAGATATACCCAACTGAATGCAGAGTTCCAGAGAATAGCAAGGAGAGACAAGAAGGCCTTCTTAAATGAACAATGCAAAGAAATCGACGAAAACAACAGAATGGGAAAGACTAGAGATCTCTTCAAGAAAATCGGAGATATCAAGGGAACATTTTGTGCAAAGATGGGCATGATAAAGGACAAAAAAGGCAGGGACCTAACAGAAGCAGGTGAGATTAAAAAGAGGTAGAAAGAATACACAGAAGAACTATACAGGAAAGATCTGAATGTCCCTGATAGCCATAATAGTGTGGTCACTGAACTTGAGCTGGACATCCTCGAGAGTGAAGTCAAGTGGGCCTTAGGAAGCATTACTAACAACAAAGCTAGCGGAGATGACAGTATTCTAGCTGAGCTATTTAAAATCCTAAAAGATGATGCTGTTAAAGTGCTGCACTCAATATGCCAACAAATTTGGAACACTCAACAGTGGCCACAGGAATGGAAAAGGTCAGTTTACATTCCAATTCCAAAGAAGGGCAATGCCAAAGTGTGTTCAAACTACCGTACAATTGCGGTCATTTCACATGCCAGCAAGGTTATGCTCAAAATCCTACAAGCTAGGCTTCAGCAGTATGCGAACCGAGAACTACCGGAAGCACAAGCAGGGTTTCGAAGAGGCAGAGGAACTAGAGATCAAATCGCCAACATTCGCTAGATCATGGAGAAAGCAAGAGAATTCCAGAAAGACGTCTATTTCTGCTTCATTGACTACGCTAAAGCCTTTGATTGTGTGGATCACAACAAATTGTGGCAAATTCGTAAAGAGATGGGAGTACCAGACCACCTTACCTGTCTCCTGAGAAACCTGTACGAGGGTCAAGATGCAACAGTAAGAACCAGACATGGAACAACCGAGTGGTTCAAAATTGGGAAAGGAGTACAACAAGGCTGCATATTGTTGCCCTGCTTATTTAACTTCTATGCAGAGTCATGAGAAATGCCGGGTTGGATGAATCAGAGGTCGGAATTAAGATTGCTGGGAGAATTATCAACAACCTCAGATACGCAGACGATACCACCCTAATGGCAAAAAGCAAAGAGGATCTAAAGAGCCTCTTGTTGAGGGAGAAAGTGGAGAGTGCAAAAGCTGGTTTGAAACTCAACAATAAAAAAACGAAGATCATGGCATCTGGCCCCATCACTTCCTGGCATATAGAAGGGGAAGAAATGGAAGCAGTGACAGATTTTATTTTCTTGGGCTCCAAGATCACCACAGACGGTGACTGTAGCCATGAAATTAAAAGACGCTTGCTCCTTGGGAGGAAAGCTATGGCAAACCTAGACAGCACAGTAAGAAGCAGAGACATCACTTTGCCGACAAAGGTCCGTCTAATCAAAGCTATGGTTTTCCCAGTAGTAATGTATGGCTGTGAGAGCTGGACTGTAAGGAAGGCTGAGCGCCGAAGAACTGATGCTTTCGAACTGTGGTGCTGGAGAAGACTCTTACGAGTCCCCTGGACTGCAAGGAGGTCAGATCAGTCAATCCTAAAGGAAATCAACCCTGAGTGCTCATTGGAAGGACAGATACTGAAGCTGAAGCTCAAATATTTTGGCCACCTAATGCAAAGAGAAAAGTCACTGGAAAAGATCCTGATGCTGGGAAAGATTGAAGGCAAAAGGAGAAGGGGACGGCAGAGGATGAGATGGCTAGATAGCATCACCGATGCAATGAATATGAACCTGAGCACACTCCGGGAGAGAGCGGAGGACAGGAGGGCCTGGCGTGCTGTGGTCCATGGGGTCACGAAGAGTCGGACACGACTTAACGACTGAACAACAACAACCAAGCAAAATAATAAATTTAACCAAATGTGTATGAATGCCTTTATTGACCTGAGAATCAACTTACAGGGGTTGGAAAAAAGGTATCTTCTTTCCGAGCTCAACCCTGAGATATGTAAAGCTTGCCTTGTAGCAATCCTATCCTATATTGCCTTGTAGCAATCCTATCAATGTCAAGTCAGAAGTAAGTCCCACCAAGTTCAGTAGGCCTTACTCCCAAGTAAGTAGGTATAGGATTACAGGATTAATGGGAAAGTTGAATTTGTAACAGTGGAGAGAGTGTACATCAGTGGTAGTACAGTAATGTGGCCCAAGGTTCAGCCACAGCATTCCTAAATTCCTAAAATAAATGGGGATCAGGTAGCAGCCATGAGAAATTTTCAGCTCCACAACAGGAGCTGAGAGGTATTGTCAATGCTGACCATATGTAGTCTACATGGACTAGTTAACTAGAAAGCAGCAATACGACAATGGAACCAATTACCTGGGAAGGTAGTGGGCTCTCCGACACTGGAGGCCTTCAAGATGAGGCTGAACAGCCATCTGCCAGGGATGCTCTGACTTGGATTCCTGCATTGAGCAGGGGGTTGGACTCGATGGTCTTATAGGCCCCTTCCACCCCTACTATTCTATGGTTCTGTGACTCGGCCTAATCTACCTTACAGGGTTGTTAAAAGGATAAAATGGAGAGGAAGAGGATCATGTACATCGCCTTGGGCTCCATGGAGGAAAAGGCAGGATATAAATGTAGCAAATAAATAATATAATATACTATCCTGAAATCCAAGTGTTTGCACATTTGCAGGAAAGCATGGGTAATACATTTCACTCCAAGGAGCTATAAAAAGGAAGAAAGTGTGTGAAAATTAAAGGAGTTTAATTTTCCCATTGTATTGGTTCCTCACAGTGCTGATAATCTATAAGGCTTGGGAGAGGCTCCCCATCCCTTTCACCCTACCAAAGAAGCATTTCACTTGTGCAACTAGGCAGCCCTTGCTGTCCTCGCAACAGATTTGCACTGTCACACCACTTCCCTCAGCTTCCTGTATGTTCATGCTTCCCTTTCCTCCATCTAGGAATAAATAAATGTTACTCCCCAAAGTGTTTCAATCACTGAGATTTGACTGTACATGTTAATCCAGCTACAAGGGGATTTAGCGTACTCCTGTACCTTCACTCCAGTTTAACCCATCAACAACAGTGACTACATAATCAACAAGGAGTTTTTGTCACATCTTAAAGACTGATGAATTTATCCTGGCATAAATTTTTGTGGAAAGCATCATTGGATGCATGGAGAGTTATAGCGAGTTCCAGATTTATATACAGTACATATGCTGGATGGGGTGGGGTTGGATTGTAAAAATTAAGGTCAGAAGGAAATTTAATGCAGAAAGTACTGAAGGTGACAATCACAGTCTTCACGGTGCAGATGTTGCTGATAAACACAACCATGCTGGCACGAGGTAAGCCAATTAGCACATGTAATGTGACATGTGGTGGCTCCCCTCCGGAAATAGCTGCTACATAATCATCAACCCGGATTAAAATCTCTTCCATTCTGCTCATCGTCAGAAGAAGAGGTGGATCCATACGTGGTCCTGAATGGGGGGGGGGGTAATTTATTCTTGGACAAAAGGACGATTAAAGCAGGACAGGGGAGGAATTCATCAGAATTCAACCGTGCAACCTTCTGCCCTGTTTTACAGATTAGATTGCAAACTGTCCTTTCGCGGCTGCTGTGCGTCAAATGACCGGAGAACGACGCCGGAAGAGACACTCACTTTCTCGGCTGCCAGCGTTTACACCTCCCCTCGACTTCCACTGCCAGGTCTCTCGACATAGCGTCTAAAGCGAAGCCCGTCGGCCCCGTTTCGCTCACCTGGGCTCTTTATAGCCGGCGGCCAAGAGCTTGGTCCCGCCGGTGACCACCATCAGGTCCCCGCAGACCGCCAGCCCCGGCGTGGGGCTCGAAGCCCCAGCAGCATCAGCCGCCTCCACGCCTGCCATCGGACCCGCGTGGGGACGCCAAACAGCCGTCGCTGACTGAGGACGTCACCGAAAGGCGTGCCGAAGATGACTTCAGAAAGACCCTGCCTGCCATAGAGATAAGAGTCGCGCAGTATCTGAACTTCCGGCGTCCTTGGCCTTGTTGGATTCTCTAGGCTAGAGAAAGAAAAAGCTGTATCTCGCGGGGAGTCAAGCCCTACCAGCCGTGGAGGCTGGCGGCTCCGATGTCAGTGGGGCTGTGACCCCTCTCTGAGTTTCAATCAGAACCAGCCAATCAGAACTCTGAAGGAGCTATCCAAAGTGCCGAGCCCTGTCCCCAAAATAGGTTCTGCATCTTGGGTAGCTCCTTTAGCGTTCGGGCCGGTCCCGTCTGAAAGCCAGAGTGGATTCACAGCCCCACTGACATCGGAGCCACCAGCCTCCACTGACTACAAGGTCTATGGCATTGTGTGTATGTGTTCATTACAGGGTTGCAAAGGAAGAGTCACAACTCTGTCTTTATAATGGCCACAGGATGCTTTTAATTTTATGTATTTATTCATTTAATTAGTAAGGAAAGCTTAGTTTGGGTGTCACTCCATTTCTTCCTATCTCTATGCACGCCTCTATACCCATCGTTAGACGTCTGTGGAGCAGAGGGGCGTCGCTCTTTCCCTTGGCATCTCAAGAGTGAAAACCATTTATATCTTGTACTAGCGTTAAAGTGGCAAAAAATCCAATATCCTAATGGAAGTGTCCGTAAAGACTGCGTTGGGGCTGTGCAACCCACTTTCTCTCCAGGCTACAGGAGAAATCAGAACTGCACTTGGTCAGTATCAGCATATAGCTGCCGGCAGAGTGGCCATGTCAGTCTAACACAGCAAAAAAACCAACAGTCTCCTTGGGAGACCTTGACTTCTAAGGGCAGTATCCAGCTGCGTCCTTCCGCTAGCGCAAATGATGTTGCACTAACAGAACCTAGGTTCTGATCTATGCACAAGAAGAGAATCCAACTAAAGTTATGTTTGCGCAAGCATGGTTGTACAACTGGTTGTGCATTACACTTGCACGACCCGTTCCGCAAGCATAATGTGCAATCGCTCCACAAAAGAAAGAGGCGGAGCTCCGCTAGCGCTATTTGACTTTGCGGAATGGCACTGCTCTGTAGGTACTGCTCTAACAAATTTATTCAAATTTATTATTAAGCTTTCGTGGATGCTGCCTGCTTCATCAGGTGCAGTTGATATACAGCTGATACATAGCCGATTATCTAGATATAGATGAAGTCTCGGAACTGTGTTTATTCACATTTTAACCAGCGAGTGCACTGCTACCAAGTCACTTGATCCAGTCTCTATTCAACAGAAGCCTATGCCATTATAAACAACATAACTCTGTACCCATCTACTTGGAAATCAGTTCCACTGAATCCAATGGGACTTACTCCCAGGTAAATGTGATTAGGACTGCATCCTTAGGTACAGCAACACTCTAGTTTTGCTGCTATAGACTTACAGTGCAATCCTTTACTTACGTGGGAGTAAGTTCCATTGAACTCAATTGTATTTACTTTTCAGTAAACATGTATAGACTTGCATTGTAACACAACTGTCCCTCTGGAAGTTGAGTTTAAATTGGACAACATGCTTATTCTGACAGTTTTGTTTTGTTCCACTTCTTTATTTTGAACATCTTGTTCTTAAAGCATGAGAACAATGTGGAGGGCTTTTCCCCCCTTCTTCCAAGTGCATTGGGAACAAACTTAAGCACACAGGTGCAATTGTTTCCTGAGAGCAGACAATAATTCAGTGGGCACTTATCATCTGGAAAAGGATATTTTAATAAAATAATAATGGATTTAAGAACTCCCAAACATAATGTGAAGGTAAAGGAAGGCGTAGGTAAATCGTTAAATAAATTGTGTGCTTTCAGTGTTGCAAATCTCACGATTTGGTGCTCTCCAAATGATAACTCCATTTTTATGAGAATTTCTGCTTTTATTTTTTCAAAGGGCAATCGATGGTTTCTTGAAGACATGCATAGGATTGCCCTTTCAATCCTTTTTGTTAAGTGCACACCAGTTCCTACCCATGTTAACTCAGAAGAAAATATTACTCAAGTTAATGGGACTTGCTTCTAAATAAACATACACAGGACAGGGCTGCACAAAATTAGTTTCAGCTAACACCATCCCTAGTCTTGTTTAGTATGCTCAAATATGCCGTTGTCTTGGTATCTTCAATGACATTTTGTTCTTAGGAAAGAATTTGTGCAATGTTCAAAGTGCCTCAGGCTTTATACTATAGTCTCTCTTCTGTCTGCATTCAAAGAGCACAAACTACTTTCCCCCTTTTCCTCTTACTCACTATTTATCAGATGGTTTTCTGTAAATGGTGAATCAAAAGGGTTGCTATGGGATGCCATGGCATCCAAGGTGGCCAATCTATTTATGGAAACATACAAACAAAACATTGTTTCCTATGAAAATCTGTTCTCCGTATATCGGATCAGTTGGTGGAGGTATATTGATGATGTCTTTTAGTTAGATCTAAAAAGATTTTTTGATTGGCTAAATTTAAAAGACAAAAACATCCAGTTTGATACCCTTTGCAACTTTAATGTAATCAACTTCTTGGATGTGACAATCACAAAAGAATGATCACTTATGCACTTCCATTTACAGAAAACCATCTGACAAAAACACCTATTTGAAATATGATGGCTCACATTCCAAGTCACTTAGAAATGATCTACCATACGGACAATGCCTTAGACTGAAACGGAAATGTTCATGTGAGCACAGCTTTTGACATGAATCCCAGATACTGGAAAAGCAACTATTAGACAGGGGTTACCCAATGAGAATGGTTGGTAACAGTCTGGCAAATGCCTCATCAACAGTATGAAGTGATCTTTTAAGAAAACAAGAAAAAAAATCTTCTAGCCATTTGACCTGTAGCCTAACAGTTTACAGGGAGACATTAAAAAGTACTGGCACATTTTACAAGGTGTTCCAGGCTGTCAGGATAAGCCGCTGATTTCCTTTAAAAGAACTCAGAACATAAGGGATTTCTTAGGACAGGAGTGAGTTTAATGGAAACAAACTCATGTAAATGTGTTACCAAGAACAACAGCACTAATAGGACACAATCCCTGTTAACATTGTGTATTCTGTAAATATACTTTCAGAATGGCTGGATCTGAAGATTCTTTGAATCAAAAAGGATATTCTTTGAGGCAGTTCACCACGTGTAACACCAGAAATGTGGCATATGTAATTCAGTGCTGATGTAACAAAAAAATTATGTGGGCAGGACAACTTGAGAAGAAGAAAACTGAGGAGCACCTTTGTAATATTAGGAATAAAAGAATGGACACCCCATTAGGGAGCAATCCTATGGCTGCTAGTCAGTGGCTAGCCAGCCATAGGATATGTGGGTTTCTGGGAACCGACCTTGGAGCCCGTGCTCCGAGGTTGGTTCCTGGAGAACTAACCTTCCCTGCATTCCAAGCTGCCTTGCAGAACTGTCCCGCGCTCGGAAGAGGAGTGCAGAGAGGCCAAAATGGGGCGTTCAGGGACTGGGAAGGTGGAAAAGCCGGTACAACACATCCTATGTGTCATCCGGCAGCCTCCTCCCTCTCTCCACTTTCCCGTGGCTAGACAGCCGCAAATGTAGGGCAGGAGAAGCGTGGAGGGGATGATCCCCTCCGTGCTTCTCCTGCCCTGCTTTGGATAGGTGGTCACCTCTGAGTTCAGAGGCGGCCGCCTATCCCCATAGGATTCCGCCCTTAGTCATTTTATAGAAAAAGAACACAATGGATGTTAAATTCTGGGCAGTAGAAGTGATAAACACAGAAATTATAAAATCCTAAGTAGAAAATAAAAGTGGATTTTGAAACGTAAATACTTAGCTCCTCAAGGTCTCAATGAGATGGGCTTTTTTTCTTCTCATGTAATTGAGTCCTTGCATTTGGAGCCACTTCCCTTCTGTGCAGTATGACACTGATCATCCCTGACATTTCATCTCGAGTTATGAATAACACCTATGTATCAGACTGATAACTTCTGTTGTATGGTATATAACGTATTGCCTTCAACTAAGTTTTCATGCACCTATCTTCAAATGAGACAATCCTGACAGACTTCTCTGAAGGCTTTTAAAGAATTGTAGGTATACATAGGCAATCTTTGCAAAGTGTATCATTTTATAGTATTTGTGCAATTTTATTTATGATAAATTAAGAAAGCAAGCTTATGGCCCCTAGACAGCATCGGGGGCGGGGGACATAGGATAGTTCAAATTCCTGAATCCAAGGTCGGAGACAGTGCTCTGACCTCAGATCCAGGAGTCAGAGCTCCCCACCCCCTCACAGCCAGCATGGAGAGAACCACGCCAGCTGCCTCTCTGAGCTCGCAAATGCAGCCTCTGATGGAGGGAAAGAGGGCTGTTCTGCGGGCTGGGAGGGGAAAAGACTTTGGAAGTGGGGATATGAGCTCTTCCCAGATCCCCCCAGCCTGCTTCCCCTCCCCCTCTGCAGAGCCTTACCTAGATGGGCAAAATGTCTGTCTAGCAAAAATGCAGAGTGGGAGAAGTGTGGAGGCAACGATTCCCTCTGCAGTCCACCCACTCTGCATAGGATGCCCGTCAGCCTCCGAGTTTGGAGGCTGATGGGCATCTGGATAGGATCGCACCCTACATTAATGTACTGTCTCTTTATAGCCCCTGAGGAAAGCCACAGATAATACGATGGGCTGAAACATGTTGGGCTTCTTAAAGAATAACGCTATTTTTTCAGCATCTTGAGACTAGCTTTCTCTGTTTGGATCTCCTTTGGATGCTTTCCAGTTTTCTCATACTTTCCAGTAACTACATGAAGCCATTGCAAGAGGTCACCCAGAGATTTGGGCTGAAGTACCAGCAGTAGGTTGATGACATCTAGCTCCGTTTTCTTTCTCTTCAGATCCTACACAGGTGGTGATTGGACTGAATCAGTATTTGATATCAGTGATGGACTGGATGGGGCCAAACAAATGGAAACTTTATCCAGATAAGACCTTCAGTGTTGTTGGTCAGAGGTTCTTCTGATTATAGGGTTCAGAGATCAACCTGTTTTAGACCTCCATTGGCATCCCCTTGGATTAGCAACCTTTGTATTTTACCTGAAGAGAAGTTTTGGAACCCTGTCAGTGGGGAGGTGGTGGAATGGCAACCTGACCTTATCTATTTTTTATTCAGGACTCCCTAAAGCAGCCTTCCCCAACCTGTTTTGGACCACAACTCCTACCATTCCTGACATTGGCCGTGCTGGCTGAGGCTGATGGGAGTTGAAGTCCAAAACATCTAGAGGTCACCATGCTGGGAAAGGCTGCCCTAAAGACTTCACCAGAGACTCAGGGTGCAATCCTATGTATGTTTAGACAGAAAAAGTCCTACAACTCCTGGCATTCCTCAGCATTCCCCATGGCTGGTTGGAGAATGCTTGGAGTTGTAGGACTTTTGGGGGGACTTGTAGGACTTTTGTTTTCCTGCCTGTACATGCATAGGATTGCACAGCTAACAACTGTATTACCTGCAAGTTTCTCATTTCTCGAATCCTGAGACTTGGTAGTAATAACATCACAAGGAGATAAAGAGGTGATCTTGGGCCAGTCACCAGACCTCAGCACAGGCTGCCTCGAATACAGTGTGGAGCTGGTGGTGGTGGTGGTGGTACTATGTATGCCACCTTGAGCACTTGGGAGGTAAGGAGGGATCCAAATGTAATCAATAAAATGAATACATAAATGTTCCCCATGTTTGTGGAGCTGCTTGGGACATCACCACTTTCTCTGTTTCCCATTAGTCTAGAAAGCAGGGTGGAATTCCTCCCATCTGGCCTCACCTGCTTGCCAAAGACATAAGCAAGTCTTCCTTTCCCCTTCAAACTTTTGATCAAATGCCAACCAAGTACAGTTGGCTATATTTTTTCTAATATACACATTCACACAAAATAACATGCACTTGCACAAACCTCTTTTATATGTTGGCCATGGAAGCTCACTGGGTGACTTTGGGCCGGTCACACACTCTCAGCCCAACCTACCTCACAGGGTTGTTGTTGTGAGGATAAAATGGAGAGGAGGAGGATAATGTAAGCCGCCTTGGGTTCCTTGCAAGAGGAATAAAGGCGGGATATAAATGCAATAATAAAAATAAATAAATAAAAATATTGGTTATAGACTAAGGGTAGTCTCCAGTGAGGCTGGACAGCCACCTGTCGGGGATGCTTTGACTTGGATTCCTGCATTGAGCATGGGCTTGGACTCAATGGTCTTGTAGGCCCCTTCCAACCCTACTATTCTATGATTTTGTGATTAATTAGTCCCACGTAGAGTAGTCCCATTGAAATGAATGGGACTTCAGTTAGTCACAACTTCATTTCAATGGAGGATTAACTCTATTCTATGTAGGATTAACACTGGATACTACCCTAAGGGCGCAATCTTAAGCACATTTAGACAGACAAAAAGTCCTACAACTCCCAGCATTCCCCAGCTAGCAGTGCTGACTTTGTAGGACTTTTTTGTCTGTCTAAACATGCCAGCAGCATTGCACCCTAAGAATTATAATTACGGAATGTCTTCGTTTCTTTAGTGATCTTGTCATATGATTATGTATGTTCTTTTTGTTGCCTCTATTTTGTTAACTGTATTTTCATGAGGGAAAAAAGAAGTCAATCTTCCTTCCATCTGCCACCGCCACTACTGAGAGAGGCACTGCGGTCTCGGTCAGCCCCCGCTGCCGCCAAGCAGCTGGAGGGCGGGGCTCCGGGGGAATCTGGGCGGAGCCTTTGCGTTAGACCCCGGGCGCGGAGTGGCTTGTTTTTCTCTCGGCGCCTGAGGCAGGAAAGGCGGGTGGGAACCTTTTTTCACCCTCTGGTTTGGGCAAAGGTTGTTGAGGGGAGACGTTTTGGTGGGACGCCGAGATGGCGGCCTCTCTGCTAATCGGCCGTGGCCGGGTCGCTGCGTTCAAGGTAACCGAGGGTGAGGATGGGGGGAGCCGCTCCGGTGGGGGCTTCCTTCTGTCCCCGGAGTTGCAACCACCGTAGGGTTTTTATGTCTGTTCCGATGATTCGGCTGGCGTGTGGGATGTGCGCGCGTCTCAGGATTTGACCTGAAGTTTCCGCGTTGTGCAGCTTGCTTCAGTGCATGCCTAGTCGGGAGTCAGTCCCGCTCATTTCAGTGGGGCTGACTTCCAGGTAAATGTGCGCAGGATTGCAGCCTTCGCCTCATGCTCCGAGTCTCCAGGCCTGGGAGTACATTCCGAGCGTGAGAGACCGGATCAGGGGGGCAGGCCCTTTTGATATTTGAAGGAGAAGGACGTCAGTCAGTGGTAATCTTCGCGTGGAAAAGATCTTCGGTTCAGTCCTTGCCGTATTTAGGTAAAGATCTGAGGTAGCAGGACTAAAAAAGCCTTCTTTGCTTAAGACCTCGAAGAGCCACTGCCAGTCAGTGTACACAGGCCTGGCAAATTGGATCTTCATTAACTTAGGACAGGGGGGAAATGCGTTAATATGACTGTAATAGTACAGCAGGGATTGGCAACTTGCAGCCCTCTAGATGTTTCAGACTACATCTCGCATCAGCTCTAGTCAGTATAGCCAGTGGTGAGGGCTGATGGGAGTTGTAGGCGAAAACTTCTGGAGCCCCCCCCCCCCCGTGTACTGTATAAAGATGCAAGTAAGCAGCCCATTTCAAAGGCTTACTGTGCTAGTACACAAACTTTTAAGCTTCCACTAATAGCTATAGTAGAACACTGTCACACCTTGGTGTAATACCTGTTTGTTTATAGAATGTGTATCCCTCACCATCAGTGTAAATTTATGTTCCCAGGGTGGCTAGTAAAGTAGTAAGAAAAATAAAAATACAATTTAAAAATAAAAATAATAAAGCATACAATCTAATGCAACAAGCTAAAAAAAGCAACAGTCCATTCAGATAGACAGTAAAATCACAATGACTCTTAAATTAAAATGCTAACATTAGCAGTTCTTAAAAGCATGTCTGCTTGGTGCCTAATGATGATGAGGGTGCCAGGCAAGCCTCCAGAGGGTGTTCCAGAGGTGAGGAGCCACCATTGAAAAGTCTCTCTCCCCTTCCATTTTTCAAGGATGTTACAAGAGCATTGTGGTCAAGATACTCACGCAAATATTTATTGGTTGGGTGAGCTATAATTGTCAGGAGGAATGGTATTGAGTCTCAAAGGTTTTTTAAAAGGGCCTTTAATGTTTCATTAACTTTTATTAGTACAAGTATTGACATGGGTAGGGTTGTGTTCTTGTGTGTACAAGTGATGGTGCTATTAGCTGCAGTTTTGTTGTGGTACAGGTTTTGATTCTTGACTTCATTCTATACATGTTTAGACAGAAAAAGAGTCCTACAACTCCCAGCATTCCTCGCCCACATGGCTGGCTGGGGAATGCTGGGAGTTGTAGGAGGGTGGTGTTTTTTTTGTGCCTAACCTACATAAAATTGCCATCTTAAATGCTGTAGTATTTCTTTTATATATGATTGTTGAGTCACTTGACATTTTTCAGTAGTTTGGGTTTAAGTGACTAAGGGTGCAATCCTATGCATGTTTATACAGAAAAAAAGGCCTACAACTCCCAGCATGCCCCAGCCAGCCATGGTGGCTGAGGCATGCTGGGAGTTGTAGGCCTTTTTTCTGTTTAAACATGCATAGTATTGCACCCTAAGGGAGCAACCCTATGGCCACTAGACACTGCCTGGATGGCCATAGGATTTTTCGGTTATGGGAACTGAGGTCGGAGTCCTGGCTCCGAGCTCATTTCCCAGAAACCACCCTTCCTGCCCCCTTGTGGCTGGCGTGGTTCTTCCCTGTCTCTGCACTCAGAAACAGAGTGCAGAGAGGGCAAAAGAGGGTGGTCCCAAGGGTGGAGAGGAGACTGCGGAAGCCACTTTATGAGGCTTCCTATGCGCCACATGGCCTCCCCACTCCCACTTCGAAGTCCCTGGCTAGATGCGTGAAATCACATGTCTAGCCGAAAATGCAGAGCAGCCAGAGCACAGAGGAGAGGATCCCCTCCATGCTCCGGCCGCCCTGCATTGGATAGTTGCCAGCCTCCGAATTCAGAGGCTGGCAACTACCTTCGTAGGATTGTGCCCTAAGTCTTTGGTAAATTTGTAATTGGTTCTATAGCCCTGGTAAATGGTATGGTAGCTTTGTTGGGTGTAATCTCGCATGCATCTAATATTCTACTATGGTGCAGACTGGGTGCACCATATATACATTACTCTCTCATGACTGTTAGCACATATAGAAAAAATACTCCTGCATTCACTCACCAACCAGTTCTGTGTTGGTGGAGCACATTTCAAGGTACTAGCATAATGTATTAATATCATATTTGATGACCAGGCACTTGGGATAATTGAAGAAGGAAGACGTTTGCACCTGGTATTTAAAAGAAGATAAAAAATCAACATGCTAATATGTCTGGTTAATAAGATTCAAATAACTCAGAATCATTTAGTAGAGATTGTGGGCTATATGATAATATGAGAATAGTAACTACGAAGTCGAGAGTCTCTGATACAGTTGTATATACAACCAGTGCTTGGCTCTTTCAAGCTATTGTAGTCATGGAAGCATTTCTGTGAACTGTACCTGGCACTCTGACTATGAAACAGACTAATCTGAAATTAAGATCCATTCACTTACATCAAACCTATTTCCATTAAAGTAGGGCTAGAGAAATTACAGATACCAAGCCTTGAAGGTAGTATATTTGATGGTGGAGAGTAAATGTGTGTGTTTTATATTTCTAAATGTGTAATCATATTCTGTTTGAGTAATACTTGGTACACATGAGTGTGCATATAGCTATGACACATGAGTGTGCATATTTCTATGATTCTATAGGGATGCTCTGACTTGGATTCCTGCACTGAGCAGGGGGTTGGACTCGATGGCCTTGTAGGCTGCTTCCAATCCTACTATTCTATGATTCTATAGCAACAAAGCCTTTTATTTATTTGAAGACAACATTTTGGATTTCTTACCTTGCAGTTTATGCCCTGAAAGGAATCCTGTTTTCTCACCACTGCACTGCCACACATACATACACCCAGTTTTCTAGACACGTTAGTCTGCCTTGTGCTTTATACTTTTATGAAAAAATTATCTAATTAAAACATGTACATTATTAATCAAATGTCTTCCCTAATTCTTATAGACTTTACTACTTCAAGCATGGGGACTTAGAAGCCTACCTTCTGTTTCTGTCTGCACCAAACCAGGGGACTCTAAAAACGCCTCCAAAAACAGTAAGATCTTTTCCTGTTAATTATTACTGCAAGTTACAAATGACTAGATGCTTTTTATAAATTTCATTTCTGTAGCAATGTTAATCTAGATGAGAGTTTGCTAGTTTTAATGGTCTATAGAATGTCAAGATTCAAACCTTTAAACTTATATTGAGATTATGCTGAAGTAGTATTCTAGGTGTTTTTCTAGAGGACTTCTAAAACTGCTTTTAAAGAATTGTGTGCCACAGGCTGTTCATCTAAAAGCAGAGGTGGGAAATCCCCCCCACCCCGAGTCCTGCCTTCCATCTAGGGAGGTCTGTTGGTGGCATGGCAGTAGTGGCCGGGACTGGAATCACATTGTTCTGTTAGCTTTTTATGAGATCAAAATATTCAAGGCAGGAATACTACTAGAGACGTAAAGGCCTGGAAAAAACGCCAGCAAAAATGTGTGGATGGGGAATGGGGGAAAACCAGATTTAAAAAACACACATAACCCCCCCACACACACACACCCTGTTTCCACTCGTGTATTTTTCAGGGATTTGGGGAAAATTTGTGGAAAAACCATTCCCCACTGAGTTTTTCTGTGTTTTCCCCCAAGACTTCACATCTCTACTGACTATATTTCCTCTGTTCAACAGCTGACAGACCTTTACTTTTATGTAATGTTATATGAACACCAGCCCTGGAGTTCCAGTGTCACAGACACGAGGGTAGATATTTAACAAAAATATGACCTGTCTCAAAAGCCTTTAGAATTTGTTTAAAGATAAATGTAACAAATGGATACTGACAGGTAAGCTGTGCACAATGAAACTGACCAACCTAATGTTTAAATTTCCTACTACATCAGTGCTATACTCAGATGCTGATGGGATGCATTTTTTGCATTACTTACCACTCCTGTATCTAAAGTCATTTCAAGGGAATGATTAATAATGTTACTATCTTCAACAAATATATGGGTATGGCAAAAGATTCTGGAGTGCCTCAGCAGTACTCGTATTTTTCTTAGAGAAGTTAGAGATGTCATGTAAGAAGAGTAATCCATGGTAATTTATATAATATGAATAAACTACAATAATGCACTTGAATAAAAAAAGAAACCTCCAAGATATAAAAACTAGTTGTGACATCCCCCTCTGTAAAAATAGGGATGCAGAATGTGTCTATGTACAAAACTTATTCTCTTGGTGAATCCCTGCTGCTGAGATCTTTGATCAGTCATTAGCAGTTGCTCTTGGAAATCTGTATCTATTAAATTGGAATAGACACCCAATGATGACAAGAGTCCAGCAAAATCACTCTTCCTATTTTGAAATTTGAGGAGGTGTAAACTGTCAAATATTCCTTCTGTGGTCTAATCCTCCATTGTTGCATATTAACTTAGGGAAGTTCAAATGCCTTAATTTGATTCTAAAGTGGAAACTTTAGAAGAAGATTGCATGCTACAAACTGAATCTGGGCTTGTTGTTGTTGTTGTTCAGTCGTTCAGTCGTGTCCGACTCTTCGTGACCCCATGGACCATAGCACGCCAGGCCTTCCTGTCCTGCGCTCTCTCCCGGAGCGTGCTCAAGTTCATATTCATTGCATCCGTGATGCCATCTAGCCATCTCATCCTCTGCCGTCCCCTTCTTCTTTTGCCTTCAGTCTTTCCCAGCATCTGGGTCTTTTCCAGGGAGTTTTCTCTTCGCATTAGGTGGCCAAAATATTGGAGCTTCAGCTTCAGTATCTGTCCTTCCAATGAGCACTCAGGGTTGATTTCCTTTAGGATGGACTGATTTGACCTCCTTGCAGTCCAGGGGACTCGTAAGAGTCTTCTCCAGCACCACAGTTCGAAAGCATCAATTCTTCGGTGCTCAGCCTTCCTTATAGTCCAGCTCTCACAGCCATACATTACTACTGGGAAAACCATAGCTTTGATTAGACGGACCTTTGTCGGCAAGGTGATGTCTCTGCTTCTTACTATGCTGTCTAGGTTGGCCATAGCTTTCCTCCCAAGGAGCAAGCGTCTTTTAATTTCATGGCTACAGTCACCGTCTGCGGTGATCTTGGAGCCCAAGAAAGTAAAATCTGTCACTGCTTCCATTTCTTCCCCTTCTATATGCCAGGAAGTGATGGGGCCAGATGCCATGATCTTAGTTTTTTTAATGTTGAGTTTCAAACCAGCTTTTGCACTCTCCTCTTTCACCCTCAACAAGAGGCTCTTGAGATCCTCTTCGCTTTCTGCCATTAGGGTGGTATCGTCTGCATATCGGAGGTTGTTGATAATTCTCCCGGCAATCTTAATTCCGACCTCTGATTCATCCAACCCGGCGTTTCTCATGATGTACTCTGCATATAAATTAAATAAGCAGGGTGACAATATGCAGCCTTGTCGTACTCCTTTCCCAATTTTGAAGAATCTGGGCTGCTCTCACAAAAATGACAGGTCACTGCACACAACACTAGCCTATCAGTGTGATCTCATTTTTTTAGTTGCTGTGCATGGCTAAATATTCTGTTTGCAAAAGGTGGCTTGCTATTCATGTAATAAGAGCTTAAGGGTTTTCCCCTGTAAGCATCTAAAGCTTAGAGCTGCTTAGTTAAGCAACTTAACTTTGTATTTATAACTTTCCACATGACCAGACCTAACAACTTGAATGTAACTTTCAAGGGGAGAAAATTTACAACATTTGGATGTTGAAGTACGCTGCTATTCATAGGACGTATGTTCTCATGCAGAATCTGGTAGTTCCTGCAGACTTTGAGAACTTGTCATAACAGTTAACTTGACAATGATATCTAGAGTGTCTTCACACACAAAAAGTAATAGTCAGAGTTTGGAAAATGCAATGATACCCTCAAAATATATCTTTTTTTTTTAACATACTTTAAATGTATAGTCTCAACGTATTTGTTACGATTTTAACATGTCTTTAGCACAACATGGTGTACATGGCATTGTGCTGTGAACCCTAAATCTTGCCTACCTCTCCTCTAAAGGAATTATACCTTCTGTTATGTCTTATTCTTACAGAGCCAGGTTTGTTTTGAGTAGCCAGTACAAATGGCCTTGAGGGACTGGAAGACCATTAGATCCTGGTCTCCCCCTAGTTCTCTATATGCTATGGAGGAGTAGCCCACCTATTTTAGATTAGAGTGGGAGTGAAGAAGGTGCACCATATTTGTTCCTTTGCACTTATGAAGGAGTACCCTTGCCGTGAGCATTGTTAATGGAAAATAAAAAATGGAGTGCTTAGATGTTGCTTTTCTGATGCTGCTGCAATTGAAACAGGTTCTGCTAGTTTGCTAGCTTCCTCTGTCAAAAGTCTAGCGCCTCTGCTCTTCATACCATTCTTGAGCTTTGCTTGAGCTTTGGGATGACAGTTTGTCTATATACCAGTCCAGTCATCTATAGTGAGCATTCTTCAACCAAAGCCAATTTAGTAGCACTTGAGAAAGCATGAGAGAGGGTTACGTGGGGAGATCTGTGGTGCCCTCATGCTGAGATGTGGCCGTTGACTTTAAATATCATTTTTGTTCAGTGCTTAATTAACTTTCTCAACAGTTATTTGACTGATTAGCAAGCTGAAAGCTACCATGCCTTTAAATGCTGCCCTCCCCTTTTCCATTCTTTACTGATGGTCCATGCTAATGCTCCACACTGATGATTTCATCCCTTGTTAGCTGTCTGAACTTCGCAATATGTGCACAACTCTGGCTTAGTTCCATGCTGACTTGTTTGCTTAATGACTTTGAGCACTTTTGCTTAAGGCTCCAGTTAAGTGCACTAGGTACAAGGATATCTCAGCAATGAACTGATTTTTCCTAAATCCAAAACACAACCCATAGAATTCCCTCTGTTATATTATAATCACAGCTTTCATAATCTTAAGTGACTCCAAAATATGGACTGCCATGAGTAATTGGAGCTAGGGTACTTGGGAACAAGTCAAAGAAATTTACCCTCACATTGTGCAGAGGAGGAATCAAAGGCTAGAGAAGACAGTGTTTGGAACAAACCAAGGATAACTCAAGCAGCACTTCAGTTTAGGGCTGAAGTAAGGGCTGAATCCCTGTTCAGAAGATATGAATTGGAAACTGGTACTATCCAGCAGACAGAACAGAAGCGCAACCGGTCACAAGGTTGTCTCCATTCGGAACAATGGACTGGTCTGTAATCTTGACTTTCCGATTCCCACTTCCCCCCCAATTGAATTAGAGTCTAGTTCTCACAGACAGCAAATAAGGTAGCAGACCTTTGTCTGGACTGGATCGGTTTAGACTGCACCTGGGGGTTCACATGATTAAGTGCTCCTATGTACACAAAAAAGCACATATACAATGAGTTAGGGAGAAAGCTATGCTAGAACTATTTTTCCTGACATCCAGTTCTCCATATGCAGGGAAATTGTGAAAACTAGGCCAAAGCGGCTAGAGCCAGGTGGTTGTGGGGAGGCCTGGGTGGGTGTGGTTGATGAGCAGCAAACTATTGGACATTTCACTTTAGTTTAGTACTGGTCTCTGATGTTTTGCTTGGACTGTGCAACAGATTTTTCTTTTTAATGTGCTTTGCCAAAAGAAGTTACAGCACTTCTGGCATTTTCAATAAAAATGATTAATGGTTATAGGATATATGGAAAGCTTCATTCTACATTTTTAAGACTTGCATCTGTGGTCTCTGTCCCACTTCAGTGCTGAGATCCTCCTCTTAGAAAAATAATAGCATCTCCTAAGGAGTCATTGAAACCGTAAAACGATTAGTGGAAGAGGGTAGTGAGAAGCTCTGCAGCAAAGAAGTCTATGTTACAGGACACAGCAATGTTGAAGCTCCCTATCTGTGTTATAGGTGAAAATGCTTTAAATCTAAGGCTTCAGTCCTTTGCTGGGATGGCCCAACTGTGCAAGGAGACCAGGCAGTTTCTTGGCCTAGCAATGTTTTTAGTACACCAGTGAAGCAACATGTGTTGCTTTCCCAACATCCAAGGAATCCTAAGTGCACATCCTAAACTTTGCAGTCTGCAAAATATCTTGAGGCAGCCCTAGTCCTATAAATGTTGCCGCTGCCTCCTTGAGGGCTTTCATAAATGCAGCACCTTTTGTGTTGCTGTGTACTTCTCATACCAAACAGTTCAGCTTAGAAGAGCTTACATTTTCCTGCTTGAGAAAAGATGCCTGAATCTTACAGAATTTACTGCCACAAGATGGTTTGATGGTCACTAGCTTTGTTGTTGTTCAGTCGTGTCCGACTCTTCGTGACCCCATGGACCATAGCATGCCAGGCCTTCCTGTCCTGCGCTCTCTCCCGGAGCGTGCTCAAGTTCATATTCATTGCATCCGTGATGCTATCTAGCCATCTCATCCTCTGCCGTCCCCTTCTCCTTTTGCCTTCAGTCTTTCCCAGCATCAGGGTCTTTTCCAGGGAGTTTTCTCTTCGCATTAGGTGGCCAAAATATTGGAGCTTTAGCTTCAGTATCTGTCCTTCCAATGAGCACTCAGGGTTGATTTCCTTTAGGATGGACTGATTTGACCTCCTTGCAGTCCAGGGGACTCGTAAGAGTCTTCTCCAGCACCACAGTTCGAAAGCATCAATTCTTCGGCGCTCAGCCTTCCTTATAGTCCAGCTCTCACAGCCATACATTACTACTGGGAAAACCATAGCTTTGATTAGACGGACCTTTGTCGGCAAGGTGATGTCTCTGCTTCTTACTATGCTGTCTAGGTTTGCCATAGCTTTCCTCCCAAGGAGCAAGCGTCTTTTAATTTCATGGCTACAGTCACCGTCTGCAGTGATCTTGGATCCCAAGAAAGTAAAATCTGTCACTGCTTCCATTTCTTCCCCTTCTATATGCCAGGAAGTGATGGGGCCAGATGCCATGATCTTCGTTTTTTTAATGTTGAGTTTCAAACCAGCTTTTGCACTCTCCTCTTTCACCCTCAACCAGAGGCTCTTTAGATCCTCTTCGCTTTCTGCCATTAGGGTGGTATCGTCTGCATATCGGAGGTTGTTGATAATTCTCCCAGCAATCTTAATTCCGACCTCTGATTCATCCAACCCGGCATTTCTCATGATGTACTCTGCAGAGAAGTTAAATAAGCAGGGTGACAATATGCAGCCTTGTCGTACTCCTTTCCCAATTTTGAACCAATCGGTTGTTCCATGTCTGGTTCTTACTGTTGCTTCTTCACCCTCGTACAGGTTTCTCAGGAGACAGGTAAGGTGGTCTGGTACTCCCATCACTTTAAGAATTTGCCACAGTTTGTTGTGATCCACACAATCAAAGGCTTTAGCGTAGTCAATGAAGCAGAAATAGACGTTTTTCTGGAATTCTCTTGCTTTCTCCATGATGCAGCGAATGTTGGCGATTTGATCTCTAGTTCCTCTGCCTCTTCTAAACCCAGCTTGTACTTCCGGTAGTTCTCGGTTCGCATACTGCTGAAGCCTAGCTTGTAGGATTTTGAGCATCACCTTGCTGGCATGTGAAATGAGCGCAATTGTGCGGTAGTTTGAACACTCTTTGGCGTTGCCCTTCTTTGGAATTGGAATGTAAACTGACCTTTTCCAGTCTTGTGGCCACTGTTGAGTGTTCCAGATTTGTTGGCATATTGAATGCAGCACTTTAACAGCATCATCTTGTAGGATTTTAAATAGCTCGGCTGGAATACTGTCATCTCCGCTAGCTTTGTTGTTACTAATGCTTCCTAAGGCCCACTTGACTTCACTCTCTAGGATGTCCGGCTCAGGTTCAATGACCGCACTATCATGGCTATCAGGGACATTCAGATCTTTCCTGTATAGTTCTTCTGTGTATTCTTGCCACCTCTTCTTAATCTCATCTGCTTCTGTTAGGTCCCTGCCTTCTTTGTCCTTTATCATGCCCGTCTTTGCACAAAACGTTCCCTTGAGATCTCCAATTTTCTTGAAGAGATCTCTAGTCTTTCCCATTCTGTTGTTTTCCTCGATTTCTTTGCATTGTTCATTTAAGAAGGCCTTCTTGTCTCTCCTTGCTATTCTCTGGAACTCTGCATTCAGTTGGGTATATCTTCCCCTTTCTCCCTTGCTTTTCGCTTCCTTTCTTTCGTGAGCTACTTGTAAAGCCTCGTCAGACAGCCACTTTTCTTTCTTGCATTTCTTTTTCTTTGGGATGGATTTCGTTGCTGCCTCCTGAACAATGTTACGGACCTCCGTCCATAGTTCCTCAGGCACTCTGTCTATCAGGTCTAATCCCTGAAATCTATTCCTCACCTCCACTGTATATTCATCAGGGATATGATTTAGGTCATACCTGAACGGTTTAGTGGTTTTCCCGACGTTCTTCAATTTAAGCCGAAATTTTGCAAGAAGCAGCTCATGATCTGAGCCACAGTCAGCTCCAGGTCTTGTTTTTACTGACTGTATGGAGCTTCTCCATCTTTGGCTGCAAAGGACATAATCAATCTGATTTCGATATTGACCATCTGGTGACGTCCATGTGTAGAGTCACCTCTTGTGCTGTTGGAAAAGAGTGTTTGCTATGATCAGCATGTTCTCTTGGCAAAACTCTTATTAGCTTTTGTCCTGCTTCATTTTGTACACCAAGGCCATGCCTGCCTGTTATCCCGGTGATTTCTTGACTTCCTACTTTAGCATTCCAATCCCGTATGATGAAGAGGACATCTTTTTTTGGTGTTAGTTCTAGAAGGTGTTGTAGGTCTTCATAGAACCGATCAACCTCAGCTTCTTTGGCCTCAGTGGTTGGGGCATAGACTTGAATTACTGTGATGTTGAATGGTTTGCCTTGGATTCGTACTGAGATCATTCTATCATTTTTAAGATTGTACCCCAGTACTGCTTTTCCCACCCTTTTGTTGACTATGAGTGCTACTCCATTTCTTCTAAGGGATTCTTGCCCACAATAGTAGATATGATGGTCACCTGAATTAAATTCGCCCATGCCTGTCCATTTTAGTTCGCTGATTCCCAAGATGTCGATGTTCAATCTTGCCATCTCATGTTTGACCACCTCCAGCTTACCTTGATTCATTGATCTGACATTCCAGGTTCCTAAACAATATTGTTCTTTACAGCATCGGATTTTCTTTTCACCACCAGACACATCCACAGCTGAGTGTCCTTTCGGGTTTGGCCCAGCCGCTTCACTCTTTCTGGTGCTACTTGGAAATACCCTCTGCTCTTCCCCAGTAGCATATTGGACACCTTCCCACCTGAGGGGCTCATCTTCAGGCGTCATATCTTTTAGCCTTGTGATACGTTCCATGGGGTTTTCTTGGCAAGAATACTGCATTTAAAAAGAGCTAGATACATGCATGGTGGGTATGTCTGTCAATGTCTATTAGAACCTCCATGTATAAAGACAGTATACAGATGAATAAGCAATGTGTGGACAAATAACAGGGGAAGGCTACTTCCTTCATGTCCTGCTTCTCAGCACCCAGAGGCATATGGTTAGCTGCTGTTGCAAATGATTGCTGGGCTAGATAGAGCTCCTCTTCGTTTGTGTATGCTTTGGAAAGGGTCAGTTTAGCTTATGTATGTAAAACAAAACTACAAAAACCTTGAACTTGAAGACCAAGTTACATATCGCAGGCAGCCAAATAGCTGTAGGAGGAAGTTATTAAAGAAAAACATCAGATTTTATATAACAGATACATATACATATTGAAAAAAACAAGTGATTTAATTTCCATGTAAAGGCATTCATAATATATGAAGATTGCACTCTCAACAGATTATATTGCGGTTGTCGAACCTTGTGGTAGAACTGAAGTGCTTTGTTTGAATCAATTTCTCACAAATTATATTGAATGTAGCTGAGGTACTTAGATACTGCAGTGCTAAATATACACTTCATGATGCACTTGAAAAGATAGGGAAGTGTTTTCATCTCCACTTCACAGATTGGAACAGAGTGTTTCTGATAACATAAGGTTCACAGGCAGCCTGACACCACAAGCAGACAATATACTACGCGTGTTCCTCTAAAGAACTTCTAGAAGTGAAGGGCATTTGCTTTTTAATACTTTTTTGGAGTATTTATATGAAATGCAGCCGTTAGTATTGTAAAGCTAGTGAAAATTGAACTTCTAAATTGGTGTTTATACCCGATCATTTCACAAATTTTAATTAGAATTCCATATTAACAGGAGCGTATTTGAAAATGTCAGTTCAGAAAAGATATTCTCCTCCCCCCATTGGCCTCTACTGTTTCCTAGATGTAACTGGCACTAGAGGAGTGTGCTGAGCTCTTAGCCACCAAAACAGCAGTTGAGTTTCATTTAAAAGCTGTCTCCTAACTCTTTCCCACAATTTACAGATAAAGGTGAAATCATAATTAACAGTAAACCTGATGCAGCTGTACAATTAGCAGATGAAGATTTGAGGAAATTCTTGGCAAGGAAAACTTTGGTAACATTTCCTCAGAGAGCAAAGCTTCCTTCTCTTGAGGGAGAGCCTGTTTTCTCCTCAGCAGGAGGCTTGAGTAAGAAATCAGCAGATGAAGAGTCATCCTCTTCAAGCTCTGGGTCAGATTCTAGCTCTGATTCTGAAGAGGAAGACAACACCTTCAAGGATACCATAAAAACCAAAGTACCATTTCCAAAACGAGATCCCATCTCTTCCAAGGACAGAACAATGAAGATAAAGACAAGTGGAAAACACTTTCCCCAAGAACAAGTCAAAGTACTCAAGAAGCTCCCTTACACAGAGACCCCAATCAAACAAAAGCCGTTGTATCAGACAACAGCCGATGACAAGTGGTTAAGATCAGATTTGGCAAAACCTGCCACAAAACAAAGGCCTACAGAGAGACACTTAAAGAGCACAGACTTGGGAACAAACACTACAGACAGTCAAAGGCCAAGAGAGAGATCGAAGCCAACAGAAGTTACGTCCAAACAACTGGATGTCTGTCTCTCTGAAGCAGCTTCAAGTAAAACCCAATCAGTGCCTCAGCAAAGTGTAGCACAGAACCTGACTTTGAGATGGAAAGAAAGTGTGGCAAAAGAGTTACAAAAGACTGAAATGCCAGGAAAAACAGCTGTTGTGCTACAAGAAGAGGTTTTGAATGGCAAAACGCCAGTGGTAAAAACTTCAGTAAAGGAGGAGATCGTCCTGGATGCAGATGTTCAGACTGACCAACAAAGCACTATACAGGGTATTGCTTTATCTTGTTTGATCTGCATTGGTCCTATGGGGTCTAAGGGCTTTATATGAGCAAATACCTTGTACTCTAACAGCTCCCACTATTTGAAAACATCCTGGAATCTCTTCCACTCTTTCCTAATGCACTTATTTGAGCAGGGGTTTTTTACTTTGAGTTCTTTACATTGGTGGGTGCTTGCACATTCTTCTTTTCTTCTCCTGTTTACAGCTTAGATTGTTATTGGGGGATGGGGACTTTTTCCATAGCCTTCTATATATTCATATACCAGTGCTCTTACCTTTTGAAACACTAAAAGGTAATTGGGGGGAAAAAACCTTCAAAACTGGAATAAGCCAAGGGAAAATGGGCTGCCGTAATGAAATCAGAATTTTGTCCTAGTTTTGCTAGAAGCACAATGAAGCTCTTGATCGGCCTATTTTGCAGTCTCTTGCTCTTCCTGCCCAGCATTTGCCCTCAGGCTTAACAGCTGCTTTTCCGCTGGAACTGACTGTTCGTCCAGTACTCTCCATTCTGTCTTTTTTCCTCTTGCACTGCTCTGATAGTTGTAGAAACTGGCTCCACTGAGCAGCGGGGGATCATAAGGAACCAGAGGGGTGATGGGGAAGCTGTGCCTCTGAGCTAGCAAAGATGTGGTTTCAGAGCCCAGCTTTAAGGATGACAAGGCGTTCACGGCATATGCCTTCCCCTAGTGTTTTTCTCTAGCTGCGTTACATAGCTCTGTTACCTGAACTCCCACTCTCATTTGGTCTAGTAACATTCTTAGAATACTAAGAGTCTCCTTTGGTCTCCAAAGGCACCAAATATTCTCCAGAAATCAACCATGCCTTACTCTTTTTATTCTGTAGCACAGGCATGGGCAGACTTCAGGCTTGCAGAATCTACTTCGTTTTTTACTAGAACCCCAGGATCCACCAACCATGGCCTGATGCAAAATATGTGTACTTAGAATTAAGCCCAGGAACTTATTTTGAGCCTGAAAACTGAACGGTGCTCACAGCCCTTCTACACACAAATGCACTCTGGGTTACGCCAACCTTTCTCCATTTCAGCGGTATAATTTAGGAATGCGGGATGAGGAGCTGATCTTGTTGCTGTCATTGCTAAATAATTGGAATTCAGAAATACTTGCTGATCTACTGCAGTTCATCCAGAGATCCACCAGTAGATCTGTCTGGATCTACCTTCTGTCCACTCTTGCTGTAACACACTTATCTTCAAAAAAATCACTACACTATCTACTAAGGCACCTTATCCCCCACCCCCCATAATTTGTCAGTTTACAAGGCAGAGAAAATAATACTAAGGCCAGTTGCAAGGTTATTTATTTACAACATTTGTATACCGCTCCCCATCCAAACAGATTCTGGAGCGGCGAATACAAGAAGTACAATAGTAAAAAAATATTAAATATTAAAATAAGGTATTAAAATTATTAAAAACAGAATGGCAATAAAAATCCTGGCTAGTCATTTAAGGAATGCTTCCTGGTACAGAACCTTTCATTAGGCGCTGGACTGGGCAGATTGGTAAGGGAGAAGGCTACTCTCTCAGGTATCCTTGTCCCAAGTTCTTTAGGGATTTGTACACTCATACCAAAACCTCAAACCTGACCCAGTAGCAAATGGGAAGTTGAACTAAAAACAAGGAGACCTGGTAGAAGAAACTTGATGATTGAAATGGAACATGAAGCTTGCAAAACCCAAGTGTTTCCCAAATGTTTGGGCTTCTGTGAATCCAGCAGAGGGCACCAACGACTGGAAAAAGCATTGTGGAGATGATACTTATACACTTGAAACATCCTGACTATCTTCCATTATGGCTTGGTTGCGGCCTAGAAAAAAATGGAATAAGTAATTAAGCCTGCTGGTGCTAGGACAAAGATGAAATGTGAAACTTTTAAAGCAGACTATACTTAATAATAGTTGTCTGTTACGGTGTAATTCTGTGGACGTTAATGGCACAACGTAGCACTTTCGGCAAAGGAACTGAAAGTCAAATCTAGCTGTGGTTTTATATAGGACAGAGTCCAGCCAACATTAAGCACTTTTAAGTCCCATTGATTTCAATGGGAGAGACTTAAGCACTTGCTTAATTTCCTCATTGAAATCAAGTGCTGCGTTGTGTTAAAAATGTCTTGCTCTAAAATTGTGTTTCTTTTTGGCTCTCTACACTGCTCTCTCCATCTCTCTCCATGCTATATATCCTCTGCAGCTAGTGAAAGCCCTGGCCTCACCCCCTTTCTCCCAACCATCTTTCATTTGGTGGTTGCCTGGCTTATGTGCAGTTCTTTCATCATTCTACAAGGTTGAAATGCCTCTCGTAAGGCTTAGTTAGTAGCAGGAAGAGTTTTAAGCTAAAATACCTTGGTATTTTGTCCTCGTCCCTTTTATTTTCAGCCCTACCTACTAATGAAATGTGGTCCCTGAAATCTTCTCAAATGGAATTTGGCCCTTGGGCTGAAAGATTTTCTGCACTCCTAGCAGTAGAGGTTGTGTGATAGAACTTTAAAATCTTCATTATGTTTCTTTTATTTTTTTTAAAGCATTAACCCTTTCATTGATAATGATTTGGCAGGGATGGGCAGGAATAAAATGTTGAAACACTGAGCCATACAAACTAGTAGAAAATGTAAGTGTGTTCTAGCTTCTGAAGTTGGAGATGCTTTCATAGGAATTTTATATGGTTTACATATATCAATCAATATTTCAAGTCAACCCCAGGATTCTCATGGTATTTTAATGCAGAAGTCTATTGAAAGATCTTGTGGCTTCTGTGAGCTTAGGGGGAAGTAAGGAACGAAATCCTCCTCTGGGGAAAAACTACAAATATCTCTCTTTGGTTTGAATACTCTCCATTGAAAGGAGAAGGCTCTGAAGCAGGTGTAAAACCTAAAAAAATGCAGCCATGGCCCTTGGATCCAAAGGAAAAACATGCATGTACAGAGGAAACATGTGCCTAGTCAGAGCTGTGCTTTCTTTTTTTCCACAGCAGCCCTTCCTGCTGCCAGAGAGACAAGCTACTGACCTGGTTGGCATGCAAAAACAAACCATGGTTTAATTAAACATGGTTTGTTGAATTGTGGGTTGTTGTTACATGCAAACCCAGAACTATGGGTGAACTACTGATTTGATTTATTTGATTTCTACTCTGCGTTTCTACCAGAAAATGGCACTCAAGGTGGCTTACATACATAATTAAAATTGATTAAAACAATAAAGTACATTAAAATACAATAAAAACACAACAATTACAAATAAAAAAATAAAAACAGCAGACCGACTTACAGGCTAAAGGTCTTCTTGAATAAAGCTGTCTTTGCCTACCAGCGGAAGAACAGCAGAAAGGGAGAGGACGTAGCCTCCCTTGGGAGGGAGTTCCACAGCCTGGGAGTGGCCACTGAAAAGGCCCTCTTTCAAGTCGCCACCAAATGCGCCTCTGAAGTCAGCTGTCTCGAAAGAAGGGTCTCTCCAGGAGATCTTAAGAACTGGGCAGGCTCATATGGGAGAAGGTGGTCTTTGAGGTAGCCTGGGCCCAAGCGATATAGGGCTTTATAGGTCATAACCATTTGAATTCTGCCCAGAAACAGTTTGGTAGCCAGTGAAGCTGCTGTAACATGCTCCCTGTAACTGGCCCCGGTCAACAATCTGGCTGCAATATTCTGGGCCAGCTGAAGTTTCTGAACAGTTTTCAAAGGCAGCCCCACATAGAATGTATTACAGTAGTCCAAACAGGATGTAACTAAGGCATGTATGACCGTGGCCAGTCAGACGTCTCTAGGGGTTGTTAACCATGAACAGCCCGCAAAGAGAACCCGGGAATAAAATAATCCAGGGACTGAGAAAACAAAACATAGTTTGTTTGAGATTGTCTGCCAGACAAACCCTTGGGGCAACAAATCATGGTTTAAATAAACCATTGTCTAGCGTTACGTGTGAACCAGGCCACTGAGTTTTTAAAAGAACCTTTCTCTGGCAGTGAGACTACTGTGACACAAACAAAAAGCAAAGCTCCAGTTGCATGCATAGTTGCATATGCGTATCTCATGAACACATGCTCCTTTTTGAATCCTGGCATAAGCGCTCCTGATAGAGAATATTCAAAGAAACAAAACCAAGTTACTTTTAATTGGACGCAATTTGATGAGTACTTTTTAATTATATTTAACAACACAATTCTGTATGTTCAAATTCATGCTCTCTGCTTTCATATTGCTGTGAATTTTTGATTTCTTGTAAGGTATCGGTAGTTAGCAACCATCTCCAATGGCAAACTGAATGAGAAATGTCCACGCATACAAAATCTGACTCAGCCAGAAAGTGTGTCTCTTCTTTTATCTCTGGGTTCACAAATATATTTTTTTTCCCCCATAGAGGCCAAGCCATCAATTGAAACTGCTCAAGAAACATTTGACATTTCTACCTACAAGAACCTGCAACATCATGAGTATACACCATACACCTTTGTGGATTATGATGTTTTGCTCTCAAAACTCAGGCTGCCTCAGCCATCTTCTGGGAGATTATCTCCTAGGCACTGAATCACATGTGGAAACACATGAATGAATAAACGAATTCTGACAATGAAGTAATATCTGTTATAATTTTGTAAATGCTGTAAATGAGGTTGTTGGAAATTGGTTATTTTAACAAATGAATCAACTTGCCAGGGAAGTGTATGAACTCTAAGAAGTCCCAAAATGATTGCAGCTGTTAGTTGTTCATCAAATTAGTTCTAGTATTTAATCTTAACTCGATATTCTCCCACTGTTAATAGCACGCTTGTACTTCTTAGCTTTATTTAGATAGTTGCTGCTTATAAAATTAATGCAGAGTATCAGTTGGGACTGAACTCTAATGGACAAGGCACTTCTGCTAAAATAACAGTGTATTTTCAATATGTGCACTTTTAGGGACTTAGTGCTACTTGCTGAATATTAAAGGTTTTTCTAAGCTTGAGGTAATGTGCATTTTCTTGTTATAGGTATTGGAACACAGAATAGTGCAATAGTTAATGTCTGTGGGAATGTGTACTACTCATGCATTGTAAAAGCCTGTTTCTAATTTCTGAGGCATGAGGGTAATTTTCTGGGATGAAGTCAAGAAAATAAGCTATACACCTTCTTGGAAGCACTCCCCTTTATTACTGTACAAAGTTTAGACCTGGCAATGAAAATGGGTTCTAGAGCTGAGCACTCAAATTAAAAAATTGAACTGCTAGGAAAAGACTGAGATTGCGGACAAGTGGACTAGGTATACTCATTCATGTATTAAAACTAAAAGACACAGAAGAGATCAGCTGTCAACTAGTATGGACTTTAGGGTTGGTTGAGCTCACTTCAATAAAATCTTAACTTACATATATATAGCTCACATTTTAGGAATATTTGATCCCATGCAATGAAACCAATTTTGCTTGGGGAAAAGTATTAGCAGCACAGAAGTTATATCCACACATTTGCCCTTATTTAGTCTAGATAAAACATGCCATAGTGTGGGAGGAATAGTTTTTACATGTTTTGGTAATATATTTATCTTATGGTTGGCTTAATTCTACTCTACTTCCATTTTGTTAAATTATGTTAATATAATAAAACTTGAATGTTTCCTATGCTTGTGTTTAGAAATATGTAGGCAAGTTTTGATGAAGAAAAAGAAGTTAGCCAATTAGCTTTCTGCTTGCTACATGTCACTTTGGCTGATTAGAACTCTGGGACTAATTTTAGAAGTGTTTTATAACTAGTCAGCTGTTTAAAAAATGCAAAAAACAAAGATAACCATCCTGGTCTATGAGGAAAAAAATCAAAGATCTACTGTTGGGCAATACCTTTATTAGGACCAACCAGAATTCCATAAAAATTTGCAAGCTTTCGAGTTCTCCAGAACTCTTCGTCAGACTAGGTGGTACAAAAAACTAGGTGATGGGAAAGAAACAGAAAAGTCCAAAAATTTGGCCACATGTTGCCGTTAAGTCAGGAATCTGGGTGTTCCACTCAAGGCAAGGGGCAGGTCACAGTTACAACTGGTCTTTGTGTTTTCAGAAATGGAGATCAGCCATTACTTTTGCAAAATGTATTGCTAGATGTAATCTGATATCTGCAACACCTACCAATGGCTAATTCATTTAGACTGCAAATCTCCATTTTGAAACTGGATTTATCCAAATTGCAAACCTCATGGCCACAATATCTGGCCAAATTTTTGGACGTTTCTGTTTCTTCCCCCATTCTCTGCTTTTTTGTACAAGCTCGCTCAGGGATGGGCAGTTTGTGGCCCACCAGGTATTTTGGCCTACAACTCTCATCAGCCCTAGCCAGCAAGGCTAATGGTGAGGGATCATGGAAGTTGTAGGCCAAAACATCTGGAGGGCCACAAGTTGCTCACCCCAACATAGCCTGATGAAGATTTTTGGAGAACTCAAAAGCTTTCACATTTTGGAATGTTGGTTGGTCCTAAAAACAGTATTGCCCAACCGGGGTTCTTGTTAAAAAGAAATGGTTTTCTGTGCCAGGAACTGAACATAAGGTGTGTCATACTTTGAGTGACATGAACATGATTGTAGAGCTCTGCTTCCTCTCCAGTTGAAATCTGTTTTTTGAGCCTAATTTCTGGTTAAAACTAAGTTAGTTTTAGCCATTCTGGTTAGTTTCACTTTCCTTGGAGTAGCTTAAACAATGTTAATTGCAATCAGGACAGGCATAAGAGCTGAGCTTGCTAGCTCAAAGCATAGAATTGTATAACCCAGTTAATCTCCTTTTAAAGCTAATTAATTTCAACTTTATAACCTAGCTGAGTTCAGCCGTGTTGGTGTTGTAAGACTTGATCTTGTAAGACTTGTCCTTGAATCTTATTAAACCTTTGAGAACATGGACAGCTGGATCAAAGCAGAGCTCTCCATAAGACCTCATCTAATATGAAATCTGAACGTAAACATTGCTACTTAAAGGATTTTAGATCAGAGTTATTTAGCAGTTCAGCTTAAGCAAGAAGAGAGGCATAAACGATATAAAATACTGTTCAGCCCTAAAGCATATAGAGCACTGATTTTTTTTTCTAGCATATGTTTAAATATATGATCTGGAGGAATGCAAACAGATTATTCCCCCAGATGTACTTGGGTCTTTTTTCATTGGTCAAGGAATGGATCAGTGTGAGGATCTCAAAATCTAGAACAGGAAGAAGTCAGAAGGTGTGATTACAATGCTCCATCCCATCCCATCCCATCCCATCCCAGTTCCTTTAGTTAGAACAGTAGAATGTAAACTGACCTAATATAATTAGTTACTTTAAAAAAAACCTATGTAACATCATTTATGTTTTTACATTACAGTGGACTGGTACTAACGTCTTATTTTTGAAACCTATATGGCAGAAGAAAAATACACTGATAAGCATGAAAATACTAATCTTTGGCTTCAAAATGTGTGTCACATCCCAGTCCTTAGGAGGGGGATGCCTATGAATATTCTGCATTAATTTTATACTTTTAAGATGAGCTACTCTGCAGTATTCTTGAAGTAAGGTCTTTGTCTACAGTGTACCAAACTTTTTCCTCCTGCAGACAGCTCTAATATTCATTTTGTCAAATGTTTTCCAAAGCAATAAAGGGCAATGGAAATATCCCTGGGGATTTTTATTTACTTTCTCATTCTCCTGGACTGTTGTTATGGATGCTTGGATCTTTTTCAGTCTGCATTTTAAGCAAACAGACCTGATTTGTGCTTCCTGGACTAATAAACAGACTGGAACCCAGTTATCCTTGAGCTTTCACACTCATCTGACTTTTGCAATACAGTTCTCAGCTGAAAAAAATTACCAAAATGCATATTAAGATAAAAATGTGTTCAAAAATTAATTTTATGTATTTTTCATTTTAATACATGTTTAAAGTGTTTAGTCACTTTTCCAGATACATTTTTGTCAGTGTGTTGTGCGTTTGGTAGCCGTGCCAGAGCAATATGCACTAGGGGTGTGCATTCTTCATTTGTTGCAAAACAAATGACCATATAGAAATGGATGAGTTCAAAATAGGCAACTATGTATTCATTTCATTTACCTTAGCAATAGCCAGGTCAGCTTACAGTAATAGGGGAAAGGGAGGCAGAAAGCTAGTTTTAGTTCGGTCGACTTTTAGTCCAATTCCTAGGCACCAATTGGTATTCATATTTGCATTGAATATCCAAGGCATCTGTTAAGGAAGGAGATGTTTGCCTTAAAAAACAATCTCACCACGCCTAAAAGAGTTCAAGGACAGATAAGGGAGGAGAGTTTAGCTAACAGGATCTATAATAGCCTTTGTGTCTTAAACTAGGTTGAGATGTTGACCAAGAGCTGGATTAGACAAACTTTTGGGCAGTACAGCTTTCTCCCAAGACTTGGGAGCATCACTGGCCTTGTCCATTGGTCAAGATTGTTTTGCCCTAGATTTTTTTAATCCCCTTGGGTTTTACAGATTTTACTCTGTGAACATGTGTTGGGTGTCCAGGGCTTAAGACTAAAAATGGATGGCATTTTAGATAACATACTGTGCGTCTCTACCTTTTTTAATTGCCTATAAAATGGGCACCCTTTCCCCTATCTGCATGAAATTTGACCAGTCTGATCCCTTGGAAGAGTAGAATGCCTGAAAAATTACAAATTCAGTAAAAAATACCAAAGTTGCATCAGCAGAAGGGCACCTTGGTATCCCATTGAAAACAATGAGGTTAAATTAATGGGAATGACCAAATGGGCAAAACTCATAAAATAATTGCCATTTTAATGAATTAAAAGGAAAAAAAAGGAATGCTTTAAGAATGAAGCTGAAGTAATGAAGCAATCTTTTTTTCCATGTACCTTCTTAACCCATGTATATCCTACATTTATGCCTGTATATCTGGTAAACTCATATTCGGTAATTTTTTAACCTGTTCAAGCCAAAAGCCCTGTCATCAACCCTCTTCACCTATCTCAAGAACAATTTACTATCATTAATGCTCCTTTACATTAAACGTTCATCCAAACAGTCTCAGACAACAGAGGAGTGAAGCCAAAAGGATTAACTCTTCTCTTGACTGAGAAGGCAGGGCCAAAACAAATTTTCACTTCCACCCTGGGGAAACTCCCCTCAGTCTTGGCTGTACCTTCTAGAAAAGAGCATGATTACTTTGGCTCCTCCTAGGTAATGCTAGGAGTAGCAGTCTGTTGGCTTTACAAAACAGAAAAGAAAATATTTTTCTTCCTTTCTCTTTCTCATCTACTTTTCTCCTGTCAGCAGGCAGGATAGGGTGAAGGGAGATGGACTTGGCTCCGCAGGGCACATTGGCCTAGATCCTCTACCATTCCAGCAGGAGCCTGGTTAGGTTCTGTCCCCACCAGTGTTGTTGTGGCCATAACTTGCCACTTGGGGAAACAATCCCAGTGCACCTAGCCCCAGTGTTCCCTCCAGCCTTGCTACTGCCGAAGGGACCCAGCATGAGTCACTCCGGTGTTCCCTTCACTCATCATTGCTGTCCTCACACAGAGGTCAAGAACCCCGTGTGATGCAATGCTTGGCATTTCCTGGCCCATGACCGTTTGGCAGCCAAGAAAAAAGGTGGAAAGCTGGAATGATGCAGCACTCACCATTCCCCAGCCCCACACTGTTCGGCATGGCCTCTGTCTGAAGTAAGCCCAGAGGAGGTGGGACAGGAGGTGGGGTTCTTTGTTTTTCAGCAGGAAATCAGCAACTCCAAACTCTGGTCTCCCCATCCTTCCCTAACCATGTCCTTTAGTGGGGAGTAGAGAACTTTTCAGTGGTGCACCAACCAGGCCACAGTTCTTACTAGCGGCCACTGCCATGCTTGAGTCATGCACTGTGGAGGTGGTAACAGTTGTGCTGGACCTCTTATCTTCCACGTGGAACCTAAAGATGACTTGTTGGTACTCCTGGGCAAGTTAATTTTTGCCCAGTTCAGAGGCAGCAGGTGAAATATGTGACGGAGACACCACCACAAGAGGAGTAGGACAGAATCTTCCTCAGACTCCAGCAGCATTCCCTCATCATCTTACTTGTCTTTGTCATCCTCCCCTCCCTCCTGTTCACAACCCAAGGGAAAGAGATGAAGGGCCAAATGCCACCTTTGTGGACACAAGGATGGGGCGATGAAGCATGCACATGTCAACAGGGCACCCTTGTTTGATGCTCTCCACGCCATCAAATGGAAAAAGGGGAAAAGATCTCCTGTTCCAGGGTCCCCTGTTCCATCCAGACCTGGAGTGGCTTCACCTCTGCACCTGGAGGTTGAGCAGTGACAGCTCCTAGGTAGTGGGTTATCTGAAGGTGTAGTCAATATCATCTTAGCCTCTAGGAGGTACTCCATGAATAAGATCGACCAGATAACGGGGTGTTTTTCAGTGGTGATGCAAGAAAAATAAGATCTCTCCCCTCTGAGCAAAGCTTCCAGAGTTACTCGGTTTCCTGCAATCCAATCTTGAGCAAGAACTGGCTCCAAATACCCTAAAGTGGCAAGTGGCAGTGTACAGTAGTATTCTAGGGACGACGTCATGCCTTCCCCAGGTTAAACATTTTCCTGAGCGGGCAGCTCTCTCCACTGGTGGTGCATCAGTTTCCTTCATGTACCTCAACCTGGTACTCCAAGCTCTCACCAAAGCTCCCTTTGAGCCCATCCAATACATTCCCATGAGGGAGTTGACATAGAAGGTGGCTTTCCTAGTGGCAGTCACCTCTGCTAGCAGGGTATGAGAACTCTGTATCCTATTGGTCTGGGAGAACCTCTGTGTTTCATCTGGACAGGGTTGTTTTTCAGACAAACTTCGCATTTATACCAAAGGTGAACATCGCATTCCCTTATAGTCAGAAAAGGCACTTTGACCTATGTCAGGCATATGCAAGATCTTAGGCATTTCGACAGCTTTTTCATGTCATACAAGCTGGAGGCCCAGGATTGTCAGGTGTCCAGGAGTATCATCAGCTGCTGGGTAACAGAGTGTATTAGCCTGGGGTATCAATCCATGAACAAGCCAGTTGCTGCAGGGATCATGACCCATTCAGTGCAGGGGGTAACAACCTAGAGGACATTTGTAGGACAGCCATGTGGGCTAATCCCTCCACCAATGGTGGCTGGTGACTCCAATTCCAGAGGGGCAATGATTCAATTCTGGGTTTTAGCTTCCACCTGTCAAAACTCCAAAGGTGCTATCCAAGGAGCTGAACCCTATCCCCAAAATGGGTTCAGCACCTTGGATAGCTGAAATCCTGAATGGAATCACTGCCCCTCCGGAACAGGAGTCACCAGCTGCCTCTGCCTTCATCTGGTACTATAAAATTGATAAGTGTGCTTCACCTGAGGCATGCGTTGGTCACCAGGTGTTGCAGCAGGTCCTCTGAGTCACCTTTTCCTGCCTTTAGGGGTTACTAGTCTTGAACAGCGATTTCCTGTTGACTCCACTGCTGATGAAGGATGGAAAGTTGGACTTCCCATACAGTGACCTCCTAGTCACTGGAGAGTGGACCCGACAGCCCCACCCTTGTGGGTGACTGTTTGCATGAGCGGTCCCTGGGGGCTTAATATTCACATTTGCATGGTTTCACACTAAGGTAGATAGGGCCTCCTCAGCCGCCATCCCATCCAGTGTTTGTTTCCTTCACATTTGAAATGTTAATACAGTTCCTCACTAGATTCTGTGATTGAGCTATTCTTAGCTGTACTGTTGAAGTCAGGTTCTGCTACTGAGGGGTTTCCCCCTCTTAGGGTGGAAGTGGACATTTGTTTTTGCCCTGCTTTCTCTAGCAAGAGAGGAGTTAACCTTTGGGTGTTGGGTCCACTCTCCGCTGACCAGAAGGACACTTAATTGTAAGTCCACTTTTTCGATCTTGACAATATCACCTTTTCTGACCATCAACACTAACTCATAGTCAATCATTTTAATTTTTCCATATTTCAAAATCAGAAGTAGTGGTGTGGCAGCTATATATTTCTTTACAAAAGCCACTGGGCACCTAAAACATACCATGGCTACTGCATACATGTGTGCCAAAATTCCAGAATGCTCCTTGTCATGTAAAGACAAAGCTGTTGGAACAAAGTCAACTCCACAGTACCAAACCAGGCGACAGGTATCCAGAAAAATAGTGCAATTTATCCAAATATCAACAGAATCTCAAGTGACTGCCCATCTCTTTGCAAAACATTCTGAACTGCTCTATGTCTTAAGACTCTTACCACAAGCATTATTGTGTTAATTGTGAGGGGGACTGGCCTTAAAAACTGTTATGGTGCTGTCTCTGTGATATCATTGCACTCTCAGGAATGTCCAAAATATTTCACAACTTGATGGGCTAGTTTCACCCAGGCAACACTTCATAAGATTTTTCAATTACATAACATAATACCTAATGAGGTGCATTGATCTAAAGTCCTGTGAAAATCCTCTTTTCTGCTGTAACTCATAATGTGCTTTCCCTTTTTATTTCATACACATACATTCTGCTACTAGACTTGTGATTATAAAAAAAGATATATACTTTGGTTTTATATCACACCAAGGAAAATTAATTGCCAGTAAAGCAAGCAGTTTGGGCTCTAAATGCACACAGGAAGCTAGTGAGTAGGAAAACAATTTCCTAGACTTGCTTTTTCAATTGCAAACAGCCTTTAATTGCCTTCTGCAGCAGTAGAATTGGAAATATCTTGTAATGTACAGGCAACTGATGAACAAAGTCTGTGAACAATGTTTCAAATGACAGTGAAAACAAAGCATTATTAAAATGCAGCCATCCAAGATAAAACCTAAGAACATCCCTATTTTCAAAGTTTTAAAATACAGCTTAGGAACAATATTTAATCACAACTTATCTAAATTACAAAAGAAATGAAGACTGATTTTGCAGCTGTTGAAACGGCTTTTGGGGTTTCTACCCCATTTTCTCTCCTTGTCTGTTGTCTCATGCTATAACCACAGAATGAAAGTTCTTTGAGGCAGGAAACTTCTTTTTCTTACATTGTGATAAATACTGTGTAATGTTTGGGACTAGAGAGTGTGTAATTCATACAGAGACAGAATGATGCCCGTGCCTCATGTCTATATCAGAATTAAGGTATTTGTGTGTCTGACAGAAAGCTGAGACTAGGTTCACATGCAATCAAAACATGATCATTAAAGGTCATTTTTACAGCTGTCTGCCTGACCTGGCAACATAAAAGTTGTAGCTACACTGAAGACTTAAGCTGATTTACCAGTTATCCTGCCCAGAGCCATATGAACAGTAGTTTGTGGGGGAGGAAGGTAGGAGTTGAGAGATCTTCTCATGCAGAATTCTCTGTAAATACACCAATATATTATTGCCAGGCTTTGTGCAAAGGCATGTTAAAGTGGCATGCAACTGTTAGATATTTGTAACCCAAAGGCTACCTCATAATACTGGACCCCAGCAAAGAGGAACCTAAGCAATTGTAGAACTCTTATTCATATACTGACTGCCTCTTCAAATAAGAGAGGGAGACTTTCCAGTGACACATAGGGGAGGTTTGGTATGGGCTGAACTAGATGACGTTATGGCAGCATGACTTAAACACAGGGTTTGTTGCTTTCCTATAAAACAGGATGCCAGAGGATGGTGGCATTAGGAGTGCAGCATGTCAGACAGGAGGGGGTGCTGAACCTTTCTTCTACCTGTGCTTTTGCTCCTGAAACTCCTTGTCTCAGCTGCTTTCCTCCTTGGCAAGGTTACATAGGGCATTGAAGCCCTGCTGGCAGAAGAACTGCTGCAAATGAGCCTGTTAGAGAAATTTGCCTAATTGGCACAAGGGATGGGACCTTCTTTGTGGTAGCCTCCTGCTTGGAGAACACTGTTCCAAATGATGTCTGCCAGACCACATCACTATAAGCCTTCCAGCAGGTTCTAAAAACTCACTTGCTTACTTTGGCCTATAATTGAGTTAGAATTCCACTGGGGCCATTAAGTAACTATATGGTGCTCAAAAAGCTCTGATTTCACCGTTTAATTGTGATTTTATTATTTTTATAATTGTTTTATTATGTTGTGTATTTTAAGTTTCGTTGTATACTGCCTTGGAAGGATTTAGGCTAAAGCAGGCATGCACAACCTTTTGGGCTGCATGTGATGCTGACCTGGGAATTTGGGGGGGTGTGCATATACATAAACACATACACATCCCAGCAATCCTGATACAGATAACTTTTTCCTTACTGCTGATAGCAGTGGGGAAAGAGGAGATCTGTATGAGGATCTCTTGGGGAGGGAGTGGACAGCTTTTTCTCCTCTCCCTTCCCCAGCAATCTTAATGCAGATCACTCTTTCCTTGCTGTTACCAGCGAGGAGACAATCTGCATCAGGATTGGTGGGGAAAGGGAATTCAGTGGCAGCAGTGAGAAGGTTAGGGGACCCTTGGGGGGCTGCATGCAACCCCCAGGCAGTGGGTTGTGCACCCCAACCCCAAAGAAATCTTGTAAATCTTTTTAATGAATGCATGCATACATGCAGTTCTAGGAGGAAAAGCATGGGTGAGGAAAAGCATGGGTAAGGAAAGGGCTCATCCCCACCCCCAGTTTTGGCATGTGCTTTGCTTTTTGAAAGCCCCTAAGTTTTACACCATTTTATAGGAAATAGTATACAAGCTGCATTGTTAACACTGTTATCTTGCTTGCCACTAATGTCTAGTTTATCCCTCACACTGGAAAGGATAAATTATGTATGTTAAATAATGGAAGTGCATAGGAGCTCACTGCACTGCCTACAAGCAATTTTGCAGCAGTAGGTTGTTCCGAGGGCCCTATATCCAGTTAATTAAATGGGTATTCCACTCCAGGGATGAATCCCATCAAGTTTGTGTTCATGCTCATGAGCATGGCAGTTTGAGGGTTCCTTGTGTGGTAGGTTGCAGCAGCCTTGTTCAGTGCTAGGCTGCCAGGAGTGAGTGCTGGAGCTATCCAGCTTTTACTAGTTAATTTTGCCTTTCATGAACCTAAAACTGACTTAAATTTGCATACTCTTGATTATCTTCTTTGGGAATCGGGTTGAATGTGGCATAAAGAGCAACTACATTAGGGAAGTGGCAACAAGTTATTTAGTATTCCTGGTCATGGAATGGGATTGGCTAATAAATCCTGCATGAAAAACACATTTTTGTTGGTGAGGACTGTTATAGAAAGTTGGGGGCCTCTTTTATACTAATTAAATAAAGTTCCCAAATCTCTGGGCAGTGCCTAAAATCTGTAATTGGGGCTACTGAGAATTGAAGCTGTCTGAGGATATCCTGGATGTTATCTTCAACTGCATATAATTAAATTAGAAAGGGAAAGGGGTCTATTTGTACTGTCACTTGAATAGTGCTAGCGGTAATACACTGATATATAAGGTACAATTCTATGTAATGGATAGTTTCTAACCCATTTCCAAATGACTTGCAGATGTATTACTGTTGCAGCTGTTGCAGGCCTTGTAATAGCATTAGGCTCTGACTCAGTCAGTTGGTGCCAATGAATTCTGGCAGCGTAATGTGTTTTGATATTCCCAAGGAGAGAACCACAGTCAACTATGAGGGGTGGATGAGGAGAAACTAAACCAAAAAAATGATAAGCAAGAGTTTGAATCCAACTATGAAAGAGACTCAAATTTTAAAACTTTTTTTTTTTTTTTTTTGCAGGTGAGGGATTTATTATTGGGGCTTATTAACCCAATATTTCACTAAAATCTGCCTTTGAAGGATAATACATTTGGAGGTATACATTGGCCCACACAATATTTTTAGCTCTTTGTTCTAACCCTATGAAAACATGATGCGCCTACCACGTAGATCCCCAGCTTGATGTGTTTGCCACATTACAGTATACAAGGCTAATTTAATATGTTTGCTACATTACATTGGCCCTATATAGGGCAGAAATATGGCAGCTCCTGGTCCCATTAAAGTATGATTAGGAAGGTGTCCTGCAGTTGGCCTTGATGCTAATTTGCAGGTTAAAAAAAAACCTGGGTTCACTGCGTACCTGTCATTCCAAGGAATATCAATTCCAAAGAGCTATAAATATTATTTTGAGCTTCCTAGTTCTGACAGGCTTGAAAATCACCAAAAATCCTAGCACAGTATTTTTTTTTTCAAAAAACAAAACTTGCCTAATCAAAAAGGCAGGGAAAGTATATATCTTTAGGAATTATTTAATATTAAAACACTGGACACTGTGAGTAGCCTTGTTTCAATCTTCTCATATATAAAATACATCAGGAAGCAGAAACACATTTATTTTTATGAGCAGAGACATTCCAGTTACAAGGAGCAACATAGCAAAAAGAGTCTTGACTGTTTTCACTTATATTGCTCATAAAGCAGGATTATACGAAATAAACCCTAGAGACAGAAGTAGTATAATAGGACTCTGAATTCTCTACTGTGTACAGCACTAGAAAGCACATACAGACTGTGTATTTTATTACTATAACTCCAGATATTTTGGAATATTTATGGAACATATTGGTTACAGTTGACAAAATGAACCAAGTTTACAGCTGCTCAGATAATTTGTGCTGTCTGTGCAACCATTACAAAAGCATATGAATAGATGTATCTTTCTGGCATTTTCCCAGTTAAATTATCTAGTTCTAGTATTTTATTCACATCTAGACTGCATGTAAGTGCCTGGTAAGTTAAAGTATAACATTTTTTATTAAAGAATACAACATTTTATGCTACATTTTTAAATCCAACTTTATATACGCAAAGGACTTTTTGCTTTTGTCTACTAGGAATTCTCAAGATTTTAAGTTAAGGGTTAACAAGTTACCAGCCACAGCATGGAAAAAGATGACTGTGCTATGAGTAAATTGTTTTAAATCAAGATTTTACTTATTAGATTTGTATCCTGTTTTTTTTGACTGGTGCCCCAAAGGAGCTCACAACATTCATCAAACACAACAGGAACAGGCATGTGATTGGGTCTTTGCCTGCCTCCATTCCTCTTGTGGTTCTCTCTCACACAGAGTAGCTGGTCTTACATGGTTGCTGTTATGGGGAAGGTGAACAGTTCTATGGAGCCAAGAGCAAGTGGTGTATTTGCCTGCTTCCTTCCCTCTCCTGGTTCTCTCATGGGGCAGCTGGTCTTACATAGCTGGTGGTGGAGGCAATTCTTGCATTCCCTCAGGATTTAGAATGTAATAGGGTTTTTTTCTGAATTCTTGAACTTCGATCCTTTAAAATGCATTTGTGGTACCACAGGTATGGCCAACTGAGACCAGGAAAGAGAACATAGGAAACTGCCTTGAAATGTCAAAACTGTTGGTCCATCTTGCTGACTGGCAGCAAACACTGACTGGCAGCACCTCTGTCCAGAAACTGATGTGACAGTTTCTCAGCCCCACCTGTAACCTTTTGCATACAAAGCATGTGACCTACCACTGAGCTATGGCATCTTCTTCTCACCTTCCTGTGGTACATTAGCAGCTTCCCTAATCAGAGGCAGGATATTGCAGAGGGATTATTTTTCAGTAAAATGTCTTTTTGTGGAGATTCTGTAAACACATCTTGCTTCATGTTCACAATCGGATATGTAGGAACTCAGGAAAAGAATTTCCCTACCTAAGGCTAGTGATTTTTGTTTGTTTGTTTGTTTGTTTTCCCGTTGCCCCAGTAGTGAGTAGCTACTTCCTTGAGTCCTCCAAAGCTATCAAACCTTAATATGATACAACTTATTTACTGCTGTTGCTTATTTGTGACACAATGCAACCTAGACTGTATGCAGGAGGCTGATAAGCTAGCTTGTACCTTGTGTTGGGTACCCAGGACAGATTAGGGATTCTGTTAGTGTACCGCCCACCCCGCTGCCCATCAGACTCCCTGCCTGAGCTGACGGAGGTGGTCTCGGACTTGGTGTTGAGGACCCCTAGGATGATGGTCCTGGGGGATCTCAACTTCCATGCCAAGGCTGCTGTATCCGGGGCGACTCAGGACTTCATGGCTGCCATGACAACCATGGGGCTGTCCCAACATGTCATCGGCCCAACGCATATAAAAGGACTCACGCTTGATATGGTTTTCTCGACTGGACAGGAGGATGGTGATCTGAAAGTGGAGGAATTAACATCTGTCCCTTTGTCATGGTCAGATCACTTCCTGCTGAGGTTCAGACTCCTGGCAGCCTGCCCCCTCTTCAAGGGTGGGGGACCTATTAAAATGGTCCACCCTCGGAGATTAATGGATTCTGATGGATTCCAGAGGACTCTGGGGGATTTTCCTGCTGGTATGGCCGGTGCTCCTGTCGAAGCCCAGGTCGCTCTGTGGAATGCAGAGATGACTGGGGTGGTTGACACGATCGCGCCCAAGCGCCCTCTCCCTCTGAGCAGAGCCCAGCCAGCTCCTTGGTATACACCTGAGCTGAGGGCAATGAAGCAAGAGGGGAGACGGCTAGAACGCAGGTGGAGGAAAACTCGTTCTGAGTCTGACTGAACACAAGTAAGAGCCCACTATCAAGCCTACTCTGTGGCGGTGAGGGTGGAAAAGAGACTATTCTTTTCCACCAGCATTGCATCTTCTCAGTGTCGTCCAGCCGAGATTTTCTGAGTGGTTCGCAGCCTGTTACATTCTGGGCCAGGGCGAGAGATGGTGGAAGCCTCGGTGGCATGCTGTGACAAGTTTGCACGGCACTTTGAAGATAAAGTCGCTCAGATTCGTCATGAATTGGACACCACAGTTAATGAAGTTCCATTGGTAGAGGCGTTCAGAGCACCGTCTGGTCCAGTTTTATTGGATGAGTTTCAGTTACTGAGGCCTGAGGATGCGGACAAGGTGCTTGGCCAAGTCCGATCGACCACTTGTGTGCTTGACCCTTGCCCTTCATGGCTTATTAAATCAAACAAGAAGGGGATGTCTGGCTGGGTCCAGGAGGTTGTAAATTCCTCCTTGAGAGAGGGAGTGGTGCCTGCCGCTTTAAAAGAGGCGGTAATTACACCACTCCTGAAAAAGCCTAAACTGGACCCAGGGGATGTTAATAATTATAGGCCAGTGGCCAACATCCCCTTCCTGGGCAAGGTGCTTGAGCGGGTGGTTGTAGGACAGCTCCAAGCACTGTTGAATGAAACGGATTATCTAGATCCATTTCAATCAGGCTTCAGGCCTGGTTTTGGAACGGAAACTGCCTTGGTCGCCCTGTGGGATGACCTCTGCCAGGAGAGGGACAGGGGGAGTGCGACCCTGTTGATTCTTCTGGACCTCTCAGTGGCTTTCAATACTATCGACCATGGTATCCTTCTGGATAGATTGTCTGGGCTGGGAGTTGGAGGCACTGCACTGCAGTGGTTCCGCTCCTACTTGGATGGCCGATTCCAGAAGGTGGTGTTGGGGGATTATTGCTCTGTGCCATGGCAATTGTGCCATGGGGTTCCACAGGGCTCTATTTTATCCCCTATGCTGTTTAACATCTACATGAAACCGCTGGGGGAGGTTATCCGGAGGTGTGGGCTGAGGTGCCATCAATATGCGGATGACACCCAGCTTTACCTCTCTTTCCCATCAAAACCAGGTGGGGCAGTGGCTGTTCTGAATCAGGGCCTGGGCATGGTAATGGACTGGATGAGGGCCAATAAACTGAAACTCAATCCAGACAAGATGGAGGTACTGTTAGTGGGTGGTTCGTCTGCCCAGCTAGGTGGTATTCAACCTGTTCTGGAGGGGGTTGCACTCCCCCTAAAGGATCCGGTTCGTAGTTTGGGGGTGCTCTTGGGTCCAGAACTGTCACTTGAGGCAAAGGTGAACTCAGTGGCACAGAGCACTTTTTATCAGCTTAGGCTGGTATACCAACTACGCCCTTATCTGGACAGAGATAGCCTAGCTACAGTTATCCATGCTCTGATAACTTCTCGTCTGGATTACTGCAATGCGTTATACGTGGGGCTGCCTTTGAAAACAGTCCGGAAACTTCAGCTGGTCTAAAATAGGGCAGCAAGATTGTTAACAGGGACTGGCCTGCGAGCTCATATTACGCCAGTACTTTTCCAGCTGCACTGGCTGCCAGTCCATTTCCGGGCCCGATTCAAAGTGCTGGTAGTAACATTTAAAGCCCTGAACGGCACGGGGCCAGGTTATCTGAAGGATCGCCTCCTCCCATATGTGCCTGCCTGGACCCTAAGGTCATCGTCAGCGGCCCTTCTCTGTGAGCCCCTGCCAAAGGAAGTGAGGCAGATGGCTACTAGGAGGAGGGCTTTTTCTGCTGTGGCACCCCAGCTCTGGAATGAGCTCCTGGTGAGGTTCGCCTGGCACCTACATTGTATTCCTTTCGGCGCCAGGTGAAGACCTTTTTATTTTCCCAGGCATTTTAGCATTTTAGCTTTCTTAACTTTTAGCTTTGCTGTTTTAAATTTGTATTTTAAACTCCTGCACTGCTGCCAGGTTTTATTGTGGTTGTATTGTTGTATTGTGGTTTTAATGTTCTATATATTTTAAATTGTTTTACTCTGTGCTGTTTGGTTTTAATTTTTGTGACCTGCCCAGAGAGCTTTGGCTATTGGGCAGTATAGAAATGAAATAAATAAATAAATAAGTTCAAGATCCTTCTTTGAGGCAAAGAGATCGCCTTTGTGGGTTTTTCCAGAAATAATACTTCATATTTATATAGAACAGCCTTCCTCAACCTGATGCCCTCCAGATGTTTGTGACTACAACTCCCATCAGCCTCAGCCAGCATGGCTAATGGTCAGGTATGACGGGAGTTGTAGTTCAAAACATCTGGGGGGCATTAGGTTGTGGGAGGCTGAAATATCACTTTAGACTGTTCAGAGCATTTGCAGTGTGTTATATTGATAATTTATACAATTATCATATAGGTCAGTATCACCCCCATGTCGCATATGGGAGGCTAGGCTGAAATAATACTTTCTCTAGTACCACCTTGCAAATTCAAAACCAAAATTTTAACTCTCCCAGCTTGCTCTTTTAACCATTACAGGGTACAAGCATCTAGTCCTAGGATTCTTTGGGTTCATTTCTCAAGGCCCAACGTAATTCCTACTGAACCAAATGAGCGGTTACCCATAGAGAGCATGAAAATTAAAATAAACAAATCAGTTTTACATTCTTATGTAACAGAGCAATATCCTTTACATATACAGGGTCTGGAATAAAACCTTTATCGCTACATTTTTACACATACTAGTAACTCTCTCTCTTCCGCTAAAAGCTAATAGAGCATTCCATCAAACATTTGTATATTCTCCAGAGCAGCGAATAAATAGGGCTGACAGGAAATGCTATAGCTCCAGTGCAAGGACTCTTCTAAAGCAAGAAAGAATTAGAAGAGCACATTTCAGCATTCCTTTGATTAGATGATTCATACTGTGCATCTCCCTGCACCACCATATTACAAGGGGATTATGGGACAGGCTCAGTTTGTATTCTAGGCTATTAAAAGCCAGCTTCCTGGTTTGGGGTGCAGGATTTTAGCAGGGGAAATAATATCTTCCAAGCACTAAGAAAGCAAGGACTCACATGGAATGTATTGATGGTGTCAATAAAAATGGATTCTCATAAGCTTATGAAATCAGCACTTCAGAAGTTTTGAAGTCAGTGAAGTATGCCAAGCTGGAAAAATGTAGCACAAACTTGGCTTTCATACTCAAGATAACCCAAAAATTTCTTCCAAATAAAGAGTTAGTGGAAAGAACATGACTCAGCTGTGTAAACAGTATATTATGCAGTTTGTCCTAAAGAATACAACACATTACCTCTTTTTCCAGGGATACTTCCAAGCAGATTGTAAGGTTAAATATATAAATATTCTCAATGAAATTCATTTAGCTAAATCTGTTAACCTGGATCCAGATGTGAAATCCTCTCTACAGCCACATGTTCCAACAGCATTGTTCTATTTTGTGATTCATTACCAAATATTAAAGTTTTTTGGGGGAAAAACTTATAGTGGGGCTAAGCTTGTCTCCTTGATCCATAACCTCATAATATGAATTATTTCACCCAGAAAAGAATTATGGCAAATGAAGCAAAATGGTTACGTTTTCTAGACAACAAAAGAGCCTGTCCTGTTTACAAACTTGGAAAAGCCCTTTTCTTCGAGCTTCAGTTCAATTTAAATCATGTTTGTAATCATTCATTGCCCCATTAATTTGAAAGGAAAAGTCAAGCACATTTTATGCGTGTATTTCTATGCCATATAAAGACTTAACAGCCCGCAAATATTAGTATACACCTTACCAGTGCTGCAGCAACAGCTTACGTGCATGTCTTTCTTGTTATTTAACAGTTTAACTGAGTAATTGAGTATAGAGGAAAACACAGTTCAGCAGCCACCCTTTTTGTGGCCAATATTCCAGGAAAGAAACCAATTGCAGTGGAAGTTTGTACAAAGGCCTGCCATAAGCATCATGCGACCACTAGATTCCCAAGAATTCTCCACTCAACATGTCAGGATAACTAATTACTATCACACTCACAACTGCCGTTTAAAATAAATAAATGGTGTCCATATGAAAAATGAATCTTTGTCAGTTTCCTTGTCTTGGGATTTAAAAACATTTTTGGCAGATCCACCTCAGTATATTTGATATGTAGCAATGATGGTAGAATTGGATGATATTGAAGCACAGGTTTACTTCAATGTAGAAGCAAAGCCATTCTGCCAATAGTTGTGGTGGATGCAATGCCTTGTGCCACAGTGAGCTTTCTTCCCGCAATCCAGGAATGATGTTCAAGCTACCCTAAATGTAACGGGGGGGGGGGGAGACCACTCTTCATCTGGAAGTGCTCATTCTTGTCTTCAGCCCTGGAGAAGATCAAAGGAACCAGAAGAAAGGAAGTTCACATGGTACAGGAGAAAGTTCTTTTGTAATCAGGAAGCCTGCAAAAAAGATTGCTCAAATGACCCTCAATTTAGACAATTTAAGGGGCTAGATTAAAGTGCTTTGTACAGCATACCAGGGCAGCTGTGCAGGGGACCACTTTCTTCTGCCTTTAGGGCCCCCTACAAAAGCTTCTGACTGTTCCTTTATCTAGAAAATACTCCTGGCAACATTAAGTAAAGCAATAGCACAGCATTCATAAGAGCTAAATATTGAATTAATGGACAGTTCTGGCCACCGCACCTCAAAAAGGACATTGTAGAGTTGGAAAAGGTGCAGCAAAGGCCAGCAACTCCTCTATGGGGCAAGGTTAAAATGGCTGGGACTGTTTAACTTAGAAAAAAGGCAAGTAGTGAGAGACATGATATAAGTGTACAAATGCATGGTGTGGACACGGCTACATTTTTATTCCTCTCCTATAATACTACAACCCAGGATCACCGCATCAAGCTAAATAGTGGGAGGTTCGGGGCAGATAAAAGGACTTTTCAACACAGCACATAGTTACACTATGCAGTTCACCACTGCAAGATGTAATGAGGGCCACCATCTTGGATGGCTTTAAATGGGGGTTAGACAAATTCATGGAAGATAAGGCTATCAGTGGCTACTAATGACAGCAGTATATTACCTCCAGTATCAGAGACAGTATTCCTCTGAATACCAGTTGCTGGGGAACACAAACAAGAGGGTGCTATTTGACTCATGTCCTACTTGTATACCTCCCTCAGGCAGCTGGTTGGCTACTATGTGAACAGAATACTGGACTAGATAGGCCTTTGGTCTAATTCCAAGTGGCTCTTAAGTTCTTAACCATAAATGTATTTCAGGGGGCCCCAACCTTTTTGGACCTGTGGGCACATTTGGGAATTTGAGAAACTGCTGTGGGCACCACCACAAAATGACTCCCCCAATGTGGCTTGTCACCTAATGGCTGCCACGGAGGCCTGGCTAGTCAAAAATGAGCTAAAGAGGTGGGAGTGGGAGAGAAATAGCAAGAGAGGGAAATAGCAAGGCAAAAGGGTAGAGGGGAGAGAAAGAGCAAGGCTAGAAACAGAGAGAAAAAAGACTAGTATTTTCCAAGGGTTTTATTTAAAAAAACTGTTTTGAAGAGGGCAGGAAGTGGAGAGCTTTGTCAGTGCCATTGGAGGCCCCTGTGGGTGCTGCACTGGGGGCCCCTGATGTATTTCACTTGAGTGTTTTTCAGTGAACTGATGTGCTTAAGAAAGAAAAACAGGTGGCATGTAAAACAGCTAATAAAGGTGCCATGGCTACATTAGTAGTAGCGTGAAGCAGGAAACCCCAGAATAAAGATCCTTTATCTAGTATCAGTATTCCACAATAACTCTCTACTGCAAAGGAGGAAGAGTATTGCATGTCAAGAGGACCTACAATTTATCCTTACCATAAGTCTCCTACCAGCCTTCATCTGGCCCAATTTAAAAAGTGACTCTTGCAGTCCCGATATTGTATTGATGGAATGGTAGCAAGAAGGTTGGCGCACTGTCTTTAAATACCATCAAAATTCACAGTAGGAAATAGTAATAGGGAAAACTGAGGAATAGTTTGCACCATTTCCAGCAATTACCAGTACCTCAGACTTAGTACATAGGAAGGTAATCAATTTGTTGTGTATTAAGGCTACATTTAGTAATATAGAGCTGGATCCAAAGCTTGCAAGGAAGGAAAGCGGCTACGAGCAGTGTTCAACAGATGCTTGTGCAATTTCTAGCAGGAGTGTTCACACAGTGCTGTCATGGGTAGATTCTATAGCACTTCTTGTGCTTTTGTTTGTTCAAGAGGTTCAAGCTCTAGTGTAAGTGTATTTGGAATTAGTTTAGCTATCACACACAGCATTCTAATGTAAGCTATAAAAGTTATTTTTCTGCGGATGGTATCCTTCGTGCATAAGGGGTACTCTTGAATCCAGCCTCTAATTGTTATGATCGAGATGACATTGGTTTACTGCACCACCATTTGTGAAGTAATGCTATAAAACTTACTTTCAGATAAAAATTAAATATGGGGATAGCTGAAAGAGACAAAGGGGGAACATCTTACTATTGCTTATTTATTTATATTTATACCCCACCTACCTCATTGGTTCGGGGAGGCTTACAACAGTTTTAAAACAGCACGTAGTACTTTAATTATGGGAAATTTTGCAACTGTTAACTGAGTGGAAACTCTTATGTATCTCTCTTGCTTTTATTTCCTCTCTTCCGCATTTTGACCACTAAGATTTACTAACATTTATTGCAATACCAGCTGTACAAAACCTATGAAGGTCAAGGGCACCTGGAGAGGCAATCGCAGCAACTGCCTCTGATCTTCTTTCCTCTGGAGATTCGCCAAAAGCCCAAGCATTTACCAGAGGCAATGCCAGCCCTTTTTCATTTGGACTGGCATTTGGTGACTGGGAGTTAAGCCAATAGCGAGTTATTTTAAAATTGGCTGTTTTACTTCATGCCCTTATTTTTTGTCTCTGCTAAACATGCTACCTGCTCTGATATTTTAGGTTAGATGAATTACATATAGAAAAATTATTTATTGGTTCCTACATTATGTCATCACATAAATCAGAGAACATGCTTTTGAATATGGAGTTTCTCAAGTTTTCTCAGGAGCTGGCTGCTGATTGCCCTATTGAATTTTTCCTAGAGTTCAAAGAACCATCCAATCACAGCCACTGTTTGCCTTAGCACAACAATGTGGTTAGGTGAACAACAGTTTCTCATATATCCCTACACATTTAAAGTTACTTATCTAACACCAAGGCTGCAATGCACATTTTTCTGGGAGTAGGCCCCTTGAACACAGTGGGACTTACTTGGAAGTAAACATGCATGTGATTGCACTGTAAGTTACTAAACAAATCTCTGTCCATTTGTGTAAAATTATTACAATTCTGCCTCTTCTAATATGTACCTTTTAAGTGGCTTTTGCCATTTGGGTAGGTGTGAACATGAGTTCTGCTAGACTCACTAGAACTGGTCACTTGGCTCATTCTAAACCAAGTAGTAAAATGTTTAGTATTAGTTTATGTATATGATGAAGCAATTCTTAAGGCCTAACACACAAGATTTGTAATCAGATTTTTTTTTCCAAAATGATCTTTTCTGCAGGCCACACCTTTAGCTCCATGACAGTTGTATTGTATTTAATGAAACTCCAGCCATCCTGAAAGTAAAAAAAAAAAAAAAGGTGGTGGTGGTAATTAATTTGTACTTTTAACCCATTCATCCCTGAAGGCTCACTGTAAGCTCAACTGTTGATCATGCTGACTGGAGATAAAGAGTGGCACCAAGAATAATATGGTGCAACCCTGTAGTGTAGGAGTTATAGTTTTAAAATTAGTATTTGTCACGGGGTGTTGTCCAGTTCCCTCTTCACTTTTTCCAGATCTTTGTAGGTTACACACTTCTGTGAACATAAAAACTATTGCAGCATCTTAGAAATGAACTAGTTTATTGGGAATGAGCTTTCGCAGGCAACAGGTACTCCATCAGATGGACACAGAAGATTAAGAAAGTATTCACACAAGTTCTAGTTCAGTGGATAATAAAGCAATATCTAAAAAGGGCAGGAATACAAAATACAACACGAATGATGTAAATAGTTTGCATTATCTTTTATTCTCATCTTTTTTCTTTCTTTTTTTTACTTCAGGCCCAGTGAAAGACGGATGGGGATTTGGTAAGCTTTCTTTAGAAATTTTTAAAACATGGGATACAATTATATTAAGTAAAAAATAAAATGATTATTGCAGGTCGCTGTTGATTTCATTTTTAGAAGTCTATAGCTCTTTGGGAATGCTTGCAAACACTATCCTACCCAATTTGTCAACAAGCTGTCTGCTCCCAGCAGGCTGGTCAGTCGGTGAGAAGATATTAAGTTGACTGATAAGCACTTGGAAGTTTAGCCACATTAGAAGTTTAGCCACAGTTGGGTTTTTTTTCCTGATCTTCATTTTCTTATGATGCCCTCCTCCAGTATAAACATAGAAAACCCATCCTAGAATTTGTGGATAGGGAGTTAAGTTATAGATATCCACCACCTTTGTTCAATTCACGTATCTGGCAAAACAAGCTTTGTGCATACTACAACAGTGCTATACTGTTGCTGTTACTAACAGAATCGTGTTTTTAAAGTACCTGTAACATTTATGTGCTGGGTACCCCTAGTTAGCTATCCTTTTTCTAACCATGATTTAAAGGACAATGAGTAATCTCAGAAGATACGGGCTGTAATCCTTTGCATGCGTGTCGAGTAAACATACACTGGCTGAAGGGCAAAGGCGCAACTCAAAACACAGCAAATAAGGTAACGCTACTGATCGCTCCACGAAGAGGAGATGAAGATTTCGAGATATGTGCCTGTTTTGCTTCTCCTTTTTCCTCAGACCAAAACACCGACACTGGCATGGATCTCATTCAATCTCAAGGAGGCTCATTCATTAAAAAATAAGTACAGGACAGACATGGTTTGCGCCGAAGAGCTCCTCAGTCATTAAAGTTTTGAACAAGAGAGATCAGCCGCCGCTCCCCCGGCACTCCGCGGATTGCATATTACATCCCTGCCCGCCGGGATCGCCCCGGCCATCTCGCGCCCCGCCAAAGGCAGCTGCCCGCCATCAGCGAGACTACGTGACGTCACCCGCGGCTTCGGCCTGGCTACATGACCGCAAGGACCGGAGCCGGGCTGCAGCGCCGCCCCACCCACGCACACCGCTACCAGGGGAACGGCTCTCACCTCCGAGTCCCGCTACAGGGAACTAAGGGAGGCGGGCAAGGGCGCCCGAAAGAGGGGCGTGGCGCCCCCCGCCCACCTTATGAGTATTCATAGGTCTGAAGCGGCCGCGCGCGGAGGCCCGGAGGGGCGGGGCGCCCCGCCCCTTCACCAAAGCGTGCGTCGAGGTGGGCGTATCTAAAAACACGACGTGCCCCGCTCCCTCGCTGAATATTGATGAGACGTCTCGTGAAGCGCGGTGTCGTCTAGCCCGGCGCGTCGCGCGATTGGACGAGGCTGTGTGTGCGTGGTGACGCGCGTCGCGGCGGTGCGGGTCCCGATTGCTGCAGCCGCTTGTCAGTGTGACGAAGATTGGCACCCAGGTAAGCGCTGTCACTCAAACCTGCTCCTAGCCAGCCAGCCATCCATCACGGCGCGCCCGCCGCCGCTGTTGGCCGTCTTGGCTCAGCCGCGCAAACAGACCCGGGGATGTGGGGCAGAGTGGGGGGAGGCGAGCCCGCCACACGGAATAGCGGGGTGGGGGTATCCGCACCGTAACCTACCCGGAGGGGGGTTAGGGGCGTCGGCAGGCAGGCGCGAGGAAGGAAGGGGAGGGGGAGTGAGGAAATTTCTGGAACAGCCGCCGAGTGGCCGTTGCTTTTGTAGGAGGAGGCGGTGGAGGCGGCGGCGGCGCGCGCGCGCCGTGGAAGGGGAGGTGTCGCGCGCCTCAGGGGGTGGAGTAGGTGGAGGAGGAGGAGGAGGAGGCGGGGGGGAGAGAAAAGGGCAACAGCTGTTTGTAGCGCGAGGCGAAGCGAGCTTGGGGAGGGCGGTATTTAAAGGGGCCATTTTCAGGAGCATTCCGATAGACGCGAAGAGGCAGCGCGCGCGGAGTTAAACAGCCGCTGTGGCTCCCCCCCCCCCCCGTCGCTTCCTCGAGTGCGGCTCGGGCTCCCTTGCCTGTTGCCCGCGTCCAGCGGCGAGGCGAGGCGAGGCGAGGCTTGAGGGAAGACCCTTTTCCCCCCCAACCCCCCGACGTGTCTCGCAGCTGCCTTTCCGTCTTTCCGAATAAGCCCCCTTTTTGCCCATGAACTGACGCGGAGGACGCGACGTTGTGACTGTGAAGCGCCGGGAAATCCTTGAGAGTTGTCGTTATGTAATCTGGTTGTTAACAATAAAGGCGGAGCGTTTTGCCTCCTCTTGGCTTCTGAGCCGTTTTTAGACGCTTGCTTGGTGACCTGCCTTCAGTCATTCAAAGGCCAGGAATAAGTACTTCGCCTAACTCCAAAAGAGGGAGAAGAAAATCATAGCATACGTGAGAGAGCGCATTAAAATTTGAAGGAGTCAACAGATTCCACCAGGAATTATGTCTCCCCGGAGTAAATGTTAATAATTTTTCCTTGGGAGCAAATGGAAAAACACAAGAGTTGGTGCAGGAGCTGGCATTACACGTGGAAGTGCCAGCCTCTGACAGAGCTGGAAAGTTTGCCATATTCCTCGATGCAAGCCCCATATTTTAAAACATGTGAAATCAGATAATATGTACTCGTTTCTTAGCTTAGTGATAATGTTGGTAAGCATTCTTGTGGTACCACTTCATTCATCCAGTTTATAAACTGAATTAAAAGATACAGGTATCTAAAAATTGCACTAAAAACAATGAACTCTTGGAGGCCCTCCCAGGCCCTTTTGGTTTTGCGAAACCAAGAAGATAAAGTATAATGCCAGGTTTTAAGAAAAGCACCATGTTTTTAAGGATTAGTGATCAACATTCAGTGCAGAAATTGGGATCTGAAGCCTTCAGGGAAATTTTCACCAGGCTGACATCTGCAATTTATTGTATGTATAGCCATTGCCCTTGTCTACAATGACTATCAATCCTATATCAATAGAGGTGGGACGGTTTTGAGCTAAAGCAAAATACCAGAGTTTTGCATCCAAGCAACTTAATTCTGTGCCTTGAAAAGGCTGAACCCTCACATACATGAATCTTAAAAATATAACTTCTATGGACTTCTTTAGATTTGTGAAGTTTGCTTAATTTTGGTTGGTAAGCAGAGGGGGAAAGAGATATGGATGACATTGAAGCCATTCTCCCACACCAGAAGTCTTGTTAAACTGTTCTTCCATAGCTTCTGAGATCTCTGTAAGAATTGTCTATACAGTTTCAAGCCTATTTTTGTAAATTTAAGACTAGAATCTTGCCCTTGGTAAAGGAAACTCAGGTTCTCAGGATGTAGAAATCTGCATTTGTGAAGTGTAACCAGGAAATATACAGACTAAAGGTTTACTAAATGAGCATGGAAATGTGGTCACAATACAGGGTAAAGAGGATGGAGTCCTTATCCTCTTTAGAGTTTGAAGGATTGGTATACAAATCTAGTGCAGATTAGCCTTGCAGATAAATTGAACCGCGATACTTGCAAGAGTGTCTTGATGCTCCTGTATTGAGGAATGAGTCCTGTGGTGCTATTGCAGGTGTGCACATAGCATTAATACGCCAAGAGGTACCATTGTATTCATCTATCACAAGCTGGAAACAGTGCCACATTGTTCTTTCCGTCCTAAGGCTAGCAGTGCCATCACTGAGTAGAAGTGTTAACGCTTGTTTCCTTGTCTAGTGGAAATTATTTCTTGACATTAGTGAGCAACTGAATGTATAATTGTACCTTTAAACTCTGATAATAGTGATTTGCAAGACTGAATTCTAGGAAGAAGATAACTGAAATGTTTGCTTAGACTGCTATGGTATTGTTCAGCAAGCCTATTTAGAGGATGGTGAAGTTGAATACCAATTAAGATGGCTGATTTAGTTTCAAATATAGTATTTGAAATGATTCAGAAGTAATGTGCTCACAGTCTGATTTCCTTGCCTACATTTCTACCTTAGTTTCTTCCTTTTTGTTATAAATGTACTCTTTATTCAATATTTATTTATTTATTTCTATACCACCCAATAGCTGAAGCTCTCTGGGTGGTTCACAAAAATTAAAACCAAAGAGCATACAATAAAACAATATAAATATATAAAACATTAAAACCACAGGATAATAATACAACCAGAATAAAACCTAGCAGCAACGCAGAGATTTAAAATACAGATTTAAAACAGCAAAGCTAAAAGTCTAGAAAGCTAAAATGCCTGGGACAATAAAAAGGTCTTCACCTGGCGCCGGAAGGAATACAATGTAGGTGGCAGGCGAACCTCACTAGGGAGCTCATTCCACAGCTGGCGTGCCACAGCAGAAAAGGCCCTCCTCCTAGTAGCCACCCACCTCACCTCTTTGGCAGGGGCATCAGGTTGAGGAAGGCTGTGCTATATAAATATGAAGTATTATTTCTGGAAAAACCCACAAAGGCGATCTCTTTGCCTCAAAGAAGGATCTTAAACTTATTTATTTATTTATTTATTTATTTCATTTCATTTCTATACTGCCCAATAGCCAAAGCTCTCTGGGCAGGTCACAAAAATTAAAACCAAACAGCACAGAGTAAAACAATTTAAAATATATAGAACATTAAAACCACAATACAACCACAATAAAACCTAGCAGCAGTACAGGAGTTTAAAATACAGATTTAAAACAGCAAAGATAAAAATTTAGAAAGCTAAAATGCCTGGGAAAATAAAAAGGTCTTCACCTGGCGCCGAAAGGAGTACAATGTAGGCGCCAGGCGAACCTCACTAGGGAGCTCATTCCAGAGCCGGGGTGCCACAACAGAAAAAGCCCTCCTCCTAGTAGCCACCCGCCTCACTTCCTTTGGCAGGGGCTCACAGAGAAGGGCCGCTGACGATGACCTTAAGGTCCAGGCAGGCACATATGGGAGGAGGCGATCCTTCAGATAACCTGGCCCCGTGCCGTTCAGGGCTTTAAATGTTACTACCAGCACTTTGAATCGGGCCCGGAAATGGACTGGCAGCCAGTGCAGCTGGAAAAGTACTGGCGTAATATGAGCTCGCAGGCCAGTCCCTGTTATCAATCTTGCTGCCCTATTTTGGACCAGCTGAAGTTTCCGGACCGTTTTCAAAGGCAGCCCCACGTATAACGCATTGCAGTAATCCAGACGAGAAGTTATCAGAGCATGGATAACTGTAGCTAGGCTATCTCTGTCCAGATAAGGGCATAGTTGGTATACCAGCCTAAGCTGATAAAAAGTGCTCCGTGCCACTGAGTTCACCTGTGCCTCAAGTGACAGTTCTGGGTCCATAATTTATTCCTCAAATTATTCAAATCATGTTCATCTAATTTCAGATAGATTGAATTTCCCTCAATGGTTTTAAGGGCCATTTTCATACTAGTGTTGTTTATCCTGAAAAAGTCCTCATTTGTATAATCCCTGTTTTAGCTTCTCAGCTTGTCAGATGCACTGAGCATTTATAACTAAGGGCTATAATCCTGCAACAATTCCTGTGGTACATTAAGAACTCAATTGTAACATTGGTGCAACAGTGCTAGAGTCATGTTTTAAGTGAGTACCCGTTCTGCAGGCTTGGAAGTGGTGATACATGGATACTGATTTTCATGGTGGGCCTGGAAGTGATGCTGTGCCAACCAGGCTGTGGTACCGTGCAGATATTTTAGGAGGACCATAGGATTAAGTTGCGGTATAAGTGGCAACAAGAATATGATTTAAAGCTTCTTTGGCTATCAGATAATGCATTATTGACCATAAGGGTTCCAACAGATAGCATTCTTGGTATTCTCAGTGCTCTGCTACCAGTTTTTGGACGACATAAACAATTTGTTTCTTTCTTTTTAGCCCCAGTAATCTGGTTTCAGAAAGAGGGAGTGAAAGTACAAGCAAGTCATGTATTCTAAGGGAATAACATTCTGTTTTAGCTAGCTGCTTGGAGAGTATTTCAAATGGTTTGCAACCCATCTGATTCTTGCTTTCATTATATTTATTGATTTGATTTGTACCTTGCCTTTCTACCAAAAAATGGGACTCATAGTGTAGAGTATTATCAGAGTAAAAAACACAACACAACTGGGACATGCAACAAAATGTTGCCGTATGAAGTATTTCAGCCAGCCATGCTTTCTTACAGGATACTCCATTCCGTCCCATTTCCCCTTCAGACAGTCAGCATTCTGTGGTCACTGAGCATGCTCAGTCCTTGTGCTCTTTGGGTTAAGGTGGGGCTTCCCCCTTTGTATCTTTTCCTTAATTTTGGGGGGGCTTATGCAAACCTTGAAGTTTCCCTGAACATGCTGATACCTCCCTTTTGTTTCTCAGTAGACCCGTTTTGGCTTCATAGCCATCGTAACTCAGCACCCTAGTTCAATAATTGTATATGTGCTTGATTTATGGGTGCTCTACCTCATCATAAGCAACTTTTAAAGTAGACTTAATAAAGATTTGAAATAAGTATTAGTGTTCAACTATTGAGATTTTGATAGACTTGCTCATAGTTGAGTTTGAAAATATATTGACAAAATTGTGTGCTTGCTAGAGTACTAGGAGTTTGTTTCCAGACATATGCATTTCAGATGTATTTACATTTATCCCAAGTGACAGCATATTAGGTGGTCAGTTTTTACTGTGAGCCATTCAAGTGGTATGGACCCACATAGATAATTCAAAACTGCTGTTATCTGCCCTGAGCTTCAGGCTAGAGTGGGGTATAAAATAATATACAAACATTCCAGTTGTTTGTATTTGGGTGATAGGAAGGAGCGTTCGAGCGTATTCCTGTTCCAATAACCCATGTTTTGTTGGGATGGAATATTACATCAGAATCTGGCCTAAGACCTGTTGTATCAACCAGAGAATGCTTCAGTTCTGTTTCCACTAGCTGGGAGCAAGGCCTGCTGAACACAGTGGCAATCATTCTCAAGTAAAATGTTTGAATGGGCTATACGACCAGTAGTGGTATCGATAAGCCAACACATCACAAGCATGGCGCAATGCCAACATCAAAATATAAAACAGCTTGAGAAGAAATTAAATATGCCAGAACTGTTAATGTCAATGTTATAGTCTTGCTCTTCAGCTTGTATCTTCAGTACTGTGATTAAGATTTAAAGTCCTTTAATTTTTTGATGAAGAAATTGAATACGTCTTTGCATTCTGTTAATCTCTGACAGGCTCTTATCCAAATAGAACAGATATCATTTAGTACCATCTATTTACTTTTAAGGGAGGATATGAATGTAAGTTTTGTAATATGGCCACCCATGGGAAAACTCATAACAGATGCTTTAAAGTTTTGGTCTGTCTTCTGTATAGAAAAAATGCAGTTTAATTTGTGTCATGTATTACGCATAGCAGTCTGGCACAAATTATGAAATTGTATGATACATTTTGATTCATAGGATTAATATCTTTTTTAGATTATGTAAGTATGTAAATACTGGATACATTTCTTATTGTTAAATCTGCATTTCCAAGACAGAGCCCTGTGTTTCATTATTTGTGTTTCCACTGCAAATTTTGTGTGGAAATACTCCAAAATCAGGTGCAATTGTAGGGATGTAAAGTTCCAAACTCAGTTTACACGTTCTTAGAAAACAGGTGTGCATTGGGTAGGTGGGTGGGTGTTGTTCATTTGATTTTCTTTAAGAGTATTTCTTTTTTATAAGTTATGCCAAAACCAGTTATATCACACTAGAGGTGTAATATAAAGTTGTAACATTTTAAAATATAAATTAGAAGTTGCTTAAGTATTACAATGCAATAGAGGAATGAGAACCATTTCATTTATATCGTATTGCATATTAATAACAATGAAAGTGCTGTTGTTGTTGTTCAGTCATTCAGTCTTGTCCAACTCTTCGTGACCCCATGGACCATAGCACGCCAGGCCTTCCTGTCCTGCGCTCTCTCCCGGAGCGTGCTCAAGTCCATATTCATTGCATCAGTGATGCTATCTAGCCATCTCATCCTCTGCCGTCCCCTTCTCCTTTTGCCTTCAGTCTTTCCCAGCATCAGGATCTTTTCCAGAGAGTTTTCTCTTCGCATTAGGTGGCCAAAATATTTGAGCTTCAGCTTCAGTATGTGTCCTTCCAATGAGCAGTCAGGGTTGATTTCCTTTAGGATGGACTGATTTGACCTCCTTGCAGTCCAGGGGACTCGTAAGAGTCTTCTCCAGCACCACAGTTCAAAATCATCAATTCTTCGGCGCTCAGCCTGGCTTATAGTCCAGCTCTCACAGCCATACGTTACTACTGGGAAAACCATAGCTTTGATTAGACGGACATTTGTCGGCAAGGTGATGTCTCTGCTTCTTACTATGCTGTCTAGGTTTGCCATAGCTTTCCTCCCCAGGAGCAAGCGTCTTTTAATTTCATGGCTACAGTCACCGTGTGCGGTGATCTTGGAGCCCAAGAAAATAAAATCTGTCACTGCTTCCATTTCTTCCCCTTCTATATGCCAGGAAGTGATGGGGCCAGATGCCATGATCTTAGTTTTTTTAATGTTGAGTTTCAAACCAGCTTTTGCACTCTCCTCTGTCACCCTCAACAAGAGGCTCTTTAGATCCTCTTCGCTTTCTGCCATTAGGGTGGTATCATCTGCATATCTGAGGTTGTTGATAATTCTCCCAGCAATCTTAATTCCGACCTGTGATTCATCCAACCCGGCGTTTCTCATGATGTACTCTGCATAGAAGTTAAATAAGCAGGGCGACAATATGCAGCCTTGTTGTACTCCTTTCCCAATTTTGAACCAATCGGTTGTTCCGTGTCTGGTTCTTACTGTTGCTTCTTGAGCCTTGTACAGGTTTCTCAGGAGACAGGTAAGGTGGTCTGGCACTCCCATCGCTTTACGAATTTGCCACAATTTGTTGTGATCCACACAATCAAAGGCTTTAGAAGCAGAATGAAGCAGAAATAGACGTTTTTCTGGAATTCTCTTGCTTTCTCCATGCTCCAGTGAATGTTGGCGATTTGATCTCTAGTTCCTCTGCCTCTTCGAAACCCAGCTTGTACTTCTGGTAGTTCTCAGTTCGCATACTGCTGAAGCCTAGCTTGTAGGATTTTGAGCATCACCTTGCTGGCATGTGAAATGAGCACAATTGTACGGTAGTTCGAACACTTTTTGGCATTTCCCTTCTTTGGAATTGGAATGTAAACTGCCATTTTCCAGTCTTGTGGCCACTGTTGAGTGTTCCAAATTTGTTGGCATATTGAGTGCAGCATTTGAACAGCATAATCTTTTAGGATTTTAAATAGCTCAGCTGGAATACTGTCATCTCCGCTAGCTTTGTTGTTAGTAATGCTTCCTAAGGCCCACTTGACTTCACTCTCGAGGATGTCCGGCTCAAGTTCAGTGGCTGCACTATCATGGCTATCAGGGACATTCAGATCTTTCCTGTATAGTTCTTCTGTGTATTCTTTCCACCTCTTCTTAATCTCATCTGCTTCTGTTAGGTCCCTGCCTTCTTTGTCCTTTATCATGCCCGTCTTTGCACAAAATGTTCCCTTGATACCTCCGATTTTCTTGAAGAGATCTCTAGTCTTTCCCATTCTGTTGTTTTCTTCGATTTCTTTGCATTGTTCATTTAAGAAGGCCTTCTTGTCTCTCCTTGCTATTCTCTGGAACTCTGCATTCAGTTGGATATATCTTCCCCTTTCTCCCTTGTTTTTCACTTCCTTTCTTTCCTCAGCTACATGTAAAGCCTCCTCAGACAGCCACTTTTCTTTCTTGCATTTCTTTTTCTTTGGGATGGATTGAGTTGCTGCCTCCTGAACAATGTTACGGACCTCCGTCCATAGTTCCTCAGGCACTCTGTCTATCAGGTCTAATCCCTGAAATCTATTCCTCACCTCCACTGTATATTCATAAGGGATATGATTTAGATCATACCTGAATGGTTTAGTGGTTTTCCCTACGTTCTTCAATTTAAGCTGAAATTTTGCAAGAAGCAGCTCATGATCTGAGCCACAGTCAGCTCCAGGTCTTGTTTTTACTGACTGTATAGAGCTTCTGCATCTTTGGCTGCAAAGTACATAATCAATCTGATTTCGATATTGACCATCTGCTGATGTCCATGTGTAGAGTCGCTTCTTGTGCGGTTGGAAAAGAGTGTTTGCTATGATCAGCATGTTCTCTTGGCAAAACGCTATTAGCCTTTGTCCTGCTTCATTTTGTACACCAAGGCCATGCTTGCCTGTTATCCCAGTGATTTCTGGACTTCCTACTTTAGCATTCCAATCCCCTATGATGAAGAGGACATCTTTTTTTGGTGTTATTTCTCGAAGGTGTTGTAGGTCTTCATTGAACCGATCAACCTCAGCTTCTTCGGCATCAGTGGTCGAGGCATAGACTTGAATTACTGTGATGTTGAATGGTTTGCCTTGGATTCATACTGAGATCATTCTATCGTTTTTAGGATTGTACCCCAGTACTGCTTTTCCCACCCTTTTGTTGACTATGAGTGCTATTCCATTTCTTCTACGGGATTCTTGCCCACAGTAGTAGATATGGTCACCTGAATTAAATTCGCCCATGCTTGTCCATTTTAGTTCACTGATTCCCAAGATGTCGATGTTCAGTCTTGCCATCTCATGTTTGACCACCTCCAGCTTACCTTGATTAATTGACCTTACATTCCAGGTTCCTAAACAATATTGTTCTTTACAGCATCAGATTTTCTTTTCACCACCAGACACATCCACAGCTGAGTGTCCTTTCGGGTTTGGCCCAGCCGCTTCACTCTCTCTGGCGCTACTTGGAAATTCCCTCTGCTCTTCCCCAGTAGTATATTGGACACCTTCCGACCTGAGGGGCTCATCTTCCGGCGTCATCTCTTTTAGCCTTGTGATATGTTCCATGGGGTTTTCTTGGCAAGAATACTGGAGTGGGTTGCCATTTCCTTCTCCAGTGGACCACATTTTGTCAGAACTCTCTGCCATGACCTCTCCGTCTTGGGTGGCCCTGCATGGCATAGCTTATGGTTTCACTGAGTTACACAAGCCCCTTCGCCACAACAAGGCAGTGATCCATGAAGGAGGAAATTGCTGTAGTACTAGGTAATTGCCTATTTTGATAGAGTAATTCAGTGGGCAGTCTTCAGTAAAACTGTCTTTTGTCTCAAAAACAAACTTGAACAAACTATAATAAGCACTTAAATAGGTTTTATTAAAATATATTTGCCCCTATTCAGTGAAGACAATCTGCACATGGAAAGAGTTTACTGCATGAAGTTTGTTTTTTGGGGTTAGGAACATAGGAAGCTGCCTTATACTGAGTCAGACTGTGGGTCCATCTAGCCCGGTATTGTTGACACTGACTGGAAGCAGTTCTCCAGGCTTCAGTGCAGGAATTTTTTTCATTCCTACATGGAGATGCCGGTGATTGGACCTAGGACCTTCTGCATGCAAAGCATGCACTGTACCACTGAGCCATGGACCTCCCTTAGGAGGAAGGCATACACATCCAACCCTGTCGGTGCCAATCACCTTTTGGGGGCAAAGTTGACAATTCCAGCCATCTGTGTTATGAGAGATATATTTACATGTAGCAGTAACTCTGTTGAGGGTTGTTAAAAATACGTATTCATTAAATACAAAATGGCCCCAAACCCCAGTTTTTCGAAGGTGTATTTTTCAAGCCAGTTACCCTCAGAGAAGAAAGCAGACTGAAAGTGAAACCTATGATAAATTAAGGCTTTTGAAATAAGAGTGAAAGTTCTTCCTGGTAGTACATTGTTTTTGCTATAATATTGTTCTGTATATTCAGCTTTTTACTGTGTGCTTATTCATGACATTAAAATGTCTGTGTGCTGTCAAGATATTGTCATCAAAAAATGAATTGAAATTACGAAAAATTGTAATTATGGAACCACTTTCAGGTTTTAGTTGAGGTTTCAGTCCTCAAGTTACTTGTCACTAAAGTTAGAATCAATACATAGAAATCATGGCTTTGAAAAATGACTTAAGCTGCTTAATTCTATTCCGGAGTACACATTTTAGTTTCCATATCTGTAGAAATGGGATCTCGCTATGAAAGGGTTTTGAGTTTTGATGAAATTGTTGAAAACTGTTTCTTTGTTCATACAAAAAGTTTAAGTTGTGTTATCTTTAGGGATACTTCTTAATTTACCTTTTGAAACTATCAGAAAGTCTTGTACTGCCACACAGTTTTCTACTGTTTTTTCCTGTTATCTCTATCTGTGTAGAATAATTGTGAAACAGCAAGCTCTCCTGGTATTGCCTTTGTTTTGTTTATTCCTGTTCTTCAAGCACAGTCACTTGATTCTTTTGAAGTCCGTTATTTCTGTTTTGACATTTTCCACTTCCCTCAAATAAATATTTATTTAATTATTATTATATTTACTTCCCACCTTTTTTCTTTCAAGGAACCCAAAATGGCTTACATGATCCTCCTCCTCTCCATTTTATCCTCACAATAACCCTGTGAGATAGGTTAGGGTAAGAGCGAGTGACTAGCCCAAGGTCACCCAGTGAGTTTGATGGCTGGATGAGGACTTGAACCTGGATCTCCCAAGTCCTAGTACAACACTCTAAGCACTACACCTCACTGGCTCTCAAATATGTATTCATACAATCAGTATCTCCATTGTGATCTTTGAAATAGTGATCTGTTACTACAGAGGGATGCAGCATCTCTCTAGAAGACTTGTGGCTAAAAGATAATAATGATTTTATCCAGAAGCCATTGGACAGGGATGCTTTGAACTGGATTCCTGCACTGAGCAGGGAGGGGGGAGGGTTGGACTCGATGGCCTAAATGGCCCTTTCCAACTTTATGGCCTCCTTCACTCTGAGCTTTTATCCTGCACTTGAGATTGCACCTTCATGGAAGTTTACAGGCTCTTTACATGATGCAGTGATCATTCAAGGTGTCTCCTGCACTAAATGCCCTTTGTTCCATTTTTAAATAGATCGCAGATAGTGAGCTATCAAATTACCCCATTGTGTTCTGCTTCAGTTTTCTCCATGGAAAGATTAAAAGCGGCAAGAAGAGGAGCGAGACCAATGAAAGATAATGGAAGACTCAGCTATGGGGAGAAGGAGGGGGAAGGGGGTGGGGGGAAAAGGAAGCACGTGAAAAAGGGAGTCGTCATGATCCTGCATTTAAAACGGAAGCAGAAAGCCTCGTTTTAATTGCAGGATTTTAAGTTGGTGTAGAGATGCCCTATGATTCTACTAAATATTACATTGTGAAGGCTGCAGCATCACCGCTGTCATTTTGAAACCTTTAACCTGGTTCTAACCGGGTTAATGTGGAAGTATGTCCTGTTGCTTTCAAAGTTAGAATTGCAATCCATGAGGGTAGCAAGAACTCTCAGATGCTCAAGGGAAGTTAAAGAACCTGAGGCTGGGAACCACACTGAAGATCTGGAATAGGAGGAAATTGCCATCTGAAGAGTAGTCATCTTTATTCTCTGAAACTGACCTTTTGCTGTTCTGATGCTACATGGAGTTACAACCAAAGTGACCTGGAGTTTGCAGCTCCTCAAAATCTACCATAATTTGGGAATCTAATGCAGTGTTTTTTTAAGATGGAAAAATCTATTTTTTTCTCATAATAAACTGTGCTTTCACTCTAATTTGCCATATTGTGCAATCCTTATCTAGGGATTTACCATAAACTAATATAACTCCATGAGTCTATGTGCAGTTGAAAGATGAAAGAGTACCCTTTTCTCCTTCCTTATCCAATGGGCTTTGTTTCTCACTTAGGAGCAACGCTGGTGTTTTACTTGAGCCATCAGATGGTAGGAGGAACACCACCGCACTGCTTTCCCCAGTTGTAACTAGTTTAAACATATGAAAATTGGGACACTCCAACCCCCCCACACTAGAAAATAAATACAGGAACAGCATGACAGGTAGCTGAAAAATTATGAAGGGTGTTTGCCAAAGTAGGGAACAACTCCACCTTCAGAAGAAGGGGAAGAAATCATTTGCACCAAATTGGTCCATTCTGTTTGGTGAGAGCCTTGACCAAAGCGATGTCCAAAAGCAAAACATCCTTGGGTGGTTAGTGTGAGTAAGTAAAACAACAACAACAGCTCCTTCACAGAGGAGATTTCTCTGCCAGGGACCATCCAAGGGTCTTCTGAGTCTTCTGCAGTAACTGGTAGCCAAGTTGTCTGCCATGCAATATGTTGTGAAAATGCACACTTAAGCCTTGTTCTGCAGCCTTAAGCATTTTTTTCCATTGATGTCCCCAGGAAGGAACAGTGAAAGAAGAGGAGCTCCTAACAGAATAGTAGTAGATGAAAGGCCTCCCCCTGCCCTGAGAACTTGTACATAATTCTTTTAAAAAACAAACAGGGATTTGTTTGAAAGGGATTTGTTTGAAGTACGTTTCCACAACAAAACTCAAAGGACAGGGCATCAGGTTCAAACACACGTGTCTGGTCACTGATGAACTACAACTGTGAATAAAGTCTTCGTAGTCTTCGTAGAAACAAGGGCAGGCACAGTATCTTTGATATGCGCACTGGGTATCTTAGTAATGGCTTTCAAGGCCACATTCATTTAACAGGTGGAACATAAAGGGACCAAGGCATGCCATAGGTTATGTGGGGAGAGGCTGTGGCTCAGTGGTGGAGTATATGGTTTGCATGCAGAAAGTCCCTGGTTCAGTCCCCTGCATCTCCCGGTAGGGCTTAAGGGATCCGTGCCCCGCCCCCTTCATCTGCCGCAAAAACCTTGATGCAGATTTTTCCCGCTTTTGCATCTGTCCTTATCTTAATACATCTCTGTGGCCCCTTCTAATTTTTTTTAAAGGAACATATGCAGGTTCTTGCTTGTTTCCCATGCTGTTTTGCTTGCTTAGGGAAGAAATATGGAGTAATCTCTATTTGTATCTGAAAATGCATATGAAAATCTACAAAAGAAGACACATGTAACCATCATAAATATATCAGGTGGAACTTCTCCCAGCATAGTTGAAACCTTCTACATTAGTGACTTGGGACCAATGTACATATTTCTTATATAAAGAATCTCTATGTGGCTCCTTATGCTTGTTTTCTGTAATGTCTGAAGCATCTTGTGAGTGATTTTTCTGTTTTAAATACACATTTCCTCTCAGTGCACCTTCAGAGATTGTTTACGCCTGCATCTGTGAACTGATTCATGCATGTAGAATGGCCACTTATTTCATCCAGTTAGCCCCTCTGTGTGAACCAGATCATACACAGATAAAGTCTGTAATCGTTGAAAAAGTGTCCCTATGATAACAGAAATTACTGCTTCAAGGCTTTATTTGTGTGCAGCCTAGTTCACACTGAGGTTGCTTGTTCTACATGAACTTGAGAATTGTGTAGAAAAAGACAAGCAGCAGGTGTGTGTGTGTGTGTGTGTGAATCAACCCTTTGTGAGTCAAAGAGAACATGCATGTGTATGAGAGGCAAATGAGGTGGTTATGTGTGTGGGGAAGTCTGTTTGAATATGAGAGCATGTACATATGAAGAAGACAATGACTGGGTCTGAACGACATGTTAACCCACAATAGTTTATTTTTCCGAGTAATGCATGGTGGGTTCTATGTGAGTGACACCATGAGTTTTTAATTATAATTTGCCCTTGATTCAGCCATTGGACAATTTTTAACTTGCTTTGCAACCTTCAGACATAGAAAGATACCTTACCTTGGGGTGCAGTAAAAATACCCTTCAGGTTATCTGAAGGATTGCCTCCTCCCATATGTGCCCGCCCGAACCCTAAGATCATCCTCAGGGGTCCGTCTCTGGGACTTCCCGCCAAAGGAAGTGAGGTGGGTGGCTACCAGGAAGAGGGCCTTTTCTGCTGCTGTTCCCCAGCTGTGAAATGAGCTCCCTAGAGAGTTTCACCTGGTGCCTACATTGTAATCCTTCTGGCACCAGGTAAAGATCTTTTTATTCTCCCAGCATTTTAGCTTCCTAATCTTTTAGCTCTGGTCTTTGAAATCTCTGCATTGCTGCTAGGTTGTATTCTGGTTGTATTGTCATATTGTGGTTTTAAGCTTTCCTATTTTATATTGTTTTATGCTGTACTCTGTGGTTTTAATTTTTGTGAACCGCCTAGAGAGCTTTAGCTATTGGGTGGTATAGAAATGAAAAGAAATAAATAATACCCTGGTGTGCCATCTGGTCTCATGACTGTGACTACTATGAAATCATAGAATCATAGAATAGTAGGGTTGGAAGGGGCCTACAAGGCCATCGAGTCCAACCCCCTGCTCAATGCAGGAATCCAAGTCAGAGCATTCCTGACAAATGGCTGTCCAGCCTCGTCTTGAAGGCCTCCAGGGTGGGAGAGCCCACCACCTCCCCAGGTAATTGGTGCCATTGTCGTATTGCTCTTACAGTCAGGAAGTTTTTCCTGATGTTCAGCCGGAATCTGGCTTCCTATCACTTGAGCCCATTATTCCGTGTCTTGCAATCTGGGATGATCAAGAAGAGATCCTGGCCTTCCTCTCTGTGACGACCTTTCAAGTCCTTGAAGAGCGCTATCCTATCTCCCCTCAGTCTTCTCTTCTCAAGGCTAAACATTCCCACTCCTTTCAGTCTCTCTTCATAGGGCTTTGTTTCCAGTCCCCTGATCATCTTTGTGGCCCTCCTCAGAACCCTCTCCAGTTAGTCTGCATCCTTCGTAAAGTGTGGTGCCCAGAACTGGACACAGTACACCCGATGAGGCCTAACCAGTGCTGAGTAGAGAGGAACTAGTACTTCCCTGGATTTGGAAGCTATGCTTCTATTAATGCAGCCCAAAAGAGCATTGGCCTTTTTTGCAGCCACATCACATTGTTGGCTCATATTCAGCTTGTGATCGACAACAATTCCAAGATCCTTCTCACTTGTAGTGTGGTTGAGCCATGTATCCCCCATCTTGTAACTGTGCATTTGGTTTCTTTTTCCTAGGTGCAGAACTTGGCATTTATCCCTATTGAATGTCATTCTGTTGTTTTCTGCCCAGCGCTCCAGTCTATCCAGATCACTTTGAATTTTGTTTCTGTCTTCCAAAGTATTAGCTATCCCGCCCAATTTGGTGTCATCTGCAAATTTGATCAGCATTCCCTGCACCTCCTCCTCCAAGTCATTAATAAAAATGTTGAAGAGCACTGGGCCCAGGACTGAGCCCTGCGGTACCCCACTCGTTACCTCTCCCCAGTTTGAGAAGGTCCCATTGATAAGCACTCTTTGAGTCCGATTCTGTAGCCAACTGTGGATCCACCGGATCGTTGTTTCATCTAGCCCACTTTGAGCTAGTTTGCTCATCAGGATATCATGGGGCACTTTGTTGAAAGCTTTGCTGAAGTCGAGGTATATGATGTCTACAGCATTCTCACGGTCTACAAGGGAGGTTACTTGATAAAAAAAAAATATTCCTCAATAGTCTGAAAATCTGAAAACAACCATTTTCCCAGTTCCCATAAAGGATGTCCTGGTTACTTTTTGGCTTATATCCCTTCTGGCATTTTTATTTTAACAAGTAAAACCACATTTGATATTCAGTTATAAATAATTATTTAATCAATATTTGCAGCAATTTATGTGTGCATTTTGGTTGTGCGTTTTGTTGGCAATTCCTGCAGGTGTTCATTATGGGGGATAAAATGCAAATAACTACTAACCTATGAAGCCTTTATCATTTTTCTGGCAATAGGATTTCAGTACTCATCACCTGCTTTTGTCAAAGGCTCTTGAGGGTAAGGTTTCTGGAATCCTACAGGTTGGTGTAAAAAATACACATGTATTGCATTGTCAGAAAAAAATTGCTACTGCACACGTAGTTTTCAGTCATATCTCTTGTATTCTATAATTTTCTTTAGAAATACTAACCTTCTTTGTGGTTTTTTTCCCTTAGAAAATTTGAACTAAGATATGATGACTGTATAAGAACCCCCAGTAACCATGATGGCAACGCAGACATTAAGTATAGACAACTATCAAGATGGACAACAAGTAAGAATTTTAAAAATATGTACTGCATTATAGCAGGTTAAAATAATTTATTAAATAATTATGACACCGAATACTTGAAACCACTTACATCTTTATCTATACAACCTGCTGGTAGCTATTACTTTGATGTGGCACACAAACCATGCTGCTGGCTTATATGTTGCCCATTTGTTTTCTAGTGCTGTTTGTAGAAAGCTAATCAGGATGCAGTTAATTTTAAGAAACAAAAATCCTTTAGAAGAGGATTGACTTGGAAACATAGGAAGCTGCCTTATACCGCGTCAGAATATTTGTCCGTCTAGTTCAATATTGTCTACTCTGACTGGCAGTGCCTCTCTAGGGTCTTAGGCAGAGAAAGGTCTTCCCCATCACCTGTTACTTGAGATTTTAACTGGAAGTGCCAGGGATTGATACTGGGGGCTGCCGCATGCAACACATGTGCTCTACCAATGAGCTGTGCTCCCTCCCCAGGCTTGCTGGACAAAGGGCACAATCCTATGCATGTACAGAAAGAAAAAAAGTGTTACAGCTCCAAGCATTTCCTAGCCAGCCATGCTGACTAGGCAGTGGCGGGAGTTGTAGGACTTTTTTCTGTCTAAATATGTGTAGGATTGGGGCTGAAGTTTCTTTTGTTTTTGTTTCGTCGTTTTGCCTCCAAAGAAGCATATATTTGATGTCTGCATGTTTTTTCTGTTCAGTTATCCCCCTTCTTACGCACTTGAAATTAATTTTGGGCTCATTCACGAAACTGACCCATTTGTCAGGTGATAACCCCTATTCCCCTTTGCTGTGAAGCGAAAATATCTCACTTCCTTGCTGTATGACAAGGTTGATTTTGTGTTCCAAGTTTATTGGCTGACCTGACCTATCTTTCACAAAAAAGAATCGTGCTTTTGGAGCGATTGTTAAAATGCTGTAATAATACCTTAACCTTTTTATCTGCTTTGCTACCAGGGTTGTCAGCCATCTGGTGTTGTACCTACCTTGCCTACGTGTTATTTTGACTCAAATTCATTATCAGATGTTTTGTTAAACCATATATTGTGACCCAGGCTGGGAGGAAAGGACAAAATATTTTCAATTTTCCCTACATTAACTAGGTTGCACTCTGTGAGACACTTAAACTCACCATCTTCCTCTCCCTTACCAGTCAAAACTTGCCTCTAACTCCCATAGACTTACCCCTAATACTGCCTAGAGGTGCAATCCTATGCATGTTTAGGCAGAAAAACGGTCCTACAACTCCCGGCATTCCCCAGTCAGCATGGCTGGCTGGGGAATGCTGGGGGTTGTAGGACTTTTTTCTGTCTAAACATCCATAGGACTGCGCCCTGAGTATTTTTAAAATCTCAAGTTGGGAACACTATTTGGTGCTAGCTTTGCTATGATACCAATAACTTCTCTTCCACAAGGATTTTTAAACAAAGCTTTAGCATACATGTTGGGACTTTTTTGTGCTTTATGGTCTCTTCAATACAATTTGAAACATTCCATTAAGATACTACGTTGGTGATCACAGAAGCCAGCCTCTGAATAGACTGATGCCGCAATCCCCAGCCATTTGGAAACTACTTACTAGCTCCAGATATAGAAACTACTTAACAGTGCAGTCCTATACACATCTACTCAGATGTAGGCCCCATTGAGTTCAGAGGGACTTATGGCCAGGTAAGTGTGTATAGGATTGTAGCCTTAGTTTATTTCTGATTTTATTTAGGTTTCAGCAATTCCAGAAAAGGCATGCAAATGGTGCTCCCTCCACCCATTCATTTGACATTGTCCTTGATGCTTTCACTAAATATATTGGCTTGGAGCATAAGATAAGCTAATTTAAGTTCATGGAAGGAAAATCTCCCATTCCTTCCTACCCCTACCTTGGCATCACGTTGCGCCTCCCCTAAAGCCTCTTTGGAGCAACAGGGCTTCCTCCTGAACAATGTGGGGTTCAGGGGAGTGCAAATTGCCCAAAATCTGGCTTGGATCCTAAGATAACGTAATGTAAGGAAATTCATGGAAGGAAAATTTTCCATCCCTTCTTCCTCCTAGCAGCCTCAGTGCCCCATCCCACATTGTGGGAGATTCAGGACAGATAAAAAGAAGTACTTCTTCACACAGCATGTAGTTATACTATGGAATTCGCTACCACAGAATGTAGTGATGGCCAGCAATTCGGATAGCTTTAAAAGGAGGTTGGACAAATTCCTGGAGGAAAAGGCTATCAGTGGCTACTAGTCTTGGTGGCTATGTGCTGCCTCCAGTACCAGAGGCAGTGAGCCTATGTACACCAGTTGCTAGGGAACATGGGCGGGAGGGTGCTGTTGCATTCATGCCCTGCTTGTGGGTTCCTGGTTGGTAGCTGGTTGGCCACTGTGTGAACAGAATGCTGGACTAGATGGACCTTTGGTCTGATTCAGCATGCCTCTTATGTTCTTACGTTCTTATCGTTTAGGAGGGCCTCTCCATAGAGGCATTTTGGGGAGTGCAGGGGGCTTCAGGGAAGAGAACAGCATAGGAAACTTTCCTGCTTAAGTTACTTCAAGTCAACTTAGCTTGAAGCCATTATTAGCATTTAACCTGTTACATTTTTAACTTGTCAGAAACTAGGTAACAGCCTTTGAAAATAGTGATCACTATGCAAATTGTGAGTGAAACTCATGGGGAGAAGACAGTGGTCTTTCAACCCAGAGTCCTCCACAGCAGTCTGAGATATATGGTGCAGATCTACAGCAGCAGACATACTAGTATATCCACAGGCTGCACAGAAGGGAAAAAATATCACTTATATCATTATATCGACTTTGCTTAACACTCCAGTTGAATTAATAATAAACTGTAACTACCTATTTTTTTATTTATCATTCTTTTAACTGAAGTTCTGTGGGCAGTGTACAATACATTAAAAACATACAGTACAAATATTAAAATCAAAAAATTAAAACAGCTCAGAATAAAACCAGCAGCAAACAAAGAATAAAACCATTACAATGTCATAAAACTAAATTAAAACCAGCAGCAGAATAGAGTACTAAAAGCACTAAAATAGTTCTTAAAATGCCTAGGAGAATAAAACGGCCTTCACCTGGTGTGAGAAGGACCATAACATAGGTGCCAGGCAAGCCTCTCTGGGGAGAGCATTTGACAAATGGGGTGCCACCACTGAAAAGGCCCTCTTGTACCTATCCGCCTCGCCTCATTTGGTGGGGGCACCTGGAAGAGGGCACAGACGATGAACTTTATGTCCAGGCTGGTAAATAACCTGCTATAAACAAGATATGCAAAATCAGATACATCTATCTAAAAGCTCTTTATCATATAGGAAAGTCATTATTTATATTCAATACAAAACAAATTCTGAATGAATATTTAAACACTAAATCAAGCTCTACGCTTTCTACAGGAAAACTGTTAAATTGTCCCTTTGCGCTATTTTTGAAGAACTGTATATATTCTTCAGTTTTCGTCTTAGGCTGTAATCTTAAAAACTTTGACTTAGTAGTAAGCTTCATTGAATTTTCAAGTAAATATGTAGCATACAGGACTGCATGTAATGATCATTTGCCTTTATTGCATTTGTGCTATTGAGGTTTTCTATATTTAGTATCTCGAAACTTGCTTTAGCATTTTCAGCTAAATACAGCCAAATGATTTTGTTGCAGGACATTTAAAATAAAGCAGTCTTGCATTTTACTTTTAATTGCCACATAGCTTTGGAATATATATATTATATATATATATATAATATATTTGTTTGGCATTTTTAAGCTCTTCTTACTGAGCTGGAAGGCAACTATTTCTATTTCTTTTTTTTTAATTGCAGTGCAGTCCTAAGGATGTTTATTCAGAACTCAATCCCATTGTGTTCAGTGGGCCTAGTAATTGTGTTTAGGATTGCAAACTAAATTACTATTCTTCTGGAAATTTGATTCTAATTCCTGATGTTCAAGAACAGCTGTTTTGGAACAAAATAGTTCCAGTTTTCTGCAAACGTACTGAGGAAAGCTGGGCTTGAGGATGGGCAGCTGGCACCATGATTCAATGTGCATTTCCTTAGAAGCAAATCCTATTGATTTTAACAGAATTTTCTTCCAAGAATGTATGCTTAACTGGTATAGCCTACATTTAAAGTGGATTTGACATTTTAAAAGTAAACCTTTTTTTCAAATTATCTAGGTGAAAAAGGTCTGAGTTTGTTTTTTGGGTGTGTATGTGTAGTCTGATAATTTCAGAGATGGCACCACCAGACAATGAGAAAAAGAAATTTCATGAAAAACATTAAGCCAGAAAGGTAATATTTCTCTTCCAGGAAGCTTAAGCTACCAAAATGAGTGTTCAAAATGAAATTACCTTTGCTGCTATAACTACTGTGAATAAAGAGACATCACCTGTGCCTCAGACAGTTCTCAAATTATAGTATAAAATGTGTGTGTTGGGGTAGGGGGGGAATGAAATCTACAAGCCTACCTCTGAGTCCCTCCAATTTTACCTAAATCATGTCCCCCTTAGCATTCTAAAAGAGGGGACCAACACAAAAGGTAAGGAGGGTCTGGCTCCTCTGGTCCCTCTGTAATTTGAGTACTGGCGTTACACATACTGATGCCAGTACTCAATTTTTTTCCAAAAAGATTTTTAAAATAATAACTCAAAATTGCAGGACATTGTATTTATTAGTTTTAGTTTTAACTTTACATTTCACAGTATGTTACTCTTTCCCCATTATACATCTGTTTTTCTTCTCTTGGTGTTTCATCTTTGACTTGCTCGATAATACTTGACGAACCAGCAGTCTGGTTTTTTGTTTCACAATTCCATATTAAAGGATTAAAAGTTACTGCTTTTATAGCTTGACCCTAAGAGTACTTACAGAGCACTGCTATCGTACCAACATGGCTACTTTTCTTTTCTGTATTCTCATTTTAAGTCACAGTTACGGAATCAGTTTTTTAAACGCTAGAAATACGAGTCTCCATCACCTCTGTGAAAGTCAGATGTCATCTTAAAAATGAATACAGTAATTGTAATGTGTGACCCTGGCTCCTAATTCGTTGGTCTTCTTGCTCGCTTGTCTTCTCGCTATCTGCTCCTTTCGGTGGTCCATTGGCATGGTAGGGATGGATCAGTGACGGTGCCTGATACTCAGCCTTGGATTATTAGTGTATTGGCATTTATTTTTGCTTGGATAGACCGTGGTTTTACATCACCTCTCTGCACCAATACACCCAGAACACATATAGGTGTCACACCACAGCCCTTGCACCCAAACCTGTCCACATTTTACCTTACTGAGCAGACCCTAGCATCAGTTAGGATGGTTACATGTGTGTATATGAAGAGATGCCTGTCTTGTTAAAATGGTAATGTTTTGAAATTCCCATCTAGCACATTTTGAACTTAAATGCAGGAACTGTTTTTACTTTTATACTGGATAATTTACTCCTAAAGTGTATAATGTCATCTGCATGCTTAAATTTAGGATGAAATTGTGAAGCAGTATTATAACCGCGATTAATTAAGGTTTGGGGGGAGTTTATTTCATGTATGTATGATTTTTAAACAAATTATTGGAAATATATTTCCAAAGAGTTTTGCTTGGAGTGATATAAATTGCATGGAGAAGGAAAAGAATGGAAGGTAGCAGATATTTTCAAAGTTTTGCTTTCCCAAACTGATCTTTTGGAGCAGTGTATGCATAGCTTTATCCAAAAATAGCTGTATTTGAAATACAGCATTCTGTAATAGACAATTTACTAAAAGAAACCTACTAATAGGAACCAAACTTCTAGTGACCTTTCCACTGTCTCCCCGCCTCCAAATGTTGCAAGGATTAAAGGAGTTTTTTGTTAACTGCTTATATTTTTCTGTATAGTTGCCAAGTCATACCAGCTTTCTGGCAACCTACTAGGCCTTTGCCTTTCACTTTGCTTAGAAAACAGTCCGTTTAGTAGTGAATCTATGCAGTTGGCAATATAAAGCATCCTTCTTTTCCAGCAGATGCAAGTAGTAACAGAGTTAAAAACTGAGCAGGATCCAAACTGCTTGGAAGCAGATGCAGGAGGATTGAGTCCTTCCCCAGTAGAGTCCCAGACACCGATGGATGCGGACAAGCAGGCCATTTACAGGTAGCAGTGTTGACAAGATGAGCTATTCAAGTAGTAAATTATATTCTTCTCTGTAGTAGGTAGAGTGGTTATTCTCAAACTGTGGGATGGAGCCCCCAGGGGAGGAGGAAACCACACGTATCACCTGGAAGGGGACACACAAAGTTCAAGGGAAGAGAAGATTCTGAGGCAGATGTTGCTTTTCTCCCATCTCAAGCCAAGTCGTAATGGGATTAATACTCTTTAGAAGATCCTCATTGATTCCCATTAGATTTGTGAGGGCAACTGCTCTCTCACTCAGTGTCTCATCCTAACTTGACATGGGGGGAAAAATTGCTACTTTATTCTAATGGTGTTTTCCTGTATGTGGTTTTAGGAGGGGTCATGTCTTGTTCAATTTCCTTTCCTAATGCCAGTACTGAATTGGTGGCCAGTCCACAGCTTGTTGCACATAGCAGCAACTGCATACACATGACTGTATGTAAAGATATTGGCACATTCTGCTGTGGGACAGATGTGTTGGTGCTGGGCTGAAGGAACTCAGGGGTACAATAAGTTTAGAAGAAGGGCACCTTAGCTCAAGTGCTTGAGAAACATTGAAGTAGGGTAAAGCCAAGTAACCAACCAGCATCTTTTAACTTACTAGGAATGTTATGTATTTTAGGTTTTCTGTTTATGTTGGGGTGACTGTATTTTCAGCAGTTTCATTGTGTGCTTAAGAATGCAATCCTCTGCACCCTTTCTTACAAGGGAGTATACCCTATCGAAGACAGTGGGGCTTACTTCTGAGTGAGCAAGCATAGGATTGCATTGTAAGTTCCATTTACTTCAGTGGGGCTTGAGCACACTTAGGTATTCAGGACTGTAAACTTTGTCTTGGAGCAAGGCTTTCTATTGAATATTCACTTCATATTGAATTTCTTATATATGTCTAAACTCCTTTGTGTTGGAGCTGTATTGTTACTATCTAAGAAAACCTACCGTTCAAGCTACCTATCAGTCTCATTTGTGGCAAACTGTGGGGTGACAATAATAATCAAATTAGACCTGTATAAATGGCTCTGTAATTTTAGTTTAATCATATTTGACAAACGGTAAATATAAGAGCAGGGACCGTGGTGGCTTAGTGGTTAAGATGCTGAACTGCAGACCGGAAGGTCGGCACGACAGCAGTTCGAGACCCAAGTGCCGTGTGAAGGAGTGAGCTCCCGTCTTCAGTCCCAGCTCCTGCCAACCTGGCAGTTCGAAAGCAAGAAATTGCAAGTAGATAAATAGGTACCGCTTTGGCAGGAAAGGTAACAGCGTTCCGTGCACCTTGGTGTTCAGTCATGCCGGCCACATGACCACGGAAGCGTCTTTGGACAGCGCTGGCTCTTCGGCTTAGAAATGGAGATGAGCACCACCCCCTAGGGTCAGACACGACTGGCTGGGGACACCTTTACCTTTACCTTTTTTAAATATAAGAGCAAGTAAGAGAGATTCCTAATCTCTTGTGTATTAGTTGCTAATGCAGTTTATTTTATTGTATATATGCAATGTCTAAAACGTTCAGTATTTTTTGTCATACTGACTTGCACAAAAAAATCTCCACAGTTTTACAGTTTGATTATCTTTTCTGCTTTTATTCCTAGACATCCACTGTTTCCCTTATTAGCACTGTTATTTGAAAAATGTGAACAATCTACACAAGGATCAGAAGGCACAACATCTGCAAGTTTTGATGTAGATATTGAAAATTTTGTTAGGAAACAGGAGAAAGAAGGCAAACCCTTTTTTTGTGAAGATCCCGAAACCGATAATTTAGTAAGTCAAAACATTTGGCGTGGGGGAGGTCATACATATATTACTTTGTTTGTTTTGGAATATTTATTAAAACTTTCTATTCAGGAAAAAAGTCAATTAACATTGGAAAAGCTAAATTGTGAACATTCAACACAAAAATAATAATGGAAATGTACATTTTTAGACTATTTTTTAACCTGACATATTTCCATTATTTTTAGCATGTTCTTCTAATTCTTCATAATGCAGAGGCTTGAACAGAATATTCCTTCTGATTCTCCTTATTTCTTGGCTATTAGAGATTATTTCAGACTCCAGGCATGCCACCCAATACCCAGCCTGGTTCTTCAGCATTTAATTTCAAATATTTCTTTTAAAATAGCCAAGAGGCTGGATCAGACCAAAGGCCTATCTAGTTTAGCATTCTGTTCACACAGTGGCCAACCAAATGTATATGGGACGCTCACAAGTAGGACATGAGTGCAATAGCACTCTCCTGATTGTGTTCCCCAGTAACTGGTATTGAGAGGCACACTGGCTCTGATACTGGAGGTAATATATGGCCATCATGACTAGTAGCCATTGATAGTGTTGTCTTCCATTAATTTGTCTAATCCCTTTTTAAAGCCGCCCAAGTTGGTGGCCATCACTACATCTTGTGGTAGTGAATTCTATAGTTTAACGTTGCATTGTATGGAGAAGTACTTCCTTTTATCTGTCCTGAATATCCTACCATTCAGCTTCCTTGGATGACCCTGAGTTCTATTAATATATGAGCGGCGGAAAAGATGTTGCAGATGCTTCAGTTGTTAAAATCCTTCAAGTACTATACAGTTGTCTTTCAGTGGAACTTTCATGGGAATCTGTGAAAAATGCAAACCCACAGAAACAAGTGTACAGCATTAACGTATGGCAGACCATTCTCTTTAGTGACACAACAACAAACAATCCTCCAAAATGCCTTTTCTAGCCCTCTGTAGCAGTTGACACTTCTCTGTCAGTGGTACTGACAGAAGCTCCTCCATGTAGCAGATTCTCAACTTTTCTTACAGAGTTTTATTTATTTATTGCATTTATATCCCACCTTTTTTCCTCTTGCGAGGAACTCAAGGCGGCTTACATTATCCTCCTCCCCTCCATTTTATCCTCACAACAATAACCCTGTGAGGTGGGTTGGGCTGAGAGTCTGTGACTGGCCCAAAGTCACCCAGTGTGCTTCCATGGCTGAGTGGGGACTAGAACCCGGATCTCCCAGTTCCTAGTCCAACACTCTTGCCACTACACCACACTGGCTCTCAAGAGTTGTTGGTTATTGGTTAATCTACCTGTTTTTATCAGATTCTGTTGCTATATTTATACTTTTTTTTCCAGTGAGGCAGATTCTCTCATTCTTAGGGGTGTTTGTTTTGTATTTTATTTACAGGTCACCCCACCCCCCATGCCTTTTTCCTTTTTTTATGTGGTCAAGTTCTCTCCCTCATCCCCAGGCTAGAATTTGAGATTTAGTTCTCCGCAGATCATACATTTTAATAAGTTGTTTGAAAAAACAACAACTATGGTTCCTTAATAGACATTTTCCTTAAGTGGAAACGTTATGCTACACAATTAAGATTATATTTGTAACAATAGAGATTATAACTATGACAAATGCAATACAACTTGCTTATGTATTTAAATTTTGGGGAATTTCGAAAGCATTGAGGTAGAATTACCAAAAAAACCACACCCTGTTGTCTAGCAATACCTTATAAAAACGGTATGCCAAATTCAGGTTCAAATTATAAAGGGTAATTGAATTGGTAGGCTTTATTAGAAAACCAAATGTCATAAGTCAGCTGTGGTAACTCAAAACAGGCCATAAGAATCTGCCAAAGGCCAAAGTCAAGGTATACATGCATTCTTTTGTAATCTTTGATGTTTTAAAAAATTTCTGCTGATCTCAGTTATAGAGAATACTGCATGAGTATTGTGTTCCTCTTCAGAGGCCCAGCTCTGAGTACCTCTGCCATCTAAGGTGAGACCAGTAGTGCCTGGGAAAAGGGTCCTTTCAGTGGTAGTTTCTGCTTGTGGAACTCTCTCCCATGAGAGAAATGCCTGGCACTGAGTGTATTGTACTAATGGCACCAGCAGAGTCTGTTGTATTTATCCAGGGCTTTTATTCTTTTACTTCCTCCCGCCCCCTGTTTTAGTATCGATTGCTGCTGATCCCTCCCCTTTTAAAAAATCTGGTGCTGTCTTTAGATTGTGTTGCATTGTAATTTGATGTTTTTATTCATTTTTATTTTATTCCATAACTGTAAGCCACCCTGAGATGTCTAAATGAACTGAAGAAAAAGAAATTAAATTTTACAGAATAAATGATTTGTGTGGTTGGCTTTGTGCCAAATTGTATTTCAGTTTACACTTGTGGATTGCACATATTGCCATTGGTGATCAGGTCAACTAGTTATCAGATTAAGTTAGAAAGGGGGGAAAACCCTCAGCATATTTAGCATTGGAAGCTTGCAGCTAAGAAGAGAAGTTGAAAAGGTCTTGGTAAATAGGAGGGCTGCTACACACATGATAATTAATTTACACCAATTGTGTGTAAGAAAAAAAAAGAACTGGCCAGTTGCAGCTTCTCAATGTGCTATAAATGACGTGCAAATGTTTGTTACCATGTTTTTTTTACCTTGTTTCAAAGTCCTTTATGTTTTTTCCTTATTTTAGATGGTAAAGGCAATTCAGGTTCTACGAATTCATCTGCTTGAGCTAGAAAAAGTTAATGAGCTCTGTAAGGATTTCTGTAGTCGCTATATTGCATGTCTAAAAACTAAAATGAACAGTGAAACTCTGCTGAGTGGAGAATCTGGGAGCCCTTATTCACCTGTACAACCCCAGGTACCTTTCACACTAACTGAAATACATTTTCTGTATTTGTTTGATAGCCTACCCTATCCCATAAGGCTTGGGATAGGTAAGAGTAGATTTTTAAAAAATATAATTATAAAATACCATGTTAATAACTTGATCAAATTTGTAAACCATGCAATTTACAAATAGATGATATGTGACTGGCAAACAAGCAGTTTTTAAGGATTTGCAATATTGTTAAGGTTACCAAGTTTCCCTTGTGCAGTTTCTTAGTAGTCAGGTACATGGAAATGTAATTCTTGAATGACCATAATTTGTCAACTCTTTGTCTGCAGTCCAGCAACTTTAAACATGATAAAGATAGCTTGGATTTGCTGGAGCAGCTGTCTTCATGGAAACAGTCACCAGAAAATGTGAGCAGTAGAGCAAAATTGACACAATTACCATTGCGCCTCTTTGGCACTACCTTCTTAGCCTAAATTTTGGGTTGGCTTTGTTCATCTCATTGTAGATAATGGCCTCATCCAAGCGATAGGTGATCTGTATGCAGATAAAGGGTTGTTTGATTGCTCTCCATCACATACACAAGGTTTCAGGGTATGAAGTTCCTTGCATCCAGTAGCATGGATTGCATGTGCATAAGAACTCAGCTGAGAGATCCTTCTGGAAAGCAGTAGGCTATGCATCTGCTGCTTCGGTCATAGAATGCCCCTCTCCCGGCAGCCTCGCTGGGCAAAGGGAATTTAAGAACATACAAAGCCGTTTATATTGAATCAGACCATCGGTCCGTCAGTATTGTCTGCTCTAGTAGGCAACGGCTGTTCAAGGTCTCAAGCACTGAGATCCCCTCACTGGAAAGTGTGTGCTCTACCACTATCAGTAGTGGTATGAGCCATTAGCCCTCCTCCCATGCATAACATCTGTAATACTTGAAAAATGTGTCCCAACTGGCAGTTGAATTACTGCTAATAGTATGTGGAGTAACAGAAGTTGGTTGATTATTTAATTTCTTGCTAGTTTACTATTTTCTCCTTGAAGATAAGTAATGGTGGCATCAGTACTGCTATAATTTCAGAGCACAGTCTTCCAAAACTTCAGAATATGGCTATATTCACCTTCATACCAGTAAGACAACATATACTCACCAGGTTCATAGCATAAATTGTTAAACATGAACAGTATTAAGATATTGATGAATGTTTTTAGAAATAGAGATAGGATTTATTCATTGTTTCATTGCACCCTTCATGCCAGCCCTGTGTCAGTGTACTAATTGTAAATTGCATTCCTGTCAGACACTTGATTATCTGAGTGTTTGGATGAAACCTTTATAATTCAGATACATGTTTTAAATCTGAAGTTTGCGAAATGTTTGAAATCATCTTTAAACCTCAAATGTGAGTTGCTTAGAACCTTACCTTTTCTGTGGAAAACTATGAAATCTTGACCATGCTTAATCATGGGTATTCACACCATTAACTTTAGAAGGGCTAGGATCTCATCCAGAATGATACAGTTTTCATGTATCTTCTGAACATATTTGTAGTTACCTTGTTGCTTATTTTCAGTGCAATCCTATACATGTCTACTCTGAAGTAAGTCCCATTGAGTTCAGAGAGATTGATTTCCAGGAAAGTGTGTATAGCTTTTCAATCTTACGCTTATTTACATATCCCATTTTTAAAAAAAAAAAATTTGAAGATAAGTTATTCTAGGATAACTATTTCTAAATATTTAGTCCAGTGACAAATCTCATAGTCTGTCACGCTAATATAAACCCTTTGATTCCAATAAAATGGGATTAGCCCAGTATTAAGGGACAAAAGCACTGGGTTAAATGTAATCCAGAATTCACGTATCTGTTCTATACTCTCATAGAGTGGTTCAATATGAGAAAGAAAGCCAGCATTTGGGAAACAACATACAAATACAACATATTGTCAAAGGAAAATTCTAGTTTATTTACTTCTTTCATTGAATTTCTGTCGCATGTGAGTCATATGACTAGCTTTGATCATATTAGTTAGTAATGATGACATCATCATCATCATCATCATGGGGTTTACTTTGTTGATTCTCTCATTTGAAACTGTTGCAGCTAAAATGCTAGGAACATCCTTCATTATAAGACTATGTAATTTTTATTGTTGTTACCGTTTCTAGCCAATTCAAAGTGCCATCACAGGTACGCTAAGTCCCCAGGGGATTATGGTACCTGCATCAGCTTTGCAGCAGGGAAATGTAACTATGGCAACTGTTGCAGGTAGGATGCACTAAAAAAAAAATTAAACATTGCATTTCATCATTGATATTTGTTGTACTTGTTAAGAATTGCCTAAAGCTAGGAATGCTAGATATGATTTTTGTTTGTTAGTTTACTACATGTATATACTGCCTTTCTGCCAGTTTAGTCAAGGCAGTTTACAATTTAAATAATGGCAAAAAAGCAGACATGATAAAAGAAAGGGTTAGGGAAGAATGTGGAAAATAAGCAAATTCAGATACAAATCCTTACATATTTGAAGAGCACTGTCATATCTCCCCTTAGTCTTCTCTTCTCAAGGCTAAACATGCCCACTTCTTTTAGTCTCTCTTCAGAGGGCTTTGTTTCCAGTCCCCTGATCATCTTTGTTGCCCTCTGAACCCTCTCCAGCTTGCTTGCATCCTTCTTAAAGTGTGGTGCCCAGAACTGGACACAGTACTCCCGATGAGGCCTAACCAGTGCTGAGTAGAGGGGAACTAGTACCAGAAGAATAAAATATTCCCTCTATTAACAAAAATTAAAAGTCTTGCTTATAATTCAGGGAACTGGGATTCTGGTCACAGAAAAGATCCATTAGTGGAAAGCTGTTTGCCTTATGGCAAAGGTAGCCATCGTTTTAAAAAATAACATTGCTCCTCAAAGCATTTTTATATATTACACAGGGAGATGTGAGCTAGTGAAAATAAAATGAAGTGGAATTGAATATAGATTCCTGCATTGAGCAGGGGGTTGGACTCGATGGTCTCATAGGCCCCTTCCAACCCTATGATTCTATGATTCTAGAATTGTGCAAAGTTTCTTACAAACATTAAAAAGGCTACATATTTAAGCTCTGTGATAATATAAAACATAGGAAAAATAGTCTCAGCTGGATTTCTATTTCTGATAAACAGTTATAAAATTCTAGTGAAGTTAAAAGATTGTTAAAAATACTTTTGTGCCCTATGCATTTTAAAAATAAATTAGACCTGTTAAGTAAATAAACCTATCACCATTTTGCCTGTTTAATGATATCTACATAAACATGCCTGTTCTCATGCTGTCATTTGATCACTTAGTTACTCTACAATGGTAAAAATGATGTATTCTTTTAAGGTGGTACAGTATATCAGCCCGTGACTGTGGTCACACCTCAAGGTCAAGTAGTGACACAAGCTTTGTCACCTGGAACCATCAGGATCCAGAACTCACAGGTTTGTTTTACCCACTTTATAGAATGATTTAATGTAGGGGAGGAAGACAGTATTTTAGTTGCAAGATATGGAAATGACAGACCAACATTCAGGATTGCATAAGTAATGTATTTAAATGTTTGAAATATAAATTCACTGGGTTGGATCCTGAGAACCACAAGTGGAAGGAAGTTTGTGAAAGAGGCCTTTGTCACCACCTCCTCTCCACTCCACACCCCTGCCCCGCCCCCCCCGCAAGTCAGTCCTTAGGGATGCTCCTGAACAATGGGCTACGGGAGGCTGTTGAGGAAGGGGAGAATTATCCCCAATCAGGTGAAGGCACCTTGTGTAAACAGAGGTGCCACCACCCACTTTTGGCCAATTACTCTCCCAGCAGGCCCCGGCACCTTTTTCCAGAGGGTTGCCCAGTCCTCAGCAGCTTTTCAGAGGGTTCGAGGCTGCACCAGCGAGGAGGTGGTGAGAAATCAAAGCAAATACAAGTTAAGAAAGCCATGTATCTGTTTGTTAGTTCCTAATATTCCATCACACTCTAGTGACCAAGAAACAGAACCTTGGTCAGGGCTATGCAAATAGGGACAAGCTTGTATGTCGATGATTCCCACTGAGCAAAGTAAATGGGCTAAAGTCTGGGGCACAGTTGAGACAGGCCAAAATCTGACTCTTGGCCCAGATATTGAAGTTCCCAAGGCTAGGGAGTATGCTTACTCCCCATTCTCTGATTGACCCAGAGGAGCAAATAGTTAGCATTTCCTACAGAGGAAAAAAGTGGTGTGTTTAGGACACTGCAGAAATCTGCCTTCTGGTCCTGATATTGGGTGGAAGCAAAAATCTGCCTTCTGTTCTTGATACTGGGTGGTCTGGCCTCTGTGTCAGGGATTCTGCAGAGGGATGCAATGTCTGCCTGTGTGCAGCGTACACATAGATGTACTGCATCCCTCTGGTGTGCCTGTAACCTACAGGCTCTCCCTTCACACACACATTGTTGTTGTTATTCAGTCGTTCAGTCGTGTCCGACTCTTCGTGACTCCATGGACCATAGCACGCCAGGCCTTCCTGTCCTGCGCTCTCTCCCGGAGTGTGCTCAAGTCCATATTCATTGCATCAGTGATGCTATCTAGCCATCTCATCCTCTGCCGTCCCCCTCTCCTTTTGCCTTCAGTCTTTCCCAGCATCAGGGTCTTTTCCAGAGAGTTTTCTCTTCGCATTAGGTGGCCAAAATATTTGAGCTTCAGCTTCAGTATCTGTCCTTCCAATGAGCACTCAAGGTTGATTTCCTTTCGGATTGACTGATTTGACCTCCTTGCAGTCCAGGAGACTCGTAAGAGTCTTCTCCAGCACCACAGTTCGAAAGCATCAATTCTTCGGCACTCAGCTTTCCTTATAGTCCAGCTCTCACAGCCATACGTTACTACTGGGAAAACCATAGCTTTGATTATGCGGACCTTTGTCAGCAAGGTGATGTCTCTGCTTCTTACTGTGCTGTCTAGGTTTGCCATAGCTTTCCTCCCAAGGAGCAAGCGTCTTTTAATTTCATGGCTACAGTCACCGTGTGCGGTGAACTTGGAGCCCAAGAAAATAAAATCTGTCACTGCTTCCATTTCTTCCCCTTCCATATGCCAGGAAGTGATGGGGCCAGATGCCATGATCTTAGTTTTTTTAATGTTGAGTTTCAAACCAGCTTTTGCACTCTCCTGTGTTACCCTCCACAAGAGGCTCTTTAGATCCTCTTCGCTTTCTGCCATTAGGGTGGTATCATCTGCGTATCTGAGGTTGTTGATAATTCTCCCAGCAATCTTAATTCCGACCTGTGATTCATCCAACCCGGCGTTTCTCATGATGTACTCTGCATAGAAGTTAAATAAGCAGGGCGACAATATGCAGCCTTGTCGTACTCCTTTCCCAATTTTGAACCAATCGGTTGTTCCATGTCCGGTTCTTACTGTTGCTTCTTGACCCTCGTACAGGTTTTTCAGGAGACAGGTAAGGTGGTCTGATACCCCCATCTCTTCACACACACATACACACACCTCTATCCCATGTCAGTGTTACTGCACTCTGCAACACAGTTAAAAGGGGCACATGTCTTCTTCTTCTAGATCCTGTGATTATCATACGCAGGAGGGAATCTTAGCCTCATCTTAACATTGTCCCTGAGTCCATGCTTTTACTTTTTCCCATAGAAGTGAAGAGCTAATATTTGCTCCTACAGGTGAAAACAAAGTGCTGAACTTTAGGATAATATTGCAGTGTGGGGAAAAAGTTCTCACCAGCCTCTGCTCATCATGAGCACCACCAACAGGGATTGCATGAGGGTGAGGATTCCTCTCCTTGCTATCCTGAACACAGCTTTGGGGCTATAGAGGTGGAGACAACATGTCTTTGCCTATTTACCATCCTTTTCCATTTGCAGCTTGGGATGCAATATCTACCTGTGTGCAGAGTACACATAGATGTACTGCATCCCTCAGAGGTGCCTGCAGTTTGGGGAGAGTATGTTTGTATGCTCTCTTCTAGATAAAATTCCCTGCACATAGAAGACTGTTGGCGAGAAGCTAGTTTTCCACTCCCTCCACTGACATGCTAGTTTTCCATAGACCGGACATCTTTGTTTGATGTGGGTGAATATTCAAACATGCATTTCCCTACATGCTGTCTGAAACTGCATGTGTGGACCCAACTCTGAATTACGATCCCTACTAGTGGTATTGCTGCTTCCAATACAAAGCTTGTATGTTTTCTTACATTGTTTTGTTCCATGAAATTATTTTTGTGAAATATTAAGAGAACTGTGGTAAAACTTATGATGTCTTAGTAATTGTATCCCACTTGTCAATCTATGTGCAGCTCCAGTTACAGTTAAACCAAGATTTAAGCATCTTGCATCAAGATGATGGGTCATCCAAAAATAAAAGAGGAGTTCTTCCAAAGCATGCTACAAATGTGATGAGGTCTTGGCTTTTCCAGCACATAGGGGTAAGGCTTGATTACAGTGGCTGGGAATCAATTCTGTTATGAGAGCTTCCGCTGGTATATTTTTAATTGCTGCATGAGGAAGGGAAAAAATTTGGCCATAACTGAAGCTTTTAGTCCAACAGTTTCTGTAGACTTACTTAAAATATACTGAATTGGTTTCTGATAGTTGAATCACACCCAAATTCATTAGGTGTCTATTATATAACCTTGTGATCATCTTAAATACTGGAAGTATTTTTGAAATATTTGGCATATTTCATTATGCCAAGGACATTTTTTATCATGTGCTCCCTTGATAAGTAGCCTTTTGTGGACTGTATTTAAATCTTTATCAAAACATATCCTACGGGGATGGAAGATGTACATTGTACTAAATCAAAGATAGTTTGTGTGCAGAAGCAGAATTCTTTGAGCAGATTTTCTCATTGAACGCACTCCACACCCACAAAGGGGGCAATGTGCACAGTGGCCTTGTTAACTTAGGACCATGCATGCATCCTGTGACAGCTGTATGCATAATCAGCTTATTCATGACCTGAAAGATCTCACAAATGTTAATATAAGTTTTCTACTTCACACACACACACACACACACACACTACAGAGTTCAGTCCAGGGACAGTATGTTGTTGTGGCGGGGTGTGTGTGTGTGCTTCAACTGTTTTTTGTCCACAGTCATATGATACTCAAGATCACACTTATTCCTGAAGCAAAATTATAATTGCCTGGGCAGAAATATGATTAGGTTCTTTAGCTTAAACAGATTGAGCAATATATGTAACACGTTACCAGTGCTGGTGACTTCATCCAGTGGTATTAAAATGAGTAAAACTGTCTACATAACCAAATATACTCTGTTGTGTTCCCTCCTGAACAGTACTATATGTCAGATCATAGGATACTGAAAGGAAAACATATAAATCTCTATTAATTTTCCTTTGTTCATGTTTTTCAAGCAGAGGCTGGATGATCTGTAGCAGTGGATTGATTTCCTGCATCAGCAAGGGGTTGGATTAGATGACATTTGAGATCCCTCCCAGCTATATGATTCTAATTCTTAATAATTCCTGATAAGTCATTAAGGCTAATGTAATTAGGGATAGAGAAGAAATTCGTTGGGTTCCCATTTTAATATGAGTTGGGTAGCCAGTTTAGTCTGTTGCAGCAAAACAATGTGTTAGTTTTTAAGGTGCCACAAGACTTTTCGTTATTTTAATACGAATAGACCTAATTTGCACTTCCCGAACCAGTACATAAACCAGAACGTAGTTTTGCTTCAGTTTTCATACTTTACTGAATTTTTCAATGCAGTTCCCTAATTTAAAATGCATACATGTGGTAGAAGATACCAAAAAACTATTTGCATTTGAATTTAACACCTTTTAAGATAATTTTTGTTGGAACAGATGGGGCAAAATTTGAAGGTAACGTTTTATTGAATAATATAATAAAGCTGAAATTGGTGATCTAAAAAAGATGTTAGATTACATTCTGGAGCACATTATCCAATAGGAGCTGAAAAAGAAGGAAAGTGTCATTCTCGTGAAATAATTGCTTCAAACACAAGGAGACAAAATTTAATTTATTGATAATAATTAAATGAGCACTGGGAAATTAAAACCAGGAGGAATCATATTAAAATATGAGGAATTCCTGAGAAGGTTGACAGAAACAACCTGTTTGGGGTTTTTTTGGTTTTTTTTACAAGAGTGGCTTATACGTACAGTTGGTGAAGACTTTAAGGCTTCAGTGAAATAGATACGGGTTTCAGGATTCCCTCGCAATATGCAAAAGAATGGAAATTACAAAGAGATTTTATGATAAAATTCCATAGACTATTAGTTAAGTGAGATTGTTATGCCTATATACTCCTTTCTCTCCTTCTCTCTCTCTCTTTCTCTCTCGCACCATAATAGAATATTTCCAAGGTTTATTAGATTACAGTGTCATGTTACTTCCTGGTTTGTAGCCTGAGATTAAACCAGTTTCCTGGTTCGGATGTAACTGGAAAATGTGATTTTAACAAATGCCAGAAACATTCTATTACAGTGTGAGAAAGAAGGAAGGAGTGCATAGGCCAAGCACTCATTCTCAGTCTAATAAACCTGAGACCATTACCTCTGAACTGCATGTTAATCAGAGATGTCAGCAAATATTGATCTGCCAGCTATTATGCCAGAAAGACTTAAGGAATTTAAATTTTCAGTGGAAATTCTGAATAAAGAAGGGATTCATTATATCTGGGAATAACTGAAAAGTTTGTCGTATTTCATAAAATAAAAGTTAATATAACAGCAGAAATTGACAGTATGGATTTTTGAAAAAGTGCAGAGTAAAAAGGGAACAGGGATAACTCAAAATGATAGAACTCTCCCAGAATATTTGCTCTCCCTAGTATTCTCTTTCAGTTCTTTATCTGCACTTCATATGATTTTTGGAACGAATGTGAGACATTATAGGAATTAGAGTTCCTATAATTATTATTGATTATTGTGCTTGCTTAATGAAATAAAATTGGTACTAGCAGAGAGAATGACTTGACGTTTAATACCAGTGAGAATTTTAATTTGACTAAAATGGAAATCTGAGTTCTTATCCTTGCTTCATCATTAGACTAATAAATCATGGTCTGTAATTGGTGTCATAAAATTAACATATTACATTACACACAGACAAGGGAAGTGCAATCCATTTATCTATTTGAAGTTATTGTTAGAGGCATTATGGGAAAATCAGTCTAACTCGTCAGAACTTATTAGTAAGAGATTAATTCTATGCTATTCTATGTGAAATTGTATCCTTTTTCTTTTATAGTTGTATGTTTTGTATTATGTTTATTGATATAATTTCTTTTCAAAAATTCAAAAAGCAAAGTGTTTTATTTATTGTTTCTTCCTGTCTGTAGCATCCATATCCAACAGAAGATGAGAAAAAACAGATAGCCGCACAAACAAATCTTACATTACTCCAGGTTAACAACTGGTAAGATAAAATGAATAAACCCAGTTATTTGGATGTATTACAATATTTCACTTCTGTAAAAAAGCCACATAGATATAAACTCAGGATTAGTTTACAGACTTCTCCTGTGGTCTTCTGTGCAAAGCAAAAAATGGATGTGATTGGCTGTTATATCCATTTGCCATCACAAGTCTTAGTGCTGTACTGTCCATATACTATGTGGACAGACAGTGGGCATGGAGGGAGCTGAATGGGTCAGTGGCAATGCTAAGTGTAATCCTATCTATGTTGAGAGGAGTGGGGATCCTCTGCTTGCCCTGATACAGTCTTGTGACTGCAGAACCTAACTATTAAGCAAAAATCAAGAGTGCCAAGCCCATAAGCCAAATAGTCTTTTCCCTTCCCCTACCCCCCAACCCTAAGCATGTGAAATGAATAAATGTGACAGTGGTTAGAGTTACATTGATGATGCAGCACCTTGAAACCAACCGTTGCTACCATAAATAGCACACTGTTGACACTTTGCCGGGGGCAAAACTGGCTCAGATTTTCAGATGTGTAGCTTCTGCAAATTCAACATTCATTAAGGAAAAATAAATTCCAGGAAGAGGAAGTGTGTGTGCTCATGTGTGCGCACATACGCACAACGCGCGTGTGCACACGAGATACACACATACTTATTCCAAAACAGTTAAAAGGATGAAATGTAACAAAGCTCCTGGTCTTTAGTTCATCTCAATGATTTTGACTGACTTGGAGATGATTTTTGTTGATTGATAGTAGAGAGGTGAATTGTGAAAAACTGGAAGATTGGAATAATTTGGAATGACAGGATGTTGGAGCCGTGTTTAGAGGTTACCCTAGAACATAAATTGCAGTGATTTACAGCCTGTTTGGGGATGGAACAGCTAAACTCCAGGCCTGTAGTTCTATGGCTGCAGAAATAGAAAGAGGGTACGGAATAAAGGGAAGGGAAAATGAACTGAGAAGTGGTTGAAAAATACATGTTGCTTATCTTTAAAGAATCATAGAATCTCACTGTTTCAGGAGTTTCTCCTGAAATTAAACAATCCTTGCCCTTCCCCAGTTGTTAAGGTTTTTCTGTTTGTTAGTGTAGAAAAAGTCTAATTTTTATGGGTGTGTTCATAAGATTTAATTTTGACCATGTTTAGGTTTATTAATGCTAGAAGGCGAATTCTCCAGCCAATGTTGGATTCCAGCTGTTCTGAAACTCCAAAAACAAAGAAGAAAACAGCTCAAAACCGACCAGTTCAAAGGTTCTGGCCAGACTCCATTGCATCAGGAGTAACTCAGCATCAAACAAATGAACTTACCATGTCAGATGGTGAGCAGATTCCTCACATACTTGTTTTGAATTTAAAACACTTCTTTATATGCTCTTTGCTGATTGAGGGAACCTCTGGAGCCAGTCAGACAATTTCCATGTCCCAAATCATTTTTTTTACCCTGTTACGCATCTCACTATACATACAAACACATGTCTGTACGGGTTCAGTGGGATTAAATGTGTCTATGTCTGGTACACTTTACCAGACATAGACTTGCAGCCTTGAAAAACAGCAGGTCTGGGATAATGCTTTTCACTCGCAGTTCAATTTCAAGTGTAAAAATCTATCCTAAGTCAGGATGATAGTGTTCGATGGGCAATATCCAATGGTGTCTTTCTACAAACTCAAATAGCATTAGTGAAGCTCCACTAAATCTTTCCCTTGTGCAACCCGTTGTGCATTACACTTCACAACCATTTACACAACAGGTTGCATGAGCATAATGTGCAACCAGCTGCACAATATGTTCACCTCTTATGCGTAGTTCAGAAGCTACTTTCCGTTAGCGCATGTCATTTGTGACACAGTTGGACACCGCCCCAAGATTTAAAAAGTCAGTTCTTATTTAGGCAAAAATGGGCTAAAACAAAATGAACATATTGACTTCTCTCTCCCTCTCACGCATGCACACACACACACTATTACTTGAGGGGAAAAAGATGATTCAAATGGCGTTTGCAGCTTTAGTTCACTCCCAATTTTTAGATTCTTGGATTTTCAACCTAAAGTAATATTTCAAGTTATTTTAAAATGAGATTAAGAGTGCAAACCTAAGGGATTGACATTCTGTAGATGGAGGGCTCCAAGATTGGAGCGCTCTATTTATCCTAAGCCCTGGCAGGCAGGGTGGGAGGAATTCCAGAGGCGTTTTCACCTCCTGTTCCTGCTTTTAATATTTTTTGGTTCATGGGCCTCTCAGCTCATCTAGCTGATCTCAGGTAGATACAGTGGATCCATGGCCTGTCCTTCCTCCTCCCCAGTCACTGTCCCACCCCCTTTCCTCCGTCCTTGACTGTCTTCCAAGGTCACTGTTGTGACCTTGGAAGAGAAGCTGCCTCAGAGCTTTCCACCGCAGCTGCGAAGGAGTAGGTGGGTAATCTGCACCATCCTGTGGTCCCTGGGATACCCTCCAAGGGATCACAGGATTGCTCTCTAAATAGAGTTTTCATTTTTAAAAAATCTAATTGTTCTAATTGGACTTGTGTTTTTCTTCCCATTTCCAGGAGCCGTTGTAACAATTACTGCTCCAGTCAACATGAATGTAGACAGTCTCCAATCTCTTTCATCTGATGGTACTACTTTAGCTGTTCAGCAAGTCATGATGGCAGGGCAAAGCGAAGATGAATCTGTGGACAGCACTGAAGACGACGGAGCAGACCTTTCAACTACAAACATCAGTGGGCTGGTCTTGGATAACAGTGATTCTCTGCAATAGGAAGCAAGAGAATCTGACCTAAATATTTAGGACAATGAACTGACTGACTTTTTATAGTTTGCACAGCAAACATTTTACACAAGTTTTATTTCTAATATGTTTTATATGTAGATATAGAAGAGTGCACTTTTTGTATTTCATAGTAAGCTTAAAGAGTGTCTTTGCAGGTGCAGCAACTTCTTTCAAATGTGTTGTTTTTGATTTTAATTTTGAAAATCTAGTAATTTAAGAAATAAAACCCCCACATCACCCCATTATTTTCTTAGGGTTACTTTCTCACTCACAAAATTGATCTCAGATTGACCTGATAAGGGAATGGGGGTGATGGAGCTGTGGTAATCAAGAAAGATGATGGATGCCTGGTGGGTGAGTTAAGTTTACATCAGCAAGGATTTAAACATATCCCCACCATACAATCACCATCTTACTCGATGTTTGCTGTTCTATAACATCATACAATCTGCTGCAATTTTGTGACAAATTGCCCTTGTGGGAGAATTGAAAGTACTTCTATCTCCTTGAGAGTTATGCAGTTTCAACTAGTCCTGTCGTTTTAAGATTACTCTTGGTGGTTTAATGATGTAAATGTAAAGCATGTCAAACTAGTGTATGGGATTTGTTTATGAAGTTAGCCATGTAGATTTGAAAGATGCTTCTGCACCTTAAAAAAAAATCCTGCCAGTCTGAAGTGGGCAACAAAATACACAAAAGAAAGTGGAGATGTGTGATTCAGTAACGAATGTATGGCATTTAAAATAAGCTTAATTTCTCATAGAGTTGTTAGGTAGAAACCTCTAGATTGCCACTGTACCTTTTAAATTTGCCACTGATACAGCCACCACAGCTTCTCCTTCATGCTTTTCCCCCTTGTCATTTCATCCACCTACCCTGTAGCACACTTGAAATCCTACTTGCAACAGATGGGAATGAGACTGGGGGAGAGGGGGCACAACAAATGGTCTGAGGAGGGCAAAAGAAGCCATACCTGTCTCTTGTCTGAATAAAGCGGTAAATTTAAAGGTACAGAGGGGATTTCTGGATTGCAACTTAGCAGCTCTACTCCTAGCCAGTGAGTCTGTTCATCATTTGCTATAAAACACTTATTTTTACCTTTACCAGGATTATTGGATTAAAAATATTTTTATAAATTATCTAAGAATTGAGATGATGACTGTATTGAGCATGAGAAAAAAATGTTTAGTACTTCTATTTGGAAGGTTATGAAAACAGTCCAAATTGAATAAACATGCCTATGCTATATTCTATGGATCTCTGCTATCCCATAGTGGAACAGGTATAGTGAAATAAGAAAGATCCATTCCTTAATGGGATGCTGGATATTGTTAAGCGCTGATTTACATGACATGTAAACTAATGTTCAGCTTACATTTCAGTCTGTATTGAAACTTGTTTCTCAAGTGATAGGTATTCAGGTGAGTAAAATCCCATGATCATTCCTGTAATCAAGAGAAAATCCTTCACACTGATCCTTCACATAGTATGCAGAAATTAGCCTCCAAACTGGGATTAATCCCCCCCCCATATCATTGCATATCAAATGTTTGTGGCTTTTGTAGCCATAATACAAGATAAGGACAACATAAAAATTGATTTCTTAAGCACAACAGTATTCAGATAATCCAACAAAGCTTCAAATATCAGTCAACGCATTCAAAAATTGTGATGATAAATTAGCTATAGTCATGACTGCCATTTGTTTTGTTTTTCCCTCTTCTCCATGCATCTTGAATTTCTTCATAGCTCTTTATGTGTGCTGCTGCTGACACTGCTGGAAGTTGGCATTTTCCCATTGCTTGCTTTAAATAATAGTCCTTGGAAGCTTTGTAGCACATTAGACCTAGGTATTAGAAGAGCTAGGAGACCATTCTCTTCATGAATGAAATCAAGATTCAACTCAAGCTGAATGTGATAAATTAGCTTTGATGTAAGTTCTGATTCAACAAAGTCATTCAAGGGTGCCCTTAGTTTCCTCTGTTCTTTTTAGTGGGATTTAAAGAGCCAGCCCCAATTTTTCTTCTGCTTTTAGCCTATTCCAGACCCAACCCCCCCAACGTTTCTACATGATAGAGGTTCCCTGAGGCTTCTTTTTAAGATCCACAATTTTCAACATGAATTGCCTGGATTAGTGTGAAGTCCCAACTCCACTATTTTCTCCTAGGGAGATGCAGAATGGGCAAGGAGATATCACAAGGTTTGAAATATGGCAGCCACATGGAGCCTCTACTACAGAAGTGTTTTTCAGTATCAGTGACACTGTTACTGATAATGTTCAAATTGGCTCACAGCAAAGTACATGCCCTCTTGTCTCATATGACAGGAAGAATCCTGATTGCCAGATAAACTAGGCAATACATGGAGGTAGACAAGAGTGCCATGATCTGTATAGCCTTGCAGAAAAATGAAAAACCTTCGTTTTTCCAGATTTAGAACACTAGCAAATACAAAGCAAGGGGCCAGCTGCGGGGTGACAATCTTAGGGTGCTTCCAGGCGGTAGGCTCCTAGTGCTAGCAATCAGAAGACACTGTGCAGCAATTCTGTCTTTTTCCCCTTAATGGATTTTCTGTGGGGGGAAAAGATGGAAGAAAAGCTGGGAAAATGGGAGGGCTATGAGTGGAAGGTGACAATTCCTGGACTCCCCATAAGTTCTCTGAATGAGGCAGGATGATGCCATAAAAGCCTTACCTGGAAGCCCATTAGATTCAGGATGTTCTGAAACACTTCACGGATAAAGCCTTAAAGACTGGATTGACGCTACACGGATTCTTATAGTTGTGCAAAAGTTAAGCTAACCCATAATTTCTCTTGTGCTTCTGGAAATTTTCCAAAAGGAGTGAAAATGTGAAAAGATATTTACAAGAGGTTTGTCTGAGAAAACAGTAGGCAACAAATTTAAAGGAATAATCAAGTCTTAATAAAAACCAAAAATTAAAACAAAACCATTGAAATGAAGAACTACTAAAATGCAGTGGAAAATTTGTGCATCTGAACCCACTATAGCTCTATTAATGTCAGTGGTTTTTTCATCGAGTTCAATGGGATATGGCTTAAAGCCAGTAACTAAGCACAAAAAGACCCTTTTCTGTCTTTAAAAAAAACCTTGATAAAGCAGCAAGAACTCGTGATTGTACCAGAAAAAGTAAACACATTTTCTGTTGTATTTGCAAATTTCCACCCTCTCCCAAATATTAGAAAGCGGGGCGAGGGCGGGGAGTGAAAGACAGCATTTTCTTATCCTTCCCAGTGTGAAAAACTACCGACTTTGGATGCTTATAATGTAAAAATAATGTAAAAGTAACATAACTAGGCTTTCTAAAATGTGGAAAACTTGGCGCAAAGGGAGTTGTGACAGAGCAGCTACAAGTCTTAATTCATATGTGCGTATGGCAGCATTGCCATTTTGAGTCCAAACCATGTGTCTACATTTTCACCAAACCATCACAACACTTCCCCCATTTATTTGCGGTTTGGGGGGGGGGTAAAATCACATGTGAACGGTTTGCGACATGAAGCTGTTTCCATGTCGTTTAGGTTTATATTGTCCATTTTGAGATAATTGGCCAAACATGGTTGAATTCCAGGTAGAGAAGCCTCTTTTCTATTTGTATGCAAGACTCTTGATCAAAAGGAAACTAAACAGTACTTCATTTATTTCTTAACATTTGAAATACATTTTTAATGTTAGACACATTTGCGCATGTTGGTTCTCACAGTCATGGTTAAGAAATCTCATGTATGGACTATCGACATTGACTTTCCAAAGGAGTTAGAATGTGAGGTCTGGAGTGTACTTGCTGGCACAGACCTAATATAATTCCGTAGATCCTCTGAAGGCAAAATGATGCAGCATTGGCAATTCATCAGTAGGATTCAGGGGGTGGGGGCTCATATTGGATGTAATCTACAACTTCCCAATTATGTGCTGAGGCAGGGCCCTTCCTCCCTTCAGCAAAAGCAACCAGGGATGGCAAATCCTTGGCATACCTGGCATGGCTACCATGAATTTTCTGTTTATGCAGGTGCTTTGCTGTTTCTTGCTGTGGTTGTTTGCAATTGGTTAGAAGAGTTGCAACAGCACTCAGCCAGAAATATGGGTGGTGTGAGCTTGCAGCTTCTGCCTAGATTGGGGTGGATTTGTTGGACTCCTCATTCCCATCAGCCATAGCCAGCATGGCCAGTGGTCAAGAATGGTGGGAGTTGTAGTCCAACAACATCTGGAAGACAATAGGTTCTCCACTCTGCCCTATATCTTTTTAAACTGCTTTTCTTAGCCCCAGGTGGTATTGGAGAATACACAGCAGCAGAGCTATGAGCTTTCTGTTCAAAATGGTGGGTATCTATAAATAATTAGCTTTTTATAATGCTGTCCAGTTAATAAGCCACACATGAATGGGGAAAACCAACAAAAAGGACACATGTCCTTGGAGTGCTATAAAAGCAGCTTCACTTTGCACAATTCAAATTCTTCAAAGCTCAGTAGCTGTACACATGTAAATTGTTATATTCTGCTTTGTCTTTATTTTAAGATGTTTTAGACACAATTCCATTGGCTAAAAATCAATTGAAACAACAGGTCGGGTGAACAGAAGAGTGAACTAAAATTAGTGACCAGAAAAATTATCCTGTAAACTCCCCTTAGAACCAGATGGAAACAGCACAAGAGGCCAGCACATTGTACCTTAAGTAATAATTTTCAAGCATTTCATTACATGAATGGGTACAGTCTCCCTTGTTGCATTTCATAATGTTCCTCATTGTCTTGGTATTATTTCCATCTTGTGTATGTATTAGTAAACTGATGCACACAAAACATAGCAAAGAATAATAACTGTTTGTGAGTGTGCAGAACTAGTTGTGCATCCATCATGCGATTGGTGTGCAAAAATGGAAAGGGTAGAGGCAGAAGGCTGGAGATGTCTTTGAGATGGTCCTACAGCCCAACCGTGAATGGTCAGACAGACACACCTGAAAAGAAGCACAGAGACGGTAGCCAGAATGAAAGATGTTGTGGGATGCCTAAACCAATTGTGGAAAGGCTAGTACCACTTCAGTGAGGCATTAGCTCAACAAAGAAACCCAGAAGTGGAGCACTAATCAGGACCAGGATTCATGAGGAGGTGCAGACTGCACCATCTAGTCATAACTTGTTCAGTTACGTAAATCGGCAGCCAGCTCTGAATACGTACATGCCTTATTTAATCTTTCTCTTTGAAACATTTCATAGAATTTTATTGGAATTGCATTACAGGTTAAACCAGATTATGTTTATCAAACTCAAATCACATATTTCCTAGGCTTGTTTTACATTTTCAAGTGATGTTTGCTTCCGTGAAAACTGGAATGAGCCCTGCGTGTAGCGCCAACACACATGTATGTCAGGTCTTTGGGGTCGTGGCCCTTATTTTGCTCAATTCTGCTGTTGCAAGAGCTGAGCACGAGAGATGTGTCTGCCTGCAATGGTAGCCTAATGTAAAGTTGGTGTCAAATTCTGATTGCCTATGAAGTTGATGCAGGAAGACTAAAGAAATGTATGCTGGGTCTTCAGATCCATAGTCTATAGGATGAATGATTATTGATTTTGCCTGTGGAAGAAGACAATGGAGCCCCTCATTGAAAACATACAGTATCATCTCCTTCTGTTTAGGTACTTACAATTTGTTAGTATAGCTTTGTATTTTGGCAGAAACAGAAATAACCTGAGTTCCATTGTGTCAGGAAATATTTGATCTAAATAACTGACAATCTTTGAAATCTAAACTCTTGATAAATTTAGTTGTTCTGTATGTCTTTTAATGGAATGTTGGGAAATATTTGATTGAGCATGGCAGAATAATTATGATTCATCAATGTGTTTTTATATGAAACCTCTTAACTTAAAACAAGCATGCTTTCTTTCTCCACTTTGTGTTTAAAAGTAAAATTTCAAATTGCTTTAATTAAGGTCCACTATATTGGTTACATTCACTCTTTCCCTGTTTTCAACACTCTATAATGCAAATATAAATTTTGTGTTTGTTTTTAAATTAATTACAGTGAAACAGTTTAGTTTTAAAAGGTTCCCAACCATAATTCAAGGCATAGGAGCAAAAATGTGAAAATCTTACTGGCTTTGAAACATTGTATTTTTAATTGTACGGAAATATAATGAAAGACTATGCAATTGATTAATTCAAAGTATTCCTTTTCTTTGTTCTGAAATAAAAATGACAGGGATATCAGATTTTTGCAAATGACCTTTAGCGAGGTCTTTTCAAAGGCCATTGAGAAGATCCCACCTCCTCACCACCACTCTGGTCCTTAGTATCTGTTATATATAACAAACTTACCATTTAAAGAAACTGCAGTTGTTCTCCAGAATGCCCTCTACCATAGGATTCTCCAATCAGTAGTAGGAAGCTTTTATTAGTGGGATCCAAAATGCTTCTTTAGGCATGCCCTATGGAGGCTTCCCCACCACCACCTCCTTTTTTTCCTTCTTCCTTGGACAACAGACCTGCATGCAAAACTGCTTTTGAAGGATCCTTCAGTTCCAAAAAAGGTTTGCCGTGAGTCATGGGAAGCTGGCTGTTCTTTGAGTAATACACATCCAGTGTGCAGAACTAGCTGTACAGTTCTTTGGATCCAGACCTGTACAATCTGTATTTCCTTCCCCCTGAGCTGGTATTGAGTTATACGGCCAAGAACAACTTGTCCTCTCAGGAACCTTCTTTCCTCCCTTCCTTCTCTGTGGCTCCTTAAATGGTTCTCTTTGACTCTGGTCCCTCCAAATGGTGTCATGTCTCCCTAGTTTTGAATCTTAAGCTTAATACCTTTAATCTAAACATCTTGCATTTTAGTTTATGTGAACAGATGTGAGACAGATGAAGTGCCTGCTTCCTCTTCCACTAACAGGCATGGAAGATTACACAGCAGGTTTCACATTCATAAGGCAGAGAATGATGTCTGAACTGAAAAATAGTTTAGAAGCCCAAACAAGCTTGCGAATTCCAGTTGAGGCAGATGGCAAATTATCGGTGAATATGGTTTTGGCATGATAACTGTATTATACCATCCTGGAAATCCTGTTTCCCCACCCCCCACCCCCTTCAACTTACCTCTTCATGAAAAATGAAGGTAATTTCATTGTAGTTGTTAATTCCATCAGGAATAGAGAGGCATATACACCTTGTTCATACATAACACTAAATTGATTTAGCGCTATGTGTGTGAGCCTTGGGTTCATGCACTCACTTCTCTGGTGCAGCCTCAAGGAGATCAAAAGCTTTCATTCCATTTTTTGGTTAACTGCAGTTTAGTATTATGTCTGAATCCTAAACTGTGGTTAACCTGTGGTTTGAAGTTGACTTGTTTCCCTAAATCATAGTTAAGATTAAGCACAGTCTGCCCTGGCTTTCAGAGACATAACACTAAACTGCAGTTAGTTAAAACGGAAGCAAACATTTCTAATCTCACAGCCACAGTGGAGGAGGATGAGAGGGGAGAATGCATGAGCCCAGGACTGCTACATTCAAATGAGGTCTAAGAGTATACATGAATGTATTTCTGCAAAGTTAATCCAAAATGGATACTGTATTTAAGAAAGAACAATTTACTTTTTAGAAGTTATCACAATTCAATTTTCGATTGAAAATAATACTTATAATACTGTGGCAGGGCTCTTAGATAAATGTAAGATACTAGTTTTACCTTGTTGTCCAGCCAACAGTTACAAGCCAACACTCCATTTTAAGAAAGGGGCGGGGGGACCTCTCATTAGTTAAATTCCTTTGTGGAATGATGATATAGGCGGGCACAACATATAGTTATTTGTGGGGTTTGGATGGCAGGCTGCAGCCCTTTAATTTCACTAGAGCAATCATCCTGGATTCTGTCATTTTTGGATATGCTAGGTGTGTTTGTTTACAGGCCTAGAAATGTGACATCGATGCTGAGGCAGAATGGAATGGTTTCACATGTCTTTCTGTATTGTGATTGATATATAGGTGAATAATGGAAATGCAGGGAGTCTGATGCAAATAGCAAAAGCAAATGAATAATGTATAAATTTAGGAGAAGGTTATGCATTAATTAACAATGGGAATTGTGGGGAATTTATGTGTGTTGTGTGCTTTGGCCACCCCTGGAGTCCACAACCTTCATGTATTTCAGTGGTGTTGATAACAGAGTGGGATCTCTCTTCATGCTTTTTGACAATTGTTGCAACTGTGGCCTATGAAGCTGAATGGCTGGTAAGGGTGCCAATGTTTCTGCTAAGCCCCTCTAGCTGTCAAGGTTGATCTGCAGATAATTAGTTGCTAATGATGATCTGCATGCCATGAAAATCTTTGCCTGGTGATTTCTGCCATTCAAATTTTGGCACAAAAGTAGCCTGAGCTAGTTTTCCTTAGCTGCCTGAGTGCAATCCTATGCATGTTGCTTTCAATGGAAGTCCAATTGAATTAAATGAAGCTTACTCTCAGGCAATTGTGTATTGGTGTAGAGTGTAAAGCTCTAATTAATCTTTACATTAGAGTGTAAAGCTCTAATGGCTGTAGAATTGTGGCTCCTGAGCAGAATGTCAGCAACTTTGTGCATAGGCTGCAGATCTTGAAATAAAATGCTGTTGTGGAGTTCTCTGATGATTCCTGAAGATAGAGCACTGAGATCCAAATGAGAGATCCAAATGAAGGTATATTGAGATCCAAATGGGAACTCCCTCTTTTTAAGTATTTCTTAAGAAGTATTTGTGTCATAAGTGGCATATCTATAATTTGTGAGCCAACCACAGTTGACTTTTTCACAGACTTTGACAATGAGCATTAAAAAACAATCAGTCCAAGTAGGCAAAGCCAATCCATCCTGAAAACAGGTGGAAAGGGGAGAACACTCTAGTCTTATTGCTCTCTCATAATCCTATCAGAGCAGGCTTCCCCAACCTGGTGCCATCCAGATGTGTTGGGGATTATGAGAGTTGTCCAACACATCTGGACGGCACCAGGTTGGGGATGGTTGTGTCATAGTGTCCCTATTGTTGGTATGATCCCATTTTGTTAGCTCAGAAGCAGACAGCATAAGCAGCAGCCTTTAGACGGGTGTATACCATCAACAGGTGCAGCTGCTTCTCTGGTTTCTTACCTGGGTTTGGGAAGAAGCATTTCTGGGTTCTGATTTTAACGGTGTTTTCTTTCTGAATGGAACACAGGTTGGTGTGTCCCCTCGTCCTCCTGAATTTATGTTTTGATGAATGTTTGTTGTCACTGGGTGGCGCTATAGTGCTTTTTTGCTTCGCTAATTTTAGTTGCGCATATCTGATATATATACTAAACTTGGAGCATTTGTTTTCCCAGCAAATCCAGATGATGATTAATATATAGTGCTATTCCTGTATCTGGTGGTTTTCAAAGATGCCTTGGAAGTCCAGAAAATGACCAAGTCAAGCAAAAGTACACAGAAAAACTCAGCTTTTCCCAGGCTTGCCTTTGAATATTACTTACCAAATATCTTGTAGGATATTATATTTGTAGAGGAGATGCAAAATAAATGGTGAGATAATACCACTTATTACTGGACTAATGTCTGGTATTGGAAGAGTAGGCAAGCTTTCAAATGGCTGTGCTTGTCAGCAAGAATAGCAATAGTATAGCTCTGGATAATTTCCAGTGTTAGTCCTACACAGAGTAGTTCTGTTGAAATGAATGGGGCTTAAATTAGTCACAACTAACTTGTTTCATTAATTTCAATGGGTCTGCTCTATGTAGGACTAATATTGGATACTACCCTTTATATGCAGAGCTATATGCAAACAAGAGTTACTTATTAATTAATGGACCAGTTTTACTTATGAAAACATTTTAAATGTATAAAAAGCAGGATACACTGTGGCTTCCAGCCTACAGAGAATGTACTTAGGGTGCATATATGATGCGATAGCCCTTTCAAAACGCCAAAATCTTGTCAACCAATACTTTGAAGGAAAGGCAATTACTAAAAATAAATCAAATGAAATTAATCAAAATATGCCAAACTAAAATCTTGCTGGATTTGACTAAGGTATAGAAAAAACTGCAATTAACAGCTCAGTTTGGCAGCTGCATCCCATTTAGATCTGCCAAAGTGTCCTCACATATATTTATTATGCTAGTAAACATTTTTGCCATACATTTATTTTTCAAAATTCTAGGTGTTGACTTGTTTCCTGTATTTGTTTCAGCTAAATATTCTGGATTCCCAGAATCCAAACTTTTCAATTCTGTCTTTATTAAATTATTTCTAAACCCTTCCTGGGATCATTTAATCCTTTCATTTTAATCAAAACAAAACTCATGGTTAAGAAGATTCAGTGACAAGTATTTTATTATTTCTATTTTACAAAAACCAATATATATTTTTAAAAAGAATAAACTAAGAAGGAATTACTCTTCTTTTTTCATAAATTACCATTTCTTCCAGTTCCTTCCAGTTCGAGTTGTCGAAGTGTTATCAGGACGATTAAAAGGAGAATCTTCTAATTCCCAATCTAATGTTCCACTCAAAATGAATCCCATTTTCTAATATTTTAAAATGCTAAATTGTCTCTTCATAGAAAACGGGTAATGTAAATCAAATTCCCCAACTGTACCTAAAAATGTCCTGCCCCATCCTTGAATAAAATAGAGTTAAATTCCTTTAACTACTAAAGAATGCACAATGGTATGCAGGAAAGATTGAATCAGGTACCTGTGATCAAGATGTTTACCATTAGCTATATTAAGAATCTCTTATCCTATATTCTGCTATGATTTCTAACATGTCTCCTAGGGCAGTATCCAACCGTGTCATTCCGCAAACTCCAATAGTGATAGTGGAGCTGCTCCGCTGAATCTTTCCATCACACAAGTGGTTGCACATTACACTTGTGCAAGTGGTTGTACAACAACTAAAGTTACGTTTGCACAAGCACAGTTGTGCAAGCAGTTGTACATTATGCTTGAGCAATCTGTTGTGCAACCCGTTGTGCATAACTCTGGTGGAACGGGCTGCACAAGAGTTATGTGCAATGGGTAGAACAATGGGTTGCTTGTGCAACTGTGCTTGTGCAAATGTGACTTTAGTTGGATTCTTCTTATGCACATAGTTCAGAACCTAGTTTCTGCTGGCGCAACATCATTTGCACTAACGGAGTGATACAGCTGGGTACTGCCTGTAGTCTCTTCCCTTCCTTCCAGCTATGCAGAAGCTGTCTTCAAAAAGTGTTGCATGTGGTCTAAAAGGAAAGATAGTTGCATAAAATACATTAATCAGCAAGAGAGGGCCTGTTGGGTTGTAATGACTCAAGAGACCAAGAGATTTTAATGATTCAATTTATGGATCCCCCCTCCCCAAATGTTATTCTGATCCAGTACTCTAAATACATTTTACACTAATTGCCTAGCAGATTGGTTTGCACCTAAGCGTCCCACCTTCCAGGGGACACTTACAAATCTTACACTCTTCCTGAATGGTTTCACCGGCAAGTACAAAATTGTCATGTTCAGTGGGGCAAGCACACATGCCACAGCCATCCATCGGTCTTCCTATGTACTTGCACGTTGGCGGAATTTCAGGGCAGGTTGACACGCACTTGATCTTGCCTGCAGAAATGCACGTGCACTTTTTGGTAGCAAAGTTAATGTCCACAGACTCTCCCAGGCGCAGGATCCCATCTTTGCCGCACTCTTCCACCAGAAAGGGAGGACAGGGACACTGAGGGATGCAACGAGGGCAGCACTCGCTCTTGATGGTCTCTGCTTTGTGATTGTCGGGGCAAGCCCTGCAGCTTACATGAGCACACTCTGGTTGTGGATGACTGCAGTCACCGATTTGTAGGAAGCACCAGCTCAGCAGCAAATAAAGAAAGGGCTCAGGCTTCATCATTCTACATCAAAGGCAAAGAGGCCCGTGAGTAGCCTGGTAACTTTTCTCATCACAATCTTCCTGTCACACTTCCCGTTAAAAACAACAACAACAAAACTATAAAATTAATGGAATTTCTCAACAGAACTCCACTGAGTGACATAGCATTTCCCCTCATCAGAGGCAGAAATACTGGTTAAAAGGCACATTGTGAGTTGGCCCGCTGTCAGTGGGTTGGATCCAGATTTAGGCATGTGCAACGCAGCTAGCAGAAGTGGACTCCCCTGCCCTCTGCTCCCCATGGCAGCCCTGACAGCCCCCTGAAAATGCTACACAGAGGCTGGGCTGTGGTACTGAATGGGGTGAGCTTTGGTGCGAAGCAGGATCCCCCAAAACTGAGTGGAGGCCCCTTCCATGAGTGGAGCTGTTCTGTCCATGGAAGGTAGATCCTGGATCCAACCCAGTGTAATCTTATACATGTCTACTCAGAAATGAGCCCCATTGAATTCAGTGGGACTTACTCCCAGGTATGTGCACATAAAATTGCAGCCTGAATCAGGTGAACTCTTCCCAGTGGAGGAGGGGGTACAGTTTTCAATGTGGAAACTGCTGTTTCTTAAAATAGTATGTGATTCATCACAGCAGCTTTTCTCAGGCTCAAACTATACCTGATGCTCAGACCAATTTCACAAGAGCCACTTAAAGGGTTTTTTGAGCCTCCCTCCTGCTGTTTTCTGCATGTGTAAAAGAGCAAAGTGCAGTTTAAAAGTGTACTTGTCTCAGGTTTGTAAGCCATGAAGGACAATGGATTTACAATCACATTTCAAATTTCCTGTGATTTGCGTGTCACCTGAGGGCACATGCATTCGACTTGAAGCTCATCTAGCCTTCCACCTGACGTTTCCCCACAGATTTGTACACAGCAAGGAGGAGTGGCTTTTTTACCCACTACCTCTGCTCCTTGTTGGGAAGTGTCTCTTGGGTCACTGTTAGCATGTGTGGCACAGCTGACCTTCCTGAGTTCGATTCTATAATGTCTGAGAAGCACTGAGTATCAGTAATGATATTTATGTATGCATCTGAAACATTTCTACACCTCCCTTCAAAATTTCCAGGGCAGTTTACAATTTCTGCTGTTCTGCAGAAGAAGGAATGAATGAATGAAGCATCAACCTAGTGCCTTGCTCAACCCTGTCATTTTCGAAAGAAAGAAAGAAAGGAAGAAAGAAAGCTGTCCCGATCCAGCAGGGCAAGTATTTCTTATTGTTATTTCATTATAATAATGGTAAGGTCAATTCCTTAGCTGTGCTGTGAGAAACAAAATAGCTTTAATTACCTGGATAGGCTTCAAATTCAGGTAGCGCAAATGTTTTGGTCCACAGGCAGTAATTCTTCCTGAGTTACTTGTGTCAGTCCAGCTTATAATTACAATTCTCTAATTATAGTGGCACAAATGAAGGAAAACCCCTAAACTGAGCAGCTGGGAGGAACTAAAAGCCTTTATTATCACTGGACCTTTTGTTACAGAGTTGAGGAATGTATAAACCCTCCACATGTTGTTGCACTGCAATTCCCATCAGTCCCAGCCCACATAGCCAATGGTGATGGATGATGGGAGTTGGAGTCCAACATCTCGAGACCCATACATTCACCATCCCTGATTTATTATGTTATTATTTATTGTTGGAAGGGTTTATGCTACATGTATCTCAAATAGAACATGATCACAATTTCCTTTTTTATATTAGGAATTCCTCCTAGTTATCTAGATAATTTGGAAGATGTTTTGAGTGGGTTATTTTTGAAAGAAGCATATAAATAAACCAACCCTAACCTAACTTGCAATCCAGTCCTATGCATCTCTATTTGGAAGTAAGTTCCACTATGCTCGCTTATGGGCAATACAATCCAAGTCAGTTTCGTTTTACTGAATCTTTGTGGTGATATAAGAGCACAACGAATGGATCCATTCTGATTTTACAGCCTGTAACCTTATAAAGCAGTAATCAATAGCTGATGGCACACAGTCTTGAAGCATTTGGTAATGATAACCCTACCAAATTTTAACCAAAGTGTAGTAAAAATGTTACAAGTGAAACCATGGGCATGGAAAAGAACCAGTGGGATACCATGTCTATTCCATATAAATGTTATTTCCTTGACCCATTTCAGTCTGGCCTCCAACCTGACTTTGGGACTGAGGCAGCCTTGGCTGCCCTGGTTGATGTCCTGTGCCAGGAACTACACAGGGGGAGTGTGTCCCTGTTGGTCCTGCCTGATACTTCATCGTTTCTGTTTGGATTGGGGCTGTGGAGGGTACTGTTTCAGGCTGGCTCCAGTCATACATGGAGGGCAGATTCCAGAAGGTGGTGCTGGGGGAACATTGTTTATTATTTTGGAGTATTTAAATCCCACCTACTGATCAAAGTTCTTGCAATATATTTAGGGTGCAATGCAATGCATGTTTAGACAGAAAAAGGCCTACAACTCCCAATATGCCCCAGATGGTCAGGTGTCAGCTATGGCCAAGGGAGCCTTTTCACAGTTTCAGCTAATGCACCCGCAGCATCCTTTCTTGGAGAAAGCTGGTCTTAGCCACTGTCAAATATGACTTGGCCACATTCTGTTTAGGCCATTGCAATGCACTCTATGTGGAGCTGCCGTTGAAGAGTGTTCAGACGCTGCAGGTAGTGCAGAATGCTGCTGCACGGCTGTCGATGGGGATTGTTCGTTGGAGCATGTGACTCAGCCACTGCTTATGACCTTTTAAAGCTCTAAATGGTTTGTGTCCAGAATATTTAAAGGACTGCCTCTTGGGTGACATTATAGTCACTATAATATCACCAGAAAGGCAGGGCTTAAAAAGGGAAAACATATCATATAATGGAAGACAGACCCGGCTTTTAGTCCCAATGGTAGAAACGTTGGAATTTCAGAATGTCGACAGAAATGAGTAAAATCAAACAGGGCACTAGCGATGGTCATTTTTATAGTCACTAGTTGCAGTACAACTCACACAACTGGGCAATGGTTTCTTAATTTTTATCTTCACAGGAAACAATGTGAGCAAACCTGCTTAAAATCCACCTCCACCTGCTAAGCGTGCTCAGATGATAATGACAAGACTTCCATGCTCCTGCTCTGGGCTTTTTTTTTGCTTTTTCTTTTTTTTACAGTTTTATCATCTGCTCCCCTGCTGTGACTCGGGGTGGGGGTCCTTTCCTTGAACAGACAATTCGTGCTGCTTATCAGTTATATCACACAGGGAAGAGAGAAAATCACAGAAGATTGCATGAATGGGGAAGTACTAAGATTGTCTCATGACCTAGGGCCAAACTAGCTGTGATGTGTTTGCCCTTGCAGAAAGGGCAAAGTTTGCCCTTGCAGGGTTGATTTTTTTCTAACAACCAGACTGTGTGTGGGTGTGAGAGGGAGAGGGGGCTCTAACCCTTTCTCCCTGCTGTGGTCCCTTACTCACTTGCAATTCACAATGTGCTTTTCTACATGTGGCTGTTAAGCCACTGCATCTTGTTTCGGTTTCATCGCTGAACTGAGATCCCAGCACTACATGAAGAGCATTTCCTTCCCTGCTTTTCTGCTACACAACCTCTAGGTGGCACTGCGGTATAACAGAATAGCGCAAATACGCAAGATGTATTTTGTGCTTTTTTTTTGCCATCAGAAATAATCCACATTTTCCCTGCTCTAAAAAAAAACTCCCAGAAAGTGCTGTTTACAAACAGAAGTGAAACTGGAGGGTCATGTCATCATCGAAAGAACCTGTAAACAATTGTGAGTAGGGAATGATGGGGACATAACAAATGTGTTGTGTAGAAAAGCTCTATGAGAAGAAATCCCCACCCGGACCACACCCCAGTCCCAATTCATCTCCCCCCACTGCCCCGTCCCCAGCATCAGCTATTTGTTAAAGAAAATCAATCATACAATGGCAAACTATGTGATAACTGTCATTTAGTTTGACCCGTAATCAAACTCTTTGAGCCTAGAATCCACTCTTCATGTACTCTGGGCTTAAAGGAAACTACATTCCGTGCTTTCTTCTGCCCTCACTTAATTTGTGTAATTTATTATATTTTAAGAGTAAGGACCAGGAACCTAAAAACACCAACAACACCCACCTTCCACCCTAAGTCCCGACATGACTAGAGCAGCCCTCCCCAATCTGGAGCCCTCCAGATATGATAGACTACAACTCCCATCATCCCAAGCCAGCATGAGGGTTGTAGCCCAACACATCTGAAGGGCTCCGGGCTGAAGAAAGCTGCCCTTTATTGTCTGACAAAGCTCTGTTTAATAATGCAGTCCAGTGAAATACCATATTGTTCAAATACCAGCTGCCAAAGTCTTGCCTTGTTAATACATAAATCTGTGGCAAAATCAAAGGGCATGATACCCTGAGTGCTGTGTTGATGAGTACAGAACATTAATTTATTATAATGTAAAACTAGCAGGACATCCAGCAAACCCAAATCCCAGGAAATTTAAAACAAATAGAAATACCTGTCCTCTCAAAGCACAATGAGTAATCCTGTGTGATGTATTGCTTCTGTGTGTGCAAACACCAGTAGTCTAAGCAGCGTGTCTGATTAACCCTATTATTATAGTGTCAGCACCATTGCAACGAGTGCTCCATGAGCGATGACACTGATTTTCATGTGTCCATATTGGACACAGTTGAATTAAAACTGCTGCATCAATTTCTGCCACCAATGTGAGAACAACCCCCCCCCCCCCGACATACACACACAATTCACATTAGCAGGCTTCAGTGCCTACTTTCAGTTACCGGACATCTTAACTGTCCAGCCAGGTCAAAAATATGTAGATCCATTTTGTCACACGGAGCACTCACAAATATGTGGTGATGTATGTTCAGGTGTACAAAATCTCATTTTAAAACAATAAGAAAAATCGTGTATAGGAAATGTTGCACTGTCTGCAACTGACCTTCAGTGGACCCAATCCAAAGAGCCACATATGCAACTGAGCACTTTGTACAACTAGTATCACATGGCATAAAATACATGCACTGGTGTAGAATTAGATGTAGATAAGCATTCATGCTCACACTGAGAGAGGGGGGTGGGAAGTGTATGCTTATTTACTGTGACAGGTTGCCCCAAATCAAAGTTTATGGGCCATATGTGTATGTACATATACTGTTGGCAATTGGGTTTCCTGTACATGCAGGCCAGACATTTTTTCTGCCTGCAATGGTATCCAGTGATGGACATCACGTATGCGTGGGTCACTGGATGGTGTTTTTTCCAGCGCGGTGGGATCTGATGCCAGTTTGCCCATGTGGAGCAGCTGTTCGGTGCAGCCATACCCTCTTTTTTGCTCACAGAGCAAGCCCTTGATTGGGAAAAGTGTATACCAAAGAGAAAAAGGGATTAGACAAATCATATAGGACAACCTTTTCAGTCGCTGAGAGCCAATATGGCCATTGCATTGAGGCAGCTGCTTGGGGAAGGTCCTCAACTCTACAAAAGCTGGAGAAAATATATTACTCCCTGGTGCGCCAATATCTTCTGGGAAACATCCAGGAATGGTTCTAGTCCAAACCAGAATGCTAAGTAGTGTGCACAGAAAAAAATGCTTTGGGACCCAGTTCAGAGCTTTGGATAGGGTCTGTTTCATTTCAGACAAGACTTGCTTCTCAGCTGCAAGGCAGAGCCTTGCTACAGTTTTCCAAAGCTTCAGATGTCTCCCCATTGACTATGGGCATTTCTACACCAGCCTAAAATCCTGTATTTAAAACGGGGCTTTTTGCTTCCGTTTTAAATGCAGGATCACCACTGACTCCCTTTGCATGCACTTCCTCCCCCACCCCCTTCTCCCCGTATCTGAGTCTTCCATTATCTTTCATTGATCCCGCTCCTCTTCTTGCCACTTTTCCTCTTTTCACGGAGGGAACTGAAGCAGAACACAAGGGGGTAATTTGATAGCTCATGATCTGCAATCTATTATTTATTTATTTATTTATTAAATTTATTAATCGCCCATCTGACTGGTCACCCAGCCACTCTGGGCGATGTACAACCCACCATAAAACAATTTAAAACAATAAAATTTTACCATAATTTTTTTTTTTAAAAATACCCTAACCCACCCCAAATGCCTGCCTGAACAACCACGTTTTTAATGCACGACGGAAGCTCATTAAAGAGGGGGCATGACGGAGTTCCCTAGGGAGGGAGTTCCACAGAGTGGGAGCCACCACAGAGAAGGCCCTCTCCCTCGTCCCCACCAGTCTAGCTGTCCTGGCTGATGGGACAGAGAGAAGGCCATCCGAGGCTGATCTTGTTAAGCGGCCTGTCTGGTGTTGCTGGAGGCGCTCCTTAAGATAGGCTGGGCCGGAACCATATAGGGTTTTAAAGGTCAAAACCAACACCTTGAATTTGGCCCGGAAAACAACTGGTAACCAGTGCAACTCCTTCAGCACTGGAGTGATGTGATCTCGCCGGCGGCTGCCTTTAATCAGGCGAGCCGCCGCGTTCTGTACCAGCTGCAGCTTCCGCACCGTCTTCAAGGGTAACCCCACGTAGAGCGCATTACAGTAGTCTAAACGAGAGGAGACCAGGGCATGTACTACCGATGGGAGCAGATGGTCGGGAAGGAAGGGGAGCAGCCGCCGTATCAGATGGAGTTGATACAGCGCTGTCCGGCTCACAGCTGACACCTGAGCCTCCATGGACAGCTGGGAGTCCAAAATGACCCCCAGGCTGCGGACCTGGTCTTTCAAGGGTAGCTGTACCCCATTCAACACCAGGTCAACATCCCCCAGCCTCCTCTTGTCTCCCACCAAAAGTACCTCGGTCTTGTCAGGCTTGAGCTTCAGCTTATTCCTCCCCATCCAGCCACTCACCGTCTCCAGACATTTGGACAGGGATTCTACGGCCAACCTTGGTGAAGATTTGAATGAGAGGTAGAGCTGTGTGTCATCCGCATATTGATGACACTGCACCCCAAACCTCCTGATGATAGCCCCCAGCGGCTTCACATAGATGTTAAATAGCATCGGGGAGAGGATGGAACCCTATGGCACCCCACAAGTAAGTGGCCACGGGTCCGAAACCTCCTCTCCCAGTGCTACCCTCTGGTACCTGCCGGAGAGGAAGGACCGGAACCACCGCAATACGGTGTCCCCAATGCCCAACCCCTCCAGGCGGTCCAGGAGGATACCGTGGTCAACAGTATCGAAAGCCGCTGAGAGGTCGAGGAGAACAAGGAAGGAGCATTCACCCCTATTCAGGTGAATTTATTTAAAAACGGAACAAAGGGCATTTAGTGCAGGAGGGTCACAGCAGGGTCACGGCATCACGTAAAGAGCCCGCAAACTTTCTGTGAAGGAGCAATCTCAATCGCAGGGTAAAAGCTCTGTGTGATGAAGCCCTATGATGTGGACTCCTGCTGGTGTTAGGCTCTTAGGGGTAAGAATCAAGAGGCAGCGATGTGTATGGTTTCTATGCCTGGGAACCTTTCTTGTTCAAAGGAGGCCAATGTAGCACTAAGTTGTAGTGGCAGATGCATCCTGCAGACCTTGGGGCAAAGGATCTTTTGCACACTCACGCTTTTGCCAGCGGAATGCCAATGCCATTTCAGACTTCCCTTGTACAGGCAAATGGCATTATTGTTGGCTCTGCATTTAATTCAGGCAGCTTTTGCACCTGTTGTATTTCTTTATTCCTCTGCCAGCAGATTTTGAAATGCATTGATCAGTCGACATTAATGCAAACAACAAAATGTCAAATAGAAATCAATGTAGCAAGACTTCATAGGACAATTCAGTTACTTCTACTGTTTTCTCCCCAAGAACATTATTTTTAACATGTTATCACATCGTTGCTGCTTATTTTAATTTTAAAAGCCCTTGTCAGATCATCCTGATTCCAGACAATTCTGTTTGGTTGCATTTAGGATGATATGAAACATAGCAGAGCCACTAGGCAAATTAAAAATGAAAACATAGCCATATTGGAAAATAAAACCAGAACGTTACACTTAAAAGTCTTCAGTTATTTTTTTTCCAATTCTGCCACAGAGAAAGTTCTTTCAGAAGACGCTGATTTGGCTGTTGCATCTCTTCGCTCCTGGGTCTTGTTCTTTCGGGTGACAAAGCTGAGGAGGTCAACAGCTGTGGCCACACCAAATACCATCTGTTTCATGAAGGAGCTGCCATCTGCATTGTCTGGAAGGACAAAGAAATGAAGGAGGATTACATATTGCTGATGTTCCCAGATTAGAATGAAAGTAAAACTACAATGACATGTTGTCTTTATTTAAGAGCATAAGAAGAGCTATGCTGGCTCAGACCAAAGACCTGTCTAGTCCAGCATTCTGTTTGCACAGTGGCCAACCAGGTCCCCCAATGGGAAGCCCACAAGCAGGACAAAAGTGCAACAGCCTCCACCACTGGAGGTAATATACAGCCATCATTATTAGTGCCCACAGCCTTATTCTCAATGAATTTGTCTAGTCCCCCTGTAACTGGCCATCACTACAACTTGAAGTAGTGAATTCCACAGTTTAATTGTACATTGTGTGAAGAACTTCCTTTTGTCTGTCCTGACTCTCCCACCAATCAGCTTCATAGGGTGACCCTGGGTTCTAGTATTTTGAAAGAGGGAGAAAAATGTCTCCCTATCCACATTCTCCACACCACGTATTATTTGGTACAACTCTGTCATGGCTCCCCTTACCCTCATTTTTTCCAAATTAAATAAGTCCAGCTGTTGTAGCCTTCCCTCATAGGGGAGTTGTTCCAGCCCCTTGATAGTTTTAGATGCCCTTTTCTGCACTTTCCCCAATCTACAATATCCTTTTTTTAAGGTGTGGTGACCAGAACTGTACACAGTATTCCAAGTGTGGTCACACCATAGATTTGTATAAGGGGAATATGATCTTGGCAGTTTGATTTTCAATTCCTTTCCTAACTATACCCAATATGGAATTTGCCCTTTTCACTGGAATGTGCCCCCTGCCCCAAGAACTTCTCCAAAACTGAATTTGGCCCTCAGGCTGAAAGGAATTCCCCACCTCTGGTTGACAGAGTCCCTCAGAACAGACTCCTAAGCAAACTCAGCATTCATGGAATTAGGGGAGAGGTCCTCTTTCTGATCAGTAAGTAGTTAAAGAACAGAAAGTAAGAATAAATGGTCAATTATTCTCGCAATGGAGGGACTCACAACAGTGGGGTCTTAGGATCTTTATTGGGACAGCTCATTAATGACCTGAAACTAGGAGCAAACATAGAGGTGACTATGGGCCAGTTTGCATGTCACGATAAGGTAACCTGAAAATAAGCTATGGTGGGTTGGCTGTTCACTCACTAACCCATAAGAACATGAGAAGAACCATGCCAGATCAGACCAAGGGTCCATCATTCCAGCATTTTGTTCATACAGTGGCCAACAAGCTGCCCACAGGAAACCATCAAGTAGGGCATGAGTGCAGCAGCACCTTCCTGCCAATGTTCCCTAGCAACTGGTGTACATATGCATACTGCTTCTGATACTGGAGGTAGCATATAGCCATCAGGACTAGTAGCCATCGATAGCCTTTTCCTCCAAGAATTTGTCCAATCCCCTTTTAAAGCCATCCAAATGGGTGGCCATCACTATGTCTTGTGGTAGCAAATGCCATAGTTTGACTACGTGCTGTGTGAAGAAGTACTTCTTTTTATCTGTCCTGAATCTCCCACCAGTCAGCTTCATGGGATGACCCCGGGTTCTAGTATTATGAGAAAGAGAGAAAAATGTCTCCTATCCACATTCTTCACAGCACACATAGTTTTGTATACCTCTAACATGTCTGCCCCCTTCATGGATCACTGCCTTGTTGTGGCGAAGGGGCTTGTGTAACTCAGTGAAGCCATAAGCTATGCCGTGCAGGGCCACCCAAGATGGACAGGTCATGGCGGAGAGTTCTGACAAAATGTGGTTCACTGGAGAAGGAAATGGCAACCCACTTCAGTATTCCTACCAAGAAAACCCCATGGAACGTATCACAAGGCTAAAAGAGATGACGCTGGAAGATGAGCCCCTCAGGTAGGAAGGTGTCCAATATACTACTGGGGAAGAGCAGAGGGAATTTCCAAGTAGCGCCAGAAAGAGTGAAGCGGCTGGGCCAAACCCGAAAGGACACTCAGCTGTGGATGTGTCTGGTGGTGAAAAGAAAATCCGATGCTGTAAAGAACAATATTGTTTAGGAACCTGGAACGTAAGATCAATGAATCAAGGTAAGCTGGAGGTGGTCAAACATGAGATGGCAAGACTGAACATCGACATCTTGGGAATCAGCGAACTAAAATGGACAGGCATGGGCGAATTTACTTCAGGTGACCATCATATCTACTACTGTGGGCAAGAATCCCTTAGAAGAAATGGAGTAGCACTCATAGTCAACAAAAGGGTGGGAAAAGCAGTACTGGGGTACAATCTTAAAAACGACAGAATGATCTCAGTACGAATCCAAGGCAAACCATTCAACATCACAGTAATTCAAGGCTATGCCCCAACCACTGATGCCGAAGAAGCTGAGGTAGATTGGTTCAATGAAGATCTACAACACCTTGTAGAACTAACACCCAAAAAAGATGTCCTCTTCATCATAGGGGATTGGAATGCTAAAGTAGGAAGTCCAGAAATCACTGGGATAACAGGCAAGCATGGCCTTGGTGTACAAAATGAAGCAGGACAAAGGCTAATAGAGTTTTGCCAAGAGAACACGCTGATCATAGCAAACACTCTTTTCCAACAGCACAAGAGATGACTCTACACATGGACATCACCAGATGGTCAATATCGAAATCAGATTGATTATGTCCTTTGCAGCCAAAGATGCAGAAGCTCTATACAGTCAGTAAAAACAAGACCCAGAGCTGACTGTGGCTCAGATCATGAGCTGCTTCTTGCAAAATTTCGGCTGAAATTGAAGAACGTAGGGAAAACCACTGAACCATTCAGGTATGACCTAAATCATATCCCTTATGAATATACAGTGGAGGTGAGGAATAGATTTCAGGGATTAGACCTGATAAACAGAGTGCCTGAGGAACTATGGACGGAGGTCCGTAACATTGTTCAGGAGGCAGCAACTAAATTCATCCCAAAGAAAAAGAAATGCAAGAAAGAAAAGTGGCTGTCTGATGAGGCTTTACAAGTAGCTGAGGAAAGAAGGGAAGTGAAGAGCAAGGGAGAAAGGGGAAGATATATCCAACTGAATGCAGAGTTCCAGAGAATAGCAAGGAGAGACAAGAAGGCCTTCTTAAATGAACAATGCAAAGAAATTGAGGAAAACAACCGAATGGGAAAGACTAGAGATCTCTCCAAGAAAATCGGAGATCTCAAGGGAACGTTTTGTGCAAAGACGGGCATGATAAAGGACAAAGAAGGCAGGGACCTAACAGAAGCAGATGAGATTAAGAAGAGGTGGAAAGAATACACAGAAGAACTATACAGGAAAGATCTGAATGTCCCTGATAGCCATGAGAGTGTGGTCACTGAACTTGAGCCGGACATCCTCGAGAGTGAAGTCAAGTGGGCCTTAGGAAGCATTACTAACAACAAAGCTAGCGGAGATGACAGTCTTCCAGCTGAGCTATTTAAAATCCTAGAAGATGATGCTGTTAAAGTGCTGCACTCAATATGCCAACAAATTTGGAACACTCAACAGTGGCCACAAGACTGGAAAAGGTCAGTTTACATTCCAATTCCAAAGAAGGGCAATGCCAAAGAGTGTTCAAACTACCGTACAATTGCGCTCATTTCACATGCCAGCAAGGTGATGCTCAAAATCCTACAAGCTAGGCTTCAGCAGTATGCGAACCAAGAACTACCGGAAGTACAAGCTGGGTTTCGAAGAGGCAGAGGAACTAGAGATCAAATCGCCAACTTGAGTTGGATCATGGAGAAAGCAAGAGAATGCCAGAAAAACGTTTATTTCTGCTTCATTGACTACGCTAAAGCCTTTGATTGTGTGGATCACAACAAACTGTGGCAAATCCTTAAAGAGATGGGGCTACCAGACCACCTTACCTGTCTCCTGAGAAACCTGTACGAGGGTCAAGAAGGAACAGTAAGAACCAGACATGGAACAACCGATTGGTTCAAAATTGGGAAAGGAGTACGACAAGGCTGCATATTGTCGCCCTGCTTATTTAACTTATATGCAGAGTACATCATGAGAAACGCCGGGTTGGATGAATCACAGGTCGGAATTCAGATTGCCGGGAGAATTATCAACAACCTCAGATATGTAGACGATACCACCCTAATGGCAGAAAGCGAAGAGGATCTAAACAGCCTCTTGTGGAGGGTGAAAGAGGAGAGTGCAAAAGCTGGTTTGAAACTCAACATTAAAAAAACTAAGATCATGGCATCTGGCCCCATCACTTCCTGGCATATAGAAGGGGAAGAAATGGAAGCAGTGACAGATTTTACTTTCTTGGGTTCCAAGATCACCGCACACGGTGACTGTAGCCATGAAATTAAAAGACGCTTGCTCCTGGGGAGGAAAGCTATGGCAAACCTAGACAGCATAGTAAGAAGCAGAGACATCACCTTGCCGACAAAGGTCTGTCTAATCAAAGCTATGGTTTTCCCAGTAGTAACGTATGGCTGTGAGAGCTGGACTACAAGGAAGGCCGAAGAATTGATGCTTTCGAACTGTGGTGCTGGAGAAGACTCTTACGAGTCCCCTGAAGGAGGTCAAACCAGTCCATACTAAAGGAAATCAACCCTGAGTGCTCATTGGAAGGACAGATACTGAAGCTGAAGCTCAAATTTTTCGGCCACCTAATGCGAAGAGAAAAGTCACTGGAAAAGACCCAGATGCTGGGAAAGACTGAAGGCAAAAGGAGAAGGGGACGGCAGAGGATGAGATGGCTAGATAGCATCACCGATGCAATGAATATGGACTCCCGCTCACGCTCCGGGAGAGAGCACAGGACAGGAAGGCCTGGTGTGCTATGGTCCACGGGGTCACAAAGAGTCGGACACGACTGAACGACTGAACAAACAAAAACATGTCTGCCCTCACTTGCATAGCCTGAACTTTGAGCATCATCCAAAGACAATGGATGGAAGACTTCTTAGAATTTAGACAAACAGAAACCCCCTTCAGAGGTAGAATGGGGCCGTGGGGCCATGCTGCTGTCCCTATCCCTGAGTCTTCATAGTGTATGTGCTCCCAATCTCCATGTGTAAGGCATGGATATCTTCAAAGGAAAGCCTACGCAAACAAAGCTCTACATGTGTAGGCTTTCCTTTGCAGGCATTGACATCCATGAATACTATAAGAGGTGAGTGTGACCTCGAGCAGGGCCAGCAGTGCAACCCTGCAGCCTCTTGTGTGACATCTGCCCCCCTCTACGGTTTCCTTGGGGGAGACAAATTGTGCAAGTGGGGCCTCATGGAGGGCTAGGAATGTTTGAGCTATACTCTAGTTCAGGGGTAGGCAACTTGGTCCCCTCACCCTGATGTTTTGAACTACATTTCCCACAATCCCTGACCATTGGCCATGCCAGATGGGGCTGTGTCAGGAGTTGTAGTCCCCCCGAATTAAGAGTACCAGGTTGCCTATCCCTACTCCAGTCTCTCATGAAAAAAATATTTTTTGTGTTGTTATTATTTTAAAGGCTACTTACATTGCTCCAGTTCATGCACAACAATGGCAAAGTGATTGTTTTCCAGGATTTGTGAAAGTTTCCCAAGGGTGTCATCCAGGCTAATCTGTAGAGAAATGCCAACCATAAAGCATTTCAGACTGTTACTAGCTATACTCTAGCAACCAGTTCACACATTCAAAATCTCTCCACATACAAGCAGCTCTGTTGCTGCAACCATGGGAGAAGTAAGGTATGAGCTAGATGCTCCATGCCAAGGAAATGTTGTTCCAAGGTCCTCTTGCATGAGACCCTTCCACCACACACATACACCCTTGGTAGATTTCTTGGGGGAGAGCAATTGTGCAAGTCAGCCTCAGCATGGAGGGCACAGCTCATATGGAACTGTGGCAACAGAACTGCCACAAGTGAGGCAAAATCCCCCAGCAGGACAACCTAGTCTGACCTACCCAGCATATGCACACTGTACTGTATTCACTCAACTCATATACCCCAAGTGTGTATTGTAGATAAACTCACTCAACCGTGCTTGCACTCTGTATACACAGCTCTTGCATGTTCCTATGTGACATGCAGTAGTCATTCTTGTAATCAGGCATGACATGAAAGGAACCCTTTCTTCACACTGAGTGTACTTCCAGGTGAGGCTTCTGCTCATGGACAGAATTCTAGAGGATATCATCTTCCATTTGTACCTCTTCTGTCTTTTCCTACCGCTTCTTCTGTCTTTTTTCTTACCAAAGACAGTCCATTGCCAGGGGAAAGAGGGAACTGCTGCAGAATGTCTTTTGACTGGTAGCACTGGGAGTCCTCTGTCTGGAAGCTTCCAGTAGTTGTCTTCCCACTGATAAGTGCAAGGATTGTGCCCAGTATAAGCAGCACCTGACTGAGAGCATCTCTATACCAGCCTAAAATCCTGCATTCAAAATAGGGCTTTCTGCTTCCATTTTAAATGCAGGGTCATGACAGGCTCCCTTTACACACACTCCTTTCCCCCTTTATCTGAGTCTTCCATATGCTTCATTATACAGCCACTAGATGGCGCTGTGGCTGAGCTCCTCTTATTACGGGTTTTCCTCTTTACATGGAGGGAAGTCAAGTGGAACTCAAGATCTGTAATTTGATAACTCATTATCTCTGATCTTTTAAAAAACGGAATAAAGGTCATTTAGTGCGGGAGATGCCCTGGACGACATCATCTAAAGGACCCACAAACCTCCATGAGTGAGCAATCTCAATAGCAGGATAAAAGCTCCTGTGAAGAAGCCCTGAATGTAGCAAATGTTGTTTTCTGCCTTCCTTCCATCCTCTCTGACATGTGCCTCCTTCTCCATCAGCTTCTGCTCTTGTTCCTTGTATCCCCACACCCTTGTCCTTTGCATTAGGCTCAACGGAGGTACCGAATACATAGTTTGGATGCTGCTTCACAGATCTGCCAAACATTGTAAGAGGAAATACCTTTGAAAACTGCTGGTAAATGACCTTCATGACTGGGTCTGAGAACTGGGCACTTCCTGCCAGGATTGAGGAGAGGATGTTGCTGAGAGTTACCATTCCCAAGATGAGGCTTTGAGAAAACACAGGGTTTTTACAGTCAGTGCTGTAACTTAGGGTGCTTCCAGAGGAGACTTTTATTATGCCATTGCCCTGCCTCACTCACAGAATGTTATGGGGCAGGGGTGGGGTGGGGGCACAGACATCGTTATCTTCAGTTCGTAGCCTCCTGTGTTTTCCCTCCACTTCTTCTGTCTTTTCTGTTACTGAAGAAAAAGGTGCAATCCTATGCATGTTTAGACAGAAAGAAGTTCTACAACTACCAGCATGCTCCAGCCAGCATGGGTGGCTGGGGCATGCTGGAAGTTACAGGACGTTTTCCTGTCTGAACATGCATAGGACTAGCACCCTGTGAAAGAAAAGATGGAGTAACTGCACATTGTCTTCTGCTTGCCAGCACTAGGACCCCTCCCTCTGGAAGCACCATTAGAAAATGTGAGATTAACTCAGATGAATTTTAATACCCAGGAGCACATACAGAGAAGACACATGTCAGGATGATGCAGGGGGAGTGGAGAAGTTCACTTTTTGCAAAATCAGCTGCTGCTCAAGAAACAGGCAGGGTTGCCAGCTCTTAAATTAGATCACTTCATATCCCTTATAATTCAACCTGACATACATGAATTTTATCAGCAGAAGCTTTTCCTATCGCTGATGGCATTGCTGGCTGGGGATGGTGGAAGTTGTAGTCCCACACATCTGGAGGGTGCCGGTTCAGGGAAGGCTAGTATAAGAGAGCATACTCCTGCCCTTTCCTGACAACTGGTATCTAGCAGTCAAATAAGGTGAAGAAAAGTCAGCCCCATTTTGTTGCCGTATACCAGCCTTCTCCAGCCTGGTACCCTCCATTTTTGGGGGGACTGGGACTTCCACCATTCCTGACCATTGGCCATACTGTCTGGGCCTGATAGGAGTTGAAGTCCAAAACATTTGGTGGGTACCAAGTTGGGAAGTCTTGAGGATGTGAACCTTGGGGGTGCCCTTCCTCCTCTCCTTTCTTCAAGGCAATGCGCAGACAGTTTTATATCCATTCAAACATTTAAATATATAGAGTTATATCTAGGGACGTGTGAATCCACCTGGGTCCAGTCTAGGGGATGTCTGTTGCAGGGAAATCCAGCCCTCTTGGGGCTCGACGGATTTCCCTGGAGCCCCCAGCCCAACTTCCTGATTTTGTCTAAATTTTCCCCTTTAAAAATGGCAAGGTACATCAACTGTGTAAGCAATTTGCATATCTTGGGCAAATTACAGCTGTAATTAGCATATTTTATGCAAACTGTGGTCATAAAGTGCTTATGCATAACTAAGCACTTTACAGCCATGATTTGTGTAAAATATGCTAATTACAGCCATAATTTGCCCAAAATACATAACCTGCACAGGCACTGGGCCTGTGATGGACTGGATATTTCAAGTATTAATTTAAAGATCTCCCTAATTATACAAATAACAGGCTATTCCTCATTAGAACTTTAGATCATTAGGATTGTGGAATACTCTGGAAGACTACTGATTGTAAAAAAAAGAAATAAAAGCATTTGGCTAATAAGAGTGTTACCCTGATTCAGCCACAACTGGTGCCTGGTCATATCTCTTCTCACGGAGGATTTCAATTGCCTTTTGACAGTTCACGCCTGGGAGAAGAGTCAGAGGGGCTAAGAGGTTCAGCTTCTGCACTTTGATATTCCACCACCTGGCAGACAAAAAGGACAGCAGGTGTTATGAACTCCCAGTGATCAGATTCTGCTCTGTCTTTTTCAAATGTTGTTCTACACACACAAAGCAAAAGAAGATGGAGGATGGAGGGCAAACTTGTCTTTCATTTCATTTCATTTCACTTCATTTCACTTCATTTCTTACATTTCTATACCACCTAAAAGCTAAAGCTCTCTGGGTATTTTACAAAGATTTAACCCCCCAAAATACAACATAATAAAACCATTTACATACAAAAATAACAAAAATATAAAACTATTGTACACAATCAACAATAAAAATCTCAAGACCTGTTAAAATCCTTATCATATGCTGTCAAATGCCAGGGAGTGGGTCTTAACCTGGTGCCGAAAAGATGACAATGTTGGCGCCTGGTGGACATCACTGAGGACAGCATTCCATAATCTGGGGTGGGGGGGCACCACTGAGAAGGCCTTCTCCCTTATTGCCATCCTCTGAACCTCCCTCAGAGGACGAATCTTTGGCATAAAGAGTTCAGTTCGAAATGACCCAATTTGTCCTTGGTCCAGCAAGTCATTTAGGGCGGATTCCTACATTACCTTTTAAAACATGGGCCCACTTCAAGGATGTTATAGTGGGACAAAAATATTCACCAAAATCTCTCTCTTTCATCTTTATTTGCATTTAATGTGCTTCCGTCGTGCATTAAAAACATGGTTGTTCAGGCAGGCATTTGGGGTGGGTTAGGGTATTTTAGAAAATGTTTTTATTGTGAATTTTATTGTTTTAAACTGTTTTATTGTATGTTGTACATCGCCCAGAGTGGCTGGGTGACAAGCCAGATGGGCGATTAATAAATTTAATAATAAATAAATAAATAATAAATAAATCCCTTATTGTCAGTTTCTATTTCTATTTTTTTGTGCACGTTTGTGTTCCTTTTTGTCCTCTCATTTGGGCAAGACTTCCAGTTTCTGAATGAAGCCTTATTTTCTCTAATCGTTTCCTTGACACTGTTCATTAATCATGCTGGTGACTTCTTAGACTTGGTGCTACCTTTCCATACCTGCAGCATACATCCTCCTCCTCGTTTATAAACTGCCCTTCATCCACAGAATCTCATGGTGGTGTACACAACATCAAAAGCAGACAACAAATCCAATATAAAAAACATACAACACACTAAAAAGCAAATTATATTCTAATTGAGTTTTTATTTTTGTGGTTTTGAGTGATCTCCAAGCACTTTGGAGGGATTTAACCCTCTTGAGATCCCCTTTTCAAATTCCTTTTTACCAGTTCCCTCATTTTAAAGAAGCGACTCTAAGCCATACCAAGGATGATGTTCTTGAATATCTTCTTTTAGAAATCCATTCTTGACCATCCATTTGTCATTCAAAAACTTAGACCTGGAGATAACGAAAAAGGCCGAGAAGTTGTGTTAGGTTTTGCTGTTTCATCCTAGTCCACCTTGCGTTGCATTTTCTAGCCTTCAGGCCATCCACAATCTTTAACATTAATTACTGATGGAATGCATATCGCATAGCTTAAAAGGAGGAAACTGGTTGTGTCATTGTTTACTAAGAGGCTGGCAGTAAAGCTGAAAAGAAAGATGTAAAAAGCAAAAGTGTGCCTGCTTATTATGTTGCATTGGTTAGGATGGTAGGCAGCCAGAAAGAAAGACATGCTCAAAGGCACAATCCTGGTATAATCAGAGGCATATTCCTATAGATTTGAATGAATCTGGATTGTACCTGAATTGGCAACAGCAGAAATGAAAAAGCTATAGATGGCTTTTGTGTGTGATTAAATTAAACGATCAAATGAAAAAGAAACGTGGGGTAACATCTAGCATCAGGCAAATAATTTTCTCTTCTTTGGGGCCTTTGAACATCATCTTAATACATTTATCATTTAAATACTGAAATTATTAACACTGTGGTCTCTGCTTTTATGGCAGTTGGGATGTATTGGGATGTATAAGTTAATTAGCTCTCTGTAGTCGGGCTACTTGCTGTATTCTGGTTTTGGGAACAGTGGAAAGCCAAAGAGTTCCCTGCTTCTCTGTAGGAAAAATGGGAATAGAAGGCACAAGAATGGAGGAAGGCCAACAGCAAAAGAGGCCTCATTAAAATTTGGGTAGACTGCAAATGCATGCAAGACCAGAAAGAGTAGCCATAGGGAAGCACGCCTGATCCTGGCAAGGCAAAAGAAAAGGGGCTGGAATAAGGAGAGCCATGCTGCAAATCCTTTTTCTTACATTGCTTCTCCCATTCTCTATGTTCAATGTGGCAATGAAACATAAATAAAAGATTTGATTTAGTGAACCACATTTGAAAGTGTGTTCATGCAGTCAGGGCCAGAAATATTGGAACAAGGATAACTGTTTTGGCAGTTGGCCTCTGTACACCACCACACTGAAGTTGAAAGGAAACACACGCAGATGGGAGCGAAGTCAGGACTTTCAGATGTAATTCAAGGGGTTTGACAAAAGTGGGGCACTAACCATTCAGGAAGGACAGCCAGTGGCATACACACACACACATCGTTGGTGGCTCATAAGTAATGGAACAAACCAACATCATTTCAAACCTAAAAAAAAAGGTAAAGGTGTCCCCAACCAGTCGTGTCCGACTCTAGGGTGCGGTGCTCATCCCCGTTTCTAAGCCGAAGAGCCAGCGCTGTCCGAAGACACTTCCGTGGTCATGTGGCCGGCATGACTGAACACCGAGGTGCACGGAATGCTGTTACCTTTCCCGCCGAAGCGGTACCTATTTATCTACTTGCAATTTCTTGCTTTCGAACTGCTAGGTTGGCAGAAGCTGGGACTGAAGACGGGAGCTCACTCCATCACGCAGCACTCGGGTCTCGAACCGCTGACCTGCCGACCTTCCAGTCTGCAGTACAGCATCTTAACCACTAAGCCACCGTGGCCCCCACTTCAAACTTAAGGGTCGCCTTTAATACCTGGATGAAAATCCTTTGCAGTCAATGACTGCCTGTAGTCTGGAACCCATGGACATGACCACATGCTGAGTTTCCTCCCTCAAGATGCTTTGCCAGGCCTTTACTGCAGCTGCCTTCAGCTGCTGCTTGTTTGTGGGTCTTTCTGCCTTCACTCTTGTCTTCAGTAAGTGAAAAGCATGCTCTACTGGGTTGAGATCAGGTGACTGACTTGGCCATTGAAGAACATCCCACTTCTTTGCCTTCAGAAACTCTTGGGTAGCTTTTGCTGTATGTTTTGGGTCATTATCTATCTGCAATATGAAGTGGCATCCTATTGGTGTGGCAGCATTCGGCTGAATCTGAGCAGAAAGTATAGCCCTATACACTTCGGAATTCGTCCTGCTGCTTTGATCAGCAGTCAGGTCATCAATAAACACCAGTGACCCGGTTCCATTGGCAGCCATACATGCCCATGCCATAACACTGCCTCCACCATGTTTGACAGATGATGTGGTATGCTTTGGATCATGAGCTTTTCCTCTCCTTCTCCATACTTTTCTCTTCCCATCTTTCTGGTACAAGTTAATCTTGGTTTCATCAGTCCAAAGAATCTTATTCCAGAACTGGGTAGGCTTTTTTAGGTGTTTGCTGGCAAAGGCTAATCTGGCTTGTCTGTTCTTGAGTGTTACTACTGGTTTGCACCTTGTTGTGAAGCCTCTGTATTTACATTCATAAAGCTGTCTCTTGACTGTAGATGTTGACAATGACATGCCTACCTCCTCAAGAGCATTCTTGACCTGGCCAGATGTTGTGAAAGGGTTCCTCTTCACCATGAGCAGAATTCTGCGGTCATCCACTTTAGTTGTCTTCTGTGGTCTTCCAGGCCTTTTGCTGTTGCTGAGCTTGCCAGTTAATTCCTTCTTTTTCAGGATGTTCCAAACTGTTGTGTTGGCCACTCCCAATGTTTTTGCTATCTCTCTGATGGGTTTATTTTGTTTCCTCAGCCTAATGATGGCCTCCTTCACTCGCATGGACACCTCTTTGGACCTCATGTTGGGGGTTCCAGTGAACAGCTCAGAACCACCTCCAGGCCTTTTATCTGCTTGATTGGTCATGGGGTAGCCAGGAAACAGGCCACACCTGGCCATGCAGCTGCTTGTCAGCCACTCGTTCCATTACTTATGAGCCACCAACGATGGGGGGGTGTATGCCACTGGCTGTCCTTCCTGAATGGTTAGTGCCCCACTTTTGTCAAGCCCCTTGAATTACAGCTGAAAGTCCTGACTTCGCTCCCATCTGGGTGTGTTTCCTTTCAACTTCAGTGTGGTGGTGTACAGAGGCCAACTGCCAAAACAGTTATCCTTGTTCCAATATTTCTGGCCCTGACTGTATACGAAGCCATGATGTTTAGGAAGGTAATGATTTTGGGTACACTTCTTGAGATGCTTGGGGCAGTGGGGGTGGGGGAAGATAATTTGCTGAAGGTGGATGCTAAGCCTGTTCTGAAATGTACTCTCCTTTAGGGCACAGTCCTGTCCATGTTTACCCATATTTTTCAGGTGATGTACACCGAGGCTAAGAGCTAAGCAATTCACTCAAGATCAGCCATGGCAGACATTTTTTTTTAACTTTGCATTTGCTATGGTTAAAACTATTGGGAGTTAGAAACCCTTGGGAATGTAGTGCAATCACCCAAAGATCTACGAACTACCTTCTGCTAGTCCATTTTCTAGAACACCTTGGCCTCAGTGTCTTTTTGTAAACATCTACTAAAATCAGCAACAGTTCATATGAAACACCAAGATAGGGCTGGCCCTACCATTGGGCAAAGTGAGGCAACTGCCTCAGGTGGCAGATGCTGGGTGAGGCAGTGGCAGGAGCCCTCCCCTGTTCCCCCAGAATCTTCTGAGCAAGCTTGCCCTATACTCTCTAAGCTAGCCTCTTGTCATCAGTGTGGTGGAGGGTGCTATCTTGTGGCTTGTGTTGAAGTAAATTCAGCTGTCAGTCTGCTTGGATCCTGTAAGTGGATTGGCTGAGTGGGTGGGTGGGAAGCTGGCTTGTCCTTCGCCTCAGTCAGAAAAATGTCTGGAGCTACTGTTGCCCCAAGACTCTGAGGGCTATAAAACATTTACAACACTTTCAGTGGAAGCTGGTGGCTCCGATGTCAGTGGGGTGATAAATCTGCTCCAGGTTTCAGTCAGAACAAGTTAGAACTCTGAAGGAGGTATCCAAGGTGCTTTGCAGTCCAACATCTGCTTCACCCCTTGGATAGTTCCTTTAGTGTTCTGACTGGTTCTGACTGAAACCCAGAGCAAATTCACCACCCCACTGACATCGGAACCACCGGCCTCCACTGAACACTTTCCATTTGATAATTTTACCATAAAAGATGTACTCTTTCTTCAGTATCTAACTGTAACTACTTTTCCTCTGGATTACTTCTACAGAATTACAAGTGTATGATATTAATGAAATTAGACCCTCATAAAACTCACTCACGGGAAGGGTGGAGTACCAGTGAGTTTCCTGCTTCTCTACAGACAATCCTTAAGATAATCTCCCTACAGTTCTTAATATGTTGTGAGAGCAACAGCTCAAGTTCTTCAGCCAACACAGATGCTCCCTTTCACGCACAGTTGAATGTTTTCAACTGACGGGCATCCATAGATGAAAAGCCAAAATAAAAGAAGGCACTCTCTTACATGTAGTTCCTCACAGAGTCGGGTAAGAGGACAACACAGCGTTGACCCTCTTTGAGCTGCTTGGCAGCTTTCACAGCCACAGCCATTGCGCTGCCCGCACTGCCTCCTGCCACGTAAAGAAGAGAGCAGACACGTTACTCGACATGCCACAAAACAAGGACCTAGAAAGTAAGCATAGAATGCTGGACAGAGATATGGGCAGAGGAACTCGGTCATGGTGAACTAGGGTCTTGCGTAGACATCGCTTCGATGCTCTTGCTAATGCTCTAATATAGCAAAGGTATTTCCATTGAAGCCATGGGACCTCTTAGAGCCAAACTGGATGTAACAGCAGCAGGGTCATCTCCTTAAATATGGCCCTACCCATTGAACAAGTGAAGGCTCAGCTTAAGTGAAGGCTCAGCTTAAGAGCAAAAGGGGAGTGTGAAGAGATGGTGCTGAATCCTCCGCCGTCCCCCACCAAAAAACCCCTGAGCTTCATATGTGGTTTTGTATGGCTGTGGACAGATCTTTACCATTCCATCTAGTTTGGCCCTTATTGAGCCTCTTAGAAGCCAATGTAAATGTTGACAGAGCCATTACATTTTTTTTATATATATATAAAGAATCCCTGGAATGAACAAGGGCATTTTCTATTGTGGCATGATATTCCTGCACTGACAGTGAGGATCCAGTCATGGAAATTTGCAGGATTATGCTAGTCCGGAGTCCTCCTCGTGAACATACATTGTGGATGAGCAGAGAATGCAAGTAGTTCAGCTTGAAGACCCTGGTGCCATGGCCTATGGGATTCAGATATGCATTGGAACTGGTCTATCTCTAATGCAGTGGTTCTGAAACTCCCTACACACACACACACACACACACACACACACACACACCACTTGAAAATTGTTGGGGGGCCTAGGCAGCAGACACACACACACACATGTTGAAGCACCTGCATAACTCATATGAAACCTTTGCAAGCATGGGGAAGCACCTTATTTCCCCCCGCAATCGCATCTAATGTGTTCATTGCTATTCTGAGTACAGCATAGAATGCAGTTGCACAAGATCCACAGCTCTCTTTTTAATGGTACATGTGACATCTCTACTTCCAAGTGACACAAGACTTCCCCTACACGATGCAAAGGTCACCAATGGTCACACTTGTATGGGTTTCAGATGAGTGACGTGTGTGCTTAACTTCTGACCTTGTGTCACAGGCACCATCAAATAGAGACCTGTGGATCTTGTACAACCACATTCCATGCTGTACTTAGAATAGCAATGGACATGTTAGATGGGTAAGATGATTCCCCATGTTGAGGTCTGAGTGCTTGGAAAATGTATCCTGCACCATAGAAGCATTCCTTTGAGGAAAGACTCCTGGATTTCATATAGCAAATACATCAGGCAGAATCTTATCCTGCCAGCAGGCTGCACTGCTGGCACAATGGGGAGTTAGCAGTTCTTAATGCAAGGTCAACGCAGCTCACAGAAAGGAACTCTGCTGGCCTGTTCTGATCCAGAAATGAGTGTTTCTGCCAGTTTCCAGAGTTACTTTAGGAAGCGCTAACTCCTTGTTGTGCTAGCGGTGGATCCTGTCGGTGCAATGGAATGAGTGGGAGTGCAGCAATGGTACTGCATAATGCCCGTGATTAACAACTGTATATTTATTGCATGAAAAGAGAGATTGTGTGGTTACGTCAGACCAGGAATTGTTTTCTTGGTTTAGCTTTATGCTCAGGATCTACGCCCCGTTCTCCCAGAAGATGCTCTCTCATTTGAAAAGGGTATGTTAAAAATGAACAAGTGTTTGCTGATCAGCATAATAGTCTTCAGCAAAGCTTACCACAAAGCAAGCCTTCCTCTCTAATCAGTCTACGGGCCATAAGAAAGGAGTCTGCGTCATTGCTCTTGCACCACTGATCTACCACCTAAAAAGGAAACAAAAGATGAAGCTCAGGGTTTCAGGCAGAGCTGGCCCAAGACATGTTGCTGCCTGAGGCAAGGACAAGATGCCCTTTCCATTCCACGTACAGGAGCCAGCTGGACTGGCAGCTGAATCTTACTTCAACCCTGGTGACAGGACAGCATCCTCCACCACACTTGACAGCAGCAGGATAGTTTAGGGTGTGTAGGACAGGCTGTGGGGCACTCACAGTTGTTTTTCAACAGAGGAGAATGGCCAGATGGCTCAGGAAGAATGGTCAGGGATGCTGCCCCCTACCATCACTACCTGAGGCGGTTGCTTCACTCTACCTAATGGTAGCACCGGCCCCGATTTCTGGGGTTTTCAGGTCTGGTACCTCTAGTACATGTGGGGCTGGAGACAGATGATAAATGCTTCAGATAGTTGAAGGCAGTTTCAAAGAAGATCACTTAAAAAAAGAACTAATTTAGTGTGCAATCCTATGCACGTTTAGACAGAAAAAAGTCCTACAACTCCAAGCATGGCCCAGCCAGCATTTTTTCTGCCTAATCATGCATAAGATTGCACCTTTAATAATTTTGCTTTTATTTGTTTTTAACTCATTGTTGATAACCATCTTGAGGTTTTTAAAGGACAGGCAGGATATAAACATTTTAAATAAAATAATCCAACCAGTAAAACTCTCAAAATAGGTTGTTGGTTTTTTGTTTTTTTTGTTTTTTTTTCAGATGTGTGCGTTGTTTCAAAACCTGCAAAACCCTTCTCATCACAGGGGACAAAAGAAATGTATGTATAATGATGGGAGGTGATGCAAACCTGTCAAGGGCTCCTTGGAGGCCTCTCTCAGTCTTATCCAGTAGCCAAGTCCAGACACAGACAAAGGGATTCCTTTCAAAGCTTTATTCTTCTTTTACAACTTAACAACTATACTGTTTGCAACTAGATCTGAGCAGCACAGCACCTATGCCCTAAGTTGGAACAGTTGGTCCCCGTTTGAAAGGGAATTACTGGCAGACCCCTGAACTTAAGGACTAGGGAGAGTCCCTCCCCGTTTCCCTTGGATCCCCTGGGCGCAGCCGTTGTTTGCGCGCCAGCCGGGCACTACGCCTCCTTTCCGCACCCTCCATCCGGCGCTGCTCTCTGCATCGGCGTCGCGGGTCCACCAAGTCTGCTATCCGCGCTCTGTTACTCCCAGGACTGCTATCTAAGCTAGGAATGTTGGTGGGAGGAATCTCCGTCAGCTGTTGGCCCTGGGAAAGAGGAGCGCGCTCCTCTCCCAGGAGCGACTGCTCTTCCTCAGAGTCAGAACTACTCTGGGATTCTATGGGCTCAGTGTCCACCCTGACAAAACCCACCCCCATCTGGGTTGTCCTGGCACCCACCCTGTCCCTGGTCCCCGGACCACACTCGAGCCCCTCCTGTGCTCGGTGGGCAGCCCACACTCATTGAGCTCCATGGTCACCATTTTATAGAAAATAAAACGGCAATCACAAAAATGCACATGTTTGTGTATGTGCATATTTATGTATGCGTGAAATTGCACATTATGTGCATGCAAAAATATGTGCATTAGCAAAAATGCGCATTTTCATGCATATGCAAAAATGCATATTTTTGTGAGCACCATGTTTTGTTTTTTTTAAATGGCAACTGCGGAGTTTGAGGAGGCTGCCCAGGTGACTGAGGGCCGCTCACCAAGTGCAGGCAGGGGGTGAGCGGAGGCAGGGGCTTGGCGAGCGGGGCTCGGGGATGCAGGCAGGGGGGCTCCGCCACATTCGCCGACGGAATCAGGCACCCACACCATCCTTACTCCCACACCACTTTCAGCAAGTCTGCAATCCTATGCACACATGTATGGGGGTAAGTCATAAGAACATAAGAGTAGCCATGCTAGATCAGACCAAACAAGACATGAGTGCAATAGCACCTTCCTGTTCATGTTCCCCAGCGACTGGTATACAGAGGCATACTGTCTCTGGAAGTCCCATTGACATCAGTGAGATTTACTTCCAAGTAAACATGGAAAGGATTGGGCTGTTAAAAAACTATTGTCTGTCTCCAGTCACAGAGTCTGGTTGCAGAAGTGATAACAGGCTGCTGCTTTGATCAACATCAGGCTGTTTTTCTTGAAATTTTGCTATAAAAAGCCATTCTTAAATGAGATGCTATATAGTTGACTCTGAGTCTCTCCTCTGATTAGGACTGTGAACTCCACTAGTTGAAAACACATATATAGAATTATGGTCTTGTGCTACCATTTGTTGTTGTTGTTCAGTCGTTCAGTCGTGTCCGACTCTTCGTGACCCCATGGACCATAGCACACCAGGCCTTCCTGTCCTCTGCTCTCTCCCGGAGTGTGCTCAAGTTCATTGCATCAAATATTCATTGCATCGGTGATGCTATCTAGCCATCTCATACTCTGCCGTCCCCTTCTCCTTTGGCCTTCGGTCTTTCCCAGCATCAGGGTCTTTTCCAGTGACTTTTCTCTTCGCATTAGGTGGCCAAAATATTTGAGCTTCAGCTTCAGTATCTGTCCTTCCAATGAGCAGTCAGGGTTGATTTCCTTTAGGATTGACTCATTTGACTTCCTTGCAGTCCAGGGAACTCGTAAAAGTCTTCTCCAGCACCACAGTTCGAAAGCATCGATTCTTCGGCGCTCAGCCTTCCTTATAGTCCAGCTCTCACAGCCATACGTTACTACTGGGAAAACCATAGCTTTGATTATGCGGACCTTTGTCGGCAAGGTGATGTCTCTACTTCTTACTACGCAGTCTAGGTTTGCCATAGCTTTCCTCCCAAGGAGCAAGCGTCTTTTAATTTCATGGCTACAGTCACCGTCTGCAGTGATCTTGGAGCCCAAGAAAATAAAATCTGTTACTGCTTCCATTTCTTCCCCTTCCATATTTCAGGAAGTGATGGGGCCAGTCGCCATGATCTTCGTTTTTTTAATGTTGAGTTTCAAACCAGCTTTTGCGCTCTCCATTTTCACCCTCAACAAGAGGCTCTTTAGATCTTCTTCACTTTCTGCCATTAGGGTGGTATCGTCTGCGTATCTGAGGTTGTTGATAATTCTCCCCACAATCTGAATTCCGACCTGTGATTCATCCAACCTGGCGTTTCTCATGATGTACTCTGCATATAAGTTAAATAAGCAGGGTGACAATATGCAGCCTTGTCGTACTCCTTTCCCAATTTTGAACCAATCGGTTGTTCCATGTCCGGTTCTTACTGTTGCTTCTTGGCCCTCGTACAGGTTTCTCAGGAGACAGGTAAGGTGGTCTGGCGCTCCCATCTCTTTACGAATTTGCCAGAGTTTATTGTGATCCACACAATCAAAGGCTTTAGAAGCAGAATGAAGCAGAAATAGATGTTTTTCTGGAATTCTCTTGCTTTCTCCATGCTCCAGCGAATGTTGGTGATTTGATCTCTAGTTCCTCTGCCTCTTCGAAACCCAGCTTGTACTTCCAGTAGTTCTCGGTTCACATACTGCTGAAGCCTAGCTTGTAGGATTTTGAGCATAATCTTGCTGGCATGTGAAATGAGCGCAATTGTACGGTAGTTTGAACACTCTTTGGCATTGCCCTTCTTTGGAATTGGAATGTAAACTGACCTTTTCCAGTCTTGTGGCCACTGTTGAGTGTTCCAAATTTGTTGGCATATTGAGTGCAGCACTTTAACAGCATCAGCTTTTAGGATTTTAAATAACTCAGCTGGAATACTGTCATCTCCGCTAGCTTTGTTGTTACTAATGCTTCCTAAGGCCCACTTGACTTCACTCTCGAGGATGTCCGGCTCAAGTTCAGTGACCGCACTCTCATGGCTATCAGGGACATTCAGATCTTTCCTGTATAGTTCTTCTGTGTATTCTTTCCACCTCTTCTTAATCTCATCTGCTTCTGTTAGGTCCCTGCTTTCTTTGTCCTTTATCATGCCCGTCTTTGCACAAAACATTCCCTTGAGATCTCCGATTTTCTTGGAGAGATCTCTAGTCTTTCCCATTCGGTTGTTTTCCTCGATTTCTTTGCATTGTTCATTTAAGAAGGCCTTCTTGTCTCTCCTTGCTATTCTCTGGAACTCTGCATTCAGTTGGATAGATCTTCCCCTTTCTCCCTTGCTTTTTACTTCCCTTCTTTCCTCAGCTACTTGTAAAGAGTCATCAGACAGCCACTTTGCTTTCTTGCATTTCTTTTTCTTTGGGATGAATTTAGTTGCTGCCTCCTGAACAATGTTACGGACCTCCGTCCATAGTTCCTCAGGCACTCTGTCTATCAGGTCTAATCCCTGAAATCTATTCCTCACCTCCACTGTATATTCATAAGGGATATGATTTAGGTCATACCTGAATGGTTTAGTGGTTTTCCCTACTTTCTTCAATTTAAGCTGAAATTTTGCAATAAGAAGCTCACGATCTGAGCCACAGTCAGCTCCAGGTCTTGTTTTTACTGACTGTATAGAGCTTCTGCATCTTTGGCTGCAAAGGACATAATCAATCTGATTTCGATATTAACCATCTGGTGATGTCCATGTGTAGAGTCGCCTCTTGTGCTGTTAGAAAAGAGTGTTTTCTATGATCAGCATGTTCTCTTGGCAGAACTCTATTAGCCTTTGTCCTGCTTCATTTTGTACACCAAGGCCATGCTTGCCTGTTATCCCGGTGATTTCTGGACTTCCTACTTTAGCATTCCAATCCCCTATGATGAAAAGGACATCTTTTTGGGGGGTTAGTTCTAGAAGGTGTTGTAGGTCTTCATAGAACCGATCAACCTCAGCTTCTTTGGCATCAGTGGTTGGGGCATAGACTTGAATTACGGTGATGGTGAATGGTTTGCCTTGGATTCGTACTGAGATCATTCTATCATTTTTGAGATTGTATCCCAGTACTGCTTTTCCCACCCTTTTGTTGACTATGAGTGCTACTCCATTTCTTCTAAGGGATTCTTGCCCACAGTAGTAGATATAATGGTCACCTGAATTAAATTCGTCCATGCTTGTCCATTTTAGTTCGCTGATTCCCAAGATGTCGATGTTCAGTCTTGCCATCTCATGTTTGACCACCTCCAGCTTACCTTGATTCATTGATCTTACGTTCCAGGTTCCTAAACAATATTGTTCTTTACAGCATCGGATTTTCTTTTCACCACCAGACACATCCACAGCTGAGTGTCCTTTCGGGTTTGGCCCAGCCGCTTCACTCTTTCTGGCGCTACTTGGAAATTCCCTCTGCTCTTCCCCAGTAGTATATTGGACACCTTCCGACCTGAGGGGCTCATCTTCCGGCGTCATCTCTTTTAGCCTTGTGATACGTTCCATGGGGTTTTCTTGACAAGAATACTGGAGTGGGTTGCCATTTCCTTCTCCAGTGGACCACATTTTGTCAGAACTCTCCGCCATGACCTGTCCGTCTTGGGTGGCCCTGCACGGCATAGCTTCTAGCTTATGGTTTACATTTGCTAGATGATAATGCATACTAAGAATCAACCAATCTCAGCAATTTTAACTGAGTCCCATGTGGATCCTGAGGTTATTGTTCCCAAATTCAAATAAAATAATCCTGAAATTTTGCATTTAGATTCACATTTCCATCCTGTGCCTCCTGGTGATTTATTTGTCATATCACCACTTACAGATCTGTCAAGGACAGTTGGGATAAAGTCATGTCCAATCCCTTCCACCTCCATTGTTGTTTCCTCTGCTGACACTGTGTTCAGGGAACTGGGTAGCGCAACAATGGAGCCATCGGGATCTGCTCCAACAATCTGTAAAGGAAAATGAACTAATCAGTCAAATTTAAAGGAGGAGGAGGAGGAGGAAATTGAAGAGGTATTATGGGGACACAGAAATACACACACACACACACACACGTAGGAAGTGCCAGTGCCAAAGTAACATCAACATCCTGGAGGAAAACAGCCACCACCACCTTGCTTTTCCGCAGAAAATTCTTAGGAGCTCTGCCAAATGGTGCAAAACTGCCTTTAGTCCCCCTCCTCTGGTAGATGGGTATAATTGACTAAAGCTACACTCCCATGATTGAAACCAAGGGTGCTTCCAGACTAGATGTTCTCCAGGTCCCTTCCAACTTTATGATTCTAAGGCTTTCACTTACTTTGCATTCAGGGCATTTCTCCTTCATCTTTCTGGCAATACCAGTGATGGTACCTCCTGTGCCTGCTCCAGCCACAAACATATCGACTTTGCCTACAGTTAAGAAAAGGGGGGGGGGATCAGACCTGCTCTAAAGCTCCAAAAGACAAAGCTTATACCTACTCCTATGAAACAATAATTACGGTCTATTGACCATAAGAACAGTATCCATGGTGATGCATGAGCACAAGTATTTGGGATGCTGGTGCTTTAATCAACATCAGCTGTACGTCATTGACTGCAGCTTCCCAGTTTGTGCCCATTCATGGTTAAGGACAAGCAGCTGCTCCTCACGCTGTACATGTTTGCTGTGGGATGCAGTAGAAGTGTAAAGTGGCCCTTAGGCCCAAAGTAAATGTTCTTCTAATCACGCATCTTGGAGCGATGCCTGGTAGATTTCTTTACTACAGTGTAAGTGTCCATTGACACGACTCGGATTAGGACCATGACGTGCTGGGAGTGGGAGGTTAAACTTTCTGCCCCATTTTCATCCCAAAATGTCACACACACCCATGGGGAGAGTGGGGTTGGAAAAAAGCCACCGTGACTCCAATGGAGATATTTTGTTTTTGTAAACTCCCCCATGGGTGTGCGTGTGGAATTTCAGGACAAAAATGGGTGAAGCACCACGGTCCCAATCTAAACTGGGGCTGTGCATGCTTACACTGGAATAAAGAAAGCTATCATGCATAATTAGCTCCACGATACAAGATTAGAAGAATGTTTAGTTTGGCCCTCAGACTGTGAGTCTTTGGGTGCTGTTTCTTTTTATGTTTGCGTTATTGTTACCTAGCACAAGGGAGTAGGGAGGGATACAATTGCCCTATTTAATTTGTAGCTCTCCCTGTTCCCAATAATAATTACCCAGTTACTACTTGGAATGGGTGGGCTACACATAAATAAACAAACCATGAGGGCCAGGTACTTATAGTCTAGGAGTGGGCAACCTCTTTCAACCCAAGGGCTGAACTCAATTTCAGAGAAGCCTTGGGGGCCACATTCCAGTGGTGGGGGAGGCCGAAGGCAAAGGTGATGGGGCCATAGGCAAAAGAGGTGAGCCGAAAAATGCAAAATATATATTTTAGCTTAGCATTCTTCCTGCCAGTGACTAAGTCTCAGGGGAGGCTTTTCAGCCTTTCAGAACGGGGGAAAACTGCACAAAAGCCAGGAAACCACCAGATGATCAATGGCTGGGAGAAAGGGGCAAGGATAAAATGTACTGGTAGGCAAATCCATTCATTTTAAGCCTGTATGGGACTGCAGCAGCCCTAAGGTATTTCAGTGTAGAAGGTAACAACCACAAGACTGCAGCTTGCCCCTCATGGTTTTCATGTTTCTGCAACTAAAATCAGGAGGCGTACAATTCCGTTGTGAGAACTGGCCTCAGGGGTCCTGCCAATCACAGTTTCTAAAGGCATTCTTGTAAACTAGGTACACTGCATAGCACAGTTATCTCTAAAAAGCATGTGCAATAATAACAGAAAGTGTGCTGAAAAAATAATTAATAATTATACCATCACATTGTTCCAGAATCTCTTCCGCTGTGGTGTCATAGTGCGCCAATGGGTTGCCTGCGTTTCGGTACTAAAGGAAGAGAGACAAGGGTATGTTTCAAGTGGGTGGGGTCAAATGCAAATCTATAGAGCTGGTTGGGGAATGCTGGGAGTTGTAGTCCAACCCATCAGGAGGGCACCAGATGTAGGCGACTATAGGGAGCAGACAGATGAATAAGAGGATTTAACCCATCTCTCAAAAAGGTGGTAAGAATGGTCTTGCTAGATGAACAAAGGTTCTGGTCCAAACCCCCTGTCTCACAGCAGCACCTACCAGATGGGTCTAAAAAGCTCACAAGCAAAGATAATAGGGACAGCATTGTCCCTAGAGATTCAGGTGGCTCAAAGTGCCTTACATTAGTTTTGGCTGCTATGCCAGCTGCAACTATACCTAACCTGGATGGAGATAACTTGGCCACAGAGCTTTTCTACATGAGGCTGTTAATCGCTCTGAGCTCTACACAAAGAGCTTCTCCTTTCCTGCTTTCCTGCTGCATAACCTCTAGGTGGAGCTGTGCTACAGTGGAATAGCACGAATACACAAGCGGAACCAGTGGTTTCAGAAATTAATACCCCATTTTCCCCATTCTAAAAAACCCCAGGAAAGCATTTTGAAAAAACAGAAGGGAAACTGGAGGATCACAACGTCATCTAAAGAACCCGTAAACAAGCGTGAAGAAACCACGAGCGCACAGTAAATGCCTCGGGTAGTAAAGTTCACAGTTGCCCTTGCTTTGGTGACCCCCATTTCAGTCATTGCAATGAGTGGTAGGTTGGGCTGTGTTTGAAAGTGGTCAGGAAACTTCAGTTTGGTCCAAACTTGAGCTGCAAGATGATGGGTATTTCAGATTGAAACTGGGTATTTCAATCATATGATGCCAAATGCTCCCAGGTTCATTTGCAGACCCAATTCAAAAGGCTGCTCTTAACCTTTAAAGTGATAAGTGCAATCCTATACATGTCTACTCAGAAGTAAGCCCCATAGAGTTCAATGGGGCTTCCAGGTAAGTGCATATAGGATTGTAGCCTAAATGGCTCATGGCCAGGTTACCTAAAGGATTGCCTTGTCCTGCATAAGCCTACCCACTTTTTAAGATCCCCTTCAGAGGGCTTGTCTGAGGGCCCCAGCAAGTGAAGGGAGGCAGGTGACTTGCAGGGAGTGGACATTTTCGGTAGTGGCCCCTGGCTGTGGAATAGATTCCCCAAAGAGCTTTACCTTGCACCCTTTTATAGTCTTTTCAGCGCCAGGGAAGTGAAGGAACTTTTGATCTGAGGCAGTCCTCACCCTGCCTGCTGCAGCCCCAATTTAGCCCCTATGGTCTTACACCTGTGGGGCTTTCTTTGGACGTACTGGGAGTGTCTGAGGTGGACAAGCTGCCCCACCACTGGAGTTCCTCTCCACTGGCAGAACAGCTCTTCCACACCATCCACTTTCAGTGGATTTCAACAGGGGTTAGGAATAAGTTTTTTTTTGCCCAACATCACGCATTTTTGAATCTCAGTATAAACAAACTGGATGGCTAAAAGTAAAAAAAAAAAAAAAAAGTCAACTACAATCTAAACACTAAAATAAAAAATCTATACAAGAAATCAGCTTACCTGATCCAAAATATGTGAGTTTGGGATTTCATTTTTCAGTTTCCAAGCAACACGGACATTTGATTCTGGGGCATCGTAGCTTGTGCATGGAGTTCTTACGATTTCAGCCCCAAGTGCTCTCAAGATATCCACCTGGACAAAGAAAGGCAGATTCCAAATTAGCTTTATCCATTGCAGTATTTCCAGCCTCCAGGTCCTTTTAAATCAAGGTAAATGTATAACATATACATGATAAACTTCATGATTTTTAATTTACATTTCTACTCCATCTCAAAAGCTGGACAAACAAATTCTAAGTATTAAAAGTAAATACAACAAATGATATCACCCCACACCTGTACTGGCCCAAGTGTGGCCATTATAAGACAGATTGATGTTGGATTGATGCTGGTTTACAGTGCAATCCTATGGATAATTACTCAGAAGTAAATCCCACTAGGTTCAGTGGGGCTGATTCCCAGGGAAAGGTGGATAGGATTGCAGACTTAGTCTCAATGAAGATAACTGCTTGGATCCAGAGTCCCAAATACATTTCCATGTGCCTGTGTGTGTGTGCACACTGCCCCATTTATTTCAACCACAGGGCCAGAAATGCACACACAAAGGAATGGGTATGGCCACACACAGTTTTGTTTCCAGTACTGAAATACATGGAGAAACTCAGTGTGTATATTACTGTAGTTCCCTGGATCATAAGAAATCCCTGGATCTGATTCAATGAGGGCCCTACTTGCTTTCCTACACATTCAGTGTTGGGGGCAGTTCTGTCTGTACTAGGATGTGCTGCTAGGGTGGCAATAGGGATATACAGATTTTGTTAAGGGAGCAATCCTGTCGGCATCAATGGTCGCCTCCAACCCCTGGGGCAACCACCTATCCTGAGCAGGGTGGGAGGAGTGGTGAGGAGCAGATCTCCTCCTTGCTCGCGCCGCCCTGCTTTCACGGCTAGACAGCCGATTTCAGCCATCTAGCCGTGGGACCTTGGGGTGTGGGAAGCAGTGGCCACACAACACATAGAATGTGTCGTACTGGCATTTCCAACCTCCCCACCCCAGGAACGCCCTGTTTTTGCCTCTCCGCACTGCTCTTACAAGCATGGAGTGTGGGGCTGATCCACGCTGCCAACGAGGTGGTGCGGAAGGGGGTGGGGGTCGGTTCTCCAGGAACCGACCTCGGAGCACGGGCTCCAGGAACCGACATATCCTATGGCTGTCTAGCTGCTGACTAGCAGCCATAGGATTGTGCCCTAAATCTGTTCCATCTGTGTTTCATGGATTGTCAGGCATCTTTTGTTCCATCGTCTGCTCACTGATGGAACTGGAGTTTTTTTACCAGAATGTCATTCTACTTGCACAACTTTGCATTAGCTCTAATACACATAAGCATAAGTGCACATTAGCACTAATGTGTACTTGCGCTAATATGCATTAATGTGAATTATTGCTAATTAGTGCAAATCCTCTCCAAGAGTGAAAAACCAGTCCACAAGTCCTCAGAATATGTGTGACTCAGAAAAAGCCAGTCTGCTGTGGAATCTGCAGGTTGGATTAATAGAAAACCGAACTGATTTGAATCCATTGCACGTTTCTCCAACATCTGTAGGTGGCGAGATATTCTACTTTATAGAGGACAGTCCTCTATCTGAAGACATCCTCTACTTGAAGGGCTGTCCAGTGTAGGTATAGATTAAAGAACCATTAGCAGGGAGGGAGAGTTGGTGCCTTGAAATTGCTCATCAATAGTTTGCACCTGGACAGCAGACTGAGCAAGTGCACAGGTCATCTGGTCACAGTCTTCCCCACTAATGTGAGATGCATTCCATTTCTGTTTAAATTGTGGTAATTATTTCTAAATGTATATATGCAGATATTTTGACCCCAAAACAACCTATAGAGGAGTATTTAACAGATGGATTAACAGGGGATTAACAAACGGACAAGAAAAGTGGATACTGAGAGCCCTTACAGTTGCAAAACATCCACCACCTATCACTCAATGGACTGAAGAGCCACCTTATGTTGAACCAGTCAGGGCTCTCACCTTCTCCATGCTCATTTTCTCTGGCATGACAATGATGCAGCGATAGCCCTTTACAGCAGCTACCAGGGCCAGCCCGATCCCTGGAGAGTAAGAGAGAAGGAAGCAAGTCAAATAGGGAGTAGCAAGATAAGGAGATGTCCACATGGTCTCTGTCTTCCATTTCTTAATAGAGCAGCTTTCAAATCTTTATTTCAAAAGAGAAAAGAAATCAGTGGACAACCGGTTTTCCGTCTTGGATATTTATGGCCAGAACGCCCAGGTTAGACTTCAGAATGAAGCATACTGGCTTCTGGAACAGGATAGCATTCAGATAGCAACACATAATCCTAGATTGGTACAATTGCATAAGTAAGCCTAATCATTTAGGACTGTCCATGAGGATGCTATAATGCAGAGCTTGATATCTTGCTCAGTGTAGTAAATTCTGAAGCAAATTAGGATACGAACAGTTCAGCTATCCTCCCTCCATCTTCTCCCCTGAGTGCTTGGGTAAGATATTGGGAAGGTTCATCCGGCTGTGTTTCTTGGAATTATAAGGCATAATTCTCCCTCCACTTCCTGTCATCCCACGAGAGAAGAGAAGATGGCCAGAAGGACAACAGTACCAAAGTCCCATTGTGGACTCTTCAGAACCTTTTTCTTTTGGTGACTGACTCTTTTGTTGTAGTTGTGGCAAAATTGTAAGAACTCACAGCTATATGCAATAAAATGGACTGACTGACTGACTCTTAGCTGTGCTTGGAACAATCCAAGGCCTGCCTTGCTGCCTATAGAAGGCCGGAGCTTGGAGCACACAAACAGTAGCCAGAAAAGTTTAAGGTGGAAGCATGGAAATCACTCAGTTACACTTATTAAGAACATCATCAGTTCTCCCTACAAAGCACAGAGATATCTTCAGTTCTTTGATCTGAATAAACTAGAATCCCTGAGAGGCATAAAATCAACAGCTGACTTTTACATGACATGAGAGCAGAAGCAAAGGCTAAAGTTGATAAGATTGTTATGGAAATTTCAGTTGTAATATATTTATTATCCCATGATTTTATAAGCTATGCTATGTCTATTCTACCTCTGTGCCAGATTGTCATGCTAAACAAAGACAAAGTGCCTTATCAGAGACCCAGGAATGCCAAGAATGTATTTACGTTAGAGTACATGACTACCTCTCTGCTGCCTCTCTCTGCGCATGCCTGAGTATGTGAAGGGAGTTGCCTGTTTCCTGTCTCCTTCTCACCTAGACAAAGAGATTAACAGAGCGCAAGCATAAGACAGCCCCCAAAGACTTTGTCTATATAAGCTTCTGGATCCCATTACTTGATTGCCATCTTTGTTGGTGCGTTAGCCCCAAAGGTTGCCTTATTCTGCAGAATAAAATCGTGTTAGACCAGATCTTTGCCTTCTCTCGTTCTTGGTGAACAAATTGGATGAGCCTACTAGGGATAGAACACAGTTTTTGTAACAAGATCAGAAAGCATTGCTTATAGAAAAAGAGCAGGCTCTTTCTAATGGGCAAAGCAGAAACAAAAAGCATAGTTGTGTTGCCTACAGACCATGCCCCCCCCCCCCAAGGCACCTAGTTTATGTGTATGTAAAACAACACTGCGCAGACGTAATTCACCTCTTGTCGTGACAAAGTTTACAAAGTGTTATCTGTGTGCTCCAATTCATTGGGTTTGAGTAACAAAGCCAGCTGTTGCCTCACTGAGATGAGGAGGCTAAATGGAGATTTAGCATTAGGTTTCAGTGGAAAAGGAAAAATGAACCACTGATTTCCCTGCTACGGGCGCAATGCTCTGCTGCACCCTGTAGCTTCTGCATCCTGCAATTCAGAAGGTGGTTTTTTAAAAAAAATTAAAAGTAATTGCTATATTTGATCTAGATCAAAAGGACATTCAGGGATACAAAGAAGAGCATAGGGGCAACCTGCAGGAATTGCTACCCCCGGAGGAAAGCCAGCACAGCTGCTGCCTCTGTAACAGAGAATGCAGGGCCACCGAGGACACTTTCAGCTCTCTTGCGCCTCTTCACAGTGATCCCATTCGTCACGCCAGGACAGAAAAAAGTGAACAGGATTGAGGATGCACGTGACTCCCCTGGGATGTGCTAAGATACAACTTGCCAACTGAGTTTCCTCACACAACAGGCTGCAGAACTGGGGAACAGATCCCTCCGGTGCCTTCTCCAGACAGCACAGGGCAAGGCCTATGCTGAGTCTTTATTCATGATATACTTGCTTGTGAAACTGAAATGCTCCACACTTTAACAAATAAAAGCAGTGGGTTGTATCCAGACTAACTTAGCTGCTCTTAGGTCCCACTGAAATCAGTGGGATGAGTTAAGTCTTGACTAACTTGTCCCATTGGTTTTAGTGAGGACTAAATGGAATGAAATTAGGCTTAAATCCAACATTGGGTGAGTGGACGTCCCCTTGCTCTCCTCCACCCAGCACCCCCCCACACATACTTTCCAAATCTGCTCTGCAGGGTCCCCCAACCCTCTGGAGCAAGTTAGGAGGTGCACAGGCGGCTGCAGGGGTGGAGGGGAACTATTCCGCCAGTGGTCTCTGTTCTGCTAGTGGACAGTCAGGCTGGATACCACCCTGTGTCTGGATCCAACCCCATGTGTTTTTTTTTAAATATCCAATGTTGAAAATGTTTCTCTTCAAATTTTACTATTTTGCAAATTGATTTTACTATTTCATTTATTGATTCCAAAATGTAAACCCTATCTGTTAAGGGTTCTACTGTTTCCTCTCTACCCACTGAAGCCACGTATTAGCAGATACCTAAGATGAAATGACTTGTATGCAAGGTGGATAAGTAAAGCCTGTTCTGGAAACAAGCTTAGTATTTTGTACCTTAAGGTTGCAATCCTATATCCACTTACCTGGCAGTGAGCTCCATTGAACTCACTGGGACTGACTTCTGAGTAACTACATGTATAGGATTGCACTGTAAACCAGAAAATATGCTGGATGCTACCCAGCCTCTCTACTTGCTGTTTCAACATTTTTAATCCTCTTTTTATGAACTTTAATATTTTTAAGCCATTTAATTATTTTGTTATTTTTAACACATGAAGCCTTGCTTCCTAAATATGCACTGACTCACAGGTATGCTCATATGGTTCTTAAAAAGTTGCACACGGAGATCTACCCTATCAGTTTGTGACAGTTTAATGCTCTTCAAGGGCTGTGTGCTTCCCTCCAGCAGCTCTGAAGTATACACCTTTCCTGTTTAAAAATAATAATAAAAGCAGGGGCAGGGAGGAAAGCACAGTCAAGCGTAGGCATCCCTTCAACAATGCTATCCCCCTGCAACAGAGCTGTCCCCATACATTACGTGGGGTTGGATCATCACAGTACTGGCAGCGGCATAGTGCTAAAGATAAAATCAAGGGGACCTTTTCTCATGCTGAAAGGCCTTTTTAGAACAAGAAGAACAACTTCACTTAAAGCTGGTGTGTGTGTGTGTGTGTGTGTGTGTGTGTGTTTCTTGTATACCTGTGTTTCCTGATGTAGGCTCAATGAGGGTGTCTCCTGGTTTTAGAGTGCCAGCTTTTTCTGCATCTTCTACCATCCTCATGGTGATTCGGTCCTTCACACTCCCTCCAGCATTGAAATATTCACACTTGACCACTGGAATTTCAAATCAAGCCCAAATTAGAACTTAGAATGAAGATCTTAATTGTTATTGTTTATTGTTATCCAGTTTTCCAAGGCTAAAGCTCTTGGTTACTAGTCCTGATGGCTATATATTACCTCCAGATTCAGAGGCAGTTTGCCTCTGTATACCAGTTGCTGGGGAACATGAGTGGGAGGGTGCCATTACGCTCATGTCCTGCTTGAGGGCTTCTCAGGGGCATCTGGTTTGGCCAAGGTGGGAACAGAATGCTGGCCTAGACGGACCTTTGGCCTGATCTAGCAGGGTCTTATATTCTTATTTTTGCTAAGAAACTGTTTCTAAACAGCTGAACTAGCTCTAGCTCCACATGCAACTGAAACGTTTCCTAGGATATGCATGATGATGAAGATGATGTTTTATCTGGTCACAAGACGTTGCGATATCAATCTAGAGAACGTAATTATAGCCTTATTGCAATTTTTTTTTTTTTAGCCTCAGTAACATCGGGATAAAGCAATCCCGGGTAAAAAGCTTGGTGTGCTTATTCTGATATTATGGGCTGTAAGAATATAAGAACTGTGCTGGATCAGACCAAAGGCCTACCTAGTCCAGCATCCTTTCTTCCACAAGGGCCAACCACAAGCAGGCCCTGAGTGCAATAGCACCTACCCGCCTACGTTCCCTAGCAGATGGGATTCTGAGGTATGCCACCTCCGAGCCAAACACCTCTGCTCTCAATCAGCACTTCAAAATAGTTCCATATGCAAATAAAACAACATATCCATTTTGTTTACTCCTTCTCAATCTGCATGATCTATGCCAACTTCAACCTCTGATGATGAGGAGGATTTTTTGTATAGAAGTGGGTCTTTGTTTCCCCAGTAAGATACTCATATGTTTTCCCAATGGGACAAATAGCAGCGGTGGAGTGCGGGTGAGAGTGTGGAATTTAGATCAAGAAAATGGCAAGGGGGGGGGGGGAAGAGTTCCACTTAGTCTTCCCCAGAACTGCTTCTCTCATCCAATTCACCCTTGCTGAGTGAAAATCTAATCATCAGGAGATCTAATCATGCCTGACCAGTGTAAGATGTAGTTTGTCCCTAAATTACATAGACTTGCTAAAGGGTGTGAGGAGAGGATGCTGCAAATTTAATATCTAGCAAAGATAATGGATGCTTCTTAGGAGGGGAAATTGAGCTAGTACAGCAGTTGTGGGGGAAGCAGCAGCAGCAGCAGCAAAACCCACCTACAAAGCTCACAAAGAAAAGTTCAGTCTCCTCTGAAATCTGTCAATTCTGCCTCACTTTCTTTTCTCATTCCTTTTTACCAATATTCTCTATGCCAGCCTTACCCAGGCTGGCAGCCTCCAGATGTCTTGGATTATGGATGGCCATGCTGGCTGGGGGAAGATGGGCATTGTAGTCCCACATCTGGAGGGCACCAGATTGGGAATGGCCCCTGCATACAGTGTTCATGGATAGTGCTTACGAGCTTAAAGAAACTCTTTCCCTCTATGGGTAGTATCCAACTGTGTTATCCCATTAGTGTAAATGACGTTGCACTAGTGGAAACCAGGTTCTGAACTATGCACAAGAGAAGAATCCAACAAAAGCTACATTTTCACAAGTGCGGTTGCAGAAGCGGTTGTGCACTATGCCTGTGCAACCTGTTGTGCAACCACTTGTGCATTTAGCCTGTGCAACTGGTTGCACAACTGCTTTCACCCATTGTGCAACCAGTTGTGCAACCCACTGCACAAGTGCTTGCATCCATTGGGCAACCCATTGGGCATTCCGCTTGTGCAACTGGTCTTGCCCCCATTGTGTGACGTGTTGTTCAACTGGTTGCCCATTCTGTTTGTGCAGCTACTTGTGCAACTGCTTGCACAAACTAGTTGCACAAGTGCAATGGGCAGCCACTTGCACAACAGAAAGATTCGGAGGAGCTCCACTAGCACTTTTTGAGTTTGTGGAATGACACCATGGGATACTGCCCTTTACTTCCACCTTAACGTCTGCAACACAGCGTAGAAAATGAGACAAAAAAGTACGCACAGAGCTCACACTTAAGCCCATAGGCTTTTGCAATCTTGTTGACACGGACCATTGGGGTGTGTCCAATTTTCTCCAGAATATTTGACAATATCTTTGGTTCTTTTGGCCTGCATTGGGAAAAAAGCCAAAATTGAAGGATTTGATGAAATAACAACATTTATCAGCAGCAGCATTGGCATATTTATACCCTGCTTTTCTCTGCAAAAGGAAGCCCAAAGTGGCCAACAACATCATGCAAAAATAAATACAATATCAAAGGCAATACCAAAGAATGAAAAAATGAAAAATTACCTGACAGGAAAAATGCTATAATAAACACAATAAACCTATAAATAAACTTTTCCATTCAAGACGTAAAAAAATACAAATTCAGTTAATAAATCTAAAAGCCTTGAATAATATATATCAGCAAGTGACAAGGGGATAATAAAATGCAACTCATATTTTAATTCAAATCACACTCTAATGCCTCACTGCAGCAGCCAATATGCAACCATTTAGATATACTATTAAAGGAGACAAATTCACCCTAGAGCCAGCAGAAGCATTTATCACTTGTGAAGTGCCTAAAAAAGGCGGGTGCTGTACAGAATGCATGCACTGAAGGCGACACATTGAAGGCAACCTTGATTGGCATCTTGACTCTGATGAAAAACAAGTAACTAAAGCAAAGTCTGGGAACTGATTGACTTGTGGCCACTAGGAGGAGGCTGCTTAAAATAATCCCATGTGGCAGTGGCAGTGGCAGTAAGTGAAGCATCACACAGATCACTGCACACCACTCAAATCAGGCTGTTTTCTCTATGACGTCACAAAACCACAAAAAGAAACTGTTGTAGTGTAGAGAACATTGCTTCCATCAGCAGAATGGCATCATTGGATTCAAACCATTGTTTTCTATATTGTATTTTTAATATGATTCTATGCCACTCTGGGGGTCTAGCCAGCCAAAAAGCAGGCACAGTTTTTATGGTGCCATCGCCTTGCCTTATTCACAGAAGATTAGAGGAGGTCGAGACAATATCATCCTCCACTCCTGTCTTTTGTTTTTTTTTTTACCACTTCTTTCGTCTTTTTCCTGAATGCAGAAAATCTGTTGCGGAGAAAAAGTTGGAACAGCGCACAATGCCCTCTGATTGCTGACACTAGAGGTCACGCTGGCTGGGGATAATGGGAGTTGCAATCCCAACACATCCGGAGGACACCAGGTAGAGGGGAGGCTGGTTTGCAAGGTGAACCCTGCTTCCAATTATGCCCTGAAATGGTTTACCGCCTATACTGTCATGTACATGCTATCATATCCAACAAGACAGAAGAACCATACTGGTTCTCTCCCACAATGATCTGACTTTCCTTCAAACACATTCATGGGATGGGTGGTTGAACATCTGAAGACAAATGAGAGCAATCGCCAAGTCTATCTTACTGGGGTGTGCATGTTCAGGTGAACCTCTTCATGTGTTAAAAGCACATGGGAGGGAGATGCAGAGTCATGCTGACTGGCCCCAGTCCCTCTTGCTGTGCAACTGATATCTGTGTCAAGCAGCCCAGCATGAATATAGGGCTCCTCTATGCGAGGAGGGATGGCTTGCATCCTGGCCTAATCAGGACCTTCCATCGTGTGGAAGAGTTGTGTGTCGGTACACATGTGGAATTGCTTCATTGGGCCACTGAACACCTGGACAATGGGATGGTGGTGACTGGTGCACATCAGCAGGGAGCTGGGTTAACTGAAGAGAAAACACAATATTACTACTGGACTGGACTTTGGAATAATGCTGGGCAAACCTGTTTATTAGCGGTCTATGTCACTTTTGCATGCTTTAACCTGGAATTTTATTCCATTTAATTTCCATATTAAATGGAAATGAAATTAAATCTGGCTGGGTGACCAGCCAGATGGGCAATTCATAAATTTAATAAATAAAAATAAATATAAACCGGAGGGGGGCGCTCCCTCAAAATATTTATTTAAATACATTCTCAAAATACAAATTTAAATGTGTATTTTGATACTTTTTAACCTGCTGTCAAATTTTGAAGTGCGAAACCTGGTGGATGGCTAAGTTTATATTAGTCCAAGAGGTGTGATCAGGTGATGTGGTATGGAAATTCAAAAACATCCAGTTCCTGAAGCATCCCTACTTCGGGACAGATTCACTAAATTCAGCGCTCCATAGGTTCTCAGAGATGAGTCGGCTTATGTGTAAAATAAGGTGCACTATGTCTTTGCAGAATAATATGTTAAAGAGCTCCCCCTAAAGACATTGCTTTGGAATTCATAATTTTTGGATTATTCTTAGACAACCAAGCATAGATTTGCTTTGGCAATGTTGTGTATGCACTTTGAAATGTAGGTTTTTGTGTGCTTACTCCTCATTTATACAGATTAAATTCTGAAATAATGCCTATATTTCTTTCAGTGTATGGGATTATGAAAGTTTTCCTATTGACTTGTTCCTCATCAATAGCACAACCGCTTTTAAACAATGCTTTATTAAGCACTGTAGCCTATTCTGCTAACACACCCTGTGAGTCTGGGCGTTTCCCAATTATGGGAAGTTTCAAAACCAACACTTGTTCTTCTCCTTCTCCCCCATTCACAAAATGTGACCCAATGAACTTTGCTGGGTGGAGGCAGCGGTGGAATTTTGCCACTGGGTCAGACAGGGTAGCAGATAAGGTGCAGAGGGCAGGCCAAACACTGAGGGAAGAAGCAGGAATTATAGGGAGGTGAGGTAAAGCAACAATAGGAACAACTGGTGAAATTGTTGTGGGTAGACTAGTAGTGGCAGTATGGGATGTAATTTTTAGCCATGATATAGGGTTTCTCCCCCGCCCCCACTAACATATTCCTTAGGCTTAGGTTTGGTGAACATCTTTACAAAACCTTCTTAATATTTAACAGTGCTTAGAATTGTTTGATCCAAAGGAAGGTGGATGCTTCTGACTGTTTGTATTTTAAGTTTTGTCACTTCTGAGTTGAGAAGGGTGGCAGAGAAGTATTCTTCCACATCCATAAGATGTGGTGATGACAACTACCTGAGATGGCTTTGAAAGGGGATTAGAGAAATTCATGGAGGAAGGCCTGTCAGTTATACTTGTCATAATGGATATATGGAACTTTCACATTCAGAGTCCAGGGCTGGCCCTAACATTAGTTAGAGTGAGGCGACTGCCTCAGACGACATATGCTGAGGGGCAGCAGGGGCAGCCTCCTGGCTGTTCTCATGAACTCTCCAGTTCTCCTTTCTGTTGGAGGATAGAGTGGTGTATGCCCTGAGCCCCCTAATATAGCTTGCTTCCTCAGGTGTAGCTGGGTGGCTACCCCATCAGCAGAGTTGAAGTAAGATTTAACTGCCAGTCCAGTCAGCTTCTGTTGATAGATTGCAGAGGGGGCACCATCTTGCATGTTGCCTCAGGCCTCAAAATGTCTTGGGCTAGTCCTGTCACAGACACTACCCACTGTTGAAGAGAGCTATTGACCCCATACCCTGCTTGTGGGCTTCCCATAGGCATCTGGTTGGCCACTGTGGGAAACATGACATGCCACAAGATGGACCTTGGTCAGGGTTCTTCTTATGGTCCATCATCTGGAGGCTTACCTACATGACGAGAATGCCCAGATGTGTTTCCGCTTTCTTAGGACTTATCCAGAAAGTTCCAAGCATGTCCTTACCCTATTTTAGCCTTTGCAGCAGAATCTTGCATATCCTGATTTAAAGACAATAACATGATGTCCTGTGTGCACATAATAGACTGGGGAGGAGAGCAGGGATGGATGAATCTGTCAATTGTAGTTTTCTCACAGTTTCATATTTTTCTAATCTTAAATTTCACTTCTGCATCAGATTGTGATTTTTTTAAGAGTCCACACAAACATTTGTTTACATTTATCATAATATACTTAATTTTATACACAATTTCTCCAAAATATGCACTTTTTGAAAACAATTTCCCCTAATATGATGGGACTTTGTACATTTTTCTCTAATATCTGTGTGCATAGTTCCATAAAATATGCATTTTTGAATGCATTTTTGACTGGAAAAATGCATTGCAAAATTCAACAAAGGGCAAATAGCAAAGAACAGCTGTGTTTTGGTTCATTGATTGCTTTGGTAAATGTGAATTAGGTAGGGTTGCATTAAAATTAATTTCTTCCCCCATCCCTAGTGCCATGACCAGCTCTACATTTAAGAGGGCTGTGGGCAAAGTGCCCTCTTGTGGCCTCCCTCCCCTGTCAGTGGACCGGAGCCATTTTACCTGCTGGCAGTGGGTAGCACTGGAAGTGCTCCAAACAGTGCCAGGTTTCTGGGTCTAGCCGCCATTTAAGTTTCCCACAATGCCACTGCATTGCTCTAGGGCACTGGTGAATTAAAATAGCAGGTTGACCCAGCTGCTTGGTTCTGCTTGGTGTTCTGGGCTGGCTTTTTCTCTGGTAAGAATAAGGAGGCACAGGGCAGGCATCAGTGGTAGGCCCTGCCAGGGTGCTGGGCACCAGGCTGCTGCCCCAAAATGCCTCGTCCTGAGCCTTAATGTTTTGTTATGTGTGGGATCCATCCCATTTTTAAAGGCTGGATGATCATGAATATTCCAGCACATGGGAGGATAAGCACATAGGCCCAAACTACATGTGACATGGGAGATCTGTGACAGGATCTCCCAACATCTTTTTCTTACTTAAAAGCAACCATTGGGTGGGGGAGGAATCCAATTCCCCTCTCTCCAGCTGCTTTGAAGTCAACACTGTGCTGCTTGTTGTGTGTAGTCTGGTCTTGGAGCATCTCTACCCCAGCCTAAGATCCCGCATTTAAAAGAGGGCTTTCTGCTTCCGTTTTAAATGCAGGATCACAACAGACTCCCTTGACACATGCTTCCTTCCCCCCCCCTCCTTCTCCTGCTTAGCTGAGTCTTCCATTATCTTTCATTGATCTCACTTCTCTTCTGCGGCTTTTCCTTTTTCATGGAGGGAACTCAAGGAGAACACAAGCGGGGTAATTTGATAGCTCATTACTGCCGATTTATTTAAAAACAGAATAAAGGTAATTTAGTGCAGCCGATGCCCTGGAGGTTCATGACGTCATCTAGAGGGCCCGCCAACTTCCATGAGTGAGCAATCTCAATAGCAGGTTAAAAGCTCCATATGAAGAAGCCCTCAGAATGGCTTCATTCCTCATGCAGAAACAGCTTTTGCCATGGGCATACTGGTTTTAAATCAGTGTCTCCTGTAATAAACAAAGTACCTAAAATACTCATGTACATTTGTTGGGAAATCACAATCCAGTCAGAGTTGCCCGGCATACATGCACAAGTGTTTAAGGATGCATGTCTGATGCTCACACTTTGTGTGTTTTCTATGGGATACACTACTGTAACATGAGTATATGTGTGGCAAATGAGATTGCCATGTAAAGTGTGGAGCCCCTGTTAGCTTACAAACATGGGACTCATGTGGAATCTGAAACTGAGTGGTCTCGCGGTAAAGTCTGAAGCAGGACTTTGTCAGACTCTCCCCATCTCTGCCGGCCAGTCCCGCTAAACTCTGAAGACAACATCTCAATATATGATGAGGGTTTGATGATAGAAAATTTGCCAAGGGGCTTCTCAGGACTTTATCCTAATACTCTTCTATTTCAAATCCTTTGGAAATCCTTTCTTTGATTGACCATGAGGTGGTATTAGGCTCATAGCGCGGAGCAGGCAAAGTGCCTTGCCCGTGGTGTTGCAGGCACTATCCAATAGGTGCTTGTGTTCTTTCATGCAACCACCTTCCACACACTGCTTCAAATCCCAGAGGATTTTACCCTGGGAAGAGAATAGTATTTTCCCTACCAACATATATTGCTGATTGAGTACTAGGCAAAACAAGTGATACTCATGAAATAGGAGTGCTTCTTCCTTGAGAGAATACTTTCTGGAGCTAGGTAGATAGGACTGGGTATTTACGATGTATTAACATCTGGGACATATTGTACTGAACATAAGGCACCCTTCTAAGAGACAGACTTAATACTAAACAACTGAGTCATTAGAGTGTCCCAAATATGTTCCAACTCCTTCTGCTTATCATTAATTCATTTTATTGCAGGAAACATTTAGATTATGTCACCTTGCATAAGTCCAAGTAAAAAAAATTCTCTCTACTTCGTGGAGCATATAGCCCCTATACACAGAGTTTCCTTCTTTCCCCTTCCTCTCTTATAGTTTAACGGTCTGAAAAATCTCTAACATGGTAGCTGAGAAATTACTTAAGTGTTACTAAATTTAATTGCTGTTTCCAGCTCTTGGTGGAAGTAAGAGGATTTCATGCCCCTGAAATTATGTCTTTGTTTGATGTGAGTTGAACTACTGCTCTTTGGATAAGAGTATGGGGCAACAGCTGTTTGCATTGAGGAATCTGCTGTGCACATGACTTTTATTGATCCTGTAATCCCCCCAAACACAGTTGCCACGCATTGCTACACCCAGTGCCACCTCATCTATGGGCATCCAAGTCATCTCTTATTGTATTTAACCACCCCAAATAATAATAACCCATTTGTGTCAGGTTGAGAGACCTTATCAATGCCACAAGACATCACAACTTGTTCTGACATAAGAACACCTTAAAGGAACTCCTCTATCTGAAGGACTGCCATAGGATTGTCCTCTATTTTGAAGGCACCCTCTGTTTGAAAGGCTGTCCAGTCCAAGTCTGGTTTAAAGATAAAGAACCATTGGAAGGAAGCACTGGGCCTCGAAGCTGACCATTAACAGCACCTGGACTGAGCAAGGCACACAGGTCACCTGGGCCAGATCTACCTGGAAATGCATGCAGAAGCATTTTCAACTTTTATCCAGATTACTATGAAACTAGCTTTGGTCCATCAGCAGCACACAAAGCAAGAAAAGCGACGTATACACCACCTAAAACCCCTCTTTCACAAGTCACACAAGAGCACTTTAAACCACCTGACTTTGGGGTTGGGGGGAGTCCCACCAGTGGACGTGAATGTGATGAACAGCAGATGCTGCTCAGTGAATGAGAGGGGCTTGTTTCCCGTACTGTCTATGCTCCTGCTACTGGCTGGCCCCTCTCCTTCCCTTCTATGTATGCTTTAGTTCTTAGTGTATTGCAGTAATGATATTGCGAAATACTGCTGCTGTAGGCTCCCACTACTGACCACCCTCTCTCCTTCCCCTCTGTGTATTCTTTACCGTGCACTGCATATAAGCAGGCTACTCCACTATTGTGAATGAAACTGCGCTATTGTGACTAGGAAATAGAGGCCAGATAGCTAGTGTGCTACTGTGAAGGCTTGAAACAGTGCAGCTCCAATTTTCTCAATGGGAAAAATATGCTACAGATTCTTAATGGGGGTAAGTATGCTATTCTGACGGCTTGAAACAGCATGGTTCTGATTTCCTCAATTGAAAAAAGACTACAGATTCTCAATGGGAGTAAAGCAGGAAGTACGCTATTCTGATGGCTTGAAGAAAAATGTGCTACAGATTCTCAATGGGTAAATGCTTGTGGATGGGAAGTAGTGCTAAGTAGGAAGAAGCCTGTGTATAAAAAGAGGGAATGGGGGGGAGGGGTGGCCCCACCCCTTGACCAGGTCACAGCCAAGTCACAGAAATAGGCACACCCAGGATTTAATGTGGGGGATGGGGCACAATGCAGCAGAACCACTCCGGAGCCACATTTAAGAAAAACCGCACACTAAAACAACTTTCTGAAAATGTGCTTTTTCCAGAGGGAAGCTGTGGGGTGGCTGTGGATTGGCAACGATGTCATCTGTCACAAACGACCCTGATATGTTCTCCCTCCACATTAAATTGGTCATGTAGATTGGCTCCAGGTCAGTCGTCCACACGAGGGTGAGATGTACTGTATTTCCAGTGAAATTATAATAATTTCTAAATTTGCACCTATATGTATAAGGTGTTTTATGCAAATTGGTGTCCTCTGTTGTCCTCTTTTTGTGATACCTTTTCTCCTTTTTGGAGATTCAAAAACCCTAAACCAAACTGGCATGGTGCAAATGTGATTGAATATTCTGGGTTTATCGTAAAGCATTTGTGTCGGGAGCACAACTCGCAACTCAGCTCACATTTACTGCACCACCACAAAGCTGCTAAAAACAACACGTAGGTTCAGCGATGGCACATGTGAACCGTACTAAAAACAGACGCAAAACCCTTCTGTACATTTAAGTGAAAGAAATAGCTTGCAGGCAGATAACCCAGAAGGAATACAAATCAAAAGAATATGATTAAATTGATAACAAGGGACACAGAAAACGTCGAAGGCTCCTTAAGTAGCCTGACTTGCTACCGTGCTTGCATGTAACCCTGCATTTTAAAAGGGACAGTGTCTTGTATACTCATCTCATTTGCTATTGGCATTAACCCCATGTGGGTGTTCTGCCTGGACATGTAAGAGTTGAAAGTGTGGTGGGGACAAGGGCAAGCATGCAAGACCCAGCCCCAACATCTCCACACACCCAGCTCCTGTAGCCCCTTACTTGGTAGTAAACCCCACTGAACTCAGTGGAATGTACTTCGGAGTAGACACGTATCGGATTGCACTGTGTGGGGAGTTCAGACACTGCATAAAAAATAACAATTTCCAAAATGTGCTGTATGATGTGCAATTCTTATTTGCGCTATAATACCAGTCAATAATATATGAGTAGTATGTTATCTGACTCACAAAAGAGATTGCTCTTGTACCATGACCACTTACTGTTAACCTTATGACCTTTCTTAGGAAGTATTTTTAAGGAGTTCTTTTATATTTGTACCTTACCTTGAGCACGTTCCACCCTAGAAAAGGTGAAGAATAAGCAATATAAAATAATAAATATCCATGTCAGTTCATTCAAACATGTCCCACTAATCTTTATAAACTCAATAATTAGCTACTTGATATTTTTGATTTAGCTTTATATTACCTCAAACATTACATTTTGCTTGAGGTTTTTAAACTAAAAGACAGATATTGGGTTGTATCCAATGATGGAATTCTGCTAGTGCAAAATGTCTACCACTTGCAGAAATCCCATTGTCATCATTGTGCAAAACGACTATCACTTGCAGAAACCTTGTTTTGATCCCTGTCAAGTCTAGTATTTGATTCTGCTTCTGCAAGCACGTGCACAAGGCTATTATGCACAACTCATTACGACTTCCTTACCGTAGACGTTGCGTGTACTAGGTGTGCTAGCACTTGCACAAGTCCTTACTTACTGATGGGGCTCACCAGAACATACTTTGTCCAGGACCCCTCAAACCTTTAACCAGCCCAGGGGATGAATGTGTAATGTGGAGGTGGATAACTTGTGGCCCTCCAGATGTTTTGACTTTCAACTCCCATGATCCCTCACCACTGACTATGCTGGCTAGAGCTGATGGGAACTGTAGATCAAAAATATCTGAAGACCCACAAGTTGGCCATCCCTGGTGTAATGGGTAGTATATATGTTCATCATGAGAGTCTCCAAAGGGCGGGGAGGAAGCAGTTTTGCTTTTTTCTGGGATATTATAATGTCCTCATTTTGTACTAAACAACCAAAGTAGGAGCATTCTTTGCCATATGGAGAAGCCCTACATTTGAATAAGGTCAGTATATGGTTGAAAATGAAAATACAGTTCAGTGCATTTGTATGGGTGACTGTGCATTTGCTCCACACAGATGTGTGACCAGCCCCATGGAAACCACACTGTGCTGCATCTGAGCAGGGGCGGCCCAAGATATTTTGCTGCCCGAGGTGAAGTATAAGATGGTGCCCTCCTCCATTCCATGTACAAATCCCACCTGGGTGGGCAGTTGAATCTTTCTTTAACACTGACAATGGATCACCATCCTTCACCACACCTGAAGGCAGCAGGCTAGCTTAGAGGGCACAGGGGAGGCCATGTGGCACACAGCTTTCTCCCCCAACACCTTGCTGCTGCCTTCCAGCATCTGCTGCCTGAGGCAACCACCTCACTCTGGCTAATGGTAGAGCTGGCCCTACTTCTGAGCCAAAACTGTACTGGTATATGCTCACAAGACTACTGATGAACATTCTGCTTGTGATCCATGCAATATATCTTCAGAAGACACCTCTATTGAATAAGGTGTGATAAGAGAGGAAAATAACATTTTGAATGCAGCCAGAAATTACTACTTACAAAGGTACACAGCGATGAGGGGACTTGGAGATGGATTTTCCTGGTTTCCATGTACATCTGCTAGGCAAATTGGGTTGAATCCAAACGTTGTTTGTTTTGACTTCTGGGTTTTCCACATCTCCATTGAGGAAAGGACAAACTCTGATTGTTTTGTTCGATGTGAAAACAGAAGCCATCATAAGCTAAAAGGGGAAAAACAAGCATTTTGATCAGCAAGCTGTTTGCTTATTTACTATTTATTTATTTAACAGTATTTCTGAAATGCTTACATTAAAGGATTATTTAAACGATGCACCAAAACCAAGTCTTCATACACAGGCCAAGATTGCCTTCCTGGGAATGCCTGTTGGAAAAGGGATGTTTTCATTAGGAGCCAAAAAACCAGAAGTGTTGGTGCCTGCCTCATTTGTCGGGGCATCCAGAGAGTGGGTGCTAGGATACTAGAGGCCCCATTACAAGCCACGATGGACCAGACCTCTGAAATCTTGGGTACCACCAGGAGGGGCTCTCCTGATGATAGCAGCAACTGAGCAGGCTGGTAGGGAATGAAACAATTTCTTAAGGGCACTCTAGTCAGTCAGGAAGAGGGAGCATCGGGTATATGGTTTTTAAAAATGTTTTTATTAAAACATTTAGCACAGCCATTAACAAGGATGGGGAGCGTGTGGCTCTCCAGATGTTGCTGAACTTCAACTCCTGTGATCTCTCAATACTGGCTATGTTGGCTAGGGCTGATGGGAGTTGCAGTCCAGCGACATCTGAAAGGCCCCCCCCCCACTTCTGCCCCATAGTAAAGTGTTAGAAAAGGTAGTAATAGAATTAAATTAGGAAAATCTCTCTAAACTAGGTAAACACTAACAAATGCTATCAGGCGGGCCCACCAAGCCCCCAAGTCAGACACCGAGGCAAGGACTTCCATAAGCCTCTGTGGAACACAATAACTGGCAGGGCAACCACAGAGATGGGCTCTCTCCTCAGATAACATGAAGGCTCGTAGAGGAGGAGGTGGCTTAAGTATGTTGTACCGAAGCCATTTCCCAGGGCAGAAGCAGTTACTTTCATATGAAGTCAAATTTAAATACTGAGCTTCAGGCATTTTAAGGTTCATGGCAGTTCCAAAATAATTTTGCAAAGCTTCCCTTATTTTACAGCAGGGATGGGGAAGGAGTAGCCCTCCAGATGTTGTTGGACTGCAACTCCCGTGGTCCCTCACCATTGGCTATGCTGGCAAGGGCTGATGGGAGTTGCAGTCTGTCCAATACCTTCTGGAGGGTGACACATCCCTCACCACGGTTGCAGAGTCCCAGGTCTAGGGTGCCACTGCCAGCCTCCTGTCTCGCCAGTTCTGGAGGATGGTGAGCTGTCATTTTGATGATGAACTTCACAGATCTTTTGACTGCCATCTCTACAATGCCACTATCAGCTACACGTATCTGTTCAACCAGGTTCCTTGGTGCTGTGATAAGATAGCTAGAGAGCTAAAATGTTCTTTTCCATGCACAACCAGCATCAGACTCTTCATTCCTGTATGCCTCTCCCTCCCTCCCGCACCAAGGAAATCCTGGCTACAGTTCAGGGACTATTTTTCATGATCCCAGTGACACACTTCAGCGATAGTAAAATATGACGTTGCTCCACTCTGTCTTCAAGTTTATCTTGATTTTTCCGCAATTCACACGTGGGTTCAAATGTTTAAGAAATATCTAAAAAGGGTCAAACCTTGATTACATTTAAAGTGCTTCATGGTTGTTGACTTCAACAGGACCAAGGTACAACCAGACAAATACATGCAGGATTAGCATCAGGATTAGCAACCAGTAGCATCAGCTGCATATCAGTATTGCAGCAGGTATGCAGGGGGAAATTAACCCTTTTGTTCCCTCCCCTGCTGCGGTCCTGAGGAAAATCCCTCCTCTGAAGCTGGCATTTGCATGGGGAGAGAATCCTCCATTGGCACTAATGAGGCATTGCCTTTGAAAAACCGGCATGTTAAATGGGAAGATGCATTTAACATCACACCTAATTTTAGCCCTGCAGCTTACCGTAGATCTGGGGTAGGCAACCTTTTTGAGCTGTGGGCACACATGGCAATTTGAGAAACTGTCCTGGGCCATGGGAATGGACAAGTAAGCTTCCCAAAAGACTGAGTACAAGGCAAAGGTGTGGTCTGAGCCCCAACACACCAAACAACTCCTTTGAACCTACTGTTTTCAGCACCAACAGAAACCTTTTTTTTTACAGTAATTCCAGCTGCCAGTAAGAAAATGTGTTAATTTAAAAAATATCTCACCATCTCATAGAATCATAGAATAGTAGGGTTGGAAGGGGCCTACAAGACCATCTCACCAGCTTTTCCCCCATACTCCAGCCCAGTAGTGTTACTGGATGTTTGCCTACATTTCTGTTGATGCTCTTAGCATAACTCTGCCTCAGCTAAAAGCATAGAGTCTGTGTGAAAACCAGAAATACACACATGAGTAAGAGAGGGCAGCTTATGCATTCTATTCTTTCATGAACTGATGTATAAAGTAATTGCCCTTTTCTCAGCTCTGTCTTGGGACCTACCGGGAACACTGCTGAAACTCTTCCAAGTGATAATTACTCGGCAGGTTGCCAGATGGAACTACTGCCACTGCTTGTCGTGGTCCCAGCCAACTTTAATTCTTGCAAGTCTGTCATTATGAATGCAGTAGTGACATTTGGAAAAATCTATGGGCGTACATGGCATTAGCATGGAGTCCGTTCAGATATATGAAAACTATTTTCATTTTACTGTTTGCTTTTGTGATTCACAGTTTGGTAATCCCCCAGACTACTTATTATTTAACATGAGGCTGCCTTTGATGAAGAGCATTTGGAGATTTCAGGTAGTTCAAAGTGCTTGTTGTTGTTCAGTCGTTCAGTCATGTCCGACTCTTCGTGACCCCATGGACCATAGTACGCCAGGCCTTCCTGTCCTAGGCTCTCTCCCGGAGTGTGCTCAAGTTCATATTCATTGCATCGGTGATGCTATCTAGCCATCTCATCCTCTGCCGTCCCCTTCTCCATTTGCCTTCAGTCTTTCCCAGCATCAGGGTCTATTCCAGAGAGTTTTCTCTTCGCATTAGGTGGCCAAAATATTTGAGCTTCAGCTTCAATATCTGTCCTTCCAATGAGCACTCAGGGTTGATTTCCTTTCGGATGGACTGATTGGACCTCCTTGCAGTCCAGGGGACTCGTAAGAGTCTTCTCCAGCACCACAGTTCGAAAGCATCAATTCTTCGGCGCTCAGCCTTCCTTATAGTCCAGCTCTCACAGCCATACATTACTACCAGGAAAACCATAGCTTTGATTAGACGGACCTTTGTCGGCAAGGTGATGTCTCTGCTTCTTACTATGCTGTCTAGGTTGGCCATAGCTTTCCTCCCAAGGAGCAAGCGTCTTTTAATTTCATGGCTACAGTCACCGTCTGAAGTGATCTTGGAGCCCAAGAAAGTAAAATCTGTCACTGCTTCCATTTCTTCCCCTTCTATATGCCAGGAAGTGATGGGGCCAGATGCCATGATCTTCGTTTTTTTAATGTTGAGTTTCAAACCAGCTTTTGCACTCTCCTCTTTCACCCTCAACAAGAGGCCCTTTAGATCCTCTTCACTTTTTGCCATTAGGGTGGTATCGTCTGCATAACGGAGGTTGTTGATAATTCTCCCCACAATCTTAATTCCGACCTGTGATTCATCCAACCCGGCGTTTCTCATGATGTACTCTGCATATAAGTCAAAGAAGCAGGGTGACAATATGCAGCCTTGTCGTACTCCTTTCCCAATTTTGAACCACTCGGTTGTTCCATGTCTGGTTCTTATTGTTGCTTCTTGACCCTCGTACAGGTTTCTCAGGAGACAGGTAAGCTGGTCTGGTAGCCCCATCTCTTTCAGAATTTGCCACAGTTTGTTGTGATCCACACAATCAAAGGCTTTAGCGTAGTCAATGAAGCAGAAATAGACGTTTTTCTGGCATTCTCTTGCTTTCTCCATGACCCAGCTCAAGTTGGCGATTTGATCTCTAGTTCCTCTGCCTCTTCGAAACCCAGCTTGTACTTCCGGTAGTTCTCGGTTCGCATACTGCTGAAGCCTAGCTTGTAGGATTTTGAACATCACCTTGCTGGCATGTGAAATGAGCGCAATTGTGCGGTAGTTTGAACGCTCTTTGGCGTTGCCCTTCTTTGGACTTGGAATGTAAACTGACCTTTTCCAGTCTTGCGGCCACTGTTGAGTGTTCCAAATTTGTTGGCATATTGAATGCAGCACTTTAACAGCATCAGCTTTTAGGATTTTAAATAGCTCAGCTGGAATACTGTCATCTCCGCTTTGTTGTTAGTAATGCTTCCTAAGGCCCACTTGACTTCACTCTCGAGGATGTCCGGCTCAAGTTCAGTGACCGCACTCTCATGGCTATCAGGGATATTCAGATCTTTCCTGTATAGTTCTTCTGTGTATTCTTTCCACCTCTTCTTAATCTCATCTGCTTCTGTTAGGTCCCTGCCTTCTTTGTCCTTTATCATGCCAGTCTTTGCACAAAACGTTCCCTTGAGATCTCCGATTTTCTTGAAGAGATCTCTAGTCTTTTCCATTCTGTTGTTTTCCTCGATTTCTTTGCATTATTCATTTAAGAAGGCCTTCTTGTCTCTCCTTGCTATTCTCTGGAACTCTGCATTCAGTTGGATACATCTTCCCCTTTCTCCCTTGCTCTTCGCTTCCCTTCTTTCCTCAGCTACTTGTAAAGCCTCATCAGACAGCCACTTCGCTTTCTTGCATTTCTTTTTCTTTGGGATGGATTGAGTTGCTGCTTCCTGAACAATGTTACGCACCTCCGTCCATAGTTCCTCAGGCACTCTGTCTATCAGGTCTAATCCCTGAAATCTATTCCTCACCTCCACTGTATATTCATAAGGGTTATGATTTAGGTCATACCTGAATGGTTTACTGGTTTTCCCTAATTTCTTCAATTTCAGCCGAAATTTTGCAAGAAGCAGCTCATGATCTGAGCCACAGTCAGCTCCAGGTCTTGTTTTGACTGACTGTATAGAGCTTCTGCATCTTTGGCTGCAAAGGACATAATCAATCTGATTTCGATATTGACCATCTGGTGATGTCCATGTGTAGAGTCGTCTCTTGTGCTGTTGGAAAAGAGCGTTTGCTATGATCAGCGTGTTCTCTTGGCAAAACCCTATTAGCCTTTGTCCTGCTTCATTTTGTACACCAAGGCCATGCCTGCCTGTTATCCCGGTGATTTCTTGACTTCCTACTTTAGCATTCCAATCCCCTATGATGAAGAGGACATCTTTTTTGGTGTTAGTTCCAGAAGGTGCTGTAGGTTTTCATAGAACCGATCAACCTCAGCTTCTTCGGCATCAGTGGCTGGGGCATAGACTTGAATTACTGTGATGTTGAATGGTTTGCCTTGGATTCGTACTGAGATCATTCTATCGTTTTTAAGATTGTACCCCAGTACTGCTTTTCCCACCCTTTTGTTGACTATGAGTGCTACTCCATTTCTTCTAAGGGATTCTTGCCCACAGTAGTAGATATGATGGTCACCTGAATTAAATTCGCCCATGCCAGTCCATTTTAGTTCGCTGATTCCCAAGATGTCCATGTTCAATCTTGCCATCTCATGTTTGACTACCTCCAGCTTACCTTGATTCATTGACCTTACATTCCAGGTTCCTAAACAATATTGATCTTTACAGCATTGGATTTTCTTTTCACCACCAGACACATCCACAGCTGAGTGACCTTTCGGCTTTGTCCCAGCCGCTTCACTCTTTCTGGCGCTACTTGGAAATACCCTCTGCTCTTCCCCAGTAGTACATTGGACACCTTCCGACCTGAGGGGCTCATCTTCCGGCATCATCTCTTTTAGCCTTGTGATACGTTCCATGGGGTTTTCTTGGCAAGAATACTGGAGTGAGTTGCCATTTCCTTCTCCAGTGGACCACATTTTGTCAGAACTCTCCGCCATGACCTGTCTGTCTTGGGTGGCCCTGCACGGCATAGCTTATGGCTTTACTGAGTTACGCAAGCCCCTTCGCCACAACAAGGCAGTGATCCATGCAGCATCCAACTTATTGGTGGGAATGAGCCAATGGGAGTAACATAACTCTTGTGTCGAAAGAATCACAATGGCGTTGTGTTTGCTTCCAAGCAAAATTCAAAGTGCTGGTATTAACCTTGAAACCAAAAGTGGGCATGGCCCCGATTAGTTTAGGACAGGGTGAGCAACATTTGGACCTCCAGATGTTTAGGCCTACAATTCCCATCATCCCTATTCAGCATAGTCAATAGTGAAGGATGCTGGGAGTTGTAGGCCAAGACATCTGGAGGGCTACAAGTTACCCAAACCTACCTTAGGGAATGCTTTTTCCCACATGAACATTCCACTTGGTACACTGAGGTATTCTGAGGGGGGCTTGCTCCAAATGCTGTGATAATCAGGGGTTACATTGGGGACAGTAAAGAATAGGTGCTTTTGCTGTGGCCGCACCCTTGCTGTGGAACTCTCCAAAGAAGCCTGTCAAGCTAGCTCAATACTGAGGTATGTTCTCAAAAATATTCACATAACACTGGTTAATTATCTTTTGATTTACCTTAACCACCAGTTTGTCCAGACAATAACGGTTGGTCAAGCATGATTATGGCTGCAAGCCTATGCACAGTTACCTGGGAATAAGTCCAACTGAACACAGTGGTACTTACTTCTGAGTAAATATTCACAGGCTTGCATTGAGAGGAAAGATTTCTACTGTTGCATATCTAAAATACTCAGTATCTTTGCCAAACAGATTCACCTAGGTTAGGTTTGAGCTGGTGCAATTCTAGGAGTCATATTAATATTGACTGAACATCACAATCTGGGCACAATACACTATGTTAAGGGCCAGTTGTACATTGGCCATATTTCAAAGGCACAATCAAGTAGGGTGGCTAGGTGTCCTACTTTACAGAGGGCAGTCCTCTATTTTTGATAGATGGCAGAGGTCTGTCCTCTATTTGAAAGTGTCCTCTATTTGATGGGCTGACTACAATCCATGTCTGGTCTTAAGTCAAAGAACCATACGAAAGAAGAGGAGGAAAGAGCCTAGTAGCTGCATGTCCGCAGAACATACCTGACAGGTCATCTGGTCACAGTCTTCCTCACTATGGTGAGATGTCTTGTTTTTCTATTTAAATTATAGTTATTATTTCTAAATGTGCATCTATACATATAAATTTACATATGCACACTAGTGCCATCCTTTGTCCTCTTTTTTGGTGATGCATTTCCTCTTTTCTGGCAACCCTACAATCAAGCCACGGGAGCCACACTGCAAAATTGCCCAGTAAGCCTCCCAGCATTAATGTACAGCCAGGAGTTGTGTCTGGTGCCAACTGGTCCAGCAACACACCATACCCGCTTTCTAAAATGAAATGCACTCTTTCTCTTGGATTTCAACCTGTCAGAACTAAGGCAGTGAAAGGTACAAGCAGACGCAGCCCTTTGCTCTGGAAACCAAGACACACAGCCACACGGATAACTCTCAGTCACATGCAAGGTTCATCAGTTCATTTGGCAATTCCCTTTGCAGACAGCTTGTTATCACCAGGTATGTGCTCCATCATCCAGTTGCTTCTCATGTCAGAAATCCATGCACTATGGATTGGCCAGATGCTTCACCTTGCACTGGTACCCTCCCCTCCCCCTTCTTCCAGTCACAGAACCAGTGATGACCAGCACAGGCTGTGAAGTCTATAACATCACCAGTTTAAAAATTGTGTTTTTGTCCCTCTGTATCCTAATAAATGGCTTTCCCAAGTCAATTTTCCAAATTTTTAAATTACAAAAGTGATAATCCGGATTCGTACCGATTCTCTAGAGATTGTAAGCATATGGATAGTGTGTTCTTGGTTCAGAAGGGTTGGAGAGCTAACTAGTCTACCTAAGTAGGCATTTTCCACCTTCAGAATGACTGCCGACATTATGAGTCATTGTTCATATTTTTCTTTTAAAAACCAACCAGGAAATGGCTAAAAACTCGCACCTCTTAGAAACACGCAGCAGTCAAAGGTGAGTATCATATCCATCACTTGCTGATCTGGCAATTTCCAGAGTGCAAGTGTTCTTCTAGTCACAATAAAGCAGTACATTTTCACCCTGGAAAATTCCTATGTATATATTCTTAAATATGCACGTAGATCCATATGATATTGGAGGCAATCCTAAATTTGCACCTTGCTTGAGGCTTTTAAAGAGAGTTTGGAAGCTGTTATTCTTTTTGACCCGTCAATTTTGAACATAAGAAGGGCCATGCTGGATCAGACCAAGGGGTCCATCAAGTCCTGCATTCTGTTCACAGAGTGTCCAACCAGCTGTCAACCAGGAGACCACAAGCAGGTCACAAGTGTAACAGCACCCTCCCATCCATGTTCCCCAGCCACTGGTGGACATAGGCTCACTGCTTCTGGTACTGGAGGTAGCACATATCCATCAAGACTAGTAGATATTGATAGCCTTTTCCTCCAGCAATTTGCCCACCCCCCTTTAACCAGTTACTGATCCATAAGAGGACCTGTCCTCTTATTCCATGACAGCTAAGTTTGATCAGGAGTCTTTGGTGAGGGACTTTGTCAAAAGCCTTTTGGAAGTCCAAGGAAACAATGTCTACCGGATCACTCCTGTCTACATGTTTATTGGCACTCTCAAAGACTCTAAAGGTTAGTGAGATAGGACTTACCTTTGCGGAAGCCATGTTGATTCTTTTTCAGCAGGGCTTGTCCTTCTATATGCTTATTAATTTTTATCTTAAATGATGCTTTCAACCAATTTACCTGGAACCAATTTAAGCTAACCGGCCTGTAATTTCCCGGATTCCCCCTGGATCCCTTTTTGAAAATTGGTGTTACATTGGCCATCTTCTAGTCCTCTGGTATAGAGGCTTAACATAGGGACATGTTACATACTTTGGTCAGAAGATGAGCAATTTCATATCTGAGTTCCTTGAGAACTCTAGGATGGATACCATCTCGGCCCAGTGATTTATTTGCTTTCAATTTATCAATAAGGTTGAAAACTTCATCTTCTGTCACTACTATCTGCCTCAATTCCTTAGACTCCCTTCCTGAAAACATCAGTTCAGGCACAGGTATCTGTCCTATATCTTCTGCAGTGAAGACGGATGAAGGGAATTCATTCAGCTTCTCTGCAGTCTCCTTGTCCTCCTTCAGTACTCCTTCAACTCCATTGTCATCCAGTGGCCCAACTGCCTCCCTAGCTGGTTTTCCGCTTCTGATATATTTAAAGAATTCTTTATTATTGGCCTTGATGTCGTTAGCTATAGAAGTCTTTTGATAGTGCTATCTGAAGCAAAGTGATGCTGCTTGCCTTGAAAAATTAATCTAGTGGACAGGGAGCAAAGTCACTTCTGTACAAGGCAGAGATAAGCTCAGGTATCAAGTGAGGTCCCAGTTGGGGGCTGTCTTAACAAGAAATATCAGTGTACTCAAAACCAAACACTTGCAAGCAAAGATGTGCTAGGAGACCAGAACTGTTACTCCTCCTGTGGACTCAGTGAAGTATTGGGGAAGATCATTACTGAAGGAATCTAGACATAGGGTATAAAAACATGTAGTAGAGATAGAACAAGGTAGAGCTGAAACAGATTAAGAGGCCCAGGAGAATAAAAAGAACTTCACCTGCTAACAAAATGACATCAAAGTAGGTGCCAGACAAGCCTCTTTGGGGCGGGCATTCCATAGCTGAAGTGCCACCACTGAAAAGGCTCTTTCTCCAGTAGCCACTCATAACACTTCTCACAGCAGGTTCACCAGAAAAGGGCCTCCAAAGAAGACCTTAAGGTCCGTATACACACATGAGGAGATAAGTGGTCCGTTAGGTATCCTGACCGCAAGCCATGAAGGCCTTGAAAAATCAAAACCAGCCCAAAACCGATGGGCTCAGAAATGTGTTACATCTGCAGTTTGCATTTTTGTAATATTGAAAATGTTAAATAAATAAGAGGAGGAGGAGGAGAGGAGGAGGAGGAGGAGGATTGGGAGTGAGCAGAGTTGGCAAAGCACCAGTGAAGTGTGCTTACCCCGCCCAGTCCCAGTTAGCAATCTAGCAGCTGTATTCTGAACTAACTGAAGTTTCCAGACCATCTTCAAAGACAGCCTCACAAATCATGCATTGCGGCAGTGCAAACAGGAGATTACCAGGGTGCACAGATAAGATAAAGCAAGATAATCTTTCACCTGCTCGATTGCCTGGCAATCCAGTTGCTGTGCATAAATCTTGCCTTTACTTCTAAAAGCAAATAGCCTTAGTTTTCTCATATCTAATGGTCTGTCCGTTCTCTTTGCAATACAATTGCAGAGGTAAGAATGATCTTTTGGGACTGTTCTGACTGAAGGAAGACATCTTATTTTCAGCATAAAGGAGTATAGACAGTTTCCTATTTCCAACTACAGAGGAGGAAAAAGACAGATCACCACTAAGTTCTAACAATATAATTGCTTACCCAGGCATTTTGACTGATTTGTTTTGTCTGTTTGACTGCATTTGCCACCTTCTTTGTTTTTATTATGACAATGTGGTTTTAGTGTTTTTGTATATTGGGTTGGATCTAGATTTAGTCACAGAAGATCCATTGAAATGGATAGGACATAAGTGTGTGACTAATCTAAATCCCATTGGTTTCAGTGGGTGTACTCTTAACTATGACTGGATTCAACCCATTGAGGTTTAGTTTAATCATTATTGTACACTGCCCTGGTATCCGCAAGGATGAAGGGCGGTTTTAAAATGTTTTCATTATTAATGAATAAGCCCATAGCCCTGCTTCACACTATGGTTTTAGAGAGATCCTAGCTTTCAAGAAAGATTCAGTATAAAGCTCATATGACGTATAACAGGTTTCAGTCTGTATCTGTGGCTAGAAACATATCACAGAGAATCTCCTGATCAACAATGCTGAATGCTGATTGTATTTATTTATTCATTTATGTAAACTACTTATATGCCACTTTAAGTGGTTTACATAAGAAATACATAAAAATACAATATAAAAGCCGATATGAAAACAATCTAAAATAATAAATACCATTTTAAAAAATTCAGCCAGCCAAGGCAGAAACCACAATAAATAATGATCTAGCACAAAACATTCAGCATGGAGTGATCTATTATGAATCCAGACTGCTCTTCATTGAAGATGCTAGTTTATGTCACCCAGTTTTCAAGTTTACTAATGGCACATTCCTATGCATGTCTACTCTAAAGGATGTCCCACTGAATTCAATAGTCCCACTGAATTCAATAAGTGTGTACAGGATTGCAGCCTAAACAAATATGCATGCAGTGAGCAAGTATATTAATCAAAAGCAATGAAGAGTCTTGTGGCAAGCTGATTGGCCTATCCTTGGTAGGCAATGTCCTACTCCCCTTTTAAAAACAGAAATTATAATCAAATTCTAACCAGCAGGGCTAACGTTTGTCAAATTAATATAATCCAAACCTTATTTACACTAGGGGTAAATAACTTGTGGTTCTCTAGAGGTTTTGACCTACAACTCATAGGTCATACTGAGATCCTCTATGGTAGCATCAGCTCCTGGGGACCATGGGTCAGTAATATGGAAATTAATATTAAAATCTTGTGATGCTGGATTGGGAAGCATTTTAGGGAGCAATCCTACCAGAATAGGTGGCCGCCTCCAAACTCGGAGGTGACTGCCTATCCACTGCAGGGCAGGAGAAGCACGGAGGGGATCATCCCCTCCGCGCTTCAGCCACCTGCATTTGTGGCTAGACAGCCGATTTCGGCTGTCTAGCTACAGGAAGTCCGAGTGTGGGAAGTGGTGGCCAGACAACACGTTGGATGTGTCATACTGGATTTCCGACTTCCCCGCCCCCGCACACCCCCAGGAATGCCCTGTTTTCGCTGCTCCGCGCTCCTCTTCCGAGGGGGTGAAGATCGGTTTTCAGGGAACTGACCTCAGAGTCCGGGCTCCAAGGTCGGTTCCCAGGAACCAACCTATCCTATGGCCATCTAACCGCTGACTAGCGGCCATAGGATTGCGCCCTTATTCAATCAGAAAGAAAATGCTGCTCTCAAACAAGTTTTGAAAGATGAGTAATTAAAATATTAAAATCACAGAAACCATAATTCATTTTTTTCCAGAAATTGACACTGGCCATTGTTAAATTGCAGCCTCAGGGGAAGGACAAAGATGCTTCTGGTAACCAATTCTATCATCAGAAGCTTGAATCAGGATAAGGGCTTTCTATCACACTACATGTGTTAATTGGCTTCCCTAGTGTCAGGATTACTGGCAGCAACTGTTTTGTGAATGGCTAGTGCTAATGATGTGATTATCACTGGCGGTACTTTCTGCATTTAATTTCCTTCTGACATGACTGTTTGTTTATTTGTTTATTACATTTCTATACTGCCCAACAGCCAAGGCTCCCTGGGCAGTTCACAACAATTAATAATTGATAATTGATAATTCCACCCCCACCCATATGTACTGTGTATATAACTGAACTCTCAGTAACACTTCATGCATCTGATGAAGTGGATGATAATCTATGAAAATTTATATCAGAATAAATGTGTTAATCTATTGTAGCAGAAACAACAAAGAGACTTGTGGCACCTTCATGATTACCAAAATTCCAGAGGGGGAGCCATGATAATCAAATTTCTTTTATTTCAGTTGAATGAATGTATTCCTTTTATTATTGCAGTCACAGGCAAAGATTACTTATCTTGCTTAGTTTTCTTAGCAACATCTTGTCAAGTGGCACAGAGCTGTCCAACTTGGCTAAACAAATAACGACCGAGTTCGCATGATCACTGCAACCCATCATGGCTTATCTAAACCACAGTGGGTTGTGGCTAGCACTGGTGATGGGCTGTTTTAGGGTTATTTGAGGGTTGTTTAACCCTCACATAAGCCACCGTTGCTGGATTCACATGACACAATAAGCCACAACAACCACCTACCGTGGCTTGAGTATTCAAAAAGGTGGCCGGCATGTGCTGGAACCCCCCATGGCTTAAATAAGTTACAGTGGGCTGCAGTGATCATGTGAACCAGCCCATCGTCTTGCCTCACTCACTTGCTTTTAAGAAAGCCAGGGACAGGCTGCATCAATGATCACAACTCTAGGGCCATCCAAACAGAATTTGGGGGCTACTTAGCAGACCCAACTGCAGGACACTTTTACTCCAGCCAGAGTGCCTTTGCTTGATTTGGGTGCCTCAGAGTTTAGGTGAAACCATGCTAAAGCTGTGGTACAATACCATTGTAGCAATGCTGCTGGGTTAGGTCCCAACACCAATTTTAGGACTACGAGTCCACAGGTATTGGTTTGGCAAACAAGCTAGCTGCCATTTGTGCTCACCACCAATGCCCCCCCCCCTTCACCTTTTCTGGCATGTGAGGAGGGCTTTAGGAAGAGGGAGGGATTTCTCCCATTTGTGAGAGAGTTCTTCTATTTTTATATGTACAGATGCAAATTCAGAAATAAATACTATAATTTAAATAGAAATACAAAACATCTCACCAGAGTGGGAAGACTGTGACCAGATGAACTGGGTGCCTGCTCAGTCTGATGGCTAGGTGTGAACTATTGATGGGCCACTTCAAAAAGCATACAAAACTATGCATGGTGTGGAGAAAGTGGGTAGGGAGACGCTTTTCTCCCTCTCTCACAATACTAGAACCCGGGGTCATCCCATGAAGCTGATTAGTGGGAGATTCAGGACAGATAAAAGGAAGTGCTTCTTCACACAGCGCAAGGTCAAACTATGGAATTCTCTACTACAGGAAATAGTGATGGCCACCAGTTTGGAGGCTTTAAAAGGGGATTAGACAAATTCCTGGAGGAAAAGGCTACCAATGGCTACTAGTCTTGATGGCTCTATGCTACCTCTAGTATCAGAGGCAGTGAGCCTATGTACACCAGTTGCTGGGTAACATGGGTGGGAGGGTGCTGTTGCGCTCATGCCCTGCTTGTGGGTTCTGGTTGACAGCTGGTTGGCCACTGTGTGAACAGAATGCTGGACTAGATGGACCCTTGGTCTGATCCAGCAGAGCTCTTCTGATGTTCTTAAAGCCACTCCCAACGTTTCCTGCTTATGGTTCTTTGACTTTAAACCATGGCATCATGGCCATCACACAAGCACCCCAGAGCTTTTCATGGAAAAACGGATTTCCTGAGACTACTTAAAGTCTGATTCTTTCCCTTAAGTCCGGTTCTCTGCAGGGTAGCTGTTGTGTGCCCCAACCCCCGCATTTACTTTGGGTATGCTAGCCCTGCCCAGGGGTGTGCCTTTCAGTATGACCCCTGTCATGGGGTGTTTCCTGTCCTTGTCTTTCCCATCCCTGTCTTTCCAAGCAAACCTATTGTGTCTACTCAGAAGTAACTCCCATTGTGGCCAATGAGGCTTGTTCCCGAAATGTCCTTAAAGCTATGTCAAAGCTGTGTGTCTTTGATGTTTGCTTCCTTGCTTTTCAGAACTAATTAATTCACAGCTTTGATCCTTCACAGTATCGAGAGTTTGGGTGGAGTGGGGTGGAGGGAGAGAGGCTGCATGTCTTTAATGTTTGTCAGCTGCAAGGAACTAATTATTGAGAAGCTTCTATCCTTTGCATAACAGGAGCTTCAGGGGAGGGAGAAGGCTTTCTTTAATGTTTGCTTTGTCAGTTGTAAGGAAGGACGGGGAAAGTGTCTTGCATTGGTTGATCAGCCCCTGCCAGTCTGATGACGTTTACTCCAAACCCCCACCGCCACCTGGAAGTATGTTCCTGTGAAGTGACTTAAAATGGTTCAGTGCACTTGTTTGTGGAGCCCTGCGTGGACCAAATCTGATTCCCTGAAAAAACAGGTAATCCTCCATTCGCTTCTCCTTTTGGCGTGGAGATCGCCCCCTGGACTGTAGAGCCCATCAAATATAGACCACCCTCAAATAGAGGACTGTCTTCTGCCAGCTAGCCAAAACAGCAGATGGTCCTCTGTAAATTAAGACACATGGCACCCTATCATCTAGAAAGCGGACGAGGTTTCAGCCCCAGGTGTCTGTTCAGTGTACCAAAATATTCAAGACATCCATATGCCAAACATATCAGCTGCCTTCTATATATGTCAGGTATAAGACTTCCTCAAAAAGACAGTATTATCTGGAACAAGCTACTAATGGATCTGCTATTATCTGGGCTAATACACAAATTTTAAAAGATGGCCTGGCCCCTAATATTTCAGAAGCCAATGAGACAAGGCAGTGTGTTAAAAACAAAGTTTTGAAGTCCAAAGGGTAGGACTGTACACACACACGTTTCTTGGTTTTACCATCATGTTAAGATAAGTTTTGGCCTCCCTGATTATTTCCTCAAGTGATCTGTCTGGAAAGCACTTACCACTTTATAATTTAAGGAGATTCTTTCCCTGAAGTTGCAGGGGAGATAAAGTTCTTTCTAATGGTTGTTTATGCACTTGTGCCCAGGAAGAAGTGGACCATTTTGTACAGTACGTATTGTACTGCTCTTTATATACTGCCCCTAGGGAAATATTTTTTCAAGCAAATGCTGAAAACATGCCATTTTTTAAATTATGGTGTTTGACATCTAATGGGGATAAATAAATAACATAGGAAGTTATCATGCTTGCTTTAGCTGCTTAAAGAATAGGATATATTTGTGCTAGAATGCACTGGGGGGGGTCCATTTACAGTAAGCTACAATATTATGTTTCTTTCTATGTTGGGGGTAGGCAACCTGGTGTCCTCCAGATGTTTTGGAGGACACCCACAACCTTTGCCCATTGGCCATGCTGGCTGGGGCTGATGGGAGTTGTAGTCCAAAACATCTGAAGAACACGAAGTTCCCTACCCATGTTGTGCTATATTTTGTTAGCTGATTCATGTACAATATGCACCCTTTTCGTACAATTCCAATGGTTTTAAGCAAATAAATGTCTCCTATATTCTTTAATATTTAAAATAATAGCATTTTACACTACAGAAAGACCCATTTGCAAATGCATAGCACAAGGTGACGTGAATCTTCTACAAAAGAATGAGATGATAGGAAATTACAAAGTGGATATGGTAAGGGAAATATTGTACTATATAAATAGGTATGGAAGATAGTTGGTGGAAAGGCAGAAGCTGAAAGATGAAAAAGCATCTTTTTTCATCTCCATTAATTTTTACATAGTTTGAAAGATAATAGAAGATGGTGATTATATGCAATCAGGTTACAGCAATATCTTTAATGTGGAAAAATGTTCATTTGTTTTGTAAAAAAAAAAACACCTAGGTTATACCAAGTGAAAAGATAAAGAAGGTAAATACTTAAAGTGCCGGGGGGGGGGGAGGTGTCCAGAAAAATGTTTCCAGTTTCTTCTTCTAATGCCAATATAAACATCTTGGAAATCTACAGTATTTTTAAACACTCATCTTAAAATCAAATCCACCTATTCAAATGTTAGACAATCCATCAACAGCAATCAAGCCAAAAAAACACACACCTAATGTAGAATCAACACAAATGTTATCAAATCAGTTAAAAGGCGAACATCTGCAGCAAGCTTATCAGAAAGAAGCAATACTCACGTGTATGCCAGGTTGCTTGCTGTGACTGCTTCTAATGCTTCTTACTGCACACTTATATGAGTCAGCAAGCCAATAAGCGACCTTAGCACAAAGATCAGCGATTGGCTGCTCTTCATACTTAAGGTGCAATCACCTTCTAAACGCCAGTGACCAAACTGCGGCTGGGATATGAGTTCATCTTCTTAATTGTTATCGATTTAAAATTATTTTTAGTTACATGAAATAATTGAAGAAGCAGAATTTGACTTACAGATGTTTATAGACAATTCAGGGATTTGGGGAAGGAATACATTTTGCTTTGTGTAAGTTCTTAGGGCCTAATCACATGGTACACACACTGCGCCCCCTACCACCAAAGGCCAGTAACTGTTTTTTTCCTGTGGAAAAGCCAGTTGTGATTTTAGAATCTGCTTTTTGCAGAGAAAACAAAACAAAAGGAACATCAGCACAATTTAGTATGTACAAATGATAGATTTACAGATTTACCATGGAACTTTTCCCGTAAGGCTTCTGGCTACACGCATAGGGTGAGGATTTTCATATTGCAGCTGGAAAGAAAAGAGATAAACGTTCCTTTCTCATGCAAGGTAGTCCCAATAATAATTGCTCTTCTGTGCCCCTAATTAATTAAGGAAAAAGGAGAGAACTCCATGCTACGCATAAGCAAATGTGTAGTTTGCACAGGGTTGATCGTTTTAAAATGATGTTTGCCCCCTCTGCCATGGAGTGAAAAGCTCCTATCTCCCGTCAGCAGCTGATCAGAGGTGGGTGCTTTCCCCTGCTTAGCACCAAATAAGGCTCCTTTCTCAGTGCTTAGCAGGGGGAAACATGTATATACAATCAGCTATATACAATATACAATATTATATATACAATACAATTAACCAGAGTTAATTGTTCCCCCTCCAGGGCAGAGGGAATGGGGCCAGGGAAGGAAGCTGCTGAATTATTCAGTCCTGCTTACTTCTGAGTAGACATGCTTTCTACTATAAATCCGTAACAATGGAATTGGGGTGTGTGTGCATGTGTTTTTAATTCAGCCCTACCTACTTTTGCTCATGGCCCTGCCCACTTTTAACCCCACCCCCCTCTGGAATGTGACCCCTAAGGGCTTCCCCAAAATGGAATCTGGCCCTTAGGCCCAAAAAAGGTCCTCACCATTCTTTAGATGAACAGACTGTTTTCCAAGTACTCCATGCCCAGGAATGCATAGGGGCACTCCATGCCCCTCCAAGGAACCAACTTTTAAAATTATTATTTCAAGAACCGACAGTCCTAAAGAAAGGCGCTGTGGCTGCCATAGGGGATTGCAAAGTAACTGCAGCATGCATGAGGAGCAATCTGCTTTAACTTTTTATATCAATCAGAACTGGCCATGCTGGCTGGGAATTATGGGAGTTGCACTCTAACAGAGCTGGAAAGCTCCAGGTTGGGGGAAAGCTGCAATACAGGACCCATTTTGCACCACAGAGATAATGAAGTGTTATTGCTTATAATTTGTGCACGTCAAGCTGCTGCTAAGAGCACAATGTCAGAAGGTGCTGTGCTGGCAAGCAGATCCTTCAGGAGCTTCTGTCCAACATTTGAATTTGTATCAGGAAGCTCTGGCGTGGGCTGGTCCATGAAGTCAGGAAGAGTCGCAAGCGACTGACCGAATAAACAACAACAATCTGTCTGTAACTGTAATTCATTGTGTCTGAGTTGTCTGTCAATTGTTGAAAAATGTGTAAGTAGATTTGTGAGGGCATGGAGCTTTGCTTCTGTCATAACCACAGAAGCAGTTCACGTTAAGCTCAAGGTCTTTGTATGCATAACACTACAAACAGTGGTAAATAGTTATATAACCCTTATCTTTCTGTTACATATCAAGACTGAGTTGTAAAATGAAAATAGCACAGGACTGCTGGCAGGGGAGAAGGAAGCAAGATCACGTGAATAAAACAGGCAGCCTTTGCATTTGACGTTGGCATTGGTGATTGCTGTTCCATGGAAAGCTGGGTGGATTCATATCTTTCACTGGCACTGTAGCTGTCAGAAAACTAACTTACAAGAAGCTCCATGCATTTAGAACATGAGTAGGAAACCGGATGTTCTCCAGATGTTTTGGACTAAAACTCCCATAATCCCTGACCACTGGCCAGACTGGCTTGGGCTGATGGGATTTGTGGTCCAAAACATCTGGAAGGGACCAGGTTGCCTATCTCTGATTTTGAATGATAACCGCCAGTTTCTGCCAGGGCTCCTGTCCCTTTAACAAGTGAATTAAAGTTAGGCAGAAATCCTAAAAGTGAAACATTTCTCATATGCTTCTGTGGGAAAGTCTCACCTACTGTATGTCTACCTATGATGACACAGCTGTTCAGTGCCCAGAACCTCTGACAGGATATAAGGGATGAACCTGAATTAGAAAGCTTCAGTGAGACACATCTGGCGGTAACAGAGAAGACAGCAGATTATATATATATATACATTTCAAATAAAGACAATGAGGCTACTCTAAAAATGTCTGCATTGGGCTAACTAGCATTCCTGTACAATGTGACTGAACTCATGCTTTGACGTTTGCCTAAAGAGAAAATATGCCCACACTCTGATCTTCATTACTCATAAGGGCCTAGTGGCTTATATCCAATGCAGTTTACTGAAAATAAACCAGCTTGCAGGGCCAGCTAAAGATGTTTTAATGCCTGAGGCAAAGGACAAGATGGCCGCTTCCTGCATACCATGAACAAAAGCCAACTGGGCTGGCAGTTGAATCTTACTTCAACTGGCAACTGAGAGCAGCTTCGGAGATGCAGGGAAGGCTGTGACACATACACAGCTCTGCCCTCCAACACCGCCCCCCCCCATTCTGCAACTATCAGTATTGGCTGCCTGAAGCAGCCGCCTCACTCTGCCTCATGGTAAGGCTGGGCCTGCTGGTTTGCAGAGAGAGCAAGAACATCACCGATGAACGAGCGGAACAGCACCTGGACAATCATTTCCACCTATGGAACAGCCATCACAGATCAGATACCACAGCCAGAGCTTTCATAGCACCTGAAATCATCATAGACAAAATACTTCCAAATAAGAAAGCATTTCATACAGACTCATTTGGGCAATCATCTCTCTGGTCTTTGGAGACAGTGTATAAATTTACATGAAACTGTATGCCTTATGGACCTAGATTTCAGGTCCAGGTGTGTTAATACACTGCCATGCTACAGAGGATGTTTTCCTTTCACCAGAGATATTGGCAGCAAGTTGTTGCTAGCGACGCATCTTTCAGCATTCATTTTCTCCAGTTTTTCAAATGCACTGGTTTTCAGTGGGTGGGACATGGAAGTGCCATCACCACCATTATCTTTTGTTTGTTTTAAAAGAAAAAAAACAGTTGGGAAAATGAAGGTGGAAAAAACAGGGAGAAGGTGACTAGAGACAGAACTCCTTTATGATTACTCATTGAACAGAAGAAGGAATTTCACTGGGTCTGGCTTTTTGCATCCCTATAAGACTTGCCACAGTTCCTTCCTTGGTATCTGGTCACCTGCAGTAGGAGTAGAAAGACTGACACAGGGCATTTCTACACCAGCCTAAAATCCTGCATTTAAAATGGGGCTTTCTGCTTCCGTTCTAAATGCAGAATCACCACTGACTCCCTTTACATGAGGTTCCTCCCCCTCCCTTCTCCCCGCATCTGAGTCTTCCATTCCCTTTCGTTGATCTCGTTTCTCTTCTTGCCGCTTTAACTCTTTTCATGGAGGAAACTGAAGCGGAACACAGCGGGGTAATTTGATAGCTCATGATCTGCAATCTATTTAAAAACGGAACAAAGGGCATTTAGTGCAGGAGGGTCATGGCGTCACGTAAAGAGCCCGCAAACTTCCATGAAGGAGCAATCTCAATCGCAGGATAAAAGCTCCGTGTGATGAAGCGCACATACAGAAAAATGGAGAGTAGGTTGCTGCTCTAATGCATGCAACGTAATGCACAATAAGGGCAATTTTTTTGGATTGGTTGTGACAATAATCCCACATACTTCTTTCTTTCAATAGTTATCTGAAAATGTAACCCTATGCATATATACAACAGAGACTTGTGGCAGTTTAAAGATGGAGGGAGCAATCCTACCTGGTTGTCCTTTGGCCTCGGAACTCAGGGGCCGGTGGGCATCCTATGCAGAGCAGAGCCGCATGGAGGACAGCTTCACCTCAACACTGCTCCTGCTCTGCATTTTTGCTAGACAGGCGATTTCACCCATCTAGCTGGATCTCTGAGGAGCAGGAGGGAAGGAGGCTGGGGCAACCGGAGGATACATCATAAGCCAGGCGCCTTGGTCTCCTTCCTCTCTCCCTGTCCACAGAACCTCCCACTTTGCATTCCCTCCGAGGTTGCTGGCATGGTTCTCTCCAGGCCAGCTGCGAGGGGGAGGGGGTGGGGTCAGAGCGCTGTCTCTGACCTCGGATCCAGGAATCCGAAGTATCCTGTGGCCCCGCAGACTCTGTCTAGAGGCCATAGGATTGCTCCCTAAAAAAAATTATGAACTTCTGTGGACACTGTCCACTTCATCAGAGTCATCAGTTACATCCGTGGTTCGTGAAAGCTTGTGCCAGAATAAATGTGTTGGTCTTTAAGGTGCCCCCAAAATCTTTGTTGTTTTCGCTGCAACAGACTAACACAAACTGGATTCCTATGCGTGTTTACTTGGAAGCAAACGTGGAAGCAAGTCCCACTTTTTCAAAGGGCTTAATCAGGATTGCATAGGATTGTACCCTTAATGACACTGAAAAACAGATGGAAAGTGGGGCTTGTGTGCGCAGGTAGAAGTGGATGACCATAGGAACGTAACAGCCCAGGGGGATCAGACCATGGGTCCATCTGGTCTAGCATTCTCTTCTCCACAGAGTCAACCAATTACTTCCAGGAAGCACACAAGCAGGCCGTGAAACCAGGATGGGCAGCATATGCTCCCCACTGCCCCCAGTTCAGCTTCCACTGCTGCTGAAATTCACCATGATGATAGCAAAAAACTTGCTAATGTACTGCTGAAAATCAGTGGCAAACTGCTAAGGAATGCTACACTGGCTAGATTTAGCTTGTTTCCAAGATAAATTTGGCCAGAGCAGTGTTCCACAGCAGCCGGCTGCCAAAAATTGGCAATTTTTTTTTGCTGCTGCTGCCAGCACCCCACAGAAATCCACAGGGTGGCACAGCGGGGGCAGTCGGGGGTGGCAGTCGGAGGGGGCAGTCGGAGGGGCAGACCTCCCGCAGTTGCCCACCCCTGGCATAAAGGCAACAGCCATCCCCCAGGAACTGGTGTTCAGTGGCATACTGCCTTTGAGTATGGAAGTTCCATTCGGCTATCATGGCTAACAGTTGTTGAGAGACATTTCCTCCATGGATTTCTCTAGCCCCCCTTTAAAATAATCTAAGTTAGTGGCTATTGACACATTTTGTGGCAATGAATTTTGGGGGGACCCTTTTTGCTGCCTTTTCCTAGATTTGATCGAAATATCTATCTATTTATTTATTTATTTATTTATTTCATTTCTATACCGCCCAATAGCCGAAGCTCTCTGGGCGGTTCACAAAAATTAAAACCAAACACACAATAAAACAATTTAAAATATATAGAACATTAAAACCACAATACAACAATACAACCACAATAAAACCTAGCAGCAGTGCAGGAGTTTAAAATACAGATTTAAAACAGCAAAGATAATAATTTAGAAAGCTAAAATGCCTGGGAAAATAAAAAGGTCTTCACCTGGCGCCGAAAGGAATACAATGTAGGCGTCAGGCGAACCTCACTAGGGAGCTCATTCCAGAGCCGGGGTGCCACAACAGAAAAAGCCCTCCTCCTAGTAGCCACCCGCCTCACTTCCTTTGGCAGGGGCTCACGGAGAAGGGCTGCTGCTGATGATCTTAAGGTCCGGGCAGGCACATATGGGAGGAGGCGATCCTTCAGGTAACCTGGCCCCAAGCCGTTAAGGGCTTTGAATGTTAACACCATCACTTTGAATCGGGCCTGGAAATGGACTGGCAGCCAGTGCAGCTGGAAAAGTACTGGCGTAATATGAGCTCGCAGGCCAGTCCCTGTTAACAATGATGATTGATGCTCCATGTGGGCTCCTTGCACATACGTAATGAACTGTTTCAACATCCGCAGTTATAAATAATCATGTGCTTTTGCCTAGGCTGTTGGAAATGTTATGGCACGTATGCTCCAGCAGGGTTAAAGACTCCTAGGTCTTAATCAGTAACACTGAAGATAATGTGCAGATTAGAGTCCAAGGGTTTAAATACACAAATGCCACACTTTCCGGACTTAATCACCTTGATAAACCTCCTTGCTGAACGAAGCCAGTCAGTTTTGAATTAACTGTGGACCTAAGTGCTAGAAACCCATTTCTAATGAACAAATAACACTTATTGCTGTAGGCTGACTTTTTAACTTGAGCACACTCCGGGAGAGAGCGGAGGACAGGAAGGCCTGGCGTGCTATGGTCCATGGGGTCACGAAGAGTTGGACACGACTGAACAACTGAACAAAACAAAACAAAACTGACTTTTTAAAAATATGCCCAAGTCCTATGTCTAACTATGTTGAATGGAACAGCATTCTAAGTCATCGAAGTCTAAGAAAATTTGTCTGGCAGATGTCCTTCTCCTCTCATTCAGCCCTGTTTACACCTCTACACATGTGCAACGATTTGGAGCATTCATAAATCTGGACATACAATTCCTGGTGACACAAAGAAAGAATGCTCATTAAGGATGCATACAGACAACAGGTTTGTTGTTGCCACAGAACAGCGTTGCTCAAACTGTGGGCTCGGAGCTACTGGTAGGTCTCAGCCCACTTTCAGGTGGGTCTCAATGCTGCAGGCCACCCTGTGCCATGGCCACACCATTCTTCATAGGCAGGTGTGGCAGCAAGAGCCGCTCACAGAGAAAGGCTAATATTTCTAATATTTTTTAAGAGAGGAAGGGGATAAGAGAGGAAAGCTGTTACTGGAGGAAGGGAGTGAATGTGAAAGGAAGTGAATGTAAAAGCAGCAGGAGAAAGGGATAAAAGAATGTAAAAAGAAGTGAATGTGAAAACAGGAGAAGGGATGAAAGAAACTGTCAGTTGTGGACAGGGCACAAATGAAGTGTGGAAAGTGAAGGGGAGAACTAACAGGGGATGAATAAGACCACTTGGAGACGCATGTGGGGGTGGTGGAGAATATATAAAAAAGCCCTCCACTTAGATCAGGGGTGCAAATCTAGTTCTCTGGGGTTCCCCAGAAGACCACGCCCCCTTCCCCCAACCACCAATCTTTTGGTGGTTTCCTGGGTCTTGTGGATTTGTCCCCACCCTGCACACATTCTAAAAGGTTGAAATGCCTCCCCTAAGGCGTATTTACTGCCTGGCAGTAAGAGCTTTAAGCTACAATGTTCTGGTATTTTGGCTCCACCCCTTTTGCCTTTGGCCACACCCACAACTGGAGTGTGGCCCCTGAAAGCTTCTCTGAAATGGATTTTGGCCTTTGGACTGAAAGTGGTCCCGCACTCTTTAGATAAAGCCACAGAATTAGCAAACTCTACATGAAATGGCAGAGCCATGATACCTCAAGAGTTGATGTGTGTACTTCACTTGAGGAAAGCTGAACCTCCTGCTACAAGGAAATCACTGTGGCAAAGGATTTAGAAATTTCTGAAAAGGAATGAGATATTAATATAATTTATATCAGTAACTTCCAGCTGATGTCAAACTCTGCCTCCCTCTGCCACCGTTTTGTGACTGGCTCTACCCCTACACTACCATTTTGTGACTGGTGGACATTGGTCAATTTCAGCTCTCTCACGAACCCTCCTGAGGTAGAAACTTTGAGAACCCTGCTGAAGAGAAATGGCACAAGACGACAGCAGAGCCTGCACTACATTCTGTTGTCACTGTTTTACGTGGGAGCTCATTCCTAATGGTAAAGCACATAGTTTTCTTGCAGACAGTCCTGAACTTCATCTGTGGCATCTTCAGTAAGAGCAGGCTTCTTAACCAGGGAAGGCCAATGCTGGCTGGGAATAAGAATTGTAGTCAAACACATCTAGAGGGCAAAGGTTGGTGAAGTCTGTTAGAGGAACTCAAGTAAGTAGCAGGGCTAGAAAAGACCTCTGCTAGGGGTTGTTAGTGTAAGTAAAGGTAGGCTGTGCCGACCCACATTTCCAGGGCAGCTCTCTCCCATTTGTTGTGCTTCCCATCTCTCCCTCTTTTTGCTGTAGTCCCATCCTGATTCTTCCCCACCCACACATTAAGGGCCTATTCAAGAAGTCAAAGAGAACCTGACCCCTGACCTATGCCTGAGAACTGGAGAACCACTGCTACCTAGAGTACAGAGACAATACCAGCTGGATGGACCAGTGGCAGACTTTGTAGAACGTGCCTTCATATGTGCTGTTGACACTCCACTTGCTGCTTTTGGATTGTCATCATTTTTTGGTGTGAAGGTGTGTTAAAGAGGTACAGGCCTTCCTGTGATAGCTTGGTTTGGACTCAGCCCGTCCTGGGCAAATGGTCTCAAATTCCACAAAATTCAAGCCATTTTCACAAATGACAGTTAAAACTGGATTTTGCAGTTCCCAGAAGTACTGTTCAACTAGATCAGCTAGCCAGAAAGTACAGTAATTATGAAAATTGCCATCTTCTACTTCTTTCCTTATTAAGAATGTTCATAAGGGGAGGCATTCCAGGAAAGTGCTCTTCATGGTACTGGTGACAATGCCATTTTTGGTGCCAAAATTCTGTTTTCTATTCACAAAATCTGGTGGGAGAACCTATAATTCATAATCCCACAACAATACTTTCTTGACAAATTGCCAATATTGAGTAGCAATATCTGAAATTCAATGTCTGTTTTTTAATGCTTGTCAAATAAATCATTGGGCATTCCATCTCAAACATTTAAATTTATTTTTCTACATTAGTTTCTGCTCTAGTTGAAAGTGCTTCTAATGACTTTTGGAAAGAAGACACGGAATCTCTTCAAAGTTTGTCTCCCCAGCCAACTCGGTAATTAAAAGGTAATGACACAGAACTATATTCTAGGGGCGGCGCTGGCGGGCGGGGGGTATTTATTACTTATGAAAGTAATGCTGTCGATTGAAGTCCGCTATTTATTTACAGAGCAAGACTAGCACAGAACAAGCTGTGCTCGATTTAGCCATGTTGTTTTACCTACATGCCATAGGGTGAAAGAGGGCAGTGCAGTTTTTAATCAGTCAGCTCTATCTATAAGTGCTTGTTAGACTGGCAATAAAAAGGCACCATTTGGCCCAAACTCCATCCCACTAAGCCTCTTCTTTGTTTTGATTCTTAAAAAGGAAGAACATTCATTTTAACGCTCCGGTGAACCTAGAAAACCAGTTGCTGGCTACATAGCCGTTCTGGCGCATGCCACTCTAGTACAGTTCTTGAACATCGCCACGTGTATACAGCACAGGAGAAGCAGGGAAGAGAATGTGGTACGGAGACACTCAGTGAGAACACAGAGAAGAGGCAGCACAACAGTTAAAAAGGGCAACCTTCTCTCTGGCTGGGCAACTGGGAATAAACCATGGCCCAGTGTAGATCATCCTCCAATGATGCACATCCAACATCCATGCAGCTTGAGCTATCTGTTAGTACTGACTGATAAAACCTTAGTATTAGGCACCTGAATGGACATCTGCCAAAGATAGAGGACAAATGATATCCAACCCAGCCAGGTCCACCACATTAGGATCAACTTCCAAAGATGTTTGTTCACATGGAGAACACCAGAAACAAAGAGTCAATACTCCCAATCTGACAAACCAGACAGTGTTCCCACCCATGTCATAGCTACTCAAGCAAGAATTAGGATCCATTTCAGATGTCGTGTTATATGGCTATTGTTCTCTAGCTTTCAGACTGCTGGCTGCTTGGTGTTAAAAGATTCCAGCACAATTCAGACACAGGGCCTGGCTGAAGGCTGGTCCAGCCTGCGCACTGTTCCCCATAATGTGTTTGGTGCAGTGATTTCTTCCACTGCTGTTGATCACCTGAGTAGTGGGGGAGACTACAGCATCCAGACATCTCTGCCTACCTGTCTCCCAACAAGGGATCAGTGCTATTTATATACAGTGGAGGTCTGGGAGGGAGATCTTTGGCCACCCACTCATATGCTGGCCTGGGCCCACATGCTTGCACTCAGAAGTACTTCTAAGATAAACAAATAAAACAAGAAACGCCAATCTGTGGAGTTCATCAGAAATAACAATTTTTATTTTGATCTTCATATTGAATTTGGAACATATATAATACCGGAACAGAACTTTAAAAAATATATGGGATTTCCCTTTCATAACTCTGGACAGCCTGAAACAATTATGTTCATTGATTAGAATGTTGAAGGCTGAGCAAAATTTAAGGGTAGCTTCTCTGCTACGAACAGGACCAAACTGCATTTATTATATTTAAGATGGCATCTAGTTAAGTTTTACATATAAATCCGAGTTTTATATATGATATCAATGAGCTTCTGCACACTTTCTGTGTTGGATTGTTGCAGGAAAGGTCTTCAGACATAAAACACAAGTATTATTATGACTGGAAAAATACAGAATCAGTAACGTGTTTCTTAAAATCTTCCAATGGAAGTTATAGGAAGCTGTAGAAGGAAAAAACTACATCAGTGTGGATTAACAAATTAAGTTGAGTAAATGAAAAGCCAAATGTGTTTCCAATATCTCCTATTAAGCCCAAAGGTTTTTAAAACATACATATTTTGAAACAACATAATGTAACATTTTAGCTTACCCATGTGCAAAGTAGCAAAAAAAGTTGACATCAGGGTATATAAAGCTAGACAAATTCAAGTGTGTATGCACATACTTGAGCTAAGAATCGTCATTAAAATTTTTGATTTAAGATTGGAATATCTGGTAAACTTGATTTGGTCTTCACTGAACAGCAAATATAGGAATAATTTCAACATTCATTATTCTGTTATCCAAATTAGCCAATACTAGGTTAATAAAAATCTAGATTCTGGTGGAGTTAAGAATGCAAAGCAGTGGAAAATTTAGTGTTCTCTGACACTGCTGGAGATCTGATTCCCTTACAAGTAATGTGCAGACAATGATTCAGAATGCAAAGTGGTGACACAAAGAAATAATGTGCACAGTGGAGTGTTTGGTAGAGCCAGATTACTTATTTACTAGCGAAAAACTTCCCCCTTTCTGTTTTTGCTATGCATTAGTGAAACTGGATTATTTCCTTGCCCCTCCTCATCTCCACAATTTGGCCAGGGTGAAGAGTTAAACATATAGAAAGTGAGAGCTGAATATGGGAAAGGGCAGATAATTGATATTTTGCAAGTTTGTGTCTGGAAAGAATTTTGAGGTGGATTCAGTCCTAACACACATTCACTGGACAGATAGGGCGTTTGCCCCTGCTGCTGGCTCTGAACAAAAGACTATGTTGCTAGCCTCTCACAAAGGACAGAACACATCTACAGACCACCCTGCCTATTGCACATGTACAGCAACTTTATGATCTGGCACCTGGACAAGTATGAAGGTGGTCCTCCCATGGAGACCATGTTAGGATATGGCTGTCTTCTCATGTATCTAAAATACAGAAGACTTGACATCTGCCAAGTTGTAACAGGGATAAGCTACCTAATACTGCCTCTATACCTCACATGGGAGGAAGAGCTTCAAAATATATTGCACCCATGAGAGCAGGACCGGTGCAGCTTGGGGAGGACCCCATGCAGTCAATACCACAACCCCCATGGCCTGATCCCACCGGGTCATTATCCAGGACTTGTCCCTCCAGTTCACTTTTATATCAGCAAAAAAGACTTCTCACTGAACGCCCGCTATCCTGAGGACCACCCTATACTTAAGTGCCTTACATTTTGGTGTGCTCATTACGTTCTGGAAGTTATAACTGCAGAGTCTTGTTTACAGCAAATGGATCCCATGGATGACTTTGGGGTTATTTGTTTAGAAGAAAACATAATTTGAGATTGTTCTAATAAAAAGGGCAGGAAAAAAAAGAAAAGACACTTTTTTTTTTTTAGGAAATGAAAAGCCAGTGAAGCAACTGCCCTCAACGAGCTTCTTGAACTGAGGTTGCCTTGTTCTGCTGTTCCCGTGCAGTCACAAAGTTAAGCAAGTCAATTGCTGTGACAACACCAAACACCATCTGCCTTTTACTGGATTTGCCATCGCTGTGATCTAGAGGAGAGAAGAACACAGCAGTCACGACTGCTCAGTTTTCAAACTAACAACTTAAAGCAAGACACTGTTATCTACAGTACATTTTAATCCAGCAGCCCACCCACCGACATGTCCAATTTTCTGTTAGAATTACCAGACTGAAAGCTTAGCCACTGGATCTTAGCTGTTCATTAATGACAGAATATCATTTCAAGCAAAGGGCTCTAGGCTGGTACAAGGTGAGCAGATGCTTTGTTTCCTGGTTCTGCCCATGGAAACGGGTCCAGTTCATGCTGCTGAAATTGCTTTGCTAGTACTCAGTGAAAGCCTGTGTGGTGCCACTGTGCCAGAAGCATTCTTGAAGGAGGGGGAATAGAGCAGCCTTCCCCAGCCTGGTGCCCTCCAGATGTTTCAACTCCCATCAGCCTCAGCCAGCATGGCCAATGGGGATCAGGAATTCTGGCAGTTGCAGTCCAAAACATCTGGAGGGCACCAGGCTGGAGTAGACTATGGAGTCACTGCCACATCCTTAGGGTCATTTCAGTGACTCTGGCATCCCAACCCAACGCAATATACTGCACAAACAGCTGTTACAAGGGTTTATCCGGGCATTTCAAAGGCAATAAAGCAAGGTCAGGCAACCTGGTGCTCTCCAGATGTCTTGGACTTCAATTCCCAGCATTCCTGACTATTGGCCATGCTGGCTGGGGCTTATGGGGGATGAAGTTCAAAACATTTGGAGGGGACTAGACTGGGGAACAGCTGTAATAAAGCATCACTTGCCTGGTAAGAAAAGTGTCACTTTAGGTGTTGAGGCACCAGCCTCAGCTTGCTCCACAGCAGCTAAACATTTGATTGAAACATAAAAGCCCCCTTAAAAATTAGTAATGAATGACACAAAAATTGACAAAGGGTGAGAAAAATACTCCAGAGACAAGACACTCCATTCAGAAAAACAGGTTTCAGCTTTGGATTATCATGGGGCTCTTTTAACATCTGGCCTTCAATTTTAAATGTTTTATATTTGAATCTCATTTGTCATCTTAAAGATCTGCAGTGGCCTCCAGACTGGGAAGTTTTAAAAACGAAGGGTTGGATCCAAAGGCTCCCTTCCCTTGATGGAAGGAGTCTCTCTGTAGGAGAAAGGCTCCTCCCAATCAAGGAAAGGAACCTTTGGTTCCAACCCCATTAAGACATACATGAGAAAAAAATTAAATGAACAAGGATAATTCTTCTTTTAGCACAAAAAGATAGTTGGAATCTGGAGAGAAGATGGTATATTAGCATACAGGAGATACTTGGTCATTTATTTAAACATTTATAGCCTGCCTTTCTGCGAGGTGACTAACAAATAAAACCATGTGAGAAATGTAAGAGTTCTGAACTTCAGTTCAGTCAAAGGCAAAACTCTCGGTGACTTCAGCTGTGCCAAGATATCATGTTAAGAAAAATGGTATGCAAATAAATCATCATCATCATCTCCTCATCCAACAAGTTAGGAGTTAAAATTGGCTGAAAGTCATTCAGAAATGACTGTGGAGAACTATAAAACAGGAAATGAATGGTTCATTTCACTCCAAAATAAAATGCAACATATTTGAAAGTCATCACTAAACTCTGATATGCAGTAATAAAAATTCAATGGAAGTTCACACAGGTGCACGCCATGGTTAGCTATATATTAACTATCAGCCCTGAACAAAGTCAAAATGAGCTAGTAACTATGTTTTGAAAGAGAAACATAGGGGAGCATCCAAAGGTGTCCCAGCACTACCACTAATGACATTGTGCTAGTGTAAACAAATGCTTGTGCATAGTAACTAGCGCAATGGGAAAAAGAGATGATTTGCCACCAAAAGCGGTTTACACTAGCACAATGTCCTTAGTGCTAGCGCTGGGACACCTTTGGATGCTCCCCTATGTTTCTATTAGCATTAGCACTAGGACACCATGGGATACTACAGAGAATACTTATAACAATAATTCAGTTCAGATGTTCGGTTTACTGCACATTCGGGAACCCTAGGAAGGCAGAGTTCCTGATCGCATGGAGCTCTGTAATTATGTTCTTTTGAAAAGGCTTACACTTTCACTGAAGACCTTTCCCTGTCAACACAGGGGAGTTGGGAGTGGAGGGGACCGGGCTGGAGCTTGCATCCCTGGCTCCCCCTACACAACTGAACACTTGGGTAGGGCTAATGTTGTTTACATAGGAATCAGTGAGATATCCTAGCCTTCATTGTCTGTTTTGGTCACCACCTCTCCACAATATGACACAGACTTAGATAAGTAAAAATTGAGCCCAAGGGCTGTGATTTTCTCTCAAGTTTTTAAAAAAAAATGTTGGCAGAGATTATGGATTCAATCCAGACTTAGACATACTTGGAATATACCCACTGAAATCAATGGGGCTTGCGTTGGTCATAACTAACATAAAGCCTATTGAATCCAGCGAGTCTGCTCAAAGTCTAACTAAGAGTGGATCCAATCCATAGTCTATAATCTTCAAAGTAAATACTCTGGAGTAGGTTTCCCTGGGGCTGGACCACAATGGTCTGCCCAGTCTATTTTGAGTTCAGGAGCTCCATAGTGAAGCCTTTTGTCTCTACTTCTGCAACTCCAGCTTTTTTGTGTTTTTTTTAAATGGCAACTGATAGAAATAAATAGCACATTGACAAATTGTGGCAAGACCTGAATGTCTGGACCATTTTCCTCCCTCTCCCCTCTGTCAATTAAGGCACCCTCAAAGATACCAGAGTCCAGTCCAAGGAAGAGAAAGGCAACCCAGATTTCAAGAGGAGGAATACTGCAGGACAGGAATCACTGGTCCTCTATCTCAATTAGGAAGATGAATTTTGCAAAGCTACAGCATATAAGATTGGATTCTGCAAACATCTACTCATATTGTGAGACACTGTACTCAGGTGAGAAGCACCAAAGAAATTCAAAGGTCAGGGTACATTATGCACACATCTGCTATCTGACCCAGAACTGGCATGGTAGGTATCTTAGTTTCCATTAACAAAATTTATTTCTAATCTTCATGACAGCTGTTCTATAACATATACCAGGTGGCTCAAAAGTGGGTATACAGTTGTTTAGAATGTTGATGGGACGGGGAGAGAATGTGTGAGTAGAAGATGTGTGGGTGGAGTCAGAATGACAGTTGGGAAGAGTGAGTGACAGGGAGTGACAGTTAAATCAGTTAAGTGTAGAGAGTGAGGGGAGTGAGGCCCTTAAGTAGGTATACAGTTGTTTAGTTGTTGTTTTTTTACTGATATTGTGAATGATGGCAGCAAATTTGAGTTAAGAAGAAAGAAAGTGGATTCTAAAGCAGTACTGGAAGACTGAAAATGCCAAGCGGGTGCGCACAGTGTGGCAAGAAGCATCTGACACTCCTCCACCAACACGTCTGACAATTTACTGTCTTAAAGATAAATTTGAAGAAACAGGTGCAGTGGCTAATGCACTGAAATCTGGACGTCCAGGGACGTCTATGAGAGAGGAAAATGAGATGAGAGTCGCTCTGACATTTGTGAACAGTCCGAAAAAGTCCACACGACGTGCATCTAAGCAGCTATCCATACCTAGAACGTCCTTGCAACACTTAAATGCGTAAATTGAAATTGAAGCCATACCGTCCAAGACTGTTACATGGTCTTCCAGAGGACGACCCAGACCACCGGTTGCAATTCTGTGAGATGATGCATAACCAAATCTCTAACGAACCAGACCTTCTTGATAAGATCATCTAGTCAGATGAGGCTTCTTTCAAGTTGTCAGGCCACGTGAACAGGCATAACTGTGTGTATTGGGCAGATGAAAATCCTCATCTGACTATCACATCTCAACTGAACCAGCCAGGCATCACAGTGTGGGGTGCACTGTCCAGCGAAGGTGTTGTAGGACCAGTTTTCTTCGATACAACTGTGGACAGTAACAATTACCTAAACATGTTACGCGACGAGGTAGTGCCACAACTCAGAACCAGGGCTAACTTCGTCGAACTGCTCTTCCAACAATACAGGGCACGTCCTCATTATGCTTTTGCAGTAAGGGACTATCTTGACAACACCTTCCCACAGCATTGGATTGGACGACATGGCAGCATTGAATGGCTGCCACGTTCATCCGACTTAACACCAATGGTCTTCTTTTTGGGGGGTGTAGTAAAGAATAAGGTTTTTGAGAGGAATCCCTGGACAGTGGGCGAATTAAAAAAATTCATCTCGGAAGCATTTATGGACATTGATGCGGACTGGAATTTGTGTCGTACTGTGTGTGTCGCAGTGTTCTGGACAGGTTCGAGGAATGTTGCAACGTTGATGGAATACATTTTGAGCACTTACGAGATTTAACAGTGTTAAACAAATGTAAATGTAATAAACAATTTAATAAAATGCAAATAAACTATACTGTGTACCTACTTTTGGGCCACTCTGTATATGACTATCGCTGCCATCAATCCCTGTTAAATGCTACGTATTTATTATTTATTCATTAGATTTATTTATTTATTTTTATTAAAAATATTAATCACCCATCTGGCCAGTCACCCAGCCACTAGATTTATAAATTGCATTCTCCACCTACCAGGCACCTGGGGCAATGTACAATAAAAACACTGAAAGTTCACATACGGAGCAAAAAACAAACAAACCGAAACCAATAAAATAAGAGTCGCACTGAAACAAAAATGGAAGAGCAACAAAACATTAAACATTAAATGCCTGATGGAATAGAACAGCCTTTACTGCCTGCATAAAGCAAAATGTATTAACCAGGGAGAGCAACAAACTGAGCCTGAATCATGCCAGGACTTGGGCTGGTATGCATGCAGGCTTTGGATGCTCCAAGACATGTATGACAGAGATGCTAGAAATCATGGGAATTACTATTTGTGGAAAGTGGGGGTAGAATGCAGAATACAGTCAACCTTGTCTAAAGATAAACCATATGCCAGAGTAATGTTCAATAGATGTATCAGTGCCAATGGTGAGGTGAAGAAAAACTCACATGGATTTGGTTGCACTGCTGTTAACATGTTTCTTACATTTTATGTATTGTCCCTTCCAGTTCATCCCACTGTTAACAATGGGCCTGATCCACCGGACTGGGGAAATTGGAAGAAACCAAATGTGACACTGAACATACTATTTTTGACTGCATGTTGCGTCAAATATGTTTAGTACCAGGGTAGGCCTTCCAGATATTTTGACCCACAACTCCCATGATCCCTTATCATTGGCTGTTCTGGCTAGGGCTGATGGGAGTTGTAGGCTAAAGTTGTAAATCTAAAGGCAGTGTGTTCCAGAGTTTTGGAGCAATGCAGGAGAAAGCCCTTTCCTGTCTGTCTGACAAGCGGGCCTCTGTAAGTCAGGGTGTCTTCAAAAAGGTCTCTCCTACTGATCTTAGTAACTGAGCAGGTTCATACTGAGATAGGCAATCCCTCAGATAGTTTAGCAGAACAGCAACAAACACATTCATAAATCAATTACAGGCTCAAAAGCATGCTAGCTGCTGAGGGAGGAAATGGTTCATAGCACCATTTGATATCTTTCTACTTACACTGAATCTGTTCATGTACCACCAGAGCAAAGTGATCTATTTCCAAAATATGGGAGAGCTTCCCCAAGTTGTCCTGCAAATGAATCTGCAAAGAGAAAGTTACCCAACCTTAAAAAGACATTGTATACTGTCTTATAAGGTGTTTGTATAGTTAAGCAGCCAGAACCTCATGCCCACCTCCCCTGGTGCTTTTCCAACCAGACTTTTAAAAGTACTACTTGTGTCATGATAATGAGGTATCTGATGAATCCATATTTTGTTTGTTTGCAGGGCTTTTTCCTGTGAAACAGTGGTGTTTTAAAGAAAAGAAGAAGAGACATCAGAATATGGTTAATTAAACAATCCTGATGAGATTCAAGGGTTCTCGCCACTTGATACACAGAAACAGCAAATTCATAAGTACGCTCAATTAACATAAACTTGTTTCCCAGCCCTGCCAATATGAACGGGAAGGAGGAGTTTGGGGACAAAGAGTGAAAAATACTACAAATGCAAAGCAGAACTCCATATTCTAGAACTGAATTTTCCCCATAGGGATGGTTGCTTTTCATTCCTAGTAATATAGGAGAGTCACAAGAAATACCCATGCTATTTGCTAAGCTTGTTGTGCTGTTCCTACTGAATTTAGAAGTGAGCCTGGAGTACTGGTTGAACTTTCTTTCCCTCTCTCTCTCTGATTGATGCCAGTGACTAAAAGTAGTATTGGCTACCACATAATGTGTGTCAAGGGAAACTACATTGAGTAGTTTCTGCTCCATTTCTGCACTCTGTGTGTCAACTAGATACTGCTTTGTTTCATGTGAGGGGTTGTAATATAAATCCATTGTTAGCACTGAAGTAAACTGCTGGAAATCAGAAAACAAAACTCTGTCTCCTGGACAATGGAGAAACAGAAACTTGCAGAATGGAAACAGTTCTTCGCTGTCTGTATTTTTGGGGGGTTGGATCTAATGGTGCCTTTTCACATGGAAAAAGTTCTCCAGTCACAGAAGTGTTGTTTTACACCAGGGGCAGGCAATGCGGTCCTTCCAGAAGTTTTGGACTACAACTCCCATCAGCCCCAGCCAGCAGAACCAATTATGGGAGTTGTAATCCAAAACATCTGGTGGGCACTAGGTCACCTCCCCTATACCATGCTTTAGAGTAGCCTTCCCTAACCTGGTGCCCCCCAGATGTGGTGGACTACAATTCCCATAATGCCAACCGGCATAGACACGCTATTTGAGGATGCTGAGGGTTGTAGTTCAACGCTGGGGACACCAGGTTGGGGAAGGCTGTATTAGAGCATCACATGAGAAAACCAGACATATTCTTCCACTTGAACAGGAACTTGTGCAATCTCTCCTGCAAGTGGCAGCATGAGAACCACTACATAACCTACTGGAGAAATGCACAAACATGTGTGCAAGCCATCTGAGGAACTTCTGTTCTGCTCACAGTTCTTTGGATGCGACTCAGCATAACTATGGTCTTTGGGTAAACAACTGATGATGAGTTCAATCCTCAAAATAGGGCTGCTCAGGCATAATACTACTGTGGGCTAAGAGGGAGAGGAACACAGGAGGAGCTAGCATTGCACTAGGTTGTTTGTTTGTTTTTAAATTTTCAGATTAGCGCAAGTTACTTACATGGAAAATTGGGTTGACATAACCCCCTTTGGAATTCTCTTTTCCATCTAAATGCAAGCATACACATCGGAATCTCTGCAAATTTCTCCAGTATTTCTTTAGATTAGGGAACAGCCTGGTGAGGTTCACGTCAAATTGCATATTGTAGGGCAGGTTTTTTTTTAAAGCTTATCTGGATCCAAAACAGCTTCCAGGCTAAATTAACCCAGCAAAGAGCAGATAAAATAGAGCACGGGTGGCTACAATGTGGCCTACAACTCCCATCATTCCTCACCATTGGCTATGCTGGCTAGGGCTGATGGGAGCTGTAGGCCAAAACATCTGGAGGGCCACAAGTTGGTGTAGAGCTTCCAGCAATGTGCAATTACAGCGGGGAGAGCTCAAGCAGTGGCGTGAAAACAGGGGTGTTATAAGCTAATTCCATCTGTAAAATATTGGAGGGTATGGAGTGGCAGCAGATGCAGGCCCGGAATAGAATGTGTTACGCCTTAATATATTAAATGTAGATTGTATTATTTCATTGTAACTTTCCATTTACAGGTTATGATTTTTGAATGGTTGACTTTTTATTTGAATCTGTTGACACTATGTTCTCATATTTTGTAAGGGTTGCTGTCTTTGAAGTTTATCATCAGCTGCTTTGGGTACGGTCCACTGACAAAAAGCAGCATATAAATACATTTTAACTAACTAGCTAACCTTGCAGTTATACTTTTCCCCCTGATTTTGTCCCTCCAGCACTTCCGCTGCCTGAATCATGCTGCCCTGCCTTGATACAGCACCTTCTAAAACATCCCAGACTTCACAGTAAGGTAATGCAAACATGTGTGTCACATGTGTGCAAATGTACGCCCCTTCTTCAGTGTTTCCTGTTCTGTACAGTTTGGACTGCTTGCATTAGGTGATGTAGCCCAGCCTTCCCCAGTCTGGAGTTGGACTACAACTCCCAGCATCCCCCAGCCAGGTATGCTGGCTGGGGGATGCTGGGAGTTGTAATCCAACACATCAGGAGGGCACCAAGTTAGGAAATGCTAATGCAGGCCTTCCTTACATCTGCACTGCTGTTACTGCAGAAGACACGACAGTCACAAAAAAAACTTTGTCTATCCAACTGCTCTCATAAGCAAACTGGGATGAACTTTTGGGGAGTCAACGTCCTGCCTGAACTGCAACTTGTCCCAGTCTGACCAATAAATGTGTATAATTTCCTTAAATTGGCATCAAACATTTTAGGCAAACATTGTATTGCGAAGCAATAAAAAGAGCCCCAAAGCTCTTTCTTCAAGAATACTTGGGGGGTGGGGAAAAGGAACAAGAGACACTAGAAGACATGGCTACCTTTTTGAATTGCTTGTAGATTACTTTGCTGACTTGGTCCGATGGCTGTACTTTACCAGCAAGCACTGAAGAAAGCATGTTGCCAAGGGTAACCATTCCCAAAATCACTCTGAAAAGAATACCCAAGCAAACCATGTAAGAGAAGATTTTCTAGTAAATGAGTTGTATGTTCTTTCTTTCCTCTCAGCTTAATGTTTTAGACTGGCATTTTCAGGAATCTCCATTTTGTATTCAGTTTTTAAAAAATCTCCTGCGGGCAATCTACACGTCACATGCAGCACATAATACTGTCCCCACGCCATTTTATTTATTTAAAAGAAACTTAGAGTGGAGAACTGGCAGGGGAGGGACGAGGTGCTTAATCCTTTCCTATCTGCCATTTTCCCACTGCAGATAGTTACCCCTCTCAAAATGCACATTTTGAACCCCACGGAGGCAAGAGCCACCGAGGAGGATGAGCACATTATTATAATTGTTATTAATTTAATTACTTTTCCATTAGCAAAACTCAAAGTGACTTGCTTTACTACGCTGTCTTGCAAAGCTGTGTGCTTTTTAGATCAGTGCTTATCATTAACTAGTGTCTGTACAGCTCCTAGCAGAGTGGGGTGGGTTAGCTTTTGATAATATAGAAGACTCAATGCAACTGAAAGGTCAAAGATAACATTTCTTTTTCTGTCATCCCTTCTCTGTTGCTTCCCATTGTGTATAATTTGGATTGCCTGCGCTGGATGATGCAGGCCTTCCTTAAATCTGCACTGCCATTGATGCAGATGACCCGAGAGTCACAAAATACACTGGGATGAACTTTGGGGATGAACATCCTACCTGAATTGCAACTTGTTCCCATCTGACCAGCCTTCAACACTGACCATCCCCTGGCCTCTTCCCTAACTGGCAGACTTAACTAAGATGCAGTTTGGGCTCAGTTAATTCTTTTATGGGCCATTTCCCAGAGATGGCTATGGCCCTAAAAGGGTAATAAACCATGTCACAATTTAAAGGGCAGATTTTAAAAGCAACAACTGCAACCACACCTTCCCCTTAACTTCAAGGAAATGCCTTTCAAAAAAACAAAACAACCTTTGCTGATGACCTGCAACACAGAGATTGAAAAGAAAATTAAAGTTTGGTGGTTTCGCTCCAAACCAGTAATTAGGGGCCTGACAATTCATCCAACCCACTTCAGAAGAGTTTCTACATCAGGGGCTTCATCTGATGACAAAGGTGTGTGATAAGATTCAAAGTGGGAAGCTCAAGCTGGGGATGTATGAGAATTTTGTTTGTGCCAGCAAAGCAGTCAAGCATGCCACATTCACAGCCCTGTATGTGAGTGCACGCAAGAGATTGTGTTCTCCAAAAATGTTCAAATTCTCAAACATGTGCCTGTGTTAGAAAATTCCACAAATTTCAGAGAAAGAGCAATTTGAAATTGCGCAATTTAAAAAAAAGTGCATTCACGCTTTGTTCTCTGGGAGAAAGTTATGCAATTTTGAGAAATATTGAAATTTTTGCACAATTTTCCTATTCGACTGCATTTGATTTCCACAATTTTCCCATTCACACAAATCGAACAGCAGTTGTGGAACGTGAAGGAGAGATGAGCATCAATTTTGATGTTTGGAGGATCTGGGCAAATGTGAACGTGGCTTGTTCACCCATCCCCAGTTCAAGCAAACCACGTAGCACACTAGAGGGGATCATGAAATGCGGCAGGTTCTGTCAGAGAAAACCAAATTGACATGGTGTGATTTTATTTTTCCTACTTTTTCATGTTGTCTTCCCTATATCTCCTCACGTCCACATATATTTCCCTTAAATATTTAAGTTTATATCTTACTTTTAGTATCTTATCACTTTTATTAATTTGCCTCATTTCTTAAATCTACCTTTACTTGATTTTTGTTAATAAAGATGGCTACTTTCTATAACGTCTCTTCCTGCTCCTAGTAGATAACCTTGTAGACTTCAGGAGCCACAATGTACTCTTGTTTTCTTTGCAATGTAACAAATCTGGTGTGAAAAGAAATAGAATGCAAAGTTTGACCCTGAATACAAGCCTGAATTGTAAACATCCTGAAATGTATTTTGTAACCCAAAACATTTAAGTGTCCATGGAGAACATCATGAAAAGTGAAAAGGTTGACTTTTAGCCATTCCATGTCATGCGCATATGAAGTATTCTAGCCCAGGCCAGGAAGGGGAGGTGTGAATGGAGAATGAATGACTTTATTGCAGGAAGGCCAAATGGGGGTGCTCTGGTATGTGCTGAAGATTGCCAAAGTATCAGTTACAGAAGATAGAAATGAACCCATAAAAGAGGAGGACGGCACGTTATGACCACAGAAGCAACCTTGAGAAATGTTGGGGAGTCGGAAGGAGATGTCAGTCTGTCTTCAACAAACGTCAATCCTGGAAATTGGGAACATGATGTACTTTCAACAAAGAACATAATGAACCCCTTTTTGATCTCATAAGCCCCAATGAGGGAAAAGAGGTATAAAACCCTTGAATCTGCCATTGTTCAGGAGGGGCATGGTTGCATCTGGATTGTTTGTATGTGCACCTACCAACAGTACCCTCGATCCACGGGACACATACTAAGTGCTCTGGCCAAGTACTTGATAGCGTTGTGGTATGTGTTGGGTAGAATTCAGGGAAAGGATTTTACTGTCCAGGCTTAGATAAGGCACAGTTATCTTCGTTCTGACATACTCACTATTTGGGTTTGGGATCTTAGGCTTGGGCCTGGCTGACACTGTATCACCGTTGCCTCAGTGGGCCAGTCACAGTGTATACAGATCTGGAGCTGAGCAACAAACAGGGACTAACTGTATATTTAGTCATTTAATGCACCACATTTGGGTACCTAAGTTTTGACCAAGAAGGGCGCAGCTTCTTGAGAATTGTTTGTGTTAAGCTCTTACCTAAAAGGCGTGTAACCTCTCATGACTCAGAGAGCCTGAAACTCTTTGAGAATTCTCTGTAATCAAGTTTGTGCCTAGGAGGCGTGCAACCTCTTCAGCCTCAGAGAGAATGAGTGCAACTCTGAGGAGGTTCTACTTTTGCTTATTTCTTATATTCCAATAAATTTCCTTTTCTTTCATTTACATTGGTTGTGTGCGTGTTCTTCTCCACCTCATAAGATCCCAAACCTGTCAGCCTGATCAACTGAGTGGTCCTGGGTAAATTGAAATCCACATTTCACAGTTGGTGGAGAAGTGTGGGAGGGGGAGTATGGGACACGTGCATGAGCAACATTTAGAAAGAAGAAAAAAAGGAGTGAAGGGAGAGACTCCCAAACTAGATGAAGGCGGAGTTGAACAGAAATGTAACAGAGAAAGTACTTTGCTTCTTTTAACACCTGAAGGTGAAGTATCTACACTTGAGGGGGTTGCTGACCAGAACTGGACCTAACCTCTGGGGGACTGCACAAGACCTCAGGGTGGGGAGATCCACTCCTGGAGAGACCTTTCCAACCCTGAGAGATATGAAGGTAATAAGGAAAGAGCCTGGAGGCAGCCATAGAGTAAATTTGGTCTGCTGCTAAATGAGAAATTAAAGAAGAAAGCATGCACCAATTAATTGTTGTTGTTGTTGTTCAGTCGTGTCTGACTCTTCGTGACCCCATGGACCATAGCACGCCAGGCCTTCCTGTCCTCTGCTCTCTCCCGGAGTGTGCTCAAGTTCATATTCATTGCATCGGTGATGCTATCTAGCCATCTCATCCTCTGCCGTCCCCTTCTCCTTTTGCCTTCAGTCTTTCCCAGCATCAGGGTCTTTTCCAGGGAGTTTTCTCTTCGCATTGGTGGCCAAAATATTTGAGCTTCAGCTTCAGTATCTGTCCTTCCAATGAGCACTCAGGGTTGATTTCCTTTAGGATGGACTGATTTGATCTCCATGCAGTCCAGGGGACTCGTAAGAGTCTTCTCCAGCACCACAGTTCGAGAGCATCAATTCTTCGGCGCTCAGCCTTCCTTATAGTCCAGCTCTCACAGCCATACGCTACTACTGGGAAAACCATAGCTTTGATTAGACGGACCTTTGTTGGCAAGGTGATGTCTCTGCTTCTTACTATGCTGTCTAGGTTGGCCATAGCTTTCCTCCCAAGGAGCAAGCGTCTTTTAATTTCATGGCTACAGTCACCGTTTGCGGTGATCTTGGAGCCCAAGAAAGTAAAATCTGTCACTGCTTCCATTTCTTCCCCTTTTATATGCCAGGAAGTGATGGGGCCAGATGCCATGATCTTCGTTTTTTTAATGTTGAGTTTCAAACCACCTTTTGCACTCTCCTCTTTCACCCTCAACAAGAGGCTCTTGAGATCCTCTTCGCTTTCTGCCATTAGGGTGGTATCGTCTGCATATCGGAGGTTGTTGATAATTCTCCCAGCAATCTTAATTCCGACCTCTGATTCATCCAACCCGGCATTTCTCATGATGTACTTTGCATATAAGTTAAATAAGCAGGGTGACAATATGCAGCCTTGTCGTACTCCTTTCCCAATTTTGAACCAATCGGTTGTTCCATGTCTGGTTCTTACTGTTGCTTCTTGACCCTCGTACAGGTTTCTCAGGAGACAGGTAAGGTGGTCTGGTACTCCCATCACTTTAAGAATTTGCCACAGTTTGTTGTGATCCACACAATCAAAGGCTTTAGTGTAGTCAATGAAGCAGAAATACACATTTTTCTGGAATTCTCTTGCTTTCTCCATGATGCAGCGAATGTTGGCGATTTGATCTCTAGTTCCTCTGCCTCTTCAAAACCCAGCTTGTACTTCTGGTAGTTCTCGGTTCGCATACTGCTGAAGCCTAGCTTGTAGGATTTTGAGCATCACCTTGCTGGCATGTGAAATGAGCGCAATTGTACAGTAGTTTGAACACTCTTTGGTGTTGCCTTTCTTTGGAATTGGAATGTAAACTGACCTTTTCCAGTCTTGCAGCCATTGTTGAGTGTTCCAAATTTGTTGGCATATTGAATGCAGCACTTTAACAGCATCATCTTTTAGGATTTTAAATAACTCAGCTGGAATACTGTCATCTCCGCTAGCTTTGTTGTTACTAATGCTTCCTAAGGCCCACTTGACTTCACTCTCTAGGATGTCCGGCTCAAGTTCAGTGACCGCACTATCATGGCTCTCAGGGACATTCAGATCTTTCCTGTATAGTTCTTCTGTGTATTCTTTCCACCTCTTCTTAATCTCATCTGCTTCTGTTAGGTCCCTGCCTTCTTTGTCCTTTATCATGCCAGTCTTTGCACAAAACGTTACCTTGAGATCTCCGATTTTCTTGGAGAGATCTCTAGTCTTTCCCATTCGGTTGTTTTCCTCGATTTCTTTGCATTGTTCATTTAAGAAGGCCTTCTCGTCTCTCCTTGCTATTCCCTGGAACTCTGCATTCAGTTGGGTATATCTTCCCCTTTCTCCCTTGCTTTTCGCTTCCCTTCTTTCCTCAGCTACTTGTAAAGCCTCATCAGACAGCCACTTCGCTTTCTTGCATTTCTTTTTCTTTGGGATGGATTTCGTTGCTGCCTCCTGAACAATGTTACGGACCTCCGTCCATAGTTCCTCAGGCACTCTGTCTATCAGGTGTAATCCCTGAAATCTATTCCTCACCTCCACTGTGTATTCATAAGGGATATGATTTAGGTCATACCTGAATGGTTTAGTGGTTTTCCCTACATTCTTCAATTTCAGCCGAAATTTTGCAAGAAGCAGCTCATGATCTGAGCCACAGTCAGCTCCAGGTCTTGTTTTTACTGACTGTATAGAGCTTCTGCATCTTTGGCTGCAAAGGACATAATCAATCTGATTTCGATATTGACCATCTGGTGATGTCCATGTGTAGAGTCGTCTCTTGTGCTATTGGAAAAGAGTGTTTGCTATGATCAGCGTGTTCTCTTGGCAAAACCCTATTAGCCTTTGTCCTGCTTCATTTTGTACACCAAGGCCATGCTTGCCTGTTATCCTGGTGATTTCTTGACTTCCTACTTTAGCATTCCAATCCCCTATGATGAAGAGGACATCTTTTTTGGTGTTAGTTCTAGAAGGTGTTGTAGGTCTTCACAGAACCAATCAACCTCAGCTTCTTCGGCATCAGTGGTTGGGGCATAGACTTGAATTACTGTGATGTTGAATGGTTTGCCTTGGATTCGTACTGAGATCATTCTGTCGTTTTTAAGATTGTACCCCAGTACTGCTTTTCCCACCCTTTTCTTGACTATGAGTGCTACTCCATTTCTTCTAAGGGATTCTTGCCCACAATAGTAGATATGATGGTCACCTGAATTAAATTCGCCCATGCCTGTCCATTTTAGTTCGCTGATTCCCAAGATGTCGATGTTCAATCTTGCCATCTCATGTTTGACCACCTCCAACTTACCTTGATTCATTGATCTGACATTCCAGGTTCCTAAACAATATTGTTCTTTACAGCATCGGATTTTCTTTTCACCACCAGACACATCCACAGCTGAGTGTGCTTTCGGCTTTGGCCCAGCCGCTTCACTCTTTCTGGCGCTACTTGGAAATACCCTCTGCTCTTCCCCTTTAGTATATTGGACACCTTCCGACCTGAGGGTCTCATCTTCTGGCGTCATCTCTTTTAGCCTTGTGATACGTTCCATGGGGTTTTCTTGGCAAGAATACTGGAGTGGGTTGCCATTTCCTTCTCCAGTGGACCACATTTTGTCAGAACTCTCTGCCATGACCTGTACGTCTTGGGTGGCCCTGCACGGCATAGCTTATGGCTTCACTGAGTTATGCAAGCCCCTTCGCCACAACAAGGCAGTGATCCATGAAGAGGAATTAATTGTAGAGCAACTCAAAAGCTCACACAGTCAGGCTGCAATGCAAGCACATGAGTAAGAGAAAGTGCAGGCATTGCACTCAAATAATCAGGAGCACGAATTGGATGCTGTGCACTGAGAAAATTGGCAAAACAAAGTTCCAGAAACCTACAGTTAGAAATCAAATAAAGCAAGGTGTATGAGAAAAAGATTGCCAGCTTGAATTGTCAATTGGCTATATGTGCAGTTCAAATGGCCAGTCTTACAGTATACAGGGAGTTGTTATCCTCTCCTAGAAGAGAGAGGAAAAATTAAAAAGAAAAAAAAATGGGGAAAAGGTAAAGGTACAATGGTTCTGAATTTAGCACGTTAAGTCACTGGTGAGATTCTGCTGGGTCCGGTGGAGTATCATGTCATTGACTAGCAGGCTTGATCCATTTGAAGTAGATAAAGCAGCCCCTTGGCTGATCACCTTCTAGAAGAAAATTTGAGACAGCTTTGCTGAAACAATGCATCAGAAACAGGCAAAGCAAAGAAGTGTGCTAGATATATTGGGATAGAGAGTCCAAAGCAAAATTCCAGAATGTGTGAGAGTGCTGAATGAGTGACAGAATGAATTTAAGAAAGGAATGAGTAGAGGAGAGCCTCAAGCCACCCACATTGTGAATGAGTGTAACAAAATGTTAAAGAACGTGTGAAAATCAAAGCAGCGCTGCAGTGTGTGAATGATTAAGAGTCTGAGAAGAATGAATGCTCAGTCCCTAGGTGTGTGTCTTAAAATAAGGTGGGAGGATGTGACTGAAAGGCAAAAGACAGCCTATGCCAAATGTGCAATCTTTATGGAATGGATATCATTGGGACTGGCGTAAGGCAGAAAGTTTAAGTAGGTGAGTTTCTGCTGAGAGCTTGGAAGAAGGCTAAATGACTTTACAGCCTAACTTGCAGAGAAGACAGGTGAAGAGTTAAGGCTGGTGCATGGCAAGGAGAGTTTTATGTAGAAAGTTTGAAACACGATCTGCAAAACAGGCAGGTCAGAAAGAGAGAGAAGGAGAGAGAAATTTCTCTTCCCAAACAAGGGGAAGAGGTAATAGCCCACCTCTGGGCTATGACATATCAAGTTTACTGCATTCCTGAATGTGTTACTAGCATTGCTTTGCTAGCACCTTTGTAGAGGGGGTGAGGAATTTCAGACTCCCAAGAGTTAATTTGCATTTAAATTCAAGTCACAAGGCAATGCTCATCCTGGTACCCGCTCTTCTATCAGTCTTTATACACAAAAAGGCACATGGGGGTAGGTGAAATGCTTTTGTTGTTGTTTTTATATCCCTAATGGAGACTTGGGGGACATGGGGAAAAAAAGTTCATAAAGCACTTGTTAACAATTATTGATGTTTTCTCTGTACAGACAAAAGCACCCCAGTAGGATTCCAGCTCAGAGACAAAACAAGGGAGCACATGCTAATCAACTGAAATCATATTATCCTTCCCAGACAGTGTATCAAGAATGTCTTTGCCTTCTTGGGAAATCATCCTAGGGGATCCAGAAAGGGAAGTGATAGGAGAATAATCAAACTGGGACAGCCTGCAAGGAAACACTTGCCATGTATTGGTGCAGGAGATATGGTTTTTCACAATATCAGGAGCGACTAGCGTCACTGTCTGGAGAAGAAAAGGGAAATGAAATAACTTGCTGGAAAGCTCCTGACTTGCCCTGGGTAGAAGATTGTTTTCATAATACTGTGCTTAGGTGGAACCCAGGATTTAATTGGAAAAGAAAGTGGAATCCTTTAGATACCACCATCCCGCTCAAAAGTGAATTCAGATGTGCCCCCATAAGAGAGGCTAATAGAGGGGTGAGCAGGAGGAAGAGGGAAGGGGTTAGGTGAAAATGCCTGAAGATCTTATCTGCGCTTTCTCTGTTTCCTCCCCTTTCTCCCTCATGTTTCTTGGGAATAAGCAGTAATAGCAGAAACCCCAAAGTGACCGTTCTTGCTGCTTCAAACCAAAGATTTCATATGGCTTTTAGAGATATGTGCAGGTGGCTTATGTTTTATGCTTTGCTGCAAGTATTCTTGAATACACATGCCCAAGACAAGGTAAATTCGAATATAGTCAAGAATTGGCTCTGGTAGAAGAGCCAATTGTAGAGTGTTTGAAATTTTGTGATAGGACAGGTCTTAAGGTTTATTCTTACTGCAAGAAAATGTTGGAGCCACAGATTTCATAGTAATGCAAATATCTGCCAGATCAGGTCCCTGATGATCGTATCAATCTGATTCTCTCCACCCCCACATCTACAAAATTAACTCTCTACCAAGTTTATCAAGTTTTTCAGAAATTCCACCCACAGACCACTTTGCCATTCAAGATCTGTGACTATGCCTCGTATTGTCTAGAGGCCTCGTATAAGACTACTGCCTTATTGTCTAGAGGTGAGAAAATCCTAGATGAAGCAACAATGAAGAATTGTAGAACAAATATTACATGGAAAGGTATGAACTGAATTATATAACGTTACAGAAAGAAAGAGGTGTGTTCTGATCGGGACTTTTATGGGACAGAGTGAACTTGGCTGCAGATGCATGGAATCTCCAGCAGGGGCCCGTACGAGACTCCAAGATGGGACAGTTAGAAAAAGCAGTGGGCCTAATCACCAGAGCTGATTTGGCAACTATCCAGCTTGTTTCACAGGTGGTGAAGCATACAGTGGCCCTGATGCTCTACATCCAAGAGATTTTGAAGAACTTAATGGATAAGATCATCAAGCCTGGAGAAGCAAAAGCCTGGAATATCAGGTGTGACCAGCTGCAGTGATTCCTGAAACAGAAATTCCAGATGATCAAAGCTGATGTGAAACAAAGAGTTTTGGCTAAGAGAGAGATCCAGAAAATTCATGGAGTCTCATGGCATCTTTGGCAATATTGACATGTTTAGAAATTTTTCAATTGGACTTGAAACAAGGTCAGTTGCCCCTTTTTCAGCAGTGAGTCCAGTGGATAAGAAATGGGCACCAGCAATAGAGATGCAGGCAGGATGATGACAAAGCTGCATATGAGACTGAATCATGCACAAGAATGTTTGAGAGATGGAAGTCCTCAGTAATCTAGCAAAAAGGGATATTTCAGATACAACAACAAATGCCAAGATATTTAGATTGCGGAGAGGAACTCGTGAGTGCTACGAACCGCAGGACCCTTTCAAATGGTATGTATTAATCAAATGGTATGTATCATATGTGAAAAGAAGCACTACTTTTAGATGGAGATAGAATGAAATGATATTTCAAAATAAAAGTATTGTGGATGACACTAAAAAGAAATTGAGATAATTTTTTGAATTGAATCTGGACAAGGAAACGAGTATCCGAACAGTATGGGATACAAGTAAGGCCTATATGAGAGGTTATTTTATACAACAAAACACGCAACTGAAAAAGAAAAGAGAAGAGAAGGTACAACATATTCTAAAACAAATAAAGGAGAAGGAAGAATTCCTAAAGAAAAAACCAGGAAAGGCAAGTGTCCTCCGACAGATTAAATTACTCCAATAACAATTGTTGATGTTAACAGTTCAGGATATGCAAAAAAAATTAAACTTTGTAAAACAAAGAAATTTTGAATTTGCTAATAAACCAGGAAGATGGTTGGCCTATAAACTTAGAAAGGAAAAAGAAAAGAAAACAATTGTGAAAATAAGTGAAAATGGATTAGAATTAACCGATAATGTGGCAATTCAGAAAGCCTTTTGTCAATATTATTCAAATTTGTATAAAGGACAGGATATCTCCCCAGAATTAATGGATAAATATATTCATAAACAAAATTTACCAAAACTTACTAAGGAACAAAAACAAATGATGAATGGCCCAATAACAGTAAATGAAATGGTGGAAGCAATTAAAAAAAAATTAAATTGGGAAAAACTCTGGGACCAGATGGAATATCAGGATTATATTATAAGTAGTGTGAAGAAGAAATTTTACAACCATTGAAAAATATGATGAACAGTATTTTAGAAAAGGGGGAGATACTGGAAACATGGAAAACAGCATATATAACATTAATACCTAAAGCAGGACAGGATTTAACCTCGACAAAAAACTACAGACCAATTTCATGATTAAACAATGACTATAAGATATCTGCAACAATTTTGGCAGAAAGGCTCAAGAAAATATTGCAGGAGTTTGTATATGAGAACCAAAGTGGTTTCTTACCGACAGATGAGAGATAATGTAAGAATGGTCTTGAATGTGGTGGAATATTTGGAAAAACACCCAGAAAAACAAGCAGGTCTGATTTTTTAGATGCAGAGAAAGCATTTGATAATCTCAACTGGAAATTTTTAATTAAGATTTTAAGACTGGACCTCTCAAGCTTCAGAGAAGGGCGCAGCTTCTTGAGGATTGTTTGTGTTAAGCTCATACCTGAGAGGCATGCAACCTCTCATGTCTCAGAGAGTCTGAAACTCTTTGAGAATTCTCTGTAATCAAGTTTGTACCTAGGAGGTGCGCAACCTCTTCAGCCTCAGAGAGAGAGAATACAACTCTCTGAGGAGGTCCTACTTTTGCTTATTTCTTCTATTCCAATAAATTTCCTTTTCTTTCATTTACATTGGCTGTGTACGTGTTCTTCTCCACCTCATAAGATCCCAAACCTCCCAGCCAGATCTACTGAGTGGTCCTAGGTAAATTGAAATCTATATTTCACAAAATTATAGGAAAAACTTCTGCATGATGTGTATGCCATCAGTAGTACTTTAGAAACTGGGTTTATATGGAGGAAGGAAGGGAAAATATCAAGGTCTGCACATACCCAGATTCATCAACCACTGGTACCTGGTCAAATCCCTTCTCTCTGAGTATGTCAATGGTCTTTTCACAGGTGACACTTGGTAGTACTGTCAGGGGAGCTGAGAGACGTAATTCCTGAACTTTCAAGTGCCACCACCTAGGGGAAAACATGATAATAAAATCACTGTCCACAGACAGTTTTATAGCATGCAATTCAGGTACTGTGGAAAAAATTGTGTTTCTGTACTTTGCAAATAAGCTTTGCAAATAAGAAAGACATGTGAGACCAATTACTGGGTTCAAGAGTAAATACAGCAGTATACCCTCTGCCCCAGTTAGTCCCAGAAGAGGTCATTTTGTGTATTGTGGCATGTGGGTTATATGAGATCGGCTGCACATTTGGAGTATCCATTGTTTTTGGTCAGCACAGGACATGGGTATCACTACTGCATCACTGACAGCAGGGCAGCTATGGAGCTGGCCATCTTCCTGTTCTTGCCAGAAAAATATTGCCGTGGGGGGGAAGGGTCATCCGTCTTTTCTAAGGATGCTTCCCACATCTGAAAATGTGCCCTCTAGTGCCAAACAACAGTGCAGGCAGCTGCCATTACAAACATGCTCTCAGTGAAGCTCTTTCCGTTTCTTAAATGCTGATATCTCATAGATCTCATAGAATCATAGGGCTGGAAGGGGTCTACAAGACCATCGAGTCCAACCCCTGCTCAATGCAGGAAGCCTGATTCCCAGGCGGTCTCCCATCCAATAAGTGAAATTAGCACCCTAAAAAACAATGGGAAAGGGTTATTCAAAGGATACTAGACAAACTTGACCAAAAAAACCAAACCGGAAGTGGGCAGTATTCAATATTGTGCTGTGCTTTTGCCGTTTCTGTTGTGCCAGCGGGACCCACCACTAGTGTAATAGGAAGTAGCGCTTCCTAAAACAACCCTGGAAATGAGTGGAAACGCTTCTTTCCAGAACAGGACAGGTCAGCAGAGCTTCCTTCTGCAAGTTGACCTACCCTGTTCTGAAACCAGCGTTTCAGCATGTTTCAGTTTGCTTCAGGATCTGCTAGCTTCCCGTTAAGTTAGCAATAGGTATCGCTAACTTGTTGGCAGTGTTGGATACTGCCCAATAAGAAAAACCTGTAGGATATTAATGGCTACACAAAGTGAGCTTCAAGTTGGTGAGATTGACAACATCTGGATATCATTATTTTAGGGCACTATCCTATGCATGTCCAGACAGAAAAAAAGTCCTACAACTCCCAGCATGCCCCAACCAGTCATGCTGGCTGTTACAGGACTTCTCTCCCTCTAAACATACATAGGATTATGCCCTTAGCAAGCTAGGCAATAATATGAATTTGGTAATAAGAATGCAAAACTGTTAGTGAAAGCCCTGAAAAATAAATGAGCTGAAGGCTTCATCCTGAATATCAAAGATGAAAAGGTGAAATACTTTATCACCAGACAATTTCTGAATTAAAATAAAGATAACCATGGGCAATCTGAAACATGGCAAGCCCCCAGGAAGCAACAGACTCACTGGCCAGTTTTATAAATTGTTTAGTCCTGATGAATGAGCAACAGGCTAAGATTCTATCTCTTCTGCTATAGATCAGAAACATAGCCTTTCCTGTTTTACTCCTATGAAGGTGGATGCTTTCCTTCATTAGTGCAAGACAGCTTCCCACAAGTTTCCACTTTAAAATAGATGGGCGTACTTTGTAGGAGACATTCCATGTCTGACTGTGTGCAAAATTTTAAACATTGACATTTTAGCACACACATCTAGGGAAAATCCTACCAATTGCTCTAGAGTTTACACTTCTCTTCAAAACTTACTCTTTTGTGCACCTGGCCTTTGGGATTAGTTGTAAATGGGGTGGGTGGGGGGCAAGTAGCCATGAAATGCAAAAAGGTAGAGTCTGTGACAGTTCTGTGTAAAGTGCAAGATAAGCAGAGTGACCATTCCCTGCAGCACTAATAACACAGCCATCCTAGCACAATTATTAAAGCTGGGTTTAATGAGTGTTATCACTCATGACTGCAGTTGTGAATGGTCACTTTACTTATCTAAAGCTTTCCATAAAATTGTCTATACATTTGGCCGGCATATTTGTTCACACACACATACACACGCATACACCTGCCAACTGAGGATAACACTTCATATATGTGGTGAAGTGGTCTTTAGTCCATGAAAACTTGCACCACAATAATTCTGTTAGTCTTTCAAATGTCAAAGTCTTTGGGGTTTTTTGCTTCAATAGATTAACATGGCAACCCCGGAAATCAAAATTATGACTTCAATTATTCTAGTAGAGCCAGAATTATATCTTCAAGAAAATAAATATCTCCAGTGCCTAGTGAGAGACAGAATGGACCAATGGGTCGTAATACAGTTGGATATGGGAAACCTGGAATTACTCTGCTGAGTCATTGATATTCTGGAAATAACACTTCAGTTTCATAAACAGTTGTTTCCCCTCCATGTATAAATCACTATAGCAAAAGTAGAGGGAAAATAGATTATTTGAGAAAAGGAGACATGAAATGTACCGATTTCCCCCCTGCTGCTCCATAAACTCCTTAACTAAAACTGAGTAAAGCTATTCAAGCCAAACAATGCGGTATGGCAGACTTCCCAAACCCATGCCTTCTCTAACATTCTCCATTGCTGGCTATGATGGGAGTGGTGGTCCAACACATCTGGAGGGCACCAGGTTGGGGAAGGCTGTGCTTAGGTGTAATACTCATATTTATGATTGAGACAGAGGGAGATATGTCTTAATTAAGAATACCAACTTTTTCCAAGCAACATTAATTCCGAGCATGACCTCATATATATATAAAAATGGTCCAACTTGACTAGACTATAAATGGTACAAAAAATGTAACTTAAGAGTGGATTTTTGGACAAGTGACTTCTTCACAAATACATTTGACTGAGCATTGACAGACACCATCCTCTCACCAAGGTCTGTGAATAATGTCATCCTCTTCTGTCATGAAGCCTTTTTGGGTCATCCATTTGTCACTCAAAAACTTGGACCTGGAAACCACAAGAATAAGTCACAAGCACCAATTAGGGTCACACCTGCCTTAAAGATAAACAAGTTATAAAGGATAACGTGGCATAAATTTTTTATAGCTTGTAAGTATGATAAAAATATATTATTTTAAATGCTTTGCTTTCAGGTAAGCTTTAAACATTCACATAAACATTTAATCAGGCTGATCCACACACAGGCCACACCGAGCCTGTGACACAGTCTCCAGCCCTGTAGTGGGCAGTCAGCTACTTTCCAGCAACACGACCTCTCCCTAGTTGGACTTAGGGCACCTGAAAGTGGCAGTGAGAAGGAAGTCTCTCTTGTGTGCGTGCACTGGTGATGGAGAGGGTGTTCTGAAAAGCTGAGAAAGAAGGGTCTAGACCAGGGGTGTTGAACCTCTTGCAGCCCAAGGGCTGAATTCCATTTTGGAGAAGCTCTTGGGGGCCACAGTGCCAAAGGCAAAGGGGGTGGGGCCAAAAATACCAGCCTATTTTAGCTTGCAGCTCTTATTGCCATTAACGAAGCTTCAGGAAAGGATTTTCAAGCTTTTACAATGAGGGAAAAAACCTTTCAAAATCTGGGAAAACCACCAAATGATTGGCGGTTGGGGCCAGGGGAAGGGGGTGGCCATTGGGGGAAGCCTAGAAGGCCAGAATGGGACCCCAGCAGGGCTGGATTTGGCCTCCAGTCTGGACGTTCTGACCCAAGTGTACAATTGAGCAGTGACAGCCTCTCAGAGTGAGTGAGTGGGAGATGGGAGGACAGCACAGGGGCAGCGTCAGCGAATGTGAGAGGCTGGACTTCATTTGGGGTGTCACAAGCCCACCTGCCCGCCTTTATTTATATAACAATGTATAGCCTGGTTACACACAACTTAGGGCGGATAACAGTTAGAACCAATGATAAAATACAATACTATTCAAACAGAGAAAAAAACACAATAAAAATAGATAGGATGCAGAAACTAAAACAAGACATTGGAAAAACTTGTCCATTAGATTGTGGTTTTAAGTTTTCATATTTTATATTGTTTTATGCTGCACCTTGTGGTTTTCATTTTTGTGAACTGCCCAGAGAGCTTTGGCTATTGGGCGGTATAGAAGTGAAATAAACAAACGGCTGCTTAAATAAGGTTTTTGCCATACAGTGAAACACTGTAAAGGGCACCAACCTAGCCTCCCAAGGGCAAAGAGTCCCTCAATTTAGGTGTGGCCAAGAGAACGGCCTTTCTCTTATCTCCATCCATGGCACCTCCAGCACAGCTGCGGCACAGAGATGGGTGTGGGCCAGCTGGCATTGGAGGAGGCAGCCCCTAAGGTGTCCCGGAGGTAATCAAGAATTATTTTTAGGAATAAACTAAACAACCTTTTAAGAAACTTCTACATAATAGACAGCTCCCAATTTTAATTCAAAAATAGCATGAATGTGCTTTTTAATGTCATTTTACATGTGGAAAGCAAAAAAACACCAGAGATATCATGAAATTATCTTTGTGTTTCGGTGAGAATAGGTGTTAACATTTTACCAGGTTTCTTTGCATAAGTTAAGAAACAATCCTATGGTCCCTGGGAGAGCGTCCCAGGAACAGAAGATTTTTTGGATTTCTCCCTCCTGAAGCCATAGGCACTCCAATCCCCCTCCCCCACTCCCTTGCAACCACAGAAAGAACAGCAACCTCTGTATTTCGAGGTTGCAAAAGCGACCTTGGACAAGCTCACTGAGCTAATAAAGGGGGTGTTCCTGTGGGCGGGGAGGGGAGAGGCTGGGATCCTGTGGCCTCTCTTGCCCCAGCCTCACCCACAGCAGCGCGACTCCTCTAGACAGGCTCAGAGGCCTGCCTAGAGGAAAAATACTGAAAGGAGGATGGAGACGTGAAAGTCGCCTCTGTCACTTCTCCCACCCTGGTGGCACCAGCCCAGCAGGGCACAGGAGCCACTTAGCCACAAATTAATCCCACACTGCTGCCATCATGTTTAGAGGCCCAACACCAAGTGTGAAGGACCAATCGTGCAGGCAGGGACCCCTGCCTCATCGTCAGTGCCAGGTAGAAAGACAGAAACAGTTACTTACATGTAGTTCCTGACAGAGTCAGGAAGGATGACAACACAGCGCTGACCTTCTTTCAGTTGTTTAGCAGCCTTCACAGCAACGGACATGGCACTGCCCGAACTGCCACCTGTCAAAATCAAATGGAACCCATTTTGAAAATGGAGACATGAAAGGAGACAGAGAACGGAGCCTGAGGTCAGTCTCTTGATTGGTAATTGAAATACTGTGTGGCCTGGCGCATGTTATTATCCCTGTAACTGACTCCAAGGAAGGTTTTGTCATGCCTTCCAAAGCTTTTTGAAAATTTGGTCAGATTTCAAATATGCCCTTCAGACTGCACTTACCACATAGCAATCCTTCATCTCTGATTAACATGCGCGCGAAGGCAAAAGTTTCCTCATCATTACACTTATACCATTTGTCCACCAGCTAGAAGAAAGAGAAGGGAACAAAGACAATGTGATACTTTAAGCCTGTCTCTCCACTCTGGTCTCTACTGATACTAAGTGGGGAGAAATAGATTCTACTGGCATTGGGTCTACCATCACACATTTTGGGAGAAGACACTTATGGGTGACTCAGAGGGCACCATGTTAGGTGTTTGTGCAGATGTGCATGCATGCGCACACACACACACGAAGGCGCTGCTGGAGTGGCGCTCGATGTGGCACAAGGAGCTGCAGCAGGAGTGCGGCAAAACCTTCATGTGCATGGAAGTGTCTTGCATGTCCACAAGGGGAGGGCTATTTGTACAGTTCAAACACAGTTCTCCTAGGGCAGGTTTTCCAGCTATGGTAAGTCAGAAAAGGCACTTCCTTGCCTCCTCTGACTAGTTCCATTTTAAGCCCATCCTCTTTCCTAATCTGCCATTAGTCTTGCAGTCATCAATTCACTTCCAGCAGCTCTAGAAAGGGGAAACTAGGACGCGTAGGCAGGAGTACTGAATTTGTAGCACAGGAGCAGCTAAGCCATATTGCACCATGCGCTAGTTTTCTTGCAAATGCAGGAGTGCTCTTTCACTAGCAACTGCTTCCCAGTCATGAAAAGAGGAACATCAGCCAATAATGCTCAGGAATGTCAATAAGACATTGAGATCAGCATGGTCTCCCATAATTCAGAGCAGGCAACTAGATCACACAGAAAGGTCACATACTTGAGAATCATGGACACTCCATCATGCTGTAAGGCTCATAGCGTTCAACAGTGACAGGAACACTATAAGCCTTACAGCATATGGCATGCACATCGGTGGAAAGACGCAAGCAACTTGACTTACTGATCTGTCCAGAACTGTAGGGATGAAATCATATCCGATCCCTTCCACTTCATAAGTGGTCTTGTCTGATGCATTCAGTCCTTCAGGCTCTGCAAGGATGGATCCTTCGGGATCAACACCTATAATCTGTGAAAGAGTTGGAAGACAGAGCCAGTATTTCAGTTTTCAAAACACAGCTATCAAAATGGCAGTGTTAAAATCACAGTAGTGATTCAATCAAAACTGTTGCACCAATGGAAGCTAAGCAGGGTCAGCCCTGGTTAGTACTTGGATGGGAGACTGCCTGGGAATCAGGCTTCCTGCAATGAGCAGGGGGTTGGATTCGATGGTCTTGTAGGCCCCTTCCAACTCTATGATTCTATGATGTAATGTTTCCCCTTCATTTGTGCCTTGAAAAATAGCCAAGTTGAATTTTATCATTTCTTTTCATGCCTGTGGGAAAATCTTGTTGCTCATACACTACTTTCACTTGGCTTAGTAAAAGGCTGAAACTCAAGACATTTGACCTGGATCCCACTCAGATGCTAGATCTCTTTACACAGTATCTATTTTGTGCCAACAATCCAAAAGCGGCCACCCACAAGTGACACAGAGAAGAACGTTATGTTATATGCTTATGGATGTACGTCTCCATATCACTCAAATAGTTGTGCAGAGATCACAGTACAGGGCAGGAAAGGATCCCAGCATGTTTTACTACACTTAAGATGCTACTAAGTGTTCTATTTCCTGTCAGGATTAAATCAATATCTAGAAGACAAGTGAAAACAAATTCTAGCAGCATCTACATCTTTTTTAGAATGTAGCCTGTGGGCAGGAATTGCCCTTACCAGCTTTGTACAATACCTAGAGCTGAGGCACTTCATAAATAACTGCTCTTATCAAGAAATAATTTCTTATTTAAAAGGTCAAGACTGCTTTCTCATAAAACTAAGCAGGACTGATACCAAGAAAAGAGTTAAAGTAGGAAGTTTACTCCTTAAAAGATTAATATGTAAGGGGCAAATCAGACATTACATACCGAATGTATGTAATGAAGCCCTGACTATTTCTTCTAAACAAAATGAAAAGCAATCTTAGGAGGATGTGATTTTGACCAGAAAAGTGGTAAGTGTGTGGGTGAGCTTAACCCTTTCCCTGGCAGGTCTTCCTGCTAAAAATGTTCCCCAGTTGCTTTTCCTCCCTTGTGGGGTTTGAGTGGGGTTCGAGTTGCATATTTATCTTTGTAAAACACACACCTGGAACCCTGTGGAAGAAAAAGCAGCTTGTACAGGAGGACAATTTTGAACAGTACAATGGCCAGTGGGGAAAGGATTAAACAGTCTTATCAATATAGGGTGCAATCCTATGCATGTTTAGACAGAAAATGTCCTACAACTCCAAGCATTCCCTAGCCAGCCATGCTAAGGATTTTTTTTTCTATCTAAACATGCATAGGATTGCACCCATAGTGTACAATATCAGCAATCAAAAGCTCACTAAAAACCCCATTACTTAAATTAACTACCAGAGACATACGGTTTTAATGGGTTGTAAAAGTCGATAAAGTAGCAGCTTTTCAGGCCTACCCAAGAGGCTATTCCATAACAGTCAGGGCCCTGATCTATGCACTTGCTGGTTTTACTTCCTGGAAAGTGAAACTGAGAGAGCATAGCCTTGTTTGCTGATCTCAGCATTGGGGAAGGTTTCTATAGGCGGTGGCATTCCATGTGCAGCTCCATGTAGCCAATATATGGGATAAAGGGTATGCGTCTTCTGTACTGTTGTGCAGAAGACGTGGGGGATCGTACACAAGGCACCCGCACATTTAATGCACGTTTAACATGAACACAATGCTGTTTGACTCGTGTGTGTGAACACTGCCACAACATTTCTCTTTGAGTTCGAAGAATAAGAGCTGGTCCACATAAGAATATTTTCCCCATACAAGCAGTTTCAACTTTCCTTAGACAGACGTTCAAGTGGATAAACACAGCGTGAAAGAGGCAGCAGATTGAGGATGTGGCCAGTGGACATCTTTATCATTGTGGCAACAGTGCCTTTTCCATCCAGCACAATCTTGGGAATTGCCGTAAGTCACCGCTATGACCACCTGGTTGATACATTATATTTATCCTATGAAAATGGATATAGCCAAAACTGTTTGCATGGAGAAGAAGGTGGTCTGTTACAGACCACCTGCCATTAGCTGAGTTTATTGTAGTGCCTGATCTGAAATAAGGAACACACTACAATAAAAAAGGCGATAGCTAAGCAGTGATCAAGATGCCCTCGTCTGAGACTTACTCTGCATTCAGGGCATTTCTCCTTTATTTTTCGGGCAATGCCAGTGATGGTGCCCCCTGTACCAGCTCCAGCCACAACCATGTCCACACTACCTATTGGAGAGGCAGAAAAACGTACCATTGAAACAGGCTATGAGCATTAAAGACACACATCCCATTTCATTTAGTCTTACCTAAAAGTCAAGATTGCTTCCTTGTGAATTAAAGCAGAACTGATATAGGGAAATAATGTATAATATGGATGTTACAAGCCAGTTGTGTAAGAACCACTATCACCACCTTCTTTCCATGTCACAAGACTGATACCTATCATCATAATGGAAGTAGCTTCATAGATACTTTGACATGTTTTTACTGATTATGTATAAGCTGCTCCAGAAGCCTTTTCTGGGCCAAGGAACGGGATAAAAACACTTTCATTAATCTAATATATGTCTGTCTCTTTCAAGAATGCTTCAAACCCTGGACTTTACCAGCTTATGGGGTTTCAAGGAGGTCACAAGCTTCTATATACTAGATACTTTATGCATAAGAATTTATTTATCCCACTTTTCTAATGCCTGCACACCACTCAAGGCGGCTTACATCGATTACATAAGTTAGACATGGCTCCTGTACCTTTTCAACTGGCGAAGACAACAAGACGATAGCACCTTCTTCTATCAGTGTAGGAGGAGAAGCTTCACTGGCCAAAATGCTGCCTTCTACTGGACTATTGAAGGCACAGTAGCCTGAATGCCACCCCTCCTGCCTTTTCTGCAATGGCTCTATGCTCACTGCTTTACTTAAAGTGCAGTACGGTTTTACAAAGATGTGTTCAGATATTTTTCAGATAGCAGTACCAGCAATTTAAATCAGCATTCCAGATGCAGGTCACAATCTTTAACCCAAATCTAGAGTAAGGGTTATTTCCTGGCGTATGCAACAGACATAAGGCTGCCTTAAAAAAATACTGTTATGTGGGAGCTCCCTCTATTGGTTCTAAGGCAGCAAATAAAAATAAAATAAAATAAAATAGGTAATCACCAAGCTCATAACTTTCCCCAGTACTATACTGTATACTGTATTAACTGAAGCCCAAATTAGTTACACATTACAAGGAATGCATGGCTGCTCCTGACCCCGTACCTCCCTGGCAATCTTTAAAGATGACGGGTGATGTGACATCACATTCTATTCAGAGTTTCCATACTAGTCCATTTCTTTGGCTGCTGGTTTCAGGAAACTCTCGAGTATGATGGCATCACATCACACACCTTCTTTAACTAAACAATACCAAGGTAATGTGAGAAAAGATGTAGATTGGTGGCAGAAATGTGTCCTTTGGCTGTGGGATGGTGACCAGACAGTGAAAAACAGAACTGAGTTGCCACTTTTCTTTAGATATAGAATGACAATGCCAGCAAAGTTTATTTATTTACTAAAATGTCTAGCCTGCCCTGTCCCGAGACCTTAGGTCATATGATGTATAATGATGCATAAACAAATAAAACAATAATTAAAATCCGAGATATATCTATCCAAATTCATGTGGACAGAGAATGGGCTTTTGGGATAGGAGACCAAGATCCAAGTCCTTGCTCAGCTGTGAAGTTCCTTCAGTGGTCTTGGGAAGTACCATCTCATAGGAGTGGTTCATACATGATAAGTATCACAGGCATACTATATGTACTCATGGCATACTCCATAGCATGATGTCCTAGGTAATGTGTAAAGCCAACATATGCCTCTTTCCCCAATGGCATATATGCATGGTACAACTGCTAAGCCGCAATGTGTTAAGTGGCCCTCAGCCTAACAAGCCACATGGAGCTCATGCAAGAATAAACGAGATATGACATTGTAAAATACCTTGTGCACTAAAAAGTGCTGTAGGATGCGACATGATAGTAATATAGAGTTATAGCGACATCTTAGCAATGTTTCTCAGAATTGCCCATTTCTGCAAGCTTGTCAGATGACGAACACAGATGCTACCTGTGGGCTGAACATACCTTCACACTGCTGTAGGATTTCCTCAGCTGTTGTATCATAATGGGCCAGGGGATTACTGGCATTGCGGTACTATGTTGAAAAAGAAAGGAGTATGCAGAGAATCACAAAATAAACAATCTAGCAAGTGTATAAAGAGTGCTATGCTGAGACACACATTGACATACATGTTAAATTGGCATTGGTTTCAAGTGGCTATTTTTTATTGATTTTATTGATCAGAGGCCCATCTCACTTGCTCACTGCAAGACCATGGGAGAGGGACTTTTTGGTAGTGACCTCTGGAATCAGCCTCCACTGGAGGTTCATCAAGCCTCTTTTTTACAGGTCTTTATGACAACTCTGAAGACCCACTTGGTTTTGTTGGCTTTTCTTTGAACTGTATTTTTGGGCTGCTGGTTTTAGTTGCAATTGTTGATGCTTATTGTTTTTATTAATTTTTACTGTTTTACTGTATTGTTTCTTTTATTATTTATGCCTCCTTGGGAGGGTTCAACCCTTAAAGGTGGCCTAAGAGTAATTTAAAATATATACATTTTGTTGATGTTTTATCTGCCTTGCATTTTATTGCAGCTTTATTATTTTTTATTATGTTTTCCTGTATCTGTACTTTTGCTGTTAGCTGCTTTGAGTGCCATTTGATGGAAAGACGGGAATGTAAAGTAAATAAAACACAAGATTATGTTGTCACACGTTATTTACAAAATGCTGGCCCAGAACACCACCCTAAAAATCCCTCAAAGTGGAACATGAGATATTCTTTGGCACAGTACTACTACGATCCCAGCATCACTTCACCAGCGACCACACTGTAGGCAGGCTTATCTAAATGTTATGTTATTTTAATTTTTTTAGTGTAAACGAGAAATTGTCAGATAAGTTCTCATGGTCCTTACATGCCAACATTTGCTCCTCTCTAGTGGCTAATTCTCACACATAGGGTCTAGAGGATAGGAAGTTATTGCCCTTAAGTTCAATTGGAATCAATGGGACACGTTAATTGCAACTAACTTCAGTCCTATTAACTTCAATGAGACCTAAGCATAGGTGGGCCAGAGGATTCAGCTTCTTCCTATCAGCTAAAGTAACTGCACACAAAGAGCTAGTGGGCATCAGTGGACAGCAAATGTTGATCCCTGATTCAAATCCAAGTCGACGAGGCACCAGGTTGCCTCAGTAAGTGGCTTTCACCTTCAGTTTCCTATCTGTCGATAATGGCCTTCACACAGCTTCAGAGCTGTTGGAAGGATGAAAGAAAAAGACTGAATCCCGCTTGGGACCCAGCCTCCTGTAATCCTTCTCTGTGGCTGGTACTTTACCTGATCCAGTATGTGGGAGCTGGGGATTTCATTTTTCAGTCTCCACGCCACCCCGACATGAGATTCTGGTGAATCAAATCTAGCAGTAGTTGGAGTCCTCACAATTTCAGCCCCAAGAGCACGCAGCACATCCACCTGATTTAAGAACAGGGGGGAAAATGGCAAAACTAATTTTGTTTTGCAATGTTTGCACAACTGGGCAATGCTTGCACAACTGGGAAATGAAAGCTTACTTACGGGACTTTTTTTTTAAACTGTATATTCCAGATATTGTTCTGGGTCAACTATTTAGTCACAGTTAGAAAACTGACAGCATGACATTAACTTTATACAATGGGGTAACGCTGGTCTAAATACTCAACTTATTAAACACGTTATTACCTTACTGACACAGCCAGCTGGATATATTGATACCATATGGCAGCCTTCCCCAACCTGGCAACCTCCAGATGTTTTGGACTTCAATGTCCATCAGCCCCAGCCAGCCTGGCCAGTGGTCAGGAATGCTGTGGGGGTTGTCATCCCAAACATCCAGAGAGCACAGGTTGGGGAAGGGGCCACTATGCAGTCAACGGCATTGCTGGCTTGAGATACCCCAATAAACTAATTACGCAACCAAGTCTTGCTCCTTAAGCGTCTGAAATGACAAGCAGCTCTGACCTTCTCCATGCTCATTTTCTCTGGCATCACGATGATACAGCGGTAGCCTTTCACTGCAGCTGCCAGGGCCAGTCCAATCCCTGGAACCAAGAAAAATACTTCACTAAAAGAAGCCCCACTTCCTGGTTTTATATTTCAAAACTCTTTACTTGGAGGAACACAGGAAAGCTGCCTTGTACTGACTCAATAAACTGGTCCATTTACTTCAGGACTGTCTACACCAGCCTTCCCCAGTGTGGTGTTCTCCGACTACAACCCCCGGCATCCCCCAGCCAGCCAGCCTCATGCTGGCTGGGATGCTGGGAGTTGTAGTCCAACCCATCCAAAGGGCACCAGGTTGGGGAAAGGTCGTGCAGACTGCCTGGCATGGGCTCTCCAGGGTTTTGGACAGGAGTCTTTCCCAACCCTACCTGAAGATGCCAGGGATTGAACCTCAGACCTCCTGCATGCAAAGCAGGTGCTCTTAAGCACCAAGCTATGAGTTTCCCCAAATTTATGCCCTACCATTCTGGACCAACCAGGCTCCCACAACGATAGAGCAAGCTGATTTTAAATTTTAAAAAAGTGACTTCACCGTTTTGCCAGGTGATTGGCTGCAATTAAAAACAAAAATCTTTCTATACATTTCCAGTTGCATGCGCACTTCTCTCCCACCAGTGCATATGACTATTTAGGATTCTAGCCCGAACCAATGCATGAGCATGCAGCAACAAAAACTATTGCATATCTACTCTGGAACTCTGTCTCTAGCCAGGCCCACAGAGGGCCTGGTGGTGGCAATTCCAACCCTCCCCCCAAAAAACCTGGTTCCTGATCTCTGCAATATAGACACCCCTGAATCAGCAGAAGGTACAGCTTGAGAGACAGAAGACAGCCATATGTACGCTCAAAGTGAAAACTAAGCTTATTGCAGCTAGGAGGGCAAGCATCTGCTGTGACATTGCACAGGTTTACACTTGTAGTTAATAAAAAGGCATCTTTGAACTGAGCCTGTTAAAGAACAGCACTGCAACTGAGTGATCTGTCTTTCTAGCACTGTAAGAGGGCAAGAGGTGCAGATCAGATCTTAGGAATGTGGAGGCATTAAAGGTCACAGTGTTCTTTTTACAATAGCAGTTCTGATGCTCTAATATAATTGAGAACTCGCGCAAAACCAGAACAGTCCCAGAAGAACAGCAAAAAGCAAATATAATAACCCTGCTTATGATTTAGATAGGAAAAACACTAACTGCTCATATATGCTACCTCAGTAATCCTTGAAAACTCCTATATAGTGTGCCATTATTATTAACCCCCTTATTTCAGATTATAACAGGGTGTTTTTCTGTTACTGCTTAAAATTTTCTCTACGCTTATGGACTTCTTTAGTCTCGCAACCTCACCCTCAGTCAGAGGTGTCATGGGTGCCACTGGCTTAACCTTCTCTGATATTACAGTGGGGCCTGAGCAGTCGAAGTCCAGGCTGCTGAGTGTTAAGCAGAACTTGAAAGACCTTAAAAGTGGAATTCAGTGGTCCATGAGCAACTTGTATTAAAATTGAACAATGTCATCATTCCTTGGACATCTTGTGCTTTCAAACAACATCTCTATGTTCAAATGCCTTTGGATGACAAAGAACAGATGATAACTTGCTGTTTATACAATGTGATGATGGGAGTCCAACCCATCCAGAGGGCACCAGGTTGGGGAAAGCTACCCAGTGAACTCAGGGCTGCATTCATGCGATTTACACCAGGGACCTCCCACTCGTAGTTCATACCCTTAAGCAGTGTACTGCACCAGTGCAGGGGAGAAGGAAGGCCCTGGAAATTGCAGAGCTGTTAAACTTACCATGTTACCCAAGAGAAGACATTAGAACATATTTCAAAAAAAGTTGGAAACACCCACAGAACTGAGACAATTGTGGATTTGCTAAGAACAAGTAATGCTATACCAAAAATCACCTTTTCTTTTGGATATCCCACTGGGTCTATACCAAATGTAACATTTCATTGTCCGCTCACACAAAGCTCTGTTGAAGGCACAGTCTGAAAAGTGTACTGGCAATTGTTAAAGGATGGATGGGGGGGGGGGGGATTAAAAATGGCCAAACATGAATTCTAAAACAAACAAACAAACAAAAAACTGTCAGCAAAACTAGCTCAGACCATGTTTCTCACTCAAATTTTGTAACCACAAAGAACTACATCGCTTTTGTTTACACCACAGCCATCACTTTTGTTATCCCACTGATTTCTCTGGGGGAGAGAAATCACGTGCTTAACCTTTTCATATCTGTTAAGATGCTTTTGTTTTGGGGCAGGGGGAGTAGAAATATCCATTCAGCATTCTGTGTCCCATTCTCTGCCCCAACCCTCCAATACCACAGCTCAGACTGCTCTCAGTCTAAGATATCCATACCTGTGTTTCCTGAAGTTGGTTCAATAATAGTATCTCCAGGTTTCAAAATCCCATCCCTTTCGGCATCTTCCACCATCCTTAGGCTGATTCGGTCTTTCACACTTCCTCCAGCATTAAAAAATTCACATTTTGCCACTGAAAACCAAGAAACCACATTGAGAAACATTTCAGTTGATCGAAAAAGGAGGAACATCAGCTCTCAGTGAATGACCTGGTGAACATCATTTACATCTAGCTGTATTCCAGGAAGAAGCCTATCCAGCCAATCTAACATATTTCAACTGCACAGAAGGAAAGGTGACAAAAGGGCTTTTGATAGATTAGCTTTGAAGCTTTGAAGTCAGCTCAGGATCAGCCTAATGCTGTATTGCTCTCTTAAACCGGCAAGTGACTTTACAGTCAAGTACTGGACCAACATAAAACTTGCTTCTCTCCTGTTGTTTCTCCACACTTCATGCACGCAGACATTACTAATGGGCAAATCTGTCAACTTTGATTTCACCCACGTTCACAGTTTTCCAAAGATATGTTCATTTTGTTCTGATTCCACATTGGATTGTGAATTTTGTTTTTTAGTCCGCATGAAAATTTGTAAGCAACTTTTTTAAATCCACATTTTCTCCAAATGTACACATTTTTGTGCACACTTTTGCAAATGTGCATATTTTCCCCATTGAATAAAGTAATTTTGTGAATATATACATTTTTGATAATATAAACTTTTTTGGTATACTTTCTTTTGCAAATTGCATCACAAGTTTTGGAAATGTAGAAACTTCAGCAGTGAACTGTGTTCTGGTTTTTGTTTAGGCTTGGGGAGTGTGAATTTAGGAAGTCCACATTGAAATAGAAACAGAACAAATTTCTCACCCATCCTTCTCTCTCTCTCACACACCCACCCACCCACCCACCACTTTCCTAGGGAAGGTCACCCTCTATCCTCTGCCACACTCATAGGATTTCTGTAGTTTCTCTACCTCTCTTCATTTCTCAGTGATTAAAGGATAGCTCATGCCTTTTAACCCTGGCTGGAAATGCTCAGGCTGGAAGATTTATCCCACTGCCTGCCAGTTCCCAACCACTGCACTTTAAGACAGGGCAACTGTACAAAAAGCAATTGAGCAGGTGGGTACATGGCTCAGAAAAAGTGAAGAAGTAAAAAGCAAACATGGTCCAAATCTTGACTGAACTTGTCCTGCTTGATCATGGGCCCTCGTTACCAACAGCATTGGCAGTTACTGTGCAAATGTTTGCATTTACAACACCAGCTAGCCCCAAAATACTCACAGAGTTCACATTTAAGCCCAAGTTGCTTTCCAATCTTATTGATTCGCACCATGGGAGTGTCACCAATTCTCTTGAGGATGTCTGGCAAAATATTTGGAGCCTTTGACCTAAACCAAAAAGATACAGAAACATATAATGGAGATCCTTAATATAAATAACATTCCTTAACCCCCACAGCCACATAGCAGTATCAAAATATGGCTTGCAAAAATCAAACTGAATTAGTGCACTGGGTAACAAGAACCACTCCTCCCCTGCAAGAAGACCCTGTCACAGTGAATGGTTCTACTGAATGATCACTTACAATGTGACATGACGATGGGGTGATTCAGATGGGGATTTTCCAAGCTCCCAGGTACACTTGCTTGGGGCATCAGGCCTGATCCATTTCCTCTCCTTCTCAGGGCTGTTACAGGGCTCCTTCTCCAGGTTCCCATTGGGTATGCAACTGGCTGAGATGTGAGAGCAAGACAGTGCATTCATTTCAGCTTCTGCAGGAAGTGATGGCATTGCAACCTCAGGAGGGAAAAAGAGACCAATCTTATTATGACTCAAATGTCTGCAAAAGACAACCCTTGCCTAAATGCAAAATGGCACATAAGTATTAGCAATCTCAATTTAAAACATGCCCCCCCCCACTAACCTCTGCAGAAAGTTTACTTATGTTTCACCTACTGCTTTCAAATTACTCAGCATTTTGAAGGTTAAGCAACATAGAACAATTTCAGCATTTGGCAGAATACTGTACTTGCTTACTTAAAAAAAATTAAAATCTTGAAGTTAATGTGAGAACAGAGTACTATTGATGAGATACCCCACTTTAATGGCACCGAGCTACGTTGGATAATGTCAGAAATATTCTGTGATACACAAAGTGATTAAAGTCTCATAATTAGTTCTTTCCCCCCCGACCCCACATTTTTAGTTAATTTCAAAAGCAGCTCAGGCTTCCACTTCTTAGGAACTAGAATGAGAAACACTATGGGGTAGAAACATCATGGTGAAGATTGGGAGGGAAGATATGGGGTTGAGAGTGTTACAGGTATAAGGAGAGTTTGATGGATAATATGTATGCATTTACATGCAGGTGCACTAAACTCAAGGGTTCTTCCAGACAAGGTTTTTACTGTACAATGATCCTGCCTCATTGACAGAATTTTATGAGTCCAGACAACACCGTATTCCATTCGTAATCCTCCTGTGTTTTCCCACTACTTCCTCCATCTTTCTTCTTTCCACAAAAAATCCATTAAGGAGAAAAAGACAGAATAGCTGCACAGTGCCTTTTGACTGGTAGCACTAGGAACCCTCTTGTCTTGAGGCATCCAAGATGCGTCTATCCCTCAGTTTATTTCACTTCTAGAGATAAAGGGAGAGGGCTGAATCCTTAAGAACTCTGGTGCACAAGTGGTGTGCATTTTAAAAAGGCACCCCTGCACTACATCCTCAAAACGGCAAAATAGACTCAAACTAAAGACTTGTTGTACAGGGGTCAGGGTCCAGAAAAATAAATAGGTAAGTAGGGACAGTTGGAGCATATGGGCTATTTCACAATCGCATCCCAACATCCACACAATTACCAACCCAACCCACTTCTGGCACACTTGATCAAATGTATTGGTGGGAGTCGCACAGATATAATTGCACAATTCTGGGGGCAGGGAGGGGGCGGAGAACCTTGGGCCTTGAACCTTGACTGGCAGGAGGAAGAACGCGTACATATTTGTTTTTGGACAGTGAGTGATAAAAGTGGAAATGACTTGCAACACAAGTGCCAGTCTGGATGATACACCCTATAAGCAAAATGCTGTCTTCTGATCCTTGAATGAATGGATCAGCCCACTGAGTCAGAACAATGGTCCATCAAGCCCTGTATTGTCTATTTTAACAGGCAGGAGCTCTCCGGGGTCTTTCCCTTTGCCAGCTAGCTGGTGTCTGATCATTTTAAACTGGAGATGCTAAAGTTGGACCTTTAGAGTCTTCTGCATCAAAGATGATGCAGACCTATTGCCCCTCCAGTCTTTACAACATGTTATGTGAACAAGTCATACCAGGGACATCTCAGTGAATTAAGGGAAAGGAATTACACCCTCCAGGTTCTGTTTTTAATTCTAGAGTAATTCACCTGGAATGCCATTTCCAAACCTCAGGTCTGATCTCACAATCCCCAACATAGACCAAAGTGCAAACATCAGCCAAGCGTTCTTTAATATGATAAAAACATAAGAACAGCCATGCTGGATCAGACCAAGAGTCCATCTAGTCCAGCAAATAAATTTATTTAACAGATAAATAACAGATTTATTTATCTGTTCATACAGTGGCCAACCAGCTGCCCATGGGAAACCCACAAGCAGGGCATGAGTGCAACAGCACCCTTCCACCCATGTTCCCCAGCAACTGGTGTACATAGGCTCACTTCCTCTGGTACTGGAGGTAGCACATATTCATCAAGACTAGTAGCCACTGATAGCCTTTTCCTCCAGGAATTTATCTAACCTACCTTTAAAGCCATCCAAATTGGTGATATATTTGCACTGCAAGAAAATAGGTTTTTTGCCTGTTCTTATATTACTAACATTGTGTGGTCTGTTTCTCCAAAGCCTCAGGACACACAGATTAAAAGATCCAGGTGGGGATATTAGACTGAACACAAAATCTTTGTGCAGCTTTAATAAGCAAATCAGCAGCAAAATGAAGCTTGCAAGACTGAAAAATCAAGAACTAGAAACTCAAGTGTAGCCAGGAGTCTAGGAAATGTGGCCTGTGGGCAGATCATTCGGCACATGAAATATTCCCTCAGGCAAAAACCTAATTTTCTGAAGTTGGCATGTTTCAGAGACTGATACCACATTTGTCACCTGACAGTGGTAACAGGGCAGCTTCCATTTCTCCCTGATCCTCAACTCCCATCTGTGCTGATTTGGAGGCAGCAACACAAGACAGACATACGGTTTGCTGTTCTTTTACCAAAAGATACCGGGAGCCAGGACAGACCTGCGTTTCAGAGTATACCAGGGCGGGATGGGGTGGGGGGTGATTGGCAACCTTAATACACATTCACAGAAATCAGATATTATGTCACTGCATACTTTAAAAAAGGATGTTTCACTGAGTACCTGCGAAGTACATTTTTCAGTAAGAACACTGAACTCTCACTGCTGAAGTTGCCAATTTTTTTCTTTTGATTAGCAAAGTAAGCAGAGTTTGCAAAGAGGAAACTTATTCAATTAGTTTGTCAGCAGGAATTAGAGCTCATAGATCTTGATCCTTTCCTGAAAGGGTGTCTAATGCCCTTAAGAAGCCTACAGCTGTCAGGGTCCAAGACCACATCCCTTGAACAGCTGCACCTGGAGAATATCTGCATGTTCAATAGTATACTCACTGGTTCCATTTCCTGCCTTGTCCAGATAAAAAACCAGAAGGACTCTAGCTATAAGCCAAAGCACACAGATCAAAGCAGCAGATGAAAGAAGCACAGAAGCTGGACAAGCAGGTTGGGAGATTTGGGAAGTACAATAGCCACTGGAGAATCACATGGTGCAAATGATGGGAATTTGTCAGAAGCCATTAGAACCCATTGCAGTTAATAAATTCCTAAACCAATTTGTTACTTCTAGAACTATTATTTCTAACAAGCAAAATATGTTACCACAGCAACACCCAGGATGCTGTAGATGAGGGATGAGGAACCTCCAGGCTGAATCCAGCCCACCAGGCCACCCCATCCAGCCTGCAAGGCCCCACAAGATGCCCCTCCCCCACCCTTACGCCCCACTCCTCCAAGAATGGAGAGAAGACAGGAGGGTCTATGCCACGGTCTGGAGGAGCACACCTCATGAGAATGTAAGAAGAGCCCTGCTGGGTCAGACCAAGGGTCCATCTAGTCCAGCATCTGTTCACACAGTGGCCAAACAGCTGCCCACAGGAAAGCCACAAGCAGGAGGTGAGTGCAACAGCACCCTCCTACCCATGTTCCCCAGCAACTGGCGTATTTAGGCATACTGCCTCCGATACTGGAGGTAGTGAATAGCCATCAGGACAAGTAGCCACTGATAGCCTTCTCCTCCATGATTTTGTCCAATTCCCTTTTAAAGCCATACAAATTGGTGGCCATCACTACGTCCTGTGGAACTGAATTCCATTGTTTTAACTAGGCACGTGTGACGAAGTAGTTCGTTTTATCCATCCTGAATCTCCCACCAGTCAGCTTCTAGTATTGGGATGACCCCAGGTTCTAATAATATGAGAACGGGAGAAAAATGTCTCCCTATCCACTTTTTCCATGCCATGCATAATTCTGTACACCTCTATCATGCCCCCCTTATTCACCTTTTTTCCAAACTGAATAACCCCAGCTGTTGTAACATTTCCTCATAGGGGAGTTGCTCCAGCCTCTTGATCATTTTAGCTGCCCTTTTTGCACCTCGAGGCTGCGGCTCGATCCCCCTCCCCTTCTCTGACTGGGGCAGGCAGGGGAGGAGTGAAGCCTCTCCTGGACTTAGCCAGTACCTCAGTGAGCCAGTGAGTCCCAACCCAGCTTTGCTCCAGCTCCCCTTCACCGATTAGAAGTAACGATGCTCAACCCCTAAGCAGCTGGCATCACCGCTTCTGTGTTTCGGATAAATGCGGTTCCCACATTTTGTAACATTTATACAACGTGTACCATTAAAAGAAATCATTATGTTTAAACAACGGTGTTTCATCCACCTACTGGTGTGTAAAAAATACACCAAACTATTTAGTTAGCAATCTGTAAACTTATCTACAAAGTTGAGACAAATACCTTGTAGGTAAGTTTACAGGTGTCAGGAGTGTTTAAACTATTAATAATGTTTTGCAAGGATGTATTAGATTTATTTCGGACAATTTACAAGTAGTTTTACTAAAGGGAAGCTTTGCTAACTGAATATTTTGGGGTATTTTTACACACCAATAGGTGGATGCAACAAATTCAAGTTTATACCAAAAAATAGTTTAAACATAATGATTTCTTCTAATAGTACATGTTGTATAAACATTACAGAATGTGGGTTCAGTGGACAACATTCACACAACTTTTCATATGTGTTTAGTTTCTTTGGAGTATTTCAAAATGTTAACAATGTTTTATGGTTGTATTTTAATTGCAGCCCCAAGGAAGGAAGTTTCTTCCGAAATGCATCTGGCAGAATAAAATATTTCATTCAGGCACCTGAGAACTTATTTTCTATTTTGTTTATAATATATTAGCGCCTTCCCCTCCTGCTGTTTTTTAAAATCTGTTTCTGTGCCATCCGTAGCTGTGCGGAAGCAGTGATGCCAGTGGGGGCACTGGGAAGGGGAGAAGGCTAAACCCTCCCCCAAGTGAACTTGAAGTAGCAACGCCCATCGGGGTTACTGGGCAGGGAGAGGCTTCAACTTCCCTCTGTGTTTCTCTTGACCATCCAACCATCTGAGGTAACTAAGAACTATAGGGAATGCGTTCCTCTTCCAGTAACATTCTCCCCATGAAGTGGGATGCTCCATAAATTAAGTAGCAAGTGGGGGTAGTTATATACCATGAGCCACCTTGAATCCATTTGCCTGTCTTTGAATTTCCTGTTAGCCATTAATGAAAGCATTTATGTTAACACAACCAGAAAAGGGCTTCGCAAAGGAAGCAGGGAAACAGTTCTTTCTTGTTCCCTTCTCATATAAAGCTGCCAGATTTACTTCTCTAACTGTGCCAAATCAGAAATATTGTACATAATCATTGACTTCATTAGCAATTATATAATCCTTTTTACAAATCACAACTCCAAAGTGCAACAGATATTAAGATCACATTGTCACAAGATCTATTGGTACTAAGCCAGAAGGCCTAAACTGTTCCAAAACTGAACAAAACAAGCCCAACACTGTTGAAATGTCTCCATTGTGTTATTCTTTCCCTCCCCATAAAAATTATAAGTTCTACTTTTATTTCCATATCTATTCCATATTTTTCATCTCCACTGACTGAGATTTGGCATAAGGACAGATTTCCAACCATTTGCCAGTAATATACATGCCTCACTTAGCGTGCAAGTTAACTATTATAGTATGTTATTTCCTTACATGTCTATCTACTGCCTTGAATAAAATAACTTGAGGTGTCAGTGGATAGCAGGACCTATTATCTCTCTAATTTGCTGTACAATATCTAATTACTTTTTTTTTTTTTTTAACTTGAGGACATTTCCACCAGATTTGTGCAAACGTTCCCCTCCACCCCCCAACACACACATCTCCAACGTAAATTTGATAAATTAGACATTTTTGCCAGTCTAATTGGAGTATAATACCATTTATATAGTGTTTTGCAGAAGTTTTCCTTCAATGCCACATCCCTCCCCCCAAAAGGAGTTTTAGATTTTTCACAAACATATATCCAATCTTTATCAGAAAGTTTAATACTAAATTCCCTTTCCTGATTCTGCTTCAAAGTAGCATTTATATTGTAATGATTGTGTTTAACTCCTATGGCCTATTTCAATAAGCCTTATGTCAGCCATTTCTTTATGAAAACCATCCTTCTTGCTTTAAAATCCCCTGGCATCCAAATAACTGTCAACATTGAAACATTTGAACAATAGCCTGTAGATGCTAGTGTGGTGTAGTAAAGTGTACTTAGAATTAGACAGCCCTTGATCACCTGCAGTATCAAGATGAATGTACATTTATCCCTGGGGCATCTAGATAAGAACCACCCTAGAGCCAGAGCTTCAGATCCAAGGCTATTGTGACAGATCATACCCTGAGGTACTTCGTTTGCTTTGCAACAGGGTGACTGAGTCAAACTTTCATTTGCTTCAACTATTAATCCAGTGGGTATCTGGTGTCTCAGCTGTTGTTTTGGATAAGAATAAAAGGGATTAAGACTCATGGGCCTGACGTAGAGGAACATATCTGCCAAACAGCATCCTTCACTGCATCTGAGGGCAGCAGTCTAGCTTAGGGGGTGAAGGCCAGGCCATATGGTACATACACAGCTCTATCCTCAAACAACTCATCACCACTCCCTGCCCTCCAGCATTCACTGTCCAAGATGGCTGCCTCATTCTTACCTGCTGCTACGGCCAACCTACTTGTGCAAGGTTAACAAGCTGTGGCACTCTCTCTCAGATTTGTTCAGGAGAAATGGCCGGGGTGAGTGAGCTCAGGAGGACCAGCTAGGGGGCTGCCACTCCTCCTTCAACATCTGCTGCCTAAGACAGGTGCCAACGGTAGGGCTGGTCTTGTTGACCCAGCTTTTATTGAACAGCGTTAACAGTGGCACACTGTTCAATAGGTTCAATAGGAAAACAGACAAGTCATTTGCTCATCCAGGGTCTCTGAGCCTTTGAAAGCAGCATGACGGAAAAGCAACAGGTACCACTTTATCACTGGATTATCAATATAGGGTAGAACTGCATCTGTTAAATGCCTATCTGGGACAGTCTGGAAAGGCAGAGCCCCTTGGGGGAAAGGTGGCTACTCCACAGAACAGGGATGGGCAACACATGGGCCTCAGCCTTTTTTGCAGCCCCCATGCCCCCCCCTGCTGCCACCAAATTTGCCACTGCAGTGGTGGCAAAAAAGAGTGATTTTTCATTTAAAAAAGGCACACACAGAGCTCCACCTTGTTTCAAAGAAAAATGCCACTCCCCACCCCCTGAAATTCAGTGGTAAGTTTAGTGGTGCAGTGGCAGCAGGGCCCTCTGAGATCTTGAAGTTGCCCACACCTACCACAGAGGCGCAGCTGGCTTCTCACTGGTCACTGCTGCTGTAGGCTGCAATTAAGTTGGGTTCCCATGGGAGTTTCCACCTGAATTATCTGTGTGCCGTGCTGCCATTGATAACAGAACACATAGGGTGTGAGGTCACCGTTCCCAACCATGCAATTATGTTTACCATAGAGAGTCCCTCATCACAGCCTTAAACCAAATTTTCTGGCTCTTGTTCCTCTGTGGCTGCCTGCAGAACCATGCAAGCCAGAGAAAACAGGTGCTGCCCTCAGTTGCCGGTCCAAACATCAGCAATTCGTCTGATCCCAATTAATTAATTCTTGCTTGAAAGCCTGAGTTCTAGAAACTCATAATCAGGAAAGATTGCCCGAGCCTAAGTTATCATCATAAGACAAAGGGAAATTTAGAATAAAATTTTGGTATTTCTGTATAGCCTAATATCTGTAATTGTCTATGTTTCTAGAATGATTTAAAAAATACATGCACATTTTGCTCTGGATTATTCTAAAAGATGTCCCTTTTATTCCACATTTACCTCTATCATAATGGTTTTAAAGAACTGGAGAACAAACAGTCTTTCAAGAATGGATTGGGAGGAATCCGAGTGCCCGGGGTTGGCTAAGAACAAGTGTATAGCCTCCATGCCAGGGTCAATTACTTTTGGTTTGTGTTCCAAGTTTCTACCAGCCAGGGTTTAAAGAACTTGTGTGGGTGCTTTTAGCCAGTTTCCCCCTTGATAAGGTTTAAAAGTCAAGCCTTAGTTTGTATCAGAGTAGAAATAGAATATATACAGCATAGGATAGCCCAGCTCTACTGATAAGATAGGAATGGGCCAAGAGTAAATATGCATATTGGGCAACTGTGTAATTTTTCTCAATGCAAAATCTGTATTCATGAGTTACTCATGCGTAGAACACTCCTATGGCTGAAGCAGAAGCAGGGACGCACTTTTAGCCCTGTGCTCAATGTCACACATCTGCACACTGAGTGTAGTCATCTGTAAAGGAACCCCAATGCGGGACTAGCTGTTCTCATGCACAGGTTCTCATGCAGGGGGTCTACATAACCAGGACACCTGGTTGCGCAGGAGCCCACAAGCATGCAACTGCTTGCATGTTCAGCTGCCTTTGCAGACAGCCATGCTCAATGGGCGGATGCTGGAGCAAGGGTACATGACATCAGAGACAGGGCTATAAGCACAGCCCTGGCCCAATACAGAAATGCCCAATGCGTGATTAATGCATGAACAGAGCTAAGGTATACAGAGAAGACTGGCATCTGCACCCAGCCATATTAGGCCATCTGCCAGGGCCCATCAGGGCCAATGTCTTGCCTGGGCCCACCTCAGCCCCCGCTGCCACCAGTGGGGCTCTCTTGAAGCAACAGTGCTGCAGCTGCCACTCTCCCCCTCCCACTTGCATGCTCACTGGCTTACCCAGTGATGGTGCTGGAGGGGCAATGAGCTGGGAGGTAGGTGAATGCTGGACGCCTGGCCCATTACAGTACTGCCACTGGATAAGACTGCTCATGAGGGGAAGCTGTTCTCTGCCCCACCCCTTGCACTCACGAGTGAGAAAGTTACCCAGCAGTAATGCTGTAATGGAGCTAGGCAGCCACTCAGCCCCCAGCCTATTCCAGTGACACTGCTGCCACATAACCCCACTTGAAAGAGCAAGTGCAAGAGGGAGGGTGGGACTTGCAGTTACATAAGAGTCACCAGGGGGGCCAAGTGGTGCTGGGTGCTGGGGGAAGCAGTCAGCATGCGGGCCTGGGGCAAGGGCAGCCTGCCCAGCCCTCCCCACCCACTTAGGAACCAGGACTGATCAAGGTGTTACATCACTTCATTAAACAATGTCAATGTTTTCACTTTTTGTTTGCATTACATTGCCAAACCTTAAGGGCAGGAGGGAGTTCCAGTGCAATCGGGCTCCTTGCCCATTCAGCTGAAGAGGAAAGGAGCACAGGTCAAAGTGCTTTGACTGCTGTCCTCTGTCCAATCCTGATAAAACACACGAATGAAGCACAAGACATCCCTGACTTTCATGCAGCTGCCATGCAGCCAGATTTTTTTCAAATCTACCTAGCCACCGCCTTTGGAGAGAAAAGTGCAGAAAATTACCTTTGAAAAAATAACCCTGTTCTCTATAGAAATATTGCAGGAAATTCATATCCTTGGTAAACAACTTGTTAATCAGTGAAGTTATAATCAGAAATTTTGACTATCATATATTCAAACTTCTGTGCAATCATGAGGGTGAGGGAAAAAAAGTTTAAAAAGTGAGAGCTGGGATTCTCATGATTGAGGATTCGTCCAGATTGGTAGCTTTTCCCATACAGCCCACTACAAAACATTACACTGAGTGGAATAGGATACATCCTGTTCCACGATCCATCACAGTCTGTGCTCCTCACTTTTTCCCTCATACTCTGTAATTACAGAGCTACATGCTTTTATCCAATTGTTCGGGACAAAAGTATCATGCTGTTCTTCTTTCTGGCCATTGTCTCAACACTCCTCATTCCTTACCAGAGTATACAAATGGGATCTGCTACAGTACGTTGACGTGTGGAATGCTCCTGCTCACGATATAACAAATGTAACTGTTGACAACATTAGGAACAGGCCATGGACATGAGCATGAAGAGAGGCCCTGAAGAACACAGTCCACGATGAAGCAGAACAAGACATTATTAAGGGAGAAGAGGTAGCTTAAGATCTAAATGTAATTGCAATCACAGGACATGGTGTTGAACTTCTGCGAACTCACTAAGATTCATATATTGTTCTGAACTTGCTCCATATTGATTTTCTGGCACCACTGGCTTGGTTTCCTGAGATCACTACAGTGCTTCGATGACCTCAGTATTGTAGAATAGCATAATAAGTGGCTTCCGTCTCTGTATACTGGCTTTGCTGAACACAGTATAAAGGCTGGGATAGGCAAAGGGGAAGGTAAGTGAGCAAGGAAACACTATCAGACAGAATAACCTGCAGCTGTGTAGATTTAAGGCTTTTAAGGACCCCAGGGTGGTCTGCTGGTTCCATCATTGAAGACTTTTCCTGCAGTGACAAAGTTTCAGGATTCACTTCCACCTGGAGGACTAGCCATCTCCCTCTGCTGAAGGTACTGAGTTAGGCTGCAGTGAGCCATCATTGTTCAGTAACCATATCCCCTGTTGTGATTAGGATTAGGGATGGGGGAGAATTTCTCCCCGAAACTTCGGGGGGCCGAGTGCCAACGTATTCGGCCCCCCAAAGTAGTTTCGGGGAGAAATTCTCTGCACCCCTCCCGCCCCCCGCCCCCCCCCCGGGATGGGACTTACCTTTCCCGAATGTCCCTCCCGGCGGCAGGTCCCGGCGGCAGTTCGGCAGGTCTTCGACAGGGGCAGAGGCGGCAACCGGTCTTTCGACCGGCCGCCGCCGCCATTCCAATAAAAGTAAAAAAAAAACGCCCCCGTGATAGGCTACGTGACGATTAATGTAGACTATCACGGCTAGATTTGCAAAGTCAGCCATGATAGGCTACGTAAATCATCACGTAGCCTATCACAGGTGACTTTAAAAAAAAAAGCGCGTATGGCTAATGGCAGCCCCCATAGGGAGCCGCCATTTGCGTTCCTTATTTGGTCACTGTAGTCTACGTAAAGATTACGTAGACTACCACGAAAATAAGGGCAACGCTATTTGCGTTGCCCTTATTTTCGCCGTAGTCTACGTAAAGATTTACGTAGACTACAGCGACCAAATAAGGAACGCGAATGGCGGCTCCCTATGGGAGCTTTTTTTTTTTTTAAAGTCACCCGTGATAGGCTACATGACGATTAACGTAGCCTATCATGGCTGACTTTGCAGATCTAGCCGTGATAGGCTACATTAATCGTCACGTAGCCTATCACGGGGGCGTTTTTTTAAAAAACTTTTTATTTCGCGGCCGGGCGAGATACCTCCTCCCCAGCCTGAATTTCGGCCGGGCGAGGCGGGAAGCCTCCCCCCCGGCCTGAATTTCAGCTGGGCGAGGAGGGAAGCCTCCCCCCCACCGCGAAGCAAGCTGCGAGACCAGGTAAGTGGCTTTTGTGCACCCCTAATTAGGATGCATTGAGGGGCATTATAGGGTAGCCTTGGAGGCCAATTTATTGTAGTGCACTCCTGAGATGTTTCTATATGGAGGCCTCCTAGCACTACCACTCGGAAAGCATCATGCAGCTATTCCGTTCTTCCCTCCTTAACAGGTTTTCCGTGGTAAGGAAAAGATGGAACAAGCAGTAGGAAAACACAGGTAGGTTACAACTGGAAGATGACGACATTTGGATCCTCTGTAAAACTTTGTGAATGAAGCATGATAAAAGTCTTGTTTGGAAGCACCTTTCTGGACCAGTGTATTATACTTGAAGTCAGTAAAACTGAGTCGTACCTTTTCTACTTTATGGTCAGGATTTCTGTTTCTGAGTACATTGTCAGTTTAACCCTGATAAACCCTTACGTTGACCAATGTCAGTGCTTACAAATAATCCTTCTGTGGAGGAAATCCTTTAGGCTACCTCACCCTCTAGACACCAACTTTGAGCACCTTCTCACTGAGGACTAGTAACTAGGTGGAGATTCACTCCCCCTTACCAATTATTCCTTATTCCTTTTCTGCTGTCACCATGTTGTTGTTGTTGTTCAGTCGTTCAGTCGTGTCCGACTCTTCGTGACCCCATGGACCATAGCACGCCAGGCCTTCCTGTCCTGCGCTCTCTCCCGGAGCGTGCTCAAGTTCATATTCATTGCATCCGTGATGCTATCTAGCCATCTCATCCTCTGCCGTCCCCTTCTCCTTTGGCCTTCAGTCTTTCCCAGCATCAGGGTCTTTTCCAGGGAGTTTTCTCTTCGCATTAGGTGGCCAAAATATTGGAGCTTCAGCTTCATTATCTGTCCTTCCAATGAGCACTCAGGGCTGATTTCCTTTAGGATGGACTGATTTGACCTCCTTGCAGTCCAGGGGACTCGTAAGAGTCTTCTCCAGCACCACAGTTCGAAAGCATCAATTCTTCGGCGCTCAGCCTTCCTTATAGTCCAGCTCTCACAGCCATACATTACTACTGGGAAAACCATAGCTTTGATTAGACGGACCTTTGTCGGCAAGGTGATGTCTCTGCTTCTTACTATGCTGTCTAGGTTTGCCATAGCTTTCCTCCCAAGGAGCAAGCGTCTTTTAATTTCATGGCTACAGTCACCGTCTGCGGTGATCTTGGAGCCCAAGAAAGTAAAATCTGTCACTGCTTCCATTTCTTCCCCTTCTATATGCCAGGAAGTGATAGGGCCAGATGACATGATCTTAGTTTTTTTAATGTTGAGTTTCAAACCAGCTTTTGCACTCTCCTCTTTCACTCTCAACAACAGGCTCTTGAGATCCTCTTCGCTTTCTGCCATTAGGGTGGTATCGTCTGCATATCGGAGGTTGTTGATAATTCTCCCGGCAATCTTAATTCCGACCTCTGATTCATCCAACCCGGCATTTCTCATGATGTACTCTGCATATAAGTTAAATAAGCAGGGTGACAATATGCAGCCTTGTCGTACTCCTTTCCCAATTTTGAACCAATCGGTTGTTCCATGTCTGGTTCTTACTGTTGCTTCTTGACCCTCGTACAGGTTTCTCAGGAGACAGGTAAGGTGGTCTGGTACTCCCATCACTTTCAGAATTTGCCACAGTTTGTTGTGATCCACACAATCAAAGGCTTTAGCGTAGTCAATGAAGCAGAAATAGACGTTTTTCTGGAATTCTCTTGCTTTCTCCATGATGCAGCGAATGTTGGCGATTTGATCTCTAGTTCCTCTGCCTCTTCTAAACCCAGCTTGTACTTCCGGTAGTTCTCGGTTCGCATACTGCTGAAGCCTAGCTTGTAGGATTTTGAGCATCACCTTGCTGGCATGTGAAATGAGCGCAATGGTGCGGTAGTTTGAACACTCTTTGGCGTTGCCCTTCTTTGGAATTGGAATGTAAACTGACCTTTTCCAGTCTTGTGGCCACTGTTGAGTGTTCCAGATTTGTTGGCATATTGAATGCAGCACTTTAACAGCATCATCTTTTAGGATTTTAAATAGCTCGGCTGGAATACTGTCATCTCCGCTAGCTTTGTTGTTACTAATGCTTCCTAAGGCCCACCTGACTTCACTCTCTAGGATGTCCGGCTCAAGTTCAGTGACCGCATTATCATGGCTATCAGGGACATTCAGATCTTTCCTGTATAGTTCTTCTGTGTATTCTTGCCACCTCTTCTTAATCTCATCTGCTTCTGTTAGGTCCCTGCCTTCTTTGTCCTTTATCATGCCCGTCTTTGCACAAAACGTTCCCTTGAGATCTCCAATTTTCTTGAAGAGATCTCTAGTCTTTCCCATTCTGTTGTTTTCCTCGATTTCTTTGCATTGTTCATTTAAGAAGGCCTTCTTGTCTCTCCTTGCTATTCTCTGGAACTCTGCATTCAGTTGGGTATATCTTCCCCTTTCTCCTTTGCTTTTCGCTTCCCTTCTTTCGTGAGCTACTTGTAAAGCCTCATCAGACAGCCACTTGGCTTTCTTGCATTTCTTTTTCTTTGGGATGGATTTCGTTGCTGCCTCCTGAACAATGTTACGGACCTCCGTCCATAGTTCCTCAGGCACTCTGTCTATCAGGTCTAATCCCTGAAATCTATTCCTCACCTCCACTGTATATTCATCAGGGATATGATTTAGGTCATACCTGAAAGGTTTAGTGGCTTTCCCTACGTTCTTCAATTTAAGCCGAAATTTTGCAAGAAGCAGCTCATGATCTGAGCCACAGTCAGCTCCAGGTCTTGTTTTTACTGACTGTATGGAGCTTCTCCATCTTTGGCTGCAAAGGACATAATCAATCTGATTTCGATATTGACCATCTGGTGACGTCCATGTGTAGAGTCGCCTCTTGTGCTGTTGGAAAAGAGTGTTTGCTATGATCAGCGTGTTCTCTTGGCAAAACTCTATTAGCCTTTGTCCTGCTTCATTTTGTACACCAAGGCCATGCCTGCCTGTTATCCCGGTGATTTCTTGACTTCCTACTTTAGCATTCCAATCCCCTATGATGAAGAGGACATCTTTTTTTGGTGTTAGTTCTAGAAGGTGTTGTAGGTCTTCATAGAACCGATCAACCTCAGCTTCTTCGGCCTCAGTGGTTGGGGCATAGACTTGAATTACTGTGATGTTGAATGGTTTGCCTTGGATTTGTACTGAGATCATTCTATCATTTTTAAGATTGTACCCCAGTACTGCTTTTCCCACCCTTTTCTTGACTATGAGTGCTACTCCATTTCTTCTAAGGGATTCTTGCCCACAATAGTAGATATGATGGTCACCTGAATTAAATTCGCCCATGCCTGTCCATTTTAGTTCGCTGATTCCCAAGATGTCGATGTTCAATCTTGCCATCTCATGTTTGACCACCTCCAGCTTACCTTGATTCATTGATCTGACATTCCAGGTTCCTAAACAATATTGTTCTTTACAGCATCGGATTTTCTTTTCACCGCCAGACACATCCACAGCTGAGTGTCCTTTCGGGTTTGGCCCAGCCGCTTCACTCTTTCTGGCGCTACTTGGAAATACCCTCTGCTCTTCCCCAGTAGCATATTGGACACCTTCCGACCTGAGGGGCTCATCTTCCGGCGTCATATCTTTTAGCCTTGTGATACGTTCCATGGGGTTTTCTTGGCAAGAATACTGGAGTGGGTTGCCATTTCCTTCTCCAGTGGACCACATTTTGTCAGAACTCTCTGCCATGACCTGTCCGTCTTGGGTGGCCCTGCATGGCATAGCTTATGGCTTCACTGAGTTACGCAAGCCCCTTCGCCACAACAAGGCAGTGATCCATGAAGGGATCACTGTATGCTGTCACCATACAATATAAATTATTTTGTTTACCAAGGCTTCTCTCAAGAGTTCTCCTTCAGTCTTCACTCTGGTCCAGCAACCACTGTTGCCTCAGGTTCGCCACCTCTTGCTGACACTGGTCACAGCTATTTCTTGAAGGTTGCCTCAGGAGAGTCCTGCTTTGACCTTGCGGACCTTCTCCAGCTCCTGCCACGAGTGATTGCAGCCTCTGCTAGTGGTCTTTCCTCAGCCCTGGCTCCTAACATTTCTTCTTCCAGCTTCCCTTGAGCAGCTGCTTCTTCTCAGCTCAGAGAAGCTCTCCCAGTACTGGACTTCTCTTTATATACACTCCAGTCAGGATCCACCAGCCAATCAGTTCTTTAATGAGTAGAATCCTTTCCCCACAGTCACTAACCATGGGGCTGACAGACAAAGATAGAAAACCTCACTTCATATAGCCAAATCCCTGTTCATGATAAGCTACAAAGTGGCAGGTTAGCTTGACCTGTAAATGTTGTAATGCTTCTCTGGTCCAAGTCACCAGAACAAGACAGTTTTTCACTTTACAATTAACCTTTCACATCTCCTTCCTTGTTTCAAAAGGAAGGAATGTTTACATTTTCACACTAAAACACTGAATTTTCCCTTTGGTAATAACAGGTTATTTACATCTTCCTCACTATTATTTGCATTTTGTTGTTGTTCAGTCGTGTCCGACTCTTCGTGACCCCATGGACCATAGCACGCCAGGCCTTCCTGTCCTGCGCTCTCTCCCGGAGCGTGCTCAAGTTCATTGCATCAAATATTCATTGCATCGGTGATGCTATCTAGCCATCTCATCCTCTGTTGTCCCCTTCTCCTTTTGCCTTCAATCTTTCCCAGCATCAGGGTCTTTTCCAGAGTGTTTTCTCTTTGCATTAGGTGGCCAAAATATTGGAGCTTCAGCTTCAGTATCTGTCCTTCCAATGAGCAGTCAGGGTTGATTTCCTTTAGGATGGACTGATTGGACCTCCTTGCAGTCCAGGGGACTCGTAAGAGTCTTCTCCAGCACCACAGTTCGAGAGCATCAATTCTTCGGCGCTCAGCCTTCCTTATAGTCCAGCTCTCACAGCCATACGCTACTACTGGGAAAACCATAGCTTTGATTAGACGGACCTTTGTCGGCAAGGTGATGTCTCTGCTTCTTACTATGCTGTCTAGGTTGGCCATAGCTTTCCTCCCCAGGAGCAAGCGTCTTTTAATTTCATGGCTACAGTCACCGTCTGCGGTGATCTTGGAGCCCAAGAAAGTAAAATCTGTCACTGCTTCCATTTCTTCCCCTTCTATATGCCAGGAAGTGATGGGGCCAGATGCCATGATCTTCGTTTTTTTAATGTGGAGTTTCAAACCAGCTTTTGCATTTACTAAATGAATTTTTAAGCCACCCTTCCTGGTTTAGAAGTACACAGTGCTGTATCTAAATTGTTAATAATGTTCTTACGGAGCAATCCTATGGCCCCTAGACATTGTCTGAGGGGCCACAAGATACTGGAGATTTTCACCTCCAAGGCTGTGCACAGAGCTACAACCTCAGAGGTGAAAATCCCTGCCCAGTTCTACCTACACACACACACACACACACACACACACACCCGCAGAAAGCTCTGTGATGGTTCCTCCTCGGAGGTCGGTGTCATGACCTTAGAAGAGAATGGGGAGTTGAGGGAGGAGAAGATCAACAGGATCATAAACCCTTTCAAACCCCGGACCTGTCCCTGGTAGTGCGACTCCACTGGCTCAAATGCCCATCTAGTGGGAAAACTATAAAGGGGGTCAGAGAGGTGAAAATCCCTTACTCCTCCCACCCTGCTGACAGTAGCCTGACAGGGCACAGAATTCTCTGAAACCTTGAAGACTGGAGTTTTCCATCTAAGAGGAGGCAATCCAGAAGGAGTGTGTCCTTAGTGTACTTTAAGTGTCTTAATTCAAACATGGATGTACTGTGTAGGATGTTCCTTCAAACATGTCCTTATACTAACAGCAGAGCGGTGCTTCCCTAGAGGCCCTTCTGTCCACATCAGACATCCATCCTCTATGGCTTATGACTTCCAGTGCAGAAGCAAATGCTACTATGAGAATCTAAACTACTTCATGGTAATGCACTACGGTGTGCCAAGATTATAAAACACCCAATTGTACAAGAGCAAGAACAGCAGACTCAGTGTACCAAATAAGATACAGAAGCAGCAGTCTTCTTGTTATGATATATAGATATAGATACCCCTAAGGCTGTAAAATCTCAGCTCTGCTCATGCTGTAGATCTTGCCAAACAAGAATGGGGATATCTATTTCCTAAGGTTCATCAGTTATATTAATATGCCTGGGAATTCTTCCAGAATATTGCTGGTATTTACAATGTTTATTGCAATGGCACTGTGTTGAACTTCGCTCTAATACCAAGTTCCTCCACCTTAGTAAGAATGTGGAGGAACTAATTGGACCTAAAAAATTAGGGGTTATCCAAACTGATTTGTTCTTAGAGTAGACCCATGACTCATGTTCCATAGTTTTCAATGGATCTACCCTAAGTATGACTACACATGAATCTAGCCCAGGATGTTTTTTCCTCCTGTTTTCAACAGGAAAAATTCAGAGGTGCAGTAATTTTCACTCATCATTGTTTTTAAGCTTTAATTCTTGCTATTACATTTTTGCTTTTATGAAAGATACAAAACATTGGGATTTTATAATGAGATCCAAGAACAGCTATACTTGGGTGAAGGTTGGAGACAAAGTTCATCCTAAAAGATACAAACATAGGCAAGGCTGGAATATGTCATGCAATGAAGTTCACATTTCACACTCGGAAACATAACAAACTTGCAGTGCACTTGAATTTGATTTTTAAAAGAGACAAGCCTCTTGCAAAATTGTCTTTTGGAATAAGTGAAATTACATCAATTGCCATGTAAGAATGTTAATTTCAGAGCTTCTTCTCTAGAACAAGTTCACTGTCCTCATGTGGGATATTTGCTGAGGCCCACATACTATTTCTACAAATAATTTCTACGTAATACTTCCACAAATATCATTTATGAAGAACTTTTAGTTTACTAAACACTGTACACAGATTAAACACAAGGCAGTCCCCGTTCTTCCTTTACCACACCACTGGAGGCTTCTATTGCAATCTTTTATTTTGTCTTATTTGCCACTTAGCAAAAATATACAATTTTAGGCACCTGTTAGGTCAAGTGCAGCAAGCTGAAGCTCTGTCGCCGAGTATATTGGAATACAATGAAAGAATGTATACTTTTAAGGATGCCAAATTAAGGACTGTGATTCCAGTCCAACACAGAGCATACAATGCTATATACAAAGATGTTTTAAAAAACCTGAAATGAACACAATTCCTCATGAGAAAAAAATGGAGACAATGAGGCTGCACAAGAAGCTTAGTGATACACTGAAAATTAAATAAAAAGACACATGTAAGAAATAGAAGAACATGTTACCAAGGACAAGTACAGATAAGCATCTTAGATTTTAGTGTCAGGAAACTTAGATCTCAGAATGAGCAGCAGCAGGTGAGGGATGCTAAATGCAACAAAGAGGGCCTTCTAAAGATGTAAGGGGCCCCTAAATATGTCACAAGTCCCTGGCCCCAAGAGGTCACTAGGTAAATCATTCGGGTGCTCTACCAACTCCACACTTCCCTATTATCCCACCGCTAACATCTGCTGATTTACAGAGAGCAGTAGGACTCTCCCTTTTATTTACTTAACTGGGTGCATCAAAGCCACGACTTGGGGAGCAGGGGGTGGGGGAAGAGATGTTAACCTTAGAATCCACTCTGATCATAATACAGGTAGTTAACATTAAAGATATTTTTTTATTTATGGAAACATAAAACATGCAGAACAAGTAGTCATATAATAAATAAAGGTTCAAATAACCTAATCAGCCTTCTTCAATCTGGTGCCCTCCAGATGTTTTGGACTTCAATTCTCATCACCTCTGGCCAGCATGGGAGCTGTAGTCCAAAACATCTGGAGGGCACCAGGCTGGAGAAGGCTAAACAAAAAATCTCTGATCTTACCAAATTCACTCCCTGTCTTCAGCTCCCACATCGAAGTCAACTAACTCTCTCCATCCTAATCTCACCGACTCCCTGCCTTCTAACCCTGGCCCCCAACCATCTCTAATCCTGACTTTCCCAATTTCCACCAACTCCATCAAACGTTCCATTCCGGCCGCCGCTGTTACACCAAGTGTGTTCAAAGTTTGAGGCAGGAAATGGTGGGCCAACTGGTTGGGAAGGACAGTGAAAATTAGTAGAATTGCTCACTTCCTATTTTGCTTCTGTCTTCTTCAAATAGGGGAACTGTGTGCGATCTTGCATAAATAGTAGGAGAGATCAGGACTGCAAGACTGATAAGGAGTTGGTCAGGAAACACCTAGCTAGCCTAAATGAGTTCAAGTATTGAGTGCCAGATAATTGCATCATAGGGTACTAATCAAACTTGCTAATCTATTGTCAGAACTTGGAGAAATTCTGGAGAACAGGCAAGGTGCCACACGTATGGAGACAGGCAAGTGTCCCAATCCTTAAAAAAAAGGTGGGGGGAGAGGAGGAGCCAGGAAACTACAGAGTGGTCAGTCAAACTTTGACACCAGAGGAGTTATAGAACAGATGATAAAACAGTAATTACAACACAGTAATTAGTAGAAGCCAGCACACAAGAATAAATCCTGCCAGACTAATCTTATTTCTGATCAGGTTACTAGCCTAGTAGACTGTCAGAATACTGTGGATGTAATTTATCTGGATTTCAGGAAAGCATTTGACAAAGTTCTCCATGCTATTTGGGCTAGAAAAATGGTTAAATTCAGGCTAGGTGAAAATATTGTCAGGTGGATTCACTGCTGATTGGAAAACCATGCTCAAAGAGTGGGCCAGGTATTCTTCAACATTTTAATCAGTTACTTCAGTGAAAAGGTAGAGGGAATACTTATCAAATTTGCAGAAGATACAAGACTGGGAGGAACACCCAACCCCTCAGAAGACAGAAATGAAATTCAAAGTGACCTTGACAGAAAGAAAAACTGGGCTGATTAAAAAACGGATTTCAGAGAAAAATGCAAAATTCTGCATTTAGGCAAAAAACAAGAACAAAAACAAAGAAAAATGCACAGGTATGAGATAGGGGAGATACCTCACTTGACAGTAGTATATGGGAAAAAAGAATCTTGGGATTGCTGAACAGGAGTCAGAAAATGAGTCAGCAGTGTGATGCAGCTGCAAAAATGACAAATGTGATTTTAAACTCCTTTAATAGAATCATAGTTTCCAAGTTGTGAGAAGTAACAAGGCTTGAGATTGCAATACCTGATGGAACACCTCTCCCAACCTGAACACTACAATCAACATTTGAGGTCTTCCTCTGAGTGCCACTTCCAAGGGAGGCTTGGAAGGTGGCAAAGGAAGAGGGCCTTCTCAGTGGTGGTCCCCTGACTATGGAATGAGCTCCCTACTGAGGCCCACCTGGAGCTGGCACTGTCATCCTTTTGACGCCAGGTTAAGACTGCCCTCTACTCTGATGCATTTAATGGCATTTGATGGGGCACTTATGTCAGCTGTCTTGAACAAGTCTGTTATTAAAATTGTTTATTGAAATTGTTATTAGCTGTTTAAATTGTTTTAAATTTTGCATGCTAAACATTTTTGGACTATGTTCTATCATAATATTTTATTTTGTAATGTATATGGCTGTTGTGAATAGAAATTAAAACAACAACAATTCTTTATTGTGCACTGGTCAGACCTCATCTGGAACACTATGTTCAGTTCCGGGTGCTGCACTTTAAGGAGGATGTAGACAAACCCGAACAGCTTTAGAGCACAGCAATGAAGATGTCAGGGGTACAGAAATGAAGTCCTACGAGGAATGGTTGAAGAAACTGGGTATGTTTAGCATGGAGAAGAGAAGCCTGAGAGGGACATTCAGCACTCTTCAAATACCTGATAGCACTCTTCAAATACCTGAAAGGCTGTCACATAGAAGTGGGCAAACACTGCTAACCTAGAGGATAGGATTAGACCTAATGGACATATGTTACAGGAGGGTAGGCTTTAGTTAAAAATTAGGAGAAACATCTTCATGATAAGAGCAGTTTGACAACAGAACCAATTAGCATGAGAGAGAGGGGGGGGAGGTAGTTTCTCCCTCATTGGAGGTCTTCAAGCAGAAGCTAAACCGCCATCTGTTGGGGATGTTCTAGCTTTGAATTTCCTACATCAACCCGGGGGTGGACTAGATGACCTATAAGAATCCCTCCAACTTTAGGATTCTATTTCAGCCACTTATTCCAAGCCATAGGGAGTGGGGGAGATAACTCTTTCTGCCATCCTGGTGTTAACAGCAACTGAGATTCTGCCAATGTTCTCGCTTTATTAGGCCCCTCAGCTGCGCATTTCATGTATGAGCCCAAAAGCAGGCAAGTAGTAGTGACCAGCTGAGGTGCCCAATAGGGAAGGCCTCTATGTTAACCTCTGTGGTTGTTCATGTTGGGGAGCAGGGGGGCTCTTTGCTCTTGTTTTGGGTTCATTTAGGAGTGAATCAGCCAATAAAAGTAACTTTTTAGTCCCTGTTAAAAGTTAGTAGATGACTAGGATCCTTTAACAGGCCTGTCCCTACACTAAGAAAAGTAGTACAACTGAAAGAAAAGTTACAGCATAGGGTTCTCTTTGATGTGCTATCCATCTATATGTGGGGATTTTTAAAAAATGTTAGGGAGTTTTCAAACATGCAATTTCCCCTCTTGCAACCTGAAAGGGGACTGTCTGAAGTGAAATGTGCAGTCCTCTAAACATTGGGGCCGGACATGGTTTTTACAGGAATGCCTATTGTAAATACCACTCCCTCTTGGCAACTGCATTCTTTTAAGGATCTACCATTGTCATACTTACCGAACTCAGCAGTGCGTCATGAATTCAGTGCGTCATAGAAGTAATCATCAGCTCTGAGCCTTTCCATTTCTAGAGAGTTAGTCTGAGCCAAAACTGGCCTAGTGCTGACTCACAGGTAGAACTCTATCCAGCTGTTTGATTAAAAGGAAGTCTCAAATCCTGAAGATGATATCCAGCTCTGCTTTGCCAGCTCTTACAATTGCAGAAGGAGAAGAAAGTTTTTTCACATAACCTTCCACAGAAAATAGCATGAGGAGGTGCACTGCATGCATGTAATCTGTCACAGTCAATTTTGCATTCCACCTTCCTAGTTCCACCTTCACATGGGCCTCTGAATCTATTTCCCAGGCCCCTGGTTTGATTCCACAGAGCAGAATCCCAAGGGCCGTTTTAGGGGGAGATTGCAGCTGTGGAGGTAAAGGCTCACTCTCCCCTTCCAACATGCTGCAATACCTTCTCCCCACCAATTTCCACCTGCATGGCCATTAAACTTACAATTCTCCCCCCCCGCCCTCCCCACTGCATTGGTTCAGGTTGATCTGGGTTAGGGTGCAAGTTAATTCAAGGATTTATTTTACTTGAATGAGAAATTAATTGGCTAGCTTTGCCTCCTGTGAAATGTAAATAAATCCTAATAATTATTGTTAATGTTGCAAATATAGATATAAATAAGCATGCTCAAATTTCATGCGATTTTGTGTCCTATAGGCATGGGCCCTGAAACTTTTAAGTGCCGGCAACACCCCTGAATGGAGACAAGCGTAAATGGGAAGAATTAGATTTTAATTACGTGCACCAACCAGAAGAATTCACTTGTCTATATACACACTGTAAAAAAAATTGCCTTCCCTTTTTCATACTCTTAATCCACATGCCCACATCCCAAATCTAAACAGTAGATCAATAAAAGCTTAGGATAATTTAGTGGGGAAACCCCATATGACATGCAAGTTGTAACAGAGATTCTAATCTGCTGGGAAGCTGGAGTAGGTTTGTCTAGAAAACAAGGCAAGGCAAGTCAGAACTGGCGGCCATGGAGACATGAAGGGAGCCCAGAACCAGCTGCCAAGATCATTTTGGGGTGGAGGATTCAATTACATGGTACTGTATGGATGACAACTATATTACTCTTTCACTGTTATCTTTCCATGTTCCTGCTCTACATGCTATGAGAGAAGTAAGAGAAGGTGGGGAATTTGATGCCAAAAATCTAGGGCCCCTCAGCACTTCAAACACTACAAGTTAAAAAGTCCCTCGAAAGAAGCAACACATTTCAAAATTCAGCAAATCCTCAACTGCTGGACAATAGCCAAAGGGAGTTTCTTTTTTTAAGAGCTCAACAATGCTCTAACTCTCATCCTTTGGACTGTGATGTATATTATTTCAGTTGTAAAGCACACAACTAAAATTTCTATTCTCTCCCTGGTGCTCCAATCTGCTATTCCATGCTTTACAACTGCTTCTATATTCCTGATATGTTAGAGCAACAACTCTGATTTTTTAAAACTCTAATTTGGTTATGCTTAAGCCAGATGGCAGCATGATTTAATCCTGTCTCATCACTACACTTCAGCCTATGTTCATCACCAAGACGTCTGATGCTATGAGAGGACTAGGAACAGGAGGTCTGAGGGGAAGCGAAAGAATTGAACAGAGAGTAGGCGAGACAGAACCAAATTGACTGTGTGAAGGCCTGGGTGTTATACATCATTTCATCCTCCCTTCCTCTAATATTACAAGACAATCTTTGAGAATGCCTTCTCCTGCACAGGCCTCCCAGCACCCTAAGAACATACGAGCTATGCTGGATCAGACCAAGGGTCCATCCAGTCCAGCATTCTGTTCATACAGTGGCCAACCAGCTGCCCACAGAAAACCTAGAAGCAGGACATGAGTGCAACAGCGCCCTCCCATGTACATTCCCCAGCAACTGTCTGGTATACATAGGCTTACTGCCTCCGATACTGGAGGTAGCATATATCCATTAGGACTAGCAGTCATTGATAGCCTTCTCCTCCATGATTTTGTCCAGTCCCCTTTTAAAGCCATCCAAATTGGTGGCCATCATTAAGCCTTGTGGAACTGTTCCATTGTTTTAACTATGCACAGTGTGAAAAAATAATTCCTTTTATCTGTCCTGAATTTCCCACCAGTCAGCTTCTGGTATTGGGATGACCCCAGGTTCTAGTATTATGGGAGAGAAAAATGTCTCCCTATTCACTTTCTCTACACCATGCATGACAGAGGTGTTCAGAATTATGTCCCCTCTTACTCTTCTTTTCCAAATTGAACAACCCCAGCTTGTTGCAATTTCCCTATGAGGAAACATTACTCCAGCCCCTTGATAACTTTAGTTGCTCTTTTCTGCAGTTTTTCCATCTCTACAATATCCTGCTTTAGGTGGGGTGACCAGAACTGTACAGAGTATTCTAAGTGTGATGCACCATAGATTTGTATAAGAGCAGTATAACCTTGGCAGTTTTTTTTTCCTCAATTCCTTTTCTAATTATACCTAAAATGGAATTTGCCTTTTTTTCACAGCCGCCACACACTGTATTGATATTTTCATCGAGTTGTCCACCACAACACCAAGATCTCTTTCTAGCTCAGATCCTATCAGCTTACACTTGAAGTTGGGATTTTTTGCCCCAACATGCAACACTTTACACTTGCCTATATTGAACCGCATTTGCCATTGTGATGCCCATTCTCCCAGTTTGGAGAGATCCTTTTGGAGCACCTAACAATCCCATTTTGTTTTAACCACCCTAAAGAATTTGATGTCAACAAACATGGATACTTCACCACTCACTCCTAATTCCAGCTAGTTTATGAATACACTGAAAAGCATTGGTCCCAATACTGATCCCTGTGGGACCCCACTCTTTACTTCCCTCCATTGGGAGAATTTACCATTTATTCCCACTCTTTGCTTTCTGTTCTTTAACTGGTTACCGATCCATAAGAGGACCTCTCCTCTTATTCCATGACTGCTAAGTCTGCTTAGGAGTCTTCGGTGAAGGACTTTGTTTACTTGGACTTCCAAGAGGCTTTTTGACAATGTCTACCAGATCACCCCTGTCCACATGTTTATTCACACATTCAAAGAACTCTAAAAGATTAGTGAGACAAGACTGCGGAGTCTTTGCTCAGGATGCCTGCTGTTAGTGAGGGTCAGGTTTATCAGCACCTTGGAGAGAGCTTTCTTCATTGCTGTGCCAGAGACCCTAGGGAGGGTCTCTGGGCAGAAAACTTCTTGGATTCCCAGCCTAATCCATTTCATCAGATGTTTAATGATTAAATTATCCCCGCCCCCCGGAAGCGATACTGAGGTGGCAATATTTTAACTGGTATGTGGGGCTTTGTTTTTATGTATTTCCGTAATTTTTTTTTGTTATTATATGAACGCTCCTCCAAGTCACAGTGCAACAAAATCTCCAGAAAAGCAAAAATGCTGCAATGCACTTAATATGACTATATGAGCAATACAGGGCCAAGACACAGCATGTAGAACCAGAATTCCAAGATCTGAAACACTCTCACACATCACATGTTTAATGAGGAAATAAGGTATTATATTGTCAGGAAAAGGAGGGGATCAGATTATACAGATAGTGATGTGGTGGTTTATATTAAGAGTGTCTATTAATTTGTTAAACTTCATGATAATATTGATTTTCTTTTAAACCCCCTGATCACAATATCAAGCAAGCCCATGATTAAGATGAGCATATTTACATCGAAAGAGATTTCAAGGAAATAGATGGGACTTACAAGGAGATGCGTTAAGGACAGGCCCCTTTTTATGGGAGGGGTTCAAGAGAAAGGAATGCATCCCAGGGCAAAACCCTCCATCCCCCACCCTGCAAAAACTAGCTCATGGTATAGCTGTATTGGTGGAACAGAAAAGAAAGGGTCATGAGGGTGTTGTGTGTATCAAGTGATATTTATTCCCCACTTCTTCAAGCAGTAAAAGGTTTCAGATGCAGTGTTTCAGGATTTTGCATCCTGCAGATGAGAGAGCAGTGGAGAGGCTTTGAGCTATATGCTTTATTTACAGATATACACTCCCATAAGCTGGAAGTATAACCTGCACCAGTTATCCAGAAAGCAACTTGGGCAACCACCGTTGCCCATCCTGTTGTGCCAATGCACTCCAGTTTTCATCTAGAAACTCTCAGCTCTGGATCCAGACTGCAACCTGCTTTAAATTGGTTCTATAAGGACACTGGAGAAAATGGAAGATTTATCCTCCCTCGATGAGAATTGTAGTGTGCAACAGCTGGATGGATGATGGTGGTGTGCATATGTGTGCATGCAAGAGAAAGTGTGGGATGGCCATAGCCATTTTGGGCTTTGGCCATATCCTGCCCTGACATGCTGCCCAACACGTTAGCCACAAGGGAATGTGCCCTTCAGAGGGCAGGGAAGACTTCCTTCCTTTAGTCTAAGCCCTAATGGGCATCACATTCCAAAAGATGGAGAGAGATTTCCAATGGACAGGAGGCCACTGCTGTGAGTTTGACAAGTTGGGGCTCTCCTTTCCTCTTCAGGAAAAATCCAGTGTGTGCGCACGCACACACAGAGACAAAGGTGCCCCACCAACCAATAAAAGCTGTCCCATTCAATGGAGAGAGCAGCTCTGAATGAGCAAAGGGATGATGCACATGCCCAGCTTCCTCCTGCACTGAAGTGAATGAGGAAGCCAACATACGCAAGGACTTTTATTTCTCTGTGGGCCAAGAGAAAGTTAGATTATCAGTACTGTCCCTTTGGAAACGTTACTAAAAGCTCACTCCTATGCATGTTTAGACAGAAAAAAAGCTTATGATTGCACCCTAAGGTGACAGGGCTGAGACTTCCACAGAGTAATGCTGGAAGAGTAGTAAGAACTCTGATCTCTTGAACACACTGACACTCTTCCTAAAAACCAAAATACTGGAATTAAACACTAAGGAAACTTTACACATGAAGATGGCCACAAAACTCTCAAAATACATGAAGAGGGAACAGGTTTATCATGAAATAATGATCTAACGGACAAGTGAATATCAGAAAGCAGAAAACTGATCTCAGAGCTATCACATTCCATCACACACAACCAAATAAACCATGAAGTATTCCGTAACTGCTACTATTTATCAAAGGATTTCAGTTATCAAAAAGAAACAAGCACTGAGCAACACTACTTTTACAGACTTATGTTAGAACGTTATGTATAATCTTGTCTGTTATCTTTACAACTAGAAAGACTGCAGTTATATTACCCTTCACATGTTAATGCTCAGTGGCAGAATGATAGCAATTACGCACTCTTGCCAAAAAGCGAGTTACCACTGAACAAAACCATGGCATGGACATCCTTCGGGGGCGGGTGGGCAGGTGGACACAACCTTTCAATAAGGTAGTCAACCTAAGTTGTCTCTTCTGTCACTGCATCCACTGGTATATGCAATTTAATCCTTACATACTAAGTATTTGGTAAATTATGCCCAAAACAGAATTTCCTTAAACCTCTGCAATAATCAAACCAAACATGTTCCAGCAACCTCATGCAATGATTTCATGTAATCCCCATTATCTGTTCCATTCATGCTAGGATTTGTTTTGTTTTACAAGAATGAAAAAGTTTAGGGAAATGTTTTCATTTGACATGTCAAGTGTAAGTATCTATTATTACCACACACACCATTGCCCTCTCTCTCACCCCTATACATCCGGTGCAGATGCAATGAAAAAAGTGTAGAAAACTCTATCATACTTGGTTCCTATGTTGTTTGAAAAGTGAGAATTCACAGATATGCCCAAACATTTCACAAGGATGTCCAAACTAATACTCTAATAAATCACATCAAACTGGTAGGAATTGTAATTCCTGATATGGTAATCCTAATAGCTAGCGTTCTATACCTATCTGACAAACTCAGTGTGTCCACAAAAGGCACAAGCCCTGTTCTCATTTTATAATCCCATATTCATTGAATGCATGGAAAAGGAACAGGATTATGCCTCCTGGCCCTACCCCCACCCTCCATGCATTTATTTGGAGGCAATAAAAGGAACTGTATGAATACTACTGTAAGCATGTAGGATATCAGGAACTCTGACTGTGCATATAGACCCTAGAGGCATAAAGTTGTACATGCATACAGCATTCTCACCTTCAGCTGACTGTGTAAGAGGTTGCTGCTTAGGGATATTTATGTTCAGCAGTAGATAAATGTATTAAATAAAAAAATAATAGGGAATGGCTAGGGGACAAACAGAGGTCAAGGCTGACAGGCATGATCTTGCTTCCCCTATTCAATGAGCATGTTATTATGCAAGAGAGAACAGGGCTGTGGTTTCAGCCTCTAGCACATCTGTGAGGATGCTATTTGGGGAAGGTGTATCAAGGAATGCTCTTTTTGCTGTTCTTTGAGACACACCCTCTGCCCAAAATGTATCTTCAAAAGCTGCAGAAGGAGTTACACACAGTCTGAGCTATTAAAGTCAGTAACCACCTAATAACAAGAGTAAACGCTATCTGGTAAATGCAAAGAGGAACAAACTGTAATCAGATAAGACTTACGTAAAATAGTCAGGTCTAGGTGAAGTACTGTTCACTTTTAATTTATGAATCTGTAAGGGATTTCTACAGTAGTGTAGCATTTTAAAAATCATTTCCTTTCCACACAAATATTTGCTTGCACAGCACTCATAGTAAAGTCATGCAACTTATTTTAAGGCTGTAATCCCATGCATATTTACCCAAGTATAACCTCCACTAAACACAGTGAGACTCACTTCTGGGTAAACATGCATAGGTTCAGCCATTTCAAAATTTCAAGCCACAGTGACCTCTGTTTGTCTTGTGACTTAAAAAAAAGTTTCTCATAAATATACCTGCATTCACAACATACACATTGCTCAAAATATGTTGGTTTGATCATGACATGCACTATCTGAAAAAGGAATACCTGCAACAAAAGGTAATCCTCTGTTAGACTAAAATTTTCCAGGCATAATGAGAGTGGGGAATTGCTGCATGAACAGATCCCTTTAAGAAAAAGGAAACCAAAAGAATCTCTGGAATTTTGCTAGAGTTGAACTATATCCAGCACCTTTTGACCTCTGACCTGAACCCTTTAGGAAAAACTCACCAAGGATCCTATCTGCAAAAAGCCATTTGTAACTTGAGCCTGTGTAAGATGTGGAAGGCAGATCCTGTTTCTGATGCTGTACAGCAAACATCTCAGCAAGACTAGGACTAAAATAAAGCTCTTCTATCCCACATTAATGACACAAAAATTGTGCACGTTGTTCAAGGGCATGCTTTATTCTAACTTGTGTAAGCAGCCTTAAAGTGATCTTGCAGTTGGATCCTATGTGGGTCTCCTCAGAAGTAAGCCCCACCAAGTCCTTGTTCAGCTGCAATGTTACATACTTATCTGGGAGTAAGACCAACTGTTCAATAGTTTACTTCTGAGTAAACATGCATAAGATCACATGGTCAGTTTCCAGCTATATAAAGAGAGCCCTACTGGATCAGACCAAAGGCCTATCTAGTGCAATGTCCTGTTTCCCAAAGTATCAACCAGATGCCCAAGAGGGGCCCACAAGTAGGACATAAAGGCAGTGATAGCCCTCTGCTTCCGCACAATGTTTTGTGGCATTCTTTTGTTTCATTTTGCTTTACAGGCCCATAGCCAGCCTAAAAGTGGGGGGGGGGGCACCAAAAAAGAAAGAAGGCAGATCATCCGGTTTTCGGGCCTTTTAGAGACAAAAACGTAAACCATTTTAATTATTTATTAAAAAACAGGGGGCAGAGAAAACTTAGGGAGGCCAGCCTACCCTTGGATACAGCCCCCTTACTTTAATAAAGGAAACAGGCAGAAGGAAAGAGATTTCAAGAAAATTATAGTTTTGTCTTTTGGGCAGTCTTTTGACATCCGTCATCTAATGGGGTCTCTCATAATCTGAAGAGGTGGCGAGCCCATATTGGCCCCCAAACGAGAGAGAAGGAACCGAACATCTTCACACAAAGGCATCTTTAACCAAAGCAAGAGAGAATGAAATTAAGTTCGGCACCTCCCACTACAGACTAACCACGAAGCTTGTGTCTAACTCACCTGCTGTGGCACCGAGATGATGCAATCAGGCGGTTCCAGAAAAAATGCCCAACGCAACCCCACCCCTAACGAAGGAAAAACCCCAACCATTTGTGCGTTAAGAGCCGGCGTTGCCCATTTCCCCACCGCCATTCGAACAAACGCTCCCCCGCCCTCCACCCCATTACTAAGTTATCAGGGGGAAAGGGTGGCTGTTTTTCCTCCCCCCTTCCTCCTGCTGCTACTTACCTGGTGGACCGAAAGGAAGAAAAAGGAGGCAGGCTCAGTGCGTGGATGGAAAAACGCCCCGCCGGGTCAGAGACGCAGCACCTGCTGTCGCCCAACAGGGTGCTCGGCGTGAGTGAATAGGCTTCCCCAAGCCTCTTTAGGTTTTAGGGAAAGAGCCGGCGGTGATTGGCTGGGGCGGGGGCGTAGGGAGCGTCCCATGGGGCCAATGAGAAGGCAGCGTGTCAGTCCTGCCGCAGCCTGCGCAAATTGCTTCTTCATCCTGCGCTATGTGCATAAGTAAATTCAAGAAAGAGTAGAGGGGTGGTTCTTTTGTTTGCAGACTACATTGCCTGGTTATTTTTGATGCCTTGGCCCTCAGTCGCGTTGGAGTGATGGTAACGGTGGCAGGTGCCCACAGGAGGCAATGAAGGAATCTAGGACTTTATTGTCACGGTGATTCGACAGCATATCCCCCCCCCCTGCTCCCCAAAAGTAGAAGCAAAGCCAGACAGGATCTTTCAAACTCAGGTCTTGTGTGGGAAAATGTGATTATTATTTTAAATGCCCTGAAAATGCTTCCTGTGCTGACAAGTATGATTACTCCCCTATGAACCTATCAGGCAGGGCCAGCCCAAGACATTTGGCTGCCTGAGGCAAAGGAAAAAATGGTGGCCCCCGCCCACCATATGCCATGTAGAGAAGCTGATCAGACCCGCAGTTAAATCTTAACTTCACCCCTAGCAACAGACCAGCGTCTTTCATTGCAGCAGGCTAGGTACAGGGATGCAAGGCAGACCAAATGGACCACGTAGCTCTGTCCTCCAACACCTCACTTCTGCTCTCCAGCCCCACCCCACGGCACCCCCAAGCATCCACTGCCCAAAGCAGCTGCCTCACTGTCCCTAATTACAGGACCAGCCTTGTTTGTTCAGTCGTGTCCGACTCCTCATGACCCCATGAACTATAGCACGCCCGGCGCGTGCTCAAGTTCATATTCATTGCGTTGGTGATGCTATCTAGCCATCTCATCCTCTGCCGTCCCCTTCTCCTGTTGCCTTCAGTCTTTCCCAGCATCAGGGTCTTTTCCAGGGAGTTTTCTCTTCGCATTAGGTGGCCAGCCTTGCTCAAAGTACCCCTTTATTAATTTTCTAAGTGTTCTGACTAATCGTTTTTAGGGCAATAAGCTAATGGTTTCAGTGGTTATAGGCAGCCACAGCCAGTCTATCATAGCAGGCGGGGCAGTGCCCTGTCTGTGCCCCCACTCCCCAAAATTCTTGTCCTGTTTAGCTTGGTTCCAATGCAGTGGCACTTACTAGAAGGGTGGCAGAGGTGGGGATCACATCCAGTGAAGCAGAGTCAAGTTAGGCTATGCAGGATCACAAGGCAAGTCCAGATCAAGTAAGGTCTCTCAGAACCCAAGGCTAGCTGGAGCTCACTCAGGAAGAGCTGTTGTCTCAGCAACATGCAGAGGCCTTCCGAGGCTTTATGAAGGTTGGCTGTTCTGGGCCTGCTGTTAATGCTATTCCTTTAGAGGAGCTGTTTGTCTCTTAAAGGGCCATTGCCTGATTCTGCAGCCGCCGTCTCCTCCGGCTTGGGGGTGGTAAAGATTGCATTGTGCGGTGCCCTCCAAGGAATCCAATAAAGCCACATCCTTCTGAGTCCTCCTCTGAGCGAGAGAGGGGGAGGGGGGATCAAGGCCAGAGAACATGACAACTCCTAGCTGCCCACATGCATGGCCATAAATAAAGTAAATAAATGTTGTTACTGATGTTGTGTTGTGCACCACTACACATGCAACCCATGCAGTCCTGTGTTTTGCTGCACTGCACATGCACAATGAGCAAATTTGTTCATGCACAAATGAACAGAGCTCTGCACAGAGGCAGCAAACCAGTAGTGACCTCTTGGCACTGCCTGTGGTGACCCTGTCCTCAGCTCCACCAGCCCCAGTAGACATTAGCTGCTACCGGTGACAGGCAAAGTAGCTTTTTATGGTATTTGATTTTAATGTGTTGCCAATAAGCAGCTTTACCTGATTAGTTTTGTTTTAAAATGTTAACTCTGGATTTTATTTGCTGCTGTTATTTTACATTTGTTGCTAGGAGGCTCAGATTGTACATTTATATCTTGGAATACACTTGTTTAGATAAATATTTTGTGAACTGCTGCTAGCACCTGGAAGATGGTATCATGTTTTAAGATGAATATTTAAGATTAATTTTGAACATTTAATATACACTTTTGTTACAATCATGTTAAATAGCAGCTGAAATGCTACATTAGCAGCTAATCCTGCCCCCACCCACTTCCCCTACTTGCACGCCATCACACACAATGGTGTAGTGGTTACAGTGTTGGACTGGGACTCAGGAGACCCGGGTTCTAGTCTCCACTTGGGCCATGAAGCTCACTGGGTGACTGTGGGCCAGTCACTGATGATTGTTGTGAGGATAAAATGGAGGGGAGGAGGAGGACCATGTAAGCCACCTTGGGTTCTTTGCAAGAAGAAAAAAGGCATGATATAAATTTAATAATAAATAAATCACTTTCTGTTGGTGGCTGGGTTGGGCTTCCAACAAAACATATCCCATACAATGTATCGGGGAACAGGGCAGCAAAGGTAAATCTAATCACATTCTCAGGGGTGTAGCCTTGTTAGCCTGTGACAGCAAAAACAGCAGAGTGTCTTGTAGCATGCTAAAGACTAGTGGTGCAATCCTATGCATGTTTAGATGGAAAAATGTCCTATAACTCCCAGCATTCTCCAACCAGCATTTTTTTTTCTGTCTAAGCATGCATAAGATTGTGCCCTGACAAGGTTATTATGGCATTGGTTTTCATGGACTACAGTCCACTTCATCAGATGCATTTAGCATTATCTTGAGTTACAACTGCACATGCTCACATGGTTGGGGGCCGACGGCGGACAGTGAGGTAATTTCATTTTGCTCTGACCTCATTGTTTACAATCCCACCCCCCACATGTGTATATATTCCCTGTAACTCAGGATAATACTTCATGCATCTGGTGAAGTGGGCTGTAATCCATGAAAGTGGATACTACAATAAATGTTGAAAATCCACAGCCCAGCAATCCCTTTATTCAGACCCACCTCAATGCCACAAAAACATTCACGATTTTGAGTTCTCCGGAAGTCTTCATCAGGCTTGGTGGTTCAAAAAACAGAAAAAAAAAAAAAAACCAGGGGTGTGGGGGGAGGGAAGAAACATAATCAAAGAAGTGAGGCTGGTGGCTACCAAGAGGGCCTTTTCTGCTGTGGCATCCTGGTTGTGGGATGAGCTTCCCAGAGAGGCTTGCCTAGTGACTGTGTTGTGCTCTTTCCCGGGTATTTTAGTCTTTTAGCTCCGTTGTTTTAAATCTGTTATTTGTATTTTAAATCTCTGCATTGCTACTAGGCTTTATTTTGGTTTGTACTTTTCTACTGTAGTTTGTTTGTTTGTTTGTTTATTAATTAATCGCCCATCTGGCTGGTCACCCAGCCACTCTGGGCGATGTACAATAATAAAAACAGTTTAAGACAATAAAATTCTACATTAAAAACATCATATTTCTAAAAATACCCTAATTTTAAACGCTCACATTTTATATTGTATTTGATGATGTCGTTTGTGGTTTTAATGGTTGTGAACCGCCCAGAGGGCTCCGGCTATTGGGTGGTATAGAAAGGTAATAAATAAATGTGACTGATTCTACTGCCGCTTTCGTCTCTGCCTCCCGGGCAGCGCTCGCTTGCGCGCAGACATGTCGCACGGTTTCCACTCTAAGACGTCCAATCGTACCGGAAGCCAGAGGGCTTGTGTTGCTCTACCCTTTCCCCCTCTCTCTGTCTCACTGCCGGCAGCGGGGCCTGTGAGAGCTATTGGGGCTGCGCGGCTTGTGTTCTTCCAGTCACCAGCCTCCCGCAGCGGTCAGCCTTAGGGCGCCGGGCGCTTTTCTAGACGCCAGCTGTTGGGTGACCCCTTCGGGGGCTCTCTCTTTAAGAGGAGCGGGAGGGAGGAGAGAAAGAGCCCTTGTCCAGAAGCTAAAAGGAACCCCTGAGCCCAGGCCATCTCGAGCTGGGTTTGCATGTTGAGCCTCCATTCTCCCTGCTGCAGCTGCTGACACATCCTAACATCTTTTGTTGCAGCTCGAAAGCCAGACAAGCCGCTCTTTCTGTCAGATGAGCTTTCGAGTCAGCTGTTGGTATCCCGCTTCAAACCACCATTTGGGGGGACTTCTTATGTCAATTATATCATGGCGCTTTTTCTCTCCCCGCCCCCCCCCCCGCCCCGGACTGAAGGCCATTTCACACGTCACAACATTAATTTCCCCAGTGAAGATTGCCACTTTAGAAGCTGTTCACAAGTGACAATCTATGAAAGGTGTGTCCTTATTTCTTATGCACGTGGAGCAATGAGACAGAGATGGCCAATTTTCTAGTCACCTTATTCAATAAGTGCGAGTTGTAATACTCGGTGGACAAGCTACTTTGGGAAAAATGAAGTGGTGGTGGTGTTTTGGTTTGTTTAAATGAAGAACAGTGTTTAAAATGAGACTAAGCCAGGGAGGGATTTGGATAGGGCGGGCTTTGATCAGATCAAACATCTGAGCAGTTAAAACACACCACAGAAAATATTACCTACTGCATTTGAAAAGCATCTAACTATTAGAAATTGTCCCGTTTGCACTCAAAAGTACAAGCCTCTTTGCAAGCATACCCCTGAAACATGGCTCTTACAAATACTGCAATTGGAAGGTGAAATTGGATTTTAATTAAGTGGGCCTGATAATTTGATACATTGTTTCCCCCTTGTTGTTGTTCAGTCATTCAGTCGTGTCCAACTCTTTGTGACCCCATGGACCATAGCACGCCAGGCCTTCCTGTCCTCTGCTCTCTCCTGGAGTGTGCTCAAGTTCATATTCATTGCATCGGTGATGCTATCTAGCCATCTCATCCTCTGCCGTCCCCTTCTCCTTTTGCCTTCAATCTTTCCCAGCATCAGGGTCTTTTCCAGGGAGTTTTCTCTTCGCATTAGGTGGCCAAAATATTGGAGCTTCAGCTTCAGGATCTGTCCTTCCAATGAGCACTCAGGGTTGATTTCCTTTAGGATTGACTGATTTGACCTCCTTGCAGTCCAGGGGACTCGTAAGTCTTCTCCAGCACCACAGTTCGAAAGCATCAATTCTTCAGCGCTCAGCCTTCCTTATAGTCCAGCTCTCACAGCCATACATTGCTACTGGGAAAACCATAGCTTTGATTATGCGGACCTTTGTCGGCAAGGTGATGTCTCTGCTTCTTACTATGCTGTCTAGGTTTGCCATAGCTTTCCTCCCCAGGAGCAAGCGTCTTTTAATTTCATGGCTACAGTCACCGTCTGCGGTGATCTTGGAGCCCAAGAAAATAAAATCTGTAACTGCTTCCATTTCTTCCCCTTCTATATGCCAGGAAGTGATGGGGCCAGATGCCATGATCTTCGTTTTTTTAATGTTGAGTTTCAAACCAGCTTTTGCACTCTCCACTTTCACCCTCAACAAAAGGCTCTTTAGATCCTCTTCGCTTTCTGCCATTAGGGTGGTATCGTCTGCGTATCTGAGGTTGTTGATAATTCTACCGGCAATCTTAATTCCGACCTGTGATTCATCCAACCCAGCGTTTCTCATGATGTACTCTGCATAGAAGTTGAATAAGCAGGGCGACAATATGCAGCCTTGTCGTACTCCTTTCCCAATTTTGAACCAACTGGTTGTTCCATGTCTGGTTCTTACTGTTGCTTCTTGACCCTCATACAGGTTTCTCAGGAGACAGGTAAGGTGGTCTGATACTCCCATCTCTTTTAAGAATTTGCCAGTTTGTTGTGATAAAAATAGGAACATAAGAAGCTGCCTTACACCAAATAAGACCAATAGTCCATCTAGCTTTGTATTGACTACTACACTGACTAGCAGAGGTTCAATGGGCTTTCAGACAGGAGCTTTTCCCAGGCCAGAGATTAAATTTATGAATTTTGCATTCAAAGCATGTGTTTATCACTGAGCTACAGTCCCTCCTTAGTTCAGTTAATAAAGAGTTCTGAATCTTCAATATGCTATGAAGTAAATCTGTTAAATATGAGCTAATCCCCCAGAATGCACTGCTTTGCTCATGTTTTTGAGATATTGTATTACTTGTGAATACTTAAAACTTCCATCCTTTCTTTAGAGTATTTTTAGCTCTGTAAAAAACACTTGTTTAGCATGTAAGAAAGGAGTCCTACTCAGTAGTTAGGATTTGTAAGAGAATGTGGAAGCCCAAACCCAAGCGCTAGTAAAAAAAGTAGATTTCAGCTGTATGTCACTGTTGTTTATTTTTCAGATTTTACTACTTTATTACACTAAAAAAAGCAAGTAATCGGATACCTGCAACACCTACCACTTAGACTGCAAATCTCCATTTTGACACTGGATGTATCTAAACTGCAGGTGTCATGGCCAAATTTTTGCACTTTTCTTCCCCCATCACCTACTTTTTGTACTGTGGGGCCTGATGAGTTCTGGACAACTGAAAAGCCTGCAATTTTGTGAAATTTTAGTTGGTCCCAATAAAGGTATTACCTGTGAATTTTACATTTCTTATGTAAGCCAGAAGCAGCAGCTAGAACATCTCATTAGTCTTCCAAATATAAGAAATCAATTAAAGCCAATTCAGTAGGGCATAAAATAGTGGTAACTACGTATCATTAACTGCAAACTCTAAAGCCACTGGAAATGTACTCTATTTAAAGCTATGGACTGCAGCATTTCAGTTTCTGGGGACTGATATATCAGATAGGATTTCAGTACAAATTGGCTGTACTAAACATTCACTTGAAATTGTCCCACTAAAATTAATGGAGCCTAGTTCTGAAGGGGACGGCAGAGGATGAGATGGCTAGATAGCATCACCGATGCAATGAATATGAACCTGAGCACACTCCGGGAGAGTGCGCAGGACAGGAAGGCCTGGCGTGCTATGGTCCATGGGGTCACGAAGAGTCGGACACGACTGAACAACAAGTTCTGAGTAAATATGATTAGCAACTTTCTACACAGTCTAGAGATTTCATACACATCACTACAGCTTTTGCAGGGTAGGTACATATGTAGTCTTGAGCTATATGGCTGGACTAAAGCAGCTTGGTGAGAAAAGAAATGGCAGAATATTTTGTGGATTTATGGCCAGGATGAGAAAGGAATGCAATAAGCCATGAATGGTCTAGTCACGAGAGAGGCTATTGGAGTAGGAAAAAGAAATACTGGTAGGAGTCATGGCTCTTATTCTAGTTCTAGAATCTTTAGCTAATTTCCCATGCTAAACCATTCAAATTGCTTAATTTTTTGCATGAGTGATCCTTTCTGGAAGACAATTGTAGAAAACTAGAAGAGGATGAGTGAAGGCTTGGGTAAATATATTATGCAGAGGACTGAGAGCCTGTAAAACACCCTCATGTGCAGAAAGTATTGCCACCTACTGACCAGGCAGGGAAGCTTTTGTAAATTGGAAGTTTTTTCTTCCTTCTCCCCCCACCCCCCTTTCAGCTTAGAACTTTTAATTGTGTGCAGAAACAGCATGAAGCCTGAACCCTACCTTGCAGATGGGTAGCTGCTTAAACAGCAACCCTGTATTTCTTAATCCTCTCCCTGACAATATCTAGTTGGTGTTCGTGCAGTTTCCCTCCCTTCATATGTAGAAATGCAGATGGAATGGGACTATTTTTGATGACAGGCAGTCTTCCAGATTTATTCTGTGGCTATTCCACAAATATGTTTTGTATTGTTTGTTTTGTTAACTGCCCTTGGAACCAACTGGTTGAAGACTAGTATGCAAGTTCATAAAATAAATAAAATGAAAATGACTAAAGGCGGCATGAATTCCAGGTGAAATAGCAACTCTCATGGACTTCTCTCTAAGGCTGGACTAAAAGCCTATGCTCTACCACTGCAAGTCAAATTTGCTTCAGGTGTGACTTTTTCCATCAACATTTTTACAAGATGCAGCTTAAAACTCCTTGCTAGCTTGTTACGAGACAGAACCCCCAAGTTGAGCTTAATATAGCCCTGGTTTCAAAATAAAGTCACTAAAATGGGCTTCCATGTGAAAAAAAGACCCCTATGAATTTTGGCACAGGTGGCAGTAGCAGCTACTCAAGAGTGCTTAGAGAATAGGCTTTAAATTTTTAATTCAAAAATTGTATTTATTGTAAATGCCACATGAACAGAGCACAGATTTTTTTAGTAACAAAGAAACATACAGGTTTATGCAACTAAGCATTTTGACTAAGAAATGCTCCTTGCACAGCTTTCTTTTAGATGTGCCTAAGCTAACCTAAATAAGCAGACAGCATAACAGAAGAGGGAAACTTAAACAAGTAACTGTTTAAGCATATTTAATGTATATAATATTTTAATGTATATAATGTTTTAATATATTATATACACTAACAACTTCATCCATATCCAAATGTAAAAACCAGCTCATTTGCAGTACATTGCAATTATTAACCCCATCATCCATCAAGGTCAAAGAAATGATAGAGACATTGTTTTATAAGAAATCAGTTACGCAAAGAAACCTGTATCACTACAAATTTTTATTCAGAAGCCCATCTTTTTAAAAAAAATTCCATTATGAACTTGTTTGGTCAATCAACTACAACACTTTCTAACAGACAAGGTAGAAATGGCATGGCTCAGAATCGTCCAGATCTTTCACGATCTCTTGACCGCCTTCTATCGCGCTCTCGGCCTCCTCCTCCTCCTCCACCACCACCACCGCCGCCTCCACCGCCGCCTCCACCTCCACGACCACGATCTCTGGATCTAGAGCGACGCTCACGGGACCTTGACCTGGATCTATGCCTGGTTGAAAACAAAAATGAATACACTGAAAAACCATTCCAGATTTCTCCTCACACAACTTGTTAAGAGCATATAGACAAGAATGCTCCAATGCAGAACATTTTTTAAAACTCAAAGACTCTACACAATGGAATTTGCTTTTTAAAAACATGAGTAGTGAAAGCTGTGCTACTCATACTTTTAGTCAGTAATCTTAAAAGATCACAGCACTGGTACTGGCAAAGAACCGCCCTCTCTTCCAGGTCTTTGAACATGGCAGAGTTAAAAAGAGAAAAAATAATCATCTGTCTACAGCTAGATATAGGTGTATTACAATAGGGTAATAACTAGTCTTAACACAGCTATATTAGGTATTTATACCAAAGCAGCATTAACAAATCAGCGTATTTAACCTCAAAAACATTCAGGTATTTACAGTGCAATTCCATGCATGTCCACTGAGTTTATATTTATTTGTATATTTAATGGTATTTATGGATCACTTACATTAAAGAAATCTCTAAGTGATTTACAAGAATAAGTTTTCATACAAGGTATGTTTTCATTAAGTGCTAAAAATTCAGAAGGATTGGCGCCTGCCTAACGCTGCGACTCACCGGAGTGCTCTACTTGCATAAGTATTGTAACAGAGGAAGGTATGTGACTCCTCCCATGAACAGGATGAAAGGAAAATGAGGAATTCATGTTCTGTGATAGTCTGTGACATTCTTCTCCAACTTTACGTTACTTACACAAGTAGACCACTTGCAAGGAGCCGCTAGATTCATATACGAATCTCCTAGAGATTGGTATTTTACGAAGCAAAATATAAACATGTAGCAAGTGACAGATGAGCAGTTCCCAGTTATAGTATTACTATACTTTCCTATCCAAAATTTAGGCCAGCAAGTTCTAGCATAATTGCAATATATACATCACCCCCCATCCCAAAGCAATAAAGAGTTGGACACACTTTTAGAGCTATGGTTATATTAAACTTGAAAAAAGAAACTTCACTACCTCTTGCATTAAGGTGGAAAATGTGTGAACTTGTATCTGCGATATTCCAGGATCTTTAGTGGGATAACTTAAATTTTCATTGATGACCAAAAAGGATTACATTTTTTTTTTTAAATGCCATGGGGAAGTAGCAGGAAGTATGAGATTAAGAAGTCAGACCAATATCCTGATCGTAGACATATCTTGTTAGAAGGATATAGTTTTGATTTCAATGGAATTTCCTAGCATGCTTAAATACGACAGAAGTGTAAAGTATTTGCTACAATCCTGTTACTACTAGCTTAACTGCAAAACTAACCACACTTGCGTATAATCTCTCTCCCCTCCCCTCAAGTCTGTGCAGCACGAGACTCCTTAATAAAGTAGCAGTGCTGGTATTTTTATCTGGCTTCTATCAGACTGAAACCGCTATATTTAAGTACTTAAAGACTGGTGCTGACCTATCAGTACCAGCATTTAAGTACACTTCTTATGACAACCACAGTACCAACAAATTTAACAAATATGTATTTACTGCTCCAAAGAGTAATAGCTCATCTTGCCAATACCTGCATTCAGTTTAAGCTCTCTAGTATTTGTTTATGCTGTTTTATCAAAAAGCTACGGTAAAAGCACCTATACTGAAAAAAGATTAAGCTATTGGAAACATCAGGAATGGTACAGGAATGCCAGAAACACATTTCAGATACCCAACAGCCAACCTTTAGGCAGAAGTTACTTGTATCCACTATCAAGTGAAATGGGATGTGACGTAACCTAGAAGCCATTAATTGCTTGTTCTGCCTTCCATCAGTTTTCATCTTCATATGACATGACATATTAGTGAAATGGGTAGTATTCCAACATCTAGCTTACCCCCACACATTCTCCCTGTTTTAGAGAAATACTGAAGGGGGGGGGGGGGCTTTAAAAAATGCTCCAGGAAGCTCTCACAAAACACAGACACTTACTTCTTGCGGCGGCGGCCATACAGCTCACGTCGCAATTCTCGAGAAATGGGTTTCAAATGCATAAAGTTACAGAAACCTCCTCGTGTACACTCCCTGGGAAAAAGAATTACATAGGTTATAATTAAGAAAATATTATGGAGTTTGTTTCCTGGTGTCACTAAGAATTGACTATCACATAAAAGCATTCCTAAGCAAACTCAAAAACCAAGACTGAAGAAGACAGTTTAATTACCCCATTTCATACTGGCGACAGCAAGCTTCTCTGAAATCTGTCACAGGGGAGAGCTCAGCATGAATTGGCTGCCCATTAAACCACCGATTGTTCAGGTCAATCACAGCCTTTTCTGCATCTTCTTCACGTCGAAACTGAAAAAAAATGTGTTGACAAAAAAAGAAGTTTCTACTTAATAGATTACTAGAAATGAATCAATGTTCAGCCTCAACAGCAAAACTAGGAATCTACCTCATGAATTTGCCCAGATAAGATCTATTTTCATAGAACAGAAAGCCTGAAATACTTACTTGGACCTTCTCAAAGTCATGAAACATCAGGTTAATAATAGTTTTGACCAACCTCTATTAACGTCTGGGGATGAATGGGAGGGCCTTTTCTATGGCTAATTAGACTCTGGAATTCCCTGCCTAGGGAGGCCCGCCTTGACCGTTCATAGCCTTCTGCTGCAGCATAAAGACCTGCTCTTTAGGTTGTACCTTCCTTGGCATTTTTTTGCTGATTCACCAGGATGTTTTTCATTTCATTTATTACGTTTCTATACTGCCCAATAGCCAAAGCTCTCTGGGCGGTTTACGAAGATTAAAAGACTGAATTAACGATTATGAGGAAATTTATTCTCACTGAAGTAAGTTGTTTTAACTCAGGCTGCAATCCTATACACACTTACCTGGGAGCTACTATGGGGGTTACATCTGAGCAAACATGAATAGGGCTGCACTATTATTCTCCTTGATGATTCTAATGTTTGTAGGCACTTGTTTTTAATCTGCTGCTACTTTTGTTAATTGTTTTGATTTTGAGACTGGATACAACTCAATAAAAACAACTGTGCGCCCTCTACTGATGGAAGGCACACGGACCTCGTTGGTCCAGCGCACGCTTCTATGCGCGGAAAACAGGGAGGAGAAGAAGGCGTCAATTTCCACTGATTCTGTCTTCTCTCTGCCCACCCCGCCCCCCGCTCCAGAGGGTTAGGAGACTGCTTGTAGTAGCATGGGAGGTGGCACAGGGGCTGTAGGAAGAACTTGCAAAAATCACCCCCCCCCCCACACACAAATTTCTGTGATGGAAGCCTACACTGGGTCAAAGAGCCTCCCATCAGCAGAGGAACACAACTGGATACAAGCCATTGTAGTTCATATGCTGTTTGCTGCCTTGAACTTTTTAAGGCCAGGCATGGAACAAGTATTTTAAAGAAATAAGCCTAAGAGCCAGCTCAAAAATATTTAATCTATGGAATTCAGAATGCCATGGAAAATTAAATACTTTAGGCTGTGTTATATGCAGCGTAACTGTCTAGATCTAGAATGAGAAATACAGATTCTCTAGAAAGAGAATGAACTAATTATATGTCAGGTACAGTTTTTCATTCATTCACTCAAGAGTTTGAATGGCATATCAGACAACCACTTCTACCCACCATGCAGCCACAACACAAGTACCCAAGGTTATCTGAAGGTGCCCAAGCCCTTTGCAGCCAACATAGTCTGGGGAGCAGATTACATATTGATTGCAAATACTTCACTGCAACAGGAAGTGGTTCTCTCAGACAAGTAAAGGGAGCATGTTCACAGACAAGATTTGGCAAAAGGATTGGTGCCAAGAGATTCTGCCATTTTTTCCTTAACAAAATCTGTACAGAACATGTAACAGCAGAATTATTTCAGAACATGATCTCATTTTTAGAATTACAATATACTGAGAGCTAAACAGAATACAATTTGTCCATTATATGAAAGTGTCAGTAAATAGAAAGGATATTCTTTTGCCCTGGTTGACTTCTAAAAATACAACGGACAATTTGACAACGGCCTATGACAACACTAACCTAGTCAAAATATTGTGATGGGCAGAGAAGGGAATAGGACAATTAGGTCTGAATGGTAGTAGCTCCACAATTCAGCAGCAATACAAAGAGCTTATTAGGGGCGTAAGAGAACACTTCCCAGTGTAGTCTTGCCTGTTGGAGGCAAGACTGGCTTCACCCCAGCAAGAAGATTTGGATAAGCCTTGCCTCTGAGTGGGCGGCAGAAAACTGTACCATTGTTTTAATAACTACAGGCCACAGACTGTCAAACGACACTTTAATGACCATTTCTTTTACTCTCTACACAGCTTTATGAAGAAGCAGCTTTAAACTTTACCAGGATATGGTTCTTCTAAATGTTTCCTATTTCATAAAAATATTTTTAGTAAAATATACCTTCCTTACAATGGCATTTGTATGGAAACCCTAGAACACACTTACATATTTAATCACTTTAAACAGTTTCAATGCTGACCAAAGCTGTTAAGTATATGTTTTTGAGAATTTATATTCATAATAAAATGCTTCAGACTGGACCTGATCCAGAGTAGTTACACACAATAAGGTATTGTGCACAAATTTGTAATGCACGGTATTAACCACTGAGAAACCGGGGGGGGGACGGGACATGTGAAAAATCTCAAATGTGGGCTCCAATCAGGGGATCTGCACATGTACTCCAACCTGACACATGCCTCCATACACGCCTCTCCCTTGCTGGATTATGGCAGTAAATTTAACATTGAACTTTCAAAGATGTGGTAAATATTATCTCAGATAAAAAAAGGAAGTAAGTTCAAAATCAGAAAAGGGGAGATTGTAGTTCAGGTGACACATATTTCTTCTTTTATATTTCTTGTTGGGCTGACCAGGTTACAATTTTAAAATATTCAATTTTTTTTAAGTATATGCTATATGGTTTTCAAATATACAAGGCAGTACATTTAAGGATGTTTGCATTTTGATCAGGACATCTAAACTTGTTTTTATATCTTACCTTTACATATACATTTCCAACCAGATGATCTCCAAGGTTATCACAGACATTCATCTCTTCTACTTCACCATATTTTTCTTCCATTTCTGTAAAGACCTCCTAAATGAAGAAAAAATCAGCGTTAATATTTAAGCTAGAAGCAAAGGCAAGCCTATATATTGCTAATTCAACCTCCACTTTCTGGCTTTGTTTCTTGGCTACATGTAATTTGGCAATGGTGTTGTTAATTCAAAGTGTAACTACACTTCTGAAATTAAAATGACTAAAAAACGTTAAAATAAATCCATTGGGTTGGATCTAGCCTAAGTCAGTTGCACCTAGTTCCCACTGAAATCAACAGGAGTTAAGTCAAGTCATGACTAACATCTTCCAATTAAATCAATGGCACAAGTTCAACTAACTTAGTCCGGATCCAAACAATTATGTTTTTCTCTAATCTCGTGTTTGTTTTGGGGAATTCTTATTAGGTGGTGCTACTTGACTCAAACAAACTTGCCTAATACAACAAAGTATCTCAAATGGCCCCTCTTGCTGTAGAACATTTGACGTATTTTTGGTCTTCTTTTGCCCCATGATAAACTTCAGAGCTTATCATTTCAACTAGCAACTGTGCTTGATGTTCATATTTACACAAATATTTCAAGACATTATTCAGTTTAACATACCTCAAAAAATTCATCATAATGTTCCTGCATTTCAACATCGCTCACAGCACCTGCAAATACCAAGTCATATTAATTAGATTCCATTTTCTAACAATGCAAAGGACTTTGAGCACATTATAAAATATTTTTAGAGAAATGTCAGTAGAAGCCGTCTACTGGAGTAAAAAATGTTTAACATGTAGCTAACCATTAGGAGTAGACCATGAGCAGTTCTGCAAGTCCCTAAAGAAAAAAAATCACAGCAATCTCTTAAAGTTTTAATCAATAACGCAATGGCACACTGTCATGGAGAACTTAGATTAAATCTAAGGATACTGTTCTTATGCAGAACATAACCCCCTAGCTCTAAATGTCTAAATTTTAACACAGCAAGTTTTCATAACAGCCTTTGAAGAATGATGGCTAGGACTCAAATAAAGGAAAAAAATTAAATATTCTATGAGGGAATTATTCTTCCTAAGAGCACACTCTAAAATGTGTTTGCTGATATAATTACAACTAATGCGATGTTAATGTGCCATACGATAAATAAATAAATAGAACACAATTATTAAACTAACATGTATTTCATTCCTTCAATTTGAAAACTAGGGTTACTGATGGGAGGGACCCAGTTTTATCTCCAAAAGGCAATTCAGTCTTTTCACATTCTTCAGAGCAGTTAAAGCAAGTCATGCTATATTATTTCCATGCCCTTAAGCTGGTATTTGCAGGCAACTAGTTCACCTGTTCTTATACAGGCAGGTGAGAGTTTTAAATATATATTCAAAGCAGTATGTATGGCAAAAACTGATAGTTCTACCGCATTTTAGCACACATTAAACATGACTTAAACCTAGATTCATTTATATCCGTCTGATCAAATAGAACAACTTGAAAGCATATGCTGTAGTTCACAGAAAGCATTTTACTCTTTCAAATAAATATACTTTATCAAAAAGAATCTGAAATATTCAAGGATGGGAAAACTCCAGGATAATTTTTAACATCTGTTTCCCACCCCCTTCAACAAAAAAAGTAGTTGAGATCCACTCTGGATTTATTTCAATGAAGCTATGGCTACACTTGTTACTATATTACGATTAGAGGGACACGTGTCAAAATAGGTACTAAATCTTGACAAAGAAGTAATATATCTATAGTGTTTAACCCATTTTAAAATGCATTATGAACTTTTAAAAATGCATTTAACTGTCCCAAACAAAATGCCAAATTATGCTAGAGAGAGCTTGATAGCCATCTACTTTCTCAGATTCTAACAGGAATAGTTAATAGTACATTAACAATATTTTAAATGAACTTTGGGTTTTCAGATGGTATCAATTGTTGCCATATGTTAATTTTCTAAACTGGATAAAGTTATTTCCTTGTAAAAGATAATACTAAACAAACCAAATTAAGTGATGGTGCTCTACTAGGCTGAATGAGTACACCATCAGAAAACTATTACTAGACACAACTGATGCTACTGTATGACATCAATGGGGAGTAGAATAGTTAAACAATGTAAATATTTACTAGCTAAATCGTCTATAACAAACCATGCAATACTTAAAACAGCAAAAAGCTGTTGATTTGTTAAGCATAATTACCCAATTGGCATCAAATTTTAAACACTACATTGAACTTTTAAATTATTATTTTAAGAGACTTGCTGCTGTAATTATGCTCATTCAGTCAGTAAACTCTGGACAAATAAAGTATTAACAGCTCCATGGCAGACCATGCAGCTTATATAGGAATTGCCAGGTTGGTGGAAATTTTAGCACATGCCAGATACAAGTACATATCACTGCATATCATGTAGCAGTGCATATGGAAACAGCACTGTAAACAGCAGAATATGCTTAACTATAAACTGCCTAATCATTGCATTGTTTAACTGCTTCAAGAGCAAATCACAGATTAGCTCAATTATTTACCCTTTTAAATCACTTACTTCTACTGATGTACAGTAGACAAGTAGATTTTCACATGTCATAACTACACAAGTGTTAAGAATTAGTTCAAGACAATCTCCACACTTTCCCATAAACGACATATCAGTTCAGATTTTAAAGCAAGGAAGGAAATTTAAGTGTACCTATGCAAAGAGATCAAATTAAAGTGATTTAAACATCTACAAACAGATGGAAAGGTGTTTTGAGTTAAATTAATATGCTGTTGATCTAGTCTTTGGATAATAATAATGTGTACCATTAAACAAATCAAGAACTCACTGAAATGGTAGAGGCCAGTGGTAAGGATAGGGTAGAAAGAGCAATGGCTCAAAGATGCTTTTAAAAGTGGTCCTTTAAAAAATACATACAAAATGGGTAGGGAGCCAAATTTTTAGAGGAAACAAAATTTCTTGGGGGCATGGGGTATGTGAAGGACAAAAATGTCTTCAGGCATATTTAATAAAATGTGGTCAGTTTGCTCCATTAAACTAAAAATGGTAGACCAGCTTCAGTTGACACTGAGCTCTGACAATCAAGCCCAGGGAACCAGTGAAGGAACTTGTATGAACTTACAGCGCAAACCGTCAGCAGACTGGGAAGAGTTTTGAGGGTTACGGTAAATGTTCAAGAGGGCAATGGTCTGAAATACAAAACGCAACAACTTTATATTATGGAAAATAAGTTTAACAAGAAACTGGTTTCCTTGTGGTGATCACTTTTAGTTGAGTCTCAGTGCTGAAAGAGAGAATGTTATTTTCTCCCACGAGGGAAATATTTGTGACCCTTCTGGACCAGCCTAACATTAAAAAATAGAGATCTCACAACACTTATTATTGCATTTATTTTAAATGCAACAAATAATATTTGAATATCATAAATCTTGAATTTGAAGCCATAAAAAACTTAACAGATGGAGAAGTTAAAAAATTTCAAGAACTAGGCTTCACTGTCACACATAATAATAAGGTAGTCATGAAATCTCTATTGCCTATGAATATTATGGTGAAACAAAACGCAAGTTTCACTTACCGTATATGGCAAAAACGCCTGTTTTCAGATAAAAAAATACCAAGACATTTGATAAATGCCTAATGCTTCCTGTTAATAGTACAAAGAACTATGTTCATGTCCTCACAGAGAAGGTTCTGAACCAAAAAAATCCAATCAGTTTATCCTTAACCACCACTCTTTTTGCACATACTTAGGCATTTAACAAATTCTTGATCAATATGTAAGAGTTCCGTCACTTGTCCTGTTTGCAACAGCTTTATGTCAGCAGCTCAGAAGCCAACATGATTTTCTCATATTTAGGAATGGGCTCTTTAACACCATTCTTAAAAAAAATTTCTCCAACTGTGGGACTTACAGTGTGAGCCGTCAGCCGTCTGTGCACTGTTTTGGGGATTACGATAGATGTTTTGAATCAAGATGGTCTGCGGGGAAAAAAAATAAAAAGGGGAATTCTACTGGCTGCTGTGCATATAACAGACAATTGCAAAGAGACAACTTTTTGAGAACAGCTTAATATAAAATTTATTCAAAAAGGTACACTACTTTCTTTTGTATTTGCACTGTGTTTCTGAAACATAATTCAAACATTCATATTATGAAAACAGTTATTAATTTCACCAAGAAGCTGCTCTATTCACTTATCTAGGGAGATATCCTCAGCCCAGGTCCTAGAGGTGGATTTAGTCATACAGAGTCTTTGTAACTCATTATGCAGTATGCAAAAGTCTAATTTTCATCTAATTTTATAGGGAGCCATAAAAAGTGCTGCACTGTATCCACAATATGTAGTGTGACTGTATCAAAAGGCCACTGCCACAAGGAGTCTCCACTTTCCCCTATCAAGCATTTTATTGGTGGAATTTCTGTTTAAATAATACGAGTTTCTAAACGTTCACTTTTTGCAGATCTTTAAAGAAAGAATATCCTTTCAGCCTTTGCGCTTTCTACTTGAAGAATTTGCCCAGGCAGACTTGAAACCTTACATTTGTACCGTTCTTCTTAATATCAAGTTGTCTGAAAAAACAAACCATGTTTAAGTTAGTAATCTAACATCTCAGAGTTTTAATGTCCATATTAGTGTAAGTAGCTCAATGTTACTTAATTAAAATGTTAGTTTATATGAATTTTCATTCAAACTGAATATACTCCACTGCATTTAAATAAATATTTTTCAGAGCTTATTTCTTTTTATAAAACCAGCCAGTGTTAACCCCTGGTCAATAGCCATAGTAAAGGAGAAGTATATCTACGTTTGCTGAGTTATCTAGACTATTACAAATCGGTGCTTGCAACTGATTCTTACCACCAATATTCTATTTTTGTGCAAGCTGCCAAGAACCTGCATAGTACTCTTTTAAACTACATTGTTCAGTAATGAAATTTCTGCAGTGGCAGTAAAACACACATTATATTTGTTGTTTCTTCAGTCTCCAACATCTTATACCACAGTGAATTAAACCAAATGATTTGGTTTTAATTCAGTGGGACAGAATAATCCTAAATTCAACTAAATATTTTCTGGGTAACATATCAGGTTAACTGACCTATGTTCTAATTATTCAGTTGGTGCATACATATGAATGAGATGTGTACAGGGAGAGATGTGAAGATAAGAATTTTAGTTAAAATGCAGGATACAGAAGTTGTGCCTCCACATCTAGCAACTGTTAGTGAGCCTAACAGATGCAAGTTAAAACCTTCCAAATATATTCTTGATTTCCACTAATAAGATCTTAACCATCCTATTAATCATCACTGCAGATATGAACATTACCTTGGTAATACCGTAATACATCTGAAATAGCAAGCCTATCTTTAGAAAGTCTTACAGCCACAAGCATAATGCCTCTGACTGAACTGCAACGCCACAAAAACTTGCTGTACTCAATAATCCAATCTGCCATTCCTATATAAAAAAAATCTAAATAACTGCAGGTATCATTACTGACTTAACTCCTGACTTAAATAAATATTCAGGATAAGACGTATAAACTCCTGGGGCCAGCACATCAACCTATGGTATTATATTGGTGGTTTACCAACATTAAAAACAACATTAGGATACATATACAAGGCTGAAAATATAACACATCTGATCCAAAACAGGGCAGCAGGACTGTAACAGGGACTGGCCAATATGATCATATCACACCAGTGCTTTGCTATCAGCACTGGCTTCCACCCCTTTTCTGGGCCCAATTCAAAGTGCTGGTATTAATCTTTAAAGCCCTAAATGGTTTGGAGCCAGGTAACCTGAACGATTGCCCTCTCCCACATATACCGAATTACAAGATCATCTTCTGAGGACCTTCTCTTGGTACCCCTACTGAATGAGTCTACTAGATGGCTACTAGAAAAGAGTGCCTTTTCAGTGGCAGCTCCACAGTTATGGAAATCATCCTCAAAGAGGCTCACTTGGTGCCCATGTTATGGGTCTTTCATGCCACGTGAAAAACTTTTTATTTTCTCAGGCTCTTCAATCTCAATTTTTAAAGTACCTTTTAGATCTGTTGAACTGATGTTCTCTCAGCAGCTGTTTTTATTCTCATGTTTTATTTTCATACTGTATTTTATGGTTCTAATTTTTGTATGTATGAACTGCTCAGGTAACTTTTGTTATTGCACAATGTATAACTATTGATTTTTTAAAGTATGTCCTACTAAGCTCAAGAGGATTTTCAGTAGTTACTCAAGTGATGGGAGTTTTCTAGCCTTGTAGATCTGCCAACACAACCATTCCCCCTTATTGCTTCTTTTTATACCCAATGTATTATACCTCAAGGCTGCAACCCTGCAGCCCATCAGCTGACCTTAGATGGACAGTAAAAAGTTCTAGAAGTGCAGCTCCACCAGCAGGGCAGCACTCTCCCCCTGCCCCCACCTTGGTACACCAGTGGAAAGCTCCACCAGCATAGATGTACCTCTACCAGTAGGGGGAAATGGGTGTTCCAGATTATGTCAAAGGCGGAGCGGGCAGGCCATGATCTGCAGAATCCAAGCCCCCATCCCATTTTCCCCTGACACACCCACCCACAAAAGGGAGAAAAACCATGTCAGCCCTGGAGGTAGCATAATGATGCCCCCTCCTGTCCATGTCAATGGAAGGCAATATTTTTTTTAAAGGAACAGGGGAGGAGGGACACCCCCACACATACCTTCGGCCCTGGCTGGTGTGAGCCAGTATAGATTAGAGTGTGGTGGTTCCTCCACAATGGATTCCACCCCACTCCGACCCCCATGGGATTGCTATGCCAATTGGTAAAGTTATTTGCTTTGTGTTTGCTTTATTTTATTTTTTTACAGTGATGCTGATTGTATTTTGATTATTTTAATCTTAAGTACTTGTAGATGAGAAGATGTAAGGTAGTGTGTATATTTAAGAAACTAATTTAGGGCCCAACCCTACACATGTTTAGACAGAAAAAAGTCCTACAACTCCCAGCATTCCCTAGCCAACCATGTTGGCTGGGGAATGCTGGGAGTTGCAGGACATTTTTCTGTTTAAACATGCAGAGGATTGCACCCTTAGTGTTTAATTTAAAAAAACACACACCAGATTTGGGCAGTAGAGGAAGCAAAACTAACGTGATCATCACAGACAGCTTAAATTTGAACATGCTAGGCTATGCACACTATTTTATGTTAAAACTGATTACACTGCTGTTAGCTTGATTAAGCACTATCAGTTGGCAGTGCTGCACAAACCTCCACTCAATAGGGCCTGCTGGATATATCACATATGCCACAGTTTGTATCTCTTAAATTTGTTGAGGTGACACATTTTCAAATGCCAGCTTTTGTTGGAGTGTGAGAATTTGCAAATTTTTGCCATTTTACAAAACCGTTTTATTTAGCAAAAGGCCAAAGGAGATTTTGGACAAACGAGAAAACTTGTATAATTGACCCAGTTAAGGACACTTTCTATGCCAAATATCACCCTGAAGGTTACCACTGGCTGACCTCTAATATTGGCAAAACTTATGAAATATTTGTTTTAACAATTACAGATAATAAAGAATAATTTAAAAGGACTGATGTAAAAAATAAAAGGCAAATCAAGGACAGATCAATTCTGAAATTTGCATTCACAGATCTAAAGCTCTGAAAGTCATGACTAATTGGAATATGGATGTAAAAGCTCTGCAAAAAGAAAAAAAACACAAACCTGGCTAAAAGTTGGTTTATTGTGCAACCGAGAACACCGGTCTCCATGACGACATGCTCCAATTTTGAAATAAAAAGAACAGTTGACTCTGAAAGCAAAAAAACACAAAACCATGTATATATGAAAACAGGCAGGAAAACAATTAAACTAAACAAGCATCCTGTGCAAAATATTTAGCTATGAGGTTAGCGCTAAGCAAATTAATCAAAATATAACAGTTGTGAGAGACAAGGGACACTATATGCAAAGCTTAGGCACATCCTGTGCTTTGTGCCATATCACATGCTCATGAAATATGTGGCTTTCTCCCCTCCAGTCCAAAACATTACATTCCACTATCTAAAAAATAAGGTAGTTTAGTAGCTAGTAACAGTGGGTTTTATGTGTCATAATAAACATACTACAGGAGTAATCAGAACAAATAAACACAAGATTGAAAATTGTATATGTTTATCACACAAAATGTTTCAGTTTGGCTCATTTATTTATGTATTGATTTATATTCCACGTACATATTTAAAAATATCTCTAAGACACTAATCCAAAGTCCCTGGTTGAGCGTCCCAGAGACCATACAATTGCTTTGTATCCCCCTTCTGAGGTTGGAGACAGCGCTTCAACCTCAGAAGGGGGACTTGGAGATCCAATCCCCTCTCCCCTCGCAGCCAGCATAGAAAAAACTATGCCTGCTGCCCTCTGAGGTCAGAAAAGCCACCTCGGAGGTGGGGGAAGGGAGCGTTCCAGTGGGTGGGATGGGAGGAGACCAGAGAGGGCAGGATACAAGATATCATGAGGCCTCTCCAGCCTCCTTCCCTCCTCTCCAGTGCCCTTGTTATAAAAGGGCTCAGAAGTCCTTCTAGGAAAAAACACAAAAGATGGGGAGGTAAAGATCACCTCCCCCACTCCTCCTGGCATCAGCAATACAAGAACAATCAGAATCCTCTGAGTTCCATGTACCAGTTATGACATAAAATCCCACGTTAAGCCCACACACTCAAGAGTGGTTCTTTCTGATGGCTGCAGTTATGTACTAAACTCATACAACTTCATAATAAAACTAAAATACAGAGGCCATTCAGTAACTCTTAAAAGAGTAAAATGTATGGCTACATTTAGATGACATATATAACACAAGACACTTTAATAACTCTTTCCAGTGAGCAGTGTTTAATGCTGTAAATAGAGAATAAAGAAAAGAGTGTAAAATGCATATTTTTGGAAAGTACATTTCGCTGGAATAAAGAGCATTATCTAATATAGTTAACAGACAGCAATTCTGGTCTCTCCAAAACATATTTTTAATAATTCTACCAAAACTACTACCATACCAAGTGTTTCTGCCTTTTCCATTTACACTTGAACACTGCCATAATTTGAGACAGAAAGAACTGGACTAGGTGAGGTTAGAGCATCTCTCACTCACTGGATTGAAGCCTTGCTCACAACTGAAGCCTGCAATAACCAGTGTCAGATTTTCTTCCCACAATCTTCCCTTAGGCTTGGATGCAGATGCATATCATCTGAATTGATATACATGTGAGAATTCCTGCATGTATGAGAATTAAGGGCCAATTTGCATACAAAAATCTTTTGCACTATCATATGCAAATATAGAAGAATCCAGGGTTGCAATGCAGTACTAGCTTGGGAAGCACAGGAGCCAGTTCCTAATGTGGCCAGCAACCACAAACAACAGTTTGACTGGGAATATCCTAGGGGTCACATTTTGTTCGGCTGTAGCTCCAAATAAGGGCAAATGATAATTCTGTCAATTTATTCCAGGGGTGGGCAACTTGAGGCCCTTCAGATGTTTTGGCCTAAAACTACCATCAGCCCTAGCCTGCTTGGACAATGGTGAGGGATCATGGGAGCTGTAGGCCAAAATATCTGGAGGACCAAAAGTTGTCCACCCGATTTATCCCCCGTGCTCCACAGTAGCAGCCTCTAGAGCAGGGGTCCCCAACCCCTAGGCTGCGGACCGGTACCAGTCCGTGGCCTGTTAAGAGACCGGGCTGCAGCAGGGGTGTAGGAGCCCCCCTTACCTTGGGTCCGTGGGGGGGGGGGAGGCAACCCGCCGCCCCCCGAATCTCGCTGCCCTTGGCCGGCTCTGTTCCGAGTCCTCGAAGCTGCTGGCTGGCCGGCTCCAGCCGCTGGCAGACTTCCGGCCACTGGGACGGAAATGGCGCCTGCGTTCTTCAAGTAACAGGCTACATAACGTAGTCCGATATGCGGACACCATTTCCGTCCCAGCGGCCCCAAGTCCACCAGCAGCTGGAGGTGGCCAGCTGCTCCGAGGACTTGGAGCGGAGCCAGCCACGGCCAGCGAGGATTCGGGGGGGGCGGATCCCCTCCCCCCCCACAGACCCAAGGTAAAGGGGTTCCCACACTCCTGCTGCGGCCTGGTTCCATCCCCCCTGGTCTGTGGAAAAATTGTTTTCCACGAGACCGGTCCCTGCTCCCAAAAAGGTTGGGGACCGCTGCTCTAAAGCATCTGTGTACATAGATGAGGTCTTTCTTCTCTGTTTGTCTAGCAGATGCAAGGAGGACTCCTGGGGAAACGGAGCGAAAAAACCCATGGGCTTGGGGATTTCAGCAGGGGGGAGTAAATGGAGTGGGAAGTGTACACCTCTTTAAACTATTTTTGTTATGATAGGCATATAATATGCCTGGGGAGTAGTAAGAGGGAATGAAGGAGACTAAGATTAGAGATTTTCTTTCCACCGCCATACAAGAGCTCTAAACAAAATGAGAGAGATGCAAGACGATTCCAGATTGATAATCCAGCAATACTGGGTTTTGTAGTGTTATCAGATATGTGAGAACTCTTGCACACATATGAGAATGAAGAGATTCCATGAGGTAAGAGACCTTTTGTACTCTCCTGCGCAAGTATACAAGAAATGCAGTTGTTCAGTGCCACAGTAACCTGGGTAGCATAGCAGCTGTTCATAACAAGTCTCAAAAAAGAGTGTTAAAGACAAATGTGCTGGACGGCTGAGGTTTTCGTTGTTATACTACTCCTTCACCCAATTAGGGCAAATGAGTATTCAGGTTCATGGAATAGTAGGGTTGGAAGGGGCCTACAAGGCCATAGTGTGGGGGAAGGAACTTCCTTACTTTGAATGGATTGCGGCCTGCTTCCCTCTGCAGTTTAGTGCAGCAGAACAGAGGAGTGGAAAAGAATATTTTTTTTCATATACAAGGGCTGGGACAACCTATAACTGGATTCTTCTAGTATCTGCCTTTCTTGTTTGCTGTTGGTGTGCCTTTTTTAAAATGCCTTTTTGAGCGATTACACAAGCCACCTTGAATGCCTTTATTGAGGCAGAATTCATTTGTTAATGAGATTTCGACGCTATCCCATAGCTAAAGCTCCCTAGTGTACATAAATACTGCACAAATATCATACAAATATAAAACTACAATGAAAACTATATAAAACACGTCACAGCTGATTAAATCATACTGCTCTCAAAACTTTTAGACCCACTAAAAGCTCCCAAAGGCCCTTAAAAAACCAAGGGAAATTTTTAAATACTCCTTATCCGCCGCCTGAAAGAATATGAAATCCCTCAACCCCAACACGTCTTTAGGTATGAAAAGCTCTTAAGCTTGCGGGGGGGGGGGGGCGCTGTGGTCTGCTTGGAGGAAGATGCCACGGGTAGGATTTCCCCCACGAGAGTTCTCAATGGGAATTTTGAAGCTACGAGACGAAGCCTCAAAATCGATGATTTGGCAACACCCATCAACATTCCCGTTGAGAACTCTCACTCCCCTCCCCCCGTCCCACAGTTCATGAGAGGGGGAGAAAAAACGTCTCTAGGAACTTCTCGCTGCCGCCAGCCCGCCATCAGCGCCTCTTTTCCGGAAGGGCGCGCGCGCACCCGGCGCTACTGCGGGCGCGCGCCGTCCCTCCAGACTCGTGAGGGAAGCGTGCGGGGGGGCGGGCGCGCGGCAGGAAGCTCCAATCGGGAGCGCCTCTCGGGCTTGCACGAGGCCGCCCCCAGCAGCAACGGAAGAAGGGCTGAAGGCTTCGCGCGCTTGAGGCTTCCACGGCTGGAGAGCGCGCGCACGCGCGTGAAGGAGCTAGAGAGAGAGAAAAAGGGCTCCTCGTGGGAAGCCATTGTTATCAATGGTCCCGCCAGGGCGCTGGCACAAGCCCCGCCACCCTCCCCAATAAACCGCGGGGGCTGGTTAAGCGGCCCAAAGCCGGCCCTCGGAGACGGGGGAAAGAACCCACTCACTTGTCTTTTTCGGTGCCGAAGATGGAGGCCAGATACTCCGCCATCTCTCGCAACCTGCCCGGCCGACCGCCGGACGCCTCGGCAGCTACCTAACGCGTCACACCCCGGCGACGGAAACGTCCGCCGCCCCACAACCGGGCAACGATCGAAGGCCAGCGACCAATCAGCGTTAAAAGGTGGGGCTGCCGCGGGATCCTCGCGCATGCGCCTGATGCAGCTGTCCGCTGCGCGCCAGCCCGGGCTGGCTCGGTCGCGTCCCCTCCCCCCACCTTCCATCGCGTTCGCCATTCGGGCCACGCCCCCTCCAAAGACCTCTCCCGCGGGCCGAAGCAGCCTCGCCCCAGCAGGGCTTTCTGCTCCGTGCGTCTCTTCCTTGCGCTCGCCTGCCCCAGTTTGCCACTCCCCCGACCCCCCAGTACTCCTCTGTGGACTATATTTTGTTTATTTATAAAGCAAGCAGCAGCAGTAGCCTTGTCCCCATTCCAAGGAAATGTCTGCACTCGTATTTAAAGCCATGAAATAAACAAGCAGCCTCAGGATGTGTTGTGCTAAGGCTCTGGCAGAAATGTCACAATTTTAGCTTGTGCTGAATTTTGAAATACGCGAGAAAGGGGAAAACCTATTTCAGGTGGAAGACAGTTCCCTGACTAGGCCACTGCCATGTGATTGAGAGGGGAAGTGCGTGCTCTCGGTTAGGAAGGGCAATTTGCGTTCAGATGTAATCTTTACAACAGCCATAGCCCTGAAAGGAAAGTCAGTATAAGGGTCCTCAAATTGTATATGGAAGAACAAGGGCAAGACTAGAGAATAGTGGAAACAGTTTCAATGTAAGATTTTTGTTGTTCAGTCGTTAAGTCGTGTCCGACTCTTCGTGACCCCATGGCCCATAGCACGCCAGGCCTTCCTGTCCTCTGCTCTCTCCCGGAGTATGCTCAAGTTCATATTCATTGCATCGGTGATGCTATCCAGCCATCTCATCCTCTGCTGTCCCCTTCTCCTTTTGCCTTCAACCTTTCCCAGCATCAGGGTCTTTTCCAGTGACTTTTCTCTTCGCATTAGGTGGCCAAAATATCTGAGCTTCAGCTTCAGTATCTGTCCTTCCAATGAGCACTCAGGGTTGATTTCCTTTAGGATTGACTGATTTGGCCTCCTTGCAGTCCAGGGGACTCGTAAGAGTCTTCTCCAGCACCACAGTTTGAAAGCATCGATTCTTCAGCGCTCAGCCTTCTATATAGTCCAGCTCTCACAGCCATACATTACTACTGGGAAAACCATAGCTTTAATTATACGGACCTTTGTCGGCAAGGTGATGTCTCTGCTTCTTACTATGCTGTCTAGGTGTGCCATAGCTTTCCTCCCAAGGAGCAAGCGTCTTTTAATTTCATGGCTACAGTCACCGTCTGCGGTGATCTTGGAGCCCAAGAAAATAAAATCTGTCACTGCTTCCATTTCTTCCCCTTCTATATGCCAGGAAGTGATGGGGCCAGATGCCATGATCTTCGTTTTTTTAATGTTGAGTTTCAAACCAGCTTTTGCACTCTCCACTTTCACCCTCAACAGGAGGCTCTTTAGATCCTCTTCGCTTTCTGCCATGAGGGTGGTATCATCTGCATATCTGAGGTTGTTGATAATTCTCCCGGCAATCTTAATTCCGACCTGTGATTCATCCAACCCGGTGTTTCTCATGATGTACTCTGCATAGAAGTTAAATAAGCAAGGCAACAATATGCAGCCTTGTCGTTCTCCTTTCCCAATTTTGAACCAACCGGTTGTTCCATGTCCGGTTCTTACTGTTGCTTCTTGACCCTCGTACAGGTTTGTCAGGAGACAGGTAAGGTGGTCTGGCACTCCCATCTCTTTAAGAATTTGCCAGAGTTTGTTGTGATCCACACAATCAAAGGCTTTGGCGTAGTCAATGAAGCAGAAATAGATGTTTTTCTGGAATTCTCTTGCTTTCTCCATGATCCAGCGAATGTTGGTGATTTGATCTCTAGTTCCTCTGCCTCTTCGAAACTCCGCTTGTACTTCCGGTAGTTCTCGGTTCACATGCTGCTGAAGCCTAGCTTGTAGGATTTTGAGCATCACCTTGCTGGCATGTGAAATGAGCGCAATTGTGCGGTAGTTTGAACACTCTTTGGCATTGCCCTTCTTTGGAGTTGGAATGTAAACTGACCTTTTCCAGTCTTGTGGCCACTGCTGAGTGTTCCAGATTTGTTGGCATATTGAGTGCAGCACTTTAACAGCATCATCTTTTAGGATTTTAAATAGCTCACCTGCATATCTGAACTTGTTAGTGCACTTAACTTATTACAGTTCGTTGATTATATCAACTCAAGTTAATTCAAGAATTGGAAACAATTAAAACCCATAGTTTAGCTTATTAGTATGCTGGAATTATTTGGCAAAATTAATACAGCCCTATGGTAATAGTCTATCATAGGTTTTCCATCAAGATTGATCTTCAGACAAATAGGGGGGATTTAGCTAATGAATAAAAAATGGTTGTACGGTGCCTTGATGGCTTTTCAGCAGAAAAGGCAGTAAATGTTAATAAGGTGGGTTTTTTTCCCTAAGGAATGATTGCTTGATCTTTGTGACAGGGAAAGAAAACGTACTCAAATCCACATAGCCAAATTTCTCATCCTATCATGCAATATCAAAATCAATTTGTAAGAAAAACAGGGTCAGGTAAATAACTTTGGTAGCAGATAAATCCAGCGCCAGTTCACAGAATACTTACACTACCAGTCTGCCAAGAGGGTTCCAAAAGCTATGTCTGTATAAGAAGCCCCCCGCCGCCTTCTCTTGTCCTACACCAGGATGGTTTCCAAGGACATTCTTGGCTGCCATCCTTTGACACATGGCAGATGCTAATGACAGGCATAAGCAGGTGAGAGAAGACACTTCTCTCTATTAGTTTGCTAGGGGGAAATCATATCTCCCAAACTACCTCTGACTGCTAACTATGGTTTTATGCAGGCTTTCCCTATTAGTACATAAGAATAAACATCCTTTTATTTATATTAGGATAAGGAAGAATCACAGTGGTTGCAGCTGATTTATGGCAAGGTTAGATGCACTCCAGGGATGGCCTTACAGCATGTCATTCCCCTGTGAGGTCACAGGGCCAAGCCATATGACCACTTCTGCAGCTTGTTCCTCCGTGGAATCATGGGGAAGATAAAATGTGCAGGCAACCTGTTATATGTCTGCTCAGAAGATTGATTTGCCCTTTAAAAAAAAAGCCTTTCCCCCTTTCTGTTTTTTACATTTTAAAAGCCGCTTCAAAAAGGTGGGGGAAGTGGCTTTGTGACTGCCTCAAGGGCAGCTAATCAGCACTTGGAAAATCCAGCTTCTGTTGAAAGATGGAAGAACAGGTTTTACCTGAGCTTCCACAGTGAACTCAGTGGTAAAATAAAGTATGTCTGTGTATACCCTTATAGATGGAACTACTTAAGGGGGAAAATGCTAATGCGGGCCTGGTGGATAGTGAATAGAGGCCAGGGAGAATCTGCAGCAGGAGAGGGATGCTTAAGCCTTCCCCCACCTTCCTGCAAATGCTTCCTAGTTCATTTAAAAACATTTTCCCCGCACAGCTAGGCTCTGAAACAGGATGTTAGCCTGCTTTGGGTCCACATTTGCGGGGGGTGGGGGAGATAAATGGATGCAGGAGAGGTAGCAAGTCCTCCCTCCCACCAATTCTCCCTTGCAAGTGCCGCCACCAACTCAGCATTCACATAATATCAGCAGACACTGGTTTGGGAACATGTTTTGCCAAGATAAATTGTACTGCTCCCCTTTTCCCTATTCATTTCTATGTAGTGTACACTTAATACTTTCCCACTGACATAAATGTAACTTTGAAGTGCTTATCTTTGATGGGTTCATACTCAGTGTTTTTATTAAGAAGCTTATATGGCGGGATATGTGTAATCAGAAGGGATTACTCCTGAGCCAAGAAATCATTGAATAAGCCAATGCAACACAATCCATGGCTGATTAGGAAAAAGTTCTCTTTCGGGATTCCCAATGCAGCATGCATGGGCACCTCCAGTGGCACCCACACAGCTCCTCACTCCCTACCCACTTAAAAAATAATAATTGGAAAACATTAGGGTGCTAAGTTTTCCTTTCTGCTCCTGAACAGAAAACAAGGCAAAAGGGTAGAAGGGAGAGAAATAGCGAGGCTAGGGGTTTCTTCACATGGAGCTTTTATCAGGCTACTGAGATTGGTTACTCACTGAAGTTTGTAGGTCCTTTAGATGATGTCGTCAACCTCCAGGGCATCTCCCGCACTAAATGACCTTTATTCCATTTGTAAAATGGAGATAATGAGCTATCAATTTACTGCACTTGAGTTCCCTCCATGAAAAGAGGAAAACACGCAATAAGAGGAACTAAACCACAGCACCATCTAGTGGCTGTATAATGAAACATATGGAAGACTCAGATAAGGGGGAAAAGGAGTGGGGAAGGAAGGGAGTCTGTCGTGATCATGCATTTAAAATGGAAGCAGAAAACCCTGTTTTAAATTTGGGATTTTAAGCTGGTGTAGAGATGCTCTAGGAGTGGGGAGAAACAATGAGGTACAGAGGTGTGGGGGCAAGAAATAGCAAGGCTAGAGGCTGGGAGTGGAGAGAGAGAGAGAAAGAGAGTGTAAAGGGGAAAGGTCTGTGGACGGAAGAAGACTGGACAAACCAGGAAGCAACTGGTTCTATTATCTTCTCCCTCCCAGCCTCTAGCCTTACTATTCTCTCCCCCTCCCCCACCTCTTGACTAGCCAGGCCCCCATGATAGTCATTATGTGACTAACCACTTCCTACGTGGGAGCCATTTTGTGGTGGTGCCCACAGCACTTTCTCAACTTCCCAAATGTGCCCACGGGTCCAAAAAGGTTGGGGACCCCTGTCCTATTCATGTCAGTGCAACTTAGTCCTAGGTAGGTGTATATACGAAAATAGCCTCAAGTAAGAAATGCAGCTAGTGGATGGTGGGGTGGGGAGGACTGAAAAGATGCAACATAACTGGTGAAATTCAAATTTCATTTCATGTTACATTTGCATGACTGTTACTCCCTCCAGTGGTAAAAAGACCAAATATCCCTCAGAGTTAGTTTGAACAGAACGTAGAATAAATTTGAAAATACAGGCACAAAATTGTTTTGTTTGTTCTTGAATCTGAGTTTTAGGGTGTTTCCAGACAAGGCTTTTATCGCACCATTGCCCTGCTTGATTCATGGAATTTTACAGGGGGATCCAAACAACATTATCTTCCACTCATAATCTTCCTGTGTTTTTCCATTGCTTCTTCCATCTTTCTTTAATTACCACAGAAAATCCATTGAAGAGGGCAGGAAAAGCTGCATAATGCCTTCTAATTGGTAGCATTAGGAACCCTCTGTCTGGAAACACTGTTAGATGGGTTAAACTGTGTAGAAAATACAGATGAGGAAGACAACTTGGGCTTTTTCACTGGGAATAGCTTCCACCTTTTTTTGGCTTAACATCAAGCTTGAGGAAGAATTTTGGAGAACTTGAAAGATTGCTCACTCCTTGGTGACATTTGACTTGGTCCTAATACAGGTATTATTACCCTACTGTATATCAGGGGTCCCTACTGTTTTGGACCTGTGGGCACATTTGGGAATTTGAGAAATGCTGTGGGCACCACCACAAAATGCCTAATCAGTTGATCACTGCTTTGGCATCTACCTGTCGCTTCTCTGGATCTTAGGCTGCATCTTGCTCAGCAAAAACTTTTGTTTCATGTCTATTGGACACCACAATGTCTCTTTAATAAGGGATTGTCTAATTTGATTAATTGCTGGTGGCACACTACAGCTAATGTTTCTTTTAAACATATGTTTTGGCAATGTCCAGTTGCTTCTTTTAGGGAGGAGGTTATTACGCAGATAAATTTTGTACTGGAACAGTCTTTAATATTCACTGATGTACATGCTCTTTTAAATTATTTACCTGCTTCATGGAAATTAACAAATGGTCAGTGTAAATAGATTCTCCATACCCTTTTCACAGGTAAAAGACTGATATTACAACATATATTGCTATGAATATACAAATCCATATACATATATTAACTCCCCCCCCAAGTTTTGTGAGTGCCCGTGGGCACCATATTCGGGACCCCTTCATGAGCACTATTGGAGGTGCCTGTGGCGGCCATGGCTCCTGTGGGCACTGTGTTGGGGACCCCTGCTGTACATGTTTTCTCTGATGAAAATTCTATTCAGTTCAATGGGGCTTACTCCCAAGTAAATGTGCATGGGATTGCAGCCTTAAACTGTAGATAATGAGTGTTTCTAGACTGATGGCTCCTGACATTATCAATCAAAATGCATTTGCGGGGTTCGCACATAACACTAACCCATAGTGTGGATTGTCATGTTGTGTAAACCTAGCTGTACTTACAAACCATGATTTGTCAACCCAGAAAGAGAACCCATGGTTTGTTGTTGGGTTGTGAACTCTGGGTTCTTTACACCATGCGTTGTTGTTTCGTGCAAACCCAGAACCATGGGTTTTGGTAGGCTACAGAGGCACCGGGCAAGGGTAGTAAACAAACAAACCCAGCTGCTCTACATGCCAGTACTACAACGCTGCAAAAGCATTTGGGATACAGGGAGGAAGCGGACAAAGACAGAGGGAAACAACCAACCAAGGGATTGAGAAAACAAACCGCAGTTTGTTCAATCATCTGCCAGACAAATCCTAGGTAGGGCAACAAGCCATGGGTTAACTGTGGGTAAATGTTATGTGTGAAACAGATCATTGTGGAACTATTCTATTTTTCCCTCTGTAATGGATTTTCACTGCTAAGAAAAAAGATAGAAGAAGCAATGGGGAAAAAGTGAATGTCTCTGTCTAGATTGGAATTCATGCCTTCTTGAGATAGCAAAAGGTGACTTTTAGAACCAGTGTATGGTAGAGAAAATATGCATGTGATACTACAGCACAGTTTTTCTTTTATCTTGTCATTAGGGCAGGTAGCACGTCTACTCATGCAGTGGCCATTCCACGCAATACTTTCCCTTCCACGCACACATTGTCTCTCTCAAAGCTACTGCAGAAACAACAAATGCTTTGACCACAATCCATTGCACTTGAATTGGTCTGCCAACAATGACAGAAGGCTGGTGTTTTCTTCTAACCCATTGTTTTCCCAAGCAGCTGTTTTCACTAGAACACCAATGCTGGGAATTTGATTAGGCTTTGCTTTCAGACCAGATGTGGTATAAGTCTGTCAATGGTAGAAGGCCCTATTAAGGGGGCTGAGTTACTGAGCAGGTGTTTTGACATAGGTGAGTTAAAAACCATTATTGACTTAGCTATGCTGCATATTAGCTTTGTGGCAAAGGCAGAGATGTTTAGCTATCATTCCCCTTCAGCAGGGCAGGTTTTGCATTGCTAGACATCAGCACTTCTGCAGGGTAGCTGAAAGACAATCCTTCTGCTCACTCATGGTTCTCCCTCCTTCACATGAACTAGCCTATCAATCTGCACCTTCATCTTATTCCTTTGTTACAGGATGGAACCCCTAACGCAAGGGTGTTGCACCTCTTTCAGCCTGAGGCCCGAACTCAGTTTTGGAGAAGCTGTTGAGTGCTGCATTCCAGTCATGAGTGAGGCAAAAGGGATGAGGCCCAAATGACCAGTATATTTTAACTGTAAGGTCTTTCTACCACAATTTCAGAGCAGCTGCAGAGATTCTGTTGAGAATCCAAGGGTCAGATCCAGAATAATTCTTAGAGGAGACCTATTGAAATCAATGGAACTTACTTTAGTCGAGACTAACTTTAAGTCCCACTGATTTCATAAGAACATAAGAAGAGCCATGCTGGATCAGACCAAGGGTCCATCTAGTCCAGCATTCTGTTCACACAGTGGCCAACCAGCTATCAACCAGGAGACCACAAGCAGGACACAAGTACAACAGCACCCTCCTGCCCATGTTCCCCAGCAACTGGTGTACATAGGCTCACTGCCTCTGGTACTGGAGGTAGCACAAAGCCATCAAGACTAGTAGCCATTGATAGTCTTTTCCTCCAGGAAGTTGTCCAGCCCCCTTTTAAAGCCATCCAAGTTGGTGGCCATCACTACACCCTGTAGTAGTGAATTCCATGGTTTATGTGCTGTGTGAAGAAGTACTTCCTTTTATCTGTCCTGAATCTTCCACCAATCAGCTTCATAGCATGACATCGGGTTCTAGTATTTTGAGAGAGGGAGAAAAAGTCTCCCCATCCACATTCTCCACACCATGCATAATTTTGTAGACCTCCATCACGCCTCCCCTTACCCTCTTTTTTCCAAGCTAAATAATCCCAGCTGTTGTAAACTTTTCTCATAGGGGAGATGCTCCCCTACAAGACTGTATTTCAGTGAGTCTTGTCTAAGTAAGACTAAGTCTGGGTCCATTAGCCATATGACAATGGGGCCAGCTCCTAGTCCACCAGTCCATGGTTAACATCAGAAGAAACTGAGCAGGGGGTAAGAGAATCTTCATTCAGGCAGCCATCCAAATAGTTGTGAGGAGCCCAGTTGCAGGATTGGATCTAGGGGCCCAGTGGACACAGGATTTGGGGCAAGAACTCGGAGCATGTGATAAACCAGAGACATAGAAAGAAACCAATGTCTAGGAGCAATTAAGACATCAGAACCAGAGATGAATGAGTTACATTTTAGGGGCACAGATCTAGAGAAGGGTACTTCAGATTTAGGGGTAAAGAGCTGTAGGGTCCAAGTAGCTAAGTAGTAGCTGTCCAAGTGAGGTCAGAATGCAGGCAGGTGGTCCATCGAGCTGATGACTGAAAAGGACAGTAGCTAAGTGAGCAAGGAGCTCTGGGTAGGGAGATTGGAGGATAACAGTGTGAGAAGGTCTTGAACAAGGATGGAATTAGGGAAGGAATGGTACTGAGGGGTGGTATCTTGACAGAGCCACAGGTGGAAGTAAGTTTAGGCAGGCAGGGTCTAGGATCAGAAAATAAGCAAAAAGGTGAGGTCAGAGTGGATAGGCATCCAACTTGCAACTTGGGGATTTTATGGTATTATTGTTTTATTTTAATTTGTTGTATACCACCTTGGTGATTATGAAGAGTGATGTGAGTGGAAGAGCACCTTCCTTGGTGAGTGGAAGAACAGTATAAAATATTACAAGCACATAAATAAAAGCTTTTCATAGCAGAGGTAAAACTCCTAAAGTAAGCTGGAAGTCATATTGTGAGCTCTGGCCAGTCAGATAGAATATTTTATTGCCAAGCAACATTCCTTAACCCATTTCAAATGGAACCATTCTTCCTTGCGGGAGGTGAGAGTTAAAATGTGTATGTGTAATTTCAGTCTAATCATAGAGCTTTTCTACACAAGACTGTTAAATCGGCTGTTAACCTGCTGTATCTGCTTTCAGTTTTGTCGCAGAATTGAGATCCCAGCGCTACATGAGGAGCGTTTCCTTTCCTGCTTTTCTGCTACGTAACCTCTAGGTGGCACTGTGGTATAGTGGAATAGCACAAATAGACATGTAAAAAAAGTGTTTTCTCTCACTTTTATAATTAAATACTGTGTTTTCCTTGGTCTGAAAAACAAACAAACAAAAAAGCCCTTGCTGAAAGTGCTCTTTAGACACAGAAATTAAACTGGAGGGTCACGATGTCATCTAAAGCAGGGGTCCCCAACCCCTGGGCCATGGGCTGTGACCTGTTAGGAACCGGGCTGTACAGCAGGAGGTGAGCGTATGGGTGTGCGAAACCCCCTTACCTTGGGTCCGCGGGGGCGGGGGAAGGTGATCCATCCCTCCCCCCCGGAATCCTCGCTGGCCCTGGCCAGCTCTGCTCCACGGCGAGTCTGCAGAGCTGCCGGCTGGCTCCGGCCACTCACGGACTTCCGGCCACTGGGACACAAATGGCGTCCGCATAGTGGATGCCATTTGCATCCCTGTTCCTGAAGTAATAGGCTACGTAAATCTTTATGTAGCCTATTACTGCAAAGAACACGGACGCAAATGGATCTCCCCAGTCTGTGGAAAAATTGTCTTCCACGAAACCAGTCCCTGGTGCCAAAAAGGTTGGGGACCGCTGATCTGAAGAACCCATAAATAACCGTGAGTAGGAAATGATGAGTGCACATTAAATGCCTTGTGTAGAAAAGCCCGTTGTTGTTGTTGTTCAGTCATTCAGTCGTGTCCGACTCTTGGACCATAGCACGCCAGGCCTTCCTGTCCTCCGCTCTCTCCCAGAGTGTGCTCAAGTTCATAGAAAAGCCCATACTCTCTTCCAATTCCACATAAAAAGCCAGACGCCAAACATGTAAAAGAGCTAAGCAGCATTTTATTCAGTTTTGCTATTCACAAATGCTTCCTTCATTTAACCTTTTCCTTTTGAGGAAGAACTACACAGCTTTCCTAAATGCATCAGGAATTGTGCTATTCTCTCCTCCTGCTAGCTTCTGCCTTCTACATCTGACCATTCGACATTTCCTCATGACCAATTGGGGCTTTGGATATTGGCCTTCCCGTGCCTCCAGAAAGAGTTCTTTCTCTTTCTGGGTCACTGTGCATTTCTTCCAGTATTTTTCCTTTTCTCTTTTCTTATTTGTCTAGAGGCACCTCTTAGTCTAGGAGCGAGGGGTGGGGGGAGGCCTGTGGCCCTCCAGATGGTGTTGGGCTACATTTCTCATCATCCTTGACCATTGGCTATGCTGACTGGGGCTGATAGGAGCTGGAGTCTAGCAACATCTGCAGGGCAACAAAAGCACACTTGGTTGTGCATTTGTGAGCATATCAATAGGAGCTATTATATAAACTATCAATTAAGCCATTAGGCTAAAACTTAAAACAGAACAAAACACCACCCCTTAACTAGTGGTTTTGGACAACAATGATACGTGTGAATACAGGAAATGCAACTGGAATCACTTTCTGCATTTATACATAATAATGTCAGAACTGGGAACTCGTGTATCTTCCTTTGTGGAGATGTGCATTCTGTCTTTGAATGGGGAGCACATTTGTCCCCGTGTGGAGGAGGCAGATGAGTTTCTGGATTGGACATTAATGATATGCCCCTATGTAGAAAGTGCAAATCACCCTGTATTTGTGCATGACATTAATGCCTACAGCCACTCCACCTTTCGTGTATCAAAACAGAACCTTATAAAGGATGATATATATAAATACGGCCTAGACAAAAGAAAGGGCCAGGGTTTACAAATCTTCCTAGCCTGGGAGACTGTGGGTTCCAAGGTTTTCACACAAGAGCAAGCCAGCCCTTCCAGTTCATGAACCATGAGACAAGAGAGAGGCTGAATGGATATGGAGCATGTTGTGATTTCAGCTGGTGACTGCACATTGCTTTTGCTGTGCTGTGTACACACTGGAAGAATTGTCTGAACTACAGTTTGTGGAGATAATAAAAGGAGGGAAAGCTTTGCCACGTGAAGCCTGTGATTTTGTGTTTAGAAGCAGCCATGTCAAAGGCCTTGCAACAACATTCACAGCAGATTCTAGCAGTTGTAGAACTGTTTTGGAGGCAAGATCTTGGGGGGAGAGGAATGGATGAAGAAGTATAGCCTTTGGGGAAGGCTATACTTCTTTCATTTTCTGCTTTGCCTTCTGCTGTTTATCCTGCTTCCCTTTATGAAAATTTTGCCCCTTCAGAATCATGCTGGGAAATGGAGACTCCAGAATAGAGAGACAATTTCAGAAACGGCAGAGCAGAGAAAAGGAGAGAGCCATAATTCCACTGCCTCTGCCTCCTCTTCCCCTTTCTCTTTTCATGCTCGCTATCTCCTCCACACTGCCCAGTCCTTGTTTGGTCTTGTTCCTCCCCCGATCCCCATCCCCAATACCTACCTGTACCTCTCTCTCTCCCTCCTTCCTAAACTTCTTCTTTGCCCCCATTCTTCCTCCTCTGCCCAACTCTCCAGCCCTCACTCCTCTCATCACCTACCCATCATTTTGGCACACACACACATCCCCCAAACAGATTTTTGCACCACTTTATTTTTTAATTTAATTTATGGAGGTAATTACGATTGATGAATGAGGCAATTACTGGAAAGGGAATTCGTTAAATTTTGGAGCAGGATCTGGGTGGAAAGTGGGAAATTAACTGGGGGTAATTTGCCCTTGGCTTGTGTTTGCATTAGTGCTGTGTCAGATTTTTTGAAACTCCATTTTGGTGCAAGCTTTGCCATTTTTAGAGGGCTCATGTGTCAAAGGGCTCATGGAAAAAAAAAATATTGATCACTCTTTTTTGTGCTGTTTTTCATACCTGTTCACAGCCATTGCAAATTAATTGAAATTGAAGAACTAATGAACTGGGGAAGATGGGGTGCAACTTAAATAACTTATTTTAATGGGAGTGACCTTGATGGGAATTAATTGCCTTGCTTTGACTTCTATGAAATTTAAATAAATCCTACTAGTAATTATTTCTAAATGCGCAGATATACATATGAATTAGCATATGCAAATTTTATGTAGATTTGTGTCCTATGGGCCCGTGCCTCTGAAACTTTAAGTGCTAAGCAATGCCCCTGTTGCCATTTTAATTAATGCTCCTTTGTTCTCTCTTGTTAGAGTGGATCAGTGATAAAGTGGTGCTCAGTGTGTCTTCTTTCCACTGTGTTTTGGTCCTATAAGAAGCCCCATCACATGTGATTACAGCACTATGACGCTGGGGTGCCCTTACTACAATTCTAGCAATTTAGGAAATGGGTTGGGATGAGCCTCAAGCAGGGGGAATTATAGTGCCCAATCCTGTCTACAACAAGGCCTACATTTCCTAAGACTACCTGGGTATAGCAATCACTTTGAATCAATTAAGTAACACATTTTTACCCTGCTCTTTACCCTAAAGGGTTCCCAGAGTGGCTTACAGATCAACAAAAAACAAGACAGCCCCAGTCCTCAGGCTTGCAGTCTAAAGAAAGATACAAAAAGGAAACTGGAGGTGAGGGAGGAGGAAAAACCCAAGTTCTTAAAGTTACATTTCTTATAACTACCAGCTAAGATGGAAACAGTACAGGTAGCCTGATGGATTGTCTACTGCTAGGTGACAGATGAGAGAGAAAAGAAGAGCATAGTATTGTGTATCCTATTACCCAGTTCCATCATGTCATCTATTCTTCCTGAATGAAACTACATAACAGCCCCACCTTTTTTTTTTACTATAAGTCACAGTATTCACAAAGTTGTATACTGTAATCCACCAAGCCTCCATGGAAGGCCTCTGAGCCCAGGAAAGCCAAGATTGCTCAAGGCTTTGGCAGTTTTGGGGTACCCATTCAGGATGCTGGAGAAATTCGAGATGAACTAAAATGAGCTTGGATTTCTAAGAATTCGACCTGTGGAATCCGCTGCAGAGCAACCTGCTCAGGCCACGCAGAGTCCATGGAATTTCAGGGTCTTTTTTAATTTCCCAAAATTTATGCATATTTATTTGTAGGAAAACATACAAGTTTCTTCGGAGGAAAGGTTGAATGGAATGGGGGACAATACAGTAAATGTTACATACTAAGGTAAATTCTGTAAATTGTTAAGAAACCTCTTATGTTTGTGTATTTTTCCGCATGACGGAAAAAAATTGCATCTGTCTGTGAGTGGAACACAAGGCGCCTGACAATCTGCAAAACACAGACGGAACAGTCCACACATCCCTAGTACCCATAGTTGGCCTACTAGAAGATACTGCCTTGCTTACTCTGGCATGATCCAACCAAAGTTAAGCACGTTTCAGTTCCAGGTTTCAGTGATGGAAACATCATGTGATTTATTCAACAGGACAAGAGAGAGCGTTAAATTTGGCCCTTTATGACTTCGCCTCAGAGCAGAGGGGCAGAACCCCCATCAATAACACTTTCTGCATGACCTCGCTCTCTCCCATTCCCACAGTCATGAAGGTCCATGGATAGAGGTGTTGACCATTTCATTCACCATGCAAATCCATTGATGAAGACATGGAGTGTATTGTGCTGCTGAAACTTGCTGAGCTTGGTTGAATAGGTGCCAGAGATTAATACCACATACATTCACCATTGATTTGACAACAATGATATTATACGCCCCAAGCACTGATGGGATTTGTTCAGTGTTTGGGACATGGGCTCTGAGGTGGAAAAAAGGGATAGCTAGTAACTTTTTAAGCCCCTTTGGCTGCACCCAGGCAGACTGTTGACATTATATAAATTCTTTTGATAAACTAAATATATGGGCCTTTGTATAAAGAGAGCTGATATTTATTTTTTTCCAACATACAGCTGAAATGGAAAAACTGTTCTAAACTAAGGCACAAACGGTGAAATAAAATGAATCCCACCAATTTCAGATATGGAGGCAAGAGATACAGGAAGGTACCATTATATGTTGCAAAAGGCCAAGAATCAAGACAAGGTTAGCATTCAGGTATTTGCTCTTAAAAACAGCAGGTGATATAACCTATGAGATGGAAGATGGAAAACCCACACTGACTAGGGCTTAACATTCAGTAATTTCTCAGTTGACACTACAGTTAATAATGGAATTGATCAATTTAAAATTGGGTTTAATTACAAATGGCTTATATCTCTATGATGGAAGGGCTGCAGCTCAAACAATGACTAGTTCATATCTTATTAACTGATTATTATATAGAACCATCAGAGTACACAGTGCTTTACAGTGGGGTGGGCAGACCTCTTAGATCTACTTTGTTATTTACTAGAATCCCAAGATCCAGCAATCAGAGTCAGGTGCAAAAAGACATCCACTTAGAATTAAAGAACAGGGTGACTCTGAGCACGTTCTGAGCCAAGGAATTTGTTTTCAGCACCAGAACTGAACTGAGCTTACCGTCCTTCCACACAAAAGCCCACTCCTGCTTTTACCCACAGGCTTTCTTCATTTTAGCAACCTAATTTAGGTGGGGAAAGTCTTTTTGTTGTTGCTTTTGCTAAACAACTGGGAATTGGAAACCCTTGCCAATCTACAGCAAATCACCCAGAGATCTACCAGAAGATCGAGATCTATCAGAAGATCGTGATCTACTTTCTGCTCAACCCTGCTTTACTGGGTAATATAAGCAAGAAAGACAAGTTCCTACCCAATGGAGAGTACAGTCTAAATGTCAGCCTTAGCTAGAGAGGACGCAGCAGAGGGAACAGGTCCCTTCATGAGATTTGTGGCACTCAGTTCTTTGGCCTTCTCTGTGCTTCAGACTTTTGTGATGTGGGAGCAGCTCTCTCTACTGAGATCAATCAAGAAGAGGCCTTCTAGATGAGAGGTGAATTGGTCCCACTGAAGATAACCAGGGCTGCATCTATATGGCACCGCTTTGACCCCACCCCACCCTGTCGCAACTACGCAGTGTTTTGGCTTCGAGTCAGCATGCCCTGTGATACACTCGCAATGTACTGTGCGCTTCCCTTACAGACTTGCCATGCCCTTTGGGGGGGGGCATTTTACTGAAATGTGCAGCTGTGCAGTCCCGCTAGTGTGGGAGTGTGACAGTTCAGTGGCTATTTTGTATTTGAGGGGCTGTGCTGTGTCTTTCAGTCCCTTTTTAGGTAAAAGGTGAGTGCTCCTTCATTTCTGCACCATCAGTTTGTCAGTTCCCCAGCCTGAGACTCTTGCGATGGTTCGCACTCATGAGGGCGAATGCTACATGCCTAGCCATCACTCTGAAATGGTGGCTGGAGCAATGTTGGTCATTCCCCAAGACACCCTGCCTTGGTCCTTCTCTTGGGTACTTAGTCCACAACCGTTGCGAAGATACGAAGCTGCAAAACTGTGTGAAAGTGTGATTAAATAGATGAAAACGCCCCTCTGTGCCTCTGTAACTGCGCAGCTGTGAAGGGATGGGGGAGTAAAGGGGCATCACAGAGTGATGCAGTCACTACGCACACCTACAACACGCCCACTGTAAGATGCAAAGTCAGTTTGGGGAAGGAACAGACAGCCTGTAATCGTGGGGGAACCCGTAGCAATCCCCCAAATCACAGTAAAACGACTCCTTGGAACTCTGCTTTTTCCGGGCAAAAATCATGGATGGCTGCAAAGTCACAACTGTGTCATCTATCACAAGGGACCTCGACTCGCACCCACCCTGGAGTAAAAGCCCGGTGTAGATGGGGTCCAGTTCTAAATAGCCCCAATGGTTAAAGTTGGTTGTTGTGAGAAAGTTCCATTGAAAACCATGGCCTGGATCCTAAGGTAACATAAGATGTTTCCTGTCCTGTCACCTCCCCGCCCCCACCCCTGTAACCACCTACACCACCAAACATTTCTGGAAAGTTGGGGGCTCTCCTGAATTATTTTGGGTAATTCTCCCCTCCTCAGCAGTGGGTGGTTGCATATCACCCCATATTGTTCAGGAGCCCTGCTCCCCGGCCCTCCAGAAAGTCTTTTGGGGGTAGGGATGGGGGCTTCAGGGGAGAGGAAGGGACTAGACACTTTTCTTCCATGAATTTCCTTAAGTTAACCTTTCTCCCTTTGCATATTTTCCTTTGTGCTGGAGCAGGTGTGGAGAATGTGTTGCCCTCCAGATATTCTTGGACTTCAAGTCCCATCAGTCCCAGCCAGCATAGCCAAATGAGAGGGGTGAGGGGAGTTGCAGTCCAACAACATCTGGAGGCCACATGTTCCTCATCCCTGTGATGGAGGAAGGAGTGAGCAAAGGTAGCGAGGGGACAGCTGAGAGATGATGCCAGGTCAGAACCATGATGGCTGAATCCCAGGGTTGGCACAGGAGTTCTGTCCATGTGCATTTTTGTGTCCTCCTAAGGCAGGGGTGGACAACTTGTGGCCCTCCAGATGTTTTGGCCTACAACTCCTAATCATTGGCTATACTGCCTAGGGCTGATGAGCATTGTAGGCCAAAACGTTTAGAGGGCCACAAGTTGCCCATCCCTGCCTTAAGGGGACATTTACACGGCATCTTCTCTTAGTTTTGGTTTGGTGCTTTAGTGCTAAACTGAATGTGCAGGAAGAGGCACCCTTCCACATATGCCAACACCGTGAGTTCCACTGGGGTGCTTGGTTACCCTGCATTTGTTCCACGCTTGTTGACTACAATGTAAACAGGCAGGCTAAAGGCTCCAGATAGGTCATGGAGTCAGATGGGCAATAAATGTTCTTCCTGATGCTATTCAAACATCTTCATTTGTACATATATGTCATAAGTTGAGGTGGGGGCGACGGATTCGCCCCTGGTGCAGTGTTAACTATTTGAACACAGGCTCCTGTTTTGCCTGCACTGACTCTCAAGTGTAGATATTTGTCAAGTGTCTACTAGCTCTACTTCAGCTTAGCACTGACCTACCCTAAATCACTAGTGGGGTGGGGGTAGCACATAAGAAAATTGCATTCTACATATAAACGTCTGCACTGCAAATAGATCCTGAAACAGGATGGCAGGGGCTGCTCAGGGATGCAGAAGGAGGGCAGCTATTTACACATAGCTTTGGAACAGGTGCGGTGGATGTATAGACTAGATGGACAACACAGGTGTTGTTTCTGGTATTCAAGGCAGCCTTGATAGTACAAGGCTAGCATCTGTGTGGGAATGAACAAAACACATGATTTTACTTTAAGGTTGTGTGGTTTTTTTGATAATATGTTTGTGTTCTTACTGACTTCATTTAACAAACATTACAGTAGTAGATTCTTGATACCCAGCCCAATTTTAAAGAAACTTGTCACAAAATCTTGTTTTATTTCCTTCCACAGACTGCACCAAACCAACCTCCCTGGCAAATATGCTGTCTTTCCATTGCTTTCAAGCTAAAATAAAACATATGTAATCCTCTGTAAAATATTTGCTTCAAAGGAATTTATCCCCCTCACCTTCTTGGTCTCAGGCAAGGACCAAACAAATCTGCAGGTTAAAAAAGGCTAGGAAATTTCAGTTTTTAGAACAGTTCCACAGCAGTGTCGATGAAAATGGTCTTTTGGAACTGCTTGCCTAGGCGAAAACAACAAAGTGCCCCGTGGCACCTTAAAATGAACAAATTCTGGCATAAGCTTTTGTTGTCACTGTCCACGTCATCAGATGCAAGTGCACAGTATCCACAAAAGCTTATGCCAGAATAAATGTGTTTGTCTTGAAGGTGCCTCAGGGTGCTTTGTTGTTTTTGCTGCAACAGGCTAACACGGTTACCGCTCTGGAAATTGCCTAGGTGAGGGCTGGTGTTCCCTACAGCTGGGCAGCAGTAGGTGACACAACACCCTGCTGTATCCACAGAGTGCTGCAGACCAGCCAGCTGCTGTTCACAGGTATCTGGCACTGATTCTAACCAGACTGTCATTTTCAGGTCAGCCCCTTCAGTTTCTGCTGACCAGATTGGCCATCATCATGAGATCATGACTTTCCAGAGAAATCCCACTAATGCTTTCATTCTGTGAAGTGGTATATATAGAAGGAAGTTTCCTACAATGCCACTGTGCAGTTCAGCAAAGACCTCACTGTCATCAAAGTGACTGCACTTTCTTCTCTCCACCGCCAAGCTCACAGCAGCAGAGACCATGGATATTACCATTCAACACCCCTGGTTCAAACGGGCTCTTGGACCTTTAATTCCAAGCCGTTTGTTTGACCAGCTTTTCGGAGAAGGTCTTTATGAATATGATCTCCTGCCTTTGTTTTCCTCCACCATCAGCCCACACTACAGGCATTCGCTCTTCCGCACTATTCTGGAGTCAGGTGTTTCCGAGGTAAGATTCCCATTCCTGAATATGTTGATTAAGCTCTTTTAAAAAGCTGTTTGTAACTAACAGTAACAAACCACCAGGGACGTTGCATGATTTAATCAGTCTAATTCACCCCTAAATAGAATAGGGTAGATAGTTTAGATGCCCTAAAAGGGCAATGCCAAGCAGATCTTGTTATCACTTAAACAAAGGCAAAACATAGTTTAGGCATTTGGTGATGGAAGTTAAAGAGAAAGAAGCAGAATAAGTATACTGCATTTGTTCTTAACACAGGGAAACATTTGTTGAATATCTGAATGGTGTATGTGTGTAACGATCTTATATGAAAGCAAATCTCTGTGTGAGTTACATTCATAATCAAACCAGGGGGTTCTTTCAAATGTGTAGCTAGAAGTAATTCACACTGAAGTATTAGCATTTTGCTACCTTTTAAATGTGCTATTTGCTGGCTTCTCAGGAAGAATAGTCTACAGGCTATCCATAAAGACAAAGTGATGCTCCCCAGACCATGTGTTTAGAACAATTAGATCTGAAATGTCATCCTGTTTTGTTTTGTTTAGTACTGTTACTGTGCATGCATGTGTTTTTAAAGTCCTGAGGGCAAGTTGCAACAATTGCTAAGTGTTCTAATTACACTTGGTTTGCTGTGCACAAAGGAACAAATAATTCATAAAACAAATAAATGCTGAAATGAAGCTGAATAGCACAGTTATCATAGTGTGAAGTGAAGAAGCATAATGATAAAGTGCATTGCAAGCCACTTTAGTCAAGCACATATATACATCCTAATTTTCCCTCTAGCTCCATAAGCTTTTCAGTCAATAGTCCTTAGAGTTTTGTTCCACTGAAGTGTGAGTAAAACTGCCTTAGAACACTGTGCTTCGGGTGCTTCCAGATGGACAGCTTCTAGTGTTACCAGTCAAAAGGCATTGTGCAACTATTCCATCTTTCCCTCCTTAACAGATTTTTGTGGAAAGAAAAAAACAAACAGAAGAAATGGTGGAAAAACATGGGAGAGTTACAGATGGAAAACAATGACATCTACACCCCTCATAAAATAACATGCATGAGGCAGAGTGATTGCACAATACAAAAGCCTTGTCTAGAAGCTATAGCTGAATTTGTTTATGGGCTGAAGACTTAAAATTCTCTCCCACTTTTCAAATAAGAAACCCATTTGAAAACTGAAGTTAGTAAAAAGGCTTCCACTATAACAAGCCTTGATAATTTTGCCATTACAAGTCATTTTGCAGGGAGTATAATCAATATAATCACAGAGAAAATATGATTTAAGAACCACTTTGTTCTTTAAATAATCACCTAGTCATGGCAACAGTTTGAATGTTAAGTTTCTCCTCATTTCAATTTCAGGTGAGATCTGACCGGGACAAGTTTACAATCTTCTTGGATGTAAAACATTTCTCCCCTGAAGATTTGAGTGTGAAGGTCATTGAAGACACTGTGGAAATCCATGGCAAACACAATGAGAGACAGGTTAGGAGGAGGGACAAGTGCAAATTACTCAGTTGAAACAAATAACATTTTTCATTCCTCTAGTATTAATATCTGCTATTTAGCAAGGTATTTGGCAAGCATCTGCTCTAGGAAAGATCAAACATGGGGTTGTTATGATACTGTTAGGGTCAGGGCTGGTACCAATGGGTGGAAATTGCAGGAAGTAGATTTTAGCTGAACATGAGGAGAAACTTCCTAACGGTAAGGGCTGTTCAACTTCCTAACTGTTCAAACTTCCTAATGGTAAGAGCTGTTCAACAGTGGAACAGACTGCCCTGGGATGTGGTAGGCCCCAGTGGAGGCTGGTGGCTCCAGTGTCAGTGGGGCGACCAATCTGCTCTGGGTTTCAGCAGAACCAGTTGGAACTCTAAAGAAGCTATCCAAGGTGCACCTTAGATAGCTCCTTTAGAGTTCTGACTGAAACCCAGAGCGGATTCACCACCCCACTGACATCGGAGCCACCAGCCTCCACTGGTAGGGTCTCCTTTCCTGGAGGTCTAAGCAGAGGCAGGATGGCCATATGTCAGGGACACTGTAGTTGCATCCTGTGTTGCATTGAGCAGGAGGTTGGACCAGACGATTTCTAATATCCCTTCCAACTATATGATTCTAGGATGGATTTTCATCATTTTTCTCTCATCATGTATTCCATAACATTCAGATGATAGTGGGTACCACTGGGTAATGAGCTTTAATGAAATAATGTTGTATGAAGTGCCAAGAAAAGGTTTGTGGGTAATAACTCTGAAAAAGCATAGGTAGCTGTGTTGGTCCATAGGGGGTGAAGGGTAGAATCCAAAATCGACAGCAGAGTAATACCTTTATTAGGACCAATCAAAGCATCACAGAATAGTGAGCAAGCTTTCAAGTTCTTCAGAAGTCTTCACCAGGCTGGGTGTTAAGCAAAACCTGGGTGGTGGGCGTAGTGATGGAGAGAAAAAAAACTGGCTTGGCAGGAGGAGATTTGTAGAGGTAGGGTGCAATCCGATGCATGTTTAGACAGAAAAATGCTGGGAGTTGTAGGATTTCTTTCTGTCTAAACATGCATACGATTGCGCCTTTAATGGGATTAGCCTCTGTTGGGTGCTAACTGGTTGCAGGTTGCACCAAGGCTGTTGGGACAAAGAAACAACTATGACAGATACATACCCCTTTGTGTGTGTGTATTTCTGGAAAATATAAAATCTAGGAGAACATGGGCAGGAGGGTGCTGTTGCACTCGTGTCCTGCTTGCGGGTGCCTCGTCGACAGCTAGTGGGCCACTGTGTGAACAGAATGCTGGACTAGATGGACCCTTGGTCTGATCCAGCAGGGCTCTTCTCATGTTCTAGTCTTTACTCAGATCTGTCTCAGGTTCAGAACGAAAGATACAGGTTCCAGAGAGCAGAAGTAGAAAAGAAACAAGGCAGTCTGACAGCCAAACGACACATAACCTTAACTGTGTAGTTCTGTGTAGTCCCTTGAGTGTAGTTTTTTTCTCATCAATTGCCAGTGCAGTTCTGGACTTGGGCCCTAGTGTGGTGCGGTGGGGGCTTTAAGTCTTTGCCCCCTACAGTGGTCCTGATCCTGATCAGCCCCCTCCCCACGCCTGCCATTTGCATTGCAAATGAAGCCCCCTTTGAAACAAATGGGATCTTACTATTATTTTTGCAAGGCAAATGGCAGCTGTGGGCCTGCTGATTTAGATCCGGACCACAGCAGGGGCAAAGCATTAAAGCTCTCTGATGCCCATCCTGGGTCCCAATCCAGATCAGGGGCTCCATACTAGCAATGTATACAATCCTTCCCCCCGCCCCACTACCCTGCATTCAAGGGCATAACTATGTGGCATCATGTGTAGTTTTGCCCATATATCAGCAAAACTGGAGATTCATTTTATGTAGCATAGTAGGTAACAAGTCAATAGGAGTGAAACTGGGTAGCAATACCTAGTGGTCAATAGCTCTGACTCAACTGTGAAGACTGAGCTTTTATAAACTAGCATGGATAAGAAGTGTTAAACAAAATATAACAAGGAGCAAGCGCCCTTAGGCTAGGGAATTTGCCCCATCTGAAACAGAAAGGCTTCAAAGATGGAAAAGTTAGGCATGGCCAGCCTAAAACTCTCTGCTGCCTGAGGTGGAACAGCTAATATCTGTTAAGGTGCATAGTAACCAAGGCTGGCCAAGCTATTTTGGCACCTGAGGCACAAAATCCCACCCCCCAGTCCCTGAAAGTGAAAATGGAATAATAAGTTAAATAACTATTTGCTGCCCTTTCATGACACCCCAAAGCAGCTGCTTGAGGCAGCTACCTTACTGTCTAATGGTAAGGCTGGCCCTGAAGTCAGGAATATCTACAGGGCCTAGAACAGGGCTCAGTGACAAGGAGCAGAATCTTAGTCTTGTACCTGGGATTCCTCTTTAGGTCTCAGCTGAAGTAGCCTTTGACAAGTCACTCACCCTCCCTTCTCTATTCTTAACATTAAAACAATTATTACTTCTCTCACAAGACTGTTGCAAGCATAAAAAAGGAATTATAACACAGCCAACACTCAAAATGCTGGGGAAAGCGGCAGGAGTAATGGCACTACATCTCCAAAGACAACGGCAACTATTTATTTTGACTTCACGACTTGATAAACAAAGACACTAAATCACAATCAGTGTATGTTTGTTTGTACGTAAGTAAATAGATAAAGAAAAAGAAAAGAAAGAACTACCACACGAGGGAAAAAAGTTTGTTTGCTCTGCTAGTTTTCTACTTGCAGAGATTTTTTCCAGCCGAGGGTGGAGGGGACATTCAAAAATGTGATCCAACACCTGCAGTCTGAAATTATGCAGTCTATTTTACCACCTCAGAACTCTGCTATCTTATTACTACCTCATTCTGTTGCTTGTATTGATCAGGCCTTAACTCTACCATCTTATTGCCCTTAATGGAATCAATGCAGTGCAGGATTTATCCAGGCCTGGCCTTGCCATGCAGCAGGGTGAAGCAACCTGCTTCAGGTAGCACCACGATGAGGGCAGAGAACAGATGGCAGGAACTGGTGTCAGAATTGTGCATGCAGACTTTTTAAAGTGTAGTGTAAGTGGGGTGCTATTTGGGCTCCACTTCAGGCAGCAAAATATCTTAGGCTAGTGCTGGATTTAGCACTGAAAAGCAAGGACAAGTTCCACAATAATTTGACTGTGTCCAGCCAACTTTCCTCAGAAAGAAGAACAGGAGCAATTGCCTACCACCTCCAAGGAAGATACAATAAGGAGGAATTAATTAAAACTATTGGAAGGCAGATTTACATCAAAGATTAGGAAAGTGTGCTAATGTACTGTTGCTTTTTGGGCTAGTCTGTGATAATATTATCTGTCTGAAGAGGTTTTGGAATCTAAAAATGTTAAAGGAAAAACATCAGCATTTGTTGGGAATGTTTTACATGTAAGGCCTCTGAATCTAGAAAAGGGGACTGGATGCACATTGGTCATTTCCACCTCTACAGTTCTGTTACGCTGGCTCGATAATTAGGTCTAAGCCTATTAATTGCCTTGTGGAGAGAGACACGATCATGTACCTCACACTTCAGTGCCACTGATTTCTTTTGTCTCTTCTCAGGATGACCATGGCTACATTTCCCGCGAATTCCATAGGAGGTACCGCCTCCCTTCCAATGTGGACCAATTGGCCATCACCTGCTCCCTGTCTGCTGATGGCATGCTGACCTTCTCTGCTCCCAGGGTCCAGTCCAACATGGACCCCAGCCACAGTGAGAGACCCATCCCTGTATCCCGTGAAGAGAAGCCAACCTCGGCTCCGTCTTCTTAGGTTGAACCCGCTGCTGCTGAAGCATCCAGGCTGTCACTGCTTGCAGGCCTCATTCACAGAGCCATTACACAGATATCATGAATATCTAGAAGGGTTTCTTTTTTTGTTCTAATTTTTCTCTTGGATGGAATGAGAGGCTGGGCGAGCAGCTGGAGGGCTTTGAAGTTTAAGCTTACGAAACATGTGTGATGTCAGGATGACATGAAAGATGAAGCACGCTGCAGAGCTGAGGTACTTGCTGAAATGGTCCAGGTGCTGTGCTAGATTCGGTAACATCTGCCAAACCCCAAGCATGGGGCCGGCCAGCCAGCCAATGTTAGCTCTCAATGCATTTGGTGCAGCAAAAAGCAACAGTACAGGCTTGTTCTATTCCTAAAGTAATTAAGAGGCAGAAGCAAGTGAGAGCTAAGCTGATTATTATGAGGGCTGGGGAAGGGATGGGTGGCACTTGTGATGAGGGTTGCGAACCCTTTAAAGCAAAAGGAAGAGGAACAACAACACAAAGCATTTGGGAGCTGTAACCTTTTTTTTTTTCAGCAAAGCTTTTTTTTTAAGTATATCCATTTACGACATCCACTACAGTGTCATCTTTTCTTCGTGACAACTGATGCAAGGGCAATCACGTCTCTCCATTGTCTTTGTAGACCCTTCGGGGGTCCTTCACATTGCTGAGGCTTCAAACTTCTACCGAGCTCTCTTCCAGGCCTGCGTATATCACACCACCTCTCTTAATCTTGCTGTAATTCTAACATAGCCCCACCTGTTTTACTGATATCTGGTACGCAATCTGAGAACTCAGTCAGTGGCAGTCAATAAAGAAAAACATGAAACAAGCAATGTGTGTCGTTGATTCCTTCTCCTCTCTGTTCATCCAAGAGATTTGCTGTTTTAAAAATAAGGAGGAAATGTATACACCACCTCTTGGTTCTCCCAAGGCTGTCCATTTATTTTATAAAACCAAAACAGCAAGGTATCTGCTCTTTAGTTTCTTTTTTTTTCTAGGAACACAATACTCAGTATCAGTTTTCAGTAGGGTGGCTGCTTGCACATCACCCAGAAAAAAGAAATGTTTCACCAAAAGAGAGGATGAAAGAGGACACATATCTGCGTAATATTAGCATATACTCATTTCTATGTATAGAAGCAAATTTAGAAATAATTACTATAATTTAAATAGAAATACAATACATCTCACCAGAGTGGGGAAGACTGACCAGGTGAGCTGTGTGCCTGCTTGGTCCGCTGGGACATCCCACATCAGCCTAAAATCCTGCATTTAAAACAGGGCTTTCTGCTTCCGTTTTAAATGCAGGATCACCACTGACTCCCTTTACATGCGCTTCCTTTCCCCCCTCCCCTTTCCCCCTCCTTCTCCCCATATCTGAGTCTTTCATTCTCTTTCACTGATCTTGCTCCTCTTCTTGCCGCTTTAACTGTTTTCATGGAGGAAACTGAAACGGAACACAACAGGGTAATTTGATAGCTCATTATCTGCGATGTATTTAAAAACAGAATAAAGGACATTTAGTGCAGGAGACGCCCTGGAGGGTCACGGTGTCATGTAGGGAGCCCGCAAACATCCGTGAAGGAGCAATCTCAATCGCAGAATAAAAGCCCTGTGTGAAGGAGCCCCAAGTGTTGATGATGTGCCACTTCAAGACTCCTCCCTGCTGTCCCTCCTTCTGGTTCTTTAAACTGGACTTGGACTAGACAGCCCTTCAAATAGAGGACACCTTCAAACAGAGGATGGTCCTCTCTAAAGTAGGACACATGAATACCCTAGTTTTCAGAGAAAATAAGAAAGATTTTGTTGATGTTATAAAACAAGACAAAAACAAGGGGAAACAACTGCAAAACTATTAAGAAAGATACCTCTGAGCTGCAAAATAGGAAGAGATGTTTAAACTTCTTCCTAGTTGTCATACCAATAAGAAAGGCCTCATGCACTCATATGAAATGAAACAAAGTAATTACATTTAATAGTTTATTTTATGTATTTATTTTTAACTTGGGGCAACAAATAGAAATTAATGCTGACTATAGTTTAATACAAATGCAGTGTGCTGAAATACTTGTCGCTTATAGTCATACAAAGATTAGTATGAAACAAAACTATGTACAAAGACAAACTTATTTTGGAAGCACCTAATTATTATGTCACAAAGGGTCAGAATACTTCCTAATTCACATCCCCACTAACTATGCATCTATTGTTTAGTAGTCTTTTAACTGTGATTTGCCTCAGGAAACCTGTACAATTTTGGGGGTGGGAGGAACTGCTGTGAAAACCTGTTGACATGATTTTCCTCTAATACACTTCAGTTCAGAAAGTTCAGACAATGTTTTGACTTCTAAAGATAGGTACCTTCAGACATTTATTCTGCAATATTAGCCTGAAAAAAAAGGAAGATTTGCATTAGGTATCAAAAGCTAAGCACCAAAAGCAAAGATTCTAAACAAGAGATTATAACAATTGTGGAAATTACTATGACATGGAAGTACTTTAAGGCATATTTTTGGGTAGAGTAGATAGAAACTGATGGGGGGCGGGTTATAAGGAGAATTTAAAACAAAAATTACATCAGATTTTTAAAACTGCAATTGGATTTTTTTTAAACCCATAGTTATATTCAACTCCCTAAAAAAACTGTCTTAAATTGAAATCTGAATTAAATAAAGTTTTAACTTTACACACTCATAATCTCTTTAACACTGAAAAATCATCACCTTCTGTCAAACACATAGTTAAATTCTGCTTTTCTATCTAAAAGAGCAAGCCTTACAAATACAACACAATAGCTTCTGTATCATATGCATTATTGTACAGACTATGAATACTTAAGACTGGCACGAACATTTACCTTCCGTCTCATGGAAAAAATGCTGTTCTGTCCAATAACAACCAGCCCTTGTTTCTGGAAAGTTCTGGGCAATTAAACTCCAAGTTGCCCAGTGCCCTTCAAGGCCAGCCCTACTGTTGGGCAGAGTGAGACAGCTGCCTCAGGCAGTGCTGGAAGGCACCAATGGTAGCTCCTCCTGGCCATTCCCTCGGAGCTCCCCCCAACCATTCCCCCCTGTCCACAACAGGGCTGATAATTACTTGTCGCTGGTGTGACCTGATGGTTGTCTTGCCTAGTCTCCTTCTCCCAGTGCATCAAAAGCAGTGCTATCGGGAAATGTCCCTGACCAAGTAGGCAGGTGGAGAGCCAACCAGCCCAGGTGAGATACTGTAGTAGGCACTGTGCATGTGCATACATTGCTCTTTTCACATGATGTACACTGCTGCTGTGGGACTGCAGTATTTCTTTGAGTGGGCAGTGAGCAGGTTCCATGTGGAGCGGGGAGCAGACAGCAGCGAGGTGTTGGAGGACAGAGCTGTGTGCCACACAGCCTGTCCTGCCTCTCTGTAAGTTAGGCTGCTGCTCACAGATGCAGTGGATGCTGCTGCTCTGTCACCAGTGTTGAAGCAAGATTCAACAGCCAATCTGGTTGTACATGGAATGGGGGCAGGTGTCATCTTGTCCTTTGCCTCAGGTAGCAAAATGGTGGCATTGCATGTACAGAGAGGGACAAGCAGACCTTACTTTCACAATTGCTGTCCTGTCTCTTTGCAGATATAAATGCTATAGTGCCAAAGGCACATGGGTTGCATGACCAGAGGTTTGGTTAATGCTTCTAAGGTAAGCGAAAGGCTCTTTTAACTTGGAAATGTATTATTATAAGTAAAAATACTTAAGAGTATTTTTATCACACTCCTCAGCCAAAAAGGCTCCTGGTGAGACTTGCAAATAATCAATAAAAGAAGACAGTCCCTGCCCATAGGCTTACAATCGAAAAGACCGGATACATGAGGAAAAAGGAATAGGGAGGGAAAAATAAGTCTTTCAGTCAGCCTGGTGGAATGGCCCTGCTCTCCCTCTTATCAACCTCAGCCTGCTGGAATGGGTGCTGCTGGTGACAAAATGTATGTTTTAATTGTAGCAGCCAATTAGCACTCACATTATTCAAGAAATATATAAACTGGAAAACTGGAAACTTGATTTAAATCACCCCCTTTTTTTGGTAATTTTAATCACTGTTTTGAATGAACGTGTTAGTTGGCCACAAAACACGTTATCAAAGCCCATTCACCCCACTTCACTCTGCTTCAGTGGACTTCTTGTGGCTAGTTTGTGTGTCACATATTTTATGAACCATACAAATAAATCAGCCTTCCCCAAATTGGTGCCCACTAGATATGTTAGACTGCAACTCCCATTATTGGCAGCTACCATGGTCAATGGTCAGGAATTATGGGAGTTGGAATCCATCTGGAGGGCACCAAATTACCTAGCCCTTGCCTAAGAAAATTCCATTTTCAGGAGACATGAATACACTATTGCAGTAGGTAGGTTGGACTTCGTGGATCATGAGGCCTACTCCAATTGTATGAGCAATTCCGTTGTCTCAAGAAGTCTGGAACAGCCAGATAGCCAGTGTGGTATTGTGGTTATGCAGCATTTCCCAATCATGGATCCTCAGATATTAGACTACAATGCAAAACATCCCCAGCATGGACAATGTTCAGGTGTGATAGGAGTTGTAGTCCAAAAACATCTGGGGAGGCTGAGTTAGAGTGTTGGATGAGGGCTGGGAATGTTCAAATCCCCACTCAGCTACGATGTTCACTGAGTTCGCTGTCAGCCTCACCTACCTCACAGGGTTGCTGGGAGGAGGAAGAAGGAGGAGGAGGAGGAGGAGGATGGGGTGTGGAAGCTATATATAATACCCTGAACTCCTTGGAGGATATAAGTGCAATTAAAATGCCACAGATTGAAATGCCACAAAGCTTTATGGTATGAGTTCTCATCATATACATGAAGAGCTTAGTACAGGAGTAGGCAACCTTTTTGGAGCTGTGCACATATTTAAGAAAATGTCCTGGGCACCACCAGCAAATGCCTGCCCTGAAGGCATGGTTAGCCAGAAAGGACAAGTAACCTGCCCAAAAGACAGTACTAGGCAGAGGTGGGCTCTGAGCCACCTGAACAACAACTTTAAACCCACAGCTGGTAAGAAAACTTATTAATCTTTAAAAAATATATATATATTAAAAAGTGGGAGGGGTACAACACCTTGGGAGGCACCAGGAAAGATGTTTGCAAGCACACATTGCCTACCCCTGGCTTAGTATCTGGTGGACACTCACCTTTTACATGTAAAAGGACTCCTCTGCAGCCATTTTGACATGTTGCAGTGAATGGAACTGAGATGAGAGACTGAATCGGCTCTCTTAATTGGAGAGAAATTTGCTCCAGTTTGGACATGAACATCACTGAGTGTTTGGGTATCTTTGGTGTATATAATGTTTAGGAGACAGAACAAGCCCATTTCTGGAAGTAAATTTTCATTAAATCACTAGAAATAAGAGAGTGAATGAAGGTCAAGTGAACAAATGTGGACAAGGAAGAATCCTGGTCTGGATGAGAACTGGACCAGATGATCTTCCAGTCACTTCCACTCCTGTAAGTCTTTGTCCGTCTCTGATAACTTATGTCCACCTCTTTATTTTAAGATTCAGGGCTGAAATTATGAAAACTATCAGGCAGGCAGCTTCCTTGTAAAGTGAAGGAACTCTTCTACACTCTACAGTCCACAAGAGGTCTTTCCTGTAGCTCCTGCGAGGGAGTTCAAGAATTGTAAAGTGGATTCCAAATATCTTGAGAGTGGCATGTAACATATTTATTTGAAGAATTTATCAATGGCACCTTCATCCAAAAATTATTTCAAAGCAGTATATATAAAAAAATTAAATAGACAGCCAATGCAGGAGACAAAAGGGGGTTAACATGATCCCTATATTGCTCCCCTGTACAGAGCCTGGGTCAGTATTCCGAACCAAATGAATTTACCGAACATTCTTTAAGGGGAGTGCCATCTAGAATGCATTACAATCATCAAGATGAGTACCCCTTGGTCCTCTAAGGCAGCCTTCCCCAACCTGGGGCCCTCTAGATGAATACTGGGCAATCACATCTTTCGTTTCATGTCTCCAGTTCATTAAGATACGGTGGGATTTATTATGCCAGATTTGTTTCAAATGCAGAGATCAGGGCTGGCACTAGGTTTGTAGAAGCCCATGCCAACAGGATGGCATAGCCTCTTCCATGCTATCTTGGTGCCTCCCCCATAAGCTCACCAAGTGGTGGCAGGCAGCAGGAGGAATTGGAACCACTTTCTCATTTCTTGTTTTCAAACCGTTGTTGTTGTTTTTTTTAACTAGGGTGGTTGGCCAGCACTGTTTGGGCCAGCACTATTCAGGACCCAGAAGCATTCCGGGGAAATGAAGTTGGTCGGTGGCTACAGCTTGTCTTGATACTTCACAGCACTCATCCAAGTGCTTCTCGCCTGGTCTAGTTTTAGAAATAAATGGTTCTAAAAAGAATGCAAGAAAAGAAAAAAGAGATGGTGGTGACTAGTGTCAGCCCCGGTAGACCAGCTAGGGCGGTGGCTTTGGCATTTGCCCCATCATTGTTTGTGTAAACAGACTTGCAGACTTTGCTGAAACACATACACATCAGACACATTTGTTCTTCTAAGGCTATATTTCAGAGCAAAGTTTAGTTCAAAATATAATTTTTTTATGTATTAAAAAAACCCCAAAGGTATATTAAAATGATGATTGCCATCTAGATGTTAAATTGAAGCTTGCAATACTTGCTTTGTTCACTTGAGGGCAGAAACATCCTTATTCAAAAGAATCTCTTTCATGTTCCTCTGCAGTTCGCTTAAAAAAAAAAAGTTCCTTTTTTTTTAATATGGCACCCTTGCATTTTAAATCTTAGGAGGTCATCATGACAGCTTTGATTTTTTTATTTCTTCTCTCTAAAGACATAAGAATGTTTGGGGATTTTAAACTTTTTTTTTAAATCTGATGTTGCGGGGTGCAGGGATGAGTAGTTATATTACATTTCAAAATATTACCATTCTGGAGGAAGTGAGATGTTTCTGAACAATCCCAATCAACTGTAAAGCAATAAATGTATTTTTAATTGTTAGGAATTTTTAAAAAAAATCATTTTAGGGATGTATTATTTAGAAATGGGACTGTTTTCTTAGGAATCAACACGGAAAGTGAATTTTCTGGGCTATTTTGATAGTATCATATATGATAGCCAAGGAAATCATATATGATTTCTTTCCTTCTTCAAGAACCGCGTCTTGTCCAAACAATCAGCTGTCTTACCAGCTCTCCCCAGTCCCCCCTCCTCTCTCCCTGTTCCCTGTGTTCTGCTGGTGTGCTGGATGTTTCCTGCCTTTGTTCTGTAAAGCGACAAAGCAGGATTGTTTTGTTTTTTTCTGCTGAGGAAAGAGCGGCTCCGCACGTGCACCTTGAGCAGGGCTAAGCTGCCACTGACACATCCATCAAACCAATCGCATGACCCAAACTCATGTGGATAAAGTGACACTGCCATGCAGCAAGGGCAGTGAAAAGCAGCAGCCCCCAAACCATTTGGCTGAGTCTGGTGCAAATGACACAATGTTCTTCTTTCTGCAAAAAGCTGTGGTTGAAAATAAACTCGCCTTCCAGATGGGGGCCCTGCTGCAGTACTTTTGTGCTTGGTTGCATGGCACCAGCAGGATTATTTACTGGTGTACGCTAAGAATGGCACTTTCTTCTATGAGTATCAAACTGTGCTCAGACTCCGAGCCTTCTCCTTGCTGTGGTTGCTTTTGCAGTAATCATTACCTGTATCTACAAGAGGGGTGTGGGGTCAGCAAGGTCTTCTGTAGTGCTTCCAGATAGGGCCCATCCTAACTTGGCAGACATACTGGTTGGACACTGTTACTCTGGCTAACACCCAGGTTCCCCTAGAGACCCTAGTTATATGTTAACTGGACTTTGCATCTGGATTGTACTGGTTGTTCTAGCAGCAGTCCACTGTCCACCTAATTGGCAAAGTGGTTGCTTGACACTTCTGACTGTTGCCATTTCTAAAATCTGTACTTCTTGTGACATCTGTATCTCTGAGAACCTAAATGAGCAAAAATAAAATATTGGAAATGTAATATATGCCTGTCTTTGAAGATTCTTGCCACCTCTGAACTGCTTTGTGTGCAAAGTATTAATGTAGACTAGAAAGACAAAAGTCCTATTCAGGTGTTATCTTTGTGTGTTTAAAGCACGGGTGGGCAAGTGGTAGCTGACCAGATGCTTTGGCCTACAACTCCCATCAGCCCTAGCCAGCACAGCCAATGATGAGGGATGATAAGAGTTGTAGGCCCAAACATCTGGAAGGCCACAAGATGTCCACACCTAGTTTAAAGAATATGTGAGGGGGGAAAGCAAGGATGAGCACTTTAGGTCCGCCCCCTCCCTCGCTGTTCTCATTGCTCTACATGCACCGAGGAAGAAATTCTGCCATGGAGAGTCCTTTCTATTCCTGTAGGATCCTCAGTCGATTTAGAACCCTGGGAAATCAGGGCTCTCAATTGCTTAGCAAGCCACCATGGACCAAAAAGGTGCCTGCTGGAGAAGTTCATCCACAACATGTTGAGACCTATGAGAAAAGCAATGGGAGTTGGGGTGGGGGAAGAAGTGGAGCTAACGTGCTTGTCGTTGCTTTCCCTCCTTGTGTGTTCAAACATAACAGATGAGGGCCGACACAGACATTGCTTCAAATCCATATCTAGCAACGATGTCCTGTCTTTTTTTTTTTTTTTTTTTTACTCCAGGGTAGGAACACAGACACCCAATCCAGATCTTGAAAGCCCCCTCCCATGCCAGGGTCCGGATCCAGATCTTAAAACCCCCTCCCCCCCATGCTAGGGTCTCAATCCTGCACCTACAGGAGTAAAAATGAAAAACAGACCTCACTGCTTGATACAGATGTAAAGTAATGTACAAAGTAATGAACAGGGCTAAAGAGGGATTTTACGGTCAAATTTACATTCCAACAAATATAGATTTGACATTCAAATTACAGGAAATGCAAAAACCACTGTTAGTATCATGTGTGAAAACACTCTAAGGGGCCTGAGATATTTGTGAGGCCCTCAAAGAAATCTGAATATCAAGGCTGGAAGGACTGGATTGCACTGAAGTAGGTTGTCCTGATCTTTTCATTGTTTGGTCTCCTAACTTCCCATTTCCACAGAAATGGTAGAGTTCAGAGTTTTTTAGGCTTTCTAAATTTACATTCCAATTCCAAAGAAGGGCAATGCCAAAGAGTGTTCAAACTACCGTACAATTGCGCTCATTTCACATGCCAGCAAGCTTATGCTCAAAATCCTACAAGCTAAGCTTCAGCAGTATGTGAACCGAGAACTACTGGAAGTATGAGCTGGGTTTCGAAGAGGCAGAGGAACTAGAGATCAAATCGCCAACATTCGCTGGAGCATGGAGAAAGCAAGAGAATTCCAGAAAAATGTCTATTTCTGCTTCATTGACTACGCTAAAGCCTTTGATTGTGTGGATCACAACAAACTGTGGCAAATTCTGAAAAAGATGGGGGTACCAGACCACCTTACCTGTCTCCTGAGAAACCTGTACGAGGGTCAAGAAGCAACAGTAAGAACCGGACATGGAACAACCGACTGGTTCAAAACTGGGAAAGAAGTACGACAAGGTTGCATATTGTCGCCCTGCTTATTTAACTTATATGCAGAGTACATCATGAGAAACGCCAGGTTGGATGAATCACAGGTCGGAATTAAGATTGCCGGGAGAATTATCAACAACCTCAGATACGTAGACGATACCACCCTAATGGCAGAAAGTGAAGAGGATCTCAAGAGCCTCTTGTTGAGGGTGAAAATGGAGAGTGCAAAAGCTGGTTTGAAGCTCAACATTAAAAAAACTGAGATCATGGCATCTGGCCCCATCACTTCCTGGCATATAGAAGGGGAAGAAATGGAAGCAGTGACAGGTTTTATTTTCTTGGGCTTCAAGATCACCGCAGACAGTGACTGTAGCCATGAAATTAAAAGACGCTTGCTCCTTGGGAGGAAAGCTATGGCAAACCTAGACAGCATAGTAAGAAGCAGAGACATCACCTTGCCAACAAAGCTCCGTCTAATCAAAGCTATGGTTTTCCCAGTAGTAGCGTATGGCTGTGAGAGCTGGACTATAAGGAAGGCTGAGCGCCAAGAATTGATGCTTTCGAACTGTGGTGCTGGAGAAGACTCTTATGAGTCCCCTGGACTTCAAGGAGGTCAAATCAGTCAATCCTAAAGGAAATCAACCCTGACTGCTCATTGGAAGGACAGATACTGAAGCAGAAGCTCAAATATTTTGGCCACCTAATGCTAAGAGAAAACTCCCTGGAAAAACCCCTGATGCTGGGAAAGATTGAAGGCAAAAGGAGAAGGGGATGGCAGAGGATGAGATGGCTAGATAGCATCACTGATGCAATTAATATGAATTTGAGCACACTCCGGGAGAGAGTGGAGGACAGGAAGGCCTGGTGTGCTATGGTCCATGGGGTCACGAAGTGTCGGACAGGACTTAACGACTGAACAACAACAAATCTGCATGAATTCTCACCTCCTGAATTCTCAACCACTGAGCAGATGGCAGACTTGAGGGGCAGGTGGTGGGGGGGGTGGAGTGCAATCATAGAATCCTCCCCACTTGCCCCCATTAAAGGTGAGTTTGTAGCTAACACTTCTGCATTGCAATAGGCAGGGATAACTCTAAATCTTCAGGTCGCTGGCAGGAGTGTGGGCCCCATCAGAGAGTACAATAGACAATAGATTACAGCGCAGGGAAGATAGTTGTAAATTACTTCCCCAAGTGCAACATAAGGGGCTTTGAATGCTGAAATCGTGAGTGGAGAAGAAGAGCTTTAACTTAAACAGCAAACATAAGACACGACACACATTCTTCCAAAGTAAAGCCTGCCTTCTTCTTGACCCTAATTCAGGAGATAAGGAGCAATAAATAAATAAATCCACAATGAATTTCATTCCCTTCCTAGACTTGGTGGCTTCCCCAAAGTTGAATCCTCAGATTCCTAATCCAGCCAATGCAAAACAATTCCAACAAAATCAGAGAATTTCATTAGGAACAACTTACAGTTTGCTACATCCTCTGCTCCTTAGCATGCTAGGGAGCCAGTTACATTGTAGTGCTAGATTGACCATTCTCTGCAGCCCGAATTAGCGCATTTTGGCCCATGATTCACTGCTCTCCGTTTTCTAGCAAAAGGAGGGATTCAAAGAATAACGAGTTGGTGCAACCGTTTTTCATGTAGGAGTTATATGTGAGTCAACAGGAAAAATGAAGGAGAGTACCACGAATTTGCAAAACCAACCAACCCAGTGAGGCAGACCTCAAAAGGTGCTCAAAAAGATTCCAGAAGTTATTTTGCCAGCTGTACTCTGCATAAAATGTAACTCTCCAAGCAGGAGACATGGCATGGACTTTGCTTCTGATGAAGAGTTGCATTTTACTTAAAACGCAAAAGGCATGACAAACCTTCTACTAGAGTGCAGCAATAAAGAGTTGCTGTTTTTAAAAGCACCTTTTGAGTCTCACTTTGGAAGTCAATGAAGTGTGTGCAAATGCAAGGAGTGCAACTCAATTTGTGCATAGTATCATTAACACTGAAAGCTAATCTGGGAAGAGTAAACAGATTGAAGGTGCAATCCTATGCATGTTAAAAGAGAGAACGGCCTACATTAGAAATGCAAATGTTAAAGTAGGGCTCCGTTCTTTGCCCTTGTATTTGTTGTACATTTGTGTGCTTCAGTATTTAGGCCACATTGCGAATCTAGTCTCAGATCCATTCTGCAGAAGATAGATACCACCAAGATAGGAGAACACAGGTGGAGCTTGTGTTTAATAGTTTAGAGGCGAGTTATTCTTGATACAGCTTTATACTAGGAATAGGCCTCTTTGAGAACTATTGCTACTGAGAAGCCATTACTTAGAAAATTCTTGGTTCACAAGTGCTGACCCTCTTAAGTCATTCATGCAGCAGCATGGTGTGCTAAAATGTCCACAGGATGAAAGCTTTTGCTAATGGATACATCCTCTTCACATTACAATTCAAAACTATGTTATTTTCTGGCTTTGTTTTGTTTTAAAATAGGTTTCCAAGTCACTCTGGCAAAAATTTAGAGATACTAAGAAAAATAAAACAAAGCTGAATATTTATGGAATGCACAACAAGACTGGAAAACTTTAATGACAATGCATTCTGTTGGTTTATGTCCTGGTGGTGATGAGTTAGTCACTAGGCACATGCCTCTGAGATTATTTTAAAAACTTCATCATGGAGGATCTCTCCAGCGTGGCTCCTAAAGGCTGTAGGTATGACTCATCCACCTAACTTGCTTAAATTAGCTCCAAGCATGACCCCTGCCAGGAGGAAACCACCAAGGCCCTCTTGACTCATGGAGCTGAGTTAGGCATTTATCTCTCATGGTTTACAAGGCCTTCAAATTGCCTTGTAAAGCACCCCTACCCACCCAGATCAATCAGCACATAATGCTCATGATTCAGGCAAACAAGGCCCTGGTTTTCTTTGTATGCAACTGTAAGTAACTATAGCAAGACTTCATTGTGCAAAACTATATTGAAGATGTGCCTTAGCTCCTGGAAAACCAAAGTTCCTTTCTGAATTATGAGAAGGGTTGAACTGATCAGGACACCTTGAGTTGGATCTGGAGTCTGCCTTCTGTTGCAAGGGCAATGCTCACAGAAGATGCCTCCACCCAATTTTAGGGGTCCCCCCCTCTACAGTCACATTACAGCTCACCCTATTCAGCAGGGCCCCTTGACCCTCTGTGTAGCATTTTCAGGGGGCTAGAGGGGCTGCCCTAGGGAGGAGTGGACCAGGAAGTCTGCTTCCACTAGCCCAGTTGCAGATGGCTAAATCTGGATCCAAGACACATCCAGTCAGCCTTGTCCAGATTCCAGTCTCCCACATCTATCACCATGAACTTCTCTGTCTCCTCTGTCTGAGATCCTGATTCCCCATAGATCCTACCAGGTGTGCTCTAAACATTGAGAGTGTGGCAGCTGGATCTCACGCTCCAGGGCTACTGCAAGCCCATGCTTTAAAACCAATATCTGGATTCTGAATTTGAAGCGTTTCATTCTGATATTTCATTTTGATCCATTATGATTTTTATTTAAAAGTTCCATTTGGGAAATTTGAAACCAGTATTCATGTACAAATGTCAGGGAGTCGTGGTACAGAACTTTTATTATCCGATTTTGGTGTTAGAGAGGGCTACTGTAAACATTGTGTCCTGGTTAAAATTTAGTGAGCCTGTTGAAACTGAGAGTATATGGTTTGGGGATTTTGACGAGTTTATCCTTTGTTACTCAGAGCTATCACAATAGCATGGACAGGCTGTAGAGATATGCAGCAGGTGTACTGCTCTCTGTGTACTTGGGAGTTTAGTTAGAATGAGATCCCAGAGTTCAGTGTCACTTATTCCCAAGAAAGTGTTTACAGAATTGGAGCTGTTGCTAGCAATGGATTTAAGATGCAAAGTCGTTATGCAGAAGTCATTCCATGACTTCAGCTGTGGCCAGTGGTGTAGGGGCAACTGTGTTGATCCAAATCAACAGAGCAGTTCTAGCAGTTTTCATCTCCACCAGGAGCAGATCTTTTGTAAAGCTAATGGGCCTTAATTGCCCATTCAAGACCAAGCAATCCCCAAAATACTTGCAGTACAACAGGGAACAATATATTGTTGTTGGGAAAATCCATTTCCCCCCAGCTGCTGTGAGAATTGCAGCTAAACTCAGAGGGAACACAGAATTCTGTTGGGGGGTGGGCTGGGGTGATTAGATAACATCAGCACCCCTGCTCATCAAAAAGTGCCAGCACGGAGTCCCTGCGAGCCCTGGCGCCACTACGCCAGTGGTTGTAGCAATGCTCGAACCCAAGTGCTGCAGGACTGTAACTGAGGGACATTTCATACTCCATATACGTCTTTCTTACTTTTCTACGCTCCTGATTTCAAAAAGGGTGTCTTGCCTTCAATAGGGTTAAAGAGCAGTAGCGGGGAGAAAATTTGGCAGGTACACAATTTCCTACCACTGCAACCTGTGACAAGACAAGCAACACCTGTCAAACTTGTTGATACCATGCTTGCTAAAGACACAACTTGGTTCAGGAACTGGCAACTATTGGATCCAGACTTAATCATGCAGACTGACTTAAGTCCCATTGATTCCAGTGGGTCTGCTCTAAGTATGGTTAAATCTGGATCCAACCCTATAGTTGGAAAGCAGCTCTAGATAGCCCAAACTGCAAGGGAAGCTATTTTAACACATCCCACATGGCTAACATTTTGAACAGAACGGGGATGTTCACTGTTTTTCAAGAAGGAGCCACTTCGCAAGCACTTCTCCCCACTCCCTGCCCTTCACAGCTGACGAGTGGCAGGTCTCCTGACTCCCCAGCCTCGAAGCCTCCTCTGGTAGTTCTGATCGCAGCAGCCAGCCTGCAGCTAAACAACAAGGCAAAGCTACAGAGCCCTCACAAAGTGAGCAACTACTCCAAAGTGTGTGTGTGTGTGTGTGAGAGAGAGAGACAGAGAGAGACAGAGACAAGAGAGATTCACCTGAGGTCACTGGGAGCCGCCAGTGGCCCTCGGGCCCTGCAGTGAAGAACATTGGACTAGGGCATGGGAGTATTCTAGAGAAAAACGGAACCCATCTTTCCTCAGAACATGTTACCTATTTCCTATTATGAGATAGGGAAACTCCATATGTGATTGTGGGGCTTCAAGGCCCAGTCTAGCAAGTGGGCTAGTATGTCTGCCACACACCCAGTGCACAGGAAGAACTCATGTATTGGTATACACTGTGACAGCCCACACATTTTCTGCCACCTCCATTTATGTCACCCTAGTACGTGAGCTGGGGTGGTGGAATTGGCCAGCAGTCAGGATGCCCAATAACAAGGAACTGGGCCCTTATGCCCTGCCATAAGCTGCTGTAGCTGTAACTAATCAAAGATGTGGCCAATTTTTTAACCCACTCCTGTCTGTGTGTGCATTTATTGCTGCCTATGCCCAAGCCCTCCCCAGAATTCATGCTGCTGGCACAGGCCTTCAGCCTCTGTAGGGGAGAAGGATGGAATCGTCGGGTAAAAATAAAACACTGGCTTTGATCTGAAAAAGCATTCTTCCTGTCAAAGGTCATCTCAAGTCCTGTTTATAGAACTGTTCTGCTCAGTATCTGTCAGATTTTCAAAACTACAAATCTTGACAGGAAGCACACGTAAACACACATCAGACACACACCAACACAGAAGACAGAAATGACTAGGAGCTAATGTGATAGCAAAGACTGGAAGATTTTAATTGATCTTGATGGCTCCGACATTACTTCATGCCTGAAAGCCTGTGTTACTAATGGATTGAGCAGCAAGCATGAACCCTGAGGCTCTTTGCTTGTGATAGCAGAACATACCTCTTCACGCATGGGTAGAAATGTATACTTCTCTCTGTGTTTGTGCGTAAGTGTTTAAATATGCATGCATGCACACACATATTTATTATATTGATAGTCATAGCTTCCATTCTGCAAGCATCAATAGATTTCTGGCTGCCCCTGATAATCTTTCCTCCTCCAGTCTGAAGACTTTTAAATATGTGAGAGTGGAAGTCTCAGGTGTTTCTGGCGTGTCCTCTTTGCAGACATATATTCTAGATATCACTGCAAAGTTCCTCACCGACAATATGATCCTACCCCAAGTGTGTGAAAAGGGGAATTCCTACAACCCAACATTCCATCCCAATGTGTTGTGGCTTGTTCTGTGCTGGGATGCTGCTGAGTGTTGTTATGAAGCAGAATTTCAGCCTTGAAGTTTCAAGGAAGTGAGATAAAAACATCCCATTTTCAAACATTTCTAACCATCAGGACTTCTTGTGTACCACATTTTAGCCTTTTGTCTACTGTGTTAGTATCTGTCATGGCTCCAGCCTCAAGCTCAGAGCCACACAAGAATGAACCAGCCCAGTTTTGGAGCTATTGTACCACTGGCTAGGGAAATGGAATGGTCTCCTGCTACTGAATTGGAGGAGCCTTTGGAACCTGAGGACCCTTGTGGATGCCTTCCCCCAAGCCTGATTCACCTGAGGAGTCAAGTATCTCCCACTCTACCATACATGCCCAATGGCACAAGGAGAGCACCATGCACAAGGCCGCAGAAAAGAGAAGCATCCACCTTCAGGCCAGGGGTGGGCTCTTTAAGGATTTATACTCGTCAGGCATGAGGGGTGGAGCTTAGGAGGGGTAGAGAGAATAATATAGCCTCGGTTCACCTCCAGCCTTTGTGGGAGTATGTTGCTGACATGGAGCTTTCCATGCCGCTGTGCTACTGCCTCGCCTCGCCGGTACCTGCTATGGATTGGTAAGAAGGCAATCTTAATAATGAGACCTTCATCAATAGATCAGTTCATGAGTGAGGCCCAAGCATTTGATCCCAGCACAGTGAAGCAGACATAGACAGCTGTCTGGGGTATTGGGTTGGGGGACACCAGTCACAGGCTGTCTGCTCAACTATCTACCCAACAGCTGAATGATACAATTTGTCTTCACTTGCAAAGCTGGCTATGGTGACCTGGGTGGCCAGAGTTGCATTAGTGTTCATGTTCTTTTTATTCATGCGGAAATGTAAATCTCTGCCCATTCAACAAATGGTATGACTGTGATCAGATATGAATTTCACATTTTATATGACAGGGATAAAGCATGCAAACAAATCAGGCATCAAAGCCAAAGGAGGCATCAAAAGCTGAACAAATGGAGGAGAGTTGCAAAGATTTGTCTTGCCTGGGGCACAAATGGTCTAGGACTGTCTTTGTCAACACACACGTGTAATGCTTCTGTATCCTACAAACATAGGTATGTACCTGGATATTATGGAAATCCATCCTCCCCTGATCCAAAGACTGTTTGAATGTGAAGTGGGACTTCCCAGGGCTCTCTTTTCTGCTGCATATGTGGTTTCCCACAAATATAGTGGGGGAATCTTTCCTTCCCCAATCCAAGGCTGTTTCGAATATGTGATGAAGAATCACTCCCATGCCTGCATTCTGCCTCTGTGTGGCTTTACTTGTGCTGGCCACTGTTATGATTGTTAACTATTAAATATAAAAATGTAAACACTGTCTGTTTTCAGACACTACTAGTAATCGGGGGGGTATGCAAAAGCCTCTGACAAAGCATGAATCCGAGGGGAATAGCCCCACTTTGGAGGTATTTAGACTGTCTCCAAATATGAGTCGACTCAGCTCTGAAGCATTCTGAGGCAAAGGGATCTGGTCCTGCCTTGGAAATTTGGCAGGGTGTTTTTATTTTTACTTTTTCTGGACAATTTGATACATGTTGGAACCTCCCACATGTGTCTTCAAGTGCGCCATAAATGGAAAATGCTGGGCAGAGAGGAGGGAGATGTAGTTTTGTGACTGACAGCTGTAGCTTCCAATCAGAGCAAGCCTCTCCTTTTTATTTTTGATCACAGTGCTTTGAAGAGGGATGTAGAAGGAACTGTTCCAGAGTTTTCACTGTGTGTGGGTTTTGGGTTTTTTTCTGGCAGCAGAGATGGCAGTGGCACTCAGGGCTTCCAGGACCACTACTTGGATAGGGCCTATTGTCCCACTGCTGCCTGCTCTGTGGGTGGCTGATGCCAATGCCCCAGTCAGGTATGTGGAGTTCTACTGAGTTCCCACAACCTGATCAAGCTCCCCCAGCACTTTCTCCCTGGATGCTGGTACAGGGAGGGCAGGAAACTACCTTCCTGCTAAGGGTGATACCTGCCTGCCAGCAACTTATGCTTAGGGGCCGCCAGTTCCAGATAGCAAAGCTGGGAGGGCAGAGAACTGATCTTTCAACCTCTGCTGCCTCCTCTCCCACTGCTCTGAAGTAAAGCTACAGTGGTGAGCTGAGTTTCTCAGCTCTGAAACAAAGAGCGAGAAGGACCTACATCCCCTCTCTCCCTGAAAGAGTGGGGTGCTGCCAGTGTTCTGAGGGTGCTATGAGCAAGTAGGGTTTTATAGCTTGTACCAAACATTACTTAAGCACTCTATGTGCATGTGTGTATATGTAACACAGCCACACTACGCACACAACAAAGAACACAGCAAACATCCCACAAAACCATGAGGGGACATCCCTCTAAAAAATTTTTTTAATGCCCAATCTTTAAAGGTTCCCCTTGCACAAGGCTCTGAAATCTTGCAGGGAATTTACTTAAGAGCAGCTCTACCTTGTATGTCATATTAATACAAATTGCCTACAAAACCACAGAGAAGGTAAGGCATCCCTTTAAAAAACAAAACCATCCACAAACTTTAAAGGTGCCTAGCACGTGCGCACACACCTTACACCAATGTCTGAAATTGGATAGGCTATATCCCATTGGAAGGACAGATACTGAAGCTGAAGCTCAAATATTTTGGCCACCTAATGCGAAGAGAAAACTCCCTGGAAAAGACCCTGATGCTGGGAAAGATTGAAGGCAAAAGGAGAAGGGGACGGCAGAGGATGAGATGGCTAGATAGCATCACCGATGAATATGGACTTGAGCACACTCCGGGAGAGAGCGCAGGACAGGAAGGCCTGGCGTGCTATGGTCCATGGGGTCACGAAGAGTTGGACACGACTGAACAACAACAACAACATATCCCCTCTGAAGGGGCTACTATGCCTGCACCTTTCCATCCAGTTCTGCAACACACACGCAAGGAGGCATTTGTTGATGTTCCCATTGTATTCAATGGGAATGACATCCAAGGCTTTGGAGAATGAGGCGAAGCTCCACCTCAGTTCTGAAGCATGATGTTAGTCAGCCTCCAAGACAAGGGCAAACTATATCAAGCCAATTAGGTGAGTCCTCCTGAGGCAATTTTCCTCCTCATTTTGCACATTCTAGTAATCAGAGTGTCCAGCACTTACATGTACATCCAATTTCAACTGTTTGTTGTGAAATACCCGAACAATGTTTATTGCCCCCCGCCCCACCCCCCATCAAAGTTGTTAGGCTACTTCACAACAAATAGCTGACATTTAATCTCAATGTGGTTCTATTTCTATGTTACCTAGGTGGCGTCGAAAGAGCAACGTAGTGGCAATCACATCACTCCCCAAACTTAACAACTTCTCCCACATTTCACTGAAATAAACAGGGCTTAATTCTAGGCAACTGGGTTTAAGATAAGGCTGTAAGCTACTTTCCTGTTCTAATGAGCAGCTAATGCACACAAGAAAATGCTTCATGCTTATTTTCAGAATTATGCAGCTTCCCAAAGTTGTCATTTCCACATACTTCAATTTTCTCTTCCCTCTTCATCATCTCCAAAGTAAAATTACTAGTGAGAGCTCACTACTGAGAGACCACCAACCATTTTATGGCTGATTACTTGAGTTGCCTTATTAGTGTTGCACCTGCTTTAAATGGTACTGATGCCAAATTAGATGGAAAAACATGCAAATACCTTGCTAGCTTTCTGGTAAATTAGCATGCAAATGGCACAAAGGTGAAGATAGCTTTGAAGAGAGATACACTAACATCATTTGACTAATTACTGAAGCAGGGAAATGAGAAGAAAAAAGATGTGGGGGTGGGGGGACATTCCAGTAAACATCAATCCACACATACAACTCTGTTTCATCAGTTCATCAGATAATACACAGCAAACTGCTTGTAATTTATTCATTTTTGATAGATTGTGGTGGTGATAACCACCTGCAGCTTTTAGGATTACAACCATTCCAAGCTCTCAAGTCAGTTTTTCAAAAATCAGTCAATCAATCAATCGGGGTATTTGTGTCAGATTCTCACCATATTTTTTTTTTAACATGGTAGAGTAATCACCACAACACGTTTTGTTACATCACTTTCTTGGGAACAATGGGTTGAATCCAACAATGGGTGGAATTGCAAATGCAATAGGACTTTCTCCCTATCTCTTTTCTCCTATTGCATCCCTCCAAATCTACTCCACTGGGCACCCCGACCATCTGGACCAGATTTTGAAGGTGCTTGGGGGGGGGGCTGCAGGGAGGATGGGGAATCAGCCCCTTCTGTTTCTGCTGCCAGAAGCAGTTCCATCAGTGGGAAAACATCATTGGATTTCACCCAGTATATTTGAAAGCTCTCTTATGTGTGAGAGGCTACATTTATTTATTTATTTATTCACAATATTTATATACTGCTCCTCATCAGAAGATTTTAGAGCGGTGAACAACATGATAAGAATAAAACAATGGTTAAAAGAGTTTAAAAAGTTAAAACATTTTTAAAAAGACAAATCCCAACTAAGTGGAATTCAACAAACCACAGCTGGTCATGCAAGGAAGGCCTCTTCTTCAGGAGGCGCAGGAAAGAACACAATGTTGGTGCCTGCCTGACCTCTAAAGCCAGGGAATTCCACAGGAAGGGGGCCACCACACTGAAGGCTCTTCTCCTGGTGGACTCCAACCAGGCCATAGGTCCATGTGGAACCACCAAGAACATGCCCTCTGATGACCTCAGTGACCGGGCAGGTTGGTAGGGAAGGAGGCGCTGTCTCAGGTATCCTGGTTCCAAGTTGTTTAGGGCTTTGTACACTAGTACTAATACCTTAAACCTGGTCCGGTAGCAAATAGGCAGCCAGTGCAGTTCCCTCAGCAAAGGAGTTACACGCTGAAAAGGGGCAGCTCTCGACAACAGCCGAGCTGCTGCATTCTGCACTAGCTCCAGCTTCTGGACCAGCCTTAAGGGCAGCCCCACATAGAGCGCATTGCAGTAATCCAGTCTTGAGGTTACTAATGCCTGTACCACCGTGGTCAACCTATCCCTGTCCAGGAGAGGCTGTAGCTGGCGAACCAGCCGAAGCTGGTAAAAGGGTTGGGCCTTGGGCCTCCAGCGACAATGATGAATCTAGGAGTACCCCCAGACTATGGATCTGATCTTTCAGAGGGAGTGCAACCCCATCCAGAACAGGCAATGAGCCTATCTTCCGGACCCGGGAACCACTCACCCACAGGGCTTCCGTCTTGCCAGGATTCAGCTTCAGTTTATTGGCCCTCATCCAGCCCATCACTGAATCTAGGCACTGATTCAGGACTTGCACAGCCTCTCCTGATTCAGATGTCACAGGGAGACAGAGCTGCATGTCATCAGCATGCTGATGGCATTTAGCTCCAAATCCCCTAATGACCGCTCCCAGTGGCTTCATATAGATGTTAAACAACATTGGGGACAGGATGGTACCCTGCGGCACCTCATAGCTCAGTTGCCAAGGGGCCGAGGAATAGTCACCCAATGTTACTCTCCGAAATCGGCCCCGCTGGTAGGACCGGAACCACTGTAGTACAGTGCTTCCAATACCCATCCCACGGAGTCGATCCAGGAGGATATCATGGTCAATGGTATCAAAGCCGATGAGAGATTGAGCAGAATTAACAGGGTTGCACTCCCCCTGTCCCTCTCTCGATGAAGGTCATCCAACAGGGCAACCAAGGCTGATTCAGTCCCATAACCAGAACGAAACCCAGACTGAAATGGGTCTAGATAATCAGTATCCTCCAAGAGTGCCTGCAATTGGTTCGCCACAACCCTCTCAAGTACCTTCCCTAGAAAAGGGGTATTTGTGACCGGGCGGTAGTTGTCTAATACCGTTGGGTCTAGGGTGGGCTTCTTCAGGAGTGGTCACACTACTGCCTCCTTAAGGACAGCAGGGACCACCCCTTCCCGTAGGGAAGCATTTATCACTCCCTGGACCCACCCAGTCATACCCCTTCGGATAGCTTTTATTAGCCAGGAGGGACAGGGATCAAGAGGGCATGTGGTCGGTTGCATTATTGCAAGCATCTTGTCCACATCATCAGTCCGTAACAACTGGAACTGAGTCCACAAAATTGGGCAGATGGTGGCATCAGACACCTTGACTGGTACTGCACTAACAACAGCATCAAGGTCGCTGTGGAGACAAGCGATTTTGTCCTCAAAGTGCGATGCAGAAAGGTCACAGGAGGTCCTCATCAGGGCCAGGGCCCCATTTACTGGGGAAGATGTTAACAACCACTGGACCACCTGGAAGAGCTCCGCTGGACGGCTACTTGAGGACGCAATGGAGGCAGCAAAATAAACCTTCTTTGCTGCCCGCACTGCCATGCAATAGGCACGATTATGCACTCTAGAGTGTGCTCGGTCATCTTCACTTCGAGTCTTGCACCATTTGCACTTCAGCCGACGTCCAGCCTGTTTCATTGACCGCAGCTTCCCAGTATACCAGGGAGCAGAACGGGCTCCACAGTGCCAGAGAGGGCACTCAGGTGCAATCATGTCGATGGCCCTCTGCATCTCACTGTTCCACAGTGAGGCTAGGGCCTCGGCTGGATCACCAGCTCTCTCCACTGGAAAATCTCGAAGAGCATTCAGAAATCCATTGGATTCCATCAGTCTCTTAGGGCAGACCATCTGAATAAGCCCCCCACCCCCGCGGGAGCAGAGTAATGCCGTAAGTTCAAATCTCACCAGGAAATGGTCTGACCATGACATTGGGTTACTTGGAGCCCCCCAATCTTCAGACTACCCATCTCATAACTTGGAGCAAAAAACAAAATCAAGGGTGTGCCCTGCTTCATGTGTTGGGCCGATGACATACTGAGACAGCCCCATGGTTGTCATGGAGGCCATGAAGTCCTGAGCTGGAACTCCGGAGACAGCCTCAGCATGGAAGTTGAAGTCACCCAGAACCACCGTCCTGGGTTCCTCCAACACCACACTTGCAACTGCCTCCGCCAGCTCAGTCAGGGAGGATGCTGGGCAGCAGGGTGGGCAGTACACCAGCAGCATCCCCAGTCTGTCTCTATGGCCCAACACCAGGTGCAACCCCTCAAGGCCCGCTCCAAGGTGGAGTGGTCTCCTGGTGATAGAGATGGAAATTCTATGAACCACGGCAACTCCCGCTGAATTTCTGTAAACCACGGCAACTCCTGATGAGCAAACTAGCTCGAAGTGGGCTAGATGAAACAATGATCCGATGGATCCACAGTTGGCTACAGAATCGGACTCAAAGAGTGCTTATCAATGGGACCTTCTCAAGCTGGGGAGAGGTAACGAGTGGGGTACCGCAGGGCTCAGTCCTGGGCCCAGTGCTCTTCAACATTTTTATTAATGACCTGGAGGAGGAGGTGCAGGGAATGCTGATCACATTTGCAGATGACACCAAATTGGGCGGGATAGCTAATACTTTGGAAGACAGAAACAAAATTCAAAGTGATCTGGATAGACTGGAGCGCTGGGCAGAAAACAACAGAATGAAATTTAATAGGGATAAATGCCAAGTTCTGCACCTAGGAAAAAGAAACCAAAGGCACAGTTACAAGATGGGGGATACGTGGCTCAACAACACTACAAATGAGAAGGATCTTGGAATTGTTGTCGATCACAAGCTGAATATGAGCCAACAATGTGATGTGGCTGCAAAAAAGGCCAATGCTCTTTTGGGCTGCATTAATAGAAGCATAGCTTCCAAATCCAGGGAAGTACTAGTTCCCCTCTACTCAGCACTGGTTAGGCCTCATCTGGAGTACTGTGTCCAGTTCTGGGCACCACACTTTAAGAAGGATGCAGACAAACTGGAGAGGGTTCAGAGGAGGGCAACAAAGATGATCAGGGGATTGGAAACAAAGCCCTGTGAAGAGAGACTGAAAGAACTGGGCATGTTTAGCCTTGAGAAGAGAAGACCGAGGGGAGATATGATAGTGCTCTTCAAGTACTTGAAAGGTTGTCACAGAGAGGAAGGCCAGGATCTCTTCTTGGTCATCATCCCAGAGTGCAGGACACGGAATAATGGGCTCAAGTGACAGGAAGCCTGAAGGCTGAACATCAGGAAAAACGTCCTGACTGTAAGAGCAATACGACAATGGAACCAATGACCTAGGGAGGTGGTGGGCTCTCCCACACTGGAGGCATTCAAGACAAGGCTGGACAGCCATCTGTCAGGGATACTCTGACTTGGATTCCTGCACTGAGCAGGGGGTTGGACTCGATGGCCTTGTGGGCCCCTTCCAACCCTACTATTCTATGATTCTATGACTCAGAGGATGTTAACAATTATATAACAATTATATAACTATAACATCAGAGGATGTTAACAATTATAGGCCAGTGGCCAACATCCCCTTCCTGGGCAAGGTGCTTGAGCGGGTGGTTGTAGGACAGCTCCAGGCACTCTTGAATGAAACGGATTATCTAGATCCATTTCAATCGGGCTTCAGGCCTGGTTTTGGAACGGAAACTGCCTTGGTCGCCCTGTGGGATGACCTCTGCCGGGAGAGGGACAGGGGGAGTGCGACCCTGTTGATTCTCCTGGACCTCTCAGCGGCTTTCGATACCATCGACCATGGTATCCTTCTGGATAGGTTGTCTGGGTTGGGAGTTGGAGGCACTGCAGTACAGTGGTTCCGCTCCTACTTGGATGGCCGATTCCAGAAGGTGGTGCTGGGGGATTATTGCTCTGTGCCATGGCAATTGTGCCATGGGGTTCCACAGGGCTCTATTTTATCCCCCATGCTGTTTAACATCTACATGAAACCGCTGGGGGAGGTTATCCGGAGGTGTGGGCTGAGGTGCCATCAATATGCGGATGACACCCAGCTCTACCTCTCTTTTTCATCAAAACCAGGTGAGGCAGTGGCTGTTCTGAACCACTGCCTGGGCACGGTAATGGACTGGATGAGGGCTAATAAACTGAAACTCAATCCAGACAAGACGGAGGTACTGTTAGTGAGTGGTTCGTGTGCCCGGCTAGGTGATATTCAACCTGTTCTGGAGGGGGTTGCACTCCCCCTAAAGGATCAGGTTCATAGTTTGGGGGTGCTCTTGGATCCAGAACTGTCACTTGAGGCACAGGTGAACGCAGTGGCACGGAGCACTTTTTATCAGCTTAGGCTGGTATACCAACTACGCCCTTATCTGGACAGAGATAGCCTAGCTACAGTTATCCATGCTCTGATAACTTCTCGTCTGGATTACTGCAGTGCGTTATACGTGGGGCTGCCTTTGAAAACGGTCCGGAAACTTCAGCTGGTCCAAAATAGGGCAGCAAGATTGTTAACAGGGACTGGCCTGCGAGCTCATATTACGCCAGTACTTTTCCAGCTGCACTGGCTGCCAGTCCATTTCCGGGCCCGATTCAAAGTGCTGGTGTTAACATTCAAAGCCCTTAACGGCTTGGGGCCAGGTTACCTGAAGGATCGCCTCCTCCCATATGTGCCTGCCCAGACCTTAAGGTCATCATCAGAGGCCCTTCTCCGTGAGCCCCTGCCAAAGGAAGTGAGGCGGGTGGCTACTAGGAGGAGGGCTTTTTCTGCTGAGGCACCCCGGCTCTGGAATGAGCTCCCTAGTGAGGTTCTCCTGGTGCCTACATTGTACTCCTTTCAGCGCCAGGTGAAGACCTTTTTATTTTCCCAGGCATTTTAGCTTTCTAAATTTTTATCTTTGCTGTTTTAAATTTGTATTTTAAACTCCTGTACTGCTGCTAGGTTTTATTGTGGTTGTATTGTTATATTGTGGTTTTAATGTTCTATATATTTTAAATTGTTTTGTTGTGTGTTGTTTGGTTTTAATTTTTGTGAACCGCCCAGAGAGCTTCGGCTATTGGGCGGTATAGAAATGAAATGAATGAATGAATAAATAAATAAATAAATATGACTCCACCCAGCTCACCCACCCAAGTCTCAGTGATATTTATTTATTTATTTATTTATTTCATTTCTATACCACCCAATAGCCGAAGCTCTCTGGGTGGTTCAAAAAAATTAAAACCAAACAACACACAATAAAACAATTTAAAATATATAGAACATTAAAACCACAATATAACAATACAACCACAATAAAACCTAGCAGCAGTGCAAGAGTTTAAAATACAGATTTAAAACAGCAAAGATAAAAATTTAGAAAGCTAAAATGCTAAAATGCCTGGGAAAATAAAAAGATCTTCACCTGGCACCGAAAGGAATACAATGTAGGCGCCAGGCGAACCTCACTAGGGAGCTCATTCCAGAGCCGGGGTGCCACAGCAGAAAAAGCCCTCCTCCTAGTAGCCACCTGCCTCACTTCCTTTGGCAGGGGCTCATGGAGAAGGGCCGCTGATGATGATCAGCGCCAGGTCGGCCCTCTCATTCACGATTAAATTGTGAATGAGTACGGTCTTATTGCAGACCGATCTGGCATTAAATAGCAGCACCGCAAGACAGGAGGGCACAGTGGAAGAGCTACCAGCTACATGATTGCTAGAGGAGGGTGGTAGAAGGGGAACAGTGTATAAACACCTGTGGCCCATTCTACTTTGATGTCCCAACCCCCTCCTCCTGCTGTACCTCCTTCTGCCCCAAGTCACTGGAATAGTGGTGCCTCCTCCATGGGTCCCCACATTAGAGTCTCCTAGGCACATCCTTACCGCCATAAAATACCCACACACTCTCCACAGCCACCCACCATTCAATATACAGTTAACCATTCAACTCATACACTCCATTCATTCAACAGTCACTCCCAACCAAACTAATACAGTCACAGTTTGTAATTGTGGTTGTAACCAGCTGCTGGTCACAGTTAGGACATCAGGCTTGTTACTCAACCAATAAAGCAGAGAACAAGTAAAGTGCTATTTCCTAGCCATGTAACTGTCTTCCATTGGTTCATGCTCATTCTATCTCACCTGGAAGGTGGCAAAGCAGTTCTCCCCCCTACCCGCTGGGCCTCACCCAGGGTAACCTCCACTTCAAGCTACCACAGGCTCCCACCCTGAGCAGAGAAGTAGTTGTGGGATATGAAGCCTCTATCCCCTGTCTCTCACCCAGGGTGGGCAACAATAACATAAGAAGAACTGCTGTTGGCAGAGGGTCCCTGCTGTCACTCAAGGACACCTCACTTCATACACATCACTTCACACAGTGCAGGCAATCAATAGATGACCAGGATGTAAGTAAACCAAAAGGAAGAGAAGATGGAAGGCACCCTTGCCCTCGTGGCAAACCGAAGGGGCAAACCAAAGGGGCGTGCCCCCTTTAGTGTCGCCCCCTTTGGTGGCGACCCGCCACCTCGTAGCAGGGCAGTTTTTAAGTCTCCACGATGCCTGGAGATCTCAAGGCTCAGAGATAGCACTCTGCTCTGGTTGGCTGGAGAAAACTTCGGCAGGTGTTCCCACTCACTGCAATCAGCGCAGGCCGACAGAAGGCAGGATACTGGGAGATGGGGGGGGGGGTTACAGGCAGCAAGCAACCAGCCAGCTGTAAATGGTGGAGCAATCCTCTCCCCTCAGTTCTTTTCTCTCACCAGTCCAGCAGTGCAGAGTGGCCAGTCCTGTGTTTACAAGAAGAAGAAAAACTGAAAAATAGAGATATTGAAAAATGCAATTGAAAAATAGAGTTCTGTACTAGCCTGTTGCTCTGGAATTGCTGTCCTTTGTTTGCTCACCTTAAATGGGACATCCAGACAATGGAGTCTGAATGTTCCATTTAGTAGATCACTGGAGTCCTGTGTTGAATAGCCCCTCTGAATTGCTCCATATCAGTCTCTGTTCCCACAAGCAGGTAAGCCTTAATTATTGGCTTTCTTGCATTATTTTTGCTTTTCTTTTTTGAAAAGTGAAACAGTACTCTTTTATTGCTAAAAAAAAAAAAGAAAGGGAAATAAAAAAGAATGAGAGGAATTATCAGTAAATAATTCCCCCCCTTACTGGGAACAGAAACTGACACTGGAGCAATTCAGAAAGGCCATTAAAGTGGCAATTAACAGGGTATTAATCATTAATCCTCCAATCAGGATCAACAGGAAGCTATAAAAGGGGCTGGACCTGCAAGCAATTAACTTTTAACTGAAGTTTCAAGGGACTTTTGTCATACTGCTCTAACAGTCAGGAAGTTTTTCCTGATGTTCAGCTGGAATCTGGCTTCCTTTACTTTGAGCCCATTATTCCACATCCTGCACTTGGGGGTGATCGAGAAGAGATCCCAGTCTTCCTCTCTGTGACAACCTTTCAAGTACCTGAAGAGTGCTATCATATCTCCCCTCAATCTTCTCTTCTCAGGGCTAAACATGCCCAGTTCTTTCAGTCTGTCCTCATAGGGCTTTGTTTCCAGTCCCCTGATCATCTTCGTAGCCCTCCTCTGAACCCACTCCAGTTTTTCTGCATCCTTCTTAAAGTGTGGTGCCCAGAACTGGACACAGTATTCGAGATGAGGCCTAACCAGTGCTTAGTAGAGGAGCTCATCACTGCGGTTCATCCCAAACATGCAATTCCGATGAAGTTTCTCTGTCCGTGGGAAAATCCCTGTATAATGCCTACTGGTGGTAGTGGTGGGAATGAATTGCACCCAACAGATGGAATTTAGAGAACTATGACTAGAAATTTACACATGTAATTGGGATTTCCCACTTTCCCTTTTACTACCACAACCTTTTGTGCTACTCTAAAAGCCTCTTCTGTGGGCTGGGGGACCTCATGAAACAGTGTGTGTGTGTGTGGGGGGGGCTAGCACAGCTAAAAAAAAAAGTGTTTTCAGCTCATGCAAGGGCCTTCCTGGAATGAATGAATGAATGAATGAATGAATAAATAAATAAATAAATGACAGCAGCTTGAAAAAGGACAGCATCCCCCATGCACCACAGAACAAGAATATGTTTTACCCTGCATTATACAGAATTAAGAAAGAACTTCCTTTCCATTTGTATCTCTTTTCATTTCAAAGTCAGCTTCATAAGAACCTAAGAAGAGCCATGCTGGATCAGACCCAGGGTCCATCTAGTCCAGCATTCTGTTCACACAGTGGCCAACCAGCTGCCCATGGAAAACCCACAAGCAGAAGCAGGGCATGAATGTATCAGCACACACACCCAGGCCCATGTTCCCCAGCAACTGGCAAATAGGCATATCGCCTCTGATACTGGGGGTAGCATGTAGCCATCAGGACTAGTAGCCATTGATAGCCTTCTCCAGGAATTTGTCCAATCTTCTTTTAAAGCATCTAAATTGGTGGCCATCACCACATCTTGTGGAAGTGAATTCCATAGTTTAATTACGTGCTGTGTGAAGAAGTGCTTCCTTTTATCTGTCCTGAATCTCCCACGAATCAGATTCATGGGATGACCCCAGGTTCTAGTATTATGGGAGAGGGAGAAAATGTCTCCCTATCCACTTTCCCCACACCACACATATTTTTGTACACCTTTTGTACACCTCTAGCTTCAAATCCTTTTTAGTTCTAGCACTATCCCAATTACCTATGCGTCTTTGTCTTTGGGAGTTCTGAACAATATGGTTCAAGAGAAACATCTCCCATCAGCAAAGAACTAGGTTAATAAGTGTATAGTGGATAACTCACATGCCTTGGACATGAGTAACATTCAGAAATATAATGTGGTATGGCTCTCCCTGGACTGTACCAGTTCAGACAGTGACCATGGTTTGTCACCCTACCCAGGATTTGGTCCAGTTTGCACATAATGACAACCTATGGGATTTTTAAAGCATAGGTTGTCAGGGCTGAGCAGCAGTGAGTGAGCATGCTACCTCCCACATGCTCATCACTTCTGCTTTCAATTAACAACCCAGGGATGCCCCAAGTTAGCCTGTGGTTTGTAGCTGGGTTTATTCTGGGTTGTTTAACCATTCAACAACCCAACATTTCTGGGTTCACACATCATAATAACAACCTAGAAGAATCAGGTCTTTGTCTGGCAGATGGTCAAAGAAACTAGGTTGTGTTCTCAATCACTGGGTTGTTTCCGTCCTCCCTCGCGCGCTCCCTCCCTATATCCCAAATTTCTTTGCAGCATTGTAGTACTGGCATGTAGCAGGGCTGATGTTGTTTTTTAACCAGTCTTGCCCGCCACCTCTGTAGCCTGGCAAAACAACCCACAGTTCTAGGTTCACACTTAATGACAACTTATGGCTTAAACAACCCAAAGTTCAGACCCAACAACAAACAATCGTTTGTTAATGTCTCTGGGTTTTCACATCATGACAACCCAGAATTCAACAACCCTTGGGTTAAATAAACCATGGGTTAGCATGATGTGTGAATGAGGTCAGTAAGTAGGGGAAAGTGCAGTCTGAATGCTCCCACCACACATCAAACAATCTGTCTGTGGAAAGCTAGCATGCTATGAAGAAGGGAGCCATTTTCCCTGATAGACTCCTTCATATTTAAATGATCAACATACTTACTATTGTTATATCTTGCTGGTATTTTATTCATCTCAGTAACTGAGTTGCTGAAACCACACACTCAGACAATATTACATTATTTAGGGTGGTTTAAGAAGCACACTTATGATGACAACTGGTACTGACATGGAGCATTCCTCTTTTTTCCCCAGAGCAGAAATTTCCCTGCATTATATGTTGATTAATGTATATATTTTATCTACTTTGCCTTACCCAAAACTGTTCACATATTCCTGCCCCCCGCATTTAGATTGCTTTCACTCCATGTCTAATACTGCACTATGGCTTTCATCCTATAGCTCTTGCCATTTTGTCTATGTCAATACACCTTTCATTTCAGGGTAGATAATTGTGAATATATTCCCTGAAGAACATAGAAACTGAGAGGTACATTGTCAGAACAGCAACAGCCAAAACTGAATTTAGAAATATTAAGAACATAAGAAGAGCCATGTTGGAGCAGACCAAGGGTCCATCTAGTCCAGCATTCTGTTCACACAGCGGCCAACCAGCTGTCGATGGGAGACTCACAAGCAGGACATGAGTGCAACAGCACCCTCCTGCCCATGTTCCCCAGCAACTGGTGTACATAGACATACTGCCTCTGATACTGGAGGTAGCACATAGCCATCAGGACTAGTAGCCATTGATAGCCTTCTCTTCCACTCTTGCCTAATATGTGTTGAATAATCCATTTTATTCTCATATCATGGTCTCTTTTAAGAAATATTTGCCTTTTGCTCAAGTTCAATATATTACATTTGATCATCTCTTTACCCCCCCCCTTGGGGGGGGGTTATTGTACTTGAAATTTTGGGCAGTGACTCTTGTATACAGTGTCTCTAGGTATGATACAAATAATCAAACAGAATCGCTTGTAAATGCTTATCTCATTTCATAGAGATCAACTTAAATATGTATGTGGAGCTAAATCATCTAGAGGAAAGATATCAAGTAAGTATTAATGAGAAGCCAAAAATATGATGATAGACAGACAGACAGACAATTGGAGCTTCACCGACGTGGGTATCAACATCTTTACAGTACTTCCACAACAGATATGAAAGTTTAGATTTGAAACCACCAAGATATTACTGGAATAGTCTGAAAATGGAGCAACTGGATGCCCCTCTAAGTGTGGCCTTTCCCAAAAGGTAATCTTTAATTTGCCCCATCCCTGATTTCTGCTCTTTCATCTTTGCCCACTTCCTTATGCTGCTTTTGATTTTTGCTGGCATTTTTGTGTTGTTGTTCAATACAATGTAGCGAGGCACTTATATGTGAGTGGTTAAACCTGATCTGATCTAGGAGATCAAAGCTCATTCACAGGGACCTCATGCCAAGCTGTTTTTTTAAACATTCTGAAGTGGCAGCCCAGATCCCAGAGTGTTCATAGCTAAGCAGTTGTCTGAGTTCTTTATCATTAACGCAAACAGCTATTCAATCCACCACCACTCATGTACTTTAGGGACTAGGCTCTTCCAAGAGATCCCTTCCATTTGCTACAGTTCCCTGCTCCTTCCGCAGTTCTGTCTGTGATTATTACATGTACGTATGTATGTACACATGTGTATCTATGTATATATGAATAGACAGCAAAAGAGATGTGTGTGCATTCATTGCGCATTCTCAGCTGCACCCACTTGGCATGCTAGTGCTTTCCACGGAGATTTATCACATTTGAAGCAGCCCTAAGTGTTGAAGAAATGAGGGACCTACTACAGTTTGCCCTATTACAGGTGGCATGGCTGGCATCAGCAGCTGGCAGCACCAAGCACCTGCCAAGGCCCATGCCTTAGTGTGGGGCCCTCGGCCACCCCTTAGAGTCCTATGATCCTGTTGTTCTCCTTCTGGCTATAGCCCCCAGTTTACCTGCCTTCTCTGGATGACTGGGTAGTGAGTGACATCACTAGGCCTCACTTTTGAGGTTCAGGGAATGGATGCTGTCAGCCCTTTTATCTCAGGGAGTTGGATACTGCTGATAGGCAGCCAGGGGACCTACTTTATAGAGGGCAGTCCCCTATTGGAACTGCTGGCCAGTCCAAGTCAGGTATAAAGATTAAAAACATAAGGAGGGCGAACAGGGGCCTCGAAGTAACCCATCAACAGCACCTGGACAGCAGACCAAGCAGGCACACAGCTCACCTGGTCAGTTTTCCCCACTCTGGTGAGATGTACTGTATCTCTAATGCAACTATAGTAATTATTTCTAAATGTGCATCTATACATATATATTAGCATATGCATTTTTTGTGCAACCCTGTGCCCTCTTTTATCTTTCTTGGGAATGTATAACCAACCACCCTAGGTGCTCACTTAGAAAGCCTTGCTAGTAGTGAGAGGAACAAGGAGAAGTAGTAGCATCCTGTACTCAACTCATTGATTTCCTCTGGGCAACCATGTAGTTCAGTGCACCCAGAGAAAGAAGACAGGTGAATGGGCAAATATGACAGTTGTGAGGAAAAGGAGGGGTCTTGAAGTCCACTGGCCCATGGTCCTCCTAAAACCTGGAACTAGCACTGGCAACTGAGGTGGAGAGGTAGGCTATAGGAAATGCATTTCAGTGGCCCTGAAGCATCCTTGTATACAGTTTTTCAAGCCAGTGACTTGTGGGTGGAGGAGTATTCCATTTTCACCAAGCACTGCTGAAACACCACTTTGGTAAGATACTCATCCTTAGGATCTCTCAGCTTCTTGTACCTGCCATCATTACATCACCAGCTATACTTCCATGGCAGCTCTCAAGAGCTGAACAAGTTTCTCACCCCCTGCAAACTGTGACTGGAAGTTGCTCAGAAGTGAGCTACATAGGCTGAAGTAAGTATTGAAGAATGATTTGTGGTTTGTGCTGGATGTCTGATTTTTCTTCCTTTCAGCTTTGCCTTTTGCTGTCACTGCCTTGTGATTCTCCTATGGTTTATTGAAAAATAAATCTGTAAAAACAAATGGCGGTCCCGGGAGGGAGGGGGAGGGATGGAAAAAAGAAGGAAGGCCAGAGAGCAAAAGAAATTGGGTCTATTGACAGAAAAGCCATCTCAATTAAAAGGGAGAGAAGTACTTTCTTAAGAAGCAACCTAGGAAGAAAATAAAAGTCAATACCATGCAGGGGAAAGTTAAATGTTGTGCAATCTCAATGTATTTACCAATCAATAGAAAAAAACTTCAGCTCTAATATTTCAACCACTAAATCACTGTTACTTCTGCAAGCCGCCTGGTTTCCTCTTCCTCTCTCTGGTTGTCTTACGAGTCGCATCAGTTTATAACATTACACATGTCCTTTGAAAGAAGTGTGGGATCCCATTATTCAGTGTGTTGCAGAGAATAAATTATGTGAAAGTAATATTGTGTGCTAATTATATATTCTATATATTTTTTAAGGTTATTTGAGTAAGAAAGTTATTTGTTGTTCAGTCGTTAAGTCGTGTCTGACTCTTCGTGACCCCATGGACCACAGAACGCCAGGCCTTCCTGTCCTCCGTGAAAATAAGGTATACATGAAAGAAAACAAAAAGTCTTCCAGCAAGCAAATGAAAAAGTTCAAAAAGGAACGGAAGTATTAAATAATGGAGAAAGTCACAGCTGAGTAGGGTGGAACAACGTTATCTTTCATTGTTTCACTGACTCAGAGCCAAAGTAAACAACACATTAATACTAATTACTTAAAAGCTAGTGGTGGTATCAGCTTTATATGATGCACCACCACCATCCCTTCTTTTCCGTCTGCCAGCCCTGGAACCGTTCTGTGTTCAGCTAAGGCAACAAGAGGACCCAACTGTGGATGGGGGCCCAATCTACAGAAGCCAGCGTGCACAGGGAAGTGGGTTTTCACACCTGCATTGACTCTGTTGTCAGTGCATAAGACTGCTGGAATGGTGATACTACTACCACCCCCACCCCCCGCCATCACCACCTAGCACCTGAGTTGTGTGAATGGTACTCTTGCATTGCCTGGGAAGCTTCTGTCGTGTGACCAGTGCTATTGAAAGTGACAACATCCATTTTCTAGATGAAGCAGCAGGAGAAGCAGCCGCTCGATTCTGTGGAGACACACCTTTTCAATGTGCAGGGCTGGGTGTGACTATAGGTGGGTGCATGATGACTCTGAACTAGGGTGTAGATGAAATTCAAAGCGCTGACTTTTGCTTTCACGTCCAGTCAACAACAGCAACCACGCACCCAATTCAGAGCCACAGTGAGGAATCACAACCCATAAATTGTACCTCTCATTTCCAATAGTGTCTCAGAATGCTCCTATATGCAGTCGTTATGAGAGCACTTTAAAGACACTGGAAATCAACTATCCAAGGATTAGCATGCTTGAAGTGTGATTTTGTGTTATTTCATCCTATTCACAGATGCACCTGTGGTGAATTACAGTATCTCGGTGTTCCCACCCCCCAACCCACCCCCACAAAGGCAGCTTCTTCTGGAAAAAGTCAGGCACGTCACATTTTCAAGGGTTGCAGTATGGCAAAAAAGTGACTAACAAGAAAATGTAGCATTTTAAAAGTTGACCATTGGCTGTTATATTCTTGCTTCATTTAGATGCGCTTCATCTGAACCACTCTTGTTTTGATCCACGACTTCTTTTGTGCAATTTTTGTGTCACGCATACTGAGTTTCCTTGTCAAAACACAGGTGCTTTCATTGTACTCTGAGTGCATGGTATTAAATGATATCTCCCCCACCCCCTTTTTGTGCCTTTATAGAGTGAACACCAATACTGTTGAGGAAGATAAAACAGTGCGGAAAACAAAAAAGAGCATAATCCTCATTGGTAAGAATGGGAGCTGCACAAGAACTCTGTCCTGATCTGGACAGAGATAGCCTAGCTACAGTTATCCATGCTCTGATAACCTCTCATCTGGATAACTGCAATGCATTATTCGTGGGGCTGCCTTTGAAAACAGCCTGGAAACTTCAGCTGATCCAAAACAGGGCAAGCAAGATTGTTAATGAGGACTGGCCAATGTGATCACATCATGCCAGTACTTTTCCAGCTGCACTGGCTGCCAGTCCAGATCCATGTATTAACATTCAAAGCCCTAATCAGCTTGGGGCCAGGTTATCTGAAGGATTGCCTCCTCCCATATGTACCTGCCTGAACCCTAAGATCCCTTTCAAGGATCCTTCTCTGGGAGCCCCTGTTAGAGGAAGTGAGGCACCCTGGCTGTGGCACCCAGGTTTGGAATGAGCTCCCTAGAGAGGTTCACCTGACACATACATTGTACTCTTTCAGGTGCCAGGTGAACACCTTTTTATTTTCCCAGCATTTTAGCATTATAGTCTTTTAACTGTTGTTTTAAATCTGTTACTCTATTTCAAATTCCCTAATTGCTGCTAGGTTTTTTTCTGGTTGTATATTTATTTATTTATTTATTTATTTACAATATTTGTATACATATCTAGAACAGATTTCAGAGTGGTGAACACAAGAGATAAAACAGTAATAGGATAAAAAGAGTAAAACACATTTTTAGCTGTGGTTTTAAGCTTTGGTATTTTATCCTGTTTTTATTCTGTACTTTGTGGCTTTAATTTTTGTGAACTACCCAGCTTCGGCTATTGGGTGTTATAGAAACATAATAAATACAAAAATAAAAAAAAGACCACACTGATAATTATATTTATCAATGGCTATCTCAACCGAACCAGGCCCATTGAAGAACCCAGCGGCACAGCTCAGACATCTAGAAGCATTAAAAGGTTTCAAATAATTGTACCCATCTTAACATTCCTCTTATTCCTACAAACACATCATTTTCTGTTGGTGATCTTGGCTCAGACATGGGAAGGTAAGAAGCTGCCTTACACTAGGCGAATCTGTCGTCCATTTAGCCTGAGAGTATCTATTTTGACTGACAGCTGCTTTCTAAGGTCTTGGACAGAGAGCTCTTTTCCATCACCTGCTACCTGATCCCTTCAACTGGAGATGCCAGGACCTGAACCTGGGCCCTTCTCCATGCATAGCACGTGCCCTGCTATGGTCTGAACTATGGGCCTTCCCCCAAGATTGTAACAGTGAAACAACTAGGGTTGCCAAGTCTCACCATTTCACCTGAAGTGTTAGGGTCTTACTCTTGGCCTCCTTCTCCTGGTATCTAGCAGAAGGAGTAAAATCTCAGGGTGAAAAGCCAGAACCAAGGACTAGGCTACTTTCTGCTGGCGCACAATAAATGACTCATGATTCCTTACTCAGTTGTTTACAGGTTCTTTAGGTGATATCATGACCTTTCAGTTTCACTTCAGAGCACTTTCCCTGTTTTTTTTAGAACAGGGAAAATGGGGTATTATTTTTGGAAGCGCTGTTTCTACTGGTGTATTTGCACTATTCTGCTACAGCACAACTCCACTTAGAGGTTATGTAGCAGAAAAGCAGGAAAGGCAATGCTCTTTGTGTAGAGCATGGATCTCAATTTTGCGATGAAACCGGAAGTAGCTACAGTGGATTAAAAGCCCTGAGTAGGAAAGCTCCTGGTCTCAATGAGAGCTTTTGCACTTAGTTCCACTCCAATTTCCATCAGGGCTCTTGAGCCAGATGACGCTAGGCTCCACTCACCAGGCTCCTCGTCTCGATCTGCCAAGCACCACCCATTTTCTCCCAGAATCCTCCCTTTTGTGTTTGTTGTGGACTCGGAGTGGGGATGGCTATCCCTAATGGTGGACCCTTTCTTTTAAGAGTTTCCCCAAAATAATTACTGATAGGCTGCTACCAGACTGGATGAACCCCCCGAGACACCTCCCCAGTCTGTCTAGCTGCTTGGGGAGTTTCTGGAGTCTATTGCCAAGGGCCCCTCCCTTAAAAAGGTGCTTTGGATTTTCTTGCCCAAAGCCCAGAAACCCAGGACCCAACAAAAGCCTTGTGAAAATCCTAAGAACAAAAGTGGTGGTTTTGTAACCGTGCGGTCCTTCACATGGGGAAGAGTTTAGTGAGGATCCCCTCTTAAACAACACAGCCAAATGTCCAAATATAAAAATGGAATTTATTTGTGGAGAATAGGAAAAAGGGGGAAAAACAAGAGAAAGCAACAATCACACACACGCACACACATGCACACGCACAATTCCAAGTAAAATCAAAAAGTCAGTCTAACATGTTGCCTACTTGAATAGATTCTTGGGTTCCAGAGCATATGCAGAGTTCATTGCAGGGAGGATGGTCTGAGAGAGAGCAACTTGGCCTCCAGTTAGATGGTCTAAGGAAGGTTCTCAAGGAGTGAGCAAACTCTTACTTTGGGGGGAATTTGAGTTCAGTAAAAACTGCCCCCTTAGCAGAAACTGATTGTTGTTTTGTCCTGTCAGGCAATAGCCTCTATTTCTGATGTCAGTGGCCTAGCCAGCAAATCAGAAAATTACTTAGCAGCTGGACCCACTTTCTTAACTCTAAACTTACATCTCAAAAGACCAACCCAGCCTGAACCAGTTAAAAAGGTAAAGGTGTCCCCAACCAGTCGTGTCTGACTCTAGGGTGTGGTGCTCATCTCCATTTCTAAGCCGAAGAGCCAGCACTGTCCGAAGATGCTTCCGTGGTCATGTGGCCGGCATGACTGAACACCGAGGTGCACGGAACGCTGTTACCTTTCCCACCGAAGTGGTACCTATTTATCTACTTGCAATTTCTTGCTTTTGAACTGCTAGGTTGGCAGAAGCTGGGACTGAAGACGGGAGCTCACTCCGTCACGCAGCACTCAGGTCTCAAACTGCTGTCCTGCCGACCTTCCAGTCTGCAGTTCAGCATCTTAACCACTAAGCCACCGCGGCCCCAGTTAGCCTATTCTAAAAAAGAGTTTTTGGATGTGTATTGTGAAAGAGACAAGATAAGCCTATACAGGCAACCAGGCATGGTGGCAACTTACCAGACACTCTAGGGGGCACTGTTGAGCTACATCAGAATATAGGGGTTTCTTGTCACAGTGCTTCAGACTCAGAGTCCAAGGCTCTGGAGACCTGGCAACCTTAAATCTCACCCGAATTGGTATTATGTGACCATGGATAGCTATCTAAACATAAACATCACAGTCATTTCAGGATGTGTTCTCGGTGCCTGAAAACAACCCTTAATTACTATAGGGCTGGAAGGGCAGCTTCCCATGGGACTCTGATCATTCCCATTATAATAGTCTACTTTTGTTTTGTTTTTAAGTATCATTACATACCAAAAAAACTTGTCAGATTAAATGGAGTTATGCTTTTCATGGATTACTCATATATTATGATTTTAAATATACTTGTCAGCTCGTTCCACTGAAATCAGTTAAGACTTGCTCAGTAGAAAATGTGTTTAGGATGATTATCTTGTTACTCACAAAATTCTAAAAAAATGGATTTCTGATTCTCAGGGCCAGTTCACAATAGCATTTTTTCCCCTCCTGGAAAAAGTTCTGCCACAGTCACAAAAACTGCTGCCTATATTGTGCATATAGACGAGCTCAGAAGCATGGTCATGGACAGGTTGTATGTGAAGGCTTATACTTCGCAATCACGCTGTCTTATCCATGGAATTTTATGGGAGGTTCAAACAACGTTGTCTTCCATATGTAGCCCTCCTGTGTTTTCCCACCGCTGCTTCTGTCTTTTTTCTTACCAGAAAAAGAAAACACACACACCATTAAGTAAACAAAAGATGGAATAATTGCAGAATACCTCTTGAGTGTTAGCGCTAGGAGACCTCCCTCTGGAAGCAACCTGTGTTTCCGTTTCTGTCCTGCTGCTGTGTTACACCATCATTGTTTTGTGTTTTGTACTGAAGAGTAGAAAGAAACATTTTAAAGGAAGGAACTGAGAGCATCTCTACACCTGCAATTTATCGCATATTACACGATGTCGTAATCCTCCAGTGATTTTCCCAGCATTTCCCCCTGCCTCTCCCGTGTTATCCCGAAACGGAAAAAATGCAGTACTTTTTCAGCCCATGCGACAGGAGCACCATGCCCTACTCGTGTATTTCTCCCATAGTGTGAAGAAGCCACTGTGTGTGCAGTTGTGGGCAGTTGTCTTAATTTGTTGGGGATGTGGTCATGATGACAACAGCAGTGACATCGGGGTGGTGGGTGTGCCGGTATACTGACCTGCCGCCATGCCACCATGCTGCCATGCCGCCATGCCATGACCAGATGCAGTGCACCGACTTTTGCTTCTTACTTCGGCTGCTCACTCCACAACACAGAATGGCCAGCAAGCCAGCATGCCAGCAGTTCTCCAGGAAGCCAGTGCCTGCAGTTCGGTGGAGGTTGCTGTCCACCCACATTAAATGTCAATCACAACCAAGCCACCAATAATCTGCAAGGGGAGGGAAAGGGGCAGGAATCAGGGAGGAAATTTTGCAATGCCCCCAGTGCATGCAATGGCTTCTCACAGAAAAATAGCCACCCCATGGAAAGGTAAGGAACAGAACAGAACAAGACAGAAACAACTGTGTAAAGGACCCCAATCTAATCCTGTGATGAAACTGGATGGAGAAAGCCCCGGTATTGATGTGGATTTCTGCCCCCGTGTGATGAACCCCTGAGGGTTGTTTTTATATCAAGCTGCTGCTAAGGCAGTGGTTCCCTAGCTACCCTCACCATGATCTAGAGCAGCTGTGGGCAACTTGTGACCCTCCAGATGTTTTGGCCTACAACTCCCATTAGTCCTAGCCATCATAGCCAATGTTGACAGATGATAGGAGTTTTGATGATAGGCCAAAACATCTGGAGGTAGTAAGCCCCATTGAGCTCAATGCATAAGACTACATTGTAAGTGTGAGTTTCTTGGCATGTTGACTTTTATTCTAGTGTTGTGACAAAAATCTCTCCTACATTTTTGGACTATTCTCATTCAATTTGATAGAAAAGAAATTGCTTTTGAAAATAAATTCAAAGGAGGAGAATGACTTGGAGAAATTCTCATGGGTTGGATTCAGGGTTCTTGTGTTTACCTTACTTATGACGTGGCTGAGGAGTATGTGTGAGTGTCCTGTCTTTCATCATACAATCGTATCTCCGGCACCCCATAGCCTCCTTGGCTTCCCACACTTGAATCCAAGCCCATGGGAAGACATCATGAGGTAATGCTTTCCTTAGGGCTTTTTTCAGATCAGGAAGCCCAGGCACCTGGGAGGCTGCAGAGCAATGGAGAAATGTATAATAGAAAGATAAAACACACACAGCACCCTTGGACACCTTGCAGTGATTAGCTCAAGAACTCCACCAAAATTAATTCAAAATAAATTAGAATATGCCCTGAGAATGAGGCAGAAAAATGGAAGTCTTTTTCATGGGGGAAGAAAACTTTCAGGAAATTGGAGGGCAGATTTTGGCAGCTGTTTTTCCTTTTACCTGGAATGAGCACAACACTGCCCCCCTCCCACAAACCTGCATGATGGTGGATGCAAAATAGGGGCTTGGCTGCCAAAATAGTTGATGCTGTTGCCACTTGCAGTGGCAGCACAAAGAATCCAAAACCCTTACAAAAAAAGAAAGGAGCTGTGCTACAACCCCTGCCGGTGGTGAGCCCTACTTGTGAGAAACTGCTGAGAATTTCTCCTCGTTCTGGAGAAATTTGGTGAAATTGTCCCCTCAATTTCTTTGCCCACAAATAGAGTGGAGAATTTCGATAGGCCGTTTGCGCACAGCTTTATTTATTCAGGCCCAAAAGAAGAACTGGTAATCTCATTGGAAAAGGGTCCAAAATCTTGTTTTTTATGGCTGTTTGGATCTCCCATCTAGTTCTGCCACAGTTGAGGATTCTGTCTAGAATGTTCAATCAAATGGAAAAAAATAGTCTAATGAGAAATGAGGCTCAGGAATGTTATTTTTTCAAATGTGTTTCCCTCCCATTTACAATACCCTAAAGCCAGAACAAAGTCAAAACAGTGTTTCATATCTGAATCACTTCTCTAAGCCCACTTGTGTCATGACTCATGGACACAATGACTTATTTAGCATGAGATCCTTGAAATGAGACAACCGCTGGTGCTCAGGAGAAGCCATGGCATTTCTAAAGACTAGGGTGGCCACTTATGAACTGTAAAAAGAGAGCAAATGTGTCACCAAAAAAGAGGACAAAAGAGGACACTAATTTGCATAAAATTTAATTTATTTGTGTAGATGCCTATTTAGAAATAATTATTATAATTTAAATAGAAATACAGTGCATCTCACCATAGTTTGGAAGACTGTGACCAGGGGCTTCTCTACTTTTTATCATGCGCTTGTGATTGGTCTCTCATGGAACTTTGGAGGTCCTTTATACGACATCAACTTCCAAGGCCTCTCCCGTCCTTTGTGACCAATATCATGGCTTTTCCCTTAACAGGGAAAATATGGTATTAAATCTGGGTCGCACAATATTGCTGCGTATAAAGTGCACAGTTGTGCTATTTATACCACAGTGCTATCTAGTGGCTGTTTAATGAAGCATATAGAATTTGCAGAGAAAGGAAATCCCACCCACCCCAAAAGCAAGGAGAAGCATGTGTAAAGAAGCTGAACTTGATCCCACAAAGAATCTGGAAGCAGAAGCCTTGGTAAAGCTGTTGGATAAAAGCATGGTGTAGAGAAGCTCCATGTGGCCTGTGTGCCTGGTCCAGTCTGTGGGCTGTGGATGGGCAACTTCAAGGCCCAGCTCTTCCTTCTGTTGGTTATTTGTACCAGACTTGGACTGGACAACCCCTCAAACAGAGGACACCTTCAAAACAGAGGACAGTCCTCTGGCAGCCCTTCAAATAGAGAGCTGTCCTCTGGAAAAGAGGACACATGGCTGCCCTAGCACTGACCTAAATATAGATGCGTTCAGCAGGATCCACCTGGTGGAGGATTTTGGGGAGGAATCCTACCCTATATGTGATATCACAGCGGCAGGAAAAAAAATGACTTATTTTTCACAGTAGCAGTGTTGCTATTGTGAACACTGCTACTGAGTTAGAAAACATAATCTAAAGCACCATGTGGGCCATGCAGCGGACAATATGGTATTTGGCCCTGTCTTGTTCTGGGTTATCTCTGATTGGATTCCATACGCTGCCTCAGCCATTCTTTAATGGCCTTACACAGGATGGTCAAAGCTTTCCTTTTTAGGAAGGCTTGTGTGCCATAAACAGTTGCTCCATTTCTTGAACTGTTTATAATTGCAGTGGTTAAATTACTGTTGATTCCCCCCCCCTATTTTTAGGTCCTTTTCTCTCTGTGTTGTTTTAGTATTATATGGCTGCTCTATTGTATTCATTGTTGTTGGCAAACTGTTTTTAAAATGGTTAAGTCAGTGATTTAACTTACATTGTTAGCCAACTTGGGCTTGTTGAGGAAAGGCAGGGCATAAGAGGAAAGGCTGAGGGTAAGTGTTTAAAATGAATCAGTAATTAAATCCTGCTCTTTCCTTTTTAAGGGAAGAATCCTAAGTTCCCAGGGAGACCAGTTGAGGGGCTGTTAGATGCTGCAGACCACCCTCTCCATGGGCAGAGAGGGAGGTCCGCCACTGTAGACCTCCACGGTCTGCAGCGGACAGTTCCACCACCATCACTATACTGTCTGTGGGGCTCAGTGGGTGGTGGGGCTGAAAACAGGGCGTTCGGGGAGTGTCAGGGGCATATCAGGGTAAACCTTGAATTTGCTGGATTCAACATGCCCACAACATGCCTGCAGAGAAGGTGAAGAAGTACGTTACAAGAAGGAGCTGCTGTACTTATTTTCCTTACCATTAGTGTCAATGGGAGGTAGAACTAAAAAAACACTGACCTTTTTTTGTTTGAATTATAGTGAGAGTTGGGTAGCTTTCACCCTGCCCAGTATATGCTATTGGGGCTTAGGAACTTGAAAGTGGTGGTGGGGTTTTGCCATCGAATTCCCCCCCGCGCAAACCCCCCCCCCACTTGTAAAAACAGCCCCTGGACCTCCCAAAGGTGCCCACCTCTGTCTTAAGGTAAGCACTCATTTTGGGATATAGTCACCCTATTCACAGACATAAGCTGGAATCTCAGCTGGGCATGTGGTGTGTTCATGTCTGTGAGAAGCAATCTGGCTGGTTCCCCAACAAACAGAGAAGTGGCAGTGCCAGCAGCTGTAGGAGGGGCAGGGAGAAAGGAGAGCTCCATCACCTCCTCACACCCCAGCCTGTCTTTGGGCAGGCTTTTAACTAGTGGTAAATAATTGCCATGTTCCCACTCTTTCTCCTGAGCTTTTCACAAGCTGCTGAGATTTGTGCTTTCCGTCACCACAGAGGATCTCATTTAGAATTTGCAGTCACAGATGCACAAAGGGTTTCCGGCCTTCTCCCTGAGCTTGAATACCTGTCCCCTGCTGCCTGTCACTGTGATTAGCTAGCAGTGACTGACAGTCCTTCCACAGTGATAGGTCTTCTGTCAGTCTCACACAGAGGCCGAATTGAGTCTTTTGTCCACTCTCCTAATGCTTCCAATTTCCTTCACCTGAGAGGCTGGGGGCAGGAAGCATTTCCTCCTCTCCCCCCCTACCCTTAGCACAGCGGTTCAGCCGTGTGGCTCCCATTAATGTAAATGATGCTTGCACAGATTAAATCTGTGTATATCTTGCTGAAGATTTGCCCCATGGCGTTGTCATTTTGCAAAGATTTGTTCTATTTGCCACAATCACTACATGGAGTGAAAATTGGAAGAAGCTTCCTCCTCCACACCCACTGAATAGGAGCTCGTTTTCCAAATCAGCATTTGAGGTAAAAGTATTTAGTGATGGGGAATGAGGGAGGAAAGGAAGAAGGAAGCCAAGGAGATGCAAAACCCTTGCCATTCTGCTCTTCTCCTTGCTGTGGGACGCTCCAGAAAAAATGGTAAACTGCCAATCTTCCTCCCCACCACAGTAGGACCAGAAAATGGTATTTTAGAGTGCAATCCTATGTGTGTTTAGATAGAAAAAAGCCCTACAATTCCCAGCATGTTCCCAGTTTTCTGTCTAAACATGCATAGGATTTCACCCCAAAATTCTTCTTTGCAAGAGATAAGACTATCCTTGTTGTGTTAACCAGTATGCCAAGGACTAATTCACACAATTTATTTTTAACATGGCAAGATGTGGGCTTCATTGACTAGGTTGCCTGCGCAGGTTGCAGTGGAATGTGCCACCACAACGTCAAGTCTCCTTTCAAAAGCCACTTGTGTGACTATGCTGATGGTGAAGCATTCAGCGGAACTCTTCAGTATGGATAGATAGAGCACTGGGTGCAGTGTAACACACACCCTGCCCAGCAAAGGTTCATGTGAATTAGCCATTAATATGCTTTATTTTATTTTTTTTTCTATTTAAGAATATTTCTACCCTAGCATTTGGCTCCTCCAAAAGGGCCCCAATGACTGCTTCCAGATTAAAAACACAAAAAGACAATAAAAACAATGGCATAAAAACAAATGCAATGCATCAATTGTCATCATCAAATTGATTTGGTATAATCCATTTCATAGAAAGTGTCTCCAGACACATTCTTGTCCCCTTTGGAATTGTCCAAGGGTTTCTCGGTTTTTAGGGTACCTATGTGATTCCTGTTGGAAGCTGCTGAGACAAGCCAAGCAGAAAGCTACTGCTTGACTCCTGGCTTGACCCCTGACTCCAAATCAACAGTTGCCTACAGCTCAGCCCTGCCAATTCCAGGAGCAGTCCCTTTTAAACTCCCCACCCTCCACAGCTATGTATGGATAAAGGAGGCTGCCCTACACTAGCCCTTTTCACATGGTCAAAATCTGAGGAGGAATGGGTCTGCACCCCTGTACCCATTCCTAACCCTGTGTGAACAGAGCCCGTGTGCAATTCCCTTTCCCCCTGTGCTCACTATTACCAGATTTTGACAGTGCCAAAGGGGCTACTGAGTTGAACAACCGGTCCATCTAATTCAGTGCTACCTGGTTCTCCAGATTTTCCCCAGTCCAGCTGCTGGAGCTCTTTTAGCTGGAGATACTGCGGATTGAAGTTTACCCTTGCAATGTGTGTGGGCAAAGCATGTGCTCTGACACTGGGTTATGTGACAGGAGAGTAATGGGGATTTGAAGTTGCTGCAGGATTTATTTTCAGCCATAGTAGATTGAAATTACATCTGCAATTGTCTTTTCATGTGATTTGAACTTGGAGGCACTGTAAATAGCTGCTTGTGCAACCTGTACTTTATCATGTCCTATGTCATAGGAAGCATAGAAGCAAGCAAGTCAACAAACCAAATAAACACTTTTGCTTACAGGACCCGTTCAAGACATTATTTTTCTACCACAAATGGCTGCAGTACATGATCTGAGAGTTCCGTCCCAGGGTCCTTTGCAGTATCACAAAGGATGTTGGGCACAACTCTTGGATAATAATGCACAGTTGCACTCTCAGCATCCTCTACAATGCTGCAAAGCATCCCTGAGCACAACTCTTAGATCATGAGGAATATTGCTATCCCAAGCAGCCAACTGGGAAAGTATTGTCAGCTCCAGTTCCTGTTAGACAAGGGCGATTTCTGCAGCCAGCAAGAGCGACCCCCTAGTTGCTCAGACCTGAGGATCTGAGGAGCATTATTTGACCTGTTACTGAAAGGAGACCTCTGGCATCCCCAATGCAGAATGTGTGGGAACAATGACACCCACAGACATCTCCCTTGGTGGCTGCCAAGGCCACCTTCTCCTCCTGATTTTTTAAATACTCCCCCCCCCCCGGTGGCTGGGAATGCTGCAAAGCAAAGTGCCACTGTCCATCCGCCCGCCATCTCTCTTTTTCCCAGAATTCTTAGGAAAGGAAGATGTGGGTAGCTGGAGGCTGGCGCTTTGCTTTCCATGCATTGAGGAAAAAGAGAAAGGGGATTCCAGCACTATTTGTCAAGCCTGGGAAAAAGATGCAGGGCAATGGGGGGCTGGTGGGGAGGGTTACAGGGGAACTGGGGGACTCCCATTTGTGTATGGGTGATGATCCTGGGGGAGAAAGGGTAGCATATCTGTGTGTATACGGCTGACAATCCTGAAAGCGAGGATACTGGGGGTACATGGGGGAAGGGTGAGCTGACTGGCAGAGGGGAAGTAGTGGGTTGAGAGTTCATTGAACAGGAACTGATTTGGGTAGTGAATTTGTGGGAGGGAATTGATTTGGGCGGGTGATCTTTGTATAATGCATTTTTAATGATTTTTAGTTTTTGTGAACTGCTCAGAGAGCAGTTAGTTTAAAGTATAAAACTGCACATGCTCAGAATATTTCTTTCTTTTTTGTCAGGGTTGGTAAACAGGGGTTTGGTTTGGTTTTTGATCTAGCATATCAGAAATGTAGAAACAGTTGTAAAGCATAGAATGAAAAGAGAAATGTTTGTTGTGTGCTAACACACATGCATCATTAAGTCTAAAATTACCTGCCCACACCACCATTTCATCCATTTTGGGCTTGCAGGCAGTGGGGCAGCTAGGTAAGTTTAGACCCTGGATTTAATTATTTGGGGGTGGTGGTGGTGGGGCTTTAGATGGTCATGTGTATTACTTCAGTTGTGAGGCACACAGCTAACATTTATCTTCCCCCGCCCACCCCAAACCACCATTCCATATTTTACAGTTGTTTCTACATTCGTGATATGTTAGAACAATAACAACAGTATGCCTAAGTACACCAGTTGCTGGGGAACATTGCTGGGTGGCCGCTGTTGCACTCATGTCCTGCTGCTGTATTTCTTGTGAGCAGATGGTTAGCCACTGTGCAAACAGAATGCTGGACTAGATGGACCCTTGCTCTGATCCAGCACGAGTCTTCTTATGATCTTAACAAATCTTTTGACCAAACCTGATTTATACTCTAAGTGTGTGCAGTTTCACATTTTAAATTCGCTTCAATCATAGCATCATGATGACTTCAGGAATAAAATAGAGTTTGTGCCCGCTGTCCTGATGCCTTCATCACCTGCCGCTCTCTGGGTGGTCCTTTGGGGGCCCTGGGCTTTGGCCCCCAAGTCCAGCCCCAGCTGCACCACTGTTTGCAGGGAAATAAAAAGTAACCCGATGATCTGGTTTTTGTATTCCCAATCGCAATAGAAAAGAATATGGGAAGATCTTTTGGGATGGGGTGAGGAGGAAAGATGGGGAGAAAAAAGGAAAATAGTAACAGAATCTAACGAACAGACCCTCCCTTTTCTTACTGCAGCTTCCTTTTCAGAAGAGCCTACTTGGACGTTGGTTGGCTTTATAGCCCACTCTTGCCGGCTGGATCGATTATTTCATAACAGATTGTTCAGGAGAGGTTAGGGTAGGCAGACAGGCTAGCCACACACAGCCACTTTTCTTCCTTTTCTATACAGTCAGTAAATAGCTGACATTTAGCAGGCTCCTCCTGGCGTCACAGGGAGAGCTCATTAAGGGGAGAACTGACGCAGGGACAATAAGAGCTATAACCTTCCGCTTTTAATGAACTCCTGACTCTGCGTGGCATTTGGGCTCGAATCTCCCCCACCCTTCCTATATCTCCACACAGCTTTCTTGCCCCCTTTCTTTCTTTCTTTTTTCATTTTGAACAAAGGAAAATCAAATCATGATTTCAAGAACAACCACCCAAGAAAGCAATCTTGAGCTGCCGTCATCACCCACAGTGGGAAGTTGAAAGATGGTGAACAAAGGGATGGGATGATAAATATGTTATCAATGTATTTGCTTCCCTGTCCCATCCTGTACTTCATCCCCACATTCTCCAGGGTCTGGCGTTAACTAAATGCTGGCATAAGAATTATATTGATTAGAGCTGTGCCATCTCTGGACTTCCCCAGTTCCCTACATGACAATCAAGGCAAGGTATTGACGACAGAAGGAACTGGATTGTGATCGGAAAGCATGTCCAGACCCACATTTCCAGGTGTATAGGCCTGCTGTTAACTACAGAAAGGGCCTGAACAAAAACCCACAAAAGAGGAACTTAGGGCCAAAACAAATAGTACATTAAATTTGTATCTAGCAGCTATGTCTTTTGTTGTTATTATTCTAGAGTAGGCGCAGATGGCCTGATTCAGAACTTAAAAGCCCCTGTATGCCCCACCCTAGGGTCGTAATCCAAATTGGGGGCCCTGTACCTACTCTAGAGGGAAAAAAAGAAAGAAATTAATGTAGCTGCTAGACACAAATTTAAAGTCATGCCTCTTTTTGCCCTAAGGGTACTTCCAGAAGCACTCTTATCATGCAATTGCTCTGCCTTATTCAGGGAAATTTACAGGGGCTGCAAACATTGTCACCTTCCCCATGTTTTCCCACCACATCTTCTCTCCTTTTTCTTTCTACAGAAAATCCATTATGGAGGGAAATGCAGAGTACAGCTGACAATCCCTTTTGATTGGTAGCGCTAGGAGACTCCCATCCCGAAGCACTCAAGATGTATGAATCCCTCACTCAGTTTATTTCACTTCTAGAGACCAATGGAAGAGAGGGCTGAAACCATAAGAGCATTAGTGCACATGTGTGTGCTTTAACAAAAAAATGTTAAAGGTACCACTACACTACATCCTCAAAAAACAAAATAGAGGCAAAATAAAGCCTTTTTGTTTTAGTTTTATCAGGGTCAGGAACCAGAAAAACAGACAAATAAGGACTGTCTGAGCATATGGGCTACTTCACAATCACATCTCAAGATCCACATCCAATGTTGGCAGGGGCACCTGGGGCTATACAGGCATGCGCATATGCACACACCAGATGCAAATGGCTGGCAAGGGGAGGGGACCTAGCTCCCAAGACACATCCCTCTGAGCCTTTAAACTGTACCTTGCCACTTCCCTTTGCCCTTCGTTTACCAGGCCTGGCTTGGCAGTGGCGACTGCAGCAACAGTGGCAGGAGAGGGAGAGAGAGAGAGAGAGGCCCCTAAGGTGGTCTGGACCTACTTTACAGAGGACAGCCCTCTATTTGAAGGGCTGTCCTGTCCAAGTCTGGTTTCAGGATAAAGCACCATAAGAAAGAAGAGCAAGGAGGAGCTCTGAAATTGCCCATTAACAGCCACTTAACTGGGGAGCAGACTGAGCGGGGTGGCCAGGTGTCTTACTTTACAACAGACAGTCCTCTATTTTGGAGAGCTGGCAGAAGACAGTGCCCTATTTGAGGATAGCCTCTGTTTGATGGGCTCTACAGTCCAAGGGGTTTTCTGCACCAGCCTAAAATCCTGCATTTAAAACAGGGCTTTCTGCTTCCATTTTAAATGCGGGATCACAACTGATTCCCTTTACATGCGCTTCCTTCTCTGTAGATGGCTGTTCCCATAGCGTTATGTTTCTGTGAAGAGGCGTTACACATGCTCCAGGTTCAGCGACACTTGCTCCTGGGTTCCTGCCCCTTTCCCTCCCCTTGCACGCTACTGGTGGATGGGGACTGACGCGTGGACAGCCCCCACACCGATCTCCCCGCCTCCCTCTTCCATGCTTTTGGCCAGTCCCTGCCTCTCAGCACCTCTGCTGTTCCTCCGTTCTGCTGGCTCCCTTCGCTGCTGCTCTGCCGTTCTGCTTTGCCGTTATGTTTGGAAGGCTGAAAATGGCGAGGAGCCAAAATGGTGCAGGAGCGGGAAGACCTTCATCACCACCTTCGACATCATGACCATGCCCCCAACAACCACGCTCAGCACTTCATTCACGCCAGGGGAGACATACACGGGGAGGACATGGCACTCCATTTGCACATATCTGGAAAAAGACCCCATTTTTCCGTTTGAGGGAAACACGGGATAGGTGGGAGGAAACAGTGAAATAATGACTGGACAACAGCGACGTCATGTAATGGACCCGCACAATTCAGTGAGTGAGCAACCATGAATGCTCAATAAACTTGAGGTATAGAGATCCCTCAAGTCTGGTTTAAAGTCAAAGAGCCATAAGGAGGGAGAGCAGAGAGGGGCCTTGAAGTGCCCCATCAACACTCAGCACCTGGACAGCAGAATGATCAGGAGGTCACCTAGTCAGCCCTCTCCACTATGGTGAGATATCTTTTATTTCTATTTAAATAATAGTTGTTATTGCTAAATTTGCACCAAATATATACAATGTTATGCAAATTGGTGTCCCCTTTTGCCTTCTTTTTTGGTGGTGCAGTTCCTCTTTTTTGGCAATGCGTAAGCAGCAGGCACACAGGTGACCTGGTCACAGTCCTTCTGCACTGTGGTGAGATGTATTGCATTTCTATTTAAATTATAGTAATTCTTTCTAAATGTGCAGCTATACATATAAATTAGCATTTGCAATTTTTGTGCAAACCTGTGCCCTCTTTTGTCCTCTTTTTTTTTGGCAACTTGTGTCCTTTTATTGCAGCTGTGCCAGGCCAGGCAAGCGGGGAAGGGTCAGTGACACAGGCAGGGCTGTGGAGTTCTTAACTGGTTTGGATCATGTGACCAGAGAAGAACTCAGGGAGGGGTGTGTGAAACTCAGTGTGGGATACCGCTGAGCATGATATGCTGGGCAAATTCAAGCCCTCCCTCCCTAAATTTCAGTTGCTATTTACAGCACTTTAAAAACATGACCAGGAAAACACGTTCTTAAAATAGATCTTGTGAAACATCATTAAGTCCCCCATGCTTAATCCTAACAAATAAAACTTCCCAACTGTGCACTTCTACAACAATCCTGTCTACTGAGAACCAGTCCAAATCTTGGTTTTATGGAGATACATTTTCTGGTCCCAGACAAAATGTTCAGTTCACCGGAGTGCCCAACCAACACATCTGTTTTAGTATTCAAGTTTCATTTTGAGTTATCTTAGCAGCCTTTAAGATGTTCTCATTTTTCTTTTTGTCAAAAGGTAATGTTGCTTAGTGTTGCTTTACTTCAGCTTCCACAATGATCAGGGGGGCGGGGGGAGGGGGGGAGGGAGGGAGAGAACAGAGGGTTCTGGGGTTTTTGTTTCATTTTTCTTTAAAGACTGAAAGGCTTCAGGGAGTTTTTATGTCTGTATTATGTATTTATTATATTTCTATACCACCCAGTTGCTGAAGCTCTCTGGGCAGTTCACAACAGTTAAAACCATAAAATACAACAACACGATAAAACACAATATACAACTTTTAAAAGCTTAAAACTATGGTATAAAACCAAAGTAAAAACCAAAGTAAGGATCTAAAAATACAATAACAAATTTAAAATAATAAAAATGGAAGAACTGAAATGCCTGGGAGGAGAAAAAGATCGTAATCTGGTGCAGAAAAGGCCACAATGTTACGTAAGCAGCAGTTGAGCCTTTCTGGGGAGGTCATTCCGCAACTGGAAACCACAATTGAAAAGTCCCTCTCCTTAGCAGCCACACACCTCACCTCATTTGGTGAGGCACCTGGAGGAGGGCCTCCGAAGATGATCTTAGGGTCTGGGCAGGTGTATTTATATGCTATAGAGAGAGACTGGTTAACTACACATCTCCAAAAATGAGGAAGCTGCAGCTGTGCAGAGAATGTACATGTGGTAAGTTATACGTAGAGGGAAGGATTCCAGGAGAGAGGGAGAGTCCATATATCAGGGCCTGCACAAGGGGGATTTCTCTTCCCTGCCAGCCCACAGGGAGGAGAAATCCACCTTGCCCTGTAGGAAAGATTCCAGGAGAGAGGCAGGCAGGCAGGCAGGCAAGGCAGACACCAGGCATCTTCTATGGTATAGATCCTGTTTCTATGCAAAGTATGCTATCATAACCTGGCCCTCACTTTTCCATTCACTCAGCTTTCCAAGCAACTCATCCTTCATTCTCAAAGAGGGAGGAAGAGATTAAAACAGTTCCTAAAACTTGCCCAAAACATCTGACTGCCTCCTTGTGGCTTTGAAGGACTTCTTCTTCACTGCATGATCCCAGCCAGTCACGGATGACGCAGTGCGCATGATAACACACCACTGCATAGCTAGCCAGATTTGGCTAGGCAATGACAACACTGAGGGCAAAGTTGTGGTGGGAAAAAAGATTCCTGTTGCTGAGGCAACCAGGATCATGCTCCATCTTGCCATGCTGCATGTCCAGTGGCAGATGTTGTCTGTCTGCCCCACACTCCTTTCCAAAGGATGTGCAATCAGATGCACATCTCCATGTGCTTCTTCATCCACTCTCTGCCCCTAACGAATCAACTATGTGTGACTGGATCAAGGTGAGGGATCATTGGCCTGCTTACCTAGACCATGGGTGACTCCCACTTTCACTGACACACACAGTTTAACAAAGGTTTGCAAAAGGCACAAAAATAGCTATGTGTGTGCTTCCATGGGAGGTAAACATGTTCACAAAAGCACCCCCCCATCTCCTTTTGGATCAGCACTAGTGTAAGCTACCCATCCTCCCCCCAACCTGGCGCCCTCCAGATGTGTTGGACTGCAACTCCCACCAAGAATGGGAGTGATGGGAGCTGCAGTCCAACACATCTGGAGGGTGCCAGGTTGGAGGAAGGCAGAGCTACCTTAAGAAGTTGGTGTGAACTATTCAGAACAGTGTTTTATGCTGATTTCCCTTTTATGTATCTGAGCTAGCATATCCCGAACCTGTACAACACCACAGTATTGTTCTCTTTAACCATCTTATTCCCTCAGGACCCAAAGCACTGTGGCCGGAAGAACTGACAATAAAGATTCATCTTGTTTACTCAGGTTGCAAGCTTTTCTGGCGGGGTGTGTGTGTGTGTGTCTCTTCCTGCATGTTTGTGCAGCGTCTGGTAAAACTCACACTCATTTTTTTGTATAAGGCATGCTGTGTTCTTTGTTCATTGCTGTGGCAGCCATAAAAATGCATGCAAATGTCCCTGTATCCAGAGAAAAAGTGTGGGAACCCAGTGCCTTGAGCAAAACACTAGCGCAAGAGGACTACTTTTCTTTTACCCACATGTAATTATTGTCCATTTTTCCAGTCTTTGGTTCTGAGTGTCCCCCCTCCCTTCTGCCCCCTAAATTGTGTAAACAATAAGCATCCGGAGCAGAACACTTTGCAACATGCAGTCTTTTTTTTGACTTTGCAACATAAAAATCTCCTATTTTCTGACATCAGAGAAGCAGACCAATAACTACTGTGCCTGGTTCAATTTGTACTTTCATGTGGCTGAAACGGATCCTCAGACACACTGACTTGATCAAAGATGGGAGCTGACCAAAAGTAGATCGGGATCTGCTGGAAGAGTGCTGCATGAATTTGCTGTAGATCAGCAAAGGTTTCCATCTCCAAACTGCTTAACAACACTAATAAAAAAAGTGTGGGGCCAGGAAAGGGGGGGTGGGGGGTTTAAGTGAAGCTGCCAAAACAAAGAAAATGGAGTGGGGGGCATAGATTTTTGTTTGCAAGGACTGTGAGCTCAGTACTGATTCTGGAAAGAAGCTCCTCACGCATGTGCTCAGAGTTACCCTGTTCTTAGAGTTACCGTGTTCTTATGTCTGTTCTTATGTCTTGTCTATGAAAAAAAAAGAGGGAAAGGAGGGTAAACTGAGAGTGGCCAAGCTGTTTGACAAGGAGTTTTGGGAAGATCTCCTGTGAGTATGTGAAAGGGAAAACAAGGAGTAGATTTTTGTATGTGGAGAAGAACAAAACTTTACTGCAGTTGTACAGTTTGTTTTAGTTTTAGCTATTTTGTTTTTAAATGTTTGCAACATGTAGGGTCAGTACTTGAGAGAGAGAGAGAGAGAGAGGTCAGCATTTATTTCACATAACCAGGCTCATGGATTGTAGTAGGGAATTGGCTCTAAGCCACCACTGTGCCACCATGTTCCATCTGATGGAGTGGAGGCTGGTGACTCTGATGTCAGTGGGATGGTGAATCCACTCCGGGTTTCAGTCAGAAGCAGTCAGAACTCTAAAGGAGCTGTCCAAGGTGCTTCACATTTTGGATAGCTCCTTTAGAGTTCTGGCTGGTTCTGACTAAAACTGGAGCGGACCCACCGCCCCACTGACATCGGAGCCACCAGCCTCCACTGAATTCTGACCCTTCTCTTAGTACTGCCAGGGGCACGCCACAGTTTGATGGGGACATGAGAGAAGGACGTCTCAGTGGCTGCTCCCAGGCTCTTGAACTCCCTGCAGATGGAGGCTAGGTTGGCCTCCTCTCTGTTGTCCTTCCACTGGCAGGCAAAGCCATTTTTATTCAGGCAGTATAAGCTGGTCTGTTGCTGAAGGCAGTTTTAATTGGTTGGCACTTGTGTTTCTTTTATCATTGTGTTTTTAATTAATTTGTTTTTATGTTATATTTTCATTAAGATTTTGTTTTTAATTTGGATTTCATTATTAGTCACATCGAGTGCCATTTTTTTGGTGGGAAGGTGGGATATAAATTAAATAAATAAATAAATAAATAACCCATAAGCTACTATTTTGTACCTCGCTATGGTTGGTGGACCTCAAGATTCAAGTCAGGAAAAAGTAGATTACAGAAGCCTGATCTCTGCCATCCCTGGCTCTTACGGTGTGGAACAAAGTCCATACCTACTTTTCAGTGGCCAACTTAACATGAAGCGTCCTAAATTGAATAAATACACCCCAGATATCATCAGCATCGGCTATGTCCTTGCTTCATGTGCTGCTGACGGACCAAAGCCATTTTCATGGAAATCCAGATAATACTCCGACGCACTTCTCATTCCGTTGTCATGAAGGCTCCCCGCCCGCCCCCCCTCCGGTCATCTTGACAAGGAGCCCACAGGGCACAATGAGACGAGGCAACAAGGAGCACTCCAAGTGAACAGCTCGCTTCGTCAGAGGCTGGAGGTGAGCTGAGGTCTTATCATCATAAACTGCCATCAGTTTATTTGTATGCTACTTTTCCTTTAGTAGGACCATGCTCCTGTCCACCCCTCCTAAGTCCCCCCCCTGCCCCGCCCATGATTGAAGAACGGAATCTTTTTCCTTTTGGCAGGCTACTTTATGAACTTTGCAAGAGGTAGCAAATTCCTCTCAGTGAGAATATGACTGGAGGGGATCTAGCTGGGGATCATATTCATTTTTTTTTTAATGTAGAGAGGGAGAGATGCTGACCAGGAGGCAGGCAGGCAAACGCAGGAAAGCCAACCATGGAGTGCACCACTGAGAGCGCCTAAAGCCACTCTACCCACTGTGCTCCATGGTTGTGCCTCCCTCTCTGCATCTCTCTGTGTCTGAGTGGGGGAAATGAGAGAGACAGAGTTGCTGCTAGGAAGGGAGGCAGATGGGGGCGGGGGGCACATGCAGCTACGGAGCTCCCGTGGTTCCCTGCCAGCTTGCCTCCAGCCTCTCTCTCAGTCTCCTGGCTTTTGATAAGGGGGATGAGAGGGAAAGACTGGAGGTAGCCTCGTGTGTGTGTGTGTGTGTGTGTGTGTGTATTACAGGCAACCCACTTTGAGTTCTGATCCCACCCACTTTAGGTTCTGATTCCACCCATTTTGGGTTCTGGCCCTGCCGACTACTGCAAATACTTCTGGCAAGGTAGTGCAAATCCCCTGCCTCTGCACTAGAGGATGTCTGATACACTCTGTTCGCTGCCTTGGTTTTTCTTGTTCTGTTGAAAAATAACATATATATATTAAAAAGGACAAAAGGGAGCAAGCAACATGTGCTTTGGAGATGCCAAATGGCTAGATTATTTGTGCGCTTCTCTTTTGTCTTGAGTGTGTGAGTCTCTTAAAGTGCTGTGTGCTTTTAGAATCCAGCTGCTTTTTCTTGGCGAACGCTTAACAAAAGGATAGCAGCTAACGACAGCCGACTCCTGACGCATTCTTATTTCGACAAAAGGCATACAAAAAAGACTCTTCAAACGGGTGGCAAAAAGTGGTTTTTTAAAACAACATCAACAACCACCTGTCAGTCAGATGGAGGTTTACTCTAGCCTCCAAAGCTAGGATGCAACTGAGGGTTAGTCATTTATGTTCCTCAGCAGGTGTGTCAGTAATTTCTCATGCTGGTTACGTCAGTAAATCCTCGCAAACGCAGTGGGCCTGAATGATTCAGGCTGCCTTTGCAGATGAGTTGTGTTTGTTTGTTTATTTATTTAATGTTTCACCTGGCATCGCTACAGTGACCAGGGCGGGCGGGGGCAGCAAGGGAGGAAGTAGTGGTTGTCATGAGAAAACAGGATAGTTCTGCTCCTGAAATTTTCTTGATACAAGTCAAATTGACACCGAATATATCAATAAACAAAATTTAAAAGTCCCAGTCGATGGACATGATTTTTACAATATATTTGAGATTTGTGGGATAATTAATATAACACATATCGGCATAACTGAACATAAAATGACAACAAGTGAAGACACAACTGTCTTTGATCCTTGTATAAACGTGTAGTGAAAGATTGCACAAGATTGATAGGAATTCAGAAACTGCCTTGCGGATCAGGCTGCCAGAGGAGCCCTAAGTGGGAGGGATGGGGAGATACTCGGCAGATGATCTGTCTTTTTCCAAGTGCTGCCCGTTTGCTGCAGCCAGAGTGGAAGCTGAGGATCAGGGTTTTGCCATATTTTTTAACTGGAAAATTTAGAAAACTTTTCCCTCTGAGTATTAATTATGCCAGAAGCGTAGATTACCAGGGGCCTCCGGGGTGGATGTACCAGTGGAGCTCCTCTCCATCAGCAGAACAACACTTCTGCCCCAGATTGGTGCCTGGATGGACTGGATGGAGGCTAATAAACTGAAATTCAATCCTGGCGAGACTGAGATGCTGCTAGTGGGCAGTTCTTCTGACTGGATGGAGGGTGCTCAAGCTGTTCTGGATGGGGTTGCACTCCCCTGAAGGAGCAGGTTCATAGCTTGGGGGTCTTTCTGGAGTCATCTTTGTCACTTGAGGCTCAGGTGGTCTCAGTGGCACAGAGTGACTTCTACCAGCTTCGGTTGGTGGTCCAGCTATGCCCCTATCTGGACATGGATAACTGGCCTCAGTAGTCTGCCCTCTGGATGCTTCCAAGCTAGATTACTACAATGCTCTCTATGTGGGGCTGCCTTTGAAGTTGGTTCAGAAGCCGCAGCTAGTGCAAAATGCAGTAGCCATATTGATTATAGGGACCAGAAGGTCTGAACATATACACCCATTCTGACCCACTTGCACTGGCTGCCTGTTTGTTTCCAAGCCCAATTCAAGGTGCTGGTTTTGCTCTATAAAGCCTTACACATCTCAGGACTGAAATACCCGACAGAGCACCTCTCTCAGTATGAACCTACACGTACACTATGATTGACATCAGAGGCCCTCCTCCAGGTGCCTCCTCCACGGGAGTTTTGGAAGTGGCAACAAAGGAGAGGGTCTTCTCGGGGGTGGCCCTCTGATTGTGGAACACTCTCCCCAGTGAGGCCTGCCTGGCACCAATATCTTTTTGGCAGCAGGTTAAGACTTTCCTCTACAACCAGGAATATGAGAGCATATGATAAGGTTTTAAACCAGTCCCAGAAAGTTTATTGTTTAGCGTTTTAAATTGTTTTGTATGTAGAAGTTTTTATATCATGTTTTATATTTTAAAGGTTTTCATCTTTTGAAAACCACTCTGAAAGCTTTGGCAATTGGGTGGTATAGAAATAACAACAACAAATCCCCCTCAGAGCCAAGCTGCATGCTGCGCTAATTGCTTAGAGGGTAGCTGAGGCTTGTTTTATTTTTTATTCTTGTGTAAACATGTGCAGCACTGGATCAGGACCATGGCATTCTGAGAGGGGAGGGTTAGACCTCCCTGCCCATTTCCCCCCAAACTTCCCCCCGCTCCCTGCTGGGGTGTCAAAGAAAGAAAGAAATTTTACAAGTTGTAGGACGTGCATAGGGTTGCACCCTAAGTTGCTATTTTTTGCCTTTCCCAGTTGCACAATAGCTTTATTTCTTTTTAGGACAGGAGGGATCAGAACTATACACATTATGTTAAGTATAAGTAATGGCATTCACGGTATTTGCTCTTTTCTTTCATTTTCATCTCTTTCGTGAGAATTCCTAAAACTGAATGTTGCCTTCCCCACCCTACCCCCATGATTGCAGTGTACTGAACTGATGTGTGCAGTGTGCTCTCTACTATGATCTCGAGATCTCGTTCCTGATTATTTGCAGCCTGACAATGGGACAGTTAAAAACTCCTGATGTGAAATCTTCCTAATAACATTGACTAAGACCCCTGTGTAAGGATGGATGAATTTGTCCATTTTGGTTTCTCTCAGTTTCTCATTGTTTCCATCTTAAATTTGGTTTGACCCATTTCAACATCACTTTGAGGTTTTGTTTGTTTGTTTTTTAAAAAGATTGCATGAATATTCACACACAGTTTTATGTGCATTTTCTCTTAATACATACATTTTAATACAATTTTAATATATGCATTTTGCAAGCAATTCCCCCTAATATAATGCATTTTGATTGTTAATTTCACAAATATACACATTTTTGTGTGCACTCTTCCCTAATATAATGTTGTTGTATGCATTTTTTATTGAAGAACTCCATTGCAAAATTCAGAAAAGTGTAGATTTTGAAGAATAACTGAGTTTTGTTTCCTGTATAGTTAGAAAGTGCAAAATTAGGTACATTTGCATTAAAATGCAAACTGAATGAAATTCTCCCCCATTCTTACTCCTGCATTGAACAAGCAAAGGCAGAGTCAGGACTGTTCCCATTTGAGGATGTTTCCCCTTCACATACTTGAAACAGCCTCGAATTGGGGCTAAGTGAGTGGGTTGCAGGGCCAGCCATGAATGTGAGCCTATGCATGGGGTAAGATACACAGATGGAACAAATCTGTTAATTTACTCAGGGTGGGAGGAGATGGATTGCTTGTAACAGGCAGGAACATATTTATGTAAGTTGTATTTTCTATTATGCACAGCTCAATTATTTTGTCATATATATATATATATATATATATATATACATACATACATACACACACACACACACACACACACCCCGCATCAGTTTAGATTGAGACAGCTGCAGTTGTAGCATCTTGTAGCACATGATGTCACTCTGAAATTGTGATGGTGAGTCACTTTTCCTTATATTGTCATAAGCAGTCTTCAGTGAAATGAAATTGCCATGCAATGCGCTGCCATTCATCTTCTGGCACACTGATGAATGATGGAACAAAGTTCATTTAAGTATAAGCTTCTAACTCAGCCCTCCCCAACCTGGTGCCCTCCCAGTGTGCTGGGACTGCAGCCCCCATGGCCATGCTGGCTGGGAATGATGGGAGCTGCAGTCCAACACACATTCAGAGGGCACCAGGCTGGGGGAGGCTGATCTAACTTTCACACAATGAACACAACATCTGAATTGCCCTCCTGGTTGATAATCAACAATGGAACGAAAGCAGTTTATTATACTAGTACAGTGATACCATAACCTTCAGGAGGATGGATGAAAGATTCCCATTCCAGTGAAATAGCAATGTAAAATGCAGTGCTTAGTAATTCAGCTAGTCCAGCAAGAATGCAGTCTCCTGTTTATCTACCAATAAGCATGTACTAGCAATCATCACTCATAGTTTGATCTGCACAATGTGTATTTCCTCTCTGCTGTGGACAAAGATATCTTTCAAAGACAGAGATTTCCCATCGTTATGAGGGCACACCAGAAAACCCTACACAAGCAGCTCCCACTTACTGCAGTTTGTGCTGCATGCAAAGAAACAGATTCCCCCCTCCCACCCCACCAGATTTTTCTTTGCATTGGTGGCAGCAGCTAGCCATTCAAACTGGTGAAAACCTTCATTGCTCTGGCTGAGTCTTAGGGCCAAACCACATGTTATGTTAAATCCGTGATCACATTTAACATATCTGTGACTTAAAAAAAAAAGCATCCATGGGCCCCCAATCAGAATCAAGGAACATGGTGTGTAGGGTGGCATGGGGTCTAATCCTCCCACTCACAGACCTGATGACTATCAACCCCTCCCCCACCAAAAGCTGCTATTTGCCCTACAAGGGAAGCTGCTATTTGTGATCAAATATTTAACATAGTGTGTTGTTTGCCCCCAAGAACCACTGGGTCCCAGGAAAGTCTTTTATTTCCTGCCCCCTTCTTCTCAGGCCATGTTTTCACTGAGACAGTAAACCTGTGTCAGTGTTGCACCTGTCCAAGAAATAGGTTCACATGAGTAAATTTTCCTCCATAATAATAATAAAAAAACCCAGGCACTTAGAAAATTAGATGTGATGGAGAAGACACAGCAAAACCCCCTTCTCCCTACCATCTGGTTTTCTATTGTGATGGTGGGGACAATATTTTTTGTATGGAGGTGCATTCAGTCACATCAACTGGTACTATCTAGACATGGGTTTTCCACTTCAATAAGAACTAGGCCCTAAGGGAGCAGAGGCAACTTCTGGCCATAGGCATAATCTGCCTGTGCTGGGGTCCAATCCAACCTGCAGAAGGTTGAGCACCCTCTGTGGGCCCCTCCTCTTCCCCAAACCCTGAGGGGAGAGGAATCCCCATGCTATCTCTGCTCAGAGATAACTAAGAGATACCCCTTTGCACCACTTGTCCTCCATCAGAGGGTGAGCGGTGCAAATGGGAATCTCTTTGTTATGTCCGATCAGAGACTGGAGAGAAACTGAGGATTCCCCTGCACCACTCAGCCTGGGCTTGCAGGAGCCCGCTCCTGCAAAGCCCAACTGAGCCCCTTTCTCAATGCCCCTTTCTCTCTTTCTCCTCTCTCTGCATGGAGATTTTTTTTTCTAATGTGGGTGGGGCAGTTGACATCATGGGAAAGTGGAGCTTCAGGGTGAGGCCACACACCCTTGACACCATCTGGCCTGCCAGCTTGGTCCAGGGGGTAATCCGGCTCCCAGACAAACAGTGATTGTCCTCCCCTGTTTTAACTTTCCTAACCTTGTGGGTCCACAGATGTTGTTGGACTACAATTCCTGTCATCCCAGCCAACATAGCCAGTGGTCAGTGATGATGGGAGTTGGAGTCCAATGTCATCTGGGGACCAAGGTTGGGAACTCTGCTGTGACAGCTGTGGATGCAGGAGGAAGCGTAAGATGCCTTGTTATCTCTCCCCTCCCCTGTTCTGCTGTCTGGCACTCATTTCTTATTGATGCTCAAATACTTTACATTTCATTGTTCAAAACTCACACTGGGAGGAAATTGCCTCCTTGGAATCCAGTTGTAGTGATTTGTTATTGATTAGCTGAACTGGGCTCCTTCTCATCAACAGGGCTCCTTTAGAACTGTAAAATGTCCTTTTTGCCAACCAGACAAAATGGCAAAATCAACTATCCATCTATCACACCTGGACAAAGGACAAACTGCCATGGTTATTACAGTCAGTAAGAAAGACATTGTTTATAAACCTTTCACAGTTGGTGGTTTATTACCTAGGGAAGAATTAATATTTTATAGGCAGTAAGTCATTATATAAAACCACCAGGAAACACTGGGTTTCCAACGTTCAGTTGTAATCTCATAAGGAGATCATTGATCAGTGAAGTGTCTGGTTCAGATGCTATTTTATGCAGTGATAATGAAATGATGTTTTTGTTTCCAAGTCTCAGGATCATTGCATACACGATAATGCCAGTTGCGGCATGAGAGGGCTGTTGCTGTCATTTCCTACTTGCAGGCTTCCAAGGGGCATCTAGTTGGCCACTGTGGGAAACAGGATGGTGGACTAGATAGACCCTTGATCCGATCCAGTAGGGCTCTTATGTTGCATTTTAATTTGAGGTGTCTATCTAATATTTTTTAAGGGTATGCCTAAAAACGGATGGTGCGTGCAACTAAGACAAACATATGTCTCATACAGGCACACTTATAAGAGAGCCTGCATTGGCTGCCGCTCCATAAGAACATCAGGACAGCCCTGCTGGATCAAAACAACGGTTATAAGAAGTTCCCTCGTACAAGGTCAGACTATTGGTTCATCTAGCCCAATACTTTCTGCTCAGATTGTGTGGCCAATTGAAGTCAGAAAAATGGCCACAAACCAGGTCTTCAGAAAAACCAAATTGCGACTCCCAGCATTCCTGATCAGCTGGGGCTGCCGGGAGTTGAAATCTAAAACATCTGGGAAGCACCAGTTTGTGGATGGATGGGTTGCATGAAGGACTTTGCAGCCAATCTGGGGTCACAGGCAGAGGTTCCCCATCACCTGCTACCAAATCCTATCAACTGGAGATGCCAAAGACTGAACCTGGGACCTTCTACGCACAAAGCATGTGCTCTAATGCTGAGCTATAGCCCTCCCCTGCCCTGTCTAGTCTAGCACCCTGCTGGCCTGCTGCTAACCAATGCTTCTAGGAAGCACACAGGTAGAGCATAAAGGCAAGAGCCCCCTTCCTCTTTTTCTCTCCAGCAACCAGAATTCAGCAGCACTCTGAACTTGGAGATTCCAAATAGACATCACGAGTAATATCTGTTGTTGGCAGACCCACCTTCCCTGAATTTGTCTAAGCCAGCTTTCCCTTGCCTGGTGCCCTCCAGGTGTTTTGGACAACAACTCCCCACATTCCTGACCATTGGCTATGCTAACCAGGGCTGATAGGTGTTGAAATCTGAACATCTGGAGGGTACAAGGTTGGGGGAGGCTGATCAAATCTACCTTTAAAATGATCTACTGCATCTTGTGTGATAGCAAATTCTATGAATTCATTATCCATTGCGTGAAGAAGTACTTCCTTTTGAATGTCCTGAATCTAATGCCAATTTCATTGGAGGACCGAATTCTCATATTATGAGACAGGGAGAAAAAAAGACACTCTACTCACTTTCTCCACCCCGTGGATAATTTTATAAACTTCCTTCATCTGTCCCATCTGCCCCTGCTGCCTTTCTTTCTAAACGAAAGCACCTATCATTGTAATCTTTCCTCATAGAGGAGGTGCTTCAGCCCCCTGATTTTGGTTGCCCTTTTCTGCACCTTTTCCAGCTTTACAATATCCTTTTTGAGATGGGTGACCAGAACAGTACACAGCATTCCACCTGTGGCCACATCATAGATTTGTGTGAGAGCATGATTTTTAATTGCCTTTTATCTGTCTTCTTTGTTTCATATACTGCTATAATATTTTCAAGATGCTTCTGAAAACATGGAAGCTAGAGGCCCATATTAAGAAAATGAAGGAAATGTAAGTGTACAGCTGCTAGCCACTTCACTACAGGGATTGCAAACTGTACTATGTGTCACATTCCCTTGTCTGCCTCCTTCCTCATGCGGGCGCGTGAACACACACACACACACAGAAGAGAGGCTTCAGTCTCACGCCTTTAATTACCAATCAAGTTCATTACAGATGCAAATCCTCAAAGACTCTCAGGCTACAGAGGAATACAGCTGCTTCATACATTTATGAATGGCTACAGGGGATGCAAATGGGAGGGAGCTACAACATTGCCAGCAGTTTGAAACAAGAACTTGCTGGCTAGAATAACTTAGGGAGGGATGCCCCTTCCAGTAATGCTCCCCTACATCGACCCTCACGCATAGCCAACTGGGTCGGACATCTGAGCTCCACCTCTAACTTTTCCCTCTTCACTCTGCGCTGCCGCACTCTAGCATCCCTCAGGTCACACCCTGCACTCTCCTCCTCCTCCTCCTCTTCCTCCTCCTCCTCCTCCTCCTGGGTTCTGGCGGAGGAGGGAAGGGGGGGGCTTCAGGCCCATCCATCTGTGTATTAGCATCCTGAGAAGCACACCTATCCATATCTGAACTCACTCGGGAAGATGCCTCCCCCGGTTCTGGCTGTTCACATTCTGAGTCTGAACAGCTACCTATCTCCATACACTCAGAATCAGTCCTGACACTATGTTAGTGTGAGCCACTCAGAGACCTTCCGCTAATGGCTGGTGTAGAGCTGTAATACACAAATGAATAAAATGAATTTTCATAAAGTATGGAAATGACAGCACTATCCCCATCATTTTTGCAGGTATACACATACATTTTTGTCACGAATGTTTTCAGAAAACTTTAAGCAAACTGAAATACTGCTAACTCAAAAAGCAAAGGCAGCTGTATCGGCCCATGAGAAAAACCATAAATTCCACAGGAAGCCAATACCTTTATTAGGACCAACCAAAATGTCGCAAAATAGTGAGCAAAGTTTCAACTTCTCCAGAACTGTTTATCAGGCTGGATATTAACTCCACCCCATTTGCATAACATCTAGCCTGATTAAGAGTTCTAGAGAACCCAAAAGCATGCTTATGAATTTGTGACAATTTGGTTGGTGCTAATGAAGATAGCACCCTCCTGTGGATTTTGAAATACTGGTTTGTCTTTCTTGGCAATCCCTACTGCTCTAGTATCTATCTTGTGTTTTTGCAGACCTCAGACATCAGCCTCAAGCACCCATAGCCAAGGGACTTTCAAAAACAAGTAAAAATATGGCTTTGTTACTCTGGATTTTCTTGCTCTATCTTCTCCACTTCAGAAGCTATTTTTCCACCTCACTCACCCTTTGAGCTATTCTACACTTTACTATGTGCTCATGATTCATCATTCATGATAGTTTATGAGTTCTTTATATGACATCGTCATCCTCCAGGGCCTCTCCCATGCTTTGCACACATTTTAGAGTGTGTGTGTGTGTGTGTGGGGGGGGGTTCTAACAAGAAGTGTCTGGCATATTCCTGAATGGCAGCATGAGACACTTGTGTATTTGTGCAATTGAGTTGTACCACAGCGCCACCTAGTGGTTGTGCAATGGAACATATAGAAAGGCAGAGAAAGGAATACCTGGGGAAAAAACATGTGTAAAGGAGCTGTCCTTAATCCCTCAAATAATCTCGAAGCAGAAGCCTTGGTAAAGTGGCGGGTTAAACGCCTCATATAGAAAATCCCCATCACCGTAGGCAAGCCACTTTGAGTGGTGAGGATTTCCCACCATTAGAATATCAACCCTTCTCCACCATTAGAATATCAACTCTTCTCACCATTAGAATATCAACTCTTACTAAGGAATATTTCTGAAGTCCCGTTCCAATGCAATATTTGGCCATGTTATTTTTGATCCTGGAAGCCTGTACAAATTAATACTAAACCCTAGAGCCATTGTCCCAAAGGTAAGGACTAGGAATATTGTCCCAAATAAACCCTGGACATGGGTTTATCTCATCACATGATTATTTAAATTCAGTAGATTCAGTAGATTATTTAAATTCAGTAGATTTGGCCATGTGCTGCCTCCAGAATTAGAGGCAGTGTGCCTATGCACCCTGGTTGCTGGGGAACATGGGCAGGAGGGTGCTGTGGCACTCATGTCCTGCTTGTGGGTTCCTGGTCGACACCTGGTTGGCCACTGTCTGAACAGAATGCTGGACTAGATGGACCCTTGGTCTGATCCAGCATGGCTGTTCTTATGTTCTTATTTGCATAATATTTGCATATGCTAACTTACATGTATAGGTGCAAATTTAGAAATAATTTCTATATGTAAATAGAAATACAATGCATCTCACCATAGTGGGGAAGAAGATGACCTGTGTGCCTTCTCAGCCAGTGGCCCAGCTGTTTGCTGTTGACAGTTAATGACAAGACCCCTGTTCTCTCCCTTCTTAGGGTTCTTTATCTCTAAACAGGACATTGGCTGGAAAGTCCTACAAATAGAGGACTATCCTCTATAAAGTAGGAGTCATGGCCACCCTAGGAGAGGGTGGTGCTGAGGAGGAGAGGTTGGCAGGCCGGAATGAAAGGCCTTGCAGGCCAGTTCCCCACCCCTGGCTTAGAGGGTTGCCCACTGTCAATTGAGCTATGTCTGATAGAACAAGGGATTCCTTGGGCCTGCAGCTGTGGGGACTCATGATTCCCTGTCTCCAAACACCTGGGGCTGCTCTTCTACTTTCTCATGTGCCATGCTCTGGAGAGGGCAGTGGAGAGAGGAGGGCAGCCCTCTTGGGGTCCAGGCAGTGTTCTCCTTCAGCAGCTGTGTATGCTTTCCTTCTCTTCCCCTTCTCCTGTGTCGCTCCCCCTCACAAATAAAGTAATTAAGGGTGCAATCCTATGCATGTTTAGACAGAAAAAAGGCCTACAACTCCCAGCATGCCCCAGCCAGCCATACTGGCTGAGAATTGTAGGCTTTTAAAAAAAATTTGCATGTAGGGAGTTGTAGGGCATGCTTGGAGTTGTGGGCTGGGAGTTGTAGGCGTTTTTATGTTTAAAGGATTCTGCCTTATATATTTTTGAAGCTTCATTTCCATGTTTTTAAAACAAAACTTAAGGATAAGTCAACTCCCTGATGATAAATCTCAGGACACATAGTCTTTGGGGGCACTCACAGTCAAAATTAGTAAAACAAAGCAACTATTTCCACTCAAAAGCTCCCTGGGCATTGCCAGCCTCTGTATTAGAAAGGCCAACCCTCTTGCCCACAGGGGACCCACAATGAAACATGATACCCTGGAGGTCCCACCATGCATAGCTGCTCCTGTCAGCTGAAGTCTGATGTTTTTGTGGACTGCAGAATTGAACCTACATCTCCAGAAAGTACTTTCCTCCCCTGGTTTTTCTTTAGAATGTTCAGTATACATTTTCAAGGTTGAAAAATCCAATGGAAAAAGGACAAAAGGGAGAAAAAGAAAAAAAGTTAATTGTTGTATACCTCCTTGATGGCTTTTTAGCAGATAGGGTGGTATGTAAATGTTAATAATGAATTATTAATAATTAATTACTTAAAGGAAAAAAGAGAGGAAACCGCCCTGGAATCATTGTACAATATTAAGTATTTTGTTAATACAATATTAAGAGTCAGATCAAGGACATGGCAAACATAATCCCCCGGCACGGATAACTTGAAAGGAGTCTAGAAGCTTTATCCAAATGAATGCCTTCTAAAAAGTAACAAAAGAAAACCAGGTGGTCGGCAAATCCTCTAGTTTCCACTTTCCCAAGAAAAGCACTCTCTGATGTGTCTTCATAAATAATAAGTCCCAAATCTTGGGTAATTATTGTCTGTCTGTCAGCAGCTTCTTAGAATGTCAGTTAGCCACAATTGTGGCTTTTGCCATCATAAGCAATAAAACAATAAGATCCCTGGAGTGAACCCAAATGGCAGAGTCTTTGTAATGGTTAAATAAAATAATTATTTCCTACGTGTGCAACAGCGATCCTCCATTGTTTCCTTGTAGACTCTGAAAATGACAGGAAGGAGCTTTCTTCCAGCACTTTCTTCTGGTGAACAAACTGAACTACATAATGGGAGTTATTGGTTAACACAATGACCATGTCATATGCTGCATTTGGGGAATACTAATTTAATCAAAATGTTTGATTTGGAAAGGAGGATACAAGGTAATTCGGAAGTCCTGACCTCTTAGCAGTAAGATCGATCTCTCCAGCTTTAAATGTGTGTGCCTAGCTGTGATCCCTTTCTAGCAAGAAAATGCACTCTGCCAATGCTCAAAGGCACTCTGATTTTCATCTAGCTCGACAGAAAGAAAAAACAGTCAGCTAATAAATACATGATGTAAGTCTGAGTGCTCTAGCCAGATTGAAGTCAAATATTACAGCACACTGTATTCCATCTCTGGTAGTGATTTGGCTGCAACTCCAACTCTAATAGAAAACATCCTTTCCTATAAAAGAGGCACAGCAATGTATGGACATTGCATTAGCAGAGACTTGGATAATTACTTGCCTCAAGAACCGCTAGACAACAGACCTGCAAAAGCTGGCAAGGTGTTGCATTTGTGTAATGCAGAATCTCCCATGAGTGTTTCCATTGCACTCCATGCTAAAAAGGAGATGGGCCTCAGTTCCCGGAGCAACCACCACCCACTGTGTGCTCATCGACAGAGGCGGGCTACTTTGGGGTGATCAGACGTATTGACTTAAATCACCCAGTACTCAAGCCGCCTTGTGTACTGTTTCCCCAGTACTGGGGAAAAGGCAGGGTATAAATATAAGTAAATATAATACATACTCACTGTGTGCATGTAGTGGGGACTTCAGCCCACGCTGCCCCCTCTCACCCACCCAAGTCACTGGACCGCAGCAGCCCAACAGGCTGTGTATTGTTCGCTTGGGCAGCTTTCCACCGAAGTGCTGAAAAGGGAAATGCCTGTTTCAGGGGGCACTGCTCTTGCCCCGGTTGTGTGCTCCAGTACAGCAGGGGCAGGCAAGTTGCAGCCCTCCAGATGTTGCTGGACTGCAAATCGCACATGATCTGGGGAGGCAAGATGTCCTGCTTTACAGAGGACAGCCCTTGACTGGAAGGCGTCCTCTGCTTGTTGGGCTGTCCAGCCCAAGTCTGGTTGAAAGCCATAAGGAGCAGGAGCGGGGAGGGGCCTTGAAGTGGCCCATCAACACTCAGCACCTGGTCAGCAGACTGAGCAGGTGCACAGCTCGCCTGGTCAGTCTCCCCCACTATGGCAAGATGTGTTGTATTTCTATTTAAATTGTAGGTATTATTTCTAAATTTGCACCTACACATAGAAATTTGCATATGCAAATGTTATGCAAGCCGGTACCCTCTTTTGTACCCTCTTACGAGTCCCCTGGACTGCAAGGAGGTCAAATCAGTCCATCCTAAAGGAAATCAACCCTGAGTGCTCATTGGAAGGACAGATAATGAAGCTGAAGCTCCAATATTTTGGCCACCTAATGCGAAGAGAAAACTCCCTGGAAAAGACCCTGATGCTGGGAAAGACTGAAGGCAAAAGGAGAAGGGGACGGCAGAGGATGAGATGGCTAGATAGCATCACGGATGCAATGAATATGAACTTGAGCACGCTCCGGGAGAGAGCGCAGGACAGGAAGGCTTGGCGTGCTATGGTCCTTGGGGTCACGAAGAGTCGGACACGACTTAACGACTGAACAACAACAACCCTCTTTTGTCCTCTTACTGGGCGATACAGTTCCTCTTTTTTGGCAATGCATAAGTAGCCACCAACCCTCACCATTGGCTATGCTAGCTAGGGCTGATGGGAATTGCAGTCCAGCCCCATCTGGACAGCCAGACATTGTGGTACAGTCTTGCAACCAAAAGATCCTCTTCAAAGGGGGTTAATAAGCTGTGGGGCAAGCCAGGAAGAACATTAGCCTTGACACAGGCGCAGATACTGACATCCCCATCGCATCTGTGATTGCACCCATCTACAGTAAAGGAAATGAGTGAGGGAGCCAGAGTTTGAGCTGGAATTGCCTGAAGTCAAGGACTATATCTGGGTGGAAAACCAAGTATCTGGAAAAGCTCTTAGAAATTTGGGCAAGCCTTACAAGCTGAGCAGCAAGCAATCTCTTCTTCACAGCTCTGTTCTTCATTAGTATTAACGGGGCCTTGTTAATAGTTGCACTGCAATTCTTTGCATTTATGTAATGCGACTTTATATAGCATTATGAGTGTTGTCTAGAACTGCACTGCATTAACATCAACCATTAATAGTCCTATTCCATCTTTAGATGCTGTAATTTGCCTAATCTGCTGCAGTCCTTTTTATGCACAGTTTAACGATATTGCTTTTTTGTTGTTCTTTTGTTTTGTTAATGCTGACAACCTGTACTACTACCATTAGTTCTGCAGAGAAGTGATAAAGGTGGCATTTCACACTGTCTGCAGGCAAGTATGTCTTAGGTTAACTCAGAACAGAAAAGGGGTGAAGGAAAAAAATGACACAGTGTGTGCAGATGTGAGCTGCAATGACGTCCAAAGTCAGATAAGCTCTCTTGAGCTATGTTTCAAGTACAACTTGGTGACAAGGTTTGAGGGATTTTTTTTAAATGGCCCCGGAGAAAGGCTGTCTCCTATAAATAGCCAGCCATTCTTTCTTATTTTTCATAAGTCCCCGCTGTTTCGAAACCCTCAGAGCCATAACGTTATCGTCCAAATTGCACAGAATCTCAACCACCTCTAAGCATGAACATTATATAGGGAAAGATGGCAACTGAAAGTGAAGGTTTGCTTCTAAAAGTGACATCATGGAGATCCACATGTTCGCTGTGTGTTATATCTCACACCTTGGCATTACTACAATTGCTCAGTGTGCAGGTCTGATTTTTATTCCTCCACCCCACCCCTTCCAGTCCCATACTACCAGGTATCTACATTTTTGCTTACTGGAGAGTTGGATTGCCAGATATATTGAAGCAGAAGTCCTATATACACAAGAAGCTAAATTACAGGGGAACCTTGGAGACCAGCTACTGACACAAAACCAACTGTCCAAATGGAGAGCAAGACAAGGTCACTGAGCAGGCTGACTTGTTATGTAAATGTCGCAGTTTGTTCAGCTGGCTGTCGTTATTGTTTTGATTGAAGTTTTATTTACTTATTTTTATTATTGTTATTGCTATTTTACTTTGTATTTTGCCTGTTGTTAGCCACATTGAGCACCATTTATTGGAAAGGTGGGATACAAATGTAACAAACAAACAAAGAGGGCAAAGTCACTGGTCAACACAAGAAATTATGCGATGTTTTACAGCTGTCAACAAATGCCTTATAGGTTTGGGGACACCTCTGAAAAGGGAAAGACCTTGTGAATAATACATTTTAGTTAGATTTGCTATTTCAGAATAGCTCATTTATTTCTACCTAACTTGGGTGTGAACAGTAGATTTGACTTTAGCTATATTATGAAATATAGCATAACTATCAGAGAGATCCTCTGCATTTTTACTCATAAGAACATAAGAAGAGCCAGGCTGGATCAAACCAAAGGTCCATCTAGTCCAACATTCTGTTCACATAGTGGCTAACCAGGTGTTGATGGGAAACCCACAAGCAGGACATGAGTGCAACAGCACCCTCCCACCGATGCTCCCCCGCAACTGGTGTACATAGGCTCACTGCCTCTGATACTGGAGGTAGCATAGAGGCATCAGGACTAGTAGCCATTGATAGCCTTCTCCTCCAGGAATTTGTCTAACCCCCTTTTAAAGCCATCCAAATTGGTGGCCATCACTACGTCTTGAGATAGTGAATTCCATAGTTTGACTATGCACTGCGGGAAGAAGTATAATTTTGTACACCTCTATCATGTCTCAGAGGTAAGTCCCACTGTGGTGTTTACTCCCAGCTAAGTGGAGTAAGCACCACAAGTCCAAAAAAAGCAGTTTGAAGAGCATATCGCTAACAACATCAAGACCAACAAGAATGAATTCTTTAAATATATCAGAAACAGAAAATGAGCTAGGGAGGCAGTTGGACCACTGGATGACAATGGAGTTGAAGGAGCAAGCTGAAGGAGGACAAGGAGATTGCAGAGAAGCTGAATGAATTATTTTCATCTGTCTTCACTGCAGAATACATATGACAGATACCTGTGCCTGAACTAATGTTTTCAGGAAGGGAGTGTGAGGAACTGAGGCAAACAATGGTGACAAAAGATGAAGTTTTCAACCTTATTGATAAATTGAAAGCAAATAAATCACCGGGCCCAGATGGTATCCATCCTAGAGTTCTCAGAGAACCCAGATATGAAATTGCTGATCTTCTAACCAAAATATGTAACATGTCCCTAAGATCAGCCTCTGTACGAGAAGACTGGAAGATGGCCAATGTAACACCAATTTTCAAAAAGGGATCCAGGGGGGATCCAGGAAATTACAGGCCAGTTAGCTTAACATCTGTTCCGGGTAAATTCGTTGAAGGCATTATTAAAGAGAAAATTAGTAAGCATATAGAAGGACAAGCCCTGCTGAAAAAGAATCAGCACGCAGCTTCCGCAAAGGTAAGTCTTGTCTCACTAACCTCTTAGAGTTCTTTGAGAGTGTCATTAAATATGTAGACAGGTGTGATCCAGTAGACATTCTTTACTTGGACTTCCAAAACGCTTTTGACAAAGTCCCTCACCAAAGACTCCCGAGCAAACTTAGCAGTCATGGAATAAGAGGACAGGACCTCTTATGGATGAGTAATTGGTTAAAGAACAGAAAGCAGAGAGTAGGAATAAATGGTAAATTCAATAGTGGGGTCTCACAGGGATCTGTATTAGGACCAATGCTTTTCAACCTGTTCATAAATGATCTGGAATTAGGAGTGAGCAGTGAGCAGTGAAGTGGCCAAGTTTGCTGATGACATCAAATTATTTAGGGTGGTTAAAACAAAAAGGGATTGTGAAGAGCTCCAAAAGGATCTCTCCAAACTGGGAGAATGGGCATCTAAATGGCAAATGCAGTTCAATGTAAGCAAGTGTAAAGTGATGCATGTTGGGGCAAAAACTCCCAACTTTAAGTATAACCTGATGGGATCTGAGCTAGCAGTGACCGACAAGGAAGGAGATCTTGGGGTTGTGGTGGACAGCTCAATGAAGATGTCAACCCAGTGCGTGGCTGCTGTAAAAAAGGAAAGCTCCATGTTAGGCATAATTAGAAAAGGAACTGCCAATATCATACTGCCCCTATACAAATCTATGATGTGACCACACTTGGAATACTGCATACAGTTCTGGTCACCACACCTAAAAAAGATATTGTAGAGCTGGAAGAAGTGCAGAATAGGGCAACTAAAATGATCATAGAGCATCTCCCCTATGAGAGAAAGTTACAACAGCTGGGATTGTTTAGCTTGGGAAAAAGGAGGATAAGGGGAGACATGAGAGAGTGTACAAAATTATGCATGGTGTGTGGAGAATGTGGAAAGGGAGACATTTCTCTCTCTCTCCCTCTCTCAAAATACTAAAACCTGGGGTCATCCTATGAAGCTGATTGCTGGGAGATTCAGGACAGATAAAAGGAAGTGTTGTTGTTGTTCAGTCGTTACGTCGTGTCCGACTCTTCGTGACCCCATGGACCATAGCACACCAGGCCTTCCTGTCCTCCACTCTCTCCCAGAGTGTGCTCAAGTTCATATTCATTGCATCGGTGATGCTATCTAGCCATCTCATCCTCTGCCGTCCCCTTCTCCTTTGGCCTTCAATCTTTCCCAGCATCAGGGTCTTTTCCAGGGAGTTTTCTCTTCGCATTAGGTGGCCAAAATATTTGAGCTCCTGCTTCAGTATCTGTCCTTCCAATGAGCACTCAGGGTTGATTTCCTTTAGGATGGACTGATTGGACCTCCTTGCAGTCCAGGAGACTCGTAAAAGTCTTCTCCAGCACCACAGTTCGAGAGCATCAATTCTTCGGTGCTCAGCCTTCCTTATAGTCCACCTCTCACAGCCATACGTTGCTACTGGGAAAACCATAGCTTTGATTATGCGGACCTTTGTCGGCAAGGTGATGTCTCTGCTTCTTACTAAGCTGTCTAGGTTTGCCATAGCTTTCCTCTCAAGGAGCAAGCGTCTTTTAATTTCATGGCTACAGTCACCGTCTGCGGTGATCTTGGAGCCCAAGAAAATAAAATCTGTCACTGCTTCCATTTCTTCCCCTCCTATATGCCAGGAAGTGAAGGGGCTAGATGCCATGATCTTAGTTTTTTTAATGTTGAATTTCAAACCAGCTTTTGCACTCTCCACTTTCACCCTCAACAAGAGGCTCTTTAGATCCTCTTCGCTTTCTGCCATTAGGGTGGTATCGTCTGCGTATCTGAGGTTGTTGATAATTCTCCCGGCAATCTTAATTCCGACCTGTGATTCATCCAACCCAGCGTTTCTCATGATGTACTCTGCATATAAGTTAAATAAGCAGGGCAACAATATACAGCCTTGTTGTACTCCTTTCCCAATTTTGAACCAGTCGGTTGTTCCATGTCCGGTTCTTACTTTTGCTTCTTGACCCGCATACAGGTTTCTCAGGAGACAGGTAAGGTGGTCTGGTACTCCCATCTGTTTAAGAATTTGCCACAGTTTGTTGTGCTCCACACAATCAAAGGCTTTAGCGTAGTCAATGAAGCAGAAATAGACGTTTTTCTGGAATTCTCTTGCTTTCTCCATGATCCAGCAAATGTTGGCAATTTGATCTCTAGTTCCTCTGCCTCTTCGAAACCCAGCTCATACTTCCAGTAGTTCTTGGTTCACATGCTGCTGAAGCCTAGCTTGTAGGATTTTGAGCATAAGCTTGCTGGCATGTGAAATGAGCACAATTGTACAGTGGTTTGAGCACTCTTTGGCATTGCCCTTCTTTGGAATTGGAATGTAAACTGACCTTTTCCAGTCTTGTGGCCACTGTTGAGTGTTCCAAATTTGTTGGCATATTGAGTGCAGCACTTTAATAGCATCATCTTTTAGGATTTTAAATAGCTCAGCTGGAATACTGTCATCTCCGCTAGCTTTGTTGTTAGTAATGCTTCCTAAGGCCCACTTGACTTCACTCTCGAGGATGTCCGGCTCAAGTTCAGTGACCGCACTATCATGGCTAGCAGGGACATTCAGATCTTTCCTGTATAGTTCTTCTGTGTATTCTTTCCACCTCTTCTTAATCTCATCTGCTTCTGTTAGGTCCCTGCCTTCTTTGTCCTTTATCATGCCCGTCTTTGCACAAAACGTTCCCTTGAGATCTCCGATTTTCTTGAAAAGATCTCTAGTCTTTCCATTCTATTGTTTTCCTTGATTTCTTTGCATTGTTCATTTAAGAAAGCCTTCTTATCTCTCCTTGCTATTCTCTGGAAATCTGCATTCAGTTGGATAGATCTTCCCCTTTCTCCCTTGCTTTTCGCTTCCCTTCTTTCCTCAGCTACTCGTAAAGCCTCCTCAGACAGCCACTTTGCTTTCTTGCATTTCTTTTTCTTTGGGATGGATTGAGTTGCTGCCTCCTGAACAATGTTACGGACCTCTGTCCATAGTTCCTCAGGCACTCTGTCTGTCAGGTCTAATTCCTTAAATCTATTCCTCACCTCCACTGTATATTCATAAGGGATATGATTTAGGTCATACCTGAATGGTTTAGTGGTTTTCCCTACGTTCTTCAATTTCAGCCAAAATTTTGCGATAAGAAGCTTATGATCTGAGCCACAGTCAGCTCCAGGTCTTGTTTTTACTGACTGTATAGAGCTTCTCCATCTTTAGCTGCAAAGGACATAATCAATCTGATTTCGATATTGACCGTCTGGTGATGTCCATGTGTAGAGTTGCTTCTTGTGCTGTTGGAAAAGAGTGTTTGCTATGATCAGCGTGTTCTCTTGGCAAAACTCTATTAGCCTTTGTCCTGCTTCATTTTGTACACCAAGGCCATGCTTGCCTGTTATCCCGGTGATTTCTTGACTTCCTACTTTAGCATTCCAGTCCCCTATGATGAAAAGGACATCTTTTTTTTGGTGTTAGTTCTAGAAGGTCTAGGTCTTCATAGAACTGATCAACCTCAGCTTCTTCGGCCTCAGTGGTTGGGGCATAGACTTGAATTACTGTGATGTTGAATGGTTTGCCTTGGATTCGTACTGAGATCATTCTATCCTTTTTTAGATTGTACCCCAGTACTGCTTTTCCCACCCTTTTATTGACTATGAGTGCTACTCCATTTCTTCTAAGGGATTCTTGCCCACAGTAGTACATATGATGGTCACCTGAATTAAATTCACCCATGCTTGTCCATTTTAGTTCGCTGATTCCCAAGATGTCGATGTTCAATCTTGCCATCTCATGTTTGACCACCTCCAGCTTACCTTGATTCATTGATCTTACATTCCAAGTTCCTGAACAATTTTGTTCTTTACAGCATTGGATTTTCTTTTCACCACCAGACACATCCACAGCTGAGTGTCCTTTTGGCTTTGGCCCAGCCGCTTCACTCTTTCTGGCGCTACTTGGAAATTCCCTCTGCTCTTCCCCAGTAGTGTATTGGACACCTTCCAACTTGAGGGGCTCATCTTCTAGCGTCATATCTTTTAGCCTTGTGATATGTTCCATGGGGTTTTCTTGGCAGAAATACTGGAGTGGGTTGCCATTTCCTTCTCCAGTGGACCACATTTTGTCAGAACTCTCCGCCATGACCTGTCCGTCTTGGGTGGCCCTGCATGGCATAGCTTATGGCTTCACTGAGTTACACAAGCCCCTTCACCACAACAAGGCAGTGATCCTTGAAGGGGATAAAAGGAAGTACTTCTTTACAAAGTGCAGAATTAAACTATGGAATTTGCTACCACAGGATGTAGTGATGGCCACCCATTTGGATGACTTTAAAAGGGGGTTGGACAAATTCCTGGAGGAAAAGGCTATCAATGGCTACTAGTCTTGATGGCTATGTGCTACCTCCAGTACTAGAGGCAGTGAGCCTATCTATACCAGTTTGCTGGGGAACATGGGTGGGAGAGTGCTGTTGCACTCATGACCTGCTTGTGGTCTCCTGGTTGAGAGCTGGTTGGACACTGTGTGAACAGAATTCTGGACTAGATGGACCTTTGGTCTGATCCATCCTGGCCCTTCTTATGTTCTACATTTTTAAGTGTGTTTCATTGAATACAGTGGAACTTGTGCCTAAGTAGACATGCATAGAATTGCACTATTTCCCCTTTATTTTAATATGGTTTTGGAACAGTATTGCTCAGCATTTCTGAGTATCATTTATTTCTATGAAAAGAAATAAAATGTTACCTTTGATGAGACCAGAATGTCCCAACCTCTATCCACATTCATTGGGCAATCACACATGACCAAACTCATTTCCTAGAAATATACAGCTGGACTTTGAAAGTAATGTACTAAGAACCAGTGACTGGAAACAGCTGAAGCATGATGTGCAGGATACTGAAGTGACTGTCATATGATGCAGAACCTCAAGTTTTGATTGGAGCAGGGAAACTTGCCTCTTTTTTCCATGGCAGCAACTAGGTTTGCTGATGGGCTAACCTAGGATTGAGTGCAGACATCCTAACCCATTAAGGACACAAGGAGCTGCTTTTGACTGCGAGTGGCTCCACCAGGGCCAGCCCTTCCATGAAGCATGGTGAAGCCCCCAGCTCAGGTGATGGCTCTCCAAGGGAAGGGGATTCCACACCCAGGAAAACTGTGCACCCCGCCCAGCACTCTAGAAGGCCATGCTGGCCACTCTCCTGCTGCGGCAAGAGCAGCTAGCACAGCTCTCTGGAGTGCCACCCACCTGATGCCTCACTTTGAGGACTGCTTTGAGCATGGCATTGGGTGGGTAGACTCTTTGGGAAGCCCCGCTGGCTGCTCAGAAGAAAGAATGGCCAGCACAGCTCTCTAGAGGGCCTGGCCCAAATGCCTCACTGTGAGGGGCCATTCCTTAGAGTGAGGCATTGGTGGGGTGTGGCGCTGGATATCCCTTGTACTGCCATGTGAGGGGAGGGGCAGGCAAGTATGGTGGGGGAAGAGAAGAGAGGGCAGCATCATGACTTCCCACTTCAGGCGGCAAGAGGTGTTGCGCTGACCCTGAGCTTCACACTTCATGGGGCAATCATGTTTGCCATAGGTGCATCAGTGTTACTCTGTAGCAGATGTGTGAGTGTCAATGATGGATGCCATACACACATGCATTTGTGATCTGCTGCAGTCAAGGCACCTGGGCAGTGGCTCTCTTCCGCCTTCTTTGTCTTTTTACCAGTGGTGTAATGGTAAATTTTGAAGTACAGGCACTTATTATGAGCCTTTCTATATGAAGCTTTTATCGTGCACTCATAATTGCTCACTCACAGTAGTTTGCAGGTGCTTTACACGACATCGTCATCCTCCAGGGTCTCTCCTGTGCTTTGCACCCATCATCACAGGGTTTTTTTTAGATCGAGGAAAGTGCAGTATGTTTCTGAATGGTGTTATATTTTTAGAGTGTAATTGCACAATTCTGGTATACTACAGTACTTTCTAGTGGCTGTATAATGCAAAACACAGAAAGGGAGAGAAAGACACATACATGCCAGAAAAAAGCACATGTAAAGGAGCCGATCTTAATCCTGCAAAGAATCAGAAAACAGAAGCCCCACTAAAGGCACGGGATAAAAGGCTCATGTAGAAATGCTCTATGACAGTCCCCATAACCATGCCCCCAAGACAGTCCAAAAATAAACCTATTCTAGCAGTTTCCATCCCTACCAGGAACAGGTTTTTTGTAACGCTAATGCATCTTTTATAAAGCTCATTGCCCATTCAAGACCAGGCCATCCCAAAATACTTTTCACTACTGTCCCCTCCCGTCCTCTCCTTGCATCCCAGCTTTGGTGCTTCATTCCTGAGTTATTAATGTTAGTTAACTAACATTGAACTAGAGTTCCCTAATTCAGATGTAGAATACAGTGCTGAAGAGGAGGAGTGCATGTGCCCAACACATGATCCCAGCATCATAGGTCTAGCATTTGTAGGTTCAGGCGACGTGTATTGAGTATTGGCATTTTGCTTTCCTTGAATCCCCCAACTGACCATGTCTTTAGATTAGCACAAAGCACTCAGGACTTTCCAGCAAGTGCTAGCATCTAAAACCAGTTTTAGAAGAGACCCTGCAGTATGCTTAATCATTCTTTTAAAAACAACAACAATGATGATCTTCTGAATAACAGATTCTGTTGCAACAGACAGAGAAGAATCCTTTCACTTTCCTAGATTTCAAAGAGAACACGTGTGCATGAGGAACAATCAGGGCTCACTTTAAACGCAGGAAGCAAACCTTTCTCGGAAAGCTTCTCAATTTCTGTTACACAAACTGAACATCAACGGTGGTGGGATATCCCGTTTTATGCACACCCAGGTCCAACTTTGAAAACCCTAAGATGGTCAGAGCTCTGAGAAGAATAAACATAGACACTTTCAGGGGAGCAAAACGTTCTTTCTTTCTTTCTTTCTTTCTTTCTTTCTGGTCACTTCATGATCATTATTGAAACACCCCAGCATTGGTTCAAAAATCCTCTCCTGTCCTTCCCTTGACCGAACAGGAAAATTCTTTCTTCACAGAATTAGTTTAGCATGGCAAGAATAGTCCCTTCACATCCCTTTTGATACAGTTTGAAACATTGACAATTGTTGTGTTACTCCTCTGCAGCTGAGGGCAAGTGACTTCAGAAGTTCAAACAAAGGCCTAAGTGTTTGAAAGAAAGATTCAGCAATGCAAATAGATTTATCTGGAATAAAATAACAAGAATACATTTGGGTTGCATATTATATACATGATGTCCTCTCAGAAAACATCTCCCAGGATGCTCTTCTGGCACTTTGTTTTTCAATCTCAAGCAGCTGCAGTTTGGCCATGTTGTATCTCTCTGTGTTTTATAAATAATTGCTGCTAATTACATCTTGCTCATTTTCAAACAAGTGTGATAAGAGCACTTTAGCTGGTTTCCTCCTATTTCTGATGAGATCATATATTACACAGACTTTGAAAACTGTCCAATTTTTATATGCTCTTTTCCTTTTATGTACCCACTAAAGCTCAGAGGACAGAGGTGTTGTTATAAAGTATATGTGTTCCCACACAGGTTGTTTCTCTGGTAGCCCTTTTCTTTGGAATTACCACCCTTTGTTCACTCACGTCACATTTTACAGGGAATCCAGATGATGCCATTGTCAAATGGATGGTCACTGCCAGATCATTGTATTCCAGTGTTTCTAAATAGACCAGGCCTAATTTGTGCCGTTTTTTTAAAAAAAGATAGACAATAGCCTGTACAGTGTGGACAAAGTAGCGTTGAGGTATTTAGCCCTTTAATCTCTCTCTCTCTCTCTCTCTCTTACACACACACACACACACACACACTTCAAATCATTATTCTCCTTCTGTTGATTTAGGGGTTGTTGTTTTTGCTTCGACATATTGCTTGATCACCACAACCCCCGCACAGACTAATGTGAAAAAAATATTATGTTTGAGCCCTGTAGGTAGAGCAGGAAAATAAAACCCATCTATCTTTGATATTCTTTACATTTCATGTTTAGTGCCAAAGGAGACTTCCATACATCCTGAAAACATCCCTAATTTTATTCCTTGTGAAGCACTCCTGGAAACAATATCATGACATGTGAAAAGGGACATGGCAAACCAGTGATGGCCCTCATACCAAATCTACAAGGTGGCATGGCTGGAATTATGAGAGGAGTTTGTAACCAGGAATGCACTATGGTTGTACATGCTGGCCGAAGAACTGTGGAATGAGTTTCATGAGCCCAAGGGGGCTCTAAACTTGTTTTTCTCAAACAGTGGCCCTTCATGCCAAACGACAAACCCCTTCAGCCTGTGGTTTATTTCAGAAGTAGTTTGTGACATGGCATGGGGTCTACTGTTCATGAAGGAAACAATTAAAATTCCACAGAGTGGGCTAGCACAAGCTCCTTGAGTAAAACGCTTTTGGGATCTACCCTAGCCAATAATTCTGAGGACATATATTATTTGATGTTCTAATTTAATTTGTTTGATGGAATGAGTTATGTATATCTTCTTTTCCTGTAGTGTTTCTGATCTGATTCTGTAAAACTTCACTAAATATGAATGAGCAGAAAGAACAACATAGCTCATAGCAGTGTGAGCTATCATGCTGTTTCCTACTCAAGTGGCCCCAAGCTCCTCTTATAAAATGAAACAAGAAAAATCTGGTGGCCATGGTCAGTAGTTCATTCTAGTGGAGACTGGTGGCTCCAATGTCAGTGGGATGGTGAATCCACTCCAGCTTTTAGTCAGAACTCTAAAGGAGCTATCCAAGGTGACTGAAACCCAGGGCAGATTCATCGCCCCCTGACATCAAAGCCACCAGCTTGGTTCATGGTTCATCCACTTTCTCCCACATTATGCATACTTTTTAGAAAACACCCTGGGAACTTGCTCAAAAGGCAGGGCAGTCATTCTATAATAAATAAATTAAATTAAACATTCCTTGATCAGACCCCCCAGTCCAATAGATGCTTTTTCTTCTAAACAAAAAAGACCTAATCATTACAGTTTTTCCTTGTAGGGGAGGGTACTCCAGCCTCTTGATCATTTTGGCTGCCCTTTTCTGCACCTTTTTGGCTTTCCCAGCTCTATGGTATTATTTTTGAGACATGCCAACCAGAACTGAGCACAGTGTTCCAAATGTTGCTGTAGCATAGATTTTTATGCTGGCATGACATTACTGGCAATTGTATTATCAACCCTTTTCCTAATAATTGCTAGCATGGGATTTTTCACAACTGCTGCACACTGAGTTGATATTTTCAATAAGCTATCCAACATGACCCCAAGATTTATTTTTCCTCATTAGCCACTGCCAGCTCAGTCCCAGTTAGTGTATGCCCTGGCTCACACATAACTCTAAACTATGGAGGGTTGTGTGTGTGTGTAATATACCATGTTATTATTTTATAAATGTCGGTGGATTATTTTAGACTAACCAATAGCTGAAGTTAGATTTTCTTCATGAGCTTTTCATAAATGAAACCTACTTCATCCTATGAATTCATCCATAGATTTAGAAACAAGCTGGGATAGTCAGTTATAGGCAGGTAGAGAGTGAACATTTCATTTTCATTTAAAAGGTTGTCTGCAATATATGATGAGTGTATGAAGCACAGCATGCAAAAATGAATGACAACTATGAACTATATGTCTCTGTAAAGTGCATAAAGTCAGTAGAACTTGGCCAACCCATGAAACTCTGTTTTAGCATCACTCACATGAGACTTAGGGCTTTCTGGCTTGCTCCCCCCCAATCCCCCTTTTCTAGAGTGGCTGTGAGGACAAGATCAAAAGCTTTCACTTCCCTTTCCAATTAACCATAATTAGTCATTGTCCAATCCCAGACAAACTGTGGTTAGCGTTAACTATGGTTTCAGATGAACAGGCACCATTTTAATGAGACTGAAAAGGAGAGTCAAGCCAAGCAAAATTATACCAATAAATAAATTGTGATCTGTATAGGTATGAATTTAATTAGTGATCACCCAAACACACACACACACACACACACACACACACACACACTTTTTTGCTTTGTGATATTCTACTCTGACTCCTTAATTTTCAAGTTATTTTATGTTTTAAATAAAAATCTCTCCTAGGGTAATAAAAATATATTGGCTCCCTAAACGTATGAGAAAATCAGCAATACGTTAGATAAAGTCTTAAGTTAATAAAATTGGATGAATCCCATTAAACCTTGCATGTTTATGAAGCAGAGAATAGTCTTTGTTTGAACTCCTGAACTCTTTTATTCAATTTTAATTATTCTTCTCCTTGTATCTCACTTTCCTATCTCCTTATTCCATACTGACACAGTCTGCTCAAACGTGCTATCAAAAATACCATGAAGTATTTGCCTTACATCTCAGTAGCTTCAAATCAAGAAACAAGATGAAACTGGATATTCAGAACACAGATAGATAATGCACACACACACTGGAAGAAAATGTGTTTATCCTTACTTTAACAATTATTTTCAGTCTAAACAAGCTCAAATCCAGTGTAATGTAAATAAAAATTGATGCAAAGTTTGCACTGAAAGTTTGTGTCTGGTTTTCTGCTCCTTCTAGTACTCTCATATTAGAAGCTTATGGTCCCTTTCTTGGATTTCAGCTGTCCCTAAAGATCTGTACGTGAGGTTTGGTTTCCATTATGACTCCCTGGCAAGATAAGCCAAAGTGGGAGTAGATTTTGTGAGATCTAAACCCAGGCAATTGTCTTGATTGGTTCTGGTCTAGGTTCAAAGGCTAATTTGCAAATTTACAAATTAACAGGTCATAGGGTCCAGATGCAGATTTTATTTTCTTGGGCTCCAAGATTACTGCAGACAGTGACTGTAGCCATGAAATTAAAAGACGCTTGCTCCTTGGGAGGAAAGCTATGGCAGACCTAGACAGCATAGTAAGAAGCAGAGACATCACCTTGCCGACAAAGGTCCGTATAATCAAAGCTATGGTTTTCCCAGTAGTAATGTATGGCTGTGAGAGCTGGACTATAAGGAAGGCTGAGGGCCGAAGAATTGATGCTTTTGAACTGTGGTGCTGGAGAAGACTCTTACGAGTCCCCTGGACTGCAAGGAGGTCCAATCAGTCCATCCTAAAGGAAATCAACCCTGACTGCTCATTGGAAGGACAGATACTGAAACTGAAGCTCAAATATTTTGGCCACCTAATGCGAAGAGAAAAGTCACTGGAAAAGACCCAGATTCTGGGAAAGACTGAAGGCAAAAGGAGAAGGGGACAGCAGAGGATGAGATGGCTAGATAGCATCACCGATGCAATGAACATGAACTTGAGCACACTCCGGGAGAGAGCGGAGGACAGGAAGGCCTGGCGTGCTATGGTCCATGGGGTCACGAAAAGTCAGACATGACTTAACGACTGAACAACAACAAGGGTCCAGATGGCAAAGCCCCAAGAATTCTTAAGGAGCTCAAATATGAAACTGTTGATCTAGTAACAACTTATCACTAAGATCAACTTTCTTATTGGAGGATTGGATGTATTTTAAAACAGGAATCTTGGGGGCAGCCAGGAAGTTTACTTTTTCCCAGGTAAATTGGTCGAAAGCATTAATAAAGCTAGTTTTAGTTAATATACAGAAGAACAAGCCTTGCTAAGGAAAAATCAGCAGGGTTTCTGCAAAGGAAAGTCCTGCCACACCATCACCTTTTAGAATTCTTTGAAAGTGTCAATATTCATGTAGAAGATAAGGTGATTCAGTAGACATTATATACTTGGATTTCCAAATAATTCCCTTACCAATCACTCCTGAGAAGACTCAGCAGACATGGGATAAAGGGACACTTCCTGTCATGGCTCAGTAATTTGTTAAAGAACAGGAAGCAGAGAGTAGGCTTAAGTGAGTTTCCACAATGAAAGGAAGTTTGACGAAATATGTGAAACATTTATGGAATTTATGTCAACTGTCTTAACAGGTCTAGTATTTTATTGAAATTATTTTTAGCTATTTAAATTGTTTTAAGTTCTGTATATTGAAATGTTATGCTGCATTTATTACCTTGTGAATTGTTGTGAACTGCCCAGAGAGCTTTGGCTATTAGGCAGTATAGAAATGAAATAAAGAATAAATAATTTCAATACAGTATCTTGTCTAAAACCCAGCCCACATCCTAGAGTGCTACAAGGGCAAGATGACAAATGATGTACATGGTTTTTGGTAAATCTGTCCTACTCAGTGATGATCCTAGGAAATGTGGATTTCACCATAATTACTACCTCTTTGTTCTGGGTATCATTTCAGGTGTTTGCAAAATGAATAGCTTTCCTTTGCTAAAATGTTCACTTTTCCCTTATCTTAATCACCCATCCTCCCAATTGACCTTTTAATCCTATAAGAGTCTAAGTTGGAGCTACTTTATATCTACTGTTAAGTTCAGCCTTCCCCAAAGACCATGCTGGCTGGGCACGATGGGAGTTGCAGTCTAACACATTTTGGAGAGCACCAGGTTGGGGAAGGCTGATTAAGTGAATTCTGCCACTGCCCACCTGATAGCACTGACTGATTCTAGATCAGCATCTTAAATTGGCTCAGTTGTCCTGAACACCAACTGGGCCAGCCCCCTCCCCAACCCCTCCTTCCTCAGTTGTGCCTTTTGAAAAAGGAGACTTCTTCCATATACAACATGTCAATTTTATTCTTGGAAAATTATTGTCTATTGTATTACTGACATGTGCATATCTGAAGCCTAAGCTAGCAACATTTTAAGAGTTAGAATGACTTCATCGATGTAGAGCTAAATAGAGAAGTTAGAAATATTTCTGTCTTGCATTTTCTTGTGTCCACAATTGCCTGTATTGTTTGGTACCTGTCAGCCTCTCAGTGTGTTTATCAATAAGGATATCTTAATTCTGTTAAATGCTCTTGACTGGTGTGCACTGCATGCATCCTACATGCTTTAACACTCTGTAACGCTCCCGGTCAACAAGGTGTGAGTGTAGGGAAGGTGGGAAGATGCCTGACACCAGAGAGACTGGGGTGGGGTCTCAAAACACCTGGATCACAAATTTACCCTCCTCAGCATTCCACCTCAAAGGGCAGTTCCTGCCAGGAAGAGGGAGAAGAAAAGGGCTAATGGTAGCTCTATGCCTCTGCGATCTATCCCGGGGGAGTACTTTTAAGCTGGGATGCACATGGTTTAGCTGTATGTGAATAAGCCAAGCCCACTCCCTGGCTGACACATTCCCTCTCCCCTGTCCTCCTCCCATGTAGCCAAAAGGAAGAGTTTGGAAGATTTAATTTCTGTGTTTATTTATCCACAGTTTACCATTTCATGTGAATCATAGAATCATAGAATAGTAGGGTTGGAAGGGGCCTATAAGACCATCGAGTCCAACCCCCTGCTCAATGCAGGAAGCTAAGTCAGAGCATCCCTGACAGACGGCTGTTCAGCCTCATCTTGAATGCCTCCAGTGTGGGAGAGCCCACCATCTCCCTAGGTAACTGGTTCCATTGTCATATTGCTCTAACAGTCAGGAAGTTTTCCTGCTGTTCAGCCAGAATCTGGCTTCCTGTAACTTGAGCCCATTATTCCATGTCCTGCACTCTGGGATGATCGAGAAGCGATCCTGGCCTTCCTCTCTGTGACAACCTTTCAAGTACTTGAAGACCGCTATCATATCTCCCCTCAGTCTTCTCTTCTCAAGGCAGAAGGGTCGAATCCTTCCTCCCTGCTACACACACAAACACACACCCTTTTCCTTCTTTCTTTTTTTATTGAATGACTTATCTGAGCAAAGGGCTGGATGTGCCTGATCTTGTCTGATCTCGGAAGCTAAGCAGGGTCAGCTCTGGTTAGAATCAGGCTTCCTGCACTGAGCAGGGGGTTGGACTCAACAGTCCTGCAGGCCCCCTCCAACCCTATGATTCTATGATTATGTATGGCTATGTTTTTAATATGTTCTTCCTTTTTTCTTTTCTTTTTTGTGACTCCCCCTTTCTTTTGTTGTTGTTGTTCTTGTTATATTTGCAAATACAAAATATTTCCAAAATAAATATAATATATAAAAATTGAGTGAAGAAATTCAACGACAAGCCCCCACTCCTATGTAGATCATAGAATCATAGAATAGTAGGGTTGGAAGGGGCCCACAAGGCCATTGAGTCCAACCCCCTGCTCAATGCAGGAATCCAAGTCAGAGCATCCCTGACACATGACTGTCCAGCCTTGTCTTGAATGCCTCCAGTGTGGGAGAGCCCACCACCTCCCTAGGTCATTGGTTCCATTGTCGTATTGCTCTAACAGTCAGGAAGTTTTTCCTGATGTTCAGCCGGAATCTAGCTTCCTGTAACTTGAGCCCATTATTCCGTGTCCTGCACTCTGGGATGATTGAGAAGAGATCCTGGCCTTCCTCTCTGTGACAACCTTTCAAGTACTTGAAGAGCGCTTTCATATCTCCCCTCAGTCTTCTCTTCTCAAGGCTAAACATGCCCACTCCTTTCAGTCTCTCCTCATAGGGCTTTGTTTCCAGTCCCCTGATCATCTTTGTTGCCCTCCTCTGAACCCTCTCCAGTTTGTCTGCATCCTTCTTAAAGTGTGGTGCCCAGAACTGGACAGTACTCCAGATGAGGCCTAACCAGTGCTGAGTAGAGGGGAACTAGTACTTCCCTGGATTTGGAAGCTATGCTTCTATTAATGCAGCCCAAAAGAGCATTGGCCTTTTTTGCAGCCACATCACATTGTTGGCTCATATTCAGCTTGTGATCGACAACAATTCCAAGATCCTTCTCGCTCGTAGTGTGGTTGAGCCACGTATCCCCCATCTTGTAACTGTGCCTTTGGTTTCTTTTTCCTAGGTGCAGAACTTGGCATTTATCCCTATTAAATTTCATTCTGTTGTTTTCTGCCCAGCGCTCCAGTCTATCCAGATCACTTTGAATTTTGTTTCTGTCCTCCAAAGTATTAGCTATCCCGCCCAATTTGGTGTCATCTGCAAATGTGATCAGCATTCCCTGCACCTCCTCCTCCAAGTCATTAATACAAATGTTGAAGAACACTGGGCCCAGGACTGAGCCCTGCGGTACCGCACTCATTACCTCTCCCCAGTTTGAGAAGGTCCCATTGATAAGCACTTTTTGAGTCTGATTCTGTAACCATCTGTGGATCCACCAGATCGTTGTTTCATCTAGCCCACTTTGAGCTAGTTTGCTCATCAGGAGATCATGGGGCACTTTGTTGAAAGCTTTGCTGAAATCGAGGCATATTATGTCCACAGCATTCCCACAGTCCACAAGGGAGGCTACCTGATCAAAAAATGAGATCAGATTTGTCTGGCAGGATTTGTTTTTGACAAATCCATGTTGGCTTGGAGTAATCACTGCATTGTTTTCAAGGTGCTTCCAGATGGATTGCTTTATCATCTGCTCTAGAATTTTCCCAGGGACTGATGTCAGACTGACTGGTCTGTAGTTCCCAGGTTCCTCCTCCTAACCAGGAATTGTGGTTAACGTTACGGCTGTGCATGGACCCCTGCTTCTGTTTGGATGCTGGTTCGGACCTTCTGAAGTGGCCCCACTTCACTTTAGACCAATTCGGACCCCATCCGCTTCGACTTGGACCTGAAGCGAGATTTGAACATCCGAATCACTCGTTTTTGGCGTTTTCCCATTGACTTGCATGGGAAAACACAAACGGCCATATGTTTTTCAGTTTTCATGATATATACATGAAACTTGGGAACTCTCAGCCCATCTGGAGAGGTGTCCACCTGCCAAATATCAGGCAATTGGCCTGGTAGTTTTTGTGCTAGGCGCAGGTGAAATTTGTTTTTTTTAAGGAAATCTCTCAAAACAAAGAGCTATAACTTTTCACTGCTTGCACAGAAGTGCATGACAGTTGGGGAATGCACAGCGCCCAGGAGGGCATCCCACCTGCCAAATCTCAGACATTTGGCCCACTAGTTTTTGTGCAAGGTGCAGGTAAAATGTGCTGTTCTCAGAAACTCAAACCAAAGTTCGTAAAGGAATAATCAAGTTAGGTGTTGAAGAGGTGAGGAGGTCACTATCCCTAAACTCTGCTGTAGGTTTCTTTGAAGTACAAATAGTACTACTTTCCTATTCACAGTCTATAACCTCAGGGTCTCTTTGGCTGAATTGCCTGGAAAACGCTGGCTGATAGGCAGGAAGCAAACAAAGACAGCAACCCTGCCAGGTGGGCACATTGACCTGAAAGAAGAACAACGACAGTTGTCTGCTGGACTGACAGAGGCAGGAAGCAACACAGCAACCCTGCCAGGAGGGCACAGCAGCACCTCACCCATCCCTGCCCACACCCCAAAGATGCCTCATATTGGGCTCGCTTGCTTTGCAACACACTGTCTAGTATTATATAATTTAAATAATAGCTGTTAACGCATGTAGTGCTTTGCCCACTGTTTTTGCAAATGAGGACTGAATGTACTCCTTTGACACACACTGTTTGCTTGTCCACACAGCACAAGCACACACACACACGAGCAAAAGAAAAGCAAACACTAAACTACAAGCAAAGGGGGGGGGGACTAACTATAATCCTAACAGAAGAGAAAGGGATGTTGAGGGGGTTTTTTTTAGGGAAAAGAGATAAAAAATGGGAAGGGACGGAATACAAAAATTGAGAAGGGGAGGTGGAAGGGAGCCAAGAACAAGGAAAAGAAAGTGTGTGTGTGTGTGTGTGTGTGTGTATACACACACACACATATACAGAATTAAACTAATGCTAATGTTTAAGAGAGAATTGAAAAGGTGTGGGGGGCAGGGGAGATAAGCAACTACAGTTAAATTTTCTGGATTTTTAAATGAACAAATTACAGAAGGATGGGATTGGGTGAGGAGAGACTAACAAAACCATCATAGCACCCGCTTTCTTCTCGGCTTCATCCTGCCAAAGGAGAGTGGGAAGGGTTAAACTCCTTCCCACTCTCCTTCAGCAGGATGCCAGCTGCTCTGGTGCCATGGCTTCCTCTGCTGTGCCTGGCAGAGACTGGCACACTTGCTCTGGGGGGCCGCGGCAGAGGCAGGATAGGACTGGAGCTGAGAGAGAAATGCCAGGAGCTTCCCTCTTGGCTCCCGCCCCATCCTGCTGCCGCCGCCACCGTTATTGCACACAATGGCAGCTCGTCAGGGTGGTGGGAGACTGCTCAGTTATCAGGCGGCTCACACACCCCAATGGATCATCTTGCGCTCCCCCCCGGGGTGCATGCACCCCACTTTGGAGACCACTGCTCTAGCTTCTAGTCCTGTCCTCTCCAGTAATACCATCTCTCTCACAATGAGCAAACAGAGGCTGACTCACAGCAAAGCTCCCTCCCTCCCTCCTTCCTCCTCCTCCCTTGCCCTCCTCTTCTTCTGCCCCTCCTGCTGGCTGGATCTCTCTCAAATTAATACATTTGGTGCCTCCACCTCCTCTCCTCTCCTCACCCCTTCTCCCCTCCCTCTCCCTCCTCCCCCTCTGTGTCACCTTTCACAAGTTGATACATTTTGGAGACAGCCTGTCTGGGCTGCTCAGAAGGCATAAGAAGAGCTACAAATCTCCGAGGCAGACGAGGTGCCTCATCAACAAGCTGTTATGCTTTGGGGCATTTCGTTGCTATTCTGATCTGCTTCTGATCATGATGAGGCACCTCTGAATCAGCCCTCTTCACCTCATTATTCGGGCTTCGGGCCGAAGTGGTGCACAGCCCTAGTTAACTTTGACTACGGCTAGTTTAAACAAGCCAGCTTGAGAAACCATGGAGTTGGATCATTTTGAAACTGACCAGAGTTAGTGTTAAACCAGAATTCCTGGTTCAGATGATGAGAACCCATAGTTAACTAAAATCAAAGGCTTCTGAACACAAAGGTGGAGCATATTAATCTGGGAGGTGGCAATGGGCTAAGGCTCATTCACATAGCACTAAACCATGGTTTAGTGCTACATCTGAACATGTCCAATGTCAACTTAGAGGAAAACTAGATGGGACACAGGATCTCTTGTGACTAGATCTCCTGGTGGCTTTTGTTTTGCCAAAAGTAGTCTTGCCCTGCAGGCCCCTAATCTGGATTGGGGCCACCTGCTGGGGAAGGAGGGGTCTAAACCTTTCCCCTTATACTGAGGTCCTCTGCTAATAGCTGCAGAAGGGGAAACAGGTACTCTACAAGCATACATCTGCCTACAAGGTTTGTAAAAATAACAGAAGTGTGAAACTATCCCCCCAGAATGTATTGTCCACAAAATTTGTTCGTAGACGAGGCTGTGAATACAACTCCCAGCCTGCCCCACAGTGAAAGGTGCTCTTTTCCTGTTCTTCCTCTGTGTTGCTTTTTCTTTTATGCTCATTCCTACTGAAATAAAAGCACTTCTACCTCTGTCTAGGGACAGGTAGGTCACTCACTAGGAAGCACTTCTAGGTGGGGTTCCATCTAAGCTATAGCCCAATATTAACAGGCAGCTCAGATCCTTAGCCTCCTTCTCTCTTCTGTGGGTGCACCACTCACAACAACAAGAGTGATGGGAAGCTTTCTAAAAGCAAAATATTATACTGGAACTAGCCTTCCAATATACATCTAAGAAACAGATCCAAATGGCTTGGCTTTAGCTGCAGTGACTCAAGCTGTGGAGTTATCTTTGCAGCTAAGGTCTTGTCATATTCCTGGCAAGTAGTCCAGAGCCACCTGGTTCTTCTGTGCTTGCCAAGAAACCTCCACCTCATCTTTAGTGTCATATTCGGAAAACGCATTTTATGCTTATCTGGAGCAACAGACAGCATGCAGTAGATTTTATATGCAATTGCACACAGCAGGACTGCTCACCATATCACTGGCAATGAGACAACTAAATGAAGCAAATAAAGGTCTTTTGTCCACGTTGTTCACCACAGGTCTCTGCATGCAAATGCATAGTTGTTTTCTGCAACTACCATTGAAGAAGATTAATTAAACTCTGTTTCCAGCAGCAATTTTCTCAGAGTTATGTCTTTGAAAAGGCTCACATACTCCAAATTAGCTTTTAAACATTGTAAGGTCCCCAAATCCTGCTCAGCTTCTAGCATACTTTTAAATCCTATAGATCTTAACATTCTTATCTTTGGGAGATTCTTCAGTCCTTCTGATCTGGTGCAGTACAATGGTTCGTTTGATGATGGACAAAGGAATGAATACTGCATTTATCAAATTCAGAGAGAAGACATATGTGGAAGGGATGCAAACACTTTGGACTAAAATTCTAAAATTACTGCAGCACAGTTTGTCTGCTGTTGATTTTGAGAAAAAAATGGACAATGCATTAATCAAATTCAGAGATAAGGCGTATCTGGAAGGAATGCAAACAGCAGGGGTAGGCAATAGTGAATGCCCCCCCATTTCACCTCTACCCCCCGATCCCTGAAATCCCCCACCCTACTTTTGCAACTTGTAAATGGGATAGACCACTTCATGAAATGGGGTGGGTGGGTTCAGCCCAGCCTATATATCATTCTTGCCAGGGAGATGGGATAGCTGGCTGGGTCTGAGAAATGGTAAATGCCTCCTTGAGAGAAACCGCTTGAATGAAGTGGTCATTAGATAACTTCTTAAGAAACCCTCCTTGAACCTTGAGGTTTGTTGTTGTTGTTTATTATATTTCTATACTGCCGTATAGCTGAAGGCAGTTTACAAAGATTAAAAAGCATTAAAATACATTGTACAAAGTGTAAAAGCCATTTACATACAAACATATAAACAGTATTTACATATATACACATAGACACACATATATCTAAAACCATTTTAAACAATCAACAATAAGAAAAATCCAGGATCTGCTGCCGAATGCCTGAGAGAAGAGAAAGGTCTTAACCCGGCACTGAAAAGATAACCTTGTTGGTGCCTGGTGGGCCTTGTTGGGGAGATCATTCTAGATTGGGGGGCCACCACCAACAAGGCCCTCTTCCTTCTTTCTATCTTCCAAACCTCCCTTGGAGGAGGCACTTGGAGGAGGACTTTATGCTGAGCGTAGTGTACGAGTAGGTTCACTGTTATTTAGGAGGGATGTGGAACCTCGGGTTCATGGGCCTAATCCAGCCTAAGGAGATTCTACATCAGGCAAATGGGGCCTCCTTGGATTCCTTCAGGGGGTCAGGCTTGGCATGGAACTCCATGCCTCCCTCAGCACGGAGAAAAAATGGGCGGTGAGTGGGGTGATGATGGCAGTGGGCATGGCCACATCCACTGACATCATCCAGCCCACAAAAGGTCCAGTGGGGAGAAATTCAGCCCCCACCATCAAAGCATTCTGTACTGCTGTTGTATATGCTGGTCTCAGATCTCCCCTTTTGGGGCAAGGTGCTCAAGCAGCTGCTGACTTCTCAACTCTAGACACTCCTGAAGGGCACTGATTATCTGGACCCATTTCAATCCAGGGATGTACAGATTTTGTAAAATCCATTCCATCCGCATTTCACTGATAGTCAGGTGTCTTTCATTCTGTCGCCTGCTCATTGATGGAATCAGATTTTTTCTAATTGCCTGAATTTGCACAAATTCACAATTGTGAAAATGCACAAATCCTCCCAAAATGTGCAAATCCCCCCAAAGCCTCAAGTCCCCCCCAAATGTGCATTTTCATGCTTTAGCGTATGGGGGAAATGTGTATTTTCACCCAGTGTCTTTTTATTTTATGTGTTTTTCTAAGACTAAGTTAGCATAAAATTTGGGAAAGTTAAAACAAAAACAAAAAAGGGTCTGCAAGTCCATGGAATCAGTGAGACTCAGGAAAAGCTGGTCTGCTGTGCAATCTGTGGAGTAGATTTATAGAAATCCTAACTCATTGATTCAATTGCAGATTTCTCCAAAATCCTTATTTTAATCTGGCTTCTAAGCTGTTTCCCATCAGGCAGTGGCCAGACTCAGACTCTGCTTAGTTCTAGAAAAGTTGCTGCATCATGAGCCTTCATGATTATAGGTTTCAAACTGATTGTTTTAACTCTTGTCAGTACCCACCTTATTAGTTGTTTCACTAAAAGGTGGGATAGAAATGTTTTAGAGAAATAAAGAAATACATAAATAGATCATATTGTTCTGATGCTTACATCTGGTCAATATATCTTTCCCAAACTAGTGTCCCTGAATGACCTGTCAACTTTCTCACCTCCCCATCTTTTAAAAGATTTTAATATTCTAAGTACATTGTTAGGTTCCTTTCATAAATAATATTCTTATAGATTTCAATTATTTTGCCCTGGCAAGTAAGAAACTTGTTGAGTTGGAATGGCAGATATGAGGAACTTTACTTATCATGAGGCTTCATAAGGTTATTTTATAGTCCTAGTAAATTAATTAATTTACAGCCATTAATTCATTTCATATGACACATAAAGAATCCATCCAAACTTCCGCTTTGCTGTTTCAGTAAGGACTGGTACATTCTTCAATATACCACCACAAGGCATTGTTTTATGAATGAATGAATGAATGAATGAATGAATGGTTTATTGTAGGAATGGGTGATGAATTTGTTCATTTCACATTTTAATACAAATCTACCTAATTTACACTTCCCAAACGAGCATGCAAACACAAACACAGTTATCCTTCAATATTCGCTTTGTCTGAATTTTGCGATGCAGTTCAATCAGAAAATGTGTACAAAAATATGTACATTAGTGAAAATAATGTGCAAATATGCATTAAAGGTAAAGGTGTCCCCAACCAGTCGTGTCTGACTCTAGGGTGTGGTGCTCATCTCCATTTCTAAGCCGAAGAGCCAGCGCTGTCCGAAGACGCTTCCGTAGTCATGGGGCCGGCATGACTGAACACTGAGGTGCACGGAACGCTGTTACCTTTCCCGCTGAAGCAGTACCTATTTATCTACTTTCAATTTCTTGCTTTCGAACTGCTAGGTTGGCAGAAGCTGGGACTGAAGACGGGAGCTCACTCCATCACGCAGCACTCAAGTCTCAAACTGCTGTCCTGCCGACATTCCGGTCTGCAGTTCAGCGTCTTATATTAGAGCAAATTGCTTGTAAAATATGTATATTATGCAAAATTGCATACAAAATGTATGTATTAAGAGAAAAACACACAAAAATGCATTCACATGTTCGTGTAGATTTTTTTAAAAGTGTAAACTGATGCAAAAACAGATGGAATGAACAGTGGTGCAGCTAAGTAATGTTAGACCCTGGACTGAATGGTTTTACAGGGACCCCCTTTAGATGGTCATGTGTATTACTTCAGTTGTGAAGCATATAACTAACATTTCTCTCCCCCCCCCCCATGCTTTACAACTGCTTCTATATACTTGGTATGTTCAAGCACCGCTCCCACCCCCACCCCCACCCCCACCCTGTTTGCCAACCCTGATTTTAAAAACAATACTCTGAGCATGTACAGTTTCACATTTCAAACTCAAATTGTAGCACCATCATGGTACTGTGGAATAAAATGGAGGTTGTTTCTGCTGACCTCATGGTGGACACATTTCTTTGGGAATAAGTACCATTTTGGTGTAGAAAAATGTAAAATACATTTTAAAGAAAAAAGAATAAAATGAGCATCTGTAGCCATGTACATGTCCAGCTGGTCCCTCCTTGACTATAAAATCTCTTTTTGAAATGAGAACAAAGGCTAGATCTACACTTCTGCTTTATAGTGGTATTGAACTGCACTGATAACTGTTGGGGCATATTACACATCTGATATACCACTTTTGTAATCTTATTTCCTGCTTTTTATTCCACATTTTCCAAAATCCCACAACAAATATCATTGTGTGTCCTACAAGGTATAAATGCGCAAGAGGGAGATAGCTTTACCGTGGCGGGCTTGTAACGATATGACATGAGGTGTAGATCTGGATGCCATGCAGTGGAGGCTGGTGGCTCCAGTGTCAGTGGGGTGGTAAACCCGCTCCGGGTTTCAGTCAGAACCAGTCAGGACTCTAAAGGAGCTATCCAAGGTGCTCTGCTCCACTGACATCGGAGCCACCAGCCTCCACTGATGCTGGGATGAGCAGCATCAGCCCTGCGGGCCTCTTTGCCCCTGCCCCGATCATCTGCTGCTCTCTGGCTGTCATTTAGGGGGCCCTGGACTTTGCCCCCAAGGTCCAGTCCTAGCTACACCACTGGGAAGGAAGTTAGGGATGGAAAAATGAGAAACTGAGAAAAACTGAAATTGACAGATTTGTCCATCTCTAGTTTATACTGTGGGCAATAAAAGTTAATAGAACAAAACCAATAAAAGCTTTATTATTAAAGCTAATAATTCTTATTATTAATAAGAATAATGTTCTTATTATGTCAAGACATAATAAGAACCCAAATGAAATCACAGAAGAGCCAAAAGGGAGTTCTTCCTAATTTATATTGAGGACAAAAAGAATTTAACTTCCTCCCATCCCTTAAACAGGAAGATAGAAGAGTTTCATTGGGTCTTCCAGGTAGAATTCTTATCAATGTCTCTCTGGGCTCCCTATGCAAATTGTACTAGAAAAGAACATGGCCAACAGACTCCATTTTTCCAATTCCACAAGGACAAAATCATTTGCTGAGCAGAATCTTGTTGCATCAGCCAGTTAGTAAAGCCAAGGACACTAGATTAAAGCGAGCGAGCATGAAAGCTCTCCTATATTTGTAAACCATTAATTTGTGCAGATACCGTACGGGGCTCTGGCAATCCCATAATTTGAAAGATTACTTCAACATAGTGGAGAGCAAGACTTGTGAGCTGCAGTGCTCATATGTTGCAAATGCAAACCTTTATTAACCTTTGGGCAACAGAGAGCTGAGCCTTTTTTTTTTGGCCATAGTTACTCAAATGTTGGGGGTGTTTTAGAAGGACATTGCATTAATGTTCTTGAGCAGTTGAATTCATTCTGTGTGCAGACGTAGGGAGGACAAGCAGAGCATATTATTTGCTATTATTCATATTATATTATAACCTCATATTATTTGCTATTATTCTCCTGCACCTGAGAAAAGGTGACTTATGCCTGACTTTGAAATCAGGTCTTCTGGTCCAAGTCCAGCATGCTGTATAATGGAAAGCATAAGCTTTCATTTCACTGGCAGGGGCACAGGGGGAATGCTTTATTACAGTACAAAGGCTGTATTGGTTTTCAAGTTCATGAAAGGAGGAAGACAACAGACTCATACTGTAAAGGCTCCAGCCTGTAGAGATGCTAAATCCAGGTTTATGAACTGGGCAGCATTTCTCCAGTTTCTTGAAATCTGGAGTCTACTGGAGGTATTATGAGCTTTGCATACATTAAAATACCAGTATGAACATGCCAGACAAATGAACACGTCAAAAGCTGAGCAAGTGTTGGACTCCACCAAAAGGAAAAAACAGAGAGAAGACAGAATGTAAACCAAAAAACTTGGCTGAATTATTATTTTTTTAACTAGTAAAAAGGGTTATTCACAGCTAGGGTAGTAGTGGTAGAAATACCCATGCTTTGAAGTCAGGGATGGAAAATGAGAAACTGAGAAAAAAACCAAATTGGCAGATTCGTCCATCTCTAGGTTATACTGTGGTCAAAGACCAATAAAAGCTAATAGAACAAAACCAATAAATAAGACATAATAAGAACTGAGAAGAGGTTCTGACTGAAACCTGGAGTCAGCCTCCACTGACCCAGGTAAAACTTTTTTTGTTACAACAGAACAAGCTGAAATCCTGACCCTGCAGTCGTTTTAAAATTCCAGATTGCAATCCCGGGCCATCTTCTTTCACCCACATTGCAGATTGGCTGACCTGCTATTTGGAGGATAAGGGCACCCAGGAGGGTGAGTTGCCTCCTGGATTTTTTCAGCTGCTCACTAGCAAGAAACATAGCAGACTGTTCTAATGCTGTGTGTTTAAAGGAAACATACGGCAGATCTTATACATTCCTGATGTGTAAGTGGTGTAGCAAGTTAGTGGCCCTGTTCAAACGCACACTGGGGAAGGGTGATTAGGCTAACCATGGTGCATGGTGGTTGCCACTAACCACTGCAACTGTGACTGTCACACGTGCAGGTAACCACGTTCCGCAATGTGGTTAGACTAACCATTCTCTAACCACCCTCCCTCCCTCAGGAACCCATAGTCCTCCAACTGGGCGGCCATGCATGGCAGCAGCCTTTGAGCTGTAGGTCATTTTGGTGCTACTCCTTCAAAATTGGTGATATTCCTTCTTTGGCTGATCTTGTTGCGGAGCTCTGTGGCAACTGTCAATTAACCACGGATGCTGTTCAGACATCATGCTGAGCCACCATGGAAGGAGGATATAGAGGAACGACCATTTGTCATCAAAATGCACACTATTTTATGATGCCTGGCAGCAAAGATAAGGAAACTTCATGTACTCCAAATCAAACCTAGCCACCTCCAGAACTGAGAAGGAAGCCTGGAATAGTTATATCTCCTCAACCTAGTAGAAAATGAATTTCCTGCTCTTCCCACCCAGGGTGGGCAGGTGTCCTAATTTACAGAGGGCAGTCCTCTATTTTAGAGTGCTAGCAGTGGACAACCTTTCATCTGAAGGTGTCCTCTCTTTGAAGAGACTACAGTGTAAGCCTGGTTTAAACCACAAGAATGGAGATCAGGGGACACCTGAAGGTGTCCATCAACAGTTTGCACCTGGACAGCAGCCTGAGCAAGCACACAGGTCACCTAGTCAGCCTTTTCCACTATGGTGAGATGTACTGTATTTCTATTTAAATTATAGTTATTAGGTCTACATTTGTATCTATACATATAAATTTGCACATGCAAATATTATACAAATTGAGTGATGCATTTCCTCTTTTTTGGCAATGAGCAAGTGGCTACCCTGCTCCGGCCTCTTGAACTTGCTGCCACCTGAGAGATGACTTTGGGTGTGAAAGGAGGTATATTCTCCCGCTTTTGGTGTCCCTGACAGTGAAGATTAGTCCACCTAACCATCAAGTCTCCTGCCACTGTAACATCTCCAAATGCAGAGCTTCACTTTTTTTCATAGGAATGAACGGCAGCAATCCATGTATATGAGAGAAACTAAAGGTGTGCTATCCACGACACCGCCGGGATTTGGGGCTAAACTTGTCAGGGTGGATACTGAGCCCATAGGGCCCCAGAGTAGTTCTGATTCTGAGGAGGACCAACCACCTGTGGGAGAGGAGCTCGCTCATCTCTCACAAGCACAGCGGCAGGAGAGATTCCTCCTGCCTGCATTCCTGAGAGAGATAGTGACCCTAGCAGTGAGAGAGCGGGGGATGGGATCTTGCTGGACGCTCAGCGGAGACGGAGGGAGTGGCGCTTGATGGAGGGTGCCGAGAGGCAGCGTTCTGCCTGCTTGGCGCTAAAACGGTCGTGTCCCGAGGATCCCCGGGTAAGAGGGAGGACCTCTCCATAGCCCATAAGTTCAGAGTTTTCCCGCTCTTCCCCTTCAAATGGGGACCAACTTACCCGGAGCTTAGGCTACTCTGCTAACTACCCCAGTGCGTTTCCTTGTTTAGTCGCTGGTGATTAGCATCTGAAAGAGTCATTAAGCTGTAAAGGAATAAAGCCTTGGAAAGAATCCCTTTTGTCTGTGTTGTGAGTTGGCTATTGGAGGGGACTGTAAGAGGCAGTTAGGGCGCTCCTGACAAAACTTGCTCCCTGAACCTGATGACTCCAACCATTAAGAATCAAGCCAGGCCTCTCTCTCTCTCTCTCAATCTCTCCCTCCCCATATTTGCATAGGCTTTTCTTGGGTTCTGTTTCTTGGTCTAGATTGACACGAAATGTTGGGAACTAGCTTTTGTAGGGAAAGATCAGCTTGAGATCTTTCATAGGCCAAGCACTGAACTTTACCACTGAGCTGCATGGCCCCTCTCCTTTAATTTGCAGCATTACATATCAAAAAGAAATCCAAAATCCAAGAGAGAACTGTTACATTATCTCTCTTACAACTTGGTTTCTCTCCCCTCCCCTCCCCCAGGAATGAAATGAAACTCTGGGGAAACATTTCTCCTCATCTTGATATTAAAAATGGTAGAACACTTAAAAATCTGCTTTGAGGTTGGATCTGGCCTTGGACTGCCAATCAGCCATCTGTGCTAAAGTGGTATAAAAATCGACTTAGACCAAATACTGATGACCATTTTATCAAGTAGGTAAGTTTTCTACACTGGTTTTGCTTGGTCATCACAATTAATGGAAACATAGAGCTTTTCTACATGGCATTTATTATACGCTCATGATTCCCTACTCATAGTTGTTTATAGGTTCTTCAGATGACGATGTGACCCTCCAGTTTTGCTTCTGTTTTCAAAGGGCACTTTTGGCAAGTTTTTTTTAGAGCAGGGAGAATGCAGAATTATTTCTGAATGCAAAAGACACATTTTTCTCTTGGGTAGTTGTGTTATTCCTCTATACCACACTGCCACCTAGAGGTTATGTAGTGGAAAAGCAGGAATGGAAACACTGTTCCTATAGTGCTCAGATTTTGATTCTGTGATGAAACCGAAAGTAGATACAGAGCATTAACAACCTTGTGTAGAAAAGCTCATGGTGGGTGTGTTTTTCTGCCATGCATTCTGGTGAGTAGTAAAGGTTGGAGACCTTATCATGTCATAAGGCTTCCCCACAATTACCACTTGGTCAATTGGTCATCTGTAGTTATCCATGGCATAGAAGTTACTGAGTGAGGGAGGTATTTCCCTCACCTGCAGAGTGTCATAATTAGAGCAGTCTTTTAAACAACATCTTGTCTTCCCTGATTTTTGTTCATGATTTTCAGATCTTAAGGTCAGATTTTGATTCCAAATGCTTTTTACATATTTTGAAAGATATCAATGTTTGCAGTTATTCATGAAGCTGTTTTTTTAATATTAATTGAAATTTGAGTGTATTTGAGGTTTTTCTTAGCAAGAAACCATAGTCATATCTCAAATGTTATGATTCTCTATGTGTTGTGTGGTGAGGAGGCTGGGTGGTCTGTGTATATTTACGATTGATCTTTATTTCAAGCTGTAAATTAAACATTATTTTAGGTTATTTTCACAATCTTTTTGTTGCGATTGGGATGTGCACACATGCACGCTTGCACACCACTAATAATTGGAAATCACTGATCATCATAAGGTACAGAATAGGGAGAAAAGGCCCTAGCCATCACAAGCTGTGGCTGCATTAGCCTGACACGAATAGTAGGAGAGATGCTGTGCTCAGATCTCATTTCCTTATGTAAAGACAGCCTTGTGTGCAGATGTGCACATCACAATCACATTTTAAAAAATTGATCACATGCATTCAAAACACATGTGGATAATCTAAAATCACACACAATAAATGGGCTTTTCAGGGTTTAAAGCAATGCAACAGAGGACTTCACAGATTTAAGAGCAACACAAACTTTGATGAAAGCCAGATATTTTTTTAAGAGAAGGAAAACAAATCTGAAGAGAGGGTAAAATGTATCATTAACCTCTTTAAACAACACCATTATCAATATAAATCAGTGTTTAAGACTGTGAGAATTCATTGGGTTAAAAACATTCCTTGAAAAGGGAAAAGAAAAGCAGACATGGTGCAGGCAAGCTTTTGTCATCCTGCTTTTACCAAAATGAATGTCTGCAGACTACATTTACAGAATCATCAGTCTGGAACGAGGTCAAAGTTATGCTGTGCCTAGAAGTGGCAACAAATAAATAACACATGGAGTAAACAGGTGGCTCAAGGAAGTAAACCAAGTCACATGTTATAAGAGAAGGCAAAATAACCCCAAGGGGTTAGCTAATGAAGCATAGAAATGACCCCACATAAGTAAAATCCATATGCTAATATTTTATTTTTGGTATCATTTATGCATGTGAATAAACACTTGGAGCTTTTAAAAAAACCTCTGAAAATATTGTTTCACACAAATGCAGATGAGAAGCGATACTGGGCATAGGACCCCTATGCATGCCAGGAGCACAACAGTTCCAATTGCCAGGTTAGCAAAGGTGGATAGAAATTTGTTGCATTGGTGATCATTGTGTTTGGCTGCAAGCTGGAGCCAGCTGCTTTTTAAATTAAGCATAGAAGCCCCATACCTCATGCCAGCAGCACAGCAGGATGGCAATTGCCTCACAATATCCCCAATCACAGGCCCATTCCAAAGGATCATATTTCTTTGGAAATGAATTTGTTCCAAGAGGCACTGGGCAGCAAACATTGTATTGCTGTCAGCCAGGGCATGGAGTTTCTCTACTTAGCCTTGAAGGTGGAGTGTTATTCAGAAATTTCCTCCTGTCCTGTCAGCTTCTGAAAAAGCATGGAAGCACTGAACACCATCTGATACTACAAATGCAAAACAAAGTTTCTGTGGCTAGAGGAATCAGCCATGAACTGTGTTTATTTCATTAATGTCAGCGTGCAGGCTGAGTAAAAGAAACGAGCAAAAAAGCTTTCTATAAACCAGGGGTGTTGAACCTCAGGCTTGCAGGCCTACTGTGGCCCAATTGGCCCTCCAGGGTTTCCCAGAGGGCCATTTCCCCCTTCCCTGACCCCACCCCCTTTTCTCTGACCTCCAATTGTTTGGTGGTTTCCCCAGCTTTTGTATGTGTCCCCGACCACACACACGTACACACATTCTAAAAGGTTGAAATGCCTCTCCTAAAGCTGTTACTGACAGCAAGAGCTTTAAACTAAAATACTTTGGTATTTTTGGCCATGTTTCTTTTGCCTTTGCCCCCCCCCCACCTCTGGAACATGGCCCCCAAGAGCTTCTCCAAAATTTAATTCGGCCCTTGGGCTGAAAGAGGTTCAACACCCCTGCTTGAACCTCTTTCACCTCTATTCTCACCTTTTCCAAAATTATGTCCTCTTTATGAAGAATCATTTCCTTAAACTCAGCCTCAGACAAGCGCAAAGCAAAGATGCCTGATGGAATAAATTACACAGAAGAATTAAACATAGCAAGGAATTAGTTTGACAGGATGTAATTATTACCTTGGAATGTTAATGTCACCAATTTGAAGGGGGTGGGAAAGATATTTCAATCAGATGGAGGAAAAATACCTCAGATGTAATAGAGCAGCCTCCCCCAACCTGGTGTCCTCAAGATGTATTGCGCTGGCCATTGTGGCTGGGAATGATGGCAGTGCAGTTCAAAAGATCTGGAGGGCACCAGGTTGAGGAAGGCTGTACTAGAGGGACTGGTGTGGAGGGCATGTGCGTCCGGAGAAGTGGTGCCACATCTTGTGTTCTGCTCTAGGCTGCGATCCAGAGTCATAGGTCTGCAGGGCCCTCTCTTCCGTGAGTAGGCAGATGCTCCAAAAAGGCAACTGAGTCCTCTAGCGCTCCAAGGTTGCCTTTACATTAAAGAAAAAATCTTCAGGCCTACTGTTGTGGAGCCTTTCCGCATTTACAGCGAGCTCCCAGACAGCGACCACATGATTGCTCAGAGGGGAAGCTTTTCATTTTCAAGATAAATGAGACCGCTCCATAGAGATAAATGAGACAGCTCCATCTAGTGGCTCTTTTAATAGTACAACAATCCAACATACTTTAATACTTCATTATTTCTGATCTATTCAACATGGAATAACCAGGAAATACCTCTTGATGTGCCCTGGAGGTAGATGACGTCATGAAAATGACCCGCAAACTTCCACGAGTGAGCAATCTCAATAGCAGGATAAAACCTCCATGTGAAGAAGCCCAGAGACAAAGCAAGTCTATTGTGATGCTGGGGAGACACTGTGGTGGATGAACCACCATATCCCAAGCCCAGATGGCTTGTTGCAGCCAGGGAGGAAGCTGGGGTGGCTTTTTCTTTTCTTTTCTTTTCTTTTCTGGGTGGGGGTTCTTTTCCCCCTTCCATTATAGTCAGTGGGAGGGATATAAAATGTGGAGGGATGCCACATTTTGTACAAACTCAAGTGGGGTGTCCAATGTATTATTCCAACCCAGTGTCATTGAAACTTGAGTTTTCCCTGTTGTGAATAGGCCTCCAAATACTACCCTGCCATTACCCTAGCACCCTCCCCAGTCCTTATTTGGCAACCCACAACTCTCCCCCCACCCCCATCTGTCTTCTCTTGCTACCTTGCTGTTGGTAGGAATCATAAAAGGAATAAAGTTGCCTGTTTAAGGCTAAGGGTGGTGATCTAACCAAACCTTTCTTTCTGTAATCATTTGGGTAAAATAAAACTTATATTCTTTATGCTTAAGCGTTGTTTGTGTTTCTGAGTCAATTCCCTCACTGTATCTAACATAGTGTACAGTCTGCCTTCTATGTGCCATGCCTCTGCCCAAGATCCAGGTATTTCCATGTCAAGCAAGTACACATGTACAGATGCATGTTTACCTACACATGTGATCTAGGACACATGGTTGCAGTTCTGGTAACATAGGGACCTGTGTTTTCAGTGGGTACCACACTGGCATGGGGCTGAGAGCCCCATTTAAACATGAAGTCAGCAGTCAGCCACATGGAATGCCACAGAGGCGACAATTTTAGCTTGGCCAGGGTCAGGTTTAAACTGCCCACCGTTCCTGCACAGAGGGGCTTACCATCTCAACCTGGAGCCTATATTCATCATTGCAATTGACTTCAATAGGTTGTGGACAACCCAATTAACTGCTGTGCCAGCAGCAAACAAGGTTTTTACAATGGGACAGGATGACTACTGCATGTCACAGCCTGTGGTGGTGTGCTGAGGTCATGAGTTATCTAGAGATTCCTCCTCCAAATGAGGAAGGAAACCTGATAAAGGCAGAAACAAGGCATATGATCCTGCACCACTCTCTGCTTCCAACTGGGTCTTCACTCCACTTGTTATTTTCCTGTTTCCATTCTCTGTAAAGAAGTCTTCATCATTCAAACTACTATCCAACTTGCTCTGCACAGGCACCTTTCAGCATTGCATCAGCCGTTCTTCGTGGGCTTGTGTAATCTGTTGCATCTGCTGAACTGTGGGTGGGATAACCCTGCCTTTGGTAGGAAACAGGAACGGTTCCTGTCCAAAAACCTGGAGAGCTGCTGCACGTCAGTGTGGACAATACATGAGCTAACTGGACCAATGGTCTGTCTTGGTGTAAGACAGTTTCCTATGCTCCTATATCCGAGTGCATGCTAGGGCGGCCATGTGTCCTCTTTTCCAGAGGACAGTCCTCTATTTGAAGGGCTGCCAGAGGAACATCCTCTATTTGAAGGGCTATCCAACCCAATTCTGGTTTAAAGATAAAGGACTATAAGAACTGTTGCCCATTAACAGTTAGCTCCTGAACAGCAGACTGAACAGGCAGGCACACAAATTACCTGGCCACAGTCTTCCACATTATCGTGAGATCTACTGAATTTCTATTTAAATTGTAAAAATTATTTCTAAATTTGCCTCTATGCATATAAATTAGCACATGCAAGTTTATGCAAATTGCCATCCTCTTTGTCCTTTCTTTTGGTGATTCATCAGTGGTCATCCTCTTGTGCATACGCACTGCTAACTGTGAAGTTGCTACCGCTAGATGGCACCAACTTTATTATGACATTTGATCACTTCTTAAGGTGTTAATTTAGGCAATAATATACACATCTGAACCTACCCAGATACTATGATCAGCATCTGAGGCCTGCCTCCGAGTGCCACCTCCAAGGGAGGCTTGGAAGGTAGCAACAAGGGAGAGGGCCCTGATGATGGAACGATCTCCCCTCTGAGGCCCACCTGGCGCCAACACTGGCATCTTTTCAGTGCCAGGCTAAGACTGTCCTCTGCTCCCAGGCATTTAATGGCATATCTTGGGGCATGTATGCCAGCTGTCTGAACAGGTCTAGTATTTTATTGAAATGGTTTTTATCTGTTTACATTTTTTTCGAATTTTGTATATTTAAATTTTTACGTTGGATTTTATCTTGTGAATTGTTGTGAACCGCGCAGAGAGCTTCAACTACTGGGTGATAGTAAAGAAAATCATCCTCCTCCTCCTCGTCTCAGCTACTGACTCTATACAGTGCAGTGACCCCAATTTATTTATTTATTAAATTTATTTATTAAATTTATTAATCGCCCATCTGACTGGTCACCCAGCCACTCTGGGCGATGTACAACCCACCATAAACAATTTAAAACAGTAAAATTTTACCATAAATTTTTTTTAAAAAGAATACCCTAACCCACCCCAAATGCTTGCCTGAACAACCACGTTTTTAATGCACGACGGAAGCTCATTAAAGAGGGGGCATGACGGAGTTCCCTAGGGAGGGAGTTCCACAGAGTGGGGGCCACCACAGAGAAGGCCCTCTCCCTCGTCCCCACCAGTCTAGCTGTCCTGGCTGATGGGACAGAGAGAAGGCCATCCGAGGCTGATCTTGTTAAGCGGCCTGTCTGGTGTTGCTGGAGGCGCTCCTTAAGATAGGCTGGGCCGGAACCATATAGGGTTTTAAAGGTCAAAACCAACACCTTGAATTTGGCCCGGAAAACAACTGGTAACCAGTGCAACTCCTTCAGCACTGGAGTGATGTGATCTCGCCGGCGGCTGCCTTTAATCAGGCGAGCCGCCGCGTTCTGTACCAGCTGCAGTTTCCGAACCGTCTTCAAGGGTAACCCCACGTAGAGCGCATTACAGTAGTCTAAACGAGAGGAGACCCAAGAATAAAGATGTTGGCCATCTCTATGCTATAGCATCAGAAAAGGTTGGGTTACTATATAAATCTCTATTACCCCCTGACTGGAATAGTTACTATTTTGTGCACATATAGGTGGCCTCTCATATATACACAATATAAAACTATACACAGATGCAGTGGAAGGAACCAAATATTTTCTCATGCTCTTTGGGACATTGTTGACCTTTCCACATTCAGACCTATATTAGTTGATTTCTTAGGTATGCCAGTTATCTAAAAACAGTTTCTCCCTAAGCCACTCTCACGAGCCCCAAGTTATAAATCTATGCACGTTTGATGCCAATGGAAAATCTGCATCGTGACTCCCTTGAGTGACTGAAGGGTGTGACAGTAACAAGACAGTCTTGCTGTGCTGACTGTAGAGAAAGAGGTCAAGAAGATGGAGCTTTCTGTTTATGTCATGTCTGAACAAGTCAGCCTCCTGCTCTCTCAAGCTGGAATGCTTGCTCTCATAAACAGCCATTGAATACCAGCAACAGTCAATTACTTGTGGCATTTACATTATTTATTTCTCTGTCCCCCCTCCCACTCCTCTTTGGGGGGGGCATTTATTTTCAGCTAGATGTTTGCTTTATGGTTTTGAGCTGGCAATCCAGCTACTTTGAAAAGTGGCAACTCAAGGAGCATAGAGGGGGTGGTCCTCACCTTTTAACTTATTAGTATTCTCATCCATCTTCCAGACAGTGGTTCAGGGAACATATCAGAGTAGCAGGATAATGAAACATGGCAGATTAAGTTAGGCATGATGCACTGCAGAGCCCCCATAGCCAGGAATAAATGGAGACAAGCTGTTTCCTATAACCTGTTTTTGAAGCAAGGTCAGAGCAACTGCTTCCAGTAAAAGAAAAGTCATCTTCTTGAACCTTGCCCCCAAAATGAGGCCAAGCACAAACTACTTCGATAGTTAAGTGCAGAGCGTGAACTCTGTTTTGTTTCCCTCTTTGAAATTTCATGGATCTGAATTTCTACATTTTTGGAAATGTGGAATCTGACAAGCATGTGGAAGTATCACAAGTGAGGAGATTTGTTTGTTTATTTGTTTGTTGATATGAACATCTTTATCCCATCTTCCTATTTTAATTCTTTTAAAAGAACAGTCAAGGCCAAATACAGTTTTTAAAAAAACAATGAAAAACTGAGGTGCCCAAGCTACACGGGGAAAAGACATGTGACAGAAGTTGGATAAAAACGTGTTCTCATTTTAATTCCAGCTCGGTTGGAATTTCAGAGAAGAAAATAAAAGTAAGGGAAATACTGATGCCATAGCGATCAACATATCTAAGGCTGGAGACTGGAGTTTTTCAGAATTATTTGCCCATGCTTGACCCTTGTTTATATAGCTCATTGCAGATCTCAGAAGCACTAGAGTATATTTCCATCTAATTTTCTGGTAATCTGTGACTGACACAACTTCCATCCTATACTATCTCATTAAATCTTCTGATGTTATGTTTAGTCCAGCTGGAAACATCCTCATCAATACTAAATATTTCATTATGAAATAAATGGTGATAGAATTGACACAGCTTGTCAAAGGGTTTTTTTTTTGTAATATCATTAACGGTCATAAGTTAACTAGCATAATATAGGGATTCCAGCTGCAATCCTACACACACTTACCAGAGGTTAAGTCCCAATGAACTCAATAACTCAATGGGGATTACTTCTGAGTAGACCTGAATAGGATTGCACTTAAAGTCTTTATACGACTGTTAGTTTTCTTAACAAAACTCTTAATATACCATGCTAATAGTGCGTTTGGTACTTTGACTTAGCTTTGTTCCATTACAAGCCAGGGCAGAACTTCCCTTCCACTTAACACAGGGTTGGGCAAGTTGTGGCTTTCCAGATGTAAGCCTACAATTCCCATCAGCCCTAGCCAGCATGTAAGAAATAGTAAGCCTACAATTCCCATCAGCCCTAGCCAGCATAGGCAATGGTGAGGGATGATGGGAGTTGTAGGCCAAAACATCTGGAGAACCACAACTTGCATACCCCTGATAACTAACAATCATCTTCAGATGAGTAATATCAAATTCAGAACTCTCAAGCCTCATTTTACATAAACCTTCCAATATCTACAATCCTATTTGTCTTTTTTATATGTTTTGGTACTTTGACAATTTTACCTCTGGCAATTTTGAGGAATCTGCAAAACCTCTTCCAGAATTTTGTGTGAGCTGCTAAGAGCCCAGGAATGGTGTCAGTATAATTAGAGAAACCTTATTATCCAAAAAGATTTATTTAGCTGCTTAGCATTTACGCATTTGACAGACTCCCAGAGAGAACTGTATAAATGCAAGTTTTGCTTTTCCAAAATCTATCTTGGAAACACTGAACAAACCCCATACAAAGGCTGAGGGGATGCGATTCAAAGAAGAATCCAGCCCTACAAGAATGAAATATTCATTACTGAACCATTACTTTGTGCCCCACACACAAATAAAAACAAACAAGCAAACCATAATCCTTCTTTTACAGGTCAGTAATCACCTTATGCCTGGACAGACATGCTGCACCATCTCACCCCTAACACTCTCCCAGAGTGCACATAGCTATTTAAAGCAGTATTGATTAGAAGAACCACTTTTTGGAAAAGCAAATGAATGCCAAGGCTTACTATTTCCATAGAAGAAAAACCTCCATTAAGACCCCCTGCTGTAAGGAATATGAAAGGCATTGACACTGGCATGAGATGGGAGTTCTCTTGATTGCTTCTGGGAAAAGGCTGTGTACTATGAAGATGTATTTACTTACTTACTTACTTACATTTGTATCTCACCATTTTTCTTCTTGCAAGGAACCCAAGGCAGCTTACATGGTCCTCCCCCTCTCCATTTTATCCTCACAACTACCCAGTGAGGTAGGTTAGGCTGAGAGTCAGTGATTGGCGCAAAGTCACCCAGTGAGCTTCATGGCTATGTGGGGACTAGAAACTGGATCTCCCAGTCCAACACTTTAACCACTACACCACAGACGCTCAGATAAAAAATATACTATGAGACAATTGGGCCTCACTGACTCACTCATGTAGTACTTCTCAATGGGCTGAAATTTGATCCCCCCCACCCCCACCCCAATATTTAAAGCACTTCTAGGCTACCCAAAGAGCAGACATTTGGCAGATACATAGCCTAAGAGACTTTGATTATTAGAGAAATCTGAAAAGAGGACAGTGGACTCTATTTAGAAAATTCAGGCCAAGAGGTATACCCCCCAAATAATTAAGGTAAATCTTGCCATCCAGGTAGCTAAAATGTGGTACATAAACAACCCAAGACTCATTGATTTACTAAACTCTACACACAATAGTCATAACCCAGATATGAAGTTTATCTCATAGGAGGTCAGCTTTCTAGCACAGCGCAATCAAAATCACACATGGCATGGAATGTTGGACAGTGGAAGTAGGTTGTCTGTTCAGGTTTGGATTTGGGGCAGGGGTTGGCACACTTCTACTTGAACCAAGAAACGGGCGGTGGAGGCGGGGATCACATTTCTGTAACGATCACAGCTCTTGGGTGAAACATCTAGGCCAGGGGCTAACTGAGGATAGAGCTGATGGGAGGAGTTTTAACACTGCCTATTGGAAACAAGATCTTATCATGGGATTCTCTCTGCAGATACCCCATACATTCCCTTGTTTAAGACCGCAGGAGGACAGCAATGAGAAGTACAGCATGACTGGTTAGTAGAATGACTCTACTCTTTAATCCTTGTCCTGATAGAGTCTGAAATAGGGACAGCACAACAATGGGAAAAGCAAAACCTTTGGCTAGTGCAGTGACATGTTAACAGGAGACTTTTTAAGTCCCTTTTTTCTTTGTTGTCAGGGTAGCAAGAGGAGCCTCCCCTGCCGAGCAAGCAGAGGGAAGACAGGCACGTATGCAAGGCTCACTTTGTCCAGGCCCTGTCCATCCTGCGCCCATGCAGGCATGCCACAAATTTATGCTACCTGTGTCAAATGTGGGCTGTGGCATTCATGCTGTAGATTGTTCACCCAAACCCTAAAAACTGAGGCAATTTATCTAAACAATTTTGGACAAGTTACCCCATCCCCACTTCAAATATTTGAATAGTTGCCATAAGTATTAAAAATTCCATTAAAAACAATTCTCCTTGTTTACATAACTGTGCCCTGATAAGATCAATAGAAATGTTCATAAGTTAGTTGAATGAAGAATAACAGAAGGCAGGAAGGGGAGATGGGGGAATTGATTCAACTAAATGAAAATTCATTCAAAAGCAAATAGGTTCCTTTCATTACAGACCCAGTCCATAACCCATATACCAGCCTCTGTCCTTGGTCTCTTTCAGTCTCCAAGAGGTATAGTATCAGCTCAACAAAATTCTATAGTACTCTCTTAACTGTTGAGTGGCAGGTGGGAAGGTAATCCTCTAGTTCAGACAAATTTCCAACATTCTTCAGTTGTTTTCCACACTAATTTATTTAGCTATTCTCTTTAGGATTAATTTTAAACAGAATTTTATAAAGTTCTTGATATTCTTGCTTTTCTTTGCTCTTTTCCCAAGATTCATTCTTCAAAACTATATTCTCTCTCAGCTCTGTTAAACATGTCTAGGCTGAAAGTACTGATACATTGGCAACCTGTTTCCCATATTTGTCAACTGGTGCTTTCTCACAACTAATAACATAGCATTTTTTAAAATCAGACCCTTAAATCTAATTACTGATCATTTGCCTTGTTGGTAAAGTTGCCCATTCAATTTCCATGATTAAAAGCTCTCATAAACTCCAGCATGTGGCTATACAGACAAGACTCAAAGCCCTCTGTATTTAGCCCAAATCTTCAACATCAAAACTACACTGCTGATATAATTGTCCATCTTCATCCTCCTTCTTCCAGAGACCCCCCCCCCTCATTCTCTCATATAACCATGTCTCAAAATAAAACTACTCAAATTATACCTATTGGGACTCATCTTTATCAAGGACCCACTGAGTTACAAATTACAAATGACAATCAATTTATAGGGTTTTGTAGAGATTTCCTAATTTCCTGACAATCTTTTATCTTAAAAAAAGTGTTATTGACTTATTGTGATTTGCCACCTTGATTTTCCCAAGCTTCAGTAAAGGCTCAATACTATCAGATCTGCCCTGGGTACTCATAAGTCTCTGAACTCGGAGGCTTACATGTATCCAATGAAGTGTGGGAGGCGCGTCACACCTCCAGCTCTACATTTTAGTTAGATGGGTGTTTTTGCCTGTCTGGTGGAGGCTTCGGGGAGGGGGACGGAATGAGGCTGGGGATAGCTCAGGTTCCCATATCCCCAGTTCCCTCCCTCTTTAACCCCTCTACAAGCTTGCATTCTCTCCCCACATGCTGCGAGGGGGCAGGAAAGGGAGTGGGGAGCTCGGTTTCCTGGCTCCAAGGTCACAGCACTGTCTCCGGCCTCAGATGCAGGAATCCAAAATATCCCATGTCCCCCAGATGCTGTCTAGGGGACACAGAATTGTTCCCTCCATCACACTTCCTTGTGGTTTCTCATTTAATGGTGGTCCTTTCAAGAGCTCACTCATTGCCTATGTAAGCCAGGGGTAAGCAGTGTATGGATGGACACAGGGCTGCATTTGGTTCCTCAAAGCTTTGCCCATTAGCCCCAAAAGCAGACTCTTGTTAGCTTCTTTCTCCATAATCCCCATCTTCGAGGAAAAGCCAAGAAGGATGAGACCTAGGTCATGACATAAACCGACAAGGTATTGTCAATTTTCTCTCACTGAATATCCTGCAATTATTATACAAACATAGCTATGTGAAATTTGGCTCAAACCAGAGCTCCCAGCTCTGCAGCAGTTGCCTAGGTCACAGAGCTATCTAGCTATCTAGCTCTATGCAACTGAATAAAGCCCTGACTATAGTGGACAGAAAACTGGCCACCAAACCTTTTCTAAACTAATGGTAGTGCCATTGCAGGGCTGGCCCTTCCATTAGGAAGCAAGACAACTGCCTCAGGCAGCTGATTTTGGATGTTATGAAAGGGAAGCCAATTGTTTCTTTTTAATGGATTATTATTTGATTTTTACTGCCAGGAATGGGAAGAGGGAGTTGTGGGATTTTCTGCCTCAGGCCAAAATAACTTTGCTGGCCTTGGGTACTATGCACCTTAACTAGGAGAGGGGGTGGGTATTTGCTGCTCCACCTCAGGTAGCAAAATGTCTGTGGCTAACCCTGTAAACAATCTTTTCTATTTTCTGTGTTAGTTTCTCATGGAGAGCTGCTGTATTCAGTTATGGCTGCCCTTTCTCTTTCATCTTCTCTCCCACCTCAAATCCCCATTGAGCAAGAATTAGAGAAGAATTTTGGTATAGTGGTGGTGGTGATGGTGGAAAAGCATCTGTATTTTTCGGTGTACTTTCAAATGTCTCCTCAAATGTAACCTATGTTTGTCACTGGACTCTAGCAGAAAATTGTGATGGGCAAACATCCCTCCCCAAAGTTCACCTCAAATTGGCTCAGACAGAAAGGACAGAGTTCTCTCTCTCTCTCTCTCTCTCTCTCCCCCTCCCTCCCTCTCCCTCTCCCTCTCCCTCCCCCCCCCCTCTCTCTCTCACACACACACACACACACACAAGCGAAATATTTTGCTTAATGTGAGTCAATCTGAGTCAGATTAGCCCCCATTGTGCCCCTTCCCCATGACTCTCCACACACACACACCCGACCACTCCCTTATCTTGCTCCCGCTTTATCGATTTGTCAGGAGTGCTCCTGGTTATCCAACTAACTGGATATCAAGGGGAGGAAGGGGGAGAGACCTCCCTCCTTTCTGCCATTGGCATAGCAGCACCAAGGTTAGTGGGTGGGCAAAGGAAGAGGGGCTGGAGTCTCATGGGCGGAAGGGAGAGAGAGTTGAGTTCTTCTCCAGCTCAGATTAAAATCCAAGCCAGAGAACAACTGAACGGGTCATAATGCTGGCTCCACACTGTAAGTTACTGAAGTAAATTCTCCAAGCTAAGGAATACTGACTTCAGGCAATATCTCTAGAATGAAGTATGAAAAACAAAAACAAGTGTGAAACATATGGCCCCAATGAAACTTAAGTGCTCTTTAAGTCTCTAGGGAACAGTATCTCCCCTGATATGGCTGACAGGGCATGGCACAGAAAGCAGCTGTGCAAACCTCAAGCATTTAAAGTGCTGGGTTTGAGTTTTAAAGACCTGAACTGTCTGGGACTGGAGTATCCTAATTTCTTCTACCCATATGAAATTGCCTGACAGTTAAGGTCATCTACCGTAAGATCATGCCTAAACTTTAGCTCAGTTGGTAGATTTCTGAGGTTAGGTAGAGTGCAAAGCCTCTGTGCTTCCAAGGTTTGGTGGCTCCCCTGCGCTGTGGGCTACCACAGGGTTGCAATACTTGCTGTGGGCTACCACAGGGGTGCAACATTCCCTAGAGCTTTAAAACTCAGACTTTGGAGCATTTGAACAGCTCTGTCTGAGCTGTAGTTAGTGCCCAACACTTGGACAAAAAGCATGAGAAACACTTTTGATTTTTGTGCTGTTTGCAATTCAGAGGTTCTCTCCTTCATTGAACGTACACATTTCTACATGAACATTTCTGACTCCACTCTAGGGAGAATCACATTTGTTCATTTCTTAAGGGTTTGACCCACTTCTTTTTAGCTGCAAAGTAACAGATGGATCTGCTCTGCTCTGCTCCCTCCCTCCTCCTCTACCCTAAAAAAAATAGGGGGAAAATATTTCACTTGCATTTCAGGAACCATCAAACGAAATATAGAAAAGATTCAACAAAGTGGCAGCCATATGTTCTAGCTGATACAGAAGGTACTCTTATCTGACAGATAAAACGTTGTATTGCTTGTGCTTCGGTGACAAAAATAGTTTGTTTCTTTTGACCCTGTCACTCTGCTTGACATCCTGCCTCTAAAGAAATGAGGTAATTGAAATGAACAAAGTCTTCATTCTTTCTGATTCTTTTAAATTGCAAGACTACAAAAATGTAATGTTTACAAGACATACATTCCAGACAAAAGAAAAACAGTCCCTTTTCTAGGGGTGTGCCTGTCAGACCACAGAGGCACAAATAATAACTGTCTCCTCCACATGAAGGCATTTTTACAAAGTTCTCTGAGGGTAAAACCACTCTTGCTGCCAGTTCAAACTCAAGAGACCAGCTCCCTCACCTGGGCCTTAGCAGTTCACTTCAATATGTTTTGGTTTCAGCTGTTGAGACCAGTTACATTTCTTCTACTTCTCTGCAGTACAGGAGAACAAGTAGTTCTGAGAAGCAGAATTAGTGTTTTTAGAAACTGGAGTGGTTTAGTGGCTGGAGTGTTGGGTTTGGAGATGGTAAACCCGGGTTCAAAGCCCTAACCAGAGCCAGTTCAACACTTTACCTTTTAACATCTACTTTAAAAGTACCCAAGTTGAAATGGTAAAATACATGCATGGCATGGTTAAATCTGCACACTCATTGGGCTAAATTTAATGTTATGCAAGCAGACTTCCATTTGTGTAATGGGAGTTTCCCTTCCTCCTCTCCTCACAGCAACCTTCCGGAACAGATTTGTACAGGAGCTGCTGGGGGAAAGGGGGAATTCAATCCCCCAACAGTATTCGATCTGCTTGTGAAAGGATAGCATAAGATACAACCCCACTGAAGTGGCCTGATTTAAGCTGCAGCACACACTGAAGCAGCAATTAGGGGAAAGGGTCTGTTCTTCATTTGTTCATTATTATTTATTTATCTTCTTTAATATATTTTTAATCTGCCCAATAACTAACGTTCTCTGGGTGGATTACAACCAGTTAAAAAACTAAAATGCCATTTAAAACACAGTTAAAGATATAAAATACAATACAAATATTTAAAATAATAACAATAGAATATAATGTAAAACAATAAACATCACAGGAATCAATAAAACAGCCATAACAACCTAGAACTATGTCTCAAAAATGCCTGGGAGAAATAAAAGGTCTTTGCCTGGCACCAAAAAGATAATAACGTAGGTGCCAGACGAAGCTCTTTGGGGAGTTTATTCCATAAGTGGGGTGCCACCACTGAGAAGGCCCTCTCTCTTGTAGCCGCCTGCCTAGCTTCCTTTGGTGTGAGCACCAGGAGGAGAGCCTCAGAAGATGACCTGATTCATTCATTACCTTTCTATACTGCCCAATAGCTAAAGCTCTCTGTGGAGTTCACAACATGATAAAACATAATATAAAACTTTTAACACGCTAAAAATCCATGCTTATTGCAGTGGAACTTGGTTGCTAAAATACACTTGTGCAATTTACAACTGATAGTTTCATACATGTATATGTTCCCATTTAAATATGGGTAATTTTTGTACTCAAGTTTAAAATTTATGATGCGAATCAATTGTCGGCTATGACACTCACAGGGTGATCTTGGGCAAATTAGCCTTTCTCAGCCTAGCCTACCTCACAAGCTGTTGGCAGACTAAAATTCTACTTGAAGCTCTTTGTAAAGACAGTGGGATACAAATGTAATGAACAAATAAAATAAAATGACTACAGGGAGGGAGGTGGTGGTTGGAAGCTCCAGATACCAGTAGCTATGATGGGAGTTAATCACAGGAGCTTAAATTCAATGTAGCCTGGTTAAACTGCTTTGCAGATCATTTAAGCTATTGGTAACTGCATAATATATAATTTCATGAGTCAAAGTTCACCCTACATTAGTGATGGCTCAGAATGCTGGTGCCTTCACACAGATAGTAGCTATACAAGATTAAATGAAGAAGATGCTGGTCCAAGTTCTATGGTGGTGATTTTCATGACATGGACAATTAGCATTCATGCTGGTCTTTTAAAAACAGCAGCCAAGCAGAAGTGGCCATGAATAACCATCTCTTTCTTTTAGTTGCTCTCCCCCACATTGAAACTTAGACTCATTGAAGGGTCATGAAGATTTCATACCCAAAACCCACCTACTCTGTTTTCTAGCCTCCCTCTTAAGAAAAAGAAGAAGAATGTAGTACTTCCTAATTGTCTAAGGTGGCCTTCTCCCAACCTGCCACCCTCCTGATGTTTTGGACTACAACTCGCAGGATTTCTGACCATTGCCTATGCTGACTGAGGCTGATGGAACCTGAAGTCCAAAACATCTGGGGGGTGCCAGGTTGGGGAAGGCTGATCTAGGACTATGGAAGTGCTGTCTGCCCAGGGAATTTAACAGAGGGCATTTACAGGACAATTCTATACTTGTTTACTTAGGAGCTTACTCACAAGTAAGTGAGCATAGGACTGCAGCCTTTGTGTTGTTTCCTATGCAACATCAATAAAGTTATTCCAAGTTCCAACAATATAGTTTCATGACCAACCACAATCTATTCATAGAATCATAGAATCATAGAATAGTAGGGTTGGAAGGGGCCTACAAGGCCATCAAGTCGAACCCCTTGCTCAATGCAGGAATCCAGGTCACAGCATCCCTGATAGATGGCTGTCCAGCCTCGTCTTGAATGCCTCCAGTGTGGGAGAGCCCACTACTTTCCTATCAAGTCATTTATATATATTAATCTCTCCTATCAAATCAGATCTCTTCCATCATCACAGTGGTGTGTTGTTATTTTAAAACTATGCTAAATTTATCTATACTAAACTAAAGAAGAGATCCTGTAACAGGCCTGGTGACACCATTTACCAGGACATGTGTTCTTAACCATGCATGCTCTGCTTTTTTCCCTACACCATATGAAAACAGACAATTTTTCTCTCCATCTTGTACGTTACCAGAACTCTATTGGTATATCTGCGTTTTTGAAATCTGAGCTACATTTAAGTTCCATGGGGATCTGAATGTTTGTAAACATAAAAATGATATGTTTTAAAACCGTCTTCAGTACCCCAGCTAGAATCCTATAATTACCCCCCCCCCCCATGTTTTGCTGGATTGTACAAATCCATGCTATTAAAACATGCAGCCTCACAAGGTCTGCCAAGGTCAACATTAGGCTTCCCTAGAATTGCACTTCCCATTGACCTTGCCTATGGATACTTATTGACACAATAAAAGCAATCTAAATAAAATATACAAAAGGACAGGCAGCTCCTGCAGTTCTCCGTCTGCCTCTGCAGTGCGACTTGAGCTGTCACTTGGTCCTTTGATGCTCATCCATCTCTCTTTTTTAAATCCTAAATTGTCTCCTTTGTCCCTGTCCCTCCCCCTCTACTTGCGAGATAGCTAACCTCATCGTGACATCATGCACCTGCCAGTCACAGAGAGTTAAAAGCACCCTGAGCGCAGCCCCGTCAGGCTCCACTGCAAATTGACGCAAATGAAACACTTCTAGCTATCCCTGCAGCTGCCACCGACTGCTCTGACTGTAGCCCCTTAATTCCACTGGGAAGAGCAGGAGGAGGTGACTCAGTCTGTTCCAGCCTGGCCTGGTATTTTAGATAATCAGCCTACTCTTTAAACTGCGGCCAATATGAGAGCACTTGCCTAGGTCAAGGAGAAATCGTTCTTTCTCTCAAAGCTACCACTGGACAGACAAATGCTGCTGCACCGCTGAACTGCTAAGCAGACTCTAAGTCTATAGCTGTGTGCGCAGTGCATATTCCTCCACACACAAACACCCCCCCCCCTGCAAGGATGATGGTTGTTCCTTCAAAATTTGATACACTGTGTTTCTTATTTTAAATTCTCTTATGCGGCCTGAGTATATATTTCTAGGTACCAGAAGAGAGAAGGGATCATAAGGAAATGCAAATATTACAGGCAAAACAACAGCAAGAAAAATTGCACAACAATTCCGGGGATGCTCTTTGTCTGGATGAATAGGGCTGACAGGGTGTGGTGGGGAGAGAAGATTGCCTTCCCCGCTTGTCCATATTTGCATTCTCTGGCTAGAAACGGCTCGTTCTTGCATAAAATGAAGTTAACAGCAGAACTGCCTCTTATCCCAGCATCCAGTCTTGTGGTTTCTTTGGAACATACGTACTTTCTATTTGTCCTTCTATTAATTAAACAATAAGAATTGAATATATTTTTAAAAGTACTTCATAAGCAGAATTACTCAGCTGGGCAGCTTTGTGGTGACCTTAAGAAAGAGAAGGAAATTCCTAGGATCCTTATTGCTACTTACATTTCAAAACTGCTGCATAAAGAACCAGTGCTTTTAATGTGCTCCAAATGGCAGAGGGGAGGGCAGAACAAGAAAATGGAGACAGATGAAACCTAAAACCACAGAGAGAATGTTAAAATGCTTCATAGGAAACTGCAGTTGTCATCTCAGCAGTCTCATACAGCACAGTTGCCAAGACTCCTTTCAAACCGATGACAGCTATATACGATCGCCCAAGTGCTAATGCCAACACCAGGACTGGCAAGCTGTTTCCTGGTGTCAAGAAAGATGTTTCCAGATTTAGCCTGATGTTGGGAATGTGGTTAAGGTTTTGACAGTGCAAGCCTATACAAGTTCTACTCAGAAGTAAGTTCCATTGTTTTTAAGGGGTCCTACTCCCTGGTAAGCATGTATAGGTTTGCAGTCTATAAATAAGGAAAACAATTAACCAAGAGTCCTTTTTGCCTACTAGAAATGGACAATGGCAAAGCCTGTAGCATTTGCGGGGTTCTATGTTAAACATCTGTGTATAAATGAAGAAGTTCTCTTGGCTTGTTTCTGTCAGATAAGTTTAAGATTGGGAACTGCGAATCAAGGGAACCCATGATGGTTAGGATATGCTTTCATTATGCAGAGTTGTACAGCACAGCCAGACAGGAAAATAATAGACTAGGGCTACAGTCCTATGCATACTTACCTGGGAGTAAGTCCTATTGAACTCAATGGCACTTAGTCTGAAGGAGACATGCCTAGGGGGGTTTCTCCATGACAACGGGAGGAGACAGGAGAATCCAATCATGGCTCACCTGGATTTTTCAAGGAGCCAGCTTTGGTCTGCACAGGGCTCCATGAGCAAGCGTATTACAGTTGCTTTGCAGAACATACTTCGGGGTGAGGTTGGGGGCTGGAGTGAATGTCATCTGACTGGCAGGGGCTGCTCAATCAATAAGAGAGGCTCCCCTCCCCCTGTCCAGGCTCTTCCCCTTTTCTCGCTTGATGCAAGTTTCCTCCCCTGTATCTACAGAAATCACTCTTTCTCTCTCCCCCACCCACCCGCACAATCATAAAAGGAACACCGTGTTCTAGCTGCCCCGCTGCAATCAATCAAAGCTTTGAAGCTTTGACATTAAGGCTTTCCAAATACGTTATTCTGATTCATGGGAATCTCAGGAGTGCACAGTTCAGGGACAAGTCTCATTGACCACAATGGGAGTTACTCCTGAGTAGACACACGTATGTTTGTGCTGGGAAAGACAGGGAGGGGAAATGGATGGGGAACCAGCCCCCTTTGTAACCTGATGCTGCATAGGATGGGGATGATTGAAAGTGGAAGTAATTACTTCTGAATGGCAATAAACCAAACAATGGAGAATCGCAACTTCGAGAAAGTGCTTTACAGCCTTTAGGGAATTAGTGCTTTAAAATGTGCTATTTCAATTTGGGGGGGATCTCTGTAAATTCTGATACGCGCATTCAGGGGGAAAGCATGGTTGATCACAATGGGAGTTACTTCTTAGTAGACACTAATTGGTTTGTGCTGGGAAACACAGATGGGAAACACACAGGAAACACCCCTTGACCAGGTCACGGTGAAAGGCACACCCGTGGGCAAGGCTAGCATACCCAAGGTAAATGCGCGGGTTGGGGCATACAACAACTATACTGGGGAGAACCGAACTTAAGGAAAAGAGTCAGACTTTAAGCGGCATCAGGACATCCGTTTTTTCTGTGATAAGCTCATGGGTGGCTGCTGGATGGCCATGACCTCATATATCCCTAATGACCTCCAAACGCAGCCAGTTTAGAGTAAATTGCTCATGGAGACACCCCTCTCGACTGCACTGTAAATGTATGAACCAGACTGAAATGTGATGGCCTGTCACCAGCACTCACTCACATCCTGAGATGGCCTTTGAAATAGGAAAACTTCACTAGTCTGGGGCCCAAAAGCAATTCTGTTTCCATCTTCATTTCAGTGTACTTGTGTAGACTTTACCTCTCTTTCTCTCACTCCTGTATTCTCTCTTTGGCACATCCACATCATAGAATGAAGGTACTAATGCAGCAACATCTCAACCATCCAAATGGCTTGGGACATCCGGACTTATGTGGATAGTCAGTTGTTTGGATAAATGTGAGTGCTATTTCTTTATTTATGTGGTCAATGGGAGAGCTTGCCGTACTACTTGCTAGTATGCCCCTTGTGTGACTCAGTCAGGAAAGAACTGCTTTTAATTTGTTGTTCTGATGTTTCATGGCACTCTATCTATGGGGTATTCAGATGAACACTCCTCATGCATTTGAGGGTGGGGGCGGGGTTATGCCTGGCAGCCATGTGACCCAACCGCCAACATTGGCCGCATGTTTGGTAAGCGTGAGAAGGGGCCCTACTGATGTACCAACATGTACACATAGAGCTCCTCCATGTGAGGGGGGAACCTGAGCCACCAAGATCCCCCTTCTGTAGAGGTGGTCTATGCACATAAGACAGTGCATGTGTAGGGCCCCTTGTCTTGGCCCAATCTACACAGAGGTGTCTTCCGGCGCTGATGCAGTTTAAAAATGCATTTTCTTGAATTCATATCTACTCCTCTTGTGGCACACGTAGCCAATCAATCTGGTGTAGTCTTGATATAAATCTCGCCTTTGTGAGACGAACATAATCTTAAACGGCATTAATTTGGCTATGTAGGAGGAGTTTTGGAACATCAATAAGTTCCCCCTTTTAAAAACATTCAATAAGAATCTTTGCAGGTGCGATGGTGCAAAAGAGTAGAGATTTCTTTTAAAAGAGTCATCCCAAAAGCAATGTCCTGACTTTCTCAGGACTAAGCCTCATTGAAGAGAATGTGATTTACTTCTGAGCAGACATGGTTATCTGTTTTCAGCTAGTTGTTCCTTGAGGCAAAGAAAGAAATAAAAAGGACAAAGGAGAGAACTTCGTCTCAGGACCTTTGTTTGCTTATGTTCATTAAGCTTATTCAAAGATGTGAGGATACAAAGGAGGAGTGGAGTTGTGTGTGTTTTTAAGTCATCCCAAAAGCAACGTGCTGACTTTCTCAGGAGTAAGCCTCATTGCATTAACTCTTCAGTTCACTGGGCAGGGCAGAGAGAGAGAGAGAGAGAGCAGGAGAGAAGCCAGCAGAAATGTGTGTGTGTTATTCACAGATTCACATCTCCACAGGTACACATTAACAAACAAAAACACCAATGGTCAGTGGAGGGTGAAGCCGACAGGAAGGGTGCAGTCCTTCCAATCCTGTTGGGCTCACACAACTTTCCGTTTCTCCTCACAGCGCTGAAGCCACTCCCCCTTCCCCTGGAGTAGTACTGCAAATTTAGGGCACACTGAGTCCCAAAACGCATGGAAGTCGCGGTAACTAGAAAACCCGTCACAAAAGGACTTTGCGAAAATGTGGTTTTTATGGCAGAAAATCCAGGACTGATACAGATTGGGGGTAATGTCATGTGTCATGCCCATGTGTGAGGCACAGTAGCACCACAGTAAATTCTCCATGTAGACTGGGCTATGCTCACAGACATGGCCACAGGGTGTATTGGCTTGTGGGGGAGGGGAACAGTGCTAGCCTGCATGGCTCTGGAACCCCCTCACACATTCTTTTAACATATTCATCTCATATTTTACTTATAGCTATTATGGCCGTTTTAGCTTTTCCCAATCAGGTGCCTTCCAGATGTGTTGGAATACAGCTCCCCTAATTTCCAGCCAGCAACGGCCAATTATCACATTCTCAATCTACATACATTAACAATGTTCTTATACACCTAAGGATTATATAAAAGAGGACATTACCAGGCATAATGTTGTTATCAAGGCACTATTGTCTTGGGATAAGCTGCACTGGGTGAAATCCTTCTTTCTGTTGCAGTTCTTCAAAGTACATTAATGATTTCATGGTCTGACCTAACAGCCCCAGTGTTGATATGCTAAATTTCAGGGAGAGTAGCTGGGCTTGGTGACTGGACCCATTCGAAGCAGAGAGAAAGGATGCAACACTCTTATTGTATGGGCTGACCCTGTCATTAGGTAATGCGAGACAACTGCCTCAGGCAGCTGATTGGCAGCAAGTTGTTATTTATCAAAATTGTATTTTTCTCCCAGGTAGAGGCACTTGTGGGATTTTCTGTCAGAGGCACCAAAATAATTTAGCCAGCCTTTGGTGCTCTATATCTTGACTTTAGAATGGGGCACTATTAGCCATTGCACCTCTCAGACAGCAAAATGTCTTGGACCGGCCCTGTTAATGCATGTTCTGACATTGGGCTATAAAACAGGTCCATTTGACCCAGTGTTGTGTACCCATTGCTTAGAGAATTGTGATTCTTGTAAAAATACTCTGGCTGAAACTATAAAACTCAGGTCCAGGTTTTTGTTTTTTTTAATGCATTCACACATCTATCCAAACACTTGTTGAAAGCAGATAACCCATACAGTTACTACAGCATTGCCATAAATAGCTAAAAACATCATAAAGGAAAGTGACCAGAATGTACAAACATCTGAACATCTGACATTAATATGAGAATGAAGTCAGGATCCAAGCAGCCCTAGACTCAATCAAAATCCGATACAACAGAAAGAAGGAAAGTACTTCTTAAAAACAACAGCAATGTTCCACTCACATAGAGGCAATATTGTGACCTGCAGACAGTCCTCCATTCAAATACAACCTCTTGGTGTTTAGTTTTAGATACTGAAAAACATAACGGTTTTATAATGTGAACAAATATAGGGAGACTATTTTATGTAAACCATGGCAGAGCGCCATCTGCTGGAACTGTGAAATTGGTGTTTACCCAAAGACAATACAATAAAGCCCTGTCGTCCAAACCCACGAGGGCTTAAAGTGGTGCGATGGGGCTGTGCAGGCTGACCCTGACCCCTACATTTCCCAGCGCACAGGCCCCGCACCCCTCAGTTCAGACCTCCTGCCATGTTGAATCAGCAAGGTCTGAAAGGGAGTTCTACTTACGTTCACATGAACACGAGTAGAATCTCTGCGCGGTTGCAAATCCTGCCTTATCAGTGCTTATGAAATATCAGAAAGTAGGTTGCTTAACTACTTTTTCTCAGGTAAGGCATCTTTCGCTATAAGATGTTGTACATCATCCAGAGTGGCCGGGTGACCGGCCAGATGGGTGATTAAGAAATTTAATAAATAAAATAATAAATATAAATAAACAGCTGTATAACAGGCAGACATTTTACGGGTGACGCTCCCCCCCCCCCAGCATTATATATGTTGTGATGGGGAAAGCATCACCTGTGAACTTTCCTCCTTTCACGTGGCTTTTAACTTTCCATGCCCAACATCACTACAAGGAGAGAAAATGGTTTGCATGGGCTCCACAGCCCAATTGTGTTAAAAATCCTCTGTTCATTGTACTTAGTTTATAATACTGAGAATAACACTTGGTATTGTTTTTAGGAAAGCTGCTGAAGCAGAGTGGTTAAGAGCAAGAACAGTAAGCTAGAAGTCCCTGGCTCTAACGCCAGCTCAGCCATGATATAACTGGGTGATCTTAGCCACAGGTGCCAAACCTCATTTCAGAGAGGTCTCCAGGGGCCATATTCTAGTGCTAGGCAGAAGGCAAAGGGGCAGAGCCACAGACAAAAGAGGCAGGGCCAAAAATATTTTTAAAAAAACATATTTTAGCTTAAAGCTCTTAGTGCCACTAACTAAGCCTTAAGAACGGCATTCCCACTTTTAGAATGGGGAAAAAACCTGCTCAAATGCCAGAAAACCACCAAACAATTGGCTGTCAGGGAGGTGTGGAGCCAGGGAAGGGAAGCGTGGCCATCTGGAGAATGCTGGAAGGCCAGATTTGGCCCACAGGAAGGCCAGATTTGGCCCTAGGCGTGAGGTTCTGCACCCCTGCTTTAGGCAAACCACGGTCTCTCAACCTCCAGTCCCCCTGCTTTATGTTGATAATATCAGCCTACTTCACAGGGTTGTTGTACAGATTACTGGGATAATGGATACAAAACATTTTTAGCATTTAAGAGGGCATGCTACATAAATACTAAAGGATTGTACATGACTGTGTAAGATAGGTTGTCAGAGCTGTTGGACCTACTCCATAAATAACTATTCAGTTACTTCAGTATGTTGAACCAATGCTTTAAATAGCCAAGGAAGTGTCCAGCAGTGGGAGAAAATAAAACAGAAGAGAAACAACAAAGGGAGAGGATGAGAGTGAAATGTCACATATTCGAAATATGAGCACATGGATCTGCTGGTAGACTTCTGAATTATATTGTTACCATGGATTGGTGCTGATTTGAGATGTGGGTGGTTTACCCTCATGTGGAAGGAATATAGGATTTGGTTCTTCTCTAACATTCTTCCTTTTGAAGTGAGGAGGTGAAGAAAAAAGCCTTTTCTATTCAAACAAACAGAGGTCAGCTGAAGTTCAGCTGATTCTCAGAGATACAGCACAGTGGAAACCTACAGCCCTGGTTCTTCACAATTCTGCTTCTGTTTCTGGCTCATCTCTTTGTCCTTTTCATGTCTTTTGCTCTTGCCCTTCCCCCTTTAACATAGTTTTTCTTAACTTCTTTTTCTGTGCCTCATCCTTTGCTCTTCTTGAGATAACACCATTATTAACTCCTCCCATATTTTGTACTCATCCTGCAATTATTTCCAGCAACATAGTTAAACTGTCCCAATCATGTAGCCCTTGCACACACGTTCACACTCTTCAGACCTTCAAATGAACACCATTTGGCCAGTGGTGGGGCTGGTCACCACCATCCCGTTTTCCACACTGCAGCTAGTGTGTGTGCTGCTGAGTTGGGGGACGCCATTGTGTTGCTCAACTGCCATTACATCTGATTGGTACCTTTTATCTGGGGTTGTCATCAGGGAATAGCACTGAGATTGGTGGGTGCTGGTAGAGTTGCCGGGGCACCTGCCTGTCAGCGTTGCTAAATTAGCATTTGTTTCTACAGCTTATTGTGCTGTTGCTGGCTAGCTGAGCATTGGATTGCTACTCTGTTGTGCTAGAATCCGCCTTGGCTGCCTGGAGGACTGAGATAATAGAGCACCCTGCAAATCTACTATGTGGGTTAAATAAATAAATAAATAAATAAATAGTAGTACATAGGAACACAGGGAGCTGCCTTATACTGAGTCAGACCCTGGGTCCATCTAGCCCAGTATTGTCGACACTGACTGCCAGCAGCTATCCAGGGTTTCAGGCAGGATTCTTTCCTAGCCCTACCTGGAGATGCCGGGGATCAAACCTGGGACCTTCTGCATGAAAAACATGTGCTCTGTCACACGGAGCTATGGCCCCTCCTTAGTAGAAATCTAATGACTCCCCCCATCCCCGCGCATGGTCCTATTGGACCACTAACAATGTTTTCTTTTAAAAGTCTAACGTGAATTTGAAAACTGGTCACTTTCTAATTTGTTTAAATTGAAGAGACATCTTCAGGAAGAGACATCATGAGGATGAGTAACTATGATCTACCCTTAGAAGCAAAAAAGAAAAGAAAAAGTTGCTTGAATGTTTAACACCCATAGTAAAAAAAAAGAAAAGAAAAGCATCTTTTCTTAATTTCTAATTTATTGATTACTGAAAAGTTATTTATAGCTAAGAGCTGGCAAAAAATACCCTATGGTCCCAATGGTCCCAACATTTACAGGATAGTTAAAAAGAATTTAGCAACTAGGAGACCAATCCTAAGTGTGGTAAGAGGGAGCCAAGTGGCACAGCTGGGGCAGGAAGTAAGGAAGGGGAGATTTTACCAGTCTTTTTAGACCAGTGCATTTTTTTTAATTGCCCCCACTGAAACCAATGGGGGAAATTAGCTACACTAGCTCCAGGTTGGTGGAGCTAGGAGGCCAGAGCCTGGGGCCCTCAGGGGGAAAGAGGGGTTTGGGATTTAGTGGATACAAAGCCACCTCTGTCCTGCCCTGTCACCAGAATGCCCTCTTTGGGGGCCTATTGAGGGCCAGAGCAGGGCTGGCATTCACTCCATAGACAAATTAAATAGGGGAGCACCCAGATTGTCCCAGCTGGTCACACCCCTGACCTCCACATGTTCAGATATTGTTTGACCTTGATAGCTTGAACATGTGGAAGTTGTGGAGAGGGCCAGTGGGTGCGATCCCATTCCCCTCCCCCACATGGCTATTTCTACACAGAATGAACATTTGCATAGGGTTCAGATCTGGGAACTTAGAAGAGCTTGTATCGATCTTACTCTAAGTGGCATCACCTGATAACACAATACATTGGTCCCTAGAATTTTGTTTAGCATTCTTTATTGCTGTCCATAGACAGCCAGCACACTGGCACTCACACTATCCTAGTTACCATATATATAACCATCCACAAGGGTGAATTCCAGTATAACCTTTCCTGGTATTATTATCCTCTTGGAAGTAGTAATGTAACGAAAGGAGATGCAATCCATACAACTGGCACTGACAATACTCAACAACAGAGTTACACTGAGATGTATAAGTTGCACAAAAAGAGGGGAAACTCAAGTGTAAAAGGTGTGGCAGACCCAAGACTAACAGAGATGAACTTCAGGTTTGTGTTCTGCATTCTAATATTCCAAGTGAACATTTCAGAACTTGTTTTTGCCACAAGCTGCCTCACATATTTGCATCCATGTATCACATAGACAGCTTTGGAATGCCTTCTCTATGCTGCTTAGTCACAAGGGAAGCCTATGCTAGTTTGTAGCCTTAGGTGAAGTGATGCATACTTTCAAATATGAGAAACAGAAAAGAACATTAAAGCTGTTTTTTGTTTTTTAAATCCTTCCTCTAAAGCATCGTATTCTTATTTTGTCAACTTTTTTCCCAACTCTCAAGTTGTTTGCACAGATGCACTACACACATTGTACAAATAATATGACCAAAAAAACCCTTACCAGTGAAGCTATCAGGCTATCAGGCTATCATTTCTTGGGGAAATGGGTCTGTATGCAACCTATCTACTGGAGACAAAGTTTTATGCCATGGTGATTTTTCAACCCATGTATTTTACACTAGCCCTACACACAGAAAAAAAAAAAATTAAGTTCTTAAAAATTAAGAAGGTGAGACATACATAAAGTTGTATCTGTCTGCCCTGTGTCTACCTCCCTCTCCCCACTGTTCTCCTCACAGGACTTTCCTCGTTACTCAAACTATAAATATAAACTGTGTTTATGACTGCCAAGTATGCCCAGTAAGCTCTGAAATAAGAAGTAGCAGGGAAGTTAGCAAAAATAGTGTGGTAAGAAACAAGCTAATGCCAGCACCACTTTGGGTTCTATCTAGATGCCAGCAAAGTAATAAGTACAGTAACAGTAACCTATGGTGTGGATTAGGGATGTTTATTTATTTTATTTTAAAATTTATTTTAAAATTTATTTTAAAATTTATTTTTTATTTTTATTTTAGATTTATTTTAACAAAATAAATTTGTTTGGTTCGCAATTTCTCACTTTCAAACCAACGCACGAACTGAAACTCAGTTATCATTTGAATTTGCACTTCTCTAAATTTAGCAAAGGAATTCTCTGATCAAAAAATGTATCTATAAGGGATATGTGCGTGCAAAAGTGCATCAGTGAAAATAGCATTAAAATGCTTGCTGTTAGGACAATTGCTTGCAACAAAGTATATTCAGCATAATTGCATACAAAAATGCATGCATTCGGAGAAATACACAAAATGTGTATGAATTTTCATGGGAACTTTTTAAAAAATTCTCAGACGTTTGGGATGGCAGAAAAAAAGAGAAACGGAGAGAAACTGAAATGGGCAGATTTGTCCTCCCTAGCATGGATCCTATGGTGCATGCCGGTGCATAGCCAATGCATAACCAACCAACAGCACATTTCACGGTTTGATTGTGCATGTGTGCAGCCAAATGCCCCATGGATTTTAGCCCATGAAGACAGACTCTTATGGCACTTCTGAATGGAGGGATTTGGGGAGCCTTGAGTGCACCTCTAAGACATGCAAGCACCAGTTAGTAATAGCACCATGTGCCAATCCCTAAACCACCTACAAATCAGATCCAATTCCAGGTGCTCTACCAGGTTGTGCAACTTATATGAAGGAGATCAGATGAAAGCTTTGCATGCCAGCAGGACTAAATTGTACCTTTTCCTGTGGCTGCTGATCTCTGTATTTCTGAGAGCACTTCCAGACTGACTGCTCCTAGTGCTACCATCAAAAGGCATTGTGCAGCTATTCTGTTGTTCCATCCTTAACAAGGATTTTTTCTGTTAAGAAAAAAGTTGGAAGAAGCTGTGGGAAATATGGGAGGCTTACAAGATGAAGACAATGACGTCTGGACTCCCTGTAAAATCCCACAAACAAGGCAGGGCAATTGCACAATAAAAGCCACATCTGGAAGCAGCATAATTTGCTAAAGTGCTCAACTTGATATGTGGTAAGTTAAAGGAAGCTCACCAATGTTGTGCTTGCCTAGAAAAGCCTACTTCTTATAGTTTATCATTACTTATTCTAGTTTGAAGGGAAAGGTGTCCTACAAATTATTTGGCATAAATGTCTATCAATGCTATCATCATGATGGATTTTAATCTTCTTCCTCCTCCTCCCCTGTCTAATTAGAAGCTTGGACTGGGGGCAAGAAGATGATTTAAATCCACCACGATGATAACATCGATTGATATTTATTCCAGAAAATTTGTAGGACACCTTTTCCTTCAGACTAGAATAAGTAATTGCAAACTCTATAAGCAGTAGGTGTTTCTGGGCAAGCGCAACATTGGAACAAGTGAAAATGGCCTTGGAAAGGAGTTACTTCCCTTCAGGCTCTTCCAAGAATTACCTAGTTCATCTCTTCCACTCCATCCCATATTATTCTCAGGCCATTTAACCATTACAAAACCTCACCAAACTCCTTGAACTGTTCATTGCTCCCTAGGGGAGCAGAAAACCCCCAAAGAAGGCATTCAGTTTTGTTTAAAGAAATCAAAATATGTGTCCTTTGATCACCTTCTGCTAGAGCAAAATAACAATGCTTAAATGGCTAATTCAGCACTTTATCTCAGAATCTTGAAACTGCATGTTAGGGCTGCATCTTTAGACATAATCTATCTAGGAGATTATCATGGCGTGGCTGCAGGATAATCTTGTGAAGCCATTACATGTTTACTCCCTGCCTGCAAAACACCTAAGCTGTCCCTGGGAGTCTTCTGGGCCACGTGAATAATTAATGAGGATTTAGGAGATCTTAGAAAGCTTGTGCTCAACCAATCAGTTTGTTCAAACTGGGGAGAACATGAGAGGCTAGAGAGACACTGAACAAAGAAGGCATTTTCACATACACAACCAACTTAGAAGTCCCTTGTAAGAGTCCCAGTGACAGATTTTTATTCTAAAGTATCAGAATCTAGAAGAATCCAGGGCAGGTTTTAGTTACTCCTCTCTCTCCTTCTCCCTCCCTAAATTGAAATTATTCTTATAAGTCTCAACAGAGATGCCATTTGGGGGAGGGGGAAGCAGTCACCTTAGGTTTCAGATCAGTGGAGGTTGGTGGCTCCAATGTGAGTGGGGACGTGGATCCGCTCCAGGTTTCAGTCAGAACCAGTCAGAACTCTAAAGGAAATTCTATTGCACTTTGGATAGCTCCTTTAGAGTTCTGACTGGTTCTGACTGAAATCTGAAGTGGTTCACTGCCGCACTGACATCGGAGCCACCAGTCTCCACTGTTTCAGATAATATGTCATGATTCCTCAGGAACACCTATGTCATCTCATTGGTTCTGGATGGTGACTGCTATTATAAAAAGTGAATGAATTGAAATTAATGTTGGGTGAAATCCTCCCCCCCCCCATCACAATTTGGAGATTGGCTTGGTCTTTCTGAGCTTTCTTAGAGGACTTGTAGAAAAAGCTCAGCTTTTTCTGAGAGTTCTGGCACATTCATAATGTGAGCACCACCTCCCCACAGACTCTCTGGGCCCCCCTTTGACAAAACTTACTCATGATGCCTAACAGGGAGCTAGCAACAGCAGTATAGAGCGCAGGGCCTACCCAAGACATTTTGTTGCCTGAGCTAAAGGGCAAGATGGTGCCCCTCTCCCTTCCAATTACAAAAGACAACCAGACTGGCAGTTAAATCTTCTGTCGATACTGCAAATGGGACAGCATCCTCCAATGCACCTGAGGGCAGCAGGCTCTCTTGGGAGGTGCAGGTCAGGCTGCGTGGCACACACAGCTCTGTCCTCGAACATCTTGCCACTGCTCTCCACCCCACAGCATCTTTCACTTAGACAGCCATCTCACTCTGGCTAATGGTAGAGCTGGCCCTGGTAGACAGAGGTCTCATTTTCAAGGCCTAGGGGCACTCTATGACTGCCGCAACATGGACACTCTGGATCAGCCTTTCCCAGCATGGTGCCCTCCAGATGCTTTGGACTCCTCTTCCCATCAACCCTAACCACTGGCCATGCAAGCTGGGGGTGATGGACATTGACTTCAAAACACCATGTTGGGGAAGACTGCTCTGGAGCATGCTCAAAGTGTCCATGGACACTTCTTTGGATTCAGTTGCGGCACTCGTCCCATTGTAAATTTTATTCCATTTGCTCCCTCATGACAATGGATGCTCCCAAGCATATTCAACGCTGTCCATTGCCACTAGGAAGCATGGGACATCGAGTTTACACTATTTTCCAGCTCAGTCTGCTGAGAAATTCTGTGAGAGTTACAAACAGGTTGTATAGATGAGGCCCCTGCTCTTGCAAACCCCTCTGCTTTCACCACTGGCACCCCTCACAAGGATAAGTGTCGAGAAAGGGGGCATTGGTGGGAAGCCCTGTTTGCTGAACGAGCCCATTACAAGCCAGGCCTGAACTTTGGACAGTATTTGGACCCAGTCCAGTGTTTTCCAAATATGGCGAGTTGATTCCCAGACCTCACTTCAATTCCAAATTTTGGTGCTATCCCTAGTTTATTATGTGGCACAAACTATTTTGCTTCAAACATTGATAACCTTAAAATGCTCTTAAAATACTCAGCTTTTTTACAATTTCATACTGAATATATGGCAAAGAAGGGCCTTTAAACTGTGCTGTAAATCTTGCCAGTCCTCAACTGTGATCTTTTCCCTCTCTTTGCCCCACAACTCCAACACTGAAATCTGAAATAACTTTACTGTTTAGATTACAGCTGTAAAAACTAGAGTATTTACACTGAATGTGTCTACCTGGGTCGGATCTATAACACGTGGACACACAGAGGACAGTGTCATATCACAAACACACTTTCCTACACATTCACTTTTAACAGGACTTTGTGCCTTTCTCCATATTGCTCCCTTACTCTGAAAGTACATACAGTATGTGATGTTGCATAAGCAATTAGAAGCTACTAGCCTGTATTGTATCACTGGACTACATATAATCTATCAAAGACATTCACTGCTCTAGTTAACCAGATCAATATTTGAGTCAATCTAATGGTCTGTCTTCAGCAGTGCTCAGTGCAAAATGGAGATAGAATGGGACATTTTATATACAGGGTGTTTCAAAATGATGGACCCAATTCAAAGCAGTATATTTCACGATGGCAACATGTTACAATTACACCAAAAGTTACAAACGGTTAAATGAGTTATCAAGTTTTACTAACCATTTTATAAATGCTCTATGTGTCCTCCACCACCTGCTGTGTGGACAATATCGAGACAATAGTTGAATTCACCCCAAACGCCTCTCAAAGTGTCTTCTTCCACTGAAGTCACTGCTGCCGTGATTCTGTTTTTGAGGTCATGTGCAGATTAGTCTCTAATGGTGGCACAAAAACATGTTCTTTGACATATCCCCACAAGAAAAAGTTGCAGGGTGTAATGTCTGGAGATCTTGGGGGCCAAGAGTGTAGCGCCAAGTCTTGGGGTCCCGTGCAGCCTATCCAATGTTGAGGCAGCTTGTCATTTAGAAAACGTCGAACCTGCAGGTGCCAATGTGGCGGTGCTGTTTGTGCACTGAAAGAGGCATGTAGCAGTAATCATTTGAAACTCTATGCCCCGCCCTTTCAAGTGGTAAGAGTTTCATTCATGGGCAGTTCATGGTTGCAGAGATATAGCGATTTCAAATCGGGTCCATCTTTTTGAAACACCCTGTATGTTGTATATATCAATTGACCAAAATATTTTGTGCTAACAGTTAAGGATACTATATGGATTATTAATTAAAACCCACAAAAGCAAGAAAATGCATATTAAACAAAGAAGTGTTATTCATGCAGTTTGATTGTTTTGGGTTTTTGCATCATGCTATTATTATTTTTTTACTGCTGACAATAGCACAGTTTTGTATAACAAGCCAACTCATATTGGTGGCATGAGAGAAGAATGCAACAGTGTTTCCAACCCTGCGCACCCACTCCCGTCCTAGCATAACCAATCAAAAGGCATTATGCAGCTACTCTGTCTTTCCCTCCTTAACAGATTTTTTGTGGTAAGAACTTGGAAGAAGCTGCAGGGAAATATGGGTAGGATACAAATGGAAGACGTCATTGTTTGGGCCCCTTGTAAAACTCTGTGTTTGAGGCAGGGTGATTGCACATAAAAGCTTCATCTAGAAGTATCCCAGGACTCCAGATCAGCCTTCCCCAACCTGATGCCCTCCAGATGTGCTGGACCACAACCCCCATGATTCCCAGTCAGCATGTACTCCAACACATCTGGAAGGCAACTGGTTGGGGAAGGCTGCTCCAGATGTTAGTGCACTGGAGAATGAGATCACTCCTTAGATATGAATACATATTCTCCTCTCCCAACTGTACATTCAGTGCTGGCTCCAGGTTTTTGAAGGCCCTTGGTCAAGACACCCTCAAAGGGGCCTCTCCCTTAGTGTATCTACCTTCTCACCAGCATTGTCACCAGCCGCTATTGTTCCGCATCCTCTGTCTTATCGTTGATACCACTTGCTTCCCTGACAAGCAAGGAGGCACTGAGCAAGGAGGCAGTAGTATCTACTGCTCCCTCTTCTCACCACCACTGTTGTCTGGGCCAAAGTGAGAGGCAGGTGAATAAGCAGGTTGCAACGGTGAAGAGGAGCGAGTCCAGGGTGATCTTGTCAGTGGGCCCCTGCTGGGGTGTGGGCCCATGGCAGGTGCCGAACCATGCCTACCCTTGACCAGAAGTAATCACTAGAGGTAAGCTAGGCATAGTCCTTGCCCAGGGGTTAACAATCTACATTAGATGTATTAAAAAAGGAATGAGGAAGAGTTAAATTTTGGGTGGAGATTGAAGGACAGAAAAAAAGGAAAGGTTCCTTCTGTGCAAGCACCAAGTCATTGCTGACTTCTAGAGGGACGCCACTTGCGCTGGCGTTTTCATGGCAGACTATAGCGGGGTGGTTTGCCATTGCCTTCCCCAGTCGTGACTACCTTTCCCCCAGCAAGCTGGGTACTCATTTTACTGGAAGGCTGAGTCGACCTGAGCCGGCTACCTGGGACCCAGCTTCCGCTGGGATCAAACTCAGGTCGGTTGCAATACTGCCACCTACACTCTGTGCCACAGAAGGCAGAGTGCCAAATAGATATGGAGGAGCAGTTAGAGTAACCTAGAGTAGTTCAAGCTGGCAGGTAGATGTGGTCAGCTGTTGCAGATCATAAGCCTGGAAAAACTAGTCTGTTGGGGGCAATTCCACAAAACTATTCAAGTAAAGCCCTCTTCATTAAAATAACAGCAACAATACTCAGAAACTAGATGGAATTTGCTGCAACAGAATTCTTTTTATGGCAGAAAAAATAGGATTCAAGATAACTGGGTGCAGAATCAATCTACTGGTAACCCAGAGCATGAGTCCCTGCAGCTGCCAGCGCTTATATGGAACTTTTGCAAACCCAAACTCCGGTCAGGAGTTACTTGGAGAAAATGAGGGCTGAGGCTGGTGCTCAGTCCTTCTGAAGATCTGCTTGACAAAGCCCTCCTACTTGTCCCACACACATTGTATATTATCACCATTACCCCAGCACTTCTTTCTAACTTAGAGCACAATCCTATGCATGTTTAGACAGAGAACAGGCCTACAACTCCCAGCATGCCCCAGCCAGCCTTGCTGGGAGTTGTAGGCCTCTTCTCTGTCTAAACATGCGTAGGATTGTGCCCTTACTGACTTCCACAGCTCTTTCATATACAAACCTAGGCCTTTCTTCCATGCCTATTGCACATACTTGTGTTTTTCCTTCCCCTACCCCCCTTTCATATCTATCTCTGCACTTGCTTTCAATTTCTCTGCATACAGAAGTGTGGCATATTCAGGACATGTGCATGCTGACACGCTGGGATAAGCAGAAACTAGATAAGTAACAGAAGAAAGTGCAGCACATTTAGAATATCATATCAATAATTTGTAAGTGACATCACTTTACTTCATTTGCATATCAGAACAACTGATCAGGGCCCAATTTGTCAGTAGTTTACGGGCATGGTCGGTCCCCCTAGCAACATAGATATTTTCTGAAGTGATTCTTAACAGACCTTCATCTGTCTGCAAAGAACAGGAACACAGTATCTTGGGTATCATGCGAGACCTGAAAAGTGTTTGAAGTATATTTTCTGTTCTTGTTCTAGATACATTTTAGCCTGATGATGAGCAATTACAAAAAAATGCCCCATCTCAACTTTTTGCCATCAGAATGCCTCTCTATCCCAAGCAAACAAGGCCAGATAGCTTAACTTGTCTTGTTAGATGATGTGAATAATGTGGCAGGTGAGGGTGGGTAAGAATGAAAAGAAATTATTTTCTGAAGAGTTTATTATATTAAAGGAATTGCGCAGAAGAAGACCAATGCTGAGATGTGTCAGCTAACTGAAAACATATGACTATAAAAGCCATCAAAAGGTTCATCATTTATACACGTGCTGCTGATAACTATCAGTTAATTTGATACTTCCTACAGCAACATGATTGACGTCAAAACAGTTCTCTACTCCTGTGTTTCTGTTGAGACTCTGACATTGAAAGAGGCCCCGTCATTGCCCAGCTGGCTTTTGGCATTAACATATTACATTTCAGATGTTTAGTGAACTAAACCTTGGGGAAACTAATGAAGTGCATAGCTTTTTTCAAAGTCATATGTTCTTTATTTTATATAAAGATTTCTTTCCTGCCCTTCCAGTGCCAATGCACCACTCAGAGCAACTTACAACAATTTAAAATAGTAATACAATATAAAACAATACATTCAATAAAAATGCAAAATAAAAAATTCATTAAAAAGCAGAGTAAAATATGAAGACAGAGGCCACAGATAAAACATAGCTTTAAATAAAACAGTAGCACTTAGCAGGCAAAAGGCTACACACATCAAACCTCTACCCAAAGCCAGATTAATAGACTGGTTGTGGGACATTACATTTACCACTAAAGTAGAAACCTGCTTCTTAAAGAGGTTCAATGACATTAAAATAGTTCTGATAATCAGGAGCTTGTTCAAGTAGGTTTTGAATTAGATTATGTTTACATCAAGAATGAATGAATCTGTCAGTTTAGGTTTCTCAGTTTTTCATTTTTTCCAGTCTTGACTTTGGTTTGTCTCAAGTTTCGATAATGTTTTTTATATTTAGTTCAGATCATCCTGAACACTGAGAATATAACTTTTGTTTAAAGCCCACACAAAAATACGTATGCATTTTTGTGTGCATTCTTTTAATACATGCATTTTTGTATGCAATTTTGCCTACATCTATTCAGAAGTAAATCTCACTGAATTCAGTGGGTTTTATTCCCAGGAAAGTGGGTACAGAGTTGCAGCCTAACTCTGTCCCACAAGTCTCTTCACTGCACTTCTTCAGGGATCGCTTAATGCACTATATAATTGCTTTAGCACAAGGGGTTTCAAATCCAGAATATGAATGCTTTCCCGCAAAATGGCAACTTAATGATCTGAGAATAAATTTACACTTTCATTTAGATTAATGAGTTAAGTATGATTCAAAATAACATTATACATAACTGACAAGGGAGCAATGAGAAGATTTACAAACGTAAAGAAGAAAAGCATGCCATGATTTCAGATGCAGTTGATTTATCCAGGGTGACTGTAATACGCAGGTCTTTTCACCCAAGGGCTACCCTTGCACTTGGTGATACAGGATTCCATTCTGCTACCTGCTACAGTACATCTGTTCCCCTGTTCTTCAGAGAATTGCAACCCGGAAGATTGCAGGCCCTAAAATGGGACACAGCAGAACAATTATATTCTATTTAGGCCATGCTGACATCAGCTTACTCCATCTTTGTCTCTTCATTACATCCCAGTATGACTGCTACAGATATTGCTGTTTCAGCAATCTGGGACAATACCCACCTTAGCCTGCCCTAGATAACACCATCCCTTTCCACTCAGGGCATAAGCTATGTCAAGACCATCATTCCTCTTCCTGCCTCATTACAACAGTTCAGCATAGGATGTAAATATTAGGGCTGTACACCGCCTCACTACAAACCCTGAATAACGAGGCAAAGCGGGCTAATTCGAAGGTGCCTTGGCATGATATGAAGCAGATCAGACCAGCACCGAGGTGCCCCAAAGCAAAGCAGCTCCTCCACAAAGCACCTCATCCACCTCGTATTTTCAGAACTGCTGTTATGCCTTCTGAGCAGCCTAGACAGGCTGTCTCCAAAATCTATCAACTTCTGAAAAATCACACAAAGGGGCAGGAGGAAGAGGAGGGAGGGGGGAAGGCAAGAGGATGTGGAGGCACCAAATGTATCAATTTGAGAGAGATCTAGCCACTGGGAGAGGCGGGGGAAGGGGACAGGAGAGGGAGGAGGAGGGAGGGAGCTTTGCTGTGAGTCAGCTTCCGTTTGCTCACTGTGAGAGAGATGGTGTTATTCGAGAGAAGATGACTAATTGAACATTACTTGGCTAGAGCAGTGGTCTCCAAAGTGGGGTGCATGCACCCGGGGGGGCAAGATGATCCATTGGAATGCATGAGCCCCCTGATAATTGAGCAGCTTCCCACTGCCCTGACAAGCTGCCATTGAGTGCAATGATGGTGGCAGTGGTGGTGGTGGTGGTGGCTGCAGCAGCAGCAGGATGGGATGGGAGCTGAGAGGAAAGCTTCATGGCATTTTTCTCTTCACTCCAGTCCTAGCCACTGGGAGCAATTGCCCCAGTCTCTGCTAGGCATGGCAGAGGAAGCCTTAACCCTTCCCACTCTCCTTTGGCAGAATGAAGACGAGAAGAAAGCACGTGCTGGAGACTGGGTAAAATGAGCATCCATAAAATCAAAAAGGGATCCTCATGACTTCAGATGCTTTGACTTAGATTCCGGCATTGAGCAGGGGGTTGGACTTGATGGTCTTACAGGCCCCTTCCAACCCTACTATTCTATTATTCTATGATTTCATACGATTTTTAAAGGGGAGACCCACAAAGCTACCATCCAATCACAGAGCACATCTGCCTCCATGGACTGAACCAGAAAAATCACGGATTTGCCACTTGTGGGTGCAGCCACGGCACAAAAATGTGGATCCTTGGCAGGAATCCTCTTGATTTCATGATTTTTGCAGAGCAAATCCCCCAAACCACCAACATATCACAGAGCACATCTGCCTCCATGGACTGAACCAGAAAAATCATGGATCTGCCCCTCATTGGCACAGCCATGGTGCAAAAACAGGGGGAAATGTCTCCCCCCGTTCCCTGGAACAAGATGGCTGCTGGCACACATCTAGAGAGCTGGTGGCAGCAGCAGCCCACCCTCATTGGCAGGAGCTGGCCTCCAACCAGGCGACCTCCCCTCCTTCCAAAGAAGGGAGAGAGCACAGTTGGAGGGCGACTCCTGCTCTCGTGCCTGTCAGCGGTTGACAGGCTGCAACAGGCAGCGTTTTCCCTGGCACTGTTTTCCCCGGCAGCACCTTCCCTGGTAGTGCCAGCAGCAGCTTCCCCAGTGGCAGCAGCCACTCCCTGGCGGCAGCGCCCTCCCCCCACGGAACAAGGGCCCAGGTAAGGAGCTGGGGGCTGGGCAGTGTGTTGGGGTGCGGGAAGCAGGATTCGGATGTCCAAATCCCACTTCAGCTTTGTAGGCTGAGGTGGGTCGGGGGAGGCGAATCAGCCTGAGCCGAATCTGGCCCACCTCAAAAGCCCTAAAGAGGCTTCTGAGTCGGATTGAGGGGTACATGCACAGCCCTAGTAAATATAGCCTTAGAAGGTGGGTCTGTTCTCATGCAAAAGACAGCAGGGTCTTCTGCATTCATAACAGAGGGAACCTGTAGTAACTCCTTCCCCACTACCCTAGATGTGTTTACACAATCAAAATTAAGTGTGTTTGTTATTGTTCATTTGTTATTTGAAATGTTTTTTTAGCCCACTCCACAGCCAGAAATGCTCCCAGGAGCGGCTTAAGCACAATCAGATAAATAAGATGGTCCCTGCCTTCAGGCTTACAGTCTAAAAAGACATGACACACAAGGAAAAAGAGATGGGGAGGGAAAAGGAAAAACTGCATGGTCTTTCAGCAGTGGACCGGCTTCCTCCTGTCATCTCCTGGTTGCAGCCTGCTGGAATGGCTACTGACTGTTGTTGTTGATGCTGCAGAGGTAGGGATCTTCTATTGGTTCTTCTTCCCTGCTCCTTTTCTTTTTAAAACATAATTAGTTTTAATAGTTTGATGGTATTCTACTATGCTATATAAGCTGTGGGAGTGCTGGGGATATTCATGGCATTTTGCAAAGCTGACTGGGGCCCTACATAAATATTAGTATGCTATTAAAATGTCTCATGATTCTGTGCAGACATCATACAACTGCGTTATGCATGCCTTAATTAAACCTGCAATCCTATGCACACTTACCTGGGAGTGAGTCCCATATTGAACTCAGTAGACGTATAAAGGATTGCACTGTAAGCTACCATTTTAAATGGTGACCAGGAGGCAAACTTGAACGCTGGCCACTGGAACACAACACTCTATTCATAGTAAATAATAATATAGTATAACCATGTTAGCCTTCTGTTTATCAATTCAATGGTTAAGTGTAGCACACATATATACTGTTTTAGTTGTTCCGATGTTCAAACTTTGAGTCTGAAAAGATAGTTATGCAGCGACTTTATCCTCTTAAAGTGATAGTTGCAAACTATTCATAACTTGGGACCAGGATACCTGAGAAAGCGCTTTCTTCTTTACCAACCTGCCCGATCACTGAGGCCATCAGAGGGCTTGCTCCTGGTGGTTCCACATGGACCTATGGCCTGGTTGGAGTCCACCAGGAAAAGAGCCTTCAGTGTGGTGGCCCCCTTCCTGTGGAATTCCCTGCCTTCAGAGGTCAGGCAAGCGGCAACATTGTGTTGTTTTTGGTGCCTCCTGAAGACATTGTTATTTCAAGAGGCCTTCCCTGAGTGACCAGCTGCCGTTTATTAAGTTCAGAATCTGTTCTTTTAAAATGTTTTAATTGTTTTGATTATGGGCTTTTATTCTTTTAACTCTGAAATCTTTGATATGGAGCGGTATATAAATATTGTAAGTAAGTAAGTAAATAAATAAATAAATAGAAAAGGAAAATACACATTGATTTAATTATTCACATTCATGTGCCAATAATACTATTGTTCACATTTCAGATTGCTGTTTCCCATGTTAATTTATTGCAACAACCCAGTTCAGGAATTCAAATGCCATCCATGTCCTGTTGTGGGCTTCTCATAGGAACCTGGTTGACCACTGTGCGAACACAGTAACCCAGCGCAGCTCTTCTTATCTTCTTATAAATACAACCTGCATCATATGCTTCATGTCGTCTGTGAAAGCAGACCCATGGAAGGTCTCTCCAAGATGTAGAATCTAATGAAGGGCAAAAAAGTTGTTGCACTATTGATGGATGGGCCCCACCATCAGTCACTCAAGTGGGTGGGCCAAAGAATAAACTGATTCAAAAAGAGAAAGAAGAAGAGCAGGTTGGCTGGCTCCACGTTCCTGCCCAATCCAGAGAAAGAACAAAAACAACCATTCCAACTGCAATTTGTGCAGGGGAAAATGGCAAATATTGCCAATAAAGACATTGCCAGGGGATACTTAATGAGCTCAGCTTTCTGCCATTACTGTGTTCTACTGTTGGAGTGTACCTCTGATTAAAATGGCTGGAACTGAAGAGGACAAAAATCAATGCTCATATCTTCAAGATACTTATGAGAGCAACCTGATTTAAAGGATAAATGACAAATCAGGGTTTGCCACCTAAGATGACAAGTTTTAAATTGAATTCAGGGACTCTGAGAAAATAATCCAAAATCTTTCTTTGAGTTGAGGTCCTCTTTATCTAAGCATTTCTTATAGCATGGCCCATTTTGTTTCAGCTCTGGTGTGCCACAAGCAGGGAATAGGACAGAGAGTCATAAGTCTTTGAATCCAACATTAATTAAGGCAACAATAAGCCCCCTTATTAGGGTGTAAGACCATCCTAATAAACTCTGTAGTACTTACCTGCTGCAATCCTACGCACACTTACCTGGGAGTACGCCCTACTGAACGCAATGGTACTTACCTTTGAGTAAACATATATAGGATTGCACTGTGAATGTATTTAGAATAATGCCAGATGGCTACAATCTTAGGAAATTTACAAAGCAGTTACACTCAAATCATTAGGGCTTACTTCTCAGTAAACATGAATAGGATCAGCTGCATGAGGACTTTTATTGTCACTACCTCTAGGAGGTGTAGTCCTGTAAAGAGACTAACAGTGCAACCCTAGACATGCCTACTCAGACGTTCAGTGGGATTTCTGAATTCAGTGGGACTTACTCCCAGGTAAGTGTGTATAGGATTGCAACCTAAGGATCTCTAGCAGATAATTCTTAACATCTTCACAAAAGTGTAATTCCAAGGATTTCTTGTGGGGAGCAGTGGCAGTCATGCGAGGTCCTATACTAGTCTTGCCCAACCTGCCCCCCCCGCCCCACTCCATGTGTTGGGCTACAATTTCCATAATCTCCAGCCAGCATGGTCATTGGATGGGTTCCTGCACTTCTCACCAATAAGCGGTGGAGGCTGGTAGCTCTGATGTCAGTGGGGCGGGTAATTCGCTCTGAGTTTCAGCTCCTTTAGAGTACTGAGTGGTTCTGACTGAAAGCTGGTGTGAAAGCTGATTCCCTACTGCACTGACACTGCAGACACCAGCCTCCACTGCCCATAATATAAGTATATTCAAATTGCAGGAAGGATTTGTACACTCGTGGTTCAGATGTGGGTATGCAGAGCCATTCTCAGATGTCCAGCATGTCAGTATCTGACTAATGCATGGAAACACCAATGAGTATTCTTCTAACAGTGTGGTGTAGTGGTTAGAGTAGTTGGACTAGGATCTGGGAGACCGGGGTTGAAGCTCACTGGGTGCCTTTGGATCCGTCACTAACTCTCAACCTAGCCTACCTTGTTGTGAGGATAAAATGGAGAAGAAGATGATCATGTACACCACCTTGGGCTCCTTGGAAGGAAAGATGGGATATAAATGTCACAAATAATTAAATAAATTTACTCAGTGATATGGCTTGCTGCGACCTTTCTATCAATGAAACTGCAGGATAGAAAGCAAATCTCCTTTTAGAGCGCACCTTTTCTTTTCAATGGAGAGATCTTATTTCCAAACTTCTGTTAATTTTGCTTCACATTTTCTTCTCTGTTGAATTTTCTCTGTGTTCTTTTTTGTTTTATTTTCTAAAAAATGGCTATACACTGATTAACCGGTGCTTAAATAATTTTTCATTTATTTGACATGAGGCATTCTATTAATACAGCCTCCTGTGGCCTTTGCCTTTTGGTGCCATGGATGCCTCATGTCATCAGCTCAGACAAAATGTGCCCCCCCCTCCAGCACCCAGCTGCCTCCTCCACTATTTCCCATCACGCTTCTATACATCTGATCATTCCTTCCTACATACTGTCAGCTTGTTTTGCATTTCATCTCACTTCTTTTAATGCATGTCACACAATTTCTCTGATTCATAATTTTGCCAGAATTCATTCTGCATTTTAATCTTATTCCCTGAGTGAATTTTCAGTCCCAGACCGTTTTTCCTTCACACTCTGTTTGGACTAATCTAATCTCTTCTCAGCCTTGCAGTTAATTATTGTTATTTGCATTACAAGAGCACCCAGAAGCACCAATCAGGATCACAGCACTAATTAATGCAAATCACGGTGGCATAGGAATGTTGCTGTTAATAGGCACAAGAAGAGGATGCAACAATCCAGCAAGTAAAGAAACTATGTTGGACCCGAAACTGTTAAGAGAGAGGGGGTTGTTCCAGATCAAGCTTTTATTGTGCAATCATCCTGCCTCGTTCATGGAATCTGACCAGCAGGGGGAGGTCCAAATGACAACATCTTCCATTTAAAACCTTCCTGTGTTTTCTCAGTGCCTTTCCCCTTCCTCTATCTTTTTTCTTATCCACATAAAATCCTTTAAGCAGAAAAATATGGAATAGCTGCACAATCTTTTTTGATAGACAATGCTAGGAACTGTCCACCTGTAAGTACTGGAAGAAATTATGAAGATACTATCCAATGTGAAAATGAAAACCATCCCAAATAATCATACTTTTAGGGTGCAATCCTATGGCCACTAGACAGCGGCTAGACAGCCGATTGTTCGGTTCTGGGAGCTACTCTGAGGAGTAGCAAAACCTACAGGAGTATAAGATAAACCATCTCTGCTAATAGCATCATAAGTAATGAATAAAGGAAAATCACAAAAACAATTTTGAGATGGTGTTTCTTTGAACTAATCCTTGCAGCAGTATCCCAGTTGACAGATACCCTGAGTCCAATTTTGCTATTGTAATCATTGTTGGATATTGTTTATTTTATTTCTGTTAGGATAATAGAGCTATACTGTTTTCCCACCTACCTGCCCCACCCACCCCAGTAAGGTTGATCAGAGACAAATCCTTTATGAAGTCATTCATTCATTACATTTATACCCCACCTTTCTTCTATCGTGGAACTCAAGTTGGCTGCATGTGATTCTCAGGTGGTCTCCCCTCCAAGCACTGACCAGAACCAGACCTGCTTAGCTTCAGCAAGGTGGCTGCTTCATGTGCCTTCAGACTATGACCTAGGACCTCACCAACGTGATCTTGGAAAGTCTCAAAAATCATGCTAGCTGGGCAAATGGGCAAAAGAGCCCCATGTACATTGAACTCACTTATCTTTCCACATGGGCTCTCACAAAAAAGTGTTTGTTTAAAAAAGGGAGAAAAAGAATCACATGTGCAGGTGGGAAGATAACGGCAGTTGTGTGAAGCACTCATTAGGGGTGGCATCCATCCATCTTTGGAGAACGTTGGACTTGCTGTCCAACCTTCAGATGGTTTTGCTTAACTTTAAACTACATTTAGTGTGAATTTGTGCATAAGAGTGGAGAAGGCTGGAGGGGAAGGAGCCATGACGCTGTGTCGCTCTCCCAGTCTCCTAAACCTGGTCAGGAGCATTGGGCAGCATTATGTCATAATTGGGCCTAAGAAGACGAAAAGTCTGGAAAGAAGTTATGCAGCATTAAAGATGCAGCTTTGTATTCTTATCTTGTCAAGCACACTGTCCACATCTCAGTTACTTGGGCATAACTTCCTTGATGTGTCTTGCTTTGTGCACCACTCAGCAACGGCATCAGATGATAGTTTAAAAATCAAGAGGGTAGTGTGCAGCTGCAATATTTTCCGAAACCAGGCTGTTCTAAGGACATGGTGTTCTGCAGTGGAAAAGGGCAACACTTCAGAAGTAGATGTCCAGCAGTAATCCTGCGCTGCAAGTCTGCAGGCCATCTTCTTAGGCACTACGCACACCGTCACCACCCACCTTTTCAGCCTCTGCTCTGGACAGTGGGCCATTCTCCTTCTGCTTTTATCTGAATGTACATGCTACCATGTAGAAATAAGCTGTGGCCATTTCCCTCTTACCTAAGATATATATATATAAGCATCACACCATCGGTATGTAAATCCAGATAGACAGCAGGATTAATAGGGCAGGATTATGAAGTGTAGACTTGTCACTCAGTATTAATTACCTTCCACAACTCACAGCAACCAAAGTGGCTATTCAGCCATTCTGAAACACAAATACTACAATCTCCCCCCCACCCTCATACACACAAATGCATGTAACTGTACCCTGATGCTTCCCCTGTTTTGCTTGAGAAATGATTTTGGGAGGAGCAGAGAAGTGTAAGGGGTAGGGGAGAGATACTTAATCCCTACGCCACACACCCAACATGCACTGATTCTTTGCCATCAGCCATCCACTTCTGAAGAAGCTTCAAGCAAATAAAAGGGGGGCATCTAGCTACAGTTACATGTACCTGGATGTAGTCCATCTCTCTCATTTTTCATCAGACTAATTGATCAAGGTTGGGAGGGTGGAACAACTGAGAATTAAAGGATTTTCCATTAATTACATTGTAAACCCAGGCTCAGGGATGGTATGTACATGTTTCTGTTGCCCCTTCATTCGAAGCCAAAGGTCCAGGCTATTGCAGATCTGCTTAGCTTCCCATTGAAATCCACAGATTATAAGAGAGACAACCTCATGCAGATAGGCTTCAAAATGATTAATTTACCTCCATCTGCACATCAGCGCATTAGGCTTTGGATTTCCAACTTACGCCTATTAAGCACTCAGTTTTTTCTCTAGCCCACTGACAGGTGCCCTTATTAGCTTTGTTATCCCTGCACAATAAAGGTGATCTAAAGACAGAAATTTAGTAGAGAGCCCTCACAGTAAGAGGAAATATTAGTTGAAAAACACTGGATTCATCTGCATAAGTTTGATCCATCTCTGTCTTTTCAGTGCTATGTTTCATTGGTTTCCATATTCCAAAATGGGTATATCTGTGAGTAGTCTCCTCCCCAGCAGTGTATGATGGTTCTTTCTCAGGGGGAAACTCCAAAGTCACAAACATGACAAAAATGATAAATCTGCTAAAAAATGCATATAATCACAATGTTTAAGATGTGACAGAATATTCTAATTGTAATTGCTATCTGCATGAAAGCATGTAACAACTGAAATGATAGACTGTGTGGTGATGCTGTTTACTAGCAATTGCATATGCTAATTCAATAGTCACCAGGAATACACCTATAACATAAAAATGTGGAATTAAAAATGGCAATAATCAGTTACTGAATTATTATTGTTATCATTATCATTATTATTTTAAAGCCTACTTAAATCTCTGGAGGGTACCAGGTTGGTAGAAGGGCCACTTATTAATAGCCAAGAAAAAGGACATACATCACCAGAAAAGAGGGCACTGATTATCATATGCACTAAAATTTGCATATGATAATTTATAAGTAGAAATTCCAGTTTAGAAATAATTATTATAATTTAAATCTGGCTGGGGGATGCTGGGAGTTGTAGGACTTTTTCTGTCTAAACATGCATAAAGTTGCTACCTTAATTGCTTTTTTTGTTATTTTTACTCAGTAAAACCTCCATTTGCTGGGAAAGCTCATCTCCAGTACTCCTTTGCACACCTTATGTGGGAACTCCACTCTCTTGACTGAACAATCCCTGTTATTCACACTGGGCTCCCTTGTGTTTTGATTAGCACATGTTAGTTCTGAGCTAGCTCTACTGGCCAGGTGGAGCTTGTCCTCCACAACAGAGCCAGGGTCACAGTGGGAAACAGTTACTCTAGCACAGGGCAACACATGGGGCCCATCTACATGGGAGGTTTTCTCTGCTGCTGCTGTGGCTTAAAGACATTAGGGACACATGACATCATGACCACTCTGTAGCCACCCTGGAGTTTACCTGTGGGGAAGCTGCATTTGTGCAGAGTACTTTTACTCTGTTGTTTTTCTTTAATTTGGCTCCCCTGCAGTTCAACTGCTGTGTGTCCATCCCTCTGCTTTAAATTCAGTATGATCAGGCCATTCCTAGGGGTGTGTCTTTCACCTGGCCATGCCCTCTGTAACCTAGATAACTAGCCAGCCTTTCCAACACATCAAAGCCCTAGAGCGCTCTTTTGAGCCTTCAGAATCACCCTGTACTTCCTTTTTGCCAGTAGGAGTAATTAGCCTCAGTGACTATGCACTTCTCTGATGTTTGCATTACTTTGTTTCCCTGATGTTGTATTAAATTGGTTCTCTGTTGTTGTGTAAAGTCACTTCTCTGATGTCCTGTAAGAGCTTTGTCACAGCAGTGATCTGGCAACGTCTTGGGATCACGGGAGTCTGTCATTGCGAGCAGGGAGAAAGTGCCCAGAGAAGGAGAAAGGGAGGGGTGGTGGAAGCTATAACTCTGTGACAGTTTGCTGGAATGGGGAGAAATTGCAGGGGTGGGATGCTTTCAGGGGGAGCCTTCAGATGCTGCACTCGAGAATTGGGGATTTGGGCTTCTTCAGGCAAAAGTGCGCACACTGGGGGAAAGGCGGAGAGAGGAATAACTCCTTGACGGTTTGCTGGAATGGGGTGAAATGGGAGGGAGGCTGTTCTCATTGGGTGCCTTCAGATGCTGTAGTAGAGAATCAGGGATTTTGGCTTCTTTGTGTAAAAGTAGGGGGAGCCTGGATAGGGGCAGGAAACAAGCCTCTGTCATTGGTTGAGCATCATTGGTTGATGATGTTCCATTCTACTCCCCCCACCAAACCCAGAAGTATGTTCCTTTCAAGTGCTGTGTGACCTGTGAAAACCAGATTTTAAAGGTATGGTATACTTTCTTGCTTCGTGTGTCCCTAACGGACCAAAGCTGATTCCATGTAAATCTGGATAATACTCCAATGCGCGTCTCATTCTGCTGTTGTAAAGATCCCCCCATGGTCTCCAGGCCACTCCCCCCCCCTTTTAGCACAGCCTCTGCTTCTGCTGAATTTGCAGGGAGGAAGCAACGATTTTTCTTGAAAACAAGGCATGCAGGGAGCACGTCCCTTGTTTTGAAGTAGAATCACATGGAAGCCTCCTGGGAGTGCAAGTTTGCTTCAAAACAAGACATGTGTTTCCCACAGGCCTTGTTTTAATAAAAATGGCCACTTCCCTCCCCCTCCAAATCTCAGTGGCAAATCTGGCCACGTGGCACTAATAGGGTGCAATGCCCCCCCCCGAGTTGTTCACCTCCGCCCTAGCACAACATTTAAGTTAAATCCCCCTCCCTCCCCGGTCAGTTGTTTTTCAGAAGGTGTTGTTCCCTAGACACAGAGAAGTTGCCTATAGATGTGTCTAGAGACACTTGCCCTGAGCAAATGTGGTAATGGGAACTACTTTACAGACCATTCCTAGTTTGCCTATACTCAAAGGGCCCAAATGCAGTGTTCTAATGGATATTTGAAAGAAGGTGACTCAGCAAAGAAAGGTGCTGGAGCAGAAATCTCACAAAGTTAGGTGCTGTTGGTCTCACACAAGTGAGCAGACAAGGCTGTACTGCTGTTGACCAGTGCCACCAAAGGATGGATAGACAGGAGCTCTATTTCACACATTGATTGAAACTAACTAGCCAGGCATTTGTTGGCTGCAAGTCTCTGCTTTTTCCTAAATCTAAGTATTTCACTGCTCCTTGTATTGCTTTTATTGTAGTAGGAAGTGTTTTTAATGTTGTTTCTTTAATATTGTATTTTAAATGTGATTTTAATATTTATTGTAAACCGCTGAGGGGTTTTATTATATTTGTTGTTGTTGTTGTTGTTGTTGTTCAGTCGTTCAGTCGTGTCCGACTCTTCGTGACCCCATGGACCATAGCACGCCAGGCCTTCCAGGCCTTATTATATTTAGCAGTATATAAGTGTCAGAAATTAATTAATTAAATAATTAATTAAGTAATTGGGGAAAACCCAGGATGGGGTCAGCCTCATCACAGTGCTTCAGGATATTGTTATTACGCCACCTGTCCTATTACTCCATCACCCACTCAGATTCATTTTGAAAGACTCTGTGTCACCCCTTGTGCTGAACACACTGTTTTAACATGCAAGATTGTTACATAAGCTTTAAAGAACATCATGTGCAGAGCGGACAATCATACAGAGTTCCTTAGCAAAAGTGAGATGTTTTCTCATGCCAATTCTCAGCACTGGAAACTGATTGTGAATGGAGCATGGGAATGATGGAGAAATGGAACCCACTGAAGCCACCTTTGCTACAATGTGTCTTACATGGAAGTACTCCTTTCATAATCAACATGGCTTAAGTAACCATCAGAATGTGTCCCATCCCAACATTTTTACATGAGTTAGGAAATCTCTCAACTTTCGCACCAGTACCCCTGAAATTGCTTCATCTGTTAAAATGCAGCTATGCTTTGTGGAATGAGGATAACTTCTAAGACCAGACCACAGCATAACCTGAGAGAAAGTGAGTAAATACATTATGCAACCAGAAACATAGATCAAAACTAGCTGGAATGCAACCAGGATGCCAAAGCAAGGGGGAGGTAATTTATGAATCATAGCGTCTTAATATTTTTTGATCGCTATGAACTGCTACACTAGGCTAGATATATTATAGTAGCCTTCCCCAACCTGGTGCCTTCCAGATAGTATGGACTTCAATTCCCATTAACCACAGTCAGCATGGACAATGGTAAGAAATGCTGGGAGTTGTAGCCCAAAACATCTGGAGGGTACCATGTTAGGGAAGGCTAAGTCTATAGTACAGCCTTCTCCAAACTGGTGCCCTCCAGATCTGTTGTACGACAACTCCCATCACCCCCAGCTTGAGGAAGACTACTATAGATTCTATGGGCCACCAAATGTAGTGAATGTTCTACATGGATAGGAAATAGGACAAACAAAATGTAGACCATCGGATGTCTCTTTTGCTGCATGTACATGTGGTGTCTGTGCATTAGGAAGCCACAGTCAAATGCACCTTCCCAACACATTTTCATTCAGAGAAACAGATGCTTGTGTTACAATTGCACTCAATTATTTGTGTATATTGGATGGATTTTCCTTCATGGAAGTACACTAACTATCTAGAAGATACTTGAAGCAACTTCAATATCACCTCTTCATCAGAACTAAAATGGTTTTAAGTTCTTTGAGAAGCTGATAGCTGCTCTAAAATGGAAACATCTCCAGCTCTGAATTACTCTCAAGATGGAAACTACCTCGACACACGCTGTGCTCCTTTATGCATGCCAGAATCTTCTGAGCTATAACAGAGGCTGAATCACCGGTTCAAAGAAGGTCAGGCTGAGGGCAAGGTTCCCCCCGCCCCCTGTAGTGGGTGAAATGACTGTAACAGAGTCCGGAGGGAATGGGTGTGCATAACAAAACCCAATGCTCTTTCTCTTAAATTAGCAAACAGCTAGAAAGGCCTTCTTGCAAACTGGACTACACATACAAATATACCTTGTAAAAACATAGCAATTGGCAAAGGGACAGAAGATAAAAACCTCTGTGGTGGGAAAAGGAAGATCTCTGCCTTATTACTTTTCAGCTTTTCCATGTTGCCTGCTGCAGATGGTGTATTTATTTGTTTAATGACATTTGTATGCCTCCCTATAACAGGACTGGGAGGGGGAATAATTTTCCTTCTCGTAGACCTTTTCTTTCAAGAGTGCCCCCCCAAATAATTACTGATAGGCTGCCACCAGTCTGGATGCGCCTCCTGACACACCCGAGTCTGAGCAGCAGTTTGGGGAGTTTCTGAGGTCTGTTGCCGAGGGCCCCTCTCTACAGCCCAGCCCCAGGAAGAAATAACAAGGGAGGTGTTTGGGATTTTTCTTGCCGGAAGCACAGAAACACAGAACTTAACAAAACCTTGTGAAAATTCTGAGAACACAAGCAATAGTTTTGTACCTGTGGTCCTTTGCATGGGGAAGAGTTTAGAGAGAATTCCTTTTTAAAACATTGCAGTCAAATGTCCAAATATAAACAAAGTTTATCGGGGGGGGGGAAGCAAGGGGGAAAACAAGGCAAGGCCACAATCATACACACACACACACACACACACACACAGAGTTCCAAATAAAATTTAAAAAGTCAGTCTAACTTAGGGAGCAATCCTATGGCCCCTAATCATTGTCTGAGGGGCCATAGGATACTAGGGATTCCCCTCTCTAAGGTCAGAGACAGCGCTCTGATCTTGGAAGGGGGGTTGGAGATCTTACCCCCTTCCCCCTCTCAGCTGGTGCAGAAAGAACTGTGCCCACTGCCCTCTGAGGTCAGAAAAGTGACCTGGGGGGGTGTTTTGGTGGGCAGGGAGGACAGGACACCAGAGAGGCCAAGATAGGAGATATCCTGAGGTCTCCCCAGCCTCCTTCCCTCCCCCTCTGAAGCTCCATCTCTAGCAAAAAAAAAAGCCTGTCTAGTGAAAAATGCAGGACGGGAGGACAGGGAGGCAAGGATCACCTCTGCTGCTGCTCCTGCCCTGCATTGGATGATCGGAAGCCTCCAAGTTCAGGGCTTCCAACCACTGAGGGTGCAATGGATAGAACTGCACCCTTAGATAGTTACATGTTACTTACTTCACTAGAGCCTTGGGTTCCAGAGCAGATGCAGTTCATTGCAGAAAGGATGGTATGTGAGAGAGCATCTTGGCCTCCATTTAGATGTTATATGGATGGCACCTAAGGAGTGAACAAACGCTTTAATGTGAATCTAAGTTAAGTAAAAGCCAGGCCCTTAACAGAGTCTGACGGTTGTTTTGTCCAATAATACAATAGCCTCCATTCCTGATGCCAGTGATCTAGCAAGCAAATCAAAAAAATTATTTAGTGGCTGGACCCACCTTTCTAATGACTCTAACTTACATCTCAGAACACCCAGCTGGTTGGAACCAGTTAGCCAATTCCAAGAAAAGAGCTTAAGTTTTGGGATGTGTATTAAGAAAGAAAGAGATGAGATAAGCCGATTCAGGTTGCAAGGAGGGTGCCAACTTACGAGATGCTGTAGGAGGCACTATTGAGCTACATAGGATTATAGGAGTTTTGTCTCTCACACACACCCATTAACAAAATGGGGCAGCTTACAATAAAGGGTTCCCAATCAAATATTCTTATGGTGAAAAATAAGACTGAACTGGACCTGTTAGCATCCTTTTAAAGCCTCAACCCGATTGATATAGCATTATTATCATTATTTTTATTTTTATCATGGTGATAGGGATGTAGACAAGTCAAATCTGCCAGAATTGCAGCTTCCAGGAGCCCAGACCTCCTCTGGACCTGGTGATGTTCAAGCCTGCACATAGTCCTATTGTCAGAGCAGAACTCCAGGGCAGATATCCAGCGACCCACTCAGCAGAATGAGGAAGAGGACCCCATAAGAACCTAAGAAGGGCCATGCTGGATGAGACCATGGGTCCATCTAGTTCACACAGTGGCCAACCAGCTGCCCGCATGAAACCCAGAAACAGGACATGAGTACAACAGCACCTTCCCACCCATATTCCACAGCATATCCCCCCCCCCCAACATAGCAGAGTTAGCTGGCTACATTTTGAAACAAGTGCAGTAACGCATTACCATCTAAAATGGGGAAGGGGGCGGGAGAGGTAAAACCATTAAGTCCAAACTCTCATGTCCTAACTACAGGACTATTTGCCCAAAGGGGGCACAAGAGGCATTTGTATAGGTGCAGCATTTGAGCACATTAAATAAGGCACTTTTTTGGCCTGCAATTACATTGTAATGGCAGTGTGTGTGTGTGTGTGTGTGTGTGTACTGTGGTATTTTGCAAAGACTGCTTTCAAAGTAATAGGTCCCATCATTGGTTCAGAAAAGGGGAACTGCACCAGTGGCTTTAGCATCTGAGTGACAGGGACTGAGCCTTGGCTGATGCCCAGGACAGTGTCATCATGACAGGAGAGTTTATACTTATTTATTTTTATTATATTTTTTATCCTTCTTGTCCTCCAAGGAGCCCAGGGCAACATATGTGCTCCACCCCGCTTTTACCCTCACAATACCCCTGTGAGGTAGATTAGGCTGGGAATGTGTGGCTTGTTCAAAGTCACACACACTGAGCTTCATAGGTTGAATGGAAATTGTTTTTTTTTAATCCAGGTTGCCCCAATTCCTAGCTGAACCCACTAACACCTACCCCACACTGGTGCAGGTACTTCTGGAACTTCTTCATGCCTTACTTCATGCCAGTATAAAAGACACTCAAGCACTCTTCCAGACAATCCATAATCATGACTACTCAGATGCAAGTCCCATTAACAAATGGGACTGATTTCCAAGGATTGCAGTGTTTATGTTTGGTGACTTGCAGCCCGCTCCCCCATACACCTGTTTTTCTAACTAAATGTCTATCGTATGGCAAAAGGACATTTAGAAATCTGGATGTGCAAAGGCTGTCCATGGGGTAAGCACATGGGCGTTGTTCTCAATAATGTCATAATGGTAAGTAAACAGGTTTTGGGTTTGACAAGGCATGAAAGCATAAAGGGTCTTATTCAAGCGGCGTATAAGTTAACCTTGTCAGTTTTCGGTCACTCTTGTTTTTGTGTGTGAATTTTGTTTTTGAAAGGATTAGAGCCACGGTTGTCACTTCTGACATTCGCATCTGGAATGCACCAAAGGAACATGAGATACCAGCACAGCCCAGAAATTGCATAAGGTCCCAAACTGCTGCCCCCCTCCATGAGCTTCCTATGTGCAAGGATAGATCTTGCATAGGACAAAAGTCTTGTACAAAACATGGGCCAAAGCTTTGAAAGAGGTTATGTAATGCTGCCTGCAGGACAATAATCTCTGCTTTGAGTGTTAAAAGAGATGACCAGATTTTGCAATCCCTCGCAGAAAAATCTGTGGGGATACTAGCCCTGCCTCCAGTAGCCCACATGACTGTGGCCAATGGCCACCCCTCCACCATCTGCATGTTCAGAGCAGGCCAGAAGGGACTCTATGCATGCAGCCATGTACATGTGTAGAGCCACTCCACATAAGGGGCATCATGACCCAGTCAGGATTCCCCTCACAAACACACCAGTGGAGGCTGGTGGCACCGAGGTGAGTGGGGCTGCAAATCCACTCTGGGTTTCAACCAGAACGTGAAAGAAGCTATCCACGGTGCTGAGCCAATTTGGGGTATTGAGTTCAGCACCTTGGATAGCTCCTTCAGAGTTCTGGCTGAAACCCAGAGTGGCTTCTCAGCCCCACTCACATCGGAGCCACCAGCCTCAACTGACACACACATATACGGAGGAGTTCTGCATCTCCTCCATGAAGTCCTCCAAACATTCAGATGGTGAATGGTGTGCTCACCAGGGACAGCAGAGGGCAGAACTAGCTCAAACGGCCCCTCATCTGTTGTTCCTTCAATGTGGGAGGGGGGCTGAACTTCCCTTTTATTATCTCCGTATTGGAGATGGCTGGGGCTGACAGAATAGTGTCTCATCTAACGCCACCTTGCGATCTGAATGTGGTGAAACTGGAGCCAGGGACATTACAGCCAAGAATTCCATAACAGCAGCCAGCACTCCAGACCAGATGCTGGGCTAGGGGACTTCCCCAAACACACGTTTGAATGGCTTTCAGACTGGTAGAGGCTGGAATGGCAGAAGCAGCCCAGAGTGCACAACTGATAGTGGGAGAAGCCACACCAATGTGAGATTTGGCCCTCCACATGCTTTAACAATCCTTAGATTGAGGGACTGGAGATTTCTAGCAGGGGCATTTCTTGATGTTCCAAATGCTGCAACATTTGGAATGATGCATTGCATTTCTCAGGGATCTCTCTCTAGCCATTATTTTTAGAAACAAAAAGGGATGCATATGATAATTAGCTGTTCATTCATCTTCTCTTTCTTTGCTGATGCACGGCATCTTCTGTTGAAAGAAAGGTGTAATTTGAATTTTTAAATAGAAAGGAACTTGTTTCAGAAACATAAACAGCATCACTGTACATAGGGAATACTTAGAAAATTCAGATCTGGCAGACTCCCCCCCCCCCCTTTCAAGAATGAACAATTTCTAAATGTGAGCAGAGAAAACATTATAATAACCATAAATCGGGGAGGGCAACCCGGTGCCCTCCAGATGTTTTAGACCACAACTCCTATCAGCCCCAGCCAGCATGGGCAATGATTAGAGATGCTGATGGGACTGGTGGTTCAAAACATCTGGACTGCATCAGGTTGCTCACCCCTGCTGTACGTGATTCAACTTCCAGACCCATTAACTGCACAAATTCACTACACGTGCTAAATTAATACAAGGCTCTTTCAGATTCAGACAGTATAACCTCCCTTTGGGTTTGGTTTCAAATGTATAAATATAGTCATATAGGAATTGTTACCTACAGACAGGTGAGCCTTGCTATGGCTTGAACGCTTTCTCCTAACATATTCTGAGGAGAAAATTCTAATATTTACAAGGCTCTAGAGCCTCCCTCACAACATTCCCATGCATAGACTGAATATGTGGAGAAGGGGAGAATGGTAACACAGCATTGGTCCCGCCCCTTACCTTTGCACATAGGCCAGAAAAAGGACACCTACATACACAGGGCTGTATGTATGTAGATGGTGCTCCACTCAATCAGGCTTCCACATGATGTGGAACACCTACCCTGTTTCAGTGTGTAGGCCCATATAGATCCCCTTTTCAGACTTCAGCTCTATATGCTAGCAACACTGGGTCAAGCGGTGCAATCCTGCTCCCTCCCCTTCTTCATGCATTCAGTATACACATGGAGAAGGTCTAAACAGGACTTATGCTATTTACATTAGCAACATTTCCCTTAATCTTGAAATAACAAATGGTCCCCCCTGCCTCCCGCCTTTTTTGTCTAGAATGGATGTTCTCTAGGTCATGGATGGCCAACTTTTTAACATTAGGTCCTGTGCCTTTATCAGTGGCTCAGCCCACAGACATTTAGCAGAGGAAATATTTTCCACCCTTTATCTTGACTAGAAACAGCCCTGGGTTTCTTATATCTGTCCCTTGTAAAGCATTGCCCCTATTTTAGTCTTGGGGGTATATTTTGTTGAAATGTTGTTAGTGTGAGTTGCTAGAGTTGTTATTCATCAGGTTCAGTGGCCCCAGTCTGTAGATCTGCCTTCCCCTACCTGGGGGGTGTCTCTCTGATTGATTTGCTGTGAGCTGGCTGCATTTAGAGGTAATTCAGGGCACATGCAGGCTGCCATCCCATAGCCACCCCGGAGCTTTTCGTAGAGAAAAAAACACAGATTTCCTGAGACTGCTTAAAGTCCGATTCTTTTCCTTAAGATGGGTTCTCCACGCTATAGTTATGGTGGTGGAAGCCTCTCGCATTGGTTGCTCAGCCCCTGCTAGTCTGATGACATTCACTCTAACCGCCCCCCCCGCCGCATCCCACCTGGAAGTATGTTACTGTGAAGTGACTTAGAAGGGTACAATGCACTTGTTTGTGGAGCCCTACATGGACCAAAGCCGATTCCCTGAAAAATCTGGGTAATCCTCCATTCATGGAGATCCCCCTCTGGTGTCTCCAGATGTGTTTCAGTACAACCCCATCATCCCCATTCACCATGACCACCTAGTCAAACACATCTGGAGGGCACCAGGTTGGGGAAGGTTGATCTTTGTTGTTCAGTCGTTCAGTCGTGTCCGACTCTTCGTGAGCCCATGGACCATAGCACGCCAGGCCTTCCTGTCCTGCGCTCTCTCCCGGAGCGTGCTCAAGTCCATATTCATTGCATCAGTGATGCTATCTAGCCATCTCATCCTCTGCCGTCCCCTTCTCCTTTTGCCTTCAGTCTTTCCCAGCATCAGGGTCTTTTCCAGAGAGTTTTCTCTTCGCATTAGGTGGCCAAAATATTTGAGCTTCAGCTTCAGTATCTGTCCTTCCAATGAGCACTCAGGGTTGATTTCCTTTAGGATGGACTGATTTGACCTCCTTGCAGTCCAGGGGACTTGTAAGAGTCTTCTCCAGCACCACAGTTCGAAAGCATCAATTCTTCGGCGCTCAGCCTTCCTTATAGTCCAGCTCTCACAGCCATACATTACTACTGGGAAAACCATAGCTTTGATTAGACGGACCTTTGTCGGCAAGGTGATGTCTCTGCTTCTTACTATGCTGTCTAGGTTTGCCATAGCTTTCCTCCCAAGGAGCAAGCGTCTTTTAATTTCATGGCTACAGTCACCGTCTGTGGTGATCTTGGAGCCCAAGAAAATAAAATCTGTCACTGCTTCCATTTCTTCCCCTTCTGTATGCCAGGAAGTGATGGGGCCAGATGCCATGATCTTCGTTTTTTTAATGTTGAGTTTCAAACCAATTTTGCACTCTCCATTTTCACCCTCAACAAGAGGCTCTTTAGATCCTCTTCGCTTTCTGCCATTAGAGTGGTATCATCTGAATATCTGAGGTTGTTGATAATTCTCCCGGCAATCTTAATTCCGACCTGTGATTCATCCAACCCGGCGTTTCTCATGATGTACTCTGCATATAAGTTAAATAAGCAGGGCGACAATATACAGCCTTGTCATACTCCTTTCCCAATTTTGAACCAATCGGTTGTTCCATGTCTGGTTCTTACTGTTGCTTCTTGACCCTTGTACAGGTTTCTCAGGAGACAAGTAAGGTGGTCTGGTACTCCCATCTCTTTAAGAATTTGCCAGAGTTTGTTGTGATCCACATAATCAAAGGCTTTAGCGTAGTCAATGAAGCAGAAATAGACGTTTTTCTGGAATTCTCTTGCTTTCTCCATGATCCAGCAAATGTTGGCGATTTGATCTCTAGTTCCTCTGCCTCTTCAAAACCCAGCTTGTACTTCCGGTAGTTCTTGGTTCGCATACTGCTGAAGCCTAGCTTATAGGATTTTGAGCATAAGCTTGCTGGCATGTGAAATGAGCATAATTGTACGGTAGTTTGAACACTCTTTGGTGTTGCCCTTCTTTGGAATTGGAATGTAAACTGACCTTTTCCAGTCTTGTGGCCACTGTTGAGTGTTCCAAATGTGTTGGCATATTGAGTGCAGCACTTTAACAGCATCAGCTTTTAGGATCTTAAATAGCTCAGCTGGAATACTGTCATCTCCACTAGCTTTGTTGTTAGTAATGCTTCCTAAGGCCCACTTGACTTCACTCTCTAGGATGTCCGGCTCAAGTTCAGTGACCGCACTATCATGGCTATCAGAGACATTCAGATCTTTCCTGTATAGTTCTTCTGTGTATTCTTGCCACCTCTTCTTAATTTCATCTGCTTCTGTTAGGTCCCTGCCTTCTTTGTCCTTCATCATGCCCGTCTTTGCACAAAACATTCCCTTGAGATCTCCGATTTTCTTGAAGAGATCTCTAGTCTTTCCCATTCTGTTGTTTTCCTCAATTTCTTTGCATTGTTCATTTAAGAAGGCCTTCTTGTCTCTCCTTGCTATTCTTTGGAACTCTGCATTCAGTTGGATAGATCTTCCCCTTTCTCCCTTGCTTTTCACTTCCCTTCTTTCCTCAGCTACTTGTAAAGCCTCATCAGACAGCTACTTTGCTTTCTTGCATTTCTTTTTCTTTGGGATGGATTTAGTTGCTGCCTCCTGAACAATGTTACGGACCTCCGTCCATAGTTCCTCAGGCACTCTGTCTATCAGGTCTAATCCCTGAAATCTATTCCTCACCTCCACTGTATATTCATAAGGGATATGATTTAGGTCATACCTGAATGGTTTAGTGGTTTTCCCTACGTTCTTCAATTTCAGCCGAAATTTTGCAAGAAACAGCTCATGATCTGAGCCACAGTCAGCTCCAGGTCTTGTTTTTACTGACTGTATAGAGCTTCTACCCCCTTCATGGATCACTGCCTTGTTGTGGCGAAGGGGCTTGCGTAACTCAGTGAAGCCATAAGCTATGCTGTGCAGGGCCACCCAAGCTTCTCCATCTTTGGCTACTACGTTCCATGGGGTTTTCTTGGCAAGAATACTGGAGTGGGTTGCCATTTCCTTCTCCAGTGGACCACATTTTGTCAGAACTCTCTGCCATTACCTGTCCGTCTTGGGTGGCCCTGCACAGCATAGCTTATGGCTTCACTGAGTTACGCAAGCCCCTTCGCCACAACAAGGCAGTGATCCATGAAGGGGAAGGTTGATTTAGATGAAGTTAAATCTCTGAGTGGTGGGTGGATATATCTTGACTCTTGTACACATCCACTTAAATGTACAGATTTGAACACCTGCATACTCTGGACAGCAAAACCTGCCATGTATACCCTCCAACTGCTGAGTTGTATTTTGAACTGCAGATAACATTGTAGGACAATTATATTTTTCTAATACGTCCTTAACCAAAGAACAAATACCTTCTTCACTTTTAAACTATCTCAAGAGAGGCTATGGCATAGTGAAGGGATACTGGGTACAGCAGCAACATGCAATAGGCCTCAGGCAGTGATCTTTGGTTGTGAGAATGCGCATATGACCCACATATCCTTATTTTCATCGGTGAAATGCTGGTTTTGTTATCTTTGTGCCAGGAAAACCTTCACATGCTAATTGGTTTGTGGGTGAGGGTTACCAGGTCAGCAGTATCCCATTCCCTGAAATTTCAGGGCCAAAATTTGAGACCCAGGGGACAAGCCTTTGTGATGTCACAGGGGCAGGCCCTTCAAGTAACAATTGCAAAATGGTGTGTGTGAGTGTGTGCATGAAAGACAGACAGACACACATACACACACAGAGAGGGTTTCCTGTATGCAGTTAACTACATAACAAGAATTATGTTTATTTTTACAATAATGGACAAACTGAATTTGCAATCACAAAAATATTTACACAGTGCTTAAAATTTATACTTGGAATTTGAAATGCATGCTCTGAGCACCTGTGGTTGCTGCTTTATAACTCAATTTAACACAAAGCTCTGCTTCAACTAGGAGTACTAGCGTGTGGTTCCTGTTGTCTGCCCATATGTTTCCCATGTGAGAAAAATTCTTCCTACGTATGCATTACTTACTGGGATGGCAATCATTGCATTAACAACCTGTGCAGGAGATATAGTTTTGATATGTTTCAGTAACTGCATTCATTTCTGGTCCAGAGGAAGATCCAGTTTTCTCACCTCTGGCAGGAACTTCTGAATTAGACTGAGCTCATCAAAAAGGTTAACCTTCTGCATTAACCTCAGTGTCCCGGATCTTGGCAATTTACAGACATGTTCAAGACTCTAGATCAAAATCAAAGGCCGTGCAGTCCTGTAGGGGTGAATTCTCAAACCATTTATTAAAGTTCGTTATTGCCTGATTGTACATTTTGATTGCATCTGTTTTGAAACTTACACACTGAGAATCAGATAGCTGTTTTAAACTTCAGAACAATTTTACTCCAAAAAATTCTTTGTCCCTGTGATTAACGAGTTTCTCCCTCAGCTTGCATACCAGTGTGTGCAGCTGTGGACTGATCATGTTTCCCCCCCAAAAAAAACATATAATAGAATCACTGAACATTTTCATGAAATGATGCACAAAATGGAAGCAACGGGAGTGAAATTAGGGAAGTGTTATCGGTTGTCATCTCATCTGCCTGATTACTAATAAACTGCCATATGGTGTCACTGGTCTGCTCTTCCTCCAGCTCCAAGAAACAGGATGTAATGTCAAACTATGAGAAGAGGGGGAAAAGAGAGCACCAGTGAGTGTTTCCATGGCTGAAAAGTGTACGGAACTTCATGCCAGGTGCCTCAAAGCATTCTTTGAGTTTCTTGGTTTTAAGAGTATTCTGGGAGAACTCAGATCTTTCAACAGGCATGTCTGGCAGCATTGTGAAGCACATGGCAATAACAGTTGGCCTTGACAACAGAACTCTTGTGTGTTTTCAGTATCTAGAATACAGACTTCTTTGCCCCATAATTTACAGCAGCATTGTCTGCTGTATAAGCAACTTCATTCTCCGTAGATAACCCACGATCATTTAGAGTCCTAAAAAGGCTGTCACAGATGGCAACTGCAGTCTCTGAAGCTAACTCATAATCGTCCAGACTTTATCCTGGACTCCAAGGTCAGCATCAAAATACCACACAGCCACAGGAAACATTTTAAGGTTGCCCTTATTAGAAGCATCAGTGTCATAGAAAAATGATTTATTTACTTCTTTAGTTGAATAACCACCCAGTACCTGCGGAACATTTTTAACTGAGTTGCGTCCAAGCACATTTTCAATTATGCTCTCTGCCTTGGTTCTACCACAGTGTATTTTCTTGGCAACAGCAGAGTCCTCAAACATTGTTGATACAAGCTTTATTCCACAGTCTGTACTTAAGTAACTGTGCTGGTTCATGACAGCATGGTACGCATTGCCAACTTCTACAGGAGCAACGTTGAGAGCCTCTGAACTCTGAGTCTTTGAAAAGAAGGAAGACAGGACAGCATTCTGCCTCACTGTTCTTGAGATCTTAATGTGCATTTCACTTCCTAGATATTTCTGTACTGCATTGATGCCATCACATTTAACTGTGAAGTTAATATTACAGTGTCTGCACTTTGCAGCTGCAGTGTCAACTTTCACAACCCATTCTTTAAATTATTTGTTGTATCTCCAGTCTTCTTGAAATGATGCCAGGTATCTTTTCTTATTGGCTGCAGGAATCTGTTCCCCACCTGAAATCTGTTCAGGTTGCATTTGCAGGATAGGGATTGCAATAGTATGCCCATGTACAATTACTTGTACTTCTACAACACACCTTCACATCACAGAGGGGGGTAAAATTCATACATATCTGAGTCAGGCTGCAATACAGTGCATATCTACCTGGAAGTACAGTCCATTCAACTCCATGGGACTTACTTCCGAATAGACAATGACAGGCTTGCAATGCTAATGACATTTTCAGATAATAATGCTGTTTTAAGGATGAAATTAGTTTCTAAACTAACAATTAAACTAAAAGAAACTTCACAAGTGTGGGGGAACTTTACCATTTTTTTCTGTGCAAGGGAGCCAGCAAGCTAAAGATCTGCTCCAATGGTGCAGCAATTAAAAAGGAAAAAGAAAGGCCTTCACAAGTCCCAACCCACACTAGTTGTGCCATATCACAGTTGAGGGGTAACTCACCTCTACATAAGCAACAGAGGCAGAGAAGCAAGACAGGCACATGCCACATTCATATTGCAAGGCACACTCTCTCTCCCATCCCCAGCACCCACTAACCATTTTTGTGTCTGTCACTCCCTCACTCGCTCACTCACTCTCTTGCCTGTCTCCCATTCTGTGAATCATTCTTGTGATAATGATCTCTCTGTCACTCTCTCTGAAGTCACCTCTTGTGTCACCTTGTGTAGCCGTAGTCTCCATTCCCCCTGCCTGCACTGAGCACGCTCTGCTTCAGGTGACCTGCTGGGAGTGGCCTTTATCCACGTCCTCTAATTGGAAATTGGGGGAAACACTGGGGAGAAAACAAGCCCGCTCTTAGGGCACAATCCTATGCATGTTTAGACAGAAAAAAGTCCTGCAACTCCCAGCATTCCCCAGCTAGCCATTGCAAAAAATTACACAAAATTCATGGCAGAGCAGTAGAATGAAGGGGAAAATTGTGCAAATTTCATGGCAAGAAAAATAAGTTTTTAAAAGTTTGTGAATGCCTTCCTGCATTCATAAGGGATGGAGAAATTATTTCCTTTTTTCGATCTGATGTGGGAAATGTGATGTGTGTGGGGATCCCTTGTCAGTTGGCAACCGCAGCAGACCACGTGCAGAAGGATGTTGATGTGGGAAACGAGGATTTCTGCTGGACAGCCCCCTGGGGTAAGTGCCGGCAGTGGGCTGGAGGACTGAGAGGGACTGAGGAAGAAACAAGCCATGGGAAGCCGCCAAGCAGGTGATCATCTTTCAGGAGTAATGGACAAGCCACCCACAGTGGCTTCTTCTCGGGGTGCCTTAGCGTGACATGTGACCATGCCCAGTCTACAACCTTCCTCTCCAAATCCCCAGTGACAATTAGGGTTTGAAAAAGCACTTTCCTTGGACTCCAATGGGAGACTTTTTTCAAACTAATTGCTGCAGGAGGGCAGATTTTCAGAGCAGTCGCAACACACAGGGAGAGGAGGCCACTATGGCGCTATACTATTATGGTTTCATACTCTCTACGGCTGCCAGTTCCCCACCCATGATAAATCTGATTGAACCTGCCCATGACTGCACCACTATATCTGCTAATTTTTACATATCATCATAAATAAGAGATGGAGTAAAAAAAAGGTCTGTGGGGGAAATCCCCAAAGGACAGTCCCCTGACTTCATTATCTATAAATGCAAGCATTTGATGGGAAGAACTCTATGCTTTAGAGATTACAATGAACTTCCCATTGGAAATACTAGTATTTAACTTAAACTGGCTAAAAATATATTAGGAAGTATCTTGAAAAGTGTAAAGTGATCTTAAGCAAGTAACAGCTGGTAGCAGCCTACATGGGAATATTTCTGTGAACTTTAAATATAACAGGAAATGTTTAACAGCCCACTGACACATATCTCAAATGTATTATATAGCTGGCAGCTGTCACCCACTCAAGGAGTATAATGCAAAGACAAAATAACCACACCCAGAGTTGCCTTATTACTTGTTTTAATCATGAATGGAAAAACTGGTTCACATTAAGATGATGTAATGTACCCACACAAAAATGGAAGGCAAACTTTGGCTATATAAAAATTTACCCCCTTTCTGTCTTCCATAAGTCTTTAACAGAACTGAAGAAAACAGAAATTCTGGAATGACACATCCTGAGGACTGCCCTCATGGGGGATTTGCTGTGAATTGGGAGCATTTCAGGGTTGTTGGCAGCAGATGATGTCATGGCCAATCTGCAGCCAGCCGGGAGATTTCAGGTGGAAAAGCTGAATTTTCTGAGATTACTTTTACTGTTTTATTTTTTTAATTCGGGTTCTCCATGCTTCTGGTGCTATATGCCTCTACATGTTATATGCATTTCGCCAGTACTTAGCCTCCATGATGATGCACTTATCTGATCTTTGCATTATTTCACTTCTCCATTGTTGTGTTAAATCATGTCTCTGATATTGTGTAAAGTTGCTTATTTGATGTTATGTAAAGTCACTTCTCCGATCTGGTAAGGTCTTGGGAGCCTGTCATTGAAAGCAAGGAGAAAGTGCCCAGAGAAGGAGAAAGGTGTGTGTGTGTGTGTGTGTGTGTGTGTGTAAGCAATAACTCCATGACAGTTTGCTGGAATGGGGTGAAATGGGGGGAGGAGATGCTCTCAGGGGGAGCCTTCAAGATGCTACACTCGAGAACTGGGGATTTTGGCTTCTCAAAGCAAAAGTGCGCACATTGGGGAACAGGGGAGAAAGGAATAACTCTGCGACAGTTTGCTGGAAGGGGTGAAATGGGGGGTATGCTCTCAGGGGGAGCCTTCAGATGCTACACTCAAGAACCAGGGATTTTGGCTTCTCAAGGCAAAAGTGCGTACATGGGGAAAAATGGGGTGGGAGCAATAACTCCACGGCAGATTGCTGGAATGTGGCAAAACTGGAGTAAGGGAATGCTCTCATAGGGAGCTTATTAGTAGGGATGTACGAAACTCTTACCTGGCTCCACGCCGGGCAATTCCCTCCCCCCGGAATCCTCCCCGGCCAGCTCTGCTCTGTGGCAACTCCGCGGAGCTGCCGGCCAGGGCCACCCACAGCCAGACATCTGGCCGCTGGGCTGCACAGGGACGCAAATGGCGGTCGCCGTAGCCACCGCCATTTGCATCCGTGTCTTTAGCCGTGATAGGCTACATAAATATATACGTAGCCTATCATGGCTAAAGACATGGACACAAATGGCGGTGGCTACGGTGGCCGCCATTTGTATTCCTTCCTATTGCCGTGATAGCCTACATATATATTTACGTAGCCTATCACGGCAAAAGACAGGGGGGCAAATGGTGGCCACTACGCCATTTGCATCCCTGCCCTGAGCTGTGATAGGCTATGTAGATACTTACATAGCCTATCATGGCTTGCCAGGGACGCAAATGGTGGCTGGCGTAGTAGAGCCGCCAGAGCTGCCGCCGCAGCTGCCACAGCCGCAGCTAGTCAGGTTCCGTTTCACGGGGTGGTGGGGCGGGTTGCTCCATTCCGCCACGGATTCCGGGGGGCCGAATTCACTGGAATTTGGCCTCCCTGGGATCCGTGGCAGAATTCTCTAACATCCCTACTTATTAGTTGCTCTCCATTCATAATAATGCCTGGACATGAACCGGGAAACAAGCCTCTCTCATTGGTTGAGCAGCCCCTGCCAGTTTGATGACGTTCAGTTAGGGATGGTGGAGAATTTCTCCACGAATCTCCAGGAGGCCGAATGCCAACGCATTCGGCCCCCTGAAATTGGTGGTGAAATTCTCCGCCGGCCCCCCGCCCCCCCCCCGGGGTTGGAACTTACCTCGTGCGAATGTCCCTCTCGGCGGCGGGTCCCAGCAGCGTTTCGGTGGCGTTTCGGCGGGGGTGGCGGCGGCGGCCGGTCTTCTGACCAGCTGCCGCCGCCGCCATTGCAAAATAAAAAAGGAAAGTAAAAAAATAACAACACACACCCGTGATAGGCTACATAACGATTTACGTAGCCTATCACGGCTAGATTTCCAAAGTCAGCCGTGATAGGCTATGTAAATCGTCACGTAGCCTATCACAGGTGACTTTGAAAAAAAAAAAAAAGCACGTATGCAAATGGCGGCACCCATGGGGCACCTCCATTTGCATTCCTTAGTTTGGCACGTCTAGTCTACGTAAAGATTTACGTAGACTATGGCGAAAATAAGGGCAACGCAAATAGCGCTTTTTGCATACGCGCTTTTTTTTTCCCCAAAGTCACCCGTGATAGGCTACGTGACGATTTACATAGCCTATCACGGCTGACTTTGGAAATCTAGCCGTGATAGGCTACGTAAATCGTCACGTAGCCTATCACGAGTGTGTGTGTGTGTGTTTTTTTCCTTTACTTTTTTTTTCGCGGCTGGGTATATGGGGCGCTCCTCCCCGGCCTGAATTTCGGCCGGGCAAGGTGGGGCGCTTCCCCCCCCTCGTCTGAACTTCGGGGGGAGAACTGAAGTGCCTCCCCCCCACCGCGAAGCAAGCTGCGGGACCAGGTAAGTCCCTTTCGTCCATCCCTACGTTCAGTTCTACTTCTCCCACCCCACCCAGAAGTATGTTCCTTTCAAGTGCTGTGTGACCCCTGAAAACTGGATTTTAAAGATGTGGTACATTTGGCTTATCTTGCTTTGTGCGTCCCTGATGGACGAAAGTCAGTTCCATGAAAATCTGGATAATACTCCAACGTGCTTCTCATTCCGCTGTCATGAAGATCTCTCCATGGTCCTGTTGGATATTTGCAGAATAATAATCTGGAACCAAAGGGGCTGCGGTGGCTTAGTGGTTAAGATGCTGAACTGCAGACCGGAAGGTCAGCAGGACAGCAGTTCGAGACCCGAGTGCCGCGTGACGGAGTGAGCTCCCGTCTTCAGTCCCAGCTTCTGCCAACCTAGCAGTTCGAAAGCAAGAAATTGCAAGTAGATAAATAGGTACCACTTTGGCGGGAAAGGTAACAGCGTTCCATGCACCTCGGTGTTCAGTCATGCCGGCCACAAGACCACGGAAGCATCTTCGGACAACGCTGGCTCTTCAGCTTAGAAATGGAGATGAGCACCACACCCTAGAGTCGGACACAACTGGTTGGGGACACCTTTACCTTTTTTTTTTAATCTAGAACCAAACCATCACACCTTTCGCATGCCCATGCTGATACCTTGCCCTTACAGAAAGGGACTCAATCTACAGTTGATTTCAATGCGTCTATTCTAAGTATGACTAAATATGGATCCAGCCCAATATGTTCAGCATTAGTCCTGCAAAGCTCATTAAACTGGGAATTCCCCCAAAACTTTGCCCTAAAGAGGCTATTTATCATGAAAAAGCAACATTTTCCATCTTTACTTGAGGTTAAAGAAGCCAAAACAAATTTGAATGTTACTTATTGTAATTGTGAGAACAAGCCTGTGTTCTTTTGCATCCCTAATGATATAATGATATAAGTATGTACCTCCTCTTTGTTAAGATCTGTTGTTGTTGCTGTTGTTGTTGTTGTTGTTGTTCAGTCATTCAGTCATGTCCGACTCTTCGTGACCCCATGGACCATAGCATGCCAGGCCTTCCTGTCCTCCGCTCTTTCCTGGAGTGTGCTCGAGTTCATATTCATTGCATTGGTGATGCTATCCATCCATTCCATCCCCTATCGTCCCCTTCTCCTTTTGCCTTCAGTCTTTCCCAGCATCAGGGTCTTTTCCAGTGAGTTTTCTCTTCGCATTAGGTGGCCAAAATATTTGAGCTTCAGCTTCAGTGTCTGTCCTTCCAATGAGCACTCAGGGTTGATTTCCTTTAGGATTGACTGATGTGACCTCCTTGCAGTCCAGGGGACTCGTAAGAGTCTTCTCCAGCACCACAGTTCAAAGGCATCAATTCTTCGGCGCTCAGCCTTCCTTATAGTCCAGCTCCCACAGTCATACGTTACTACTGGGAAAACCATAGCTTTGATTATATGAACCTTTGTCGGCAAGGTGATGTCTCTGCTTCTTACTATGCTGTCTAGGTGTGCCATAGCTTTCTTCCCAAGGAGCAAGCATCTTTTAATTTCATGGCTACAGTCACTTGAAATGAATTCTGGAGTGCATAGATGCACCCAGAAATAGATCAGTCATCATCTTATGTTCAAGACATACATAAACTACAAAGACTGTTCTCATGAAGAGATTAGGGTGGAAATTATACCTGCCCCACCAGCTCCTTAGGAAAACCTGTTCTGTACCTTGAGAATTATGAAACAGTCTATCTTATTAAACAGCCTGAAAACTTACAATGAGATGAAACTGGTTAATGAAAGACAATATATAAATACTGTTCTGAAGTTTTTATTGAGAGATGATTTACACATCTCTTTTTGCAGGTGGGGTTGCAAGTGCAGTTGTCATTCACACTGGGAAAATGTACATTGTGAATCAGATCTTTCAGAACGATCAATAGAAAAGCCACGACTAGGATTCCAGCATTCTGGTGTCCCCTCCAAAGCTTTCTGAGGTTACTAATATCATCCAAAAATATTTTGGCCACCTAATGCGAAGAGAAAACTCTCTGAAAAAGACCCTGATGCTGGGAAAGACTGAAGGCAAAAGGAGAAGGGGACGGCAGAGGATGAGATGGCTAGATAGCATCACTGATGCAATGAATATGGACTTGAGCACGCTCCGGGAGAGAGCGCAGGACAGGAAGGCCTGGCGTGCTATGGTCCATGGGGTCACGAAGAGTTGGACATGACTGAATGACTGAACTACAACAACAACAACAACATTTTACTCCAAGTCCACTTTTTATTTTTACTCCAATGTAGTCCATCTAGGACATCCTTCCCCAATCTGGTGCCTTCCATATGTATTAGACTACAATGCCCAGTATCCCCCAGCCAGTCCAACAACATCTGGAGGGAACCAGGTTGGGGAAGGGTGCCCTAGGGCATTATCACCCACACAGTAGTAAATAGTATCCTTGGCTTTCAGGCATTTACCATGTACACAGAAAGTGCCTGGGACAAAAAATGTCCCCCAGAATCCCATTTGAATTCTGGGTTTGTTTGTTTGTTGTTCCAGCCAATGTAGCATATTGACGTAAAACAATTCCAACAAAAAATGATCCAATGAACCAGGTAAGTGCCTATTCAGAGTTTTCTTTCAGAAAACAAAAGAAATCCTAGGACAAAAGAAGAAAAGCACAACAAAAAGAACAATAGCCAACAAATCTATTGTCTTTTGCCATTGGGGTACTTTTTTGTCCCAGCCAAGAGAAAGTATTAGAGTAAAAAAAATGTCCCATGGAGATTACAAAAAAGGGGGGGCATGATACAAGTCTGCAGCTACACAAATGGCTTTGTTCGGGGGACATTTTACTACACCAAGATACAGGTCAATGTGGCTTAGGTTGGTAAAATACCCCCACAACCATTCATGTCAGTTCCTTTGTATTTGTTTTATGCCAGATTCTTGGAGGGGAAGGTGAATTCTGAGGAGATTTTAGGGAAGTCTTAGCAAGTGAGGTTTTCTTAGCATTCTGACTCCACCTCAGAGAAAGCTTCACTTGATAGATTTCTGTCAGGCTGCACGCCCTTAATTCTCTCCGCCACCCACTTTAAGCGTTTGCTTTTCTGTGCCATTTTCCCACTGACAGGACATGCAGAAACATGCATGTTTGGGCTTTATCACCTGCAGCGTTCAAAGCAGCTTTTGATTCCTAAGTTTAATTAGTATTTGTGGGTGCGGGTGTACACTTAAACACCTCACTTAACACTTAAAGTCCTACTTCACACAAACAGCAGATGAGATGGCAAAACAGTTCCTGAACTATTTCAGAGTGCAATGAAGGAAACCCGTACAAATGCTTTCCCCTAAGGAAAAAACCATTGCATTGACAAAACTAGCATATCAGGGGGAAGACTAGACTTGATCTCTTCTCCCTGCAGGGCCAGCATCAAAGGTAGGCATGGCTGGGCATCTGCCAAAGGCCCACACCCCAGCAAGGACCCACTGACAAGAGCCCCCTGGAGTTGCTCTTCCTTTTCACCATTGCAACTTGCTTATTCACCTTCCCCTCACTGTGGTCCAGACAATGGAGGTGGTGAGAAGAAGGAGCAGTAGATGCCACGGCCTATTTGCTCACTTGCTCCCTGCCCATCGAGCAAGCAGGTGGCAGTAATGATGAGAAAGAGGATGAGGTGCAATAGCAGCTGGTGATAATGGCGATGAGAAGGTGGACTCACAGAGGGAGGTGGCCCAGTGAGGGTGCCCTGCCCAAGGACCCTTCAAAACACTGTCACCCTGACACCTAATTTTCCATGGGCAAGGGAGTTTTGTTTTAATGTGCAGGAGCATTCAGTCATCTGATGCCTTCACCTGCAGTCTGAAGTGGTACCGGCCAGGAATACCTTTGCCACCTCATCTGCTCTTTGTGTGAACTAGGCCACAAATGGCAGTATTTTTTTTGTGGGAAGGCGTTTGTTCCCCTCAAATTACATTTGCCAAACCAAACCAATATAGCCATGTGAACAAGCCAGAAGAAAGTGCAGGCTCAGCATGAAAGCACTGGGGGCATTTGTTGCAAACATAGATTCATAGGTCACACCCCTCCCAGCTCTCAGATCATATGCATGTACCCCCAGCTGTCAGATCAATCCACTTTCCACACCCATTCAATATACCTTTTGTTGAGTTGGAGATCTGGTAATTGATTCTATAGGCACTACAGCAAGCCTCTTAATTCACTTTGAGCGGAATCCACTAGAAATCCACTGGTTTAGAGCAGAACCATGATGCGAGAAGATATACTGCCATTCATAAGCTTGTTGGCAGATATGAACTCTCAAGAGTAGGTAATCCCTTTATAAAATCTCCATGTGCAACTGTCTGTAGCTTTAGTATTTCTGAAGGATATACATACATTCTAATTTAGAATGACTAGAATTTATTTACATTTCACCAGTGTTAGCAGCAGGGGAACATGGGTGGGAAGGTGCTGTTGCACTCATGTCCTGCTTGTGGGTTTCCTATGGGCATCTGGTTGGCCACTGTGTGAACAGAATGCTGGACTAGATGGACCTTGGTTTGATGCAGCACAGCTCTTCTTATGTTCTTAAATAGAGAGTGCCTCTGAGCATGTGCAGAATGTTTTTTCTTTCACCACTGGCCATTTACATTCTCCCCCTACCAATTCTATTCCCCTCTATGCAACCATCCCTCCTCATCCTACCATCCTCCAGCAACTCTTCATAAAAACAGATGTCTTGTTTCAAACAAACAAAAAAATTATTATTGTTTATTAAAGCTTTCTGTTCATAGGAACACAGGAAGCTGCCTTATACTGAGTCAGACCCTGGGTCCATCTAGCCCAGTATTGTTGACACTGACTGGCAGCAGCGGCGCTCCAGAGTTTCAGGCAGGATTATTTCCTAGCCCTACCTGGAGATACTGGGGATTGAACCTGGGACCTGCTGCATGCCAGGCATGTGCTCTGCCACTGAGCTACAGCCCTTCCTATTGCTGGATAATGGCAACTGACAACAAAACAGCCCCAGTTTTGTTTCTCTGCAACCATATGAACCCACTTTTCTCAAAGACTTGAGTGAGAAGGAGAAAAACCAACCCTCTTGTATGTTTGTATAAACTCAAATACAGTTCAGAACTTCTCTTGCCCACTGAAGAGAATTCTCTTTAAGAATTCCCCAAGATATGCTCTTGGTGGAATAAAGAAGAGAAAGAAAGAAAGAAAGAAAGAAAGGGAGGGAGGGGAGGGGAGAAGAAAAGAAGAATGGTGATTGGAAATGTGCGCAGGGGTGGGGGGTAGAGAGAATTCCCTAAGCCAAATGGCTCCTTTCAGAGAGGTAGTACTTCAGAGGAATTTAGGAGGCTGTGGACAGCTTGTAAGGATTACACGTACTTAAATGGGCTTTATGAGGTGAGGTGGCTAAGGACTTTTTCTGGCTTTTTAAAAACCTATTTAAAAGCCCCAGCAGTTTCTCAATCATGACGCCACATAGCCCTAACCCTCCCTTTGGGATTATTTGAGTCCTACAGTTATTTAGGATAAATTAAAGTGGAGGGGTGAGAAAGAAGTTTGTGGAGGCTGGTTGGATCCTTTGCTGTACTGAAGCTACTAAACTTCTGCAGAATCCAAAGGTTCCAGTTTAGGGCAGTAAAATCAGATGCTGTGTGAAATACTAGTATTTCACGTGGAGCTCTTTCTTCCCTTACTTCTCTCTCTTCAAAATGTCAGTGCAGGCAAGTAAGAGCAGAAAAGCAGGGGGAGAGAGGTTTTTTGCACCTCAAAACCGAAACAAACGAACAAAACCCTACACCAGAGATTAGGGATAGTGACCTCCTAATGGTCACCTTAAACACCTTCTGATTAGGATCTCTAATCCCCTGGGTGGCTTGACAGTTTTTACTTTTTAAAGGTAAAGTATAAGTGAACATAAGAAGTTATGGTGGCTGAACATTCAAAAAGGTTAGAACTTTTTTCCTTTCATTTTTTGCACTGGGCTTTCATAGTGTTGCTTAGTTTTTTCCAGACAGTGCTATAACAACATGTCACTTAGAGACAAGGCAACAGCACTTATTTGAATTCACAGAATGTGCACAAGAAAGATGATAAGTTAGTAGTACATGTTGCCATGCGAATGTATAGTGTGTTTTGTTCCTCAGTCCAGCTGGTCTCTCTTAGTGTGTTTTACTAATGATGCATTTAGTTCTGCAGGATATCCATTCCTATCATCTTTGTACTTCGTTGTGCTTTAGGGGAATATTTCCATGTCACTTGTGAGGTTGCCAGCTTTTAAAATTGGCCCTGCTCTTGTGCCTTTAAAAGCAGACAGAGAAATGTACAAAGGGCAACCCTATTGTCCCATGAGGCTGCTACACCAGGGCCAGCATAATGTATTTGTGATCCTACGCTCAGTCAGCAGCAGAGTCGGCAGTACAGCAACAGCAGTATGAACTAGGGTCACATGTTCGCCAGCACAGAATTTCAGCCTCAAAAAAGCTTGGAGGGAAAGCGAACTTTCCCTGATATGATGCATACATTAAAAAAAAACAACTGTTTGTGATGTTCACAAGCCACAATTAGCTGTTGTTATGGCACCATTTATATAATTTTAAATAGGGTGGCCACTTAGGCATTGCCAAAAAGAGGAAACACACCACCATAAAAGAGGACACCAATTTGCATGACATTTCCATGTGCTAATTAATATGTATAGGAGCAAATTTAGACGTCATTACTGTAACTTACATAGAAAAACCTTTAAAAGTTCTTCAAAAGAAAAAAGAGCTGCTCCAGTCCTTTGATCGTTGTATTTTCCTTTTTTCTGCGTGTTTTCCAACTCTACAATATCCTTTTTTTAGGTGAGGTGACGAGAACTGAAAACAGTATTCCAAGTGTGGTCGCACAGTAGATTTGTATAAGGTCAGTATATGAGACTGGCAGTTTTATTTTTGATTCCTTTCCTAATTATGCCTAACATGGAATTTGCCTTTTTCACAGCAGCCGCACACCAGCCTGTACTGACATATGGGATCTATATTTTTCTAGTGATTATATTCTCCTGGTATTATGGCTTGCCAGGCTGTTGAAATAAGGTTAATTGTGCCTAGAAGGTACACACTGAGGGGCCGCGGTGGCTTGGTGGTTAAGACGCTGAACTGCAGACCGGAAGGTTGGCAGGACAGCAGTTCGAGACCCGAGTGCTGCGTGACGGAGTGAGCTCCCGTCTTCAGTCCCAGCTCCTGCCAACCTAGCAGTTCGAAAGCAAGAAATTGCAAGTAGATAAATAGGTACCGCTTTGGCGGGAAAGGTAACAGCGTTCCGTGCACCTCGGTGTTCAGTCCTGCCGGCCACATGACCACAGAAGCGTCTTCAGACAGCGCTGGCTCTTCGGCTTAGAAATGGAGATGAGCACCACACCCTAGAGTTGGCCACGATTGGTTGGGGACACCTTTACCTTTTTACCTTAGGTACACATTGAGCAGCACTATGCTGCTGGCTCTGCCCGCAAAGTTGCATGCACCACTGGCCCCGCCCTGTCAATGTCAGCATATTCAGCATGGCATCTACAAAGGGGCACCTACTCATGAGCAGCTGAATGCAGATAGGCCTTCCACACAATCTTGGGATCCTTGATCCCTTATTCACTCGACTATTGACTCCTGTTATCCAGACATTACCCCATTGCCAGGCATCACTATGCTGCTGTGTTTCCAGAAACAAGTCACGTAGATGAGCGTTTATTGGTAATGCTTCTGCTTTAAGATCTACAGGAAAATCTCCATGCTGGGGTTGGACGGAAAATAAATGGACAAGTACACGTGGAGGTGTTCAGCAAATTCCATCCGCCTGACATGGTGAAAAAATGTAGCAATTATGTGAAAAGCTGCATAAAGCAGCTTAGATATGCACATTTAATTACCATGTAATGAAAGGCTGTTAATTAACTGGCAAAGGAGAATTAGAAAACTTGACTTGGGATTATGAGAGTAAATATTTCTGTGGTGGGGGGGGGCTGGATTTTAAAAGAAAGACAGCCTTCTATTTACTTAACTGGGTATACTGGTAGCTATAGAGATATGGAACTGTCATCTGATTCAGTAGGTTTCTGATAACGTCAGTGTTTCCTTATTACTTTTTTCTGTTCCCATAGCCTCACTAGGAGACACACCCTAAACAAATCTGGTAACTGCTGTCGTTTCCTGATGCCATGCAAGATTTTTCATTAATTTATTTAGACTAATGCAGCAGATCTGATGCCTTGAAAAGCCCAGGGAAAGAAAGCCTCACAGATAAAGTTTGTTTCATGTCAATAAGGCAGTAGTGCTGAGAATAAGTTATTTTGGACAAATTCTACTACTGTTTGTTCACAGTTTCACTGGTGAGGTGAGGAAAAACACTGTTTTCAAGTTGTAAGAAAGATCACTCATACTTACTTTGTTTTTATTATTGCATTGATAGCCTGCCTTCTTTCCTCTTGCAAGAATCCAAGGCTGCTTACATCGTGGTCCTCCTCCTCTCTCCATTTTATCCTCACAACAACACTGTGAAGTAGATTAGGCTGAGAGTCAGCGGCTGGCCCAAAGTAACCTATTGTGTTTCATGGCCGAGCGGGGACCATAACCAGGATCTTCCAAGTCCCGTCCAACACTCTAACCACTACTCCACTTTAGCTCTCATAATGTTCCGTCTCTTGGAGAGCCAGCTTTTCCCAACCTGGTGTCATCTAGATGTTTTGGGCTACAACTCCCAGCATTCCTGACCATTGGCCATGCTGGCTAGGACTGATGGGAGTTGTAGGCCAAAACATCTGTAGGCCCACAAGTTGCCCACTCTTATGCATATCTACTCAGAAGTAAGGGCCACTGAGTTCAATGGGACTGAATCTCAGATAGATGTGTATAGTCTAAACATGGTACTGCTGCCCCTAGGTCTTCTCACAGTTCAGGAAAGTAGAGGTAGAGTGGCCAGGTGTTCTACTTTACAGAGAACAGTCCTCTATTTTAGAGAGCTAGCAGAGGGCAGTCCTCTATTTGAAGGTGTTCTCTGTTGAACAGGTTGTCCAGTCCAAGTCTGGTTTAAAGATTAAGAACCCGAAGGAAGGAGAGCTGGGCCTTGAAGTTGCCCATCAACAACAGGACAGCAGACTGAGCAGGCATACAGGTCACAGTCTTCCCCACTGTGATGTGATTTATTGTATTTCTATTTCAGTTACAGTAAATATTTCTAAATTTGCATCTCTACGTATAAATTAACATATGCAAATATTCTGCAAATCAGTGTCCTCTTTTTTGTTCATGAATTTCCTCTTTGGGGGCAATCCTAAGTAGAGGGGAGCACATGACAAGATGCTGCCCCCAAACACCAGCTTGGTCTGCTTGCGTGGTTTGGCTGGCCCTGAGGATTTACTGGTGTAGCTCAGGAACGAGGGTGGTGGCGTGCCAAGTTGTGACTTGATAAGCACAGTTCAGGCTACCATTTGCTATGAACGCTGCCAAATCCAAAGGGCCAAATCCACCCCCACCCCGCCCCAAGCACTGTAGAGAATTTCCCTCAGATGGGTAATTTCCCTCATAGCCACTAGAGTTCAAAGTGCTTCATGCACATCAGCTGTGTTTCCAACCATTTATTTTTATATATTTATGAATTATACTTTTAAACCACCCAGTAATCCAAGTTATTTGTACAATACATTAAAAACAGAAAATGCAAACAATAAAAATGGACTATGAATCCCATCTTACGGATGGGATGAGGCAGAGAGGTAATAAACCTGCCTAAGGCCACCTGCAGTTGTTGAGTTTGTGGCTGAGGTAACATTTCAACTGGGGACTTCCCAGCCCACACTCATAGACACTGGAGACTTCCCCTGCCCACCCCTTGTGCTCTCAACAGCAGCCATATTTTAACAAGCAGGGGGAGTTTCAGCAGAGCAGGAACCCTGTTACTTCCACCTCCCACCATTTATTTATCTCAGTACATTCTAAATATCGCTTAGAAGTTTCAAGATAATTAACAGGCCTCCAAGGCACTGACATTCAGGCCGTGAAAAGGCACAAGTGACAAAATTATTCATTTAGCAGGCACGCGGGGCAATTCCACCATGCAAAGCAAAGTGCCCTGTGCACAATCTTGATCAAAGTCTCTATAATCTACCAGGAAGGGTTCCCTTTGCAACTGGATACTTTCCCACTAATCACAAAGTCCAGCTTTAAAATTCAGATCACAGCAGTGAGAGAGCTGGCCTGGGCTGGGGTGTGGGGATATACATACACATGCTGTTATGCTCAACAGGTTTTCAAAAAAAATTGGGGAAAGATCACATGGACACTGAATGGTTAAGAATTGAATGGGAGGACTGAATGATGGAGGATCCAAAGGAAGGCAGGGATGGGCAGAGGGTAATGTGGTGCTAAGGGAAATGGTATGGAAATTCAGACCTGAAAGTTATTTGCATTTTTAGGGGGCTGAAATGAAGGTGAAGAGAAGAGAGGCAGCTTGCCAGAAGTAGGGTCAGGGTTCCATCAGCTAATTTCCACCATCCAGCTGCAGGATCAGTGGTCTTCACTCACGCAGAGCTGGGAGGACAGGATCACGTAGCACATTATTGCTCCTGGGAAGAAACCTCTGGGTTCCCTCTGCATATTAGCTTGCAGTGACTGAGGCCCCTTTGTCGAGGGAAAAGAGGCAGCTTGGCAGGGATGCAGTCAGACACTCTGTCGGCCAGCCTTCACCACTAGGGTTTCCAGTTCTTGAAATACAAAATTCTGGCACTTGGGTGGCCTGGGATGAGGCCAGGCTGGAGTCAAGGGGCAGGGTCTGAGTGAGCAGAGGCCAGTGCACTCAGAGTCCCTAGAAAATGCTCTGTTCATCTCAGACGTGCAGCTCTCACACGTCTCTGCAAGTCTCCAGCTACCAAATGGTCTGAAGGAAAACCAGTAAATCCATGGCAGAGAATTCAAAACATATGCAAAGCAAATAACTCACGTAAGTGAGCCAAGCTGCAGACCACACACACTCCCAACACCTGTGCCATTGCCATTCTCATCTCTTTCCCACCGTGCTCCTCTAAGCAAACGTAGTTGGGCAGTGAGGTTAGCTCAGCCTCTGGCAGGCAGCTAAAGGAAGTGGCCTGGCATCCACCAACTCTGTGCTGCTGGTAAAGCGCCACTATACTACACGACCCATGGGGCTAGGCAATGCTGGCAGCAGGGGGGTTTTAGGGCGCTTGGGCAAGACATCCTCAGTGGCCGCCTCCCTCAGTGGGTCTGCCTTCTCACTGCCATTGTCACCAGCTGCTATTGCTCCTCATCCTGTTTCTCACCAAAGCTACCATTTGCTTGCTGGACAGGCAGAGAGCCAGCAAGCAGGTAGGCACTGGCACCGGCCGCTCCTTCTCATCACCACTGTTGTCTGGGCAGAGTGAGAGGCAGGTGAACAAGCAGGTTATTGTGGTGAAGAGGAAGAGCAAGTCCAGGGGGCTCTTGTCGGTGGTCCTCCTGCTAAGGTTTGGGCCCTTAGCAAGTGCCCAGCCATGCCCACCCTTGACACTGGCCCTGGAGTTGGGCTCCCAGCGCAGACAGTGTCATCTGCCCCTCCTCCTTTTTATGAGTATAACTTTACAATCTTAAAAACTTCAGTATTACTGTGCAATTCAAATAAATGAATATGGTGAAGAAACTAAGAACAAAGATGAAGATCAGGATACTGAGAAACAAATCGCTGAAATCAAAGAACAATATAGCCCAATGTATAAATAAAATAGAAACTAGAGGATTGAAAGAGCAGATATAAAAAAACAGAAAAAGCACAAAGCCAGAACATTTTAAAATAATTTTCAGCAAAGAGCTGACTTTAAAAAGAAAGGAAGGAAGGTATGGGAGGCTAGGAAAATGTGAATAATAATTGGAAGCAAAATCCCTTGGGTGGGAGGGAAAAATTATTTGTGGGCAGGAAATTCATGGTTGTTCTCTATTTAGTCTCCTTCAACCACATGATTGGTTGGTCACCCATTCTGTTGTTGTTGTTGTTGTTGTTGTTGGCTAATTTTCAGTGTGCATCTACACACCTGTGCAGCTGTGAATAAACATGCAAGATGTTTATTTTAAAATCTTCATTGTTGTGCAGCTGTGTGGAACTGCCACCAGTTTTTTTCTAAGAGAACCTGCACTGCTGCACAGTTGTGCATCTCATTTCTAAGATAGAATGTCAAGCGGAAGCAAGGGCAGAGGTGTCTCATGGAGGTATCTGGAAATTCTTGATCTTCTGGGTATGTGTGTGGGGGGGACACAAAAAATTCAGGAGAAACTACACTCTGGTCACTGCAACATGAACACATTTTACAGTATAGTTCATGAAATGTCCAGCTGCAGTCACAAGTGTACTGTGGTGGAGTTCTGATTGAAAACAAAGCATATGCAGTTGGAATACCACACCACCAAATCTGGGAGCTTAACTTACTATCTGTCGATTTTATGCAGATTTGCTCACCATTCTTCATGCGGATGTGACTATCCATCTCAAATGTGTGTCTAGAAGCATTAAATAATATGGACCAAGGCTTTGGTTACCCATTGTGAAATTGCTGAGGCATCCGAACATCTATTCACTGAGAACCTGTAAGCCATAAATAGGCAACCTTTTTGGCCCACCTTCACCTTTCTCTTCAGTGGATGAGGGAGAATGGCTCTGAGAACAAGAAATTATTAGCACTATGCCAGATTTTTTGAACTATTTATTTTTGACCATTCATTGGTAGGACAGGAAAAAAGAAATTGCACCCCAAAATGGTTGGAACAGGTGAGAATTTCAAGAAATTTCTCAGGGTGCAGGGCTTCAGTGCTTATCCTACTGAAAGGAGGTGGCTGAGTGCCTGAAAGCTGAGCAAAAGCTTCATCTTCATCTTCGTCTTCCTCCTCCTCCTCTTCTTCAAAAGACTTTTAACAACAACAAAACAACAACAAAAGTTCTTGTTCAGCTTTCAGACACTCAGCAGGCAGCAGGACTGGAAAGTCCCAAGGGAGGCTTCCTCTTGGGGGCTTCCCAAGAAGCTCAAGCAGCTGGGGGGCACCACCAACCTCAGCCACCTCCTTACAGTAAGGTAAGCACTGAAGCCCTGCACCCTAAGAAATTTCTCTGAAAATCTCAACATCCCTATGAAAAGAGGCAGAACATCGGCTGCCTCTTTTGAAAGGAAATGAACAGGTTGTGAAAGGGCAGGTGGGATTTTGGCACAGCACTAGTAACTATACACAATATTACAATGCTCACTATATACAGCCACATGGTTCTTAATAACTTTAGAGTCCTTATTCTGAAGCCTTTTCATTTTCAGACATGCAGACCTGTGCAACTGTGCAGCTGTGCGTGCATTTGTTTTTTGTTTTTTAAAGAAGAACTTGAATCAGCCCACATGCCCTCCCACGTTTCCCACAGTCAAAGCACTATACTGTGGCTCGTGGCACTACGTTGCATTATTAGCAAATGTGATGAAGCACACGTGACCTTTCAAACTCCTGTGTGACACTTTATCATGGTATGAAGAAGGCAGATATTCCACTGTATTCCTTAATGTGCACCCACAGAGCAACAATTGCATGTGAAAAAAATATAGGTACGCTGGTCCCACGGAAATAAAACAGCCTCCAGGGTATACTATACCTTGGATTAGGGGGAAGTTAGTTTAGTGGTGTTCTTTGGAAACAGACACAAGCACTTTAGGTTCAGAAATGGAAACATGCCCCATAATGCCCATAAAGGTTTCTTGCTTCCTGAGCCATCATAGCAGGCAGAGTGAAGATAAAGGTCTAATACATTATCTGTATTGGGACCTTTGCAGGAGTCAGCTGAAAAAGATTTGAGAGAGGGATGAAATAATAAAGAAAACTAAAATAAGGTCTGGCCCCTCACATAGAAAAGTTGTATATATTTGGGGACAGATTATCCAACAAAATAATTTTGAATTTCTTTATGAGCCAATAGAGATAATGTTCCCCACAGGTTCTAAATTAACATGTATTGTGCTGTTACCAGAAAATAGAAGTATATGGCATTACATTGCAACGTACTTTCAAAAGGAGAAAACCACAGATTAAAATAAAAGCTCAAAAAACCTCCAAAGGTAGAAGTACTACGACCCTCTTGCACAGTCACAGTAAATTCCATGGCCAGCGTTCCAGTTATGTGGGGAAACTTACTGTGTCCTGTCATACAAGGAAGACATTTAACACAGAGAGATGATCTGTGAAATTCCAGGATATAAAACAAGAGGGAAACATCCCAAGGTCACCAACCAAATTAACTTGAAGAAGAGATTCACAAATACGGTGGACAGGCTCCAACCCTAGAAGACAAGCTGATCTTCCATGCTTTCCTTAAACTGTTTGTGCAAAACTACATGCTCAGAGGCTCAGATTTAAAAGCAACATTTATCCCTATAGATAGCGTGCAGGCATGCTAACAGTTAAGCACACAGTGTGTGTCAACCCTTGTTTCCTAATGGTATGCAGCCAAAGGAATTATGCAGCCAAAAGTGTGCGTGCACAGACCATTTATTTCTGCTTAAGCAAAGGGAGAAGCATGAGCATGTGGAAAATCTAGAGCCTTCGAAAGACCTTGTCCAAATTCATACGCAAAAACAGATGACACAGATATAGCCTGCCAACAATGTCTCTCGTTGACAATGGTGGAAAGCAAAAGACAAGCACTCCTTTCTAGCCAACATCTGTCTGCCAACCCATGATTAGTCTCCTGCGAGAGACAGAAATCTCTCTCGGCACACACCTTCCCTCAGTGCAGAACATGGTGGTAGTTTCTGCCAGGCTGCTGGCACAGCAGCCCTGTCTCTAGCAGTGCCACCGAAAGCAGTAATTATAACTACTGCTGAAATTCCAAGAGCACAACTGTTTATTGCATTTAGTGGCTGATGGGAGGCTACTGGCAGCCCAAGAAGGAAGCTGAAGCTGCCCTACTTACATCTCTCCACAGTGACAATGATAGCATTTATTTGGGTAAATCTAGGTTTGCCACCCAGCCATTATTTTACTGGTCTGACCAGTTCATTTTAGGAAGTAATCAGTATCTGGGTCTAAAAATGGAATAAATGCAGAGATAGGCCAACTGGGGTTTCTGTTGTTGTTAGGCCTCATCTTGCATACTGTGTCCAGTTCTGGGCACCACACTTTAAGAAGGATGCAGACAAACTGGAGAGAGTTCAGCAGAGGGCAACAAAGATGATCAGGAGACTGGAAACAAAGCCCTGTGAGGAGAGACTGAAAGAACTGGGCATGCTTACCTTGAGAAGACTGAGGGGAGATATGATAGCGGTCTTCAAGTACTTGAAAGGTTGTCACAGAGAGGAAGGCCAGGATCTCTTCTCGATCATCCCAGAATGCAGGACATGGAATAATGGGCTCAAGTTACAGGAAGCCAGATTCCGGCTGAACAGCAGGAAAAGCTTCCTGACTGTTAGAGCAGTATGACAATGGAACCAATTACCTAGGGAGGTGGTGGGCTCTCCCACACTGGAGGCATTCAAGATGAGGCTGGACAGCCATCTGTCAGGGATGCTTTGACTTGGATTGCTGCATTAAGCAGGGGGTTGGACATCGAGTCTTATAGGCCCCTTCTTATAGGTCTTATAGGCCCCTTCCAACTCTACTATTCTATGATCCTACCATTCAGAACCATCTGGTTCTGCCCATGACCAGGTGGATTCCAGCATTATGCGCACACACGCCCACACACAGAGGGAATTCTAATTCAGCTATAATAAATATATGTATTATTTATCATATATCCTTTATTTTCTTATATATAATACTAACTGCTACAAAACCCCTCAGTCAGTGGAATTTAGGATTATAGGCCACACCACTTCACAGGATAGTAGTGGTAACAAAAGCAGGGCATAAAAACAGAGAAAAAAACAGTTGAAACTTATCCAATTTTGCCAACTTAACCCTGAGCTTCGAAGGCCAGCCCAAATCTTTCTGAAAGGTCCCAAGATGTTGGCAATTTCTAAAAATTATTATTTAAAATTCTTAAACTGCCTTTCACATAATCAGATTCCAGTGTGGTGTACAAGACATAAATAAAGGCATTTGTACAAAATACAATACAATAAAAACCAACAACCTTTATTACATACCAAGCAACTGAGAGGCAGCATAACTAAAAGGCAAACTGAGATAGAATAACTATTTAAAATGCCTGGGCAAATAAAGATGTCTTAGCCTAGTGCGGAAAATATTGCAAAGTCGCTGCCAGTCGTACCTCTTTGGTGGGGGGTGGGGGAAGCCAATGAGAAATGTGGAGAGTTTTCCTTTACAAATGTAGAACTTGAAGATTCCTCCTCCCCAAAAGGCTCTCACTTTAGAGTTATATCACTAACTTGCATCTCTATTTATAATACCTGTGTGGATTTATTGAGTTATAAGTATTCTGGACTTTACATGGCTTTGATCTTGACCAAACTAACTCTGCTTATGGTCCCACCCTGTTGTACTTTTAAAATTATAGGTTGGCAACCCTACGTAAATCCCAAACACAGCCAATGAGGCATCTGAGGAAGTGAACTCTAGCTCACAAAGAGTTATGCCACCATAACTCTATAAGGTACTTCAATAATAAGCTTACTTAAATAAGCTTTTTTAAATCTTGGGGTTTTTTTTGTTATTACTGTTAGCTGTCTTGAACACCATTTTGTTTGATGGAAAGGCAGGGTACAAATCAAATAATAAAGCTCTTTGCTCCTACTACCACAGCTTGATTTTCACAAATCTCTGACAAAGCCTTCATAAGCTAAAGAAACTCAATGACTGAACTTAGCAACTGGATTTCAAAAGGATCTCCCCTGCCTCCCCAATTTCATACCCTACTATTCAATGTGCCACATTTTTCAAGACTTTGGTTTGGTCAGACACTGAACATTCTGGCAATTGTACTTTATTCTGTAAGTGTAGGAGGCCCTACTTTCATGAGAACTTTTGGATCCTTCTCCCTCCAAATCAAAACTTCATGTGAGTACATAGAGTAAGCTCATCATTCTGCCCACTGCCCTTTACCATCAGCAACTCTGGGCTTCCCATGATGGTGTGCATAGAAAGATAGCACAACCCAGTTACAAAGGATCTAGCAGCTTCTATTTGAGCAATTATACAGTTGGCTTGCAACATTTTTTTAAATATTGTGAATTGTAAGAATTGTGATTCTTGTGTGACTTGTGTCTTTAGGAAAGAACAAGGGGTGCTGATATAGAAGGTCACTGGAAAAGGATTACAGCATAAAAACCAGAAGGGGTGACGGTGGCTCTGTACAATAGCTATTGCTGAATGTTGCATTATTTGAATGGAAAACAGCTGTACAGATAGCTATAAGACCTGAGAGCTACATGTAACCCCCACATTTAGAGTCAGTGTACTTAGGAGTTCCCTTGACAAAGGGGAAGGCCATTTTCTTCAGTTGTGAGCTGCTCAGAAACACCTGCCTGCCCGCTCGGGGTAGCGGGGAGGAGAGGGTCCTGGACTAATGACCTGATCAGCAAGGAAATCCCTATGTTCAGACCTTTTAAAAAAGTGCATTTTCAGTGGTGAAAGGGGGGATATTTTCATTCAATTCCATAGGAGGCAAGTTAAAATTGTATATTGCAAGAACTCTTTTTCTGTCCTGAATCAAACAACCCATCTGAGACAAGTCTAGTATTTAGACCAGGGATGTCAAACTTCAGGCCCACAGGGCAAATCTGGGTGCCTGGGATCCCAATCCAGCTCTCTGGGGTTCCCCACTTCCCCTGGCCAACCCCTATTTCCCTGACTGATGCTTTCCCAGCTTTTGCTTGTTTGTCCCCCCATTCTACAACAGTTGACATGCCTCTCCTAAGCTTTAGTAGCAGACATAGGGATGGAGAACATCTGAAGAGTCCCTCTACCTTCCTTAGCATTATAAAAACCAAGTATTCCTTGTTTAGTGTTCTTTTTTTCTCAGTAAGGAGATACAATACCAAAAATAGACATATCCAGACACAGTTTTTAAAATGATAACAGGACTGAAAGACAAATCACAATTTCTAAAACAACTTTTTTATTTAAATATTAAATAAAACACAGCTAATCATTTTGGTGTACATCTCTTATTTTAACATAAGAAATAAAATGATCTTCCGTCATGATAAAAAATAAAAACTATACATCTTAATTAAACCAATCACATAGTGTCTTTAAATAATCTATTGCACTGCAGTCTGCAAAACAGTACTGTTGAGAATACTACGGGGGGGGGGGGGAGGGAAAAGGAGACACAAACCCTGAAATGTTGAAAATGACCTTTTCTACTTCAGAATAGTTTCAAAGCATTTTCTACAGCAATTGTGTGTGTGTGTGGGGGGGACTCTAGAAGTAAAGTGCTTGTCATTGCTTAGAACAAAAGTATTGTTTTTGTGGACTCTTGACCTATGGCTAAAAAAAGGAGACAGAAAGGGGAGGAATACAGTTCTTAAAAGAAGGTGTGCTACTATTTTATGAAAATGAAGGCAACATTGCTGCTTTGTGATGATCCTGCTTTGCTTGTTTTAATCGCTCTCCCAAACCACATACCAAACCACTTTTTAAGTCAGAATGAGACTGGTATTGTTTTTCCTCTCTCTCTGCTGAAAGGCACCAGTCAGAGTGAAGTAATTTCCCTTCACCTTGAAGATCTTAGAACACAAAGAAGCAGCAGTAGCAAGCTGAAGACACATCAATACAGATATTGTACACAGATAAAATAAGTTGAAGAGCCACAGACAGAGCCATATAAGATTATTTCCCTATTCACCCTTGCCCTCCCACCCACCAGACAGATGCTCTTTGGCTTATTGGTTTAAAAAAATAGGGTGTTTTTTTTTACACATATATAACACTGCAGGTTGCATGAAGCAGTAGTAACTTGAAGGCACCCCTGTGTTACATTTAGAGAAATGGGTCCTTAAATTGTTAGACAGAATGAAGCTGTTTTCAGGCATCTGAACGATAATTTGGGGCCAAGTTGGCTCACTACTAGCTTACCTGCAACCAACATTTGACCAACCTCCCCCGTCCTCTCCATCAGCTAATTATGAGTTCAAAGAAGAACACACTGTGATTTCCCCTCTACCTGCAATACCCATATCCAGCTTCCATCGGTACCAACAAAAGCCGTTCTCTGGTCAGAGGGAGCAAATGCCAGGAAACTCCAAAAAAAGCTTATTTCAAAACCTAACTAGTAGTGTATACTGTATTCCAATTCCTATATGCACAAACACAGCATACTAAACCCACACATAAAAATGCCTAAAATAAAAAATAACCCTCTCATCTATTGGTATGCAAAACAACAAAACCCCGAAGTTGTGCTGTTTGTCTCACTTTGACTAGTTTGTTCAACAATAATTAAAGATCATTTCTGAAGTGTATCACTTTGTGCTATCCCTATTCCTTTCAACTGTCAGTATAATTGTCATTACTTTTCAATATTGCACGTTTCCCAATGAGTCGGTTCAATTTGGACCCTGAAAGCAAAATGCATTTAAAAAATAATAATGTAAAAACCTCATTAGCAGCGGCAATAACCACGTACATCACTGAGAAATTCCCCATAGGCAACCTCAAAGTAATGCTAGGGCTTTTTGCAGGGGGTGGGGGGAAGGAGGTAAAAGCAAAAATGTTTTCAAAACTTCCTACACCAATGTCTCTTGCAATTCTGCTCCCATCACTTCTGCAGCATTATATGAGCAACTCCATGCTGACACATAAAATTTTCCTATCATTTCTTTACCAAAAAGGGGGGGGGGGGGAAGCAATTTGTGGCCGGGAACAAAATCCCCAGAGGGTAAATTAATTGCTTCTAATGCTTCTATTCTTAGCTGCTACAACTGAGATGCTAAGCAAAAAGTTCACAGTTTTCTCTTAAGGTATAAATGCTTGAGTAAGGGAGAACATTAAGAGAGGTATTGGTTCCTTTAGCATGAATTTCAAAAATGAATGGCCATGTTCTCGTCATTATTCTTCTATCAATGCACAATGTAACACAAAATGTGTGTATGGTTTTGTTTTTAAAGAAAGAGGTAAGTCTCAACTTCACACATCCCTAAACAAATATTCTGAGTTATAAACAGGGTGACTCTGGTCCCTTCTTTGAAAAAGCCTTTCCCTGCTCCACCACAAACCACTGACAGCTGTCAAAGTCTTGCATAACAGCAGAGCTGTATTGGCCTGACTTTATTAAAGTACCGGAAAAGTGTTCTCCTTGACCCCTACCCCGATTCCCTGTCATTATTTTCTTCCAAAAACAAAGGCTTTTCCTTTCTGCTTCTGGTCATATTTGTTCAGTGCAAGAATAGTTGAAGCCAAAAGTATTGCTTTTTTTTCTTCAGTTTTATAAAGTTAGGAGCTTTACTAAGCCAAATGGCCTCTTCACATATTTCAAACATGTTATTGCTTCTGAGAGTTATTCACCATTGCAAAATAAGGTAAAGTAAGATCACCCATCTGCAGATCTTAGTGACAGCAGCGCTCTCTCCCAAAAGAGATGTGTGAATCAAGGGAAAAGTGGGGAAGAGTTCTCATTTGACTAGGACGAATTTCCCCATCTGGGTGGAAGTAAGATCCTCCATTTCACAGTCCCCATGCTGCAAAGTGACGGCATCGTAGCTTGGAGATTGAACAGCAAAGCCATTTGGATTAGAAAACATGGAGGCTATCGGAGACACATTGCTGCTGATGCGGAGGTGGGCATCGAGAAGGTGAGCAGCTGAAGTTACCGGAGAGACCCCGACGCCGAAAAGGTGGGGCTGAAGAAATTGGGTGTTACAAAAGGCCAGTTCTAATGAGTTCTCACTTTGAAGTTCAGACAGGAGGAGGGAATTGGATGCTTTGCTGCCTGTATTGTCAGACAAGGGGATGGTGTGGGACTGAGACACCTGAGAAGGCTGATGACAAGCTGGCTGGTGATGCTGTAACTGGAGCATTCTGAATAGAAGAAAGGGGAGAGTGAGAAAAAGTTATCCATTTTTAGTAAGTTCCTTAATGGTTGTTCTCACATAGTACGTCCCCTCTGATGGTATTGTGTCTCTCTTGTGGGCTGCAACTTTTCTGAAATTAAGATGACCCTAACCTTGCAAAGACATGCCAAATGTCTGCATGTGGAGGGACTGGGATCATGCCAGCCCAAACCCATCTTCTATAGTGTGCTTGCCTTCCTGTAACTGGAGTTCTTCAAATTAATGCTTGCACCGAAGACAATGTTCATAAAATCAAGCATGCATACGTCCTATCCATGCAATCTGTACATCACGAAATCTAAGTGTACAGATCTAGGTGGATTGAGCCTATGCACGTTAGGCTCTACACATGCATACAGCTTGGACATCTGCACAGGGCTCTTATCTCAATGGAATAAATAAGCAATGTGAAAACAATCCTTCCTTGCCTGCAAATACTAAGATTAAGTCTTAGCCGGATTCTTCTTTTTACCCAGCTAATACTAATAAAAACAGAGACATTCCTCACACAGTGACTCAACTATATTATGTTTAAACCACCTGGGTGCCCTCTTTTTCACAAACTGATGCATATGTCACCAGTTCCTCAAAGCAACAGATTGCAAACCCTGTCCCTAAACTTTGCAATGCGGAAAACAAACCGCTCATTTGATTTCAGTGTGAATGCAAGATCAGTACATGCTACGTTTGTTACCATGGCTAGTACTATATTGGGCATGTGTCAGGTGCGCTGCTCTCACCTCTGTTGCTGGAGCACCTCTTCAAGCAAGTTCCTGCTCTCTCTGCTGCCGCCGCCGCCGCCACTGTTGCTGCCACCACCACTGCTACTATTTCCCCCACTGCTGTATATGCAGGCATTCTGCTGAGAATGTTGGAAAGGGCCCATGCCATTCCGTGCCATCCGAGCAGAGGAGGACTGGCACACCTGGCGGGCAAGTCCTTTGATTTTATTCAGTCCCAGAAAACCCTTGGCTCTAGCATTCTTCCGTAGTTGCTGTCTAAATGCCTTCAAGCCTGTAGAGAACAGTTATATATCCAGTTACATTAACTGTTAACCTTTTCCTTGGACGCACATTACTTGAACCTGCAAACAGCTGCTAGAGCTCCCCCCGCCTCCCCGCCCCGGTCAATCAGCAATTCTATATAAGAGCCGCAGAACAACTTGCCACATCACACACACATTGTAAGATCTGTAAACTGGGGAAGAGGACATAACATGCCCATTTATATCTTTCCCCACTTTACAATCTTTCAAACTGCATAGCTGCAGTTTCAGGTTATTCTGTGCATGGAGATATCTAACATGGTGTGTACTAGGCTTACGATGAAGGCAAGTGCCTTGAATATCAATCACAGAATTACGTAATTAATACTTGATAGATCTGTGTATACAGGGACATGGAATGGTACTGCTTACTTAGCAAGGAATGCTTTACCTTGAGTTAATGAGGTATCAGATGCTCTCCTTCCTTCTTGGAAGCTGACAGGCAACAGAGAGGCACCACCCATGCAGCCCTGGGCCTGCAACACTGGTGTCTCTGAATGGGAAGTCAGAAACGATGATGCAACTCTGGCTGTGGCTGGGTGACCAAGCATCATCTGTTCTTCCAAACAGTTGCTCAGAGCCACACAGCCATCATTTGCTGACGAAGTGAGGCAGCTGTCAGAACTGGTTCCTTCTGTAGGGCTTGTGGAAGAGGAAATGACTATACCTATAAAAGGAGCAGATGGGGAAGAAGAGAACATTTGCGAAATTAATACAGGAAGTAATTTTTTTTTTAAAAAACGGGCATAGGACTAGCTTCTCCATCTATAGAAAATCTGCCAGTAACAAAACCCCCAGACGCTACAGCCAATATCAAAGAATATGAAACTCACAGGGTTCAATGCAACCCCCAATTACAACAGCAACATAATTTAAAAGCTGTAAGAGTAGTGCTTATTGTGGGATAATATTATTGGCAAAGCAAGTAATAAATGCAATGAGGGATCCCTGTGCCAGCAAATTCAATAGCAATCATTTTATTTTGCTGGGTTTAGGGCTTACATGACCTGTTCAGGTTAAAGGGAAGTGGTAAGGGAATGGTGCTGACACCTCAGTGCCATCACGCTTTTTATCCGTTTGTTTAAATGCCAGCACAAATTAGAAACACATGCTCCTTTTGGGGTTTTTATTCTTATTATTAATTAGCATTAGCCAGAATCCAGTGTCAGAAACAAAATATCCTGCTCCCAAGTAATGTAGTGGGATTGGGGGGGGGGGAGTAGCCTTGGAGCCAGGGATACAGCCTGTTAATTGGACTTTCAAACACACGTGCAATGCTCTGAGGAGGTATGTGCTAAAGAGTGGGAACACAGTTTCCAAAGAGTTTCCAAGGTGTCGGGGAACAATGCACATAGGAGGGAAGGGAAATGGTTAACCAGCCTTGCACTTTGTTTTAGAGCAGGAGTGGGCAACTTCTAGCCTTCCAGATGTTGTTGGACTGCAACTCCCACCAGCCCTCACCACTGGCTATGCTGGCTACATCTGGAGGGCCACAAGCTGCCCACCCCTGCTGTAGAGGGTTGCATAGGGTGCTTTACACTTTAGTCACTAAACATTAGCAGCATGGCAGGGAACCAAAACGGGAAAAATAAGCATTTTTCCATGTAACAAGATGGCACGTATATGGAAAGAGACCACTCTTTGGCTGGTCACAGGAATTATCCAGAGGCGCTCACATCACCACCATAATATATAGCTCATATATTATGAGAGTGTGTGCTAAGCAAGAGGCGGCCGGGGGTGTGTGTCATATTTTGACAAAATATTGCCATTTAGGACACAATCCTATACATCTTTAGATGGAAAAAAAGAGCATGACACCTGGCTGGCTGGGGAATGCTGGGAACTGTAGGACTTTTTTCCATTTGAACATGAATAGGAGTGTGCCCTTAAGTGCTTATAAAATGCGATTTCCCCTCAAAAGATGAAATAGCTGGGGCAAATGTTGTTTGGCTCTTCAACGGCAATTTTATGTTTATTGTGCATTGAAAGGAAAGGCCCATGACAGCTAACTAGCTGTTTGGCCTCAAAGCCAAGTGTTTAAAGAGTTCATTGTGACTAAATGCACAAAAAAGGTGGGGACAGAGGGGCCTCTGATCCTAACTCAAAACAGCAGCATCTATCAGCAGGTTCCTTAAAGCACAAAGAGGAAACGCTCTTCTACCCTCAAGCCATATCCTGCAGCCTGTCCTGGCAGCACTTACATGGTGGGGAGCTCTGATAAAAATGTGTTGTAACTTCAGCCAGCGTGTGCCGTCGACTTGTGTTGAGAGGGAGGCGAATTGGGCTGAAGGCTTTAATTTCCTCCTCCAGTTCCTTGTCCTGCCTCACTTCTTCACTGATGGTGGTTTCCAGGAGGCTGTTTGGAGAGATTGAGCGATTCCTAAAAAAACTGTTGAAGTTCGGATCCACAGGAAAGAACATAGGCTGAAAGGTCAAAAGATACAGGAAGTGATAGAGTGCCTTTGTCTGCTTCCTCCCTTCCCACATCCTTCACACAACAGCCCCTCATTATCAGACCTGCTTGAGTAGTCTGTCTCTTGTGCCTCTGAGATACCTTCCCAAGGAGGTTTATGCAATTATGTATGAATTTACATTGGAATGCAACATAAATAAGGGATGGATATTTAAATGTACTCTGTGCTTCTGGGGGCCCCTAAATTAATGCCCTTCACCCCCTGCTGCCTTCTCCAACAAAATCAGGATGCTAGAAGCACCAACCTGTAACTGGTTGCTTATGTCACAATCCATTTCTGCCTGCAAGGGCGACTGAATGAGATTCTGCGGTTGGTGGTAGAGCAGAGATGATCTCAAGGTCTCATTGGTGAGACTGTCTTGAGGCAACTGAAGGCAGAAAGGGATTCAAAGAAAAGTCATTACCAACTGCTCTTACGACTGGAACAGATATGCTAGTTAAACATGCTAAACAGTATAGACCAATATGCAAAGGCTAATTTATTAGCCCTTAAGTACACATACATAGTGGCTGGGTTCACACAATACAACAAGCCAGAGTATGGGTTGAGAGTGGGTTGAGTATGGGTTGTTGTTGAATTGTGGGTTGTTGTGTGAACCCAGCACCGCTAACAAACCATGGTTTGTTAACCACAAGCAACCCCAAAAGAGAACTCATGGTTTGTTGTTGGGTTATGAACTGTGGGTTGTTTATGGTTAATAATGTGGGTTGTTCATGGTTTGTTAGTGTGGCTGGGTTCAGACAACACAACGACCCACGGTTCAACAACAACCCATACTCAATCTGTACTCTGGCTTGTTGTGTTGCGTGAACCAGGTCACTGAGTTCAGTTTTATATTTGAAGAAAGTAACACAGAAATTAGGATCTTACACACAATGCCAGGATGCAGTTCAGGTCTGCCAAATCAATCTGCTGATGCTGAACAGACCTAGATTTCTTAGAGCAAATAGTTTAATACTTGTCTAATTGATTCTACAACCTCCTTAAGAGGTTGCAGAACTTTGGTTTAAACCTGCAATCAACGAATATCCTGGCAATAATGAAGTCAAGCACAAGGAGCTCCCTTCCCACCCCCCACCCCCTTCCTATCCCTTGCTGAAAAATAACTTCTGCACACAGGACTCAAAGATGCATTAGGGAGATGCCTCCTTTGGTCACACAAAATATAAGCTACTGCAGTATGAGCAGACAAATACACTGCATTAAGAAAAAGCCCAAAGAATACAAATTGGTGTGACCTTATGAATGATCACACATGATCTTACCTCAATATTGCTGAAGTCTGAACTCCTTGGCCTTTGCTGACGGCTGCTTACTGGGCGATTTGACAACTGATTGCTTCGGTACTCCTTGAGGCGCTCCAGGAGAAGGTAATAAATTGCAGCAAAATGGTTGTAGCTGCTGTTTTGCAGAGACTAGAGGAGACAAGAGAGAGAAAAACAACTCTAGTATACAGGTAGGTTCAAAAAAGAACTGCCACCTCTTGACTAAAGGTTGTAACCCTATAAACATTTATTTAGAATCACGGAAGAACCCCTGAAATCAGATCTGGAAATCTTTCCAAATAATGCCTTTAGCCCCTCCCAAATAATGCATTTAAGATGGATGGGCTACAATGTATATTATAAGAAGCAAGGGAAGTTGTCATAAGGACAAAGATAAAAATTGGGTTGCATGAGTACTCAGGACAGCAAAAATTGGATTCTTAGAACTAGGTGTCTCCTAATCTCACAATCCACAATCTCATGCCAGCCATGGCATTTGAGAAGCATCTGCCTAGAGTTTCTAAATAACGCACACTTCTGCTGAACAACAGAAAAGCTTTATCATCAACCCCACCCGGTAACTTGAAACCTCAACGGCACAGATGTTGCCCTTTCCTAACACACTGGCTACTAAACTTGTCTAAGGAACAAAGGCTTCTCAGACCCTCCACAAGCAATCAAGGGCTCACCTCCACTGTTCTCTGCCTGTCGATGCCAAGAGTCTGCATGATCCCAAGGACCTGCTCATTGTAGTCTCCCAGATTGGAGTTGTAGTTCTGCATGGAGAATGACAAAGACTGCTGCTGCTGAAGAGTGGGGTCTGCTTGCATCCACTTGTGCTGCTTTATTTGGGCAATTGTGATTCGTTTTGCTGGGTCCACAACCAGCATCCGTCGAATAAGAGTTTCACAATCTGGTGAAGTGACACAAAACAAAAACTTGAATAAGAGACAAGACACGTTTGAAAGTGCAACTAAAAGCCTTTACTGGAGTCTCCCTATTCATAAAGAAAAGCAAGCATTAAACAACTGTTTGATAAGCTAAGGCAGATCCATGTTCACAAATACTGTATATTTGTATCACACTGCACAAAACAGTTTAGGGTGCAATCCTATCGAGATAGGCGGCCACCTCCGAACTCGGAGGTGACTGCCTATCCAATGCAGGGCAGGAGAAGCGCAGAGGGGATTGTCCCCTCCGCACTTCAGCCACCCTGCATTTGCGGCTAGAGAGCCGATTTCAGCTGTCTAGCCGTGGGAAGGCGGAGTGGGGGAAGTGGCTGCAGGACAACACATAGGATGTGTCGTACTGGCATTTCTGCCTTCCCCACCCCAGAACACCCCCAGGAATGCCCTGTTTTCACCGCTCCGCATGTCTCTTCCGAGCACAGAGCACGGGGCCATTCCGAGCTGCCTGCGAGGCAGCGCAGGAGGGGGGGAAGGTCGGTTCTCAGGCAACCGACGTCGGAGCACGGGCTCCGAGGTCGGTTCCCGGAAACTGACGTATCCTATGGCTGTCTAGCCGCTAGCAGCGATAGGATTGCTTCCTTAATCTACTTCTGATTCTGTGTGATCAAAATAGTGACAAAATGACCTGCTTCTTCAGTTCCATGGGATGATCAACAAGCAGTTGTTTGGGATACTATAGTCAACTGATAAAATTTCAGTCTTTCACAGAAAAACCTGGTTTAAAAAAAATACAGTGGACCTTTGAGAAGCCCCTTCACTTAAAAGAAAATTCTGATCATTTCTACAGTCAGCATCATCCTCTTCTACACGGGTATGCCTTTGTGTACAGGAAAGAACACCTGACCTGGGGACACTATGCATTCAGTATCAACACAGAGCTAAAGAGTTCTTCTACACACCCGAGATATTATTATGTAGTTACAAGTTATTGCCTTTCAATTGCCTGGAAAATATGGGCAGTATCCAATTGGGGTGGAAGGCCCAAACCGGATACTGCCCAATGGTACAAAATCTAAGAAACTAACAGACAACTAAAAAAAGGAAAGAGCTGTGGGCTGCCAACATAAGATTAGTAAACACACCTTGGGACATGAAGTAGGGAATTCGGAATCGTCCTTCAAGCACCCTTTGTCTTAGAGATGGCAAATTGGGCCCATCAAACGGCAGAGAGCCACAGACAAGGACATACAGCACCACACCAAGGCTCTGCCAATGGAAAAAGCACAACATGTCAGTGACTGAAATGCAGCCCTTGAAGTCTGCTAACTAGCATCACAGTGGAACACCTGCTACCCAACTAGAAAAGTAATATGGAACCGAAAGCGTACCCATATATCAAGGTGAGGACCTTCATATTCTTTTCCTTCAAAAACCTCTGGAGCTGCATATGGCGGGCTTCCACACCACGTGGAGAGGGGCTCACCAGATTTGTAGAAGTTTCCAAACCCAAAGTCTGTAAAGGAAGATGAAATAAACATCAGTTAACTGTTTTTATTTTGCTTTTTTTTTTTTTTGGAATGTATTGATAATTAAAGTAAGCAGGGGCATGATGGAGACACCACATCACTTTATGCTTCTTTGCTAAAAACGTCTATTCTGGAAAATGTCATACACCACTGCATCCATTCAGCTGCATATAAATGTAGATTTGCAAAAGCTCTGTCTACTAGGGGATCACATAATAAGCTTTTAGGGAAGGGATTTCAGGAAGCACTATTGTACTTTGTCGTAACAGCATCCACACAAGAAGTCTCACCTGCCAGCTTGATGTTCATGTTAGCATCTAATAACAGGTTCTCTGTTTTGAGGTCTCTGTGCACTATGTGATGGCTGTGGCAATATTCTACAGCTGAAAGGATCTGCCAGAACTTCTTCCGTGCTTCACTCTCACTCAGGTGCCCATGGGAAGTCAAATGATCTGCCAAACAAAACAAACAAAAAATAAATTCCTAGGATAAACCTCTCACTATCTTTGACCATAAAGTGGCATTTACCACTTCAATTTTGTGATTATTTACCCTAATCTTGAACATTTAAGCAATAGAATCCAAATACTCAGCTTTCTTACCTTCATAAACAATAGCACCCATAAAAGAACCCCCCATTATCTGAACCAGCTAATTAATTAATTAATATCTGACCTTTCAGCCTATTTTAAACATAGGGTTATATCCATTTTCGTCACCTCTGTTGGGCTCTTTGATCCAACAGAATCTTCCATGAGTGCAAAGAGTAGGAGAGGGAGGCAACTGTCTGCACCCCCTACACCGCCTGCCAACCCACCCACACTCTGCTTCAGTGGGTGGGAAGACACTTTGGAACACCATGGGAGGTGGCCTGGAGGGTTGCAGAAGGCAGGCGAAATTTGCAAAAATCACCATCTCGCCACTTTCCACTGATGGAAGCCTCTGCTGGATCAAAGAGCCTTCTGTCAGTGGAGGGAATACACTGTTGGATACAACCTATATACCATAACTATGATATATTCTATATCTGTCCAGAGCAGTTATCTGAAGTTAAGTATAGGCCATATAGTTCTATGCCTACAGAACCCTAGGTAAACACAGCTCCCATATCCAAAGAGGTGATTCTCCTAATGTTTAGATACATATTCATCACCCATCATTCAAGTAAGTATGGAAGTGTCTACTGCTAAGCTACTTTGATGAGAACTTACCAAACATTTCTCCGTTTTTTGCAAATTCAGTTACAATGTAAAGCATATCCTTCGTTTCCATAACCTGATGAGGTTGCAGAGGAAGAGGAGGGAAACGAAAAAGAGAGGGAGAGAGAACATATTAAAGATACAGACCTCTAATGTTTTCTATACCTTTGAGCATAAAATGCATTTACATGCAGCGTCACAACATAGCATTCATTTCTTCACCACTGCGATGAATTCACAGAGAAGAGCTATCAGCAAAGACCGTGACTGTGTTTCTGTGCCTGAACCTAATGTTTCTTTAGAGAGATACTCTTTAAATGATATTAATTTCTTCTGTTAATGTATTTTAACTATAGAGGTGTAGCACTTTAGGACACATATTTAGGGACAGATTAACAGGACGCATGATTTCACTGTTAAAAATCAGATGAACAATGAATTATGAACCTACAGAAAAAAGCAAACAAGAGCTATCCAAACACCCCATTCACACTTGGCAATGTATGGATTTATTCACTCAGGAAAATACTAGACATGCCTGTCTATCCACAACAGCTTCCTGTTTGTGCAAAGGTATTTCTCAATATCCATCAACACCAAAGTGTGAATGGCCATTACATTATCAACTTTCTTCCAAAAGGCTTTGCCATTTGTAAAGTATTTTTAAAATGGCTTAAGAATAGTGTAAAGTTGCTAAAAAAAAAAAAAAATATCACGTATTTGTCACTGATAGTTCCTATCCTGCTTTTTCAGCAGGAAATCATAAATATAAAGACATCCACCAAAAACAGCTCTCTCACAGAGGAACTGTACTTTTTGGCCCTGTAGGTGCTGGCTTACAAAAAAAGATGAAGAATCAGAGCAACCTCACTGTTCTTTCAGAAACTGTAACTTCTAACATTCCGTAAGGAAGTCTGGATATCAAAGGCAGAGAAAGGAGCTCTCATCCCCCATATAAACATAAAGTGAAAAGCATACATTTTAAAAATATTTATGAAGTGATAGGAAGGAATAAGGCATTTTAAATGTTCTGGGAAAGATGCCAGATAGATTTAAATTAGACCCTGCTGTTGTAACTAAGTCAACATCATTCCCTCCTCCCGCAAACTGGCATTTCACCTAATTCCTACTGTTCGGACTTCATCAAAGGGGAGCATGACGCACACATCAACAAGGATATAACACGTAAATAGGAAGATCCCCAAAAAGCTTCTAAAAACACACTGCTTGTTCAGTCAAGTAGCCCAATTCAACAATTAGGGGATTTAAGCCATTTTCAAAGCCCTGAAATACTACTTTGACCTGCACTATTCTATGGAAATGAAATCAAAAGAGTCTCTATGCAACCTATACTGCCATGTCCAGTGATGACAAGTTTACATACAGGCATTGCAACAGCAAATATGAAATATAAGTACATGCTTTGTTTGTTTGTTTGTTTGAAGCGTCCACTTAAACATGTGTTTCACTGGCTCTACTTTTCATGTTTGTTAAGTTCCCCCTGCCCAAAGCAAGACCTAGCTATCTTATGATCGCAACTGATACTTTATACTGAACTTTAGATCTGCTGTTTTCTTAAGTCACAAGTGTGTCCTTTCTGCTTTCTGAGACAATTTGTCAGACACCACCTTCCTCTCAAGATGATTAAGCGGAACTTCCACCAAACACTAATTAGATTTTTCATATGTGTAGAATATACTCTGCTCATCAGATGACTGCAATCTTATTTTCTGCACTAGTTTGCCCTCTTTTGTAGGGAATGCATGCATTGAAAATGAGACAACTAGAATAAATTATATTGTGTTCATTGTAGCTTTTGAAGTTTCTAAAACCAAGATTTTAAGGAAACCTTTAAATGGCAGCCTGATCCTAACCTCATTTACTCAGACGAAGCCCAGTTTCAAATGGTAATTCAAATTGCTGACATTAGGAATGGAGGTTTGATTCTAGTTCTGAATGTTCTCCTTCAAAACTTTGTACTATAACAGTATTTTCATAGGTATAAAATACAGTGTAAAAGCACAAGGAATTGAAGTCATACATGTCTGAATAATGAACGTAACACATTTGATAATTTATACTCCCCAACTATTTGTAATTATCTTTGAATGGATTTTGATCTAAAATAACAACATTAAGTATTGAATTCTTTGTTTCTGCATTTTAAAGAACTGCAACACTCTTTCCTCTCCTGATGGGAGAATGTGCATTTTAAGATCATTAGCCACTAAAGCCATAAGGATACATCTAACAGGCAGGTAGTGGTCAGAAGTGATCTCTTACCTGATACAACTTGATAATGTGAGGGTGATTCAAAAGCTTCATTATCTGAACTTCTCTATATATTTTCTCCAAATTGCTTGGATCTAGCCGTGTTTTGTCTATAATTTTTATTGCAACCTGCAGGTTCAAGAAAATAAACCCAGAACGCTTGTAAAATATGTTCTTATACCACTGTACAATAAACTAGCGGAAATGAAAGTAAGCGTTCTGAAAAACAAAGTACATTTCAGCCTTCCATCCTTCTGAGGTCAGTAAAATGAGTACCCAGCTTGCTGGGGGAAAGGTAGTCACGACTGGGGAAGGCACTGGCAAACCACCCCGCTATAGCCTGCCATGAAAACGCCAGTGAAAGCGGCGTCCCTCTAGGAGTCAGTAATGACTCGGTGCTTGCACAGGAGGAACCTTTCCTTTTCCTTCCGTAAGAAGAAACATAAACTATGCCAAATTTCAGTTAGAGGGCATAAAATAAAGACAGCATAAAATAAATGCAAAAAAAAGGGAATACAGATGCAATTTATTGAACCTTAACTTCACTGGAATCAATGGGATATGCTTACAAGTAAATGTGCGAGCGGCATAACTAGAAGTATAATTAAGCATCAGAAATCTCACTGAGTTGGTGGACTTATTCCATAGTAAACTCTGCTTAGAATTGCCATGCTTAGGAATTAGTGCCAGTCACTGAATTTCACTTAAGTGACAACCACTTCTAATATTCTGTTTTATAATCCTTTCCCTAGGCTAAAGACACCCATTCCGGGCTAATTTAGAAATTCCCAAAACTCGACAATTAAAAATTCAAGCAATATATATTAAAATAATGAGAGTTGCAGCCATTTGATCCTAACCACCTCCGTTTAAGTTATAAAAAGATGATGTTAGCTGAAGTTGAACTACACCTTTTGTTTAAAAAAAACTGATGACAACTTGGGAAGATAGTACAATAACTATGGTTTGTTTTAATTAAGTCAGTAAAAATAGTGAAATCAGTACTAGCAAAAGGCTCCTAAGTAGTTTCAAATTCATTCTGAAACCAATTCAAAGTGCACACTAAACTGCTGCTGCTACTTTAATTAAATTCTAGTCTATTACACAGTCTGCTCCGGGGAGTCCCCCTTGATGTAATTTAGTCTATTCTACATTTGTGGAAAATGACAACCCCACAAAGCACAATTTCCCAAGTCTTTACACTTGATTTCCTATACAGATCAAGGTAGTAGAACATCACACCCACCTGCGTTTTGGTTACTCTGTGTCTGGCCAGTTTTACTACGGCAAAATTGCCTTTTCCCAAGGTCCTCTCAATATCATAGAATCCAACCCGAAGAGGCCTTTGCTGGCTTTGGTTTGAGGTGGGGACAGTTGTATAATCTGACATGATCACCATGGTTTGATTTTGGTGGGAGACAAACACTATTTAAAAGTGTTTACATAAGCATTCCTCTTTGAAGACTGCAATTTGCACCTGCAAGAAGAAAAATACAAGCTCCACTGAGATTTTTCTTTCTAATTTCTGCCCCCATCGAAGCGTCCCCAAATCACCTCAAACTTCAAAACTGGCCCCCGAGGGCTTTCAACTGATACACAAAATGCAATCGAATGCTCTAAAGCATGCCTAACATGAAACCTCCCCCCGCCCCCTTCTGTGCTCAGAGCCCCCGACTAATTACAAAATAAAGGCACTTTGCAATTTAGAAATGCAACGCATAAATTATTAGCGGCAAGGAGTAAGAAAGAAAAACTCCTCCAAAGATCCGCTGTATATCTGATCTCTGTGCTCTTATATATAGTAGCCCGTTAGACGAAAAATGTAGGAATGCCACGAAAGACAAACGGGACGGGATTTGGAGGGGAGCTCAGACCAACCCCGTGCGAACCCCCCTTCGGATATGCGAGTTCTGAGTGACGCCGGGAAGCCTAGCACGAACAGCCAAACCGCTCGAAAGAGTTGGGGAAAGGAAGAAGGGAAGGAGGAACCAACGGACGAACGGACGAAAATGTGCGTATATAAAATGTGCATGTATAATACACGCGGGAGTGCAGAGGGGGATTCCCTCAGTGAACCACCGTCCCGGGAGACAGAAGAGGCAAGCAGCGTTGAGGGAAGCCAGGAATGTGCGCGCCCGTCCCCAAGGAGGGAGGGAGAAGGAAGGGGAGAAGGAAGGAAGAGGGACAGGCGGAGGCGCCGCGGAATTTCTCCCTAGGAAACTTGTCCTGTCCCAGCTCCTTGCGCGGTCTCGCCCACCGCGCGACTTTCCCTCGAGCTGTACCTTGCGCGACGCTGGCTGGCTGGCTGGCGGCTGCCGCCTCCGCGCCCGCCCGCCTGCCGGCCGGCCGAGCTCTCAAGCTGCTGCCGCTGCTCCTCGCGGCTCCGCCGCTGCTGCTCTCGCCGCTGCCCGCGCGCTCTGTGCGTGTGCGCGCAGAGGGCAGAGGAACACGCGGGAAGCCCGCCCGCCCACCCCGAAAACCGAGACAGGCCCATTGACGTCACTTTGACGCCAGAGCGACGCGCGACCAAGCGCGAGGCTGAATGAGGAGGGAGAGAGAGACATCCAGCCGTTGCCAAGGGACGGGCTGCTCTGACGCGCGCCCGGATGGACCCGTCGCCCTGGAGATCAGGAAGGTGGGGTGACGTTCGCGCCGAGCGAGCGAGCGAGGGAAGGGAGGGAGGGGGGAGAAACAGACCTCCCCGCGCGGTCCACCACGTGACCGCTTGTTATCATTGCAAGGGTCGCCCCCTGCCGGGCCCGCAGAGCCCCGGATTAACCCTCCGCGCGCCGGAGCCCAGGCGGGTGTTTTTTAACCCGTTGTGCGCCGGAGGCCAAGGGTAAGACTCAGCGGAGGCGGATGGCTCCGATTTCAGCGGGCTGCTCTGGGTTTCAGTCAGACCAAGCCAGAACTCTGAAGGAGCTAGACAAGTCTGGGGCTCAGGCTCAGCACCTTGGGTAGCTCCTTTGAAGTTCTGGCCGGTTCTAATTAAAGCCCAGAACGGCTCCGCGGCCCCACCGAAATCGGAGCCGCCAGCCTCCCTGGCAGGATTTGCGCTCTCTCGCCTCTGGGCCCGGGCCGGGTTGAGCCGCCTCCACGTGCGCTACCGTATCCGAGACCTTGACTAGCCCCGTACGCCAGAGCCCAGAGCGGGCGTGGATTTGACCTCTTGGCGGATCGCGGCGCAAGACGGGCGGCGGCGTGGCACCCCATGTGCACCGAGGCAGGACTATACCATCTCCCCGCGCCAGACCTCGGGCAGGGATTAGACGTCGCCGCGCTGCAGCCCGCAGGGCTGGGCTGAATGGCCGGCGCACGTACATCCCGCCTGGTCTTGGGGACACGGGCAAATCTGAGCTTCCTTTTTTTGCCCACCACCGGCTGTGAAATTGGGGGTTGTGCTTAGAGTAGACAGGGTTCGCCACACTCGAAAAACACTCTAGAGTAGACAGTGTTCTCCGGCGAAAAATGGTTTGGATCCAAAATCGCGCCCCGACCAGCTCCGGAATCAAAGGCACAACTACGCGACATAGGCTGCGGGATGATCATATAATTAGCCCCTTTACCGCCATCGAAAAGGTCTAACCTCTGTCATTGCTTTGTTTGTTTTAATGATGTTGCCACCGATTTGGAGCCAGTGGGGGAAATGTGACCTTGATATTTTCAGAAAAGGGACTTTAAATCTGCTGAAAGGAACTCTGTCTGGTCTTAACGGACTGAACCCATAAATGGTTTTCCTTTGGTTCTGGTTTTTCCTTGTTTTAAAGATTGTCTTGCTGTGCTATCTCCCTGGCTCAAGGCTGCCTTATCTGAGAAGATATTAGGGATGGAAAACAAACCCCTTCAAACAAACCCCTTCGTTTGATGGGAATAAGCAGCCAATTGATGAGATATCCAAGGTGAAAAATGGATGCTTTCACTGAAATCAAGTGTGGCCACAGTGGTCCGTGAACAAAGGGTTTAAAAAAAAAAAAGTAAACAGTCAAAAGTGCATTGTAGGCAGTATATTTATGTTCTATGTGAACAAGTAATATATGTGCTAAACCACAATACCCGATGTGACCTTGACAATTTGTCCTGGATTCAGTTTGTCGGTCACCTTGCCCCAACTCCTGCAGTGTATGACATTTAAATTTGCCAAGCTCTTGCTCAGATGAGAAGTTTAGGCGTTTTGGCAGCATGCCAGGGATCCAAAGACCTACTAGTTTAATTTGCAGAGAGCAGAAAAGAATGCAGCAAACCTTCAAATTAGTGTGGAGAATCACCCCAGCGTAGGAGAAGCTAGGCTTTTTAACCAGCGGCAGCGACGTCCATTTGGGGTGAGATGACGCCTCCTTCAGGAGCTGTGGTTTGGAAGAGGATTGTATATACATCTGTAATTCACTCAATTACGTGGTTCATGACCTCCCTCTATGTAATTCCAGCCAGCTGTACCTTTTTTTTTGTTCCATTGGATCTTCTTTTTCTTTTTGAATTATTAGCATAACCACAATAGCATTAAAAAAAACAAAGCAGGGTAGAGGTGAAAAATGCAAAAACCAGAAACATTCTGAGACACATTTATAAGATAATGGGTTGGACTTGATGGTCTTATAGGCCCCTTCCAACCCTACTATTCTGTGACTATTCTATGATATATAAATGACATTATGATTACAATGTCCGTTTAACATATTCTGGATATATCCTTGAAGACAGTGAGGAGCATTGCTTAGGTCTAAATTTAGGCTGGAATCCTTCCTGTATTCACTTGGCAGTAAACCTGTTGCAAATCAATTTTAAGATGCATGAGGAAGCATATATAAGTTTTGGCTGTACATCAGGGATGGCCATCCAGATGTTGTTGGACTCCAACTCCCATCAGCCCCAGCCAGCATAGTAATGGGGATGATGGGAGTTATAATCCAGCAACATCTGGAGGGCCAGAGGTTCCCCACCCCTGCTGTTCATCCTTAAGAATGTGCATATAATTCATCTCTGCCTACCATATGGTAACTACATAACTCTCTTCTGACGAGCTGAAATTTATAGTAGATCACAAAGACAGAGCCCAGGTGGCAGAAAGAAGACATGATCTTAACGGAAGTCTGGGAGTTTGAGTTCTTTGGGCTCTTAAACACAAATTTGCCCAGTGAGGCTGGGCATCTCCTCTCCTGTTCTGTGTGCGGGTGTGTGTATCTGTGATGGAGGTGATGAGATGTACCTGGTCTGTGATGATCTGTTAATGTCTGTACAGTGCTCAGAGAACCTCATGTGAAATACCAGGCTAACATTCCTTCTTACTAGGAAATTAAACTCACTGTTCTCGTTGAAGCACTTGAAACCAAACAAAACAGCATGTACAAGTACAGCGGCTGCCTGTGGACAATTCCCTAGGAGGTATTAAGGATGAAATACATTGTGACAGGCTGTGCTTAATCCCCTTGAAACATTGGGAAGACACTGTCCCAGACTCAGCCACACCTGCAAGAAGGCAGCAATTTATTGTAGTCCTAAAGCAAAGGATTTGTCACCCAGGAGTGGATGATATTGACTAGGTCAGCATAACTGGCAAAGGGAGCTATTAATTATGGCATACTGCAGAAGTGAGGAGTAAACCCAACTGGAGTCTTATGGTTGCCCTGTGGAGCCCTGTAGAATTCATTCCTGTGGTTTTACTGTTCTGGGATTGCTTCTTCCTATGCTCCTATCTCTGTTCACCAAACTTCCCTCCTCTTTCCCTCCCCCTTTGCCCAGCTTCTCAGACATTTTAAAAAGCCTTCACTCACCCATGGGTGTGGACAACATTTGGCTCCCAGTTAACCTCCCTCCCATTTGGTTTCCTCCTCCCTCCCAATCCCTTTTCCTTTTGTGTCATGATTTTTAGATTATAAGTCTGAGGGCAGGGACTGTCTTATTATTCATCTTTGCAAGCCACTCCAGGAGCCTTCTTCTGGATGAAGAGTGGGGTGAAAATGCTGTCAATAAACAATAAATATCTGGTCTGACATAGCTGTGGCTCATGCTAGTTGAGGGGAGGTAGCACACATGTTATGGTTTGATTGAGGCTGGTCAGGTTTCACCCCCGTTTCTCCTCATCAAAAGCCAGTCAGGGTTTGCAATGTCGTGCTGGTGTTTGCCATGCTTTATTTTATATCTCTTACGATTCCCTTGATAAAGCAGTTTCCTCACTTTTCTGCCTGCCAATTCCGGTTAAATATTAATACAGTGTTTTCAGCTGGTAGGGAGATAGATGTTCTGAGAGTTAAAGCTCTTTTAAAAAATAAATAAATGCCTTGTAGATCAGCTGCACCACTTTTGAAATCAGTGTAGAAATGAGTCAGCATGATTTCCCTCCCAACATTGCAGCTTGCAGAGGATTCTCAGTGCATCAGTCCACTTTTCTAGTTGTCTTGGTCCAGATACCTGTTTGCACTCTGTGTGCATAATGTTCCTACACCAACTTCCCCAACTTGGTGCCCTCCAGATATGTTGGACTACAACTCTCAGCATCCTCCAGCCAGCATGGCTAGCTGGGAGTTGTAGTCCAACACATCTGGAGGGCACCAGGTTGGGGAAAGGCTGTCTTGGACAAACGGGCTTGTCCATTCACCTCAATGGAAGGGGCGATGTTGTGTGTGCACCAGGGCTGGTGTCAAAAGTAGGCATGGTTGGGCGCTGCCAAGGACCCACACCCCAGTAGGGGCCCACTGAGAAGAGCCCCCTGGAGGTGCTGTGCCTCTTCACCATTGCAACTTGCTTGTTCACCTGCCTCTGGCCCAAACAATGGTCATGGTGAGAAGAAGGAGTAGCCGAAGCCACGGCCTACTTGCTCACTGGCTCTCTGCCTGTCAAGCAAGCAAGTGACAGCAATGGTGAGAAAGAAGAGGAGGAGCAAGAGCAGTTGATGATAATGGTGGTGAGAAGGCAGACTCGCTGAGAGAGGAGCCCCACTGAGGAGCAACAGGCCATGGTGTGCATATACTGTTTTTAGCATGCACAAAGATGTTGTATAAGCAAATTAACCTGAGGTTGGGAAGGCTGGAGTTACTATGACACAGACAATTTGAAACCCTGAAGAAGAGAGTTTCTTGACTCAAAACAAGTATGGGGCTTTGGGGCAGGGGGATTTTATATACTGAAATAAAGGTTGAGCCATTCTATGGTCGCTAGATGCCTGCAGCCAAGTAATGGACTGGTTGGTTTGAAAACAATCTGTGAAATTCAGTCCAGCTACCACCCACTGCTTCTTGGCCCAGCAAGCCCTATTAGGCTTGCCAGGTCACAATGTTGTGATGTAACCCAACTCTGGCAGGATTCCTCCATCAGGGTCTCTGAACTTCAGACTTTGTAGCTCTATACATACTTGGCTCCCTCCCTTGTTTGCCTACTTCCTTCCCCAGCCAAAAGAGCATTATCTATTTAGGCCAGATGTATAATTTGCCCTAGGTCTACTTTTGCCTTGGATCTTGCCTCCTCATCTCCATAGTCCTGTGCAACCATTCTGTGTCCATGTTGACTGAACGTGTGGGGTGGGTTTGCACCCACTGCCTCTGCTCCCCTGACCATCATATGCTCAGCAGAAGTATGAAAGGGGCGTAATTCGCAAATCCAGATTGAGCTGGGGAGGGGGGAGGGCAAGGAGTTCATCCATCATTACAGAAAAGGGGAAACAGTGTACAAATACTGCAGAGGCTGGGACACTTGAAGAGCTCACCAGGGCCCTAAAACAACCAGCCCTGAGAATCTGAAATGCTAGACTTACTCTGAATCTACACATAGCAGTTTTACCATTCTCATACCGCAGTGATAACTATTGGTGCCCACTGGTGTCATGTGCACCAATAGTTATCATTGCAGGATGATAACGGTAAAACTGCTATGTGTAGATGGTCCCTAATGATTTGTGACTTACTACGCTAAGGGTGCAATCCTATGCATGTTTAGACAGAAAAAAAGTCCTACAACTCCCAGCATTCCCCTGCCAGCTATGCTGGGAGCTGTAGGACTTTTTTCTGTCTAAACATGCATAGGATTGCACCCTGAAGCTGCAATCCTACACACTAGAGGTGCAGAACCTCTTTCATCCCAAGGGATGAATTCCATTTCAGATCAACATTTGGGTGCCACATTCCATGGCCAAAGGCAAGAGGGGAGGGGCCAACCCCCCCTCCCCATACCAGCATCTTTTATTTTACCACCAGTAACTAAGCCTTTAGGAGAGGCATTTCAACCTTTCAGAATGAGAGGAAACTGCACAAAAGCTGGGAAGCCCCCAAATGATTGGTTGGTGGGGGAAAGGGGTGGGGTCAAGTGATGGAGCATAGCCATTTGGGGAACTCCGGAGGACCAGATTGGGCTGGATTCAGTCCCCAGGCCTGAGGTTCTGTACCCCTGCTGTACACACTCAGCTGAGAGTAAACTGGATTGAACAGACATGGGCTAAATCTACTACCGTTATCATAACTATTGGTGCCCATTGCTGTCATGTGTACCAATAGTTATGATAACAGTATGATAATGGTATAACTGCTATGTGTAGATTCAGCCATGTATAGGATGGCACTGTAAATTCCCTCTACATTATGAGCTTTATTTATGATAAGAGAAGCTTTTAACTTTTTAAAAACAATCGCAGAACCAAACCTATTTATCTGTGTTTCAATCCTAACATTTTTAACAAAATCATAAGATTTCTTTCATTTTTACTTTTGAAGTAACAAAGCAACATTTAAAACACAAAATTAAAACATTCATTTGGGGACTGTGTGGTCATTGTTTTAGTTACTTAATGCAGGGGTAAGCAACCCTACAGATGTTTTCAACTACAACTCCCCTGATAGGCACCAGGTTGCCTACCTCTAAGAAACCTTCTCGGGGCTCCTCTTTATCAAGATTCTCCTTGAAAACCTATAATTATACATTGTATAATTCATATAATACAATATAATAATATGACTTATAACTTATGCATTATTGTTCATAGTCTGCTATGCAATTTTTGGAAATAATTATTAAGGATTTGGTATTTGTCAAAAGGATACCAATTATAATTTATATGTTACGATGCAAATCTTTTTAACTGCCAAATTCTACTTCCAAACCCATACTGCCAAAGAAAGAAGTTATTACTGAACTGTTAATACCTTTTCTGGTACTTATTTAGGGGTCCTCATCCTCTTCTCGTGAATCTGTTTCTATGTCTGCCTCTGCTTCTTCCTCACCTTCTCTCTGTAGCTAGGGTGGCCATGTGTCCTGCTTTACAGCCCTCCATTTCAGGGGTGAGTACAAGGTAGATTGAGATCTACTGGAACATCTCCAGGTGATTTGCAGTAGATGGGCAAGGATTTTTGACTCCCAATTGTTTTAACAATTTTAGCAACAAAATTGACTTCCTCCTGCCCAAAATTATACTGTTGAAATGAAGAAAGCTGGGCATAACTAGAAATGGATTTTTGTGTGGAAGGGCTGTGCGCGCTGCTCAGTTCTGGTACTCAGAACAATTCCTCAGCTTCGAATTATTTAATTCTAGGCATATGTATTTTGCAGCAAGCTCCAGTTGATGGATCTCAGAGTCCCAGTAAAAAGAGTACAAGCCTGAAGTCCGTCCACCCTAGCTCTATTTGAAAGGCTGTCAGAGGACAGTCCTCTATCTGAAGGGGTTCTCTCTTTGAAGCTCTGTATGGTCCAAGTCCTCCAGCTTAAAAATAAAGGAGGCAGAGCTGGGGCCCTGAAGTGGCCCATCAACGGTTAGCACCTGGACAGCAGAGTGAGCAGGCACACAGGCCATCTGGTCACAGTCCTCCCCGCTATGATGGTGAGATGTATTGTATTTCTGTTGATAAATTAGCATATGCAAACTGTATGCTAATTGGCATCCTCTTGGGGGGGATGTGTTTCCTTTTTTTGCTGCTGTGTAAGCGGCCGTTTTATCTATAGCTGCTCTGCAGCCTCTTCTTTATCCGTGGCAAGAGAGAAGAGGGTGCTTGCATCTGCAGCTGCTGACCCAAGCACCAGTTCCTTTGGAACCCTCCTTGTGGCTCCTGAGGAATGACAGCATGCCCAGTGGAGAGGCAGCTCCATTTCTGCATAACCACACTGACAGCTCTGTCAAGCACTCACACAGAAGAGACTGTTGTGGTTGGGAAAGCCAGAGAGAAGATGACCACCTTATAGAGTCTACAGGGTGGTAGACAGATAGCTCAGTTTGGACAGCCAGTATCCTGATATCTCAAATGTCCCCTTTTAAAAAACTTCTGTGTTGCTGGACCCCACACACAGGGTTGGTTGGTTGGTTGGTTGGTTGGTTTCTATCCTGCATTTTGATGACAAGGCCCCAAGGCTGCTCACAAGTATTTTAAAATAATATATGATAAAATTGTTACAAGAAAAAGCACTTAATCACCGAGAGATGAAGACTGGGGCAACAATAACACAGCCCAAACAGCAAGAGGAGATTGCTAAACATTTCAGACAAAAGAAATGCCTGGCCAAACAGAAACATCTTCGCTAGTTGCTTAAAGGCCACAAGAGAAGGGCCCAAGAAGGCCTTCTAAGGAAGTGAGCTCCACATTCTAGCTCCAGCTCAGCCACCTCATTTGCAGGGAGATGCTACCCAGCTTCTTCCTCACCCTCAGGGCGCCTCCAGATGAGGCATTTATTGTGCAATTGCCCGGCTTCATTCACAGATTTAAAGGGGTCCAGACAACATTGTCTTTTATTTGTAACCCTCCCATGTTTTCCCGCAGATTCTTCTGTCTTTTTTCTCACCACATAAAATTTGTTAAGGAGGGAAAGATTGAATAGCTGCTGCACAATATCTTTTCATTGGCAGCACTAGGAGCCCTCTGTCTGGAAGCACCCTCAGTCTGTTGCCGCACTGGTGGTGCTGCAGCCGAGATCCTAAGTGGGGCTTTGGGGCACTTGGCTTCACTACAGTTGCTGCCTGTGAAGGAAGGAATGATGTCATGGCAAATTGCATTTACCTGAGCCTTGATTCTGCCTACCTCGGCAGCCATATTGTTATCTAATAGGCAGCAGATTCTCTCTCAGGAGCGACGGAGAAAAGATCAGGAAAAGAGACCTTTCAGGAAATCAAGGCCTTTTTTGGCCTGTCTATTGTATTTGAGGTAAATCAGCCGCCAGTGAGCTGGATGGACTATTGTTGTTGTTGTTGTTATTATTTACATTTATATCCTGGCTTTTTTCCTCCAAAGGAACCCAAGGTGGCATACACAATCCTCCTCCTCTCCATTTTATCCTCACAACGATAACCCTGTGAGGTAGGTTGGGCTGAGAGTCTGTGACTGGCCCAAAGTCACATAGTGAGCTTCCATGGCCGAGTGGGGACTAGAACCTGGATCTCCCAGCTCCCAGTCCAACACTCTCACCACTACACCACACTGGCTCTCATGACTGCGCCATGATTGCCCTCCACCCTCATAGACTACAGAAAGAGCCTTAAGCTTGTGCTGTGGAATTGCCAGCAGGGGTGACATAACATTTCACGAAGTAGTAGGATACTCTTCAAACTCACCATCCTAGGCTCTTTCCTCAAAGGGGCAAAGCAGGTCCACCAGAGTTTTCGTGCACAACCACTAAATCAGGTGCAATCCCATAACTGCTGCGCCTTTAGATATGCAGGCTTCTGCTCACAAGTAACCCTCCATGTGTAAACCATATGCATGATTGTGATGGGCAGTGTGAAATTGCTGGAGGACTGATGATCGGTGATACAATTGTTCCTTACAATACAAAGATATACAAAAGTTCAAAATCTAAAGAAAGACAGGCTCAAAGTATACAAACTATGTACAGACATTATCATCTTTTAGTGATAAATGGACTTACAGTCAGGGCCAGAAATATCAGAGCAAGGATAACTGTTTTGACAGTTGGCCTCTGTACACCACCACATTGAAGTTGAAAGGAAACACACCCAGATGGGAGCAAAGTCAGGACTTTCAGCTGTAATTCAAGGGGCTTGACAAAAGAGGGGCACTAACCATTCGGGAAGGACAGCCAGTGGCATACACACACCCCCATCATTGGTGGCTCATAAGTAATGGAACGAATGGCTGACAAGCAGTTGCATGACCAGGTGTGGCCTGTTTCCTGGGTACCCCATGACCAATCAAGCAGATAAAAGGCCTGGAGGTGGTTCTGTTACATTTGCATTTGGTAGCTGTTCACTGGAACTCCCAACATGAGGTCCAAAGAGGTGTCCATGCGAGTGAAGGAGGCCATCATTAGGGTGAGGAAACAAAATAAACTCATCAGAGAGATAGCAAAATCAGTGGGAGTGGCCAATACAACAGTTCGGAACATCCTGAAAAAGAAGGAATTAACTGGCAAGCTCAGCAACAGCAAAAGGCCTGGAAGACCACAGAAGACAACTAAAGTGGATGACCGCAGAATGCTGCTCAGGGTGAAGAGGAACCATTTCACAACATCTAGCCAGGTCAAGAATGCTCGTGAGGATGTAGGAATGTCCTTGTCAACATCTACAGTCAAGAGATGGCTTTATGAATGTAAATACAGAGGCTTCACAACAAGGTGCAAACCACTGGTAACGCTCAAGAACAGACAGGCCAGATTAGCCTTTGCCAGCAAACACCTAAAAAAGCCTGCCCAGTTCTGGAATAAGATTCTTTGGACTGATGGTACCAAGATTAACTTGTACCAGAATGATGGGAAGAGAAAAATATGGAGAAGGAAAGGAACAACTCATGATCCAAAGCATACCACATCATCTGTCAAACATGGTGGAGGCAGTGTTATGGCATGGGCATGTATGGCTGCCAATGGAACCGGGTCACTGGTGTTTATTGATGACCTGACTGCTGATAAAAGCAGCAGGACGAATTCCGAAGTGTATAGGGCTATACTTTCTGCTCAGATTCAGCCGAATGCTGCCAAACTGATAGTACGCCGCTTCATAGTGCAGATAGATAATGACCCAAAACATACAGCAAAAGCTACCCAAGAGTTTCTGAATGCAAAAAGTGGGATGTTCTTCAATGGCCAAGTCAGTCACCTGATCTCAACCCAGTAGAGCATGCTTTTCACTTACTGAAGACAAGACTGAAGGCAGAAAGACCCACAAACAAGCAGCAGCTGAAGGCAACTGCAGTAACGGCCTGGCAAAGCATCTCGAGGGAGGAAACTCAGCATGTGGTCATGTCCATGGGTTCCAGACTTCAGGCAGTCATTGACTACAAAGGATTTTCATCCAGGTATTAAAGACGATCCTTAAGTTTGAAATGATGTTGGTTTGTTCCATTACTTATGAGCCACCAACGATGGGTGTGTGTGTATGCCACTGGCTGTCCTTCCTGAATGGTTAGTGCCCCACTTTTGTCAAACCCCTTGAATTACAGCTGAAAGTCCTGACTTTGCTCCCATCTGGGTGTGTTTCCTTTCAACTTCAATGTGGTGGTGTACAGAGGCCAACTGCCAAAACAGTTATCCTTGTTCTGATGTTTCTGGTCCTGACTGTACTTAGTATTATGTAACAAGTGTTGCTTGCTGTTCAGACACTAGTCTCCTGTGTTATGTCACATATATTGAGCCTCTCTTTCTTTTGATTTTGACCTTTTTTTATCTTTGTATTGTGATGAACAATTGTATCACTGAAGTGGTTTATTCCATCGAGCACAGGGAATATTTAAGGTTTATAAATGATATATATTGTGTTTTTAGATTTCCCTGAAGAAGGACCTGTATGTAGTCCGAAACGCATTAGAATCATTTTCTTCCACTGAATAAAACATCCTTTTTATCCACCCCTTTGGTTTTGGCTTTTTGGTATTCCTTGCTAGGGTTCCTCTTTTGGCTGGCTTTGGATCCCAGCAAGAACTTTCTTTGGAAGCAAGTCTGTGTAGGGGGCGGTACTTCAGTAACTGGCCTAGGGATGTCAGAGAATTCCACGACGGATCTCGGTGAAGCCGAATGCAAGTGCATTTGGCCCCCCGAAAACCATAGTGGAATGAAGCCCCCGCCTCCCCCAACCCACGAAAGTTGGGCTGCACAAAGCCCCCACCCTACGAAAATAGCGCAAAACGGAGCACTTACCTGCTCCCGTCGGCACCGACTTGCGAATGGCGGCCGCCCTGTGGCCGCCTTTTGCTTCCTCTTTCATGCCATGATAGGCTACGTAAATACATACATAGCCTATCATGGCTAACGCAGGGACGCCTTTTGCAGGCTAAAAAAGAAAAAATGCTACGGCCGCCGCCATTTACGTTCCTTATTTTTGGCCGTGTTAGTCTACGTAAATATTTACGTAGACTATTACGTTCCAAAATAAACTGGAACACAAATAGCGTAGCAGGCCGTAGCTGCCACCATTTGTGTACACAGTTGGTTTTTTTTACCCAGAGCCCTCCGCAGCCGGATTTCCTCCGGAGCCGCCACGGAGCACAGCCGGCTGGTCGAGGATTCCGGGGGGGAGGAACGGAGCGCCTCCCCCCCCGTCGAGGATTCCGGGGAGAGGGATGGAGCGCCTCCCCCCCCACCGCGAAGCAGATCCGCGAAACAGTAAGTGACTTTCGTACATCCCTAAACTGTCCATGGTTGTTGACCCTATATGCTAGCACCCACAGCCTTCTCCAGCCAACAGACTTGCAGGAAGAAACATGCCTGTCCTTTGGGTTTGCTGAGATGTGTTTCTAAACATAGTAGATCGTTTGGGGTTTCTTTGTTGGAGGAGCTGGCCATTCCCAGTTGGAGCAGAATCTCAGCCTGGGTGTGTAATCTTATATACACATTTAGCTGACCTGGGGGTAAATCCCATTGAACTCAGTGGGAGTTACTTCTGAGTAGATATGGATAGAATTGTGCAATGAATATGCTAACTGAGAGATGTCATAATTCATCCTGTCACCTGGCTGCAAGAGAGGGAGAGGAAGGATGGTAGTCCCGCTCCACTGGCTCAGCTGAGATCCTAACTGCCATTTTGCTTTTCTTCTCTCCGTTAACTGCCATCTGTTAGCAGTTATCCACCTGGCTACAACAGAGGGAGAATGGGGACAGCAGAGCCTGCTCCATCGGCTCATCTGAGAAACCAACCCCTTCCCTCCCTGAATTGTTTCCATTCAAACTGGTCATTATGAAGACAAGTATGTAACTTTACACATTGATGCCTGAGCTTGCTTGTTTGCCTCTTCCCACCCCATCCCAATTTTTTGTGTGTGTCGTGTCTATTAGGTTCCTAGGTTGTAAACCTGTGGGTAGAGACTTTGTTTTTATTGCAAAATGCTTAGAAAATTTTAAGTGATTTATAAAGGAGGACGAGGAGGAGAAGATTATATTTCACAGGGGGTGGCTTGGGCTTCACCCACTCATGAAATGGCAACTTTTGTCTTGAAAATCAAAGATAGAGAAATTTCAGTGCAGCGCTAGTTTTAATCCCAGCCAAACTAATAACATTCACTTCCCTCACAGAAGCTGAACTGCAAACTGCTTTGTTTCCTGAGCAACTGAACTTTCTGAGCCATTGCACCAGCTTAGGCCATCGCTGTAGAGGAATCACTGCTACAAGCAAAACACAGTACAGGTTCTTTTTAATACAAGCTGCTTTTTCACATAGTGTTACATAACTGTACAGCTGTACAGACACAGACACCCTTATTTTGGACTGAAATAGCCAAACATCTTCATTAATCCACTTTATTTAAATGTTTGCCATCAGTTCTTGGTGAAAATAGCTACTACAAGAAATTTCTCTGCCCAGAAAAAAAAAAAAAAACTTTGTTGATATTCAGCTCTCCATGGTTACAGGCACCATGGTTTATTATTGTAGGATTGCTCAATGACTGCTGACACATACTGCTCAATTTTTTTTCCTCAAAGAGTTTGTTTAGAAAATAAAATTACTGAACCAGTTTCAGGGCCAGTGTTTAGTGATGCACCTGCTATCAAAGCAGATTAGAAGGGCCAAAGTCATTGTCTCAAGAGGCAAATTGGAGCTCAAGGATTATGTTATTTGAACAGATGTCCAAAATGTACTGCCCTGGGACCCTTCCTTCATGTTTCAGCAGGAGGGTGGTAAGAGCCAGTGTGGTGTAGCGGCTAGAGTGTTGGACTGGGAGCCGGGAGATCCGGGTTCTAGTCCCCACTCAGCCATGGAAGCTCACTGGGTGACTTTGGGCCAGTCACAGACTCTCAGCCCAACCTACCTCACAGGGTTGTTGTTGTGAAGATAAAATGCAGAGGAGGAGGATAATGTAAGCCGCCTTGGGTTCCTTGTAAGAGGGAAAAAAGGCGGGATATAAATGCAATAAAATAAAAATAAAGATGGCACTGGGAATTTGCTTTGTGTTTTCATTTAGGATACTAAACATATGCAAAGGTGAAAGAAGACGAGGTTGACTGGCAGGAAGGCAGTAAAGGAAGAAATGAGAAAGCAGGAGGAGATGGATGTATCTTGATGTCAGTAAGCAAGACAATGTGACGTGAAACAGTGCAATAGCTCCAGGGATTTCATTCAAGGTAACTTATTTTAAAAACAGATAAAATCAAAGGTGAAAGGTACAGAATGACTAAGTATAAAGCAAAAAGATTGATTCCCAAGCAACAAACACTGACAGAATGGTCTCCAATCATGTATATGACTTCAGAGCCTTGAGATGTGAATAAATCCATACGTGTAGGTCTCCATCCAAGCATTCATGCCCAACAAATACATAACAATGTGAAAGCAACAGAAGCCCTATTCAGGCTTTCAAAAAAAGGTTAAAATCAACTTGTGAGGACAAGGAGCGCTCCAGCACACACACCCTTCCCTTGTTGCATGGAGGACAACACTCCAAAGGAGGCTCCTCTATCCATGGGGGCTCTCGACATGAGCCAGAATGTAGATTTTTCACGGGAGCGCTCCTTCTCATACATTGATTTTAACACTTTTTTGAATGCCTGAATAGGGTGTGTTACAACTGGCATGATTAGGTGATTGTACATGTTGAAGAAAATGCATTCATATAAACGTATGTATATGAATGCATTTATATAATAAATTATATTTATTATAATTGTAATTATAAGGGCCTTGTAGGCCGCTTCCAACCCTACTATTCTATGAAATAGTACCTTCTTGGCCCTAAAATATTGTATAGTATATGCAGTCCCTTAAGTACTGATGTATATAGTTGTTGTTGTTGTTTGAATTCCACCAAATAGTACAGGGACCCATCTACATGGCACCCCTTTCACCCCCCACGCACACCCTGTCGCAACTGCACAGCACTGAAGCTTCGAATTAGGTTCTGGTGGTATACACTCACGATTTACTGCGTGCTCCCCTAACAGACGCCGCTATGCCCTTGGGAGGGGGCATTATACTTTGATGTGGAGCTGTGCAGTCCCGTGAGTGTGGGGGTGCGACACTGCAGTGTCTGTTTTGTATTTTATAGATTCTGATGTGTCTTTCCATCCCTCCCTAGGTAAAAAGTGGGTGTTCTGTGTCCCTTCATTTCCATGCCATCTGTCTGTCAGTTCCCCAGCCTGAGATTCTCGCGATGCTTCATGTGAGTGGTACGTGCCTACCCATCACTCCAAAATGGTGGCCGGAGCAAAGCTGGTCCTCCCCCAAGACCCCCCCCCCCCGGCCCTTAGGCACTGAGTCCAAAACAACCACTGCGAAGATACGAAGCTGCAAAAATGTGCGAAAGTGTGATTAAATAAATGAAAACGCCTCTCTTTGCCTCTGCAACTGTGCAGCTGTGAAGGGATGGGGGGAGTAAAGGGGCACCACAGAGTGACACAAGCACTATGCACGCCTACAACATGCCCACTGCAAAATGTGAAGTCGGTTTGGGGAAGGGACAGATGGCTCGCAACCGCAGGAAACCCACAGCAAATGAAAATCATCGCAGCAAAACACCTCCTTGGAAATCTGCATTTTCTGGGAGAAAACCACGGATGGCTGCAAAATGGCGACTGCGTCATCTATCCCGAGGGACCTCGACTCGCAGCTCCTCAGAGTAAAAGGCTCATGTAGATGGGGCCCAGGAGAATTTTTTAAAAAATCATTTAATTTCAACACACCTTCACAATATATTTCTACATCGATCTTAGACAAAGAAGCAATGGGAATTGTTCTGTGGTTGTTAGGCAAGTATGCTATCATATACATGCAGAAGCATTTTGTTTACCACCACTATCACTTGAAAATCCAGGTGTAGCCACAAGTCCAGATGAATCGAAACATTGTGAATTGAAACATCAACATTCTGAATCACAGTATCTAGGAAAAGCCAAACCAATACAAGATGCCCTTTTAATTTTCCAGCTCACATAAAGATAATGCATTGGATACAGAGTTTGCTTCTGCTGGCGACAGCATGCCCAGAGCGGAGTTCCAGAATGCTCCCACCCACAGAAAAGGGGCAATTTTGTCATTTTCCCTCTCCCTCTGCAGTCCCCAGTACCACCTCCCTCATGGTTGTGAAGGGTCCCCCAACTCTCCAGAACAGGTTTTCAGGATACATAGGGCACTTCAGGGAGAGGAGGGAATCAACAAAAAATTGTTTCCTCCCTCGTTCTGCCAGTGAGAGTCCTCTGCTGGATCAAAAGTGTTCTGCAGATGGAATGAGCCCTTCCATTGGTGGGAGGCAAATCCATTTTTTAAATATCCTGGAAATGTTGAAAGAAAGCTTTTCTGTTTAATTATGATTGACACTCGTTTCAAATATTTATATAGTTTTGGTCGCACACGTGCTTAATTTCACACTGGTTACTAGCATCTTGTAGTTCTTCAGTGCTTGCTTGTACCTTTTCAAGGCTTGTTGCTATTTTCACTTTAGCGCACACTACTGGCAAAATGCAAGTGGTTTAACTAGGTGCTATGAACATTCACTCCAGTGTCATCCAAGAAACTGTTTAAGACTATGAATCTAAGTACAATTATGTGGAAGTAGCTGCAAGCAAATATTTACATGACAGTAGTGTGAAACTTCTATTCCATTCCAAAAGTGATGTCATGAAGTCTGACGATCTTGCATCGTGCTGGCATGAGCCTTCTGTTTGATGGCATCTTTCATTGCTTATAAAGCGTTGCTGACTGTGCATGTCATTAAGTAATGCCAACATGTAACCCCCTGATTCTCCAAAGCATCTGCAATTGGATCACCTACCTACTGAACAAAAATCCAACTCATCAGCAATTTATATAGTAGTAAGATCTTTGACACATTTGAAACATTTTGATGGTCTGATGGGAAATGTTTTTAAAGTAGCGTAAGCTCAGTGTTACTCCCTTTGGTAAGATAAATTCAAGTCTCTAAGTGTTTTTGTGGAAATGTTGCATTGCGGAGTTTGGAAGAGAGGGACTATAGGAGAATCAAGTATATTCTCCTGTGTGGTTTCTGGAAAGCATTTTAGGCATAGACAACAGTGGCATGGTTCCAACTAACTTTTACTCTGCAAAATGGTATTTCTAGAAAGTTGAACAAGAATCACTGCCTTTAATAACAAACTCAGCTGCATAGGAAGAAACCCTATGTGTTTGGAAACCTGTTGGAACACACCAAAGGCCTATCTTGTCCAGCATCCTGCTCACTTTGCATTAATGGGAAACTTGCACAAATCAAGCAGTGATCTGATGGGAGATTTGCACAAATCTCCCCAAATTTTCACAGATTTCCTCCATAAACTAAAGCAGGGATGACTCAGTCTACTGGGGAAATTTGCACAAATTAGGAAATTTGCACGAATCAAACTGGGAATCAGAATGAGACAAATGCGAGCACGTGTTTGACAATTTGCAAATATTTTTGGCAGACACGTGCTCATGCTCACCTTTGGGGCTTCAAATGGGGCATGCTTACACATTTTCTGAGCAAAAACAAAATTTTCATACATCCCTAGTCGTCATATCTGGGGTGTTCTGCCATTGTTTCTTTTGTGCCAATGGCATATCTCAAGTTCCACTGGCATAGTGGGGTTTCCGCTAAATTCTATCTTCCCTCAGCTGGCATAAAGAATATAGGATTGAACTCTTCATCTCTCATCTCCTATGCTTTTAGCCTTTACAAGGCATGTTTGCAATCCTGACTGCCAAAAACAGAACAGTTATATTGTAGGATAGGCAGCCAGATATGGAAAAAAAACCTGTGGGTACTTTTCATACTATGGTATCATAAAAGTCAATACTGGCGTTTATGCCTCAACAATTTTTTTTGCTATATATTCACTAAACTTTTGCCATCCTTCCCATTTTCAGTGGTTGCAGACTGTACTGGTCAGCCCACTCGGTGATATATTAAAATGACACCTCAACAGCTATCCTGAACAAAATGTGTGATGCAAAGTTACTAAGAAACTTAGACTTTAATAGGATTATGCAAGCATTCAAGTTTACAGAACTCCTTTGGGATTGGGACTGACACAGAACTATTGAACTACACACATGATGTTACAGGATGAAACCAGTGTAGTTTTCCACTGCATTTACTGTCATGAGGTAAATGTGATGACGGAAGCTATCCAATGGTGTATTTCCGTCTCTGTGGTCCTTTAGCAGCCAATTAGGGCCTGATTCAACTCTTTGACGTCAATAGCAAGACGTCCACTAATTTGGGCAGTGGTTAGTTCAAGTTCTTAAGGCCCTTGTGGTGGTGATTTTGCTGATGTAGTCTGCCTGCAGTCTAGAGGGAGACTGTTACATTCATTGTACATATTTCGTATCTCCGTAAGCCACAAGAATACTAGGCTGGGTGTGACATGGGTTACTTTTTTCTTATTTCAGTAAGTATCTATATACTTTAAGCAATGTTTCTTTATACAAATGTATGGTGTACCAACAAAATCGGTCCCAATTCGGGTTCCCCCTCCCATATTTACTTTTTACATTTACATTTACTTTTTACATTTTTGGTGTTATATCAGGGCATCAAAAATAAGTACACATAACTCTGCTGTATACCGAGCGGTAATCAAATATTTCCCTGCCATCAGTCTTGCTCACAAGAAGGAAAACAGAAAAAAAAAGAAGAAAACTTACAGTTGCAGGATGATATGTTCTGCAGGGAAAGCTAGATATCCAAATATCATAGAATGAGGAGTAAAAATAGGTATGTGAATTATAGAAACAGGTCTCCTTCCACTGGAATTGATAGGTTAGGTACATTTATTGCTTCCAGTGTGGCGATGTGCAGTGTGACTGCAACGCGCTGTATGTGGGGCTGCCTATGAAGAGTGTTCGGAAACTGCAGTTGGTTCAAAGCGCTGCTGCCAGACTGTTGACTGGGGCTGGCTACAGGGAGCATACAGTTCCCTTGTTAAAACAGCTTCACTAGCTTCCAGTCTGTTTCCGGGCTCAATTCAAAATGCTGGCTATGACCTATAAAGCCCTATATGGCCCCGGTCCAGGTTATCTGAAAGACCCTTATGAACCTGCCCGTGGCCTGAGATCTTCTGGGGAGGCCCTTCTCTCAGTCCCACCACTGGCACTGGCACGTTTGGTGGGAACCTGGGAGAAGGCCTTCTCGATGGCTGCCCCATGGCTGTGTAACACCCTTCCCAGGGACGCTAGCATGGCTCCCTCCTTGATGTGTTTCCAGAGGCAGAGTAAAACATTCTTGTTCCAGCAGGCCTTTGGGACATAGTTGGAACCTGGGGGTAAGCTGCTAAAATGCTGTTTTAAAAAGCTGTTTTAATGTTTTAATATAATTTTAATTGTATTGTTTAATTTATATTTTAACTTTTGTATATTTTCATATGTTTTAATTGTATATGTTTTAATTTTTGTAAGCCGCCTTGTGTCCCAGTGCTGGGAAAAAGGCGGGGTATAAATATAATAATAATGATAACAACAACAACAATAATAATAATAATTGCAAGAGTGGGCTCAATTGTGTGAAGGAGATTGCACAATATAGCATTACAGAACAAGAAAGAATTGTTACAACCCACGTTACTGATTTTCCCTGGCAAAATGTATTCCATTCATTTCTCATTCCTCTCTGCTTCCCTATAATTGTTACTCTCTCTGTTGCATCATAAATTGTCCCCTCCAGCGTCAGATGCATTGTTTTAATCCCTGCCTACCACCACCCTCCCTGTCAGGAAAACTCTAATCCTCTCCTTGCATTATATGGGAGCTACATCACTGACATTTTCAACTACACTCGCCGAAAATAAAAAAGCACAAAAAGAGAAAATAAAGAGTGTGATTCTATAAAATCTGCCAGGGTAACAGTCACTAGAATTTTTTTTTTAAGACATATCATCACTGTTTAAAGGTCAAATGTATTTAACACACACTGGGGTTGCTTTCTCCACTCACAAATACTGTGCAGATTATATCTGCAGAACATGAGGAGCTCAACAGAATTTCTGAATGACATTGAATCATCCCTCAGTATGTATTATCAACACGCAACCTATGAATGTGGGAAGAGGATATAGTCTTTTAAACGGTACGTGTCTACAGTGATTTTCCGATACTGTTCCAATCCTCTGCAGTTCACACAACAATTCTGCAGTATCCAGATTGCCCCCTACACATGGTGAGTAGCCAGACAATCTAAATCATTCATCACAAGCAAAACCAGGACTCGGCCTGCCATGCAGCAGGGTGAAGCGATCTGTTTCAGGTGGCACCATGAGAGGGGGAGTGATAGAAGGATAGCAGACATTGAGGGATGGTCCTCGCGCAGCAGGAACACCGTTTGGGCTCCACATCACCATCAGGCAGCAAAATTAATTGGACTGGTACAGAGCAAAACCCATGATTTTGCATCCTGGCTGCAAACTTTCCTAATTTGGAAGGAACATCACAGGGCAATCAGTGTTTTTGATCCATGATTTAGATTATTCATACTGCGTATATCAGGGGTCCCCAACTTTTTTGAATAAAATGTGCTGTTCCCAGAAACTCAAACCAAAGGTTATAAAGGAATAATCAGTGAAGTTAGGTGCTTAAGCGGTGATTAGGAGGAGGTCACTATCCCTAATCTCTGCTGTAGGTTTTTTTGATGTGGAAATAAACCCTCTCCCCTAGTACTACTAAATTTGGTAATTTGAGGCCAGATAAAGTTGGCATCCAGGCTGAAGGTTGCCAATTTGCCAACTTGGACTTAAGAGATGGTTGAGTCATGCAACTGCCCTGTGGTAAAAATTGCTGGATGAAGTCTGGTCAACTTAATGTGCTTAGCTCCATCTTTTCTAAATCCATATAACTTCCTTCTCACTCTCAAGAACTCTTTTTGATTGTAACAGTAGGGATGTTGGAGAAATCTGCAACAGATTCAAGACCCTGAAGATGCCTCATATTGGACTTGCTTGCTTTGCCACACTGTGGAGTATTATTTAAATAATAGATGTAGTGCTCTGCCCACTGTATTTTGAAATGTGGACATGTGTAGTGCTTTGCTTGACCAGAACAGAAGTGTACACACGCACACAGGCACACAAGAGCAAAAGAAAAGCAAATAAAGAACTACCTACAAGCAAAGAAAAGTGTGTGTGTGTGTGTGTATGGGAAAAGATAAAAACGGGAAGGGAAGGAATACAGGAATTGAGAGGGACAGGGTGGGGGGAGAACCAAGAACAAGGAAAGGAAAGTACTTTTTAAATATATTTTTTGTGTTTTTTAAAAGAATATAGCCAGAAAACTATGAAGAAAGAGTGGGAAAGAGTCCAACAGACACACACCACAGATTGTCAGGTTTCGCTTTGCCCCCACTCAAACGCTGAATCAAACACAGACAAGAGGCTTCAATCTACAGCTTTTAATTCCATGACCACAAAGGGTCATTGTTGTTTTTGTTGTTTATTCGGTCAGTTGCTTCCGACTCTTCGTGACTTCATGGACCAGCCCACGCCAGAGCTTCCTGTCGGCCGTCACCACCCCCAGCTCCCCCAAGGTTGAGTCCGTCACCTCCAGAATATCATCCATCCATCTTGCCCTTGGTCAGCCCCTCTTTCTTTTGCCTTCCACTTTCCCTAGCATCAGCATCTTCTCCAGGGTATCCTGTCTTCTCATGATGTGGCCAAAGTACTTCAGTTTTGCCTTTAATATCCTTCCCTCAAGTGAGCAGTCTGGCTTTATTTCCTGGACTATGGACTGGTTTCATCTTCTTGCAGTCCAAGGCACTCTCAGAATTTTCCTCCAGCACCACAGTTCAAAAGCATCTATCTTCCTTCGCTCAGCCTTCCTTATGGTCCAGCTCTCGCAGCCATAGGTTACTACATGGAATACCATTGCTTTAACTATGCGGACCTTTGTTGTCAGCGTGATGTCTCTGCTCTTCATTATTTTATCAAGATTTGTCATTGCTCTCCTCCCAAGAAGTAAAAGTCTTCTGATTTCCTGGCTGCAGTCAGCATCTGCAGTAATCTTTGCGCCTAGAAAGACAAAGTGTGTCACTGCCTCCACGTTTTCTCCCTCTATTTGCCAGTTATCAATCAAGCTGGTTGCCATAATCTTGGTTTTTTTTTTTGAGGTTTAACTGCAACCCAGCTTTTGCACTTTTTTCTTTCACCTTCGTCATAAGGTTCCTCAGCTCCTCCTCGCTTTCAGCCATCAAAGTGGTATCATCTGCATATCTGAGATTGTTAATGTTTCTTCCAGCTATTTTAACTCCAGCCTTGGCTTCATCAAGCCCAGCACGTCACATGATGTGTTCTGCATACTGATTTTAAACAGTTTTTAAACAGTTCAGCTGGGATACTGTCATCTCCTGCTGCCTTGTTATTAGCAATGCTTCTTAAGGCCCATTCAACCTCACTCTTCAGGATGCCTGGTTCTAGCTCACTGACCACACCATCAAATCTATCCCCGATCTTATTATCCTTCCTATACAGATCTTCCATACATTCTTGCCACCTTTTCTTGATCTCTTCTGCTTCTGTTAGGTCCTTGCCATCTTTGTTTTTGATCATACCCATTTTTGCCTGGAATTTACTTCCCATGTTTCTAATTTTCTGGAAGAGGTCTCTTGTCCTTCCTATTCTGTTATCTTCTTCCACTTCAGTGCATTGCTTGTTTAAAAATAATTCCTTATCTCTTCTGGCTAACCTCTGGAATTTTGCATTTAATTGGGCATATCTCCCCCTATCACTGTTGCCTTTTGCTTTCCTTCTTTCTTGGGCTGCTTCCCGTGTCTCAGCAGACAGCCATCTTGTCTTCTTGGTTTTCTTTTTCTTTGGGACGTTTTTTGTTGCTGCCTCCTGAACAATGTTGCGAACTTCTGTCCGCAGTTCTTCCGGGACCCTATCTACTAAATCTAGTCCCTTAAATCTATTCTTCACCTCCACTGCATATTCATGAGGAATATTAGTGAGCTCATATCTAACTGATCTGTGGGTCTTCCCTATTCTCTTTAGTCTGATTCTAAATTGTGCAATAAGAAGTTCGTGATCTGAACTACAATCAGCTCCAGGTCTTGTTTTTACCAACTGCATAGATGTCCGCCACCTTTGGCTACAAAGGATGTAGTCAATCTGATTTCGGTGTCGACCGTCTGGTGAAGTCCATGTATAAAGTCGTCTCTTAGGTTGTTGGAAGAGAGTGTTTGTTATGCACAGTGAGTTGTCTTGGGAAAATTCTATCAGCCTATGTCCCGCTTCATTTTGTTCTCCCAGACCATGCTTGCCTGTAATTCCAGGTGTTGTTTGACTACCCACCTTAGCATTCCAGTCTCCTGTAATGAAAATAACATCTTTGTTTGGCGTACTAGCCAGTAGGTGCTGCAGATCCTCATAGAACTGATCTACTTCTGCTTCTTCAGCATCTGTGGTTGGGGCGTATAATTGGATCACTGTGATGTTAAATGGCTTACCCTGAATTCGAATTGAGATCATTCTGTCATTTTTTGGATTGTATCCAAGCACTGCTTTAGCCACTTTATTATTAATTATGAAGGCTACGCCATTTCTTCTGTGGTCCTCTTGTCCACAGTAGTAGATCTGGTGGTCATTTGATGTGAAGTGGCCCATTCCAGTCCATTTCAGTTCACTGACACTCAAAATGTCTATATTTTATCTTGACATCTCCCCAGTAACCACATCCAATTTGCCCTGGCTCATAGATCTTACATTCCAGGTTCCTATGGTGTGTTGATCTTTAGAACATCGGATTCGTCGTTCACCACCAGCACCATCGGCTGCTAGCCATCCTTTCGGCTTTGAGCTAGCTGTGTCATCACATCTGGGGCTAGTTGAACTTATCCTCTGTTCCTCCCCAGTAGCATTTTGACCATCTTTCGACCTGGGAGTCCCATCTTCCGATGGTATACCGACATATCTCTGGTTGTACTGATCCATTTAGTTTTCATGGCAAGAATACTGGGGTGGGTTGCCATTTCCTTCCCCAGGGATCGTATTTAGTCTGACCTGTCTGCCATGACCTTCCCGTCTTGGGTGTCCCTTCATGGTTTAGCTCATGATGTCATTGAGGTGCTCAAGCTCCAGCACCATGACAAGGTAACGATCTCCTTTGCTGGAGTCAAAGGGTCATACAGATGCAAATTCTCAGTGACTCTCAGTCTGCAAGGAAATACCTTCAGGGGGTTCAAAAGGTAGCTGCGAAAGTTGCCCACCATTTGAAAGAAAGGCAGGCTCACTAGCCTAAGTTAAAGGGGGGAGGTCTCTCTGTCTCTGTCTCTCTCTCTCTCTCTCGTGTGAGGCTTCTAAGTGCCACTGTTCACGCAGGGCCAATCGGGAAGACCTTCTAAATTCTACCCCTGCCATCTCCCTCTTGGCCCTGCATCTGCGCCTTGCATCTATTAATTCAGACTCGCCAAACACCGCCTCTCCCTGTTCACTGTCTCTCATGGGGGGGGGGGGGTGATGAGGGACCTTCCCCCAGCTGGACCTTTGAAACCTGAGGAGCCTGCCTATCCATATCTGGACTAGCCTGGGAACACACCTCCCCCATGTCTGGCGGTTCTTGTTCAGAATCTGAACTGCTCTCCCTCTCCCTGCGCTCAGAAGCACTCCTGACACAGATCTAGCTAAATAACTTCAAAGCTCTCTCCAGTAATACTACCAGGTCTCTCTCACACAATCAACACACTCAGGCTTTTTTCTCCAATATATCCAGTATCCCCCCACCCTCCTCCACCACTGTCACTGATCAGAGACTGCTGGGTTACATTCAGCCCTAATTTGACAACTAGAGTTGCCATTTACCAAAACTCCCTCCCTCCTCCTCTCCCTTTCCCCCCTCCTTCCTCCTCCTTTCCCACTCCCTGATCTTTCTCAAGTTGATACATTTTGGAGACAGGCTGTCTGGGCTTCAGAAGGCATCAGAAGAGTTCCAGATCTCCGAGGCAGACCAAGGTGCTTCGCTGATGACCTGCTTCACTTCGGAGTGCCTCGGTGCTGGTCTGATTTGCTTCGAATCGCACCATGGCGCCCCCCGAAGCACTCTGATTCACTTTGGGATTCGGACTCGGCACCAAAGCAATGCACAGCCCTAGTTTGAGGAGAAAGAAGGAGCAAGGCTAGAGGCTAAGACTGGGGAGAAACAGTGTGATAAAGTGTTTGGGGGACAGAAATAGTGAGGCTGGAGGCTGAGAGTGGAGAAATAGAGAGGGAGCAAAGGGGAAAGGTCTGTGTGGACAGAAGACTGAGTGAGGCCAGGAACTCTTTCCCTGTCTTTCTGGCTGCTGAATAGCTGATCAGTGGCAGTTAGGGAAAGAGAACCTAGTGCCCTAACATTTTTCAAGTACTTTATTAGAAATAATTTTTTGAAGGGGGCAGGGAGTCGAGAGCTTTGTGGGCGCCATTTGAGGTTCCCATGGGTGCCATCATGCCCATGGGCACCATGTTGGGGAACCCTGACATACATGGTGTGATCTGGACTGAATTTTTTATAAGTGCCCATATCAGTTGCAGGACGGTTTGTAAATAGTTTCTTCACTTGGGCTAGTCTTGTGAATGAGTAGGATTGTGCCCATCGTTCCACTGTAAGAGAAAATGATCCTGGAAACATTTCTATCATTTTCCCAATGTGGAAGGTGTTTTCCCCAGGGTCTCTGTTGACTTCATTGCTGCCACAGCAGCATTTCAGGTGCCAGAGAAGGTGGGAGAGAGCTCCAACTGGAGGGGAACACAATGTGTTGTTGAGGTCCATATTCCAAATCCGGGAAGTATAAACCTTGGTATGATTCCCTGGCTTGGAATATAAACCTTGGCAACAGGCAGTAACTAACTGGAAACAAGATCTTTGTATCATGGATGGACAGCTCAGTGAAAATGTCAACTCACTGTGATGATGGTGGGGGGAGGGTGTCCGAGTTAGGGATCATTAAGAAAGGGATTGAAATTAATATGGCCAGTATGGTAATGCCTTTATATGTCTATTGTGCGGCCACATCTTTAATACTGTGTACAGTTCTAGTCACTCTATAGAACTGCCTTCCTCAGTCTGGTGCCATGCTGTCTGTGAAAGATGGGAGTTGGAATCCAACACACTTGGAGGATACGAGATTTGGGAAAGCTGCTATATGTTATAAAGGATATAGTAGAGCTAAAAAGGCACCCCAAAGGGCAACTGAAATGAATAACACTTTGGAGTACCAACAGCCCTGCCAGGAAAGGCTGAAGAGTTTAGGGCTGGAAAAAGTGAATACGGAGACATTTTCCCCTTGCTGTAACAATAGACCTCAGGGCCACAAACTGATAGGCAGTAAATTCAGGATGGACAACAACAACAACAACAACAACAAATCTGGACAAAACCTAGTTATGACAAGATGGGTGGCAGATAGCCACGGACTTTCCTGTCTTTAAAATGGGATTAGACAAATGCAGGTAGGAAGGGTCTATCAATTAATAAAAGCCAGGATAGCCTAATTGAACCTCCATGTACAGAGGCAGTTCACCTGCGTATACTAGTTGTTGGTGGACAACAGCAGGAGAAGGCTATTGCCTGCCTGTCCTCCTTATGGGCTTCCCAGAAGCTTCTGGTTAGCCACTGCAGAATACTAGGACAGTTGGACTTTTGGTCAGGTCCAGCAAAGCTCTTCTTATGTACTAAGACATGCTTAATTCAAGATACCATAGGGTGGCCAAGTGTCTTCTTTTACAGGAGACAGTCCTCTATTTGAAGGGCTGTCCAGTCCCAGGATAAAGAACCATCAGAAGAGAGAGCAGGACCTTGAAGCTGCCCATCAACAGCGCCTGGACAGCAGAGTGAGCTAAACACACAGATCACCTGGTCAGTCGTCTTGCACACTATGGTGAGATGTGCTGTATTTCTATTAAAATTGTAATAGTTGTTTCTAAATTTACACCTATATGGATATATTAGCATATGCTAATTCATGTCCTGATCTGTCTTCTTTTTTGGTAATATGTTTCCTCTTCTTTGGCAATTCATAAGTGGCCACCTGAATAGATAGACCAGCCCTGAGACAGGGAGCCCTTAGTTTGCTGTTATCTGGATTGCGTAAAATGGACTCAACCAAAATCCATGAAATATAGCTTTAAAAAATATTCTGGACTTCCATATTTAAAGTGGTCTCCTTTGTGGTCTCTCTCAGCTGAATCCTCAAGACTTCACAGCTGCTACTTCCGCTGTGTCATTCATTAGGGCCAGAACTGAGATAATTGCTGAACTCCTGCTCCAGAAATAATTGTGGCCTGTCCAATTCAAATGCCCCTTTTCCATTAGCAATGCCAGTTCGCCTGTCCTTCACAGCTTTCAGATATTTGCGGCACACCACATTTCAAACAAGGAGCAGAATTTGTTTTGTAATTTGAAGTACAGCTTAGATCAAAACACTTGTGCCAAGGCTGATCCAAGAGAAAGTAGTTCAGTGCGTGACGCAGCGGAGGCTGATGCCTCCGATGTCAGTGGGGTGGTGGATCTGCTCCGGGTGTCAGTCAGAACCAGTCAGAACTCTAAAAGAGCTTTCCAAGGTGCACAGCACCTAGCTAGCTCCTTTAGAGTTCTAGCTCCTTTAGAGTTCTGACTGACACCCGGAGTGGATTCACCGCCCCACTGTCATGGGAGCCACCAGCCTCCACTGGTGTGACAAGATGCAAATTACCTTCAGAATCAGGCAATCTCCTTTAACATCTCCAAGTTTGCATCCCCATTCAGTTGTGAGGCTCACTGGATAGCCTCTGGCTGGATAACTTACAAGCTGACCTACTTCAGAGAATGGATGTGAGAAGGTAAGCTTTGTAAAGCACTTTCTACACTGAAAGGTGCCATAGAAGTGATTAGTCATGCCAACCACTGCTGCGCATCACTCGGAAGTATTTGTCCTGTAAACACCTTTCTGTGATACACCTGCTCTCTACTTGTGGCCTGTATTCTTTAGATTGATGGGGGAGAGAAGCTGGTGGATGATTTTTTTAATAGCTATTCCTAACAACAGAATACTTGCTTGAAATGCAGGGGGATGCAGAGGCTCTGTACTGTTAGGGCCGTCAAGTAAAGAGATGAACTTTTTCTCTAGGCTGATCACTAAAGATGCTTCTTCAGTGGGCACTGATGGCTAGAAGATGTTTGCTTAGATGAGGATTGATTGCTTTCAATGGCTGGTGGCTACTAGCAACTGAACTCATCCCATTGTTTCAAACACTAGACTGGGAGAAAGAATGTGGCAGCTAGGGTGCAGGAATGAAGGAGAGAGAAGTCTGCATTTGGGGGTGTTAGACGAATGTGCTGTTTGATTCTGGGGGATTTATATTGTTTTAAACTAAAGGCTAGCACTGTCTCTCAGGGTGTCTGCCAGCTCTCCCTTTCTCAACTTGTTGTAATAAACAGACAGTACAAAACACTATATGCCTCCAATACTCTGTCTTCGCAAGGGAACTGACCCATTAAAAGCTGTCCCTGGAACTTCTTGCTACTTGGAGAAGGGGTGAGCATTTAACACTAGTCCTCTCAAGTATTTTGACCTCTCTTGTATCGCACAGGGAATTCACAAGATGCTGAAGCAGGAATTCTAGTAATCTCAAGAACCCTTAGGGTGCAATCCTATGCATGTTTTGACAGACAAAAGTCTAAACTTTTGTCTGTCTAAACATGCATAGGATTGTGCCCTTAATGACACAACTTTTATGGTCAAATATGACATGCCATAAAAATTAAATAGACAGCAGTTACAACTTTTAAAAATGTCATTGTTTATAAACACAAGAGAGTAGATACGAACTCCCCCCCCCCCGCCAAAACAGGGCATTGATAACCTGCATCCTGCCTATGAGATTATTATAGCTTCAGAGATTGCTCTGTATATGTGAACAGACCAGGCCTGAGACACTCATCAAGCGAGGTCATCGCATCTTTGCCCCTGGCCCTCAGATAAAGGTGTGATACTATAAAATTGGTCAGCAGCACCTTGATTCCATGGCTTTTTGAACATGTGTAGCTAGAGAGTCTGGGTTTCCCTAGAAGTGGATGTGGTGAGGCTGGCATGCTGGGCTGCTCACCCACTGAGTAAGATTTTCTGCTCAGTGAATAACACTAAGCTTCAATTTAATCGATGTCATGCAAAAGCTAAAATGAATTTGCACCATGGAAATGCTTTCATTTATTTTTAATTGCTATGAAACAAGAGTTGCCTTTTCATCCATCCTCCAGAAACATATGCTGGGAAAATATCTTGAATCGGTAAGCATGACACTATCGCAAATTTCTGAGCCACTTCACCAAAACACACACACACACACACACACACACACACAATACTACCAGTTCACTTGGAAATCCCATGAATATGTATTTTTAAAAAATAAACTCTGAGGGAAGCCTTAAAAAAGGCAGTGCTTAAATTCCAGGAAGAACAGAGGGGTCTCTCAGCCCCATCAACTTTATTGTTGCCCCCTCTAGCTGCTATTTTTAGAAGGCTACAGAGGAAGGGGTGAGATTTAGCTAACATTGGGGGGGTCAAGGGGTGGAGTCACCCCCATATTTCTTCCCCTATAATTTGAGTTCTGCGACAGCAACATACCTTTATTTCTCTCCCCTATTCAGTAGTAGCAATGACCTAGTTAGGGTAAAACCACAGAGAGACTGGGTATAACTTCTAAAACCATTTTGCCATTGTAGATATTAAAATACTAGGGAATGTCACCTTTTGATTATCAGAGAGTTTGGTATGGCACTTTCAGGCATCAGATTTCCTCAGTGGCAGTGTTAGTGCTTCTATGACCAAAAGGTGCATTGATTCAGCACACCCAATACCATCTAGCCAGACAGGGCTTCCGCAAACGATTCCTGTGCTGGTTGCTGATAGTCTTGTTCCAGCTGCACCAGCAGGACCAGAATGGATGGCACAGTGTGTGTCATGCAAAATGAACAACAGTGGAGCGACACAGCTGCGCTGGTAGATGCCCCTTCTTGGAGGTAATTCATTCTTCTTCCTGCGCTGGCACTAGGGATGGGTGAGAACTTCATTCGGTTTGAATTTTTGCTAGGAACTTAGCAAAATTTGCAAAATTTCTTCATAAACAGGATGGGGGGAAATTAAGATTTTAAACAATCGAACGTAGAAGCAAGACTGACCATCCATACATCCTGGCGGAGGGCTTTGAGTGCTTAGCTCTTAAAGGTCCGGATTTGAACCTCTGTGTGTTCACCACGTTTGTGGTGCTGAATTAGGCCTGCTACCTCTTTTTTTCTCAGAGGCACCTCATTTTTAGCAGCTACCTGGCAGGCAGCTACAAGGTGGTCCTCTTCAGGCTGGGAACAGCTTCCACACCTTGGACAGCTCCTTAAGAGTTCTGACTGGTTTTAACTGAAACTGGGAGAGGATTCACTGCCCCACTGACATCAGAGCCACCAGACTCCACCGGAAAAAAATGGAATCTGGGAGAAAGCAGAACTGACAGATTTGTCCATCTCTAGTTGGCATGACTTTCACTGAGGAAGTAGATGCTACCATGTTCCCTTGGCCTCATGCCAAGGCTTGCCAGTAAAACTCCATTAAGGCTACCCCCTGTCAGTTGGAAAACCAAAATATTTCCCCTCCAAGCTAAGAAAATAGGTCAGTTTATTCCATGCTCAGTCTTGAACCAAATCAGATCCTGTTATGCCCACAATGATGTCTCTGAGAGAACAATGAGGTCAGATCCCTCCATCAACCCCTTCACAGGGAGCTTCCAAGTCTCCTCACTCATTCCCACCAACCTATACCTTCCCACCTACCTGCCTCCTTCCCTTCCTCTAAACCCCTTGCCACACCCACCACCCATTCACCTGAAAAAGGGAGGTATATTTCCTCCCGCTCCCCCCCCCCCCCGGTGGTCAGCACACTGCTCAAGCAATGAGCCAGGTACCAGGAGTGCTTGGGAATGTAGTTAGTTGGGAGGCAGGGAGAGAGGGACAACTTAAAATCTGAGCCAGATAAGGACTTCTGGTGCCTTCATGCTCACCTCATATTTGAAGCAAGCAATAGGAGCCTCCAAAGCTCATTCCACCTAGCCAGGAAATAGGCAAGTCAGTGGCATGCGTAATTACAACTCCTCTAGCACATCGGCTCTACAGCCCTGGATTTGGGCACTTGCCTGGTCACCTGTGGCAAGTAAAAATTTGCTCAGCAGTGACCAGCTGTAGTTCCGCCACCTCGGCACTACAGTCACCACACTTTGTTTCCTCAGCCGGGACAATCCAGCGGCATGCTGTGGTTTACCCTGCATCAGCACTCTTGCTTTTTCTCTCTTGCCTGGGAGATAGAACATCTCAGATTTTGAAGAGCCATAAGATGCTGCTGTGTTTCTCCAGTAAGGCAACAGAGAAATGCACTAAGACTGCTCTTTCTCTCTGGGCAGAGAGTGAGAGAGTACTCAGACGGGGGCAGTCCAGGTCATCTCATCTCCCTCTATGCATTCTGGCTGGGAAGCCTCTGTGTACCAAGTCCACCAATGCCTTAGGGCAAGTTCATTCATTTAAGTGACCTTGAATGGTGGTGGTTTTCCATTCAGTTTCTGTCTCCAAAGTGCAGAATTCTTTTCAAGAGGCCACAGTATGCTATGCTTGGGATACTGCTTTACTCTCAAAGTATTAGCTGTAGGCACTATGAGGATTTCATGGGACTATGAATAGAAGGAGTGAAGATCTGAGTAATATTGACTATCTCCTATCCTTATTTGACCCCATTTTGTTATAGCATTGTTTGATCTTGCAACAATTGTTAAAGGGCATAAACTCTACATGTAAACAAACAACATAGACATAGCAAAGACACAAACTATTGCAGAAGTGGTTAAGCAGGGTATAACCATACCCATTAATTGTGTGTGAAATAGCTGCCCTTCTCATCCCATTATACACAGAATACCACCCACGTCTAATATCCTATTTTCCCTTTACTTTCTCCTGCATTGTAAATTACAACTGTGAATCCTTTGGTTTACTGATTTACCTCTTACAATATATGATATTGTGACCTCTCCTTAGTCCCTGGGAGAAGGCAGACTACAAATCAGGACAAACAAATTAATATCTTTGGTGTCATCCTGTCTTTCCATTTTTCTTTCAGGATCTGATTTTCTTTCAGGATCTGAACGCATCTGCACATTTAACAACACCCACTAACAGAAACCTCCTTCCAACATATTTGTCTTCCCTTTGTTTAATTTAATTTATGGTACTCTCCCTGAACTACCTCATGCCTTTGGTGGTGTGGGGAGGGGTGCACTATGGACATGGTACAACAAGAAGGCTCATGCAAATCAGGCTCAATGTGATCACAATTTTCCTAAATCACTTAACAACTGTGCTGCCTCTTTGAGAACTAGCTACAAGCAACGGAAAAGCACTGCTGGGAGCCCGTATGAGAAGGAATTAGAGGAATCTGGTCTTATGGTCATGCTGTGGCAAGAGCATTCTGGGACATAGTTGAGGGTGAGGGAATATTGTTGTTCACACATTGTTCCCTTACCACATACCTCTGAGGTCGGGAAGATAGCTTTTCTGTCTGAAGGACTGGCTTCCAGTCAGGCCCAGCCTTCTGCTCTTCTCAAATTAACTATGGTTTCCCAGAACCTAGGCTCATATGCACAGGCAGGACCAGAGAGGAGAAAGTTCCCACCCACCACCAGACAAGCAGCTCCCCCCGCCCCTCAACTGCTGGACCCCTGCAGTTATTTGAAGGAAACATTCTTTTCACATACACATTATTACTGAATCATAAACTGGAAATTAAACCAAGACTGTAATACTAACCCTGTTTACTTGAAAGTTAACTCCGTCAAAATCAATAGGACTTACTTCAGACTAGAGAATATGTTTAGGATAGAAGGATTAGTGTGAAATATACTGTTATTTCTCTTTCAGAAATCTAAAAAAAATGTCTCCACAGAAATTCACTTTGTACCCCCGCCCTTTCTCTCTCTCTCTCTCTCTCTCTCTCTCTCACACACACACACACACACACACTTGTGTGTTTTTTTCTGATGCCACCACCGCTCATATGATTCTGACTCTGTGGGAAAGGCCCAATTTAACCCTTTCTCAATGTGGTTAGAATGTTCCCCATACCAAATGCTATTTGTTCTAGATTTCAGCCCTAGTTTCATGACACTAACAGATGCCATCTCTGTATCTCTAGAGTCCTATTACAAAACCTCAGCCAAATATAGTAAAAAAGCTTCCCTCCACAAAATCCTCAAGGTAGTTTCCATACGGCACTTGTGACTCAGCAAGCTGGGGGAAATCATTGTCCTTAGCTAGCCTGAAGGCACCACTTTCCAGTTGGCCTCAGGCCTTGTTTTCCTTCTGAATGTCTTTTTCTGGCAGGAAATACTTGGGATAGAACTGGGAGACATGAAATAGCTGTAAGTCTGCTTCAGCAGTGGAACAGGGAAAGAGGTATGGACCAGACAGAATCCTGATTATTCCTGTAGCTTCACAAAGACCATCTTTGTCCTTGAGCCTCTGGGAGATGCCAAATCTGTTATTGTACAGTGGCCATTTTTACAACTGAACAGTTACCAGACTGGTGGCGGCACATAAACAAGTCAGAATAAGTGCCCAAGTAGAGGGCTCAGTCTTGGGCAATGGGCAGGGAAAACAGAGGGCAGGAGGAAGCCATGAATAGAGCAGTTCTAGAGGACTGAGAGCAGGTATATTACCAGAAGATCCAAATAGTTTTTGATTTGTGTTGTCTCAGGCATTACTAGAAGCCATGCCCACAGTCTTAATAAAGCATTATTAATGCTAGAGTGAGGCAGCTGACTCAGGCAGCTGATTGCAGGTGTCATGAAAGGGCAGCAAATGGGTAGTTATTTAATATTTTATTACAAAATTTTTACTCCCAGGAAGAGAGGTTGGTGGGATTTTCACCCTCAGGTGCTAAAATAACTTGGCCAGCCTTAGAAACTATGCACCTTGAATTGAGAGGAAGGGGCGCCATTTGCTGTTCCGTTTCAGGCAGCAAAATATCTTGTTGAATTGCTACACACACGTTTTAAACATGCTGTGGTGAAGTCAGCTTTTTCATATAATTATGTGTTGTTAACTAATCTTGTGAATGCTCAAACAAATCTTTGAGAAAAGCAGAACATCTGTGGGAAAAGGGCCAAGAAGAACACGGCTCTCCAGGAATGAGCATGGGGAACAACAGTGTGAATCGCTGTGATGCTGGGCCAGGCTGTTTTTGGTAGACGAACCGGTGCCCACATGGGTTCAACCAGTGCAGTCCAGTGGATAGATTGTTTTTAGTTAGAACTGAGTGACCTGTCTTCAAGCCTTGTTCCTGCCATAGATATATTGAGTGATCTGTTACCTGTCTGTAAAATGGGAATAGTAATAACCTTTCCCACAAAGTTGTAAAGATAACCAAGATAGATTATAAAGCATTTTCCAAATGTTAAGGTGCTATATTTAGTATAATAATATTGTGTCATATTTGCTTAACAACAGTAAAGTCCCATTTCACCAGAAGAATGTATTTAAAATGAGACAATTGTGGTGATTAAATTGCAAAGAATAATGATAATACTTGACCCTGACATACACAGGAATTAATCCGGTAGTGACCTTTGAGCAAGACAACCCCTTCTCCCCCACCTCCCACCAACTTCATTCTTTCAAAACTTACTGCACCACTGGAGACATGGTTGGAAGATATTCCATCCATCATGGCATGAAAGTAGATTCATTACTTTCATTACACAAAGCAGCTGAAGATTCTTATTGAGAGGCTTTCCCCCCCCCATCTCAACGACACTGTGAAACATTTACTTTGACATTCCAGAGATCACAATATTATGTCAAATTATTCATAAACTTACAGTTATTAAGGAAACACAAACTCAAATGCTCTGCTTAATGAATCAATCAAGAATATAATCTGCATGAAAAAGTCCTGGTGGGTGGCTATGATTACAAATCCGTCTAGAAAATAAAGCACATCTTGCTTAGTAAAGTTCTATTCATTTTCCAAATGTCAGTTTCTTAAAGAGAGAAAAGTAACTAAACATGCTGGGTTTCCCTTGAAAACTGAAGATGCGATATCATACCCAAGATCCACTGGTTCAAGGGACATAGGATTTGATCAAAGCCCCACTACACTGGCAGAACAGCCCCTGGCTGTCTTTTGTGCCACTGTCCAAGGCACAAGCGGCCTGCTAGAGTGACTGGTTGGCAACCTCACACATGTACATTTCCCTTTCAGGGTCCCCTCCATCCCAAATGCTGTTCTATAAAGGATTTGGCATTGGCATGTGTGTTGTTTCTTTGTTACTAGGAATTGATAGGTAGGGATCCCTCTTCCCCACCCCCTCCTCTCCTAGTATGACCTGGCCTCATAATGGGACTCTTGAGGGCAGGGAATGTGATGGGCTCAGGGCCAGTAGCTCTCCCTTCTCTGCTCACTCAGGCTCCCCAGACTCTCTCTCTCTCTCTCTCTCTCTTTCTCTTTCTCTTTTTCTTTTTCTTTCTCTCTGTCTGAGAGAGAGAGAGAGAAGCCTATCAGGGTGCACAAGTGGGATGGATAGTATGAGGCAGTCAGTTGTAGGTTGGGGAGGGAGGGGAGAAGCGTTTAGGCCTGCACTGAACTGCTACCTGGTAGGGACAACCTGTGTGTGTGTGTGGGGGGGTGTCACATGGGTTGCTGGGGGAAGGAGAAGCCGGAAGGGCTAGTTGATCTATGCAGGTATCGGGCTATTGGTCAATGCAGTGCTCCTGATTGGCTCAGGCAAGCTTGAGTGTGAGGGGTGATCCACCTTTCCTAGTGTGGAGTTGTACTTTGGATCTGACACCCCACCACCCCCACCCCCGGTGTAAGGCATCAGCCAATCCACCCTCTTAGGGTTCCTTCTGCAGCACCTGTGCTTCTGACAGCTATGACTGTGCTGGGGATGGGAGGAAAACAAATGCCCCATGATGTGTCTGTCTGATTCTGTGGCTGGGTGATTAAAGAACTGCCCTGTAGTGTTTGCTGTATGGATTTGAGTCCCAGGAGCTTCCCTGTCTTCACTTCTGACATGACTGAGGTTTCTTTGCAAAAGGCGAGTGGGGCATGTCCCCCACCCCCCGGTGGTGCTCAAACCCCAATCCCTTGCTTCCCAGTCCCATGCTCTATGCAGTGAGCCACTGAAGGCTGCTGCTATCAAGGTGTATGGTGGCTCTTGTGCTGTTCCTTAACCCTCCCCTAGGCTGCTTGGCAAAAGCAGTGGGTCCAGTAATTCCAGCAACAGGAGGGGAACTTTAAGAAAAACGGTGGTAAAAGGCCAAAGAAAAATCTCTCTCTTTCTCGCACATGCACACACACAGTCTTCCACTCTGCCCGGCAGCATCTCTGCCTTGGTTTCTCCTTCCCCACCAGGGTTGCTCAGCTTGAGTGAGGAAGCTGTAAATCCAATGAGTACATTTAATATGCCCGTATTCTCCATTTACATTTCTACATTCACAGGCCTTGTTCACCTTGTGTGAAAAACAGAATCTGTGAAGTAGTGGTTAGGCCAGAGAATCTGAGGTCATGACTTCAGCTTTCTGATTTGGAGTACAGCCCAAAGTATGCTGCTTACTATCTCCAGATTTACTCAGGACAATAAAAGGTAACTTACTAGGGCGTTGCAAGGCTTAAACAATTACTGCTTGTACATAGCTTTGATCCAAAAGTACTATATGATCCAAATGCCAACCAATAAACATGTTCACACATTTTACGCACATTCTTAAGGCTTCATTGGAGCTAAAGAAATGAAGCTGGGTCTCATCTATTTGTCAGGTTAATCCAAAGATTTATGCAACAGTGACTCAAACATATACTTTGGGTTTTAAAAAAAACTGAACTTTTACAGACGAAGTGCAGATTGGTAAGTGCAGAACAAGATCATCAAAGGTGAACACACTGCACCTAAAAAACAATGAAGTCATGTACATCCCTCAACCCAACTCCCATGCAGGCTGAGGACTGCTCAAAAGAAAGTGGTAATAATTTCCTCTCTCTCCTGAAAATCATCCGTGACGGGATTGGTTTTGCTGGCCTTATGCTGGGTAGAAAGATCAGTATCAAATCAAACGTCCTGCCGAAATGTGAAGCTACTAATTGTGTTGGACACTAGTCCCATCACCCCCCAGACAGCAAAGCCAATTTCTGACTGGGGTTGATGGGAGTTGTAGTCTAACACATCTGGAGGTCACTAGGTTGGGGAAGGCTGATCTAGAGTGATATAGGAGTCCAAGGCCCAAGTAATCATGCAGTTGTACGCATCTTTCCCATGATGTTTCCTTTAACCCAGGGGCAGCACCAGGGGGCAGCACCATCGGGCAGTTCCCATTGGCCTGAACCTTCAGAAGGGCACACCTCTGAGCTTGTCACTGACCCTGTGGTCTTCTTAACACTCTTTTGCTCCGTGCTGGAGCCAAATGCTACGTCGGGGGCCCAGAGGCATTGTGGTGGAATTCAAACGGCAGGTGCCAGCAGCAAAGCTAGGTGCTTAGGCTGGGATTTTTGCTGCTATTGCACCTGCCTGACACTGAGAAAAGGAGGGAGCACACCATGGTAGATGCGGGCGGGGGCGGGGAGGCACTACAGCTGATAGCACCAGCCTGGCCTAAGCAAAAGCAGCCTCAGGTTGATATGTTTTCCCCTGAGGCAGGAAAAGGAGCTCAGGGGAGGCGGTATTTTTGAGCAGAAAATGTCCAGCTGGGAAAGGGCTAAGCAAAGCAGTCCCTCCCTCTATACCATTCTCCTGCTTAAACTCGCAGCCTCTGGCCACTTTGGTTTTAAAACAAAAACATCAGGGGAAGACATTACATGACCACATGTCGCATGAAGTTTTCAGCCTCAGCTGCTGCCCTTTGAGCTCACTAAAGTCTGTTTCACAAATCAAGAAACCATCAAGTGAAACAGAAGTTATGGTTGTGTGTAATCTGTACCAAAAATAAACTTCAGATGTTCTACCCCCTCCCAGCAACCATTATGCAAATTATGTGTATCACAATATATCTTTTTCTTTTACTTCATTTATTCCTATTCCAAGACCTCGATTTTCAGATCATTTGGATTTTTCAAGGGGAAGGGGAAGAACAGTAATTTGGCAGAGGTGGGGGGGGGGGCGGGCTGTTGGGAGCCAGATGATTATAGCCTTTGCTCAATCAGGTTTCGCAGGATTTCCTGGTGCTTAAAAACCCGCGAAGCCTGTCTGTCCAGTGACTGAAGCAAAAGAAAAAAAAACAGAAAACATGTGTACAGGAGGAATAACAATGACGTAATCATATCACCTTCAAGTCTCTTTAAAAACATTCTCTGTCTCCAGCCAGAAGATCAACATAAGCAGTGTAATATGTATATCTGTATTTTTAATAGGTGAGTACAACATCTGACTTCTGATGCCATTTGTTGTTGTTGTTCAGTCGTGTCCGCTGAACTAAAATTCACCCTCTGATTTCATAAACCTGTCCTCAGGCTCTAATGTGGGAGAGGGGGGAGCCAATGGCATGAGGTGTCTTTCGCCCATCTTCCTGGTAGGACAGGACAAGGGTGTAAGTCTTCCCCAACCTACTGCCCTCCAGACGTGTTCAATTACAACTCTCAACATACACACCCCTTAAAGCATTATGCAGGCCATTTTGGGGTGGGAGGAGAGGGAATCCCACAAGCGCCTCTCCCCTGCTTTGCAGCCACAATAAAATAATAAATTAAATCGCGGACTATTTGCTGTGCTTTCACGACAACCAAAATCTGCTGCCTGAGGCAGCTGCCGTACAATGCCTGATGGTAAGGCTGGCCCTGGAGAGAACATTACAACAGCCTGGTCTAGCTGTAACTAGGCCATGAGTAACTGAGGCCAAATCTGCTTTTTCCAGACAAGGCCACAATTGGCAAACCAGATGAAGCTGATAAAAAGTCATCCTAGCTATCCATGGTACCGGAAAAACCAGGGGCTACACCAAATCCAGGAGCCTCCCCAGGCCACATACTTGTTAGTTCTTTTCTATCCACTTTTCTCTTTCCTTCTATATAATCTGTCCTTTTACTCTTTCTATGTTTTAAAATAGAAACCAGATTTGCTTCCTCCCCCAGGCAGTTCCCTATTATTTCATTAAACGCATTGGCAGGTAAAGTTCTTGTCAGGTGGGGTGGGGGGTGTTGCTCAGTATGTAGATAATCCATTTCAAAAGGAAAACAGAGTATTGCTCCAGTATGTCTGATTCCTGACAGCCATTACCCAAATAGCACTAGACTTTGCTCAGGCCATGTTTAATGTGACCTATTTGTCTATTTGTTTTTGGCTGTTTAGCCAAAAGTGGTGGAATCCCAGGCAGGATTCAAAATACTTGGGACAGGAAATCATGCCGGTACATCACATTCTCATCTCAAACAATGATTCACCCTGCATAGAACTGTGGTTCAAAATGTTTGAATGCGGGGAGGGGGGTGTCACTGTTTATAGAGACATTTTCAGGTAGTGTTGGGTAATGTTTCAGCCTATTAGCTAAGATCACTAGCAACTAGTCCATTAAGTTTGATGGAAAGGAAAGGAACTGGGGAGGGCATATACACCGGCTTGGCTCTCTCCTTCTCTCCATCCACAGAGATAAAAACTATTGATTAGAGAAGTGGAAGAAAGAGCATTTCCTCCACCTCTCCATCAACCCAACACTTTAACTAAGCAGCTCTTGTGAATGACCCCATGGACTGGCTCCTAGCTGGTCCTGGACTGGAGGTACTTTGTTAAGGGGCTGAGGGAAGGGCAGGCCATCTTCCTGGTTCATTGCCCCCTCTTATTTCTTCAGGGTTCCTCCGTTTAGAAGGGTCCCAAGCACTACCAATTAGAAGGCATTGTGCTGCAGCTATTCCATCTTCCATAACAGTTTTCCTGGGGTAAGAGAAAAGACAGAAGAACAGTGGAAAAACACGAGAGGAAGACATAGTCATCTAGCCTCCCACCCCTGGTAAAATTCCATGATTGAGTTGGCATGACTGCACCATAAAAGCCTCACCTGCAAGCATCCTCAGCCAAACAGTTTTCGAGGCAGTTTCAGAGACAGTTTCTCCTTGGGGTTGCCTCTGCTTGGAGGGAGAGATGCCCTAGCAAGTTGGTCCCTGGAGCCCCTACCATGGGTGGTTCTTTGAAGAGCTGAGGAGCAATGAAGGTGGGATGGGGCAGGATGGGGCTATCCTTCCACTCCCTCACCCTTCAGTTCTTCAGCCAGGTAAGGGCAGCAGCTGAGATCCTGATCCTCTGAAAATGACTCTCCTTACAGGGAAAAAGAAATCCCAAGGAGGCATTTTCTGTTTCCCAAACATATTGAACGTTCATGGGCACAGAAACGGACCATGTCATAATGCTGCTTTTTTAAGTACCTGGCTTGAAACCTGATGCTAACATTTTGAATAATTCTGGATCAATACGTTGAATGTTGCCTGTGCCCCTTGTCATGAACCTGCCCACCTGAGGGAGCATGGCTACCTTCTCCCCCACCCACAGAACTATCCTGCATTATTGCACATAAGGGATGCTTCCAGATGAGACTTTCATTGCACCCTCAACCTGCCCGATTCATGAAATTTTACAGCAGGTTCAAACGATGACATCTTCCACTTGTAACCCTCCCGTTTCCCACTGCTTCTACCTTTCTTTTTCTTTTCTTTCTTTTTATTTAGCGCAGAAAATCTGTTAAGGAGAAAAAGATGGCATAGCTGCACAATGCTTTTTGATTGTTAGTGCTAACAGCCCTCCATCTGGAAGCAGCCTTCATCAGTAGAGCTTGTGGGGAGGGAGAGGGGATGTAGCTGCCGACAATAAGGGGTGTGAGACAGAATTCCTGGGACACCTCTTGCTGTTTCCTGGAATGTGATTACATCATCCTGCTCTCAGAGAAATCTTGGACTCCATTTTTAATTTGGAGATAGCTAGGGTAACAAAACAGTAGGCAAAAGGGCTTTTGATCTGTCACATCTCTTCATAAGTCCTATGTAGGTCCTGCCCCCTCCCTATTTCTCACTTGCCTCCTGGGTTTTTCTTTTCAGCCTTCTTGTCTCCCAAACACCCTGCAACTCCTCTGGAACAGGTAGTGCTGAAAGCTTATTACAGTGAGGACTAAATTACACAGCTGATCCACACCATTTTGTTTACCTTAATGTAAGTGTGCAGGGCCCTTATCTATATAGGAACCACTGTGCATGGGTAGGAGAAGTTTAAACCTTCCCATTTGGCCACCCCCCACAATTCACCCCCCCACCACAAGGAGTAAAAAAAAAAAAAGAGGGGAAAACTCCATTGGTGCCAATGGAGAGCTTTTTTTTCTTTAGTCCCCATGGTGACAGAGCAGGGGTGAATTTTGCCAGGCAGGGGGAGTGTCTGGGTAGGAAAGTTTTAACCTCCCTACCCAGATGCAGTGGTCCTGATCTGGATCAGGCCCACACACACTTGCACAAAATGGTGAAGATCAGCTGCACACTATGTATTTAACATAGCATGTAATTTAGTCCTCAGATTCCCTGAGCTGAGCAAACAACTGCCCAAGCAGCATACAAACAAGGACAGACCATTGACAGTGCTCCTGTGTGCTTTTCTCCCAGAAGAAGCAGATCAAAAGAGAATGGAGACAGCTCGGCCACATGAGTCCACAGCAGGGTTTTCGATCTCCAAAGGTGAGAAGCTTTATGGTTGCCCTATTGACTGACAGGGACTGCCAATCCACATGCACAATGGGTGGGGGTCTGAGGAGGGTTGGCTTGGTGCTGCTTATGATACTTATCTATACATCCCAAAGGAGGCCAACTTTTGAATGCTGTTGTAAAGCATGGGTGGGGAACCTGCAGCCCTTCAGATGTGGTTAGACTACGGTTCCCATCATACCAGACCATTGGCCATGCTGACTAGGGTTGATGGGAGTTGGAGTGCAACAACATCTAGAGAGCCACAGGTTCCTCACCCGTGCTGTAGACAAACGACAAGTCTTCTCCGTTAAAGCATCCTTATTAACTGCATTTGCCTCATTTTGAACAGATGTAAAGACAGGGTTGGACTGCTCCACTCTGCCACTTATTCCCGCTGATTGTCAGATGTGATCTTTGTGTGCCCTCTTGCTGACGCCTCGATCTGCTGACGTCTGAAGAAAGGTGTGTCAGATAACTTCAGAGGGCGGGATGAAAACATGTATTTGTGATCCCTCATTTGCCAATGTCCTAGATAGTGGGGAAACACAATGCCTGACAGAGTAACTCAACATGTTTAGTCTCTTTGATAAATGTCAAGAAAATAATTATCCCTGGATTGATTTAATAATAAAGCTACCACATGCTGCACCCACATGACAATTACACTGTATCACTTCTCTTTTTCTCATCTTTTCCCATCCCATTGCTTTACTTTTCACTTTGCCTTCTTCCTGCTGCCTCCTCCTCAATACTGACTTCATTATCAGTCTCTTCTCCAGTTATGATTAACCTTTTCAAGAAGCCATTAATTCCACTCTCTCATTGATTGTATACAATGCCATTTCCCTTTTCTTTCAGAGATTGTCTCCTTCCTTCCTTAGCTCCCTGTACTCCACCCTTTTATCTGTCCTTGACTGACCAGCCAACTCCTTCCTTCTAGAGAGCCACTCTTTTGCTTTCATATCTGACAAAACTGAAGATTCTTCAGCATAAAACTCCCCAATCCCACCCATCAGAGCCTTTCCCAGAAATCTACAACAAAGAAGTACTTGTGTAACCGGTAGCGAGTTTGTGTAACTTCCCCTTTGATCAAATACATCAAATGCCGTATTGAACTTCTGTCCATGTGGGCGTGGGGCAGGACAACATGGCTAGGACAGAAACAAGATCTCATAAACAAAGCCAGCCGTTGTGAGATGATGTCCTATACATGGAATTTGAAGCACCTTCATTTCTCAAAACTACATCTCAGCAGGGGTCGGATGTTCCCATTACTCTGCTATGGTCACAAGCTCATTTATTAACTATTTATGGCGCTCCACTCCATTTAGTCTTTTTTCTTCCCCTTTGGTTAATGTTTAAATTGTAATGAAAGCTTTTAAGTAGATAATATATAGTGGTTAAAATGGATGGAAGAATAGATGGATAGATAGATAGATAGATAGATAGATAGATTAGATTTTCTGCCTGTTACTCATGCTGAACTTCCCAGGGGGGTAGTGATTACAAATGGCCAAGTTACTTCTATTACTGGTGATCTGGGGATATTTGTCTTCATGAGGCAAAGACACCAAGGGGAGCCAGTCCCTCTATCCATGGTGTTTTGGCAGTCAGCGTACAGGGCATACCTAGGGCAGAGCCTGTGTGTGCACTACCAAACCTAGAGCACTGAATTGCACTGCTTCAGAATTTGGAGAGGTCCTTTTTAAATGGTGACATAATTTCCACCCAAAGAACAGAGCTTGTTTTTAAAAGATGAACATTTATGTTTTGAAAGGTCAGTGGCAGCTAGTACCTCTTCCCGTTGTCCCTCCCAGCTCTGCCCAGTCATGATTTACCCTGCCTCTGGGTGGATTTTTCAAGGTTACTATAACATATAGCTACTGTGACGCTGAGCATGGCAAGGGGGCTTAAAGGGAACAAGGAAGTTGTTTATTTAAGGAAGATGTTCATTATAAGTGGGCAAAAGCTTTTGAACTTTAAAAAACAACTCTGTTCTTATTTAACTTATACTATGGCTGCCTCAAAACATCCCCTCCAAATTTGCCAGCCAACTTGCTATGGTCACCAGAGAGGCATTCTACGGGGACAAAACATGGAGGACAGAGCTCTGCTCCAGCTGCTGCAGCCCAACAATAGGCTGTTAATGAGATTTTTCTGGTTTTCTTTTCTTTTTAAAGAGCTGCCTCCATCGCTGACATGGTAAGTCATGAAATGGCTGAGGGGCCAACCCACTGAAATCACAGCCCTCCCCCTGAGTTTGGCCAAAACACTAGTTTGGGGTGAATTCAGTACAGCCTCACTTGACACTAATAATTCATCAGCATTAAAATACACATAGGCACTTGGATTTGACAAAAGGGTTACAGAGGTTTCTGTTGGTTATGAGGAAATCACTCTATTTTTTAATTCTTGTTTGTGAATCCCCACCTGATCATGTGGCAGCCCTGCCTAGTGAGGAAGATGGATTATGGTCCTAAGGTAGCGTGGTTTGTTGAGCTGGCCTTGGGTGGGGAGAGAGTTTCTCTCCTAGCCCAATCCCCACCCAAGGCAAGTCTGAAGGACTGCTGCCATTACAGTACTCAGGATGGCTGGTGGTTAGAATTAAGTTTTCTTTTTGCTGCCTGTCAGGCAGGCAAAAGCAACGGGGCCATTTTTTCAGGCTCACCTTTTGCTTACCTTGCCACAGCAGCTCTGTGAGTCCTGCTCATAGGGAGGCTAAAAGTGGGGAGGGGATGTTTGGGGCAGGGCTTGTGAGCATGCCCATATCTCCTCCCCATGTGTAGCCCTCACGTGAGCAGGCTGAACACCTCTGTAGGTCTAGTAGTGGCCTGGATAGTGTGATGGAAGATAACCCTTGTCCCCACCTGCCAGCCACCATGAAAGTCACTTCAAACGTCCCTGTACATGGGAGAAATTCATCAAAATGCTTCCCACAGCAAAATGCTTCCCACTGTAACATTTGCAAGTATTCAGCAGTCCAACTGCATAGAGCAGCAAAGTTGAACCTCTTTTAGCCCGAGAGCCAAAGTCCATTTCAGAGAAGCTCTTGGGGACACATTCCAGTGGTGGACAGGGCCCAAAGGAACAAGGGGTGGGGCAAAAAAATGCCAGTAACTACGCCTTAGGCGAAGCAGTTCAACCTTTTGGAACGGGGTGGGGGGAGGGATGTGCAAACGCCAGAAAACCATTGAATTGTGGTCAGAGGAAAGAGAGTGGGGCCAGTGGAAGGGGGAGCATCTGGGGAACCTGGAGGACTGGATTTGGCCCACAGGCCTGCAGTTCAATACACTTGGCACAGAGCAATTCAGCACCAGTTTCATGTCCTGACAGCAGCTGGAGCTGGCATGGAAAGTTTGCACATGCACGGCACAACACGCAGGGTAAGTGCTTGCGAACTTTACCCTCCTACCTGCCTACCACGTGGAGTATGCCCATGTGGAAACAAAAGGTTTCTAGGGGATAATTTTGAATGAGCCCTGAGACCGGCCTGCACAAGCCAGGAAGGAAATCCCATTTGCGCACCTTGGATATTTCCTCCCTCTTCAGTTTCCCAGACGTGCTTGTGAAGAAACCCTATCCCTTCCAGTTAGCAGTGGACACCCCACAAAAACAAGATGGAGGATATTCAGCTTTATGGCCTTGGTTTGTCAGGCTTGTCAATAGTTCTATGGTTTTGCAATGGACCCTTTATTTCACCTGACCGTGCTCCTAAAATCATTTGCTAGTAGCGGGTACCCTCCGTTCCAAAACAGGGTGTAAACAGCAAGGCAGACAAGAGCCCTCACATCTAGTTGGATGTTTCCCCCACCCCCTCTAATGCAACCATGAAAATAACCTTGAAAGTAAAATCATTCTATAGTAGTCACATTTGGTAAGCAAAGCATGGCCCTTATAGAATTATAAGTATAGAATTCTTTAGATATTTCCCCCTGCAGTTAACAGTTTGGTGAGAAACGTTAAATAATTTAGTTAGTTTGCTTGTTTGTGAACATTTGCACATAGTTGAACTTTAAAAAAAGCATACACACATTTGCAAAGTGCATGACTTTTCACTAAAAACATCACAGGCTTATACAAGTCTGCCAGAATCAATGGATTCCAGTAAAACCTTTGATTCTAAAACATGTTAGTGAAGACAGTACTCGGTGGAGACGGCTCTTAATGCTTCCAGCGTGAACCTTCCCAGAGGAGTAGGAAAGTGGATGTTAAATGCGAAGCAGATAGATAAAATCCAAACTACACTGGCTTGGCCCTGACACCTTATCCCACCCAGAAGTGGGGCTGCACTTAGATTCTATCATTTGGCTATGAATAGGCCTCTGTCAACAGTTTGGATTAACACTGGCTAAAGTGGCATTTATCTTTGGGGCTATTGATTAGATTCCTTTCTAATTTTGCTGCTTGCGTGTTCCTTGGTGTTTATACCATACATGGTTAAATTGAATCTTTGTTGGGCCCAAACAGGTTGCCAAAAGGTCAGAGCTTTTGCTCAGTACACCCTTTATCCTCCCAAATGTTGTACGCCTAATCCCCAAAGGATATGCCCACGTAAGTGAAAATGCACTGACAAACATGTCTTTTTGAGCCAATGGACAAGGTTATTCGATTTGCAGTGTGTGAACAGACATGACTTGCAGCACTATTGGAGTAGCAATATGCCTCCCTTTCCTTTGATTTTCCTTTCCTTGGAAGTCTTTGACGCATCTCCTGCATTCACATCTTCCCCCAGGAGTAGGCGGCTGCTACAGGCTCAGTTTTCTTTGAAGAGGACAGTTCTGGCAACTAACGAGTGGTTTGCTTTTTATGCACACATACACACAAGTGTGTGTATAGTGGGTTGGAGCACATGGCCATCCTTGCTTGTAATGGCTGCTTTTTTTCTATGCCAGTGGTAGCTCCCTTCTCACAGAATGGCAAAGTGGACATCGTGAACTGCTCCTAAAAGTGTCAAGAAGCAGAACCATGGCAAACAGTGCAGCATGTGAAAGAGAAGTGAAAGATGAGTTTTTGCTGGGAAACACAGCACACAGGGCACACACTGAGAACTGAGAAGCTGAGCAGGAAGGAAGCACAGGACAGAAGTAGGAAAATTAGAGGCAGTGACCTGGCTCACACAAGATGACAAGCCAAAGTATGGGTTGAGTATGGGTTGTTGAATCATGGGTTGTTGTTGAATTGTGGGTTGTGTGAACCCAGCCACACTAACAAACCATGGTTTGTTAACCACAAACAATCCACAATTCACAACCTAACAACAAACCATGAATTCTCTTCCTGGGTTGTTTGTGGTTAACAAGATATAGTTTGTTAGCATGGCTGGATTCACACAACACAACAACCCATGATTCAACAGCAATTCATGGTTCAACAATAACCCACACTCAACCCATCCTCTGGCTTGTCAAGTTGTATGAACCCAGCCAGCACATTCAGAGCTGGGGTGACTGAAGAAAGAGGGCAGATTAGCAGTGGGTAGAGGTCATGAAGGGCAGGGAACTGAAAAAAGAAGAACCAACTGGAAAACAAAGAACTGGGGAAAACCTTACAAACAGGAAAAGACTATATGCTGACAGCAGGAAAGGAGGAAAGAGACAAGATTTATAAGCAGGCAGAGAGGCTGAGATCTGTAGTAAAAACAATGCATTAAATAACATAATGATCCTGCATACGTAAATGGTACAGGCATCCCATATTTTGAATGCCATGTAGTTCTGGTTCCTTTGTCTCAGAAGAGATATACAAAAGTTGAACTGAGTACAGAAAAAGCCAACCAAAATTATTTGGGCTATAAAGGTAAAGGTGTCCCCAGCCAGTTGTGTCCGACTCTAGGGGGCGGTGCTCATCTCCATTTCTAAGCCGAAGAGCCAGCGCTGTCCGAAGATGCTTCCATGGTCATGTGGCCGGCAGGACTGAACACCGAGGTGCACGGAACGCTGTTACCTTTCCCGCCGAAGTGGTACCTATTTATCTACTTGCAATTTCTTGCTTTCCAGCTGCTAGGTTGGCAGGAGCTGGGACTGAAGACGGGAGCTCACTTGGTCACGCGGCACTTGGGTCTCGAACTGCTGTCATTCCGACCTTCTGGTCTGCAGTTCAGCGTCTTAACCACCAAGCCACCGCGGTCCCTATTTGGGGTATAACAAGCCTTATATAAAAGAAGAGACCAAAGAGATTAGAATTCTCCAACTAAAAAAGCGACAGCTGACCACCTGCGTGCTGCTGCTGCTAATACCAAGTCAGTTTTTCACAACAATTGCTTGCTGGCAAAATGATATGCATATTCATACTGAACTGTTTTTCCTACTGGAGACTCCTTTATAAGGGCAAGGAGAGTGGTGCTCTGCCAGCCAGAACGCATGATTCCCCTCCCCCACCTATAATATCCCCCTGTATCCTTTTTCCCCTCCAGTTCCCTGATCCTGCATGTGCTTACAAATTATGGCAGTCTACGTGCACAGAATGTTTACTTCAGAGGATCTTTACCTGATCCTGGTGTACAAAACAGATACACATAGACCTAAGGTTGCATGTGTTAGTGCAGCATCCCCTAATATAGTGCCCACGGGTGCCATGGGGCCTGCAGCATAGTGCCAGCACAGACTTACCCCAGTGTCTGTGAGGATCTCTGACCTCCCAGTACCAGACTGCCCACCTTTCCTGCATTTGAAAAGGTTGAAATGCCTCTCCTAAGGTTTAGTTACTGGCTTAAGTGCTTTAAGCTAAAATATGCTGGCATTTTTGGCCCTCCCCTTTGCCTTTGGCCCTGGCCCCATCTACACGAGCCTTTTACTCCAGGGTGGCTGTGAGTCGAGGTCCTTCGGGACAGACGACACAGCCGCCACTTCTCAGCCATCTGTGGTTTTCTCCCGGAAAATGTAGATTTCCAAGAGGCGTTTTGCTGCAATGTTTTTCATTTGCTGTGGGTTTCTCACGGTTGCAAGCCGACTGTCCCTTCCCCAAATCAACTTCGCATTTTGCAGTGGGCGTGCGTAGTGCCTGCGTCACTCTGTGCCCCTTTACTCCCCACATCCCTGTGCATAGTGCCCCTTTACTCCCCCCGTCCCTTCGCAGCTGTGCAGTTACAGAGGCACAGAGGGGCGTTTTCATTTATTTAATCACACTTTTGCACATTTTTGCAGCTTCATATCTTCGCAATGGTTGCTTTCAGACTCAATGCCCAAGGGCTGGGGGGGGGTGGTCTTGGCCTTGGGGGAGGACCAACTTCACTCCAGCCTCCATTTCAGAGTGGTGGGTAGGCACGTACCGCTCATGCCTTGTGAATGCAAACCATTGTGAAAGTCTCAGGTTGGGTAACTGACAAACAGATGGCATGGAAATGAAGGAACACAGAACACCCACTTTTTACCTAACGAGGGACAGAAAGACACAACAGAACCCCTAAAATACAAAACAGCCACTGAGGTGTCATACCCCCACATTCACGGGGCTACACAGCTGCACATTAAAATATAATGGCCAAAAAAAAAGGGCACAGAGGACGCCAAAAAAAAGGGCATGGCGGAGGCCAAAAAAAAGGGCACAGTGGAGTTTGTTAGGGAAGCCCGCAGTAAATCACGAGTGTATCGCAGCAGAAGCTAATTTGAAGCTGAAATGCTGTGCAGTTGTGATGGAGTGAAGGGTGAAAGCAGTGCCATGTAGATGGGGACCCTGTCCACCACTGGGATGGATCTCCCTGGAGCTTCTCTGTAATGGAATTTGGCCCTTAGGCTGAAAGAGGTTCAACACCCCTGATTTCGATAAATACATTTTAGAATCATTTGACCCCAAACATTCGACCTATTTCTTGGAAGCCCGGTGAGGACAAACATGACCAAAAAGCCACTGTTGATTCTTAAGACTGTGGATGAGATGGAAGAACTGTGGAAGAACACTATTTATATCCTTTCAGGAACAGAACCCACCACTTGTGGTTTGAATCTCCTGAATTTCAGGAGACATCAGGCAGAATCACAAGGTTTCTTTCTCTGTTTGTGGTGCATGAACAGCTGTTTACAGGGGTGAGACTGAAAAGGAATTTGCAAGCTGTACAAGCCATCCCCACCTATTCTGGAATTTTGGACATTTAACCCTCCCCCATCCCCTTTTTCTGCAGCTGCCCATGTAATAAAATTTCTCTCCCTTTCCCCTCTTAGATTTTTCCCCACAGGTTCACGCACTCCACAGCCTTAACCTTTATTAGTCGTTCCTAGAAGAATCACCCTGTTAATCTGCTGCAGGAGAAAAAAAAGCAGACTCTTTTTGTTAGCCATTGTAACATTGTATTTAGTATAAGCTTTTGTGGGCTAGAGTCAAGTTCATCAGATGCATGAAGTGTTATCCTGAGTTGGCAGGCATACACAAAGTTGTGAGGGGGATTTTATTTCCCCCTGACCATATTGCTTGCAATTCCCCCTCCCCAGCCTTACACACACACACACACACACACACACACAGATGAGCTTTGCCCTCTCAAATGCTCTTTGGGAGACCACAGGAAAGCAGATAGCTGGAGTAGGAGGGAGATGGCATCTGCCACTTGCCTGGCTCATAGAGCTATTGGTGGTTGCAGGCAGAGGCAAGGAGGGCCTTCCTCAAATGCTGCTGGGGAGGATGGCTGGAAGAAGCAGCCAGAGTGAGGGGTGGTGGGCCATTCCCCCTTAACATGCCTTGTGTATCTCTCTCAAGCACTTCTGGGGTGAATGTCTTGGTAGCTGAGAGGCGGGCATGTCATGTGCAGAGGTGTGCATCCCTCACATTGTGGTTCTTGCTTCCATTTCTCTCCTCCCTGCATTCCCGACTCCAAAAAATCTGGGCAAGTGCAGAGAGAGCGAGAGCAGCAAACTGCTTCACTTGCATCCTGAGTGGCTTCTGGCTGCTTCTGGGGGAGAGAGAAGCTGGTCTTGTGGCGGTGCCCTCAATGGTGAAGTGGAGCCAGGGCTCACAGGGTCACAGCACCGGCACTTTTTTTATTAGCAGTGATGCTGACTACATCTACCTACCCCATCAGAATTCCCTGTTCCCTCTGAGTTTAGTTGCAATCCTCACAGTAGCTGGGAATGAATTTTCTCTGCAACAATATATTGTTCCCTGTTGTAAGGCAAAGTATTTTGGGGAGGCTTGGTCTTGAATGGGCAATTAAGACCCCTTTACAAATGACCAGCTCCTGGAAGAGTTGAAAACTGCTAGAACTGGTTTGTTGATATAGGTCAACACAGCTGCCTGAATTTTTGGACTCTCCTTGGGGGTGTGGCTATGGGGGCTGCCATGATGAGCACTTGCATGTCAAAATTTACCACTCCACCACTAGGTGCCCCCTTGACACGTTCTCAAAATTCCAAATGTGCCCATGAGCCCCCCAAAGTTGGCTACTCCTGGTATAGGCAATACCAGGGGCATTGCTAAGGTCTTAAAAGATCCGGGGCACAGGCCCATAACACAGATTTGTGCATACACACACACACATATACGAGTCTAAGTGCACGTCTAATATATATGTGTGTGTGTGGTGTTTGCATGCAGTGTGCTTGTGTGTGTGTATAGATTACATACATACATACATACATAAGAAGTGTGCACTGATCACCCACCCCACTTCAACTCAGACCCTGATTCAGCATTTTGGAAAACATCCCACTTCTGCTCTGGCCAATTTGTAGTCGGACCACTTCAGCTCAGCACCAAACTTGAGTCAAGGTTTGGAAAAATGAGTCTTTATAGTTCCTACTGACTACCATGGGAAATTAGAAAAAAAAAATGGTACCTTTTTTCTTTTGGTCAGAACTGGATAATTTCAGGCATAGTAGCCCCCTAAAAAGGGATTACACCTGCCCAATGTCAGAAAAATAGGTGCAGGGTTTATATTTTCTTTTAAAGTGAACTGCCAATAACGTTTTTTATTCCATGGAAGAATTGGATAAAAATTTCAGAATTCATTGCCCCATCAGAGGAGATCATGTCGGCCAAATTTCAGAATGATAGCCACAAGGGTTTTTGTGCAAGGGTGGCCTTGACATTTTGAGGTCTCCAAAAGACATACTTACCTCCCTATGTTCCTTGTGGACCATTGTTCTGAAAATTACAGACAGCCTAGAGTTGTCCCTAAGTAGGGAACCAGCAAAGTTTCAGAAGGATAGGTGCAGCAGTTCATGTGGCTGGGGAGTTCTACAGTTTGGGGGAGGGAGGGATTTGCTTTCCCTTCCATTCACCCCTTCCCCAATAGTTTTTGGGTAAATTTGTAAGAAAATGCACAGGTCATTAGAGGTGTCCCCCAGGCAAGAAACCTGCAAAGTTTCTGAAGGATATACATACATTCTAACTTAGAATGACTAGAATTTATTTACATTTCACCAGTGTTAGCAGCAGGGGAACATGGGTGGGAAGGTGCTGTTGCACTCATGTCCTGCTTGTGGGTTCCCTATGGGCATCTGGTTGGCCACTGTGTGAACAGAATGCTGGAGTAGATAGACCTTGGTCTGATGCAGCACGGCTCTTCTTATGTTCTTAAATAGAGAGTGCCTCTGAGCATGTGCAGAATGTTTTTCTTTCACCACTGGCCATTTACATTCTCCCCCTACCAATTCTATTCCCCTCTATGCAACCATCCCTCCCCATCCTACCATCCTCCAGCAACTCTTCATAAAAACAGATGTCTTGTTTCAAACAAACAAACAAAATATTATTGTTTATTAAAACTTTCTGTTCATAGGAACACAGGAAGCTGCCTTATACTGAGTCAGACCCTGGGTCCATCTAGCCCAGTATTGTTGACGCTGAGTGGCAGCAGCGGCTTTCCAGTGTTTCAGGCAGGATTATTTCCTAGCCCTATCTGGAGATGCTGGGGATTGAACCTGGGACCTGCTGCATGCCAGGCATATGCTCTGCCACTGAGCTGCAGCCCTTCCTATTGCTGGATAATGGCAACTGACAACAAAACAGCCCCAGTTTTGTTTCTCTGCAACCATGTGAATCCACTTTTCTCAAAGACTTGAGTGAGAAGGAGAAAAACCAACCCTCTTGTATGTTTGTATAAAGTCAAATACAGTTCAGAACTTCTCTTGCTCACCAAAGAGAATTCTCGTTAAGAATTCCTGAAGTTATGCTCTTGGTGGAATAAAGAAGAAAAGGAAAGAAAGAACAGGATAGGGGAGAGAAGGGGAGGGAAGAATAAAAGAAGAATGGTGATTGGAAATGTGGCTCCTTTCAGAGAGGTAGTACTTCAGAGGAATTTAGGAGGCTGCGGAGGGTTTGTAAGGATTGTTGTTGTTCAGTCATTAAGTCGGGTCCGACTCTTCATGACCCCATGGACCATAGCACGCCAGGCCTTCCTGTTCTCCACTCTCTCCCGGAGTGTGCTCAAGTTCATATTCATTGCATCGGTGATGCTATCTAGCCATCTCATCCTCTGCCATCCCCTTCTCCTTTTGCCTTCAATCTTTCCCAGCATCAAGGTCTTTTCCAGTGAGTTTTCTCTTCACATTAGGTGGCCAAAATATTTGAGCTTCAGCTTCAGTATCTGTCCTTCCAAGGAGCAGTCAGGGTTGATTTCCTTTAGGATTGACTGATTTGACCTCCTTGCAGTCCAGGGGACTCATAAGAGTCTTCTCCAGCACCACAGTTCAAAAGCATCAATTCTTCGGCACTCAGCCTTCCTTATAGTCCAGCGTTCACATCCATACATTACTACTGGGAAAACCATAGCTTTGATTATACGGACCTTTGTCGGCAAGGTGATGTCTCTGCTTCTTACTACGCTGTCTAGGTTTGCCATAGCTTTCCTCCCAAGGAGCAAGCATCTTTTAATTTCATGGCTACAGTCACCATCTGCGATCTTGGAGCCCAAGAAAATAAAATCTGTCACTGCTTCCATTTCTTCCCCTTCTATATGCCAGGAAGTGATGGGGCCAGATGCCATGATCTTAGTTTTTTTAATGTTGAGTTTCAAACCAGCTTTTGCACTCTCCTCTTTCACCCTCAACAAGAGGCTCTTTAGATCCTCTTCGCTTTCTGCCATTAGGGTGGTATCATCTGTGTATCTGAGGTTGTTGATAATTCCCCCAGCAATCTTAATTCCGACCTGTGATTCATCCAACCTGGCATTTCTCATGATGTACTCTGCATATAAATTAAATAAGCAGGGCGACAATATGCAGCCTTGTCGTACTCCTTTCCCAATTTTGAACCAATCGGTTGTTCCATGTCTGGTTCTTACTGTTGCTTCTTGACCCTCGTACAGGTTTCTCAGGAGACAGGTAAGGTGGTCTGGTACTCCCATCTCTTTAAGAATTTGCCAGAGTTTGTTGTGATCCACAGAATCAAAGGCTTTACCCTAGTCAATGAAGCAGATTGCTGGCATGTGAAATGAGCGCAATTGTACGGTAGTTTGAACACTCTTTGGCATTGCCCTTCTTTGGAATTGGAATGTAAACTGACCTTTTCCAGTCTTGTGGCCACTGTTGAGTGTTCCAAATTTGTTGGCATATTGAGTGCAGCACTTGAACAGCATCATCTTCTAGGATTTTAAATAGCTCAGCTGGAAGACTGTCATCTCCGCTAGCTTTGTTGTTACTAATGCTTCCTAAGGCCCACTTGACTTCACTCTCGAGGATATCTGGCTCAAGTTCAGTGACCGCACTATCATGGCTATCAGGGACATTCAGATCTTTCCTGTATAGTTTTTCTGTGTATTCTTGCCACCTCTTCTTAATCTCATCTGCTTCTGTTAGGTCCCTGCCTTCTTCATCCTTTATCATGCCTGTCTTTGCACAAAACGTTCCCTTGAGCTCTCCGATTTTCTTGAAAAGATCTCTAGTCTTTCCCATTCTATTGTTTTCCTCGATTTCTTTGCATTGTTCATTTAAGAAGGCCTTCTTGTCTCTCCTTGCTATTCTCTGGAACTCTGCATTCAGTTGGATAGATCTTCCCCTTTCTCCCTTGCTTTTCACTTCTTTTCTTTCCTCAGCTACTTGTAAAGCCTCATCAGACAGCCACTTTGCTTTCTTGCATTTCTTTTTCTTTGGGATGGATTTAGTTGCTGCTTCCTGAACAATGTTACGCACCTCCATTCATAGTTCCTCAGGCACTCTGTCTATCAGGTCTAATCCCTGAAATCTATTCCTCACCTCCACTGTATATTCATAAGGGATATGATTTAGGTCATACCTGAATGGTTTAGTGGTTTTCCCTAAGTTCTTCAATTTCAGCCGAAATTTTGCAAGAAGCAGCTCATGATCTGAGCCACAGTCAGCTCCGGGTCTTGTTTTTACTGACTGTATAGAGCTTCTCCATCTTTGGCTGCAAAGGACATAATCAATCTGATTTCGGTATTGACCATCTGGTGATGTCCATGTGTAGAGTCGCATCTTGTGCTGTTGGAAAAGCGTGTTTGCTATGATCAGCGTGTTCTCTTGGCAAAACTCTATTAGCCTTTGTCCTGCTTCATTTTGTACACCAAGGCCATGCTTCCCTGCTATCCTGGTGATTTCTTGACTTCCTACTTTGGCATTCCAATCCCCTATAATAAAAAGGACATCTTTTTTTGGTGTTAGTTCTACAAGGTGTTGGAGGTCTTCATAGAACCGATCAACCTCAGTTTCTTTGGCCTCAGTGGTTGGGGCATAGACTTGAATTATTGTGATGTTGAATGGTTTGCCTTGGATTCGTACTGAGATCATTCTATTATTTTTGAGATTGTACCCCAGTACTTCTTTTCCCACCCCTTTATTGACTATGAGTGCTACTCCATTTCTTCTAAAGGATTCTTGCCCACAGCAGTAGATATAATGGTCACCTGAATTAAATTTGCCCTTGCTTGTCCATTTTAGTTCGCTGATTCCCAAGATGTCGATTTTCAATCTTGCCATCTCATGTTTGACCACCTCCAGCTTACCTTGATTCATTGATCTTGCATTCCAGGTTTGTAAACAATATTGTTCTTACAGCATCGGATTTTCTTTTCACCACCAGACACATCCACAGCTGAGTGTCCTTTCAGCTTTGGCTCAGCCACTTCACTCTTTCTGGCGCTACTTGGAAATTCCCTCTGCTCTTCCCCAGTAGTATATTGGACACCTTCTGACCTCAGGGTCTCATCTTCCGGCGTCATATCTTTTAGCCTTGTGATATGTTCCATGGGGTTTTCTTGGCAAGAATACTGGAGTGGGTTGCCATTTCCTTCTCCAGTAGACCATATTTTGTCAGAACTCTCTGCCATGACCTGTCCGTCTTGGGTGGCCCTGCATGGCATAGTTTATGGCTTCACTGAGTTACGCAAGCCCCTTCGCCACAACAAGGCAGTGATCTATGAAGGGGTTGCACGTACTTGTAAGGATTGTACGTACTTAAATGAACTTTATGAGGTGAGGTGGCTAAGGGCTTTTTCTAGCTTTTTTAAAAACTGTAGAACCTATTTAAAAGCCCCAGCAGTTTCTTGATCATGATGCCGCATAGTCCTAACCCTCCCTTTGGGATTATTTGAGCCCTACAGCTATTTAGGAGAAATTAAAGTGGAGGGGAAGAAAGAAGTTTGTGGAGACTGAATGGATCCTTTGCTGTATTGAAGCTACTAAACTTCTGCAGAATCCAAAGGTTCCAGTTTAGGGCAGTAAAATCAGATGCTGTGTGAAATACCAGTATTTCACATGGAGCTCTTTCTTCCCTTCCTTCTCCCTTTTCAAAATTTCATTGCAGGCAAGCTCACAACAGTGGGCATGTAAGAGCAGAAAAGAAAAGTAGGGGAGAGAGAGGTTTTTTGCACCTCAAAAAAGCCCTACACCAGAGATTAGGGATAGTGACCTCCTAATGATCAACTTAAACACCTTTTGATTAGGATCTCTAATCCCCTGGGTGACTTGACAGTTTTTACTTTTTGTTTTAGACTTTGAGAAAAGGAAAAATTACGCATGGCTAGCACAAAAGCCACTGGACCTGACTGTCTGAAATTTGGTAGCTTCAAGTCAGCTCCATAGGGCCTGCTAGGTCTCCAAATTCCATGAATTTATGTGGACACACAAAAAAATTATAGCTCTTTGACAGATTTTCTTGGAAAAAGCAAATTTTCCCTGTGGCTAGCACAAAAGTGACTACACCTAACTGTCTGAACATTGGCAGGCTCAGTCATCTCCATAGGGCCTTTCAGGTCCCCAAATTCCATGCACTTATGGGGAAGCACAAAAAAAATATAGCTCTTTGCTTTGACACATTTTCTTGAAAATAGCAAACTTTACCTGTGACTAGCACAAAAGCCACTGGACCTAACTGCCTGAAATTGGGCAGATTCAATCAGTTCCATGGGGGCTACCAAGTTTCCAAATTTAATTAATCTATTATACAAACTAAAAACGCTATGGCCATTTTTGTTTTCCAATGCAAGTCAATGGGAAAATGTTAAAAACATGGCAATTAGGACAGCTCAGAAGATCTGGGGCACAGCTCGAAAAAGATCGGGGGCCCGTGCCCAGGTGGGCCTTTGTATAATGATGCCCCTGGGCAATACTAAGCTAGACAGACCAATGTTCTGACTCATAGAATCATAGACTAGTAGAGTTGGAAGGGGCCTACAAGACCATCAAGTCCAACTCCCTGCTCAATGCAGGAATCCAAGTCAGAGCATCCCTGACAGATGGCTGTCCAGCCTCATCTTGAATGCCTCCAGTGTGGGAGAACCCACCACCTCCCTAGGTAATTGGTTCCACTGTTGTATTGCTCTTAACAGTCAGGAAGTTTTTCCTGATGTTCAGCTGGAATCTGTAACTTGAGCCCATTATTCTGTGTCCTCCACTCTGGGATGATCGAGACTCAATATAAGACAGCGTCCTATCCAGAAAATCTAAGACCGAGTAAGGGTTTGAACTCAGGGTGTCATAGTTACCAGGCAAATATTCTATTACTGGGTCTTTGCTATGACTAGTACTGTAAATCCAGAATAACCCAAAATGGCCGAAAAGGATCCCTCCACATTTAAACTGGTCTAATATGTCAATGTTTGGCCTGTAACTTTAACTAGATGTCGACCCCTGCTTGACACACCCTTTCTGCACCTGTTTGCAGGTGATAAACTTTGCATTCTTAACCACTCAGTCCCTATCTGAGTGCTTCAGATTGTTATGAGAACCAGTGCAAAATATGAGGTTGCTGCTGTTGCCCATGGAGACAGACACAGGGCGCTTCCAGATGGACAGCTACTAGTATTATCAGTCAAAAGACTTTGTGGAGCGATTCCTTCTTTCCCACCTTAATGGATTTTCTGTGGTGAGAAAAAAGAAGTCGTGGGAAAATGCAGGGCTGCTACAAATGGAAGATGACCATGTCTGGGCCCCCTGTAAAATTTTGTGACTGAGACAGGGTGATTGCACAATAAAAACCTTATCTGAAAGCACCGCAAAACAGCAACAGATATCAAGGAACATGTGAGTCCATTGTGTCTCAATTGTTTCTCAAATTATTTGAAATCATTTACTGTATGCAAGCAAGTCTCAGGAGAAAAGAATTATCTTCTCTCTTCGGAGTTACATGCCATAATCGGTTTTGCACCCTTTGAGTGGCTGTTTGCACCTGTAACTCTGCTGGTGGATGAGTGAGATGCCTAGCAAGACACATCTTTGCTAAAGATGCAGTCATTTCAGGAAGTGACAAAGATAAACAACAAGCAGCTCCAGGACTTCTTTCCCTGCTCATTTGCCTGCTAAAGATTCAAATGCTAAGTATAAACAGAGAGACAGAGAGATTGTTGATAGGCTTGAGGCTCCAGTCTAAATGGACACTGTTTACTATAAACAAATGCAGAGAACATCTCTATACTGTCCCTTAGAGTGAAGCAGTTGCCTCAGGTGACAGATGTTGGGAGATGGCAACAAGATGTTGGTGGAGAGCCATTCAGTCTGCTCTGTGCCCCCTAGGTTAGCCTGCTGCCTTCAGGTGCAGTAGAGAATGCAGTTCCATCATTAGTGTTGAAGAGACAGTCATCTGCCAGTCCAGTTGGCTTTTGTACATGGAATGGGAGGGGATGCCATTTTGTTCTTCACCTCAGGCAGCAAGATGTCTTGGGCTGGCCCTGTTCCAGCGTTCCCATGCTTGAAAATTCTAATCTCAGAACAAATCCCAATGAGGTTTGAGGGCCAAACTACACACTGTGCAGGAGATCAATGGCTAGCAGACCCAAAGACTTTGTTTTTATATTAATGCAATTGCATGGGCTTCCAGAGTTAATCAGAGCAATGCCACTGGGGGAAGTAGGCATTACTGTTTAGCCTTTTCTGCTCATGCTGTTTTCCCAACTGAAATCTCAAACACATACCCAGAAGCTATTGCTAATCCCGTGCGGCCGGGTGGGATACAGATATGTACAAGAGGAATATGAAGCTGTACACCTTTCCTGACTATCACTGCTCTAATCAAGTTTGGAATCCCCCACAGCTGCATTAAAGTAAAAACAAAGATACTAGGAGATCTAATCACAGATATCCCCATGTAAAATGTAGTTTTGTAGTGGACTGCTTATAGCTCTGGTATTTCCATCTCTGAGGCCAACTGCAGTTGTCTGTAAAACTGCAAAATGTGCCTTACTGCTCCAAAGGCTTATATTATTTATTATTTATAAGTACACATGGAAACCTGCCAAAATGCATGGTGGGCCAGCCAAACATATGAGAGATCAAAGACTGCATGTATCTTTGGGGGTCTGAGTCTCCCTGGGTGTTTCCAGATGGAAAACTCCTAGTTCTACCAGTCAAACTACATTCTGCAACTATTCCATCTTTTCCTCTTTAATGGATTTTTTGTGGCAAGAAAGAGAAAGATGGAAGAAGTAGTGGGAAAACTCAAGAGGGTTACAAATGGAAGATGATGTCTGGACCCTCTATAAAATTCCATGAATAAGGCAGAGTAATTGCACAATAAAAGCCTTGTCAGAACCACCCTCAATGTTGTTTTAATGTGCTTAGTAAATCTGCTGAAACCAGAGCCACACCTGACAGTGGCTGAACAAGAAAGAAGTAGTATGGTGCAGTGGTTAGAGCATCAGACTTGGAAGTGAGGAACCCCAGGTTCAAATGCCTATTAAAGCTCACTAAGTAGCCTTGGGCAAGTCACTAAGATCCTGCTGGATCTGCCTGAGAGGGTTACTATGAAGTTAAAATGTTCCTCTGAATCCCTTAGAGGAAGGATGGGATACAAATGTAATAAGCACCCACTAATTCTGCTCACATCCACAGAGTCTGGCCTTAATTTGACACCTCAACCAAATGTATGCATCTCAAGTTAGTGCTCTATCACTGCATCCATACAGAAAAGAGAAGCTTCTTCTAATTCTATAGATCAGCTGCATAGGTATGAAAATGATTGATAAAGGTCAGAGACAAGAGGAAACAAGAACAAATGCTAAATCCGTGGGAATTTTATTCTTTAAATCTGTGGGAATAAAACCTAACCCCAAATCCATGGGAATAACCACATAATCAGTGTACAGACAACGATCAGAGAGGAGTTAAATGCAGCAGTCTGGAAACTTTGGCTTGATGACTTCCTGATACAGTTTATACAAGCAGGGCTTTGTCAAAGGGTGTGTGTGTACACGTGCCGCATACTCTGCCTACGTGCCGCATACCCTGATTCAGGCATGGCTGACGGGGGGTGCTGGGAGATGGAATTCCAGATGGGTTCATCCTGAAAGAGCTGCTGGCAGATGTACAGAGGAACATCATATCCCTCTCATAGCAAACCCCCAAGTACAAATCAAAACAACGTCTTCCTCACCACTGGAGTGATTAGTTTACGCAGACAGGCCCGGATGGGAGGACGTCTGGGAGAGTTTACAGCTCTTGGAACCAGAGGCAGACAAGCGTCAGGCTCACAGCAATTGTCATAGTTGTACATTGAGAAGTCTTTCTTGTGAAGAACCCGATTGCATCACAAGCTGGCTATGACTCCTTTTATGTGATGCCTTTCCCTCCACTTCTTCCTTAGTCGCGCAATTGATGTCAACATACTTCAGCAACTCTTCAAATGTCAAGAAGTGCAATACTGCCTTCGATTTAGTTTGGTCTCATCCATTCTTGATTTCTAGGAAATGGGATGCCAGAGCCACAGCCTGTCTGGAAATGACACCCCTCTGATTTGGAAGCTTTTCTTCCTACTCCCTGATGTGTGAAGTCTCTCTTGCAGTTATGTGGGGTGGAACTGAACATTAACTAGAGCCAACACATGCTGCTCAAATGTGTCTTGGCCAAGTAATGGTAATGGTGAAAGGGCATTAGCAGGAAATCATTCCAGGGGGAGGTATCCATAACCCTTCCCCAGTGGTGCAGCTAGGACATTTTAGACCCTGGGCTTACTGGTCTTACGATGGGGTGTGGGTGGGGTTAGACAGTCCGATGTATTACTTCAGTTGGTAGCATACAACTGACATTTCTCCCTGCCCCTCGCTCTGTCATTCCATGCTTTGCAATTGCTTTTTCATTCCTGATATGATAGAACAGACTGTTTGCCAACCCTGGCTTAAAAGAAATACTCTGAGCATGTGCAGTTTTGCATTTTAAACTCACAGATCATAGCACCATCATGGCTACGGGAATAAAACAGAGTTTGCTCCTGATGCCCTCATCACCTGCAGCTCTCTGGGTGCTCATTTGGGAGCCCTCTGGGCTATGGGGCCTGGATTTTCTCCCTAAGACCCAGCCCTAGGTGCACCTAGCTGATTGCCCTTCCCCCACCCATCAGTTATCCCTCAAAATCCACCCCCTTCACACATTTCCCTACCAGCTGGGCTTATTTCTGGACTTGGTGCTGGCTGGGGTGGGGGACAGCTGGGGGCAGATATTGCAGGAAAGGACTGGGGAGGGCAGGAGATGGATCAAGCTACACCCTCTCACTTGCCAGTTTTCACCCACACTTCCTCTCCACCACCTGCATTAGCTTTGTAAGAGAAACACAGGGTTGAGAATGCGCTCTCTTATGGGATGTAGTTCTTCCCGCCATTGTGAGGGGGAATGCACTGCGCACTTCCTCGGGGCAATACCTGCCCGATTCTCCATAGAGTCCTAGCACTGAAAGCAGGTGGCGTAGCTGTACCCCAGCACAAATTCACCTCGGCCTTCCAACTTGCCAGTTTAATTCCCTTCCATCTTCTATAACCCCCGCACCTTTAGTAAAAAAAACCTTCTGAGGTCTGTTCAGGTCCTGGCAGTACTTAAGTTGCAAAAAGTTATAATCTGAGGTCTCAAGTCCGAATTGGGCTGGATTTACTGCTACACGAACAGCCAGATCCAAGTGGCAGTGTTGCACCAGTCTCCGGGCCTTATCCTAGCGCTGCTCTTGCTGTGCTGTCAATAGCCCCCTTGCCCTCTACGTAGTGTGGAGGCACCATATGAGGATGTCTGTGCCATACTGCTGGAGGGGCAGGGGGCAAGGAAGAGATGGAAAATATTCACAGCTATCTCTGGGTAGACCTCATGCACCTACTTTCCAGGTACATGCCGAATTGGGCCTGACAGTACCAACCAACCGTCTGAACAGTGGGAAGGTTCAAGACCCACATGCAGATGCAGGCTGCAGGTTTTGGAGTGCTCATGGGCAAGACACCCTCAATGGGCCACTTCCCTCAGGGAGTCTGCCTTCCCACCCCCATTGTCACCAGCTGCTATTGCTTCTCGCTCTTTTTCTCATTATTGCTACCAATTGCTTGCTTGACAGGAGAAGCAACTCTAGGGGGTTCTTATCAGCAGGACCCTGCTGGTTTGTGGGCCCTCAGCAGGTGCCCAGCCATGCCTACCCTTGACACCAGGGTACCCTTGACTACCCTTGACTGAATGCATGCATTGCAGGCCACTATTGCATGTTTATGTCTCATGTTTATGAATCATGGCCAGAAGTGATTTCCAGCTACTGTGAACATTTCATTCTGAATTGTTTTTCACATGCTCCATTTGAGCTGACGTTTTAGAGACCACAGCTGTTCACCTTGATTGCAGTCATTTTCATTCCGCTCATCGCCCACATCTGCCTACAATTAGCAGCTCTCCTTACCTGGATCCTAGCCTGAAGCCTGCCATATATGCACATCACTCAGTTCAGTTTCCCTGCTTGAATTATAGCCTAAAATAAGTTTCTACTGATATGGAGAAGATCAACAAAATAGGCAGATTCTTTCTTTATTACTTCATAGAATTAGATCACTCCAAGCATAAACTAGATATTTAAAAATTGTATACATTGAACAAAGAACACAGTCCCTTGGCCTCACTGAAATCAAGAGAGAGTTCAATGGAATTATAATGGTATCCCAAATGTTTTGCACTACCAATTGTTATGTGGCCAAGTGGTGCCTTGGTTTTGAATGTTGGTGGGACGGAAAGCACAAATAATTTCATATCACATTAAAGTTCAGGACTTCCATTCATTTTGAGTAGATGCAATTAAGGAACTCCCATGTATGTGGCTTGTGATATATGAGTCCAAAAAGAAAGCTGTACCAACCAGGAAACAAAGGTGCAACCCCCCCCCCATGTCCATTAATCTGACTTTAAAAGTAGCTTAACACAAATGAATGCCCACATTTAATTTGTGGCATGGTACCCATGGCACCATTACATGCCATCATGCATTGGTCATTTGTAAGATGTTGATACTGGTCAGTTCTTATTGTTGATGGCATTAATCAAAGTAAAACATTTCATATGTTATATTACTCAATTTCTTATACTCATTGGGGTTATCAAGACATAATTTTTTTTGATGTGTTACGTTTTGATTGGAGTTAGATTAAGAAGGATTTTTCTTCAGTTAATGGTGTTACTATTTTGTTTGTTGGAGGAAAATACCTTCACTGGAGGTATTTAATCAGAGGCTGGATGGTGATCTGTCAGGGCTGCTGTAATTGCTTACTGCACTAGCCAGCAGGTTGGAGTAGATGACTACTAAGATCCAACTAGCCAGCAGGTTGGAGTAGATGACTACCACCCTCCACTTCAGGGATCCCTACATATCTTTGTGAAGGTTTTTGTGAACTGGAATTACCCACATTCTTTGGCAGAGGGGAGCTATAATAGTTCAGCTGGCTTATATTTGCAGTATACCTGTGTTCCCAATTACTCTGCTAAACTCTAGTGTTGCAGTTCTCTAGGACTTTAATATAGAAGTGAAAAGTGAAACAGGAACACTATGTACACAGACTGAAATTTTGCATGTTCATGCCCTGCGAGCACGTGCACAAGTGCACACACACACACACATACACTTCTTTCGCTAACTTTTGTCTGCACCAATTTCTTGTTGCATTTCCTTGTTGCCTTCCTTTTGTGTCCTTTCAGTTTGTCCCTCATCATCCTGGTGCTAATCTTAGAGCATTTCCCCACGCACACTCATGCTTTCTCATTTCAGGATTGTAGGGTTTGGTTGTTGTTGTTTTATCTAAAATAACTCCGCCTTTGCATAATTGCACCCATTTCACACACATGTTGTTGTTGTTCAGTCGTTCAGTCGTGTCCGACTCTTCGTGACCCCATGGACCATAGCACGCCAGGCCTTCCTGTCCTGCGCTCTCTCCCGGAGCGTGCTCAAGTTCATATTCATTGCATCCGTGATGCTATCTAGCCATCTCATCCTCTGCCATCCCCTTCTCCTTTTGCCTTCAGTCTTTCCCAGCATCAGGGTCTTTTCCAGGGAGTTTTCTCTTCGCATTAGGTGGCCAAAATATTGGAGCTTCAGCTTCATTATCTGTCCTTCCAATGAGCACTCAGGGTTGATTTCCTTTCGGATGGACTGATTTGACCTCCTTGCAGTCCAGGGGACTCGTAAGAGTCTTCTCCAGCACCACAGTTCGAAAGCATCAATTCTTCGGCGCTCAGCCTTCCTTATAGTCCAGCTCTCACAGCCATACATTACTACTGGGAAAACCATAGCTTTGATTAGACGGACCTTTGTTGGCAAGGTGATGTCTCTGCTTCTTACTATGCTGTCTAGGTTTGCCATAGCTTTCCTCCCAAGGAGCAAGCGTCTTTTAATTTCATGGCTACAGTCACCGTCTGCGGTGATCTTGGAGCCCAAGAAAGTAAAATCTGTCACTGCTTCCATTTCTTCCCCTTCTATATGCCAGGAAGTGATGGGGCCAGATGCCATGATCTTAGTTTTTTTAATGTTGAGTTTCAAACCAGCTTTTGCACTCTCCTCTTTCACCCTCAACAAGAGGCTCTTTAGATCCTCGTCGCTTTCTGCCATTAGGGTGGTATCGTCTGCATATCGGAGGTTGTTGATAATTCTCCCAGCAATCTTAATTCCGACCTCTGATTCATCCAACCCGGCATTTCTCATGATGTACTCTGCATATAAGTTAAATAAGCAGGGTGACAATATGCAACCTTGTCGTACTCCTTTCCCAATTTTGAACCAATCGGTTGTTCCATGTCTGGTTCTTACTGTTGCTTCACACACATACACACACCAAAAACTTGTATGTGGCATACTCAAAAAAGAGGGAAGGAGAAACTTCACATGGTATTGTGAAGTAACTGGGGTTGTGCAAGCTCAGGAACAGTCCCATTACCACACACACACACACACACACGCATGCATACACACAAGAAATCAACAGAAGAAATGAGTACATTTTCTGTGGTCAATGGGTAATTTTGCACAAAGTTGGCGTTTTTGTTTTATTTTTGTAAGGACAAAAGTACTAACAACGACAGGAAGGGACAGGCAAATAGTTAGGAAAGGGGTTTTCTGACCCAGAAGGCTTAAAAACACACACACAAAAACTCCTTAATGAGGTACTAACTTATCCCACCTCCCTGCTGAGAGAGAGAGAACAGGAAATGCATCTCATGCTAATCAGAGGCAATTAGGTGACAGGATGAGATACAGACAGTACCACTTCTTTATGCAATTATCCATGACCAGAGTGGGAAAAGTCTACAGCCTGGGCATCCCTCAGAGATTTGTTTCAGTTTCACTGACTTCCTGTAAGGAACATCGAATGAGTAAAAATGCAGGGTGATGTAAATCTAAGGCAGCAATTGGTCAAGAGCATTCTGTGGCAAAGTGAATGTATAAGCAACATAACAATGTCTAAGGCAGCCTTCTCTCACCTAGTGCCCCCCAGATGTTTTGAACTACAACTCCCACCATTGGTCATGCTGGCTGGGACCTGTGAGAGGTGGAGTCTAAACAGTGGGGGAAGGCTAGTTTAGGGAAAGAGCTAGGGCATGTTCTTGTTTCTTAGAAGGATAAAGGAAACAGTATTTAAAAATATGAGGGGCATCTCTGTGACATAGCAGCGTACTTGAATTGACCTGTTTACTTTGTGGGATGGGAATAGAGTTCATATCATTTTCACTAATGACCAAGCAAACAAACTGGACACAAGTGAAAAAACCCTTACAACAGGGGTGGGGTAGACATGACCTCCTCCATGGGTTTAAAGAATACTGGGGAGGGGGCTAAGGGGTTGTGTCAGCTAGCCCCACCCATTGGCAGAATGGCATGCCATCTCCGCCTGCCCCTGATGCACAAGCAGTGAACATTTGTAAGTGTGAGTTCTCCACGCATACGTCTGTGCACACATAGAGCTCATTCTCACAAACATCCAGTGGATGTGCGTCAAGGGAGGGGGAAGGTAGAATACAGTTCTGGTGGTAGGTGGTGTCAGCCTCGAGAACCCCTCCATGAGCTCCCTGAATGCATGGACGGGTTTGCGTCAAACATCCTTAAATGAACTCTCACAGAGGAAAGAGAAAATGGGTAAGGAAAGTGCTTAATGTTTTAATGTCCTCCACCCTTCTCTTTTGGGTCCGTTCCTTTGATAACTTGGCATGTTGTCCTGCCGACTCCACAATGAAGCCGTTACAGGCTTCTCCCAGTCATGCAGTAGAGTAACCTGCTCAGGGGGCACCATGAGGAGGGAATAGATCAGAGATGCACGACCTGTGGCCCATGGGCCAGAGTTGCGCTCCCGAAGCCCTCTTGTATGCCCTCCCAAGATCCCCAACCACTACCATAGGCAAAATACTCTCTTAGCCTCAGCTATCTACAATATGGGAATAATGATACTAACCTACCTTACAGAGGTGTTGTAAGAATTTCAGAAGTGATGTATGTGAAGCATATTGAACACTTGAAAAGTCGTACATAAATGCTATTTCTAAAAAAAACTTAAGCCACCTTGAGTACCCTATAGAAAGGCAGAGTAGAGATTTTGGAAATAAATAAAATAAATGTTCAGCAATAGAAAAATACTGTTTTCTATTCTCCAGATTTGGATCCTACAGCTTCTCCTAGGTGTTCAAAAGCAGGATACATTGGGTTATCCATTTTATTCTCACAACAACCCTGTGAGGCAGGTTACACTGATAGACGATGACTGGCCCAAGCATCCCAGCTCATTAGGGATTCAAGGCTAGAGTTCCCTAGTTTAACTCTCATCCTCAAGTGTGTGTGTGTGTGTGTATCATTGGTGTTGAAACTGTCAATTCAAAGAGAAGCTTCAAAAGGGTGTGGAAGTTAAAGCAAAAAAACATATTTAAGAGCTCTGCTTTTACCTAACACCAACCATGAAAGTGTGGGGTTATGGCTGACAATGGAGGTGGGGACTGAGATTTATTTTTCTCTTGCTAGAATAATAATGTCATCTGATACTAGTTTCACAATGAGTTTTAAGCAGGATGTGTCTTACGCTTTTGGCTCTTCCCGTTCAATCCTTCTGTCAGTCATAACTATCACATGCCAAGTTTTGGGCCCTGCTGAGATGCCTAGAAAGGTTTATGGGATGCTTGTTGATCAGGCAGATGACGTGTGAGCCAGATGGTCTCCCTGTCATGTAAGGCGGCTGTTGCCATTTGCTGGCGTCATGTAATTTTTTGGTGGAAAGGAGATTCTCCCTCCCTCCCTCCCCCTCCCACCCCACCTGCCAGATTCTTTCCTACCTAAGCAGTCTTTAATGTATAGAATGAGAGTGCTGGTGAGATGAAGAACCATGGTGCAGTGGGTAGTGCATCATGCACTCAGACCTAAGGGCAGACAAGTATCTCAGGGGTAGACAGGCAGTAATCAGAGAGGGAGAGGTCAGGCAGGTGGCAGACAGGCGGAAAATCATTAGTCGGGGTGGGGGCATTGTTACCTAGACCGAGGGAAGGCAGCAGACAGCATTTTTTCCCCTTTTCATTTGAACTCAAGGATAAACCTTTACAACTCACCAAAGTCAGTATAGAATACACATTATAATACATTGCAATTACAATCATACAAAGGAAGAAGAGAAGAATAATCAATTTACAAAAACAGTACTATCTTGCAAGACTAAAACAACAGCTGATTTCCACTGACAAGGGACATCATTAATATACAGAAACAGCTGTCACTTGGAATTTCTGTTCCTGTTCAGGAATGACAGCCATGCCGGACTTCACTGGATACACTTTAGACGCCAGGTTAAGACCTTTCTCCTCCAGGAAGCATTTAAACTTTAATCTGTTGCTTTGATTACTAACTTTACTGCTGACTCTTTAATATTTTAATATATTTAGGGTGCAATCCTATGCATGTTTAGACAGAGAAAGGGCCTACAACTCCCAGCATTCCCCAGCCAGCATTCCCCAGCCTTGCTGGCTGGGGAATGTTGGGAGTTGTAGGCCCTTTCTCTGTCTAAACATGCATAGGATTGAGCCCTTAATATATTTTTAATATTTTATTATATTGATATTCTCACTGTTTTGTTTATTGTTTTAGTTGTCATTTTACTGTTGTTTTTGGTTTTTTATTATTGTAAATCCCCGTTGCTTCATTTTTCAATTAAAAAATTATCTACCCGTCTACCTTCACAGACTTTTACTATATTAGTCAATTTAGTCATATATGCAATGTGCCGTAGTCTCGATAGCCATTCATTAATGGAAGGAGGGTTGCTTGTTTATTTTTCAATTTATAATTCATGGCAATCCAATCAGCTGTGAATAATAAGTGAACAATAAGTGAACAATAAGTGAATAATCATTTCTCAATCCTCAGAAAGATTTATAGATTTAACATATACAGCAGACAGGGGCATGAGACTGGCGTCATCTGACTGGCTGGGAACAACCTCTGCCCAATCCCTTGGAAAATATTTATTAGAGAAGACACAAGTAGAACCTGCAACAAAATATTGCAGTGTATTCTCACTTCTTAATAGGTGCATTCCTGTTTGGGGTTCCAGCCAGCCATGCCTTCCTCCAGAATACTATATAGTGTAAGGAGCTCAAACAGGGTGTTCCACCCCCAGCCAGTTTTCTTTTTTTCTTTTCCAATAAACCATCAACATTCCATGGGTACGGAGCATGCTCAGTCCTCACTGGGCTGTTGTGGTGTGTGTATGTGTGTGTATTGGCGGGGCGGGGGGGCTACTAACATTTTTTTTTAAATGTACTTCTGCAAACTTTGGGATTCCCCCCAGTATGTTAATATCTCCCATCTTGTTTCTTAGTCACCCTGTTTTGGCTCCAGTCCTGTCTGTACTCAAAACCACAGCTTGCTATTAGAAGGAATGATTACTGGGTTAGATGGACCATTGATCTGACAGTCGAAGTAGATTCTTCTTGGAAGGATATTTGCAGGTGATTGTTCAATAATGCATTCCCCAAGGGCAAATTAACATTAGCACAGTATTCCAACACATCCTGCTTATTGTAATGATAGTCAGTTATATCCTATTGAAGGCCTTGCTGATGGGACCCGGCTCACACTTTCCTTAAAAAATAGGACTGAGCACTTTGGCATAGGAGGGGAACTGAGCACAGCTACTGGGGGGAAGCTGAGTGTAACCATGTAATCTATACAAGTCTAATCAGAAGTAAGTGTCATTACGTTCAGTGGGGCTTACTCCCAGGCAAATGGCTATAGGGTTGCAGCCTAAGGATGCTCACATGCAACTTTGCTGGGGACCCAAGCTAACTCTGAAGTGATGATGAAGCTGAGAGAAAGCAGCTCAGACTAATATCTCACAGCCATTAGATGAGAATTCAGTTCAGCTGGACTCTTATCTCCTGAATTTTAAGAGGGTGGCAAAGCCTTTTTTTAATAATTCCACCATCCTTTTAGTCTGTTTTAACCTCTGGCTGTGCTGATGTACTTTTAAACTGCCCAGATGTTTTATGCCCCTCTCATGCTGTGGCTTTAATGATTTGACTGAGATATTGTTAAACTGATAGATCTCATTGATGTATCTCATTTTAATTTTGTGTGTGTGTTTTTAATCTGGAAGTCACTTTTACTGCTCTGCCTTGGGAGCAAAAGGTGAAGCAGTAAAACAAGGACAGTCTCATCCCGCAAAAAGCTCTGAGGCACAGGGCCAAATTACACATCATGCTAAATGTGGGGTATTTGGAAAGGTGAAAAGGTAGATGGGGAAAGGATTAAGCATCCCTCCACCCTGCTATTTCTCTGCTCCAGATCCCTACATTCCAAAGCTGCTTTTCTTTAAAAACACAAATAAACCAAAAAGCTTTGGTTCTATCATATATGCATTTGTGCATAAGTGTAGTGATGGGCAGTAGGGGGATAGATTCTTATTCCTCAAGTAAATATTTGCATTGCAAAACATTCAGTGGTAATTATGGCTTAACATCTGTAAGTCTGTCTGGATGTGTGTAAGAAAGATAGACTAACAACAGAGTAATTTCAAAATACATTTAGAGCTAAATGTTTCAGCTTCTGCCATCATCAGTAGCTCTGAAGTGTGTGTGTGTGTGTGTGTGTGTGTGTGTATAAAGAGAGAGAGAGAGAGAGTATATTTCATTACCAGCCATTGTACATGAATGCTAAAGTAGAGATTATTGCAGTTAATCAGGATTGAGCTGTTTGGTTGAGTAAACATTCACTGCCTATATTAAAATACCAATACTATAACTCAGGGGTGGGGAAGATGTGGCCTTCCAGGTACTGAAGATTGCGGCTCCCATCGATCCTGGCCAGTATAGCCAAAGGTGAGGGATGATGGAAATCGTAGTCCAATGATATCTGGAGGGCCACACATTCCACATCCATGGTCTATTGAATAGTTTAAATTATTTTTATTGTATTATGGAGTTGTTTATTTTATTTTTGCCCACCCCTGCCATAACTACTGCAATAAATCAGTTCTGTGTATGAGGACATAAGGCTGAGCATAGGAAGACTGCAAGCATTTGATCAGGATGGCACAAAAAGAGGCCTTCTCCCCAGCAGAAATGGAATGGATAGTGCCAGTTTCCAACCAGGAATTCTGGCTGGAAGTCCCAGCCCCATCCCTGGGGAGAAAAAATATTGCACCAGGGCCTGCCTTACCCCTGCCCTCCAAGCCTCTTGCAAACATTGAAGTGACTGTTCACAGAAAGCCCAATACTTTGTGAGCTTAGATCTGAATGTTCACAAAGATGCAGCTGCTTTGGAGGCAAGTAGAAGGTCACACGTCCCTAGATGAGTATAACAGGGCCCCCACTCACTTATATGACACTGAATAGGATGGGGATTTGGGATTTGCAGGATGGGGATTTGGGATTTGCAGGATGGGGATTTGGGATTTGCAGGATGGGGATTTGGGATTTGCAGGATGGGGATTTGGGATTTGCAGGATGGGGATTTGGGATTTGCAGGATGGGGATTTGGGATTTGCAGGATGGGGATTTGGGATTTGCAGGATGGGGATTTGGGATTTGCAGGATGGGGATTTGGGATTTGCAGGATGGGGATTTGGGATTTGCAGGATGGGGATTTGGGATTTGCAGGATGGGGATTTGGGATTTGCAGGATGGGGATTTGGGATTTGCAGGATGGGGATTTGGGATTTGCAGGATGGGGATTTGGTTAGCCACAACCAAGGTACTGCTGCTGATTCGCATTAATGCTGTAGGTTTGGTCTTTTATGCCAAGATCCTTAGTTGTGACTACGAATCCTCCATTTGAAATTATAGCAAGCACCTCTTGTGCCAGTCAGCAGGTCCTCACAAGAACTGGGCATAAATACTTTTGCAATTAAGGCAGGATTGAAGAAAGAATATTTCAGCATTCATCTCTTCTCTAGTTCTTGGTGTTAGAGTGTGTGTGTGTGTGTGTGAGTGTGTGTGTGTACTCACAATTTAGAGATCAAGGGTATTAATTCTGCCTAAGTAGCAGACTGTATTTCCTCCAGGCTGTTCTGAGGAACTAATTACATGGCCTTCCAATTCAAGGAAATATAAAACAGTCTGCAAATTATTATAGTGTTGATTTGTTGGCAGCCCCAAATGTGCCATATGGCTGTTCAGTATGGCACCTCACTGAACAGGCTGAAGAATGTAAGTCCTTGTGCAAGGCAATATCATAAATAACAGTCAGATGAAGATTACAGAAATATATTTTGGGTACTTTCCCTGTTAGGTTGCATAAGAACTAGGGTGCAGCATGCAGACTTCCCTAAAAACAAGGGTCATTGTGTTCTGGAAGTGAATTCATCCATTGTTGTTGATGTACTACCCATTATTGTCCAGGGCCAAACTTGGGGGAAACCAGTTATTCAGGTTGGAAGCATGGTGTCACCCTTGGGGAGGGGGTGGACTTTGATGTTACTCACCCACCCTCCCCAGAACAGTTTTTCATCTTAAAAAAAAGGGGGGAACTGAAATGTTAAATAAAAATTCTGTGGCTCTCCATGAGCTTTTAATGTCACAAATATACAAGTGACATTAAACGTTTTTTTAAAAGCACATAGCTTACCTGAAGCAGTGGGAAGGAAGCATAACTCACCATTCAAAGTGGAAGCAAGTATGTCTGTCAATTGCAGAGCAAAGGCACTGGGAAGCTGGGCTGGGTGGGGTGGGGGGGAATGCACCCGTTCCTGTTCTTTTGACAGTCTGTACACACCCATCATGACCTCCATGTATCAGTAGTTCCTTAAATACATCATCTTTGATCACATCCAGGAAGCATTTCTGCATACGTTAAGCTGTGAGTAAGTTGTTTTGGCATAGGAGGAGCTTCAATGCTTTCTCACACACCCAGAACAACCTAGTTCAAAGATGTGCTGAGCACAGACCCAGTGCTGGGCATTGGGGCTGAGCTGAAACTGGTCCTGTGACCCTCTTTCCATACCAGGAAGAAATGTCCTTGCCCTCTCTACCCAGGCTGCTGCTGCTTCTCCCAGGCCATGATACAACCATGATCTTCTCCTGGCCTAAATAGAATGGCTGAAAGTAGAGGCACCATTTCAGTTTTCAGTGGGGAGGGCACAGAGGTTTGGGGGCACATGATTAACAGCAGAGTTCAAAGGCCAACACTTGGATTTACAAAATTGCAAGCTCCCCCCCTCCCCACAAAGCCCAGTGGATTCTAAAACCATGTGTTGGGGTTATAATTGTTATGTCTCATCATAACCATAGATATAGGTGCTCCTGAAAAATGATGTCCTGTCCTGACCGCAAGGGACTCCAGAATATGACGGATGCATGGGGGTGGCATAGTCAGTCAACAGCAGGTAGGATCAGGCTGGAGTTGCAGAACCTTGGATAGCGCCAAGAAGCCCACTTGCTTCAACAAGGTCTGGAGCTCCATGGAAGCCTTTTATCCTGCTTGGGCCAGACTATCCCTACCAGGTTCCACCCCCTTCCTGAAAAGCAGAGTGCCTTAAAGGTCCTCCCGCCTTGACCCTAGCACTCCATCACCTCTCAGCCTATTCCTGCCTTGTGTGTTGTCTGCGCCGGTATTAGGCAGCATGCACACCCTTGAGTAAAGATAGCTGGTTTCTGGGTGTCCCAGCTCAGGAGGGTCTCTAGCTCAAGTGGTTCTTGGCTGCTAGGCTCCAGATCAGGCTTCATGTCTTGGTCTGGATCTGGGCTTAATACCTCTACAGCTTGCACTGTTAGTCATCCCTTTGCTCTATGTTAAGATCCCTGGCTGCTGGTCAGGGTCATGACATGTGGTCTAAGTCACAGTGTGGGCAAATACCTCCCCTTCCCCAAATGTCACCCCTGGCTAAAGGTGAAATAGGCAGCCATCCATTCAATACAATGGTTCCCACAGACCCAGTACCATACATACATAGCTAGGTTTAAATATTGGCTCTTACATGAGGCTAATTACATGGTGCTCATGAAGGCAGCCATGTTGTTCATCCCATCCCAGTGGACATAAACATAGAGGCTACTCCAATTATGATAGGTACTCCCTGAGCATGACAAGATGTTTAGATGAAGACCCAACCGCCTCCAGCCTGGAAAGGCAGACAGCAATCCTTTATATCAATTCACTGTGATCACAATTCAGACCTCAGTCTTTCAAGTATGTTCTGAAAATGCCTCAGGCATGAGTAAGCTCTGCTATACATAACCATTGTTATTCTATTCAAAGCAATTGAGTCATTCTGGTATGAAGCTAGGATCAGGCCTAGTGCTGGACTGTAGCTGAAGGGCCCTTCAGAAGTACATTTACATGATCCATGGTGCACTGCTGAGAGCATCCCACCATTTTAAACCCATCCCATTAGGGGCACACTCAATGGAGGCTAAAGGAGCTATGCAAAGTGGTGAACCCTAACCACAAACTAGGTTCAGCACCTTGGACAACTCCTTTAGAGTTCTTCCTGGTTCTGACTGAAACCAGAATGTATACACAGCCCCACCAAACTTGGAGCCACCAGCCTCCACTGGGCACACTGGCAAACTGAGAAAGTGACAGAGCAATCAAACAACTACTTTGCCATGTGGTCAGCTTGATGCTGGGAAAGAAGGCAAAAGGAGAAGGGGATGGCAGAGGATGAGATGGCTAGATAGCATCACTGATGCAATGAATATGAACTTGAGCACACTCTGGGAGAGAGCGCAGGACAGGAAGGCCTGGCGTGCTATGGTCCATGGGGTCACGAAGAGTCGGACACGACTGAACAACAACAACAGCTTGATCAAGATTCCCACACACATCTGGGCACACGCAGAGGACTCACATGCACTGGCCTGCTGAGTTATTTCTCATTAAGAAGTAATATAGGTGAGCGCTTTCAGAATGCTTTAACAGATACCCTTGAAAAACTGGAGCAGCCCAGGTCAAGCTGGTCTAAACTGAAGTCCAATGACTCACTTCACTGATTCCAAGGGAATAATTTAGTACATGAGTGAGCAACTTCTGGGGCCAGTTCCACCCCTCCACCCACCTAGGCACCACTCCCCGCAGCTGCTGCCACGCTGCCAAACATGCTACCAAAATTTGGTGGTATGGCAGTGGCAAAAAAACAGTGGAAAAGCAGCAATTTCTCTTTGAGACAAAGTGCAGTAGGACCACACACTTGTTTTAAAGCACAATCACACTCCAGAAAACTCCAGGGAGCATGATTTTGATTTAGAACAAGGTGCATGCTCCCTGTGCACCTTGTCTTAAAGAGAAATTGCCACATTTTTGCCTCCAGGCTGCCAAATTTTGGCAGTATATTTGGCCACATGGCATTGTGTGGATAAAGGTGAGGGGCTGCCAAAAAAAAAGGCCAGAGGAAGCTGCATGCGGTTCACAGGCCATGTGTTACCTCCTTCTGATTTAGGTGATCACTCTGTTATTGCCTATGATATTATTGTGGATTCAACTCAGTTCAAGATCCAGCAGAAAGAAAGATGGGTGACATTATAATCGGCCTGCCTTGGGCTGGGCTGGGCTGGGCTTCCTTGTATTTTCAAGGCTAGTTATGAACAGTCCATGGAGCAGGATCTAGGCCTTTCTCTTAGGGGTTGCCAAATATATTTTATTGGATTGCAAACATCAGACTTTTATTAAATATAACGGACATCCTTATTTTATAACATTTAGGGTGCAATCCTATGCATGTTTAGACAGAAAAAAGTCCTACAGCTCCCAGCATTCCCCAGCCAACATGGCGGGCTGAGGGTTATAGGACTTTTTTCTGTCTAAACATGCATAGGATTGCACCCTTAGACATCAAAATTTCCTACAGGTCAGTTACCACAGATCTGCAATGCTGTCTTTTTAAATTTCTTTTTGCAAGACTACCTTGCCAATAATTGTACATAGACAACAATAGCCTAATTTCCAATGGTTTCTATTTAATAGCAGGTTCTGAATTTTGTAATTCTGCATGTTTTAGTGTTTGGGAAGTGGGATATATAATGACAAGTTATAGCTTCTATGTGCAAAAACAATGCTGTCCGGATCGTAAGGTTTATATATATATATATATATATATAATATGTTAATATTTCAAGATGTCAAGGGGGATGCCATTAAACACAAGGAAATTACATTTGGCTTACTCATTGACACACTGCAAACATCTTCTTAACTGTGTAAAACCAGGCAAACCTATTTTCCTGATAAGCCTTTCCCTCCATTCAGAGCTAAATTGAAATACAGGCAACGTCCTACCATACCAGCCATACCTTCATCCCCAATTTGATTCATGATCATATCAAAAATAATGCTTGAAATTTTAAAGTGTGTGAGAGAGTTCTTATTTATTTATTTGTTTGTTTGTTTCTTTATTTAGTCAGTTTATATCCCACATTTCAACCAGGATCCTCAAAGTTGCTTACAATATTTATAGAATACAGCAAGAATCACATGCTCAAAAAACAAAACTGAACAACACAACCAGCTCCACTGAAGCAATTGTCCACCTCTGATATTCTTTCCCACAGGGCAATTGATGTCCGTTAGCCCTGTCAGGGGAGGTAGTCCAACTGGAGCAGGCCTGCGATCTCAAAGTAGGGAACAAGGTCAGATACATAAATGTTCAGTTGTAAGTATGATGTTATCTTTATGCCCTTTGCCTTCGAAGAAACACAGTGTTCTGGTCATGGGCAACAGGGGGACTTAGTAAAACACAAAATGAGGGGAAACTGCTTTACATATTTGTACAGTGAAACCAAAGTGAGACTTGAATTGCCAGCCGAGCCATCTGAAGCTGTCTTCACTGCAACTTGTTTGCCCTTGTTCTGTGTTCATTACACCCTGTGGCCCAGTTATGGTGGCTAATTAAGGTTGGGATGGGGTCTGAGCTATCAAGAGATAACAGTGCAATGACTCCTTTGACAGAGAGGGCAATTTCCCAGTGTCAGCTTCAGTCCCTTGATGTTTGTTGGTTGACAGGTAGAAAGTCCTGAGTTGGGTCAGGGGATAAGGCATCATAATTGTAACTCGCCCTCTGAGAATTAGCAATAGTCATTTCCTAGCTTAGCTTTCTTGAGCCCTTTCTTTCAGGTCTGGCCCTCCAGATGTTTTGGACTACAGCTCCCCCAGTCCCTTACCATAGGCCATACTGGTTGGGGCTGATGGGCACTGTAGTCCAAAACATCTGGAGGGTGCCACATTGCCTACCCCTGCTCTAGGCCAACCAGTCTGCTCTAGCAAGATTACGCAACTCTTCTCTGAGAGACCCGGCTTCCAGGAAAGAGGAAACAATGCATGACTGACACACACTCTCCCTCTCTGTGTGTGCTAAAGGTGACTGAGTGCATGGTGGCCAGGAAAGGGTCATCTGCTCTTCCTTTCCCCCACTCCACTGTTCCTGCTCCCAATCCTTCCTACGCCCTTCACAGTGCAAGGGTTGATGTTGATTCAAAAGTTTGCTGTTTGCGCAATCTTACTAGCCAGACACATGAGTGCTATGTTGCTCAAACAGCAAGGAGTGTACTGGGAGAAAGTGTAAAAAAAGTATATGTCAACATGTTATTAAGCAAAGCAGTAAGTCAGATGGTGGCCACAACTGCTTGCACACAGTTGATACCATGGTATCTCCCTTACATCTTTCTGCAAGGGGATGTTTAGCTAATAGCAAATGAGGGAATGTGTGACCGTGAAAGGAAGAAGCAATATGATACTTAAGGCCACACTGCTTCTTGCTGCGCTGCCAGCATCTACTGGCAGAGAGACCACAGAGAGGAAACACCCATCTGGAATCAAATGTGTCTGCTGCAAACACTCTGAGGCCTGGTGTTGGCTGGCAAAACAGCACACAATCTGACTGGGGCTAGCTACAGATAAGCATCTTGAGGGCATGACAGCATGCAGACCTACCCTGGAGTGGGAAACTGGGGAGAAATTCAGCCTGGGTCTCAAACGTCAAGGAGGCTTTCGTTGCCAGGATCTCAACATTAGCCTAGTAGTAACTTGGTATGGACAAAAATGTTGGATTCTCTGAGTTTCTCATTTTCTAATCTTAAATCCTGAACTTTGAGGGAAAAAATCCATAAACATTTGTATGCCTTTTTGTGGGCATTTCTCCTAATACAGGCATTTTTGATGCAATTTTGCCTAATATACACTTTGTTTGCAAGTAACATTCCTAACTGCATGCATTTTAATGTTAATTTCACTAAAATACGCATTTTGCTTGCACTTTCCCCTAATATACAATTCTGTATGCATTCTTTTTGATTGGACAACTCCATTGCAAAGTTCAGAGAAATACGAATTTCGAAGGATAAGTTTCAGTACACATATTGGTTCAAAAGAGTAAGATGAGGTCAGTTTGCATTAAAATGCAAGTGGAATGAATGTCTCCCTCATCCCTAGTGGTAAGCATGTATTTAGTATCTGTAACAAGTGATCCCATCTGTCCAGATCTGGTCACTAGCCCACTTCTCTCTTTTTGGTAGACCTGAAGCTTATGATATGGGGCCGTAAGCATACCCCGATCATGTTTTCTTCTTACAGCCCTGTAGCTTTGACCCAGCTGTAAATCCATCCCCACCCATATCGCCTAACTGCAGGCTGAGTGCACTGCATTCTCTCTCTCTCTCTCTCTCTCTCTCTCAGTGCAGGCAGCTAGGTTCCCTGCTGAAGCAAGGTGATAGGCAGGTGAGGAAAAGCGCACTGGATCTTGTGCAGTGGAGCCATTTGGGCCCAAACACCTCCCCTTCTAAACTTGTAGTGTTAGGATGGGGGAAGGGGTCTTGACAGTGCAGAAGCCCCAGAGGATCCAGCAGGCATGAGAATGCTTTCTGCCAATGTGGAGATCTCTACACCTGCTCATATGAGCTTTGTTACCAGTGCTAAGAACCAGAAGACTGGCACGCTAAGTAGATCTTCTTTATGTTTCCCAGTACTGTCATTGTCAACATGTCCGATTTGCAGTCATTTACATTCTGGTTCAAGGCACGGTTTTGTCTTACACTTTTGGAAAGCTGCGCATGGACACTGATTTATCCATCTCTTAGGCCATCTTCTTATGCCCGATTACTTCATTAGAGTTCAAAGCTCGCTGTGGCAGGTCAATCCTGGTCATAAATTGTTTCCTCCCGGCTGCACAAATCAGGTGCCTGTGGGTATAAGCAGAAGAACCATAAAACTCTTGCTAGCAATATTTCTACTTGGAATAAGACGGGGTTAAAAAAATCCTGTTATAAAACAGGGAACTCTAAATGTACATTTAAACACATGTGACTCAGAAAAAGTAAAAAAAAAATGTTACAGATAGGGTTGGACACATTTCTGTTTATATCTCTAAGCTTCCTTAGAAATTAAAGTAACTGCTATCCTCCTCCACAAAAATCTGCCTTTCCAGAAAATTCCAGCTGATGATAAATGCTTCCATCACCAGTGAATTACAGGTTCAAAAAATTAATGTCAGAAACAAGCATGTCCTTTCCAAGATCTAGATTTTCTTTCCATTCCCATCTGTTATGAGTTCACCCCTTAGGGTATACATGTCCATGGAAAAGAGTTCAATGTTACACTTAATCCCTACTTTTATCCAACCCCAACGTTTGGTGGTTCAGATTGGGGGGGGGGATAAAAATAAAGATACCTGAAAGATTTGTTCTTAGGCCTTAGATACTCTCTCCCCAATCAGGCAAATGGAATCCAATTGTAGAAATAGGTTTCCATACATAGATAGGAAGCACAGAGTGCATAGAGGTCTGTTGCATGAGCAGAGGAGAGAACGACATCACAGGTACTGTCCAGTAGATTTCACTATTACCATATACACACCTATAATTTGCCATTGGTCACAATGCTAGGAGTAAGTGTTAGCATTTTCCAGGAACTCCCTGAAGTGCTAGAGAAGTCTACAAAATGGTTTTCACCAAAAGCTAAAGTGGGACAGAACACATGAACCTCTGAATGCCAGGCACTGATTGCTCTCCATATCTCTGAACAAAGCCTCAGTAATGCATCTGTCATACCATGCTATACCCTATAACACTATCAAGCCCAAAGACTTCATAAACACTCTGTAACTGAGTGCATTCTACCTAGCTTACGATCTGAGTGCCTTAAGAAAACAGGGGTGTTGATCTTCTGTGGAACTCAACCCTAAACTTTCCCCCACCATGACTGATGTCTACTCAAGATAGTGAAATTGCATAAGCAGATTCAAACCATATTATAAATGACTAATGTTATCAAGCCTGGTACAATATCTGAGTGGCTAGCCTCTTTAATCATCTACCGCAAGGTTTCTGAAATTCTAATGGATGGTAAATATTTACCTTTTTAAAAAATCCATTACAATGAGAGCTTCCAAAGTGTTGTGTATAAGCACTCACAATCTCTTGCAAAAACTCTTCAGTATTACCCGTAGCATAAGAAAAGATAGAAGGCATATCTTCCTGAGCTTCAAGGTCTGCATTGAATAAGGGTTCTAGTTCCTTTCTTGTCCCTGGATTCTCTGATGTTGCTTTATTGCTAGGAGCATCCCGGATCATGGATTCTGATCTCCTGCAGTGAACAACAGGGAACATTGAACAGGCAGGCAGGGCTTAATTTGTGCCAACAGGGCTCATCTGTTCCCAGTGCCAGAGCCCAGTCCTCACACATAAGTCAGTGGGGGTTGGACTCGATGGTGGGGCTTGGACTTGATGGACCTATAGGCCCCTTCTAACCCTACTATTCTATGATTCTATGACATACCTCCAACTAAACAGGGACAGGACTGGGCTGCGTGCCATCTGGCTATGTACGCTCATCATAGAAAGGCCTAGAGCCATGCCACTTCAAAGCCATTTTGCATGTCACATGCTATCTATGCTGGTGTCAGCTGGAAAGTTTTCTTGGGAAATCTCCCCAGAAACTTCCCTGGTCTCCTTGCTGGTGTTTCTCCAACCCGTCCCTGCTCCATTTCCCTTTTACTCCCAGTTGAGAATGCCTCTCCTTAGCCCATCTTTCTTTCCCACTGCTGTGGTTCCTTAAGTGTTGGCTCCCTGCCACTCTCTCCACATCTTGAAACCTTCTCTTCAAAGCTTTCTGCTTGTATTGCCACGTTCCTCATTTCCCTTTACATCCCTCCTCCCTTCTTCTCTTCCATGACAGCTTCTCTGCTATTCATTTTTCCTCGCTATCCTCCCCTCACTCTCATTCCTGCACCCTCTGTTGCATTGGTTGTTATCCTAGAATGGTCTCCTCCTTCTTCTCGTCTTACACCTCTTCAACCATTAACCCTTAACACTCACTTCTTCTGTAAAGTTTTTCCTAGCCCACCACACCTCCATTGGTGTCCCTGCAGCTCCATTGCCAGCTAACTCTCCCTTGTCGGTTGTTCTAGGGAAGGGCCAACAGCTTAATGCAGCCTTCCCCAACCTGATACCCTCCAGATGCTTTGGACTTCAACTCCCATCAGCCCCATCCAGCATAGCCAGTGGTCAGGAGTTGTAGTTGTAGTCCAAAACTTTTGTAGAGCGCCAAGTTGGAGGAGGCTGTCATAATGGTTCAAGAGGATCCATAGGCCATGTGGCTGGTACTGGTTTTCGCTAACTAGCGTATTCACCCACAAAGATGGCTTTAGCTGAAATTATGGTATGTTCGTGGGGGAAATAGCAGCTTCTCCTCCCCCTTTACCATGGTCCTGATTAGAGGGGCCTCTTGGCTGCTATTTTAAAGTGTTTTTTTTTAAGCAGATAAAGAGGATGATGAGTTTAATTTCACAACTAGGTTGGTCCTTGTGATTATCACTATTCCCTCATCACCCATCTCTGTCCAATGGAATTTACTTCTGAATAAATTGCTTTATATTCACACTGTAGATAGTCAAAGAACATCCAGCATTATGTAGCCTCTTCTAAATTACTTTGCTGATATTTAAGTCTTCAGTAATATTTGGGGTTTATGGTTTGAAAATTAACTGACAATCGAAAGCAAGATGGCACAGAATCTCTTACTCCAGCAATGAGAACTAGTGTTGGGTGAACTCACCTCAGATCAACTTGGATCTGGGCTCAGCAAACTTAGCTGTTCCCTGCCCCGAACATCATAAAATAGCTTGGTTTATTCCAGTTCTTAAATTCAGACCCAAATGGCATAATCAGTCCCACTACGAGTCCCTGTATCCTGCCTTTACACCTGTGTTCCTTTTCGTTTACCTGGGTTAGTGGCAACAGTGGTCACTCTAAGAAACCCTTATTCTTCCCTCCCTGACAAGCTCAGCAGCAGCATTGCAGGTTCAAGGAACCCTAGGAGATGTAGTTTCCAGGGCACTTGATGGCTACATTTACTTCAAAAAAAGGAAACTTCTTTCATCACATCTTCTGAAAAATAATTTATTCAACAGGTTTTCCTAGTTTTGAGTTCTCCTAACTTCCTTTCCCCTCAAAATTAAGTTCATGCCATTATTGTGTGTGTCTTTAAAAGAAACTTCCATGAAGAAATTCTACAAAGAGGATATGCTTAGCCCACAATGCAGTTACTCAAACCAGATGGTAAACTTGGATTCTTTTGCAAACTTATGTAACTTTCCATTTGTTGGAATGGCTTCAGAGTAACCTACCTTTAAACTGCTTGGGAATGATTACATAGCCAGTCTCATAGCATGTTAATACATTTTAATTTTGTTTATTTTATTTTATTTATATCCTACCTTTCCTCCATCATAGGACTCAAGGTGGCATAAATAGAGTTCCCAGGCACCAGCCACTAACCAGACCCAAACCTCCTTAGCTTCAGCAAAGTCACTGTAGAGAGGTTTACACAACCCCCTCATACGTTAAAAGCACCCCCGAGGGGTTGCAGTGGCAGCCAACTACCCTGCCCAGGCTATGACGTGCCACGCCCCCTGCTGGCCAAGCATTTGGCACCCATGTACAGTGCCCCTACATGTGTACAGATGTACAAGTGTGGGGCTCCTCCATGCAGGGAGGAATCTTGGGCCTATCTGTACGTGGACAGGACCACTTCACACAACCGCCAAATCTGCAGCCAGCAAGAGATGTGGCTAGCACACATCATCTGCGGAGAGGCTGGGCTAGTCAGTGTAACGTTGCAAATTCCTCACATGTGTATGAGGGAGGCTGTATGAAGTCTCCCTCATACACTCTCAAACTTTGCCCTAGGACATACATATATTTGGTGTATGTGCATACATGCCTGTTTGTATGTATACATAACCTGAATTTTGCAGTAATCAGATTAACAGGTCCTCTCATGACAAGATTTTAAATGGACCTTTTAAAATGTTGTTTTACAAGTTCCTATACAAAGGGCCAAATATGTGGACTTTAAAGGGTATTTTGCTCCTAAAATTTGAACAGTCCATGAAAATGGTGTGTAAGTAGCAATCTGAAAATAAACAAGTTAAAGACAATGAAGCACTTCTTACATTAAAGTTGCTATATGTGTGATAATTCTGGCTAAGGGCACCACAGGATTGAAGCATGGGCACGTTTAGCTTTGTGCCAGTTGAATTCTCCACAAAAAATCTATACAAACATGAGTTAGGATGAGGACCCCTGATCTGCACCACTGATAGTGTTTGACATCAATGTGGAGGGAGTGTGGAGCTCCATCTTACCATGATGACTGTGTGGGGCTCCTCCAGGCAAGGAGGAAACCTGGGCCAGTCAGGGGATCCCCCTCCCCAGTCTGAGGAGGGGAACATTTCTCTGCTTTGGTAAACTGTACTACAAACACACACACACACATGAAAATCCTGGGAGTTTAGTTCAGCCCCTGTTGTTTTTTGTTTTGTTTATCTCCACCACCACCCCATTCCCACCCACACCCCAGATCCGCTTAAAAAGATACTATTAGGGGTAGTTTTTGTTTTGATTATACCATTGGCAAAGTTGTGGAAAACCACTAGATACTTCTCAGTTATCCCCTTGATGATAAAGCAGGCAATACAAAAGGAGAGAGAGACAGAGAGAGAGAGATCATGCATGAGTACTACCAAGCTGTAAATACATGAATCAACAGAAGAAGGGAGGGGTTAGAATGATGACAGGAACCAACATGCTCAGACATAACTTGAAACAACATAGTTGCCAAAGAATAACACAATGGATGCAAATTTTAAAAGGTCACACACTTCTAAGGGCACATGTCTACTCTTCTGTTTATTATTAAATTATTATTATTATTATTATTATTAAAGAATATTTATATGCCACTTTTCTACAATAAACTGTACTCATAGTGGTTACAACAAACATTAACTTATCAAAAACAGCATTTGAAAGAACAACCTATTTGTTACAAAACGAAAGTTAAATACGGGTACAAGAAATTCAGTATTATGATGAAAATACTAAACTAGCAGCAGTGGAAGGAAAGAGCTGGGAGCAGCAATTATGGCAAGTCCTCTTCCCCAAATATTCCAACTGCTAGGCTGGTCTTATGCAGTTTATGAACTGTAGCCCCTACACCCAGCCCAGGATACCCTGCCACTGGGGGCAATGAGATGACAGCAGACTGTGCATAGATACTAAGTGGCTTATGGGTCACAGTGATATATGCTTAATGGGTACACAACATGTGAAAAGAAGTGCCTCATCTGGGCATGGCCCTGGACCTTCTGAGCTGCAGCAGTTGCCATCATCTGCATGAAAACAAGCCTGCTTCTTCCCTCTGAATTCAGTAGCCTTGCAGTTAGTAGGAGATCTGAGAACTCACTCCCTTAGCAGACTAATAGGGAGTGTGGTGTGAAGGCACCAGCCTTTCAAACTAGAGGGGAGACTGCCACCTTTTCTTCCACGGTCTGCTCATTATTGTCATTAAGTCCAGAGTTCAAAATTGCCTAACAGCACCACTCTCACCTGGCTTTCTTGGAGTGCACCAGACTCTGCAGAGTCCGGCCCAGCCAATGGCTACTGGGCAATTGCACTGGTGCCCTGGACCATTGTAGGCAGTGAGGCCCTGACAAGAGGAGGACCAGGCGCATTGGCTGTTCACATATCAAATTGAGTGCCAGGGGCCTTCCTCATCTGTTGCTTCCTCCAAGCTGGCCCGGGCCCCTTAGTATCTTGTAGGAAAACAGACATGGGTTTGCTTGCAAAAAGGGTTTGAATGAGCGGCAATGCCTGAATTTGGGGCAAGGCAATGTATGACTCTGCATCTTGCCCTGGCTTGCTGGCTTGCTTGGGTATCTCTGGAGCTCCTTGACTCTGCAATCACCTTTCTGGAGTGCACCTGCTTTTGGGGTGCCATGTTCAGTATGCAACTAATAGGTAAATGTTTAAGGTGCCACACAGCTCTTTGCTGGTCCCAGGCACTCCATCCTCCCCATTTGGATTTGGGCCTGAAAGGCCAAGGAAGAGTGTGAGTGCATGGAAGGCAAGTTTTAAGCACGCACAGTTTGGGACATTGCACAGTTCTGTCCTGAAAGCAAGCAAGAGGTTAATTATCTTGCCTTCTATAAAATTTAAATTATAGTAATTATTTCTAATTATGCACATATATTTGCATATGCAAATTAGCATATGCAAATTAGCATATGCAAATATGTGCACTTTTTTCGTCCTATAGGACTGAGCCCAAGATCTCTCAGGTACCTAGGACTGCCCCTGGGAGCCAAGGAAGATGCAGTCAGCCAGACAGAATGTACTATAAAAATATAACATGATTCTTTACCATTGGAAGTAACCTATCCAGCAGTCCACTGCTTGTGTTGTTAATGTCATCCTGCAGCTTTAATAGTTAGATCAGCACAATTTCTACTAGGACTCCTTGAACTCATAAAGAACTGACAATTTCCTGACATAGATCCAACAGGAAAGCGCATTCTTATTAGAACAATATACAGAGAATTTTGGAATTTATAGCACTTCATTCTGCATGTACTGCCAGTGGACAGATTTGGCAAATGAACCTTTATCTGCACTAGTCAGAAGTAATCTGGAGTACTGTGTCCAGTTCTGGGCGCTGCACTTTAAGGAAGATATAAACAAACTGGAAAGGGTTTGGAGGAAGGTAACAAAAGATGTTCAGTGGTTTGGAAGACAAGTCCTATGAAGAATGGCTGAAAGAACTGGCTACGTACCTGTCCCTGCAGGGGGAGTGCAACCCCATCTAGGACAGGTAAATTACCCAACTCCTGCCTGTACTCAAGAACCACCCACACACAAAGACTCCATCTTACCAGGATTCAATTTCAGTTGGTTGGGCCTCATCCCATTCACCACTGCATCCAGGTGCCAGTCCAGGTCATGCACAGCCACACCTGACTCAGATGTAACCAAGAAATAGAACTAGGTGTCATCTGCATACAGATGACACCTTGCTCCATAGCCCCTAATGACCACACCCAGTGGCTTCATATAGATGTTAAAAAGCATGGGTGGCAGGATAGTACCCTGTGGCACCCCACAGCCAAGACACAATCCCCCAATATCACTCCCAAACCAACCACACAGGTAGATGCAGAACCACTGCAATACAGTCCCTCCTGCTCCAACTGCAAGGAGCTGGTCCAGGATGGTATCAAAAGCCACTAAGAGATCCAGAAGAAGCAACAGGGTCACACTTCCCCTGGCCCTCTCCCGATAAAGGTAATCCATCAGGGCAACCAAGTCTGATTCAATTCTGAAACAGGCTGAATCCAGATTGGATTGGGTCCAGATACTCCGTATTCTCCAAAACCATCTGCAGTTGTGCCGCCCCCCCTGCCCCCCCGGAGCACCTTTCCCAAAAAGAGGGTATTCGTAAGTGGATGGTAGTTGTCATAAACCTCTGGGTCCTTGGCGGGCTTTTTCAAAAGTGGTTGTACAATTGCCTCTGTAAAGGCAGGCCGCACCATCATTCTCTCGTGTAAATACGCATTCACCACTCCTTGTACCTACCTGGCCAAAGCTCCGTGGCTAGTCCTAATATGCCAAGATGGGCAAGAGTCTAGAGGGCACATGGCTAGCCACGTTGCTTCAAGTGTTTTAGCCCCATCCTCAGGCCTCATCAACTGAAACTGATCCCACAAAACTGGATAAGATGGTGTACTGAATATCCTATAAGGACCTCTCTCAACCTTGGTGTGCAGTTTGCTATGGAGACAAATGATTTTTTTCATCAGATTGCATAGGAACTTTGTTACAGTGAGCCACAGATGGTATCAACATATTATTTGTTGGGGCAGTTGACACTAAGGCTCATACAACTTGAAAAAGCTCCACTGGACAGCTACCTGAGGATAAAATGGTGTCAGCAAAGTGAGCTTTCTTCACTGACTTCACTGCCATGCAATAGGCATGGTTATGTGCTCACACATGTTCAGCCATCCTCAAAAAAAGTCATATGCCAAAGTTGCTCTAGCCTTCTTCCGGCGCAAAGCTCTAAAGAAAACTATAGAGCTACTCAGGCTCCACAACACTGGAGAGGGTGTTCAGGAGTGGTCATGTCAATTGCCTCCTTCATCTTGCCATTCCATAGCGAGACCAGGACCTCGACATGATCGCCAGCTCTAGCTGCCCAAAATTTCCCCAGAGCATTCAGGAATCCCTTAGATGCCATAAGTGTCTGGGGGTGGACCATAGGAACAATCTTATTATGAACCAACCTGGCATTAAACAGCAGAACTACCTGACCAGAGGGCCCAGTAACTGAGCAATCAGGTATCTGCAAGATAGAGGGAGGATCAGAAGGAGCAATGGCCTTCCATAACCCCTTCTTCTCCAAGACCAATTATCAGTATGTATTAGTTCACAAATGGCATAAATTTGGTGATTTTATGAAAGAGTGCATGATTGGCTGGCTCTGCAAAAAGTGGCTGCCCATAAGTGGCCAGAAATGGCCATAGCTAAGAAGTAACCAGAGAACTCAGCTCAGAAATGGTCATGGCTAAGAAGTAACACCCCTTCATGGATCACTGCCTTGTTGTGGCGAAGGGGCTTGCGTAACTCAGTGAAGCCATAAGCTATGCCGTGCAGGGCCACCCAAGACGGACAGGTCATGGCAGAGAGTTCTGACAAAATGTGGTCCACTGGAGAAGGAAATGGCAACCCACTCCAGTATTCTTGCCAAGAAAACCCCATGGAAAGTATCACAAGGCTAAAAGATATGACGCCGGAAGATGAGCACCTCAGGTCGGAAGGTGTCCAATATGCTACTGGGGAAGAGCAGAGGGTATTTCCAAGTAGCGCCAGAAAGAGTGAAGCGGCTGGGCCAAACCCAAAAGGACACTCAGCTGTGGCTGTGTCTGGTGGTGAAAAGAAAATCTGATGCTGTAAAGAACAATATTGTTTAGGAACCTGGAATGTCAGATCAATGAATCAAGGTAAGCTGGAGGTGGTCAAACATGAGATGGCAAGATTGAACATCGACATCTTGGGAATCAGCGAACTAAAATGGACAGGCATGGGCGAATTTAATTCAGGTGACCATCATATCTACTATTGTGGGCAAGAAACCCTTAGAAGAAATGGAGTAGCACTCATAGTCAACAAAAGGGTGGGAAAAGCAGTACTGGGGTACAATCTTAAAAATGATAGAATGATCTCAGTACGAATCCAAGGCAAACCATTCAACATCACAGTAATTCAAGTCTATGCCCCAACCACTGAGGCCGAAGAAGCTGAGGTTGATCGGTTCTATGAAGACCTACAACACCTTCTAGAACTAACACCAAAAAAAGATGTCCTCTTCATCATAGGGGATTGGAATGCTAAAGTAGGAAGTCAAGAAATCATCGGGATAACAGGCAGGCATGGCCTTGGTGTACAAAATGAAGCAGGACAAAAGCTAATAGAGTTTTGCCAAGAGAACATGCTGATCATAGCAAACACTCTTTTCCAACAGCACAAGAGGCGACTCTACACATGGACGTCACCAGATGGTCAATATCGAAATCAGATTGATTATGTCCTTTGCAGCCAAAGATGGAGAAGCTCCATACAGTCAGTCAAAACAAGACCTGGAGCTGACTGTGGCTCAGATCATGAGCTGCTTCTTGCAAAATTTCGGCTGAAATTGAAGAACTTAGGGAAAACTACTAAACCGTTCAGGTATGACCTAAATCATATCCCTGACGAATATACAGTGGAGGTGAGGAATAGATTTCAGGGATTAGACCTGATAGACAGAGTGCCTGAGGAACTATGGACGGAGGTCCGTAACATTGTTCAGGAGGCAGCAACGAAATCCATCCCAAAGAAAAAGAAATGCAAGAAAGCCAAGTGGCTGTCTGATGCGGCTTTACAAGTAGCTGAGGAAAGAAGGGAAGCGAAAAGCAAGGGAGAAAGGGGAAGATATACCCAACTGAATGCAGAGTTCCAGAGAATAGCAAGGAGAGACAAGAAGGCCTTCTTAAATGAACAATGCAAAGAAATCGAGGAAAATAACAGAATGGGAAAGACTAGAGATCTCTTCAAGAAAATTGGAGATCTCAAGGGAACGTTTTGTGCAAAGACGGGCATGATAAAGGACAAAGAAGGCTGGGACCTAACAGAAGCAGATGAGATTAAGAAGAGGTGGAAAGAATACACAGAAGAACTATACAGGAAAGATCTGAATGTCCCTGATAGCCATGATAGTGCGGTCACTGAACTTGAGCCGGACATCCTAGAGAGTGAAGTCAAGTGGGCCTTAGGAAGCATTAGTAACAACAAAGCTAGCGGAGATGACAGTATTCCAGCCGAGCTATTTAAAATCCTAAAAGATGATGCTGTTAAAATGCTGCATTCAATATGCCAACAAATCTGGAACACTCAACAGTGGCCACAAGACTGGAAAAGGTCAGTTTACATTCCAATTCCAAAGAAGGGCAACGCCAAAGAGTGTTCAAACTACCGCACCATTGCACTCATTTCACATGCCAGCAAGGTGATGCTCAAAATCCTACAAGCTAGGCTTCAGCAGTATGTGAACCGAGAACTACCGGAAGTACAAGCTGGGTTTCGAAGAGGCAGAGGAACTAGAGATCAAATCGCCAACATTCGCTGCATCATGGAGAAAGCAAGAGAATTCAAGAAAAACGTCTTTTTCTGCTTCATTGACTACGCTAAAGCCTTTGATTGTGTGGATCACAACAAACTGTGGCAAATTCTTAAAGTGATGGGAGTACCAGACCACCTTACCTGTCTCCTGAGAAACCTGTACGAGGGTCAAGAAGCAACAGTAAGAACCAGACATGGAACAACCGATTGGTTCAAAATTGGGAAAGGAGTACGACAAGGCTGCATATTGTCACCCTGCTTATTTAACTTATATGCAGAGTACATCATGAGAAATGCCAGGTTGGATGAATCAGAGGTCGGAATTAAGATTGCCGGGAGAATTATCAACAACCTCCGATATGCAGACGATACCACCCTAATGGCAGAAAGCGAAGAGGATCTCAAGAGCCTCTTGTTGAGGGTGACAGAGGAGAGTGCAAAAGCTGGTTTGAAACTCCACATTAAAAAAACGAAGATCATGGCATCTGGCCCCATCACTTCCTGGCATATAGAAGGCGAAGAAATGGAAGCAGTGACAGATTTTACTTTCTTGGGCTCCAAGATCACCGCAGACGGTGGCTGTAGCCATGAAATTAAAAGACGCTTGCTCCTTGGGAGGAAAGCTATGGCCAGCCTAGACAGCATAGTAAGAAGCAGAGACATCACCTTGCCGACAAAGGTCCGTCTAATCAAAGCTATGGTTTTCCCAGTAGTAATGTATGGCTGTGAGAGCTGGACTATAAGGAAGGCTGAGCGCCGAAGAATTGATGCTTTCGAACTGTGGTGCTGGAGAAGACTCTTACGAGTCCCCTGGACTGCAAGGAGGTCAAATCAGTCCATCCGAAAGGAAATCAACCCTGAGTGCTCATTGGAAGGACAGATAATGAAGCTGAAGCTCCAATATTTTGGCCACCTAATGCGAAGAGAAAACTCCCTGGAAAAGACCCTGATGCTGGGAAAGACTGAAGGCAAAAGGAGAAGGGGACGGCAGAGGATGAGATGGCTAGATAGCATCATGGATGCAATGAATATGAACTTGAGCACGCTCCGGGAGAGAGCGCAGGACAGGAAGGCCTGGCGTGCTATGGTCCATGGGGTCACGAAGAGTCAGACACGACTGAACGACTGAACAACAACAACAACAAAAGAAGTAACCAGAGAATTCAGCTCTATGAGCCTTTGCACACTGTATTTCATGAACAGTTTAATAAGCACATAAATCTTATAACTGATTGGCTTTTAACACACATAAGCTAGTGAGAGCATAGAATATCTGAAGTCTCTGGGTTTATTGTTATATAGTTCTTAGGATCATGACTTGAGGCCCAGCTGACATTAATGTTTTAACAGGACCTGCAGAGGGAGTAACAGAGTTTTGTGTAATGATTACCTCTCAACAGGGGGTGGCTGGGAATAATAACTAGGAAAATTCAATTCGGACAAGGCTAAACGAATGAAGGAAGCAATAACTGAGTAAACTCTCACAGAATGAACAAGGCTTGACTGCTAGAAATTGCAAGTGAATGACTTCTCCAAGAAAGAAAACTGTATGTGGACTGTCTCTGGGTAACTCAGCTGGGGAGATTAAAGTAAGACCTCTTTCCCCACACCACTTTGTGAGCAGATCCAGGGATGTGGATCTGACTCTCACAGCTGCTTCACACATTACACAGTGGCAAATGTGTTTGTCACTGTATACATGCAACCAGAATTCATGGCCAGTGCCAGTCCCCTCCTCCTGCTGGTGTGTGTGTGTGTGCATGCGTGTGCGTGCGGGCGCCTATGTCAGGTTCTTTCCACTTGAGGGTGGAATTGGCCTGAGGCCAGGATGTTGTGGGCCATGGGCCAGCAATGGGCAGGGCCACTGCCTAAAGTGGGTGGGGTTAATGCTGCCATGTGACCCCCACATTTTCTCTCTCTCTCTCTCTCTCTCTCTCACACACACACACACACACACACACACAGAGAATCACACAGAAAAACACTCCATTCACACACACTTCACAGAAACACACACCCTCCTTAGCTGATCCATAAATGGGATCATTCTGGGATGGGGCTCATTTCCATTGCCATGTGGCACGCTGAACAGGGAACTCGTCCCCCACGCGTTCCAGCAACAGCTTCTCCCCAGCTGGCCAGATGGTTGGCTTCCACTCATGTATATCCAAGTGGCTCTCATTTAAACTCCCCAGTGCAAAGGGAATGCTGTGATTTCCCCCACCCCCTTGCTGCACAACATCTCCTGATTCAGTTCTCTACTGATTAACAACAGTGACAGGCGTGTGGCTGCAGTCCCCAAAGCCTCTAGTTTTTCCCCTCAAGTTTTTCAGGAAGCATTTGATACCGCATTTCCTTTCCCATGTTGTAGCACTTTCGGTTTGGTTGAAATGCAGATGCATACATATTTTGGTCACATTTATTGACACCTTCCGATGTTCCACAGGTGGCAAAAAGGACATGCTTGAGTTCTTGTCAAACCCCTATCCCAGGGGTGGGCAGCATGCAGTTGAGAAATGGGCCTTGTCAGTGGAGTCTGGTGGCTCTGATGTCAGTGGGGCAGTGAATCTACTCTGGGTTTCAGTCAGAACCAGTCAGAACTCTAAAAGAGCTATCCAAGGTGCAAAGCAAAGCACCTGAGATAGCTCCTTTAGAGTTCTGACTCATTCGGAATAGCTCCTTTAGAGTTCTGACTGGTTCTGACTGAAACCCAGAGCGGATTCACCGCCCCCTGACATTGGACCCAGCCGCCTCCACTGGCCGTTGTCCATTCAGCCCAGTAGTCTTCATTAATCTGATTTGTGGGGTTTCCAGCCCGCCTCCTTAGGATTGTTTTCCCTAAATGTGTTTTACACCTCTGCAAACTTCTGGGCTCCCCCAAGCATGCTGATATCTCCCTCTTGTGAATGGATGGTGCCATTTTGGTTACATAAGAATCAGCACTTGCCCAATGAGTTTGGTAACACCAGATAGGAAGGCTACTCTCCCCATGGATCTGGTTATACTTACTCTAAAATAGCTTCAACTCAAAAACATTCAGCAACATTTACTATCTGGATAAGCAGGTATGAGATGGAATGAGAAGCCAGTGCACTAGTGCTGGGTGCAAGGGTGGCCATGTGTCCTCTTTTACAGAGGACAGTCCTCTGTTTGTAGGGAAGAGCTGCCAAAGGACTGACTTCTATTTTGAAAATACCCTCTATTTGAAAGGCTGTCCAGTACTAGGTTTAAAGAAAAAGAAGCATCAGAAGGGAGAGCTGGCCTTGAAGCTGACCATCAACTGCGCCTGTGTAATGGAATATGCACTGTACTGTGTGGAACTGATAAGAATTTATTGTATTTTTGTCGAACTGACCAGCTCCATGTGTGTGTATAATGAGATAACTATGAGTAATGGAATGTATTCTTGGAAATGAAGGAAGGCTGCCACAAGGGGGTCGGTCAAGCACTGGAAGCAGCAAGCTGCTTAGTTTAGCAAGGACATCTTGGGTTAGGTGTTACTGGTGTCCATGGCAGGCCTGGTTACATTGAGAACAACAGGAATGGTGGTAAAACCAGGTCTGAAACTAAGGATGAGGTCATCAACTTCATGAGGGTTATAAACGACTAGGGTTTGATTTGTCTAGGAAAGAGATCCTGGGACAATAAGAAACCCTCTATACATCTTAGACTGGCTTCACCCACCATGCCTTCCATTTAGGTAAATATGAAACTTTGATATTGACTGTTAGATTAAGAGGAACCAAGGTTTTACCATAGAATCATAGAATCATAGAATAGTAGGGTTGGAAGGGGCCTACAAGGCCATCGAGTCCAACCCCCTGCTCAATGCAGGAATCCAAGTCAGAGCATCCCTGACAAATGGCTGTCCAGCCTCGTCTTGAAGGCCTCCAGTGTGGGAGAGCCCACCACCTCCCCAGGTAATTGGTTCCATTGCCGTATTGCTCTGACACTCAGGAAGTTTTTCCTGATGTTCAGTCGGAATCTGGCTTCCTGTAACTTGAGCCCATTATTCCGTGTCCTGCACTCTGGGATGATCAAGAAGAGATCCTGGCCTTCTTCTCTGTGACAACCTTTCAAGTACTTGAAGAGCGCTATCATATCTCCCCTCAGTCTTCTCTTCTCAAGGCTAAACATGCCCAGTTCTTTCAGTCTCTCTTCATAGGGCTTTGTTTCCAGTCCCCTGATCATCTTTGTTGCCCTCCTTTGAACCCTCTCCAGCTTGTCTGCATCCTTCTTAAAGTGTGGTGCCCAGAACTGGACACAGTACTCCAGATGAGGCCTAACCAGTGCTGAGTAGAGGGGAACTAGTACTTCCCGGGATTTGGAAGCTATGCTCCTATGAATGCAGCCCAAAATAGCATTTGCCTTTTTTGCAGCCACATCACATTGTTGGCTCATATTCAGCTTGTGATCGACGACAATTCCAAGATCCTTCTCGCTCGTAGTGTGGTTGAGCCACGTATCCCCCATCTTGTAACTGTGCATTTGGTTTCTTTTTCCTAGGTGCAGAACTTGGCATTTGTCCCTATTAAATGCCATTCTGTTGTTTTCTGCCCAGCACTCCAGTCTATCCAGATCACTTTGAATTTTGTTTCTGTCTTCCAAAGTATTAGCTATCCCTCCCAATTTTGTGTCATCTGCAAATTTGATCAGCATTCCCTGCACCTCCTCCTCCAAGTCATTAATAAAAATATTGAAGAGCACTGGGCCCAGGACTGAGCCCTGCGGTACCCCACTCGTTACCTCTCCCCAGCTTGAGAAGGTCCCATTGATAAGCACTCTTTGAGTCCGATTCTGTAGCCAACTGTGGATCCACTGGATCGTTGTTTCATCTAGCCCACTTCGAGCTAGTTTGCTCATCAGGATATCATGGGGCACTTTGTCGAAAGCTTTGCTGAAGTCGAGGTATATGATGTCTACAGCATTCCCACGGTCTACAAGGGAGGTGACTTGATCAAAAAATGAGATCAGATTTGTCTGGCAGGACTTGTTTTTGACAAATCCATGTTGGCTTCGAGTAATCACGGCATTGTTGTCAAGGTGCTTCCAGATGGATTGCTTTATGATCTGCTCCAGAATTTTCCCAGGGATTGATGTCAGACTGACTGGTCTGTAGTTCCCAGGTTCCTCCTTTTTACCCTTTTTGAAGATAGGGACAACGTTAGCCCTCCTCCAGTCATCTGGCACTTCCCTGGTCCTCCATGATTTCTCAAAGAGAATAGACAGCGGTTCTGAGAGCTCTTCTGCCAGTTCCTTTATGACTCTAGGATGCAGTTCATCTGGCCCTGGAGATTTGAACTCATTCAAAGTAATGAGGTGTTCCTTGACCATATGCCTGTCGATCTCAAGCTGCAATCCTGCCCCTTCAGCCTGTACTTCGCCTTTGCCAGGGGGGTCATAGACCCTCTTTTGGGAGAAGACTGAGCCAAAGTAGGAATTGAGCACCTCTGCCTTTTCTTTGTCCTCTGTTATCATTTTGCCATCCTTATTTAATAGCTGAACAACCATTTCTTTCCTCTGCCTTTTACTATGCACGTAGCTGAAGAAAGCCTTTTTGTTGTTTTTAGCATCCCTCGCTAACCTCACCTCGTTCTCCGCTTTAGCCTTCCTGACGCCATCCCTGCAATTCTGTGCTACCTGCCTGTACTCTTCCTTTGTTACTTGGCCTTCTTTCCACTTCCTATATGTGTCCTTTTTTGTTTTCAGGTCATCCCTAAGCTTTTTGTGAAGCCACATTGGCTTCTTCTGTTGTCTTCCACCTTTTCTTCTTGTTGGAATTGTTTGTGATTGTGCCTTGAGAATTTCCTTTTTTAAAAGTTCCCACCCATCTTGGACTCCTTTTCTCGCTAGCATTGCTTGCCATGGGACCTTACTGATCATTGTTCTGAGTTTATTAAAATCAGCTTTCCTAAAATCCAGGGTACGCGTTTGAGTACACTCGGCTTTTGCTTCCCTTAGAACCAAGAACTCAAGTACAACATGGTCGCTTTCCCCCAGAGTTCCTGTAACTGCTACTTTATCCACTAAGTCATCTCTGTTGGTTAGGATCAAGTCAAGGATAGCCGATCCTCTAGTTCCTTCCTCTACTTTCTGTAGGAGGAAGTTATCCGCCACACAAGTCAGGAATTTCCTGGAGGGGCCATGTTTTGCAGAATTTGTCTCCCAACAAATATCGGGGAAATTGAAGTCCCCCATTACTACTACATCATGCTTCCTTAAAACATTGGCTATTTGCTTTTCAAAAGTTTCATCCTTGGCTTCTCCTTGATTGGGTGGCCGGTAGTAGACTCCGACCACCAGGTTCCTTTTATTCTTTGCTCCATTTATTTCAACCCAGATGCTTTCGATGGAACTACCAAGCTCCTCCTCCTGTATTTCTGTGCAGAGATATGTATTTTTCACATACAGTGCAACCCCGCCTCCCTTTCTGTTCCTCCTGTTCTTTTTGAACAAGTTATATCCTTCAACTGCTGTATTCCAGTCATGAGAGTCATCCCACCAAGTCTCAGTTATACCTATCAAGTCATAATTTCCCTCCTGTATTAAGAGTTCAAGTTCGTTCTGTTTGTTTCCCATACTCTGGGCATTAGTATATAGACATCGAAGACCATGTGCTTCATAGTCTGGCTTTCTTCCTACATGTGTCTGAAGACTATTATTGGGCGCTATCAGCGCTGTTCTCTCCATTGCAGTGCATGCGCCTACGTCCATTGTTACCCCCAACATTACATCTCCCTTCCCCGTAGGATTCAGTTTAAAGCCCTCCTGATAAAGTTCTTCATGCTGTGGCCAAACACATTCTTCCCAGCCTTTGTGAGGTGCAACCCATCCCTAGCCAACAGCCCATCTTCCAGGAAGTATAGCCCGTGGTCCCAGAATCCAAATCTCTCTCGTCGGCACCACCTTCGTAGCCAGTCATTCACCCGGAGTATTTTTCGTTCCCTTTCTATCCCTCTTCTAACTACTGGAAGGATGGATGAGAAAACTATCTGGGCCCCAAAGTTCTTGAGTTTCCTTCCCATGTTAGCAATATGCTCGCTGCTGTCCTCCTTGTACTTCTAGAGATTAGAATTTGTATATATTTAGGGATGCTTATAATCTGCCTCATCTTAGCTAGGTATGAACGGATTGTGTAAAATCCACTCCACCTGCATTTTGTGGATTGTCAGGCACCTTTTGTTCCATACAGATTTTTTTTCGTTGTACGGAAAAATGTGCAAACAATTCCGTAAAAGGCTTCGTGACTATTTACATAATTTACCTTAGTACATAAAATTTATCGTATTGTCCCCCCATTCCATTCAACTTTTCCTTGCATATATTTACCAGTCCCAGCAGAAACTTGCACATTTTCCTATGAATAAATATGCATAAATTTCAGGAAAGTAAAAAATAAGATCCAGAAGTCCACGGACTCCATGCAGCCTGAGGAGGTTGGTCTGCAGCCCATTTTAGTCCATCTCGAATGTCTCCAGTATCCCTAATCTTAGCTAAAACTTGTCATACTTTTAGACTGTTTGAGCAATATGTATATGTATATGTATATGTGTCCCCTTCATGGATCACTGCCTTGTTGTGGCGAAGGGGCTTGCGTAACTCAGTGAAGTCATAAGCTATGCCGTGCAGGGCCACCCAAGACGGACAGGTCATGGCGGAGAGTTCTGACAAAATGTGGTCCACTGGAGAAGGAAATGGCAACCCACTCCAGTATCCTTGCCAAGAAAACCCCATGGAACGTATCACAAGGCTAAAAGAGATGACGCCAGAAGATGAGACCCTCAGGTTGGAAGGTGTCCAATATACTACTGGGGAAGAGCAGAGGGTATTTCCAAGTAGCGCCAGAAAGAGTGAAGCGGCTGGGCCAAACCCGAAAGGACACTCAGCTGTGGATGTGTCTGGTGGTGAAAAGAAAATCCGATGCTGTAAAGAACAATATTGTTTAGGAACCTGGAATGTCAGATCAATGAATCAAGGTAAGCTGGAGGTGGTCAAACATGAGATGGCAAGATTGAACATCAACATCTTGGGAATCAGCGAACTCAAATGGACAGGCATGGGCGAATTTAATTCAGGTGACCATCATATCTACTACTGTGGGCAAGAATCCCTTAGAAGAAATGGAGTAGCACTCATAGTCAACAAAAGGGTGGGAAAAGCAGTACTGGGGTACAATCTTAAAAACGATAGAATGATCTCAGTACGAATCCAAGGCAAACCATTCAACATCACAGTAATTCAAGGCTATGCCCCAACCACTGATGCTGAAGAAGCTGAGGTTGATCAGTTCTATGAAGACCTACAACACCTTCTAGAACTAACACCAAAAAAAGATGTCCTCTTCATCATAGGGGATTGGAATGCTAAAGTAGGAAGTCAAGAAATCACAGGGATAACAGGCAGGCATGGCCTTGGTGCACAAAATGAAGCAGGACAAAAGCTAATAGAGTTTTGCCAGGAGAACACACTGATCATAGCAAACACTCTTTTCCAACAGCACAAGAGGCGACTCTACACATGGACGTCACCAGATGGTCAATATTGAAATCAGATTGATTATGTCCTTTGCAGTCAAAGATGGGGAAGCTCTATACAATCAGTAAAAACAAGACCTGGAGCTGACTGTGGCTCAGATCATGAGCTTCTTGTTGCAAAATTTCGGCTGAAATTGAAGAACGTAGGGAAAACCACTAAACCATTCAGGTATGACCTAAATCATATCCCTTATGAATATACAGTGGAGGTGAGGAATAGATTTCAGGGATTAGACCTGATAGACAGAGTACCTGAGGAACTGTGGACGGAGGTCCATAACATTGTTCAGGAGGCAGCAACTCAATCCATCCCAAAGAAAAAGAAATGCAAGAAAGCCAAGTGGCTGTCTGATGAGGCTTTATAAGTAGCTGAAGAAAGAAGGGAAGCGAAAAGCAAGGGAGAAAGGGGAAGATATACCCAACTGAATGCAGATTTCTAGAGAATAGCAAGGAGAGACAAGAAGGCTTTCTTAAATGAACAATGCAAAGAAATCGAGGAAAACAACAGAATGGGAAAGACTAGAGATCTCTTCAAGAAAATTGGAGATCTCAAGGGAACGTTTTGTGCAAAGACGGGCATGATAAAGGACAAAGAAGGCAGGGACCTAACAGAAGCAGATGAGATTAAGAAGAGGTGGCAAGAATACACAGAAGAACTATACAGGAAAGATCTGAATGTCCCTGATAGCCATGATAGTGCGGCCACTGAACTTGAGCCGGACATCCTCGAGAGTGAAGTCAAGTGGGCCTTAGGAAGCATTGCTAACAACAAAGCTAGCGGAGATGACAGTATTCCAGATGCTGTTCAAGTGCTGCACTCAATATGCCAACAAATCTGGAACACTCAACAGTGGCCACAAGACTGGAAAAGGTCAGTTTACATTCCAATTCCAAAGAAGGGCAACGCCAAAGAGTGTTCAAACTACCGCACAATTGCGCTCATTTCACATGCCAGCAAGGTGATGCTCAAAATCCTACAAGCTAGGCTTCAGCAGTATGCGAACCGAGAACTACCGGAAGTACAAGCTGGGTTTCGAAGAGGCAGAGGAACTAGAGATCAAATCGCCAACGTTCGCTGGATCATGGAGAAAGCAAGAGAATTCCAGAAAAACGTCTATTTCTGCTTCATTGACTACGCTAAAGCCTTTGATTGTGTGGATCACAACAAACTCTGGCAAATTCTGAAAGTGATGGGAGTACCAGACCACCTTACCTGTCTCCTGAGAAACCTGTACGAGGGTCAAGAAGCAACAGTAAGAACCTGACATGGAACAACCGAGTGGTTCAAAATTGGGAAAGGAGTACGACAAGGCTGCATATTGTCACCCTGCTTATTTAACTTATATGCAGAGTACATCATGAGAAACGCCGGGTTGGATGAATCAGAGGTTGGAATTAAGATTGCCGGGAGAATTATCAACAACCTCCGATATGCAGACGATACCACCCTAATGGCAGAAAGCAAAGAGGATCTAAAGAGCCTGTTGTTGAGAGTGAAAGAGGAGAGTGCAAAAGCTGGTTTGAAACTCCACATTAAAAAAATGAAGATCATGGCATCTGGCCCCATCACTTCCTGGCATATAGAAGGGGAAGAAATGGAAGCAGTGACAGATTTTACTTTCTTGGGCTCCAAGATCACCACAGACGGTGACTGTAGCCATGAAATTAAAAGACGCTTGCTCCTTGGGAGGAAAGCTATGGCCAACCTAGACAGCATAGTAAGAAGCAGAGACATCACCTTGCCGACAAAGGTCCGTCTAATCAAAGCTATGGTTTTCCCAGTAGTAATGTATGGCTGTGAGAGCTGGACTATAAGAAGGCTGAGTGCCGAAGAATTGATGCTTTCGAACTGTGGTGCTGGAGAAGACTCTTACGAGTGCCCTGGACTGCAAGGAGGTCAAATCAGTCCATTCCAAAGGAAATCAACCCTGAGTGCTCATTGGAAGGACAGATACTGAAGCTGAAGCTCAAATATTTTGGCCACCTAATGTGAAGAGAAAACTCTCTGGAAAAGACCCTGATGCTGGGAAAGACTGAAGGCAAAAGGAGAAGGGGACAACAGAGGATGAGATGGCTAGATAGCATCACCGATGCAATGAATATGAACTTGAGCACACTCCGGGAGAGAGCGCAGGACAGGAAGGCCTGGCGTGCTATGGTCCATGGGGTCACGAAGAGTCGGACATGACTGAACGACTGAACAACAACATATGTATGTGTATGTATATGTGTGTGTGTGTGTGTGTGTGTGTGTATATATATATATATATATATATATATATATATATATAAATGTGCATCTATGCATATATATATATATATATATATATATATATGATACCATATTTGTGTTGTCTAGCATGGTTTCAGGAACCACTACCCATACATTAATTGTTGAAGCCCTAAACACTTGGTAGAGATTTGCAAATCTGTCACTGAGTAGAGCCTTTCCTTGAAGCAGCTGTATTCTCTCTTGATCTGGTGAATGTCAGATACACCCATTCAAGTTTGGGAAACAAGCTGTCAGATGGAGCAAAAAGAAGTTACTTGTCTCACCCATATGGCAGACTGAGCAAGGCACACAGGTCACCTGATCACAGCCTTCCACATTATGGTGTATTTCTATTTAAATCATTATAATCATTTCTAAAATGTGCATCTATGCATATAAATTAGCACATGCAAATTTAATGCAAATCGATATTCTCTTTTGTCCTCTTTTTTGGTGATGCATATTTTTTTTTCTTTTTCTTTTTTGCGATTCACAAGTGGCTACCCTATGTGTGTCCATGCATAGCATTATCCTAGAATTTGATGAAAGTCACATTTATTCTTGAATTGAAGTTATTGTCCTGACTACCAGTCTTAGTGCAATACAGAAAACATGTACCAAGAAAAAGTTGCATAATCGTTAGGGTGGGGGAGACACTAACTTTGACTTGCATCTGTTTCCTAACTGCATATTATATGAGTAGCAAACATAAGCTAATCACTTTGGGACCTGGGATGTCCTCACCCCACCCCCGCTTAAATTATTTCATTGGGAGGGGGGCTTCCAGGGAAAGTACGTGCATATCAGGCTGCCATTGCGAAAGATGTGTTCCCTGGGTTTTTCTTTCTTGGCTTGGCAGGAAATGAGGGCCTTTGACTTCCTGTAAGCTGCTGATGCCTTATTCTTCGTATTCCCCAAATAGGAAGTGCTGGAGTCCTTTTGCCAAGTATATGGAAACTTACTTTGAGTTTCAGCACAGGATTAATGGCTAGGAGGTTATACTGTCGCTTGTGAAGAACTGCTCAGACAGTTGCTTGGAACACTAACAAGTTGCTTGAACAAGAAAGAGCACACGGTCATCTCTCCTAACTCTCCTCTTCTCTTCTAAGCCCTCATTTCTGTAGGAGAGCCTCCTTCTCTGAAAATGACAGGCTAGAAGATACCTTCAAATAGGACACTATAGCCATGTCAGGAGGACAGTGATGAGCAGATCACCTGACTGTTGACAAAACAAGCTTTCATAGCAATCAGACTTACTGCAAGTGGCAGCAATTGCTATCAGAGTTGACAGCAAGATTCTTCTAGCCATTCACAAGCTCAGAATCATACATTAGTTTTATAGGTGGCTTTCCCCACCCCCAATGGCTTCTCTTGAACCAAAATTAGCTTGGACAGTTCATGAGTTAGAAGGATAGAGGAATGGTGGATGGAGAGATGCTGCTTCTTAACCCTTTCACCTCTGGTTGTTCTTCCAGCTCGAAATCACCCTCTCCAAATTGCTTTTTCATGCTTTCAGGTGGGAGGAGAGACACAGGGTCCCCATATCCCCCCACCCTCATGTGAAAGGGCAGCTTGGAAAGAATTATTTCCATGCCTGGAGAGGAAAGGATTAAGCAGTGTCTCCCTACCTGTCCATCCATTGTTCCAGCTACATCCAGCCCACACTGATGATAGTTTTAAACAAATGTGCGTGGGGGGGCAGTGGAAGTTGGTGGCTCTGATGTCACTGGTGCGGGTTCAGGTTTCAGTCAGAACCAGTCAGTACTCTAAAGGAGCTATCCAAGGAGAACCTATTAAAGGAGCACCTTGGATAGCTCCTTTAGAGTTCTGACTGGTTCTGACTGAAACCCGGAGCAGATTCACCACCCCACTGACATCAGAGTCACCAGCCTCCACTGAGCGGAGACACAGACGCCAGAATCCTGCCCCTGCCTGAGGCAGGGAGAAGAAGGCGAAAGTTTAACATTTCCGTACTTTTAGGCTTGCTATTGAAGGGAGGTTTTTAAATTTACATAAATGTTTGCCAAGGAGATATAATCATAACAAAACTTGATATTTATACAGCAGTTTTATGGCATTTGAAACCCTTCCCATATATTCTGGCACTAATCCTTACAAAATTCTGTCAAGGCCAAACTAGATGTGATGGGGCAGCCACAGCTGCTTCCAAATGAGGCTTTTACTGTGCAATCACCCCGCCCCATTCACAAAATATTAGATGGGGGGGGGGAGTTCCAGACACCACTGTCTTCCATTTCTAACCATCTTGTGTTCCCCTGCTGCCATCTTTTTTTTTCTCTCCACAGGAAATCTGTTACAGATAGAAAGATGGAATAGCTGCTCAATGTGTATTGATTGGTAGCACCAGGGCCCTGTGTCTGGAAGCACCCCGTGTGCCAGCAAGCCCACCCATTCAGTGTGGTATAGTCTCCCTCAGAACATAAAGACCAGGGTGGCTTATACAGAAGAAGGTGGTCTCTCAGATACATCCTTTTCTACAACAAAATGGTACTTATTCCTAGGCAAATGTGTTTAGCATTAGTTGTTGTTGTTGTTGTTCAGTCGTTCAGTCGTGTCCGACTCTTCGTGACCCCATGGACCATAGTACGCCAGGCCTTCCTGTCCTGCGCTCTCTCCCGGAGCGTGCTCAAGTTCATATTCATTGCATCCGTGATGCTATCTAGCCATCTCATCCTCTGCCGTCCCCTTCTCCTTTTGCCTTCAGTCTTTCCCAGCATCAGGGTCTTTTCCAGAGAGTTTTCTCTTCGCATTAGGTGGCCAAAATATTGGAGCTTCAGCTTCATTATCTGTCCTTCCAATGAGCACTCAGGGTTGATTTCCTTTCGGATGGACTGATTTGACCTCCTTGCAGTCCAGGGGACTCGTAAGAGTCTTCTCCAGCACCACAGTTCGAAAGCATCAATTCTTCGGCGCTCAGCCTTCCTTATAGTCCAGCTCTCACAGCCATACATTACTACTGGGAAAACCATAGCTTTGATTAGACGGACCTTTGTCGGCAAGGTGATGTCTCTGCTTCTTACTATGCTGTCTAGGTTGGCCATAGCTTTCCTCCCAAGGAGCAAGCGTCTTTTAATTTCATGGCTACAGTCACCGTCTGCGGTGATCTTGGAGCCCAAGAAAGTAAAATCTGTCACTGCTTCCATTTCTTCCCCTTCTATATGCCAGGAAGTGATGGGGCCAGATGCCATGATCTTAGTTTTTTTAATGTGGAGTTTCAAACCAGCTTTTGCACTCTCCTCTTTCACCCTCAACAAGAGGCTCTTGAGATCCTCTTCGCTTTCTGCCGTTAGGGTGGTATCGTCTGCATATCGGAGGTTGTTGATAATTCTCCCAGCAATCTTAATTAGTACCACAGAAGAAAACTCCATTTTATTCCCGCAGACCTGTCAGTGCTATGATTTAAATGAGTTTAATGTGTGAAACAGCACATGCTCAAAGTTTTTCTTTTTTAAAAAAAAACAGGGTTTGAAAACAAGTTTTGTCTTTTGATCTTAACATATACGGAACATGGAAGCAGTTGTAAAGCCTGGAATGCGGCAGTAAGAGAAAATAAATGTTAGTTGTGTGCTTCACAAATGAAGTGATAGACATGATCACCTAAAACCTCCTCCCTCCCCCATAAAACCATTTGGTCGAGGGCCTACAACTCCCTAGCTGCATCACTGAACTCCTTTAGCTCTTGTAGCATAGTGGCTAATGACATCATGCATTGTGAGCCAGGAAATCCTGAATCAAACCCCTGCTCACTAGCTGGTATTAGATACCACTGTCTCTCGGTCTGTGCTCCCTCCCCCGGCCCTGCCTCTCCAATTTTATAATCTCCTCATGATAATACTGGATTACTTTACAGGATTGTTTTAAAGCTTATTTGAGGTAATGTATGTAAAGTGTTTTCAGAGAAAATGTGTTATATAATTAATATTTTTACAATCATCTAAGGGAGGAGCTCACACAGATTAAGGTATTCCCTCAGGCTGAATTCACATGAACAAAGGCAAATAGTGATGGAAAACATCTGGAGATGCTATTCAGGAAGGAGTGTTATACGTCCATACTGTTTACACACACTTTGTGCGTGCCAGAACATTCCCTATTTTTTCTCCTTACAAGGGTCATGATTAGTGAAATTACGTGAAGATCATTAGTGCACACGTAACAGTTAAACAGGGGAGGGTGTGTGCGCACAAGCCCCCCCCCATATCCCCATGTGCCCAGCTGCTCTGAGAGATCTTTGCACATTTAGCATGAAGATCCAAAAGGGATCTGAGCTCAAAAAGGGAAACTCGGGTGAGTGGAAACAGAAAGGGAAGGCACTATGCACAGAACAGCCAATCCTCAGAACACTAATGGGGACATGAGCACATTACTTCCTAACAATTTCTGGCTAGAACCCTCCCTCAGGACACCAGGCACAAACACCCATCCCCACTCCAACAGCTAGGGGCCCTAAGATAAAGCACTCCACACAAAGCACTCCACACAGATAAGAAGGGAAGAGGGAACACACACTGCACCATACAACTGCAGCTGTCTCTCCCACCTCCCCTTTGCCTCGTCTGAACTCCAGTGAACCATGTTCTAACATGCTTCCCACCCCACCCAAGACAGTGTCTCCTACACACAGGGGAGGTACTCAGCCCCACACACTGGTAAGCCTCATTCCACCCCCATAACCAAGGTTCCAGGACAGAGCAATCCACACAGATAAGCAAGGGAATGGCACAACTGTGGGAAGAAGGGTGAGCCAGGCCACTAGCAGACATTCAGTCATGGTAGAGATGTAGGGCCCACCTCACTTGGCCCAGCCCACTCATGCCATGCAATGCCTTCCTGCCTACTGGCTCTCACTTGGTCCTGGGACACTGGCTTCCCCACCTGCTCCCATAGTCAGAGCATCAGATCATAGGAGGCGGGTGGAATCATGCTGGGAGCCCCATTGCTTTTCCTATGCCCACAGTCCTGGGGGAAGACCAAGATATCTGCATCAGAGCTGGGCTACAGGGTACTTGTGCACTTGAAAGGCTATCACAGAGAGGAAGGCCAGGATCTCTTCTCGATCATCCCAGAGTGCAGGACACAGAATAATGGGCTCAAGTTACAGGAAGCCAGATTCCAGCTGAATATCAGGAAAAACTTCCTGACAGCTAGAGCAATACGACAATGGAACCAATTACCTAGGGAGGTAGTGGTCTCTCCCACACTGGAAACATTCAAGATGAAGCTGGACAGCCACTTGTCAGGGATGCTTTGACTTGGATTCCTGCATTGAGCAGGGGGTTGAACTCGATGGTCTTATAGGCCCCTTCCAACCCTACTATTCTATGATTCTACCTCTGGGCCAGCCTGGCTCAGACCTCCTCCCAGGGTGCTATGAAGCATAGGAACCGATGGAACTCCTCATTAGGGTTGGGAAGTATGGACTTCAGACCATCACCTTGAGGCTTCAGGCACAAGAGCAGGTGATGGACGCCAGTTTCTGCCATTGCCAGGCATGTTCTGGAGCTGTCTGGGGTGATGACATCATCAGGACACACCTATGACAGTGTGTTTGGTTATGCCCACTCAAGCCACTTTGGAAGGTGGGTGGTGGCTGTCACCATCTTGGAAATATCTTGTGTGTGTACACGCAACATCTTGGGCATTGCTGAGCAGTAGGTATCTCTAATGGCTGAAGCTTGCCCAGTGACTTCACGGACACATCTCTGGGGTGGTGCCAGTCCCCAACAATCCTGGCATGCTCAGAGCCAGGATGGTTGGACCCTCCCCACCCTACCCCCCTGCTGGCTACTCACCTTGGCACACTTGCTTGGTTGGCATGCCATGGGCTCCCAACCTGCCTGCTCACCTTGGCCAGCAACCTGATACCCATGGCAGGAGCCTCTGCTTTGCCTGGTTGCTGCATACTTACCCTCACTCTCCAAAGAAGTCCCTGGTGATGCATTCCCAGACTGCAATGCCATGTTGATCCTGGTACTAACATCTCCTCAACAACCAGTGGGACCTCATGGGCTAACTGTCCCAGATCTTCCCAGCCAGTATCAGGATATGGGATTTGTGGGGCATGCTTTTCCAGGGTGGGGTTTGTTTGTTTGTTTGTTTAAAAGTGCCCCAGTAGCATGTGTGCATTCATTCATGTGTCTCCACAACTGAACTGGACATCCCCTTTTCAATTAACAATGTCTACCAGGAACTGGGCAGGGGGGTGTCTTACAGCCTCCTGAGTGTATTTGTGGCTCCTTTGACAGACAGCATCATAGGGTTCTCCTTAGTTGAGCTTGTGGTTGCTGTAATGTTCTCCGTGTATTGGGGGCATATAATGGACACACCCCTGGCTCAGCCTGCATGTCCTTATGGCACTGAGGCGTTGTCACCAGCACTGCCCCTGATTGGTGTGTGGTGGTGTTTCCATGGATACAGTGGGCATGTCAGTCATTTTCACACCATTTTTGTATTTTCTGTTTGTGTGTTTTTATTTATTTATTTATGTTGTTGATGATGATGTTTGTGTTGTTGTTGTTGTTAACATTTATGTACCACCTTACTCCTATATACTTTTGTTTTATGTATAATTCCCTGTACTTTTTTTATTTAAACATTTGTAAAGGGCTTTTTTAAGGACAAGTATTAATATATGTTTATGTTTCTGAGAATAATTCCATAGATGGTTTTTTCTAAAGAGGAAATAACCCCTTTCATCTATATTCCTTCGGATAATTTGGATAACAGCATGGTCCATGTGTGTTAACTAATTTGTGCTCTGTGATCATGGCCTGAAGCACTAATACTGATACTATTCTAGTGAGTTTGGGGCTAGTTTGGATGCAACAATCATAGTTTATTAAGACATACTTTATTAAGACATAAACAAGCATCGGGCCTGCATGCTCCCTGCACCCCTCCTCTCTTTGCATGACGACTTTGGTGCTTCTGAACCAGTTTCCCATTATGTCTAAAATGGGGAATTGTGGTTTAATGTCAGTTTATTAACCAGGTTCTGAAACTAGAGTTTGATCATTGGTGGTTTATTAAGCCAGGATCATTTTACCCAAACAGGCCTACTGTGAGTGAGAGACAGAAAACAACTTAATAAAGCTGATTTTCTGAGTTTAGAAGCTGGATTGGTGACATCTAGCTACTGTCTGCCACAAACAGCTAAAGAATGAGCAGGCATAAAGTACCCGCATTCTCTGGATTCTATCACCCCTTCATTACCATCTCAAGACATGTTTGCTGGCTGAAATGGAGCATCAAATCATGCCCCCTGCCAAGTCAAGGGGCATAGTACCCCAGTCCGGTCAAGTTATTTTGGCACATGTTGTAATCTATACAAGCAGCCACTAGGGAAGTTTTGGCTTTGTATGTTTCCAGTTTGTCTCTTCTTGGATTCTATAGAGTCCTGCTGGCTCGGGCCAGAACATGGTCATTTAGTTACTGAGGCTCTTCTGAATAAAGTGTTCTTATATTACTAAAAGACTTGCAGTGTTTCTGTGTTTAAGATATTACAGCGTCTGAGGCAGAAAATCCAAAAATGTCTCTCTGCCTCCATAGCAATAAAAATACAATAATAAATTAAATAAATAACAATTTGCTGCCCTTTCAGGACACCCAGAATGAGCTGCCTGAGGCAGCTGCCTCGCTCTGCCTAATGGTAGGGCTGGATGGCTCTGCGCACCTTTAAAATTTGACCTTGAGTGCCTTCACACGAAAAGAGCAGTGAAACAAACTTTCCACCAACTTCTACACTCACTTTATGGAATGATTTATAAGGCTTTTCCTTTCTGTCTTGACATTCACAGCCATGGCTTGGAACAGTGCAAAACTTTTGTAATATGGAGTTCTTCAGAAAGGAGACATTTCCTCTGAACAAAGCACTATCTTCAAAAATCCTTTCAGCAGCTGAGTTCCTGCCCATAGTTTCCTTTGTTAATAGAACTTTGTTAGTTCTGTTCAGTATCCAAAAAATACATTGCCAGCTTCCAAAAATGATAGATTTGCTGCAAAAAAAGAAAAGAAATGTATTTCAGATTATCCACATCCTGCCATCCTGACAACGACATAACGCCGCATTTTTACTACTTACAACCATTACACTCTGAAACCACCTTCGAGTGCAGAAGGAACACCTCCCATGACTTCAGAGTTGTACTAAAGCTTTCATAAATTAGCCCTTTCCTGTACATTAGTACCTTGGCCTCTTGCCATAGAGTTTTATTCCAAGCATATACAGCCAAGCGGTCGGGTTTTTTGTTTATCTGTGATAGAGCTCAAGGGGTGGAAAGAATTCCCCACCGCCTTCCCACTCTTCAACAATTCTGAAAAATGAAAGTGATGCACAACTAAGGAAATTATATTTTCTAATACCTATATGACTGAGACTGCTAACCAGTGACTGTGCAGGAGTATATGAGCTTAACATTTATTGTACTTGAACATTTCCCCTTGGACCTTTAGGCAAAGACCTAAAGCTTGAATCATACCTTAACTATACAACATGGGACCAACTTTTTTTTTAACCCAATACCACACTCTATTGGTAATATTTGTTAAGATGAGCCAAGTGGCTCAGGCAGGCAAATGAGGTGGCTTTGTCCCTTCTTTGTCAGCATTATAACTCAGGGGTGGGCAGAAAGTAGACCTCCAGATGGTTTGGACTTCAGCTCCCAGCATTCCTGACTGTTGGCCATATTAGCAGAGGTTTCTGGGAGTTGAAGTCCCAAAATCTGAAGATCTACCTTCTGCCCACCCCTAATATAGCCTAAACCTGGATTATGCAGAAGCTTAGAAACCACAATGATATGAATCCAGCCTGCCACTGGAGTTAAAGTGTAGTGCAGATTCTGTACTGTTGATTTATATGAACTATATCAACTATCTTGAGATAAGAAAATACTTCATTTGGCAAATGAACAATATTCTGGGGAAAATCTAACAGCACAAAACACTGTGCACAACCAATTAATTATTAGGGACAGATTTCAAAAATGGAAGCCTGATATCACCCAATTTAGCAGATTCTGTTTCATGCTAAGTATAGTATATGAGCTCACATCCACCGCTGGTCTATTTATACATTCAGGAGATAGCAGATAAGACAGGTTCTCATGACTCCCCCCTGCAAGTTCACAAATATGTAGGGAATGAGTGAGATCATGTCCACTGGCCTTGCCCCCAGCCCCAGTACACCAATGTGCCCCACCAACTCCATGATTGCCATCAGTGTGAAGGGACTGTACATCTGTATGTTTGTACTAGGATTATGTAAGATGTACACAAAATGTATGGATTGTGTAAAATCCATTCTGCCTGTGTTTTGTGGATTGTCAGGTGCCTTTTGTTCCATCATCCGCCCATCGATGGAATCGGATTTTTATTTCGTTTCTGAATTTGCACAATTTCACATGTGCAAAAATGCACAAATTCCTCCAAAATGCACAAATTCCCCCAAATGCACATTTCCATGCTTTAGCCTATGGGGGAAATGTGCATTATTGGGCAGGGTGGGGTTTTGTTTGTTTGTTTGTTTGCCTATTTCTCTATGACAAAATTTGCATACAATTCCAGAAAGTGTGTGTGTGTGTGTGGGGGGGGGGGGGAACAGTCCACAAGTCTGCGGAATCCGCCTGACAGGGAAAAAGCCAGTTCTCTGCAGAATCCATGGGTCGGATTCATACAAATCCAAACTCACTTGGTTCCATTGAGGATTTCTCCAACACCCCTAGTTTGTACGGCTCTTTCATACTGACACCAAACATCCAGCTAGTGGGATGTGTGGCCACCTTGCATGTCAGTATCCATTGCATGTCATCCTTCTTCCCCTCATCCATTTGTGAAGGTGTGAGGAAAATCATGTGAACCCCCTGCTCCCCATGAACACTTGTCTCACCTATCGTTCATGATGAGAGAAGTAATCATGTAATCAACAGGTAGAGTCCCATAGAGTGACTGTCACCTCTGAATTACCCCAAAAGATTACCAGTTCTTGAACTGAGACATATAATGATGATTATTTTTAAAATTGTAAACAAGGATTGGTACCTAAAGACTATTAGCCCATGGTTATCTCGAGAAGAAATTGACAATGCAATGGTCCAGAAACTGTTCCAGATAATTCTACATGCTCAGCCACTTGGTGACTTTTTAATCACTTGTGTGTAAAATGGGGTCAACCACATTCCACTCTGGAACCCAGTTGTAATCACTACCAACATCCCAGCCATAATGTACACCCAAGCAAGCAAGGATCAGGACTGAAGAACCGGCCAGTCTAAATCTATGCAAACCGTCCTTACTTACAAGTAGCTTTCCCACTTACAGAGAAGAGAGGGAGGAATTATACAATTTGGGTATCTGAGCAAGGTTTTGTGGTTTGGCAAAGGGTTGCTTAAAAAATGAGATTTATTAAGGAAAACATGGTTTGAGGCAACTTAAAAGGAAACATAAAATAGCATCTGACTTGGCATACATGTTCAATGACAAAGTTCAAGCACCTTACAAACTCAGGATTAAAGAGAACCCGCTACCCTTTGGTTGGATCATGTCCCCGTATTTGAAATCTGCCACTAAAGAATTAGTGGGTAACTCCCGGTGCGTTGGCCCTTCTATTTTCCCAGAATGGTGTTAACTTGGCAAATTAAGTATTTTCTTTAAGCTGGAATCACAACTGGGAGCACAGGAACTATTAACCCCCCACCCCACCCCGCATTTGTCAAGAAGTAGCTTACTATAGTGTGCATCTAACCACTTGATAAACCAGTCATCTATATGAAATACAGCTGGAGTGGGGGTGGCAGGAGAGAGGAAAGGAGGTCCTTCTATTTCTCTCCACTTTCCCTGGCTTCCGACACTGCTGAGATGGCAACAAGTTGGGCACCAAGAACACCTAGAAATATAGCTGGGCAGGAGAAGTGAAAGGAGTTGGAACGATGGGTCAGAGGGGTTTGTGTCAGCTGTTTGCAGGAAGGTGGGAACTGAAAGAGGGACTGGACCCAGGGCCGGCCCTACCGTTAGGCAGAATGAGGCGGTTGCTTCAGGTGGCAGATGCTGGGAGGTGGCAGCAAGGTGTTGGAGGAGAGAGCTGAGTGGCAAGCAGCCTGCCCTGTGCCCCCTAAGCTAACCTTAAGCTAACCTGCTGCCTTCAGGTACAGTGGAGAATGCTGTTCCATTGTCAATGTTCAAGTAACGGTCCAGTCCACTTTTTTACATGGAATGGGAGAGGGCGCCATCTTGTTCTTCTGGGCTGGCCCTGACTAGACCATGTTGTAGTCTCACTGATGACTTTGGAGGTGTGATAGGGTCTAATTTAGCTCATAACCAGGCTCCAAATAAACCAAGCTATTTTCAAATTCATTGGGAATATAGCTCAGTTTGCCAAGCCCAATTACAAATCAAATGTGTCTGTGGGGCGTGGGGGGCGGGGGATTCACTATCACTAATTATTTTGCCAAGTGATGAACAGAATTGTGCTACATTTACACTACTGAATAAAAATCTGGGGAAGCAGAAGAATGGTAAAAATATCCTAATTACTTGGCAGGACACTATAGATTACCAGTTTACCAAGTGGTTACTTGCATACCACTGTAAGTTAAGTTACCACTTGGTAAATTGTTATCTGTCTTCACCTTTACTCCCTTCTAAGTGTGGTTGGGCTCAAGGTGTTAGGCCACAATCCTAAGCATGCTTACATGGAAATATATGAGATCAGTGGGGTTTACTTTCACACCAATACTGGTGAGTTAGGGCAAAAATACATCTAACATTTGTCACCTGCTTTGGCCTTGCATGGCTGTTGTTAAAAAAACAAAAAAAACAGATTGCTGATGTGGCACGATAGATCAGGACCATGGTATAGGGGAGCTTTCCTCCCATTGTGAATAATGGGGGGGGGGTTCAATTGGGACTGTGGTGGGATCAAAGGGTTAAAGCCCTTCTTCCCACATGCCACAGTCTCAGTCTGACTTAGGGCTCCTCACAGTCTATTTGTTTTGTTTTTAAAAAACCATCCAGCCATGCAAAGCCAAACCATGTGACAAGCTCCATGTCTAGTTTGGCCTTTAGTTGCTTGTATGTACATGGCATACCATATTGTAGAAAATTGCCAATGCATTAATATATTTCCCCAATATGATTGTACTTTTCCAAATCACATTCTGCAAACATATTCCAGAAGAAAATCAATAAAATAAAGTTATACAAGTCTGGCTCCTTAAAAGAGTTGCTATAACAAAACAAAAAACAAAAAAAAGGAGCACGATTTGTACAAATGTTCTGTTTCAGTATAGGGTGAGAAGCCCACTAATTTCTCAGCATCACTCCAGCACCTCATGGGAGCAGAGGCTGAAACAAATCAAAGTGGAACAAGAAGCTCACCACAATCAATCAAACTCGGGGGGAGTACTTTACATTTCTCTGTAAACAACAGTGGCAGGGTAGGGTGGGAGGCTTAAGAGCATACATATGCTTTTGGGTAAACTGGGTTATCTGTGACCAAGGGTAGCAATGAATCATGCAGGAACCAGACACAGCAGTTCGTCTATCTATGGTATCAGGGCCAGCCCTACCCTTAGGCAGAGTGAGGCAGTCGCCTCAGACAGCAGATGGTGGGAGGCGGCAGCAAGGTGTTGGTGGAGAGAGGTGTGGTTAATGCGGCCTGCCCTACACCCCCTAAGCTAGTCTGCTGCCTTCAGGTGTGGCAAAGGATGCTGTCCCATCACCAGTATCGAAGAAAGATTCAACTGCCAATCCAGTTGGCTTTTGTACATGGAATGGGAGGGGGCTCCATCTTGTCCTTTGCCTCAGGCAGCAAAATGTTGGGGGCCAGCCCTGCAAGGTATCCACAGTTCATAGACTTAGACAGAGCTGCTTAACTTTGTAACATGAGGAGGAAGTAACTGGCATACATGCCTAGAGACAACTGAGGGGCGGCATGTTTATCATGCTAGCTGGACCAAAGAAAGCTAATGCAGACACGGCCTGAAACAATGGAGAACATCTCCATCGTGCACATACAGAAAATATGAACGAATTGGGAACTAAAACCAACATGAGGGAACAACCGACTATTTGTATTTAATATTTCTGATGTAGGTAGGGTGGTCATGTGTCGTGCTTTACAGAAGACAATCCTCTATTTGAAGGGCTGTCCAGTCCCAGCAGGGGCCTTGAAGGTGCCCTTCACCTGGTAACACCTGGACAGCAGACTGAGCAGGCAACACAGGTCTCCTGGTCACAGTCTTTCCCATTATAGCGAGATGTATTTCTATTTAAATTACAGTACTTATTTCTGAATTTGCATCTATACATATAAAATAACATATGCAGACTTCAAGCAATCTGTGCCCGCTTTTGTCCTTTTTCGGTGGTTAATTTCCTCCTTTGGGGCAATGTGTAAGTGGGCTCTGTTGGGGTTTTGACTTTGCTTTCCTTGTCAATATTTAATCTGTACACCAATGACTCGAGTAATCCTGCCTATACTATAAATATCCTATTTTCTGTAGCAGCTCCTTGTAACTCTAGCCTTAGAAGAGCTAGCGTTTATTTTCATGACTGTCACTGATGGTTCAAAGAGGACCAAATGAATCCAAATGTGAGTGAATGCTAGAAAAGGAGATCATCTCACTTTGCTATTGAAAACAAATTCTCAATAAGAGCTTAGCAAAAGCCCTCTAAGGATGCAATCCTACGCATGTTTAGACAGAAAAAAATATTCCTACAACTCCCAGCATTCCCCAGCCAGCATGGCTGGCTGGGGAATGCTTGAAGTTGTAGGACTTTTTTCTGTCTAAACTTGCACAGGGACCAGGAATAATAAAAGATCAATCTCTCTTATAATAATTCATGCAAGGGACAGAGCATTAATATGTGTTTCAAGATGAGCTTTCCAAAAGGAAAGCAACATTTGCAGAAAAGAGAAAACATCTAAAAATAAATGCTCATCACTCTTGCATGCACAGAAATACCAAGGGGCAAAATCTGGCTTTCCACACTGTGAAATGACTCATTTCCCCTCCTAAAGTTGTAACTGGTGTGGAAGATATGCATTTAGCAGAATGAATCATTCCAAATGGCCACTGGGTTGCTAGCTGGGCTGGAAATAAGGGGATGAAAACTGACGTAAAGGCCAAGGGACTTGGAATGTACCAGCTATTTGGAGACCAACTACAGCAGACATTAACACTCAGTTGTCACTCATAAATCTTCAATTGCTTTGACAGGTGTCAGATTGGGAAATGTGAATACCTATATTTTTCTGGGAGAACTGAAAGTGGGCCAAGGCTAAAGCAACTGTCTATATTTTATTTATAAGTAGATTGGGGACAAGGAGAGGGGGCTGGAGATGGCATAGGAGCCAGATATACTTTTGAACTGAGGACCTGTCAAACCACTTGATTACTCATGACAATGCTTTTCTCCCCCCGCCCCCTGCAAAGCTGTCTCCCACCTGCAAATGAAGTTGCAGTCAGTAATCCAATATGTAGGTTAAAAAGTGATGCATTTATTTTGATTTCTAACCCGCCCCCTCCAAAGAGATCAAAAGAGTAACAATTTAAAAGACATGCAGAAAAAACCCAAGCAGAACAAATAGAATAAAACATCCACCTAAGTGCTATATTACATTGAATTGCCTGCCTCCATGTCAGCTTAACCCCAGCCACTAAATCCAACCCAGAAAATATAGCTTTGCAATGCTTCCATTAAAAAATTATCAGGCTGGACTGGAGTCTCCAGTAGGAAAGAGGTCCACAGTAGAGGGTCAACCACTGAGAATGTTTTTCTGTGTGCCCTTGTCATGAGGACTTGTGGTTTGAATGTTAGGGAGGAGCTGTTCTTGGATTGTCTTAAGATCATGATGGAACATATGATGGATAAGTACATTGATTCACCAAGGTATGAGCTCCCACAAGCTTATTTTGATGACTGTATGTCTTCATTTGCTATTTGCCCTGTGATACTAGCTAGCTAGCTATCACATATATATCCTGCCATTGCTTTGCACTTTAAAGGTGAGGGGAAGGTGAGGGAGGAGTGAAGCGACTGAGCTGCGGTGGGACTTTGGGGAGGGTCTTCAAGGAGGGGAGGAGACTCATCCAAGGCTCCATGGGCCGGATGGGCCAGCTGGTGGGCCAAATTTGGCTTGCAGGCTGGAGGGCCCCATCCCTGCTTTAAAGAACTTGAGGCAACACGTAAATCCCATGACAGTGATGCCAGGGAATGGGGCTATCGCTAATTTCTCTTTAATAGAATATCAAAGAGGCAGCTGGCTGCCTTGGCACCTTTGGTTTACCAGTGATCCCAAGAATGATGTGAATCAAGAAATGGGTAGCTCTGCATTTCCTTATTAACATCTTAAAACATTTTAGTTCTGCCCTATTATAATAGTTAAGTGTAGGATCCTCTCAGCCCAAAATCTTCCATTTTATCTTATTCCTCCATGTTAGGGAATGGGCCATTTTAAATCTCCATATATTTAAACTAATCAACCTGTCTGTTTTTTTCTTCTTTGAAAAAAGCCATAGACCCTGATCTATCTATCTATCTATCTATCTATCTATCTATCTATCTAATTATTTGAGGCTGCAGTCTTACACACACCTTCTTGGGAGTAAGCCCCATTGAACTTTCATAGGATTACACTGTAATAGTGACATATTCACCATTACTGGCATTTGTTTGTTTGTTTGTTTATATACTGCCCAATACGCGAAGCTGTCTGGGCAGTTCACAAAAACACGAGACCACCAATTATAGACACAACAAGAAGGGGTGGAGGGACAGCACCAAAAAGAGAAAAAGTCCAAAAGTGGGGGGGGCGGGGAACACCCTCAAAGGATTTTCATTGTACAATCTGGTTTGTCAAGTTCATTTCAACATGGCATCTTCTTCAAAAGTTGTGCCCCCCCATCACCTATAGGCACAGCAAAAGAGAACAAGCAGTTTTAATTGATCCTTGAAATTATTGACCCATGTTTGAGGCCTATTATTTGGTCGGTGCAAGTAAGGATGCTTCTGCTCTACTCGAATGATTTATTTCTGCATTGAAGACTGAGTGTTAATAACCAGCAAAGCATCTTGGTGAATCATCCCAAAAAATGTATAGGTAAGAATGAAAACTTCCAAAGGCACTGGAAAGCTGAAACAAGTAATTTCTTGATCCAGGATGAAAATATTTGAGATCCTTCATCTGTTAGCTTGGCCATGGGCAATAAACAATCAGGTCTTGCAACTTTTAACAGTATGGTAGAAGAACAAATGTTGGCAGAGGCAGTTTGCCATGGCTGGCGCCACAAGAAATTACATCACTACCAATTTTTTTTTTGTCTCGTATACAGATATTAACACATTCTGGACTCTATTCCATGCCTCTGCCATGTATTGGGTTGGATCTAAATTTAGGCATGCGCAACTGGGCTGGCAGAACCAGGCTTCCTTGCTTCCTCCTCCCCAGCTTCCCCTGCCCCAAAAGCTGCACAGAGGATCAGGATAGACCCTGGTGAATGGGGTGAGCTGTGGTGCAGGTGGAGGGGGATTCTCCCCAAATCGGGCAGAGGCACCTTCCATGAGTGGAGCCCTTCATTTAATAGAAGGCTGATCATGGATCCAGCCCATTGTATGCAGCAAATAAACTTTTCCCATGTTAGTTTTTGCAAGAGGTAGATTTGCAGGGCAGGTGGAACATTTCTTGATTTGTAAAGATGACTTATTTTTAGAGTAATGGACATCACACTTGATTGCATTGGGGAAGGACTGCAGTTCCACTTAGCACAATAGCATAATGCCAAAGCTGAGATCATTGAATCCAAAAGCTTTATATACAGCAAACAATGGAGGGTCTCCTCATTTGGGTCAAGCTGACAATTACAGCCAGAGAAAGTTGTGTGAGTGTAGCCACCTCCTTATCCTGAGGGAAAGCTCATTAATCATGTTACAGTACAAGCAAACATTTGAAGCTTAATCCCAGGTGCTCAGTATTTTAATGCCAAATAAAAAGCCACAGGCAGTTTACTAAATCCCATAGATCATATCTATATAAATTGATCAAATATAGCAGTGATACTGGCAGAGCAATCCTATATACCAGGGGTGTTGAACTTTTTTCAGCCCAAGGGCCAAATTCCATTTTGGAGAAACTCATGGGAGCCACATTCCACAGTGGTGGGCAGGGCTGAATGCAAAAGGGGCCAAAATCATGCCAACATTATCAGCTTATTTTGGCTTAAAGCTCTTCCTGCCAGTCACTAAGAGGAGAGGCATTCCGAACCGCCCAGAGAGCTTCGGCTATTGGGCGGTATAGAAATTAATTAAATAAATAAATAAACCTTTTAGAAAAGGGAAAAACCATGCAAAAGCAGGGAAACTACCAACCAATCAGCAGTCAGGGGGGAGAGGTGGGGCCGCTGGAAGGGGCATGGCCATCTGGAGAATGGTGGAGGGTCATGGCCCCCAGGTGGCTTGGATTTGGCCCACAGGCCTAAAGCTCAATACCCCTGCTATATACCAATTACACTGGTAGGAGGAGATCGGCCTCTGCTGCATTAGCAGAACAGCTGCCATATGTTTTACTGACCCAGTCCAGGAAGGAAAGGGGAACACAAACAGCTCAGAAAATCCCCAAATGGCATCAAAATGGCAAACATGCTCCCCTTGCATCTGCTTTGATCTAAAAAGCAAAACAACCTAAACAGGAGACCGTATTCATGGCTCTTCTACAGCATATATAATTTGGCTCTAAGTATCGGAATCCTTTAAGTCTCCAAGGGCGCAATCCTATGCATGTTTAGAAAGAAAAAAGTCCTACAACTGCCAGCATGCCCCAGCTAGCCATGAGATTTTATTATATTAAGCAGTATATAAGTATTATAAATAAATACATAAATCCCTGAAAATGCCAGAACTGACTGAGCAGTACCTGCAGATTAGGAGTAAACACAGTACGGTTTCCAAATGATAGTACAGTTCTGAAAATAAACCTAAACGTGGTAGTTTCAATTTATACTGAACTTTGTTTTATATTTGTGCATTTTCCTGGAACAGATCTTTAGGATCTGTTCTGAGAGGGTGTGTACAACCACTTTTGCGTAAACTCTTTATGGGAATTGTCAGGATTCTCTTTTTGCCCAGCTGAGAACTCCAGAGCCAAATCAACACTCAGACCAGAGGCTGCATTTCCAAGGCTTTAATTCCATTTACCCTAATCAGGCATACAGATGCAAATTGCTAGACTCACAGAACACAAAAGAAACAGTCTTCAGGAGATCAAAAGGAAACTACGGAAGTTGTTTGGGAAAAAACACGGCAAGCTCTCTTAACTTTCTTAACTTAAGGGGTGGGAGGGGAAGATCTCCCCCTCTCCCGTGATACTTCCAGGCGCAGCCGTTGACATGGAGCCAATCAAGCAGAGCGCCCAAGTTCAGCCCCTGCGACTTCCCGCTCATGCCTGTGTCTGCGTCTTGCATCTAAAAGTTCAGGTTGCTCTTCCCTCGCCTCCCCTGTCCGCTATCTCTCCCAGGGATGTGTGAAGGGGGGGAGGGCTCTCCATGCAGCTGTAGCTCTGAAGCCTGGGAAAGTTCCTCCCCCACACGTTGCAGCTGTTCCTCAGAATTTGAGCTACTCTGACACTCTATATGCTCAGAGGCAACCCTGACAGGAATATATCCACCATCTACCCCACAACAACAGAAGTACTGATGCCCCAAGTCTACATTTGATCTTGCATATCCCTCTCTGTATTTTTAAAATAAATGTAGGGAAGTATTCAGGAATCATGGGCAGAGGTGTGCATCCTTGTAACGAGGGAAGAATCAGAAGTGAATATAGAATTTGCATTTAGTGAAGCTCTTGGAATATTCTCACATGTTTACCTGTCTGGAATTTGGGTCTGATGTTTCTGACATTACAAAAACAGCATGGCTCTGGGACCATTTTCTGGGTGTCCTCTTATAAAGAGAAGCTGATGTTGGCTCGGCTGCAGTTCAGTGATGCTTGGGGCTAGTCATTTGGCACCCTTGATGAAGTCATAGAAGGCTGCAGGTTGGATTGTGGGAGCCCTCTTCACACACACGTGCCAGAACCCTGGGAGTTAGAGGTTGGAACCTGACAAAGCTTCACCTCTTGATTTCCTCAGCCATTAGCCTCCTTGGGCCCATGGGCTTCCCTCATCTTTCAAAGAGTTCCACGCCATCACTACTTCTGATTCACCCATCCAAACCTAACGTGGCCGGTGCAGCCCCTTGAAAAGTGCACCACTTTGGAAGTTGCTTAGGTATGTTTAGTGTAGGGCAAGCCCTGGAACTGCTGTGTCGGAATCAATAACACCCAGCTTCACAGGGAGCTGTATAAATATAGCTGGCAACTATACCAAACATTTGGGGAATTCTTAGTCACTCTGTAGGGGGTGGGAATATATATTCCCATAGATTAAAAACAAATTAGAAAATCCTCAGTACAGTTGTTACCTCTGCACATTGCCAGGGAGCTCTAAATCATCCTCTTCTAGATTAGGAGATGATTCAGTCCCTGCAGCTGTTGCATGAATGCATATTTTTCTTGATGTTGATATTTTTATTTTACTCCTGCTGAATAGTTAGCTGACACTGCATTACTGCCAAGGTAAGAATAGAAAAGGGTGTTTTCTGGCTGAACAGCTGTGGATGCTAAATCTGCTTAGGATTCCTTCACCCTGGGTATGCAAAGGTCACTGGTTTCTTTCTGGTAAGGCTCCTTGCCTTTAACTGCTGTATGATGGGCAGAAATTCAACAGGTGTAGCTTTTCCTGACCTAGAAGTACCAAGATTTGGAAAGCTTCACCTGTAAAAGCAGGCTGAGGAAACTGTGGTCCTATAGGTGTTGATGGACTACAACTCCCATTATCCCCACAATTTACCAGACTGGCTGGGATGATGGGAACTGGAGTACAACCACATCAGGACAGGTTCCCCCAGCCCTGTGTTAAAGGCATGGGAGCTCTGCTAGAAGAAAACCTTGGGGTATGCTTTAACAGTGATCTAAGCATCCTTCCCCAACCTGGCGCCCTCCCAAAGTTTTGGACTACAATTCCCATTATCCATGGCCACTGGCCATACTGCCTGGGGCTGATGGCAGTTGTAGTCCAAAACACCTGGAGGGCACCAGGTTGGGGAAGCCTGCCTTAGGGTATGCCCTAAACAGCTGTTGCTGGGTTTTAGAGAATTGAAAAGACTTCCATCAAGACATTGTCGAGTGAATCACCTACCGAAGGTCTTAATGCTTTGACTCAAGGTAAGAATGAAGCTCCTGCTCATTCTTGATCAAATTACACAGAAAGGGTATTAGCAGCAGTTAGGATACTTCCCCATTCAGGTTAGCACAGTAAAGGGATGAATGAAAGAGCACACAATGCTTGGAATGCGCAGTTTGCCACAGAATGCCAGTTAAACATTCCCCAGTATATAGCAGTGCAGAAAATGTGACGCCAGGTCAACAAGTACACATAGTCAAAAAAGCGAAGGAGAGAAGCAGAGGTATGATGAAGATAAATTAACTTGAAAGGTCAAGTAGTTAAAATGCGTAAATACACTTTCCCAACTGCAGTCAACCTCCTGTTTAACGAACGCATGTAACATATTGACTTCTTAAAATCACGACCTCTGAGCTCTTTGCAAACATCATGTCAGCCCCACCAATGCACATAATTGTTTTTTTAAACAACAGACAGCATGCTCCCAGAATGCTCACTTGTTTTGTCTGCCGTTCACCATAAGGCGGCTCATAAAGCACTCCACAAAACCAGATCATTGTATGCAACCTCTAAATTCCAGTTAGGGTCAAAAATCAAAAACCGTTACAATAATTAACACCCCAGTGAAACCAGCAAAACAAATCCAGAACAAAATGCACCTCAGTGCACATGTAGCATGCCAACATATTTTGCGCTGTTGTATTTGGCTGTGTTGGTTATTATGCCCTAGCCTAAGCATCTATTTGCTCCTGCAAAAATTTTAGGAATGGGCTATGTGTATTATTTGTAATACTGAATTACAGTATAAAGGAAACCCTAGGCAAAGGTTATTGAAGTGTCATATGATCACACACTTGACCTGGATGCTTGCCTGAAAATAGCAGGCTGGCTGATTGTGCTTCTAGCAAATCCTCCCATGTGTTAATAATCTGACAGAAGGGAATGTATTAGCCTGCCCTTCTTGCTTTTCCAAAGATGCTACCATTCTTGTCCACTGCTGAAAGCTGCTCTCCTGGAGGGAGACCACCCTTTCTTGATTAGTCCTTGTGGTAGGTTCTCTACCACAAGCTCTTACCTCCTTAATGACTGCTGGTCCCTCATTCAGCAATGCTATCTAGTTAGTAATTGGCCTAAAAATCCTCTCAATTCTTAGTGTGGGCTAAGGAAGAGGGGAGCAGCCTTCCAGAGGTCAGGCTTAATCAACCCAGTATCACTGCTGCTGCTTTACCCAAACTGCTTTAGATACCTTGGATTGTAGTAGGTGTTTTAGAGAAGAAGGGGATCTGGCAGAGTTGTAGAAGGTGTTTCCATGCTGAGGAGGCAGATGAGAGTGAAATGCTAAGCAGAGAATGGGGTTGGGGATGTGCATTGGTAGATGTTGGATTGGGAGACAGCTGCTCCCCATGAATGGAGGTGGGTGCAGTTGCCTATATAGCAGGGATGGGAAACTTGTGGCTCTCCAGATGTTTTGGCCTACAACTCCTGTCAGCCCTACCCAACATCACCAATGGTGAGGGATCATGGGAGTTGTAGGACAAAACATCTGGAGGACCACATCCCCCTGCCGCTGCTATATAGGAACATAGAAAGGGCAAAGATATGGAAGTAAGTGAATTTAAAAACAAAACCCTCAAGTTTTACATATATATTTCAAGTACTGTGTTTCCCACCCCCTGCCCTCCACCTTAGTTTACCCTCTCCACAGTTCATGTGAGTCCATTAGGATTAATCCTGATTTTATAATCATCATTATAATTCAGCTTTGGGATACCATTGGGAGTGAAACCCTGTTGCACAGTTAGGTAATTTTAGACTCTGGACTTAATCGTCTTAACGGGGAGGGGGCGCTCTTTAGATGGTAATCTGTAATACTTTGCATATCTCAAAATGTGGTAAAGCAGCACTGGTGTGTCCGGGGGCAATCCTTGATGCTGAACCAAAATATTTTGCTTCCTGAGGCAAAAGACAAAATGGCATTCCCCATCCCCATTTTGCATACAGATGCCGGCAGGCTGGACCAGCAGCTTAATCTCAGTTCAGCACTAATGATGGAAGAGCATCCTTCACTGCACCTGAAGTAGGGATGGGCAGATTGGACAGTTTTGCTTTCTCCTGCATTCAGTTAAAAAAACAACAGGTTCTTTCTCTCCTGAATATGAAGACCTTTGTGAATTTTGGTAAAGTCTAGTCTAAAACAAACACAACCAAAATTCTCACCCATCTGAACCAGCCCAGTTCAGTAGGCACACTCATTCCCAGCACTGAGAGGACCATGATGCACCTGCCTGCCATACAGCTGTTAAAGATGAGATGTCAACACTAATTCAGCACTGACGTGGTTGAATGAATACACAGGGATACAAACACAGGCATTTAAGAGCAAATCACTCAAAGCCCCAGGCCTGGATAGAGAAATCTGCCCATTTCATTCCCACATTTGAGTTTTTTGAATCTCAACTTCTTTTTGTCCCAAATATGAAGAAGTTTGCAAAATTCTTACCAAACTGAAAATGAAATTCTCACCCATCCCTAACTGGAAGGCAATGGGCTAGTTTAGGAACAGGCTGGGTAACCTGATGTCCCCCCAGATATTTCAGACTACAACTCACAACATGTTTTATGATTGTCATGCCAGCTGGGTCTGATGGGAGTTGTAGTCCAAAACAATTGAAAGGCACCAGGCTGTCTAGCACTGGTTTAAGGGGTCCAGGGCAAATACATGACACACACAGCTCTCTCTCCCAACACTTGGCTGCTGCTTCCTGCACCCATGTGGCTGCCTCACTCTGCCTAATGGGAGGGGAGGCCCTGGCCTGGCCCTCCTGCTCATTCTGTGGATGTCTGTCCCAAAGTTCTACTCTGATGGTACCTCTGGATAAACCACAGTAAAATTAAATGCTATAGAATCACAGTGATACTCAGGTTGAAATAGGTTTGGTGAGAGTGTGAGTGTGTGTGTGTGTGTGTGTGTGAGAGAGAGAGAGAGAGAGAGATGCTCTCACCTTTGCCATCACCCTCTGGGCTCACTAGAATTATGTTCTAGACATCTCAGAACTAACTGCTAGAATGTCTACCCATAAATCAAATTCAACAGAGTTCTCCCCAGGGGAATAGTACTGCTTACTCAGGCAGAGCTTTTTTAGGCTAAGTTCTGATCTAAAACGCGCTACGGCACATGCATGACTTTACTGAGATAAGCAGGGCCTCTAAAGCAAATCCCATGTTAGCAATATTGTGCCCGTATGGCTGCAAAGATGTGCTCCTGCAGGGAACAGTGTGTGATAGTTTTATTCTGTCCACACTTTTTTAGAGGAGCACCTACATTTCCCTCTTGTCTCCGTGCATGACAAGAGATGAGCTCTTGAAGCAGCCTGGCTCTGTGAAAGAGCCTGGATGTGCTCTAATATATACACATCCCATATTAATCAAGAGTTCCCTTTTCTATCTTCCCCTTCCCCTTGACAATTAGCTAAGCCATGATAGCCAGTTGGAGGGAGGTTGTTTCCTGACAATCATCTGAAGAAAGTGTGGTCTTTATGTTAGGCCCATAACTCAGCCAGTCATTATTGCTAAGAAACGACCTTCCCATTAGCCTAGTAATGGTCTAATCAGCCTCAAATTGACTCATTGGTTTTTAGTTTTGTAAACTTGATAGGATACTTGAAGTTGATAGGGTATCTTTTCCTCTACTGATCTATTTTCATTAAGGGATTGGTACTGTTATGTGTTTGGCTGTCTTGATTACTGTGAATGGGCCCATTACTGGACAAGGGATAAGTAGCCAGGGGTTGACAAAAGAACACTAATGTTCCTTAATAGCTGGGGATGTTTTCCTTAATAGCCTAGACTACACTCTCTCTACAGCCTACAGAATGACACTCTGTAACAGCCTGGAGCAACTTTGAATTTGAAAACAGTCAGACAGAAACAGAGATAGTAGTGAGACAGAGAGCTGAGAGTTTTTGAACTGGAGTTTAGCTGGATTGGACTAGAACTGTGTGAGTCCACATTGTTGCTTTGCAAATTGGACACACTTTCAATGAGTTGTGCATTGTTGTTTTTTCTGGCTCTCTGCTTATTGTGGCCACTTAGGAATTGCCAAAAAAGAGGAAATACATCACCAAAAATGAAGACATAAGACAGTACCTTCTGCCAATCTCACATTAGGCAGCAGCAACAGATAGCTCTCAGAGGACCTTAGGTGGCGGACTGGGATGTAGGGGAGAAGGCTCCCTAAGGTACCTTGGAACTAGACCATGTAAGGCTTTAAAGGTAAGAACCAGCACTTTATATTTGGCTCGGAAAGCGCAGTGGTTCTGCTCCTTTCTCTCAGGATGGTTCCAGATGGTGTCACTCAGGGATAGTTGTTCCTCGAAAGAGGATTATGTGGAGTCCCTCAGGGCTCCATTCTATCCCCGATGCTGTTCAATATCTACACCCAAATCTATTTCTTCTTAACACCTTTATCCAAAGAAGGTATGGCTCCTCTGAGAGACGACCTGAAGTCGGTAATGGGCTGGATGAGGGAGAACAAGCCGAAATTGAATCCAGGCAAGACAGAAGTGCTGATCGTGAAGGGTCCTAATTCAGGTACTGAGGTACGTATGTCAACCAGATCTGGATGGGGCTGCACTCCTCCTGAAGGAGTAAGTTTGTACCTTGGGGGGTGCTTCTTGACCCAACCTTGCTCCTGGAACCCCAGGTGGAGGCAACGGTGAGAAGAAGTGCCTGTTATCACCTTCGGCTGATACACCAGCTGCACCCATTCCTGAAACATGTGGACCTGGGAATGGTAGTCCTGGTAACCTCTAGGCTTGATTTCTGCAATGTGCTGTACTTGGGGCTGCCTGTATATTTAGTTCAGAAACTTCAACTGGTACAAAATATGGCAGCCAGGTTGGTCTCTGGGATGCCCCATGGAGACCATATTACACCAGTTTTAAAATCTTTACACTGGCTGCCAATTTGTTTCCAAGCCAAATATAAAGTGCTGGTTCTCACCTTTAAGCCTTACACGGTCTAGGTCCAAGGTACCTTAGGGAGCGCCTCCTCCCCTACGTCCCAGTCCGCCACCTAAAGTCCTCTGAGGGCGCTCTGCTGCGGCTGCCTAACGTGAGACTGGCAGCCACACGCAAGAGGACCTTTCCCTTTGCCACCCCTCGGCTGTGGAATGGCCTGCCGGCTGAAATGTGCCTGCTGACCTCGTTTTTAGCAGGCATTAAAGACACTTTATTCCGGCAGGCCTTCCCTTTTTAGAACTCTTGTTCCTTTTGCTGACTTTTGTATACTGTTTTAAGCAGTGTAGTTTCAAGCTGTGTTTTATTATTGGATTTTTAAAAAATTGTTTTTAGTTCAAAGTTGTTTTTAGTTATATGTTGTTTGTATATCTTGTACATTTGGTTTTTTGTAAATGATTTTTAAACTTTGTATGTTATATTTTAATGTTTTACCTTTTGTAAACCGCCCAGAGAGCTTTGGCTATGGGGCAGTATAGAAATGATAATAACAACAACAAAACAACAACAACAACAATAGATTTGCATACAATTTGTGTGTGTGTGTATTCATTCAGTTCATTTCTATACCACACAATAGCCCAATTCATTTCTTAGACACCCTTTTCATACACCAAAGACTCAAGTCAACTTACAACAAAAATTTAAACAAAACTTAAAACAGCCATAAAATAAATGCATTAAATACTGTAAGTCCATAAAATGCTAAAATACTATAAATACAATAATTATTTAGTAAGTGAATAAAAATTACTGCAGGGGAGAGTTCCAATCCAGATCAGGACCGCAGTGCATTGGTAGGGGGATTTAATTTTTCCTTTCTCTTCCAGGGTATTGACAGAACTCCCTCTCTCCGTGGATGCAATTTGCCTCAGGAGGGAAGCTCTCAATAGCATGAATGAAGTCCCCCTCCCTGCCCCACCCACCCACCAACAACAGCCACAGTGTGTGGTGTGTGCTAGAATCTTGACAGGGGATGGAAAGGTTTTTTTAAAAAAACCCACCCACAGGTGATGAGCTTATTGGGATGCCTCCCCTGCAGTGGAAATTATTCGAAACTACACCTATATTCAAGGCCTGTAATTGCCCTAAACAAAGCAGCAATGGTGGAACATAGAAAGCTCCCTTATACCGAGTCAGATCATTGGTCTATCTAGCCCAGTATTATTGGCACTGACTGGCAGTGGCTCTCCAGGTTTCAGGCAGAATTCTTTCCTAACCCTATGTGGAGATGCCACGGATCGAACCTGGAACCCTCTACATGCAAAGCAGCAGCAATACCACTGAGCTACGGCCCCTCCCATGGTGGGGGCTAAAACAGAGTCCATTGCCATCGAGAATTGTTAAATGTCCCATGGAACATAGTGTGTGCACACTGTCATGGGTCAGTTGTTTCAGTTTTATATGACCAGCTGCACCTGAGTAAGATGTTAGTTCTCCAGGTTCTCTGAATGTTCACAACAGTGCAAAAATGTGTTCACACAAACCTGTGTGAACTAGAGGATGTTTAGGCATGTAACACCAAGCACTATTAGATTTATTTTTATCCTCTGAAGAGCTCTTGGTGGCATACATGTCTCCCCTCCCACTGCTTTCAGTCCTTACAATGACCTTGTGAGGTAGGGCTCGGCCAAGACAATGACTGGCCCAGAGTCACCCAGTAAACTTTTGTGGCTCAGCAGGGACATGAACCTAGGTTTCCACAGTTTAAGTTCAACATTCTAGCCACTACACCACACTGTCTCTTATTCAGTGGTGTAGTGGTGGCAGGTCACGCCGGGGCTTCTCTCTGGCACTTTTTTTGAAGCCAGCCCCCAGCTGGATCGCAGTCTGCTAGGGAAGGAGGGGGGAGCAGAGGGAGTGTGGGCAGCTGCTGGCCAGACAAAGGGAGCGAGTGAGAGAAGGAGTCTGAGGGAGCTCTTGGCCTCCCCGCCCCTTTCTCCTCCTCAGCTCTTGGCCTCCCCACCCGTCCCTGCTCCGTGCCTGGCGCTGCCCTCGTCTCCTGCAACACCGGCCACCCGTTCAGAGCTGCTGCTGCTGACCACAGCAGCAGCAGGAGGGGTATCTGTGCTGCTACCATTATTTACTTATGGGGCAGGGCAGGTGGCTGGCTTGTGCCAGTTTTTCGGATGTATCACACAATCCTATGCGTGTTTACTCAGAAGTCAGTCCCACTATGCTCAATTGCCAATTGGGCTTTCTCCCAGGTAAGCGTGCGTAGGACTGCAGCCCTAGCTGCCTTCCCAAGATGTCTGTAAATTTAATTCAAAATAAACACCCATTGGATTGCACGGTTAATTCTTGAACATTAATTTCTACAGTAAGCAGAATTGCCAAATGCAGCCTGCTCTGACAGCTGCACTTTTTGGTACAAGGCTGGCATGTATCTCAGCAAACAAGCCCTGGTGGAGGGAAGGGAAACAGAAAAAAAAATCAGTTGGGGGAGAGGAGAAAGAAGGTGCATGTGTGTGTGTGTGTGGGGGGGGGGCGGTTTCAAGCCAGCTGGGTGTGTGGACATTTCTGTTGCAGGATGGAAGAGATATAATGAAGGAGCTTAGGGGAGGCTAATGGGTAATGTTGGGGCGCTAAGGGAGTGTGCAAGGGGGTTGTTTAAATGAGAAGAGATCTGTCCATGAGGGCTGAGTTGAGAGGGTGAAGCTTCCATAGAGTATCATATTTTGAAAACCTAAAATGTTTGTGAGTGAGTGAGTGAGTGAAGAAGGTTAACGCCCCTGCATTTTTTCTCAGACATCCAGTTGAAATACCCCTGCCTTACTGTCAGCTGCACTGTTTTTGGATCCCAGCTGAAGGCGGTATATCTTACAAGGTTGTACAGTCTTAGAAGGGGGCGTGGCTGTGGGGGGGCGTGGCTGTCGCGAAGGCGCCCTGCACTTCTGAATTTGCCACTACAATACTGCTCTTATTAATATATTGGCACATCTTTTACAAACATTCCAGAAAAATGTCATTGAAATACCTTTACCTGTGTTTCCGTTACGGGCATTTGTGTGAAATATGTGCAATACTGAGCAGTCATAACCATTTCAATAAAAGGTGTAATTACAACAGATGTTCATCCCTTCCTGATGAATTATATCATTGAATCTGCTCCATCAGGTGGCAGCTGAATTTAAACATGGTAGGGAGAGCCTAAACTGTCATGTGACAAAGCTTTTGACTGAATCTCACACAGGATTGTCCCACGCTCACCTGTAACAGCTCTTTATGCTGCTGAATCATTTTTCAATCCTGATTTCGCTGGTGAACTGCATTTTATTCCTGATGTTGTATAAACTCCCACTTCTCCTAGCTTTTCCCCAAGGATTCAGCATTGCTTTCTTATTTGCCGTAATGGAGAAATGCCTGTTAACAGGTCTTACTTGAAGGAGAACTCTAAACTATTAAATGTTGCCATCAGCAATGTCTGCATGCACAGTTAAGTAAAGGTCATTTGGGAATACGTCAAGCTGCTGGATGCATGAACAGCATGGCATAGATGGATGAAAGCAGAGCAGAGGAACCTTTACCTCTTAAAATTTTTTCCAGGAGACTGGCATTTAAAATTTTCATGCTTACACCTAATAAGGAATATAGCCCCTTTGCATTTTAAAATATCAGAATGTATTTGTTTCTCATGTTTTAGGGTAGTGACCAAGTTATACAGAGTATACCCATTGTGATGGCATTACATATTAGAAACTATAGAAGCTTAAACGTGTTTATGACCTATAAAAAAAGGATTGAAGCCTTGTCCAGTCTTTTGCTGTTCATAGCTCCATCCCTTCCTTTTTCTTTACTTATTCTTCATAGAATAGTAGGGTTGGAAGGGGCTATAAGACCATCGAGTCCAACCCCCAGCTCAATGCAGGAATCCAAGTCAGAGCATCCCTGACAAGTGGCTGTCTAGCCTTGTCTTGAATGCCTCCAGTGTGGGAGAGCCCACCACCTCCCTAGGTAATTGGTTCCATTGTCATACTGCTCTAACAGTCAGGAAGTTTTTCCTGATGTTCAGCCGGAAACTGGCTTCCTGTCACTTGAGCCCATTATTCTGTGTTCTGCACTGTGGGATGATCAAGAAGATAACCTGGGCTTTCTCTCTGTGATAACCTTTCAAGTACTTGAAGAGCGCCATCATATCTCCCCTCAGTCTTCTCTTCTCAAGGCTAAACATGCCCAGCTCTTTCAGTCTCTCCTCACAGGGCTTTCAGTTTCACTGTTAAATTTTGTGGTAGAGTGGCACTTAGAAAGAAATGTAGTCTGTGGGCAGTATCCAAGGGTGTCATTTCACAAACTCAAATAGCACTAGTAGAGCTCCACTGAATCTTTCCGTTGTGGAAGCATTACAGTTGCACAGCTGCTTGCGCAAGCACAATGCACAACTGCTTGCACAAGCATGATGCGCAACCAATTGCACAAGCATACTTGAGCAAATGTAACTTTAGTTTGATTCTCCTCTTACACATAATTTGGAACCTAGTTTTTGCTAGCGTTACATCATTTGTATTAGTGGAACTACATAGTGCACCCGCTGTCCTCTTTGAAGGTTTTTAAGCAGGCATCTAAAGGCTCTATTATTCCAGCAGGCCTTCCCTTTTTAGAACTCTTGTTCCTTTTGCTGACATTTATATACTGTTTTTAAGCTGTGTTGTTTTATTGTTGGATTTTTAAAAAAAAGTTTTAGTTCAAAGTTGTTTTTAGTTATATGTTGTTTGTATACACTGTCCATATGCTTTTATGTAAATAGTTTTTAAACTTTGCATATTGTATTTTAATGTTTTAACTTTTGTAAACCACCCAAAGAGCTTCGGCTATGGGGCGATATAGAAATGTAATAAATAAATATATGTTGGATACTGTGTACTGGAAGGGGAGGTTATGTGGTACGTTTTCCTATATTGTTTTATTGTGAAGAAAAAACTTTAATAAGTTTTTTAAAATACACCTTTTTGCAAATTGGAGACTGTATGTCAAGGTAAGACTAGAGAGAATGGGTATGCCAGGGCGAAATGCGAGCAGTGTGCTGAATGGGGCTGAATTTGGCATTGGGAGTGGGTGAAGCTTCTGTACACCATATAGTTACATCTGGAATACAAGACATCTAGCTACATGTCAGAACTGGGTTTGAGCAGCAGGAGACTCGGAGAAGTGTTGAATGGAAGCAGGATACCAATAGGTGTTACTTCAACACTTAAAACCCAGAGGACCACCTTGCTAAGTGCATGATATTGTCCCCCTTCCCCCACTTTTGCTTCACCTACTTCTCCCGATCTTTCCCTTTATCCAACCTATCACTGTCTTCCTTTTGCACTTGCAAAAGACCAACAAAATAATAATATTTTTAAAAAAATTATGATCCAATTTGGGCAAGTGTTTGGGCTGAAATTTTTTTTTTAAAGGGGCTGGTGAACGAGTGACAGCCCCTCCGAAATGCCATTTGCGCATCATTGCAGGGACAATCACAGGCGAGAGAGGCTTGAAGGGGCATGGGCGGGCATGATCAGGAAGAGTGGCTCTGTGCCCAATCACCGCAACCCATGATAAAATTGTTCTCCCAGGTTCAGACAACATGACAACCCATTGTGGGTTAAATAACCTCTACAACTAAACATGGGTTGTCAGGGTGGCTTGATGCTCCAAAATAAGCCACCCTGCAGGAAGTGGTCTGGGTTCTGATGATATGATGACCCATCATGGTTAGTTACCCACAATAGGTTGTTGTGCAAACCCAGTCATTGGCTCTGGTTAAAGTCAGATGGGCTAACTACTCAAAGACTAATCCCGGGTGCCTTTTGCCACTGGCACAAAGGGTAGCAAAGCAGTAGCAAAGAGGGCAATATATTATGGATGGTACAGAATGAACCTCAAACAGCCTGTTATAAATACAGATAACTCATTAACACCATGCAGGAGACTTGCCTGAACAGCTCTAGAAGGGTTAGGACATTAGCCTGGAATCCAAGGAACAACTGACCTGAGTTGGAGCCGTAATCTCCAATTCTGGTTTGTTTATTATATTTATAGTATCTGCTGACAGAAAAGTTTTGCCCAATGAAGCAGACTACTCCCAAGCACTTCAAAGCATACAAAGGATGAATCACCATGGCTACAGAAATCCCTCCTGTAATGGGGTGACTAGTAAAACTTCAAGCTCTCTAGCCTTTTATTTCCATCTGACTGACACTGAATGGATCTCCTGTACGAGCAGTTTCTTTTGTACCCAAAGTAGATCAAGCCAAACTAATATATAGGACAATGTCATAACTTGCAGGAGAGTATTTAGAGAACACAAATCCATACGCATTTGAATCTGAACAAAGTGCAGCCTGCTGAACAGTTACTGCAGTTTTAATTACAGTTTCCATTAATTTACAATTCATTGATTTTGAGATCCCAAATGTACCACCATAGTGCAGTGATTGGCAGCTGGTCACCTGTATGCATGAAGGGGGAACTGGGACTAGCCCCACCCTGATATTGCCATTCTTATTCTTTAGTATTACTCCTGCACCTCCTGATAAAATCACATTAGAATAGGGAGTCAGCAATCACTCGCCTTCTACATTAAACATAGATAATACTCCCCTTATTATTCATCCACATCTAGATATTTCTATGTTGGATTGATACCTAGCAAATTATCCTTCCCAGTCTGCTAAAGTAATTTTAGCATTGTGTTTCACTATGCAGCCTTGTTCCTGCAGTATCCTTTGGTGTTCCCTTTCTCCTGAGAGTATAGATATTGCTTGTACAGGTCTACTTTTCCAAATGACCTTTAGATTGCACATCTCTAAGATGTGACCTCATACATGGAAGCTGTGTGGTGGTTGTTCCTTATGAAATATCTGCTCTTTTTTAGTCTTCTGCCATTCAGTTATAGCATCAGCACTCCTAAGAGGGCACCTCCTTTCCTGCTGCTTATTTTAACTGAAATAGGTCAGACGAGAGGCCTGGAAAGGAAAGACTCCGGCTGTGTTGAACTTATAGGTTCTAGGCTAACATTACATACTGTCAGCACTGTTAAGATTTAAAACAAGAATTCAGCACAAAGCATCATTACTAGATTCCTCTAAGACACTTTTGTGCATCAAAACAAGCCTGATTCTCTGCCCCACCAGTCTCACAGGGAAGGGGAATAGCACAGGCCCAGGCACTTCCTGTATGACCCTCTAAGTACAGTATCAGAACACTGGACACTAACAGGCAGGTAAATGTTCTGAACATCTGGAACACCTCCCCACCCCCAAGGTGAGGGAAAGAAACTGGTTTGCAAGACTGTAATAGGGCCAAAATACACATCTATCTTGTAGTTTTGCCCTTAAGAGTGTGTGTGTGCGCGTGTGCAATCTAGACTGAGCCCCTGGCATGGGGGTAGGGGAGCACTCCCAGCTGCAAACCTAGTTGGGCCCTTTCCACTGCCTATTTGGATGGGGTGGGGGCATTCCCATTTGCTCCAATGGGAGCCTTTTCCCCATGGAAATCTGTATCAAGACCACAGCAGAGGGCAAGAGATTAAAGCCCCTGTACCCCTCATACCAAAGTCCCAATCCAGCTGGGAGGGCAGGTGGAGAGATACTATTTCTGAGAAAAAGCCTCTGCACCTAAGGGCAAACTGTATGATTAATGTCATGGGCATTTTGGCACTCCAAGTGTATGCAAGGAGAGCTGAAAACAGCGGTTTGGTTGGCAAAATAGTTTTAAGGATTGGGGGATTAGACTGATAGACGTTTTGTGGATTTGGTACTGCGTTGTGTGTGTTTTTCTACGTCCTCTTAATTCCAGCACAAACATAAAATTATGAAGAAACCATTAAGCCTCTAGTACTCTCCTCCAAAGCTTATTGAAGAAAGGCTAACCTGAACTCCCCAATAAATCAAAGAGTAGCAGGAAACGGTTTAATGGGAGGGGGGAGGAGCTAATGAAAGGCTGGAACTGTGAAAAAGACTCACAAGGCCTCAGGACAGGAGAAATTATACATTAGTAGCAGGAGTGGCAGAGGTGGAGAAGAGATAAGCAAGGAGGAGGCAGGAAGACTGGCTGAAAGTCAGGGTGGCTAAAGAAAATGAGATAACATTAAGAAGAGGGAATACACACTGCAAAACAAAGTTCTGGACAATCAGTGGGTGGCTGAGCACCTGAAGAAAGGGCTGACCAAGGAGAACGGTTTTCTTATAGGGCAAGTTTGCACATCACACTAAGCCACCTTGGAGATAAGCCACCGTGGGTTGGTTTTTCGCTCAATAACCCATGTTACTCCCAGCAGACAACTGGGCACACTACAGCTCGCTGTGGGTTGTTTTCCCCTCAGTCCTCCTGCCCACTCCCAGCACACATCTCAGGAGCCTTTGCAGCAGAAATCCTCGTTTCCTAATTCCTACATCAGCACCCTTTCTGCAATTGGTCCACTGGGGTTGCTGGCTCATGAGGGATTCCCCCCCCCCCCCGCATCAGATTGCCAATGCATATAATTTTCTGAGCCCTTATGAACATAGTAACACATCTGCAATTTTTTTAAAAAAATCGGGGTCTTGTGCAAGTGCACAAGACTGCCTGTCTGCTATTTAGTCCAGCATACCAATATCTCCCTCTTGTTAACGTCCTTATCAATTTCATCCTCCGCTTCAGTGCTTGCCTTGCTACTGAACACCCTTTTTAAAAAAAGGCTGCTTCATGTACTACTGAAATAATTACACCCACCTGAAAAGCTCCTCCTGCAGCCACCAGCCACTTTCAACTCACCCCAGCCTTCATGTTTGTCTCTTCCCTTTACTGGTCTCAGTTGTTAGCTGAGTTTTGAATTTGTCCCTCAGTGTGTCTTTTGACCCTCATTATCCTTTTGCTAGGTAACAAAATGTAACAATTCTGAGGCATTTCACCAACAATGACGATATTTCCAGCACAAAGGTTTGAATGAACAGCACATTTTAATCATCTGAAAGATTAAGAGCCAAATGTAGCTTACATGTAACTAGATGCAGTTTCATTCACCCCATTACATCTTTGACTTCTAATAGTTTTAAGTAGAAATGACAACTCGTTATGGCTCGGGGGGGGTGTGATAAAAATTTCTGGAACATCAACAGGCAAATACTAACAGTAGCACATTTTCATAAATTGAGAACTATACATGTTACATTTTCCCATAAAAACACACTTAAGAACCCTTTTTCCTCCTCATGACGTAACTGCATATTCACCCAATTTGCAACTTTCATAATTTTTGAGATTCAGAAGCTGCAATCCATCTCAAGAAAACTGAAGCTTATTAAAATAACTTCATTTAAAATGTTTAAAGACCAACAAGAGTTCCTCAAAATGGGTGAAACACTGGCAGAATCAAAATGCAACTACTAGGAAATATACTACCATAAAGCACTTTACAAGAGGTTTCCCACCATGAAAAGTGCAGCAGGGCGAAGGAGAGAGGGCATGCTCTGGTACCCATTCTTTATTCCCATTGCGGTTAATTCTGGGGTATCCTCTGCCCTCTACACATGTATGCCCTCACTCAAAAAGACAAGCACACAAAGAGGAGTGGCATTAATGGAATTACCATCTTAATTAACCCTGTCCATTAATTTATCTCTTCAATATCCATCCCTCACATCACTAGGGTTCAAATTTCAAAGTTGTGAAATAGTGAAACAAGGAAAAGGGCAGTATTTCTACACCACACTAACAAAAGTGGGTTTACAGCTTAAGAAGATGAGCGCTCTCAGTGTAAAGATAACTGTGGGGAGTAGAGCGAGAAAGATGCTCATGGCAAGATGCTCCTCATTAAGACTAGAGCACCTGGTCCCAGTGAAGGGCTGCACTTTACACATAACTTTACACAAAATGCTATCATGAAGTCCAGGAAAATGAACAAAACCTATAGATTAAGGTGGGAGGTCAGTAGCTGTCTGCTCATTCTAGCAAAGCATAGTCAAAACTCTTTTCTTAATCAATGTGAATATGGAAAACATCACCGACAGATCCTCACATACACGAAATCACTTTTACCCTGCCCAGCATCAGGCCCAACATCAGGATCTGGCATGGTCAGGCACATGGTGAGATCAATCTGCGCTGCAGGGCTATGACTGATGCCAGCCTCTCTTTAAAGCAACATTTTCAATCTCCTAGCGCTGTATGGAAGCACGAGGATGAGGCAGCTACAGACAGTTCCTGCAATCAGCCTCTTCCTTCTCCTCAATGCCTCTGGGCCCTGCCACCAAGGTGTACATCAAAGCAGGGCCCAGAGGCACTGAGGATGGTAGTGTAGCAGTAGTGCTATACCCACTAGGCCAGGTCATTAGCAGACAGGAAATGCTTCTATCTGTGCTACCCTGGGTGGAGAGTGACAGCAGAAGTGAGCCCAGAGTAGTGCAGGTGGCAGTGCTTCTCCACCATTGCTACCCACTAGCTACCACCACTTCTGATGACTCTGCCTGCCCAAAGTAGTGCAGGGAGAGCCACTGTGCATGCTTTTTTGGGCAGGTGGGGACCACAGAGAAGTGGTAGTGGCTGGAACAGAAGAGAAGCACTGCCACATCTGCTACCCCCCAGCTGGCCCCTTAAAAAAAATATTTCCCAGAAGGAAAAAAAAATACATGCCAAGCAGGGCCCAGGGCAGTGCAGGCAGTTGCATTCCTCCTCCATCTGTCCCACACCCCAGAAAGCCCATGGGGACTGGGGAATCCAACCAGGAGGGAGAATCCAGTCTGGGGGCCCACAGAGGGCTCTTTGCCCTAAGCCGCTCCAATGTGGAGTAGGCCCTGTGGATAATTTAGCTTCCAAAAATTGGATGAAAAAGAATTTAAAATTGTTGGGGTTCTTCCTCGTTTATTAGAATTTTAATCTATGGACTTTTCTATAGGTAACAAAAGGAGGGAAATTAAAGGCCATTCTCAATCTGATATCATTAGAGTAGGAGGAACGGAGGGGTAGTCAACCTGTAGCATGCCAGATGTTTTACAACTCCCATCAGCCACAGCCAGCATGGCCAATGGTAAGAGACTATGGGAACTGTAATCCAAATCATCTGGAGGGGATCAGGTTACCTACTCCTAAGGTATGAAGATGAATCCAATGAAAAGGTACTTAATTTTGTCCTTAACACGCTACTGATATGGAGCAGAACAGAAAAGACCTATTATAAGTATTGGTTACCATTTTTTTACTCACCCTTTGCAAAACTTTCTGATGATATTAGACTCTGCATAATATTATTAGTGATTATTTGGTACATGGATAGCCTAGAAATCCTGATGTGTGCTATTTCTGGCTATGATGACCACTTTCTTTTGTGCTGGAATACCGGCCACATACACACACCTAACTACAAATACTAGATTTTTTTGAATGCATGTATAGAGTTTTGCAAATTGCTGCAGCACTGGAAAAATGCTAGAAAAGTAAACACACAATTTTACATTTCACACTCTAATACTTTAAGGTCCTCAAGCAGTTCTTGGACCAGGCTTTGTAGATCTGCATTGCGGCTCTTTGATAGCATAAGGATACGTGGAAGTGGCAAGGAGTCACGCATTTCAGGAAGTGACTTGGTTAAAACATCTGGCTCCAAAATCACAGACTGGAGAAGCCGCAGAACATGAAGACATACTTCTGGATCTGGATCTAGAAGTGAAGAAGAAATTAAATCCAGCTATAAATTGTTAAAATGTATAAAGGAGGAGAACTCTAAGTGATCACCCCAGATGAAGCTTTTCTAAGGCCAGCCATCAGGGCCATTCACAGGGCCCTCCACACATTCACGGAGTGCATGGAGAGGGAAGTAGGCCTGCACCCATTGGCTCTGCCTCCATCATCAGTGTGCCCGCTGGCTCTGTGCATTTGGCAGAAAGTTTGAATGGGCACGTATATGAGTACAGCTGTCAGTAGGTAGGCTACTCCACTCGACTAGGAAATCATGCAAGATTGCCAATCACATGGAGGACCCTATATATGTAGGCTGCCCATTCAAACATTCTAATAACTGCACCCCAGATGAAGCTTTTCCAAGATGTTCCATGTGCAGATGCTGGGAGGGCAGAGCATGCAGGCACACTGACATTGGGGATGAGCCTGTGAGCCCATTCTCTGTGATGCATGGAGGGACACTTATGAAAGAGGCTACTGCGTTGCCTTATTCTTTATTTCAAAATGTAGCCTGTCTCATAAACACTTCTACTTTCTTGTACAATATTACAAACTTGTAAATATTGGCTTGTATCCAACTGCAGAATGGGCAATGCTGGTGGAACAACTTCCCCTGCCCTGCCATCCCCCCAAGCCTGCTCCAGAAGGCTGAGGAGAAGGAAAAGTCTTGTTGTGTTACCAGAGGTCTGCTTGCTCAGAGTTAGGTATCACCCATTGCTTACTAGTACAGCAGTTTTCAACTGGTGTAATGCAACACAGAATTGGATCACAACCTGGTGGGTTCCAAAAGCAATGCTGTTTTAAGTCCTTTTTTAACGTTTTAGTTTTCAGCTGTTCAGTGCTTAGAGGATGCTGCTGCAGGAAGCATCAGATTATGGCTGCAACAAACATTTATTAGAGACTGTGCCAGTGAACTACATGGGATGCACTTTCAAGAAATATGAATAAAATGGGGCTGTCTTTCTCTCTGCTTCTCACCAAGGGGTTGATCCTAGCTGTTAAGAGGCAATCCTAAACAGTGTCCACCATAACGCTAAATGCCTCTCCAATGCATCTCTTAGAAAAAAGTTCTGGACTATTATAGCTGGAGGTCTGCATAGGACTAGGCTGAAGTACCACCCACTCCAAAAACAGGGTAAAATGAGGGGGGTTGTGGGGTACAAAATGTCCCTATGTACTTCTATTATTTTAAAATCATTTTAAAGCCACCTTTTAGGGTAGAACCATCTCAAAGCAGTGTATTCATTCCTTCTGTGCCTGTTTGCAGCCACAATAATCTCCCTCTAGTCTCAGCATAATAGTTTCTGGTGTTGTGCTGTGAGGCCATTAGGTGAGGCTGCAGCACAGTCCTAGAAGCTAGTGAAGCACCACTGCATTGCCTAGGCACTTCCTTCCTCTGTTTCACCCCTTCGCAGATACTCACACACAATCTCAGCACTGATAAAGGAGAGGTCCAATTTCAAAGCCTACAAATGAGGTTATGAAGACAGAAAGTTTGTTTCATCTCAACCTTAGATCTGCAATATTACCAAAACAAGGTAAACCTCTAGTTTGCTTGGGGAATTGGGGAGCATTAAATAATAGCATATCCTCTCAAAGGACTGGTGCATTTTTGGTGATTAAAATTATTAATTAATTATTTCAAGAAAAGATTCTGGATGCTTGTATATGCTCATGGTTTGGAACTGCTTGTACAGGTAATTTAACTATCAGAGTTATAAAATGCTGATACAATTCTTAATTATTTACTGAAAAGCTACTTTAACTTCAGACATTGAGCCAGCACAGTAGTGTTTGATGCTACTAGCATTCAGCCATGAATAGAAGCAACTGATAAGGCAGAGAGATGCTGTAGTCACGTGTGTCAGCAGTATACTCTCAGATGAACTATTCTCTATAACAATGCTGAAGTAATTGCATTACATCAATGCTAAACTCTGCAGTGGTCTCTGGAAATGTGGTGTGAATTCAATTGACATGTGCCTGTAACGTTCTTTGGACACCAGAGGCAGGACTTGTCGCACTGACAAGTAAACAATACTGACGTTAGTTACTAGTTCCCAGTTCTTTATTTGCATGAAAGTTCGAAACAGAGCTCAATCAGAAAATGAATAAGGATTCAAAGTTTATATACCCCTGCACCCCAAAATGAACTTTGGACTACTCATATCATATATATTCATGATGGAACTGCCACCTTCAAGATAAATAATAATTATCTTCAATCAAAACTATTACTTTTGTGCAATGCACATTAATGCGTGATGACCCCAGATGACAATTATAAATTTATTTATTTATTATATTTCTATACTGCCCAATAGCCGAAGATCTCTGGGCAGTTCACTTAAATTAAAACCACAAGTATAGCATAAAACAATATAAAATATAAAAGCTTAAAACTACAACATATAAGTAGAACCAGAATAAAACCTAGCAGCAATGCAGAGATTTAAAATACAGTAACAATTTAAAACAGTAGAGCTAAAAGACTAGAATGTTTTGTTGTTGTTGTTCAGTCGTTCAGTCGTGTCCGACTCTTCGTGACCCCATGGACCATAGCACGCCAGGCCTTCCTGTCCTGCGCTCTCTCCCGGAGCGTGCTCAAGTTCATATTCATTGCATCCATGATGCTATCTAGCCATCTCATCCTCTGCCGTCCCCTTCTCCTTTTGCCTTCAGTCTTTCCCAGCATCAGGGTCTTTTCCAGGGAGTTTTCTCTTCGCATTAGGTGGCCAAAATATTGGAGCTTCAGCTTCATTATCTGTCCTTCCAATGAGCACTCAGGGTTGATTTCCTTTCGGATGGACTGATTTGACCTCCTTGCAGTCCAGGGGACTCGTAAGAGTCTTCTCCAGCACCACAGTTCGAACGCATCAATTCTTCGGCGCTCAGCCTTCCTTATAGTCCAGCTCTCACAGCCATACATTACTACTGGGAAAACCATAGCTTTGATTAGACGGACCTTTGTCGGCAAGGTGATGTCTCTGCTTCTTACTATGCTGTCTAGGTTGGCCATAGCTTTCCTCCCAAGGAGCAAGCGTCTTTTAATTTCATGGCTACGGTCACCGTCTGCGGTGATCTTGGAGCCCAAGAAAGTAAAATCTGTCACTGCTTCCATTTCTTCCCCTTCTATATGCCAGGAAGTGATGGGGCCAGATGCCATGATCTTCGTTTTTTTAATGTTGAGTTTCAAACCAGCTTTTGCACTCTCCTCTTTCACCCTCAACAAGAGGCTCTTTAGATCCTCTTCGCTTTCTGCCATTAGGGTGGTATCGTCTGCATATCGGAGGTTGTTGATAATTCTCCCAGCAATCTTAATTCCGACCTCTGATTCATCCAACCCGGCATTTCTCATGATGTACTCTGCATATAAGTTAAATAAGCAGGGTGACAATATGCAGCCTTGTCGTACTCCTTTCCCAATTTTGAACCAATCGGTTGTTCCATGTCTGGTTCTTACTGTTGCTTCTTGACCCTCGTACAGGTTTCTCAGGAGACAGGTAAGGTGGTCTGGTACTCCCATCACTTTCAGAATTTGCCACAGTTTGTTGTGATCCACACAATCAAAGGCTTTAGCGTAGTCAATGAAGCAGAAATAGACGTTTTTCTGGAATTCTCTTGCTTTCTCCATGATGCAGCGAATGTTGGCGATTTGATCTCTAGTTCCTCTGCCTCTTCGAAACCCAGCTTGTACTTCCGGTAGTTCTCGGTTCGCATACTGCTGAAGCCTAGCTTGTAGGATTTTGAGCATCACCTTGCTGGCATGTGAAATGAGCGCAATTGTGCGGTAGTTTGAACACTCTTTGGCGTTGCCCTTCTTTGGAATTGGAATGTAAACTGACCTTTTCCAGTCTTGTGGCCACTGTTGAGTGTTCCAGATTTGTTGGCATATTGAATGCAGCACTTTAACAGCATCATCTTTTAGGATTTTAAATAGCTCGGCTGGAATACTGTCATCTCCGCTAGCTTTGTTGTTACTAATGCTTCCTAAGGCCCACTTGACTTCACTCTCTAGGATGCCCGGCTCAAGTTCAGTGACCGCACTATCATGGCTATCAGGGACATTCAGATCTTTCCTGTATAGTTCTCCTGTGTATTCTTTCCGCCTCTTCTTAATCTCATCTGCTTCTGTTAGGTCCCTGCCTTCTTTGTCCTTTATCATGCCCGTCTTTGCACAAAACGTTCCCTTGAGATCTCTAATTTTCTTGAAGAGATCTCTAGTCTTTCCCATTCTGTTGTTTTCCTCGATTTCTTTGCATTGTTCATTTAAGAAGACCTTCTTGTCTCTCCTTGCTATTCTCTGGAACTCTGCATTCAGTTGGGTATATCTTCCCCTTTCTCCTTTGCTTTTCGCTTCCCTTCTTTCGTGAGCTACTTGTAAAGCCTCATCAGACAGCCACTTGGCTTTCTTGCATTTCTTTTTCTTTGGGATGGATTTCGTTGCTGCCTCCTGAACAATGTTACGGACCTCCGTCCATAGTTCCTCAGGCACTCTGTCTATCAGGTCTAATCCCTGAAATCTATTCCTCACCTCCACTGTATATTCATAAGGGATATGATTTAGGTCATACCTGAACGGTTTAGTGGTTTTCCCGACGTTCTTCAATTTCAGCCGAAATTTTGCAAGAAGCAGCTCATGATCTGAGCCACAGTCAGCTCCAGGTCTTGTTTTTACTGACTGTATGGAGCTTCTCCATCTTTGGCTGCAAAGGACATAATCAATCTGATTTCGATATTGACCATCTGGTGACGTCCATGTGTAGAGTCGCCTCTTGTGCTGTTGGAAAAGAGTGTTTGCTATGATCAGCATGTTCTCTTGGCAAAACTCTATTAGCTTTTGTCCTGCTTCATTTTGTACACCAAGGCCATGCCTGCCTGTTATCCCGATGATTTCTTGACTTCCTACTTTAGCATTCCAATCCCCTATGATGAAGAGGACATCTTTTTTTGGTGTTAGTTCTAGAAGGTGTTGTAGGTCTTCATAGAACCGATCAACCTCAGCTTCTTCGGCCTCAGTGGTTGGGGCATAGACTTGAATTACTGTGAGGTTGAATGGTTTGCCTTGGATTCGTACTGAGATCATTCTATCATTTTTAAGATTGTACCCCAGTACTGCTTTTCCCACCCTTTTGTTGACTATGAGTGCTACTCCATTTCTTCTAAGGGATTCTTGCCCACAATAGTAGATATGATGGTCACCTGAATTAAATTCGCCCATGCCTGTCCATTTGAGTTAGCTGATTCCCAAGATGTCGATGTTCAATCTTGCCATCTCATGTTTGACCACCTCCAGCTTACCTTGATTCATTGTTCTGACATTCCAGGTTCCTAAACAATATTGTTCTTTACAGCATCGGATTTTCTTTTCACCACCAGACACATCCACAGCTGAGTGTCCTTTCGGGTTTGGCCCAGCCGCTTCACTCTTTCTGGCGCTACTTGGAAATACCCTCTGCTCTTCCCCAGTAGCATATTGGACACCTTCCGACCTGAGGTGCTCATCTTCCGGCGTCATATCTTTTAGCCTTGTGATACTTTCCATGGGGTTTTCTTGGCAAGAATACTGGAGTGGGTTGCCATTTCCTTCTCCAGTGGACCACATTTTGTCAGAACTCTCTGCCATGACCTGTCCGTCTTGGGTGGCCCTGCACGGCATAGCTTATGGCTTCACTGAGTTACGCAAGCCCCTTCGCCACAACAATGTTAAAATGCTACAATTCCTGGGAAAATAAGGTCTTCACCTGGCGCCAGAAACAGCACAATGCAGGCCCCAGGCAAACCACTCTAGGAACTGGAGGTATGAACCCCCCACAATGGGCATTGGTCTACCCAAATGATAGACCCATACCTCCAGAAGAATGTCCTCTACCTGAAGAAAGTAAACTGTGTCTGAAACAACACTTTCTTCGGGCGTACAATGCAGAGAAGCACCGTAACCCCATGCCAATAATAGCCAAAATATGTAGAAAAGCATAAGCTTCAGATCCTTATTGCATTTACTGGCTGAGATCTTCTTTAAGTTTGAGCACAAATAAGGAACTGGGAACTAGTAACCAACTTCAGCATCATGACAAGTAACAGGTACCCAACTCAAGCCTGACTAATGTACAAGCTTTTCAATTTTTCCTCACCAGCACTAGAACATTTCTATATAATTTCATACACAATGATAGAGCTACATTATGGACAGGCTACTGATAGCATGCCTGAATCTGCAATCTTATGCAGACTTATCTGGGAAGTCTCACTAAATGTAAGCATCCATATCATCAGAATGAAAACCAGATTGTGGCCACAGGGTGTAAAGCTACATCTCTTCATTGCTAACTAACCTTATGCATGTTTGGACAGAAAAAAGTCCTACAACTCCCAGGGAGTTGTAGGACTTTTTGCTGTCTAAACATACATAAGATTGTGCCCTTAAGTATTATAATGCTAGGAGTGCAGGCAGGGGGAGTTTGTCTAGCATTGGGCTAGGTAACTGACAGGAGTTCTGCAGGCAAGGGAAGATGGTGGTGATTTGGCAGGTGAAAGAGTGGAAAGAGATACAATAGGTGAAGATTTTCTTCCTAAAAAAATAGACTGGGAGATTCATGGTTTGAAAGATTTTTGTGTTCTTTCCTCTTCTCTTGATTCCCTGTATCCCCCCTTTGTGCGAATTTTCAGGGCAAAACAGCTATGTTGAACTGTTATGCACCCTGAACCCTGGAGAGAACCACACACACTAAAATCTAACTAGTCAGAAACTTAAACTTGTCTTACAATAAACTAGAGACCAGTGCCAACAAAAAATGAAATCCCAGAACATTAAAGGTATTTGTGGCAAGACTAGTCTCATTGTGGTACATAGGATGAGTTGTTCCCAGGTCCATGAGAAATACCACACACTGCGCCAGTCTAAGTAGGTGGGGAACTTCCCATCTATTTGCTAATGACAGATGATTTCATCACTGGGAAATGTTAAATCTGTGGAGAAGAGGGCTCCATCAAACTGTACCATTGGAAAGTTTCAAATATTTGGAAGTTAGGCAGAATGTTCTCTAGTGGAGAGTAAAAAATGGGATCACCAGGGCACAAACCTCTAGGAAGGGTGCTTCCAGACACGGCTTTTATTGCACTCTCACCCTGTCTCATTCACAGAATTTTACGGGGCATCGAAATGACAATGTCTGCCATTCATAACCCTCCTGTGTTTTCCCACTACTCCTTCCATTTTTTTCCTTACTGCAGAAAATCTGTTAAAATGAAAAAGATGGAACTGCTGCACAATGCCCTCTGATTGATAGCATTAGCAGCTCTCCGTCTGGAAGCACCCAGAGAATCTTGACATAAATATTTGGAAACCCTGGTCTACTTTATTACCTATTCCATTAAGTCGAGCTTGGGGGGAAAATATTCAGCTGCTTTGACCTGGCGATAAGCAGGCCACTCTCAGTAGCCAAGATTCAAAATGTGTAGATTTTTCTGCACTCTCAACATGAATTTCTTCAATTGTTAACCAGCTGTCAATGTCAGATACCTATGTAACCAAGGTATATTGTGCACCGATGTCCTTTGTCACAGTTCAGTTCAATTTGTCCCCTCCCATGGAAACTTGAGGAGTCCAAGCCTTAACATTTTCTAATGAGCTGCAAGACATTTAACCTGGGCTTGCTTTTAAAAGCTGGTGGTAAGCAGATATTGTGTAATTTTGTAATACCGTATTAAGAGAGCAATCCTATACTCTCTCAGAGGAGTTTCCAATACTGGAGGTTCTTATCTTTCCTATGCCCTGCCAACAACAGCCAGCAGGGCATAGGGAGGAAGGCAAGAAGGGAGGCAGGGCTTCCTGTAGTTTTTCTCCATCCATGAACAGAAAAAAAAATCATTTGCAAGCAATGGGAGGGAACACATTTAGACCAGTTCTTGAGCTGGTCTAAGTGTTTCCCCATGTTGGGGGCTGAAAGGGTAGTGGATCCTTCAGATTCACAGCTGCTCCCTCTCCACCCACCCACATACCCCAACATGCCCCTTTTCTGGCTTTGAAGAGGGAACCACTGCAGAAACCTCCATGGTGGCTGGGAGGGACCAGAAGCTTTGTCTAAGACCTTAGATACAGGTTTTTCTGATCAATCCTATGGTCCCAGCGACATGTCCCCGGGACCATAGGGCTTGTTCTCTTAGTGTTTTTAGAGGGAGATGCTCTAAACCTTCATAATGTAATAAGCTAGAAATTTAAGGAACTAAATGAAAATGGATTTAATAAATAAAAGTTAACAAACTTGCTTATCCAGGGTACATGTGTCCAAAGCAGGATTCAGAACAAGATGTCCTTCAGAACAAAGGACAAATTTGGAGACTCATCTTTCTCTCAACAGCTTCAATGTTATACTTTGCATTTTTAGAAGATGCCAAAACATTTAAACAAATACTAGATTACATCAAATATACAATGCTAAACAAAGACAATTTCTTAGTTCTACCACTGCATCTTGAAGGGCATAATTTAGATCCTTGCTTTAAATATGTTATTTTCAAAAAAATAAAACCCAAACCTGAATTTGATAGGCTCACAAACTGATCCTATGCATGCTTTCTCACCAGTAAAACTCATAGGACTCAATGAGATTTACTTCCTAGTAACTGTGGATAGGATTTCAGCCTTAATGCATGAAGAAAAAAGTCCGATATTTTTCTGTATACTTTAGGACAATTACCATGCAAGCTTCCTTAGCAAGAGTCTGGAATAATTTAAACAATATATCTACTCAAGAAGTGTAGCAATTTCAGTACTTTGTAATGTACCATTTATGTATAAACAAGCCCTAGTAGCCGTGGACAAGACAAAAGCAAGAAGGAGAAATAGCAGCTAGCTCGTCCAAAGGCAACCAATAAATCAATGGGAGTACTAAGAATAAAATTCAGGTCACCTAGATCTTCTTCCCATACATTAAACTTTTTTAGTTTGATGAGTATTAACCCCATGCATCAGCTTTTTCCTGAGTGTATATTTGATCAAGAGAAACTTGACTAAGAATTCAATCCTAAACGCAGTTACAATGGAGTAAGCCCCACTGAGCTCAATGGGACTTACTTCTCAATAAACAATTTTAGGATTGCATTGCACATATATAGACAATAATATACGTTACTGTGCATCACCTTGATGGTGTTTTAGCTAATAATTTGGAAGATAATGTTGGTAATAGTAATAAAATAATTATTTGAGTATTCTAGTGACTATTGTATGGTTTCAAGTGAATTATATATACACAACAGAAATTCAAATACTGGAAGACACTGCCTACTATACAGTTTATGATACCTTAAGGATGTCAGTGGTATCCTAGTGTGTTTCCCACAGCAATACTTAATATGCAGCGTTCTCAATATATGTTCACTTGGAAGTAAATCCCACTGTGTTCAATGGGGCTTACTCTCCTGTAAGTGTGCTTAGGACTGCAGCCTCTAAACGTATGCATGCTTATTTGGGAGTAAGTCCCACTGTACACAGTGGGACTTCTGAATAAAAATGTGCTATAAATGTCCTTTCCAATTTGAAATCAGAAAGAATGCATGGATTAGAGCTGGTGTAGCATAGTGGTTGGCAGAGTAATCCTACGGCTTCTCAGACAGTGTCTAAGGAGTCATAGGATGGTACACACACACACTGCCCCCAAGGCTGGAGACACAGCTACGACCTTGGGGGCAGGAATGCAAGTGCAGATTTTTCTGCCCCCGCCCCTTGCAGCTGCAACACACAGTGGCTTCTCCTCCAGGGATGCAGTAGTGGCCTCGGAAGAGGTTGGAGAAGATGAAATGGGAACATGCCGGTGGGCAGGGAAGGGCAGGAGGAGGAGAGGCCTGGATGCAATCGAAGAGCCACTCCATTGCTGTCTTTACCCACTGCCTAGTAAGTCAGCTAGACAAAGTGGGAGGCCCATCTAGCTGTAAATGTTGAAAACAGAGGAACAAGAGGCTGTAAAAACCTCTTGTCCTCTTCTTGCCCTGCCTGGCTCTTGCCAGCAGGGTTTTGGATAGACAAAGGGCTCAGAGATTGGAGCCTTGTCTACCAAGTTTCTATCCTTTAAGACTATGTTCTAAGAGACTGAGCTACAAATCCAGAAGTCCCAGATCTGAATGTCACCTCTGCCGTGAACTCACTAGGGGACCTTAGGTAAGCTACACTCTATTAGCCTCAGTCCCACCACCTGCAAAATGGGGGGCAATAATACTGTAATACTTACGGTAAAATAAGTAATAATTACGTTACTAATGCTAATTATTATTATTTTAAAAATCAGAGTCTAAACTTCAGCTGCCCTCTATATCATAGGTTGTCCAACTGCAGGGAGGGCCTCCCTAGACACTTATGCTGAGCACACCCCCACACTCACAAATGACAGTGGAGAACTTGAGATGCATATTCACTGTATTCATAAAGACCTTACCATTCAGGAGCCACCAGAGCAATGGGAAGAACCCTGTGCTTTCACTGATGTAATTCAAGCCTTTCACATTGATACTAACGTTGTATAAGGACATCAGCATCAGCCTGCAATAAATGTTTTTAAAGTGACTGAATTATGTAGATTTGTATCCCACTACAATAGGTTGTGCATCTTTCTTTCCAACAAGTCTCAAGAAGTTTAATGCATTTCCCACATTAAAAAAACAAAGATACATATTTCAATGCTGGATAAATCTATGTATGTTCATGTAATCCCATATGTTCTTTATATTCATTTTAATCTAGACATGTGCATTATTTTAGGGAGCAATCCTATGGCCGCTAGTCAGCGATGAGACGGCCATAGGATACGTCGGTTTCCAGGAACTGACCTTGGAGCCCACGCTCCGAGGTCAGTTCCCCGAGAACCAACCTTCCCCCACTCCTGCACTGCCTCACAGGCAGGTTGGAATGGCCCTGCACTTGCTTGGAAGAGGAGCGCGGAGCGGCGAAAACAGGGCATTCCAGGGCAGGAAAGGCGGAAATGCCGGTATGACACATACAATGTGTAGTCCGGCAGCTGCTTCCCCTACTCCGCCTTCCTGCGGCCAGATAGCCGAAATCCGCTGGTTAGCCACAAATGCAGGGCGGCTGAAACGCGGACAATCCCCTCCACACTTCTCCTGCCCTGCATTGGATAGGTGGTCGCCTCCGAGTTCGGAGGCAACTGCCTATCCAGGTAGGATTGCGGCCTTACTAATGCTGTACCACAAAGCCTGGCAGCACTTAAGTGAGCTAGCTGGAGCTGTTCACGTGAACACAGCCTTAAATGATCACACAAGACATTCAGTGAAATCCTCTTAATTGGGACTCCCCAGTGGACAGCCTGTCATCCTGATTAAGCTACTTGTCCTGACAAACAGAAAGGGGCACTTAAAAAAATTAGCCTGATGAGGTTTAATATAAAACCACACAAGTTCAATTCCTAAGACAATTTTATCCTTTTTCACTTCATTTATTATGTTCTTTATAGCTTTAAAAACACCTTTATTAAAAATCACCTTCTTTGAATGCACATGTCTCAAAAAAACTCATTCTGTACCATGTCACTGCCTGGCTACAGCTAATCTTTCCACCAACACAGCTGTGGCTGTCAGCTACAGTAGCAGTCAGTCATTCCAAATCAGCAGGTTAAATAGAAGACTCCAATAAAAGATGTACCCCATTTGTAACTGAAAACCAGGCTCTCCAAGACCCCTGTTGCATCAGACCCTGAGTAAAGTATAATAACTGACTGATTTCTAAGCTTTAATTATTTCAATTATTAAATTTGCTTATAAGTAAAAACAGTAGTTCTGAAACACAATGCATACTTTGTTTTTAGATTATGCACAAAAGTGTCATAGAAGGCATCATCTTAGGGGACAGAAAATATGGAATACCTCTTAAGATGGTGTTTTTCATCTGTAGTTTATAGAAGTACTTGCATTTATTTATTTTTAAATATACTGCACAATTAATTGTGGCACCTTTATAATCAGTTCAGCTTCTGACCTGAGCTAAGGGTTCAGGATGATCCATGCCTGCCTTTTGGAGACCTGGGGCATGCATGGATGCTAGAACCAGTAGCAGAACTTACAGTAGTAGTCTCTGTTGGTTCCAACATGGAGTCCTGAGGTGTCAGGGCCTAACTACACATAACACTAATGATGTGATTGGCAATCATGTCATGGTTATTTTTTAATTAAATACCAGGCAGGGGGGCAATTAGCAGAACCACCGGGAGGTTACGAATTCTCTCCCCAGACGTGTTCTCGGTGAAACTAGTAGGGTTTTCCTAATGCTAATTGCCACATGATAATTGCCATGTGAGGGAAGTGGAGCTGGTGAGGGAAGTCTTAAACCTAACCTCCCTGGAGTTCCACTAACAATCCCTCTCACAAGCCTGATATTTAATTATTTAAAACCCACAACATGATTGCTAATCACATAATTAACAGCACGTGTCGTTAGGCTTTCAAGGAGTTTCCATACAGGCTCCACCATGTCCTGGAGGGCAGCAGCTGAAGGCTTGGACATGGTAGAATTGGCAGACAGCAGTCCTGTGAAAGGCTTCTTCAGGGAGGCTGAACATACTGCTGCCACCCTAGACCCAGAGGGGAGGATCAGAGAAATCATTAAAGATGTTCCTGTTCCTGCCCCAAAGCAGCTTGTTTCTCATGGACTTGCTGCCTGGCTCAGCCCTTCACCTGTGCCACATCACTGAAGCAGGGGATGGAGAATCAAGAGGGGTGAAAGACAATGTTGTTCTTTGACAATCTAAAGTATTGTTTTTGGCTTGTTCAAGAGCTCTAACAAAAACCCTGTTGTCTCCGTAGAGGATGGAAACGGAATGGCCTTGCAAGGAAGCTCCTCCCTTGGGAGGAAGTCATCAATCTTAATCATGCCCCATGTCATCCCAGATGGTACAACTTCCCAGTAGTGTAGGCTGTTCTTCTGTTTCTGTGGGAGAACAGACCCAGTTATATGGGAGAGACTTGTCTGACTACATTCCAAAACTGGGGGGAAAAGAAGACAGTCTGGATCATCACACAACTCACTATGCAGGCTCTAATCCCCTTTATTATTTATTATATTTTTAACCCGCCCAATAACAAATGTTTTCTGGGCAGATTACAGTTAAAAGAATAAAATACTAATCCAAATAGGTGGATAGAATACAATACAAAATGGCAAAGCACAGGAATAAGCCATTAATATGTCTTAAAAGACATAAAAGAACAGCCATAAAATCTAAAAACCAAGCCTCTAAAATGCCTAGGAGAAAAGGAGGTCTTAGCCGGCAGCCAAAAAGATAGAAATGGAGGTGCTAGGGAGCCTCCTTGGGGAAGGCATTCCACAGACGGGACACAACAACTGCAAAGGTAGTCTCTCTTGTAGCCACCAGTCTAACTTCCTGTGGCGGGGGCACCCAAAGAAGGGTCTCCAAAGATAATCTAAGGAGCCAAGCAGTTATAAATGGAGGAGACAATCCTTTAGATACTCTGGTCCCAAGCTGTTTAAGGCTGTAAAGCTCAACACCAACCCTTTGAATTGAGCTTGGAAACTGACTGGATGCCAGTGTAGCTGACATCACAAGATTGTATCAGCCAGGCTCAGTTAGTACTCTAGCAGCTTTCTTTTGAAGTAATAGAATTTTCCAAGCCATCTTCAATGGTAGCCCCACATACAACACATTGCAGTAATCCAACCAGGACGTTACCAGAGTGCAGATACCTGTCGCCAGGCTAACTCTGTCCAGATAGGCTGATATACCAACTGCAACCCTAAGCCGATAAAAGATGCTCCTAGCCACTGAGGCCACCTGGGTCTAGGAACACCCCCAAACCCTAATTTCATGGCAAGTGAAACCCCCCTCCAGATAAAGTTGAACACTGCTCAACTGGGCAGATGAACCACCCATAACAGTACCTCCATCTTGTTTGGAATGAGCTTCAGTTTATTGCTCTAATCCAGTCTATTAGCCTGCTCAGGCACAAATTCAGGACATTCACCACCTCACCTGGGCTAGATGAAAAGGAGAAGTAAAGTTGGAAGTCATCTGCAAATTGATGACACCTCAACTCACATCGCTGATAACCTCCCTCTGCGGTTTCATGCAGATATTGAGTAGCAGCATGGGGAATAAAATTGAGCCTTGAAGAACCCTGTGACATAATTGCTGGAACATGGCTGTAATGTCCCAGCACCACCTTCTGGAAATGGCCAACCAAGTGGAAATGATATGAGCATATCTAGTGTTCCGCTGGTGTTGTGGGTCTTCCACCGAATCAGAGAGCCCATGACATACTTATTCAAATTACAAAAAGTCATCCAATATGCCATTATTTTTGCAGTGACACTACTTTTGTCAAACTACCTGTTACTGTTTACACAGCACTTTGAAAATATACACACTGGATAAGTGCTATGCTCAGCTATTTTCAAAAGCCTCTAGAACTATGTTTTATAACAAACTACTTTGCTAACTTGTACACTCGCTGATGCTCTTACATACAGATACAATATTTATTTTTTTCAAACCAATACACTTCTTTTTCTGTCTTCATATTTAATAGACAGCAAGGGTGGAATCCTATGCATGTTTAGACAGCAAAAACTCCCAACATCCCTCCAGCTAGCCATGTAGAAAAGTGATGGGTGAGAACTCGTGTCCTTCTTGTGGACAGGTAGCTGCTGGTTGGTCACTGTGTAAACAGAATGCTGGACTAGATGCTTGGTCAAATTCAGTATGGCTCTTCTTACAAGCTTAACCAACATGAGAAATTTAAACGAAACAAACTTTTTCAGCAAACAAAAAGGTTATTATGTTTTTGTTGTTTAATAATGTTACCACTGATGACCTTTAGTATGATTTCCCAATTTTTTTTATGGATTTTGTTTTCAAGAGGCTTTTGTGAGCCACCACTTTGAGCCTAGGAGAGGTGGGTACATAAATACTTTTTTAGATAAAATAAACAATCAGTAGAATACCATACCTGCTGTTATGGTAGTACTACTGAGATATTAGTATGGCGATATTTGTTCTGGATACAAAATATGTCGAACTCTAGAATACCACTTTAAAGACAGAACAGGTATAATGTGTGTAGTTCTGAAATTCTGGATGTACTGAAATCCACAGCTTCAATGTCAATATCTTATTTCTTTTAACTATTTCCATTTGCCACAGAGGAATTGGTATCCATGAAACTTTTACAGAAAGAAATTCTAAGTTCTGTTAATTATTTGCTAATGGGCCTTTTCTGTAAGGCTGAACAGAAATGGGTAAGATTTTTGCAAACACTCTCATTAGTGTCAAAAGCCTCACCGCACTCACCCTCCCAATCTTTCATGTATCACTGAAAAAATAACATGATCTTTTCTGGGCTGGAATCACTCTATGAAGGAGGAAAAGGCCCCAATAAAAGGCTTTAAAGACCAGTAGTTCAGCCCTATTTTTCTTTGTAGAAAACTGAGTGTTCTCACTAAAGAAAATGGCCAAATATATTCTGTACACTGCTCCAATATGTACAGAGGCTGAATGCATTCAGTGAATAGTGACCACATCACTCCTTCTAGTAGCAAACTCAAGTGGTGAGTGCTGCCAGGACTGTAGCTAAAACAGAGCCACTGACAGGAGTATCGGCATGTTTGGGGAAAACCCAAGTTTGCAGAAGTACAAAAAATATTTTTAAGAAGGCCCTAAAAGGGCAACCTGTCCCCTTAAAAACAGTCCCATGAGGGCTGAACATGCTCAGTGCCCATGGAATGTAGAGTGGCAGTTGGAAAAGAAAACCGGAACTAGCGATGGGCAAATTACCCCAGGTGAATTCATTGCTTCCTCAGAAAATAACAAACTCACCCATGTAAGTTTGGATGAGAGTTCTCCCTTAAAATGAACTCTTGTTCCATGTAAATGAGCTTTTGTGCATATGCAACATCAAAGTGCATCTTGAGAGCTGTAGTCTGGAAACTCGTAGTGTATCAGTGGAGTACTTGCTTACTTACAAAACAAAATAAAAGTACTGTATGAACAGCAACAATGCAAACCTGATCCAATGACAGTAAGTAAAAGAGCATGCTGAGTCTGACTATCTGAACAGGAAAACAAGCCATGTGTGAGAAAGAAATGGAGAAAAAGGGTGTATATACACCTACTTGGCTATTTCTTTGAACACAATTGCTTGTGAGGTAAAGTGACATCATCACAGTTTACCATAAGCAAGAAAAGGATTAATCCAACCAAGTACGGAAATAGCATAGCATTTGTATTGTTTAGATACAGACTGCATGCTCGGAAGCACCCAATCAATTCCGAACTTAATACAAAATTCGTAAAACGCCAGTTCAGGTTTGTTAAAAAGGTGAACATTACAAACAGGTGAAGGTTCAGCCAGTGAGCCAACTAATTACAAAATTTGGTGGCATCACTAAATGGGACAGGATGGGAAAGTAATGGAATACCCTACTTGGAGGGAATAGCTGGCTGGAACCCTGAATTGGAATATATGAGAACAGACTATGTGCCAGGTAATTATGCAATAAACTCTTGTTTGTGGAGCTTCTTTTGGCTCTTTACCACATTTTAATTTATTATATTTCTATACCGCCTAATACCCAAAGCTCTCTGGGCAGTTGTTTTTCAAATATTCTAGCAGGTATTGCCATTCACCTTCAGGACCTGAGCAACAGAACCAGCAGCTTGGAAAACCACATTCTTGGCTGCCTTGGGGAAGGAGGCTATCTTCCATTCTCTGCTACCTGATCTTTGTCAGTATATTGTAATCAGTGAGAAAGATGAGAAAGCAATAGAATAGAGGTGGGCAGCCTGTAGCCCAGATAAAGCCTGTGGCTTTGTTGCATGTGGTCCCAGGTGCAAACCCCAACTGGAGCCTCCTCTAATTTTTCTTAATCCACACACAGTAGTTGCAGTCTAGAGAGGCAATAGAAAGCGAGGAGTGGAAGACACATGCGCACACTCAAGAGGCTCAACCATAGAGCATGGTAAGTAGAGTGTCCTTCAGCAAGATGCTCTAGCTGCCACACTCCATGGTCAAGCCTCCAAGCTCACACACATACCTCCTTCTCCTTGCTTTACATTGCATTTTCAGAGTGACTGCCACTTCTGGAGGGATTAAGAAAGGAATGGGAGATGCTGGGTGGGGGAGCCCAGAGGGACGGAGGCAGGAGCAAGGGGTGGAGTGAGGTAGAAGGTTAGGGGGCAGACAGATTTGCAAACGTAAATGTATGTGAATGGATGGATGGATGGATGGGTGAGCGGGTGGTGTGTGTATACACACACACACACACACACAAGAATAGATGGGAGGTAATGAAAGGAAGAAGAAAATGAGTGAATGAAGGCTGAATGGTGTGTGTACGAATGGAAGGGGGTGTGAGGTTTGTTTGAGAGAAACAATGAATGTATGAACTGATCCTGAAGAAGAGAAAGAGAGAGACAAAAGAGGGAGGGAAGGTGTGGCAGATTGAGAGACAGGAGAGGTGGCAAAAGGGATGTCCCTGCCTATTTTTGGCTTTGGCCCTGCGCACTGCCAGTTCCGGCCCTGCCCACCACCATTATGCGGCCCCTGACCACTTTTGCCCAAGGAAATGTCACCCACAACTTCATAAAAGTTGCCTATCTCTGAAACAGAAAAACTGTTGGCTGTGAAACCTTTAAAGCAGGGGTGGGAAACTTGTGGCCCTCCAGATGTTTTGGCTTACCACTCACATGATCCCTCACCCTTGGCTGTGCTGGCTAGGGCTGATGGGAGATTTAGGCCAAAGCACCTGGAGGGAGATAAGTTACCCACCACTGCTTTAAAGTGTCTATCTTTTGCTTGGGTAAGGAAGTTGCAAGTCATGATTAGAATATGCCTGCCATTCAGGATGCCCTGGAATGTTTGAGGGTTAAATGAACTGCTTTGATTTCCTGGAATTTGATGCAAAGGAGGATGCAAGAACGATGGGAAATGAATGGTAGTTGAATCTAAGATCCTTATATCAAAATCTCAGGACTCTTGAGGTCGGCTTCCATTATAGGAATATGCACACAGGCTTCTTCTATCAGATCCAGGGAGGACACAAAATCTCCTTCATCAGACAAGTTAGAATGGATTAAGCATTTCCATTATGAAATGTTTCTTTGCCACAAGTTTTCTTATTCTTTTTTAGGTCTGCTATTGCCCACATTCCCCTGTTCTTTTTTGGGACCATGAAGAATTTTGAAATGCTGAAATCTATCCACAGCCCGATCTACACAAGTGATTTAGTGCACAGCAAGAGTACATCAGGGTTGTTCGCAATACATGATGTTGTTGCCACCGCGCAGTTTCCCTCTCGAAAAGGCGCATCTTTTAGTGCGTCTTTTTTCCTTAAATGCAGCTCCCATGTGGTTCTGCTGAGGTGTGCCCCATTCCCCTGAATTAAATCCTGCATACTGGGCATGCCTAGGGGTGTGTCTGTGACCTGGTTGAGACCTTGTCAAGGGGTGGGGCCACCCCTCCCCCCTTCCTTTCCCCCCCCCATTGCCAGTAGCTGCCTTGGACACAGGCTTCTCTTCCCACTTAGCACTATTATGCAGTAGCGCTATTTGGCTGCTGGCCTTTCCTGTTTTACTTTGCACTACAACGTTGCTACTTCACAGTCTTGCAGTCGTGCAATGTTGCATTAGGGGGAGTCAGAATTGAACTGTACTGGGGCAGTAACTCATGCAGGGAGCAGGGCTCCAATACTGCTGATTCAAAGTCCTGTAATTGCACAGTTGTGCAATGTCGCATTAGCACACTATAGTAAGTAATGTGGGGAGCCGGGCTTCAATATTGCTGCTTCACAGTCCTGGTGGATGTGAGGGGAGAGGTGTGGGGTAAACTATGGAACGCAATTCATCTCTTCCATTAAACTTCCCTGAGCAGGGAAGCATTGAAAGGGGTGGGGAGCAAGCCTCTCTCATTCGCTGAGCAGCACCTATGCCATTGATGACATTCAGTTCCACTCGTTGGACTCCTCCCACCCAACCCCGAAGTATGGCAGCTTCAAGCACCGTTTGACCTGTGAAAGCGGGTTTTTAGGTAATGTATACTCAGCTTTTCTTGCTTCGTGTACCGACAGACCAAAGCAATTTCATGAAAATCCAGACATAACCAGAAAACGCTTCTGAACCTGTTTCCATGTAGATTGGGTCCAGGATCCTACAATGATTCCCCAGATTCTGGGACACCGAGATGAACTTGTGTCACTGAGCTTAGAGTGCTTGCATTCTCCAAAAAATGTGATTTAAAGGGGCAAGGCTGGGTTTTCATGTTGTGTTCTTCCTCTTGGCATTACAGCAAGAGTCTCCTTCTCGTCCTTTGCCACTACCAGGACCAAGTTCACCTTTTCTCAAACAGCTTACCTTTGGGGGAAGTAGACCGCTAAACTGGCTTCAGATTGAGAGCCAGTCAATATAGCGCCAAGGATTCCACCTTGCTGTGACACTGAAGGCCAGAGATTTTGGCCTCCATTTCCATGGCTTTGAGACACATTATCGTAAACTAGGAATGATGCTGTGATGAAGAGCTCCATAATCCCTTGTGGTAGCCTTTTAAGTCTTAAGCTCATAGGCAGCTGCCAGCTCAGGACGAATGCTGTGCGAGGAAGAACCCTCTGAGAAAGTAGGAAGATACCTCAAAGTCTCTACAAAGGGCCATCTTGATTGAGAAATAATTCTGGTCACTGGGCATCTCCTCTTCTGTTGGAAAAATGGTACCTGCAGATTAGCCATATGATCCACAGCTAAAGAGTAAAAATGCTGGAAATTAAAATAGAAATGTGCCTGAATTTTGCAGGACATAACAATTCCTTTTTCAAGACAACATCAAAAGAAACTGGAAAAGGAACAGCTTGGTTTGCAGGAAATCTTAGGATATGTCAAGTTAGTGCCTGCAGGTCTACTGCTCTTACGTCGGTGGAAACCACAGACTGCTAGATCTTGCTGTTCGCTACTTGAAGGGTGTACACAGCCTTAAAAAGAAAAGCAAGAAGTGTTCTGCTGGGAACAAGAAGTCCTGTTTGTCACTAGCATCTGTACTTTCATTTGATCATTCATACTCTTCTCTGGAATCTGATTCTTCTGAGTCACAGTGATAGCTGTCCCTGAGCCTTTAGATTGAGCAATCCTGGTGTGGTGTGGAACAGATGAAGCTTGGGTAAAGCCTCCTCTTCAAAAGTCAGTGTAGCATCCATTTTTATCTTTTTATTAGTCTTTCTGGGCAAGCTTGACATGGGGGGGGGTATTTGAATACAGGTTGTTTTTGAAGTATGGATCCCTTGGCTGCGGGCCATGCTACCACTTGTACACCTGGAATATGAGCTGTGGTCCCTACTCCCACCCCAAAATGAAGAACAACATTAAGGCTCTCCAATAAGGGAAGAATGACTCACCATCTTTTGACTGGGGCACTATCATCTGTCCCTATCAGGAGAGGCTCCTCTTTCTCCGTAGTAAAATAGATCCATTCTTGTAGGGCTCATATAGCCAGGAAAGAGGGTGCAAAATCCTCTTTTATGTAATTCCTAAGGAGGAAGCCATTAGGATTTGCTCCTTAGTTTGTAGGAGTTACACACCACCCCTCTGGGCCTCAGGATGTCTTAGTCACTCCAGAGGGGAGTTTTCTTCCCTTCCCATGTTGCATTACTCCACAAGCCTCTTGGGTTAAGGGAGTGGGATTGCAGTGGATTCATTCAGGGGCTGTAGTATTGCCTATTCAGCAGACTCTGGACCCAAGCTGTACAGCCCTCCCTCAGGCAGTCAGGTGGGGGTAACACAAAGGGACCTCTGCCGCCGCCGCCGCCGCTGCTTCCTCTCTCTCTCTCTCTCTCTCTCTTATAGATCTATTACCCTGAAGGGAACATGAAAGCTAAAATAGCTCTGAGAGAGATTCATAAAAAGACCACTTCCCTCTCAAAGGCAGGAAAGAAACTGGGGGAAAAGAGGAAAAACTGTTCTCTGCCCAGTTCTTCAGGTTTGTTCCTGCCTACCCAGTTCTTGAGGAAGACCTTATCCTGATACAAAAGACTGTTGTGCCTCTGCAGAGAGAATGTGAATGCCTGCTATTCAATATCATTAACCAAAAATAAAGTTATATAACATTTCTTACAATTGGAAAGATTAATACTTCTGGATATAGTCTTGCAGTCTGTTTAGCAGTAGAAATGGTAAAACAGATTAAAATGATGTAGAAAAACATGGCTGTGTTTTGTGTTTTTCTTTCAGTTGTTTGTTTTTATGGGGAACTGAGAAAGCAATGTATAAGGATTATGCTGAAAGAGCGAAGCTCGCGAGAGTTTAAACATCTTCTGCTAAGTTGCTCAAACGTCAAAGCTTGCTGCCCAGGCACACTGCCTGGGAATAGTTCCCGAGCCCTTCAGCACCTCCTCCTGTCATCAACTGCTCTCACATTTTCTTCACTACAAAACTGCATTTATACTTATAAAGTCTAGGTATTTTCATTACATATCTCATTTTAGCTATATCTTTAAATAAATGTTCTCATAGCCAAGAAAATACTGATTTATGAATGTTCTTTCTGGCAATGCTAGCTTAGTAGTAAGCCTGTAGTACCCTCTGCTGACCATCCTTTGTAACAACATATAAAGACAACTAAAACTTATACAGACTACTTCAATAACAAGCAAAGCAAAGCGTGATTTTGATATGATACATTTATAGCTACAAACTAAGGAGCAAATCCTAATGGCTTCCTTTCTAGGAGTTACATAACAAAATAATTTATTGTGGCCATTATCCAGGGAGCGTCTTTACACATGTATAAATGCTTGCACACATGCGCTGGGTGTTGTCACTATCACTTCACATGCATACCCCACCAGACAGCCATTCCTCACAGTAAGGAGGCCACTTATGAAACTTCCCTGAGTTTTGGAGGTGGCTTGTTGCGCTGCACACAGGGCTGCTTTTGGAAAGAAGCAACCTAGATTCCCCAGTGCATTTGCAGAGTGTGCCACGTGGCCTTGCAGAGCTGAGTCAGTGTTGCGTTCACACCCCACCTCAACTACAGACTAAGTAGGGGATTTTTGACAGCTTGATGTATTCCTAACTTCCACCACCGATCTCTAAAACAGAAGTAACCATGATCGCTATTGACAGCCAGTGTAGTAGAAGTGTTTGACTAGGACTGCGAAGACCTTGGGTTAAACCCCCATTCAGCCATGAAGCTCAACTTAACCCACCTCACAGGACTGTTGTGAAGTTAAAATGGACAGAGGACCATGTATGCTGCCCTGAGCTCTCTGGAGGAAGGGCAGGATACTAAAGTAATTTTTTAATTGTTCTGGAGGCAAACAAGACCAATACTTAAAGTTGATTAAGTGCTTTATATTTAATAAAATCCTAACACAGATGTTTCTGACTGGATAAAAAGGTATCATTTTGACTTCAGGGGTTCAAAACGCCCAAGAAATGTTATTTCCAAGTTGCAGCATGATTTTATTCATTTGTATTTAGAAGTAAATGCCAGGGAACTCAATGGGCCTTCCTTCCAGCTAAGTTATACCATAGGAATCCTTGTTTTTAATAGTTTCACTCACCATAGTTTTTAAGTGGCATTTCCCATGGTAGGGAAGTTACTAGGAAGATGGTCAAGCTGTCATTTAGAGTATGTTTGCGCCAGCCTGAATGCACCAGTTTTTCTTGAATGCAGTGCTATCCAGGCAAATGATGCAAACTTATGGCATGTTTTCATTCTGTTTCTGTTGTCACCAATGGGAAAAGTGGAGAACACCAAATCTGTTTGAGGAGCATGGTCACAAGTCAAGCATTCCCAGCCCTCTAATTCTGCAATATCTGTTAGACCGGGAGGTATTAGGAGAAATCATTAATTAAAACATGTTATGCATAAACCTGTTGCATGGCTGCCTGGTGTAACCATGAGGGAAGAAACAGAATCGGCACGTTGCGATGTGGCTGTGAGGAGAGCACCTCACAACCTCTTCCTATTACTGAGCTGTGCTTTCCGCACTACCAAGGAAGGAGAAGAACCCCTTGTGACAAACCCCTATATTCTGATGTAGCTCAACAGTGCCCCCTAGAGAGCCTGGAAAGTCAACACCACACCTGTAGCACCTATGGAGCCCAAAAAGTGTCAAAATTAGCTCGTAAACAAGCTAGATTTGACCTTTTTGCTGCTCTGTGCCCTGGGCACCTTTTTTCCCGTTAAATTTCAAAAAAAAATTTTTTTCAGGTTGTCTGGCCAACCTGCTCTATGGGGTTGTTGACCTACTTGCTCCAGGAAGTCTCCTGCTGCACCTTGCAAGCTATATGACATAGTTATGAAATAGGTGATGTTCCTACCATGGAGTTTGTGCTATAAGAAACATTGTACCAGCTCCCCGGCCATCTGTTGAGCCACTCTCTAAGACACAGCAGCCCTGCTGGAATTGGCTGGCAACCCTACAAAAGCCATTTCATTCCAGGATCCACTCCATCCCCGATTCTGTTCAATAAAGGCTATGGCTTTGCCTCTTGTGTTGTTTCTTTGTTGGTAGGCAGTCATAGATAAGGATCCCTTACCTCTAACTTACCTCCATGAGCTAGCTTCGGGATGGGACTCAGGGAGTGGGGCAGGGAGTTTACTAGTTTCAGGGTTCGTGACCCTCCTCTCTCTGTTAACTCAGGTTCCCTGGACTGCAAAGAGGCAGGCTACTCAGTGTCCACAAGTGGGATGGGTGCTACTGCCAGGCTGTATGAGGCAGTCAGCTGGCGGGCTGGGGGAGAGTGAGGGACAAGGACAGGAGATCCTATAGGATGGGCAATGAGACCTGCTGGGATGCTACTTGGCAGGGCTGAATTACTGGGGAAAATGGGGGGGGGGTTCATCACATGGGTTGCCAATCAGAGGGGTGGGCCAAAAGGGCTGGTTGGTCATACAGGGCTGTTCCTGATTGGCTCAGGTATGTCTGAGTATGGAAGTTCCTCCTTCCCTTTCCCAGTATGGGACTGTACCCAGATTTCAACCCTGGTTCCCCTGCAGGTAAAACATAAGCTGTTCTACTAGACTAGAGCTCCTCCACAACCAGTGCTCTTGGCATCTATAACTGGGTATTGGAGCGGGAATTCAAAAGCCCCATGCTGGGTCTGAGGGATCAGGGAATTGCTCTGAGGTGTCAGGTTCAGGTAGTTCTCTCCCTGGTGGGGCTCAAACTCACACCTCTTGCTTCCCAACAATGTTGCCTATGAGGTGAGCCACTGGAGGCTTCTGATGTCAGTGTATGTCTACAGCTGCCCTTATTGCATGTCCTGGCCCCTCCCCTTTCTCTCCTGGGCAAAGGAGTCTCTCCACCCAGCCCCCATGGGTGTTTGTGAGCATCATAAGGGGACTCCAACCCCTGCCTGCAGGACTGGCAGGGGCACTGCTGCCTGTGATACTGGGGCTCATGGAGTGGGGGTGCTGTATTGTTGCTGTGTGTGCTGAGATGCAGGCAAGTATGCTGGGTGGGTGGGTGTCCTCCTCCTCATGAATTCATTAGCTCCCTCTGTGTGAGGCAGCATGTGTGCATCGCCGGCACAGCCCCCAAATGGTGGAACTGGAAGTGCTGCCATGATCACTGGGGGCATGGCTGCCATTTTTACATCATCTGAGGATTTTCTGAGCCATGTGTTTATCCTCTCGTCCGAGCTGAACACATATAGGATATGACAACTCTTTCATCAGCAAAGTAGCAGTTAATTCCCTCCACCTCCCCAATGTAATTGGGATACAAGATTACATTGATAGGCTGCAATCCTATATACACTTAGCTGGGAGTATGTTCCACTGAACTCAATAGAACTTCTGGGTAGACATGTATAGGCTAGCACTATTAATATGCTTTACAGAGACGGCATTAAGGTGCCTTACAAAGATAAAGAATTCGGGCCATTTCTACATGAGGCATTTATCATGCACTCGTGATTGGTCACTCACAGAAGTTCACGGATCCTATAAACGACATCATCCTCCAGGGCACCTCCCACTCTTTGCAACCTTTATCATGTTTTTTTCATAATAATGAAAGTCCGGCATTTTCCCTCCTCCCATTATGAACCACGGTAAATCTATGGTGTACTGATGAAATGGCGCTTTATCACAGCAATATCACAGAGCCATCTAGTGGCTTTATAATGATACATATAGAACTTGTCCAGAAAGAAAAAAAAGGAAAAAACCATGTGGAAAGGAGCAAATTGTAATCCTGCAAGGAATCTGGAAGCAAAAGCCCCAGTAAAGTTGTGGGATTTTAGCTTCATGTAAACAAGCCCTTGCTAATACAGCCGGAGAGGAGTTAATACACAGCCACCACAAAAGCAGCCAAAAAAATTGCTATATGAAACATTAGTATGAACATCATCTCCAATAATGGAATCTAAATAAAAGTTCACTAGGAAAAGGCTAGCAAGTCAAAATACTAGTGTAACACTTAGTATTTACAGTCAGGGCCAGAAATATTGGAACAAGGATAACTGTTTTGGCAGTTGGCCTCTGCACACCACCACATTGAAGTTGAAAGGAAACACACCCAGATGGGAGTGAAGTCAGGACTTTCAGCTGTAATTCAAGGGGTTTGACAAAAGTGGGGCACTAACCATTCAGGAAGGACAGCCAGTGGCATACACACACACCCATCATTGGTGGCTCATAAGTAATGGAACAAACCAACATCATTTCAAACTTAAGGATCGCCTTTAATACCTGGATGAAAATCCTTTGCAGTCAATGACTGCCTGAAGTCTGGAACCCATGGACATGACCACATGCTGAGTTTCCTCCCTCAAGATGCTTTCCCAGGCCTTTACTGCAGCTGCCTTCAGCTGCTGCTTGTTTGTGGGTCTTTCTGCCTTCAGTCTTGTCTTCAGTAAGGGAAAAGCATGCTCTATTGGGTTGAGATCAGGTGACTGACTTGGCCATCAAGAACATCCCACTTCTTTGCCTTCAGAAACTCTTGGGTAGCTTTTGCTGTATGTTTTGGGTCATTATCTATCTGCACTATGAAGCGGCGTACTATCAGTTTGGCAGCATTTGGCTGAATTTGAGCAGAAAGTATAGCCCTATCCTGATGCTTTTATCAGCAGTCAGGTCATCAATAAACACCAGTGACCCGGTTCCATTGGCAGCCATACATGCCCATGCCATAACACTGCCTCCACCATGTTTGACAGATGATGTGGTATGCTTTGGATCATGAGCTGTTCCTTTCCTTCTCCATACTTTTTTCTTCCCAACATTCTGGTACAAGTTAATCTTGGTTTCATCAGTCCAAAGAATCTTATTCCAGAACTGGGCAGGCTTTTTTAGGTGTTTGCTGGCAAAGGCTAATCTGGCCTGTCTGTTCTTGAGCGTTACCAGTGGTTTGCACCTTGTTGTGAAGCCTCTGTATTTACATTCATAAAGCTGTCTCTTGACTATAGATGTTGACAATGACATGCCTACCTCCGCAAGAGCGTTCTTGACCTGGCTAGATGTTGTGAAAGGGTTCCTCTTCACCATGAGCAGAATTCTGCAGTCATCCACTTTAGTTGTCTTCTGTGGCCTTCCAGACCTTTTGCTGTTGCTGAGCTTGCCAGTTAATTCCTTCTTTTTCAGGATGTTCCAAACTGTTGTGTTGGCCACTCCCACTGTTTTTGCTATCTCTTTGCTATGGGTTTATTTTGTTTCCTCAGCCTAATGATGGCCTCTTTCACTCGCATGGATACCTCATGTTGGGGGTTTCAGTGAACAGCTACCAAATGCAAATGTCACATTCAGAACCACCTCCAGGCCTTTTATCTGCTTGATTGGTCATGGGGTACCAGGAAACAGGTCACACCTAGCCATGCAGCTGCTTTTCAGCCATTCGTTCCATTACTTATGAGCCACCAATGATGGGTGTATGTGTATGCCACTGGCTGTACTTCCTGGTTAGTGCCCCACTTTTGTCAAGCCCCTTGAATTACAGCTAAAAGTCCTGACTTCACTCCCATCTGGGTGTGTTTCCTTTCAACTTCAATGTGGTGGTGTGCAAAGGCCAACTGCCAAAACAGTTATCCTTGTTCCAATATTTCTGGCCCATCACACTTTTTCCTAAGTGCTTCACATACATTATTTTAGAAATTCTTACAATAAAACTAAAGGTAAGTATTATTATCCCCCATATTGCAGTTGGGAGGAGGATAGCAATAGTGGCTTATTTAAACTGGAGATTCCGCAGTTCACAGTTTGAACTCTTAACTATTCCACCACACTACATCAGCTCTAGTATAATAGACTGTAAGATAACAAGCTACATTAAAAAATATTAAATTATCATACACTTTCAGTTTGGTGCAGCATCCTGGCTTCATGTCTCCCAGAAGTTGCATAATTGTGTCCAACAATACCTGATTTGAATTAATCAGGAATTCACGACCACATGCCAAAGCTGCAACATCTACGAAAGAGAACACATAATAAAAGAATAAACACTACACTTCAGAAAGAGAGAGTTCCTACTCAACACAGGTTTTTTTTTTAAATCTAGAAGCACTACTGAAAAGTTTGTAATCACAGAGAAGACTATGAATATTCTGGAAAATAATCCCCCACAAACCGACATAGCACTCCCTCCCCAGGGAAATATGCATGGCCTCATCATTGCTGGCTTAAAAAAAAACCACCTGAAGACACATATGTTCCAGTCTGCATTTGTTGGTTAAAAATCATTTGCTGCTGCTGATGTGTGTGTTGTGTGTGTGTGTTCAATTGTAATTGTAACTGTATCTTCATGTTTCATAATATTATAAACTGCCTTGTGAGGGTAGCGCACCCTGAAAGATGGGTTTAAAATCATCACCACCACCACCACCATAAAATAAATAGCACCTCCAAACTTCATTGTATAAAAAGCTGAGTCTAATTGGTTTGACAGATTTGGATTCCTGCACTGAGCAGGGGGTTGGACTCGATGGTCTTGTAGGCCCTTCCAACCCTACTATTGTATGATTCTATGATTTAGTCAAAAAGCTTCACATGACAAAAGTGATTAATTGCACCACCAGGACTATATTTATTATTAATTTAAAATATTTTACTGCATTTTCATATTAGTTTCAAAACTTACAAAGCTATAAAACATCCATAAGATAATACTATCTAAATAAACCAAACAATAAAAACAAATCAGAAATAACACAGCAGTGAAATCCATATAAAGGCCAGAAAAGAAAGCAGTTAATTTACAAAGGCTAGCCAATTTTGTTTAGGTTTTACCTGCTTTGGGAAAGATAAAGGGAAGAGGCTGTACAGATCTGTTGGCAGAGAGTTCCACAACATAGGGGCTGCTACAGAAAAGAGAGACAGCCTCCTCATAAAATGGAATTTGGAGCAAAGCCTCATCAGAAGATCTTAAATGCTGGGGCAGCTCTAATAGAGGAGGCACTGTCTGAAATAATCAAGAATCAAGCTGTCTAGGGCCTGGAAACAAACTGGGTTCACTTTTGACTGTGAGATTCTTAATATGAGATTCTTCATTCTTTCCAAGATTCAATTGGTAAGAATAGCATGCTACAAAATGTATCTTCCAGAACAAATGCATCCTGATTGGCAACCCTGGAGCTAGAAAATGATTTCCCACCTTTAAGCAAGATTTCTCTGATATATTGCTCATAAATATCTGTGCTACAGAAAGTATTGGCAATTAAATACCAATCTGATCTGTCAGTTGTTACATTAAAATAGTACAATATTTCACATAAATAGTACATATATTCAGAAACATTTATTTACAAAATTTACATAGGGCTATTATTGATTACCATTTGGAAATTTTAGCTGGTGCATAACCATGACCTGGTTTGCACATAATGCTAACCCATGGTTTATTTAACCCATTTTGAATTCTGGGTTGTCATGTGTGAACCCAGCCCCACTAACAAACCATGGTGTGTCAAGCACAAACAACCCAGAATGAGAAGCAATGATTTGTTGTTAGTTTGTGAAATCTGGGATGTTTAAACCATGGGTTGTCATTATATGTGAACCCAGAACCATGGATTATTCATGGGTTGTTTTTCCAGACTACAGAGGCAGCAGCTAAATGTGCTAAAAAAAAACAACAACCAGCGGCTCTACATGCCATTGCTACAGCACTGCAAAGGCATTTTGGATACAGGGAGGGAACAGATGAAGGAAGAAAACAAACAATGCAGGGATTGAGAAAACAAACCATGTTTTTTTTGTTCATCTGCCAGACAAACCCTGGGTAGGGCAACAAACTATTGGTTAACCATCAGTTAAATAAACCATGGTTTAGTGTTATGTGTGAATCAGGTAATTGATGGTGGCTTGTTAGGAGCACATATTATATACCAAGTCTGCTACTGCAGGGTGCTGGTTACAAGTCACGACATAAATGGCCTGGGCCCAGTATAACTGAGAGACTGCCTTCACCCCTATAGCACATTATAACTTCTAAAATCAACTCTGGTACATACAAAGACCAGGCCTGGATGACACACTGGCCGCGTTGGGATGATCAGAAGGGGAAAAGAAGCCACTGTGGCTTTGTTTCCCCGCTCCGCTCATGCCACACACGCCATTTGCATAATTATCTGTGATGCTGCGCTGGTTGCTGTGTTGTCTGAACCCAGCATGGTATGTGGCAGGGGTGGCTTCTTACCCACCCTACAACCCTTACCACAACCCATGGCTTGTGGAATGGGTAAGAAGCCACCCCTGCCGCGTCAGGTTCAGACAACACAGCAACCCACATAGCATCGCAGGTAATTATGCAAATAGTGGACACGAACGCACAACACGCACAGGGGAGTGGAGGAAGAAGCCACGGAGGCTCCCCCCCCCCCGATTGTCTGAACCCAGCCACTACAGCTCATCATGGGTTATTTAATCCATGATAAGTCATGGCACCTGCAGGCACCACTTTGCGTATGCAACCTCCACTCAGGGGTTGCCATGTCATGCAAATCCAGTCAGCGTGGGTTATGTAAGACAACGCTCATATAACCCTAAAACAGATGCTCGTATAACCCTAAAACAGACCATGGCTTATGCGAGGGTTGTTTAACACTTGCACAACCTACACTTGCTGGGTTCACACAACACAACCGCCCAGCAGGGAATGCATATTCAAAATGGTGGTTGCATGCACCCTGCATGCACCACAACCTCATCGGGGTTAAATAACCCATTGTGGGCTACAAACATCCCCACTGAAACAATGTGCCTAACCAACCCCAGCTGTTAAATACTTTCCCCTAGAGACTTATAAATATTTGCAGTATAAGATAAAAATAACAAATACAGATAATCAATAATCAATAAAATGTCTGTCTCATCATCTTAATTCTTTCATATTTACTAAATCAATTATTCAAGTTAAGTTTTAAACTATTTTTGTCTTAGATCTGGACACAGAAGAATGTTACACTATATTCTATTTAAAACCCTGCATCACTTGTATGCTCAAGAAGAAATTTAACTTCAACCCAATGTCGGGAGCATAGTATGCAGCCTAACATATGCCTACTGACCCAGGAACCAGATTTATTTCATTAGACTGGAAAGGAGAAATATTGTATTTATTACCTAGTCAAGTGTTGATCTGAAAGCCACAGCAATTACAGCCACATTAAGAGTAGATGTGTTCTCAAGCAGGAATTCATTAATATGGTGAGGTCAGTTTTTGTAAATATTAGAACTAAACTACAAAAAGTTAATCTAAATAAAATAAACTCAGAATAAACATTTTGAAAGTTAGTTACTTTTAAAAGATATAGGTCAACTTAGATGAGATACATTTTATTCTTGCTATGACATTTCAGAAGTGACTTACTTGTAACGATCCCTGCCAAACCTAACACAAACTGACTTTCATCGGAATCCATATCCTGCTGTTTGATATCTTCACTTAATGATCGCACAAAACTCTCCATCGTTTGTCCAGCAATACTAAAAAACTTCACAGCTTTACTCTGGAAGTTCATGAGGAAAAATTACTATTTTATGGTTACAAGCCTACAAGTTTCTAAACAGTGGCTAGGTTTCTCAATAGGTAACATCAAGTAAAGGTGAGGATGTGTTCAAGTAAATATGAGGGGGTGATTTGCATAACACATTATTCTCTGTACTACGCCAAGATTCCTCTGTTAAGACAAATGTTTTCCAGTGACGTTAACTCTCCTAGCAACTTTAGCAGGAACACGAACTGTTTAACTAGGGAAATGGTGTGTATAAACATTTCAAAACAAGGCATCAGGTTTGTAGGATTAACCAACATTCTCTTGAGATGACATTCAACGTATAAATCAACTATGAAAGAAGAACTGCACTGCAGGTGACTTCACACGTGCATTTTTAGTTTGTATTATCCATTTTAGTGGATAATAATTTCCAGAAGGGTAGCTGCATTAGTCTGTTGCAGCAAAACCCAAGAATCTTGCGGCACCTTAAAGACTAATATAATTATTATGGCATAAATGAACCTATAACATAAATTACTTAGTCTTTAAGGCATCACAAGTCAGCTTGTTTTTTCTGTGTAGTGGATAGCATCTTAGAAAAAAGAGCAGGGCGCACAATACTGCATGCACCAAAGTGCCAAGCTGCCCAAATTGTGAGAGGTAAAGCAACAAACAAGGTAATCACATAATTATTGTTATACAATTATACTAGTTCAGAATGTATTGTCTTACACATAGTTGGTGTGCTTTCAGTCTAGAAAAACCTAGCACATAGACTGAATTTGTCTTGAAAAAAAAAGCCAGATTATAACTATCCTGATTTCACAGACCGCTTTTTATTTCTTTAAAAGTGATGTATTTTCCCTAGGGATTTTTATTTAGGAGTCTGGATATTTACATACAAGTCTCAGTGGCTTAACAGTGCATATACAAGTCTAATAAGAAATAAGCTCCACTGAGTCTCATTGGGCATGTCCCATTGGTATCAATAGGATTTCTGAGTAAGCATGCATACAAATGCACTCTTACAGAAGTCCTTCTACCAAGTAACAAATGAAGAATGGCTACAACATTCACATGTTCCAAGCAAGAAGAGCAGCACAGTTATTGAACTATTAAATGTAAACTGGAGTGAAAAGGAAAATGAACAAAACAGAGAAAACATTTAATTTCATGTTACCAAAAAAAATTTAATTTCATGTTACCAAATTACCATTTTTTAAATGATGAACTGCCACTATGGACTGCTGCAGATGCATGTTTTTAAATCATATCTAAAGGGGTTAGGAGATGATTACGATGCAAGTATGGGAAGTATTTTCCAAACCAACCCGCACTTCATGATGTATTTTAAGTAGAATGTATGAGAAGGGCAAAAGACTTCCATCCAGTTCAATCAGAGAAGTATACATATAGGTCCTGATCTACAGAAGTAAATCCAGAATCTGGCATATGCAATGGGTCTTTTTATTTGCATTCCTTAAAAGCAGCTCACCACATAAATTGCAAAGTTTTATCCCCCAAATAAAAACAAACTTGTGAAACAGCACAAGAGCTGAGGTTTATGGATGAAACAAAGATAGCCCCCTGCACATGTTCAATCCCACATGTGCACCTAAAAGGCCTTTCTGGATTGGGGCAACGATTCTTACATTTCTTTTGAAGCCACTACATTAAATCACAACCAGACTTGAATGGAGGAAGAATGATGCAGCACTTCAATGGTACAATGGGGAAAAAAATAGATCATACAGAAATTCAGTCACAAGGCAGGGATTTGAAATGTTTCTGCAGTAAATAGTGGGAATACCGTTTCTTACCAAAGAGAAAGTGACTAAATATCTAGAAATATGGTTAAAAGGAGATGCCAACTAACACTCCAGTCTAAGGCTAACACTCCAGTCCCCTCAACATTCCTATGTCTGCTTGACAACAAAGCAAAAACCCAATTTCTGTTTATTTCTGTAGCTGCACAGCTTGTGGTGGCACCTGATATACAAAAGTGGCTAAAATAACTGCAAATAATTCCTAAAGAAGTCTTTAGAGTGCCTCGCTTAAGCAATATTAAGGGTCAGTTTACTTTCTATTTTGTCAACTCAGTTTGGATCAGTATTTAGCCTGTGTAAATATGTTCATCCACTGTCTTTCTAAAGCCTAGATCATAGTCAGTGCATTTAGGTGATCAGCTGCTGTATGCTGATTTCTAACCAGATTAAAAAAAACAGCTTGACTGTTTTTGTCAATGATTTTAAGTCAAAGTTGTCATTTATCTAGAATACCTAATGAATAAAAACTTATGAATTTACTGAACTTACACTTCCTAGGATACTTTTAACTGCTTCTTCATTGCTAGACACACTCCATAACAATGTGCACACCGCAGCGCCCATTTCTGTACAGTATTCAGCTTGTTGCAATAATTGTTGCTTTGCCTCATTCAACTGCTGTCGAACAGTTAATTTTTCCTGAAAGTAATCAAAGTAAATATGAAGAGATGATTGATACTGGATAATATTATATTGTTCAGATAGTGCAGATGTCCAAAAACCCCTTCGCTCTGATGGAGAAGTTCTGTCGGGAAACTACAGAATCCTCTCATAGCTGCAGGTTACAAAGTGTCTGTAAGGGCCAAATTAAATATTAAATCACATTTGCCCCAGACACTTATAAAGTAGAGAGTAGGAGTCCAACTTTAACATCCAAAAGGGCAGATAGGAGAGGGAAGCTGAATGCCCTCCCACCTTACCTCTGCAATCTGTTGCCCGAAATCATGTTTTTTCCAATCCAGTTCTAACACTAGAAGCAAACTGGGCTGGAAGACAAGTATCTGGGGTGATAGAACACAGGAAGGAAGACAGAGGAGGTTTCAGCTCCCTTCACCTGTGTGTTCTTTTTGATGTTAAAATTGGATTTCCGCCCCTCTCCTCTTTATACATGAACAGGGTAGACATGTAAACAAACACAGCTGCCATCATCACATCTTGTTTGAACCTAAGATAATAAAACAAAGATAACATATCAGCTCTTAGTTGTATTGGTCTTTTAAAATTTCCAAGGCGATTGGTCCACTGGAGAAGGAAATGGCAACCCACTCCAGTATCCTTGCCAAGAAAACCCCATGGAACGTATCACAAGGCTAAAAGAGATGACGCCAGAAGATGAGCCCCTCAGGTCGGAAGGTGTCCAATATGCTACTGGGGAAGAGCAGAGGGTATTTCCAAGTAGCGCCAGAAAGAGTGAAGCGGCTGGGCCAAACCCGAAAGGACACTCAGCTGTGGATGTGTCTGGCGGTGAAAAGAAAATCCGATGCTGTAAAGACCAATATTGTTTAGGAACCTGGAATGTCAGATTGTAGCAGCCATATCGGGGATCAGACTAAGTAGCCTCATGCAGTCTCATGCTTCATGTTCTTGCTGAGCTCTTTCTCCCTTGAATATATTGTTGTAAGCTGACGAGACACAGGAATTCCTTATCTTGTCAAAGGTCATACAATTGTATATCTTGTTCTCTGCTGTTCTCTTCTGTTCTCTCCTTATCATGGCTACCCTATAACCCATTTCTTGTATTATAAACAATAGTGCTAAGAGAAGAAATGTTGAGGATTGCAACCCCATGCGGGAGGGGGAGGAGGAGCCGTTTCATATGTGTCACAATGTCTATAAAACCAATGTGCTAATGTAAATCGGGGCTTCTGGCTCTTTGGAAATGATTCCAGCCTTAAGCCCGCGCGTTAAATAAAGAATCTCTTTTTCCTTCACTCCGTGGTCTCTCTGACTCTGGGTTCTGCAACATAAATGGTGCCGTGACTCGGATGTGGCAGGCTCTGAGCCAGACAGGTGGCAGTTGCCTGCTCTTGATCGCCGCACCGGGAGGACGAGCTCGGCGCATGCCTCCCTTTCTTGGCGCCACCGACCTTTTTGTCGAGTGAATGGGAGAAAGCCTGCACCGGGATCGCCCAAACGGTAGTGAGCAGCAAGAGAACCTTGGGAAGCGGAGGAAGGAACTTGAGCCCTGCCTGTATCGCAGCTGCAATTGAGTTGAAACCCACATTGGAAGCCTTCAGGAGAAAGGCAAGTATATGGGAAAAAGAGGGCCCCGCCTTTAGGGAGAAAGGCCACTGGGCAGAAAAAAAGAGGGCCCCGCCTTATGAAGAAGGTCAGTGTTGGTGGTATACGTATACAAAAGAACCTACTCCTTGCGGGTAGAAGGGGGGCCTGATCACACCCCCGAGTGGGCGCCAGTACCTAGCACGCCAGTACTCAGTAGGAAGCTGAGGAAGCTGGGGAAGCCGTTTTCCGCTCTGGTAAAAAGTGGGAAAAGTGTGTGGCAGGGACATATGGATGTAGTGGAGAGATTGATGATTGTGTGAGTGGCTACTGCGGTTTCTGACGCATACCGTTGACCGTCCGGGTGCCCAGGCCAGTAGCAAAGTGCGTGGTGTGAAAAATCCTCTTGTGTCGGCCAGTGAGACCCCTTACTCACTGACCAATTCCCATTCCCTAATTGTGTCTGTCTTCAATTTAGGAGGGAGGCTATGGGTGGTGGGGGAAGCAAACCTTGCACCCCCTTGAGATGTATGTCAAACAAAGAAGGAAAAAGGTTTTTTTAAAAAGATTCAGAATAGAGAGAGAAAACAGCAAAAAGCTCAAGGTCGAGCTGAGAGGAAAAAAAACAAGATCTGAGGCTGTTAATTAGAAAAATGTTGCAGGACAGTCTGGCTTTTAACAAAGCGTGGGAGCGTGAGAGTGTAAGGCTGAAAAAGTAGCTGTTAGCCTAGCGCGCCGAGAGAGGGGGGGCAGGAAAATTGCCCACAACGTTCTGAGTTGTGCAACATCATCACCTCGCCTAATTGAGATGAAATCCCTAAAAAATGGAAACTGAAAATGAAGACCCAGAAGATGAAGGCAAAATAGAAAATAAAGGTGAAGAATCAGCCCCCAGAGCACAGGCTAGACCCCTCTTCGAGTGAAAAGTGTGCCATAAGACTGTCCCAAAGCAGAATGAAGCGGAAAGACCATGTTGAAGATCTCTGTCAAGGTAACCATGTTTAGCTTTGAACTGTGTTAAAATTGCATAGAGCCTGTAGCTACTGACCATCAGCTATATGATTTCTGAAGAGCGTAACCATTAAGCTTTTGCCGTGGGATTCCCTGCAATGAAGAAATCTCACTGATTTGAGTGTCCAGTGTTACACTGCCTAAGTATGTGTGCTAAAGAGACCGAGAAACCAGACAGCATGTTCCTGGCCAAGCCAAAATCACGCTACTGCCATGCTCCTGAAAGCTGCAATAAACTGTGTAAGCTGAAAGACCCAACCTGATTGAGAAGAAAATATTGGAGCAACTGTCTTGAAAAACAATGAGATCTGTGTAGCTGGCTGGCTGACGCTGTCAGTGATGTTACAACTTTAAATTAAGACTGTTTTCCTGTTTGAGACCCCAGCGAAGAAAGCTAACCCGAGTTATTTGTTGCCCGTGCCAAAGCAAGAATTTGGTGGCCCTGTACCTCATCGTGTCCTGTTTTGAGCTTGGGATTTACAAATACAAACAAACTGAGAAGCTTGCCTTTGAAGTCCTGCAAATCACCCCACCGCCTCCCCGAAGATTAATGGCTGCCTGAAAAATGCAAGTATAAAGCGATGCCCATCACCCCCCAGCGTCCTGAGTTTCGGCACTCAGTGTTTCAGTGCTTTCGTGTACCAGGTTAGAAGAGAAAAAAAAAAAGAGTAAGTTTTTAAAATGTCTGTGAGAGAACCTGACAGAAGTAAAATAAAATTTACAGAGGAGTTGCCCAGGTTAAAGCGTCACGGCTAGAGAGCTGAGCTGTGCCGCTCTGTTTAGACAGAGGCCTTGCTAAAAAGTTAAAGGCCCTTGTCTGTCAAAAGGGGTGTAGGGCCACACTTTCCCTTTTTAAACTCATGCAAAAGTAGAGAGCCTTTGCTGGAAACATCGCATCTTCATTGCCCAGAGCCTTCACTGTTTGCCTCCATCATCATCTGGGCTTTTTAGAGACACTCTGCACATGAACTAAAATTTTAAATTGTCAAAGACTTGCCATGGACAGTGCTGTGAAGCTTTTGATAAACTTGAACTCTCATCGCTGTGGACCATGTGTCTGTGTTTGTAGTCAGCTCAGTGTACAGCAGGCTAAGTTTGATCTGTGACTTTTAGATTTCCTTCTGCCAGAACTCATGCAGCATAGAGTTGCCGATGCAAAAATGGTGACCTAGAACTCTTTGTGTGTGTGGGTATGCCTGTCCCTTGATTTTGATGAGCCCTGAGCTTTCAGCCAGAAGAGCAGTATAATTGCTGGATCTGCTCCATCATGCCTTACCATGCAAAAAGTGTTTTCCATTCATTGTGTTAAATTGCAGAAAAAGTTTGTTGTGTATATTTTATGATTTCTTAGATATCATAAAATATATGTGATATTTGCAGATTAGTGTTAGTTGCAACTCCAAATGATACTAAGTGTGGTTCCCAATGGATGACGAAAAGACAAAAGCAAGTAGAAAAGAAGGAATAGAGAAAGTAGAAGACAGATAGAGAAAAGAGAAAAAGAAAAGGCAAAAGGCAAAGAAAAAACATTTGTAAAAAAAGAAGCGTGGCCATAGTTGCCCCCAGGGTAAATTAAAAGCAGCTGATTGTGCCTGGAGCTTATTACCTGGGGTAAAGTAGCCACAATAATGTAATAGTTCTTTAAAATGAAGAAGATGTAGCTAGAGGGAGAGGAGGGGCCTATCCCAAATGTGTGTCAGTGGGACTAGTGTAAGGCAGAAAAGTTTAAGTAAGTTTAACTTGAAAAAGACAAATAAAGAGACAAGGCTGGTGCATGGAGCAGAAAGTTTTATATAAAAAGTTTGAAACATGATCTGCAATACAGGCAGATCAGCAAAGAAAAAGAAAGCAAAAGAAAGAGAAAAAATTTGTCTTCCCATACTAATAAATAAAAAGTGTTATCAAGCACTTTGGGAAGCGAAGTTGTTTACAGGAAGCTGTGCCTGAGAACCAAACACTTCTAGCCTATGCTGAAAATGCTTGCTAGTGTTATGGGTAACATGTATGGTATAAAACCCATTTAGCGCAATAGCTCGTGGTTCAGAGAAGCTGTCTGATCCAACCATTAAGTACGCCTGTGTGCTGTAAGTTACCCAATAAAGCCTCCTTGTAAGTACCCCCCCCCCGCTGGAATCCCAAAACACGTGGGGCTAGAGCGCCTCACCCAGTATCAAACCCTGCTGTTAGAAGCCATGAAAGCAGGTATGAAGAAGTCAGTTAATATGACCAAAGTGTCTAAAGTGCTGCAAGGTGCCACCGAGGCCCCAGAGCGTACTTGGAGCATCTTTCAAATGCCTATCGCCAGTATACCTCCCTCAACCCAGAGGCCCAAAAAGACGTGGACGAAAGGAAAAAAAAGAAGACCCGGCAGAGGCAGAAGATTCTTAAAAAAGAACCAGTGTGCCCAGTGTGGACAAGATGGACATTAGTGGCATGAATGCCCAAATAAAATAAATCAAATACACAAAGGAGAAAACCAAAGGGGCCAGAATGGGCGAAGAGAGAGACAGCTTGAGAGGGGCCGTGACATTGACTGTGAGGGGCAGTGACATTGACTTCATAATTGACACTGGAGCAGCATCAAAAGCAAGCAACAAGAAGTCCAAACACTAAACAAAGGTCTTCAAGCCCAGCGTCGCTTTGTCTTAGAAAATAAGCCCCCAATTCCCATCACAGAAGTTCATCCTTTCCAACCAAGAGTTAAAGTATGAGTTAAAGAGGGAAAAATAACCCTTTGACTCCCAGATAGAGAAGACTGAAAACTGTCATACTTTCCACCCCCGCAGCTATGAAAGCAGCTAAAATTAAACCCTGGATACATTGGACACGAGTCAAGAGAGCGAGAGGGGGAAAGTAGACCATAAACAGAAATCCTGAAAATCCTTTAAAAATCATTCTGAAAAAGCAGTAAGAAGACTCAGGCTAGACCTTACTGTGGACACACTGGGAAACTGTCCCCCTGCGTACGGTCAGACCTGCAACTGGAGAATTGAAGAAGGGGACTAGACCCTACTGCAGCTTGCCAGGTGAATAGCTGCCCAGCGTACGGTCAGATCCCAAAGAAGATCAAACATGCGTGTTGTAGTGTTAGTAGTGTTGCATTGTGTTTCCTTAATAAGGTGCAAAAAGGGGGGTCTGCCCCTGGAAGGAGAAGTTTGTCCCAGTGATTTGCTGATAATTACTGGCTTCACCTGGCTAACATCATGAAAATAAAACATTTTTGTTTGCCAAGAGGTATACCTGCAAACAGGCTTATTAGCTCTTGCCTAATACCTGTCTGTAGACATCCTGAGAAAATTCAAAAAGATACCATGTTAAAAGTTTATGGTGTAAGTTTAACTTATTCCCAAAATGCTAATTGGGGCATGGTTGCAAAGATCCTACCCCCTACAGAGTTCACTCTACGCACCCCCATCATTGCTGAAACAAATGCTACGTGTGCACAAATGCTTAATTGTCAAAATTTTTTCCAGAAAATACAAAGCTATCCCTGGCCCCCTTCCACTGTAATAAAATTCAAAACATATCTTTTAATGATGCCCACATACTTTTGCCTCATGGATGGTTTTAGACATGTAATTCCCGCACTTGGTCATTCATTCCTGCCAACTTGTCTGATAACCACCCATGTTGCCTCAGCCGCCAATTAAACTGGTGCCAATTCTTCCCCTGTAGCCCGAGAAAATCCGTCAACGGCAGCCTCGAGCACTCCAACTAACTAAAAATTGTAATATGTCTCTGCGTTCCTTGTCTTATGCGCTGTTTAACCAATCTGGTTTATGTCTCAGCTAGTAAAACTGCTGCCCTCTACGCTCTGATAGCCCAACAAGAGGCTAAGTAATATGTATGTCACAAAAAGCTTTGTATGGTTATCAGAAATGCTATAATTGTAATGAAATTATGCATTTAAGGGGGGAATGTAGCAGCCATATCGGGGATCAGACTAAGTAGCCTCATGCAGTCTCATGCTTCATGTTCTTGCTGAGCTCTTTCTCCCTTGAATATATTGTTGTAAGCTGACGAGACACAGGAATTCCTTATCTTGTCAAAGGTCATACAATTGTATATCTTGTTCTCTGCTGTTCTCTCCTTATCATGGCTACCCTATAACCCATTTCTTGTATTATAAACAATAGTGCTAAGAGAAGAAATGTTGAGGATTGCAACCCCATGCGGGAGGGGGAGGAGGAGCCGTTTCATATGTGTCACAATGTCTATAAAACCAATGTGCTAATGTAAATCGGGGCTTCTGGCTCTTTGGAAATGATTCCAGCCTTAAGCCCGCGCGTTAAATAAAGAATCTCTTTTTCCTTCACTCCGTGGTCTCTCTGACTCTGGGTTCTGCAACAAGATCAATGAATCAAGGTAAGCTGGAGGTGGTCAAACATGAGATGGCAAGATTGAACATTGACATCTTGGGAATCAGCGAACTCAAATGGACAGGCATGGCCGAATTTAATTCAGGTGACCATCATATCTACTATTGTGGGCAAGAATCCCTTAGAAGAAATGGAGTAGCACTCATAGTCAACAAAAGGGTGGGAAAAGCAGTACTGGGGTACAATCTTAAAAATGATAGAATGATCTCAGTACGAATCCAAGGCAAACCATTCAACATCACAGTAATTCAAGTCTATGCCCCAACCACTGAGGCCGAAGAAGCTGAGGTTGATCGGTTCTATGAAGACCTACAACACATTCTAGAACTAACACCAAAAAAAGATGTCCTCTTCATCATAGGGGATTGGAATGCTAAAGTAGGAAGTCAAGAAATCACCGGGATAACAGGCAGGCATGGCCTTGGTGTACAAAATGAAGCAGGACAAAAGCTAATAGAGTTTTGCCAAGAGAACATGCTGATCATAGCAAACACTCTTTTCCAACAGCACAAGAGGCGACTCTACACATGGACGTCACCAGATGGTCAATATCGAAATCAGATTGATTATGTCCTTTGCAGCCAAAGATGGAGAAGCTCCATACAGTCAGTAAAAACAAGACCTGGAGCTGACTGTGGCTCAGATCATGAGCTGCTTCTTGCAAAATTTCGGCTGAAATTGAAGAACGTCGGGAAAACCACTAAACCGTTCAGGTATGACCTAAATCATATCCCTTATGAATATACAGTGGAGGTGAGGAATAGATTTCAGGGATTAGACCTGATAGACAGAGTGCCTGAGGAACTATGGACGGAGGTCCGTAACATTGTTCAGGAGGCAGCAACGAAATCCGTCCCAAAGAAAAAGAAATGCAAGAAAGCCAAGTGGCTGTCTGATGAGGCTTTACAAGTAGCTGAGGAAAGAAGGGAAGCGAAAAGCAAAGGAGAAAGGGGAAGATATATCCAACTGAATGCAGAGTTCCAGAGAATAGCAAGGAGAGACAAGAAGGCCTTCTTAAATGAACAATGCAAAGAAATCGAGGAAAACAACAGAATGGGAAAGACTAGAGATCTCTTCAAGAAAATTGGAGATCTCAAGGGAACATTTTGTGCAAAGATGGGCATGATAAAGGACAAAGAAGGCAGGGACCTAACAGATGCAGATGAGATTAAGAAGAGGTGGCAAGAATACACAGAAGAACTATACAGGAAAGATCTGAATGTCCCTGATAGCCATGATAGTGCGGTCACTGAACTTGAGCCAGACATCCTAGAGAGTGAAGTCAAGTGGGCCTTAGGAAGCATTAGTAACAACAAAGCTAGCGGAGATGACAGTATTCCAGCCGAGCTATTTAAAATCCTAAAAGATGATGCTGTTAAAGTGCTGCATTCAATATGCCAACAAATCTGGAACACTCAACAGTGGCCACAAGACTGGAAAAGGTCAGTTTACATTCCAATTCCAAAGAAGGGCAACGCCAAAGAGTGTTCAAACTACCGCACAATTGCGCTCATTTCACATGCCAGCAAGGTGATGCTCAAAATCCTACAAGCTAGGCTTCAGCAGTATGCGAACCGAGAACTACCGGAAGTACAAGCTGGGTTTCGAAGAGGCAGAGGAACTAGAGATCAAATCGCCAACATTCGCTGCATCATGGAGAAAGCAAGAGAATTCCAGAAAAACGTCTATTTCTGCTTCATTGACTACGCTAAAGCCTTTGATTGTGTGGATCACAACAAACTGTGGCAAATTCTGAAAGTGATGGGAGTACCAGACCACCTTACCTGTCTCCTGAGAAACCTGTACGAGGGTCAAGAAGCAACAGTAAGAACCAGACATGGAACAACCGAGTGGTTCAAAATTGGGAAAGGAGTACGACAAGGCTGCATATTGTCACCCTGCTTATTTAACTTATATGCAGAGTACATCATGAGAAATGCCGGGTTGGATGAATCAGAGGTCGGAATTAAGATTGCCGGGAGAATTATCAACAACCTCCGATATGCAGACGATACCACCCTAATGGCAGAAAGCGAAGAGGATCTCAAGAGCCTCTTGTTGAGGGTGAAAGAGGAGAGTGCAAAAGCTGGTTTGAAACTCAACATTAAAAAAACTAAGATCATGGCATCTGGCCCTATCACTTCCTGGCATATAGAAGGGGAAGAAATGGAAGCAGTGACAGATTTTACTTTCTTGGGCTCCAAGATCACCGCAGACGGTGACTGTAGCCATGAAATTAAAAGACGCTTGCTCCTTGGGAGGAAAGCTATGGCCAACCTAGACAGCACAGTAAGAAGCAGAGACATCACCTTGCCGACAAAGGTCCGTCTAATCAAAGCTATGGTTTTCCCAGTAGTAATGTATGGCTGCGAGAGCTGGACTATAAGGAAGGCTGAGCGCCGAAGAACTGATGCTTTCGAACTGTGGTGCTGGAGAAGACTCTTACGAGTCCCCTGGACTGCAAGGAGGTCCAATCAGTCCATCCTAAAGGAAATCAACCCTGAGTGCTCATTGGAAGGACAGATAATGAAGCTGAAGTTCCAATATTTTGGCCACCTAATGCGAAGAGAAAACTCCCTGGAAAAGACCCTGATGCTGGGAAAGACTGAAGGCAAAAGGAGAAGGGGACGGCAGAGGATGAGATGGCTAGATAGCATCACCGATGCAATGAATATGAACTTGAGCACGCTCCGGGAGAGAGCGCAGGACAGGAAGGCCTGGCGTGCTATGGTCCATGGGGTCACGAAGAGTCGGACACGACTGAACGACTGAACAACAACAAGCAATTCATTATTAAGGAAAATAATTCAATTCTACTGTTTTTGGTTGCTTCTAATTCCAGGTCACTACAATAGTTTAAAAGGCTTGACAAATATGTGAAAAGACTTTAGCACATTCATCAGCAATTCTTCAAATGTGTTCCCATGGCTTCTATATCACTAGTACAAAAAGTCATAATCAGAAGAAAAGAACATTCCAGATACTTACATATACAGAGATAATAACAGCAATATAAACAAGTCTTTCTGGTAATTTACAACTAATTTAGCAACACTAAATTTGTGCTTCCCATCAAAGGAGCACTTTCCTACAGGGAGGAGCAAGATCTTGCCTCTGATGTCATGCTGAGGTTTGGAGGAGCTCAGAGTTCAAGAGAATTATGGGGGCTCTCCTGCAACACTAAATTCTTACCTGTTTAAAAGATATACTCACCAGTGGTGAGCTGGCAAGCACATTTGCAAATTCTTGCCTGACATCATATAAATATGTGGGGATCATCCTATATGCACTGGTACGATTTTGGTATTTGTATATCAAAGTGGCATACTCCATATGAAAATGGGAACAAAGTGTAACAGTCTATGCATGTCTATTCAGAAGTAAGACAGAATAAGTTCAATGGAACTTACTCTTAGGTAACTGTGTATAGGACTGCTGTCTAAAAAGTAGGAATGGGGAGGTGGGGTCAAGGACTGCAAGTGACAGGGAAAGACCACAACCCCTAGTTGGTGAGAGAAGAAGGAACGACAATAAAACTAAAAAATAACCCTATTTGGTGAGAAACAGAAAAATGATAAGAAACTAGAAACAGGGTGGGCAATCTGTGGCTGTAGGACTGTGTGTGGCCCTCAGCATAATCTCAAAAGCCCTCCACATGCAATCAGTTCAGGTCTCTAGCAAGCATGATCTATCCCTTCCCTCACCACATGCTGGACTAGAGAGAAGAGGGAGAGGGAAAAGGGGGTGACAGAAAGAGAGAGAAATGGGGATGGCCTCACCACTTTTGGCACTATCACTGGCTTTGGTCCCGCCCACTGCCAATATGCAGCCCGCAGTAGATGACCCACAAGGGAAAGTGGCCCCCGACAGAAAAAAGCTGCACACCTCTGCTGCAGAATTACCTGTAGTTACATAAGAGCCACTGGTGTTAATTAACCCAAGCATTCTTTGATGTTAATTAGCATAAAAACTTGGCAACAACTATGTTGTGGGTTGATACATTAACAATGCCATCCTATACACTATTAATGGGGCTTTCTCCCATGAAATTTAGTATACGATTGCAGGCTAGAAATCGAACTAGGGCTGTAATCCTATCCACACTTACCAAGGAGTACGTCCTATTGAACTCAGTGGGGCTGTTTGCACATAACAGTGGCAAATTGTGGGTTAATTAACCCACGATTTGCTCCAGATGTGCCACGTGAGTGCTGCAGCCTTTCTGAATATTCAGCCCCTGATTGGACCGATCAGGGATTGCTATCTGATGTCCAAACCCAGACCCTAACTACTATTTGTAGGTTAATGATTAACTTACAGTGTCCAGGCTCGGACATCACATGTCAACCCCCATTCAGGAGATGAACATTCAAAATGGCCACAGCAAGTGCCTGGTATGTGCCGGTTAATTAACTAACCCACGATGTGGCGCCATTACGTGCAAACCAGGTAGGATTCATTTCTGAGTAGAAATAGGATTGCACAGCACCTCCCCAAAATAAGGGGCATTAAGAACAATTATATGTATAAATTAACTGAGTTATGAATGAGTCCTACCTACCTTTCTTTCTTTCATACAATCTGCTTGGGCTGCTTCCAAGCGGGCTTTATAGTGTCCACAATCCATTCTCAATTGCTCCAGTTCATGTTCTTTCTTTTCTACAACTAAAAAATGGAGAGCCAGGTGAAATGATACAAAGCAAATTAAGCATTTCCAAATACTACAATGTACAAATGCCAACTAATCAGCAAACAATAAATATAACATGTCATGAGGAGGATGACAAAGATGGTGAGGGGCCTGGAGACCAAGTCCTATGAGAAAAGGTTAAAGGAGTTGGGTACGTTTAGCTGGAGAAGAGATTATTAAGAGGTAATATGACAGCCATCTTCAAATATGTGAAAAAGAGTCACAAAAAGCAGGGCTGAGCAGATACTTCAGGCTTGTAGAATTTACTTTATTTTTTACTAGAACCCTGAGTTCCACCAATCAGAGTCTGGTGCAAAAGATGTGTACTTAGAATTAAAAGAATTATGAACCCAAGAATTTGTTTTGAGTACCAGAACTGAATGGAGCTCACAGTCCTTCCACACAAAAATACACTCCTGGTTACCCCAAGCTTTCTTTATTTCAGAGTTATACATGGGGGGGGGGGGTTGATTTTGATGCAACCTCTGTTAAACAATTGGAAAGCAGGAATCCTTACAGATCTACTACATATCACTCAGAGAGCTACCATCAGATCCAGATCTACTTTCTGCCCATCCCTGATATAGAGGATGAAGCAAATTTGTTGTATGTTGCTCCAGAGATTAGGAGCCAAACCAATGGCTTCAAATTGCAAGAAAGGGGATTTTGGCTAAACATTCGGAAGAAGTTCCTGATGGTACAAACTGTTCATCAGTGGAATACACTGCCTCGGAAGGTGGTGGACTCTCTTTCATTAGAGGTTTTCAAGCAGAGGCTAGCTGATCACCTATCAGGTATGCTGCATGAGCAGGTTTCCAGCACTGGCAGGGGGTAGACTAGATTACCTGTGAGACCCATCCAACATTATGATTCTTTAAAATGCACCTAGGTAATTAAGCTTTGTTTCTGTCATGAAAACATTTAAACTTGACGGGCAGCAAAAAAAGCAGTGTGCGTGTGGGGAGGGGTTGTTTAACCCTTTCCATATCTGCCATTTCTCCACTCCAAATTACCTCCACACCTCAAGCTGATATCCTGGGGAAGATTGGGACAGAGATCCATCCGGCCCAGTAAGCTTTACCTAAACTTTAGGCACTCCCTTGCCTCCCTGACACTTCACATTCCTCATCACACTCACACACACACCACCAAGGCTTTTTCTTGAGCAAAAAAGGGAACATCAAGGGGTCATTATACATGGTTGTGTATTATATTTAACTTGGCCATCAGTTGTCCTGGTTTTGCAGCTACTTCAAAAAGAATATTCATCACCACCACCACTACAACTTAGGCTCTTTGTTCTAAGCTGTTTTGATAGCATTAATGCTTGTGGTTAATATAGCAGAACTCACTTGTTTCAACAGAATCTAATTTCTGAAAGCTCTCTAAGACATCACCATTTAGTATTTTGGGCAAAATGTCATGCATTTGCATCACTTCAGTCGTCAGCCTCTCCAAAGCTCTTTTTCTGACTTTAACAAATTCCCCTTGTGTCTCAGCTTTCTGCAACAGAGCAATAACAAAAGTCTTTTTACCTAAACGTTCATGTTACTTTTTACTTTGCAATGCACTCCCTTGGCAGTTAGTATTCTAATTATACTTAAAACAGATTGGCCACAATCCCATGCACAATTATGAGCTTATAAATCCGTTCATTTTTTGTTTTATTTATTGGGATTATGTTAAACTACACTTTAACCCAAGTTGGATGTTATGAGAAATTGTGGTTTAAGAAACCCCAGAAATACTGAATTATTAATGTGAAAGGCATTCTTGGTCTAATAAACCATGGTTTATTAAACCAAGAGTGATTTATCTGAACCAAGCCAAGAAGGCTTTCTGTTTAGACATACTATGTTTTGCACGGGCAACTTTACTGCTGCCTGTACCCTTTATTTCTGGTAGGAAAGAACAGCCAATCTGCCTTCTCAGTTCATATACTGCAGATGTAATGAAAAATCAACGAGCAATTGTGACATATTCGTCTGCCTTGAATGTAATGCTAAATTATGGTTCAGCATTCGGTGAATGCACTTCAGGCTCATATGTTCCTCCCTCCTTTCCGGAACAGCCACAAGAAGATTGGGAATTTTTGCTTCCATTTTCCATTAACCACAATTTAGTATTACGTCCAAATCTAAACAGTGGTTAATCTCAACTATGGTTTATTGATGCAAGTCAGCTTCATAAACCCAACTTTCTAGTTGGCTTGTTTCAGTAAATCACAGTTAAGACTAACCATAGTTTGTCTGGACTTAGGCATAGCGCTAAACTGTGCTTAGTTAAAAGGAGAAGCAAAAGCTTCCAATTTCCTCCTTGCAGCTATACTACAGGACAGGTGAGTGATGAGCCTGAGACTTGTTCACATAATGCTTATTATATCCAAACACAAGCATTATGATCTACACACAGGATGCATGTAAATTCCTACATCTCTTCCATATAGGATATTTGTAACTTTGTGAAACAGTTAGATGTTGCATAAACGATATATGCCAAGTTTGGCATCAAATTATTCTCATATATTCACAGATCTGCAAGTTATTAGAAGCCCAAACTAGTGAAGCATCTTTGAGAGGACAAAGTAATTATTTTACAGTCAAATTCTATGTATTTTAACTTGGAAGTTCTCCCTTTATTAAATGGGACATATTTCTAGGTAAGCATGGATAAGATTGCATCCTAAAAATACTGTGCATTTTAAAGGTACGAGATCAACAATCTTACTGAACATGGAAAGATCATAATCCACTCTATTTTGCTCTGAAGAGGAATCGGCCTGAGTTTTTAAAAATTGCTACATTTTAAAATAACTAAGTGCAAAATGGTATTCAGCTATGTTATGTCACCCTTACTAAGAGTGTAGGGGTGTGTGTTTTTAGGGCTGTCACCCAATTAAAAAAATGTCACTTGATTAATCCTATGAATTTAAACTAATTAATAGATTAAATCTGCATAGATTTACAGAAAAATAAAAGAACTGTTCTGAAGAATAAACTGTACTTTTGTTTTTAGATGTTCATTCATGTATCACAGTAGATACTATCTTAGATGAGGCATTATCTGCTGTGTGACAGAGAAGGGGATGCTTCTTCTGACAGTTTTAAAATCGTTGCATTGAAAATCATGTACCTTTTTAAAAAAAATCTGCTGCTCCTTTAACTGGGAGCAAAAGTTTTTTTTTAACAGTGCGATCCTATTCATGTCTTACTAAGAAGTGAGTGAGTCCCACTGCCTTCAGTGGAGTTTTTTCTCAGGTAAATGGGTATAGGATTATAGGTTCAGGAAGCAATCCTATGGCCACTAGGCACTGTCTAGAGGGCCATAGGATTTGTTAGTTTCTGGGAACCAAGGTTGGAGCCAGGGCTCCGTCCTCGGTTCCCAGAAACCGCCCTTCTTGCCCCGTCATAGCTGATGCCGTTCTCTCCGTGCCGGCTATAGCTCCGTGCTTGGAAACAGAGCACGGAGTTGGCGAAAAGGGGGTGGTGAGGAGACCACAGAAGCCATGTTATGAAGCTTCCTCTGTACCGTGCGGCCTCCCCACCTCCTGTTCCGAAGCTCCCCAGCTAGACAAGTGTATTCACCTGTCTAGCCAAAAATGCAGGACAGCCAGAGGATGGAGGCGAAGATCACCTTCCATGCTCTGGCCACCCTGCATCAGATATTCATCAGCCTCCAAGTTGGAGGCTGATGACAATCTCCACAGGATTGCACCCTCAATGGATTAAGGGCACAATCTTATGCATGTTTAGAAAGAACAAAGACCTACAACTAATGGGGCAGCATGCCGCAGCCAGCCATCCTATAGATGTGCAATCCTCTACATGTCTATTCTGAATTAAATAACACTGAATTCAATGGGACTTACTCTCAGGAAAGAGGGATTGCCCTGTAAATATTACAGCCCTAGATTTGTTTTACTCCTCGTATTTATAACCTGTGGGCATTGCTAAGCACCTAAAAGATTCAGGGCCCATGCAGAAATCTATATATGCTAACTTATACCGACATATGCAAATTTAGAAATAATTACTAAGATTTATTTAAATTTCACAGGAAGCAAAAGCCAGCCAATTACTTTTTCATCCAAATCATCTCAAATAAAATACATTCTTCAATTAATTTCTATCTTGACCAGATCATCCCAAACCAAGGGGAAAATCTTTCCTCAGCTTAATTGCCATTCGGGGGATGTTGCAGCATGTAGGAAGGAATTAACCCTTCCTTCCCCAGCTGCAATCTCCCTTGAAAATCTCCCCCCTCCCACCCAGCACAGCAATTAAGCTGAGAAAAAAAAATCTATGGGCACCAATGGACACTGAGGGCTCTGTGGCAAATAGATTTAGGGTCAAGGGACCATCTGCCCAAACCTAGCAATGCACTGACTCAGTTTGCACATCACAGTAAGCCACATTCACGGCACACATCACAAAGCCCCACAAGTTAATTAACCCACGCTGGATTCTGTGACATGCGAACTGGCACACCGTGTCCAAGTACAGAACAAGTCTACATTCCAGGGCTATTGTAAGCCACTGGGCCGGTTCACACGATCACCGGCTTGTTTAACACACAGTAACCATGCGAACCAGCTCATTATCTCTCTGGTCTGGATGACAGATTAGGTGAGAAGTTCAAGTCAAAAAGAAACCTGGAAACCCCTAATTTCATCCCATGTTTCCAGTGCTTTCGCCTAAGCTATTTGCTCTACGGCCACTCTATGTAGAGCAGCTGGTCTCTGCTTCGCCTGTGGCAGGCACCCTGTATTTCGGGGGCGGGGAGGCAGAAGGGTGGCTACTAGCCTTTTGGCCCCAGAAGGCCGCCACGTTCCTTATTTTAATAGCGTGCTCTTCCAATGTAGTCATCCTCCACACGGCCACACAGCTGAGGACGTCCCTGGGTTCTTTTCGGGGGCGGGGCGGGGGGTGTTTTAAAGATCCACCGCATCCGTATTTCTTTCCATCGGGCAGCCCAAGGGAAAGCGAAGCCCCCTATGCTCACTTGCCGGGGGGGGGGGGGAGGCGAGCACGGAGGGAAACCCGCCTCATGAGAGAAACGGCCCGCTGCCAGCAGGCGGCACCCAAGCCTGACCCCTGGTGCCTAAAGCGGCTGTTTCCATACAACATGACAGCGGACCGAGCCGCTTCTCCCCGCGCGACGGAAAAGGCTTCGCCTTCGTCTCGAGCATCGCATCAACCGCGGGGGGGGGGCAATAATAACGCCAGTGGCGTCGCGCTACCTGCCGCCCCCCCGCCGAGCAGCACGCGCTGCCGCCACTACCGCGCTTCATAGCCGCGCCAGCCGACGAGCGTCGGGGAGAGAACGCTGTACGGCCCCGCCTCTTCGCCATCCACACCACGTGATATTCGGCCAGCGATTGGGGGCGGGGGTAGAGTCACACACAGCCTGAATTTGAAAGCTGACATTGGTCAGGATTCTCTATGGGTTATTCTCATTCTCTATGCCGTTAAAACGGGGTCGCTCTGTCCGTTCCAGTCTCGATGGTTAAAAGCCGATTCTGTGCATAGGAAGGTCGGCTGAGAAGCCGCCGAGATGAATGTAGCGCCGCTTCCCCCCACCTGGCGCCCTCCAGATGTAGTCCAACGCATCTGGAGGGCGCCAGGTTGGGAAGGCTGTTGTAGAGCCATGGGTAAGGAAGGCTGAGCGCAGAAGAATTGATGCTACGAGTCCCCTGGACTGCAAGGAGGTCAAATCAGTCCATCTTGGACATCACCAGATGGTCAATATCGAAATCAGATTGATTATGTCCTTTGCAGCCAAAGATGGAGAAGCTCTATACAGTCAGTCAAAACAAGACCTGGAGCTGACTGTGGCTCAGATCATGAGCTTCTTGTTGCAAAATTTCGGCTTAAATTGAAGAACGTAGGGAAAACCACTAAACCATTCAGGTATGACCTAAATCATATCCCTTATGAATATACAGTGGAGGTGAGAAATAGATTTAAGGGATTAGACCTGATAGAGTGCCTGAGGAACTATGGATGGAGGTCCGTAACATTGTTCAGGAGGCAGCAATTAAACCCATCCCAAAGAAAAAGAAATGCAAGAAAGCAAAGTGGCTGTCTGATGAGGCATTACGAGTAGCTGAGGAAAGAAGGGAAGCGAAAAGCAAGGGAGAAAGGGGAAGATATATCCAACTGAATGCAGAGTTCCAGAGAATAGCAAGGAGAGACAAGAAGGCCTTCTTAAATGAACAATGCAAAGAAATCGAGGAAAACAACAGAATGGGAAAGACTAGAGATCTCTTCAAGAAAATCGGAGATCTCAAGGGAACGTTTTGTGCAAAGACGGGCATGATAAAGGACAAAGAAGGCAGGGACCTAACAGATGCAGATGAGATTAAGAAGAGGTGGAAAGAATACACAGAAGAACTATACAGGAAAGATCTGAATGTCCCTGATAGCCATGATAGTGCGGTCACTGAACCTGAGCCAGACATCCTAGAGAGTGAAGTCAAGTGGGCCTTAGGAAGCATTACTAACAACAAAGCTAGCGAAGATGACAGTATTCCAGCTGAGCTATTTAAAATCCTAAAAGATGATGCTGTTAAAGTGCTGCATTCAATATGTCAACAAATTTGGAACACTCAACAGTGGCCGCAAGACTGGAAAAGGTCAGTTTACATTCCAATTCCAAAGAAGGGCAACGCCAAAGAGTGTTCAAACTACTGCACAATTGCGCTCATTTCACATGCCAGCAAGGTGATGCTCAAAATCCTACAAGCTAGGCTTCAGCAGTATGTGAACGGAGAACTACCGGAAGTCCAAGCTGGGTTTCGAAGAGGCAGAGAAACTAGAGATCAAATCGCCAACATTCGCTGCATCATGGAGAAAGCAAGAGAATTCCAGAAAAACGTCTATTTCTGCTTCATTGACTACGCTAAAGCCTTTGATTGTGTGGATCACAACAAACTGTGGCAAATTCTTAAAGTGATGGGAGTACCAGACCACCTTACCTGTCTCCTGAGAAGCCTGTACGAGGGTCAAGAAGCAACAGTAAGAACCAGACATGGAACAACCGAGTGGTTCAAAATTGGGAAAGGAGTACGACAAGGCTGCATATTGTCACCCTGCTTATTTAATTTAAATGCAGAGTACATCATGAGAAATGCCGGGTTGGATGAATCAGAGGTCGGAATTAAGATTGCTGGGAGAATTATCAACAACCTCCGATATGTAGACGATACCACCCTAATGGCAGAAAGCGAAGAGGATCTCAAGAGCCTGTTGTTGAGGGTGAAAGAGGAGAGTGCAAAAGCTGGTTTGAAACTCAACATTAAAAAAACGAAGATCATGGCATCTGGCCCTATCACTTCCTGGCATATAGAACGGGAAGAAATGGAAGCAGTGACAGATTTTACTTTCTTGGGCTCCAAGATCACCGCAGACGGTGACTGTAGCCATGAAATTAAAAGATGCTTGCTCCTTGGGAGGAAAGCTATGGCCAACCTAGACAGCATAGTAAGAAGCAGAGACATCACCTTGCCGACAAAGGTCCGTCTAATCAAAGCTATGGTTTTCCCAGTAGTAATGTATGGCTGTGAGAGCTGGACTTTAAGGAAGGTTGAGTGCCGAAGAATTGATGCTTTCGAACTGTGGTGCTGGAGAAGACTCTTACGAGTCCCCTGGACTGCAAGGAGGTCAAATCAGTCCATCCGAAAGGAAATCAACCCTGAGTGCTCATTGGAAGGACAGATACTGAAGCTGAAGCTGAAATATTTTGGCCACCTAATGCGAAGAGAAAACTCTCTGGAAAAGACCCTGATGCTGGGAAAGACTGAAGGCAAAAGGAGAAGGGGACGGCAGAGGATGAGATGGCTAGATAGCATCACAGATGCAATGAATATGAACTTGAGCACGCTCCGGGAGAGAGTGCAGGACAGGAAGGCCTGGTGTGCTATGGTCCATGGGGTCACGAAGAGTCGGACACGACTTAACGACTGAACAACAACAACCACAACAACAACAAACCGTATTAGTCTGTTGCAGCAACAACGACAAAGAGGCTTGTGGCACCTTAAAGCCTGACGTTTATTCTGGCATAAGCTTTCACGGACACTGTCCACTTCATCTGATGAAATGCCAGAATAACATTGCTAGATTTTAAGGTGCCTCAAGCCTCTTTGTTGGATTTGATAGGGGATATCTTCTTTATACCATTAAAGAATAGCCATAGCTCAATATGTCTGCATGGGAGTGAATGGCGCACACAATATGTCTGCGTCCCACTGAGCATTGACTTTGGGTCTGTCCTGTGCCCTCTAAGCTAGCTTACTGCCCTCAGGTGTGGTGGAGAATTCTGTTCCATCACTAGCATTGAATGTTAACTGCCAGTCCAGCCAGCTTCTGTATGTGGGGTAAGGCATCATCTTGTCCTTTGCCTTCGGCAGCAAAATGTCTTGGACTGACCCTGTGACATTGTGCTTTGCCAATAAAGATCAGGAGCTGCACTTTTAAAAAACTTTATTACTAAATACTTGTTGCATCTGCTATGGATCAGTCTCAGCCTGGATCTGAAATCTGGAAATCATCATAGAGGATTGCTGCAATCTCCACCCCAATATTCGATATAGGGATCTTAATAGTGGATTACATTACAGACTTGTCATAAAGTACTATTTCTCAGCCCCTTCCCCAGATCCATGATATGTGGATGCTAGCAGTGGACTACATTACAAGGCCTTTGCCAACTTGTGTTCACCAGATATTTTAGACCAGCTCCCATCAGCCCCAGCCAGCATGGCCAATGGTCAGAGATGATGGGGGTTGTAGTCCAAAACATCTGGAGGGCTCCAAGTTGGGGAATACCCTGGACAACTTTGCAAGGCTTTCCTAAGCCACTCTTCCTCGGCCTCAGTCCCCCACTCCCAGCTATATGGGCATAATACCTTTTAGGTTCACCCCACCCATCTGCAATATGGGGATAATAGAAACATGGGAAGGTGACTTATACTCTGTCAGACCACTGGTCCATCTACCCCAGTATTGTCAACACTGACTGGCAGCAGCTCTCCAGAGTTTGTCAAGATTCCTTCCTAACCCTGATACTGTGCTATCACTGTGCTACACTCCCACCCAATAATAATATTGGACAGTATATGTCTCCCATTCTAGTGCTGAAGATATTGTCAGGGCAATTTCTGAAATATTTTTAAACAAAACAAATATTTTTTCCCCGACACAGGATTGGAAGAGCCATGACTTTGCTTCTATTGAGGGCAGGGGAGATGCTGCTATCACTGCAATAATATAGCTCAGAATATACTGGAATTGGGGAGAGATGGCTGAGAAAATTAAAGCAACTCATTATGAAGGATGATAAATGCATGGAAGACTGAACGAGACGCATTCTGGACGGGAACATGAATAGATTCTTCCTGCGCTAGTTGACGATTCTCAAACCAGCTGAACGCACATATATACATGCAACCCAGAGCAATGGAGTCAAGACTGCAGCCCTACGCACACTACCTTGGGAGCACTGGACGTTTACTTCTGCGTAAACGTGCCCAACATGATGCTTTTATATGTTTACTGTTGGGCTGCTTCATCTATGTATTTTTAATTTGCTTTTATTTTTGTCCAAGCCGCCCTGAGAACTTGACTATAACGCGGGCAGCAAATAAATAAGGAAAATATATAAGAAAGAAAAAGAAAATCGAGTTGCATCTTGGCAGAGCAGAGTTATGGTTCGCAGCCAGAACGGAACCCGCTGCTCCTCGCCCGGGAAAGCTTCCAAACCCCGCGCGCCGCCAACTTCCGCCCTCGGCCCCGCCCCCTCCTTGCTGTTTTTAAAGCACCGAATTGGTTACCTAGAATGTTGGCGACGGAGGAGTGCCTGTGACGTCATCCGCAAGCGTTCGGCAGGCCGTCCGTGCTCAGCCCACCCGGGGCGGCGCGCTCTGTTCCGCAAGGAGGAGATGGTTCATGGTGGACCATGGCTCCCGCCGCTGTCGCCTCCGCCGCGCAGCCTCCCGAGATCCAGTTCGCTCAGAGGCTGGCCGCGAACGAGAAGCGGATTCGAGACCGGGCGCTGAAAAAGCTGCGCGGCTACATCACTCTCAGGACCCAGAGTCCGGCGGGTAAGATCCAGGGAGACGCACGTGGTGCTCGTGGGGGCAAAGCAGCGTGTCATGCCATGGATCCAGGCTGAGCGGCGAGGAGGGAGACGTCTCTGGGCAGACCCTCGCCCGAAGTAACGGCATGAATGGGCAGGCGTGAGGCTGAGGGGCATATTGACATCGGGACATGAGGAGAAGGCTCTGATCGTGGTAGACCTTGTTCACTTTGGGAGACAAATGTGAAAAGTGAAAGGAGTATTGGTCTGTTTGGACCATATGTTATTCTGGGGCAGACAGATGTATAATTGCCCGTATGGGCAGGGGCTGTTGTAGGACAAACATGAAAGCTTTTCCCCTTTCTCTAATGCACAGTTTCCTTTTGATGCTTCAGGTAGCTTTAGCCAAGAAGAGCTATTAAAAATATGGAAAGGACTATTTTACTGCATGTGGATGCAGGATAAACCCCTGCTGCAGGTATGTCAAAACAGCCCATGTTAGAATGTTTTTGAAGGTGGTGTCTTGGTGGTGGAATAATAGAGCCCCAAGGTGCTGTAAATTGTTATGTTATTATTGAACATAATTTAAGTATTTCAGATTTGAATTAATCTAAGACCCCATTGAAGGGAAAATTTAGAAAATATGTTTGTATATTTGCTATTAACCGTTTAAAATCTGCCCCTTTCTCCTCATGGAAGCCCCCTGAAAATTGTATGCCAAAGGTTGGGGGGGGGGGGACTCTGGTGAATGGGATGACTTGTGGTATTGGGCAGAGAGAGGGGGATCCCTCTCTCTGTGCAGAAGAACCTTCTGTGCATGGAGCCCTCCTATCCCTGGAAGGCAGATCTTGGATCTAATTCAGTACCTGTGGATACAGTTCTCCGTATGTGTATGTGCAGCCCAATCCTATGCATGTCTATTTGAAAATAAATCCCATTTTGTTTAATGGGACATATTTCAAAGAAGTATTGGAGAGGGATGAGAGGCCTGTGGGCTGAATACAGCCTGCAGAGATTCCCTATCCAGACCATGAGCTTCTTGAACATGCCCAAGTCCTTCTCTCTCCAGCCCTGTGTAGGAAACCTCCACTCTCATCTCTGATCACTGATGCGAAATTCCAGCTCATATCTCCTAAGAAAGACAGCTTTTCTTCAGCACAGTGCAGGAGAACCCCCTCTGATCTCCAATAAGTGATCAGAGATGACAGAAATTTAACAGCATTTAAACTTTAAACTTTAAATACCTGTATATTTTAGAACTGAGCTGTACTTTGCGTATCTGAAAGTTATTGCAAAGGGGCTTACTTCTGAGTAGACATACATGGAGTTGAGATGTCGTTCACGTGGCTGAAAGCTATAGAACTTCAGCCTTAATTATGCTTTCTTTTATGTAAATGGCCATAGGATTCCAACCTGATGCAAATAGATTTGACTATTAAAGCCTCTACGGCATTAGCTTTTTCTCTCTCCCCACTTCCCCCCTTTTTTTAATTTATTAGGAGAATATAAGAACACAAGAATTTGTCTGACAAAAGCTGTAATACTATGCACGCTTACCTGGGAATAACTCACATTGAACTCAACAGGTCCTTATTCTGAATATACATGAATGATTGCACTGGAAATATCTTAAAGTAAAATTACAATGAAAATGTTTTTTAAATCACTTTTACAATTATGAGCTTGCAAAATAAAATAAGAATCGCTCTCTTTTAATAGTTTATAGCCAACTTAATGTAGCATTGAATCAAGTATTGGCATGTGAAATGTGTGCTCCAGTTACTAATAATCCACAGTCAAGGGGATGCATACATATTTCAAACTCATGTCTTCATAATTTATCGGTTATCAGAATAATAATGAGGATACTTCTATCATCAAGCACTTCTTAGCATGCAGAGTGCTTGGTTATGCCACTTTGTGCATTCTCACAACAGGTCAGAAAATTATCATTTTATACGTGGAAGTAAGGCTGAGGAATACAAACTTCCTCATGAACCCCCAAGTTCAATAGACTATGCCGTTTGAAGACTAGGCTTCTGTATTTCTAGGTGTTGAATTTTGAGGTGCATGTGTAATGTATTATTTCATTTATACCCCATCTTTCTTCCATTGTGGAACTCAAGGTGGCTACATGTTGTTCCCAAGTGATCTCCCTTCCAAGCACTGACCAGACCCAAACCTGCTTAGCTTCAACAAGGCGGCTGCCTCATCTGCCTTCAGACTATGCCCTGGAACGAATGTAGATCAGTGCTCCTTGAGTTTAAATGCAGATTTGTAATGTCAGTCTCTGTTTATCACATACTCTGCTGTTGAATGTAAAAGAGTTGTCTTTCCACACAGCTGGTGTTTAATGTCTTTGAATGTTCATCTGTCTGCTATTTCAGGATGTTCTTGTATCTAATTTCAACAAGTTCAGTTGTAGTGGAGATAATGTTTTGGCCTTATTGGTGCTTAAATTTTGCCAAGTCTCCAAATGGCTTTTTATATTTATGGGAATTTAGAGAGTGATTTCAGGTTTCTGGAGGGGGCATTTTCTGAAAATGAAAGGGAATTTAGATTTGCAGCAGTGAATGCTAAAAAAAACACTTTCCTTTTTTTAGGAGGAGTTATCAAACAACATATCACAGCTTGTTCATGTAATTGAGAATATGGATGCTCGTAAGTCATTTTTTTTTTTTTCCCCTATGTGGGGCAGTTTCCAGCCAAGGCTGTTTTATGTTATACATGTAGACACATTAAAAAAAAGACAGAATTTGATGTCCACGAGATCTTTGACCTGGTGTTCCAAGTAGACCAAGTGTATAGCTCATATCATTCCAAAGCAGAGTTTGGACAGCTATTGTTTGATGCAGGCCTGCATATCAGACAACAAGCAAAGGACTCAAATAGTTTAAGGGTGAAATTTTTCTGTTTAATTCTACTTCCTAGAGAGGCCATCAGTGCTGGCATTTTAACTTAGCTACAGAATCCAGCTGATACGTATGGAATGACCATTCAGCCATTCTTGCAGATACACAGAAGCAATTTTCAGCTACAGTCGCACCACTCTAGGAACTTGTGAATTGATCCTTGTACTATTGGCTGGTAAAGCCACACATCACCTCCATCTGAATAGATGTGGAGGATTAAGCCTTGAGAAATGGAGTGAACTTGTTGACTTTCTAATGCCACCCCTTGTAGTCTTTCTGCTCCCTCCATCTACTGAGAGCAGGGAGGCATAACTTCTCCCATTGGGCTAAATCCAATGTCACGATAGTGCGTATTCACCAGCACAGGGGTAAGCAACCTTTTTGGGTCTGTGGGCACATTTGGCAATTTGTCCTTGGCGTCACCACAAAATGGCTGCCTTGGAGGCGTGGCTAGTCACAAAGGACAAGCAGAGCCCAAAAGGCTTGGGTACAAGGCAGAAATGCAATCTGAGCCCCAAGACCCTGAACATCTCATTTAAATGCACAGTTTTCAGCACCAACAAAACCCTATTTCACAGAAGGCAAACTCTCTTTCTCTCCCCGCCGTCCTGCCAACTCATTTTCCCCCATCTCTCTCTTTCACATGCACCCGGGATCACCACCTATAGACTCTTTCCCTCATACGCACACACGTGCACATCATGTATCTATAGATACCCACACATTTTCTTGCTCTCTTTTCACAAAACACACACACTTTTTCAGGGTGCCTCCCAAATCCCTTTTCTCTCTCTCCTTTTCCATTAACTCACACAAGCACAAAACCTTCACCCAACCCCCCCTTGCTCCTGGTTTCTCCCAGCTGGCTTCTTCCTGCTCTCCCTACCCACCTTCTGGCTCACTTTCCTGCAGCTTCCCACCATCTTCATTTGCTAAGAATGTCTCTGAGCTCCACATGTGGCCTCGAAGCATTCATAGGAAATAAAGATGGCAGCAGCTGGAGGCCCTCACTTTGCTAGGAAGCATTCCCAGTGGTAAGAAAAGTTTTTAACTAAAGAAAAAAACTAAAGGTGAGAGGGGTAGGACACCTCAGCGGGTGCCAAGGGGACACAATCATGCACGTGAGCACCATATTGCCTACCTCTGCGTGGAACCTTCTCCCTCTCTTCTCCCTCCTGCAGCCTTCCTCATCACCCAAAACTCTGCTCCAGAGGGTTTTCCAGCCCTCCGAATCATATTTTGAGGGTGCAGTGGGGTGGGGGGCTGCAGCGGGGAGGAGAAATTGTCCCCCCTGTTCTGTGGCTGGAGCTGCTTGTCAATGGAACAACACCACTGGATACAACCCATAGTTCAAACTGAAGTTCCTTGATTTCCTTTGTATGGTAACCTTAAAGAAGTGGCCCGATGGCTATGCTGGCTGGGAATTGTGGGAGCTGTAGTCCAGCACGTCCTGAGGGCACCAGGCTGAGGAAGGTTACGCGAGGGCCTTTGGTTCTGGTCCCAGTCAGCACTGGGATGCAGCTGGACACAGTGTACCCCTGAGGGAATGCCACCCTCTTCAGAAAAAAAGCTTGCCCTACTGTATGCTACAGATACTCATGACTTTTGCTTCCTTGGATGTCCCTGCTGTTGGGAAGCTCAAACAGTATTTTTTCCTCTTCACTTACAAAAGGTGTAGTAAAAATGTTTGAGGTGGACTACTATCTACGTTTAACAGAACTGATAATGGGATTTGAAAATTACCTTTGCTATTTCACTGCAGGGCACTTGTTCATTCAGACCTTCTGGCAAACCATGAACCGTGAATGGAATGGAATAGACAGACTGCGCCTGGATAAATTTTACATGGTAAAAGCGAGCTCTTATACTACTGTTTAAAAGGACAGAGCAGTCCCTTAATCAGTGGGGTGTGGTGGAAACCTTTCCACTACTAAATTGTTCCTTGGGAATACTATTGTTCCACTTCTAGAAATTCATTTAATTAAAATGGATTAGAAACATCATGAATGAAAATAATTGTTTTCAGTATCTTCATTTCCCCCCTTAAAATCTAAATAAAATAAGGGTGATGTATGCTTTTGTGTTGTTATCTTAGTATTCCAGTAAAAAATATTTTAAAGCAAAGTTTTGAATTCAGTATAACATTTAAGCCATGCTAAATGCACCTTATTAGGGTTTTTTTATAAGCAAATATTTCTTTTCAACTTTCTTCAGTTATTGGAAGGAGTTTGTATTTTATAGATTTATACAGATTGTAAAATGAACATACTTTTTAAAGGTTTTTTTCCTAAATATAAATTAAATAAACATACTAAATCAAATCTCCATCAATTTAGGGCAGCTGGAAACCCATATCACTGCTGACAACGTAGCTTTACTTTGCTGGATATTTACCACTGTTAACATCAAGAGGTTGTTGAAAGTACCCATAGTTTGATTATGTTGATTTTGTTTAGTGAGGCCTTCTACAACATTGGGGGCACAAAAGTTGTTCCTATGGTTGCTGTGAGATTAAGGAATATCTGATAGTGGGTCAGTTCAGATATCATGCCAAGCCATGGTTTGTACTAAACATAAGTAAGAACGCAAATCATGGTCTGACTTTCCAGTGGCAAATAATGGTTTAGAGCTACTTACCTGCTTTTGGTTTTCCCTGCTCTCAGCACTCAGGTTCAGTCCCATCTCCATGATGCAGCAACCTCTAGATATGGTGTGATGACTGTCAATTCAGGCATCTCGCCAAACTATAGTTTGCAAATCCATTTCAAACAATGGTTTCTGATTCTGGTTTGGCAACCAATCTCGAACCATAGCTTGTCAGTTCACAGCCTTTTTGGCTGTTCTCCCCTTATGACATTATAATCCCATGAGGGGAAGAGCAAGACCATGCCTGTGAAACCAACCCCACTATCACTTCTTTGCTGGTCTCCCCACCCCATCCGTGTATTGATGTCTGAAGTTAATGTCTGCTCTATGCATTTAGGCTTCCTGTGTGATTTAAAGTCTTGGTCACGCAGAGTTCTAAATTCTATGGGGATCCCGCGTGTGTTAAGCAGTCTGCCTGCCTCAGATCTCCCCACCACATGTGGGGTCAGGGCCCTGCTCTGCCCGTCAGGCAATTGTAATTGCATGAGGGGAGAATGCCCCCAAAGGGCTGTCGAATCATAGTTAAGGTTCCTTAACTTGATGTCTGAATGGAGCCAGTGATCATGATAGTATCGGCTAAGTTTCTGTGTGATATTTGCTCCTTAAAGGCTTCCAGAGTTTTTACTAGCTTTCAAGCTAAAATATATATTGATGTTCTAAGCCCTAAAGCCCTGGGCCTGAGGTTCCATGCCCTGATCCTAAACATGAGAACAGGTGGACATGTTCAGAAGATGTTAGGGGTGTATGGATTTTGTAAAATCCGTTAGGTCTGTGTTTCGCAGATTATCAGCTGCCTTTCATTCCGTTGTCCACTCATTGGCAGAATTGCATTTTTCCCAATTTCCCAAATTTGCACAAATTTGTGCTTGCAGAAATGTGCAAATCCCCCCCAAATGCTTTTCATGCTTTAGACTATGGAGGAAATGCCCATTTTCAGCCAGTGGTGTTTTTTTAATTTTACGTATTTTTCTACAACAAAATTTGAGTAACATTCTGGAAAAGTTTTTTTAAAAAAATCGCTCTGCAAGTTTGCTGAATCTGTGCGACTCAGGAAAAGCTGGTCTGCTGTGGAGTCCACAGGTTGGATTCATAGAAATCTGAGCCCATTTGATTCCAGATTTCTCCAACATCCCTAGAAGAGGTACATGGTTCCACCCTCCTGGAACTGGGATTTCAGGCTGTAGTTGTGAAAACCATACATTTGAATGTTTTCCCATTCCAAAAATGGGGCACATAAGGCCATGACAGGCTAGTTTCTTATCCCTGACATACTAGTTTGCCCTGTACATGTATGAGAATGTAGGTGTCATTCCCAGGCCTACCTTCTGAAGTGGTACAGTCTCAGCAAAGGTACATGATATTTCTGAGTGTGAAGTTCAGCTAGCTTTCTGCAGGCAGTGTTTGTGTGGGAGCACATTCAGATACGTTGAAGGAGATCTAACACCTAACTTATGAAATGTTGCAGTTGTGATGAAAAGCAAGGTTGTACCATGTGACTGTATAACAGTATACATCTGTTCTAACCGCAAGCACATCCCATTGACATCAGTGGAACGTCCTTGTGCATAATACTTTAAGACTGGGACACAAATCTTTCCTGCTTAATGAAGTTTTACTATTGTGTTAATTTAAGCAGTATGGAGAAACTCTGGTATTTTGTCTGTTTTGTTGCGTAGGAAATGCAAGTTGACACTTGAGTTTTGTAATCCCACCACATTTTCTTGTGTAACTTCACAGAGCTTCACAGACAACTCCCCTGTCTTGAAAAATTGAGTGATAGGAGCTGTAGGAGCCCCACTGCCCTATTGCTGATGTTTCACTGTGGCTCCCCCCTCCCCCCATCACCCTCTTCAGAAACACTTCTGCACATTAGGCCAGCATGGAAAGAGATTGACAGGCATTTGGCCAGGCGCCTCCATGCAAGGGGGCACCTGGCCAAATTGGGGTCCCTCTCTCATGTGGAGGAGCTCTAATAGAAAGATAATCAGATTAAAAATACTTAGGCTACAATCCTATATACCCTTACTCCCTAGTAAGTCCCATTCAACACAGTGGGTCTTAATGCTGAGTAGACATGTATAGGATTGAGCCGTTGGTTCAGATGTCTGTCTGTCTGGGACAAACTCGGTGATTTATTTTGCAAACACCCTTGTGACTTGAGAAATTGAGATGAATTGCATCTTTTCTAACCTAGCTGATTCGCATGGTGCTAAGGCAGTCCTTTGAAGTACTGAAAAGAAATGGATGGAATGAAAGGTAGGTGACACCTTAGGGTAGCATGTGGAGATATTTGTCTGTGTGTGAGAGAGAGAAACTGCTCTTGCCCAGCTGGATCCATTGGTGAGCTACCAATGAAATATCCTTAGCTATCTCTGATAGATGTTATGGGCCCCATAACAAAAGCCTATCTTGTGCACACTTTCTTTGTATGTATTTTTGTGCAGGTCTTTTTTGTGTGCGTGGAACTCCTGAGGCTGCAACCCTATGCACACTTACCTGAGAGTAAGTCCTATTCAACAGAGTGGGGACTTAATTCTGTGTAAACATTGATAGAATTATGCCGTTAACTTACCTTAAATCCCATACTTTTGCATGTTACTGAGAAATTGTTATTTATTACATTTTTATACCGCCCCATAGCTGAAGCTCTTGGGCCGATTTACAAAAGTTAAAACATTACAATACAGTATACAAAGTTTAAAAACCATTTACATAAAAGCATACGGACAATATATCCAAACAACATATATCTAAAAACAACTTTGAACTAAAAACAGTTCTTTAAAAATCCTACAATAAAACAACACAGCTTAAAACAACGCAACTTAAAACCAGCATACAAATAAATGAGATGGCACTATATTTATAATTAGTTTACTGAAGTTTACTGCTAAGTAAGTGTGCATAGAACTGCAGCCTCAGTATTAGATTTCAGCATTTGTACTTTTATATATTTTTAAATCTCTCATATTTACATCCTGCATTTCCTCACACCAACTCTGTGTGGTAGGTTAGACTGAGAGAGAGAGAGAGAGAGAGAGAGACTGGCCCAGAGTAATTCAGTTAGCTTAGTGGGGGAGAATGTATTTGAACCCAGGCTTCCCCAACCAAAGTATAACAGTAAAACCACTGCAGGATATTAAAAGCACAATCCTATGCATATTCAGGCAGAAAAAAAGTCCTACAATTCCCAGCATGCCCCAGCCAGCCATAGCTGGCTGGGGTATGCTGGGAATTGTAGGACTTTTTACTTTCTAAACATGCATAGGATGCACCCTAAAAGAGAAAACCTATGTATTTCTACTCAGATGTAAATCCCATTGCGTTCAAAGGGACTTAAACTGGGAGTAACTGTATACAGGATTGCCACCTAAGAGTCTAGAAATGTAATGTCATGACTGAGTGGAAGATGGCAAGCTGCAGAATCCAGGAACGCTCAAATTCTACTTAGATCACTAATGGTCATATTTGTGAGCAATGCCTGCTACAGTTGGAGACTAGAGAAGACTGTGGACTCTTCAGACCAGGTGGATAGAAACTGATGATTTTTTTTAAAAATGTATAACTACTAAACTTCCCTAACTAGGTTAATATTAAATAATCTGGATAGAAGCATGTTAGTCCTACAGTTAATTCCTAAATCAGTGACTTGTACCTGATACACTGAGTTAAATGAGGATTTTCTATGTAAATGAAGAACCTATTGGATCATTTCTCAGACAGAAATGTTTACACGCTGCCTACTAAACATGGATGAAAATAAACTGCACTGGTCTGCCCAGGCCTGCCCAGACCAATGATCAGGCTTTACTTCTATGTATCAGTCATGGGCATTTCATTTTTCCTTGCTACTTTCTTTGTGTGCGGGTGGCACTGGGCCAGAGTCAGAGCAAAACAAAAAATGTGCAACACTGGAAGGTAAAAGACCAAATTGAGCAGGTCTCTGTTGCCATACCTAACCTCACAGACTTTTGTGGGTGCTAGCGGTGAAAAATACAGTAAATGGGAAGATTTACCTCTACAGGTAAAAAAAAAGAGAACATGCAAAATGTACACAGTGACCACATTTGCACATCACACTATAATTTCTAGGTTGTTTAACCCAGGAATTGCTGTGGACAGTTGAAGTGATGAGCACACTGCCTCCGCACTCATGGTTTCCTCTTTCAGTTAACAGCCCAGGAAAGGGCATTCCTGAGTTGTTTTGTGTGCCGGAGTTAACCAACAACCCAACAACAAAACATGGGCAATTAAAGACCTGGTTCACATATAACAGCAGCAAATCATGGGTTAATTGATTCACCCATGATTTGCTTCAGTGCGTGCCGGGTGTGTTCCATGGCCATTTTGAGTATTCAACTCCTGATTGGGTTGATTGGGAGTCGCTACATGACATCTGATCCTGGACACTGTATATTAATCATGGGTTAAACAACCCACAGTTAACCTAATTACTAATTAATAGTTAACCCACGATTTGCCACTGTTACCTATGAACCAGGTCTGCTTAATCTCTTATCTATAGAACTCTATTTTGCTCCCCTAAGGAACCCATGTATCTACTTTGACTCTTTCCATATCAAAGAAGATGCTAGGTTTGCTCCCTCTCTGCTATCCTTCCCCCAGCAAGCAAAGGCCACTTTATTCAAGCAGGCCTTTGGTGTATACGCAAGTCTGTTGGGCTGGAGGCTGTTTTTTAATTGTGCTTAATGTATTTGTTTTATTACTGTTTTTATCAAGTTTTATTAGTGATCGTAAGCAACCTTAAGTGCCATTTTTAGTAGAAAGGTGGGGTACAAGTCAAATAAATAAAATTGCAACCAAACTGTAGAACCATGCAAGTTGCGTCCATCATGCCAAGTAAACAAATGTGTGCATATTTGCTTGGCTTACATAATTTGTCCCAGCTGAACATTTTAGGTTTTGCAGTTGTGCAACATGGAGGCTTAGCGTAGAATCCTAGAACAGCCTTCCCCCACCTGGTCCCCTTCAGATGTGTTGGAGTACAACTCCCATCATCCCCTAGCCAGCATGGCCATTTGTAGTTGTACATCAACACATCTGGAGGGCACCAGGTTGGGGAAAGCTTTTCTGGAGCCCTTGTAATGTGATTTAGAATTGCGCAACTCCTGCTGGGTCAGCATATTTGAAACTAAATGTAATGGCATTTTAAATATATTACAGTATTAAAACAGGGTTTTCTCAGAGGATTTGTTCAGAGAGTGTGCACTGGTGAGAAATCTCATCTCAGACTGTTTTCTCTCTGAGAAGCACTGGACACTCTTCTAGAATGGATAAACTGTCATTATAAGCCAGCTGAATGGAACATGTTTCTCCCCCTACCTTTTTTTTTCTTTTTCCAGTTTTACTGAGCCATTTCTGAACATGTTAATGAAGGAGGTTATTCACCCAGACAGCAATGCTGCCATTGGGATAAAATTGCATTTTATTGACATCTATCTGGAAGAGCTGGCTAAAGTTGGGGCTAAAGAGGTAGGACGCAAAATAATTGCATATTGCTGCGCTATATTGCAAGTCTTCCCTCCAAAATATGTTTAAAACCAGCACAGTCATGTCTTTGCCACAGAAGGATTCTAAAGTCTAGTTTATTTATTTTGTGTGTGTGGTTACTTTTGCTTAGGTCGGGGACTGATGTAGTGCTATATCATCCTCAAACAGATTGCATGCTACACAAATAATATAACCAAATCCTCCCCTTGGAGCACCTTGTGAATTACAAATCTGCTCAACCTTTTTATGGCTGTTGGTAATCTGTAAAATAAAATAAAAATGCCATGTTTGAACAAAGCAGAAAGCACTAGCACTTACAATAGTTTCCATCTTGCAGAGGGAGCGCAAGTGTTCCCGAAAAGCTTTCCCCAACCTGGTGCCCTCCAGATGTGTTGGTCTCCAACTTCAGATGGCCATCCTGGCTGGGGAATGATGGGGGTTGTACTCCAACACATCTGGAGGGGACCAGGTTGGGGAAGGCTGTTCTAGAATTGACAAGCTATATCCAAAAGGTTCAACATAGTACATAATAATCATAATAGTACATAATATAAGTACATAATATAAACACCAGCTGATGCTGGAATAACTGTCATGTGTAATGTTAACAACTGCTCAAAATTCTGACAGCATTTCCTGTAGTGATGTTGTAATAATTCATAAACACACACTGTATCTTCTCAAATTTCTCATCATGGGCTAAATCCAACATAATGCGCACAGATATCTGCTCACACAATGGGAGTTTCCCGTCCCCTCCTACCCCTGCATGGTCCCCAAATCTGCTCTGGGTGGCTTCCCAACCCTCTGGAGCAGATTGGGGGGTGGGGTGAAGGTGGAGGGGGAATTTGATCTGCCAGTGGTGTCCATTCTGCTGGTGGAAAAGCACTGTTGGATACAACCCTATATTTCTGCTGTTCCACACTAGATACCAGTTCTAACCCTTTCAACAGCCTGCATCTGCCAGTATTTTCGGTCTTTGGGGGAGCGGGGGCGGGGGACAAGAGAGGATTTCCCTTCTGTGAATTTAGTTGTGGCATACATAATTATGCTGCAGTTGTAAGCTGCCTTTCCCCCCGCTGATTTACCCTCATGACTCTTCCCCAGAAGCCAATGGCTAGTAGAATGGATGGGCCAGGTTGATGTTGAACTAACCTATGTATTTTATTCTTACAGCTCACAGCAGACCAGAATCTCAAGTTTATTGAACCCTTCTGCAAAATCGTTGCCAAGACCAAGGAGTACGTTCAATAGCTGGAATTTGCTACTTAGGTTGGCTCTGGGAGTTAAAGGGTTGCCGGTGGGGTTTTTTTTAAATAAATGTCATCTGAATAGTCTTGCAGAGAAAAATGAAACATAGGCTGCTGAGAGGGTGACAGTGGCATGTTCAAGGCTAGGAAAGGCTAGCTTTCTTTTGTGCGCCTGAAAATGAAAGAGTGTGTAACTATGGGAACCACATCAGTTTCTTTGTACTGGTAATAAGAAAACCAGTTCTTGATCCTCCAGATGCTGCTACTACAGCATTCAGAACATTAGAGAAAGAATTGGATGAATCCAAAGTTCATTGGATGAATAAAAAATGTTTGACTCTTCGTTAAAAATTCATGGGAGTGACTGTTGGTGGTTCCTTTATTTTCAGTTAAATACATAGAACTCCTGCGATTATCAACACCTCTCTCATGAAAGACTAAAAAGGGAACCCATACATTTGCAATTTTTTGATGCTCTTGTTCCCCCCTTCCCCTTCAACGTACAGCCGTCTTGTGCTGCAAGCTGTAGTCCGTGGTATCTTTGAAACCATTGTGGATCAGTCCCCATTTGCCATAGAAGATTTAATGAAAGAACTGAGAGCCGGCGGTGATGAAGAGTTATCAGAAGATGATGAATGGAGTGATGATGTGGAAAAGCTGATGGCCAGAGGTAAGGGCACTGGCCACTGTGATGCTTGTTCTGGGAACCCCTAGGTGGATTACTGTTGGGCATTCTGCCTAGAGCTGCCTTTGAAGACTCCTCAAACAGTTAGCTCAAATTGTGGCAGCCCACAGCGAAGGTGAGCTGATGGGAACACCTGTGCTGAAGGATGTGCACTGACTCCCAATTTGTTTTCCAAATGCAGTTAAAGATGTTGGTCTTGGCTCCAAGAAGGTTATCAAAAGATGTAGTGATTGCCACCAACTTGAATAGCTTTAACGGGAGATTAGACAGGTTCGTGGAAGACAAAGCTATCAATGGCTACTAGTCGTGACGGGTCTATGTTACCTGCAGTATCAGAGGCAGTGTGCCTCTCTATACCAGTTACTGAGGAACATGAGCAGGAGGGTGCTATTGCACTCATGTCCTTCTTGTGAGAGTTCCAAAGGTGTGAAGTCAGCCACTGTGCGAACAGAATGCTGGACTAGATGGACCTTTGATCTGATTCAGTCTGGCTCTCTTGCGTTCGAAGGCCTCTGTCCAGTTTTTCCAAAGAGACTGCCTTCTTCCATTTCAGTTCCCGTTCTCTTCCCCTGCTCTGCACTGAGTTAATCTGTGGTGGCTTTGCTTAGAGTTATGCCTTAGTCATAACCTGGACTAGCCTTCCCCAACCTGATCCCCTCCAGATGTGTTGGACTGCAAAGCCTATCCTCCTCAGCATGACCATTGGCTGGAGATTATGAGAGTTGTAGTCCAGTGCATCTGGAGGGCACCAGGTTGGGGAAGGCTGGCCTAAACAAAGAAGAAGCAGGACCTTCTTGCTTCTAGATGGCCACTAGAGACCTCCTTCTTCCAGTGGGCCTGCAGGAGGGGGGTCATTGGTTAAATGACCTAATAGAGGATTTTATATTTCTTGTATCTGCCATACAGAGTTTTCTATCTTCCTCTGCCGTGGCTGGTTGCATGTTGATAAGTTTTATTGTGTGTGTATGTGTGGGTCACTTCAAATATAAATTTAAATGGACATGGTTTTATATCGTTGTTGGAACGTGAAACCATTTGTAGCAAGCCGTGTCTCTCCTTCTTTTGTGTGGAATGTTGGCCTCATTGATCTCCATTAAGTCTCTTCTGTGTTCTGCCTTGAGTGCTCTGTTACCCAGGTCTTCAGAATACTTGTTAAATGTGCTCTTTCTTTTGGGTGCAGGCAGGGGCTTGCCAAGCAAACTTTCACCAGGCTCTGAGGCACAAGATAATCTTTTTGAAGATGCAGAAGATAACATTGGGCCTGTTCTCCAGGTAGGTCTTATCTTTGGCACGACACTAATTTGTGTAGGATTTGAACGCCAGCAATTTCCTTGTTAAACCTGATAAGCTACGTAGCCCTCTGTCTCTTGAACTCCTCCAAGTTAATATTAAACTAGTCGGTGGGAGTTTTTCTTTGGACATTGGCAAATACCATACTGTAATGTTTGTTTTAAGCATAGAGTAAATTGCTGTTTCTCAGACTGCAAGATCTGAGACACCAATGTTTCTTGGGCAGTTTTACATGTATTGGCCTGTAAACCAGGGGTGCAGAACCTGATCTGCCCCACTTGGGGTCCCAATTTGGCCCTCTGGGATTCCCCATATGGCCACACTCCCTTTCCCCCAACCACCAATCACTTGGTGGTTTCACGGCTTTTGTGCAGTTTTTCCCCCATGCTAAAAGGTATGGTGGTATTTTCAGCCCCACCCCTTTTGACTTTGATCCCCACCACCACTGGAATGTGAAACACCCCCCCCCCCCCACCGAGAGCGTCTCCAAAATTAAATTAGGCATTCGGGCTGAAAGAGATTTAACACCCCTGCTGTAAACCATCAAGGCTCTGGGTTTCCTGAGGTGTGGTTCTTGATTCTACTGGGATTTCTAAATGGAAGACCTGACTGCTATAGATTAATAACCTCCAGTCTGAGCTGAAGGGTTGCGGTGGGAGTATGAGTGGACTTGGACTGGTGGACAAAGAAGCATATGGACTTGTAGGAGCTGGTCAGGTAGATTCAGTGAGGTTTCCCGTGTGGGAGAGTCACGGAAAATGAGTACATTTTAGGATGGTGTCATGATAACAAAATGAGCAACTCTGGGCTAAATGATGCATTTCTTTTTATTTGATAGTTTGATTATAAAACAGTTGGCGACACACTGTTTGAATTGGCCAGCAGAAAAAACACGCCGACTTTTAACAGAAAGAGACTCTACAAAGTGGTTAAAAAGTAAGTTCCATTGAAAGAAATTCTGACTTGCTTGAGGACCCCCTTTCTTTCCTGATCTTGGACTCCAAGCCTAGCCATTTATCTCTGTTTTTTCACCCCAATAAATGCAAGCACCTCATTGTGTTGTACTTCTTTGTGTTTGTGTGGCTGAAACAACACAACTTCTTTCCATTTATTTTCCAGGTTTCAAGACCTTGCAGAAGGTAAGCCTTCAGCAACATCTTGCTTCAATTTTGTTTCCATGAAGAATTCTACAGTAGCGGATGGGGAAATAGTATAATTGGGTTAGATTTGTAAGCTTGGGAAAAGCTTCATTTTTTATGGGGCGTTTACCTGAGTTCATTTATCTTGGAAGGAATAGTATCCATGATTTTCCAATTCACAGCATAGCCAGTTGGAAAATCAGATTACAGTACCTGATGCTTTACAGGAACCACATTCCCACGGGGGCAAATTGTCCAGGACCACATGCTTGCAGTACATGGAACTAGAGCAAGAAGTGGCCAGCACCACCCCCTTGTCTTTCCGCTCCCCCACCTCCTCCCCACCCAGCAGCCTGCCAGGGAAGGGACAGATCACTCTTGCCAGAGATCTGAACTGATTGCCTTCAGAGGGCTTCCAAAGTGAGGCCAAGGGCCGCAGGTTGCCCCATCCCTGCTTTTCAGTTTGGATAAATGAGATAATGTCTTCCCCTACTCTTTAAACAAAGAACTTAATTTGTTTGACGTGTAAAATAATGGCAAAAGATCCACACCTGAATTGATCTTTGCCAGTGTAGGTGAAGGATCTTCAAAATACTGCTTGCTTTGGGACAACTCTCACTCACACATTCTTTCACATCAGGGACGTTTCCGCAAGATGATTTTCCTGAAGATGTTTCTACAGATGAAGACGACGATACTTTCAGCAGGAGGAAATGGAAAAGGAAATCTGGCAAACCTTTAGTTCCATCTAAGCTGGAAAAAGAAGGTAAGAGAGAAAGCAAATAGCAACATCTTATGCAATCTGCTAACTTAGACTGCACTTTACTGGGAGTGAGCCCCTTTCAACTCAGTAGAACTTAGTACTGAGTAAACATTAGGATTGCATTTCTTTTCCTTTTCTCTAGTAACTGGCTAGTTCATGTTCAGATTCATTATAGCGACAGAGTGCCTTCACCAGCAATGAGAAATGCCTGTTGCTGTTGGACTATGGGTATTAACTGTAAGGAGTGGACTGCAGGTGGGCTCAGGTTTGTGCATAAATATACAGTGTTTTAGAGAACAATCCAATGGCCCCTAGACAGCATCTGGGAGACGTAGGATAGTTTAACTTCCTGGATCCGAGGTCGGAGACATCACCCTGACCTTGGACCCAGGAATCTGAGCTCCCCACCCCCCTCACAGCTGACATGGAGAGAACTGCACCAGCTGCCTCTCCAAGGTTGCAGAGGCGACATCAGAGAAGAGGAAAACAGGGCAGTTCTTTGGGCAGGGAGGGGAGGAGACTGGGGAAGCAGGGATAGAAGCTATCCCAAGCCTCCTTCCCTCCCTCTTTGCAGATCCCTAGGTAGATGGGCACAAAAGCCCGTCTAACAAAAATGCAGAGCAGGAGAAGCTCAGATGGGAAGATTGTCTCCATGATCCCCCCACTCTGCATAGGATGTCCATCAGCCTCTGAGTTCAAAGGCTGATGGGCATCTGGATAGGATTGAGCCCTTTATGTGGAAAAACAGCGATAGTAGTAATAATTATTATATTGTCATGATTGTTAGCCAAGATCCCAGTTATGTTATTACTGCAAATCCTATGCAGTAATAACATAACTGTTGCCCTGTTGGGGTGAGATTGATGGCTCCTCTTTCTCAACATTCCATTTCCCAACAGTGGCTAAAGCAAAGCCTCTGGGAGATGGCAGCAGGAAAGACCTCGTGGCAATATTCATCCCTTCATATTAATCATGGTCCCCAGCACTCAAAGGCCATTTTTTTCTTTATTTAAAATAGGGGTGGGCAACTTTCAAGAGTTGGAGGGCCACATTGCCCCTCCAAAACTCACCCGGGGGGGGGGGGAACCAACGCTACTATTGCAGTGGTTGCCGAAATAGCCATGGCCAAAAAAAAAAGTAATTTTGCTTACCAGCAGAATTGGATTCCCTGGAGACTTCCATGAGGGCGATTCGGCTTCCAGACGAGACGTTGAGTTTTTTGCTGCCACCACTTCAGCAAATTGGGGCGGGAGCGGGGGGGGGGGGTAGGCAAAAGCCGCCATGGGAGCCACTTGTGGCCCATGGGCCACATGTTTCCCACCCCTGATTTGAAGCAGAACTGGTTTCCCAACTGCTGGCATAAGGCTGCTACTCCACAGCTTTATTTTTAATTTTAAAGACATTTAATTTGTCTTGACAGAGAATGCTAACAACAGGAAAAATGGTGTTGAGGAAGAGGAGAACAGTACAGGAACACAGAAGAAGAGGAAGAAGCGAAAGAGGAAGGCCAGCCTGATGGATGACGCTTGCACAGCTGCTGGAAGCAACGAGCAGGCACCAGTCAGCGTAGAAGAATCCAAAGAGCCAAACCACAGCAATGAATCGTCAAGTAGTAAGAAAAGGCAAAGGAAGTCTTTAAGTATGGAGGCTGATGAAGCTGGTTCCTTCGCAACGCCCGTTGGAGGGCCCAGTGACAATTCTACGCTGAAACCGCTGACGTGTTTGGTAAACAGTATAAAGAAACAGCCAAAGAAGAAAAATGGCAGCCCACAGAAAGTCCCTATTGAAACAGTCTGTCAAAATGGACAGGCTGATGTTAGTGCTCAGGAGGATCCTGGCCTCTGTGCTGCAGTCGGCCGTGGTAGTAAAGTGATTAAGAAGAAACGGAAACGAGAGTTTGGGATTATCCCTGGACGTGGTTTTCCTGAAGAGGCTGCTCAGCCGCCAGAGAGAAAAAGCTTTGCGGAGTCAGACTCCACAGTGCTCCAAAAAGTGAAATTGAAGAAGAAACAAACATTGGGGAATTCGGTCAAGATTAGATGTTCCAGGCAGAAAATGATTGGCTTGAAAAAGCAAAGGAAAATCAAGGAAGTCCAGAATTCCATAGAAGAAAAGGAACTTGAAGCTGCAAATAAGAAAAGCAAAAACCACGTAAGTAGATCCATCCTGCCCTAATTTTTCTACCACCACTGGCATATATAGTGCACACGGGTGTCCATCTCCCTCAACGGTTTCAGGAAAGGGAAACCTAAAAGGGGGCAGATGTGAAACCAGTTCCCTCAGCCACTACCCTTAGTCACCTCAACAAACCAGGAGCTTGGCGGGCCACTTGAAGATTAGTAGATCCCCTCTCAGGCTGCACTACACAGTCTGTTAGGCTTTGTGGTCTTGATAGGCTGCTTTATACATACCACAGGATCGGTGTGGTCTTGCCCAAAACAGCTCTGCTTACATTCCAGATCATTCTGCTCCCTGCTTAGGAGATGCATTGAATGCTTAGTTTCACTAGTAAAAAAAAAAAAAAGTATTTCAGGGAATAGGGGCTACCAGCTTTACAGTTAAAGAAAAAGTCAGTCCCAAAATAACCACGTTTCTTTTGAATTCATATCTATTTTCTAAAATTGTGAAGTGAAGGCATTTTCTCTCACTCAGGTGGTTAGTTGCAAAGTTGCATGAGTAAATGGCTTACTATTTGTATTGCCATGACACAATTTAAATCTGGAATTCTACATTATTTTGTTAAATATTTTTATTATATATAGTTTCACAACACGGGTATCTCTACAAATTGCAAAAAGAAAAACAATGGTCTGGGAGTTCATTCATTCAGATCATCTCAAAACATAGATGTACATCAGGCAGTATTACATTACTTCTGCAAAAGTCACTAAATGGTAACCGGTTGGTCCTAAAATCATATTTTGGCCTACTTTCTTTTTTCCTTAGTTATGAAGTAAGTAAGGAATTTTGCTCAGTGTAAGCAAGTGTTAAAGTGATGCAAGTTGTGCAAAGAAAATCCCAACTTCACATATAAACTGATTGGATCTGAGCTAACAGTGACTGACCAAGAAAGAGATCTTGGGGTTATGTGGACAGCTTGATGAAAAGGACAACCCAGTGTGCAGCTGCTGTGAAAAAAGCAAATCCCATGTTGGCCAAAATTAGGAAAGGAATAAAAAATAAAACTGCCAGTATCATACCACCCTTATACAAATCTGTGGTGCAACCATACTTGGAACACTATGTACCCTTCTGGTCATCATACCTAAAAAGAGATATTGTAGAGTTGGAAAAAGTGCGGAAAAGAGCAATTAAAATGATCAAGGGGCTGGAGTAAATCCCCTATGAAGACACATTAGAACATCTGGGACTGTTTAACTTAGAGAAAAGGTGGGTGAGGGGAGACATGATAGAGGTGTACAGAATTATGCATGGTGTGGAGAAAGTGTATAGGGATACCTGTTTCCCCCTCTCTCATAATACAAGAACCCAGAGTCATCCCATGAAGCTGATTGGTGAGAGATTCAGGACAGATAAAACAAAGCACTACTTCACTCAGTGCATAGTTAAACTATGGAATTTGCCAACACAAGATGTAGTGATGGCCACCAATTTGGATGGCTTTAAAAGAGGATTAGACAAATTCATGGAGGATAAGGCTGTCAGTCACTGCTACTTCTGATGGCTACATGTTACTCCAGTATCAGAGGTGGTGAGCCTATATACACAAGTTGCTGGGGTAGGGATGGAGGAGAATTCCGCCACGGATCTCGGTGAGGCTGAATGCCAGTGCATTCAGCCCCCTGAAACCGTGGCGAAACGAAGCTGCTACCCCCCCCCCCGCGAAAGGCGCGTAAAACGGAGCACTCATCTGCTGCCGTTCGCGCTGCTCTGTGAATGGCGGCCGCGTCCCACTGTGTGAACAGAATCCTGGACTAGATGGACCTTGGTCTGATCCAGCATGGCTGTTCTTATGAAGTAAGCATGATCATTGCAGCAAAATCCTATAATTTTGCTAACCGTTCTTTTAAATCTGGAATTTTAGGCAACTTCCAATATTTTGCATGCAAAAACGTAGCAGCTGTTATCATAGAACTAGTCAATTCATAATGCTCTTTATGTGTATATAGTCTTTAGTATAATTCAAAAGTAAAAGTAATGGATCCAGTCAATTACATTCCATTCGGACTCAAAGAGCGCTTATCAATGGGACCTTCTCAAACTGGGGAGAGGTAACAAGTGGGGTACTGCAGGGCTCAGTCCTGGGCCCAGTGCTCTTCAACATTGTTATTAATGACTTGGAGGAGGAGGTGCAGGGAATGCTGATCAAATTTGCAGATGACACCTAACTGGGCAGGATAGCTAATACTTTGGAAGACAGAAACAAAATTCAAAGTGATCTGGAAAGACTGGAGCGCTGGGCAGAAAACAACAGAATGACATTTAATAGGGATAAATGCCAAGTTCTGCACCTAGGAAAAAGAAACCAAATGCACAGTTTCAAGATGGGGGATACGTGGCTCAACAACACTAGCGAGAACGATCTTGGAATTGTTGTCGATCACAAGCTGAATATGAGCCAACAATGTGATGTGTCTGCAAAAAAGGCCAATGCTCTTTTGGGTTGCATTAATAGAAGCATAGATTCCAAATCCCGGGAAGTACTAGTTCCCCTCTACTCTGGAGTACTGTGTCCAGTTCTTGGCACCACACTTTAAGAAGGATGCAGACAAACTGGAGAGGGTTCAGAGGAGGGCAACAAAGATGATCAGGGGACTGGAAACAAAGCCCTATGATGACAGACTGAAAGAACTGGGCATGTTTATCCTTGAGAAGAGAAGACTGAGGGGAGATATGATAGCACTCTTCAAGTACTTGAAAGGTTGTCACAGAGAAGAAGGCCAGGGTCTCTTCTTGATCATCCCAGAGTGCAGGACACGGAATAATGGGCTCAAGTTACAGGAAGCCAGATTCCGGATGAACATCAGGAAAAACGTCCTGACTGTTAGAGCAATACGACAATGGAATACCTAGGGAGATGGTGGGTTCTCCCACACTGGAGGCATTCAAGACAAGGCTGGACAGCCATCTGTCAGGGATGCTCTGAGTTAGATTCCTGCATTGAGCTGGGGGTTGGACTCGATGGCCTTGTAGGCCCCTTCCAACCCTACTATTCTATGCGTCTATTCTATGCTTCTATGACTGTACTATAGCCTAGTTTTTTTCATTATAATTTTTATTTTTTCAAAAATGTTTTGCAACTGGACATATCCACCACATATGAGCAAATTCACTTTTGGCTTTTGGAACATTTCCAGCATAAAGAGCTATTATTCTTAATTGATTTTTCTTATTGTCACAGGAGTTACACACCATCCTAACATCATTTTGAAACCATTTTCTCTTTATATATATTTTCCTCTCAACCACAAGTATTCCCAAACGTCCATATAAATATGATCTTCTATATCCTGTACCCATCTTATCATATATACTTTTACCTGCTCCATTTCACATTAGAATTTTTAAAGTATTTTATATATTTTAGATAACAGGTATATTTGTTAGTATCCTTTCAAATTCTGTAACTTCCCTTAATTGCCTGTTTTGAAGTGGCTCTTTTCAAAACCTGAGAATGTCCAACGCATGATAGATGCCCAGAAGCCCATCTGTTCTTTATTTCATTATAATCCAGTACTCTGTTGTCTACTACTCAGATCTTTATATCTGTATAAATTGTTTTTCCCCAGTCAAAAACATTTTGTACCTTCTTTATTAAATTCAGGACTGTCTACAGCTAGTGCTAATGATGATTTAACTGGACTTACTCTGGTTTTAAATTTATTCCAGATTCTATTATATCATATATGTTTTTTTACAGCTAATGGTCTTTTATCACTATTTACCCATAATAAATTGTGTAATGGTGCATTCACAAGCCTCTTCAGAACTTGCTATTGTGGAAGAAGTGTCTTTTATCCAATCAGCTCACCAGTTAATACAGCTTGCATAATACATTTTTATACTTGATACAGCCAAAGCCCTTATTTTCTCTTCGTCTTGCAAAATTAATGCTTTTACACTTGGCCTTTTCATTTCATATTGTTTACATACACTTGCAAGTCAATGGGATTATTTAGAAATCTTTCCCAAATGAGGCCATGTTGTTTGTGTGTTTTTCTTGTTTCTAGGCCTTGCCCCTTCTTTCACAGTACTTCTTGTGTTCTATCCATTCGCTTCCCTAGAACTACCTGACATATTACTTGGGGCTGGTTCCCATACTGTACCCACCATGTGCGTGGGCCCATGGTTCCACCTGGTGTGTAACATTTGATAGGGCTATATGAAAAATGGGAAGTGAAACAGTCATGGAGATTCAGGATATTATGCAGGGTCCATTATGTTGTATGTGTGATGGGGGTGTAGGCCAACGGGGCCGTTTCTCCACCATCTATTTCCGGCACTTAAATGTGTGAGGGAGCCCCATGTCAGATGCTGTCTGTGATATCAACAGTTGCTTCACTTTGTTTTTCTTTCCATAAGTGATGCTGTTGCTAACCCAAAAGCTAAAGTTAAGCACTGCATCATCGCACCCTGACTCCACTAGTGCTCTCCTATGCCCAGCAGCTCTTTTATCTCCCTGCAGGAAACTGGCAGCACTACCTTTCTGCTAAAGAAGAAGAAGATGGCAAAGACAGGGAATGACTTTGTGAAATTTGAAAAGACAGCTCTACCAAAGCCAGCGTTCTTTAGAAAAGCTAAAGGGAGCATTACCTCCATGCAGGTACGGTAACACTGATAGAGTCTCGGGAGTTGCCCAAGTTTGTGGCTCAAAGGTTTCTGAAATAGGTCGTTTGATTGCCTTAGAGACTTTCTAAGATGGAGAAATAGCCCTGATGTGCCATACGTTGTTGACTGGAAGAAGGCATCTCTATTCCTCACAAAGGGCAGTATTCTATTTTTCTCATATGCTAGCAGGACCCACTACTACTGCAATGGGGAGCTAGCAGTTGTTAAAACAACCCAAAAAATGTGGAAATCCTCATTTGTGGAATAGGGCAGGGCAGTGGAGTTCACAGAAGGGAGCTCAGCTGACCTGTCCCAATCCAGAAATGAGCATTTCTGAGGTTCTTTTGCAAAGCACTAGCTCCCTGTTGTGCTAGCAATGAGCCCTGCTGGCCCAACAGGATGAGTGGGAGGGGAGTGACCCCATTGGATACTTCTCAAAGGCTGTATTTCCTAGCAAAATAGGTACTTTGAATGCTGGCCTTTATGAAATCATTCATGTTAGAATTGAGTGATTGCTGGATTAACTGTTCTCTATCCCTCTCTCAAACAAGTGTAGTTGTTTGAAAGTAGTTCTCTGAGGAAAGGCCTGGCTTGCCTCCCGAAGGCCTGACCTGACCTGCTGGAAAGTGGCTCTTTTTTCACTTCAGTGAAAATGTTGGTGACCTATGTTGGTAACCTGCCTGGCATGAGAAAAAGAATGGCCATGTTTGCTGTTTGTCAGGCAGATTTAGGTGTAGGGTTAGCTGGACTACTTACCTCTGTGGGCCAAACCACACGTGCCATTCAATGTGTCTTTGCATTTCACCTGCAGAGTTTTTGGTTTTTTAATACCCAAATAGCATCAGCTGGAAGGGTGCAATTATCGAGATCACTGGAGGCCAACCCAACCTGGTGCCCTCCAGACGTGTTGAACTATAACATCCATAATCCCATAGCCAGCATAGCTGTAGGATTATGGGATTTGTAGTCCAACACATTTGGAGGGCACCAGATTGGGGGAGACAGTTATAGGCATAGAGGGGGGAATTTCACTCTTCCTCACCTGCTGTGGTCCTAAGGAAAATCCCTCCTCTGAAGCTGGTATTTGCATGAGGAAATCCCCCCACCCACTCCCTGGCACTAATAGGAGATTTCCTCCCCAAACAAATACCAGCTTCAGAGAAGGGATTTTCCTCAGGACTGTAGAAGGGGAAGAGGAAAGAGTTAAAGTCTCCCTTCTGTTCTTGATAACTGGGGGCCCACCAGCTGTTCTTGATAGCTGGGGGCCCACCAGCTGAGGTACCTTCGTTAATGTTCGGAAAGTGTTGGAAGGCCACTGCCTGTTTTAGATCGGTCTTTGGAAGCTAACCTGTGGGCAGACTGATCATTTGAAGTACACTTGTATTCATGGAGCTATGGTTTATCCTGGTGACATCTTGCCACTGTTGTCATTTGATTGTAGTGATAACAGCAACTTTAATTGTGTTCAAGAGCCACCTTGAATGGTTGGAGAGACATGGCAAATATTTTAATTAATAAAGAAAGGAAAGATTTAACTGGTCCAGAGAAACAACTTTATCTGCCATTCTTAATCTCTCTTTGTAGTTAAGCAAGCTACAATCTTCCATCTCCAAAAAGGTCACCTTTGGACTGAATAAGAATATGACTGCAGGTGAGTTCCAACAGACATGCATGCCTTTATTACTTCCCTGAAAATAGGCAGGTTAAACAGAGGAAGATGGGATGCAGTTTTAAACAGCAATTGCTAATTTTTGCTTTCTCACAAATTATTGCCAACCATTCAGTTTAATGGGAGAAAGTAAAGCAGCCTGTGGGAAGTGGGGTGGGAACTACACTTTCTCTCCCTGTCATTGGGGTCACCACAATCTAGGCTGAGGAACAGATTTTGCCCCAAATGAACTCTGTCCTGAAGTCCATTTACTGTACTGGCACCCATAGACGTGATTAATTGTACTTTATATTGACATCCTAAAGCAGCCTTGTCCAACCCGGTGCCCTCCAGATGTGTTGGACTACAGCTTCCACAATCCTCAGCCAGCATGGCCATTGGAGTGATGGGAAGTGCAGTCCAACACATCAGGAGGGCATTAGGTTGGGGAAAGCTCGTCTAAAGTAAAGGTTCTCAAACCTTTTCTACAGACCATTGGTGGTCCAGCAGCTCTATTCAGGTGGCCTGCAGAAAGGTTGTGGAACAGTCAAGAATATCTACTTAGCCTTGCACTTGATTTTTTTTTTTTTGCTGACACCAGAGATCAAGGCCATCTTGACCAGGGCCAGATTACGGAACTGGTGAACCAGGTCCTGGCCTAGGGCCAGTGGTTTTCATAAGACAGTGCTGGTGCACTCTACTGAATGTTTGACGAAGAGTCTATGATTTCATAATACAGCACTGTTTTTGCTGCTGCTGCTATTAAAATGCTATACTTTGATTTGTAGAACAAAAAGTGTATTAACTGATCCATTGAGACCCCAGCAATTTTTAAGTGGCGCATGGGGTTACTGATTGAGAACCGCTGGTCTAAAGTATATAGATATTGCCATATTGACAGGTCCTTCTCCAGTAGATATAGAATCCATTAGGAGACTGTAGTTTCCAGTTTTTGTCCATTCCCTTAGAATCATTCTTGATGGTTGGAAACGATTTAGTTGGTTTTACCATTTAGTGACCAGATAAACACTTTTATATGCCTAGCAACAGGATGATGCAAGACTATCTTCTTGCTTTTTAATCTTTGTTTGATAGAATTTAAGAAGACAGACAAAAGTATCCTAGTCAGCCCAGAGGGAGCCTCCAGGGTGGCTTTCAATCCCGAGCAAAAACCACCCCATGGGGTGCTGAAGTCTTCTTCCACCTCTCCTGCAGAAACGCCTCAAATAAAGAAATCCTTTTTAATACCTGCTAAGAAAAGACCAACTGCCGTGGACTTCTTCTAAGCCAATGAGGAGAAGAGTAGTTTTTGTACAGAATATTTCAGTAACCAGTTATTTCTGGAGGTATTTTTGGAATCTTATTTTCAGAGTTAACATGATAGTATACAAGGTTGTGATCGTGTGACCCATGATGCCATTACTTTAAGGAGCGCCTGTTTGGCTGTACATTGAAATGGCTTTGTGTATGTTGTTAACAAAAGAAAGGTAATACAAATGGGTTGTGACCTTGGGCTTCCAATTACGGAGACCTAGGTTTTTTAAATAGCCCTATCATGCGGTGTATGAATTCATAAAGATTTATTCTAAACTGTTGCTGCTTGCACTCTGCTAATCTGTTGTTGTTGCTTTTCTAGTAAAGAAGTTTCAGCTTTTATAGGCTTAAGTCCATGGAGCTAAGAAGCACACAACTCCTCTCACCTCATTCCTGTGCTGCTTTATTTCTTTTCCCTTACAAGCCATTTCCCTTTTATTTTCCTAGTCCAACTTAAGTCCCATTCATTTCAGTGGATCTAGTCTAAGTAGGACTAACATTGGATACAACCCAGAATATCTGTTCAAGTGAACTAGGTCTACAGGAAAAAACCCACTTGAACCTCCACTGGGTTGCCAGTTGCTATGCACATCTCATTATTGACTGTATCCCAAGTTGGCACACATTTCCTGGGCACTTGCAATGGCATTGTTGGCTCCTTCAGATTGGTTGCTCTGTTTAATGTGTGTGTTCACTTTAGCAAATGTTCTCATTTTTATAATTCTCTTCCCACCTAAAAGGCCTAAGGTAGGGGCCAGGTTTTCATCATTTTCTCCCTTCATTAAAATGAACTAAGCTGTTTTTATCTATTTCTGAAAGCCTTAGTGCCTTTTGACACAGGGTACAGATAGTTTTGAAAATAAGGCCATGACTTTAATCTGCAATGTAAGATTATATTCAGCATAGAATATGCTGGTGTGCCTGTGCCTGTCTTCATTTTCCTCTTGATTTCAGTACAAGATGGTTCCTTTTTAATTTCTTTGCCTTTTTTGGGTACCACATCTTGAATTTACTTGTGAGGGGTTGAGATCCCCAAACCCAGGTCTCTTATATGTGACATAGCATGAAGACCCCATTCAGGAACCCTCGCACACACAAAGTATAATCACTGGATCATGTGGGTGGTTTTGGTTGCTTGCTTTTTCCTTTGTCCACTGGATCTTGGTAATAAAAATATTTTATTTCTCTGCTTTGTACTCTAAAGGAAGAATGGTTCCCCTGCACCAGGGGTGGACAAAAAGTAGATCTCCAGATGTTTTGGACTTCATCTAATAGCATGCCTGACCATTGGTCATGCTGGCTGGAGCTGATAGGAGTTGAAGTCCAAAATATCCGGAGATCTATCTTCTGCCCACTTCTGCCCTGGGCATTTAGTATTTCTCCAGAGTTTTCATCAAGTTGCAAACTAGTGATATCCTTGATGGTTCTATTTTCAAATGTCTCATGCGTTGTGCTTGTTCATGTTTCTATCTGTAGCTTGTCCTGTTGGTCTGAGAATGCTTAATTCCCCCTCCCCCTTGCAGTTTAAATTGTGTGAATTAGTTAAGGATGAAATACTTGCGTTCTGGGGGCTTGCATCAAATAGTGTATATCTTTGTTAACTCTTGATATTAGCAAATTATAATGGAAGGAAAACTTCTTAATAGAAATGTTAATATTGTCTCTGTTAAGTGACGGATTTACTTGTTGTGATAAAGGCAGTGGGGAACTGGAACCAACATAAGTCAGCAAAATAATATCCATAGCAGCAGTTGTATGTATGCTGATAATTACTTTTGGTGTTTGAATATTCTCCAGCTAGAAAGCACCTAAAGATATTGGGGATAAGAGTTGCTTTTATCTTTCTGCTGACCTGAACCTCAGGGCTTTATGCTTATCCTAATAGCCATAAATGGTTTTGTTATCAAGTGTGTTGCAGAACAAAAGTCAGGACCGAGATCAGCACCTGGCATCCACAGGCAGCTGCCTGGGCCATCCTTTACATTTTCCCTCCGAATCTGGTGCTCAGAACAGCACCAGGTGGGTCGGTCTAGCCACCATTTATATTTCCAACAATAGGCAGTAGCCTATGCTGCCTGTGCACTAGTGGGACTACCAACAGGAAGCTTGCGGTTCCTGAAATGAGTGGAAACCTTTGTTTCTGGAACTGGGTGGGTCAGTGGAGGTCACGAAAGGAAGCTCCACTTCCCTATCCCATTCCGGAAAGAAGGTTTTCTGCTCAGTTTGGGAGTTGCTTTAGGAAGCGCTGGTTCTTATTGTGTTAGCAGTGAGTCCTGCTGGCACAACAGAACTAGCAGAGGCCCAACAGCAGGGACCACCGATGGAGGGCACTTTGTACAGGGCATCCTCAAACTTGAGCTGGCCCTTTAATGAATGACACTGTGAGTAACCTTGGGACCTCTGGAATGATGAATGCTTACCAATGTATACGGTTGATTTCCCAGAGGGGGGGAATAGCTTATGAACGTGCATGTATAGTATACATTTTCTTGTTCTTCCCTGTTTGCCCACGAATTCATCAAGGGTTTAATTAAAAACAAATGCTTTAATTTGCAGAGTATTAGTTTATCTACATATCTGAACACAGAATGGAGACAAATGCAGCATCTTTGTCAATAAGAATATAAAAAGCAGGAATCTCCGTTTCCATTCCAGTTTGTCAATTCATAGATGTATTCTGAAGAAGTCTAGAATCAATAAGTCATAATGATTTGTATTTAAAATAGAACTTTGTAAAAAAAATTATTTTAAAAAAAAATTACTCAGTTTTGTAGTAAGTTAAGTGAAACAGAAAATCTGTTTTAAAATGTTGTGTTTAAAGCTTTGTATTTAAAAAGGTTTTTTTTTAAACTCCTAAATGTTTTATCAAGCTTTTGTGAATTGAAAAGCTGCTTCCTTGATCTTTTGTTTCCTCTAGTACCTTTTTGTTGAAGGAACAATGCTTTTTTTTGTTCGGGGGGGGGGGGGGCATTACACAACCTCCATCTCCTAACTCAAGATCCATGAAAATAAACCACTTAAACTTGTCTAATAAAGCACTCTCTTCCTACGGATGTTACATTTTCTTTAATTCTGTTTGGATTTAAACACTCCCCTAGCACCCCAGCCATCCATAAGATTTGGAGATAGTGATACTTAAAAAAAACACAAATATATAATATTGAAAAAGATCATGGTAAAAGCATAAAAGAAGAATTGTTCTCTGGGCATATCTTGGCCACCAAAATGCAAAGGTGTTGCAATGCTTCTAAAAAAATCGTGTGGGGTAAAGGAAGGAGGAACTAGTGTTCAGGGAAAAGAATTCGCCAATTAGCAACAGACTTCACCAATGCTTTGCTGCATGCTAGGGTCCCTTATAGTTAAGCAGTTCTAAGGGAGGGTGGGGGAGAAGTTGTTTTCTTAATCATGCAAGTTACCTCTTAACCTCTTAAATACATGATTTTAAAAATGCAAATGCTGGAGTGGGATCACACCCCTGAGCCCGCTCCTGCCATGGCTGTGCCCCTTTTAGGCCATTGACGTATATGTGGAAGTCAGGGAGTGGGGCCCATGGCTGCACCAGCAATGTTCCTCCAGGCGTTCACTCTACATGTGGAGAAGGCATGAAAAGAGCTACAGCATGGTATTCTTCCACGCAGAAGACTGCTTCATGCAAAATGGCTTTCATACACCCATATTGCTTTGATGTAGAAATCAAGCTCTTAAAAGAATCATAGTAGGGTTGGAAGGGGCCTACAAGGCCATCGAGTCCAACCCCCCGCTCAATGCAGGAATCCAAGTCAGAGCATCCCTGGCAGATGGCTGTCCAGCCTCGTCTTGAAGGCCTCCAGTGTGGGAGAGGCCACCACCTCCCTAGGTAAAAGTTGTCCTCCTTAAAAGACAACTGTCCCAATGAAATTGGTCTGTAGCTCAGGGGAATGCTTCCCTTGGCTGACGTTAAATCAATAATAGAGGCAATTATTCAACTACATGGGACATTTAAGGAAGCCCTACCCGCCCTTGACCCATGTTCGTAGCAGAAAAATATCTCACTTCTTGGTAAGCGTGCCGAGGATGAGGCTGCAAGTATGTGAATTACCTGTATCAAAATGCACAAACATGCTGTAGTCCTTCATTGCCAATGAGGCCCATGCCTCCAAGGTGTTGTTTGCTTGTGCTCCTGTATATTGTATTTGCTTCATTGTCATTTTAGCCATTTTTTGATGCTTAACTTTATAAAGAAATTACCTTGGATATACACCTGTATTAAAAAATACATCATCCATATTAAAAGGACCACTGATACCCAGCTTTTTGAAGTGGGATAGGGGTTGCATTAAATTTTAACTCTTCCAAGGAAACTAAACTTCTATGACAATATATTTTGTAAATTTATTTGCAAAATATTTATTTTATATATATATATATATACACACACACACACAAATAAATAAATTTTAGAACTGTATTTTCACAGTTACAAGGATAGGATGTCCATTAGACAGTGTGAAGTGGCCTATGAGATGCCATAGTAGATGAGTTGGGTGGGTGGGTGGGGATGGCCTACATTCAAATCCTCACTTAGCTGTTAAAGTCCTTGGCTGGCCTTGCAGAATTCACCCCTACAGCAGCCTTTCCCAAGAGGTGCCCTCTAGGTGTCTGGAACTACACCTCATATCAGCCCCAGCCAGCTTGGTCAATGGGCAGGGATGATGGGAGTTCTAGTCCAAAACATTTGTAAGGCACCACACTGGGGAATGCTGACCTATAGGATTGTTGAAAGCAGGGGTGGGAAGAAGGTAGATCTCCAAAAGTTTTGGACTTCAAGTCCCAGAAACCCCTGTCAGCATGGCAGGAAAATTTGTTTCTTTATAGCAGCCTTGCCTAATGATAATATCTGGAGGGCATCAGGTTGGGAAGGCCGCTTTTATAGTAACATACTGCATATCCCAAACAGTGTAAAATAAGAATGGAGTAGACCTTTTCGATGGCCATCCCATTGTCGCTTACAACAAATCTCTTGCTGATCTCAACAGGAATGGGTTAAGCCAAACAATAAAGCCCTTTGAAAATTTCCATTGAAATTAATAACTTAGTTTGACTATGCAGCTGAAATTATAATTCCATTAACAGCCTCCCCCCCCCCACCCCTCCCTGTTAAAGTTCTCATATTTGAGTAATATAAATAATATTTGCTTGCAGTTAGCTTTTATAATTTTGAGTGTCTAGGACTGTTCCAGCCTTGGTCTCTTTTGTTAATTGCTTCCTTTAAAATCCAGTTCTTTACTCATGTAGTACAGCCACTGATGATCTCTTATAGGCCTTATTTCTACATCAAATTTCAAAAATCAGAGGCAGTCTGGAGCTGTCCTTTTTGAAATATGTGACCTTCATTTAATTCCATGGGGCAAGGATGTTATTGAATAAATAGCTGTCCTTTAAAACATTACATGACTAGTCTGTTATATGACAATGAATGGTTGTAGATGAAAAAACACACACATTAAATTTAGATCTGGGGGTGGGGGTGGGTGGAGAACGAGATCTGTCAAAGGTAACCTCACTAAACCATGTAAGAGCTCCATAACCTTCAAAACAGCCCCTTTGTATCCATTACTCTAATTGCCTAAATCCAACATTGCCTCTCCCTCGGCTACTCAGGGCCTTCAGCTTTGCTGTGCTAGTGGCTGGAGAACGTAGTTCTCATTCCAGTGTAAATGTGCCATTACAAACACAGCTAAGGAACAAAAAAATAAACAACTGCATGAAGCTGAGAGTGCCAGCCCGTTCGTTTCCTCACTGAGAAATCTTCTCTAGCTGTGGCCCCAAAAGCAAAATGGCAGATTTTAAGAGCCCGAAAACACTTGTTTAGATATGGATTTTTAAATATATCTATACAAAAAGTGGACTGATTCAGGAGTTAAACTGTGTGGACAGTATCCAATGTAACATGAGCACTAACATAAATTACATTGCACTAGTATAAGGAACCTCTAGCATAAACCAACAGGGTTTTTCAGGGAATCACATCATGCCAGCTAACATTATTGGTGTTGCACTAGAGGTCCCTTATGACCTCTAGTGCATTACAATGCAATGTATGTTAGTTCTCATGTCTTATTGGATACTGCCCCAAATCTCCCCAAATAAAAACAACTACCTATAAGTTGTAATTTATGTGGCTTATCCGCCTTACAGTTCAATGCTGTACATATCTACTTAGAATGAAGCCCCATTGAGTTCAATGGAGTTCACTCCCTAGTAAGTGCATATTGGAGCCTTAGGTTGAGTAGATACATATAGAATTGCACTGTTATTTTCATGAATGGCTTTTTAAGGCCAGAAGCAGGCAACATGAAGCTGATGGGATCTTTTTAAAATGCTAACATCCCAGCTTTTCTTTTAGGGGAAGGGAAACCCTGACATTTCTAGATAGTATGTTTTCAGCATTAAGTTTAACAATATGGTGACAAATATATCAAAAGTTCAGGATTAAAGAAAAATGCTAAGGAAAATGCTGTTTTTCAATTTAAGTGCAATGGAACCAAGTATATAAATTTCAGATTGTTTTTACATGGGCTGAAGCTTTCTGTTTTATATTTGAGGGAAATAATTTGTTAGTAAGAATACTGTTAAGTTCAAGAAACCCACCCCAATTGCAAAATTCCATGGGACTGTGTCTACATTATTATGAACTGCATACAAAACCTATGAATTAGCAATTACACACTAGTTCATGATGTTTTTGCTGCTCTCATCCATGTCTGCTGATTCTGAAATCAAAACTAGATACTAAGTTTAAAAAAAATTTAAATAGACAACTATATTGCTAAACAAACCCATCTCGAACATATGAAATGATAGGCTAAAAAGATAGATGAGAAGAGAAGAGAAGATAGATAATCTGTCTTTATAGGCGAAACTAAAATTAAAAGTGATCTGCTCTTGTATACAGGTGAACAAATTGCACATTACTCCATGCTGGTTTAGTGGTTAAGACGCTGAACTGCAGACTGGAAGGTCGGCAGGACAGCAGTTCGAGACCCGAGTGCCGCGTGACGGAGTGAGCTCCCGTCTTCAGTCCCAGCTCCTGCCAACCTAGCAGTTGGAAAGCAAGAAATTGCAAGTAGATAAATAGGTACCGCTTTGGTGGGAAAGGTAAGAGCGTTCCGTGCACCTTGGTGTTCAGTCATGCCGGCCACATGACCACGGAAGCATCTTCGGACAGCGCTGGCTCTTCAGTTTAGAAATGGAGATGAGCACCACACCCTAGAGTCAGACACGACTGGTTGGGGACGCCTTTACCTTTTTTTAACTGTCCCAGATTTCAAGAGATCAAGTTGTGAATAGCCCTGATTTCAGAATGCTATGTGTGCATTTACTGCTATAGAAATATCATTGCACCATAGTACTGTCCCTTATTTTTTGTATTGTGTCCTCTGCTTCCCTCCTTCCATGTTTTAAAAGAGAACCACAATCAGGAAGTCTTAAGGTCATATTGACCATTTTGCTAATCATTGAAATTGCATATAAGCTATCGTGTTGTTTTTAAGGCTATATTTAATCCATTCAAGTTGAGGCCATTTTTCTTCACTGTAGGAAAAGAACAAAACATAATTATCATCACCCAGGTAACATGACTGAAGATGAATACAGACAACATTAATCAATTTACCACATGACCCCCGCAGCTCTACCTCAAACGCAAATCTCTTCTGCTTAAATCACATCACAGCAGCGGTCTGAGTTTTCCACTGTTTTGTGTGCATGCTTTTTCAGAGAATAAAATATGAAAAACTGTGGCTCTTACCAAGCAGATATCCCTGAGCAATGGGGACCGAAGGAAGGGGCTCGTGACTGCCAGACAGCATGTGACGTAAGCCACCCATAGCAAGCAAGCTGCTGAGGGACATGACTTATGCTGGGAGGAGGTTTCTTCCTCCTTGGAAAGACCCTGGGGGTTTTTGGCTCACATTTTTCATTTAAAAAGTATGTTTATAAGGGCATTTCTTAGATTCACCTTTTCCCACCCCAAGCACAATTTTATAGAATACAACATTGTAGAAGGCTTATATAGATGTACATGAGGTACATCTATATAATGTATCTCATTATACATTATACATTATACATTATATTATACAGGATATAAATGAAATAGCAGTTAAAAAATCTGCTGACAACAGATGCAGGAGGAAATTTGGAGCCTGCACAGACATTATTTTAAATCCGTATCTAGCAGCTAGAACTTTTTTTTCCCATTTAGGGTAGGCACAGGGGGCCGAATCTGGATCAATACCTAGGAGGTAGGGGGCTTTTAAAATCTGGAGTTGCAGTCCAATACATCTAGAGAGCAGCAGGCTGGAGAAAGCTGCCCTAAAGCCTCTCTGCCTTATGAGAGCTACTGGTCTGGTAGGCCCGGGATTTTCAAACTGGTCTGCCGATCACTGGCTATCCATGGAAAGGTTGCAGAATTGTCAAGACTTATCAGTATTTGGCCCTGCACTTTATTATTTTTTCTGATGATGGAGATCAACACTGTTTTGACCAAGGTTGGATTATCAAACAGGCTAACAAGGTCCTGGCCTGCAATTTTCATAATATGGCACTGGTGGCTTTCATAGTGTGTTGCTTCTCAACAGCCTACCCAGGGAGTATGATTTTTGTAATGCATTAGTTTTGACAATGATGCCAGCACTGAAGAAAACACACAGCTTATTTTCTTCATAATTAACCCAGAAATAAGATGTGTGTTTGTTCTACAATGTAAACAAACATTATTTAAGTGGTCCACCAACCCCCCCCCCCACACACACACACATTTTTCAAGTGATCAGCAGGCAAAAAAAAGTTTTGAGAACTGCTATGCTAGGCCATACCCTTGATGTGTCCACAGTGATTCTGCCTTTCTTGCTTGTTTGCTATGCTGGTGTCACGCACATCCAAGGAAGGCAGCTAACATAACATCACTTCAAGGTGACACAACCTGTTGGGTATCTGTCCTAGACAGTTTTCTCCATCAGGTTTCTTTCAACTGAGAGATACTGGGTTTCCTTCACATTGCTTACTGTTCCACTGTAACCTGTGGTTTCTATTTTTTCCACTGCCATGGCTGAGGGTATGCAACAACCATCTTGTAATCTTCATGGCAAAGCAAAATAGCTGAAATTGGATACAGTGGTGTACTGGACAGTGTGTTGGGTTTGAATTCCATCATTAAACCCAACACTGTCCATTGTACCACTGGGCACCGGTGTCTTTGGGGTTCATATAGCTACTGTGTCTCCTTTTCTGGACTGGAGCACCCATTCTCTTGCAAAAATTACAAATTAGGCTTTAGCTCTTACTCCCAAAGATGTCAGTTAGTACAAAATATAAAAAGATAAGAACCTTTGGTCACTAACTGCCTGGAATGAAAGTGCTTTAAATGCCTTTTCATTGGTAGCACTAACAGCCCTCCATCTGGAAGCACCCTAAGTCCCAAAATAGTTGCACAAGTCAAGTTCCTAATCTTCTATTTAATCCAGTTCCTCTGGAGATACAGATATTGATATAATTTGTGTGTGTGTATATACATACACATACTGAACCCATTAATTCTCCACCATACATCACATTCAGAAAGCCACCCAATTTACATAAATTGTTAGTTAAAGCAGCACTTAAACAAGATATTTGCAACCCAGGATCACACCAGTGTAAATCAGCATGTTGCATTACCTGCACTTACCTCCAAGAAACCGCTTCTTTTAGGAGAACAGTTACTGACAAAACGTATTGCATTAAACCATCAAACATGCATTTCTGCAGTTCAGATTTAACTGAATGTAAAAAAAGATGGATGTTGTAAGCAATTTTTAGGAAAAACTACAACAGACATAAGAACAAGATTCCATAACCACAAATCTGTGATTCTTACTAAAAACAAACAGAGCAGACTATTGCAAGACATTTTAGCCCACCTGCACATAGTCTGTCGGATGTACAATTGCTTCTAATTGAACAAAGGACATTGACCTGCTTGACAAAAAGGAAAACTTCTGGATTTAGAGACTCAGAACTCTTAATCCACATGGCCTTAATCGGGAGGACAATTCATAAACTTTATACCAATCATACCTCTGTTTTTTTCTCCTTAGGAATTTTAATCTCCCAGCATTCCAAACTGCTACTCTTGGTATCTGTTTAATATCACAGCTACTGATGAGGGTGGAAGTCAAAACGTTTAGTTCTAAATATATTTTGAAATTACTCTGTTGTTGGTCCATCTTTCTCATATATGCATATGTGTGTGTGTGTATATATATTCCAAAATTGTCACTCTGTTTTGAAATAGGACTTCAAAACCACCAATAAGTATTTTAAATACCATTCCAATGTGGGCTTGAAATAAGTGGAGAGTTTGCACTGAAGCTGTTCAGAGATCAATGACTCAGGACTTTGCAGTATGTGGCTTTGAAAGCTATAATTATGCTCTCTTTTTTTCTTTTCATTTTTTTGCATATCTGCTACTTTGTGGTTCCTTTCCTCCTACATAAGGGAACCTTAGCCAATCCATAAAGCCCTTTCACTGCATGGTAATCGCTACAACAATCAATATGCAGTTCAATTATAATTCATTAATTTGCTGCTTTTAAAAAAACAAAGTTGAAAACATGCCAATCGTGCTAGCTGACACTGTTTCTATTTAAAACTTTCTGAGAAATGGCATTGATTTTAGCCTTCTTTGTATAAAAACCAGCAGATTCAAACTGATCATAATCATGCAAACTGGCCATAATCATCTCCATCATTGTGTGGTCTTGATAACAATACCAAGTGTCAATTGATTTACTTTCAAAGAGTCAAAGGCAGTATTACCTAATTTAGTACTAGCGGAAAGGAAAATTTAGTTTAATAATGAAGAATGTCTTATACAGCCTTCACAACTAATGTGCTAATGTGCTACCTCCTTTGGTACAGCTTGCATAACATGTATGATGGCCATTAAGGCAAACTAAGGCACTTGGCTTCAACTTGCTGTGGGATTCTACTATAACAGACACCTCGAAGAAATGTATGCCAACAAATCCAGTGACATTTTCACCAGTACCCAAAGTGGGAGAATAACAGAAGTGCATAGTTTCTAAAGAAGCAAGATGGTTTTCAAAGTGGGAGAAATAAGGAAGTGGGATAATTAGGCCAAACTCAGTTACGTCCACCAGAAAAGAAGTGGAATGCTGGTAGGTCCACCAGAAAAGAACTAGAATGGTGTTCCACCCCATCCCACCCCATTTGTATCACTAGTGATCATCTAATGTTATTGTGCATACTAAAGACAAAGGCTACTTGAGAACGATAACCAGTGGACCTATAACTGTGGTAGGGATGACTCTCCCTCAAACCAAGAGCAATCCAGAGGATAGCATGCTATTGGGACCAGGAATTCAAGTTCTTGTTCTGTCATGAGGTTGCTGGTGGGCTTCCCACAATTACAGAGTCCTATCTGTTAAATGGAAATATTTGTCTGTCTCTCAGGAAAGGCTGAGAACAAACTAACGCCCAACCCACTTTCATGTAATTCTAAGAGTGTTTACTCAGACAACCTACTGAGTTCAATGAGACATATTCCTGAGTACATTTGCTTAGGATTTCAGCCATAGTGACCTTGACTAAATTGCTTAATTATCTTCTTCCTCTGTTTCCCCTCTCCTAACCTTTTACATTTCTCTTAATAATAATAATAATAATCCAAAAGCAACTGTACCGCTGCAGCTAATGTTATAAATCAGATCAATCTCCAGCAAAGTTGCACTTCCCTTTCAGCTCCAGCATATCAAAGTGTACAATTATAAACTAAACAGAGTTTGTTCCTGAGACGACACGTGGTGCACATTTTTTCGAAGTCTGAACCAAAGCCAAAGGCACTGAGATTAAACATAGCAAATGAGTCACACACAAAATATTGTTTTCTCCAGATGTATCCAGCCCTAACTTAAGGACTACCTTAAGTCCCATTCATTTCAGTGGTTCTACTTCAAGTAGAACTAACATTGGATATCAACCTTAGTTTTCACTTCTTTAGGCATCAGCACCTAAAATATCTTTGATATGAATTATTAATTAAAAATGAATTGATTTCTAAACTCATTTTAGGGTGCAATCCTATGGCTGCTAGACAGCGTCTAGATGGCCATAGGATTTTTCAGTTTCTGGGAACCAAGCTCACAGCCAGTGCTCTGAGGTCAGTTCCCAGAAATCCGACTCCCCTCCCCATCCCCCACCGCCTCGTGGGAGGCATGGGTTGTTCCCAGCTCTGCGCTTGGAAGAGCAGCGCAGAGTGGTCGAAAAGGGGGTGTTCCTGGGGGCAGGGAGGGGACCACAGAAGCACCATTCCAACGCTTCCTATGTGCCATCTGGCCTCCCCCTCCCACTCCAAAGCGCCCCTGTTAGACAGCCGAAGTCAGCTGTCTAGCCGCAAATGAAGGGCGGCTGGAGCACGGAGGAGAAGATCCCCTCTGTGCTCTGCCTGCCCTGCATTGAATAGTTGGCCACCTCCGATCCCCATAGGGTTGCACACTTAGAAAATTAAGGCAGCTGAGAAGATGTGATGTCACAAATCAACCCTTTGCTGAATCATATGGGGTTGGATCCACATTTAGCCATACTTAGAGTAGACCATTTAAATAAATTAACCTCAAGTTAGTCAGGACTATGGCTAAATCTGAATCCAAACCATGGTAAATAATAACACTTAGGCTGCAATTCTATATCTGGGAGTAAGCCCTATGGAACTCAATGTGACTTACTTCTGAGTAAGCATCTATAGGAGTGTGCTGTTAGGGTGCTTCCAGATGCACAGCTCCTAATATTATCAATCAAAAACATTGTGCAGGTATTCAGTAATTTCCTCCTTAGATTTTCTGTGGAAAGAAAAAAGTTGGAAGAAGTGGTGAGAAAATATAGAAGGGTTACAAGTGGAGGATGAGGTTGTCTAGCCCACCATAAAATTACATGAATGAGGCAGGGTGACGGCGCAACAAAAGCCTTCTAGAATCATCCCTAAACATCAGGAACTGAGTTTTAAACACACTGGAAAATCTCATCCCTGACAATACTTTGATCTCTTATTTCTCATACTGACAGTTGCAATGTTTTTGCATATACTCTTCAGCAACACACATGCTTTATCATGCCAATAAAATATTATTGATTCATTAAGGGAGCAATCCTATGGCCACTAGACAGCGGCTAGACAGCCATAGGATATGTTGTTTTCCAGGAACTGACCTCCCCACACTTCTGCGCTGCATCAGAGGCAGCGCAGAACAGCCCCATCCCCGCACTCGCAAGAGGAGCACGGAGCAGCCAGAAAGGGGCGTGGCTGGGGGTGTTCCGGGGCGGGGAGAGCGTAACTGCCTGTACGATGTGTCGTACAGCAGCCTCCTTCCCCACTCCGTCCTCCTGCAGCTAGACAGCCGCAATCAGCTGTCTAGCCGAAAAGGCAGGGCAGGAGAAGCGCGGAAGGAACGATCCCCTCCATACTTCTCCTGCCCTGCTTTGGATAGGCAGTCGCCTCCGAGTTCGGAGGCGGCTGCCTACCTAGATAGGATTGTTCCCTAAGTGTTGTACTATGTATGCCAGACATGAAAGATGTATAAATAAATATATGAGCATGAGGTTACCTCACTACCTCTGCACACTGAATCACAACATTGGGAGTAAACTCATGGGTCATCAAGTCCAGCCTTCTGCCAGGAACAAGAATTCAAAGCTAGGCTTAGAGCTATACTACAGAAATGCTACTAAAATATAACTCTTGACGCTTCCACTCCCCCTTTCTGCCATAACATCTGGGAGCAATCACTACATGACATGGTGTCATCACAGGAGTTTCTACACACTTGGCAGTGGCAACCAATGACATGGAACAGGGGTGGGAAACTCACAATATATTATCAGTGTTCCTGTGGTCAGTGCATTTAGACAGCACATCAGGGCAGGGAAGAACACACCACAGAGATGTCATAGCGGGAATAATGTGCATCCTGTTTCTTAAATTATCTTAATCAAATAATGGTACATCATCATGTCCATGCTGAACACCATTCAACTCACAGCTGGAAATAAGGGAGGTAAACGGGAAACTCAGTGTAGCTACTGCCCTTCTAAACACACCTCTCTATCCCTCCATCTTCTAAAATACAGTACTTGTGAAGTATGTGTTTTCTGCCAAACCCAGAAAATTCTGTTGGTGGCCTGTAAAGTTGTAATCCGGTGAATCTTCCTGCTGAGGCAGTATTTTTCACTGCAGGGCCAAGGGCAGTTCCTAGTCACTTCAAGTGTGGCTATCCACCTGCCCCGCAACCTGTTTTTACAGTAACTGCTCACTCTCAGCAGGGACTCTCTAGTTTTGTCTTGTTTACTTTAGCAGTGGGCTGGCTGCTATGATTTGGGCTACCAGAGGAGGCTTCAGAGCTCATCAGCTGCAGAGAGGAGGAAGAGGAGAATGCAGGAGCAGTCAGCCAATGAGTTGTGGTGAGGGAGGAGGACAAGAGGCAAAGAGTAATATGATTGGCTAGTTGCTGTGGTGCACTGCACAGGCCCGGGAGGTGTAGGGGAAATAGTATGTGCAGACAACAGGGAGAGCAACGTGGACCAGTACTGGGAGAATTTTCGGCACTGAATGGAGCAGAGCTTCTCGCAACGATGCGAGAAAGATCCATTCCAATCCAAAGGCCAAGTGAGCCTGTTGAAATTTGCCTGGAAGTTGCCTGGTAACTGAGTGATTGAGACCTTGCTGGAATGATGTGGAGGAGGATAGGAAGATGCCCGAAAAGGCCTCTAGTGAGTCTGGTGCACAGCATCACCACTTTACTGGGGGAAGGGGGAAGAGAAGAGGCCCTCCACAGTCTAGGAAACACACACACACCCCACACGCAAGTGGCCTCTGTGGAAGTACGTGGAGCCAAAGTGGCTCCTGCTTGAAAAATAGTGAAGATCTCTGTACTAAGGGATGGAGTCAATTTAAACAAATCCAAACAAATGCTTGTCTGTCCTGCTCTTTAAAGCCTTAGGCAACTGTTCTAGTGTTCCAGCACTCTTACACAGTTCTTAATGTTTTGTTCTGAGCAAAGAACTATTTATTTTTGTTTATCATAACGGTGACATTATGTGCGTGTCTGTGTCCCATTTTGTCTGTCTGTATGGTGATTTTACTATGTACATCTTTGGGTGCTGCAAGCAAAGTGTCTCAGAACCTGTCAGTGGAAGCTGGTGGCTCCAGTTTTGGAGGGGTAGTGATTCCATTCTGGGTTTTAGTTAGAGCCAGCCAGAACTCTAAAGGTGCTATCCAAGGTGCTGCACCCTACCCCCAAATTTGGTTCAGCACCTTGGATGGCATCTTTGGAGCTCTGGCTGGTTCTCATTAAAACCAAGAATGGAATCACCACCTCTCAGAAATTGGAGCCACCAGCCTCCGCTGGAACCTGTATGTGGATTTGAGGTGGAAAGAGGGACAATAGATATGTGAGATTATTCTAACCACTGGTCCATGTCTGCTTGTGTCCTGTTGCTGGCCATTTTAGATGACTTCATTAATATTATGTAGGTGCTAGAGACATGCTGCTAGTCTACTATGGGTGTGTGTGTGTGCGGTTGTGCAGGGTAGCTTTCTCCAACCTGGTACCCTCCAGATTTTTATTTATTTATTTATTTATTTATTTATTTTCTATACCGCCCAATAGCCGAAGCTCTCTTCGAAGATTTTTTGGATCTTCCAAAAAAAGATTCCACTCCCAGCATTCCTGACCATTGGCCATGCTGGTTGGGGCTGATGGAAGTTGATGACCAAAACTTCTGGAGGCCATCCAGTTGGGGAAGGCTGGTGTAGCCACAGGGACGGTCCAAGACATTTTGCTGCCTGAGGCAAAATAACAAGATGATGCACCCCCCAGTTCCATGTACAAAAAGCTGACCGGACTGAGAGTGGAATCTTTCTCCACCTATGAAGCAGCTTCCTCCACTGCACCTGAAGGCAGCAGGCAAGTTGAGGGGAGATAGGGCAGGCCCTGTAGCACACAGCTCTCTCCGCTTGTTGCTACCTCCCAGCATCGGCTGCCTGAGGCAGCTGCCTCACTCTGCCTAATGGTAGCACAGGCTCAGTGTAGCCAGCTTATATGTGGTCCCACCAGGATGGGGACGCTTCTGCTGGAATCATCGTTGATGGAGGGCTGTAGAGAGGTAGTCCTGTTAGCAAAACCGGAACAGCATCGTCTTGCGGCACCTTCAAGAGACTTAACGGATGTATCGTGGCTCAAGCTTGAGGAAGTGGGGCTCCATTCCACGAAAGCTTCTTTTTAAAGATGCCCCGATGCTATCACTGGCTCCGTGCTGGCGTTTCGCATGGGCCGCGTGTGGGTCTGGCGTCGCCCTAAGGGAGGCTGGGGTGGGTGGCATGCCCCGCGCGCGGGCGTTCTCTGCTGCGGGGAGAGCAGAAAACTTTGCACGCGGGCGGGCGGCTGGGCACGCCGGCGGGGCGGCGCGGGGGTGGCCCGTCGTTCCTCCCCCTCCCTTCGCGTGGAATGCGGGGGCCGCTCGCGGCTTGCGCGAGCCGTTCCCTGCTGCTGCTGCTGCTGCTCGTGCTGCTGGGCGGCGTGCCTGTGTGTGGGTGCCTTTAAATTGCTTTCGCGGGAGCTGCTGCCAGCTCAGCCTCATCTGTGATGTAAGAAGAGACTTTAGGTGTCTGCGCCGATCGCCTGACTTTTCCCGTCGCTTCTGCTGGGCGCGCTCTCTCTCTCTGCTGCTGCCGTCCTGCTGCTGCCGCTTGGCTGACTGGATGTGCGGCTGCTGCTGCTGAGCCGCTTCCGCAGCCTGCCAGCCCCGAGCCCGGGCTGCCCTCCTGCGCCCCTGCCTCTCTCGGAGCGCGCTCCACTCCTCGCTCGGCCGGGCAGAGCGCGCCGCTCGCTCGTCTCCTCGCTCCGCCGCCGGGTGCGCAGGCATGGAGGAGGAGGAGTGCCGGGTGCTCTCCATCCAGAGCCATGTCGTGCGTGGCTACGTGGGCAACAAGGCGGCGACGTTCCCCCTGCAGGTAGGTGACAGAACCGAGAAGGGGAGCGAGAACCGGCCGAGAGACACCGCCGAGCAGGTGGCGGCCGGCGGTCTTCCTCCCGCCTCTCCTGTCCCGCCGCGCTGTTTGCTACGCGCAGCCCGGCCGGAGCAGCGCGCGGCGCTGAGGCAGCGCTAGTCGGGCTGCGCGGAGGGCGCCGCGGGCGACGCGTGCTCTGCTGTGTGTCACGCTCCTCAGGCGGCCTGGCTGCCCGCGTGTGTGAACGAGGCTCGCCTTTCCCCGCCTAGAGGGAGCTGTCGGGTTTATGCGCGCAGAGATTTCCGTCCCCTCCCCGCTCTTCCCTCACCCTCCGGGCGAGGCATTGCAAAGGCGACCTCGTACTTAAGGATGGATGTCCGGTTGCAGCACGGTGAGGGACTAGCTGAGGAGCCGGCAAGGCAGATCGCGTTCCTTGGTCGTGGCGGGGATAGTAATAGTGTCGTACCCGCCCGGCAGTATTTCTCGCGGCTGCCCTCAGGCAAGTTCCTTATGACTGTGATCAGAGTGGGATCCAAGAATATGCCTTTGGGGCGGGGGTAGCCGAAAACAAAACAGGCCTGTCGGATTCTAAGCTCTGTCTGGCTGAGTTGGTTGGCCGTAATGGCACTGCTCCCAATCTTAAAAGAAAATTAAAAGGTGTTTTAATTGGGGTACCTTTAAAGCAGGGGTGGGGAATGTTTGGCCCTCCAAGGGTTGGACTGCAACTCCCAGCAACGCTAACCACCATAGCCAATAGTGAGGGATGATGGGAATTGCAGTCCAACACCTGGAGGGCCACACATTCCCCACCCCTGCCTTAAAGTGTTGTCAAGGTTAATCATACAGCTCCAGGAACGCAATATATGAGCCTTCAAAGACCCACAGCTTTAAAAATAAAGAATAAAGTATTTTAACATTTGAAAACTGTCTCTCGTCCCTCAGCTGTTACTTGTTTATCTTATTTACGTTAACTGGCCTATTCTAATCTGGTAGTTGTACTGTTGATTTTAATGGCACATTCAGAAAAATGCATAGTGTAAAGGTGCTGGCAGGTTTGATAACATATCTCCAACAAGATGTACCTCCAAACCATTTTTCAAATTTTACATAATTATGTTTCCTGAAATAGATTGATAAAATTAATGTTTCTACGTGTGTCATGTGATTTCCAAAGATTTGGAAAAGAATGGCCACTTTATGAGGAACGTTAGTAATTATTTTTTGCAGTGCATGAAGTATATTACATTGGCAACCACAGAAGATAAATAATAGGTAACCTGGCCCACAGCCATTTATTCCCAAAACTATTTGTCCAGCTGCGAACACAGGTCAGAGGGACCATAACACACAGTGAACTCATGGTTAGATGTTTGGATTATAGTCTGACTTTGTACCAGACTTCTTGTATTATAGGGAAGGGATTCACTTTGATTTATCTTCATTTTCCAGTAAATAAAATAGTCATTTTAATACACTCCATAACGATATATAAACTCACTCAGCAAATGAAATAAACAAGGATTCCTAACTTTAAGAAAAAATATTATGGCACTGTGGTTTCCATTTATTTCCTTTGTTGAAGCCCTTCAAACTTTTCATCAAATTCCAAAGTACAGTTGCCTATACGTTTTCTGACTAATACATACATACATACACACGCACACAAAATAACACGCACTTGCACACACTCCTGTTTATATCCTGTATAAACTGTATTTTTATTCTTTCATTAGATATTGAGCTCCTACTCCTACTTAGGCCATTTTACTGTAAATGTTCCATAAGCATATTGGTTATAGACTTAAAAATGATCATTAGTGAATTCTGTTTCGTTAGTGATCTTGATTTATTATATTATTATATTAATATTATATTATGTAATAATATTAGTATGTTATATTATTTTGTTAACTATATGTTGAAATAAAACAAAATGTCATGTAAAAAAGAAAAAAAAGAATTAACCTTTTGGCAATACTCTCCCTCTCTCTCTCTCTCTCTCTCTCACACACACACACACACACACACACACACAAAACACCATTTGATCTCCAAGGTACTATAGTACTTTCTCATATTGCTACTGCCGACCAATAGAGCTACTTTCTGGAATTCATCCTGAGCTAGGAACCTGATGACACATCATTAGGAGAAAGTTACCATGGTGAAGATTAAGCATTTTATTAGCCACTAGGAAGGGATTATTTTCTATCTTAAGTATCCTAGAAATGTATGAGTGACACAGTAATTCAGCTTCCTGGTGTGCATGTTCCAAGTTTTGTCCTGTATTTGCTGAACAGAAAAATTTCTAAACATGTATTCACATCTTCACTTCTAACAAAGTTTTTAAATGGGTGAGGTATGGGAGAGGAAGATTATGTTAGGGAGGGACCATAGCTCAGTCGTAGATCGCATGCTTTGCACGCAGAAGGTCCCAGGTTCAATCACTGGCATTTCTAGTTTAAAAATTATCAGGTAGTAGGTGATATGAAAGACCTTTGTCTGGGACTCTGGAGAGCCACTATCAGCCAGAGTAGAGACAATACTGGGCTAGATGGATAAATCGTATGATCTGGTATAAGTCACCTTTCTGCTTCCCTGTGTTGCTCGTCATTAGTGATGGCACTAGAAAACAACTGTTTGCACCATTCTTGCAAACATAGGGCATACAGTACCTGTATTTCTGATGGATATGCTGTGCAGGGATGTGTTTTCCTAGGAAGACTGAGTTGTGGCTTGTGACAGCTTGTAACTGGTTTGCGCACAACTTTCCCAGCCTTCACTTTTCACGTACCACTCAGCATTTGCAGCTTGCATTAGAAATGCAATGCAGCATACTAGTCAAAATGTATCCAATACTCCTTTTTGGTTTTCTGTGCTAATCATGGTGGTGCTTGAGCACACGAAAGAGCAGTATGGATCTCTGTTCCCATGCAGCCTCTGGTCCTTTTACTATAAGCAAAGTAGTTTTGGGACACATAGAAATAAAGGCCAACTGAAACAAATTTCATATATGCTGCAAACTTGAACACACTTACAAGGAAGTAACTCTCATAACAACATAAGAAGAGCCATGCTGGATTAGACCAAGGGTCCATCTAGTCCAGCATTCTGTTCACAGAGCGGCCAACCAGCTGTTGACCAGGAACCCGCAAGCAGGGCATGAGCGCAATAGCACCCTCCCACCCATGTTCCCCAGAAACTGGTGTACATAGGCTCACTGCCTCTGGTACCGGAGGTAGCACATAGCCATCAAGACTAGTAGCCATTGGTAGCCTTTTCCTCCAGGAATTTGTGTAACCCCTTTTTAAAGCCATCCAAACTGGTGGCCCTCACTACTTCCTATGCAAGTGAATGCCATAGTTTAACAATGTGCTGTGTGAAGAAGTACTTCCTTTTATTTGTCCTGAATCTCCCACTCATCAGCTTCATAGGATGACTCCAGGTTCGAATATTTTTAGAGAGGGATAAAAATGTCTCCCTATCCACATTCTCCACACCATGCATAATTTTGTACACCTCTATCATGTCTCCCCTTACCCTCCTTTTTTCCAGGCTAAACAGTCCCAACTGTTGTAACCTTCTCTCATAGGGGAGATGCTTTATGATCATTTTAGTTGCCCTATTCTGAACATTTTCCAGCTCTACAATATCTTTTTTTAGGTTTGGTGACCAGAACTGTACACAGTATTCCAAGTGTGGTCACATCATAGATTTGTATAGGGGCAGTATGATATTGGCAGTTTCTTTTCTAATTATGCCTAACATGAAGTTTGCCTTTTTTAAGCAGCCACGCACTGGGTTGACATCTTCATTGAGCTGTCCACCACAACCCCAAGATCTCTTTCCTTGTTGGTCACTGCTAGCTCAGATCTCATCAGGTTATATTTGAAGTTGGGAGTTTTTGCCCCAACATGCATCACTTTACACTTGCTTACATTGAACCACATTTGCTATTTAGATTTCCATTCTCCCAGTTTGGAGAGATCCTTCTGGAGCTCTTCACAATTCCTTTTTGTTTTAACCACCCTAAATAATTTGGTGTCATCAGCAAACTTGGCCACTTCACTGCTCACTGCTCACTCCTAATTCCAGATCATTTATGAATAGGTTGAAAAGCATTGGTCCTAATACAGATCCCCGTGAGACCCCACTATTTATTTCCCTCCATTGGGAGAATTTACCATTTAGTCCTACTCTCTGCTTTCTGTTCTTTAACCAGTTACTGATCCATAAAACGACCTGTCCTTTTAGTCCATGACTGCTAAGTTTGCTCAGGAGTCTTTGGTGAGGGACTTTGTCAAAAGCGTTTTGGAAGTCGAAGTAAACAATGTCTACCAGATCACCCTTGTCTTCATGTTTATTGACACTCTCAAAGAACTCTGAAAGGTTAGTGAAACAGGACTTACCTTTGCGGAAGCCGTGTTGATTCTTTCTTGATTCTCAGAAAGTCGTATTTCATTTCCTTCAGATTGAGCTGTGTGAAACCTAGGAATTATATTGTTTGCATTTTGTTGGCAGAGTTAAGAGCTGCTTATGGGGAATTGAGAGGAATGACATTGTACAGCTCTCCTCTCCTGGGCCTGTATGACTTCAAAATTCAGGTGGAGGATTGCATGATGGAATGCTTCCTCCATGTCAAAAAATCTTTATGTGGACAACTGGCATGTCAGGGAGGAGGGTCTTGATACTTTCCTGATATGGTTTCACTGCCTGTGATTTGTGTTTTGCCACTGATGCAGTGCCAAATTAATATTCAGATGTTGTTAATTGTTTTATGCATTTATTATTATTTAGGATGCTTTAAAGTAAATTAGAAGCAAGACACCTGTCTAGAAATGCTGAGGCTTTTAAAAGGTCGAGGAGTCAAATGTTGCATTTTGAAGCCATAAATTCATTGCATTGATTTGTCACTGCAGAGAATGACAGCCATGCTTGAGCAATTCTTTTAGAGGATAAATGTGAAGATCTGTCATAGATTGTTGTGTCAACAGTAACAGTGGTGAGATACTGTGAGTAGCACACACCCAAGTATTCAAAAGGAAACCTATATGGATCTAGCTATGCACGCAGATCAACAATGGAAGCCCTGCTGTGTGTTCCTCACCATCTGAAATATGGTGGGTGGGAACACAAGACAGGGCTTTTTCAACTGTCACAGCTAGCTCTGGAATGCCTCTTCACCAAGCATGAAAGATTTGGTTTTTTTAACAGGCATTTATACTCGGGCATTAATTAATTAATTAATTAATTCTGTATTATTTTGCTGTATTTATGTTTGGGAGGGGTTGGTTTTTTGTTTTGGGGGGTTTGTGGTGCTTTTTACTTGAGAGAGTGAGAGAGAGAGTTGATGTAGCCACCTTGAGGGTGTTTTGCCTGAATGGTAGGGTGAAAATGTTTTAATAAATATATAAAGGGCAAAGTTTATTTATTTATTTAAAATATTTATACCCCTATTCTACCAGGCCAAAACTTCTCAGAGCAGCTAATGCATCAATAGCAACAGCAACAGTACATGAAAATAGACAAGATGAAAACAGAGCAGAAATAAGGGTCAGATTAAAAACAGCACTTTGTAAAACACAGCAACCAAAAGGTTTTGAGAGAATAAAAAGGTCTTTGCCTGATACTGAAACACATCGGACTAAGTTCAAGGTAAGCCTCTCTGGGAAGACATTCCAGAGTCAGAGCACCATAACTGAAAAGGCCTTCTCGTGGGTCCACTCCTGCCTAACTTAGAAAAGTGGAGTTGGGCGATAAAGGACCTCCAAGGAAGATGTTAATAACTTGGCGGGCTCATGTAGTCTTTAAGGTAGTCTTGTCCTATGCTTTAAATGTTATGATCTGCATGAGAACTTCTAGCTATGGTATGCATCCTGTTGCTGAATTGTCAGTCAGTCTCATAAAATGTAACCCTAACATAGCTCGGTAGCATTTCTGCAGTGCTCATTGTAGTGAACTCAGAGAAGTACTCAGAGAAGATATTATCACATTGGGCTGCACCGCAGGCCACTTTGATTCCCCTTGGATTCTTCCCCCTAGGCAAGAGGCCATAACTCAGTGGTAGAGCAGATGCTTTGCAGGCAGAAGGTCCCAGGTTCAATTTCCAGCATGTTCAGTCTGAAGAAATAGGTACCAGATGATGAGAGAGACCTGTGCCTGAGATCTTGAAGAGCCATTGCTTGTCAGAGTAGACAGTCCTGGGTTAAATGAATAAATATGCTGATCTGTTTATATGGTAGCTTCTTATATTCCAATGTAAGTGACTGTATGATAGCATCGTATGTAGCATCATGCCACCTCGTGTGCTTATTTTCAGCTTATTTGTAAAACACTATATGGAGTCAGATTGTACAACTGGAAAACAAGTTACCAGAAGAAATTAATTATCATACTTGCCATCATCATCATTTATATAGCACATTACAAGCATCCGGAGTGCTTCAACATGTATTGCCTATGTACAATAAGTATTGTTGTCCCTATATTACAGATAGGGATATGAGAACCTAGTAGCTTGCCTATGACCACCTTGCAAGTGGCTGAGGTCAGATTTCATCCAGGGACTTCACAGCTCACACTATAATACACTAGTTCCTTTCCCTTCAGTTTAGTAGTCTGCCCAATCTGCCCTGCCTTACAGATAGCGTGATAAAGGTCTTTATGGAGTGAGTTCTGCAATATTTCACTTTCAGTCTTGAAAGTCAATGATGCCCAGGCATCTTGCCAGCGTTTCCCTTGTCGTCTGGAGAAATTATGAACAGAATAAGGGTAAAACTAGTGATTCCTAAATATTCTGCATACTTCATTAAGAATATGCTTCATTTGCCATTTCTGCAGCAAGGTCCAGTTAAGTAGATTTTGAGGACCATCCTTATTATTGATTGGAAACCACATGGCTTTAAAATCTGCTCTGGGTGTATTGTCCCCATATGTGGAGAGAGAAGCTGTTTTTTTTCTTTCCACCAGAGAATAATCATCATGCAAGTCAGCGCTAGAGCAGACGTCAGAGCATGCCAGTATATGCTCTGATGCAGTGTAGAAGCTGTGAGGCTAATCTGTGCTCTGTAGTGGCAGCTGTTTCTGATGGTGGAGCTAAGTGGTCTTTCTGAACAGTGAAACCTCTGTAGGCTAAATCGCCCAGAATCAGAATTGGAAGATGCTTCAGCATTCTGACTCATGCTGACGTTTGACTCCTATTTATAGAAGAACACGAATGTTGTTTTAAATATCAAAATGAATCGTAGTAAAGAGATTTTTTTTAAACTGTAGCAAAGATGTGGGCAGCCCATGTTTGCAGCCCAGTGAACAAAAAGTATAAAATAAAATCAATGTCTGTTATTGGCAAACCTATGGCATGCTTCAGAAATCAGAGCCCATAAAATTGAACTTATTACAAATCGATACATTTGTTTATTTGCCACATTAGAAGAAAAAGCTAAGTATGCTGGTAATCTGATAATGACTTCATAGCTTTGAAAACAGATTAGACATTATGGCGGAACCAACTTTCAGAGTGGTAGCCCTGTTTGTCTGTTGCAGCAAAAACAGTGAGGGGTCTTCTGGCACTAGCAGCGGCTGCAGACCTTCATCATCATTGCTTGCTTGCTAGCTAGCTCAGCCACTGGCTCTCTGGGTGAGTGAGCAGGTGGTAGCCATGGTGGTGAGAAGGAGGAGCCACTGCCACCACCCACTTGCTTGCTTGCCTGCCAGCAATGGAGAGGAGGCGGCGGCTGCCGCTATGGGCTTTGTTTTCTACTGTAATTTTGCACAGCTCTGTTAAAGATGGATGTAAATGCAGGAGCTAACTTTAATTAAAACAAAAGCTAAATGTGATGAAATTGTCGTGACTGTGATGTATTTTTCATTATGGTGCACTACTGCCTTGTAACAATATGAGAGAAGTACTGGATTTGGCCTGAGTGGGTTGTGCTTCCTGGGAGGAACCAGGAAATGGTTAAGGGCAACACTTACTGCTTCTGGCCTGATGAGAGAGAGGCCACAGCCTGAGAGAGCTCAGTGGAAAGGCTTTGTTTGAATAAAACTTTTAAGTTTGTTTGGAAGGCCAAGTCTGTGAGGTGCAGTCCACTGACTCTGAAACTTGGTGGCAGCGGTGACTGAATTCTAGACAGAAGAAGAATAACAAATTGTGAATTGACCAAAACTCACACATGAAGAAAGAGAGGCTGAACATGGAGGGTCTGAAGCCACCAAGCACTTTACACCTGCAAGCTCAGAACTTAGCCCAGGCATGGAAAACCTTGAAAGAGGAGTTTAATCTCTATGTGGACATTGCAATGGCAGATAAAGAAGAGTCTGTGAAAATGAAACTGTTTGTGTATTTGATTGGAGAAAGGGGGAGAGAAATAAGTGACACACTGTGTGCAAACATTCCTCAAGCACAGTATACTTTGGCTACAACTAATAGGTTGTTTTGATGCCCGCTGCAACCCCAGGAAGAATGAAACAGTGGAAAGATATAGTTTATTTCATATGGGACCAAGCAATAGGGGAAGGCATTGAGGAATATTGCACTAGTTTAAAGATAGTAGCAGCCAGTTGCAATTTTGGAGATATCAAAGATTCCTTGGTAAGGGGCCGGATAGGGGATGGAATACAGGACCCTTGAGTATGAGAGAGATTGCTGAGGGAACCAGACCTGACCTCAGATAAACATTTAGAGATTTGGAAGATACCTGAGATGTCCAAAGACAGGTTTAGAGCCTTGGAAGGACAGACAATGGAACCTGTCCATATAGTATAGAAGAAAGGGAGAAACTGGATGTAAGGACAACAGTGAACACCATAGAGCAAAACAAGTACTGGTGGGGGGCGGGGAGACAACATGCAAGACGACGAGAGTTGCCGAGCTTATTGGAAGAAATGCCACAATTGTCACAAACCTAACCACTATGCAGCCATATGTCTATCAAAGCAGAAAAAGCCCAAAGCTAAAGTGCACACTGTAAATATGGAGAGTGACAGTGAAGGTGAAGACGTTCTGTGGGTAACAGATCAAGTAATAAACACACTGCAGAAAAAGCCAACATGACAACATAAACAATTGTATGCATCCATGTGCCTGGGGTATAAAGCATACCCATTTCAATTAGACTGTGGTGCCAATTGCAGTATTATCCCCATCCACCTAGTGAATCCCAGTATTCCATTGGAAGAGACGAATCCGCTTTTAAAAATGTATAATCATAATACATCAGTGGGAAAATGCAAGGACAATCAAGAAACATAGGCTAGAGTTGGTGGTTGTAGATGACCAGAGAATAGTAGGCCTTAAGGTGGTTCAGGCAATTAAAGTATAATTCTAGAACATCTTGACAGTGGATAGTGGAGTGATGGAAAATTCCATTGAAGCTGGAATCAAGAAAGGATTCAGAGGGAATTCAGGGATGTGCTTGAGGGAGATGGACAGCTAGATGGAGTTTACAGACTAGAGATTGATACAAGTGTGAAGCCAGTTAAGTTACCCAAGAGGAAAGTACCAGTAGATTTAGTATAGCCTCTGAAAGAAGAGTTGAGAAGTCTGCAACTGTGGGGACTTATTCAACCAGTAGAGAAAAGTACAGACTGGATAAGCAGTCTGATGGTGATCCAAAAACCAGGGAAATTCAGAATATGCATAGATCCAAAGCCTTCAAATAGAGCACTGAGAAGAAGTCATTTTCCAATGCCCACTATTGAAGATATATTGCCAGACCTGTCTGAAGCAAGACTATTCTCCATCTGTGATGTCAAAAATAGATTCTGGCATATTGAGCTGGATGAAGAACCTAGCTATTTGACAACATTCACCACACGCTTTGGGGGGTATTGTTGGCTAAGAATGCCAATGGGCATCATTCCTGCCCCTGCGGTATTTCAGAAGAGATTGACACAATCCTTGGAGGGTCTGGAAGGAATTTTGGCAATAGCTGACGATGTACTTCCTACAGCAAGCACAGCAGGACCATGATCATAAATTAATCGCATTTCTGAAAAGATGCAGAGAAAGGATTATCAAACTGTCTGTTTCCCACCTCCCAGCTGAGCAGAGCAGAGCAAGGTGCACCAGCTGGTCTAGGGACTACAGAAGCAAGCAAGCTCCCAGAGAGCAAGCGACCAGAGCGAGCGAACAGGGGGAGCAAACAGGAGTTGGCCAGGGGAGTTACAGTGGTAGAAGAGACAAAGGAGACAAAGGAGACAGAGGCTAAGAGGTAAGTGGGCTGCAGGAAGCCCAGGGGACTGCCCTTTATCCTTCTGAGTGGCTGTGAGCTCACCAGGTGCTTATGAGAGCTCCAACTGAATTGGGTGTGTGTGGCCTGAGTACTCCCAGCAGCTGAGTGGATGGGAAGCTTCAGTCTGTTTCCCGCCTCCCAGCTAAGCAGAGCAGAGCAGAGCAAGCTGCTCCAGCTGGTCCAGGGACTACAGAAGCAAATAAGCTCCCGGAGAGCGAGCGACCAGAGCGAGCAAACAGGGGGAGCAAACAGGAGTTGGCCAGGGGAGTTACAGTGGTAGAAGAGACAAAGGAGACAAAGGAGACAGAGGCTAAGAGGTAAGTGGGCTGCAGGAAGCCCAGGGGACTGCCCTTTATCCTTCTGAGTGGCTGTGAGCTCACCAGGTGCTTATGAAAGCTCCAACTGAATTGGGTGTGTGTGGCCTGAGTACTCCCAGCAGCTGAGTGGATGGGAAGCTTCAGTCTGTTTCCCGCCTCCCAGCTAAGCAGAGCAGAGCAGAGCAAGCTGCTCCAGCTGGTCCAGGGACTACAGAAGCAAATAAGCTCCCGGAGAGCGAGCGACCAGAGCGAGCAAACAGGGGGAGCAAACAGGAGTTGGCCAGGGGAGTTACAGTGGTAGAAGAGACAAAGGAGACAAAGGAGACAGAGGCTAAGAGGTAAGTGGGCTGCAGGAAGCCCAGGGGACTGCCCTTTATCCTTCTGAGTGGCTGTGAGCTCACCAGGTGCTTATGAAAGCTCCAACTGAATTGGGTGTGTGTGGCCTGAGTACTCCCAGCAGCTGAGTGGATGGGAAGCTTCAGTCTGTTTCCCGCCTCCCAGCTGAGCAGAGCAGAGCAAGCTGCTCCAGCTGGTCCAGGGACTACAGAAGCAAGCAAGCTCCCGGAGAGCGAGCGACCAGAGCGAGCAAACAGGGGGAGCAAACAGGAGTTGGCCAGGGGAGTTGCAGAGGTAGAAGAGACAAAGGAGACAAAGGAGACAGAGGCTAAGAGGTAAGTGGGCTGCAGGAAGCCCAGGGGGCTGCCCTTTATCCTTCTGAGTGGCTGTGAGCTCGCCAGGTGCTTCTGAGAGCTCCAACTGAATTGGGGGTGTATGGCCTGAGTACTCCCAGCAGCTGAGTGGGCGGGAAGCTTCAGTCTGTTTCCCGCCTCCCAGCTGAGCAGAGCAGAGCAGAGCAAGCGGCTCCAGCTGGTCCAGGGACTACAGAAGCAAGCAAGCTCCCAGAGAGCGAGTGACCAGAGTGAGCAAACGGGGAGCAAACATGAGTTGGCCAGGGGAGTTTGGCAGGGAAGGTCAAGGGGGAGGCCCCTAAAAAATTTTTCATTTTTTTTTCATTTTTTCATTTTTAAAATTTTTTTAACTAACTTTTTTTCATTTATTTGTCTTGTAACACACACTTCCACACCAGTGGGACTCTGCTTTTAACTTCTACTGAGTAGAGGAGCAGGCACAGGCTAGTCTAGAACAATCACAAAGCTAGACACAAAAAGGGAAAAGAGGCAATGGAAGGACAGGACTCTCCAGTGGTGGTGACCTGCAAGGTGTGTGCAGTGTTTGTTTTCTTGCCTGAGAACAACATGGCCTACACCTGCAACAAGTGCAAGTTGATCACGCTGCTGGAAGAAAAAGTAAATGGACTGGAGCGGCGACTATTGACCCTCCGGGGAATAAGAGAACACGAAGAGTTCTTGGACGGAATGGGGGAACTACATCAGCAAGGGGAAGACCAGAAGCTTGAAGAGCAACAGCAAGATGAGACAATGGGAAATGCTGAGGTGAAGAAAAATGGAGTAGAGGATGCTCCTTGGAAAAGGGTGACAGTTAGGAGAAGAAGAACTAGACGCCACTCTGCACCAGTGGAAGCAGTGAAGCTATGGAACCGATTCCAGGTACTTGCGGATGAGACTGGAGGACAGCCTGCAGAGGAAGAATCACAGGGGAACCTACGTGAGAGTGAGCAAGAGGCTGAAGGTCAGTCAAACAGAGGCGATGAAATCCAGGCCTACAACAACAAGAAGAGAAGAGTGGTAGTAGTGGGAGATTCCTTGCTGCATGGGATCGAGACCCAAGTATGTCGCAAAGACCCGTGGACTCGCCAGGTATGTTGTCTCCCAGGAGGATGGATTAGAGACGTGACTGAAAGGTTGCCTGCACTCATAAAGCTTACTGACAGATAGCCCTTTCTTCTCATCCATGTGGGAACAAATGATACCGCTAAGCGGAGCTACAAAGAAATCACGTCAGACTTTGAAGCTTTGGGAAGGAAACTCAAGAACTTTGGGGCCCAGATAGTTTTCTCATCCATCCTTCCAGTAGTTAGAAGAGGGATAGAAAGGGAACGAAAAATACTCCGGGTGAATGACTGGCTACGAAGGTGGTGCTGACGAGAGAGATTTGGATTCTGGGACCACAGGCTATACTTCCTCAAAGATGGGCTGTTGGCAAGGGACAGGTTGCACCTCACAAAGGATGGGAAGAATGTGTTTGGCCACAGCATGAAGAACTTCATCAGGAGGGCTTTAAACTGAATCCTACGGGGAAGGGAGATGTAATGTTGGGGGTAACAATGGACATAGGTGCATGCACTGCAACGGAGAGAACAGCTCTGATAGCGCCCAATATTAGTCTTCAGACACATGTAGGAAGAAAGCCAGACTATGAAGCACATGGTCTTCGATGTCTATATACTAATGCCCAGAGTATGGGAAACAAACAGAACAAACTTGAATTCTTAATACAGGAGGGAAATTATGACTTGATAGGTATAACTGAGATTTGGTGGGATGACTCTCATGACTGGAATACAGCAATTGAAGGATATAACTTGTTCAAAAAGAACAAGAGGAACAGAAAGGGAGGTGGGATTGCACTGTATGTGAAAAATACATATCTGCACAGAAATACAGGAGGATGAGCTTGGTAGCCCCAGCGAGAGCATCTGGATCAAAATAAATGGAGCAAAGAATAAAAGGAACCTGGTGGTGGGAGTGTACTACCGGCCACCCAATCAAGGAGAAGATGAGGATGAAACTTTTGAAAAGCAAATAGCCAGTGTTTTAAGGAAGCATGATGTAGTAGTAATGGGGGACTTCAATTTCCCCGATATTTGTTGGGAGACAAATTCTGCAAAACATGGCCCCTCTAGGAAATTCCTGACTTGTGTAGCGGATAACTTCCTCCTACAGAAAGTAGAGGAAGGAACTAGAGGATCGGCTATCCTTGACTTGATCCTAACCAACAGAGATGACTTAGTGGATAAAGTAGCAGTTACAGGAACTCTGGGGGAAAGCGACCATGTTGTACTTGAGTTCTTGGTTCTAAGGGAAGCAAAAGCCAAACGTAGTGAAACACGTACCCTGGATTTTAGGAAAGCTGATTTTAATAAACTCAGAACAATGATCAGTAAGGTCCCATGGCAAACAACACTAACGAGAAAAGGAGTCCAAGATGGGTGGGAGCTTTTAAAAAAGGAAATTCTCAAGGCACAATCACAAACAATTCCAACAAGAAGAAAAGGTGGAAGACAACAGAAGAAGCCAATGTGGCTTCACAAAAAGCTTAGGGATGACCTGAAAACAAAAAAGGACACATATAGAAAGTGGAAAGAAGGCCAAGTAACAAAGGAAGAGTACAGGCAGGTGGCACAGAATTGCAGGGATGGCGTCAGGAAGGCTGAAGCTGAGAATGAGCTGAGGTTAGCAAGGGATGCTAAAAACAACAAAAAGGCTTTCTTCAGCTACGTGCATAGTAAAAGGCAGAGGAAAGAAATGGTTGTTCAGCTATTAAATAAGGATGGCAAAACGATAACAGATGACAAAGAAAAGGCAGAGGTGCTCAATCCCTACTTTGGCTCAGTCTTCTCCCAAAAGAGCGTCTATGACCCCCCCCGGCAAAGGCGAAGTACAGGCTGAAGGGGCAGGATTGCAGCTTGAGATCGACAGGCATATGGTCAAGGAACACCTCATTACTTTGAATGAGTTCAAATCTCCAGGGCCAGATGAACTGCATCTTAGAGTAATAAAGGAACTGGCAGAAGAACTCTCAGAACCACTGTCTATTCTCTTTGAGAAATCATGGAGGACGTGGGAAGTGCCAGATGACTGGAGGAGGGCTAATGTTGTCCCTATCTTCAAAAAGCGTAAAAAGGAGGAACCTGGGAACTACAGACCAGTCAGTCTGACATCAATCCTTGGGAAAATTCTGGAGCAGATGATAAAGCAATCCATCTGGAAGCACCTTGAAAACAATGCAGTGATTACTCAAAGCCAACATGGATTTGTCAAGAACAAGTCCTGCCAGACAAATCTGATCTCAGTTTTTGATCAAGTACCCTCCCTTGTGGACCGTGGGAATGCTGTAGACATCATATACCTCGACTTCAGCAAAGCTTTTGACAAAGTGCCCCATGATATCCTGATGAGCAAACTAGCTCAAAGTGGGTTAGATGAAACAACGATCCGGTGGATCCACAGTTAGCTATAGAATCGGACTCAAAGAGTGCTTATCAATGGGACCTTCTCAAACTGGGGAGAGGTAACGAGTGGGGTACCGCAGGGCTCAGTCCTGGGCCCAGTGCTCTTCAACATTGTTATTAATGACTTGGAGGAGGAGGTGCAGGGAATGCTGATCAGATTTGCAGATGACACAAAATTGGGCGGGATAGCTAATACTTTGGAAGACAGAAACAAAATTCAAAGTGATCTGGAAAGACTGGAGCGCTGGGCAGAAAACAGCAGAGTGACATTTAATAGGGATAAATGCCAAGTTCTGCACCTAGGAAAAAGAAACCAAATGCACAGTTACAAGATGGGGGATACGTGTTGGCTCAACAACACTACAAGCGAGAACGATCTTGGAATTGTGATGTCGATCACAAGCTGAATATGAGCCAACAATGTGATGTGTCTGCAAAAAAGGCCAATGCTCTTTTGGGCTGCATTAATAGAAGCATAGCTTCCAAATCCTGGGAAGTACTAGTTCCCCTGTACTCAGCACTGGTTAGGCCTCATCTGGAGTACTGTGTCCAGGCCTGGGCACCACACTTGAAGAAGGATGCAGACAAACTGGAGAGGATTCAGAGGAGGGCAACAAAGATGATCAGGGGACTGGAAACAAAGCCCTATGAGGAGAGACTGAAAGAACTGGGCATGTTTATCCTTGAGAAGAGAAGACTGAGGGGAGATATGGTAGCGCTCTTCAAGTCCTTGAAAGGTTGTCACAGAGAGGAAGGCCAGGATCTCTTCTTGATCATCCCAGAGTGCAGGACACGGAATAATGGGCTCAAGTTACAGGAAGCCAGATTCCGGCTGAACATCAGGAAAAGCTTCCTGACTGTTAGAGCAATACGACAATGGAACCAATTACCTAGGGAGGTGGTGGGCTCTCCCACACTGGAGGCATTCAAGACAAGGCTGGACAGCCAAGTGTCAGGGATGCTATGACTTGGATTCCTGCACTGAGCAGGGGGTTGGACTCGATGGCCTTGTAGGCCCCTTCCAACCCTACTATTCTATGATTCTATGAAACTGAATAGGGACAAACTCGGAATGAGGATCACAGAAATACCATATATTGACCATTTACTGACTTCAGTGGGCCTGAAGGTAGATCCCCCCAAAGTAAGAGCTATTCGACATGCCAAGACCCCAAGATATCAGTGAAGTCTAGAGATTTCTGGGAATGAACAACCATTTTGCTAAGTTGCATAAACACCTCTCAGAGAACTGTAATATCCTGAGGTAGTTGACACATCGAGATCCACTCTGGGAGTAGATGTAGCACATGAAGATACTTTCCAAAAGGTAAAGGAGATGATTGCAACAGCCCCCATCTTGAAGTATTCCAACCCAGAAGAGCTATTAATGGTTCAGTGTGATGAATCAGAAACAGATATAGGAACTACCATGCTGCAAGTAGGACAGCCAGTTACATTTGCAAGCAGAGCCTTATCAGAAACAGAAAAGGGCTAAATGCCCAAATAGAAAAATAACTACTTGCAATACTTTTTGGAATGGAGAAATTTCACCAGTACACATATGGGTGTAGAGTAGATGTCCAGGCTGACCATAAGCCTTTGGAAAATATATGGAAAAAAACCCTTAGTCAGTGTACCAAAGCATCTACAGTGCATAATGATGCTATCTGCAGTAGTATGATATACAAATCAACTACTGCCCTGGCAGAAACCTAGTGTTAGCAGATACCCTGAGTCAGGCGCATACCTACCAGAAACTGCCAGGGAGGGATCAGTAGAAGCAGAAACCATAAATATGGTACAGTGCTTACCCATATCTGAGGAAAGACTGAAACAGATTGGCGACAGAGAAAGACAACATCCTCCAGAGACTAAAAGTCATGATATTACAGGGTTGGCCAGAAACTATAGATAATGTACCATGAGAAATATCACCATTCCTCCAGATATGGGATGAACTTCATGTACAAAATCACATCATCTATCAGGGAGAAAGAGCAGTTATACCAGAAGCCCTTCGGACAGAAATCATACACAGAGTGCATTCATCACATATGGGAATTGAAAGATGTCTATGACAGGCCAGGAAAGCAGTCTACTGGTTAGGAGTGAATGAGCAACTGAAGATATTCATGGGGAAATGTGAAGTGTGCAGATCCTGGGAAGACTGCCAACTCAAAGAAACACTATTACAGCATGATATTCCAGAGAGACCTTGGGCAAAAGTAGGTGTGAATTTGTTTAGCTGGGCTGACAAGGAAAACATGATCATTGTAGATTATTTTTCAATTTTGGGGGAGATAGACTAGTTATCAGACAGCAGCAAGGGCACAACCTGAGTCTAGAGAGGACCAGAATAAAAGATGGCAGCTGAAGGATGTCATTCACTGAACCCAGACACACTTGAAGTGGGCAAATTATTAAGAGACCTGTACACCTGATGCTGGGAAAGACTGAAGGCAAAAGGAGAAGAGGACGGCCGAGGATGAGATGGCTAGATAGCATCACCGATGCAACGAATATGAACTTAAGCACACTCTGGGAGAGAGCGGAGGACAGGAAGGCCTGGCGTGCTATGGTCCGTGGGGTCACGAAGAGTCAGACACAACTTAACGACTGAACAACAACAAAAACACCTGAAAGACTTATGTGTAAAGTTCCAGTTTATTTTTCTTTCTTTTTCTTTCTCAAAAGAGAAGGGATGTAACGATATGAAAGAAATACTGGATTCGGCCTGAGTGGGTTGTGCTTCCTGGAAGGGAATCAGGAAGTGGTTGAAGGCAACACCCACTGCTTTTGGCTTGAGGAGTGAGAGGCCACAGCTTGAGAGAGCTCAGTGGAAAGTCTTTGTTTGAATAAAACTGGCTTGTTTGGAAGGCAGAGTTTATTGAGTCTGTGTGGTGCAGTACATCAGCTTTGAAACATGCCTGACTCCAAAGGCAAAAAGTCTCCACCCTCACCCCCTTAAATGTCTCCTGCCTCCATTATTTGAATTCCTGGGGAAGGCACTGTGCCCCACATATAACTGCACAATGTGCTTCCCAAATAGTGATAGGTGAAGCAAAGCAACAGCGCTAAAACTCTTGTTACACTGTTAGCTGAGTTTATTTCAAAATCACTTGATGTGAAACTGAAAGGAACCATTTGCTGTGTACATCATCCACAGACGCAGAAGGGTTATTTGTTCAAGTTATCTGTGGCAAAAAACTGCACATTGCAGGATGAGGGAAGTTGTTGTAGATGATGCTTAAGAAAATACTTCACAGAGCAACAAGAGGGAAAGAGAGTGAGTCATTGAATGATACCTCTGGGATTATTAGCCATTAGGGAGGTGATATAAAATGAAGACTGGGTTAAAATCTTAGTGTGTTATTTTTCAGCCTCTTGAGGCTAAGAAGACATTATTTATTGCCTTTTGCATAAAGAGGAGCTTTCTTTTTAAAAAAGGAAATAAATTCTTTTGAATTTGGTTTAATTATTACAGCTGTCAATATCCATTATCATGCAGTTAGACCTCAGATAATTAGAAGCCATTTGAAAGCAAATTTCCTTTTGAACAAAATGTAAGGCTAAAATCTCTGTCTAAAATCCAGCCAGCACTAAGCAGTACAATTTCACTTGGAGAGAGTTAAGCATATGCTTTGCTCTGTGTAGTAGACAAATATGTTCAAGTCAGGTCATGCAGTTTGCACCAAGCAAATGAAATTACAAAGAAGGAAAGTAGTCTCCTCTTGTACAGCACCTACGTTTAGGGAGTCCACATATGAAATCCCTAGCAAGGAAATATCAAATGTTTTGAGGGCAGATTTATGTACCTAATAATTCCAGCTGAGTACCTGTGGCAGAAAGACTGAGGCCTTTGAGGGTTTTTTGAAAAATCCTGTGGCCATTGGGAGGCTGTCAAGTGACCATAGGATAGCACTCTTAAGGCTGCAAATCCATAATTTAACTGGGAATAAGTCCCATTGAATGCAGTACATCTTATTTCAGAGTATACATGTATAGGATTGTGCTGTTAGGCTGCAATCATATGCTAGAACTAATTTATAAAGCAGTCTGTTAAGTGTCTTGAAAGTGTCTAGGGAAAGTGGAAGGCAAAAGGAAGAGGGGCCGACCAAGGGCAAGATGGATGGATGATATTCTGGAGGTGACGGACTCGACCTTGGGGGAGCTGGGGGTGGCGACGGCCGACAGGAAGCTCTGGCGTGGGATGGTCCATGAAGTCACGAAGAGTCGGAAGCGACTGAGCGAATAAACAACAACAAGAAGTGTCTTGATAACAATGCAGTGATTAGTAGAAGCCAGCATGGATTTGTCAAAATACGAGATTAGTGGATTGTGGAAATGCTGCGGATGTAATTTACTTGATTTCAGCAAAGTATTTGACAATATTCCCGGTGATATTTTGGTTAGCAAACTGGTTAAATGTGGATTAGATGATAATACCTTCAGGTGGATTCACACCAGTTTGGAAAACGGTACTCAAAGAGTACTCATCAGTGGCTCCTCATCAAACTGCAGGTATTTCAAGTGCAGTGCATCAGTCCTCTGTCCTGGATGTGATACTCTTCAACATTTTAATCAATTACTTCAATTGGGGGTAGAGAACCTCAGGCCTGGGAGCTAAATCTGGCCCACTTGGGGTACCAGTCTGGTTCCCCAGACGGCCATGCCCCTTCCCATTCCCCCACACCCCTTTCCCTGACCACTGATCATTTGGTGGTTTCCCAGCTTTTGTGCAGTTTTTCCCCCATTCTTAAAGGTTGGAATGCCTCTTCTAAGGCTTAGTTACTGGCAGTAAGAGGTTGAGGCTTAAATATGCTGGTATTTTTGCTTCCACCTTTTTGCTTTGTCCCACCACTGAATTGCGGTCCCCAAGAGCTTCCCTGAAATGGAATTCAACACCTCTGACTTCAATGAAGGGTGGAGGTGTTTGCTCTCTCTGGAGCTCTTGAAGCAAAAGCTAGACAGCCATCTGTTGGAGATGCTCTAGTTTGGGATTTTCTGGAGGGTTGGCCTAGATGCCCTAAAAGGGCACATCTGATTCTATGATTTCATGACTCTGCTGCCCTTTATTGTTGTTGGGATGCTGGAGTCAATCTCATCTGGTCTTGCTGAAGTACCTTGTTGCTCCTTAATCATATGTAAATAAATAAAGCATTGCACTTCACAAAACAGTCATCTGTTTATTTTTTTAATTGAGACCAAACACTTGTGACTAGAGTGTGACATATTTGTTTTCTCACAGTTAGATGCCTATAGTAACACATTTCTGATTGCAGTAGGAGGAACATCTGCTGCTTCAATAACAGCATCGTTGATTCAAATGTGGGTCTAGGAACATGCCCCAGAATTCAGAACTACAAGTACATGCTAGCCTCGGACTTTGTACCTGTCAGCACAGTACAACTATGCTGCAATACAGAATACTGCCTTATGAGAACTGTGGTCTTTTGTACCAAACTTCTACGTATACATTTTAGTTGTTTTCAGAATGTGTAAACTAAATTACTTTTTCTCATTCAGTCATTCATTTATTACATTTCTGTACTACCCAATAGTTGAAGCTCTGTGGGTAGTTTACAAAGATTAAAAACCTTAGAAATATATTATAAAAACCATTTACAAACAAACATATGAACAAATAGCACACAGAGAGACACACATATATCTAAAACAATTTTAAACAATCAACAGGAACATTTTTAAATGCTTTCCAAAAAAACTCATATAATTCTGATCAGTATCTTCATCCCCCCTCCCTGCTAGAAGAGTCACATTGATGGGGGAGGGATAGGAAAAGGTGGGTCAGTTCCTCTGCCAGCCTGGCCTCGTGGGTGCAACCACTGCTGATTCTTCACCTTTCCAGCGTGACAACTGGGGATAGGGCAGTTGTTTCTCATCAGAGGTGTTGCTCATCTCTCTCTGACTGCATGGAACAGGCTTCATTTTTGAAACTCAGTGATTGAGGTTCAAAGTTTTGTTGCTTGAAGGTGAGGGAGAAAGGGCTGGTCGCTCCAATGTATTTTCAAAATGAAAAATGGATGCACACAGTTTCCCCAGGAGTTTCTAGGACATTGTAGTCAGCAGTGTAGCTGAGTGACTGACATCGTGAACTCCACTGCCAGAAAATGTAAGATTAGGAACATAAATCCTTTTTTTCTTTGAACAGCATGCCCACAGTCTAATCACAAACTGTTCTGAAACTCTTCATTTTAAAATCATTGTGTTGTGTGAGGAGGACACACTGTTCAAGAAAAAACAAGTCTGAACTTGTTAGGCCCATGGAACTAGTTGTACAGTTCATTGGATACAGGCCATTGATACCAGCCCTTTATCCTTTGTTTTCATGCCAAGTTACGGATTAAAACACTACAACCTTCATTTGGGCCACATCTGCTTTCTCCTAACTATATAAAGTTAAACAAATTCCTGTTGAGAGTTAAATCTGGACTGCTGCTTTGGACAAATGCAGCCTCTTTAAGGTCATAATGCTATACATGAATCAGCACTCTTTCCACTATTAAGCTCTGAAATAGCTAGCTCAATACCTCTTCCCAGTGTGATACATTATTGTTGCTTTGTTTCTTATCTGTAAGACAATTGGCTATCCACTGTAATGTGTTATTACCCAGGCAATATATCTCCAAAATCTTAATGAGTTTTTGGTGCTTCGCTATAGTCTTTCAAATATGGCTAAACCATGTCATCCCATTATATCAGCTTGATGTGCTGTGTTAAATAATAAGAGAACGGAGATGCCAAGTTGGGTAGGATCAACATGTGACTGGTTGACCTATGCTTTCCTTTATGTTCTGCTCTACAGTTACTCTGGCTTCTAAAGCAGGTTTTATCCGAGATGAACACAGTTTAACAAGTGTGTAAAGTATTGTCTGACTTATTCTTCTTTCCCTGCAGACAGGATTTCCCAAAATGAGTCATGCCCCGCCGCAATATCTAAGCCAAACTAGAGACCCTCAGTATCCCAAATCCTAATTTCCCGCTACTTTCCCTCCACAGCATAACCCATAATCTACTGCACCAACAAGCAGATGCTTCTCATTTTCATGCTTCCTCTGTAACATCTGAAGGGAAACACGTACAGGCGAGAAGCAGACATTTCAGATTCAGATACAGTTTGCATATTTCTTCTGGGCGAGTTTGTCCTCAAGTGATACAGATCAGAAGTCCTTGCTAGCCAAATTCTCCCCTCCTGTGAACTTGCACAACCTCTTTGAAATTAATCCAAGTTCAAAGGAGGACAAGAATTTGGCTCTTTGCTTAAAGCAAGATGTAATGCCCACCACCATGTGGACTTTTCTTACTAGAACAAAGTTGGGAAGTTATATGTCTATAAACATATTAAATTTGATGTCTTTCTTCAAATGCTAAAATGATGCCTTTGACTTGTTCTGGCTGGAGTGGCTTTCTTTTTAAAACTATTTCAAAAACAACAAGTTACTTCTTTTTACTCTTATTCTTTGCCTCCATTACTATTTGATGTTCCACTAAATAGACTTGTAACACAGACTGGGAACAACTTGTATCAAAATTAATTGCTGTAGATTAAAAGGAAGGAAAATATGGCAGTGTTTAATTTGTATGCAGTTGTCATTAGTATTAGACTAGTTACAACAATGGCAAACATAACAGAATTGTTTCAGTGACTTACTTTGATTAAGTTATTTTCAGTGTAGAGATGTGATTTAATTTTTAAGAAGTTTTTAAAACCCTGTTTGTTTTGGATTGTATTCTAAGTGGCAACTGCTTTAAGTTTATGTACCATGCAAGGTTGATATAGGTGTCTTCTGGGTTCTTCCCTAGTCTCTGCCAGTGTTGGCAGACAGCGAAATAAAGCATTAATGGATGGGGGAACACTCTTGCTGCCTTTTGCAGCCAACACAAATCTTTTTTCTTTTCTTTTTGCTACCTTCAGGGTGGTACCTGGTCAGAGTGTCCTGACAGGGATTTAATTTTGCCCTCAGCTTTTTAAAAGTTTCCAGTTCTGCCTCTGCAGAGAAATGAAGACTTATTTTTCATACATTTTAAATGAATTAATTTGCATATGAGCAGTCATCATCCCACCCTTCAGGGTGGTAACCAGAGCTGGTTGTGGAATAATGGGATATAGATGGAAGAAATACTGTCTGCGTAGATGTGTGACTCAAAGAATCTGACAATCTCATTAATCCTACTTGACAGTTACAGGAAATCTGAAAAAAGTATGATTTCGGATACTGAGATGTGCAGCTTAATAAGAAAGAAAGAAAATAATCATACATCTAAAATTATTGTTTCATTTAAAGCACAATAACTTTCAAATGGTTTATGTGCTTTACTATAAAACATTAATATTTCAATAAGACCCTTTCTGCCTGCAGGACAACACTTATCCAATATACAGTGATTTCAGTAAAAAGAGACATGTAGAAAGCCTGAAAAGAGAGTTGTGTTTAATTGAATTCTGCAGTTTCTGTCAGGCATTTAAGAACTAAGGGCACACTTCTATGCGTGTTTGGACAGAAAAAAGTCCTACAGCTCCCAGCATGGTTGGCTGGAGAATACTGGGAGTTGTAGGATTTTTTTCTGTCTAAATATGCATAGGATTACACTCAAAACTGCCATCCTGATATCCTAAAGACAGACATATTTGTCCAAATGCATCCTTTTAAGTACAACTATTAATGTGGTGAAATCTGTTGGAACACTTTTTAGTACTTTGGGATGTTATAGTAGAGGAACTGGGTCATGATCCAGCAATGCAATCAAATGTTACTCTGTCTTACAACCTGCTATTTCTGTTAAGAGACCAAGCAGCTGAAATTAAAGTATGCAGTGGATTTAAAAAGCAGGTTATTAATTTGATCTGTCTGGCAGTTTTTGGTGTGTGGGTTTTTCGTTTTGCGCCATAGCTTTGAGCTGACTCAATACAGAGCAGTAAGCAGCTGATATATCTATCAAAAAGTGCACCAATATTCTTGATTCACCTCTCCCCAAAGAGGTCAATACAGGGATAACTCTTGCTCTGTTTTTTTAACTCATCCAACTTCCCAAAAGATAGGATTGTCTCTTTGAATTTGTCTGATGAAGGGAGGAGAGAAGAATTGGATCCTGTCCTGGGTATGGAATTGACTAGTTACAAATAACAATGCTGGGAGACTGATGATACTTGGTTCATAATGCAACTGCGCATAACATCCAGAAATGCTTTTCACTCATGCACAGGATTGGTGTAGGGGGGCTGAATTCTGGCTTGTACAAAATTGGACTCCAGTTTAGGCTTGTTTTTTAGCTACAAGCTTTTTGGATTGCATCAGACACCGATATATGAGGCAATTTAAACTTGCTGTTGTACAACCAGTAAATGCTGTGGCTTAGTTGTTTGGGTATCTGTATCTGTTAGAAATGGTGGAAATGCCTTCTTGTTTCTAATGACTATTTAATCAAAACAATAATTCAGTACAAAGTAGACGTTTTTGCCTTGATGGTGACATCTTGTCTTTAAGATGAAGATGGAATTTGACTTGCTACTATGGAAATGTTCTGTCTTTTAGGATTCTTTAGAGTTTGAGCTCTGTAATTATTTCCCCAGTACTTTCTGCATTTCTACTTCAAGTTGAAGATGTAGATATATAGACTGGGTGACTTCCAAATAGCCATTGAAGAAAAGCAGCTTGCATGAAATTATATAAAGCACACACATCTTTCTTTACTGCTTGGAGCACATTGACTTCAAAAGTGCATAAAGTTGTGAGTGTGTAGTGTATAACAAGTGAAATGTTCAATGCCTGGCTAAAGGGCATTCATCATATTGCAAGAGCCTATGAGGCAATCAGTAGTGATTTTGATGCGGCCTTATAGCTTTAGCTACTGCCTGCTTTAGTGAACCGTGACAAATGATTACCAGCTTGACTTCTTTCTTCTTCAATTAAACTGTGAGAAGTGACCATATGGATCTGCTTTCATAATTATTAGGTCATTCCACCCAGTCATTTAGCTGACTTGTGTTATTATAATTGCTCAGTATTAGAGGTTACAAGCAGAGGAGTTATATTAAAGTTGAAAAAACATGGAACTTTAAAAAATGATTAATATCAGTAATTTTTAATATTACAAGATTTAATTAAAATCAGTTGGGAAAGTTTATCTAGAGAAATATAATTGTACATATAACAATTGGAATCAATATTAAGCATGACTGATTTTCTCTGGATTGTAGCCTTTGTGTATAATCCACTTCCTTTGTTTCTTGCACACATGATTGGGACTTGTTATCACTAGATATATAAATATTCACCATGTGGAATTACTGCCATGGTGAAGCACTTCTTGGCAGATGCCCTGCAGCTGAGGGAAAGAGCTACCTCACCCTAAACGTAGAATCAGGAGGAAGCATTTGGGTGGCTTAGTATTGGTTGATTCAGTCTTTGAAACTGGAGCTTTATCTAAATGTTGTTGTTGTTGTTGTTGTTGTTGTTGTTGATAACAACAATGAGAAGAACAGTGTATTTATATCCCTCTCTTCTAGTAAAAATACCCAGAGCACTGTGCAAGATAGCTTGGAGCTGGTGTAGCTAATTCCCTCCCCCAAGTGATTTCAAGGGGGACAGGATTTCAAAAAAGTAAGATCCGCCAGCTAAACTGCCCCCACATCTCCTGCCCTGGTTGGTGTAAGCTGACCTGGCTTTGGAAGTGGCAGAGAACCTGCCACTTTGGTCCCTCCACAAACCCAGTTAAGATTGCTCTCTTAAAATACAATAATAGTTAGAGGTCAAATCAAACAGCAGCACATAATTAAAAACAACGTCAGGGAGCAAAAGTAAGAAAAACCAGAAATACAGCAGCAGATAAAAGAACCTATGCTGCTATATCAGCAGATAAAAGCAGAATCACTGTTCATTAACTGCACGTTATATTAATGATGTGATTAGCAATCAGGTTTAATTTTTTTAATTAAATATCGGGCATGGGGGGTGCAATTGTCCTCAGGAATGCAGCATGTGGGGAGAAGAGGTTTAAGTGTTCTTTCTCCTAGCTGAAGTATCCCTGTAAATCTACCCTCCCCCCCCAGCAATTACTATTAGGTGGAAAGCTCCATTCCTGCCAATGGGAGTTCTTCCTAAGGTTAACTGTCTTGGGAGGGCGGGGGCGGATTTTCATGGATACCACAGCTGGATTGGGAAGACTTAAACCTTTTCTCTCCACACGTTGCATTCCTGAGGAAAGTCCTCCCCGCAACCCCCATGTGATATTTAATTTTTTTAAAACTTTGATGGAATTGCTAATCGTGTCATTAACATAACGTGTAGTTAGCCAGGGGTGGACAGCTTGCCCTCCCATCAGCCCTAGCCAGTATAGCTAGTGGTGAGGGATGATGGGGTTGTAGGCTGAAATATGATCCGGAAGGCCACAATTTGCCCACCCCCGAGTTTGACCCAATTAAAAAAGGACTTAAGCTGGTTCTTAAAGCTTAACGACAAAGGTGACAGGGACCTCTCTGGCGATGGTATTTCATAAATGGGGCTCTGCACTGGAAAGACCCACCTGGGTTGCCACCTGGAAAAGGGCCCCTTAATGCTCAGTCAGGTTCATGTGGGAGGAGGTGGTCTTTCCAATATTCAGGTCTCAAGCCATAAAGGACTTTAAAGGTTAAAACCAGCACTTTGAATAGCGCCCTGAAACAAACAGGAAGCCAGTGGAGCTGTTTTTAACACTGGTGAGATACGTTACCTGCAGCTAGTGCCAACCAGGTGCCTTATTTTGTATCAACTGAAGTTTCCAAATAGTCTTCAGACTTCAAACACATGACAAGAGTCCAGGCTTCTCCAGCCTGATGTGCTCCAGATGTACTGGATTGCAATTGCCATCATTCCCCACCATTAAGAATTATAGAAATTGCAGTCCAACACACCTGGAGAGCACCAGGTTGGGAAAGGCTGCAGTAGTCTCATCTTGATTACCATCTTAACTAGTACACCAATTGTGGTACATTCTCTCCCAGCTTTATGGTTCTGTGTTTGACAGTTCCTTTGATGTTTCTTTGCTGAGAAGTATACATATGTCTTTTTAATGGAGATGGGGGGAGCCACTGTCTGAAGCTATTCCCTACCATAGATGCGTTATCTGAACCTGTGTGGGAATCTCTGTGCCAGCCACATTCACACAGCTGGCTTTGTGAGTGCCAGTCAGAGGAGTGGTATGTGGGCTCTGAGACAGTTTATATCTTAAAGGCTAGTAGAACTTTAGCAGCAAAGAACCAAAAAGCCAGTTGTTTCATTGGTTGTGGGTGGCAGATTCCTCCAATCCGTATGCTTCCTCAGGTGATGGAACAGAGATCTTGCATTCGGATGATGTTATCTGAGTGGGTATGTGCAGCAGTCGTATTTCTGGCACAGACCAGTCATGTGGCTTTAATTTACATGAAGGGTTTACTCTGTCATACCAAGGAAAAGACACCCCCCCACCCAGTGGACAGCATGACTGGAAAAAATTTCAATTAACCTGCCAGCAAATTGTCTGAAAATGGATCATACACAATTATTTCTCATCAGTACTATTGTCTCCCTATGAGTCACTGTGCTGTATATACTAGATTTTCCTTTGAGGAGATTATTTTATTCCTACCAAAAGGGATTTGAGAGCAAATATATTAAATGTCAGATTTTTCTGTCATATTTGCAATGTTAAGACTTTCTTTTGCAGGGGCTGAAAACACAGTATGGCTCAAACATCAGATAACATACATTTCCTGTTATCTCTCTTGCTGCTGTTTCAACAGTCACATTTTAATCCTATACACTTCACACATATCCCCCATTGCACCTTAAGCTTGGTTGTTTTCAGTGATTGATTTTTCCTATGTGCCATCATAGTTCTGTGGAATCCGGAATACAGACGCTAGAAAGGGATGTTGTTTATTACATTATACACTGTTACTCTTCCAGAATCTTAATGTTGGCTCTAAACAATATTCCTTCATTGTTCACAAGGTAGTTCTTTTTTGAGTCCCTCAGAATCCTGAGAATTGCATACTCCCTTTTTCTCCCTTTCTCTCTTCCTTCCCTTAAATTACAGCTGCAGTACTGTCAGTGAGGACAAAGCACATTGTTTTTGCTGACATTTATATTATTTTCCTTCAAATGTGAAACTTGTTGACTATTTTAGTTTATTTGTCAGTCTATTTATCATCTCTTTGTTTTGTTTTTCAGCGGAAGCATTTTATTGTAGCTTGGTTTTGTTTAGTTACCCATCAGTATAATCAATATACTAGATATATGGTACGCCATAGAAATATATTGCTACCCTTGAATGACAAAGGAGAATTCCATTTATAATTATTGTTCTTTGGTTGCAGGTTCTGGGCTTTGAAATAGATACTGTGAACTCCGTCCAGTTTTCAAATCATACAGGTAATTGTGTGTGTGTGTAATATTTATTCTCTTGAGATACTGTTTATGGGTATTAAGAGGAGTAAGCTCTGAACAATGTGAAATCATAAGAACTATGAACTGCTGTGCTGGATCATACCTTAGAAACATAGAATTGTACAATTAGAAGGGACATTAATTGATAACATTGGAGATCATCTAGTCCAATCCCTGTTTAATGCAGGCTCTGCAGTGTCAGGTGCCTAGTTCTTCTACAGCATCCCTACAGCATCCCTGACAGACACTGCAGAATTCCTGACAGCCTGTGCTTCAACACCTCCAGTGAAGGAGAACCACCTCTTCCTGAGATAGTCTGTTCCATTGTCGAACAGCACATACCATTAGGATATTTCTCCTAATATTTAGCTGAAATCTGCTTCCCTGCAATTTCCACCCATTGGTTCTGATCCTGCCCTCTGGAGCACCAGAGAACAACTGTGTCCTGTGTTCTGCATGGCAGCCCTTCAGACATTTGAAGACTGCTATCATGTCTTCCCTTAATCTTCTCTTCTCAGGCTAAGCATACTGAGCTCTATCAGTGGTTCTGCATATGACTTTGTTTCCAGACCCCCTCACCTTGGTCTGAGTCAGACCAAGAGCCATCAGTGGCCAAGAAAGAACATTTTGAAGTTCACAAAAGTGAAATCTACTTTTCAGTAGAAAATTATACAGTCTTATTTAAGTCATTTTGTACAAATCTGTTGTTTTCAGGACTGCCTGAGTTTTCTTAGAGATTTTGTTCACTAAATCAGGATGACTACAGAATATTACAATTATAGTTAGAAAGTTACACATGTGTGAGCCATATAAGCAAATTGTAGACAAAGAACTTTTCTACATGAGGCATTTATTGTGTGCTCGTCATTCCCTATTCGTGGTTGTTTATGGGTTCTTTAGATGACACTGTGACCTTCCAGTTTCGCATATATTTTTAAAGAGCACTTTCAGTGAGTTTTTTTAAAGCAGGGAAAATGTATTATTTGTGCAAGTGAAAGAAAATGCTTTTTCCACTTGTGTATTTGCGCTATTCCGCTACACCATAGTGCCACCTAGAGATTATGTATCAGAAAAGCAGGAAAGGAAACACTCATTCTGTAGTGTTCGGATCTCAATTCTGCAACAAAACTGAAAATAGATATAGCAGATTAACAGCCTTGTGTAGAAAAGCCCAAAGAAGTAATTGAGAAGGGGTCACAGTTCATTTGCATATTTGTGTTTTCTTTTAAAACTGCTTAGTGTGCACTGGTTACCTTGCAGTTCCTAGTTCAAAGGATCTTTTAGATCTCTGGAAGCTGAAAGCCATAAAGCTTATTTTAATTAATTTAGGGCTTCTGGTTTATTGCTCATTTCAGGGTTTAGTTTATAAATGTTTTTCTAAACTCCAGAAGTGTGTCCAAAGACTTTCCCTTTTTAATGTAGAAATTCACTGGTTAATACTGTATTACAAAAGTAGATTGATTTTATAGAATATTGAAAAGGATTTTCAGCAACCTTAGTGTTTAAAAACAATTTAATAAACACATCTAAAACGTAGCTAAAAATGTATGGGGCCTGATCCAGTCCAATGTGGGTGCAGAACCCATGCACAGAAGGCTCAATACAAGGAATGTTGCAGGGAATGAGCCCAATTAATATGTAGCCTGATTAAGTCATTATTTGTTTGAAGGGGCAACATGAATGCAATGCCTTTTGCCCTGCTCCTGTTGTCATGTTCAGGGAAAATGTCTGCAGCGAGGAGTCTGCTGTGCCCATATAGGCTCTCTGCGTGATTCAGAAACCTGTGTGATCAGGGTTCTAAGTCGTGCAGAGAGCTTACATGAGTACACCAGATCTCCTGCTGGAGACATTTGCCCTGAATGCATGGGAAGCCAGAAAGAGCCAGTTGGCACCAGTGGTGGCTTTTAAAAAACCAATCTTGGGAGGGAAGTGGCTGGGGACAGAATGATTAAACCTCCCCTCCCTGCTCCTCATGTTCCTAATCTGGATCGGGGAACCATGCACTTACTTTAGAATAAACAAAAAATGTGAGAGAGCTGCATGCTACAAAATGCCATGTAAAGTGTAGATTGACCTACGGACAGAACTCTTCCAGACTTTACATTTTTAAAATTTCTTCATTGTCTTGTCACACTCAGGTCTAAGATGGATTTTGATCTGAGCTGAATTTCTGTTTAGCCAAGATAGCAACAATAACGAAGTGCCCATAAATATAACAGAACTTACATTGTAATATTTTTAGAGTGAAATATAACATAGAATTAGGTGTGGGAGTCAACAGTACCTGCTCAAAATATTTTTTCTCCTTTTCAGGGTTTATTCAGCTTTGCTTCCAAATGACCATCTAGTATCCAGATAGATAGATAGATAGATAGATAGATAGATAGATAGATAGATAGATATGACCTTTGCATTTATTACCTTTGCATCTCCAAAGAGCATGAGGCAGCATATGTGGAGGTATCCTATTTTATCCCCACAAGAACTCTGAGAGATAGGTTAGGTTGACTTGACAGTGACTTGCCCAAGGCCACCCAGTGGCAAAGTGACAGTGTCATCTGTCACTATAAGCAGCTGTCCATACATAACCGTCACAGTATAGTCAAATAAATTGGTTCATTCAAACTCGCTTCTTTCTTTTACTTTTAAACTTGATATTGGCAAAAGAAAAAAGAAAACCTATTAAAAATGCCTTCTGACTGACACCCATTTTTTTCTGAATCTTCCTGTTCTTAAATGAATTAATAGAAAGATGTTGCTGTACTGTTTGTGATGCTCAAGAAAATGTTCCTTTTAATCATCCTGATATACAGGCAACATTCCAAGCTGGAGCTCCATTTGCTAAGTTGCCTGGTAAGGAGTATTTACTGTATGATTAGAGTGAGTGAATCACCTCCAAACGACATTGTGCTTCACGCACGAATAAAGGGAGCTGTCACACAACCTGCGTAGAAGCTCTTTTTTATAAAAAGAAAGAGAGGAAAGGAGAAACAGTTTCAATTTGTCGTGCTTGCTAATGTGTAAAAATATACATGTTGTTGGAGTAGAGGGCTTTATGTAGGGGGGTAGAGCGAACCTTATAGGCTTCTAGCCTGCTCTGAAGAGTTTAGCAGATTTTTTTATTAACCTTTGTATAATGTACTTGTCCATTTGCTTCCTACACTTGGAAGTATTCCAAAGGAAAGCAGTTGTGTGTCTTCAAAGAAGACATGTTGTTCAATTTCACATTTAGAGATTCATTTGGACCAGGATCCATCATGGGGCTTTTCTCAACATGTCATTGGCCTAACACATGTAAGAGGGCACATGCTTTATTTGGTTTCCTTGACTGGGCAGGAGGATGGTGATCTGAAAGTGGGGGAATTAACATCTATGCCATTGTCATGGTTGGATCACTTCCTGTTGAGGTTTAGATTCTCAGCAGGTCACTCTGTGGAATGAAGAGATGACTCGGGCAGTTGACACAAGCGTGCCTAAGCACGCTCTCCCTCTGAGCAGAGCCCAGCTATCTCCTTGATATTCACCTGAGCTGAGGGCGATGAAGCAAGATGGAAGACTGCTATAAGACAGGTGGAGGAAAATGTGTGGTGAGTCCGTCCAAACACAAGATAGAGTGTTCTCCGTCCATTATCGAGCCAGCTCTGCAGTGGTGATGGTGGCAAAAAGAGAGTTCTTTTCCACACCATTGCATCTTCTCAGTGTTGTCCAGCAGAGCTTTTCTAAGTGGTTCATGGCCTGCTACAGTCTGAGCCAGAGAGAGAAATGGTGGAACCCTTGGTAGTACACTGTGACAAGTTTGCACAGCATTTTGAAGTCACTCAAATCTGTCACAACTTGGACATCACAGTTAATGCAGTTCCATTAGTAGAGGTACCTGGAGCACCATCTGTTTCTGTTTTATTGGATGAGCTTCAGTTGTTGAGGCCCAAGGTTGTGGACAAGGTGGTTCATCAAGCCCAGCCGACACCTTTATGCTTGGCCCTTGCCTTTCATGGCTATTACATCTAATAGGGTGGGGATGTCTGGCTGGTCCAGGAGGTCATAAATTCCTCCTTGAGAGAGGGGGCGGTACCAGCCTCCTTAAAGGAGGTGGTAATTAGGCCACTCCTGAAAAAGTCTAACCTGGACCCGGATGATGGTAACAACTATAGGCCAGTAGTCAACATCACCTTCCTGGGCAAGGAGCTTGAGTGGGTGGTTGTCAGTCAACTCCAGGCACTCTTGAATGAAACTGATTATTTAAACCCATTTCAATTGGGCTTCAGGCCTGGTTTTGGAATGGAAAATGCCTTGGTTGTGGGATGACCTTTGCCAAGAGAAGGACAGGGGGAGTGTGACCCCGTTAATTCTCTTGGACCTCCTTCATGGCTTTTGATACCATCAACCATAGTATGGTTGTTTGGGTTGGGAGTTGGAGCACTGCACTGAAGTGGGTTCTGCTCCTATATGGATGACTAATTCCAGAAGGTGGTGCTGGGGGATTGTTGCTCTGTGCCTTCGCAGTTATGCCATGGGGTGCCACTGGGCTGTATTCTATCCCCCATACTGTTCAACATCTACATGAAACTGCTGTTGCTGCTTTTCATCAAATCCAGGTGAGGAAGTAGCTGTTCTGAATCAGTGCCTGGGCACAGTAATGGACTGGATGAATAAACTGAGACTCAATCCAGGCAAAACAAAGGTACTCTTAGTGGGTGGTTTGTCTTCCTGGCTAAGTGATGTTCAACCTGTTCTGGAGGGGGTTGCACTCCCCTTAAAAGATCAGGTTTGTAATTTGAAGGTGCTCTGGAATCCAGTACTTTCACTCGAAGCACAGGTAGACTTGGTGGGACGGAGCACCTTTTATCAGCTTAGGCTGATATACCAACTATGTTCCTATCTGGACAGAGGTAGCCTAGCTACAGTTATCCATGCTTGGGTACCTCTCGTCTGGATTACTGCAATGCTTTATACATTGGGCTGCCTTTGAAAACAGTCCAGAAACTTCAGCTGGTCCAAAACAGGGCAGCGAGATTGTTAATGAGGACTGGCCAATGTGACCATATTATGCCAGTAATTTTCCATCTGCACTGGCTGCCAGTCCAATTCAAAGTGCTGGTATTAACATTCAAAGCCATAAACGGCTTGGGGCCAGGTTACCCGAAGGATCATCTCCTCCCATATATACCTGCCCAGACCCTATGATCATCTTCAGCGGTCCTTCTTCAGGAGACTCTGCGAAAGGATGTGAGGTGGGTGGCTACTAAGAAGAGGGCCTTTTCTTTTGTGGCACCCCAGTTGTGAAATGAGCTTCCCAGAGAGGTTCGCCTGGTGCCTATGTTGTGTTCTTTTTGGCACCAGCTGAAGACCTTATATTCCCAGGCATTTTAGCCTTTCTGTTTCTGTTGTTTTACATCTGTTGCTGTATTTTAAACCTTTGCACTGCTGCTAGGTTTTACTTCGGCTTTAATTTTTATTTTATACCGTAGTTTTAAACTTTAAATATTGTATTGTATCATGTTGTATTTTATGGTTTTAATTGTTGTCAACTGCCTAGAGAGCTTTGGCTAAATGTAATAAATAAATAAATTGAATTTCCCACTGTTAAATGTCTTGCTTCCTGAATTTTTGATACTAATGGCACAAGTACATGCTACAGCCTAGCATTTCCCATGGTGGCATGTTACTGAATCAAGGGAAGCTACACTGGGTGATGCCTGCCAGTTCAGATATTCTCCTCTACTCTGTCCCACCCCTTCCCATCTATGCTTCTTCTTCCTGCTGCTTCTTTTCTCACCTGTCATTCATGTTCCTTTCCATAACCACTTATGAAACACCTTTGAGGACATCTCCTCCGTATTATACCCCTGTGCATTTGTAACCAGGGCCAGACAATATTGAAAATTCATGTATTTGAAATTTGTATCTCAAATACAATTTGAACTGTATCCCTTATCTAAAGTATACACAAAAATGAATTGCCATTTTGTATGGGAATCACTCCCCCCCTCCCCCTGCCTGTCTTTTGTATCTAGTATTTGGGTATTTTGTGAGAAATGTGAGACTTAAAATTAAAACATTCTTTATATTAGAAACAAGCCACAGCAGGATGCGTTTTCTAGCAGACCTTTAGGCTTCCATTTGCTCACTTACTGCTCTGTGCTACTTTTGGTGAGCAAACTCCCTTTTACACACTCAGGTCTGAGAGATCAGTTGAAGTAACACTGCTGATGAGTCAGTCATCAAATGATGAAACCTGTATTCATCTGACCATTATGGGATTAAATGGCTGCTGCTTTCCTTCAAAGGTCTACCAGTTTCCCACTGAACTCACCCTGAAGATAGCAGCAATGGTAGTGACAGCCTTCTTCTTTCCAAATTCTGCCAGTTCCAGCCTCTGCCCATCCTTTCATCTTCCTTGGCAGTTCACTATGTTAGACTCCTCTTTATCTTGATATTGCCATTTTGTATCCAGGATCCTGGAAAATCAGGGTTCTTAATCACGTGGAGAGCCTCCACAGATACAGGACGCTCTCCTGTTCAGACTGTTACCTTCCATACATACAGGACGAAGGAAACACGCGAGGATGGGGCGTGGCTGGATCACTCTTCTCACATGTTCAGTGAAACTATGAATTAGAACACCTGAACAGGGCTTTTATCTTCAGAAAGAACTGTGGTGTCTCTGACTTATCAGCTGCAGAACTCCTCTGTCTGATCATCATCAAGTCCGTCAGCATTGCTCACTGTCCACCCAATTCCAGATTCAGCATCTTTTTACTCCTGTGAGCTCCAGTCCATCGATCCATCGTCTTTCTCTGAAGCATTGTCCTCTTGTCTCTTTGTTGTGGCTTCCTCCTGCTTGTTAAACTCTGCAGTTAAACTCTGCATTTTGAACCGTTAATTCATCCCTGTCCTCAACTCTTGACACATTTGACCCACTCTTCCAATTAACTATTTACCTCTCTCATCCCAAGCCCTATCTCATCTCCCCTCCCCCCTCCCTTGTTTGATATCTCCATCCATGTTCCTGAGCAGGAGAACACCTCTGGAAGAGAACAAAAGAGTTGACCAGTTTCATCCATTATAAATTCATTCTCTGCTCCTTCTCCTCTGCCATCAACCTGAATGAATAACTTCACCTCTATTATCCACACCACCTCTAGGAATCCCAAGCGACACTTTTCTACTTTGATACCCTACTAAGATCTCCCCCATGCTGTCATTGCTCTCTGCTCAAGGTTTTGCTGCCTCCTTCAGTGCTAAAATTAAATCCATACACTCTGACCTCTCCATCTCTCTTTTCTTCCCTGCTCTTCCACCTATCCTTCCTCTGGCACCTCCTTCTATCGTGTCTTCTTTCTCTCCTGTCACATTTGATTTATTAGCTACCATTCGTTTCCATTCCCCCTTGATCCTGTCCTCTTCTGTCATCTTGTTGCCATCTCACCTGCCATTATCCATCCTCCTCAGTTCATTATCAACCTCAATCCTCTGTTTCCCCTGTTCTTAAAAAAACAAACACCATTGCTTGACCCATCCTCCCTCTCCAACTACCACCCAATTTCCCTTTTCCTCTTTAACTCAAAACTTCTCAAGCGAGCTGCTTCCTTGCTTTATCTCAACACTTTCTCTTTCAACTCTGCTGTTGACCGTCTCTGACCCTCTGCACTCCACCGAAACTGCCCTCATAAAAAATAAATAAATCACTGATTACCTCCACACTGCCAAATCTATGGGCCTCTACTCAGTCCTCATCCCCCTTGACATTTCTGCCACCTTTTATACAGCTGATCACTCTCTCCTATTTGATCCCCTTTATGCTCAAGATCTCTGTTATTCTCTCCCTAGCTGATTCTCTTCCTACCTGTCTAATTGTTCTTGTAATATCTCCATGGGTGGAAACTCTTCCTCTGCTTTCCCTCTCTCTGTTGGGTTCTGTGTGGGCTCTACTTGGCTTTCTACCATTCTCTCTATATACTTTATCTCTGGTAGGCCTCATCACTTCCTATGGCTTTCAGTACCACCCATATGCTGATGATGTAATAGGAGAGCTGTGGAATAGTATGCTCCAATATCCCCCCTGCTGTGGTGGTTGGAATGGAATGTTCTGGGGGCTGAGTAAGGGGGAAAGTTGACAGTTGGGGAGTTCAGTTGGAGACTGGAACAGTTATCATTATGCAGTGTTAATGTTAGGTCACTCTGTATAAAGTAATAAAAGCCCTGTTTGGCTCAAAAGAAGCAATCAAATGTGTTATTTTTTTGTAGCAGAGGATGGTTTAGAGGCAAAACAGACATTACTTTAAATCAACTTTTAGCAGCTATGTTCCCCCCCCTTTTTTTTTTTTTACTGTGGAGTAGGCATAGCATCTCTGATATGGATCTTTAAAGCCCCCCCCCCCCCCGAATCTCAAATCAGATCAGGCCCCCTGCACTTACTCTTCAGTAAAAAATGAAATAATAAAAAAAGATGTAGCTACTAGTTACAGATTTAAAGCAATGTCTGTTTTGGCCCTTAGTGCTGCTAGTTACCACCATAAAGTGAGCAACCTTTGTCTAGAATCTGTATTGCACTGATCAGTGAGAGAGCCTCTGCAGCTGCCAGCCATGCTTGAATTTTTCAGGCCATAATCAGTGAGAGGAAGATGGGACAATAACAAGATGGAAGATCTCTATAGGGAAATAGAGGGACAGCTGTGTCCACTCCAAAGCATAGCCCTTCTAAGTTTGTGAGAATACTTGAGGATCTCTGGAGAAGGAACGAGCCAGGTGGCAGGGAAACGTCAACTGGCCGGGACACATTACTCACTGTCTCACTAGCAAAAACATTGTTGGCAAAGAAGTTCATGGACTGTCACTGTAAAACAGCCTAAGGGACAGAATAGCACAGTTAGTAACTCCTCGGGAAGATGTGGCAATAGTAACAGCAACTAAGCAAATATTTCCTAGTGATTCTCTGTTGAAGAGAGAATTTAAGATGGCTGGACAGTTTGGAGCTCTGAATAAAACGGAAGAATTGGATTTTTCTAGCCTAATGAATCTGACTGAATTAGGACTTTGATGGGGTTATTCAGAGATGGAAGTAATGGAAACAGTAGTTGAGGCAATTGCCCCTCAAACTAGTTTGAGAAGCTACATGGAAAGAAATCACTCAATGACCCTGCCTAAATTAAGGAGGATTCTAGAGTTTATTAGCGTGAGAAGAGTGCCACAGAGTTCCATGTCATCTTGCTTAATGCTTTTCAGGGAGTGCAAGGATGCTCAAGATTCCTTGTTGTGGACCATGGACTTACTGTTTGCTTTGCAGGATGAAGGCTCCACTTTAAAACATGATCCCTGTTTGGTACAGAGCACATTTCTTAATTCAGTTACCATGAGGCTGCAGAGGGACCTTGATGATGGCTTACTTCAGCATTCCTGAACCTGGTGCCTTCCAGATGTGCTGGCCATGCTGGCTGGGGATGATAGCCATAATCTAGCACATCTGGAGGGTGCTCATTTGGGGAAGGCTTCCTCAATTGCAAGGTGATCACTCACAGATGAACCTCTGCTGGAGAGGCACAGTTATCAATTGGGAAAGAGGGAAACTGGAAAATGACCGTGAGAGTGGAAAAGTGGAAAATGACCATGAGAGTGCAATGGAATGTTGATGAGCTCCATGTACTGCCACAACTGTGTGCTGATGCTGAGTTGGAGTCTCCTGAAGCACTGAGCACAACTAAGAAAAAAACTATATCCATTTCCCCGTGGTGCCTCTTATGCCTAGAGCCACCTCCTGGAATGCCTCCATCAAAAGTCACAATTTCAGGAAAGTTTTGGGATTATGGCCCTAGTCCAGCCCCTCCCCCAACCTGGTATCCTCCAGTTGTTTTGGACTACAGTTCCCAGCATTCATGACCATTGTCCATGCTGGTTGGGGCTGATGGGAGTTGAAGTCCAAAACCTCTGGAGGGCACCAGGTTGGGTAAGGTGCCCTAATCCCTTTACCTTACTGTAACTAAACCAAAGTATGTGTAACTGAAATAATCATATGTCCTTCCCCTGCTTACCCATATCTCCATACCTCTCTTCCTCTGTTGTTTCCCTGTGTCTATTTTAGATTGTAAGCCCCTTGGGGTAGGGACTTCCCATACCTGTTCTTTGTAAACCATTATGTACATAGATGGTGCTATAATAAACCAACAAATAATTTTTTATAGACCGGAGCAAACTCCTCTCCTAGACTTTCAGTTTCTGTTCAGTTTTAATTTAGGCTAACAAAGCAGACTGTTTTGTTAGCCTAAAATAAAATGAGTAGGAGATGTATAATAAAGGTGTTCCTGTATTTTGAGGTGTCTCTATATTTGTCATAAAAGAGCTGAAATCAGAGTTTAGTCGGAAGGGTACATCTGTGTATCTGAAAAGATACTAACATTTTAAAGGGTGCTAAGTTGACCTCCACAACAAAAATGAAGAATCTGTGATATGCTAGCACCACCTACTAGATTGTGGAGGAAGCAGTATGGCAACGTTTCTGAGACAAACATTTGGCTGAAGTGGAGTAGGCCTTCTCACATCTCATAACTTCTTCTGACAGTGAATTCAGGTGGTTGAGTGTAAACAAGACTGGAGCTGAAACAGCCACAAGAAACAAAGGGGAAGCATCTGCATGCTTGGGAGCAATCCAAGATATGTATGTAGAGGTATATAAAATCTCTATAAAAAAAAAACAAAAAAAACCCCAAAGTTGAGTGCAATAGACTACCCAGTTGCTAACTCTTTACATTGTTCCGCTTCTCTTGAAAGCATTGGGAACACAGACTGTGCAGAAATCAAAAGGCAGTCTGGCTTTAAGTTGGGAAAAGAAAGGTTTGATGATATGAGTGAAGGACATAAAAGTGAACTTTCTTGACTCCGCAGTTCTCTCTGTGCCTGATGGTCAGCGCCACATACACACATTTATGGTTGTAGCACATCCAGGTTTTTTACTGAAAGTGTGCATTTTGAATATGTATATATATTTGTTGGTTGACATCATGTATCAAGAGAATCATGGGGTCCAGGGAATTAAATGCATGTGCAAAGCTGCCCTCAGTGACTGTTATTGCAGAACTGTCTCTAACTTGAAAAAGACTGCTCATTAAGCAAAACTGTCAAAACACATTGAATTAAGGAAAATTTAAAATGCAATGGTTAAATTTCTGTTTCCTGAGGAAAAAGAGCAGGAAATTTTGTTTCCAAAGATAAAAGGCTAGTGTGCTGACCCACTTACTGCTTGCCCAGTACCTCCTGTCATTCATAGTGTGGTGTTACTATATCCTTGAATGCTCCTCCCACCCCACCCCCATTTTTATTCCTAAGTGTGCTTGGCACTACTTCTGTGCATCTTTGAACACTTGTACCATCAGAAGCCAAAATGCAAATAGCTTCATAGGAAGAGGCCAGAGGAAGCTGGTGGATCAAATCTCTAACCCAGATGTAGGCAACCTGGTGCCCTCTGATGCTTTGAACCACAGCTCCCATCATCCCTGACCATTGGCTATGTTGGCTGGGTCTGAGGGGAGTTGCAGTCAAAAACATCCATAAGACACCAGGTTGGCTACCCCTGCTCTAACCAAAGTTAATGTGGTTAATTATCATCCACTAGCTGATATATTTCATGCCTGATAAGCCCTGGGGAACCCTTCTGTTCTTTTATTTGTTCTGAAATGTGATTGGTTTTCTGATTCCACCTTTGGAAGACCCCAAGTGCTATCACAAAATAAATGATAGGACTATTAATGTTGATTTATTTCCTCTGCAAAAATACATTTCTAGGGCCTGAAAGTAATAGATTATTATTGCTTTAGCTCTCTCACTCATTCACCTACATAACTGGCCACATCCAGCAGTTTCAGTTCTAATGAGTTTAACGTGGTGATGGGATGGTGAGAATGATTCCTTCTATTTCTGATGTTCAGGCTGTTAATGCCATTGATTGTATAACCAAAATAGCATCATCCACACATGGGGGGGGGGGCATGAGCAGGTTTGGCGCAATCTATACTTTGCAGCAATACAAACAGTTGGGGGGGATCCCCTTAAAACAGCCCAATGAAAACCACACTCATAGGCCATGGAATGCTGATTGAGGGATGGAATGGAGTGGCTGAAATGCTGAACAGGGAGCACTCCACACTGCAACATTTTATTGCAGGCCCCACATTATTTTGTTTGTAATTATTTTTTATTCATCATCTCTCTTCATAATTCAGGCAAGGCATCAAACTTGTGTCACCATGAATTTGACATTGGGCCCCTCCCAGGTATGTCCCACAAGACTTAGAAGGACTTTCAGCTCTTCAGTTACTATCTTCAGACCACTTTAATTAATCTTTTGCAAAATGCACATGCATACATACGCACACACATATTTTCAGCTCTCATCATCCCTAGGGGTGGGAGAGGGTAATGTAAGTGTTTAAGTGCTGCCAGCCCAGCCATTTCTGTGACCCATCAATCTGAGGCAGTAACAAGGGCTGCATGGTATTTCTATGATAGGTGAAAGCTTTCCTACATCTGCTGTTTCCAGTTGTCTGGAGTCCTTGTTCCATTCTATACTGCATGAGGACATGCTATGGCTATGGAGGATCCCTCAGGATGGGGGTCTGGACTAAATGAACTTTACAGAGGCAGTTTAAAGGATATTCCTCAGCCTGCAATATGAGTTGTACTAGCTAGGAGCCCAGGGGTATCTCTTTCTCAAGCTGTAAATTTACCTGCCACCACCTGCTACATCCTTCGATAATTCCCCACACAGGCATTATAGCCAGGATTGGATTGGCCTAAATGAGAAAATGCACATACCAGTTCCAGAGGGACACACCACTAGGTGTAGACTCACTTAACTCATCTGACCTGCCTACACATATTATAAAAGGAGGTGTTCACATGCCTGTGTGTGTTGTTAGCATCCCAATTATAACAGTGATGGCAATCTATATGGTTGCTGCCCCATCCAACAACTGATGACTTGGCTACTTGGGGCAGAGAGCTGCTTCTCTAGAAGCCTGTGCTCTCTTTCCTTCTGTCTGATTGTTTCCTTAGTGACGGTATATTTGTAACACCCTAGGTGCTGCTGTAGCAGGGACTTTTTTGATGCATCTCAATTTGTGCTTTGTATGATGGGTTTGATAGAAACAGGTCCTTTCCGTTCCCCTGTCTCCACCTTCAATTTCTAACCCAGCAAATTATGGTCAGCCCAAATCTGATAAAGGCCATCAGCTTCATGTTGAACTTCATTAGCTATGGTAAAGAAAGGGTGGTTGTGAGCCCCTTGTTGATGTTGGCTATTCAAGGTCAACCTTGGTTCCATGTTGCAGGATAATTAGCAGTTAGATATTGCTTGTTTTGAAAGTTCAAAATACATCACATATATTGCCTCAGTAATCTTTACAACGGAAGGTATTATTATCCTCATATTATAAATTAGGGGGTCTGAGGCTGAGGGAGAGTGGTTGCCTGAGAGAGAGAGAGAGAGAGAGAGAGAGAGATTCCTGATTCTAAGCTATTCTAGATGATTCCACTGCTGCTATGCGCCACAGTTCTCATTCTGTTCCTTTAAAAGTATTTCTCATTATGCATCTCAGAAGTTGTGTGTGTGCTTCATAGATGTGTTCCCAAACCATCCCACCCTCTCCTACTTGTGCTTCAGTGCTGTCCTAATGTCCACTTGTTTTGCCAAGTAATGTGATGATCATAGAATCATAGAATAGTAGGTTGGAAGGGGCCTACAAGGCCATCGAGTCCAACCCCCTGCTCAATGCAGGAATCCAAGTCAGAGCATCCCTGGCAGATGGCTGTCCAGCCTTGTCTTGAATGCCTCCAGTGTGGGAGAACCCACCATCTCCCTAGGTAATTGGTTCCATTGTCGTATTGCTCTAACAGTCAGGAAGTTTTTCCTGATGTTCAGCCGGAATCTGGCTTCCTGTAACTTGAGCCCATTATTCTGTGTCCAGTAGCGATCCTTCCTCACTATTGTTATGTTATCCTTAAGTGAAGCCTGTGAATGCAGTTGTCAGATAAGGCCATTCACTGTCTTTGATTTCCTTCTTTGTTCAGGTTATGATCACTGGAAAGGGCAGGTGTTAAATTCAGATGAACTTCATGAACTATATGAAGGACTGAAATTGAACAATGTCAACCATTATGATTATGTACTTACTGGTAAGTACTTCTTCATTTTTGTGAGAATCTGATTGTGATCACTAAAAAACCTGAAATATTTTGCTGGGGTAAAATTGCTCCAGCTGTATTCCAAGTTAATGCTTAACTGTGGTTGACGCCAAAAAGGGGAATTATTTCCAGAGGAGACAGAGCTTGCTTAAAGATGGTCTTCTCTCGATCTTTTCACCATGGTTAATACATAACCCAGTATTACATCTGCACTAGCCCTTTGAGAAGCATTTAAAAGGAAAGCTCAGCAGGAAGCTTGTGATATAAAGCTTTGCATCCAGCAAAATAATATTTCCTGTCTCACATATTTGCAGATTATTAACATGGTTTCACCTTATTGCATACAGTGCATCTGTTTTTAATTTCATTTTTTATATTTCCTTACTGCTGTGAATAAGCTGGTTCCAAAACTTGCTGGATGAAATTGATTGCCATATTGATTTATATAAGTTCCATGAGAAAAGAAGTGTTTTCAAAGCCAGAGATAACAGGAAAATTTAATGATACGGGTCTGGAATTATAACCCATAAAGGCTACTCTGCCATGAAGGGTATTGCACAGCTGACAAATTATTTTTCCCCTCTGGTTTCCATGGAGTTCTTGGAGGTAAAGAAGATATTTAATAACAAAGTGAATGAGATTGCACTGATGTAGCAATGAATTTTCAGCATAAACAGGTTCCATTTGTTTTGAAGACATTTCTAATTTTTTCCCTGAGGAAAATGTTAGTTTGCAAAATGATAGAATAGCTTCACTGAAGCTTGTATGGTGACAGCTTTCCTTTCACTTACCCTAGTTAGCCAGCTAAAAGATTTTCTGCATGTAGACGGCGGCTGGAGACAGCACTGGGGAGATCACGAAGAGTAGCACAGACTTTTTTGCCACTCTTGCCATGCGGTTGTGTGGCTGATCCCGACAACTCACGATAAAATTACTCAACCAGGTTCGGACAACATGATAACCCACCATGGGTATGACCAACCCTACAACAAGCCATGGGTTCTCTGGCATGTTCACAAAAATGAAGCCACCCTGCACAAAACATGCCAGGGTGGGACAACACGACAACCCACTGTGACTGGTTGCCCATGGTGGTTTGTTGTGTCAAACGAACCCAGTCATTAATGCAGATGCTGCCTCTTAATGCCTGATGGTAAGGTTAAGGATGCACCCTACCCCTCAGCCTGCTGAGTGCCACCCCCTTCCTGGCCTCATTGGCTGCATGAGCCAATGTAAAGGCAAAACAGGTTCTCCATTTTACCAATATGACAACCCTTATCATAAGCTTATAATGTCATAGAATCTTTGGAATTTTTAATCTCTTGGGTGTTACCTGGGCCATCAAAAGAAATGGACATGCAGGATAGTGGTTTAATATTTTATCAGATTGTTGTTGTTCAGTCGTTCAGTCTGACTCTTCGTGACCCCATGGACCATAGCATGACAGGCCTTCCTGTCCTCCGCTCTCTCCTGAGGGGGCTCAAGTTCATATCCATTGCATCGGAGATGCTATCTAGCCATCTCATCCTCTGCTTTCCCCTTCTCCTTTTGCCTTCAATCTTTCCCAGCATCAGGGTCTTTTCCAGGGAGTTTTCTCTTCGCATTAGGTGGATACTGAGCTCTAAATTATTATTATTTTAATGGAGCATTAGTAAACTTGCCCTGAATCACATAAGACAGTGTATCTATCTAAGAATATTGTTACATGTGTACACCCCATGTCCAAGCAGCGAGAAGTTCCAGGGGTTCCAGCACTTACTCAGGGTTCAGTTTACTTAGAAAGAGGTCACTAGAAGCATAAGGTGTTTCTGTGATATAAGGTTTATTTACAGTCAGGGCCAGAAATATTGGAGCAAAGATAACTGTTTTGGCAGTTGGCCTCTGTACACCACCACATTGAAGTTGAAAGGAAACACACCCAGATGGGAGCGAAGTCAGGACTTTCAGCTGTAATTCAAGGGGCTTGGCAAAAGTGGGGCACTAACCATTCAGGAAGGACCGCCAGTGGCATACACACACACACACACACACACACATCGTTGGTGGCTCATAAGTAATGGAACAAACCAACATCATTTCAAACTTAAGGATCGCCTTTAATACCTGGATGAAAATCCTTTGCAGTCAATGACTGCCTGAAGTCTGGAACCCATGGACATGGCCAAATGCTGAGTTTCCTTCCTCAAGATGCTTTGCCAGGCCTTTACTGCAGCTGCCTTCAGCTGCTGCTTGTTTGTGGATCTTTCTGCCTTCACTCTTGTCTTCAGTAAGTGAAAAGCATGCTCTATTGGGTTGAGATCAGGTGACTGACTTGGCCATTCAAGAACATCCCACTTCTTTGCCTTCAGAAACTCTTGGGTAGCTTTTGCTGTATGTTTTGGGTCATTATCCATCTGCAGTATGAAGCGGCATCCTATCAGTTTGGCAGCATTCGGCTGAATCTGAGCAGAAAGTATAGCCCTATACACTTCGGAATTCATCCTGCTGCTTTTATCAGTAGGCAGGTCATCAATAAACACCAGTGACCCGGTTCCATTGGCAGCCATACATGTCCATGCCATAACACTGCCTCCATCATATTTGACAGATGATGTGGTATGCTTTGAATCATGAGCTGTTCCTTTCCTTCTCCATACTTTTCTCTTCCCATCATTCTGGTACAAGTTAATCTTGGTTTCATCAGTCCAAAGAATCTTATTCCAGAACTGGGCAGGCTTTTTTAGGTGTTTGCTGGCAAAGGCTAATCTGGCCTGTCTGTTCTTGAGCGTTACCAGTGGTTTGCACCTTGTTGTAAAGCCTCTGTAGTTACATTCATAAAGCCGTCTCTTGACTGTAGATGTTGACAATGACATGCCTACCTCCTCACGAGTGTTCTTGACCTGGCTAGATGTTGTGAAAGGGTTCCTCTTCACCATGAGCAGAATTCTGCGGTCATCCACTTTAGTTGTCTTCCGTGGTCTTCCAGGCCTTTTGCTGTTGCTGAGCTAGCCAGTTAATTCCCTCTTTTTCAGGATGTTCCAAACTGTTGTGTTGGCCACTCCCACTGTTTTTGCTATCTCTCTGATGGGTTTATTTTGTTTCCACCACCTAATGGCCTCCTTCACTCGCATGGACACCTCTTTGGACCTCATGCTGGGAGTTCCAGTGAACAGCTACCAAATGCAGATGTAACACTCGGAACTACCTCCAGGCCTTTTATCTGCTTGATTGGTCATGGGGTACCCAGGAAACAGGCCACACCTGGCCATGCAGCTGCTTGTCAGCCGTTCGTTCCATTACTTATGAGCCACCAATGATGGGGGTGTGTGTATGCCACTGGCTGTCCTTCCAGAATGGTTAGTGCCCCACTTTTGTCAAGCCCCTTGAATTACAGCTGAAAGTCCTGACTTCAGTCCCATCTGGGTGTGTTTCCTTTCAACTTCAATGTGGTGGTGTACAGAGGCCAACTGCCAAAACAGTTATCCTTGCTCCAATATTTCTCGCCCTGACTGTATATATACACGCGCGCACGCACACACACATACATATATAGATATAGATATATAAATAGGCTGAGCATAAGATGGGGATCCATAGCATTAATACGTAGTGCCATAGCATTTCTTGCAGAGAGCAAGTCAGCTCTCTGTCTTCTTTTCAGATCAAGCTCCAGCACAGGCTGACGTCTTGTTATACACCCAGGCATCACTGGCTCCTTCCTCTTGGCCTAGTAGAAAAAAGGATGAGTCATCCCCCCCCCCCCCAGCACACCATCACCTGTTTCTTCTTATTTCATCCAAGCTCCCATTAACACACATCAACAGAATGTTTCCTGCCATCAGCTATCTATTGTCAGGTCTTTGAGAGGTGTTGCCTCAGACATATGCTCTGATAGTTCTGCTTACTGAAATCTTAGAATCAAGAGTTTGAAAGCCGGGAGGGATCCTGAATCTCTTTGAAATAAGTGGCACTGGGCTGTAAGCAGTCCACTAGAGGGTCATTTAGACTGATCCCAAACACATCACAATGTTATTGAAGGTACACTGCAGCATAAAATGTTTTGCTGTTTCCACCAGAAGTCCATTAAAAATATGTATGAACATTAATTTTGGGATAAATGATCTAAAATGATTAGAGTTTTTTTTCAAGAATTGGTCACCAGCCCCACTCTGCCTTTGAATGCAAGCACACTGCTTCTGCCTCTCTGTTCTCTTTTGATTCCAGCCTCCCAAAAGAGCCCCCTGGAGTTGCTCCTCCTCTTTACCATTTGACTCTCACTCCAATCCAGACAGTGGTGGTGGTGAGAAGAAGCAGTAGATGTCACTGCCTACTTGTTTGCTGGCTCTCTCCCTGTCAAGCAAACATGTGGTGGCAATGATGTGAAAGAGGTTGAGGAACAACAGCAGCAAATGACAGTGGTAGTGAGAAAGTAGACTCACTAAGTGAGGGGCCCCAATGATGGTGTCTTGCCCAAGGCCCCTCAAAAACCTGTATGTTATGCACAAGTGACACATTCCCTTTAGACAGTATTCCCTCTCCCTGGGATCTAGTGTCAGTCCTTCTATGCACTCTGGAGGCCTGACTCACCTCCATGTGTTTTGGGCCTATAAATCCTGTTATCAGCATTAGTCCCACCGCATCAATTATTATGGTGCTTGCCTGTCTGTCCTGCTGCCAGTCAACTGTCCTATCATTGGCTCCTCCTCTCTATTTATAGGAAATTCCTCCAGAAACTCAAGGATTCTGGGATTTGTATTTCTTGAGGGAGCATGTCACCTAGGGATGCATATTTTTCTCTGTTTCTCAGACTACGAAGTCATAGAGTTTTCTGTGTAAGTGTTCTCTTCTCCTCCCCACACACCTTATATTCTAGAGGAGAGACCAGGGGTGCATTTAGATATAGGGAAATACATTTGCATAAACATCCTCAAGCTTGAACTTCAATTTAGCCTCAGATTTTTCCTCATGGTAATGGACTTGGAGCCCAGGACAGGGGCCTCTAGGCCACTGGGCCCTTGCAAAGTATACTTGTCCTTTTTCTCTCCACCCCCACCCCTCTGAAGAATGATCACTAGACATGTAAATTATTCACTATAGTAATCTCTCTAAAGCAATGAATAACTGCGAGAAAAATGTATAAGGGTCACTCCTATATAAGTAGGTTGATCTAGGGCAAAGTTTGCCCTTAATTCATTTGAATTACCTACTAGAAGTCAACAGTCTTAAAGAGCAGGGTGTGGGTGTTGTAAGCACAGAGTTTTAGGCGGCAATATTGCAACCAAAACTCTCCCCATGCCGGCTCAGGTCGACTCAGCCCACCATCCTTCCGAGGTCAGTAAAATGAGTACCCAGCTTGCTGGGGGAAAGGTAGTCACGACTGGAGAAGGCAATGGCAAACCACCCCCCTATAGTCTGCCATGAAAACGCCAGCGTAAGCGGCGTCCCTCTAGGGGTCAGTAATGACCCAGTGCTTGCACAGGAGGAACCTTTCCTTTCTTTTTTTGTTCTTTTGCAGAATGCACCTTGAGGGAATGAGGTAAACCACCTATTCAGGTCATGCTCACCTTATTCTGCACATTTCTGGCTTTCTGAGGTACTATTCACTGTGCTTCACAAGCCCCATATGGATTGTGTTTAGACTGTGCTTCCTCCCGCCAATCCTAAGCTAGCCTCTTCTGTATGCCTTGGAAATAACGTTGAGCTGCTGTACTTCTGCTCGAGTCAGGTAGTGCTCCACCTGATCTGAGTGGCTGTGGAAGGCCCGGAAATCCCCCTCCCAATTGGTGCCATGTGGGACCCCACACTATTTTTCTGCAACGGCAGGGGGTCCCTGCCATTGGTAGATAGCACAGTTTCCATCCTCTGTCTTCCATAGTTGGATTGACCAAGCTAAGAAATAGAATAAAGATGAAAATGCCATCTGTGAAACTTTATTTGTGATAGCTGATTCTTACAAAGGGAAGGAAGTCAAAATGCTCCAGCCAATCTGCATGTGTGAACTGGTTAAACTAACCATACATCTTGGGGGCAGAGGACTGGGCTGGGTTACCACCAGAGAAGAGGGTGATAAGCAGAAAGGCTGCTTGGGAACTTGCGGGGGGAGCGTATGAGTTTTGTTTTGTTCCTCATGATTTGTGAAAAGATTGGCCTGTGAGTTCTTTCACGTGTCCATGCAGATAAGCTCTAACACAGCAAACACATTACAGGTTCTATAAGAGACAACTACAGGTCAGGTCAAAGAACTGCTGGCACTGAGGCCAGCCACTATTTTTTCTTTCAAGACTAGACAGAACCTAGTTCAGGATGAACTGGCCATCAGAAACCCATATCACAGGCATAGATGGCAGTTTGACACACCTTGGCTAGCCTGTTTGCTCTGGGTTGAGTGATAGCCTGCTGAAGTGCTAGTTGTGGTAAGAGCAAAAGCTTCAAGTGAGCTGGTTCATTTCCACAGAGTTGTATTTTGGCTCAAAACTGATTCTTTTTTTAAAGGCTGGCCATTCTTACAGAGTTTGTGAGAAAATATGTTTTTCACATAATCTTACTTTTTCTCCCCCTCATCCCTTCAAAGGCTACACGAGAGACAAATCATTCCTTGCAATGGTGGTTGATATTGTTCAAGAGCTAAAACAACAGAACTCCAATTTAGTGTATGGTAAGTTTCTAACACAAAAATTATTCACTTCACATTATATAGTTAGGACATTTCCCAAGGTTTGAGGCTATTTGAGGGCATGTTTACTCTGCTAAGGAGTTAGTGTCAGCCATCTTGGTTGTCACCATTGGTTTTAGGGTCAAAGCTAAAGCGTATCATTTAGTTACAGAGAGATTTAGTTTCAGCAGATTGAAAAACAAAAACACTCCAGCAAACAAATTTCCCTCAAATCTTATTGATATTATTGGTGGCCTTCCTGAATACACTCCAAGCACACAGGGAAAGCATGTAGATCGAGGTGCAGAACCTCTTTCGGCCCCAGGACCAAATTTACTTTCAGAGAAGCTCTCAGAAGCTGCATTTCAGGGCTGAAGGCAAAAGGGATGAGACAAAAATCCAAAAATACCAGCATATTTTAGCATAAAGCTCTTATTGTCAGTAACTAAGCCTTGGGAATGTATTCTAACCTTTTAGAATGGGGGAAAAATTGCGAGTAAGCCAGGAAACAAGCAAATGATCAGTGGTTGGTGAATAGGGGCTGGGGCTGGGAGAAGGGGGCATGGCCATCTGGGGAACCCTGGAGGGCCAGAGTGGGATCCTCAGAGGGCTAGATTTGACCCCCGGGCCTCGGGATCTGCACCCCTGACATAGTACGTGAAAGACAGGTCACAAAAATACTGGGGACAATGTTGTTCTTGATGACACCAGCTGGGACTTCAGAGAAATCTGTTAGCAGTGCTGTAGTGATAATAAAAGGGTACTAGCAAGTTCACTGCTCATGAGTATATCATTTGACAACAGGAAGCTGTTCTCCTCTGCTGTTACAGTGGGACTTGGCAGTCCGCTTCTCATTGCATGGACTTAGCTGCTCTGATGTTAAAGAGGCACCTGAGTGCTGGGAGAGTAGAAAGAATTTGAATTGTAAAGGTACTGAGAAACTTGATGGAGTCACTGTATAAATACTATAGTGCCTGCCATCCTCGAGCTAGCAAATGAGATCTTTTTTGTTCGAATCAATTTAGCAGTTTTATTTATTATTACATTTATATCCCATCTTTTTCCCTCTTACAAGGAACCCAAAGCTACTTACATGGTCCTCCTTCACTCCCTTTTATCCTCACAACAACCCTGTGAGGTATGTTACACTGAGAATCAGTGACTGGCCCAGTGAGCTTCATAGCCATGTGGGGACTATGTCAGAATTCCCTTAGCCCCCACTTTACTTCAATGCCCAAACATACACAGATGAGTGGCTTCAGTCTATAGCTTTTAATCCATTACTTCACAGGGTCATACAGATGCAAATTCTCAGAGACTCTGCATCTACAAAGGAAAGCCATCAGGGGATTCAAATGGAATTACAAGAGTTGCCTGCCGTTTGGCGGTCTGGCTAGCTTAACTTAAGTGGGGGAGGTCCCTCTCTTCTCGTGAGGCCTCTAAATGCAGCTTTCCGCTTCTCTCTCTTTGCTCTACGCCTGTGTCTGGCATCTATTAGGTCATCCTCCCCAAACCCCACCTCCTCCTGTTCGCTGCCTCTCATGGGGGGCGGGGTGAGGAGAGACCCTCATGCTCAGCCATCTGGATGTTTGTAACCTGAGAAGCAGGCCTACTCATATCTGGACTAACCTGGGAAAACACCTCCCCCATGTCTGACGGTTCTCCTTCAGAATCTGAACTGCTGTCCCACTCCCTGCACTCAGAAATACCCCTGACAGACTAAAACCGGGATCTCCCATGTTCCAATACTCTAACCGCTACACCACACTGAGGATTTTCAGAAGCTATACCTCTTTCATGCAATGCTCAGAAAACCTGTTCAAGCTGCTGCTGACCATTTCACTAGTCTAGGTTTGAGAAGTGTTTCCCTGACATTACAGGGCAGATACATAGCCTATAATTCTTCTCTCTCCTCCTTGCATGAAACTGTGTGAAAACAAAAAGATGATAACTTTCTACCTTTTTATAGCACTTGCAGAGATCAACTTCCTAGCATAGGGCAATAGGAACTTGCCATAATAAGAACTACCATAGATCAGGCTTCTCCAACTTGGTGCCCTCAGATGTGTTGGACTACAACTCCCATAATTCCCAGCCAGTGGCCATGCTAGCTGGGAATTGTGAGAGTTGCAGTCGAACACATCTGGAGGGCACCAGATTTGTGGAAGGCTGCCATAGATGTTTGAAATGAGACTGGCAGAGTTCTGATTTGTCAGCTATTATATTTTTAAAGTATTCTTAGATGATATTTCTTCCCCCTTTTCCCAATTTTAATTTTCTCTTTCAGTGTGTGATCCTGTGATGGGTGACAAGTGGAGTGGAGAAGGATATATGGTTGGTAATCCATTGCTTATGGTTGGCCCACCTTTATAAACAATGTTGCTGTGCCAAAGCAAACCCACCGCTCCTAACTTTTACCCTGTACTTCAATGTAGTATCTCTTTTAGGTATAGCAGACACTCCATTGTATGGTCTTCATTAGTTCTGTTAGGACAATGCCAAGAAAAATACCTTTTCATGTTCATCTCTGAAATCACTGCCAGTTTTCCATAGAAACTACATAGGAGTTTCCTATTTCTTTAGGACACTAGAGGCTAGACGGATTTAGAACAGGAAACAAAAACCCAATTTGCATACAAGTGTATATCCCATTCGAAACACCATGCAGCTGGCTGCTTGAAGCACACCTGCATGGTGGCTACTCTGCATTGAATGCCATTAATGGAAAGTTGTTTGTCAAGGGATTTGGGCGGTTTTGTCCACACCACTACAACTAGTTTTTCTTTTTTTGCACTCTGCAGCGGAATAACAAAACTTGCTGGAACTATGGTGTGTGTGTGTGTGTGTGTGTGTGTGTGTTAGTGAATGTCCAAAATTTTGTTACTATCAACGCTACATGTGAATGGTGACAATCCTGTGCAAACGTTTTGAATGTCTAACGGCTATACCAGTCAACGCCTGAAAAGTAGGAGAATATCTGTTAGGGCATTCACACAATTCACTGACAATTGTCAGTGTTTGTATGTAAATAAATACCGGCATACAGCAGATTTTGGGCAATTCCACATACAGAGATTTCTCCTTGTGCTGTAATGGCTTCTGGGCTCTTCCTTCAGTTTATGCGTTTCTGGACTGAGCTGAGGGGGAGAACTGCTCATGCATGGGATTGTACTGAAAGTTTTGAACTTTCTAGACTGAAGTAGTCCTGTGAAGAATCAAGCCACCTGCCTAAGCTTTCAAGCCACCAGCCTAATAAAAAGCCAGTGTCATTTTATTTATTCTTTGCAGTATGTTCCAAAGGATCTCCTTCCAGTTTATAAGGACAAGGTTGTGCCTGTAGCAGATATAATAACACCTAATCAGTTTGAAGCTGAGTAAGTACTATTTTCTCATAAATACTCAAAAGTTTTAGAGACAAATTATCTTTTTTCCTGCTCAATAGGAGAAATTGCCTTTGCTAATTTTTAAAAATAATAATATTGATTAGATTTTGGAGATTTCTTGCATTTTCAAAAATCACATTTTATTTTATTCTTTAAAATACCTATACCTTTATTAAGTCAACTCAAAAGTCACCAAAAAAATTGCACATTTTCAAGATCTTCAGATCTCTTCATCAGGCAAGGTGTTACAAAAAATAGGTTGGCGAGGTGATGGTGGTGGGAGAATAGGAGGGGGGAAAAGGCTGACTTAAGGCGCAATCCTATGGCTGCTAGTCAGTGGCTAGACGGCCATAGGATAGGTTGGTTCCTAGGAACCGACCTCGGAGCCCACGCTCCAAGATCAGTTCCCAGAGAACTGACCCCTTCCCGCACCATCTTGTAGGCAGCGCAGATGCCCCGCGCTCATAAGAGCAGCGTGGAGTGGCGAAAACAGGGCGTTCCCAGGGGCGGGGCGGGGAAGTTGGAAATCTGGTACAACACATGTTATGTGCCACCGCTTCCTGCGCTCCGAGGTCCCATGGCTAGACAGCTGAAATCAGCTGTCTAGCTGTAAAAGCAGGGCCACGGGAGCGAGGAGGAGATCCATTCCTCACCACTCCTCCCGCCCTGCACTGGATAGGCAGTCACCCCCGGGGTTGGAGGCGACTGTCGATCTTAATAGGATTGCTCCCTTAGTGTTGTAGTCAGGAAGTTTGCATAGTCAGAGTCTTAAGATGGTGGAGGAGGGTTTGCAGACATTCAACTTGGGCTCTATCAGGTGATGTGATGGTTTCAGTGTCGTAGGACCACTAAGAGCAAGAAGGTAACAAGCAATTGTTGACCCCCCATTTTCGAAAATATAAAATCCAGCTGTTAACTCAGAACTGTCTGGGGGAATCAGACAGGTTTCTTGGTCAGAGGAAAACAGAGGAAGAGATTAACTAACTAATGTCTATATTTAAAAAGCTGAAGATAATTTTAGGGTGCACTGCTATGGATTGCACTCCCATTGGACAGAAGCCTCCAAACTGGCTTTACAGTAAACTCAGGAAGCTACTATAAATTTCCTCAAAAGCTCCCTTCTTGCTAGACCCTTGAGCTCCTATAAAGCTGTATGGCAGGCAGAGGATACAACATAGCAACGTGTATGATGTGCTTGCTATGTGTGTGTGTGGGGGGGGTCAGGTCACTCTGACTGGAGGGCTACTGGATCCTGGCGTAGTGTTATTTACAAGTTTTACCCATTTAGCATAAGAGGGTGATGTTTTTCATAAAATATACAGTGAAAAGTACTATAGAAATTATTAATAGAATCCTAATGAGCAAAATAAAGATATTAATGTATTGTATTCTTTTAGCTTCATGTAACAGGCCCATAGAAAAACAAACAAACAAACAAACAAACAAATATTTAAAGCATGGACAGTGTTTTAAAATTTTCTTTCCTGATTTGTAGGTTACTTACTGGCAGGAAGATACACACTGAAAAAGAAGCTATAGAGGTAGGTGTGCCCCAGTGAACACATTTTAAAGCCCCAATGTAGTCACCTGCGCAATAATATTGGTGGGAATCATGGACAGATGTCACTTGTATGAAGTGGCGCCTCCATGTGGATGCTGCTGCTGTTGACACAGCCCTCCTTACCATGTGTGTGATTTTGACTGCTTGGAAAATGGCAGCTGTGAGTGCATGTGTGGTGGAGGCTATGTAGATGTTCCTTGTGGGGGCACTGGTTCATATCATCAGCGCCTCCATGCAGTTACCACAGGCCTAATAACAGCCCTGCAGGTGACTACACAATAGCTTTTAAAGTATGAACTGGGGCTACAGATGTTGCATAAAGCTACAATTTTATGCCATAACTCTGGCTTTGTAAAAAAATAGTAATGTTTCATTGCTTTGCTCTGATCAGGGAATAGCTTGTGCTGGATGGGGTTACACTCCCCTGAAGATGCAGGTTCGTAGCTTGGGTGTACTTTCAGCCCTGAGCCTGGATGACCAGGTTTCAGCGGTGGCCAGGAGTGCATTTGCACAGTTAAAGCTAGTGCGCCAGCTGCGCCCGTTCCTTGAGATGTCTGGCTTCGCCACAGTGACACATGCCTTAGTTACATCCCGTTTGGATTACTGCAATGCGCTCTACATGGGGCTGCCTCAGAAGAGCGCTCGGAAGCTTCAGCTGGTTCAAAGAGCTGCTGCCGGACTGTTGACTGGGGCTGGCTACAGGGAGCATACCACTCCCCTGCTAAAACAGCTCCACTGGCTCCCAGTCGGTTTCCAGGCACAATTCAAAGTGCTGGTCATGACCTAAAAAGCCCTATAGGGCTTGGGTCCAGGTTATCTGAAAGACTGTATTCTCTCCTATGAGCCTAGTCGTGCCCTGAGATCTTCACAGGAGGCCCTTCTCGCGGTCCCGCCACCATCACAGGCTCACCTGGTGGGAACACAGGAGAGGGCCTTCTCGGTGGCTGCCCCAAGGCTCTGGAACTCCCTTCCAGGACGGGGAAAGTGGCACCTTCCTTGGTATGTTTCCGCAGGCAGGCAAAAACTGCATTTGTTCCTGCAGGCCTTTGGGGATAGATAGTCTGGACCTGTAAGAATATGATGGATTGGTACTATTGTTTATATTGTTGTCTTTTAACATTCTGATATTTTATACCGTTTTAATATTATCGATGATTTAATTATATTTTTTACTTTTGTATATTTCTCTGTATATGTTTTAACTGTACAAGTTTTTAATGTTGTAAAGCTGCCTTGAGTCCCAGTATTGGGGAAAAGGCGGGATATAAATATACTACTATTAGTAATAATAATAATAGCAGCAACAATAACAAGAACTTTTACTTTGTAATACTAGAAATATTCACACTGTCTGCTATGGAAAAAATTACACACTAGAAATGGTCGCACTTTACGTCGCAGAGAAATGCACTCTCCACTGGAGAAAACAACACCTATAAAAAATGACTTCCAACCTAGGGATGTCAGAGAATTCTGCCATGGATCTCGGTAAGGCCGAATGCCAGTGCATTTGGCCCCCCGAAATCCGTGGTGGAATGAAGCCCCCGCCCCCCCGAAAGGTGCGCAAAACGGAGCACTTACCTGCTGCCGTCCGCACTGACGCGCGAATGGTGGCCGCGCTGCGGCCGCCATTCACTTCCTCATCATAGCTGTGATAGGCTACGTAAATAATTACGTAGCCTATCATGGCTAATGCAGGGACGCCATTTGCGTCCCTGCAGAGGCCGTGATAGGCTACATAAGTATTTACGTAGCCTATCACAGCAAGCTAAAAAAACAACAACCGCGGACGCAAATGGCGGGGCTATGGCGGCCGCCATTTGCGTTCCCTTTTTTTTGCTGTTTTAGCCTACGTAAATATTTACGTAAGCTATTACGGCAAAAAAAAGGGGAACACAAATACGGCACTATTTGCATTCCTTTTTTTCCCCGCTGTAATAGCTTACATAAATATTTACGTAGGCTAAAACAGCAAAAAAAAGGGAATGCAGATGGCGGCCGCTGTAGCCGCCGCCATTTGCGTATGCGGTTTGTTTGTTTTTTGCCTGCAGGCTGCCCAGCAGCCAGATGTCCGGCTGTGGGCGGCCCTGGCCAGCGGCTCCACAGAATTTCCGCGGAGCGGAGCTGGCCAGGTTAGGATTTCGGGGGGAGGTGTGGAGCGCCTCCCCCCAACCGCAAATCACCCTGTGGAAAAGGTAAGTGACTTTCGTACATCCCTATTATAGTATTACTATATAATACTGCCCCCTAGTGTTTACAGGACAGTACCATGATAGTAATAGTTGAGCACTGAACATACAGTAAATAGCTTCCACTTTGCCATTGGGCTGATCATATAGGACAGTGGTTTTAAAGATGTCACTTTCAGTGCAGTCCTATACATGATATATCTACTCAGAAGTCTGTCCTATTGAGTTCAATGGGTCTTTCTCCCAGGTAAGAGTGTACCTGGGAGTGTAACCTAAGGAAAACTATTAGTAAATACAGCCAGTACGGGGAAGTACAGGGAAGGCCCCGCCTCTGGGGCCGGGAAGGCAGTCTCCAAGTTGAACTTTTGGAGGAGGCAGGGCCTCCCCCACGCTGGCCAGTTTGACTTCCTGCCTTGTGGTGGGAGCCAGCTTTCTCTGAGGCTCTAGAGCATGAGAGCAGCTACAAAAAGAAAACGAAGAAGACAGAAGAAAGGAGTGACCTGCAGTCTTGATGGGGGGGAGGCGACTGCTCCTCTGGCATACAGAGGGCTGGCTTGTGCAGGGGCGATGGAAGCAGACCCGCCCCCCCAAGGGCTTCTCACCCACCACTGCACAGGCGCTGGGAAGCCCCAACGCTCTGGCTCCTCCTACATGAGAGCGGAGGGAACCCACAGTCTGAGGCAGGCGCCACCATTGGCCCCCTCCATGCCAGCAGCCATGTGGGTATAGCGGAGCGAGGCCAGCCCATACGGCAGAGCCTATGAAGGGCGGCGGCAGCTTCCACTGCCCCCCCTTCGAAAAGGAATAGGAGTGGCCTGGAGAGGGTGAGTCCATGCTGTGGCAGGGACCCTGAGCGACCCCCCCTTTCCCACCCCCACCTGGCCACAAACTACCGAGGGCCCCCACCCCCATCGGGAGCCTTAGAAAGGATGGGCATGGAGGACTCCAGTCCCCTGCACTCCCTTTCATGGGAGCCCCTGGAGGAAAGTGCAGAAGGAGCCCAGCTATAGGCCCAGGCCTGAGGGCCAACCCTAACCACAGCTCCGGGAGGGGGAAAGGTGCATACTACATCTCCCTGAGTATGCCATTCGCCAAATCAGATGCAAGTCCACACCCCAAGAGGGGACTGGGTGCAGGGAATACTCCTGCAGGAGCACATCCAGGGAAAGGGCCCAACCCAGGCAGTGCATCTGCTTGCTCTCTTGCTCTTCCAGTGCCAGCTCCATGAGCAACTGGTGCAGCAGATCACACTCCAAATGGGGGTGCAGCCGCACCTCCACCCCCCACTCCCACTCCAGGAGAAGCAGACAGAGGGGGAGAAGGAGTGAGGTCTTGGGCAGATCCCAATCGACCTCAAACAGGGGCCCTTCAGGGAGGAAGCGCTCCAGATTTTCATCATTCTCTAACCAAAAAAAGAAGGCTAGAAGGCACAAAGAGCGGAAGCAGGGGGACAGATTCCCTTCCTCATCCCCAACCTACCGTTCTGACTCCCAAAACTCTAGATCTTCTTTCCCTGGGGCAAGTTCATCAGAATCCGAGGAGGGAGACCCCTCAGAGGGGGACAAACCCAAGGAAAAGCCCCCCAAGGCCATCTTTTCCCTTCGAAGGCCTTTACCAAAATGATACCCAAATGCCTCAACATCCTGGAGCTTACAGACCAGGAAGAGACCACGACACCCCCCAGGGTTAGGCAAAGAGGGTGGGGGTGGCAGTGGCCTTCCCATCCCCCTGCCACCCCTCAACCGACTGTGCCGCTCCCACCGAGCCTGGAAGAGATACTGCGCAAGGAGCGGTCTAGACCAACCGGATCTAAGACACTCCACTGGCACTGGGAGAGTTTCTACAGCCTGCAAGAGGTTGCCATGCAGGACCTGGTCACCCGAGAGTTGATGAACCTGTCGCAGCTCCCAATTCCAAGGCTCTTCTAACCTCAGAACAAGACGAGCTCCCCTCAGACCAGCATGACTGCAGGGGCTTCGAGGCCTCACCGACGTCCATCCGAGCAGCAACCACATCAACTATCATCGCTAGAGGCATCTTCATAATGGCAAATGGACTTCTCCACGACAGAGACCTAGGGAAGGAGGCTCACGATACCATACAGGATATAGCAGCGGCAGCATCGTTCCTGGCTGATGCTTCACTAGGCTCCTTCCAGCTGGGAGCAAAAGCAACAGCAGCTAACGTCGTGGCAAGAAGAAATGTTTGGCTGCGCAACTGGGGAGTGGACACCAAAACCAAATCCAATCTGGCGAGCATTCCTTTCTCAGGTAAACTACTGTTCGGGGAGGCCTTGGACAAACTCCTGGTGGAGACAAAGGATAAGAAGAAAACTTTGCCAAACCAAACAAAGAAAGAAACAAAGCACTTCCAGGCAAAGCCCAAGCCCTTTCGTCCCTTCATGTCAGGGTTGTATCTGAGCCCATAGAGTCCCAAAGCAGCTCTGATTTTGAGGAAGAGAGGCAACTCCTGGGGGAAGAACTTTCTCAGACTCCAGAGGCGCAGCTGGAGGGGGAGGCCCCCCCTCCTCACATCCCTGGGAGTGACAGCGAACAAGGCGTGGCAAGGGAAGGACAACCTGAACTTTTAGACGCGAGGCGCAGACGCAGGCACATGTGAGAGATCGCAGAGGCCGAGCTTCGGTGCTCAGCCCGATTGGCTCGACGTCAACAGCTGCGCCCAGAAGCATCACAGGAGAGGGGGAGATATTCCCCTCCCACCCCTTAAGTTCAGAGAGTTGCTGCCCTTTTTTCAAATGGAGATCAACTGACATACTTTCCCTTTGAGCCCGTAGATGGCTGCTCCTTCGTAGTTCTCCGAGACTCTAGCAATTAGCATCTGTATGCCTCATTAGGGTAAATGGAATTAAAGCCTTGGAAAGCAGCCCTTTTGTCTGTTGATTTGGCTATTGGAGTATTTAGTAGGCAACGGGAATCCTGACACTTCAGGCCATCCTTCCTCTCCTCCTACGTGCCCAGAGAGGAAAAACCCAAGTGACAACATGACACCAGGGCCAAGCCGGACACCTACAGAAGACCCCCCCTGGCAAGGCAAGAATCCCCATGTCATGACTCACCATCCCCCCCAGTGGGAGGGGCGCTGCGGGATTTCTCAAATGCCTGGAGACGACTCTGCTCAGACAGCTGGATTCTGGAAACAGTGGAAGAAGGCTACTCCATAGAGCTCTTGAGGCCACCCAGGGAGTGCTTCCTCAGCTCTCCCCTTTGGAAGGACCCAGCTGGGCCTTTGAGGACTCTTGCAGCAATACAACACCTGCATCAGATCCAAGCCATCGAGAAGGTGCCACGGGAAGAGAAGGAACAGGGTGTCTTCTCCCTCTTCTTCACAGTCTCGAAGAGGAACAGGGGGACCAGACCCATTCTGGACTTAAAGAGGCTCAACCGCTGCCTGAGAAATAGAAGCTCCAAATGGAGATGCCCAAGTCCATAGAGCATCCTAAGACGGAACTTCTTAACTTCAGTGTATCTTTCAGAGGCCTACCTGCACATCCCCATCCAACCATCCCACCGCAAGTTCCTGTGCTTCAGCTAAGGAACAAAGCAATTCCAATTCAAGGCTCTTCCCTTTGGCCTAGCCATGGCTCTGAGAGTGTTCACAAAGATCCTCCTGGCCCCGGTGGCCCACCTGAGGTCAAAGGGAATCCATCTGCACCACTATCTGGACGATATCCTAATCCGCTCATCATCATGGGAACAGGGCATACAGGACACCAGCATCACTCTTTCAACCCTACGGTCCCTGGGATTTGTCATCAACGAGAAGAAGAGCTCCCTGTCACCCTCACAGTCCCTACTCCACCTGGGGGTGACCCTGGACACAGCCAAGGACATCATGACAGACTGCAGTAAGCAGGCTAGTGACCTGGATCCAGACCGAAAAGAAGCCCTGCCTCAGAGAACTGGCAAAGCTACTGGGCATGATGATGTCATGCCAGGAGACCATCCAGTGGGCAAGATTCCACACAAGGCCCCTACAGTCATTCCTCCTGGCCTTCCAGACAGAAATAGCATCCAACTAAAATCCAGCAGTGACAATCCCAGCGGAAGTCTCTCGCTCCCTGGCCTGGTGGTCACACCCACCCAACCTTGTGGTGGGTGTCCCCATCCAGACCCCGATGTTTACCACCCTAACCACAGATGCTTGCCTCATGGGATGGGGTGATCTCTGCAAGGACTGCCACACCCAGGGCCTGTGGACCAAGGAGGAGTCTCACCTCAGCATCAACCTACTGGAACTGAGGGCCATCCGCCTGGCATTGAGGCACGTAGCCCCACAGCTAGAGTCGCAGGATGTCCTAATCAGAACAGACAACGTGGTAGCGAAGGCATATGTGAACAAACGAGGGACTCGGTCCAAAGCCCTTCAGAGGGAAGCCATGATGCTATTCATGTGGGCCCAAAAGCACCTCTGTTCCGTCAAGGCAGAGCACCTAAAAGGTGTGTTGAACATCCAGGCCGACTGGCTCAGCAGGACATCCCTAGACCTAGGGGACTGGTCCCTCCACCTGGATACATTCAGTTAGCTGATGAGTCGGTTAGGTCTGCCCTGCGTTGACCTCTTTACTTCCCAGCAGAACACCAAGCTCCCCAGATTCGCCACTCGCTAAGTCATGGGAGGCACCAAGTTCACAGATGCCCTGACCAGCAGTTGCCCCAGGGGTCTTCTTTATGCCTTTCCTCCCCGCCTCTCATCCCAAAGGTGATCCGGAAGCTGAGGGACCAGCAGGTGGAACTAATCCTGATAGCACCCAATTGGCCAAGGAGACCATGGTACGCCGACCTTATAAACCTATCCACGGCCAAACCTCTGACCCTGCTTCTCCAGCACGACCTGCTGACTCAAGGGCCGATCATGCAACAAGACCCAGGTTTCCTGAAACTAACCACCTGGAGGTTGAGCAGAAACTGCTAGAGGTCCAGCGCTACTCCTCAAAGGTGGTTTCCACCCTCCAGGCCTCCAGGAGGTCCTCCACTAATAGATTGTACGAATGCAACTGGAGGGGTTTCCTCATCTGGGCCCAAACAACAGGGAGGGACCCCTTAGCCACCAGCATAGGCAATATCCTGGAGTTCCCCCAGGAGGGCCTGTCAGCAGGCCTCAAAACAAATACCCTAAAAAGACAGGTTTTGGTCTTGTGGTCCATACTAGGGGAGCTGGGGGGGGGGGCACCTAGGGTCTCACCCCCACATTAAGAGATTCCTCAGGGCAGCCTCACTGATCAATCTTCCCCCAGTGAGGAGGTTCCCCATGTGGAGCCTCAATGCTATCCTCAAAGCACTGTCCAAAGCTCCGTTCGAACCCCTAGGGGCTGCCACCCTTAAGGTGTTGACCCTCAAAACTATTTTCCTTCTGTTATCACGTCCGCCAGAAAGGCCTCTGAGCTGGGGGCTCCTTCTATGGAGAAAGAGCTTTGTATTTTTCACAGGGACAAGATAATTCTCCGCCCAGACCCAACTTTCATTCCCAAGATCAACTCAGACTTGTATAGGGCCCAGGAACTGGTCATCCCATCCTTCTGCTCTCACCCTTCCAACCCCAGGAGAGGGAGTGGCATACCCTGCCAGGCCCTGAAGTTCTATCTAGATAGGACCAGGCCCCACTGGCAACATAGTGCCCTATTTGTGTCCTTCAGACCGCCCTCCATGGGCAAGAAGGTATCAGTAGCCTCTCTGGCATGTTGGCTATGTGAGTACATCGCGCTGGCTTACACCTCCAGCGGCCTAGCAGTCCCAGAGGGAATATTGCCCCACTCGGTTAGAGGGTTGGCCACATCAGCAGCCTTCTGGGAGAGAGCTCCACTAGAGGAGATCTGCAGGGCGGATTTGCGGTCATCCATGCATACTTTCACACGCCACTGCAGAGGGCACCTCTGGCAGGAGGGTCCTCCAGAGGGTCCTCCAACCCTAGCAGCAGGCCGGCCTAGGGAGTTGTTGGCCCACCCAGGGATGAACTGCTTTGGCATATCCCTGTACTGGCTGGCTGCCTGCATTTGGTGGGAGAAACGAAAATTCTTTACTCACCAGTGAATTTCTGTTCTCATCGAGTGAAGGAGGCCAACCAGGCCTGCCCAGGCAGGCCTCCTTCTAGGGGACTCTTAGGCTAGGCAGGCTTCACCACTGTTGCTTCCTTAGCCTGATTGTCAGTCAGCGTTCACAGTTGAAGACTGTCAGGACTGGGGGCTTCCGAGGAATTTCATTGACTTGGAAGACTCAACTGGTGAGTGTGGGGGAGGCCTCGCCTCCTCTGGAAGTTCAACTTGGAGACTGCCTTCCCGGCCCCAGAAGTGGGGCCTTCCCCATACTGGCTGGCCTCCTTCACTTGATGAGAACAGAAATTCACCGGTGAGGAAATAATTTCCATTTCTGTCTTTGTTTGGGTTGATTTCACACTCTTGATCTACATGTAAAACTCCTAGCTTCTGATACTTCTCCAAGGCAAACTCTTGGCAACCCACATAAAATATCTCCACAGTGTATGTATCAGCCACAAGAAAAGATACTTAGTAGAAGTTCTGCCATTGCCATCTGCCAGTGTTTCACACTGCATTGAAGAAATTGTATGCAATGGGCCTGAGTTTCTTGTTCTTTCTCTCCCCTGCACCCCCACCCCCAATTGCTATTAAGAGAAGAGAAGAGAAGCTGAGTTTGTCAATGTACTATAGATGCATGGTGAACTGTTCCTTCAGGCCTTGATTCATGATGAAAGAAGAAAGAGCCAGGCTGACATCCATGACTTCAGGCAGATTCAACTAACAGGCAGAAAGAACTATGATGCTAAAATAAAGTGGCAATTGTAGAGTATTTCTGCCCATTTAAATGTACTCTGTTAAAAGATTAATCATAAAAGTATTTCTTTCATGAGATACAACTATCCTAACAGTAAAATAGTTATTACTACTACTATTATTATCTACTAGAAACTTATAAGGTATTTTCAGATGAGGCTTTTATCCTGCAATTAGAGGGTTTTATCCTGCAATAACCCTGCCTCAAACACAAAATATTATGGGAGATCCAAATAACATCATCTTCCATGTGTAACCCTCCCATGTTTTCCCATTACGTCTTCCTTTTTTTTAACCCAAAAAAATGTGTAGAGGAGGAAAGATAGATTAGATGCACAATGCCGTCTGATTGGTAGCTCTAGGAGCCCTCCATCTGGTAATGCCCATGGTCATGACTGTGTCATGTTGTTATCATGCCACAGTCCTGCACTGCTATGTCTGTGGAAGTCCTGTTTATATCAATGACCTAGTATGTGTCCTGAATTTCTGGTGAACACATTGTCTGTAGACAGGATTACTGGGTGCAGAAGAACAGGTATTCCAGCAATGTACTGAATGCAATTGGTTCCTGTAGTAAAGAATGTTGACAGTAGTTTCACTAATTAGGTTCTGTCCTAATGAAAATTGTGATGCCAAGAATAACGGTCACTTGTAGCTTTTCTTCTAGCAAAGCCAATTGAATGTCAGTCCACAGATTACATTTTTCCCCTGCAGCAGGAAGCATTCCCAACAATTACAGCTATTTTTATCAGTATTCTACTTTTTCTATGCTTCTGGAGTCACCATGGAATACCCCTCCTATCTCTCACTGCTAATTACAGTGTCTTATTTGCCATTTTCAGTCTCATTAATGAAACAAGTGCAAGTTAAATAGTCTCTGGCTGACAAGTGAATAAGCTAATTTTAGGTCCATCTGTTTTCTAGCCACATGGCTAAAGTATTTACAGAAGAACTTTATATCAACCTGCCTGCTTATTCAATTCCAATCTGAAAGGGGAAAAATCTCTTTAAACATGATAAAGTTTCAGCGAGGCATAAAACAACATTGTTACAATGCCATCACATTACAACATGATCTCGTCTCAATTATACTACAAGACTCAACATAGGTGGCTTTCATGATCAGAACACTTGCTTTGTAACAAAGGACTAGATGGATCAGACATTCAAAATATTCTCATAACTTGAGCCCCAATGACCTCAGGGACACATTTGTGGAGAGCACATAATGTACAACCTCGCTCTTTATTTCTTTGACCCCAGAATGACCTGAGAGCCACAACTAGTCAACCCCAGTTTTAAACTAGTTTAATTCATATGGTTTTCCCAAGGTAACCCTGAGAAATACTTTACTTAGTCCCATCTCATCACTGTGAGTATGGCTCTTGGAGTGTATACGACTGGTACATGCAATATATTTCCGTAATGTGCAAAACAGCCCCGTGTCTTGGTACAATAGATTACTGAGCTCAGGCCTTTGGTTTTTCCATGCAAACATACTATTCTGTTCCCCTGGACATGTTGTCTTCCATTTCTTTCTGTCACAACCAAAGATCCACTGTCTGAAGAAATCATATGTCTAAGAGCCTAGTTGATCGCATTTCTGTCCTGCTAGCATGCCTAAGCTGTTAAACCAATGTTACTGGAGCAGCTTGACTTCTCATGAGGGGAGGACATTAAAAATAGAGGCTCTCACCGATATAAAGAGATTATAAAATCTTGAGTAATGTATATTTAATATTAAAACACATGCATTTTTTAAAATTATTTGGACATTTAAGTAGCAGTTGCCATTGTCCCACTATCATATGTAACAACTAGTTCTAATCTGTTTTTTTGTACATGGAAAGGTAATGGATATGCTCCACAACATGGGACCAGAGACCGTTGTAATCACCAGCTCAGACCTACAGGCACCTTCAGGAAATGATTATCTGATAGCATTAGGAAGCCACAGAAGAAGTAAGTGAATTTATTTGTTTAAAAGAGAAAGCCCTGTCTTTAATCCATTACAATTGCATTTGTTAAAAATACACCATGACAAAGGAGAATGAAACTGTTCCTGAAAACAGTTTACTTTTTTGTGAGATGTACATAGATATATGTAAAATAAAGCGAAGTTTTGTTTTCGTTTTGAAATACTACTAATATGTATAAAATACAAATTGTGACACTTGTTGACCTGTATTGTAAGAAATATTTAGGCTGCAGTCCTATACACACTTACCTGGGAGTAATGGGGCTATATCTGTCTATTTCTGAGTAGAAATATATAGGATTACACCATAAGGCTCTTCTCCCTTAATCTGAATAAATTATGTTGAACTTGGCAGCAGTTTGTTTTGCATTTGTAGTAATGCTTTAACAAACAGTTTCCAAGTGATATATTATCTCACAACATGAAAGAAGAGTAGAACTCATGGATTGATCATAAGGCCAGTAATTGTGGTGGTAGCTGTACATTCAAGAGACATACCAGGCAATTATAGAAATAGTCACTATTTCCTGGCCTGATAGGTAATCTAAGAATGGCTGTATCTGTCCCATTTCAATGTGCATTCTTTTTTGTGCAAACTCATTTCAAGTAGATTGGAGTCATGCAGCACTGATACCTCATGGATTGTGCTCAGTGAATTTTAATTTTAACTCTTTTCTATTCTCATCCTACCTAGCACATTTCCAGCGCTTACCAAAGCCTTATTGAGAAGAAACACTAGGGGGGGTCACACCCCTACATCACACAGAAGCACCCGCATGATCTGGAACTCCAGTTATGCAGGGCTCCAAATCACATGGATGCCTTTGTGCTTAGCGCCATACATATGAAGGCTTCCTCTCTGCTGGGGTTTGCCCTGTACACATGTATGTTCGGGGATGTGGCAAGCTGATGTGTGTGATGTAAGGGACAGGGCTTGTTGGCATGACCCTGCTCCCTCCTCATGTGTTGATTCAATGCGCAAATATTTCTTCTGAATTTGTTGTCACAGTTTGTTGTTGTTGTTCAGTCGTTCAGTCGTGTCCGACTCTTCGTGACCCCATGGACCATAGCACGCCAGGCCTTCCTGTCCTGCGCTCTCTCCCGGAGCGTGCTCAAGTTCATATTCATTGCATCCGTGATGCTATCTAGCCATCTCATCCTCTGCCGTCCCCTTCTCCTTTTGCCTTCAGTCTTTCCCAGCATCAGGGTCTTTTCCAGGGAGTTTTCTCTTCGCATTAGGTGGCCAAAATATTGGAGCTTCAGCTTCATTATCTGTCCTTCCAATGAGCACTCAGGGTTGATTTCCTTTAGGATGGACTGATGTCACAGTTTAAAGGGTATCATTAAGCCAAAACGGAAAGAACCATCCTCCCCTTCTATACTTTCAACCCATAAATGCAGAGTTCACATGCTGAGGTGATTTTTGTGATATATGGTTTCAATTAACAACACGGGACACGATGTGGCAACTTGGAGATTTGAACTTGCTCTGGCTTTTGAGGAATGAACAGTCATCAGCTGTACTGCTACATGTTTACTGGATTCACATATCTCATAGTCAGGGCTGTGTGTACTCTGCACTATGATAGCCATCATGGGGGAATCTGGCCTTTTTTAGGCTTGTTGGATTTCCCTGTAGCCCCCAGCTTGGCTTGCATTTGTAAGCCAAGCCACAGGCTTTTTCTTGGAATCTGGGAACTTTTCTTGGATTTTTTTTTCTTAAAGTGACATTTATGCAAATTGCAGCCACAATTTGTATAACTTATGCAAAGTTCAGATGTAATTTGCTTAATTCTTGCAAAATGTGGCCGTAATATACTTAATTTGCACAAATTGCACGTGCAATTTGTGCAAAGTCACAGGCATGTTTTGTGCAAATTAAGCATATTACAGCCGCAATTTGCACAAGTTCAGCAAATTATGGCCGAAAGTCATTCAAGTTATGCAAATTACAGGTGCAGTTTGCATAAATGTCGATTTACTGAAAAAAACACCCAAAAATCCACAAGCTGGCCCGACTCGATCTGCCTTGAGTTGGGGCAGCGTATGGGTAAGCGAGTCAAAGTCCAGGGGGCTGAGCTGATAAAAGCTCAGCAAACTTAACCCCTGCCCCGGATGGATTCTACCCACATACTTTCTCTGCAGTATTTGTTTCTTAATTCTGCACCCAAGAAATTCAAATTCTGCACAAAGAAAAGCCACATTCTGCAACCTGTATAAATTATGTAAATTTGCATAATTTCTCTTATTTTGCATAATATATTATGCAGTTTGTGTTATGTTGCATAATTTATTCTGATTTTGCCAGTTATGGAAAGGACAAGTTGCTATGCAGGGAACTAAAACCCTGTCCCCAAACATTAAGAATCTTTTTCAGCCACTACTCTGGTTTTTATGATATCAGCAGGCATTGCTCACATGCTTTTAAGCATCTCTTTACAGGCATGTGGATTAGAATCTTGCTTTGGGGGGTCTTTTTAATGAAAGCTAAGATGCTCAGGAAGCTGAATTCTATGCCCAGTCCAACACATTGTGTTTTTTCTGTCCTCCCACAGAATTGCAACATACACACTGTCTCGCTCATAACCGTCCAGGGGTACTTCCAAATTTGGGCCCTGAAATGCATCTCCACCAATATGTGAAAGAGTGACACTAGATCAAGGGTGGGCAACTTGTGGCCCTCTAGATCTTTTGGCCTACAACTCCCATCAGCCCTAGCTGGGCATAGCCAATGGGGAAGGATCATGGGAGCTGTAGGCCAAAATATCTGGAGGGCCACAAGATGCTCACCAGTGCACTAGATAAACTGGCAATATTTGGCCCATGGATGCTATGTTACCTAGGTTATCCTGAGATTCCTGTTTGATTACATTTATTGGGAAGAATAATACTATGTGTCTGTCTTAACAGCTACAGCAGATGGCAGCACAGTGACCCAGAGGATCCGAATGGAGTCTCCTAAAGTAGATGCTGTCTTTGTTGGAACAGGAGACCTGTTTGCTGCCATGCTATTGGCCTGGACCCACAAGCATCCAGACAATCTTAAGGTATGGACAGACAGTTTCTTTCAGTTCTCCCACTGTCTCAGTGATGACAGAAAAACATTCTTATATAATTACTGTGAATTCTCACTGTGCAGATAGCTGTGAAATTAAAAGAAAAGAAGAGGACAGGACAGAGGTCAATAAATTATACAAAATGAGGCCACAGAAAATAAAAGATGATGAATGGCCTCATTTGGACATGCTAAAGCATGGTTTATTATTAGGAGAATGGGTCTGTTCAAGCCTTGGGGTCTAGTGCTCTCCCCTCTTCCTCTGGCACTAGCACAAGGAGGAATTTGGAAGGCTTTTGCTTCCTTTAGATTAACTGCAGCTTGCTATGACATCCAAATACAGACAAACTGTGGTTAATCTTTACTATGGTTAGTTGAAACAGGCCAACTTCAAACCATAGTTTACAAAGCTGGCTCGTTTCACCAAACCATAATTAAGATAAGCTATAGTTTAGAGTTTGGGCAACACAGTCAACTGAAGTTAATCTAACATGGAAGCGGAACCTTCTTATTACCTCCTGGCGAACACCTCCAAGGCCTGCTACAACTCATCATAATGCTAAAATATAATTTAGCATTACATCCAAACACAGCCTTTATTTAAAGAAGTTAGCCACTTACAAAGTATGAATATTTTACATTACCAGAGTCAATGACCTGGTTCATACATAACGCTAACCCATGGTATGGGTTGTTAAATTCTGGGTTGTCATGACGTACGAACGTGGCCATGCTAACAAATCAGGGTTTGTAAACCATGAACCACCCAGAAAAGGAAGCCGTGGTTTGTTGTTGGGTTGTGAACTCTGGGTTCTTTGAACCATAGGTTGTTGTTACTTGCAAACCTAAAACCATGGGTTGTTCATAGATTGTTTTGCCAGGCTACAGAGGCAGCAGGCAAGAGTGGTTAAAAAAACCCCAAAAAACCCCCAGCTGCTCTTTGTGCCAGTACTACTATGCTGCAAAGGCATTTGGGCTACAGGGAGGGAGCAGGCAAAGGAGGAGGAAACAAACAACCCAGGGATTAAGAAAACAAAGCACGGTTGGTTGGTTTGATCGTCTGCCAGACAAACCCTGGGTAGAGCAACAAATAACACTTAACATGGGTTAAATAAGCCATAAGTTAACATTATGTGCAAACCAGGCCAATGCACTGCCAGTAAAACTGTAATCTTTTCCTTTGAATTTCAGGTGGCATGTGAAAAGACTGTGTCAGCCATGCAACATGTTTTGCAGAGGACCATCAAGAGTGCAAAGGGTAACCCATTTACATCATGGTTCTGCATTTATTCATTTATTGTTGTTGGAAGGGATATTAAGGAGGTGCCATAGCTCAAGGGTAGAGCACATGCTTTGAATGCAGAAGGTTGCAGGTTCGGTCCGTGGCATCGCCAGTGGAAAGGATCAGGAAGCAGGGTGATGGGGCAGAGCTCTGTCTGAGACCCTGGAGAACTGCTGCTAGCTAAGAGTTGAAATTATTGGGCTAGAGGGACCACTGGTCAGCTTCATATACATCTCTCTTAGGCTCAGACTCCGCCTACCTGAACTGCCTCTACCCTTTTACATGTTATAGTTTCCAGCATTTTCACAGATTAGGGAGAAGCCCTATGGCTAATCCAACTACTTGCATGTAACTTTGATGGGTCCTTGAAACTGCAGCCAGACCAATACTTTTCTAACCTGTCTTAGGGAGCAATCCTATGGCCACTAGTCAGTGGCTAGACGGCCATAGGATACCTGGTTTTCCAGGAACCGACCTCGGAGCCCACACTCCCAGGTTGGTTCCCAGAAAACCAACCTCCCCTCCACACTCGCAAGAGGAGCATGAAGCGGCCAGAATGGGGTGTTCCTGGGGGGTGTTCTGGGGCGAGGAGGGCGGAAATGCCTGTACAACACATCCAATGTGTTGTACAGCAGCCTCCTTTTCCACTCTGTGCTCCTGCAGCTAGACAGCCGCAATCAGCTGTCTAGCCAAAAATGCAGGGCAGGAGAAGCGCGGAGAGAACAACCCCCTCTGTGTTTCTCCTGCCCTGCATTGGATAGGTGGACGCCTATCTGCATAGGATTGCACGCTTAATGTGGGACACACAGTGTAGCTTGATCACTAGAACTATTGTAGGAAATTATGTTAATCTCTTGTTCACAAGCTGCGCAAGACACACTTTTCTTCTTCCTTCTGGTTCCTTACGTATGTATAACATATCACAGTATTCACACAACACATAATTAACTTCTGGAACTCACTGCCACAAGTTATTGTGAGGACACCTGGATTAGATGACTTTAAAAGGGGGATATTTATTTTTATTTTTTTTATTTTTTTATTTCATTTCTATACCGCCCAATAGCCGAAGCTCTCTGGGTGGTTCACAAAATAGACAAATGCACAGAGAATAGAGCTGTCGTGGGCCACAATAAATAGAATCTCTATGTTTAGAAATAGATAGTGTACCACTAAATACCAGGTGCTCAGGAGGGCTATTCCCCTCATGCCTTACTTGTGGGCTTCTCATGAGTGCCTGGCCACTATGGATAGCAGGGATCCTGCATTTGATGTGCTTTGGCCTGATCCAGCAGAGCATTTCTTATGTTCTTAACTGGATAATGATGATGATTTCTAGCCTACCTTTCAGGGAAAAAACCCTCACAATGTGGATTACAACATACTTTAAAATTCAAATAAATAATCAAACCATAAAAACAACAATATTCAATACATGAATCCTTAAAATAACAAACAAAACAACAGAGAAGGTAACAGCAGCAGGAAAAGCCTCCATTAAATGCTCAATACATTAAAATCAATCAAATGCAAACTGTAATAAATAGATCTTCCTAAAGGCCGGGGGTTTATCTGAGCTTCTTGGGAGAGCCGGGGGACTTTGTTCCACCCCTGGCCATTGACAATTTGTCATGTGGGGTACCTTAAGCCTCTGTCTTGTCCCTCATGCTTTTTAACATCTACATGAAACTGCTGAGAAAAGTTTCATGTCAAAAGTTTCAGAGGTTTGGGCTGAGGTGTCATCGGTACGCAGATGACAAGCAGCTGTGCCTCTTTTCCACCATTAATCCCAGGGAGGCAGTTGGAACCCTGGACAGGTGTCTGGGGGAAGTAGTGGAATGGATGAGGGCTAATAATCTGAAAGGTAATCTGTATAAAATGGAAGTGCTGTGGGTTGGGAAATCCACTAATCTGGATGGAGGTTTAGATCTGATTCTGCATGTGGTCACACTCCCCTTAAAGGGCTAAGTATGCAGTCTGGGAGCGCCCCTGGATTCAGCACTTACCATGGAGGCACAGGTGGTGTCAGCTGCCAGGAGTGGTTTTTACCCGCTTAGGCTGATTTGGCAGCTGCGGCCCTGTCTAGAGAAAGCTGAGCTAGCCACAGTGACACATGCCTTGGTTACATCCAGGTGAGTTTACCGTAATGCGCTCTGCATGGGGCTGCCCTTGAGGATGATTCAGAAACTGCAACTGGTATAGAATGGGCCAACTAGAATGCTTGTGAGAGCTAGGTGTTCAGATCATATTACTCCTATTCCGTATCATTATTTATATTGGCTGCCTGTTGGTTTCTAGGCCCAATTCAAGATGTTGGTTTTGGTCTTTAAAGCCCTAAATGGTCTGGGACCATGTTATCTGAAGGACCACCTGTATGAGCTTGCCCGAGCATTAAGATTAGTGTCAGAGGCCCTATTTTCTGACTCACCAGCAAGAGTCATTGGACTGGTGGGTACTATGGAGAGGGCTTTCTCAGGGGTGGTCCCACACCCTTGGAACTCCGTCCCCAGCGAGATACATATGGCCTCATCGCTGCTGGCTTTAAAAAAACACACCTGTATTTATTCCAATCTGGATTTGGTGCTTAAAAATCATTAGCTGCTACTACTACATACGTGCTTAACTGTAATTTGTATGTTCATGTTTTTGTAATATTGTAAACCACCTTGTGAGGGCAGTGCACCCTGAAAGGTGGGTAAATTTTTTTATATAAATAAATAAATTCCAAAGATGTGGGGCTACCACAGGAAAGGTCCCGTCCCTTGTACTTACTAATGCAGCCTTCCTCAACATGGTGCCCTCCCATTAGACACAGCCAGCTTGGCCGATGATCAGGGTTAATGGGAGGTGCAGTCCAAAACATCTGGGAAGCAATGGGTTGGAAAAGGCTACATTGAACTCACGGCTCCCACTGGTGGACCAGAGGTCTTAATGCTGTAGTAGAACTGAAAGCAAAAAGATGGGGTGAGGAGTGTGAGATGGGGGTTTTCTTCTACACTGCTTCTCTTAATATTAAACATCCATGGCATTTCAGTGTCTTGTGTTTTTTGTTTGTTTGTTTTTAAGCCCAAGCTGGAGAAGGAAACAAACCTAATTCAGCCCAGCTGGAACTGAGGATGGTCCAAAGCAAAAAGGACATAGAAAACCCAGAGATAATAATTAAAGCTACTGTGTTATAAAGGTTGTATGTCTTCTAACAACGCACAATGTATTGATGTCCTCATTTTCTTTCCTGTGAATTGTAATGTTTGCCTTAGATCTGTGACAGAAACCTGACTTCCATGAAATAGTGCCCAGCATAGATGAGATCCACTTCCAGGCACATGTGCTGGCCTTGCTTGAATTAAGAAGGAAAAAAAGTTAGGTGTGTATTACAACTCCCTCCCAGGTATGAAAATGGCTGTCCGATTAATTCAGTCTTGTTATAAATCCTGGGTGTGGAAGCACAAGATTTCCTGCCTTGCCAAAGACTTTCAGAATTACTTTGTTAGTGGAATGATTGTTGGGAGTGTATAAACTGTGGTAAAGCATCTTGTGCCAATTGGGTAGGTTACCTTTTCCCTTAAATGAAGAGGTTTGGTAGCCTGCTGCAATATTCAGTACCTCAACCACTCTGGAACAAAAAAAAGCAGCGGTCGATTTGGGCAATGGGTGGGGAGAGGGTCTAAAGACAGTTAGCCTTTAGATACTCTGTACATGCCTTGGAGGTATAACAGCATGTGGGTGAGAACTGCTCCCATTTCTGGTCTGTAAATAAATGCAAGACTCCACTATCCAGAGGTGCTAATCCTTTAATATCAAGCAACCCAAAGTATCCCATCATGTCATTTTATTTTTTTGTTTTTGTTTCCCCCTTCCTACTCTCCATAAAGAAATCCAGATGAGTTAAACAATGGTGATTCTACCTCTGACAGAATATGCTTGACTCAGTTTTATCAAAAGACTTGCAAGATGCAAGTTTCCTTAATAAGTATTTGTTATTAAATCAGAATATCCCAGTTCATCTTCTAATGGTGGCTAGGAGGGGAGTGAAAGTCCGTGTGTTATTTGTTGAGACCAATTCACTGTTTATGACTGCTGGTTAGTGTGCTTTTGCTTCGTCAAATGGACGATAACGTAAAAACAGCATATAATCAATAGGCTCAGTCAGACACATACTTCTACCAAGGCACAAAACACGAAGCACTGCTGTTGCACAACCTCAATGCCTTTCAAAGACACTTGTGTAGGAATCTCATGCAAGCCAAGTAGAAATAAATGTAGGTTCCCCAGTAGTAATTTTGGGTTATTGCACCCAGATTGATAAACCCATATCAATGCATGCAATGCATTACAGCCGTATTTTCATGAATTGTATAGAGTTATTGATAAAAGTTTCACTCTCAAAAACAGACAATTGTCTGTGCAGTCCAGTGAAATGGAAATATGCTTAAATACATTGGAAACCAACAGGAAGTCCTGGATTCTGTTACATCCAATAATCTATTTAAATTTATTTTAAAAGCTTCAATTTTTCTTAGTTGCTGAAAATGTATTGCTCCCAAGACCATGCATATTCAGTTAATTTAGAAATTTAATCCTGTCACTTTTCCCCCTGGCTCTGTTTTTGTTTGTTTGTTTGTTTGTTTGTTTTTCCATAAATAGTATGGATAAATTGACATTTGTGCTCTTTTTTCTTGAGATAAAACAGGGTATTGAAGCAATCCATGATCCCTAGCACTTTGTAAAACACTTCTGATAGTGTTACTTTCTCCTTCCTTACAAATAACCAGGGTATTTTCATCATTTTTATTAGATCTTCATTTTCTTGGACCTCTCTGGAAAATGGAATTCCTGCAAAAGTGCTGCCATTAACACTGGTGATTCTTGAAGCCCCAGTGTGCAGACTGTGGATTCTGTTGTTAGAATCGTAAGGGTTCCAGCTTTCATTTTATTTAAAACAGCCAATTTTCTAACCCCCATGGTTGTTGATGTAAGTTTGATGGTCAACCCTTTCATTGCAGTCCTCAGCATCAAACAAGTTTCCGACTCTCGCCTTATATCAGGGATAGGCCTGCCAAGGTTTTTCCCTGAGAAAAGATTTTTCCACTAGCCTCAGATAAACATGACAGGCACATAGGGATATATTTACAGAGTTGGGAGAGGACTCTTCAGGCCAGTTACAGCTGATAGGCTTTTACATTGTCTACCCATTACCTACAGAGTGAATTAAACTAGCACATCATTGATATTTTTCAGAAAATATATTGGTCAAGCATCCCCTACAAGTTCCAGCCACAACCTTCCAACATAGAGCTTTTCTAGACTAGGGTTTGTTTCTGGGCTTACCATTCTTTACTCATGGTTGTTTATGAGTGGTTTAGACAACACTGTCACCCTCCAGGTTCGCTTCTGAGTTTTAAGAACACTTCTGCTTTGGGGGGTGGGCGGGGTGTGTGTGCAGGAACAATCTATTTTTTTTTTGGCATTGTGAAACAAAGAGCAAGTCTCCACCAGTATAGTAGGGATATCAGAGAATTCCTCAACGGATCTCAGTGAGGCCGAATGCCAGTGCATTCAGCCCCCCGAAAACTGTCGCGGAACGAAGCCCTCGCCCCCCCAACCCACGAAAGGCGCGCAGGACGAAGTGCCCGCCGCCCCCACCCCACGAAAGGCATGCAAAACAGAGCACTTACCTGCTCCCGTCCGCGCTGCTGTGTGAATGGCACGTAAGTATTTACGTAGCCTATCATGGCGGGGGGGGGGGGAACCCAGTGTATGCAAATGGCGGCGGCTACCACCATTTGCGTACACTGGGGTTTTTTTCCCCCTGCCGTGATAGGCTACGTAAATTTTTACGTAGCCTATCACGGCGAAAGAAAGGGACGCAAATGACGGCGGCTACGACAGCCGCCATTTGCGTCCCTGCAGGGCTGCCCAGCGGCCGGATGTCCGGCTGCAGGCGGCCGGAGCCGGCCGGTGGCTCCGCGGCTTTGCCGCAGAGCAGAGCCGGCCAGCCAGGATTCCGGGGCGAGGCACGGAGCGCCTCCCCCCCATCGAGGATTCCGGGGGGAGGGATGGAGCGCCTCCCCCCCAGCGGAACCCGGCAGAGCCAGGTAAGCGGGGTTTCGTACACCCCTACAGTATAGTTGTAGTATTCTGCTAAACCATAGCGCCACGTACAGGTAATGTAGCAGAAAGGCAGGAAAGAAAAATTTTTTCTAGAGATCCGATCTTCATTGTGCAATAAATCGAGAAATAGAAAGAGCAGGTTAAACAGCATCATCTAGAAAAGCTCAGCAATTCATAGCAGAAGCTGCTTGAAAGATATTCTAAACCACTGCATCCTTTGAATGCCTTCCTAATATGTTATTCCTGACCAGCTCTACCCAGTGTTGAGGCTGTATCCACTTCTCCTGCTACAAAATGGTGGTATGGGCAGCTTTGAAGATGGTAGTATTTCTTCATCCAGTAACTGAGGGTGGCCTCAGACATTATACAGAACTGAGATGAGAGAGAATTTGAGTGGTTCATCTCACCTTGGGAGAGTTCTCCTTTTGGATTTTACATAGTTGTCAAAAGACAAAGCACAAGAGATTCCTACACCATCTCCCCCTAACATCCAAATCTGTCCTGAATGGAATGATTGCCATAGGGTTTCTTTGGGAGCCTTACATCAAACTGAGCCCTACTTTTTCATTTTTTACAGTGTTTACAATTAGTTTCAGGACTCAGTCCAAGCCATCTTTTTCTGCCCAACTGTTTTTAACAGTTTTGAGGAAAATTGCAGTTATATGATTTAGTAAATCTGAGGAAAATACATTCTCTCTAAGATATACACAAAATGATTTTTTAAAAAAAATTCCCAGCTTTTTTTCCTTTTAGTGATCTACAGTTTGTCAATTCTGACATACTCTGCAGTTTTAAATGGTCCTCCCCATTTAAATATCGGAAATTCCCTATAGATAATTACTGGATTTTGTTGCTATTATCTTTAGTTACCACTGCTGAGAAATAACATTTTAGTAATTAAAAACATGGATGGTATAATAGAGCTTTTCTAGACAATGACGATGATTCTAAAGCACCCATAAACAACCATGAGTGAAGAATGGTGAGCGTGCAATAAAAGCTTCCCAGTATCCTATTGCATGAGATTCCTGCCCTTTTCATGGCTACACAGCCAAACAAAGTAGTCTTTTAGGTCAGCAGCTGCCATTTTCACCCAATAATAATTTTTCTGTTCTCAGACAACAGTGTACACTGCCCTATATTAATAACTATGTTCAACACAATTTTCGGTTTGAAGGGATATAACTGATGAGTGATACACAGTTGAGTGGAGAGACATTACTTCTAAAGCACAAAGACAGTATGACCATTAAGCCCATCTCATCATTTAATGGCAGCTCAGAACACTTCAAGGATTAGTTTCATTCTACTTACATCGTTCCATATTAACATTTCTAGCAGCTTTGGAAGCTTGGAAATAAACAGTCATGATCAGTCCTTGCCTTCTTTATGCTTTGTGGGTGTGTTAGAGGTACAACATCAATACATTCGTAGCAGCAGAATATTCGGATTCTTCATGTCTGGCAGGAAAACAAATCTCTTGAAAGCTACTACGGTTATATAGTATCTGCTGTCAGTTGAGCCTTCTTGGGACCTGAGTTAATTAAGCTTCTTCAACATCGTCTCTTTCCCTGTCCTTGTTCAATATAGTGGGACTATTATGTGTTCAATAGAATTAAACACATAGAATCTGTTTTCCATAGATAAATGGAAATAAACCGTTTAATTAGAAACTTTTTTAAAAAGCCATGAGATTAATTTGTATTTAGCAAAGAATTTTGATATGTGACACCTTTTCAGATGCCTTTTCCCATAAAATGGTGGCAGTGACTGTAACTTGAGCCAGGTGTCCAGTTAGATTGGAGAAAAGCAAAGCATTCCCTCCCGGAAGAAAGAAAAGCATTCCTCCCTCCCAAATCACCCCTCAGACTTAATTTGTAGCATAAGCTTGACAAATTGCAAATAAAAAAGTGTAAACAAAAATACTACTTTAAAAAAAATAGTGAGCCTTTTAGAGATAAAATATAATTAATCTTGGGGCCTTGATCCCATTCTGACTAATTTTTATCACTCCTTGATTTTGAGTGAGGCCTATACTGCTACCGCTATAGAATCACTAAAGAAAAGGATTTTTTTTAAAAATCCTAGTATGTTATTGTAGACTAGTTATAATTGCTGTAATTTGAGACACTTTACTATGCTTTACATCACTTATTTCTTCATTTCCCTCCCCAAAAATATTTTGCATAAACCTATCATATCAGATCAGTTTTCTTATATCTGTCTCTTTTTTTAGATGTAACAACACACACACACACACACACACACACACACACAAGTTCCACCAATCTTTCCCTCCACCGTCCCCAATGCATAGGCTAGACGTGAGCTAGCTATCCCAGAGAATCAGGCTGAAAATAAAATAGAGGAGTTAAAACAAATCACTGTGTGTCTTTAATGGTGGCAGAGGCATAAACATCTTGGTAGATAGTACTAAGTAAATACTGCAGCAGTTTTTATGATTGTCTTTACAAAATGGGAATCTGGTGTTATCTCTTGTAGCTCATTTGTGTTTAATTCCACTTTTTGTAAAGATCTTTTCAATGTAACTGTGCAGCTGTTTTTTATTAGTGTGGGTTCAATTCTTTGTGGAACATAAGGGTCTAACTACATGTTACATGCAAACACATGTAATGGAGTTCTGACAGCATTCATTCTGAATTAAAAACAGTTTTGGGAGGAGATGGTTTGGGCATAGAAATTGTGCACAGCAGGGGAAAGGGTTAAGCACTCCCCTCTACTGCTTCACTCAAATCCACGCCTTTCTGGAGCTATTTTTCTTTAAAATGTACAGCGCTGAGCATCTGTATGGCATTTGCATATAATGTTTAGTTAGCCCCTCAGCAGGACCAAAACTCATGTAAAATGAAGTATCTTCTGAGCTTAAATCCAGCTTTTATGTACCATAACTCTTTCTGACATCCTTGCACATAATGACATGTAGGAAAGTAAATAGAAATTGTTGTTTGTGAAATCTTATTCACTCCTGCTTTTAACATGCTTTTAAGAAGCATATATATTAAAACTGGTTACGTTTTAGATATTTATTTGCCAAATTGCATTCAAAATGCAAGAAACCTGTAATCAGCGCAATACTTTAAAAAGAATTTAGAGGACCAAGATTTCTAGCTAAAGATACTGCCTTGTTAAGAGTAACCTTATACGTATCTTGATTGGATGGTGTTAATTCATTGTCTGTGGTACTGTTGCAGTGATTGTACTAGTCTCTTAATTTACAATATGTGGCAAGAAAGATTGTAATAAAATTATCTATGTTTAGTAACACTGTGCATAACTATGTTTAGATTTTGTTTTGAATATGTTGAGCCACTTCAGAATTAAAACAGAACAAGAACAGTTTGGTAGTGTTGCTGAATCAGGTGGCCTTTTATATTAAGGTTTTATCATTACTTGATGTAAACACTTGTTGGCTGAGGGGCAGATCCACACATGAAACATCTAGAGGAAACCAAGGTAAAGCCACAGGAAGCACTGAATAAGAGCTTATACAACTGACCAAAACTAACCTGTAGTGAGCAGCTTCACTCCAAAGTCCCTTGGTCATCTGTATCATGCAGTCAAGGGGTATGGAGGATTTAACACACATTAAGTGCACGTAAAATTAGTGGTAGACTATATGGTGACATGGTTGTCTATGTGCATGCCAAGCTTCATACTTTTACAAAGGAATGTTGAGAAGTCTTACTAGAGCATTAACACATTAGAGATGGGACTTAAGTCTTTGCCAGATTAGTTAGGCAACAGGCTTTAATTCTCCTTCAGCTTGTGAAAGTTATTGATTTGGCGAGTAAACAAAATGTCAGGCCTTTGTAAGGCCTGTATTTCAACAGAGAAGTCTATTGCCCATAGCTTGTCATGGCTGTATATGCAATTGATCAAAGCTTGATAGTAGATCAAATGACTTTTACGTTCTGATATTCAGTACCGGAATAGTTGAGGAGGAAGTTTATTGATGATGCTGGAGAGTTGGGTGTATAAATTGATTCTTAATTCTCTTCTGTGGGCTGCTTGCAGGAAGATCTCCACTTAGGAACCTCTAATAGGGTGAGGGTACTACAGTCAGCAACAGCAACAAATTAATAGAACGCTGTCAGCTCCTGCACCCCATTTCTTCAGTAATCCCTTGCCCTATGGCTCTTAGACCTTAAATAGTGTGGACCATTTATAATCTGCTAGTGGTGTAAACTGTGGCCTGCATATTTCTTTCTTCTCTCCAAAGAGAACCCTAGTCCATTTTTGTCCTTGAACCATATAGTTTTTAGTTATTATTTATTTTATTTCATTTATATCCCACCTTTTTTCCTCCTTAAGGAACCCAAGGTGGCGTACATAATCCTCCTCCTCTCCATTTTAGCCTCACAACAACAACCCTGTGAGGCAAGTTGGGGTGAGAGTCCGTGACTGGCCCAAAGTCACCCAGCAAGCTTCCATGGCCGAGTGGGGACTAGAACCCAGATCTCTCGAGTCCCAGTCCAACACTCTAGCCACTACACCGGCTAGTTCTTCATGAGGCAGCCTGATTTTGAATGTTTATTGGGCAAAGGCTGCAATCCAAGAGCTCTTTGCTTCTTCATTCTAGAAGAAGCACATTGCTGACCTAAGTAGCTACAGTGCTTGTGAACAGACTGTGCAGCTGATAGATCAGCTGTATGGAAAAGAAGAGCAGAATTCCAGCTTAATTAGAGTACTGAAGTTCCTCTGTTAAGGATTCTACATATGCAAATGCACTTGTGCCTTGGTAATTTCTCAAGACACTTAAGAAGTGCAAAGTAAAGTTCTCTAATTAAATGTAAAGGGAGGGTCTTGAAGATGGTGCTTATGGGGGAATCAGCAAAATGCAAAAGAGAAGAAACAAATTGCTCACTTATTTCCTTTGGATTAAAAGTAGGCTGTCTAGAAGAGTGGAATATGTTGGCCTTTTAGCCTCTCATGATCGTCCCACTCCTTTTGTGCAGTTTTCCAAAATTCTAGTCCTAAATGATGCCACCCAAAGACAACTGATATTCATGCAACTGGTATCTAGTACTCCAAGCTTGCTGGCTCCAGGCATGTGCTTTTCTGAGCAAGGATGAATTCTTGGAGATTTTCGTTAAAAGCCATAGTTTGGGTGAAAAAAATCTGCATTTGCACAACATAAAATAAAGGAAGCACACTGAAGTTACTGCTAACCATAAAAAATATTGTGCCATATGTTAATAAGTGGAAATCACATTTATTATTTACATACTGCCTTTTCATTGCATTGCTACTTAGAATAATAATTGTATCTAAAAGAATGTGGCATGTATACGCTGTATGTGTACGTTTTGAAGTTCTAGTTACACTGGGTAGAAATAGAATTTGAGGGCTGGCAGTGCAGGCCTTCAGAAAGGGAGATAAAAGTATATATTTTTATAGACAGTTGTATGATTTTAGGTCTCAGCTGCACCACATCAGCCTCTTCCAAGAATGTAAAGCTGCTAGATTGGATAGAAGAGGGTGGCTGTAGTAATAACAAAGATAGTTCAATCAGTCCCAACAGCCCTAGATGGATTTAATTAATAAAGATGCCTTTGAAATATATTTTTAGCTCTAAAATATTAAATGGAGAAATATTTACAAGCAAACTTTCTATGTATTTGACATCTGTGTAGTGCTTTGTATTGAAGAAATCAACCTGTTATATGTTTATACCTCTTATTAATTGTTCTTGAGTTGTAGGGACAAAAAGTAGATAAACTGTTTTTATGCCAGAAAAAATAATCTGTTGTGATATGTAACTGCGTATAATGTCAGTGGCCACAGTCCCAATGAAAATGTTGTTTGTATACTTTCTGGTTTGGCACATGTGACTTTTATCCATTTTGTAGTAAACTTTACATGCTAAAATATGTAGGAAGATGATAATAAAGTCAATGAACTACCTAAGCAAAGGCCAAGAACTAATAATTCCTGTGGAACTAAGAACTATGATTTATGGATTTATTATTTTAAGAAAAAAGTATCAAGTTGTCCCAAATCTTGTGTTTCACTAAAGTGAGATATGGTGGGGAGGACATTATTAGTTTTTCTATATTCTCTGCAGTGTTCCTTGTAGGTTTGTGTGGAAATTGATGAAAGTGAAAAGTGGGAGATATTTCACCATTTATTGGATGGAATTATATAGTCTGACCAGAGTAGCACACCCCTTGCAGGACTTGCTTGCCTGTTATTGATGTAGTTATGGAAAAGTGGGAATGGTTAAAGGTTGGGGTTTTTTTTTTAAGTAGTGGTTTCCCTGGCCAGTAATCAAAGAGTAAGAACACTAGAGGAGGGATGCTACTTTTCCATCTTCCTCATCAAGAAAGGGAGAATCTTTTCTTAAAGTTCAGGTTACTGTTTAACTATCCCCATTGATTAGTTATTCAAAAAATAATATTGAAGTTCCTGGGGGTTGAGGTTCCAGAAACACCAAACACTGATTGATTTCATGCACTAAAAACTGGTATCCCCATCCAACCTACCACTTCTGTACAGACAAGGAACACACGTTCTGTGATCCTTGACTGATCAGCAGGGCAGTATATGGGAGGCACATACATAGACACCTTTTCTCAGTAACAGCCTAGAGGACAGCCTACTTGGGAGGTGGGGAAGGCTCTGTTACATTCTACAGTAATTGTTCCACATGCAGTTGCTACAACCACCATAGATTTTTGACTTCATAGTATTAAATAAAAACATGATTTTTGCTTTTCTTTGTAGCTATATATTATTGGAGTGGCAGTGTTTTATTTTTTTTAAAAAAAGCAGTATTCCAACTTATATGAACCATTAATTTTCAAAAGAGACTGGAGTAAGTGCACACACATATATTCGAATATATTCCCCTGCTAGGGTGCTTCTGCCTTCTAGAAATAGCAAAGAACAAAACACTTGTATAGTTGTGACACAGCTTCCAAATAAAATTCCTTCTCTGTTTCATAGAAGGGAGCGAAACAGCAGTTCTGTATTCTTAATTTGGTATGGTGGTTATATTGTCTCTTATGATACTTTATCCTTCAGTGTGGAGAAATGTTTGGGGAAAATGGGTGCCCCTCTGGGGAACCCTGGAAAGCCAGATTGGGACCCCAGGTGTGCCTAAGGTTGAACATCCCTGGCAGGGACTGGCATAGCTGGAGTGGGAGAAGAAAGGAAGAGGGCAGTAGATAGGTTTATTTTCAGTCTGTAAAAAAGGTATTGTGGATGATGAGAGACACAACTGAAGTGTCAATGTAATCTCTTCCACCACCACCCCTCTATAAAGAGATTGACTGGCAATCACTACAAGGTGGCAATTGGTAAAAAAAAAAAAAAAAAAAAAGTTTTTCTCTGGAATAGGCTAATCAGGTGGGCTAGCCGTTCAGTTTGCTTGTAAGCCTGTTTTTTTAATCTGACTCAGAGTTGGGGGCTGTTATGGAAGGCTTAGAGAATACACCAGTTTGGAAGCTAGACAAGGGCATTTTTGTCTCAAAGAAGAATGTAACAGTAACAGGGACACTCCTAACTTCACCCAGCTAGGTCCAGTGCCACCTAGGGACTAAACTATATAATGATACTATCCACACAGGAGAATAGATGTTGATTGCTATAAATGGTGATGAATGAATCTCAGTTAAAATTGTAGAAGGTATTTATATGCAACATATCTTTACAACCCTAGGACAGATGGGGGAAATAGTGACTAAACCCAGCAATGTGTGTTTTTCTTTGGTTTTAAATCTATTTAAAACCAGACACAATATTTTAAAGTTTTTTGCACCCTTTTGGCAGATTCATACATGTTCACTAACAAGTAAATTCCATTGGCCACATAAGGTTTTGGAAGTGTTTAATTGTAGTATTTTGAACTGTGCTTTATAGTGTCACATTTATGTGACCAGGAAGCAGCTGAAATGAGCTGGAGTATAAAAGAAGTGGCCAGGTAACTTGGACCTTTGCTTATCTTACTGGGGCAAGCAATTTTGTTTTCTCCCAAACCTTTAAGAAGATATCAGCACTGGACAACTTAGGGGTGATTCAGCAGATGGGTTCACAGGATAGTGTTTGAATGATCCATCAGCCTTTTCATCTCAGCCATCTGGCCACTTAAGAGAGATGTTTAATAATTTATGGTAAGCATTAATGAAGCCTAACTGGCGTTATGAATAACAATTTAGTGAGAGATGGAAGCAGTCAGAACTTAATGGTTTATCTGTTGCAAGTTAATTTTTGCTAAGTGAACAAAATAGATGCCACCAGAGGGTGCTGTGTCGGAAGCTTCGCTTATACAAAGCCCATTGAAATTACTGTACATTTCCCATTAATTTCAATGTGTCATTCATGAGATGTCATCAAATTATAGAGTTGGAAGGGGCCATTTAGGCTATCAAGTCCAATCCCCTGCTCAGTGCAGGAATCCAGTTTAAAGCATCCCTGAGAGATGGCTGTCCAGTCTCAGCTTGAATATCTCCAGTGACAGATAGCCCACCACCTCCCTAGGAAGTTGGTTCCATTGTCTCTGTTTGTTCCATTGACTGCTCTGACAGTTCACCCAAGTTATGCCACATATGACAGAGAACAGGTTGTAGCCCTCTTCTGTGTGAAAATGGTTTTAGGTACTTGAAAAGTGCAAAGTGCTATCATATCCCCCCTCTGACTTCTCAAGGCTAAACATTCCCAGTTCCTTCAATCTTTCCTTGGAGGACTCAGTTTCTAATGCCCTGATCATCTTTGTTGCCCTTCTCTGAACTCATTGCAATTTATCTGAATCCTTCTTAAAGTGCGGTGTCCAGAACTGGACATAGTATTTGAGGTGAGGTCAACCAGTGCAGAGTAGAGTAGAACTATCACTTCCCATGATTTAGAAACCATAGTTCTCTTGATGCAACCTAAAATTTTTTACAAGGTCCTGTGGGGTGTGCCTAGAATCTACTAATCATTTTATATAGTAATAAATATTAAAAACAAAACAATCTGGTTGTGTCTTTTGTGAAAGTCTTCACAATTCCTTATTATGATTAAACACAAATATTTTAATTGTGTAAAATGTAATTCTGTTTTCCCCAATAAAAGATATATTTCTTTTCCTATCCTTATGATCTGGTCTTTTTTATATAAAGTAATTTTCAAATTCTTCATTAATCCTTTTTATGGCTTATCCAAGACAGTGCTAAGTGGATATATTTTAACTTCACTTTAGTAAGTTAAAGCTCATCACGACTAAATGTACGTTACAAAAAAGTAAGCCTAAAAAGAAAAGGCAGACAGTGCTAAATAAACCCACAAAATATAGCACCACAAAAGCACTGTGGAAAAATGTGAATGAACAAGTCAAAACAAACACAACCCCCTGAGACACTAACAGTACAATCCTGTGCATGTTTTCTCAAAGTAAGCCCCACTGAGTTCAACAGGATTTACTCCCAGGAGAGAGTGCATAGGATTGCAGCCTAAAACCACAAACATCACCTGTTCCCTGCAAAACTGCATAAAATGGATTTATCCTGGATGATGGTTGCTTTGTATATATTCAGGTACAACCATGCCTGAATAATAATTAAACATGAGATTCATGCCTCTCCATAAATTGAGTTTGACACCACTGCTACATGCATGCCATGAGATTTCCAAAGCTAAAATTGAATTGCAAAGGCAAAGAGTTGGGGGTCATTTAGGTGGCCGTCTATTCGGGCTGTAACAAAATATAATAGATTGTTCCCTTTCTGCTTTTAATATACAGGTTCACTCTATGAAATTAATGAATAGAGACTTCTAAAATGGATATGGGAAACTTTAACATAACTCAGGCAACGGGTTTTTAAGAGCACTGGAGAGTTATGAGATCATAAAGGACACTTAAGTGATGTGATCTACAAGAAAAGTAATCAAAACTTCATTTACAGAAATAGACTACAAGCTTGAGCATTAAATGTTAGACTTGAATGATAGATGCTGTGAGATACAATAATGGTACAGAAAGGAAAAGAGGGGAAAAGACTACAGCAAATTTCCTATGGAGCACACAGAAGTTCAGTCAGAATGTCAAAGATATTGTTTGTCCAGTTTCTCTGCTGCTACAGATCTTCAGTTTAATTGATTTAGGGAGCAATCCTATGGCCGCTAGACGGCGGCTAGACGGCCATAGGATATGCCGTTTTCTGGGAACCGACCTTGGAGCTTGCGCTCTGAGGTTGGTTCCCAGAGAACCGACATTCCCCCACTTCCGCACTGCCTCAGAGGCAGCACGGAACAGCCCCGTCCTCCGCGCTCGCAAGAGGAGCGCAGAGAGGCCAGAGAGGGGCATGGCTGGGGGCGTTCTGGGGCGGGGAGAGCGTAGCTGCCCACACGACACATCCAATGTATTGTACAGCAGCCTCTCTTCCCACTCCATGCTCCCACAGCTAGACAGCTGCAATCAGCTATCTAGCAGAAAAGTAGGGCAGGAGAAGCATGGAAGGATTCCCTCCATGCTTCTCCTGCCCTGCTTTGGATTGGCGGTCACCTCCGTGTTCAGAGGCGGCTGTCTATCTCGATAAGATTGCACCCTTAAGTTGTTTATTCATTTCCTCACCACCATATAAACATTCCTCACTCCGTGATGATAGATAGCCTTGACAGCCTGGCTTCAACAAGGTGGTTCAAATGCCTGAGATCAGGCAGAGTAACTGAGACAGACCAATCAGACCAGAGAGATGGAGTAAAATGGGCCATGCTTTTATATAACCAGGCCAGGCAGGTTTATTGTCTCTGAGACAACGGGAAACTCTACTGCAAATAAATTAAATTCCTGTTGAGTTCAGTGTTGTTTAACAAATGATTGGGTTGCCTCAACAACAGTAAGGGACAGCACTGCACTGAGGTTTCAGGAAATATAGGATTGGGCGGGGTGGGGGGAGGATGCCCATTCTATGAAGCTGTGATGTTCTGAAAGATGAGGTAACCTTGAAAAAGAAGAGGTGCAGAACATGCTGTGGAGTGGTGAGAAGACACGTAGTATCTGAGTGTGGAACCAGGGTGGGATGTGATGAGTGTTATGTCTCTGGGGTGATCTAATTTCTCGACTCATCCTGCCCTAGTAATAGCTGCAGCAGCCAACAGAACAGGGGAGTACAAGTGTTTGAGAGAAGCCTGTCAACAGCAGAAATGGTGAAGGAGATCAGCCTTTTCCCTAATCATAGAGAAGAGTGTGTAATTCAAGGGTTAACCGTGCTGGCATGTAGGCTGTTAAGGCCCTGGCTTAACTGTTTTGGCTTCGGCTCTGGCTTAGCTACGTTTTTATTTTTTTGTATCCTTAACTTTGATTTTTATTAAACTTTGAATGACTATGTAGTTATCAAATTTTACTGTATCTGTTTTGTATGGTTTTTATCTTGTACACCACATGAAGAGGGTTTTACCTTTAAAGGTGGCCTAAAAATAATAAATAAGGAGAATATAAACGTAAGATGGGAGCTAGGAAGAAGGAGCTGCCCCCACCCCACTCTGGGCCTGCTGAGAAGTAGAGCATCAAGACAGAATATATTTTTTTATTGCTCCTTTTCTTGCATTTGCTCACAGCTTAGGCCTACCCAGGGGTCTGCGGATGTATTCACCAGGTTGCTATTGGTGACTATAGCTTTAGGCCTGGTGATGGCCTACTCCGACCACAGCTCTGTCGTGAAAATAAATGGTAAGCAATTCAGCAAACTATAACATACACTCCAACTGACCCTATATTTGCAAAGGATAGACCCTATGTTCTGGTACCACTGTCCCTACTTTTGCTTTTGGGGGGGATGCCTTCTAAAAATTGTTAGTGTGAATTGCTAGTATTGTAGTTCTTCAGGGCTCGGTTCTCTGCCCAGGTTTTCTAGGAGTGAAATCTCTTACGTGGGTGAGTGGAGGCATCTTACCTCTAGTGCAGCCTTCCCCAACCTGGTTCCTTTCAGATATGTTGGACTACACATCTATTGGACTTTACATCTTGAGTTCAGTGTAAATAAAGCTCTTATGAAAGAAATGCCACAAGTCTCCAGTGTCCTCCATCTCAGGAAACAAGTCTGAGTAAGTGCTGGGGTCCCTGAAACTTCTCACCTCTCAGAAGTGGGGATTCTGATGATCCTGGATCATATGGTACAAACAGAGAAGCGTGACAAAGGTTACCAGTTAAAGACTTACAGAGTTGTGGGGGGGGGGGATCCTGGATCTCTTTGTAATCAGAGGCACTGAGTTGTAAGAGACCCTCAAAGATAATTTAGACTGACCCCAAGCACATAACAATATATATCTGTAACAGTGGTTACAAATACCAATCAAGCTATTCCCTTAGCAGAATACTGTAGATCTACCAGTCTTCTGTCCTGAAGAGCTGGAGCCACAACAACATTTTAACAACACTGCATAGTCCTAGTCCTTGCCACCAACAGCAAATTTTCAAACCACATATTCTATGGTCATCAGTTTTCAAAGCAAAGGAACAACCATAATTGGATAATGCAACATCAGCCTTTCCCTACCTGGTGCCCTCCAGATGTGTTAGACTGCAACCTCCTTCATCCCCAGCCACCATGGCCATTGGGAGCTGTAGTTCAACGCATCTGGAGAGCACCAGGTTGGGGATGGGGATGCTGCTTGCTCAAAATTATTGGTTATCAGGATGGAGACTGAGCACTCTGCAACAAAAGGAGTGGCCCGTCTCAGAGGTCTTGGGTAGAAAAAGCAAGGCTTTCTTCGTGGAGCTTGTCCTTTGTATATTATATTTTTAATCCACCAAAAAAAAATATTCTCTGAACGGATTACAGCATACTACACTGAGCTTTATTTAGAATTTCTTCTGACCTTTTTATAAGGCAGTAAAGTGCTATAGAGCAGTACCTGCTATTAAACATCTTGGGATGCTTTTAGGATTAAGTTTTAGTATATAACACAAAATGAGCAAATACACAAGTTTCATCCATTTGATAATTCAATACATCACTCAATAAAAATAATGCTGGCTGCTATGTTGGTCCTTTAATAAAAATCAAACCAGTGGCTGTAGCATAATACCTTAATAGGACAAACTGAAAGTCATAAAATAATGAATTAGCCTTAGAGTTTCACAGAATTCTTTCTCAAGCTGGATGTTAAATATAAACAAAGGGGTGAGGAGGAAAGAAAAAATATGTATAGAGTATGGTAAAGGCCCATCTGCAATTTGTATGGCAGAATATACTCCTGCTGCCTAAACTGCAATCTTAGAAATAGAATGCCCATGAGAATACACAATTTGGCCCTCCCTTTCCTGCAGCAAATAAGGTGCAACTATTCTTTTATAGTGCAAAAAACACAATCATCTTCATAGGCTCCCAATTCAACAACACTGTTAAGAAAACAGAACATTCAGTTTGGACACACAGTGGCAGTATTGCTGCACTTCTGTATCTTAAAGGCATGAGTCTTTGTTAAGAGTACAAAAAGACCCTATGCCTTCCCCTACCTGGTACCTTCCAAATGTTTTAGACTACAACTCCCATTTTCCCCGATAGTTGGCCACCTGGGGCTGATATAGACCCAGGCTGGGGAAGGTAGCTTTGAGAGGGAAAAATCATGAAGCCCTGGCCATGCATTGCAAAAAAAAAAAACACAGGTGCACTCAATTTTTATGTATGTGATTGAGGCCAATGGAATTATTCACATGTTTCAAGAAGTATGCATGTTTGTACGCCTGTTCACAGTGAGCAAAAATTCGGCCTCAGTATGTAACTGGGCAATTTTCAGTAACCGTGTGTGTGTGTGTGTGTGTGTGTGTGTGTGAGAGACAGAGACAGAGACAGAGACAGAGAGGGACAGAGATGTCTTCACAGTTGTCTCCGTTTCTCCTCCTTTCTGTCTCCTCCATGTCTCTCACCCTGGCATAAAAGTATAGTTGATGCACTTGTGCTGGGCTTGGTTCTGTTTAAAAAAGATGAACAAGGTAAGGTTCGCAGAGCATACTTATTTATTTATTTAATTTATATCCCGCCTTTTTTCTTCTTGCAAGGAACCCAAGGTGGCGTATATAATCCTCCTCTCCATTTCATCCTCACCACAACAACCCTGTGAGGGAGATTGGGCTGATAGTCTGTGACTGGCCCAAAGTCACCCAGGGAGCTTCCATGGCCAAGTGGGGACTAGAACCCAGATCTCCCGGCTCCCAGTCCATATAAAAATAATGATTTTCAATGTACATATAATCCTTAATATATAGCAACACTGTTGTCTTATACATACATTAAAAGCACAATCCTGAAAAGTGTGATCTGAGCCAATCCAAAGAAAATGTGAACCAGTTGTATTTAGTTTACCTTCAGCAAGAGACAGAGACATCTTGATTCTTGGCAGCAGCTTAAATTTGCCTGTTTTGGCTTTTTTTCAGTGTTGGCAGGTTTGTATTCACTTAGCCATACCAGGTTCACATACTACAGCTACCTCAGGTTTAAACAAACCCTGGATAGCCATGGGCGAGCAGGGGGGAGCAAGCATGCTGTTAATCTGGTACTAAAAGGGTTAACAAAGTAAAGATGGCTGATTTGATCTGGGGGAGACCTACAAGAAGAGCCCCTAGAAGACCCCAGACTCGTGGGGTTATATATCGATCTTGGAATTGTTGTCAATCACAAGCTGAATATGAGCCAACAATGTGATGTGGCTGCAAAAAAGGCAAATGCTCTTTTGGGCTGCATTAATAGAAACATAGCTTCCAAATCCAGGGAAGTACTAGTTCCCCTGTACTCAGCACTGGTTAGGCCTCATCTGGAGTACTGTGTCCAGTTCTGGGCACCACACTTTAAGAAGGATGCAGACAAACTGGAGAGGGTTCAGAGGAGGGCAACAAAGGTGATCAGGGGACTGGAAACAAAGCCCTATGAAGAGAGATTGAAAGAAGTGGGCATGTTTAGCCTTGAGAAGAGAAGACTGAGGGGAGATATGATAGCGGTCTTCAAGTACTTGAAAGGTTGTCACAGAGAGGAAGGCCAGGATCTCTTCTTGATCATCCCAGAGTGCAGGACACGGAATAATGGGCTCAAGTTACAGGAAGCCAGATTCCGGCTGAACATCAGGAAAAACGTCCTGACTGTTAGAGCAATATGACAATGGAACCAATGACCTAGGGAGGTGGTGGGCTCTCCCACACTGGAGGCGTTCAAGATGAGGCTGGACAGCCATCTGTTAGGGTCAGGGATGCTCTGACTTGGATTCCTGCATTGAGCAGGGCGTTGGACTCGATGGCCTTGTAGGCCCCTTCCAACCCTACTATTCTATGATTCTATGATTCTATTCCAGACTCTTGACCCCTGGGTGAGAAGACTGTGAAGTTCGATTCTATGCTAAGTGATACTATTTCACTAACTGAGACTCTAACTGAGATTTTGCAGGACTGTCTTTGAAGAAAAGAAAAAAATACAGCTGTCTTTACAAGCAGCTTCACAGAGCTTGCTCAAGGCCACGATGTGCTGGCAGAGTGTCTAAGTCAGATGAACAGTAGAACTGAGCATGCTCAGATGCCTGCTGAGAGGAGGAAAAGTACTGTTTTGACATCTCATGGTGTACACCTGCTGATAAGAGAATGTCCTTACTCGATACTAGTTGGGTGGGGAAACTGTAGCCCTGAGCATGAGCAACAACTGGGAGGAGGTGTTTGGGCAGATATGACCAAAAATGGCCAAAGATGACCAGGAGTTCAAAGAAGATACCAGGGAGAACTACGTCAATTAAAATAACGTGCCCAGATGGCAGACTTTGGGTCATATTTTGGGACGTTTCAAAGTAACCCATTTGTAACGGTGCCAGACTTGTTCCCCAGACACATGGAATTGTGGGCGATAGATGAGACACCTTGCTTCTGATTGGTGAGCAAATGCTCTAAGCACGTGCACCCCATTTTGACCGTCTCATTGCTCCTTGGGCCCCACCTTTGACCAGAGCAGGGGTATAAAAGCATGGGTAATGAGAGCTCCTTGTAGCTGTGGTTCCTGCTGCTGCTACTACACTCTTTCTGCCATGCCACCAGACCCAAGGATTTGGGTAACTATGGACCTCTTTATACTCTTACACTTTGGAACTTAGGATATTTTCTGAAAGTAGAACTTAGAATTATTTCTGAGTTTAGGACTTGGAATGCTTTCTAAGCTTGAGACTTGGAGGTTATTTCTGAGGAGGGGATTTGGGATCCCAACTTCAGAGGTGGCAAATGGAATTATTTCCAGGTCTTAGGCTTTCCCTTCACTCTAACGCCTACCTCTATTCTACATATGCCTAGAGGAATTTAGTAATGCTTCAGCATAGCTTTTGTATTCAAGTAAGAAGCAGGAGGAGTTAACAGGAGGGTTAGTTTAGCTTTGAAACCACAAGTAATAAACAGGAGAAAGTTAGAAGGAGGAGTCATGACAATGTTAGAAGCTCAAGCCATTATCTTATGGGCCAAATTCATAATACCAGCTTTGGCAATTGCAATTCTTGTGATTAATCTTCTATTTTTGTTGCATTCTCTTTCCCTGTAATTATAAAGTTTCTAACACTCATATAACCACCATGCCACTTTCTTTATTTTGTATTTTTCTGAAATAAAGCTTTGAATAGATGTCAATCTACAATTTTGTCTGTAGTGATGTTTGTCTGTTGGGATTAGCTTGGTTACCCACTGGGGTGCTTCAGACCCATTTGGTGCAGGTTCTGAGGTTAAACAGGACTGAATTTACAGCTTCCCACTTCCCACTACTGCTCCGTTAACAAACGGTGAGCTGTTTGCAACATGCGAACTGGTGTATTGTTGATATAAGCACATGAATATTCACTTTGCTGGGCCACTGGCTGACAGTGGTGCTGCTGGGCATCTAAAGGAATGTGGTTAAGATCGTGAAAAAAACATCACTCGAGTATATGTATGCGTTCTCCCTTCACTGAGTAAAATGACTCAATGGGAAGAGTAATATAGTAGCGTAGGATGTTCAAGTCCATTAGCTTCTCCCTGCATTTCATGGAAAAATCCTTAATTAGCATAGATTATGCTTTAGGGGAGCTTAAAAGACAAATGAAGATAACATATAACAACAGAGAGTTTCTTTTTTTAGGCAGGATTCACTCATAAAGCCAGATGTTAGTTTATGGCTTCAAGCAAGCGACTTCATGTTCTCATACTTTATGAAATTGGCAACACCCTTCTTCCTTGTCATCCACATTGTTCCAGCAACCATCATCCTTGCTTTTGTATCTCCCAAGTTTGACCAGCATTCTACTTGGGGCTGACCTTGGAAGCTACAGCTGGATTGTTAGAAACTGATCACATGGGCCAATTTGGGAAAGTACAGAGGTTGTTGCTCCTACCCTATGGTGGAGTCTTCCTTAAGTAAAAGGAGTTACTCAAGCATAATTAATGGCACTTCAGAGATAAAAGGCAAGAATGCATTCTGGAACATGGGTAAGTCCTATACCTTCTTCCAAAGACATTCTTTTAGTTTTCTATTAAAATTCTCCTTTTTACACATATACGTTTACAATGTGTTTCATCTCATGAATCTAGTTTTGCCTCCTATAATGAGAGAAAACAAAGGTAATTGGTCCCTGTCCCTTCTCAGTTGGCATATTCCTTTCCCAAGAGGGTTAACATTAATTAGCCTCCTTAAAGACACTTTTCTTTTTCTGATCCAGAGACACTCTATCTAGAAAAAGTATGTATGCTTCCATGACAGAAAAGTGCCTGATCCCATGTATTCATGGCAAAATAAAGTCTTGCTCTGCACTTTATATATGGTAGAGTATGCTTTTTCCTGCATGAAGGCTATCTCTGTGAAGGAAAAATGATACGTATCAAGCAGACTTTGGGGGGAGTTGTGACAAACCCCCAATATTCTGATGTAGCTATTGTGCCTATCTTTCATTAGCCCCTGTGGAGTTTATCAACAGGGGGAAATCTTGTCTCCCTGCACCCAAGAGGAGAAGCTCTTTTTCACAATACTGCAACTAACTGGACCAGGTTAACTCTTTCAACATGTATGTTTACAGTCCTTAGGGAGGTAGACCTACCCTCTAAAGAATGTTCTGATTGAGTGGGGGGCCCACTGATAATGTTCTGACTGCTGGACCACTGGCATCAGAAGTGGTGCTTATCTCACCGTTGGACAAAATAACCATTTCCAGTAAGAGGCCAGCTTTTACTGGTGCCAGATTCCCATAAATATATTAAGACACCCTTAATGGTACCCCTCCCTCAGTGAGTCAACCTTTTCACTGCAGTTTTCACTAGCTGCTGCTGCTGCTTCTCTTCCTGATCATTGCTATCACCTGCTCAGTGGCCAGGCAAAGAGCCAGTGAGCAAGCAGGCCGTGGCATCTGCTGTTCCTCCTTCTCACCACCATCACCACTGTTTGGGCCAGAGAGAGAGGCACGGGGATGTCAGGACTGATTCTGAGCGCAGGGAGATAGTTAGCAGCTCACATGCAGAAGAGGAGCAGCCAGAACTGGGGGAGGTGTTTTCACAGGTTTTTTCACAGATACAGATAAGCGTGGTTCTCAGGTTACCAGCTCCCAGATGGCCAGGCATGCACCTTCCCCCTCACCCTCCTCTGTGAGAAGCAGCGAGCAGGAGGGGCGGGGGCTTCAGGTCTGTGACCTAAGGGATGCCAGGCGGAGATGGAGAGCTAAGAGAGAAATGTCAGGGGTGGAGCTTAGACATTCGAACCCGTTTGCAATGCGTGAGAGGATACGCAGGGGAGCAGCAGGTGAGGGGCAGGACCTTCCTCTCTAAGTTAGCCTAGTCAGACAGCCGCCCTTTCAAACTGCAGGCAGCTGTTGTTTATTCCCATTTGAATCCCCTGGAGGCATTCCTTTGTAGCCAGAGAGTCTTCCAGGATTTGCATCTGTAATGAACCTGTGAATAATGAATTAAAGGCCTGAGACTGAAGCCTCTCATTTTCTGTGTGTGTGAGTGCTTGAGGAAGGAGGGAGTCAAGGGAACCCTGACAGGGAACAAGCAAGTTGCAATGGTGAAGAGGAGAGGCTCTTGTCAGTGGGCCCCCTGCTGGGCCCGTGGCACATACCTGACCATGCTGCACCTTGCTGCTGGCCCTGCGCGTATTAGTAAAGAAACTTCCTCCGTGGCCTGGAGGTTTCATTGAACTCCGCTGGAAATCTCTCTCTGATTTCTCAGGTTCTGTTTTGTAACAGGAAAAGCCTTACTAGTGGGCAGTTAAAAGGTGATTGCTCACCCCTGGGATGAGAATCAACAAGTTCATTATAAGGGAGGACTTGGAAAAAAAAGACCAGTCAGAAAAAGGTATAGCACTAACCATACCACACACTACAGGAGCCTTTCCCAACCTGGAGCCCTCCAGATGTGTTGGACTACAACTCCCACTGTTGGCCATGCTGGTTGTGGATGATGGGAGTTGTAGTCCAGCAATCTGGAGGATGCCAGATTGGGGAAGACAGATGTGTAACTTTTTCAGGATTTCAGTTTGACCCTTTAGCCAAACCCCTCAGAAAAGAAGATGAGTGCTGATCTAATGCACCGCATTGCAAGTGCTGCAGGCTGACTTTCCCATGCTTATCCTACAATGCGCTCATTGGCAATACAGATGGAAGAAACCAGCGGTGTTTCCATGTGACTTGTAGAAATCAGTCCAATCCTTTTCAACTTGTTCATAAGTGATCTGGAATTAGGAGTGAGCAGTGAAGAAGCAGTCAAGTTTCTCGATGACACCAAATTATTTAGGGTGGTTAAAACAAAAAGGGATTGTGAGGATCTCCAAAAGGATCTCTTCACACTGGGAGAATGGGCATCCAAATGACAAATGCAGTTCAATGTAAGCAAGCGTAAAGTGATACACATGGGGGGGGGATTGCAACTTCAAGTATAACCTGATGGGATCTGAGCTAGAGGTGACCAGCCAAGAAATACATCTTGGGCTTGTGATGGACAGCAACCCAGTGTGCAGCTGCAAACTCCATGTTAGGCATAATTAAGAAAGGAATTGAGAATAAAAATGCTAATATCATACTGCCTTTATACAAATCTATGGTGCAGCCACACTTAGAATCTGTGTACAGTTCTGGTTACCACACCTAAAAAATGATATTGTAGAGCTGGAAACAGGGCAGAAAAGGGCAGCTAAGATGATGATCACGGGGTTGGAGAAATTCCCCTATGAGGGAAGGTTACAACAGCTGGGATTGATAGCTTGGGGGAAAAGGCAAGCAAGGGGAGACATGACAGAGGTATACAAAATTATGCATGATGTGGAGAATGTGGAGAGGGAGACATTTTTCTCCCTCTCTCAAAATACTAGACCCCGGGATCATCCCATGAAGCTGATGGGTGGGAGATTCAGGACTGATAAAAGGAAGTACTTCTTCACACAGCGCAGAGTTAAACTACGGAATTCACTATCATAAGATGTGGTGATGGCCACCAATTTGGATGGCTTTAAAAGGGGATCCCCCTTCATGGATCACTGCCTTGTCGCGAAGGGGCTTGCGTAACTCAGTGAAGCCATAAGCTATGCCATGCAGGGCCACCCAAGACGGACAGGTCATGGTGGAGAGTTCTGACAAAATGTGGTCCACTGGAGAAGGAAATGGCAACTCACCCCAGTATTCTTGCCAAGAAAACCCCAGGGAACAAGGTATCACAAGGCTAAAAGATATGACGCTGGAAGATGAGCCCCTCAGGTCGGAAGGTGTCCAATATACTACTGGGGAAGAGCAGAGGGAATTTCCAAGTAGCGCCAGAAAGAGAGAAGTGGCTGGGCAAAAGCCGAAAGGACACTCAGCTGTGGATGTGTCTGGTGGTGAAAAGAAAGTCTGATGCTGTAAAGAACAATATTGTTTAGGAACCTGGAACGTAAGATCAATGAATCAAGGTAAGCTGGAGGTGGTCAAAATGAGATGGCAAGATTGAACATCAACATCTTGGGAATCAGCGAACTAAAATGGACAAGCATGGGCGAATTTAATTCAGGTGACCACTATATCTACTACTGTGGGCAAGAATCCCTTAGAAGAAATGGAGTAGCACTCATAGTCAACAAAAGGGTGGGAAAAGCAGTACTGGGGTACAATCTCAAAAACGATAGAATGATCTCAGTATGAATCCAAGGCAAACCGTTCAACATCACAGTAATTCAAGTCTATGCCCCAACCACTGATGCCGAAGAAGCTGAAGTTGATCGGTTCTATGAAGACCTACAACACCTTCTAGAACTAACACCCAAAAAAAGATGTCCTCTTCATCATAGGGGATTGGAATGCTAAAGTAGGAAGTCAAGAAATCACCAGGATAACAGGCAAGCATGGCCTTGGTGTACAAAATGAAGCCGGACAAAGGCTAATAGAGTTTTGCCAAGAGAACACGCTGATCATAGCAAACGCTCTTTTCCAACAGCACAAGAGGCGACTCTACACATGGACATCACCAGATGGTCAATATCGAAATCAGATTGATTATGTCCTTTGCAGCCAAAGATGGAGAAGCTCCATACAGTCAGTCAAAACAAGACCTGGAGCTGACTGTGGCTCAGATCATGAGCTTCTTGTTGCAAAATTTCGGCTGAAATTGAAGAACGTAGGGAAAACCACTAAACCATTCAGGTATGACCTAAATCATATCCCTTATGAATATACAATGGAGGTGAGGAATAGATTTCAGGGATTAGACCTGATAGACAGAGTGCCTGAGGAACTATGGACGGAGGTCCGTAACATTGTTCAGGAGGCAGCAACTCAATCTATCCCAAAGAAAAAGAAATGCAAGAAAGCCAAGTGGCTGTCTGATGAGGCTTTACAAGTAGCTGAGGAAAGAAGGGAAGCGAAAAGCAAGGGAGAAAGGGGAAGATATACCCAACTGAATGCAGATTTCTAGAGAATAGCAAGGAGAGACAAGAAGGCCTTCTTAAATGGACAATGCAAAGAAATCGAGGAAAACAATAGAATGGGAAAGACTAGAGATCTCTTCAAGAAAATCGGAGATCTCAAGGGAACATTTTGTGCAAAGATGAGCATGATAAAGGACAAAGAAGGCAGGGACCTAACAGAAGCAGATGAGATTAAGAAGAGGGGGAAAGAATACACAGAAGAACTATACAGGAAAGATCTGAATGTCACTGATAGCCATGATAGTGCGGTCACTGAACTTGAGCCAGACATCCTAGAGAGTGAAGTCAAGTGGGCCTTAAGTAGCATTACTAACAACAAAGCTAGCGGAGAGGACACTATTCCAGCTGAGCTATTTAAAATCCTAAAAGATGATGCTGTTAATGTGCTGCACTCAATATGCCAACAAATTTGGAACACTCAACAATGGCCATAAGACTGGAAAAGGTCAGTTTACATTCCAATTCCAAAGAAGGGCAAGGCCGAAGAGTGTTCAAACTACTGTACAATTGCGCTCATTTCACATGCCAGCTGGGTTTCGAAGAGGCAGAGGAACTAGAGATCAAATCGCCAACATTCGCTGGATTATGGAGAAAGCAAGAGAATTCCAGAAAAATGTCTATTTCTGCTTCATTGACTACGCTAAAGCCTTTGATTGTGTGGATCACAACAAACTGTGGCAAATTCTTAAAGAGATGGGAGTACCAGACCACCTAACCTGTCTCCTGAGAAACCTGCACGAGGGTCAAGAAGCAACAGTAAGAACCGGACATGGAACAACCGATTGGTTCAAAATTGGGAAAGGAGTACGACAAGGCTGTATATTGTCGCCCTGCTTATTTAACTTATATGCAGAGCACATCATGAGAAACGCCAGGTTGGATAAATCACAGGTCGGAATTAAGATTGCCGGGAGAATTATCAACAACCTCAGATATGCAGACGATACCACCCTAATGGCAGAAGGCGAAGAGGATCTAAGGAGCCTCTTGTTGAAGGGGAAAGTGGAGAGTGCAAAAGCTGGTTTGAAACTCAACATTAAAAAAACTAAGATCATAGCATCTGGCCCCATCACTTCCTGACATATAGAAGGGGAAGAAATGGAAGAGTGACAGATTTTATTTTCTTGGTCTCCAAGATCACCGCAGACGGTGACTGTAGCCATGAAATTAAAAGACGCTTGCTCCTTTGGAGGAAAGCTATGGCAAACCTAGAAAGCATAGTAAGAAGCAGAGACATCACCTTGCTGACAAAGGTTTGTGTAATCAAAGCTATGGTTTTCCCAGTAGCAACGTATGGCTGTGAGAGCTGGACTATAAGGAAGGCTGAGCGCCAAAGAATTGATGCTTTCGAACTGTGGTGCTGGAGAAGACTCTTACGAGTCCTCTGGACTGCAAGGAGGTCAAATCAGTCCATCCTAAAGGAAATCAACCCTGACTGCTCATTGGAAGGACAGATACTGGAGCTGAAGCTCAAATATTTTGGCCACCTAATGCGAAGAGAAAAGTCACTGGAAAAGACCCTGATGTTGGGAAAGACTGAAGGCAAAAGGAGAAGGGGACAGCAGAGGATGAGATGGCTAGATAGCATCACTGATGCAATGAATATGGACTTGAGCACACTCCAGGAGACAGCACAGGACAGGAAGGCCTGGCATGCTATGGTCCATGGGGTCACGAAGAGTTGGACATGACTGAACGACTGAACAACAACAACAAAAGGGGATCAGACAAATTCCTGGAGGAGAAGGTTATCAATGGTTACTAGTCCTGATGGTCATGTGCTACCTCCAGTATCAGAGGCAGTATGCCTATGTACATCAGTTGCTGGGGAACATGGGTGGGAGGGTGCTGCTGCACTCATATCCTGCTTGTGGATTTCCCATGGGCAGCTGGTTGGTCACAATATGAACAGAATGCTGGACTAGATGGACCCTTGGTCTAATCGAGCAGGGCTCTCCTGATGTTCATATTCAATCAACATTGCAGAAATGTTTCATGCCAATGCACCTTATTAAGGGAAGGACCCAAGGCTTCATCCTGTCAAACCAACATCACTCCATGCAACTGAGATTAGCATTTTATTAAGCTTGCAATGTAAATAATCCAGAAACAACTAAAGAGTTGCCAGGATCATGAGCTGTACTTTTCCAATACTTAAATATCAAGAAGTGAAACCAAACATTTATAAAACTGCAATTCAATGGCTTTCTGCTTGATGGCAACATTCTTTTCTTGCTGGGCATTCAGATAGATCTGCTTTTAAATGCTGCTATTAAAAATAACATAAGAGCTTAACTCTGGGCTTTTGAACACACAGCATTTACCATGCGCTCATCATTGCCTATTCACAGTTGTTTATGGGTTCTTTAGATGATGTTGTGACCCTCCAGTTTTACTTCTGGGTCTATGGAGCACTTTTGGCAAGTTTTTTAGAGCAGGGAAAGTACAGTATTTAATTGTAAAAGCAAAAGGAAACACTTTTTTTACTTGTTTATTTGTGCTAGTCTGCTATACTAAAGTGCTGCTTAGGGAGCAATTCTATGCAGATGGGCATCTGCCTCCAAACTCGGAGGTGACCACCTATCCAATACATGGTGGGTGGAGCGTGGAGGGGATCCTCTCCTCCATGCTCCAGACGTCCTGCATTCATGGCTAGATGGCCGATTTCAGCTGTCTAGCTGCAGGATGTCGGGGTGCTGGGTGGGGAGGCTGGATGACACATAGAAAGCATTGTACTGGCACTTCCACGCTCCCCGTCGCCCCCAGAAATGACCCCTGTTACCCCACTCTGCACTGCTCTTCCAAGCGCAGAGCCCGGGGACAATCCGTGCCACCTACGAGGCAGCAGGGGAGGGGGTTCTCCTGGAACCAACGTTGGAGTGTGGGCTTCGAGGCCGGTTAACAGAAACCGACCACTTCTATGGCCATCTGGTCGCTGAATAGTGGCCATAGGAATGCACCCTTAGAGGTTATGTAGGAAAAAAGCAGGAAAGGAAACACTCCTGGTGTGGTGCTTGTATCTCGATTCCGCAATGAAAGCAAAAGTAGATATAATGGATTAACAGCTGATTAACATCCGCTGTAGAAAAGCTCTCTAACCAGTAGCCTATGCGTTTTAAAATCAAATACAGAACCTGAATATAAAAATGAAGAGAGAAAAACAAATTGTTAACCTCTTCACTGAGGACAGGACAGGAAGTAATGGCCTAAAGTCTTGAAAGATGTACAAAGGAATTCAATGGAAATAATAATGATGGAGACCTAAGACCATAATGGAGACGTTAGCATTATTTAAAACCTATCACAATACATTGCTAGGTTTTTGCTAAGAATGTTGGGTCCAAAGTCAATCGAGTAATCATTGATTTTCTTTTGCTAGTATCACATGAAGATTCCTGCAAAGAAAACGAATCCCCTTTATCTTGCAGCGACTGCAAGCTTTGCTTCCCTAAAACCATAGTCAATAAAGCAATGTACTCTTGAGAACCTTGCAGCCTCTTAAATAATCATAATCTCCTGTGGCGATGATCCAAAGATATGCACATTCCATTTTATTTATTTTAAAATGTTTATATCCCACCTTATTTCCACGAGTTCTAGGCAGTTTACAGGTCAACAATTTAACAATCAAAAAATCCTTCCAATTTACAATATTGCATAAAACACAAGAACAGACACAAAAAGCCCACAGTAGAACAGCAATCAAAAAAATTTAATTAGTCAAAATGATTGAGACCAATTAAAGCAACAGCTTAAAATTGCACACTGAATGCCTTCCTAAAAAGGAAATCATCACCAGCTTCCGGAAAGTCATTAATGTGGATGTTCAGCCGTTGGTTCCCTGTGAGCTGTTGCGTGCATCTGTCTCCAAGCATGACCCTACTTGCCCAACAGATGGCTTATGCCATCAGCTTTGACAATGCAAATAACCAGCTTGGGTAAGATGAGGGACTGAGAACAAGACCCAGCCTTTGATGGAGAAGGCAGCAGAAAAAGCATCAGCATTCTGTCCTTTCCCTCCCCCAGATAGGTAGCTGGTGCCATGGATATGGTTTCCAGTCCTAGACCAAAACTGTACATGGTCCTGAGTGGTGCATCCTGAGGTCCATCAGCACAAATGTCATGTGCACCACCTGTTGGGGCATGGTTCACAAACATTTTAATAACGCCCTCAAGGTGCAATCCTATGCATGTTTAGACAGAAAAAAGGCCTACAGCTCCCAGCATTGCTTGGCCATCATGCTGGGAGTTGTAGGACTTTTTTCTGTCTAACCATGAATAGGATTGCTCCCTCCATCTCTTAGGCATATGGCTTGGAAGGCCAAGGAAAGAAAACAGCCATTTCTAATATCAGTGCTTAAAATATCCTCCATTTGCTGTAATTCAAAGCCACTCTAGAATGAAAATAGCTTTCAGTGCCTAATAGTCTACAAATGAAATGATGAAATGATTTTTATTTTTTTTTTAAGAAGTAGAAGACAACGACACTGCCCTCTATGGAAAGTCTCACGTGCTTCTGTAAGGATCATAAAGGAACAGCAGCCTACAGATAAATGCTTTTGTATGTTGACAGATGACAGTGGGCTGGAGGTTACCACATTATAAAGCCTTTCAAGCACTTTCCCCTCAGCCTGGTGGTTAAGTGAACACACACAGAAATAACTGAGGATACTGCACTGGTTGATACCTCACCCTGAGAAATCAACCAGGTCAGTTCTGGACATGATCTCAATTCGGCACAATTACGTTGGCACCACTATAAGGTACCTCTTACTTTCATTTGTATTCTGTCCTTTCTCCAAGAAGCTCAGGGAAGCATGCATGGCTCTTCCCCCACCCATTTTATTTTCACAACAATCCTATGAGGTAGGTCAGGCTGTCACTCAACCAAGTGAGTTTCATGGGGATTTGATCCTGGGTCTCCGTGGTCCTAGCCCAACATGGTAGCCTAACCACTACGTAGCTCTTTTGCACTCCAAGCATGTGGCGATTATCTTTATTTGCGGTTCTCCTTTTCTCTTCTCTTGCTGCTCTCAAGCCCTGGGATTTGCTTTCACAGTCCAGATAGAGAGTTTTCAGCAGAAACACTTTTTGTCTACCTGTCAGACACCACAACTCACTGCCAAGATGCTTACAATAGACTTTGTAGAATGCGCTTTCAGCTGTACCTAGACCACCCGAACAAGCAGAGCCATGCACCTCCATAAGCATTTGTGATAGGACATGCTGGTTGCCTTTGACTCTCCCCCTCCCCCTGGGCATCCCTTAATTAGTGCCTGTTAGATGCATAAATGGATGCATTAAAATCCTATTCTATTAAAAGGAATCCCAGAAACCTCTGTGGCCATAACTGTGCAATGTGGACCATGGTTAAGACTGTGTGTTCACTGTGTTTAGAAAAAGACCCTCCCTGGACTGCAAGAGAGTATGTGTGTGGTGGACCAGGCTGGCCCAAGACATTTTGCTGCCTGAGGGGAAGACAAGATGGACACACACACACCTGCCATTCCACATACAGAAGCTGGCCAGGCTACTCACAGGACAGCTTCCTCTACTGCAGCCTTGCCCAACCTGGTGCCCTCCAGATGTGCTGGACTGCAGCTCCCATAATCCCCAGCCAGCATGGCCAATGGCAAGGATGCTCTACTCCACCAACAGAGGGGAACAGCGAGAGGCACAGGAGAAATGGCTGGAGGCAGTGCCACTGCTGTCCCCGCACACATGGCATCTGCTGCATCGGGCAGCTGCCGCCCTCTGCCTAACAGCAGGGCCGGCCCTAGTGGTGGACTGGGGGATTCCACAGACAAGTGAAGATGGTACAGCCCAGTTCAACGGTTGCATTCTATGCAAAATAAGGGAAAGTGGGGTGGGGAGGAGGGATGGGACTCAGGAGCCAGAGACTCTCTGCAGTTACTTGGGAAAGTGACAGCTGACCAAGAGCTCTGTCAGAGCAGATTGGCTGGGATAGCTGACTTTCCATTCTGCAGAAGTATAAGAGACCCATCCTTCTGGTTCTCACTTCTTTGTGATATCTGAAGTGGACTTCTAATCTCCTGCGCTGAGGTGAGATTCGCTAGCTCTCAAGGTGGGAACAGCTTACATCTATTTCTGTAGCAGGAGATGGTGGGAGGTCCTACTTCAGCCGTTGCTGAGGTGCAAGTGTAGCAGAAAACCCTTCTTGCGCAACAGCCCAAAGCCGCTCTCAGTTCCACATTAATATAGTTCTGAGACGGTCATTTAGGGCAGCCTTCCCCAACCTGGCACCCTTGGACAGCAACTCCCATGATTCCCAGCCAGCACAGTCATCATTGGCACGCCGGCTGGAAATTCTGGGAGCTGCAGTCCAACACATCTGGAGGATGCCATGCTGCAGAAGGCCGATTAGGATGTGTCTGCCCAGGAATTTCTTTCATTCTGACCTTTATGGGAGGAACTGAGGAATTGGCAGCCTTGACCGGATCAGGTTATGACATGAAGTGTTCGGAGACAGGGATTTCAGGATATGGCAACAATGGTGCCTTAGCAGAAGCCATTAGAAACAGGGAGACACAGGAAGCTGCCTTATATCAGGTCAGACGATTTGTTCATCTGCCCCAGTATTGCCCACTCTGACTGGCAGCAGCTTTCCAGGGTCTTTCGCATCACCTGCTACCTGATCTTTGTTACTAGAGATGCCAGGGATTGAACGTGGGACTTTCTGCATGCACAGCATGTACTGTACCACTGTGCTATGGCTGTGTTGCAAGGGTAATCCATTCACATGCTGAAACAAGCCAAGAACAAGATTGAGGAATCTGTTAGACTGAGTTAAAGGATGGTGATAAGGGGCCATTTGTCCTTTTAGGTGCACCTGTAACACCTTTGACATGAATACCCAAATACAAGGACCAAGAACTTGCTTGTAATCTCTTATAGCTAGCCAGGGTCAGTGAAAACCAAATGGGAAGCTAATGTAGACATAAGCAGAGACCAGCCTTCCCCAGGCTGATGCCCTTCAAATGCTTTGGACTTCAACTCCTATCAACCCCAGTCAGAATGGCCAATGGTCGGGAATGCTGGGAGTTGTAGTAAAAAAAAAATCTGGAGGGCACCAGATTGAAGAAGGCTGGCACAGAGTGAAAACAACTAGCTCAGTGCCTTTGACAAGCTGGAATTGAGAGCATGTGGTCTAGGAGGATCAGAAGCACTGCATGAGCACATTTGAATGTTGAAGAAAGGTGCTTGTGGACATATCCTTGCTATGCATAACAGCTGGCTCTAGGCTGATGGAAAATTGCCTGTGGATTTTGGTGGGGTAGAATCATGTCCAGGGGAGCAGTTCTGATAGAAAAAGATGTGCAGATGTTTTAAGGAACAATCCAGCTTCAACCAACAGGCATCAGAGAAACAAACATACTAAGAATCCACAATAACACTTGCTATCATTCTGAACAGCAATGCTGACCATTTCTACATGAGGTTTTTATTGCATGCTTGTGACTGGTCACTCATGGAAGTTTGTGGATCCTTTACACAAGGTCAACCTCCAGGGCATCTCCCGCACTTTTTAACCTTTATCCTGCTTTTTAAAAGATAGGAAGTAAACTGACAAAGAACATTAATCCGATATATCGGCAGTGTGTAATTGCGCAGTTCTGCTATACTACAGTGTCATCTAGTGGCTGTATAATGAAACATATAGAACTTGCCAAGAAAGGAAGTCCTCAATTCAAAGCACGTGTCCACCTGTGTAAAGGAGCTGAGCTTAATCCTGCAAAGAATCTGGAAGCAGAAGCCCCAGTAAGGATGCAGGATGTGATGAAGCCCTTTGTCTTTCTGAGATGTTGCTGAAGCATAAAGGAGCTGGCACACCAGTTAGATTTGGTGTACTAATGGAAACAGTGATGTTATAAATAATCCAGCAGAGCTGGAAGCAGTGAGAATCAGTACTATTTCACAGTGCCATTCCAGCATCAGAGAGTGTTAGTTAGCTGGGAAGGGGGTTGTTGGAATTATTCAGCAATTGCAGCATGTCTGTCGTCTCCCCACCGCCCCCAAATGTTCCTCACAATAATAGTCTAGTGGTTTCGATCATTCTGGCTTTGCTGGCAATTACTGCATATCTTGATTTTGTATTTTCTTTCTAAAAATAATTCCTTTTAATCAAACTGAAGCATGTATCTCAGTTGTCCATATAAAGTCCCTTTTTCTTTGATCGTACACTGTGTGGAACGAAACCATCAGAGTCAACGAAAGGCTGTAAGTGGAACCTTAATGATTGTTTTCCATCTCATTCAGGAAATGTGTTAAATTGGAACTCCTGTAAGTCATGAGAGAGTGAGGCACAATGAATTTCTTTGGAAAATTCACTTTAAATATTGTGCAAGGCCCTGCGGTGAACCTATTTGAACTTGCAGCTCTCTGTCTTCAGCAGATGCTGACTACTGAAAATATGAGAACTTTCGCAGAAGGAGGGTATTAATAAGAGTAGGTTCAGGCCTTTCCTGTGATCCTTTTAGCTGTTCAGAGGGTCTCTCAAATCTTAGGTAAAGAAAAATTTAGGATTCTTTCATATATTATAAAGAAGCAAAATACAGATAATTGGAGTATCTGATTATGTGTATTTTGCTTCTTGGTAATAGATGAAAGAATCCTAAGTTTTTGTCTACTTAGGACTAAACCCTACTTGATTTCAGCAACAAAGAGTTCTATGATGGCATTTCCAAGGCTAACATTATTGTGGCATGAGCTTTTATTGGCATAAACTTTCATTTATTGAAGCATACATTTTATTTTATTTTAAAGTGCTTTGATATTTTTGCTACAACATAGCTGTCTCTCTGGAATTGATTTCATTGGGACTGAAGTCTAAGTAAAGCCCTATTCATGGGTCACTTGTGGATAGCACACTTGTGTGGTGGAGCAGAAGAGGCAAGGCTGGCTTGACTCTTCATGTAGAGCTCAGATCTCAATTCTGCGACAAAACTGAAAGTCGATACAGCAGATCAACAGCCTCCTGTAGAAAAGCTCCTGAAGAGCGGTGGAGGGGCACACATTAGATTGTTTGTTTGCCAAGGAGATCATGGCCTAAGAATGGTCTAATCTGCTTACTATGTACCATATATCATGGTAGTAAGAACAAGCTAGACTTGAAAGTCTCAAGGTACCGGAATTATAGAATTTTGGCTGTGACACCTAAAATCAAGACTATTGTCATTCTTACAAAAAGGACATTTAAAACTATTTGAGATTTTGGAGCATCTCTCTTTTACTTCAGGAAGGAATAAGCCTTTAGTAGCTAGCTCTTATGGCAGGAAATCTCTTGTTCTTTAAGGCAAAGGCAAACCTCCTCTTGGTCAGCATAGCAACAGAAGTTAAGCTGTTCCAGTGTGGCACTGAAAATCTTTTCCATTGAGGAAAGGATGAAGCATTTTAAATTAAGCATTGTTTGCTGCTGTAGGAATGGAGTGAGTAAGCTCAAATTGGTGCTTTTTCCCCTTAGGGATAAATTGCACGCTTCATATTTACAAGAAATCCATGTCAACAAGGGAGGAGACAAGGGCTGGAGATGCTACTTGTGTTAAACATGATTCCTATATAACTGAGTTCTATCCATTATTATTGGCTAGCAAACTTCAAAGGGCTTTTTTTTGCTAGAGCAGGACTTCCACTGGCTGACAGAATGACAAATTGACAGGCCTTCAAGCTCTCTTGCTTCAGGTTTGTTTTATGAAGAAGGAAAAACAAAGTATTACCTACTCCTAGCTCTTTTCCTCTCAGATCATAAACAGACTTGTGCTTCAGTAGTTTTTTCAGACAGATCACGGTGCTGGGGAAAGTGTGTGTGTGTGTGTGTGTGTGTGTGTTTTAACAGCCATTTCCCCAGAGCTGTTCCCTAATGAAAATCCCCCCCCCCTTCCCTGAAATAACTATTTGCCCCTATAACGGAAAGCCTACATGTAAAGGCTGTGTACATGTACATTTTCCCTGCCAGGGAAAATAGCAGCTTTGGTGTGATCCTTGTCAGGAACCTTTCTCCCACCCACCCCAACAGCCAATCATACATTTTTATCCTTTTGTCTACTTTGGCCCTCAGGTTGTCCCAGAGAGGTGCCTGATATATTGAGGATATTTTGTCAATCACTGAGCAAAGTTCTCAGAAGACTGTTAGTGCCACTGCATTTGGTGGCAGCAAAAAAATAATACGATATGTATGTCTCTCTTTTTTTTTTTTAGTAGCCATTTTAGCACCACAGTTTTAGCACCACAACTGAGGTCTTCCTCAGTTTGGGGAAAAGCAAGGGTCAAATGTAGCTTGTTTGCTGCTAAAATTTGGCAGCATGGCAGTGGCAGGAGTGTGGCCCCCAGGGGGATCTGTGTGGGGTCAAAAGTGGCCCCCAGACCCACTGAAGTTGCCCATCCTTTATGTACACTGATAGTAAACCAGGAGGTTTTGAGCTATGTGTAGCTTTAAAGTTCTATACTTATGAAGATTAATGCCCTCAGTTTTTATGTTTTAAAACAAAAAAGAAGGAACTCTTCCTTTTATAAGGGTCAATACAGAAGCATGAAACACCCCAGCCAGAATGACACTCTGAGAACCACTGCAGTAGCATAAGAAAAGTTCAGAGAAGAAGAAAAGCCACCCTTGCTTTTCCCCAAACTGAGGAAGACCTGAAATATAACCATTGGTAATATTATGTTATCCAGCAATAAATGGGCCTTGGAATTTCCACCCAGCCCCTCATTCCCTCTGGGTACTGGTGAATACATAACATTTGCCTTGCCTGTCAAAACTAGATATATGTGCGTGTGTTTTGATTGCCTTTACTGAGTCAGACCATTGGCTAATCTAGTTAAGCACTGAGTGGCAGTAGCTCTCTAAAGCAGTGGTCTCCAAGCTTTTTTGATCGCGCACCCCTATCAGCAAAAATGTTTTGAGCACCCCCCCAAGATATGTATATTTATTTATAAATTATACTACTGTACTAACTTATTATGTACGTTATAAAACATGCATAAAAATAGAAATGAAAAAGGATGAGATGAAGATGAAATAAAAATATTTTTAAATAATTTATTTTATTTATTAACACTACAAAACTGTTTTTGCTCTCACTAAACATATATTAATAACAACATTTTTTAGTGAGAGCAGTGTGATTGAATATGCTTCATTATTTTTGAAAATCTTGGTTTGACACTTTGCGGTATGGTGATTCGAAGGTCTGGATCTAAGTTCAGTTTATTTCGATAATTGGGCTGTGTTTCCATGAAAACAGAAGGGCGAAGCAAACAAAGGAATACTGGATTTTTAATGGAATCAGCATGGCCCTACACATGGCTCCACGAAGGACTGCACCGCACCATTATAAGTTGCTGATAGAAACATACTTCTGGGTGGGGTGGGGGGATTGGAAGTGAACATCACCAGACTGGCAGGGGCTGCTCAACCAATAGGAGATGCTCTCCCCTCCAGGCTCTACTCCCCTTAACAGCAATCTCAGGAACAAGCCTCATTGACCACAGTGGGATTTACTTCTGAGTAGACTTCCCAGACCAATGCCTCATTCTGCCCATTTTTTCCCCTTTCCCTCTAAATACCAGGCTACCGCATTAGCAGACACCCCTGAATAAATGCGCTATCGCGTGATAGCACAAAGGCGTGTTAGTGCCATAGAACGATACTGAGCGACTGACATGGAAGGTATGCGTATTGATGGAAGACCTATGCAGTGGTGTTCTAATGAGATAGCACTTTAGCATGTAATATATGAAAGCTGAATTATGAAGCTTGAGAAAGGGGACCGAAGGACACAAAGGAATATTAGCCGCAGATCCTCCCCACGTGTAGTTCTGGGGAAGCAACCTGAGATGGAACATTTTCAGGCTAAAGTGGGAGCACTTGCTTGCCCACAATAGCACACTTATACGCACTAGTGATCTAGCACTTATTTTCAATGTTTTTTTTTAAGTTGGTCCCTTGGCATCCTGCTCCAAAACAGAGTTGAAACTTCTGGAAAACAGGGAGGGAAAGGGTTGGGTCAGTGAGGTCACAGGCAGGTGAGCGACACTCCCCAATGGGCAAGGCTACACACCCCCACGGGCAGGACTATGATACTGATGCAAGTGCGGGTGATGGAACATACCCCAACAGGACCGCAATCGAGACGAAGTAAAGAGGAAAGGTTGGACTATAACCAGTGTCAGAAGAACCGGTTTTCCCACAATAAATTCTGGGCCGCCTGCAGGATGGCAACAACATCATGTAAACCGTGTGACCTCCACACGCAACCAGGTTGGAGTAAATCACCAGTGGAAACACACCCTTGGTTTTAATGGCTGTCTTAGCTGAAAAAGACACCTCACAAAGATAAATAGATCCAAATGGAAGAAGTGCATCTTTGGCTGCGCTTACTAAATTATAATACTCATTTTGCAATCCCATCCACCAATTATGCAAAGGTTTTTGTTGAAATTCAGCTAGTAAACTTCCATCTTCCCTGAGGTCAGTTGTTCTTGCAAACTAATCAGGAGGTGTTGCATTTTTTATTTTTAACAAATGGGTTCAAAACCCACTGAAACTCTTTGGAAGATTTTTAAACAGGTTAGAAAACTCCTTTTCCAAGTTTTTAAAGTGTGCAGATATGAGAGTTTTGATAGGTGACACACTTACATTGTTTTCTGCAACAGAATCACATACCAGTGAAAACACGTCCAAACATCCATTTGCAAAATGCTCCCTCCATAGCACGAGTTTCTTTTGAAGAGCAGTTACTTTCTCACTCATTGTTAAAATATCACCTTTACCTTGAAGGGGCAGATTAAGTGTGTTTATTTTTTCAAAAATATCTGCTAGGTAGCACACTACTGACAGCCACTTGTCGTCACAGGAAAGGTCAGCACATTTGGAGCAAAGCTGCTCTCCTTGGCAGGATGGCAGCTGATCCGGTGCCATGGCTGAGCAAGCCACTGGGCCTCCTTCTGCCGTGCCTGGCAGAGACTGGTGCAGGTGCGCTAGGGGGCTGCAACAGAGGCAGGATAGGACCGGAGCTGAGAGAGAAATGCCACGGAGATTCCCTCTCGGTCCCGTCCCATCCTGCTGCTGCCGCCGCCGCCGCCACCACCACCACCATCGTTGCACACAATAGCAGCTCGGGGGCAGCGAGAGGCTGCTCAATTATCAGGCGGCTCGTGCACCCCAATGGATCCTCTTGTGCACCCCACTTTGGAGACCACTGCTCTAAGGCACCAGGAAGGGGTTCTTCTCACCCTAGCACCTCTTAACTAGAGACACCAGGACCTGAACCTGGGGCCATCTGCAAGCAAAGCATATGCTCTACCAGTGAACCCTACCAGGTGTGCTACATCTTGGCTTTAATTTATAGCAAAGCTTATGGTATAGATTGCTGGTGTTCTTGGGGCATCTCCATCCCCTTGCCATCAGTCGTCAGGAGCATCCAGCAGGGGCATAGAGACTCTCTGCAAAATGACAGCCATCAATCTTGCGTGCTGCTTTCTGACCTACGCAGCTGCAATTGTACAAAGCTAAAACTTTATAAGAAGAGTAATAACAATTTACCAAGGTAAGTGCAACTAAAGATTCTGGCCACAGTTCAATCCAGGGTTAGTCATGCTTAAACCCACCAACTTCAACTGGCTTAAGTGCACCTAATTTTGTGTCTGTATTGAGGCTTAGGCCCAGACCTAAAATATCAGCCATTTACCAAAAAAGCGGATAAAGTATGTTGTCAAACAACTAGGTATTGTGAAACTCAGAGAGACACTGAAAACTCCGTCCTGATTATTGACTAACCTTCAAAGATAACATATTTACAAGAAAACCTCTCTGGACAAGTAGGATATGATGGTGACCTTTGGCCTCATCCCATTTAGAAACTGTTTTGCATTCTTTCAGTAAGAACCCAAAGGACTTTGGGTTTTAATAATCCAAAGGAATTTGGTGGGGAGAAGATCACTGAAGGGCCTATGCTGAAAGCATGCATATTCTCCAACATTTTGCAGAGGGGGGAATAGGTATATTTGTTTTATATGAAGTTAATAAAGGATAGCATGAGAATAAGCAAGCCAGGCACTTTCATGGGGGCTGGTGGTAAGTCATGCTAATTTATGTTGATTATGCATTTCAACATTTACATTTTCTTATAGACTAAAATAATATTTTCATAAATGCCACAACTTTATTATGATACACCAGCTTGACTCCACAAACATGAATATTTTCAGGATTTTAAAATTCAGCACACACTTAACAAAGTAGGGCTGCAATCCTAAACGCACTTACTTTGGATTAAGTCCAATTAAATTTTGAGAAAATATGCAGGATTGTGCTGCATGACAGATAGTAGTAGACCAATCAAAATGTAAGTTCCTGCAGAGGCAGGAGTGGGTGGGTGAGAGGACTAGGGGAGGAACAGGCAGGAGAAGCCATATACCTCATGCTGCTGCATCAAGAAACCTAAAGCTACAGAGGGTGCATTTAGACTGATGGCTCCTGGGGCTACCACTCAAAAGGCATTGTGCGGCTGTTCCATCTTTTTCCTCCTTAGTGGATTTCCCTTGGTAAGAAAAAAGATGGACAAAGTGGTCAAAGCATGGGAGGGTTACCAATGGAAGATGACATCTGACACACACAGACCCCTGTAAATTCCATCGATAAGGCAGGGCAATTGCAAAATAAATGTATTGGGTTGTATCCAGACTTGTCATGCTTAGAGTAGACCCATTGAAATCAATAGAACTTAAGTTTATAATAACTAACGTATGTCCCATTTATTTCAATGTGCCAGAGAGAGCAATCCTATGGCTGCTAGACAGTGCCTAGATGGCCATAGGATACGTTGTTTTCCAGGAACCGACCTCCCCCCACTTCCACGCTGCCCTGCAAGAGGAGCACAGAGCGGCCAAAAAGGGGCGTGTCTGGGGGCATTCCAGGGCGGGGAGGGCAGAAATGCCTGTACAACACATCCAATGTGTCGTACAGCAGCCTCCTTCCCCACTCTGTGCTCCTGTGGCTAGACAGCTGCAATCGGCTGTCTAGCCAAAAGTGAAGGCAGGAGGGGCATGGAGGGAACGATCCCCTCCGTGCTTCTCCTGCCCTGCTTTGGATAGGTGGTCGCCTCTGAGTTCGGAGGCAGCCACCTATCTCGATAGGATTGCGCCCTAAGTATAACTAAATCTGGATCCATCCCATTGTCTGGAAGCAATTACATATTAGAGATTAAGAGTAATATCCAATGTTAGTCCTATGTAAAGTAGACCTATTGAAATGAACGGGGCAAGTAAATCTTGACTAACTTAAGTCTCATTAATTTCAATGGGTCTACTCTACATAGGACTAACGGATACTACGCTAATAATTAAAGGGAGGGAGTACTGCTTGTTTGCTTGAGTACTCTTATATGTTTAAGTGCTCTATTGAAATCTTAAACATATTGCAAGTTTAAGCAATCTTATATGCACACTTACTTGGGAGCCAGCCTCATTGAAAAATGTCAGATTTACTTCTGAGTAAGCGTGCATAGATTGTGCTGTAAGAAATATTGCAGACTTGGATAAATTAAATCAGTGTAGTGGTTAAAAAGAAAATTACATTTTATATCAAGCAGGCCTTGGAAATTCAGTGTTAATTACTGCTGCAAAAAAGTATCCTAAATATGACAGATTGGATGCTGAGGAAACCCAAGTAGTAGTCCCAGTTGCAATCTGGCTTTTAACTAATTAAGAAAATAGCCCTCCCTGAAACACACTTGGAGTCCTTTAAAAAAACGAGTAAGATTTATAACAACTAACAACAGCTTTTTACTAGCTTTTAAAACACTTTTGATTACTAACACAAAGCGAATATAAATGACAAATAAAAAGGTAAAGGTGTCCCCAACCAGTCGTGTCCGACTCTAGGGTGCGGTGCTCATCCCCATTTCTAAGCCGAAGAGCCAGCGCTGTCCGAAGATGCTTCCGTGGTCATGTGGCCGGCATGACTGAACACCGAGGTACACGGAATGCTGTTACCTTTCCCGCCGAGGCGGTACCTATTTATCTACTTGCAATTTCTTGCTTTCGAACTGCTAGGTTGAGAGAAGCTGGGACTGAAGACGGGAGCTCACTCCGTCACGCAGCACTCGGGTCTCGAACTGCTGACCTGCCGACCTTCCAGTCTGCAGTTCAGCGTCTTAACCATTAAGCCACCGCGGCCCGGGCAAATGACAAATAGAGATCTTCAATACTTTGTAGCAGGAGAAAAGCAGAGAAAAGGGGGAAAGACAATTCCTTCTTCTTTCCCTCTCTGTCATCCAGCAGGGGCAGGCAACTTGTGGACTTCCAGATGTTTTGGCCTACAACTCCCATCAGCCCTAGTCAGCATAGCCAATGGTGAGGGATCATGGGAGTGGTAGGCCCAAACATCTGGAGGGCAACAAGGTGCCCACCCTTGGGTAATGTCTGTCACCCTGCATTCTTCCTAGGAGCAGGACAGCAGGAAGGCACCCTCTCTCTGACTTTGTCCTCCCTATCTCTGTTCAGTTTATTTCCACTATCAAACCCAGCCTTGTATTTAACAGCTCGCCTGGTCACTATAGGGAATGAGGAATTCCATTCAGGCAAGTGAGTGGGCTGGCAGAAGAATGGATTACTGGAAAGAAAATGTGGCAGGCTAGTAACTTTTGAAGGCTTATTTACAAGGGTGAAAACCTATGGCAGAGGTTTGCCTTGGGCAGAAAGGTAGAATACTACAGACTAGGTTCCTTTTTTCAGCCCAAACCAAACCCACTATACATGATAGGCACCATTTCAGAGGCAGGGATGGGTGAACCCTTGTCCAGAGTTGGGGAATATGTGCTTCCCAGGGCCAAAGAAGTTGGAGGAAGACCTAGACTCCCACTGACTTTTTGTTTTTGTTGCAAAGACTGTGATCTCTATACTAGTGACAGAGATCCTTTCCTACTCTGCCTCCATCCGCAGTTTCTGCCCTTGGTTGTCCATATGCAGACTGGCAGATTTTGGAAATTGAATAGATACAATAATTGCTGAGACAGCTATTTGAGACAGATTAAGGAACCAATTATTCAGACCTCCCAATCCTCCCATATTTGGCTGGACAACCAGTTCTACGGTTGACTTCCCCTCCTGCTTTGAAAAGTAGTTGCCATTGCTAGCTCCCGCATGATTCACTATGAATTTTTGCAGGATGATCTCTCCCCACCCCGACTAGAGCTCTTGGTGGTTCTTTGGTAAGTCTAAAGCTGCTTCACATCTTATAAAACTCCTACACCAAAGGCATTTTTAGTTTAGGGATTCATGTGAAACCCTGAATCCCTACAGGTGCCATGCATGAAGATCTGCGTGTGAGTTTCACATTTATTCTTGGTTGTGTATAAAGAGTGTAAAGTGTGTAAAGTGGCCCTTACAGTAAACTATAAGCAGGAGTGCTGGTCTCTGGAATAGGAATGAAGCAATAATATTGAAAGAGGGCCACAAGATGGGGTTTCTTATTCTCACCCTCTGGGAGGCCAGAGTCAGGTGCTTTTGACTGCTAGGGAGCTGGGTTGAAGATGGAGTGTCATAAAAGCCTCACTGTGACTATGGGTGCTTTCAGATGAGGCTTTTATGACCCCATCGCCTTGCCTCATTCACAAAACCTTACAGGGGGTGCCGATGTCATCATCTTCTGTCCTCCATATTTTCCCACCGCTTCTTCTGTCTTCTTCCTTATCGCAGAAAATCCAATGAGGGGAAAAAAGACAGAATAGCTGCACAATGCCTTTTGACTGGGAGTGCTAGGAGCCCCTACTTAAGAAACTTTGCTAAACCTGAGCAGTTACCTGGATTACTCAGATCTGATGAGTTGAAAGATCCATATGTAAAACCTTAGATATGATCTCTTCAGCAACATAAATTTAGCCCAAATTTGTATTAATGTACAAACAAGACACAAGGCTTGTGGGGAACCTGTTTCCAAGTGCTTAGCTTTAATCTTGCAAGCTTGGCTTCTGGGGTATTTGCCTTAAGAATAAAATTGCTGGTGAAACCTATTAGAAGAAACAGAAGTAGGCTGATCAAGGTCAAGGTGGACCCAGACTCATCTGCAAGCTTACCTGTATTCTTGCAGACTCTCTCAGCCTCTTACTCTGCAGTCTCGACACTCTAAGCTGTAGCACATGTTATACTTGCCTTATGATCTCACATCATCTCTGTGGTGAGTTCTCTACCCCCAGGCTGTTTGGGGCACAGAGTCCTATTTTTAGAATGGAAAGGTGGTATATAAATATTTTTATGAGAAAATGCAGTAGGCGGGCCCTTGCTGAGCACTAGCTTATCTGTTTCCTCTTCCCTTACTGGCTCAGGAGCCATTTAGACACAAGGGGACTCTGCCCAATCGAAAGTCAGGAGTAAAATATTTATATTCCACCTTTCCATCCTAAAAATAGGTCTATGTGCCCCTGTGAAAGCATTCTCCCTGCGGTAACTCTCTACCTTCCTCACTTCTCTATAGAGAAGAGACTCAGAAGAGTTTGGGTGCTTCCAGGCAGAGGGCTCCTAGTGCTAACTGTGAGAAGGCACGGTGCAGCCAACTATTCCAGGTGGTCCTCCTCAATAGATTTTTTTTTGGAAAGAAAAAAGGCAGAAGAAGTGGTGGGGAAACACTGGAGGGTTACAAGTGAAAGACAACATCTGGATCACCACCACCATAAAACTCCATGAACAAGGCAGTGCAATTGCATGTTAAAAGCTGCACCTAGATGCACCCTGTCTCAAATTATGTGTGAGTTGCAGATTTGTGCATTGAAAGCTCAGGAGAGATCAGAAGTAAAGGAAGGGTTTCCCTTGCTAGCCTTCGTGCTACTGCTGGCAAAAATGTATCTCCAGAATTGCAATGGGCTGCTAACATCTTTAAACTGGTGCAATATTCCTGAATGCCTTCCCTTGTCGCTTGGTCCGACATGAAAAACCTGGAGCCAGGCCCACATTGCTGGTACAAAATTTGGACTCTATACCCAGGGTGCTTCCAGATGGAGGGGTCCTAGTGCTAACTGTGAGAAGGCACGGTGCAGCTCTATTTTCTTCACGTAAGAAAAATATGACAGAAGAAGCAGTGAGAAAACACAGGAGGGTTACGAGTAGAAGACGATGCCGTCTAGATACACCCATACACACTGTAAAATTCTGTGAATGAAGCAGGGCAATGGTGCAATAAATGCCTCATCTAGGAGCACCCATAGTCAGCTGCTTTGAAGGCAAGCAAAACAGGAGGTCCGGGTTCCTAGATTAGAATTTACACGCGCAGTAGAATGTTACTCAACTTTTAAACAAAGCCATATAAAGCACTGGCATGCTTCTACGATTAACACACTGGGGAGCTGCCCTTATATTGAGTTAGACCATTGGTCCACCTAGGTTAGTACTGCCTTTGCCACTGAAATTTGGTGGCAACTCACCAATTGGTTTGCTGTGATTGCTGCCGAAATCCAGCACCTCTGCTTTTGAAACAGAGCTAGCAGAATTAAACTGAGATCTCCTAACCATCTATGGCACACTGCAAAATTAACCCAAGCCTTTTTATATGAGTCTACTATCCTGTGCTGTAAATAAGCCAAGCGTTTAACCTATAAATGCAGCTTTCTAAGAATAGATTTCTGGGCTGAGGCTTGTGGAACTTGTGACAATCCAGCGTAAGGAGCAAAGCACGATGATTGGGTTCCCGTACCAGAACTGATCTCCGAAATCACTTTCTTCAGGCCAGGGGTGCAGGAAGCCGAGAGGAGGAAAAGTGATTAAAATGGACAAGATGGGAAAAGAACAGCCACAAAGGAACCTTGAGAGGAAAGGTAGGGGAGGTATTAAGGCTGCAGTTCTATTATTATGGGAGTGGGGGTTGGGCTGGATGATCTCTCGGGGCACCTTCCAATTTGGTGGCTCTTGATTCTAAGGGCTTTTCTACATGAAGCTGTTAATCCACTGCATCTGCTTTCAGTTTCTTCACAAAACTGAGATCTGAACACTACACAAGGAGCATTTCCTTTCCTGCTTTTCCATTACAGGTGGCACTGCAGTATAGCAGAACAGCACAAATACACAAGAGGAAATTGCACTTCCTTTCGCCACCAGAAATAATACCCCATTTTCCTTGCCCCTCAAAAAACTAACGTAAAGTGCTGTTTACAAACAGAAGCAAAACTGGAGGGTCATATCGTTGTCTAAAGAACCCATAAACAATCATGACTAGGGAATGACAAGCGCACAATAAATGCCTCATATAGAAAAGCTCTAAGGGCTTTTCTACATAAGGCTGTTAATCTGCTGCATCTTCTTTCAGTTTTGTCACAGAATTGACGTCTGAACACTACACAAGGAGTGTTTCCTTTAATGCTTTTCCACTACATAAACACTAGGTGGCATTGTGGTTTAGCAGAATAGCACAAATACACAAGAGGGTATCATGCATCAGAAATAATACCCTATTTTCCGGGTTCCGGTTGGGGCCGATGTCACTCTGGTAGCTTCCCATGGGGCTGTGTGGGAGCTTTCTCAAACAGCTTTTTAAAAGGTTGAAAAACCTTTTTATCTCCCCCCTGGAATGGAAAGGGGGGCAAGGCATCAGTTCTGGGCAACATCTTGGAGAAAGGTAACTCCCACGCGACAGTGGGGGGGGGGGCTGGATTCCAGGATTATCTCCCCAGAGCTTTACCAATGCAAAAAGCTGTACTGAGACTCCTATTTTGTAGGAGAAAACAGGGCTGACGTGTTCCATATAATATGTGCTTTAAGAAATATCAACAACCTTTGCGGGATGATTTTAACAATATTTGAGATCATCTGAAGACCTGTAAGATCTGCTTGAGAGAAATATGTCTGCGCTGAGGAGAAAAAAGGAGCTCGCATCTACTTCCCCCGAACCCTCTGTGTCAAAAGCGTCAAGAAGAGAAGATATAGGTGAATTATTTACGCTGATAAAGACCTTATCTTCGCAATTTACGGAGCAAGTCAAGAGGTTGGATTTAATCCAAATTTCCATCACCGCCCTGCAAGGAGCTGTAGATTTGATTAATGTGTCACGGCAAAAAATGGAGTCGAAAATTAATGAGCTTGAAGACCATGTGGCTGGAAATGAAACCACAACACAAATTTATTTTAAAAACACCTCTGACAGAATTTCTCAACTGGAGGCCTTCACGAAGAGATCCAATGTACGTATTTTGGGGATTAAAAATTTGCTTAATGATGTAAAATTGCTTGTTTTTGTGGATAAACTTTTGCATGAAATACTTCCTATTCCATCTGATTATTTACTTGATATTGAGCAGGCATTTCATGTGCCAAATGCTAAAGGGACTGATTACACCATCATAGTTCAATTTGCAAAAGTCTCCACAAAGAATTTTATCCTGTGTCTGGCTAGAGAGGCTTGAAGCCTTTCCTGGAAACAAGATAAAGTTATGTTGTTTCCAGACTACATCAAAGAGGTGGTGAATAAAAGAAGGCAATTTATCAAAGCAAAGAACTTGGCAAAACAAATTAATTTACAATACTACTTAAAATATCCTACTACTTTTTGTATTGTGTCTGAAGGTCAGATGAAGAAGTTTCAAAATCATGAAATGGCGGAGGCTTGGCTGAACATAAAAAAGCGTGAGGATTTTGTTACAACCCCATGAACTGGAATCTTTAAACAAGCTTTGTTAATTGTTTCTATTTAGCCTATATGATCCAGGCTAACTCAGAAGATAAATGATTATATATATTTGCTTACTTTCATTTCTTGTTTTTTCTTGCTTTTATCTTAAAATAGATAATATATCTAGTATAAAATATATTACTGAATGTTGAAGGTTTATATTAAGTTTTATTATTATATAATATATATAACCAATAATAATAATACTAGGCTTTTGGGAAAGAATTTTAAACCTCTTTCTTTGATATAAGATTGATATAGAAATGTAAGGTTGTTTATTAAATTGTAAGATTGTTAAGGTTATAGTTATAGTTAAAATAGAATTATAGTTTTAAAATAGAACGACATTGGAGATGGGGGGTATTGGAGCTTAAACTCAATTTGTTAGGGGGAGGGAGAGGGAGGGGGGAGCGAGGGGGAAAGAATTCTCTTCTTTTCTCTTCACCTCCTTTCCTCCTCCCTTTCCTCCTCCCTTTCCCCTTTATCTCTTTCTTTTTCTTTTTTTCTTCTCTTTTTGTTATTGTGGTGTCCTCATCAGAATATTGTATTGCTGGGAAATTGAAGCATTGATGAGGTTGTTGGTAATTTTGGTACTGTTTATTTAATTCATATAAAATAAATAAAAATATATTCCAAAAAAAGAAGAAGAAATAATACCCCATTTTCCCTGCTCTAAAAAAAAAACTAATGGAAAGTGCTGTTTACAAACAGAAGCAAAACTGGAGGGTCAAGAAGTTGTCTAAAGAACCCGTAATCAACTGTGAGTAGGGAATAACAAATGCCTTGTGTAGAAAAGCTCTAGGGGAGAGCATGGATGTGAAACCTGCCAGGCGGTTTAGCCCAGCCACATCATCTGGCCAGACACATACTGTTGCTAAGTAAATTAGAGGTGATAGGTTACCATGAGACCTCAATAGCAGGCTGATGGTCAGCAAATATCTGAGTGGGATACTTCCCCACAAAGGTATGTTGTAATTATTCAAGTGCCTGTAGTTTGGGAGAGGCAGGCAGACTGAGTCCCAACTGAAAAAGGGGCTGAGAAAGCTGACTTCCTCAATTCAACGAAAAAAGGTGCTGGGTACCCTACCAGAAATCTGATAGAGTAGCAGACACATTTGGTGTTTCTGTTGGAGTGTATTTGTATGAGACTACTATCCTGTGATGTAAACAAGTCAAACATTTAGCTTATATATGCAGGTGAACCTCCACCTATGCTCAACCTGAATAGCTGCAAATAAATGCAAATATTGCAAAACACCAGAAAGCTTCTAGTGACCCAGTTCCAAAGGTAACCAAATCCACAACATGCACCGTGCCCCATTTAGGGAACTGGCCTGCATGTCATACTGTGTTCACTGATCTTGGAGTAAGTCACATTGAATTCAGTTGGATTTACTTCTAAGTTAGTATGCATATGTTCAGGTTGCTTTGCTGGCATTACTCCTCCTTTCAGGGGAAAACAATCAAATACGGCATTCTATCTGGAAATTAGTTTTTTTTTCCAGCAATAGTCGTAGTAATAAACACAACCATCTTAAGGAGGTTTCTAACAGCTGATTGAACCCTGAAAATCGTTGGTGCTGTAAAACATCTTTCATCTATCTCTACCATAATGCAACATGGAGGAGGTAAAAACAGCAAAGAGTTTTGTGGCATCCTAAAAACTAACAGGTTTATTGTAGCATAAGCTTTTGTGAACTAAAGTCCACTTCATCAGATACATGAAGTGTTATGTTCATATCTATCTATCTATCTATCTATCTATCTATCTATCATCATCATCATCATCTGCCAACTGAGGGTCAAAATAAATGTGATTCTAACAGCACAATCCTATGCAGGTTTAGATAGAAAAAAAATCCTACAACACTCAAGAGTTGAAAGACTTTTTTCTGTCTAAGCATGCATACGATTGTGCCCTAAATGTATCATTACAAAGCATATCAGGGTGTCCTTTTGTTTATTTGTTTAAGAATAGGTGCTGGGAGGGGGGCAGGATTTTCACTAGGGGCTTCATCACACGGAGCTTTTATCCTGCGATTGAGATTGCTCCTTCGCAGATGTTTGTGGGCTGTTTACATGACGCCGTGACCCTCCTGCACTAAATGCCCTTTGTTGTTTTTAAATAGATCGCAAATCATGAGCTATCAAATTACCCCGCTGTGTTCCGCTTCAGTTTCCTCCATGAAAAGAGTTAAAGGGGCAAGAAGAGGAGCGAGATCAGTGAAAGAGAACAGAAGACTCAGATTCGGGGAGAAGGGGGGGAAGAAGGGGAGGGGGGAAAGGAAGCGCATGTAAAGGGAGCCAGTGGTGATCCTGCTTTTAAAACGGAAGCAGAAAACCCCATTTTAAATGCAGGATTTTAGGCTGGTGTAGAAATGCCCTAGGACTGCAGTGTGCAGGGACGGTAAGTTTAACCCTTCCCACCCCAGCCTCTATCCCAATGAAAATCCACCCCCATGTTGCCACTAACCTTTTTTAATAAAGCACCAATTATATTTTTTCTAAGGCTAATAGCAGTGTGGGTGGGATTTTTTTATTAAGGTCACGGCTGGAGAGGGAAGGATTAAACTTCCCCTCGGCATGAATTGCGGTTCCAGTGAACCCCACCCCACCCCAACCTATTTTTAAATAAATGTTAAAACCATGACGTGTTTCTAAAGATGGGGTTAGCGTGTAGTTTGACCCTGTGTTCAAGGACCTGATGAAGTGGACTCCAGTCCACAAAAGCTTATTGTAAAATACATGTCTTAGGGTGCGATCCTATACAGATAGGCGGCTGCCTCCAAACTGTAGGGCAGGAGAAGCGCAGAGGGGATCATTCCCTCTGCGCTCCTCCTGCCCTGCATTTTCTAGCTGCGGGGGTGGGAGGGAAAGCGGGGAAGAAGCCTTCTGTATGACACATTGGATGTGTTGTACAGGCATTTCCGCCCTCCCTGCCTCAGAACGCCCCCTGGAACGCCCCTTTTCAGCCGCTCCACATTTCTCTTGCAAGCGCAGAGCATGGAGGACAGGGCTGTTCCGTGCTGCCTCGGAGCGCAGGCTCCGAGGTTGGTTCCCAGAAAACCAGATATCCTATGGCCGTCTACCCACTGTCTAGCGGTCATAGGATTGCTCCCTCCATCTTTAAGATGCCAGAATACTCCGCTGTTTTTGCTGCAACCAAGTGAGAGATTAAGGAGGCGAGGATTATTTGTCAAGAGGAAGATGGAGCTTAAACCTGTCTGGAATCCACATCCTTTGACCTCAAAGTTTTAGCCTAATCTCACCTGAGCAGGGCTCTGACTGCAGTTAATAGCGGGAAGGGAGTCACTCTGCTTATAGTCTGACATTGAAACTCTTCCTTATCATTGTTTTATATATTCAAGGATCAATTCAGGAGGTGAGGGCTTTCTGCTACTTGGGGCCCATCTATATGGGGCTCTTAATCTGGTTCTATTCCACCCCCAAGTCGATCATGTCAGATTATGCACGCCGCTCTCCGTAGCTACCCTGGCATTTCTTGCCCTAAATCCGGGTTTTTTTCAAGCTCATTTTGTGTTGGGTTTTCCCATCACAGTGGCTTCAGTGCTGTTTGGGAGTCTGTGTGACCTCAGCTGGGTTCAGCACGGACTGGTAGAAGTGGCGCTGATTGACAGAAGGGAAAGTTGCATGGGGCGGGGGCATGGGGAGAGCAGAGGGGTAAACCTGTCTACCTGGAAGTAACTCATCGCCTTCAGTGCCACTTTGCTGAGTACAGGAGCAGCCCTGCTGCTTTGAATCTGCACTGTTGCGAACGTGGGCTCAGTTGCTGCCTCTTATATTAAATATTGATTGAGCATGGGAGTGAGGAAGGGAGCCAGCCTTGCTGTTTTGAAACTGTGCAGCTACAAAGGAGCACAGCTAAGAAATGGTGGATGCCTGTTTATTCGAAGCTGCGTAGCTACGAAAGGGTGGATGCCAGTGGATAATTTTCATGAGCATGTACTCAGAAGCACTTAACTGAGCCCATGTGTGTGTGTGGGGGGGGTTGTTGATTGGGCAGTTAATGTACATTAAAGACAATGTGCTAGTCGCTCTCCCTCCTCGCTGGCTCTGCTCTGTATGCTCTCAGCACCTCTTGCACTCCTGCTCATTCTGCTCAGTCTCCGGGCAGCGATGGTTGCCTGCTTGCCTGCCCGCCTCAGAAATCTGTGTGCATGTGGGGGTACGAGGGGTTTGTCATGAACATCTACTCGTAAGCAAGTCCTCCACTGCACTTCATTGAACATGCCAGGGAGGAAGGGAGGGGAGCAAACCTGAACTCATTCGCTGCCCCGCACCTACACAATTGAGGACGTTAATTTCTACTAGCCCTCCCCACCCCAACTGATGCGGCTTCAGTTCCCACTTGCTCCGCTAAAGCGGAGGAATACAGCACTGTGTGTACCATGGAAAGAGCTAATTTGTTTCTCTGAAAATGAGGATTTTGACCAAATCGCTTCACAAAGCATTTCCGTTGAGATTGGCCGCTGTTCTCAAGAACATCTCCCCAACTGCATTAATGTTTGTGCCAAACTGCTCCTGTCCAGTTGTTCACCTGTGTAAACAGGTGTGTTTTCTGTTCTTTTTTCCTAATTGAACAAATAAGAAAACTGACTGCACCTGAATCCTTTGATTTCATTGGCCTCTCTTTGAAGCTGTTTGTCTCTGTTGCTTCCAAGTCTTCTTCTTGGTGCATATCAAAAATCACATGGACAATCTCTTCTGAAATACTTTTTGCAACTTGATCTTGCTATCTCTACCCGATAACCTTTACCTTAAATACCAGGGGTTTGACTGAGCAGCCCCTCCTCCTGCTTGCACTGATAGATTGCACAGAATGCAATGCTTTTTGCCTGCTTTAGGATTTTGCAAGAAGGGACTTATAATGAAAGAGAATTTGGATTAGTTAGGAACATATTTTCCACCCTCTTTGCCTACACAATGAGCTTCTGTGATAAGGGCATTTTATTAATGGTTAAATAAAATGGTAAAGGAAATAAGATGGTGACAGTGGTGGTGTCCAGGGCTAGCAGAGAAGCTCTGGATAAAGCTTTGTACCTTAAGAGCTGGTTTTGATGCAGCTTTAAAAAAAATGTCCTTGAAAAATGGCAGTGGGACAAGTGTGTGACATCAGCATTTCCTTTGGTCGATTTGTTCTGATTTGTAGTGTTGCTCATGCAGCTGACCTTCCATGTTGGCCACAAATTTAAAAGCATAAGAAGAACTATGCTGGAACAGACCAAACGTCCATCAGCTTAGGCTGGTATACCAACTACGCCCTTTTCTGGACCGAGATGGCCTAGCTACAGTTAGCTATGCTCTGATAACCTCTCGTCTGGATTACTGCAATGCGTTATATGTGGAGCTGCCTTTGAAAACGGTCCGGAAACTTCAGCTGGTCCAAAAGAGGGCAGCAAGATTGTTAACAGGGACTGGCCAATGAGATCACATTACTCGGGTACTTTTCCAGCGCACTGGCTGCCAGTCCATTTCCGGGCCCGATTCAAAGTGCTGGTATTAACATTTAAAGGCCTTAACAGCTTGGGGCCAGGTTATCTGAAGGATCACCTCCTCCCTTATGTGCCTGCCCAGACCCTAAGATCATCCTCAGCAGTGCTTCTTGGGGAGCCCCTGCCAAAGGAAGTGAGGTGGGTGGCTACCAGGAAGAGGGCCTTTTCTGCTGTGGCTCTCCGGATGTGGAATGAGCTCCGTAGAGAGGTTCACCTGGGGCCTACATTGTTCTCCTTCTGGTGCCAGGTGAAGACCTTTTTATTCTCCCAGTATTTTAGCATTTTAGCTTCTTAATCTTTTAGCTCTGGTGTTCTAAATCTGTATTTTAAATATCTGCATTGCTGCTAGGTTTAATTCTGGTTGTACTGTTATATTGTGGTTTTAAGCTTTCATATTTTATATTGTTTTATGCTGCACTCTTTAATGTTTGTGAACCATCCAGGGAGCTTTGACTATTGGGAGGTATAGAAATTAAATGAAATAAATAAATCGAATACCACATCCTCTTTGCTACAGTGGCCAGCCAGATGTTTCCAGAAAGCCTACAAGCAGGGCACAAAGGCATACAATCTCTGAACAAGGAGCTCCATTTAGCTATTGTGGCTAATAGACATTGATAGACCTACTCTCCTTAAAATAGTCTTAACCAGGTGCAACACTAACCGAGACGCTGCATCTGCCTTCCCAGTTCCCAGCTGATATTTGAGAGGAAGTCCTGAGCAACACAGATGAGAACCCGCATGGTGTCGTGTTGGGCTGGGAGCTGGGAGATCTGGGTTCTAGTCCCCACTCAGCCATGGAAGCTCACTGGGTGACTTTGGGCCTGTCACAGACTCTCAGCCCAACCTACCTCAAGGGTTGTTGTTGTGAGGATAAAATGGAGAGGAGGAGGATTATGTACGCCACCTTGGATCCTTGGAGGAAAAAAGGCAGGATAGAAATTCAATAAGCAAACAAACAAACAAAAAAGGATGGCATGTCAGAGCTCTTTGTAGCTAGACAGAACCCTGGGTTATCAAGCAGCCCTCAAAGTGGATCCAGAACTCATAATTAGTTTTTGTTTTAACCGCTCAATAATTGTAAAGTTGTTTAAAAGAGATCTGTGTCATACTTTTGATGTGCATTGAGAAGAAGACTTGAAACAAACGTAGATACCGTAATCTGGCAAAGCTATTTTGATTGTGTTATTTAACTGATGTGAGCAGACTTGAGGGCATATTATTATAGCCCAAGCAGTGGATTAGCAATTTGAAACAAGCTATCAAATGAAAGGGGAGTGCATTCTCTACGCCCTTGCCCCCCCACACATTAAAGAATCCATCACAAGCTCACAAAGCTCACAGCTGGCGCAAATATATATCCAACTCATGCCTGCTGCTTTCTGGGGGACAGGGGGGCATCTTCCATCTTGGCTCTCTGACTGCGGTGAATGGGTGGTCTGACTGGAAATTGCTCCTTAGATATAGGCAAGGTAGCAGTATGTAAAACTGTGGGGCCACTGTGAGCAAAAGGTATTTGTCCCAGGATAGGTGACACCCCAGTGAGGTATATGCGGTGCTCTCCTTGTGATGGGCCTTTACACCTCTTGGCTGCAGCTTTGTGAGTGGGAGTAGAGGTTCTACTGTTTCTCAGTCTACATTTCTCTGTTGCCACTGCTGCAGCAGCATCTAGTCATTATGCTGAATGAAGAGTAGGCAGTTTGGTTTGCTCAGCAGGATTCTGTACTAGGAAATGGAACATTCTAATTCAGGCAGAGAGACCAGGATGGCAGTGGGGGTGGGAGGTGTTGGTTTCTCCCTAAATTTAGAACATGTGGAGATAGTACTAGTTAGACAAGACAGATGCCTAGCTGTGTGCCAGAGATTAGCCAAGTGCCGATTTAAATGTAGTCATTGATTCACGTGAGTTCTCTGTACATTGGTGGCACAGCGTGTTAAATGACCTTGTCCCACACTGGAATATTAAAGAGCTTCTTTAGGAAGAGATTGAGATTATTTTATGGAAGAGATTGAAAAGTAAATATAAAAATGCTAAGTGAATCGAATATGGCATTGCAATACAAGAATACATAGATTATATTCTTTCAGTGTAGGGGATGGATTACGTTAGAAATGATTTTGTCTGCGTTTAATGAATTTATTTTAATCACAGATACTTTCTGCATATAATCTTTTTGATCTGCAGAAGGCCCTTCCTAGATTGTAACTGATCAACAGGGCAATGCTTTACAATACAATCCGATCAGGCCCTGCATAGTCAAAGAAGTGTTTTGAAAGGGATGTAATAACTCCTGGGTCACCACAGTGTCACAACTGTAATGTTGGGAGTTATTCTAGGATATTTTGCTGGTTCAGCAGTGTAGAGCAGTGCTGCTATGGCTGTAACACTGCAGTCACCAACACTGCATGAGGCACTGTAAACTAGTTGCACTGGAGTCATACTGCTGCCTTCGGTGGGATTATAACAGACAACGACTGGGTTCAGATGATCAGTGGAGAAAAAGAAGCCACTGTGGCTTCTTTTCCCTGCCCCGCGCAGGCTGTTTGGACAACTGCAATTTCCCTAATTACTTTCACCGCGGTGCAGGTTGCCGCGTTGTCCGAACCCGTTGAAGTGCATGGTGGGGGTGGCTTCCAAACCACCCCATAACTCCTACTACAAGCCATGGGTTGTGGGGTGGTTTGGAAGCCACGCTCAGCGTGCCGGCTTTGCATGACATAGCTACCCGCACTGCAGCGGGAAGTAAATTCCATAGTGAGAGTGAGAGGGAGGTGGAGAAGAAAGACACAGACTAGGATATTGACAGAATGGGGAAGCTAGGCAAAAATCATGGCAGAACAGTAGAAATTAGGCAAAAGTCATGGCAGAGGAATACAATAGGGTGGAATTTAGCGCAACATCCCCAGCAGCTGGGGGGGGGGAATGGGGCAGGCAAGCTGTTCCCCATTGGATGTTTGGGACTACAACTCCCACCACCCCTGACCATTGGCCACATTTGCTGGGGTTGATAGGCATTGTAGTCCAAAAGATCTGGAGGCAACCAGATTGCCTACCCCTGCCCTACAGAGCTCATTACCAAGTGCCAAAATGCAGGTGATATTGGGAAGCAGGGATAGAAGGCCAGATGTGGAGCAGATGATAGCGGCGGCAGCTAGTGCAGGCTCAGCTGGGGCTGAGGTACATGTAGACCTGAAGTGAAATGGACACTCTACACTTCCGCACCTTAAATTCACATATTGTCAATAATCCAATTACAGGCATCTGTAAAATATCCAAAGTCTGCCTGGTGCCCCTCAGAAATCAGCCAAAGGAGATTTCCTTCCTACAAACATAGAAAGATGACTGACATTATCTTTGTCAGGAAACTTCTTTGACTCCTGTGGGTGATCCTATGAAAAGCTGTCAGAAAGGGCTGAGTGAGCTCTAGAAATTTTCACAGTAGATCCTGAAGCCAATTGATCAGCAGTCCTTCCTTTATCTTCTCTACGTTTTATTTTTCCTTCCCAGCACACATACCAGTGTGGATGCCATTTTAGGGCAATTACTGCTATGCGCTACTTTTAGCCAATTTAAACGTTACTCAATTTGCACAAACCTTATTAGGGAGAATGAGATACCAATACGAGCATTTATTGTTAAAACACCTTGCATGTAACTTTTATTGAAGGAATTATACATGTGGACTAAAAGCAAGCAAAAAGAATCCTAAATCTCTAGCTATTCTCTAAGCATTTAAATCATGCTTATATCCATGCTGCTTAGAGTGGCCAGCTCATAAGGGATGAACTCACCGGGTCCCACGCTGCGTGCTGCACGTCGCTGGCCAACTGCCTCTGCTCACCATGCGCAGCGAGCCGCTGGGTGGTCTGCGGGTGCTCAGCGAACGACCTCCTGATCCCTTGCCGAGCTGCCATTTTACATAAAAAATGGCAGCTTGGCCATTTTCGTAAATCCTCATTTGTGCAAATGGCAGCTGTAAAGCAGCCATTTGCGCAAGATTACAGGCGGACCATTTACGCCTGTACTTTTGCATAAATAGCCGCTTTACAGCTTCAGTTTGTGCAAATGGGAATTTATGAAAAAGCTGAGCCACCATTTTGTGGCTCAGCAAGGGATCAGGATCAGGAATAGCCACGCTTGCCTGGCTCGGGGCATACTGACGTGGGCAAGCACAGCGGTCTGCGGATTGGCGGCCAGGGGGCCGAACCGACGATTTCTTGCCAGGCCTCAAGCCCCAGCTGGTCTTCCGCACCATACCTAATTAAAGGATGGGACATGGAGAAGCAGACTGCTTGTCCCATTGGCTGCAGATGGAGGCTTCTCCAAGTTTTTTCCTCTGAGGCCCTCTTTTCCATTCTCTTGCTTTTGCATCTGCACCCATCTGGAGGGCTGCCAGAAATGTCAACTCCTTCCTTGTTGTCTTACGTTGATTGGCATCCTTGTGTTGTCTTCTGCCTTGGTTTGCACCAGTCCGCTTGTTATCAGCTTGCTTCAGCCCTCGTCCAGGAACAACTGATGCAGTTTTTGTGCTTTTGTTTTGGTCCCTTCTTCCTGTTGCTTCTTTGACTGTTACCTTGTATGTTTGGCATACGAGGGAGCAAGCAAGGCAAGCCCCTGTATTCTGGATACCTGCAGCTGCACAAGTGCACAATTGTAAAGAACTGATTTTAAAAAATAAAAGGGGGGCTATTTTCACACATAAAACAGGGCTGGGAAAATGCAGGCGGAAATTGCCCAGCCCCATTTTTGCACGCAAAAAAAGAAACAAGAAAGAAAAAAAAGGGCTCCAACTGCAATTGGGTTCAAAGCAGGGATGGGTGCTTCGTGGCAGACAAGTTGGGCTCTGCTGCCAAGTCTCCTGGGATTCTGGGTGGAGCCAGCTGGAAGACCGAGTGGGAAGGGGGGAACAGCCACACTGTGGGTTGTCCGCAAAACAACCCATACTGCATGGCTAATCACACATGATGGGTTGGCGTGTCATGCAAACGCACCCATTCGTACTCTAAAAACAGTCTAGCTATGCAGCTTAAAATAACTTGACACAATTGGCTGGTTTGCACAACACAATGATGGTTAATAAGCCACAGTGGTTTGTTAACCACTTTGCACATGCTGCCCCAATTGACAGAATTACCCTTGTTGGGAGTGGCTTCTCTTGTCTGAGCCAGCAAGGGTGACTTGGGTTGCTTAGCAAACTAACCAGAACCCATGGCTTATTGTAGGGTTCTGGGGTGGCTTGTTAACCATGGGGGTGTCTCCCCAAGCAACTTACTCTGAGCTGGCTGCATTTGGATGTCATTAGGGATACATGGACTGCAAGGAGGTCAAATCAGTCAATCCTAATCAACCCTGACTGCTCATTGGAAGGACAGATACTGAAGCTGAAGCTCAAATATTTTGGCCACCTAATGCGAAGAGAAAACTCCCTGGAAAAGACCCTGATGCTGGGAAAGATTGAAGGCAAAAGGAGAAGGGGACGGCAGAGGATGAGATGGCTAGATAGCATCACCAATGCGATGAATATGAACTTGAACACGCTCCGGGAGACGGCGGAGGAGAGGAAGGCCTAGCATGCTATGGTCCATGGGGTCACGAAGAGTCGGACACGACTTAACGACTGAACAACAACAACAAGGGATACATGACATCATGGCCATCTTGCAGCCACTCTGGAGTTTCGCGCCAAAAAACTAGTTCTTCTGAGACTACTTTTAGTTGGATTGTTTTCCTTAATTTCGTTTGTCTGCACTTCTGTTGTGGTGTGCACCACCCTCCACATTTACCCTGGCATGATAGCCCTGCCCAGGGGTGTGTCTTTCACCTCACTGACCCCAGCAAAGGGGTGTTTCCCCAGTGTTTTCTCTGCCTGTGTTTCCCCGCTGTTTCCGCCATTTCAAGGCTGGCCGTCAGAGTTCTGCGCTACCTCATGGCATTTACTTCACCTTGGCTACCACTAAACTCTGGTGGCCATCCCCACAAAGTATAGGTGTACTCTGGGCAGCCTCTAACTTCTTCAAAATAATGAAAATGTTAAACCAAAATAGCACTTTTGTTGGTAGTACCTACACCTCCCTCCATCTCACTGTCTCAGTATGTCACTATCTCACATTTGTCCAGCAATACCTATATCCCCTGTCTCACTACCTCACTATGCCACTATTTGGGAGCATAGCTATTGCTGGACAAATGCATGATAGTGACCTAGTGGCATTGAAAACCCCTTTCTAGGTGTGATATTTTAACTTCTTCTTTTCTGGATGGGTGATTTCTTTCATGTCTCTATACCTCTATCACGCATTTGCTCTATCACGCAAGTGCTCTATCACTATCATGCAATTGCGCTATTGCGCAATAGAGCACTTGCGTGTTAGAGCAAATACGTGATAAAGGCATAGAGACATGAAAGAAATCACCCATCCATAAAGGAAGGTTAAAAAAATCACACTCACAAAGGGTTTTTAATGTCACTAGGTCACTATCAAGCATTTGTCTAGTAACAGCTATGCCCCCTATCTCTCACTATGTCACTATCATGCATTAGCACTATTGCGTGATAGTGACAAAGTGAGATAGTGGTTTTAGAGGGGGAGAAATAAAAAAGCAATTGGTGGAATTGGGCATAGCTTGGGGAAGGGGTCACCTCAGAAGTAACTCCCATTGTGGTCAGTGAGGCTAAGCTTCCATGCATCACTTTACAGGAGTATCAGGAGAAGGAAAAAGGAGAGCCTGGAGGGGTGGGGGGAGGCTTTCTTATTGGTTGCCAGTCTGATGATGTTTACTCCAATCCTCCCACCCAGAAGTATGTTCTGTGAAGCGATTTATACTGGAGCGGTGTACTTGCTCGTGGAGCCCTGCGCTAGACCAAAGCACATCAAAGCCGATTCCTTGAAAAAAATCCTGGTAAGCCTCCCTTCGCTTCTCCTTCTGTAGTTGTGGAGACAGGGACCATGACAACAAGCCACCCTCATGGGGTTCGCATGACACAACAAGCTGAACCGCCAAAGGTAATTACCATAATCCTCTTGGCACGCGACCGGGGAAATAGGCCACTGTGCCTTATTTCCCCAGCTGCAATCTGGCAAACCAGGCCAATCTATAGACCTCAAGCCTAACAGGGACTGTCTTATATGTAACATTTGACATTACCGTGGTAATAAAGATATGAATGAGGTGCTATATTAAAGTACATTGCATGCTTATGTGCCCCAAATAGTAGTTTTGCCAATTAACTAAAACAAGCCACAAAAACATGTCTCAAGCCAATATTTGAGGGAAACAAAGGCAGAGTCCCCTCTAGCCATTAGCTGAGCTTTTATGTTTGCAGAGGAAGTGGATTGTGCCTTGCCAGCTATTGGCTGGACCACTTACTGTGGTGTCCCAGAATGTTTACAAATTTTCAAACTGTTCAGGAATTACATTGTCAGCACAGCAAGCTTAAGGAAGAGACAATGATCCAGTTCACATGATGTGACAGCCCATCATGCTTTAATTTAGCTGTGGGGGCTGTTGTGCCATGCAAACCTGGCATCATAGGTTGCTTGAGAGGTTAGACAACCCTCAAATAACCCTAAAACAAGCTGTGGATTATTTCAGGGTTGTCTACTCCCTCAAACAACTCACAATGCCAGGCTTGCACAACACGGCAAGCTATGAGTGCTGCTGCTGCTTGCATATTTAAAATGGTGGTTGGCGCACTCTGCTTAGCCTCACAGGAAATTAATCCACATGGCTTAGCAATTCGTGTGAACAGGCTGTCAGTGTGGTTGGTTGAGAGGGGTGCAGAATGGCAAGGCAAGTGACTGAATTTCCACTCTGTTTTCTTGAAGGCATTTGTATTGACTCTTCTTCTGGTGGCTGGTATCACAAGAGAAAAAATGAGTGGAATTTTGGTCAGCAGAACACTTTATTTATGATTTTCTGCCTTTCTTCTATGGATCTCAAATTGATGTACATGAGGTTTCCAGGAGGTCTCCCATCCAGGCACTAACCAGACCAGTTCTGCTTAGCTTTATTCACCTATAGATGAATATGGCTCACCTATAGAGAGCCAGTGTAGTGTAGTGGTGAGAGTGACGGACTGGGAGCTGGGAGATCCGGGTTCTAGTCCCCACTTGGCCATGGAAGCTCACTGGGTGACTTTGGGCCAGTCACAGACTCTCAGCCCAACCTACCTCACAGGGTTGTTGTTGTGAGGATACAACGGTGAGGAGGAGGATAATGTAAGCCGCCTTGAGTTCCTTGCGAGAGGGAGAAAGGCGGGGTATAAATGCAATAAATAAATAAATAAATAAATATACATTGATTTACTAAACACCTTATGGTGATTAAAAAGGTTACCCAAGTCAATGTACAATTTAAAAACTTTAGAATAATCAGACAAATTGATTAAAAACAAGAAAGCGTTTTTAAAAACAAAGAGTGCAATTAAATCACATTTAAAATAATTCAAAAGCAGTGTAGAACAAAAACATTTTAACAGCCTACCTAAAAATAAATACCTAAAACTAAACGGCGAATCTGAAAAGTTTTTTTTAATTACAAAGATATATCAAAGCAGTTCACAATAATAATATAACCATAAAAATGGTGATATAACAATGAAACAACAATAAAATAATCACAGGTCAGCAATAAAACTGTAACTATACTGTCTGGGTCACACCTCAGGGAAAGCCTGCATGAAGAGGTGGATCTTAAGCTGATATCTAAAGACCAAAACATAGGGATGGCAGAGAATTCCGCCACGGATCACGGTGAGGCCAAATGCCAGTGCATTCGGCCCCCTGAAATCTGTGGCGGAACGGCCTGCCACCCTCCCGCCCCCCTGTGGCTCCCCGCCATGATGAGACTTATCTGGGGCAGATCTTCCAGGCGGCGGCGGCTCCGGCTGGTCTTCCGACTGGCTGCCGCCGCCGCCATTTGCAGTTTTTTTTTTTTTATTACAGAGATGTGATAGGCCATGTAAGTTTTTACGTAGCCTAAAACGTCTGGGTAAAAAAAAAGGCATACGCAAATGGCGGTGGCTATGGCTATAAGGGGAACGCAAATAGCGTCAGCTACGCTATTTGCGTTCCCCTTATTTTCGCCGTCTTAGTGTACGTAAATATTTACATAGACTAAGACGGCCCAAAGTAAGGAAAGCAAATGGCGGCGGCCGTAGCCGCCGCCATTTGCATATGTGGGTTTTCTTTTCTTTTCCCCAGAGCCCTCCGCAGCCGGAAATCTGGCTGCGGACGGCTCTGGCCTGGCTGGGCCTGGCCGGCTGCTCCGCGGAGCTGCCGCGGAGCACAGCCGGCCGCGGAGGATTCCAAGGGGGAGGAACGGAGCGCCTCCCCCCCGTCAAGGATTCCGGGGGGAGGGACGGAATGCCTCCCCCCACCATAAACATAATCCGTGAAAGGTAAGTGACTTTCGTACATCCCTACCAAAACAGAAGACGCCTGTTGAATGTTAATAAGGAGTGTGTTGCAGAGGGCAGCAGCTGCTGTGTTACAAGTACTCCTGAGGTGAACCGGAGGACCATGCGGCACCATCAGAAGTGCTCCTTCTGAGGTCTGCAAGAACTGGCCAGGGTCATAAGGGGTGAGGGGATCCCTAAGTTATCTGAGTCCCAAGTTGTCTAAAGCTTTTATATGTTAGCAACAGAACTCTGAACTTAGCTTACTGGCAGCCAGTGCAGTTCTCTTAACAGAGGCTTAAAATTCTGTTGGAAAAAGGCCCATCACCAGCATCGTCGCTGCATTCTGCACCAGCTGCAGCTTCTGGACCAGGCCCAAGGAAAGCCCAGCATAGACCACATTGCAATAATCCTATCTCGAGGTTACTGATGCCTGAACCACTGTGGCCGAGCTGTCATGGCCCAGGAACGGCTATAGCTAGTGAACCAGACGAAGCTGGTTAAAGGCCTTCCTAGCCACTGAGGCCAACTGAGCCTCCAGTAACAAAGACGGATCTAGGAGCCCCCCCCCCCACTACACACCTGTTCCTACAGAGGGAATGCAACCCCATCTAGAACAGGCAACTGACCTATTTCCCAGACCTGTGGCCAACCTACCCACAGTGCTTCCATTTTGCCGGGATTCAAACGCAGAGTTCATTGGCCTTCATCTATCCCACCAAAGTGTCCAAGCCCCTGTCCAGAGCCTGCACAGCCACACCTGATTCAGATGTTCTGGCGAAATAGGGTTGAGTGTTATACTGATGATTCCTTGACCCAAATCCTGCATGATATATAGATCAGGGGTGGGCAAAATGCGACTTCCCTCCCCCAAAATGGTCTGGAGGGGCCATTTTGACCCCTTGTACCTTTCTGGCACTCTGTAGCCACTTGGATGCCATTTTAAAATTTATTATTTTGTTTTAAATCAGCACTGTGGGGGGAGGGGAAGGTGTGGCCCATTGGGGGTGGTAAAAGGCCTTCAAAACTCCTAAAGGTGCCCACTCTTGATATAGATGTTAAACAGCATTGGAGACAGAATAGTGCCCTATAGCACCCTATGGCACAGGTGCCAGGGGCGCCAGTGCATTCCCCCCAACACCACTCTATGAGACTGATCCCATTGGTAGGAGTGGAACCACTGAGGTAGAGGGCCCCCAATACCCATCCCACAGAGCTGGTCCAAGTTGACGATGGTATTGAAAGCTGCAGTGAGAGATTGACTTCCAGTTGGAACCGATGTCACTCTGCACCTTCCCACGGGTTCCCCCATGGGAGCTTTCTCAAACAGCTTTTTAAAAGGTTGAAAAACCTTTTCATTTCCCCCCTGGAATTAAAGGGGGGGGCAAGGCGGAATCTGGACAACGTCTTGGAGAAAAGTATCCCCTTCGAGATAGTGGGGGGGGGGCTGGATTCCAGGATTATCTCCCCAGAGCTTTGTTGTTGTTGTTGTTCAGTCGTTCAGTCGTGTCCGACTCTTCGTGACCCCATGGACCATAGCATGCCAGGCCTTCCTGTCCTGCGCTCTCTCCCGGAGTGTGCTCAAGTTCATATTCATTGCATCGGTGATGCTATCTAGCCATCTCATCCTCTGCCGTCCCCTTCTCCTTTTGCCTTCAGTCTTTCCCAGCATCAGGGTCTTTTCCAGAGAGTTTTCTCTTCGCATTAGGTGGCCAAAATATTTGAGCTTCAGCTTCAGTATCTGTCCTTCCAATGAGCACTCGGGGTTGATTTCCTTTAGGATGGACTGATTTGACCTCCTTGCAGTCCAGGGGACTCGTAAGAGTCTTCTCCAGCACCACAGTTCGAAAGCATCAATTCTTCGGCGCTCAGCCTTCCTTATAGTCCAGCTCTCACAGCCATACATTACTACTGGGAAAACCATAGCTTTGATTAGACGGACCTTTGTCGGCAAGGTGATGTCTCTGCTTCTTACTATGCTGTCTAGGTTGGCCATAGCTTTCCTCCCAAGGAGCAAGCGTCTTTTAATTTCATGGCTACAGTCACCGTCTGCAGTGATCTTGGAGCCCAAGAAAGTAAAATCTGTCACTGCTTCCATTTCTTCCCCTTCTATATGCCAGGAAGTAATGGGGCCTGATGCCATGATCTTAGTTTTTTTAATGTTGAGTTTCAAACCAGCTTTTGCACTCCCCTCTTTCACCGTCAACAATAGGCTCTTGAGATCCTCTTCACTTTCTGCCATTAGGGTGGTATCGTCTGCATATCGGAGGTTGTTGATAATTCTCCCAGCAATCTTAATTCCGACCTCTGATTCATCCAACCCGGCATTTCTCATGATGTACTCTGCATATAAGTTAAATAAGCAGGGTGACAATATGCAGCCTTGTCGTACTCCTTTCCCAATTTTGAACCAATCGGTTGTTCCATGTCTGGTTCTTACTGTTGCTTCTTGACCCTCGTACAGGTTTCTCAGGAGACAGGTAAGGTGGTCTGGTACTCCCATCACTTTAAGAATTTGCCACAGTTTGTTGTGATCCACACAATCAAAGGCTTTAGCGTAGTCAATGAAGCAGACGCAAAAAGCTGTGATGAAACTCCTATTTCATAGGAGAGAACAGGGTTGACGTGTTCCATAATAATATATGCTTCAAGAAATATTAACAACCTCTGAGGGATGATTTAAGAAATATTAACAACATCTGAGAACATCTGAGGACCTGTAAGATCTGTTTGAGAGAAATATGAATGCACCGAGGAGAAGAAAGGGGATGGCTTCACCGCCAACTCCTCCCATACCTCCTGTGTCAAAGGTTTTGAAACAGAAGATATAGGGGAATTAGTTACTCTGGTAAAGACTTTATCTTTGCAATTTATGGAGCAAGCCAGAAGGCTGGATTTAATCCAAAATTCCATCACCACCCTGCAATTCCATCACCACCTTGCACCTTTATTTAATGCGTCATGGCAAAAAATGGAGACGAGAATTAACGAGCTAGAAGACTGAGTAGCAGTGAAGGAAACTTCGACACAAATTTGTTTTAAAAATACCTCTGACAGAATTTCTGAACTGGAGGCCTTCACAAGAAGATCCAATGTACGTATTATTGGGATTAAAAATCTATCTAATAATGTAAAATTGCCTATTTTTGTGGATAAACTTTTGCATGAGATACTCCCTATCCCATCTGATTATTTACTTGATGTTGAGCAGGCATTTCATGTGCCAAATGCGAAAGGGACTGACTATACCATCATAGTTCAATTTGCAAAAGTCTCCACAAAGAATTATATCCTGCATTTGGCAAGAGAGGGTGGAAGCCTTTCCTGGAAACAAGATAAAGTTATGTTATTTCCAAATTACATCAAAGAGGTGGTGAATAAAAGAAGGCAATTTATCAAAGCAAAAAATATGGCAAAACAAATGAACTTACAGTATTACTTAAAATATCCTGCTACACTTTGTATCGTGTCTGAAGGTCAGATGAAGAAGTTTATAAATCATGAAATGGCAGAGGCATGGCTGAATGTAAAAATGTGTGAGATTCCTGTTACAACCCCATGAACTGGAATCTTTAAACAAGCTTTGTTAACTGTTTGTGTTTAGTCTACATGATCCAGGCTAGGTCAGAAGATAAATGATTATATATATATATATATATATATATATATTCGTTTATTCTCTTTCATCTTTTGTTTTTTCTTGCTTTTCTTTATATTTTTTATTTCAAAATAGATATGGTATGCTGTATTTAAATTAATTGTTTGAGGGTACAGTGTGTACTTATATATCTAGTAGAAAATATAAAATATATTACTGACTGTTGAAGGTTTATTTTAAGTTTTATTATTATATAACACTATATTCCTTTTTTAAATTATTATTATTATTATTATTATTAGTAGTAGTAATCTAGGCTACTGGGAATGAACTGTAGACCTGTTTCTTGGATATAAGATTGATGATATGATATTGAAATGTAAGGTTGTTTATTAAATTGTAAGACTATTAAGGTTATAGTTTTTAAAATAGAATGGCATCGGAGGCTGGGGGGTATTGGAGTTTAAATTTAATTCATTAAGGGGAGGGAGAGGGGGGGAAGGGGAAAGAATCTTCTTCCTTTTTCCTTTTTCTTCACCTCCTTTCCTCCTCCCTTTGCCTTTTTTCCTTTTTTTCTTTCTCCTTCTCTTTTTGTTATTATGGTGTCCTCATCAGAATATTGTATTGTTGGGAAATTCTAGTATTGATTAGGGATGTCAGAGAATTCCGCGACGGATCTCGGCGAGGCTGAATGCCAGTGCATTCGCCCCCCCGAAATCCATCGCGGAATGGCCTGCCACCCCCCCGCCCCCTGCGGATCACCCCCGGGATGAGACTTACCTGGGGTGGATGTTTCGGACAGCGGCAGCTCCAGCGGCGGCTTCGGCGGCGGTGGCAGCTGGTCTTCCGACCGGCTGCCACCGCTGCCATTTGCAGTCTGTGTTTTTTTCTCCCCCCCCCCCATAGACGTGATAGGCTACGTAAAGACTTACGTAGCCTATCACGTCTGGGTAAAAAACAACAACAACGTGTACGCAAATGGCGGCGGCTACGGCCGCCGCCATTTGCATTCCTTATTTTTCACCGTCTTAGTCTACGTAAATATTTACGTAGACTAAGACGAAGACAAGAAAGGGGAAAGCAAATAGCGCCCAGTACACTATTTTCATTCCCCTTTCTTTTCTTCGTCTTAGTCTACGTAAATATTTACGTAGACTAAGACGGCGAAAAATAAGGAACGCAAATGGTGGCGGCCGTAGCCACCGCCATTTGCGTACTTTTTTTTTTTTTTAACCCAGAGACCTCTGTGGCTGGAAATCCAGCTGCAGACGGCCCTGGCCTGGGCCTGGCCAGCTGCTCCGTGGAGCTGCTGCGGAGCACAGCCGGCCGTCGAGGATTCCGGAGGGGAGGACCGGATCGCCTACCCCCCCATTGAGGATTCCGGGGGGAGGGACGGAACGCCTCCCCCCCCACCATGAACAGAATCTGCGAAAAGGTAAGTGACTTTCATACATCCCTAGTATTGATCAGGTTGTTGGTATATTTGGTATTGTATATTTCATTTATAAAGATAAAATAAAGAAAAATATATTCAAAATAAAGAAAAGAAAGCTGCAGTGAGATTTATTATTATTATTATTATTACTATTATTATTATTATTATTATTATTATTATTATTTGCATTTCTATACTGCCCCAGAGCTGAAGCTCTCTGGGCGGTTTACAAAAGTTAAAACATTCAATGCAATATAAAAAGCTTAAAAGCCATCTACAAAAAAGCACATAAAAGCACACAGACAATGTACACAAACAACATATAACTAAAACAACATTGAACTATCAGACATAACTGAAGACACATCCAGGGCCAATTAAAACTCATGATGTGCTGCCAAATGCCTGGGAAAAGAGGTAGGTCTTAACCCAGCGCTGAAAAGATAATAATGTTGGCTGATGCCACAAAAGGTGGCTAGATGGGGCACTGGACTCCTCACTTGGATCTACCCTAACTGCAGTATCTAAATTGCTTTGAAGCTACGATTCCTTTATCCTCAAAGTGCAGTGAAAAAGCATCATAGTGGGCCTCTGAGGGCTCTAAAGGAGCTGCTTCTGGGGTCAGCAGCCTTATGTATCCTGTAACTCCAGATATGTCCTTGTACCGTAATATTTTCATTTGTGCTGTCGGTGAACAGAACAGAATAGAACAGAACAGAACAACATGGATAGCAGTATCATAAATGCAACCCTTCAGCCTCCCTTAAGTATATAATGTATATATAGATCCAGGGTGTTTGTTCCATTAATATAAATGGGACTTGATAAACTTTTGCATATCAGGCTACTTATAAACAGAGAAATGAAATGCAGGGCAAACTTACTACAAAATATAAAGCAAAAATGTTCAGCACAATCATATACTTGTATACTCAAAAGTATGTCCCAATGAGTTCGATGGGGCTTACTCCCAGGTAAGTGGATATAGGATTGTAGCCTAAATCTCATTCCTTCATTATTGATTATACTGACAATACAACACTCCTTTTAAACTAGGTTGCTCACAACTAAAAATGGTGGGATAAGGGGAGGATATTTAAAAACAAACAAGTGATTTGGATGTCATCTGGTGCTTACTAAGGGGAAAAAAAACTCCAATAGTAGAAATTTTAAGAACCTCAGAGAGAAGACATTTCTGGTAGGCATCATTTTTAGGCATCATTTATAAGTATCCAGTGACGGTTCAGTTTCATCACAGATGGAAAATGATCCTCACTCTCCTGTACGTTTGGTTTGTTGTTGTTCAGTCGTTCAGTTGTGTCCGACTCTTCGTGACCCCATGGACCATAGCACGCCAGGCCTTCCTGTCCTGCGCTCTCTCCCGGAGTGTGCTCAAGTTCATATTCATTGCATGGGTGATGCTATCTAGCCATCTCATCCTCTGCCATCCCCTTCTCCTGTTGCCTTCAATCTTTCCCAGCATCGGGGTCTTTTCCAGGGAGTTTTCTCTTCGCATAAGGTGGCCAAAATATTGGAGCTTCAGCTTCAGTATCTGTCCTTCCAATGAGCAGTCAGGGTTGATTTCCTTTAGGATTGACTGATTTGACCTCCTTGCAGTCCAGGGGACTCGTAAGAGTCTTCTCCAGCACCACAGTTCGAAGGCATCGATTCTTCGGCGCTCAGCCTTCCTTATAGTCCAGCTCTCACAGCCATACGTTGCATATACACTCCCAGGGGACCCTTTTAGCACATCACTGGGTGTACTCTGCAATGTGCTTCACACTGGAAATACCATTTCTGGTTCTTCAGAGGCAAACAAAGAGATTCTGTTTTTGCTTATGAAGGTGGCAGGAAATCTATATGATCTGTGCCAGATGGAAGCCACAATTAGACCACCTCTACCTGACTTGCTTTTAACGTAATACGTCTAAGAGAAGGCAAAGATGCAAATAAGGCTTTACCTCTCTCCTTTTCTGGCTATCCAGTATAGTAAGCATCCTAATAGCACCATTATTCTTGGTAAGGCAGACAGAGTGACTGGCTGTAGCTCAACAAGCTCATATCCATAGCTCATATAGCTCAACAAGCCAGTGCATCATTTCACACATTCATTTTCAATCTTCCCGGGGAAGAAAGAATGTAACAAATATATCTTTAAAGGATGTTCTCCGTGCCACACACCTAAGCTTTAAATATTGCAGAACATAATTTTTGAAGGTCTGCTTCAAATGTTATGTTGTTAATGTGTTGTGCATCTACTAATTCGTCAATGTTTGAAGTCCATGAACCTCCTTTTCTACACACACAACCTTTGTGCTCTGAATAAAAGAATCAGTGGAAAGTCAGGAAAAGTAGCTATGAGGTTGTGTTTGAGTGACCTCTGGTAAATCATTCTCAGTAACCTATCTGAAATAAAAAGGACTAAGGCTTTGTCAGAACACGCAATACATATTTGACCATCCAAAAACACTTTGGTTTTAAGCCCTTACAAATTCACTCATGCTCCAAAAAGCGTAGAAACTAAAGTGCAAGTTAAGGCTCCCATCTTAGCTTTTGTGACATAAGCAGCAAAGACATTCTGCAGTCTCAAACACATTTTGTGAAAAGGAAATTCACTGAATTACATTAGCCTTGTGTGTTAGGGGTGGGGACTGCAAAATTTAACCTGACTGTAACTGTGATATTTACGTACAGCACTTCAAGGTGTCCTAAACACTTCGTGCATCTTATCTCAACACACTTGTACAAAGTGGTGGGGAACGTGTGGCCCTCCAGTTGTTGATGGACTGCAACTCCCATCAGCTACCTTGCTAGCATAGCCAATTCTGAGGCATGATGGGAGTTGCAGTTTAACAACATCTGGAGAATCATATGTCCCCCATCCCTGATTTACGCCAACCTTTTAAGGTAAGCATATTAGTCAGTCTACAGGTCAGTGAATCCATGGCAGAGATCTCAAAACCCATGCAGAGGACATCACTTAAGTATTCCTGCTCATCTTATTTGAATATTTAGATATGCTAATTTGCTCCCTTTGTGTGTATTTAATGTTGACGCTTCTACACACATTCTTTCCCAGCTTGCAGGCGGGGACTGGACTCAGGGGAAAATAACGTGTAGGGCTGCACGTGTGTTCACACTGCAATGAACATCACTACAGTGGCTCAGGCAAGGAATTTTTCCCATATTACTTGTGCAATGTGCTCCCTGTTTGTTTTTTTAAACATTGTCACTGCCCCCCCCCCCCCATCAAGTTAGGATGGTAGAAAGTGGGCAACCGGGAAGATGATTAGGAAAGCTGCACATGCACATTCAAAGTGTGTATGTCTACAAGTCTTAATGATCTCAGTGTGTGTGTTTTAATCCATGTTAATGATCTCTGTGTGGGCTCTTCAATGCATCAGTTGAATTGTTTACAGTTGTCACTGGAGTTCTAGCAGGTTTATGGGGTGTTGGTATTTTAACAGATAATTGTTTTTCAGTTTTGTATGTTTTGATTTTGTTGTAAGTCGCCTTGAATCTCTTTTTGAGAAAGGCGTCTAAGAAATCTAAACAACAACAACAACAACACGTCTCTTGTTGAATCTGGGAGAAGAAATTGAGTTCATGAGATAAGTGTCATCCCCAATCCCAATTTCTTCTCCTTTACCTGGCCACCGCATTGAACTGAAAATAACACTGGGCTTATACATCTTGCCAAGGAGATTCCCCCTGTGAGATTCCATATTGATAGGACAACGTATTTCAGTTTGTTAAGGAACAGAACATTCATGTCTTATAATGGCAGAATACTAAAAAGTAGCCTTAACAATAGAGCCTTTCCTGTGGCTGTATAATGACAGGAGAGAAATCTAAATACATTATAAAATCAGAAATTCAGAAAGTTAGTGTTGGAACCTGCTGGGTCAAACAGCACGGCTTGCACATAGTGCACTGATGCCATTGCCTAAACATAAATCGGTGTAGCCAAATGTTACTTTGGAATGACAGAACTTCTAGGCCAGGGGTCCTTAACAGTTTTGGGTGTTGTGGGCACGTTCACAAAATGGGGGCCATGGCTGGTCAAAAAACATACATTTCTCAGAAGGCAAACTGCTGAGACTAGAATAAAAGTGACTTGCCTAAGAACCTAAATACAAGGCCGAGGGCAGATGGGAGAGGGTCTGAGCTCCAGAACACAAAATCATTATTTTGAACACAAATAAAGATGGTGCTGGGGGGCAGCCCTTCTCTTTGCAGCATGCCAGCCTCCCAGTAAAATAATATTTTTTTAAATCTTAAGAAATAAAATTAAAATCAAGGGAGGAAGGCAGGGAAGAGGGCACCAGGAGAGGTGTCTGTGGGCACACTAGTGCCTATGGCCACCGCACTGGGGACCCCAGTTCTAGACATTCATTTACAATGCTACATTGCAGGCATGGTGTTTAAGCTAACGGAAGACTGCACTGTATAGTATTCACTTTTTACCCTTCCAAATAGGACAGAATTGTTATTTTTTATTAGCATCCGCAGCATCCTACTATGCAGTATGGCTGTATCATTTAGGGAAGAGGTCAAATATATCACATGGGTTCCTGGGGGAAGTTGGTCCAAAGACTGCCTCTCCCATGGAGTCTTCTCAGGAGAGGATGACTACATTTTGTGACCAGGTTCAAAAAATAAGCAGGGCTTCAAAACACGGTTTTCTACATTGACACCCAATATTAGCCACTTCAGCATACTAGCTCTTTGTTACACTCCATATATTAGGGTAAGTAATGGTGCTGAGATGGAAATGTTGAAGAGGAAACAAATGCCATTGGTATAGCATTTCTCCCATTTCAGTCTGCACACGCTCAGATAAAATTGGTGTTTCCCTGCTACTTGCCTGCCTCTGCAGAAGGTAGGAGTTGGGTCCAGGAGAACTATTGCAGCCTCAGGGCTTCATGGTCTGGAGCCAAACAATCACTCTCTTCTATTTCCCCAGGACACAGCCAACATATTGTCAAATATTCAAGGATAATTTGGCCATTGGTGAGAAATCTCACTTTAAAACATTAGGATTTTTGGCATTCATGTCACTAATGTTTCAAGAATGAGGCCATGTTTTCTGGGTTGTGCAATTTTACAGCATACTAAAATAATTGTCCCTTCTTCAAAGTATACAATATAAATTTTGAAAGGACAGATTGGCGAGATATACTTTAAGAGCAGTGAAAATTGTGAAATGCGCATTTTCTACTTTACACCACCTTCTTAATGGCTCGAGTTATATGTGCTAGATTTCTTAAAAGAACATTCTACTCTGAAACGAAGATAATTGGTCTTGGAGATAAATTAGAAAGAAAATTACAATATTACTTATGAGTCTACAACAGCCTTTGCTAACCTGGTGCCCTCAAGATGTTTTGGACTACAATTCCTATCAGTCACAGTCAGCATGAACAATGGTCAGGGATGATGGGAGTTGTAGTCCAAAGCCTCTGGAGGGCGCCAGGTTGGGGAAAGCTGGTCTATAGGATCTTGTACCTACCATCATAATGCTTTCTAACTGAATTTGCATTTTTAATGGAGACGTATGGCATTAGTAATCATAATTGCACATTTTCAAACAGATAAAGGTGAAGACAGACAGATATTCTATAGGTAAAGACAGACAGAACTACAGTCTAAATATGAACATACATTAGGTGCATACGGATGACCAAATAACCTCATGGTTAATGTGAGGAAGTCTTAGAAGTTAATAAGGCCCCCAATCTTTGCCATGCATTAGAATCTCTGGCAGGAAAAAAAAAATCTCACCACACTTGCTTTAAAACTACTAAAATAATCATGATGGGAAAGCGTACTACTTGGTGACTCGGTTGTCTGTACTAGGCCATTCTCTGCCCTTAAAATAAATGCTTTGGAATGCAGTGAATATGTGTTCAAACTGTGTCTACTGGTACACTTTAGAAATTATATTTGTTTTTATTTTAAGGCAGCCTTCCCCAGTCTGGTGTCCTCCAGATGTTTTGGACTACAACTCCCAGAATTCTTGACCATTGGCTATGCTGGCTGGGGCTGGTGGGAGTTGAAGTCCAACAACACCTAGAGGGCACCAGGTTGGGTAAGGCTGCTCTTAGATATACAAATTGTTTCTCCCAATGGTTATGCTATGATTCTGTTCTCCAGGTAAGAAAAGAAAGAATATTTTTTGATTTGGTTATAACCATCATACTCATTTATCTAATTCCACATAACAGAATTGAGATCTTGGATAGAAAGGGGAGGGCAGAGGAGGAGATGGCTAGATAGCATCATCGATGCAATGAATATGAACTTGAGCACACTCCGGGAGAGAGCAGAGGACAGGAAGGCCTGGCGTGCTATGGTCCATGGGGTCACAAAGAGTTGGACACGACTTAACGACTGAACAACACCCACCTCACCGCTGTCTGGTTTTCAGCCTTACTTTGCTTTACAGTCTGCCTGGAAACCCTTTGTTGTCACACTCCGAAGCTTGCATCCTCTTTTGCCAGAAATAATATGCCCAGTAAAAGATTACATTTTACTTATTTGGCTATATACCACATAGAATCATAGAATCATAGAATAGTAGGGTTGGAAGGGGCCTACAAGGCCATCGAGTCCAACCCCCTGCTCAGTGCAGGAATCCAAGTCAGAGCATCCCTGACAAATGGCTGTCCAGCCTCGTCTTGAAGGCCTCCAGTGTGGGAGAGCCCACCACCTCCCCAGGTAATTGGTTCCATTGCCGTATTGCTCTAACAGTCAGGAAGTTTCTCCTGATGTTCAGCCGGAATCTGGCTTCCTGTAACTTGAGCCCATTATTCCGTGTCCTGCACTCTGGGATGATCAAGAAGAGATCCTGGCCTTCTTCTCTGTGACAACCTTTCAAGTACTTGAAGAGTGCTATCATATCTCCCCTCAGTCTTCTCTTCTCAAGGCTAAACATGCCCAGTTCTTTCAGTCTCTCTTCATAGGGCTTTGTTTCCAGTCCCCTGATCATCTTTGTTGCCCTCCTTTGAACCCTCTCCAGCTTGTCTGCATCCTTCTTAAAGTGTGGTGCCCAGAACTGGACACAGTACTCCAGATGAGGCCTAACCAGTGCTGAGTAGAGGGGAACTAGTACTTCCCGGGATTTGGAAGCGATGCTTCTATGAATGCAGCCCAAAAGAGCATTTGCCTTTTTTGCAGCCACATCACATTGTTGGCTCATATTCAGCTTGTGATCGACGACAATTCCAAGATCCTTCTCGCTCGTAGTGTGGTTGAGCCACGTATCCCCCATCTTGTAACTGTGCATTTGGTTTCTTTTTCCTAGGTGCAGAACTTGGCATTTGTCCCTATTAAATGCCATTCTGTTGTTTTCTGCCCAGCACTCCAGTCTATCCAGATCACTTTGAATTTTGTTTCTGTCTTCCAAAGTATTAGCTATCCCTCCCAATTTTGTGTCATCTGCAAATTTGATCAGCATTCCCTGCACCTCCTCCTCCAAGTCATTAATAAAAATGTTGAAGAGCACTGGGCCCAGGACTGAGCCCTGCGGTACCCCACTCGTTACCTCTCCCCAGCTTGAGAAGGTCCCATTGATAAGCACTCTTTGAGTTCGATTCTGTAGCCAACTGTGGATCCACCGGATCGTTGTTTCATCTAGCCCACTTGGAGCTAGTTTGCTGATCAGGATATCATGGGGCACTTTGTCGAAAGCTTTGCTGAAGTCGAGGTATATGATGTCTACAGCATTCCCACGGTCTACAAGGGAGGTGACTTGATCAAAAAATGAGATCAGATTTGTCTGGCAGGACTTGTTTTTGACAAATCCATGTTGGCTTCGAGTAATCACGGCATTGTTGTCAAGGTGCTTCCAGATGGATTGCTTTATGATCTGCTCCAGAATTTTCCCAGGGATTGATGTCAGACTGACTGGTCTGTAGTTCCCAGGTTCCTCCTTTTTACCCTTTTTGAAGATAGGGACAACGTTAGCCCTCCTCCAGTCATCTGGCACTTCCCCGGTCCTCCATGATTTCTCAAAGAGAATAGACAGCGGTTCTGAGAGTTCTTCTGCCAGTTCCTTTATGACTCTAGGATGCAGTTCATCTGGCCCTGGAGATTTGAACTCATTCAAAGTAATGAGGTGTTCCTTGACCATATGCCTGTCGATCTCAAGCTGCAATCCTGCCCCTTCAGCCTGTACTTCGCCTTTGCCAGGGGGGTCATAGACCCTCTTTTGGGAGAAGACTGAGCCAAAGTAGGAATTGAGCACCTCTGCCTTTTCTTTGTCCTCTGTTATCATTTTGCCATCCTTATTTAATAGCTGAACAACCATTTCTTTCCTCTGCCTTTTACTATGCACGTAGCTGAAGAAAGCCTTTTTGTTGTTTTTAGCATCCCTCGCTAACCTCACCTCGTTCTCCGCTTTAGCCTTCCTGACGCCATCCCTGCAATTCTGTGCTACCTGCCTGTACTCTTCCTTTGTTACTTGGCCTTCTTTCCACTTCCTATATGTGTCCTTTTTTGTTTTCAGGTCATCCCTAAGCTTTTTGTGAAGCCACATTGGCTTCTTCTGTTGTCTTCCACCTTTTCTTCTTGTTGGAATTGTTTGTGATTGTGCCTTGAGAATTTCCTTTTTTAAAAGTTCCCACCCATCTTGGACTCCTTTTCTCGCTAGCATTGCTTGCCATGGGACCTTACTGATCATTGTTCTGAGTTTATTAAAATCAGCTTTCCTAAAATCCAGGGTACGCGTTTGAGTACACTCGGCTTTTGCTTCCCTTAGAACCAAGAACTCAAGTACAACATGGTCGCTTTCCCCCAGAGTTCCTGTAACTGCTACTTTATCCACTAAGTCATCTCTGTTGGTTAGGATCAAGTCAAGGATAGCCGATCCTCTAGTTCCTTCCTCTACTTTCTGTAGGAGGAAGTTATCCGCCACACAAGTCAGGAATTTCCTGGAGGGGCCATGTTTTGCAGAATTTGTCTCCCAACAAATATCGGGGAAATTGAAGTCCCCCATTACTACTACATCATGCTTCCTTAAAACATTGGCTATTTGCTTTTCAAAAGTTTCATCCTTGTCTTCTCCTTGATTGGGTGGCCGGTAGTAGACTCCGACCACCAGGTTCCTTTTATTCTTTGCTCCATTTATTTCAACCCAGATGCTCTCGATGGGGCTACCAAGCTCCTCCTCCTGTATTTCTGTGCAGAGATATGTATTTTTCACATACAGTGCAACCCCGCCTCCCTTTCTGTTCCTCCTGTTCTTTTTGAACAAGTTATATCCTTCAACTGCTGTATTCCAGTCATGAGAGTCATCCCACCAAGTCTCAGTTATACCTATCAAGTCATAATTTCCCTCCTGTATTAAGAGTTCAAGTTCGTTCTGTTTGTTTCCCATACTCTGGGCATTAGTATATAGACATCGAAGACCATGTGCTTCATAGTCTGGCTTTCTTCCTACCTGTGTCTGAAGACTATTATTGGACGCTATCAGAGCTGTTCTCTCCATTGCAGTGCATGCGCCTACGTCCATTGTTACCCCCAACATTACATCTCCCTTCCCCGTAGGATTCAGTTTAAAGCCCTCCTGATGAAGTTCTTCATGCTGTGGCCAAACACATTCTTCCCAGCCTTTGTGAGGTGCAACCCATCCCTAGCCAACAGCCCATCTTCCAGGAAGTATAGCCCGTGGTCCCAGAATCCAAATCTCTCTCGTCGGCACCACCTTCGTAGCCAGTCATTCACCCGGAGTATTTTTCGTTCCCTTTCTATCCCTCTTCTAACTACTGGAAGGATGGATGAGAAAACTATCTGGGCCCCAAAGTTCTTGAGTTTCCTTCCCAAAGCTTCAAAGTCTGACGTGATCTCTTTGTAGCTCCGCTTGGCGGTATCATTTGTTCCCACATGGATGAGAAGAAAGGGATACCTGTCAGTGGGCTTTATGAGTGCAGGCAACCTTTCAGTCACGTCTCTAATCTGTCCTCCCGGGAGACAACATACCTGGCGAGTCCACGGGTCTTCGCAACATACTTGGGTCTCGATCCCACGCAGCAAGGAGTCTCCCACTACTACCACTCTTCTCTTCTTCTTCTTGTAGGCCTGGGTTTCATCGCCTCTGTTTGACTGACCTTTAGCCTCTTGCTCACTCTCATGCAGGTTCCCCTGTGATTCTTCCTCTGCAGGCTGTCCTCCAGTCTCATCTGCAAGTACCTGGAATCGGTTCCACAGCTCCACCGCTTCCACTGGTGCAGAGTGTCGTCTAGTTCTTCTTCTCCTAACTGTCACCGTTTTCCAAGGAGTATCCTCTACTCCATTTTTCTTCACCTCAGCATTTCCCACTGCCTCATCTTGCTGTTGCTCTTCAAGCTTGTGGTCTGCCCTTTGCTGCTGTAGTTCCCCCATTCTGTCCAAGAACTCTTCGTGTTCTCTTATTCCCCGGAGGGTTGACAGTCGCCGCTCCAGTCCACTTACTTTTTCCTCCAGCAGCGTGATCAACTTGCACTTGTTGCAGGTGTAGGCCATGTTGTTCTCAGGCAAGAAAACAAACATTGCACACACTTTGCAGGTCACCACCACTGGAGAGTCTTGTCCTTCCATAGCCTCTTTTCCCTTTTTGTGTCTAGCTTTGTGATTGTTCTAGACTAGCCTGTGCCTGCTCCTCTACTCAGTAGAGGTTAAAAGCAGAGTCCCACTGGTGTGGAAGTGTGTGTTACAAGACAAATAAATGAAAAAAGTTAGTAAAAAAAAATAAAATAAAATAAAATAAAATAAATGTTAGGGGCCTCCCCCTTGACCTCCCCTGCCGAACTCCCCTGGCCAACTCCTGTTTGCTCCCCCTGTTCGCTCGCTCTCTGGGAGCTTGCCTGCTTCTGTAGTCCCTGGACCAGCTGGAGCAGCTTGCTCTGCTCTGCTCTGCTCTGCTCAGCTGGGAGGCGGGAAACAGACTGAAGCTTCCCGCCCAGTTATAGAAGTGTGACCACCCAGATGGGTGTCCAGTTAACCCAGCTTTACTACTGTGAATAAATTCAGGCTAAAGCACACTAAAATCAGTAGCTACCATAATCCTTTGAGAAAGCAAATGGAAACGCTTACTATCAGAAATGGGTGCTTCAGTTAGGAGATCTAATTGGAGTGCCATGTTAAAGTACCATGCTAATCTCTAAACCTCCAACTTTCATTCCAAATAATTATAACATACTCTATGATAGTAACTTGGCCGAAAGGACAAAGATAGTTAGAATCCGCCTCCCACCCGAAATCAGAACATGCTGTCTTACTTAAGCAACACACAATTGCAGTTGAAGAAATAAAATTCAAAACAATGTTTCTAACTAATATTTGCCCCTTGCTGATATATTAGGCAGGTATTTATAGCTTACTTCAGCATTCCCCATCAGGTGCCATCTAGATATTTTGGACTTCAAATCCCATCAGGCTTGGCCAGGATGGCCAATGATCAAGAATCTTGGGAGCTGTAGTCTAAGACATCTGGAGAGTATTAACTTGGGGAACACTGGCTTTCTTGGTAGCAGAATGCAAGTTTCTAGTTTAGAACAGAAATTCAGAGTCCTCTTGACCCCTTGGTCATTGAGGCACAGAATGGAATTCAGCTGTTTCCAACTCCATGGTTGAAAAATGACTGAAGTGCAGAAGATTCAAGCCCATAATAACAGAATAAGTCTTGATTGTGTTTTTGCAGCCAAATTTAGGTACAAAATTGCTCCTAGGGCACAATATAGTCTAAAAACAAGAACAGTATGCCAGAGGTTATACAAGGCCACTTACATAGGACATAAGGCAGAACAAGCCCAGCTTAGAACTAGCTAATACATATCTGGGTTGTTTGATAGTCTCTGAGTTTAAAACAATGGCCAAGAGTACCACTTGTCCCAATAGAAATGTAGGCAATTCTGGTCAATGCAGAATTAGGGAGAATTATATGTAACTCAGAAAATGTAACCATGGCAACCAGCAGGACAACAAAATGGGACCACCCACCAATGGCAAAATGGGGCCACACAGAATGTTGAGAGCAGTTGAAGGGGGAGGCAGAGGGATTGGCCCAATTTATCTTTCTCCATTCTGCTGCAGGAGTATGTGAGAAACAGTCTACAACCTTAGGCGGAGCTCTCTCATCTTCCCCCTCCCACCCACACTCCCCCGCAACTCCTCCAATTTGTACATAGGCTTAACTCTACTCGGCAGGAAATCCTACTGAATTTCACTGAACGTTTATTGGACTATTTCAGAACTATCGTGATGTAAAAGGTTTGAGGATTACAGTCCTTGCTTCATCATTCCCAATCTCTTTGTGAATGAAGTCCCAAAATCGACTGAAAGGGGCATTTTTCATTGAGTTAAATGAGGCCACACTTTCACCTTAATTTTGGGTACTATGTTGGACAAGATTGTAGAATACTATGTATTATGAAAAAGAATTAGCAAGAAGCTTTTAATTACGAATTAAAATACTTACAGGTAAATATGAAGGTTGTATGTAATTTTCCTGACTTGGAAATGAGTTGTTAGTGAGACTAAACACACTTCATAATGAAATACTAGATGACAGCATTCTTTTGTTCGGTTCAGGTAATAATATTTATAAAATGAGGGTATCTTTCTTAATAAGAAATAGATGGGAGGATGTAATAGGAATAATAGTTGTCATCACTGTACACTGAGAAGATAATTGAATGATATTTCAACTGATTATGAGGGGAAGTCAATCAAAATTGTGCAATGTTTCCAGAGGGAGAGTGCAACACACAGACAGAATTTCATCTCCATGAGAAACCACATGAATTTTGGGCCCACATATGTGACTAAATAGTACTGGGGTGAAGTAATGGTGCTCCTCTTCCAACAATAAGAGGATTTTTTCCCTCAGAATGCAGCCGTTATCTGCTGGAATCCTAACTTAATTTTGATGGCTCTCTCACATGAGAAATGTACTTCTCTTGCAATACGTTCTTCTCTTTACAAGACTGCTCACATCGTCCTTCAAACATACATATTGTCTCATGACGCAAATCTGTCCCATCGAAAGCTGCACTTCAATGAATACTTATGTGGGAATAAATCCACATTTGGGAACTTATTTGGGAACTCAGTGTGGCTTACTTCTGAATAAACGTGCAGGATGAGGCTATAAGCCCTATGCAGGCATTTGAAGCCTCGCATTAGATTTGTGAGGGGAGCCTGGTGATGTGCTAGCTGGCTCCGCTCCCTCCGTTGCATCTCTTTTGCCCTGCCCAGTCCATGTGCTGGAGCCGGCGAAAGTCTGCAGCAGGGTGACTCCTGTACTTGTGTGGGCTCTTTGTGTGATTGAGAACCCTGATTGTACAGGGTTCAAAATCATGCAGGGACCTTAGTCAAACACAGGAGGCTCCCCACTGCAGACCTTCCTCTCCAAAGCATGGAGGGCAGTGAGGCTGGGCAACAAGGACATGACAGAGGGGGCTAGTGAGCATGCCCCCATTCTCCCTCTTATCACTTGAGGACAAGAACAACTGAACAAGGCTGTATGTACCTGTCCAATGTGGCAAACTCCCAGATCTTAATATCCATCCTCCATGCTTTGTGATTGGCCTTCAAAAAGTCACTGGGTTGGATCCAGTCTAAATTCGTTAAACTTCGTTTCCACTGAAATAAAAGGGACGTGAGTTGTTGGCTATTGTGTGGTGTAGACATGTAATAAGTAAATAAATAAAAATAAATTGTCATAACTGACTTGACCCACTTATTGCAATGGGACCCAAAGCCAACTAAGTCTGAATCCAACCCTGTATCTCTAAAGGTGAACTGGTCTCTGGGGTGAACTCCTGTGCTCAGCATCATTTTAGACATTTGAGAGGTCTCCATCTAGACCACATATTTGGCCCAATCGAGTTCTGTTCCCAAACCCCAAGGGCAGATCTAGGCTGATGTTTTTGGTAATTTGGGAAACATTTTGCACCTATTTCTGTTTGATGTTTTTAAGAGTATTTAAACAGAGGCATAATAAAATGACAGGCAGGATCTGGGATGGTGGGAGTTGTAGGACTTTTTCTGTCTAAATATGCATACGATTGCACCCTAATTATATTAGTTTTGGGGGGAGGAGTCTCCCTGTCCTTGTCTCTAAGCCATGTTCACATACTTGCTTTTGAGGAGATAAAGCCTGTGTGTGATTTTGCCCCTCATGTTGCATGTCTTTATCAAATACCCCACACATGGTGGGTTTTAAGTTGTTATTGCTGGAGGTGGGGGCTTGCTGGCTCATTCTGAATGAGTTGGTAAAGTCACCAAGTGTAGCCTTTATTACCTCAAAAATACAAACTGGGCCTTTTAAACAAAGATATTTGTATTTATTTTTAAGACCAATAAAGTCCAAATGTTTATCATCAGCAATACAATTAACAGTTAGAAACCAGTATTTTGCAGGTTGTCCCTACAAATTTATAATCCTTTATAGTTCATGGGAAGAGATCAGAATGTTTGATCATATTATAAAGCATTTTGTTTTTCACTTGAGCACGCTCCGGGAGAGAGCGCAGGACAGGAAGGCCTGGCGTGCTATGGTCCATGGGGTCACGAAGAGTCGGACACGACTGAACGACTGAACAACAAAATTGATTCCCTTTAGCCTAACAGATCACGTGCCATTTAGCATAAGGTCCTACATGTTGCAGGAGAATGGTGTCTTTGTCTTAACTTGAATATGTAATACATATATTCCATATGGGCCAATAATTTTTATGTTGTACCGGGGCGGCCCTAGACTAGCTGCCAGCAACTGGCGCCCTAGGTGAACCATGCAATTGCGCCCCCCCCCATCCCCAAGGGCAGATCTAGACTGAGGTTTTTGATAAATTGCAAAACATTTTGCTTCTATTTTTTGTTTAATGTTTGTAAGCATATTTATTTGAAATTGATCAGGATCCCTGATTGTGCATACAGAGCCCATGTACGTAGACCTCTGTTCACATCTTCCAAGAGACTGGGGGGCAGGGGGGAGTGGCCACTGCCAGTGACCACCATCCCACTCTCCTCTCCAGATACTCAACTAATGCATTTTGAAGGTTGTACCACTGGCTCCACCACAACCTCCACATTCACTGGGTCATTTGCACAGGTGCCTATGGCTTTAGCATTAACACTGAATTTTCAATAAAATTGTATTGCTGCTGGTTTTAGCTGCTGCCTTAATATCATACTGGGTGTTTTTTTAAATGCTGTTCTATTTCTTTTATTGTTTTTATTCTTCTTGTTTTGAGCTGCCCTGAAAATATTTATACTGAACAGCAGCATAGAAACCTGTTAAATAAAAAATAAATATGCACATACGCCTGAACACACCTAGGCTCCGTACTAGTAATCCAAACCCCGGAAAAATGGGTGGGGTGGGGGAATGGATTGCATTTAAGGATCATGTGTGCATTTGGCTAGATATGTGCGGCCTCTTGTGCAAACCACAGAGTGAATATGTACAGCAGGGTGTGGCTGGGGAACCTGTGGCACTCTAGATGTTGAACTCCAGCTCCCATTAGCCTAGTCAGTGTTGCCAATTGTTGGACTACAATGCCCATCATACCTGACAAGATGGGGGGGCTCACATTCCCTACCCCTGAAATCCGATCAGGATTTAAAACCTGATCAGAGCACCCCCCCCCCGCCCCTTCAACTCCTCACTCTAGGGACCCGAGGCTCAGAGGCCCTGTGCCTCCTCTAGAGTAAGAATGAAGACGAAAAAAGATGTAGCCGCTAGGCACACGTTTAGCGTAATGTCTGTCTCGGCCCTAAGGGCGCACCCTAAAGCTCATAGAAACGGAACTGAGCCGCCCTATTGCATTCACAATTACGATAGTTAAGATTAACGGGCGATGCCTACAGAATTATGGGCGGCGGCGGCGTTTATGGGGCGATTTCAAGACGCTGGAAACCATCGGCGACGTCCGAGGCGGGAACCTGACATCCGTGACGCGCCTGCTGTCCTTCCCGTTATCCTGAGCCTGGGGATGGGAAGGAGCTGCCGCCGCCCGGAGCCGGAGCAAGCGGGCGGGCCGCGCGGCTGCTTCGCCTCCGCTCCCGCGCGCGGGGCGCGGCACCGCGCTGCAGAGGCCGCGGCGCCCCCCGCTCCCCGGCGCGCCCGGAGCAGCAGTGCCGCGCGCGGGGCAGCCCCGGCCCGAGCCCGCTTCCGCCCGCCGGGCTGCAGCTGCAGGCGCCCGGCTCGCGGCGGGCCGCGGCAGGAGCCGCGGCAGCCGCTGCGGCGAGGGCAGCCCCGCGCTCGCCCGCCGCTGGCCCGGCTCCCCTGCCGCCGCTGGCCCGGGAGGAACTGAACTGCCGTTGCACAGGAAGTCGCGGCTGCCGGCAGCACCCGTGCGACGCCGGCGCGCTCGCCGGGGAGGGCAGCCGAGCCGCGGGGTCTGCCGCACTCCGCGCGAAGCGCTCCTGGCCCGGAGCCGGCCGCCGCCGCCGCCGCAGTCGGATTCGCCCATCCCGCCGCCGCGGAGCAGCAGGGTTAGCCGCCGCAGGAGCAACGGAGGCGGCGGCGGCCGCGGGAGCGGGAGCGGGTGCCGCGGAGAAGCGCCTCTGCCGCCGCCGCTGCTGCTGCTGCTGCTGCTTGCGGGGAGGTGGCTGTGGCTGCTGGATCGGGGCCTCGGGTCGGAGCTGGAGTGCAGCGGCGCGGCGGGAGGCGATCCATCTCTGCCGGAGGCGGTGGCGGCTGCAGGTTCGTGCTGCGATCGCAGGAGCCGCTTGAGGAGGCAGGCGGGGCCGGGCAGCTGGTGGCAGATCGGGTTCCTTCTTCCCCCATCATCGTGAGGAGCCTCTCGCTGGGTCTCCCCCCCCCCCGTTGGCACAGCCCTGGCTTGCCCCCCTGTTTGTAGGCGGCTTGTGCGGAGCTCAGCCTATTCCTCCTTCTCCTCCTCCGCCCCCTCCTCTGGACGCTTTTCCTTCCTTCCTTCCTTCCTTCCAAACCCCTCCATGCTGCCGTCTCTTTGCTGCAGTCCTGCTCGTGTCCCCTCCACTCCGCCCCCCCTTGCGTTCCTCTTTCCCAAGGTGCCAACTTCTTTCTGCACAGCCATCCCTTCTCTCTCTCTGTAGTATGTATAACCTTAAAGGATTCGTCTGGTTTTTTCCCTCCCCCATCTCACTGCATTGTGAGAGCGGCTGTCTTTACATCGGTGGATACGGGTAGCCTCCCCTCCTCCTCCTCTAATTTCATCCTTTCCCCCAATCGCTCCCGTGTTATGCTAGCGATGAAAGGTCGGTGTGTCTATCTCTGAAGTGTGTGTGACTTTTGCATTGAGTTCCCCGTTTTATTTTGACACCGCCGGTTTTGCTTTGCTCTGCTAAAGCAGCCCTTGTCTCTTGACGGCTCCCCCCACCCCGCACCCTTTAGTCGTTCATCTTGTCCCCTTCTGCTTCCCCTAAAGCTGTATATTGGTTTTCTCGTCTTGTACATTGCTGCTTTGCATGGATACCTTTCTGTTTGGTCTGGCAAGGAAAGCTGCTATGCCTTGGGGTGGGCTCCTTTAGACCTTCCTGGGACCCGTTACTTTTTGTCTAGCCTAAGCCTTTATATATGCAGCTTGGGATTGCACTGTGTGCAATATTTCAGCAGGTACTTCTTTTCCGTAGAGAGGCTGAGCATTTTGGAATCGTTGTAACGGAAACTGGAATGAACATATCTTTCAACTTGGGCTGCCTTAATTTTGTGCGTGTGTATGCGTGTGTGATGTGCATACTGAAGGCCTGTCCCACGGATTTAACTTGGCTTGGAGTCTCAGGGAGTGCTCAGAGAACTGAAGGGTAAAGAGGTATTTGCTGCAGGATTTTTGTTGCTGTTCAGTTTTTGCTTTTAGATGAATTAGTAGGTGTGGGTGTAAGCGTACAGGGGAGAGGAATGGACCTTAAAGCTAAGGTGTGTGTACATACCGTGCAAGGTAAGCTAGTAGGAAGGACCACACTATTCTCTAAGTACTCAGTACAGAGAGCAGCTTCGCAAGTAACATTTTATGGCATATTAGGTGTGGTGTGTGCTTTTACTGTGACAATATAGATCAGACAGCTGATGTGTGCAGCAGCAACTGTCCCATATATGAGCCCTTACAAAGGACCCTGGGTGAACTTGGTCATCTGTGTCACTGTGGCAAGCCATAAAGAGATCTCTTTTTCCCCTTTTTTACCATAGTTGAGCACAGATGTGAATCTTTAACCAACCTTCTTCATGTATGTCAGGACCTACATGTCCTGCACAATGGTGCTAGATGCAGAAAAATGCTGCTTTCCAAGCAGCTCTGAGTACAGTGCCCTCATGCTGGCTTAACTTGATTGGTAAGTATCTTAGATCTATAGTCCACACCCCTCTCCCTTTCTATATGGCGGTATATGCACTAAATTGTCTCCATGTAGGGCAAAATGTTCCTTTGAAAGAGGCTGCTACTAACTCCAGGTGGCTGCTTGCGGTGGACAGTCTTGTCCATCAGCAGCATGACAGTTGCTGGGGCTATTGCTTATGTACTCCACATCTTTGTGCCAGGTAAAATGTGTCCTTTTTTACCATTAACATGTCCACTTCAGGAGGAGTGCACTATATTTGACTTTTTCATCTGCATCAATCACCTGTGCTATGGCAGTCTTGTAGTATATGGCATCTGTGCTATGCTAGATGCACTGCTGGAATGAGCATCAGGTCCTTTCTAAAGAATAGCTTGCTAGAACCATTGTATAAGCAGCTTTGTGGCATACAGGTAAAACTAATACTTTTTTGAAAGTTTATTGTACTTGTCTGCCAGGCTGTGTTATGGTCATCTCCAAGAAGAGATACAGGCAATGCTGCTTTTGGTTTTGCTGTTGTTTCTAAGGCCTCAGTGATCCTCAGGTGAGGTGGTATGCCTTCATCTTGACTGTACCACTTCAGACTACAGGTGGGGAGTTGCATTACAGAATGTTTTTCTGTACAAAAAAATTCCTTGCACATAGAAAATGAGATATCAGGGAAACGGGTTCTACTGTAGTCTCCCTTCCATGTTCATTTTCTGTATGTACACATCTTATTTTGGGGGATAGAGTTCAGTCATATGCCTGACCACCTGTAGTTTGAAGTGGTAGAGTCAAGAGGCAGGTATTTGTTGTTCAGTGGTTAAGTCATGTTAGTTACTGTTTTTGAAAACTTGGCCTTAATGATCAGTCACAATGTTTTGCTCTCTCTGGATATACTCTTTTATCAGAAAATGATATATACTGATAAGCTAAATCCAAACACGCACTTTGATGTATTATTTATTTCGAATACCTTTTTTTTTGGTCTTGACATAAAAAGTGAAAAGCTGAAAAATACAGTGCTTGTCTGTGTCCCTTGCCCTCAATGAAGATCTACATGATTGCTATACATATATATGTGCGTGCGTGTATGTGTGTAAATAGATAGATAGATAGAAACTGAAAAAGCATGTGAAATGGTGCAGCCTTCCCTTACGAGAATGTTTTTGCATGTGTTTGGCATAGCCAACTTGGATATAAGGATATTCATTTTGGCCTGTCAGGCCTCCATCAGGTCAAAAGATAATGAATTTCAGCCTCAGCTGTTCTTCTGAAATTAACAAAAAAAAAAGGGGGGGGATTGGATCCAGACTCAGTTAGTTGGACTTAAGTCCTGTTGATTTCACTGGGAACTAACAGTCTGGACCCAAACCGTTATCTGGCATTCATGCCCAGCAGTTGTGACAAAATCACATTTCAGCTCCGTTTGTTCTTTTTTGCTTTTCACCCTGTACAGGTACGCATACAACATAGTTAAAGTCAGAGTTCTGTGGTCCATCAGTATATTTGTTAGCCTATGGTTAACCAAAAAACTTACAAGAATTTCTTGTGTTGGCCCTGTCCCATGTACGATATGATGTCACTCTGTATTAGATCTCACTTTTCTCTTAAAGGACTTGGCATGTGTTGAGTTTTGTTGCTTGAATTGCTGTTTCTATAGGCATCTGCTGTATCTCTTGAGGTCCACATAGACGGAACTTTGGTTTATTGTAAGAATTGCTTTAGGTGGCTTCTGTGGGCTTTTGCAGTTTCTTCTCCTGCCTTGTGGTATTTGACATCGAGGGAGGGAGCAATCTTATGGCCACTAGACACTATCTAGAGGGCCATAGGATTGTTCAGTTTCTGGGAACTGAGGTTGGAGCCAGGGCTCTGACCTTGGTTCCCAGAAACTGTGCTCCCCTCCCCCTCATAGCTGGTGCAGTTCTTTCCATGCTGGCTATGTGTCTGCACTCAGGAACAGAGCACAGAGATGGGGAAAAGGAGGTGGTCCCAGGGGTGGGGAGGGGAGGAGACCATGGAAGCTGCTTTATGCAGCTTCCTATTGGGCCTCCAGGCTTCTTCCCTCTGCCTTCCTGAAGCCCTATCTAGATGGGCGAAATTGCCAGTCTAAGCAAAAATGCAGGGCGGGTCGAGTGCAGAAGAGAGGATAGTTGGCAGCCTCCGATTTTGGCAGCTGGCCACTATCTGGATAGGATTGCACCTTTAATTCAGTATACTAATAAGGGTGCTATTTTATGTCTTTATATGCCTGAATTTGTGTTCTGTTTATTCTAAATGCATCTTTCTTTTAGTTTAACTGCTTTCCACCCCACCTACCTTCCATGGTTGTTCAGAAGCTCCGACACCCACAGTCCTCCCGTTTCTGGAAAACAGACTTATAATGATAGTAATATGGTGGAGAAGCAACCGTGTAATTGGAAAGCCACATGTATTAAATAAGAAAGGTCTCTACCCAGTTAAATTTAGCTGGCATGTGTTTCTAGAACTTTTTCTGACTGCATTTAAGGTAAACACCTAAATAGTGGCAGCTACTCCAAGTTTGATGCTAACATTACAAAATCTCACTGGCTTACTCTCGTTCATATGCCACTACAGAGCATTGCTGTTGTGTTAGGTTTGGTATCTGTTGAAGATGGATGCAGCAACTGCAGGCAGTCTAACAGGACAGAGCATTCAGGGGTCGTCCAACATGTGTCCATTAAACCGGTGATGAGGAGAAGGTAGTTTTGGACTTCAGATGTTTTGGGCTTCAGCTCCCAGATGCTTGTGCCAGCATGGCCAATGGTCAGGAATGCTGGGAGTTGAAGATCTGCTTTCTGGAGATCTTCTTTCTGCCCACCCCTGCATTAAACTACTATTTTCCTTCTTCCATACAACGAGGTGTTATTTTAGGAATATATTCCCCACTATTCATTAAAAATTTCTAGGGTGACTTGCAAGAGCTTTGTACAAGTTCTGTGAAATAAAAGGCAGACCTGAAAACTGTTCATGATTGTAAAATTGCCCTTTCATAAAATGGCATGTTTGGTGTATCCCCCAATTTATAGAAGACAAGTGCTCTATGAGCAAAGCTCTGTGTAGGTACTGCAACCTTACAGAGCTTTGGACCATGGCATATAACCTAAATCTACCTAACATAATAAATGAGAACGATTGAAGGAAGTGCCATCTGTATAAAAAAGATGGAATAGCTACTGTATACATTTTGCCTCTGTGTTTATGAATAGTTGGGAGGTACGTATTTAAACCTAGAATTAGCTTTTAAAAAATCCATCTGTTTAGGTGGTGGAATATTGTCTGGCCTTACTCAGAAACTGGGCATTACAACTTGCCTAGAATATACCAGATTCTGACAACATTGATCATTGTGGGTTTTGATATGCCATATACATGCTCACTGGATTTACAGGTTTATTTGTATGTCTCTTTTATAGGGCATTTCACTTGACAGGTTCAGATGCTTATTTTTGTGCCTAGACTTCAAAACCACTGTCCTGCCCATGCGTGGTGTCACATTTGAAAGCCCATGGTGTCTGGACAAAGATGAAATGGCTACATTTAGCAAAAGTGGTTTAAGGAGATTTGGAATATAGATTTTAAAAGTTATCCAAAGTCCTGCTTAAGCATTTAGCTGCTTGGTCTCTCTCAGTGAAATTAGAGCTAAGCCAATGGCAAAGAGAGTCTATGATGCTCCAGCCTGTAAAACTCCACTGTGACATCAGAAGAGATGAGATACTGGCATCAGGAGAGGTGGGACTGGCAGGGAGGTTGAAGAGGGAATGGTCAAAGATTGAGAAGGATGACTTTGGGAGAGCAGGACCATGAGGAAGTAGGTTTGATGATAACTGCTGTACTGATGGACCCTTTGCTATTTGCAAAATAAGTGTGCCTCTCTTTCTTTTCAGTATTTAAGATTATAATGTATTACTGTTCCTTTATATTATAAGTTTATATGATGAATATCATTTTTAGAACTGCAGGTATCAAGGGGTGCTTCCTGATGAGGCCTTTCTTATGCAGTTGTCCTGCCTCATTCCCAGAATTTTAGAGAGGTCTAGGTGTTGTCGTCTTGACCTTGTAACTCGCCTGTATTTTCCCACTGCCTCTTCCATCTTTTTTCTTTCCATAAAAAATCTGCTAAGGAAGAAAAGGTGTAGTAGTTGCACAATGCCTTTGGACTGGAAGTGCCAGGAGACCTCTTGTCTGGAAGCACCCACAGCCTCAGAGGAGGCATTGCTAGTGGGTTTAACTTTTTGTCGGGATTGCACCTTTTCTTATGATTCCAGCAAGCTGCTTGCCTGGAAACAATGGCTATTCATTCCAGATTAGGCAGGATTTGAAGCAGGGACTCTTCTAGAGTGTTCCCATTATCACAGAACATTTTTCCCAGTGGGACCCACCAAAGCAAACTGTTTTTAGAAAAGTTGTGCTTTTAGGGCACAATCCTATGCATGTTTAGACAGAGAAAAGGCCTACAACTCCCAGCATTCCCCAGCCAGCATGCTGGGGGGGCGGATGCTGGGAGTTGTAGGCATTTTCTCTGTCTAAACATGCATAGGATTGTGCCCTTAGTGACTTAACTGAATGAAAGTAATTGGTCTCCTTTTAATATTTAATTTTATTGTGGATGTTGAGACTCGATTTATTAATTATATGACAATTTGAATCTCAGTAAGGTTTAATTGTTTTAGGTAGAATCCACCAAAAGTTCAACATTTGTAAGTCCTTTTGATTTCACTGGGAGAACTAGCATGTGCTTGAGGCTGTAATTCTATACTCACTTACAAGGGAGTAAGTCCCATTGATTTCAGTGGAGTTTACTTCTGAGTAGACATAAGTTTCCACTGTAATTCTCTTATTTTGAAATCTAGCGGGTTTAACTTTTTGTCAGGATTGCATCTTATGATTCCAGCAAGCTGCTTGCCTGGAAACAATGGCTATTCATTCTGAGCAAGTGGTGAATTGCGTAGCTACAGGGTCATGGAACTCCCCCCCCCCACCCCCGTCTTTTGCAGGCATTAACAATTTCTTTGAATGGGTGCTGGTCTTTTGCAGGCATTAACAATTTCTTTGAATGGGTGCTGGGAGATTTGGCAGTGGTAGCTAGGAGCAAAAGTCTAGAAAAAGGAAAGGCTGTGCTTGTAAGAGAATGAAGGAGTGCAAGAGTCCCCTCTTCATATACTTTAACAATTGTCTGAAAAGGCATTTTGAGGGACAGTAAGAATGTCTTGGTGTTTGGGAATGCAAACTCTCTGTAAATTGCATAGAAATGTTTGAAATGGAGGATTTAACAAACTGGTTGCAGAGGACTGTTGATGTGAAAAAGCAGGAACTAGAAATGGGTTTTGAGGATCATGGCTGACTCTTCATTTGCTATGATGGAAATTTTACATTTAAAAATACATCTCAGCTGTCAGTATAGTTGCTGACACAGGAATCCTCCTTCACATCTGTGATAGCTCTTTTTGAAATATGGCTGTTGACTCATGCTTGCACAGATGTGAACAACTTGAAGATAAGGCTAGAAAGAGTTCCCACCTAATTTCTTTGATAAACTGGCAGACTGAATGGTGTGTTATGGTGATTTGCAGGTGTCCTACAGGCATAGGAGAGGATGCCAGACACACATTTGGAGGTGAGAATCTTGCTAATAACATATCAGTGGAGCATAAAGCTGAACATCTGTGGTGATGCACTTTGTCTTCAGGGTGTCTTTTGATCCAGGGTTTGAGCCCAGAACCTGTTTTTAGTCTAGGCATTTACACATTGTGGGAATATATAGAGTTTTCCTGCATAGCAGTTATACCATGTAAGACATTTGTCAGATGTGAACTGGCTCTGCTGTCGCATTTGGAGATACACCCTTTAATTTGAGGACTTCCATAGTCTGTGGTGTTATAGGGAGATCCCTGAAATAGGGACGTCCTGAGCTTGTTTGCGGTGTATGTCATGTTCATTTGAATAGCTTATGGCTTTATACAGAATTGACAATTAGAGAAACATTGGGAAATATAAAGGGATATTTGGGGGGATTTTGTCTGGGTAGGCTGATCCATAATAAAGCTTGCTGATTTCAGCATGAACATGGTTCTGGCTGGTTCTGGCTGAAACCCAGAAGGCATGATCTCATAAGCTAAGCAGGGTCAGCCCTGGTTAGTACTTGGATGGGAGAATGCCTGGGAATCAGGCTTCCTGCACTGAGCAGGGGGTGGGACTCGATGGTCTTATAGGCCCCTTCCAACCCTATGATGCTATGATTCTATATGTAACGCTGTGCACTATAGATATGTATAGAAGCAGATATAGAGGTTAAGTTAGGTGAACAGTTGCTTCAAACAGTTGGGCAGAACCTAGCTGTTTGAAACTGATATGGCATGACTTGGGCTAAGCCATTCAAGGGTGAATGTCATTTGAACCGTTGGAATGCTATCTTGCATGCGCAGTTGCTTTGTATTAGAATAGAAGCAGAGCTGGGCTTTCTTCACACAGAGCTTTTATTCTGCCATTGAGATTGCTCCTTCAAGGAAGTTTGCAGGCTCTTTACATGATGCCGTGAACCTCCAAGACCTCTCCTGCACTAAATGCCCTTTGTTCTGTTTTTAAATAGATTGCAGATAATGAGCCATCAAATTACCCTGTTGTGTTCCACTTGAGTTCCCTCCTTGAAAAGAGGGAAAGCGGCAAGAGGAGCAAGATCAATGAAAGATAATGGAAGACTCAGATATGGGGAGAAGGAGGGGGAAAAGGAAGCGGGTGAAAAAGGAAGTCGTGATCCGCATTTCAAACGGAGGCAGAAAGCCCCGTTTTAAATGCAGGATTTTAGGCTGATGTAGAGGTGCCTTAGTGGTTAAGACGCTGAACTGCAGACCAGAAGGTCGGCAGGACAGCAGTTCGAGACCCGAGTGCCACGTGACGGAGTGAGCTCCCGTCTTCAGTCCCAGCTCCTGCCAACCTAGCAGTTCGAAAGCAAGAAATTGCAAGTAGATAAATAGGTACCGCCTCGGCAGGAAAGGTAACAGCGTTCTGTGCACCTCGGTGTTCAGTCATGCCGACCACATGACCACGGAAGCGTCTTCGGACAGCGCTGGCTCTTCGGCTTAGAAACGGGGATGAGCACCGCACCCTAGAGTCGGACACGACTGGTTGGGGACTCCTTTACCTTTTTTTTTTTTAGAGGTGCCTTTAGAGTGGACTTGTCAATAACTGGAATAAAAAGTATATAAAGATCTAGTTCTGGACATAAGGACAGACAGAAAAAAGATCAATCCAGAGTGGAGCCAAGCATCTGTTCCTGATCAGACCATCAGCTTGCTGTGTAGACTTGATCAAATCTCCCAGCAGGGACTGGAAATTTGGAGAGACAGAAGCAATCTTGTCTATTTGTCTAGAGGTTAATAGGAAAGTTAGAGGGAAATTAGGAATCATTTATGTGGTGTTCTATAGTTTGTGTGAGTGAATAATGCTTTGAACTTGCATACTGAGTAAAGTGTTCCTTTCTATCATGGGCTGCTTGGCTGACATTAGGAGCAAGATAAAAGTTTCATAGGTGCCTGCAGGAAATCTTGCTTTGATGATATGGCTAGAATATGGTTTTTCCTGTTTTGCAGAGAGAGATTGGGGTAGATGATCTTTCAATCATCTCCAGTTCCCTTCTTGAAATCCAAACAACCGCTTTAGGCACTGTATATGCCCATCAGGGCTGCAGTGTTTAGCTAATGAATTGGCTAGATTAATTGACTAAAACGCTTGATTTTAAAAGTACTTCTTGATTAATAGGGTAGCAGATCAAAAGTGTTTTAATATACAAATACTTATGAGAATGTTGTAAAAGGGGTTCCTCCAGCTGTTTTTTTGTATAGGAGGGAACCCCTTATAGAAGAGGTATTCTCTCTCCCCTGCTCCTGGGCTCTCTCTCTCGCTCTCTCTCGGAAATACTTTTGTAAGATCGTGCTGCTGCAAAACATGTATGCGCCGTCACACAATGCCAGCAGGTGGCAGAAACCATCTTAAGAGGCATTCCCTCCTGTTCAAGACATAAGATGGAATGCCTCTTCTTCTAATCTAGCACCTGCTACCTGCTCTGTGATGATACAGAGCAGGCACCTGTGTAAAGTGGTGTAGCTATTGGGGTAGAAGTCCAGGGCTCTGCAGCCCAGAGGGCCTCCCCAAATGGCCGTGTAGAGTGCAGGAGGTGGTGCTCTGATTTAAGTGACTTTAAAACGTGATGCTCTGCACGCTCAGAGTATTTATTGTTCTTTTAATAATAAATTAAAACTTATTAAGTTTTAAATATTAAAATTTAAATAAATATTAAATTTATATATATAACATTAAAATAAATATTAAATTTTATTTAATAATAAATTAAATAAATTAGGAGACGGCTAGAACGCAGGTGGAGGAAAACTCGTGCTGAGTCTGACCGAACACAGGTAAGAGCCCACTATCGAGCCTACTCTGTGGCGGTGAGGGTGGCAAAGAGGCAGTTCTTTTCCACCAGCATTGCATCTTCTCAGTGTCGTCCGGCGGAGCTTTTCCGAGTGGTTCGCGGCCTGTTACATTCTGGGCCAGGGAGAGAGACGGTGGAACCCTCGGTAGCACGCTGTGACGAGTTTGTGCGGCACTTTGAGGATAAAGTCGCTCAGATTCGTCATGAATTGGACACCACCATTAATGCAGTTCCATTGGTAGAGGCGTTCAGAGCACCGTCTGGTCCAGTTTTATTGGATGAGTTTCAGTTACTGAGGCCTGAGGATGCGGACAAGGTGCTTGGCCAAGTCCGATCGACCACTTGTGTGCTTGACCCTTGCCCTTCATGGCTTATTAAATCAAACAAGGAGGGGTTGTCCGGCTGGGTCCAGGAGGTTGTAAATTCCTCCTTGAGAGAGGGAGTGGTGCCTGCCGCTTTAAAAAAGGCAGTAATTAGACCACTCCTGAAAAAGCCTAACCTGGACCCAGAGGATGTTAACAATTATAGGCCAGTGGCCAACATCCCCTTTCTGGGCAAGGTGCTTGAGCGGGTGGTTGTAGGACAGCTCCAGGCACTCTTGAATGAAATGGATTATCTAGATCCATTTCAATCGGGCTTCAGGCCTGGTTTTGGAACGGAAACTGCCTTGGTCGCCCTGTGGGATGACCTCTGTCGGGAGAGGGACAGGGGGAGTGCGACCCTGTTGATTCTCCTGGACCTCTCAGCGGCTTTCGATACCATCGACCATGGTATCCTTCTGGATAGGTTGTCTGGGTTAGGAGTTGGAGGCATTGCACTACAGTGGTTCCGCTCCTACTTGGATGGCCGATTCCAGAAGGTGGTGCTGGGGGATTATTGCTCTGTGCCATGGCAATTATGCCATGGGGTTCCACAGGGCTCTATTCCCCCCCCCCCATGCTGTTTAACATCTACATGAAACCGCTGGGGGAGGTTATCTGGAGGTGTGGGCTGAGGTGCCATCAATATGCAGATGACACCCAGCTCTACCTCTCTTTCTCATCAAAACCAGGTGAGGCAGTGGCTGTTCTGAATCAGTGCCTGGGCACGGTAATGGACTGGATGAGGGCTAATAAACTGAAACTCAATCCAGACAAGACGGAGGTACTGTTAGTGGGTGGTTCGTCTGCTAGGTGATATTCAACCTGTTCTGGAGGGGGTTGCACTCCCCCTAAAGGATCAGGTTCGTAGTTTGGGGGTGCTCTTGGATCCAGAACTGTCACTTGAGGCACAGGTGAACTCAGTGGCATGGAGTACTTTTTATCAGCTTAGGCTGGTATACCAACTACGCCCTTATCTGGACAGAGATAGCCTAGCTACAGTTATCCATGCTCTGATAACTTCTCGTCTGGATTACTGCAATGCGTTGTACGTGGGGCTGCCTTTGAAAACGGTCCGGAAACTTCAGCTGGTCCAAAATAGGGCAGCAAGATTGTTAACAGGGACTGGCCTGCGAGCTCATATTACGCCAGTACTTTTCCAGCTGCACTGGCTGCCAGTCCATTTCCAGGCCCGATTCAAAGTGCTGGTGTTAACATTCAAAGCCCTTAACGGCTTGGGGCCAGGTTACCTGAAGGATCGCCTCCTCCCATATGTGCCTGCCCGGACCTTAAGATCATCATCAGCGGCCCTTCTCCGTGAGCCCCTGCCAAAGGAAGGGAGGCAGGTGGCTACTAGGAGGAGGGCTTTTTCTGCTGTGGCACCCCGGCTCTGGAATGAGCTCCCTAGTGAGGTTCGCCTGGCGCCTATATTGTATTCCTTTCGGCGCCAGGTGAAGACCTTTTTATTTTCCCAGGCATTTTAGCATTTTAGCTTTCTAAATTTTTTTCTTTGCTGTTTTAAATCTGTATTTTAAACTCTTGCACTGCTGCTAGGTTTTATTGTGGTTGTATTGTTATATTGTGGTTTTAATGTTCTATATATTTTAAATTGTTTTATTGTGTGTTGTTTGGTTTTAATTTTTGTGAACCGCCCAGAGAGCTTCGGCTATTGGGCGGTATAGAAATGAAATAAATAAATAAATAAATAAACAAACAAACAAATAAATAAATTTTAATTAGCGGGGGGATGGTGGGGAGAAGAGAAATATGAATTGTGTGCTTCACACATGGCTGTCTGAAGGGGGTCTAATAAGACCATTAAGTCCAGGTCAAATAATTATTTAGCTGCATCACTGCCTGTATCCCAGTCGCTTTCGATCCAGCTGTTGAGGCAATAACAGGGTTTTCTAAGCCCCATGTGAAAAGTCCTCAGCTGGCCTCTGTTGTTAATAAGGTAATAATGGCTTTTTATAATATCCTAAGGTTTCTTTCTTCAGAATTATTTTTATCTGTATTCAAATGTAATCAATAAATGTATATGATTAATCAACTAAGGGCACAGTTCTGTGCATGTTTAGACACAAAAAAAGGCCTACAACTCCCAAGATGCCTGAGCCAGGCTGGCTGGGGCATGCTGGGAGTTGTAGGCCTTTTTTCTGTCTAAACAAGCACAGGATTGCACCTTAAGTCTTTTAAAATTTAGATTACAACCTCCCCTCTCCAAGCTCACCACCCACTGTAGTTCCTGTATTGGAATACGTTTCCAAATATGCTGTAGAGCTTGGGTTTGTCAGGTGTCTGGGAGGTGGTTGCCTCCGATTTATTTATTACTTGTTATTGAACTAGTTCAGCCTTCCCCAACCTGGCGCCTTCCAGATGTGTTGAACAACAACTCCCATCTTACCCAGTCAACATGCCCTTTGACCATGCTGGCTTGTGATGATGGGAGTAATGTCTAGAAAACACCAGAGTGGGGAAGGCAGAGCGAGGTTGTTGTTCTGTACCAGCTTTATCGAGATCACACTTCTCCCTTCCCACAAGCATGTCTAGTGATCATCCGAATATTGCTGATATAATACTTTATTTTTCCCTCTGAATAAAGTACTTGGACAAATTGTGTGTTTCCTAATAATTTCTCTTTGGTCATCCCTTCTCATTTCTATAAGTATAATGGAGGATTCATGGCACTGCTTTTTTGTATCATGAAACCACTTTTTTCAGTTTTCCCCTGTGGTAGTGAGTGATCCACATGAAACATGTAAATAAGCTTGAAATGTATTTGATTCTGCCTCCTACCATCCCAGGGCACCTTGTTTTGGAACTGTGCCATATCAGTTGCACAGGTGTTGGAGGGGATGGTGTGGAGGCCCAGGAAAAAAAATGGAAAAATTTGGGAAAAACCCGTTTCCCCCCATTTTTTTCTGAGAACCATTTTTGGTTTTTTTTTTCTGAAAAATTGAACAGCTTTGGATTATGAACTATTTTCTTTTAGAATTTAAGACAAAGTATTTATGTATTTTTACCCAGCCTTTACTACCCCCAAAATGATTTCTAAAAACTACGTAATAAGAACACTTTTATAGAAAGACTAGAGATGTAACATTTCTGGAAATAATGAAGCTGTGGAGATTTTTTTTAAAAATCCTGTCTGTAGCATTCCCAGCATAGTTAGTTCTTTCATTCTTTATTAAAATTATTGATCTAAAGTATATTTTACTGACAGATATTTATGCTCATTTCCCAACATGTGACTAGAGTCACCATTGTGTATTCTTAACAGTAAATGTGCATTCTTGGCAGCTTGGGTTTTGTTCTATAGAGTCCTGTGTTTCTGATGCTGTAGCAGTCATTTAAAGTAGTTCTAATCTATTCAGACAATAATTACAAGTTTACGAACTAAGGGCGCAATCCTATGCCTGCTAGCCAGCAGCTAGACAGCCATAGGATAGTTCAGTTGCCGGAGCACCAATCCCCACCCCTTCCTACGCCACCTCGTAGGCAATGTGGATTGGCCCTGTGCTCCGTGCTTGTAAGAACAGCGCAGAGTGGCAAAAACGGGGTGTTCCTGGGGGTGGGCTGGGGCGGGGAAGTTGGAAATCTGGTATGACACATCCTATGTGTCATCTGGCCGCCGCGTCCCACACTCTGAGATCTAGCCATGAAAGCAGGGCTGGGGGAGTGAGGAGGAGATCCGCTCCTCACCACTCCTCCCGCCCTGCACTGGATAGGCAGTCGCCCCTGAGGTCGGAGGTGACTGTCAATCTTGATAGGATTGCTCCGTACATTTACTTTTTAAAGTGTTAAAATATAATGATAATTTTATGAGCAAACCAAGTCATACATAAAATAACTTTAGGAACAGAAAGGCTGTTCCTAAAGCAGCCCTCCCCAACCTGATGCCCTCTGGATGTTTTAAACTGCAGTGCCCAGTATTCCTGACCCTTGGCCATGCTGCCTGAGGCTGATGGGAGCTGAAGTCCAAAATACCTGGAGGGCACCAGGTTAGGGAAGGCGGTCTTAAAGCAACAAAGTGACTTTAGATCTGTAAAGAGCACTAAAAAATAATATCGCTTATTTTTCATTTTTTCCAAAATTTCAACTTTTTCTGAAAATAACGACTAGAAAAAAAACTTTTTTCCCCCCATGGCCTCAACGTTTCTGGAAATTTTACATCTCTGATTGCACCCATTCTCAAATTCAGCTGCCACATGGATCTCCACTGTGAACTGAGAGCAGAGAGTTGCCTTGCTGTAGAAACAGGAATAGTGTACTGGGTTCGAGAGATGAGTAGGCCAGCCTCATCTAGAGCAGTGGGGGTGGGGGAACGTGTGGCCCGCCAGATGTCATTGGACTGCAACTCCTGTCAGCCCTAGCCAGGATAGCCAATAATGAAGGATGATGGGACTTGCTGTCCAACAACATCTTGGAGGTCCACACATTCCCATCCTTCCACTACAGTAAGCAGGCATGTTACATTCAGTGCATAGTTCTTCTGTGCAATATCCACCTTCCTCAACCTGGTGCCCTCCAGATGTGTTGGACTATAACTCCCTATGCTGGCTGGGGGGTTCTGAGAGTTGTAGTCCAACACATCTGGAGGGCACCAGGTTGAGGAAGGTGGATATTGCATAGGAGAAATAAGCACTGAATGCAGCATGTCTGCTTGATGCAGTGGAGGGATGGGGAATATGTGGCCCTCCAACGGTGGCTATGCTGGATGCCAAGCACATATTTTTAACACAGGGGAGAGCTCTCCTCTCAAGGGCCCAGTATGGAAAACATCTCAGAGCTAGTACAGGGCAAAGGACGCCCGTCATGGTCATTGTTTGTGGAATTAATGCACTCTTGTACCCAGATATGTAAGGGATTCCTCGCAGCTGATTCTTTATAAGCGATGTAAAGCCTGCTTTTTTCAACAGGATTGTCAGGGGCTCTAGTAAAGTTATTGGGCCCTTGTAGTTGTGCTGCTAAGTTCTTCACTACAATTCTGCACCTATTGAAGTCAATGGTATGATTCCCATTGCTTGCAATGGAGCTGGATTGCATCCTGTGACGGTGTGAACTCACAGTGGTTTACAGCACAATCCTATGCATGTCTACTCAGAATACCCCATTGAGTTCAATGGGACTTACTCCAAGGTAAGTGTGCATAGGATCGCAGCCTTAGCCACTGTTCATAGTGTGTGGTGGTTTAGCTTGTACTTTATTAGGTTATTTTTGTTAATGTTGTTAGTTTTAATGTTTTCAGTGTAAGCTGCCTCAGATGAAGGGGAGGGGTTAGGTGGAAAACAATAAATTAAAATAAGATGACATTGGATGAGGCACCTCTTCTGTGCAATTTTCATTAGGCTTCAGTAAGATTTGAGTAAGAGAGCTGCTTCCTTGGTGGAACTGATTATCATAGCCTACTGCTTGGTTGTGCACTGTTTTGATTAATAATGGGTCAGCTTGCACAATGCCAAACCATGGTTTGGTGCTATAGGCATGAGCCCTGTGCTCACACTTCCCCTCTTTCTCCCTTCAGCACCCCACTTAATTCCCAGTTTGCAACAAATTATAGTTTGCTCTTACATCCAGGTTGGCAAGCTATGCCTTTCACTGGTGCTGGGAGCCAGGACTGTAAACCAAGTTTGATCATCATTAGGTACATGTAAGTGGGTTTAATCTTCTAAAGTTCACTGTACAATGCTGAGAGACTAGAAGGGTTAAAAGGCTAAAGTTTTATTTGCAGAGTACCTGCAATACCCTGGCAATCCTGGCTCCAGTCAAAACTAATTTCTTGCGCTTGTGAGCATTAAATTCATGCTTGGAAAGAGTCTGAGTAGTTTCCACTGATTAATCAAGTGTAGCCGTTTAAATTTCATTGCCTGGCGGAAGGAAAATGTGTGATAAAGAAACCAACACTTTTGTTGTAGCTTTGGCTAGTGTGTTGTTGTCCTTAAGTTGCCCTGGCACTTCTCAAGAGAGGCCAACTGTCAGGGTTTGCTAACCATGTGATCTTTGTGGCGATTTATTGGATATCTGTAATTCTACCCTTATTCAAGGTAGTCTATTCACTCACTGAAAATGCTCATATATCTTAATTCACACTGCAGACAACAAGGGGACAGGGATGGATGGGGATGGGGGATAGACTTGTTGTTGTTGTTTTAAATACGATAAAAAGGACGTTTTGCCCTTCCAATATTGTGTATTTACCTTATTTTTGTTATTTGTATTCCACCCTTTCTCCAAAATGCTCAGAATGACATTCCAGCCTCCCAGCAATCCTGTGAGTTGATGTAGGGTGTGAGAGAGTGACTTGCACAATGCTGAGTAGGATCTGATCTTGGATTTCCCATGGCCAAGTCAAATTGGTTCTGGTGAAGGTGCACATCCTAATTTCACACTTTTTGTAGCATTTCTTCACCCTCGCCAACCATAGTGAACATTTTGGAATTCAGGAGTTACCAAGCCCAAAACCTGTGCTTGGTAAAGAACAGTAAAACCTCCACAAAGGAGACCCGGGGTCATGCCATTAAGCTGATAGGTAGGAGATTCAGGACAGATAAAAAGAAGTACTTCCTCACACAGTACACAGTTAAACTATGGAATTTGCTACTACAAGACATAGTGATGGCCACCAATTCGGATGGCTTTGAAAGGGGGTTAGACAAATTCATGGAGGAAAAGGCTATCAGTGGCTACCAGTCATGGTGGCTGTATGCTACTTCCAGTCCCAGAGGTGGTATGGCTATGTACACCACTTGTCGGTGGGGAGATGAGCGGGAGGGTGCTATAGCATTCATGTCCTGCTTGTGGGTTTCCCACAGGCAGCTCTTTGGTCACTGTGTGAACAGAATGCTGTACTAGATGGACCTTTGGTCTAATCCAGCATGGCTCTTCTTACATTATTATTTGGGCTGTGATCCTACACCCAATTACCCAGGAGTAAGCCCCATTAAACTCAATGGGGCTTTCTTCGGAGTAGACATGGACAGGGCTGCATTGTCAGTTACTGAACAAAGGTGAAGTATGACAGAGTACTAAAACCAAATCATAAGATGCAATGATGCAGTTCATTATCCCTCTGTTTACACTAGCCATGTGATACTTGAGAAGTCCATTGTATGGTACCATCACTGCCAACTCAATTTGATTACATCTTTATGCCAAGCAGCATAAGAGTTTTTGCGTATCAGCATATTTTGGAAGGTGGGTTTTTTTTTCTCCCTCAGCATTGCCAATATTTTTTCATCCTCTGCCCTGCAATTGATACTGTAAAAGAAAACTCCTTATACAGCTCAAAATCCAAGCCTTCTTTTGGTAGCCGGGGGGAGGGGATGTTGTAGACTGTGCAGAAACGTAAAAATAACGTAAATAACTGTTTTGTTTTGTGGGGAGTTCTAAGAGATTCTTTAGTCTTAACTTGAGATAAAGGCATTGACTTGTGGACTTGCCAGGGATATACTTGTCATGGTTATTTGGGGCCGGTGATAGTGTTATTCTTTAGTGTTTCACAGTGAACGTCTGACAGCTTGCACCAGTACAATATTGTATCTGATGCATACATCCCATAATGTTACTGAAGTGTACAGTGAGAGTGATTGTAAAGGTTTTATTCTTTCATTTATTTCTCCTTCCACCAAAAGTTGACATTACTTCCAAATGCAAGATATAGTTGCTCCTCTTGGTCTGTAATTAGGAATTTTTTGAGGGCCACGTTGAGAATGGAGTAGGGGAGGGTGAGGTGTCAAATACCCAACCCTTGTACCTTCAAATGCCCTACCAACAAGTCCCATTATTTGGACCAGCACACCCTTCTGCACACCTCCACACCCTCCTTTCACCTTGAGGGTGGTGGTGGGGAAAACACATTAGTCCCCTAAGGGGTTTGATTTGTCCCAGGGGTGGCATAGTTGCTGATGCCTAATGTCTGAATGTAGCTATATACACCTCTAGCTCTTATATTGAGAGCCAGCGTGGTGTAGTGGTGAGAGTGCTGGACTGGGAGCCGGGAGAGCCAGGTTCTAGTCCCCACTTGGCCATGGAAGCTGACTGGGTGACTTTGGGCCAGTCACAGACTCTCAGCCCAGCCTACCTCACAGGGTTGTTGTTGTGAGGGTAAAATGGAGAGGAGGAGGATAATGTAAGCCGCCTTGGGTTCTTTGCAAGAGGAAAAAAGGCGGGATATAAATGCAATAAATAAATAAATAAATTATATTCTCTGCCCTTGGTCCAGAGTCTGAATCTGGTATGTGCTTCCAAGGAAAGTAGTTTCCTGAATTTATTGAATTTCTAAGAGTTGTATGAATCAGCATTGTACTGAAAGGATTTCCTAACCAACCTAGTTACTACCTTCATAAATTAGAAATGATGACATATTATACTTTCACATGTAAAATACAGCACTGATCTAGGGAGATGTTGGGGGAGAGGAAGAACATAGTCTGTGGTTGTGTGGAACAATCTCTGACTTAAACTAGTTTACCAGGGTCATTGCTATACTAGAAATCAAGAATGTCGTTTTGTTTAGTGTTTTTACTAAATCTGTTTTTTTGTAACCAAATTTCAACCATAGCTATTGTTTCAAATTGAACAATGCAACAGTGTGGGAACTTAACAAAAGTGAGGCGAGTTTCTGTTGTTTTCTAATTATTGGTATGGCAGCCTTGACTATAACAAGCCTTTCTGTCTGAATTATTCTGAGTGATAATGATACTCTAAAAACAGATTCTCTAATGACAGCAGTTGTTTGTATACATGCATTTTTATCATCCCACTAGATTAGGAATATCTTTTTTTCCAATATTGAAATACCTTGTCTATTTTTCCATTTCACAACTTGCGTTATTAGGGGATTAGGGCAACAGCATGATTCATATATAAATCTTTTAAATCACTTTCCTCTATTCTCCAAATCCATAATTTAGTATCTGCTATTTAAGTTAGCCAACGTTTTGCTGACGTGCTGATTCTGTGGTCCTGCTATGCCGGGCAGCCGCTACGCCGGCACTATACTCTCTCAGAAGTAAAGTCAAAAGTATAAGAATAGCAACAGAAACCAAAGCTAATCTAACACTGGCAGCTCACTGTGTCCCTGGCAACTCTGCTGCCACCCACAATCACAATAATCCTCGCTGATGACACACCCCTGCATTAGCCATGTGTGGAAGGCAGAAAACAACATGTGGCAAAGACTGGAATGTTGTGGAAGCCACCCCATGCCTATCCACTCAGTGTACAACCAGGCCACCCCAGAACAGCCCATGGCACCCCCCTTGTCTGGGCCCCCCATGACCATGGATTCCAGAAGTGCCACTGAGTTCACCTGTGCCTCAAGTGACAGTTCTGGGTCCAAGAGCACCCCCAAACTACGAACCTGATCCTTCAGGTAGAGTGCATCCCCCTCCAGAACAGGTTGACTATCACCTAGCTGGGCAGACGAACCACCCACTAACAGCACCTCCGTCCTGTCTGGATTGAGTTTTATTTTATTGGCCCTCATCCAGTCCATGACCATGCCCAGGCACTGATTCAGAACAGCCACTGCCTCACCTGATGAGAAAGAGAGGTAGAGCTAGGTGTCATCCACATATTGATGGCACCTCAACCCACACCTCCGGATAACCTCCACCAGCAGTTTCATGTAGATGTTGAACAGCATGGGGGATAAAATAGAGCCCTGTGGAACACCATGGCATAATTTCCATGGTTGTTGTTGTTGTTCAGTCGTTCAGTCGTGTCCGACTCTTCGTGACCCCATGGACCATAGCACACCAGGCCTTCCTGTCCTGCGCTCTCTCCTGGAGTGTGCTCAAGTCCATATGCATTGCATCGGTGATGCTATCTAGCCATCTCATCCTCTGCCCTCCCCTTCTCCTTTTGCCTTCAATCTTTCCCAGCATCAGGGTCTTTTCCAGGGAGTTTTCTCTTCGCATTAGGTGGCCAAAATATTTGAGCTTCAGCTTCAGTATCTGTCCTTCCAATGAGCAGTCAGGGTTGATTTCCTTTAGGATGGACTGATTTGACCTCCTTGCAGTCCAGGGGACTCGTAAGAGTCTTTTCCAGCACCACAGTTCGAAAGCATCAATTCTTCGGCACCCAGCCTTCCTTATAGTCCAGTTCTCACAGCCATACATTACTACTGGGAAAACCATAGCTTTGATTATACGAACCTTTGTCGGCAAGGTGATGTCTCTGCTTCTTACTATGCTGTCTAGGTTTGCCATAGCTTTCCTCCCAAGGAGCAAGCGTCTTTTAATTTCATGGCTACAGTCACCGTCTGCGGTGATCTTGGAGCCCAAGGAAGTAAAATCTGTTACTGCTTCCATTACTTCCCCTTCTATATGCCAGGAAGTGATGGGGCCAGATGCCATGATCTTCGTTTTTTTAATGTTGAGTTTCAAACCAGCTTTTGCACTCTCCGCTTTCACCCTCAACAAGAGGCTCTTTAGATCCTCTTCGCTTTCTGCCATTAGGGTGGTATCGTCTGCGTATCTGAGGTTGTTGATAATTCTCCCGGCAATCTTAATTCCGACCTGTGATTCATCCAACCTGGCGTTTCTCATGATGTACTCTGCATATAAATTAAATAAGCAGGGCGACAATATACAGCCTTGTCATACTCCTTTCCCAATTTTGAACCAATTGGTTGTTCCATGTCCGGTTCTTACTGTTGCTTCTTGACCCTCGTACAGGTTTCTCAGGAGACAGGTGAGGTCGTCTGGTACTCCCATCTCTTTAACAATTTGCCAGAGTTTGTTGTGATCCACATAATCAAAGGCTTTAGCGTAGTCAATGAAGGAGAAATAGAAGTTTTTCTGGAATTCTCTTGCTTTCTCCATGATTCAGCGAATGTTGGCGATTTGATCTCTAGTTCCTCTGCCTCTTCGGAACCCCGCTTGTACTTCCGGTAGTTCTCCGTTCACATACTGCTGAAGCCTAGCTTGTAGGATTTTGAGCATAAGCTTGCTGGCATGTGAAATGAGCGCAATTGTATGGTAGTTTGAACACTCTTTGGCATTGCCCTTCTTTGGAATTGGAATGTAAACTGACCTTTTCCAGTCTTGTGGCCACAGTTGAGTGTTCCAAATTTGTTGGCATATTGAGTGCAGCACTTTAACAGCATCATCTTTTAGAATTTTAAATAGCTTAGCTGGAATACTGTCATCTCCGCTAGCTTTGTTGTTACTAATGCTTCCTAAGGCCCACTTGACTTCACTCTCTAGGATGTCCGGCTCAGGTTCAGTGACCGCACTATCATGGCTATCAGGGACATTAGGATCTTTCCTGTATAGTTCTTCTGTGTATTCTTTCCACCTCTTCTTAATCTCATCTGCTTCTGTTAGGTCCCTGCCTTCTTTGTCCTTTATCATGCCCGTCTTTGCACAAAACGTTCCCTTGAGATCTCCAATTTTCTTGAAGAGATCTCTAGTCTTTCCCATTCTATTGTTTTCCTCGATTTCTTTGCATTGTTCATTTAAGAAGGCCTTCTAGTCTCTCCTTGCTATTCTCTGGAACTCTGCATTCAGTTGGATATATCTTCCCCTTTCTCCCTTGCTTTTTGCTTCCCTTCTTTCCTCAGCTACTTGTAAAGCCTCATCAGACAGCCACTTGGCTTTCTTGCATTTCTTTTTCTTTGGGATGGATTGAGTTGCTGCCTCCTGAACAATGTTACGGACCTCTGTCCATAGTTCCTCAGGCACTCTGTCTATCAGGTCTAATCCCTGAAATTTATTCCTCACCTCCACTGTATATTCATAAGGGATATGATTTAGGTCATACCTGAATGGTTTAGTGGTTTTCCCTACGTTCTTCAATTTCAGCCGAAATTTTGCAACAAGAAGCTCATGATCTGAGCCACAGTCAGTTCCAGGTCTTGTTTTTACTGACTGTATAGAGCTGCTCCATCTTTGGCTGCAAAGGACATAATCAATCTGATTTCGATATTGACCATCTGGTGATGTCCATGTGTAGAGTCGCCTCTTGTGCTGTTGGAAAAGAGTGTTTGCTATGATCAGCGTGTTCTCTTGGCAAAACTCTATTAGCCTTTGTCCTGCTTAATTTTGTACACCAAAGCCATGCTTGCCTGTTATCCTGGTGATTTCTTGACTTCCTGCTTTAGCATTCCAATCCCCTATGATGAAGAGGACATCTTTTTTTGGTGTTAGTTCTACAAGGTGTTGTAGGTCTTCATAGAACTGATCAACCTCAGCTTCTTTGGCCTCAGTGGTTGGGGCATAGACTTGAATAACTGTGATGTTGAATGGTTTGCCTTGGATTTGTACAGAGATCATTCTATCGTTTTTGAGATTGTACCCCAGTACTGCTTTTCCCACCCTTTTGTTGACTATGAGTACTACTCCATTTCTTCTAAGGGATTCTTGCCCACAGTAGTAGATATGATGGTCACCTGAATTAAATTCACCCATTCTTGTCCATTTTAATTCGCTGATTCCCAAGATGTCGATGTTCAATCTTGCCATCTCATGTTTGACCACCTCCAGCTTACCTTGATTCATTGATCTGACATTCCAGGTTCCTAAACAATATTGTTCTTTACAGCATTGGACTTTCTTTTCACCATCAGCTGAGTGTCCTTTCGGCTTTGGCCCAGCCGCTTCACTCTTTCTGGCGCTACTTGGAAATTCCCTCTGCTCTTCCCCAGTAGTATATTGGACACCTTCCGACCTGAGGGGCTCATCTTCTGGTGTCATATCTTTTAGCCTTGTGATACGTTCCATGGGGTTTTCTTGGCAAGAATACTGGAGTGGGTTGCCATTTCCTTCTCCAGTGGACCACATTTTGTCCAAACTCTCCGCCATGACCTGTTCGTCTTGGGTGGCCCTGCACAGCATAGCTTATGGCTTCACTGAGTTACGCAAGCCCCTTCACCACAACAAGGCAGTGATCCATAACGGGGAATTTCCATGGTACAGAGCAATAAGCCGCCAGCACCACCTTCTTGAATTGGCCGTCCAGGTAGGAGCGGAACCACTGCAGTGCAGTGCCTTCAATTCCGAACCCAGGCAACCTATCCAGAAGGATACCATGGTTGATGGTATCAAAAGCCACTGAGAGGTCCAGGAGAATCAACAGGGTCGCACTCCCCCGTCCCTCTCCCGGCAGAGGTCATCCCACAGGGCGACCAAGGTCGTTTCTATTCCAAAACCAGGCCTGAAGCCTGATTGAAATGGATCTAGATAATCCATTTCATTCAAGAGTGCCTGGAGTTGTCCTGCAACCACCCGCTCAAGCACCTTGCCCAGGAAGGGGTTGTTGGCCACTGGTGTATAATTGTTAATGTCCTCTGGGTCCAGGTGAGGCTTTTTCAGGAGTGGCCTGATTACCACCTCTTTTAAAGAGGCCGGCACCACTCCTGCTCTCAAGGAGGAATTTCAACCTCCTGGACCCAGCCAGACATCCCCTCCTTGTTTGATGTAATAAGCCATGAAGGGCAAGGGTCAAGCACACAGGTAGTCGATCGGACTTTGCCAAGCACCTTGTCCACATCCCCAGGCCTCAATAACTGAAACTCATCCAATAAAGCTGGACCAGATGGTGCTCTGAACGCCTGTACTAATGGAACTGCATTAATCATGGTGTCCAATTCATGATGAATCTGAGCGACTTTATCTTCAAAGTGCCGTTCAGACTTATCATAGCGTCCTACCGAGGGTTCCAAAGTCTCTCTCCCTGGCCCAGAATGTAACAGGCCGTGAGCCACTCAGAAAATCTCCACTGGACGACACTGAGAAGATGCAATGCTGGTGGAAAAGAACTGTCTGTTTGCCTCCCTTACCACCACAGAGTAGGCTCGATAATAAGCTCTAACCTGTGTTCAGTCAGACTCAGCATGAGTTTTCCTCCACCTGGGTTCTAGCTGTCTCCCCTCTTGCTTCATTGTCCCCAGCTCAAGCGTATACCAAGGAGATGGCCAGGCTCTGCTCAGAGGGAGAGGGCACTTGGGTATCATCGTGTCAACCGCCTGAGTCATCTTTGCATTCCACAGAGTGACCTGGGCTTCGAGAGGAGCACCAGCCATACCAGCAGGAAAATCCCCCAGGGCCCTCTGGAATCCATCAGAATCCATTAGCCTCCAGGGGCACACCATTTTAATAGGTTCCCCACCCTTGCAGAGGGGGAAGGCTGCTGAGAGTCTAAACCTCTGCAGGAAGTGATCTGACCATGACAGAGGGACAGATATTAATTCCCCCGCTTTCAGATCACCATCCTCCTGCCCAGTCAAGAAAACCAGATCAAGCATGTGTCCTTTTACATGTGTTGGGCCAATGACATGTTGAGACCGCCCCATGGTTGTCACGGTGGCCAAGAAGTCCTGAGTCATCTCAGATACAGCAGCCTTGGGAAGTTGAGATCCCCAGGGCCATCATCCTAGATCCTCAACACTAAGTCCGAGACCATCTCCGTCAGCTCAGGCAGATACACCAGCAGAATCCCTAATCTGTCCCGGGTACCCAGCACAAGGTACAGACACTCAAGATCTGCACTGAAATGAACAGGAAGCCTAGAGAGGGAGATCGAATTCCTATAGACCATGGCAACCTCCCCTCCCCGACCCTCGAGTTGGTGTTGGTGCTGCACTGAATACCCAGGAGGGCACAGCTGGGAGAGAGTAACCCCTCCCGGTTCCCCCACCCAGGTCTCAGTAATACATACCAGGTCAGCCCCCTCATCCACAATCAAATCATGGATGAGGGTCATTTTATTTTGGACTGACCTAGTCTAGTCTGGAAGGGATGTCTGGCTGGGCCCAGGAGGTTATAAATTCCTCTTTGAGAGAAGGGGCAGCACCCACCTCTTTAAATGAGGAAGTAATTGAGCCACTCCCGAAAAAACCTAATCTGGACTCAGTAGAAGAAACCAACCATAGGCTGGTCACTAACATCTCCTTTCTGGGCAAGGGTCTTGAGCAGGTGATTGCTAGTCAACTCTAGTATCTCTTGGATGAAACTGATTTTCTAGATCCATTTCAATCTAGTTTCAGGCCTGGATTTGGAATGGAAACTGGCTTGGTTGTCCTGTGGGATTACCTGTGTTTCAAGAGGGACAGGGGGAGTGCGACTCCATTGATTCTCTTGGACATCTCAGCGGCTTTTGATACCTTCGACCCATGGTATCCTTCTGGATAGGATGTCTGAGTTGGGATGTGCAGGCACTGTATTGCAGTGGTTTTGCTCCTCGTTGGATGACTGATTCCAGAAGGTGGTGCTGGGGGATTATTGATATGCCCTGTGCTTTTCAATATCTACATGAAACCACTGGGAGAGGGTATCAAGGGATGTGGGCTTAGGTATCATCAATATGCCAGATCTACCTCTCCTTTTTATCTAATACAGGTGAGGCAGTTGATTATGTTAACCAGTGATTAGGCATGGTAATGGGCTAGTTGAAGGCCAATATACTGAGGCTCAGTCCAGACAAGGTGGAGGTACTTATTGTGGGAAGTTCATCTGTCCAGTTAAGTCGTGTTCAAGCTGTTCTGGAGGGTGTTGCACTCCCCCTAAAGGAGCAGGTTTGTCTATGCGTTATGCGTTAGGAGTGGGGCTTCCTTTACAAACCTCAGGTTGTCCAAAATAAGGCGGCTAGGCTGCTTACTGGGGCTGGCCAATGTCATATTATGCCAATACTTTGCTGTTTCTGGGTGCAGTTCAAAATGCTGGTTTTAACAGTTAGTCCTAATTGTGTTTTTCATTGTTTTATGTTATATTTTAATTTAAAATTTATTTTTAAACTATATTTTGTAAGCTGCCTTGAGTGCCATTTTTGGGACGGAACGCAGGATATAAAATAAACAAATATGGCTTGGGGCCTTCTCCTTCCACATTGATCTACCCAGACACTAAGATCATCATCTGAGGTTCTCCTCCAGGTGGCTACAACAGAGAGGCCTTCTCAGTGGTACCACTCCATTTATGGAATGCTCTCCCCAGAGAGGCTCGCCTGGCACCTACATTAAGGACTTTTTGGTGTGAGGTGAAGACTGCTTATTCTCCCAGGCATTTTAAGAACTGATTTAGTGTTTTTTTATCATTGTACTTCTCTTTTGTTGCTGGCTTTATCTTGGTTTTATTATGACTTTTTAAAATTCATTGTTTTATTGTTTGTATTTTATGTTTCTAATTGTTGTACACCACCCGATGACTTAGGTTATTGGGCGGTGTAATGGCCGCAGGCCTGTAACCAAGTCACCTGTAGTTTTAGAGGGGCCTAGAGATCCATAATGCTTGGGTTAGGTTCATTATAAGTGCAATTTCCTTGCTAGTGGGCCTCTTGGCTGGTAAGATGAGTCAAAGGTCGATATCGCTGCCTCAGCACATTCCATGTTAACGAGCTACCGTTTATCTTATCAGGGCCTAGGATGCGCCTGAGAAGTGAGGCTCTGCCTAGGCTGTGTTTACAGTTGGCTGTGCTGGGAAAGTTCTGATTGTTTTCCCTCTGAACAAGTACTATTAGCCTATGCTGGGAAAGCTGGAAATGAACGCTAATTAACGCTTGCTTCTGTCATGCTGCCTCACTGCTGACATGTATGGTATAAAACCCATTTTACCCCATGGCTCTGGGTTCAGAGAAGCTGTCTGATCCAACCACTGGGTATGCCTGTCTGCTGCAAGTACTCAATAAAGTCTCCTTGTAAGCAAACCTGGATCTGGCTTATTATCTCGGCACCTCCAAACCTTAGCAGCCCACGGCTGGGGCATACAGGTGGTTAAAAAGTGTAATAAATAAATAAACATGGGGCTCACAGGCTTTCTGGGCGAGAGAAAAATGGAGGATAGGGTGGCTGGAGATTGCTGCTTGCTAGCTGCCTAAGGGAGCCCAAGCCCACCCCAATTTTTTTTTTTAAAAACCCATCAGCGGTGTTCTTTGGTAGGTGCTAAGAGGGTTGTCAAATACAGCTGAACCCATAGTTGTCTGCTGCAAGAAAACGCCTATTTTGCAGAAAGGGAAGCCAATGTTCCCAAATTGCCTCTAAATGTATTCCCCCCAAATAGGAAGATGACCCTCAAATCATTTGTACACACACACACTGCACACTACCAACACACGCTACACATACATGCATGTAGCCCCCCCCACGCACACTGCACACACATGTGCTTGCCATGTAGGTTGAGCCTGTTTATGTGGTAAAGCAGTCATGTCATTGCCCATCCAGAACCAGTTGGGTATTTTCCTCCCTCAATATGTAGTCCTCATTTTACCATACCCCTCTTGACCTCCATTGGAAGCCTTTGTGATGGTAAAATACGGGCATACATTTTAAAATTAGAATCTGATTGCCCAGTAAAGCAATCCTAGGACATGCTCTTAAATGGTTGGTGAGATCAAATATTAGACTTGGTAGCAAAACATAAGATCATGAACAGCCTTATGCCAAATTTGTGGGCATATTTATAACAACCTCTTTAAGGAAAAAAATGTTGTGAAGAAAAGAGAAGTCAGACATTTTTGTGCCAAAAAAGACAGAGAACCCTGTAGGAAAGCTGGAAGAACAGGTGCATAAACCTCATCTGATTGGCTGTTCCAAAAAGATTTTGCTCTGATTTGAATTTCATAGAATATAAAGTGGCTTTTTGAGTGGTGTTCTGAAAATAGCAGTGTAAAGAATATATTAAGATGCTTAGAAGCTTGGAGGATAGCCCTAATCCTAAGACACTTTTGTGTAGTTCTTAAGGATGTATTGTCTGGAATTAACTTTTACCATATAAATAGAAAAATACAAGTATTACTGACAATTTAGGCAACTTATTTCTCACAAAAATATGACGCTTGGTTAAAGATCAGATTTAGATTTAACAGTACTTGATATACTTAGATGTTTGATGGCGTGAAGAGGTAATTAAAAAATCTACGTGAATCTACATACCTTAAAAACTATTAGTGCGACATATTTGTTGGGAATTATGAAATTTAAGAACTTATTTATTTGAAATTATTGTTTTTTCAGTGTTTCATAATTATGGCATTCCTTCCAAGCCATGTGAGAAAACCAGACATTTGAGTAACATGGAAATCTGTGGTGAATTCCTCTGCACATGAAGTGAAAGAGCATCTCCCCCTGAATGGTGTATAAAAAGAGGTTCTGCAGAAGATTCTAGGAAGAGGTATAAGTGGATTTCTTTTCTCAGACTTATTTTAGCTACTATTGCTCTTATTCTAGTTGCCCTTTGCAAAGGTGTCAAGTTTTTGCAGTTTAATTACAGACAAGATCATTAACTTGAGCATTAAGAGGAGGATTCAGGACTTGTAAAAAAAAAGCAAAAAAACTTACTCTGCTAAATTCCAAGAATATGCTAGCCTAGGTTGAAAAAACACGTCCAGAAAACCCTGCAGTAGTTCTATATTTTACAATAACCTTCCCAAAACTATTGCCCTGCAGAGGTTTTTGATTGCAACTCCCGTCATCCCCAGCCAGCATGGCGATTGGAAGGCTGTCTTAGGAGACACCAGAAAATTGTTGTACAAGACATTTTGTATTTCCTTGTGTAAATATTCCACTGGAATATTTATACCCTCTGAAAACCTATTGAAAGGAAAGGACTTCAGTTGCTTCAGATGTTTAAAATAAGATGGGTGGCGGGAGGAGAAGAAGATGTGCAAATTAGTTTTGTGGGTGGAGATGTGTGGGCTCAGCTCTAGCCGTTCTAAAAGAGTGAGGGGAGAGGAAGCGCTGCTTGTGCATCCTCTCATTCCCTCCCCGTTTCCTTTGTTAGACTTCCGAAGCGTCTCTGGACAATGCAGGAGAAAGGAACATGTGGACCTCCAGATGTTGTTGGACTGCAATTGCTATTGGCCCTAGCCAGCATAGCCAATAGTGAGGGATTATGGGAGTCGCCGTCGAACAACATCTGGAGGGCTGTATATTCTCCATTCCTGATGTAGTGCCTTTATTGCTAGTAAAACATAACAAAAGCCAGTTGCAGAGTTTCAAGGAAATATGAGGCAAAACAAGTATGCTGGGGGTGGGTGCGGGGGACACATTATTATTATTTTTAGAAAAGGCATTTGTGATGCATGCAACCTGTGGAGTGCTTTTACCTGTACACATGGCAAAAGAATGGTTTCTTAATTTGCAAGGCAGGTTGAGATGAGGCAGCATGGTTGCTCAGAGAATAAGCTGGAAAATTCTCAGTTCAGCCTTAAATTTACTGATGGCCTCAGGCAGGCCACTGTCTCTCTGCCTGAGCCCTCTTTGCAATATTACTGGCTACTTTTACAGAGTTGTTGTAAGGCTAACTGAAATTATGTACGTGAAGCACTGCCAATAGTCTCAAGCAGCCTTCCCCAACGTTGTGCCCTCCAGATGTGTTGGACTACAACTCTGGGGGTAGGTTGAGGAAGGCTGGTCTAAAGCACTATATTCATGCCAAATTACGCTGTGTTGTGGTGTATAGACTTTGTGTAGCCTCTGCTTTTCTTGCATCTGTGGAAGTTGCCCTTTTCTTTTAAGGCTGAAGCATTTTATTGTGATGAGACTTGCACCACTGTTTTTTTTTTCTTTTTAAATAGAAAAGAAATTCCCATGCGTGACTGGGTTCAGATGACACGATAACCCATGATGGGTTAAATAAACCATGATGGCTTATGTAATCCATCGTGGGTTATTGTGTTGTCTGTCGGGAATTTTTTAACCCATGATGGCTTATTTGGCTAGAATAACTTACTCTGATAACCCATGGTCTGCAGTAGGGATTATTTAACCCATTGTGCGTTACTGTGTCATCTGGCAGTCACTGGGTTATTTTGGTGACCTATAGAGTTGTGTGGCAAGAGCGGTTCAGGTTGTTACCACTCTGCTCCTCCCAGGCTATAGCACTTTAGCACTATTGGGAACATGTTAAAGTGACTAAGTCAGTAGTGTCCATGGCTGGAAATGTGCAAATGGGAACAGAAGCATCTATGCCAGCAATGTCTATGGGTGGGTGGGTGGATATGCAATACTGCTATAACGCTTTAGCGAGATTGAGAAAATTTAAAGGTGTCTATGCCAGCAATGGCTGTGGGGAAAATATGCAATTGAGGGTTTTGTGGGTGCATCGGGTGCCTCCCGAGTAGGGGAGGCTGCCTATGAACTTTTGTCCCGATCTTGCAAACTTCTAAGGGTTTATTTGTGCCACCCCCTTTCTGGTGCACCTGGGATTTTCCCTCCTCTGGGGTAATTACACAGGGTCTTGATAGGGCATCAGGTGCCTCCTGTCCTGATTAGGAGAGGCTGTGGGTGAAGTTTGGTCTCAATCCTGCAAACTTCCAAGGGTTTATTTATACTACCTCCTTTTTGGTTCACACCTGGATTTCACTTCTTGTAGCCCCTACTGTGATGCAATGAATGGGTGAAATAGCATCACTCCTCTGGCGGGAGGACTGCAGTGGGATAAGGGGTGGGGGGATGGGTCAGATTAGGCACAGTAGCTTGTTAGCCCAATCGTGTGGCGGGGCATCGTGGACTATTTCAAAAATAAGCTACTGTGAGTAGCTAATTAAGCAACCATGGCTTAAAGTGACGTCCGAATGCAGCCAGTGTGTATGTTTGAACCTTGATAATGTACTAAGAACCTGTTGTCCATATTGGCTTACATATGCATATGCTAACTGCATCTTTCTACTGAGATGAGCCTTGATTTAGTTACAGATTGTATAGACCCTGGCATTTTGATAGAATATACAGAGACAGTGAAGAAACTAGCAAGTAGTGCCTTTGCTTCATACATCGTACACCCTTGTATAGCAACACCCTCTGTAACTCAGTATCTTATTTCTGTTGCATAGATCACAGTACCTGCCTACACCTGATCCCTGTGTAGCTAGCGGCAAGGTAGAGTTTCTCACACCTTATTATGCAGCTCAGCAAAGGAAAATGTCAGTTTTTAATGTCCATAATTATATAGAAAGAGCTGTGGCTCTTGAAAGATGCTGGGTCATTTAAATTAAGAATGTGTGTCATCTATTAAACATTTCCATCACACAATGGTTTTGGATTCTAGTCTCATTCCAAAAAATAAACCTAAATTCATGTACACGGCTTACATAAACCAGGGTTTGATTGACATGCTGCAGCTCTTTGTGGGTTATTCAACATGCACCGAGCTGCAGAATATGCAACCCCTGCTGAGAGGTTGTCGTGTTGTGCAAACCCAGCAAGCATGGGTTATGCGAGGGTTGTTTAACCCTCGCATAACCCTAAAATGGCTGTGTCGACGATAAGAGCGCTACTTCTCCACCACTGTTGTATTTGCTCAATGTCATCCAGCAGAGCTCGTTCGTGTCGTTAAAGGCGTCTTGATGTAGGCCTTGGAACACAAGAACTCGAACCCTCGAAGGCCTGCTGTGAACAATTTGCCAGACACTTTGCAGATAAAATTACTCATATTTGTGCTGACTTGGATGACATTGTTTTGATAGAGTCTGATATGGACGGGGCTGGTGCACCATTTAGTCATGTTATGCATACCTTTTGGCTTGTGCGACCTCAGGATGTGGACAAACTGCTTGGAGGGCTGAGGCATACTACTTGCCCTTAGATCCTGGCTTGTGAAATCTGCCAGAGCTGGGCTGGATATCTGGTCCTCTGAGGTGGTAAATGTCTCCTTGAGGGATGGCGAGGTCCCCGCAGCTTTGAAAGAAGCTGTGGTGAGGCCCTTGCTGAAGAAACCAAATTTAGATCCTATGGTTCCAGATAATTACTGCCCTGGGTCAAATTTTCCATTTTTGGGCAAGGTGCTGGAGTATGTGGTGGCCTCACAACTCCAAACTGTTTTGGATGAAACTGATTACTTAGATCCATTCCAATCAGGTCTCAGGCCTGGTTATGGGATGGAAAGAGCCTTGGTCGCCCTGGTTGATGACTTTTGCTGGGGAGCGGATGGAGGGGTACAACCCTGTTGGTTCTTCTGGACCTCTCAGCGGCTTTTGATACCATCGACCATGGTATCCTTCTGGATTGTTATCTGGATTGGGCTTGGGAAGCACAGTTTTAAAGTGATTCCAGTCCTTTCTGGAGGAGCAGCCTCAGAAGGTGATGCTGGGGAACTTCCGTTCCACCCCATGGCCGTTAGCCTGTGGGGTGCCGCAAGGTTCTATCTTGTCCCCCATGCTTTTTAACATCTACATGAAACCACTGGGGGAAGTCATCAAGAGGTCTGGGCTGAAATGTGATCAGTATGCGGATGATACCCAACTCTACTTCTCGTTTCCATCTGCACATCCCAGGGAGGCTGTGGAACTCTTGAACTAGTTTCTTGAGGCTGTTTTGGGATGAATAATGGCAAACAAGCTGATACTTAATCCAGACAAGACAGGTGCTGTGGGTTGGGAAACCAACTACATCAGATGGAGGTTTACAACAGGTCTTAGATGGGGTTGCACTTCCCCTCAAAAGGCCAAGTGCGTAGTCTGGGAGTCCTCCTGGACTCTGAGCTAACTGGGGAAGCCCAGGTGGCTGCGGTGTCCAGAAGTGCTTTTTACCAGTGTAGGCTGGTATGCCAACTGTGGCCCTATCTGGAGAGGATGGACCTTGCCTCAGTTATCCACGCACTAGTGACGTCCAGGCTGGACTTCTGTAATGCACTATACATGGGGCTGCCTTTGAAGACAGTTGGGAAACTCCAGCTTGTGCAGAATGCGGCCGCCTGAGTGTTGGTGGGGGCGATGCACTTCGATCACATAATGCTTATATCACGCCAGCTACACTGGTTGCCAGTGTGTTTCCGAGCCCAATTCAAAGTGCTGGTTTTGACCTTTAAAGCCTTAAATGGGTTGGGACCAAGTTACTTGAAGGGCCACCTTCACCCATATCAGCCTGCCCGCACTTTAAGATCAGAAAGAGAGGCCCTCCTCATTTGCTCACCCATGAGAGCAGTCAGGTGGGTGATCACACGGGAGAGGGCCTTCTCTGCAGGGGCCCTACACCTTTGAAACAAGCTGACATTGGAGGTCCGCCATGCTCTGTCATTGCAGGCTTTTAAGAAGGACTTGAAAACATATTATTTTACCATGGCCTTCTCTTGATATGGCTGCTATTGTTGCTGTTACGTTAACATTGTTGCTAGTTTTATTGTTGGCTTTCATTATTGTTTTTATGTTTTTAGCCCTTTTAATACTTTGTTTTTATGTATTTATTGCTGTAAGCTGCCTTGGGAGGGCTTCTGTCCTGAAAGGCGGCCAAGAAATGTTTTAAATAAATAAAACAGACCATGGGTTATGCGAGGGTTGTTTAACCCTCGCGTAACCCATACTTGCCGAGTTCGCATGACACAACAACCCCTGAGTGGGGGTTGCATATTCAAAATGGCAGCTGCACATGCTCCACAGCCTCACTGTGGGCTAAATCGTGTCACTGTGGGCTGTTGTGTCATGCAAACAGCTCCGTAGTCTATCATGGTCTTATATAGTCTATAGCAGCCTTCCCCAACCTGGTGCCCTCCAGATGCGTTGGACTGCAACTCCAATTGGCCATGCTAGCTGGGAATTATGGGCGTTGCAGTCCAACACATCTGGAAAGCCCCTAAAGAAGGCTGGTCTTTAATATACTCTCTATAGAGTAAACTCTGTCTAGACTCTAAAGACTGAGAAACTGAACTGGTCATAGACTAGATGATGAGGGGTTGTCTTTTTATTTTTATTTTTTTCCTGCAAGCTGTGACATTCTCATAATTAGAGTGTTAGATTAGGTAGGGCTAGATTTGGGTTCAGATCCTTGCTTGGCCACAAGCAATTGCTTAACCCCCTGCAATTTACACACAAAAAACCAGTCATGCAATTGGCAATTGTGTGAATAGTGTAATGTGTAGTTTGGTCCTCAGTTCTAGCTCCAGAAGGGTTTCACACATCTATGGTAATGTCTGGACAGAGTGGACGTAGACTTTCGGTTCATCCAGTGACATTGATCTGCAGTAAAGATGAACAGAAGTAAGTATTCATACTGCATATGGTTAACTTCTGGAATTTATTACCACAGGATGTGGTGATGGCTCTAGCTTTAAAAAAGAATTAACCCCATTTATGAGGATAGGTCGGTTAGGCTGCAAACCTGTGCGCACTCACCTGGGAGCAATATCCCAGGTAACTCAGTGGAATTTACATGCATAGGATTGTGCTGTTAGCTGTTCTTACTCCCAACAGGTAAACGGGAACTTCCGTGGTATTTCTTAGTACCAGGTGCTGTGGGTAAACAGCAGGGATGAACATCGGCATCATGCCCTGCTTCTGTGTTTTCTGAGGCATTTGGCTGGCTTCTGTTGGACCCAGAGTGCTGGACTTTGGTCTACTCCAGTAGGGCAGTTGTTCATACTGCAGATCCGCATTCAGTGTGGATGGGCTAAATGGTGTGATATGCACGTGTGCTAGTGCTGTCAAGCCTGAGGCAGTGCAACATTGGTGATCGTATTTACTTATTACAGATCATATTTACATTCCACTAACTAACATGGAAAGTCAGTGCAGATGCTACTGCCACTGTGAGAACCCCAGTCAGAAAGAAATTATTCCGGATATCAATCAAAGAACATTTGAATGGGCTCCGGCTTGCCCAGAACCACACCATGCACCTATTTGCCCTCCCAGAGCTTTGCAGGTGTAGTTTGATTCATGTACTGGAACAGTTTGATCCATCTCTTGTTCCCTACTCCTGTTTCCCACAAGTATCTTTCCTCCTCCCTCACCAGCTGCATGTTTGTTGTCCCCTGTTGCTTAATCTTTCTGCATTTTCTGTCTCTAATATTCCACTTCTTTTTCTTCTAGTTCTTCTTTTCTCTTGATTTCCTGATCTGAGTTTGGGATAAAACAACCACAGATAAAAACAGATCTGGGTTCTATTTTGTTACCAATATCATTCCCAGTGCTAGTGATAGAATCATAGAATAGTAGGGTTGGAAGGGGCCTACAAGGCCATCGAGTCCAACCCCCTGCTCAGTGCAGGAATCCAAGTCAGAGCATCCCTGACAAATGGCTGTCCAGCTTCATCTTGAAGGCCTCCAGTGTGGGAGAGCCCACCACCTCCCCAGGTAATTGGTTCCATTGTCGTATTGCTCTGACACTCAGGAAGTTTTTCCTGATGTTCAGCCGGAATCTGGCTTCCTGTAACTTGAGCCCATTATTTCGTGTCCTGAACTCTGGGATGATCAAGAAGAGATCCTGGCCTTCTTCTCTGTGACAACCTTTCAAGTACTTGAGGAGTGCTATCATATCTCCCCTCAGTCTTCTCTTCTCAAGGCTAAACATGCCCAGTTCTTTCAGTCTCTCTTCATAGGGCTTTGTTTCCAGTCCCCTGATCATCTTTGTTGCCCTCCTCTGAACCCTCTCCAGTTTGTCTGCATCCTTCTTAAAGTGTGGTGCCCAGAACTGGACACAGTACTCCAGATGAGGCCTAACCAGTGCTGAGTAGAGGGGAACTAGTACTTCCCGGGATTTGGAAGCGATGCTTCTATGAATGCAGCCCAAAAGAGCATTTGCCTTTTTTGCAGCCACATCACATTGTTGGCTCATATTCAGCTTGTGATCGACAACAATTCCAAGATCCTTCTCGCTCGTAGTGTGGTTGAGCCACGTATCCCCCATCTTGTAACTGTGCATTTGGTTTCTTTTTCCTAGGTGCAGAACTTGGCATTTGTCCCTACTAAATGCCATTCTGTTGTTTTCTGCCCAGTGCTCCAGTCTATCCAGATCACTTTGAATTTTGTTTCTGTCTTCCAAAGTATTAGCTATCCCTCCCAATTTTGTGTCATCTGCAAATTTGATCAGCATTCCCTGCACCTCCTCCTCCAAGTCATTAATAAAAATGTTGAAGAGCACTGGGCCCAGGACTGAGCCCTGCAGTACCCCACTCGTTACCTCTCCCCAGCTTGAGAAGGTCCCATTGATAAGCACTCTTTGAGTCCGATTCTGTAGCCAACTGTGGATCCACCGGATCGTTGTTTCATCTAGCCCACTTGGAGCTAGTTTGCTCATCAGGATATCATGGGGCACTTTGTCGAAAGCTTTGCTGAAGTCGAGGTATATGATGTCTACAGCATTACCACGGTCTACAAGGGAGGTGACTTGATCAAAAAAATGAGATCAGATTTGTCTGGCAGGACTTGTTTTTGACAAATCTATGTTGGCTTCGAGTAATCACGGCATTGTTGTCAAGGTGCTTCCAGATGGATTGCTTTATGATCTGCTCCAGAATTTTCCCAGGGATTGATGTACTGACTGGTCTGTAGTTCCCAGGTTCCTCCTTTTTACCCTTTTTGAAGATAGGGACAACATGAGCCCTCCTCCAGTCATCTGGCACTTCCCCGGTCCTCCATGATTTCTCAAAGAGAATAGACAGCGGTTCTGAGAGTTCTTCTGCCTGTTCCTTTATGACTCTAGGATGCAGTTCATCTGGCCCTGGAGATTTGAACTCATTCAAAGTAATGAGGTGTTCCTTGACCATATGCCTGTCGATCTCAAGCTGCAATCCTGCCCCTTCAGCCTGTACTTCACCTTTGCCAGGGGGGTCATAGACCCTCTTTTGGGAGAAGACTGAGTCAAAGTAGGAATTGAGAACCTCTGCCTTTTCTTTGTCATCGGTTATCATTTTTCCATCCTAATTTAATAGCTGAACCACCATTTCTTTCCTCTGCCTTTTACTATGCACGTAGCTGAAGAAAGCCTTTTTGTTGTTTTTAACATCCCTTGCTAACCTCAGCTCATTCTCAGCTTTAGCCTTCCTGACGCCATCCCTGCAATTCTGTGCGATCTGCCTGTACTCTTCCTTTGTTACTTGGCCTTCTTTCCACTTCCTATATGTGTCCTTTTTTGTTTTCAGGTCATCCCTAAGCTTTTTGTGAAGCGACATTGGCTTCTTCTGTTGTCTTCCACCTTTTCTTCTTGTTGGAATTGTTTGTGATTGTGCCTTGAGAATTTCCTTTTTTAAAAGCTCCCACCCATCTTGGACTCCTTTTCTCGCTAGCATCGCTTGCCATGGGACCTTACTGATCATTGTTCTGAGTTTATTAAAATCAGCTTTCCTAAAATCCAGGGTACGCGTTTGACTACACTCGGCTTTTGCATCCCTTAGAACCAAGAACTCAAGTACAACATGGTCGCTTTCCCCCAGAGTTCCTGTAACTGCTACTTTATCCACTAAGTCATCTCTGTTGGTTAGGATCAAGTCAAGGATAGCCGATCCTCTAGTTCCTTCCTCTAGTTCCTTCCTCTACTTTCTGTAGGAGGAAGTTATCCGCCACACAAGTCAGGAATTTCCTGGAGGGGCCATGTTTTGCAGAATTTGTCTCCCAACAAATATCGGGGAAATTGAAGTCCCCCATTACTACTACATCATGCTTCCTTAAAACATTGGCTATTTGCTTTTCAAAAGTTTCATCCTTGTCTTCTCCTTGATTGGGTGGCCGGTAGTACACTCCCACCACCAGGTTCCTTTTATTCTTTGCTCCATTTATTTCAACCCAGATGCTCTCGATGGAGCTACCAAGCTCCTCCTCCTGTATTTCTGTGCAGAGATATGTATTTTTCACATACAGTGCAACCCCACCTCCCTTTCTGTTCCTCCTGTTCTTTTTGAACAAGTTATATCCTTCAATTGCTGTATTCCAGTCATGAGAGTCATCCCACCAAGTCTCAGTTATACCTATCAGGTCATAATTTCCCTCTTGTATTAAGAGTTCAAGTTCGTTCTGTTTGTTTCCCATACTCTGGGCATTAGTATATAGACATCGAAGACCATGTGCTTCATAGTCTGGCTTTCTTCCTACATGTGTCTGAAGACTATTATTGGGCGCTATCAGAGCTGTTCTCTCCATTGCAGTGCATGCGCCTATGTCCATTGTTACCCCCAACATTACATCTCCCTTCCCCGTAGGATTCAGTTTAAAGCCCTCCTGATGAAGTTCTTCATGCTGTGGCCAAACACATTCTTCCCAGCCTTTGTGAGGTGCAACCCATCCCTAGCCAACAGCCCATCTTCCAGGAAGTATAGGCCGTGGTCCCAGAATCCAAATCTCTCTCGTCGGCACCACCTTCGTAGCCAGTCATTCACCCGGAGTATTTTTCGTTCCCTTTCTATCCCTCTTCTAACTACTGGAAAGATGGATGAGAAAACTATCTGGGCCCCAAAGTTCTTGAGTTTCCTTCCCAAAGCTTCAAAGTCTGACGTGATCTCTTCGTAGCTCTGCTTGGCGGTATCATTTGTTCCCACATGGATGAGAAGAAAGGGATACCTGTCAGTGGGCTTTATGAGTGCAGGCAACCTTTCAGTCACGTCTCTAATCTGTCCTCCTGGGAGACAACATACCTGGCGAGTCCATGGGTCTTCGCGACATACTTGGGTCTCGATCCCACGCAGCAAGGAGTCTCCCACTACTACCACTCTTCTCTTCTTCTTGTAGGCCTGGGTTTCATCGCCTCTGTTTGACTGACCTTTAGCCTCTTGCTCACTCTCATGCAGGTTCCCCTGTGATTCTTCCTCTGCAGGCTGTCCTCCAGTCTCATCTGCAAGTACCTGGAATCGGTTCCACAGCTCCACTGCTTCCACTGGTGCAGAGTGGCGTCTAGTTCTTCTTCTCCTAACTGTCACCGTTTTCCAAGGAGTATCCTCTATTCCATTTTTCTTCACCTCAGCATTTCCCACTGCCTCATCTTGCTGTTGCTCTTCAAGCTTCTGGTCTGCCCTTTGCTGCTGTAGTTCCCCCATTCTGTCCAAGAACTCTTTGTGTTCTCTTATTCCCCGGAGGGTCGACAGTCGCCGCTCCAGTCCACTTACTTTTTCCTCCAGCAGCGTGATCAACTTGCACTTTTTGCAGGTGTAGCCCATGTTCTCAGGCAAGAAAACAAACATTGCACACACCTTGCAGGTCACCACCACTGGAGAGTCTTGTCCTTCCATAGCCTCTTTTCCCTTTTTGTGTCTAGCTTTGTGATTGTTCTAGACTGGCCTGTGCCTGCTCCTCTACTCAGTAGAGGTTAAAAGCAGAGTCCCACTGGTGTGGAAGTGTGTGTTACAAGACAAATAAATGAAAAAAAGTTAGTAAAAAAAAAAAATGTTAGGGGCCTCCCCCTTGACCACCCCTGCCGAACTCCCCTGGCCAACTCATGTTTGCTCCCCCCGTTCGCTCGCTCTGTTCGCTCGCTCTCTGGGAGCTTGCCTGCTTCTGTAGTCCCTGGACCAGCTGGAATAGCTTGCTCTGCTCTGCTCTGCTCAGCTGGGAGGCGGGAAACAGACTGAAGCTTCCCATCCACTCAGCTGCTGGGAGTACTCAGGCCACACCCCTCCAATTCAGTTGGAGCTCTCAGAAGCACCTGGTGAGCTCACAGCCAATCAGAAGGATAAAGGGCAGTCCCCTGGGCTTCCTGCAGCCCACTTACCTCTTAGCCTCTGTCTCCTTTGTCTCCTTTGTCTCTTCAACCACTGCAACTCCCCTGGCCAACTCCTGTTTGCTCCCCCTGTTCGCTCGCTCTGTTCGCTCGCTCTCTGGGAGCTTGCCTGCTTCTGTAGTCCCTGGACCAGCTGGAGCAGCTTGCTCTGCTCTGCTCTGCTCAGCTGGGAGGCGGGAAACAATATATTCCTGGTGCCAACTGCAGCAGTGTCAGAGTTCCCATCCTACTGGTGGGTATGGAAATTCCCAGGTACCTATTCTAAGCACCCTAGAAAAGGGGAGAGTGGTTGAGAGTGTGTGTGGGGACTCTTGAGTAGTGGCTTGTTCTCAGGTCCCTCCCTTTAGCCCACAATTCTGAAGTCAGATTACATTGCACAATCCTTGAGCATCGTGCAACACCTCTGAATGTCTGTTGAGCTTGCTCGTGCTCTTCTGAGAGCAGAGAGTGGAGAAAAGTTAATGAAATGTCTTAACTGCAGAGTTGTGCTCCAGCATCTCCAGTTCTTGAACATGCAGGCAGTGTGTGTGTGTGTGTGTGTGTGTAGAAGTCTGGTTACAAGAAGTTCAGCATGTGTGCAGAATAATAACATAGACAAGAATAGAAATGCTGACACACAAAGGCATAAAATTGTCATTGAGCATGCCATCATTTAAAGCTTTCTGGTTTTACGTCGAGAAGCATAATTTAAATGCTGTCATTTCAGCAGCAATTATTGTGTTCTTGGATCTTCTTTCTTGAGAGAGAATAAAGATTTATTTGCTTTCCACCGAACCTGGCCTGTGTAACTTGTGACCCGCCCCCAACCAAATGCAGCCCATTAGCCATGTATTGAGGCCTGTCAGATGCTTGACAACTTCCTTTCCCCCCAGTTTCAGTTATGCAGAAAAAACAGGAGGTTGATTGAGCTAGTGGCTGGCTAAGCTTGGTTGAGTCTGTCATGCATCATGGGGGCCTATGTTGTTTGGTGTTCAAGTCAGAACCAAGTATTAGTTGTGCCAGCAAATAAGTGCTTAGTCAGTCAGGCAGAGTTACAAGCATCAAGGTTATGACAGCTTCGCATGTAGATACAGCTGTGCAAATGATTAAAGGGATCTGTTGATGAAGGGAAGTTTATCCTTGTATCTCAGCCATTTAAATATTGAAACAGAGTTACAGTCAGGGGAAAAATCTCCTTTATTTTCATGTTAAAAATGCTTGGATATTTTGATGTACTTGCTCTTTCTACTACCAATGTAGTTTGCTTCCAGTTTCTCTGTTTTCTGGCTAATGCACTAAACCAATACAGTGTGGGAAGCTACCATGGCAATATGGCCAGTCGTCGCATGCAGTACCAACTGATTTTACAAGACTGCTTTCTCTCCAGGATGAAGAAGTTCTGCAATAGCCATTGCATGTGGTGACATCTGTGTGAAGGTTGGCTCTTTTATCGCTACGTGCCTGGCAAGCTCCTTATCATAATCGTGAGGGTGTAATACTGTTACGGCTGCTTGATACCCATGCCATATCTCAAACTACTTTTGAAACAACTCTTGTTTCAAAAGAGGCTTGTCATGAAGAGCTGCTCTTTTGAAAAACACAAGTTCAGAGCCTTCTTGATTATGTGGATCCGGGCCATTGGGTGGATTGATTAAAATCAATAGGACAACTTATAAAATAGCCAGGGATGTGGTGTGATGTGATGAGGCTCATAATGCTGAAGCAAAGAGAGTTCCAGAACTAGTATACTTTGTGTTTTGTTTCTAGAATTCTGCTCTTTTAGTAACAACACTTGCATTGCACCAAAGTTGATGAGGTTGCTTCAAGGAGGTGATAACTTAAAGAGACTGCTTGACCACCTACTGGCCTTTTTGGTTACTGTGCTCATCAGAAGATACCCTCTAGGTGGTTTCTATGATTTTGAAGGACTGGTTCATGATTGCTTGGAATAGGGCCTTTAGTATCATAGTGCCCACTCTCTAGAACTTCCTACCAGTACGAATTGGACTTGTGCTGACCCTTCTGGGTTTTTGCCGCCTACTGAAAACATACTTTTTCCAACAAGCCTTCCCAGAAAGTCTTCAGTATACAGTAATAACATACAGCATTTCATTATGCTATTATACTGTATTTTCTTGTACATCGCTTTGAAATTTACTTTAATGTAAGCAATTCATAAATACCGTGAAATAAACAACTTCCATTTGATTAAACATTCTGGGAATATAGTAGTGGCATGTGATTAGATACACTATTACAGCTCTGGAAGCTGTGTTTTTTGTAGTCTCTTGAAATTTAGCTGTTTGCTTTTCAGTGAAATTAAGATTTCTGTCGTGTACTGACTGCTGCTACACATTCATCTATTTTGTTCAATTAATTAGTTCAAATGTATTTGTTTACTTTTCCAAGAGGTGTCTAAAAGTCTACTTCTGTGTAGTTACTACAGATCCCTAAAGATATGTATGGAGGTGCTGGTTTTGATTTCTAAAGCCCTGAATAGGCTGGATCCTTCCATGTGAGCCTGTCTGCCCACCTAAGACTGCTGGAGAAGATCGTGCTCTAGGTATTTTGTACACTGGAAGATCTGCTAGGCTTCAGACAGAGCTTTCTGACTCCTATGTGGTATGCCTTTTATAAGGAAGCATGAGGCCTTTGTTGTCTGGAAAGCTTTTTATTATCTGTTATGCAGGTGACAATATCAGTTATTTGATTTCACTGTTAATTATTTAGATACGTACTTCTATAGCCTTTAGAGGTTTTAATATTTATTGTTCCTGGCTTGGTTCAGTGCTTCAGAAACAGAACAGAAATTGAAAAAAAAATATTCCAAGGATCAGTGCAGCCTACTTCTAGTGTAACATGGGAATAAATGGGTAACTGTTGCAGAGAATTAAACTTTTTTCCCTTCTAGTACCACCACATGTTGCAGATCTATTTATGATCCCACTACTATCTCCGCCAATTGTGAAAGATTAACAGACTTTAAAAGCCCTCACCACTATGTAATCCTGTGTGGTGAATGCACCGGCTTAGCTTATCCCTTATCTTCCATTGCCACCAACCATTTCTGGGAAATAGGGAATCCTTTATTTCTCCATTAACACATTAGCTGGGTTAGGCTGTAGGCATGAGATGGACCAATACTAATAGCTAACTGCCATTATCCTAACTCCTCCTGATTTAGCACTCACAGATTGACTCAGAGGTTTAAGCCTGAAATCTTCCTTCTGGTCAGGGTCTCTTTGGGAAGGATACAGCACAGAAGAGGTCTTTCAGTTGCTGCTCCCTGAGCGCAACTAGCTTGACTAATCTGATTTTAGCTTTCTTGTAGGACTACTACTGAAGTTTTCTTCTCCGCTTCTGCCTTTTGCGATTTCAACTTTCTTCTCCTTCTTCTCCGGACAGCCACTTTGCCACCAATCTGTTGTCTCCACCAGTCTTTCCGCTCTGGCTTCTTCTGGCTTCCCTCTGGCTGAAGAAGGGGATAGCACCATGGAGAGCGCCAAGTGAGGCTAGAGCTAGAAGCCAGACAAGCTGAACTTGTATATTTCTCCAATAACTAGCAGGATCGGAATGAGGCTTCACTACAGTTTTGGCTTCCTTTAGGTTGTTTGCTTTACACTACACTAAATGAGGCCTTCTCCATTTCCTGCTTTATAATCTTTTGCCTGCTTTACAATCTTTATGGTGAAATGAAGGCAACTGAAGTATGCTGGTGGCTTTTTTCATAAAAAAAGAAGTGAGAATTACCAAAATACATTTTGGGTTTAGCAAAAGGGAAGCAGGGAGGAAATTGAATGAAGAACTACTCTTTGGAGAATGCTGCCTAGATAGGAGTCTGAGAAAAGAAAGGGAGGTTTACATCTGGCTTTTACTTAGTCTGAAGGTTTACAAGGCCATAAAACATAGAAAAGCAGAAACTGTTGTTCTTAATTTTCATTGCTTCTCAACTAGTACTGAATAAACTCCCCTCAGCTTGGCTTGGCATTGGCTTGGTATTTACAAACTTTCTTGGGAAGCGTTTGAAAAACCTCATCTGTTTTCCAAGAGTTCCTGGCTTGTAATACTGGTGCATGTACGGTAATGGTGGTACATGCAAAGTAGCACCTGGATCATTTCCATAATAACATTGACCATGGTGGACACCCACTTGGAAAGTGCCCTCCCTTCAATAGACCCAGGAACAAGAGAGGTTTACAGATCTTGTTGAGGAACAGCAGCCTCCTAAAACATTTGCAAGACATAAGCAAAAGGAATGACCAAATAGAGAAGACACTTGCCAAAGAAGAGGTTGGTTGGGTACTCTAGTTAATTAGTTTACACTGGGGATGATGGAAAAATTTGAGAGGGACTAAAATGAGGTCAGACTTCTAAGAATCAAACCTGTAGAATCTGCTGCGGAGCAGCCTCCTCAGGCCATGCAGAGGCTGTGGACTTTTGGATCTTTTTTTACTTTCCCGAAATTTACACAAATGTATTCGTAGGAAAATATGCACATTTCTGCTGAGACATATGCCATCCTGGAAAATATGCCCAGGGAAAAGATAAATGAAATAGGGGCCAATATGCGAAATGTTATGTACTAACGTAAATTACATGAATTGTTGCGAACCCTCTTACGGAGTTATTTGCATATTTTTCCGCATAACGGGGAAAAAATTGAATCTGTCTGTGAATGGATGCTGGAACGAATGACATCACACAATCCATGAAACACACATGGGACAGATTTCACAAAATCTGGACATCGCTAGTTCACACTAATCACTTAGGGGTGGGCAACTTGTGGTCCTCCAGTGTTTTGGCTTACACTTCCCATCATCTGTCACCATTGGCTATGTTGTCTAGGGCTTATAAGAGTTATAAGCCAAAATATCTGGGGGCCAGAAGTTACCCACTGCTGAATTATAGTTTAATTTAGAGTAAGGGGTTGATGTTAAAAACAAAACAATGAAACAAAACTTCAGCTCACGCACTTATAAAGCAGGTGGTTTTGTACTTTTCTCTTGTAACACTGACTGTGCAGGTGCAGAATCTCATTTAAAAACACTGAGCTGGAGAAAAACTTCTGAGCAAAATGATGCTCAGTAGGTGTAACTATGTACATATATTAAATCAGATAGTTACAGATTTCGGCACCATCACTATTGTCAATGGAGAAAGAGGTCTCTTAAGAAAATCAGTTGAGTTTCCTGGTGTCTGCACTTTGTGTCACATTTTCAGAGACAATTATATTGTCTTTAAGTCCAAATGTTCTCCTTTTGGGTGCTTATCTAATAGGGGTAGGCAACCTGGTGCTCTCCAGATGTTTTGGACTCCATTTCCCATCAGCCCCAGCCAGCATGTCCAATGGTTGGAACTGTAGGAGTTGGTATCTGAGACATCTGGTGGGTACCAGGGTGTCTACCCTGTTCTAACACTTTCCATATTATGCCTATTTCTGTAGCCAGGTATGAAGGTTTGAGGCCTACAGAGGCAATAGAAAAAAGGTCAGGCTTAGAGGCCTGGACTTTTCTGTTGGGAGGGGGTAACCCTGAGAGTAGTAGTTTCATTTCTCCAGATTAGTGTCAGTTTCATTTCTCCACCTAAGTTTCATTTCTTCAGGTCTGAAGCAGTACTTTCAGTTTTGAGGGAGGAGGGTATATAAAGAGAGGGAGAGAACCAGTAAGAATCAGAAAGACAAGGTTGCAGCCAGAGCAAGAGAGAGACAGCCAGAGCCTGAAATGAGAGCAGAGTCTGAAGAGTGAGCAGGAAGAAGCAGCCTAGAAAAGTCTAAGAATAGCTAGGGTAAAGGAACTTGCATTTTGTAACTTTTATTTTCTTAACATTTGCTTCCTCCATGGGCCTCTTACTGGGGGAATAATGGGATGATAAAACTTTTGTTTTGTTGAGACAGTATGTCATACCAAAAAGATACAAAACTATACATCAGTACAACATATTTAAAAAATCAAATGTCTTTAAAAAACTCGAGTTATCTATATGCTAAACATTTTCAGCAGCTGCCAAAACATAAGATGGAACCCTATCAGCTACATTTATTTCTACTGGCTAGTAAGCATTCTATTTTCTGCTGAGTGGACTGTGACAAAGTAGTAAATTTAGTAAAATTAGTAAAATTTACAAAGTAGTAAATTAGAGTGAAAAGCTCTAATCTTGACTGTACAACAGCATTCCGTTAAGTAGATCCTTTACCGCCTCTTCCCCACATATGCAAAATTTCACATGTGTAGTGGGTTTTCCTCTATTGAGCATCCACTACTGCAGAAAGCATTGGGTGGAAATGTAAGCGGGTCAGTACTCTTCTGGGAGGATATTTGGTTAGCTCTGATAGATAGCTTTCAGATTCATGAGAAAGCGTAAGCCAATATCATGAGGCTACCTTCATATTGCACAAATACATTATTTGCTCTGTTTTTAAAAGTCCTCTAGTCACTTCTGGAATATACTGCTAAAATAAACAAGGGGAAAAATATAGGACTGAGTTTGTTACTCTGTCTCCCTGCTACCATGAGTCCTCCCCCCACTCCCTTCCAGTCACTTCTGGCTCCTGAAGACTTAATTTAGGCAGCCTGCTGTTCTCCATACCCAGATTTTAACCCCAACATTTTAAATATATACATGTTTCTGATATAGACATGTCCAGGTTGACTTTTGTGGGTCAATACTAGTCTCTGGTGCCAAATGTTAAAACCTCAAAGCCTTTAAATGTGTTGATATACCATACTTTTATGGGGTCACATACTGCAGTCATTGGGTAAATCAGACCCTAGTATGTCATATATACCTTGACATAAATCCATTCTGATCCCTTTAATTGGAGGTAGGCAACCTGTTGCCCTCCAGATCTTTTGGACTACAACTTCCATAATCCCTCGCCACTGGCTGTGCTCACTGGGGTTGATGGGAATGGTAGTCCAGAACATTTGGAGGGCACCAGGCTGCCTACCCCTGCATGAACCAGGGTGTGATAACAGCAGTGGAATTCTTCTTCACCATATCAGATCTACATTTTAGGGATAAGTGTTACTAATACCTGGCTTGGAGCTAAATCACTGAACTGTGTGTAGGAGAGTTCCATTCTGAAGCAGTGCAATTGGCCTTCAGTTTATTCCTGGTATATATTCTGAAGTATAATTCCAATTGCTGTGCATTATCTCTTGTGACATGGTTGCAGTAGCTAAGCAGTATATCAGTGTATTGTCTGCTAAATTTTGCTCACACTAATGGAGATCAGACATTGTACATAGGGGATATTGAGAGAAAAAGTGTTTTAAAAATATTATTTTACCAATGGTTCACAAGATAAGATTAGTACGTAGCACCTGTAAAATCTCCAAGTGGAGAATAAGCTCATGCAATGAAATGATCGATTGTTTCTCACTAGTAAATGATTACAGGGAATGGTGCTTTGGGATAGTTTGCTGACTAAAGGAAGGCCATTGAAATTTAACCATTCTTATACTATAAACCTGCAATTCTTTGTTTTGAGTGTTCATTCTTCAAGATCTGTTTCTTTTGTTGTTCAGTACAAGGATGAATTCAAACACAGTTTGCCTAGTGTTAACTAGTTGAATTTCTGTCTGAGTGAATTTCAGGGTCCATCACTGCATAGAAAAAATTCCTATGTTTTAAAGAAGGTTCTTTATAGAGGTCTCCGTGGTTGAATATGTAGCTATGCAGAGAGTCTCCCGAGTTACAATATGTAGCTGTGCAGCAAATTCTTGTGAGATGTTAACTTCCAAATAATCAAAGATGATCTTAACTCCTTTAAAGAATGATGACAAAATATCAAGGAATATGTGACTTGATATTAGGGTGTGTGTGTTTTTAACCTTTTGCCTGTTCTATGTCTTACATTTAGAATCTCTAATGGTAGTTTTGGTGTAAATGTTGAAGTGATAATAACAAAATAACACTTAGGTTAAGAATAAAAAGCTTATATTTAGAAAAAATTTAAATGGTGACTTGATATTTTGTCCATTTTCTGATATTATTTGTTACCATTTACATGTAACATTTTTGACAATTGCATTTGTCTGGTTGGTTGTCCTTGGCATGTGTTGCAGAAAAATGGGTAATTTTTCAAGTTACAAATGACATCTGTTTTGTACATGCAATTAATCACTTCCTTTAACTGTTCCTTTAAAAAATGGTAACATTTATTGGTTTGATTTTGTGTGTTTAGCCTCCTATTTCTTAAATTCTGCTTGCAATCAACTGTCTGAAACTGATGTGTTAAAATTGTTGCTGTGCTCCGACTTTGCCCAAGCAAAGCTAATAAAACCATGTTGAAGGTCATGCCAAAGGTTATATTGCACACCTCTTTATAGGGCTTGTAGTGAATAGTCTTAAAGGCTACACTTTTAACACAGCTTCAGTTTAAATTTGTGGGGAACTTTTCATCCCTTCACCTCCCCCAAATATCTGACTTTTAACAACTTGTGGCATGATACCCCAAAGAGGTTCAAATAAAATTTCTAATCTTTCATGTAAAAACTACTTTGAGTATGCCTCTACCCCTTGCATGTCATTGCTATTTTTGGGATCAACCAAAGGTGCATTCTCCATGTGCCATTTTAAGAGAGCACTTGAAAGAGAGATTAGTTGCTGCCCCCACTATTGTGGAACTCTTTTTCTAGAGATCTATGAAAATCTGAACCATAGCATTTTTCTGAAGGACTGCATGATGGGCAGATGAGGTGCCATGTTAAGCAAGTGTATGGAGCAACTTTCAGTTCATTACTGAAGCGTTTATGGTGTCAAGAGGGAATGTGGAACAAAATGAATTACCTGACCTCTTTCACTGCTGATTTAAGTGATTAGTTGCCAAATGCAACTAAAAAGGAAGAAATGACTGGTAAAATGCAAATGTCTCCTAAGATGCTCTGTGAATGCTATAGTGATTGTTTCATATTATTACCTGGGAAAATTGCTACTCCTTTGGATTTCAACTAGCTTGTAGCAATATTACTTGTTCAGAGTACAGGATGGGTCATGTGCTCTCCTGCTAACATTTGGTCTGGCTCAACTGGGAGGTCCTGGGCACAACTGCTTTCAGGTCTGCTCCCTGAGGAATCCCAGGTATTTGCCTGTTGTAGTTCTGTCTGTTATGGAGCAGACAGGGAGATACCCAGGTGACCTTTCCCTTTGGTATAGGTCACAGGGGAAAGGAAATCTATGCTGTCCTCTCATCAAACCTCCACAGGGCTCTTGTGGATTTGTGTTTGAATATTCTTGGGTTGTTGACAATTCAAGGGAGTTGTGCCTGCCACATCTAGCGCTGGCATTCTCACTGAGTCAGCCTAAATGTAGTTTCCTGAGATATGTTTTTGGTCAGAGAGCCAGTGTGGTGTAGTGGTTAGAGTGTTGAATAGGACTGGGGAGACTCGGGTTCTAGTACCCACTCAGCCATGAAGCTAACTGGTTGGCTTTCGGCCTGTCACTGACTCTCAACCTAAACTACCTCACGGGGTTGTTGTGAGGATAAAATGGAGAGGAGGAGGAAGATCATGTACACTGCCTCGGGTTCCTTGGAAGAAAGGTGGGATATAAATACATACATACATACATACATACTTACAAATAAATAAAAGAAAACTTTCACTGCTGCAACTGAATCTAATGCTGGCCTCAACTGCTAAGTCTCCTAGAATTCTCCATCCTGTTTAATGTCATTTGTGCTACTTGAACCCAACAACTTTGGGAGTTGTCAGCTTTGAGGGCTATATTTTCTTCGGCTGTATGTGGGCTTGTCATGATCAGAGGCCCAGGGGTGCTTCGTTGCTCCATGGGAAGCTACCACATAAGCAAGTTGTTTGCCATGGGTATTATTCTGCAGTTGCATCTTCAGGGGAGAGGCTGTTGCTCAATAGGAGAGTGCATGCTTCACATGTAAAAGGTTCCAGTTCCAATCTTCTGCATCTCCGGTAAAAAGGCATCAGATAGGAGGTGATAGGACCCAGGAGAGCTGTTGTTGCCGGTCAGAGTAGACCATACCGGTGGCCTAGATGGACATAATAGTCTTATCTGGGATAGGGCAGCTTCCTGTGTTTCTATGTGCTAGTGCTACATATAGCTTGTGGTGGCCACTGTGGAAGCACAGTGATGAATTACTTTAGAATGGGTGGTAAACGTAGATTGGGTAGGGTGACAGATGACCCTCCCGCCCCCATCCCGCCTTCTGTGATCCTACTGTAGCTTCCCCCCCATTGGGGAGGACATGAGGCGCTGGGTGGAGGAGTCGTCCTCCATGTGGGGCCTCGGGAGGGGGGCTGATTTGCTGTGGGTGAGCTTTCCTCAGATGAGGAAAGCCTGCACACAGCAAAGTTGCCCTGGCAAAGGCACCAGGTGGTAGAATACCCCTCTACTTGGCAGCTGAGCCAGGGACCTGGCTTTGCCTGCCCCATGCCTTCCTCCATTGGGGAGGATGTAGGCCAGGCAAAGCTGCCTTGTCTGAGGGGCAGGTGGAAAAGTGTGCAGTGAAGCCATCCCAGCCGAGCCATCAGGTGGAGGAGAATTCTTCCACCCAGCACCTTGGCTGAAGCAGCTTCACCTGCCTTGTGCCTTCCCCCATTGGGGAGGACACCTAGTGGGTGAAGCTCTTAGCATAATGGTCACCCTCCCAATTGGGATGATAAGCAGCATGCTGAGGGAATCCCCACAGCTAACTCTGATCACTGATGGGAGATAATAGCGGGGATTCTTCTCCCTGCTATCCTTGAATGGGGCAGGGTTTAGGGAAGGAGGAAGTGTCTTGGCCAAGGCCCCATTGGCCAGATGGATTGGCCTGGGCTAGAGTTTCCCCATCCCGGCTTTTAAATGTCACATCTCTCATGTGGAGATGCTGTGGAAATCTTTACCAAATGCTCCTATTTGTGAAAAGGTTTTCTTTACATTTGTTCCTACTTTCTTCCAAAAGCTATAAAAAGTACAGGTCTGTGCATTTTCTCTGAACATATCTGTAAGAATCATGCATGAGCAATTAAGAAATAGCATATTACTAATTTTAGCTGTAAATGTTTTAGCAAGTTCTTTCCCATTTTAACTAAAATATTACGCATCTTATTGATTTGGCTTTGTTTTAAAAGGTATATACAAAAATTACATAAATGGGTAGAAAAATCCATGCAAAATATTCTATATTACAAAAATGTGACCGTAAGTGTACAATGTTATATGCATTAAAAACTGACAAGAAATATCAAGATTTCTTCCATCCTCTACTCATACCAAGAAATTTTCCTGAACTCCGTCTTCCCCCAGTTTGTCTGCAAATGTCTCTGTTGAATGCACTACATACGGCAGGTCATTCATCAGAAAATGCATGCTCTTTTCAGACGTAGATGATACAGATGTTATAGGTATAAATGAGAACAACACTATGCATCAGTTTCCTTAGGATAGATCTCTCATCTTAGTAAATAAGACAAAGGCCATAAGTCACGAGTGAGGAAACTCAGGCCAAGGGGCCAAATCTGGCCTTCTGTGATTACCTAGATAGCCACCCCCCTTTCCCTGGCCCCACCCCTTTCCCTTCAACCTCCAATCATTTGGTGGTTTCATGGGCCCCATCTACACGGGCGATTTACTCTGGTTCTACTGTGCCTCACAGACTATCGTGGCACATTACATATGCCCCTCGCTGTAGCGAGCACAGATTTTCATACCATAAAACCTGCTTTTTTGCAAACTGGTTTTCTGATGGGTTTTCCCGACACAGCAGCTTCAATGTGGTTTGGCGTCTGTGTGACCTCAGCTGGCTACAGCATGGGCTGTGGGGAGCAGCACCGGTGGGCTAAACGTGTCTCCTCAGAAGTCACTCATTGCCTTCAATTGCACTTTACCGCGTACAGGAGCGGAGAGAGGGGCGAGGAGCAAGTCTCCATTCATTCGCTCCACCACACCTACGCAGTTGATGACATTCAGTTCTACTTGTGGGACTCCACCCACCTGACCCCAAACTAATGTGGTTTCAGGTGCTGTTTGCCCTTTGAAAGTGGTTTTTTTAAAATGTATATACTGCTTTACTGGCTATGTATGCCACGGTAGTAGCAAATTCAAATTCAGGAGAACCTGGCCTTAAATGGAATCGCATCATGAAGCATCTCCATGTAGATGGGGCCCTGGCCTTCATGCAGTTTTCCCTGTTCTACAAGGTTGAAATTCCTCTCTTTGTCATGCCTCCCTCGGACTCCTCCAGGGATGAAGGAGAATGGCTGGCTCTGGACCTGGGGGAAGGGACTAGCACAGAAGTAGCTTGAGCCCCCTCACCACCTGTTGATGATCCAGACCCTGCTGCAGCCTCTCCAGAGGATTCAGAGGGCAAAGTTCCACTGACTCCAGTGGAGCGAAGACAGCTTCATGTAAATGAACAATGGAGGCGAGCCTCTGTGTGTTTAAGATGGAGAGGCTCCCAGAAGCCAGAGCTGCTCCAGGATGCTGCGGTTAAAAGCAGGAAGCAGGCAGGGGCAAAACTGCTGGAGAACAACATAATATCCACATGCTGGATCTCATCAGCCTCACCTTCAACCCTGAACCTGAACCTCAGCCTTGCGCTGGAAACCGTGGTGTTTTCACTCTGGACTGGAAAAATGACTTCTATCTGCCACGCTGTCATGTCTTTGTTTGAACCAGTAAAGTTTCCAGTTCTGGGCATCACTCCTCTTTTCCTGGTCTTGGACAGGTTTACGACCCTGCTTCTCAGCCAGCGAGTTACTGCTGCCATTGCCTGCCAGCTGAGGTCAGCCAGCAAGGACTGACACTCTTAAGGCTTAGTTACTGGGCAGAAAGAGCTTTAAGCTACAATATGATGGATGTTTTTGTATTTTGGCCCCACCCCTTTTGCCTTTGGCCCTACAACCTATTCCTTCGGCCCCACCCATCACAGGAATGCAGCCTCTGAGAGCTTCTCCAAAATTTAATTCGGCCCTCGAGCTAAAAGAGGTTCCCCACCCCTGCCATAAGTATTATTCAAGGTCTCCAATTTGATTAAGCTCACGAAGACACTTTTTTCATATGGCATTTAAGTCCCCTACGATTCAAAAAACCCATCTCTGTGCATTTGTTTGATTTTCGCCTTTCTTTGTTTATAATTAGGTATTTTATTAATCCAAACGTGAGGCATAATTCTGTGTCACATTTCTTGGAAAAGGTGACATGTGAGAAGATCTAGCAGGTATTAATGGGTGTGGCTGGGTAAAAAATCCTTTGTTCTTGAAAACAAATATTTTTAAAAAACTTCTGATGAAAAAGGAACTGTAAAAACTGATTAAACGGAAAACAAATGGAAACTAATAGAAGAAAACTCTGTTGTTGCTATGGATGAGCAGCATTCCACAAAATTGGTGGCGCAGGGGGTGATGGTGATGATGATGTAAGTTATGTTTCACATAAATCATATTTAAGATTTTAATATAGACTTGGTTTAAACATAAGAGGATAAAAGTAAGAATTGCATCTCTCATTTTTTTTAAAGAGTAAAACTGTTTTGTAACCTCAGAGATATTATCTTTTTCCCATGTGGACTTTCCACTAATTAACACGAAAAACACAACCTCAAGTAAGTCTCTAGTGAACTATTTCAAAAATAAATATTTTGGTAAGGAACTGTTAATGCCTCTTGATCTGAGGCTACACAATCCTGGATTAATTACCTCAGAATATCCTCTGTCCCCTGGTCCTGTACTTGCCATTACTAAGAATTGAACACCTATCCCATCCATATGCTTCCACCGAGAGACTGGGAATATCTCTTTTACAGCCATGACTATGAAGAGATGGAAGGGTAGTAAGTGGTAAATCTGCATGTGGTACATAAGGTCTCTTAAAAGACCATCATGCATTGTTTTACTTTTCTTTAAATTAGATGCCTGTAAAATAAATCTATAGGCTTCTTAAATCTTCAGCTGGCATTATCTGATGGGGTCAGCTTTTCAGCCTTTATCCTCAAGTACCCCTGCGGAGTATGTCAGGATAATCAAATATTTGTCTGCTCAAAGAACCTTCAGCACAGTTGGGTTATTAATATTTCCTGCCCTTAATGATGGTGGAGACCAAAATGTTTGTCCTAAACAATGAGGCAGCTTCTTTTGCTGATTAAAAAGATGAATGAATCTTGATGCAGGTAAATCTCAGCCAAAAAGATCCCAGCTCTACATGTTGTTACTTGCGACAAATCACACTGTAAGCCAGGAAGGCAGAGGAAGAAGAATGTTTTTTTATTTTACTTTTCTCCACTCCTAAGTCGTCAGGTGCTTGGAGTGTTGGACTGGGAGTCGGGAGATCCGGGTTCTAGTCCCCACTCGGCCATGGAAGCTCACTGGGTGACTTTGGGCCAGTCACCGACCCTCAGCCCAACCCACCTCACAGGGTTGTTGTCATGAGGATAAAATGGAGGAGGAGGAGGACTGTGTACACCGCTTTGAGTTATTTACGGAGGAAAAAAGGTGGGATATAAATAAATAAAGTCACCTTAAAGCACTTCAGCCCCAATTTTCTTTAAGGCTGGATTCATACAACATGCTAACCCATATTGATATTGTGTTCTCTAAACGCAGTGTCTTTTCCGCAGGGTGGTTTATTGTTAACCATGCAGTGTGGTTTATTTTTCTCAAACAAGCCACCTTGAGAACCCATGGCTTGTTGTTGTTGGGTTATTTAGGGTGGTTAACAAGCCACATTGCATGGTTAATGAGAAACCCGATGGAAAATGCGCTGCATTCAGACAAGACAGTAGCCCATAGTTCAACAACAACCCACACTGGGTGGGTCAGGGTGTTGTGTGAACCTAGCCTAAGGCAACTGGATAGGCAAAACATTACCAGAATCGGATAGCTCATCAGCATTAATACTGCAGCTTTTTAAAAGTTCAGCCGGTCTTTTAGCATGTAAGGTGCCCACTTTTTCTTGTTTTTAAGATTTCTGCAGTCAGGCATTTAAATACTTACACTCTGTTCATCAGATTTGTTCTTTGATACTGGTTCAGTTTTCGGTTAGTGTGTGTGTGTGTAAGACTCATTTCAGTATTGTTGCAGCAGTCATAGGATCATAGAATAGTAGGGTTGGAAGGGGCCTATAAGACTATCAAGTGCAACCCCCCACTTAATTCAGGAATCCAAGTCAAAGCATCCCTGACAGGTGGCTGTCCAGCCTTGTCTTGAATGCTTCCAGTGTGGGAGAGCCCACCACCTCCCTAGGTCATTGGTTCCATTGTTGTATTGCTCTAACAGTCAGGAAGTTTTTTCTGATGTTCAGCCAGAATCTGGCTTCCTGTAACTTGAACCCATTATTCTGCGTCCTGCACTCTGAGATGATCGAGAAGAGGTCCTGGCCTTCCTCTCTGTGACAACCTTTCAAGTACTTGAACAGCGCTATCATATCTCCCCTCAGTCTTGTCTTCTCAAGGTTAAACATGTCCACTTCTTTCAGTCTCTCCTCATAGGGCTTTGTTTCCAGTCCCCTGATCATCTTTGTTGCCCTCCTCTGAACCCTCTCCAGTTTGTCTGCATCCTTCTTAAAGTGTGGTGCCCAGAACTGGACACAGTACTCCAGATGAGACCTAACCAGTGCTGAGTAGAGGGGAACTAGTACTTCCCAGGATTTGGAAGCTATACTTCTACTAATGCAGCCCAAAAGAGCATTTACCTTTTTTGCAGCCACATCATATTGTTGGCTTATATTCAGCTTGTGATCGACAACAATTCCAAGATCCTTCTCGCTTGTAGCATTGTTGAGCCAAGTATCCCCCATCTTGTAACTGTGCATTTGGTTTCTTTTTCCTAGGTGCAGGACTTGGCATTTATCCCTATTAAATTTCATTCTGTTGTTTTCTGCCCAGCGTTCCAGTCTATCAAGTTTACTTTCAGTGTATTAGCTATTCCACCCAATTTTGTGTCATCTGCAAATTTTATCAGCATTCCCTGCACCTCCTCCTCCAAGTCATTAATAAAAATGTTGAAGAGCACCGGGCCCAGGACTGAGCCCTGCAGTACCCCACTCGTTACCTCCCCCCAGTTTGAGAAGATCCCATTGATAAGCACACTTTGAGTCCGATTCTATAGCCAACTGTGGATCTACCCAATAGTTGCTTCATCTAGCCCACTTCGAGCTAGTTTGCTCATCAGGAGATCATGGGGCACTTTGTCGAAAGCTTTGCTGAAGTCAAGGTGTCTTATGTCCGCAGCATTCCCACAGTCCGCAAGGGAGGTTACCTGATCAAAAAATGAGATCAGATTTGTCTGGCAGGATTTGTTCTTCACAAATCCATGTTGGCTTTGAGTAATCACTGCGTTGTTTTCAAGGTGCTTCCAGATGGATTACTTTATAATCTGCTCTAGAATTTTCCCAGGGCTTGATGTCAGACTGACTGGCCTGCAGTTCCCAGGTTCCTCCTTTTTGCCCTTTTTGAAGATAGGGGCAACATTAGCCCTCCTCCAGTCATCTGGCACTTCACCGTCCTCCATGATTTCTAAAAGATAGTGTTTGGAAACTTGTTATACCAGTTTGATCTGGCACATATATAGGTGTGATCAAATTTTGTAAGACCCAATGCAGATGTAATCTCTGCTCTTGCATGTACTTCATTGAAGTATAGAACTACATGCAAGGGAGAAGGGTGTTCATAGGGGAGAATCAGTGGGCAAGTAGGCATATTCAAACATTCCTTGCAAAAAACCTCCCCAGGCCACCCCACCCCTGCCAGCTCATTTCCAGTGTTAGCTAATGGGGGGAAACAGTTTATGAAATAGCTTGGGGAGAACATTTGCAGGGGATTAATTACTCATCTATTAGCAATTGCATAAAGTATGCTTTATGAGTAATAACAAAATGTTTTATGTTATGGAAAGTTATGTAAAGAGCAGTAGATTAATAAAATTTAGGAGACTATGAGTATGTATAAACTTACTCAGCAAGTGCGGCAAGCAAGGAATCCTAATGTGAAGAATGATATTATGACACCATGGTTTCCATTCATTGCCTATTCTGAGGCACTTCAAACTTTTGATAAAGTTCCAGCAAAATAGAGTTGCCTATATTTTTTCTGATTACTGTGAACAAACACACAAAATGGCATATACTGCACACACTCCTTTCTTTTATGAGCTTCCGCTGGGCTTTAAAAACCTGGCTGTGCAGGCGGGCATTTGGGGTGGGTTAGGGTTTTTTTTAGAGCAGTGCTGTTTTGTTAGGTTTGTTTTTGTTCAGTTGATTATGTAAATTTGTTATTAGTATTGTACGCCGCCTAGAGTGGCCGGGTGGGCGGCTAATAAATCAAACAAATAAATAAATATGCTGTAGAACTTTCATTTTTACTTTCATTAGAAATTGAGCTTAGATTTATAATTAGTGAATTCCTTTGTTTCTTTAGTGATTGTGATTTATGCATGTTCTTTTTGCTGCCTTTATTTTGTTAACTTTGTTTCAAAATAAAACAAAATTTCATGATAAAAAAGAAGTTTTCTGAACATGTCATGGGAAGTTCAGTCTACTATGCCCCCCCCCCCCACATACACAGGGCTTTCTGCCATCAACTTCAACTCTTTAACTTCCATAGCTTTGTACATGGCACTGTACTGTTCTTGAAGCAACGTTTGTCAATATATAGCCTGCAAAGTTTTTCTATGCATTTTCCATGAAGGACAGTTTTTATTTATTTTGTTTTAAAAACTTGATGGCTTCTCATTATTTCATTGATACATTTAAAAATGCTCTGACAAAACACCCAGGGACCAGAACCCAGAAGGCAAGATAAAAATAAGCTCAAATTAGCTTGCCTGCCTATCTGATTTGCAAGTCCATTTTTTTAATTGATACGTTTCCAGGACTGATGCAAGTCCAGAACACTGGGGAAGAGAGGCAGCTGGCCATCATCTGTAGTATGGAATTTGTTGTTAATGAAAATGAAGTGGAAATTGCATTAATAATTATAGCTCTCTAGTCCATGAGATATTTTGGATTGTAGTCTTTTTCTCTGAACAAGAGGACCATGCCTGCATTGAAGTATTATGGGTACTGAACGGCACCATCTTAAAAATACAGAAGCTGTGCCCCTGGTAATCCTTTGCTATTGCTGTGACCACTGGAGGCTCATCAGTGGAGACTAAAACTTCTGAGTTTTTCTGGTACAAGATTAATCCTTTGTTCCCTGTTCTTTGAAAAATTTCTTGGCTTAGCCATACCTAGTTATTTTAAGCCATTTCCCTAACTGCACTGTATAAAGGAGCTACTGTTCAGGAAAACTCAAAACAGCCAGTGCTCAGTCTTGAATGTATGAATTAATCTTGCATTTCTGAGCTCTGCTGCCATTACTTTTAAAGAGCGAGGACGGTAACTGTAGTATGGTCCCCTGCTGTAAGGATTTTTTAATGGCTTGAATTGGTTAACAACGCTTGTTGTAATCAAAAGGCTGCCTAAATGGGAGCTGGATCTAAGACTGATTGCTCCTGCTTTTAGATTCACCAACAGGGGATCCAGCATGATGAAAGAGAAATTTAGAAGGTGTTTTCTTTCTGTTTACACCAAAGCCCAGTTAGTACATAGTCTTTCAGGGTGACATACTATGGACTCTCCTTACAACAGCAGAACCATAGTTCAAATGAATGGCAATACATACTTAAACCCGGAACTTTTTTTTTTTTTTAATATTCCAATGATAGGGAATATTCCATCATCCTTACCCAGTTAGCATAGAATCATAGAATCATAGAATAGTAGGGTTGGAAGGGGCCTACAAGGCCATCGAGTCCAACCCCCTGCTCAATGCAGGAATCCAAGTCAGAGCATCCCTGACAGATGGCTGTCCAACCTCGTCTTGAAGGCCTCCAGTGTGGAGGAGCCCACCACCTCCCCAGATAGTTGGTTCCACTGTCGTATTGCTCTGACACTCAGGAAGTTTTTCCTGATGTTCAGCCGGAATCTGGCTTCCTGTAACTTGAGCCCATTATTCCGTGTCCTGCACTCTGGGATGATCAAGAAGAGATCCTGGCCTTCTTCTCTGTGACAACCTTTCAAGTACTTGAAGAGTGCTATCATATCTCCCCTCAGTCTTCTCTTCTCAACGCTAAACATGCCCAGTTCTTTCAGTCTCTCCTCATAGGGCTTTGTTTCCAGTCCCCTGATCATCTTTGTTGCCCTCCTTTGAACCCTCTCCAGTTTGTCTGCATCCTTCTTAAAGTGTGGTGCCCAGAACTGGACAAAGTACTCCAGATGAGGCCTAACCAGTGCTGAGTAGAGGGGAACTAGTACTTCCCGGGATTTGGAAGCGATGCTTCTATGAATGCAGCCCAAAAGAGCATTGGCCTTTTTTGCAGCCACATCACATTGTTGGCTCATATTCAGCTTGTGATCGACAACAATTCCAAGATCCTTCTTGCTCGTAGTGTGGTTGAGCCACGTATCCCCCATCTTGTAACTGTGCATTTGGTTTCTTTTTCCTAGGTGCAGAACTTTGCATTTGTCCCTATTAAATGCCATTCTGTTGTTTTCTGCCCAGCACTCCAGTCTATCCAGATCACTTTGAATTTTGTTTCTGTCTTCCAAAGTATTAGCTATCCCTCCCAATTTTGTGTCATCTGCAAATTTGATCAGCATTCCCTGCACCTCCTCCTCCAAGTCATTAATAAAAATGTTGAAGAGCACTGGGCCCAGGACTGAGCCCTGCGGTACCCCACTCGTTACCTCTCCCCAGCTTGAGAAGGTCCCATTGATAAGCACTCTTTGAGTCTGATTCTGTAGCCAACTGTGGATCCACCGGATCGTTGTTTCATCTAGCCCGCATCGAGCTAGTTTGCTCATCAGGATATCATGGGGCACTTTGTCGAAAGCTTTGCTGAAGTCGAGGTATATGATGTCTGCAGCATTCCCACGGTCTACAAGGGAGGGTACTTGATCAAAAAATGAGATCAGATTTGTCTGGCAGGACTTGTTTTTGACAAATCCATGTTGGCTTCGAGTAATCACGGCATTGTTGTCAAGGTGCTTCCAGATGGATTGCTTTATGATCTGCTCCAGAATTTTCCCAGGGATTGATGTCAGACTGACTGGTCTGTAGTTCCCAGGTTCCTCCTTTTTACCCTTTTTGAAGATAGGGACAACGTTAGCCCTCCTCCAGTCATCTGGCACTTCCCCCGTCCTCCATGATTTCTCAAAGAGAATAGACAGCGGTTCTGAGAGTTCTTCTGCCAGTTCCTTTATGACTCTAGGATGCAGTTCATCTGGCCCTGGAGATTTGAACTCATTCAAAGTAATGAGGTGTTCCTTGACCATATGCCTGTCGATCTCAAGCTGCAATCCTGCCCCTTCAGCCTGTACTTCGCCTTTGCCAGGGGGGTCATAGACCCTCTTTTGGGAGAAGACTGAGCCAAAGTAGGAATTGAACACCTCTGCCTTTTCTTTGTCATCTGTTATCGTTTTGCCATCCTTATTTAATAGCTGAACCACCATTTCTTTCCTCTGCCTTTTACTATGCACGTAGCTGAAGAAAGCCTTTTTGTTGTTTTTAGCATCCCTCGCTAACCTCAGCTCGTTCTCCGCTTTAGCCTTCCTGACGCCATCCCTGCAATTCTGTGCTACCTGCCTGTACTCTTCCTTTGTTACTTGGCCTTCTTTCCACTTCCTATATGTGTCCTTTTTTGTTTTCAGGTCATCCCTAAGCTTTTTGTGAAGCGACATTGGCTTCTTCTGTTGTCTTCCACCTTTTCTTCTTGTTGGAATTGTTTGTGATTGTGCTTTGAGAATTTCCTTTTTTAAAAGTTCCCACCCATCTTGGACTCCTTTTCTCGTTAGCGTCGCTTGCCATGGGACCATACTGATCATTGTTCTGAGTTTATTAAAATCAGCTTTCCTAAAATCCAGGGTACGCGTTTGACTACACTCGGCTTTTGCTTCCCTTAGAACCAAGAACTCAAGTACAACATGGTCACTTTCCCCCAGAGTTCCTGTAACTGCTACTTTATCCACTAAGTCATCTCTGTTGGTTAGGATCAAGTTAAGGATAGCCGATCCTCTAGTTCCTTCCTCTACTTTCTGTAGGAGGAAGTTATCTGCCACACAAGTCAGGAATTTCCTGGAGGGGCCATGTTTTGCAGAATTTGTCTCCCAACAAATATCGGGAAAATTGAAGTCCCCCATTACTACTACATCATGCTTCCTTAAAACATTGGCTATTTGCTTTTCAAAAGTTTCATCCTTGTCTTCTCCTTGATTGGGTGGCTGGTAGTAGACTCCGACCACCAGGTTCCTTTTATTCTTTGCTCCATTTATTTCAACCCAGATGCTCTCGATGGGGCTACCAAGCTCCTCCTCCTGTATTTCTGTGCAGAGATATGTATTTTTCACATACAGTGCAACCCCACCTCCCTTTCTGTTCCTCCTGTTCTTTTTGAACAAGTTATATCCTTCAACTGCTGTATTCCAGTCATGAGAGTCATCCCACCAAGTCTCAGTTATACCTATCAAGTCATAATTTCCCTCCTGTATTAAGAGTTCAAGTTCGTTCTGTTTGTTTCCCATACTCTGGGCATTAGTATATAGACATCGAAGACCATGTGCTTCATAGTCTGGCTTTCTTCCTACATATGTCTGAAGACTATTATTGGGCGCTATCAGAGCTGTTCTCTCCATTGCAGTGCATGCGCCTATGTCCATCGTTACCCCCAACGTTACATCTCCCTTCCCCGTAGGATTCAGTTTAAAGCCCTCCTGATGAAGTTCTTCATGCTGTGGCCAAACACATTCTTCCCAGCCTTTGTGAGGTGCAACCCATCCCTAGCCAACAGCCCATCTTCCAGGAAGTATAGGCCGTGGTCCCAGAATCCAAATCTCTCTCGTCGGCACCACCTTCGTAGCCAGTCATTCACCCGGAGTATTTTTCATTCCCTTTCTATCCCTCTTCTAACTACTGGAAGGATGGATGAGAAAACTATCTGGGCCCCAAAGTTCTTGAGTTTCCTTCCCAAAGCTTCAAAGTCTGACGTGATCTCTTCGTAGCTCCGCTTGGCAGTATCATTTGTTCCCACATGGATGAGAAGAAAGGGATACCTGTCAGTGGGCTTTATGAGTGCAGGCAACCTTTCAGTCACATCTCTAATCTGTCCTCCCGGGAGACAACATACCTGGCGAGTCCATGGGTCTTCGCGACATACTTGGGTCTCGATCCCACGCAGCAAGGAGTCTCCCACTACTACCACTCTTCTCTTCTTCTTGTAGGCCTGGGTTTCATCGCCTCTGTTTGACTGACCTTTAGCCTCTTGCTCACTCTCATGCAGGTTCCCCTTTGATTCTTCCTCTGCAGGCTGTCCTCCAGTCTCATATGCAAGTACCTGGAATCGGTTCCACAGCTCCACTGCTTCCACTGGTGCAGAGTGGCGTCTAGTTCTTCTTCTCCTAACTGTCACCGTTTTCCAAGGAGTATCCTCTATTCCATTTTTCTTCACCTCAGCATTTCCCACTGCCTCGTCTTGCTGTTGCTCTTCAAGCTTCTGGTCTGCCCTTTGCTGCTGTAGTTCCCCCATTCTGTCCAAGAACTCTTCGTGTTCTCTTATTCCCCGGAGGGTCGACAGTCGCCACTCCAGTCCACTTACTTTTTCCTCCAGCAGCGTGATCAACTTGCACTTGTTGCAGGTGTAGGCCATGTTGTTCTCAGGCAAGAAAACAAACATTGCACACACCTTGCAGGTCACCACCACTGGAGAGTCTTGTCCTTCCATAGCCTCTTTTCCCTTTTTGTGTCTAGCTTTGTGATTGTTCTAGACTAGCCTGTGCCTGCTCCTCTACTCAGTAGAGGTTAAAAGCAGAGTCCCACTGGTGTGGAAGTGTGTGTTACAAGACAAATAAATGAAAAAAAGTTAGTAAAAAAAATAAAAATAAAATGTTAGGGGCCTCCCCCTTGACCTCCCCTGCCGAACTCCCCTGGCCAACTCCTGTTTGCTCCCCCCGTTCGCTCGCTCTGTTCGCTCGCTCTCTGGGAGCTTGCCTGCTTCTGTAGTCCCTGGAGCAGCTTGCTCTGCTCTGCTCTGCTCAGCTGGGAGGCGGGAAACAGACTGAAGCTTCCCGCCCAGTCAGCTGCTGGGAGTACTCAGGCCACACCCCTCCAATTCAGTTGGAGCTCTCAGAAGCTCCTGGTGAGCTCACAGCCAATCAGAAGGATAAAGGGCAGCGCCCTGGGCTTCCTGCAACCCACTTACCTCTTAGCCTCTGTCTCCTTTGTCTCCTTTGTCTCTTCAACCACTGCAACTCCCCTGGCCAACTCCTGTTTGCTCCCCCTGTTCGCTCGCTCTGTTCGCTCGCTCTCTGGGAGCTTGCCTGCTTCTGTAGTCCCTGGTAGTTTGCCTGATAGTTTGCCTGAATGAGCCAAGTATGGTAATAGGATACTGGTCCATGAGTCACTGCAAGAAAGCTGCAATCTGCAGCTTTGCAGAAAAAGAGTTTTGAACTTTTGGAGGAAGAGTTGCACAGCTATTAAAACAATGACAACTTGGTTATTGAAAAACCCCATACTTGCCTTAAAAAGGCATCTGAAATTAGGAAACGCCATGCCCACTCCATAGATCCCAGTGCCATTAGGGTTTGGAGAATGTGTACATACAAATAAACACCATGAAGTTATATGGAAGAGGAAAATGTTACAGGGCATGGAAAATGTAAGTGTCTGGGCAAGAAATAGCCTTATAGGGAAAGCCTCCATTGAGAGCAAATCACTGCTGTTCTCTGGCTTCAGTTTAGTCAGTGAGGAAGAGTTAATTCAGAACATGTCCACTTGAAGCAAATTTGGGAGTGCTCAGCAGATGGAGGGAAATCTAAGCTGACACATGGGAGAGTAGTGAGTTGAAGGATGCTGGATGTATTTTTAAGATGGTGGCTCAAGGCAGGCCAGAATTAAATTAAAATTCCAATTCAAAAGTAATCCCAACGGTACTGAAAAGCTCACTGTCCGGGGCTTAGCCTCTTCATTCCCAACTTCTGCTCTAGTTCTCTGCAGGTGTTCAGCATCTGAACTCGAGGAGGGCTACTGAGGATGCATGTTCTGCCCTATCACCCCAACCTCCCAGTGTTAATGGGAGAGGTCCGAAGAGGAAGCGTAACTGTATTATATGGAGCCCTGCACCATCTCCCTCCCTCTCTTTCTCCACACATTAGCACCCAGGTCAGGTCAGTTCTGCTCCTCCCTCCCCAATAATGCTCTGCTCCCAAGACTCTGCTCCCAAGCACGCAAGGCAGGTGCCATTCCTGGTTTGCACGATTGCAGCTGGGGAAATAAGCCATGGTGGGTTATTTCTCCCTCTGTGCATGCCGGGTGGATTAGCATAATTACCCTTGGCAGCGCAGCTTGTTGTGTTATGCGAACCTGGCCAGCGTGGCTTGTTGCCAAGGGTAACAAGCTACCCAGAACCCTACAACAGCCCATGGGTTTGGGGTGATTTGTTACCCATGGCAACAAGCCACGCTGGCTGAGGTCACACTACATGAGAAGCTGCATTGGTGAGGGTAATTATGCTAAACCCCCCAGCATACAACCAGCATGCGCAGGATGGTTAACAAGCCACTGTGGCTTATTAACCATCCTGTTATCGTGCAAACCTGGTCATTGTCTGTGGTTGTGTGTGGAACCTCAGACTTTTCAGTTCCTTTGAAAGGAGACTGTTCATCTTGTTTGACATTTGGTCACTAGGAAGCACCAGCTGCTTTATTCTGCCTAACGCCTGCCCTGCTCCTTGGTGAGTTTAGCAGGGGTGGGAGGGGGGAAGGCTTTCTCAGAAATCTGGGTAGTTTTCTGATCCTGTATTATGCCAGGAATTATTTTGGATTCCTGGGGCAGGGAGAATCCCTCCTCCCAAACTATCAGAAGGGGCCTGGGCAGACGATGGCAACTTTAACAGGGATTGCAGCAGCCTGCAGATTGGTGGAGCCAAGTTCTTTTCCCCTCAGCCCTCTCCACAGTTTTTAACAGATTACGTTTTCCTGTTATTCCAAATAGGAAAGCATTAAAGGTGCTCTCCTCTCCTAGCAACACGCATGAGCTTTTATTTGTGAAACTGTAAAGTTGTCTTACATTTTTAGTTGCTGTTCAGTTTTGTCTGCATCTTCAGAAAGGTATAGTCACCAAGAGATTTTTTACAATATATAAATGTTATATTGTAAGCATTTAGTTGATTTATTTCAAGTGGGCTTCTGACTGGTGTGCAGGGCACTCCTCAGCATGTTTATTCAGAAGTAAGACCTCTTGAGCTCCGTGGTGCTTGCCTCTCAGTGGACATGCTTTGGATTGCAACCTTAGCCACTAAAAAGAGTTAACTGGTTGATGGTTCTACCTTGTTGTTGTTTATTCGTTCAGTCGCTTCTGACTCTTCGTGACTTCATAGGTTGCAAACATAGGTTCATAGCTTCATAGCAAACATAGGTTGCTAGGTTCTACCTAGTTATTATTATATTAGAATCTCAGTATTTAACCTTTTACTTGTGTTGGGTTAACAGAAACTATTTCGTGTTGAACTAAGTCATTGGCCTGGTTTGCACACAATGCTAAGTCATGGTGTGGTTTGGTGAAATCTGAGTTGTTGTTAACCTGGTTTGCACATCACAGTGGCATTTGGCAGGAAATCGTGGGTTAATTAATTAACCCATGATTTGTGGGGACACGCATGGGAGCTGCTTCTGGTTTGCAGAAACAAGCTATAAATGCCCCATTCGTAGGTTGTTAGCATGACATCCAAACCCAGACACTTTGGGTTGTTTGTGGATTAAACAGCCCACAGTTAACCTACAATTTTTTCTTGGATGAGCTTTGGGTTGTTTAACCCACAAACAACCTGAAGTGTCTGGGTTTGGACATCATGCTAACAACCTACTAGTAGGGTATTTGTTCTGTTTCTGCAAAATGGAAGCAGCTCGCATGCAGTGCATGTTCCTGCAAATAAATCATGGGCTGAATGTCGCCATAATGTGCAAACAGTCCCATTGTGTCTGAACCCATCCCTGAAAACAAACAATGGTTTGTTAACCACCCAGGCCAAGAGTTGACCCAAACAGAGGTATAGCAAAAGGTCTGAGGTGTTCTGAAGCTTGCTGTAGTCTCTCTCTGTGTGTATTTATTTATTTACAGTATTTTTTCCCTACTCTTCATCCAAAAAAGGCTGCCAGAGTGACTTACAAAGAAGAATAGTGAGACAGTCACTGCCCTCAGGTTTACAATCTAAAAGACACAAAGCAAAAGAAAAAAAGATTGGGAGGGAGGGATTGTTTGTGTGTGTGTATATGAAATATTTTGTTTAAAATAAAGAATAAACTGAGATTTAATTTTCTAAATGTTCATATTGTTTTCTGTTAACCCAACACAAGTAAAAGGTTAAATACTGAGACTCTAATATAATAATAACTAGGTAGGTTGGGCCCACTCTTCTAAATAATTAGTAGGCCTGGTCTACTTAGGCCCACCCTGAATTCTACTCCTGTCCTGTGCCCAGTCCAGGAGAATCTTCTCAAATTAATTGTAGGACCACCTACTAAGTGAGCAGCTTTTCTCCCTCAAACTGCAAACATTACCATTAAGGCATGCAAATGTAGAATTCTTAAGTGGCAAATAGGTGCTGTTCTGTTTTTCCTTTTAACTCTCATGTCAGTTGATCTATATGTTCCCAGGTGTTGCCCAAAGGCTCACAGCTCCATTTTCCCAGTAACCCTTCTAATATGTGAGAAATGTCTGCTCACTAATAAGATTATGTCTTAAAGCAAGAATTTGCTTTGAATGGAAGTCTAGTATACTAAAGACAGAGAAAAACCCTGTTGAGAAATATTGTAAAAGGAACTGTCTTCCTAGAGAGCTACAGCATCTCTTAGAAAACATCTCTTTTATGAATCTCTCTCTCTCTCTCTCTCTCTCCCCGTGTGTGTGTGTGTGTGTGTGTTTATATAGAATTAAGAAAATATAAATTCTCTATTTTAGTTATGTATGTCAATTCTCCCTGTGCATCTTTATGGTGTGGGGACCAACCACCCTAACAAACAGCTTTTGGACAAATGAAGGCTGGAAGGAAGGTGTGATGTGTACATACAATATACATCATAATGTTATTTGAATTCACTGTATACTTCTAATGTAACTATTGGAACCATTGGAACCTCCTGATCATTAGTAAATTGGTTTTGTTTTTAAAAAAAGCTTTAGCCTTTTAAATAGCACGTTATATGAAGCAGGAAATGTCAAGCTGTGTTCTTTGCATTGGACCAAGGGGCATTAGGCTCAAACTTTAATAATTTCAGTGTCTCCCACATTGTTCTGAATCAGAGAGAGGTGGTGTATGTGTTATGGATGCCTGGGGATGCTGCTGAAACAACTCTCCATGGTGAGAGATCCCCAGTAACATTGTACATATTTGCCACGTACCAAGACATAGGCCCCTTCATGGATCACTGCCTTTTTGTGGTGAAAGGGCTTGCATAACTCAGTGAAGCCATAAGCTATGCCGGGCAGGGCCACCCAAGACGGACAGGTCATGGCAGAGAGTTCTGACAAAATGTGGTCCACTGGAGAAGGAAATGGCAACCCACTCCAGTATTCTTGCCAAGAAAACCGCATGGAACGTATCACAAGGCTAAAAGAGATGACGCCGGAAGATGAGCCCCTCAGGTCGGAAGGTGTCCAATATACTACTGGGGAAGAGCAGAGGGAATTTCCAAGTAGCGCCAGAAAGAGTGAAGCGGCTGGGCCAAAGCCGAAAGGACACTCAGCTGTGGATGTGTCTGGTGGTGAAAAGAAAATCCGATGCTGTAAAGAACAATATTGTTTAGGAACCTGGAATGTCAGTTCAATGAATCAAGGTAAGCTGGAGGTGGTCAAACATGAGATGGCAAGATTGAACATCGACATCTTGGGAATCAGCGAACTAAAATGGACAGGCATGGGCGAATTTAATTCAGGTGACCATCATATCTACTATTGTGGCCACGAATCCCTTAGAAGAAATGGAGTTGCACTCATAGTCAACAAAAGGGTGGGAAAAGAAGTACTGGGGTACGATCTTAAAAATGATAGAATGATCTCAGTACGAATCCAAGGCAAACCATTCAACCTCACAGTAATTCAAGTCTATGCCCCAACCACTATGCCGAAGAAGCTGAGGTTGATCGGTTCTATGAAGACCTACAACACCTTGTAGAACTAACACCCAAAAAAGATGTCCTCTTCATCATAGGGGATTGGAATGCTAAAGTAGGAAGTCAAGAAATCACCGGGATAACAGGCAGGCATGGCCTTGGTGTACAAAATGAAGCAGGACAAAAGCTAATAGAGTTTTGCCAAGAGAACATGCTGATCATAGCAAACACTCTTTTCCAACAGCACAAGAGATGACTCTACACATGGACATCACCAGATGGTCAGTATCGAAATCAGATTGATTATGTCCTTTGCAGCCAAAGATGGAGAAGCTCTATACAGTCAGCCAAAACAAGACCTGGAGCTGACTGTGGCTCAGATCATGAGCTTCTTGTTGCAAAATTTTGGCTGAAATTGAAGAACGTAGGGAAAACCACTAAACCGTTCAGGTATGACCTAAATCATATCCCTGATGAATATACAGTGGAGGTGAGGAATAGATTTCAGGGATTAGACCTGATAGACAGAGTGCCTGAGGAACTATGGACAGAGGTCCGTAACATTGTTCAGGAGGCAGCAACTCAATCCATTCCAAAGAAAAAGAAATGCAAGAAAGCCAAGTGGCTGTCTGATGAGGCTTTAGAAGTAGCTGAGGAAAGAAGGGAAGCGAAAAGCAAGGGAGAAAGGGGAAGATATATCCAACTGAATGCAGAGTTCCAGAGAATAGCAAGGAGAGACAAGAAGGTCTTCTTAAATGAACAATGCAAAGAAATCGAGGAAAACAATAGAATGGGAAAGACTAGAGATCTCTTCAAGAAAATCAGGGAACGTTTTGTGCAAAGACGGGCATGATAAAGGACAAAGAAGGCAGGGACCTAACAGATGCAGATGAGATTAAGAAGAGGTGGAAAGAATACACAGAAGAACTATACAGGAAAGATCTGAATGTCCCTGATAGCCATGATAGTGCGGTCACTGAACTTGAGCCGGACATCCTAGAGAGTGAAGTCAAGTGGGCCTTAGGAAGCATTAGTAACAACAAAGCTAGCGGAGATGACAGTATTCCAGCTGAGCTATTTAAGATCCTAAAAGATGATGCTGTTAAAGTGCTGCATTCAATATGCCAACAAATTTGGAACACTCAACAACGGCCGCAAGACTGGAAAAGGTCAGTTTACATTCCAATTCCCAAGAAGGGCAACGCCAAAGAGTGCTCAAACTACCGCACCATTGCGCTCATTTCACATGCCAGCAAGGTGATGCTCCAAATCCTACAAGCTAGGCTTCAGCAGTATGTGAACCGAGAACTACCGGAAGTACAAGCTGGGTTTAGAAGAGGCAGAGGAACTAGAGATCAAATCGCCAACATTCGCTGCATCATGGAGAAAGCAAGAGAATTCCAGAAAAACGTCTATTTCTGCTTCATTGACTACGCTAAAGCCTTTGATTGTGTGGATCACAACAAACTGGCAAATTCTTAAAGTGATGGGAGTACCAGACCACCTTACCTGTCTCCTGAGAAACCTGTAGGAGGGTCAAGAAGCAACAGTAAGAACTAGACATGGAACAACCGAGTGGTTCAAAATTGGGAAAGGAGTACGACAAGGCTGCATATTGTCACCCTGCTTATTTAACTTATATGCAGAGTACATCATGAGAAACGCCGGGTTGGATGAATCAGAGGTCGGAATTAAGATTGCTGGGAGAATTATCAACAACCTCCGATATGCAGACGATACCACCCTAATGTAGGGATGCACGAAAGTCACTTACGTGGTCTCGCAACTTGCTTTGCGGTGGGGGGAGGCGCTTCGCTGCTCTCCCCGAAGTTCAGGCCGGGGGGGGAGGCTTCCCTCCTCGCCCGGCCGAAATTCAGGCCAGGGGGGAGGCTTCCCGCCTCACCGGGCCGAAATTCAGGCCGGGGAGAAGCGCCCCGTCTCCCCGGCCGCGAACTTCAAAAGAAAAGAAAAAAAACGCCCCTGTGATAGGCTACGTAACGATTAACATAGTTTATCATGGCTAGATCTGCAAAGTCAGCTGTGATAGGCTACGTTAATCGTCACGTAGCCTATCACAGGTGACTTTGAAAAAAAAAAGCGTACGCAAATGGCGGCCCCCATAGGGAGCCGCCATTCGCGTTCCTTATTTGGTCCCTGTAGTCTACGTAAAGATTTACGTAGACTACGGTGAAAATAAGGGCAACGCTATAAGAGCCTCTTGTTGAGGGTGAAAGAGGAGAGTGCAAAAGCTGGTTTGAAACTCAACATTAAAAAAACGAAGATCATGGCATCTGGCCCTATCACTTCCTGGCATATAGAAGGGGAAGAAATGGAAGCAGTGACAGATTTTACTTTCTTGGGCTCCAAGATCACCGCAGACGGTGACTGTAGCCATGAAATTAAAACACACTTGCTCCTTGGGAGGAAAGCTATGGCCAACCTAGACAGCATAGTAAGAAGCAGAGACATCACCTTGCCGACAAAGGTCCGTCTAATCAAAGCTATGGTTTTCCCAGTAGTAATGTATGGCTGTGAGAGCTGGACTATAAGGAAGGCTGAGCGCCGAAGAATTGATGCTTTTGAACTGTGGTGCTGGAGAAGACTCTTACGAGTCCCCTGGACTGCAAGGAGGTCAAATCAGTCCATCCTAAAGGAAATCAACCCTGAGTGCTCATTGGGAGGACAGATACTGAAGCTGAAGCTCAAATATTTTGGCCACCTAATGCGAAGAGAAAACTCCCTGGAAAAGACCCTGATGCTGGGAAAGACTGAAGGCAAAAGGAGAAGGGGACGGCAGAGGATGAGATGGCTAGATAGCATCACCGATGCAATGAATATGAACTTGAGCACGCTCCGGGAGAGAGCGCAGGACAGGAGGGCCTGGCGTGCTGTGGTCCATGGGGTCACGAAGAGTCGGACACGACTGAACAACTGAACAACAACAACAAGAAGACATAGGAGTTTCTGTGTCCCTGTTTCATATGCCAAGCAGCCAGTAGAATTAGAAGGTATGTGGAAACTTGTAGTGCAATGGAGAAGTCGTATGATGAGTAACTGCAAATGTTGTAAATCTCTATTTCCCCCCTTGTCAGTGTGAGGAGTTTGGGTTTTTTTATGCATCCACTACGCTAGTCAGTGGGATAGTTGTTTCATATGCTAACATGAATTGGTTGTGCAATAATAGCTCTTTTCTGCTTGTAATCCCATTTTAATAAGGCCATAACATTACATTTGCTGCTGGCACTTGCTGCTGTGTCTAAACAGTTTGAGGGCTTAGACATGCTGTCAGTGGGTTAGGAAGACAAGGTAAGCAAAGTGTTGGTAGCCAGTTGGAAATGCACCTCTTTCAATACCTAAATCTTGTTATGCTACCGTTACTCCAAAGGTACTATTCTTATCTTGAATATCAGCTGAGACACAATACACCAGGCTGATTAATAGCCAAAACAAATGAAAGCCGATTGACTTATACCCTACCCTGTTATAAAGTCAGCTAAATGTCTCTGTATATTTGCCAACTCTTGGGACAGCCTCAGGTCCAGAGTTTTTGTTTGGGAGATTGCTCACCCCGTATGCAGATGATCCAGGGGGAAACTCCACACACATCTTGAAGGTGCAGGCTGTCCAGTTCTTTCTACTCCTAGATGCAGCTCTTACATCACTATGCTGCATCTATACCTCTATCTTCTGGCAAAAGTTGTTTTGATTCTGGGGAACATCCTTGGATTTAAAGAAAAGAGGAATGAGTTTCATGGGAAACTGTAGGCATGAGATGTTGTCAGGTTTCCCTTTGCCCCCAGGGATCTTCAAACACCGAATCAAACACAGACAAGAGGCGTCAATCTACAGCTTTTAATTCCATTACCACAAAGGGTCATACAGATGCAAATTCTCAGTGACTCTCAGTCTGCAAGGAAATACCTTCAGGGGGTTCAAAAGGTAGCTGCGAAAGTTGCCCACCATTTGAAAGAAAGGCAGGCTCACTAGCCTAAGTTAAAGGGGGGAGGTCTCTCTGTCTCTGTCTCTCTCTCTCTCTCTCTCGTGTGAGGCTTCTAAGTGCCGCTGTTCACGCAGGGCCAATCGGGAAGACCTTCTAAATTCTACCCCTGCCATCTCCCTCTTGGCCCTGCATCTGCGCCTTGCATCTATTAATTCAGACTCGCCAAACACCGCCTCTCCCTGTTCACTGTCTCTCATGGGGGGGGGGGTGATGAGGGACCTTCCCCCAGCTGGACCTTTGAAACCTGAGGAGCCTGCCGATCCATATCTGGACTAGCCTGGGAACACACCTCCCCCATGTCTGGCGGTTCCTGTTCAGAATCTGAACTGCTCTCCCTCTCCCTGCGCTCAGAAGCACTCCTGACAGATGTATTCAAATAAATCATAAGGAAACTGCACAGTAACTCTCACTCTTTCAGCCTGAGCTGCGAAACAGATAACACCATGAAACACAAAAGATCACTTGTTAGATAAGTAAAACTGCTGGCTTAGTTTTAATAAAGGAAGCAAGAATGAAACTTTTCCTTGCTTCCATAGTGTAGCCTTTCTTAGCTATGTTAGCATGTTCTTTTTTAGCTAATGGCTGATGGGATAACTGATGACAGGATAAATGTATTCAAGATGGCGCCTATGGCTCTAATGCCCACTTTCTACTGAATTTGTTGCCTGCTAGGTAATACATACCTTTTGATCAAAGCCAGTACAGCAAGGCATGTTTTCCTTTACCAGACAGAGTTTTATTCTCCTTTTTCTTAATGGATATTACCTTCAGCTTCATTCCAGGTAGATGTCAGGAGCGCCCTAGCTCCCTCTTGCAGTCCCCACCAATAGCCAACTCAGGACACAGACGACAAGGATTCTTTCTGAGACTTTATTCCTTTATTACTTTATGACTCTTTCAGATACTAATCAATAGCGACAAAGCAAGGAACAGCACTGGGGAAAGATAGCAGAGTAGCCTAAGCTCCAGGTAAGGCAGTTGGTCCCCATTTGAAGGAGAACCACGGGAAGACCCTGAACTTATGGGCTAGGGAGAGATCCTCCCTCTTTCCTTTGGGTCCTCGGGACACGACCATTGTTTGCGCGCCAAACGAGCGGTATGCCTCCTTTCCACGCCCTCCATCTGTCGTCACTCCCTGCGTCTGCGCCGAGCATCCAGCAAGCCCCCCTCCCGCGCACTCTCACTGCCAGGGTCACTATCTATCCCAGGAATGCTGGCAGGAGGAATCTCTGCCAGCTGCTGTGCTTGTGAGAGATGAGCGAGCTCCTCTCCCACGGATTGCTGTTCCTCCTCAGAATCAGAACTGCTCTGGGCTCTATTGGCTCGGTTTCCACCCTGACAGTAGCATAATATGCTTGAGAGAACTCTTTTGAATCTGGGCAGGTGTTTATAAATCGTGTACAACTTACGTTCTGCTAAGAAGGCCTTGGGCAGGAAGAAATGTTTCTTTTCCTTCAAAAACAGACTTGCATATAGACAGCTCCCCTTTTCTCAGGTATGTTTTTAGACAGAATAACTTCCTTGGGGCTGTTCAGGCACTACAGTGAGCTACCTTTGGCACTTATTACAGGAGAGGTCCTGGCACCTGTAGATGAGCAATGTGATGTGTCAGCTGGAAGCTCATGGATAGCAGCTATGGCAACTCCTGTGATTTCCAGCACACTGAAGTGTACATTGGAGATCACGAAAATGGCTGAACCGGGACTTCCGGTTGGGACTGATGTCGCTCTGGTAGCTTCCCACGGATCTCCGTAGGAGCTTTCTCAAACAGCTTTTTAAAAGGTTGAAAAACCTTTTCATCTCCCCTGGAATGGAAAGGGGGGGCAAGGCAACCGCTCTGGACAACATCTTGGAGAAAGGTAACTCCCACGCAATGGGGGGGGGGCTGGATTCCAGGATTATCTCCCCAGAGCTTTACCAACTCAAAAAGCTGTACTGAGACTCCTATTTTATAGGAGAAAACAGGGCTAACGTGTTCCATAATAATATATGCTTTAGGAAATATCAACAACCTCTGAGGGATGATTGAAGAAACGTTAACAATAATTGAGAACATCTGAGGACCTGTAAGATCTGTTTGAGAGAAACATGTCTGTGCCGAGGAGAAGAAAGGAGCAGGCATCTACTCCCCCCGCACCCTCTGTGTCAGGAGTGTCGAAGATATAGGGGAATTATTTACGCTGATAAAGACTTTATCTTTGCAATTTATGGAGCAAGTCAAAAGGCTGGATTTAATCCAAAATTCCATCACCGCCCTGCAAGGAGCTGTAGATTTAATTAATGCATCATGGCAAAAAATGGAGACGAGAATTAATGAGCTTGAAAACTGAGTGGCAGGAAATGAAACTACCTCACAAATTTGTTTAAAAAATATCTCTGATAGGATCTCTCAACTGGAGGCCTTCACGAAAAGATCCACTGTACAGATTATTGGGATTAAAAATCTGCCTAATGATGTAAAATTGCCTATTTTTGTGGTTAAACTTTTGCATGAGATACTCCCTATTTCATCTGATTATTTACTTGATATTGAGCAGGCATTTTATGTGCCAAATGCTAAAGGGGCTGATTACACCATCATAGTTCAATTTGCAAAAGTCTCCACAAAGAAGTATATCCTGCGCTTGGCAAGGGAGGCTGGAAGCCTTTCCTGGAAACAAGATAAAGTTATGGTATTCCCAGACTACATCAAAGAGGTGGTGAATAAAAGAAGGCAGTTTATCAATGCAAAGAACATGGCAAAACAAATGAACTTACAATATTACTTAAAATATCCTGCTACACTTTGTATTGTGTCTGAAGGTCAGATGAAGAAGTTTTTAAATCATGAAATGATGGAGGCTTGGCTTAACGTAAAAATGCGTGAGAATTCTGTTATAATCCCATGAACTGGAATCTTTAAACAAGCTTTGTTAACTGTTTGTGGTTAGTCTATATGACTCAAGCTAATTCAGAAGATAAATGATTATATTTATATTGGTTTATCCTCTTTTATCTTTTATTATTTCTTGCTTTTCTTTATGTTTATTTTAAAATAGATAATATATCTAGTATAAAATTTATTACTGATGGTTGAAGGTTTATATTAACTTTTATTATTATATAATACTATATATATATTTTATTATTATTATTATTACTACTACTAATAATAATATAGGCTTTTAGGAATGAATTGTAGACCTGTTTCCTTGATATAAGATTGATGATATGATACAGAAATGTAAGGTTGTTTATTAAACTGTAAGATTGTTAAGGTTATAGATATAGTTTTTAAAATAGAATGGTATCGGAGGCTGGGGGGTGTTGGAGTTTAAACTTAATTTTTTAAGTGGGAGGGAGAGGGGGAGGGAAGGGGAGGGGAGGGATTTTTTTTCTTTTTTTCTTCACTTCCTTTCCTCCTCCCTTTCCCCCTTTTTTTCTTTCTCTCTTTTTTGTTCTCTCTTTGTTATTGTGGTGGCCTCATCGGAATATTGTCTGATGAGGCCTCCACAATATTGTTGGGAAATTGAAGTATTGATTAGGCTGTTGGTAATTTTGGTATGGTTTATTTCATTTATAAAAATAAAATAAATACAAATATATTCAAAAAAAGAAAGAAAGAAAATGGCTGAACCGGAGATCCTTAAACTACAGGTTCATATGGATATTGCTAAGGAGAATCCTGTGAGTGCATAAAGCTTCCCAGTTGCATTATCTCTGAACTGGCCCATTTTGCTTGATTTATGGATTTAAATGTCAACTTGTTGGTCTGATGTAATGTACGTCACTGTTTCACTCTTGATTAGGGAAACTTGGGCCCAATTTGTCAAGCATGTCCAGATCAGAGCTGTACAGGCGATGTAAGATTTCCAGAGGGGTAGCTCTCTTAGTCTGCTGCAGCCAAAACAACAGAGTCTCATGGCACCTTAAAGAATAATGCATTTATTATGTGTAAGCTTTCATGGACTAGTGTCAACTGCATCAAATGCATAAAGTGTTATCCTAGGTTTTGGGTATATAAACACAAGACTGGGGAGGGGGGATTGTAAACAGTGACAACAAAGCACAGGTGGGGAGGTCCCCAAAGCTGTGTTGGGGACAATGCAGGCATTGAAAAGCTAATTAAGACTTGTAGTGTGATTAACAACCTGTTATCCTGATACAAACCACAGGTGACAGAACTGAATTTGAAAAATCATAATTCACTTGTTTCACATTGCAGTCTCCCTTTGAAATTCCTTTGTTCAAGCCACCTTAACATCAGTGAAAGAGTCTCCTGAGAGGCTGAAAGTTGCCCCCACTGTTTGTTGAATATTGCCATTTCTGATGTCAGAGTTGTGTTTATTTATTATTTTGTGTAGAGACTGGTGTACTTGTCCTTGCAGAATGCAGAAAAGTATTGCTGGCAGATGACAGCATGTATTACATTGGAAGATTTTCATGGAGGATAAGGCTACCATTGGCAAGGAGTCATGATTATGTATTACCTCCAATATGGAAGACATAATGCCTCTGAATACTAGATGCTAGGGAACATGAGCAGGAGGGTGCTATTGCACTCATGTCCTGCTTGTGGGCTTCCCACAACCCCTATTTAGGCGTTATTAAAACTAGTATTACCACAGGAACAGAAACAGGGCCATGCTGAGTAGCCCTGCCTCCCAACATTATATCACCATGTAGCTCCACCCAAAGGCATCCAGGTGTACAGCATGAATACCTGCAGCAGGGACGTGTAGGCTGTTACATGTGTAGGTTTCACACGATCTGGAACCCTGCACGATTGGAGTTCCAATTTGCGTGGAAGCCTACGTGTGTTCAGCTGTACACGTGAAGCCCCCCCCCCCCCCCGTTGCAGGCATCCATACTGTACACATTGATGCCTTTGGGTAGAGCTACAGGGTGATGTGACATTGAGATGTGGGGCTACTTGGCGTGGCCCCATTCCCGCTCACGTGGTGAGTAATACTAGTTTTAGAAATGCCTGAATAGGGTTATAGGCATCTGGTTGGCCATTGTTGGCACATAAGGCAGGATTAGATAGGTCTTTGGTCTGATCCAGTACAGCTCTTCTTATGTCCTTAAGATGAGCAGGTGAATGGCCCTTGATGTTGTGCTGACCTTACTAGGTCTCATGTTGACTGAATAGACATGGGGACAGAGTAGGCATCTGGATTTGTTTCAGGATCTCGACCCTGTGTTTGTGTGCGTCTTATGTGGCCCGGACTTCTGGGAAGAAACCGTATATTACTTGGCTCCTGGTTCAACATAGCGTATACATTGGAACTGTTGCTGAATAGACTAGAACATTCAGTTTCTTGGATGCATCCCTGATTGCACTATTTATATTCACAGTTATATTAATTGTTCTGAATATTTTCCTTTCAAACCCCACAGGATGGCTGAAGGATTCTGCTTAGTCTTAATATTGGGAAGTCAAAACATTCTGGAGAACACAATCAGTAACACAATATAATTAATATTATTTTATACATTTCAAAAAGGCCTATTGAGTACTCATCTGATACAGAAGCCATTCTATACTAATAACAGCTTTTTATTTTAACTCCTTTCTTCTGTATCCAAAGGTTGGTATTATAGAATCACAGTTAAATGTTCAGTACTGAACATTACTGTAATTTTAGACTTGTTAGAGATGTAAAATAATCTTTCCTCCAAACACAGCAATTATTGCAAATTTCTATCCTTCCATCAAGGCTTATCCTGAAGACGAAACTTGGAAATATTCCATTGAAACCAATGGTAGATTTTTTTTTACTCCCAAACAAAATATTTAGGGCTGTATTTTTCTCATTTATAACATTAAATGTTTTAGCTTCTGAAAGGTAGTTGTAATGTTCAGTAAAGATTGAAGTTAGGATTCAACTTTGTTTCTGTGTGGAAAGAATCAGAAAGGATCCTAGGTCAGGAAGCTACTATATTTCATATCAGACCATTGGTACATCTAGCTCAGTACTGTCTCCACTGACTTGCAACTCTAGGGTTTCAGGCAGGATTTTTCCCCAGCCCTACCTGAAGATGCTGGGGATTGAGCCTGGACCTTCTGCATGCTAAGCATGTGTTCTTACCACTGAGCCACAGCCCTTCCCTTAAGGAAGGTTCTTAGGGAAGGTTGCAATTTGCTGGGAAAGCATTTCCTACCCTGACATCTTACACATTCTTTAAAATATTTTTAAGCTGGCCAGAGTCAGAGGTGAGAAAACAGCAAAATTTCCTATTATCCATTTCATCAATTTGTTCAAGAACTTCACTAGTATTGCAGTTCTGAAAACAAGTGAGTTGGCTATACAAATGGATTTATGTACAAAATGAATTTGTGTGCACTGGATTGTGAGTAAAGGAATATTGGAAAAGGTGTCCAGCAACCCTAAACAACCTGGAGTGCTGGGTTTGCACGTTATGGCAACAACCCTGGAATTGGGCATTCTTGGGTTGTTTCAGAAAGCGGAAGCAGGTGAGGAGGCGGTGCACATACTCACTTCCACACAGCCGATTCCTGAGTTCTTAACCCAGGAATTGATGTTACATGCAAACTAGGACTCGCTTGCTTACTCGCTCACGCTCTCTCTCCCCCCCCCTCTCTCACACACACACGCACACACACACACAAAGTTAGCTGTTATGAAATGCCATCAAATTCTAAATTTAGATTAACACTAATGTATATGAATGATATTCAATAGATCACAAAAAGACTTTCATACTGGAACACAAATAACAAAGTTAGGGAGCAATCCTATGGCCCCTAGACAGTGTCTGTGAGGCCATAGGATAACTTGGATTCCTGGATCCGAGGTCGGAGACTGTGCTCCTACCTGGGAATCTGCGCTCCGCCCCCTTCCCCCTACAGCCGGTGCAGAAAGAACCACACTGGCTGCCTCTCCAAGCTCAGGAAGTTGATCTCAGGGAGGGGGTAAAGAGGGCATTCTGGTGGGTGGGGAAGAGCCTGGAGAGCCTGGGATACAAGCTACCCGAGGCCTCTCCAGCCTCTTTCCCTCCAACAACAAAGATGATCAGAGGACTGGAAACAAAGCCCTTTGAAGAGAGACTGAAAGAACTGGGCATGTTTAGCCTGGAGAAGAGAAGACTGAGGGGAGATATGATAGCGCTCCTCAAGTACTTGAAAGGTTGTCACAGAGAGGAAGGCCAGGATCTCTTCTTGATCATCCCAGAGTGCAGGACACAGAATAATGGGCTCAAGTTACAGGAAGCCAGATTCCGGCTGAACATCAGGAGAAACCTCCTGACTGTTAGAACAATACGACAATGGAACCAATTACCTAGGGAGGTGGTGGGCTCTCCCACGCTGGAGGCATTCAAGATGAGGCTGGACAGCCATCTGTCAGGGATGCTCTGACTTGGATTCCTGCATTGATCAGGGCGTTGGACTCGATGGCCTTGTAGGCCCCTTCCAACCCTATTATTCTATGATTCTGTGATTCCCCTTCTGGATCACCCCAGCTAGACTCTGGCGAAAATGCAGAGCAGGAGGAGCAGCAGAGGTAATAGTCGCCTCCACCACTCCTCCTACTCTGCACTGGATGCTCATAAGCCTCCAAGTTCGGAGGCTTACAAGCATCAAGGGCAGAAATCATAGGACTGCGCTGTTAGTTAGATACTTTTTCAAAAAAATGAAATTAACAGTGCAGTCCTATACATGCCTGCTCAGAAGTCTCATTGAGATCGGTGAGTCTTACTCCCAGGTAAGTAAGAAAAGGATTGCAGCCTAAACTACTATAAGCTACTATAGAAAACAAAAATCTATTTTAAAACCTAGATATGATTATAGTAGGGTAGCCCATGTGAGCGCCTAAGTGAAGTATGTATGTGTATATACACCCTGATCTTGCTTGTCTGGGGAAAAAAGGCTCTTTATTTCTGTCTTCCTTACAGGACATCTTCATGATGCAATTAAAAAGATGGACTACTACTTACATAAGGACATTTTGGGCTTTATGGACTATCTGATAGTATTTTGACCACAGACAAAAACAAGATGGTCAGTTGACCAGTATCCCAACTGTATCACTCTTAACATAATTTGATTCTTACTTGTTCTGTGCTTGTACTCTGACTTCCCCGGCAAACTCCAGTAGGACTGAAGTGTTTGACTTAAAAAAAACAACAATACGTTAGTCAATTTATAGTTCCTAAAAGTTATTTCTCCAATTTTTATTCCAAAAATCCCATTTTTATTTTGTGCTTTTGTAAAATCTTTCTGACCTTTCTTATGCCCTTATCTGATGAATTCCTTTAAAAAATCATAATTGCGAGTATTTTTATACTGGAAGAAATACAAGCTTTCAAAATGAAGCAGTAGAAAATTTGAAATAGTACAAGTAACTTTCTAAAAAATGTCTGGGGCATATGTATACTTCTCTACCTTCTGCTTCCCTCCATATCATACAATGCAAGATATTCTTGTGAAATATAGTGTGGCAATTTGCCTTAAGGCGATTATTGGATTAGGGCAAAGACTTAGTATGTCAACACTCACAGTAACATTTATTTGAAGGTATTTACTATTTTATTCACATATGCTTTGGTTATGTTAATTTCTTATGGTTCTGGAGCTTTAAAAACTTGGATCATTTAACAAAGATGAAGCTGTGATAATAGAAAATATTAGCTCTTCTTCTCTTGCTGATGAGGAGACAGCTTTTACTAATGGCAGCGTTTCCAGATTTACCACAGTGTGCTTTTGTCATCATAATCCTTCCTTCTTGTTAAGACTGATTTGTTCTTCAAGCAGGGACTGACATCTTCCTGGGTTTCCTGTTGCGTTTTCCCTGCTATTGCTTTTGTTTTGTAAAAACCAAATTGGAAAGATGTTGGTAAACCAATCAGGAATATGTATGTTAGCTGGAGTTTGTGCTACGTTGATTGCGCTGGCTTTAGCCTATTACCTGTACTGGTAAGTAGCATCTTACGCAACAACTTTTTGTGGATTTATGCCCGTCTTTATGGGGTTTGGATCACATGTCTTTTTGAGCACTTTGCTTGTATCAGATATGGTTTAGAACAATAGGTTGTAACTTCAGATGGATGTCCTTCCTCATTCACATTGGCATCCATTCTTTGTAGAGCTCAGATATTGAGAGATATCTTATGTGATAAAACAGGAAATGGAGAAAAATAGATACTAAAAAATTGTAGGTCTGGCTTTCTAGCTTCTTATTACTATTTGCAGATTCTACATCCACATCCCTATGATTTACTTCGCTGAGTTCTTGATTGGCATGACTTATTCTTTTTTTTTTTTAAATGAGCAATGTATATGTAACACTGTAATTCCTGTCCTAGAAGCTGTAGAATACTTTAGAGAGATGCAGGAGTTTATGTTGTTTTGTTCTTGCCTATTGAGCTCCTCCTCTTTTGTTTTAAAGTTATTGACATAGTACTTTAAGAAAATACTCCGATGCGTATTGTGGGTAGAAAGAAACTGCTAGTGTTGAATCAGTGGAAATTGTGTGGAATTGTGTGGAGCAGAATTCTTTAGATGCTTCTTCATGTGCACCCCCACCTAAAAGACAAGTAATTTTCTCCAGAACATTTGAACCCACAGTTCTATGCACCAACAGAAACTCATTTCACATACCCTCCCCCCAATTCTCCCCCCCCCCCACACACACATTTCTCTATGTCTGCTGGCCAACTCATCCCCAACCCATCTCTCTCTCTCTCTCTCTCTCTCTCTCTCTCTCTCTCTCTCTCTGCACACAGACCCTTCCTTACCCTGAATTACCTCCCATAGATGCGTGCATGCCCTTTCTCACGCACATGCGCTTCATATACCCCTTACACACCCTCCACACTCCATGCACACACACAGTCCTTTCTTTTCCTTCTCCCTCCCTCCCTTCCCAACTCACTTCCACTTTGGCTTACCAGGGAAGACATAGGGTCGCTTTTTTTCTTTTTCTTTAAAAAGCAAGAACATTTTACTAGGAGGCCAGGACTGCCATTTTCAAATTTAATATCTCTGGGCCCATGTGGTGCCCAGAGGCATTCTGGGGAAGTAGAGATGGTGGGCTGGGGGGGCCAGAATTCCACTTTGCAACATTTCTGGTAATTAGAAAAAATCAGGGAGGGGGAAGGGGGACTTTGAAAGGCACTGGAGAAGATGTCTGTGGGTGTAGTGGTGCCTGCAGTTGCCATGCTGGGGATGCCAGACCTATACTGTACAGTTAAACTTTGTCTTTGGGGAATGTGAATATGCAAGCGACTGTATTTAATGACCTGGACCAATAGTTATGCTAAAAAAACCCTGAAAGTAGAACATGGGATTACAATCCTTACCCTTAATACAGAAAAAGGAAAGTCTTTCATCTGTAAGTGTAAATCAAATGAAAGCATTTTTTAAACCTGAAAATGTTCAAGTTTATATTTGTATTGCATTTAAGACATATCCAGTGTTATATAACATCAAGATGTGGGGAAAGGTCTCTTCAGTTAAATTTGGCTTTCAGAGTACTCTTGGATTTTCAGTACTCAGGTTCATGGGAAATAAATAATGCTATTGCCAAGCTATTTATAATGCAATGGATGGTCTAAATAGGAGTAGATAACATGTTAGCAGTTAAATGTCTTCTTTTTGTAGCCATGAACTTTTCGTAGTGCTTCAGTCTTTAAAAACAATTGCAGCTCAAACCTGTGCATTTTCACTCAGAAATAAGCATCACTGATTTCAGTGTTGCTTATTCCCAATTAAGTATGCAGAGGATTGTAACCATTGGGCCAGTTTGCAAGATCAAAAAAAGCCACTGTGGCTTAAATAAGCCATGGCTTAAACAAGTCACAGTGGCTTGTTGTGAGCTGTAGTACATGCTGGGTGTGACTTGCATAATCACCACCTAGCTGCGGCTTATCGTGTCATCTGAATCCAGTCGCCATGGCTTGTTGGAGAGTTAAATAACCCTCAAATAGCTCTAAAACAGCCTATGGGCTATTTGAAGGTTTTTTAATCCTCCAGCAAGCCATGGTGCCCAGGTTTGGCCAACATGACAAATTGTGGTTGAGTGCTGATTATGCAGATCATGCCTGACATGTGTCACATTTCCCAACAAACCACCATGACTTGTTTTGATCATGCAAACTGGGTCTTTGACTTCTACCTTTTGGAGTTGCGGTTTATGTCACCACACTTTCTAATGGCCTGGTCTGGAATATGAATTTGGTGTGCTCCTAAAAGCATGTACCAAGCTTTTAGTGTGTGTTGTTGCCTTGCCCATCAACTGCCATAGTTCTTCACCACCCTGAACTTGTAACCACACAAGTAGGTTTGAATAGGTGACAGAATTTCTAACTTGGCCCTCACACCAAACAATCTATCCCACACTGGTCCAGGACATGAATTTATTGTAACTTAAAACAGCCCCCCCCCCCACTCCCCATACAGCGTTAGAATGTAAATTTAGAAAAAATATTATCTACATACAGTTCATTTCCACTGTTATGCATTTCCCTGTTGTTGTTGTTGTTGTTCAGTCGTTCAGTCGTGTCCGACTCTTCGTGACCCCATGGACCATAGGGAATGCATTTCCTTGTTACCATTTCCACTTGGTATTGAAAGCAAGTGCATTTATTAGCAATTAATTAATTAGCAATTAAGGACACAATCCTATGCATGTTTAGACAGAGAAAAGTCCTACAACTCCCAGCATGCCCCAGGCTGGGGCATGCTGGGAGTTGTAGGACTTTTCTCTGTCTAAACATGCATAGGACTGCACCTAAGTATTGATAAAGAAAATGCCTTGTCTGTGCCAGGTATTCAAATTCCAGACAGCCTAACCTCTGATGAAGGAGAAATTGTCATAATTTAGCAGGGTAAAAATTCTAGACTACGACATACTTCTCTACAAAAGGTCTTTTACTGTTGATGCGAGTGCAAATGCTCCACTTCAAAATTAATGCCACATTACTCCAATGTTGTTCAAAAATGCTGAGGTATTTTATTGCTGCATCGATAGGTTAGCTGAAATTTTATGTGCTATAGTTGGAAAAGTAAAGGTTAGGCAGTTTTTTGAGATGAACAACCCTTAATAGTTGGCACCAATGGCAGATTCCCTTATTTGCTTTGAAGAGAGCAGGGAAAATAGTTCAGATGACTACTCCTTTACTCTGATAACCTAATTTCTACAGGATCTCTTGGGAACACTGGTTCTTTTTTAAAACTTGCTTGACATTTTCTGCTCCTGTAGATCTTATCTCTCTTTTCAGTCAAGATAAACTTCTAAGATAAGATCAGAGATTGTAGGTTACCAGCTTTGCATATTGGGAGACTAGCCTGATTTTCCCATTATTCCACCAATGATCTCTTGCTCCCTTTGAGATCAAAGCAACCTGTTTAAATCTAGTTGGAAAAGTCGCTCTCAAATAACTGCACTTCTTTCTGTGTAAAAATATGGAGACCAATGTATCTCATAATGGAGGGTGGCAATGGTATCCATATGAGCCTACCTGTGTAGGCCATCTTCAGAAGCCCTTTCCTCTTGGATATGATGGGTGGCAACTAGGAAAAGGACCTTTTGGTGGTGGTACCCTTGTTATGGAATGCTCTTCCCAGAGGATGTTGCCTATTGTCTTTTTTTTATATTTTTCTAAGGCTAGGCAATGACCATTTTATTCTCTCAGGCATTTAAAACATCACTTTTATGTTTAATGGTTGATATTATGATATTTTTCCTCTTCTGTTTAATTTTACTATTTACTAGGGAGTGGACCATGGAGTGCTGGAAGCTGGATTTGTCCCCCCAGCCTTCTGAGAAGGAAGAGTTCACTGTGGTACTCTTCTACCTTGGTCAGATGGCATTAGCCAAGTCTGGACTATTTACTGGGTCTATAATAAAGGTGGCAAGAAGAGCTGATAGCTCTCCTAATGTGTTGTGTGGTAGTATCTGGCTATTATTAGAGTAGTGGACTAGGAACATGCCAAGTGAGGAATCTACTAGGGTTTTGCTCTGTAGAATGTTTTGAGACACTCAAAAAAGTCATTGAAAAGGTTACAGAAGGGGATTAGCTGTCTTAATGTTCACAGAGGTTCCAACTGCACAATAAAGATCTGATGGTGCCCTGTCAATTTGGAATGTGCTTAAGTACTGAAGCTAAAGTGCTTCTAGGCCTAGCTGAGTAGCCAACAACTAGATTAATCTTGTTCACATTGATCAGTTACAAATGGGAACAAATCCAGGAAATGGTAAGTGACCTCACCTTCTATTGAGGGAGCTCAGGACATCAGAGGACATCTAAATTAAACCTTTTCCAATAACTGGTTTGCTTTCTGGGCTGATAGATATAGACAGCTAGTTATTCTTTACCAGTTTACAAGTGTTTTTCTCCGCCCCCAAGGCCATTTTTTATAGACAGAGACTCATAGGATTTTTTATTTGCAGTTGGGAAAGATGGTGGTGGTGGGGGAAATAGTTGTTTTGATACTGCTGATAGGGTATGAAAATAATTCAAACCCTCTTTCCCAATGAACTGGTAGCCCTATTCAGTAAATACAGATTCTGACTCTATAGTAAATGAAGACTATGAGTTGCTTGCATTTTGTATAGAAAAAAAAATAGATAGCAAGCATAGGTGGCTTTTATGACCTTTTGCCATTACCATTTTATGTATCCTTTTATTTCCAGTTTGCATGCATGAGGTATTTTAAGAAATCTTAAAGAGGAGCACAGTTTAATTGGATTGAACTCTTATTCTGTGTGTTGCTTGCTGACCTATATATTGCTGACAAGGGTGAGGGTTGGCTTTTTTTTTTAAACCGGTGCACTAGTTTTTGGATGTCCATATGTATGCAAGCAGTTACCTACCATGATGTACCCCTTTTATAAATGTTCCCTTCAAAATCTGCATGACTCTTCTGGTTTTAACATTATTCCTATGGTTGCGTCCCTTTCAAATTTGAGAAGCGTTTGAAAGAGTTTACAACTTCTCGGCTTGTATATTATTTGGGCCAAGGATGATAATTTGTGTACATTTTTACTGGACTTGAGAAATGAGAGCTTGGCTTGATTTGACCTTTTGGTGCTACCAGTGTGTGAATACTCTTTAATGGGAGCTGCCCCCTTTTAAGAACTTGTTCTTGCCAAGGATATCCTTCCTACCTGAGTTACTGGTGGACAGTAGTTAGCCACTGAACAGCTAACGTAAACCTGAGTTATCTGTTTGGTTGCATTTCCAGCTTGTTTCTTCTGAAGGGCTTGAAGTAGGTAACAGCACTGAAGTGAAACTTTGATGAAGCATGAAAATATAACAGAAGAATTAAAATATATAGTTTGGGATCTGAAGAGCATGGTATTCTGTGCATGCACTCGGGCTTGTCTTGGGTGCCTTGGAAAGCTACTTCTGAGTTTTAGGAGAGCCTTCAGAGTGGTATTCAAAGTGGCACAAGGAGCTACATCTGGAAGAGAAAACTAGAAATCCATTTTTACACACGTGGAAGGATCTAAGGTATGCACATGAGGCTCTTTTGATCCCAGCCATACTATGTGGCTGAAGGTCAGCTATTTCACTTACTGTGAATTTGGTCCATAGTAGCAATAGGGCATTTCTTTTTCTTTGGGATGGATTTCGTTGCTGCCTCCTGAACAATGTTACGGACCTCCGTCCATAGTTCCTCAGGCACTCTGTCTATCAGGTCTAATCCCTGAAATCTATTCCTCACCTCCACTGTATATTCATAAGGGATATGATTTAGGTCATACCTGAATGGTTTAGTGGTTTTCCCTACGTTCTTCAATTTCAGCCGAAATTTTGCAACAAGAAGCTCATGATCTGAGCCACAGTCAGCTCCAGGTCTTGTTTTTACTGACTGTATAGAGCTTCTCCATCTTTGGCTGCCAAGGACATAATCAATCTGATTTCGATACTGACCATCTGGTGATGTCCATGTGTAGAGTCGTCTCTTGTGCTGTTGGAAAAGAGTGTTTGCTATGATCAGCGTGTTCTCTTGGCAAAACTCGATTAGCTTTTGTCCTGCTTCATTTTGTACACCAAGGCCATGCCTGCCTGGAACTAGAGATCAAATCGCCAACATTCGCTGCATCATGGAGAAAGCAAGAGAATTCCAGAAAAACGTCTATTTCTGCTTCATTGACTACGCTAAAGCCTTTGATTGTGTAGATCACAACAAACTGTAGCAAATTCTTAAAGTGATGGGAGTACCAGACCACCTTACCTGTCTCCTGAGAAACCTGTACGAGGGTCAAGAAGCAACAGTAAGAACCAGACATGGAACAACCAAGTGGTTCAAAATTAGGAAAGGAGTATGACAAGGCTGCATATTGTCACCTTGCTTATTTAACTTATATGCAGAGTACATCATGAGAAACGCCAGGTTGGATGAATCACAGGTCGGAATTAAGATTGCTGGGAGAATTATCAACAACCTCCGATATGCAGACGATACCACCCTAATGGCAGAAAGCGAAGAGGATCTAAAGAGCCTCTTGTTGAGGGTGAAAGAGGAGAGTGCAAAAGCTGGTTTGAAACTCAACATTAAAAAAACGAAGATCATGGCATCTGGCCCTATCACTTCCTGGCATATAGAAGGGGAGGAAATGGCAGCAGTGACAGATTTTACTTTCTTGGGCTCCAAGATCACTGCAGACGGTGACTGTAGCCATGAAATTAAAAGACGCTTGCTCCTTGGGAGGAAAGCTATGGCAAACCTAGACAGCATAGTAAGAAGCAGAGACATCACCTTGCCGACAAAGGTCCGTCTAATCAAAGCTATGGTTTTCCCAGTAGTAATGTATGGCTGTGAGAGCTGGACTATAAGGAAGGCTGAGCGCCGAAGAATTGATGCTTTCGAACTGTGGTGCTGGAGAAGACTCTTATGAGTCCCCTGGACTGCAAGGAGGTCAAATCAGTCCATCCTAAAGGAAATCAACCCTGAGTGCTTATTGGAAGGACAGATACTGAAGCTGAAGCTCAAATATTTTGGCCACCTAATGCGAAGAGAAAACTCTCTGGAAAAGACCCTGATGCTGGGAAAGACTGAAGGCAAAAGGAGAAGGGGACAGCAGAGGATGAGATGGCTAGATAGCATCACCGATGCAATGAATATGAACTTGAGCACGCTCCGGGAGAGAGCGCAGGACAGGAAGGCCTGGCGTGCTATGGTCCATGGGGTCACGAAGAGTCGGACACGACTGAACGACTGAACAACAACAAGCAATAGGGCAACCAATGTGGCTGTTCTTGAAATCTTTGAAAGTGGCAAATCACAAAGTGCCATTGAGCATAGGGCTGCGTTGATTTACTGTTTGATGTGCCACAGGCCTCTTCAGAATTTCAGCTTGAGAGTGTTTCTAAAGAGTCCAGCCACACCAGACGTAGAATGGATACGTCTCCATTCTAAAGCAAGTGGCATCAATATCATCATCATCATTGGAAATGGCAATTTTCATAATAGTCCTGTCAAACCCAGAGTAGCTGACAACCTCATTTAAGATTCTTAGGGTTTCTTCACACATGTCCCTTCCTGTCAGAACCACTTTAATATCACCTTTGACTCATTAGATTTGGTGCGTGTCTTGTCTCTTTTAACATCTGAGGTAGTTAAGGCTGTGATCCTATGCACACTTACCTGGGAGTAAACCCCATTAACACAGTGCAGCTTATCCCTGAGTAGAAATGCATAAAATTGTGCTGTAAGAGAATTGAACATCTAATGTTAGTCCTACTCAGCGTAGACCCATTGAAATGAATGGGATTTAAGTTTGTCTAACTTGGGTCCTATTCCTTTCAGTGGGTCTACACTTAGTAGGACTAAGATTGCCATTTGTCTCTGGAGTGAACCCTGACATAGATGGATGCTCACTGTACTATTTGAATATGACATTTCTAACTGGTCTTAAGATCAGTGTCCATAAAAGAACAATGCCTGAGTAGCCATTTGTGGTTGTGTGAGGCACATATTTCTGTATCTCTTTACAGCTGGGACAGATAGAGTCCTTGAATAAATGAGCAGGTTGCTCATTCAACTGGAATACTGATAGCCCAAATAGAGTTGTGGGTTACCACAGACAGTGCAATAGAACACCAAGGACTATTCTCTTAATAGATTTACTGAGAGCTTGAATGCTTTGAACGATGCCGATGATGCTGTGCCTCAGTATATATATCTATATGGTCCATGTGAGGTAGCAGACCTGCCAAGAGAACCTAAGATTCTTGGCTGTAGTGAGTCCTATTATCTTACTGCTTTTCTGAACTTGCAGCTTATACTTTTGAACTGCTGTTGTCATGTTTCCAGGGACTTCTGTAGATGGGAGACTCACATGCTTTCCATTGCCAGATTCATCCTGGGAATGCTTTTTAAACATGGTCAGGAGTAGGCTAACCAGATTTTGTACTGGCAGGGCACTCTGGGTATTTAATCCCTTAAAAAAGGTAAAGGTGTCCCCAACCAGTCGTGTCCGACTCTGGGGTGCGGTGCTCATCCCCGTTTCTAAGCCAAAGAGCCAGCGCTGTCCGAAGATGCTTCCGTGGTCATGTGGCCAGCATGACTGAACACCGAGGTGCACGGAACGCTGTTACCTTTCCCGCCGAGGTGGTACCTATTTATCTACTTGCAATTTCTTGCTTTCGAACTGCTAGGTTGGCGGAAGCTGGGACTGAAGACGGGTGCTCACTCCGTCACGCAGCACTCGGGTCTTGAACTGCTGACCTGCCGACCTTCCAGTCTGCAGTTCAGCGTCTTAACCACTAAGCCACCGCGGCCCCATATTTAATCCCTTAGGGGTATACAATAGTTGGGAGTAAAACTGACAGGAGGCTGCGCATATCTTTCTCATTTAAATTGAGTGGCATTTTAATCGTTTCCGTATGAGCCTGCCCTGATCTTAAGATCTTCTGGAGAGGCCCTTCTTTCGAAACTGTCGCCTTCAGAGGCATATTTAGTGGCGACCTGAAAGAGGGCCTTTTCAGTGACCGCTCCCAGCCTGTGGAACTCTCTGCCGAGGGAGGCTAGGTTCGCTCCCTCTCTGCTGTTGTTCTGCCAGTGGGAAAATACCTTTTTATTCAAGCAGACCTTTGGCATGTAATGGGTCTGTTGGGTTGGATGTAGTTGTGTTTTTAATTGGAGTTTGATGTATTTGTTTTTATTATTGTTTTAAACAAGTTTTATTTGTGATTGTGAGCTGCCTTGAGTGCCATTTTTCTTGGTAGAAAGGCAGGGTACAAATCAAATCATGCATTACCAATAGGGACCTCCTCCCCTTTATTACAGCAAGCAGATTTTATTTCTTTATTATTTATTTGAAGTATTTTATGCTGCTCCTCAGCCAAAAAGCCTCCCAGAGTGGCTTACGTATAATCAAGTAAACAAGACGGCCCCTGCCTGCAAGCTTACAGTCTAAAGTGACATGATACACAAGGAAAAGGGAACAGGAGAGGAGGAGGAAAAATTATTTTAGCTGGGCTGATGGAATGGCCCTGCTCTTCCTCTCATTTCCCTCAGTACAGCCTGCTGGAATGGCTGCTGGTGGTGCCAGCTGAGGGAGCAGTAGCAAGAGAGCTTCTGGGTAGCCTGGAGCAAAAAACAAACAACAATAAGATGTATTTAGGGAAAAACACATAAATTTTGGCACATAATAAAATAGGTTTCTGCCTAGTATTTTGCCCTAACTTGGATCTTAACAGTGCATTCCTGTGTGTATTTACTCAGAAGTAAGTTCAGTGGGACCTGTTCTCAGTAAGTGGCTTGGTTTGCATGATCACTGCATCTGAAACAAGCCACCGTGGCTTGTTGCAGCTGCTGCGCATGCCAGCCACATTTCCCTAATTACCCACACCAGCATGGCTCGCCCTGTTACCTGAACCTGAGTGGCATGGCTTGTTTGGGGTGGGCGTGGGCCCAAGCCATGCTGCTGAGGTTCGGATGACATGGTGAGCTGCTCCAGTGTGGGTAACTAGGGAAATCCAGGTGGCACGTGCCCAACATGCGCAGTGGCTACAACAGGCCACGGTGGTTTGTTTCAGTCGCCATGATCATGCAAACCAGGTCAGAGTGTTTTAGGATTTCAGCCTTAATACTGCAGGGCAATGTGTAAAAAGTAAATTACCAAAAATGCATAGTTTGCCCAAAGGATGTGTTAAAGAACAAAATCCAGCCTCGTACTCAGCTGGCAGAGATCTCTGCTCAGGAGTGAGTGCTGCTCAGCAGCAGACACCTAGATCTTGGGTTACTCAGATGCTCCTCTATAAGTGGGGAAAGTTCTTTCATCTAGCGTGATGACAGATCTCACATGGGGGCAGAGCCAACAATAAGCAATTGTTTGAAATCTACTAGTGAACAGTGCTTGTTTCATATGCAGATGAAATGCAAGGAGCACAAACAGGGAAGAAAGAGTGGAGCTGGAATTTGATTACTGTAGTGGTTAGTTGCCAGAAATGCTAAGCTTTCTGGCAGAATTTTCATAGTTGGATCAAAGGAATATTTACAATAGATGTCAGTGTGGTTGCTGTTGTTGTTTTCAATATGCAAAGGACAGACAGCATAATATACCAATACTTGCTTATCTGCCCTTCTCCCGATTCACTTCAGGACCACTTTCAAGGTGCTAGTAATTATCTTTAAAATTTGGAGTAGTTTGGGCCTGAACAGTTGACCCTGTCCCATGTGTTCCTCCCCATTCACTGAGTCCTGGAAATGCACCTTTGTACCTTCCTATTGTGATCTGAGATTGGGGGCAAAGTTGAGTGCTTTTCCTGAAGTGGTATTCACCCTTTAATTACCAACACATAAAAAAACTACCTTAGACTCCAAGTTTTTCCATCATTTGGTTACTTGCTACTGCTGCTGGCATTTGCTGATTTGTTTGTTTTTTGAGTTGGATCTGGACTAAGTTAACTGCAGTTAGGTCCCACAGGTATCAGTGTGAAAAGTTTGTCATGACTTAAATCAGTGGGACTTAAATTAAGTCATAACTAACTTTTCACATTGATTTCAATGAGATATAACTGCAACTAACTTTAGTCGGATTCCAAGCCACTGTATTTAATCTTTGTTTTGCTGTTGTACTTTCTTCTTGTACATTTCAATGTGATTTGCTTTGGGTATAGATACTTTTTCTGTGGAAAGTTGGACAAAAAAGTCCAATTAATAATACTAGTTTTAGAGTCGTAATTCTTTTGCCTTGATGAATGTTCTGGAAGCCAAGAAGGATGCTGTTTATATTTAACAGAGAGTATTGTTTAATCAAGTAGGTTACAGCATTGTTGTACAATAATGGGCATATTTCTAATAATTGGCATTGCTGGCTCATATCTTTCTGAGCCACCGTTTTAAAAAAGGATTGTTTCTTGGACTATTGGAATTTGTAGACAACTCCTTCAATACTGAATAGTTCTTGTTCCTTCAGATGTTTTTGGGGCCTCACCCACAATGGAATAAAGCTGTGTTGAGCAGCTGTGTTCCTATGGGGGGGGGGGGAGCCTCTTTCAGCCTGAGAGCCGAATTCAGTTTTGGAGAAGCTCTTGGGGCTGCATACCAGTGATGGGCAGGGGGCCAGAGGCAAAAGGGGTGGGGACAAAAATACCAGTATATTGTAGCTTAAAGCTCTTACTGCCAGTAACTGAGCCTCGGGGGAAGGCATTTCAGCCTTTTAGAATGGTAAAAAACCATGCAAAGGCCTGGAAACCACCAAATGGTCAGTGGTTGAGGGGTAGAAAGCATGGCCAGGGGGAGGGGGCATGGCCATCTGGGGAACCTTTGATTTGGCTTGCAGGTCTGAGGTTCAGGACTCCTGCTATAGGTCTTCCCAACTCCTTATTTTCCCAGCAAAGGAAGAAAGGAAGGAGGAAAGAAGGAAGGAAGGAAGGAAGGAAGGAAGGAAAGAAAGAAAGAAAGAAAGAAAGAAAGAAGCACAGACTGGGCTGCTTTCAGAACACCTGCCATTTAACTGTCCTGTCTTGTATGTGCAGCCTTTCATATTACTGCCACTTTGTGTTAGTGCTGTCTTCAACAACCCCAGTGCAGTTTGGTTATGCCAATCTTCCTCAACCAACCTTCCTCAACATCACACCCTGCTGAATGTTTTGGACCACAGCTCCCATCATCCTTGACCATTGGCCATTCTGACAGGGGCTGATGGGAGTTGTAGCCCAACACTTCTGGAGGTTCACAATGTTTGGGAAGGCTGTTAAGTTATATTCTGTCATCAGGCCAAAGGCATAGTTGTGTGTTGAGTTGCTTGCTTCTCATATTTTCAGTTCATTTCCATTTTACCTTATCAGCTTATTGTTTGAGCCCTATGTGTTTTGATGTATTATTGTTTGAGCCCTACGTGTTTTGATGTATTACTATTAATAGATGAGATAGCATTGAAAGGAGAGGGCAGTGTCTCATCTTAAATCTTGTCACTGTATACAGAGAACAGCTGCTCAGAATAAAATTTAGCATACAGGGCAAAATCCTCAATCTATATTGGAAAAACTGGTTTGAACAAGAGAGAAGTCAAGTGGAAAATAATTGTAATGTGTATCTCCATTAGCATTTCTAAAACATAGACAGCCAAAGGTTAAATTATGTTGTGAATGATTGTAACCCACTTTAAGATGCTGTTTAATGAATAGAAGTAGAATATGAGATTACTGAGGAAATAAATAGTATGAATAAATGAGAAATGTGTTGGTGGCAAAAAAAAGGGCAATTTATCAGCTATGTTGACATTTTTCTGAGCAGTTTCTTTTAAATTCTAGACTCTGGGTAAGCTGGTTAGGGGATTAGGAATTACGTGCATGTGTAACATAACTGCAAAACAAGCTTGAGAAGAAGCATGGTAGAATACAGAGAGGTGTGGCTGTTACATTGAAAACATAGTTGTGGAATGTCTGCCTGATAAGACACCTGTAAAAGTAAACCACCCTGGAAACACATTTCCAGATTTAAGACTGATTTTAAAAATAAATACGTGGAAAAAGCAGTGGTATACAGCTGTTTGTACAGTTAGCTTTCCCACTCTTAAACCTCCCTTCCAAAAGGCATTGAGCAACATACAGAAAGACACCAGAGTAATTTCAACAGTAATGGGCAAAAGAATGCTCCAAAGAAACAGTTTCTGATTGGCCAGTTTTAACTGGCCAGGTTTTTCTGGGTTGTTTCTGGGTTGTTTTGCCAGGCTACAGAGGCGGTGGGCAAGAGCGGTTAAAAAACCCAGCCACTCTGTGTGCCAGTACTACAGTGCCGTAAGGGCATTGGGATACAGGGAGGGAGCAGGGAGGAGGAGGGAAACAAACGATCTTGGGATTGAGAAAACAAACCATGGTTTGTTTGTTTGTCTGCCAGACAAATCCTGGGTACGGCAACAAATAAAGGTTAAATAAACTATGGGTTAGCATTATGTGCAAAGTAGGCCAATTTTTGATTGGCCAGTTTTGACTGGCCAACTCTTTCTTGCCTAAATTTTTTTACCACTGAATATGATATAAAACAGATGTTAGGTTACCATTAAAAAGTACCCAAACAGGTTCTCCTGTGTGCATCCTTACTTAGGGATGTGGGTTAAGAGACCAAACCATAAATAATTCCATTAACAAAACCTCTTTCAGTTTAGCATGCTTTGTTAGCGGCTTTCCATGTTCGCTCAAGCTCCAAAATGCTGGGAAATTACAACTGTTAAAGTGATCTTAACAGGTGCACTATTTGCTTTATGAATCACTATTTTGCAATAGAAATTGCAGGTGTGGGGGCGTGATCCAGATTGGGCCCATAATGGTGGGAGGGTTAAAGCCCTCCTACGCCACACTAGGGTCCCAATTGCCCCTACTCTAGAGTAAAAATGAAAAAGCTGTTGCTGCTAAGTATATCTTTAAGGTAATTATTTTAGCCTGCACACACCATTAGAAGGGTAAGAATTCATATAGAGGCAATTTAACATACATTTTAAAAACACATTTTTCCCAACAAAGAAATATCAGCATGCCTATATTTTAATATGAACTGCTGATTATTATTTCAGGAAATTTAACACTGTTCTATAGATGTCCAGAATTCTGAAAGAGTTTTTATCACAAAATCCAAGTGGCATAAATAGGCTTATAAACGTCTAAATTAAGGATAGCTTGTTTACTCACATATCTTCTGGGCCAAAAAGAAGACATTTCTTCTTTTGCGACCTGTACATTTTTGGGCCTTTCTTTTGGAATCTTCTGGAGCCTATATATGTAGCAGCAGAAACGGCTCCTTACAAGTGCACAGAAAACGCCCGCATGAACTAAGGAACTCTGGGACGTGTAGTTCTTAACAGAACATATCTCATAGGAAGGCACACTACCCTGGCTCTCAAGCAAGAAGTAAAAGAGTTTCAATAAAGAAATATTATTCCATATACAGTCCAAGAGAGTGGCTGTGTCAGGGAAAACTTTGGGAAGCCAGATTTCAAGAATGCGTTAACTTCTAAGTTATACTTTATAAAAGGCCCTGAGTTTGGTTCCCTATTCCTGCAGTACAGTAACGAGAGAAATAATTAAAAGTATATATTTAAATTAAAGCTGTTAATTTATCAGTTAATAAAGCTGATATATTAAGAATTAAAGCTGTTTTTTCCAAAAAGCTCAGTCTCTCCCAACTGCCTAATTCCTTAACTGACACAGACCTGGTTCATACATAACAACAACCCAGAGTATGGGTTAAGTATGGGTTGTTATTACTGTGCCATCACTACCTAGGAAGTAGAACCTTGTCTGCCCTTGTCTGCCTCTTTGTCTGCCCTCTGCATTCATTGCTATTTGTATATGAGAGTGGGAGATTTAAATGTGGGCACGGTTGTGTTCTCTTTCAGCCAGTGAGCCCTTTTCGCAGAGGAAGCCTAATGTCATTGGTTACTATGAGGTACAGTTCACACAAAGACTTGGGGCAAGCCAGGTTCAGTGGATTCCAGCCAAGCAGGAGTAAGGTTTCCCAGAGAGTCAGGAGATAGAGCAGTACTGTGGAACATTCTGAGCGATGATGTGACTGGAAGCCAGACAGGTTTGCCTGTTTGTTGTTGTTGTTTATTCGGTCAGTCGCTTCCAACTCTTCGTGACTTCATGGACCAGCCCACGCCAGAGCTTCCTGTCGGCCGTCGCCACCCCCAACTCCCCCAAGTTCAAGTCCATCACCTCCAGAATATCATCCATCCATCTTGCCCTTGGTCGGCCCCTCTTCCTTTTGCCTTCCACTTTCCCTAGCATCAGCATCTTCTCCAGGGTATCCTGTCTTCCCATGATGTGGCCAAAGTACTTCAGTTTTGCCTTTAATATCATTCCCTCAAGTGAGCAGTCTGGCTTTATTTCCTGGAGTATGGACTGGTTTGATCTTCTTGCAGTCCAAGGCACTCTCAGAATTTTCCTCCAGCACCACAGTTCAAAAGCATCTATCTTCCTTCGCTCAGCCTTCCTTATGGTCCAGCTCTCGCAGCCATAGGTTACTACGGGGAATACCATTGCTTTAACTATGCGGACCTTTGTTGTCAGTGTGATGTCTCTGCTCTTCACTATTTTATCAAGATTTGTCATTGCTCTCCTCCCAAGAAGTAAATGTCTTCTGATTTCCTGGCTGCAATCAGCATCTACAGTAATCTTTGCGCCTAGAAAGACAAAGTCTGTCACTGCCTCCACGTTTTCTCCCTCTATTTGCCAGTTATCAATCAAGCTGGTTGCCATAATCTTGGTTTTTTTGAGGTTTAACTGCAACCCAGCTTTTGCACTTTCTTCTTTCACCTTCATCATGAGGTTCCTCAGCTCCTCCTCGCTTTCAGCCATCAAAGTGATATCATCTGCATATCTGAGATTGTTACTGTTTCTTCCAGCGATTTTAACTCCAGCCTTGGCTTCATCAAGCTCAGCCCATCGCATGATGTGTTCTGCGTACAGGTTGAATAGGTAGGGTGAGAGTATACAACCCTGCCGTACTCCTTTCCCAATCTTAAACCAGTCCATTGTTTCGTGGTCTGTTCTTACCATTGCTACTTGGTCGTTATACAGATTCCTCAGGAGGCAGACAAGATGACTTGGTATCCCCATACCACCAAGAACTTGCCACAATTTGTGATGATCCACACAGTCAAAGGCTTTAGAATAGTCAATAAAACAGAAATAGATGTTTTTCTGAAACTCCCTGGCTTTCTCCATTATCCAGCGGATATTGGCAATTTGGTCTCTAGTTCCTCTGCCTTTTCTAAACCCAGCTTGTACATCTGGCAATTCTCGTTTCATTAATTGCTGGAGTCTACCTTGCAAGATCTTGAGCATTACTTTACTGGCATGTGAAATAAGTGCCACTGTTCGATAGTTTGGACATTCTTTGGTGCTTCCCTTTTTTGGTATGGGGATATAAGTTATATATTTGGTGTGGGGATATATTCTTCTGTTTTCCAAATTTGCTGGCATATGGCATGCATCACCTTGACAGCATCATCTTGCAAGATTTTAAACAGTTCAGCTGGGATACCATCATCTCCTGCTGCCTTGTTATTAGCAGTGCTTCTTAAGGCCCATTCAATCTCACTCTTCAGGATGTCTGGCTCTAGCTCAATGACCACACCGTCAAATCTATCCCCAATATTATTATCCTTCCTATACAGATCTTCCGTATATTCTTGCCACCTTTTCTTGATCTCTTCTGCTTCTGTTAGGTCCTTGCCAACTTTATTTTTGATCATACCCATTTTTGCCTGGAATTTACCTCCGACGTTTCTAATTTTCTGGAAGAGGTCTCTTGTCCTTCCTAGTCTATTATCTTCTTCCTCTTCTGTGCATTGCTTGTTTAAAAATAATTCCTTATCTCTTCTGGCTAACCTCTGGAATTTGGCATTTAATTGGGCATATCTCCCCCTATCACTGTTGCCTTTTGCTTTCCTTCTTTTTTGGGTTGCTTCCAGTGTCTCAGCAGACAGCCATCTTGCCTTCTTGGTTTTCTTTTTCTTTGGGATGTTTTCTGTTGCCTCCTCCTGAAGAACGTTGCGAACTTCTGTCCGTAGTTCTTCCGGGACCCTATCTACTAAATCTAGTCCCTCAAATCTATTCTTCACTTCCACTGCATATTCATGAGGAATATTAGTGAGCTCATATCTGACTGATCTGTGGGTCTTCCCTATTCTCTTTAGTCTGATTCTAAATTGTGCAATAAGAGGTTTGTGATCTGAACTACAGTCAGCTCCAGGTCTTGTTTTTACCAACTGCATAGATGTCCGCCACCTTTGGCTACAAAGGATGTAGTCAATCTATGTCGATTTCGCTGTCGACCGTCTGGTGAAGCCCATGTATAAAGTCATCTCTTAGGTTGTTGGAAGAGAGTGTTAGTTATGCACAGTGAGTTGTCTTGGCAAAATTCTATCAGCCTATGTCCCGCTTCATTTTGTTCTCCCAGACCATGCTTGCCTGTAATTCCAGGTGTCGTTTGACTACCCACCTTAGCATTTCAGTCTCCTGTAATGAAAATAACATCTTTGTTTGGCGTACTATCCAGTAGGTGCTGCAGATCCTCATAGAACTGATCTACTTCTGCTTCTTCAGCATCTGTGGTTGGGGCGTATATTCGGATCACTGTGATGTTAAATGGTTTACCCTGAATTCGAATTGAGATCATTCTGTCATTTTTTGGATTGTATCCAAGCACTGCTTTAGCCACTTTATTATTAATTCTGAAGGCTACTCCATTTCTTCTGTGGTCCACAGTCTGGTGGTCATTTGATGTGAAGTGGCCCATTCCAGTCCATTTTAGTTCACCGACACCCAAAATGTCTATATTTAATCTTGACATCTCCCCAGTAACCACATCCAATTTGCCCTGGCTCATAGATCTTACATTCCAGGTTCCTATGGTGTGTTGATCTTTAGAACATCGGATTCGTCGTTCACCACCAGCACCATCGGCTGCTAGCCATCCTTTCGGCTTTGAGCTAGCTGTGTCATCACATCTGGGGCTAGTTGAACTTATCCTCTGTTCCTCCCCAGTAGCATTTTGACCATCTTTCGACCTGGGAGTCCCATCTTCCGATGGTATACCGACATATCTCTGGTTGTACTGATCCATTTAGTTTTCATGGCAAGAATACTGGGGTGGGTTGCCATTTCCTTCCCCAGGGATTGTATTTAGTCTGACCTCTCTGCCATGTCCTTCCCGTCTTGGGTGTCCCTTCACGGTTTAGCTCATGACGTCATTGAGATGTTCAAGCTCCAGCACTACGACAAGGTAACGATCTCCTTTGCTGAAGAGGTTTGCCTGTATGTTGCTACAATAAGCAGCAGATTATGGCTGAACCTTAAATATGGTTTAGGCTTCCTTTAGGGTGGTTAGCCCTGCCTCCCTATTGACTGAGGCCTTCTCTCTTAAAGGGGCCTTGTCTGTTTCAGCATCCTCAAGCTGCGAGGACACAGAAGTGGCTGTGGGGTCCCTTCATGGCTAGGGTCCTCAAAACCTGAGGATGGCAACGTGTCCTCCTCTTAAGGGAGGTCCATGGCTCAGTGGTAGAGTGCATGCTTTGCATGCAGAAAGTCCTAGGTCCAAACACCGGCACCTCCATGTAGGGATGAAAAATATTCCTCCATTGAAGCCTGGAGAACTGCTTCCAGTCAGTGTCAACAATACCAGGCTAGATGGACCCATGGTCTGACTCAGTATAAGGTAGCTTCCTATGTTCCTAAACCCCAAAACCAAACTTCACGGGGGTTGGACTCGATGGTCTTATAGACCCCTTCCAACCCTACTATTCTATAATTCAACACAGGAGAGCTGGTCCCTCAGGCCTTCCTAAAGAACCAAATCCTAAGGAGATCGGAACCTCATGATGCCCTTTTGTAACTGAGCCCTCTCCCAGATCCATTAACTGAGGACCTCAGAGGAGACCTTTGTCCTCAGAGGTCAGGGTCCTGGACCATGACACCTTGTACATTTGCTAGCCAGCTTCTTATGCTGAGCCAATTACTCCTTGCCCTAGGTAAGCAGACAAGTGGCAAATCTGAAAGGCTGAGCAAGCATGCTTTATTGCCACTTGCACTGGTGGACCTAAGTCACTAAAGTGCAACATGAAAATGCTTTGGGCAAAGATGATGGTCAGACAATTAGATAAGATCATTTGAAGGAAATATGACCTCTGGTGCAGATCCACTTGGGAGAAGATTTCTGTATAATATTAAGCACACGAGGTGGATGGATGGTATAGTCAAGACCTGAGGTGATTAGTTAGAGATGAAGGGTGCATATCAAGAGTCCCTTGTGTGTCAAGGATTTCTGTGCCTTTTCTGAGGAAGCTGCCCTTCTCTATTTCCAAACCCCACCAAAATCTAATAAGCCATTTAGAATATGGATAGGGAAGAGAATCCTGTTTCTGAATCCCAGGTGTGAATGTTCTGAGCTTCAGTGAATCACATCCAAGTGATTTATTTTTATGTAATAAAATAAATGAACCTTGAGCCTATCTACAAAAATATTTTTAAAGGCCTGCCTTAAAAGATTTTGAAATACATTTTGTTCTCATGTGGGTGTTTGGGAATTTGCCTATATGAGTTAAAACCTTCTGTAGGTAGCAGTCATACAACATTTTAAAATTACATGTCTGTACAATGTATTAGCAGGTAGGAAGAAATCCTGAAAATACTTAGACCCACATTGAGGTAAAGGAGGTACCCAAGCCAGCTGATTGGCAAGAGTGCATAGAATAATAGTTGAGTGCAGTAAAAAGCCTACGGAACTGGGGAGTGGGCCGCTTTTATTTGATTCAAAAGTACATAATGAAGATTGTCAATTTGTTTGTTCACTGTCTGCTTTAAATTGCAATGGTACTGTACTAATCCATTATATTTCTGAACTGAATGAAAGAGTCAGTTCCAGGCTTACACATGTGACTGTTGTTACTTCTGGGTTGTACATGTGGAAGAAAGCCAGTGGTTACAATAAAGGACTTTTCTGGAAACCCCTTTCCCCCCTAGTAGGTCTAAATACTCACCTACCTAAGGTTTGTTAATTGGTAACTATAACTCTATGCGGATGGCATGGTCCTGGAATTTATTTATGTATTATTTAATACATTTCCATACTGCCTTTCTTCAAAGGTACCCAGGGCACTTTACAACTCTTAAATATTAAAACAAACAAATCCCCCCCTGCCCTGGAATGTAGTCCTCTCAGGCCATCAGAGATCCATGCCTTGAGCCCTGGCCTGGGCTTCTCCTCTTCTGTCTTCCCTCAAGACATACAGGTTTTAAATAATTAGGCCCACTTACTCTGGTACTGTTTTGTGTACTTCATGTTTGTGCAAAGGCCTAGGCATGTAGAACCTTACATTGTATAGGCCCTGGGGGTGTTTCCACCAGCAATTTACTCTGGGCCGGCTGCGTGTTGAGGTCATTAGGGATAGATGACGTCATGGCCATCCAGCAGCGGCCCCAGAGTTTATCAGGGAAAAACTGGATTTCTTGAGACTGCTTAAAGTCTGATTCCTTTCCTTAAGTCGGTTCTGCTGGGTACAGTTGCTGTGTGCCCCAACTCCCGCATTTACCTTGGGTATACTAGCCCAGCCCAGGGGTGTGCCTTTCACCGTGACCCCAGTCAAGGGGTGTTTCCTGTGTGTTTCCCATCCCTGCACAAACCAATTAGTGTCTCCTCAGAAGTAACTCCCATTGTGCTGAATGAGGCTTGCCGTCTGAATGCCAACATCAGAAGTTACAGAGATCCCCCTCAATTGACATGGCACAGTTTAAAGCCCAGTTCCCTAAGTGCAGTAAAGCACGATCTGGGGGCTCCAATTCTCCTTTGTTTGTTTTATTGCCTTTGGAAGAAACTACGACCCTTCGTTATAGAGATCCTGCGGGCTCAAATGGGGGCTGGTTTCCCATCTTTGTGTTCTTCCCCCACCTCTTTCCCAGCACACGCATATGTATGTCTACTTGGCTGTAACTCCCATTGTGCTCAATGAGGCTTGCTCCTGAAATGCAGGTGCATCTGGACTTTCAGGATAAAGGGGGAGGGGGGAAGCCTCTCTTATTGGTTGAGCAGCCCCTGCCAGTCAGATTATGTTCACTCCAACCCCCACCAGGAAGTGTGTTCTGTGAAGCAATTTTTACTGGTGCAGAGCACTGGCTCGTGGAGCCCTGCATGGACCATAGTGCAGCAAAGCTGATTCCTTTTTTAAAAATCCGGTACTCCTCCATGCGCTTCTCCTTCTGTTGTCGTGGGAACACGGCCCCTATTCATGCTGTCTGTCTTGCTTCATTTTATGGTAAACAGGACATGCAGATGGGGCCTTTGCACATTGGGCTCTGTAATTTTGGCCCCTGTATTTCAATGTGCAAATGGTTGGGGTGGGGCAAGCAAATGCAGTCTGGATCTTCATAGCATGTAGACTTTAACCAGCACTATGGTGTCCTTTGTTCGTGCTTGTAATGAATAAAAGCTGTGCAAGGTATGTTTGGTGCTAAAATATAGAAAGTATATTGCAATTATGTGTTGTATTTTTTTTTTTTAAATAAGCAAAATCGGGTTACTGAGTTTGGCTTGCTGTGAGCCAGGATAAGGACACTTGTGATCCTGGCACACCTGAGGTGTCAAGCATACACATGGCAGTTGCTATATAAAAATAAAATAGTGATGGCTTAACTACACATCAGGTCATGTTAAAAATGGCTCACATAGTGGGTTGTATCCAGTGTTAGTCCTACTTAGAGTAGACCCTGAGAAGATTTGAGGCCTTTGGGGGAAAGGGAAAAAAGGTCAGGCTTAGAGGCCTGGAGTTTTCTGTTGGGAGGAGGTAACCCTGAGAAAAGTAATTTCATTTCTCCGGTTAAGTTTCTGTTTCAGTTCCCCGGTTAAGTTTCATTTCTTCAGGTTTGAAGCAGTACTTTCGTTTTTGAGGGAGAAGGATACAAAAAGAGAGCGTCAGAAAGACCAGAACAGAGTTGAGGAGAGCAGAGCCTGAAGAGGGAGCAGGAAGAAGCAGCCTGGAGAAGTCTAAGTACAGCTAGGGTAGAGGAACTTGCGTTTTGCACCTGTTGTTGTCTCTTAATGCCTTTTATATCACTCAGCTCTATTGTGTAAATACCTTTAGTTGTGATTCACTTGCTTTAAAATACCAGTAAACTGTTGTGGTTAAACCCTGTGTCTAGAGTGTCAATCACCCCACATCTACAGCCTAAACCCCATGTTACTGGAAAGGGGAAGGTAAAAGAAGGAAGGTGGGACTCTTAAGAAGGCAAGAGATCCTTAAGGAGTTGCTCAGGAGGTCCAGGTCATAAGGGGAACGCTGACAGACCCATTTAAATGAATGAGACTTAGATTAGGCTAACATTGAATACTACCCATTGATACCACCCCCTATTACAGAAGTAATATGGTTGCACCTGGGAAGAATTCCAACTACACAAAAGGAGCAATCCTTTTAAATAGAACTTGAATTTTCCACTTGGAGAATTCCCTTTGTGTGGATGAAGAAATCTAAGTATTCTTTTTAGTAGAACCTTTGTAAGTTGAACACTCCATTAAGTCTTGAGAGCAACAGACTGAAATGTAATATTGGCTTTGTGCAGTATGAAGTTTACGATTTATAGAGCAGAGCCATCTTTTATCACTGTAACTGGATTCTTAGATAACCCGGAATAAAACTCACTATTACTTTTGTATTTATTTAAATCACACATGCTTTAGTGGAATTAACATCCATTGTTGCCCATTAATCTGGAGCTACCCACTCCTTTTGTCTGCAGTTCAGGTAGATAGCCTCACCTCCTCCTACCCAGGTTGTCCTGCATAGTTAATGGCTGTGTGACTCTGTGTGTGTGTGTGTGTGTGTGTGTGTGTATGCAAGGCAAACATGCATTGTTTTCTAAAACTTGGATCTCACTACCTCAAGGAGGAATCCTCAGTGTATGTACTTTGAACTACTTTCCATGCATATGGAAGCAAGAAATTGATAAGCAGGCCTGTCCTATAAGAAAAGAAATTGTGTTTTCATAGAATATATTACTGAAACATTATTTCTTGCCCATTTACTAAGAACTGTGCCTCTCTAAAATTTGAAACATAAAGATTGCAAGATAATTTTCCCATTAAAAATACATTATACTTGACAAAGAATGGTAGCACACCATCCAGATGCATCGGTTTTCTTAAAAGAATCAGTTGTCAGGGTATACTAAAGTTATGCCTCACAGCAGAGCAAGTTTATATTCATTTGGTTAGCATCAGTACAATCTACTGTGATTGGAGACTTGGCATGGACTGTGAATTCTCAAATTTTGAGTGTTCTTTTGCGGCGCAGTTATCAAAAAATGTACAAATTTATGCCAAAAATGTGAGAATGTGTTTGCAAGGTTGTAGGGACAGAGATATTTTGAAGTCAAACATTTAAATATTATTTGGCCTGGTATACATGATGCCCCATAAAATTAGCTCACTTTTGAAAAATTATTAATGTTTTGTGGTACTTTTAAATATATAAAATGCATTTCAATTCTTGGCTCCTTCATCCTCACATCAACCCTGCAAGATAGATGACTTCCAATTTATATTTGAGACAGAGATCAAGGCTGCCAAGGACCCCCCCCCCCCGCCCACTTAATAATAAACTAGTGAACTGGTTTTGCTTCTGTCACTTTAGAGCAGCATACTGGCTGGGGAAGACGAGAATTGTAGTCCAATACATCTGGAGGGCACCAGGTTGGGATTAGAGAATGTGGGGCAGTTTGAAGGCCCCTTCAGGTGACTGCCCAGAACGAGGAAGCTGCTTTTTAGAATTTCTTCCCATTTTTCCTCCCTGCAACTCTGCACACAGTGATGAATGTCTGTGTGACTCCTTCACCACGAGCAGAACATGGAATCTCACATGCCGCCGCTTGGGTCACATTTGAGGGATTTTGCAGTTGCCTTCAAAACTGCTGCAAGGAACACCCGGGGATATTTGACAACAGCACAGCCACTTCAGGGTAGGCCTTTAGACGCAGTCAGTGCTTGGGCCGATGAAAACAAATCTTTATGATAGGGAGCAAATAGTTAGCAATATTTTTTTATTGCAGCAATAGGCTGACTTGTATGATGTTGGGTTTCTGCGTGGCAGCAACTGTTAACCTTTTAAATAAGACATTATTAATTTAGAGGCCAGATGATAATATGAGAACAGACCTCTCTTGGTGGTGCATGGCTAATACACATCCCTTTTTCATTTAGAGGCTTAAATCCAAGAGTCATCTGCAGACAAAAAGATAGTCTCAAAAGGATAGTAGGTTTCTGGAAAATGAAAAACATCTAATAAACTGTTAACGACAACAACAACAGGATAGCCAGTAACAATTTTTCATTGTAGTGGAAGACATTTGGCAATAACTGGCAATTATCTTTGTACCTTTGTTACCTGGGCAGAATTGAAACTGGAAGATGAAGCTTAACAGGCAAAAGTAGACCTTGCTTTAAGAAAAGTAGCTCTGGAGCAATAACATTACTTTTAACCATTTTTGCAAGCATGATTGCATACATCATGCCAAGTCATTTGAGTGACCTGGTTGTTCTAACTATCTACTCAGATACTGGGTGTGAGATCCACAAGTTATAAAGCAGCCACTTCTACTCATCTTTAATGGGGCATTTGCAGGGCTTCCATTATATTTCATAGAAACGGAAGTGTGCTGACCTTCCACTCCACACTGCCACATGTAGGAAACTGCGGAGGGGACATCTGTTAGGCCACAGGTTGGCCAGTTGTAGTTCAGCTCTAAGCCCCTAGTCAGGGCCCTCCTTTTACGGCATGGCTGCCAATGATTATTAATCGTGGGCAGTGGCCCTTTTCAGTCTCTACAATGCTAGGTCAAGATTCTTCAAGTTGAAGAGTTGACAGTTCCTTGAGGACTCCCTTGCATTATGTACATGTAAAATTAACAGATCATTCTACTTCCAAAAAGGCCTGTATATCCCCAAAAGGAACCCCAATAAATGTTGGGTATTCCCACCTCTCAGTAGCTCATACCCAAGCAGTTGTAGAAGGGCCAGGCATTGAATTACAATAATAAAAAAGTAAAATTGTGTTTATTTAAAGAAATCAAAAGTTTATACGGCATTTTAAAATTACAAAGGAAGATAACAATGGAAGATTCTTATACACCTAACCAGTGTTTTGTCCAGCCAAGCGAGTCCTCAGTCCTTGCAGAAAATCATCTTTCACTTTAACCCATCTCTAGAGATGGCTGTAAGCATATGACGTCTCAGACAAGAGAGCCAGTGTAGTTCGCTTCCCTTGCCTGGTGCCCTCCAGATGTTTTGTACTACAACTCCCAGCTTTCCTCACGATTGGCCATGCTGGGTGGGGCTGATGGGAGCTGAATTCCAAAAGATCTGGCAGGCCCCAGGTTTGAGAAGGCTGGGTTTAGAATGTTGAACTAGGACTGGGGAGATTCAAGTTCAAATCCTCACTGAGCCAGGAAGCTCACTGGGTTATTTATTTGTTTATTTATTTGTTTCGTTTCTATACCGCCCAATAGCCGAAGCTCTCTGGCTACCTTAGGCCAGTGTGACATGGGGATGTCCATCACTGGGAAATCCGTTCCATTCAAGCTCGATGGATTTCTGCAGCATGTCCATTCCAGCAAGCGAGGGCGGACTGAATTTTTGGGGGAGAAATCAGTTTCCGGGAAGTATTTGTGCATTCCCCCCTCCAGGTTCTGCCACTTGCACAAATTGCAATTTGCATAAATGGTCTTTTCCCCTCTGGGTTCCATCATTTGCACAAATTGTGATTTGTGCAAATCGTGATTTGAGCAATTGGGGGGGTGACAGGTCAGGAAAGGGAGATCAGGTTGCCCACTTAGTGAGCCGATCTGCAGCCTTTGAAGTGTTGAACAGATATTTGTGGTCCCCTGCTTCCAGTCCACACTTTCCTAAGTCTCAAGCAAGACCTTTTAACACAGATCTAGTCTCCACTCCCTTTTGAGAACCATGAAATGGGAGCTGCACTACAATTTGTGCAAATGACGGAACCTGGAGGAAAAAATGCACAAATTGCTGCCATTTAAAAAAACACAAAAAACAGTGAAATCCACATTTTGGCTCAACAATTTACTGAACAAGTCAGCACCAGCAAGGGAAAATGGAGCAAAATCTGCAGGGCTGAGCTGGAAAAAATTTGTTGACCTTCACACCTCCAGATGGAATCCTTCGACAGACACCCCTACCTCTGGTATAGTTCCATAGTGCCCCGAGAGCGTCTGATCAGTTGGCACCCTACTGGGCAACCTGAATAATTTTATCTAGCCTTATCTCACTTCTTTGTCTTCCAAAATGCGAACAAAACTGTAATGCCTTTTGCTGAATGGGCTGATTAGTTCAACCACTTTGGGCTGTTGAGAGATCAGTTACAGTCATTAGGAAGATGAGTTCAGCCACTAGGTGATTTTCTGATTTGCTGTCTAGACCACTGACATCAGAAATGGAGGCCAATGCATTATTGGACAGACTAACCATTGGTCTCTGCAAAGGAGCTGACTGAGCAGAGATCCCCATAAAAAGGGTCGCCTCGGTCCTTCTAGAGCTTTCTTATAGACAATCTAACTGGAAGCCAGATACTCGCTCTGTCTGTCTCTGTCTGTCTCTGTCTCGGACCATCGTCTCTGCAATAAACTTGGCATATGCTCTAGGACCCAAAACTGTACTCAAGCAGATAAAGTGTCTAGATTAGTTAGACTGATTTTTTTTTTTTAATTTGGGATACTATGTATATGTGTGTGATTGTTGCCTTCCCTGGTTTCCCTCCCTCATTTCTCCCCCCCCATCCCATAAACTCCTTTTTATATTGGACATTTGGCTTTGCTGTTTTAAAAGGGAGCTCTTCCCCATGTGAAAGACCGCATGGTTACAAAGCTTGTGTGTTAAGCTTTTTGGAAAGGTTTTGGAAAGTTCTCTGTTTCTAGTCTTTGGGAAGGAAGTCCCAAGCACCTTTCTTTTTTCCTTTTTTCCTAGGTTTGAGCTGAAGGGAAGGGTCCTTGGGAGTAGTGCACAGAAACTCCCCAAGCAGCTGGACAGACTAGGGTGTGTCAGGTTCATCCTGGCTGGTGGCTGCCTATCAAATATTCCTTTCCTGGGGAACCTAGGGCATCTCTACACCAGCATAAAATTTTGCATTTAAAATGGGGCTTTCTGCTTCTGTTTGAAATGCAAGATCACAATGACTCCTCCCCACTGCTTCCTTTTCCCCTCTCCTTTCCCCCTCCTTCTCCCTGTATCTGAGTCTTCCGTTATCTTTCATTGATCTTGCTCCTCTTCTTGCCGCTTTTCCTCTTTTCACAGAGGGAACTCAAGCGGAACACAACTGGGTAATTTGATAGCTCATTATCTGCAATCTATTTAAAAATGGAACAAAAGGCATTTAGTGCAGGAGACACCCTGGAGGTTCACCGTGTCATCTAAAGAGCCCGCAAACTTCTACAATAGAGCCATCTCAATAGCAGGATAAAAGCTCCATGTGAAGGAGCCCCTACATAAAGAAGGGGTCCACCAGGAGGAAAAGTTATCCCCATTCCTGGTCTCGTAACAGCCAGTGAGACTAACCTACCTCACAGGGTTTTATTTATTTTTTATTTATTTGATTTATTAGCTGCCCATCTGGCTGGCTACTTGGCTACTCTAGGCGGCATACAATACTAATAGACAGGTGAAAAACCATGTACACCGCCTTGAGCTCCTTGGAGGAAAGACAGGATATATATGTAGTAAATAAATAAAATGAAGAAGATGGAAAAAATAAAGCCATAATTTCCTGGGATTAAGCATTGTGAAGGACTGGGCCATTTGCACATCCCTCAGCTTGATCTTCAAGGATGTCAGACATACTTTTGACCATTCACACTCACCAATATCACCTTATCTAACAAGATGAAGTGGGAGAAAGTTTTGGGAGGGGCTAGGAGACAAGACTTCAGTTCACAAAAGGAATTACATGCACACATGCTTGTCCAAGCAAACAGGCTGTTCTCAAATAAAGAGGCTTAAAATATGGAGTTTGTCAAGTTAATTGACTATTATTACGTAAAACAGAAGTATACCATTAAAGTTTAGAGGCCATTTACAAAAAGCCTTAAAAATGTCCATAATGGTGATTGCTGTAAGTAACATAATCAGGTCTTTTGAGGTTGGGGGGATTTGGGGCAGGATCCAAAGCTGCCCATCTGCTAGCTGAGCTGACCACCGATTCCGGTCTGCGTGTGGCCAGCTGTAACCACTTCCGGTTGGCAAGCAGCCCCTACCGCTTGCAGAACGGCAGTTTAGTAGTTTCAGAAGCGACCCCTAAAACACATGGAAACGTTTGTTTCTGGAAGGGGGCAGGTCAGTCCAACCTGCTGCCTTCCAGAAATGAGTGTTTCACTCATTTCAGGGGCTCACCTCTGGAACCATTAAATCTCCGTCCCACAAGCAGTAGAGGCCACGCGCGGATCGGAATCAGCGGCCAGCTCCGATAGCAGATGGGCAGTGTTGGATCCTGCCCCTTGTCTTTACTGTGGTGGTTCAACAATAATGTGGGTTCTAAGTGATGGAATATCCTGTACTTTTTATAGGTGATCCAATATTTGTGACCAGTACATTTTATATTTGGAGACAAGCCCACCAGTTTGTGGGGGAAAGCTTGCTTCTACCACATTTCCCCTCCTGATACAATGGATCTTCTCCAGCAGAGGAGATCGTTACCTTGTCATGGTGCTGGAGCTTGAGCACCACAATGACGTCATGAGCTAAACCGTGAAGGGACACCCAAGATGGGAAGGACATGGCAGAGAGGTCAGACTAAATACGATCCCTGGGGAAGGAAACGGCAACCCACCCCAGTATTCTTGCCATGAAAACTAAATGGATCAGTACAACCAGAAATATGTCGGTATACCATCGGAAGATGGGACTCCCAGGTCGGAAGATGGTCAAAATGCTTCTGGGGAGGAACAAAGGATAAGTTCAACTAGCCCCAGATGTGATGACACAGCTAGCTCCAAGCCGAAAGGATGGCTAGCAGCCGATAGTGCTGGTGGTGAACGACGAATCCGATGTTCTAAAGATCAACACACCATAGGAACCTGGAATGTAAGATCTATGAGCCAGGGCAAATTGGATGTGGTTATTGGGGAGATGTCAAGATTAAATATAGACATTTTGGGTGTCGGTGAACTGAAATGGACTGGAATGGGCCACTTCACATCAAATGACCACCAGATCTACTACTGTGGACAAGAGGACCACAGAAGAAATGGAGTAGCCTTCAGAATTAATAATAAAGTGGCTAAAGCAGTGCTTGGATACAATCCAAAAAATGACAGAATGATCTCAATTCGAATTCAGGGTAAGCCATTTAACATCACAGTGATCCGAATATACGCCCCAACCACAGATGCTGAAGAAGCAGAAGTAGATCAGTTCTATGAGGATCTGCAGCACCTACTGGATAGTACGCCAAACAAAGATGTTATTTTCATTACAGGAGACTGGAATGCTAAGGTGGGTAGTCAAACAACACCTGGAATTACAGGCAAGCATGGTCTGGGAGAACAAAATGAAGCGGGACATAGGCTGATAGAATTTTCCCAAGACAACTCACTGTGTATAACAAACACTCTCTTCCAACAACCTAAGAGACGACTTTATATATGGACTTCACCAGACGGTTGACACCGAAATCGACATAGATTGACTACATCCTTTGTAGCCAAAGGTGGCGGACATCTATGCAGTTGGTAAAAACAAGACCTGGAGCTGACTGTAGTTCAGATCACAAACCTCTTATTGCACAATTTAGAATCAGACTAAAGAGAATAGGGAAGACCCACAGATCAGTTAGATATGAGCTCACTAATATTCCTCATGAATATGCAGTGGAAGTGAAGAATAGATTTGAGGGACTAGATTTAGTAGATAGGGTCCCAGAAGAACTACGGACAGAAGTTCGCAACGTTCTTCAGGAGGAGGCAACAAAAAACATCCCAAAGAAAAAGAAAACTAAGAAGGCAAGATGGCTGTCTGCTGAGACACTGGAAGCAGCCCAAGAAAGAAGGAAAGCAAAAGGCAACAGTGATAGGGGGAGATATGCCCAATTAAATGCCAAATTCCAGAGGTTAGCCAGAAGAGATAAGGAATTATTTTTAAACAAGCAATGTGCGGAACAGGAAGAAGATAATAGAATAGGAAGGACAAGAGACATCTTCCAGAAAATTAGAAATGTCGGAGGTAAATTCCAGGCAAAAATGGGTATGATCAAAAACAAAGATGGCAAGGATCTAACAGAAGCAGAAGAGATCAAGAAAAGATGGCAAGAATATACAGAAGATCTGTATAGGAAGGATAATAATATTGGGGATAGATTTGACGGTGTGGTCAGTGAGCTAGAGCCAGACATCCTGAAGAGTGAGGTTGAATGGGCCTTAAGAAGCGTTGCTAATAACAAGGCAGCAGGAGACTATGGTATCCCAGCTGAACTGTTTAAAATCTTGCAAGATGATGCTGTCAAGGTGATGCATGCCATATGCCAGCAAATTTGGAAAACAGAAGAATGGCCAACAGATTGGAAAAAATCAACTTATATCCCCATACCAAAAAAGGGAAGCACCAAAGAATGTCCAAACTATCGAACAAGTGGCACTTATTTCACATGCCAGTAAAGTAATGCTCAAGATCTTGCAAGGTAGACTCCAGCAATTAATGAAACGAGAATTGCCAGATGTACAAGCTGGGTTTAGAAAAGGCAGAGGAACTAGAGACCAAATTGCCAATATCCGCTGGATAATGGAGAAAGCCAGGGAGTTTCAGAAAAACATCTATTTCTGCTTTATTGACTATTCTAAAGCCTTTGACTGTGTGGGTCATAACAAACTGTGGCAAGTTCTTGGTGGTATGGGGATACCAAGTCATCTTGTCTGCATCCTGAGGAATCAGTATAATGACCAAGGAGCAACGGTAAGAACAGACCACGGTACAACGGACTGGTTTAAGATTGGGAAAGGAGTACGGCAGAGTTGTATACTCTCACCCTACCTATTCAACCTGTACGCAGAACACATCATGTGACGTGCTGAGCTTGATGAAGCCAAGGCTGGAGTTAAAATCGCTGGAAGAAACAGTAACAATCTCAGATATGCAGATGATACCACTTTGATGGCTGAAAGCGAGGAGGAGCTGAGGAACCTCATGATGAAGGTGAAAGAAGAAAGTGCAAAAGCCAGGTTGCAGTTAAACCTCAAAAAAACCAAGATTATGGCAACCAGCTTGATTGATAACTGGCAAATAGAGGGAGAAAACGTGGAGGCAGTGACAGACTTTGTCTTTCTAGGCGCAAAGATTACTGCAGATGCTGACTGCAGCCAGGAAATCAGAAGATGTTTACTTGGGAGGAGAGCAATGACAAATCTTGATAAAATAGTGAAGAGCAGAGACATCACACTGACAACACAGGTCCGCATAGTTAAAGCAATGGTATTCCCCGTAGTAACCTATGGCTGCGAGAGCTGGACCATAAGGAAGGCTGAGCGAAGGAAGATAGATGCATTTGAACTGTGGTGCTGGAGGAAAATTCTGAGAGTGCCTTGGACTGCAAGAAGATGAAACCAGTCCATACTCCAGGAAATAAAGCCAGACTGCTCACTTGAGGGAATGATATTAAAGGCAAAACTGAAGTACTTTGGCCGCATCATGAGAAGATACCCTCGAGAAGATGCTGATGCTAGGGAAAGTGGAAGGCAAAAGAAAGAGGGGCCGACCAAGGGCAAGATGGATGGATGATATTCTGGAGGTGACGGACTCGACCTTGGGGTTGCTGGGGGTGGCGACGGCCAACAGGAAGCTCTGGCGTGGGCTGATCCATGAAATCACAAAGACTCGGAAGCGACTGACCGAATAAACAACAACACAATGGACCTTGCACTTAAAGTTTAGTAACATGCTTCTTAATTATATTTAAATAGGATACGTGTTTACATTATGAGTTATTCAGGGAAGAAGGTGCTTTGGCCTTATATGTTTTTATTCCTATCACTTGAAGGGCAGTAGGTGGTTTTTTGTTCTGATTTTTTGAACCTATGTGATCTCGCAAGACTCTCCACTGTGCTCCTTTTCTTTAACAACCCTGTCCTTCCATAATGGTTTAGTGTGTGTGTGCGTGGAGAGAGAGAAAGAGACATCTGCCAATTTCTAGCCATTATTTTTCTCTCTCTCTACCAGATGTTATCAGGTATACCTTTTATATGGTTGTTCCTATAGTTGTTTTCTATTTGTTAACTAAATAATCTAGAAGTTGATGTACTTTGTATATGCATATTCTCCAAGCTGATATAGTTGGAAAATTTGTCAAATGGCCATTAGCTTGGCCTATAGCGCAGGTTAATAGTTTTATTGACTCCTGTGGTGCTTAGGTGGGTCTGTTCTTATTCTGCTTTGTAATATGTGCTAAATACTCCTAAAATTTTAAAAACAATGACAAGATGAATTTGAGAGAGAGAGTTTTTAGGAGGTGCAACTTTTTCCCATTAGGCTTATAGGAAGGGTGGGTGTTGTTGTTTTTTGGAGGAATGGCAACCATTGCTAGCCTCTTGACAGCTTTGTATTTGAAGCAAAAACCACTCATCAAATCTTAACTGGCAATGCAAGTATAGCCATGTTACCTCATTTCTGTTTGCTGTCTCTTGGGCCCACATCACTTCCTATGCATCTGTTTCTGATTGGCTGTTCATTCCAGTGTTTTCACATGGACACAGCTTGGCTTCCATCATGCTCTTAGGCTTTTGGTTTCCATGCCTGTGTTAGATATCTTGTAATGATGTGTTTTCTCTGTAGTTATCACACCTGCATGTATTTGTAGTTGCTCGCCATAGAAACTACTGGAGCTGAATTCTGTACAGTTGTCTGAAGTACGATCTGGAGGAAGAAAAACACTTGCAGAAAATCACTTTTTGAAACCAGGGATAAGTATGAGAATAAAAGTTGCAATCATGTCTGATTTGCTGGATTCCCATTGGAACATACTTCTGAGGCAGGGACCGTTGCCCTCCTGAATTGGATAGAATGTTTATCACAAGTTGTGGCTTTCTTGTATTATCTTTTATAGCTGTTAGAGGTCAAATTTACATCCTGGATGCTTCAAATAAGCACCAACCTGTAGTAGATAATCTTCTCTCTATATAAAAGTCAAAAATTGTGTGTGGGTTTGTGGGTTTGTGGCTGGCTGCAGGGCCGTCTGTAACGCAGGGAATAAGGGGGAGCTGCCCTGGGTGTAATCACACTGTAGGGGCCCACTGAGCCTGCCATGTGGGCCCTACAGTTGCTGCCCCTTTTACTTCATATTCTCACTTGCCAGAGTGCATTGCAGGAGTCACTGGGTTACATTATTACTTTGTTTATACTTTCCCTTACTAACAAGTACACCCTCTCAATCATGGTACAGGCCAGGTTTCTGATTTCAGCTACCAGTCATCCTATTGGCCATCTTTCATTCTATTGGTCTCTCTCCCATTCACTCTGACTTTCTTCACCTTGGATTGGCTGGCTGCCATTTATTCCCTTCCTTTTACTCATGGTTTCTTTTCTTTTCTTTTCTTTTCTTTTCTTTTCTTTTCTTTTCTGAGAGCATTTAGTTTCTCTCCCCTGTTCCTGCAATATCCAGCAAGGAAGCCTCTGTTGAACATTTTAATAGCAGTATGAGATTCAGTGTGGATTATACTGTAGTAGTGCTTACAGATTCAGTTGTACTGTAGTAGTGCTTACAGATTCTTGCATTTTTAGTAGTGTTTTTTTTATTCAATCTGCTCATTATAATTGTTGTGCTTTTTTAATCAAGTCTGGTGGATTCAACTTTTCACCTTTCTTATGGGGCCTTTCCGAGAAGAGTAAACCTACCTTAATGTGTTTCTAACAAATAGTGCCTATGACAAAGTTACATCCCGAGCAACACCAGGTATATCAGCTAGTTCGTGTATATATGCCCATGGTTTTCTTTGGAAGTCACAATGACAACTTCCGAGCCTCCTCCAAGAGTACTGACCCTTCCCTCCTACTTGGTCCCTCTTGCTTTTCTGTGTTGCTGAGATGTGGGAACGTTGGCAGAAACTTCCCTCTTTGCCTAGCTTCCTGATACGGAGCAGGCACTTGAGCCTCCAGTGGCTGTTACTGTACCACTTTGAGTGGGCATTGCCCCTTTGTGGAGGGGGATGGGACGGAACTCAGCTTTTCCTTATTGACTGCCTGTGCTTCCTCTTTTCAGAACAAAACATCACAACAGTTTTGATCATGTGGAGCTGATCTGTCTCCTGCGTCTCCAAGTACATTTTTGGTCTTCAAGAAGAAATCATTTCCTAAGTAACATGCTATTGCTTAGCAGGGAAGATCCAGTAGGGCACCTTTGAGGAAAGTTGCTGTGGAGCAGAGGTGCACAACCTCAGGCCCCAATCTGGCCTTCTGGGGTTCCCCAGGCTTTGCCCCCTTCCCCTGACCCCACCTCCTTTTCCTGACCACCACTTGTTAGGCAGTTTCCTTACTTTTGTGCAGCCCCCCCCCCCAAATACTAAAAGGTTGAATTGCCTCTCCTAAGGCAGTAAGAGCTTTAACTTAAATTTGCCCTGCCCCTTGTACCTTTGGCCCCACCCACCACTGGAATGGAATTTGGCCTTTGGGCTGAAAGAGGTTCTGCACCCCGGCTGTAGAGTATGCACTGAAGATGGGTTTTCCCCTCCAAACAACTTGTTTTCATGGCTTTGAGGACTAGAAACATTTAAAAACAACCACCACCATCCTTGAGTTGTAGAACTTGACCAACATCTTCATGATGCGTGACCCATTCTGCTTCTGTGCTTGCTTGAGCAGTGGCTATAGCAGCATTGATGGGAAATATAGAAATGGCAGTGTAATGGCAACATCAGTGCCCAGAAATTACAGCTTAATACAAGGCTGCAGGAGCTTAACTTATTAGGCTTCCTCCATGATTTGACTTGAGTGTTATTGACTTTAATGAGAATATTTCTTTCTTTGCTAGCAGCCAAGACAGACTCTAGGCTGTGAGCAAATGGCGGTACTGCAGAGATGAATTAGTTTCAGAAATGTCAAATATATTTTTGGGAGTTCTACATTTAAAATCGTGTGAGGAAATAACTAATTATGCAAGATTACTGTTGGGGCTTATTCACAGGGTTGACTATCTCAAACAAATTAGGTGGTTAGTTCTTGCCAATGTAACTTGTCCGTGTGTGCGGAGAACTGCATTTTCCTACTACCTGTTTGCTGCTTGCCTATTGTTTCTGGACTTTAAATAGCACACCCAGAGGGAGCACAAGTGTATCATAGAAACATAGAATAGTAGGGTTGGAAGGGGCCTACAAGGCCATCGAGTCCATGGCCTTGTAGGCCCCTTCATGACCATCAAGGCCTTGTATGTTGAAAGGTGATAATTAAGATACTAAGTGCAACAACGACATGATGATCATCATCTTCATGAGATAATTTCATGCGAGTTGAAACAGACAGCAGAAGCCTGTGCATGTTCACTCTGAAGCGAGATCCTCTGTGTTCAGTGACACCGTAACAGGTGCGTTGAGGATTGCAGCCACAGATTGACATCGTCTTACGAGACGTGGAAAGCAAATGTATGCTTTATGTTGCATTATGAAATAGATCTTCCTTGTTTTCATTTCCATCTGAATAGAAGTAGCTGAAAGAGAAGTGGTATTTCATCTTGCAGCAAACTGGGAAGAAACTATGGCTTGGATTCTAAGAGACATTAACTTAAGGGAGTTTGCAGAAAGAAAGTTTCCCCTTCCTTCTTCCTTCCAGCAGCCCCCTGCTCCCCATCCCACATTGCTCAGGATGGCCCCTCTCCAATCTTCCAGAGAATGTTTATTTCAGGGGATGCAGCTGGCAGGGGGGGGGGAGGACCTTCCTTCCATGAACTTTCTTAAGTTATCTTTTCATCCAAGCCTTGGTCATCCTTGCTGTAGAAACACTAGTCTTTGTATCTTACTCTTTCTCCCACCCCACCCACATGGTCTGGCTCTAAAATGAATCAAAACCCTCTCAGCGTTTTTGTGATGTGAAAAGCAAGAAGATGCATTCTTGTGATCGGAAGGGAGCAACTGATGAGTGGGAGTTGGAATCATTTTGCCTTTTAATAAGGAAACTGTAATTTTGTAGTAGGAACACTTAGCACATAAGTAGCAGCAAGATCAGAGTGACTGAAAAATGTTTCAGAAGCCGGTTATTGGGCTGGGCCAGCTCTCTCGTGAGGACCGGTGAAACCCATGGCTCAGACAGTAGATAGGGAGAGGTGGTAGATTGTGCTCCTTCAAAACTGCCCGATGGGCTGCCTGCCACCACTGCAGCCAGCCATGTTTCCCTGACTGGTTGCAGGGGCAGCAGCTGCTAGGGCTCTCTGGAGCACCTGCTGGACCCAGTCCCTTGCTCTAAGGAAAGACCCTGTAGAGCGAGGCATTGGGCAGCCACTCCAGAAAGCCCCACCAACAGCAGTGAAAGCAATTTGCATGGCTCACTGGAGCGCCTTCCAGGCCCAGTGCCTCACTCCGAGGGGTCCTTCCTCAGAGTGAGGTGTTGTGGATGAGGTGGTTCTGGAGACAGTCTGTGCGGCCACTTTGCCTATAGTGCCTTACTGAGGAAGGGCCCCGCAGAGCGAGGTAGCCTGTGCCGTTGCCGCCCACGTAGCAGCAAAAAGAGCAAGGTAGGGCTAGTCAGCATGACATCCCGCGTTGCCCTTGCTATTGGGATATGCGTCTTAAAGTGTTTGGTAGTGCGTAACCAGAGAGGGCTCTGCTAGTAAGCATGCCTAGGTAGCTGGCTGGGTGGCATACTTTGGGTGGCGTAGTTTGGGTGGCCAAGCAATGATGACCCAAAGATGAGAGGGTTTGGAGAGAGACAGAAAGCGGTAGATGGGTATGTAAAAGGTTTAGGGGCATGTATGCCATAAATTCAATTGCCATCTCTCTCTCTCTCTCTCTCTCTCTCTCTCTCTCTCTCCCTTCTCTTGAATAATGTGAGAACTGGAAAACATTTAAAATAAAGACAGATTTTCAAAAACTAAAAGCTTGGTACCTCACACAACATGTACAGCTCCAGACAGATGAGTTTAAACCATTTCTCCCCCAACCCCATTCAACTAAAACAATGGGAAACTTTGTGAGGTGGGGAACCCTTCTGCCTCACCGGGGGGTGGAGGGGAGGGACAGGACCTTTCTGCCTCAGGTTCTCAACCTGCATCCAATTTTTTCTGACATTTGGGCTGCTTATACCTATCACCCAAGAGATCGTGCATTCCAGATGTCATAAGCATAAGACAAATCATCTTGATTTTTAATAAGGAATAGGGTTTTCATGCTTTAAACAGTATGCCTCATGCTTTAACTACAGAGCTGCTCCTCCGACCCAATAATATATGCAAGCTTTCACGGAAATTCTTGGCACTGAATTTGGCTTACTTTGGTGCAAAATGATGTTTTAAATTCGGATTACGGATAATCCTGCAATAGTGAAACTCTGAAGCATTCCTGATGTTTGAGTTTGAGGGTATTTTGCCCTGGTCAGCAACTGATTTTTCAGAAGGGGCATTTTGAGAGCAGGTGCAGACCAAGGCACCAATGCCTGCCAGCAAAGTGAGTTTCAGGCGGGCAACTGTGGTGCTAGGAAGCACCCTTATTGGCGTGCCTTTGGCCCATGGGGTAGGATTCAGTGATGCCCGATCTCTGGCGGCCAGCACTGCCGGTTCCTGGTGCGCACAGGGCTGGCCCTGTCGCCACCGAAATGCAGAGTCCCTATCCCCAGCAGTGGCGATGCAGCGCTTCCAGGGGCAAGCCCCCGAACGACCAGAAATGCAGGTTTCTGGAAGGGCCAGGTCATGCCTTCCAGAAACTTGTGTCTAGTCTTTGGGGGGCTTGCCCCCAGAAGCGCTGCATTGCACAAAGCGAATCGGTGGTGCTGGCCACCAGCGGCAGGGCATCATTGGATCCTACCCCTGGTCTACCAGTTGTAGACACTTGGTTCCCTTCCCTGTTTTCTTACACTTTGTGTGGAGAGAAGTGAAATGGGCTTTTTTAACGCATGGCAAAGGGTTGGGGGCTCCCCCCGCCTTCCCTGTAGGCCATTTGCCAGTCCTGTGTATTCATAAAGTGAGCCACCCCCTCACAGTTTCAAAGGGATCGCTGTTTACCTGTAAAAGCAAGGCACTCTTACTTTCCCGTTCATGCAGTATTATCATTTTAAATTGTGGCTCCAGAAGCTGGAGCGTTTTGAAAACCAATTTACCTTGTAAGAATCACAAGTACGCAAGAGTTGCATTGTTGTCATGAATAGCAAGAGCTCGTGTTACTATTGCTTGAAAATGTGTCTCTGACATAGTGCTAACCAACTCTTGACCTACAGCCAAGGGAGACCTGAATGGAATTGGCCTGATGAGAAAAATCATTTTATGATTCCCCAGCTGCTATTTGGAGTGGAGGAACTCTCAGCATCTGCCCCTGCCTTCCCCCACCTCCAGATATTTTATATTTTATTTGCTAAGCAGTATTTTTCTTTCCTTCTTTCTATAGGACAGTTATTTTGAGTGAAGGACCTTGCAAGCGCTACTAAGTGGTTATCATGGGCTTAATTGCATTTCTGAAGACCCAGTTTATAGTTCACCTCCTGATTGGGTTTGTCTTTGTCGTGAGTGGGTTCATCATTAACTTCATCCAGCTATGCACGCTAATCCTCTGGCCTATAAGCAAGCAGTTTTATCGACGAGTAAACTGTCGCCTTTCCTATTCGTTGTGGAGCCGTGAGTATGCTTTGATTTCTATGCATTAAACTAGGACTGCAGTTTCTTCAGACTGTAGGTTCTCAAACTGAAGAGGATGCCCTCCTTGAAAGCAGTAGGTGTGATTCTGTGCGCAAATGTTGGGACACATCTATAGTTGCTCCTGATGGAAGGTGAGCAGGTAGTATCTGGGAATCATTCCTGCATGGGGCCTTGGGCATCAGCATCTCTTCTCCTTTCCTAGTCCTTATATCTATAGGTATGGAGTAGCAGGTAGGTTGACAGTCTCCCCAAATAGTCTCTGACTTGGATTCCTGCATTGAGCAGGGGGTTGGACTCGATGGCCTTGTAGGCCCCTTCCAACCCTATTGTTCTATGATTCTATGAAATACAAACTTGGGAAGCAGTGGATGGAGGAAGGATCCACACAATTCCTGCTCTTTCAAGCAGTGCCTAGAGCAGTTATTCTGGCCCAGCCCCTTTTAGACTTACAGAGAAACCACTTGCCTCCACTGCTGGGATAGGTCCTTCATCCTTCCATTCAGCAGGTACTCCAGGTAAGAAGAGCCCTGCTGGATCAGACCAAAGGCCTGTCTAATTCAGCATTCTGTTCCCACAGTGGCCAACAAGATGCCTATGGAAAGCCCACAAGCAAGACATGAGCTCAGTAGCAGCCTTCCAATTATGTTCCCCAGCAACTGGTATACAGAGGCATACCGCCTCCCTTATTGAATATATATCCATCATGACTAGTAGCCATAGCCTTATCCTGTGAATTTGTTTAATCTCCTTAGAAAGCCATCCAAGTTGGAGGCCATCACTACTCACCTTCTTTCTAAACTAAAAAGCCCCAAACGTTGTAACCTTTCCTCATAAGGGAGTTGCTCCAGACCCTTGATTATTTTGGGTGCCCCTTTCTCCATATTTTCCAGCTCCACAGTATCTGTCTTGAAGTGTGATAACCAAAACTGTTCGCAGTATCCCAAGTGTGTCCACCATAGATTTGTATAAAGGCATTATGATATTGGCAGGATTATTTTTGATTCCTTTCCTGTTGATCCCCCAAATAGAGTGTGCCTTTTTCACACACTGGGTCAATGTTTTCATCGAGCTGTCCACCACAACCCCAAGATCTCGTTTTTGGTCATCGCCAGCTCAGACCTCATCAGTGTATATGAAGTTAGGATTTTTTGCTCCAATGAACATTCACTTCACAATGTAAACGTGTTTACATTGAACCACGTTTGCATTTTAATGCCCATTCCCCCAGTTTAGAGAGATCCTTTTGGAGCTATTCACAATCTCTCTTTATTTAACAATCCTAAAGTGAGCATTGGTGATTCTTCCTCTGGCCTTGCTTCTAGTCCCAAGAAGTCTCACCTTGTGTAGTCAGTGAAGAAGAGAAGGAATTGTTTTCCTTCTAAAAGTATTTACTATCCCTGGCCTTGTTCTGCTTTCCCCTGCTTTCCATCCATCATTTCACAGTTTACAGCTTTCCTAACCTTTTTCCACATGTATGTTAACTCATGCCCCTGGTGCCTATTTTCATTGGTTGGTTAGTTGGTTTGCTTGGTTCTTGGTTCTTTGGAGCAGCTTTTGCTTTCAAAATTCTTCTACGGATGCCAGTGTTTGCTCTCTCCCACCCACATTGGCTACTCTGGTATTCACTCCAGCACTTGCAGTCTTCCGGACTTCCCTTGCACAGACTGTTAACTTGGGGCAAGATTTTAAAGAGTCTTCCATATAGTCCCCTAGATTCTTTATACAGAGCCATAAGGAACAGATTCCAGAGGAGTAGCTTTGGCAATCTGTTACAGCAAACGCACACAAAGTAGTCTTGTGAACCTTCAAGACTACTCGATTCTTAAATTTGTTAGTCTTTAAGGTGCAATAGGACTCTCAGTTCTTTATCTGGAAAATCATTAAAGAGAAAACAGACCCAGCAAACAATCTTTTCCAACTTGCCCCATTTTGCTGCTAAATTTCTATATGTTTGACTAGGTTGCTGCAGGAGCAAGTTAATTGCTGAGGCTACTTGCTCTTCAACTTCCCTGCCCTCAGTCCCTATCCCTGACTTCAGGAAAGCGTACAACCTTGGCATATGCTTTATGCAGCCTTTTCGTACAGGGTTGCCTAGAGGCTCTTCTCTCTGGTGCCCCTGTCTTAAAAAATGAAGAATTGGCAGTTTCCAGTAACTTAGCAGAAACTGTTTGTGTGGGTGTGTGGGTGATTTTTCTCTTTGTGCTCATGAGAGGGGGCTGGTAAATTAGTTAAGTTGAAAACATTGTAAGCATTCAGTGGTCTTTGACCACTGAGCATTCTCTTGCTCAGGTTGATTTAAAAATGGCACGATATACTTAATGAAATTAACAATGACCAGTGCTCAAATTCAGGTCCTTTAGGGTGTTACTCTTGTCTATGAGGCATCATAAGCTTTACTTAAGGGTGCGGTATGCCGCCTTTTTTTGTACATCTGCTTCTTTTGCTTACAGTGAGAATTTACTGCTATGGGAAGGATAGCTCTGCTAATTAATAAAATGTGTAAACATCAAATTCTATTTACAGCTCCTTTTCAAGGTGAATTTTTCAGTTTAACAGCTGGCATGGAGCTGGGGGACAGAACTTATAGACAAGGAGGACAATGCAATTCAAGGTCATTACGTGGCCATTTTAGTGAAACACGGGATAGCTGCCACGTGGGTGGTTGAGAGTGTTCCTTGGAGTACGCAAAGTTGCCAGTTTGGGCTTGTTTCAGGACGAACAGAGGAGCAATATCCTAGTGATAGAGCCCAGTTGTGGTATGTATCAAGTCAACAGGTTCAATCCATGGCATCTCCAGTTAAAAGATCTCAGGTACAAGAACTGGAAAAGATATTTTGGAGTTGTTGCCTGTCAAAGTAGATAGTGCTACGCTAGACTGTAAGGGGGCTGGTTATACAGTTAATTTCCCAAACCCACTCAGCTGGTTGACCATGCGGAATATCTAGGGCTTTCCTAGAAATCAGATGCAAGGATTACTGCTGTGTACCTGGAAGTGGAGGGATGGCTATTTTTGAATTGGCTGTCTTGATGCTGGAAGCAGAGGCTTGGCAGAAACAACTTGATATGTTTGTACACAGTTGGAATCTGGGGCCTGCGCTGATCCTGTCTTTGGTCCTAGAGTGACCATGATGGTTGTGGCTTTTTAACCGTTCTTTCACAGCCTCTAAGGCTGCAATCCTATACCTATTTACTTGGGAGTAGGCCCCATTGAACGCCATGGGGCTTACTTCTGAGTGGATCTGTATAGGCTTGCACTGTAAATGGTGTTAAGTCAGTGGAGTTAAGGATGTACGATTTCAGTACACTGTCTTTCAAAAAGCAGAACCTGCACATTTTGCTTACAATTGTATTTTTTAAACTAAATTTCTAGTCCTCATGTTTGTAGCAAAAATGTTGCCATTTGTTCCATATATTGAAATGGATATGTCATTGTGTTTAGAAATCAAGACATTTTTTTAAAAGCAGCTTTTGTCTTGGGCCTGATTCAGACATAGTACTACTCTCAGTATAAGACATCCCTTGAGGACCTGCAGCTGAACATGTGAACTGCCAAGCATTACATTTAGGGTGTTGTGAAGAGATATGTAAGTCTCTGTTGATGATGGTCCCTGATGATCACTTCATATATGGTGCAGTCCGAACTGGGCTCTTCAAACAGAGATCTTCCTTCCAGATTGCACTTCAAGTAAAACTTTATTTTTATCATTATTATTTTTCAAAGGAGCTTCATATAAATGGCACAGGTTTTTTTAAAAAAAACACAATATAATCATTTGATGAAGTAATTTTGGAACCTGAAACCTTTTCCTCGCCAAGGGATGCCAGCCATGTGGAAGCCATTCACAGACTCAGTCCCTTAGGACATTTCAGTCTCTTGCTGAGTAGCTCTTAACTAAAATTATCAATGCTGCAATTCTCTAAAATGCTCCTTCCTGTTGTAAAGCAGCATGGATGTTTCGTCTGACTTCCTGCATAGAGAAAACACTTCACTGCATATTTAATTCATGAGGAGAATCTATATTCCAGCCTTATTCATTCTGTCTAGCTCAAGATGAGTTGTGCTTTTTAATAGCTCAGCATGTTCAGTTTTTACTCCTACTAGCAACAATAATACAATCAAACCTAAATGGATAGGTTATTATTTGTAAGATTTCTGTACATTGCAGCCTAGCAGATTGTGGAGCTGGGCCTCATTACTCTTTTTTGCACATTCAGTTTTAAAGAGAAGCCATGGCATTTTTCACTGAGTGCTAGGTGATGATCTCTGCTCTTCAAGCATTAAAATAGAACTCCCAACAGATGCAGGTGACAAACCTATTGATATCAGTTTTATCAATCCCAACACGTGCCAAGCAAATGGCTCTTTATCAGGTGACTGGTTCTATTGCAATTTCTCAGATAATTTGCTCCAAAAGGAGCCACCCTAACAGTAAGCATCCCACATTCAGTAGTATACTGCCTCTGAATAGGGAAGCTCAGTTAGGCTGTCATGGCCACTAATAGATTTATTGTTGATTACTTTGCCTAATCTTTTTTTTTTTTAGATTCATCAAAAGTGGCCATCACCACATCTTGTAGTAGTGAATTCCAGATGTTAATTGTGCATGATGTGGATGTGTACCACCTTTGTCAGTTTTGCACCTACTGCCAAACTGCTAACCCATTTTGTTGGGAGACCCCCAGGTTTTAATACTATCCACCTTCTCCACATGCATAATTTTATAAGCCTCTGTCATGTCCCCACCTAGTCATCTTTTTTCTTGATGAAAAACCCAAATGCTTTAAGTCTTCATTGTAAGGAAGGTCCTCCAACCCCCTTGATTGTTTTTGGTTGCCCTTTTAGGGCACAGTCTTAATGTGCTGATCGTAAGCCTCCGAACCCAGAGTCATCCTATACAGGGCAGGAGGAGTGGTGGAGGCGATCCTCGCCCTCTCGCCCTGCATTTTTGCTAGACAGGCTTCCCCCCTCCATCTAGCTGGGGTGTCTCAGAGTGGGAGGGAGGGAGGCTGGAATGGCCTCTGGATAGCTCATATCCTCCTCACCAAAACACCCCCTTTTCCCCCCTCACCGAGGGTGTGTTCCTGACCTCAGAGAGGCAGCCAGCATGGTTCTTTCTGCACTGGCGGATAGGGGTGGGGGTTGGAGTTCTGATTCCCAGCTCTGAGGGCACAACACTGTCTCTGACCTCGGATCTGGGAATCTGAACTGCCCTATGACCCCTCAGATGTTGTCTAGGGGCCCTGGGATTGTTCTCTCCATGTACAAAATTACAAATGAGCTTATGTCCTATTGCTCTCTTATTTTTAGCCTTGGCAAAACTCCCCCATCTGTATCTCCTCCTCCTCTGATTTCAAATGCGATTTAAAGAAATCTCAGGAATTGTGCACTCAGGCACAAAGCTGCTGTATATTTCTGTGCACCCCGATTAGTACCCTAGCCCCAAATTCTCAACTGATCTGTTGAGAGTTAGCCTGGATATCCATGCAGCCACCCCCTGAGTGCAACTGTAAAATGCCTTTTGTGTTGTCATTGGTAAAAAGGGGAGAGCTGGGTGTTTTCTTAGCCAGTCCTAACCTCTGCTTGTCTTGCTGTGGTGTCCAGTGGACTCAAGGAACTAGTTCTATAGTCCTGGGCAGTGTATGGAAGTGGACAGAAGAACTCCGTGAAAAGGCATCCAGCATCTCAGCTACATTTTGGCATTTCCATGCCCAAGCTGCATGATTTGGTGGTTTTGCAGGAGGATGCTGAGCTGCTGCCAAACGTTTTTGCCTTCTCAAGTCCTTCACCACATCTTGCCCCTGATAGTTGTAACTAAAACCCAAATCATATACCTATTTGCCCCATACATACATATATAAAATAAAATAAAATAAAATAAATAAAAAAGTTTATTGGTAGGGAGCATCTGGTTTAAACAAAACAGTTGTGCAACTAAAATTGCTTTTAGAAACTGTTGTCTCTAAACCTTTGATTTAAGATTTTTTGTGGCTTTGGAAGCCTCTAGTACTGAGAACTAAAAGCCTTGCTAAGGCTAAGAGCGAAATCATTCCATTTTAGGCTTGGTGATCAGCATAGACATAGAATCATAGGGCTGGAAGGGGCCTACAAGACCATCGAGTCCAACCCCCTGCTCAATGCAGGAAGCCTGATTCCCAGGCAGTCTCCCATCCACGTGCTAACCAAGGCCGACCCTGCTTAGCTTCTGAGATCAGACAAGGTCAGGCACATCCAACCTGGGAGTAAGTCCCAGACTAACACAAAGCTAAAGCTGTTAAAATATAAACATGTAAAAGCATTTAAAGTTGGGATACTTAAAGTTTGACTCCATCAGAAGTGTACTATAATTGCTGCCTACCTCCTATTCACTCATACACACACACACACACACACACCCTTGCTGGGCAATTCTTGTAGAGTATATTATTGTCTATAAATTATGCATTTCTTTGACTTTGCATTTCTCCTACTTCTAATCCACAAAATTAAGAGTATAATTTAGCACTGGAAAAATATAACTGGAGCCACCATCAGATTTTAATTTTTTTGTTTAGGAGCCAGATTTGCCCAGAGCTTTTAAACAGTACAAATAAATTCAATTTCTTAGATATCAATATTGGATTTTTAGGAGCCTGGCAAACCAGGATCCTGTTGTTTTTTTCATTTTATTCCAGCCGGGGTAAAGTCAGTACTTCGGACTGTAAACATTTCTCTGGACCTCATTTTCTGTTCATTTCCCCCTCAAGCTATTTTGTATTTGCAGGAACTGTCAGAAAGGATGGACGGTTGCAGGCTAAAGGTCTTTTAGGCTGTCCAGTGCAGCCACAGGGTTTCCTCCTTACGAAACGCAGACACACAGACAGAGATTTCCAGGGGTATGGTAGAGCTTTGGGCAGCTTTATTCAGAGGTCTACACTGCAGAGAAAAAACAGCAAAGGCTCCTGTTATCCACCTTCAGTTGTATGATGGGCTATAATTTAAAATCAGACAGTGACAGAAAGGGATCAACACACTCAACAGTGCTTGTAACCCTGCATGGGAAGGAATGTTGCTTCTGTTTTCCCTCCATGTTTTAGGCCATCTTCTTCTATGAGAGGCACAGATTTAAAGCGATTTCAGGATGCTCTGCTGCAGTAAACACTCATTTGAATGGAGCTTGGGGTTGGTGCTGATTTAAATGCTGCTGATTAAGCAACTGGGGAGGGAATACACAGTGGGATTTGCCAATCCTGGGTTAAGTGGGAACCTTGGAGCCACAATAAGTAAACATTGCTGGATTAGCTGCACTTAGAACCTGCAGGGGAAATTTCTGCTGCAGAATGGAGAGAGGGAGTGGAGAAAGGGAGTTTATAATCCCATGCACAACTCCCAATTGCTCAGCTATGGTTAAACAGCTGGCAGAATTATGTCACTGTCCCAGCAAACATGTTGGAAATTGACTAAGGCACTGCCTGTATTGTAAGAGCTTTTGAAAAATGATACCCTTTATGTTGGTTGGAAATTGAATGGCTGTCTTGTTTGGCACTGAAAACTGTATTGAAAACTTTGGCCAATCTGACTTAAAATTTCTCTGCACCCCTGAAGTCTAGAAAGCTTGCTGTCTTTAAAAGTGCAGCTGGAACTTTAAAAGTATGTTGAAGAAAACTGTGCACGCTAATAAATGGTGGTTTACATACTGCAAATTGCTTGCTTCTGCCCTTGCAAATAATATAATTACACCATTGACAGCAACTGCAGCAGAGAGGGTTAAAAGGGAGGCCCAGATCAGACTAGGCTTCAATATATGGTGGTATAAAATGTACCTAATCTATTTTGTTTCTTTCCTCCTGTGATCTAGAGTTAGTGATGTTGCTGGAATGGTGGTCTGGTACAGAATGCACTTTATTCTCAGACCAAGCCACAATCAGTAAGTTTGGAAAAGAACATGTTATCATCATCCTGAACCACAACTTTGAAATAGATTTTCTGTGTGGCTGGACTATGACAGAGCGCTTTGGTGTGTTAGGGGTGAGTGGTTGTAGCCTTGAACTTATTATAGCCTTGGACATCATAATGGCTTAATTTTGGGGATGGGGTGCTTTTTCTTTTTCTTACTTGGGAGACAAAAGTAGTTGTTGCTGTTTTTTTAAGTGTTCACATTGTATAAAGTTCCTTCCTGTTAACACCAAAAGTAGAATGTTTAAAATTTAAAAATTAGAGTGCCAATGTGGTATAGTAGTTAGAGCAGGAGGAGGCAACCTGGTGCCTGTCAGATAATCAGATACAACTCACATAATTCCTGGCCATTGGCCATGCTGGCTGGGGCTTGTGGGAGTTGTAGTCCAAAACATCTGGAGAGCACCCAATTGCCTAACCCTGGGTTAGTGTCCAACTAGAACCTGGGTTCAAATCACCACTTAGTCATGAAGCTCACTGGGTGACCTTGGGCCAGTCACTGTCTCTCAGCCTAACTTATTTCACAGGGTTGTTAGGCTAAAAAGGGTAGCAGGAGAACAATGCATGTTCCCTTGAGCTCCTTGGAGGAAAGGCGGGATATGAGTGTAATAAATACATTACTCTAGCTTCCAGAAAAGTCATTGGGCCACTTCAGAACACTTTTGAAAACAGCACTATTTGTAAATGATATGTTGCAGGTAAACAGATTGAAACTATTTTATCGTGTTTCTTTCAGAGTTCAAAAGTTCTAGCTAAGAAAGAGTTGTTGTACGTGCCCCTAATTGGCTGGACATGGTACTTCTTGGAGATTGTTTTCTGCAAAAGGAAATGGGAAGAAGATAGAGACACAGTTATTAAAGGGCTAAAACGATTGTCTAATTATCCAGAGTATATGTGGGTAAGTGAAGTTTTGCACAGCACTTCTTCTCTACTTTGAACAGGATGGTGAAAAATGTAGTCTTGTATGGGCTATGTGTGTGTGCGTGTGCGCGCCTGCATGTGTTATCATATTAAGTTTATATATGTATCTGTATATGGGGTGATTAATAATCTACAGTCAGGGCCAGAAATATCAGAACAAAGATAACTGTTTTGGCAGTTGGCCTCTGTACACCACCACATTGAAGTTGAAAGGAAACACACCCAGAAGGGAGCGAAGTCAGGACTGTCAGCTGTAATTCAGGGGGTTGGACAAAAGTGGGGCACTAACCAACCATTCAGGAAGGACAGCCAGTGGCATACACACACACCCATCGTTGGTGGCTCATAAGTAATGGAACGAATGGCTGGCAAGCAGCTGCATGGCCAGGTGTGGCCTGTTTCCTGGGTGCCCCATGACCAATCAAGCAGATAAAAGGCCTGGAGGTGGTTCTGTTACATTTGCATTTGGTAGCTGTTCACTGGAACTCCCAACATGAGGTCCAAAGAAGTGTCCACACGAGTGAAGGAGACCATCATTAGGCTGAGGAAACAAAATAACCCATCAAAGAGATAGCAAAAACAGTGGGAGTGGCCAACACAACAGTTTGGAACATCCTGAAAAAGAAGGAATTAACTGGCAAGCTCAGCAACAGCAAAAGGCCTGGAAGACTACAGGAGACAACTAAAGTGGATGACCACAGAATGCTGCTCATGGTGAAGAGAAACCCTTTCACAACATCTGGTTAGGTCAAGAATGCTCTTGAGGAGGTAGGCATGTCATTGTCAACATCTACAGTCAAGAGACAGCTTTATGAATGTAAATAGAGAGGCTTCACAACAAGGTGCAAACCACTGGTAACGCTCAAGAACAGACAGGCCAGATTAGCTTTTGCCAGCAAACACCTAAAAAAGCCTGTCCAGTTCTGGAATAAGATTCTTCGGACTGATGAAAACAAGATTAACTTGTACCAGAATGATGGGAAGAGAAAAGTATGGAGAAGGAAAGGAACAGCTCATGATCCAAAGCATACCACATCATCTGTCAAACATGGTGGAGGCAGTGTTATGGCATGGGCATGTATGGCTGCAAATGGAACCGGGTCACTGGTGCTTATTGATGACCTGACTGCTGATAAAAGCAGCAGGACGAATCCTGAAGTGTAAAGGGCTCAGATTCAGCCGAATGCTGCCACACTGATAGGACGCCGCTTCATATTGTAGATGGATAATGACCCAAAACATACAGCAAAAGCTGCCCAAGAGTGGGATGTTCTTCAATGGCCAAGTCAGTCACCTGATCTCAACCCAACAGAGCATGCTTTTCACTTACTGAAGGCAAGACTGAAGGCAGAAAGACCCACAAACAAGCAGCAGCTGAAGGTAGCTACAGTAAAGGCCTGGCAAAGCATCTCGAAGGAGGAAACTCAGCATGTGGTCATGTCCATGGATTCCAGACCTCAGGCAGACATTGACTGCAAAGGATTTTCATCCAGGTATTAAAGGCGACCCTTAAGTTTGAAATGATGTTGGTTTGTTCCATTACTTATGAGCCACCAACAATGCGTGTGTGTGTATGCCACTGGCTGTCCTTCCAGAATGGTTAGTGCCCCACTTTTGTCAAGCCCCTTGAATTACAGCTGAAAGTCCTGACTTCACTCCCATCTGGATGTGTTTCCTTTCAACTTCAATGTGGTGATGTACAGAGGTCAACTGCCAAAACAGTTATCCTTGCTCAGATATTTCTGGCCCTGACTGTATAGTTTATAGTGCTTTTTCATGTCCCACCATGGATGGGTGTATAACCATTATTATCTTAAATCCTTAGTTTTTATGGCTTATTGTATGACATTCCAACCTTACGTTGACAGTCACATTTGCATATGGTACAAAATTATTTTAATGTGAGGGACAGATTTTGCAGAATTGGCTTTGTGACATTTCTCTGTTATTCCATGCAGTCTTACTAGGATATAGTAGCAATTTAATGAAAAGTAACACACACAATGGCTATATGAGTGTCTATTTCATTTTAAACATACATGCTCGGAAGCCAACATGTATATCACTAACCCACCTTGAGGATTGAAATAAATATGTAATTGTTCCCACATCACACTTTTACATGGCTGAAAGAAGATGCTCTGAGCATGTGTGGAAATCCTATGTATAGGTGTGTTCTCATCCTAAAGAGTTCTGCGGCTCTGTCTTGTATTTGAGGCTGAGGAGCACTCTCAAGAGTGCCTTAACTCCTAGCAGTAGGTGAATTCAGAGATCATCCGCCAAGCAACAGTGCTCACCACACAGTGCAAGTCAGAAGTTGGGATGGCGAGCAAACGATCTGGGCTCTGGACAGAACAGAGTGGAAACAGATGACCAAGGCCATCAAGCAGATAGTCTGAACTAACCTTCTCCAACCTGGTGTTATGCTGGGGCTGGGGATGATGGGAGTTACAGGCCAACACATCTAGTTGGGGAAGGCTGGTCTAGAGTGGTGGTCAGAAGCCTCCTGAGGAATAAAGTGCATGCTGCAGGGAGGTGTGTGGCCTTGAAGGAAGAATCTCCCAGGGAAAGAGATGGCGTTGTGGTTTTGTGGTGTATATGGGTAAGTCTCCTAGTGTACCTGTTGTTGGCAGTGGGACTGATGCGATGATGAGGGTGAGATGCCAGGAGCGGAGGGTATTTCTGGGGAGGAGTTATTGGTATTTAAGGATGTTGGGAGGAACTCCTCCAGGCAGGCAAAAGAAGGACAGCAGCCTCCAAGGATCCATCTCCCTTACCATCTGGGGAAGTCTTTGCAGGAGAAGATTACTCTTAGGGTGAGGATCTCCACCAGTCTCTGGGCTTTTGGTATCCTGCAATCCTCCTTCTGATGCAGAGGTTTCTGAATTCAGATCCAGGGTCATAGCAGTCTGCTTAGATTAGCCACACACATGCACAATGGCCTTTTAGTCGAATGGTAATGCGGATGTTTCCCCCTCTTATTCTGTGCCACAGTTTCTCTTGTATTGTGAAGGAACTCGTTTTACAGAGACCAAACATCGTATCAGCATGGAGGTGGCAGATTCCAAGGGGCTGCCTAAACTCAAATATCACCTGTTGCCCAGAACCAAAGGTTTCACTACTGCTGTCCAGTGTCTCAGGGGAACAGGTATCTATTTCCTTGGCCTTGCTTGCAATGTTTATTAATAATTATTCTTTAGTATAGTTGTTGCTATTGGTCACTAGTTATTTTAAAATGCAGAATCTCTATTGCTGTTGACATTTTAAACTGCTAGATTTGATTTTGTAAATAATCTTAATGCATTGAGTACTTCCCCTTTGAATTCAGAGAAATTAATAATGCTACTTAGCACCTCACATTTCTAAAGTGGTGTGCAAACATTGCCTAATTAACACTCCCAGCATGCATGTGAGGTGTAAGTTCGTGTTATGCCACACAGACGATGCTGTTAAATAGGACAGATGGCTGGCTAAATGTTATTGACGGGTTACAAACTTGACTGTGTCTTCCCATTTTTAATACCATTCATCATCTGCCAAGATGTTCTAAAAGCAGGTTTTCAGAGTGTCCAGTGATGATTCCAGAGCCTCCCTTTGCCATTTGAAATCATTTCCCCCCCCGCCGGGCACAATCCAGAGAAATCCCAATGTGATTTTAAGTCTTGTGGAAATCAAGAAGAAGAGTCAAGCTCCTACTTAAGCGCTTAAATACTATTGATTTCAGGGGCACTTTAAACACATGTACTTTCCCCTGGATTGTACTTAATATATGAGAGTCAGTAGAATCCAGTAAAGGCAAGAGTGTTGACTTTGGATGAAGAACCTGGTAGGGTGGTCCTGGGCAAATCACTATCTTGGATTCAGTTCCCTTTCTGTAAGTACAATATTAACCAACCTTTCAGGATATTTGTGAGAATGAGTGTGGTGAGGATGGATAAGAACAACATACATGAAAGTTCCAAATTTTCCTGTTTCTGTGTAATGTAATTATCCTTTGTCTTCCTGTCTGTTACCATGTTAATAACTATCCTCTTGTATATATAAGCTTAGGGTTCTTTCTCCCACACTGGAGGCCTTCAAGACGAGGCTGGACAGCCATTTGTCAGGGATGCTCTGACTTGGATTCCTGCACTTAGCAGGGGGTTGGACTCGATGGCCTTGTAGGCCCCTTCCAACCCTACTATTCTATGATTCTATGATTCTACTGGCTGCAGAATGGCTAAAACTCACAGAAGTTATATGTTAGCACTATGGCTCAGTTCAGATGTAACACCAAGCCTTGAGCCTTGGACTCATGAACTCCCGCCTCTCATTTGCCTCCCCTCTTCTCCTTGGGCATTCTGATTCCATGATTTCTGAATTTGCAGCAAACCATATTTTGCTCTTATATCCAAACAGAGCAAACTATACATAGCAAAACCCATAGTCCTGCTTCAGATAGAATGCTAAACTATAGTTTAGCATTATGTGCAAGAGCTTCCCCCTACCCCCCAGCAGAGCTCTCCTCCACTGCTAGAATGTTTCTGCTTTAAATAAACTTCTGTTTGTCATTTTATGGTTGGCTTTAATTATGATTTGTCTGAACAAACCAGGATCGGAAACCACAGTTTGATCTTGGCTTGTTTTGACAAATCATATTTAAACTAACTCCAGGTTGTCCTTGTTCAGATGAAATGACAAACTGTGGTTAGTTTAAAACAGAAGCGGATGCCACACTGCTTCTTCACTGCCACAGTGTAGGAGGAGAGGAGAAGAGGGAGCACACAAGCTGGAGGTTGATTCAGGTAGCACTGAACTATGGTTTAGTGTTGCATTTGAATGCAGCCATTGTCTGCCCACAAATCAGAGTTGGAAATCATGATCTGTCCCTAGTTTTCAATCCTGGTTTTCAGGCAGTCTGTAGCCCTGTTCAGGTGTTCCTTAATCTGTGTAGGCTAAACACAGGAGGGGAGAGAGCACACTAGCCCCTCCCCCTCCTCATGTGTTTCCATGGCCTTCTACAAGAGGAGGGCAGCACTCTGTAAAGGAGCGCCTTCTTTATTCATGGAGCCTCTCCGTGCGACTTTGGATGCTGATCTCCAGTGTCCCAGATCACATGGGGAGCCTCCACAAATAAAGGAGGCTGTTCTTTACAGAATATTGCCCTCCACATGTAGATCACAATGGAAATGTGTAGGGATGTGGAGGGGCCAGCGCATTTTCCCTTCTCAACCTACATAGATAAAGGAATGCCTGAATAGGGTTTGTGGTTTGGCATTATGTAAGAACCAGGGCTAAAAGTTGTAGGGAGCATGTACATGTCCAGCAAACTGCAGTGAGTGTGGCTGACCCTGGTCCATTTAGTGCTGTTAAAATTTCAGCCCTGTTGTTGTTTTTGGTTTGATGATGATGATTATCCCGCCTTTCCTCCCAATACTGGGACTCAAGGTCCCAGCATTACACTGTGTGACCAGTAGAGCAGTGTGCTTAGAGAACTATGTGCTTCCAGTCTCAACTGCCCTCCTTGCCATGTTTTTGTGCTTTAACATAATAATTAAATACGTTGAATTCTAGCTGTCTGAAGACTGAAATAATGACAATCTCATCTTGCTTGCAACAGTTTCAGCAGTGTATGATGTAACGTTAAACTTCAGAGGAAACAAGAACCCCTCCTTATTAGGAATCCTTTATGGGAAGAAATATGAAGCAGATATGTGTGTCAGGTGAGCATGTATGCATAGCATGTATCAGAGACTTGTCCTTGGGTCCCAAACATGGTGGTGAAGCTGCCACTTTTACCTGTGCTCCCCCCCCCCCCCGTGATTTAGGATCTTTAGCTTTATTCAGGCTTTGGAAGAGCATCATTTCACCATTAGTATCGGAGTACAAAGGCAAATATGGGCATCCAACAGGGCATGAATCCTTTCAAAGTAGTAATTCGCTCTGGCTGCTGTTTTTGCTGGTTCCACGTTTAGTATGGAAGATTTTTTTGGTCACTGGGAGTACATGTTTTGTGAGCCACTCAGAGAGCTTTGGCTATTGGATGGCATATAAATGAAATAAGTAAGTAAGTAAGTAAGTAAGTAAGTAAGTAAGTAAGTCAAGCTCCATAAATACATTATGCCAAGCACCACCTCTTAAACATGGATAAATAAGCGAAGTATAGTCCAATCTTGATAAATGGTAGTCATCAGTGTCTTCTAGACAAAATCTGGCTTGAAGTCCTGGGATCCATTTGTCTGGACTTTTCTCAGCTAGGCCTGCTGTTATACAATACAGATTGGTGACCTGACTTCTCCATTTTGCTTTGTTTGGGGGTTGTTGTTCTTGTTTTTAAAGAACTGCAGGAATGATTTCCGGCTGGGTCAATTGCAGGCCTGTCTGAAATAAGTAATTTCTTCACAGGTAGTGGTGATAAAAGCTTTGTTATTTCCTTTGGTGCTTGTAATGTTGTCTACAACCATCATAGGAAAGGCAGAAAATCTAGATCAGAGCTGTCAATATAAAGTCCAAGGGCCTTATAGAGGTTTGGTGTCCCCAGCGTGGCCCCCACAACACCCCTTCCACAGTCCACGCAAATTACTGAAACATCTCCGCATTTGGTGGGGAGGGAGCATAGCTCAGTGATTAGAGCACATGCTTTCATGCGGAAGATCCTTATCTCAATTCCTGGCTTCTCCAGATAGGACTGGGAAAGAGCGGCCTGAAACAGTGGAGAGCTGCTACCATTCATCCTAGATCAGCTTTCCCCAATCCAGCTCCCCCCAGATGTGTTGGACTACAACTGTCATCAGCCCCCGGCATCTTGATCCATGCTGGCTAGAGTGATGGGAGTTGTAGTCCAGCACATCTGGAGGGAGCCAGGTTGGGGAATGCTGCTGCAGATAATACCAAGCTATAGATGGAGCAATAATCTGACTCTGTATAAGGCAGCTTCCTATGTTCCTGCCATGCTCAAACCAATAAACTTACGTGGCATCATTGTTATGCATGTATAGCGGGCCAGGAGCAGCCGGGTTCTGAAGGGTAAAAGAACCCAAGTGGTGTAGCTATAATTCTCTTTCCCAGGAACAGGACCTTTATTGTAGCAATAGCCTCAGTCACTGCTTAGAGTACCGGAATGATGTGGATGTCTTCATCAACTTCTTCAGGTGTCAGAGGCTCCTGGTACAAGATCTGATCTTTGCTGACCTGTAGCCTTTGCTTGGGTGAAAGAAAGGAAACGGTGCACACTCTGGGTGCTTCCAGATGAGGCTTTTATTGTGCAACTGCCCTGCCTCATTCACTGAATTTTACAGGGAGTCCGGATGACAATGTCTTCAATTTGTAACCCTCCATTTCCCCCCCACACTTCTGTCATTTTTCTTACCAGAAGAAAACACTGTTAAGGAGGGCAATACAGTACAGGCGCACAAAGCACAATGCCTTTTGATTGGTGGTGCCAGGAGCCCTCTGCTGGAAGCACACTCTTTTTGAATTTTCATAATAAGCGGCATTTCCCTTTCTGGATAAAGCAAAGGCTATTTTTCCAACTTCGTAATAATATGAGAAATGTTCACTACATAATCTACATATTCTGGCTGTGGGCACCCTCTAGTGGCAGATTCATTGCAGGGATACAACAATACAGGGTTTTCAATGATATTTGTATCATTCTGTACAAGAGAGCAAAGTAGAACTTGTTAAGATAGGGACTAAAGCTGTCCAGCAAGGGGATCATTAAGTAGTTTGGCCATATTGTAAGTATATCTTACAGATGTTTGCACATGTGTATCACCTTTGTAGCCATTTGGGTTCAGTGTGGATATTTGCAGGCAAAATGTTCACTGGTTTACCTTTTTTAAATAAGATGGGGAAACACCAGATGGTCATATTCAAATTTGTACAACCTCTGAGAAAGTTCCCACGTAACTATGAATAACAGCCCAATCCTATGTATGTTTACTCAGGAGTAAGTTCCACTGTGTTCAAAGGGAGTTACTCCCAGGTAAGTATACATAAGGTTGCAGCCTAAATGAACTTTTAGTAGGGTTGATTTTGAAAATAGAATCTTATGGCTCTTTAGAAAGTTTGGCAATGCAGCAATGCCACTGCATAGTCCAAATCTGCTAGGAATGTTTTCAGTGCAAGATCTGTGAGAATGAATGGACATTACATTGGATGCAGGACTTTTTTGTGGATTGTGCCTTAGCTCTCTCAGGAATTGAGGCTTTTTGTCACAGAGGTTGCTGTATAGCAGCCTTCCGCAAAGTAGTGCCCTCCAGATGTCTTGGACTACAGTTCCTACCACCCCTGACCATTGGCTGTGCTGGCTGGGGCTTGTGGTGGTTATAGTCAAAAACATCTGGAGGGCACCACATTGGAGAAGGCTTGTGCTTTGCTACTTTTGCTGTGTTAGATCTGCTCAAGTTACATCATGTTGTCGTGGATGACATTCCAGTAGTACAGGGGACTGATCAAGGGTTCCCATGTGATGAAGCCGTAAGCCCTATTCAGCTGTTCTAAACTTGAATAATATAAACACATGAGGGGAGGGAACACTCCAGCCCCACCCCTCTCCCTTGTTGCATTTCATTGCCCTATACATCTGGATGGTGAGTGGCTGAAGCGGAGAGCCTCTTCTATCCATGGGGACTCTCCACGCGATCTGGAATAGTGATTATCCAGCATTCCAGATCGTGTGGAAAGCCCCGACGGATAGCAGAGGCTCTTTGCTTCAGACAGTCACCCTCCATGCATACAGAGCGATGACAGTGGTGAAGGAGAGGGGCAGGGCTAAAGCGCTCCCTCCCCTCACATGTTTACCCTATTCAGGTTTAGAAGCCTGAACAGGGCTTCAGTAGTAGTAATAATAATGCATAACATTTGTACAGTGCTTTCAAGTGTTCAAAGTGTGTCACAACAACCCTGTAAGATAAGTCAGTATTATTAACCCCATATTGCAGATGGGGTAGGGGAGACTGAGGCTGAGAGGAAGTGGCTTGCCTAAGGCCGCAGAGTAAGTTCATGACAGAGGCAATATTCAAACCAGGGACTTCCTAATTTGCAGCTTAGTCTTTTATAGTTTTTGAGGTTAGAAACTGACGGTTAGTAGAATGAATGGAAGATGAGTTGCTTGGCATTAGGGGGAGAGAAGAAATTTATTTATTTATTTATTTATTTATTTCATTTCTATACCGCCCAATAGCCGAAGCTCTCTGGGCAGTTCACAAAAATTAAAACCAAACACACAATAAAACAATTTAAAATATATAGAACATTAAAACCACAATATAACAATACAACCACAATAAAATCTAGCAGCAGTGCAGGAGTTTAAAATACAGACTTAAAACAGCAAAGATAAAAATTTAGAAAGCTAAAATGCCTGGGAAAATAAAAAGGTCTTCACCTGGCGCCGAAAGGAATACAATGTAGGCGCCAGGCGAACCTCACTAGGGAGCTCATTCCAGAGCCGGGGTGCCACAGCAGAAAAAGCCCTCCTCCTAGTAGCCACCCGCCTCACTTCCTTTGGCAGGGGCTCACGGAGAAGGGCTGCTGCTGATGATCTTAAGGTCCGGGCAGGCACATATGGGAGGAGGCGATCCTTCAGGTAACCTGGCCCCAAGCCGTTAAGGGCTTTAAATGTTAATACCAGCACTTTGAATCGGGCCCGGAAATGGACTGGCAGCCAGTGCAGCTGGAAAAGTACTGGTGTAATATGAGCTCGCAGGCCAGTCCCTGTTAACGATCTTGCTGCCCTATTTTGGACCAGCTGAAGTTTCCGGACCGTTTTCAAAGGCAGCCCCACGTATAACGCATTGCAGCAATCCAGACGAGAAGTTATCAGAGCATGGATAACTGTAGCTAGGCTATCTCTGTCCAGATAAGGGCGTAGTTGGTATACCAGCCTAAGCTGATAAAAAGTGCTCCGTGACACTGAGTTCACCTGTGCCTCAAGTGACAGTTCTGGATCCAAAAGCACCCCCAAACTACGAACCTGATCCTTTAGGGGGAGTGCAACCCCCTCCAGAACAGGTTGAATATCACCTAGCCGGGCAGACGAACCACCCACTAACAGTACCTCCGTCTTGTCTGGATTGAGTTTCAGTTTATTGGCCCTCATCCAGTCCATTACCGTGCCCAGGCACTGATTCAGAACAGCCACTGCCTCACCTGGTTTTGATGAAAAAGAGAGGTAGAGCTGGGTGTCATCTGCATATTGATGGCACCTCAGCCCACACCTCCGGATAACCACCCCCAGCGGTTTCATGTAGATGTTAAACAGCATGGGGGGGGGGGATAAAATAGAGCCCTGTGGAACCCCATGGCACAATTGCCATGGCACAGAGCAATAATCCCCCAGCACCACCTTCTGGAATCGGCCATCCAAGTAGGAGCGGAACCGCTGTAGTGCAATGCCTCCAACTCCTAACCCAGACAACCTATCCAGAAGGATACCATGGTCGATGGTATCGAAAGCCGCTGAGAGGTCCAGGAGAATCAACAGGGTCGCACTCCCCCTGTCCCTCTCCCGGCAGAGGTCATCCCACAGGGCGACCAAGGCAGTTTCCGTTCCAAAACCAGGCCTGAAGCCCGATTGAAATGGATCTAGATAATCCGTTTCATTCAACAGTGCCTGGAGCTGTCCTACAACCACCCGCTCAAGCACCTTGCCCAGGAAGGGGATGTTGGCCACTGGCCTATAATTGTTAACATCCTCTGGGTCCAGGTTAGCCTTTTTCAGGAGTGGTCTAATTACCGCCTCTTTTAAAGCGGCAGGCACCACTCCCTCTCTCAAGGAGGAATTTACAACCTCCTGGACCCAGCCGGACAACCCCTCCTTGTTTGATTTAATAAGCCATGAAGGGCAAGGGTCAAGCACACAAGTGGTCGATCGGACTTGGCCAAGCACCTTGTCCGCATCCTCAGGCCTCAGTAACTGAAACTCATCCAATAAAACTGGACCAGACGGTGCTCTGAACGCCTCTACCAATGGAACTGCATTAATGGTGGTGTCCAGTTCATGACGAATCTGAGCGACTTTATCCTCAAAGTGCTGTGCAAACTTGTCACAGCGTGCTACCGAGGGTTCCACCGTCTCTCTCCCTGGCCCAGAATGTAACAGGCCACGAACCACTCGGAAAAGCTCCGCTGGACGACACTGAGAAGATGCAATGCTGGTGGAAAATAACTGTCTCTTTGCCACCCTCACCGCCACAGAGTAGGCTCGATAGTGGGCTCTTACCTGTGTTCGGTCAGACTCAGCACGAGTTTTCCTCCACCTGCGTTCTAGCCGTCTCCCCTCTTGCTTCATTGCCCTCAGCTCAGGTGTATACCAAGGAGCTGGCCGGGCTCTGCTCAGAGGGAGAGGGCGCTTGGGCGCGATCGTGTCAGCTGCCCGAGTCATCTCTGCATTCCACAGAGTGACCTGGGCTTCGACAGGAGCACCAGCCATACCAGCAGGAAAATCCCCCAGAGCCCTCTGGAATCCATCGGAATCCATTAATCTCCAGGGGCGGACCATTTTAATAGGTCCCCCACCCTTGCAGAGGGGAAAGGCCGCCAGAAGTCTAAACCTCAGCAGGAAGTGATCTGACCATGACAAAGGGACAGATGTTAATTCCTCCACTTTCAGATCACCATCCTCCTGCCCAGTCGAGAAAACCAGATCAAGCATGTGTCCTTTTATATGCGTTGGGCCAATAACATGTTGGGACAGCCCCATGGTTGTCATGGCGGCCATGAAGTCCTGAGCCGCCCCGGATACAGCGGCCTCGGCATGGAAGTTGAGATCCCCCAGGACCATCATCCTAGGGGTCCTCAACACCAAGTCCAAGACCACCCCCGTCAGCTCAGGCAGGGAGTCTGATGGGCAGCGGGGTGGGCGGTACACCAATAGAATCCCTAATCTGTCCTCGTTTCCCAACACAAGGTACAAACACTCAAGATCTGCACTCGAATGAGCAGGAAGCCTGGAGAGGGAGATTGAATTCCTATAGACCACGGCAACCCCCCCTCCCCGACCTTCAAGTCGGTGTTGGTGCTGCACCGAGTACCCAGGAGGGCACAGCTGGGAGAGAGTGACCCCTCCCAGTTCCCCCACCCAGGTCTCAGTAATACATGCCAGGTCAGCCCCCTAATCCACAATCAAATCATGGATGAGGGAGATTTTATTTTGGGCCAACCTGGCATTCAGCAGCAGCACCACCAGACCCGAGGGCAGACTGGTAAGGCTGCCAGGAACCATCAGGTTGGGGGAAGAACCAGAAGAGGGGACAGCTGTAAGGTTTCTAGCCCCTCTTCTCCTCAGAAATCCTCAGAAGAAATCTTGACTGGCTGCCTTGAATTCAACCAACGTAGGTTCACTGATATCTTCTAAAATGAGATGTCGCAGCTTCCTCCCTCATCTTTAATGTGTCAAACTTGATAGTGATTACTTAGCAGTGTGGGCATGCAGATCCTCAAAGTGTGGGATTTGCAGGTCCTCAAAGACATTCTTTTTATTATTACTTGACATATTCCAGGATTCAAGATGTGTCATTGAAAGGAGAATCTGCTCACATAGACTGGTGACTGGAAATTCAGCAGTAATTTAATACAAACACTTTCTTTCAAAGGTGTGCTGTAGCTGTTTACAACACAGATGTGCATTCTTCACACCTGTTCATAGGAATATATAGGCAGGAATTCTGGGGAAGAAGGGAAAGAGGAGTTGAACAAATTCTGATGTTGATAGTCTTTCTGACTATTTGTATTACAATTTCAGGATTACAAAATGTATGCTATGTCCAGCTGCACCCCATAAAGACACTATTATTTACATATTGTAATTATTCTCTCTCTAATAAAAGCTCTTTATTGAACCTCTTTTAAACAAACTAGGAGGTTTCCTCTAGAAGATATCCCTTTGGATGAAAAGGAAGCAGCAAAGTGGCTTCACAGACTTTACCAGGAAAAGGTAAATACCTTGTTTCCTTTTAAGATTTTATAGAATATACTAGTGAAATGAATTATCAAGAGAAGACAGTACTGGAAACCCCAGGCAACTCCCTTCTCTTTAAGGGAGAAACTTGATGTAATGTGGGGGATATGTGATGAAGTTCACACATGGTTCTTTAAGAAGTTCATAGCAACTATTGGGAACGTGTGAATATGACTGAGACCATGGTGCTAGAGAGTAACCCTTTTCCCTTATGCTGCTTTCCCACATAAAATCAAACCCTTATGATACCTGTATGTTTTCCCTTCAGGGCGAGGGTCCCAATCAGATTTGCCCCCGAGAGCTGCTACTAACTCGGCCAAATTATAACTGTGGGAGATCCTGCCACAGTCTTCCATGTCACGTCTAGTTTAGCCCTCATTGATCAGCAAGTATGATGTAAGCTTTCTTCATGGGCCAGAATTGTTTTTGTATCTATGTTTTATATTGGATTTGATGAAATCCTACAATACTCCATAGAAATTATGTAGCATGTCATCACAGTTGGCCCAATGCATTTCTCTCCTCCACCTCTTTTGATGGATCATCATTCAGCAGGATAAGCTTAGTAGGCTTAGTTCTATTTTAATGGTATGCAGATAATGTGTGAAGCAATGAGGTAAACAGGAAAAAGCAACATGAAGTCTAAAAAACAATAGAGAGATACCTTATATGTGCTACCTTTCATGTAACAGAGAGAGAGGCCATCATTACCTCAAAACAATCTATCATATCTTGATTACTGCACACTGTTCTTCCATACGTGGCTACGGCTACTGTTTCTTGAAGCCACCAACCAATATTTTTGGGATAGGTAAGGAGACCTGTGTGCCCCACACTTCAGGCTTGGACATCAGGTATGAAAGATCCAAGTGCGTTGCCGTTTGCCCATGCTCCAGTCTCACCACAAAGGTGTGCAAAGGTGAATGTACATATTCTCTGCTGGTCCATGTTGATGTGACCCATTGCTTCCTCCAAGAAGACGGCCATAGTCCACCCATCACTGCAACATGTGTGTTGGATTCATTCATGGCACATATGGGCTACCCATGACACACAGGCTGCATCCGGGTTTCATAAAGCTTCCATATGGCCTGCACGGGTGTCAAATTGCCTCCCCTTCTCCTTTTTCTCCTCTAGCATGGCCACAATGAGTAGTTTGGAAGCTTTTATTTCCATTTTAGTTTAACTGCAGCTTGCTTTGTCATCCAAACCTGAACAGACTGTGATTAATCTTAGCTATGGTTTAGCTGAAACAAGCCAACGTCAAACCATAGTTTATGAAGCTGACTTGGTTCAACTAACCCTAGTTAAGCTTAACCACAGTTTAGGGCTCGGGTGACATGCTAGACTGCAGTTAATTCAAAATGGAAGCTTCTGATCAAAACAGAAAATTCCAGTGCCAGAAGAGGGGAGGGGGAGCGCACAAGCCCAAGGCTCATGCAGGCTCGCTATGCCCCATGATTTACAACATTGACCTGTGGTTTAATGGTACATGCAAGTGCAGTTTATGTTTATCACCTGCTAACGTTGTTGCTGGTTTTATTGTTGGTGTTTATTGTTGTTTTCATTGCTTTTAATATTTTAACTATTTTTATGTATTTTATTACTGTAAGCTGCCTTGGGAGGGCTTCTGCTCTGAAAGGTGGCCAAGAAATGTTTTAAATAAATAAACTCTCCCCGAAACTGATTGTGTGAATGGGGCTCTAGCTGTTGTGGATTGTGTGAGAGTATTTTGAATTTAACCTTTGTCACGTATTTCTAAGGGATAGTTCTTGTGTTTTGTTTAAGCAATTGTCAACACACTTGATGGAATTAATAGCAGTTTCAGTTGATCAAGCGCTGACTGTGTTTATGTGAATAATGTAGTATGTGAAATTGGGAGATACTGTACACCTTGCCACTTGGGTTATTCTCTATTTTTCCTTAGCTGGTCCACATACTGCATTTTGCTGCTATGATTTCTATAGTTGATGTCCTTTCTCAGTGGTATTGGAAAAACAGTACAAGATCTACAAAAACAATGGCATACAGGAGAAGGTACAAGAGTATAGCAGGGGCGAGCTTCTCTAAATGTTGTTTTTGTTTTTTAAATATTCATGATGAATCAGAAAATACAAATTTCTCCAACAGCAACCAGTAGTAGTGGGTCACACAGGCCTGCCTCTGTGACATTATTAAAATCTACAGGCTTTGAATAATTTGAATACAATCCTATGCATTTCTTTTGCTTTTCTAGGATGCTTTACAAGAGAAGTATAATCAAGAGGGTATATTTCCTGGGCAGCAATTCAAACCTCCCAGAAGACCATGGACTCTCCTCAACTTTCTCTTCTGGGCAACCATTCTCCTGTCTCCTCTTTTCAAATTTGGTTTTGGAATTTTTGCAAGCGGATCACCTCTTCTGATTCTAGCATTCCTGGGCTTTGTTGGAGCAGGTGAGAAAACTGAAGAAAATGTTTAGTCTTCCCATGGGGCACTGAATTGAGATGTGTGCATGAGAATCCTGTGATGCAGCCAGGCGCCAGTATCATTTTCTCAGTTAATCGGCTCTGTTGTAGGGTGGGGGTGTAGAATGATGTTGGTTAAACACTGTCTGTCTGTCTATCTATCATCTATTGGTTCTGCCTGCCTGCCTGCCTGCACTGGAACACAGTGATTGCTAGAGCTGATGATTAGCACTTTGAGAAATGTATTCAGAATCTGTTTTATTATTTATTTAGGGCACAATCCTATGGGGATGGCCATAAGCCTCTGAACATGGAGATGGCCATCCTAAGCAGGGCAGGAGGAGCACGGAGGTGATCATCAGCTCCATGTTCCTCTCACCCTGCATTTTCACTAGATGGGTGATTTTGCCCTTCTAGTTGAGGCTCTGCAGAGCAGGAGGGAGGCTGGGGCAGCTGAAGGATTCTTCTTAAGCTGGCCGCCCCAGTTTCCTCCCTTGCCTGCCCACAGAAGCACCCCCCTTCCCTCCTCTCTGAGCTTGTGTTTGCAAGCTTGTAAAGGCAGCTGGCATGGTTCTCTCTGCACCAGCTGTGAGGAGGGGGAGGGGCTGGGGAGCTTGGACTCCCGGGTCCGAGGTCAGAGCACTGTCTCTGGCCTTGGATCTAGGAATCCGAAGTATCCTATGGCCCCCCAGACTCTGTCCTGGGGCCACAGGATTGCTCTCCCAGACTTTCTTTCCCAATCTGTCCCCAAGAGCTCAGGGTAAGTTACAATATAAATTTCATTTGACCTTCACAATAGCCCAATGAGAAGGTACTTCATCCATTAATGTGTCCTCTGGACAAACCTAACACATTAGCCCCTGCATCCTATAGACTCTTCTATACATTTTTTCTTTTGTGCTAACTCTTATGCTGCTGCTAATTGTTTAGGCCAGGGGTAGGCAGAAGGTGGATCTGGATGTACCAGTAGATTTCTGGGTGATTTGCAGTAGTTTAGCAAAGATTTCTGACTCCCAATTGTTTAAAAATAGCAACAACAAAATGACACGCACACACATACACCCAAGTTATACTGCTGAAATGAGGAATGTTTGGGGTAACCAAGAGGGCAAGTCCTCTTGTGGAAGGACCGTGAGCTCTATTCAGTTCTAATACTCAGTACAAATTCCTGGCCTCAGAATTCTTTAATTCTAAGGCTGTCACTTTTGCACCTGGCTCTGGTTGCTGGATCTCAGCATTCTAGTAAAAAAATAGCATAGACTCTGCAAGCCTAAAGAATGACCCACCCCTGTTTTAGGCCCAGAGTTAAGCATAATTAAGCCCACTGAAATAAATAGGCTTAATGCACTTCTTCTTGGGCTGGACTGTGGCATAACAACAAAACAAACCGGTTATTTGTATCACCGACATTTTAGCCTCTGGTGTTAACAACTTCAGAGTAGCCATTTTGATTTTGTGTTGAGACCCCTTTCCCTTCCACTTTTTAAAGTCTTTAAATTCACTGTAGTACAGTGTTCAGTATGTTGCAGTGTTAGCTTTCATATGCTGCTTATAATCATTTTGTAAGAGCTGGAGACAAGGTGACGTGCGTTTGTGCAGCTGTTGGCCCTGTTCCGTCAATATCTTAGGACTGTGGGAAGTACTTCAGTTTATCTCACCTGAACGAGTCCTCATTGGAGAAGCTAAAGGAGTGCAAAGGTGTACTGCAGAAGGCACATGGAATGGGAGAAGGGTTGGACCTGGCAGGAGAAAGGAAAGATGCAGCTAGGCTTCTGCTAATGACACAAAAATTTCCACTGGTACTTACAGTCAGGTAGTGGTGTTTCCATCAACCAGAGCTCAGAACAGGCACATACTAAGGGCAATAGAAAGCATTCCCCTTATTCCCACTTCTGGCCCTTTGACCTGTTTGAGTCTTCTTAGGTGGTTGGTCTCTGCATGTGTGTGTATCTATACAAATAGGGTTGGGCATATTCCACAGTTCTGTGCAGCTGCAGAATTTGGTGATGCAGAATTCAATGCCCCGAGAGACTTGGCTCTCATTCTAGCCGCTGTTGGCTGAGCAGATAGGTTTAAAACTGTCCGGCAACGCCTCGTAAAATCTCTTAAGTGGTGGCTGTGTGTGGTGGTGAGTAGGACTTCCAAATGTCTTCCTCCTCCTAATGCGGGGGGGAACCTATGGTAGTAGCTGGGCCTTCCGAATGTCTTCCTCCTCCTAATGCGGGGGGGAACCTATGGCCTTCCAGATGTTGTTGGACTCCAATTCCCATCAACCCTAGTATGGCCAATGGTCAGGGATGATGGGAGTTACAGCCCAACATCTGGAGGGACACATATTGCCCACCCCTGTCCTAATGGCTAGCTGAAGCAGAATACATTATGCAAAATAACTCCATGTGGGTTTGTGTGCAATATACACACACAGTTTCATAATTCATATAGTTTCCAGAATTTAATTTTTCTTGGTGCAGAATTTAAGTATATTTTTAAGCACAGTATATATACACAGCCGTATCCATGGAGTGTGTGTATATTGTATGCATATACACATTTCTTGCTACTTTGCTAAATAGTGAGTAACTTCTGGTGTAACTCAATAGTCTCTTCTCTTTCTATTTTTAAAGCTTCCTTTGGAGTTCGTAGACTGATAGGAGTAACGGAAATAGAAAAGGGCTCCAGCTACGGCAACCAAGAGTTCAAGAAAAAGAAGTAATTTTACAGATGCAGTTCTGAACATATAACAAGACTATGGTATCAAATTAACTTCATTGAAAGAAAGACACTTAGAAAACTTATCTTTTTTTCTTATTAACTGATAACTAATAATACTTGAGCCAAGACTGAAGAAATTGGAAGATTCAAGAGAAGAGGAAACAATTGACTACTTACCTGCCTAAGAATCCCTGTATTCATTGTATTGGGAGAAAAATCTGGGCTAAAAAACAAGCTTTTTTTTTTTTGGCTTTGTTGTGGGTGGGAGGGGGAGCTAATGGGTAGAGCTACATGCATCTTCAGATAACTGGTTTGTCTTTCAAGACTACAACAGCTGCTTTGCAAGAAGAGCTACTGAATGTTCCTTCTTGCTAAAACTAATTTAATACTTTCTTATTCTTAGCATCTTTTTTTTAAGCTAAGGCAGCATGCATTGCAGCAAAATACAACCTCCAGTTAATTTATAGCTGTTCCTTGGGGAGGAAGCCACTTGGAAAAGCTACTTCATCCTTGCAGATATTTTATTTTTATTTTAATATTTATTAACTTCCACAAGACAATGGCATTTTAATGGCAGCAGTACCTCACTGATAAGCACATACATTCAACCAGATGTTACTAGCATGAACACAATTCCAAGCCTTTTTTCCCCACCTCTTTCCCTTATGCTGTCCCATTTAAAATTGGAACATGCTTAGCTTAGTTTCCTACGTAGATATTGGACTTACTATTTCTTTCTTTAAAAAAAAAAAAGAAAAGAAAAAAATTACATGATGACCCTGACATGTGAACCTATGTGACTGGGGCTGCTCAGTATCCTGGTCTCACGAGTTTCTTCAAGGGTCCATTCTGCTCAGAATCTCCTGCATGGCTTCTTGTGAAAAACAGCATAAACCAGCACAGGAGCCTGGAAAAGAACTTGTATTTAAAAACTCTTTAAAGAAGTAGGTATTTGGGGGCTTGGTACAGAGTGGAGAAATGCTGCACCTCTAGGGCTGTAACCTTAAGGATGCACACTTGAAAGTGTTGCCTTGAAATCAGAAGAACTTTCTTCAAATTAAATATGTTAGGAGCTGGGATGTCAGTTGCCTATGTTACAGTAGATTGCCATGTAAAACAACAGTCACGCTGAAGGTTTTTAAAAGTCTTTTAGTATCCAAACACCCAGTGGTTCAGCCCTTTTTGTATTTTCTGCTGCACATCAGAGCTACCATTGGGGCTGTTGGCACGATCAAAGAGCCCACCGTGACTTATTTAAGCCACAGTGGGCTGCGGCATGTGGCAGCAGCCATTTTGAATATTCAAGCTGTGATTACAACTTGAGTCATCCGATGCCAGTGGGGGTGGGTTGTATGAAGGTTAAACAACCCTCACAGAGCCAATGGCCTGTTTTAGGGTTATGTGAGGGTTATTTAACCCTCGCACAACCCACCCCACTGGGTTCAGATGGCATGAAAACCCACAATTGTGGCTTGAATTTTCAGGATGGTGCCCATGGGTGCTATTGCTCATCATGGTTTAAATAAGCCACGATCAGCCATGGCGATTGTGCAAACCCAGTCTATATGTTCTGGTGTGTTTTTTTTACCATCTCTGGCTCTAAAGAACACTGGTAGGAGCTACGCAGCCTTCTGGTGATGGCCGCATTCAGTCACAGGGCATCAAGCTTCCTTCTCTTTGGAAAGCCATTTATTTGAAGTGGCCTGCAAACCAACCACATGTAGATTTATATGGGAATCCCAGGTGTCTCCATGTAATGGGTGTTGTAAGTAAATGGTTAGCCATGAGGAGGCAACCTCCTTGTAGAGGCTATTTTGATGCAGCTGTCCTTAACAAAGCTTTGTGGATTGATATATGCATATGTTTAAAACAGGGGAATTTGTAAGTGTGTGGGCGTGGCATGTATCTTCTTCCAGTGCTGGGACCAAATTTTGCCATCAGCTTTGCATTAAAACCCCCCACTCAATTAAGCTCTATAAATAAATAGAACCCAATGCAGAATTAAACCCTATTGCTTCTTCCGACGTAATGTTAACGCACATGTTCTTATTTGAATATTAATTTTTAACATTGTATTAAATCACTGGTTGTTTGTTTGTTTGTTTGTTTCTCTCTCTCTCTCATAGTCACGGGTAAATGTGTAATATTTTACTTTCAACATGTAACTGTTGACACTAACTTTTATTCCGCACTTGCAGGAGCTGATTTTAAGAATTTTCTGAATACGTTTGTTAGCAAGTTGCCCCTTTGAAACACGGACAATTCTTTATGGGAATTGCTTATCTTTGCTTTCTTATGCACATGCCTGTTTGCTTAGGGATTTCTAAATGAAAGGTTTTTGAAGTTGTCTTATGGGCCATGATCAAAATAACTAATATGCAAGCATGGTAGAGAATGGCACGTAGGAGAAACATTGCCTGGTGTTCTGCTGCACCAGTTCTTGTCGCTGAAGAGACTAGCCATTTTTCAAATGGAATCGTTGCTTTTCTTCAGCAGGGGAGACTACTGCAGCAAGAGGTCTAAAGGTGCAATCCTATGTATGTTTAGACAGAAAAAGTCCTACAACTTCCAGCCATTCCCCTACCAGCATGGGAATGCTGGGAGTTGTAGGCCTTTTTTCTGTCTAAACATGCACAGGATTGTGCCCTAACTGCATTAATTTCTTTCCTGCATGCATATACCAATACTTTAGGCACAGCCCATAGTATCCATGCATTTTGCTACATCTTTCCCCTAGCATAACGTTGTCCTGGAATAGGCAAGTTTTGCCTCCTGAGAGGGATAAAAATCTACCCTGGCTGGAAGGGTAGACAACTCTTCTTGACATCATTGGAAGTTGAACATGTGCTTCTTGAGGAGGCAGCAGAATCCAGCAATGACTGTCTTTTTTTTTTTTTTTTCCAGTATGTATTTTCTGCTTTTTGATTTGTTTCTAAACATTATTTCTGAACAGGGAACTTTTTTCTGTGTTTACTAACAGGAAGACTGAAACAGGCAGGATTGTCTTTTTTTTTTTAAGTACTCTGTAAATACCTCTTGCTTGTTGGAAGGATTTTTAAAATCTGTTTTTCTTTTCTTTAACAGATGCTGTATAATTGCTTTTTGAAGAAGATGTTGAATATATTTTAATGGCACTTGATAACATAAGCAAAGTAGAGAAGCGCCTTGGCTCTGTGTCACAGTTACACGTCAGCAAGGAGTTCTATATTGGTAGATAAGGCCAGAAATGTTAACAGAATTATGTGGGGGGAGGGTGGGGGTTGAGAAAGAAGAGGTTGCAAGGAAGAAAAGATTGAGCATAGAGATCTTTTTTTTTTAAGTAGTTGTCCAGTTTCCACTTAGTGCAGATAACTTCTGCTTGAAGGTAATGGGAGTAGTGCATGTACATTATGGAGAGAAAAAACAGATGTTTTCCTTCTGTTTTATTTTCATATCATGACATATTGATCATATTTTGTTTTGAAAACATAGTAAAGGATACATATTAATTGGTTTGCCATTCTAGAAAGACATGTCCATTTTGAAGTGTACAACATTACATAATATAGTACATGACAGCTCATCTGTTTTGGCTTGAACTCTGGTTTATCTCTTCAAATGTTTTTTTAAAAAATATTATGCAGAGTATGTATGAAAAAATATTACTGGAAATAGCAGTAAGTGTGTCTCATAAAGAATACCAAGTGGTTTGGATTGGAACAGTGAGCATAGATTTTATACCTTACACTATTTTCTTCTGGTTTAATAGAACATAGCTTGTATATTTGACTACCAAGCCCTTTGAGAGCAATAATAAACAAAATATATCATGACCTTTCTTTTCTTTTTTCTTTTTGGTCTTCATTCTTAAATTTTAATCATTGTTCGAATGTGACAGCACTTCTCCCTCCTTTCCATTTTCAGTGCTCCATTTGTGTTGATGTATAGGATTAAAATATAAGTTTAAAATATATAGGTTGGTATCCAAAGAGCTACTTTAGGTACACTCAGGAGCTTGAGCATGCCCTTTGGGATGTTTTACTTTTTCGGTTCCATGATCACACTATGTCATATCACAAATTCTTCTGAAGCTCCACTAGTTTCAAAAAGGTATTGCAACACAGCATTGGGTGGAGAGAGGAGTGTATGTTCCTGCTGGTCAAGAAAACACACCTGTCAGGGTGGACACTGAGCCCATAGAATCCCAGAGTAGTTCTGATTCTGAGGAAGAGGAGTCGCTCCTGGGAGAGGAGCGCGCTCCTCTTTCCCAGGGCCAACAGCTGACGGAGATTCCTCCCACCGGCATTCCTAGCTTAGATAGCAGTCCTGGGAGTGACAGAGCGCAGGAAGCAGACTTGATGGATGCGCGACACCGACGCAGAGAGCGGCACCAAATGGAGGGCGCAGAAAGGAGGCGTAGTGCCCGGCTGGCGCGCAAACAACGGCTGCGCCCAGAGGATCCAAGGGAAAAGAGGAGGGACTCTCCCTAGTCCTTAAGTTCAGGGGTCTGCCAGTAATTCCCTTTCAAACGGGGACCAACTGTTCCAACGTAAGGCATAGGTACTCTGCTGCTCATATCTAGTTGCTAACAGTAGAGTTGTTAAGTTGTAAAAGAGGAATAAAGCTTTGAAAAGAATCCATTTGTCTCTGTCTGGACTTGGCTACTGGATTAGACTGAGAGAGGCCTCCAAGGAGCCCTTGACAACACCTAACTTTCCCCAGCACAGTGGCCATACGAAGTTAACGCAGTTCTTTGGACCTATGCTGTTGGCTACAAGCCATCTACAGTTGCCTGCAATTTAGGGGCCCAGAAATCCTGTTGGTTTTAATCAGCCTTAACTATGTGCTGCACTGGGGCATTATTTTTAATTTGTATATAGTACTTCCAATGTACAAAGCTCCTTTAGCAGTTTTAGATGGTTTCCCCCAAATAAAATAGGGTCAAGAAAAACTAACAGAAGCTCCTCAGATGGAAATTAGTCCTAGTTCAGAAGGTCTGTTTATTTACAGTATGTAAATGGTGCATAAATATTGGTTTCAATGGTTGTAAGCTGGGGCTGTGTTGAAAAGAAATTGTTCATGAGAAAGAACGGAAGTTTGAAATGTGTAGGGCACATTACATTTCTTGCCATAGCCAATTATTTACAACTATTTAGCATCTATATTTGCTCAATTTTTTTTGTGTGAAATAATACTGTTAAAATATATATATGCCAACCTGAAGCCAGTAAGGCTTTGTGGTATGCTTGGACATAGGAGCAGGATTGCTTCCTTGCAGGCCTGGCTGTGGCATAGAATTGAGTCTGCATTCCTCCCTCCCTCCCTCCCTCCCTCCCTCCCCAGTGCTGTCAGCTCAGTGGTTTAGAGGTAAAATCGCATCATCATATGAGGACTGCATATATTCTGTAGCATGCACTATTAGATTTTACTTATGGCATAGCTGGTAAACAATGCAAAAACTTTGGTTCATTTCCTCCATGTGTGTCTCCCACATTACCATAATGCCCCTTTGTTGGCCTTCCTTTCTGTTGTCTTGTTTCGATTCTCAAAGCTGCAAACCCCTTGATCTCATCAACTTGTTCTTTGCTCTTCCCTTTTGCTTGCTTTCTCTTGTACCAAGTTTAAGCCTTTACTTCTTTCATTTAAAGCTATCCATACTTTTGCACTGTCTGTCTTTGCTTTCTCATAATTCCCCTTCAAATTTATTGTTACCATTCTTTCTCAATCTAAAATCACTTCCTTTCTCATTTTTTAATTTTAATTATTTCAATTTTTTATCCCACTCTTCCTCCAAGGAGCTCAGGGCGCGTTATTTCCCACCACCACCACCACCATTATATCCTCACAACAATCCTGTGAGATAGAGCGGAGAGCAACTTCTCACATAGTGAGCTTCATGGTTAAGTGGGGATTTGAACCCACTTCTGCCCAGTCCTAGTCTAACTCTAACCACTACACTACACTGGCCCTGTCATTTATGCCTCCTTATATTGCCTGCATCCTATTTCTGGAAATGACTCCTGCTGTGCTTTCTCATTCTTTTAAGAAATTGCTAAAAACTAAACAAAACCTGCTTTCCCAAGCCTCTCAAGATTGATCTTCTCCAATTTCACTTTCCATTGTCATGTAGTTTAAGACCTGTAACCTTGCAGTTTAGGACCATATCTGGTAATAAAATGACAACAATGGATTTACTGCTTCCCCATTCTTTTATTGTCCTGTTATATTGCTTAGTACCTTCAGAGTATAAACAGGTACACGTTAAATAAACCATCAGACTATTAGTGCTGTACTACAAGATTGAGGCTGCAGTCCTTTACCCACTTACCTGGGAGTAAGCTCCATTTAATTCAGTGGGACTTCCTTCTGAGTACACATGGATAGGATTGTGGTGTAAGAAGACACGAAATTCTGTGTGTATGAAAGAATCAGAGATAGTTATCTGTGTTTATCTGGGGTCTTGCTATTCTGAATGCCTCCTATACAACACTGTGTTCTGCAAGGTGGACAAAGAACAGATCATGATCTCAAGACACCAGCAGAGAAGGAAGGAAAGTGTTGTATGAAGTAATGTCCAAAGCAGCCCATACAGCCAATGTTATTTTGATGCTGTAATGCAAGACCAAATTGTTCACCTTTTCCCCATTACTCACAGCTAAAATGTTGGGAGCCCCATTGGCCTGGTACCCCTACTGCAGGGACTGGACTGACTTCAATTTTGTATGGTCCAAATTGGCCTTCCCAACCTGGTGCCCTCCAGATGTGTTGGACTACAACTCCCATAATTTCCAGCCAGCATGGCCATGCTGGGAATTATGAGAGTTGTATTGCAATTGATCTGGATGACACCTGGTTGGGGTAGGCTGGTCTTAATGTTTACTACAACCCCTGTGGTCCACTGTGTGTCAAATTTATAAAGCAAGAGTGCTGACAACAACTTGAAACAGTCATAGCAGAGCTAATCTGTGATCCTGAGGGTGCAAGTCTTGCTTAAAAGAACATAAGAAGTGCCTTGCTGGATCAGACCAAGGTCAGCCTACTCCAGCATCCATTTCAAGAATCCCAACAGACATTAGATGGTCCATCAGAAATTGGCCAACCATCTCAGTGTTTCCAGGATAAAGTGCTCCATCACTGCAGTGATGCTAAGAAAAGATGTGGTGCTTGCTAAGAAAAAGAGGACATTTTCCCACATAGCGTTTTGAAGTCTAAACCTTACGTTGGTACAAGGATCATTTCCATAATGTATGTTGTGCAATTTTCAGCTGCTGCCAAAAGTACATTATCAATGTTTTTTCTATTTGTATTAGTCAAATGACAACTGTGCTTTATTCCAAAGAATGTAATTTCAATAAATCAGATTTGTTCAAGATCTGCAATTCTTACTGGAAGTACCTCATTGTGAGAATAGAAAGCCAAAACAGTGTTCTCACCCATTGTTTAATTGCATCTGTTCAGTCATTTCCATTGTTCTCTTTGTAATTCCACCCATATTAAGGAGGCGATTGTAGTCATCCCTGGCAAGCAGAAAAATATGCACCTCATAATGCTTTGCATGTGTATATAGTGCTTTACTGTGCAATCTTATGTATGTCTACTCAGAAGTAACCCCCCTGAGTTCAATGGAACTTACATTGGCCCAGGAGAGCGTGTATAGCAGCCTTCCTCAACCCAGTGGCATCCAGATCGTTGGACTGCACTTCCCAAGGCACAGGATTGTGCCCTTAAATACTCTTCTTCCCAAGTCTTTGCACATTGTGGAAAAAACGTCTGTTGACGACATGCCCTATCTCTTTTGGAAATTCCTTTTTACACTGGGAAAGGACATCACCTTTGCCTTAGAAAATCTCCCTCACCACTTCACCTGCTAGCAACATTCCTAAATTATTGCTCCAGTTTGGGGCTTATTTTGGAAGTTTCTTTGTCTAGTCATTTTCCCCAAACTCAGCTAATTACATGCATCTTGTTGTTCACATTCTATGGTCAGCTTTGCATGTACGCACGCACCTGTTTGTCCAATTCTTCAGCCTTTTCCTTCTGGTAACTTTGCACTTTTCTCCTGTTAACCTTCTTCCAGTCAAAAAAGAGGCCACTGTATGGTTTTACATGACAACTGAAAATCTTGAAAACCTGAGCAGATGATGGGGAGGAAGTGAAAGGTAAGAGGAAGTTATCACTTCCATCCCCCAAAAGGACAGTTCAAACATTTCTCCTTTTTATTTGTTTATTTCTATACTGCCCAATAGCCAAAGCTCTCGGCAATATCTCCTGAAAAACCAGGCACTTGCATTGTGTATATACATTTTCTATCAAATATTATTTCTCATCTTCTCTGTCAACTGCCGAGGCCTAGCTTTCAAGTTTTCTGTTCATCTTTTGCAAGGAATAACACTTTATATTTATCAGTCTAAAGTGGCAGTTTCTTAGTAAGGCCCTACCAGTAGATAGCATGAGGTGGCCACCTCAGGTGTCATATGTTGGGGGTGCGGAGTCCCAGTGAGGTGTTGGAGGACAGGGCTGTGTGTGCCACATGGCCTGCCCTAACCGCCCCCCCAAGCTAACCTACTGCCCCCAGTTGCGATGGAGGATGCTGTTTTGTCACCAGTGTGGAAGGAGGAGTCAACTGCCAGGCTAATCATCTTCAGTGTGGAAGGAGGCAGAGGGGGAGCCATCTTGTCCTTTGCCTCAGGCAGAAAAATATCAGGCTGGCCCTGGGGATTGTTCCTTCCGTGCGCCTCCTGCCCTGCTTTTTTCGGCTAGACGGCCGAGGGAGCACAGAGCAGGGAAGGAGGCCGCTGTATGACACATAGGATGTGTTGTACAGGCAGCTACGCTCTCCCCGCCCTGGAACACCCCCCAGCCACGCCCCTTTCAGGCCGCTCCGCGCTCCTCTTGCGAGCGCAGAGGGCAGAGCTGTTCCGTGCTGCCTCTGAGGCAGCGTGGAAGTGGGGGGAGGTCGGTTCTCTGGGAACCAACCTTGGAGCATGGGCTCTGAGGCCGGTTCCCAGATAACAGCATATCCTATGACTGTCTAACCGCTGTAGAGTGGCCATAGGATTGCTCTCTCCCATTATAAACCAGTTATCAGAGACATAAAACAAAATTGAAACAATGATCTAAATTAAATGTTAAATGGCTGGGGAAATTTTTAAGATAAAATTAGTGCCCAAATTATTGTTTTTATTCCAAACTATACCAAGTAATATACCTGTAAGTGCACAAAACAACTGGCAAACATTATTTATAAAATTTATTTTCAACAAGAAAAAAACCAGGTTTAGTTAAATATGAAGAAAGCAAGAAAAAGGGGGTAGAGATTCCTAATTTACTGAAATATTAGGATGTGTTCCAGATCAAAAAATGGCTACACTTGTTAACTAGCGATCAAACAAAATAATGGATCAATACGGAAATGCCCAGTAAAAAAGGGAAAGAATATAAGGCCTTTCACTTCAGGGCAAGATCTCAAATTCATTATTGGAGCAGATAATGTTTTCCTACATAATTTGCTTCAAATATGGAAAAGATGGAGAAAGATTTTGATGCCTGCCCCATCCCCTATGATCCCCTTCCTCTGCCATCTGTTGTTTTATAGTAACGACAAATTTAAACAGTTTAAAACATGGGAGGGAAAAGACTTTTATAGACTTAGAGACCTATATAAGGGTATGCAACCAAAATGAGGTGCACAGCTTTGCAAACAATTATCAGGGACAGGAGGAAATGGTTTCATATATACAAAGTGATACACTTTACCAATAATCTGAAAGGAAAAGCCCAGACTGTGCAGCCTTTGAATAGCTTTGAGAAAATAGTAATAACATTGGCCTCATAACTTAAGGGCCTGGCATCTACTATATACAAACTACTAAATTATATAGGAAATGGTCCAGGAGAGGGAGCAAAATTGGCCTGGGAAGAAGATACAGGATGATACAATTAGCACAGAGCAGTGGTTAAGATTTTGCTTCACAGCACCAATGAAATCTGTGTCTATTAGGGTAAGGGAAAATATTTTTAAAACATGGCATAAATGGTACACCACTCTGGTAAAATTAAGTTATATGAATCATATCCAAAGCACATTTTGTTGGAGATGTAAAAACAATAACGGCACATATTTGCATATATGGTTTGTCCATAAACCCAAGAGTTTTGGAAGGAGGTGTTTAGATCTTCTAGTGAACTCATGGAACAAGAATTGAAACCTTCTGAAGCTATAGCTTTATTATCATTGTACATGGAACTCAACAAACTATTGAAATACAAGAACTGTTGTCATTCTTTTCGACAGCAGCAAGTCTAGAAATAAAGGCTAATTGGAAGACACTCAAGGAACCATAAATTGCAGCCTGGAAGATCAAGTTGTGGGAGTTCATTTTGATGGAGAAACAATAGCTAAGCGGATCCAACTACAGCTAGGATATTCATAGACTGACAGATTTTAGGAAGGATGGTACCCATTTATTGAGTCCACTAATAAAAATAAGGAAAACACTCATCCACCATTAAGCTGTGGAACTGGTTCTCACAATCATCGAAGTCCACCGTGGCTTATTTAAGCCATGGTGGATTGTAGTGCATGCTGGCGTGTGCCAGGTGACTTTGGAATATTCAAGCTGTGACCATGGGTTGTTGTGTCAGCCAAACCTGGCAAGGGTGGGTTGTTGGCATGGTTAGCAAGCCACCCAGAACCCATGGGCTGTTTTAGGTTTGTGGCCTAATATTAAAAATGGCTGCAGACATGCACCACAGCCCACTGTGGTTTAAATAAGACATGGTGGACTGCTTGATCATGCAACCCAGCCCATGGTAACTGATGGAGGGACTTACTGGATTGAGACAGTGAACTTATTAATCAAAGCTAACATAAGGGAAATAAAGCAAGATGTATAAGAGTGCATTCAAGATAAGAATTATTGTATTTGCTATGGTGTATTATGTAATAAAATATTTATTATTTAATGTTGTAAAGACTTTAAACACTTAAAAATAGCTAGTTTTGTGCACCATTATAGCCCACCAACAATAAACTGGGGGAAAAATTAGCCATCTGGAGGAAACAGATTGCAATCCCAAACACAATTAGAGTAAATCCCAGTGGGGCTGTTGCTTCTGAATAGGTATGTTTAGGATTGTGCTGTTAGAATCCCTACTGTTTTTTATTAGCACAACTATCAGTAAAACTTTTTCATTTCTATCTTCCTGTATTACAGACATTGGGTAGGATCCAAAGTTGTGTGAGTGGTAGGCTGCTTACGCCATGGAGCTTCCTTGTCCCTTCGTTCCTCACCAACCTGCCTTCCATCCCACATGCAGGGTTGGCGGCTGAATCTGAATCAACAGTGGCTGTGGGACAATGTCTTCCACTGCACCTGGGGGCAACAGCCTAGTTTAGGGGCTCAGGGCAGGCTACATGGCATGTACAGCTCTGTCCTCTGACTTGTCACTGTCACTCCCATTTGCTGCCGGAGGTGGCTGCCTCACTCTGCCTAATGGCAGGGCTGGCCCTGTGCAGCAGGAGGAGAGAACAGGGATAATCTGTTGCACAAGTGGCCTTCCACTCATCATGGAACTTTGGACCAGAAAAAGTTTGGTTAGGAAGTGTTTTAGAAAAAATGTAAAAAATAGTAACCTCCCTCCCACACACAATCTACTGCCAGGATTTAAACTTAGAGACCATTACATGCCAAGACCACTAGATGGAGATACTGAACTATGTTGTAACTTTGCCAACTAACTCTTTGCTAATTGTTCCACTGTGAGTTATAAGCAGTTGTTCATGTGTAGCATATATAGATGGTTCAGCCAGGGAAATAAATGTGGCTGGAAACCTCTTTACACATAATTTGTTTCCTATACAAAGTGTAGGAAAAAATATTGTGTCCATCATGTGGCATGTTTATTTTTGTTGTAAGTGCATTCCATTCAGGGAGAGCTCCTTCCTCAGGGATGTTAAGCTGTATTCCCACTTGTTCCATTTGCACTATTTCTTCTTCTGCTCTGCTTTGTTCAAGAACAGGACTTTCTCTGTGGTGTGACCCCACAACTGACACCCACCCACCAAGTCAAGGTACATAGTACCAAAAACGGGTAAGTTATTTTGGCATAGGAGGCAGAAAATCCCAGAAGCAGCTTTCCTCATTCCTGGCAGTAAAAATACAACAACGGTAGCAGCAACAGCAATAGCAACAAATAATATAACTAAAACACTGTTGCTCTTTCATGATACTCAGGGCTTCTCCACATGGGGCTTTTATTCTGTGATCGAGATTGGTTACTCACAGGAGTTTGCGGGTCCTTTACATGCTGTCATCAAGCTCCAAGACCTCTCCCGTGCTTTCTGACCTTTATCCTGTTTTTTTTTTTAAGATCACAGGTAATGAACTATTTAAATATAGGAAGTTGATTTTCTCTGTGAAAAGAGGAAGTGGAGCTATAACACAGCACCATCTCGTGGCTCTATGTGTATAATGAAACACACAGAGCTTGCAGATAAAGGAACTCCCCAGGGGAAAACAAGCAGAAGTGCATGAAAAGGGGCGATCTTAATCCTGCAAAGAATATGGAAGCAGAAGCCCTGGTAAAGTTGCTGGAGAAAAAGCATGGCATGGAGAAGCCCTCAAAATCCTCTCATGCTGCCTAATGGTAAGGCTGGTTCTACCAGGCTACACTGCATAGTATTTGATGTCAGATGAAAACATTTTTTTTTCATTCTTCAAGGCTTTTGAACTGCTGCTGTAGTTGGTATTTTGTCAATCTTTCCTGACTTTATGCTGTTTGTTTTGTTTGATATTTTGTTAGTCTATGGGCATGGACACTTTTAATGGAAAACTTATAAATAAATAAAAATGTTGAACTCCTGATGTTACATCTTGTAACCCTTAAGTACACTTAATTGGTAGCAGAATCCACTGGGGAAAAAACAAGACGTAATCCTTGCTCAGGGGTTGCATCTTTGTGTAGAAATGTGTATACTAAATATATGGATGGGGAAGTAGCCCTCCACCTAACACTGGTGTGCCACACTGCCCCCAGCCCCAAGACCCCTGCACGTGAGCCGGAAGGGTTGAAAGTGCTGCCCATGCATGCATTGCTGCCTGTGGGTATAAGGTTCCAGATCCCATATTTAGCTGTAATGCTGTAAAGAACAATATTGTTTAGGAACCTGGAATGTTAGATCAATGAATCAAGGTAAGCTGGAGGTGGTCAAACATGAGATGGCAAGATTGAACATCGACATCTTGGGAATCAGCGAACTAAAATGGACAGGAATGGGCGAATTTAATTCAGGTGACCATCATATCTACTATTGTGGGCAAGAATCCCTTAGAAGAAATGGAGTAGCACTCATAGTCAACAAAAGGGTGGGAAAAGCAGTACTGGGGTACAATCTTAAAAATGATAGAATGATCTCAGTATGAATCCAAGGCAAACCATTCAACATCACAGTAATTCAAGTCTATGCCCCAACCACTGATGCCGAAGAAGCTGAGGTTGATCGGTTCTATGAAGACCTCCAACATCTTCTAGAACTAACACCAAAAAAAGATGTCCTCTTCATCATAGGGGACTGGAATGCTAAAGTAGGAAGTCAAGAAATCACTGGGATAACAGGCAGGCATGGCCTTGGTGTACAAAATGAAGCAGGACAGAAGCTAATAGTTTTGCCAAGAGAACACGCTGATCATAGCAAACACTCTTTTCCAACAGCACAAGAGACAACTCTAAACATGGACATCACCAGATGGTCAATATCGAAATCAGATTGATTATGCCCTTTGCAGCCAAAGATGGAGAAGCTCCATACAGTCAGTAAAAACAAGACCTGGAGCTGACTGTGGCTCAGATCATGAGCTGCATCTTGCAAAATTTCGGCTGAAATTGAAGAACGTAGGGAAAACCACTAAACCATTCAGGTATGACCTAAATCATATCCCTTATGAATATACAGTGGAGGTGAGGAATAGATTTCAGGGATTAGACCTGATAGACAGAGTGCCTGAGGAACTATGGACGGAGGTCCGTAACCTTGTTCAGGAGGCAGCAACTCAATCCATCCCAAAGAAAAAGAAATGCAAGAAAGCCAAGTGGCTGTCTGATGAGGCTTTACAAGTAGCTGAGGAAAGAAGGGAAGCAAAAAGCAAGGGAGAAAGGGGAAGATATATCCAACTGAATGCAGAGTTCCAGAGAATAGCAAGGAGAGACAAGAAGGCCTTCTTAAATGAACAATGCAAAGAAATCGAGGAAAACAACAGAATGGGAAAGACTAGAGATTTCTTCAAGAAAATTGGAGATCTCAAGGGACCGTTTTGTGCAAAGAAGGACATGATAAAGGACAAAGAAAGTAGGGACCTCATAGAAGCAGATGAGATTAAGAAGAGGTGGAAAGAATACACAGAAGAACTATACAGGAAAGATCTGAATGTCCCTGATAGCCATGATAGTGCGGTCACTGAACTTGAGCCGGACATCCTCGAGAGTGAAGTCAAGTGGGCCTTAGGAAGCATTAGTAACAACAAAGCTAGCGGAGATGACAGTATTCCAGCTGAGCTATTTAAAATCCTAAAAGATGATGCTGTTAAAGTGCTGCATTCAATATGCCAACAAATTTGGAACACTCAACAATGGCCCCAAGACTGGAAAAGGTCAGTTTACATTCCAATTCCAAAGAAGGGCAACGCCAAAGAGTGTTCAAACTACCGTACAGTTGCGCTTATTTCACATGCCAGCAAGGTGATGCTCAAAATCCTACAAGCTAGGCTTCAGCAGTATGCGAACCGAGAACTACCGGAAGTACAAGCTGGGTTTCGAAGAGGCAGAGGAACTAGAGATCAAATCGCCAACATTCGCTGCATCATGGAGAAAGCAAGAGAATTCCAGAAAAACATCTATTTCTGCTTCATTGACTATGCTAAAGCCTTTGATTGTGTGGATCACAACAAACTCTGGCAAATTCTGAAAGTGATGGGAGTACCAGACCACCTCACCTGTCTCCTGAGAAACCTGTACGAGGGTCAAGAAGCAACAGTAAAAACCAGACATGGAACAACCGAGTGGTTCAAAATTGGGAAAGGAGTACGACAAGGCTGCATATTGTCACCCTGCTTATTTAACTTATATGCAGAGTACATCATGAGAAATGCCGGGTTGGATGAATCAGAGGTCGGAATTAAGATTGCTGGGAGAATTATCAACAACCTCCGATATGCAGACGATACCACCCTAATGGCAGAAAGTGAAGAGGATCTAAAGAGCCTCTTGTTGAGGGTAAAAGAGGAGAGTGCAAAAGCTGGTTTGAAACTCAACATTAAAAAAACTAAGATCATGGCATCTGGCCCTATCACTTCCTGGCATATAGAAGGGGAAGAAATGGAAGCAGTGACAGATTTTACTTTCTTGGGCTCCAAGATCACCGCAGACGGTGACTGTAGCCATGAAATTAAAAGACGCTTGCTCCTTGGGAGGAAAGCTATGGCAAACCTAGACAGCATAGTAAGAAGCAGAGACATCACCTTGCCAACAAAGGTCCGTCTAATCAAAGCTATGGTTTTCCCAGTAGTAATGTATGGCTGTGAGAGCTGGACTATAAGGAAGGCTGAGCGCCGAAGAATTGATGCTTTCGAACTGTGGTGCTGAAGAAGACTCTTACGAGTCCCCTGGACTGCAAGGAGGTCAAATCAGTCCATCCTAAAGGAAATCAATCCTGAGTGCTCATTGGAAGGATAGATACTGAAGCTGAAGCTCAAATATTTTGGCCACCTAATGCGAAGAGAAAACTCTCTGGAAAAGACCCTGATGCTGGGAAAGACTGAAGGCAAAAGGAGAAGGGGACGGCAGAGGATGAGATGGCTAGATAGCATCACCGATGCAATGAATATGAACCTGAGCACACTCCGGGAGAGTGCGCAGGACAGGAAGGCCTGGCGTGCTATGGTCCATGGGGTCACGAAGAGTCGGACACGACTGAACGACTGAACAACAACACACAAGACAGCCTCTTTCAGACACACAGAGGTCTTGGGACAGGGCTATTAGGGTGCAACAATGCTGGGATCAGGACCAGCAAGCACAGTCCCCTTCACTCCTCCATACATTTAGTATGTGTATCAAGGCAGCTTCTGAACAGGGCTTTACTGCATAGATTACTGTAAAGGGCTGTATGTGGGGCTGCCCTTAGGGCTGGTTCAGAAGCTGCAGCTAGTGCAGAATGCAGTGGCTAGGATACTGACTGGGGTGCCTTACCGTGTACATATTACACCTGTACTTAAGGATCTGCACTGGCTGCCAGTTTGCTACAGAGCTAGGCTAAAGGTGTTGGTATTAGTATACAAAGCCCTAAACAACTCAGGGCCAGGTTACCTCAAGGAATGTCTCCCTCTGTACCAGTTTCCCAGGCCACTGTGACCTTCAATGGAGGACCTGTTGTCTGTGCTGCGGTCTATGGATTTCCGGATTTCTGGATAGCAGTGCCACGGAGACAGGCCTGCTCTGTGGAATGATCTCCCCTCTGTAGTGTGCCAGCCCTCAACACTGGCATGTTTTAGGTGTTTATTGAAAACATCTCTTTTTTACTTTGGCAGTTTCCCAGCCATGACCTGACTCTGAATGAGTCTCTAATATAGTATGATTTATTGTATTGTTTTGTAAACTGTTTGGGATTTGTGCAAATGAGAAGTGGTATAGAAATGATGATAATAACTGTAGTTTAGCAAAGGGGTGCCCATTACACATAGCGAGGCTCACAGGCAAACCAGCTACACTTAAGTCCTGTTTGAATTCAAAATGTGAAAATCCACCTTTGTATTAATAAATGAAGCATGCAATCCTATGCATGTTTAGACAGAAAAAAACGCTACATGCCCCAGCCAGCCATCCTGGGAGCTGCAGGACTTGTTCTTTGTCTAAACATGCATAGGATTGTGCCCTAATACTTCTAGCAATGGAAGTAATAGAAATGCTCATGGTGCACAGGATTTGAGTCTCAAATAATGACTGGGTGTAGTGGCTACTACAGGTGTGTTCTGGGAGGGGAGGAGCTAAATGGGGCCTGGTCTCGGCTAAGTTGATGGAGCAGGCCTCCCTGTTTCGCTTCTCTCTCTGCTACCAACAGTATTTCTACTAGAAATGCTAGTAGTAGAAAGCAGGATGCTTTTGGAGTTGCCTTGGTGGACATCAATATCCAATCTTCTTCGGAATCCTGAGGTACAAAGCTGATCATACAAAAATGCAACAGCAGCTTTCCCCAACCTAGTGTCCTCCAGATGTGTTAGGCTACAACTCCCAGCATCCACAGCCAGCCAACAGGATCTCAGTTCCTTTTAACAAATCAGCCATGTAACATTTCCAATGACAACACTCATTTCATTTCTTCAACAAATGTTTAAAGTGGAAAGTCTTTAAAAATGCCTCTGTTCTCGCCAGGGGTTACTGGGCATAAGCAGTTATTGTTCTGCACAGGGGTTGATTATAACAGTTTATGAACATTCCAAAGTTTGTCAGAAGTTTCATTCAAATAAAATATAAATTTTGGGTGTGTGGTGCTTTGAAAAGTCAGACCTCACAGCTAACTGGGAAGAAAGAACAGTGGGACAATGCGACAGTGAACATTCTTGACACGTGCTCAAGGCAGCCTTAATAATATTATGACTGTAGGTCTCTGTTGCCCACGATAACTTCTTTCTCTCTTAGGCACAGTAGAATTTAGTCGATGATGTGGTCAACGACAGCCGATCATGGACCAATCAGCTATATAGCAAGAAATGGTTGATTAAAGGCTAAATAACTATAGGCAATAAAGAATCCTTTGTTCCTAGCCACCTAGAATTTGCACTCAGACACACGAGGTTAAACTCTTTGCCCAGGCAGCCTTAAAATTGCTATAAATTCTTTGGAGAAAGCCATTTAGATTTTCTTTTCCTGACAGCTAGTTGGGTTTGGGGGAAAACTGAACTGATTTTGGTCAGGAGCTAGCATTGCCTGTGCCTGCTGTCTCTCCTTGGGATACATGCTCAGGGATTCATTTTGAGTCTGGATTTAAACTTCAGATCTCCTGGCCACAACATCTTGCTTAATTTGTGGACTTGTTGGTTCTTTCACCATCCACCGGTGTGTGCTTTTTACCCCCTAGTCTGATGAAGAGCTCTGGTGAACTCAAAAGTTTGCAGAATGTTTTGTGGCATTTTGGTTGGACTTAGGCCTTCATTACATAAGGCTAAAAATCCTGCAATTTACCAGGGCTTCTGCTTCTGGAATCTTTGTGGGATTAGATCGGGTCCTTTCCACGTGGTTTTAAAAAAAACCTAAATTTCGATGTGTTTCATTATAAAGCCACTAGGTGGCGGTTGTTTTATTTGCAATAAAAGTCTTTAAACAGTATACCCTCATATATATCAACTCCATGGTGGGAGGAGGGAAAATGCTGGACTTTCGTCATTATGGAAAACAACGCAAGAGCTCACAAAGAGCGGGAGGTTCCCTGGAGGAGAGCTGCGTCATGTACAGGACCTGCAAACTTCTATGAGTAAGCAATCTCAATAGCCCCGTGTGAAGGAGCCCTTAATAAGAGTGCGCCCAACTGTAGATTTTGGATCTCTCCCGCTCCCTCATAGCCCAGTCTTTTTTTTATGCCCAGCCTGTACATTAATAAATAATGGATTCTTTACACTCTAAGGCTGCAACTTAGCTCAGAAATTAAACTCCAGTGAAATCAATGTGTACACTGTGTTGCCTGAAAGGGACTTTTCATAAAAGAAAAGTGGAGGGCCATAGCCAAGTGATAGGGCACACATCAGACAGTCCCAGGTTCAATCCCTGGCATTGCCAGGTAAGTCCGGGAAAGACTCCCGTCTGAAATCCTGGAGAGCTGCTGCCATTCAGTGTAGGCCAATGCTGAGGTAGATGGCCCAGCGGTCTGGCAGGCATCTTATAAGGCAGCTTTTTAGGTCACCTATGAAAGCAATGTATCAATTACTGATACCATAATGAGAAGTAGGGGAAAAGAACCCTCTTTAATTATGGAAACTTTCAGGATGTTGATGAACTGCCACCCCACAATTCCTGTCTTCATTTCCATTTGCTTGGCTGAAGCTATATGCTGCTTTGCTCTCACGGAAGCCTCCTACTATGGCAGTAGAAACCTTTTAAAGATGGGAAAGCTGAAATGATTAATAGAAGAGGCTACTGTTCAGCTCAGTGGGTTTAAGACCAAAATATTTGCAATGTGTGGCTTTAACTTTTCTTCTTCTTGCAGACCACAAAGAAGCTGAAAAACAGAAGACAGTTATGGAGCCGTGGCAGCTCAGCAAATAGACCGCAGGAACTCTGAGCATAGTAATAACATCCAAAATTAATGGCTATCGGGATGTATGATCTCAAGTCATGGTGAACTCCTTACATCATCTTTCGGTTAAGGCAAAGTGAGAAGAAAGCGAAGCAGGCTCAGGGTTACACCAGCCATTCTCACCACTTAACATACTGTGCTTTTCTCCCATATAGTGTGACCCCCCCACCCCCCACCCCCCACCCCCCACTCCTCTCCCCACTTTCCCCCTGATAGCTGCAGCAATGTATTATCTCATATTTCTGAGAGTAGGGTGTTTTGTTTGCTTTTTAAAGAAGAGTTTGTATTTATTCTACATAATGATTTTATCCATAATTTATTATGAACGCCTGGGTCATTCTCATCAGAGATCAATGAACAGGCTCACACTAAAATGCTCCTTGGCAGCATTTTAATATTTATTTATTTATTTATTTATTTATTTATTCTTCCATGCATTCATTCATTCATTACATTTCTATACTGCCCAATAGCCGAAGCTCTCTGGGCGGTTCACAAAAATTAAAACGACGAAGTACAGTATAAAATATAAAAGCTTAAACATACAGTATAAAATACAACCAGAATAAAACCTAGCAGCAATGCAGAGATTTAAAATACAGTAACAGATTTAAATCAGCAGAGTTAAAAAGCTGTAACGCTAAATGCTGGGAAAATAAAAAGGTCTTCACCTGGAGCCTGAAACAGTACAACATAGGCACCAGGCGAACTTCTCCAAGGAGCACATTCCACAGCTGGGGTGCCACAGCAGAAAGGGCCCTCTTCCTGGTGGCCACTCAGCCTCACTTCCTTTGGCAGGGGCTCCCGGAGAAGGACCCCTGAAGATGATCTTAGGGTCCAGGCAGGTACATCTGGGAAGAGATGATCCTTCAGATAACCTGGCCCCAAGCCGTTTAGGAAAAGTACTGGCATGATATGTTGGCATTAGCCAGTCCTCGTTAACAATCTCAATGCCCTGTTTTGGATTAGCTGAAGTTTCCGGACTGTTTTCAAAGGCAGCCCCACTTATAACACATTGTGGTAATCCAGACAAGAGGTTATCAGAGCATGGATAACTGTAGCTAGGCTATCTCTGTCCAGATAAGGGTGTAGTTGGTATATCAGTCTAAGCTAAAAACACAGCAGGATAATTCTTTCTTGTCCAGTACGTTCTCCTGCACTTGATCTTCTTTTTCCACAAATTAACAATGATTTGGTTTGCACAATTAAAACAGCCCACCATGGGTTGTTTAAGCCATGCTGAGCTGTGTTGCGTGCCAGCCAGCTTTTTACATTTTCAACCCCCCACTGCGGGTTGTCACTACATCCAAACCCGGCCACTGTGGGTTATGCGAGGGTTACACAACCCTTGCATAACCTACAACAGACCACAGTGGGCTGTTTTAATCATGCAAACTGTCTCTATATAGGCTTACAAAATGAGTTCTGCTCAAAATGTGGCAGTGTGGAGGGCCTCTGTTCGTTGCTCCAGTCATTCAGCCATGCCCTCCTCCATGATACTCCATTCCATCCCCCCCCGCCCGTTTTTCCATTCTTCTTCGTGCCCGTTTTTCTATTCTCCAGCCCCAGCAATCGATATTCCATAGCTACCGAACACAGTCAGTCCTCATTGGGGTTTTTTCCCCTAACAATATTTTGTCCTTCTGCAAACTTTAGTGTTACCCCAAGCCTGTTTACACCTCCCTCTTGTACATGAATGCTGCCTTTTTGGGCTACGTAAGCACTGACTCATGCTTGAACATCAGAACTAGGGGGAATATAATTCAGTTTACTTTTCAGATATAAATGTTCTTTTTTAAACTATCTGCAGACTCACTTGAAAAGGGTAGGGACTTATTTTCTACTGAGTTTGTTGACAGGTAGTCATAATTACAGAACCACACTTTCTTGCTATTTGAATGCTTTCCAGCAATTTTCTGTAGAGAAGCCACTTTTAAGATCAGTGGTGATAAGATGTTCCACTTTCACCCCCGGTTATAGGGCAAGACATTCTTAAATTGATATAAATGGCAGAGCTCCAGGGGAAGACATGCCATCAGAATCCTTTGAACTAAATTCACAAGGGGAAGGGGTAAAAGATCCCATTCTTGCCAGACTATTTGTGCACACAAATAGCACATGTACATTTTTCAGTGGTTGGAATTTGCCTGGTTGCCCCTATACATAAAAAGAGCAACAAAGCTGACTCCCCAAACCACAAGTCCATGAGGTGAGGCCTCTGAAATTTATAAAACATGTATTAGAATATCTAAGCAAAATTTGTGCATTTTTCTTGACTTACGTCCACAGCTTCTAATTAGTGCACAAAGAGAGCATGTGTGGGTGAAGCTATTCCATACCCATATTGATAAAGGATTACTTTTTATTGGTGAAAAAATGTAAACAAATACACATCTCAAGAGTTAGGGTTGGAATTGATGGTCAATTGTGCAATATTCCCTCTACCAACAATAATATTCCATCTACCAGTAGAGGCGTTCAGGACAGTCTTCTGGCTCCATTTCTTTCTAATTTTCATATGAATAATACTGCTGAGAAACTAATAGGTGTGTGTGTGTATGTATATATATACACACACACACACACACACGTTCGTTTCTTTTCAACTGTTAATTTGGGCATGAAGGTACTGTTGTTGTTGTTGTTTTTGTTCAGTCGTTCAGTCGTGTCCGACTCTTTGTGACCCCATGGACCATAGCACGCTAGGCCTTCCTGTCCTGCGCTCTCTCCCGGAGCATGCTCAAGTTCATATTCGTTGCATCAGTGATGCTATCTAGCCATCTCATCCTCTGCCGTCCCCTTCTCCTTTTGCCTTCAGTCTTTCCCACCATCAGGGTCTTTTCCAGAGAGTTTTCTCTTCGCATTAGGTGGCCAAAATATTGGAGCTTCAGCTTCAGTATCTGTCCTTCCAATGAGCACTCAGGGTTGATTTCCTTTAGGATGGACTGATTTGACCTCCTTGCAGTCCAGGGGACTCGTAAGAGTCTTCTCCAGCACCACAGTTCGAAAGCATCAATTCTTCGGCGCTCAGCCTTCCTTATAGTCCAGCTCTCACAGCCATACATTACTACTGGGAAAACCATAGCTTTGATTAGACGGACCTTTGTCGGCAAGGTGATGTCTCTGCTTCTTACTATGCTGTCTAGGTTGGCCATAGCTTTCCTCCCAAGGAGCAAGCGTCTTTTAATTTCATGGCTACAGTCACCGTCTGCGGTGATCTTGGAGCCCAAGAAAGTAAAATCTGTCACTGCTTCCATTTCTTCCCCTTCTATATGCCAGGAAGTGATAGGGCCAGATGCCATGATCTTAGTTTTTTTAATGTTGAGTTTCAAACCAGCTTTTGCACTCTTCTCTTTCACCCTCAACAAGAGGCTCTTTAGATCCTCTTCGCTTTCTGCCATTAGGGTGGTGTCGTCTGCATATTGGAGGTTGTTGATAATTCTCCCAGCAATCTTAATTCCGACCTCTGATTCATCCAACCCGGCATTTCTCATGATGTACTCTGCATATAAGTTAAATAAGCAGGGTGACAATATGCAGCCTTGTCGTACTCCTTTCCCAATTTTGAACCACTCGGTTGTTCCATGTCCGGTTCTTACTGTTGCTTCTTGATCCTCATACAGGTTTCTCAGGAGACAGGTAAGGTGGTCTGGTACTCCCATCTCTTTAAGAATTTGCCACAGTTTGTTGTGATCCACACAATCAAAGGCTTTAGCGTAGTCAATGAAGCAGAAATAGACATTTTCTGGAATTCTCTTGCTTTCTCCATGATGCAGCGAATGTTGGCGATTTGATCTCTAGTTCCTCTGCCTCTTCGAAACCCAGCTTGTACTTCCGGTAGTTCTCGGTTCGCATACTGCTGAAGCCTAGCTTGTAGGATTTTGAGCATCACCTTGCTGGCATGTGAAATGAGCGCAATGGTGCGGTAGATTGAACACTCTTCGGCGTTGCCCTTCTTTGGAATTGGAATGTAAACTGACCTTTTCCAGTCTTGGGGCCATTGTTGAGTGTTCCAAATTTGTTGGCATATTGAATGCAGCACTTTAACAGCATCATCATTTAGGATTTTAAATAGCTCAGCTGGAAGATTGTCATCTCTGCTAGCTTTGTTGTTACTAATGCTTCCTAAGGCCCACTTGACTTCACTCTCGAGGATGTCCGGCTCAAGTTCAGTGGCCGCACTATCATGGCTATCAGGGACATTCAGATCTTTCCTGTATAGTTCTTCTGTGTAATCTTTCCACCTCTTCTTAATCTCATCTGCATCTGTTAGGTCCCTGCCTTCTTTGTCCTTTATCATGTCCGTCTTTGCACAAAACGGTCCCTTGAGATCTCCGATTTTCTTGAAGAGATCTCTAGTCTTTCTCATTGGGTTGTTTTCCTCGATTTCTTTGCATTGTTCATTTAAGAAGGCCTTCTTGTCTCTCCTTGCTATTCTCTGGAACTCTGCATTCAGTTGGATATATCTTCCCCTTTCTCCCTTGCTTTTCACTTCCCTTCTTTCCTCAGCTACTTGTAAAGCCTCATCAGACAGCCACTTGGCTTTCTTGCATTTCTTTTTCTTTGGGATGGATTGAGTTGCTGCCTCCTGAACAATGTTACGGACCTCCGTCCATAGTTCCTCAGGCACTCTGTCTATCAGGTCTAATCCCTGAAATCTATTCCTCACCTCCACTGTATATTCATAAGGGATATGATTTAGGTCATACCTGAATGGTTTAGTGGTTTTCCCTACGTTCTTCAATTTCAGCCGAAATTTTGCAACAAGAAGCTCATGATCTGAGCCACAGTCAGCTCCAGGTCTCGTTTTTACTGACTGTATAGAGCTTCTCCATCTTCGGCTGCAAAGGGCATAATCAATCTGATTTCGATATTTACCATCTGGTGATGTCCATGTGTAGAGTTGTCTCTTGTGCTGTTGGAAAAGAGTGTTTGCTATGATCAGCGTGTTCTCTTGGCAAAACTCTATTAGCTTTTGTCCTGCTTCATTTTGTACACCAAGGCCATGCCTGCCTGTTATCCCGGTGATTTCTTGACTTCCTACTTTAGCATTCCAATCCCCTATGATGAAGAGGACATCTTTTTTGGGTGTTAGTTCTACAAGGTGTTGGAGGTCTTCATAGAACCGATCAACCTCAGCTTCTTCGGCCTCAGTGGTTGGGGCATAGACTTGAATTACTGTGAGGTTGAATGGTTTGCCTTGGATTCGTACTGAGATCATTCTATCATTTTTAAGATTGTACCCCAGTACTGCTTTTCCCACCCTTTTGTTGACTATGAGTGCTACTCCATTTCTTCTAAGGGATTCTTGCCCACAATAGTAGATATGATGGTCACCTGAATTAAATTCGCCCATGCCAGTCCATTTTAGTTCACTGATTCCCAAGATGTCGATGTTCAATCTTGCCATCTCATGTTTGACCACCTCCAGCTTACCTTGATTCATTGATGTGACATTCCAGGTTCCTAAACAATATTGTTTTTTACAGCATCGGATTTTCTTTTCACCACCAGACACATCCACAGCTGAGTGTCCTTTCGGGTTTGGCCCAGCCGCTTCACTCTTTCTGGTGCTACTTGGAAATACCCTCTGCTCTTCCCCAGTAGTATATTGGACACTCTTCCGACCTGAGGGGCTCATCTTCAGGCGTCATATCTTTTAGCCTTGTGATACGTTCCATGGGGTTTTCTTGGCAAGAATACTGGAGTGGGTTGCCATTTCCTTCTCCAGTGGACCACATTTTGTCAGAACTCTCTGCCATGACCTGTCCGTCTTGGGTAGCCCTGCACGGCATAGCTTATGGCTTCACTGAGTTACGCAAGCCCCTTCGCCACAACAAGGCAGTGATCCATGAAGGGGATGAAGGTACTACTGTTAGTATATTCTGGTAATTCGGCCCTACAATCGATCACTTAGGTGACTGCTGAAAGAATTCAGATTCTCTGTAATAAGGAAGGACTGGTTGTAGACGTCAACAGTACCAAAGTAGCTGTATTAGGCAAAACATCCTAGACATAAAAGGTCTGTGTGTGGACACAAAACAGAACAGGTGGCAAATTTTAAATATTTTGGAGTCTTATCTAATGAACACTCTTCATGGAAAGGTCCTTTACCACCCAGTCCTATCCACATATATTCAGAAATAAATCTCACTGCCATGAACAGGGCTTACTTCCAAGTGTGCACAGGACTGCAGCTATTGGAATTAATCTTATGAACATAAGAATATAAGACCCATGCTGGATCAGACCAAGGGTCCATCTAGTCCTGCATTCTGTTCACACAGTGGCCAACCAGCTGCCCATGGGAAACCCACAAGCAGGACATGAGTGCAACAGCACCCTCTCACCTAAATTCCCCAGCAACTGGTGTACCTAGGCATACTGCCTCTGATACTGGAGGCAGCATATAGCCATTAGGACTAGTAGCCACTGATAGCTTTACCCTCCATGAATTTGTCCAGTCCCCTTTTAAACCTATCCAAAGTGGTGGTCATCACTATATCTCGTGGTAGCAAATTCCATAGTTTAACTATGCTCTGTATGAAGAAGTACTTCTTTTTGCCTGAATCTCCCACCAATCAGCTTCATGGGTTGACCCTGGGTTCTAGTATTATGAGGGAGGGAGAAAAATGTCTCCCTATCTGCTTTCTCCACACCATGCATAATTCTGTACACCTCGATCATGTCTCCCCTTACTTGCCTTTTTTCCTATGTTAAACAATCCCAGCTGTTGTAACCTTTCCTCATAGGGGAGTTGCTCCAGTCCCTTGATCATTTTGGTTGCCCTTTTCTGCCCTTTTTCTAACTCTACAATATCCGTTTTTAGATGGGGTGACCAGAACTGTACACAGTATTCCAAGTATGGTTGCACCATAGATTTGTATAAGGGGAGTGTGATCTTGGCAGTTTTATTCTCAATTCCTTTTCTAATTTTGCCTAACATGGAATTTGCGTTTTTCACAGCAGCCACACGCTGGGATGACTTTTTCATTGAGCTGTCCACTGCAAGCCCAAGATCTATTTCATGTTCAGTCACCACTAGCTCAGATCCCATTAGCTTATACTTGAAGTTAGGATTTTTTGCTCTTTCAGTAGACAGAGGGCTCCAAGCTCTTAGCATTCTGTCTAACCTATACCCTGCTGGCAAGAGCCATGCAGGGCAGGAGGAACGACGGAGGTGATTCTGCCCCCCGTTCCTCCTAACCCCCCCTCCTAAATACAAATTGAACTAGAAAGGCCTCTGAGCCTGTCTAGCTGACTTACTGGCAGTGGAGGAGAGGCCATAAGATTTTTGTGGATTTTGGCCTCTCCCCTCCCCAACTACCACCCTGGTCCCTTTTTAACCTCTCTGAGGTCACCTTTTTGAACTTGGACTAGCAGCTACTGCAGTAGTTCCACGGTGGCTGCGAGAGGCCAGGGCCACAGGAATGGCCAGATGTTGGATTACCCCTCCTGAGGTTGTAGGAATGTCTATGGCCTTGGGAGGGGGGATCCAATATATCCTATGGTCCCTGGAACACTCAAAGGACCATAGGATTATTCTGTTAATGTCTCTTAAGAGTCCCAACATCTAAATCTGTTCAGGCCATTCAATTGTTTTCCTGAGAGAACAGAGTAGCCTTCTGGCAAACCTGGCTATTAAGTCATTTGTGGGGAAAACAGTCACTCACATTTTATATGATGCTGAAATACGGGTCCTAGATTATTTGACCTCTTTGGATGTTATCCAAAATTACTTCATAGCTTTCCTTGTTGTTGTACCTTCCTTGAGGCACTGCTGTATTGCTTTGTGCTGAACTCAGTCACAAAGTGCTACATATACACCATCTGGATCTATACATACCATCTGAATACATATATACCAACCTGACACCAGGTTGCTTAAACTATGTCTGCTAGAGCAGCCAGCGGTTTTTTAACAGAAGTATTAAATGTGAAATTCCTTTCTCAAATCATAGTTTGTCCTTGTAAGTTCTCAGCATATTTGATATGATTAACCTGGAGGCTGATAAAGGTTACAGTTTTGGGGGAGGATTCACAACGTGATTTCTAACTGTTTTCCTTGTGGTATTGTTACAATTGATCATGCCATACAACAATATTTACAAGTTCTTACATTCCATCCTCTGAGGGAGGCTTTCACAAAGCTGTTTCCAAATTGTGCAATCTGCTTTTCTTGATGGAAAATTCTCACACACACCCTCCCTCCCTTGAGAATCATTGGTGTATATGCGGCCAGAGGATATTGTACATTATTTATTAAACTACCCATTATATGATGGCCCAAGATAATTCGTGTTGAGGCTGTTAGAGCCCTTAATGAATTTTCAGACTTTGTTAAGATTTCCTACTTGTCATTCAGATCAAAACAAGTATGTCACCCATTGAACATCTTGATTTCCTTTTTGTAGCTGTTAAAATTTGCTATAAATTGATGTAATCACTTGCTATTTCCTGTGCTGATGACAATCTACTATGCTTTAATCTTGCCGGTAGAAACATTTTGTTCTTTCTATCACTATGGTCCAATAATTCAGTATATTTTAATCTGAATGTGCTTTTTGTATTTTGTAATGCTGTGTTTTATCATTTTTCCTATGGTTATAAATAAACTGAAACGTAAACTATTTATTTTCTAGGATTTCTCAAAAATGGCTGCTAGAAAGTTTGAGATGCCTCTAGCGAGTTCTCCCAGAGCCTGCAGCTACAATTTTTCAAGACTTGCTTACTTGTTTAATCCAAGTCAAATGCTCTTTGAAAATAATTTTCCTGTTCTAGCTGTTATCTTTGGATGTTGATTTATTTTATTTATTTATATATTTTTAAAAGAACAGAGGCCATTTAGTACTTCATCTGTTAAAAGTTCATCTTCCTCACAGAATCACAGTGAGTTCAGGGTGCTATGCGATTATTGATACTGGCCAGAAGGGTTGCATGAATTCTTATTTGACCTAGGCTTGTGCCAACATGATCGTGCTCCTTCACACGGAGCTTTTATCCTGCGACTGAGATTGCTCCTTCACAGAAATTTGGGGGCTCTTTACATGACGCCATGATCATTCAAGGCATCTCCTGCACTAAATACCCTTTGTTCCGTTTTTAAATAGATTGCAGATAATGAGCTATCAAATCAGTTTCCTCCATGAAAAGAGTAAAAGCGGCAAGAAGAGGAGCGAGATCAATGAAAGAGAATGGAAGACTCAGATACGGGGAGAAGGAGGGGGGAAAGGAAGCATGTGAAAAAGGGAGTCATGATCCTGCATTTAAACCGGAAGCAGAAAGCTCCATTTTAAATGCAGGATTAGAGATGCCCAATGATTTTACATGACAACTGAAAATCTTGAAAACCTGAGCAGATGATGGGGAGGAACGAGGAAGTGAAAGGGGAAGTTATCACTTGCTTTATCCCTCAGTCACCAACTCCACCTGTCTGTCAGCATTCAGCGAGGTAAATTTCAAAGTTTAAAACTGTATCACTTGCTGATGTGTGGAGTGATGCAGTTTTGCTTTTCTAGATCCTGTTTCAGTGTATCTGTAAAATCTCTTATTGCTCTAACCATCCCTTTTATTGATCTCACCCTTCACTCTTTAGGTTGTCTTGCTGCCATCCCAATTATAAACTTTGAAACAAACCCCATTGATTTCAAGAGAAATCATTTCTAATTTATAAACAACATAGAAGCAAGTCTCATTTCAATCAAGGATATGAGCCTGCAAGCGCCTGTAGCTTTTCTGCTTAAACCAGCTTAAGGCTAGAAAGTGGAACGTATTTTTTTCCTCTGTTATCCTAAAGCAGTTTCAGGGCCATGCATGAAAGAAAGATACGTTCATAATTTCAATCTACATTGTTTAGCTTTTGCTAACTTATTCTGATGAATAATTATCAAGCTACTATTTACCTAGAATGGACATTTGTTCAAGATATATGGATGGCTTAATTTGGCCCTCCAATGAAAGATTTTTCAATTACAGTTTAGGACAAAGTGTTTCTTGTAGGCACTGACAAAGATGGATGTTGAAACACATTTGGCCCATGTGTACTTTTTAAGGTTTTATATACTCTGGTTTTAATTTTTATATATAGTCGTATGTGTCTTTTTTTTTTTACATTGTTACAACATTTTAGCATTTTTATATATTCAAGTTTAAATTGTACATTTTGACATATATGTCTCTGTTACATGGTTTTTAATATTTGTACTTTTTAGTATTAAACAACTTTACTTGATGACATTCACAAACTGTCCTGTAACTGAGAAATTGTTTTTAGTGAAAAAATGTTATTTGTAATTTTATGCTTACTGCTTTGAAGTACAATGAAAGTGCAGTGTGCTTAGCCAGCTCTTAGTCTGTGCTTTGATTTACTTCTGTTTTCTAGAGACATTCTCAAATGCCTCTTAGTATTCCATAAGAAGCAATTCTATATTAATCAGGCACAGTTCCAGTAAGATTCTTTGAAGTGGTAACATTTACTGAATAGAGCCATGATCTTGCAAGTCATAACAACCATAACGTATATTAATATATATGGTTAACTAGTCATGATACTGGTTGACTTGGGAAGCAATCAACAGCATAACTACACAAGCTCTGAAATAACCACATTCACTTCAGCAGCATTGCATGAGGTTATGTGTTCGAGAACAGGAGCCTTCAGTCTGCTCTGCAAAATAACTGGACCAAAGAGTGCGTGTTCCTCAGGAGTTTGTCCCACTGTGTTCAATGGAACTTACTTCCAGGTTAGAACGCATGCATAGGATTACAGCTCTAAAACTGATTCAGATTGAAGCATTCTTATCTTAACCCATTTGTAAGACTCAGAAGTATTTAACCAGGCAGCTTAATGATAAAGGAAATATACTAGAAGAAAACAAAACCCAGTGAAGTGAGTGGAACTTGTGCTAGTGGAGTACTGTGAAGCTCTGCATAGAACGCAACCTGCCACTTGTTACAATGCTGTGTGGCTGTGGCTGCATCCTGTGGTGCTGGTGTCAGAAATGCTATTCAGCCATGAACGGGATGAATGCTGGGAACATCTCTCTCCAGTGCTTAAAGAGCTCCGCAGGTTCCCAGTCTGTTTCCAAGCCCATTTAACCATGCTGGTGCTTACCCGGTAAAGCCTTCAATGGCTTGGGACCAGGGCACCCAAAATAACTCATACTCCCACATCAACCTGCCTATACACATAGGTCATCTATGGCAGGGATGCAGAACCTCAGGGACAGGGGCCAAATCTGGCCCTCTGGGGTTCCCCCAGATGGCCAAGCCTCCTTCCTCTGGCCCCACTGCTTTCCCCTCAACCGCTGATTGTTTAGCGATTTCCCAGCTTTTGTGCTTCTTTTCCCGCATTCTAAAAGGTTGAAATGCCTCCCCGAAGACTTTGTTCCTGGCAGGAAGAGCTTTCAGCTAAAAAGGCTGGCATTTTTGGAATGTTGGCCCTGCCCATTTTGCTCCCCCCCCCGCCGGTAATGTGGCCTCCAAAAGTTGCTCCAAAATGTTATTTGGCCCTCGGGCTGAAAGAAGTTCTGCACTCTTGATCTACGGAGGTCAGCTTTTGGGTGCCTCCACTACTACAGGTGAGGCAGGTGGCAACCAGAAAGAGGACATTTTTGGTTGTGGGGCCCCACTGCTGGAATGTTTTCTCTGTCGGTGCTCACCTGGCACCATTTGTGATATCTCTTCAGCACCAGGCAAATACCTTTTTATTTTCCCTGGCTTTTTAACTCATTTGCATGATTGTTCAATTTTTAAAAAAATCTTTTGAGGTTTTATGCTGCGAAGTCCTTTGTTTTAGTTAGCTTTTTAATATTCTGGATTTGTAATGCTTTTACTGAAATTATGTAAACTGCCCTTGAAATTCAATGTACTTAAGGGTAGGGAATAAATGTGTAAAATAAAATAAATGAAAGTGTACACTGCATGCAGCTCTTTTTCTGTAAGCCTTAAAGAGGATTGCCTGTCTCTTCCCTCCCAATTCTAGACCTCAAAAATGAATATGCTATAATTTAGGTTAATGGTGCTGGCTGCTTTGGTGATGGAATAATTCATTTGTAAAACAGCTGCCCTCGGAGAAACTACACCAGGAGAAACTTTCACATGCTGCTGCAAAAAGAGTGCTGTAGTCCAACTTCTTAACCTATAATTTGATTTTTGCAAGATTACCTTTCTGGTTTAACCTAATTAGGGCGCAATCCTATGCAGATAGGTGGCTGCCTCCGAACTCGGAGGCAGCCGCCTATCCAATGCACAGCAGGAGAAGCACGGAGGGGGTCGTTCTCTCCATGTTTCTCCTGCCCTGCAATTTTGGCTCCAGCTGATTTTGGCTGTCTAGCCATGGGACAGTGGAACAGGGGAGGAGGCTGCCGGACAACACATTGGATGTGTCGTACCGGCATTTCCACTCTCCCCGCCCCGGAACGCCCTTCAGAACGCCCCATTTCAGCCGTTCCGCGCTCCTCTTGCAAGCGTGGAGCACGGGGCTTTTCCACACTGCCCGCGAGGCAACACAGAAGCGGGGGGAAGGTTGGTTCCCGGAAAACCAGATATCCTATGGCCGTATAGCCGCTGACTAGTGGCCATAGGATTGCTCCCTCCATGTGGTTAATTAACACTGTTTCCATGTTAAATGATTGTTCTGATGCACTAATACAAGAATCCTTGGCCCTTTCCTCCCCCTGGCACTTCTCTATAAACACATCTAATTTAGACAAAGGTTTGAAAAATGCAGCTGCAGTGTCCTTGGCTACTCTACTGTTGCAACAGGGTGCACTTGTGGAATTCAACAATTATAGCACAATCCTATGCATCTTTACTGAGAATTAAGACCTACTATGTTCATTGGGGCTTACTCCCAGGTAAGTGTGTGCCCAGGATTACAGCTTTAATGATGTCATGTAGGTCTCTAATCCTATCCACTTTTTGCTGTGTGCTACAGAATTTCACTAGTAACCAACAACAAATTCAGAATTCAAACACAATAAATATGGAAACGTGTGCCTGATCATCTAATTGCTGAACTGCTCAGTTAAATGTTACCATATTTGTCTTAACACTTTTAGAAGCCCCATTATTACCCAGATTTTGGAAATAAAGAAATTATGCCACAGAATAATGGTGTCTACGGAAACTCAAGTGTTCTGTCGCTGCCAGTAAGTAGGAAATGCTTCAGAAGTAAGTTTATGAAAAGTCACATCAGTTCTCCCCTATGCCAGAGACAAAGGCCTCACAATTAAAAAAATAAAAAGCTAGATGTAAATGAAATTCTATTAATAAAATGCTTTCTGCCCTCCAGGAGCTTAGTGAAACTGGGCCAAAGCACATGCCTTTCAGCAGATGTTTCTTAGCATCTGATTTACATTTGTCCCCCAGCATTTAGAATGAGGGGCTTTATTACATAGCAGATTTCTGATCAACAATACTTGCCGTTCTGCGCTAGTGATTTAAAGAAGAGTTGAGATGGGAGTGCAAGACTAGCAAAAGTAAAAGGGTTAGAAGGATTGTGCCTACTATGAGATGGTTCCATAAATCAAATCCCTCCTTTCATACCTACACCCCCCCCCCCCACAATAGTATGGTGCAGTGGATAGTGTGCGAGTCTGGCTGTAACAGAGATGGCTTCCAGGCCCGGTTCCAGAGGTAAAGCTGTAGTACATTTTATACAGGAAGAAACAAGGAATTACCTATCGATTTCCTAAATTCTCTGAACACTGCCATCACCACCAGTGATCACTAGTCATCTGCAATGTTGTCATTTTCTAGTTAAAAAAAAAAAATCACCTAGGATGCAGTCCTATGGATGTTTAGACAGAGAAAGTCCAACAACTCCCAGCATGTCCCAGCCAGCATGGCTGGCAAGGGAATGCTGGGAGTTGTAGGTCTTTTTTGTCTAAACGTCCATAGGACTGCACCCTTAGTTAGAAATTTGAACTGAAACCGAAGTATTAACGACAAGCTAATTTAGTTAACGTCTCTAAGAGACAATAGTAATGATGTCATGGAACAACATCTGAGGAGCTCTGAGCAAACTATAAGCTCATCTTCGAGAAAGTGCTAGGCCTGTAAATATTAGAATCTCAGGTAACTCAACTGCACCCGCCTGATGGATAGATAGAGAAGAACATTTTTTGTTCCAAAGAACTACGGTAGGAATCTGAGGCAGAAGTTGCCTTTTGCCTTATGTGAATGAACAAATAAGTATATAAATTAAAGGGTGCAACTGAAGAACACATTATTTAGAAAAGATCAACAGAGCGGCACAAAACTACAGAAACAGAAGTCAAGAATGATGCAGATGAGTTTAGTTTGTGTGATATTAATGAAACTCTTCATTAAATCGAATTTAATAGTCATAACTGTGACCAGTTGCTCTCTTTTTGTATGTATATGCGTGTATTTTTTTTTTACTGCCGCGTCACATACCCTTTGTCCGCATTTGCTCAGGGTGAGGGGATTTAGTTTTCACCCCCACCAAGTCCGGGGGCGGGGAACCCCTGGCAAGAAACAAAAAGCATATACTAACTTTCTCTTCTGGGGTATCCCTGATCATTTCTCTGTCTTGAGAGAAGTACGTGTGCGCTTGCGCTCCGCTCCGCTCAGCGCCCGCCTTCTTCTGCAAACGGCCCTGGGCAGGATTATGTTCGCCTGACCGCCTCCACACGCCTCCTCTTCCCACTCTCTTTACCCCCCCCCCTTTTAAAGCTTTTTAATCGGAGGCCACGGCGAAGCCCGCCCTCCCCTTTAACGCCCGCTGCTTTCTTCGCCGGAAGTGGTAATGCTGGTCCGGTGATACAGGAAGCGGATGAGCCTGGGACTCCTTTCCATCTGTGGGGGCAGCGCGCGAGGGGGGCCAGTGGGGGTTTGGGAGGGGGGAGGGGGAAGGAGGGTGTTCCCCCCCTTTTGAGACGGGAAACGCGGCGGCGGCGGCCAGCAGAGGGGAGGCGTGGCGGCGGCGAGTCCATGGCGTGGAGCGGGCGGGGGCGCCGAGGACGCAGGGACTGAGCGCCCTGTCCGCCCATGGAACCCGCCCCGGCGGCGGCGGCGGCGGCGGCAACAGCAGCAGTAACAGCGGCGGCCGCTGAAGGGGCGTTGGGAGAGGACGAGGAGGAAGTGGAGACGCCGCCGGTCATCTACACCATGGAGAACAAGCCCATCGTTACCTGTGAGTGACCTGAGAGTCGGGAAGGGGCGGGTGGGTTGCGGCGGGCGCCGCTCGGAGCCGTCCCCACACTCGCGAAGAGCGGGAGCTGTTCGCGCCCAGGAGCGGCGCGAAAGGGCCGGAGCGCTCCCGCGCTGCGAAGGCAGCGGGTGGCGGCTGCCGTGGCCGGTGGTCACCGGGTGGCGTTGCCTCGCCGCCAGGCTTGGCCCTGGGCGACCAGTCAGGCGCGGAGTCTCCCCCACGTGGAAATAACCGGAGCGCTCTAGCTGCTGCAGCCCCCTTGGCAGGCGTGGTGCGGAGCCCCTGGCAAGTCGCTTTCTCTCACCCCCGCTTTCCTCATGCTGGAGACGGGGAGCACTTTTCTGAGGGGGAAATCCATTTCCCTTTCACTGGGTTGTATCCCGTCTTAGCCCTGCTTAGAGTAGACCCATTGAAACGAAGGGGACTTCAGTTAGACTAACAGTGGCTACAACGCAGTGCATGTGCACACTTAAAAGGTAGGTTGTGTTTGTCTTTAAGCTCCTTCCCCCCACACTTTATACTGAAATTTCTTAATACCCTTCTCCCCAAAATAAAGTAAAATAAAATGAAGAGAGTGGAAATAAGAGAAAGGGTGTAGTGATGAGAGTGTTGGCCTGGGAGCTGGGAGATCCGGGTTCTAGTCCCTGCTTGGCCATGCAAGCTCACTGGGTGACTTTGGGCCAGTCACTGACTCTCAGCCCAACCTACCTCACAGGGTTGTTATCGTGAGGATAAAATGGAGTGGAAGAGGATTATGTACGCTGCCTTGGGTTCCTTCCAAGAGGAAAAAAGGCGGGATAGAAATGCAATAAAATAAATAAATAAAAAGCTGTTGTGTCTGTAGCAAGGCTGAGGTTTGAAGCTGAGGAGGAAGTCCGTGCAAGAATCCACTGGTTCCAATGCACCTCGTGGTGTGGAGAGCTCCAGGCTACAGAAAATTCACATAGCCAAGATATCTGCTACATGCCAGCCACCAGCATTATTGTTCCTGCTCTCATTAAATGCTTGAAGCAAATGCTCCACTTGCTGGAGCTCTCTGAGGCCTGGGGCACTGTCCTATGCATGTTTAGACAGAAAAAAAGTCCTACAACTCCCCACCATTCCCGAGCTGGCCATGCTGGCAGGGGAGTGCTGGGAGTTGTAGGACTTTTTTTCTGTCTAAGCATGCATAGGATTGCACCTTTAGTTTTAAAAAGTAACTGTAAATATTACAAATGTAATGTAAAATTGTGGATTTGTAAAAACAAAGTATTTTCTCAGCCTCAGTTTTCCATCACTAAAATGAATATATCAGTATTCCTGCTTGCGTGGTGTGTGTGAGGCTTTCTGCATATAAAGTGCATGTTGTTTCACGATCCCTGTGCTATAAAAATAACACATGTGCACTGTTGTATTAGTAGGAGTACAGATCCATTTGGGTATGGCCCGGTAAGTGATTGCATTTCTGGGAAATGTAATTTCTGGTAATGCAGAAGTTCTTGTACAGTGATGTGCCTCTTCTAACCCAGATGTTTTTAGTACTAAGTATCAGTGTGTGTTTTTTAAAGTAGTCCTATTCCATGTGATTGGACCATTGTCATCCTCACAAAATTACAAAAATGTGTTGTAGAACTGATTCTCCAAACAGATAATTATTTTTTAAAAGTAGATAGTTACAGTTGACTTAGTTCTATGGAAGTTGACATAATTAAATAGCCATTTGCTGATAATAGTAAAACACTATACTATTTTAGCAATCCTTACAATGACCCTGAAAGATAAGTAAGTACATTACTATCTTTACATTGCAGCTTGTGTGTATGCTGAGCAATAATGACTTGCCTAACACCAACTAGGAAGCTTATGGCTGAGGCATATAAACCCAGGGGCTTCTCCACGCACTATACCAGTCTCATCATTCTTTAGTTTACGTGGATTGTGTATTGAAATGGCAGTACAGTAGCAACTTCTTGTGATATCCTGCAAGCTTTGGAGTCTCAATTTAGCTATTTGTATAAAGCTCAAAATGTGTGTTCCTGTCAGAGGTTAGTTAACCTGTATTCTTTCCCTATGGATACCTTCTAATAACACTTTTATGGAGGTTTGCTTGTTTTGCATTTCTAGTGTATTGTAATGAAAATCAGTAAAATGAACTCAATCATTTAAATCAAACTTTATTGCTAGTTTAATGCTACAGCATGACTCTTCACGAGGGTATCTGCTTTCAGAGATGTAGATACGTATTTAGCAGAAGTATATAGCAACCACAGTTTCAGAACTGAGAACTTCCTGGAAAAAATAGCAGGGCATTTCTCAAACCTTACCTTGGCACCAGAGTTTGTGATTCATTTATAAAAATGTAAATTGTTGGCAAGAGGGCTGTAATTCCATTCAGAGTCTTTATCTTTCCAAATGGCCATAGTCATTACATTCAGATAGGATGGCAAGGGGAAAGAGGAAGTAAACTTTTAAACTGTTTCTTAAAATACTAGTGCAAATCCTGTGTTGCCACAGGGGCTAGTAGTCTGAGAATGATTGGATAAAAATGTTGGCCCATTTCCCTTGTGACTTGAACAGCTTTACATGTTTAAAATAAATGTACTACAAATAAGAAGGCAAAGGTGAAAACAAAAAAAAATTGTCTTTTTAAAAAGATCATTTACCATTTCTTGAAGTTTGAGGTCAAAAACACGTGATGTAAGATTTTTCTTTCTCTTCTCCGTCTGGTGACCTTTCAGGTCTTTCTCCTCACCTTCTCTTGCCCCTACTATAACTATCACCAATTGACTTTCCTTCAGCCCCTCCCCAACATTCTATGACTGTCCTTTCATTGGCCCAGCACTCTAAGAGCTCACAGGACCTTACTTTATTACTTACATTATTACATGTGCATACACACACTGTGCCACATGTTGCATTACATGCACAGTGAGGGGCATATGCATTAACCTCCACTTTGCCCCATACCTCTCCCTTCTCCCTTCCTGAGCTGCCCAAAGCTCAAGATTTGAATTTTTTAAAGTTTCAAAGTTTTCTGCACATCTACACTGCTCAAGCTTCAGTTTAAAACAAAAATGAGCAAAATCAGTGTGGTTGATCTTGAGTAAAAAGCTTTACACTACTGTATTCTTATATACAAATTAATAGTGCATGGGTACTATTCAATGCTGCTTGCTATTGATGTTGTGCTAGCATAAGCGACCTCTAGCACAGCGCCAATAGTGTATGCTGGCACGATGGGTTTTCCGGAGAAACCCGGTAATGCCAGCATATGCTATTGGAATTGCTTATGCTAGCACAGCATCAATGGCATAAGCAGGGTGGGCGCATTGGATACTGCCCTGTGTTTGAGGCCTGCTATGGCTCATTTTTTTCTTTCTTTATAACAGCAGGTTGTACAGGCATATTGTAAAATATTAATGTATGACCTTAGTCGCATATTGTTCTCTCACACTTCTTAAAAAGTGTAGTTTCAATCTGTCTGGGAACATGCATGGCAAAAGGTTACATGAAAGACAAAGGAAGTATTTTCTACAAGCCAAAAAACAGTCAATCTAGCAACCAAACAACAAAGAGAGGGCAGATGGATAACATTTATGTCCTCAAACCCTTTACAGTTACTCTGTTTCAGAACTCCAGATACAAACTCCCACCAGGAATTTCCACTATTGCAACTGGGGTTACGAGGACAAAGCATGTACACAGGTAGCAAGCTGCCAAACCCCTAGCCATCCTCTAGCCGTCTCCCATAATCATCCCAAGTCCAACAGAGAATCCCCACAGCCAGAGAGCATCTCTTATACTGTCCCCGCCCCCAGAATGTGGAAATTGTGTACTAGTTAAACAACCACCAGCACCCTTACTGAAAAGCAGTAGTAGTGGCTTCAGATATGAACTACAGTCATGTGAAAAAGAAAGTACACCCTCTTTGAGTTCTATGGTTTTATGTATCAGGATATAATAAAATTCATCTGGTCCTTAGCAGGTCTTAAAATTAGGTAAATACAACCTCAGAAGAACAACAACACATGACATATTACACTGTGTCGTTATTTATTTTACAGAAATAAAGCCAAAATGGAGAAGCCATGTGTGAAAAACTAAGTACACCCTTACTGCTTCCATAGGTATGAAGAGGGTAAGTAGCAGCCAGGTGCTGCTAATCAAATGCCCTTGATTAATTTATCATTAGCAAGTGTGACCACTGCTATAAAAGCCGAAGTCTCAGGAGTTTGCTGGTCTCGAGCATTTAGGTGTGTGTTAACACAATGCCAAAGAGTGAAGACATCAGCAATGATCTTAGAGAAGCAATTGTTGCTGCCCATCAATCTGGGAAGGGTTATTGGCCATTTCCAAACAATTTAAAGTCCATCATTCTACAGTGAGGAAGATTATTCACAAGTGGAAAACATTCAAGACAGTTGCCAATCTTCCCAGGAGTGGACGTCCCAGTAAATTCACCCCAAGGGCAGACCATGCAATGCTCAGAGAAATTGCAAAACATCCAAGAGTTACATCTCAGACTCTACAGGCCTCAGTTAGCATGTTAAATGTTAAAGTTCATGACAGTACAATTAGAAAAAGACTGAACAAGTATGGTTTGTTTGGAAGGGTTGCCAAGAGAAAGCCTCTTCTCTCTAAAAAGAACATGGCAGCACGGCTTAGGTTTGCAAAGTTGCATCTGAACAAATCACAAGACTTCTGGAACAATGTCCTTTGGACAGACGAGACCAAAGTGGAGAGGTTTGGCCATAATGCATAGCGCCACGTTTGGCAAAAACCAAACATAGCATATCAGCACAAACATCTCATACCAACTGTCAAGCATGGTGGTGGAGGGGTGATGATTTGGGCTTGTTTTGCAGCCACAGGACCTGGGCACCTTGCAGTCATTGAATCGACCATGACCTCCTCTGTATACCAAAGTATTCTAGAGTCAAATGTGAGGCCATCTGTTCAACAGCTAGAGCTTGGCCGAAATTGGGTCATGCAACAGGACAATGATTCCAAGCACACCAGCAAATCTACAACAGAATGGCTGAAAAAGAAAAGAATCAAGGTGTTGCACTGGCCCAGTCAAAGTCCAGACCTCAACCCGATTGAAATGCTGTGGCGGGACCTTAAGAGAGCTGTGCATAAACAAATGCCCGCAAACCTCAATGAACTGAAGCAATGTTGTAAAGAAGAGTGGGCCAAAATTCCTCCACAACAATGTGAGAGACTGATAAAGTCATACAGAAAACAATTACTTTTAAGTTTTGTTTTTGACATGGATTTGTCAAGAACAAGTCCTGCCAGATAAATCTGATCTCATTTTTTGATCAAGTACCCTCTCTTGTGGACTGTGGGAATGCTGTAGACATCATATACCTCGACTTCAGCAAAGCTTTCGACAAAGTGCCCCATGATCTCCTCATTAGCAAACTAGCTCAAAGTGGGCTAGATGAAACAACGATCCAGTGGATCCACAGTTGGCTACAGAATCGGACTCAGAGTGCTTATCAATGGGACTTTCTCAAACTGGGGAGAGGTAACGAGTGGGGTACTGCAGGGCTCAGTCCTGGGCCCAGTGCTCTTCAACATTTTTATTAATGACTTGGAGGAGGAGGTGCAGGGAATGCTGATCAGATTTGCAGATGACACCAAATTGGGCGGGATAGGTAATACTTTGGAAGACAGAAACAAAATTCAAAGTGATCTGGATAGACTGGAGTGCTGGGCAGAAAACAACAGAATGACATTTAATAGGGATAAATGCCAAGGCCTGCACCTAGGAAAAAGAAACTAAATGCACAGTTACAAGATGGGGGATACGTGGCTCAACAACACTACAAGCGAGAAGGATCTTGGAATTGTTGTTGATCACAAGCTGAATATGAGCCAACAATGTGATGTGTCTGCAAAAAAGGCAAATGCCATTTTGGGATACATTAATAGAAGCATAACTTCCAAATCCTGGGAAGTACTAGTTCCCCTCTACTCAGCACTGGTTAGGCCTCATCTGGAGTACTGTGTCCAGGCCTGGGCACCACATTTTAAGAAGGATGCAGACAAACTGGAGAGGGTTCAGAGGAGGGCAACAAAGATGATCAGGGGACTGGAAACAAAGCCCTATGAAGAGAGACTGAAAGAACTGGGCATGTTTAGCCTTGAGAAGAGAAGACTGAGGGGAGATATGATAGCGCTGTTCAAGTACTTGAAAGGTTGTCACAGAGAGGAAGGCCAGGATCTCTTCTCGATCATCCCAGAGTGCAGGACACGGAATAATGGGCTCAAGTTACAGGAAGCCAGATTCTGGCTGAACATCAGGAGAAACTTCCTGACTGTTAGAGCAATACGACAATGGAACCAATTACCTAGGGAGATGGTGGGCTCTCCCACACTGGAGGCGTTCAGGACGAGGTTGGACAGCCATGTGTCAGGGATGCTCTGACTTGGATTCCTGCATTGAGCAGGGGGTTGGACTCGATGGCCTTGTAGGCCCCTTCCAACCCTACTATTCTATGATTCTAAGTTATTGCTGCTAAAGGTGGTTCTGCAAGCTATTGAATCATAAGGTGTACTTAGTTTTTCACACATGGCTTCTCCATTTTGGCTTTATTTCTGTAAAATAAATAATGACACAGTGTAATGTCATGTGTTGTTGTTCATCTGAGGTTGTATTTACCTAATTTTAAGACCTGCTAAGGACCAGATGATTTTCATTATGTCCTGATACATAAAACCATAGAACTCAAAGAGGATGTACTGTCTTTTTCACATGACTGTATGTAGAAAGTGTGTGTGGGGGCGGGCGGGGAGCATGCTGCCACCTAATATGGAAGCATTATCACCAACTTCTATACAGAGTCTGCCAAACAATGTATGTTTTCTGGGCATCTACCTCAAAAGTAAAATACAATGTTAAAAAGTTGCAGCATAAAAATATTGCTTACCAGGAGAGAAAATGGTAAAACCAATATAGCAGCGCAAATATGCAATATACAATAAATTATAAATATGCAATATACAATAAATTATAAATATGCAATATACAATAAATTATAAATATGCAATATACAATAAATTATAAATATGCAATATACAATAAATTATAAATCTGACACAGAGTCCTTTTGAAATTTCATCACAATTTCCCATCACCAAATTCCCACTTGTGTGCTTGTATACTCATATTTTTGGAATTTATAGACATGACCCATGCCATGCATCTTGATATGGTGATTAATGTGTTCCCTTATATACACCTGGTGCTAAGCCATAATTGGTTAGTTTGTATGCTAGTATTCTGTGCTCCAGTATAGCAGGGGAGTGGGAATGTCATTCTTGAGCTCCCGGTTAACTCCAATGGGTGTGTTTTTATTTATGATGTCTAGTTTGAAAGTCAAACTATGTGAAAGGGGGTGGGAGCAACCACTGAAGTTATAAACTAAGTGGGCCACTACTCTGATCCTTCCCCACTATGTCCTCATCTTCACCCATCATACTACAGAAGTTGTACTGATTTAACACAAGTGTAATATCATTGCTGTGACATCATAACTTCAATATGGTGGTGTAACTTGAAGTTATGCCAGTATAAGGGAGTTCATAGCATGACTGAGGTGCATAGGAGTTGCTTGCACTCATGTTCTACTTGCTTCTCATGTTTTTGTTACTTGAAACCAGGTCATAGGGTTTCTTTATGTTGGGGTCCTGGGGACAGAGTAGCCTTCACAAATCTTTTCTCTGGTGAAGGCTTGAAGGGGAAACACAGGCACTACCCATGCATTTCTTGTGGATTCCTAACTAATCCAAATATAAAATAATAAAAATGGCGAAGGGGCAGTGAGGAAAAGGGTAAGAGGGTGGAGTAGAGCTTACTAGGGAAGGACTGGAAGAACCTGGGCTGTCCTTGAAGTTAACCTTCTCAAAACTGTACACAGACTGAACACTGGGCAATATCCAACACCGGTGCAACAGATTTCCTCTGAAAACCTGTCGTGCCAGCTGATGCTGTTGCACTAAAGGTCACTTATGCTAGCAGTACGTCAATTGCATAAGTGCAGCAGGAGGATTGAATTCTGCTCACTGAGTTCTAGTTGTAGGTTTCTTTTGTAGGCTCAACTACCGGAGGGAGAAGTTTACCCAAGGTCAAAGAGGAGAAGGGTACCCTTAGTGGTAGTATGATTGTCTTTTTCCAACCCTGGATAATGGATATAAGGCACAGGTAGTGTGCAAAATGGGGTTCCTTGTGCACTTTTTGAATGGAGGACTTGTAGTGCTAGTGCAGGGGTACAGAATGTCTTTCAGCCTGAAGGCTGAATCTCATTTTGGATAAATTTTTGGGGGCCACATTCCAGAGGTGGGTGGGGCTGAAAACAAGCGGAAAGGCCAAAATATAAAGAATACTAGCATATTTTAGTTTAAAGCTCTTCCTGCCAGTAACAGAATGGGGAACAAACCGCACAAAAGCCAGGAATCCACCAAACAGTTGTGGGAGAACCCAGAGGGCCAGATTGGGATGCCAGGAGGGCCAGATTTGGCCCACGGGCCTGAGGGTCTGCACCTCTGTGCTAGCACTTCAGACATGGAGTTTTCCCACACAAGGGCTCTGAACTGGCAAGTTCAGAATATGTCTGGTAGCTTGATTAGATTAGGGATCGGGCAGGAGGAAGGCATTTGCATTTATCCGGTGGTCCCGTGCTGCTATGCATACCTAATTAATATAGTTAAAAGTCAGCAAGTACAAACCGCATCTTTCTTGTTCTGTCTGTTGCTAAGCCTCTGCTTAGTTCAGATGTCCATTTTGTCCAGGGAGATTACATTGAGATGCTATGGTGATACTTAAAGACAGCGAGGCTGAGCTCCTTGGTAACAATCTGAACTGCAAAATACACAGTGGGCCAGTTCGCATGTAATGACAGCCGACAGGTCTCACGGTGACAAGTGGGAGAGAGCAGGCGTGCTGCCTGCGGTGCATCCACCATTTCTGATTTTACTCAGCCACGTACGATTGGCTCCTTTGTAAGTTGCTGAGTGTGATGTCTGAACCCAGACTGCTGGGTTGTTTAAGGGCTAAACAACCCAGCGGTTAACCCAATAAACTATCAAGACAAATATAATAGTATGGTAGGGTATTGCCAGTGCTTTCCAAATTGTGTTCTAGGGGGATCTCGTGTTCCCTGGAAAATTACAGTCCCTGGCTCTCTGAGGTTTAGTGCGTTGTATCCAGAGAAAGCACTTTCTTGATGGTTTGTGGAATGCCCTCCTCTGGGATTCTCCCCTGGCACCAAGACAAAGAACGTGTATCCCCCAACTTATCAGTTCATTGCTATAATTGTTTTAATTAATTTCATGTTTATTGATTCTCCTGTTTTTATTTTCTCTGCCATGTTCTGCTAGTTTCTTCAGTTTTTAATATATTGTTTTATTGAATATTATCATTTTATGTGAGCCTCCCTGGGAGTGTGTGTCTTAAACACACACATGATGCATGAAATAAATGTTATTTCTAAGTGAGAAATAGTAGTTAGTTTCTTAGTGAGAAAATCAGTAGTGACAGATGAGCTTCCCTGTAAGACAACACAACTTATCCTGTAGTTTTCTGCAATGTGTAGAGTTTCTCTGGCAGGCTAGTTGGTATGCAAAGAGCTCCCTGGAGAAAGAATGCTTGAGGTAGCTGAAAGCAAATATTTATTATTATTATTATTATTATTAGATTGGATTCAGACTAAATTAGTTGAATTTAGTACTAAATTAAGTCATCATTAACTCGTCCCATTGAATTCAATAGGACCTAAGTTCAACTAACAGTCTAGATTCAACCCATCATCATCATCTAAAGTGTTTAAAATTTACTAAGTGCTGTGCAGAGATTATAGTACAAGACAGTTCCTGCTTGCAGGGTCACTATCTAATAGATATGAAACAAAGGGAATGGGAATGGAAGAGGCAAGCAAGCAAATTTTGGTACCAATTAATTAAATAGAGCCAGGAGGTAAATGTTTTGCTCAGATTGTAGTTTTGCCCCAGTGTGCATTACTGAATTACGTTCAAAGGCATATGCCATTTACTACATTGTGTCATGGTACCCAGAAAGTGAATATATTGTTTGCCCTCCGATTAGCACTGAAGATAAAGTAGAAAGCTGTGAGGCCCTTTCAAGGGGTTATAATGATAGCAATGGGATCATGAACAATTTAGTTAAACACTGGTCTGTATCAGGACTGGGAGATCACCTGTTGAAGTTAAAAATATGGTGTTAACAAATGGGAAAAGGCTATGGCCATAAGAATAGAGAAAATAAGGGCTGCAGTGGTAGGTAGTTTTCATGGACCCCATTGTAGTAGTACTTCTTGAGTGCAAGTTTAGGGGAAAAAATCAAATTCCTGGGTGCCACCATCAAATTGTACAAGCCTATGCTTTCTTATGGTCCCCATGCACTCTTCAGTTTGGTGTGAATCTATATAATATTTTCTCTCTGGGAGTGCTTCTGGAGTTATGGCTCCTGTATGTGGGTCTTTCCTGGAAAATCCATGTGACCTTTCAGTTCTTCACAGGAATCTGTGTATCTTCACAGGAATCTTTCCAAAACTACTTCTGTCTTGTGAAAGAAAGTGTGAACGTTGGAATCTGCTCTTAGTGTTCTAAGTAAAAACAAGATGTTCAGCAAGTCATGTAAGACAGTAAAGGTGGAGGTTTGTGCTTGCAATGGTAGGTCTATTTAAAAATTAGATGCTGGAAAATTACAGACTCAAAAACATTGATTTCTGATTACATAAACTCACGGCTATGGAGTGGATTGTTTTTGAGTGCCACAGGAACTTAATTCTGTTACAACTATTCTGTATCTGCGGGATTTGCATTGTTCAACTTGTTCTGTTCTATGAAAGAAAATTTATCTGTCAGGGTAATTTCCATGTGTTAGAATTGTTTTCTTATACATAGGGAGTGAAACATACCAGCTTTTTTAATGTAGAAGGTTGCCAGCTTATAAAAAAAAAAAGCTTTACTTCTTAAAGTGCATTTTTTGAACGTAGGCCTGGTATCTCATGGTATCCTCTGCAAACCTGACCAAGAACCAGTTATTTTACGCATTTCCTTTGTAATGGAGTGTCATGCTTAGTTAAATGTTAATGGTATTATGAGCCATGTTCTCTTATTCAAACCCTTCCTTTAGGTTTCATAGAACTTGGCCAATGTCCATTGTCAATGTATAATATTCTGGTCATTTGACTGGGCAATTCATACATACTTTCACAATGGGAGGAGGCTGTGAAACTGGTTTGTCCATTCTGCATGTGGGGTATGTGGGCCAAGAAATCTGAAAAAGAGGCTTTTTTCAAATCTTGCCGCTAATTCCAAGAGATTGCTTGCTGGCAGAAGCAGCTTTGGGGAGTTTTAGGGTGTGACTTCTTTGACACAAGTATGTCATGCTGTGTTCTCCTCCTCCCCTAAAATACCTGCTTAATTGTGCACCTGTACACAAATAGAATGGTACAACATGTAAGTTTCCAATACTCCTCCAAAACAAATTGGCCCTGTACAGCTTCCTTTGTTTGGGGAAATGATAAATGTGAAACCATATGCTTGCTTTAGTTAAGTTTTTATGAATCATTGGCCTCATGCCAAAGCCTATCGCAATATTGTGAAGAGGCTATATAATATCCCACAGGTAATGCCCAATCTCTCCCAGAATTCCAGCTTCTTAAAATCAGAATTTTGATCCCCAGCCTTCACTGTAGCAGCAGAGTAAAGGTGATATAATATGTGTCAACTTTGTATTTAAAGGTAGATCAGACCCCAGTCCAGTGACTCTAAACTATGAGCAGAAACAGGTTTCTGCTTACAGATCTTTACTACCACCAAGGCAGTAATTTCACTGTGGTGGTCCAGTTTCCCTGCTGACAGATCATACTTCTGGTGGTCTATTTATATTTCATTATTAATATGGCTCCTTTCCAACCAGAATATTACATGAGCAGCCCAGGTGCTAGAAGTAGGATTTTTCTCCCTTGTTTCCTCCTGCACTCCTAGTTCTCTAGAAATTGAGTGGGAGCAGTTTTTCTTCACATTCCTATTTACCGTGTACCCTGCAAACCTGTATTTCAGCGCTCAAACTGTTCATTCAGATATGGGATAACAACTAGCTGTTATGCTCAATACCATAAGAGCTCAGTTCAGAAACCATAGACATGCTTGAAATTGAAACCTATATAAACTAGAGTCTGTTTTAGATTTTTGCATCCCACTCATAAACTGCCAAATATAAAATACATAAGCATTGTTGTTGTTCAGTCGTTAAGTCGTGTCCGACTCTTCGTGACCCCATGGACAATAGCACGCCAGGCCTTCCTGTCCTGCACTCTCTCCCGGAGCATGCTCAAGTCCATATTCATTGCATCAGTGATGCTATCTAGCCATCTCATCCTCTGCCGTCCCTTTCTCCTTTTGCCCTCAGTCTTTCCCAGCATCAGGGCCTTTTCCAGAGAGTTTTCTCTTCGCATTAGGTGGCCAAAATATTGGAGCTTCAGTTTCAGTATCTGTCCTTCCAATGAGCACTCAGGGTTGATTTCCTTTAGGATGGACTGATTTGACCTCCTTGCAGTCCAGGGGACTCGTAAGAGTCTTCTCCAGCACCACAGTTCGAAAGCATCAATTCTTCGGCCTTCCTTATAGTCCAGCTCTCACAGCCATACGTTACTACTGGAAAAACCAAAGCTTTGATTAGACGGACCTTTGTCAGCAAGGTGATGTCTCTGCTTCTGACTGTGCTGTCAAGGTTTGCCAAACCTTTCTCCCAAGGAGCAAGCATCTTTTAATTTCATGGCTACAGTCAATGTCTGCGGTGATCTTGGAGCCCAAGAAAGTAAAATCTGTCACTGCTTCCATTTCTTCCCCTTCCATATGCCAGGAAGTGATGGGGCCAGATGCCATGATCTTCGTATTTTTAATGTTGAGTTTCAAACCAGCTTTTGCACTCTCCTCTTTCACCCTCAACAAGAGGCTCTTTAGATCCTTTTCACTTTCTGCCATTAGGGTGGTATCATCTGCGTATCGGAGGTTGTTGATAATTCTCCCGGCAATCTTAATTCCGACCTGTGATTCATCCAACCCGGCGTTTCTCATGATGTACTCTGCATATAAGATAAATAAGCAGGGCGACAATATGCAGCCTTGTCGTACTCCTTTCCCAATTTTGAACCACTCGGTTGTTCCATGTCTGGTTCTTACTGTTGCTTCTTGACCCTCGTACAGGTTTCTCAGGAGACAGGTAAGGTGGTCTGGTACCCCCATCTCTTTCAGAATTTGCCAGAGTTTGTTGTAATCTACACAATCAAAGGCTTTAGCGTAGTCAATGAAGCAGAAATAGACGTTTTTCTGGAATTCTCTCGCTTTCTCCATGATCCAGCGAATATTGGCGATTTGATCTCTAGTTCCTCTGCCTCTTCGAAACCCAGCTTGTACTTCCGGTAGTTCTCGGTTCACATACTGCTGAAGCCTAGCTTGTAGGATTTTGAGCATCACCTTGCTGGCATGTGAAATGAGCGCAACTGTACAGTAGCTTGAACACTCTTTGGCATTGGCCTTCTTTGGAATTGGAATGTAAACTAACCTTTTCCAGTCTTGTGGCCACTGCTGAGTGTTCCAAATTTGTTGGCATATTGAGTGCAGCACTTTAACAGCATTATCTTTTAGGTTCTTAAATAGCTCAGCTGTAATACTGTCATCTCCGCTAGCTTTGTTGTTAGTAATGCTTCCTAAGGCCCACTTGACTTCACTCTCTAGGATGTCCGGCTCAAGTTCAGTGACCGCACTATCATGGCTATCAGGAACATTCAGATCTTTCCTGTATAGTTCTTCTGTGTATTCTTTCCACCTCTTCTTAATCTCATCTGCTTCTGTGAGGTCCCTGCCTTCTTTGTCCTTTATCATGCCCGTCTTTGCACTAAACGTTCCCTTGAGATCTCCGATTTTCTTGAAGAGATCTGTTGTTTTCCTTGATTTCTTTGCATTGTTCATTTAAGAAGGCCTTCTTGTCTCTCCTTGCTATTCTCTGGAACTCTGCATTCAGTTGGATATATCTTCCCCTTTCTCCCTTGCTTTTTGCTTCCCTTCTTTCCTCAGCTACTTGTAAAGCCTCATCAGACAGCCACTTGGCTTTCTTGCATTTCTTTTTCTTTGGGATGGATTGAGTTGCTGCCTCCTGAACAATGTTACGGACCTCCGTCCATAGTTCCTCAGGCACTCTGTCTATCAGGTCTAATCCCTTAAATCTATTCCTCAAAAGGGACTATGGGGAGAAATATTCCTGCAATGTACTGCACTCCTGAAAACTACCCACAAAGGTGAAATATCAAGCTGATGTAAACTTATTATATCGAGCTTTGAAACTCTTCAGGAGAAACACCTTTTTAAAAAAACCCTATAGCCTATAATTCTCATAACTTATAGCCTATAGTTATCAAGAATGCCAGTTTACAATTGAAGCAGCAGCTAATAGCTATTTACTGGAATAAAATCAATATTAGTGCTTAGATATCTCATTTACATTTTGGAGTGCGATTTGGTACCACTGTTCCTTTTCTATTGTCATCTAGTCTGTTCCTTGGAAGATTTCATGTGTCTTTTTTGTTGTTCTTAAGTGGTATGTAGATATTTTGCACATAGCGTTGCAAGAAAATGTCTTCAGTTTCAGAAATGAGTAAGAAAGAAGTTTTGTCGCTATATATATATTCTCCTTGTAAGAGGATGGAGAGAAAATGCCTAAAAATAATCTGCTAAGGGTACAATCCTATGCATGTTTAGACAGTTCTTACAATTCCCAGCATGCCCCAACTGGCATGGCTGTCTGAAGAGAAGGTGGGAGTTGTAGGATTTTTTTCTGTCTAAATATGCATAGGATTGCACCTCTAGTCTCTCTTAGATGTTTAACCTAAACAATTGCAGGTATTTGGGACAGTGAGTACTATTTTATGTATGTATTCATTCATGAGTCGCCTCTCTGTCAGAGCATTTAAGGCTAGGCGCAACCTTAAAATATAATACAACTTCATTTTAAAATCGAATGTTATCAGTAAAACTAGCAATAGCACAGGTATACTGTAAAAATAGTACAAAAGATGTAACTAAAAACAGCAGACTATAAATTTTCTTAACACAGCGTTAAGAGCAGATATTAATCCAATCCAATAAAATCAGTGGTGAAATCAGTAATATAATTCTAAAAACAGTAGCAATTTAAAAAAACCTTAGAGGAAGACCCAGTATAAAATATTGGTATAGAACTACCAAATACTAGTTTAACCCTGGTCACTGAAGGATGGTGGTGTGTTGAGAAAGAATATGACACTTGCGTTTTGTGGAGTTCTGGACAACCATACTGAAGCTTCTCCATATATCATGGATGTACAGGCTAGGGACTTGATACTTAAACCTGCTTATGGGTAGATTGTAAAGAAACATCTCCAGTATTCAGTATCATATGATCTAGCTACAACTGCATTACAAGGATCTTAATTTACCTACCTGTCTCAAACCTGCTGTGCTGATGACCCAGTTTATTTATATTTATTTATATTCCATCTTTCTTTGTATGGTCCAAGGTGGCTAACACAGGAATTGTTCGTTGGTTTTTATTGCACGTTACAAGAAGGAAGTATCAGTGTTCTTTGATGCTCTCCCCTTTCCTATTCACAGTAGAGCTGCTGGAAGAGTTGCTTCTTCTCCCTGTACTTTCTTCTCTTTATGGTTAGGACTATCATTGACCCTTGGCCTTCCTTTCATACAAGCAACTGCAGTATTCTGCCCCTGTCTGGCTTGAGCCAAGGGTCTGCAGCATCAGCTGTCCAGCCTCCATGATGACTTCAGAGGTGAAGGAGGGAATTTGTTCCTTACCTTGAAGCCATTGCAAGGGTCTATGCTTCAACCTAACTCCCTCTTGTTTGGCTGAAGGTTCATTCCTCTGCTGTGCTGCCAATGGTCTGAGCAAGATGAAGGCAGCATGTATGTGCAGCCCTTGGTCTTTGCTGATTTTTGGGTGCAGGGGAGGGTCATTTTAATTTGTCTTGATATTTTCCTGCATACTCTGGAGATTCCATAGCATGGACAAAGATCTACTCTTACCCTATCATGCCTACTGTTTTGTATATGATGTAATTTGATTTCATTTAACTGACTGTATTTGATTTTTTAATAAGTGTACATTATAAATTAGTTTTGTGATTATAAATTTATAATCCTAAAACCATTCTTCTGGCACAGCCTTTGGAGCACTTTCTTATTTTATAATGGGTTAGATTCTTCTTACACCATACTGGCACTATAGCACCCATGGTAGCTTGTTACGTTGTAGTAGTAGTGATCATCCTTATATTCAAGTTGAACTTCATCTGGTGCAGTAATGTACATATGTAAATGAATTTTTCCTTTTTTAAATTCTTTCTGAAAAATGAGATGACCTGAGTCAAACAAACAAGCTCTTGTATAGCATTCTTCAGCAAATGTTGTAGGAAAAGGTTGCATATGTTTTGCTCTGCCATCGTTGATGCCAAAGAAAACTGAGGTTGCTGCATAAACTGTATCACCATAGATGCAGTGATAGAGAAGGGCAAAATGTTGATATTAATTTTTTTTCAGGAAGAAGAAAAAAAGTACAGTAAGAGTAAAAAAGACTGAAGACAATTTGACATCTTTGTTCCCAGTTACACAAGAGATAGAAGTTCTAAACTGTCCACTACATATGTAATAAGCACCTTTTAATTTTAAATAATATGTATGTTAAACACTTGAAAGGTGTATGCAACAATATATTAAACACAACCATACAACTTTGTTTGAATAAAATGTTTGTTAAATAGGGATTGTCCTTATTCTTCGTAACTTGCATAGCACATAGATGGTGCTATATAAATAATAAATATCCTTCATATATATGCATATATATATATATATATATATATGTATATTACTATTACGATCCACTTAAGTATATACTAAATGTAAAAGCTTGAAATATTTTCCTAGTTGCTCAAAAACCAATAACTGGATTTTGCCATGTAATATCAAGTTCTGAATATTACTAGGAATTTGTATGTGATGACATTTCTCTCTTGACAAAGTGTCTTAATTATAACTAATAATTGGTGTACTTCTTGGACATTGTGGGTCCTGTGATCATTCTTAGTTGCTGCTTGGTTAACCCCCCACCCCACCCCAGTCTATTGGCATACTTCATGTTGAGAAGTAGAGAATAAAATTAATCATATCAATTTAGGGCAAGACTTTTGATTGGAACAAACAGGTCATATTCTGAACATAGGATATACTGCTTTTAAAGAAGTCTGTAGAGCAACACTATTTCATACCTGCTCCTTATAACCAAGAAGTTGAGAATACCTCACAAGGCAAGAATTTTACTTATTCAGTTCTATTCTTAGGAGCTTGTGTTTTTTTTTCAGAAGTGTTGTTGTGTAAGTAGAAAGATGGTAAGTCAAAGTAGATTCTTAAAAAAAAAAAAAATGCAGTAGAACTTTGTCTTCTGTTTGACAACCTCAAAGCACTTTGCAAAGTTATGGCACTTGATAAGAAATTCCACAAGTTCAGAGAAACCTGGTTTGTATCCACTTCAGTGGATAATAAAGTGGGCTGTGGTGTGCTCACTTTTGGAGGGAGTGCTTCTGCATACTTTAGGCTTGTGTGCCAGCCGCTTCCCTTTCTGGAGAAGGCAGCTCTGGTCACTGTCATAATACATGCTTCAGTCACATCCAGGTGGACTATTGCAGTGTGCTTGTGTTAAGAGTGAGAAAAAATCAGTAGCCGTTGGGTAGCCACTCAGCTTTATGTGCTGCAGTACACTGATAAGTTACAGATCAGCACCTTGTTGCTTCAACTGTAACCCAAAGCGGGCTGGGTTTGGTTATGTAAGACCTTAAGCCTTCCGTGATAACTGTCAGAGCCACTTCTGGGAGGCCTGTCGAAACACATTCAGAGCCATGCAGCAGTTTATTACTATGTGCAAAAGTATGTCATACATCTGGGAGATGTATTTAATGGTGTAGTACTTCGTCTTAAACAAGGTAATTCTAAAGACTCCCACAAAACTGGTCAGAATATAGTTTTAAAATCAGTGGTTGACAGTTGCAACCAGTATCTACAAATAACTGACAAGAGTAGAAACATATATAGAGAACATATTGAAAATCTCTTTGGAACTTCAAATTCTCATCCTTGAAGCTCCAAACAGGAAATTATACATAATCTGAAAATTGAACATATAACTTACTTTAGGCTCTAAAGTTTAGAGACACAAACATTTTACAGGATGACATGGGAATTATTTCAGAAGAAAAGGTAGCAGTAAACCATTGCAGATACTTAATGCAATGGTAGATGTGGTAGATCAAAGTGCCTCTAACCTGCCTTAATTCAGTCTTTTGCCATGTGTGCTTGGCATACTAAATTCAGGCTTTTGGTAGAAATTTAAAGTGAGCTTGTTAATATGCAGTATCTTATGCCTCTCAATTTTGCTTAAGCTTTTAAAAATAATTGGGATGTCCTTTGCTTCCACTTTTAAATTTAATGTCTGGCATCTAAATAGTATTTTAATTGGTTTTATGGCTTAGCTAGTTTTAAATGAAGATATGCTGGTTGATATTGCTATTTGTATGACTCTGGTTGATTCTTATGGTTGTATATTTTTATAATTTGTCATTTTAAAAATTTTGGTTTGTAGTAGTATTTCAATCTCTTATGGAAGCTACCTTGTGAGGGCCTTTCTCCTAAAAGGTAGTTTATAAATATTGTAAATAAATTAAATAAATGCCAAACCATTTCTGTAATTATTTCCTGAGGTTGTAGTTGTGGCCTCCCAGCTCATGACTCTCTTCCTTGGCTTCTGCAGTCTTTGTCATGGCCAATTTGCAAATAGAATAAATTATGCAACTTATTCCATATGCAGAAGGTTGGAGGTTTATTTCACATAGAGGATGCTTTGCATAAATGCGAACTCAGCCTTAGAAGACATAGCTGCAGCTATTCTCCATCAAAATGCTGAGTGTCATTGCCTGTTTTTCCAGCTCTGTTGGTGCCTTGTTTAGAACAGCTCCCTGATCTCTCTGAGAAGTCTCTTCTGTCAAATCCAGTACTGTAGGAAGACCAGATTCTCAGGTTAATCCTTATCTAGCACTAAGAGCAGTTAAGTGAGACCTGGTGCTTAAAGCCTGGTCTGCCAGCCTTGCAGATAACTGATAATCCCATCTAATGTTCCATTAAACCACCACCATCCCGTTCCTTGCTGTTTCTTCATAAATCCCCCTTGTTTTATTACTTCCCTTCTGCATCTTGGAATAGAGTGTCAGTGTACTGTTGCAATGATTTTGCTGGATCCTTTATTTATTTATCTTGTAAACAACATTTGTAGGCCTGATTATAAGAGTTTTCAGGGTGTCTTACATCAGGGAATAAAGCATGAAAATTCAGTGACAATAAAAATAAAACAATTAAATGCAATGCAGCATAAAAATCCAAACAGAGAGGAAAATAGTGTAAAGCTAAAACAGTTTTTAAAGGCCTGGGAAAATAAAAAAGGTCTTTGCCTGGTTCTTTTAAGGCTAAGTGAAGCAGCAGCAGCACCATCCCAGTATTCTTGACTGTTCCTAGGGATGCGGTAGGTTACAGGGATCACCAGAGTAGAATATTATTCTCATAGAACGTGTGTCTCCTTTGGGTAGAGGGCCTGGAACATGTCGTTTTTTAGGTTACTTGGAGGATTGCTAAGTACGTGTTGGCAACTGCTCACTCTTAATACTTGCAAAGGCTGCATTAAGCTTGAAGTTGCTGCTATTGACAAAATACCTTATTGAAGAAATTGTGAGATCTATATTGCTCACTTTTACTTTGTGACTGTAGTCTGATGGAAAATGGTAGCTTAAATTATGTGGAATGAGAAATAGTTTTCCTGTTCAGCATCCATTCTCTCCAAATCAAAGTTATTAAAGCTATACCAGTTTTAAGTAACCTGCAAAATTTAGTTGTAAGGAAAATTTCTACTGAAAAATCACTGATCTGGTCACTTTTCCTATCATCACTTTGCCCAGATCTTTTAATAATGAAACATTAAAATTGTACCAATAGAGCTCAAAATCCACAGTAAATCTTAGATCTTTTCCATGCCAAAATCTAGCATGATTTGAAATTATATACATACTAGGATTTCAAGAACTGTATTTGAGCAGCTAATTAAAGTGGTAGTTATCAATGATAATCTTGTCACTTAATAAACTTATGTGTGTTTATGTGTTCTAATAATAATAAGGCTAAGTTTGTGAAGCTCATCTGTCGTCGTGTAGCGATACTCAGTTCCGTTGGTTGCATGATATGCCTTCCATCCCATGCTTCGTTAAGTTGAGGCAATGAAAAAGTTGTATCTTCCAGGGGTTGCTCCCGCAAAGACTTAACAGTTAGGCAGAACTTATGAAGGAAACCAGCAGCAGCTACAACACAGTCTGCATACCGGCCCAGTTACACAATGAAATCATGGGTTGATCTGGAGTTTATGGAAGCGAGCAAGCATCCTGGTTCCTGCCCGCTTCTGCTTTGCTAAACAACCCAGGAATATCCCATTGTGCTCTGTGACATCAGAACCTGGAACTCTGGGTTGTTGAGGGAGAAACAACCCAGAGTTTTAACCAAAGAACAAGCCATGGGTTCTGAAGTCACAGAGCACAACCCAGGAATGCCCTCCTGGGTTGTTTAGCAAAGCACATGTGGGCAGGAGCCAGCACACTTGCTTTCTTCTGTGCATTCCCAAGCAACCCACAGTTAACAAACTGTGGGTTGTTTAATCACGTGAACCAGGTCACTTTATCATTTGAGAGAGAGGCATTGTGTGAATGAATTTAAAGTAGTTGCCAAATACCTTACATTTGTGAAAATCACCTCTTTGTCAATAAGAGAGAGACATTTTAGCCCAGGGATAGACAACCTGGTGCCCTCCAGATGTTTGGAACACAACTCCCATCAGCCCAGCAATTATTACCAATGGTCAGGGGTTATGGGTTGTTGTTCAGTCGTTCAGTCGTGTCCGACTCTTCATGACCCCATGGACCGTAAACGCCAGGCCTTCCAGTCCTGCGCTCTCTCCTGGAGTGTGCTCAAGTTCATATTCATTGCATCGGTGATGCTATCTAGCCATCTCATCCTCTGCCGTCCCCTTCTCCTTTTGCAGTCTTTCCCAGCATCAGGGTCTTTTCCAGAGAGTTTTCTCTTCGCATTAGGTGGCCAAAATATTGGAGCTTCAGTATCTGTCCTTCCAATGAGCACTCAGGGTTGATTTCCTTTAGGATGGACTGATTTGACCTCCTTGCAGTCCAGGGGACTCGTAAGAGTCTTCTCCAGCACCACAGTTCGAAAGCATCAATTTTTCGGCGCTTAGCCTTCCTTATAGTCCAGCTCTCACAGCCATACATTACTACTGGGAAAACCATAGCTTTGATTAGACGGACCTTTGTCGGCAAGGTGCTCCGCTTCTTACTATGCTGTCTAGGTTTGCCATAACTTTCCTCCCAAGGAGCAAGCGTCTTTTAATTTCATGGCTACAGTCACCGTCTGCAGTGATCTTGGAGCCCAAGAAAGTAAAATCTGTCACTGCTTCCATTTCTTCCCCTTCTATATGCCAGGAAGTGATGGGACCAGATGCCATGATCTTCATTTTTTTAATGTTGAGTTTCAAACCAGCTTTTGCATTCTCCACTTTCACCCTCAACAAGAGGCTCCTTAGATCCTCTTCACTTTCTGCCATTAGGGTGGTATCGTCTGCATATCGGAGGTTGTTGATAATTTTCCCAGCAATCTTAATTCCAACCTGTGATTCATCCAACCCGGCGTTTCTCATGATGTACTCTGCATATAAGTTAAATAAGCAGGGCGACAGTATACAGCCTTGTCGTACTCCTTTCCCAATTTTGAACCAATCGGTTGTTCCATGTCTGGTTCTTACTGTTGCTTCTTGATCCTCGTACAGGTTTTTCAGGAGACAGGTAAGGTGGTCTGGTACTCCCATCACTTTCAGAATTTGCCATAGTTTGTTGTGATCCAGACAATCAAAGGCTTTAGCATAGTCAATGAAGCAGAAATAGACGTTTTTCTGGAATTCTCTTGCTTTCTCCATGATCCAGCAAAAGTTGGCGATTTGATCTCTAGTTCCTCTGCCTCTTTGAAACCCAGCTTGTACTTCCAGTAGTTCTCGGTTCACATACTGCTGAAGCCTAGCTTGTAGGATTTTGAGCATCACCTTGCTGGCATGTGAAATGAGCGCAATTGTGCGGTAGTTTGAACACTCTTTGGCATTGCCCTTCTTTGGAATTGGAATGTAAACTGATCTTTTCCAGTCTTGCGGCCATTGTTGAGTGTTCCAAATTTGTTGGCATATTGAATGCAGCACTTTAACAGCATCATCATTTAGGATTTTAAATAGCTCAGCTGGAATACTGTCATCTCCGCTAGCTTTGTTGTTACTAATGCTTCCTAAGGCCCACTTGACTTCACTCTCGAGGATGTCTGGCTCAAGTTCAGTGACCGCACTATCATGGCTATCAGGGACATTCAGATCTTCCTGTATAGTTCTTCTGTGTATTCTTTCCAACTCTTCTTAATCTCATCTGCTTCTGTGAGGTCCCTGCCTTCTTTGTCCTTCATCATGCCCGTCTTTGCACAATACATTCCCTTGAGATCTCCGATTTTCTTGACGAGATCTCTAGTCTTTCCCATTCTGTTGTTTTCCTCGATTTCTTTGCATTATTCATTTAAGAAGGCCTTCTTGTCTCTCCTTGCTATTCTCTGGAACTCTGCATTCAGTTGGATATATCTTCCCCTTTCTCCCTTGCTTTTTGCTTCCCTTCTTTCCTCAGCTACTCGTAAAGCCTCATCAGAAAGCCACTTGGCTTTCTTGCATTTCTTTTTCTTTGGGATGGATTGAGTTGCTGCCTCCTGAACAATGTTACGGACCTCCGTCCATAGTTCCTCAGGCACTCTGTCTATCAGGTCTAATCCCTGAAATCTATTCCTCACCTCCACTGTATATTCATAAGGGATATGATTTAGGTCATACCTGAATGGTTAAGTGGTTTTCCCTATGTTCTTCAATTTAAGCCGAAATTGTGCAACAAGAAGCTCATGATCTGAGCCACAGTCAGCTCCAGGTCTTGTTTTTACTGACTGTATAGAGCTTCTCCATCTTTGGCTGCAAAGGACATAATCAATCTGATTTCGATATTGACCATCTAGTGATGTCCATGTGTAGAGTCGTCTCTTGTGCTGTTGGAAAAGAGTGTTTGCTATGATCAGCGTGTTCTCTTGGCAAAACTCTATTAGCTTTTGTCCTGCTTCATTTTGTACACCAAGGCCATGCCTGCCTATTTCCCGGTGATTTCTTGACTTCCTATTTTAGCATTCCAATCCCCTATGATGAAGAGGACATCTTTTTTTGGTGTTAGTTCTAGAAGGTGTTGTAGGTCTTCATAGAACCGATCAACCTCAGCTTCTTCGGCATCAGTGGTTGGGGCATAGACTTGAATTACTGTGATATTGAATGGTTTGTCTTGGATTCGTACTGAGATCATTCTATAGTTTTTAAGATTGTACCCCAGTACTGCTTTTCCCACCCTTTTGTTGACTATGAGTGCTACTCCATTTCTTCTATGGGATTCTTGCCCACAGTAGTAGATATGATGGTCACCTGAATTAAATTCACCCATGCCTATCCATTTTAGTTCGCTGATTCCCAAGATGTCGATGTTCAATCTTGCCATCTCATGTTTGACCACCTCCAGCTTACCTTGATTCAATGATGTGACATTCCAGGTTCCTAAACAATATTGTTCTTTACAGCATTGGATTTTCTTTTCACCACCAGACACATCCACAGCTGAGTGTCCTTTTGGCTTTGGCCCAGCCACTTCACTCTTTCTGGCGCTACTTGGAAATACCCTCTGCTCTTCCCCAGTGGTATATTGGACACCTTCCGACCTGAGGGACTCATCTTCCAGCATCATATCTTTTAGCCTTGTGATATGTTCCATGGGGTTTTCTTGACAAGAATACTGGAGTGGGTTGCCATTTCCTTCTCCAGTGGACCACATTTTGACAGAACTCTCTGCCATGACCTGTCCGTCTTGAGTGGCCCTGCACGGCATAGCTTATGACTTCACTGAGTTACGCAAGCCCCTTCACCACAACAAGGCAGTGATCCATGAAGGGGGGGTTATGGGTATTGTAGTCCAAAACATCTGGAGGGCACCAGGTTGCATACCCATTTTAGCCTCTGTATCTAAAATAATGACTGGGAGCTTGGTCTAAGCAACCTTCCCCAACTGCCATGCTGGCTGGGGATGGTGGGAGTTGTAGTCTAACATCTGGAGAGCACCAGGTTGGAAAAAGCTGGTCTAAGGCCAGAGGATGGAGCATACCTCATTCATAATTGCTGCGGAAACAGGTATACAGTATAATTTGATATTTTCAGCAATTGCTCCTGTCTTTGTAGGCTGGCATTTCTCAGTAGCAATAATTCATTTGTGACAGCAGTCAATCTAAGGATCAGTAGGAGACAGTATTGGTCTTGTGCATTTGGTTGCTCCTTGTGATTAGGCTTACATTCTTATTTGTTGGAAAAGAGGTTCCTTTCCAAGTTTCATTTACTTACATAACATGTATATACTTGCCTTTAAATGCTTGTACAGAACTGTACTTGCTGCTGGCTATTTCAGGTCATAAAAATATTTAATAATTTGAATTTAATCATCTTTATGATTTTGACAAGAACAATGTTCAGAATATGATATTTTTGTCTCTTAGGTGCTGGTGATCAGAATCTCTTCAGTTCTCTGTATCCCACACTTTCTCAGCAGCTCCCAAGAGAGCCCATGGAATGGAGGAGGTAGTACCACATCTTTTCATTATATCTATTGGGCAAGGAGTTTGTGTATTGATGTGCTTTAGCAATCTCTGGACAAGAGCTGAGATGAGTTTAGAAGCTAACTAGGGATATAGCATCCAAAAGGGGGCAAGCCCTAACATGAGCAAAAACGCTCATTTCTGGAAGGGGCATGTTGCGTCCCTTCTAGAAATGAGGATTTTTGCTCATGTTGGCATTTGGTCCTGGAAGTGCTATATTGTGGCCGTGCATGGACTGGGGCCAGCGGGGCTGGCTGCCTGTGCACAGCCCCTATTGGATACTACTCAATGAATAGACATTACAAGTTTCATCAGCTGTGAGTAGCAAGCAGTGGAGAGCTCTTTCTCCTGTCATTCTGCCCTGTTGCCCTTAAAACAGATGAGTAGAACTAAAATGAATTCTGGCTAATAGTCTTTGGATGCCATCACCATAACATCTTGTTATTTAAGAATATATTGTGTGTTAAAATAATAGAAGAACTGAAATGATTTGAAATGAATCATATAAACTTGCAAATTGTTCCTAAGTTTTGGGCTAAACAAGAGAGAGAATGTTTTGTCTTCTACTAAACACTTTTCAGTTCAGGTTGGTTTTTTGTAAGAGAGAACAAGTGTGTATGAAATTTATGTAAACTTTTTATACATTGTGTGACTACATCTGGATTTCCAAATTGAGTATCTTTGCCATTTTAATTTTTATTAACATTTGTTCTGCATGCCTTCTGTTCTTTTAGCTTTGGTATGTATGTATCAACTAATTTAAGTGTTCTAAATATTATTCAGGTCTTATGGACGTGCTCCTAAGATGATTCATCTAGAATCTAACTTTGTACAATTTAAAGAAGAACTACTGCCTAAAGAAGGGAACAAAGCTCTTCTGACGTTTCCTTTTCTCCATATTTATTGGACAGAATGCTGTGTAAGTATTGGTGTGCGTTCAAAGCATTAAAACGACAATTAGATACAGTGGTGGCCAAAGATAACTTGCAATTGGCCTTGCATCCTGTCATTTCTATATTGTGGGGAAAGGCATTAAACCAAGGAGTAACCAAAATCATGCCTCATGTAGTTAGCAAATTAAGCATTACGGTGCACATGTGGGATAGACTCCTAAGAGTAAATACTTTGCTTGAAAAATCTTCTGAAGTGAGATCTCCCAAGTGAAAATACTAGTCTCATCACTAATTCAGCTTAATAGATTTGAACAATTTTTTTTCTCCTGATGTAGCAGAAAAAGCCTTTCAAGCTTATTTACCTAGTAAATTTGATCTTGTGATTCATCACTTATACCCTTAGGACACAGAAGTATACAAAGCTACAGTAAAAGATGACATCACCAAATGGCAGAACGTTCTGAAAGTTCACAGCTCTATGGATTGGTTAATTGTGGTGGTAGAGTGTGATGCCAAGAAAAAAAACAAAACTAATATCCTTCCCCGAACATCTATAGTAGATAAAATAAGAAATGACTTCTGTAACAAGCAGAGTGACAGGTAAGGTTTTTCTGGTACTGCAAAATGTAATTGATGGTATCCAGTGCCAGACACACCATTGTTGTCTTCAAAAGTACAGTAACTTCTGATGTTTCTCTGTTTAAGACATTAGCATTCTAAGGTATGAATATTCTCATGCCAAAAAGTAGAGGGGGAAAGAAGTTTGTTTCAGTGTCTTTGCTTATGGGAACAATTAGCTCTGATCTCAGCTGTACAAAATGGAAAGCCCTGTAATAGAGCTGCTGCATAATATTACATGCTGTAAGTAGCTTCTGAATTGGTATTGCTGTGGCATTGCCTTGTACCTTCTGTTGTTCTGAATCTCTGTTGTCCGAATACACCGTTACTGTGTGTCCTCATCAACACGTGTGCAGTAGTGTACATGTACCTGAGTAATACATGCCAGTGGTCTCAAACCTAGAGTCACAGCACACAGTGGTATAAATTGGAATGCCTGTGTGGGGAAAACAAGTGCTAGACCTTGAACCTGGGCTCTTTTCTTGAAATAGGAAATTAGCTATGAGACAGGAGCCAAATATTAGAAAAATCAAATACACATTTATTACAGAGATATAAAGAAAGTTGCATACATGAGGACGACGATAAGTGCTAGGGGGACACAGATCTAATTAAGGAGAATGTAAATGCTTTCCCTGTGGAAATATGGGCAGCAGCTCTGAAGTTAGGGAGATAGGGAATAGAACTGAGAGAGAACCAGAAAGAACTGAGGAAGAAAGGGTTGGAGTGCAGGTATTACTACTTCCAGTGTGGGAGTCACGGAAGGAGGTTCTCTGTCAGCAGTTTGTCTGGTAAAATGGAACTTTGGAGTTGTGTTTCAGCTCCTTATGAATTATGGATTACCAGATATTGTAACCCTCAAAGTACAGTTTGCTAAGGGCACAAAGCAGTGATGATGGGGGACCAAATGCTGGCGATGCCTTTTTAGGTCTTCTTGAGCCCTAACTTTAAAAAAAAAAAAAAAAGCAATGATAAAATGGAGCTGGGAGAGGATACTGTATTTGGATAACATGGATCACATTTCATGGGGAGATGTAAACACTGGCTTTTAAGCTCACTAATTTTGGATTAACTTGTTTCTGTGCGTGTGAGAATTCATATGCTTTTCTTGCTCCTATATTGGATTACATCTAAATTCTGAAAATGCTTTCACTGGAATGCATTCTTGTAACTGGCATGATGACTATGTCTGTTTTAATGAAGGGTACAAAGAAGTGGATGGAGGAGAGAAGACTATTAGGCGAACTGCTTAAATATTTGATGATATTTCTTAACTATCTGAAGGCAAACAAATATTTCCATGGCTCTATTTTGGATAGTGAACCACAAGAACTTCTGTGGATGTGTCTTCATTTCTGTGTAAGGAATGAATGACAGATTAGTCCTCTGAAGCTAAAGGCATGAATCTGAGCATTTTTATGTATTTAAATTGCCAGTTATTGGCAGGCCAATGTATTATGGCACACTGCATATTGACAACTTCATAGTTTGTTTAGTGCATGTAAGCATCATAATTTATGAAGACACCATAGGAGGTCCTAGGTAACTAAGGGTGTTCTATTGATAAATTCTGTATTTGTGTGGCAACCCTTGGGAAGAAGTGATATTTCTCTGGGAAGTCTCTTCTAAACAATACTGTCTATAATAGGTCAACAAACCATTATTTCCAAAGAGTGGTGAGAAGAAAATTTTATATCTTACCTACAGACCACTATTTTGAAGAACAATGGGCTATATACCATCTGGTAGATCTTCATGTCCATCTGTTGCTTCTTTAAGAAGAAAGATCAAGGAAATAGTCCTTGATCGTGGAACACAAATGTAATTTCTATGCTATAAAGCTACAGTATGCAAGTATTTGCACAGAGATGTCTAAAAACCTGGACATAAGAACATAAGACCAAAGGCCTTTTGAGTCCACCATCCTGTTTCCCATGGTTGCAACCACATACCTATGGAAAGCCAACAAGCAGTTCATAAGGGCAATAGTCCTCTCCCACTGTTATTCCCCAGTGGCTGGTATTCAGAGGCATGTTGTTTCTGATCCTGGAGGTAGTATATAGCCATTATGACTAGTAGCCACTGATAGCCTTATTCTCCATGAATATGCCATTTTAAAGCTATCTTAAGTTAGTTACAATCACCATCAGTCTTGAATCTCCCATTATTCAGCTTCATTGCATGACCCCAGGTTCTAGTTTTATCCACTTCTTCCACACCATGCATAATTTTATATACCTGTATCATGTCTGTCCGTCCCCCCTCGCCTCTTTTCTTAACTAAGTTGTCTCAAATATTGCAACCTTTCCTCATAGTGGAGCTGCTCCAGCCCCCTGATCATTTTGGATATACTACTTTAGTTGAGAAGATAGGTAAAACATAACAGGGTGGCATGCACTTGCTGAGGTATGCAAAGGGAGTTCCTCACCCTTGTGCTATGCAAAAGCCTCTCTGAGAATGGAAGGACCTGGGATGTGGTACAAGGGGCTATAGAAGAAGTGAGGTATCTGGGAAAATCAGGTGGAGACAGCTTGTCTTACCTTAAAAGTAACTATTGGACAAAATGTTTGCTTAACTTGCAGTGATTATAGCAATTGTGATTATATCCAGCAAGCTCATGTTGTTGCTTAGATTGTGACCAATGATTAACAAAACTGAAGCCCCATTAAACTCATATTTATAAATCATTTGGTGGTTGAACCCCCCCCCCGACCTTTGTAACTCATGTTGTAAATAAGAAGGCAAAGCGTGGTATTTCAGAATATTTTGAAATAAGCAGTAGTCTGTTGGCTTTCTTTCAGTTGGACTACTTTCACAAAATTTTCCAAACACACATTCATGTTTAGACAGAAACAGAAGAGGCAGCAAAGGTTTAACCCCTCCTCTGGAAGAAGGCTGAGCCAGCAAATGTCCTATCCACAGGACTCTGCTTTCTAGTGGAAAGTGGGGTCTTTCTCTTTCCTGAATTCTGGTCCATGATCATAGTCAGTTTTTTTTTGTTATTGGTAGTAGCATTTCTCCTTGTGTTAATGTTCCTATACAGGCAGGGGAGGGATTGTTAATATCAGCAGAGCTCCTGCTTGGCTGGCAACAACTCTTCCCTTTCCCCTTTTGCAGTAAGGAAGGAAAGAATGGAGTCTTGGCAACATGGCCTTAGGCACTGCTTTTGGACACTGGTGCATGATCTCTTGTTGTCTTAATCAGAATGAGAAGTTGGATTTACCATGAGGTTCCCTTCTGTAAACCAAGTAGGAAAAGAGGCCAGCTTATCTTGCTAGAGATGTTTCAGGAGGGAGGGCAAGGTCAAGTTCTCATGCATCTCCCCTCAATCTAGGTATTAGTTAGGGATCTCTGAGGAATCTATCCTGACCTATCCTTTTCCAAGTGCGCTTTCTTTTTTTGTTACATTTGAGTGTTTTGTGAGGTTATCGTTTATCAAAGCATTTTACCTATACAAACACTTACTACTGAAGCTGTGTTTGGAAACTAGGAGGTTTCTCCTCCAGATGGGATGTCATTTGTTGGCTCCTTGCCTGCTCTGCTGCTTGCTGAGAAGGGAACCTCCTAGTAAGTCCAGTGTCCCATTTGATTTGTGCATTTTTGACCTAAATATTCATTCATGTCATTACAGATGTGTAGTACTGTCTGACCCTTTGAAAGACTCTTCCCGCTCTCAGGAGTCCTGGAATGCTTTCTTGACAAAACTGAGGACGCTGCTTCTCATGTCCTTTACCAAAAACCTAGGCAAATTTGAGGATGACATGAGAACTTTGAGAGAGAAGAGAACGGAACCAGGATGGAGTTTTTGTGAATATTTTATGGTCCAGGTATGGTATTGCAGTATGTGGAAAATAACTTTTAAAAATAGATCTTTAAAGTTGATTATTTACTTTGCTACTCACACAGAACAGAACTTTTATATTAGGAACTTTTCCCCTTAAAAGTCTTGGTGAGCTAAAACTATAAGTAGAAGCTCCTGTTTCAATGGTCAACTGTACTCACATGCTGAAGTCAAGGGAGGTGTCTGGCAGAGTCGTTATAGAAATGGGATCTAGAGATGCAAGCTAGCACCCACTTTGTACTAGCCAGATGAATGGGTTTTTGAGAAGACACTTCTGAAAAATTGGCCCTTGATTTCCTAAGAGTAGTCTGTAGTGGTAAGGGGGAAGAGTTCAAGTACATATTTTGTTGTAATTTTTAAAGTGATATATATAATAGTGTTCTCAATTCTCCGGGTGCTGGTCCTTGACACCATGCATGTACAAGTATCCTGGACAGGAGAATTCCATACTGGAACATCTTGTTGCAGGTCCTACTTGTAACTACAAGTTAATAACTTTGTATCAGAAGTCTGACAGCACAAATATTAACACACATTTTTGTTTATATGTTAAAAGGAAGAACTGGCCTTTGTCTTTGAAATGCTGCAGCAATTTGAAGATGCCTTGGTGCAATATGATGAGCTGGATGCCCTTTTCTCCCAGTATGTTGTCAACTTTGGTGCTGGTGGTAAGTAATTAAATCAGAAAGTGCAACTGTGCATCTCTACGAGCAGATCCACTGATCTTTGCTTTGCAGAATTTAACTAGAGCAATCAAAGGGCTAGGTACTGTCCATTTGATGGTAGAAACTATTTATTGCCCCCCAATAAAAGGTAGACCCCAACAGAAAGCCTTAACACAGAATTATATGCTCTGTTCAGCTCAGGTGTTTAATGTGGCATATGAAGTTACTTTTGTGTTTGCTTATAGATGGGGCAAATTGGTTGACTTTTTTCTGTCAGCCAGTGCGAAGCTGGAATGGGTTGGTTCTTCGTAAACCAATAGACATGGAGAAAAGAGAACTGATTCAGAACCAGGAAGCCACTCTGTTAGACCTCCGCAGTTACCTCTTCTCTCGCCAATGCACATTGCTGATCTTTCTTCAGAGGCCATGGGAGGTATCTCAGCGAGCGCTAGAACTTCTCCACAACTGTGTGCAAGAGCTAAAGCTCCTTGAAGTGAGTGTAATTTAATTAACTGAGTGAATAATGCTTAAGCTTCCTAACCAAATTGGTTATCATTTGCTCTGGATTAGAGGTGAGCTAAAAGATCACTTAGACTGGGTTTGGATGACATGCTGCCGCTTTTCGTGAGTGATTTAACCCACAACCCCTGCTTGGGGGGGGGGGGGGTGTCATGTCATGTGAACCCAGCAAGTGTTAAAACAACCTTTGCATTAACCTAAACGGACTGTGGGTTATGCGAGGGTTGTTCCCTTGCGTAACCTGCACTTGCCAGGTGTGTACAACAACACCCCCCCCCCCGAGCAGGGGTTGCATATTCAAAACGGCGGCTGCATGTACCCCACACGCACCACAGCTGCACTGTGGATTAAACCATGGGCAGGGGGTTGCACGACATGACAGCGCACCATACTGGTAATCTCATAGTCAAGAAACTGGGCAGTTAGGTTGCAAGCTGTCTTCCCCCAGCTTCACCTATCTCACATGTGAACTTATTCCACTCCAGGGCAGGATGTGGAATGAGCTTATAAATATTTGTCTTAAAATAAAAATGCATCTTCCTTCTTGCACTCATTTCATAGTTTGTCTTGCCATGCTCCTGATAATGCCATTGGGAGCCTGACAGAATGCATGTTCTGAATGCCAGAAAATAGGGAAACTATGTTTTCCCAGGGCTCCTGATGCCTACGATGTTGTAAAGCATTGCCTAATGGAATCTTCTACCGTGAGCTGGCTTCTCACCCACTCCCTGGTAACATTAGGTGAAAGAAGGAAGAGTGGGAGTGGAATAAGCTCATTCCAAACCCAGCCCAAACGCTGGAATAATATGGACCACTAGAGGATGGACTCAGGGTTTCTCCAAATGGGAGATTCATTTCTACACCACTGCCAACCCATTCATACTTCACTTTCATCACAGTTGGAAGCTACTTCCATCACTAGACATTTTCTATCCACATGCATCTGTCCACAAGCATGGTTGTGCTTTTCTGGGACTTTCCAGTTTATCCATTTTCGGATGAGGTGATCAGAAGTGAAAAAAGATGCAAGGTGAGGTTGTAACTCAAGTTCTGTATGTGTTGCTTTCACTACTTAGTACAGTTTAACCTTTTTATCTTGTGATCAACACTGCACAAGTATGAAATAGGCACACATACTGTCTACAGCGGCATGTCTCTTAGATTGAAGTTGTACGTGTGATATCGTTCAGAAACTTTATGTGATGGTATTATATGACATAAGCTTGATATTTCATAGTTAGATCTTTCACATCTCACCCAAAATGTTTCCTAAACAAAAAATTCTTTTTCTTGTAAGAGCAAGTAAATACATAGATCTATGCAGAGGTTTAAAACCCATCACGGACAGCCAGCCATGGTTGGTTGTCATGTCGTCTGAACCTGGAGTGCTTTCTGTGTGGTGGCTTATTTTTCGGGATGAACCCATGTCAAAAACCCATGGCTTGTTTAGGGTTACTTTCACCCACGATGGGTTGTCATGTCATCTGAATCTGGGAGACTGATTTTATCGTGTGTTGTGGCAGTCGGCTACAGAGCCGCTTAGCAAGAGCAGCAGAAAAGCCTGTGCTGCTCACTTTTTCTGATCTTGCCAGTGATTGTCCTTCCAAGGTGCCAAAATGGCACTTTGGAAGGACCGTCACTTGTGCCCTGGCATTTTTTAATTTCATTGCCTCAAAAATGTAAGGGCTGGTGAGTAAATGGAAGGGAAATTTGCACACCTGCAGTAACAGAACAGTTTATGCAGGTGTGAAGATTTCCCTTCCATTTACTTAGCAGCCCTTAAATTTGCACAAATTTCTCCATTTATTTTCCAGCCATTAAATTCGCATACATTTCTGAGTGCTTTTTCTAAACTGTCAGGGAACCGCAGTAACCACAGCAGTTAAGTGCTCTGAAAAGGAGCTGTGAAAAGGGGGTAGGGAGTTAATATCTCCCCTTTTTGGAGTAGCTGGAGAGCTGGGAAAATTTTGAAAAGGTGGAGGACACTGAGAAATGTCAGTCCAACGCTTAAAATGGAGATGTTGTCCCCCTCTTTTGGTGCACTTACTCCTTTGCGGCCCCCCTCCCATTTTCAGTGCTTCTTAAATGCGGCACCCAGTCCCTCCTTTCCATTAGTGTTATTTCTCCCCCAGTCTTTTGTAACTGAACACAAATTAGCCAATATGTAACCTCAATTCGTCAATTTCCTTATATGTTACCTACTCTCCAGGTGGCTCCCTTTGACAGCTGAAACAGACAAGGAAATTGACCAGGCAAGGCTCCACATATAGGACAGCTGTAAGCGTGCACTTGTGCACCTGAAAAACTGATGAAAAAAAGGCGACCCCGATTGTGCATTTTTAAGGCACTGGGAAAAAAAGGGCAGTGAACAAAAAGGGGTAGCAATCAGAGAGACCCTAGTCGCGTTTTTTTGAGTCAGAGGGGAGAAAAGCCAGGGAACAAAAAGGGGTAGTGGTCAGAGCAGGGAGTGGGAGACAAGATGGGTTTTGCTGCAAAGTGCCTGGGATACATGATGCAGCTGGGTGGAGGACTGAGGGGGAAGTACAGCCCACAGCAAGCCTGATGGTCTGTCAGGTGTACTGTGGGTTGTTCCATGAATAACCAACCCACTGTGGCTTATTTGCAGGGTGGGAGAGTGTGATGTGCGAACCCGCCCACTGTGTTTTGGATGTGCTCAAAGGGCCTCAAAAGTGCACCACAAGCCAGAGAGTATTCCCAAACCCACAACTCTGTTGTTGTTGTGTTTTTAATTGTTTTCAATTGTGTTTAACGTATTCATTGTTTTATTGTTTTCATCAAGTTTTATTAATGATTGTAAGATGCCTTGAGTGCCATTTTTAGTAGAAAGGCAGGGTACAAGTCAAATAAATAAATAAATTACCAAGTTTGGAAGGAGTGGGTTCTTCCATGTTTCATTGTACTTTGGAGGTACTCTTAAAACCTTAGAAATGCAGCACCTGGCCTTCTGACCATGGAGCTTGAGAGGGGAATTTGTTCCTGATCTTGCACTGAGTTTTGAAGGTGATTCAAATGTTTCTGAAGAGCAGCATGAGGTCAGAGACAAGACAATATTCCTACTGAGACCATCCCCTAGATCTACATATTATGTGTGATATGTGTCTAGTACATTTTTTCATAAGCAACTTTTTTTGCTCATTGTTGGTTCCTGTTTAACTAGGTGTCTTTGCTTCTTGTTTTATGGTTGCCCAGTGTCCTTTTTGTTTCAGGAACTTAGCAGACTTTCAGAGACCTGCCTTCTGCTTAGTGACCTTATATTCTAGCTATTGTTTGGCCATATGCCAATGGCTAGTTTGTTTTCAGGTTTTGTCTTGTCTTTTCAGAGGTTGTACTTTTTTGGAGGAGTGGGGAATAAACTTAGATCCTTTCCAACTTCTTTTTAAAATGTGAAGTTGATTTATTTATGTTAACTTTATACTCAGTTTATATTGAAAGGAGCTCATTATAGTATAGTCTCTCTTTTTTAATTTGCAAATGAACATCTTGATATTTGGAGTAAGTATCAAGAATTTGCTTTGTGTTCCATGCAAGCTCTTCTAAATACTTTTTAATATTAATCATGAGATTTTTTGCCAAATTATGTTCTGTTAGAATAAGCTTCATATCTGAGCGATGTCTTTACTGTTTTGATCTTAAGGTCTCTGTTCCTCCTGGTGCTTTGGACTGTTGGGTCTTCTTGAGCTGCCTGGAGGTTTTGCAGAGAATAGAAGGTTGCTGTGATCGGTCTCAAATTGATGCTAATGTTTCCCACACAGTTGGCTTATGGAGTTATGCCACTGAAAAGGTAAGTAAAGAGTGTGTATGTGTCATAAGGCTGTGAGTGGGGAAAATTCCATAGTTTTTAGTCATAAGATAATTTTCTTTTAACTAGGAGGTAGCTCTTTGCAATATGATGCTGATGATCTGCTTCCAAAGGAACAGCCAAAGGGTTGGAAGGACAGTATACTCCATTTTTTGTCAGACGCTATTGTATCAGGATACATTTGACTGGCTATGTTCCCAGCTAATTCACTATTGTACTCTCTTCTTTCATCTGTCCAGCTGGCAACCTGTTTTCTCCATAAGCACCCTGACAAGCACACAAAAACCCCTATGTAGATTTTCATGGCTATCTGTGATGAAGTGATTGCTATCTTGCTTGCCCGCCCCACCCCTCGATACAATACTCTGTTTCCCACATCATGTGTTCATATTTGCATACATGTGTACAGGATCCATCTGTGTGTGCAAGATCCATCTGTGCAATCTCAACACCCTCGTAGTGTGACATACAGAACATGCAGTTGGGTTCTATGCATAATGGTTCAATGCACAGATGCCAGAAGCAAGTGGGGTGGCAAGCACAATCCCATCCTCTTTCCATACACAACTTTAAATATCTATATAGAGACAAGGAAGCTCCTTGTGTATCCAGGTAAAACATGTGTATTCTGGTACCAAAGCAGTGCAATTCCCTCATCATGGGGGAGGGACCACAGCTCAGTGGTAGAGCAATGGCTTTATAATGTATGGGGCCTCTAATTCTGTGCTGGTGTTTTCAGTCAGAATGATCTCTGTTAGCAGAGCTGAATGATTTCTGCTTGAACTCGAAGTCTTGATGCCGGTTATAGTTTGCAGTAATCAGGCACACACTTCATGAAAGAGCTCTGTTATGTCTCAGACTTGCTCTGTGGTCATAGATGTGCACTTTCTGACATAAGAAAGCAACTCTTCAGACTGCCTGGTTGTAATAGCACAACTTAGAGTGATTTAGAACTGCACAGTATAGTCCATTTAATTGGCTTCCTTTGTAACATCTATGCTTGACCGTTTGTGGGGACAGGAAAATATACTTGACAGGTACACAGTGTCCTCCTCTTAACCTCTGAAGTAAGTCTTTTCATCTTAAATGAATAGGGATTTGTTCCCTCGTAGTGATTATCAACAGTGCTAGCCTGAGCTATTTGCTTGTTCAGTTTCTTTATGAGCAAGTTAACACTTTGACCCTTTTAGTATATTTTGGGAGTAAACTATACATGTGTATGACTTTGTTGCTTCATATTTCAAAGCCCCAATATGTCTGTCTGTCTAGCTGTTGTCATCACTTGCATCTATACTGAGGGATCTGACTGTACTATGCAAATTTAAGTACTAGCACTGTACCTTTTGATTGAAGTCCCCAACCATCCCAGGACCCTTCCACGGTCTTGCACTAAATATATAACGCAATTTTTACCCACGTATGGTGCATGTATGTACATTGGAGGCATTTGTTCTAATTATGATATCTCCTATCTGTTCTGGGAGAGTTCTAATAAATATTCTCCTGAGGGAAGTTGCTTCAGTCAAGACCCATTTTGACTCCCAGTAGGTGAATGGTAGCTGTAGCACAGTTTGCTTCTGTCCATGGGGATGCCCCCCAAAAGCAGGAGCTATAATACTTTTTTTTTTTTTTACTGACAAAAGCCATCTGTGAAGGTGTATTCTGGATTCACCTTTCAGTGTGCTCCCATTCAACATCCCCGTGTTATCTTACATCTTGTTACTCATCCTTCACAGTTCATGTTATAAAACTAAAACCTTGCACATAGACTGCAGGTACAAGAGAGAAGATAATAGTGCTGGGGTGACCAAGTTTTCAGCAATAGGGCTCTTGTACATTTCATAGATGAGGGAATTTTGGCAGGTGAAAGTTGCCAAAGCTTTGCCACACTGTGAGATAATGAATTGCACCTGCCATAATTCCCTAATCTAAACAATTGTGAAAGGTGCAGGAGCCTTACTGTTGGCTATCCCTCTTGTATACTATATAAAGCTTGGTTCGTGCAATTTCAAGTTGATGTTTTCACCAACAAATGGGATATTTTAATTAAAAGCTCTCCATATTTATTAAACAGGTTTTGTCCTTATGTTGAGATACGTTTTAATGATTCCTAGTTGATGAGGACCAAGAAAACTTAATTCAACAGACAGCCCTGTTTCCATTCCATTTTCAGAGATTCTGTACCTCTTGAATGACTGAGAAGGATTATTCCATCATGCCGTTCTTATGAACTACCTTGAACCATTAAATTAGCTACTATTTGCAGACAAAATGCTGAGCTATATAGAGCATTCTCTTGAGAGTATGACAAGAGTGTTGCAAGTTTTCTCTAAAATTGTGTGCGTGTGTAATTAATTTTAAATGAATTAATTTCAAAGTTTCTTTCATATTTCTTATAAGATCCAACTCTTATAAGTTGCTGACATTTATTTGGAAAGAGAGGGTCCTGTGTCAGGGCAAAGGTGATAGGATAGAGTTCTGCATTTTTGGTTGGCAAATTTCAGATAGTTACCTCTGTTAATCTGTTGCAGGAAAAATTCCTGTGGCACTCTGAAATGTGTTGGTCTTTAAGATGCCACAAAGCTTGTGTTAGATGGGAGTTAAAATCCTAAGTGCTGTTTTCATTTTGCCATAAAATGCAATGCTATCACTTGATTTTTTCCCCTGTAGTTGAAGTCCCTGGGTTACCTATGTGGACTTGTGTCTGAAAAAGGGCCCAATTCAGAAGATCTTAATAGAACAGTTGATCTTCTTGCAGGACTTGGAGCTGAACGCCCTGAAACAGGTATTTACATAACTTTTTATGAAACTATGAAGTTGTTGCTTATCAAGTAAATGTTCGACTTTGGGAGTGAGTTTCATAACCTATCACACTTCTGGTGGACAATTTTGGTAGGATTAGTATTTGCCAAAGCTAATCTGCATTCAGATACCATTTTCTACTGAAAACTTTTGTATTGAAAGAGGATCAATATTGCCATGTTATCCCTAATGCAGCTAAGTGGGACAATTGTTGAACATAGCAGGCAGTCTCATAGTCGTTGCAGTGAGGAAAAAGGTGAGCAGCTATAATCAAATAATGTTTTAATGTTAGGAATTTTAATTTCTCAATATGTATTTGATGTACTAATGTGCCACCTTGGGCATCTGCATACAGCTGCTTTTGTTTTAAAATGACACTGTTATTTTAAAACAAAAAATTCTGGCTGTAAAATGAAAAGATTGAAGATCTTTATTCTCAAAGGAAATCTTGAAGAGGCGAACTGTGTTTCTGGTAATGTTAGCAACTAAATTTCTGTACTCACAGAATTTTGATGTCAGCTAGATGTACAGAATTGGGAAAATTCAAAGTTTGAATTAGAGTTTAATCATATATACGTTTCCCAGCATTGCTACTTTCTGTTGAGTAAAATGTAATAAAGCTGTCACTGATGTCTTCTGGGGCTGGCCTAATAGTGTGGAAAAATAATATTAAATGGCACCCTGTCTTAAAAGGTTCTAAGTATATACGCATACTTAAAAAGCCACCATACTCCTTAAACACTTCTTAGGCAGGTGTACATTTTTGCAGAACTTTTGGAGCCAATGACATTTTCTTGGCAGAACCTTAGAAACACCAAAACATGAACATAGCAGTGAGAAGAGGGATCTTTTTACTTGTTGGTACATTCTATACTTCTTTGAACTCTCCACACACCACCTTGTGTCTTCCTTCCAGTGCTCAACTGTGATACTAGAGCTCAGGCTACCTGGAACCCTGACTTGTATCTGAGCTCATAATTCCCCCCGCCCTTACTATTACTTACTCCTACTACAACTACTGTATATCTTTCAAAGCTAAGCCCTAGCATGGAAAGGGGTTCTGGAGCTGTGTGGTTGGAAGCTTTGGCTCAAATTAAGGCCTGCTTCCAGGAAAAGCTATTTGAGAAAAGAAGGTGAACAAAAGTAAGAAATGGGGAGCAGAAATAACATTTACAAACTGAAGGAGTGGGGCGAAAAGGAAGAGAAAAAATACTGAGTGGGGAAGAAAAGCGAATAGAGGGAGGAAGAGAGGTTTGGAATAAAAAAGGATGTGTGAAATAATTTTAAAAAGAACAAGAAACTAAAGAAGAGTAAATGGGAAGCGTGCAGGGGGAGAAGCTACTTATAAAAAGAATGATGCCAGGATTAGAAAGGGGAGGGCAATTCTGAAAGGGGAGTGGAATGGGAAAATGGAGGAAGCAGTGGAAGAGAAGGGAGACAAGCACGCTAGAGAAAAAGGTGAATGTTGACCTTACCTGTGGTCCCCAAATTTTGGCTTGGTTTGATTACAACCAAGCCTTTATTTGTGGCTGCCACTGGCTCCACTCTTCACCACATTCTGTGGCACATGCAGAGGGTTTGGGGAAGTGTTTGCCCATGCTGCTACTGCTGCTTTCTGCAGAAGCCAGTGGAAAGGGAGAGACCCCCCTTTCTTGTTCCATTCTCTATGGAGGGGGAGGAGGGGTGGCTTCTTTTCTGTGAAGGGGGCTCTGCTGCAGTGAAGTCCCCTGTGGTGCCTATGTGGTTGGAAAGCTCTCCGCAAGTGGAGAGCTGCATAGGGCCATCTGCTACATCCTCCCTCATTGCAACCATCAGCAACCAGTTGGTGGGGGTGGAGATAGGATTACTCTGAGTGATCTTTTAAATTTAGTGTTGAAGACCTAGTGCAGTGTTTGGGCCAGGTCACACGATCAAATAAGTCACGTGCTGGTGGCCGTTATGAATATTCAAGCCACAATCTGCATCTGGATCGTAGGGGTTGTGTGAAGGTTAAACAAGGGTTCTAGGGTTATGTGAAGGTTGTTTGACCTTTGCACAGCCCTGGCTGCCTGGTTTTGGATGACATGACAAGCCTGGCACGCACTAGCATGCACCACAAGGTATGTTGGGCTGTGGTGATCATGTGAACCAGGTCACTGTGTTCTTGTATACATTTGTGGTGTCTTTTTAAGCAGGAATCTTATTATGTCTGTCCTATTTTATTTTTCAAGCCAATACAGCACAGTCTCCTTATAAGAAACTCAAAGAGGCCTTATCGTCTGTAGAAGCTTTTGAAAAGCACTACTTAGTAAGTATGTCACATATATGCAACGTGTAGAAGCTAACTAAGATATATATATATATATATATATTCATATTCATATTTGGTATATTCGTCAAATCACAATATTTGTAGCAGAATACTTGGGTATGCATTGTGAGCGAGTTTGAGAAATAGCATGATTATTGAACCAATGGTTCAGTCTTTTTGGCATGTTGAATAGAAGGACTGTAACATTTGGAACTTAATGAAATATCCCAACTAAAAATATTAACCAAAGCAGCTCTAAAATACTAAAGGTGTAACTGAATTGTGGACATAACCCTAGTTTGGTTCTGTAGTTAATTATTTATATTTAATTTATAAATTGATTACAGTTCAAATAAGCTTTCAAATAAATAATTAATGGAAAAACTCACTAAATAAGTTAGAGCAATAAGAGTATAGACAATAAGAGTTTGCCAAACTAAGGAGAGCCAGTGTAGTGTAGTGGTGAGAGTGACGGACTGGGAGCCGGGAGATCCGGGTTCTAGTCCCCACTTGGCCATGGAAGCTCACTGGGTGACTTTGGGCCAGTCACAGACTCTCAGCCCAACCTACCTCACAGGGTTGTTGTTGTGAGGATACAACGGTGAGGAGGAGGATAATGTAAGCCGCCTTGAGTTCCTTGCGAGAGGGAGAAAGGCGGGGTATAAATGCAATAAATAAATAAATAAAATAAAATAATAAGGATAGTTTCTATGGAATTCGGCATGAATTCATCAACCACTCTAATCAGAACAAAGACAATATACCTCTGCCTACAGCTCACAAAAATTGATTGGGATAACTTAAACTACCACAAACAAATCGAAGAACTATCAAACTCTTTTTCAAGAAATAATGATCTATTTATTTGGTTTCGTTTCTATATGAAAGCTCTCTGGGTGATTCACAATATGTGCCTAATGAAAATGAATGATACTAATGATTTCCATCATGCTTACAGTTAGTTATGAATTGCTAAATGTTAAATGTTTGTAATGTTTGATATCAATAAAAGTATTTTTTTTAACTGGGAAAATCAAGTAACTTAGGGCGCAATCCTATGCAGATAGGCGGCCGCTTCCAAACTCAGAGGCGACCACTTATCCAATGCAGGGCAGGAGAAGCACAAAGAAGATTGTTCCCTCCATGCTTCTCCTGCCCTACATTTTCATCTACACAGCCGATTGCGGCTGTCTAGCTGTGGGAGGGCTGAGTGGGGGAGGAGGCTGCCGTTAGACGCATTGGATGTGTCATACAGGCATTTCCGCCCACCCTGGAATGCTCCCGGGAACACTCCATTTTGGCCGCTCCGCTCTTCTCTTGCGAGTGCATGGGGCTTTTCTTCACTGCCTGCGAGGCAGTGCAGAAGTGGGGGAAGGTCATTTCTCTGGGAACTGACCTCGGAGCGTGGGCTCTGAGGTCAGTTCCTGGAAAACCAGATATCCTGTGGCCATCTAGCCACTGACTAGCAGCCATAGGATTGCTCCCTAATTATAGTCAGGGCCAGAAATATTGGAACAAGGATAATTGTTTTGGCAGTTGGCCTCTGTACACCACCACATTGACGTTGAAAGGAAACACACCTACATGGGAGTGAAGTCAGGACTTTCAGCTGTAATTCAAAGGGTTAGACAAAAGTGGGGCACTAACCATTCTGGAAGGACAGCCAGTGGCATACACTCCCCCCCCCATCGTTGGTGGCTCATAAGTAATGGAACAAATGGCTGACAAGCAGCTGCATGGCCAGGTGTGGCCTGTTTCCTGGGTGCCCCGTGACCAATCAAGCAGATAAAAGGCTTGGAGGTGGTTCTGAGTGTTACATTTGCATTTGGTAGCTGTTCACTGAAACTCCCAACATGAGGTCCAAAGAGGTGTCCACGCGAGTGAACGAGGCCATCATTAGGCTGAGAAAACAAAATAAACCTATCAGAGAGATAGCAAAAACATTGGGAGTGGCCAACACAACAGTTTGGAACATCCTGAAAAAGAAGGCATTAACTGGCAAGCTCAGCAACAGCAAAAGGCCTGGAAGACCACGGAAGACAACTAAAGTGGATGACTGCAGAATTCTGCTCATGGTGAAGAGGAACCCTTTCACAACATCTAGCCAGGTCAAGAACGCTCTTGAGGAGGTAGGCATGTCATTGTCAACATCTACAGTCAAGAGACGGCTTTATGAATGTAACTACAGAGGCTTCACAACAAGGTGCAAACCACTGGTAACGTTCAAGAACAGACAGGCCAGATTAGCCTTTGCCAGCAAACACCTAAAAAAGCCTGCCCAGTCCTGGAATAAGATTCTTCGGACTGATGAAAACAAGATTAACTTGTACCAGAATGATGGGAAGAGAAAAGTATGGAGAAGGAAAGGAACAGTTCATGATCCAAAGCATACCACATCATCTGTCAAACATGATGGAGGCAGTGTTATGGCATGGGCATGTATGGCTGCCAATGGAACCGGGTCACTGGTGTTTATTGATGACCTGCCTACTGATAAAAGCAGCAGGATGAATTCTGAAGTGTATAGGGCTATACTTTCTGCTCAGATTCAGCCGAATGCTGCCAGTGATAGGACGCCGCTTCATACTGCAGATGGATAATGACCCAAAACATACAGCAAAAGCTACCCAAGAGTTCCTCAAGGCAAAGAAGTGGGATGTTCTTCAATGGCCAAGTCAGTCAGCTGATCTCAACCCAATAGAGCATGCTTTTCACTTACTGAAGACAAGAGCGAAGGCAGAAAGACCCACAAACTAGCAGCAGCTGAAGGCAGCTGCAGTAAAGGCCTGGGAAAGCAGCTTGAGGGAGGAAACTCAGCATTGGGTCATGTCCATGGGTTCCAGACTTCAGGCAGTCATTGACTGCAAAGGATTTTCATCCAGGTATTAAAGGCAATCCTTCAGTTTGAAATGATGTTGGTTTGTTCCATTACTTATGAGCCACCAACGATGGGTGTGTGTGTATGCCACTGGCTGTCCTTCCTGAATGGTTAGTGCCCCACCTTTGTCACAACCCTTGAATTATAGCTGAAAGTCCTGACTTCGCTCCCATCTGGGTGTGTTTCCTTTCAACTTCAATGTGGTGGTGTGCAGAGGCCAACTGCCAAAACAGTTATCCTTGTTCCAATATTTCTGGCCCTGACTGTAACTTAAAGCAAAAAACATATGCTTGAGATGTAATGAAATCTTGGAGATTTTGCATTCATACCAACTAAAAATTCTGTGGAGTGTATGCTTCTGTATGTATCATGATTAATCACAGAGTGCATGGTAGGGTTCTCAAGCAAAGACCTGTTGTAATAATATTGTTTTTCCTAAACCCCCTTTTCTTCTTTCTTCTGTTTCCTCTCCTCTCCTCTCCTTTATTCCATAGGATCTTTCCCATGCCACCATTGAAATGTATAAAAATATTGGAAGAATTCGTTCAGCGAAGCTTGTTGGAAAGGATCTGGCAGAATTCTATATGTAAATAAACTGTTTTAATAGTTCAGTTTTAAAAACCACAGTTTGTAATATTTTGAATGGGGCATCTCCTTGTTAAGAAGCATGTGTTCTGCAAAATACTTGCTAACGAAAGCAAATTATCACTAAGTTAACCAGCTAGCTGCTTCATGCTAAATCAGCGAACATATTTGTCTCAAATACTTCTAGCTATCGTGGCAGTATCCAGTGGGGCACAACTGTTAACGTAAACTACTTCATGCTAGTGTAAATTATTCTAGCACACCATCAATACCTTTAGCTGGTGTGCCGATTTCCTTGAAAAATCAGTATGTCAGCTAACACAGTTTGTGTTGTGCTAGTATAGTTTACGCTAGCACAGAGTTATTTACGTTAGTGATTGTGCCCCATTGGATACTGCTCCTAATAATAACATCCCCAACAACCATTCCCATTTTTGCCGGGCTATGGAATCTAAGAGGAAGAAGGGGGAAATATTCTATATAGTTAATAAATGCATAAGAGCAAGGCCTTATGAAAGTTTATATGTAGTTTATGTGGAATGAGGCTTTCTGTATGTTAAATTAATGGCCAATATCATGTAGCTTATAATGAGCTGAGAAGCTTTCAGAGGTATTCCAGCTCTCTGCTGCTCGCACAATGACTATTATAATAGTCAGTAGTTACCTATTAATGTTTGTATTAGAGGCACTGTGTGGAGGAAATGTTTTCATATATAAGCAGTTTACAAATGCTTTTTTTTACCTCTCTCTCTCTCTCTGTGACTTTCTTCCCAAGGAAGAAGAAGAGTCCCCAAAAGGCTGAGGTTTATCTTCAAGGAGCATTAAAAACTTACCTTGCGGAGGGATGGACATTGCTTATTACCCATACACGGAAGCAGCTAGCAGAATGTCAGAAACACCTTGGGCAAATTGAAAAGTATCCTTCAAAAGAAAGGGGAAGTTGCAGATTTGGTGCATATGTATTTTGGCCTATCTTACTAGATTAGGTGGGCAGTAGAATCTATAATGCACTTGATATAGCAGAGGTGCACAGTATTAACTTCCAAGCATTGCATGAAGTCGTGAGATAACCTGAGAACTCTTGATAAAAATTATGTTATTGACTTTGAAGGAAGTTAACAGGTAAAGCCACCAAGCTTAGTGCATGACTACCAAAGGGGTTATGGCAGCTCCCCACCCCTCTTTACGCATATATATGCATGTGCGCACGTGTGTGTACATATATATATGCGCACGCTGTGTATATATGTACACGCACGCACACACATGGGGTAAATAAGGTAATGGAATATTGTACTTTTTGGCACAAATTAACACCTTATGTAAGGACTTGTTTGGGCATTTATGTAACAACATAATGTCATCCATGATAGTAGTTATGATAGGGGTTGTTGTGGCTTTTGTGGTATACGATCATACCTAGTAAGTATGAGTTCTTGAATTTTACTATACTAGTAAAAATATCTTCTGACAGTTTACAGGGTATTAGTATTATTTCTTAGACACCTTTTTCAATAAAAGACTTAAGACAACTTATAACAAATTAAAACATACATTTTTATAATGCTCAAACCATTTTGGATCTTACATGTTGCCTTTTGTCCAATACACTATCAAATCATATGTTGTCTCTATTTTAGTCTAACTGGAGTGTTTTCTTTGGGAACTATCATTCTGCACATTCCTTTGGGAAGTACTGAAGTACTGAATAGCTTCTTTTATTATATCTAATATGCTTTTCTTCAGATTGCAATCTAGTGCTTGTTTTAAAAGGCCTGCCTTTCTACCCAGTCTGAATTGATAATAAGCTGACAAGTAAGGTCACACCTCCTGTAGTGTTTCTAATTGCTACAAGTATCCAAAATATTTTGACTACCTAGTTCTGTAGAATATTTAAGGAAGCCTCTGTTCTGACACTTGCATGTTTTTTTATGAGTTGGTGTGATTTTTCTGTACTAAGGCAGTGTTTAGGCTAGCTGTCAGATTAATAGAACAGTGTATGTTTTGAAAATCATAGCTGTGGTTAAATGCAATGCCAATAGCACTTGCTGGCATGATGGGTCCCCCTGAAAATCCTTTTGCACCAGCAGGCAGTATTGGCATTGCACTAGAGATAGATTAAACTAGCACAGCATCATTTATATTAGTGGTAGTGCCATGCTGGATTCTGCCCTGTATCATTCCTATGCAAGATCATTTAAAAATGTTGTATGAGGCGTAAGGCTTATTGAGTTGCTCCTTCATAGATGTTTCTATTTATGGAAAAAAGCATTAATATAAATAGAAAAGGAAGCATTGATTTGCTTTGTCTTTGCATCAAGGTGTTTCTTTTTTTATAATCTTTTCTCCACACTTCCTTATCTCTGTACCAGCTATCTTCAAACAAGCAGTCTTCTTGCTGGTGATAATAACTTAACAGAAGAAGAGCGTAAACACTTCTGCCAAGAAATATTAGATTTTGCCAATCAGCCGGCAGAAGGAGAAGGTAAGATGTGAGAGAGGCTTATTGTAAAATTTCAGTCAGACTACTAGTTCTTCAAGAAGTGAAGCTAGTGACCTCATTGCTTTGAATGGCTTCTGAAGCAAGACTTGCTTTCATCATTTTGTCAAGATTTCAACTTTTTCTTTTCGAAGAAATAACTTTCTGCAAGTGTTTGACTTATTTGGTTGCATCGTTTTATAGCATTCTGCCCTTTTTCTTTCTGCTGCCTTGCTTGATCAACAACTTCAGAAAATTAGTAAATATGAGAGGACATCCTGGTCCATGACCTGAGAAATTCCATGAGAGCACATAATATTTGCAGAACATGGTTTCATAATTCAATTTCCTGAGAATTTTGGCTCCCATTTTTTTCAAGGGCAGCAAATTTCTAGTCCTTATGGTAGAGAATATGTTATTGAAAGTGTATGAGCAATATCTGGTGAAATCCCAGAAGCTGGAGGAGTGACTGAGTAAGCTTTCCAGTAGTTTGAAGTCAAGGCTTTAGTGCCCTACATAGCTCTTTGTCCTAATCATGGGGAATGTCAGTCAGGATAAATTATGCAAAATGTACAGATGGTAGAATAAGTTAGGCAGAATAGGAGAAACTATTCAAGTTTAATTTTCATAACATGCAGGTTTCAGAATCTGGACTTTTGGCACATAAGTTTAATATATGGGTAGCCCTAGTTTTAACTCATTTACCCTACATCCGACTGTCCACACATATCTTTACTTAAGTCAAAGCAATAGCATTACATTTAATTAATTAATTAATTTTACTAGCAATATTTATGAACTACTAAAAATTTACATTCCATTTCCTTAAAATGTCTTGGTGATATACAACAATACACAATAAAATACTGTACAAAAAGCTTAAAAGAGACAAATAGCATAACAGGGCAGGAACAAAACTTCCTTTCTGGGAAAGTTTGTTGAAACAAGTTTTCAGTATATGCTGAAGGCACTTTAGGTGAGCTCAGAGACTTTTGCTAGGCTGTAAGGACCTCAGAAATGTTACTTGCTCTGGGCAGTATCCAATTGGACACTAATGCTGATGTAAATTACGCTTCACTGGTGTAGATGACTAGTGCAATGGCAGTAGCATTTGCCAGCACAATGTAATTTATGCTAGTGCAACATAATTTGTGTTAACAGTAGTGTTAAATGCGATACGGCCCTCTGGGACTTGGGATATAGTGTGCTATAAATTATATTTATAGCAAACTGAAATTGACAAACTCAGGTTATTTTCTCCCTTATGACCAAATGAGACTGTTGCTTTGGTTAAAACTGATATAGCCAGTGAAGTGTAATATAAGTACTCTTTTATCGTTTATTTCCAGGTCAGAAAGTTATCCTGTCCATGCATTCCTTTGCACAGATGAAGAATCTACATTTTGATCCTCCTAATGCTGTGGTCCATGTGGGTGGAACATTGTCTATTGAACTGACATTGGCAAATCAGATGCCCATCCCAGTGACAGTGGATCAGATTGCTATTAATGTCCATTTCAGCATTGAAAAAAATAGCTACCGGAAGACAGCTGAATGGCTTACGAAACACAAGACTTCCAATGGTATTATCAGCTTTCCAAATGAGGTTGTAGGTCTTTCTCTCTCAAGAAGTAGTTTGCCAATGCTGGAGTTGTATGAGATGTATGAAAGGAGTCCATCGGATAATTCTTTGAACACAACAGGCATCATCTGCAAAAATGTGCACATGCTGTTGCGAAGGCAGGAGAGCAGCTCTTCTTTGGAAATACCCACGGGGCTGACTCTGGAGGATGGTGCCCACGTGTTAAAATGTAGCAACTTAATACTGGAACCAGGGGTCAATAAAATAACTTTCAGAACCCAGGTATGTTTTTTACAGAAGGCCAGCTGTAATCCAGTATTGCTCCCTTGCCTCATCTTTGCAACTCAGCTCCTTTCTTCTTCAGCCTCTCTTGGATCAAGGCCAAAGCTAGGCACAGCTGGAAAAAAATAAACAACTTTCTGTGCCATGATGTTTGGCTGGGTTCTAGGACATGCATCTATAGGAATCTAGGATTACTGTTAATGAAATCATTTCAAAAACATTTTCAGTTCTTGTCACTTAATGGTTAAAGATTTAGCTAATTGGCTAGAATTAACATTCCATTTCTCTCCCAACTGCTGTGCTCATTGCAAATGTCTTAACAGAAAGTTTTGTGGTTTTCATGAAACGTACCTAGAACAAGTCATATAAGATGCTGAAGGTGGTGAGTCATTAAAAATACTGTAGTTTGCATCTTTAAAACTTTGTATAAGTGCAACCCCCCCCCCCCCAGTTTTTTAAAAATGTGTAGTTCCTTTGTTTTTGCATGTTGATGCATACAGAGTAAGAGCACGAATTTTGGAGAATATTTTTGTGACTTCTGTGTTCATAGCTCCTAATGCTCACCAAACAGTTATGTTTGCTTCTGATATTAGCTCATCTCTAACTTATAGGACTAAGGCTTTAAAAATATGATGATATGCAATTTAGTGCAGATGTGAGATAGGCATAGAGTTATTTCAGACATCTGGCACAGCATTTAGCTCCTAGGCATAGTGGGAGCAGACCTGGGTGCCAGTATAAGAGTATTCTCAGCACCACATAACTATGTTGATGCTTGTGAGCTGTGAGTTGAACGTTTGTGCATTCATGTGAGTGCCCAGTTCACTTGATATCTGTGTTTCTTCCACTACCTAAAGGGGTAGTAGTTTATTTGGGCACATCACACATATTTGTAAATGCAAATGTTTGGCTCGTGTGTGACATCATTTGTGTATCGATAGGTGAGGTCTGGACTCACTCCCCACCACATGTAGGTTTTTTTATCTCTGGAATGAATGTTTAAATCAGCCCTTAGGAAATTTATATACAGAGAACATTGACTTGCTGTTTCTGATTGAATATGATATACTTGGTTCATGTCACATCTATCATGACATTGTTCAACAGTTTGAAATAATGACCACATGTGGATAATTGTATCTCTACTAAAGCTGAGATATGCAGGAGCCTTTTTTCCACGCACGAAGCCCCTTTGCTCCTCCCTTCACAGTGCACAGCAATCAAACCCGAAAGTCTCTAATTAACCATAGTTTCTATTTTCTCTGAACTGAGAAACTATGATTACCAGCTTTGGAACAAGCCAGGATCTTAAACCACAGGTTGAAGTTGACTTAAGAGTCTTGCTTGTTACAAAGCTAGATTTATGGTTCAGACAGAACAGGAAACTGTAATTAATTAGAAACTTTCTGGTTTGATTGCTGTGCATGGGGAAAAGGTTTGTACATATCTTAGCTTAATAAGCCAGGATATTGATTGTCTGAGCCAGGCCAGTAGGTTTGAACGTTTAAGTGGTGGCAGTCATTTTGGAGCATTTGTATTACTGATACAAATTGGAATCCTTTGGGGTACTGAATGCTAAACTGAAATTGTATTTAAAGAAATAGAATTGTTAGGTGTGTTATTGATTGCTTTGTATGCTCAATGAAAATGCACATGATGGGTTAAGAAGAAATCAGTAGTCTAACATGGTGCTCCTCCAAATGATAATTGCCTATATGTGATTAATTGCTGTATCAGTGGCCACTTGAAATTTATAAGCATGTGACATAGCAGAATCCCCATCCCCACCCCCCAGATGTCTTGAATGGTGTGTGTATGTTGCTTTTAGTAGGATGGAATACTAGATTAGCCGGTTCTTGATGGACAGTTGCTGTAAATAAGCTGATTTATGTAAAACAGAGTTAGGTAATATATGGCACATGGCCTGGGCTGTACATGCTTTCCCCAGCCCATGTAGCAGAACATATTTGGTTGTCCTGAAGTCAGTGTCTTTTTCATGTTCAAAGGGTGGTAGGCAACAATGGTGAAGGAGCTGGAGATGGACTAAAAGTGGGCAGATGCTACAAACCAGACTCCCCTAGATTGAAACATTTAAACATTATTCTTCTTTAATTTCACTGCGAGCTCACACCATGTGATTTTAAAACATTTATGATTCTTAAAGTACAATTGGCTAAAAACTTTGCTTCAGCACCTGAGAGGGAGCCCTTATTCTCCTCAGGCAACGGCTGTGATTCACCAGACGCCCTTTCTGTACAAGCACTGTTGAGTACAAAGTGCAGCTCTTGTGCATTCTGTTTTTTCTCTTTAAGTTGATCAGAATGCACTGTGCTTGTTGTCTGAAGTGCTGGCAAGCTGGAGTTGTGCCAAAGGAAGGTACAGCTTTTCACAATAGTACATCAAGTGGTGCACCAGTAATTTTACAGTACTGTCATTCAGTTACTGGTTAGCAACCTCCTGGCTGCATATAGGAATTGCAAATAAATGTGTTCTGCACTAATATATTACCACAACATTCCTGCAAATGATTTAAGTGTGCTTCCACTGATTGTTCCACACCAAGCATAAATACAAACGTTGGCTGGTGTTCCCAAAATACCACAGACGAGTATACATTAACAAAATTGCTGAGAGCAATTGTTGCTTAGGAGTTAGTCACTTGTTTGGACAAATATATGAATTTGTGTCACAGAACAGACTGCTTTCTACAAAACTTGAATTATCTGCACTTCACTATTTTTGAAGCAAATTAGCAACATCTCCCTCTTTGTATAAGTGTTGTTGTGGGCACCAGTAGAAGAACATAATTAAATATCTTGAAGCTACATGCTTCCACTTTGACTCTCATACACCCTTTTGTTTTGCAGCTTGATAATTCCATGGATGTGTGTTTACAATGTGGGAGTCCATGTTTCACTCCTTCTCTGTCTCTGTGTTGCTCTCCACTATATGTATCACTTATCTATTATTATTATTATTATTAATTTATACCCAACCTTTTAGGTAGAAAATAAGACAGAACCTTAACTTAATAAAAGCACACTGGAAGCTACCCCAACGGTGGCTACTCACATAAAAAATATGGAGCATACCAGTAAGCCACATGGACGTGATTCATAATCATTAACTTTTAAAATTAGGATGCAGCCTATTTTGTGTAATTATATGTTATAATTGTTAAGAAATTTGCTTTTTTTTTTTAGCATACATTCTGTTAAGTCGCTTTCTTGTAGAAATCTTGAAGTCCTTCTCAAAGATATATATATTTTTAAAATTCCTCATAGGGCAAAGAACCCGGAACATATACACTCAGGCAGTTATGCATTTCAGTGGGCAAAATGCAGTTTGCCCTTCCTCATATTTACCCAATTGTCCAGTATGATGTCTACTCTCAGGAGCCACAGCTAAAAGTGGAACCATGTACTGGTAGGTAAATTCATTAGAAGCTGTACTTAGTTATTTCTCTTCCTATGTAAACTAGTTATTGCCCAATTTTAGGTATGTTGGGTGATTTGTGAACTTTGGAAGACTAAATTCTGTGTAATTTAGCTTGCAATAAGAGCTATATATATACAAATGCTTAATATTTTGAAATTCATTTTCAGCATAATGTATTTGTTCACTGCCTTGACAGTTTCACTGAATGGTAGCTTAAATATATCTTTAAATAAATATAATCAGCTAGTTGGATGTGACATGCTCATAATCTTGCAAAGCTTCTGCTAATTACTTGAGTAATTAGGCACCTATGTACCTGATGCTTTGGAGACAAATGTGCATATTATACTTTACTGAGGCCAGGGGATCTTTCAATTGACTGCACTACCAGATAAATGGGACCACAGTTCTTCATAGATAGCTTCCTACAATATCTATTTGCAATATCTGAGCACATCCAAGAATATGAAACGTAGTGGAATGTGTGGCTTGCCTTGACTCTCCTCCCTTTCCTCAGTTTTAGGGAGTTTGAGCTGTTTTAATACTTGAAGCTACTTGACTTCTCATTTATGTAAAAACATCTCAAAGAGGGAGGATCTTGAAATGTGGCCTGGGTTGGGCAGCTATTTTGTGGGTTGTGAGGTTGCACAGTTAAATCCACTGAATTTGAAAACCTTTTATACAATTACATGATAAGCAACAGTGATGTTTCCCTACTTAGAGTAACTGAAGTGAATTTGGCATAATGATGTTATATCATTGATATTTTAAAAAGTTGACCAACGTGGTCAGAAAGGGATTGTGGGTTTGTTCAGAAAAGCCTATTTGTAAGTGCTTTCTTGGCTTTATCAACTTAGTGTAGCTGTTCTGGGGAAACGGAATTAACTGTGTTTTTCACCACCACCTCATTTTTTTTTCCAGACAGCCTTTTGGCTGGAATTCCTCAGAAGGTAAAATTTACAGTGACTACTGGCCATTACACCATAAAGAATGGAGATGCCTTACAGCTAAGTAATGCTGATGCCATGCCAGTCTTGTACCATCCAGAGAGCAAAGCCGTTATTTACTCAAACACCAAGGGTATGCAGTTTTGGTATTCTAGTACTTTGGGGAAGGAGGGATTCCTGCAGCCAAGATATAAAAAATACGGATCAACAGAGAATTGTAGATGTAGAAGCATAGCAACCTATTTTACAATAACATTTTAAATCTACTTTACTATAACTTGTTTAAGCTTCTGATGACAATTGTGGGCCACATCATCCAGAAGTGTGGTACAATGTAGTACCTAAGGTATTAGATTGATATGGATGTATTTACATAATGATGCCATTCAGTGGCCCAAACATTGCAATTATGGTTGCCTTGAAGGGAAGGACAAGATGCCACATTTTATAAGTGGGTTGATTCAGACATAACACCAAGCCATGGTTTGTGATAACCATACTTTAAACTCTGAACAGTGATTTAGGGTGTAAGCCTATGGGTTGCAGCCTTGTTTGATGAAAGCCTCTGATCTTGGAGGCTTCCAAGTAGCCAATGCCCTGCTGGGCTACTGCTAGCAGTGTGGGAGGAGCAATGGATGTGATTTTCACTTCTCCATGTTCCTTTTTTCTCTAGACAGGCCTCTGAGCCTGTCCAGAGGAGGCATGGTGTGTGTGTGTGTGTGTGTGTGTGTGTGTGTGTGCACGCGCGCTGAAGAGTCCATAGGATTCCTCATATCCTGACCTTTCCCCTCTTGTCCCTTCCCACTGGAACACCCCCTTTTCAACCTCTTTGAGGTCCTTGCTTTTGCAACCTCGGAGAACAGCCAGCACGATTCTTTCTGTGGTGGCTGCAAGGCCGCACAGGAAGGGTCAGGTTCCAGAGTCCCCATTCCAAGGTCGGAGCAGTGTCTGCGGCCTCAGTGGGGGGGCTCCAAAAAATTCTGTGGTACTTGGAATGCTCTCCCAGGACCATAGGGTTGCTCTCTTATTTATTATTTTAATTTATATCCTGCCCTTCTGCCAAAGAATCTCAAGGCAGATTTGTACTCCAGATATAAGGCATAGCTTGTGATTTCCCCTTTATTCACCTTCCCTGAGAATCTCCAGATGCTATCTCAAACAACAGCCTCCAAGGATGGAAGAATGTCACAAAACAGGATGGTTTGTTCAGATGAAATGCCAGACCCGGTTTGCACTAACTGTAGCTTGAAAACTAGTGTCAGCCCATAGCATCAGATCTAATTTTGGTGGCCACTTGCAAACCTGATTTGTCAGATAATACTGGTTCAGATTTTTGAAACCATGGTTTGGCATTAGGTCTGAACCATCTAATTCACTCATCTTCATCTTAATGTTGAATGTTCATACTACTTCCTTCTGAAATGCAACTTTTGAAAGCTTTCTCCTGGAGAATACCACATGAAAGGATGATTTTAAATTATGGAACCTAATTTATATTTCATGTTATTGTAGAAAAGGCATCAGAAACATCACTAATGATCCAGTCATCTGAGAAAATCACAAGTATCAGCTTACCAATGGCTCCTGCTTATCATGTGATTGCCTTTGAGCTCGAAGTTTTGTACTTACCATCAACCCCAATATGTATGATGGAAAATGAGAATCTAGTTAATAAAGAGCTTCAGAGAAAGAGCAAAGAGAAGGAGACATCTTACAGTTGCATGGCTACAATTGACCAAAAGGTAGTAAGCATGAATAAGGGTTTTTAATTTTAAAGACTTGTTTTGGCTTAAGAATATTAAAATGGTCAACTAAATATAGTGTCAATAATATTTAACTTTCTATTATAAATGTTGGTTACCTTTTGAGTGTTGAATGTCATGTTTCATGCTGCAGCTCAAGTTTTCTGGCAAAAGTGTATTATATTTTAAAGACTCTACTGTACAGCTTTTTTGGTCCTGCAGAGTGTTTATGAAATAGTACAGTTTCTGCACTATCTGCACTATTGTGGATAATTCATCACTTTAAACCATTTTTGTTGTTGTTGAAATACACAAATGTCACTTCCTGAAAAGAAAAGTCTTGAAAGGATTTCTAACCATTTTTCACAATGCATGGTGTACAGAAGCTGTAGAGTGGCAGAACAATAATCCTGTATCAAAAAGGCCCTGATTTTTATTTGATTTGCTGTGTTCTTCTTCCCCCGCCTCCAAAAAGATACACCACTTGAGAAATATTGCAGCTATGTGAAATTAGAAAGGTAAAGTTTTAGTAATACCCCAGATAATTTTATTCTGTCTTTCCTACAGGTAACCATTGATTGTCCATGGTCAATTTATTCCACCATTATTGCACTTACATTCAGTATACCCTTTAAGGCAAAACATTCCTTATTATCGGCAGGCAAAAGGTAACCTACTCAAGGTCTCTTTCCCATTCCATGATAATGGCATCGCTTATCATAGCTACAGTTTAGTACAATATGAATGGGCAAGGAGTTTTTGAAAATATTGCTTCACCCAAACCTGGGTGTTCTCCCTTTTGTAGTTTATGCCGCGATCCTATACCTATCCTATACTGTAAGGAAACCCCATTTAATTCAATGGGAGTTGGTTCTGATACCTTCTGTATAAGGTTGGACTATCAATTTTACATCGTTGGGTATTTTTTTCTTTTGCCTTTCAAATGAGAACGTAGCCTAAGAACATAATTCAGACTTTATGAGCATAATTATTGCTTAATTTAAATGTAAATTAGCATGACTAAACAGTAATTTAAATACTTAGAGACCTGCTATTTTCTGTCTTGTTAAAGCCTCTTGCTGCAAAAAATATATAGTCAATATAAAATGCTTATCAAAATTCTTATCTCTTTGCAATATTAAAATGTTTTTTTCTTTATTTTTAGGAAATATGTACAGATCTGTGTGCAGAACATGTCAGAAATCTGTTTTGAGTTATCTGACAGTAGTCTCAAAAGTTCTGGGATTTGCACAGATTTAAGTCTTGAACCTCTAAACTCCAAAGCTGAACAGGTAAAGTATGTCAAGTTCATTTATTTCTTGTAAGCTTGTAGAATAAGAACTGTGAACTCTAACTCAACACTCTCGAAAATAACAACTTGCTTTCTGAAGAAAGTTGCAGCACGAAGGTGCATGCATGGCTTTTATAAGAGAGCTAGCAGAGACAAAAACCTGTTCTGAAAACTTCTTTATTATTGTGATGCCTGAAAAGTTTTTGGAAAGAAGAGATACAATCCCAAGAGCCCCTTGTGCATGTCTAAGGTGCTTTCGTACAGGCATGGAGATATTTCTGACTTCGTCTTTTACCTGTAGTCCCTTGAGAAACTTTGCTATTTCGAGAAAATGCTATTTTGGCAATATGAGGGACTGCAGTTGGAATAGGGTTCTGAAAAAATCCCTGCCAAGGATTTTTAGAAAGCAGGGCAGCTCTCGGTAGTGTTTAATTTGAATCCTAATGGTTGCAAATCTGTTGCTAGTTACCTAAATTGAAACTTTGTTTTGGATAGATCTACTACCTAAGATTTTATAAAGCTTCTTCACAAGTCACCAAATCCTTCAAGTAGTAAATAGGAAGCCTGGTAGTAATGGCATACATGGTAAAGCATCACCATCACTGTGGGACTAAAATTCTGCACCTAAATCTTTAAAAATACAACCAAAACCACAAAATTTGTTGTTAATGTTTGCAATTTGTGCACTTTTGCATATGGTTATTTGCTTTTTCTGTACAAGTTGTAAAATATTTCTTTTTTTTAGTTCTGAATTTTGGGATTTAAATCCCAATTCTCATTGCTTCAAACAAAGAAAAAAAGACTAATGCAAGGGGATGACTTGTGTAAGAACAGGAAGGAAGGGATATCAGGGGCCTTTGGGGAGTGATGGATGGCTGCTCTTAACTTTTTATTTACTACATTTATATATCACCTTTTTACCAATGTGCTGAAGTTGGATTACAGTTTAAAATAATGGTTTACAATCTAAAAGATGCAATACAAAAGAAGAAGAAGAAGAAGAAGGGAAGGGGAAATGATAAATTCAGGCACTAAATCCTCCACAATAAATGGTGGAAAGCTATTGTAGGAGACAGTTCTAGGAGAGGGGAGCCAAACGGCACTTACGTCCAGTAAAGCTGATGAAGGGGGGTCTCACTGCCTCTCTCTGATGCAGCCAAGTTGGGCTGGTTTTCACGACATGGCAGCAAATTGTAGATTAATTAACCCATGATTAGCCCCAGTGCATGCCGGACATATGTGGCTGCCATTTAAATATGTGACCTCTGACCAGGGCCATTGGGCGTTGTGGTGTGTTCTGCGAACCTAGCCACCATGAGTTAATTGAGGGCTAAACAACCCATACTTAACTACTAATCAAGGGTTAAGTGTGGATTGTTTAACTCACGATAACAAACTTTGTCATGCGAACTGGGTTGTTTTATTTTCCCTCCAACTGTGAGGTGCCTTAAGTTGGTTTTAATTAAAGACAAATTGAAAAACAACAACAAAGAGTTCATTGTATCTTAGCAAATTGCCATTATACACAGTTACAAGGGGGAAAAGATCATTAAAGACAAACTGAAGATCCAGGATCCTTTCATAGGATCCTTTCACCATTGTACAGACATATCTTGCTTCCAGGCAGGATTTGCTGCATACAGTTCAGTTGAAAGCATTTTTTAATGTCAGAAACAATCAAAACTAGAATAATTGCAGGTACAAACTTAGATGGTGAGGTGGCAAACTTCACCTTCGTATTTATTCCCCACAGCTAATGAAAGTTGGTCTCTGTAAGAGCAGAACAAAGTATTCTTAATCTATAAATCAGCATTTACCTTTAGTCTTATCCCCAAAATGCTGCCAGTAAAAAATGTCCTTCATTCATAATGGGAGGCTCTTCCTTGGCTTGCCTCCCCCACTTTTTTTTTTTTGCAATCAGCCAGCCTCTGAAACCATCTGCAGTTCCTTCCCCGTCCTTCTGGAGGGAGAAGTTTGAATGACCCAATTGCTAGGGGCCAGAGGAAAGTGTCAAACACACCAACATATCCCTAATTATTGTACTTCTGTGTGGATTTTTAATTGTATGCTGCTTTGGAAACCAATCACAGCAAAAAAGTGAGCTCTAAATAAGTAACATGGCTCTTAAAAACTGTATGTGATGAGTAAAAATTTATTCTAAATGCAATATGGCAGGGTTATTTTAAGAGGTGCTTTTGTTTAGATTTCTGTAACATCATAAAGCAGATATTTCTATCAATTTGTAATTTGATGTCCTGAAGCGTATAAACAAACCAATTTAAAATATCCAGAAAGCCTCTATTTTACCTGGTTTATCATAATTTATTCAATTCTATTTTAAAATGTTTATATTTCACCCTTTGCTACCTGGAACCAGAGTGGCTACTGACAATTTTATTCATAGTTATTGTACTGATTAAAAACTCTCCCTTGCAGCATATCTACAGTAAGCAAGCAGTGTTTTTTGTCTGGGAACTGAAATGGACACAAGAACTTTCCTCATCCTTGCAGTGCCAGTTTTCAATGAGCTTTTGTTCAGCACCCTCTGAAGAGCACTCGCTTTCTCTGAAGCCGTATACTTATGAATTTCAGTTGGAAAACTTTTTTGTAAGTTACTGGTACCTTGATATAGAATAGCTAAACTGGATTAGATTCAAGGTTCTCTAGAGTGGAAGGAGACAAATTCAAGAACTGCAGATTAAAAATCTGCATAGGAGAAGGTGTGGTTGTAATTGCAACAGTGGCACACTATAAGGACTGTTTTGTGCTGTGCATTTGCCACATTGAGGCCCATTGAAACAATCCTGTTTGGCAAGTGACTGTCACTACAACTTCAGCCTCTAGAGGGGCTTGTCTATGTATTGTCATAATCATGAGGCATCTCTATGCCATTTCTGAACTTTCTGATGGTGGTTAGTGATACTGTAGGGCTCCTATGTGATAACAATGACCTAAGATGTAAGCCATTCTAGATGTTACAGCCACAGGGCCTGTTCGCATGTCATGCCAACCTACTGTGGCTTAATTTACCCACAGGGGCTCTTGTGTCATGCAAGATAAAATAACTGTAAAACAAGCTATGAGTTATGTGAGGGCTGTCTGACCCTCAAACAACCCCTGCTGCCTGGGTTCACATGACACGACAAGCCACAGCAAACTAGGTGCCCACAGGCGCCCAGCACAATGCAACAGCCTCTGTGGGTAAATTAAGCCATGGTGGGTTGTCATGTCATCTGAACCAGGTCACAGTCTGGTACACTTGCCGTGTGGGGTTGTTCCAGGCAGCTATTGTGTGTTGAGTGTAATGTGTGGTGCTATCAGTTTTAACAAGATAAATGAATACATAACTTAAAAAAAAAGAACTTTTACAACACATCATTGAATTTCAGGATTTCCCCCTCTAGTTTTTGCAGCTTGATTCTATTTTTCTTAAAAAAAGAGAGGCAAAACACAACACCAACATAAACACACAATACACATACACTAAAATATCTCCTAAGATTGTAAGATATTTACCTTTGGCTCCCCTTACGCAACAAATGCTCATTATTATTCTCTAGTTCTTATCTTAGTTGTATATCATACATTGAGTTCACAGACATTATCAATTAGATTCTTTTCTGATCAGTTTACATTGTGTGGAAAAGATGCATCTTCCATATATATATATTGACCATGAATATCATTGTGCTTTTGACAGACATTATATAATGTGAAAGCTGAGATTTCCCCCCCAATGGGGGCAGAATATTGTAAAACAGGCTCGCTCTGCTCATTGGAGGTGTCAATAACCCGCCTTTCAGACCTCCTGGATGTGGATAAAGATGAAGCGTTAACAGAATCTGATGGATACTGTACTACAAAGCTTATGTATGAAGGTAGGTGTAGTGATTGGACTTACGGTGTTCTGTTTATGGTGCTGTAAGTGCAAATAAGTACATGAAAAATGGGCTTCAGTCACTGTTTACTTTTAATACAGTTTTCTCTTTATTTCAGTTGTAGACAACAGTAGTAACTGGGCAGTCTGTGGGAAGAGCTCAGGGGTAATATCTATGCCAGTTGCAGTTCAAGCAACTCACAAAGTACACATGGAAGTAATGCCATTGTTTGCTGGATACCTCCCTTTTCCTGATGTTAGACTATTTAAATACCTCCCTCATCACTCTGCTCACTCGATGCAGCTTGACGCTGGTAAGGATGTATTCATTTAAAAGTTATGTGGGAAACGTTCAACATAAAATCACAGAATCTTCTTTCTGTGTGTAGTTCCTCTTTATACCGTTAAGCTATTAAATCCCTGAGTACTCATGGACATATTCGGCAAGTTATTTAGATGTGTATATAAATGCTCATCTCAGTATGTGGTAGAAGCTTTAAACTGATCAAATTAGGGGGGAAAAAACATCTTGGCCTAAATCCAATGTACTGTTAGTAGAAGTGATTGTTGCACTGGAGGAGCTCTGCTGCCTTTTTCTGTTGTGTCAGTAGAACACTTTGTAAACCTGTGACCTGCAAGTGGTTGTGCAGCTGCTTGCACAAACGAAAATTTAGTTGAGTTCTCCCCTTGCGCATAGTTCAGAACTTGGTTTCTGCTAACACTACGTCATTTGCACTAGCAGAATGACACTGTTGGATAATACCCCTTGGGTTCTTATGATTAACAGCACTTACATTCAAGTCATGTCAGGAACCAGTAACAAAATAGCCATTTGTGATAAAAATTTCAGAAGTAATATGTCTTGGCTCCTTGAATTCCCATAATTTAAAGGCTGGAATAGAACCCTTTATTCTGATGACAGATGCATTGCACACAATCATGTCCTTGGATGCTACCAATGCTTATATGGTTGGGACTAGCAAATACTTGAATGATGACCTAACAGTTCCTTATACATGTGGGAGTTCCAGTAAATGCACAGATGTACTAGGCCCTAATAACTAGGGTTTCCCCATTCACTGCCAATCCTTTATTTACTGCATTTATATACTATCCTTTGCCAAGGCATTTGGCAATATACTAAGAAAAAAGAGACAAAAGACAAAATAATAAAACAGCAGAATTGCTCATGCCCTTGGTCTGTTCAGGAACTGATAACATGAGCTCCCTGACCTGGGCTTTCTGCCTCCTCTTTGAGGCACCCAGGTCTTAACTGTGAGAAGGTGGGTGCCCCAGTTGGGCGCGCTCAGGCCATTGTTGGTTTCTTCAGGAGCTGATGGAGGCTTGCCTGGCCTAGGCTTTTCTTCAGAGCACACTTTAGTACACTCTAAGTACTTCTATAAATAATACATGATGCAATGAGGTCTGCCTTTTGCACTTGGCACTGAGAGTGAATAAATTGATTATTTTAACACTGCAGATGTACACAGAATAAAGCTTTGCATTTTTGTTTTTAAACAGATAGCTGGATTGAAAACGATAACCTCTCTGTGGACAAGAATATGGATGATCAAGCTGACAACAGCAGCATAAAGAGCAGGGGCAGCATACATTCAGCAGCCAGTGCAGAACACAAAGGTTTGCCAATGCCCCGGCTGCAGTCATTTTCCCCTGGGCAGGTCTTCAACTCCAGCTCTGGCATGCAAATCCTTGTCATTCCCAGCAAGGATGATCATATTCTGGAGGTCAATGTCACATGACAATTCTCTGTAGATGTGTATAGATATGCACATGAGACTTGAATATGAATGCACTTTAAGGGATCCCAACCTCATTGTTCTTCATTGAACCATTCTAACGCTAACAAGGCCTATGGCAACTCGACCCTTATTGGCCCTGGAAGTATCTGACAATTGTATCAATTTAAATGTACAGTGATGCTTGTGTCAGCTAGTTTATATCGCTACTTTAGGGTGTTTGTGTAAAATGCATTTTCAGTTTTTTCTCTATGATCCTGCTGTTGAAATAAAAGATGCTTACTGCAGTTGGTTCTTTAATTCGAGCAGCTTCCTGAACTGCTGTTTCTTTGGGAGTAATTAGGTTTCTGTTCAAGGAACATTTCAGGTCGACATACAATATAAGCCTTGCAGTGTGGCTGTTAATGACTGAAGTGTGTGCCTTTTTAGTCACACGACTGTCTGGTTTCCTGGACCAGGGTAACTTTCCAAATTTCTGTATAATAGAGTGAGTGATTCTTAATCCCACAGCTATTTACAATATTTTAAATAATATGTATATATATTTTCTTGGAGACTTAACTTCTTCTGTGCCTTGGGATATATGAAATTTATTAGCCCACTAGCACTCTTGAATTCATACCCTATAGAGAACTATTACTTAAACTCACTGGGGGAAAACACAAGCATGCACGCATCCTCTTGATGCAAGTAGTGAAGTGGCACGTAAGTGGTTAAGTTAGGAGTAAACACTCACTGGACAAATATTTTCCCCACGACTGATATTTAACTGATTAGAAGTTACTATATTGAGTCTGACTATATAGCTTTTTATTCAATATTTCATGAGATATTTTTAAAACCAAAGTTTGTTTCTTTCCCCTGTCCCAACTACTGTTAAGTTATTATGGACTGCAGAGCCATATATATATTTGCACCTTATTCTAGAATAATCTGAGAAGCACCAAGTAAAGGCAAGGGTTGTAGAGAGCCTTACTTGATTGCTTTTCCAGTCTGTTATGGGGAAATGTAAGGTCCTGGTTGAACTTCTGGTCCAGCAAACTGCAGTTATACCATACCAACTGATTATTTTTCAGTTGTAAATTTATTGTACAAATGGTTATTTTAAAAAGACTAAACTAACCTAACTGATATGTCTGTGTATAATTTGCTGCAGAAATCAAGGATAAAATAAATGTGTTTTTATTGGTGTAAAAGTCAAAGCTTGTAAATAAGTCTAGTGTGTAGAACCTTTTCCAGTTCTCAGAAACTGTATTTTTGTACATAAGCATTTCTCTAAAATTCACTGCTACAATCCTACCTGCTAAGTTATTAGCTTACACAGTTTTTTTCTTCTTGCAACGTATTTAACCTCTTAGTTAGCAGCCTCTGTCACACGAACAAGCTTTGCAGGAATAATGAGATTCCTTTAACAGGTTTTTAATATCCTGGGTACAGGCGACATTAGGAAACCAAAATCCAAATCCTTCAAAGTATTAGTCCTTGCGTGTTGTACGTGTTCCAACATTGTGCATCTCTGTTCATTCTGGATTACTTTTCTCTGTATTAAGAGCAATTGAAGTTTTTTTTTAGAGGAAGCAAGTTATATGTTTCCAATACTTCTTCCAATAGTTCTTGATTTTGAAATTTAAAATAACTGAACTTATTTTAAGTTTCAATTTTTTTCCTCCTCGACTAGAAACTTGAACTGGTATTTCAAAACTCCTTTTCTTATGCTTATGGAATTACCACTTGAGGTTTGTTGTCTCTTTGTTGGTAATTTGTTTTAATTTATTTAGGAAAAAATAGTGCAAAATCTCAAACGTTTTTCAACAAAATTGCCTGTCTTTACCTTGTTCTTTAGTGAGTCTACAACTATAAAATGGGTTTAAACTGGAGGTGGTCCGTTTACATTGAACACTTGTGAACAAAGGTTTCAACATAAAAATACATTTTGAACATCATGAACAACCGGATTTCTTGTGAAAGTTCCAAAAACAAGATAGGGTTTTATTAGCAGTTACTGTGGATATGTTTTTTCTGGTTTGGTTTTAGAGCAACATAACATTTACGTTTATGCTGAAATGATGATCACTAAAATACTACAGATGTGTAATCTAATCACTACTTGAGAGGATACTTGTGTATAGAAGGGAAAGGGGATTGGTTTTTGGGTAAAGATGTAAATGATTCAATGTGTACCTGAAATTATGAAGCATACTATTTATAGATATATTTCAAGCTTGTAAATACTATCAGATGGGTTAAAGGAGTACAATTTTTGTGAATTTCACAGGTTTGTGACTGGAAAAATTAACTCCTACTATGGAAATTGTTGAACTTAATGTGACACTTGTGGTATTTCCTAGCTGCAATTCTGTAAGATCCTATTACAGTCCACAAGGGATTAAATATAGGAAAGCAAATAGGAGGCAAAGGATATCCAGAAACACTATTACCCAATTTTATTTCTGATTCAAAGTGGTGCCATGAAACTTAGGGAATAAACTGTCTATAAAAACACAGAAGAGCAGTGGATAAAGTGAATAAAAATCTTGAATATTTTAAACAAATTCTTACAGTTCTCCTGACATTCAGTGTGTTTGTTTATGTTCGTTCATTTGAGATTTCTGGGTATTTAGAGGTCCTCAATCTGTAAGCTGGGCTAGTGGTCAGTTATTTCAGGCAGCTTTTCTATTAGTAGCATCTGCTGTGTCCCCCTATTCCTTTCTTTCACAAGATCAGACTGAGCTGCAAGAGTACTAAACTACCTTTAGAGAATTAACTTAAATGTGGTGCACGAGACTTAATCTTAGATTTGCTTTATCTCCTTTTGGGAGATACCAAGAAACATTCTGTCATGATGCTTGTTGGTATCTTTTCAAATTAGATACCAAACTCATTTGACACATAAGTTTCACAGTTTTGGCAAGCAGACATTATAGTGATCCCTGTTCTAAGGAGCCAGTGCGGACAAATCTTGGGACTGGCTTATGGTAGCTCTTTTAAATTAGTTCACATTGTGAACCTTTTGTTTAGTGTGGGGGCCAGCCATGAAAATGGAGTGTGGACATGGGGGCCAGCCAATGAAAGTGGATAAGGCTACCCTATCATGTTGGGGCACATTCCTACCGTGATAGGCGGCCGCCCCTGAATTCGGAGGCAGCTGCTTATCCAATGCAGGGCAGGAGCAGCGCAGAGGGGATCTTCCCCTTCGCACTTCAGCTGCCCTGCATTTGTGGCTAGACAGCCAATTTTGGCTGTCTAGCTGTGGGAAATCACAGCGGCGGGGCGGGCGGATGCCGGATGATGCATAGGAAGCATCAGAAAAGCACTTCCGCCTGCCCCACCCCCAGGAACGCCTCCATTTTCGCTGCTCTTACAAGCGTGGAGCGTGGGGCCAATCCGCACAGCCTATGAAGCAGTGCAGGAGGGAGTGGAGGTTGATTTGCAGGGAACCAACCTATCCTATGGCTGTCTAGCCACTGACTGGCAGCCATAGGATTGCACCCTTAATTTACTGATTATTTCCTGCGCTATCCCATGGGATCAAAGTGGCATACAGCAGTTTTTTCCTAGATGTTAATAGTCTGGTCCCCTGGGGGATCACAATCTAACCCAATGAAATGGTTTGAGAGAATAAACGGCCAAATTCTATTAAACCATATTCCTTGGGGTAGCTATGTTAGTCTGTTACAGCAAAAACAAAGTCTCTTGTAGCACCTTAAGACTTTGCTTGGAATCCAATTAAATCCTTCTGCTAATGGAACTGCTTCCCTCAGCAGAATTGGGAAGGAGATTATTCCCCCTCCCTTCAGTCCTCTACAAACCCTCAAAATGTGCTCTGGAGGGTTGGGGGATCCTCAAACAGATTTGCGGGGAGGATGCAGGGGCAAGAAAAGGAGGACAAATTCACACTGAGTGAGCAGACTTCCACTTGCACATCATTTCACCCTATGCTGTAATTTGTTAGCCTTAAGGTGCTCTGCGACCCTTTGTTTCAAATGGAAACACCCCTCTCGCATCATAGATGACACAAAAAAGCCATCCAAAGGACTTTTTATTTTGTCTTTTTTGCAGGGAGCCATTTGCCAAATGTGTACTTGTTGAAAAGTTGCTGTATAGTTAAGGGATGGGATACCTGGAGCTCCACCCAAAAGGTAGATGGATCTTCACTTCCAGGTCCTGTAATGTCCCTCTCCAGTACCACCACCACTGTCAGTGGTTACTGTTGAAAAAGATGCTGTAGTGTGGAATGTGCTGGGAGACGAGGTAGTTGGATCTTCAGACCCAGGCCCTGGAATACTCCACAATACAGTGTAGTTGTGATTTTTAAATCCAGAGTAAATGCCATCCACTGCCACGTAACAGAACTGAAGTATTTCTGTCTTCAAATGTATGAGATAGTCCTGACTCTATAGAGTTCTCTAAAGGTTTTTTTTTTTTAAAGAATTCCCCCGAGGAAGGCCATAAATAATATATTGGGCTGAAATGCTTTAGCCTCTTAAAGAATAAAACAATTTTTTTCAGCATCTTGAGACTAGTGCTCTCTGGATTTACCTCTGATCTGTGCCAATAGGTCTGCTTGGAGTACTTGATCTAGGCCTGAGGTTCTGCCTTTTTCTCTCAAACCATGAAAGGTGGCTATCTTACATAATCTTGAATCTTGTTATGACATATTCCATACGGCCAACATCTATATTAATGCCATGTATAACTATTTTAAAATCCATCCACAGCTGAAAGGTAGTATGCTTCCATTTTCCAAAAGTGCAGATTTGAGATTACTTAACACAGAGGAGTGGTTAACTCATTACGTTTACATCTTTTTCTTAAATACCACTCATGGTTCAAAAAGTGCAAAAATGGTGTGTGGAAGTATGCAGTTCTACCCCTAATAGAGAAAATGGAACTAGGCTTGGATGTCTACTGTAGCAGTGTGTATTGCAACACTCTCCCTATGGAGAACCCAGGCTGCTAAAACAATGCACTAGTATTGTAAAACTGGGACAAAATACTGCAGCGTTCCTTGTTCAGGATGCCACCTACAACACCCCCGCCCCCTGGATACACCATTCAATTTTCAGTCTCCCCACACTCCTTCAATAGTTGGTCAGCAGTGTGTGCGTGGGCCAAACATGCTCGATCGTCATTGGGCTGTTTTGCCCAATTAAAGTAAACCGTTTTTATACTGCCTGTTGATGCCTCTCTCTTGTAGTTGAATAGTGCTGTTTTGGCTACATAAGCATGAGCACTCAAAAGACTTGAGAGTGGGATTAGTATGTAGATAATGATGGTATCTATGAGAGCTGTGTGTATGTGAGTCAATTTTGTGCGCATCCTTGGGAAGATAACAGTTAAGATCTGAATAGAAAAAGCATTTGTGAACATTTCCAAGGCGTTTTTAACAGCTCTTTAGACCTACAACTCCCATGATCCCTCACCATTCGCTACAGTGATCAGGGCTGATGGGAATTGTAAACCAAAACATCTGGAGGGCTACAAGTGCCCACCCTGATGCAGACGGTGACTGTAGCCATGAAATTAAAAGACGCTTGCTCCTTGGGAGGAAAGCTATGGCCAACCTAGACAGCATAGTAAGAAGCAGAGACATCACCTTGCCAACAAAGGTCCGTCTAATCAAAGCTATGGTTTTCCCAGTAGCAACGTATGGCTGTGAGAGCTGGACTATAAGGAAGGCTGAGCGCCGAAGAATTGATGCTTTCGAACTGTGGTGCTGGAGAAGACTCTTACGAGTCCCCTGGACTGCAAGGAGGTCCAATCAGTCCATCCTAAAGGAAATCAACCCTGAGCGCTCATTGGAAGGACAGATACTGAAGCTGATGCTCCAATATTTTGGCCACCTAATGCGAAGAGAAAAGTCACTGGAAAAGACCCTGATGCTGGGAAAGATTGAAGGCAACAGGAGAAGGGGACGGCAGAGGATGAGATGGCTAGATAGCATCACCGATGCAATGAATATGGACTTGAGCACACTCCGAGAGAGAGCCCAGGACAGGAAGGCCTGGCGTGCTATGGTCCATGGGGTCACGAAGAGTCGGACACGACTGAACAACAACCATACGAAGAACGAGACCTCGGAGTGCGAAGCAAAGCAAAGAACGGAAGGAGGAACTACTTAAAACAGGATTAAAATCGTATACACGTCACGGAAGAGCTAGGGCAGCGTAATGTTTATATTATATTTCATCGTTTCTGTGAGGAAGCTTTTTAACGGGTGGAGTGAGGATGCTTAAAATTCCAAAATCCATATTAGTGTAATCTGTTTATTATTAGGCCAATCAAAAGATTACCAGAAAAAAGTGCAAACTTTCAAGCTCCCCAGATATCATTAGGCAACACATTACAAAAAAAAAGGGGGGTGTCAGCTGACTTCTTATCCTAAAAGCAAAGAGGAGAAAGAAATGGAAGAGCTTTTGATGCTTGCTCAGCCTCTTTGCCTCGCTTTGTAATAATATCTCCCGTATTTCTGCTTGCCTGCCTGAGCTGCCAGAGGACACGCTGTTGTTTTTCTGGCCATGATGAGTGGGTCGTCGCCCGATCCTACGTGTAGCAATTCTATATTCAGCCTGAAGTTTTTTTAAAAAAATATTATCAACGCTGCAAGGCAGGTCGGAATGTTCCCAGGAACGGGGAGCCTCAGAGCCGTGTTGCTTATCCGCCCCTTCCGCCAGGGGGACGCAGCAGGAACATTCATCGAGTTGCTCAAGCACCTTTCTTTCTTTTTTTTGGACCCGGAAGTAAAACGAAGGAAACCTTCCGGGTAGCTCGTGGTTCTCCATGTGAGCCACTGTAGTGCTGCGACCAGCACGAGGGGCCCGCAGGAATGAAGTTCGCTTACAAGGTGAGCAAAGGAGGGCGAGAGCGACTCCGCTCGAGTCGGGGAATTCGGGGTTTAGCGAGCTCCGGGTCTTGTTTTTGCCAGGCTGGCTGGCGGGCGTCCTTTCTCTAGTCTCCTGCGCCCACCTCCCGTGGGTCGCTTGAGCCCGGCCCTCCTTTTCCTTTCCCGTTGCTGCTTTTAATCCCGTTGTCTTCTGAAATCCCTCAGATAGTGTTTCTGGCCTTGAAGGATGAAACCGTGGCAGAGCCTCTCCATAGGGGCGTAGCTCTTTTGGAGACCTGTGGCTCTTCTGTCACTCCCACCCGACGGCCTGGTTGCTTGCATTATCAGCTCCTAGGCAAACGCATCGAGAACATTTGTGCTCTTACGATGGGCTTGGTGTGTGTGTTTAACTTGCCCTTGTACTTTAATATCAGGGGCCGCGGTGGCTTAGTGGTTAAGACGCTGAACTGCAGACCGGAAGGTCGGCAGGTCAGCAGTTCGAGACCCGAGTGCTGCGTGACGGAGTGAGCTCCCGTCTTCAGTCCCAGCTCCTGCCAACCTAGCAGTTTGAAAGCAAGAAAGTGCAAGTAGATGAATAGGCACCGCTTCGGTGGGAAAGGTAACAGCGTTCCGTGCACCTGGGTGTTCAGTCATGCCGGCCACATGACCACGGAAGCGTCTTCGGACAGCGCTGGCTCTTCGGCTTAGAAACGGGGATGAGCACCGCACCCTAGAGTCGGACACGACTGGTTGGGGACACCTTTACCTTTTTTACTTTAATATCACAGATTATAATAAGAGAACATTAGCATCAACTTAGGTCTCCAGGCTAGCTCCCCCAGCCCTACCCATCCACTCCCTTTTTCATACTGAATCTTAGGGCCAAAATGCCTGAGAGACTGCCTGCATCTTCACGCTCTGCTGCTCTCTCAAGTCACTGGAGAGTGCCAATTCAATCTGACATCACTTTAGGACTCAATGATGCTCAGGAAGGTACAAGTTGTTGCCTCTTGCCTTCAGAATAATTTTATCCGAGACTTGCCACTATTTGATTTGGGCATCTTCTAGAAGTAGTGTAAGAGTTGATTCAGGTCACATGATAGAAGTTGGGGTATGGGAGCATTTGAGTAGTTAATGCTCATAAGATTTAACTATGTATTGCGTGTACTTATCTTCCTTGGGTTTTCAGGACTGAGTTGACTCCAAATTATATATACTCCCCCCCCCCCGTCCCCATTCCCCATATCCTCCTAACGTATACTCTTTTGTACTCTTTGAAACTGCTTTCAGGAGGATAATATAACATTTCATTTCTCTATTTTATTTATATCCCATCTTTCTGCCAAAACTGGCATTTGAGGTGGCTAACAATATTAAAATATAGATAAAAACATTTTCAATAAAAACATTTAAAAAAATCAATGTACAACATAGCAATAGAAAGAAGTAGGTAGCACCCAGCTACTTCAGACAACCTTGCACAGCAAACTAGGTTATATGCCAAAGGCCTGCCCAAATAAAAATGTTTTTGCCTTGTAGTGGAAGAACAATAAAGAGTCCAACTTAGTCTTCTTTAGCTTGCAGTTCCAAATCCTAGGAGCAGCCACAGAGAATGCCCTCTTTTGCATCCCCACCAGATATACTGCTGAGGATGGTGGGACTGAGGGAAGGGCCTCCCCTGAAAATCTTAAAAACTTGGCAGGCGTGTATGGGAGGAACGTGGTCTTTCAAATAGCCTTGTCCCAAGGCATATAGGACTTATAGGTCATAACCAGCACTTTGAATTGTGTCCAGAAACAGTCTGGTAGGCAGTAAAGCTGTTGTAACAAGGAAGTCACATGCTCCCTGTAACCGTCCCTGATCAACTGTCTGGCCGCAGCATTCTGAACCAGCTGAAGTTTATGAGCACTTTTTAAAGGCAGCCCCATGTAGAGTGTGTTACAGTAGTCCAAATGGGATGTAACTAAGGCACACGTCACCATGGCCAGATATGGCATCTCCAAGAATGCAGCTAGTGCACTAGCCACAGCTACTCCAATGTATTTCTGGCCGCTACCAAAAACTGAGCATCTACGTTGAGGGCTGAATCTAGAAGTACACCCAAATTGCAAACCTGAATCTTCAAAGAAAGTGTGACCCCATTCAGCACAGGTTGAATCCTCTGATTTGCCTTTTAACTGACCAGGAACACTTCTGTCTTATCCAGATTAAGCACCATCTCTGTTTTATCCAGATTTGTGCATCATGTCACTTTTCTGGTTCAATCAGAATATAACTTTCTATAATTCTCTCTTTTGTAGTTTTCCAATTTGCTGGGTACAGTCTACCGCCGTGGAAACCTGAATTTTACTCCAGATGGAAACTCTCTGATTAGTCCTGTGGGAAACAGAATTACTGTCTTTGATTTGAAGAAGTATGCATTTTTTTCCTCATTTATAACCGCTATCTCAATCAGTATATGATCACTAGAGGTGGTGGGGTGTGATTCCCCACTCCTGTTTTTGAGACTCTCCCCACCCCCCCACCCCCAGCATAGGAAATAATCTGTTTAAAAGCCTTCTTGGGAGTGCCTCTGAAGTCCTTTCTGTTCTTCCTCTATAATGGAAGAAATATACTGTATTGTACTCAGACTTATCAGATGAGCTAATAACTAGTATACTGGATTAACACTGGGGAGAATGTTGATTGTGTTCTCTGCTTTCATATATATTGGATGACATGGCCTGGGAAATCTGATACATTGTGCAGAAACATATTTCCATGTGCAGATCACCCTTCCTGAATTGGGCATCAGTGTGCAACTCAAATTCCTGCTTTGTGGGCTACTATTTTGTCACTGTTTTTAGCATGTTTTTTACTCTTCTTTACCATCTCACCTAGTAACAAGTCTGAAACATTACAAGTGGCAACCCAATACAATGTCGCATGCGTGGGACTCTCTCCAGATGGAAATCTTGCTATACTAGTTGATGAAGGTATTTGTGCTTTTTTTTTTAAGGAATATGATCAAAACCAAGAATTACCTTAACAAATATTAAACTATGATTAGATTCCATTTGAGAATAACTGAAAATTTTATCTGTGTTTTGTATATATGTTCTGTTGGTCTGTAGTCAAGACAATAATTATTGCTTGTTTGAATTAGATTCCCTTGAATAACATTAATTTTGTATTTAAATTTGAATTGTGTCTCAGGTCAAACTCTCACAATACAGATGGTGCTGTCTGCATTATTTGAATCTTTGAACAATGTGTTTGAAGCATTTCTTTTTTCTGCAGAGGGAGCTGCCTTACTTGTCAGCTTGATCAGTAAATCTGTGATCCATCGGTTCCATTTTCAGAAACCTGTGCGTAGTGTCTGCTTTTCCCCAAATGGAAAGTACGAGGAATTTTATGTGTTTGTTTTTATTCTTTTTAGGTGTATATAAATAATAGTAGTAATATCTATCCCCAAATTAAATCTGGTTCATCATGAAAATAGGGATGAAAAGAAAGACGCCTGTTTAAAAATAGAATAGATACAAAAGGAAATGTAAAACCTTCCATTGGACCACCTTCACATGGTGAAAGTGCAATAAATGAAAATGTGTAATAGCAAACCTATTAGAAATAACTATTATGGTGTAAATCAGGGGTGTCGAACCCAAGGGCCGAATTCAATTTCAGAGAAGCTCTCGGCGGCCACATTCCAGTAGTGGGTAGGACTGAAGGAAAAGGCAGCATGCCAAAGGGGCAGGGCCGAAAATACCAACATATTTTAGCTTATTCTGCCTGTAATTAAGCCTTAGGAGAGGCATTTTAGAATGGGGAAAAACTGCAAAAGATGGGAAACCACCAAACCATCAGCAGTTGGGGGAAAGGATTAGAGTTGGCCTGTGGATCTGAGTTTAGACACCCTTTTATCCTGTACAGCAGGGGTGGGCAACTTGCAGCCCTCCAGATATTTTGGTCTACAGCTCCCATAATCTCTCACCGATTGCTATGCTGCCTAAGGCTGATGGGAGTTGTACGCCAAACATCTAGAGGGCCACAAGTTGCCCGCACATACTGTACAGTGTAAATACATACTTTCATATCTCTCTCAGAGGTCTGCATAGTTTTACTTATTTGAATGCTTGTTATCTAATGTTGCTAAGCTTTATCTTTTTGATCTTTATTTCTCTGCAAAAGGTTTATGTACGTTAAGTTTACTCTTCATTTTATTGTAACAGGAAATTTGTGGTCACAAAGGACAAGGTGGCTATGATGTATCATGCTCCAGGGAAAAAGCAAGAATTTAATGCATTTGTCCTTGACACAACTTATTATGGTGCATATGATGAAACAACATGCATTGATTGGACTGATGATTCCAAGTAAGCTTTTATGCATTTCGTCAGAACATCAAAGGAAATGACCAAATCGGTTGAAAGTTGGTGGAACATGTGCTGTTTGCTTCCGTTGATACACTTGAAAATCTTGCATTGTTATTAAAGAAGTGTATCTGGACAAGTTGCCCTAGTCAGTTTTTTGCTGTAGGGCTGTAGCCCGTTGTACACGTTATCATTCACTAGTACGTTTTCTTTTTTCATTGCATCTAAATTGATGGAAAGCAGTTTATAATAAAATAAACATGGGGGTTAGGTCCAGCAGACCCATTCTGGAAATGGAGGGAGTCCAGTGAAGCCCTTCCCTGAACAGAAAGAGAGAGGCTATTTTCACCTATTCTCCTTACCCACACAGCCCTCCCGCCCCCCATGCCACCTGTCACATTGTTCAGTTCTTCAGAGTAAAGTGTGTGGGAGCGGGAGGGGTTTGCAAGGGACTCCAGTGAAAAGAGTGTACCTGCAAAAATCTCCTCGCACTCTTCCATGATCGGATGTACACATATTTATTTCCAAAACTTTCTTCAGCCAGTTCAAAATTACTGTAAGTGTCCCTTGATCTGTTTAAAAATCTCAATTTCATATATCCAGCAATTTCTTGAATATTTACAATTTGGCCAACAGCAGTAAAGCATTGCCTCGAATACATATTCCAGTTTAAACTGGTCAACTGGATAGAGTACCCATTAGAAGGATGGGTCTTGGGAGCTATGGATTGGATCCAAAGATTGCCTTCCTCTAACAGAAGGCTTCCCATGATGGTGAATCTTTGGATCCAACTATGTTCATTCCTTGGTATGTTTCCCAAGGCCACCAGCTGTCAATAGATGGTTGTCTAATATGAACTACTTGTTGAAAGATCCACCAAATAACAATGTTCTAACAACTTTTTTTTAAAAAAAAATTCTAGATGTTTTGCAGTAGGCAGCAAGGACATGTCAACATGGGTATTTGGAGCAGAACGATGGGCCAATCTGATTTATTATGCCCTGGGAGGTCATAAGGATGCAATTGTTGCCTGTTTTTTTGAAGAACACAGTCTAGATGTATGTACCTTTTAATATTTTTTTCACACTAGTTTTTATGTTGGTAGGTAGTTGGCTAGTTTATTTTGTTTGGGGGTAATTGTATGAGGGAAGACTGTAAGGGGCTTTGTTTTGATGAACTGTCTTCAAGGTTTTTATGTACTCCATAGTTATTCTAAAAGGTATACAATATAAATAAAATAACAATAAATACAATCATATCAATGCCTTTTCTTCGTTGAAAAATTGAATATATTACATTTCACACCAAACATTTCAAGCATTGTTTTCTCCAAAACAAGAGTGCATATTGAAATGCAGTGTGTTTTAATTTTAGGTTAGTTAGACTTAAGACTGTTTTAAAGTTTCATCAAATAGAATTCTATTGCTAGAGGTTTGCTAGAGGATTACAGCCTTATGGGCCAAGTATTGCCAGACCCTTGTTGAACTTAATAGCTTGAATGCTAATCTCTTTAAGGGCCACTTGTGTTGTGTGATGATTGTAATCATTATGTTTTTGTATTCTAGTTGTACACTGTCAGCCGAGACGGGGCTTTGTGTGTGTGGCAGTGTGATACAGAGCTAGATGGTTTGAAGCCTAGGCTGCCGAAAGGCCAATCTGAAGATGAGGAGGAATTGGCAAAAGATCTAGATGAAGGGTTGACTGAAGCAAAGAAGGGCAAACAGGTCCATGGGAAAACCAGTGCAAATGAAAAAGAGAGCAGAAAGAAAGTGAAATATTCTTGTGCTGCCAAGTAAGTGCTTTTCCAGAGAAAGAGAGACATAGGAAGAATTTGTTGTATTAAGCACCTTTGTCTTATACTCAAAGCCAGTGTACGTCTTTGACCATTTTTAGCCATAGAAAACAAAAGAACTGTATCAGAATACTTCATCAGCGCACAATGAATGTGTGGGTTAAAGGAATGGCAGATGCGATTGAGGATAGGTCATTATAACTAATTATGTGAATTGAAGACCTAGTCTAGTAGATTCTATCTTGCTGATGAAAGTTTGCCAACCAGGATCCTCTTTTTACTAAGAAAGTTGCCTTGATTTCAGTGTTTGCTGAAAAAGTGGTATTAAAAGAAACCAAGTATGTTTATGTTTGTGGTCAGATCATTGCTCTGCATGACACATGAGATTTGTGATGCATGTGGTTGCCATTTTCAGGAGGCCTGTATGGCTGGCTGCAATCCTTCTGAGGTATCCAAGATCATAGTGGGTGGAGGAAATCAGTGTTGAAAGATCATTTACTCCATTGGTCTTCAACTGGTGGGTCAGGACCAATTACTGGGTTGCAGGATGACCCCTGTGGGTTTCAACAGCAGTGCTACCACCACTCAAATATAGGGTTCAGAATTAAGGGTCACATCCACCAAAAACGTTTGGGCTAACGGTGGGTCCCAGGTCTGAAAACAATAGTACTGGTTAATTCAACCATCTGCTCTCTGGCAGAAATATGGAAACGCCAGTCAATGTCAATGCATACCCCCAGTCATTCAGGTGATAGCCTATTAGGCACCATAGTGAAAACTGTGTTATGCCACAAGTGTCTGTGCAGCTTCTAGTTTAATAAAATAATCCAGATACCTTAAGTAAGCCAAGCCACACACTAAAATGGAAGATCCACAAAAAAGTGGGTGTACAGCTCAACTTCTCATGTGGAGGTTGAACATGGTATGGGATTTTGTTCCTGAAGTTGTACTAGAAAGACTATTCCATGATTTTAAATGGCTAGTATTTAAAACCTTTCTTCTGAATCCATGATTACTGTTTAGTAATAATTAGAACATGAGAGTTGTCACCCAGATAAATCCTCAGGGGGAGTGTACCATGTGCACATGACTGCTAGGCTTTCTTTTTAGGTGGCACCTGGAGTAACTCCTCTCATATTGTAACATTCTTTAAGTAGTAACTTAGCTTTTGTAAGGAGTGTTAGGGAGCAATCCTATGGCCGCTAGACCGTGGCTAGATGGCCATAGGATATGTTCTTTTCTGGGAACCGACCTCGGAGCCCACGCTCCAAGGTCAGTTTCCGGAGAACCAACCTCCCACCACTTCCGCAATGAACAGCCTCATCCTCCGCGCTCTCAAGAGGAGTGCCGAGTGGCCGGAAAGGGGCGTGGCTGGGGGCGTTCTGGGGCGGGGAGAGCATAACTGCCTGTACGACACACCCTATGGTGCGGGGAAGGAAGCCTCCTTCCCCGTTCCGTGCTCCCACAGCTAGACAGCCGCAATCGGCTGTCTAGCTGAAGAAGCAGGGCAGGAGGAGCACAGAGGGAACAATCCCCTCCATGCTTCTCCTGCCCTACTTTGGATGGCGGTCGCCTCCGAGTTTGGAGGAGGACGCCTACCTGGATAGGATTGCTCCCTTATTGGAGTACATAGTGCTTCCTTTTGAAATGTTCTGTCTAAATACAAACTTGGAAGATAATTTACAAGGGGAAAAAACCCTCAATGCTACTATTAAAATGGTTTTGTATGGTGATTTGAACGATAGTAGCAGAAGTTGGCAGAAGTTAACCAAATAGAACTCCACGATAGTAGTCACCTGAGGTAAAGAAAATTGGTTGTCATGAGAAATTGTCATTCTTTGTTTGGCTTTTATGGGGCGGGGGTGGGGTGTAGATTTTTAATTAGCGTTGTTCCCTTTATTTTATACATCATGTCTAAAACATTGTTGTTCCATAAACCATTGCTGCTTCCTCTCCTGTTTATCCAACTGTTCTTTGTTATAAAGGTAATTGAGTGATTAATGTGCCTTGTATTAAACATGTGTCAGTGATACTTCTTATAATTTTCTGTTGTCTGTATGATCTTTTGCTCAGACACTTTTTCAATAAAGAAGGAGACTTTAACACCCTGACAGCTGCAGCTTACCACAAGAAAATTCACCTGCTAGTCACTGGATTTGCTTCTGGAATTTTTCGTCTTCATGAGCTTCCAGAGTTCAATCTCATCCATTCTTTAAGGTTAGTATGGATATTGCTGCTTATTGAAAACAAATGCAGCATTAAAGAAAATACTAATTGTAAGTTTTTTCTTTAAAAATCACTTGTTTTTGGGTAGCTGTAGCTTAAACTGAGTGCTTTTTCTTATTGGCAGGAATTCCTCCAATTTAATAAAGTCCTGTGTTCATATTTTTTTGTGTATGTCTTGATTGCAGCGCGTCTTTTTGAAAGGCACATTGCAAGTCTCTGAGAATACCATTCTTCACTTACGTTGTATCTGCTTATGTCAGTACTGGTAACCATTTAACATGTGTAGAAACGGCCAAGGTCGCTAGTTACATTAGTATGTTTTTAATCTGCTTCATGCACAAAAAGACTGTTACTAATTGGCAGTGGAAGTCTCTCTGGAGTTGTAGGGCTGTTTTTCTTAGAGGAGTAGGAAGCAAAGGTTGAGCAATATGTGAATGTGGGACCGCACTGAATATAGACACAGAGAAATTTTGTCCAGGGAGGAGGTTGAGAGCAGTAAGATGACCAAGGGAACACATGCATTTGGCAAGTGAAATGTTTTGTAGTAAAGGTATAAAACGAAGCTTAAGTTGAATCTGGCTCCCTAGAAATCTTCAAATTACTTTTAACTGACTCTCTGTACTCGTGGCTAATGCAGTGGAGGTGGTTGCGCTGTGTAGGTTTTCTTGTGGCAATCTGGGCAGTCTGGCACATTGAGGCGTAATAGAGCATCCGAACCAGGCCATTGACCTGTAGCAGAGGTGCAGAACCTCAAGCCTGGGGCAAAATCCGGCCCTCCGGGGTTGCCCACATCACTGTGCCCCTTCCCATGGACACCCCCCTCTTTTCCCCAACCATCAATGGTTTGGTGGTTTCCTGGCTTTTTTGCAGTCCCCCCCCCCAAGTCTAAATGGTTGAAATGCTGCTTCTAAGGTTTAGTTACTGTCAGTAAGAGCTTTAAGCTAAAATATGCTAGCATCTTCGGAATTTTTGGTTCTGTGTTGCCCAGAGCTTCTCCAAAATGGAATTTGGTCCTCGGGCTGAAAGAGGTACTGCACCCCTAATACCATCCATCTTTTAAAATTGACCAAATAGATTTTTACAGATGAATAAGAAATGTATGTAGTAATAACTGATAGACTGCATGTGCAAAGTTAATTCAAAGGGTCTCAGGTCAGCATAATGCAGCAGACGGTCTCTCTTACTCACTTGGTGGGTTATGTGTTAGTTGTTAAGTTCCTGTTGTCTGTAAGCCACTGGCTACTGTTGTATGTCTGAAACCTTCATGAAGCTTATTTTGCAGCTGATACGGTTTGGACTCACTGCCCGTGACAGGGATGTCTAATAACAGAAACATTCCACCTGCGTATTGAATGAGCACAATTTCCAGTAACTGCTCTTCAATTACTTTTAAGGATAAAACTTATCAGGCTAGTATAGACTTACATAATTCTGCTGAGATCAGCTTAAATATATTCTCAAAGCAGTACCATTTAGGTCTTTTAAACAAAGTGATACTGTGCATATTTTGGATTTTACTTCGTACATTGCACTGGAGTGAACTTGAGGGATCCATTTTGCAGAGCCTTAGCTGACTTGATGTTATGCTGAATGATACTGACTAGTATCCTTTCCTCATCATGACTTAATAACGCATGATCTTATGTGTGTCTGAAAGTTTGGCTTAAGAACCCAAATGCTTAACTTTGGTCTTAGTCTCATTCCTCAACTTTAATTGCTCCTTGTGGATTTTTTTTGTCGTAGCATTTCAGACCAGATGATTGCGTCCATTTCTGTTAACAGTACTGGTGACTGGATTGCCTTTGGATGTGCAGGTGTGTAACTATAAGGTAGTTATAGGGCCTGTTTATGCCATCAGTTATGCTAAGATAAACTTTTGACTGACTTCATGAAACTTCTTTACACTGGGATAAAAACCTCTTTTCAGTATTAAAACACAATTTAGTTTTTAAAAGGCAAGAGGAAAAGTCAGTGTGACCCTTTGAACAAGAAACAATGTAAACTTGTGCAAATTTAGTGCTTAATCTTTCCTTTCTGCCCCCTCCCCCCCATCAATCCCTGTGTTTATGGTAGCTTGCAGCACATCTGTCTTCAGAGTACAGTAGCATTATTAGTTGATCACATGTCATGGCTTCAGTTGTTGCAGCTTCATAACAGGATGCAATGGCTGCTGCAAGTGTGTATTACTGTGTATGCATGATTCTATATCCAGCTCTTGCATCACTTCATCCACGTGAATGTAGGCAAGTGCAAGCCTGCATAAGAAATCCAGTGGCACCCTGAGTGTGCTAAAAGTCTGTCATCTGTCTAGTCTAGTGCTATCAGTTTTTACTGGTGCAGGTCTTACAGTCAGCTCTCTCACACTATTCCTGAACTCATTAATTGTGATCTCCTCGCTAGGGAGTCTCATTTTAATTTTGAACTAATTGGTAGTTCATGTTTGTTAAACTAGGGTGCACATAAACTGTTTTGTATATCGGTGTGAATGCTGAATTGTTGATAAGATTAGAGTACTGCAGGACAATGTATAGATTTAATACTTGGTTTTGAATCTGAACTACATGTCCAGCCTTCCTTTCTATTGTGGTGACAGGTCTGGGACAGCTCCTGGTGTGGGAATGGCAAAGCGAGTCCTACGTGCTGAAGCAGCAAGGTCATTTCAACAGTATGGTGTCACTTGCATATTCTCCAGATGGGCAGTACTTGGTTACTGGTGGGGATGATGGGAAAGTAAGTCTGCCAGTGTTGGTGAAAACTGAGTTTGTGGCTCTCTACAACCCACTATTTCTGAACATGTACTGTAATTATACTAAGAAAGAAGCTGTCAAAATGCTAGTGTAGTGTGTTTTTTCTCAATTACATTTCGTAGAAGGTAGAAACTTGACTTTTATGTATGTTTTTACTCCTGTTCTGCTAAGGGGGTGGTTTTGCTTTTTAAATATCAGAATCTGTTTTGATCAGTAGCAAAGCTGCTTAACACTGAAGTTCATCACGTTCTAGGTTGACTGCACTGACTCTAGTATGTACCTAGATCGTGTTTTTAGTGAGATTTATCATTGAGGGTGAAATAATATGTTTATGTCATTGAGCTTCTAGAGATAAAATTCTCAGTTCTATGCTCAAACACAACTAGTTAACTTCCGTGGGACTTTAACACTGCTAAGGGTGGTGAACTTGGATGTGTTTTCAGTAAGTGAGGGTGATCTATTGAAGCTAAACATTGTGTCAGTCCTAGAAAAGGAACATGTCTGCAGCTTACTGACGGATATTCTCTGTTCCATTTGCAGGTGAAGGTGTGGAACACGAGCAGTGGTTTCTGCTTTGTCACCTTTACGGAACACACTAGCAGCATATCTGCTGTAACATTTACTACCTCAGGCTATGTAATTTTGAGTGCTTCCCTAGATGGAACAGTACGAGCTTTTGATTTGCACAGGTAAATTGGTTATTTTCCCTCCTAGTCTCCTCGAGCTTTGTTTTAGCTTGGAGTAGAAACCAGAGAATTTAGAGTGAATATTCTTAATTAAAATCTGGAGATTTGTTGTTAAACTGTTATGCACTGCTTCATTGGGTCAAATGTGCAAATTCTGATGTGGTACACTGCTCTCGTGCAGTTGTGCTACCTGACAGATTGTGTGAACACTTTACCATTTGGAAGGATGCCATATCAAAATCCCGTCGTCCCATGTCAGAAACTACAAGAGAGCAGACTAGGCTTTTGTTGTAGAAATATAATGAAAAATCACAATGAATGTTCTTCTGTAATTCCCCCCCCACACACACACACACACACAGATTTGTAACATCATTGAGGTGTTTTTAACCGAGAACAGTACCTAAGCATAAATGTTGGTTCTTCAATCCTTTTTCTGTATATTTGAAACAGATACCGCAATTTCCGTACGTTCACTTCCCCACGACCAACCCAGTTCTCTTGCTTGGCTGTGGACTCCAGCGGCGAGATTGTTTCAGCTGGTTCTCAGGACTCTTTCGAAGTATTTGTGTGGTCAGTGCAGAGTGGGCGACTCTTAGACGTAAGGAACTGACAGTCTTTTTTGTAGCCTCAGCCTATTTTGAAACTCTTTCTTTTGAGGCCAACTCCGTTGGGATTTGTTTCAAATGAAAAGTGGTATATAAATATTGCTAACAAATAAATAAATATCCTTAAAGAGAGACCCTGTACTTCTGGAGTTTAAAGTGATCATCAAAAAACAACACTGAACTCCAGTAAGTTTTAAAACTGAGAGTCAAAAAGACACATGCCTATAGAACTCTTCAATTTTTCTTACTTAATGAACACCTTTTGCATCTAAATTACGCTTCCAATGCCTTATGCTATTTATCTGTGCAGCTGTGGCCACTTAGTATTGCTTGTGCCTTGGTAGCTTCAACAGCTTCATCCTATGTGAGCCAAGTGGAGAGGTTTATTATGTTCGATTGCCTGTCAGTTTCATTCTTATGATATTTGCTATAAAGCTGTATCCAGACCAGTTACGTAATGGCTCCCTATGCTAATCCCGGCCCAGTGTCCTCAGCTGTGATCCTGGGGCAAATTGTTTGCCGTATGGTAGTATTAGAATCCCACTGCTTGATCCTGGAATCTGTGCTCTTGGTCCTATTTGCCCACTGATATGCATAGTGCAGTTGCTTTTGGTCTTAAACTGCACATCTGTTAAAGGATGGGAAATTGGGTCAGGTAGCTTGCCAGTATAAAGTGTGGTCCAAAAGTCATGTATCATAGTAACTTTAAATGTTGTAATTACAGCCCAATAATAAGAGCTGTTGGGATGGGTGGCCTTTGAATCACCCATCATGCATATGCAGTTCCTTGTTTTTTGATACAGGTGTATATGTAGAACTAGCAATGCATGATTTCCATATTTTTATTTATGTACTTTTTTCCCCTTTAGGTGTTAGCTGGTCATGAAGGCCCCATCAGTAGTCTCTGTTTTAACCCAATGAAATGTGTCCTAGCAAGTTCCTCTTGGGATAAGACAGTTAGATTATGGGATATGCTGGATAGCTGGAGGACCAAGGAAACATTGGCACTAAACTCAGATGGTAAATTTCTTGGAAATCTCTTGAATTCATATAGCAATGTTGTTCGTGTGATGGTTGCACTAATTGTGGGATAGCCTGGCTGCTTGAAGCTTCAATCACATGGAGACTCCTAAATGCTATTACTGGAAAGAAAACATGTCTGCAAGTTTTTTTTTAACACGTAGTCAGAATTGAACCTATCTTGTCAGATTGGATATCATATTGAAAACATTAAAAATAAAAAGTGATGAAGAAATGCCAGAGCTAAACCATTGTGTTTCAATGCAACATTGTGCAAATATGATAATACTCATGAAATGTGTGGATCTCTGTGCATGTGAAAATGTAGGAAGTTGATGGATTTGTGGAAATCCTGGATCTGGTCTCCGTGTGAGTGTAGCTGGGTTTATAGAATTGAGGGCAAGGTAGTCAGAGTACATGTCAAGGTATGTTTCTTAAACAAGGCTTGGCTTTGATTATACTCTTTGCAGTGCTTGCTGTTGCGTTTCGCCCAGATGGCAATGAGCTTGCAGTTGCTTCCCTGGATGGACAGATAACTTTCTGGGATCATGAAAATGCAGTGCAGACTGGATCAGTTGTGGGGCGACATGACCTACAGATGGGGAGAAAGGAGCTGGACAAAATAACTGCCAAACAAGCTGCTAAGGGGAAGTAGGTAGAATATCTGTGACCTTTTTATGAAGAACTAACTATATCCCTTTGAATTAGGAATCTTTATTAGAGTTGTTTGCATTTACCATCCAAGTATCTGGTGACCTTGTATTTTTATGAAGTTTATTTTAGTGTTTGAGTAGGAAGCCTGTGCAGTACTAGGAAGCCTTTGAGGCTTTTTTGCATTTCCCATGGGATTGTTGGAATCTGAGAATTATGGCCTTTTCTTTTTCTAAATTAAATGTGACTTCCGGCTGCAGGTAAAAGTTTGAATTTGAGTGAGTGTAAATATCTTGGTTGATACCTTCTGAACAAGATGCCCACACCATTTTGATGCTCCTGTCACTGTGGGTTGTTAATAAAAAACATAATTGTTGTGTGGAACTAACAATGAGTTAGTAAGATCATTTAGCACCTCTGTTATGTCTGCATCATCTTAACAGGCAAAGGCAGTGAAAGAATGGCAGGTAAACTTTTCAGAAATCAATGTAATTTTGCCGAACATTTTATTCAGATAATTTGTACAGAGAACTTATTGCAAGTAAATCTTTTAAGTGATCATGAACATGATTAGAAGAAGAGAAACGACTTCTTTCATTAATAGAGATGGCAACAGCTAGACTATGGGCCACTTCGCATGTCACAGTGGCAAATCATGGGTTAATTAATCTGCGATTTCCCAGGCTGTGCACAAGCCGCTTCCAGTTTGTCCTGTTTGTAGGTTGTTAGCCTGATGCCTGAACCCAGACACCCTGGGTTCTTTATGTGTTAAAAATCCAGAGTTAACCTAACAACAGATTGTAGGTTAACTCTGGGTTGTTTAACCCGTAAACAAAGAGTGTCCAGGTTCGATGTCATGCTAACAACCTATGGCAGGGCGTTCGTAGGTTGTTTATGCAAATTGGGAACGGCTTGCTGCCATGATATGCAAACTGGGTCTATGATTAATAAGTATGAATGCATAATGTCACAATATTGCTTATAGTTTAATCCTGATCTTTTCCTCTGGTGAATCTCTCTAGCTCATGATAAATGTACTAAGATACTGATGGAGGAGTTGGGAAATGGGAGTAGAGGTTACAGAAAGACATGATCTCTTAGGTCAGTACACACCTGTCTGTGTGTACCAGAGTAAGGATTACCAGAGTAATCCTTGCTAGATTAGACTGACTTCAGAAAATGAAAGCTGAGGCTTTAAAGCTTCTGCATGTGGTGAAGCATGCGCTAGTCATTTAATTTTGACATTGTACAGCATATCCCAGTGGTCTCCCTGTGAGCTGACATTCCCTCTAATTGTGAACTTGGGTGGTTGAGTGCCAACAGAAGTGGAGCGAAAGCAGAGCCACTGAGAAACAAAAGGGGCACTGGTATGCTTGGGAAAATCCTGAGGTCTGCAGAGGTACAAAATGTATTTTTAAAAATCTTAAGGGTGCAGTTCCCCACAGCCCAGTGAGGACTGAGAAAGCTCATTGGACACCACCAGCTACAGAATGTTGAGTGATAGTTGGAAAGAAGAAATGGAGGACTGGAGGGTGGGGAATGGAATAGCCTCCTAGAGGTGGACATGGCTGGTTGGAATCCTGAAGGACTCCCTTTAGGAGGTGAGAATACAGTGCAACATTTTTGACTATGACTGTTCACATGGCAAGAAAGCTAAAACTTTCTAAAAGGTAGTAATCCTTAAATTGTGCAGAAGAGATGTAATGCAAGGCTAATTGTTTGTTCTGGTGTGACTATCCTTATGGGATAGATGTAGTTAATCCAATATAATTACACTTGAGAGAGGTTTAAGTTGTGTGAGGTTTAAGCCATGAGATCTAGTTGAAATTACTCACGTACACTGTGTTTCTTTCTTTCAGATCTTTTACTACTCTGTGTTACTCAGCTGATGGGCAGTGTATTCTGGCAGGGGGATTGTCAAAGTTCGTTTGTATTTATCATGTCAAGGAACAGATTCTCATCAAGAAATTTGAAATATCTTGCAATCTTTCCTTAGATGCAATGGAGGTTAGTGATTTAGTGATTTATTTTGTGTGTGTATATGTTTTGGCCCGTGGTGGCTTAGTGGTTAAGATGCTGAACTGCAGACCGGAAGGTCGGCAGGACAGCAGTTCGAGACCCGAGTGCCGCATGACGGAGTGAGCCCCCGTCTTCAGTCCCAGCTCCTGCCAACCTAGCAGCTGGAAAGCAAGAAATTGCAAGTAGATAAATAGGTACTGCTTCGGCGGGAAAGGTAACAGCGTTCCGTGCACCTCGGTGTTCAGTCATGCCGGCCACATGACCATGGAAGCGTCTTCGGACAGCGCTGGCTCTTCGGCTTAGAAATGGAGATGAGCACCACCCCCTAGGGTCGGACACAACTGGCTGGGGACACCTTTACCATTATGTTTTGGCATGAGAGGGGAGAATGACCTATATCAGAGTTGGGTAGGCTTGTGGGATCAACTTTGCTTTTCTACTAGAACCCTGAGATCCACCAGTCAGAACAAGGTGAAAAATGAGGACATGTGCTAATAATAAAAGAACAGGGTGCCTCTGAGTATATGCTCAGCCCAAGACTTTGTGACCTTGATTCTGGGATCACAGTTTTTTTCACACAAAAATATACTCCTGATTTCCCCCCAAGTGTTTTTTCAGCAACCTAATTGGGGTGTGTGGGAGGAGCTTCTTAAATGGTTGCGCTTGTTGGAAACCCTTGCCGATCTCCTACAAAACACCCAGAGATCTACCAGTAGATCCTGATATATCTTCTGCCCCCTGCTGATCTATATGAGATCTTGAAATTGAAATACATTTGCTACTGCTGCTAGCAACCTGAATGGTAAACCAACAGTGAACTCAGGCTTTGGAACAAGGAATGCAGATCTGTGTTTCTGACTTGGCTGTAGCCCAAACAAACATTACTTTAAATCTGTATTTAGCAGTGATGTCTTTCATTTTTTCTTGAGAGTAGATAGATGCATGTAACGTGATCCATGTCTTAAAAGCCTCACTACCCCCGATGTTAGGGTCCAGATCAGGGGCTCTGTGCCTACTCTAGAGGTCTTACTCTAATGAAAAAAAGACATAACTTTTACAAAGTAATGTCTGTTTTGGCCCTGTGTGTCTGCTGTGAAGCATTCCCATTTTAAGACATGACTATTCATTTCTGGTCTGAATTAATGTTGTCTTCATAGTGGTTCACTTTTATCTGCATATGTATCTGGAATCATGGATTTGGTCGGGAGGGATGGAGATTGAGCAGCCACTGTAGGATATGACACTGCAGTCACAGTTGATTTGAATTTGTGCATATTCTATTTAAATGAGGTAAGTGTTGTCATATACTTTATTTTACAGGAGTACTTGGATCGTAGGAAAATGACTGAATTTGGCAGCCTGGCATTAATCGATGAAGGGACTGGGGATGATGATAGTGTTGCCATTGCTCTTCCGGGAGTAAAAAGAGGTATCTGCTAAAAAGCAACAGTGTTCATCAAATCAGCCATGTAATTTGTGCTCAGAACCATGTGAGCTAAGAAGATTTCTTGCTGAGTCAGTGTGGGATGGAAAGGATGAGAGCTTTTAAAATAAGTCTTTTGTGCATGCTTTCTTGCTTTTGCTTGCTAAAGTGGTGATCAAACCTTTTAGCTTGGAGACCAACCAGTAGAGCTGTCTTTATTTGGCATGTATGGGAGGTAAAACCCATTGCTCCAGGTCATGGGCACTGGAAAAGTTGAGTATTTTTTCACTTTGAGGTAGCTGCAGCAATCACTTGCATGTTCTGTGATGACTCTAGGTAAAAGATGATTCAGTGCCTACTGCGCTATAGCACATCACTTTCACCCTGCTTTGTCAAGTTGCCCATGCAGCTTCTCCCTTGTGTTTTCCCTCACAGCAACATGTCTTACCTGTTGTTGTTTTTTTAGCAGTTAATGTTTACAGAACCTTTAGCAAGGTGGACTTCATCAGTGTTATCGTTTGAACTTAGATTACTCTTATTTCCTAGATATTCAAAGTAATAAACAGTAGGGAACCTCTGGCCTGCAGCCTGCCCTCTGCGTTCCACCCCCACGCAGCAATTAATGTTTAAAGGCTTTTTAAAAAGCCTAATTGCTGCACAGGGGTGGGGTATATTTGTGCAGGTACCTGATGAAGAAGAGCTGTACACTGTGACCCCCCCCCCTTGAATCCTGCCCACACATGGTAATTAAGCTTTTTAAAAGCCTTCATTAATGACAATGGAAGCTTTTTAAAAGCCTAATTGCAATTGTGGGATGGGATTTTCTGGCTGGTGGTGGCTGTGTGTGTATGTATATAAATGGATGTGTGACGTATTTGCATGTGTATGAAAGAGTTTTATGAAAGAGTGTGTGGAATAGCCCCACCCACTCTTTGCACAGGGCTCTGCCCACCTCTGACATGTGACTCATTTGGGGAACCATCCAAGGGCATGTATCTGTCAGGCTGAAAAGTGTTCCTTACCCCAGCTGTAATAGGTGACTAACTCAAATGTTTACATCCATATCTGTATAGTTCAATGGTGGTAGTGATTGTGAAGGGAAATTTTAATTGTTATGGGGTGCTAGCATTTTACCTTGATAAAACCTTTTTTACTTTTTAGAAAGGACTGCTTTTTTTTACATTACTAACAAACAGTGAACTCGTATGTACTTATCTACTGTCTTTGTCACACTTATTGCTGGCACGGTGAAATTAACTTGCAGTGTCGTGGTTGGTATGTACAAGATTAATATTTAATGCAGGAAGTGACCGAATTTCATTTTGCTTTCTTTCAGGTGACATGAGTTCTAGATATTTTAAACCAGAGATAAGAGTGACTTGCCTCCGCTTCTCTCCTACTGGTGGGTGTTTCAGAATGGATCTACCAATTTTTTACTGGTACTTCAGGCCCATGTTGTGGTAGTTTAAATGGAATAAAGTGGCTGTGTTAGGGCAACATAACTGGAGTTGTATTTACTAGATATTGCTCATTTATGGCATTTTCATATCGGGATAAGTAGTCATCTGTCTGGTGGCAAACCCCATGCTTTGTAATAGCCAACAAAGTTAAGAAAAAAGCCATTGTACCCATTGATTAACTCTTTTCCATGATCATGTATATGTCTTCAGTTTCTCTGTGTGCCTGCCTGCCCTCCCTCCAGGCATGCACAGTGCCAAATTTATTTATTTATTACATTTCTATACTGCCCAATAGGCGAAGCTCTCTGGGAAGTTAAAACCATAACATACATAATGAAAAGATTTAAAATACAGTGACAGAGTTAAAACAACAGACTGAAGTACTAAAATGCCTGGGAGAATAAAAAGGTCTTCACCTGGTGCTGGAAAGAGCACAATTAGGAGCCTCTCTGGGAAGCTCAATAAATAATACCACCAATGCTTTTCTTGCAGGACGCAGCTGGGCAGCAACCACCACAGAAGGCCTTCTTATCTACTCTTTAGACTCTGGTCTGGTCTTTGATCCATTTGACCTAGAAATTGACATCACCCCTAGCAATATTCGTAAAGTACTGCTTCAGAAGGAGTACACCAAGGCTATTGTCATGGCTTTTCGGCTGAATGAGAAGAAACTGATTCAGGAGGTTCTGGAAACTGTGCCATGCAATGAAAGTAAGCCGTGCTGCTGTTGCCAGTCTAATGTGATGATTGCAGAGTTCTAGCTGTTGGCAAGACTTGGCTTGCGTGTGTACCGGGGAGAAGGGAAAGGATAAAGTCCCAAATGATCTCAGGTGTTTGACATGAGTAGAAGGTGGTAACTAGTAACCATTATAGGAATAGAAAGGAGGAGGAAATGGGGAAATGTATTATATCATATGATATAGGAGTTCATTGATTTATATTTCCTCTGTTGGAAATACATACATATTTGAAGAAGAGCTTGAGACTGGAAAGCTTAGTGACGAGTCATGTATAATCTACTGTTTTGCAGGGTGTGTTTTTGCTTGTATAATCTTAACTAATAAATCCTCTTACTTTAAAAAAATACAGTTGAAGTAGTCTGCTCATCACTCCCAGAATTATATATAGAAAAGATGCTCGAATTTTTAGCCTCTTCCTTTGAGAAATCTCGTCACTTGGAATTCTACCTCATGTGGACTCAGAAGTTGCTCATGTTGCATGGCTGCAAGTTAAAAACAAGGTTAGTGAGCTTGGGGTTGTAAGGAAGAGAGGATATAACACAGGCTGATACTCTGCCCTTCTAAGGACTTTGGAATGGTCTTCCGATCACAAGCTGAATATGAGCCAACCATGTGATGTGGCTGCAAAAAAAGGCAAATGCTCTTTTGGGCTGCATTACTAGAAGCATAGCTTCCAAATTCTGGGAAGAACTAGTTCCCCTCTACTCAGCACTGGTTAGGCCTCATCTGGAGTACTGTGTCCAGTTCTGGGCACCACACTTTAAGAAGGATGCAGACAAACTGGAGAGGGTCCAGAGGAGGGCAACAAAGATGATCAGGGGACTGGAAACAAAGCCCTATGAAGAGAGACTGAAAGAACTGGGCATGTTTAGCCTTGAGAGGAGAAGACTGAGGGGAGATATGATAGCGCTCTTGAAGTACTTGAAAGGTTGTCACAGAGAGGAAGGCCAGGATCTCTTCTCGATCATCCCAGAGTACAGGACACGGAATCATGGGCTCAAGTCACAGGAAGCCAGATTCCGGCTGAACATCAGGAAAAACTTCCTGACTGTTAGAGCAATATGACAATGGAACCAATTACCTAGGGAGGTGGTGGGCTGTCCCGCACTGGAGGCGTTCAAGACGAGGCTGGACAGCCATCTGTCAGGGATGCTGTGACTTGGATTCCTGCATTGAGCAGGGGGTTGGACTCGATGGCCTTGTAGGCCCCTTCCAACCCTACTATTCTATGATTCCATCAGTACTGGTTGGGTCCAAACCTTCTTAGCTTTAGAAATGGATCTGCGTCAGGCACCAAAATACCGTATTCATTAATTCATTCATTCTCTCTCTCTTTTGTGTGTATGTATCTGTCTCTGCTACAAGTAGTAGTTATTTCATTGCAAATAACAGGCCACAGCTGTAGAGCCCCTCTCAATTATTTAACACTTTGAGCTGTTAAATGTAAGCATTAGCCATTTTGTGTCTCTTATTTTTAGAATGACTATATAAACAGTTATGTTTAAGTTTTTTTTGTGCTTTTGCAGGTCAGAGAAACTGCTGCCTAATATTCAGTTTCTTCAGAAGAGCATTCAGCATCACTTTGAAGATCTTTCCAAACTGTAGGTATTCAACTGCATTCTACTTTAAACCATTCCCCTTTTCAGTAGCAAGGGAATGAATATCTGTCAGCAGTACTATCTTAATTAAAATGCTTTTTTCCCCTCCGTCCCATTCCACATCCCTTGTGGAGAATTTTACCCGAGTACCTCCAGCTTTATGCAATTTTGTTCTGGCAAGTGCCTTGGATATTCATTCACTCCCCATCCCCTCTTCTGTTAAGGTGATTACCTTTAGTAGGTGTCCATGAATATGATAGTCATGTTAGAAGGTCTGATTGCATCAGAAAATACAGAGCCACATAGCTCTTCTTGTTCTTTCTACATTAGATATTGAGGCCAGTTCTCACATTTGCTTTGACCAATAAGTGGTGAATAATCAAGTGATGTGTGTTGCATGTGTGAACTAGTCCTAAGTAGTATGTTACCTCTGATTACTGGCTACGTTTTTATACACATAGTCAAGCGCTTACTTTCACTGCTTTGAACCTACCCTAAAAATCTTTCCAATTGTCTTTTTCTACAGTTGTGACTGGAATTGTTATAACATGAAATACATTCTGTCCATTTCACAACAACGGGGTATAAAACGTGCAGCAGATGTATCTGAAAATGATGAAGATTTACAGAATTTGGAAGACTCGAGTAATGACTCTCCCATGGAAGAATCAGCCGTGCTTTCATGAAAAGCAGTTATTTTAGTAACTGTTGAGAACTTTTTCATGCAGCAATAACTTTAAACAGTGGTATTCACTGAGACCTGAACAGCCCTCATAGTGGCTTATTTTGTACAGGTGATTTGAATGTGCAGCTTCTTAGTGCAGTTATATTCCAACCATAGCTTTTTGCTTGGCTTCAGATAAAACATGTAAAAGTATGCAGTCATGTTGCAGATTGCCTCCAAGGTGAGTGGTAAGTGCTTCCATGCATGCATGAGGCTTTTTTTTTTTTTGGGGGGGGGGGGATGAATTGACTGGCAAATTGCCTAAATTATTTTTGGTATTAAATGGTTTCTATAAAATTAAACAATTCGTTTTGGGAAAAGGTAAATACACGGACCACTGGGATTTCAGATCTTGATAATAATTTTTTATTAAAAAACAAAACAACAACAAACACACAATACACATACACTAAAATATCTCCTAAGATTGTAAGATATCCACCTTTGGCTCCCCTTACACAACAAATACTTATTATTATTCTCTAGTTCTTATCTTAGTTGTATATCATACATTGAGTTCACAGACATTATCTCATTTCTCTCCTAATTTTAACAACAAAAAAGAGAGAACCATCTCAAAATTCAGAATCCACATACATAGATATCATTTTTCTCTATTTCTTGTACAAATTCTATAAAAGGTTTCCAATCTAACATAAATTTAGTTGTTGATCCTTTAATTATAATAGTAAGTTTTGCCATCTCTGCCAGCTCCATCATTTTCATGATCCACTCTCTCACAGTTGGTATTGTTTCATTCTTCCACTTTTGTCCATACCTTGCAGCTGTTGTCGTGTAGAGAAAGAGGGTTCTCGCCTTCTCTTTTACGTGTTTATCTATTAGTCCCAATAAAAAAGTTTCTGGCTTTAATTCTATAGTAGTCTTTAATATTCTTTGAGCTAAAGACTGTATTCGTTTCCAAAATGTTTTAGCTTTTTTACAAGTCCACCATAAATGGTAAAATGTTCCCTCTTGATCTTCACTGGGATATAAGATCAACTAAGGGAGCAATCCTGTGTCCCCTAGACAGTGTCTGGGGAACATAAGATTTTTCAATTTCCTGGCTCCGTGCTCAAAAACAGGGCTCAGAGCCAGGAAACCGCACTCCCCTCCCCCTCGTAGCTGGCACAGAGAGAACCACACTGGCTGCCTCTCCATGCTCCGTAAACAAAGCGCGGAGATAGGGGAAAGGAGGCGTTCCTGGGGGAGGGATGGGGAGGAGGCTGGGGTGGCTGGCTTATGCCTTTTCCTATTGCCACCCCAGCCTCTTTCCCTCCCCAAAACCTCCACTACACAGGCAGGATTGCCTGTCTAGGTAAAATGCAGCATGGGAGGCACAAGGCACCTCCCTCTTGGCATAGGATGCTCTTAAGTCTCCAAATTCAAGGGCTTACGAGTACCCCGGACACAACCCATAGGACTGTGCCCTAAATAAGTGAATTTCAATCTGGATGTGAATGTCTTACAAACAAAGCAAGGCTCGTTGTGTGCCCAAAGTATCTATGGATCAAAACTTTAGCAACTAATCAAGCACATCTTATACAAAGTATTCATCAACATGAAGTGTATGCAGATATCAAAATGGAAATATGACAGAGGAAGGCATGTTCATAGCCTTATAGGGTCTTTGGAGCCCATTATGTCTAATCACTTTTGTGAAGAATGTAGTATGTATGTAACAGTGTGCCTCAGTACATTAAAAAAAAAAAATTGATGATCACCACAAATGCTTTGGTGTTCTTGTGTTAATATTGTAGCTTGACTTGAAACCATGAAGAAATTCCATCTATTTGTGTTATCAGTAGCAATACTTCAATACCACAGGCTAAAAGAAGTGAAGTTATTTCCCAATATACACCGGGAATTACTGGTAAATGGCCAAGTTTGCTCATGGTGTTCTAGCCATGGGGGCGGGGACAGGATCTAGCTTACTGGATTGTCTTTTTAATCTTTTAAAACTGGATTGTCTTTTTAATCTTTTTCACTGTTGTATTTATTGCTTTCTTTGGTTTATTATGATTGTAAACCATCCGGAGGGTATCTGCCATTTGGGTGACATATAAATTTAGGAAAGAGTGGAGAGCTGACAAAGGGGCGTATCCAATGGGTTGCATACAATGTTAGTCTAACAAGTCCCGTTCATTTCAGCGGGTCTACTCTAAGTGGGACTAACAATGGGTATGCAAACCAAAATATATCATGACGTGCCCGATTGCCAAGATCAGCTTGAGAGGCTCTTCTACGGGTGCTGCCGCCGTAGCTTTAATGAGCTTCCGCCGTGCATTAAAAACGTGGTTGTTCAGGCAGGCATGTGGGGTGGGTTAGGGTATTTTAGGAAATGTTTTTATGGTAGAATTTTATTGTCTTAAACTGTTTTATTGTATGTTGTACATCGCCCAGAGTGGCCGGGTGACCAGCCAGATGGGCGATTAATAAATCTAATAATAAATAAAATGAAGCAGGCAGCGCAGAGTTGCGGCGTCCCGCGCAGCGCTGACAGCCCGTCCAGCGAGCACATGCCCGTCCAGGAGCGAGGCCCGGGAGGAGCGTTCGGCCCCCGCAGCCGCCCTTCGGCGTCACCAGAGCGGCGGACGGAGGAGCCTCCCCGCCTCTAGCTGGGGCTGCTGCGCTGCGGCCGGCGCGGCCCACGGAGACGCCGCGCAAGCGCTCTACGCCCCGGCGCCTCCCCCGCCACGCCGTCCTCCCGCTCCGGCTCTTTCCCCTCGAGCCCCGCGGACCTGGGGCAGCGATGTGGACGGCCCGGCCCGCGAGCTGCAGGCCGCCCCTCTTGTCCTCGGCGCGGCTGCTGTGGAGGGGAGCCCCGGCAGGCCAGGCCGCGGCTGCGTTTCGCGGCGCGGCGCGGCGCCTTCGCGGGGCCGACGTCGCGGTGGTGAGTCCGCGGCTGCCACGGGCACCAGGCAGACCCTGCGGCGGCCTCGCCGCTGCCCGGAAGCCCGGCGCGAGGGGGGAATGGGCGCCTCCCTCGTTGGGGCCCCGGAAGCCCCACCCGGCCAACCGGCCGTCCTTTGACGACTGTCGCCACCTCCCCTCCCCGCCAGGGGGCTCCTGTGCCTCTCACAGCGGCGGCGCAGGCAGAAATTCAACAGATTGAGAGCCCCACGCCCGCTTCCCCGGATGCAGTGCTGCTGGGCAAAACCGCGCGCGTGCGCCGAATTTCTGCCTGCCCTGCTGCTACTGAAAGCGCAGGAACGTCGCCAGATAAAAGGATGTCATGGCTTCGTGAGGTATTCGTATGAGTATGTTTTTTATGCTCTAGACCAGGGGTCGCCAACCCCCGGGCCGTGGACCAGTACCGGTCCGTGGCCTGTTAGGAACCCGGGCCGCAGCAGGGGTGTGGGAACTCTTCTTACCTTGGGTCCGGGGGGGGGGGGGAGGCGATCCGTCCCTCCCCCCCCCCCCCGGAATCCTCGCCGGTCCTGGCTGGCTCCGATCCGTAGCGAGTCCATGGAGCTGCTGGCCGACTCCGGCCGCTGGGACGTAAGTGGCATCCACATAGCGGACGCTATTTGCATCCCTGTTCTTCAAGTAAAAGGCTATGTAAATCTTTATTTGTCCCTGTTCTTCAGACCCTGTTCTTCAAGTAATAGGCTATGTAAATCTTTACGTAGCCTATTACTGCAAAGAACAGGGACGCGAATGGCGTCCGCTATGTGGATGCCATTTGTGTCCCAGCAGCCGGAAGTCCGCCAGCGGCCAGAGCCAGCCGGCAGCTTTGCGGACTCGCTGACGAGGATTCCGGGGGGGGGCGCGGATCGCCTCCCCCCCTATGGACCCAAGGTAAGGGGGGTTCCCACACCCCTACTGTGGCCTGGTCCCATCCCCCCCTTGTCTGTGGAAAAATTGTCTTCCACGAGACTGGTCCCTGGTTTCATAAAGGCTGGGAACCGCTGCTCTAGACGGCTGCCTTGGGGGTCACTTGGAGAGAAAAGGCTGATAGCCTTGACAATCTGCGTGGAAATGCCATGGGCAGGAGACAGGTGAGCCGCAGTGCCACAACTGGTTTAAAACACAATCCTATGCATTGTTTGTTTGTTTGTTTATTTATTTCTGAATAATTATTCAGAAATAATTTCCATTATTACATTATTATTCCTGTATTACTCTGTTGCAGGCAAAACAACAAAGGGTCTTATGGCATCTTGGAAGACTAGCAAATTTATTGCTGCATAAGCTTCCAGAAGTAAATGTGGCTATGTTTAGTGGCGCTTACTAAGTGTATTTAGGGTTTGGTCTTAGTGGTAATTCTAGGTAGTTATTTATTTTATTTCCACTTAAACTGTATAGCCTGCCTTTCCACTACATGCTCTTCCTCTTAAAGTAGCTGACGCTAAAACGTTGTTGTTGTTCAGTCGTTAAGTCGAGTCCGACTCTTCGTGACCCCATGGACCATAGCACACCAGGCCTTCCTGTCCTGCGCCCTCTCCCGGAGTGTGCTCAGGTTCATATTCATTGCATCCGTGATGCTATCTAGCCATCTCATCTTCTGCCGTCCCCTTCTCCTTTTGCCTTCAATCTTTCCCAGCATCAGGATCTTTTCCAGTGAGTTTTCTCTTCGCATTAGGTGGCCAAAATATTTGAGCTTCATATAAACAGATAAAACGTCATGAAACCAATTTGCTAGAGTCACAAGAAAAGCGGGAGGGGAAGCAACAGTTCAGACTTGCATTAAAGTTTCAGTATAGGTCCAGGATTAAGTATTTGACACACATGAGGAGTTTGAGAGGTCTTAAAATATTGCACTTGAGTATTAGCAAAGCTTTGTACCCTAGTTAGTGGCTGTCTTTGAAAAAGAGAGGTTCAGGGGAATACTAAATTTTTCTATTTTTTCCTGAGAATTTACACAGTCAGTCTGAGAGGTGGCTCTTTAGCCTCTGCTTAAATACTTCCAGCGAATGAGAATCCACCACTTTCTGAGACAGTCTAGTCCACTGCCATACATCTCTCATGGGTGGGGCATTTCTCATAATGTATAGCTGAAATCTGCTTCCCTGCAATTTCTGCCCAGTGGTTCTAGTCCTGTCTTCTGGAGCAACAGAGAACAACTCTGTTCCTTCTTCTGCATGACGGCCTTTCAGATATTTGAAGACTGCTTTCAGGTCTCCTCTTAGCCGTCTCTTCTCTAGTGGACTCTAATCTATGGAAGCTTATACTATAATAAATGAGTTAGTCTTTATGGTCCTGCAAGACTCTTTTTTCTGCACTGGACAACAGGACCAACCCTCTGGAAATAATGAACAGAATTGAAGAACAGAGTGTACTATTCTCTACTGACACATTTATTTATTTGTTACTTTTGTATCCTACCTTTCCTCCAAAGGTGGCACATATAATTCTCCTCCTCCTCTCCCCTTTATACCCACAACAACCCTGTGAGGTAAGTTAGGCTGAGAGTCCATGACTGGCCCAAAGTCACCCAGTGAGTTTCATGGCAGAATGGGGTCTAGAACCTAGGTCTCTCCAGTCCAACCGCTGTACCACACTGGCTCTCTCATCTTCAATTCCTTACATCAGGGCGGGCAACTTGTGGCCTTCCAGATGTTGTTGGACTACAACTCCCATCAGCCCTTGCCAGCATAGCTAATGGTGAGGGATGATGGGAGTTGCAATCCAACAACATCTGGAGGGCTAGCAGTTGCCTACTTCTGGTGCAATCCTACACACGTCTGCTCAGAACCAAATCCTGTTGTTTTTAATGGAGCTTACTCCCAGATAAGTGTATACGTTTTGGAGTTTTACTTCCAAATACATTTTTTACTCAAGTTGTAAGTCTTGATGCTTATTGCCCTAGGCAAGCTCGGCTTTAAGAGTGTGGGCAAAGCACAGCCTACCCTCAGTAGAAATTAAGGAACATTTCTACAATCCATATGCAAAACTAGAGCTAAAACATAATTAGGATTACATGAAAATCAGAAATATGAGAAGGCTGGTTGATAAGAAGGGATGGCTGTTTTCTGGGAAGAAGAAATTCAATCCCTGCCTATAGTTAGAAATTAAGCTAAATTTTTAGCACTGCTCAAATGTCTGTGGGGCTTACTTCCAAGTAAGTGTGCGTAGGATTACAGCTTTAATATCAGTTAATTTAAAGTAAGTGTACTCAAGATCACAGCCAAGTTGGAAATGTAGATTACTATGAATAGGTTGCCCCATTTCATACTGATGGTTTCAGCTATGTTAATTGTGTTAGCTGTGTTGATAGCAGTTTTGTCTGATAATCCTGTGGCTGTCATTATTTTTTATCTCCAGATGTATTTGTTCCCTCACAACATGTGGTCTTGGACATAAGAAAAACCATGCTGGATCAGACTAAAGGCCTATCTAGTCCAGCATTTTGTTCCCATGGTGGTCAACCAGATACCTACGAATCACAGTGCTGATTTTCTTTTTGCAGGTCCTTTCTGGATGTGGTGTTTATGATGGGACTGAAATCCATGAAGCGTCAGCGTAAGCATATTTCTATAATTATAGGGTCCCAAAATAATGATCAGTTGATCAATAAACACTCAGATTACCCAGACAACATTTCAGTGTTAGATGACTTCTCAGTTGAGTATTTTGGAGGGTCATTCTCCCTCCCCAGTATTTTTTTTGTCAAGATTTGGTTAGACAGTAAAATTCACTTTAATGTGCTCCTTATTTTGCTCCTTCCTCTCCTATCTTTCAATGTATTTCATAGCATATTGGTCCATTTGAGTCGTGGAGGAGCCAGTGTTCAGATGTATGCCCCAAATATTTCTCAGATGCATGTTATTGACCACAGCAAAGGGCAGCCAGCTGAAGGTGAATCAAGGTAAGAGCTAATTTGCAATATTCTACATGATAGTACCTTTTTGTACACAGTGTATATTGGAAGTTCTCTGTGGGAAGCTGGGCTATCTGAAATAGGGCTATTCTAAATCCCTGTTTTCCAGATTGGCTCTTCCATCCAGATTTATATGCAAACCTTATATGTAGTATTCCTGTTGTTCTGATCACAGTTCTGATTATTCTGGATGTCCCTCTCAAGTCATTTGGATACTATTTTACCATATTAAAGACTTTACAAATAAGTTCCGTAACTTTGCATTCATCATCAGTCTGTATGAGAAGTATGTATAGAAAATTTTAAATGTGATGATTCTTTTAAAGCTTTTGCATTCAAATTCTTGTTCAACATAAGTGTATTTTTCATTTCTTGAAGCAATTAGGTGCACTGTTCTATTGGGTCCTTTGAAAACAGTGCTCTGTATTTGTGTGTCCACACTGCCATTGCTCTTCTCTTTGTACCTTTTTTCCTCCAGAAATGTCTTGGCAGAATCAGCAAGGATTGCTCGTGGCAAAATTGCAGACTTGGCTAAACTTACTGCAAAGGATCATGATGCTGTGATATTTCCTGGAGGGTTTGGAGCTGCTAAAAACCTGTGAGTATTTAATTGTATAAGCTACTACAATATACTTCTTTATTACAGCTCTGTTTATAAGGACGTCATGTTTTAGAAGGATAAATATTATCATTGCTGTATATGTGTTGAAGCCCCCCAACTCCAGCCAAATCAGACCCTACCCTAACTATGAAAAAATAGAATTAAAAGTTGCTTTCCCTTTTTATGCCTTGGTGTATCTCTGGGGATGTATTGTGGGCATGCTGGAAGAAAGAACCTTTAGAATGCAATATCAAACCCAGTAAGTTGTCTGTCAATTTCAGTGAAATCAGTGGGATTTGTATATGCCCAAGTGCATGCAGGATTGCATCCTTAGTTTTTTTTGTAGGCAACCTTCAGCAGCATGGAAAATTGTCTGGCTTTCACTGATTTGTGTGCCTGTTCGCCCTTAGGGGAATCCAAACATTTTAAACAGGACTTTTAAGGTTGGTTCTGTGGATCACTGATAAGAGCAGGAAAATAAATAAAACAAGGATGTAAATCTCTTGTTGAATTGCTGTGCTGTTTGGGAGGATTTTTTAAAGATGGCTTTGCAGTATCGGTGCCAGAATCAGTCTTTTTTATTACAGAAAAAGTACTTATAGTTTAAATAATGTTTGCCTTGTGGTTCATTTTTAGTGCTTGCTCTTGCTTCACATCTGTTCAGTATTTCCCAGAGACAGGGAAGGGCCTTTTTGGGGAGCAGTTACCTTAAAGGTTATTTTTACTGTACTCTTTTTTTTAATTAAGTGTTTGTGAACCTCTTAGTAATATATTTTATGGCATACAAAGATTACAAGTAATATATTCTATGCCATAGAATTTATTTCTCTTGTTGTGGCAGGTCTACCTTTGCTGTGGATGGGAAAGACTGTAAAGTGAACAGAGAAGTTGAACGTGTGCTACAGGATTTCTACAAATCTGGGAAACCCATTGGGTATGTAAGCTTTATAAGAGAGGAGCATTTCAAAAGAGCCTTCTGTGAGGTAAACAATATTCATATTATATGAAATGCTACAGACCTGCCTTCAGCCAAAGATTTAGTTCATACCTAGACAACTTGGAATTCTGCAAGTCAAATTGAGCCCACCAGCTATGGATGTTTTTGCTATCAACCGGGGACTGCAGAAATGGGGTTGTCAAGCACCTGGCACATCACCATAGATGGTTAATGGGCTGCTTTGGCTGGCTAGATCACAAGTTGGGCAGGGCAGGGCAGCCCTGCTGATTCAGACCACTGCTCCATCTAATCTGGCATCCTGTTTCCCACAGTGGCCAACCACATGCCTCTGGGAAGACCACAAACAGGACATGAGGGCAATAGCTCAAAAGATGTGCCCTCCAGCCCTTTCACTGCCTCCTGGCTTCTAGCCTTTTCTCCTCCAGTCCTGTGTGAATTTTCTACATTCCATTATTAGCTCCTCATTTCCGTCAGCCACTGTTTCCTCCACCCACGTTGCCTGAGGTCCCTATTCTCACCTCACTCCCTACTTCTTCCTTCTGCCTCTGGGCTTTCTTCAGAGTCAGTTTCTCAACTTTCAACCTCCCAGTCTGCCTTATACTTCTGCTTCAGTTCCCCCCTTCCTGCTAACAGTACAATTTTCCTGCAGTTTAAGGCCTGTATGAACATTTCCAGCTGCCAAATTTATTTTTCCCTGAAATGCCAAACAAAGCATTATTTGGTAATTGCAAGAAATGGTCCTCTGGCCTTTAATGAAAAGCAGGTGGGGGCAGCTGCTTTTAAGGATGGAAAAAATAGCATGGGAAGGAACTGCTAAACACTTTATCCTCTGGCTGTTTTTCCAGTAAACGTTGTTCTTCTCAGCTGAGTTCTGACCTGTGGGTGGGAAAGCAGCTGGGGGGGCGGGGTAGTCATTTTCAGAGGCAAAAAGGTTATGCAGCCCTTTCCCTATACTATACCAAGAGCGGGTTTTCATTTTTTTAAAAATCAAGAGACTGCTACATGCACCTCCTGTGTAATGTCTAGTTTGGCCCTTAAAATGTTTGTGAGTTCTCTTACAATGTTGCTGAGACATAGCCAGTGGGGTGATTGGATATAGCTCATAAGCAACGTATAGTCTTAGATTTTAATATATTAAGTGGTATAGAAATAGTCTAATAAAATAAAAATAATAAATAGCTTGCTATAAGACTAACAGCTGCATACTTCAAGTCTGAAGATAGTTTTCTTCCCTTCCCTTCATCATTCTGTTAGTTTGACGCTGCCATTGTTGCTTTGTGATTTGTGAGGATTTCACTGATTTTAGTCTCTTATTCGGGGGCGGGGGGGGGTAGTGTGTGCTGAATTTTTATTATAGTCTGACTTTGCATAAGGCAGTAAATCCTCTTATGACGGAAACTCACTGGAGATTATGGGTCTGCTTTCTTTTAGTCTGTGCTGCATTTCACCAGTCTTGGCTGCAAAGGTTCTTCCTGGTACTGAAGTCACTGTAGGACATGAAGAAGAACAAGGTGGTAAGTGGCCTTATGCTGGAACTGCTGGGGCCATTAAAGCACTGGGAGGAAAACACCACATCAGAGAAGTCACAATATCCTTTTTTTGCTGGATTAAGACAGAATTGAAAAATGTCTTTCCCTCCCCACACCCTTCCCTAGGAACTCCCATCCAGTACACATGTTTGGAAGCAAGTTGTATTGAAATCAACAGCTTCTACTTAAATGCATATGGGTTCAGGAGGTCAGTATATATAAGACATCACACAGCTCTACATCTTTATATAGAACTGAAGATCTTTCAACATCACATGTCTGGGACCCAAATGCATCAGCTGATATATACCAATTAATGGTATGAATTATATTGTTGAAACCTTTCCAAATTTCCAAAAACCAGGACAACAAGTTGTTGTTGGTACACTTCAGAAGTATGGTAACTTTTTAATTAGTTTAGTTTTTCTCCAAGGCTAACACTTTGGCTGGAGAAGTTATTTAAAGCAGTTTTTGCTTCGCTATTTAGTCAAAAAAAGGTTCCCAGAGCAGCTTACAAAAATAATTAGATGATCTCTGCCATCAGGCTTAAAATATAAAAAACACGAGACACAAGAAAAAGGATTGGAAGGCAGGAGGAAAATAAAAGTATGATGGTAGTAATTAGTTCAGTGGATATATCCCAAAGCAGACTTTGTAAGATATTCTTCAATCACAATATTAGTCTTTTGAGAAAAATGTAATTAATTTCCTAATGTAAATTTTGAAAGTCAGAAAAGTTTTCAGTGCTGTAAATGGCCTCATTTGGACATAATGCTAAACTATGGTTTAACCTGGGGCTTGCCCTCCCCCTCCTCTTCCAGTGTGGTACATGGAGGAGATTGGAAGCTTTCATTTCCATTTTAAATTGATCACAGTTTAGTATTATGTCACACGCTCCCCCTCCACCCTCCTTCTCTAGCATGGCCACGAGGAGGTCGGAAGCTTCTGCTTCTCTTTTTAAGTAACTGCATTTTAGCATTATGTTTGAATCCAGACAAACCTTAACTTATTTACTGAAACAAGGTAGCTTCAGGAACCACGGTTTGAAGTTGGTTTGTTTCAGTAAACCATAGTTAAGACTAATCACAGTTCTGTCTGGGTTCTAACCACTCAACTGTGGTTAGTTAAAACAGAAATGAAAGTTTCCAAACTCATGGCCATGCTTGAGACTCACCTAGGGTCATCCACATAATGTTTGAATGAGGCAACTATTTTTGTTTCTTAAAAGCATATAGTCTGAAACTGAATTTTGGAAGAGTTCCCCACCTATTTATTGTCGTTAGTCTTGTTCCCTTGCTGACCCTGCAGTAGTGATAAAATAAGTAGAACATCTCATTGTTCTGAACTTCATTTGAAGTTTATACAACGAATTATAATAGGAAAATGTTGAGTCACAAGCTATTTCTATATCATTATTTTCTAGTTGTTATAGTCTCCCTTGAAGTAGAGAAAATGAAATTCAGCTATGATAAATGCAACATTATTTTTCAGTTAACACATTTTGCATGTTTGAATCTTCCTTTCAAGACATGAAGAATAAAATTAGTAACCATAGAAAAGTACCAGAAGTGCCACCTTATGGTTAGATTCCCTGCAACAATGAATGAATGAATGATCATATTAGTACAGCCCTAGAGATTCCCAAATGGTGTGTGGGAATCCAACTTTGGTTTGTGGGGTAGCTGCCAGCCTATTGATAAGTGCATATTGGTGATTTAGTAGGTAAGCTTACACGTCATGCTAAGCAACCCTGAAGACAAGCCACGGTGGGTTGTTTTTCACTGGATAACCCATGTTACTCAACAGATGATCAGGCACAGTGGCTTGCCATGGGTTGATTCCACCTCGGTCCTCCCACCGGATCCCGGGATGATTCCCAGGCACCTTTGTGGCAGAACTCTTCCATTCGTCATTCCCTATGTCAGCAACTTTTCTGGAATTGGTCTGCTGGAGTTGCCGGCTCACGAGGAAAACTCCCTTCACCCTCTCACATCAGATCACAAAAAGAATAATTTTCTGAGCGCTTACAAACATGGTAATGCATCTGCAAACTCCTTAAAAAAAAAATTAGGGGGTGTTGCTCAGGAGTGCAAGACCCCCCGTCAGCTATTTAGCTTGGTATAAGGCTGTTTCACGTACTGCAGAAATAATTATACCTGCTCAAAAAGGTTCTCCTGCAGCTGTCAGCTGCTTTCAGTTCCGCACCCCCTTCATGTTTGTCATTTCCTTCCACTGGTCACCTTTAGCTGTCAGATATACGTATGAGTTACAGAACAGTAACAGGAGTTGATAAAGATATGCAAATTTCTAGGCAGAGGAGGGAGTAGGGGATCGGTAAATATAGGCAAATTTCAAGGCAGAGCAGTAAAGCAGAGGAAGAAATTATGCAAATTTTGTAGCAGCAGACTTTTGAATGTGTGTTCTTGTGTAATACTGAAAAAAAAAAATGAAAGGTTAAAAACACGCTCGGAACACTCTCCGTTGTCCTTTCTTCTAGATTTTTAGAAGCACCAGGCAAAGGGCAGTGACAAGGGATAGTGTTGGCACTATCGAGATTGCGAGGAGTGGCAGGGGGTTTTCACTGCTCTCACCAGGCGCTCTCTAGCCATTCCCAACAACCCACAATGAAGTCCTGCCTGGTTCAGACATCACAACAAGCCACCCTGGTCAACCCAGCAACAAGCTATAGGTTCTCAGGGTGGCTTGTTCATGGAAACAACCCACCCTGGCATATTGTGTCATGCGAACCAGCTCAGTGACACAAAGGTTGACAGATTATATCTTGGGCTTTAATTGGTTGGTTTCTTCAAAGGCATGTGTTCTATAGCTTGGTTTAGTCACTGTATTTTCCTTAACTGCTCTCTATGAAGCCCATGTGGATACAAACCACAAGGTGGTAACTACCCCAGCCTTTATGTGCGAAACCGAACTGCATCACATCTTTGATGGTATTGGGGCTATGGTAAAAAATGTATTGAAACTGACAGGAAAATAAAGTGTATGTCCTTCAGAGTAGTAACAATAGCTTTTAGGAAGATTGCAGTCCTGATAATACTGACTTGGCAAGGGACTTAAGATTGCATTCGAATGACTTGTTTAAATTTCTAACACTGGAACAGCTCGAGTCTGTTGAATCATGATTCCTTCCTTATTTCAATAGCACTCTTTGAAATTTCATATAGTACAGCTGAGAAATTGTTTATTCTGGAGATGTTTGCTGCATAAAAAATTCTAACTTGCTAGTGGCTCAATTAAGCAATTAAAATGAATATTATGACCTCTAAGAATTTTCTTGAGCCCTTATCCTGCCTTTGCAGAGCCTGTTCTATGCAGTTTACATGGTCCCAATAGTTACGGTATTACTGTGAAATCATAATGAGGCACACAAGCTAGTGAACATTATAGAACTTGATGCTAATATTGCCTGGATGGTGTAGTCACCTGTGAATGGAATATATGAATCAAGAATAGCAAAATTAGAGTTTCATTTCTGGGTGCTAAATCTCTAGGCAGGCACTATAACATTTTTGGGCTTCATCTCCAACCTAAATAAAGATAAAAATAATTCCAGTAATTTGATACTATGAGTATTTGGTTGCTTATATATGGCATAAAATACAACATCTTTCAAAACTCCTTGATAAGGATTGCAGCTCTCATCAGAATCCATGCAACAAGAATCAAATAATGAATTCCTGACTGGGCAAGTGTGTTTATATTATCTTGTGCAATCGCTTGGCAGAATTCTTGAGAATTGTAATTGAATGGAATAGTTTTGCAAATAAATGACTATCATCTGAAAGTATCCACCTGAATGCTGCTGGAGCATGTAATAAGAGTTCCAAACCCTTCCTACACAGTGGACTGCATTAGGGAAAGTGAGTAATATTTCTTACCCTATCTGTTGAAATATTGCTTAGAAAATATTGCTCACAGGAAACAGTCTCTTTTTTAACAAGGAGCTCACTTTCCTGCAATAATATCCACTTACCAAAGCAGTTCCATACATTGGCGTATAAACGTGTTTCATGTGTGTACACTGGTTTTTCCTCTAGCAAGCATGTAAAGTATGGGCACCATGTATTTATTAAATCTATATCCCACCTTCCCACTAAAATAGTACTCGAGGCTCAAGCTGCATGCATCTAGGGATCCTTGCCTACTGACAGTTCTCAGTCATGTGGATAGGGTAGGCAATTATATATGTACAATGTCTGCACTTTACAGGTTTGTTGTGGATAACAATGGTATACATGCAGCAAAATAGGTTTGCTGCATGGAGTTGCCCTTAGTGACTCCATCTCCACTGTGATTTAAACTCCCCTACTTCCCTTAGGAACACAGCCTAGAAAATAGCTATCAAGAAGCATCCTCAGTCAAAGCTGTCAAGACACTGCAAATCTTATTTATTTATTTGTGAATAAGCTCTTTGCTACTTCCAGTGGTGTCATCAGAGCAGGATTTCGGGATAGAATCCCTCGGCCATACTCAGCAGAATGAGCAGGAAGCCCCCTGAACATAGCAGGGCTGGCTTACCACAGATTGAAGTAAGTGAAGTAATACACATTACTACTTGACTGCTCACCAGCTACTTCAGCTGCTTATGCAATAACTTGGCCTTATTCCCAGGCAGAAGATATTTTAATATGAGCTGGAAAAACCCTTCACAGAGGTGGTTCTACAATAGGCTACAATGTGCATTGTTTTGAGAACGTCTGGCAAAGTGACTTACGGGAATTTCTGGGGATTTCCATGCTTTAAAGAGGATATAAATTAATAGGTAGGTAAAATGTACACATCATGCCCCCCTGTCTGTACTTAAAAGTACTAAATCCATAAGGACAGAAACTGGGATTCCATAAATCTGTGGAACACTATTACCAAAGCAGAAGATGTTATTTGCGCTCAAGCTTTAAACCATTTTATAGAACCAGTCTCCCCTGTATGCTTCCCAGAGAATTCTTAGTGACTAGTTTTGCTTACTATACTATTGACCTAAACTGCAAAGCGGGGAGCAAGTGTATCATGATCTAGTTATGACTGGTTTCTTAATCAGCATTACTTAGACATGCATTTAAATGACTTATTGTGGAAAATGATATTTTTCAGGGGCAAGGGAGGGATTATAACTTAGTGGTAGAGAACATGCTTTCCATGCAGAAGGTCCCAGTTTCAAACCCTGACGCTTCCAGTTAAAAGGGGCAGGTAGCAGGTAATGGGGAAGAGCTGTCTGCCCAAGGCCCTAGGGATCTGCTGCCAGTCATAACAGACAACACTGGGCTAGATGGACAAACAGTCTGACCTAATTTAAGGCAGGTTCCTTCCTATGGTCCACAAGTCTCAAGATCATGAACATAGTTGTCTTCACATGACTCACTGATACTGACAAGAGTTACACAAAATAAACAACAACAAACAAGATGCACCTGTGCTGTGTGGGATTACAAAAAAAAACTTACACAAGTCCCAGGCAACATCCTGCAGGCCTAACACCATTCATACCTATACATTTCACACCAAGTGGCATATTTAGTATGGCTTACTCAAAATATTTGTATCCTAAAATGGGTTCTACTGCATTGCATTGATGCATTGGAAATAGTTGTTGTGGTTTTGTAAATAACCTTTCCTGTGATTGCTAGCAAAAATATTAGAAAATTTCTGCTCTCCATCCCTGCAAGGAATAATCGGCCAATCTAGTGATACATTTATAGTGCCCTAAAATGTCTATACATACAAAACCTTTCTGGTGCTCTAAATTGTGCTGGGACAATAATAATAATTACATTCCCTTTATATATTTATAATAAATGCTCCCCAAACTTCATACGGTAAGTTGAAGTTTCAGAACACTTTTGTTGGCTGCATGAGCTATTAAGTTATTCCCAAAATCTTGTGACATAAATTTTTTCACAAATTTCCTGTCCTGAAATGCACGTGATGGTTCATCCCTTTTCACAAAGAGAAATTAGGTTCCGTTTCTGTAGTGTGGTTTATGTTTGATAGCAGTTCCTCTTTCTCCCCAAATTCCCTTGTCTTCCCCTGAGAGGGGATGGTTGCATGGTTCTTGTGGTTGCAATCCTTTCCTTATGCATTGAAATCAACCAATTTATTTCAAACAATATAGCGTCTTTATTTAAACAGGAGGGAAGAATGTTGGCCTCTGAATAACTTTGACATTTAAAAAATGTACAGCTTTGCCACAGCAGTACAGGTGTTAGTAACCTCAAGACTGGATTGCTGCAGTGCACTTTATCTGGGGCTGCCCTTAAGGTTGGTCCAGAAGCTGCACCTAGTGCAGAATACAGCAGCTCGACTGTTGTCAGGAGCTGCCTCCTTTCAGCACGTAACACCTCTACCGAGGAAACTACTGCAAGCCTGGCCCTTAATATGAGAAGCAGGTTGGCTGAACTATATCCGTTTCTGCCATTTTCACACCTGTATTCTAACAAAAAATCTGCAATCATGGACAGTTGTTATAAATTATTTAATCTCAGTGCAACTCATTCCTACACATGTGAATAGAACTACCAATGAAGCACAGCAGAGTATGCCAAATGCTCATTAGCTGACATTTCCCTCCAGTTCCAGCTTTAGAGGAGTTGCCAAGTCTCTTTTTAATCCCTCCACTCCACTCTCATGTTATATGTATATAAAACTGCAACAATGACAACTCACAAAACGTTGTTGATAATTAATACTAATTAACACCTGTAGCTTACCAATGCTAGGATGTCTGTGTTATTAATACTGCTTTGTGAATGGTCATTATAAGGATTTTACATGCATTTAAGCTTTAACAGAAATTGCCAGTGTAAAACTTTATAATTACATTTCTTCAACCACAGTTTTTTTCTTCTACAAACGTGTGTGTGCGTGTGAGTATCCATCTCTCTTTCGGTCTGTCCTTTCTGCACCTGCTAACTTATGTTAACACTTCACGTGTCAACTGAAGAAGACTGTAGTCCACAAAAGCTTATGCAATAATAGATTTGTTGGGGCACATGTTTAGACAGAAAAGATGTCCCACAACTCCCAACATTCCCTAGCCAACATGGCTAGCTGGAAAATGCTGCTTCAGACTAGCAGGGCTACAAATTTAAACTTATAATTATCGTACTACAATTTTCCTCCAAATGCTCTGTTTTGTTTTTGGATTTAAAAAGAGGATCAGTTCCAACTATTAGTACCACAATATAGTTTCATATCTTCTTAGGCCAGAGTCACAGGGGTAGGGAAACATGGTGGGACTTTCCTAACAAGATGAAGAGAAACTATTGAACAGTTATCTCAGGTTCACAGAAGTGCAGTCAAAGAGTTGTATTTTTAGCTTCTGTGTATGCCCTTCACAGTTTTCATAATTATATGTAATATCCTCTCTTTGCCTGCTAATTAGGGAAATTCTGGGCTTCCATGCACTGCCAGCCAAGAATGCCTGCCAACTCATAAACACATTCTTTGATACTGATAGTGCCAATTTATAGTGAGTTGGTTTCTTTTTTAAGGAGGTAGTAGTATTGAATGTTACATTTCTATGGCAAAAGAAGAAACAGCTCTTGCCCCACCACACTTTCCAGATGACTGTTTTATTGTGTAACAAATATCTGGCTGTTTACTGGTTGTGGGGAATCCTGACATCTTTCCCCCGATCTATGGAAAGGAAATTGCACTTCTATAATACTGAAATTGCACTATTTTGTCATGGGGAAAAATGGAACAGTTCTCTCTATGCCTCCCACTCCCAAATGTAACTTGAGAATTGCAGTTTGGAGTGCTGTGTGTATTGCAGTGCATGGTATCATGGACACCCATCAAATAGTACTCAAGTCGTCATTAGTGACCAATAAAGTAATTCCCACATGATAGAGGTGTACAAAATTATGCATGGTGATCACAAGAGGTAGAGATGGCCATCAATTTGGATGGCTTTAAAAGGGGTTTAGACAAATTCATGAAGGATAAGACTATCATACTACCTCCACTATCAGAGGTAGTATGCCTATGTACACCAGTCACTGGGGAACACAAGCAGGAGGGTGCTATGTGTTAACAGAATGCTGGACTAGGTGGACCTTGGTCTGATCTACCATGACTTTTATGTACAGTACAATCCAAAGGTGAGCACAAAGACCCACTTATTTCAAAGGGAGATGGTTGAGCGTGTGTTTAACTCTCCCATTTAAAATCAGAGGCACAAAAAAGTGAGGCTAAGCTGAAAGTTCTCTTAAAATAACTTCCAGCTTGACATTTAGGGGTTCCAAGGAGCTGCAAGGTTTCCCAAAATCTGCCCCCAATCTACCCTTTTCACTACCGCTACTGGCTGTTTTGAAGTCCTGGCAACACTGGCGCCAGAGCAACCTGAAGTTCTGGTGGCCAATTGTCTCTCACTCTCTTAGTTATGTGATGTAACTAAATTTTGGGCAGATTGTTTATTTAGTTGATTTGGTTGTTGTTTTACTTAGTCTTTCTATACTGCTACTCAAACATTCCAAGTAGTTTATAACATTTAAACACATCAATTTTACAAAATACAAAATATACTAGAAGCCAATAATAGCAGAAAAGCAGCAACAGTATCAAAATCAGGGGTGTGTTTCCACCTGCTTCACTTTGTTTGCAACTTTGTTGCGCTGTGGCATCTTCTCCTTTTCCAGTTTCCATAGTGCTTAAAGTCCCAGCTTATCTTTGCTGTAGCATGGTCTGGTTCCACTGAGCTCTAATCAAATTCTCTCTCTGGGAAGCTCTAACCCATGAGCATTCCAACTGGAGGTCAGCCTATATTAAAGGCGCTATGGACTTTGAAGAAGCACGAGTACAGGGCAAAAGGGAGAAACGAGCTCGGTGGAAGGCACGTCAAGCAAACCCTCACCGTGACCGCCTTCCACCTGGAAACCTATGTCCTCACTGTGGGAGGCTGCGTGGATCCAGAATCGGCCTTCACAGCCACCTGCAGACCCACTGCTAGAGATTAATGTGTTGATTGACCTATCTTCTATGAATCTGTCTAATCCTTTTAAAGAGTTATCTATATAGACTCTGTCTTTGGAAGACAATCTTACTCGGTCACGAGTGATCGCCATGATGAATCAAATTATTTTCTTGATGGCGGGGTAGAGTCCGAGTGGAGTCCGGGTTGGGTCCGTTTACCTCATCAGTGTTCCTGCCTCAGCTGTGATTCCAGGACAATGGAAGGAGAAGCTAATGGAGGAGTGCTGGATTTTTAAAAAGGAATCAGCTTTGCTGTGAAGAGAGGCTTCCCCCCTCTCCCCACCTTTCTCTTTTCCCCTGAAAGTCCAGATGCACCTGCATTTCAGGAGCAAGCATCATTCAGCACAATGGGAGTTACTTCTGAGTAGACACACATGCTTGTGCTGGGAAAGGGTGGGGGAGAACACGAAGAGGGAAACTAGCCCCCATTTTAACCCTCACTGACGACAATGGGAGTTACTTCTGATGAGACAGTAATGGGTTTGTTATGGGAAAGAGAGCGACACCAGCCCCCATTTTAATGCACGAGATCTCTAAATGGAAGCGGTGAATGAGTTACGTCCTAAGGCAATGGACCAAAGCCTTGAGATCGCGCTTAATCACATTTAAGGAACTGGGCTTAAAAGAGTGCATTTCAATTGAGGGGGAATCTCTGTAAGTTCTGATGTAGGCATTCAAAGGCAAGCCTCATTCAGCACAATGGGAGTTACTTCTGAGGAGACACTAATGCATTTGTTGTGGGAAAGAGAGTAGTACACTCAGGGGATTTCTACACCAGCCTAAAATCCCGCATTTAAAATGGGGCTTTCCACTTCCATTTTAAATGTAGGAGCACAACTGATTCCCTTTACACGCGCTTCCTTTTCTGTAGATGGCTGTTCCCATAGCGTTATGTTTCCATGAAGAGGCATTACACACTCCAGGTTCAGCGATACTTGCTCCTGGGTTCCTGCCCCTTTCCCTCCCCTTTCCCATTACTGGTGGATGGGGACTGACACACGGCCAGCCCCCCCACTGATCTCCCCAGGCCCGGTTCCCACCGCTCAGCCCCTCTGCTGCTCCTCCACTCTGCCCCCCACACACACACTGCTGCTCTGCCATTCTGCTGCTCTGCTTTGCTCAGGCAAGCTGAAAATGGCAAGGAGCCAAAATGGTGTAGGAACGGAAAGGCTGAACCCACATCAGACCTCCGTCACCACCTTTGACATCATGACCATGCCCCCAACAACCACACTCATCACTTCATTCATGCTAGGGGAGCAATACACAGGGAGGATATGGTGCTCCATTTGTGCATATCCGGAAAAATACCATTTTTTTTCCGTTTCAGGAAAACATGGGATAGGTGGGAGGAAATGGTGGAATAATGACTGGACGACATCATGTAGTGGACCCACTCAGTGAGTGAGCAACCATGAATGCGCAATTAACTTGAGGTGTAGAGATCCCCACAATGATGGAATGCAGCCTCCATTGTAACCCACAGGATGGCTATAACAAAGCTGTGAAGTACTTTCTTCCTAAGTTAATTCATCAGAACCTCATAATCCCGCTTGGTCGCTTAATTGCATTTAAGGAATTGCACTATAAAGTGTGCCATTGTAATTGAGGGGGAATATCTGTAAATTCTGAGGTGGGCATTTAAAGGCAAGCCTCATTGCCCTGAGGAGACACTACTGGGTTTGTTGTGGGAAAGAGGGTGAAACCAGCCCCCATTTTAATGCACAGGCACTCTAAATGGAAGCTGTGAAGGAGTTACATCCTAAGGCAATGGACCAAAGCCTTGAGATCCCACTTAATCGCATTTAAGGAATTGTGCTTTGATATGTGCGGTGTCAGTTGAAGGGCTTCTCTGTTATTTCTGTGGTCATTGAGAGGCAAGTCTCATTCAGTACAATGGGAGAAAACACGCCTTGACTGGGGTCACGGGCTATGTTCTAGTGATAATTTTCAATGATGTTTTAAACATTGGTCCCTCAGCATCCTGCTCCAAAACAGCAATGAAACTTCTGGAAAACAGGGAGGGAAAGGGTTGGGTCCTTTTCGTAATCCTTTTCTAATCTACTTAAAAGGTGCCTTAAATACAAATTATCAGCCCAATCCTCAACATAGTAAATGCATAGTACCTATTAAGGAAACAGGGATAGAGCCTACACTTTCATTGCATTGGCTTGGTAACAAATGTCTATAAACTGGCTGGAGGGATGCTGGGAGTTGTAGGACTTTTTTCTGTCTAAACATGCATAGGATTGTGCCCTTCATGGCTTTGTATCAGGTGTGGCATTAAATGGATAAGGGCTACACTGCTCAAATATATTTGAAGAGCTCTATGATGCCCACAGTATTAAAGGAAACTCTCTCAACCTGTCCCTTTGTTCTCTGTATTGATAGTAGGGCATATAAAATAGGAAAGTTTATACTGCCTACAGGACTGGTGTAACATTCAACAGCTTTCATTTCTAGCATCTATTTGTTTCAAGCCTGAATAATATTGAGGCAGATTCTCATTTAAAGCTGTTTAAGGTGGTGGCATCACCACATCCTGCGATAGGGAATTCTGTAGTCTAAAAATCCTTTGCAGACCCACAGAGTCAGACCCAAAGACCCATATACCTTTGGAGAAGGTAAAAATACTGGTAGTTGCACAGGATCTTGGCCTGAAAACAGTCACCTTAAACACCCCGAACTACAATCCATGGACATGACCAAAAGAAGAAAATAATCTGCAACTCAAGGTAATTTCAAACTTCGTTCAGAGTGCATAACATAGAGATATTTTCTCAATAGACTTTTTGAGTTTTGATGTCATCATGTATTCAATAAATGTCATTTTAAAAGAAACATACAACTTTGCTGGTTCTTGCTTTCTGCAGCCTGAATGTGTCTGTCTTGCTACATACACTACAAAAAAGAGTACGGAGGCAGGTATAGGAAAGCCCTTCTTAGCTAGAATTATTTTTAGCCCAGCAGGACACATAGGAACTAGATCTTTACCCATAATAAAGTTAGGTACCAGATACCTCAGGAGTATCCCAGCGGCACTAAAGTCTCATAAGGAAGAGGTTATTTGTGCATAGAAAAACGTTTCCTTTAATACTCTGGGTATCAAAGAATAACTTTGGGTTGGGCCAGGAGCATCTATCACTGCTGCAAATCTTGCATCTGACAAACATTTATACTGGACCTACTACTGCTACCATTCTGGCACAACAATGATAAGACACTCATCTCTGTGCATGATCAAACAGTAAAAGCTTTAGACAAAACCAGGACACAATTCATTTGGAACAAAATTGACCAAAACATCATCTTATTCATATTGCAGAATTATTCATATCTTACAGACTGATCAGTTAGGCACTAACAAAAAAAATGTAGCTTGGGAGACATCTTCCTATAAAGATGACATAAAAACAAAAACCTTGATTTTTGTAAAATCACGTATTTTCCCACAGGTGTACCTTCCAAGTAAATTAAAAGCACTGGTTTAGTAAGAATTTGCAGCTTATCTGAAAGTTACCCACTTTTAAGATGGGTTTTCCAGTAAGCTCAATTAGAAATAATTGAAAATATGTTTCCAAGTATTTAGGACTGAATTGTGAGACGGCCTGCAACAACATTATCAACGGAACTCTGTTGATTCTCTAAGCAATGAAAAAGGACTTCTGGCTTGATTATGCCTGTAATTTACACTTAGCTTAGGCTGCAATCCTATGCATACTTACCTGGGAATAAGTCCCACTGAATTCAGCGGCACTTACTTCTGAATAGACCTACATAGGATTGTTCTGTTAGTGCAGGGGTGGGCAACTTGTGGCCCTCCAGATGTTGGACTGCAACTTCCATCAGCCCTAGCTAGCCTATCCAATGGTGAGGGGTGAGGGGAGTTGCAGTCCAACAACATCTAGAGGGCCACACTTTCCCCATCCCTGTATTAGTGTATGTCTCAAGCTTATGTCTATTTTATTGTATTATTACATTTCTATACAATCCAATAGCCGAAGCTCTTCGGGTGGTTCACCAGTGTCAGGAAAACAGTGCTAAATACCAGTAGATGTTGGCGGAGTGTGACAAACATAATTGTATTGATTAAGTAAGCCTAATACAAAAGAATGCTGAGAACATTTATGGCAGTTTTCCCCAAGCTGGTGCCTTCCATATTCTTTCCTGAAAGGGGTGTCGGAAGGCAGATCCCCAGCCTTTTAATTGGGCAATTCTTCTGGGCTGTGCCTGGAGCCTGCCCTCCATAACAGGGGTGGGGAACCTCAGGCCTGGGGTCCCAACCCCATCCTTCTGGGGTCCCGATTTGGCCCTCCAGAGTTTCCCAGATGGCTCCGCCCCTTTCTCCCAACCACTGATCGTTTGGTGGTTTCTTGGCTTTGGTGCAGCTTTTCTCCCATTCTAAAAGGCTGGAATGCTTCTCCTAAGGGTTAGTGACTGGCAGTAAGAGCATAAAGCTAAACTGTGCTGGTATTGTATTTTTGGCCCCATCCCTTTTGCCTTTGGCCCCACAGATCACTGGAATGTGGCCCTGGAGAGCTTCTCCAAAATGGAATTTGGTCCTCCAGTTGCAAGAGTTCTCTGCTCTGTAAGCACTAATCCCTCCCACCTCTATGAATCTCTCATGCTCTGTGCCACCACTGGAACGTTGGGCTCAGAAGCCTCCTGCTGCTCTACTACGACCACCATACTTTGGAACATGAGAATCATAGAATCACAGAATAGTAGGGTTGGAAGGGGCCTACAAGGCCATCGAGTCCAACCCCCTGCTCAGTGCAGGAATCCAACTCAGAGCATCCCTGACAAATGGCTGTCCAGCCTCGTCTTGAAGGCCTCCAGTGTGGGAGAGCCCACCACCTCCCTAGGTAATTGGTTCCGTTGTCATATTGCTCTGTCAGAAAGAACCACACTGCTCAATCAGACTGAAAAGCCCATCTAGTACAGTACCCTCCTTCCCACAGCGGCCAACAAGATGCCTTCTGGAAGCCCACAAGCAGGGCATGAGAGTGATAGCCTGCCCTCACTGTTGCTCCCCAGCAACTGGTGTTCAGCATCTTGCAAAAACACGTGGAAGCTCTAGAGAATTGATTCAGAACTATCCTCCATGAATCTGTCAACATCAGAATTTTATAACAAGTGAAGCCCTCAGCTCAACTGTATGTGTCAGCTTTCATATCAGTCCTGGGCTGCATTAAGAAAGCGTGCCATTCTGGGTTTCATTCATGGGACTAATTATATTGTATAGTCTTTATCCTTCAGCCACATACTGGATAGTACCTTCACCCGTACAATGGATAAAGCTAGCTGCTGGCAGTGCATAAGTCCAGGTGTAAGCGCTTAGCTTCAGCCCATGCTCTGAGGCAGATAAAACACATATCCACCAGTATTCGAGGGAATGCTTCAAGGTAGTGTTGTCATGTCAAATCGATTTTTCTCCAGCAGTCCAAGACAACTGGAAGTTTTATATTTCCAGGAGCTTTAAACAGGAGCTTTGAAAACAAAATTAAAAACCTGTTACATATGGGAAAAGGAGAACTGCTTCATACCAATATTCATTTTGTGCAAGGGTAGGCAACCTTTTCAGCCCTGAGGGCCACATACAGTGCTGGGTGGTGAGTTGGGGGCCACACATACATATATGCATATGAGTGTACATGTATCCATATCCGCCTGGAATGGGATATCTAGGGGCGAGGTTAAGGCTTCCCTCCCCAGCCCAGTGATTCCAACTGAGATACCAACTACATCAGATTGTTGTCCCGGTAATAGCAGCACCAGAAAAGTAGATGGGCTCCCTGGGGCTTATGGGCTGCGAGTTGCACACCTGTGATCTAGCAGGACAGGATCAAAATATGAGCCCCGGTATTGTCAGAGTGCTTCCAGTTTTTCTCAAAGCCTCCATCTCGCTTGTCTACCAGCAAAGGCAAACAGCTCAAGGCAATTGTGCCCAACTGTCAATTGTAAATGTCCCTCTATTGGAACAGAGATGACAGTGTCCTAGCACTTGAATGCGCAGAGTCATGGAGCTCCCAAATGTGCTAAATAAATCTTCTCAGCACGCATATTATAAGAAAAACCATCTATATCTTTGTCTATATCATCTATGTTATTATTCACACACACACACACACACACATTTTGCTTTTGCAAGAGAGAGAAATTAGTGGAGGAGCCAAGAAAGACAGACAATTTCTGAAATGATTACTAGTATAAAGAACAGGCTCCAAGATCTGGACCAAGATAAGGTGACTCTTGTTTTTAACTATACACAGATTTGAAGAAAATGTCAGTTTGGGAATTCCAAGTACACTTTTCTCAAGAAATCTTATTACTGGGTTAGTAAATTGTTTTCTCCTTACCGCTGTGGTGTGCTTCTTCATTTTCATGAATATCTGTAAAGAGAAAGCAAAATTCAAGAAGTTTCAGAATTCATGGAGAATTCTGTAAGGATGCATTATACCATAATGTGTACTGTAAATGGAAGAAGGACCATTTTAATTGCTTTTAAGATGACAAGTAGGAACTCAGAACCCCAATAATTGATTACATAACCAAACCTACAACCTGGGTAAGATAAAAAAAATGAAGGGAGAATAAGACCAATAGAATATTTAAATATGAAGTTACAGAGAGGAAGCTAATCTCCAGGGAGTCATTTTATATACCATGCGAAGCGCAAAATCTGGATGGGGGTGTAATGTTGGTATACTAAGCAAGCCTTCTTCCTTTTGTAAACTTTTACGGTAAAATAAAACTTGCATTGTTCACTCTCAAGTGAATTTCCCCATTTTGTCACACCTCTGCAAAAGATCCTATATTTCCATGTTCATCAGTACATGTGTATATATGCGACTTTGCACGCATGTGTGAACAAGGACATTCAGTAACAGACTTCAATGATGTTTATTGACTGGGGTCCTTTATCCAACTCTCTTGAGCTAGGTTTATTCACAAAGTGAATAACTCAAAGACACTGAAGAGTAATTTTAGATAGTAAAGCAAGCAAGCTGTCCACAACATGCCAGATGATTGGAGGAGGGCTGATGTTGTCCCTGTCTTCAAAAAGGAGGAACCTGGGAACTACAGACCAGTCAGTCTGACATCAATTCCTGGGAAAATTCTGGAGCAGATGATAAAGCAATCCATCTGGAAGCACCTTGAAAACAATGCAGTGATTACTCAAAGCCAACATAGATTTGTCAAGAACAAATGAATCTGATGAATCCGATCTCATTTTTTGATCAAGTAACCTCCCTTGTGGACTGCAGGAATGCGGTGGACATAATATACCTCGACTTCAGCAAAGCTTTCGACAAAGTGCCCCATGATATCCTGATGAGCAAACTAGCTCACAGTGGGCTAGATGAAACAATGATCCAGTGGATCCACAGTTGGCTACAGAATCGGACTCAAAGAGTGCTTATCAATGGGATCTTCTCAAACTGGGGAGAGTAACAAGCGGGGTACCACAGAGCTCAGTCCTGGACCCAGTGCTCTTCAACATTTTTATTAATAACTTGGAGGAGGAGGTACAGGGAATGCTGATCAAATTTGCAGATGACACAAAATTGGGTGGGATAGCTAATACCCTAGAAGACAGAAACAGAATTCAAAGTGATCTAGATAGGCTGGATTGCTGGGCAGAAAACAACAGAATGACATTTAATAGGGATAAATGCCAAGTTCTGCCCCTAGGAAAAAGAAACCAAATGCACAGTTACAAGATGGGCAATACTTGGCTCAACAACTACAAGCGAGAAGGATCTTGGAATTGTTGTAGATCACAAGCTGAATATGAGCCAACAAAGTGATGTGGCTGCAAAAAAAAGGCAAATGCTCTTTTGGGCTGCATTAATAGAAGCATAGCTTCCAAATCCCAAGAAGTACTAGTTCCCCTCTACTCAGCACTGGTTAGGCCTCATCTTGAGTACTGTAGTGATTGTAGTAATTTAAAGACATTTCCTTACAAGAAACATTGGGATGGGAATTTGGAGATTATCCGTGGAGAGTGGGGTGGAGCCTGGACTGGCTGGGAGAGCTCTAGCAAAGAATTGCTTGTTGTTACAACTCTATTTAATAAAAACCACCATGTTATCTTCTTAAGATATGGACCCAAACTTATTACAAGTACTGTGTCCAGTTCTGTGCACCACACTTAAAGAAGGATGCAGACAAACTGGAGAGGGTTCAGAGGAGGGCAACGAAGATGATCAGGGGACTGGAAACAAAGCCCTATGAGGAGAGACTGAAAGAACTGGGCATGTTTAGCCTTGAGAAGACTGAGGGGAGATATGATAGCGCTGTTCAAGTACTTGAGAGGTTGTCACAGAGAGGAGGGCCAGGATCTTTTCTTGATCATCCCAGAGTGCAGGACATGGAATAATGGGCTCAAGTTACAGGAAGCCAGATTCCAGCTGAACATCAGGAAAAACTTCCTGACTGTTAGAGCAATACAGCAATGGAACCAACTACCCAGGGAGGTAGTGGGCTCTCCCATGCTGGAGGCACTCAAGATGAAGCTGGACAGCCATCTGTCAGGGATGCTTTGACTTAGATTCCTGCACTGAGCAGGGGGTTGGACTCTATGAACCCTTCCAACCCTACTATTCTATGATTCTATGAAAACTGAGTGCGGGTGGCATCTCATCCCTCTATCTTTTCATCTGTGAGGAAGGAAGTATAGGAACTTATAGATAAACATGTTCTGGAAGGCATCTAGGATTAATTAGATGTTCTGTGAATGTGGGACTGACTCTGAACTCTCTTAGCTAGGGCTTGTCTTGTGGTTCTTACTATTTGAAAATGCCTTGTTAGGGCCAATGTTGTTACGACTGCTGTTAATGCCAAAAACATTTTAAAAATATTGGCAAAAGTTAAACTACACAGATTGAGTTTTGGAGTCAGCAGCTGTTCCTCTACAAATAAACAACATCAATCTGTATGCATAAATGCAATGAGAGATCCAGGATTGCTTTGCCAAGTTTTATTGATCAAATAATTCCTCTTCCCCTTTAGACACTGGCTGCTGCCAAAGCAGGAGTCTGGGTCCGAATAACACATGTTTTACTTCCTGTATTGTACTCTGCTAAGAAGCAATCCATAAGCTTTCTGAAACAGTTGTGCCCTTGGCTTATTGTAACTCCATATTCTTATAAAGACATTTGCCCCATCTCCCTTTCATCAGTGAGAGACTGGAGAATCTTCACTAGTGAATCTTCACCAAAAATAACAAAGACAGTCATATCTGTGATATAGTGGGCAGCCTTAATGTTATTAGAGTCCTAAGGAGAAGCAGAATGGCTCTACACTAGCGGCTGGCAAGTTGTTGCCCCTCCAGATGTTTTGGCCTACAAGTTGCCCACCCCTGCTCTACATCATCAATTAAATTTACAGAAGGAGACCTAAAGATATCCTCTGGAGCATGAACATTGCTGCTGGCCAGAAATAAGTAAGTGCCTATTATGTGGCTGGCTCTCTACTTGATCTGCCAGGTACTTGGAGAATGTACATTGATCACAGTTCAGCTATAGTTAGTACTTTGCTCTTTAGCTCCCACGGTAACAAGCACTAATTTTTTAAAGTCTGTCTACATATTCCAACCTCCAGAGCAAGCTAGGAAGAGAGGGGATGGGGACCAAGACTGTGGCAGATTGTCACTTCCTGCATAGAAGCTGAACCCTGAGATCTCTCCCTGTTTTGAGAGGGGGCTCAAAGTATGGAGAGCTGTGAGAAGTGCAGCAGGCCACATGGGACATTCTGTTCATCCCTCTAGCTTAGCTTTTCACATGCCTGTTGTCCTAAGTGTATGAGCATCGGAATAAGCCACTGCAGCATCCCTTCAGTCTTCCAAGCCATGCATGCAAACAAGGATCCAGGTGGCAAAACAACGGAAAGCTGCATGATGCTTATGGCACATACAAATATTCCTAAAAACAGGAGTCGTTGCGTTGTTTTCTCTTACAGGGTGAGCCCGGCATGACCACATCTTCTCAATGTGTTCTGACAGACATACTTACCAGTGACATGAATGCTGATTCAATAGCTTGCCTTGAACCTGTCCTCTTCTGGAAAGCCAAGATTAAAAATCCCCAGGAAAAATAAAAGGCAGCTCCTGGAACTGCCAAGATTTTCTGTATTTTATAGAAGGCAGAGAGTGAGTTGAATAAACTTACGAATACTGCTCGCAATAATAAATAAATAAAGTAAGTAAGTAAGTAAGTAGAGGTAGGTGTAAAGCGGCACAACAGCAAATATATATAATAAATACGTATATGCTGTATGTAAGTTTATTCAACTCGATGTCTGTTAATTACCTTCTTTAAAATACAGATAATCCTGGCAGTTCCCAAGAGATGCCTTTTATTTTTCTTGGGCATTTTTAGGCTTGGCTCTCAAGAAGGCGGGAACAATGAAAAGTCTGCCAACCCATGAGGAAGGCAGAAAGTCTTCTAGGGGTTGAGGGAAGAGGGCCACTCCTCCTATGGAGACAAGATCTGGAGACTGCCTCTCTCCTCCTCTGAGGGGCCTCATCCCATTACCTGTTGCAGAGAGAATGAGGCACTCTCTCCCAGCAGCCTCCGCAACAGGGCGGCTGCTTCAGCCCCACTGTAGCTGGAGCATACTTCAAGTGCAGGGCGTGGCAAACCCTATGGGCAATCACAGGAAGAGGTTCCCTCTTGGGGTGTGAGTAGCTGGATGAAGAGATAGCCCAGGCAGCACCCTTGGGTGCTCATTTATATTCCACCTAAGATAAGCTATCTGGATTGCCTATGCTAAATACCACCTGTCTCTCTGCCTCAGAAATGTCAGGTTAACCATTCTGGCAATCTAGAGATGGGCCATTGCTCCCACATTCCGGTATAGGTTTGCAACAATGCATGTACCATTTACTTACCAGTATATGTTCTTTGACGAGAACGCTTCCTTTTATCCCACCAGTTGTATGGAATAAGAATTAATGCAATGGCAGCTGCAGCTGCAGCTGCAACAGCACTCAGAGCTATAACTGTTTTATGTTGCTTGAGATCAATTATAGGGCTGGTTGTAGAACTGCTTAGGTCAACTAAACAGGATCAATGTGGGGGGGGGGGTGAGAAAAGCAAAAGAACCTGTAACACAGTGGCTCAGTCTGCAGATAACACAAATTGCATAGTTGAGTATTTTTATGCTTTCAAAGTACCTGAAAATTCATTTTCACTAAAAGAAACACAGTAAAATTAAATGTGGGATAAGTTGTTAACAAAATTGACTATTATCCTCTAATGGTGAACACAACACAAAGGAAGAGAAAAACTGGTCATCAACCAGAGAGGGTTTCCTTAAGCAATTCAGCATTGAGAAGTCACACGCACGCACCCAGCAGAATTGCTGCCTTTCCCGCCCTACTCATTTCCCCAAAGGCCAGCTAGATTACAGACTCATTTCAAAATTCTCAAGTTTAGCATGGCTAAAACTGAGCACTGTTTTAAAAGAGAAACATGCCTTATGGGCATATTGAATTAGTCACATGTAAGGATACAATTCTCTGCATGTTTAGACAGAAAATGTTCTACAAATCTCGGCATTCCCCAGCCAGCACTGCTGGCTGGGGAATGCTGGGAGCTATAAGCCTTTTTCTGTCTAAACATACAGAGGATTGTGCCTTAAGTGGCATAAGATAAAGTTTTCCAAGTTGTACTTCCTACCATTGTCTTCCTATGGGTTTTCAGCAACTTGTGCTGGCCACCTCTTTCTGCTAAGTCCCACATGAATGCCTGAATCAAGGTGATCAGATACCAGCTGTTGTGGGGGTGGGGAGGAATGATAGGAAGTGTCCCCTGGTGGCTTACTCTCTCTTCCGCAGCCTGTAGCTGAAGGATGCATGTCGTAGCTGACTGTCCTTCTACCATCTCCCCTGCTTTCTCCTCATTCCTGGTCTTTCCTGCACTGAAGCTTCCAATTTAAACAACTTTAGTGCAATGGAAAATAATTGGTACATTGCTTCTGATCGGGCTTGAGGAAACTCTGTCCAGAAAGCAGCTTCCCCCAGTGACTATATTCATTTGAGCTATTGGTATAGCCCTTGATATCCTAAGATCAACTTAAAGAGAGAGAGAGTGCTAGAGTGGCTACCTAAAGGTTTGGGTAACTAATAGAAATCAGACTCAGACTGGTCTGAAAAGCAGGGACTGGAGGGTGGCATAGACACTGAAGCTGAAAAAAGAGGGACCACAACAATAAGTGTGACATAAGAAAGATGATGCGTGCTATCAGCAAGAAGGAAGTGGACAGACAGGGAAGCTTTGGAGGCTCAAACACTGAGACATAGGGAATTAGAGGATTGCTGGCTGTAGTTCATGTAACTTAAAAAATTCCAGAGGAAGAAGAATTCAGCCAAGGTCAACTACTTCCATCACAACATCACCGTGACCTAGCATTCCCAAGCAGGCAGTGAAAGCCAAGAGGCAAAAGGGTGAGGGGCGGTCTGAATTTTGCATGCTGATTTAACTAAACCAGCCAACTGTTTGGCTGCAAGTTTTGTTATGAGACCCATATGAATTCTCACTGAAACTTTGAAACTATCCTTCCATGTCTTATATAAGATTCCAAGACTTCATTCTAACTGACAAATGATCAAAAAGCCAAGATTTTAGAGTTCAGGACTTGAATTGTATTGTGTATTTTAATAAAACAAACCTATTTTTGACACATTTGTCCCTCATTACAGACATCTCACTGAAGACAGACCATAGCCTTTACAAGTAAAATGTGAGCATTTACTTACTGGTGGTAGTTATGTTTTGGTGCAACCGCTCATTTTCAACTGTACACCCTAACTTTATGTTGGAAGCTGCTTTAATTGTTAACACACTGTAAACACTGAACATCCCATCCGGCTCTTTAATTGACGTTTCTGTTGCATTCAAGAGGGTGTTATCCGTTTCATTTATCCAGTAAAGCTTTTGTTGTGGATATCCATGACTAGAATTGCAAAAAAATGTCATTTCTTCTCCAGATAGCTCAGGGCCCGTTAAAACTGGTGTGCTGTAGTTTCCTGCAAGAAATAAGGGTGGTGTACTTTTACAACAACATTTTTGCATAGTCTGATCTGCCACTTTTGGTGATCTTGTGGCTACAAAAGGTTGGAGGGAAGGAATTTCAAAACATGGTACTATAACAACTATTGCCCTCTCCACCAGTTCCTTGAACTGCCATCAGATTATGTCAAGACAGGTGGTGGGACTTGGGTCCTGCTTGCATGGGGGTTTGGTGCCTTACTGAGGAACCAGAAATGCAGGAAGCAACATCAAAAGAGAGTAAAGGTATTAGGCTGCATGGACTATTACTCCATTCATATGAACAATAGAGAGCTGCCTTATACCAAGTCAGACTTTTGGTCCATCTAGCTCAATACAGTCTACTCTGACTGCCTGAGACTCTGGAGAACCACTTTCTCATCACCTGCTATCTGTTCCCTTTAGCTGGAGAAGTCACAAACTGAACCCTGAACCTTCTGCATGCAGAGCGTGTGCTCTTCTACTAAGAGATGGCCCTTTCTCATCTGAGTCCACCACTCAGACTAACACTACTATTTCCACGGCCTGTCATGAAAAGTACCAATCAGCAGAGGGTCAGACTGAACCCTGTGTGGCTTTGCAGGGATACCCCATCTCCACTGCAGTCACATAGTCCTAAAATTAGAAATCCAGCAAGAGGACAGGGCACAGATTCTAAAACTAAAGGGTGCATTCCATCACCCCCAGCTTCCACAAAGCTCTCCTTTCTTTCAGTGGGGCTTGTGAAAAAGTGGTGCTTAAGTGTACGATGCCACCAAAGTCAGGGTCGAATTTAGTGAAAGACAATGGGCACGATACAGCAAGTCTCTACAGTCCAGACTTGAGGTTGCTTGTACAAACTCAATTTTTGGTGCTGTTCATTTGCCCCAAATTTCACAAAACCATCTGCAAGCAGGTTTAACTTATTCAGTACGGAATAAAAAAGACAAGAAAAAACCACACACCCAAAGAAGGTACATGGAAATAATCTCTATCGGTCTGATGCCGTCCCCCCATACACACACCGGTAGGTGCAGGCAACCTGCCTGCGAGTGCAGTTCTCCACGAACAGGGGAGTTGGTAGGTTGGTGGCAGTGGCCTCTCACTTCTAGAGCCACACACACAAGCACAGTACAAGGGAAGAAAGGGCTTGGATTGTCCCCTATGTGTTAGTACAATGTCTCATTTAAAACACCACTGCTCTTCTGTTCTCATGACGTGTAATCACAGTTCTGGACATGTTCTTCCCCCCTGTCATTCTCTGGACTCAAAAGAACTTTGCAAATGTTTAAAAGAGGATGTTTCTCCTGGGTCACTGACCGGTGGTTTATAAATATTTGCTTTGAAAGGGAGGTAACCTTACCTGCCACTTTGAGAGTTACACTTGCATGATGAATGACGTTAAACATTCCACTTCTATTTCTCTGTATCAGACACTCATATGTGTGCTCATCATTAAGGCCGATGTGTAGCAGTTTCAGAGAAAAGTCACCATCCTTCAGTTGTTTATCAGCCAGAGTCCTATTTCTGAATTCCTGGCACTGGTATTCTTTCATATCTCGATTAGGAAAATAGGCATCTACGAGGCATGCAGTCACCCCTTTTTTTTGCCACTGTATTCGAAATGCATTTAAGATGAATGGTTCATTTCCAGAATAATTGCATTTTAGTTCAACAGTACTTCCTATTATGCCAGTGACTACTGACTCATTCTCTAGAAAGACAAACAAGGAGGATAAAACACAACTAAAAAATATATTGCAGCATATCATCCAGTTTTACTACATTTCATTTCCACTGAACTTAATGTTACTGTCCCCACCTTTCTAATTACGTTGGGGAGACTGGGACCAAATATAATGGTGAATCCCAACCCCACTGAAGACAGCAGGACTGAAGTGTAACTCACAGCTTTCATAGGTATTTAGAAGCAGTGCCTGTTCTGCTCATGAAATAACAGTAAGCGAGAGGGATGTCTTCAAGCAGCACGACATCTTAGATTAATAACCAATCTTACCCACAGAAGCTCGGGGTGGGAAAGAAAAACAAAATAGTGGCATAAAATATTTTTTTGAAAATGTCAAACTATACAAAAATAACCTTGAACTGATCCCCAGCAACAAAAATAAGTTTTAGTACTGCTTCATTTATTATCACAGTGGCGGAATTGCCGCCAGGAACCTGCTCATTCAGTGCTCGCTCTCTCTCTCTCCCCCTCCACTTAGCTGCACGCACAAGATGGTAGGTGCTTCCAGAGGAGGCTTTTATTGTGCAATTACCCTGCCTCATTCACAGAATTTTAAGGGGGGTGTTTCCAGATGACATAATCTCCAATTCGTAGTCTTCCCACATTTTCTTGCTTCTTCCATCTTTTTTCTTGCCAAAAAATCTGATAAGGAGGAAAAAAACAGAATAGCTGCACAATGTCTTTTGACTGTTAAACTCAGGAGCCCTCTCTCTGGAAGCACCCAGTGTGCGTGTGGTTCTGGCTAATCTAGAATAAGAAAAAGGTTGTCTGTCTGGGTAATAGGGCCAAGATGATGAAACTTAGGACACCTGAAACTTGGCATACATACTAAGGGGAGCTTAGTGGTGGGCACATCGAGGCTATTTGGTTTTTTTAATGCATTAATTGTAATTAATTTAAATATGTCAGTGTGTTTGAATTCTGCAGTATCAGCTTCAGTCACCACTGTCTGAAGCCAGGGGGAATAGTCCAAGGGATAGAGTTATATGGCTGCCCCTCCCCACTTCTGTGGGGCAGCTCCCTCTGGAGAATAGAGTGGGCAAACCCCTCCCTCAGGGTCCCTCAGGCAGGAGCCAGTGGCCATGACTTCACTTGGCACAAGTGAGGGCAGGCACAATATGTCCAACTCCGACAGCTATGTCACTTTGCTTAAGCTGTCTCTGTATCAAATGAAGGGCTATTCCAACCCATACGAAGCCAAGCCTGTTCGCTAGTTTTAAGAGTACAGCAATGGCCTTAGTGCATTTAACCAAAGTGCCTTGCTGCTTCAGACTGAAGCCCATTATCCCGATTCTGTTTTCAACAGCAGCCAGTCAGATGCATCAGGAAACTTAAGAACAGACTGATGGTAATGGCCATCCTGTTTCTCCACCTCTCATCTGGTATTGTGTTATTTCATTGTGTTATCATGACAAGTAGCCATTGATAGCCATCATGAATTTGTCTAATCTTTTTTTTAAGCTCTCTAAACTACTGGCCATCACCACATCTTGTGGTAGTGAATTCCACAAACTATTCCGCCACCCTTACCCCTGCTGTGGTTATGATTAGTCAGAACTACATAGATGCCACTGCATATAAAGGTCTACCTGTGCATAAGGGGTTCAGGGACAGGATTTGGCAAATCTCTGGAAGTAGAGAGATCCAAAGGTGGAGAGCAGCCAGGCTCTCTGCAGGCCTTCAGACTCTGTGGGCCTTTCTTCCAGCTTATCCTTTGGATGGCTTTGGGATTATGACGGCATATAGTGGAGTAGGTGGTCTCCTGAGAAAATTATTCCTCTGACCCAATTTCCCCATCACTTGTAAACGGGCAGTTACTTAAATGTGATGGAACTGCTGCCACAAGAGAATTCTCCAGCACATACACTAAGTGGCACCAAACAGGTTCAAAGCAATGTTTTCCCTCAAAAGGCACAGCTAATCTCCCCTGACGGGCTTAGCACTATGGTGCTAAACTGGATGGCTGGAGGACAGTACAGATGAAAAAAAGGCACCAATTTGTGAGTGGATTTCATGCAGTCTTTTGGATGGTTCATACACACACACAATGTTCTTGCTTCTTCCCAGTCAGATCTCTGGGTGATCTGCAGTAGATTGGGAGTCAGAAATCCTTGCCAATTGTTTACAACAGCAATAAAATGATTTCCATCTGCCCTAAATTATACTGCAGAAATGAAGAAAACTAGAGGTGTTGGTGCAACCAGGAGTGGATTTTTCTGTGCAAGGACTTTTGAGTTCTGGTACTCAAAACAAACAGCACAGGTCATTATGCGGATCACTTGTTGACAAGCAGTCTCAAAGAGGATCTTGTATATACAGCTATTTCTGACAGATCAGCCAACACAGGATTTCACAGCCTGCAGTCATTTTGGAACATAGGAAGCTGCCTTATATTAAGTCTATCTAGCCCAGGATTGTCAACACTGACTGGCAGCGGTTCTCTGGGGTTTCAGGCAGGATTCTTCTCTAGTCCTACCTGGAGATGCTGGGGACTGAACTCGGGACCTGCTGTGTGCAAAACATGTGCTCTGCCACTGCGTCACGACCCTCAGTGGTATTAAATTCCCTTCTCACTGGGGGAATTCCTGCCTAGCTGGACACCTTCTTACTTCTGCTACGACAGCTAGCACGGCCAAGAGCTTTCAATTTCATTCAAAGATGTAACTACTTGATTCATCTAATTTCAGGACTTTTACCATCCAACTCCATCTGGATTCAACCTTTCAAAATTAAAACTGGACGCAATATTCCAAATGTGGCCTGGTGTTTATTTCCATAAATCCACTGGACTTCTTTATCTACATACTTCGATTTAGATTTAGACTAGAGTCTTATTTGCTTAGCCTATTTGTTTATGGTGCTTTATATGAGGGCTAGGCTGAAGGTATAGATCTGGGTGTACTAGTAGATCTCTGGGTGATTTGCAGTACATTGGCAAGGATTTGGTGTGACCAGGAGTGGATTTTTGTGTGGGAGGACCGTTGAGTTCTGGTACTCAAAACAAATTCCTGGTCTCCGAATACTTTCATTCTAATGCCCTATGCAGGCATTCACCTGCACACATGCAGGGCTAAAGTGCGGATGGGGATATGGGTGCACATATGAGCCCCCCCCCCCCAATCCCCCTGTTCCTGGTGGCCATTGAGATCTTCATGTGTTGAGCATAAAGGTCTGAAGATGGCTTTGGAAGCACTTTCGGCTTACAAAGCTCTTGATATCAACCCTTGCCTTATTGGGGTTTCCAGTTAAAGGAGCTTTGTAAGTGCATTCTTTAGATTTTTGTGCTCAATGTGCAAAGAATTTAAAGGCAACTGAGGCATGGGGGATTCTGGGGGCTGGGCTTCCATGCCTGCCCCTGTCCTGCCCTGCCCTGCCCTTAAGTCTACATGAATGAAAGTGAACACCTGCATATACCTTAAGTGTAAGTCTTTTGCACCTGGCTATGGTTGGTGTATCTCAGGGTTCTAGTAAAAAAACAAAACTGATCCTATGAGCCAGAAGTCTTCCTACCTCTGCTTTAGAGAGGGGAATGAATGTGAATTTTTAATGTACATAGGCAGGAGCCCTCACTTGATTCACTGGTTTCAGTTCAATTCATGTTGAACATTTTAGTGGAAAGGAGAACTTGGGTTGGTTCTGAATGGAGAACACCCGCATCTACTGCTCTTTATCATTATGACTCTCTTGTTGATTACCCTTCAGTTTATGTCTGCCATCTCAGCAGAATCTCAGGGAAACTCAATTAAATCTAAGGCCCTTGGAAAGACTCACCTCCAAGGCCAGGGTTAGCTCTACCACTACCATATCTTCCATGTCACAAGAAGTTGAACAAGTACAGCTTTTCCCAACATTGAGATCTGATGATGTACCTGTTGACTGCCTGCTGTGCACATGTTAAAGGCACAGAGCTGATTTTTACGGTGGGTGGGGGGAGACACTGGAAACTTTAGAAGGGCAGCTTTCCTGGGTGAGGGAAAGGGGTATGGGAGTGGATAAGGAAATAATTAGGAGGGATGTCACTTCAAATTTTAATTTAGTCATAGAATCATAGGGTTGGAAGGGGCCTATAGGGGCCTACATCGAGTCCAACCCGCTGCTCAATGCAGGAAGCCTGATTCCCAGGTGGTCTCCCATCCAAGCAAGGCTGACCCTGCTTAGCTTCTGAGATCAGACGAGATCAGGCACATCCAGGCCTTTGTATTATTTTATTATTTATATATTTAATCAATTTATAGACTGCTTGACTGTATCTAAAAAGGTAATCTACGTGTTTTTGTTTGCATTTCTGGAATCCACCCTGAACTTTAGCATAAGAACAGAATAGCTTGCCTTTGATCACTCCCATTCTCACCATCATATTTAAGAGCTTGCTTTACATATGAGTACAACAACAATTTAGTCATAACTTACCAGCTCTCTGAACCCAAAGAAACAAGACCATGAGTCCAAGACTAAAGCAAAACAGAAATAGAGTGTGAGGCAACATCTTAATAAATAATTACGAAATAAATAGTATTCAGAACTTGTAAAACACAACTGAAGAACCACCAGATACTGGCAGGAAAAGTGTATAGTAATGAGATTAATATTTGTATAGCATTTTCCTCTGTAGCTGTCACAGTTGTTCAAATATTGTTTCAATAATTCATATTCAGCCACTCTATAAGTAGGCAGGTCAATATTTCTATCCCCACGATACTTTTGGGGAGAAGACTAAGATTGTGACTTTTCTAAGCCTTGTTGTTGTTCAGTCGTGTCCGACTCTTCGTGACCCCATGGATGATAGCACACCAGGCCTTCCTGTCCTCCGCTCTCTCCTGGAGTGTGCTCAAGTTCATATTCATTGCGTCGGTGATTCATCTCATCCCCTGCCATCCCCTTCTTTTGCCTTCAATCTTTCCCAGCATCAGGGTCTTTTCCAGTGAGTTTTCTCTTCGCATTAGGTGGCCAAAATATTTGAGCTTTCCTAAGCCTACCTAGTGAATTTATAGCTGGGCTAAAATTTGAATTGGTGTCTGTGAACTCATACTCTTAGGGCACAATCCTATGCATGTTTAGACAAAAAAATGTCCTGCAACTCCAAGCATTCCCCGGCCAGCCTTCTTATGGTTTTGTGCTTTTATGTATGCATTTAGATTTATTAATTCACTCTGTCCTTATAAGTTTGGGGGTGGGGGGAGAGAAACGTCCTTTAAAAACTACTTATAAAACAGCATTTAGATAGTAATGTGAATTTTAAATTTCAAGGTCAGCCTTTCTAGATGATGAAAGATGCTTAGTCTCAGTTCATAGGATACTGAGGTAATGTGGTAGCTGATGAAAGGCCTGGTTCAGTGTTGCCATGGTAACAGTGGAGCACTCAAGAGGAAGGGGTGATGGTGCCAGCATGGAAAGTAGCTACAGAATAGGAGTCCCACATAAACAGTGTATAGACATATTTTCATTCAACAGCACTGGAGGGAGATTTTGAAAGCACTTTTACCTCAGGAGGCACTATATGAATTGGGTCTACATTGTTACTTCCCTATACTAGCCACATAACTGTATTACCTAAGTGGCTCATAACTTTTCTTGAGTATGGGACGGCAGAGGATGAGATGGCTAGATAGCATCACCGACGCAATGAATATGAACTTGAGCATGCTCCAGGAGAGAGCGCAGGACAGGAAGGCCTGGCGTGCTATGGTCCATGGGGTCACGAAGAGTCGGACACGACTGAACGACTGAACAGCAACAAGAAAGACTATGGAGACTGGCATTGCCCACAGCATCTGCAATGAAGCTAAATTCTGAAGCAAGGCAAGTTTTCAGTTGCAGAGGGTATTCTTGTTCTGTGGCATTTGCTTGTATTGCCTATAGAGGTCACTGGCAATCTTGGGAGTAATTTATATGGAAGGAGGAGGTTTCAGTTAAAGTTTGGCTAGTTAGTTCAAATAAATATGTGAAATTCACTTCTGTTCCTTTAAGGTTGTCAGGTCACAATGATGCAGGGACAGATGCCACAACTAACAGAACCGGCAACTGGCAGAACTAGCATATATGGCAGGGGTGCAGAACCTCTTTCAGCCTAAAGGCCAAATGCCATGTCAAAGAAGCTCCCTGGGACTATATTCCAGTGGTGGATGGGGCCAAAGGGACAAGGGCACCCCCCCCCAATACCAGCATATTTAGCTGAAAGCTCTTCCTGCCAATAACAAAGCTTTAGGAGAGGCATTTCAACTGCTTCAAATGGGGAAAAAACTGTACAAAAGTTGGAGAAACCCCCCCCCCCAATGATTAGGGGTTGGGGGAAAATGGATGGGGCCAGGGGAAGGGGGCATTGCCTTCTGGGGACCCCAGGCCTGAGGTTCTGTGCCCTGGTGTATGGTTTGGATCCAATTATAGTCATACCTAGAGTATGAGTAGAGTAGACCCATTGAAATCAATGGGACAGATAAGTCATGACTAAGTTGTCTCCAATTGCTTTCAATGGGTCTACCCTAGGTATGACTATATCTGGATCCAACCACAACTGTCTAGACTCTAACATACTCTATGCCCCCATCTCTTGCCTGCCCAGTACTTTTCCTGCTGACAGCGCACAGCACCTCAGCGTTGGGTTCTGCAAGCATCTCTCAGGAGTTCTGAGAAATTTTACAGCCTCCCAACCTCAGTCACTTCACTTTCCCTAATTGTGCTGGCCGGTTATTCCTCAAGCTCAGTTGCACATTAGCAAGGCCATTACTCTCTGAACCTAAGCATTTGTTCCAGCATCATTTCATGTGATGCTAGAGCAACATGCTGGGTGCTTTAATACTGCGGGAAGCATATTTTGTGACAGTGCTCCATTTTTCACCTCACTGCCCCATTTGTAATTTTAATTTTTGTGAACTGCCCAGACAGCTTCGGCTATTGGGTGGTATAGAAATGAAATAAATAATTAAGAAGAGAATAAGAAATTGAAATAACAACTGAACAACAACAACAAATGTTTGTAATACAACAATTTATCAATGGTTACCTATCTGCCATTTAGTTATATTTCCAAGGGCTATAAGAAAACAAGAAGTCCATAAATGGTAAATAACAAAGCACCTCAATTTCTGTAGTTTAAAAAAAAAATGTGGAAGATTCCATTTTTAAAGCCTCCCAAACTTGTTTCAAGATGTTTGCAATTCAATCCATGTCCTGTTTATTTCTGTAGCATTATCACTTGGAATTCAGTTTGGACATGATGGGCTTAGCTTTGCACAATACTGCAAGTATGTGATCAGGGCTTTGAACTGAAGATTCAAGTGTGCTGAATATTCTTGCCAGATTGGACTTCTTGACCCTTGTAGTGCTCTGTAGTGGTTATGGAGTCATTTGCTGCCGTATTTTGACAAGAAGTCACTGAATTTTTTGCTTTTATTTTAATTTGAGGGGGTGTCCTGATCACCTCCCCATATAATGCAGAGTGAAGAATTTAGCCTCGCGGAAGGCAGTCTCTCAACTCTAATCCACGCCTCCAGTATACTGTATGCCAACCTTCCCCAACCTGGTACCCTCCAGATGTGTTGGACTACAACTCCCATCATCCCCTGGGAGTTGGAGTCCAATACATCTGGAGGACATCAAATTAGGAAGGGCTGATATATGCTATCAGCGTTTTGAGCAAGCCAATTCTCTCCCTCTAATGCCATTTTCCTTTTCTTGTCTCTCCCCAACCCCAAACAGATACCCTCAACATTCCATAGGTCCTGGAAGCACTGCCCATTTCTGGTCTGCCCCCACTTTTTTTTTTTTTTACAAATTAATATATTTCTGCACACCTGAGAAACTTTAGCATGCAGAAACAACTACCTTTTATTTGGGTTGCTGACATGTTCTGCTGCCAAGTGATAATCACAGGATCACTAAATTTAGCATCAAAAGGGATGGCAAGGATGACAGACTGCCCACAGTCTCAACTAGAACCAACTTGTTAATGAAGAAAGGAACTTTAGCTTTATTAAGAAGTTGCAAGAAGGCAAAGAGCTCACAAATGACCTAACATTTATAGTGGGGTTTTGTTGTTGTTGGGTAAAGACACAAAGTAGGTAAATGCCTTTTATTGGACTTGCTTGTTCATGAGTTTGGGCTTCTCTACACAGAGGCTTTTTATCCCATAACTTTACAGGGGCTTCTGCTTCCAGATTCTTTGTGGGATTAAGATTGGCCTTTCACACGCACTTCCGCTTTTTTTCCTGGGTGTTCCTTTATCTGCAAATTCTATATATTTCATTATACAGCCACTAAGTGCTGTGGTACAGCTCTGCTATAGCGCAACTTCCTCTTTTCACAGAGAAATTCAACTCGCAATATTATAAATACTTCATTATCCCTGATCTTTAAAAAGTGGGATAAAGTCAGAAAGCACAGAAAGGCCCTGGAGCTTGATGATATCATATAAAGCAGGGGTCCCCAACCCTTGGGCCGTGGACCGGTACTGGTCTGTGGCCTGTTAAGGACTGGGCCGCAGTAGTGGTGTGGGAACTCCCCCTTACCTTGGGTCCGTGGGGGGGGAGGCGATCCGTCCCTCCCCCCTGCCCTGGAATCCTCTCTGGCCCTGGCCGGCTCCACAGTGAGTCCGCGGAGCTGTCGGCTGGTTCCAGCCCTGTTCTTTGCAGTAATGGCCTATTACTGCAAAGAACAGGGACGTAAATGGTGTCCGCTATGCGGACACCATTTGCATCCCAGCGGCTGGAAGTCCTCCCCCAGCCGGAGCTGGCTGGCAGCTCCGCGGCAAGTCCAGGGCCGGTGAGGATTCTGGGGGGGGGAGGGACGGATCGCCCCACCCCCCGTGGACCCAAGATAAGGGGGGTTCCCACACCCGTACTGTGGCCCGGTCCCATCCCCCCCCGCCTGTGGAAAAATTGTCTTCCATGGACCAGTCCCCGGGTTTTGGGTCCCTGGTCCCAAAAAGGTTGGGGACCGCTGATGTAAAGGACTTGCAAACTTCCGTGCATAACCAATCTCGATGACAGGATAAAAGCCTCATGCAGAGAGGCTCTTCATGCAAGATTTTCATCTCTACCGAGTTCTTTTTCAAACATCCTTCATAGTCTCATCAACACAACACAATTCTCTCTCTGGTCACACACACATACACACACACAGGCACAAAGCAGGCAATGAAGGGTGTTCCTGTGCTTGCCTCATGCCTCTCATTATGTGACCAACACAAGCAACACATCCCAAATAAGATTTGATTAACTGTGGCCAGTATATGCCCTTGACCACAGAAAGCATTAAGCGGCCTAGACAATTAAATACATCACTGAAAATCTCAGCAATGATCAAATAGGTCAACAGTACAACCCTATATATCTACTCTGAAGTAAGTCCCATTAAATAAGCCCCGTTGTTGAATATTTTATATAGCACTTCATGACTTCAGGCACTTTTAATCACAGGTCGGAATTAAGATTGCCGGGAGAATGATCAACAACCTCAGATATGCAGATGATACCACCCTAATGGCAGAAAGCGAAGAGGATCTAAAGAGCCTCTTGTTGAGGGTGAAAGAGGAGAGTGCAAAAGCTGGTTTGAAACTCAACATTAACAAAACTAAGATCATGGCATCTGGCCCCATCACTTCCTGGCATATGGAAGGGGAAGAAATGGAAGCAGTGACAGATTTTATTTTCTTGGGCTCCAAGATCACCGCAGACGGTGACTAGCCATGAAATTAAAAGACGCTTGCTCCTTGGGAGGAAAGCTATGGCAAACCTAGACAGCATAGTAAGAAGCAGAGACATCACCTTGCTGACAAAGGTCCGTCTAATCAAAGCTATGGTTTTCCCAGTAGTAATGTATGGCTGTGAGAGCTGGACTCTAAGGAAGGCTGAGCGCCAAAGAATTGATGCTTTCGAACTGTGGTGCTGGAGAAGACTCTTACGAGTCCCCTGGACTGCAAGGAGGTCAAACCAGTCCATCCTAAAGGAAATCAACCCTGAGTGCTCATTGGAAGGACAGATACTGAAGCTGAAGCTCAATATTTTGGCCACCTAATGCAAAGAGAAAACTCACTGGAAAAGACCCTGATGCTGGGAAAGACTGAAGGCAAAAGGAGAAGGGGACGGCAGAGGATGAGATGGCTAGATAGCATCACTGATGCAATGAATATGGACTTGAGCACGCTCCGGGAGAGAGCGCAGGACAGGAAGGCCTGGCGTGCTATGGTACATGGGGTCACGAAGAGTCGGACACGACTGAACAACTGAACAACAACAATTCTATATATTAATTGTGAACATTCTCTGAGTATGGTTCCTTATGTAGCAGCATCTAAGCACAAGAGGGAGGGGTAGTGGAATCATAGAAAACAATTGCTATTTCAAGGAGTTAGTGCTGCACAGCAATTGCTCCTTCTCATGTCTAGACTTCCGACTGGGTCTGTTGCTTTCAGTGGTTAGCTATGCTTCTTCTTCCCATTAGTTCCCAGGGCCAGTTAACTGTTTGAGACTGTACAGCTCAAGAGGCTAGTAGATACGCATCTGGTGAGATCTCAAGGTTCTTGTTAGCCAGAGTAGCTGGGATGGAGTTATCTATGCTAGGTTATTGCCAAACATTCTCAAAGTCATTAGACTAGCTCCAGAAGAGGGGTGGGATTACTATGAGCATAACAGTATATATGAATCCCTGACACACTCCCACGTGGGGATCTCAAGGCAAGCTGATCTGGACAGGTGCTGCATAACACCAGAGGCCGTTATTAGAGTCAAGTCCGTTGTGATAGTTTGATTTTGGGATCACCCAGCAACTGTAAGCTTATGATCTTGCTTGGAAGTTGATTGCTGCAATTAGTGTGTTTTGCTTTCTTCTGCTTTAATAATTCGGTCAGTTTATTCTTGCTTAATAAATCTTTAGCTTTCACTCATTCATGTGTTCATTATATTCTGAATCCTAAAAAGAACCGTTGCCTACTGGCAACACAGGAGGTATCAGTAGACTTGGGGAAACCCCAAGGTTTACAAGGGTTAAAAATATATACAGTCAGGGCCAGAAATATTGGAACAAGGATAACTGTTTTGGCAGTTGGCCTCTGTACACCACCACATTGAAGTTGAAAGGAAACACACCCAGATGGGAGCGAAGTCAGGACTGTCAGCTGTAATTCAAGGGGCTTGGCAAAAGTGGGGCACTAACCATTCAGGAAGGACAGCCAGTGGCATACACACACACCCATCATTGGTGGCTCATAAGTAATGGAACGAATGGCTGACAAGCGGCTGCACGGCCAGGTGTGGCCTGTTTCCTGGGTGCCCCGTGACCAATCAAGCAGATAAAAGGCCTGGAGGTGGTTCTGAGTGTGACATTTGCATTTGGTAGCTGTTCACTGAAACTCCCAACATGAGGTCCCAAGAGGTGTCCATGTGAATGAAGGAGGCCATCATTAGGCTGAGGAAACAAAATAAACCATTCAGAGAGATAGCAAAAACATTGGGAGTGGCCAACACAACAGTTTGGAACATCCTGAAAAAGAAGGAATTAACTGGCAAGCTCAGCAACAGCAAAAGGCCTGAAAGACCACAGAAGACAACTAAAGCAGATGACCACAGAATTGTGCTCATGGTGAAGAGGAACCCTTTCACAACATCTAGCCAGGTCAAGAACGCTCTTGAGGAGGTAGGCATGTCATTGTCAACATCTACAGTCAAGAGACAGCTTTATGAATGTAACTACAGAGGCTTCACAACAAGGTGCAAACCACTGGTAATGCTCAAGAACAGACAGGCCACATTAGCCTTTGCCAGCAAACACCTAAAAAAGCCTGCCCAGTCCTGGAATAAGATTCTTCGGACTGATGAAACCAAGATTAACTTGTACCAGAATGATGGGAAGAGAAAAGTATGGCGAAGGGAAGGAACAGCTCATGATCCAAAGCATATCACATCATCTGTCAAACATGGTGGAGGCAGTATTATGGCATGGGCATGTATGGCTCCAATGGAACCGGGTCACTGGTGTTTATTGATGATCTGACTGCTGATAAAAGCAGCAAGATGAATTCTGAAGTGTATAGGGCTATACTTTCTGCTCAGATTCAGAAAGCTGCCAAACTGATAGGATGCCACTTCATATGGCAGATGGATAATGACCCCAAACATACAGCAAAAGCTACCTAAGAGTTCCTCAAGGCAAAGAAGTGGGATGTTCTTCAATGGCCAAATCAGTCACCTGATCTCAACCCAATAGAGCATGCTTTTCACTTACTGAAGACAAGACTGAAGGCAGAAAGACCCACAAACAAGCAGCAGCTGAAGGCAGCTGCAGTAAAGGCCTGGCAAAGCATCTCGAGGGAGGAAACTCAGCATGTGGTCATGTCCATGGGTTCCAGACTTCAGGCAGTCATTGACTGCAAAGGATTTTCATCCAGGTATTAAAGGCAATCCTTCAGTTTGAAATGATGTTGGTTTGTTCCATTACTGATGAACCACCAATGACGGGTGTGTGTGTATGCCACTGGCTGTCCTTCCTGAATGGTTAGTGCCCCACTTTTGTCAAACCCCTTGAATTACAGCTGAAAGTCCTGACTTCGGTCCCATCTGGGTGTGTTTCCTTTCAACTTCAATGTGGTGGTGTACAGAGGCCAACTGCCAAAACAGTTATCCTTGTTCCGATATTTCTGGTCCTGACTGTATTTAGAAAAAAACCCCATGAGGACTGAATATAACTGACTGTTTTGGTGGGTGGAGAGAACAGAAAACAAGTGGGCAGAGGTGTGACAAGGGGCATGGCTGGCTGGCACTATGAACAGAAACACTCCAAATGGTTAACATTTTGTTCCTGGTACCATTTGAACAACAAAACAGCACCAACTGTATTTCAAGTTGCAGATGATCATGGACTACAAAATATGATCTCGTATATCTAGTCCTATGAGTTTATTGTGGCATAAGGCTTTATAGACAACAGTCTGCTCTATCAGATTCATGCAGTGGACAGAAGGTGTACAAGTAGGTTGATGTACACCTGAGAACTAAAGCATGAGAACTAAAATAACTGCATTGCTGGATCAGGCCAAGGTTTATTTAGTTCAACCGTCTCCAGCAATGATGAGCTTACAAGCAGGGCTCTATGGAGATGGCTGTCCTGTGTTGTTTCCATCATCACAGAGATATTGCCTCTGACATATATACCAATATCTATTATTAAAAGAGGGTAAGAATTTGATGTTGTATTAAGACACACAGTGGCACATGTTCAAAGGTGGATTCCAGGCTTTCCCCCCAGACTTTGGTAATCAGAGGTATGCTGCCTCCAAACTTGGAGATTTCATTTTGCTGTCCTGGCTAGTAGCCATTGATCAATCTATCCGCTATGACTACCCAATGACACGTAGTGCAATCAACGAACCACAGTGTCCCAGCTATGCACTATGGCTTTCCAGATGCTCAACAACCCTCCTGCTTATGTAGTAAAAGGCAGTAAAAGAGGATGTTCATCAAACCCCTGGCTTGACCTGCTGGCAGGCGGCATCTGGCTTGATGGTTACCAAGTTGTGCATGCCTGATCTAGTGGGAAGATTGAACCATAGTTCAATGGAATTATCTGGTTTCTGATTGGAGAACAGCCCTATTCAGTAGCCCTGTTCAGGTGTTAAGCCTGAACAGGAAATAGCAATGCATGTAGGGAGTGTGGCCAGCCAGCCCCCAGTATCCCCAACCTTTCCACATTGAGTGGTAAGGTGGCTTTCATGTGTGTTTGCTTGTACATGAGTAGAAGCCTCCATGTGCCTGGGAACCTTGCCTTATCAGGGCTCCTGATTGCACAGAGGCTTCTTCTCATAGCCAAGCAATTATGCACAGAAGCCCATTTCAGACCTTACTGCCCAACACTGAGGTGGGGATGTTGGGGCCAGGGGACACAGCCCCACATACCCTACACCAGCTTCCCCCAACCTGCACCCTCCAGATGGGAGGGACTTCAACACCCATAATCCCCAGGCAACATGGTTCGGGTGGTGGGAGTTGTAGTCTCACATACCTGGAGAGTGCCAGGTTGGGGGAGGCTGTCCTACATGTGTTGCTATTTCCTGTTCAGACATTAATCTCTGCATGGGTGTGGGTACCGTCACTATTTCAGATAGACCTATTAAGCAACTCAGTACAATACATATTGCAACTGTCCACCGGCTAACAAACCACTACAATAGAAACTTGGTGGCCAAATGCTAGCACCTTGGCACCAGCTGGTGAAACCCCGGGCTAGATCTGAAGGTGCTTATCAAAGAGTAACGCCACATTACCCTGAGTCACCACAAATACAACCACACACCCTGCAGCTCCCCCCCCCCCCATGAAAGTACTTCTAACTGTTTCATGTTATGGGGAAACAGTAGAGCCTCAAAAGCTGGAGGAGGTGAAAACAACTGCTATAAATGAGCTCACTTTCATTTGTTATTCTGGCTGGCAGGCTCTATTAAAGAATACTAGTCACCTGGCATTCAAAATGCACTCTTCCTTAATACCCACAAAACAGACATTTTTATAGCTCAATCCCATACATTTTAGTCAGAAGTTAAGTCCCACTGAATTTAGTAGGGTAGGACTTACTCCCAACAGGAAGACCATAAATTCACTCAGTAGGGTTTATTCCACCAAACTTAGTGAAAATTCTAAGGGCCAAAGCAGATGTTACTTTAAAACTCTATTTAGCAGCTCTGTCTCTTCCCTCCTTATTTTTACTCAAGAGCAGGGGTAGGCAACCTTTGGGCACCAGCGCCCCTCTTTTTTGGAACTCATCAAGGGGCGTATTCCTCCTGCTTTTTATTTTTTTAATAACAAAATTTCTTACTGGCAGCTGAGACCACTTCAAAACTGTTTCCTTCTTCTTTTCCCATGAATGCCTCTGGGCTCAGAGAAATTTTTAGAAAATGAAGATGGTAGGTGGGTTCCATCTGCAACACATCGATTTTGTGGTCGTGCCCAGAACACCTTTACAATTACCAGCTGTGCCCAAGGACCCCAAAAGGCTGCCAATCCCTGCTCTACAGTTAGCAAAGGAGTCCCACCCAGAGAGCCGAAGGAGGGTTTAAATCTCCTCTGTCACCCATGCTAGGGTCCCGATCCGGGTCGTGGCTCCTGTGCCTACTTTGGAGTAAAAATGGGGGGAAATAGGCGTAACTGCTAGATACGGATTTGAAGCAATGTCTGTTTTGGCCCTGATAAATAAACATGCAGAGGATTGCGTGGTTGAAAGCATATCAGCGTGTGTGTGTGTGTGTGTATAACATCCAAGCGTCCATCTCATCTCATCATCTCATCTCCTCTCTTGAAGCTTTCTCTACATGAGCGAAGTCGCTAGATCTCGTAGGCAGACAGAGGAGCCGGGATTCCACCGAGCCAACAAGGACGGGAAGCCTCCTGCAAAGACTAGCGGAGGCAGCGCGCGAGGGGCCGGCGGGGAGGGCTTGGTGGGGGGCCAGCAGCCCTCGCGAGGGCGAAGCCCATCCCCGCAGCTCGGCAGAGCGCTGTCCCACTCACCTTTGGGGGTCCATCCTGGCGGCGGCCACATCTGGGCGAGGGCGCAGCTGGACGGGCGAGGGCGCAGCTGGACCCGCGCCCGAGCCGAGCGGCAAGCCCGAAGCCGTGCGGGGCGCTCCGGGGCCAGCGCCGCCCTCCCCGGCCGATGTCGCCGCCCCCGCAGGCTGTGCCGGCGGCTGGCCACGCCTACGCGGGAGCGCGGCTGGCCCGGCCGCCCAGCCAGGCTCGAGAGCGGCGCGGCTTCCCTCTGGAGCCCCCGCCCCGGAGGTCACCGCGCCAGCCGACTGCGGAGGCTTCTGGCCGCCGCCTGCAGAAGAGGGGGGAGACCCGCGAGGGCATCTCCCCCGGGCCCCCGCTAGCCGGCGTGACCGAGCCCGCGAGTGGCGTCGCGAGGGCGCGCCCCGGCTCGGCAGCCCGGGCGGCGGGTCGCCCTCCCCTGCCTTTGCCCGCGGCGGTGGGCTTCTTTCGGGCGCGATCCCGCCGTAGGATTCCTGGGCATGGGGAGGCAGAGAAAGAGGCCTACTGCGCCCAGCAGTCTCCAGCCAGGCACGCTGGGAGCGGCAGGGCTGCTTTCTGTCTAAACGTGCGTAGAATTGCGCCCTGTGACAGCGCGATCCTACACATGTCCCTTCCATGGGCTTCACTCCCAAGTGGGTGTGGATTGCAGCCTCAAGCGCCAACCCCCTACTTACCCTCTTACCTGGGAGTGAGTTCCATTGAATTCAGTGGGACTTAGAAGTAAATAGATACGGGCGTGCGCTGTCACGGGATTGTATCTCGCCTTGCAGCAGCAGCAGCAAGAAAATCTTCGCAGGGCGAGTTTATACATGCATAAAAACAAAATAAAATACAAAGAGATAAACAAAAACAAAACAACCACTAACAAAGGCCCGCTTTGTTCAGAGGGTTTCCGGAATGTTAAAGACTCGGCGGTTTGGATCAACAGCTCTTCCCCACTCTCCCACGAGCTCCTGCCTGCGTGTACTTGTGTGGATAATGACAGGTGGAAATCCTTCCCTCTTCAGTTGGCGTACAAGACCTGCTAAGAGGAAGTGAAACTGACTTCTATGGGACAACAGACTTGTGAGCTTTATTTACAGAGGTTTTTCAGATCTAGAATTTTGCTATGAACATGAGAGCTTACCTGTGGTGCAATAACAGTGCATTTGAGCATGTGCAGAATTCCTTATATAACTGTATTCTGTATCTCTCCCCCACTCCCTCCTTAATCTGCGGAAGCTATTTCAGGCAAACGGTATGAATTTCAGGTAAGCTAGAGGCTCTTTTATGTTAAACGAATATAAGTGCGGTTTACCCGGAGTCCTGGCAGCTATGTCCAAAAGGAAAGGATTTACTAATGTTTCTTCCCAGGAAGGACATAAGGGGAAGAGCAGCCTGGTCCTAGTCACTGGCCAGAAAAGACCTGAGAAGAAACATGCCGTGTGGTCCTAGCATTGGCCAGACAGCTGCTGTTGGATTGTGTGTGTATGTATGGGGCAGTTTTACATTACTGCCATCAGCAGTGATTCATCTTGTGGATTTTTCAATCAAAAATTGGGGTATAAATCTTCAAAAGAGATAAATAATCTTTATCACTTTTATCACTATAAAAGATGAACAGTTATTTAATGAAATCATTTCCCATCTTCTCAGCAACTCTCACGTTACTGTGTCTAGTTTCAGTTCCCTATTTCAATTCCTGTTTATTTCTGGGTTTCATCTCCTCATTTTTACTGTATGACGTATGCCGCTTACAGAATGTTTTATTCCAATATTTATTTATTTATTTCTATATTGCCCAATAGCGGAAGCTCTCTGGGTCGTTCACAAACATTAAAACCACGAAGTACAGCATAAAACAATATAAAACATGAAAGCTTAAAACTACAATATAAAAGTACAACCAGAATAAAGCCTGGCAGCAATGCAGACTTAAAATACAGATTTAGAACAGGAGACCTAAAAGACTAGAGTGCTAAAATTTTGGGAAAATAAAAAGGTCTTCAGCTGGCACCAAAAGGAGTACAAGATATAACAAACAGACATTCGTAGCCATGGTCAAGTCAAACTGTATGCGCTAGCTTGTCCCTTTTACAGATTACATCCTTTTAGTATGATACAGAAGAGCATCAGCAAACCAGAACAATCTTTTGTTTCTCTAGTATACATGGTGTCATCAGAGGTCCTTCCAGAAATGATCATAAGGTGGTGGTATCCAGGATGTGTTCTCTCTGCTTCCATGCACAATAAAGCTCTACTGTAGGTGTTCCTCTTTTGGTCCCATCTAATAATATGACTACTTTATTTTTAAAATAAGATTTTTTTAACCTATGCTATGACCTGGATGATATCTGCATAAAGAAGCATTTAGTTATACGTGATTATAGTGGGGCAACCCAGGAATCAGCAGGAAATATTTTACTAACTTACTTCACTTTTATATGACCCATTGACAATACATTATCTGGGCATTGTATGAAAAATATTTAGACCATAAAATATATAAACAAACAAAACAAACATGAAATAAAGAACAAGGCAAAGGTTAACTTGAAGTCTCCTCTTTATCCCCTGCCAAAAATGAGAGGGAGGGCCAAAGGGTACCTTAGCCATAGAAGTTCTAGCTCTTTCCCACAGGAGAAATATCTTTTGCTTCAGAATTCTTTCCCCATTTTGTTTGTTTTAGCAAGTAGTAGCAACTTGTACATGAAAAGCTGAGAGCTGCTTCCTGAGTCCAATTGTCACTGTCAGTATGATGAAAGCCATTTCAGCCATTTTAGTTTACAGTGTTAGTAGTTAAGTTAGTAATGCAGACTATTGACTAATATGCTGTTGTTTTGATACTAGAACTGCTAATCAAACACTGGACACCAAGTCTGTAATCCCAAACATACTTAGGGTGCAATCCCATGCATGTTTAGACAGAAGAAAGTCCCACAACTCCCAGCATGCCCCAGCTAGTCGTGGTGGCTGGGGAATGCTGGGAGTTGCAGGACTTTTTTCTGACTAAACGTGCATAGGATCACGCCCTTCGTTAAGTTTGTGGTGTACAGTCTTCAGGTTTTTCTCCCTTAGGTTAGAAACTGTAGAGCAGGGATGGGCAACTTGTGGTCCTCCAGATGTGTGTCTACATCTCTCATCAGCCAGCACAGACACGCAGCTCTACCTCTCGTTCAGTTCTTCACCAAGGTTGGCCGTAGAATCCCTGTCCAAATGTCTGGAGACGGTGAGTGGCTGGATGGGGAGGAATAGGCTGAAGCTGAACCCTGACAAGACCGAGGTACTTTTGGTGGGAGATAAGAGGAGGCTGGGGGATGTTGACCTGGTGTTGAATGGGGTACGGCTACCCTTGAAAGACCAGGTCCACAGCCTGGGGGTCATTTTGGACTCCCAGCTGTCCATGGAGGCTCAGGTATCAGCTGTGAGCCGGACAGCACTGTATGAACTCCATCTGATACGGCGGCTGCGCCCCTTCCTTCCCGACCATCTGCTCCTACCGGTAGTACATGCCCTGGTCTCCTCTCGTTTAGACTACTGTAATGCGCTCTACGTGGGGTTACCCTTGAAGACGGTTCGGAAACTGCAGCTGGTACAGAACGTGGCGGCTCGCCTGATTAAAGGCAGCCGCCGGCGAGATCACATCACTCCAGTGCTGAAGGAGTTACACTGGTTACCAGTTGTTTTCCAGGCCAAATTCAAGGTGTTGGTTTTGACCTTTAAAACCCTATATGGTTCCGGCCCAGCCTATCTTAAGGAGCCCCTCCAGCAGCACCAGACAGGCCGCTTAACAAGATCAGCCTCGGATGGCCTTCTCTCTGTCCCATCAGCCAGGACAGCTAGACTGGTGGGGACGAGGGAGAGGGCCTTTACTGTGGTGGCCCCCACTCTGTGGAACTCCCTCCCTAGGGAACTCCGTCATGCCCCCTCTTTAATGAGCTTCCGTCGTGCATTAAAAACGTTGTTGTTCAGGCAGGCATTTGGGGTGGGTTAGGGTATTTTAGAAAATGTTTTTATTGTAGAATTTTATTGTTTTAAACTGTTTTTTTTGTATGTTGTACATCGCCCAGAGTGGCTGGGTGACCAGCCAGATGGGCGATCAATAAATTTAATAATAAATAAATAAATAAATGATGGGAGTTGTAGACCAAAACAACAACAACAACAACAATTCTTCTTCTTCTTCTTCTTCTTCTTCTTCTTCTTCTTCTTCTTCTTCTTCTTCTTCTTCTGTATTTATACAAGATTATATAATCATAAACTGTGCAAGCAAAAGGTGTTGCAGAAGCAGTCCTTGAGGCTGGAGTTTTCTCCATCTAGCTATGTGTGTGGTTCTGGCTGATGGATGGATGGGGGTTGTGCTCTCAGTACCAAACTGGTGATCAGCACTGTCAGCTTTGATGGCACTTGTCACCTTCTGGAGGATGATCTGTATTCAGCCCCCCTGCCCCCCACCTAAATTTTAATTGATGCTTTGAAAGCTTTTCAAGCCAATCATATGGTTAGGATTGCACACCCAGTATCAATCCAGCCACAGATGCTGGAGTACAAGAACAGAGTCACAGGTGAGGTGAGATGAGAACTGTACACATAACACCATGTTCTGACTGTGGGACCAAATCCCGTAGGAGGTCCATGCCCAGAGCTTGCCTCTGTGTGAGGACTGCTGTCATAGGATATGTGAATCTGCAACTGTAAAATGACTGTGTATATTCTGAGGTATACATAATAAGTTACAGGAAGCCAGATTCCAGCTGAACATCAGGAAAACCTTTGTGGCTGTTAGAGCAATACGACAATGGAACCCATTACCTAGGGAGGTGGCGGGCTCTCCCACACTGGAGGCATTCAAGACGAGGCTGGACAGCCATCTGCCAAGGATGCTTCGACTTGGATTCCTGCACTGAGCAGGGCGTTGGACTTATAGGCCCCTTCCAACCCGACTATTCTATGATTCTAAGTCAATGGCAATGAGATAATGAACAAATGTGCTTTGAGATATTATTAATATATGTGTACCTACACACACACTCACACACCAGGGCCAGTGTCATGGGTAGGCATAGTTGGGCACCTTCTCAGGGCCCACATCCCGGGAGGGGCCCACTGACAAGTGCTCCCTGGAGTTACACCTCCCCTTCACCATTGCAACCTGCCTGTTCACTTGCCTCTCACTCTGGCCCAGACAACAGTGGTGATGAGAAGAAGAAGATGCCACTGCCTGCTTCCTCACTGGCTCTCTGCCTCTCAAGCAAACAAGTGGTGGCAATAATGAGAACAAGGAGGAGCAATAGCAGCTATTGACAATGGTGGTGAGAAGGTAGACTTGCTGAGGGAAGGGCCCGCTGAGGGTGTGTTGACACACCCTCAATGGGCCCTTCCCTCAGCGAGTCACTGCATGCACACCCAAAGTGAAGTAGGTGACTGTTACTGATTATTTTGAGAAGGAGGGAGAGGGAGTGTATACTCTATATGTAGTCATTTTGACTAAAGAAATCCTGTAATAAAATGAGAAAACTGTGAATGACCTTCTGAGTTACCCATTGTTATAAAAGCACCTTTACATGGTGGAAAGGATCACAGTAGAGCTTATCCCTGACAAATGTTGAAAAAGAAGTTGGAACAGACTGTGTAGGCGTGTATGTGTTTTTTTTCTGCAAAATATTTTTTAAAGCTAATTCTGGATCCAGGGTAAATTATGGCATGTATTTTAATTAGTACAGAGCCAAACTCCTCATTCCCGTGTGAATCTCTGGTTTTCTTGAAGTTGTGTGAGTGCTAATATTGAGCTGTTTCTGGCAAAATTCAGGTCTTATCATCAAAAGCACAGTGATAAATCTCTAAACACACAGTTAATTGGGTGCCAATGGAGCTATGATGCTACAGCTCAAGTGCAATGTGTATGTATATACCCCCCCCACACACACACACACATTGGAAAGCAGCCTAGTGTGGAAATCATACTCCAGAAGATAAATCTTAAAGAAGCATCTTTCAGTCCTTGAAATATGTGGTTGTGCAGTCATGGGGGGCTTTAGCACACCAGCCAGATCAGACCTTGGATGTCCATTTAAGGGAATGTCTTTTTTTCTCCCCAAAAGAACACAGTTCTACAAGTCATTCTGGATGTTCCTCATTTAATTACACACTACCCTGTAGTCTGCAGTATTTCAAAGAAGGTCTCCTTAAATCAAAGCCCATCGGGAAATCCTGTTTCAGGAAAATTTGATTCCACTGGTAACCACGTAATTAGACATGTATCTTTTTAATACCTCTATTTTTAAAATAATGTATGCTTCTAACGAAATTCATACACAAGATACTTCCCAATGGCAGCTCCTCCAGCCATCATAGCACAAATAAAGGAAGCTGAAAAGAAAGTATCTTGCACAACAGTACTGTCTAGTGTGAGTGTTTGGCCTGTGCTGCTAGTTCATTCAGTCCTTATGAAGGATTCTCAATCCAAAGAAACCTCCATGCAGAAACATCCTGAACAGTTTGTTATAGCCCAACGTATGGAATATACACCGGTCACATACTTCTGTTTTATTTCAGTGTTAACTCCCTTTAGAATCCTTTGATAATTTACTGATGCAGGAAGTTGGTCAATAACCTGTTAGTGGAAGAATTTCCCTTCCTTCCTCCTAAATACATCCAATTAGGGTGACATCTGATAGGGATTTTTCAGGATTAATTGAACCTTTGCAATTTAGGCAGATATTTTCTTGATATGTTTAGGTTCTGGTTTGGCAATCCATGACTTTACATTGCTTGCCACATATGCTCTAATCCTTAGACTCTTAGGGCTTCACATCATCACATGATGTGCACTTCCAAAGCAGAATTAGAAAGTGGTAATGTGCACATATAGGGACTGCGGTGGCTTGGTGGTTAAGACGCTGAACTGCGGACTGGAAGGTCAGCAGGTCAGCAGTTTGAGACCTGAGTGCTGCGTGACGGAGTGAGCTGCCGTCTTCAGTCCCAGCTTCTGCCAACCTAGCAGTTCGAAAGCAAGAAATTGCAAGTAGATAAATAGGTACCGCCTTGGCGGGAAAGGTAACAGCGTTCCGTGCACCTCGGTGTTCAGTCATGCCGGCCACATGACCACGGAAGCGTCTTCGGACAGCGCTGGCTCTTCGTCTTAGAAACGGGGATGAGCACCGCACCCTAGAGTCGGACATGACTGGTTGGGGACACCTTTACCTTTACCTTTAATGTGCACATATGCATGTATTATAAAGATCCAGGGAATATTTAGGCAAGTCATTTCTTAATTGTTAAGATACAGAACTACAAGTTGCTAGGAAATGAATACTTGAAGAGCTGATCACTAGGTTTGGCTGAATGGTCTAATTTATACTTTCTATGTAAAAGGTTTTGATTGCAAGTAAGTGTTAGCGCTGTGCAGCCGATTGCTTGTGTCCATGTACATTTGTTCCCAGCAGAGCACATCACGGTGAAGAATGTGTCTATGCTGACTTATTTTTAACACATTTTCTCATGATGGAATGAAAGCAGAAAAAGGCTTCAGTTTGGAACTTACTGCAAATGTATTTGCCAATGTAAAGGTCTGAACCAGCAGTTTGTTTATGCAGTTTCTCTCCAAAATGGACGTCTGTGGTTTGAAATAGTCTGGCACTGTGCAAGGTTGCAAAGTATAGCCATTTATAGCGCAACCCTATACATGTCTACTCAGAAGTAAGTCCCATTGAATCCTACAGTCAGGGCCAGAAATATTGGAACAACGATAACTGTTTTGGCAGTTGGCCTCTGTACACCACCACATTGAAGTTGAAAGGAAACACACCCAGATGGGAGCGAAGTCAGGACTTTCAGCTGTAATTCAAGGGGCTTGACAAAAGTGGGGCACTAACGATTCAGGAAGGACAGCCAGTGGCATACACACACACCTATCATTGGTGGCTCATAAGTAATGGAACGAATGGCTGACACGCAGCTGCACGGCCAGGTGTGGCCTGTTTCCTGGGTGCCCCATGACCAATCAAGCAGATAAAAGGCCTGGAGGTGGTTCTGAGTGTGACATTTGCATTTGGTAGCTGTTCACTGAAACTCCCAACATGAGGTCCCAAGAGGTGTCCATGTGAATGAAGGAGGCCATCATTAGGCTGAGGAAACAAAATAAACCATTCAGACAGATGGCAAAAACATTGGGAGTGGCCAATACAACAGTTTGGAACATCCTGAAAAAGAAGGAATTAACTGGCAAGCTCAGCAACAGCAAAAGGCCTGGAAGACCACAGGAGACAACTAAAGTGGATGACCACAGAATTGTGCTCATGGTGAAGAGGAACCCTTTCACAACATCTAGCCAGATCAAGAATGCTCTTGAGGAGGTAGGCATGTCATTGTCAACATCTACAGTCAAGAGACGGCTTTATGAATGTAACTACAGAGGCTTCACAAGAAGGTGCAAACCGCTGGTAATGCTCAAAAACAGACAGGCCAGATTAGCTTTTGCCAGCAAACACCTAAAAAGCCTGCCCAATTCTGGAATAAGATTCTTTGGACTGATGATACCAAGATTAACTTGTACCAGAATGATGGGAAGAGAAAAGTATGGCGAAGGAAAGGAACAGCTCATGATCCAAAGCATACTACATCATCTGTCAAACATGGTGGAGGCAGTGTTATGTCATGGGCATGTATGGCTGCCAATAGAACCGGGTCACTGGTGTTTACTGATGACCTGACTGCTGATAAAAGCAGCAAGATGAATTCTGAAGTGTATAGGGCTATACTTTCTGCTCAGATTCAGCTGAATGCTGCCACACTGATAGGATGCCACTTCATATGGCAGATGGAGAATGGCCCAAAACATACAGCAAAAGCTACCCAAGAGTTTCTCAAGGCAAAGAAGTAGGATGTTCTTGAATGGCCAAGTCAGTCACCTGATCTCAACCCAATGGAGCACGCTTTTCACTTACTGAAGACAAGACTGAAGGCAGAAAGACCCACAAACAAGCAGCAGCTGAAGGCAGCTGCAGTAAAGGCCTGGCAAAGCATCTCGAGGGTGGAATCTTAGCATTTGGTCATGTCCATGGGTTCCAGACTTCAGGTAGTCATTGACTGCAAAGGATTTTCATCCAGGTATTAAAGGTGATCCTTAAGTTTGAAATGATGTTGGTTTGTTCCATTACTTATGAGCCACCAACAATGTGTGTGTGTGTGTGTGTATGCCACTGGCTGTCCTTCCTGAATGGTTAGTGCCCCACTTTTGTCAAACCCCTTGAATTACAGCTGAAAGTCCTGACTTCGGTCCCATCTGGGTGTGTTTCCTTTCAACTTCAATGTGGTGATGTACAGAGGCCAACTGCCAAAACAGTTATCCTTGTTCCAATATTTCTGGCCCTGACTGTATATATGTTTAGACAGAAAAAAAGTCTTACAACTGGGAAATACTGCAAGTTGTATGCTTTTTTTCTGCCTAAACTTGCATAGGATTGCACCCTTAATTATTTTTTACATTAGTGAATCTACCACATCCAAAGGTACATTTCTAATACATAGACTGTAAAGAAAAAGAGTATAAAACCCCCGAATCTGCCATTGTTCAGGAGAGGCGTGGTTGCATCTGGATTGTTGTATGTGCACATACAACAGTACCCTTGATCCAATGGGACACGCTTTAAGTGCTCTGGCCAAGTACTTGATAGCGTTGTGGTGAGTATGTGTTGGGTAAAATTCAGGGAAAGGATTTTACTGTCCAGGACTTAGGTATGGGCACAGCTACCGTTGCTCTGTCATAGTCACTGTTGGTTTGGATATAAGACAGCAGACTTGGGCGTGGGTCTGGCTGACACTGCATCACCATTGCTTCAGTGGGCCATTTTGCGGCGGTTGGACCGATATGGAACTGAGCAGGCACTAACTGTATATTTAGTCATTTAATGCACCATATTTGGGTAACTAAGTTTCTGCCTTAAGAGGTGCGCAACCTCTTAAAGCCTCAGAAGACGAGTACAACTTCTAAAGGATTGTTGGTTTTGGGCTCTAATCTAAGAGGCGTGTAAACTCTTGAGATTCAGGGGGCTTGAAGCTCTTTGAGATTTCTTTGTAATTCAGTTTGTACTTAAGAGGTGTGTGTCCCCTTCAGTCTTAAGCTTCAGAGAGCCTGAAACTCTCTGAGATTTGTTTGTAACCAAGTTTGTGCCTGAGAGGTGTGTGACCTCTTCAGCCTCAGAGTGTGCAACTCTCTGGGGAGGTTCTACTTTTGCTTCTTTTTATTTCAATAAATCTCCATTTCTTTCATCTACATTGGTTGTGTGCGTGTTCTTCTCCACCTCATAAGATCCCGAACCTCTCAGCCTGATCAAGTGGGTGGTCCTGGGAAAAATTGAAATCCATATTTCACAACAGCATTACTTCTGATTCAGTCTTTATAACCTTACAAATGTATAATTGTACAGTGGTGGTGGTGGGTGCATTATTGGCAGGTAAGGGAAGACACATCATTGTCCTGATTCTAGTTGCTTCCCCTAATCCCATAGAAATCAACGGAGTTCTGCAATTGATTCAGCCAGATCATGCATAGATTCTAGTCTAGAATCAAGGCAGATTAATCTAGTCAGTGTCACTGCACTTCAAAAGAATTATATAAGAGCTTAATAATTAAAAAAATATGTTTTGAAACTGCTTCACCAGGCACAGATAGATGGTGTTGGACCGGGGCTCTTCTTTGGAGTCCTACAAATATTTGTAAAACGTCTTATCCAGAGACTATGGAGGTAAGGCCCTCCTCAACGAACACGAAAAACGAACACATACTTTCAGTATGACAATGATATTGTCAGCTCAGTCCTCCAGGAAATTGAGGTTTTGGTGAACAGAACAGAAGTGTAAGCTCTCTTTTTGAAACACGTTTCTGTTCTGACATACACGTTTCAACCTGTGCAGGATGTTTTGGGATATAATTCAGTAATTCAAAATTGATACTAAATCATGGGAATTCAGACGTAGAAAAGATCAATGTAGCCATTTGATTAGAAGATCTGACAAATAACTTTATAGATGGTTGCCTTCCATGGGTATGAACACACTGAATTAAATCATTTCTATTTCTCTCATGACAACATAATCTTTATTTGTTAAAAAGTACTCTTAAAGAATCTTGTGCAAGTACAAAATGTTCAAATGCAAGCAATTTTTTTTATTAGAATATTAGGAGCCATGAATTGTGATAATTCTTCATATTCATGAGGGCATTCAGAAATCCTTGCATTTAAAGTTTTAAAAACACATTTGCCATTATAAAAAGTACAACATAAAATTATATCCCACAAACAGCAACAAAAGGAAACAACATGGTTTCTGTATGTGTCTGATGCAAAACCAAAACTAATTAAAATCAAACAAAAATATAGTTGGAACAAGAATTATGTGAACAGTTATTTTTAGGGATGATTGCCAAATGTTTAAAAGAAAAACACCCTGCCCTGCTCTTATGGATCTAAGAGCAGCATGGTATGAATAAACCAGCAAAACAAAATTTCTCATCATGGAGATAATCATAATTAACTGCTAATGTTTGCACATCAAGATACTGTTATAGGCACAGCTGCAGTGGCAGGCAGAAAAGTTGGCAACCTTCCTGATCTTTTGGTTTAGAATGTGAAGAATGTCTTATGAAAAAGCCCTAAAATATTCTTTCAAAGGAACAAAAAACTCCCTAATCAGAGTGGCTGGACGCTGGGAGAAAATTCTGGTTCTACGGATGGTCTTTGCCAATTGTGATAAATCCATGTACAAGGATGAAGCAGAATATTTGCTGGAGAGGAAAAACAAACAAACAATGCTCTTGTAAAAAATACCCCCCCACACAAGATATGCCTGGATCTCACTCTTTCCTTTAAAATGTATTAATCAGCCCTTCGTTCACATTTTCATTTTGATCTATACAAGGAATTATTCTGTTCCACACAGCCTGTCCTCTTTCTCTTTGCCTTGAGAAATTTTTAAATGTCTCATTGTGCCATAGGTAGTTCTGCGATGATTAAGGTTGCCGCTATCTTGTTCACTGACAAAAGGCTGAGTTTTAAAGCCTCTATGGCAGGCAGAAATCCAACAGATTTTTCCTCCATCGCTGAACTGCCATGTGTAGCTCATTGTGTAGATGTGAAAAGCCCAGAGCTTCTGTTAGGAGAAAAATGGCAATGCAGCATTTGCTAAGGCTTTATGGGAAACCCTTGCTTCTTGCATCCCCTGGTTCTTTCTTCCTCTTACCCATCTTTGGAATGGAAGCTCCTGGGATAAGTGATCCAAGAAACAGGCTACTGGACTAGATAGGCCTTTGGTCTGATCCAGCATGGCTCTTCTTATGTTGAGTGTACAGAAATTAAGGGATGTACATATATGTGTGAACCAGCCCTTATTTTTCTAACCAAGCATCTCACAACATATACATCAGACAACTTGTACAAACTAAAAATAGGACTTGATTCTCCCATATCTGTAAACTGAAGGACAGGACCCTAACAGTATGTGCATTCAGTTTCAAGATGGGGTCCTCCCATTTTTCTATCACCTTAATTCAGGAATCATCATAAAAGAAAATACGTTCTTAGCATGAATTTTGAAAGGACCCTAAGCTTCCCTACACTATCTATTAAGGATTTGGGGGTTTCATGAAGCAATATTAACCCCAATGCAACATCCCAACACATGGCATTTTGTATGAGAGCATCCATGTTTTTAGAAGGCAGGCACCAGATATTTAAATAATTTGAAAATCATACCTACAATTATCAAATGAAAAAGTTCAAGTCTGAAAAAGGGAGCAGAGGCGAGGATGCAGGTGACTATTCACAAGCATGGAATGGAATATATTCACCATAGGAAAGTCCACTTCTAGGAAGACAATATTGCAGAGAGACAATGGGGGCTTCCAGATGGAGAAATCCTTCTTACAAATCAAAAGGACATAGGCACCTATGTTTCTGCCCCCAACCCCCTTTAATGGATATTTTTCTAGTAAGAAAAAAAGACAGAAGAAATGGTGGGAAAGAAGGTTAAGAATGGAAGATAATGTCATCTGGACTCCCTGTAAAATTCCGCAAATGAGGCAGAGCGACAGTACATTAAGGGTGCAATCCTATGCATGTTTAGACAGAAGAAAGTCCTACAAATCCCAGCATGGCTGGGGAATGCTGGGAGTTGTAGGACTCTCTTCTGTCTAAACATGCATAGGATTGCACCCTAAAAGCTCTATCTAGAAGCACCCAGCTTGTGGAACCAGGAAGTGTGATGAGATATTTAGATAGACTCAGAAATTTTGATTTCTCCTGTAAGCATTGACCCCAGGCAGTCTGGAAACTTCTTAATGATAGTAATTGCATTTATGATTAGTCAGCATTTCTATGACACTTTAGGGCACAATCCTATGCATGTTTAGACAGAGAAAAAGGCCTACAACTCCCAGCATTCCCCTAGCCAGCCTTGCTAGCTGGGGAATGCTGGGAGTTGTCTTTTCTGTGTCTAAACATGCATAGGATTGTGCCCTTAGTGTTCTAAGAGCTTTGCAAAAAACAAACAATAATTGAACTACAGTAGCACTGTAAGGTATGTCAGTACTTTGCCCCTTGGTGAGAGGGCTGTCCAGGGAAAATCAGTGAGCTATCTCCTAAGTAAATAGGAGGACAACCACTTAAGAACACTGCCCCATTTCTGAGCCTTTAACAGCAGAAAACTGTAGTGGCTGAAGCTTTTCCTAGCACAAAAGGTGGCTAAAGCTTCAACTTGGACATTTCTCTGTGTTGGGCTGCTAGTTCAAGACACAGTAAGAGGAGGCAACTCTAGGAGCAGGTGTTTTCAGAGTAGTGGCCTATGTGGTGAGCTCTTGGTGATGTAATCTCTCAGTGAGGCTGATTTTCATTATGTAATATGTTTCATTATAGTATTTGCTATTATGAAGAAGTAAAAAAAAATGGGTGTGGTGCATTTAAAACAGTAGAGTTGCCAGCTGTCCAGCTGGAGATTGTGCATGCCCCTCTACATTTTAAAAGCTCCGAAGGGGCAAGAGAGGTTGCTTTGGTGCTATTCCTCCACTGGTCCCTTCATGTACCCTCTTGCCCAATTTGCTGTGGGACAAAATTGGGGCCTGCTTGTTAAAGGAAGTGGAAGAAGTGGAGAGCCAGTGTGGTGTAGTGGCGAGAGTGTTGGACTGGGAGTTGGGAGATCCGGGTTCTAGTCCCCACTCAGCCACGGAAGCTCACTGGGTGACTTTGGGCCAGTCACAGACCCTCAGCCCAACCCACCTCACAGGGTTGTTGTGAGGATAAAATGGAGGAGGAGGAGGACTATGTACGCCGCCTTGGGTTCCTGAAGGAGGAAAAAAAGGCGGGATAGAAATGTAATTAATTAATTAATTAATTAGAAAAGGGTGGGTGAAGGAGCCAACTGAAGGAAGGAGTTGGAGGTGTAGTGGCTTGTGCAGTGGTGGAATTGCAATAGTGACAAATAGAATACAAAAAATAACTAGAGAACAGAGAGATTGCTCCCGCTGCAAATAGGGCTGGATCTACACTTACCGCCTTTTTTCGCTTCCAATGAGGTTTCACCATCCACCTTTCACACTACACAGTAGCCGCCTCGAACTGGAACCAGAATTTCCCACTTCTGTGCCCCCGCTTTCAATGCACTAATATCCCGGTATTTCCCCTTAATGTGCTCTGATTTTCCGCCTTCGCTACCGTATCCAGTCATAGTCCCCTCCCCCGCCTGTCCATATGCAGCAGTGTTTGTATTTCCCTCCTGTCCAATCACAGCTCTCGATGGCCCCATGTCTTCTTCTGGCTACCGACTGCATAGCTTCCTCAGCAGCCCGTTTCCCCAGCAACAAGCAAAGGGCTGGATGTGTGCATACTTGTCTGATCTCAGAAGCTAAGCGGGGTCGGTCAGCCCCAGTCAGTAGGTGGATGGGTGACCGCCTGGGAATCAGGCTTCCTGCACTGAGCAGGGGGTCGTTGTATCCCTTCAAATGAGATTAAGTCTTACCCCCTCCTATCCCCCGCTCCGGACGTTTTTTTTTAAAATTCAGGCGTTATCCTCGCAGAATCGGGGCTTCTCCGCAATGTTTTTTTTTTTCAAATTGAGGCATGATCTTCGAAGCTTCAAAGCTTCACAACTTCAAAGCTTTGAAGATCATGCCTCAATTAGAAAAAAAAATTGCGGAGAAGCCCCGATTCTGCGAGGATAACGCCTGAATTTTAAAAAAAACGTCCGGAGCGGGGGATAGGAGGGGATAAGACTTAATCACATTTGAAGGGATACAACAACCCCCTGCTCAATGCAGGAAGCCTGATTCCCAGGCGGTCGCCCATCCACCTACTGACTGGGGCCGACCCTGCTTAGCATCCGAGATCCGACAAGCGTGTGCAGGAAAACAGCACAGTGCTTGAGTGTGAACCGAGCTTGCACATTCGATGAAGCACTGCAACAGGGAAAATGGGTGAGTGTGAATAATCACGTTTTAATTCGAGAGCGTTTGACCTGACGGGACCAAATTCATTGCGATGGCGGGCGCAATGTAGATCGGCCCTAGGAATAGCAGGGAGAAGGTACAGCAAAGGGAAAGGAGGAAACAACTAATTAAAGGGCTGGTAGTTGGCAGACGTAGGATAATTGCTGAGTTGGTAAACATATGAGTAAATATTTGTTATTTTTATATCCCACCTTTTTTCCTCCAAGGAAACCAAGGCGGCTTACATGATCCTCCCCCTCTCCATTTTATCTTCACAACAACCCCATGAGATAGGTTAGGCTGAGAGTGAGTGACTGGCCCAAAGTCACCCACTGAGCCTCATGGCCAAGTGGAGACTTAAACCTGGATTTCCCCGGTCCCAGTCCAATAGTCTAACCACTACACCGCACTGTATTAGGTCTTGCCTGTGGAGATGGCATTGTGGAAACAGCACTATACTAAGAGTTGTCTGCCACAAATGTTCTACTTCTGCTCCCAGCTGATTGTGGAAGAGCAGTGCCTCAGCAAAAGGACCTAGAGTGAAGGCGAACCAAGTGAAATGGAACTTCCTAGAAAGTGGACATAGGTCTGCTGTGTTACACATACAAAATATGAATTATTAATACAGAAAATATTGTTTGGCTTTGCTGTCTGATCACTCTGTGTGTGTGTGTCTTATCATTATGGTTTTGTCTAAAATGATGCCTGGTTTAAACTAAGAGACATTAGGATTCACTCCCTTGGCAGATGAATACAAGGTGTAGTATGAAGGCAGAAGCCTTTTAAACTATAGGGCACACTGCCACCTTTCCTTCCACAGTCTGCTCGTTGTTTTTCTCCCTACACTTCTACTCTTACAGGCCCACTGCTTGGAGCTTGCTTGTAATGCAAGTTTGAAGAACATGTTTTTAAGAGCACTTTCCGGGGGGGGGGGGGGGTTAGAGCGGGGAAAATGGAGTATTATTTGTGAAAGTGAAAGAAAACTTTTCCCTACTTGTGTAATTGCGATATTCCACTATGGCAGTGTTATCTAGAGGTTATGTAGCAGAAAAGCAGGAAAGGAAAAGCTCTTTGTGTAGAGCTCGGATCTCAGTCTGTGATGAAACCAAAAGCAGATACAGTGATTAACAGCCTCATGTAGAAAAGCTTTTAGGCTTTCACAACTCTCTCTACACTGTCGGTACCTTTTAGTTTCTACAGGTCCCAAAATCACACATACCAAAATCTGATAAATTTGCTGTGGCAAACAAGTAATAACCTTCAAAGTAAAAGGGAGTTGGGGAAACCATAGAAACAGTGAAAAGCCTAATGATACTCAAACATAGAAAACAAAATTATTTGGAATTCTCAAATCATTCTCAAAATGATTTGGTTCAAAAAGAAGACGATACACCATGGCAAAGATTTCTGAGAAACAAGTTGCTCACCTGTTAACAGATGGGATGTTGCTCCAGATGTGAACTGCGTTCTGGATGATGTCACCATGTTGCTTATATCTGAGCACTGCTTCCGCCTTTTGAAGGGACAAAATCATACGAATATCTCAAGAGTTAGAACTAAACCTCCCAAGCAGTGCCAATAGCTTTTCATAAAGAATGCCAAAATTTTTCCAGAAACATCTCAGTGATTCAAGTCTGTGACAAGCTTTACATTTGGGGCTTTAAAGGTGATGACTAGCAATGGCTCAGAACAAACAAACAAACAAACTGGGGGCTAATGCAGATCAAACAATTTTGGAGTATCTTGCTCTGAGAGGTGGGCTCCTGTCGGCATCCTGGTTACAGAATTCTGCACCGGCTTTAGTTTCCAAACGCTATGCATAAGCAGCATCATACAGATCGGGGGGGACGACGACTGATGATCCTCCAGATGTTGTTGGACTGCAACTTCCATCATCCCTCACCATTGGTCATGCTGGCTAGGGCTGATGGGAACTGTAGTCCAACAACATTGGGAGGGCTACAAGTTGCCCATCCCTGATAAAGATTGTGTTGCAATAGTCTATGCCAGTGGTAGGCAACCTGGAGCCCTCCAGATGTTTTTGAGTACAACTCCCATAAGCCCTGACTATGCTGGCTGACATCTGGTGGGCACCAAGGTGCCTATCTCTGGCCTAAGCTGATGCAAGTCATGAGCAATGGACAGATCTGCCTTCTCCAGGAAAGGCCATCACCAGAGCACTAGCTGTAGCCGTGTCAAAGCGCCTCTGACAGTAGTTGCCAACTAGCAGTCCAGACCAGGAGCGAGGCTGCATTCAGAAGCACCCCCCTTCAGCCTCTAAACCTGGCTTTTCAGAAGGAGTACATAAGGCACGCTGTATAACCAGTCCTGGATTGGCTTTCCTACTAGCCAAAAGCACTTTTGTCTTTTCTACATGAACTCTTAAGCTTGTTATCCCACACCCAGTCCATCCCCACCCCTGGAAACCAATTCAATATCTCCGCTACCTTCTTGAAATGTGATGGAGAGATAAGCAATGCGTGAGTAGGGACAGAGGGCCACATATGCTGACCCTGCCCTTATATTCCAGTGCCTTCTGGTCCCAGCCCCTTAGTTCTGGCCTGGCCACATTGAGCAGCAAAGTCTGAACAGGAATTCTACTCACATTCACTTGACTGTGAGTAGAACACTCCACAGTGTTCATAATTAGTTCATGAGTTTCATGATCAGGACCCTGAGCAGGAGTAGATGTGGTAATGTTGGCACACTGGGATGTGTGCGCCCCATGCCCCTACTCATGGGTTGCCATACCGTTTCCATTGGGCTTAGCAACTGTAGAGCTGGGTGTTATCTGCATATGTATAGCACCACACTTCAAATCTCCCCTAGAGCTTTCATATAGGTGTTAACCATTCCCCAAGACAGAACCATTGGTCACTGGTCAATGGCCAAGGGGATGAACAGTAGTCACCCCAGCACCACCTTCTGGGACCTGCCCTCCAGATAGGACTGGAACCAGGAGAAAATAGTGCCTCTATTCCCATCTTAGGCAGGCAGCCCAGAAGGATTCCATGGTACCATGACAGTACTGAAAACTACTGAGAGGTCCAGCAGAATCATCAGGGATGCACGCCGTGATTGAGTTTCTGGCACAGGTTGTCCACCAGGGCAACCGAGGCAGTCCCAAAACCAAACCAAATGACAGACTGCAATGGATCCAGATAATCAGTATCATCCAAGAAGACATGGAGTTGGGCTGCCATCACACACTCAAGCACCTTACCCAAGAACAGATTCTCTGAAACAGGCTGATAGTTGTCAAGGTTGGAGGGGTGTAAAGAGATTTTTTCTCTCCTAAAGCTGCTTTTATCAGCCAGGACAGGCAAGGGCTGAAAAGTGTGTGATTAGTCTTATACCTCCAAGGATTCTGTCCACATCTTCAGGATGAACAAGCTGAAAAGTATCCATAGCAACATGGTAAGCAGTCTCATGTACATCTACTTGGAACATCTGAGGGCTGAGGGAAGTTTGTGCTTCTGGGTGCCAAAACGGGGAGAGACATCTGCAGCGGCAGTAGCCTGGACTACTGAAAGGGATTAGCCTCTGGCTGCTCTGAGAACAGTTGGAACATCTGAGGACTGTAAACACATGCTTGTAAACATATTAGGATGCTTCTAAACACCAGGATCTGCATCTACCACCAGGAGCCAAAACGGCAAGATACATCAGCAGCTGCAGCAGCCTGGATGAGGAACAACATCTCACACTATGAGGAACTAACATCTGGCTGCCGCATCAGCCTTTTCCTCTGAGAAATGGCATGAACCAGAGATGTAGAAGCAGAGTAGCAGCAGCTGGAACTTCTGAGGTCTGGGGAAAAATTTGTATACAATTTTGCCCATCCCTAATGTCTACTTTGTTATATTTTGAATGTATGGTAAGCCACTTCGAGACCACCTACTAACATTGGATAGTAGGTGGGTATAAATACTATATATACATACATATATACAGGTAGTGGAAGCACGTTTGCCACCACAGTCGCAAAACAATGCCATTTATAGACATATAAAGTGAAATTCTATATCACTGAAAATGGTAATTGTTTCTGCAGACAACATAATCTGTGCTACAGTCTGTTGCTATTGCAAATGGATCCATTGATCCATCTATATTAAACTAAGTCCAGATCTACACCTTGTGTTATATCAATACGATCCCATCATGGTGACACTACATCCCTCTTGCGCATTTATACTTGTAGCACACACAATGACATCTGTTGCTGTATTTTGGATAATACAGAATAAAAAGTGAGAAATAATGCTAGAAAAGTGGTATACAGAATGCATAATGTACCCCAACAGTTATCAGTGCACTTCAATACCGATAAAAAGTACGTGTAGATCTAGCCCAAGTTACTGTATGTACGTAAGCATCGTAAACCATTTTCTCATTGACTTCTGGAAAGCATCTTTTTTCCCACTTACCTGAAAAAAACGAGACGCTGTATCTCTGTCCTCTTCATCAAGAACTATATTGTCTAAAAACAGCCAGAAAAATGGCTTGTTGCTTCTTTCTGTGGGTCTCCCATACTGAAGTATGCGAAAGTACTGGTAAAAGTACCAGGCTAAAGCGAGTAGGGGGAGAAGTGAAAATCAGCCATCAGAAGATGGTCTCTGAAAATGTTTTGCACTAAGGGCACAATCCTATGCATGTTTAGGTAGAGAAAAAGTCCTATAACTCCCCGCATTTCCAAGCTAGCCATGCTGCCTGGGGAATGCTGGGAGTTGTAGGGCTTTTTTCTGCCTAACCATGTATAGGATTGTGCCCTAAAGCACCTTTCTCAGTTGCCTAAGACCTTATGAAATTTGAAATGAAATTGAACAATATTTTTGACCCTTTTAATCTGACATATAACATAATTTGGCAAGTTGTCACTTTATCTCTGTAATTCACATGTAAGAACCATGTACTAAATATTATTTATTGACTGGTACTATAGTAACGCAGAGTTAAACTTCCTCAAAGTTCTGCTCTGAAGACCAGTTCAGTCATATAGAAGCAGCAAGAGGGACAGGCATCTAACTCCTCAGCCATCAACATAAGTGACAGTAACCAAAGGGCTGTCCTCATAGGGGATTTGCTGTGAATTGGGAGCATTTCAAGGTCGTTCACAGCACATGACCAATTTTCAGCCGCCCGGGAGATTTCCAGTGGAAAAGCTGGATTTTCTGAAACTACTTTTATTCTGTTTTATTTCTTTAATTCCGGTTCTTCGTGCTACTGGTGCTGTGTGCCCCTGTCCTCTGCATTTCCTTTGGCATGATAACCCTGCCCAGTTATCTCATTGGTTGAGCAGCCCCTGCCAGGATGATGACATTCCATTCTACACCCCACACCAAACCTGGAAGTATCTTCCTCTGAAGTGCTGTGTGACCTGTGAAAACCATATTTTAAATGTATAGTACACTCAGCTTTTCTTGCTTCATGTGTCCCTGATGGACCAAAGCTGATTCCATGAAAATCTGGATGATACTCCAACGCGCTTCTTATTCCATTGTCATGAAGATCCTCCCCTCTAAGATGGCCACTTCTAGAAAAAGGGTGTCGGATGTGGATGGGGAGATCTCCCAGCTGAGCCACCAACTCACTAGGGCAGAGCTTTCCAAACTTTTCATGTTGGTGACACACTTTTTAGACATGCATCATTTCGTGACATGGTAATTCAGTTTTACTAGCAAACCGGAGGTTAAACTAACCCGTTTTAAGAGATACGGACACATACATAAATTGTAATAACGAAATGTATGGGGATACAACATATCTCATGAAAACCTTTCATTTATATTTGTAGAAATATATGATTTGTAAGATAATAACATACATTGTTGTCATTTATGAGTAACAGTATGTAAATATGTGCAAGAATTTAAAAAAGTTGAATAACACCAATAACTACTTACCATTTTAATGGGATGTATGAGGTTGATGGGATGAACACAGCTTTTCAGTATTTGGTGGAATATTAGATAAAGACACTCGCATTTTGTCATCAAGCATTTTTAAGCTTCCACGTTTCAGTGTCTTTAAGTTTGCCATCGTTGAAAAGGATACTTCACAAATGTATGTAGTAGAAAACTGCAGAAGAATTTTTAATGCTTTTTTAGCTATGTTTGGATGCATTTTTGAAATGCGAATCCAAAAGCTGTCTAAGTCACCCTGTTCATGCATCATTAACAGATTTCGATCATTTTTTATGTCAGCTAATTCTTCTTCAATAAGTGAAAAGTTCCTCATTGCAGTTGAAAGAAATGGATTTCTGATCCAATCATAGTCTTGGATTTCAACATTTGGGAAGTAATGATGAACTTTCTCTCCAAGCAATGTTAAATGGTCAACAATTAGTGAGCTGATATCACATTTTAGCTGGCACTCAGCAGTTTTGGAAAACATTTCAAAATTTCCTTCTTTCACTTTCCTTTTCCAAATTGCTATTTTGTCTCTCATAGCACAAATTTTATCTACCGCTGTTAAGATATTTTCTCCTTTTCCTTGCATACTGGTGTTTATTTTATTCAAATGTTCAAATATGTCAGCAAGATATGCCAATTTTGTGCACCAAAGTTTGCTTTGAATTAGATTGCAGAATTCATTTTGCTGATTTTCCTCAAAAAGTTTAAGCATCATTTCCCTCAATTCATATACACGACAAAGCACTCGACCTCTTGAGAGCCAACGAACTTCTGTGTGTAGTAGAAGCTTTTTAAACCTTGCCCCCATATCTTCACAAATATGAGCAAATAATATTGATTGAAGAGGTCTACTTTTAATGTAATTGACCATTTGAACCACTTTGTCCAAAACTTTTCTTAATTCATTTCCAATGGTTTGCGCGACTAGTGCTTCACGATGTAAAAAGCAATGAGTAATTATAATATTTTCATTATTCTTCTTTGCTAAAGCTATAAAACCTTTTGTTGAACCAACCATTGAGGGTACACCATCTGTGCATATTCCTACACAATTTAACCATTGCAAATTATTTTCCTTCATGAAGCAATCAAAAGTTTTAAATATATCTTCACCTCTAGTTCTCATTGGAAGTTCTAGACAACACAAGAATTGCTCAATAATTCTGTCAGTATGAATGAAACGTATAAAAACCAATAATTGTGCTAACCCACCGACATCTGTTGCTTCATCTAATTGCAATGTAAAGATTATATGATAGTCTTGAAAAATATTCTTCATTTGCTGCTTAATGTCATCAGACATGTCTTGAATACGTCTTCCGATCATGTTATCTGCCAAAGGGATTTTATTAACTTCTATCTCAAATTCGGGCCCATTCTTCAAACAATAGCACGGCAAGATTCCTTTATGGTGGTTTCGGCAATAGTGTGTGGGTCCTTGTTTTTTGGCAATTATTTGAGCAACCAAGTAACTTGCCTTTTGAGCTTTCTCTGATGTCTTCATTCTCTTTGTGAATGATGCAGACTGCTTCTTTATAGATTTTGAAAGCTCAATAAAGTATTCTACTGGTTTTTCTGACAAATGACAGTGTTTTGAGGTAAAATGACACTTTAATTTATTTGGTACCATATTTTCATTTGCAAGTATATCCCCACAAACTAAACACTGGGGACAAGGATTGTTTTCATTAACAAAAAATGTGAACCCCGGTTTCATATAATCTTTACTGTATAAACGAGGCTTGGAAATTGTTCCTTTACACTTCTTATGTACTAATACAGACCGTTCAACAGTTGATTCTTGCGTAGTTTCCTCTATAGCGGCTACATTTTGTTCATTGCAAACGTCATCTTCACCAGCTTTCTTTTTCTTAATTAGAAACGTATCCATTTTATGGGTAATTCAACTGCAATTTAATGAATAAATTTATGCAAATTTATTTCTAGGTTTCAGCATTAACTAAATATGAAAATAACAGGACTGTTTTTAGCGCTTATGTTTCTCTGTTTTTTCTTATGAAAATAACAGCACCTGCGCTCCACTCCAACCGTGATAAAGTGAGATAAAGATAGGAATCAGGACCAGGAGAAAATGTGAAAAATAAACAAAATTAACTAAAGTATTTACAATATATATTAGGACACATAGGTTCAGGTAGGAGCTCAGCTGCAAAAACACATGAAGTAGAGAAGTAAAAGTCCAACAAAAATGCTGTAAATATATATGTCTCACTACATGGCTATACTGCTGTAAATACTGCTGGTCCAGAGTCCAGTTCCAGCATCTCTGGTGGTACACTGCCAGTGGGTGGTTAATCCACGATTACAGCAGAGTAAAAATAAAAATAAATGGCAGAAATCAAATAATAAGTGCCACGTGGTGGGTGGCTTGCTGTTTGCCACATTGGGTTTGGGAGGGTGGCCTCCCTTCAGCCAGCAGCAGGTGGGCTGACTGGGTGACAGCCTGCAGCTGCGCTCGCCCGGGTGCTTGGGAGCACGCTGATTCCGAGGCTTCTGGCCTCCACTGAGCTCCGTTCCGACTGGCCAAGATGGCGGACGGCCCGCTCGGTGCAGTCCCAGTCCCAGGCGGCGTTTCCACCTGCATGTTACTCTGGCCTGGCCGCAAGGCAGTGCAGTGCAGAAGTCCGTGAAGGGCATGCTCGAAACCACACAGGGCTGGTGGTCGCTGCCACTTCTCCGCACTGGCGTCGGCCGAGCTCTGCTCCCAGAGCAGCGCGTCCCTTCCCTTCTCTTCGCCTCACGCCTCTACCTTTCCAGGGAGTGCAGGCTCGAAGCGCCTCGCCTGCCCGGAGCAGCCCTCCCTTCTCTGGGGGCGCCCAGCGGGCTGTTGTTCTCCCTCGCCGCCCTGCAGCCGCACCAAGGACGAGGGGAAGCCTCTTGCCCGAGCTGATTGCAAATTGCTCAACTAATCGCTCCGCTAACTTCGAATTCTCCACACTCCTTGTGCAGCCAGCGTTACCACACTCCTCGCTGTACCACTCCAACACCGCCAATCATGTGCGTCCTACGTCAAGACGCCACAAGATCCTAAAGAAGCTGATGTTAAAGCACCTAAGCCTTGGCTGCTAAGCCTTAGTAGCTAAGCTGCTTTAACATTAGCTGCTTTAGGAAGTTCCGGGGGAGGGGCCAAGGGAAGCAAACGCAAGTAAGGGAGCTCCGCGGTGCCCTTCCGCACTATTTTCTGTATTTCGCGTGACACACCTACACACTGCTGCCAACACACTAATGTGTCGTGGCACACAGTTTGGAAAGCTCTGAACTAGGGTATTGCGAGAATGAATGTAATATGAACTGTCTCTCCCTAAGGCTGTAAGCCTAAGCAGATCTACACAGATGTAAATTTCACTTAAATCAATGAGACATGTCCTCCAAGTAAATGTGTTTATGAGTAGGATATCAAAAGCATTTATTAAACACTTTTGATATCCTACTCATAAACACATTTACTTGGAGGACATGTCTCATTGGTAACAACAGTTACCAGTTTTTTGCTGGTGCTATTCTGTAATGAGCATACATAAGTAGTGGAAAAGGGTAGATCCTGTCAAACTGCTAAACCCCACCCCTTTTCCAATATGGCAGACAATTTACAGCCCAGAAATCCTACCCCCTCCTGGATGCCCTTCCCTTCCAAGATAGCAGATGATTTATGGCCTTGACGTCACTGGAACTCGTACCCCACTAAGATGTTCTGCTTCATGGAAGGGATCAGAGGAGTGAGGTCATGTGATCCCACAACAAACCCACCATATCACAACAGACCAAAAGGAAGAGGATGGGGGCATGACCATACAGGGTCACATCTCCTTGCTGAACCAATCCAGGAAGGGGTTGGAAATGGCCGACATGTGTCTCAGGACTCTAAATCCTCTTCCCATTGGTCTTTTGTGATATGGTGGGTTTGTAGCAAGGTCACCTGACCCCACTCATCTGACCCCTCCCAAAAGGGCTGCTGCCAGCCAGTGTCAACATTTCTGGGCCAGATGGACCAACGGTCTGAGGCAAATAAGGCAGCTTCCTATGTTCCTATGAGATTCACAAGGCAGGACAGAGACAGCTTCGCCACTCCAGCTATTTGGCTATAGCATCTGGTAATCAGAGATACATTGCTTCTGTAATATATAGAATGCTGCAGATTAGATTTTACAATGACATTAAAATATAAGAACAAATGTATGACTCTGCAATAATGTCCCGCCTTCAAAGATTGATTCCAAGCTAGGGCAGAGATCAAGCCATGAAAGGTCTGAGGAATGTACTCTTATTTCTCTTATGCAGCCACTGAGAGTGACTGTCAGGGGCTGGACCCTTAATTAGAGTGGGGCAATTCACTCAGTGTTCACTTAGAGATCAGTATGGATTTCCTGCTAACCATTTGGCTAAGGAGCTGTCTGTCTGTTATGGCGGGAATGGCAGTGACAGCTGTTGCTTTCTGTATTTGGGCTGTGGGGAGAGTTGAACTTCTGTCTTCTGGAAGCCCTGTGGCTCTACCCCTCCTAATTCATCTGCCATAGAAGTCTGGGCTATGTAAGACACTATCAGCAATTCCTGGTTGCCTTGTGCAGTGTGTGTGTGTGTGTGCCTGGGTGTGGGAGGGAAGGAAGTGGATGGGGTTAGGTCACTGGATCATTTGGCAATTGATTGGTGCTTTCAGTGCATGTCTGATGTGGCAATGTCATCAGTGAGCATGATTGTAATTGGTGTGTGGTAACAGTGTAGGAGTGGCTGTCTTGTTGCTACATTATCTCTTGCTTCTATTGATATTATTTTGCTTTCTAAGTGTTGCTAGGGGGCACTGAGGTGATGATACACTGGCATTTCAAGCCTATTGTAACTCATGTAGGACCAAACAGAGCCACAGAAATTATTAATAATACCATCAGTTTCATATATGTTTGCATATCTTACCAGATGGATGTTTATAGGACTTTGCGACTGGAGGAGTTGAACCAAAAATGAAATCATAAGGCCCCCATTCTTCTATCTAATCAGTAAAACAAAACAGCTTCAGAAGTTTGGGGGGGGGGGAGGAGAGCCTTTCATATTTTAATTGTACACTAGTTCCTTTAAATGTAGAGAATACTTTAGAAATGCATCAGTTTGCTTTAGTGATATTCAGATGAGCTTGGCTAGGAAACGATGGATAGGAAAATTAGTATCACTAGACTTGACCTTGCTGACTAGACTATAACTCTGTTATTCATTGTTGTTGTTCAGTCGTTCAGTCGTGTCCGACTCTTCGTGACCTCATGGACCATAGCACGCCAGGCCTTCCTGTCCTGTGCTCTCTCCCGGAGTGTGCTCAAGTTCATATTCATTGCATCCGTGATGCTATCTAGCCATCTCATCCTCTGCCGTCCCCTTCTCCTTTTGCGTTCAGTCTTTCCCAGCATCAGGGTCTTTTCCAGAGAGTTTTCTCTTCGCATTAGGTGGCCAAAATATTGGAGCTTCAGCTTCAGTATCTGTCCTTCCAATGAGCACTCAGGGTTGATTTCCTTTAGGATTGACTGATTTGACCTCCTTGCAGTCCAGGGGACTCGTAAGAGTCTTCTCCAGCACCACAGTTCGAAAGCATCAATTCTTCGGCGCTCAGCCTTCCTTATAGTCCAGCTCTCACAGCCATACATTACTACTGGGAAAACCAAAGCTTTGATTAGACGGACCTTTGTCGGCAAGGTGATGTCTCTGCTTCTTCCTATGCTGTCTAGGTTTGCCATAGCTTTCCTCCCAAGGAGCAAGCGTCTTTTAATTTCATGGCTACAGTCACCATCTGTGGTGATCTTGGAGCCCAAGAAAGTAAAATCTGTCACTGCTTCCATTTCTTCCCCTTCTATATGCCAGGAAGTGATGGGGCCAGATGCCATGATCTTAGTTTTTTTAATGTTGAGTTTCAAACCAGCTTTTGCACTCTCCTCTTTCACCCTCAACAAGAGGCTCTTTAGATCCTCTTCGCTTTCTGCCATTAGGGTGGTATCGTCTGCATATCGGAGGTTGTTGATAATTCTCCCAGCAATCTTAATTCCGACCTCTGATTCATCCAACCCAGCATTTCTCATGATGTACTCTGCATATAAGTTAAATAAGCAGGGTGACAATATGCAGCCTTGTCGTACTCCTTTCCCAATTTTGAACCACTCGGTTGTTCCATGTCTGGTTTTTACTGTTGCTTCTTGACCCTCGTACAGGTTTCTCAGGAGACAGGTAAGGTGGTCTGGTACTCCCATCACTTTAAGAATTTGCCACAGTTTGTTGTGATCCACACAATCAAAGGCTTTAGCGTAGTCAATGAAGCAGAAATAGACGTTTTTCTGGAATTCTCTTGCTTTCTCCATGATGCATACAACTCCTATTAAGGGCCCAATCCTATGTACGTTTTGACAGAAAAAGTCTTACAATTCCTATCATTCCCCAGCCAGCAATGCTGGGAGTTGTAGATTTTTTTTTCTGTCTAAGTATGCAAAGGATACTCACTGGAAAAGACCCTGATGCTGGGAAAGATTGAAGGCAAAAGGAGAAGGGGACGGCAGAGGATGAGATGGCTAGATAGCCTCACCGATGCAATGAATATGAATTTGAACACACTTGGGGAGAGAGCGGAGGACAGGAAGGCCTGGCGTGCTATGGTCCATGGGGTCACGAAGAGTCGGACATAACTTAACGACTAAACAACAAATGCAAAGGATGGCACCCTAAAATAAACTCTGTGCTAGATTGTGGCTATTGATCTAAGTGGTCATTTCAAATCCATTCAAAATCTGTTGCTAATTGAATTAATTAAACAGTCAATGTCTTTATACAATAGTTTCAATCCAGCCAAGAATTAGATGTGCTTAAATCCATTGAAATAAATGGACTTAAGCACATTTGATTCTCTGTTCAGTTGTAGACAGCATTTAGCAATCTTTCCCTCCCCTCCCCTCCCCTTCCACCCCCCGTCTTGTCAAAGCTTAAGGGTCAAGTCTCTTCTTTCTCTGAGTTTAATATAATGATCAGTTTGTAACAACTTTGCAGTCCCTTCTGGATTTTCAACTGCCATTTGGTGACTCAGCAAATCTGATTTTCTTTCAGTTACACACTATCAATACATTAGGAGCAGAAAGAATATTAATATAACATAATGAGAAATATGAATTGTACAAAGACAACTTTACTTACATGTATCCGTGTTACATCTGTGACATCATCCAAAAACTTCAGTCTACCATTGCCCATGCTTTCCCCAAGAAACCCCAAACTTTTCAGTTCTGGAGAACAGGCATGAGAAACACAGAATTGCATTAATACCAGACAGTACTGAGCAATATTTGAAATGATGTATGTGTGTCCTTATTGATGAGACATTGAATATATGCATGTACCATAGGTATGGACAATTCTCTCAATGCATGGATGTAAACAGTGGGGTCTGACAGGGATTTGTATTGGGACCATACTTTCCAACTTGTTCATAAATGATCTGGAATTAGGAGTGATCAGTGAAGTGGCCAAGTTTGCTGATGACACCGATTTATTTAGGGTGGTAAAAGAAAAGGGATTGAGAAGAGCTCCAAAATGGTTTCTCCAAACTGGAAGAATGGGCATAAATATAGCAAATGCAGTTCAATATAGGTAAATGTAAGGTGATGCATGTTGGGGCAAAAATCCCCATTTCACATATGCACTGACGGTATCTGAGCTAGCAGTGACTGACCAAGAAAGAGATTTTTGTGTTGTTGTGGGCAAATGAAAATGTCAACCCAGTGTGCAGCTGCTGTGAAAAAGGCAAATTCTATGTTAGGCATAATTAGGAATCGGAAATAAAACTGCCAATATCATACCACCCTTTTACAAATATATGGTATGACCACACTTGGAATACTGTGTACAGTTTTGGTCACCACACCAAATAAGGATATTGTAGATTGGGAAAAGTGCAGAAAAGGGCATCTAAAATGATAAAGGGGCTGGAACAACTCTTCTATGAGGAAAGGTTATGTCTGGAATTGTTTAGCTTGGAAAGAGAACAAGTCAGGGGAGACACGATAGGTGTACAAAATTATGCATGATGTGGATAGGAGACATTTTTCTCCCTCTGTCATAGCGGGGTCATCCCATGAAGCTGATTGGTAGGAGATTCTGGACAAATAAAAGGAAGTACTTCTTCATGCAGCGCATAGTTAAACTATGGAATTTGCTATCACAAGAGGTAGTGATGGCCACCAATTTGGATAGCTTTAAAAGGAGATTGGACACATTTCTAGAGGATAAGGCCATCAATGGCTACTAGTCCTGATGGCTTTATGCTACTTCCAGTATGCCTAGGTACACCCATTGCTGGGGAACTCGAGCAGGACAGTGCTGGTGCACTCATGTCCTGCTTGTGGGTTTTCCACAGGCAGCTGGTTGGCCACTGTGTGAACAGAATGCTGGACTAGATGGACCCTTGGTCTTATCCAGCACAGCTCTTATGTCTTTGCAGAGCAAATAGCTCCTGATGGTTCAGGCAAATATGCCAGGCCACAGACAAAAATATACCAGGAAAAAAATGTTTGCTTGCAAACCTGTATTTCCCACTTGCTTACCTTGTGTAATATCATCAAAAAGGGAGAGCACGTGGATTGATTTTCTCTCCCATGGGGACAACAGTGGATAGATCCAATCAGTGTTCTGACACAAACAGTAAAAAAAAAAAAATGTTTGCACAAGGTACTTAGCTTGTTTTATTCCCCAAATTATCCAATAACAATAATAATTACAAGCCGCCGCCTGGATTGTTTTTTTTAAAGTATCATGTGGTTTTAGTTATTACATATATTAACATGTGAATAATAAGAAAACTTTTAAAATTGTACTATTGATCCAAATCAAACTTTGAGGGCACCTTGTACATTAATATGAATATATTTTGTTTATGTGTATTTTATTAAAATATTTATAACTCACTTTGCCGGGTTATAAATATAAGCTGCCTTTACTCTATGAAACTCTTTCTGTAATTGATGCTCTATTGATGTAATTGATGCACACTTCCCCAAGCAACGGCCCTGATAACATGCAAATGTAGCTGTGACTAAATTGTCAGGGGATTTTTAATTTAATGCTTGGCTCAAGCCTCTTGGTTTCTATTGGAGCCACAATGTGTGGGAAGGGGAAGTTTAACCCTGAGGAAAATTGCCCCCACCCGCACTGCAATTAACGATAGGAAAAAAGTTCCCATTGGGATCAAAGATAGCTTTTTTTTCCTATTGTGAACTGAAGGGGGGGGGGTTATTTGGGATCGTTAACTGAGGAGGAAAAGATTAAACCTCCCCTCCCCATGCATTGCCCAACCAATGAAAATCACCCCCTCACACCTAGGATTTTTTTTTTTTTTAGTGACTGACAGGTCCACCTTCTAATCATAGGGCATGCTTTACCAGGAGTTCTCCAATCACTGTGTTTTGGGGGATGTGGGTAGGTTGTGCAAGTTTATGCTGCTCTGCAGGGGATAGTAGAAGCATCTTTAGGATTATAGCTGTTCTGGTAATACCTTTTGGTTACAGAAACAACTTTTGGTTGGCAACAGGGGATGGGGAGCAGTGGAGTGGGGGGCATAGAGGGGGTTTGCTTTTGTATTGGGGAAGTCAAACATTCAATAATTACTGTAATGTTTACAGTAAGGACCATCTCCAGCCAAAAGGGGATGCTGTTCTGTTTATTACTTAACTATGGTTCTTTGTCCTGTATCTTGTTGTTAGTCCTTCAGAGTTTTCTAGATGCCTCCTGAGGAGAGCTGTGTGCTGCTGAGTAGCTTGCAGTGAGCAAATAAAATGTATTCAATAAAGCAAGCATTACACTTTTTTAAAAAGTCGTTTTTGCAAATGACCATGTGCTTTTTTGTATCATGTCAGCAGAAAGAGTTTTGCTGCCGCCTACGGGAAATGGAGCCAATACGCAGGGGCCCTGCATCTGATGGACAGTGTCCACAAAAGCTTCTATCAAAATAAATTTGTTAGTCTTCAGTAGTGTAGCAGCAAATTCAGAAGTGCTGGGTTCCTTCATGATAGTCACAGCCAAGCCCCCTTCTAAGATTATACAACTTTGTAAGATTATACAATAAAAATTAGCTTTTTTCCAGTCATTTTGGAGTTCTGTTGAGTGATGAATGCAGGATGAGGGCATGTCATTCTGAGATTCAGCACAAAGAAGGCAATAATAGCTTCCAGAAGTTCCAGCTGATCACCCACAGTACCAGAAACACATCTTGTTATATTCTCCCTAGAGCAGCAGTCTGGATTGTTGATCACTGTTTCGGTTTCTTTCAACATTCTGTGGCCTCTGTGACCACTGACTTCATAAGGTTTTTTTTCTTCTTCATGAGTCCAGAATCTATAGTTCAGTCATCTCTTATGGTGTTTTAGTAGGATCCAGACTTAGTCATCCTTAGAGTAGACTCACTGAAATCAGAGGACCTTAAGATAGTCATAAGTTGTGACTGACTTTTCCCACTGATTTCAGTGAGTCTACTCTAAGCAAGACTAAGTCTGGATCCAACCCTTTATGTGGCCTTCTGAGCAATGTCTCAGCCTCAGGGAAATCACAATACACAAAAGCACTCATCTGGACCCACATTCTCTTGTTTGAGAAACAACAACTACTGCCACTGCTAATGATGATATCCTCAAAACCACACAGCAAGGGCCAGCTCAAGGCCATGATGGGCCCCAGAGTAGCTGTCCCTAGTGAGCCTCCTACTCTGCCCCCAGTACTGAACTCACACACACACAACACACACACAGTCAACAATGTGCAATAATAATGCAAAAACATTTCTCACTACATACTTAAGTGGAAATCATCTTCTATGCTTTCCTGGCAGCAAAAGATTTATATCTCTCCCATGGTGGAAAACTCAAATACAAACACAAACTTCTCCTTTTACAAAATACAGTGCACAGACACAGAAAACATAAACACACATTGATGCGCTCTCTCTCTCTCTCTCTCTCACACACACACACACACTCAAGAAAGAGACATAAACTGACTCACTGCCTCTTTCAGATGCAACAGCCAAACAGGCTGTTTTGTTATTATAAAAAAATCAACTGTCAGGAATCCATGAGTGTTTATACCCCACAACTTCTAGGGCCTACAGCTGCCTTTTTTTTTTTAATGTAACCTCAAGACCATGTACTGTGCAGTGGCACAACACAGACTCCACCTTCCCCAGTTTCCCTCCCACTAAGCACACAGGGAAAAGCAGAAGGAAAAACACAGAAAGGCTGCAGGAGCTTTCTTAGACACAGCCTCCTCCTCCTCCTCTCTCTCCCTGCCCCTTTCTTCCTCCTCTGGAGCTTTTGTTTTTCAGGAGCTTTTGTTTTTCTTCCCAGCTCTCTATTTCCACAAGGAGGGGGCCAGGAGAGAAAGGCAGGATCAAGAGGAGGGGAAGGAAGGGAATGGAGAAGGGGAGTGTATAAAGTTCTGCGCACTCTCCATGCAGACAGCCAAGACGAAGGAGGGAAACATACCACCCAAGCCCCCAACTTCCTTTCCCCTTCCCACAGCCAGTATGGCTCCCTCACCTTGTAGCCTTCTGCTAACTGGGCGCCCACAGCCGCAGGGAGCTGCTCTGGCTGTCCTAGCCAGCAGCAGCAGCGCCTGCTCAAAACAGCACCTGCTCTTCTAGCCGCCTGCCCCACAGAGGTAGGCTGGGAGCTGGAGGGACCTGGCTGAGACCCGGCTCCAAAACAAGTATTGGGTTTTTGTCCCGGTGAGACCCCACCCCACTGCACCCCTGTTAGTCTTTAAGGTGCCACAAGATCCTTTGCCACTTTCACATATTTTAAGTTTGTTCTGGTTAGTTTCTTCATAGCTCTTTTATCTTAGCTAGCAGCAGAACTGAGGGAAGAGATTGTGCCCTTTTTGTCTGAGTAGCACCCTTGTCAGAAATCAAGAGGTTTGGGGATCATCCAGAATCTTATACTGTACAGTACGTCCTGTAGAAAATGTGCCCAGCTAATGCAAGGATAAGCAACCCTTTGAATTTTTTACATTTGTAACAGTCAACTGAACTTTCCCTTACAGACTCTTGATCATAGAAATACTTCAGTTCTGCACGCCATGCTGTCTTCCTCTTTAGTAATCCATACACATCCCATGGCACACACATGAAGCATATCCAGGGATTTGTTTCTTTGATTTCCTCTGAACTCCCAGGATGCACAAGGGTATCCACACATTCTTCACAAAAACACCTAAATAAATTAAAAAGGAGATTCTCTGAAGGCATGAACCACTATTTTCTTTCCAAAACATTCACCTTAGATGCAAATAAGGTCCCTGCCATTTCACAGAGGACCAGGACCAGGCCCTTGCTGAGCTGCGGATATTATGCAAAAGGAGTGGGTGGAAACCTCTCTACTGTAACACTCAAAATAGGAAGCCATGTGTTTGAAAGATGCATGTGCTCCTGATGTGGGAAAAGCTCCCACATTTCACTGCAAGGGAAATAGTCTCTGTGTTCCTATTCTGACATTATACCAGAAGTGCAAAAGAGGAAGCATGATGGGTTGCACTCTCACTTCCCTGTAGTGCCTGAATACGCCCTTCCTAAGGACCCAAATCAGGCAAAACTGAATTTAATTAAAAGGATATGTGAGCTCGTGTCCAAAACTTGGTGTACAGTGAGATGGACAACAGGCTATCTGAGTTGCTGTATGATCCTATTAACTACCGACTCCACCCTTGGCTCATAGTGATTCCTGAAATCGGGTAGTATGGCCTCACATCTCATTCCTTTGCAGAGGCACTGGAACACAGTCCAACCCCAAGGGCTGTAGCAGCAGCAGTAAGTAACCCCACGTATGTGGGCTGGCTCAGTTCTAATGCACACAGAGAGCAGAAAATATCTGGTCTGGAAATTACACTTGCGTAAAGATCTCATGGGCAAGCACAGCAAACTTGGATCTCTTGTACAATCTGCTGGTACAATCTTACACCTGGAAATTTTTATTTCAGGGATTTAAAGATTTTTTAAAATAATAACCTTGTAAAACATTATATATAAAGAAAGAGAAGTAGTAAAACACACATTATGAATGAAAAACCCATAATGAACCCATAACTCATAAGGGGAAAAAATGATACTTACCATATACAAACAAGAGAGAGAGAAAGAGAGAGCGGGGGCGGGGGGAGTGACTGACCAGGTTGCAAGATCTCAGAGCGGGAAATAAGCCACGGTGGCTTATCCCCCCCTTCTTACATGCTGGTCGCATGCTGTGGGAATTAGCATAATTACCCTTGGCAGTGCAGCTTATTGTGTCATGTGAACCTGGCAGGGGTGGCTTGTTGCCATGGGTAACAAGCCACCCAGAACCCTACAACAGACCATGATACAGCTAAATGTGTGAGAGGAGCATCGTGATGCATATTGCCCCTGGCACATGACCAGAGTGTGTGGGGTGTGGGATAAGCCAACATGGCTTATTTCCCCCTCCGTGATCATGCGAACGGGCCCAGCGAGTGTAAGGGTGATTCCAGACAGAGGTCTCCTAGCACTAACAATCAAGAAGGTGTTGTCCAGAATTCCGTCTTTTTCTCCTTAGCAGATTTTATGTGGTAAGGAAAGAGACAGAAGAGGCCATGTTTCAACAGATCTATTGTGCAGTCTCTTTGAGTGGCTTCTTGAAAAATAAGTCAATTCTATTTGTATATATCAGGGGCTTTTAAATGGCAAAGCCTAAGGAGTTGCTTTAGGGCATTTCTACATGAGGCTTTTATCCTGAACCTTTACTGGGGCTTTTGCTTCTGCATTCTTTGCAGGATTAAGATCAGCTGTACTCATGCTTTTTTTCTGGGGTTTTTCTTTCTCTGACTTTCTATATGTTTCACTGTACAGCCATTAGATGGTGTTTGTGCCACTACAGCTAAAGCAATCCACCTTTGGGACTGTGCCATCGCCTTTCCTCATCCGCAGAATTGCGCAATTACACACTATAAATATAACTCCATTCAGGCAAATACTGCACTTTCCTCAGTCTCAGCCCCCCCCCCCCCCCAGAATAGTCGTAAAACATGGAAGAGGCCCTGAAGGATGACGACGTCCTGGAAAGGACTCGCAAACTACCATGAGTGAGCTATCACAAGCACACAGTAAAAGCCCAGTGTAGAAAGGCTCTTAGTATTTGTGCCACTACAGCTAAAGCAATCCTCCTTTGGGACTGTGCCATCGCCTTTCCTCATCCACAGAATTTCACCAGGAGTAAAAGTCCCTCGTATAATCATCTTCCACTTGAAACCGCCCCCCCATGTTTTCAATGGATTCTCCCATCTCTTTTCTTGCTGCAGAAAATCCGTTAAGGAAAAACAAAAGACGACAAGATTGCTGCACAAAGCCTTCTGATAGGAAGCACTAAGCCCCCTCTGTCTGGAAGCACCCAAAGACACCTTTCCCCACCTTCAAACTTGGTAGCCCCTGGAAGATTTAGTTGTGGCTTTTGGATATCAGTCACCTGTGACATCTGGGGTTGTCACACATCATTAGAGATTGGCCCCAGCAGCAGATTGTACAGTCAGCCTGGGAACCATCATCGTCACAGAGGAAGAATCTCTCCAAAAACTTTTCCTTAAAAAAAAAATCCACATACAGAGAGGGACGGAGAGAGAGGAGAGAACTGTCGTTAGTTCATAATAATATTTAGCAGTTCAAGTATTCAGAGAGCCCATTCCATACAGTAGCTCAGTGATTCTTAAAACAGCCCTCTAAAGTAGGCTAGTATTCTTATTATCTGCATATTCTAGATGGTGTGTGTATGCTACTGAACCAGAAACTTTCAGCATCTCTCAGGCAGGTGCATTTTTGCTTTAGTAAGCAGGGCTGATGGACAATACAGCATTGGCTTTTTCAGGCATTCTAATTATCATAGAATCATAGAATCATAGAATAGTAGGGTTGGAAGGGGCCTACAAGGCCATCGAGTCCAACCCCCTGCTCAATGCAGGAATCCAAGTCAGAGCATCCTTGACAGATGGCTGGCCAGCCTCGTCTTGAACGCCTCCAGTGTGGGAGAGCCCACCACCTCCCTAGGTAATTGGTTCCGTTGTCGTATTGCTCTAGCAGTCAGGACGTTTTTCCTGATGTTCAGCTGCAATCTGGCTTCCTGTAACTTGAGCCCATTATTCTGTGTTCTGCACTCTGGGATGATCGAGAAGAGATCCTGGCCTTCCTCTCTGTGACAACCTTTCAAGTACTTGAAGAGCGCTATCTTATCTCCCCTCAGTCTTCTCTTCTCAAGGATAAACATGCCCTGTTCTTTCAGTCTCTCTTCATAGGGCTTTGTTTCCAGTCCCCTGATCATCTTCGTTGCCCTCCTCTGAACCCTCTCCAGTTTGTCTGCATCCTTCTTAAAGTGTGGTGCCCAGAACTGGACACAGTACTCCAGATGAGGCCTAACCAGTGCTGAGTAGAGGGGAACTAGTACTTCTTGGGATTTGGAAGCTATGCTTCTATGAATGCAGCCCAAAAGAGCATTTGCCTTTTTTGCAGCCACATCACATGGTTGCCTCATATTCAGCTTGTGATCGACAACAATTCCAAGATCCTTCTCGCTTGTAGTGTTGTTGAGCCACGTATCCCCCATCTTGTAACTGTGCCTTTGGTTTCTTTTTCCTAGGTGCAGAACTTGGCATTTATCCCTATTAAAGGTCATTCTGTTGTTTTCTGCCCAGCGCTCCAGTCTATCCAGATCACTTTGAATTTTGTTTCTGTCTTCCAAAGTATTAGCTATCCCGCCCAATTTGGTGTCATCTGCAAATTTGATCAGCATTCCCTGCACCTCTTCCTTCAAGTCATTAATAACAATGTTGAAGAGCACTGGGCCCAGGACTGAGCCCTGCAGTACCCCACTTGTTACCTCTCCCCAGTTTGAGAAGGTCCCATTGATACGCACTCTTTGAGTCCGATTCTATAGCCAACCGTGGATCCACCGGATCGTTGTTTCATCTAGCCCACTTTGAGCTAGTTTGCTCATCAGGAGATCATGGGGCACTTTGTCGAACGCTTTGCTGAAATCGAGGTGTATGACGTCTACAGCATTCCCACGGTCCACAAAGGAAGTTACTTGATCAAAAAATGAGATCAGATTAATCTGGCAGGACTTGTTTTTGACAAATCCATGTTGGCTTCGAGTAATCACTGCATTGTTTTCAAGGTGCTTCCAGATGGATTGCTTTATCATCTGCTCCAGAATTTTCCCTGGGATTGATGTCAGACTGACTGGTCTGTAGTTCCCAGGTTCCTGCTTTTTACCCTTTTTGAAGATAGGGACATTAGCCCTCCTCCAGTCATCTGGCACTTCCCCCGTCCTCCATGATTTCTCAAAGAGAACAGACAGCGGCTCCGAGAGTTCTTCTGCCAGTTCCTTTATTACTCTAGGATGCAGTTCATCTGGCCCTGGAGATCTGAACTCATTCAAATTAATTAGGTGTTCCTTGACCATATGCCTATCGATCTCAAGCTGCAATCCTGCCCTTTCAGCCTGTACTTTGCCTTTGCCAGGGGGGGTCATAGACCTTCTTTTGGGAGAAGGCTTAGCCAAAGTAGGAATTGAGCACCTCTGCCTTTTCTTTGTCATCTGTTATCGTTTTGCCATCCTTATTTAACAGCTGAACAACCGTTTCTTTCCTCTGCCTTTTACTATGCACGTAGCTGAAGAAAGCCTTTTTGTTGTTTTTAGCATCCCTCGCTACCCTCAGCTCATTCTCAGCTTTAGCCTTCCTGACACTATCCCTGCAATTCTGTGCTACCTGCTTGTACTCTTCCATTGTTACTTGGCCTTCTTTCCACTTCCTATATGTGTCCTTTTTTGTTTTTAGGTCATCCCTATGCTTTATGTGAAGCCACATTGGCTTCTTCTGTTGTCTTCCACCTTTTCTTCTTGTTGGAATTGTTTGTAATTGTGCCCTGAGAATTTCCTTTTTTAAAAGCTCCCACCCATCTTGGACTCCTTTTCTCGTCAGCGTCACTTGCCATGGGACCTAACTGATCATTGTTCTGAGTTTACTAAAATCAGCTTTCCTAAAATCCAGGGTACGTGTTTGGCTACACTCGGCTTTTGCTTCCCTTAGAACCAAGAACTCAAGTACAACATGGTTGCTTTCCCCCAGAGTTCCTGTAACTGCTACTTTATCCTATAAGTCATCTCTGTTGGTTAGGATCAAGTCAAGGATAGCCGATGCTCTAGTTCCTTCCTCTACTTTCTGTATGAGGAAATTATCCGCCACACAAGTCAGGAATTTCCTGGAGGGGCCATGTTTTGCAGAATTTGTCTCCCAACAAATATCGGGGAAATTGATGTCCCCCATTATTACTACATCATGCTTCCTTAAAACATTGGCTATTTGCTTTTCAAAAGTTTCATCCTCGTCTTCTCTTTGATTGGGTGGCCGGTAGTAGACTCTGACCACCAGGTTCCTTTTATTCTTTGCTCCATTTATTTTGATCCAGATGCTCTCACTGGGGCTACCAAGCTCATCCTCCTGTATTTCTGTGCAGAGATATGTATTTTTCACATACATATCTCTGCACATATCAGCTGCATAATCTTTTCTTTAAAAAATGGGAACTCCTGTTTGGTTTCAGATATTTGTGGACTGAAATGTTTTGATTTTGTTTATGCTTGCATTTCACTTAATGGTTTGTAATGTTTGAAAAATATTGAAATAAAGAGGTTTTTTTTTTAGTTTTTTTTTAAAGATAACTCCGCTGCTGATTATGATATTTTGCTCTTGGTGGGTCTTATATGTGCCCTCCAGTTTCTCAGAATAGGAAGTTGACAGCAGATCTGACCTAGAACAAATAGACCATGAATGGTGAACACCACCAAAGTGAAATATTGTTTCTATTAGTATTACTACAACTGACCTTGCAAAGTTTAAAATCCTTGGCTTGGGTACTTTTAATATGAGCCAGGTCTTTGGAACATGTGAAATACAATGAAGCAGGGAGTGGTTTTCTGTGCTTTTTTACCATTACGTTAAGGAAGATCCAGGTCCAACACATCTCTGGTTAAGTGAAAAGCTTGCAGATTGGAGGGCATGACTTTGGGCTTGAAGTCTGATGCTTCATAGCATGCATACAGAAGTCCATAATTGGAGCCTGCATTTTGTTCAGATGTACCTTCTTCTCTCCCAGATCAAATGCAGGGGGGAAACAGTTCTGCCTGGTTGTGACAGAAGCCAGCTATGCGCAGTGCTGACTGGTTGACATCAGTAATATCACTAACTCTTTTCCCCTCAAGTTTTACACAGAGTAGTTTTTCAGCATTTAAAACATTGTTTTGTTCTGTTTGATTTTTTTAAAAAGGGAATGCATGTATATTTAGTTGAATAAATGTACATGTACTGCTTGAAACTGTTTTTAAGGGTGGGCAGCCCACCTGAAGCACGCAGGAGCAAAGCACCTGTGGACTGAATTAGTACTTGAATCAGTAGTGTGTATGAAATATCATTAGGGGACTTCCATGTAGACTTCAGTACTGGCACCAGTCTCTTTTTCTTGAACATAGAGGTTATGAACTGATCACAAATAGGGAAGGTGCTCAAAAATACGGATGGAAGAACATGGAGCTCGACACAGAAGATTTGAAGCTGATGAAATAATCCCTGTCACCTACTCACTGTGCATGGAGCACATATTCCGCCATGAAATAAAGGGTGCTGAGTGTGAATCTCAAGTCCTCCACAGCATATGCAGATTTCTACAAAGCACAAAAGAATGTGATCGTACACAGTGTTTGCCTTTTAGAATCTATTGCCACAGATTTCCTGATTTTTTAATTTTAAAACATCTGCTTTATTAGTTGTCCAAATATTAAACAATACAATGTGTACTATTAAAATAGATCAGATGTATAAGAAAACATTAATCATCACTATAGGTTTCTCTATACTTTCAGTTAAATCAGACGTAATATTTTCTTGTCACCCTGATCATACAAGAGTAAAAAAACACTGGCCATGGAGAAGGGCTTATAAGGCTTACATATGCAAAAACATTTCAAGAATGGTGTAAAATTTCCCACCCTCAAGGAGAACTCCTTTTCCTTGCCTAATAAATGGCATTTTTCTTATGAGGCAAGAACACTCTTTGCCATGGTCCATGCCTGCTCTTCTCATTTTCTCTTTCTGTAGGCCAGGTCTTTAAATGATAATCACAGACCTTTGTGCACAAACAGTGAGTCAAACCATTGGTCTTTCCCAACCTCACATTCTCCAGAATGTGCTAGACTACAACTCCCACAATCCCGCACCAGAGTGGCCAATGGGGATGATGGGGGTTGTAGTTCAACACATCTGGAGGGTACCAGGTTGGAAGACTGCAGGAGATACAGGGCTAAGGGTCCATGGTGACAAACAACTATCAAATTCTATGATAAACAACTATTTTACTTTGGGTTCTACAATTTGAATTTTGAAGTGGTAAACTAGACACGGAATGCGCACAGATCATGTGCAATCTTCCCTCCACAGTAATTGCCTTGAAACTGGCAGACAATCTGTCTGTCTACACACAGCTTTTAATGCTTTGGAAACAGAAATAGTAATAGTAATAATAATAACAACAATAATAGTGATTCTTAAAAGTTTGCCATCATTTTAACCAAAAAATTCATTGCAATTGAATTGACATAATGTGATTCAACAAAAGAACTTTAGGATCCTCCTCCCTGCAATGCACTGTGATACCGTTGTCCCGGTCTAGAGATCTCTGTGCACAGCAGGGGTCGGCGTGCATGGGTCCATGTCCTTCCTTGTTGCCCAAAAGTGGCTGGTGCTTTTATCTTTGATGTGGGATGGGGTGAGAGGGAGAAGAAGTGGGCAAGCTCAGAATATTTAATGCCTGCACACCACCGACATACAGGTGATTGGTGCTCTCTGAAACCTTATAGCAGTGATTGTTTGGTGCTTTGCACATGGTTCAAATCCATCACAGCCTTGATTGCTATAAGTGGAAATCCAAGCAAGGGATCTTTTGCACACATGTCCTGATCTAGCAAGCAGATCTGTGAATGAAAGCTTGCTTCCAGACATGAACTGCTACTGCTGTTTTGGACGGATGGATCAGTAGCCATTGGGTTGCATGCTTCAATACAACAACAGTAATAAGAACAATAACAATATAACAATAACCATAATAATTAGAGCTATCACTTGATTAAGTAAATTTTAGTTGAACAGCCATATCACTTTAAGGCGCAATCCTATGAGGATGGGCGGCCGCCTTCAAACTCGGAGGCGTCCGCCTATCCAATGCAGGGGAGGAGAAGCACAGAGGGATCATTCCCTCCGCACTTCTCCTGCCCTGCATTTGTGGCTAGACAGCGGCTGTCTAACTGCGGGAAGGCAGAATGGGGGAGGAGGCTACCAGACGACACATAGGATGCGTCGTACCGGCATTTCCACCTTCCCCGCCCCAGAATGCCCTGTTTCGGCCGCTCCACACTCCTCTTCCGAGTGCAGAGCCATTCCACGCTGCCTGCAAGGCAGTGTGGAAGGGTGGGAAGGTTGGTTCTCCAGGAACCGACCTTGGAGCATCGGTGCCTGGAAAACCACATATCCTATGGCTGCCTTGCTGCTGACTAGCGGCCATAGGATTGCTCCCTTAATTTATTATCAATCTACATGTCTGGATGTGAACAAGAACACTAATTCTGAAAAATAAATGACATATTTGCTTTGTTTTTAGATAGGAACACATCATCTTAAAAGAGACACTCCCTCCTGAGCCAAAGAGACAGGGGGATGTTTTTTCTGTGATGGTGCTTGCTCCTCATAATTTGTGTACATATTTGCATTAAAAATATGTTTGTTTGTTTTTAAAAACTTAATTGGGGAGCACCTTTCAATCAAATGGATTAACTGACTAAACATTGAAGTCCTACTAATAATTATTTGAAGTAGTAGTAGTATATAGTACAGTTTACAGCAAGAAATACTAATATCTCACCTTCAATACTTCTCTCATTACATTTTACTTCATATGCAATGTTTTCTGGGGAGGAAATTTTTCATAGGTGATGCTTAAATCGATTTGTGATTAAATTAATCTATAATTCAAATGTAAATTTACACTGGCTAGAATATATGTGCTTTTCTACACAACACTGGCAATCTGCTGCATCCTACTTTCAGTTTTGTTGCAGGTATGCAATCCAGGCTCTACACGGACCTTTTCCTTTCCTGCTTTTTCGACTACATAACCTTTAGGTGGCACTATGGTGTAGCGGAATAGCACAAATACACAGGTAGAAACAGTGTTTTCTTTCCGCCATCAGAAATAATACCCCATTTTCCCTGCTGTAAACTCACAGAAAGCACTGTTTACAAACTGGAGGGTCGCAACGTCATCTAAAGAACCAGTAAACAACCGTAAGTAGGGAATGATGAGTGCACAATAAATGTCTCGTGTAGAAAAGCTCCCCATCTGATTTTTGTTCCATAGACCATCCCGCATTGGCAACATGTAGAATGCAAATGGCACCAGAAATGTCCAAAAGTTACTTTTAGTCTGTGAAAACAGTTTCCCAGATTACAATACAATAGACTCACAGTGGAGGACATTGGCACCAGAATGGGATGGGAATTAGACGTGCAGTGTTAGCAGTGGTGCAGTGGCACATTTTGAAGAGCAGGCACTCATCATGGCAGTCCCCGCAGCCACACACCCCAAGGAGAGTCCAAAGATACAGGCAGCTGCGATCTATATCAACAAACCAGTTCTAGCAGTTTTCATCTCCACCAGGAGAAGGTCTTTAGTAAAGCAAATAGCCTTTTGGAAAGCCCATTCAAGACCAAGCCACCCCTCAATATTTGCATTACAACAGGAGCAATATGTTGTTGTTGGGAATATTCATTTCCCCGAGGCTACTGTGAGTATTGCAATGAAGCTCAGAGGGAGCAGGGAAGCGGGGCGGCGGGGGGGAGGCAGGTGATGCCAGCATCCGGGCTTACAAAAAAAGTGCCAGTGCGGCTTCCCTGCAGTCCCTGGGTCCCACTCCACCACTGGCTTTTAGACATGTATGTCCTTTGATAAAATGTAGCCACAGGGCTCCACAGGTTGAAGGATGGGGAGTGAGGCTTTGGCTCCTAATGAAGGCGTTATTTCACTGTCTCCTAGAAGCATGGTGTTGGCAGGGCCAGCAAGTCCAGGTGCACAGTTCTCAAAGCCAGCCAAGTTAGTTTTGTGCCTGAGGCATAAATAAATAAGTAAATCCCTCAAGTATCTTTCCTGCTCCCTGGAAGGAAAAAAATACAACAATAAATGAAGTAACTAACAATATGCTGCCATTTCACAACACCCAGAATCAATCACCTGAGGTAGCGGCTTCATTCTGCCTCATGGTAGGGCTGGCACCCGGTTAGTTTTGTTCAGGCCAGGAAGAAGGATAAATGAGATGATCCCCTGCTCCCCCAAATCCTTTCTATCGATCAGCCAGTTTTACTGGGTTTTTTTGGGGTGGTGGTGGTGAGGGTATGTGTGCAGAATTGCAACAAACAACGAAGTATAAATACTGTGGGTAGATGGTAAATGGTCAGTTCCTGAAGCAGAAACAATGTACATTGAAGCAGAACAAAATGTCAAACATGTTGTGTTTAATTCCTCTTGAAAAATATATTTACCTTTGTTTGGCTTGGGAGTGCTGAATTCTTCTACAGAACTTACAGAAATCGCATAATCAGAACTATAGCTCCCCAGTGATACAGCTAAATGTGTGAGAGGAGAGAGAGAGATCAAAATGAATAGCCTATACATCCACTTTTTGTATAAGATAGTTATAATACGTACTAGGTGGCCTTGGACAACTCTCAGGATTGTTGTGAAGGTCACACTTCTTTGAACTCAACCCAAGAGTGAGATGCTAATCCAAGGAATATAAATAAACAACTCACTCAGATTTTGGATACTTCACCACACTCAGAACATCAACATGCATTTCATTCCTCTTGAAACCACAATTACCCCTGTTTGACCTTGGCATGGCTGCAGGGATAACTTCTTCCACAGAACTCAGAGAAAGCATGTCAGGGCTATTCCTGAATATCACTGAGAGAGAGAGAGAGAGAGAGAGAGAGAGAGAGAAAGAGAGATTATCAGGGCCAACACTTGAACCATTTTTCCTTTGTGCAACTGCCTCACCCCATCATAGTATATCCGGTTCTCAAGAGCTTCTCTGAAACTGAATGTAGCCCTTGGACTGAAAGCAGTAGATCCCCCTTTGTGGCTGCTGATAGTCCAGATGGAGCCAGCCAGATCGAAAACGGGGATGCAACAGTGTTCACTCTAAATGTCCATGGCAGCTCCAAACCCGAATCTGTGCCTCCTTCCTGACTTCTGGTTTGGTGCAACCATCATGGCCAGGCCCGGGGCAACATCTGGAAGTGTCACAACTGCTACCCTAAAATATCAAAGCAGAGAAGGGCAGGAAGCTCCCAGCTGGATTTGCCAACAGCAGTGATAATTTTGCTACATACCAAATATCCTCTTTCTGTGAATCTCTTACAGTACATCTGCCAACATAAGAACGTAAGAGTCATGCTGGATCAGACCAAGGGTCCATCTAGTCCAGTGTTCTGTTCATCATGTGACCAACCAGCTGCCCATGGGAAACCCACAAACAGGACTTAAGTGCAACAGCACCTTCCCACCCATGTTCCCCAGCAACTGGTGTACCTAGGCATACTGCCTGATACTAGAGGTAGTATAAAGCCATCAGGGCTAGTAGCCATTGATAGCCTTATCCTCCAGGAATTGGTACAATCCCCTTTTAAAACCATCCAAATTGGTGGCCATCACATCTTGTGGAAGTGAATTTCATAGTTTAACTATGTGCTGTGTGAAGAAGTACTTCCTTTTATCTGTCCTGAGTCTCCCGGCACTAAGCTTCATGGGATGACCCCAGATTCTAGTATTATGAGAGAGGGAGAAAAATATCTCCCAATCCAGCATGCATAATTTTGTACACTTCTACTGTGTCTCCCCGTACTCGCCTTTTTTCCTTAGCTAAACAATCCCCGATGTTGTAACCTTTCCTGATAGTGGAGTTGTTCCAGCCCCTTGATCATTTCAGTTGCACTTTTTCCAACTCTACAATAACCTTTTTTAGGTATGGTGACCAGAACTGTACATGGTATTCTGAGTGTGGTCGCACTATAGATTTGTATAAGGAGAGTATCATCTTGGCAGTTTTATTTTCAATTCCTCTTCTAATTATGCCTAACATGGAATTTGCCTTTTTCACAGCAGCTGCACACTGGGTTGACATTTTCATAACTTCTAAATTCTTGTGGAAAACACCATTACTTGTCTTTGGCCTTTGGGGACTTCCAGGAGGCATTTCTTCCACAGAACTGACAGAAATGATAGAAGGAAGGCTTCCGCCCTTGAATGACAGAGCTGAGAGAGAGAGAGAGAAACACAGATCAGGGTATGGTATGGTTGGGTAATAATCCTTGGAATCTTTCCCAGACCGTGCTAATTGCTATGGCAAGGCTCAGTGGTCTGGGAAGGATTCCAAGGACTGGATTTATTTTTATTTAGTATTTATGTACGAAATTGTAGTACAGGCGTACTAAGACAGCACATCCAACCAATACCATAAATCAGGCCTTTGAGCCGGTTGCTGTAGCACATGAAGCAACTTTATCTGGAAGAGTAGCCCAAGTGTAGTGAAAAATATTGCTCACAGTTTGACTAATAAGGAAAAGAATAAATTAGGATACAGTCCTATGGATGCTTAGACAAAGCAAAGTCCTATACTCCCAGCATTCCCCCTCCAGCATGGGAGTTGTAGGACTTTGTTCTGTCTAAACATGCATAGGACTGCACCCTTAGGGCTGCTTTACATGAAGCTAAAATCCTGCAACTTTACTGGGGCTTCTGCTTCTGGATTCCTTACGGGATTACGTTTGGATCCTTTCCACATGTTCCCCCCCCAGCACACTTTCTCCCCACTTTCTAGGCAAGTTCTATATGTTTCATTATAAAGCCACTAGATGGCACTGTGGTATTGCTGTGATAAAATGCCATTTCATCAGTACACCATAGATTTACTGTGGTTCATAGTGGGAGGAGGGAAAATGCTGGACTTTCATCATCATGAAAAAATGTGGTAAAGGTTGCAAAGAGCAAGAAGTGCCCTGGAGTATGATGACATCTTGTATAGGACTTGTGAACTTCCATGAATGATCAGTCACAAGCTCACCATAAATGCCTCGTGTGGAAACAGCCTTAATCTGCCCCTGGAGGGCATCGCTCAGGAAGAACATTATTTTCTCAGTCAACCCCATCGATAACCTTATGCCATCTGGGTGAGAGGTTTGTTTCAGCTTGTTTTTTAACCAGAGTATCCTTCTTGACCTTCAGCTCAGGCAGCCGAATGTCTTGAGCTAGTCCCACCAGGCTTTCAGGCAGAAGTCTTGTGCAGCCCTGCTTGGCAGCGCTGTCGATGGAGACTGAGACCTTCTGCACGCAACCAGCCCAGGGCTCTACAACTGAGCTACAGCCCCGTCCCTACATGAGAACCCCCCGTTGTGGGCAACGTCAGCCTCATTATAGAGCAGGGGTGGGCACCCTGGCACCTTCTAGGTGTTCTGGATGACAACCCCATCATTCCTGGTCATTGGCCATGCTGGCTGGGGGTGATGGGAGTTGTAGTCCAAACATCTGGAGGGCGCCAGCTTGTCTATTCCTGTTATGTAGCCTTTCCGGCTGTTACAGAGACTATGAGTAGGTTGGGTTATTCTGGCCCATGGACTAGTGTGTTGAGAACATTGTGCCTCCGTCTCCAGGAACACTCATCCCTGCCCTAGATGCTAACAGGCTGTGTGGGGCCTGTAGTGGAAATGCCCCGGAAGACTTCTGTATATTGAGGAGATAGTGTGACATGCTACAACTGCTTCTTTATGCCTGAAACTCCTGTGAGACCTTAAAAACCAAGTCTCTCAGGCCTCTTTAAGAGCCTTCTCACTGCTTGGCCTGACTCCTTGTTTTTCTAACCAGTTAGGATGGTACGGCCTTGGAAGGCAGGGAGGGCCTCTTTGGCTGTGGTCTACCTACTTATTTAACTTAAGATGAAAAAGTGCTTAGACATCATGGGACCATCACAGCACATGTGACTGATCAGGAACTGTGAAGCATGTAGCCTGGGAGACTTTGGACCTATACGTCCCTCCAGAGTGTCACTCAGGTGATGCGTCGGTGCAGACTGGCACCGTGGAGGTGCTGCACGTCAGCCAACCGGAGTCTCTCCACTGTCATTATCTGGGGCTCCACACAGCAGAACGGAGGAGTAAGATATTTTGCTTAGTTTTGCTTTATAACACCGTATGCTTAACTGTAATACTCTGCCTGCTATAGTTAATAAAGCTTTTTGACTATTACTCCCTTGTGTAGTCATTGCTCTGAATCCAAGAAAGTAGCTCTCTGCCTTGGGCAGAACAGGGCCTTACACAATTTGGCTGGACCATTCTTTGCTTAGTAAAGGAAGCAAGGCAGACAGCAAAAACTCCCTTTCATTTTTGTCACACTGGAAATGGTCCTTACTGGACATGCTCTTGGGCAAGGCCATCTTTGCGGCATGAGTGAGTGAAGGCAGCTCCACACCTGTACTCATCCCTGCAGAAGACACTGTTTTTCATATGCATTGCATACAAAGTTTAGGTGAATTCACGTGTATGCAGTTTGGGTGAATTCACGTGGCATGCTAGGACTTCACTGGGTACTGAAAAGGTGGCTTCTTCTAAAAGGCAGGCCTTCCCCAACCTGGTGCCCTCCAGATGTGCTGCACTGCAACTCCCAGCATCCCCCAGCCAGGCATGCCTGGGCTGGCTGATGGAATGCCTGGCTGATTGTAACCTCTGATGAGGCTTCCCGTGTTGATCCTCAATGGTGATTCCTTGCTGCTGTGGCTGTTCTTAAGTCTCATCAGCTTTGGGGGTGCCTGCAAGGGAGAGGTGCCAGAGATGCCCAGGGGAATCTCTCTTCTACTCACCTGCCTCCGAGAGGCTGTACATTTCCTCCGAGTCGCTGTTGGCATCCACCACGATGACTGCTGGGTGTTCCTGAGTCATGACTACAGAGGTCACGTCTGCAGCCTGCCTGTCTCTGCCAAGCAGCCAGCCCCAGAGTGCAGATCCCTTCCTGTCTGGGATACCACAGTCGCGAAGGGCGTCTGGGGCGTGTTTTCTGCGAGGGTGAAGGAAGAGGTTCTCTTGGGGTCAAGAGGAAGCTGCAAGGCAGAAGGGCATGGAGGGAGGAGATCTGTCATTTAATTTGTGCAAAGGAAATTCTAGCCGAAAAGATACAGCTTGATTATATAGATCTTTGTTACATAGAAGAGATCATGGCATGACTGACCACTGCACTTGAGGGGGGCCAAGACGGTGCCAGTGAGGATGAAGGCAAAGCCATAGGATTGGCCAGCCTTCCCCAGACTTGTGCCCTCCAGCTGTTTCCAATGATAACTCTCAGAACTGGCCATGCTGGCTGGGGCTGATGGGAGTGAAGTCCAAAACATCAGGCTTCACCAGGCTGGGGAAGACCGCTCTCAACTGAGGGCATCTTGCTGGAGATCCAGAGATCCTCACGCGACAAGAGCACTCTCAGTTCCGAGTTATACTCCGGATTCTGGTTGCAACCCTCCACACATTTACTAGGAAGTCCCACTGAATTCCACAAAACTTAACTGTGGAGGAGAAGAGGCTGGGGGCGCAATCCTATGCCTGTTTAGATAGAAACAAAAGTCCCACAAGTCCCAGCATTCCCCAGCAGGGAATGCTGGGAGGTGTAGGGCTTTTTTCTGTCTAAACAGGCACAGGATTGTGCCCTTTGGCTGTAATCCTCTACCCATTTACCTGGGAGTAAGCCCAACTGAATTCAAAGGGACTTACTTTTGAGTAGACCTGTATAGGATTGCACTGCCAAGGTGGTGTTGCCAGCTGATGATGGTTGAGGATCACAAGCATTTCAAGCAGTCCCCCCCCTCCCGCAACCCGGCGCTCTCCAGTTGTGTTGGGCTGCAACATGGCCATGTTGGCTGGGAACGATGGGCGTTGTAGTCCAAGACCTCTGGAGGGCAGCAGGGTGGGACAGGCTGATTTAAAGTAACCTCCCAGCCAAGAAGTAAGCCCTGCCCTTCCCCCCACTCGTGCTAACCTTGCTGTTAATTTCTCGTGCTGATAACATCTAACCATCAGAAGAGAGAAGTTTTAAAATATTTCGCGTTCATGGAGTACCCTCTGTTTCGCAGCGCGTGTTTGTAGAAGTGCTCCTAAACCCTTGGCTCTGCACCGGGCGCTGCGGCGTGTATTTGAGACTGTTGACTGTGGACAGTTCCGAAACGCGGTCTTTCATACGCGGCGTCGAAGGAGGGGCGCCTCTTCCCCACCTCACCCACGCGCGCTGTGCTAGCCCTGGCGGCGTATTGCAGGGCCGACTTTCCTTGCAATCGGAGCAAGCCAGCCGGCCAGCTCGTCCTACGGCCGTTCCCTTGCCTCACCTTGTCACAGAACTTGGAGCGCGTGAGGACAGCAAGAAGATCTCCGGCCAATTATATGTCCCCACCTCACCAATCGAGACTTCTCCCGTAAGGCAGAGATCGGCTCTGTGGCGACCTTCTGGGTTTTCTGGCGCAGCCCGACTCGAGCGCGCAAGTTAGACGGGGGCCGATGACGCGTGCGTGCCCTCTAGTGTCGCAGTGCGGCATTACACGTCCTAATAAAGCGAAGGGAGTAGAATGTTATTCAGTGGAGGCTGGTGGCTCCGACGTCAGTGGGGCTGTGCATCCATTCTGGGTTTCAGTCAGAACCAGCCAGAACTCTGAAGGAGCTATCCAAGGCGCTGAAACCTATACCCAAAACAGATTCAGCACCTTGGATAACTCCTTTAGAGTCCTGGCTAGTTCTGACTAAAACTCAGGGTGGATGCAGAGCCCCACTGACATCGAGCCACCAGACTCCACTGATGTTATTATACGCTAAGGTTCTGCAGCGGTTGCTGCTGTGTCTCGCCGGGACCGTGAGACTCTCTCCCTCTCTCATGTGACAATATCAACATGCTATTGGGCAGGAAAGAAGCTTCGATTCCTCTCCATGCCAAATGCTCAGGTCCTTTCCTTATCAATAGGAAAGTAAACCCAACAAGTAAAAACATGCAAAACTCTTTGTGAAAAGGCTTTGGACACTGGGGCTTAGAGTCACTTCATCCATACACGCGCATGCTACTCCAAACTCTATCATCTCTTTTAAATATAAGTGACCATGGCATGTTAATTAATTTTATATATGTCTCATGGGGCAAATGCTTTCTTTGTAAACTTTAGGCACCATCTGGATAGCCACATGGCATAATACAACATGGTGTCGTTTTGATACTAGAACTGCTAATCAAATACTGGACACCAAGTCTGTAATCCTAAACATACTTAGGGCGCACTCCTATTTATGTTTAGACAGAAAAACCCCCTACAACTCCCAGCATTCTCCACCATGCTGGGAGTTGTGGGACTTTTTCTGTCTAAACGTGCATAGGACTGCACCTTTACAAAAGGAGAACACCTACTAAATACAGTGGGGCTCACTCCAAGTAAACATATAGAACTGCTCTGTAAATGCAAGAATGTATTTGGGTGCTGTGGTCCTATGTGTTATGGATCAGTAAATCTCCATGTTTGCAAAGGCACCATGTAACTGTAATTCAGGATTGTCCATTGATGGTCAGCACCGTCGTCGTCATCGTCGTCGTCATCTTCTTCTTCTTCTGCCATGTAATGCAGACTTCATGGAAACATCTCCTTGATTTGGCAAGATTCTTTAATTCACAGTACTTTACAGGATTCTCACTCAATTGGAAAAAAAATAAATGAAGCTGAGAGTGTAAAGAAGATGTTTTTTTAAAGCACAGTTGAAAAGTGAAAACATGTGCATTTAAACTCCTTTCACTGTAGCATTCCTCTAGCATAGGCAAAGTATACTCAGCTCAGCAGAACCCTGCAGTTGTCCTTTCTAGGACTGGCTGTCAAGTTCTTACTTGCTAAGAAGGCATGCTTTCTGAAGTTCATTTGGTAAGAATGGCAGTTCCCTCAGAGTTGGGCAACCAGCCCAGGTGATCAGTGAAAATGTTGAACTGTTGTATGAATTATCTTTTATGATACCTGGAAATAATGTTATCTGTAAGGGCTTTTCTACATGAGGCTGTTAATCTGTTGCATCTAATTTTGGTTTTGTCACAGAATTGAGATCTGAGCGCTACATGAATTGTGTTTCCTTTCCTGCTTTTCTGCTACATAACATCTAGGTGTTACTGTGATATAGCAGAGCTTTGGCTATTGGGCAGTATAGAAATGAAATGAATAAATGAATGAATGAATAAATAACACAAATACACAAGCAGAAACAGTATTTTCTTTCACTTTCAGAACAATACCTCACTTTCCCTGCTCTAAAAAAACTCATGGAAAGTGCTGTTTACAAACTGAAGGGTCACAACATCATCTAAAGAACCAGTAAACAACGGTGAGTAGGGAATGACGAGGGCACAATAAATGCCTCATGTACAAAAGTCTCTTAGAGAGATGCAGATATAACCTCTTTCTATAGCAATCAGAATCAGTTCTTTCTATTCTGGAAATATCACCACGCGTGCACATGATTGGTTTAGAGGAACTGTTCAGGAGGCTGGATGCTGCTGTGGGGAGGAAGGGATGGGGAAGCCTGTGCCACCAGCCCAGTTGCATGCACCTAAATTTGGATCCAACTCTACAGCCAATGCTTGGCTAGACTCACTAAACTTAGTTGTGCTGGAGCAGTACTCCAATATGTATCTGCCTTACAACCCCCTTCTACAAAAAAAGCAGCATGCAGCTGGTTTCCTCCCATGAAGTCTCACTAATGTGTCTGCCTTGTTTGTTAGGCAAACCTCTTCCTGTTTGGGTGGCTGAGGGGGACCAAATATGCCCCAAACAGACAAGCACAGAGTTCTACCAAACAACTGCAATGTGGGCTGCTCAAATGAACCACAGGGTGCTACTACTGCATGCCACTTAGGGCCCAAACAGACTTTACTTTAAATCCATATCAAGCAGCTATGTCTCTCCCCCATTTTTACTCTAGAGTAGGCACAGGGGGGCAATTTGGATTTTAAAAGCCCCCCTACTCACCATGCTAGGCTCCTGATCTGGATCGCCACCCCCATGCGTAGTCTAGAGTAAAAATGGAAAACAAAACCTAGTTGCTAGAGACCAATTGAAAGTATCTATCTATCTATCTATCTATCTATCTATCTATCTATCTATCTATCTATTTCATTTTTATAAGTGTCTGTTTTGGCCCCCAGCTGCTGGTGCAGCAAATGATGGGTAAGGTGAACAGCAAACAGGGCACTGGGGCTAGCAAGTAACAGTGATGGGGCACATGGTATTCTTAAACCCACCCCCCAAGCTGCAGTGACAACATCACATAGCATAGGGCAGTGGTCTCCAAACATTCTTGATTGCGCACCCCCATCTGTAAAAAAATTTAGAGCACTCACCCCCAATATATGTATATTTATTTATAAATGATATATATGTACTACTGTACTAACATATTTTGTACATTATAAAACACACAAAAATGAAATTAAAGAAGATGAGATAAATATGAAATAAACAATATTTTTAAAATAATTTGTTTTATTTATTAACAGTATAACAACCTTTTTGCTCTCATTAAAATATTATTAATATTTTTAGTAAGAGCAATATGATTGAATGTCCATTATTTTTGAAAATCTTGGTTTAACACTTTGTGATACAGCGATTTGAAGGTCTGGTTCTAAGTTCAGTTTATTTCTATACTTGGTTTTAATGGCAGTCATAGCTGAAAAAGACACCTCACAAAGATACGTAGATCCAAATGGCAGAAGTGTGTCATTGGCTGTGCTTACTAAATCATAATACTAATTTTTGAATCCTATCCACCAATTATGCAAAGGTTTTTGTTGAAATTAAGCTAGTAAGCTTCCATCTTCTCTGATGTCAATCACTTGTTCTTTCAAACTAATCAGAAGGTGTTGCATTTTTATATTTTTAACAAATGGGTTCAAAATCCACTGAAACTCTTCATTTGGAAGATTTTTAAACATGTTAGAAAACTCCTTTTCCAAGTTTTTAAAGTGTGCAGATATGAGAGTTTTGATAGGTGACACACTCACATCGTTTGGCAACAGAATCACATACCAGTGAAAACACGTCCAAACATCCATTTGCAAAATGCTCCCTCCATAGCATGAGTTTCTTTTGAAGAGCAGTTACTTTCTCACTCATTGTTAAAATGTCACCTTTACCTTGAAGGGGCAGATTAAGTGTGTTTATTTTTTCAGAAATATCTGCTAGGTAGCACACTACTGACAGCCACTTGTCGTCACAGGAAAGGTCAGCAAAGCTGCTCTCTTTGGCAGGATGGCAGCTGATCCGGTGCCACGGCCGAGCAAGCCACTGGGCCTCCCTCTGCTGTGCATGGCAGAGACTGGTACAGGTGCGCTGGGGGGCCACAGCAGAGGCAGGATAGGACTGGAGCTGAGAGAAAAATGCCATGGAGCGTCCCTCTCGGCTCCTGCCCCATCTTCCTGCCTCTGCCGCTGCCATCATTGCACACAGTGGCACCTTGTCAGGGCAGCAGGAGGCTGCTCAGTTATGAGGCAGCTCGCGCACCCCACTGGATCGTCTTGCGCCCCCTGGCGTGTGCGCACCCCACTTTGGAGACCACTGGCATAGGGCAACAAAGGAGGAGAAAGCCGCTGTATCAGAACTTTATTGTCTGTCTGTTGCATAAGCTGGCATTTAGCAGCATGCTTGTGACCACTTAAAAGAAGTGCATTAGTAAAGTGCAAGGCAAATCGGCCATGTGACCTTTTGGCTACAGTGAACACATGGGCCACGTTCACAGTTATTTTCCTCCTCCTCCTCCTTCAATGGACACAAAAGAAATGTGACATTTGACCTATAGGCTGAAACTTCCTGGAACAGATATAAAGGCCTGCCTGAATAGATTTCAAGAGTTTTCAGGCTTCTGGAAAAATAATGGTAATATCAAGGCTGTTCTGTTGGTTAGCAACATGTTCTGCTGAGAGAACATACATTTGAACATCTTGCTTATCCATACTTGTTACTTGGAAACCACATTCTTTGAACTGTTAGTTGCTGTTTTAAAAAATGAGAGAGAGAGAGAGGCTGTTTGATTTCATAGTTGCAAGTGGAATCAAGATGTCTGTGGTTCTAAGCAGGCTTAAATCTGAGTTCGCCTCATCTGAAACCTTAGTTCCCCAGAACCTTAGTAATAGGATTGGCATGGGTAATGTAATAAGAAAGGAAAAACATTTCTTTGAGCACATGCGAAGAGCTTTTCCTTCATCCTGGAGGAAATGCAGTAAGTTCCACAGATCAGTAAAGAAGAGGAGGGAGGGCTTCCGGTGGGGTACAATGGCCGGTGTTGTGGATTTCATTGTGGAAAGCAGGGGTTCAAATCCCTGCTCCTCTATGAAGCTCACATCATAGTGGATGCTACTGTCTCTCAATCTCACCAACCTCATAGGGTTGTTGTGAGGCCCTGCTCTGGGACCTGCGATAAAGAGCTGATTGTAACTGGGGGTGTGTGTGGCTGGGGTGGGGGAGAATTTGGCCAGAAAAATGTGATTCACAAGCAGGTTTGAATCCCTGCACAATTCTGTTGAGATATCAAGTTCTGATGCTAAATAAATGTGCTGAAAAGCATTTTTAGTTACTATGTTAATATCCTGCCCCTCCTGCAAGAGGCTCAAGGAATCATCATACTTGTGTTTTCTCCAATTTATCTACCCAACAACCCTGCAAGGTAGGTTAGGCTGAGCAACAAAAACCCAAACTTTCCCATTCCAAGCCTAACACTATATGTTATGCAGCCCACTACACTAGGGCTCCCACACCACACTACTTGTATTTTGTAACAGGGTACAAAATAGGGCTGCATCCGATCCTGTCTGTCTACCAGCAGAACGGAAACTGCTGGAAGAACGGACTCCCTCTCCCCCTTGCATACCCTGTGTGCCCCGAAATCTGCTCTGGAGGGTTGGGGACCCTCTGGAAGAGATTTGGGAAGTGCATGTGGAGTACATGGGGCTAGAGCAGAGGAAGCCCTGTTGTGCAAGTGGAAGTCCACTTGCGCAATGTTTAACAGAGCTCAGAATAGCTAGAAATGTGCAGCTTGGAAGCCAAGTTAACGAATGGAATCCAGCCATTTGGGCTGATTTGTGCATCGAGGGCAGGATCCAACGGGGCACTTCTGCCCCCTCCGATTCTTTTCCATCCCGCTGATTCTGTGGCGGGTCCTGCTGACTGTGTTGCGCAAGCGGGACATACCATTTACACGAGGGAGATTTAGCTCTTCCTAAGGGAAGTCCTGAAATGAGCGAAAATGCTAGTTTCTTAAAGGAGGCAGGTCAGTGCAGTTGCCTGATGCAAGGTCCATCAGCCTGCCTTCTTCAAGAAACGAGAGTTTCTAGAGCACCATTGCGCAAGTAGCCAGGGCTGCTTGTGCAATGCAATCAACTGGGCAGAAGAGAATCGGCGGGGGCAGAAGCGCCCCGCTGGATTCTGCCCACTGTCATCCGTTAAAGCACATGTGAGAATCATTCACGCCTCTGCATGCGCACTAATGATAAAATCTGAGCTTGAAAGAGCTTCTTTGAGCATGCCGAAGGTATTTGAATAGCAGACTCTAAATACATTGCTTTTTGAACATTAGTCTCAAAAGCACTTTGTCACAGGGCTGTTTGAGAAACATAAACCCAAAGGCCGTTTGGGCACGCAGCGCTGGTTGCGCAGGTCTTTGGTTCCTATCCCTAATGCTTTTTATGATCCATTGTTCTCACCTACAGCCAGACCCAGAGTTCTCTCCAGAGTTTGTATGGAAGGTTCATCATCCATGGTCAGATTCCGGTGCTATGATTTTAAAGACATTTCTGCAGACACCTTGCAAATTATATTAGCTGTGTGCAGACTGACTGTTCACGCTAGATCCCAAAGATATACTTTCAGCCTGGTTCTCGGTCATGGCCAACCTGGCCTGGAGTAATGCATGTCTGAATATGCTGTCTGACTACACCGCGCTTTGTCTTGTGGGACACTGAATCATCGGCAGCAATTGTGTTCTGTGCCCTGCTTGTTACAAAGCTGTTTCCCAGCCAACACAGAAGTACTCCTTGGAAACGGATGAAACCCTGTGGCAGCGGTATTTGAAGACTGCAGTGCTCAAAGTGATTAAGTGTTTGGAGAGAGCAGTAGTAGTTCTCCTAGGACAAGCTGTTATTCAACTACAAAGTGACATAAAGGCAAATTCAAAGTCAAGGGAGAAAGCCTTGAAACACTCATAATAATGTGTATGCTGTTAAAATGACTGTTGCACTGTACACAGTAAGCTCTTCAGTAAATTATGTAAGTTATTATGAAAAGTAGAAAGACTGAACTGAACTCTGTGCATCCAATCTTCACCTGGAAATAGGTTTATTTTTCTGGCAGATCTCCTGCCCTGGTGCAGGATGGGAAAATCAACCTGGTAATGCATGAATAACTTCCCCTATAACTTCACGTCTTCTCCTATAATTCCTGTGAGGTAACTAGAAAAAAAAATCCCATGGGTTCTAGAATTCCTCTGTATTTTAGCACCTCACCAGTCTTCAGCTGTGCCTCTCTTTAAAGATACAGGAAACTGAATCCCAGTATAATTTATTTGGCTTTAATATTTATTAACCACTTTAAAATTTCTCCAGCTAGAGTTGAAACTTAATATCTGCCCTGTTATGGAGATCTGTCTCAAGTGTGTTGGTTATTAATCCTTCTAATAACAAACTCAATGGATGAGTGCCACCAGGACTGTAGCCAAAACAGGGCAACTAAGGAAAAAGAGGACTGAGCATGGACAGTAGCCACACAATGACAGATGGAAAAGAAAAAAAAATGGAGGTGAGGATAGTCAATGCCTTGCTCGGAGGGAATGTCTTGCTAGAATCCTGAACAGGAGCACTCCTTTTAGGAGGGAGGGTACCCTACAATATTTTGTTGCAGCCTCACTTGTTTTTTTATAACTTCAAAGTAGTGAGACTGTGTCAGACACGGGGTCAGTTTGCATGATCAAACAGCCCACCATGGCTTATTTAAGCCACGGTGGGTTGCAGTGCATGCGGGCAGCCATTTTGAATACTCAAGCCCCAGCCGCAGCTTGTGTTGTCTGAACCTGGGGACCGTGGGTTATGTGAGGGTCAAACAATATATATGTTGGTGGGTCTGGACTCACCTTCTTGAAGGGAAGACAGGAAGAATTGATCCGTGTGCATGGCACTGGGATTTGGTGTGAGCATGTTTTCTATATATGAAAATTGAATCCATATTACAGTTCATGTAAGTTCTTCTTATTCCAAGAGGTTAATTCCCCATGATTAGGAACATAGGAAGGTGCCTTATACGGAGTCAGATCATTGGTCCATCTAGTCTAGTATGCTCAACACTGACTGGCAGTGGCAGTGTCTCTCCAGGGTTTTAGGCGGGTTTTTTTCCTGTCCTACCTGGAGATGCTGGGGATCGAACCTGGGACCTTCCTCATGCAAAGCAGGTGCTCTCTTGTTGAGCCATGGCCTCCATTTGTACATTTTAATTCTTCTATTATAGAAACCAACTTTCCCTTTCAATATGCCTGTGTGTGCCATTGGGAGAAATCTGCCAAGAGATGCTACGAACATTGTTCACAGGCACTTTAGACGCACGTATCCCTGAATGTGTGCATGCACATACGCTTGTTCAGCGAGGACACTCGCTCACAGCCTCTGTTGATTGGGCCCAGTAATGACATAAGCTGAGAACCCCCACAGCACTCCATCCTTATGCCTGCTCTGATTCATCAGCAGTTGTGGATCCAGGGCAGACAGGATGGCGGAAGATGGCTTGACTACTGCCGGAACAGAGAGTACAGGACAGACTAAGTCAGTCTTCCCTGACCTGGTACAGTCAAACACATTGGACCACAGCTCCCATCATCCCCAACTGCGCAGCTTAAGGATGATGAGAGTTGTAGTCCAACACATCTGGAGGGCCCCAGGTTGAGGGAGGCTGGCCTGGCTGAAGAGCTGGGCCAGGCCCCACGCGCCCGGACTGTGCCCTGCCAGGATCCCCAAGTGAAAGAATGTTTTGTCACAGATGTTTCTAGCTGGCCAGTTGTTGACACAGTAAACGTAGTTCACCAGCCATTAAAAAGAAAAAAGAATGAGTCACAGGATTTTATTTTTTGTCATTTCTGGAAATATACGAATCCTTCTTTCCTGGTTTGTTTTTGATGCAACCACAACATTTAACATTTAAAGGCGCTGCTATTTCACTGCTGTATTCCTTTCCATGTCCTGTTTTCATGGTTCGTAACTGAGGGGGAAGATTATCACTGTTTGGTGATGAGGAACATTTTCCACAATTGGTATCCAGAGACAAACTCCCGAGATGTGATTTGGCCCACTGATGATCTCATCTAACCCCCAAGCTCTCTAAATGGTTGGGTAAAAAAACATATCCTCTATTTGGCTTCTTTTCAACTACCTTTTTGGGATAAGCTTTTACTTCTTTCCTCTCCAATTTTATTTTCAGGAAAACCTCTAGGAACATGCAAAGAATCATTTTGAAAATGTTCTCTGGATACATCTGGATCACTTGGGGCTTCTTCACAAGGAGCTTTCATCCTATTGAGAATGCTCACTCATGGAAGTTTGCAGGTCCTTCAGATGATGTCATGAAGCTCCAGGGCACATCCAGAGGTATTTCCTGGTTATTCCATCTCAAAAAGATCCGGAAATAATGAGCTATCTATTTAAGTTGGGATGTTGCACTATTAAAACAGCCACTAGATGGTGCTGTTTCATTGAGTTCTATGGAACCTTGAAAATTAAAAGCTTCCCCTCTCAGCAATCACGTGGTTGCCACCGTTAATGTGGAAAAGCTCCACAATGGGAGGACTGTGGGTTTTTTCTTTAATGTAAAGGCAGCCCTGCTGTCTGTCATCAATGGAAGTATTTGTTCTGAGATTCTCTCCTGCCACTGGCAGTCAAAACCTTCATCATTATTTCTACATGTTAGTACTTAGCCCCTTCACTCTTCCCCTGACAGCCTCTCAATTTCTGCGGCTGATAGGAACATTTGATGATTGTTACCATGATATTATTGAGAAATAAGAAGCACCTTCCAGAAGTTCCTATTTCCTTAAAAATAACTGGTGTTAAACCAAGAGGCAGTATCCTATTTGACAGTAGCACTAATGTAAATTGCGTTGCGCTAATGTAAGCAAACTCTAGTGCAACGCCAATAGTATTTGCTGGTGTGGTGGGTTTTCCAGGGAAAACCCACCACACCAGCATTTCAGCATTTGCTTAAACCTGTGGTATCAGCAAATGCTGCTGGAGTTGTGCTAGAGGCTGCTTATGCTAGTGCAATCTAATTTACCTTGGCACTAGTGCTGAATAGGACACTACCCATTATTTCCTCCTTTGACATAACTTTACTCACTTCTATTCCTGGTGTGTGTGTATGATACAGCGTATGGATGGTTCCATTTGGGAAAAATTCTTGAATAGATTTTGTTCTCATTATGTATCCAAAGCCAATAGATAGATTGCCTTTCACCATGAAACAATGGCGGCTTTTCTTCATCAGAGGGAGCAGAAACTGACAGTGTCCAAATGAAATCAACGCCAAAGCCTATTTGATACCTGTGGCTTTCACTATACTGATGGGTCATGAACTGATTTATGTCTGAAGCCACTTTGGTTCTGGTGAGATAGCGTAATAGTCAATATTCTATAATAATAAGTGTGATGAAAAAGACGGTATCAAAGACTGCTTTTCTTTCTCATGAGTTGCACTGTTTGACTGCTACATAGACCCATATCTTCCATATAAGATACAATTCGGCCCTTTTCTTTGGCATCTTCAGCTAGGAAAAGTCAAGTTTTGCAATAGGTAAATTACACACACACACACACACACACACACACACACAGCGAGAGAGAGAGAGAGAGAGAGAGAGAACAGTTCAATCAGTAGATTGCTTGGTTAAAGGCCGGCCAGCTAACCTATACTTACTTTTTTTAAAAAAATCTTCACTTAGTTTATTTTTAATATTACTCCTAAAATGAAAACATGTCCAAAGCAAGTTTCTAGCCATAGGAATTATAACTATGTTGTTCTTAATCTAGAAATTAAGATTTAAGATTACCCCTCCTGTAATAAAAAGCAAAACAAATGCAGCCTTTGCCTTGATGTTCAAGGAAGACGGGTGCTTTTTCACATGCAAAGTGCATATCATGTCACTAGATGGTGCTCAAGCACAAGTGATCTACAGTCCTTCCTAGCTTCCTTCCTCCCTGGCTTTTCACCAATGCTTAAGATGGTTTTGTTTAGGAGGCCTGAAGAAAGCACAGGTTTTGCTTAACGTGCTTCTACAAGAGCAAGTGCAAGAATTTGCAGTAGCAATGCCCCCATGTCACACTTTAGTTTTCTTATCCATCCGTTTGTATACCATATCCCCTTAAAAAGAACAACACCCTCAAATGTTTCCCATTTGTTTTATGGATGTTTTCTCTTGTATCCTGTCAAATTCCAACAGTATGACCAGATGTCTCGAGAAGACATTTAACAGTTCTAATCTCGAGTGTTTTAACAACAGTCACAAAAGAATCATACATTTGCGCAAATTATTACATCTGCATAGCCAAAACATGATCTCATGTGAATCCAGACATGACAATACTTAACGCTACAGACTTCATTAAGTAGTCCCCTAGGATGCTGCGTAGAGCTGCTTATTTCTTCTGCTTGTCATTTGAAAAGGGCAAACCAGGCGTATAAGTGTGTCAGTCTAGACAGTCAATGTTTCCTTAACCCATAAAACCATGTAAAGTAGACAAGAAACCACGCAAAACAAACCGAGCCCATTGCAAATTTGGCTTTACACAACCAAAGCTCCAGCCAAGCCAAGCTTATCATGAATGAATGAATGAATGAACACAGTGCTGATTCCTTTTCTTTAAGGATAGAAAATGTATAGTGATTGATGAAGAATCCTTTTTTCTAGGAAGATATTCTAGTGAGAATAGAGAAGTTTCTTCTCAAGTGAGAAGTTTATTTTTATTTATTTATTAATTAAATTTCTTAATCGCCCATCTGGCCAGTCACCTGGCCACTCTGGGTGATGTACAGCAGTACAAACAGTCTAAAACAGTAAAATTAAACATTAAAACATCATATTCTAAAAATACCCTAACCCATCCCAAATGCCTGCCTGAACAACCAGGTTTTCAATGCATGGCGGAAGCTCATTAAAGAGGGGGCATGACGGAGTTCCCTAGGGATGGAGTTTGACAGAGTTGTGGTCTTATTAATTAAAGGTTGCTTACGTTAGAGCAACACAATTTACATGAGTGCTAGCGTCAAATAGTGTACTGCCCCTTGGTCTAACAAAAGTTATTTTTAAAGAAAGTAGGAACTTCTGGGAGGTGCTTCTTATTAAGCTCTTTATTAGCATACACATTTGCGCTCTCTCTCTCTCTCACACACACACACACACACACACTCACACACATTGAATTTACTGGGATGGACAGATCTGTCAATTTCTGTTTCTCTCTGTTTCTCATTTTTTTTCAATCTGTCCCATTTCCACATGAGTTTGATTTTTTTTTAAAAAAGAACTCTGCATGAATGCATTGTTGTGTGCATTTCTCCTAATACACACATGTTTGTACACAATTTTGCCTAAAATAGTATTTTTGCAAGCACCATTCCCTAATATAATGCATTTTTACTATTATTTTCATCACTATGCACATATTTGTGCGCACTTTCCGCCAGTATGCCCATTTTTGCACGCTTCTTTTCATTGGGGGGACTCCATCGCGAAATATGGAGAGGTACAAACTTCGAAGCATAACTGAATTTGGGTTCACATATGGTTTCGGAAGCGCAAAATTAGGTAAGTTAGCATTAAAATGCAAACCAAACACATTTCTCCACCATCCCTAGTCTGTTTCCAGAGTGCCTGCAGGTTCTTAAAATAAATGGTACATTGACCTGTTGGTAGCCATTTTCTTCTTTTTCGCAATCAAATATTGTCAACATGTTGAATGGTCAGAGTCTCAAACCGTTTTTTAAAAAATGAATGGCCAGTTCCTGGATCATGCTGGCATACTGTGCCCTCCCCCCCTTCATTAGGGAACTGTATAAGGCAGTAGATTCCATTACACTTCTATAGCATCCTCTAATGAAAAGAGACATGTTCATGCTGTTCCATGGTCACAAAGCACAGTGACATATTAGTTCAAAATCTTAGGATGAGTGACAACCTTCAAGCAATTCACCAAAGGCTTCCCCCCACCCCGCCCCATATGGGAAGCTTCTCAGGACAGCAGTGCAGCAACATGTGCTGTAGAGAAAGCCCCATGATCAGTGATGCCATTGGAAATGCCACATGAACAGCACAGGGCTCTATAGATTATAGGCAAAACATTCCCACCTGCTTCACTAGTTACATGACAGCCTTGTTTCAGATGGCATTGAGCCTTAAGCATACCTGGGCCAAGTCAGTGGGTTATTTCAGCTTGTCTTGCAGTTTGAAAAATATGTTATGTCACAACTGACCCAGACAGGATAATCCAAATAACTTTGGGAGGGTTTGAATGTCAAGCCAAATGCAGTTTAGTGTTACATGAATGAGCCTCAAGCTCCTGCATTTTCCCCACCCACAGCTTGACCCCTCAGTTCTTTCCCTGGCTCCCTTGACCCCTGTGATGTCCCTCGGGCCATTACAAGGGTAGAGGGTGTGGCTGATGTTTTGAGGAGGGTGACCTGCTCAGCTTGCAGGCCACTCCTAGGATGGGCTTGCCAGGAAACACACAATAGACTCAGGTATCTTCACAACAGGGTTCTTTATTGCTATAGTACATGGGAAAACACTAATCTCTGAGGACACGCTCTTATCTCCATGGCCTGCATTAAGGGTTGCGGGGAGAGGCCCACCCAGGCCTCCTGTAAGAACTAAAACATGCAGGTTCTCCTAAAGCTATACCCCCCCCCCGCCAGAGGCCCATGTAGACCTTAATAAATTTCATTGCTGCTACAATCAACATCACAACACCCTGCTCCCCTGCATCTCCCTTAAAAAACAAGACGCAAGGAGACAGGATAATAACACCAGACTACACTGTAGAGTTGTCATACACTATTCTACTCCCTCCCCCCCTAAAATGGGAATAACAACACTGGGCTACTTTGCAAGGCTGGCATCACCCACATACTCTCGGCCAAAGCTCTGCTGCCTGTAAACTTTATCAGGATTCATGATAAACTTCAAACTTTATCAACAGTCATGATCATGAACTCCTATCTTTGCTGCTACTTTTTCTTTAAGGGTAATGCTTACTGCCCGACCACAGTGGCACTAAAATCCTGGCTTTCTGATTCCCCCCCCCCCCCTCAGTGAAGCAGCAATCACTTCCCACCAGGGAAGACTCCCTCTCCCCACCCTCACACCTGCCAAATGCTTAAAAATGCTTTAAAATGCACCAGGAATTTCCTTCCCCAGACAGTGGGTGTGTCAGTTGTTGCTATGACTTCATTCATTGGCTGCAAACACTGAAAGGTGGGAGCGACTATTTTTACTTACAAAATGAATGGGCAGATTACTGGCTGTACCTTTGGCTTCATAACTCAGGTTCTGCAATGACCGGAGAGTGGGTTTTTTTTAAAAAAATGAAAGATGGGTATCTGGGGGTTATAGCTGATCTGTCCCCATTGCCCTCCTCTGGATGCCCTTTCCGCATGCGTCTTGTTTTTAACACTAATTGTCATTTGACCTTTTGTCCAAACTGGGGCAAACTGGTGACTTGAAACCTGGTGAGGGCAACCTGCACAACTTGACTGAATTTCATGTGGCCATTAGCTTGACTTCAAAAGCCATCTGCAAACGATAAAGCAACAGTTTTCCTGGTCTGCAGCTTAAACTAATTGTAGTTCCTGGTCTGTATGGAACAACAAACTGTGGTTAGTTTAAATCTGAAGTGGATGTTTCCACGTCCTCCTCACATCACACCAGATGAGGAAAGGGGAGAGCAGACTGCACAAGTCCAAGGGCTTTTCTACAAGAGGCATTTATTGTGTGTTCGTCATTCTGTACTCACGGTTGTTTATGGGTTATTTAGGCAATGATGTTTTGCTTCTGTGTCTAAACAGCATTTTTGGTGAGTTTTTTTTTTTTTATAGAGCAGTGGAAGTACAGTATTTAATTGTAAAACCAAGAGAATGCCTTTTTTTACTTGTGTATTTGAGCTATTCCACTATACCACAGTGCTACCTAGAGGTTATGTAGCAGAAAATCAGGAAAGGAAATACTTGTGTAGTGCTCAGATCTCAATTCTGTGATGAAACCGACATTTGATACAGCGGATTAGCAGTTGATTAACAGCCTCATGTAGAAAAGCTCCAAAATTCATGCATATAGCCACCATTAGTGTTACATCCAAACCAGGTCAATGAGTTCAGCTACTAAGATTATTTTAAAGGAATGGATTTCATTGGTAATATTTCCGTTTTGACAAGTTTTACTATTAAGCCCATCTGTGGAAGCTCTTAGCCTACTTCTCAGACTGTGACAAACCATGTCTGTGGAATATATCCTCTCATTTCAACTGGCAATGAATCAAGAAATATTACGAATGAAATTCATTTAAAAAAAATCCGTAGTGGTGAAAATTCAGTGTTATCTGTATTAGTCTGTCTTGGTCAGCTACGTCTGAACATTTTCTAGCTAAGAGCCTCCACAGATGGACTTTACACTAAAACTCACTAAAATGGAAAGCAGGTTATGTTTTCTTATTTCATTTATCACTGCAGCATCCCTATAGGAAGAAGATGCCCCTAATGTTCTCATTCTCATTCATGAAGTGAAGACTTGGTGCAGGCCATCTAGGGATTTTTCAGGCTGGCCTCTCAGGTCCAAGAGCAATTGTCTTGTCTGCCCACTGCTAGACTCTGACTCACTCAGTTTCATAGCAGTTGCTTCATATTCTTGAGCATTCCCTTCTTCCCTGAATGGTGAGACATTCCAGGGCCAATGCTACAGAACTGGGTTTCCTTTGGATGAGAAAAAGCCTTGGGGATTCATGATGTTTTTATAACAGGAGTGCTGAACCTCAGGCCTGGAGGCCAAATTAGGCCTGCCAGGGGTCCCAATCCATCCCTCTGTGGTTCCCCAGAAGGCCACACCCCTTCCTGAGGCCACACCCCCTTCCACAACCACCAATCATTTGATCGTTTCCTGGCTTTTGTGCCATTGTTTTCCCCAGTCTAAAAGGTTGAAATGCCTTTCCTAAGGCAGCAAGACCTTTAAGTTAAGATATGGTGGTCTCTTTGATATTTTTGGCCCTGTTCCTTTGTCTTTGGCCCTGTCCTCTTTTGCCTTTGGTCCCACGAATCCCTGGAGTATGGTGCTCAAGAACTTCTCTGAAATTGAATTTTGCCCTTGGTCTGAAAGAGGTTCAACACCCCTGCATCATATGGAGCCAAGAGACTGAAAAAGCATAGAAGACATTTTATTTGCTTACCTAGATTTTAACCTACCATAGCTCTGAAGGATCAATATGGATAAGGACAGCCACAATTTAAAACGAAATTTAATATATGTAAATATATATTTGAAATATGTTGAAAACAAATTAAACTAAGGTTGCTTCCAGATGGAGATCTCCTAGCACTAATGATCAGAAGGAGATGTAGAGCTATTCTTTCCTTTCTTCCCTAACAGATTAAGAAAAAAGATGGAAGAAGCTGTGGGAAAATGTGGGAGGGTTCTGGGTGGAAGACATTGTCATCTGGATCCCTGCAAAATTCTGTGAATGAGGCAGGGGTCATGGAGCGATAAAAGCCTTGTCTGGAAGAATCCTTGTGGCTAGAAACATTCCCTGCTCAGCCCTGAATATATGTTCTCATAAAACGGTCTTGCATCCCTTCTTGAAGATGCTTGGCACATTTGCCAGATGACATAGAGTCCACATTTGACATGTGATTCACATGTATGCTTTCCCTGCCTCTTCATAATGTATTAAGGCAAAACTGGTGTACCTCCCTCATGGGGTGATGTGTGAATTCCTAATGTTCCACATATCTTGGCACAGGAAAGATGTTCAAGCCTCACTTTTGGACATTACCCTGCGAATGGAGGAAGTGGGCTCGCAAGTGGGCATGCATATTCTCCCTGTTTTGCTATAAAATCTGACACTACCCCCAGTCTCCGTCTTTCTCTGGGGACCACAGCTGAGATGGCATCACTGACAGCATCTTTCTGCCTGTCCTTGCTCTCCTGAATGGCACCCTCAAGAGGGCGTAGCTGTAGTTTTTGTTTCCCAATCAGTTTAGATTAGGGAATAATAAAATGATATATATTCAATTTTTATAACTTGGAGAGCATGAGCAGTTATCTAATAACTGCTCAGTTGCTTCTCCAGGGCTGTAACTGAACCCACAATGACGCAACTTGCGACAAATACTGAATAATGTAGCTCTTCAGCACCAACAGTACATGGCCCCCAGGTTGTACATATACCATAATTGGTGTGACTTTTGGAAGGCATATCACTGGAGATATTTTTCTTTTAAAGCAATCTCTATTTTTTTGTAACTTTAATTGTACCCGTAATGGCTTTCTGTTGTACCTAGCTTCTCCAGGCACTTGGAAAATGGGTGTTCTGGATGTCATTTTGAGAAGAACAACGTTAAAACTTAAACTGACACAATAATTTACTATGCATTGTTCATCTGAAGTGTTTCGTTTGTCACCCAGTCTTCTCTGGGTGTATTTTATCCAGCATAACTAATGCTAGTGTCTTGTGCTTGGTTCCTTGGCTATCATTCATAGTGATGTAATCAATGTGGAAGCATGGAAGAGCTGTGGCAAAAGGAGTGTGTGTCAAACCGAGCATGAGAAAGGAAATTTAAAAGTAATGCCAGACCAGACTATTAAATCCATAAAGATTTCTTACATCATAGTTATTGGCTTTTTGAGATTAAACCAGAGTCGCTCTGGAACACGATGGATGTTGTACCTGGGCAACTTGAAAGGCTAGCTTGGATTAAGTATACTCTCTTATCTTGTTTGTTTCTAATGGAAAAAAGAACACCTCTCAGATCTCTCATGAATATGGATTTTTTTTACTGTGAAGGATGCCATAAACTATGATGTATGTCCTCAAACAACAAACTTGAGGGCCAAAGTACACATTAAAGATATAATTAGCAGCTATGTCTTTCCCCCCTCTTTACTGTAGGATAAGCACAAAGACTGTGAACCAGATCAGGACCCTAGTGTGGGGGTTAGGGGGCTATAACCTTACTTCCCCAGATTGCCACCCTCCTGATGTCTGTAATACATATTAACAATAGTGACGTATTTCCTTTTCACAATAAATTGTAGGGGCTCTGATCTAGGGGCCATCTACACGGCACCGCTTTCAACCTTCACTCCATCGTAACTGCGCAGCATTGCAGCTGCGAATTAGCTTCTGCTGCGGTACACGTGCGATTTACTGCAGACTTCTCCAACAGGAAAGTTCTCTGTACCCTTGAAGTGAAGTAAACTGTGGTAGTCGCGCTGCTCTTTTTTTTTTTTTTACCATTATATTTAAATGTGCAGCTGTGCAGGCACATGAGGGTGGGGGTGTGACTCGTCAGGTTTTACTGGCTGTTTTGTATTTTAGGGGTTCTTTTGTTTCTGTCCATTTCTCCTTAGGTAAAAAGTGGGTGGTCTGCTCCTTCTTTACCATGCCAACTGTTTGGCAGTTCTCCAGCCTGAGACTCTTACAATGGTTCGCACATGCCAAGGTGTATGCCCACGAGAGGCACATGCCTACCCATCATTCCAAAATGGTGGCTGGAGCAAAGTTGGTCCTGGACCTTCTGATCCCCTGACCCCCCCGCCCCAGCCCTTGGCCACTGACTCCAAAGCAGCCATTGCGAAGATACGAAGCTGCAAAGGTGTGCGAAGGTGTGGTTGAAGAAATGAGCACGCTTCTCTGTGCCTCTTTAACAACAGGGAGGAATGAAGGGGCATCACAGAGTGACACAAGTACTAGGCACGCCTACTGCATGCCCACCACAAAATACGAAGTTGGTTCGGGGAAGGGACAGACAGCTCACAACCATGGGAAACCCACAGCAAACCAAAAACATCACAGCAAAACACCTCTTTGGAAATCTGCACGTTCTAGGTGAAAACCACGGTTTGGCTGCAAAGTGCGACTGCATCGTATGTACTGAAGGACCTCGAATCGCAGAAGCCCTGGAGTAAATAGCTTGTGTAGATGGGGCCCTAGATTGGGACTGGAGCTGAGGGGAAAGGGTTAAAGACGATTCCTGCATTGAGCAGGGGGTTGGACTCGATGGCCTTGTAGGCCCCTTCCAACCCTACTATTCTATGATTCTATGACCCTTCCCCCAAATTTGGATTGGGGTTCCTGTGCTTACTGTAAAGTAAAAAAGAAAACACACTTAGCTGCTAGGTACTTTTTTAAAGTAATGTGTGCTTTGTCTACTTTATTTTGTTCCCCTTCAATTCAACCTCTGTACTGAGCACAACTAGGCAAAATAGTTTGTGTCACAGCCTCAGGCCCTGTCTGTAGCACTAATCTGTAGTGATTGTACACAACTTTAAATGTCACGGCTTCACTCAAAGACTCCTGGAAACTGTAATGTAGTGAGGTGCTGAGAATTCTGTTAGGGCGGAATCTCATGCATGTTTAGGCAGAAAAAAGTCCTATGACTCCCAGCATGCCCCAGCCAGCCATGCATAGGATTGTGGCCTTAGAGAACCCCCTACACAGAACTACAGTTCTCAGAGTTTCCTGGGTAGAGTGAAAGACTGTTAAAGTAGGTTAAGCCTTTGGTATGGCTACCAAAGGGCACTGCCCTTGCTGTGTTCTCCAAGGGGCTCAGAATAACACTGCCCTTCCCCATTTTATATCTTAGGGGAAGGGACAAGAACAACATGTGGTTAATCTATGGTTAGTGAAAACAAGCCAGCTTCAAACCATAGTTTATGTAGCTGGTTTATTTTCACTACCCATAGTTAAGGTTAACCACACTTTAGGATTTGGACTACATGCTAAACTGCAGTTAAGCTTCCAATCTCATGGCCAGGTTGGAGGAAGAAAGGGGAGGAGAAAGTGCATGAATCGGGGGGCAGGGCGGAAAGAGGATGTTAGGCTCATTCTTATAACACTAAACCATGTTCAAGCATTGTGTCTGAACACAGTCACTGACATAAGATGCTAACCAGCAGGTGAAAACAGCCTTACATATTTAACTGTAGAAACAATAGTAATCTTTTATGGATTCACATGAGGATCTGGGATTTTCTCATACATTTTACAGCAGAGGTGCGGATCCTCCAGCCCATAGGCCCCAATCCATGGAGGTTGTGCATCCAGTCCATTGCCATGCAAAGGCAAGGATTCAGCTGGTGTTGGGAGGAACATCAACTCCTCTCAGCGCCAGCTCAGTTTTGTGCCTCTCTCAGCACAGAGTAAGGCAAAATGGGCAGGAGTGTTCTGATGATGTCAGTTGGCATAGCCACACCCACTGGCATCATCAGGCCCCTAGAGGGCCCAGCAGGGGCAAGTCTGGCCCCCACCTCAAATTAGTTTGGCATCCCTGGTTTACATAGAGAAAAAAAGGAATACTCGTCCATAGTTCATAGAAATTCTGTGGACATAATATATCTTGACTTCAGCAAGGGATTTGACAAAGTCATAAAATAATAGAATCATAGAAGAGTAGGGTTGGAAGGGGCCTACAAGACGATCGAGTCCAACCCCCTGCTCAATGCAGGCATCCAAGTCAGAGAACCCCCGACAGATGACTGTCCAGCCTCGTCTTGAACGCCTCCAGTGTGGGAGAGCCCACCACCTCCCTAGGTCATTGGTTCCATTGTCGTATTGCTCTAACAGTCAGGAAGTTTTTCCTGATGTTCAGCCGGAATCTGGCTTCCTGTAACTTGAGCCCGTTATTCTGTGTCCTGCATTCTGGGATGATTGAGAAGAGATCCTGGCCTTCCTCTCTGTGACAACCTTTGAAGAGCGCTATCATATCTCCCCTCAGTCTTCTCTTCTCAAGGATAAACATGCCCAGTTCTTTCAGTCTCTCTTCACAGGGCTTTGTTTCCAGTCCCCTGATCATCTTTGTTGCCCTCCTGTGAACCCTCTCCAGCTTGTCTGCATCCTTCTTAAAGTGCGGTGCCCAGAACTGGACATAGTACTCCAGATAAGGCCTAACCAGTGCTGAGTAGAGGGGAACTAGTATTTCCCGGGATTTGGAAGCTATGCTTCTATTAATGCAGCCCAAAAGAGCATTTGCCTTTTTTGCAGCCACATCACATGGTTGCCTCATATTCAGCTTGTGATCGACAACAATTCCAAGATCCTTCTCGCTTGTAGTGTTGTTGAACCAAGTATCCCTCATCTTGTAACTGTGCATTTGGTTTCTTTTTCCTAGGTGCAGAACCTGGCATTTATCCCTATTAAATGTCATTCTGTTGTTTTCTGTCCAGTGCTCCAGTCTATCCAGATCACTTTGAATTTGTTTCTGTCTTCCAAGGTATTAGCTATCCCACCCAATTTGGTGTCATCTGCAAATTTGATCAGCATTTGCTGCATCTCCTCCTTCAAGTTATTAATACAAATGTTGAAGAGCACTGGGCCCAGGACTGAGCCCTGCAGCACCCCGCTTGTTGCCTTTCCCCAGTTTGAGAAGTTCCCATTGATAAGTACTCTTTGAGTCCGATTCTGTAGCCAACTGTGGATCCACCTGATCATTGTTTCATCTAGACCACTTTGAGCTAGTTTGCTAATGGGGAGATCATGGGGCACTTTGTCGAAAGCTTTGCTGAAGTCAAGGTATGTTATGTCCACAGCATTCCTACAGTCCCATAATATTCTGATAAGCAAGCTGGTTAAGTGTGGGCTGGATGGCACTACTATTAGGTAGATCCACAGCTGGATGGAGAACCATACTCAAAGGCCCAGTTTGCATGTAACAAGAAGCCACTGTGGGTGAATTTCCCTGGGGGGCTTTGTGTTGCAGTGCCAGCTGCCATTTTGAATATTTGAGATGAGGTGGGGTCATGCCATGGCTTCTCATTACTTATAAACCTGGCCATTCCAAAACAGCCCATGGGTTCTGGGTGGCTGGCCAACCACCCCAGCAACCCACCCTTGCTGGGTTTGCACATAATGAGAAGCTGCAGCAGCAGGGGCTTGGATTACCAACGGGTGCCTGTGGGTGCCACAACCCACCATGGCTAATAAGCCACAGTGGGCTGCAGTGATCATGTGAACCAGGTCAAAGAGTGCTTGTCAATGCTTTCTCATCAAACTGGAGGGAGGTATTGAGTGGGGTGCTGCAGGATTCCATCCTGGGCCCTGTTCTATTCAACAATTTTTTTTAATGGCCTAGAAGAAGAGATGGGGGGAATGCTTAGCAGATGTGGAGATGACACAAAATTGGGTGGGATAGCTAATACCTTAGAAGACAGGAACAAAATTTAAAATGACCTTGATAGGTTAGAAAACTGAGCAGAAAAAAATTAAATTTAATAGAGATAAGTGAAAAGTTCTTCATTTAGGAAAGAGAAATCAAATGCACAGGTATAAGATGGGGGATACCTGGCTTGACAATAGTATGTGTGAAAAGGTTCTTGGAGTTGTAGTTGATCACAAGCTGAATATGAGTCAGCAGTGTGATGTGGCTGTAAAAAAGGCAAATGCAATATCGGGTTGTATAGTTTCTAAATCACAGGAAGTAATAGTTCCACCCTACTCTGCACTGGTTAGACCTCAACTCAAATACCATGTCCAGTTCTGGACACCACGCTTTACGAATGATTCATAAACTGGAACAAGTGCAGAGAAAGGCAGAAAGATGATCCGGGCAGTAGAAACTGAGTCCTACAAGGAAAGATTGAAGGAACTGGGAATGTGTAGCCTTGAGAAGAAAAGACTGAGGGGGATATGATACTAGAAGGGAACCAGAAGAGTTGTCACACAGAAGAGGCCTCAACCTGTTCTCTATCATCCAAGACTGTAGGACACATAATAATGGGCCTAAGTTACAGGAAGGCACATTTTGGGTGAACATCAAGAAAATCTTCCAAATGGTCAGAGCAGTCAGACAATGGAACCAACTGCCTAGGGAGGTGGTGGGCTCTCTGTCGCTGGAGGTATTCAAAGTATTCAAGATATTCAGATGGACAGCCATCTGTCAGGGGTGCTTTAAACTGGATTCCTGCACTTTGTGGGGGTTTGGACTTGATGGCCTCAATGTACACCTTCCAACTCTATGATGGAATTAGTCTAAATCTGCCTTTTCCATGTCTTTTCATTTTTATTTCCATCTCTCGTGGGGTACTGGAAAACAGAACAAAGTATAATGGAGAGAATACAGGTCTTCTGGTGACAGATAATTGCTACATGTTCAGAGGCAGAACAGCATATTTCAGTGCGTGTTTTTATGAGAAAGAACACTCCATTTCTTCAGTACTGTTAAGAATAATATTGTGGGATGCACATTTTATAAACATTTGTTTTTTTCTTCTTACAAAGCACCTTTTTTTATTGTGCTGAACCCCAAGGCAAGTTGTACAGTTACCACTGAAAGCTACCTGAGACTACCAGTGTTAACCACTAGTCCAGGCTTCCCCAAATTGGTGCCCTCCAGTTATTTTGGACTACAGCTCCCATCTGCCTCAGCCAGCTTGGCCAATGGTCATAGATGATTAGAGTTCTAGTCCAAAACATCTGGACAGCACCAGGCTGGGAAGGCTGGACTTGCCATTTAAATGAGAGAACGTGGACTTAGCTGAACTCCGAATGGATGGTAGTCTATTTATTTGTTTATTTAATGCACAAGTATTTCTCCCTTTTTTCTGTTTTCTTTTTTTTACAGTGGATGCACTCAACGGAGCTCACAAGCAAAACTAAAACAATAAAGTCCACAATAAAACAGACAATAAAGTGGTAAAGAGCAGTAGATTAAAACATTCATAAGGCCAAGTTACTGGAATGCATGCTGGAATAAAAATGTCTTCCTAGCCTGCCACCAGGCAAATCAGGCAGTGAGAGCCAGCCAGGCAAACTTCTCGAGACCCACTGTTCCACAACCTGTGGAATAATAAAAGCCTTATTCGGACAGCCATTTTGACACATGAAAGCCATAGGAAAAGCCACACCCTTGCCATTTTCCAGGCTGCTTCTGCCTCTGACTAGTTTCCTGGGTTCTGCTTTGGGCATGCCACTGCTATTTGATTTGTATGTTCTGCGAGTCAAAAGCAAAATCCTGCGCACAGACATACAGAGGAAGATGCACCAAATACATTCAGCATGGGTGGCAGCTGGACTCAAGAAGGCTGGGATCATCCTACGACTGCCATGTACTGAAATGAAATGAGTCTCTGGGTGAGAAAACAGTAATGTGAAATGACTCGCAGAACACAGCATAAAGTACCCAAAGTTAACCCTTCCAAAATAAAAACATTTAATATGTGAAAGCAGTTAGTTGCTGGCTGTGATCTGCATGTATAAGCCAATAACACATATACAAGAAACAGCAGGCAAACCACGGCTAAACCTCTTTTGACTATAAAAAGGATCTTGGCAGAGATCGGGGGGAGAAAAGTAAAAAACAAACAAACAGTAACTTGTGTATGCAGATCTGAGGCAAATGTGTTATTCTCATATAGAAGTTGAACAATTCAATGTGGTGAGTTTTTCCTCCAGCTTTTTCACTTGATTTTACACTATAAAAGAGGATTAAACATTACTGCATGTCTGTCTGCTATGGCAAAAGGTAAATTTTGGGCCACACGAGGGCAGCAAATACTTAAAGTGTTCTCAAAGAGGAAATCAGGAGTGTTAAACATGGAAATAATCAAGGCACTCGCCATCTGCATGGTTCCTTGCACAGGCTACCCTTTTGATATGATGATTGTCAGGCTATCTGGTGAAGGTATTTGTGGATTTTATATGAGATAATCGCTTATTGTTGAGCCCTTTTGCCAAGTTGTCAAGATGTGTGTCTGTGTCTGCTGTTTGTGTGGGAGTGCACATACACTTACGTATGGCAGGAAGGTGGGGGATTTAATACTATTCACAGAAAATATAAAACTATCTTCATTAGGGGCACACATATTCCTGTCAAGTAAAAGAGGATTCCTATCAGTATAGCTTGTTCCATGAACAATAACAGAACTGCTGATTCATATGTATGCATTTGGATAACAGTGGTCCACTCTTACCTGTGTGTGCTCAACCAGAATCTCCAAGGAAGACTAAAGATTGACCTAGATGTTACATTTCCTACTTGGAAATGCCTCCAAGGGAGGAGTCATCCCTGTTGCTGCCATAATAGTTACTACTAATAACCAAGTACCATTACCTCATGACATGGGCTATCTCCATTCTGTATGCTGCCCAGATCTACTGGATGTTCCACGTGATGAAGAAGTTGGATGTTTTACCAGCACTACATGTCATGCTAGTGATGGGCAAGATCATGCACAAAGACGTTTCTGCATGATCAGTGTCAGGAACAGCCCTGAGATATATTTTTTATTGTCTGGAAGCCACGTGAAATAGCCATAGCCATGTCCCTGAGTCCAAATATCCAGGCAAGCTGTGATGATCGATATCAACAAACCAGTTCTAGCAGTTTTAATCTGCTAGGAGCAGGTCTTCTGTAAAGTGAATGGGTCTCAAGCACACATCTGAGGCAAAACCATCCCTAAATACTTTATATTATAACGAGGAACTATATATTGTTGCTGGGAAAAATAATTCTCCTTCTGCTACTGTGGGGATTATAGCTAAACTCAGAGGGAACAGGACATTCTGAGGGGGTGGCAGATGATGTCAGCATCTTTGCTAATAAAGAAGCTGTGTCCCTGCAAGCCACTTGCAGGGACACAGGCTTGCAACCCTCCACTACACCATTTTGGTCACTCCGGACATTTTGTTTGACAATTCCCACCATCCCTAACCATTGACCGTTCTGGCTGGGGCTGATGGAAGTTGTAGTCCAAAACACTGGGAGGCAACCAGTTCAAAGAAAGCGGATCGATGCCAGTGTCAGCTGCTGCCAGGCATGGGCTGAGGCAGCATGCAAGCCACCTCCAACTTCAGGTGGAAGAACCACGTGGAGCTCTGCTGTATGCAGCAGCAGTGTCAGAGCATCATGCAGAGGCTGTTCCAGATTCCTCCACATGATCAAGCATAAGCCTTAGAACTGAATATCTATGGAAACAGCAGAGAGGCAAAACATTTTCTTTGATATTATAATAGAAACACACTTTCCCTTTCTATAGAATTTCAAAGCCCTTTCTCTTTACAACCAGTCCCAAACAAAGCCTCAAAATGCCCTTGAGAGGCGGGGAAGTGTTAATATTCCACAGATGGAAGAAGAGCCACAGAGGTATTGCAAATCAATTTTTTTAAGTGGAGGTAGACTGGATGGCTCAGCTGTAATTGTCTACGAGGAGGCAGATGGCAGTAGCCTTGTTTTCTGCTGAGATCTGGTGCAGCTGAAATGGCTGAAAACGTCAATGGGAAGCCTTTCTACAAAATCAGTAACAGAAATGGGTGAACTCCGGGGGCAGCTCTCCGCAAACGCTCAGGGTGTGGCTGCTGCTATTTCCCCCAGTGTGTGGTGATCTCCCTCCCACACAGAGGGAGTGCACATGTCCGTAGCTTCTGTCACGGTTTGTACAAGAGCACTTCAGCTTTCCCTTTTGCTGGCATTCCTGTGCGCTTTCTTTGCGTGATGACGATGGTGGTGGTGAAGTGCCTGCCGCAGACAGAGGATAGGTGCAAAGCAACCCCAACAGGGCGATCCACAAACTGCTGTGCTTGGAATTCGCCTAGTGTAGTCCCGTTGACTTCAGACCAACCTTGCTACAGCTTTCCTGGAAACTAAACTGAATTGGCTTACATTCAGTAACTCCTGCTTCGCTGATTCACAGCAATCCCTTCCAAGGCAGAAACACAAGCCTGGTCTGCATTTCAATTCTGTTTCGGTTACAAATCCCACTGTCGTTTTTATGGGTAGCAAACTCTCTAATGCAGGGGTCCTCCAGCTCTTTGGGTCAGTGAGCACATTTGGCTGTTTGAGAGAGTGCCATGGGTGCTCTCACAAAATGGCTGCCATGGGAGGTTGCCCATTCATAAAATGGCTGCCATGGTGGGCATGGTCAGTCGGGAAAAGCTAATTTCCCACAAGGTAAACTGGTAAGATTAAAAGAAAAGTAACTTGCCCAAGAATCTAATAGAAGGCAGAGGTGGGTTCTGAGCTCCAAAGCACAAAAACACTCTTTTGAATCCAAGTAAAGATGGTGCTGGAGAGCAGCACTTTGCTTTGCAACATTCCATAGTCTCAGTTTAAAAAAAAATAAAACAATCTTAAGAAATAACATTAAAATCATGAGGGGCAGGGAGGGAGCCTGGCAGGTGCCAAAAGGGGTTGGTGTGGGCACATTGGTGCCCATGGGCACCACATTGGAAAACTCAGCTCTAATGTCTAATACACAATTATAGTGACAGAATCTCTTTTCTGCCAGTATAGGTGTCCTATTTAATTTATAAATGCACCAGTCCAAATTCACAAGGCTTACTGCCAGTGTTACAATATAACTTCATTATGCTGGCTTCTATGACTACAGTACTGTTGTGAGATGGGAGGTTTGGCTGAATAGCCTTTTGGGGTTCTTTCCAACTCAGAAATTCTGGGGTCCAAGATTTCTGTGAATTTTCTATCAGTGTAGGTTACCTGAGTCCTGCCTGGCGGGAGCCCTGGATTTGTAAATAGTTCTGCTTAAGTTTCAGATTTTTGGTAAAACTTGGAAACAGATATGTGTCCTTTAGTTTCTGGTCTAGGAGTCAAGGCTTGCCACTGATGTATCTTGATATATTTGTCATATTTCTTTTGGGGAAAAATATTATGAACTTGTAGAGCTTAACTGCTGATAGCCCAGAAGGACCTATACATGGCTCTAGTGCTGGTGAAAAGTGTAATGATTTGGAAATGTATTTAATCACTTCTGAGGTGCCTATGAGAACCTGCCCTCATGAGTTTGCTTTCAAGCAGCTTGCTTCCACTTTTTCACCTTTCCTGCTGAAAGAAGATTTCACAGCAGGGACAGCGGATAATGCAGATCAGGGGTTCTCAACCTTTGTTCTAGTGAGCCTTCTGTAGCATTTCAGGCTGTGGTTTCTGTCAATGCTCTGTGCTGTAGCATGGATCACAGGGTTCTGCTATGTGTCAGGTCTTTAGCAGGAATCAGGACAGGTCAGGTGAGGTGGTTTCTCAAGGAAGCAAGACAGGAAGATACCAGCACCACAGAAAGTTCTGTGTGATGTTGGAGCTGAAGGTCAGACAGTGTTGTCTGTATGTTGCTCCAACAAGGAGCAGATCAAGACTGAGTTTTAAGTAGGAATTTGCCTGCCCTTAGGCTGGTTGGCTCCACCTCTACACTGACTGATGCATTAGCTCTTAAAGGGGCCTGGTCTGTTTTAGCAGGCTCAGGCTGCAACAATGGGGGAGTGGCTGTGGCATGTGAGTGTTCTCATGGCCAGGGTCCTCAGAGTTTGCATACTGCAAGACAAACTCCTCTGGATGCAGGGGAGCTGAGCCCCAGGATCTTTCTGGGGGACGAAGTCATGGGGAGGTGGAAGCCTCGTGATGGTTTCCCGTGGCTAAATCCTCTTCCTGAACTGTTTACTTTGGAACTTCCTCTGAGGATGAAGGGTTGGGATCCTCTGAAGATGAGGGTTCGGTGTCCTGGTCCATTATACCTCCCAAGGCTAGGGAAAGAATTCCTCATCCCCCCTTATATGTGTGAGGGTGGCACTTTGCTCTCAGCCAGGCTTACTTCCAGTATTGGAGCTCTATTGGGGGTAAAGGAATTTGGGCAATGGACTGCAGGGAGGTATATTGTGAGCGTGGGAGGGCTCAGTACATCTCACCTATTTGGCCCCTTTTACTCTTGGGGCCAGCCCTCTCATGTTATATGTGAATGGGGCAAATGTGGGTATAAACAAATGGGTATTTGAATCTCCACACAGCAGGAACAGCATCTAGCAGTTCTGCTGCAGCCCTCACTGGGTACCCTGAATTTCTCTTTCACAGGCCAGGCAGACAAGCAAGCAGCTTGAGCACACGTGATCTTGAGCTGATAGCTTGCCAGAGGAGAAGGATTAAGCAGCTCTTCTCTCTTGCCATCCTACTGCTTAAACTCACCACTTCCAGAGGTTGCTTTTGCTTGCACGTGGGGGTGGGGGTGGGGGAGCATGGAATCAGGACAAAGTGATGCATGACTGTGTGTAATGGCTAACTTGGACCACACGTTCCCCAAAACAAAACCTGCGAGGTAAGTGGAGCACTATCAGAGACTCCACTTGGATACAAAGTGCACCTGCTTTTCCCTGGACAAATCCCAGAAAAGCAGCTGGTGCTAACTCATCTAAGAAACATTTTCTCATGTAAGACATGTTCCATCCTAGATGCTTCAGCATATATGTTGAAGTCTGAGTTGACAGAAGTGAGTAGCAGTTGTCCTAATTCAGTGTTTTAATGCTTGAATTGTGATTCAGTTGCTCTAAAATGATCTGCTGGTGAGAGATTTTTGTTTTAGGGAGCAATCCTACTGGGATAGGCAGCTGCCTCCGAACTCAGAAGTGACTGCCTATCCAGCGCAGGGCAGAAGAAGCACAGAGGGAATCATCCCCTCCGTGCTCCAGCTGCCCTGCATTTGTGGCTAGATAGCCGATTTTGGCTGTCTAGCTGCGGGAAGGCGGAGCGGGGAAAGCAGCTGCTGGATGACACGTTGGAGGTGTCATACCGGCACTTCTGCCTTCCCCGCTCCGGAACACCGCCTGGAATGCCCCGTTTTCACTGCTCCACGCTCCTCTTTCGAGTGCAGAGCGTGGGGCTGTTCTGAGTTGCCTGCAAGGCAGCACGAGAAGGGAGGAAGGTCAGTTCTCAGGGAACCAACCGTGGAGCGTGGGCTCTGAGGTCGGTTCCCGTAAATCAGTGTATCCTATGGCCGTCGACCACTGACTAGTGGCCATAGGATTGCTTCCTTAATGTCTGAACATATCCTGAATTCGTTGTTATAGCCCTACTTTGGCAATTAATGTTTTAAAAGCATTCTCAGGTTGAAAAAAATGCCTATTTCTAGGAGACTACAGATAGTGTTTATTCTCCAATCCGTTCAGCTGCATCATCTCAACTCTGCCTTGTTTCCTCCCTTTAAAAATCTGCTTTCTGGTGTTAATGATGCTTAGTTCCAGTGGGTGAAAAGCAACTCCTAGCTTACTTGTTTAGTAGTGAGTAGCGAAAACAAACAAATGTGGCAGTATCTTTTAAAAAAGCTTTTGTATGGGGAAAATTCTCCAAGTCCTTTTTTGCATATTGGATTTTTAAAGCTTGTGATTCCTGGAAAGCAGCCTAGATGCATTTGTACCCCTGTGATGCTGTGAAAACTGTTGTTAAAAAGAATTCACAAATGGCATCTCCATTGCAGCATATACTTTCCCAGCTTTGATCAGAGTAATCCCAGTGTAACCTTATCATTTGCAAGGTTAACTCCTCAAGACATTTTATTTTGTGTTGCCAGCACCACAAAACAGCACTTTAAAAGTATTATCATTACATTATAGTTGATTTGAAGATAGTCAGGGTATCTTGATCCTTACTCAGTATACAATAATGATACAACCACCCTTCCCCTTCATGTGGTTGGAGTTTTATATTTAAAAAATAGTGATAAACATACTCAGCTAACACAAGACTTCTTCACGCCTGTGGGATCTAGTTAGCATTATTTATTTATTTTTACTACAACACCAAGGTCTACTAACTGGAGCCAGGTGCTAAATAGTAAGATGGACATTTACTTAGAATTAAGGAACAGGGTACCTCTGTGCACCTGCTAAGCTCACAAATTTGTCTTTGGTATCTGAACTGAGCTCACAGACCTCACACACATGCACGTGTGCACACATGTTACACTCCTGGGAAAGTTTTCCCAACATTCTTCATTTCAGTAATGTAATTTAGAAAAAAAGGGAAGCTGCTTTTGGGAGTCAAAAACCTCAGTGATCTACTGGTAGATCCCAATCTACTTTCTGCTTCCTCCACACCCACATTACAGGACAGTCATGATAAAATAGATTGGCAGTGCACCCTTTTGGTAACCCTACGTTCATGTTGGCACTGTTGAAATCTAGGCTCTGACCTCAGTTGCTCTAGTTAATGGCATATCAATCCAGGAAAGTGGTATTTCACCTGTTTTGGATGGGGCTGCATTCCTCCTTAAGAACAGGGTGGCCACTTATGAATCACCAAAAAAAGAGGACACTGATTTCCATAAAATTGGCATATGCTAATTTATATGTACAGCTTCAAATTTAGAAATAATTCTTATACTTTGAATAGAAATACAGTACATCTCACCATACTGACCCAGTTTGCATGTCATGGTGGAAATTCCTGGGTTATTTAACCCAGGAATTGCCAGGGATGAGCAGAATGTGCAAGTCATCTGTTTGTCATTTCTGGTTTTAATTAACAACCCAGGAATGCCCTGTTCCTGAGTTATTTTGTGATGTGTGAACCCAGAAACTCTGGGTTGTTTATGGGTTAATTCATGGGAGATTTATGGCTGAGTGAAGGACTGCGGCCCTCTGGGAAATCCTGGAAGACCAGATTGGGAACCCAGGTGAGCTGGATTTGGCTTGAGGTTCAACATCCCTGTTTCAATTAGTGCGGTGTGGCTCCAGTTTTAACTGAGAAAACAAAACAAAACTGTGTTCCTCAACTCTCACATATTTGGTAAACTCTGGATTGTCAGTCACGGGAAAAACACACACCAAGCAGAGTGGAAAGGGTTAAGCAGCCCTCTGGTCATTCTAGCATTCAGAAGATTCTTGCCTAGAATATTCTTACCCTCAGTAACCTCTGTTGTTTGATCTGAAGCTACTGAGTTATAAAATAATTTTTGAGAGTAGGCTGGGGAAGCTGGTCAGCCCTCTTCTTGGAAGGAAGTGTCGATTTTAGGAAGTGGTTGGCTTTTAATTCTGGGAGTTTCCCTGCAAGCAAAAGAAAGGAGGAATCAGCTGTACACTCAAAGCGAGATGTAGGGAGCATTAAAAAGCATCTAGTTCATCTTGCTGTTCTGTTTGCTATTTGATATCAGGAAGGGCTATAGCTCAGTGGCAGAGCACCTGCTCTGCATACAAACGGTCCCAAGCTCAATCCCCGACATCTCCAGGTACAGCTGGGAAAGAGCCCTGTCTGAAACCCTCAAGAGCCACAAGCGGTCAGTGCGGACGATACAGAGCAAGTTGTACAGAGCCGTGGTCTGACTCGATGATGGTAGCTTTCTGTGTATCACCGATCTTCAGAAGGGCATGTGCCCATGTATATTGCTTGGTTGTGTTCTTTTATATTTCTACAGGAGCCCGATATGTAAACCAGAAACCGCCCTGCAGGGCTGGTTTTAACTTGGATTTAGACTGGAGCCCTAATCTGAATCTATACTGGAGCTTCTTTCCAGTTTTTCATATCTTGGTCCTCCCATACTTCTAAATTCATAGCAAATAAAAGGTTAGTCATGACGACATTGGAAAGTATAGTGATTTATCCCACTAGAAAGACCTGCAGATTTCATTAAATCATCCAACACATCTATTAGTATTGTATATATAGGAATGAAGTGTTCTCTCCCCCCCCCAAAAAAAAAAATAAAGGAAAGGAAGTAATGAGTTAATTTATTGCTAGAATATCCCGTTTCCACATTTCTTTGAGGGGATAAGAATGTTTTAGGCTCATACCTTTTCCCCCAAAGACCTTCCCTTGTGTTTGTGTTGTGTGAAGCCCTTCAATCACAAGCCCCAGTGCTTAGACAAATGATGGGTGTCCAGTGTTAGTCATGCATCCTGCACATTCTCCAATGTTTTGGTACATCTCTATTTGTGGAGGGTGTAGGGGAGGTTTTCTCAGCTCATTCAGGTAGACTCATTCCATATGGGCTGCGTTTGGGAGGGTGAAATAAAATCGTTCCCATCATTATCCCTCGAAGTTAATTAGCTGTGGCAGTGGGAAAGGGGCAACCTCCAGAGTCTTAGATATTTATAAACAGAGCTGTCATTTGCAAGATTATGCCAGTTACCCGTGGGATCAGGTTTCTAGCGGGTCATAATGTGGCAAAGGGTGCCTTTTCTTCCCATCTTCTTAAATGATGGTGGAAATGATCAAGGCAATGGTGACTAACTAATATTCAGTCTCTGCCAGATTTCCCCAACCTGGCCCCCTTCAGATGTTTTGGATGACAACTCCCAGAATTCCTGACTGAGGCTGATGGGAGTTGAAGTCCAAAACATTTGGAGGAAGGCTCACCTAGACAATGTAGCCTAGACAATGTGCAGTCATAGTGTCTCAAGCTTAAGAGGTTATGTGCACCCATATTCTTTACTGCTTCTCACTGCAGTTCTGGACTTTAATTAAGTTTGGGTTTTGGTGTTAATTTCAGTAGGATAAAATTCAGTAACCCATCTACAGGTTATCTGTGCAACTGATATGCATGGATACCCACTGCATGAGGGAGGTGGTGGGATCATGCCTGTTAGCCACTTCCTTTGCACACCGATGTATACACCAGCCACACCACCTGATGGCCATGCATTCAGTGTCATTGTGAAGGAGGCCTATACACATATGGATGCACACACATAGGGCTCCATCCACATTAATGGGAACCCTGTCCAGTCAGGGTTCCTGTCCCTATGGAGGGAGTCCTACATGAGGATGTCTGTACTGGATGCATAAACAGTGCTTATGATTTGGATGACAGGTAATTAAAAGCTTCTGAATTAGAAACTACATAGGAGGTTGTGACATATACTCTACAGATGCTTTGATTTTGCTTGGAACAAAATTATTAAGGTACCTTGAGTAATTTAGACAATATATATTGGAAGTTGGAACAGGCAGTGATTGGGTCAATTTGCACATCATGTTAAAAACCAATGGGTTGTTGTTCACGAGTGGGAACTTTCACTTTTACCCTACAATTCACGATCAGCTCCTTCATAGGTTGTGGAGTCTGATGTCCGAACCCGGACTGATGGGTTGTTTAGGGGCCCAATAAGAAACCATGGGTCTGGGTTTGGATGTCACAATCCACAACCTATGAAGGAGCTGATCATGGGTTGTGCAGTAAAAACAGAACTGGTGGGTGTGCTGCAGGAGGTGTATCTGCGTGTCCCTGCTCATGTGTGACAACCTATTGGTTTTTAAGCTGATGGGTTGTCGTTACGTGCGAACCAGGCCATTGACTTTTCATGTGGTTCCTTCTTGTTTTGGATTTAATGTCTTGTGGATGTTCTGCTATTTCATTTAGCGCCCCAGTCTTCAGCGAAAACAATAGACCTGAGTGAACTCAGAGAAATTCTACAAGCTGAACTGATGATTCTATTAGTATGCACCATTTCCTCAGCCTTTGATCTATCTAAGTTGATACAGCAGCAATTTGTCCCAACAGTTTACTGGATACCAGTCCAACAGGCCAAGTTGGGAGTGTGACACACACTTTATATACTGCTGGAGGTGCAGATTTCTGAGGCAATTGTATTATATATGTTAAGTGCTTGTCAATTAACAGAACTATCTAGTAGCCAGAAATTAACAGCACATATATATGTCTACTCAAAATCAAGACCCATTGAGTTCAGTTGTACTTACTCCCACGTACATGTCTACATGATTGCAGCCCCAATGTATTCATCTAGTTTTAGATTCAGTTCTTAGTTTCTCATGTTCACACACAATACTGAACAATTATTTACTACTACTACTAAGTTGGGCTTTACAGAAATAGGATATAATGCTCTAAGTGCTATCCCCATTTAGAGGTGCCCCAAGAACTGGCTCTTATTTCTTTTGTCATGACACCCTGCCATTCTATGGTAAATCATAGTCAAGGTGGTTTACAAATAAAAATAATATATCACAACAAATACAAATACAAATTAGAACAAATTAAAATAAAATAAACAGAACAGACAAACAGCTGTAATAAGACAGCATCATAAAAACCATGGGCAGTATCCAATACTGCAGTTGTGCTTGTGAGAAGGGAGATCCGCTGACTTGTTCCATTCCAGAAATGGTAGTTTGGGGTAGTTTCTTGGCTTCTGCTAGCAAGTGCTACTTTTCCTTTGAGTTACTGGCTTTCCCCACTAGCACAATGTATGTTTACAGCTGGCGGATTGCCAGCAATGGATACTGCCCCATATCAGCAACCAGCAAACTAAAACATATCATTTTTAGTCAGAAGCTCTGACTAAAAAATGCCCACCAAAATAAAATGATCATAGAATCTTAGAATCATAGAATAGTAGGGTTAGAAGGGGCCTATAAGGCCATCGAGTCCAACCCCCTGCTCAATGCAGGAATCCAAGTCAGAGCATCCCTGGCAGATGGCTGGCCAGCCTCGTCTTGAACACCTCCAGTGTGGGAGAGCCCATTGCCTCCCTAGGTCATTGGTTCCATTGTCGTATTGCTCTAACAGTCAGGAAGTTTTTCCTGATGTTCAGCTGGAATCTGGCTTCCTGTAACTTGAGCCCATTATTCCGTGTTCTGCACTCTGGGATGATCGAGAAGAGATCCTGGCTTTCCTCTCTGTGACAACCTTTCAAGTACTTGAAGACCGCTATCATATCTCCCCTCAGTCTTCTCTTCTCAAGGATAAACATGCCCAGATCTTTCAGTCTCTCTTCATAGGGCTTTGTTTCCAGTCCCCTGATCATCTTTGTTGCCCTCCTCTGAACCCTCTCCAGCTTGTCTGCATCCTTCTTAAAGTGCGGTGCCCAGAACTGGACACAGTACTCCAGATGGGGCCTAACCAGTGCTGAGTAGAGGGGAACTAGTACTTCCCGGGATTTGGAAGCTATGCTTCTATTAATGCAGCCCAAAAGAGCATTTGCCTTTTTTGCAGCCACATCACGTTGTTGGCTCATATTCAGCTTGTGATCGACAACAATTCCAAGATCCTTCTTGCTTGTAGTGTTGTCGAGCCACGTATCCCCCATCTTGTAACTGTGCATTTGGTTTCTTTTTCCTAGGTGCAGAACCTGGCATTTATCCCTATTAAAGGTCATTCTGTTGTTTTCTGCCCAGCGCTCCAGTCTATCAAGATCACTTTGAATTTTGTTTCTGTCTTCCAAAGTATTAGCTATCCCACCCAATTTGGTGTCACCTGCAAATTTGATCAGCATTCCCTGCACCTCCTCCTCCAAGTCATTAATAAAAATGTTGAAGAGCACTGGGCCCAGGACTGAGCCCTGCAGTACCCCACTCATTACCTCTCCCCAGTTTGAGAAGGTCCCATTGATAAGCACTCTTTGAGTCCGATTCTGTAGCCAACTGTGGATCCACCAGATCGTTGTTTCATCTAGCCCACTTTGAGCTAGTTTGCTCATCAGGAGATCATGGGGCACTTTGTCGAAAGCTTTGCTGAAGTCGAGGTATATTATGTCCACCGCATTCCTGCAGTCCACAAGGGAGGTTACCTGATCAAAAAATGAGATCGGATTCATCAGATTCATTTGTTCTTGACAAATCTATGTTGGCTTTGAGTAATCACTGCATTGTTTTCAAGGTGCTTCCAGATGGATTGCTTTATCATCTGCTCCAGAATTTTCCCTGGGATTGATGTCAGACTGACTGGTCTGTAGTTCTCAGGTTCCTACTTTTTACCCTTTTTGAAGATAGGGACAACATTAGCCCTCCTCCAGTCATCTGGCACTTCCCCCATCCTCCATGATTTTTCAAAGAGAATAGACAGTGGTTCTGAGAGTTCTTCTGCCAGTTCCTTTATTACTCTAGGATGCAGTTCATCTGGCCCTGGAGATTTGAACTCATTCAAAGTAATGAGGTGTTCCTTGACCATATACCTATCGATCTCAAGCTGCAATCCTGCTCCTTCAGCCTGTACTTCGCCTTTGCCGGGGGGGGGGGTCATAGACCCTCTTTTGGGAGAAGACTGAGCCAAAGTAGGAATTGAGCACCTCTGCCTTTTCTTTGTCATCTGTTATCGTTTTGCCATCCTTATTTAATAGCTGAACAACCATTTCTTTCCTCTGCCTTTTACTATGCACCTAGCTGAAGAAAGCCTTTTTGTTGCTTTTAGCATCCCTTGCTAACCTCAGCTCGTTCTCAGCTTTAGCCTTCCTGACACCATCCCTGCAATTCTGTGCTACCTACCTGTACTCCTCCTTTGTTGCTTGGGCTTCCTTCCACTTCCTATATGTGTCCTTTTTTGTTTTCAGGTCATCTCTAAGCTTTTTATGAAGCCACACTGGCTTCTTCTGTTGTCTTCCACGTTTTCTTCTTGTTGGAATCATTTGTCATGGTGCCTTGAGATTTTCCTTTTTTAAAAGCTCCCACCCATCTTGGACTCCTTTTCTCATTAGAGTCGCTTGTCATGGGAGCTTACTGGTCATTGTTCTGAGTCTATTAAAATCAGCTTTCCTAAAATCCAGGGTATGCGTTTGGCTACACTTGGCTTTTGCTTCCCTTAGAACTAAGAACTCAAGTACAACACGGTCACTTTCCCCCAGAGTTCCTGTAACTGCTACTTTCTCCACTAAGCCATCTATGTTGGTTAGGATCAAGTCAAGGATAGCCGATCCTCTAGTTCCTTCCTCTACTTTCTGTAGGAGGAAGTTATCTGCCACACAAGTCAGGAATTTCCTGGAGGGGCCATGTTTTGCAGAATTTGTCTCCCAACAAATATCAGGGAAATTGATGTCCCCCATGACTACTACATCATGCTTCCTTGAAACATTGGCTATTTGCTTTTCAAAAGTTTCATCCTTGTCTTCTCCTTGATTGGGTGGCCGGTAGTAGACTCCGACCACCAGGTTCCTTTTATTCTTTGCTCCATTTATTTCAACCCAGATGCTCTCGATGGGGCTACCAAGCTCATCCTCCTGTATTTCTGTGCAGAGATATGCATTTTTCACATACAGTGCAACCCCACCTCCCTTTCTGTTCCTCCTGTTCTTTTTGAACAAGTTATATCCTTTAATTGCTGTATTCCAGTCATGAGTGTCATCCCACCAAGTCTCAGTTATACCTATAAAGTCATAATTTCCCTCCTGTTTTAAGAGTTCAAGTTCATTCTGTTTGCTTCCCATACTCTGGGCATTAGTATATAGACATTGAAGACCATGTGCTTCATAGTCTGGCTTTCTTCCTACATGTGTCTGAAGACTATTATTGGGCGCTACTAGAGCTGTTCTCTCTGTTGTGGTGCATGAGCCTACATCCATTATTACCCCCAACTTTACATCTCCCTTTCCCGTAGGATTCAGTTTAAAGCCCTCCTGATGAAGTTCCTCATGCTGTGGCCAAACACATTCTTCCCAGCCTTTGTGAGGTGCAACCCATCCCTTGCCAACAGCCCATCTTCCAGAAAGTATAGCTCGTGGTCCCAGAATCCAAATCTCTCTCGTCAGCACCACCTTCGTAGCCAGTCATTCACCCGGATTATTTTTTGTTCCCTTTCTATCCCTCTTCTAACTACTGGAAGGATGGATGAGAAAACTATCAAAGTTCTTGAGTTTCCTTCCCAAAGCTTCAAAGTCTGACGTGATTTCTTCGTAGCTCCGCTTGGCACTATCATTTGTTCCCACATGGATGAGAAGAGAGGGATACCTGTCAGTGGGCTTTATGAGTGCAGGCAACCTTTCAGTCTCTAATCCATCCTCCTGGGAGACAACATACCTGGCGAGTCCACGGGTCTTCGCGAAATACTTGGGTCTCGATCTCACGCAGCAAGGAGTCTCCCACTACTACCACTCTTCTCTTCTTGTTGTTGTAGGCCTGGGTTTCATCACTTCTGTTTGACTGACCTTCAGCCTCTTGCTCACTCTCATGTAGGTTCCCCTGTGATTCTTCCTCTGCAGGCTGTCCTCCAGTCTCATCCTCAAGTACTGGAATCGGTTCCACAGCTCCACTGCTTCCACTGGTACAGAGTGGTGTCTAGTTCTTCTTCTCCTACCTGTCACCAAGGATTCCAAGGAGTATCCTCTACTCCATTTTTCCTCACCTCAGCATTTCTCACTTCTGCCTCAGCTTGCTGTTGCTCTTCAAGCTTCTGTTCTTCGATGTCAGGAGACTGCTTAAAAGTGGGTGAAGAGGGGGCCAGATGGACTTCCCTTGGAAGGCCATTCCACTGTTTAGGTGCCACAACTAAAGAGGTCCTCACTGCTGTCCCCATCCAACCACACTTTTGTTGGTGAAGAGACTATGAAGAAGCCTCAGAAACCATATTGCCCAGCCCTGGTATAGATAATGTGGATCAGTTATGCTTTATATTTTGATGTGTTTAAAATTATTTTGTGTATACTTTAATAAATGTCTTCCTGTTTAAAACTGAGAACTGTGTGTGTGGCTTTTGGTAATTCATAGGCACCACAGTTTTGAGAAAGCTCTCTGTGTCATATGAACCTGGCCAGCTGGAGGGGATTACTCCAGCTACAATATTTATTGATTTATTTATTACATTTCTTTACTGCGGAATGGCCAAAGCTCTCTGGGTGGTTCACAGCAATTAAAACCATAAAATGTAACACGATAAAATATAATATAAAAGTTTAAAAGTTTAAAACTACAGTATAACCCCCCAAATAAACCTAGCAGCAATGCACAGACTTAAAATATGGTAACTGATATTTATGCACCACAATATGCACCATAACATGAATATCATTTCCCCCCGCAGTAGCAACTCCAAGAAAAAGTAACTCCGCTTTTCAGGTATGCCACCAGGAAGAGCATGTTCAGCAATGAGGGCAGAATGATTGAGGACACTTTTTTCCACATTCTAGGAGAGTAAATGACAGCTGAATGTATGATTTTATTTACATAAAAATTACATGATTAACCTATCACTCTTTCCCTGTGTTTTTATTTAAGTATTTGTTAGCAGTTTGAAGAATGGCTTGGGGAAGTGCATTAGTTAATTCAGACTTTAATTGACCTTTATTCAGCAAGAAAAATATTTGCTAACATTTGTGTAAACTTTGGGAGAGATAATTTTGTTCAAATTCATGTTGCACCAACCTAAAATGTTTCATTCCATGGTAGAATGATGCCTATTTGTTGGTTTTCCAGTTAATTAACACCATGTGGAGCTGTGAAAAAAAGAACAGTGGTAGGTAAGGCAGCCTGCTTTTTTTGGTGCAGTGGTGAGAGTGTTGGACGGGGACTCGGAAGACCTGGGTTCTCGTCCCCACTTGGCCATGAAGCTCACGGGGTGACTTTGGGCTTAGCCTAATCTACCTCACAGGGTTATTGTGAGGATAATATGAGGGTTGGAAAAACCAAGTATTCCACCCTGAGCTATTTTTATCTCACCCTGAGGAAGGCTGGGATAGAAATTAAATAAATACAATAAAACAAGTACTTCTGTGTGTGCCTGATAGGCAACCCTCAAGTGTTGTCCTTCCATAACAAGCAATAACGGAAAACCAGCTGCAGCTGAAGCAGGGCAGAAGTAATACCTGATGCTTGCTACAGTGGGTCCACTGCTGGTCTGCCACTCCTTCTCTCAAGGGTAATGGTCATTCTGGCTGAGGATGATGGGAGTTGGAGTGCAACGCAACGACAGAGCACCAGGTTGGGAAAAGCTGCTCTGAATGTTTGCCCTTTTTCAGTATGTGCTTACTGTTCCTGTTCCTGATTATCTTTGAACCACTGCCTTTTCCAGTGAAGAGCAATGTTATGCAAGTTTCTAACAGGTGGCGGTGGGAGGAACAAATATCTAACTAGTCAATACAGGCAGAAAAATAGGAATGCTTACTAATGAATAATCAGCCCTGTTTTCAGTTTGCTCAAAAATAACAGCACTGTGGTTAGTGATGTGAAAGGGGTGACTAGTTCATTGATGGCTCGTTTTGGGGACCGTGGGAAAATGACACGATGCCGTTTAGTTTAAAGGACGTAGTCAGGCACAACGGTTGGTATGCTGGTGGGGGAAGCTGAAGTGTTGGAAGGAATCACGAAGGTGTGAATCGTCACCATTCTTCAAAGGGAAAGGCTTTCAGTGTCCCAGGGACTTGGAGGCCCCCCTACCCCCACCCCAGTGCTGCAATTTGAAATCTACACCAAGACACCCTCTGCTGTTAGAAAGCACTTTCTCCCGTAAGGCAAATTCAGTCATGGTATGGAAGAGCTTTGCTCCTTTAGTTTAATGTTTAGATTCCTCTTCCCCAGTCTCCCCCCCCCCAGCAATAGTTTGACACACTCAGATTTGCATACCCTGTCAGACTTCATTCCTTCGACTTCAGGTGCCAAATGTTTTGCTGTGTCTCTGGAGTACTGAGGTAGGAGGCTGCCAATAATTTTGAAAGCAGTGTGATAAAAGCTTTGCTTCCCTTGCTTCCCGTGGTACACATTTCTTCGGTCCTATTGTCACTCTCTGGGTGGAGACAAATCAGACACCTGAGAGGGCACAACTTCCATCTGGCAAAAGCCCTGACTTTTTTCTTATGGTGTGGTGGTGTGCACTGGAGTAGTGGAACCAGGGCTTACAGGGTTGAAATGCTGGGACCTTTTGATTAGCAGGGACAATGACATCAATTATTTCTACACAAGGCTTTTATTGTGAGCTGATGATTCCTCACTTACAGTAGTTTGTGGGTCCTTTACACAACACTGTCATCCTCCAGAGCCTCTCCTGTGCTTTGCAACCATTATTGCAGGTTTTTTCCTAATGAGGAAAGTCTGGTATTTTTCTCAATAGCATTATAGAAGCCTCGTATATTTGCTCAATTCCACTATATCACCGTGCCACCTAGTGGTTGTGTAATGGAACATATAGAAAGGCAGAGAAAGACCGCCCTCCAAAAAAAAAAAGAACACATGTAAAGGAGCTGATCTTAATCCCAGAAAGAATCTGGAAGCAGAAGCCTCAATAAAGGTGCAGGTTAAAAGCTTCATGTAGAAAAGCCTGGCATCTCCTCCCCCCTCAGGCTTTCTTGTTCCTCAGAGCTTAACTGCAATCCTCACAGTAGCTGGGGGCAGCGGGGTGGGGGTGGGGAATGGATTTTCCCAGCAACAATATATTGATGTGAGCTATCCCTATTGTAATGCAAAGTATTTTGGGATGGCCTAGACTTGAATGGTCCATTAAGAACCATTAGTTTTACAAAAGAGCTGTTCTTGGTGGAGGTGAAAATGGCTAGAACTGGTTTGTTGATATAGATCAACAGAGAGTCCATTTTTGGACTCTGCTTGGGGTATATGGCTGTGGGTACTGTTATGAGGAGTGCCTGTGCTTCAAAATTTACCATTGGTGGTATGCCTGACCTCATCATGCCTGCTTCTGAGTTAGTGCTGTGCTGGGAATTCCATTATGGTCCTTAACCTGAGAGCCAGTGTGGTGTAGTGGTTAGAGTGTTGGACTGGGAATTGGGAGATCCAGGTTCTAATCCCTACTCAGCCATAAAGCCCACTGGGTGACTTTGGGCCAGTCACTGACCCTCAGCCTAACCTACCTCACAGAGTTGCTGTGAGGATAAAATAGAGAGGAAGAGAACCATGTAAGCCCGCCTTGGCAAGAGGAGAAATGGCGGGATGTAAATGTAATCATCATCACCGTCATCATCTTCCCTATTATAGTGCCCTGGTCACATAGGGTGTCCCCACGTAAGAGGGGCAGCTCCTGACACAGTCCAGCACTCACTGCAGTGGGGACCATGGTAGAAGCTGGGCACGGAAACTAAAGCAGCGGTGACAGCAATTGTGGTGGAGCTTCCTGCTCATCCGTTTCCAAGCACTGCCGCTCCCTTCTTTTATGTCCTCAGTGGGAGGATTCGAGTATTCCAGTGGTTGCACTGAGATGCCAGCCTATACGTGGCATTGTCACCCGCCGGCTTAGTTTTGTCTACTTCTGGTCAGGCCAGCTGGGTCAAGGAGCCACTGGAGAACTGTAAATGGTGTGGTTCCTCACAAACAGGTTTTGCTGCCTTTACCAGAGGCAAAAGTGAAATGCATGTACATATTATGAGCAATCCCCATTTTCTAACTGCCAGTGTGGTGTGGTGGCGAGAGTGTTGGACTGGGAGCCGGGAGATCCAGGTTCTAGTCCCCACTTGGCCATGGAAGCTCACTGGGTGACTTTGGGCCAATCACAGACTCTCAGCCCAACCTACCTCACAGGGATGTTGTTGTGAGGATAAAATGGAGAGGAAGAGGATTATGTATGCTGCCTTGGGTTCCTCAAGGAGGAACAAAGGAGGGATATAAATGAAACAAACAAACAAACAAACAACTGTCACTAAAGCTGATTTCAATGGCTGGGTAGATCTAAATGGGAGGAGATGGTGACTAGGTCTTAGATCTTTAGGGCTTTGAATGCTAAAGCTAGCTCTTTAAGCATTATATCTGGTGCAGGCAGATGTAATATAAAAAGTTGTCCCTTCAGCTGTGTTGTGAACCCAGTGTTGCAATTTGAGTCACAGATATACATATCAGTGAATTCAGTTTTGGATCGGCTGACAGTTTTGCTCCTACTTTATTTATTTATTGTGCCACATCTACAGTTATGGGTTTCTACTTACATCCTCAACCTTAATGCTGAAACTCTCCCCAATTTTCTTAAAGCCCAAAATTATACTGGGGTTTGCAGGTCAAAGAGGCTTCCTTGTTGACATCAAGGGCACCATCCAATAAGTGCTGTCCACATTTAACTTCTGCTCTAAACTTGATTTACCAATTTCATTTTTCAGAGCTTGAACCCGGAAAGGAAAGGTACATTTGGACTGAATCCAACACAAAGTCAACCACACCTTTTGTTGCCTTCACCAGTGTTGCCTTCACCATGTGATTATAAATATGAGATAGGAGTGTATACAGTCAAATTACACTGATACTGATAGTCTGACCATGCTTTAAAAGTGTGGAGACTCCCGAGCACAAGAAAATATTGTTTTATTGGCAATAGGGTTGACATGAATGAACACAGCTCTCAATCCCCCCCCCATGTCTTCATGCAGCATTTTTTCTCCCAATATATATCTATGCAAGCTACTTGCTTATACAAGGTGGCAATGTCTTGGATGGAGAAAGAATGAGTATAGGAGGTTTTGCTACTTACATTTCTAGGTCTTCAAAAGTCTTTCAACAAATGCTGTTTCCAAATGACCCTTTTATTGTATAGTCACTCTGCCTTAGACACAGAATTTTATGGGGACAGGGGGTTCAGATGATGCTGTCATATTCTTCGTGTAACCCCCCTGTGTTTTGCCACTGTTTCTTCTGGCTTTTTTCATACCACAAACATCTGTTAAGAAGGGAAAGAACTGCACAATGTATTTTGATTGGTAGCATTAGGAGCTGTCCATCTGGAATCAGCCAAAGTTGTGATCTTTCTTTGTATGAAACTCACAAAAATTCTGTCGAACAATTCACAGAAATTCAGGGCTTTAGATGCCCTGAATGTCCAAATTTTAAAAAGGAATAACTATGATCAACAAAAGGAATAAAAATACACCAACAATTCAGTCCAGAAAACATGAGAACCCAGTCATGACAAACTAACCATGCAATCCTACACTTGTCTACTCAAAAGTAAGGTCTGCTGAGTTCAATGAGGCTTAAACAGGTATAGAATTTCTAATTTAGGCTGCAGTCATATCCACTGACTTGGAAGTAAGCCCCACTGAACACAGTAGGACTAATTTCTGAGTAGGCATGTACAGGATTGTACTCTAATGCTTCCAACTGTAGATAGGTTTGCCATTATTTAAACCTCCCCGCCAGAATAAAAAGAAACAAGTTATTGTGTTGTCTGCAATGTAAACTGAACATTCACCTAAGGCTGAAAGTATGGATAGAATCTCTCTGATTGCTCTTAAATCAAGTAGAAGAGAGAGAAACAGGTCTTGGATATCAAGATATCACAAAGTCTAGCATTCTCAAGTCTCCACATTTTAAAGTATTTGACAAAGGCTATGAGCTCAGTATTGCTGTGATGGATCCTTGTCTTTTTTCAAAGGAGATGTGGTCCTGAGACCCCTGATACATACAAGATGTGGCAGCATTCCAAAGGTCCTAGGGAAAAATGCAAGCTCTCTAGACTTCCAGCTTGTCACTTAAAACTGCTGTCATAAGCAGAAGTTAGTTACATTGAAACAGTTGGGAGTGCAAATTAGCTTGTCAGCATTCAATCCAAACAGGGCTCCTGTCTCTTTAATAATAGTGACAGTTTTGCAGGTGCTGCTTTTCCTATAATTTCAGCATTAGGAGAAGTTGCACCTGACAAACATTCTTATGTTACATAGTTAATAAAGGCATATTGCTCATTTTGGGGTCATGGGTTGGCAACACCAGTACAGACAGAGTCATTCATTTGTCCAGCACATGTAGGATGGACAAGGCAGGGCACTGCCTCTTGGTGCCTTTATGCTAAAAACAACATTACAGTTGCTAGTGAGCTACCAGGGATGATGTGTACCCAGACCTCAGAACCCACGTAAGGCATGGAGGGGAATGTGGGTGTACAGTGACAGCCAGTACAGGCAGCATGAAGCCCCTGGATTGCCAGGCCTAGGATTAAGACTAGGAACCTGGCCCTCTGTCTTTGGCTGATCAATGGAGCAATATTTTCTGCCTGTCAGCTCAAGGCACTGACCTCAAGGATCTCATTTTAAGCAGTTGCAAAACACAAAATGGCAGTGCAGGGCATGGGAGAGAAGAGAAAAGTTAGTTGTGAGCAGGGATATATGGATTTTGTTAAATCCATTCTGTTTGTGTTTCACAGATTGTCAGGTGTCTTCATTTCCATCATCCACTGATTGACGAATCATTTTTTAGAGATGCATGAGAATTTCCTTCCTGTTTGCACTTGTGCAAATCCACACATGCACAAGTGTGCAGTAGTGTTTATACATAGTAGCAGCAATGCAAATTTGCACAAGTGCTCAGGTGCACGTATCCCAGCCTAAAATTTAGGAAAAAATGGCCTGCAAGTCTGCACGGCCTGAAAAAAGCCGGTCTGCTGTGGAAATCTCAGGTCAGATGGATAGAAATCCAAACTCAATTGAATCAAATGTGAATTTCTCCAATATCCCTAGTGACTAGGGATGGGGGAGAAATTAATTTAGTTCGCATTTTAATGAGAATTTACCTAATGTTGCAGTTTTGATCCACTATGAGAACCAAAACTCAGTTAATCCAGCACTGCTCTAAATTTTACAACAGAGGTCTCTAATTTTAAAAATTGCTTGCAAAAATGTGTATATTCAGAAAAATAATGTTAAAAATGCATTATATTAAGAAAATTACTTGTAAAAATGTATACATTAGGCAAAATATTAGATGAAATGTACACAAAAATGCTTATGAATTTTCATATGAACTTTTTTTAAAAAAATAAAAATCAAAGTTTAGGATGGACCGAAGATAAAACTGGAGAAATACTTAAAGTTCGACATGAAATTGAATTTAAGATTGGAAAATTGAGAAATTGAGAGAATCAGAAATTGACAGATCTGCCCATCTCTAATTGTGAAACTTCACAACTGAAGAAATACACATGACTGTCTAAAGTCCCTCCCCCATAAGACATTAAGGGCACAATCCTATGCATGTTTAGACAGAAAAAAAGTCCTACAACTCCCAGCATTTCTGGCTAGATGGCCGATTTCAATATCTAGCCACAGCTTTGGGGAGGGAAGGAGGCCGCATGGTGCGGAGGAAGCTGGGTAAAGCAGCTTCCACCGTCTCCTCCCCTCCCAGCCCCTGGGACCGCCCCCTTTTTGCTGACTCTGTGCTTTGTTTCCAGGCATGGAGATGTAGCTGGCACAGAGAGAACCACGCAGGGCTACAAGGGGGAGGGGTGGGGAGCATGCCTTCTGAGAACTGAGGTCAGAGCCCTGGCTCCAACCTCAGTTTCCAGAAACCAAAAAATCCTGTGGCCCTCTAGACAGTGTCTAATGGCCACAGGATTGCTCCCAAAGTCCAGTGTCTAAAATTATTTGGCTGCATCACTGATGTCATGTGATTTCATTAGATGTGTAGTCAGCAGAGCCTGTAAAATTCCAGCTTTTAGTGTTTAAATCATTTGATACATCACAGTAATTTAAGCTCACTTATGTAATTCAGAATTTCTCCAGCACTCTATTATTTTCTCCGGAGTTAGTTCACTTAGGATATGAGTCAGTGAGTTCTGCTTGAAGCAACGTAAGGTATGGTGAATGTGTTTATAAATTCCACATTCAGTACAGAACAAAAAAAAAGTGAAATAATACTTTTTTCTTTTAACATAATGTTCAACAGGAAAGAAAGAAAAAGCCCAGGTAACTTTACAGCTTTAAAAAAACATACTTTTAATCTTGCAAAGCAAATTGAGGGGGTGGGGGGGTATGGAAAGGAGCAAGGATATTCAGATAAAATGAAAGCTTGAAAGGGGGAAAAAGCCTCTTGGGATTTACATGGTCATCAGAAGAATGGTTTCGTCTTGGTTCAAAGGTCTGTTCAAAATCCTCACTTTGTATAGTAGTACGTATTGCTAAAAATTACTCTGACCCACAGTTTCTCAACTTAATGCCCTCGAGTATGGGTTATTTGATACCCAAGTTCCAGTTTCACTAACTGCATCCTTTTGTGAACTCACGTGGTGGCTCCAAGCAATCTTTCCCGGCGGAACAGCAATTCCTTACTCAGCACTGGCGGGGGTGTAGTGGAGACTGGGCTTGCAGGGGTGCAGCACGGGCACTTGTTTATTAGCAGGGATGCTGGTCCCATCTGCCCCCCCCACTTCCCTCAGAATTCCCTGTTACCTCTGCGTTTAGCTGCACTCCTCGCAATAGCTGGGGGAAAATGAATTTTCCCAGCACCCATATATCGTTCCCTGTTGTAATGCAAATTATTTTGGGGGTGGCTTGGCCTTGACTTAAGACCCATTCACTTTACAGGAGACCTGCTTCTGGTGGAGGTGCAAACTGCTAGAACGACTTTGTTCATATGGATCAAGACAGTGGCCTGAATTGCTGGACTATCCTTGGGGGGGGGGTGAGGGTGGCTGTGGGGACTGTCATGAGGAGCTCCTGTACTCCAAAATTTACCACTGCACCACTGTTCCCTAGTGAGCACAAACAAAAGAGCAGGAGGCCACAATGCCCATCTAGCCCTACTGGGAGAGGCAGAGGATCCAGCATCCAGCATCTGTTCTGAATTTGAGCAGAGCCGAGACATCACAGTGGTGCCTGCACGGACTACCAATGAAGAGACAAGAAGAAAGAGCAGAGATTTGAATGGGGCACAATTTTATTGATTAACGTAAGGATTAGCATGAAACCCCAGAGAGCCAATGCCCGTCAGTGTCGACAATACTGGGCTAGATGGGCCAATGGTCTTACTCAGTATAAGGCTGCTTCCTATATTCCTATCAGCAGCAAAGGTACCGCTTAGCCAACCAAACCCCAAAGGGTGGGTATTTTAACTTTATGCGCTACAAGGCAGTGAGTTCACACCCTAGAACCCAAGTTGAGCAGCCCCACCCTGGCTCAGAGCCCTGGAGCAGCTGCCTCTTCCACCCCTGGTTCCTTAGAGATGTGGCGAGCAGCCCAAGTGGACGAGACAGGCCTCATGTGGGTTCCTGCCCCAGCTTCCTTAAACCAAATAGCCACAAGGACCGATCTGGAGAAAAACATCTTCCGAGGGATGCTTCAGAGCGTTCACCGGTGTCCCTAGTTTAATCCTACTGCCTAACCCACATTTACCTTGCCAAGCCAGTTCTGTGTATTTTTTAAAAAAATCATTAGCCCTCAAGTGGAAGCTTATGAATGCAGTGTAGAGCAGGCAAAAATAAATAAATCCCAAAGCCAATGTGCATCAAAGGGAGAGAAATGACTACTTGACCCCAGTAGATGACCAGCTCATCCCATAGTGCTCTAGAAGGGAGGGTGCCACCTCAGTCAGTGAAAAGGGCAGGGCAGGATCAATGGATGGGCTACCTTAAACAAGCTACCTTAAGCAAACCTATGTGCTTGTTCTTGATCCTGTAACCATCAAAGACACCCCCCCCCCCCCCGGATGTGGGAAAAGGAAAGGACTTGTTATAGTGAGGGTCAGCCATGTGAGGGATGATTTCTTAAGCATTTAGAGCTTCCTCTGATGGGCCTGAAACTAACCACCCAACCAGTCAGGGAGCACATCATTTGTCCAGAAAGATGGTTGGCAACCTCAAGTAGATTAAAGGTGCTACCGAATTCTGGAAATAAGCAGTCTGTTTTCTTGGTTTACAGGGTTTCCAGCTCACATGGACATATTAGAATCTGACATAACTTAGTCTGCAGCCTGCAAAATGACAGAGTTCGCTTTTCAGATTGGTAGAATGCTTTAGGCATACATGTTCCATGTTTTCTGTAGAAGTCAGGGTGCTGGCTGCATAGGAAAGCCCATCAACCATCTGTGTTCTCAGCAGCTGCATCCTTCCTAATAGTCTGCAATGAAAAATGTGTGGGTTCCTCATGTACCAAATTTACCTCGCTTTTCTTCTGCAAATCTCATCCAATCTCCTGAGACCTTTTTGAAAAAGTGAAAAGTATCTTCAAAATAACTTCAGATTTTCTATCTGTTGTTAAAGGGCAATACTAAGATTAAACATTATCATTCACTAGCATCCAGGGAGACATTCTAAGACACGTTGGAAATAATTATTTACTATCTAATGCTGTGAGCATTGTGCCATAATAATAAAACTGTAATAGTGGCCTAAGTCTACAATTGCAGCCCATCTTCAGCTCAGCTTTCCAAAAACAAAGCTGATTCAGCCATGAAGGGAGGGTGGAAAAACAGAGTCCAGTGCTGGTATTGCTGTACACCATTCCAATTTCTCATGCTGCATTCATGGGGAAAACTGGAGATCCACAGGCCAGGGTCTGCTTTCCTTCCCATCCTCTGCAATGGCTGGTAAGGTCACATCAATTTGTGAAATTCCAGTTGTCCCTTTCTGTCCCTTGAGCTGTTCTGTCCACGTAACAAAAGCCTGCTTCATGAACATGCTTATAAGTGAAACAAACACCTGGTTCGGATGACACGACAGCCCACCATGGGTTAATTCACCTTCAGAACACTGTGTGCGTGCCTTCCGCCGTGATGAATATGCAAGCCCCGACTGGGGGTTACTGTGCCTTGTTCGTGTTGTCCCAAGCTGGCCGGCGTGGGTTATTCCATTCCATTCCATCCCATTCCATTCCATTCCATCCCATCCCATTTATTATATTTCTATACTGCCCCATAGCTGAAGCTCTCTGGGCAGTTCACAAAAATTAAAAACCATTATACAAAGTGCAACCCGAAGACAACTTATATCTAAAAACTATTTTTAAACAATCAACCAAATACAATCCAGGACCTGATTAGAAAGTCATTATATGCTGCTGCCAAATGCCTGACAGAAGAGGGCAGTTTTAACAGGGTACCGAAAAGCTAACAGTGTTGGCGCCAGGCAGACCTCGTCAGGGAGTTCATTCCATAATTGGGGGGCCATCAATTATTTGAGGGTTAAGCAACCCTTGCATAACCCACGATCTGTTTTAGGGTTACGAGAGGGTTGTTTAAGCCTCATATAACCCCTGCCACCTGGGTTCAGATGACACGACAAGCCACAGCAACCCCTAGCCAGGGCTTGCATATTCTTAATGGCGGCCAGCACACACCACAGCGCCTTGTGGGTAAATGAAACCAAAATGGGAACTGTCATGAAAATTGGCCCAATGTGTATTGATTAGAGAATACCTCGTTAAAATTATGTATTTAGTCAAGGTGAAGTGCCATGGGTGAATTACTTTCATTGTGGCTTCCCTTATTTGTGCTGAAATTGTGCAAAGAGGGGTAAACCAGAGTTGGAACCATTGGTGCTCCATTATAGTTGTGTTCAAGTCTGCTTCTCATACTGATTTTAGCCTTGATGAGTTTCCATACATGAGATTGATTAACCAGTTCTATAGTATGGAGACTAGACCTTTTGTGGAACTACTCTGGGGTAAGCATCCATTTTCAAAGATCGTTAGTGCTTGAGGAATACCTTCTTCTCTATCTAGTGTTGTAGCAAAATTGATTATTTGGTGTTTTTGTAGCCAGGAAACCCTCACTCTTGTAGACATGCCTCCAGGATAGGGAGGGAGATTGGCTGTTCTCTTACAAATAAGTCTCTAACACGGAGAAATCCCCTCTCCCTTCAACCCAGGAACTGTGTTGGTTTGTCTGGTCCTACAAAGTTAGGGTAGTCTAAAATCAGGTACAGGGGGGAGGGGGAGGGAGCAAGAAAGTTGGCCCATGTTTTCCAAATTTTAAATGTTGCTTTGTAGAAGAGGTTTTCAACCTTTTCTATTTCAGCTGGTAAGCTTCTTAAAGGGAAGTGCTTGGTGTGGGAAGGTGCTATTTAATGTTTCCATAGAAACCAAGGATATGCCCATATCATTTTTCATGATGTTTGATAATTGCTTGATCTGGAAAGAGGCAAAATACAATCGTGAATTGGGTATAGCAAATCCTCCTCTCATTTGGCTGCGGTACTGTGCAGCCTTGATTAATCTATACTCCCCCCACCCTATTGATAAATGTTTCTAGTAGTTCTTCCTATTTTTTCAGTATATTATCTTACTGGGGAATGGGAATCATGTGAAAAAGGAAAAGAACCTTGGGCAGAATCATCATTTTTATGTTGCCCAGCATGGATAGCTTCATAGCAGCCCATGTTTTTTTAATGTATGTTTCATTCATTTTGTAACAGGTGTGTAGTTTCATGGAACTAGCTGTTGCAAGTCCTTTGGTATTTGAATGCCTAGGTATTTTAGGTGCAGACATCTCAAAGTTAGTTGGGGTATATTTTGGAATTTCTTTTGTGTACGAAGTGGAGTTTGTAGGCAAAATAAGTCAGATTTGTCATAATTTATTTTAAGACCAGTATGGTGTTGGAAAGTGGCCCACATTCCTTTAAGTGCCAGTAGAGCTTTTTTTGAACTAGAAAGAAATAGAAGGACATAATTTGCAAAAAGATTAATCAAATGGATAGTGGGCCCTATCATGATTGCTTTAATTTTAGGGTGAATTGTTTGTGCCAAGGGTTCTATAGCAATGGCAAAAAGGAAGATGGGAGAGCGGGCACCCTTGTTTTGTCCTCTTATGCAGTTATATAGGTAAAGAGTCCATTTTATTTGCATAGATGGGTACCTCTGAGGTAGTGTAGAGCTCGGCCATTGACGTCTGGGAATGCTCACCTATGCCCATTCTTTGTAAAACTTTGAATAGATAGGGCCATTCCACCTGATCAAAGGCTTTTAAAGTGTCTAAGGATACAACAGAGACTGGGGATTTAGTAGAGTTGCTATAATGGGCAATGTTTAAGACATGTCAGATACCATCAGCCATCTGATGGTCTGGCATGAACCCCTGTTTGATCCATATGGATGTACTGTGTGATGAATTGGTTCATTTGCTTGGCCAGGAGGGATGTAAACAGCTTGGCATCTTGGTTAATCACTGTGATTGGGTGGTTGGAACCTGGTAGTTTTAAGTCTTTGAAGTGGCAAAATCTTTATAAAATCCCCCTGTAAAACTGTCAATGCCAGGGGATTTGCCCGGTTTCAGGTTTGTGACCTCTTGTTCTGTTATAGGCTGGTTAAGCATTGATCTGTGTTCGGCCTCAATTGTTTTTCTATTTAAGGAATCTATAAAGGTATCTATAGTTTAGGCATTAGGGTTTTCTGATGTGTATAGAGTGGCATAGAACTCCTGAAAGGTTTCACTAATATGCTTAGGACTGGTTGTTATTGACCCCTTTTTTTGTTAGAATAACTGGGATTGTTGCTCTAGCACCCTTTGTTTGAGGGTCCTAGCAACTAGCTTTATTCCCTTGTCTCCAAATTCATAATAATTGCATTGTAGATAGATTAGGGAGGACTGTATTTTGCCATTTTCAACAGCTTTAAGTTCTTGAACTCATTTAGCCACCAGTTTAGTGTATGGGGTTTTTTGTGTGTGCTTCCCATTCATTTATGTTCATCAAAGTGCCCCTCTTCTTTTGATAGTTCATCATTTTGCTTTTCCTGTTGTTTTTTTTATGGGTGGGGGGAACCCTGCTGAATAAACAGCTGCCATAAGACACCCTTCAATGTGTCTCCACAGAAGGCTGGTGGAGTCTGTGGCAGGTCGATTGTCTGCAGAAAAATTTGCTATGCTTTCAACAATTTTGTCTTTAAAGAGCTGTCTTGTGAGCAAGCTCGGATCCAGTCTCCACGTAAAAGTTTTGCTATGGGTGATATCTGTGCTTAAGTTGACATGGGAGCATGATCAGAGATATTACTCAGAACTGTGCTAGCATCAGAGAGCAGCTGATACTAAGAGGCGATGTATGAATGAGTACATTCCATGCCTTGGGGAGTAGTAAGTGTAGTCTCAATTGTTCCCATGTCACATTCTCCATGAGTCAGCCAAGCCATGTTTATGAAGGAGGTTTTTTTTAGAGCAGCATGTGCCTTAAGTGGTCGGGGTGCACTAGTGCTTCCATCCAAGCTGTGATTAAGGATGACATTCATGTCTCCACCCATCACTACATCTCCTGTTGTAAAACATGTCAGGGCCTCAAACATCTCCATCATAAAAGGAAATTGCATCTGGTTTGGGGCATAAAAGGAGACTAGCGTGGAGTGGCGATATGCAAGGGTACCTTTAAAAGAAATGAACTGCCCTCATTTAAGAATGGGTCACAGAAGCAGTCTTCTACTTTTAACAGGCAGTTCTTGGTGAAAATTATGGCAACCCCTCATGCCTTAGATCACCCCCCTGCACAATACTGATCCCCTAGAGTTGGGTGGGACAGAATGTTTTGAACACCGGAGCAGTGATGCATTATATTATTGGGCCTCCATTTCATAAGAGCATTTGCTATTACGCATCATTTAATAATAGAACCCAGCCCATTCACTTTCAAAGATATGATGTTTAAGTTATCAAACTGAGCAAGAAAGTAAGCGTCTGGTTGTGGGTTTGCCCCTGCAATGACCTGAGACTGTTTCCACAGTGGAACCTGAGCACTCATAGATCCCTGTTGAACTAGGGATGTACGAAAGTCACTTACCTTTTTGCAGCTTGGCTTTGCGGTGGGGGGGAGGTGCTTCGCTTTTCCCCCCGAAGTTCAGGCGAGGGGGGGGAGGCGTCCCGCCTCGCCTGGCCGAAATTCAGGCCGGAGGGGGAGGCTCCCCGTCTCGCCCGGCCGAAATTCAGGCCGGGGAGAAGCGCCCCGTCTCCCCGGCCGCGAAACAAAAAGTAAAAAAAAAAAAAGACCCCGTGATAGGCTACGTGACGATTTACGTAGCCTATCACGGCTATATTTCCAAAGTCAGCCGTGATAGGCTACGTAAATCGTCACGTAGCCTATCACGGGTGACTATAGAAAAAAAAAGCGTGTATGCAAATGGCGGCGCCCATGGGGTGCCGCCATTTGCGTTCCTTATTTTGGCACGTCTAGTCTACGTAAAGATTTACGTAGACTATGGCGAAAATAAGGGCAACGCAAATAGCGTGCCCTTATTTTCGCCGTAGTCTACGTAAATCTTTACGTAGACTAGACGTGCCAAAATAAGGAACGCAAATGGTGGCGCCCCATGGGCTCCGCCATTTGTGTACGCGCTTTTTTTTTTCCCCCCAAAGTCACCCGTGATAGGCTACGTGACGATTTACGTAGCCTATCACGGCTGAATTTGGAAATCTAGCCGTGATAGGCTACGTAAATCGTTAAGTAGCCTATCACGGGTGTGTTTTTTTTTACTTTAGTTTTTTTTTTTTGCAATGGCGGCGGTGGCAGCCGGTCAGCAGACTGGCTGCCGCCCCCGCCCGCGACGAACTGCCGCCGGGACTCGCCGCCGAGTGGGACACTCGCAGGAGATAAGTCCCGTCCCGGGGGGAGCGGGGGGCCGGCGGAGAATTTCCCAACCAACTTCGGGGGCCCGAATGCGTTGGCGCTCAGGCTCCCGAAGATTCGGGGAGAAATTCTCCGCCATCCCTATATTGAACTGTCAGTGCAAAAGCTAAATTCACATAAATTGCAACAACAACATAAACAAGAACTTTAACCAAACCATTTCCCATTATCAGGAGAGGAGTGAACTGAATAAAGTTCACCCCTTGTACCAGGACTAACTGGTCCAAGTAATCCTGATGGAGGGTGCTGGTGATAAGTTGAGAGTTACTCCCAGGGCCTCCAATGATTAAGATACATTGAAAGTAAACTGAAACTGTGCTTTTCAGTGCTATAGAGTGATGACTTCAGTAGGTCTCTGTAGAGGCTTCAGTAGGCCTTTGTAGATCTTAAGGCAAGATGGCCACCATAATATGAAAAAGTTCCAAGATTATGTTGTTTGCTGAATGGCTTCCATCCTGAAAGTCATGGGTGATTATCACTGTGGCTTTTCAGAGTTGTTGTAGGTTTCTTGTTTATTCTCTTCCAAGCAGGTTTCCTTGGTAGCAGTCATAGAAGTAGAGATCGTCATCCCCATCAGGGAGCTCAGCTGACTTACGTGCTTTAATGTCTAGCGCTTCAAAAAGAACTGCTGCCTCTGTGGTGTTTCTGGCTATCAGGGTCTTGCTGCCGTGAGTCTGGAAATGTGAAAGGAAAGCCCTTGTAGTACACTCCAGCTTCTCTCGGAGCTGCAGCAGTTTCCATTTGCAAAGTGTTTTACTAGCAAAGTCCTGAAATGCTTGCACTATGATGCCTTTATGTTCTAGTGAACTGAGTTTGTTCAGGGCCTGCATGGCTTGACATTTCTGGAGATTTCTTGCAAAGTGGATTAGAAAGTCCCTGGACTGGTCTGGAGAGCTGGGGTGAGACTCCAGGACCCAATGAGCTCATTCAGTGTAGCACTGTTCAATGCAAGTCTGAACAGGTCTCAGCAAACCAGGCCACAAGAAATGTGATCACATCCCCCCGTTCTTCATGTCCCTCCACACCCAGGACACACAGATTTAACCAATGACTGCGGTTCTCCAGATCTTTCACCTTGGTTTGGAGGTCTTGAGTGAGGTAGTGAGTTTGGGAGTTTTCTCATTTTGAGTCAGGCATAGCTCCATGGCTTCATTTGCTGTGGATTCTATATTAGTCAGTTTTGCAGACAGCTCTGTCAGTTTCCTGTCTAGTGGCTTCAATGCAAGTGACCAGTCTTCTTGGAGTTCTGATAGTAGGTGTTGGAAAGGTTCTTTGAGACTATTGTCTGGCTGGCTGTCGTCTTTGCCTTGGCACCTTTTGCTGCTTTAGAGAAACTGGGTGCCCTGTCTGTGACAGTGGGAAGAGTCTAGGAGGCTTATAGATCTGAGCGATCTTTAGGGTGGAAATATGATGTCAGGAGATGAGTCGAGAGCCTGCTTCATCCTCTGATGTAGTCCAGGTTTTAAAGAGGGTATTAAGAGTTAAAGTGCAGTTGAGATGCTTACAAGGCTAAGTGGGCAGCAGACCTAAGACCTAAGTATTCATCTTGGTTGCACGCTAGCCACACCCCAAGAAAATTGCTTAATACAAACCTTTTTTTGTTTATCTGAAATTGACAAAATCAATTTTTTGTTTATCTGACAAAATCAACACCAGTTTTATTTATTTATTTATTATATTTCTGTACCACCGAATAGCCAAAGTTCTCTGGGTGGTTCACAAAAATTAAAACCACAAGTACAGTATAAAACAATATAAAATACAACAGCTTAAAACTACAATATAAAAGTACAACCAGAATAAAACCTGGTTTTAAATGCAGAGATTTAAAATACAGCAACAAAGTTAAAACAGCAGAGCTAAAAGACAAGACTCTTAAAATGCTAAAACTCCTGGAAAAATAAAAAGTCTTCACCTGGTGCTGGAAAGAACACAACTTAGGTACCAGGCGAACCTCTCTAGGGAGCTCGTTCCACAACCCGGGTGCCACAGCAGAAAAGGCCCTCTTCATGGTAGCCACCCGCCTCACTTCTTTTGGCAGGGGCTCCTAGAGAAGGACTGCTGAAGATTAAGTAGGCAGATACATAGGGGAGGAGACAGTCCTTCAAATAAGCTGGCCCCAAGCCATTTAAATGTTAATATCAGCACCTTGAATTGGGGCTGGAAATGGACTGACAGCCAGTGCAGCTGGATAAGTATCGGCATGATGTGACCACGTTGGCCAGTCCCTGTTAACAATCTCACTGCCCTGTTTGGGACCAGCTGAAGTTTCTGGACCGTTGTCAAAGGCAGCCCCATATATGATGCATTGCAGTAATCCAGTGTCGGGGAAATCATGGTCCAAAAGACTGGGGGTCACACGTGTTTGGACGATTGGGTAAAGCACTTTATTCATGCATGAAGTTGCTCTCCTGAGAGAAGAACCACAACTCCAAAATGGTGGCACACATATATATACATATAAGAGGCGGCCTCTGGGCGGGGTGGTTCCGCCTTCAAGGCGACCTCCTTGCAAGGGGTACACCGCCAATAGCAATGTTTGTTGGCAACTTACAAGCAATCATATTAAGATAACACAGCACATGTTCAGTTATACCTTACTCATGTGGGCATGATGATCTCATCATGACTCTTGGCATATATGCAATGGTATCTGTTATCAGTGACCTGAGTACTTCAAGGCAGTTCTTTGCATGAACGCAATAGAATTGCGAATGTGCTTTGGCCATCTCCAGATACTGGAGATGGTCTCTTACTGTTCACCTACAGGGGCTTGTTTGCTTGTGTGAAGTGTTTTTATCCTGCCCCTCAGCCAAAGAGGTTTCCAGAGAGGCTTACATATAATCAGTAAAACAAGATAGTTCCTGCCCACAGGTTGACAATCTAATCTAATCTAATCTAATCTAATCTAATCTTTTGCTAACATGATCTGGAGAAATTAGCAAGGTGAAGCTTTCCAGGGCATGGAGATAAACATTACCACTTGCTGAAAACTGTAGCTCGTCAAGCTACTTTTAAGGGTACAGGAGCCAGCGGAGAAATTGGCAACCTCGGATTTTCTAGGCCTTGTAGTCTTTTACTGCTTCCCCCACACCAGACAAGAGGTTATCAGAGGATGGATAACTGTAGCTAGACTATCTCTGTCCAGATAAGTGCATAGTTCGAATACCAGGCTAAAGTAATTATTTTTCATGAACATAAAAATAAGAACTAAAAATGAGTTATCAGAAATTATAATCAATATTGCAAATATATACCCTTACAGGGTTGGAAAGCTAAGTGTAAACAAGCAAAAATAGGCATATAATTGAAAAAAATAAAATAAAATGCTAAAACATATTATTTGCTTATCAAAAATTACACTTGGAAGCAATTTCTCTGAGTGCAGCACTCATCTACTTTGAACTGAATACATGATAGGAACAGCATTTTCTTCAATATGGCCTCATTTTCATAAAGGGAAAATATTCCTTCAAACACTCAAACATTTATTTATTTTTAAATTGTCGCCATACAGTATGAGTGCCAGTACTGAGAAAGGTTATTATTGCAGGGATCATCTGTTCCATCAGTAAGTTAAGGTTTTCCAAAGCAAGGTGAGACTGACAGAGCATAAACAAATTAGATTATGATTTAACATTTGTCTTCTCAGCTCTTATACATCATGCTTTTACAAAAGTAGCTTTCCCATTTATTTTTTGCTCCTTTTACTACATACTGCTCACATTACTAAGATTGGCTATTGCACTGCATTTTAAGAAAAGTTTGTTTACTGTTTGCAGGGAAATAATCAGTCAAATCCTGTTTGCTGTTAAATAATCAGGTTGCTAAATTATGCAAAGAGGAAAGCATATTATCAGCACTTTTCTTGCCAGTGTTATTCACAAGGTTCTACTGAAAAAATCAAGAAAAAGAAAGCAAGAAAGAACCCAGGCGTGAAAATTTGCAATATATCAGGGACCTCCTGCAACCTGTGTTGCTGCTCTTGAACCATAGTCCATAGCATGATATCTTCCAGGTCCTGGATGAGGTGATAGACTTGGTGATGGCCTTCTTCTGACAGAGTCTACAGTGAAGGAGATCATCCCCTGCAACACAACCCCCCCCCCCAAATTGTCTGAGCTAAACAGTATTCTTCCCCACCCCACAAACATATAGGGTTGGATCCAGACTTAGTCATGCTTACAGCAGACCCACTGAGATCAGTGGGACTTCATTAGTCATGGATCCAATCCACTCTCTCCAAAAGGCCATACCATCCTCCCACACCTACCAGGAACAAAACTAAGAGCTTAACTAAATGTTATTGGGGAATCATGATTTTCCCAGTAATGTCTAGGAAAAACACAGGACATGGTGACATAATAATGCCCATCATTTCTCCATGAGTTTGGGCAGGGCAGAGAAAATGCTGAATGTGATGATATCACAGCATGTTTCTTTTTTTTAATTAGGGTGACACCAGGGACAGCCACATCCCCTGTAATGTCTACTTAGCCCTGAGGGTGTGTGAATTCAACAGCTGACATAACTGCCCACGTCAACTAATGTTGCTAACCTCAAGGTAAAGAGCCAGGGAATATCAATTTTCTCTAAGTTTTTCATGGTTACTAAATTAATGATTAGTAAATTCACAATTCCTAATGTGAAAAGTATTACATCTTAATACTGATTGTAGGTAAGAACCAGGTGCATGTAAGACACAAGGGATGTTTGTATAATCTTCTAATTGGATCCAAGTACTCCCTCCCAATCTTAAATAGTGTTATAGAGGATTGTTGTTGTTGTTGTTGTTGTTGAGTCGTTCAGTCGTGTCTGACTCTTCGTGACCCCATGGACCATAGCACGCCAGGCCTTCCTGTCCTGCGCTCTCTCCCGGAGCATGCTCATGTCCATATTCATTGCATCAGTGATGCTATCTAGCCATCTCATCCTCTGCCATCCCCTTCTCCTTTTGCCTTCAGTCTTTCCCAGCATCAGGGTCTTTTCCAGGGAGTTTTCTCTTCACATTAGGTGGCCAAAATATTGGAGCTTCAGCTTCAGTATCTGTCCTTCCAATGAGCAGTCAGGGTTGATTTCCTTTAGGATGGACTGATTTGACCTCCTTGCAGTCCAGGGGACTCGTAAGAGTCTTCTCCAGCACCACAGTTCGAAAGCATCAATTCTTCGGCGCTCAGCCTTCCTTATAGTCCAGCTCTCACAGCCATACGTTGCTACTGGGAAAACCATAGCTTTGATTAGACGGACCTTTGTCGGCAAGGTGATGTCTCTGCTTCTTACTATGCTGTCTAGGTTTGCCATAGCTTTCCTCCCAAGGAGCAAGCGTCTTTTAATTTCATGGCTACAGTCACCGTCTGCGGTGATCTTGGAGCCCAAGAAAGTAAAATCTGTCACTGCTTCCATTTCTTCCCCTTCTATATGCCAGGAAGTGATAGGGCCAGATGCCATGATCTTCATTTTTTTAATGTTGAGTTTCAAACCAGCTTTTGCACTCTCCTCTTTCACCCCCAACAAGAGGCTCTTTAGATCCTCTTCGCTTTCTGCCATTAGGGTGGTATCGTCTGCATATCGGAGGTTGTTGATAATTCTCCCAGCAATCTTAATTCCGACCTCTGATTCATCCAACCCGGCATTTCTCATGATGTACTCTGCATATAAGTTAAATAAGCAGGGTGACAATATGCAGCCTTGTCATACTCCTTTCCCAATTTTGAACCAATCGGTTGTTCCATGTCTGGTTCTTACTGTTGCTTCTTGACACTCGTACAGGTTTCTCAGGAGACAGGTAAGGTGGTCTGGTACTCCCATCTCTTTCAGAATTTGCCATAGTTTGTTGTGATCCACACAATCAAAGGCTTTAGCATAGTCAATGAAGCAGAAATAGACGTTTTTCTGGAATTCTCTTGCTTTCTCCATGATGCAGCGAATGTTGGCGATTTGATCTCTAGTTCCTCTGCCTCTTCTAAACCCAGGATTGGAGTTGGACTAAATGACTTCCCAGGATACCTTCCAATTCAGTGGTTCTTGATTCAAACAGAGAGGGTTATAGGCCTGAAACCTGCCAGACAGGTCTGGCTGAGACACATCTATTGTTAGGTTAATTAAAGGTGATATGTTGCCATGGGAACCAAATAGTAGGCTGATGGCTCTTAATGGTTGGCCTCATCAATTGCCAGCAAAGATCTGAATGGGATGTGTCTTTTCCTCCCCTCTCCCAGCTGGGGGTGATGGGAACAAGGAGAAAAGACTGGCATTTTCAGAACTGGTCAGAGGGCAGAAGCGCATTTGAGCTTGGGCTCTGGAGTCTCTCAGGGTGCAGGCTGTTCCCTGGAAGAGCAGATGTGAGAGCATCAGGCTGTGAGCCTCCACCTATTTTCAACCAGTATAAACACCAATATTACACTAGAGGCAAGTAAGTCTCTAGGGGCCTCCTTCCAAAGGAAACCAAAACATGGTAAGTTCTGCATCCTTGGAACTTCTCACTGCTGCAGAACTGGGGTGTACATAATAGCAGCTTATTTAAGTGTAAGCACTTGATCAAACTGGGATAAAGCAAAGTGCTCCCTTTCCCACTTTCGAGAACCCGCTGGGTCCATTATAGGTAACAGCAGCATGCGTGAAAGGCCGAGCCTGTGTAGAGACTGGGAGGGGAACAAGTGGGAGTAGTTATCCTTGCTGCCGGGGGACCATCATAGGAGCTGTGGGTGCAGCTTCTGCTGCAAAATCCATCTCCATCTTCAATCAATGGAAGGATCACATGAGAAAATGCACATAATCCTGCAGCAAGAAGATCAGAGTTCTGTTTTTTTGTTTTTTTTAAATGCATGACATCCTGGGATACTGCGCTACCATAATATTTATGTGCAAGCACAAGAACAATTCCCAAGGTGCAACAGGAGATGATGCATATCCATGTCATCATCTCCATCCTGCAACGTGGGCACAGAACACATCCACCAGTGTTCTGGACAGGAAAGAGGTTCCCGAACTGCGAATTGCGCTCTTGCTGCCTGGAAATCTAGTGTATGCCCTTCATGGATCAGTCATGAATCAGACTGGGATAAGTCTGTCTACCCATCTCTAAAGAAGACTGAATTTATAGGAAGCACCCCAGTTCCTGGGACTCTGAAAGGAAACCACTTGGAAGAAGCTAGACACAACCTGCTTGGGAAATTACTAAGGACACGAACCTGCTGGCTACTCCTCTCTCACCTAATGGGAACCAAAGTGGCCTATACACAACTGACATCTGCCATTCCAAAGTTACTAGTCCTTGCAGGTGGGATGTCTTCATTCTTAGATGGAGGGGTGTTTCCTCCAAGGCTCCTTTATCTCTTTTCCGTCAACCGAGATGTCTCGTATTCCCCATGCTGCTAAACGACCCATGGGAACAAGAACTGCATGGATGAGGAGCTCCCCATTTACCATTTTTGGGATGATGTACATCATAACCTGGTGTAAAGGTGGCTTCACCTCTCTGTGGCTTTCCAGGACAGCAGATGAAGGGATGGGAGCTTTATTCCCCCGCCCCCCATCACAACTGGGGACATGTGGTGCTACTACTACTGCAGCTACCGAGGAAATGCAGGGGCAAGAAGGGATGAGGCAAACAACAACATGCTGATAGAGTGGGCAAGTTTTCTGAGAACCAGCGCTTGTTTGAACGGAACCCCGGAGATACGATTCAGTACTCTGGTATAAAAGTCTCTTGACCCAGCGAAGATTAGCATGGAGCCTGAAAATGGCAGAATAAGAATAAAGTTGAGTTAGGCCATTTTAATTGTTATAGATGAAATAGTCAGTAAACCTGTGGGTTTGATTCCAAAGGTGTGAGCAGAAAGGCACTTGTATTTGTGCAAGGCAACTGCACTGAATTCTTCAGATTTCCTGCTGCAGCCCCCATGGCCCATCCCAGGCTGTTCCACAGGGTTTCTCAGAGGAGCAGAACTCTGTGGGGAGGGGACACACAGGGGGCTGCAGAGAGAGTGTGTGTGTGTGTGAGCCAGGAAAGGCCTACTGTGCAAGCAGAGTTCTGCCCACTCTTCGCTGGATCTATTCCAGTAATTAAATTTCAGGGAATAAATCTGAACCTGCAGCTTCAATCATAACATGAGGGTGGTAATATTAACAACCAGACATTTATCCTTTGGTTAATGCAGGAGTGGGCCACATGTGGCCCGCCTGGCCTTTTTTGTGGCCCTATTTGCCCTGCTGTACCACTGAATTTTTGGTGGTGCAGCAATGGTGGCAGCAAAAATGAGGCTGTTTTACAGTTAAATAGACCCTTTCTGCTGCTGCCACGCCTGCGCTACTGAAATTCAGTGGCAAACTCCAGATTTTCCTTTAAAAAGCTCCCCCCGCCCCCTGCTGTCGCGTCATTGAATTTTGGTGGCAGGGTGGTGGCGGAGCCCCGAGGTTAATTGGAATTCCAGCCTTTACAACTCCTCCCCCAAATCCTATACTGTGCTCTCGTCAGGGCTTTCAGATAGCTGATTTTATGTATGTTTTATGTCAGTAAACTCAGTTACCGAAACAATCAAATAACAGCTGTACGAATAGGCCTCTCGGGTTTCGAATTATTGATATGGATAATATGTTTAAACATTTCCTCCCTACATCAGTTGTGATCAGTATCAAGCAAATGTTGGACTCAGTGATTTGTTAAATTTTAGGGGACTTCAGTTTTCAGCAGCTTAATTTGGCCTTACCTCAACATTCCTCTTGTTGGAAACAGAGGAAATATGGATACAACTCAATTTATTTATTTATTTCACAGGAGCTGAAATACTTAAAACAAAATTGCAGTGGAGACTGGTGGCTCCGATGTCAGTGGGGTGGTGAATCCATTCTGGGTTTCACTCAGAACAAGACAGAACTCTAAAGCAGCTATCCAAGGTGCTTCACAAGGCTATTCAGGGTGCTATCCCAGAGTGGATTCACTGCCCCACTAACATCAGAGCCACCAGCCTCCACTGCAACATTGTTTGCAACAGCAAAAGGAGGAGCCATAGCTCAGAGGCAGAGTGCATGCTTTACATGCAAAAGTCTCCAGTTCAATCCCAGGTGTCTCCACCTGAATCAGGTATCAGGCGATGGAAAAGACCCCTCCCTGAGACCCTGGGGGGGGGGGTGGCAGGAGGGTCTCAGTCAGAGTAGAATACACTGAGCTAGATGGGCCAATGGTTTGATTTTGTATAAGGCCGCAACTTTTATTTCTGTGAGAAATGCTTGAGTATGAAATTATACCAATGATAGCTTGCCTACCAGAGAAAGCTTTAAGAGACATGCCTGACGTTCGCATAGCAATCCTATGTATGTTTACTAAGAAGTGAGTTCCACTGTGTTCAGTGCATAGGATTTGCAGCCTTGGAGTCAGAAATTATTTTAAAACCAAGAGTTTAGAATGACTTGGAATAATTAACATGGGGGGGGGACCCCCCAAAGCCATGTTATTACCAAGACACAGAATCAGTGATTTTACATTGCATTAGCCACACTGTGCCCTTCTGAGTTAAAAGTTTTCATATTGTCTACTCAGCCAACTTCAGCAAAGGAGATCGTTACCTTGTCGTGGTGCTGGAGCTTGGGCACCTCAATGACGTCATGAGCTAAACCATGAAGGAACACCCAAGACGGGAAGGTCATGGCAGAGAGGTCAGACTAAATACGATCCCTGGGGAAGGAAACGGCAACCCACCCCAGTATTCTTGCCATGAAAACTAAATGGATCAGTACAACCAGAGATATGTTGGTATACCATCGGAAGATGGGACTCCCAGGTCGGAAGATGGTCAAAATGCTACTGGGGAGGAACAGAAGATAAGTTCAACTAGCCCCAGATGTGATGATGCAGCTAGCTCAAAGCCGAAAGGACAGCTAGCAGCCGATGGTGCTGGTGGTGAACAACAAAGCCGATGTTCTAAAGATCAACACACCATAGGAACCTGGAGTGTAAGATCTATGAGCTAGGGCAAATTGGATGTGTTATTGGGGAGATGTCAAGATTAAATATAGACATTTTGGGTGTCGGTGAACTGAAATGGACTGGAATGGGCCATTTCACATCAAATGACCACCAGATCTACTACTGTGGACAAGAGGACCACAGAAGAAATGGAGTAGCCTTCATAATTAATAATAAAGTGGCTAAAGCAATGCTTGGATACAATCCAAAAAATGACAGAATGATCTCAATTCGAATTCAGGGTAAGCCATTTAACATCACAGTGATCCGAATATACGCCCCAACCACGGATGCTGAAGAAGCAGAAGTAGATCAGTTCTATGAGGATCTGCAGCACCTACTGGATAGTACGCCAAACAAAGATGTTATTTTCATTACAGGAGACTGGAATGCTAAGGTGGGTAGTCAAACGACACCTGGAATTACAGGCAAGCATGGTCTGGGAGAACAAAATGAAGCAGGGCATAGGCTGATAGAATTTTGCCAAGACAACTCACTGTGCATAACGAACACTCTCTTCCAACAACCTAAGAGACAACTTTATACATGGACTTCACCAGACGGTCGACACCAAAATCAGATTGACTACATCCTTTGTAGCCAAAGGTGGCGGACATCTATGCAGTTGGTAAAAACAAGACCTGGAGCTGATTGTAGTTCAGATCACGAACTTCTTATTGCACAATTTAGAATCAGACTAAAGAGAATAGGGAAGACCCACAGATCAGTTAGATATAAGCTCACTAATATTCCTCATGAATATGCAGTGGAGGCGAAGAATAGATTTAAGGGACTAGATTTAGTAGATAGGGTCCCGGAAGAACTATGGACAGAAGTTCGCAACATTGTTCAGGAGGAGGCAACAAAAAACGTCCCAAAGAAAAAGAAAACCAAGAAGGCAAGATGGCTGTCTGCTGGGACACTGGAAGCAGCCCAAGAAAGAAGAAAAGCAAAAGGCAACAGTGATAGCGGGAGATATGCCCAATTAAATGCCAAATTCCAGAGGTTAGCCAGAAGAGATAAGGAATTATTTTTAAACAAGCAATGCGTGGAAGCGGAAGAAGATAATAGAATAGGAAGGACAAGAGACCTCTTCCAGAAAATTAGAAACATCGGAGGTAAATTCCAGGCAAAAATGGGTATGATCAAAAACAAAGATGGCAAGGACCTAACAGAAGCAGAAGAGATCAAGAAAAGGTGGCAAGAATATATGGAAGATCTGTATAGGAAAGATAATAATATCGGGGATAGATTTGACGGTGTGGTCAGTGAGCTAGAGCCAGACATCCTGAAGAGTGAGGTTGAACGGGCCTTAAGAAGCATTGCTAATAACAAGGCAGCAGGAGACGACGGTATCCCAGCTGAACTGTTTAAAATCATGCAAGATGATGCTGTCAAGGTGATGCATGCCATATGCCAGCAAATTTGGAAAACACAAGAATGGCCAACAGATTGGAAAAGATCAACTTATATCCCCATACCAAAAAAGGGAAGCACCAAAGAATGTTCAAACTATCGAACAGTGGCACTTATTTCACATGCCAGTAAGGTAACGCTCAAGATCTTGCAAGGTAGACTCCAGCAATTCATGGAACGAGAATTGCCAGATGTACAAGCTGGGTTTAGAAAAGGCAGTGGAACTAGAGACCAAATTGCCAATATCCGCTGGATAATGGAGAAAGCCAGGGAGTTTCAGAAAAACATCTATTTCTGTTTTATTGACTATTCTAAAGCCTTTGACTGTGTGGATCATAACAAATTGTGGCAAGTTCTTGGTGGTATGGGGATACCAAATCATCTTGTCTGCCTCCTGAGGAATCAGTATAATGACCAAGGTGCAACGGTAAGAACAGACCACAGAACAACGGACTGGTTTAAGACTGGGAAAGGAGTACGGCAGGGTTGTATACTCTCACCCTACTTATTCAACCTGTACGCAGAACACATCATGTGACGTGCTGGGCTTGATGAAGCCAAGGCTGGAGTTAAAATCGCTGGAAGAAACATTAACAATCTCAGATATGCAGATGATACCACTTTGATGGCTGAAAGCGAGGAGGAGCTGAGGAACCTCATGATGAGGGTGAAAGAAGAAAGTGCAAAAGCTGGGTTGCAGTTGAACCTCAAAAAAACCAAGATTATGGCAACCAGCTTGATTGATAACTGGCAAATAGAGGGAGAAAACGTGGAGGCAGTGACAGACGTTGTCTTTCTAGGTGCAAAGATTACTGCAGATGCTGACTGCAGCCAGGAAATCAGAAGACGTTTACTTCTTGGGAGGACAGCAATGACAAATCTTGATAAAACAGTTAAGAGCAGAGACATCACACTGACAAGAAAGGTCTGCATAGTGAAAGCAATGGTATTCCCCGTAGTAACCTATGGCTGCGAGAGCTGGACCATAAGGAAGGCTGAGTGAAGGAAGATAGATGCTTTTGAACTGTGGTGCTGGAGGAAAATTCTGAGAGTGCCTTGGACTGCAAGAAGATCAAACCAGTCCATACTCCAGGAAATAAAGCCAGACTGCTCACTTGAGGGAATGATATTAAAGGCAAAACTGAAGTACTTTGGCCACATCATGAAAAGACAGGATACCCTGGAGAAGATGCTGATGCTACGGAAAGTAGAAGGCAAAAGGAAGAGGGGCCGACCAAGGGCAAGATGGATGGATGATATTCTGGAGGTGACGGACTCGACCTTGGAGGAGCTGGCGGTGGCGACAGCCGACAGGAAGCTCTGGCGTGGGCTGGTCCATGAAGTCACGAAGAGTCGGAAGCGACTGACCGAATAAACAACAACAAACTCAGCCAAAAGATAATGGAGTGCAATCATCTAGCCTGAATGTATATTCAAACCACTAAAACGCTCCTGGTATCACTTCTCTGAAATCAAGCTTTCCCATTCTGTCCACTAGGAATACAAATATTTCCTGAGATAAAGATTGACCATGGTCATCACATTTCTGTTCCCCTTGCTTGTTTTTCCTGCATCTCACTGCATATTAATTAAAAGTCCTTTTGGGCTTGAGAACTTCAGAGAAATGCTTCACATTGGCTGTGCCTCTGGTAGGGTGTGGGATCACCCAGATAAAATAATCCTCCCCCCCCCCCATGAGGAGCCTTCTCCTTTCCAGAGGTGTGGCTAGCTGTGCTCAGCCGTACCTCTGTTTCCATAGACATGGCCCTACCTGGCTTCAGGCCACAGTCCTAAACATACTTACTGGGGCAGGCTTCCCAGACCCAGTATGTTCAGCTCAGGACTAGCATCAATGTTGAGCACCTGCTGAGGGCCCACACTCCAGCTGGGCCCCAATGACCGCTCCCTGGAGAAGGAGGAGGTAATGGCAGTTGTAGCCCAAGCCATGTGTTAGAGGATTCAGCTGCTCTGGTCTTCAACAGCATAAGCTCAGTTCATTTGGTTCTAAGCTACCTAAAAAAGTATTCTGAAGGTGGAAAGTCCCTCTGGAGCACATATGAAGGGATGCGGAGGCTTTTGTGTCAATTTGCTTCTGTTTGTGTTAACAAAGTGTCTTTATTTACTTGGATATATGTGGGGAGGGAGAGTGGGGTGGTGGTGGTGGTGGGCAATTAGGTGAAGTGTCATTGTGAAAGCTGGTTACTCCTATTCTTCCAAGTTAAAAATAACTCATGTGTCCTCTTTTACAGAGGACAATCTTCTATTTGAAGTGCAGCCAGAGGACTGTCCTCTATTTGAAGGAGTCCTCTTTTTGAAGTACTGTCTGGTCCAAGTCCAGCTGAAAGATAAAGAACCATCAGGAGTTAGCACCTGGGTGGCAGACAGAACATGCAGGCACACAGGTCACCTGGTCCCAGTCTGTTTTGTACAATCTGTTGAGATGTATTGGAATTCCATTTCAATTCTAATAATTTGGTGGTGCATTTGGTGGTGCATTTCTTCTTTTTGGACAATTAATGAGTGGCCACGCTACTTGGAGTAGACCCATTGAAATCAGTGGCTTCAGCTAGTCATGATTAACTTAAGTCCCAATGATTTCAGTGGGTCTCCTCTAAGCATGACTAAATCTGTATCCAACCCATTATAGGTGGGATTTCTTAAGCCTTCTTATCGACATATTGTATCAAAGCACATTACTATTAATTTAGCAGGTGTGCATATTGCGGTGCAAAAATCCGGCAACAGAAAAGGCCGGTCCCCACCCATTCCTAGTTGTGTGCTGCCACCTGCTGGTGGCTTTTATTGCCTTTGCCACTTGCATTAACCACATTTGGGCATTTTCACATATCTGGTATAGAACTATAGTAAAAACAAGCAAACCTCAACCCACAATTAGGTGGGCACGCCTGAATGTTGTGCACTAGTTCAAAAGCAAGGTAAAATGAGATTGAGATTAAATAGTCATTAACTACTTAAGAATTCAATAATTTTAGACTTTCATAAGCTGCAACCTGAGGAAAAGTCATCTGTGACTGGGTGTTCATTAACAGGAACTGATCTAAATGTGACACAGAATGAAGCAACAGCCTGAGGTGATAAAATTCTGGACTGTACCAATTTGGACTGGAGCTGGGGGCAGCCCTTTTGTTAATGTTCTTCCTGCTGTCCTTTTCTCCACCATCTGGAATTCTTCTCTGTGGGTCTGCAATTGTTCCATATATTAATAAAATTAGTATACTGCATGTGGTTGAGCAAAGTAGAAAAATGGGAAGAGGGAAGGAGGAACAGAATGTGTGTATGTGTGTAGACTCCTTTGTACCATACATAATTTTGATCATTTTGGTTGCCCCTTTCTGTACCTTTTCCAGCTCTACAATATCCTTTTTGTGGTGGTGAGATCAGAACTGTACACAGGATTCCTTCCGAGTGTGGTCACATCATAGATTTGCATAAAGGCATTATGATATTGGCATTTTTTAGTTTTGATTCCTTTCATAATGATCCCCAATATGGAATTTGCCATTTTCACAGCAGCCACACACCGGGTTGCACAATCCCTTCAGTTCAGACATCTGCTGAATCTTTCTGAATCAACCTGGTTTGGTATTGTATTTGGGATTCAGCTGGATCTAATGCACACCCCTACTATCCATCTCCTGCCTAGCAGCCTAAATTTGGCTTCCAGGACAGTGTGACTACAGTTCCCACATCATTAGTACCAACCTGCACCATGATTACTGACTCCATCCCAGCACTGTCTACCAGGTTGTCTAGATGATACATGACATCTGCAATCTTTGCATCAGTCAGGCAAGTCTCCATGTCGTCTATACACCCATTATAAACCCACCTGTCTATATCTCTAATGAGTGAATCATCCACTACCAGGAGCTCCCACCCGAGACATATCCTCAGCACAAGAGGATATCGGCTCACCCGCCAAAGAATGGGTCCCTTCTAAGGGTTCATTTCCCTCTTTCTTGGAGTGACACCCTCCTTCCCTGGGACCCTCATTCTCTGGAAGCAGAGGGAAGTAGTTTCTAAATAATCACAATGAAAAGGATTTGGATGTAGTAGGGAATTTTTATTTCATTTGTACAAGGTTTCTACCTGTAGCAAACAGAAAAGGGTTAGGCTGTTGGGCTTCACAGTGCTGTCACAACCACTCCATCAAAATGTCTTTGATTCATCTGTGATTTCTTTTTTATATCTCATACTTATGTATCTCACACTGATTTCAGCATAGATGATGATTAATTCTTTTTGCCTAAAATTGTGGTTTCGTCACCTTGTTTGGTATGGAGAACCACTTGGGAACATATCCTTTCTTGCAGGAGTACAACTAATTTGCATATTTTGTTTATGTACAATTATCATAAAATGTGTTTGCAATTTGCATGAGAATTGTGAATTTTAGCCTGGTTATTGGATGTGTTACATTTCTCCTGTTTTGCCATCTGTGCATATCCCAGCTTTAGACTAAATGCACCAGCTCTTGGCATGCCTTGGGACCTGACAATTGTTGATATCAACTCTTCGTTTACACACCCAGTTATTTAACACAAAGTATTTGCCCTGGAATTACACACCACCCTTCCTCAATCAGGTGCCCTCCAGACGTTTTGGACTACAACTCCCATTATCCCAGGCTGGCATGGCCATTGAAGGGCACCTGGTTGGGAAAGGCTGGCATACACCATCAAGGGGAGAGAAATGCTGAGATGGCCACTGAAAGATGGTGAAATTCCAATTCAGAGATTGCGATTGTCCATCAACAGTGGACTGATGAACACAAATAGCAACAGTCAAATTTATTTGTACAATGAATTGAGAGGTTGTTGGGTTGGTTGATCTTGTTGTTGTTTTTATCTTGCAGGAAATAATTGTCATTAAATTGGGAAGCAGGAAACATTTCTTTCTCCCTGTTGAGTTCTCCAGCCTCTTGGGGGGACTGAAACATCGGAATTGTTCCAAATATTCAAAATCAAGACAAAATTAGGACATTTGGAAACATGTGAGCAGCTGAGAGTATTTTCTGAGCTGTTGGGAAAATTTGCCTTCGAAGTCCCCTCCTCCCCATTTGGGCTAGGAGCATTTTGTAGACAAAAGCTGTGCCTGAGGCCACTATATGTTGCTCCCTCTTGGTCTAAAATGTTCAAGCAGCCTTCAGTTGTTTCACATGCTCAATTATTATTCAGAAAGTTCCTTCATCTGTGTTTAATTTACCTTACCAGTGCCTCAATTTAGTGCTCCAAAATGCTTCTGTCCCTAACACCTTGCAGATGCCCCAAATCAGTGAGGACCGGGGGCTCTGATTTTGGTGGGGCTGTAAATCCATTCTGGGTTTCAGACAGAACCAGCCAGAACTCTAAAGGAGCTAGAAAAGGTGCTGCACCCTATCCCCAAAATAGGTTCAGCACTTTGGATAGCTCCTCCAGCATTCTCTTTGGTTCTGACTGAAACCCAGAATGGATTCACAGCCCCACCAAAATCACACCACCACCCTCCACTGCTTTAAATTGGAATGTAATGTGATGTAATGGCTTGAGGAATGCACAGGGTTGCAGAGGCCTTGGCTGACATCCAAAGGCACATTTGCATAAGCAGAAAGCGAGATGGGGCTCATGATTTTCAGCTAGGGATGGGAGAGGAATTCCTTTGGCTCAAATTTAGAATCATAGATTAGTAGGGTTGGAAGGGGCCTACAAGGCCATCGATTTTAATGCTAACATACCCAATTGCACACCTTCAAACCAATATGCTAATTCAAACTCAGTTATCCTTTGAAATTTGCACTTGTCTGAATTCCTGACCTGCAGTCTACCTTCTAGCTGACCTTCTATTATTGTGGTTTTGAGTAATCCTGAAGCATTCTGGAGGTACTTCATAAACAACAACAACCTGTATAAAGCTTAAGAAACAACACAGTCCCTGCTTGAAGGTTTACAATCTAACAGACATGATAGAAAAAGAAAAGGAAGATAGGGAGAGAATAGGAAAACAAGCAAAGTCGGGCACAAATTCTTCCTAGTTACATAAACATGATTTCAAGTTATGGTTCATGATCCAGGCAAGGCCTTCATGTTTTTCTAATAAGTTATAGTGATAAATTCCTAATGAACTGCTATCCAATGCTTGTCCCTATTACCCAGAATTCTCTACAGTTCGATCTTTTCTTGTGTTAGAATCAAAGCCACATTGGACAATCCTATACATTTCTACTCACAGGTAAGTCCCCTTGGGTTTCAGTGGGGCTTACTTTTAGGTAATTGTGAATAGGACTGCAGCCTTATTCTTCCTGAGTGGCAAACATACTGAGCAGTAGCCAGGTGCTCAGCCTTGTCAATTATTCCATCACTTTTATGACATTGTGATGGTGTGTGTCAGGAGCGCTGCAGTAATCCAAAATAACAGAGCACCGATCAATGGGAACAGGTTCCCTTTCCAAACATCACACAATGTACAATTCCATCAAGGCAGAACGCTGAAGCTGACTGTAGTCAGAGTTCAGAGTCCAGGTTAACCCTTTGTAATATTTGCCTTGTGATTTAATCTCCAATGCCACTAACCTACATTTGTTTGAACACCAACTGGTCTCTGCTTTGATGCTGCTCCTACAGGCTTTGGAAGCTGTTTCCCCACGTATGCGTTACCTCTTTACAAATTTAATCACTTAATTTTAATATCAGTAAGAACTCTAAATGTCAGCTGAGTGGAAACATTCACTGTGAGGCAGACTGGAGACATGAATACCAGTGTATACGTTTGCGCAGAGAGAACACAAGGCACAGTTGGTGGGTTACAATTACACAGTAGCCTCCCTTTATCAGGAGACTATTTACACCGAACTGGAGCAACAGATCAAAGAGACAGGCTAATTTCAGTACACAGTGGACACAAACAAAATCATCTCCCCACCTCCCCTCTAAAAGAGGTTGGATGAAGGAGATGGAGTTAGAGAGGAAGCTTTGCATGGAGAAGGTCCCAGGTTCAGTAAAGGATCTCCAGTAAAATGATCAGAGTAGTTAGACCAGTGGTCCAACTCAGTGTAAGGCATATTTTTAAGGAATACATTTGTTCAGTAGGAGCATCCAGGCATTTATAGTGAAAGGATGTCAGTCTCTGTGGGGATGCCATTTTTGGCAGTGTCCCTGAGGCAAGGATAAAGTGTACAGCAGAGTTAGCAAAGATGAGGTTAGCAAAGATGAGAACAGAGAAAAAAAAGCCAGGGAAACATTTGGTATGCCCCTCAACAGTGGGTTCAAATAAGGTTGGAACTCTCTGATGTAAAAGACCCCACAGGTGATCCTATGCAAATCTGCTTGGAAGTAATTCTCAGACAGCAGACCTCTTTGGACAGCAGATCACTGTGTACAATAGGATTTTGTACATAAGCTGAGTGCATATGGCAGCGTTCCCCAACCTGAACCTGGTGCCTCCTAGATGTGTCAGACCACAACTCCCATCATCCCCAGCCAGCACAACCTTTGGGGAAGGCTGCTGTACAAGATCGTCATCATAATTGTTCTTGTACAGAATCCATTGGTTTCACTATATGGAGATGTTTCTCAATTAAATTTCTGACGTGTTTAACAGCCCTTACATTAGGACCTCTGCTTTCAATAGTACCTTGCAAATTTACTTCAGATTTCTTGTTTCTGAATATATTTCTGCGAAAATGTTTTTCTTTAGAAAACAATAAAGTGGACAACAAAGGGGCATATATTTGGCTGTATATTTTAACCAATGGATACATTTTGGAAGTGTTAACAGGAAATAATAAATAAATGTGTAGTTTCTACTTTCACTTTAAAAAGAAATTAAAATTAAACTAATAAAATATTGAGGCAAAGTAAAAACATCAACTCCCCCCTCCCCGAGAAGTAAAAAGGGAAACAGTTTAAGTATAGAAAAGGAAGCCTACAAGAAAGATAAAAGTATAGAATGTGTTCCTCTAAATATGTTGTGTAGTGCCTGAACATGATAATAAAAATAGAAAAGTAATAATATTTTTAAAAACTTAAATATAGATCAAGCCTGGACTGAGGGAGGTGGGGTGGATTGGATTAGATCCAGAGACATGTGCTTAATCCTATGCATGTTTAGACAGAAAAAAAGTCCTACAACTCCCAGCATTCCCCAGCCAGCCATGCTAAGTTCTGGTGGTGCAATTCAGCTTTCCTACCTCTGCCTTCTGATGGAAACCCATTGTGCCCCACGAAACTCCCTTGAGGATGACAGGATATTCTTGAACGGTGCGGGATGTTGTCTGGGTGGCTGAAGTTTGAGGGCACAGGGGGACTGGTGAAATTGGTGACCCCCGGTGTAGCAGCAAATTTTGCAGCTCAGCTGCTCGTTGTGACAGCCCCACAGCCACACCCCCAAGGAAAGTCCAAAAATTCAGACGGTTGAGTTGCTCCATATTCTGGAGCCAACAAGTCAAACACATAATGCGTTAGATGAATGAAACTTCTGAAATGAAACAATGCTGCTGAGCCATAGAAAAACTGACACTTTCTGAAGGATTAAATTGGAGAGTAACTGATGTTATACTCAGGGGCGGGGGAGTAAGAAAACATCCTCAAAATACATTAAATACTCAAAAGTTCCACAAATGCTTGCTTTAAAGGATTTTTCCTAATGTGATTTTTCTTTTTTTGCTTTGTTTGAATTGCCTCTTCACAGGAACAGACCCCTGGCTTTGCAATCTCTCCAAGAGACCTTCTGCCAGCTGCGAGAGATGGCCTCAGCTCCTGTGGGCTGGTGGATAAAAAGCTGGGCAGCCTGGCGGCAGCATTAGAGAGGGTTGCCCCTTTGGGGGGGGTGAATGAGGGTCACATGGTCTGTGGAGCAGCAGAGCGATGGACTGTACATCTGCCTTCTCGGTTATATAGAGTGGTGCCATTATTGCTTGTTGGCAGGAGAAATGTGTTTTGGAAAGGCACAGAGAGGTGGAGGGGTACAGAGTGTGACCACTGGAACACTAGAAGGTAGAGGGAGATATGGTGGGGAGAGGCAGCTGGGTCATTATGGGGTGGGGAGTGCAACAGGGTGTTGATTGCTGCCAAGCTGTCTCCCATATCCGAGAGCCTGAGTAGCCCTGCTGAGAGGCCCCCTGGGTTGAAGGTACTGTTGCCGAATGCCAGGTTGATGTATAGGAAAAGCAACAGCCAACCAGGACTTGAGCCTGGATGGGCATGTCAACTCGGCCTGCATCACGGAGACCAGGTTGGATGAGACTGGGGGAGTAAAGTGCTCCCAACTTTGTCCACCTGGGTTCTCTGTGTTGCAAGAGCTGGGGGATGGGGAGGCAGAGTCGCACTGGTCTATGGTGATTCTATCCCCCATCCAGGTGCCCCATCCCACAGTCCTTCAGTTTCCAGTGTGGGTATCCAAAGTTGGGTGTTTTGGACAGAATAGGGATCCTGTTGGTGTACCACCTGGCCAGCTGTTCAACAGTCTTTCTTCTGAGCTGGCTGTGGTGGTCTCAGGGTTGGTGCTGGAATCTTTGCAACTTGTTGTGCTGGTGGGCTCCAACATACATGCTGAAGCCACCTCATCAGGAGTGGCTCTGGACACATCATCATCATCTCCTCACTCATTCAGGCTCAGCAGGGCACACTTTGGATGTGGTCTTCTGTGTAGGATGGGATGATGGTGATCTGGGGGTGGAGGAACTTTCTATAGTTCCATTGTCATGGACAGATCACTACCTGGTGGGCTTTAGACCTGCTGGAACTTGTTGCCTCTGCCAATTAAGGCGATCTGCCCCAGTAGGATGATAGATCTAGATGGTTTTCTGATGGCTCCTGGGGATTTTCCTGTCACCTCAGCAGGCAATCCTGTCAAAGTTTTGGTTGATCTCTGGAATGGAAAAATGGCCTGGGTGGTTGACATGATTGTTCCTGAGCATCCACTCTCACAGAGTGAAGCCAAATGAGCCCCCTGGTTTTCCAGGTTTTTGCAGGTGATGAAACGAGTGGGATGTTGACTAAAGCAACATAGGCAGAAAACTTGGAATGACTCTGATGGAACACAGCTTAGAGCTCATTTAAAAGCCTACGCTGTGGCAATGAGGGCGGTGAAGAAATTGTGTTTCTCTGCCACCATTGGGTCTGTTTAGAGTCACTCAGTGGAGCTTTTTCAGGTGGTCAAAGGCCTGTTATGCTCTGGCCCACAAGAAGAAGAGGTGGATCACTCGATAGCCCGCTGTCACCAATTTGTGCAACACCACGGATAAAATCAATTGTATCTATGTTGATTGGATGCCATAGTCGATACAGGTCTGGTGGATGTAATTTTGGCTCCTGCTTGTCCAGTTATAGTGGATACTTTTCAATTTGTACAGCCTGAGGATATGGACAGGATCCTTGGAGAGGTGAGGCCTACCATGTGTGCTGGCCCCTTGCCCTTCCTGGCTTACAAAAGCAGCTGAGAGGGAGGGGGACTGGCTGAGTGGGTAAGGGCAGTGTTGAACACCTCTTTACGGCAAGGTGCGATTCCAAAGGAGTCCAAAGGAGCTTTCTTGCCCAAAGGAGCAAAGACCTTTGTTTAAAAAATTTCCCTCCCTGAACCCAATTGTGTCAGATAATTTCTGGCTGGTCTCCAAGATTCCATTCTTGGGCAAGGTGCCGGAGAATGTAATAGCTTCTCAGCTCATTTCTGGATGAGACAAATTATCTAGATCCATTCCAATCTGGCTTCAGATCTGGTTATAGGACAGAGACTGCTTTGGTCACTTTAGTGGATGATCTATGCTGGGAACTAGACAGAGGGAGTGTGTCCCTGTTAGTTCTGCTGGAACTTTTGGCAGCTTTCGATACCATAGACCATGGTATCCTTCTGAGGCATCTGTCTGAGATGGGACTGGAAGGCCTTGTTATATGGTCCATACCTTCTTGAAGGGGTGATCTCAACATGTGGTGGTAGGGGCTTCCTGTTTGACACTGTGGCCATTGGCCTGTAGCATCCCTCAGGGTTCGATTTTATCCCCCGTGCTATTGATCATGTACATGAAACTGCTGGGAGAGCCTGTCTGGAGTTTTAGGGTTTGGTGTTGTCAAGGGCTCCTTGGCGGCCTCTCTCAGTCTCATCCAGTAGCCAAGTACAGACACAGACAAAGGGATTCTTTTCAAAGCTTTATTCCTCTTTTACAACTTAACAACTCTACTGTTAGCAACTAGATATGAGCAGCAGAGTACCTATGCCCTAAGTTGGAACAGTTGTTCCCCGTTTGAAGGAGAATCACTGGCAGACCCTGAACTTATGGGCTAGGGAGAGTCCCTCCCCTTTTCCCTTGGATCCTCTGGGTGCAACTGTTGTTTGCACGCCAACTGGGCACTACGTCTCCTTTCTGCGCCCTCCATTTGGTGCTGCTCCCTGCATCTGCGTTGCGCGTCCAGCAAGTCTTCTTCCCGCGCTCTCTTACTCCCGGGACTGCTATCTATGCTAGGAATGCCGGTGGGAGGAATCTCTGCCAGCTGTTGGCCCTGGGAAGGATGAGCGCGCTCCTCTCCGAGGAGCAGCTGCTCTTCCTCAGAATCAGAACTACTCTGGGATTCTATGGGCTCAGTGTCCACTCTGACAGGTGTCACCGGTATGCTGATGACACCTATCTCTCCTTTCCATCTAAATCCAAGGAAGCTGTTCTGGTGTCAGTGCCTGGTGTCAGTGCCTGGTGTCAGTAATGGACTGGATGAGGGCAAACAAATTTAAGCTTGATCTAGACAAGACAAAAGTGCTTTTGGTCAGTCAAAAGGCAGATTAGGGAATAGGGATTCAACCTGTGCTGGATGGGGTTACAAACTGAGGCTTGCCTAGTACACGCTTGTATTTGGCCCTACACCTCGATGCCCAGGTCTCGGCAGTGGCCAAGAGTGCATTTGCACAGCTGAGGCTAGTGTGCCAATTGCGCCCTTTCCAAGAGACGTTTGATCTGGCCATGGTCATGCATACCTTAGTTACATCCTGTTTGGACTACTGTAACATCTGTATGTGGGGCTGCCTTTGAAAACTGTTCAGAAACGTAATGTGGTCCAGAATGCTGTGGCCAGACGGTTGACTGGGGGTGGTTACAGGGAGCACGTGACTCCCTTGTTATAACAGCTCCACTGGCTATTGGTCTGTTTCCGGGCAGAATTAAAAGTTCTGGTTATGACCTATAAAACCCTATATGGCTTGGGCTCAGGCTACCTGAAAGACTGCCTTCTCCCATATGAGCCTGCCTGGTCCCTAAGATCTTCTGTTAGAGCAATACGACAATGGAACCAATTACCTAGGGAGGTAGTGGGCTCTCCCACACTGGAGGCGTTCAAGACGAGGCTGGACAGCCATCTGTCAGGGATGCTCTGACTTGGATTCCTGCACTGAGCAGGGGGTTGGACTCGATGACCTTGTGGGCCCCTTCCAACCCTACAATTCTATGATTCTATGATTCTGGAGAGGCCCTTCTTTTGAGACTGGTTACTTTCAGAGGCGCATTAGGTGGTGACCCAAGAGAGGGCCTTTTTGGTGGCTGCTCCCAGGCTATGGAACTCCCTCCCAAGGGAGGCTAGGTTTGCTCCCTCTCTGTTGTCCTTCTAAAAGGTAAAGGTGTCCCCAACCAGTTGTGTCCGACTCTAGGGTGCAGTGCTCATCCCCATTTCTAAGCCGAAGAGCCAGCGCTGTCCAAAGACGCTTCCGTGGTCATGTGGCCGGCATGACTGAATACCGAGGTGCACGGAACGCTGTTACCTTTCCCGCCGAGGCGGTACCTATTTATCTACTTGCAATTTCTTGCTTTCGAACTGCTAGGTTGGCAGAAGCTGGGACTGAAGACGGGAGCTCACTCCATCACGCAGCACTTGGGTCTCGAACTGCTGTCCTGCCGACCATCCAGTCTGCAGTTCAGCATCTTAACCACTAAGCCACCGTGGCCCCTGTTGTCCTTCTGCAAGCAGGCAAACGTCACTTTATTTAAGAAGGCCTTTAGCCTGCAAGTGGTTCTGGTGGGTTGGGTGCTGTTTTTAATATTTTTTTCTGTTATGTTTTTATTGCATTTTAATGTATTGTTTTAATCAATTTTAATTGTTTCTGCAAGCCTCCTTGAGTGCCTTTTTTCGTAGAAGGTGGGGTACAAATAAAAAATAAATAAATAAACACACCAGTTCTAGCAGTTTTATCTCTACCAGGAATGGGTTTTGTAAAGCAAATGGGTCTTAATTGCCCATTCAAGACCAAGCCTCCCCAAAATACTTTGCATTACAAAGGGAACAATATATTGTTGTGGAGAAAACTTATTTTCCCCAGCTACCCTGAGGATTGCAGCTAAGCTCAAAGGACACAGGGAATTCTGAGAGTGGTGGCAAATGTTGTCGGCATCCCTGCTAATAAAACGTGCAAATGTTGCATCCTGCCAGTCTTGGCTCTGCTACACTACTGCCCCTGTGTGAGCAGAGGTGAATTCCCCTCCCATAAAGGGCTCTCTAGATCCGACCAGTTTGCTTTTTTGCCATGGACCATGGTTTATTCAATCCATTACACAAAAATTCCTGACCACTTTTTTAAAAGGAAGAGTGCACGCGTGCGTGTGTGCACACACACACACACACACACACACACTGATCATACTGTTTTCAACAAACAGGCAAAACAGATGATATGCAAAAAGGAATCTTAGAGGTTTTAGAGGAGGAAGAAAAGGTGTGGGGGAAAACATTGTGTAGACATGATGGAGGAGACAAAGTCATTAAGGATGCTTGCAACCAAATACAAGAGATGCATAATGTCCAATTTCAATTTGCTTTCCTTCAGACTTTTAAAGGGAGAGCAGATGCAATAAAAGAAATGAACAGTAAAATGAACATGAAGGTTAGTATCTTGAAAGAGGATGATTGCATGTGAATCACTGTTTCATGTGTATGCAATCAATAATGTTTTAAAGGTGTCTTTATTTGAAGTCTGAAATAGTTTGAAGTTAACACAAGTTTTAAAGGAAGCTTTACTAAACTGCAAAAATAAAAATGTAAATAAAAACAGTAAGAAAAACATAAAAAGTATTAATTTCCAGAGGGTAGACATGTTAAGTCTATTTCAGCAAAACAACAAAGAGCCTTGTGGCACCTTAAAGACTAACATATTTATTCAGGCATAAGCTTTCGTGGACTACACCGCACTTCACCAGATGCATGGAGTATTATGGAACATTTCAGTTTTATATACAGTACATATGGTGTGTGTATTTGGGGGCGGGGGAAGAGTTATAAACAGTGAGGTCAGAAGGATATTAAATGCAAAGGAGTTATATAACTTTTACACATAAAAGTGCTAAATAGGTTTTACATTATGTGTTGGATCCAGAGAAAAGTGTGCAGAAAGGGGTGGTGGAAGCTGACTTTAGTGCTCCTCCTTCTCTCAGCAGCAGCACCCTGACCCCTGAAAAGCATCTCCACAGGATTGGGGGGATACTGCTGAATGGGGTGGGCTGTGGCACAGGGGCCTGAGGAGGAAAAGAAAGGGGACCCCTGAAAATCAGCCAAGGCGCTTAAGTTGGCACACCTTCAGTTTATTGCATGAGCATCAGTGCTAATGAATTCACATCTCTTGCTTGGGAGAGTTCTGGGGTGCTTCAGGGAGGAGAACAGTAACTTCTGGCAGTGATGGAGAAGCAGTCAAGTTAACACAAGTTTTAAAGGAAGATTTACTAAAATGCAAAAGGATTTTTTTTAAAAAAACAAAGAATAGTAAGAAAAACATAAGTAATAAAAATTAGGAAAAGGATTTAACTTTTGCACAATTCTATTGACTACAGTCCTAAAGAAAGGGATGTTGGAGAATTCTGCCGCAAACTCAAATGAGGCCGGATTCCAGAGGATCTGACCTCTGGAGTCCACAGCACAGCAGCTGCACTTACCGCCAGGAGTTCCCACTGGGCAGCTCTCCGACTCCCTATAAAACGCGATACGCTAATGGCAGCCGCCATTCACTTATCGCAGAACAGTTAAAGCTGTAAATGGCATATTATATGCCATTTGTGGCCATACCACACTTACTTTGACCTAAATACAGCCATACAGCTGCAACTTAGGCCAAAGTCAGTGCTTCACGGCCACAAATGGTATACAATATGCCATTTATGGCAGTATTTTTCCCACAATAAGCTAATGGCGGCCGTCATTAGCATATTGCATCTTATAGGGAGCCGGAGAGCAGCTCCGGCAACTGCAGCGAACACAGCTAGGCTCCGGAGGATTCCACGGGGCTCTGAGCGGCCTGAATTGCCCCTCCACAGACCCCCCCCCAGACTGGACAGTGGGGGGTTCATACATCCCTACCTAAAGATGATACTAATCAATGGTAATCAACATAGGAATGTTATCTGTTCATATAGCATTTTTAATACGTGAGTGTCTGATCTTTATCTGCTCCAGCCGATAAAGCCTCGCATAACAGTGTGAGTTTCCCACTTTAAAGATGGGAAACAGGCTGAGAGAAAGTAACTTGTAGTGTGTGCCCACAGCTGAAGCTGAGACTTGAATGTGAATCTCCTAGGCCCATGGCCTACCATGACATCCCAGTTGCCTTTATTTATTTACAATATTTCTACCCTGCTCTGTGGTCTGAGGACTTCCAGGGGAGCACAAGTTTAACATAGATTAAAACAAACTCATGAATAGTTTTTAAAAAAGAAGCAGAATAAAAAGTTTAAACTACTCCAACAGATAAATTAAATACTCCAAGTGTAAAAATACAATGATCAAAAGATGTGGGCAAATGAAGGTCTTCACCTGGCATTAAAAAGACATACAAGAAGGTGCCACGTGAGCCTCCCCAGGGAGAAAATTCCAGGGTGCCAACTACCAAGAAGGCCATTGCTTCTAAAGGTTGGTGAAATTGGAGAAGAACCTCTGAGGAAGATCCTAATATTCAGGCAGGTTCATGTGGAAGAAGGTGGGCCTTCAGGTACCCAGGTCCTAAGCTGTATAGGGTTTTTAAGGCACCAGAAAGGACTGGGGGCAGCCCGTGCAGTTGTTTTAACACTGATGAGAAGTGTTTCTTTCAACCAGTTCTAGTTAGTAATTTTGCTGCTGTATTTTGTAGTAACTAAAGTTTCAGAGCAGTGTTCAAGGGCAGCCCCATCTACATTATAGTAGTCCAAACAAGACACTACCAGAGTATAGATATCTGTGCCCACTGGCCAGGCTGCCTCTGCCTAGGAGGGTTCAAAGCCAGTGAAAGGCACTTCAAGCCAAGAGGGCCTCCAAAGACTCTTGGCTGTCAGATATGAATATGTGTTACAGGCATATGTCAATACATACCTTTGTGGTGTATTGGGAAGGTCAGGAGAAGGACTGTGGTAATGGACCACAAGGAAAATTTAATGACGGGTGAACTACTACCTATTTTAGCTCTTACAGAAAGCACTGTTGGTAGTAAGTAGCCCTCTTGTTGTCCATTGAACATGTATTTGCTTACTAAGTAAAAGCAAACGTAAGACTGAAGTGGCGACAATGATAAGCAGCAAATCTGTTTGATCAGTTGGGAGCAGAACTGTGTTGATTCACGCTTTGAAGAAGCCGATTTCAAAGTGCTCACAGGAAATGCTCCGGCAGATAAACTTTGTCCTTCAAAGTTCATCCCAGACACCATTCAGCTTTTTGCACTTTGTTATCTGATTAGACAATTTTATGATTCCAGCCCCAAAAGAACACTCCCAGTAAAAAACGACTGTGATAAAACCAAGAACTGACTTGCTTCTCTGGCCATTAATTTAATCTGTGTGCCTTGATAGCCTTCATGTTGACAGGGCAGAGATTATTTATTTAAATACTTCTACTAATATGTGATTTTATGGCCCTGTGTGAGTTTTACTGAAAAGAAAGCACATTCTGTGTTTGTGTTTGTGTGTCTTTAAAGTTAACACTAGGGTTTTGAGGAAAAAGGCATTCTGTCATGAAGTGATCATGCCATACAGATGCCAAGAAGTGGTATCTTGGAACAAACAAGACATCGACAGCATTGACAAGTATGAAGTACATCAGCCAACGACCAGGTATCCTGCTTTTAGAGATATGAGTGTGAGCTCTCTTACAATGCTAAATACACTTAATAGGGAGTAACCTTCATCCAGTTCAATGGGAATTACATCTGAGTAAACATGCATAGGGTTACCCTGTATAGAATGATAGAGTTGGAAAGGATTTTGGAGACCATTTATTTATTTATTTATTTACAGGGTATGCGGTATGTCTGATAAGATTCCTCAGTGGTGACTGATAAAATGAAAGAAAAATGAATCAAAATCCAGAATTAAAATATTTAAAATATAATAATGCCAATAAAACCATGATTAGTTAGTCAGGGAAGCCTTGTTTAAATAAAAATGTCTTCAGCAGGTAACAAAAACAAAACAATGTCAATGTTTGCCTGAATATCAACAGGCAGGGAGTTCTACAGAGAAGGGGCCAATACACTGAAAGCTCTATTCCGTGTGGACTTCAAATGGACTGCAGGTTCATGGAGACCCACCAGGAGCGCCTCATTGGATGACCTCAGTGACCAGGCAAGTTAGTCCAGCCTTCCCCAGCCTGGTGCCCTCCAGATGTTTTGGACTTCAACTCCCATCAACCAGCCAGCATGCCCAATGGTCAGGAATATTTGTAGTTGGAGTCCAAAGCATCTGGATGGCACCAGGTAGATCTAGTCCATAGCTCAGTGCGGTAGAGCACCTGCTGTGCATGCAGAAGTTCCCAGGTTCAATCCCCAGCTTCTCAAGGTTGGGTGAGGAAAGAATCCTGCCTGAAACCCTGGAGAGCTGCTGCCTGTCAGTGTCGACAGTATTGGGCTAGATGGACCCAGGGTCTGACTCGGCATAAGGCAGCTTCCCGTGTCCCTATATTCCCTGCTCAATCCAAGCTGTGCAATGGAGTATGCAGCTACAGCATTCCCGGCAGATGGCCATCCCTGCTGAATCTGCACATAGCAGTTTTACCATTATCATACCGAAATGATAACTATTGTCGCACATGACACCAATGGGCACCCATCGTTATCACTGCAGTATGATAATGGTATAACTGCTATGTGTAGATTCAGCTGTAGATCTTAACATAGAAAACCTGGCTACATAATGCCTGGTCTGATAGTGGCAGGGAATACCTGGAAGAAAGCCATCCTGCCTGGTTCCTTTGCTTATCTAAATATCTCTGTACGTATGCAAATATAACACCACCCGCCCATTAACCAACGGTGAGACCAAGCCAATAGAACAGGACTGGCTAGAGCATCTCTAGAATTAATTCTATCATAGGGAGCCCATCCTACAAGAATTCTTCATCCCTCTTCCCAGGAAGGCCTCTCTCCCTTCTAAAGGAATTAGCCTTCTTTCACAGCCTCACACACTTTCCCACGCTCACAGCCTTACAAGTTATCAATGCGTGGGAGCTCTGCAGTTTCGATTAGTCAGGTAGGCCGGGTTTCTGTTCGTTGGTTGCATACCTTTGGGCTCTATCAGCAGGCAGTGAAATGTAGAATTCCTGGCATTTTTGCCATAGCATCTGAGGCAGAACAAATGCCAGTGAGGGCTGTCCTGCCAGGACTTCTGCCCTTACCTTTTATTTTCAAGGCAAAGGTTAGGCCTATTTATGTAAATCCTCTGCAATGTGCCAAGTAAACTGACCATCTGGTTTTTGTTCTTTTTCATTGTTTCAGGTGTCTTGCTTTGAAGAGGAAGAGCAGGAGGTGGTGGTGTTTTTGGTCAGTTAAACCTCACCCTGGAAGGAAGGAAGGAGGATCATCCCCCCCCCCCAGCTCAGTAGCTTTTAAAGAATGTAAAGAGCATTCAGAGCCCACCTAGTTTGCAAAGCAGAAACATCAGGGAACCAATGGTGCTTCTGGGCAGTCATTTACACTCTGTTAGTAGGAAATGGTTTTTGTTTTTTAAAAACAAGTGTGCCTCTGGGAACCCAGGAACACCACTTTTCACTGAGGCACACACACACACCTAAGTCTATGTGTGCTGAGGTAAAAGATCAGTGATTCTCCTGTTTGACATTAATTTCTATTAACTTGGATGGCTAGGGCCTTCAGTTACAATCCTGCACAGAGTTAAGCAGCTGAAAGCCTATGGACTTTAACAGGGTTTGAGTTTACAATGGTTTTATTTTTGGTGTGTGTGTGTGTGTGTGTGTGTGTGTGTGTGTAAATAAATAAATAAATAAGTGCTCCAGCAAATGGAGGGGCTTATTGGCATTTGCAAGTCACATAGGAGCCCTGGTGGTGGTGCTTCAATGTCAGTCTCATGCTATTTGAAGGAGGGGAGGGGGGCGGAAACGGTGGAGGACTTGTGTTAACTTCATTCATCTCACTCTTTGGTACAGTTGAAATAAAATAAATATAGTCAGTTAGAGGCTTCTCTAGCCAAGCAAGGAAGCATCAGTTGAGCACAGGAATGTAAGATTTGCCTGGTGGGAGCAGACCACAGTCCATGCAATCCAGGATTCTGTAACCAACAGTAGCCCGTCAGGTGTTCCTAGGAAGCTCACAAGTCATATTGGAGATAGCCCTTATGAATTGTTCTGTCCAGCAATGTATATTATTTATTATATTATATAAAGTTTTAACCAGAAATGGTGGTTCTGGTGAAACCTGTCTAGACATTGAATGAGTTGCTGTGACATAATGGGATGACTATGAACATTCTAACTGCGGCAAGGATGAAACTCTGAAAACAGTGCAACTTCAGCAAGGGGAGTGAGAAGACTGTTGAGTTGGTGAAACTCATTATAGATGTTATAGGGATAGGGAGAGCTGGATGGGCAAGGTAGGAATGCTGAGCAGGAAAAGGTCCAAAGAAACAGGGAAGTTAAATGGCAGAGAACCCAAAAGAGGTGGCTGATGAAAAGGAACAGAAAAACGAAGGAAAGAGGTGCGAGAGAGAGAGAGAGAGAGAGAGAGAGAGAGAGAGAGAGATCTGAGGAAAAAGAATTACAGAGAACACAGTGGGATTGGATCTAGAATCTGCTGTTGACAGAATTTTGCAGTATCCCACCTAGTGGAGGCTGGTTCAGCACCTTGGATAGCTTCTTTAGAGTTCTGGCTGGTTCTGGCTAAATCCCAGAATGGATTCATAGTCCCACCGAAATGGGAGCCATCAGCCTCTAATGATCCCACTTGATTTTGTGGTATACTTCCTCCCACCCTCACCACAACTTCACCCATTCAGCAGGGTCTCCTGACTCTCTGCATAGCATTTTCAGGGGGCTGGAAGGGCTGCCAAGGAGAGGAGGGGTGGAGAAGTTGCCTTCCACCAGTCCAGTTGCATGAACCTAACTCTGGATCCAAACCAGGGAAAGGGAACTGCTGAAAAACACAACTCACACAGTATATATTGTTGAGAGGAACAGCGGAGACAGAAGTTCTGTTCAGGCAGGAGGCTGAGGTATAGATCTCACAAACATCAATTGAGGAGGTCAACATCTCCCAGTTTGGTGTTTACAGGTGGGAGCTCCCATGATTTCTAATGAGAAGAGATTTCTACACATAAAATGCTAGCAGGTCAGGGAGGAGGCTAGGCCTGAAGGCTTCTCCCTGACATCTAGTTTCCTAGGTGGAGGAAGTGTCTTTCTTTGGAAGAGCATTCAGTCATGATGAGAGGCCTTGCCCGTAGATGCCAAAGTGTTACTGTCCAGACCAAGTGTTACAAAATGTTGTTTGTAGAACCAGACCGGAGAGTCAAAGTGACTGAAGGAAGCAGGCTAGAATATACAGTGAGCTGAAAAGCACATAGGGTGGCCATGAGTATCTTTTACAGCAGACCGTCCTCTGTTTGAAGCACTGCCCTTTCCAAGTTTGGTTTTAAGATAAAGAACTCTAAGAAGGGAGCAGAAGGGCCTTGAAGTGGCCTATCACCACTTTGCACCTGGACAGCAGACTCAGCAGGTAGGCACACAGGTCACCTGGCCACAGTGCCCACTAGGGTTAAATGTACTATATTTTTATTTAAATTATAACAATTATGTCCAAATTTGCATGTATACATATAAGTTAGTACATGCAAATGTTATTCAAATTAATAACATTAATCAGTGCCCTCTTTTGTCCTCTTTTTTGGTAATGCATTTTCTCTTTTTTGTGATGGTTAAGTAGCCACCCTACTGAGCAAACAAAGAGTGGAGGAAGACTACACGACAATCCACAGTCAAGGTTGAGTATGGATTGAGTGTGGGTTGTCATTGAGCCATACCATGATTTGTTAACCACGAACAACCCATTAAGAGAACCCATAGTTTGTTGTTGGGTTGTGAATTGTGGGTTGTTCATGGTTAACAAACCATGGTTTGTTAGAGTGGCTGGGTTCACACAACACAATAACCCATGGTTCAATGAAAATCCACATTCAACCCATGCTTAACCTTGAGTGCATGCTGTCGTGTTGTGTGAACCCAGTCTATAGGTCCATTATCTGGACTGAGGCACATGATGTAGTAACCTTTAATGAATGAAGCAGGTTTGGGTCTAGTCTAGCCTCCCCCAATCTGATGCCGTCCAGATGTATTGGACTACAGTTCCCATCACCCCAGGTAGCATGACCAATAGTCATGCTACCTGGAGAGCACCAGTTGGGGGTGGGTTAATTAGGACCTCTTGTAAAAGTAAAGGGCACAGTATTTGTTATGAACCTTATGTCGGCAATATATCAGCAATATTGGGTCCTTTGGTCCTTAGAACATAGGACAGGACCATTTTCTTACCACACTCACCATTGCAGTACATAGGGGAGTCATTGCAACTGAATGTCAAAAAATTATGGAGTCACACAGTATTTTTGACATAACATCCTGTGTAACTGATAACAATACTGATCAAAATGTCTTTTTTTATGGTATAGGGGCCTCTGTCACTGGCAACAACAGGAAAGGGGAAGTATATATAAGCTTGAACTATATTTACAGCTTGATTCTGCACCACTGGAGTCAGGAGCAAAACTCATATTGATTTCTGAGGTATAGGAGCAGCCCATCCAAAGGAGCCTTTCCACCATCCTGACAGCAGAGGTGATTTCAGCATGGGCAAGCTGCCACTTCTTCCTATAGAACGGAGCAGAACAGATGCAGGAAGTGTAGTAAGTTGAGGAAAAATCATTCCCTCTGTCTGGGTTGAGGCACTTGTACAGCATATCCCTGTTTGCTCTGCAAACGTATTTCATCTTGGACCACAGCACAGTGTTCTTGTGGGTAAGGGACACTTTACACATGGTATCCTTGGAAAGCCCCTTCATGGATCACTGCCTTGTTGTGGCGAAGGGGCTTGCGTAACTCAGTGAAGCCATACTGCACAATTGCGCTCATTTCGCATGCCAGCAAGGTGATGCTCAAAATCCTACAAGCTAGGCTTCAGCAGTATGTGAATCGAGAACTACCGGAAGTACAAGCTGGGTTTCGAAGAGGCAGAGGAACTAGAGATCAAATCGCCAACATTCGCTGCATCATGGAGAAAGCAAGAGAATTCCAGAAAAACGTCTATTTCTGCTTCATTGACTACGCTAAAGCCTTTGATTGTGTGGATCACAACAAACTGTGGCAAATTCTGAAAGTGATGGGAGTACCAGACCACCTTACCTGTCTCCTGAGAAACCTGTACGAGGGTCAAGAAGCAACAGTAAGAACCAGACATGGAACAACCGAGTGGTTCAAAATTGGGAAAGGAGTACGAAAAGGCTGCATATTGTCACCCTGCTTATTTAACTTATATGCAGAGTACATCATGAGAAATGCCGGGTTGGATGAATCAGAGGTCGGAATTAAGATTGCTGAGAGAATTATCAACAACCTCCGATATGCAGATGATACCACCCTAATGGCAGAAAGCGAAGAGGATCTAAAGAGCCTCTTGTTGAGGGTGAAAGAGGAGAGTGCAAAAGTTGGTTTGAAACTCAATATTAAAAAAACTAAGATCATGGCATCCGGCCCTATCACTTCCTGGCATATAGAAGGCGAAGAAATGGAAGCAGTGACAGATTTTACTTTCTTGGGCTCCAAGATCACCGCAGACGGTGACTGTAGCCATGAAATTAGAAGACGCTTGCTCCTTGGGAGGAAAGTTATGGCCAACCTAGACAGCATAGTCAGAAGCAGAGACATCACCTTGCCGACAAAGGTCCGTCTAATCAAAGCTATGTTTTTCCCAGTAGTAATGTATGGCTGTGAGAGCTGGACTATAAGGAAGGCTGAGCGCCGAAGAATTGATGCTTTCGAACTGTGGTGCTGGAGAAGACTCTTATGAGTCCCCTGGACTGCAAGGAGGTCAAATCAGTCAATCCTAAAGGAAATCAACCCTGAGTGCTCATTGGAAGGACAGATACTGAAGCTGAAGCTCCAATATTTTGGCCACCTAATGCGAAGAGAAAACTCTCTGGAAAAGACCCTGATGCTGGGAAAGACTGAAGGCAAAAGGAGAAGGGGACGGCAGAGGATGAGATGGCTCGATAGCATCACTGATGCAATGAATATGAACTTGACCACGCTCCGGGAGAGAGCGCAGGACAGGAAGGCCTGGCGTGCTATGGTCCATGGGGTCACGAAGAGTAGGACACGACTGAACGACTGAACAACAACAAATCCTTGGAAAAGCTTCTCTTCTTTCCTCATCCCTTCCTTCCTCCTAGCCGCCCCCCCACGTTCCTTAGCCCAGGGGTAGGCAACCTAGTAATCTCCAGATATTTTGGACTGTATCTCCAACAATCCATGGCCATGTTAGCTAGGGCTTATGGGAATTGTAGGTCAAAACATCTGGTGAGCACGCAGTTGCCTATCCCTGCCTTAAACCCTTGCCTTCTCAATAAATCCTCCCTCACCTCCCCCGCCCCCAAGACTATCATTACCTTACACATGGCATTTTTTCAAGACAGCTGTATACAGGGAAAACAGCAACTATGTACCGTATAACATATAGTGTTTATTCACAGGTCATACACTCACTGGGAAGCTGTGATTGTTTGAAGCTTCCTGGCAAATGTGTTTCCAACAAAGCAGACCAGCTTTCCCCAATATGGTGCCCTCCAGATGTTTTTGGATTGCAACTCTCATCATCTCTGACCTTTGGCCATGCTGGCCGGGGCTGAGGAGAACTGCAGCCCAAAACATCTGGATGGCCCCAGGTTGGGGAAGGCTGAAGTATGTGTTTTTCACATTTGATGAAAAACTGGAGTTAGACTGGTGTTCACCATTTCAAGAAAAAGGTCTCACATGAAGCAGCTCTTAGTTGTGCCCTGTTGCCAGGCCTTTGTGTGACTGGCATTCTTTGCTGGTGTCATTACAAGCTGTTGATTCAGTGATCTAATCTGAGTTCAGATTTGTCCTTTTGCAACCCAGTGGGTCAGTGGGTAAAGCATAAGCAGTGTAGAACACCCTCAGATTCAAGATATTAATTGAAACAAAACAATTCGTTTATTGATACCCAATGCCTTAAAATAATATCTTCATATCAAAAATAATATTATTAAGAAAGACATAGTAACATTAGTATTTAGAAAATATTATAAAGCCTGAGAGAAGGCAATAAAAAGCAATCAACAAACCAACAAAGCAACATAAATGGGTTAAGAATGGCATAAGAATGGTACTGAAATGTCATTAACAAAGCAGTCAAAGCAATTTGAATAGTAATCCTAGGCCCCCATCTCCTTCTGGTCCATAAACTGATCATTCTCAGACTATTCCACTTTGAGTTGAACTCAGACTAGATGGCTGAATTAACACAAGCTGTGGGGACGGTGATCTTGCCCTTGATATGGTGCCCCATCATTGTCCAGCGGGGAAGAGCTGCTGTGCCTTGCTTGCCAAGGGCTGTGGTTACAGTGGAAGAGCAGTGCGGAAGCCATCATGGTTCTCTCCCAGGCTGACAAACTGTCCACATGGTGCCATTTAAAGGTCCTGATTCTCCTAGACTTTGCCATAACCTGTCCATAATAAGAGCCCTGAGCAACACAGTTGTGGCCTGTAGAGGAGGGGAAACAATATGGTACAACCAGTGGGCTGGGGTCAAGTCCTATCGCTGGTGTCAAGAGATGTAGCAGTGGGACCCATGTGGAGTGTAGTAACTGAAAGGAACAAGCTGTTTCAGCCAAAAGCCCATATTCAAAGTTGACTTTCACAGGAAATTAATGGGAAGGAAAGGAAAGGTTCCTTCTGTGCAAGCACCGGGTCATTACTGACCCCTAGAGGGACGCCGCTTTTGCTGGCGTTTTCATGGCAGACTATAGAGGGGTGGTTTGCCATTGCCTTCCCCAGTCGTGACTACCTTTCCCCCAGCAAGCTGGGTACTCATTTTACTGACCTCGGAAGGATGGAAGGCTGAGTCGACCTGAGACCCAGCTTCCGCTGGGATTGAACTCAGGTTGTGGGGAGAGTTTTGGTTGCAATACTGCCGCCTACCACTCTGCGCCACACGAGGCTCATTAATGGGATGAGCACCTAAAAGCAACAGTAATTTTCTAAACATTTGATCTTTTGCTAATGATGATGTCACCCAAGTTTTTACTTACCTGGTTCAGTGTATGAATTTGACCTGTAATGCCTAACTGTATTACAGATAGTGTCCATAAGAAAACAAGAGCCCTGCAGGATCAGATCAAAGGCCTATCTAGTCCAGCATTCTGCCCACACAGTGGCCAACCAGATGTCTATGGGAAGCCCCCAAGCAGGGCATAAGTGCAACAGCATCCTCCTGTTCATGTTCCCCTGCAAATAGTGTGCACAGGTATACTGCCTCCAACGCTGGAGGTAATATATAGCTATCATGACTAGTAGCCATTGATAGTCTTATACTCTATGAATTTGTCTAATCCCCTTTAAAGTAGGGATGGTTGAGAATTTGTTTTGGTTTTGATAAGTGTTTAGCAAAACCCACAAAGTTCTCCATATTTAAGACCAAAAAGGAACTTGAAAAAAAATTAAGTGTGGGAGAAACGGAAAGTGACAGATTCATCCGCCCAGGACTTTCCGTGCTTTGCTTTTAACAGTCTGGGGTTGAACCCCTGCATATTCAACCATGTTAGTGCTTAATTACAGTTGCTGCTTCTTTTTTCTGACAGGCTTCTTATCTTTATCAGCTATATGGCAGGCAAGCACACTGTGGTCCTCTCCATCCTAGGAATAGTACCTATGGAATTTGGCTGGTGCAGATGTGTGAAAATCTCATTTCAGTTCACTTTTGATAAGAATTTGCCAAAATTCTCAAAGTTCTTCACGTGCCAGAGAGAAAGAACTTGAGATATTAAAAATCTGAATGCTGGAGAAAGTGAAATGGATATATTTGCCCATCCCTACTTTAAAGCTGTCCAAGTTGGTGCCCATCACTGCATCTTGTGGTAGTAAATTCCATTGTTTAACTATGCTCTGTGTACCATTTCCCCCAGCAATTCTTCTGTAGGTCAGAATGTTAAATGAAATTCTGCACATGCTGACAAGTTGCCCCAAAGTCAGCTGCTTTGCAGGTGCACGAGCTGAAGTTCTCTCATTTAGTCTTAAGAAACTCTCATTGATTGATGTAAACTATGTGATCAGGACACCTGGCTAAGCAGCTTTTTGTGTGGTATCTTCTGTTTTGGGATAAATTCTCTTGATTGTTTCTTGCAACCATCTAGCTGTCCCCCACCTAGATCTGAAACCCTGTCTTGTTCCCAGGTGTATATTTTGGGTGAATTTTGAATTTCCAAGTGGCTCTCAGCCATAACTGGTACTGCAAAGTGGGTGCTGTCAGGGCAGGTGAAATGATGCTAGAGCTATCAGGGGGCAATAATCCACAAGTGTGCAGCACCATCAGGATGCATGGATCAACCTTACAAGCCAGGAGAGAACTATTGGAAAACAGACAAGCTTTTTCTGGACACTAGCCTACTCCAAATCAAGGCGAGCTCATCTTTTGTACTAGTGTTCTTTCATTAATATTATAGGGAGTACTCTAGAGCAGGGGTGAGCAACCCAGGGCCCTTGAGATATTGGACTGCAATTCCTATCAGCACCAGCCAACATCACTAATGGTCAGGGCTGATGGGGGTTGTAGTCCAGCAACACCCGGAGGGCCCCAAATTGCCCATCCATGCTCTTGAGTAAGAGTTTCCTTGGGCTGTAGACCTAAGTCAAGTTACTTGGAATGAAGCTGCACAGAAATCAATGAGCTTTACTTCTGAGTAAACATACTAAGGTGTGGGGTGTTTCAGTGCAATCTGAAGCATGTTTAGTCACTGAGCTCAATGGGACTTACTCTCAGGTCAGTGTGTATAGGATTTCAGTCTACGTCTCCAAAGTCTACTTAGGTTTTTAATTGTTTTTAGTACTCTCAGACTTGACAGAAAATGCCTGGTTTGACACAGTTGAACCCATTTCCTCCAGTGAAGACTGGTGGCTCCAATGTTATTGGAGTGGTGAATCTGTGTCGGGTTTCAGTCAGCACTAGTCAAAACTCTAAAAGAACTCCTTTAGAATTCTGACTGGTTCTGCCTGAAACCCAGAGCGGATTCACCATCCCACTGACATCGGAGCCACCAGTCCCCACTGATTACCTCCCTCCTTCTTTTCTTATAAAGTGGCTCTAAAACAGATATTTCCCCCGCTCTCCTCCTGCCGAAGGTTTGTGAATAAAACTATGCTGTGAGATGTCGTGACTAATGCCACGAAGCTTTTATTCAAACAGCAGATGAAGTCGGTCCGTTTTAGAAAGGAGTAGGAGTCAGAACATTCCACTGAAGCCGCCCGAGTAAAAGCCTCACAAAAAGAACCAAGGAGGTGATGCTCCAGTCCCAGCTGCCTTCACATCTCCGTGTCAAAGGCTGAGGAAGGCTCTATGGGGTTTATCAGTGAAGTTCTACATTATACAAGGACCTTGTTGCATTTTATGACAGGCGGGAGGCATGTGATTGCATGCTGCTAAGAGATATCTTGAAAGCACCGAAGTAGAAAAGAGCCGTCCCTCCTTCATGCAGTTATTTTTATTGATTCGATTCCAGGTACTGTGAGATGTAGCACAACACAGCTCATTGTGGCAGATGTATGGCTGCAGAGCTGGTAAGGAATGAGAAAGAAATCCACAGCCAAACCATAGCAGGCTGTGGAATAAGCTGTACGAGACTAAAGATGGTGTCTGTTCCTCCTTCCTCCCCGCCACTTGCTCCAATCCCATTCGGCCTACAAATATAAAACAGATAACATTCCAAGGGGCACATTTTAGAAATGGGGAGATCCAGTTAATTTAATAGAGATGTCCAGGTGCCTCTTGGAGGAAGAGGCTGCTGGGTGCCTCAGTGGAGTGATGACCAGGTGTAGAGGACACCAGTTTGTCAAGAGATGGGACCCTCCTGTAGCTGCAACATGAGCTCTATTTCCAGGAGCTATATTCAGGTGTACTGCAGTTCCATGTGCCTACAGGTCCCCTACCCCCAGGCAATACATCCATCAGTGGCTAGGCCAACACAGATAAAACTTATACAATCCAGACTCCACTAGTTGTGTTGCAAGGACACATGAAGGATTAAATGTGCATGGCTCAACTAGGTGAGCACAGCATGTGAAATTACACATACATACAACATTTTATTACAGAATTAAGCATGAAGACATTCTGGAAAGCAGGTTACCCATTTTACAGATGGGGAACACTGAGATTCTCGTTCAAAGGACAATCAGTAAATGCATGGCAGAGAATTCAAAACTCATGCAAAACACCAAATGCAAGGAAGTGAGCCAAGCCACAAATCCAGGGAATCCATGGCCGCAGAAACTAAGAGACAAACAGAAAGTCTTCTGACAATTCTCTGTCTCCTTCCCCACCTGCACATCCCCCCCATGCCAAATACACAGGCAGCACACAGCTCCATTTGGTAGGGACTTGTGCTGCAAAACATCCCCTTTTCAAGGTCTGGGTGCTGCCACCTGTCCCTCCTGACCCACTCCCATTTGGGGGGTCCACTTCCAGCTCTGTGCTTCATCCTCCCTCCCAACCCAATTCCCACATATGCTGCAAAAGGCTACCTTTTAAAAGTCCCTTTACCGCCATCTTTCTTGCTGCTGCTACTGCCACCAGTGCTAAAATAAGTATGGATAGGCTGCAATCCTATACATACTTACAAGGGAATACACTTCACTGAACACTGTGTGGGAGAGATTTCTGAGTAAATCTGCATAGGAATGTGCTGATGATCTCCCACCTCTGCCTCCTGTTCTTGTTACTGTGCAAATAGCCCCCACCTCCTATGTAGAATTTAAGCCTGCCCAACTCTGTGGAGGATTGGGTTGCAATGCTCACAACACACAGTCATCTGGCCAGATTAAAGGGGGGTGGGAAGAGATAAACCCAGAGTTCTTGCCTGGATTATAGCATGTTTACTCAGAAAGAAGCCCCAAGGAATTCAGTGGGCTTATTCCTGAGGCTAGCACTGCTTTCCTTCCACCAGCCCCCTCCAGACCTTCTATCCAAGTCCACTGGGGCCTGCTCTCCTTTTGAAACAAAATTATGGCAGTGGCATTGCCATGATTCACCTGAGTTTATGTGTAGACACTGTAAGATGGTCTTCAGCAAATGGGCAGCACAGAAATGAAATAAACCAATAAATCAATAAAATGGTCACACATGTGGATCAGCACCTGGCAGGTGTGCAGCTGCTGACTGATGAAGAATGCCCAACATGGGGAGGAGACACTGATGCAGGTAGCTTCTCTAGGTGCTCTTGGCATTTGCACAGTGCTGACCCAGCCACCCCTGCTGCTGCCACCTCCTTGTGACATTTGCTGGGAAGGGCACAGGGCCTTTTTTCCTCTAGAAAGGCAGCCCCTTCCTACAAGCAATTCCTCCTTGATAGCTGCTGATGGAGGTTTCCATGCTCTAAAGGGATATCCTACAAGCACAGTCACACAGTCTCCTGCTTTCTCTAATAACTGCATCTCTGCTATCCTCAGTCTGCTCAAAGGGAAATAATATGGATCTGAAGGCCTTTGATGTAAGCTTAGGTGTAATTGCTGGTAGTGGGAGGATGTGACAAACCCCTACTTCTGGTATAGATCCACAGTGCCCTCTAGAGCATATGGTGAGTTGGCACCCTGCTGGGCAACTGGAATAGTTTTATCTGGCCTTATTTTTCTTGAATAGGCTGACTGGCTCCAACCACCTTGGGCTTTTGAGATGTAAGTTTACAGTTGTTAAGAGGATGGGTCCAGCCACTAGGTAATTTTCTGATTTGCTGGCTAGACCATTGACTTCAGAAATGGAGGCTGTTTTGCTATTGGACAGACCAGCTATCAGTCTGTGCAAAGGGGCTGGCTTTTACTAAGCAGAGATCCCCATAAAAAAGATCCCTGATAGGCTGCCACCATTCACTCCTTCTAGACTCTCTCCCTCTCAGAAATATACTTGGCATAGGCTCCGAGACCTAAGGCTCCACTTAAGACGGTAATGAGACTAGTTAAGTTAGACTGACTTTTTAATTTTTATTTGGAATTCTGTATGTGTGCGTGATAGTTGCCTTCCCTGATTTTTCCTCTTGTTTCTCTTCTTTTCCTAAATAAACTCCTTTTTTATATTTGGGCATTTAGCTGTGTTGTTTTAAAAGGGATTTCCACTGAACTGTTCCCCACGTGAAAGACTGGATGCTTACAAAGCTACCCCTTGTGTTTGAAGATTTTTAAAAAGGGCTTTGGGAAGCCCTCTGTTCCTGGGCTTTGGGAAGAAAAGTCCAAAGCACCTTTCTTTTTCTTTTTCCCTAGGTCTGGGCTGAAGGAGGGGTCCTTGGCAAGAGGCCTCAGAAACTCCCCAAGCAGCTGGACAGACTGCGGTGTGCCAGGAGGTTCATCCTGAATGGTGGCAGCCTATCAGGGATTCTTTTCCTGGGGAACCCACATAAAGAAGGCCTCCACCAGGAGGAAAAGTGATACCTCCTCCCAGTCTCATAACAGAAAAACAGATGACTTTCTCTACACCATTTTAGGGATGTCAGAGAATTCCGCCATGGATCTCAGTGAGGCCAAATGCCAGTGCATTCGGCCCCCCGAAATCCGTGGCAGAACAAAGCCCCCACCCCCCCAACCCACGAAAGGCGCGCGAAATGGAGCACTTACTTGCTGCCATCTGCGCTGACTTGCAAATGGCGGCTGCCCTGCGGCCGCCATTCGCTTCTTCATCATAGCCGTGACAGGCTACTTAAGTATTTATGTAGCCCACCATGGCAAGCCAAAACCCCCACAAAAAACAGCATATGCAAATGGTGGTGGCTACAGCGGCTGCCATTTACATTCCCCATTTTTAGCCATTTTAGCCTATGTAAATATTTACATAGGCTATTACGGCGAAAAAAAGGGGAACGCAAATAGCGTAGTGGGCGCCATTTGCGTTCCTTTTCCCCCCGCCGTTTTAGCCTACGTAAATATTTACGTAAGCTATTATGGCGAAAAAAAAGGAACACAAATAGCACCCGCTATGCTATTTGTGTTCCCCTTTTTTTTTGCTGTAATAGCCTACGTAAATATTTACGTAGGCTAAAACGGCTAAAATAAAAAGGAACGCAAATAGTGCCCACTATGCTATTTGCGTTCCCCTTTTTTTCCGCCGTAATAGCCTACATAAATATTTACGTAGGCTAAAACAGCTAAAAAAAGGAACGCAAATGGCGGCCGCCGTAGCCGCCACCATTTGCGTACGCTGTTTTTTTTTGGCTTGCCATGATAGGCTATGTAAATACTTACGTAGCCTATCATGGCACCTTTGATTTGTGTCCGCAGCAGCCCGTCCGCGGCCGGAACTCCGGCTGCAGATGGCCCTGGCCGGCAGCTCTGCGGAGCCGCGGCGGAGCGGAGCCGGCCCAAGGAGGATTCTGGGGGGAGGGAAGGAGCGCCTCCCCCCCACCGCGAATCCAAGCTGCGAAAAGGTAATTGCCTTTTGTACATCCCTACACCATTTTGCCCTCTAGGTTGGCAACAGGATGCATGCATCTGTGTTAGTTCCTGACTCCTCCTCCTCCCTCTCTTTCTCATGTTCAGTCTTCTAGATTTGATGTGGAAAAGCTCCAAGGGAGTTATTTTAATATTTAATGTTTTACCCAAGGAGCTGATTGTTCTGAAATCCCCGCCCCCGAAAATAATGACAGTTGCCACACCAGAAACTCCCCCCCTCCCGCATCACACATAGAGAAAACCCCACCATCTCTGAGATATATATATATATATATATATATATATATATATATATATATATACACACACATACACACATATATATATATATGATATATATGCCAGCAACGGAACAGTGCTAAAAAGTCCTTTGGGGGGACCACCCTATAAAGACCTTCTGCAACAGTCCCCAATTAAACCCCAAAGGGGAAAATATATATATATATATATATATATATATATATTCATTCTTTGGGATTTAATTGTGGACTGTTGCAGAAGGTCTTTATGGGGTGGTCCCCCACAAGGACTTTTTAGCACTGTCCCGTTGCTGGCATGTCCCTTCGTGCTTTTCTTTTTGGGTTTCCGCACAGTCAGTCCTCATTTGAGATGCTTCGTTTTTCCCCTTCGTCTTTCTATTACACCCACATAATTACAGCAGCATAAGGAGTGGGCTGGTGAAGCAGCAGCATTTTAAAAACCACATATTCTGATCTCGGAGCAGTCTTTCCCACCTACTTCTTCCCCCATCAGCAGGGGTGTCAGCTGTGTTGCTTCTAGAGTACTCTGAGTCATCTCCTTAGGCAGCTTGTAAATACTTGAACGCACCCATCAATGTCAAAGCAAACTACCTAGTTACAATATGAGAGAAGGTCCTCAAATTTTCTTCAGAGTAACACAGCTTTTCTGGGGTGTGTGAAGTCAGTAGGATTAGCAACTTTTCAGCCAGCCTGTGTAGCTGTTCCCTTAAATGGCAGATGGATCTGGATATGATAAACATCTGCCTTCAGATCATGAAGAAGCCCAGTGTGGTGGTGGAGAGAGGAAGCTAGTTCAACTTCATGTGCTCTCTTCTCTTGAATGTTTGCATGTTGTGAGGGTCTGGATAGAGCTAATGGGTCAGGTCAAGTTATCTCAGGTATCTGATACGGTTTGTGGGGCTGTTCACACAACATGCTTACCCACATTCCGTGGTTGAGTGTGGGTTTTTGTTGAACTGTGGGCTTGTTAACCACCCTGACAAACTGTGCCTTCTCAAGGTGTCTTGTTCAAGAAAAATAATCCACACTGCATGGTTAACAAGCCACCCTGCAGAAAATGTCCTGGGTTCAGACAACACGCTAACCCATGTTTCAACAAAAAACCATGGTTCAGCAATAACCATGGTTCAGCCACTGAGTGTGGGATAGTGTGTTGTGCGAACCCAGTCTAAGTGTTCTCTCTCTCTCTCCCTCCTCCCTCCCTACCCCTCCCTTTTGACTGCATAATGTGCACAAGCAGTGCCCTAATTTCTTCCAGGCTGACTGTGCCACAGCAATATATAACGTTGGTGACCAAGAGGTTTAGTTTATTTAATTCCCTCTAATACAGACTTCCAACAATGCTTCTCCATCAAGTGCCAGCATGATTGCCTCCTGGCAGGGCCCATGCTTATATCATCACCAAGTAGCAGCAGGGTTTTCTTAACATGGTGCATATATGGCAGCCTTTGCCCAACCTGGTGCCCTCCAGATGTATTGGAGGATAATTCCAGGCAGTTGAGGATACTGGGATTTGTAGTCCAACACAACTGGAGGGCAACTAGATTGAGGGAGGCAGATGTACAGCGATTCTGTGTCTGCACAGGGGCTTGTAGCACTCTGATCTGTTGGCACACATTGATGGCCCCTGAGCAGTTTGGCTGCATCTGCACAATGCTGATCAGCCACCTTAGCCTTTCCTATCATAGACTCATAGACCACTAGGGTTGGAAGGGGCCTATAAGACCATCGCATCCAACCCCCTGCTCAGTGCAGGAAGCCAAGTCAGTGGCAATCAGGGTACAGTGGCAACCAATACACGTATGAGATTTCACCCACCCCCAAATGCAGAGGGACCCCCTGGCAATGATGGTCAAGTAACGTAGCATGTCCATATCACTGCATGGACTCCGCCTGTTCAGTTCCATCTTCCTCACCTTTAAACTGCACCTGAAGAATTTCCCAGGGATTTTGGGGTTGCTTTGGGAGGACCCATTCTACACTGCAGAATGGCTTCCAAAGTTGTTCACGGTGGCAAAATCAGCACTCCACTTATTGTTCTACAGTTTCAGTTGTCAGTTCAAAAGCGGCCATTTCAGCAGGCAAACACATTTCCTGAAAATATACTTAGATGGTGTGAATATTTATCTTTTTTTCAATCCTGATCAGTAGTGGTGGCAGCTGCTTTGGAGCCACAACCCGCTAGACTGCTTCTTCTTCCTACATCCTGAATTAGTAATATGGGTGATCTCAGCTAGCCAATCAGTGATCATGATGCTACATGATCCAATCAGATTTGGCAAAATGATTATGTCCCAAGAGCAGATGAGACTAAGGACAACGCTTCCTCCTGGATTAGTCACATGGGTCCTCCCACCCAGGAACTGCAGCGTGGATGGGATGATGTCACAATATTTGTAGTGAATAAGGCTTGGTTACATGATTATGTCACTCAGGGTAAGTGAAGTCCAATGAAAGTGAGAGCAAGTGAGATCCAGTAGACATTGTTTACTTGGACTTCCAAAAGGCTTTTGACAAAGTTCTTCACCAAAGACTCCTGAGCAAACTTAGCAGTCATGGAATAAGAGGACAGATCCTCTTATGGGTCAGTAACTGTTTAAAGAACAGAAAGCAGAGAGTAGGAATAAATAGTAAATTCTCCCAATGGAGGGAGTAAATAGTGGGGTCCTACAGGGATTTGTATAAGGCCAATGCTTTTCAACCTGTTCATAAATGATCTGGAATTAGGAGTGAGCAGTGAAGGGGCCAAGTTTGCCAATGACACCAAATTATTTAGGGTGGTCAAAACAAAAAGGAATTGTGAAGAGCTCCAAAAGGATCTCTCCAAACTGGGAGAATGGGCATGGCAAATGCAATTCAATGTAAGCAAGGGGCAAAAAATTCCCAAGTTCAAGTATAACCTGATGGGATCTGAGGTAGCGGTGACCGACCAAGAAAAAGATCTTGGGGTTGCGGTGAACAGCTCAGTGAAAATGTCGATCCAGTGTTCAGCCACTCTAAAAAAGGCAAACTCCATGTTAGGCATAATTAGAAAAGGAACTGAGAATAAAATTGCCAATATCATATTGCCTTTATACAAATCTATGGTGTGACCACACTTGGAATACTGTGTACAGTTCGGGTCACCACACCTAAAAAAATATATTGTAGAGCTGGAAAAGGTGCAGAAAAGAGCAACTAAAATGATCAAGGGGCTGGAGCATCTCCGCTATGAGGGAAGGTTATAACAGCTGGGCTTTTTAGCTTTGAAAAAAAGGCAAGTAAGGGGAGACATGATAGAGGTGTACAAAATTATTCATGGTGTGGAGAATGTGGATAAGGAGACATTTTTCTCCCTCTCTCAAAATACTAGAACCTGGGGCCATCCCATGAAGCTGATGGGTTGGAGATTCAGAGCAGATAAAAGGAAGTACTTCTTCACACAGAGCATAGTTAAACTATGGAATTCGCTACCACAGGATGTAGTGATAGCCACCAATTTGGATGGCTTTAAAAGGGGGTTAGACAAATTCCTGGAGGAAAAGGCTATCAGTGGCAACTAGTCTTGATGGCTATGTGCTACCTCCAGTATCAGAGACAGTGAGCCTGTGTACACCAGTTGCTGGGAAACATAGGTGGGAGGGTGCTGTCACGTTCATGACGTGCTTGTTCCTGGTCAACAGCTGGTTGGCCACTGTATGAACAGAATGCTGGACTAGGTGGACCCTGGGTCTGATACAGTAGGGCTCTTCTTATGTTCTTAAGAGCAATAGAAATGAACAGTTGCTCATTCCTGCAATGAGTGCTGAAAGCTGTTGGAAGCGGGAAGTGTTTTTGAACGACACTGGCAGCGTTCATGAAAAGCAAAACAGACATCACATACGTTTCTCACATGACAATGCACACGCGGGTTCTCCACCACCGCTGCATACACATGGAGATGATCTTGGGTGGAAAAAAAAGTCATGCCTGAAGCGGCTTTGCGTGACCAACAGTTTCACTTCCTGCATTGTGCAAAGCAAAAGTCACTGAAGCTGAAATGAACGAGACGTTGATGAATGAATATTTAGATAAACATTATGGCTCCTTGCACATGTGATCAGAACACTCCTTTTCATTCTGTGCAGCCACTGCGGAGAGGTGCTTGAATTTCCATTCAGAACAGCAGCACTGCTGGTGCAGTCAAAGATCAATCAACCTGAGTCAAGGCAGGGAAACTGGGCCCTGAAACCATAACTTTTTCAAGTCCTTGGCTAAGGCTCTGGGAGAACATGTATTGCACTCCATTCATTCCTCTCGGTACCAAAGAATGAGAGTAATTATGAAGCCAAAAACCTTTCCATCTCCCTCCTTTGTTTACCCTTTCCATTATTTCCTTCCACTCCCAGGTAAAGGAATGAAGCTTGTCTGAAAGGTTGACCTGCAGGGGTGTGGCAATAAAGTTAAACATGATACATTCTTGAATAGTTAGTCACTCTTTAATGAATTCTGGAGGAGGCTATGAATCATTTGTAAAAAAGAAAATGAAAAAATCCTCAAATTCCTAATTTGGTATTCATATGTTCTGTTTATACATCAAGGGATTAATAGAACCCTCAAACAAACATGCCTCTAGCATGCATTTTACATTCACTTTACCATATTTGTATATACATTTATAATGAGAGAGGGGGAGAAATGTACTTAGGTGCGTTCACATTGAAACGAAAATAGATGCATAATTGTATTCAGATTCCCAAAAGGGCTGGCACAGAGCTGCAGCTCTTCCAGAAAAGGTATTGATCATAGCAGGGACTAGTAATCCTAGATACTAATAGTGAACTCATTCTTTGAGTGTGGATCCTTATGTGGCCAAAATGGCACCATCCATGAACAAGGGGGGAGGTATCAGCAAGCTTGGGAGAATCCCAAGGTTTCCAAATGTATAAAACATCTTTTTTGGGGGGGAGCCGTGTAAAGGTGGGGGGATTCAAAACAGCCCTGTGTACAGTGGCTGGCTGACTGGTGGGGGGGGGCTGGCTGACTGGTAGGGGGGGAAAGATAAATATGAGGGTGGGGATGGAATATCCTGGAAGGGGGTGAGGCTTGTACTCTGCACTGCAACATTTTGTTGCAAGTCTCAAGTGTCATTCCACCGATCACTTCAGGACTGTTTGAAAGGAAAATTAGGAACTGCACAATGGTACATGATTGTAATCCATGCACACCACAACACACCTATGTCATATTTAGAAGCCTCTAGAGAGTGGGAGAGAATTCTCAGGACTGTGGATCTGACAGCACTAATGCAGACTCCATGGGTGTGTTTCCATGCTATTGGCTTCACCTGGCTTGCAACTTATGTTGCGATGTTTCCCCAATCCCATCTGCTCCTTTTCCAGTTTCCACAGTGCTTAAAGTCCCGGCTTCTCATCGCTGTAGCTTGGGGCTCTATGCTGTTTCCACTGAGCTCTAATCGAATTATTTTCTTGATGGTTGGGTGGAGTATGGGTGGAGTCTGATTACCTCATCCATGTTCCCACCTCCTCCTCTTGATGAATTCCCCCTCCCTCTCCCCCTTCTGCTGCGCTCCAGTTTCCTGCTCTGGCCAGTTTCCTCCCTGCCTTCTGAGCCCTTTCCCCCATTAAAGTATGTTTTAAAGCACAATTGCACTATAACAAAGAAGAGTGAAAAAGCAAAGACGTAGTTGCACGTTAACGGGCACTGCAACCCTTCCCATTGTTCCCGTAGTACACCGCTCCTGTTATGACTTCTCCGCACCATTATAAGTCGCTGACAGAAACATACTTATGGGTGGGGTGGGGGGATTGGAAGTGAACGTCATCAGACTGGCAGGGGCTGCTCAACCAATCAGAGAGGCTCCCCCCTCCAGGCTCTACTCCTCTTAATGGCAATCTTGGGAACAAGCCTCATTGACTACAACAAAAGTTACTTCTGAGTAGACTTCCCAGATATATGCCTGATTCTGCCCATTTTCCCCCTTTCCCTCTAATACACATATCCTATGTCAGTATCTTGCTATCACTCAACTGTGAAATAGCATTAACATGCATTTGTGCTATGGCGCAATAGCGCAATAGCACATTAGTCCAGGGATACCTGTCCTGCTGACTCCTGGTCAAGGAGGTTTGTTCTGGAAAATGGGCTATTTTGCAAATGTGCTATTGCGCGATAGCGCAAATGCATTAGTGCTATTTCATGATTGAGTGATAGAGTCATAGGAAGATACTGACATAGAGGGTATGCATATTGATAGAAGACAACCTGAGATAAACCTGATTTTCAGGCTGTAGTGGGAGTACTTGCTTGACCGTGACAGCAGGTTTATATGCACTAGTGTTCTAATGCTTATTTTCAACTATGTTTCAAAAGGTGGTCCCTTAGCATCCTGCTCCAAAATGGCTATGAAACTTCCAGAAAACAGGCAGATGGAAAGGGTTGACTCACAGAGGTGAACGACACACCCACAAGGGCTGGGCTACACGCCCCATGGACAGGAATATGATACCAAACCCAGTGCAGTTTTGGAAACATGTCAGTAATGGAGCTGAAGTAAGATGGGGAAGTTGGACTATAACTAGCCTCAGAAGAAGCAGTTTTTCCACGATTTTCCACATGCTGTCATGGAAGCACAGAGACCTCACCGCGCAGCCAGATTGGAGTAAATTGCTGGTGGATACACAGCCAAGAAAACTTTATTTGGAGTGATAGAATATAGATAGAATCAGGACATCTCTACACCAGCCTAAAATCCTGCATTTTTAAATAGGGATGGGGGAGAAATCCTCCACGGACCCCAGTGAGGCTGGATTCTTTTGACGCCATTTGTGTCCTGGACACCATTTGCATCTGTGCTTTTATTTAATGCGATAGGCTACGCAAATATCTAAGTAGCCTATCACATAAAAGCAGGGACGTCCCTGCTTTTACGTGATAGGCTATGCAGATATTTGCATAGCCTATCGCGTTAAGTAAAAGCACGGACGCAAATGACCTCCAGGACGCCATTTGCAGCCATAAAGGCCTTAGTTTAAGGTAAATGCAGCCATTTAAGGCTGCATTTACCTTAAACTAAGGCCTTTACGGCCGCAAATGGCATCCTGGACGCCATTTGCATCCACAGTCACTTCCCTCCCTTCAACCAGCGATACAGCATGGCGGCCGTATCGCTGGCACTTCGGAGACGGACAGCGGCTCTGTGGACTCGCTGCAGAGTGGAGCCAGCCGGCAAGGATTCCGGGGGGGGGGGGAGGGACAGATTGCCTCCCCCCCGCCGCGGACCCCTGTGGAGCCCAGGTAAGGGGGTTTCGTACACCCCTAAATTTAAAACAGGACTTTCTGCTTCCATTTTAAATGCAGGATCACAAGGACTCCCTTTTTCACATGCTTTCTTTCCCCCCATCCCTTCCCCTTCCTTTCCCCCCATCTGAGTCTTCCATTATCTTTCATTGATCTTGCTCCTCTTCTTGCTGCTGTTCCTCTTTTCACGAAGGAAACTGAAGCGGAACACAACAGGGTAGCTCAGTATCTGTAATCTATTTAAAAATGGAACAAAGGGCATTTTGTGCAGGAGATGGAGATGCCCTGGAGGGTCACAGTGTCATGTAAAGAGCCTGCAAACTTCCTTGAAGGAGCAATCTCGGTCACAGGATAAAAGCTCCATGTGAAGAAAGCCATAGATAGATAGAAAAAACTAAGAACAAGAGGGAAAAAACAGATGCACAAGCAGTACAGCAGGCTGAGCTCACTCATGCCTTCCTTAGTACAGACTACATCAGATCTGAGAACAACTGGAGTCAACTCTTAAAGAAATAATCATTCCCTCTACTACATACTTGGTACACCATGAAGAGAAGGAAACAACAGTATCTTAAGCACCTGGAGAGTTTTGCTCATTGCTGATTTCACTTGTCTTTTCCTGCTTCTGGTAAGCCACAAGCGACTGGACTGGACAAAACAAGCAATCGGGGCAGATAGTGAAGCCTTTCTTCCTAAAGACAGAGAGTCCTTCTCTTATCTCGAGAGGCACAGAATAGCCCTGTATGATAGTAAAACCTCTCTGGGAGCTTTTTATGTGTCCACCAAGATTGCCTGAGTGAGCTGCTCTGTTGCTTGGAGGGCTGTGCAAGCGGGGAGGAAAAGAGCAGGCACGTGGGTGTCTGTGCATGGTGTAGGTCATGACTGACTCTTGACATCATACCTGAGGAAGATGAAGAGCAGGTTTCCACCTGGCATGAAGAGGGATCCTGGGAGAGGTAAGAATTCATACTTCCCAAGTGCATCTTTGAGGTCAATATATGGCAGACTTCAACAAGCTTCAAGGAGGCTTTTTTTTTAATTGGGACTCATTACGGGTGCTGTGATGTGATGATACTTTTCAGATGCACGTGTAACTTTCATGTAACCTTGCTCTAATAAGATTCCTGTTAAGAATGTCATACTTGATATTTTCTGACATCACACCATCAACACTGCCAACTTCACTTCACTTGCCAGGAAAGGGGTCCCCATGTTCTGGAATGATTTCCTTCATCACTGAAATACTGGTGAACACTCTGTGCAGTGTAACAGTGGAGTTCTTTGGCAGGGGGAGGAGAAATGGGTATACTACATCAGGGACTGGGGTTCTTGAAGAGCCTGGACTACTCATTTTACTTTCCACATTGTTATCAGTCATCTTTTACATTAGCTAACATAATACAATTTTTGGAAGACTTGAATTTTTGAACTGCACAGATGTTCCTTTGGAACAGCGGTGTTTGTTTTTTAGAACTACAAATTTTTAGTATGGTTGCACATTTTTAAAAAAGCTTTGGATCACTTTATTTGGCAGACGACTTTCAAAACCAATATACTATTAGAGAGCCATACGGACTGCTTTGGGATAGCTTGGTATAATGGTGGTTCTTCGTATCCTTCATTTTGTTTTACAAAATGTCATTTCCAACAGAAATAAAATAAAAATCCTACTAAAAATGTACAGATTATTAGATGATCTTTAATTCATGTTCACCCCTCCACAAATGGAAAGATTCCCTAAGGACTTGTGCCTCACTTCTTCCCTGTACTCTTTTAGGTTGCTGTCCAAAACTGACCAAAAGTCCAAGGTACTTTTGGACTTGTATGATAACTGATGTGGATTCATAGTCATTGCTACTGTTAATAGTTTGCTGCTGTTTTGTTTTTAATTTTACTGTTGGTAATGCTGCTGATTTCTATATTCTATTTTGGATTTTAACATGAGTTACATGTCCTGTGTGTTGTTTCTTAAATGGAAAGGCAGGATAATTTTTTTTTTGGATAAATATAAAAAACCCAGACTACATTAATGTATTTTCCTAGCTTAGGAAAACCATGCTCAGGCCTGGCAGGACTATTCAAGTCAGGGCTAGCTCCATGTTTAAGGAGGACTTTGGCAAGGTGCCATCTGCATGAATGGCCCCCTTGGCAGGCTTACCTAGTTGGGGTGGGCAGCAGTTGTTCTCCAGTCAATGCCATTTGGCTCCCTGTGGTGATCTGGGGTTGCCATTGTAATTTCCCACAATGCTCCAGTGGGTGGTATTTCAAGGCATTGTGGAAAATTAAAATGGCAGTCCCACGCTGAGATAAAATTGCTTAAGGAGGGTCCAGGGCAGGTATCAGGGGTGGGCCCCACCAGGTGCAGGGCCCCAGCAGCTGTTCAAGGATGCTGGGTCCTGACACCAGGCCTGATTCTTTGAACTCAGTTGGGCTTATTTCTGAGTTGACATGCGTAGGATTTCACAGTTGAATCATCTGCATGTCTAAAATTTCTGGTGCAAAAGCTAATACATAAAGTTATTACATCACTTGTAAAAACTGAGATGCTTATGGTTATATGTGGTATTACAGAGACACAAATGGAGCAACACGTTCCAGATCCTTGCCTTTCAAGATTAGAATTAAACTGAATTTCAGGGTGTGTGGAGAACAAAATCATGATATTCTTAGTCCTGCATACCAGTTAACTGTCAGAACTCTTTCAAGAAACTTCTCTAGCAATTGCAATTGTATACCAGCATTAAATGACCCTAATGTCCAGGGGTGCAAACATTTTTGCAAAACCTAGGAGCCAGTGAGTGTTTCTAGGAGCCAGGTAAGAGGAGAAACCTGCTTCCTGCCCTCTGATACCACAGGTGTCATTTGCCAGACTGCCAGTGGCTATTGGGCACCTGGATCATGTTCTAACTTATCTCTGTATGTCTTTCCTATGAATACATTCAAAACATCTCTGGACAAGTTTACTGTCTCATTCCAAAAGAGTAAGTATCACCAACAAATCTGATGAGAGAGAGAGAGCATAGCAACCAAATACATAGCAGCTACAAAGCAAGTAAGGTTTCCATGGACACATTTTCCCCAGTGACAACCCACTTTAAAAAAGAAAATACACATTTGTTCAGTCAGGTAAAGAACATAACAATGATTGACAGATAAAGAAAGCAACATGCATCTACCTGTGTTGCCCCATAAAGCTTGGATCAATCAAACAGATGAATTTGAAGGGCCAGCTGAGCTGCTGATCGTATTGTCGCTGAGCTATATATTTAGCCATAAAGATCAAATGTGAACCTGATTCGAATTGTCACCACATCGCATCAATCAAAGCACTCACTGCGGCTCACAGATGCTGGTGTGGACAATGTATCTGGCATTTCAGGTGTGCCCATCCATCAGGTGTATGTAGGTGTCAAGTCACATATTATGTGCAACATACGATGAGCAAAGAGAAGAGCATGGGCCCAGTTCAGTCAAAGTTAAGCACTTTTAAGTCCTATTTATTTCAATGGGAGAAATTTAAAACCATGCTTAACTCTCCTGTGGAAATCAAAGGGTCTTAAAAGTGCTTGACTTTGGCCTAAGAATGCCTAGTGTGTTATGTGGAAATCTGGATCGTTAGTCTGAAACACATCAAATGATGCAGAACTCATTGATGAACAGGAATAGCCCTCTAAGATTATTGACAAGGGGATTTTACAAGAGTGAATTTTAAAGAGGTGTATTTTTAGTAATGCAAGAAAAAGAAATCTTATTAAAATAAAAGTACTTCTTCTTCTGGATAATGATGTTGGATTCACTGGAAATTTTTTGTCATGAAAGTAAAGCAATAACAACATGGGCCTATTTCAGAATCATTTGTAGTCTTAGATCAAGATAGGTAGAAAAAAGGCCAAGTTTTAATAGCCACATAAAGTTACTTTCTCTAAATTTCTAATTGGCAAGTAAAGTTACTCCAGCCCATGGAGCCTCACACAAACCTGGAGAAATAGGGCTAGGGATATGTGCAGATGGCCATTTTCAAGGAGGAAAGATGGGCATGCATTGCAAATCTGCAGTCTGTACGCTAGGGATGGCGGAGAATTCCGCCATGGACTCCAGTGAGGCCAGATTCTATAGAATCCGGCCCCCCGGAGTCTGTGGCGGAACGGACTACTCCCCTCCGCCACCCTGCAAAATTCTCCCTGGATGGACCTTACCTGCCGCTGGCTGGTCCGGTCCGTCCGCTGCCGTCTGCTGTCCCGGTCTGTGGCTGCAAATGATGTCCAGCATAGAGGACACCATTTGTGTCCCTGCTTTAGCTGTGATAGGCTACGTAAATATTTACGTAGCCTATCACGGCTAAAGCAGGGATGCAAATGGTGTCTGCTATGCCGGACGCCATTTGCGGCTGCAGACCAGCAGCGGACAGAAGTCCGGCTGCGGACAGGCCTGGCCGCGGAGAGGAGCCAGCCAGGGAGGATTCCGGGGGGAGAGAAGGATCGCCTCCCCCCCACTGCAGATGCCCCCAACTGGAACGGTGAGTGGGGTTCGTACACTCCTACTGCACGCACCAGAGTCTTTACCCAACATTGATCCCTTGCCTATCCTTCCTTGTCCACACTGCCACACCTTTGATTTCAAAAATAAGCTACATCTGTGTGTAGGTGAGAGCAGAACCGAAGGCAGGGGTAGGTCACCTGGTGCCCTCCAGATGTTTAGACCACAACTCCCATGATCCTTGGCCATGGTGTCTGGGGCTGCTGGGAGTTGTAGTCCAAAACATCTGGAGGGTGCCAGGTTGCCCACCCCTGACCTAAAGTAACACCCCCCTCCCATGTTTATGTCCAATTAATGAGGGTACTCACACTCACCCAAGAAAGCAGTGAGCCTAGACATGTTAGCTGGAAGGGGAAATCCCATCTGTTGCTAGCTGTTGGCTAAGGGGGAATGGAGCTCTGTCCTCATTCTTTGCTGCCTGCTCCCTTTTGTCTGCTCTCCAGAACGCTGCACATTTCTATAGGCCTTTCATCCTTACTTCCTGCGCAATTGCCTTGTCTCCCTGCCCTAGGGCATAGTTCCTTGTTTGAGTGGGAGGGGAAACAGCCTACCAAAATCTGGAGGTGGACTCCAGGCAGGTGAAGTGGCCTTGTTGTAGCAGGCAGGGAACCATTCCTCCTAGCAATGCTACCCCACTACCCCCATGATTCAACCTTACATTAAATCGGTACATGCAGAGATCTTTAGTCATTGGTTGGTCAGTTTGAATTTCCAGTCTCTCTCTGAGAGGTCCCACTCTCCAGAGAAATACCTTTGTGAAATCTTCATTTGTCTTTGACAGGTGGTAAAGAGTCAAGACAAAACTAAGCTGCACTGCAGTGTCCCAGGTAGACCTCATCCTTCCCCACCTGCAAGACGCATTGGTGAGTTAAGTAAGTATTATTTAGCTAATTCTATGTTTGGTTTTATTTTCAAAACAACAGACAGTCATTGACCAGGGCCCTGATCCTCAGAGGATTCTGACCCCTTGTCCTCTGAAGAAGAGGCTCCAGAGGTAATAGTTCAACGGGAGAAGACATCATGAGGTTTCCACGCCTGCGGGATCAAGTTCCCCAGAAGGACCTCAGGGGCCAGATCCCCTGCATCCAGCAGAGGTTGCATGGCCATCCTCAGACTCCGAGGACTCAGACCATGGGTACACTTGCCTGCCACAGCCACTTCCATGCTGTCGCAGCCTGAGCTTGCTAAAAGAGGCCAGGCACCTTTAAGGGCTTCATCACACGGAGATTTTACCCTGCAACTGAGATTGCTCCTTCACGGAAGCGTGCGGGCTCTTTACATGATGCCATGACCCTGCCATGACCTTCCTGCCCTAAATGCCCTTTGTTCCGTTTTTAAATAGATCGTAGATAATGAGCTATCCCCGTTGTGTTCTGCTTCAGTTTCCTCCGTGAAAAGAGGAAAAGCGGCAAGAAGAGGAGTGAGATCAATGAAAGATAATGGAAGACTCAGATACGGGGAGAAGGGGGGATGAAAAGGAAGCACATGTAAAGGGAGTCAGTGGAGATCCTGCGTTTAAAACAGAAGCAGAAAGCCCCATTTTAAATGCAGGATTTTAGGCTGGTGTAGAAATGCCCTAAGAGATAAAGCCTTAGTCTGTATGGAGATGGATCCAGCCAGCCTAAATCCAGCAACACTTCTATTTAAACCTCAGCCTTGCTCTGATCTTTGTTGGAGCAACATACAGACAATTCTGTATAGTTTCTAGTCCCAGCACCAGTTGGAGCATTTTTTTGGTGCTGATCGCTTTCTGTCTTGCTGCCTGAGAAACCTAACCTGACCCCTGCTCAAGATCTGATCCATAGCAGAACCCCTACATTACAGAGCATCATCAGAACCTATGGCCTGAAATGGTACGCTAACCATTTTTGAACTTCTCTGTAGTTGGGTATTGAATACACTCAATTGGAAAATGGAGTTGATTTAGTTCTTTTGCTTAGCCTGAGGTTGGCCTTATCCTGCTTGCTTAGACCACTTGGTACATTCTCCCACAGTTGAAGTTTAAAGGAAACTCTGCAAGAAGGGCCTGTCCTTCTCCATAAATACAAGCTGTAAGTCTGGATTTTCATGTGTATAGGCTAAGAGGAGTTATTAATCATGTGAGTGGTGGCAGTCTACCTCTGAAAGGAACAACAAAGGGTGTCTTGCAGCCTGTCCTACCTTGTAGGGTTGGAGGTGCAGACTCCTGTTTGTCACACCAGCGCTTGCAGAATTGGACAAGGGCCTTTTAAGGCAGCCTACCTAGGTCTTCAGATGGCCTCAGCTCTCTTCTGAGGCAACATCTTTCTAGATGCAGGGCCCACTAGGAGCTGTCTATGGCCCTGACTTCTGTTCTGCCTTGACTTGGCCAAATCCACCTGCCCAGAAGAGATTCTGTTTGACTACTTCTACTTCCCCTGTATGTCCCAGTGGAACGAGATATCAGTGAAGTTTAATGAGTGGAGGATTCTACCTGAAAGCAAGATTTGGATGAGGTTATTGTTGTCCCTTTGATTCCATGATCCCATGAACTGTACAATCATATGCTAAAAATACCGTCTCCCACATTTTTCTGAAAGGTCAATTCCTATACATACACACTCACCAAATGTGGATCATTTCAAAATATGTTTTAGTTCTTTGTATTTTTATGTATTTTAATTTTTGCACATTGCATTGAGTAATCATTGATTACTGCACTGCAGTGGTTCTGCTCCTACTTGGATGGCTGATTCCAGAAAGTGGTGCTGGGGAATTATTGTTCTGTGCCATGGCAATTGTGCCATGGGGTTCCACAGGGCTCTATTTTATCCCCCATGCTGTTTAACATCTACATGAAACCGCTGGGGGAGGTTATCCAGAGGTGTGGGCTGAGGTGCTATGCAGATGACACCCACCTCTACCCCTCTTTCTCAGCAAACCCAGGTGAGGCAGTGGCTGTTCTGAATCAGTGCCTGGGCACGCTAATGGACTGGATGAAGGCCAATAAACTGAAACTCAATCCAGACAAGATGGAGGTGCTGTTAGTGGGTGGCTTGTCTGCCCAGCTAGGTGATATTCAGCCTCTTCTGGAGGGGGATGCACTCTTCCCAAAGGATCAGGTTCGTAGTTGCGGGGTGCTCTTGGACCAAGAATTCCCACTTGAGGCACAGGTGGACTCAGTGGCATGGAACACCTTTTATCAGCTTAGGCTAAACCACCTATGCCCTTATCTGGACATAGATAGCCTAGCTACAGATAGCCATGCTCTGACAACCTCTCATCTGGATTACTGCAAGGCGTTATACATGGGGCTGCCTTTGAAAATGGTCCGGAAACTTCAGCTAGTCCAAAATAGGGCAGCAAGATTGTTAACAGGGAGTGGCCAACAAGCTCTTATGCCTGTACTTTTCCAGCTGCACTGGCTGCCAGTCCATTTCTGGGCCCAATTCAAAGTGCTGGTAGTAACATTCAAAGCCCTTAACGGCTTGGGGCCAGGTTATCTGAAGGATCGCCTCCTCCCATATGTGCTTGCCCGGACCTCAAGATCATCCTCAGCTGTCCTTCTCTGTGAGCCCCTGCCAAAGGAAGTGAGGTGGGTGGCTACAAGGAGGAGGGCCTTTTCTGCTATGTGCCCTGGGTGTGGAATGAGCTCCCTAGTGAGGTTTGCCTGGCACCTACATTGTATTCCCGCCGGCGCCCAGGCATTTTAGCATTTTAGCTTTCTAGTCTTTTAGCTTTGCTGTTTTAAATCTGTATTTTAAATCTCTGCATTGCTGCTAAGTTTTATTCTGGTTTTATTCTGGTTATATTGTTATATTGTGGTTTTAATGCTTTAATATTTTATATTGTTTTACTGTGTGCTTTTTGGTTTTAATTTTTAGAGAGCTTCGGCTATTGGGCGGTATAGAAATTAAATGAATGGATGGATGGATGGATGGATGGATGGATGAATGAATGAATGACTGAATAAAGCAATATCCTATGCTGCCTGCATGCCATCAGGACCCACCACTAGGGCAATGGGGAGCCAGTGGTTCTTAAAGCAACCGCAAACAAGCAGAAATACTTGTTTCCAGAATGGGGCAGGTCAGCAGAGCTTGCAAGAGGGAGCTCCGATGACCTATCCTGATCCAGAAATTAGCATTTCACAGAATCATAGAATAGTAGGGTTGGAAGGGGCCTACAAGGCCATCGAGTCCAACCCCCTGCTCAATGAAGGAATCCAAGTCAGAGCATCCCTGACAAATGGCTGTCCAGCCTCGTCTTGAAGGCCTCCAGTGTGGGAGAGCCCACCACCTCCCCAGAAAATTTCTGTTTCTGGGATTTGTTCATGGAGGGCTAACTCCCCGTTACACTAACAGTGGGCCTGGCTGATACAGTGGAATGAGCGGGAGTGCGGTGGCAGGACAGGATACTGCTCACTGAGTGGAGGGGTGATCCAAAAGTATTCTAAATAAATGAGTAAGTCAATAAATGCTATTGTTGGACATTCATTCATTCATTCCATTTCTATACTGCCCAATAGCTGAAGCTCTTTGAAATCCCTGGCAAAGGTACATGCCACAACTACCACCAGATTTAAAAAGAAAACAGAACACCTACTGAGAAAACAATACACTATTCCATGAAGTGTTTGACATTCACCTTGCTGCCTGATAAGTGTAGTGAGTCCTGTCACCCAGAATCATTGCTTAAGCCAGCAATTAATCTGAAAAAAAAAGCATCTTGCCAACAAGACAATGGCCACTGAATGTAACAGATCAAGGAAAAGCTGGAGCAGCATTTGGAAACTGTTCCTGCTTGTACAAGACAGCGCATATACCGTCATAAAAAAAAGAGCTTTCTGTTCTAGGCAACCCACTCAGATGTACCACATGTACCTATTTTTTCCCCCCCAGTCAGTGGGAGTATTAGGCTACTGAAATGACACTCTATAGACAAGCGCTGCCCGTCATCCTGAGCTGAAAAGAATACCCTTTTGGGGATTTATGAGAAAGTCTTGCTAAGACTTATGAAAAATAAAAAGAAATGAGTAAAATAACCATAAATAACATTACTAAAATCAGTGTGCCTTCCAGTTGTGGTGGGTTTAGCTTGGAATGTTATTTAGTGTCGCAGACCAACAACAACAAAAAACTATTTACTTAGCAGGAGAAACAGAGTGAAGCTTCTGACAGGCCAACTAGATGGATAGTTTTGGGGCACAATCTGATGCATGTTTAGACAGAAAAATGTCCTACAACTCCCAGCATTCCCATGGTGCCTGGGGAATGTTGGGAGTTGTAGGACTTTTCTGTCTAAGCATGCATTGAATTGTACCCTTTGCTGTTCCTGGCCAGAAGGTCAGAGCAAGCTGTTTTCCCTGCTTGTTAGAAAGCCTGGGTTCCTGTCAGGCAAGACACCCCTGTGGGATTTGGATTGGGGAAAAATGGCAGAAAGGAAAGGGTGAATCTCCCCTCAAAGTTATGGCTCCAGTCCAAATTGGGGTTCCTTCATCTATATTTGCCATTTTAATAAACCTAGAAGAAATTTACCCCATGGATCTCCCTCTGTCTTGTCTAATGGTTTGCTTAGTCCCCTTTTCTTATTATGCCAGCTACAACAAAGGAGCTATGGAGAATGCATTTGGGGGGAAAATAGCTGTAATGTCTGGGTTTGGACAAGCATCTCACACAGATTTTTTTTTTTAAGCCTGAAAGAATATGTGTGAAGTTCTTAAATTATTAGACACTAAATAAAAACCCAACTTTTGTATTTTGCAGAAAAAAAATAAGGAACAGAAGGAAAAATCAATTGGGGGGGGGGAATACAACCTAGACTATGGTACAGAAATGTCTGAGTAGTTTCAGGCATAAGTGAATTAGTACTAAAGCACTCTAGCAGGGGCAAAGTATTAAAGAAAAGCTATGATTCATGATGATCAAGTCCAGTAACTTCTATTCTAGCAAAGATAGCTCAACACAATGTAAGTAATCTGTTTAATAGCCACTTAAAAAAAATTCCTAATTTAACTGTTGGATACAATTATTCTTGCTGGTGCGCTTTCATGATTCCTTCACACTGTGGGTACAAGTAATTGCAGGTACAACTGAGATCATTTAGACATGCAGTATTGAGGCAGCCAGATAACTTCCACAGGCCACTGCAATAGCTGAGACGATTAGAGCCGAACAATTACTCCAGCAGGAATCTGTGCCCACCGTTTTCACAAAACTACAAAAAAGCCGCCCCAGAACTGTTGGTTTGTTTGGGTTGTTGTTGTTGCTCTGACGTTTAAGTCCAGACAGGATTTTGCATCTCCTCTGACAGATTGACAGTTTGACAGAGTGCAAAAAGTAGCCCCAGGAAATCTGGGCAGAACAAGCAGTCCATTAAAGGCACTCCCTGTCCTAGGTACTTGGGAAAATGTCTGCCACACAGAGGGATTTAATGGCTACCTGCCTGTAGCCACTTTGTCATTGTGAGAATTTTTCAGACAATGCACTTAAATGATGGTGACCAGTGTGCAGTTCATGAATGATGGGAGAGATGCAGGGGAGAAATGCGTAGGAGTTTATTATTTCTATTGTTCTTTTTTCTGCAGCACCTTTTCTGTTGCAAAGGAGAAAAAGGGGGCTCAAAACATTAGCCAAGAGGTCTGTCCCGTTTATCTTTTGTCCTGTAACTAAGGCTGTATCTAGGTAGTCACTTTTCAGAAAGTTGAAGGCAGTATTTGCAGGTCAGTAATCTCTCTTTCTCTCACACACACATTCTTCTTTCTGTCCTGCCATTCAGTGGAGTCTGGTGACTCCTATGTCAGTGGGGCAGTGAATCCAAAGTGCTGAACCTTATCCTCACATGGGTTCAACATCTTGGATAGCTCATTTAGAGTTCTGACTGAAACCCAGAGAGGATTGACCGCCCCACTGACATGGGCGCCACCAGCCTCCACCGCTGCCATTCGCCCTCTTCAGTCTTCGATCAAGGCTCTCTGCAGGCCTGCATTTTCCATTGCGAGTAGAGAGCCCTCCATGCATACAGCTGGGTACCCAGGGCTCCTTCAGATGCCATAAGGAACACACACAGTAAAGGAGAGGAGCCTGCCAACCGTGATGATGCTCTCACCCCGCCCCCGCCCCATTCAGATGCATCCATCAAGGGCTGTTCGAACATCTGAAAGGGGCTTGCTGTTTGGCCAGGCTGGATTTTCAGCTTACTGTAACATTTTAAAAACTGGGAAAAGCTACATTTAGAGATCAGCAGAGTGACAGGCTCTAGAGCAGCCTGCCCCAACGTTGTTGCCCTCCAGGTGTCTTGGACTACAACTCCCATAATCCCACGGCCAGCATAGCTGTAGTCCAACACACCTGGAGGGCAACAGGCTGGGGCAGGCTGCTTTAGTGTAATAGGTGCGTGAATATTTGGGTATAGCTGCTGTGGCTGTTCAGTGTGTTTCCTACTGGATTGTGTCTATAATGAGTAACAAACTGCTCCTCCCCATACCTTGACTATTTTTGAAAGAATCATTATTGTTTTAAGTCAGGACATGGTGGTGGTGGGCAGGTCCTCCAGACACTCTTGGACACTAACTCTCATTGTCCCTGGCCAGTATGGCCAATGGTCAGGGAGTGATGGGAGATGTAGCCTGACAACATTTGGAGGGCCACAAATATCCCAACCTTGACTTAAGCGCATAAAAAGATAAGACTATCTGTTATTTCATGTCTCCTTTTGTGCATCTACTTCATACATGTAGGGCTACTTCTTTTCCCATGCTCAAAAATGCCATACCATTGAAACCAACCTTCCTTCCTTCCTTCCTTCCTTCCTTCCTTCCTTCCTTCCTTCCTTCCTTCCTTCCCTCATCTACAGAGGTTCCCCTCTGAGTGCCCCAACCATCTGAATCAAGGCAGCTTGGAGGCTTTGTATATTGTATTTTCATGTTTTAACTTTTGTAAACTGCCTGGAGAGCTTCAGCTATGGGGCAGTATAGAAATGTAATAATAATAAAAAAAGATGCTTATGCCCCATTCAAGTCAATTTCTCCACTCCATTGACCTGTATGGAGGAAATGGCTGATCAACCCACACTGACTTGTGTGGGAGAAGTTAATTGCCCTCTCCGTGTAACATTTGCACATCAGCAAGCTAGCGCTGCTGGATTAACACAAAACCCATGGGAGCATAAAGGGGAAGATACTCCCTTTCCTTTCAATAAATGATTATGTGTATACAGCCTCAAGCACTGCAAAGAGTCTTCCCCCGTCCTTGGGTTTTTGGTGCATGTAAATACTTTTGTATAGCCAAAGTAAGTCAGATGCTAGCCCAAAGGACCAATCTGCCAGTCTCTATCTGTGCTGGAGTTCTTAGTGGTGTCTCATTGCCCTCTGTTTTATTTTTATTTGTTAAATTTCTTAATCACCCATCTGGCTACCCGGCCACTGTGGGAGATGTACAATAATACAAACAGGTTCAAAAAAATAAAATAACGCATTAAAATATCATTTTCTAAAATTTCCCTAACCCACCCAAAATGCCTGCCTGAACAACCAAGTTTTCAATATGTGGCAGAAGCTCATTAAAGGGGGGCATGTTCCCTAGGGAGGGAGTTCCACAGAGTGGGGGCCACCACAGAGAAGGCCCTCTCCCTCGTCCTCACCAGCCTAACTGTCCTGGCTGATGAGATAAAGAGAAGGCCGTCTGAGGCTGATCTTGTTGATCGGCCTGTCTGGTGTTGCTGGAGGCGCTCCTTAAGATAGGCTGGGCTGGAACCATATAGTGTTTTAAAGGTCAAAACCAACACCTTGAATTTGGCCCAGAAAATAACTGGTAGCCAGTGCAACTCCTTCAGCACTGGATGTAATCACGCTGGCAGCTGCCGTTAATCAGGTGAGCTGCTGTGTTCTGCACCAGCTGCAGCTTCCGAACCGTTTTCAAGGGTAACCCCACATAGAGCACATTACAGTAGTCTAGATGAGAGGAGCCCAGGGCATGTACTACTGATGGGAGCAGATGGTTGGGAAGGTAGGGGTGCAGCCTCTGTATCAGATGGAGTTGGTACAGCGCTGTCTGGCTCACAGCTGACACCTGAGCCTCCATGGACAGCTGGGAGTCTAAAATGATCCCCGGCTGCGGACCTTATCTTTCAAGGGTAGCCGTACCCCATTCAACACCAGGTCAACATCCCCCAGCCTCCTCTTGTCTCCCACCAAAAGTACCTCGGTCTTGTCAGGGTTCAGCTTCAACTTATTCCTCCCCATCCAGCCACTCACCATCTCCAGACATTTGGGCAGGGATTCTACAGCCAACCTTGGTGAAGATTTGAATGAGAGGTAGAGCTGCGTGTCATCCACATATTGATGACACCACACCGCAAACCTCCTGATGATGGCCCCCAGCAGCTTCACATAGATGTTAAATAGCATCGGGGAGAGGATGGAACGTGGCACCCCACAAGTGAGTGGCCACGAGTCCGACACCTCCTCTCCCAGTGCTACCCTCTGGTACCTGCCAGAGAGGAAGGACTGGAACCACCTCTGGCCTTTTCCAGGACTATGGATAACATGTACAGATGTTGGTCTGTTACCTTTGCCCTTGATATGGATATGAGAGTGGTTTTGAATGGGTGACACAGCTGTTACATGATTGTTTTCTTCAATTTGGCAGATTTGGCTGGGAGGCAGAGCTCTATTCTGTCCATATGCGTATGTGAGAAATTGTCATTGTGACATTATTAGATCACTGAAGAAGATCAGTTTATGGACAAAATGCATTTGGTGTCTGTTATATGAGTATTCCCATGTTTATTTACTTCAGAGACATGTTAAGTTCTTGCTTTGAATTTTTGAGGCTGCAAATGTTGTTACATATATCTGTAAAGCGTTGTTGAATTTATTTATTTGTTTATTTGTTTATTTATTTGATATTATATATCTCAACTTGTCTGTTGATTTGGAGGGCAGCACCAGCTTGCTGTGCTACATATATCCTGATAACATGTGGCAACACAGTTAATGAGCAAGGGCAAAAGTGGACCACAAAACTGAGATAGGTGTTACCAACCATTATCGGCTACCCTATCAGCTTATTGCTGAATCTCATCAGGCACGAAATTGGCTCTGATCTAGTCTGGGAATGATTTATTTTTCCATAGAAAAGTCTTCTTAGTGAAAACACCAAAAACACTAATTCACGGAAATGTGCTAGAACATGTGAGCCTATTATATCCAAGTGCTACTGCTGAATATCTCACTTGTGAATTGAGGATAAGAGTACTTTTTTGAATGTATCTTAGTACTTTTTTGAACGTATTCGTTTACATTCTTAACACAACACAATGCTTAACAATAATATTTTTTTATTATTCTGACATAATAATGTGTGCTGTCTTGGGGAAAGGGCTTGCAGAGATTGAAAGGGACTATATTTAAAAACAAAACAAAGCTAAGGATAAAAAATTATTCATTTTTCAATATTGTGCAATTTCAGCCACAGGGAGAAGTTTAAAAAGAAAGTTGAAATAAGGCCAGCCGTGGCTGTACTGGGGGAGATGAGAGGGGTGTATGGAGCCATTCCACCAGCCCTGCTGAAGACCTCCTGCATGAAGGCTCCTCCTCCCTCATTTGTCACCACCAGCAGCCATGCCAGCAGGATGTACTGGGGGAGATGAGAGGGGGAGGTGGGACATTCCACCAGCCCACTGAGAGACTTAATTTCCCCCCTCTTCCCATCCCATTCCTTTCTCCTTGTACGCCGTGTCTTTTTAGATTGTAAACCAGTGGGCAGGGACTGTCTTGTTTACTTGATTTTACGTAAACCAGCAGCTTTTTTTTTCCTGAGGAGCAAGATAAAAATACTTCAAATAAATAAATAACCCCTGTCCTCTGGGGAAGAGAAGTAGGAGCAGTTGCAAACATAATACAGTGAGTTTAGAAAGGATCCCCAAGCCCTCCTTTTTTGCCTTTGGTTTGGCACCCTTCCACCTGCCAAGGGCACATTGTGGATTAGCGTGGTTGCTGGTTAATAGGGCCACACAGATATTTTCTAATCTGCTGGCCATGGTTGGTGGGGGGATTTTTGCTTTCACCACGCTTGACCTGATAGTGAGTCTGGTTAAATGCAGCTGTCATAGTGGTATGGGTTGACAGGTGCAGTGTGGGTTCAAGGGGAAGAAAACCAGAAACAATTACTTGGTGAGCACCTTGAGGTGTTATTAAGGTGAAGAGAAACTTCCTCAGATCTGCCATGAAGCTAGAAGGGACAGGGACCTCCTCTTGGGCCTGCCCGACTCGCTCATCCCAAACTGAGGCCTGGGGCAGGGTTGCTGGTGATGTGGGCAAACCCTCCTTGGTCCATCAACGTGAGGACCTCTGACAGGAATGCTGGAAGTTGCACTCCAAAATATCAGGTTGGCGAGGCTGGATTCTATAAGTATTCTCTCTCAGCTTGAACATCAGGAAAGAGTTGTTTTCTCTTTTAAAACTGACCAGCTCCATTATTAGCCAACTCAGGAAATTTCAAGTGTGATTATGAATGTGAATCAGCACATTTTAAAATTTAGTTCGTTATTTCCTATGCATTGTTACAAGGTTTTGAGCATTGTCCACACTGCAGCATAAAATAAACAATTAACTTACCATGGTGCCAAGACACAGAATCCTCCAACACTTATCACAATGTACTGAGGATCTCATTGATCACTGGAGGTCTTTGTGAGTCCTTTATTGAATATCAAGGTATTACCTACCCTAAGTTCATCATATGTATCTTATGACAATCAAATAAAAATTCACTAGAACTGTAGGCAACATCTGGGTCTTCCAACCTGATCTCTCTCTTTCTCTCTCTTTACTAGAGATCAAAATATTTAGATAGAGTTTTCAAATTAGTCCATTGAACATTGATTGAACATTTAACGTTTTCGTTCACTCCATTACAATAATATAGGCTACTTAGAATTCAAAAAAGCATGCACGAGTTCACATTTAAAATATCTGCAAAAGGTTTGTTTTTTTGTTTTTAGGTATCTGTGAGAAGGGTGAGAACATTGAAAGGTATTTACTAATACGGACATCACATTTTACTGCCCTTTTCATATTTGCCTGAATGTTTTCATTTGATACAGCATGTTGATGTAAGGGCAATAGAAAGGTGAAGGTGTCCCTATCACAATGGCAAGATGATTATGAAAGATGTCTCAGAAGACGTGGCGGCAGAACATAGAGCTCGGTGTGCCAGTTCAGTAGTCATGTTTAGGTAGCACTAAACATGACAGATGGTTATTGATTACAAACACAAGGTGCATATTGGGGCCTGAATGGCTAGTAATCCAAAGTATGTAGACAATGTGACGCTCATCCTTGATAAAGAGCATGGACCGCACATTTTTATGGAGGAAATTGTGACAAGTAGTGTCTTCCCTGGCTTTTCTCAGGCTGAAGTTGCCATCAGATAGCAGAAGGTTAGGTAATTTGTTTAGCATTGAGGGTCAGCTTGAAAATATATAATGGCTGGAGAACTTGAGTGAAAATGTTCACTCAAACAAAATGAGTGAACATTTTGTTTACTTGTGATTTGCATTTGGTTTGTCATGGATATCAGCATCCAGTTTGCCAATGCTAGTTGTGCAATTTGCTGTGCAAGCTCCAAAGACAACTGAGACAGTTGAAACAAAGGGTCTTTCAACTTATACCTATTAAGGTATGAGAGAGGACTGGAAGGAGATGCTGCTTTACATGGGCTTCCTTCAGGTGTGTGTCTGTCCCGCCCTGCTGCTCTGCAGACAGTGACCTGATTTGCATGACAAGGATGGGCCATCGTGGGTTATTTAATCCACAATGAGCTGTGGTGTGTGCTGGGCCTGTGTAGCTGCTGTCTGAATATGCAGTCTCCAATTGGGGTGATCAAGGGTTACGCTATATTGTGCAAATCTGGTGAACATGGGTTATTTGAGGATTAAACAACACTCACATAACCCAAGTAGTGCACTCACACACACACATTTTTTGGGGGGTGGTACAGCACATGGGAAGGGGAGGATTAACTCTTTCCTCCTCAACTGAACCCCCCCCCCCTCCATTGCTCCTTCACTGCAACTAAGCTTGGGAAATGCCTTCTACTGAAGCCAATAAGATGCTGCAGGCCAGATGAGGAGGCTGTGCAGATTGCATCCACCCCACAGGCCAAAGTTTCTCACCCATGCCTTCTATTAAATATATCTAAAGTTATATTTTGCACCACAATCACCAATTGTCCAAAGACTTATAGAATTCTGGCAGATTATATTTGTGAGTGATTAAGGCAGCCAGAGGAAGTCTGGTCAAGGAAGTACAGAGTGGGAAGTGCATCCTCAGAGGAAGGAATAATGCCATCCAGTCTTAAGGTGGCTGTTATGAATGTTATGAAACCTTTATCAAAGAAGCCTTCTCTGGATTCCGCAGTGTTGGATAATTTCCAACAAGACTCCAATTTCCCATTCCTGGGCAACGTACTCGAGTGTGTGGTGGCATTCCAGCTCCAGGGGTTCTTGGATGAAACCCATCTAGACCCATTTCAATCTGATTTGAGGCATGGATTTGAGACTGAGATAGCTTTGTCCACCCTGGTGGATGGTCTATTCCAGGTGTTAGACAATGGGAATAAGTCTCATGAGTTCTGCTGGACCTCTCAGCAGTGTTCTGTACCATCAAAGATAGCATCCTTCTGGGGATGGGCTTGGGAGGTGCCATCCTAAGATGGAATTACTTTCAGAAGGTGATGTCAACAATGACAATGCAATAACAGCCAAAATAATAAATACAACACTAAAAATATAAAAACATTAAAACATTAAAATATTAAAATATTAAAAAGCCAGCAGTAAAGTTAATGATCAGAGCAACAGATTAAAGATTAAATGCCTGCTTAAAGAATATCTTAACCCAGCATCTAAATGTTTACAGTGAAGACACTAGGTGGATTTCCCAGGGGGCAGGGGGACTACAGAGAAGACTCTTTCCCTGGTAGCCCCCCCATCACACCATTGTGGGTGATGGCACCCAGGGAGATTTAACATCTACATGGAATCACTGGGAGAGATCGTCCAGGATCTGGAGTGCATTGTCACTAATATGTGGATGACACACAGCTCTATTTCTCTTTTTCGTGTACTTCCAGGGATGTTGATATTCTGAGGGCCAAACTAGATGTTCATCTAATAATGCATAGCAGAATGTGATTAATAGAGGGTTTTTCTTTTCTTTTCAAGCTCCACACAGGGGGTTGGAATTTCAGGATGAAAACAGGTGAAGGGAAAGCTTAACCTCCCCTTCGGGAGTGCCGTGGTCCTGATCTGAACGAAATACACCAATCATGCAGAGCTCTGCAATGTGTGATTTGAAGAAAGTTTAGTTTGGCCCTTAATCTGTTTCTGGAGCTGGTAACAGGCTGGAAGAGGGCTAATAAATTGAAGCTTAATTTAGACAGGGCAGAGGTGCTCCTGGTTAGAAGGGAGACAGACTCTTGAATAGTGATCCAGACTGTTTTGGATGGGGTAGTGCACTCCCTGAAGAACCAGGTTTGAACCTTGGGAACGCTCTTGGATTTGGCCTTGTGTCTGGATGTGCAGGTGGCAGTGGTGGCCAGGAGTAACTTTGCCCAGCTTGGGCTGATGAGCCAACCGCACTCGTTCCATGGGTGTCAGATCTGGCTATGGTCACACATGCCTTAGTTACATCTAGGTTGGATTATTGGAATGTGCTCTACATTATACTACCTTTGAAGAGTCTTTGCAAACTTCAGCTGGTCCACAATGTGCCTGGGTGTTTGCTCATGGGATGGGATTACATCTATCCTCTATATTTTTTTCTGATGCATCCCAAACCCCTACAGTTACATTGGCACCAGCTATTCTTAGTAAATACGTTTTACCTTGCTGCCATCGTAGGTTTACCCAGACATAAGTCCCACTGTGCTGAATGAGGCTTACACCCGGGTAAAATGTGCACAGGGTAGCAGCCTTAGTGGGCCAGACTAGTGAAAAGGGCAGGTGGGCTATTTTAACAATGAGTTAAACAAGCATGAGAGCCGAGGGGAAGAGGAGGAGGAGGAAGAATATTATATTCTCCTTTTAAATATTATATTGAATCAATTAAATGTTTAAGGGGCGCTCATTTTGTTTATAATTCTGAGATGGGAGTTTGCTCTGTGCTGTGCTAATAAAAATGATTTATTCCATTTTCCGGGCAGCCCTGGGAGTATCAGAGTAAGGGCTGCTGCATTTGCTACTCGTAGTTTCCGGGCCCACCTCTTAGGGCTTGATCCAGTCCTCTGCAGGCAGGCTCAGTGGCTGCCCATTGAGGGATCCCTATAAGGCAGGGTTTATTTATTTAGTTTATTTATTACATTTACTGTATATCCCAACTTTCTTCCATTGTGGAAATCAAAGTGGCTACATATGGTTCCTCAGTGGTCTCCCCTCCAAGCACTGACAAGACCCAGACTTCAGCAAGGCGGCTGCCGCACGTGCCTTCAGGCCATGCCCTGGGATCATTTTTATCTAGCAGATAAAAGATTGGGGAACATTTATATGTTGTCTGTGTGCTTTTATGTAAATGGCTTTTAAAACTTTGCATAATGTATTTTAATGTTTTAATATCTGTAAACCGACCAGAGAGCTTCGGCTATGGGGCAGTATTGAAATGTAATAAACAACGATAATAATTTATTTGCTGAAGGCTGCATTCCCTCAGGGGTAATCTGTTGGGGGCCTCATGCCAGTGGTGGGCGAGGCCAAAGCTGATGGTGGGTAGGGCCAGGACCCAAAGTGGGTGGTGCCACTCTTCTCTCTCTCTCTCTCTCTCTCTCTCTCTCTCACACACACACACACACGCATACACACACATTCACTTGTCACTCCCCCCACCCCCACCCCCTTCTTTCTCTCCCTCTTCCTCCACAATCGGAAGGCTGCCAGAGGAGGGATATATCAGTCTTGCTAGAGGTCTGAACAGAATCCTTGCATGGTGCTTTTGCAACTAGGCCAAGAGTTGCAGGACATGCACACAAATGCGCATGGAAGCACTGCACCTAGAGATGTGCAAATCCACCCCAGCTCAGGTTCTCTGGGCGCCTGCTGAAGCCCCACCCCCCTGCTCACCCACCCAACCTGCATGCGAGCCCCCACAGACGTCATGAGTCACCCGCACTCACCCTGTCTGGCAAGCACCTGCCATTTTGCTGCTGTTTTTCCAAAAAGAAAGGAGCTTTAAAAATGTGCATATTTAAATATGCTCAGTTTGGGGCTGGGAAACCTTAGTATGTGCAACATTAGAGGCATAATGCCTCCAATATTGTGTATATTAAGCTTTCCCAGCCCCAAACTGCGCATATTTAAATATGAACATTTTTTTAAAAAAATTCCATTTAAAAAAAGGGCAAGTGGGGGTGAGTGAGGGCAGGGGCTCAGGGGTCGCAGTCTGGGGGGCTGTTATAGGAAATGAGAGCCTTTGTGCATCTCCCAAATTACCCTAAGAGGGAGCTAAATTACATTGGTTGGTCAACCAGTCAACTGTGTGCGATGCCAGTTCATACAACATTAGTTTTCACCATAAATGTGGACATGAAGGTGAGTCCCCTCCTACCAGCAAAAATCCTATGTCCAAATTGGCTCCAAGAAGTTGTCCAAAACGCAGATGTACCATGCAACATCTAAGAGGCACAGAAACACAATAAGCCTTTATTGATTTTGGATCCCCAGCGCTGTCTTGCTGACATCTCTAGATGCTCAGAACATTGATATAACAGAATGACAGAATGATTTGGGCAGTGGTGTGGGGGGGAATAGGAGAAATGAGAGGCAGGTTGTATGCAGGGCAGTGATGTGGGAGGGCAATGGCGAACGTACTTTGGTGGGGAAATAACCAGAAAATGCTGGCAACCAACCAAATGGGTGGATAGGATGAAGGAGGCAGGGGCCCAGTTGAGGAAGGCATTACCTAAGTGGAGTTATTGGCCCTTGAACCTCTCCCTCTGAGTGGCTACAAGGAGCCCATGGCCTCAGGTGTATGCAAGCATGTATCTCCTTCCCAGGCCTTTCTCTTGGCAGTCGGTGGCTAAGGATTGAACTTGCTACAAGCTACACAGTGGGGTCACCCCATGCACAGTTCTTGAGCCTTCCAGAGAAATCGGGCTGGCCACTGACGGAGATGCCATGGCGAACAATGCTAGATGGGTCTTGAATCTGGCCAACGATGCCAATTCTTATGTTTTACATAAGACATTTTCCCTTGCAGTTCCTGAAGTTGAAGAGTCACAGAAAACAGTAATGTTTAAACATTTCTGTGGAAATTCCAGTAGTTGAGTTGGTGGAATGGAACTGAGCATGGGATTCCATCTTTGCCTTTCATGCAAGCTAATGTTTAGAGCAGCCTTCCCTAACATGGCTCCTTCTAGATATTTTGGTGGGGAACTTCCCCACCATCAGCTTCAACTTCCATCAGCCCCAGCCAGGTTGACCAAAGGTCTGGAATGCTGGGCACTGTAGTCCAAGACATCTGGAGGACACCAGGTTGGGAAAGGCTGGTTTAGAGTGTTGACTATTCTACTTTTTAAAAAAGTTTCTAAAGTTGCCATTTTAAAAAGAATAGATTTTGATCTAAAATGCAACTAAGAACATTCCAATTTTATATGCAAAATCTATCAAACTGCCAGTAATTTCTCTCTCTCTATTTCTTCAGAAAGTTATGGGATGAGACTCCCAACTAACTGGCAGTAATTGCTGCTTAACATCTCTGACAATGTGAAAAATGTCTTTCAGTGTTTGCCTTGGGGAAGCTCCTGTTTTCCTGTTTCATCAATTACATGTTTTTGCAAAAACACACACTATTGTAACTGCAAATATGATAATGAATGGAAACACCAAAGGGTTGTTGGAACAAGTTTGGATTGATCTCTATGATTTTCAGTTGGAAAGCTTTGGGATATATAGGAGGAAGCAGATGAGACAACAGAGGGAATTTCCATTTTCAGCAGAGATAATGTACAAACCAGAGATTAGCGGAGACAAAAAGAGCACAGACATTATGCTGCTGCACCGGTTGCAAGACTAGCACGGCATATACATAGAACAGTTACATATGTGTTTGGTCATACTTTGCTGAGAGAATTAAGGTTGGTGTTTTTGCACTGGGAAAAGATAATGCATATTCTCACTGTAAGTTATGTATTCATGCTCCACTTCTAGGTTTGATGGTGGAAAAGCGACTTCTTTGTGATGTTCTGAATGATGTCTGAGCATTGCTCAGACATTGGTTCTGTTTGTCACCTGTTGTGTGAAGCAACACAAAATTTGAGTTGCTTACACTTGGGACTGATCCACAAGTGGGGAGACTTCCAGCATGTTGCTCAAAATGGAACCATTCTCAGCGAAATCATTTACTTCTAATGAGTAGCTGGAGTAGATCTCCCAGCTAGAGTACTCTTCACCAGTAGATTATGAACAAGTAAATACTCATTCATCTGCTGTGTGCGGAAAAAGCAAATAAAATAAAATAAAAATGAATAAATGGCCACAGTCAGACTAGAGAGAAACTTTTAAGTCCCATTCATTACAATGGGAGGGAGTAAAAACAGATGGTTAACTGAGTATTTGTCCCTTAGCATGCCCAGCTATTGCTAAGCTTTAAACCTAACAATACAATCTGAAATGCCCAATTCATTGCCTTGTCTCACTGACGTCTACCTCCAGCTATATTTTGTAGCACTGGGGACACTATGGTGTGACCCATCTCACTAGGGTGGGCACTCATGAATCACCCCAAAAGTAGAAATGCATCACCACCACCCCCAAAAAAAAGAAAGAAGGAAAAAAGAAAAAAGGAGGACAAAAGAGGAAATAGATTTGCCTAAAATCTGAATATGCCAATTTATGTGTATAGATGCAAATTCAGAAATAACTATTAGAATGCGAATACAAATACATTTAATCTCATCATAGTGTGGAAGCCTGCGACTAGGTGACTGGTGTGCCTGCCTGTTCAGTCTGCTGTCCAGGTGCTAGCGGTTGATGGGCAGCAGTTCTTATGGTCCTTTAAATTGGAATTGGGCAGGACGACCCTTCAAGTAGAGGACTGTCCTCTGTAAAAGAGGAGACACTACATGGTTACTGTCTAGGACAAGCAGAGGGAGGGTGGGCAGTAACCATGGGGGAATCTAAACGGGGTTTTGACTCCGGTCCTACCACGCCCTGAAGACGATCGTGGCAGACGACGCATGCCTGTCTCAGCAGCCAGTCTGTTTTTTCTTGCCGTAAAATCCGGATTTTGTGAAATTGGTGTTCTGATGGTTTTTCCCTTCATGGCAGTTTCAGTGTGTTTGGTAGTCTCGTGTGAGCTGAACTGCCCTCGCTGCGGGCTGCTGGAGCAGTGCTGATAGGTGGAAGGGAAAGTGGCAGGGAGTGGGCACAGCGAGAGCAGGGTCATGCCTACCCAGAAGTAACTTCAAATTGCACTTTGCCAGTACGGGAGCAGAGGGGTCGGGAGAGTTCCCCGCCTGTTGTTATAAATATTTAACTGAGCCTGGGACTGGGGGTGCGGGGAGAATGGAGAGCAAGCCTCAAGCCTGCCGTTTAAAACTACAAATCCTTGGACATAATTTGCCCTCCACTGCAGTTCACTGGGGATGTGAGTGTGGCAGGGAGAGGTGCGGTGAGCAAACCTCTGTTCATTTGCTGCCCCATACCTATACAGTTGATGCCGATTCCACCCACCTAAGCCCACGGTTTCATGTGCCGTTTGCCCCATGCAAGCAGATTTTTCTTAATGTATAAACTGCTTTACTGGCTACCATTTGCCCTGGGAGGAGCTAACCCGAATTCATTAAAATCTGGCTTTCAAGGGAATCACCCCCAAAACTGTCTCCATGTAGCTTTGGCCTTAGTCATTATTCTCACTCAGACGGTGCTTTTCTGCAAACTTTATGGGAGCTTATGGGACTAGGCCACATCACAGTTGCTCCCATGGGACAAAAGTAACATCTGAGTTGGCCCTCCCTTCTTCCTTCCCCCCTGATTCCTCCTGCTGCTGCCCTGCTTTTGAAATCAAATGGGCCTATCTCTGGCTGGACCCTGCCCAGTTTTGTCTTTAGTTAGATGTGGCATATTGGACAGAGCTTTTTCCTTCTCTAATCAGCTTCTTCCGTTTGATACCATTATCAGTATCTCTCAAAACGTGTTAATAGATCTCTCGTGTTTTGTGATAGGATAATGAGAACTCTGCCTAACCTTGCTTATGGCTTTGTAACCTATTTTGTTATAAGCTTTCATTTAAGCTGGTCCTTAAGCTAGCCAGCATTAGGTTGCCATAGGAGTGCAGCAGAAGCAGCTCATTATAATTCAAGGTTGCATGAGTAATGTAATGAATACTCCTATTGTCTTCTTGGCCTTGCTTCCCATCTCGGAGCATCCTCATGATTCTAACTCCATTTTTATTACAGCTTCCATCTCCCCAGCCATGGCTGTTTTCTGATTTTGTAGCTGGGATTAATACTTTTTTTAAAAAAACAAATGCATAAATAAAGTAAGTGGGGAAGTCACAGACAGAGACATGCTATGCTTTCCCAGCTGATAGCCCTTATATTAGAAATTAGGCAGCCTGATAAAGAGCAAACTGGATTTGTTCAGAAAGTTAGGTTTATAGCACAATTTACTTTAAGGCAAAATCCTATGCATGTTTAAGAAGAAAAAAGTCCTACAACTCCCAGTATTCCCCAGCCAGCAATAGTGGCTGGGGAATGCTGGGAGTTGTAGGACTTTTTTCGGTCTAAAGATGCACAGGATTAGACCCTTAAGGAAATAAAACCAGAAAGTGATAGGTTCTACAGTATTTATCTTGGGCCTAACTACTCTCCATGGGTAACCTTTTACAAATTGCATACAATATTAGATGTGTGGTTTTAAAATAACTGCCTCTTTTGCAACAGATTTGGGTGTGGTTGTATGTGGAAACTATCCACATACAATGTGGATAGAATGGCGGCCGCCATTCGCTTCTCCATTTAGGCCGTGATAGGCTACGTAAATACTTAGGTAGCCTATCACAGCTAACTCAGGGATGCCATTTGCATCCCTGCGGAGGCTGTAATAGGCTATGTAAGTATTTACGTAGCCTATCATGGCAAAAAAAGGGAACGCAAATGGCGGCTGCCGTAGCCACCGCCATTTGCATTCCTGTTTTTTTTTGCCGTGATAGGCTACGTAAATATTTACGTAGCCTATCACGGTAAAAAAACAGGGGCGCAAATGGCATAGCGGCTGCCATTTGCACCCCTGTCTTTTGCCGTGATAGGCTACATAAATATTTATATAGCCTATCGTGGCCAAAAACAGGGACGCAAATGGCGGCTCCAGACGCCTGCGAATGCACCTGGCCAACGGCTCTGCGGAGTTGCCGCGGAGCAGAGCTGGCCGGGTTAGGATTTTGGGGGGAGGTGCGAAGCGCCTCCCCCCCCACCGTGAATCACCCCTGCAAAAAGGTAAGTGACTTTCGTACATCCCCACATACATCAGGGCTGGCCCTGCTATTAGGCAAAGTGAGACGACTGCCTCAGGTGGCAGGTGTTGGGGGGGGCAGCGGCAGCTCCCCCTGGCTGTTCTGTCTTTGCTGGAAGTGGCAGCAGCAAAGGCATTTTTCTTCTGTGTTGCCATTATGATTGCAAAGCGTGGTCCAATACAGCTTTTCAATATAGTGGTGAAAGGCCTGGTGAATCCAGCATGCTTCAACTCTGAGGCTGAGTTTCAGTCCATATCGCCTTGCAATTGATCTTAGAGACAAATGGGTGAAATATGAATAGGACCTATGACTCTCCTCCTGGCTGGTGGAAGTTAGCTCTGAGAAAGTGCATCCTCTGCTGGCTAAAGTAATCAATATATCCTTAAAGCAGCCTTCTCCAACCTGGTGCTCTCCAGATGTTTTGAACTGCAACTCCCAAGATTCCTGACCATTGCCCATGCTGGGTGGGTCTGCTGGGAGCTGAAGTCCAAAACGTCTAGAGGGCACCAGTTTGGGGAAGGCTGCTTAAAGGAAAGCAAGATGCCAGATGACCTCAAGTCTCTGCACACCTGCTCAAATTATTAAATCTGGGAGTGGTTGCTCTGGAGTTTCAGCACACCTGGATCATATCACTTTCTGGATCATGGCCAGCCTGGCTGTTGCTCTGGGTATGGCAGGAAAGCTCCATTTTGGACTCCCACTGATGAACTTCACCTTGAGATTGATGGGGGCAACTGCATCACCTACAGTGGATTAGAATTTGCTGCAGCTTTTGATATCATTGACCAGGAGGTATTTGTGACATAGATGTTATAGGCAGGCGTGTACAAGAAAAAAAAATGTAATGCTATTTTTTAACATTCAAAATGGCATTTCTTTTGTTATTCACTCATAGAAATTACATTTATTTTGATATTTATTAGTTTTGGGGCCCATCTACATGGGAGATTTACTGCAGTGCTACTGTGCCTCACACATCAGCATGACACATAATGTAACCCCAGTCTGCATTAACTGTGGATTGTCCTGCCAAAACCCCCACATTTTTTCAAAGTCCTTTTGTGATGGATTTTATGCTTACCATGACTTCATAGAATCATAGAATTGTAGGGTTGGAAGGGGCCTATAATACCATCAAGTCCAACTCCCTACTCAATGCAGGAATTGAAGTCAAAGCAGCCCTGACAGATGGCTGTCTAGCTTCATCTTGAATGCCTCCAGCGTGGGAGAGTCCACTACCTCCCTAGGTAGCTGGTACCATTGTCGTATTGCTCTAACAGTCAAGAAGTTTTTCCTGATGTTCAGCTGGAATCTGGCTTCCTGTAACTTGAGCCCATTATTCCGTGTCCTGCATTCTGGGTAGGGGTGTACGAATCACTTACCCCATTCCACTGGGGCCATTCGCGGTGCGGGGGCCTCTGTCCTTCCCCCAGGAATCCTTCCTGGCCGGCTCTGTGGCGACTCTGCTGAGTTGCCGGCTGGGGCCGCCCGCAGCCAGACTTCCGTCCGCTGCTGGGCTGCAGACGCCATTTGCATCCTGTGGAGGCCGTGATAGGCTACATATATATTTACATAGCCTATCTCGGCAAAAGGCAGGAACGCAAATGGCGTCCCTGCATTAGCCATGATAGGCTACATAAATACTTACGTAGCCTATCATGGCTAAAGTAAACAGAAAATGGTGGCCGCAGACTGTGGCAGCCATTCGCGGGGCAGCGGACAGCCGACGAAAGTAGGCTCCGTTCTGCATACATTTCATGGGGTGGCAGGGGGGGATTGCTCCATTCTGCCACAGACTCCGCGGGGCCGGATTCTAAAGAAACCGGCCTCACTGGAGTCCATGGCGGAATCCTCTAACATCCCTAATTCTTGGATGATCGAGAAGAGATCCTGGCCTTCCTTTCTGGGATAACCTTTCAAGTACTTGAAGAGCGCTATCATATCTCCCCTCAGTGTTCTCTTCTCAAGGCTTAACAGGCCCAGTTCTTTCAGTCTGTCCTTATAGGGCTTTGTTTCCAGTCCCCTGATCACCTTTGTTGCCCTCCTCTGAACCCTCTCCAGTTTGTCTGAATCCTTCTTTGTCTGCACTGCCCAGAACTGGACACAGTACTCCAGATGAGGCCTAACCAGTGCTGAGTAGAGGGGAACTAGTACTTCCCGGGATTTGGAAGTGATACTTCTATTAATGCAGCCCAAAATAGTGTTTGTCTTTTTTGCAGCCACATCACATTGTTGGCTCATATTCAGTTTGTGATCTACAACAATTCCAGGATCCTTCTCGCTTGTGGTGTTGTTGAGCCAAGTATCGCCCATCTTGTAACTTCCATCTTGGAAGTTGGTCCTGGGGGATCTCAACTTCCATGCCGAGGCCGCTGTATCCGGGGCAGCTCAGGACTTCATGGCCGCCATGACAACCATGGGGCTGTCCCAACATGTCATCGGCACAACGCATATAAAAGGACACATGCTTGATCTGGTTTTCTCGACTGGGCAGGAGGATGGTGATCTGAAAGTGGAGGAATTAACATCTGTCCCTTTGTCATGGTCAGATCACTTCCTGCTGAGGTTTAGACTCCTGGCGGCCTTTCCCCTCTGCAAGGGTGGGGGACCTATTAAAATGGTCCACCTCTGGAGATTAATGGATTCCAATGGATTCCAGAGGGCTCTGGGGGATTTTCCTGCTGGTATGGCTGGTGCTCCTGTCGAAGCCCAGGTCGCTATGTGGAATGCAGAGATGACTCGGGCGGTTGACACGATCGTGCCCAAGCGCCCTCTCCCTCTGAGCAGAGCCCGGCCAGCTCCTTGGTATACACCTGAGCTGAGGGCAATGAAGCAAGAGGGGAGACGGCTAGAACGCAGGTGGAGGAAAACTCGTGCTGAGTCTGACCGAACACAGGTAAGTGCCCACTATCGAGCCTACTCTGTGGCGGTGAGGGTGGCAAAGAGACAGTTCTTTTCCACCAGCATTGCATCTTCTCAGTGTCATCCAGCGGAGCTTTTCCGAGTGGTTCGCGGCCTGTTACATTCTGGGCCAGGGAGAGAGATGGTGGAACCCTCGGTAGCATGCTGTGACAAGTTTGCGCGGCACTTTGAGGATAAAGTCGCTCAGATTCGTCATGAATTGGACACCACCATTAATGCAGTTCCATTGGTAGAGGCGTTCAGAGCACCGTCTGGTCCAGTTTTATTGGATGAGATTCAGTTACTGAGGCCTGAGGATGCGGACAAGGTGCTTGGCCAAGTCCGATCGACCACTTGTGTGCTTGACCCTTGCCCTTCATGGCTTATTAAATCAAACAAGGAGGGGTTGTCCGGCTGGGTCCAGGAGGTTGTAAATTCCTCCTTGAGAGAGGGAGTGGTGCCTGCCACTTTAAAAGAGGCAGTAATTAGACCACTCCTGAAAAAGCCTAACCTGAACCCAGAGGATGTTAACAATTATAGGCCAGTGGCCAACATCCCCTTCCTGGGCAAGGTGCTTGAGTGGGTGGTTGTAGGACAGCTCCAGGCACTGTTGAATGAAACGGATTATCTAGATCCATTTCAATCGGGCTTCAGGCCTGGTTTGGGAACGGAAACTGCCTTGGTCGCCCTGTGGGATGACCTCTGCTGGGAGAGGGACAGGGGGAGTGCGACCCTGTTGATTCTCCTGGACCTCTCAGTGGCTTTCGATACCATCGACCATGGTATCCTTCTGGATAGGTTGTCTGGGTTAGGAGTTGGAGGCACTGCACTACAGTGGTTCCGCTCCTACTTGGATGGCCGATTCCAGAAGGAGGTGCTGGGGGATTATTGCTCTGTGCCATGGCAATTGTGCCATGGGGTTCCACAGGGCTCTATTTTATCCCCCATGCTGTTTAACATCTACATGAAACCGCTGGGGGAGGTTATCTGGAGGTGTGGGCTGAGGTGCCATCAATATGCGGATGACACCCAGCTCTACCTCTCTTTTTCATCAAAACCAGGTGAGGCAGTGGCTGTTCTGAACCAGTGCCTGGGCACGGTAATGGACTGGATGAGGGCTAATAAACTGAAACTCAATCCAGACAAGACGGAGGTACTGTTAGTGGGTGGTTCGTCTGCCCGGCTAGGTGATATTCAACCTGTTCTGGAGGGGGTTGCACTCCCCCTAAAGGATCAGGTTCGTAGTTTGGGGGTGCTCTTGGATCCAGAACTGTCACTTGAGGCACAGGTGAACTCAGTGGCACGGAGCACTTTTTATCAGCTTAGGCTGGTATACCAACTACGCCCTTATCTGGACAGAGATAGCCCAGCTACAGTTATCCATGCTCTGATAACTTCTCGTCTGGATTACTGCAATGCGTTGTACGTGGGGCTGCCTTTGAAAACAGTCCGGAAACTTCAGCTGGTCCAAAATAGGGCAGCAAGATTGTTAACAGGGACTGGCCTGCGAGCTCATATTACGCCAGTACTTTTCCAGCTGCACTGGCTGCCAATCCATTTCCGGGCCCGATTCAAAGTGCTGGTGTTAACATTCAAAGCCCTTAACGGCTTGGGGCCAGGTTACCTGAAGGATTGCCTCCTCCCATATGTGCCTGCCCGGACCTTAAGATCATCATCAGCGGCCCTTCTCCATGAGCCCCTGCCAAAGGAAGTGAGGCAGGTGGCTACTAGGAGGAGGGCTTTTTCTGCTGTGGCACCCCGGCTCTGGAATGAGCTCCCTAGTGAGGTTCGCCTGGCGCCTACATTGTATTCCTTTCGGCGCCAGGTGAAGACCTTTTTATTTTCCCAGGCATTTTAGCATTTTAGCTTTCTAAATTTTTATATTTGCTGTTTTAAATCTGTATTTTAAACTCTTGCACTGCTGCTAGGTTTTATTGTGGTTGTATTGTTATATTGTGGTTTTAATGTTCTATATATTTTAAATTGTTTTATTGTGTGTTGTTTGGTTTTAATTTTTGTGAACCGCCCAGAGAGCTTCAGCTATTGGGCGGTATAGAAATGAAATGAAATGAAATGAATAAATAAATAAATAACTGTGTATTTAGTTTCTTTTTCCAAAGTGCAGAACTTGGCATTTATCCCTATTAAATGTCATTCTGTTGTTTTCTGCCCAGCGCTCCAGTCTATCAAGAGCACTTTGAATTTTGTTTCTGTCTTCCAAGGTATTAGTTATCCCACCCAATCCTAAATAATATCCCTTATGAATATACAGTTGAGGTGAGGAATAGATTTAAGGGATTAGACCTGATAGACAGAGTGCCTGAGGAACTATGGACGGAGGTCCATAACATCGTTCAGGAGGCAGCAACGAAATCCATCCCAAAGAAAAAGAAATGCAAGAAAGCCAAGTGGCTGTCTGATGAGTCTTTACAAGTAACTGAGGAAAGAAGGGAAGTGAAAAGCAAGGGAGAAAGGGGAAGATTTACCCAACTGAATGCAGATTTCCAGAGAACAGCAAGGACAGACAAGAAGGCCTTCTTAAATGAACAATGCAAAGAAATCAAGGAAAACAATAGAATGGGAAAGACTAGACATCTCTTCAAGAAAATTGGAGATATCAAGGGAACGTTTTGTGCAAAGACGGGCATGATAAAGGACAAAGAAGGCAGGGACCTAACAGAAGCAGATGAGATTAAGAAGAGGTGGCAAGAATACACAGAAGAACTATACAGGAAAGTTCTGAATGTCCCTGATAGCCATGATAGTGCGGTCACTGAACTTGAGCCGGATATCCTAGAGAGTGAAGTCAAGTGGGCCTTAGGAAGCATTAAGAACAACAAAGCTAGCGCAGATGACAGTATTCCAGCTGAGCTATTTAAAATCCTAAAAGATGATGCTGTTAAAGTGCTGCATTCAATATGCCAGCAAATTTGGAACACTCAACAGTGGCCGCAAGTCTGGAAAAGGTCAGTTTACATTCCAGTTCCAAAGAAGGGCAATGCCAAAGAGTGTTCAAACTACCGTACAATTGCGCTCATTTCACATGTCAGTAAGGTGATGCTCAAAATCCTACAAGCTAGGCTTCAGCAGTATGCGAACCGAGAACTACCGGAAGTACAAGCTGGGTTTCGAAGAGGCAGAGGAACTAGAGATCAAATCGCCAACATTCGCTGCATCATGGAGGAAGCAAGAGAATTCCAGAAAAACGTCTATTTCTGCTTCATTGACTATGCTAAAGCCTTTGATTGTGTGGATCACAACAAACTGTGGCAAATTCTTAAAGTGATGGGAGTACCAGACCACCTTACCTATCTCCTGAGAAACCTGAACAAGGGTCAAGTAGCAACAGTAAGAACCGGACATGGACCAAATGATTGGTTCAAAATTGGGAAAGGAGTACGACAAGGCAGTATATTGTCGCCCTGCTTATTTAACTTATATGCAGAGTACATCATGAGAAACGCCAGGTTGGATGAATCACAGGTCGGAATTAAGATGGCAGGGAAAATTATCAACAACCTCAGATACGCAGACGATACCACCCTAATGGCAGAAAGCGAAGAGGATCTAAAGAGCTTCTTGTTGAGGGTGAAAGAGGAGAGTGCAAAAGCTGGTTTGAAACTCAGCATTAAAAAAACTAAGATCATGGCATCTGGCCCCATCACTTCCTGGCACATAGAAGGCGAAGAAATGGAAGCAGTGACAGATTTTACTTTCTTGGGCTCCAAGATCACCGCAGATGGTGACTGTAGCCATGAAATTAAAAGACGCTTGCTCCTTGGGAGGAAAGCTATGGCAAACCTAGACAGCATAGTCAGAAGCAGAGACATCACCTTGCCGACAAAGGGTCGTATAATCAAAGCTATGGTTTTCCCATTAACAACATATGGCTGTGAGAGCTGGACAATAAGGAAGGCTGAGCTCCGAAGAATTGATACTTTCGAACTGTGGTGCTGGAGAAGACTCTTACGAGTCCCCTGGACTGCAAGGAGGTCAAATCAGTCGATCCTAAGGGAAATCAACCCTGACTGCTCATTGGAAGGACAGATACTGAAGCTGAAGCTCCAATATTTTGGCCACCTAATGCGAAGAGAAAACTCCCTGGAAAAGACCCTGATGCTGGGAAAGATTGAAGGCAACAGGAGAAGGGGACGGCAGAGGATGAGATGGCTAGTTAGCATCACCGATGCAATGAATATGAACTTGAGCACACTCCGGGAGAGAGTGGAGGACAGGAAGGCCTGGCGTGCTATCGTCCATGGGGTCACGAAGAGTCGGACATGACTTAACTACTGAACAACAACAAAAGGCTTGCAGTGCTACTCTGGGGGGAGTAGGAGCGGCTTCAGCACTGCAAGGAGGAGTCGGATGTTGTGTCAGCTAAGGGTGGACCTGATGGGAATGGAAGGCATTAACCCTTCCTGTCGGCTTCACCCTCTGCTGATCATGGGGGTATGGTGCATGTTTGCTGATGCATACCTCTGCCTGATCGCCCTTTCTAATAAGCTTAATGAATGAGACACATTCTTTGCCTTAAGGAACAACTAGCTGGCATGGATAACTGCTTGGAAGTAAATCACATTCTCTTAAATGAAGCTTACTCCTGAGAAAGTCAACACATTGTTTTGGGGATGCCTTAAAAAAAGCCCTCCGCGCACCGTCACATAATCACACCTGTGAAGAGAAGTTATTCCTGCAGTGCTGCTCCCCCTCCCCCTTTCCCCTGCCTTCCTGATTCTCTCTGCTGTTCTTTGTATTTGTCTGCCTCAAGGGAAAACTAGCTGAAAACACTTAGCACAGTTCTCTGTGCTGGTCTCAGCTATTTTGCGATTGGTGGGGCGGCGGTTGAGGAGGGGGGAGAGGGGGGATCTCTTTGCCTTCCCCTGCAGTCTCCTAATTCTCCCCCCCCCATGGACCCACAGACACGCCACCCTGAGGGTTTTGGTGGGATGACACCAGTGCTGGTGGCTGCTTCCGGATGTGGGGCCGACCCCTTGGCGAGCCCTAGGCTCTGCGGCAGACGTCAGCAGCAGCAGCAAACTGCGCATTCTGTTGATTGTGGATGGATGCCATTTCTAAAGCGTGCCGTGGCACTTCAGGGGTTGGAGCAAGCAGGGTCAATCTTGGCAGGCCAGAGGGAGGGAGACAGATGGAACGAAATAATGCAGTTTCCTCTGCCATTTGCCCAGGCAACAGTTTTTCCCCAGGCATATGTATGCCGCATTAGCTGGCAACATGTGCCATGGGAGAAGCAAATCCGAAAGGATGAAAATCCGGTGCAATCGGAATCACCTTAGAAAATGTCTTTGTGTGGATGGGCCCAAGATCACATTTGTTTCATTACATCCAGCGTAACTGTTTTGGGGGGGGTTTCCTTCTTTTTATTGTTTCCTTTTTTGCTGTTACCTGGGGAGGCAACAGCAGCAGAGCTGATTTTGGTGACCACCCCTGGCAGTTGCCATTCCCCCACCCACACACTCACTCCCTCTGAGACTTTGGGGTGGAATGGCACTTGCTAGGAGCAGCTATCAAAGTCACCTCTACTGTCAGTGGATGCAGTCAGCCTCCCCACACCCCAAAGGTACAAATGGGTATAAATGGGAGTACCGAAAACATACCCATGTGCACCTTTATACTTTAGTTTAACATTAGGCATCCCTGTTGAGAAAGGCTGGTCTACAATAAGTGGTAACAGTTCTCCAACAGACTGGAGTCCTCTCAGCCCTTTCTGGAGATTCTGGGGATTGAATCTGGGACCTTGTGCATGCAAAGCATGTACTTTACTACTGAGCTACAGACCTTCCCCTAAAATAGTAGATTTTCACTTTTAAAGCTGGTGTCAAGAACCACCAGGACTAAAACTGGGAGCTTTGGGCTCTCTATGCAGCTCCTTGTGTAGTAAATTACCAGAGTACTGGCCATTGTAGCGGACTGGATGCGGGCAAGCTGCTTGAAGCTGAATCCAGACAAGTCTGAAGTAGTGATGACCGGTAAGTATTGTGACTGGGGGATGGGACATAGATAAAGGCCTCCAATAATGGGTAGCATTCTGTCTCCCAAGGTTCTCAAGGCTCACAGTTTTAGGCCTCTTCTGGATTTGTTATCACAATTGTCAAGGCTAGAATCGCTCCCATTTTCTTTGTGCTGTATTCACATTACATTTCAGCAGATGTTCCATGCATTTAAAATGTATGGAGGAAATAAATAAATGTATTCATTTACTGAATTCCTATAAGCTGCACCATTAACATATGTTCTCTTGGCTGCTCACAGAACCAGGACCAGAGACAAGGGCAGGCATGGTTAGGCACCTGCCCAGGGCCCTCACCGCAGCAGGGGCCCACTGACAAGAGCCCCATGAAGGTGCTTCTCCTCCACCATTGCAACCTGCTTGTTCACCTGCTTCTCACTCTGGCCCAGACAATGCTGGTGGTGAGAGGGAGGAGCAGCAGATGCCGCTACTTCCTTGCTCACTGGAGTTCCGCCTGTCACGTAAGCAAGCGGTCGCAATGATGAGAAAGAGGAGGAGGAGGAGCAACCGGGCTGGTGACAATGGAGGTGAGAAGGTAGAACTCACTGAGGGAGGGGGCCCATTGAGAGTGTCTTGCGCAAGGGGCCTCACAAACCTGCAGCCGGCACTGCACAGAACAAAGAATAAAACACAATACTGAAACGCAAACAACATTGATCAAAATGAACGTAGCCGTCCCCATGAAGCAAGGGAGTCGAGACTCTGTTGCCATGTAGCGAGGGAGACTAGAGCTGAGACAGCGGTGTGAACATGGATCAGTGAGCCCTGTCTTAACCAAGCTGCCCCCAATCTGACAAGTGATTTGTTCCCTCCCCTCTCTCACATATGCCCTTACCCTGATCTTAAGGGGGAAATCCACACCAGTGATCATAATATATTGGCAGGTTCTGCTACCCATTGCTTCACTTTAGAATATGCCATTTCAATTCTTCCTTTCCCCCACCCCATCTAGTTATTACTTTCAGTGTTCCATTATTTCCCATTTTTTTCACTTTTCAGGAACACTGGCAGAAGAGACATGATTTGATACTTTCTTTTAAATGCTGTTCAGGCCTCTTGCTTCTTTCTTTGAAGAAATAATCACACTTGATTTGAAAGCAGCATATGTTTCCCAGGGCTTGCATTTTCCTGGGATAATAGCTAACAACACTATTCAGTCCATCTTCATTGAAATGTTTTTGCTAGAGGACATGTGGAGTACATTTTCCAAATGTTCAATACTGCCTCTTGTTTCTACAGTCTAAAATTTGTTGTCTTTCCTGGGGACAGGACAGTTCATAATTTCTCCAGGAGGTTGGCAGCCAAATATAACAGAGTGGGAGAAGAGACTGGTTCGTGCATGCTTGATTTCTTCTTACACTGTACTTTTTAAAAGTTTACCTTAGAAATCATGGTTGAAAGGTTCTCACAAACACAATCGAATGAAGAAATCACAGCAGTATTTTTTAATCCCCCATTTATTTTAAACAAATCCAGCACCTTCAAGAATACATTCTTTGTGCCTACCTTTAATATTTATTGCAGCTTATTTTAAAAGACTAGTACATGAAATGCATTGTCTGAGCATAAATGTTTCTTAGTTGCTAGTGGGAGGCCCCCTCCCCCTAATCCCAGGCCAATTAAGAGAGCAATCCTAAGCCCCCTAGACAGCATCTTCTTCAGTTCCTCCTGGATACGAGGTCGAGGTCGGAGTCGTAGCCAGGAAACTGTGCTCTCCCTCCTCCTTGTAGCTGGTGCAGGGAGAACTGCGCCAGCTACCTCTCTGTGCTCGATAAATGGAGCGCGGAGACAGGAGAAAGGGGGCATCCTAGGGGTGGGGAGGGGAGGAGAAGAGCGCAGCTGGCTTACGCCTTTTCCTATCGCTGCCCCAGCCTCCTTTCCCTCCCCCTCCGCAAAGCCTCTGCTAGATGGGCGAAATTGCGCATCTAGCTTAAATACAGCATGAGAGGTGCAAGGCACCTCCCACTTTGCATAGGATACTCATAAGCCTTCGAGTTTGGGGGCTTACATGTACCCAGGGTCCAGCCTGTAGGACTGCATCCTAAAAGTGTGAAGGTGGAACAGAATGTTCACTGTCCAACATTACGTTCTCTGTGTGGCTTGTTCTTCCCTGTGCTGGATTAAGCAGAGCCTTGCTGGATCAAACCAAACCCCTCTCTAGTCTAGCATCCTGTAGCGCACCAGTTGCCTATGGGGAGCCCACAAGCAGGACATGAGGGTAACAGTCCTCCCCCACTGGCATTCAGAGGCACAGTGCCTCCGATCTTGGAGGGAGTCATCATGATAGCATCCATTGATAGCTTTATCCTCTATAAATGTGTTTCATCCCCTTTTAAAGCTGTCTAAGTTGGTGGTCATCACCGCATTTCTGTGGTAGCAAATGCCACAGTTGAACAGTGCACAATATTATGAAGTCCTTCTGTTAGTCGGTCCTGAAACTCCCGCCATTCAGTTTCATTGGCAGGGGCAGCTCTAGACTAGCTGCCAGCAACTAGCGCCCCAGGCGAACCATGTCATCAGCGCCCCCGCCCAACTCCAAGGGCAGATCTAGGCTGAGATTTTTGGTAAGCTGGGAAACATTTTGCCCCTGTTTTCAATTTCATGTTTTTAAAGTGTATTCATTTAAACAGAGGCATAATTACTCGGCTTTTCTGTCCGTCCGTCCAACCAATGTTTCTACGATCAGATAAAACACAGACACAAAATCTTCAGAATAGGTTTGTACACGACAGCTAGACAATATTTCAGTCTGATTTCAAATAAAAATGCATAAAAATGTTAATTATAATTTTTATTATTACAAATCCCAAATCATCCATTATACTATTCTGTTTTAATTGCCATTGCCACCACATCCAATATAGAAAGAACTAAGAAAACTCTTAGAAAACTAAGATTTTTTTTTTTAATTGTGTTCTATCCCTTGAATTTGGTGCCTCACTTAACTTGGAACCCTAGGCTACCGCCTAGTTCACCTATATGGACAGGGAACCCCTGTTCATTGGATGACCCTGGGTTCTAGTATTATGTGAGAGGGAGAAAAGCTTCTCTCTCGACACTTTTCCACACTAATTTTATATACTTCTATCATGTCCCCACCGTTATTCATCTTCTTTCTAAGCTAAAGAAACCATTGTAACCATTCCCCATAGGAGAGCTGCTCCAGCCCCCTGATCACCTTTCTGTACTTTTTCTAGATCTGCAATATCCTTTTGAAATGTGTGACCAGAACTGTACACAATATTCCAAGTGGGATTGCACTGTGGATTTGATTAAAGGCATGACGATATTGGCAGCTTTATTTCTGAACCCTTTCCTAATGATCCGTAACATGAAATTCAGCTGTTCTACAGCTGCCTCACACTAAGGTGACATTTTAATTGAACTATCGACCACAAACCCAAGTTCTCTTTCCTGGTCAGTCACTGCCAGCTCACAAGAAGAGACAGGCTGAATCGGACCAAAGGCCTATCTAGTCCCACATTCTGTTCACACTGTGGCACAGGTAGGACATGAGCACCCTCCCACTGATGTTCCACAGCAACAGGTATACAGAGGGATCCTGCCTCTGATACTGGAGGTCGCATATAGCCATTAAGTCGAGTAACCATTGATAGCCTTATCCTCTATTAATATGGCTAATCCCCTTTTAAAGCTATCCAAGTTGGTGGCCATTACTACATCTTATTGTAGTGAATTGCACAGTGTATTATAGCTCAGATCAGTGTATTGTGAGGGGAAATTTCATGATTCAAGTTTTTATTGTTAGATGTAAAAGTATCCCATTTTCAGTCTTTTCTAGTTGTGTATTTTGGGTATTTCAGAGTATTTCAGCTGTGAAGCTAACACTGTAGTACCATAACCAGGTCATGCTGAGCTCCATGTCAGGGAGAGATAGATGCACATCTGTCCAATTTTACATTTTGTTAGTAACGAGGACTTGTTAGTAGCAGGGACACGTGGAAGTCACCTAAATATTTTGATACCTCTGGTGAGTGAGCTAGCGATGAGAGGGTGAATCATTCAGTCTCAACACACATGTTTATATATGTGATTCATACTGGAGGATGAAACAAAGGAACAAAACTCTTACAGAATGATAAAATGGCTTCCCTGTGGTTTGTTTTTCATACAGGTGCCCCCTAGAACTGTTTCCCTTAGTGCAATGATTCATGGAACACATTGATTCCAACTTTCTGTTACTACTACTACACCTACTACTACTACTACTACTACTACTAGTACCTGTCTAAATAATCTTGAAATTCTTCAGTAAAAGTACATTTTTACAATGGAAGGGACTAGGGAATCCAGTGTGAGACATTTTGCAGGAGATTTGTGAAGATGTTGAAACAGCCATGTGGTTGTGTCATCACTTGTCCAACTCATAACTCAGCCCACATTGACTGCATCATAGCAAAGCCCACTTTAGCTGCTTTGCGGGGGCACAGTGAACAAGGATTGAGTAATGAGCCAGGTGGCTGGTGAAGCAATCACATGCCATGCATTGAACTTCGCAGGTACCTATTCAATCCTTTTTTCAAAACATTAGCTGGGGTAAATGAGTTGGCCTGCAAAACAGTTTGGTGCACTGTTAAGGGGGTAAGTTGTTTTAGATATTGACACTACCTCTGTTGCGTAAACAAACTCTTGATTTAGGGGGAATTATGTAGTTAATTATGTGCTACCACTTCTGAAATCAACAGAAGCTTTAAAAAATCGACTTCAGTCTGTTGCAACAAAGGCCTTATGTTTGGAGATATGTAATTTAGATATGTGGTACACTGCACATATGGCAGCAATACTTTATCTTTTACTCTAATCCACAGGGGAAAGAATTAGGAAGTTCCACTATTTATATGCACCAAAAAAGGTAGTCAGTTCATTGTAAAGACACATCCAGACATGCCATTTTTGGCACAATTTGCTACAGAAGAATTACACAAGAATGTACTACAATCTGTGTTTGCATTCTGTGATCTGTCACTGCAGATTGTTCCACTTAGGGGTTTTCTTTAAAGAAAGCTTGCAGTTAGTTAAAAAGATGTACTTCTTCTGCAGTTGGTCTGGTCACAAGTGTCACACAGCCCCTCTTTCCTGCCATTGTCTTACCTGTCTCCCTTCATAATTAAAGCTTTAAAAGAATTAATGGTGAATTTGTGCTACTGCATGCACAGACCCAATGAACAGTAAAAGCTATAGTTCATACAACATGGGACGAAGGAGTCTTGTGTTGCATGACTGTAGCCTAAAAAGTAGAAAAATAAAAAGCAATGTTCTGGAGTACTGCATCTGAAAAAGGATGTTCATTTATCACTGCATGACTGTTCCATAGTCTCCACTTTCCTGATTAATAAGAAGTTCTGGAGCAACTCTTTACAGGATTAAAAGAATCAGGTATGATATCTACTGTAAAAGAGAAAAAGAAAAGAAGACCTGCTTACAGATATATTGGTACAAGCAAATCCACAGGCATAATACATCCCAAAATATATAGCTCCCCAATATCCTAGGAGCTGCTTCTGCTGGTCAGAAACTTCTCAGCAACTTTCTCAGCCCATATCTCTCTCCTGCTCACATCATACTGCAAAAACTTTCAGCCCCCACCTGGGCAAATGGAGTAAGACCCAAATTCTAGTATTCTGGAATAGCCAGTGTCCATCAAAGGCCATTAATTGGGTCACAATGCTTCCCATTGCCTGACAGAAAACTCCAGTGAGGGAATGGACCATTCAGTATATTCAAGGAGCATTCTTGCAATAATATCTTTTAAGAATGTTTTTACAAAACTTGGAAATGCACCTTAAAGAATCTGGTCTAGCCAGGCCAAGTTGCAACCCCGCATGCTTACTGGGTGGTGCCGCAAATAGTTTACTTTCCATGGAGCATGCAATTTATTTATTTATTTATTTAAAAACATTTGTATCATGTCCTATATTGTTAAGATCTCAGGGCAGTGTACAGATATGATCAATTTAAACAGTATAAAACAATAAAGAATTTGAACAGCTAAAAGCATATTAAACCATTAAACAAGTTAATGCCAATTAAAAATCTAAAACAGTAAAACAGTTACAACAGGGTGTAACTTTAGCAAATTCATTTAGCCCTCAAAAAGTTTGATAAAAAAGCCATGTTTTAACTTGGTGCCGAAATGAAACCAACATCTGTGTCAATCAGGTCTCCAAGCAATGTCCGAGGGTTCCAATCCCAATTTCTTTGAGCCTGGGCCAGTTTCCAACAGGCTCTTCGAATTGCCACTCGGATCAATTCTGCTGGGCGACATTTCAAGGATGAGATAATAGAGGTGTAATAAGATCTTTTTGCCATCCTCACTGCTGCATAATAGGCACAACGAAGAGTCTTTGCTAATCTTCGATCATACTTGCTCCAAGACCTGTGCCACCTCCACTCTAGCCAGCATCCAGCCTGTTTCATTGCTGTAGATCTTCTGTAAATCAAAGTGAATTATGGGTTCTACAGCACTGCAGTAGTGGGCACTTGAGAGCAATGGTATCAATGGCCTTTCCCATTTCACCATTCCATAGTGAGACCAAGGCCTCCATCGAATCACCAGCCCTATCAGCCAGAAAATCCCTCAGAGCATTCAGGAATCCATCACCTTCTGTAAGTCTCCTTGGGCAGCCCACCTTAATTGCTCCCCCACCCCTGCAGGGAAGATCTGCTACTGCTCAATCAGACTTTACAAGGAAATGATCTGACCATGTCAACAGGGTTGTTGAATGCCCACCCCCCCACGCCAACCAGATCATTCCTCATCCACCCAACAGCAAAACCCAGGTCCAGGTATGTCCTGCCACGTGTGTTGGTCCAGTGATGTATTGAGAAAGCCCCATGGTTGCCATGGTTGCCATGAAGCCCCGAGAGGGCCCTGTCAGGATAGCCTTGGCATGGATGTTGAAGTTCCACAGAACCACAGTCCTAGGGTTCTCCAGCACCACCCCTGAGGCCACCTTAGCCAGCTCAGGCAGGGAGACTGCTGGGCAGCAGGATGGGTGGTACACTAGCAGCATACCTGGTCTGCTTCTTTGGCCCAACACATAGGGAGAGGCGCTCCCTCAAATATCAAGGTCTCAAACCATTTAGGGCTTTAAATGTCATCACCAAAACCTTGAATTCCAACCGGAAGCATATAGGCAGCCATTTTTGTTGTTGTTGTTCAGTCGTGTCCAACTCTTCGTGACCCCATGGACCATATCACGCCAGGCCATCCTGTCCTGCGCTCTCTCCCGGACCATACTCAAGTTCATATTCATTGCATCGTTGATGCTATCTAGCCATCTCATCCTCTGCCGTCCCCTTCTCCTGTTGCCTTCAGTCTTTCCCAGCATCAGGGTCTTTTCCAGGGAGTTTTCTCTTCGCATTAGGTGGCCAAAATATTTCAGCTTCAGTATCTGTCCTTCCAATGAGCACTCAGGGTTGATTTCCTTTAGGATTGACTGATTTGACCTCCTTGCAGTCCAGGGGACTCTTAAGAGTCTTCTCCAGCACCACAGTTCGAAAGCATCAATTCTTCGGCACTCAGCCTTCCTTATAGTCCAGCTCTCACAGCCATACATTACTACTGGGAAAAACATAGCTTTGATTAGATGGACCTTTGTCGGCAAGGTGATGTCTCTGCTTCTTACTATGCTGTCTAGGTTTGCCATAGCTTTCCTTCCAAGGAGCAAGTGTCTTTTAATTTCATGGCTACAGTCACCGTCTGCGGTGATCTTGGAGCCCACGAAAATAAAATCTGTCACAGCTTCCATTTCTTCCCCTTCCATGTGCCAGGAAGTGATGGGGCCAGATGCCATGATCTTCGTTTTGTTAATGTTGAGTTTCAAACCAGCTTTTGCACTCTCCTCTTTCACCCTCAACAAGATGCTCTTTAGATCCTCTTTGCTTTATGCCATTAGGGTGGTATCGTCTGCATATCTGAGGTTGTTGATAATTCTCCCTGCAATCTCAATTCCAACCTGTGATTCATCCAACCCGGCATTTCTCATGATGTACTCTGCATATAAGTTAAATAAGCAGGGCAACAATATGCAGCCTTGTCGTACTCCTTTCCCAATTTTGAACCAATCGGTTGTTCCATGTCTGGTTCTTACTGTTGCTTCTTGATCTTCGTACAGGTTTCTCAGGAGACAGGTAAGGTGGTCTGGTACTCCCATCACTTTAAGAATTTGCCACAGTTTGTTGTGATCCACACAATCAAAGGCTTTAGCATAGTCAATGAAGCAGAAATAGACGTTTTTCTGGAATTCTCTTGCTTTCTCCATGATGCAGCAAATGTTGGCGATTTGATCTCTAGTTCCTCTGCCTCTTCGAAACCCAGCTTGTACTTCCGGTAGTTCTCGGTTCGCATACTGCTGAAGCCTAGCTTGTAGGATTTTGAGCATCACCTTACTGACATGTGAAATGAGCGCAATTGTACGGTAGTTTGAACACTCTTTGGCATTGCCCTTCTTTGGAACTGGAATGTAAACTGACCTTTTCCAGACTTGCGGCCACTGTTGAGTGTTCCAAATTTGCTGGCATATTGAGTGCAGCACTTTAACAGCATCATCTTTTAGGATTTTAAATAGCTCAGCTGGAATACTGTCATCTGCGCTAGCTTTGTTGTTCTTAATGCTTCCTAAGGCCCACTTGACTTCACTCTCTAGGATATCCGGCTCAAGTTCAGTGACCGCACTATCATGGCTATCAGGGACATTCAGAACTTTCCTGTATAGTTCTTCTGTGTATTCTTGCCACCTCTTCTTAATCTCATCTGCTTCTGTTAGGTCCCTGCCTTCTTTGTCCTTTATCATGCCCATCTTTGCACAAAACATTCCCTTGAGATCTCCAATTTTCTTAAAGAGATATCTAGTCTTTCCCATTCTATTGTTTTCCTCGATTTCTTTGCATTGTTCATGCAATCTTCCCCTTTCTCCCTTGCTTTTCGCTTCCCTTCTTTCCTCAGCTACTTGTAAAGCCTCATCAGACAGCCACTTGGCTTTCTTGCATTTCTTTTTCTTTGGGATGGATTGAGTTGCTCCCTCCTGAACAATGTTACGGACCTCCATAGTTCCTCAGGCACTCTGTCTATCAGGTCTAATCCCTTCAATCTATTCCTCACCTCCACTGTATATTCATAAGGGATATGATTTAGGTCATACCTGAATGGTTTAGTGGTTTTCCCTACGTTCTTCAATTTAAGCTGAATTTTTGCAACAAGAAGCTCATGATCTGAGCCACAGTCAGCTCCAGGACTTGTTTTTACTGACTGTATAGAGCTTCTCCATCTTTGGCTGCAAATAACATAATCAATCTGATTTCGATACTGACCATTTGGTGATGTCCATGTGTAGAGTCGCCTCTTGTGCTATTCCATTTCTTCTAAGGGATTCTTGCCCACAGTAGTAGATATGATGGTCACCTGAATTAAATTCACCCATGCCTGTCCATTCTAGTTCGCTGATTCCCAAGATGTCGATGTTCAGTCTTGCCATCTCATGTTTGACCACCTCCAGCTTACCTTGATTCATTGATCTGACATTCCAGGTTCCTAAACAATATTGTTCTTTACAGCATCAGATTTTCTTTTCACCACCAGACACATCCACAGTTGAGTGTCCTTTTGGCTTTGGCCCAGCCGCTTCACTCTCTCTGGCGCTACTTGGAAATACCTGCTCTTCCCCAGTAGTATATTGGACACCTTCCAACCTGAGGGGCTCATCTTCCGGCGTCATCTCTTTTATCCTTGTGATACGTTCCATGGGGTTTTCTTGGCAAGAATACTGGAGTGGGTTGCCATTTCCTTCTCCAGTGGACCACATTTTGTCAGAACTCTCTGCCATGACCTGTCCGTCTTGGGTGGCCCTGCACAGCATAGCTTATGGCTTCACTGAGTTACGCAAGCCCCTTCGCCACAACAAGGCAGTGATCCATGAAGGGGATAGGCAGCCATTACAATTCCTTTAAAACTGGTCTTATATGGTTTTTATAAGATGTTCCAGTCAGCAGTCCAGCTGCTGCATTTTGCACTAGCTGCAACTTCTGAGTTGCAGCCCGACGTAAAGTGCATTGCAGTAGGCTAATTGGGAAGTTACCAGTGCATGTACTACTGTGGCTAGGTTATCCCTGTCCAGGAAAGGCTGTAGCTGGATGATCAGCTGAAGCTGGCCTGAAGTACTTCACGCCACGGAGCCCACCTGGAGCTCCAATCACAGGGATGGGTCTAGGAGTACTCCCAACCTTTGCACCTGCACCTTCAGGGGGAGTGCAACCCCGTCTAGGACAGGTCGCTTACCCAATTCCCAGACTCAGGAACCACCAAGCCACAGAGTTTCTGCCTTGTCAGGATTTAGCTTCAGTTTATTGGCCCTCATCCAGCCCATTATAGCCTGCACGCACTGGTCCAGCACTTTCACTGCCTCAGCTGACTCCAACAACAAGGAGAAATGGAGCTGAGTATCATCAGCATACTGGTGACATCCCAACCCAAGAAGGGCTCTTCATCTGATAAGAAGGGCTCTTCACCTAGTTGTTCCAGGTCACCAAGAGAGCACACAATCGATTTAGGAATGAGCAGAAGTTGTAAAGTTGTATGTCATGTTGTAATTTGCAAATGCTATGCTGTGCTTGACTGAACAAGAGGGTATCAAAGTATTAAAGAAATACACATTGTTCATGACTTTTGCTATTATATGGAGTTTTCATTTCAGTGATACAATGCTGGTGTAAATTGACCCTGGTTCCACGGAACTTTGTCAAAAAGGACAGCTTAAGGTCAAACTGTATCACCAGGAAATATATTACTGACATACCTGAGAAATGTTCCCAGTATACTGTTTTCTACTGTATCCTTTTCACCAAAGAAAGTTCACTAATGGAATGCCCCTTTGTTTGGGACCTACCTTTTGGTGCCAAACCCTTAAAAAATAATAATAAAAAAATCCTCCCAACACTTTTACTTCCTGCTGCATTGTTTCAACATACCCTCTGTTGGAAGCCTGGCTGCTAGCCACCTATGAAATCGTTGCAGCATGGTAGATCCTAGGTCATTATCTAAAAAGCCTTAAGGCCCAAACTATACATTATGTGTAAGAGTTGTGATTAGATCATCTGATTTTTTAAAATGAAATGTAACTGGGGAGGGCACTGAGAATTTGTTAAACACCCCCCTCCCCCTGCAGAAATGAGCAGCACATTTAATTTTTTTGTAAACACACACACACACACACACACACACACACACTGGATGATCTTGCATAACGTGCAGTTTGGTCTTAAGAAGAAGGTAGTTACAGAATCAGAAGTTTCTGCTTATCACAGTTCCCATCTTAAGTAGAAAATCTGAAGTTAATGTTGCTAGGCTGATGATGTACAGCAGCTCAAAGCTGACCTTCTTGCCATGTGAAAAAACCTATAATATCTGAGGGGGGGGACTATAAATAAAATAATAAAGCATAACAGCACTTGCATTTTGGGCATTCAGACCATAGGGTATTTGGCTTTTACATTTTAACTGCATTCTAGTTTTTCTGCTTTCTAGTTGCCCTGGGCAACAGTTTCTCTTCAGCATTAGCAAGTATTTGTTTCAAATTGCCACATATTTTTGAAAAATCAGATGTTCATACTGTCTTTTGGCTGGATTCCTAATGGACTGAAGTGCCACATCATAAAAGTGAAGAGCTTTTATTGTGAGAGATAGTCCAAATCAACCAGTTTGTTGATTGTTAGCTCTTTGATTTTAAATGTTTTTAACTGAGGATTTTATCTGTTGATTTTAAATGTCTGACACCGAGAAGTTTTATATTTTCTGTTTTTTAACATTTTAACTGTGTGTGTTTTGAATGTTAAATGTTTATGCTGTAAAGTGCTTCGAGATGTTGTTTTAGATATAGTCAAGTGGGTCTATAAAATAAATAATAAACCATGCAACCATATGTAAGCAAGTCCGGACTCACCCATTCACCTTTGCAAAGCACTCTCAGAAATGGGCTGGGTGTGGGGATTTGCACCTGAGAAGGGATTCAAGTGAATGGAGGGCTTCAGCATTCCCCTGCCAGCAGGGCTGCTGACCCAAGACATTTTGCTGCCTGAGGCAAAGGACCAGAAGGCATCCCATCCATTCCATGAAACCATCTTGACTGGCAGTTGAATCTTACCTCAACACTGGCAATGGGATAGTGTCCTCTACCACACCCAAGGGCAACAGGCTAGGTTAGTCCTCCAACTGTGTCCTCCAAGAGAAAGGAATGACTCAGGGGCTCAGGTAGAACGACCAGGAGGTTGCCACTGCTGCCCCCAGCATCTGCTGCCAGAGTTGCCTCACTCTGCCTCATGATAGAGCCAGCCCTGCCTATCAGCCTCTGACACTCCCTTTCTGATGAGTTTTGACTCTGCCAGGGTTTGAGAACCAGGCCAGCCCAAGATGTTTTGCTGCTTGAGGCAAAAGACAGATGCCCCCCTCCATGTACCGAAGCTAACTAGACTGGCAGTTGAATCTTACGTTAAACACTAGTGACAGGACAGCATCCTCCTCCACATGTGGGGGCAGCAGGGTAGCTTATGGGGCACAGGGTAGGGCATGTGGCACACACAGCTCTGCCCTCCATCACCTTGCTAACACTCTCCACTACCCAGCATATGCTGCCTGGGGTGACATGCTTCACTTTGCCTAAAGGTAGGGCTGCCCCTGTCCAGACCCTTGTTTACCTCACAAAACACAGTGCTGAGGAAGGAGTTTCAGGGGGAAAGAGACTGGCAGGGGAAGGGTTAAGCTTTTCCTCCCCTTCTCCAGTGCAAATTGCTCCTTCCCAAGGGCATTTTGTATTAGAAAAGGGGCAGTCAGGGCTTTGTTACATGAAGCTGTAGTATAACCAGCACAGTTGGACCCTTAGTGCACTATCTCAGTATTTGGTTTAGTTTTAATGGATTTTCACTGGCAGGTAATGAATTCAAAAGGGCACTTTTAATCTTTTGTAAAAATACAAATTACATAACAAAGCAATTCTATGATAAATGAATTTTAACATTAAATGTGATTTAAAGAAATTTAGCACTCATATTTAACTAAAAATGTCTCGAATTCAGGCATAGGCAACATGGTGCCAATGGGCACCAATGTGCCCCTGGATACCTTCCTTGGCACCTGTCAAGATGTCCTACCGCTCCCACTTTTTTGTTTTCTGAAGGCTGCTGGGATTGCTGTGAAATAGATTTCTGCTGGTGCTGGAAACTGTGGGTTCAAAAGAGCTGTTTAGTGTATTGGGGTTTAGCCCCCACCTCTGCCTTGTACTCAGCCTTTTGGCTTTTCAGTTGTGAATAGCCATGCCTCCTATGGCAGCTATTTTGTGGTGCTGCCCAGGACAGTTTCTCAAACTGCCAAATGCACTCATGGCCCCCAAAAGGTTGCCTAGCCCTGAAATAGAGCCTTGTGGAAACCCATAGGATAACATAGCCTTTTGGGCAGGTTACCTGCCCTTTGCCATGCCTCCTTTGGCAGCCATTTTGTGGTGGTGCCCAGGAGAGTTTCTTAAATGGAAGAATGTACCTATGGCCCCAAACATTTGCCTACCCTGGTCTAGATTTCCAAAGAAATAATTGTATACCCACTATGCCAAAGCTACCAGAAATTTGACATTTTCTGCATTCTGTGACTCCTTCAGTACTTTTAGCCATAGGTGCTTACCATTGTCTTTCTCCCACTACAACTCCATTCTCTGCTGAACCTTCACAGCCTATTAAGTTCTGATTTAAGCAGACTGATTTTTTTAAATGATCTTTTTTATCAGCACTTACAGTGTGAGTGCCCTGTCTTTCATTACAGAATCATCTCCTTGGCAGCTTGTAGCCTCCTTGGCTTCCCACACTTCAATGCCTGCAGGGAGAATCATAGAATTGTAGGGCTGGAAGGGGCCTACAAGATCATTGAGTCCAACCCCCTGCTCAATGCAGGAATCCAAGTCAGAGCATCCCTGACAGATGGCTGTCCAGCCTCATCTCGAACGCCTCCAGTGTGGGAGAGCCCACCACCTCCCTAGGGAATTGGTTCCATTTTCGCATTGCTCTAACAGTCAGGACATTTTTCCTGATGTTCAGTTGGAATCTGGCTTCCTGTAACTTGAGCACATTATTCCATGTCCAGCACTTTGGGATGATTGAGAAGAGATCCTGGCCTTCCTCTCTGTGACAACCTTTCAAGGACTTGAAGAGCGCCATCATATCTCCCCTTAGTCTTCCCTTCTCAAGGCTAAACAGACCCAGTTATTTCAGTCCCTCTTCATAGGGCTTTGTTTCCAGGCCCCTGATCATCTTTGTTGCCCTCCTCTGAACCCTCTCCAGCTTGTCTGCATCCTTCTTAAAGTGCGGTGTCCAGAACAGGACACAGTACTCCAGATGAGGCCTAACCAGTGCTGAGTAGAGGGGAACTAGTACTTCCTGGGATTTGGAAGCTATGCTTCTATTAATGCAGCCCAAAAGAGCATTTGCCTTTTTTGCAGCCACATCACATGGTTGGCTCATATTCAGTTTGTGATTGACAACAATTCCATGATCCTTCTAACTTGTAGTGTTGTTGAGCCACATATCCCCCATCTTGTAACTGTACATTTGGTTTCTTTTTCCTAGGTGCAGAACTTGACATTTATCCCTATTAAATGTCATTCTGTTGTTTTCTGCCCAGCGCTCCAGTCTATCCAGATCACTTTGAATTTTGTTTCTGTCTTCCAAAGTATTAGCTATCCCACCCAATTTGGTGTCATCTGCAAATTTGATCAGCATTCCCTGCACCTCCTCCTCCAAGTCATTAATAAAAATGTTGAAGAGCACTGGGCCCAGGACTGAGCCCTGTGGTACCCCTTTTGTTACCTCCCCCCAGTTTGAGAAGATCCCATTGATAGGTACTCTTTGAGTCCGATTCTGTAGCCAGCTGTGGATCCACCTGCTCATTATTTCATCGAGCCCACTTTGAGCTAGTTTGCTCATCAGGAGATCATGGGGTACTTTGTCAAAAGCTTTGCTGAAGTCGAGGTACATTATGTTCGCAGCATTCCCACAGTCCACAAGGGAGGTTACCTGATCAAAAAATGAGATCAGATTCGTCTGGCAGGATTTGTTCTTGACAAATCCATGTTGGCTTCGAGTCATCATTGCATTGTTTTCGAGGTGCTTACAGATGGATTGCTTTATCACCTGCTCCAGAATTTTCCCAGGGCTTGATGTCAGACTGACTGATCTGTAGTTCCGAGGTTCCTTTTTTTTACCCTTTTTGAAGATAGGGCATTAGTCATCTGGCACTTCACCCGTCCTCCATGATTGCTCAAAGATAATAGACAGTGGTTCTGAGAGTTCTTCTGCCAGTTCCTTTATTCCTTTATCAGCTCATTCTCAGCTTTGGTTAGCGAGGGATGCTAAAAGCAACAAAAAAGCTTTCTTCACTTACGTGCATAGTAAAAGACAGAGGAAAGAAATGGTGGTTCATCTTCTAAATAAGGATGGCAAAATGATAACAGATGACAAAGAAAAGGCAGAAGTGCGCAATTCCTACTTTGGCTCAGTCTTTTCCCCAAAGAGGGACTATGAGCCCCCTGGCAAAGGCGAGGGACAGGCTGAAGAGGCAGGATTGCAGCTTGATGTTGATAGGCACATGGTCAAGGAACCCCTAATTACTTTGAATGAATTCAAATCTCCAGGGCAAGATGAACTGCACCCTAGAGTAATAAAGGAACTGGCAGAAGAACCCCCAGACATCAGGCATTTCCTCCCATAGGGCTTTTCAGATTAGGAAGTGCAGGCAGCTTGGGAGGCTGCAGAGCAATGGAGAGATATGTAATAGAAAGAAAAACACACAAACAAACAGCACCCTCCACCACCTTGTAGTGATGAAGCTCAAAAACACCACCAAAATAAATACAAAACAAGCTATAGAACACCCTAAGAATGAGGGAGAAAAATGGAAGCCTCTTTAGGGCAGGAAGAAGAAAGGAGGGAAGAAAACAATCAGGAAATTGGAGGACAGGTGTTGCCCCAGCACTAGCTTGATCTCTTCCCTGGAGCTGGATACAACACTGCCCCCCTCATGCCTGCATTGTGGAGGATACAAAATAGGGGGGGGGGGACTGCCAACACAGTTAGTTGATGCTGTTGCTACTTACAGAGCAGTGCAAAAACAAACACAAAAAAACCCTTGGGAAAAAAGAAAGAAGTTGTACTACAACCCCTGACAAAGGTAAAACGTAGCTGTGAGAAACTGTTGGAGAATGTCCCCTGGAGAAATTAGGTGAAATTGTTTCCCCCATTTCTCTGCTCACAAATAGGGTGGGGGATTTTGAGAGGCCATTTGGACACAGCTCAAATAATAATTGACTTCCTTTTCATTGGGTTAGAATAATAATTTACTTTTTCTTCATTGGTTGCCTCTTTTGTGCAGTCTTGCTGACCAATTGTAGAATATCTTCTTCTGATGCTGTGATTCTAATTCCTGTTGTGGGGGTGGTTTGTTCTTATTTTGATCAGATATTCTTTACTTTGTTTGAGGTATATGGCCCCTCTTTTTAAAAATTCAGAACTCTCTTTCTCTGAAACAATGGTTGTAGTAATAACAGTAGCTGAAGAATGCTTCGCGAAAAGACTAGTTAACACATTTTGCAGCAGCATGTTATGTTGCTATATGCTCCCTTTTTGCATTCTCCTTAGCATTTGGCATTGTGCATACACCTCACCTGAGGTTGCCTGGCTACAGAATACAACTCTTGACTTAGTCTCAAAGGTAGGCCTTTGTGCCTCTCACATACCAGAAGAGTGGGCACAGAAATCCTTGCTTGCACTCCTATTGGCTCTTACGTTCCCCTAGATCCTTCCCTGTTGGCCTTCAGGGCTTCCTGTTTATTAAAGGAACTGGGGCAAGACTAACCTTATGTGTGCTTGGCTCCCAGTCCCCAACCCTCCAAGCTTTTCTTGCCGGCCCATTTCCTTCCTGCTAACAGCACACAGCTCAAGTTTTCCTTTCTCTCTGGCTCCTGGTTTCTTCAGCCCCACATCTCCAACACCCATTGTTTCCTACGGCCCTTGCTTTTCAGACCACTGCCTACTTTGTCCCTTTTCCTTTGTCCCATTCCAGCCTGCCTCTTGATCAGTTTTCCCCACATCCCCATAGCATACAACACTCACTGATCTTACATACTGTGAGGTTACTTCTGAGCGGACTTTCTTATTATTTCTTCCTTGCCTCATTTTCCTGCTTCCTCTGTCCTTTCCCTCAAGCCTAATTCTTCACCTGTCCTTTCTTCAGGTTCCTCTTTCTCACACCATTGCTTACTCTGCATTCTTCCTTCAGCTTCTGTGCCTTCAAGCTCCCTGTAGTCCTCATTCTTCCCCTGTGTGAAGTTTTAATGCCAGCCAAAATGCCAATTTCCCCTCTCCACACAGAAGCTGGAATGCAAACTGCTATGGTCCCTGAACAACTGAACATTCCATGTCACCACAGCACTTCATCCAATCAGTGTCAAAGGCTTCACCACCTCTAGCACACTATGATATAGATAATCTATGCTTATGACTCATATGATGAGTATGGATGGCATAGATGCTTTTTGTTATGTGTAATTATTGTGACTGTAATAGAAATAAAACTACAAAAATCTTAGCTTAAGCTGAACCCATGTTTAGGATTGGCATCCATCTTCAGAGACAGGCTTTGACTTTACAGTTATCTTGTTTCAGGTGGATGCTCTGTGTGTTTGTGTGAGTGTATGTGTGTTCATATATTCACACATTTTTTGTCAGAAAATTTATAAAGCTGTATTGGGTTTTCCCCTCTTATTCACAGTCACTCTGCAGGCCAGAATAAAATCACATTGTTTCCTCATACAAACTATATGTGATGACTACACATGCAGTCATATAAGGTACATTTGCACTGCCTCATTCACAGAATTTTACAGGGGCTCCAGACTGCATCATCTTCAATTTGTAACCCTCCTAGGTTTTCCCACCACTTCTTCTTTTCTCTTACCAGAAAAACTCTCTTGAGGAAAAGACAGAACTGCATGTGTTTTGATTCACAGCACTAGGAGCCCTCCATATAGAAGCACCCTATTATATTCAAGGTATTGATGTTCTTATTTGTTTATATAAAAATATTTTGGTATTGTGTCATTTTACCTATTATTCTGTGATATATTTTCATGGTGGCATTTCATTATTCAGATTTCTTTCCAGGGAGCTATTGGCAATGATTGTAAGATCCTGTTTTGTCAGGCTAGTTTGTAATTGAGAAGATAATAGGTGCATCAAAAATTAAATTCAGTGGAAAAAAAGCTAGTGTCTGCTTGGCTATCATATGACAATTCACTAGAATTTAGTTAGCCATTCAAATAATTCAAAGATGTATGCATTTTAGAAGGGCACTCGTTATGACCAAAACAGTTTACAATGCACCTTACTTTTATTGATTTAAAAGAAAGGGAGTTAATACTCATTACCCCCTCTTATGCTATGGCCCTGGCACCTGCCAGGTTAATTTGATTCTTCCCTCCCCTTGAAAAAACAAAGAAACAATGCCTTGCATGAAACTTCTTTACTTTATTTCATGACATCCAACCAAAGCAGTACCATTCATTAGAACAGCCTTTTCCAACCGGGCAGCCCTCCAGTTCCCGTCACCATGCCTAAAAAAGGATATTGTAGAGTTGGAAAAAGTGCTGAAAAGGCTAACTAAAAGTGCAGAAAAGGCTAACTAAAATGATCAAGGAGCTGGAAGAACTCCCCCATGACAAAAGGTTACAGCGTCTGTTATGCATAGTGTGGAGAAGGTGAATAGGAGGCATTTTTCTCCCTCTCTCATAATGCTAGAACCCAGGGTCATCCCATGAAGCTGATTGGTGGGAGATTCCAGACAGATAAAAGGAAGTACTTCTTCACACAGTGGATAGTTAAACTATGGAATTTGCTACCGCAAGACGTAATGATGGCTACCAATTTGCATGGCTTTAAAAGGGGATTGGACAAGTCATCGAGCATAAGGCTATCAATGGCTACTAGTCCTGATGGCTATATGGTACCTCCAATATCAGGGGCAGTATGTCTATGTACACCACTTGCTTGGAAACATGGGCAGGAAGGTGCTCTTGCACTCATGTCTTGCTTGTGGTTTTCCCATGGGCAGCTGATTGGCCACAGTGTGAACAGATGCTGGACTAGATGGAACCTTCTTATGTTCTTATGTTCAGATGTATTGGACTGCAACTCCCACCTTCCTCCAGCCAGCATGGCCACTGAACATTCTGGCTCGGGATGATGGAGTTGTTGTCCAACACAGCAGGAAGGCTGTCTCCTTGGGGGAGGCTGCACTAGGACATCTTTCCTCCTTGCGTCTCTCCATGTTTCACAGAGCTCTCACCGCAGAGCTGACTGTTACCATGGCTGCAATAAGTTGCCGGAACTTCTTACATGGCAGAATTTTCAGGAAACAATATAATCATGCCATCATTCAAAGCAAATATGAATGTTACTGTCTTGATTCAGTGCTTTCCCATTGCAAAGGGATTATTATCTTGACAACAACTTCTGGAAGTTTGTCACTAGAACTCCAGCCCGATGACGTTCCACAACAGTTGCTTCAACCAAGCGAGTTAGATTTAGTAAAGGCTAAAGCTCCCACAGCCATTATTGGGCAGGCACAGAAATAAAAGGGACTGACCACCTCTACCATCAGGCCATAGGGTGAGCTTCCACAATCTTGTTGACAGCAAAAGGAACACCTTGGGTGGAGTTTCCAAGATCTATTTCAGACTGGTGCCACTGTGGTAAACACATAAAAGTGTGGAGTGGTGGCATGCAGTTCCAAGCACAGGCGGCAACATGCAGGGCTACTGTGATGTGGTCCATGGGAGCCAGATGGAGTAATAAGGGAGTCCCCTGGATCTCTTCATGCTTTCAGGGAAGGCCCTTTGGGGGCCCTGTCAGATGAGGCAAGAACAGGGAGCAAGGGCCTTTCTCTTCCCTATAAGCAGAGTGATGCTTGGTGAAGAACAGAAACAAAGGAGACATTTTGAGACAACTAGAGACTGGTGGGGATTCCACAGAATTTCTTTACTTGGGATCTTTTTTGCTGGCTTTCTTTTTCTCCTTGCGGGTGGGTTGTCCCTCTTTTTCTAGCTGGTCCTGGCTTAAACACTCGTGACTTCCCATGTCTTCCTGATGTGGCATCTTGGCTGAGAGAATCTGGGAAGGTCCTTGGGAAGATGTTGCAGCCTTCCTCTTCCTAATCTGCTCTGGCTGGAAGAACTTCTCCCTGTTGTGGGAGAAAAGAGCACTCTGGTTGTTTGAAGCAGGAAGTGTTGCCAAGTGTTCTCTATGGCAGTCCCAACTTTCCCTGTTCACTCTGCCTCCATGACTGGCTCTAATGCCCCAGTTTTTTAAGGAGGGGCAGGTTCTGGTCTATCCCTTTTCCCTGATGTGTTCATTATCTCTGTGCAGATCAAATGCAGATGTCATCTTGTCTGCGAAAAAGGCTGATAGTGACTGGCTTACCTTCTAACCACTGCACCACACTGGATCTTGTATCCTTTAGAAGGACACCAAATAATTCAACACTGATTCAGCCTGTTTCCAGAATAAAACTGAGATCTTGTGCTGCTAATGAAAAGTATCCAAGATCATATTAGCTGCAGTTAGCAATAGTTCCATGGAGAAATACCATAGGAACAGCTAAGAGCGAATTCCTAGCCATAGCAAGCACAGCACTACCTTGATTCTGATAGGTGGAATGATGATTAAACACTTCTTTAAGCAAGCGTGGGTGGGAAACTGTCTTTGTTATATACAAGTGTGGCATCACCAACAGAGATGACTTAGTGGATAAAGTAGCAGTTACAGGAACTCTGGGGGAAAGCGACCATGTTGTACTTGAGTTCTTGGTTCTAAGGGAAGCAAAAGCCAAGTGTAGCCAAACACATACCCTGGATTTTAGGAAAGCTGATTTTAATAAATTCAGAACAATGATCAGTAAGGTCCCATGGCAAGTGACACTAATGAGAAAAGTTGTCCAAGATGGGTGGGAGCTTTTAAAAAAGGAAATTCTCAAGGCACAATTACAAACAATTCCAACAAGAAGAAAAGGTGGAAGACAACAGAAGAAGGCAATGTGGCTTCACAAAAAGCTTAGGGATGACCTGAAAACAAAAAAGGACACATATAGGAAGTGGAAAAAAGGCCAAGTAACTAAGGAAGAGTACAGGCAGGTAGCACAGAATTGCAGGGATGGCGTCAGGAAGGCTAAAGCTGAGAATGAGCTGAGGTTAGTGAGGGATGCTAAAAACAACAAAAAGGCTTTCTTCAGCTACGTGCATAGTAAAAGGCAGAGGAAAGAAATGGTTGTTCAGCTATTAAATAAGGATGGCAAAACGATAACAGATGACAAAGAAAAGGGAGAGGTGCTCAATTCCTACTTTGGCTCAGTCTTCTCCCAAAAGAGGGTCTATGACCCCCCCTGGCAAAGGCGAAATACAGGCTGAAGGGGCAGGATTGCAGCTTGATAGGCATATGGTCAAGGAACACCTAATTACTTTGAATGAGTTCAAATCTCCAGGGCCAGATGAACTGCATCCTAGTGTAATAAAGGAACTGGCAGAAGAACTCTCAGAACCGCTGTCTATTCTCTTTGAGAAATCATGGAGGACGGGGGAAGTGCCAGATGACTGGAGGAGGGCTAATGTTGTCCCTATCTTCAAAAAGGTTAAAAAGCAGGAACCTGGGAACTACAGACCAGTCAGTCTAACATCAATCCCTGGGAAAATTCTGGGGCAGATGATAAAGCAATCCATCCGTAAGCACCTTGAAAACAATGCAGTGATTACTCGAAGCCAACATGGATTTGTCAAGAACAAATCCTGCCAGACGAATCTGATCTCATTTTTTGACCAAGTAACCTCCCTTGTGGACCGTGGGAATGCTGTAGACATCATATACCTCGACTTCAGCAAAGCTTTCGACGAAGTGCCCCATGATCTCCTGATGAGCAAACTAGCTCAAAGTGGGCTAGATGAAACAACGATCCGGTGAATCCACAGTTGGCTACAGAATCGGACTCAAAGAGTGCTTATCAGTGGGATCTTCTCAAACTGGGGAGAGGTAACGAGTGGGGTACCGCAGGGCTCAGTCCTGGGCCCAGTGCTCTTCAACATTTTTATTAATGACTTGGAGGAGGAGGTGCAGGGAATGCTGATCAGATTTGCAGATGACACCAAATTGGGTGGGATAGCTAATACTCTGGAAGAAAGAAACAAAATTCAAAGTGATCTGGATAGACTGGAGCGCTGGGCAGAAAACAACAGAATGACATTTAATAGGGATAAATGTCAAGTTCTGCACCTAGGAAAAAGAAACCAAATGCACAGTTACAAGATGGGGGATACGTGGCTCAACAACACTACAAGCGAGAAGGATCTTGGAATTGTTGTCAATCACAAGCTGAATATGAGCTAACCATGTGATGTGGCTGCAAAAAAGGCACATGCTATTTTGGGCTGCATTAATAGAAGCATAGCTTCCAAATCCCGGGAAGTAGTAGTTCCCCTCTACTCAGCACTGGTTAGGCCTCCTCTGGAGTACTGTGTCCAGTTCTGGGCACCGCACTTTAAGAAGGATGCAGACAAGCTGGAGAGGGTTCAGAGGAGGGCAACAAAGATGATCAGGGGCCTGGAAACAAAGCCCTATGAAGAGAGACTGAAAGAACTGGGCATGTTTAGCCTTGAGAAAAGAAGACTGAAGGGAGATATGCTAGCGCTCTTCAAATACTTGAAAGGTTGTCAGAGAGAGGAAGGCCAGGATCTCTTCTTGATCATCCCAGACTGCAGGACATGGAATAATGGGTTCAAGTTACAGGAAGCCAGATTCTGGCTAAACATCAGGAAAAACCTCCTGACTGTTAGAGCAATATGACAATGGAACCAATTCCCTAGGGAGGGCTCTCCCACACTGGAGGCATTCAAGACGAGGCTGGACAGCCATATGTCATTGATGCTCTGACTTGGATTCCTGCATTGAGCAGGGGGTTGGACTCGATGGCCTTGTAGGCCCCTTCCAACCCTACTATTCTATGATTCTATGATTCTAATGCTTCCACATGCATGTGACTAATTATAAGGAAGGTGTAGAGATCTTATAATGAAGGTGAAATCAAACTTGTAGATAAACTCCTGCAAAAGAAGTGGCAGTGGAAGAGAGGATTTTCCCTCATAACATATACAGTTTCTGGAAGGGAGATTAAACCAATGGAAATGCATGTCAAATGCTGTCATTTTTGTTGACATGAAAGGTGTTCCAAAATGCACTAACAAATGTAGTTGGCTAATCTGAAAAATGATCAGTCACTGGTTGTAGAGGGGATAGAGCAACTAGTGAAGTAGGAAGTCAATGTAAAGATCTGACTGGCCCTGAAGGCAGCTGCTGATGGGGCTGGTAGTCTATTTGCAAGCTAGACTTTCATGCCACGTCTAGTGCCAGGTTTGAGGGCCCAGAGGGAAATGGTGAGTGGCTTCCCAGAATGCCCACTGTGCTAGTAAAAATGGATACTGGCATTAGTCCCCACAGGCCTTCTGGGGTCCATGAACCCTGGCATTTGTTCCACCATAGTCAGGAGCTAATGCCAGGCCTGCTTTATACCAATGCTGAGACCCTAACACCTGAAGCCCAGAAGTGTTTCAATGTGGGACTGGGCCATTAGGTTACACTCTTGTATATAGTTAAATGTATTAAACCCTTGGAATCAACTGAATTAACACTGCGTTGAAGCCTCTAAGACAAGACAAACGTACAGATGTGTGGGGAAATTACCTCAAATTGTCCACGGACTGAAAAGAAATCCAGCTACTCTACATACATGCTCCCTTTTTTGTTTGGCTTGTTATATTTAATTTCTGTCATTCTATTACTGCCAGAGAAGATTCAGTCAATTCCCTACTATATATTTAGAGGACAGTTTGAGGCAGAAGGAGAGATGAGGGCTGGATGAGGCTAAGAGGAGACTGACAGGGCAGAGAGATGGGACTAAACACAAGAATCACATTGTCATTAGAATCACATTGTCATTGTTTTGCACTTTGTATATGAATAAAAACCTTAATGAACTGTTAATAATAACAAGAAACAAAGACTTCACGCCATGAAGATAATTGTTAGAGGATATCTTAACTAATTCTTTGAGGCAAAGGATGAAATACTTCTACAAAGTACATAACTAAATAAGTACATGTCTATTTCCAGGAATGCTTTTTGTATAAAAAGAAAATCACAATAATAAGGAATCAATTACACTTTTCTGGAGTAGTTTACTTGGAGATGGTAATCTTAGTGAAGTATTTTTCCTATCATAAAATTTTATGATATCCTACACAAACAAGGGCTCACTCCCATTTTTAAAAAAGCAAAAAAGCTCCCAATTGCATAGCAATTATCTCAGATTCCTTTCTGGGCTCCTATTCAGTACAATGTATCTTTTTCCCCCTTCCTTCCGAAAGCATTCAGTGTGTACTTGTCTGAATGTTGTTGGAGATGACTCATAAAGGCTATAGAAAAAAAAATACTGATTAGTTAAATCAACTTGTAGTACTCAGCATGGGGCTTGCAGTGGGCTGCTGCTCAATTGCTTTCTTGCTAATCAATTCTCTTCAGTCAACTGAACGTCAGAGAAGTTATGTAAATAAATGCGAGTTTAAGAGGGTTCTTCATTGAGCTGTTGCCACTGTATTACTTACAACTCTGCCATAAAATCAGCGTGAATCTTAACAAGCATCAGTGACACCTTGGACAAATGCCTTTTCATTTCTATTTGATGGCCATTGTGGAGAAAACAAACAAACATAAAGAGCAAGTTTAACACAACAGGGTCTTCTGAAAGAATGATTATGACCATGCGTGCATGTGTATATTTTCAACGATGCTTTACTGAAAACAGGTAGAGGCATGCATATAAGTAGAATCATAGAATCATAGGGTCGGAAGGAGCCTACAAGACCGTCAAGTCCAACCCCCTGCTCAATGCAGGAAGCCTGATTCCCAGGCAGTCTCCCATCCAAGTACTAACCAGGGCTGGCCCTGCTTAGCTTCTGAGATCATGGCGTCAGTGCTGAGGATAGAAATGTCATAGAATTATAGAATCATAGAATAGTAAGGTTGGAAGGTGCCTATAAGACCATCAAGTCCATCCCCCTGCTCAATGTCCTCTTTATTGCTGTTAATAACTATAGATCAACACAAGTTTCATCAGTATGTGGATGACCCTCAGCTCTACCTTTCATTTGCAACATCCAATCCCAGGGAGGCAGTAGAGATGACCAGGTGGTTCCTGGTATCAGCTCAGGTTTGGATGGGGGTAAACTGAAACATAATCCAGGTAAGACAAGAGATGCTGTTGGCCAACATCTGTTTACTAGGCAAGATGCTCAAGCAAGTGGCCACTGATCTACTCCAGGCACCCTTGGATGGCTTTCTAGATACATTTCAATCTGGCTTCCGGCATAGTTTTGGAACAGAAACTGTCTTGCTCACCCTCTGGGATGACCTGTGCTGGGACAGTGCGACCTTGTTGGTTCCCTTGGATCTCTCAGTGGCTTTTGATACCAACAACCATGGTATCCTTCTGGGTAGGCTGTCTGAGTTGGGAGGTGTATTGCAGTGGTTCCACTCCTCCTTTGATGGTTGATTCCAGACAGTGGTGCTGGCAGATGATTGCTCTGCCCCATGGCAGTTATGCGCTGGGTTTCTTCAAGGCTCTGTTTTATCCCCCATGCTTTTCAGCATTTGCATGGTAGAGGTTATGCAGAGATGTGGCCCAAAGCATCACAGATATGCAGATGACACCCATCTCTATCTCTTCTTTTAATCTAATACAGATGCTAATACAGATGAGGCAACTGATGTGCTGAACCAGTGCTTGGGCAGTGTAATGGACTGGATGAGGACCAATAAACTGAGACTCAATCCAGATAGGATGGAGACACTGTTTGTGGGTGGTTCATCTGCCTGGACGAATGGTGTTTACATATAGTCCTGGCCTGGATTACGGCACTAGCACCCACAGCCCTGTATTAGCCTCCTGCTCTGCCACAGGACAGTATCAGTTTCTGTCTCCCCCTCCTAATCTTGTATCCCTCTGAAAAAAAGGTGGGTCCTGGAGGAAGAGGAATCCTCAGAAAGATAAATGTTCAACACCCTTTGATTCTTTCTCCTCTATGGAACCAGACAGATTGATGCAAAGGGTGAAATATGAGGACAGCAAAGTTCCTTAGCCAGATCTAGCAGTTTGGCTCTTGGTTGTTTATTTGTTGGTCCAGGTGAGGTCTGGAGGGCATTAATAATACCTGGAAATGTGTATATGGATTGGAGCCTAGTTAGAGCTCACAAACTTGCTGCATACACCATCTACTTGAGCTTCCATTCATCCCAGTTTAAATAAGGGCCAAAACAACAATGTTAGGTCAACCAGAAGATGTTGGTGCTCTAAAATGAATGGGAAAATAACTTTCCCTTTCCAGAACTGAGTAGAGAAATGTATTTCAAATAATTTTGCATGGATATACAATTGCGGTCATTTCACATGCCAGCAAGGTTATGCTCAAAATCCTACAAGCTAGGCTTCAGCATTATGTGAACCGAGAACTACCAGAAGCTGGGTTTCGAAGAGGCAGAGGAACTAGAGATCAAATTGCCAACATTCGCTGGATCATGGAGAAGGCAAGAGAATTCCAGAAAAACGTCTATTTCTGCGTCATTGACTACACTAAAGCCTTTGATTATGTGGATCACAACAAACTGTGGCAAATCCTTAAAGAGATGAGAGTACCAGACCACCTTACCTGTCTGCTGAGAAACCTGTATGAGGGTCAAGAAGCAACAGTAAGAACCAGACATAGAACAACCGACTAGTTCAAAACTGGGAAAGGAGTACGACAAGGCTGTATATTGTCGCCCTGCTTATTTAACTTATATGCAGAGCACATGATGAGAAACGCCAGGTTGGATGAATCACAGTCCGGAATTAAGATTGCCAGGAGAATTATCAACAACCTCAGATACGCAGCCGATACCACCCTAATGGCAGAAAGCGAAGAGGATCTAAAGAGCCTCTTGTTGAGGGTGAAATTGGAGGGTGCAAAAGCTGGTTTGAAACTCAGCATTAAAAAAACTAAGATCATGGCATCTGGCCCCATCACTTCCTGGCATATAGAAGGGGAAGAAATGGAAGCAGTGACAGATTTTATTTTCTTGGGCTCCAAGATCACGGTGACTGTAGCCATGAAATTAAAAGACGCTTGCTCCTTGGGAGGAAAGCTATGGCCAACCTAGACAGCATAGTAAGAAGCAGAGACATCACCTTGCTGACAAAGGTCCGTCTAATCAAAGCTATGTTTTTCCCAGTAGTAATGTATGGCTGTGAGAGCTGGATTATAAGGAAGGCTGAGCGCCGAAGAATCGATGCTTTTGAACTGTGGTGCTTGCAAGTCCCCTGGACTGCAAGGAGGTCAAATCAGTCCATCCTAAAGGAAATCAACCCTGAGTGCTCATTGGAAGGACAGATACTGAAGCAGAAGCTCAAATATTTTGACCACCTAATGTGAAGAGAAAAGTTACTGGAAAAGACCCTGATGCTGGGAAAGATCGAAGGTAAAAGGAGAAGGGGATGGCAGAGGATGAGATGGCTAGATAGCATCACGGATGCAATGAATATGAACTTGAGCACGCTCCGGGAGAGAGCGCAGGACAGGAAGGCCTGGCGTGCTATGGTCCATGGGCTCACGAAGAGTCAGACACGACTTAACCACTGAACAACAACATACTCACCGACACATAAGTTCAAGGTGGAAAATAGGATCCAAATGCTGTGTTATATATAAAAGTTATTTTTTGTGCTGCTGGGGTTTCTTAGGTATAAGATTGGGAAGCTCTGGGCCTGATCCAGCCCCTTGTATAACTTCTGTTGTTCCCTATACTACCGTTAATCTTGGCGTTATCCCAGTGATGAATCAGTCTAATCTGTCAGGCATTAGAAAGAGCACAAGCAGTTAGTGTTCAAGGGAATAAAAGAGAAAGACTCACTAAAAATGAAATGGTAGACAGGTAAGAAAGGAGGAAACTTGAAAAACAATGGAGCCCTTCAGCAATGCCATTTACTTCTATGATCTGTTTGGGGGCTGAAAATGAATGACTTGAAAAACTGCCTTTCTATAAGAAAGTCCTGTAGCTGAGACACAACCATTTTTCTTCTTTACCTGGGTAAAGAAACTCACAGTGCAATCCTATACATCAGATTTCCCTAACCTCATGCACTTCAAATGTGCTGGACTGCAACTCCCATAATTCCCAGCAGGGAATCCCGTTGCTGGGAATTATAGGAGTTGCAGTCTGACACATCTTGAGGGTGTCAGGCTGGGGGAGGCTGATGTACATGTTCATCTGAAAGTAAAACTCATGGGGCTCCCTCAGTTTGTTCTCCCAAATTCAAGAAAACACGGAACATTGCAGTTAAAAAATAACCATTGACATGAAATCTGTCTTCTAAAGTGTGTCTAACTGTGACAACAAAAAATCTAAACCTGCCCCTGAATGTTTATGGGAAGCCATAATATGGCTTCCCAGCCATATTATGGCTGGGAAGAAAGTACTGTCTGAAACGTATCCTTTAATCTTAAAGGTTGATGAAACAAGTAACAGTAGATTCTGCTAAAACAACAGTTGGCTTGGGTTAGTTAATGTTCAGATATTTGTTGGTAGTGTTTTCCTTATACAATTGATTCAGTGATTAAAAAAAGATGTTTACTTTTTCATAGGTAGTAAGAGCAGATGATTTCAAAGCAATGACATAATATGACAGGAAGAGACTTTGCAAATGTTTCCAGGAGAGTTGTAAAGGAAACTTTGCTTTCTAAGAAATCTTTGTTAACATGTAGTAAACAAAGCAAATGTAGGCCTTCTGTTCTGTGTGCCTTTGTGGCTGGTAATGTTTGGAATAAGGCATCTTATTTCCTGTAGCAATAAGCTTAATAATAAAGGAACATCTGGTATTAATTTCTTCATTGGCTAAGTTTCTGACTTGGTTGAGTCACTTAACAGAGGGGTCCCCAATCTTTTTGGGTCAGTGGGCACATTTGTAATTTTGAGAGTGTTGTGGGTGCTTTCACAAAATAGCTTCCATGGGGGGTGGCTAATTCATAAAATGGCTGCCATGATGGGAATGACTGGTCACAAAATATACATTTCTCAGAAGACAAATTGGTGAGGCTAAAAGAAAAGTAACTTGTCCAAGAACCTAAGTAACAAAGCAGAGGTGGGATCTGAGCTTCAAAACTCAAAACCAGTCCTTTAGTCCCAAACAAAGATGGTGCTGGAGGGCAGTCCTTCACTTTGCAGCATGCCAGCCTTCCAGTTTTATTCCATCCATCCATCCATCCATCCATCCATCCATCCATCTATCTTAAGAAATAAAATTAAAACTGGGAGCCTGGCGGGTGCCAAGAGAAGTGTCAACAGCCACATTGGTGCCACAGCCACTATGTTACAGACCCCAGCCTTAATATGTTTGTTTTTGTTTTCATTTGTGTTTATCCAGACTTAGTCATCCTTAGATCAAGAGGATGGATAAGTTTAAGACTTGTGTTTCTGTGGATCTGTTTGTAAGTTATATTGTAATTAAGATTTTGTTTTTAACCTATATTTTATTATTTCTAGCTGCCTGAGTGACATTTTTTGGTGGAAAGATGAGATATAAATTAAACAAACAAATAATAGAGTAGACTCATTGAAATCAATGGGACCTTCGTTAAGTCCCTTTGGTTTCAATGGATCTACTCTAAAGATGACTAAATCTGGATCCAACCCTCTGATAACTAACACACATGCAGGCTCAAGAATCATACAATCATAGAATAGTAGGGTTGGAAGGGGCTTATAAGACCATAGAGTCCACCTCTCTGCTCAATGCAGGAATCTAAGTCAAAGTATCCCTGACAGATGGCTGTCCAGCTTCATCTTGAATGCCTCCAGTGTGGGAAAGCCCACTACCTCCCTAGGGAATTGGTTCCATTGTCATATTGCTCTAACAGTCAGGACGTTTTTCCTGATGTTCAGCCAGAATCTGGCTTCCTATAACGTGAGCCCATTATTCCATGTCCTGCATTCTGGGATGATCGAGAAGAGATCCTGGCCTTGCTGTCTGTGACAACCTTTCAGGTACTTCAAGAGCGCTATCATATCTCCTCTCAGTCTTCTCTTCTCAAGGCTAAACACTCTCCAGTTTGTCTGCATCCTTCTTAAAGTGTGGTGCCCAGAATTGGACACAGTACTCCAGATGAGGCCTAACCAGTGCTGAGTAGAGGAGAGCTAGTACTTCATGGGATTTGTAAGCTATACGTCTATTAATGCAGCCCCAAATAGCATTTGCCCTTTTTGCAGTCACATCACCTTGTTGGCTCATATTCAGCTTGTGATCTACAACAATTTCAAGATTCTTCTCGCTTGTAGTGTTGTTGACCCCATCTTGTAACTGTGCATTTGGCTTCTTTTTCCTAGGTGCAGAACTTGGCATTTATCCCTATTGAATTTCATTCTGTTGTTTTCTACCCAGCGCTCCAGTCTATCCAGATCACTTTGAATTTTGTTTCTGTCTTCCAAGGTATTAGCTACCCTACCCAATTTTGTGTCATCTGCCAATTTGATCAGCATTCCCTGCACCTCCTCTTCCAAGTCATTAATACAAATGTTGAAGAGCACCAGGCCCAGGACTGAGCCCTGCGGTACCCCACTCGTTACCTCTCCCCAGTTTGAGAAGATCCCATTGATAAGCATTCTTTGAGTACGATTCTGTAGCCAACTGTGGATCTACCTGATCGTTGTTTCATCGAGCCCAATTTAATCTAGTTTGCTATCAGGAGATCATGGGGCACTTTGTCGAAAGCTTTGCTGAAGTCGAGGTATATTATGTCCACAGCATTCCCACAGTCCACAAGGGAGGTTACCTGATCAAAAAATGAGATCAGATTCATCTGGCAGGATTTATTCTTGACAAATCCATGTTGGCTTCAAGTCATCACTGCATTGTTTTCGAGGTGCTTCCAGATGGATTGCTTTATCATCTGCTCCAGAATTTTCCCAAGGCTTGATGTCAGACTGACTGGTCTGTAGTTCCCAGGTTCCTCCTTTTTGCTCTTTTTGAAGATAGGGACAACATTAGCCCTTCTCTAGTCATCTGGCATTTCACCCATCCTCCATGATTGCTCAAAGATAATAGACAGTGGTTCTGAGAGTTCTTCTGCCAGTTCCTTTATTACTCTAGGATGCAGTTCATCTGGCCCTGGAGATTTGAACTCATTCAAAGTAATTAGGTGTTCCTTATGACTATCAATCTCAAGCTGCAATCCTGCCCCTTCAGCCTGTACTTTGCCTTTGCCAGGGGGGGTCATAGACATTCTTTTGGGGGAAGACTGAGCCGAAGTAGGAATTGATCACTTCTGCCTTTTTGTTGTCATCTATTATAATTTTGCCATCCTTATTTAATAGTTAAACCACAATTTCTTTCCTCTGTCTTTTACTATGCACGTATCTGAAGAAAGCCTTTTTGTTGCTTTTAGCATCTCTCGCTAATCTCAGCTTGTTCTCAGCTTTAGCCTTGCTGATGCCACCCCTGCAATTCTGTGCTACCTGCCTGTATCTTTGTAGCTTGACCTTCCTTCCACTTCCTATATGCGTCCTTTTTTGTATTCAGGTAATCTCTAAGCTTTTTGTGAAGCCACATTGGCTTCTTCTGTTGTCTTCCGCCTTTTTTTCTTGTTGGAATTGTTTGTAATTGTGCCTTTAGAATTTCATTTTTTAAAAACTCCCACCCATCTTGGACTCCTTTTCTCATTAGAGTTGCTTGCCATGGGACCTTACTTATCATTGTTCTGAGTTTATTAAAATCAGCTTTCCTAAAATCCAGGGTATGCGTTTGGCTACACTCGGCTTTTGCTTCCTTTAGAATCAAGGACTCAAGTATAACTTGGTTGCTTTCCCCCAGAGTTCCCGTAACTGCTATTTTATCCACTAAGTCATCTCTGTTGGTTAGGATCAAGTCAGGGATAGCCAATCCTCTGGTTCCTTCCTCCACTTTCTGTAGGAGGAAGTTATCAGCAACACAAGTCATGTGTTGGAGGGGCCATGCTTTGCAGTCTCCCAACAAATATCAAGGAAATTGAAGTCCCCCATTACTACTGTATCATGCCTCCTTGAAACACTGGCAATTTGCTTTTCAAAAGTTTCATCCTTCTCTTCTCCTTGATTGGGTGGCTTGGGTGGCTGGTAGTAGACTCCGACCACCATGTTCCTTTTATTCTTTGCTCCATTTATTTTAACCCAGATGCTCTTGATGGGGCTACCAAACTCATCCTCCTATATTTCTGTGCAGAGAAGAACACTTCAATGTAAACTAAAATATTAGCAATTTGTGGACACAACTTTTGCTGTATTCTTGTGAACAAAATGGAACCATACCAGATAGCCTTTGTAGGGGTTATTCAGGAAAATGTATGTCACTTCTGTACCACCCACTAACATTCACACATAGACAAAGAGGTGAAATAATCAGAACCTGCTCCTCGTTTTTGCTGTCATTTATTGCATGGACTTGAACAGGAATTAAGGTCTGCAGATTGGCTGTTGATGCGAGAAGCTGCCTATGGCTTGCTGGCAGGGAGGCTCTGGCAAACAAGGTGACAGCTAGCGGTACTGTGGTGGCAACAACCTCCTCACTTGGCCAGCTCTCAGTCACAACAAAATATTATGTTACTGGATCACATCTACAACGGGGCTGAGCCTGCAGTCCTGGTCCTAGTATGGATGACGTCATTGGCCTACAACAACTTTTGGTCTTAGACTAGGCCAGATGCTAAAATAGCCACTTACGCATTGCCAAAAAAAGAAGAAATGTATCACCAAAAAAGAGAGGACACCAATTTGTGTAACATATGCAAATTTATATGTATCGCTGCAAATTTAGAAATAATAGCTATAATTTAAATAGAAATACAAGAAATGCATAGTGGAGAAATGCCTCTGTGCCTGCTCAGGCTCCTGTCCGGGTGCTGACAGTTGATGATGGGACACTTCAAGGCTCCTCCCTGCTGTCCTTCTTTATGGCTCTTTGACTTTAAACAAGATTTGGACTGTGGACAGCCCATCAAATAGAGGATTCCTTCAAATAGACGAATGTCCAAAATAGAGAATGGTTCTCTGTAAAGTAGGCCACATGGACACCCTACTATATGGTCACAGGTAGAGCAGCTTGCCATGGACAGGGCCTAGGGGACTGATTTGTATGAGGTCCACCCCTTCAGAGGATATGGATCGTAGGTCTGGTGATAGGCACAGCAGCAGTCGTGAAGCTTGACTTCCAATGAAAGCCATAAGTGTGGTAAGATTAGGCCTGGCTGGATCCAATCCCCATGACAGAACCATTTTTCCTTACCATCTTCACCTATATTCAGCTGTGGCCCTGACATTTTAAACTGGTTTATTAAGCTGGTTGAGCTATCTATCTTATGTATTTCCTGCCTTCCCTTTGCTGTAGCTGATGTCATCTTATTGTATTTATTGTATTACACTGAGATGTTAAAATTATGCTTTGTGTACTGCCCTCGTATTATAAGATGAAGGACAGGATAAAAACATTTAAAATAAATAAATACATACCCTATTGGGTTCTCTTTCTCCCCTGCTATGATAGATGACTTCACTATAGCCCCTTTCATGTATTCCTCCATTCCTTCTATGTTAAACACATGATGGGACTGCACCATAGTGTCTCCTCCCTCTGATGTCAATGTGTTGAGCAGGACATCTGATGAGAGGCACCTATGTGCATACAATTGTACATGGGTATGCGCTCCATGCCATCAGGACACTGTGCACAACTGGGGCTGCTGGTCGTGTGGAGCTCCTACATGCATAAAACTGTACATGCATCTCCAGTCCTTTCCAGCTGCCCTGCTCAACACATGGATGTTGAGAGATGGGGCCAGTGGGGTACAGTTTAGGGTACAGTCCCCCCATTTAGTATACATGTACAAGAACATGTGGAAGGGGCATATGTGAATAGCACAAGTAGGTGGAACTTCGTGGCATTCACAATTCACACTTCCATTGTGGCATGAGACTGATTTGACAAGGTTGTCTGGCTAAAATACCCTGAGATGTTTTGCCTGTATAAGCTAAACCCAAGGCAAGGCAAACTTGAATTGATCTCTAAAACAGCAAGGACAAAATACATAAACTCATTGATTATGATCATTGTGATAATGGTTGTTAAAAGTTCTGAATGAAGAGACCGATGTCGCTCTGGCAGCTTCCCACGGGTCTCTGTGGGAGCTTTCTCAAACAGCTTTTTAAAAGGTTGAGAAACCTTTTCATCTCCCCCCTGGAATTGAAAGGTGGGGGGCAAGGCAGTAGCCCTGGACAACATCTTGGAGAAAAGCAACCCCCACGAGATAGGGGGGGGGGGCTGGATTCCAGGATTATCTTCCCAGAGCTTTACCAACCAAAAAGCTGTACTGAGACTACTATTTTATAGGAGAAAACAGGGCTGACGTGTTCCATAATAATATATGCTTTAAGAAATATCAACAACCTCTGAGGGATGATTTACGAAACGTTAACAATATTTGGGAACATCTGAGGACCTGTAAGATCTGTTTGGGAGAAACATGTCTACACCAAGGGGAAGAAAAGGACTGGCATCACCACCAACTCCTCCCATACCTCCTGTGTCAAAAGTGTCGAAAACAGAAGATATAGGGGAATTATTTATGCTGATAAAGACTTTATCTTCTCAATTTACGGAACAAGTCAAAAGGTTGGATTTAATCTAAAATTCCATCACCGCCCTGGAAGGAGCTGTAGATTTAATTAATGCGTCACGGCAAAAAATGGAGATGAAAATTAATGAGCTTGAAGACTGAGTGGCAGGAAATTAAACTATGACACAAATTTGTTTTAAAAATATCTCTGATAGAATCTCTCAATTGGAGGACTTCACGAAAAGATCCAATGTCCGGATTATTGGGATTAAAAATCTGCCTAATGATGTAAATTTGCCTATTTTTGTGGTTAAGCTTTTGCATGAGATACTCCCTATTCCATCTGATTATTTCAAAGAGTGTTCAAACTACCGCACAATTGCGCTCATTTCGCATGCCAGCAAGGTGATGCTCAAAATCCTACAAGCTAGGCTTCAGCAGTATGCGAACCGAGAACTACCAGAAGTACAAGCTGGGTTTCGAAGAGGCAGAGGAACTAGAGATCAAATCGCCAACATTCGCTGCATCATGGAGAAAGCAAGAGAATTCCAGAAAAACGTCTATTTCTGCTTCATTGACTACGCTAAAGCCTTTGATTGTGTGGATCACAACAAACTGTGGCAAATTCTTAAAGTGATGGGAGTACCAGACCACCTTACCTGTCTCCTGAGAAACCTGTACGAGGGTCAAGAAGCAACAGTAAGAACCAGACATGGAACAACCGAGTGGTTCAAAATTGGGAAAGGAGTACGACAAGGCTGCATATTGTCACCCTGCTTATTTAACTTATATGCAGAGTACATCATGAGAAATGCCGGGTTGGATGAATCAGAGGTCGGAATTAAGATTGCTGGGAGAATTATCAATAACCTCCGATATGCAGACGATACCACCCTAATGGCAGAAAGCGAAGAGGATCTAAAGACCCTCTTGTTGAGGGTGAAAGAGGAGAGTGCGAAAGCTGGTTTGAAACTCAACATTAACAAAACGAAGATAATGGCTTCTGGCCTTATCACTTCCTGGCATATAGAAGGGGAAGAAATGGAAGCAGTGACAGATTTTACTTTCTTGGGCTCCAAGATCACCGCAGACGGTGACTGTAGCCATGAAATTAGAAGACGCTTGCTCCTTGGGAGGAAAGCTATGGCCAACCTAGACAGCATAGTAAGAAGCAGAGACATCACCTTGCCGACAAAGGTCCATCTAATCCAAGCTATGTTTTTCCCAGTAGTAATGTATGGCTGCGAGAGCTGGACTATAAGGAAGGCTGAGCGCCGAAGAATTGATGCTTTCGAACTGTGGTGCTGGAGAAGACTCTTACGAGTCCCCTGGACTGCAAGGAGGTCAAATCAGTCAATCCTAAAGGAAATCAACCCTGAGTGCTCATTGGAAGGACAGATACTGAAGCTGAAGCTCCAATATTTTGGCCACCTAATGCGAAGAGAAAACTCTCTGGAAAAGACCCTGATGCTGGGAAAGACTGAAGGCAAAAGGAGAAGGGGACGGCAGAGGATGAGATGGCTAGATAGCATCACCGATGCAATGAATATGAACTTGAGCACGCTCCGGGAGAGAGCGCAGGACAGGAAGGCCTGGCGTGCTATGGTCCATGGGGTCACGAAGAGTCGGACACGACTGAACAACTGAACAACAACAACAATAAGGCATTTTGTGTAGGGATGGACGAAAGGGACTTACCTGGTCCCGCAGCTTGCTTCGCGGTGGGGGGGAGGCGCTTCGGTTCTCCCCCCGAAGTTCAGGAGAGGGGGGGGAGGTGCCCCCCTCGCCCGGCCGAAATTCAGGCCAGGGGGGAAGCGCCCCATCCCTCGCCACCGAAATTCAGGCCGGGGAGGAGCGCCCCGTCTACCCGGCCGCGAAAAAAAAAAGGAAAGTAAAAAACACACACACACACACCCGTGATAGGCTACGTAATGATTTACATAGCCTATGACGACTAGATTTCCAAAGTCAGCCGTGACAGGCTATGTAAATCGTCACGTAAAGATTTACGTAGACTACAGCGAAAATAAGGGAACGTTATTTGCATTGCCCTTATTTTCGCCATAGTCTACGTAAATCTTTACGTAGACTAGACGTGCCAAACTAAGGAACGCAAATGGCGGCACCCCATGGGCGCCGCCATTTGCGTACGTGCTTTTTTCTTTTTTTTTCAAAGTCACCCATGATAGGCTACGTGACGATTTATGTAGCCTATCATGGCTGACTTTGGAAATCTAGCCGTGATAGGCTACGTAAATCGTTACGTAGCCTATCACGGGTGTGTGTGTTTTTTTTTTACTTTCCTTTTTTATTTTGTAACGGCGGCGGCGGCAGCCGGTCAGAAGACTGGCTGCCGCTGCCGCCCCCGCCGAAACGCCGCCGGGACCCGCTGCCGAGAGGGACATTCGCACGAGGTAAGTCCCATCCTGGGGGGGGGGGCGGGGGGCCGGTGGAAAATTTCACCACCAATTTTGGGGGCAGAATGCGTTGGCATTCGGCCTCCCGGAGATTCGTGGAGAAATTCTCCACCATCCCTAATTTTGTGTGCCAAATGCTAAAGGGACTGATTACATGATCATAGCTCAATTTGCAAAATTCTCCACAAAGAATTATATCCTGTGTTTGGTAAGGGAGGCTGGAAGCCTTTCCTGGAAACAAGATAAAGTTATGGTATTTCCAGACTACATCAAAGAGGTGGCGAATAAAAGAAGGCAATTTATCAAAGCAAAGAATATGGCAAAATAAATGAACTTACAATATTACTTAAAATATCCTGCTACACTTTGTATTGTGTCTGAAGGTCAGATGAAGAAGTTTCTAAATCATGAAATAGTGGAGGCATGGCTTAATGTAAAAATGCGTGAGAATTTTGTATTTATATTATATAATTTACAACCCCATGAAGTGGAATCTTTAAACAAGCTTTGTTAACTGTTTGTGTTTAGTCTACATGATCCAGGCTAATTCAGAAGATAAATGATTATATTTATATTGGTTTACTCTCTTTCATCTTTTATTTTTTCTTGCTTTTCTTTATATTTTTTATTTGAAAATAGATAATATATCTAGTATAAAATATATTACTGATGGTTGAAGGTTTATATTACGTTTTATTATTATATAATACTATATATTAATATTAATAATAATAATATAGGCTTTTGGGAATGAATTGTAGACCTGTTTCTTTGATATAAGATTGATGATATGATATAGAAATATAAGGTTGTTTATTAAACTGTAAGATTATTAAGGTTATAGATATAGTTTTTAAAATAGGATGGCATCGGAGGCCGGGGGGTATTGGAGTTTAAACTCAATTCTTTAAGGGGAAGCGAGAGGGAGAGGGGGAGGGAAGGGGAGGGAATTTTTCTTTTTTCTTCACTTCCTTTCCTCCTCCTTTTTCTTTTTTTTCTTTTTTCCCTCTTTTTTCTTCTCTCTTTGTTATTGTGGTGTCCTCATCAGAATATTGTCTGTTGGGAAATTAAAGTATTGATTAGGTTATTGGTAATTTTGGCATTGTCTATTTCATTTTAAAAATAAAATAAATAAAAATATATTAAAAAAATAAGTTCTGAATGAAGTATATGTCTTATACTTCATTAAATATACAGAATAATAATGCCCACCCCCACTCTTCTTTCCACAATCCAGTTTTTCACAGGAAAAGAAATCAGTAATATTCCTGATAAAAAGCTATTGCTTCAAAAACAATGAATAGAAGTTGGAATAGATTTCCTGATGTTTTGTGGTTTGACTAAGCTTACCACAAAGTCCAAATGAACATGTTGCATAGTGTATAATTCTAGATGCAAAAACCTATGGAGTACTACATTTCTCCTGAACTCCCACTTGAACATTCCTGTAAAAGAATTACACAGAAATAATAATTTGCGTAGAACCATGGTAAGTGACATTGTGGGCAAATGTTTTCAAATTTTGTTTTTAATGTGCTACTTCAGCAGAAGAAGGTACTATGAGAATACTCTGTCTTGTCAGCCACCTCATGTGCCTTCAGACCATGCCCTGGGACCCAGTCTTCAGTAACAAACCAGCTTGCATGGCAAAGGCCTGCCTGCATATTTATTTATTTATTTCATTTCTATACCACCCAATAGCCGAAGCTCTCTGGGCGGTTCACAAAAACTAAAACCAAACAACACACAATAAAACAATTTAAAATATATAGAACATTAAAACCACAATATAACAATACAACCACAATAAAACCTAGCAGCAGTACAGGAGTTTAAAATACAGATTTAAAACAGCAAAGATAAAAATTTAGAAAGCTAAAATGCCTGGGAAAATAAAAAGGTCTTCACCTGGCGCCGAAAGGAGTACAATGTAGGCGCCAGGCGAACCTCACTAGGGAGCTCATTCCAGAGCCGGGGTGCCACAACAGAAAAAGCCCTCCTCCTAGTAGCCACCCGCCTCACTTCCTTTGGCAGGGGCTCACAGAGAAGGGCCTCTGATGATGACCTTAAGGTCCGGGCAGGCACATATGGGAGGAGGCGATCCTTCAGGTAACCTGGCCCCAAGCCATTAAGGGCTTTGAATGTTAACACCAGCACTTTGAATCGGGCCCGGAAATGGACTGGCAGCCAGTGCAGCTGGAAAAGTACTGGCGTAATATGAGCTCGCAGGCCAGTCCCTGTTAACAATCTTGCTGCCCTATGTTGGACCAGCTGAAGTTTCCGGACCGTTTTCAAAGGCAGCCCCACATATAACGCATTGCAGTAATCCAGACGAGAAGTTATCAGAGCATGGATAACTGTAGCTAGGCTATCTCTGTCCAGATAAGGGCGTAGTTGGTATACCAGCCTAAGCTGATAAAAAGTGCTCCGTGCCACTGAGTTCACCTGTGCCTCAAGTGACAGTTCTGGATCCAAGAGCACCCCCAAACTACGAACCTGATCCTTTAGGGGGAGTGCAACCCCCTCCAGAACAGGTTGAATATCACCTAGCCGGGCAGACGAACCACCCACTAACAGTACCTCCGTCTTGTCTGGATTGAGTTTCAGTTTATTAGCCCTCATCCAGTCCATTACCGTGCCCAGGCACTGGTTCAGAACAGCCACTGCCTCACCTGGTTTTGATGAAAAAGAGAGGTAGAGCTGGGTGTCATCCGCATATTGATGGCACCTCAGCCCACACCTCCGGATAATCTCCCCCAGCGGTTTCATGTAGATGTTAAACAGCATGGGGGATAAAATAGAGCCCTGTGGAACCCCATGGCACAATTGCCATGGCACAGAGCAATAATCCCCCAGCACCTCCTTCTGGAATCGGCCATCCAAGTAGGAGCGGAACCACTGTAGTGCAGTGCCTCCAACTCCCAACCCAGACAACCTATCCAGAAGGATACCATGGTCGATGGTATCAAAAGCCGCTGAGAGGTCCAGGAGAATCAACAGGGTCGCACTCCCCCTGTCCCTCTCCCAGCAGAGGTCATCCCACAGGGCGACCAAGGCAGTTTCCGTTCCCAAACCAGGCCTGAAGCCCGATTGAAATGGATCTAGATAATCCGTTTCATTCAACAGTGCCTGGAGCTGTCCTACAACCACCCACTCAAGCACCTTGCCCAGGAAGGGGATGTTGGCCACTGGCCTGTAATTGTTAACATCCTCTGGGTTCAGGTTAGGCTTTTTCAGGAGTGGTCTAATTACTGCCTCTTTTAAAGCAGCAGGCACCACTCCCTCTCTCAAGGAGGAATTTACAACCTCCTGGACCCAGCCGGACAACCCCTCCTTGTTTGATTTAATAAGCCATGAAGGGCAAGGGTCAAGCACACAAGTGGTCGATCGGACTTGGCCAAGCACCTTGTCCGCATCCTCAGGCCTCAGTAACTGAAACTCATCCAATAAAACTGGACCAGACGGTGCTCTGAACGCCTCTACCAATGGAACTGCATTAATGGTGGTGTCCAATTCATGACGAATCTGAGCGACTTTATCCTCAAAGTGCCGCGCAAACTTGTCACAGCATGCTACCGAGGGTTCCACCATCTCTCTCCCTGGCCCAGAATGTAACAGGCCGCGAACCACTCAGAAAAGCTCCGCTGGACGACACTGAGAAGATGCAATGCTGGTGGAAAAGAACTGTCTCTTTGCCACCCTCACCGCCACAGAGTAGGCTCGATAGTGGGCACTTACCTGTGTTCGGTCAGACTCAGCACGAGTTTTCCTCCACCTGCGTTCTAGCCGTCTCCCCTCTTGCTTCATTGCCCTCAGCTCAGGTGTATACCAAGGAGCTGGCCGGGCTCTGCTCAGAGGGAGAGGGCGCTTGGGCACGATCGTGTCAACCGCCCGAGTCATCTTTGCATTCCACAGAGCGACCTGGGCTTCGACAGGAGCACCAGCCATACCAGCAGGAAAATCCCCCAGAGCCCTCTGGAATCCATTGGAATCCATTAATCTCCAGAGGCGGACCATTTTAATAGGTCCCCCACCCTTGCAGAGGGGAAAGGCCGCCAGGAGTCTAAACCTCAGCAGGAAGTGATCTGACCATGACAAAGGGACAGATGTTAATTCCTCCACTTTCAGATCACCATCCTCCTGCCCAGTCGAGAAAACCAGATCAAGCGTGTGTCCTTTTATATGCGTTGGGCCGATGACATGTTGGGACAGCCCCATGGTTGTCATGGCGGCCATGAAGTCCTGAGCCGCCCCGGATACAGCAGCCTCGGCATGGAAGTTGAGATCCCCCAGGACCATCATCCTGGGGGTCCTCAACACCAAGTCCGAGACCACCTCCGTCAGCTCAGGCAGGGAGTCTGATGGGCAGCGGGGTGGGCGGTACACCAACAGAATCCCTAATCTGTCCCGGGTACCCAACACAAGGTACAGACACTCAAGATCTGCACTCGAATGAGCAGGAAGCCTGGAGAGGGAGATTGAATTCCTATAGACCACGGCAACCCCCCCTCCCCGACCCTCAAGTCGGTGTTGGTGCTGCACTGAGTACCCAGGAGGGCACAGCTGGGAGAGAGTGACCCCTCCCAGTTCCCCCACCCAGGTCTCAGTAATACATGCCAGGTCAGCCCCCTCATCCACAATCAAATCATGGATGAGGGAGGTCTTATTTTGGGCCGACCTGGCATTCAGCAGCATAAAAATGTATCTGCCTGCTACCGGAAGGACAACCAAGAGGGGGCCCACCTAGTCTACTTTGGCAGGGAGTTCCAGATCTTGGGAGCAGCCCGGAAAAGGCCTTCGCAATGCTGACTGAATCAGGCTGCAGGCCACCAGTTGTTGACCATCCCTGACCTAGACCATAATGCGTACTTCTGAAACATGCTCGGGGACCAGATTGATGCAGGCAGCTCCTTCACGCGAATTTGTGAATGTTAGCGTAGCAGCACATTTGAAATGCAGGCACTCATCATGACAGTCCCCATGGCCATACCCCCAAGAAAAGTCTAAAAATGCATGCAATTCTGTTGATCCATCTTCCTCTGTGTGAAGGAGATACGTTTTTTGTAAAGCAAATGGGTCTTAATTATCCATTCAAAACCTAGCTACCCCAAAATACTTTGCAATACAACAGGGACAGCTCACAACAATATATTGTTTCTGGCAAAAACCATTCCCCCCCAGCTATGGTGAGGATTGTAGCTAACTCAGAGGGAACAGGGAAGTCTGAAGGGGGTGCCAGATGACATAATTGTTCCTGCTGATCAAAAAGTCCTGGCGCTTTGACCCTGTGAACCCTGCATCACTGCATGTTAGAATAAGATCCATATGAATAGGGCAATAGTGTAATAGGAGGCTGCTGAGAGGTGAGGGGGGGGGATGGGAGGGGGGCAGACAGCATTACTCAGGCTGAGATGCTTTGGCAGATAGGCTGCCCAGTTTTAGCTGGGATGCAGGAGAGTGGCAGGTGGTTGTTTGTGGGTCCACGCCGCACTATTTTAAGGTTGTGAATGTGGGGTTGCTTAGGGTAACCATATGGCTGACCGAGGTGTGGAGGTCTACCCAGTGCTGAGTGCAGGTTTTTGAGGGCTCTTGGGCAAGATACTCTCAGTGGGCTTCCAACCTCAGTGATTCTGCCTCCACACCACCATTGCGATCAGTTGCTGTAGCTCCTCATCCATCATTGCTACCTCTTGCTTGCTGGACAGGCAGAGAGCCAGTAAGAAAGCAGGCAGTGGCATCTACTGCTCCTTCTTCTCTTCACCACTGTTGTCTGGGCCAGAGCAAGAAGCAGGTGAACAAGCAGATTGCACTGATGAAGAGGATGAGCAAAGTCAGAGGGCAGTTGTAGGTGGGCCCCTGCTGTGATGTGGGCCTTCAGCAGGTGCCCACCCATGCCTACCTTTGGCACCGCCCTTGGGTCAGCATCAAATCACCAGATGCCGTATTATCTGTACGTGCTTCCACTCTTGTATTGGGAACCTACCGGAGGATGAATTGTACTTCGAGGAGTTAGGTGTGACCTGTCACAGCTTCCCTTCATGCCTTTACTCCCAAGGAAAAAGTTTGGTCACAGCAGTGCCTAGAAGCTGCCAAGCTATAGGGCTGCTTGCTATGAGCAACCATGGGAATATCCCTTTAAGCAAAGACTGCTAGGACTATGGCGATGCTGCATTTCCCACAAGTGCAGGCAATCAGCACAGGTGGGATGGATTAAGCCTACAGGACAGACTGCTTGCAGGGCCCTGCTCATGGACTATAAAAGACAGCTGGAGAAACAGGCAGAGAGGTTGCCAGTGGATGTCTGGGGTGGGAGTCCACTACCAAAAGCTGCTGATTACATAGTGCTCTCTCTCTCTCTCTCTCTCTCTCTCTCTCTCTCTCTCTCTCTCTCTCTCTTTCTCTCTCTCTCTCATATATATATTTTTGTCTCTGGGATTCTAGACCACTGAAGCTGGAGAGGTGCTGTGGCTACAACCTGGAAAGAGACCCAGTCCATCAAGGGAGGGAAGGTATCATGCCTTTGCCTGGGGGATACACCATAATTTGGGACCAGTTGAATGAATTACTGGTGTTCATATATGCAATGGATAAAACCCAGTGGGTCTATTTTGTAATATTTATGTTGTCCAATAAAGCCTCAGGACAGCTGCCTGCCTGCCTTGATCTGCCTTACGTTGGGTAAAATCAATAACCAAGTCAATTTGGCAATACAACTCTCCCTAGGGTTATTAAACTAAATTTGACAGGAAAACAAATATCTATCAAACTCATGGGATGCCCTTGGATCAATCACTGTCTCCCAAGCTACCACCACCACCCCAATCATTCTAAGGGGAAAAATGGAGAGGACAGTGCTTGAACGACTAGGGTAGGGTTGCTGTTTCAGTTTCTCTGTTTTCTTTCAGTTTATTTACAGAATACAACAAATTTTTGTGAACTGCCCAGAGAGCTTCAGCTATGGGGTGGTACAGAAACATAATAAATGAGATGAAAATGAATATGTGCACAGCAGTATGGACAGATGCAACGCTCAACACTAAACCCACTGTGCTACCAAAGAACAGTCCTCCTATCCTGATTGGGCTGCTTAATACTTAATTACAGAGCTGGTAAACCTGGAGAGACTGAAGGCGGGTGGAACATAAGCCTCAGAACATCAGGGCCTGCTATGCCTTTGTTGAGAGCATTGTGTGGAGATGTATAATGTGGGTGGGATCCTGTGGGAAGTTGACAGTTTGTGGGAAATACATGTAGGAGGAACTGGGTTAGTAAGACCAGACTTTTAAAATATAATCTTTTTGAACTGACATCCCAACCCCCCTTTCAAAAAGCAGTTAGTTTGATGAAAGTATTACAAGATGAGTCATATTTAGTTTAAGAATTGCTAGGTTACAGATTAACTTCGAACAATTATTTTGGATGAATGGCATTTGAAAATAACAACAGACCTGATGGCATATTAAGGTGCCCAACTATTACAGAGAGAATACTATTCTTATTTTTTGTTATTATTAATAACGTCTGCAATACTCCTCAGTATAGAAGGGATATTATAGTTCTTCTCCCATAACAAGGAGGTGAAATTGTTTAGGCAACACAGCTAAGAGGTGTGACTTACCCAAGGCCATCCTACTATAACGTCCTCTATAAAGCCTGCCCTACTATAATGTCCTGTATAGAGCTATGTTTGAAGCATTCCTATCACTTTAAGAGAAAGAAAGACTAGAAATTTCAGAAATCTCTTCATATTCAGCGTGGAAAGAATTTGAGATTTAAAAAATCAATGTGGGAGAAACCGAAACTGACAAATTAATCCAGCCAGGCCCAGGACTTTGAGCGCTTAGCTTTTAAATGTCTGAGTTTGAATCCCTCTGTATTCAGCCATGTTTGTAGTACTGAATTAGGGTTGCCACTACTTTTTTCTGACAGGCTCCTCATCTTTAAAAGCTATATGGCAGGCAGGTACAGCATAGTACTCTCAATGTAGCTATTGAATTTAGCTGGTGCAGATGGGTGAACATTTCATTTTGGTTCAATTTTTAAATAAGAATTTACCATAATGCACAAATTTCTTCAGATTCAAGATAGAAAAAAGTGAAGGTTAAAAAAAATTCAAATGCAGGAGGAAACGGAACTAAGAGATTTGTCCATCTATAGAATATAAAGGCATTTATTTAATAGTCCCTATGGTTGCCAGTAAAATCAAGGTAACACAAGCTCCACTTAGTTTTTGCCTCTCTCTGCTGGTTGCTTTGTGTGTGTCCATTTGGGTGCCTTATTGTTGTTGTTGTTGTTGTTCAGTCATGTCCGACTCTTCGTGACCCCATGGACCATAGCACGCCAGGCCTTCCTGTCCTGCGCTCTCTCCCGGAGCGTGCTCAAGTTCATATTCATTGCATCGGTGATGCTATCTAGCCATCTCATCCTCTGCCGTCCCCTTCTCCTTTTGCCTTCAGTCTTTCCCAGCATCAGGGTCTTTTCCAGGGAGTTTTCTCTTCGCATTAGGTGGCCAAAATATTGGAGCTTCAGCTTCAGTATCTGTCCTTCCAATGAGCACTCAGGGTTGATTTCCTTTAGGATGGACTGATTTGACCTCCTTGCAGTCCAGGGGACTCGTAAGAGTCTTCTCCAGCACCACAGTTCGAAAGCATCAATTCTTCGGCGCTCAGCCTTCCTTATAGTCCAGCTCTCACAGCCATACATTACTACTGGGAAAAACATAGCTTTGATTAGACGGACCTTTGTCGGCAAGGTGATGTCTCTGCTTCTGACTATGCTGTCTAGGTTGGCCATAGCTTTCCTCCCAAGGAGCAAGCGTCTTTTAATTTCATGGCTACAGTCACCGTCTGCGGTGATCTTGGAGCCCAAGAAAGTAAAATCTGTCACTGCTTCCATTTCTTCCCCTTCTATATGCCAGGAAGTGATGGGGCCAGATGCCATGATCTTAGTTTTTTTAATGTTGAGTTTCAAACCAGCTTTTGCACTCTCCTCTTTCTCCCTCAACAAGAGGCTCTTTAGATCCTCTTCGCTTTCTGCCATTAGGGTGGTATCGTCTGCATATCGGAGGTTGTTGATAATTCTCCCCGCAATCTTAATTCCGACCTCTGATTCATCCAACCCGGCATTTCTCATGATGTACTCTGCATATAAGTTAAATAAGCAGGGTGACAATATGCAGCCTTGTCGTACTCCTTTCCCAATTTTGAACCACTCGGTTGTTCCATGTCTGGTTCTTACTGTTGCTTCTTGACCCTCGTACAGGTTTCTCAGGAGACAGGTAAGGTGGTCTGGTACTCCCATCACTTTAAGAATTTGCCACAGTTTGTTGTGATCCACACAATCAAAGGCTTTAGCGTAGTCAATGAAGCAGAAATAGACGTTTTTCTGGAATTCTCTTGCTTTCTCCATGATGCAGCGAATGTTGGCGATTTGATCTCTAGTTCCTCTGCCTCTTCGAAACCCAGCTTGTACTTCCGGTAGTTCTCGGTTCGCATACTGCTGAAGCCTAGCTTGTAGGATTTTGAGCATCACCTTGCTGGCATGTGAAATGAGCGCAATGGTGCGGTAGTTTGAACACTCTTTGGCGTTGCCTTTCTTTGGAATTGGAATGTAAACTGACCTTTTCCAGTCTTGTGGCCACTGTTGAGTGTTCCAGATTTGTTGGCATATTGAATGCAGCACTTTAACAGCATCATCTTTTAGGATTTTAAATAGCTCGGCTGGAATACTGTCATCTCCGCTAGCTTTGTTGTTACTAATGCTTCCTAAGGCCCACTTGACTTCACTCGCTAGGATGCCAGGCTCAAGTTCAGTGACCGCACTATCATGGCTATCAGGGACATTCAGATCTTTCCTGTATAGTTCTTCTGTGTATTCTTGCCACCTCTTCTTAATCTCATCTGCTTCTGTTAGGTCCCTGCCTTCTTTGTCCTTTATCATGCCCGTCTTTGCACAAAACGTTCCCTTGAGATCTCCAATTTTCTTGAAGAGATCTCTAGTCTTTCCCATTCTGTTGTTTTCCTCGATTTCTTTGCATTGTTCATTTAAGAAGACCTTCTTGTCTCTCCTTGCTATTCTCTGGAACTCTGCATTCAGTTGGGTATATCTTCCCCTTTCTCCCTTGCTTTTCGCTTCCCTTCTTTCGTGAGCTACTTGTAAAGCCTCATCAGACAGCCACTTTGCTTTCTTGCATTTCTTTTTCTTTGGGATGGATTTCGTTGCTGCCTCCTGAACAATGTTACGGACCTCCGTCCATAGTTCCTCAGGCACTCTGTCTATCAGGTCTAATCCCTGAAATCTATTCCTCACCTCCACTGTATATTCATCAGGGATATGATTTAGGTCATACCTGAATGGTTTAGTGGTTTTCCCTACGTTCTTCAATTTCAGCCGAAATTTTGCAAGAAGCAGCTCATGATCTGAGCCACAGTCAGCTCCAGGTCTTGTTTTTACTGACTGTATGGAGCTTCTCCATCTTTGGCTGCAAAGGACATAATCAATCTGATTTCGATATTGACCATCTGGTGACGTCCATGTGTAGAGACGCCTCTTGTGCTGTTGGAAAAGAGTGTTTGCTATGATCAGCATGTTCTCTTGGCAAAACTCTATTAGCTTTTGTCCTGCTTCATTTTGTACACCAAGGCCATGCCTGCCTGTTATCCCGGTGATTTCTTGACTTCCTACTTTAGCATTCCAATCCCCTATGATGAAGAGGACATCTTTTTTTGGTGTTAGTTCTAGAAGGTGTTGTAGGTCTTCATAGAACCGATCAACCTCAGCTTCTTCGGCTTCAGTGGTTGGGGCATAGACTTGAATTACTGTGATGTTGAATGGTTTGCCTTGGATTCGTACTGAGATCATTCTATCATTTTTAAGATTGTACCCCAGTACTGCTTTTCCCACCCTTTTATTGACTATGAGTGCTACTCCATTTCTTCTAAGGGATTCTTGCCCACAATAGTAGATATGATGGTCACCTGAATTAAATTCGCCCATGCCTGTCCATTTTAGTTCGCTGATTCCCAAGATGTCGATGTTCAATCTTGCCATCTCATGTTTGACCACCTCCAGCTTACCTTGATTCATTGATCTGACATTCCAGGTTCCTAAACAATATTGTTCTTTACAGCATCAGATTTTCTTTTCACCACCAGACACATCCACAGCTGAGTGTCCTTTCGGCTTTGGCCCAGCCGCTTCACTCTTTCTGGCGCTACTTGGAAATACCCTCTGCTCTTCCCCAGTAGCATATTGGACACCTTCCGACCTGAGGGGCTCATCTTCCGGCGTCATCTCTTTTAGCCTTGTGATACGTTCCATGGGGTTTTCTTGGCAAGAATACTGGAGTGGGTTGCCATTTCCTTCTCCAGTGGACCACATTTTGTCAGAACTCTCTGCCATGACCTGTCCGTCTTGGGTGGCCCTGCACGGCATAGCTTATGGCTTCACTGAGTTACGCAAGCCCCTTCGCCACAACAAGGCAGTGATCCATGAAGGGGTGGGTGCCTTATACCAAGTCATATAATCGGTCCATCTAGCCCAGTATTGTTTCATTTGACTGGCAGCCATTCCCCAAGGTCATAGGGAGGGGTAACTCCCAGCCCTGCTATCCAGAAATCTTTTAACCAGTGACTGAACCTGGAACAGATGCCACTGACTGAACCTCGGACATTCTGCATGCAAAAATGTGCTCTGCCCTTTTATTTTCTTATTGTTATTTTAAACATTTTTGATTCTAACCCCAAGCCTTTGGGATGGGGTAGGTTAGGAGATCTAAATAAACACAACATTTATAACAAAATGTTGCAGTCTACCCTTCTAAAAGGAATATTCCTTTTCAGGTTTCCAGCCACCTCTCTAAGCACATTATTCCATTCCTTCCACCCTCCACCTGGTATGGTATTTTTTTTTAATTGCCACTCTACAGTCTGTGGCTACCACGTATTCTCAATCCATATTATGCTCCATGGTTGTGTTTTATTTGCTCCTTTAGGGTTTTTTTTAAAGATTTTTTTTTCCTCTTTTGCAAAAATATATTTTTTTGCTCTTCTGCAAATCCCCTGAGCATGCTGATACCTCTCCCTTGTTTCTCAGTAGCCCTGTTTTGGCTCCAGTCTTAGCAGTACACATCATCTGAGTTCACTGTTAGAAGGAGTGATACATCCTATAAAGTTATGTTTTTAACAGGCATCAGATGGTTGCATGTACAGTTTGACATCTGAGTGGCATACACAGAATACGCTCTGCTGCTGCATAAAAAATTATTAACACACATTGAGGAAGACCTGCCTAACAGGCCATGTATAGCCTTATCTAATAAAAACTTCGTATAGCACAGCCTTGTTTATCCAAATGGATTGGGGGTGGGGGTGCAAACAGAATGGTCAGTATGCTGCAATATGGATAAACAGAAGGGTAGGGATGGCAGAGAATTCTGCCACAGACTCCAATGAGGCTGCATTCTTAGAATCCGCCCCCCCCCCCGAGTCCGTGGTGGAATGGGCCACCCCACGACGTCCAACCCGGTTGGATCCTACCTGGCACTGCCGGGTCTGTCCGCTGCCCCTGTGTGGATGCAAAATGGCGTCCGGCATAGTGGATGCCATTTGCACCCTTCCCTTTTGCTGTGATAGGCTACGCAAAGATTTACGTAGCCTATCACGGCCAAAGGGAGGCACGGAAATGGCGTCCGCAGACCAGCCACAGCCAGAAGTCCGGCAGCGGCTGGCGGCTCCACGGACTTGCCACGGAGCGGAGCCGGCTGGGGAGGATTCCAGGGGGAGGACCGGATCGCCTCCCCCCCCCCCGCGGACCTCCCAGTGGATGAAGGCGAGTGGGGTTTATACACCCCTAGAGAAGGGTCATTACACTGTAAGAGTTACAACGATATGAAGTTACACAGGAGTGGGTCTAATAATAGTCATTTTAGGGTGCAATCCTATCAAAGGCGGAGACTTACAATCACCCTATGCAGGGTGGGAGGAGTGGTGGAGACAATCTTCACCTCTTTGTCCTCCCATCCTGCATTTTTCACTAGGTAGGGTTTTTTGTCCATTTAGTGAAGTTGTTCTGGAGGGGGAGGGAAGGAGGCTGGCAGAGACTCAGGATAGCTCATACCTTGGCTTCTCCAGTCTCCTCCCCACCCTTCCTGGCGAAACACCCCCTTTACTTGAGTTCCTGACCTCTGAGGCCAGCTGGCATGGTTCTTTTTGTGTCAGCTGTGAGGGGTGGGTGGGCCGGATCTCCGACTTCCCCTTCCGAAGTTGGAGCGCTATCTCAACCTTTGAGGGGAGGCTCTGAACAATCCTATGGCCCCTCAGATGCTGTCTAGGAGCCATAGGATTGCTCCCTCCCTCCTTGTGTTAGCCACACATCCTCAACATGCTTTATTGCAGGGGTGGGCAGAAAGTAGATCTCCAGATGTTTTGGACTTCAACTCCCAGTATTCCTAACCATAGGCCATGCTGGCAGGAGCTTTTGAGGGTCGAAGTGCAAAACATCTGGAGATCTACTTTATGTCCATCCCTGTCTTCTGTATCCATATGGGTTCCGCTTTGATGCTGTGTGCAGGGTAGTTTTTAAGGTAATTATCAGCTATCAATGGGGCACTATGATGCAGCCTTAATTTGAGCCAAGGCTCAACAGGGCATCCGTCTTGGAAATGGTTTTCAAGCCACAGGATATTTATCATGTGGGTACCTGTTACAGCCCCATGCTCAGAGCCCGAGGAGAATGAGCTGTCTCAGACTGGGGCTGCTGTACTACTGCCTAGGGAAGTGTGAGAATTCTGTTCTAGAGTGAAATTTACTGGTTCAGCCCTGGTGGATTTTGTTCCATTTCCCCCCTGCTGACATCAACTCGATCTATAGTGAGTTGATCCAATATTTGGATTTCGGATCTTTTTTAATGGTAATGGCAATTTGCGCAAATGGTATTGTTTTCTTTGGGGTCTTTAAATTTGTGCAAATGGGGTTATAGTTTTTTTAAAAAATTTATAGTAGAGGTCTTGCACAAGTGCACACTTGTGCAAGTCCTCCTGTCTGCTGTGTAGCCCTGCACAGGCATATTCCCATTGTAAATACCCTTATTAGTTTCATCATCCTCTCCACACATTACATCATTGAACGCAGCACAGCCATATTCTGTACTTGTCTAAGAACTTGTGAATTTCATCTGCTCCTCCCCACACTTCACTGAGTATCTAAGGTTAAGAGAAAGTGCTTCCAAAGCAGAAGTTTACAGGTGTCCACGTTGTTTATTGGAAACAGTGTAAACTCATGGGTATGGTGAACCCTCCACTAGTTTTACAATAACTTATGTACTTATTGGAACACTGAATAACAGCTTACCTTTGTGCATAATACGTGCTTATTGAATCTCATGCAGTATTTTCCAGCACTTTCAAATCTTACCTAGTCACATGGCTAACTAACCAGGCAATAACTGGAAAATCCACAAAGAAGTCACAAATATTTGTTTATCATTATTGGAAGCTGTTTACTTGGATTGCTATTCATTTAACATGGGCTGCTCAGAAGGTCTTGTAAATTATTTGTGGTTTCTAATTAGTAGTTTTCTGCAAAAAGACAGCCCTTGGGCCATATAAATAAAATATCAAACATGAACCACTCTAGTGTAAACGTAAGTTTAATTCTGAACTGAGCTTCATGATTTTTGGTACTCACTTGTATTTTTATATACTTAACAATATCTGTTGATTGTTGAGTAACTGGAGAGCAATAGCTTCCATGACAACATTATTGGCTTCAGGAGCTCTTTGCTCTGATATCCTTCCCAAATCTGCAAAGTGTTTAATACAGGAGTGGGCAACTTATGACACTTGAGATGTTGTTGGAGTTTAACTCCCATCAGCCCCAGCCAGCAGAACCAATGGTGAGGCATGATAGAAGTTGCAGTCCAGCACCATCTGGAGGGCCACAAATTGCCCACCCCTGATTTAATACCACAGGTTTAATTTGAGTAATTGCTTAATTTGTAAAATGATTAGTGTTATAGCCCAGATAATGTTTTGGAACTTAAACTACTTTTATATTCCTGGCCCAGAATATGCCAAATTTTATCCTGGAGGAAGTAATATACAGCCACTAGGGATGTCGGAGAATTTCTCCACGAATCTCCGGGAGGCCGAATGCCAACGCATTCAGCCCCCTGAAATTGGTGGAGAAACAGTCCGCCCCCCCCCCCAGGATGGGACTTACCTCGTGCGAATGTCCCTCACGGCGGCGTGTCCCGGCGGCGGTGCGGTGGCGGTGCGGCGGCCGGTCTTCCGACCGGCTGCCGCCGCCGCCATTTCCAAGTAAAAAAACAAAACAAAACGTGATAGGCTACGTAAAGATTTACGTAGCCTATCATGGCTAGATTTTCAAAAAACACCATGATAGGCTACGTAAATGTTTACATAGCCCATCACAGCTGACTTTGAAAAAAAGAAAAAAAAAGCGTGTACGCAAATGGCAGTGCCCATGGGCGCCGCCATTTGCGTTCCTTATTTTGGCGCGGGTAGTCTACGTAAAGATTTAGGTAGACTATGGCGAAAATAAGGGCAACGCAAATAGCATTGCCCTTATTTTCGCCGTAGTCTACGTAAATCTTTACGTAGACTACCCGTGCCAAAATAAGGAACGCAAATGGCGGTGCCCATGGGCGCCGCCATTTGCGTACGTGCTTTTTCCCCCCAAAGTCAGCCGTGATAGGCTACGTAAACATTTACGTAGCCTATCACGGTGTTTTTTGAAAATCTAGCCATGATAGGCTACGTAAATCTTTACGCAGCCTATCACGTTTCTTTTTTTTTTACTTCTTCCCGGCAGAGGAACTTTCACAGCCGGAGAGGCGGGGTGCTCCCCCCTGGCCAGAATTTCGGCGGGGAGGGATGGGTGCCTCCCCTCCGGCCAGAACTTCGACAGGGAGGGATGGGGTGCCTCCCCCCCACCGCGAAGCAAGCTGCGGGACCAGGTAAGGGACTTTCGTCCATCCCTAAGACTAGTAGCCACTGATAGCCTTAGGGTAGACCGTGTGGTGCAGACTTGTACAGCTACATATAAATTGCTTAAGAAGAGGTTTTTAAAAACAGTCTTGCAGTGGCTCAAATCCTTTTGTGTTTGCTTGCTTGCTTGCTTGCTTTATAAAAGTGCACCATGATCAAGCTTCAGAACCTCTTTACTGCAGATGAAGAATCAATTAGGGCAAAAGGTTAAAAATCACACCGGAAAAGTAGGCATTTTCAAATGCTTAAGTGTATGATGATCTCTGTGCCAAGTCCTCCTGTCCAATCATATGCAACCACTTCAGCATCTCTAAATAAAGCTGGAAGAAAACTGACCATACTAATGACTAGCAAAGTACAGGATCTGGAAGCCTTTGCTTCAGATGTTCATTTCATTCATTTATTACATTTCTATACTGCCTAATAGCTGAAGTTCCCTGGGTGGTTCACAGAGATTAAAAACCATTAAAAATACATTACACAAAGCGTAAAAAACATTTACATACAAACATATAAACAGACAGCACACACACAGACATCTACAACAATTCTAAACAATCGACAATAAGAAAAATCCAGGACCTGCTGCCAAATGCCTGAGAGAAGAGAAAGGTCTTAACCTGGCACAGAAAAGATAAACATGTTGGTGCCAGGTGGGCCTCATCGGGGAGATCATTTCATAATTGGGGAGCCACCACTGAGAAGGCCCTCTCCCTTGTTGCCACCTTCCAAGCCTCCCTCAGAGGAGGCACCTGGAGGAGAGCCTTAGATGATGAACATAGTGTATGGGTGGGTTCATTCCAGGAGAGGCGCTCCACCACGTATTGCAGTCCCAATAGTAATGTTTCTTTACTATCTGCTTCACATCTTTCATGGCCCCTGCCTGCCTGCCCCCGACCTTGAAAATGGGTGTAGGGCTTGAGCAGGTGTTTGAACTGGAATAGAGAATTACCTCTTTAACCTGCATACGGGTTTAATTCTGCCATCTCCGTGTTGAAAGCACATATCGCATTGTATGGTATATTTTACATTTTCTTCCCTCCCATGAAAAGCAAGTTACTTTCCCTCATAGGTAAGAACCACAGCCCCACACATGTGCAGGAGCAAATAAAGAGGTGCACTCTGGATACTGTTGGGATGGGGGCTAAACCTGCTGCATGCCCTCATGATCTGAGAAGAATCAGATCTGCTCCTATCTGCCTAACTCCATCCTGTTTGCTGGTCACACTAAGGCAGGGGTGCAAAACCTGCAGGGTGCACCAGATGACCACACCCCTTGCCCCAGCCCTTTCTCACAACCATCAATGATTTGATAGTTTCCTAGCTTTTCTGCAGCTCCCCCCCCCCGCTGCCATTCTAAAGATTGAAAATAAAATGCCTCTCCTAAGGTTTAGTGAGTGGCAGGAAGAGCTTTCAGCTAAAACATGCTGGTATTTGGGGTATTTTGTGCTTGCCCCTTTTGCCTTTGTTCTTGCCCCTTTTGTCCCACCCATCACTGGAATGCAGCCCCTGAAAGCTTCCCCAAAATGGAATTTGGCAATCCAGCTGAAAGAGTTCTGCACCTCTTCACTAAGGTGCGATAGACTGCTGGGAGCTGGCTTTTATATATCGTATGCACTGATAGCAAACTCAGGTACTGAGTTATGACAGCTATATAGCCAAAATTGGGCTACTGAGGAAAAAGAGGGAGGGATCAACATGCATGAGGGCAAAAATTCTAAGGGAGCAACAAATACAACCCTCCACCACTGTTATCAGCCTAATGAGGGCTGAGCATGCTCAGTGGCCACAGAATCCTGAGTGCTTGTTGGAGGGGGGCGGGACAGAAAACTAGAGAGGTAGAATGGAATGGAGTATGGTGAAAGAAGGCATGGCTGGCTGGCTGGCTGGAACACTGAACAGAAGTGCCCTCCACATGGCAACAGTTTGTTGCAGGTCTCACTTATACTAATAACATTTGGTGGCAACACTATTTCTCTGGCTTTCCCACACATCTGATGTGGAGGCTGAGAAAGTGCATCAGACCATAGCCTGGACCTAATTACCAGCCAAGAGCAAGAATTTTTTAAATTCCTGGGATTTCAAGATAAAGGAGGAAAGTGCTCCTAGTGGTGCCAGAACACAGTGCCAAATAAATCACGAGAACTATTTTTCTCATTTGTTAAGATGAAGAGAAAGGTCAAAGGCATCTTTTGGGCTTGGTAATAAGGACCATCAATTTCAGAAGCAGAGTTTTAAGTGCTGCAAATAGGTACTGCGATAAATGTGGCTCTGTTACTACAGGAGACAATGAATGTGCTCCTTTTCTAAGTAGATAAAGGGAGGAGATCGCAGAAGGGTAGTGAAGAACTAGGACAGGGGCCTGGTGGCAATGGTGGAGCTGGCATGAGCAGTGCAATCTTCCTGGCTCAGTATATGTTGTCAGTGCACGATCCTCTGGAGCCGTATCATAATGCTCCCCCTTCCTCTGGTTTGCGTTCCTTTGGACTACTAGCCTTAGAGCTAATTCGCCCATGCCTCTACCTAACATAACAGTTCCTCACTTGATGACATATTCACTCTACAGAATGAGGTGGTAGAATCCCGAGTTACCACTTCAGATTGCAAGTTGAGGATAAATTTTTGAACATTCCTCCACATAAAATTCCCTGCAACTGAAATGTTATCACATCAAGGAGAAAGGGTCTATCCTAGCCAGCTCCTTCCTGTACTGCCTTTCTACTTGGAGGGAGACTTTTTTTTCCATAGAAGACCATTTAAAAATGTGATCCCCAGCCTGCTGTCTGAAATGATATAAATCCATTCTGCCACCTGGGAACTCTGCCATCCCATCGGGTTCTGTGCATGTGTCAGCCAATCAGGCCTCAGGGTCAAATTACATGTAACACTAAATACACTTCTTTTTTTGTTTTCATCTGTGTGATTTTTAAAACATTGCCAATGGAGGGAGGCTGATTTGGATTGGGACCCTGGCACTGGCTGGCTTTTAAAAGAATTCTTTCCATCACCCTCAGTGGAGGCTGGTGGCCCCAATGTCAGTGGGGCGGTGAATCCACTCCAGGCTTCAGTGAGAACCAGTCAGAACTCTTTGCACCTTGGATAGCCCCTTTAGAGTTCTGACTGGTTCTAAATGAAACCCAGAGCGGATTCACTGCCCCACTGACACTGGAGCTACCATCCTCCACCGATCACACTGTCGTCCCAATGAATATTGTCCCAAAGCCACTACTTGCTCCAGGAGGGAAGCTGCAAGTCTCAGCTTGGGTGGGTAGAGGGAGACTGATTTTCCACCAGATCATGGTATGGAGAGAAAGGATTAAAAACCCCACTCCTACATGACAAGTAAAATCTAGCTCAGCTACCTCCACTATGAGTGCTAGTTAGATGCACATACGCCACACGAACAGAAACACAAAAACAAAAGTATTGTCACTTTAAAGGCCTGTGCTTGGCATCCCTGCTCCCAATGCCCCTGCCAGATCCACCAAATTGAGTGGGAAGCTCTGAAGGGAGATTCTTCACACACCCAGCTGAATGTATTTAGAATCCCTCCCACAATCAGAAACCCGGATTCTATGAATGCTCAGCTGAATGGCCAAAGAATCACCCATCAGATATTCCCACTCAATCCAGAGAGGTCAAGAGTGGAGCTGGTCATGACTAGGATGCTTGGGGCTGGGGCTGTGTTGTGTGTGACCCCCTCCCTCTCCCTGTGTCCTTTGGATGTCTGGAGGAATAATGCCTGCATAGGGCTATAGTCTAACTTCAGTGATTCCCAGTTCAATGCCTCCACCAAAAAGCATTGTGAAAATATAGGAGGAAAGTATACTAAGAAGATATAAGAGCTCTGTCTGCCGTGTTTAATATATGATAGCCATTTGACACATGCAAGTCCATCTGATATGGCAGTCACTAAGTCTCCCGAATGTGGATGTGTACGTGTGAACTTTCCATAGTTTTGTAAATGTTGTGTTACGGTTAAGGAATGGCCATGCAATTCTTCTTCATTCCTGGCTTCTGTAGGCTCAGACGATGCCATCTCAATAGCGTTGACATCATGAGACCAAATGGTAAATCTGTCAATAAAAATCAAGAATGAAATGTTCTGAATGTAGAGGCCAAGCAGCTGACTATTCTTACAAATTAAAGGAAGATGAGAGCGAATCAGAGAAATTATGAAACTCCAGATGGCCTTTCTAAACCTCAGATGAAGAGGGTTAAGTGTTGAGCGGGGGGTGGGGGGGGGGAAGGATCCTTTCTTCTTTGTAAGAACATAAGAAGAGCCAGGCTTGATCAGACCAAAGGTCCATCTAGTCCAGTGTTCATACAGCTGCCTGTGTGAAGCCCACCATCAGGATATAAATGCAATAGCATCCTCCCACTTGTGTTTCCTAGCAACTGTTATTCAGAGGCATACTGACTCTGATACTGGAGCAAGCATATAGCCATCAAGACTGGTAGCCATTGATAGCCTTGTCCTCCATGAATTTGCCCAGTCTCCTGTTAAAGCCATCCAAATTGGTGGCCATCACTACATCCTGTAGTAGCAAATTCCATAGTTTAACTATGTGCTGCATGAAGAAATCCATCCTTTTATCTGTCCTGACTCTCCCACCAATGAGTTTATGGGATGACCCCAGGTTCTAGTATTATGGGTGAGGGAGAAAAATGTCTCCCTATCCACATTCTCCACACCATGCATAATTTTATACTCCTCTATCATGTCTCCTTACTCAACTTTTTTCTAAGCTAAATCTTCCCAGATGTTGTAACCTTTTCTCATAGGGGAGTTGCTCCAGCCCCTCAATAATTTTAGTTGTCCTTTTCTGCACCTCCAACTGATTACATTCTTTAATGAATCTGTACAGCTAATTTTTAAGAATTTGATATGGAGTTGTTTTTAAGTAACACACAGTTTATACCAGTCAGTTCAGCGAACATGTGAAATGAAAAAGGAATCTAACTGGTTCTTTAAAGTAACAGTCTCTTTTAGACCATCCCTGACCTATGCCTGCAGAAAGAGGCTTCCTCCTAAGTCCACTTGGGTCAGCAGAGGCCAAAGTTCCATCATCAGAATCTACAGTAATGGCAGAAGCCTTTCGCAGTGGGTAGGGAGGCTGTGAGTTGCCTCTCAAGTAGGGATGTTGGAGACATCTGCAACAGATTCAAATGAGTTTGATTTTTATGAATCTGACCTGTAGATTCCGAGAGGGCCAATTTCTTCCAGGTTGCGCAGATTTTGCAAAACAGTTTTAAAAAAAACTTTTAATGGGGTTTTGTGTAAATTTGCAGTTGCACTAATGAACATTAATGCCAATGCACATGTGTGCTGATGTGCATTAGTGCTAGTGCACATTAGTGCAAGTGCACACTTGTGCAAGTGGAACAAAATTCTGATTCATCCCTCAAATAATCCAATTCCATCAATGAACAGACGATGGAACAAAAGGTGCCTGACGATTCGCGAAACACAGAAGGAATGAATTTAACAAAATCTGTACATCCCTACTCTCACAGGGGCCACATAATATAACTTCTGGATATTTGTTTTAAGCAGACTGAGCTACTCAGGGTTATTAAAGCATTTCTAGCCCTCATTCATAGGGTGTGTAGGGTTGACAATGCCCACCACTTTGAAGCTGGCAATGACATCCGGCTCCAGGATATTCGAGGTGGCTTGTTATACCGGTTGCAGCTGCCTTAGTCTGGGCAAGCTTGGCTCCTGTGGCACTTGAGGTATTGGGCCAGATCCATAGCAGCAGTAAGACATCATCACTCTGCCTCCACCCATTTCCCCTAATGTATATGGGGGTGGGATATGCATTTTCTGTGTTGTTGTATTGACACCAGCAAACACTTCTCTTGGGAGGCCTCTGGGTTTTCCATGCAAGCCTCCTCACAGCTGGGCATACCTAGGGTGGGAGCAGTGGGGTGCATCTGATTAGGAAAGTACCAGTGGCAGCTGGTGGCTCCGATGTCAGTGGGGTGGTGAATCCACTCCGGGTTTCAGTCAGTACCAGAACTCCTTTAGAGTCATGTGTCTACTGCTGATTGTACGAGGCGAGAAAGATGTGTGTAAATACTGGGTAGTGTGACACTATCATGGCATTCCCACCACTGCTACATTTCATTGGTGCCACTGCTTCCTATCCATAGGTTATATGTGTGTGTTTGGGAGGGGGGCATTCCCACTGTCAGAAAGTGGCATCATGATCAGTGGGTGACAGTGGAGTTACCAGGGTTGCTGAATGGATCTTTCAGTGTTGTTTCTACAGCAACTGGTGTGCCACTGATGCTGGTCGACGGTAAGAATGGAACAATGTTACACTGGTGTTAGCCTAGGGCTGGCGTAGCATCCAGTCTGGCAAAGTGGGACCATAGGATTGACCTGTAGGATTACCGTAAACTATTAATCAAGTTTGGCAACAAATGACATTTTGCAAGGCCTGTGAGGGTACATCACATACGGAACATGATGTTGTGCTATTAATGATAAGTAAAGTAAACACATGCTTCTTCCATAAGGCACAGATAGGCCAAATGCAAAAAAGGGCCCATATCAATGTATATTTTGGGTGGTAGGTAGCAGATCTACAAACATTGTTTCTGACTGATGATATATTTGAATTATAGATCTATTATGTAAATATTTGGGAGAACATAATATTGTGTGGAAAGCTGAATTCTCCACATATCACATTTCAGCAAGTGGATGATGGTATAGCTCTAAAATAGCTCTCATTGAATAAGGCTGTAAACCTCCACATACTTCCTTGGGAGCAAGCACCATTAAAATCAGAAGGTTCTCTCCCCACCCCTTTATGAAGGACTTAAGCCTGCAAAATTTGTTTTTATGAACTCATTAGGAGCTTGTGCTGCTTTTATGCTGATTCCACCCCTGGCCTGGAAATAACTGTGTCTATTTGAAAAATGAGAGAATAATCTCATTTAATAAATGAGATTAATATGCGAATAAGCTAGAGAAACTTCTGAGAATAAGCAGGGTATGTCTACTGTGTCCTCTCAGAACTTCCTCCCGAGTTTCCAGAGAGTCATATGCATATGTGCTATTCCTTGACACTGCATGTGGATCACAGTAATTAATTGTTGGCCTTCTGCTGCCATGCATTTTTTATGTCACTTGTAGGAATTATCTGGGATTGTTTATTCTGTGTAGGCAACTTCTTTCAGTGCATCTGTCTAAGATCCAGAGTGGCTAGATGCAAAAGAGGACAGGGTATAGAAGAAGGAATTTCAGCAGGTGGAACTTGAATGGCAAAAGTGCAGGAGCCCTGTTCTCTTTTGCATCAGGCTACCCTTTGTGGTAGGAACATAGTGATCCAGATTGTGCAGGCTAACCAGCGGAGTGGGGATAAGAGATGGGTAGTCTGCCTTGAGCTAAATGTTAGACATTTGGTCCCTTCCAACAGAATAGCCACAGATGCCCTTCGATGTAGACCACGGGCCCAGTCCCATGATGGTCAAACATCAATGTTCCTTTCAAATCAGTGGAGCTTGAGCATTAACTGTGCATTTTATTTCTGTTGATTTCAATGGGATTTAATCACAGCTAACTTCCACTAAATTGTGCCCCAAATGCATGTGTTTTATTTGATTCTGTTTGGCTCACACTGCAATCCTATGCATGAGTCACACTGCAATCCTATGCATGCCTACTGAGAAATAAATCTCATAGGCCAGGTTCACATGAGATGCCAGACTCATCACAGATTGTTTAACCCATGATGACTGCAGTGCATGGTGGGTGCATGGTGGGTGAGATTCTGAATATACAGCCCTGAGCAGGGGTTGCCATGTCATCCGAACCCGGCCACCGAGGGTTATTTGAGGGTTCAACAACCCTCCCATAACCTTCAGTGTGTTGTAGGATTATGTGAGGGTTATTTAATTCTCAAATAACCCTCGGTGGCCAGGTTCGCATGACATGGCAACCCCCACTCAGGGTTGCATATTCAAAATGTTGCCTGGCATGAGCCGCAGGTCATCGTGGGATAAATAACCCAAAGTGAGCTGGCTGTATTGTGCAAGCTTGCCCACTGAGTTTAATGGGACTTACTCCCAAGTAAGGGTGTATAGGATTGTTGGATTAGTTTCTACATTTTGAAAAGATCAGACAAGAAAGCTCACTTGATTACTGGTTAAAAATGTAGATTATTTTCAGTGTTTTGAGTAATGTTCTATTTTCCACACCAGAACCTAATTATTCCAAGCAAATTATTCCAAGTTTTAAAATTTGGGGGACAGTTCCAAATAATGTGAAAAAGAAGAAACAGAATCTAAATTTAATGAGTGCATAGCACCAACTGACAAAATATTTTTGTGTGACCATAGTTACCAAATTTTATATCCTTTCAAGAATGTTTTCATAAATCAAACAAGGAAGCAGGTGAATATCATGGAGTATTACTGGGTTAACTTTTGTTCTTATTAGTGCAAATGTTAGCCTGCTCTTAACCAAAATTGCTCAGAAGTAAGCTACATGGATTTTAATAAGACACTTCCAGATAAGTATGCTTAGGATTGTATAGCTAATAAAACCACTCCATCTATTAAGTAAAATTGGTTCCCTGTGGGTGGGTGCTCCAGGAAGGTTAACGTAGCAGAGTGAGTGAGACTGTAAACATAAGAAGAGCTCTGCTGGGTCAGACTAAAAGCCCATCTAGTCCAGCATGCTGTTCCCACAGTGACCAACCAGATGCTTCTGGGAAGCCCACAATCAAGACATAGGTGCAACAGCACCCTTCTCTTGCCATGTTCCCCAGCAACCGATATTGAGAGGCACACTGCCTCTGATAATGGAGGCAATATATACAGTCAGGGCCAGAAATATTGGAACAAGGATAACTGTTTTGGCAGTTGGCCTCTGTACACCACCACATTGAAGTTGAAAGGAAACACACCCAGATGGGAGCGAAGTCAGGACTTTCAGCTGTAATTCAAGGGGTTTGGCAAAAGCGGGGCACTAACCATTCAGGAAGGACAGCCAGTGGCATACCCCCCCCCCCATCGTTGGTGGCTCATAAGTAATGGAACAAACCGACATCATTTCAAATTTAAGGGTCGCCTTTAATACCTGGATGAAAAGCCTTTGCAGTCAATGACTGCCTGAAGTTTGGAACCCATGGACATGCCCAAATGCTGAGTTTCCTCCCTCGAGATGCTTTGCCAGGCCTTTACTGCAGCTGTTTTCAGCTGCTGCTTGTTTGTGGGTCTTTCTGCCTTCAGTCTTGTCTTCAGTAAATAAAAAGCATGCTGTATTGGGTTGAGATCAGACTGACTTGGCCAGTGAAGAACATCCCACTTCTTTGCCTTCAGAAGCTCTTGGGTAGCTTTTGCTGTATGTTTTGGGTCATTATCCATCTGCAATATGAAGCGGCATCCTATCAGTTCAGCAGCATTCAGCTGAATCTGAGCAGAAAGTATAGCCCTATACACTTCAGAATTCAACCTGCTGCTTTTATCAGCAGTCAGGTCATCAATAAACACCAGTGACCTGGTTCCATTGGCAGCCATACATGCCCATGCCATAACACTGCCTCCACCATGTTTGACAGATGATATGGTATGCTTTGGATCATGAGCTGTTCCTTTCCTTTTCCATACTTTTCTCTTCCCATCATTCTGGTACAAGTTAATCTTGGTTTCATCAGTCCAAAGCATCTTATTCCAGAACTGGGCAGGCTTTTAAGGTGTTTGCTGGCAAAGGCTAATGTGGCCTGTCTGTTCTTGAGCATTACCAGTGGTTTGCACCTTGTTGTGAAGCCTCTGTAGTTACATTCATAAAGCTGTCTCTTGACTGTAGATGTTGACAATGACATGCCTACCTCCTCAAGAGCGTTCTTGACCTGGCTAGATGTTGTGAAAGGGTTCCTCTTCACCATGAGCACAATTCTGTGGTCATCCACTTCAGTTGTCTTCCGTGGTCTTCCAGGCCTTTTGCTGTTGCTGAGCTTGCCAGTTAATTCCCTCTTTTTCAGGATGTTCCAAACTGTAGTGTTGGCTGCTCCCAATGTTTTTGCTCTCTCTCTGATAGGTTTATTTTGTTTCCTCAGCCTAATGATGGCCTCCTTCACTCACATGGACACCTCTTTGGACCTCATGTTGGGAGTTCCAGTGAATAGCTACCAATGCAAATGTAACACTCAGAACCACCTCCAGGCCTTTTATCTGCTTGATTGGTCATGGGGCACCCAGGAAACAGGCCACACCTGGCCGTGCAGCTGCTTGTCAGCCATTTGTTCCATTACTTATGAGCCACCAACGATGGGTGTGTGTGTATGCCACTGGCTGTCGTTCCTGAATGGTTAGTGCCCCACTTTTGTCAAGCCCCTTGAATTACAGCTGAAAGTCCTGACTTTGCTCCCATCTGGGTGTGTTTCCTTTCAACTTCAATGTGGTGGTGTACAAAGGCCAACTACCAAAACAGTTATCCTTGTTCCAATATTTCTGGCCCTGACTGTAGCTATCATGACTAGTAGCCATTGATAGCCTTAACTGGTGGCTATAGTAATAGTTGTCAGAGACTCTGGGAATGGCTACTCTTGGGGCTATGTGGACTCTTATTCTGCTGCTACCATTTGTGCATTTGACGTTGCTGCTAGGAAGCACAGAATCCTGACTATATTATGCTGAAATAAGTCCTGGCATAGAGGTGGCCATCTTAGCTGCATCATAGGAACAGCTGCCCATCCAGAGCAATGAAAATGTAGTAGCAAGTGCCTTTTTAAATGGTTTCTTCTTCCACTTCCAAATCCTGCTCTGATATACATATATTTTAAATTTCGCACAGGCATTTCAGGAGAAGGACCTATGAAAAACCCCAGGAGCTTACCAGACAGCCAGCCCTTACCACCAACAGCCAGTAAAAGATGGATTTTGATTAGAGATAACAAGGTGGCCTTTATGGAAATACATGGAGACAAATACTGGAAATAAGACTCTTGATTAGGCTCTCTGCACCTCAAGTTTATTGTGCATTCATGGTTGCTCACTCACTGAATTGCACGGGTCCATTACATCACGTAGTCATTGTCCAGTCATTATTCCACTATTTCCTCCCACCTATCCCGTGTTTTCCTCAAATGGAAAAAATTGGGTCTTTTTCCAGATATGCGCAAATGGAGCACCATGTCCTCCCCGTGTATTTCTCCCCTAGCATGAATGAAACACTGAGTGTGGTTGCTGGGGGCGTGGTCATGATGTCGAAGGTGGTGACGAAGGTCTGATGGGCATTCAGCCTTCCCACTCCTGCCCCATTTTGGCTCCTTGCCATTTTCAGCCTGCCTGTTCAAAACTGAGTGGCAGAATGGCAGAGCAGTAGAACGGCAGAGCGGCAGAATGGCAGAGAGGCAGTGCGGTGGGGGCAGAGCAGAAGAGCAGCAGAGGGGCTGAGCGGGAGGGACCGGCAAAAAGCATGGAAGAGGGAGGCAGGGTCCGGGGAGATCGGTGTGGGGGCTGTCCACGTGTCAGTCCCCATCCACCAGTAACGTGCAAGGGGAGGGAAAGGGGGCAGGAACCCAGGAGCAAGTGTCACTGAACCTGGACCATGTGTAACGCCTCTTCACGGAAACATAACACTATGGGAATGGCCATCTACAGAGAAGGAAGCGTGTGTAAAGGGAATCAGTTGTGATCCTGCATTTAAAATGGAAGTGGAAAGCCCCGTTTTAAATGCAGTATTTTAGGCTGGTGTAGAAATCCCCTAAGAAGAACAGACTAGTGTTTCAGAAGATGTCTGATGTTATCGGTAGGGATGGCGGAGAATTTCGCCACGGATTCCGGGAAGGCTGAATGCCAGCGCATTCGCCCCCCTGGAATCCATGGAGAAGCAAAGCCCCCCACCCCGCGAAATGCATGTGGAACGGAGCTTACCTGCTGCCGTTTGCCGGTGCTTTGCGAATGGCAGCTGCGTCTGCGGCCACCATTCGCCTCCCCACGAATACCGTGATAGGCTATGTAAGTATTTATGTAGCCTATCACGGCTAATGCAGGGATGATAAGTATTTACGTAGCCTATCACGGCAAAAAGCAGGAACACAAATGGCGTAGCGGCCGCTGTTTGCATCCCTGCCCTTTGCCATGATAGGCTATGTAAGTATTTACGTAGCCTATCACGGCAAAAGGCAGGGACGCAAATGGCGGCGGCCGCCATTTGCGTCCCTGTGCAGCCTAACAGCGGCTGGATGTCGCTGTGGGCAGCCCCGGCCGGTGGCTCTGCAGAGTCGCCGCAGAGTGGAGCTGGCCAGTGAGGATTTCGGGGGGGGGGATGGAGCATCTCTCCCCCACTGTGGATGCCACGAAACGAAATGGTAAGTGACATTCGTACATCCCTAGTTATCGGAGAAACTTCCGATAACAGCATGGAACAACATCACAGCTGGTTCAAAGACTTGAGCTGAGCGACCGTGCAAAAAACAAAACCTTGACAACAGACATTCTGATCACTGGAGGACTCCTAGTGCTATCAATAAGAAGTTATTGTGCAGCTATTCTGTCCTTTCCTTCTTAACAGATTTTTGTGATAAGAAAACCTGGTGGGAAAACTCAGGAAGGCTACAAATGGATGATGAAAACTTGTGGACCCCCTGTAAAATTTCATGAACGAGGCAGGACAATTGCACAGTAGAAGCCATATCTGGAAGCACCACCATTGCCAGCTCATTGTAAGAGCCTGAAACATTGCTGCTGGAGAACCCGGGGGCGGGGGGTCTCTATGACAAAGAAGGAGAATGAAGAAGAAGCCAATCATGGCTCACCTGAATTTTTCAAGGAGCCAGCTTTGTTCTGCGTAGGGTTCCACGAGCAAGCATATCACACCAGTAAAAGTCGCTTCACGGAACATACTTCCGGGTAGGATGGGGGAGTTGAAGTGAACATCATCTGATGGGCAAGGGCTGCTCAACCACTAAGAGCGGGTCCCCCCATCCAGGCTCTTTCCCCTCTTTCCCCTTTGATAAAATTCCAGGAGGTTTTCTCCTGTGTCACTACATAAATCACTTGCCTTCCTTCCTTCCCTCCCTCCCTCCCTCCCTGTGTGTGTCTCCCCCGCCCACTCCAGAATTATTTACTCTGTTAAAGAACAATCACTAAAAGATCGGTGTGCTCCTTCCCCTGAAACTGACAATGCTGAGAACAATCACCTTCTCCCCCTGCCCCCCGTGATATTTACTCCCTTAAAGAACAATCACTAAAGGAACACAGTGTTCGTTCTGCCTTGATCAGCGGATGATGAGATCAATCGAAGCTTCAACATTAAGGCTCCTAAATGCGTTATTTTGATCCATGGGGATCTAGTAACTCTGGGAGTGCACATTTTGGGGGCAAGGCTCATTGACCTCAATGAGAGTTACTTCTGAGTAGACACACATATGCTTGTGCTGGGAAAGACAGAGGGAAAACGAAGGGATGGGAAACCAGGCCCCTTTCTAGCCCGATGCTGTGCAGGATCTGGTGATTGAAGGTGGAAGTAGTTACTTCTGAATGGCAATAAACCAAACAACAGAGAATTGAAACTGTGGGGAAAGCACTTTACAGACTTTAGGGAATTAGTACTTTAAAATTTGCTATTTCAATTGAGGGGGATCTCTATAAATGCTGGTGTGCACATTCAGGGGATAAGCCTCATTGAGCACAATGGGAGTTACTTCTGAGTAGACAATAACTGGTTTGTGCAGGGACAGGAAATACACAGGAAACACCCCTTGACCAGGGTCAGGGTGAAAGGCACATCCCTGGGCAGGGCTAGCACACCTGAGGTCAATGTGGGGGTTGGGGCACACAGCAACTATACCGAGGAGAACCTCACTTACGGAAAAGAATTGGACTTTCACCAGCCTCAGGAAATCTGGTTTTTCCCTGATAAGCTCCGGTGTGGCTACTGGATAGCCACGATGTCATGTATCCCTAACAACCTCAACACGCAGCCAGCTTGGAGTAAATCGCTCATAGACACCCCCCCCCCCCGGAAGAATAAGAATATATCCACAGCTTTTCTCAATATCAAAGGGGATACATTGGCAACACATGCCACCCCCAGGCTTAACTAGGAGCCTTTAGAAAACACACACAACCATAAGGCATTTTAATGGTTACTTGGCAGATAGGAGAGAGGCTGGTGTCCAATGGGCAAACAAATGAAGGATAAGGGAGGGCATGTTTCTTTCAATGCAGATTGTCTACATTGTATTGTTCAGCTCTAATGAATTTTGTTTCTTAACAGTAGAGATGTGTATTGTATTTAATGCTGGGTTGTTTGCTTCCTTTGATCTCTGATCTTGAGGTTCCACCATCTTCTGACTTTCACGAAGATATGTAAAATCATAAAATAGACCTGGTATCATTGTTTTATGCTTGATGCAAATAAAATAATATATCAACTGGCTGATTTTTGTATACTGTTGCCTGTTTCATTGAGTTCACTATGAGCATTATTTATCCGTATATTAATGACTGTTTATCTATAGAAGATTCTATAATTGAAGTGTGTCATAAAACTATTCAGCAGAACTTCATCGTGTCTGGTGTGATCTATTTTTAAACAGTAAAATGAAACTAATCAGTAAACAGGTGTTTACACAGCTCTTCACTTAAGCTCACAATGAAAAATAATGTAAATACAAATGTTTTTGACACTAAACAGGTGCACTGGAAACACTTGTTTTTTATTTTATTTTACAGTGGCTAAGGCTGCGGTCTTCAAACGGTTTTCTAGTGGGTTGAAGTGTGACTACTCTGGGAAAAATGGATTGAAGATGACTGCTCAACTAGAATGTATGTACAGGATCTGAGTAACAACTATGAAGGTACAAATATCTTGAACATTTCATGAGAACTGATTAATTAATGACCTAAGAGATGTAAAGGCCCAAAGTAAAAGTGAGGGGCACTAAATCAACTCATTGTGCAGTCCTCAGAATATACTTTGGGAAGTTTGGAATTTCTAGTTACAATCTTGATATTAATAGAATACCCCACATCACAATCCAATGACAACAACAACAACAAAATTCTGCTGAATTATTTGGAAGCAAGACTGTACTCTGAAACATTAACTATTTCCCACCTTGTGTCAGCATTTCAAGAAATACTGTGGCTAGCAAGTGTCTGGAGATAACAATGTGTCAGTGTGCTGATTATAAAAGGGGAACTAGATAATAAATCTAAACTCCATCAAAAGGGACAATGATTGAGAAATAATATGATAAACTGCCATACATAGCATTACCTAACTCAGTGGCTTGCATAACAAGCTACGCTTGCTAAAGTTTTCTCTTCTACACAACTGTAAAAGATACAGGAGTCCTGTCTCCTTTTGCATCTGGTCACGCAATACTAGTTTGATCTCTTCCCTAGAATTCTTGGAAAACCGATATTAGTTGTAGTCTACACTGCAGTGTGCCGAATACTTAAGGGTTGTGTAGTGTTGACTTAGATTACTGCAGACGCTGACTGCAGCCAGGAAATCAGAAGACGTTTACTTCTTGGGAGGAGAGCAATGACAAATCTGGATAAAATAGTGAAGAGCAGTGACAACACACTGACAACAAAGGTCCGCATAGTTAAAGCAATGGTATTCCATGTAGCAACCTATGGCTGAGAGAGCTGGACCATAAGGAAGGCTGAGCGAAGGAAGATAGATGCTTTTGAACTGTGGTGCTGGAGGAAAATTCTGAGAGTGCCTTGGACTGCAAGAAGATCAAACCAGTCCATACTCCAGGAAATAAAGCCAGACTGCTCACTTGAGGGAAGGATATTAAAGGCAAAACTGAAGTACTTTGGCCACATCATGAGAAGACAGGATACCCTGGAGAAGATGCTGATGCTAGGGAAAGTGGAAGGCAAAAGGAAGAGGGGCCGACCAAGGGCAAGATGGATGGATGATATTCTGGAGGTGACGGACTCGACCTTGGGGGAGCTGGGGGTGGCGACGGCCGACAGGAAGCTCTGGCATGGGCTGGTCCATGAAGCCACGAAGAGTCGGAAGCAACTGAGCGAATAAACAACAAGTGTTGACTTGCAGAACTTTCAGCACTTTGGTATCTAATATTCACTTCCATCAAATTTGAAGTGAAGTGAACCCTATGTTTGCATAGCAGTAAACTTATTCCATCTTAAAAGACTGTATTTGCAGGTTGACTTTCTTCTTCCATGCTGTTTCTAGGGCCCCTTCTGCTCTTAAGTCGTAGAAAAAATATGATTATTGCTAATGTCATATGGAACTACACAATTGTGCATTCTCATCATACTAGTGAGAAGGGTCCCAGGGCATAGCCTGAAGGCATGTGAGGCAGCCACCTTGAAGCTAAGCAGGTCTGGGTCTGGTCAGTGCTTGGAGGGAAGACTGCCTGGAAACCACATGTAGCCACCTTGAGTTCCATGATGGAAGAAAGGTGGGATATAAATGTAATAAATTTAATAAATAAATACTGCAGCAGCACAACTGCACAAATGTTTGTTGCAAATATGCACAGTTATGCTAAGAATATCCCCCAAACACTCTCAACTCAAAGAAGATGAAAAATGGGTTCACATGGATCCATGATAACCTGTTGTGCCAAGTGGAATGGACAAAGCCAAGAAGTACAAAAATAAAAGAGGGGAGAAGGACAGCCTGGCCCATAGATGCCAATCATGATGGCTGGATGTGGGGTGAACTCTTGTCTTTGTTCCCACAGAATTTTACATCATGTCAAGTTTTAGTGGAAATGGTTCAGTTCAAAGCATCCAATGGTGACTATGTATCCACTTCAGTTGTTGCACATCAACTGTGGAGTAAATAAATTCAGAATCCCTGTTCCTGTGATAAAGTTGTAGTCTAGGTAAGCTTTAGAAGTAACAAAGAATTTAATTCTGTAGTAGCCTAACAGTTTCAGTGTAGGTTCTGATAATACAGATCCAATGCCACATCCAACTTCCTATTAGTGCACTTCTGCTCCTGCAATACCTCCCCTTCCTGTCCCCTCCTGCACCCTGTGTGTCCCAAATCAGCTCCAGAGAGTCCCCCAGGTCAGGGGCACAAGCAGTGATATTTCAGCACTGTAAGTTTTATTTTAAAATAAATCTTTTCTACAAACCAAAAGATGCTGGAAGAGCCATATCTAGGTAATCATTGAATTACAGAATGGTACTCTGTTTAAAAAATGAACAGACCTCTTTACTCTCTAAATAAAAGTAAATTGAATTAAGTATTGTAATGAAGAATTGAAAAATGAAAGCTCTGCTACACTTATGAAGTTATGCAATGGGTGCATTTTAAAAATTGGTTTATCCAAAGATGATACAATGTTTTGAAGCAACTTGGTTTATAACTCTACATATTCCAAGCCTAACTGGTTAGTTGCACATATACATTGTGTAATTTTGTTGTTAGCCTTTTCATAAAAAGATTGCTAAGGATCATTTTGTCAGTGTTTTTGATGTTTATTCATATCAAAGGAACTCAAATGTGAAGCTATTAAAAACAAATACATATTTACATAATGCCCGGAACTATATAAAAATAATGTTTGAAAGATTTCAAGAGGAGAACTACTAGTTTTAAAGATTCACAGATAAATTATCCCCCTTCCCCTGCCATGGGGACATTTCAGTATTGGAATAGAAAGTTATTGGTATTCTAACACAATTATTATTAATTAAGTTGGTGATGTATCTCATGTGTATGTACAATACTTTGTGGGAAAACACCCTTTTCCAGTAGGTTGACAATGAACAGTGTAGCTTATGTTCTTGTATAGACTGTGAAGCTTAAACTGCATGGCTTTCTTGTTACATAAATTGACATGATAAAATTACCTGAAGGATAATCCTAATGTTCACAAGAAATTGAATTTCAAAAGCAGATTTGGATTTGCAAATATATTGATAGCAAGGATAGGATGAAAATGAAGTTACAGCATGTCATCATACACTGTTATTTTTTTAGCTTTGAGTGGATGAAATTTAAACTCAGGTAACAAAGACCAATCTATTAGTATTTAGTCACTGCAAAAGAGCAAGGTTATAACCAAAAATCATTCTGTCAAGGAAAAATTCACTTTACTAGATGTGGGTTGCACACTACAGTGCAAAATATTTCAGTAAAATATCAAGAGTTCCAACAACATAGTATTCTTTTCTCTCTCTGTGTGTGCATTTAACAACTTTACCTAATGAATGTAGGCACCACCCCATCTGCTTTTAGGCTGTGGAAAGTTATATACGTGAAATTCTAAAACACTGCAATCTTTTTTGCACTATGCAAAAGCAACTGTATCCAAACTGTGTAGTCCCACTGAAAGGGTATAGAATAGTTTGTACCCTACTAGCTATTTTATTTCAGTCTGGATTTCATTGATTTTATGTTCCTAAAATGCAGATATGCATTCAAGTGCATATCTTGAGTGTGTATCTTGTGCATATCTATATAAGCAAACTAATTTATAAAATACACAAAACTGTTGATAAAGTTTTTCAGATGTCCAAATGTTGGAAAGATTAGATTAAGGTATAAAACAACTCTTTCACCCCAGTGTTCGTAACAGTGATGTCTGGGACGGTATTAGTCAAGCCAGTTACTTCTGGAGATAACCCTATTGGAGGCTGCAATTCTAAGTATATTTGCCAGGGGAAACCAAGGCTACAATTCTAAGCATATTTGCCAGGGGAAACCAAGGCTACAATTCTATGCACAGCTACTTGAGTGGAAGTCCCATAGAGCCCAATGAATTTTAGTTCTAACTAGGCATTCATAGGATTGTGCTGTGCTCTATCGAGATAACTGGGATTTACTCCGGAATAAATGTGTTAAATGGAATGCCAACACCCTGCCTTCAGTGTACTTCAAAATGTACCATTCAAAAATAACATTCTAAACACAATTCCTTTGACGTAGGTCACCTGGTGTTGGCACTTACTACCAAGTAACAGTGCGATCCTATACATATCAAGAGAAGTAGGTCCCACTGAGGTAAATGGGCCTTCCTCCTAGGTGAGTGTGAATAGGTCTGTAGCCTAAGGGTGCAATCCTATGTATGTTTTGACAGAAAAAAATCCTACAACTCCCAGCATTCCCCAGCCAGCACTCCTGGGAACTGCAGGACCTTTTAATGTCTAAACGTGCATAGGATTGCGCCTTAAGAGGACTAATGAAGGCCCCCTGCTCCTGGGAAGGGATTCGAATTGCACTTTCAAGTAAGTAAGTTTTGATTTGGGGTTGGGTGAAACAGTTTAAAATCCAAGCACTTCCGCTCATCACCAACATATACATATATGTTTACCTCTGCTGTGCAACAGATTTGAGACCACAGCAAAGGAGGCAGGCAACGTGCTATTTGACAAGAGTGCACGGCCCAACTTCCTTTGCCCGCCCCCCGTGTCTCTCTCTCCCTCCCTCCCTCCCCCCTCCTCAGTGGGGGCAGTCGAAGTTTATCTGCCAGTGTGTGCAGACGCGTGCTCGCGTTAGCAGCAGCGCGCGCCGTGGAGGGGAAAAGGGCTCAGCGTGCCGCGTGTGAGCATTCCTGCCGCCGGCTACTCTCTCTGCAAGGCTGTGTGGGTGGGTAGTTAGCTGGCAGGGAGCGCTGGGTGGGTGGCTGGCTGGCTGGCTGGGAGGGGGAGCAGACAGGTGGGCTGGCCCGAGCGTTTCAGGCGAGCGTGGTCGGGGAGGAAAGGAAAAGGAAGGGGGCGCTGGGGGAAGGCAGCGTAGTCAGGTGACTGACTGGCTCTGTACCGTGCGTGTGTGAGTGTGTTGTGTGCCTCAGTCAGGTTGTGGTGCAGGCGGGCGGAGGGGGCGGGCAGGCTGGCTGCGTGTAGGCAGGAGGCAGGCTGGCGAGCGGGCTCCGCGCAGCAAGCGGCGCCAGAGGCGCCTGGAGATTTGGGCATGTGATAAAAAGCGAGAAGGCGGGGAGGGGGAAGGAGGAGGAAAGCGGGGAGGGCACCCGCTATAGATGAGCCAGGACTTTGCTGGCTTCTGGGCGCTAGCGAGGGGAGCCGGCGGGAGAAACGTGTCTTGGAAAGAGCGCGCCGCCGGCCCGCCCGGGGAGAGACTAGCGGCGCGTGGTGCGCGAGGGGAAGAAGGACTCGCCCGGCCGCCAGCCCCTGCCTCCCTCCCTCGGAATCCCAAGCGGCGAAGGAGCGGCACCCGCAGCGTGAGGCTCCCCCTGGCTGTTTGGAGCGGGCTGAGCGAGAGGAGGGGGGAAGCCCAGAGAGCTGCAAAGAGCAGCCGCCGCCGCTTCATCCTGCGGCACCAGGAGGCAGAGAGAACGAGCGGGAGCGCGCCAGAGAAGCAGCCCATGTGCGCAGGTGGGCAACACCCGTTTCCACCGCATTGTCAGCCCGTGGTGGCTGCAGCCGTGCATGGGGGGTGGGGTGGGAAGCGGGACTCCGGCATCCGAGAGCCAATAGTGAGAGCCGGGATGGGTTGTGCGTGTGCGCGCGCCCGTGTCTCAGATACGAGATGGAGCTGCTAACTTGCTGCCTTTCTCCTGCTGGATGGAAGTGGAGGGCTGCGAGTGAGTGATTCAAGGAAAAGGGGTGGTGGTGTCAGTTTTGCTTCTCCCCACCTCCTGCTTCCACTGTTGGTCTGAAAATGCATATGCATGCAGCTGTGACTTACGGCTGTGTGTGTTGTGTGGTTAATGGCAGCGTAGGTGGCACACGCGTGTTTTCCTGTAGCTTGGTTAGTGTGTGCTCCGTTTTTACTTGAGGATTTGAGCTCGGAAGAGAGTAAAAAAAGCGTGTGCGCATCTTGACAAGTGGCTTGGCCTCAGTGGGCAGGGAGGCTCGCCATGTGCAAAACACAATATTTCTGGAGTAGTAATTTCAAGAGAGGAGGAGACAAGTACATTGCTGTATAGGCTGTGTAAGGTACAATGAAGCACTGTAGTGTGGCATTAGATAAAATTGCCACTGTCAACTTGTGGTCAGGTTTAAATACATTCCTCCAACTTAGGTTTTATTAGTATAATGATTTTTATGGCAATATAGCAGAGTGTTGCATGTGTAAAACACTGTTAGATGGTTTGTCATGCTTTCCTTGCTAGCAGCATATGAGAATTTTAGGAGTATTAAATGTTCAGTTATCTTATTTCTCAGGCAAGGGGTCACTGATGAGAGTGGTTGAGGTTAGCGTGTTAAATTGCATAAAACATGCTGATTATAGCAATGAAATAATCTTTAGAAAATTGGAAACATAATACATGTCTATTACAATAAAAATAAACAGAAAACTACTGCAACCTGAAGATGGTAGACTTGAGCCACAATCCTATACACCCCTCCCTCATTGAATTCAATGGATCTCTTTTCTGAGTAGACATGTATAGGATTGCACTTTTGAAAACGGTGCGTTGCAGGAAAATCTCTTTGTTCACATTAGAGTGCATGGCTTATGTACTAGCTCCCAAAAAAGTATACTGATACAGTATACTACATACCATATCATTTAAAATGGGTGCCTTTGATGGAATTCCTGCATTTAATTCTAGGCTAATTTGGGATGTTTCAGGTACTTGTGTACATAATGATACTGGCCATGTGAAACCTGTAAATGATTAAACTTTCAAGTAGCAAGTATAGCTTAGTTTTCCTCACCTTCACATAGTCTGTTGAGTTAAGATTGAATTAATATCTTAAGGCTGCGATCCTATGCCTACTTTTCTGGGAGCAAGCCCTGTTGAACTCAGTTCAATACTTACAATTATACTGTGAAAGAAGTTATGGAAGTCTCTGCGCATACATTGTTGGTGGGAATGCTTGAGACTCTTCAGTGCAATCTAGACTAGAGTTTGGAATTGACAGTCAGCTACTAGGAGATTTAATAGCTGCCTAATTTCTCCTATTTGACTATAGATGGCAGTGTGGAAACCAAATACAAACACTGGCAGAACTGAAGTTATTTTTGCTCTCTATGAGAAAATGAAGAGTGTACATGACTAGGCTCGGGAACTTGAGAAACCACAGGTATGTAAATTGATTAATCAAACTGCCTATAGTTCTCCCAGTATTTACTGTGTTCTAACAGTTGGCCATTTTTGAACAGAATTTAACTTAAAATATGAGATGTATTTGAACAATTTTCAAAAGCCAAATGGTACAGAAAAACATACATATGTTAACAGTAGTTTAAAAGATTTGAGGACGGGTGTGTTTGTGTGTGGGGATATATATTGGAAGCTTTACCCTAAAGATTTTAAACAACATTTTTCTTCAGTATCACATTGAGTAAGTCTAGGGTTGTCTTCTGCTAACGAACAAAATTATATCTATTCCACTTCGGTAAAACATTTATTTCTGGTACAAATAAGCTTATTAAAGTTGGCAGCTTCCTCTTCAAGTCTAGCACCACAATCTGAAACACATTTACTTAGATCCTGAGCCTCAGCCTGTTTAATTTAGCAAATAAGTTGAATTAAAATTAATCGGAATTGCATCTTTGTAAGTGTGTTTAGAATAAGGGTGCTAGCCGGGAGTAGTTTTGGTAATTCTGTGGAATAAATAGTATAAGTATTTCTCTGTATTGCTAAGGAAAGTCAGATGTTTTAGCAAGATAAGGACAAAAAATATATTTGCTAGGGGTCTGCAATACACTCGCCAGTGGTGTGTGCATCTTTTCATCTGGCAAGAGACAGGTGGGGTCTCCGACCTCCTGCTGGGACTCAGGGGCACCTGACATCTCATACTGGCTTTTATAAGCACTCAGGACCAGTGTTGTCAAGAATGAGCTGTCACCCTTCTCCAGCCTCAGGATAAAGGAGGGGAGACTCTTCATAGCGGGCTTTAGATACAATTGGAAAGCAGCAAGATTTGCTGCTGGTTGCTTCTGAAACTCAGCATGATATCAGGGACAAACTCTTGTCCTCTAAGCCCCGAAGAAGAATGAGCACACTGACATTTCCTTGGGATTTGGAGGCACTTGGAAAGCAATATGCCTTCTCACTGCTTCCAAAGGTCAGTGTGACATCAAGGGTGAGAGCTTGCCTGGCTCTTGACCTAGGGGAGGAGCTGAGTTGGTGGTGTTGCCCACAAATTTTGACTGGAAGTCAAGGCTAGCAAAATCTGTGAACTGTTGATCACTGCCTCTGAATTACTGTACCAGAATAGGATATCTGTAATGTTAAATCTCACATTTCGTATTCTTGTGTCTGTTAATCATAAACAGAATTTCATGTTATAAGACACCAGTGTGCTAAGAATACCAATGATACACATTGCAGTCAAATTTTATAATATAAAATTACTGAACATTCTTTATAAAAGTGAGGTGATTTACACTAAGTTTAAAAAACTTTATCTAAAAAAGCAAATCCTCTCCCCCCTTTTTAATGTGGGAGTATTCTGTATACTGGAATAGTAAAAAATGTATATGTAAAAGTAGAGTAATTAACAATGCAGTCTCATTAGCTAATGCAATTTTAATTACATAATATTGGAAACTTTCAAGAGCTTTAACAGAACAGAATTCAAAGAAGTTTTTTAACCATCTTTGTGATAAACATGTTGTAAAAACCAGAATTTGAATCTTTCTTCTGTATATCTTTACTGTATATCATGCTAATGTCTAATTTTAATACACTATTCGTTTACCCTATTTCAAAAGGAATTTAACCAGTTACTCTTTGGAGAGAAAAATGAACTAAGTAAACTAAAAATAAACATTATAAGTCTTATGCTTTAAATACCTTGAGGTATTCAAGCACATAAATACTTGTACCTCTGTCCTAAACATATTCTTTTGAGAGTACTGAAAATCAATGGAATTTACTTCCTACTTAAATGTGGCTAGGACTGTGGTGCTTGGAGCGGAGCAATTGATATATAAAGGCAGACGGGACTTGTCTGCTTTGCAGCATCTGGTCATATGAATTTAAAGGCTTATTGGATTAATTGTATTACTGGTAGGTGTACATCAGAATGAAAATAATTTCATAGCCATACATGTAAAAATGAAGTAAAATGTCCTCCTATTACAGTAAGCAGTCATAAAATATTAACAGTAATGTCTAATGTAAGAGAACCGGTAGGCAGAGGTCTCTGCTAAGGGTTCTTATTACAGAGACTTCACTATGTTACAAGTACTATTACTGTAGGTTATGATGAATTGTTGTAAATAATTTAAATAAACTGTCATCGCATTCAGAGTGCTTGATCTCTGTCTTTTTGTGCCTACACAAAGTAACTGGGAGAAAAATCCTACCATTCAGCATGATTTCCCAGGTCTTTCTGTAAGTTGGCGATAGTATACTATGTGAATGTCAAATTGGTGTATTGCATTATCAACAGTCTCAGAGAGAGCTTCCATTGCAGCCCAGTTTCTTATTTTTTTCCTCGATTTTGTTTGGGGCTCCACTTTCTACAGTGCAGCCATCTCAGCAGCCTGCATTCCTGCTATTTTGAGTACTACACAACATGGATCCTTACATTCTTTTTTGTGTGAGTCAAACCACACAGATACTGATCAAACACTGGATTGCAGCCAAAAGGCAGATGCTGATGGTTTTTCTTCCAGGCAAACTCCAAGGATGGAGAGCCTGTGAACACAGATGGCATCCTGAAACACTTACCTGCATTAGAAGATGTCATTGGAACGGTAAATACTATCAGACTTCATCTGGCCTACTGATTAGTCTTAGCTGACTAAATGAATGTGGATCAGGCTTAATCAGTTGGCTTAGTAAAATAGGAAACCTCTGAGTTCAGTGGTAGAGCTCGTGCTTTTCATGTATAAGGTCCCAGGTTCAATCCCAGGTAGGGCTTGGGAAAAACCCCTCCCTGAGACTCAGGGGAGCCACTGCTGGTTAGTGTACATGAGCAGTGCACAGCGTTCTTGGCACCAAGGGCTGCCTCGGGTGTCTGCTGGGGTGGCAACATACAACATAAAGGTCACATACAACTTGCACACCACACAGTCACTCAAATCCGACTCCTGGAGCCAGAATGTTTAGAGGGCTGCCACCTGCTTTGATCAGATAAAACCAATGGTCCTCCCAGAAACTTCGGTTCTCAAGTCATCCAGGATTCTAGGCTCCAAAACCTTCTCCCCCTTTAATCCACTCTCTTGCTGAAGGATCCTGACATACCCCACACTATTATTTGGAACATTTGCGGGGGGGGGGGAACCAGGAAGTGGGGGGAAGACTCCGGGAACAAGTTCTATGGTTCCTGCTGTAGAAGCCCTGTTCCTAATGTACCCTTGGAAGCAGGCAGGAGCCTTTGAACATGGCTTCCTAGGATGCTTCAGGGATGCTCTAGGAATAAAGCTTCTGCGGAAGGAACCATAAAGCATCTTTCCTTTTTCCACCTGTTTTTTCCTGGGGTTCCAAGGGGCTGCCAGACAGGGCTTTGGCGGGGGCATCTGCAGCTTGTGGGCGCTACTTTTTGCATTCCTGGTGTAGACAGTACTGAGCTAGATGAACCGATGGTCTGACTTAGGTCAGCTTCACATGTTTCCTGAAAGTGCAGAGCACCAGAGGTTCTTCACCAGTTACAATCAAGGGAAAGCCCTGTGAGAGTAAAGGCTGAGGTGGGCACTATAATAGGCGTTGAACTCTATATTTTTCTGTATGTGGATGTGCTACGGTGTGGATTGGGGTCCTTTGTCTTTGCATGCAGGTAGAAAGAGCTAAGAAAAGGTGCAATAGCCATCGCAGAATCTTAGTTGAAATATTGACATTGCTTTTAAGATGTGATTAAGACACTGAGATCACTGCAGAATTTGAAGATACAGTGAAATATAAATAATGTACTGCATCTGATTTATCCTATAGCCCTTGTGTCCTTGGTCATAGCAGCAATATCTGGCTTGTATGTGAATGGGGTATCCTTAGCTCCTTGTGGTATATTCTAAATGCTGCTGTGTAACAACAGTCTTCCCTCAGGCTTCCTCAGGGACAAGGTGAGGTGGTAATAGATTTGTATTTGGAGCCATATTTAGTCCTACTTACAGTAGACCCATTAAAATTAATGGAACATACTACTTATGCCTCACTGATGTCAGTGGTTCTATTCTAAGTAAGACTAAGTCTGGCTCCAGCCCTTGGTGTCGTCTTCATTTTGGGTTAGCTCCAGAGTGAAGCTATATCTTACTATCTGACAAAGAATTGTTATTCTTTCAAACCACAGTTTGGGCCATCTGAGGCTTGCAGATGGGGCCTTCTATCCCTTGCAGTGCAGCCTACAAGGAAGGAGGTTATTGCAAGGGGAGGAGAGAAGGAAACTACTTTGGCCTGAGTATAGGGCAAGCCAGGTTGGGATGTGAGTTAAGGATTCAAGAGCTCATGTGAGGCAGGAAGAGAAGCCAATATAAGGCATTTCTCTACTCTAGGTGTGTTGTGGTGTATGCCAGCTGTGCAGCAAGAGCTGGAGACGACACTGTGCACAATGCCTGCTTAGGCCTCATGTATGTGACATCAGCAACACCAGGGAGCTGTTCTCAGGGCTCTGTTCTGCTTGGGCTGAAATGGTGTTTGGCCCAGGGCTAAGGATCTGGTGGCCTTTGTATTTTTAACTGCATTTTAAATGAAATGTATTGCTTTGATAAGTTACTGTGACTTTAAATTGTTGTAAGCCTCCTTGAGTAGAATAGGAGCTAGAAGGGTGTGATAGAACTATCTATATAAATAAATAAAAACAGATAGATGGGACATGGAGGAAAGCCAGTCAGGATATTGATAAGGTTTTTGATTGGCAGGGAGGATTACTTATATCTCAGCCAGGCATTACATACAGTATGAATGATTTGTAAATGGGAGTTAGCATTAATTTCTCAGATTCGGACATGCATGTTTATCTTGTCAATTTGGGAAATGATATCGTGGAGAGGCTTGTGGGGGAGAAAAAGGTATCAAGCAGAGATGACCCCTTCTCATGCTATGTGACCAGTATGAAAGAGTCCCCTAGTTTGGGGAGAGTTGGGGCAAGGTGAATGAGAAGTTTCATTTCTGCAAAACGGTTATTTTCTGTTAAGGAAAGGGATTCCCCTTTGTTAGGATCTGGCATTGTTGGGAGCTGGGTTGTGCCAGGAGACCGGGATGGCTGGGCAGCCTCCCATTCTTGCTGGGCTTCCAATTTTGGGTTATATAGCCTCTTCCCTCCACATTGATCTTGAGTTAAGCCTCTCCTGTTTGTTTACACATTTCAATAAAGTTGTGACCTAGTTAAATCTCTACTTGGTGTCTCTCATTTCTTCCCCTTCATCATCTGCAAAAAGTTCATTGCACAGGTGATCCCTGCTTGCCTTGATCCAAAACAATCCCATTTGATTGCATGTTTTTCTTAATTTGCTGCCTTAAATCAGGCCCATGCACCTCTATGAATGTTTTGCACTTAGCATTTTTGCAGGAATAGCTCTTTTTTTGGCATTGTTCTCTGTGGTTAGCTGGGGCATTCAGGCAGTGTTCCCACAGCTAGTGGCTAGATAGTAACGGCTTGTGCTGAAAGTCACGTTGGGTGGAAAAGGAATTTGCCACCAAAATGTGGTCCTTTTAATCCAATGAAAACACTTCTAGAAGCCAGAAGGGATAATAGATAAAGGACTGGATCCAAACTTAGTCATCCTTAGAATAGACCCTTTGAAATCAATGGAACTTCAGTTAGTTATGAAGTCAGTGAGTCTACTCTGAGTTCATCTGGATCCAACTCATGGATAATTGACTCTCCTGCTTCATATTTCTTTGGTCATGGAGTACTGGATACATGCACTGAAATTTGTTGTTGATAACATAAGGACACTTAAAATATTCTGTCCTAGTAACATGTAAGTAAGACTCTCTAATTCACATGATTGTTGGTACTCAGGCTAACCTGGTTTAGCAGCTGCATCCAGGTATGTTTGGTAGTGTTTTGGCTGGTAACTTATGAATGGGAGGTTGAGTATGTCAAGGAAGATAGAAGCAGCCTTAGTGGCATGCCTGGCTACCATACTTTTTAGTGCTCATTGGGTTATTAAGTTACTTGCAAGTCCACATAATTTGATGCCTAGTAATTTGGAGCATTGATGGAACAACTGTGTGGTGTAGTAATCCTATTCAGGGTACTTTATAGAGCTAAAGTCTGTCTCTACTTAGGGCAGGAACTGATGTTACATGCCAAACAGGTCTAAACGTTCTGCTAATCATGCATAGTGTAGCTATGCGCGGTAGTTTTTCTTACTCTTGTGTAAGTGCAAGCAGCCACAATTTAGGGACCACAGCACTCGGGGGGGGGGTTTAAACCTTCCCCCACCCATTTTTTCCTGAAATTCTGCCCCCCCATGGGGGGCAATAAAACTCCCGCATCTCCATTGAGTCCAGTGGAAAGAAATAAGCCTTCTTATGCAGGTAGCCATAGATAGCCATGTTTAGGTTTGGAGTTCAGCATTTATTTAAGGTTTTAAAAGTAATTTTAGGAACTTACGGGGAGAAAAAGATGAATGTTCATGCAAAAATACAAATTCTTTAAGGGGAAAAAAGTGTTGGCAATAGTGAACACTGAAAAAAGGAACAACTAGTAATTTAGAAAGTTAATAGAATAAACTCATTGAAAAGAGGGGGAAATAATTATACAGGGTTTTTTTTTTTTAAGTATAAAAGGGTTATCCTTATCCTTCCCAAAACGTAGCAACGTATAAAGAAAAGCGGTAAGAATGGTGGGGGGTGGGGGGGAAGGATTCAATTCAAATTCAGATTCTAGACACTAATAGTACACACAATGGTTCAGTGAAGAGTGAGTGATATAAAGTTTCCAATATCCATATAGTGTAATGCCTTTATTAGGCCAACTCAAAGATCACAAAAATTGTGCAAGTGTTCCAGACCTCTTCATCAGGCAAAACGTTGCAAAAAGCAGGTTGGGGGTGGCAAGAATATGAGGGGGAAAGACTGACTGGATGTTGTAGTCAGGATATCTGCATAGTCAGAATCTTAGGATGATAGGAAGGAGGAGGGTTTTCAGACATTCAAATTGGACCCTTTCAGGTTTCAGTGCTCCTAGGACCTCTGGAAAGAAGAAAGTGGCAGACAATTGTTGATCTTCCATTTTTTAAAATATAAAATCCAGCTGTTAACTCAAAACTGTCCCCATCTTGGGCGAACCAGACCAGTTCCTTGGCTGGTGGAAAACAGAAGCAGAGATCATCTAGGCAGTTAACAAAGCTTGTGGTGAATTTAGATGCTGTGCTAGGTTAAAAAAAAAAAGGGTCAATAGAAGCCAACTTGAGTATTTTTACCTTGTAGCTGGAGGAGATGAACCCTCAGAAAATAAATTCCCAGCTTAGGTAGTGTAAAATCCTCTTCCTCTGGTGTAGGTTCCTGCTGGTGATCAGGTGAATTTGGTATTCTCCAAAACATACAAAATACAAAGGCAGCCATGTTGGCCATAAGAAAAATCCCAAAATCCATATAGTGCAATACCAACCAATTAGGGCAATTTAAAGATCATAAAAAGGTGCTTGTGTGTGTGTGAGAGAGAGTGACCTGGTTCACATGATCAAAATAAGCCACTGTGGCTTATTTAAATGAATCCATAATTGCCACCCAGGCATGGCTTGTTGTGTCATATGAACTCAGACAGCATGGCTTGTTGGAGGTGGAAACCCATGGGCTGTTTTACAGTTATTGGAGGGTTGTTTCCCCCTCCAGCAAGCCATGCTACCTGGGTTTGGATGATATGACAAGCTGTACCCATGCAGTGATTATGGAAATCATGTCCCACATGTGCTGTGATTTAAATAAGCTACGGTGGGTTATTTTGATTGTGTGAACTGGCCCAGTGGCTTGCCTAGAAGCATCTAGTCAGTTCATGACAGTGATGAGGGGACTTCCCGATTTGAAGCTCAGTATCATAGCCACTACAGTACACCAGCAAATGTGTGTATGGGGGGAACGGGAGGGAAACTTCATGAAAGACTGAAGATTATAGAAATACTTGAAATTATATTATCAGAGGGGAGTAAACCCCAATGTGGTTCATATAGTATAGTGAAGGGAAGTAGAAGGAAGCATTGTATAAATATGCCACCAAAAGAGGTGAAGGAAGTATATAAGCACTTCTCCAGGGCATGAAGTAGTACTCATTTTTTTAAAAATGAGAGCACCAGTGTGGTATAGTGGCTAGACTGTTGGACTGGGAGTCGAGAGATCTGGGTTCTAGTCCCCACTCGGCCATGGAAGCTCACTGGGTGACTTTGGGCTAATCACAGACTCTCAGCCCAACCTACCTCACAGAGAGAGGAGGAGGATTATGTACATCGCCCTGCGTTCCTTCAGGAGGAAAAAAGGCGGGATATAAATGTAATAAATAAATAAATATAAATAATTAAAAATGCAGGAACATAGAGCAAATGCAGTGATAAGAAACATCAAGTTAAGACACCAGATATTAATCAGTCCAAAGCTGTATGACATACAGGTGTATGGGGGGGGGGGTGACTTTGGGGCCTGGAGAGGTGGGATAGGAGAGAACATTTCTCAAATAGAATAAAACAAATGAAACTGAATAGAGTTAATGGCATGGAAACTTCATACAATAGACTGAGGATGGGTGCCTTACATCCTGAGAGCAGAATTCCAACCAGGTGGGAGTAGAGCAGGGGAAGCATAATGAAAAAAATCCTGTTTGTTAAAGAAAGGAGAATAACAAGGAGTAACCCACCCCAAGCAAATGCATGTCCATAAGAAATGTAGTGTTTAAAAACCCCAGAGCCCTTTAGAGTGCCAAACATATAATTAACTTTGAGAAGGCAATTTGATGCAGCCGAATTTGATTCAGCCGAACGTCTCAGAAATAAGATGTGATCATTACATAACATAAGTAAAAATGGAAAGGTGAATGACATTGTACTTTTAGTAAAATATCCAAGCTTAATTTTTTTTTGTTTTTTTTACAAAATTCTTAACTGGAGAACATATTTTTGTAGCATTTCGTAGATAGTATTCACCTGTATAATAGCACACTTCATTTTGTAGCTTTTGGAATCAATTAAAAAAACTTCACCTGGACATGGAATATATTATTTTCGAATACATATTCTAATGGAAGTCTGTGCAAGCTTATGGGAAATTATATTTAGAAACATCACCAGCAACTCAATTTATGAATGCATGAAGTATAAAATTAAAATCCTGCAGTACTGTACAAACTTAACTGGGAGTAAGTCCCACTTAGTTGGATACAGATTTAGGTGCATGCAATAGGGAAGGTGGAAGCAGACTTCCTTGCCCCCTCCTTTCCATAGAAACCCACCGAAAATGCCACACAGAGGGCAGAGGGACACTGCCGAATGGGATAAGCTGTGGGGTGGATCACTGAAAATTGGGCGGAAGGTCTCCCGATCCTCTGTTCAGCATCTTCTGGGAGATGGAGGGGCTGCCCTGGGGAGGAGGGGTAGGTAAGTCCACTTCTGCCAGCCCTATTGCATATGTCTAAATATAGATCCAACCCATTGAATTTAATAGGACTTACTACTGAGTAGAAGCAGCATACAGTTCTGCTGCACATCAAGAATTGTTATACAGTTACAGATGGATGGATCAGTCAATTTCTGGTCCATGTCACTTTTGCATGTGTTGGTTCATATGCCTGTTCCATCCGATTTCTGTATTTACCTGCATTTTTTTAAAAAAAATGCATGAAAATTCACATTTAAGCATGTATTTTCTCAAAAGAATGCTTTTCTAAATGCATTTTTGTCTAAAATATGCACATTCAAATATTGTGATGCATTTACTGAGCCAAGAACTGCATCTCAAAAGGTAGGTGCAAAATACACAGTGAAACTTGTCTACTTCCCATAATGGACTTTTCCATAGGCATCATGTCGGCCACCATAGGAACAGAATGCTAGACTAGATAGGCCTTTGGTCCAGTCCAGCCGGGTTCTTATGTTCACTTGCGTGTCTGATGTTTGGTGGTATTTAACTGATCAGTTGACCAAGGTATTTTCACAGTTAAATGCCAACCGTAGTATTGTATGCCATAATTGCTGAGAGATACAGAAAGTTGCCAAGCAATGAAGAGGATACGCAGGTATTTAGCCTGCTGTGAATGAAGGATTACTTAAACTGTGACAGTGAACGTCATCAGTGGGTCATGTTAATTGTATGCAGGATATTTTATAAAACAAGGGTGGCCACCTAGAAGCCTGTGAGTGGGATCTGGCCCCAGTGCAATTTTATCTGCATGTGTTTAACTCTGTTTTTGTGTATGCAAAATGCACAAGTGTATACATGTGAAAGAGGTCATAATCCTTTCCTGATAATTCTGTATTTATGATTGATTGAATTCTATTTAATGGAAACCGTATTGGTAGGGTTTTTACCCTGAAAGATTGCTGAAAAATACTTTAATAAAATCAATTATTCAATATTAACCTGTAGTTTTAGGCAAAAGCCTCAAGTTATACATATCTATGTCATTCATAGTGTTGTTGCGCACATGAATTTTGAAGTGATTGCTAAGTATAAAACATAATGTATGACACATTGGTTGGGGACACCTTTACCTTTACCTTTATGACACATTAGGGCAAAATTAGGGTGCAGGACTTTTTTTCTGTCTAAACATGCATAGGATTGTGTCCTTAGGGTATTCGATCCACAACAGTAGAAGAAGAACTTGTTACTTTGACAAGTTGTATTTTCCAACTGGAGGAGTGAAAATATTGTGCCATTTCCTTAAGTTTCATTTACCTGATCCTATGATCTCTTTGAGCTTCAGTCTTGTACTTTTTGTCATTCCGAAGTTTGAAGAGTAGTTAAGCTGTGGAAGAAGCCCCTAGATTCTTTCTCACATCTGTTGCCAGCATCCCAAATGTATATACTTACATGACCCTGGGATTTAGGTCTTTTGTAAACAAATAAGGTGTGAGGTGTTTGGGGGTAATTAATTATTTTGGCATCTCTGGTTTGTATAACTCAGCCTTCAGTGGCAGGCAGAGCAACTAGAGCCTTTTTCTGGAAGAAGAAAATGTTTGGCAATTCAACTCTCTATCTTCTCTTCTAGCTAATACTGCAAAAGAATAAATGAATGTCCTGCTTGATAGGTTATGAGGCTCGGTTTCGCCAGTCCTTTTGCATGAGTCTGATTGAAATGAATATGACATACTCATGAATAGCTGTGGTGAGTAATGAGGTATCCCTCTACTGCAGTATGAACTGACTCGGGGCAGTGAAGCTCCTTGAACTGATTATATGTAGACCTAAGTTTGTAATGCTCTGTCTGAAGTGTTAAACACTGATTTAGAGCCACCACTCTTGCAGTGAATTCCTGCTACTATTTTCCCTTCAGCTAAGGGAAAGCCTAGCAATCAAGATGTAGTTGGTCGGACACTGCAAAAAGTGGCAAGTGGAAGGTTATCCCTGATCAAGGATTCAGACACATTCATACATTATGAGTGCCCTAAAAGATAAGAGATGCTATATACCAGCCTTCCCCAACCTGGTGCCCTCCAGATATCATTAGCATCAATTCCTATCAGTCCCAGAAAGCATGGCCAGAGGTCAAGAATGCTGGGAGTTGTAGTTCAAAAGAGTTGGAGAGCACCAGGTTGGAGAAGGCTGGTATATACTCTTGTTCTGTATGAGTTTAAGTAAAAAAGGTCAGCAGTCTTAAAGGAGGCCTCCCATTTTAATTCTGTTACCTGCAAGAAACTGTTCTCAAACCATTATTGGGCAAGGGAGCAAGGAGATGCCCATGTCCTCCAAGACCAATTTCCTTCCCTTCTTTAGGCTGCAGGTCTCTCTCAGCCCCGGTTGAGGCTGGCCACATAAGGGCAGCAAACGCGAACACTACTACTCAACCATTTTTGGGAGAAGGTTGAGGGCTATTTTCCCCTGTAAGGGTTGAATCTCTAGCATTGGTAGAGATTTTCCTGTCCTGTGGCCTACCCTACTCGCCATTTGGGCGTCAAGGGTGTCTCTATGTAGCCCATCCACTCCAGAGTGGAGAAACAGGTATTTTGTTTCATTTTGACTTGCTATTTCACTTAAGACAAAATTAGAGAATGTTTTGCAAATACGGCTTTAAAAATGGAAGAGTTTACAGGAAGTAAAACATACACCTCTCAAATCCAGATGTTTTTAAAAGAATATGAAAGTGAATTTGATCCTTCTATTTTTAAAGGTTTATTTATGTATTTTAAGATGGCAGCTGTTACTAGTGACTGGGCTACAGTAGTTGCTGGGCTCTGGTGACAATGGCTGTTGTAGGGACAGAGGGAGCCATCCCTCTATTTCTCTTCCTCTGCTCCTGGTTCTGGGAATGGTGCTTGGAATGTGTCAAGCACTAGGGTTCTAGTTATCATATCATATTTGAGGCCGCACAGTTTCTATTATCATATCATATTTGAGGCCACACAGTTTCTCTGGGTTTTGGCAGCAGTCCTGGAAAAGTGGGGTTGGGGAAAGAAATGCAGTGTAAACATTGCTGAAATCTCTCCTCATTTTCTACCCTAAGGCTGAAATCTTACACGCACTTACTTGGGAGAAACTCCATTGAACTTAATGGAGCTTACTTCTAAGTAGATGTATAAAGGATTGAACTGCAAAGCTCTTACCTGTCTGTTATATGCCAGTAGACTGAATGTGAGGTTAAACATCCTTCCTACACCTGACTGTTTTTCTTCTTTGTATAAATAATGAGTATTAAGACATCTGCTTTGCTACTTTCCATCAGGTTTAAAAATAGCACACAGTGTACTTCAGATACAGATTTTCTGGGTGATCTGCAAAGGTCCACATTATTAATAACTCGGTACAGACTTCTTTTGAAATCGTAATACTGAGAATGGCGTGCCCAGCTTAATTCAGCACTGCATACGCTAACTTGCTTTAAAAGTTTAAAAAAAATGTTTTGTGCAACAAACAGTTGAAATATTCATTATTGCAGTTGCCCATTAGAATTATCATATGTTCAGGCCAGTGAACTTATATACCATATTCTGTCAACTACCTCTTACTAGCTTAGGATAGTTAGCCAGCTGAAGCTGTTCGTAGACATAGATAGCCTGGCTATGTTGACCCATACTTTGGTAACCTCCTTGTTGGATTTTTGTAATGCATATATGTGCGGCTGCCATTTAAGATAACTCAGAAGCTTCAATTAGTGCAGAATTTGGCAGCTGGAATTCTGGCTGGTTTAAGTAGGTGGAGCCATATTACACTGATTCTGCAAGAATTACTTTGGCTGCCTATTTGTTTCTGAGGCTAATTCAAGATGCCGGTGCTTAACTTCAAAGCCCTAAACAGCTTGGGACACAAATACCTGAAGGGGCACCTTTTCCTATATCAACCTTCCCACGCATTAAGATTGTCAGATGAAGCCCTTCTCCAAGTTTAGTCAACAGGAGAAGTGCATTTTGTATATACAAAGGAGAATACCTTTTCTGTGGTGGCCCCCCAGCTTTGGAATACCCTCCCTAAGGAAGTGTGACTAGAGCTGACATTACAATCTTTCAGCGCCAGATTAAGACATATTTATTTTCCTAGGAATTTCACTTGATTGCATTGGTTCTGCTGGCAGTATAGTGGTTGTTGCTGCCTCTGTCTTATGGGGGGTTATGATGGTTAATTGTCCCCAAAACAAGCCATAATTCAAAACTAGCAACAAACCCTGGCCTCAGATTCTGGTTTGTTAGGGGAGTAGTAAACCAAGAATACTCGTTTGGACATAAAACAAAGATTTTGCTTCCTGGTTAGTTTCTGGTTGATCTAGCTGCTTCTGCTGGTGTAAGGAGCCAAGTGGAAACAATTGGACAGTGTGCACCAGTATACTGCTTATGAATGATAAGCCAGCGTTCTTTACAATTCTGGTTTATTGTTATGTGCAAATGTGGCCATTCTTTTAAATCAAAATACTCCTAACGAAATCAGACTTTGGAGTGATAGTTAAATGACTTGGATTCTCACAGCGTTTCCTCCTTTTGGTTCATTTCCGTTTGTTAATTTAATTAGCATCTTGGTAGATTGTGAAAAATGGGTCAGTCAAACTTGTAAAAGGTAAAGAGTTGGGAGGGGTGCTAAATGCTAAGGAAGCTAGAAAGTACAATATGATTATGGTGCTTTGAACAAATTCCCTAATGTCAACAGTAAGAAATTCAGTAAACAGAAGCATAAAGTAGTTCACAAGGGGAATAATCAGATACACAAATGTTTGTCAATTGGTAAAGCGGTAGTCCTGCAGATGTGAAACTGCTAGCTAAATTGTGTGTGGGGATAAACAGCAAATATATATTGAGCTGTAATTTATTGTGTTGCATGTTTATTTCCTGTATAATAATACCCTTCATTCAAGACTCAAGAGGTCTTATTTGGAATACTGTTTTCTGTTCATACTACAGAGGATGCATCGAAATAATTGAGAACATTGGGGGAGAAAAAAGGCACCAAAATTGTTCAAAAAGTCTTCTTCAAAAATACTTCTTCCAGAGAGAAATTTAGTTTCAAGGCAATATCTTGCCAGACTGTGTATGAATGAGATGTTAAGGCATTTTTCCTTAGACTTGGCCCAAGGCTTAAATAAAACTGTACACTATGTAGAAGTGCAGCAAAATAAACATCAGGGAAAAACATGTGCATACATTCCCCTAAAGCCCAAAATGTCTCTCTTGATGGTACATAACTGACTTTATTTGAATGAACTGAACACGTGTAAGAAAGCAAAAATTCATTATAGATAATGGTATAATTGCATCTGTTTTCTTATTAGTGCATGTTACATGGGGTTTCTTCTTTTAAACATGTTGTGGAAAAGAAACAAACTTGAGTACAATTTTTCATTCCTTTATCGATTCTTAGTGTTCACATGTGGCTATGGGTAATAGGTGTTACAGAAAACATGTAGCATACTTGTATATCAAAAAACCCCTGAATCTGTACCCTGCTGTCTAGCTGGCACTATGACTTCTGAATGTTATTTTTTTCTACAAATACATGAAAAATGTACTTTGTTCTGGAATGCAGAAAAATGTACTGAAATCGTATGGATCTTGAGATTCCTTTTTCAAGCGTGTAGCTCTGTAATTGCAGAAATTAAATAAAGGCCCAATCTACCTTCTTATACCCAGGGCTATGCTTGGCTAAGTCTTCCCAGGACATGCAGAGTTCCTGTAGAGTTTAGCGGACTGCTGAACTGTACACCAGTTCTCTATGCATTGTACATCTCCATAGGAATGGGAGGCAAATGGGTTCTACAGCTCAGGAGGCATATAAGCTATATTTCCTGAGTATAAGCGGAGGTAAGTAGTGAAACATAATTTCCTCAGTATTTTCATGCTGCACTACATTATATTTAAGGAATGGGAAATTGTCTTTGGCAAAGAATAAATTTATCTTACTACTCGTCCCATCTCTAGATTTTAATATTTGTTCCAACAATCCTACAGCCTTGGAAATGTTGCACATGTATTTATTAGAAAGAATGTTGGGTAACACTGGAGCCCAGCTACACCAACACTCTATTTTCCAGTCATTCATATCTTAACATCTCATAATTGTATATATAATTGCAAAGAGAAATTCCCAGGATGCAGATGAACAGTAATTATAGTTAGTGGGACAGTAAGCAGTTGAATAAGGTATTGTTTGAAAGTTGTCATCCTGCAGATTGTAGGGGTGTGAGGAATACTTTTAAGCTGGGAAGACTGTATATTTCCAAGGAAAAAAGTATGCTAGAGCATGTATCCATGTAATGATTCTGGACTTTTTGGACAGCTGATTTCCTTATTACACTTTTCAGCCTAGATTGGCTCCTTCCATAGAGGAGCAAGCTCTAAAGGGAGAGGAGCAATGGAAATGTGTTAACAATTTATTTATGGCTTCTGTTCTAACCGCACAGGTATGTATTTTTTAACAAATATCTCATGTAAGGGGACTAGGCTCTTTAGATTACGTGTCCTCAGTTGTAAGGACATTTTCACACATGAGGATTAAAGTAGCTCTTGCTTCACTAGTTTTTGCTATACAGATATAAAAGTTGACTAGAATGTTCACTCACACTACAAATGCTTCCTCGCTGCTTTTGTATCTACATGAATCATGATCAGATATTGACCTAAATAGCATGAGAGGCTCAAGCACAGTTTAAGTCTCATGTGTGAAAAGGCCCTAAATGTAAATCAGTTGCTGAGGCTCTTTAAACTACCCACCACCATCAACCTGGGTGTTCCAAGAATTACATTTTGGAAGTTTACTTTAATTTGTAACTCCTAAGTAGTAAGTTAAATTATTCTCCATTAATATATCTGCAGCATTTAAAAACTTCTACATTACATTTCCCCCAGTGGTGAAGCCCCTGTTGCAGTAATAACTTCACTTTAATTAATTGATATTTTTTTCTCCCCCAAACCAAGTGTTTGGAGGTCTAGGTTGATATGTGGCACTCCTCTAAAACAAAGTATGGGTAAGATCTTCCATTTTATGTGGCGGGATTTCTGCATCTTCTTCAAATGACTTTATTTCTTAGGGGGAAATGATAAACTTGTACATATTTTGGCTTACAAAATAATGATCACATGAAGTAACTTACCGTGGGGAGTTTATCTGATTAACCACAGGCTACTGGTAATCTTTTTGATCACTTACTGTCTGAAATGAGAATGTCTTTCTTTGATAGGAATGTGAAGGGAATTTTTAGCTTTATGTTATGTATATGATCATATTAACATTTTACATGAATTTCTTTAAATACAGAATTAATGCAAATGATTTCATGAAATATGGAGGAGGGGGATATGTTTGGCTTTCTGGAATGATTCTGTACTTTCTCATTGCTCAGTTCTAACTAAAACCACATTTTGACTTTCCCCCTTTTGTTAAAAGTGAATAATGAAACTAATTTAAATTCAGTGCAAAGTCCTGGTTTGTATAAACGATCCTAAGAGCACAAGATGCTTCGATAATCAAACACTTTATTGTTTATAAAGGGTGAAAAGCATGTGTAGAATACTTTCGGATATCTGATTTACCACAACTATAGTTTTCTCTTTAAATGTTACCCAAGCTTTATACATAATCCAGAGTTCTGGCTGCACATAAGGCCTGATAAGATGAAATTTCTCAGCCAGCAGCATCCCACATTCCATGGCAAATCACTTTTGAAACTAAGCTATAATCCTATATGTTCTTTATAATAAAATTTCATTTCTTCAATTTTGTAACTTTGAAGATTCCCTAGAAACTACCTTATAGATGTGCATGTGTAGTGCAATCCTGAGCATGTTAACTAAGAAATAAGCCCTATTGAGCTCAATTGAGTATTGCAGTCTTCTATGTGTTTTTGTTTGTGAGGAGCTGAAAATTAAAAAGAAATGTATAAGAAATAGAAGGACATTTCACTGAGGACGTGTACAGTCAAGTAACCCAGACTTGTAGGGACAGTGTTGGGAAAGCCAAAGTTCAGAATGAGCTGAAGCTGGCAAGGGATGCTAAGAGCAACAAAAAAAAGACTTTTCCAGGTATGTTTGAAGGAAGAGGAAGGAAATGATGGTAGGCTTGCAGCTGAGTAAGGATGTTAACAGGTGACAAAGAGAAGGTGGAAGGCACAATTCCTTTTTGCGTCCATCTTATCCCAAAAGGGAAACTGTGTGCAACCTTGCATAAATAGTGTGACTGGTCAGGGAACAGGATTGCAATTCAAAATTGATAAGGAGTTGGTCAGGAAATACCTAGCTATTTATAAATAAGTGCAAGCTTGTTTAAAGATGAATTGCATCCTAGGGTACTACAGGACTGGAGACAGGCAAATATGGCCTCATTCTTCAAAAAGGGAGTGATGGTTAGTAAAATCTGGAAAACTACAGGCCAGTCAGTCTTCTTGAGAAGATACTACACCCAATTATGAAGGAGCATTATGAAGCATCTTGATAACAATGCAGTGATTCATAGAAGCCTACATGGATTTGTCAAGAATAAATGCCAGGCTAATCTCTGTTTTTTATTATTGGGGTATGGATTGTGGGAATGCTCTGGACATAACTTACCCTGGTTTCATGCAGGCAAGATTATAGTACCATTATGTAGATTCACAGCTGGTTGGAAAACCATTCCCAAAAGAGTGGTCATCAATAGTTCCTCATTGAAATAGAGGGAGGTTTTAAGTGGGGTACCACAGGACTCTGTCCTCGGCCCAGTACTCTTCATCGTGTTCATCAGTGACTTCATTGAAGGAGTGGAGGGAATCCTTATCAAATTTGTAGATGACCTAAAGCTGGGAGGAACAGATAACACTTCATAAAACTGGTTTAAAATCCGAATTACCTTTATAGAATTGAAAAGTGGGCTGAAACAAAATGAAATTCAACGGAGACGAATGCATTCAGCCTTAGGCTAATCATCATCATTGTCATCATCAAATGCCCAGATATAGGATGGGAGATACCTGGCTTGGCAGTGGTACATGTGACAAAGTCTCAGGATTGTGGCTGTTCCCAAGCAGAGTCAGCTCTCCCTTGCTGGAGGTCTTCAGGCAGAGGCTGGACTGTTGGGGATAGTCTAGCTCTGGATTTCCTGTACTGAGCAGGGGGTTGGGCTAAATGGCATACAAGGCCCCTCCAACTCTATGATTCCAAGAATCTTGGTGGATTTTTGTGATGTTAACTTTACTTCCGTACATAAACACTAGCATGGGGGGGATGGAGAGGGGTCTAAAAGCTCTTGCTGTAGATTATGCACAGGATGAACTGCTCTGAGTGGCTTGTTCAACCTTTCTCTTTTTGTGACTGTGTCTCCTTTCTGTATGTGGCAAAATTGTAAGAACCTATGGTTATAAGCAATAAATATCTGACATAATGTGGAAATATAATGAAGAAGATCCTAAAGGAAATCAACCCTGAGTGCTCATTGGAAGGACAGATACTGAAGCTGAAATATTTTGGCCACCTAATGCGAAGAAAAAACTCCCTGGAAAAGACCCTGATGCTGGGAAAGACTGAAGGCAAAAGGAGAAGGGGACGGCAGAGGATGAGATGGCTAGATAGCATCACCGATGCAATGAATATGAACTTGAGCATGCTCTGGGAGAGAGCACAGGACAGGAAGGCCTGGCGTGCTATGGTCCATGGGGTCACGAAGAGTCGGACACGACTGAACGACTGAACAACAACAACAACAAATAATGAAGAAGAAACTACTAAAAGAAGTGATTGTGTAGTAGGGCATAATAACAGAAATTTAGGCATTGTCCTTTATTTCTGTTTTAAAATCTTGCTTGTCTGCCTAGTTGTCTTTATGGAATAGTCTTTCTCCTCCCACAAGAAAAGTCTGGCTTTGACAGGAATCCTAGACTTCAGCAGTAAGGTCATGTGCAATACTATCATCACACAAAAGCCAATCATGGCTGCTGTAGAGGAAACTGCTGCAGCTTTGACTACAAAGAACTTTCCAGGAACCCGACTGCTGTTTGCAGAAATCTGTTCTGGATATCTACAGGTCAGATGTAAATTACTACAGCCTATTAAAAACTAGAATAAAGAAAGATTGTGTGAGTTCCATTAGTGGAGGAAAAGGAATTTCTCTGTACAGGCCATTTCAGTAAAGAAGAAGCGAGCTGTAAACAATTTTTTAGTCATATTAAAGACTTGTAAAACAAAGTGAAGGGAGCATGTGTCACCCCTTCAGCTGAAATTCCCAAAAGGGGAATGGAAAATCTTATTAATTATGCTCATGAACAGGACAAAATGTATGGGAATCAGGTTCCAAAGTGGCAGCTGCAAATCAAGCTCTTCTCCACCTCCCAGGAATTCTGCAGGATACGCAGGTTGAATTTTATAAAGTACTCTATATTCTGAAAATGCGAAACTGATAGATTATGTCCCCATACAAGGCTGAGACTGGGGAACGGAGAATATGAAATGTAATACGGAAGTGGGTATTAAAGGTCACAAAGGAGCCTTGCTTGTTTGTAAATATGCAATAATAATTATGATAGCAAGAACATAATTGATGAAATAACATATGAATATATGAAACTGTCTTGTATTTGAATCAGATTGTTAGTCCACTGTGGCTCTCTAAGTAGCTATGTAGTACTTAAAATGGCTCTTATGCAAAATTATTTGGGGATAAAGCTCCACGTGCTTCTAATCTAAAGACAGAAAAGCGTAACAATTTCATTGATGTGATCTTGTAAACTCTGCTGTAACACAGTAGGAATACTATTGCATTCACTGGAGAATTTAGGCTAACTGTTTATCTATTTCTCATTTCGTTAAGTAGTGGGACAGCTTTTTTCCCCAGTAGAGTAGAGACTGACAAGTTCAGCTGTAGATAACTCTGAGACACTTATAAAAGAATAGCAAAACTTGACACACACTCACAGTTTCAGACTAACATAAAACCCTTACATTTTATAAATTTTTAATATGAAGGAAAATGTTAACTCCATATAACTAGCTTTTGAGGAAAGTTCTACATTGGTTCAGAGCATCGAGGATGGAGGCTGTGAAACTGTTTTTCTTGCATTGAAATTTTATGAAAGCGATTGCTTAGTAGTTTGAGAAAGTGTTCCCTAAACTTGTTTTCAAAATTATGTTTCTATAGGAAGGAATTTGCTAAACCTTTCCTTCCCTTTTACTTTCCTTCCTCTTCCTCTTTAATGTATCCTTAGATTTATCCTTAGATCATAAACCAGGAGGTAGGGCTTGTGTTCTTAGTTTTTGTACCTAAAAATTAGTAATAATTGTTGAGTGAATGGACTTGTAGAAGGTCAGAAAGCATTTGCCACAGTGAAATACTTCCTTTAAAACTATTTTAAACTACATTCCTTGCATTTAGCATTAGCATACACAACAAGGCTGTATTTGTTCAATGCTGTGTATAATATCTAACATAGTTACTGCTCTATGGATTTTATAGGAATCTATTAAAATAACGTGTGTATACAGTTCATAAAGGTTGGCTGCAGCTGGATATACAGTACATATGTGAAAGAATGAGATAGAACAGTTCTGAAGTGTAGGATGCATTGTACTAATTCGGATTGGAAGTAGGGGATCTAACTTTTGAAGGTACCCTATGCAAAACAACAACGCAAAGCTCCCTGCAAACAGAAAACTAACACAGCAGGGCTTAGGAGTGGGCTTGAACCTTCATCTCTCAGACATTTTTTCTACATTTTAGGATTATTGTTTTTTTTTACATGGTGGGTCTGGCACTTGTCTGAGGGCCAAGCCAGCAGTCTCTCAACTTTTTTTTAAAAAAAGTAACCAGCAGAAGGAAAAGGCTGCAAATTCAGTCAGAGCAGGATGGGCAGGAGGGTGCTTAAGTCTTCTCCTGTGGGTCACTTCTCCAATCAAAATTGCACCATCCCACCTGACTTCCTGTCTGTGGAGGAAAAGTTATTGAGTCCTCGCATTTTTCCTCTCTGGGGTGAAAGATTGGGAAGGGTGAAACATACTGAAGGACCCTTAGATTAGCTTTCCCCAACCTGGTGCCCTCCAGATGTTTTGGCCAGTGGTCAGGAATCCTGGGAGTTGTAGTCCAAAACATCTGAAGGCACCAGATTGGGGAAAGCTGCCTTAGATAAATTCAAAGAAACAGGTGGATTGTATAATATGGTCAGTTGTTGCAGCTGAGAAAAAGGAAGTAGAAAGTGTTGGTAGTTTTTAGGGCACAATTAGTGGGAAATGTAGGTTACACAAATATTAGAACTCATCTCTTTTAAGGATAAAACCAAGTCCAGGTGGTTGTCTCCATGGGGGTTTTGCTGCAAATTTGCTGCATTTGGAAGTAGTTTGGGGCACATGATGTCATGGCCATCCTGCAGCCACTCAGGAGATTTGTGCTGGAAAAACTCGTTTTTCTGAGACTACTTTTAGTCCGATTCTTTTCTTTAATTCAGCTTCTCTGTGCTTCTGTTGTGGTGTGCACCAACCCTCCACATTTACTTTGGCATGATATCCTGCCCAGGGATGTGTCTTTCACTTGGCTGTGACCTCACTGACCCTGGTCAAGGGGTATTTCCCCTCCCTGTATTTCCCCAATGTTTCCGCCATTCATTTTACAGTTGGCCATTCAGGAGTTCTGAGTTACCTCATGGTATTTACTTTGCCTTGCCTACCACTAAACTCTGGTGTCCATCCCTGCAAAGTGTAGGTGTGCTCTGCTGGGCAGCGTCTAACTTTTAAAAAATCCTCTTAAATCGATAAGGCATAAAAGCACAACATCGAAATAGCGTATTAGCGCTACATCGTGAACCCAGAATAAGCGCTCCAGTTTTGCCAACCACAGCCACCTGTGGAATGAATAGTGTATCGGATCATTGCTGCCTGTGCTTCCAGTTTATCAAAGATAACTAATGGACGGATCTTGGACATTTAAAGTCATTACTGCGGGAGCATGGAAAAGTGTATTTAGTGGGCAAGCTAGTACAGAGGGTTTCAGGGGCTAAGGCTTACATTGGTAAAAGCGCCTTGAGGGAGTGAAGACTCATGGTGCCCCACATGCTGTTTTGTTTCAGTCGTGTCCGACTCTTCATGACCCCATGGACCATAGCACGCCAGGCCTTCCTGTCCTGCACTTTCTCCCGGATCGTGCTCAAGTACATATTCATTGCATCAGTGATGCTATCTAGCCATCTCATCCTCTGCCGTCCCCTTCTCCTTTTGCCTTCAGTCTTTCCCAGCATCAGGGTCATTTCCAGAGAGTTTTCTCTTCGCATTAGGTGGCCAAAATATTGGAGCTTCAGCTTCAGTATCTGTCCTTCCAATGAACAGTCAGGGTTGATTTCCTTTAGGATGGACTGATTTGACCTCCTTGCAGTCCAGGGGACTCATGAGAGTCTTCTCCAGCACCACAGTTCAAAGGCATCAATTCTTCGGTGCTCAGCCTTCCTTATAGTCCAGTTCTCACAGCCATACGTTGCTACTGGGAAAACCATAGCTTTGATTAGACGGACCTTTGTCGGCAAGGTGATGTCTCTGCTTCTGACTATGCTGTCTAGGTTGGCCATAGCTTTCCTCCCAAAGAGCAAGCGTCTTTTAATTTCATGGCTACAGTCACCATCTGCAGTGATCTTGGAGCCCAAGAAAGTAAAATCTGTCACTGCTTCCATTTCTTCCCCTTCCATGTGCCAGGAAGTGATGGGGCCAGATGCCATGATCTTCGTTTTTTTAATGTTGAGTTTCAAACCAGCTTTTGCACTCTCCTCTTTCACCCTCAACAAGAGGCTCTTTAGATCCTCTTTGCTTTCTGCCATTAGGGTGGTATCATCTGCTTATCTGAGGTTGTTGATAATTCTCCCGGCAATCTTAATTCCGACCTGTGATTCATCCAACCCGGCGTTTCTCATGATGTACTCTGCATATAAGTTAAATAAGCAGGGTGACAATATACAGCCTTGTCGTACTCCTTTCCCAATTTTGAACCAGTTGGTTGTTCCATGTCTGGTTCTTACTGTTGCTTCTTGACCCTCATACAGGTTTCTCAGGAGACAGGTAAGGTGGTCTGGTACCCCCATCTCTTTAAGAATTTGCCACAGTTTGTTGTGATCCACACAAACAAAGGCTTTAGCGTAGGCAATGGAGCAGAAATAGACGTTTTTCTGGAATTCTCTTGCTTTCTCCATGATCCAGCGAATGTTGGCGATGTCATCTCTAGTACCTCTGCCTCTTCGAAACCCAGCTTGTACTTCCGGTAGTTCTCGGTTCGCATACTGCTGAAGCCTAGCTTGTAGGGTTTTGAGCATAACCTTGCTGGCATGTGAAATGAGCGCAATTGTACGGTAGTTTGAACACTCTTTGGCATTGCCCTTCTCTGGAATTGGAATGTAAACTGACCTTTTCCAGTCTTGTGGCCACTGTTGAGTGTTCCAAATTTGTTGGCATATTGAGTACAGCACTTTAACAGCATCATCTTTAATGATTTTAAATATCTCAGCTGGAATACTGTCATCTGCGCTAGCTTTGTTGTTCTTAATGCTTCCTAAGGCCCACTTGACTTCACTCTCTAGGATGTCCGGCTCAAGCTCAGTGTCCGCACTATCATGGCTATCAGAGACATTCAGATCTTTCCTGTATAGTTCTTCTGTGTATTCTTTCCACCTCTTGTTAATCTCATCTGCTTCTGTTAGGTCCCTGCCTTCTTTGTCCTTTATCATGCCTGTCTTTGCACAAAACGTTCCAATTTTCTTCAAGAGATCTCTAGTCTTTCCCATTCTGTTGTTATCCTCGATTTCTTTGCATTGTTCATTTAAGATGGCCTTCTTGTCTCTCCTTGCTGTTCTCTGGAACTCTGCATTCAGTTGGATATATCTCCCCTTTCTCCCTTGCTTTTCGCTTCCCTTCATTCCTCAGCTACTAGTAAAGCCTCATCAGACAGCCACTTGGTTTTCTTGCATTTCTTTTTCTTTGGGATGGATTTCGTTGCTGCCTCCTGAACAATGTTACGGACCTCCGTCCATAGTTCCTCAGGCACTCTGTCTATCAGGTCTAATCCCTGAAATCTATTCCTCACCTCCACTGTGTATTCATAAGGGATATGATTTAGGTCATACCTGATTGGTTTAGTGGTTTTCCCTACGTTCTTCAATTTCAGCCGAAATTTTGCAACAAGAAGCTCATGATCTGAGCCACAGTCAACTCCAGGTTTTGTTTTTACTGACTGTATAGAACTTCTCCATCTTTGGCTGCAAGGGACATAATCAATCTGATTTCGATATTGACCATCTGGTGATGTCCATGTGTAGAGTCGCCTCTTGTGCTGTTGGAAAAGCGTGTTTGCTATGATCAGCGTGTTCTCTTGGCAAAACTCTATTAGCCTTTGTCCTGCTTCATTTTGTACACCAAGGCCATGCTTGCCTGTTATCCCAGTGATTTCTTATTATTTATTTATTTTATTTCTATACCACCCAATAGCTGAAGCTCTCTGGGCGGTTCACAAAAATTAAAACCAAACAACACACAATAAAACAATTTAAAATATATAGAACATTAAAACCACAATATAACAATACAACCACAATAAAACCTAGCAGCAGTACAGGAGTTTAAAATACAGATTTAAAACAGCAAAGATAAAAATTTAGAAAGCTAAAATGCCTGGGAAAATAAAAAGGTCTTCACCTGGCGCCGAAAGGAATGAGCTCCCTCACTAGGGAGCTCATTCCAGAGCCGGGGTGCCACAACAGAAAAAGCCCTCCTCCTAGTAGCCACCCGCCTCACTTCCTTTGGCAGGGGCTCATGGAGAAGGGCCGCTGATGATGATCTTAAGGTCCGGGCAGGCACATATGGGAGGAGGCGATCCTTCAGGTAACCTGGCCCCAAGCCGTTAAGGACTTTGAATGTTAACACCAGCACTTTGAATCGGGCCCGGAAATGGACTGGCAGCCAGTGCAGCTGGAAAAGTACTGGCGTAATATGAGCTCGCAGGCCAGTCCCTGTTAACAATCTTGCTGCCCTATTTTGGACCAGCTGAAGTTTCCGGACCGTTTTCAAAGGCAGCCCCACGTATAACGCATTGCAGTAATCCAGACGAGAAGTTATCAGAGCATGGATAACTGTAGCTAGGCTATCTCTGTCCAGATAAGGGCGTAGTTGGTATACCAGCCTAAGCTGATAAAAAGTGCTCCGTGCCATTGAGTTCACCTGTGCCTCAAGTGACAATTCTGGATCCAAGAGCACCCCCAAACTACGAACCTGATCCTTTAGGGGGAGTGCAACCCCCTCCAGAACAGGTTGAATATCACCTAGCCGAGCAGACGAACCACCCACTAACAGTACCTCTGTCTTGTCTGGATTGAGTTTCAGTTTATTGGCCCTCATCCAGTCCATTACCGTGCCCAGGCACTGATTCAGAACAGCCACTGTCTCACCTGGTTTTGATGAGGAAGAGAGGTAGAGCTGGGTGTCATCTGCATATTGATGGCTCCTCAGCCTACACCTCCGGATAACTTCCCCCAGCGGTTTCATGTAGATGTTAAACAGCATGGGGGATAAAATAGAGCCCTGTGGAACCCCATGGCACAATTGCCATGGCACAGAGCAATAATCCCCCAGCACCACCTTCTAGAATCGGCCATCCAAGTAGGAGCGGAACCACTGTAGTGCAGTGCCTCCAACTCCTAACCCAGACAACCTATCCAGAAGGATACCATGGTCGATGGTATCAAAAGCCGCTGAGAGGTCCAGGAGAATCAACAGGGTCGCACTCCCCCTCTCCCTCTCCCGGCAGAGGTCATCCCACAGGGCGACCAAGGCAGTTTCCGTTCCCAAACCAGGCCTGAAGCCCGATTGAAATGGATCTAGATAATCCGTTTCATTCAACAGTGCCTGGAGCTGTCCTACAACCACCCGCTCAAGCACCTTGCCCAGGAAGGGGATGTTGGCCATTGGCCTATAATTGTTAACATCCTCTGGGTCCAGGTTAGGCTTTTTCAGGAGTGGTCTAATTACTGCCTCTTTTAAAGCAGCAGGCACCACTCCCTCTCTCAAGAAGGAATTTACAAACTCCTGGACCCAGCTGGACAACCCCTCCTTGTTTGATTTAATAAGCCATGAAAGGCAAGGGTCAAGCACACAAGTGGTCGATCGGACTTGGCCAAGCACCTTGTCCGCATCCTCAGGCCTCAGTAACTTGACTTCCGATTTTGATTTCTTGACTTCCTACTTTAGCATTCCAATCCCCTATGATGAAAAGGACATCTTTTTTTGGTGTTAGTTCTAGAAGGTGTTGTAGGCCTTCATAGAACCGATCAACCTCAGCTTCTTCAGCCTCAGTGGTTGGGGCATAGACTTGAATTACTGTGATGTTGAATGGTTTGCCTTGGATTCGTACTGAGATCATCCTTTTGTTTATGAGATTGTACCCCAGTACTGCTTTTCCCACCCTTTTATTGACTATGAGTGCTACTCCATTTCTTCTAAGGGATTCTTGCCCACAGTAGTAGATATGATGGTCACCTGAATTAAATTCGCCCATGGTTGTCTATTTTAGTTCTCTGATTCCCAAGATGTCGATGTTCAATCTTGCCATCTTATGTTTGACCACCTCCAACTTACCTTGATTCATTGATCTTACATTCCAGGTTCCTAAACAATATTGTTCTTTACAGCATTGGACTTTCTTTTCACCACCAGACACATCCACAGCTGAGTGTCCTTTCGGCTTTGGCCCAGCCGCTTCACTCTTTCTGGCGCTACTTGGAAATACCCTCTGCTCTTCCCCAGTAGTATACTGGACACCTTCCGACTTGAGGGGCTCATCTTCCGGCGTCATCTCTTTTAGCCTTGTGATACGTTCCATGGGGTTTTCTTGGTAAGAATACTGGAGTGGGTTGCCATTTCCTTCTCCAGTGGACCACATTTTGTCAGAACTCTCTGCCATGACCTGTCCGTCTTGGGTGGCCCTGCACGGCATAGCTTATGGCTTCACTGAGTTACGGAAGCCCCTTCGCCACAACAAGGCAGTGATCCATGAAGGGGACATGCTGTTTTAGCTACGGCCAAATCACAGTTCCCAAAGTAATAACTGCAGGACTCCGCAATTGGGCATTAAAAAGCTGTAAGTAAAGCAGGACACTGAATAACTCTGACCGTAGTTGCAGCTAAGTGAAATCGCGCTTTAGGCATGCCTTCTAAAGTACTTTGAAAGGCACAAACACAACTACGGAGGCAGGGCAAAGCCCCCCCCCCCCGAGAAAGGAACTACTCCACCCAATGGTTCCACCACCCCAAGTTAAATGAAAACAAAGTTCTGCGCATTTAGTCCTGTTGCTATTGTGGTTTTAGAAGGAAAATAAAAAAGGGTGTGGGCATAAGTTGGGGAGGCAGGGGTGCTAACACACTCTGGCCAGAGAAAGCGGAAAGGGCAGAACAACGTGAGAGTGGGAGGGAGGGAACAGGCTCTTTAAATGATGACGTGGATGAGACTCCACCCAGTAGCCACCCAAACAATTTGCAGTAAACTGCTGTGTGACCAGCCCAGAGCCCCAGGCTAGGTGTGGGATAATCTGGATTTTCAAGCCCTGTGCGTCCCCAGACAGAGCAGACACGACTTCAGTAACAAGTGCGACAAAGTGGAGAGCAAACTAAATTCGTTGCTGTGAAGATTCCCCCCCCCCCCCCGTATATGGACATGAAAAAGATGCAAAATAGGTCTAGAAGCATCAGTTGCTAGGGCATGATAGACTACCAATTTATCATGTAAATGCATAATTCATTCTGGGTATAGCTTGCTTATTACATTTGTTTGAAAACATAAAGCTGGGCATGTAGTGTTTATAGATAACAATCATCTTGTTAAAAGAGTTTCCAAGAAATGATTGGAGATACTGGCAGTTTAGAACAAGGACAGCTATGGTTGCTAGGTGCAAAAACCTAGAACAAGCCAGTGGGAAATAATATTAAGGTGGAGAGATATTGCTATGGTTACAAAGTACTTTCTTTTGAAGGAGAGTTTGGTAATGCAACAAGGACCATTGAATCCTGTATTGTGGTGGGTTTTATACAAACCACTGAAGACTAAGAGCAGCACTACACATTATAAATGTTGCAGGAAATGTTACACATTTGCTGTGTAAATTGCTAGTATAAAGTGTGGAAGTGAAATATGCATGTACAGGCATGTGGGAAACCTGAGCGTTAAGAGTATTATTGCAAAAATATGTGGAATTGTCTCTGAAAGTAGAAAACTATTTGCGTTATTTGCTTTTTAAACAACACGCTACCACAGGTGTAATTTGCATTTAGATATAGAATATCTCCCTCCTAGAGATGTGATCAGTATTAAATAGAAACCTTTGACTTGCACTTACAATTTCAGACTAACATAAAACTCTCACATTCTTATTAAAAGTGTTGTATAGAAATACATGTTCGGTATAAGGTGAGTTTTGGTTTGAATGCTCTGCCTTCTGGGATACCAGGGGAAGGTAGCTGATTACTGAGCAACTAATTCTGTGCTTTTCATACTAACTCAGCAGGCAGGCTGTCACCTGCTTCCACTGTGCCTCCCTGTTGGATGCTTATTTTGGCTTCTAAAATTGAGATATTGCTGCTGTAGCTAGAACCATACTTTACAACCAGGCATCCTGGAGAAATATAAAGTGGCTTGATGGGTAGAGTTGGATTTTCATCTAGGTCTTCAGTTCAAATTCCAGTTGAGTCTAGTTGAGTCCAGTTGAGTCAGTTGGATAGCTTTGGATAATGCTTGTCTCTCATTGTCACTTCTCTGTCAGTAAATTTGGAGCAAATAAATTTTGGGTCTAACTTCACAAGGCAGCTATGAAGATGAATTACATTTTTTAAAAAAACCCACCCTGTAAAGCATTGTATATATATATTAAAAAGAAAAATAATAATTTATATTAAATAATTAGATATTAATAAAATGGCAGACATTAACACAACTATCTAAACTGTTCTTTTGATGGTATAATCTAGTGCACAGAATCCGGAGTACAAGAAAATAGCTTGTTTGGCTTGTGGCTTTTGAATACTCTGCCTGTTGACTTCTGCTGGAAAACAAGTTTTTCTCTCTTTGGACCTTTAAATACCAGACCTTGTACATAGACCATCAAACAGAATCTCTGCCTGTTTCAAAGCATATCTTGAATACCTAGGTTGGTATCCAGTGAAGTTCCTCCACTGCTGGATCTGGTTCTATCAGCAGAATGGAGAGTGGATGATTCTCCCTCTCCCCTGCGCCCACCCCCTTCGCGGGCCCTTGAAATTTGCCTCAGAAGATTGCGAGACTCTCCAGAACAGTGGGGGGGGGGCGTGCAGGGGTAGAAAGGAGGAGAAAATTCCATTGCATGAGCACAAGCCTGCTTGCATGACGCTGGATTTCACCCATAATAGAGTGTATCTTGGGGCCACTGATACATTAATGACATAGTAGCACGCCTTCCCCCAAAGTGCATTTAGAGTTTTAAAAAACACTGCAGCAGGTTACATAGAATGATTGTATATGAATTTTTAAACGATGGTTGTTGTAAAGATTAGCTCCCACCTTAAAATTACAGACTTCAGGACTTGTAAACCATTACTGGAAACACTTCTGCTTTTGTTTAGATGATATGTTTACATGGACAGGAACATAAAGCCTGCGATGTCACAATAAAAGAAGATATATAAAGAAATACAGCTAACTACTAGGGTGTGCATCCACTTTGGACAAAGCCTGATTACCGAACCAGCCTGCTTTGAAGGTATTTGGACTGCTCCAAGATAAAGCAGTTTCTGTCTCAAGTGATCTGAGGCAAAATAGGATGTCCTTGAATCTTTGGACATATTTCAGTTTTGTGTAAGTCCCAAATAGAGACAATATTGGACTGCCCACAGGGAAGCTCTTCATAAAAGGAAAATACCAAGCAGTGGCAAGGAGGGAAGGAGATGCAAGGGGTGTAGTTTTATAACTGATAGCTCTAGGTTCCAATCAGGGAATGATTTTACCAAGGCTGTCCAATGACAGCATCTTTGGGAGGGACAATGAAGGAAACTATCAGAAGTTGTTCAGTGTTTTCAGTGATCTTTGCAAGCTGACACTGCACCTATCTGGTCACAAAACCATAAAGATGATAGGGGGTAGGGCATATCTTTTTTAAATGCAAATTTAAAGGCTTCTTGCATAAACCTGCACCTGTTTGTTTGACATTTGGCTGGCTTTATCCCCTTGCAAAGGGCCACTATGCCTGCGGATTTTTTCTTCCAAAAAAATGAAAAAGTTATAGCTGTTTGTTGATTTCCCCATAATAGTCAATGGGCAAGACATCAAGACGTTGGGAAAAAGAAACAAAACAAGGCTCTGCTTCAGGCCTGAACCAAAGCAAGATGTCAATCTGTAGTGCTGAAGTGAATCAAATGATTATCTGAAGTGCCAGAGTGGGTGCCAGAGTGAATTTGTTTTTACTGTAAACCCTTACTAACTATACTCCCTTTTGAACTTCAATAGAAACATAAGAAAATATCTTACTGAACTCTGTTAGTGAGGTTCAGATATCCTTAGCTAGCCATCTGCCCGATCAATTTGAGAGTGGTTCTATCATAGCTTTCATAATTCATGAAGGTAATATGGAGATTTGAAATATCAACATGTATACTTCTTCATGATCCATGAAAAGCAGTTGATTAACCTTACACAATTAGTAGTCACTGGCTGTATTTGGACACCACTTTTAGCCATGGTGGCTTAATAAGCTACTCACAGTTGTTTATTTTTAAAATAATCCATGATCCCCATCACACGAACGGGCTAATAAGCTACTGTGAGTAGTTTATTAAGATACCATGAGTAATCTGAGTCATCGCCCCACCCCCTGCCCTGTTGCAGTCCTCCTACCCAAACAGTGGCACTGTTTCACCCATTGACAGGAGCAAAAATCCAGGGTGAACCAAAAGGACCTCCCCTAGTCAGGAGGCACCCGATGCACCATCAAAACCCTGCGTGATTACTCAAAAAGGAGCGAAAATCCTGTGTGCACCAAAAAGGGGGTGGCAGCAATAAAACCTTGGAGGTTTGCAGGATTGGGACCAAACTTTATAAACAGCCTCCCCTGGTCGGGAGGCACCGAACCCACCATCAAAACCCTAAGCAATTACCCCAGAAGAGCGAAAATCTGAGTGTACCCAAAAGGGGGTGGTGGCTATAAAACCTTGGGGGTTTGCAGGATCGAGACCAAACCTCATACAGAGCTGTAGCACTCTTTTGCTCACTCACTAAAGTGAAATTGTACATTCCTCGTAGGGATGTATGGATTCCCCACCGGAACAGTGTTCCGGTGGCGAATCTGCCCGGTGGGGGGAGGCGATCCGTTTCTCCCCCCCCCGGAATCCTCCAGAGCTGCTCCGCGAGGATTCTGTGGAGCCACCCAGCTTGAAGGCCACTTACCTGGTCCATCCTGGACCTGCTCGCCTCCGCGCCGATTGCCATGTTGCTTAAAAATATGGCGATCGGCAGGATGTGCCCATAGACTTATACACAAAATAGAGCCGTGAATCTTCCATATAAGTCTATGGACACATAGACTTATATGCAAGATTCATGGCTCTATTTTGCGTATAAGTCTATGGGCACATCCTGCGGATTGCCATTTTTTAAAACAAAAATGGTGATCGGTGTGGAGGCGAATGGCTCCGGTTAAGAAAGCAGAGAAAGCTGTTCCACACGGAATCCTCCTGGAGCAGAGGTAAGTGGGGCCATGGAATCCGGCCTCATTTGAATCCGCAGCGGATTTCTCTAACATCCCTTATTCCTCCCCATAGACATTATTGGCATAGAGGCTTTACTGTGTTTCCAGTGTCGCAATTGCAAAAATGCACAAAAGTGCAAAGGCAAAATAAACAAAGAGGAACAGAGGCAACTGCAGAATAGGGGAACATGTGGTAACGGGGGAAAACATGCTCACTTTTTGCTCTATCCCAGCAAACTGTCAGGGAGTTTCCATTACACAGAGAAATCCTGTGAAAAACAGAGTGACAGCAATGATCTGAACCACTGTTGCCGAGCAACTCTGTAAGTGAGCAAAATAACCCATGGTGCGCAGCAGATGATAAGCCGTGGTGGTTTAACTAACGCCGCTGTCAAGGGCTCCTTGGAGGCCTCTCTCAGTCTAATCCAGTAGCCAAGTCCAGACACAGACAAAGGGATTCTTTTCAAAGCTTTATTCCTCTTTTACAACTTAACAACTCTACTGTTAGCTACTAGATACGAGCAGCAGAGTATCTATGCCCTAAGTTGGAACAGTTGGTCCCCATTTGAAAGAGAATCACTGGCAGACCCTGAATTTATGGGTTAGGGAGAGTCCCTCTCCTTTTCCCTTGGACCCTCTGGGCGCAACCGTTGTTTGCGCGCCACCCGGGCACTACGCCTCCTTTCCGCGCCCTCCATTTGGCACCGCTCCCGGCGTTGGCATCGCGCGTCCAGCAAGTCTTCTTCCTGCGCTCTGTCACTCCCAGGACTGCTATCTATGCTAGGAATACCGGTGGGAGGAATCTCTGTCAGCTGTTGGCCCTGGGAAGGATGAGCACGCTCCTCTCCCAGGAGTGGCTGCTCTTCCTCAGAATCAGAACTACTCTGGGATTCTATGGGCTCAGTGTCCACCCTGACAGCCTACTGCAGACTGTGGGTGATCAGAGTGGGTATTTTTGGCCAAAATTGGCATCGTGGATTAAAAAATTCCCAACAGAAGATACGATAACCCACGATGGGTTAAATAAGCTATTGTGGTTTATTTAACCTATCGTGGATTATTGTATTGACCGAACCCAGTCACTGTGTTCCCCCATGGTGCCAATATAGACAAAGGTAGAGGGCATTTGAGACATTGAGGACAGAATCCGATGCATGTTTAGACAGAAAAAAGTCCTACAAGTTCCAGGATTCCCCAGCCAGCATAAGGAATGCTGGGTGTTGTAGTGCTTTTTTCCTGTCTAAATATGCATAGGTTTGCACCCTAAGACCTTCCTAAGTGTTGCCATGTCAAAAGATTGCCCTTTTCTTATCTAGAAAGGGATAGTTATTAGACAGTGTTAACCTGGTTGGTGCCATTTTCCCTTACCTTTTTTTGGCATTTGTTGCTGAGTTTCTTAAACTAAGCCATTAAATCCTTGGCCAAGGGCTGGCTGAGAGCAGTTTAAAAATATATTTTAAATTGTTTTATTGTGCGAAGTTTGGTTTTAATTTTTGTGAATCGCCCAGAGAGCTTCGGCTGTTGGGCGGTATAGAAATGAAATAAATAAGAGCAGGGATTGTGCAAAGATGAAAGATGCCTAATTTTCTGGGAGTGGGGTAGATCTATGATTATTTCTCCTTAATTATCTCATTCTCACTACTTTTGTGTGAGCAGTGGAGCACCTTTGCTCAGTATTGGTCAAGCCATTATTTATTTCTAGTTTTGGCCAAGATTATTCACTATATTTGCATAAGGATAAAGGAGTTAATTTGTTTTGATTTTTGGCACTGTCTTTCCTACCTGAAAGAGCATCCAGCCTAACATTTCCCAAGCTGGTGTCCTCCAGATGTGTTGGGCTTCTCATGTTTTGGGCTCCAGATGTGTTGGATACACATCTGGACTCCAGATGTGTTGGACTACAGTTTCCTTCATCCCCAGCTAGCATGGTCATTGGCCATGCTGGCTGGGGGTGATGGGGTTGTCCAACACATTTGGAGGGCATAATGTTGCGGGAGGCAGATATAGCCCTTGGTGTCCAGGTTGGGTGCCTTGATTTTTGCTTCAGTTGCCCTATCTTGTAATCTGTCCTGTAGCTGGAGTTTTGCCATGATGGAGAGAAAGTTATGAAGATGACTTCAGAAGTAAAAAGATTTATTTATTCCATAGTTCGTGTTTGCTCAGGCCTCCTTCAGTTTTGAAGCGATGGTCTGTTGGCACTGTACAGCCAGCTGTACAGTAACTTGGTTCTGTCTGATAGGGTTTGGTTCACAAGACTATTATGTTACAAAACCTTCTGTCACATTTAGACATTCCAGCATTTCTTGAACTATATATCATGTTATAAAAAACAAAAAGTAGAATTGTGAGAGATTCTGCAGTACTAATGAAACTGTGTTTGGCAAGTAGCTTAGGAAGAGACGACTCTTGAATTCTTCCAGTCCAAACAAATTGTTTTAAAATGGCAACAGTGGCTTGTGAGAAATGAACAAAAGCTCAGTCTACTTGAAGACTACTCTCTTGCCAATGGCATCTAGGAAGTGTGGACTACTGGAGTGTTGTTGTTTTGCAGGTTAGTGCCAACTTAGACTGCCTAACATAGAAACAGTGCCCAGTAGTGGACATACATGTGGAGGATTCCTAGCATTCTTTGTATATAGAACTCTAAGAATGGTTAGTTCTAACCAGCTTGGATATAATTCAAATTGGAGCCACTTATTGTTGATCTCTATAACACGTTGTCAGGACCTGTGTTTAAGGTGGAGTGAATTTCTGATTTATTACATGGCTTCAGCATATGTACACATGTTGTGGATTCTATTTATTGGGGTCAAATTCCTTCAGAGTAGATCGTGGAGCAAGTGTGTATGAATATAGAGTTGTTTTCCTCCACATATTTGATCCTATACAAGCTTACTTGAAAATCCGTATCAGGATGAAGGCCTCATAGTGTAAATTTTTCTGCTTCCACAGAAGATCATTTTTTAAGGCTGCTGACCTACACACACTTACTTGGGAGTAAGTCCCATTGAACTCACTCCAACTTACTTCTGAGTAAGGATGGTGGAGAATTCCTCCATGGACCCCAGTGAGGCCAGATTCAAAAGAATCCAGCCTCTGGAGTCCGTGGAGGAATGGAGCACTTACCTCTGCCTCCCTGAGGAATCCTCCCTGGCCGGATCGTCCTCGCTGCCAGCTCCGTAGTGCCAGCGATACAGCTGCCATTGCCGTACCGCTGGCTGAGGCTGAGTGATTCCAGACACAAATGGCGTCGGCTATGCCATTTGTGTCTGTGGTTTTTCACGCGATAGCGTATCGCGTGGAAAACCACAGACGCAAATGGCATAGCAGATGCCATTTGCGGCCGTAAAGCCCTTAGTTTACGCTAAATGCAGCCATTTACAGCTGCATTTTGCTTAATCTAAGGCCTTTACGGCTGCAAATGGCGTAGCGGACGCCATTTGTGTCCAGAGTCACTCAGCCTCAGCCAGCAATATGGCAATGGCGGCTGTATCGATGGTTCTGTGGAGCCGGCTGGCAGCTCCGCAGAACTGCTGTGGAGCCAGCCGGCGAGGATTCCGGGGGGAGGGATGGATTGCCTCTCCCCCCTCCGCGGACCACCCCCTGGAACAGCAGGTGGGTGTTTCATACAACCCTACTTCTGAGTAGACATGTCTAGAATTGCACAGTTAGGGTAGCATCTACCTGTGTCATTCCATTAGTGCAAATTACATTGTGCTAATGTGCAAGAGAAGAAACCAACTAAAGATATGTTTGTGCAAGTGGTTGTGCATTAGGCTCATGCAACCTGTTGTGCAACCAACTCCCGTGCAATCTGTTGTGCAATCTGTTGTGCAACCAGTTGCTCATTCCGCTTGTAATGGGCAACTGCTTGTGCAACGGAAAGATTCAGTGGAGCTCTCCTAGCATTATTTGAGTTTGTGGAATGACACCATTGGAGTTGTAAGGATTAAAACTGTTCTTGTTTATGTACCGTTCCCAAGTCCTTCACTATGTGACAAATGTGATTGCCCTTTGTTATAGCACTGCTTATTTCTTTGGTGTTATTTTGTGATGCAAGCACTCTCCTTAGGAAACCTGTATTCATGTCTGTGGAGAATAGTAAAGCACAACATTTGGGGAACAAAGTTGCATTTCTGGGCACTTTTTGCCCTCACGTTTGTCACTGTTGTAGCCAAGCCACCATTGTCAAGGACATCATGGTGGAGGAGAGAAGCATTATCTCCCTCCTTTGCCTTCTTGAATGCAGAGCTAGTCTTGTGGTCTAATGCAGTTGGTGACTAAGCATCCCTGCTTCCCCAAACATATAATGCAGGGGTATGCAGCTTGTAGCTTTCCAGATGTTTTGGCCTACAACTTCCATCAGCCTTTGCCAGCATAACCAATGGTGAGGGATGATGGGAGTTGTAGCCCAAAACATCTGGAGGGCCTCAAGTTGCCCACCCCTGATATAGAGTCTCACACAGCACACTTTTCCGTTTCCCAAGATTCTTAGATTCAGTTGGAACTGGATTTAATGAATGACAGGCTAGGTGGGGAAGAATACCAAAAACATTAGGCTTCTAGCCAAGAAAACAGAACAAGATATAGGATCTAGATTTAGTTATGTTTAGAGCAGATCCATTGAAATGAAGGAGACAAACCTGATTAGTTTAAGTCCTGTTGGTTTCAATGGGTCTACACTAAATATGACTAAGTCTTGATCCAAGCCATAGATTTTTAATTAACATATTTTTGCAGAGCAGCAAAATTTTAAACTTGACCTTTGAAATGTTTTCACTTCGATAGCACTAGTAACATGTCTCCAATTGGAGATACAGCTTACCTTCAGAATGCTACAAGAATAAATGGTACAAGCTAAAGTACTGAAGAATTCGGTTTCCAAGCCGAATTTCCAAGAATTCGGTACTTTTTAATGGGTTAGATCCAGACTTAGTCATACCTGGAGTAGACTAATTGAAATCAATGGGATTTAAGTTAGTCATGATTTCAATGGGCCTGCTCTAAGTACTAAACATGGAAGTAGCCCAATGTGTCTTAAGCCATTTGCTATAAGAATATATGTAACTGGTTTCACACTTGTGTTTTCTCTGAGGGATCCTGAGAAACCTATATTGAAATCAGTAAGACTTAACTGAGAGCCTCACTGAGTTCAACAATATATATGGAAGTAAATTCTATTTAAATCGGTGGAGCTTACATTTATAACATGTTATATAGATTGGGGGGAATCTTCATGACAATGAAATGAGAAGCGTGTTGGAGTATTATCCAGATTTTCATGGAATTGGCCTTGGTCCATCAGGGACACACGAAGCAAGAAAAGCTGAGTGTACTGTACTTTTAAAATCCGCTTTTCACGGGTCACACAGCGCTTGAAAGCAACGTACTTCCAGGTTGGGTGCGAGGAGTAGAACTGAACTTCATCAACCTGGCAGTTTCTGCTCAGCCAATAAGAGAGGCTTGTTTCCCACCCCTGTCCAGGCTTCCCCCGACTACCACATTATAATCTCGAACAGCATCTGAAGGCTCCCCAATGAGAGCACCCCACCAGCGCAATTTCACCTCATTCCAGCCAACAGTCAGGGAATTAGAACTCCCACTCTCTTTCTCCTTTTCCAGGGAATAAATACAGCGATCTAGCTGCTTTACCCATTCTCAGTCTCCAGCCTCTTTTGCCTGCTTTTCCCCCATTGAGAATCTATAGCGTCTTTTCCCATTGAGAAAATTGGAGCCCCATGGTTTCAAGTTCTAGCTATCTAGCAAGAGCAGGCAGCCAGGAGCAGGAGTCTGCAGCCCCAGTATTTCGCCGTATCGACAAGGCAATACAGTGCAACCTAAGAAATGCAGGAGAGGGAGGAGAAGGAGGTGCTGGCAGAGGCAGCAGCAGCCAAGAAGCAGAGCCCATTGAGAATAACAAGCTCGCTTCCCTCCACAGCCCCCCCTTGTGTGCTCAGTGATACGCGAGGAGACAACCAGTTACTTCCCCAGTCTGGTGCCCTTGGGAAAAAAATGATGTGGAGCAAACTAAATTAAAAATTAAACAGGGTCAATCAGTTGTTCCCTTCCGAGTAGAGATGCTGTGCTTGTGTTTACCCTTTGGTGGAGTTCTCTTCTTTGCTCAAATGCACTTGAGGGCAGTGAGTTCCCCAAACCTGATCGCCGCCATTCCACAAAGCAGGGATGTGGTGGGGGGGGAAACAAAAGGGGCAGCCCACCTATGGTGATGCAACAGCAGAACAGCCCCCCAAAACACATGTAAGAAGCTGCATTTAAGTCGGGGATATGGGCACACAGCACTGGAAGTGGGTGAAGCTGGCTTAAAGGGAAAACGAGGCACAAAACACCTCTGAAAAATCTCTGGGTTTCAGTGTGAAAACAATGGCTTTGTTGCAGAGTGACCACAACGTGATGTGTGCCTAATGACTTTAAGCCACAGCAGCATCAGAGAAAACCTTCCACGTAGACAAGCCCCAGGATACCAGCATAGCAATGCTACATCACAATTTGCTTCATAGTACAAAAGTTACATCTTTCTCCTTTTTAAAAGAAGTTCAGTGTTCCTGGTAAGACAATGCTTTTAGAAGTTTACAATGAACTTTTAAACCTAGATGAAAGAAACAGAAACCGTTATCTCCCAAGTTACTGTAGTGCCCAAATAAAGTAACTGCTGACAGTTTTGAAATGTAATGACATTTCAAGAGTGCCAGAGCGGAGTGCTGTGCCCAGGAGTTTTGCAGAGTAGAACTTTAGAATCAGGACAGAATCAGTGGGGAAAAGAACTGGGAAAGAGTATGATGTTAACCAAAGAAATGTTGCGATAGGTGGAGTTATGATCCCTATTCTCACCTTAATCTTCGGAATGGGATTGTATCAGCTGGTCCTACCCCAACCTTGGCAATTGCAGGCTCTGTGCCTGATCTCTGTGCGTTTGGCTGGAGATTGAACTGTATGCCCAACATGTGTAGGACCAGAACATGGTGTGATCATGGTCCCTGATACTGTCTGTCTGTCTGTCTGTCTGTCTAGTTCATTTCTATATCGCCTGATAGCCAAAGCTCCCTGGGTGGTTCACAAAACTGCAAGGTGTAGCATAAAACAATATGAATATGAAAGCTTAAAACTACAATATAAAAGTACAACCAGAATAAAACCTAGCAACAATGCAGATATTTTAAGTACATATTTAAAACAGTAGTGCTAAAAGAGTAGAATGCTAAAATGCTGGGAAAATTAAAAGGTCTTCACCTGGCGCCGAAGGGAGTACAATGTAGGTGCCGGGCAAACCTCTCTAGGGAGCTCATTCCACAACCAGGGTGCCACAGCGGAAAAGGCCCTCTTCTTGGTAGCTACCCACCTCACTTCCTTTGGCAAGGGCTCCTGGAGAAGGACCCCTGAAGATGATCTTAGGGTCCAGGCACATATATATGGGAGGTGACAGTCCTTCAGATAACCTGGCCCCAAGATGTTTAGGGCTCTGAACTTAAGACCAGCACTTTGAATTGGGCCTGGACATGGACTGGCAGCCAGTGCAGCTGGAAAACCACTGGAGTAGTGTGATCTCATTGGCCTGTCCCCATTAACAATCTTGCTGCCCTGTTTTGGACCATCTGAAGTTTCCAGACTGTTTTCAAAGGCAGCCCCACATATAACACATTGCAGTGATCCAGACAAGAGATTATCAAAACATGGATAACTGTAGCTAGGCTATCTCTGTCCAGATAAGGGCGTAGTTGGTATATCAGCCTAAGCTGATAAAAGGTGCTCCGTGCCACTGAGTCCACCTGTGCCTCAAGTGACAGTTCTGGGTCTGAGAGCACCCACAAACTAGGAACCTGATCCTTTAGGGGGAGCGCAACCCCCTCCAGAACAGGTTGAACATCACCTAGCCGAGCAGATGAACCATCCAGTAACAGTGCCTTTTGTCTTGTCTGATTGAGTCTCACTTTATTGGCCCTATACAAGTACAGACCATTTTCCCTTTCAGCCAAACGTATGGAGGATGGGACGAGTTGGTGCTATTTGGTGAACACATGAAGATTATAGTGAGACTTAGGCTTCTGTTTATTACCATATTCCATAAACATCAGCACATTCTGATCAGTTATTCTGACTTGGAGATTTAATACATGAATTAGATCATATTGTGTTTATGTGTTCCTATCTTCTTCATAAGGTTTAGGTAGTTGGTGTGTGCATTTGGAAACTTGCATGAATTACACTGAAACAAATGGGGATCGTAGAAAAATGTGTGAGTGTGTTTAGTATTGAGGAGGCTTGCTACAGAGAAGAGGGAGAAGGCTTCCTGTCCTGACAGGATTAGACTCTGAGGAGGCACAACGCTTTCAAGATGGGGCAATGGATCTACCCTTCGCTGCCCAGCAGCAACTTGGGTCCTCTGCCCAACTGTCATCATCAAGAAAACTGTCATCTCCACTAGCTTTGTTGTTAGTAATGCTTCCTAAGGCCCACTTGACTTTCACTCTCTAGGATGTCTGGCTCATGTTCAGTGACCGCACTATCATGGCTATCAGGGACATTCAGATCTTTCTTGTATAGTTCTTCTGTGTATTCTTTCCACCTCTTCTTAATCTCATCTGCTTCTGTTAGGTCCCTGCCTTCTTTGTCCTTTATCATGCCCGTCTTTGCACAAAACATTCCCTTGAGATCTCCGATTTTCTTAAAGAGATCTCTAGTCTTTCCCATTCTGTTGTTTTCCTCGATTTCTTTGCATTGTTCATTTAAGACGGACTTCTTGTCTCTCCTTGCTATTTTCTGGAAATCTGCATTCAGTTGGATATATCTTCCTCTTTCTCCCTTCCTTTTCACTTCCCTTCTTTCCTCAGCTGCTTGTAAAGCCTCATCAGACAGCCACTTGCCTTTCTTGCATTTCTTTTTCTTTGGGATGGATTGAGTTGCTGCCTCCTGAACAATGCTATGGACCTCCGTACATAGTTCCTCAGGCACTCTGTCTATCAGGTCTAATCCCTTCAATCTATTCCTCACCTCCACTGTATATTCATAAGGGATATGATTTAGGTCATACCTGAATGGTTTAGTGGTTTTCCCTATGTTCTTCAATTCAAGCCGAAATTTTGCGATAAGAAGCTCATGATCTGAGCCACAGTCAGCTCCAGGTCTTGTTTTTACTGACTGTATAGAGCATCTCCATCTTTGGCTGCAAAGGACATAATCAATCTGATTTCGATATTGACCATCTGGTGATGTCTGTGTGTAGAGTCGCCTCTTGTGCTGTTGGAAAAGCGTGTTTGCTATGATCAGCGTGTTCTCTTGGCAAACCTCTATTAGCCTTTGTCCTGTTTCATTTTGTACACCAAGGCCATGCCTGCCTGTTATCCCGGTGATTTCTTGACTTCCTACTTTAGCATTCCAATCCCCTATGATGAAAAGGACATCTTTTTTTGGTGTTAGTTCTAGAAGGTGTTGTAGGCCTTCATAGAACCGATCAACCTCAGCTTCTTCAGCCTCAGTGGTTGGGGCATAGACTTGAATTACTGTGATGTTGAATGGTTTGCCTTGGATTCGTACTGAGATCATTCTTTTGTTTTTGAGATTGTACCCCAGTACTGCTTTTCCCACCCTTTTGTTGACTATGAGTGCTACTCCATTTCTTCTAAGGGATTCTTGCCCACAGTAGTAGATATGATGGTCACCTGAATTAAATTCGCCCATGCTTGTCCATTTTAGTTCCGAGCTAAAACTAGTTGCTTTGTTTCATGTTTAAGTGTGTGTGCATTTTAGACAATTTTTGTCACTCAGTTCGAACATATTCACATTGATGCTGTTATTCTTATTGGCACGTTCTTCCTTCTTTGTCCTCAGCATTATTTGCCTGTTGCCATTGGATGTGGCAACCTATGTGACTTTGTCAATGCGTCATTATGTCATCACCAGATGTAGAATCAAGAATGCTGAAAAAAGCAATTGCATGGGTTCACCACAGCAAATCCGATTAAATGACAGGGTGGGCAAAGAAGCAAGAAAACAATCTGAGAAAAAAAATCCATAGAGCAGAACAACACCAAATCAACATTAATGTTTGGCAGCATGAACATTTTAGGTGATTAATTTGGCTGTGTCCAAATGAGCTAATTTTGAGGCAGATACTGAAATTAGAGAATATTCAGCAGCACCCTAATGGGAACTTGTCTTTACCATGTTGCAGAACAATGGTTTTGGACTCTGGTGGAAATGCATGGAGCAAAACCTGTGCTTGAAGCCACTCTGCGGGATGTACCCAACTGTTTCTAGATTCAACTGAATTTCATCTAAAAAAAAATCTACTTGAATTGAGAGGCTTCTGCTTGGGTGAAACAATTAAGAAATGTTGAGGAAATTTAAACAAACAACCTTCAAATGGCCTAGTAAACGTTTTTAGGAGGATGCAACACATCTTCACTCTGTATTGCCTTCTGGTAGCCTTGAAGGGAAAGCAAATGGAAATGGTGTTGGCTGAATCAGAGAACTTGAAAAACGTAGTGTGAACATTTGAACAGTTAAAAGATAGATAGGATATATTAGTGAAAGTTTGATCTACGTTGGTGTGTGACAACCAGATAAGATGCTGATAAGTACTTTCAGAGCGTGACTACTTTTTCAGGAATACTGTGGACAGAGTTGAACTGAACTAAAATGGTATTCTCATGGAGAAAATGTTGAAATGGTATTGTTATAAATCATTTTTATGAAGTTAGGTATCTTTTATTTGGAGACTGTTGACTTTTCCAGCAACCTATTTGTCTAGAGTTTTTGAGTTTTATCTGATGTATTGCTCTCCAGTATATAAGTCGCACTATGTCACGTACCCTTACAAGATAACCATTTGGATAGGTACATACCCTTAATATTTTGTATTAAAGATAACTAGTAATACCTTGCTGTTTTGTCATCTTTTTTTAAGAACCTGTTTGATCAGAGCATAACTGACTTTTAAACTCTCTTAGATGTATGAAGACTGCTTTACAGTTTATGCTCAGTTTTCTTTATCTTGGGAGCTGATACTTGAAACTTGTGAAGTTAAAATGAGCTTCAGCTTCCTTTTCCAGTAGTGTTGGTCTTTAAGATGGGAGGTTAACTTTACAGCTAAGGCATAGGATGGTACTGTGCTATAGATTTTCTCCATGACCATTAGCCAGCAACTAAATTCTTCAGTTTTCTTATCTAAAACTGATATATGTATCCCTACCCTTTCTAACACATTTTGGTTATGTCACAAAAAGTATGTGGTGATGGTAGAGATGGCTTATAGTCAGTTAAAACATATTTGTTATGTTATTATAACCCTCTTAGATATTTTCTTTCATTTCACTAACAAAGTTTGGATGAACAAAACATTGTATTAACTAACTGAAGATTTCCCATTTGGACCCTTTGCCACGCCAAGCATGGTTTGTGCCCCCCCACTTCTAACTTACTAATTCTTGAAACATTACTGCGAGAATGCTCATCATGCGAAGTGACTGATCCAAAATATTTCCCCATCACAGTCTGTATGACTTCAGAGTCATATTTAAATATTTAGAGGAACTGGGGAGTAAAAGATCCATTCTATCCATTGCCTTTTAATGCTAGGGTGCTCACTTAATTCATGAATTATTCATTTGGCTGCTTTTGTTATAATGCTGACATGGTTCAGTCTCAGAGCTTTTTTCTGCAATTGCTTTCCTTTGCTAAAATGCTATACATAGTAGTAGCTACTATTGGTTTTGGAAGTCAATAAAATACGTTAATTTCTAGCAGTTAGTAGAGAATATTTTTTTCCTATTCCCTCTCCCTAATTCTACCTTCAACATATATATTAGGAAAATAAAGAGCTGTAGCTGTGATGGGCCAAATAAGTTCATTTCTTTACTGTACTTTTCCTTGATATGTTTTGGAAAACTAGTTTCTGTGTTTAGCTTTCATGAAATGTTCATGCCTTAAAATAACTAAATTGTGTGTGTTTACAGTACCAGGCTCAAGACTATATGATGCTGAAAATCTCACTCCAAATTTATGTTCATATTATGTCTTTAAAAAAAGACACACAGAGCTTGCAGAGAACTATATCTGTTGTCAGCATGCAGAAATAAAAAGTTCCTTTGTGTATGAAATATCAGGGTTTTAAAACCTGTGCTTTCTTAAACAAAAATAAAGCATAAAAAATCCTGTGTAAATGGTTCAGGTACTTCCCCCTTCCCTCTTTTTAAAAAGCCAGTGACTAGCTGAGTCCATTAGGGACAGTCTCTGTGCAGAGTGCGAATTTCAGGTCCGTTATGTGTACCACAGTACTTCTGTAAATGGACAACATGTGCTTGGTTTTCTCCCTGAAGAGCATCATTTTGAAAGCAGCATTTGATTTCCTTCTAAACTGGTATGTGTAGTGAGTGCTAAGTTGCCTTCAGGCAACAGATAAGGGAAAGGGAGAGGAGGGGGCAAAGCAGAGAGCAGATGAATGAACGATTAGATCATTTGGATTAGGAGTGTTACTTTTTCTTTTTCTTCTTTATGCCGAGGTCTCTCTTCTGATTAGTTTCTGCATGGAGAAGGAGGGATAGAGTGAGAGAGAGGAGGAGCAGCAGAAGTCCCAGAAAACTTTGTAGATTTTGTTTAGATGCAAAAATGTTTTTTAATGTTGAATATAAAGAAACAAGATAAAGAATAGGATTGAAAATATATGTGGTTTAGGAGAATCTGAACCATGTAGCATTACTTCCACTTTTGTTTTCCGGGCTTCCTAAGAACAAATCATCAGGGAGATAGAAGTTCTGATTTAGATAATGTCTTGCAGTCTTTGGAACAATACATTCTGCTTTAGGGGGAGGTGTTTACTTCAAGAACATGCCATCTGAATAGGGAGGCTGAGACTTCTCAACATTAAGCAGATGCATTTACAGTGGACTCCAGCTGTCTTCTTTTTCTGCTGATGTCTTTTTCCTAAACAGGAAAATGTAGGTAAAATGACAAGCGCAGATAGGACCGCTTTCTCTCTCTCTCAACCCCACCCCCCCCGCTTAGCTCAGACCACTCTCTGAGCTCTTGGTAGTGGTACAAAGTGTGTGGTCTTTCAGCTCTGACTAATTCATTTTGTACAGTGTGACTGTAAATGCCTCATAGCTTGCCAGGGCTGACTGAGTTGTGGAATGTGGTGCCTTTTCTCTGATTTCCTGGGGGTGGCGGGGAGAGGGTTGAGGTTGAGAAACCTGAAGATGCAGGGGAAACGCTTGTATGTTGTGGAATTTGGCTTCCCTTGGGAGACCCCAGCCAAACAAGCAGTGAACTAATGAAAAGCTGAAGAATGGATAGGGGAAAGAAGGTGGGGGCGGAGTATGGGAAAGGGAGAGGAAGAAGGAAGGGGGTGGGAACAGAGGGGCCCGTTTCCCTTTTTTTTCCTTCCTGAAGCAATGACAGCTGCTTCTGCCCTGGTTCACATGACAAAGTACTGTGGAGTATTTAAGCTTAAGACAGCTTGAAAAGATGGTCAGCTGACTTCCCTCCCTCAAACTTCAGTCAGGTGATCAACTGATATCATTCAGTTAATGAAAAATATATACTTAAAATCACAGGTAAGAGCGAAACTATCTTCCATTATGATATGTGTTGCATGAAAGATTTTGCATCAAATGATTTTTTTAAAAAAATTATCTGCTATCGTTGCCATGTGACAACTATGTGAAGCATCTCTTTCAAAGGTTTCTGTGTGTTCTGCTTGTATCTTGTTATGGTAGACTAGAAAACACCTGGGTTTTTTAAAAAAATTGTTTGTCATCTTTGCAAATTATTTATTGGAAAAGTTCTGTGTCTAAATATAGGTCTGAGGTTTTCATGGGTTGTGTTGAATGCTTATTTCATTTGTCATAAGTGTGTCAAAACCCCGTGTTTTGAGGGGAATTCCCAACAACTAAAGTATGAGTCAAAGAATCAGGACATCATCCACTAAAAATAAAGATTAAAAAGATCCCAAGCCAAAATGCTGACCCATTTAACAAGATGCTTTGTCTGTTTTGCGGGTCGATTGCCTGGGTTGAAGATGAAAATATCCAACATTGGCTAATAATAGAGTTGGAATTGACCTCAAAGGTCATCTATCCCACCCCCCGTCAGTGCGGGAAATCTGCTGACAGCATCCCGGATAGGTGGCCATACAGCCTCTGTGTAAACACTTCTAATGAAGGAGAGAGCACTGTCTTCTGAGATGATCTGTTTCATTATTGGACAGCTCATACTGTTAGGAACGCTTCCTAATGTTCAGTTGAAATCCCCATTCTTGTTATTTGAATCTGTTGATCTGGGTATTTTACTAATGTAAAGCTTATGACAATGCTACTTGTTCTTTCCCAATTTTTATTTTTAAAACGCATGTGGGTACTGTGAGGATGGCCAGGATGGGAGAAGATTGGATTATTCAATCAGTTATTGCTATATTTGTTTTAAGTTAGAGATGAATAAAAATATGAGACTGGTTCCTAGATCAGTGTCCTTCACTGCAAGGCCCAAGTGCAGTTCCCAGTCACCTCAAGCGATTGGGCGGTTCCCAATCACCTCTTTCACTCTCACTCTTTTTGCAGTAGTTTCTCACTCTCAGCAGGAACTCTCTAGCTTTGCCTTGTTTGCTTTAGTGATGGGCCAGCTGCTGTGATCTGGGCTACCAGAGGAGGCTTTGGGGGTAGGGAGTCAGGAGACTTGCCACTCATCGTAATGGAGTTTATTTGCCATCACATTTAGTTTCACGTGCATTTGGTATGCTGCATACTGTGGTCACAAGATGCCTTGTACCTTTTAAAATTCATCATTATGGCAGAGAGGTGACTGCAGATTGTGTGTGTGGTGTTTTCTCAAAGTCTGCTTCCATACAGTCACTTGTTCCATATAGCCATTTGTGATCTGTGGTATGAAAGAAAAGTGCAAGCTATTTCAAGGAGGGTTGTCTGTCTCTCTCAAGGATGGGTTGTAACTATATAATGATGTGGCAGTGATTCCCAAATGGTGGGTCAACATCCACTCATGAGTCAATCACCAGACTTCCAGCAGTGGATACTGGAGATAAATAATACCATCTGAGTCAGAGGGTGGGCTGAGAGGAATGGTCTTCAACAAAGGCTATATTCTTTATGTGGATTTCCACAGTAAAAGGTCTTGCAGCAAATGTGTTGTACTCCAATGCAGCACAGGAAGCGACAACAGGGCTTTGCAATTGGAGGTTGTCTCCTCTCTTCTATTCTAAGGCGTGTCTCCATTATTCATGTTTTAATAATCAGTGTTTTTTTAAAAAAAAAAGTGTGTTGGATTGTAAAGTTTAGGTATTCTAGTCTGAGAAGTGCAGGTAAACTAATAAGATACCCAAGCATTTGGTATGGTATTTATAGATAGGTTTATGTTGTTTTTAAGTGGTTGCTTAATTTAGAATGGTAGCTGTGATGTCCTGTAAATGATCTATATGGACCCATTGATTACATTAGGTGTTCTACCTAAGGGGTACTTTAGCAGAGAAATGGAACCCTTAGCTCGTTCCTGAAGGCAGGATTGTTTTCTGCTTCTATAGCTTCAGTGAGGGAAAAGAAAATCAGCTCTTGTGAACTAGAGAGGGCATCTGGGACTGGAAGGTATGTTTGAATTGTACGCAGTGTAGAAAACATGTTGCTACCTAAGAGAATACATAGCTCATAGTACCTGTTAGGATGTAAACCATTCTTCTTACATCTCAGTTATGTGGTGCTACCTCGGAGCATCACATTTGAAAACGCTAGTATAGGGTAAAACATTATAAATTCGAGATCAGAATACATGTATGGAATACTGAAGTTGAGATAGTCAATTTTATGTAAGAAAGCAAAGTTGATGTTTGGTCGAACAAGGGAATTTTCTCTCTCTCTCTCTCTCTCTCTCTGTCCCCTTTCATGCTCCTCTATAGGGGAATTCCTGGCAGGTGGGCTTGTCCCATGGATATCTGCTGGATTCATTGAGTTATAACATGAGTATAAACAAGATAGTTCATGTTTATGTACCCAAGCTGTGCTAGTAATGGGGAGGGAGGAACAGAAATATAATAATGAGAACAGGGAATAATGAAGCCTGTCTAGCAAAGATGATGATGATAAATTGTTTAAAATCGTATTTTATCTTGGTGTTTGGCTGTGTTCAAGACCCACACAAATGTGTAAACACACTTTTAATCTCTTGAAATTATGCATCTACTTGTCTGATAAAATATAAGGGGGGGCTTTAGAGTGTTTAGATATAATACATGGCATTACTTACTTTGCTGGCTTTTTTTATTAAATTGTTTGATAGTTGTTCCATTGTGAATTCGTACCTTTTTCTTATTTTTAATTTGTGTTGAACCATCGTGAGAGGGCTGTATAGTCTTGAAAGCTGGTATATAAATACATATATTCACAGTTTCCTACCACAGTTTTGAAAGTAATAGTTGACTAATCAGTAACATTAAAATACATGCTCTTTAGGATAAAATGCTTTACCCTTGCCTACAGTTTGAGTAAAGTCTGATAGGGAATGTTTTGGGGATATTCATGATGAATATTCAAACATGAGAGTGAAAGTTAGTCAAATGTCATTTAAAAGAAGATCATAGTAGTTACAGATGGGTTGGTGCTGATAAACTGGATGGACATGAAGTGTCACATTTATATTAAGCTCTGTTTTGTAAGTGCAGTGTATCTTCAAACAGGTGTCAAAGCGGAAGAATAATATTCTACGAGAAACATCTAATTGTGTAAACTCAACAGGTTGCGTAAACTCCTGTGAATTCAACATAGAAAATGTATATAGATTTGATCAGAGTGATTCTGACCCTTTCATGCCACTGTGCAATGTTTTATTTAAATAGATGTTGTAAGAATAGCTTTCTACAATGGCTTTCTAAAAAAGAAAATAGATTTACGCATTTAGTGACAATTTGGCTTTGCTGTATTTTATGGAGTGCCACCTAGTGGAGTGCGTAATGTACTGTACGGTTTATATGAGATGCTTTTCTTGACACTTAAAAGCATTTTTTCCAACCCAAAACATAGTATAATATAGTGTGTACATGCTAATTGACAGTGTGAACAATTTTTTTTCTAAAGCACTAGAAGGGTGCCTGGCACCAGTGGTGCTGTCAGGGCAGGAGTTTGGGACAGCAGTGTAGGACCCAAATCAGCATACAGAGCAGGAGGGATTGGCTTTTAAATGTTAAATCTTTAAGTAAGTGAAGTAATACACATTATGATCTAAAGAAGGGGTGCCATTAAGTTCACAGTCTAAAATTACCTAACTGCACCACTGCTGAGCATTGTAAGGTACCAAAACAACCACCAGAAATTAAAACAGACATTTTAAAGAAATTTCAGTTAGAAAAGAGAGAAGGTAAATGGTAGATAAAGGAAGAATAACACCGGGATGAGAATGAGGTGAATAAACATTTAACATTCCAGTAATACTGCTTGCAGGGCTAGATAATTTTGAGGGTGGGGAAAGTATTGGAAAGCAAAATAGAAAATATCACTTAAAATATAGAAATTGAAGAAGTAAATGCTTTATTTAATCACAGGAGTGCCACAGAGTTTTGCATAAGCTAGAAGAAGGAATGGTCTGTTGCAATATAGAATCTTTTTAAAAGGAACTGCTCCGGGGATTCTTACCACTTTTTAAAAAGATGAATGTATACACCTGTGTCCTAAGAAGCAGATGTTTTAAGATTCATAAGATTCTTATGATGTCCTAACATCATCAGATAGATAATATACTCACTTAACACTACAGTAAAACTTTGTATGTTGCTTTGAATTATGCACATCTTCTCTCAGAAATACATGTTCACTTTTACATGTATCCCTTAGAACAGTCTCTCCCAATCGGGTGCCCTTCAGATGGTTTTAACTACAACTCCGATCAGCCTCAACCAGTAGGATCAATAATCAGGGATGATAGGAGTTGTATGTACTTCAAAACACCTGGAAGACGCTAGGTTGGGAAAGGCTGTTCTAAGGTATACATGTAAAGGTTAACGTGTATTTCTGACAGAAGATGTGCATACTCCAAAGCAACATTCAAAGGTTGGGGGAAAGCTTCCTCAGGGTTTTATTGTGTGTTCCTTTGCTTTCTGGACTTAGTGAGAAGTGCTCATGCATTGTGGTAGTAAATCATGAAGCAATAGAAGAACTATATATTTTCTTGCTGAAAACATATTCCTTCTGTTTTATAAGCTCTCGAGGAATGTACAGCAACAACACATATGTATAGCATCTAGAATAGCTGTAAGCCCCCAGCTTTTATGAATAATTCAAAGCTCTGTTTCATGTGAGTTTTTTTAAACATTTGTAGAAAGGAAATATGGGGCAGTATCCAATGTTGACTGCCTGTGAACGGACAGCCCTGGTGATTCCATTCAGCAAGCAGCGCCCACTGCTTGCACAACGGAGATTTAGTGCTTCCAGGGGCCACCTGAAACAAGCAGAAATGCTTGTTTCTAGAATGGGGCAGGTTGGCAGAGCTCACTTAAGGGAGCTCTGCCAACCTACCCTGTTCCAGAAACAAGTGTTTCTGCTTGTTTCAGGGCGTACCCCTGGAAAAACTAAATCTCCATTGCTCAAATGGTGAGCTGCACTTGTGGAGTGGAATTGGTGGGGCTGGCTGTTCATGGAATGGAATTGGCGGTGGGCCACACTCCCAAATGGGCAGTGTTCGATACTGCTCTCAGCTACATAAGATATAAACTTCAGTGTGATTCTTAGCAAAAAAATAAGTAAAGCGAAGAACAACCCTGCGTAGATCATATATTTTCTACTCGGATAAGCTTCTGAACTAGCAATATTTTCCTTTTATTCAATCATTGCTTATGACAAACAAGTATTCAGAAGTGAAAGTCTGGTCCCTGCCACAACAGGCATTATGTAGCAGAGCAGTACACTGCTCATCAGTTTTATAACCTGGACGTATGTTTGCGGAAAAGAGGAGAGAGACCTTGTTTACAATTCCTTCCCTTAGTACTGGAGCACCCCAGACACAAACGCTTTTGTTATAGTGTCTTTATTTATGATACTACTGAAGTAATCTACTTGCTGGCACAGGTTACAGTGGTATATTGAAAATGCCTTAGAAATTGCAATGTAACAGCATTCCTTGAAATGTGAGACAGCCCGGTCATTCAAAAGTCATATCAGAAAATGCATTAATGTGAGGAGTTGTTGGCTGGTGGCTGTAATCAAGTGCAGAATGGGCAAATAAGAAACACAGTTTTTGTGCACAGGTTGGGTTTTAAAGAATGATCCAAAGCAAGTTAAATGTGCCAGTGGGGCATGTAAACACACTAGTGCCATTGATTTCAGTGAGACAATGTTTTTGTCCCTTATAACTAATGCATTGCTGCCAAAAACATCATGTTGCATAAAAGAAATAAATGATAAGAGTGTGCTTAGGATATATAGCGAGTTAGGATAAAAGCTGGAGTAATTCCTACAGACTTCAGATTTTAATATTACCCAAATTATAAACAACAAAGTTCTGTTCTACTCAGGCAACAACATGAGATGGTATAATGTTGAGTTGGTAGATTGTACCACTTCAGACTTGCAGGTAAATTCCTTTTATTTAATGTTCCCAAGGGTAAACATTCCCTGGAATCCTCCAACCCCTCCAAACTAGAACATCAGATATAATTTGTAGCCCAGCCTTCTTCCTGTTGTGCTAACTTTCTACTTCTAGGGAGTCTTTTTTATGGAGGAACATTCAAAAATGTGATTTCTCATCCTCTCACTATCCTGTACTCTGAAGTAATAAAATGGATTCTACCACCTTATTCTGCTGACTAGCACAAAGTGAATTGTAGTAGCGTTTAGGGGGCAAATACAATGTTGGGATGTGGGCAGTTTGGGTTCAAATTTCAGCTGGGCTACTAACTCACAAAGTGGCCTTGGGCACATTGCTAGATTTCAGCTTCAGTTCTTAATCTACAAAAGAGACATCATAATGCTTCACCTCACTAAGTTAACTGGAGGGTTAAGCGTCTTGTTCAGTACTTGGTGATCAGAAATGTTATTACCATCATATATTCATCCTTACCTTTTGTTGGGTCTGTCTCATATATATATGTATGTATGTATGTATTCTGTTCCCCTGTTCCCCTGTCTGTAAAATCACTTCAATACACTACAAAGTACTAAATCACTGATTGTGTTACATGGTGATGAAAATGCTGGGTGGAATATGTAGGAAGCAAAAACCTTAGAGCTAAGTTTTTTATAATGTTATTTTATTTTGTATTCAAAATATAATAAACAAACATATTGATGTATTCATGAGGTTGTATCTTTTACAAATTGTACTGTATGAAGATGACAAAGAAGACTGTCCGAAAACCAGTCTAACTTTTTCTGTTGCTGTTGTTGCCCAAGGCTGTTTTGGCTCCTGTAATTTTAATTAAGTAAACATTTATCTTTATTTTAATAAGGCTAAATCAGTATTTTCTATACATTGTAAAGTAGGCAAGCTATAATAGAGTGAATGAAACATGTTCCTCGACCTGTCAAGTGCTGATGTTTACTGGTCCTTACTCATAACCTGAACACTTTTCTGTTCCAAATGAGAAAACTTGAAGGCAAAAATCTGTAACTTGAGATGTTTGCAAAATGGGTATCTTCTTACTATGTGAACTAGTATCTCATAAACTACTTCAATTAGCTACTGAAATGGGGGTTTTGTTTGTCTTTCATTTTTAATATTCTGTTAGTGATACCTTAATAATCATTTTATACTTCTAAACAGCATTGGTACCACTCTAAAACAGTTGTGTGAGGGAAATACCACTGAATTCTTTGTTATGTAAAAATGTTACCCAACTTTTTATAAATTTTCCCCCAAGTGACATAACATACATTTTAAATAACACAATAACAAGGGAACTGAAAAGGGGGGACTGAAAAGGAGGGCGAGGTGTGATGTCTCACAAATATAACAGGGGGCTAACAGTAGCTTATTGGTCACTATGCATATTTACCTAACCATTATTAATAAGAGTATTGTTTATTTGAGTAATTCCCAAGTAGGAAAATTCTTTAACTCAGAATTTCAGTATTTTGAGTAAAGGGTGTTTCCCATTCTACACTTCAGAATGTAGAAGGTGTAAAGACTAAAGATACGGAATGTACAGTTTTTAAGCAGTGAGCTAAACAGCTAAATAAAGGCGTTGGGAGCAGGGAGGGTGGTATTGAAAGACCTGATGTTTGGAAGGGAAGGGGAGCAGGAAACACTGTTGGTATTAGAGAAGAATGGAATGTTTAAAAGACCAGGACTTGTAATTTCCAGGATAAGGGCGGCTGTAGCAGTCTGCAAGAGCTGTGGGAAGCGCTTACTTGATTAGACAGCCCACTCACAGGATATAAGGGGGGAAGTATGATCAAGTGGGTAGAGGTCACAAAAATGCCGTTTGTTTGCCTTTCTAGAGATGAGTTAGGGAAACTGTGGTTGTATATCCTGAATTTCCATCACCTAATGTACAGGGTTTATAAAGGAGGGTGGATTTCAGGATGCTAGGTCTGTGGAGTGCCTAGGCAGCTGTTCTTAAATGATGGTGGGTGGAGATGGTAGCATTTAATGTGTTTCCCCTCCAACACCTTTTAAATGAACAGCCTACAATATTCTTGTGCCAGTTTACCTTTTTTAATTAAGCTGTTATAGTCTAGGGGAGAAGGTGTTGACCCCACTTTTAAATGCCAGCTAGAAATGGCCTGCCATAGTTGTAAAGATTATTATGACAGATTGTAAATTAGTTTCCAGAGAATGCTGAAGTTATCTTAATAAGAAGGTTAAACCTATATTTTAGCAAGGCATTATAGTAACACACACACACACACACGGTAATATATTATGCATTTTAGTTTTTTTCACAAATATATAGTCAGTCAACCTTTTTGTTTCAAACTTGTCATATTTGCACATGAATAGCTGTAAACAAAGATTTCAAATGGACTTTTCCTTTGGATTGTTTAACTTATCTCCCATTTTTCCATAAAAAGTTCTAAATGCATTTTGTTACTTATAACTCTCAGCTTTCTGCAGCTATGAATGTAATCTATTTCATATATATATATATGTGTGTGTGTGTATGTGTATATATATATATATATATATTTCCAAATGTTTGGTTCAGAAATAGTGAACAGCTTGTTGGTATTCGTGTTTTCTCCTTCCTAAGCACATAGCATTTCTCAGTTTAAAGGAATAATAAGAATTTCAGGAATTTGCCTGTCTCCTGTGTGAATGGTCTTCAAAACCTATCCATGCTTTTCTGTCTTCTGCAAGCCTTTTCAGGTCTATGTGTCTCCACCTTTTTTTTCTTATTAATTTGTTTTATGAATTGTATCTAGGTCTTCCTCATGCTCTTGTTTCTAATTTCCCTTCAATTATATCTTGAATCCTATCCCTCTATCTTTTAGAATGTGCCCTACCATAATCAATTGCCCTTTTATACCTTGCACCTGATTTTGCCCCTCTCTAAGTCCCAAAACTATTTCTTCATTGACGTGCCAATCCCAAGTATTAAGATATTAAAGGTAAAGGTGTCCCCAACCAGTCGTGTCCGACTCTAGGGTGCGGTGCTCATCCCCGTTTCTAAGCCGAAGAGCCAGCGCTGTCCGAAGACACTTCCGTGGTCATGTGGCCGGCATGACTGAACACCGAGGTGCACGGAATGCTGTTACCTTTCCCGCCGAGGCAATACCTATTTATCTACTTGCAATTTCTTGTTTTCAAACTGCTAGGTTGGCAGAAGCTGGGACTGAAGACGGGAGCTCACTCCGTCACACAGCACTCGGGTCTCAAACTGCTGTCCTGCCGACCTTCCGGTCCGCAGTTCAGCGTCTTAACCACTAAGCCACCGTGGCCCCTTTAAGATATTAGGTTGCCTTATTTTGTATCCTAAGGGAAATTATTTTACTGTTTAAGTTATATGGTTATGAAATAACTTAAAACAGATCTGCTAGTTACACTTGTATGTTTTGTGACTGAAATTGTACGTCAGAGCTCCTATTGAAAACTCAGGCAGTTCAGTATTTTCGGTTTCGCTGAAGGTGCACTCGCTTAGGAATAAGTCCCATTGAATCAATGGGCTATACATAAGATTGAGCTATTCTCACATTTTCAGTTGTTGTTGACAGACATGTCATATACAACAGACTAACTTAAACCTAAATAGGAAAGGTTCCTCCTGTGCAAGCACCGAGTCATTGCTGACCCCTAGGGGGACACCGCTTGCACTGGAGTTTTCATGGCAGACTGTAGCGGGATGGTTTGCCATTGCCTTCCCCAGTCGTGACTACCTTTCCCCCAGTAAGCTGGGTACTCATTTTACCGACCTCAGAAGGATGGAAGGCTGAGTCGACCCGAGCTGGTTACCTGGGACCCAGCTTCTGCTGGGATCGAACTCGGGTCGTGGGGAGAGTTTCAGTTGCAATACTGCCACCTCTGCACCACACAAGGCTCTTAAACCTAAATAAACAGTTCTCAAAAGTTATTCATGTAATGAAAATGGAAACTATAATGCTATGATGAATGATTTTGGATTATGAAATATTTCTTTTAGAGTGAATGAAATGTTTAAGTCAAGGTGTTCATATATTGATACCCAGCCCAGCCCATACGCCACCAAAATGATTTTGACATAATAGAAAGACTTACATAAAATTTCCAGAAATTTTATAATCCTCTCTGTAAGATTCCCAGCACACTTATTTCTTATGTTCCTTATCAAAACTATCTAATCTATCTTTTACTGATAGACATTTAGAGATGCTCCAAGTCATGCTCAGTTTCCCAATATATGACTAGATTCACCATATCATAATATGTGAAGAAAATGTGCATTTGTGACAGTTTGGGTTTTGTTATGTAGAGTCCTGTATTTCTGGGCTTGTTCTGGTTATTTACTAATTAATCTAATTGTAATATTTATATACCGCTAAATATAATAAAATCCCTAAGCAGTTTAGTTGCTGTAGCAGTTAATGAATGTAGTTCTAAAACCTTCATGTGAAAGAACCATTGTAGGTTATCCTGCCACTACTAGTATATGCAGTGGAACAATGTGTGGGTTAATCCATTTGTGGTTCTTTCTTTTTTTTTACAAACCTTTGAGGCTTGGGTCTATGGAACTCACTGCCACAGTTTTTAATAAAGTTCCCAATCAGGGAATGCTGCCTTAGCTATAAAACCTTTAACCACTGCCACCAGAATAAAACCTCTAGACCTCTAAAACCTAAAAGAAACTCAGTGGCCTGGTTCCTATGGCATAGGCATGGGACAGACACCACGACTAGAGGCAATCTTTCAAAATGAACATAAACTGACATTTTATTATGGGAAAATGTTTATAAAAGAGAATAAAGAGTCATTCCTCAAATTATATACACTGTTATTAAATTAAGTATGCTTGGTTACCATCCCTAATAGGTAAGAGAATCTTCTCCAGCTAAATAAGCTCTCTATAGGTTTTCCTTCAGACCAGATTTTCCTAAAGCCCACCCCAACAAATTCCTCACGAATGGGAATAGATGTTGTATGCTAGTTTTCCTTTGTCTTGAGCTCTTCCTGCTCCTTCTGGCTTCAAAGATGATTCAGATATTTCAGGGACTACTTTCTGAAGTTTCCTCTGGTCCGCTGTATAACCCCAAATGTATTACATGTATTGGTTTGCTCATAAAATTATCGTGTTTGGTATATTAGATTTAAAAGTATAGTTTATTTAGACAATAATTACATATTTAATGAGTTTACATTTAAATGTTTTTAATTTTAATGATCATTTGGGAACAAACCAAGTTATACTTAATACATTTTATGTTCCTTAACTAACCAAGTGACTTCTGATCTGTAAAGAGGATTAAAAAAGCTGGCTGCTCAGACATTCAAATATTGCATATTTTTCCATTTCGCCCCAAATTTCTAATTTTTTCCTGAAAACCTCCCTGTGGGTAGGGGTGGGGTTATTTCCATGGCAGTGGGAATTGGTACCCCATGATGAGTTTTCCATCCATCCTTGGTTGTAACATGATGCACAATCTATTGTATGAGTTGCCGCCATCACATGGCGAGTTTCCCTGCCTCTCAGCAGGTCAGTGGTGGTCAAGGGCAAAGTAACTTGCAGTGTGACTTGCTTCCTGATATGGCCAGTTCATATAGCATGTTCTGAGGCTAGAAGGGGAGATGAAGCACATCCTGCCACCTGTCTGACCATGCTGTAGAGAGTCACAGTTCCGGTTAAGTATTTGCAAACAGTGGAAGCATGGCAACAAAATTGGGATTTGGTGGGGAAGAGAAGTCATGTGAGTAGAGCAGTGGCAAAGTTGTTCAGTATAACTTCCTACTGCAGAGGCTTATTAAAGAGAATATTTTGATAAAAATACAGGGAATTAAAATATATCTTTATACATTGCTATACAGTATATTTTCCATGTCTTTAAGCAATTGATAATTGTCCAAGTTTTCAATGTTAAAACATTTTAGCTTCCTAAATAATTATTTAATGAAATGAAATACTTAAAAATAATTATTTTATTTTATTTATTCAATTTATAACCCGCCTATATATAAATACTCTAGGCAATGTACAAAGTTAAAAACAATTTAACAAAACAATCCAACAGTTTACTTAATGAAATAAAAAAGCAAAATACATTGCATATATCTATTGTAAAGCTAGCCCAGCCTTCCTCAACCTAGTGTCCCCCAGATGTTTTGGACTACAACTCCCAGCTTTGTCAGCCACTGGCCATGCTGGCAGGCGCTGATAAGAGTTGCATCAAAACATCTGGAAGGCACCAGGTTGGGGAAGGATAAGCTAGTCTATCAACTCAGTGTAGCCTACACTGCAAGAAGTACTTTTTTCATACAGATGGAAAGAAAGTAGTAGACTGGGCACTTTGGTTTTAAAAAACGTCAGGAAAAATATCAAGTCAGGCGATCGGTCCATCAGGTCTGCTCAATATTGTCGCTGGCAGTGTCTCTCCGCAGTTTCAGACATGACTCTTTTCCAGTCCTGCCAAGGATTGAACTTTGGACCTTTTGTATACAAGGCAAGTGCTCTACCAGTGAGTTATGGCACTTCCCCATAAACAGAAAGTTGCTCATGACTGCATGTCACATTGGCCAAGTTTTGACAATGAAATCCTGGCTTAATAAGCCAGGATATGCTTTCCTTCCACTTTGTTCTTCCCTTCATATGAGCAGCGAAATAAACTAGGAAGTCTAATTTGTGCCCTTTCTAATATAAAGCACTGTACTTTTTTTTTTATCCAAGCCTCATTTAGAGAGTATTTAAATAAATCTAAAATCTCATTATATAATTATGATCTCAGAGCATTCTGGCAACTGGTCATGATGCCATTCAGTGCCACTTTTCTTGATGGTGCTGTGATTTTGTTTCACTAGCATGGAGTGTGTGTTGCTGGGGGTATCCCTCAGAACTCTCCTTGACTCAAGCTGATGAAGTTTTAATCGTTGAAAGCTCTCTCAATTTTTTTCTAAAAGTTTTTTTTAGAAGAGATACCTGATGGAATTCAAGACACACTGAGCTTTTTACAGGTTTGGTTTTGATATCCTTGCTTAGAACTTTGTGATGGTTAGCACTCCACATAAGCAAAATATAAACATTAACTTTTTTATACTTGCAGTGGTACTGAATACTTGTGGTCTAAATTTCGCCAGATACCTCCATGTATAGCCACAGATTCAGTCTGGGTGGCATAAACAAAAATAAGGGGTTTTTGTTTCTGTGTTGACTTGTTTTATAAACTAAAGACATTCCTTTTAAGTAGAACTGTTTTGTGAGGTGTGTGCCTGTGTATAAGTAAAAGTTCTCTGTAGCCACTCAAGGATTTAAAGTACACTACACTGCTGAAAAGGTCATGTTGACCTATTGAACTTGCCCACAGACCGGGTAAGAAAGGCAAAGAAAAGATATAATTATTTTACTCACAATCACTAATGTGGCTTAGAACCACCTAAAAGCAAGTCTTTGAAGGGCAAAAGCATGCACTCTTTACTACTCCTTAACCTATACTTGTTAAAGGCCAATGACGAGCAAGGTAAGTATTGGTTATTCTCCCACTCTGTTCCTCTCCCCTCTCCCACTAGAAAGCCCTAGTGCATTTTACCTTGTTGGGTTAGAACAAGGCTCACTAGTTGCTTTCACTCCTTCCCTTTCCAGCTATGTTTGTGTGGCAGGCAGTGGGTGGACTATTGGGGATGAGGGGAGAAAAATTGAGTTCATCAGACTCTATTGCATTTACTCATTTAGATAAACACAGCAAGGATTGCTGGCTATTGGTCTCTTTCTGTCAAGGAGAGGTTAGGATAGGGGGCAGGGGTGGAATGCAACTATCACAGACACCATGGTGCCACTATGTCCATGATATGTCTTCCAGGTACAAATCTATTATGAAAGGCGTAACTGCCAGTATTAAGTGGGTACCTAATACTTTGTTCCATGGTAAGAAAAATGTTCTTAGTACACAATAAGGATAACTAGTTTATAGTGTCATGTGATGCCCCCATACTGCAGTTCTGTGGTGATGGTGGCTGTGACTGGCATAGTGGGTTTGGTTGTGATGCCGGGCACAGTTTCATTGGGCATTGCACTATTTATTATTGATTTTTAAATTTCATTTGTTATGTTTTTATCTTGCCCTTCCTCCAAAGGAAGGACAGAGTGCACGGTTCCCCCCTCTCCTTTTATCCTCACAACCACCCTATTGTGTACATTAGGCTGAGAGATAGCAATTGGACCAGGATCACCCAGTGAACTTCATGGCTAGGTGGGGGACTTGAACCTGGGCTTCTTTCAACATTACAGTCATTACTTCTCATCCTAGTTGAATAGCTGACACTGTAGTGTCCCACAGGAACAAGCTTGTTTTGTGTGGCTCATCCCAGCTAGTGTTCAGTAGTTATAAGTACCTGGGACTTCAGTGGGAGATATGCTTAACTCTTCTATTGAAATCATTGACCCTTCAAAGTGCTGAACTGTGGCTGGGTTGTGTCTAGTGTATTTCTACTTTTTTGTGATTTCCTCTCTTGCTATGGTCAAAACATAGCTTCCCCTCTATATGGCTGGCATATCTTGAGTTAGTTATTCGTTCAGCTTACATCACTGTTCATTCAGCTTACCACCACCACTGTATACGTTCTTTCTTTATAACTCCTTTAAAAAATTTAAAGTTCATTATTAACTAGGTTTTAATGTGTCTTATCCATTAGACACATTAAAACCTAGTTAATAATGAACTTTAAAATCCTAGGACACCTTTTCCAAATAGAATCAACCACAGAGAAGAAAGACACAAGTCAAAGTAATATTGAACATTTCTTTGTGTGTGTGTTTGTGCGTGTGCACACACTTCATTAAAGAGATGATCACTGATGATCTAAGTTGTCTCCGCCAAACATTGTAAAACCTGTATTTCCCATAGTTTGACTTTAAAACCCAATTCAGAGCTGGACAAATTTCAAACTGCTAGAGGCAGAATGAAATACAGCCCTATAATTTTTTCCTCATTACTAGAAATTCTCCTGAAACCAGGCAGAATGGCATCCCAACAAAGTATCCTATTCTGGAAACGAACATGTAGTAGCAATAACATTCAAAAAGAGGAGGAGAATTATAGGGAAGCCCAGAACCTGAGAACTAGAATTAAGTAACCTTTCTGTTGATAAATTCTGATTTCTTACGGCAGAACCTTTGAGACGAAATACAGCAATTGTAATTAAACTGTCTATGCCACATATTTGATCATTGTTCTGATTCATAGTATAATATGCTCCCTCTCTCCCACAGCAAAACAAGCTTACTTTGATTCATACCCTTAAAAAGGAAAAACACTCCCCCCCCACCTGAATTACTCACGTGGATATGATTAAATTTTTGGCATAGAACCCTGTTTTCTTCAGCCTCCCTGTCTCACACTCTGATGACTCCCCCTTTTCACCTGGTGTATATTTATACAATTTCAGGCTGAAACTCTTTATCCAGTAGCATTTTTAGACTGAAGATTAAAAGAAACCAATGTTTCTAGAGAGTTATGATGCTTAAGTCCACATGTGTTTAAAAGCATCATTGTTAACAAACAGTATAGGAACAGCAGCAGGAACAAGTAGCTGTGCTCTGTTAAAAGTAATATGAAAAGTCATAGTGCAATATATCCTAGAGATTTTAGTTGGTTTTACAGTTTGAATACAGTTGAAGTACTCAGCAGTTCTAAAAGCTATTTGTGCTTCTTTTTTAATGTCATGATTATTTTTAAAGCAACTTTTAAAAAGAAGAGAGGAGAGTGAAGAAGGAATCTTCATATTTCTAAAAGAAGGCAAATAAATGTCTGTGTAAAATAGACTATTATAGTACAATTTGGATCCTTTTTTATGGTATCCTAAATCAGAATATGAGCTGTAAACCTTGAATCGGCACTCAATTCTCTCTGAGGCTTTTCCTTACCCACAGTGTGCCTAAACAATTCCAGGTGTTTCTGCTTCGATTGGAGAACTTTAAGGAGTACTGGAACCCTGAATGTAATAATGAAAGGTGTAATGATTAAAATTCCCTCTCTGTGTGTGTGTATTAAAAACATTTATGAAGACTGAATTTCTGTCCCATAATGGGAACCCTGAAGCAACAACTATAAATAGCATAAAAACAATAAAACAAGCACCTATCCCATAAAGGAAGGGCACAATCCTATGCATGTTTAGGCAGAAAAACATCCTACAACTCCCAGCATTCCCCAGCCAGCAATGTTGGCTGGGGAATGCTGGGAGTTGTAGGACTTTTTCTGTCTAAACATGCATAGGGTTGCACCCTAAATGAATCATGTAGATAAAAAAGAATTCAAGTTTAGTTGTAGACTTACTTGCACAAGGAGGGAAGGAGAGGATAAAAGTCGGTTTTTTTATTGCTTTCCTTATAACCCAAGGTGTAGGAGGGGTTAACTGAAAAACCAGTATGCCTGAAACGTTGACCAAAATGTCTTCATGGAGAAAGAATTCTAACACAGTAGGTCCAATTTTCAAATCTTGGCAACTAGTAAGCAAATTTCCATACTCTTAAGTTTGCATAATTTACTCTGGTTCAGCTAGACCCGAGCTGATCCGGGCACTGAACCTCTTCCTGTTTATCACTGGAAATCCTATTGAGCAAGCTCTAGCTTTGGATTTTTTTCCCTAGGTATCACCAGCTCTCTCTTTAAATGTATCTTCACAACCATAATGGGAAGAAACTGGTTTGGTTTTAGAGTAAATGCTGAGATTCTTGATATATTGTGTTCTGTACCCTGTGACAGTACAGATAATTCATGGCCTCAACTATACTCTCCCTACAAGTGAACGTTGAATAGCTTGGCACTAAATGAAAGATATGTCTGCCTATACTCTAGGTTTCCGACCTTTTAAATTAGGATTCAGTTTGGTTCATGTGTGGATACATGTATGTAATATCCGTTGATTTACTGAATGTAGGTGTTCAGAATTTGGATTACCATTTTTGATTATCATAGTAAAGCCACTTAAACAAATGACTAAAAAAACCCTCCTAGAGATTCCCTTAAATCACATCATCTAATATTCATTTGTGGCCCAATTCAGATAGGAGAGGGATTTACTTCCCGCCAGTCAGAGGCATGTAGGAAGAAGTAGAGACTGTGGGAAAGAAGTGAAGAGAGTACTGGGCTTTCCTCTTCATTCCTGCACATGTGTGCCAGGCACTGTAACAATCTTAGGTTACTTTACGCTTCATAATTGGGTAGCACTAAGAAGTCACGGATATTGCAAGGGATAGGAATGTGAAACATATTAAAAAAAATATTTCTTATGACTTTGTGAGGAAAAGAGCAGGAGCCAAACACCTGCAAGAAGGGAGAGATGCAGAGCCCTTAGGGCAGGGGAAGACATACTTCAGGCTTGCAGGATCTACTTTGTTCCCCACCCATTGACCCACCCGAACCACAAATTCCACCAGCTGGAGCCAGGTGCAAAAGAGATACACTTAAAATTAAAGACTTTGGAGCCCTGGAATTTGTATTAAGTACTAGAACAAAATGGAGCTCACAGTACTTATGCAAAAAAATCTACTCCTGTGTGTCCTTCAGAGATGCTGTGGTTAGTTTCTACATTTCAGCAGTATAATTGAGTGGTGGGAGGAGTAATCTTGTTGTTACTATTGTTAAACCATTGGAAGTCAGAAATATTTGCTGATCTACTTTTAATCACCCAGAGATAGAATCATAGAATCATAGAATAGTAGGGTTGGAAGGGGCCCACAAGGCCATCGAGTCCAACCCCCTGCTCAATGCAGGAATCCAAGTCAGAGCATCCCTGACAAATGGCTGTCCAGCCTCGTCTTGAAGGCCTCCAGTGTGGGAGAGCCCACCACCTCCCCAGGTAATTGGTTCCATTGTCGTATTGCTCTTACAGTCAGGAAGTTTTTCCTGATGTTCAGCCGGAATCTGGCTTCCTGTAACTTGAGCCCATTATTCCATGTCCAGCACTCTGGGATGATCAAGAAGAGATCCTGGCCTCCTTCTCTGTGACAACCTTTCAAGTACTTGAAGAGTGCTATCATATCTCCCCTCAGTCTTCTCTTCTCAAGGCTAAACATGCCCAGTTCTTTCAGTCTCTCTTCATAGGGCTTTGTTTCCAGTCCCCTGATCATCTTTGTTGCCCTCCTCTGAACCCTCTCCAGTTTGTCTGCATCCTTCTTCAAGTGTGGTGCCCAGAACTGGACACAGTACTCCAGATGAGGCCTAACCAGTGCTGAGTAGAGGGGAACTAGTACTTCCCGGGATTTGGAAGCTATGCTTCTATGAATGCAGCCCAAATAGCATTTGCCTTTTTTGCAGCCACATCACATTGTTGGCTCATATTCAGCTTGTGATCGACAACAATTCCAAGGTCCTTGTAGTGTGGTTGAGCCACGTATCTCCCATCTTGTAACTGTGCATTTGGTTTCTTTTTCCTAGGTGCAGAACTTGGCATTTATCCCTATTAAATGCCATTCTGTTGTTTTCTGCCCAGCGCTCCAGTCTATCCAGATCACTTTGAATTTGTTTCTGTCTTCCAAAGTATTAGCTATCCCTCCCAATTTTGTGTCATCTGCAAATTTGATCAGCATTCCCTGCACCACCTCCTCCAAGTCATTAATAAAAATGTTGAAGAGCACTGTTGTTCAAATGTTATTGTTCACTGTTGTTCAAAATGTTGAAGAGATCTTCCAGCAGATCCCAATCTACCTTCTGGCTGCCCCATCTTAGGTCAACATGCATAAACTTTGTACATTCATTCATTCATTCATTTCATTTCTATACCACCCAATAGCTGAAGCTGTCTGGATATAAAATCCAAAATGGGCAATAACTTTGTTGGAACCAAGCAAAATTCCACACAAATGTGCAAGCTTTCGTGTTCTCAGAAATCTTCATCAGGCTTGGTGATACAAAAAGCAGGGCATGGGGGAAGAAACATCAATGTCCAAAGTCTTTGGCATGCGCGCTCTGTGTGTGTGTGTGTGTGTGTGTGTCTGTGTGTAAGCTAATATATCCTGCCATCCTGTATTCTATGTTTGTTGGATGCTTGCTTCAACTTGCAGAGCCCAACCACAGATTGAAATAAATCTCTTGAAAATACAATTTATCTAGGAGGGGACTCAGTTTTGAATGCTGATAATAGGTTTCCTTATTACTCTAATTAAATCTTTTTGTTTGTAATAACAAAGACTGGTGGCACTTTAAAGACAAGGGCTACAGTCCCATTAACCTTAATAGGCCTTATTTCTAAGTAGTTTATTATTGTAGCATATGCTTTCACCCCACAAAATATTATATCACAGTAAATGTGTTAGTCTTTTAGGCCAAAACTTGCAAAGCCTCAAAATGATATTCAAAAATGGAAAACCTTTTTGGTGTGATGCCTTCTCAAGGGCTACTAAAAGAGAAACTATATTTCAGGATACCCAATATGAATATATTCATGAATCCATGTTTTTATTATTGTGAGTCTTACTATATTATACAGTTAGAATGGAGTTAAATGCTGTGTTGTTGTTTTCATTTCATGATTGTGGATACTTTACACAATTTTGGTTCATGAGTATTTTTACACTGAATATCAGTAGTTTCTGTTTTAGCGCTTCTGAAAAAGGCATTGCACTGAAAAAGTATTACATGTTTAGCATCATTTTGTGGGTTTGCTGCCTTTGCTTCTTTGTGTGTGTATGCTGTGTGGCTCCCCCCCCCTTCTTTTTTTGCTCTTAGGGTTGTATCCAATGTTAATCTAATTTAAGTCCCATTCATTTAATGGGTCTACTCTAAGTAGGATTAATATTGGATACAACCTCTAGGCTGCGATTCTATGTACACACACTTTCTTGGAAGCAAGGTCCAGTGAACTCAGTGGGGCTTACTTCTGAGTAAACATGTATAGGATTGAACTATTAATCTTTAAGGTACCACCAGACTTTGTTTTTGCTACAGTAAACAAATGTGGTTACCTCTCTGGGTTATTGCGGGGTGGGTGGGTGGGTAATGGAATGGCATCTGTGTTTTAAAATGTTTATTCCACTAAACCCACTAGATGTCCATACATGGAGAGAGATAAGTTCTTGTTAATGGACAGGTAATTTTCCTACCAATTTGTCCCCTTTCCCTTGTTGCCCACTAGGGTAGTCATTTAGCTACTACTGTTAAGATTATTTTTTAAAAGCCACTTCTCTGTTTATAGGCAAAGGCGTCATACCTGTTCCTTCCAAATCTACATCAATATGTTCCAGGAAAGAGGATTAAAAAATTGGTTGAAGGTGGGAAGGGACATGTACAGAATCGGCCTGTCAGGTTCTTTTATTTCTAGTGTTTTAGAGAAGTAGTCTGCCCTTCCTAAATGTCTGATAGAAGTAAGTGACAATTTGTTCAGTAGTGCTTATGTCCAAGTGTGCATAGGATTGTAGCCACAGTTGCCTGTACATTGTGAGGAAAGGCTAAGTCTTGATTCTGTGCTGTGGGAGCTTTGTCATTTTGCTTCCTTGAGCTTATATTAATGAGAGCGAAGGATCTCTCTTGGAGCAACGTGCACATGTATTCAATCCCCTTCAAAATGTTCCTTTTGTAAATCTGTGTGTAAAATAAGGACTTATTTGAATCTAAAATGCCAAGAGGTTGACTCAGATTTCATTGGTCTTACTAAAAAAAAAAGTTTCACTAAGACCAAATCTTCATTCATAACAACATGTTGTTATGTCATGCAGCAGATCTCTCATCCACTAGCATTAAAGCCAGTTCCCTTGTTCGCTATCCCTGTGACCTAGAATCACAGCTGCTGGTGGAACAGCATCAGGACTTGCAGTGGCATGCAGTTGCTTGCCACCACTCCCAGATCTTCAGATGTACATGGTTTATGATGATCATATATTTCTCCATTTGGACTGCTAGAATATCACAGTATGGATACAGGTTAGATTCAAGACATACCTGTCTGGACTCTGGAGTCTGATTTATGGAATTCCAAGCTAAAACCATGATATTATTTGCATCATTTTTTTGTAGTAAGAACAGGCTATAGTTTACCAATATCTTTTTTGGTTGGGAGTTCTGCAAACTTTGAAGTATAGAATGTTAAAAGGGAGATACATTGTCTAAAAGCAGCACTGCATTCAGAAAGCTGTGTCCCTTTTTGTGTGTTTAATGCATTCTTCTTTCACATGCTTCTTGGTGTAAAAACTTGTATTACATTTTACTGTATTCATTCTAGCAATTAGAGATCAAAATTGCACTGTAATCCCCAAATCTCTTTTGCGCCCTTGGGCAACTGCTAAACTATTATGTTTCCTACTGTTTACAATTTGCTGAATGATGCTGAAGAAAGTGCTCTCTCTTGTGGTGGAGATTATATGGGGGAAGATGAGGATTATTTATTAAATTGCCTATTTATTTGAATGTATTGCCTGCCCAAAAATCTAGTGAGGTTCACTGAATATCACAAAGCAGGCTTGTTTGTAGTTATTGCTGTTTTGTTTTTTGTTTTGTTTAATGAGTTGTATATTTTTATGTTGCTGTGTTAAGAAAATTCCTGAAGTGGTATGCTTACTGAAGATGGTTATGTGTATATGTGTGAAGTCTGCATTTAAAGAATTTGATTTGAATTTAATATACAGTTTGTTTTAAAGTATATACATGTTTTATAGGAAATCAGAATAAGGGCAGTGTGTTCAACAAATGAGTTGCTCTTATGGCTATTTGAATGGATACACAACCTTTAAAACTTGTAAGCAGATTCTATTGGAAGTAAGGATGGATTCATACCAATTATTCTTAGAATTGTGAGGGAAAAATAATATTCACAGTTAAATTAGCGTGAATCTCTTCTTAAGTCTAAGGCGTAAGACTTAAAATGAGGCTTTCAGATAGCAACACTTCACCTGTTTGGGGTATTTCTGTAGCATCAGGTTGATTTAAAGATGTAGCTGGATATTGTATTATGAATATTTATTTATTTATTTATTTCTATACCGCCCAATAGCCGAAGCTCTCTGGGCAGTTCACAGAATTACAGCCAACAAGCACACAGTAAAACAATATAAAATATAAAAACATTAAAACTACAATATTAAAACCACAATACTGGTGCTGGTATTACATAGAAACACAAAAAAGCACCAACTTGCTTTAAATCAATCTCCTGTCTTAATTTCTAAAGTATTTTTCTAACCTGAAATGTATTAATAAAGTTAATTGCTGGCATTCCTTTGTTGTTGTTTTTTAATCTTTCTTAAATTTTAAATATATTCAGTTTAGTTACAGTTTCAAGAATCAAACAAAGTATAGTGGAAATTCAAAACAAACAGAAAAGGGTGGACTATAAAATGGTAATGTGTTAATATAATTGTAGTGAGATACACACACACATACACACATGCCACCTAGGTTTATTTATTTCCTGTCTTTGAAGTATACTTTAGAAATCCTATGGTAGAGTAAATGCCTAAGTAGCTTGATGAGGCATATTTCACTCTACTGCAACCATGTGATGACATATCTATTAAATGACAGATTATATATTTGGGATTTGACAGTCTAGAGTTCTTTGAATGGAAACAAGTCCTGAAATATCAATAGGTATTTCCCTCAGGGCATTAGAAATGTGGTTTGTGTAACAGGAGTTTTAACAGGATCTGCAACTAGGACATTAGATGGATGCATATACATGCATTCATTTCTGAGGTTCTTAAATCTCTGTTGGTTCCTAGTTTTGTCAGTGTAGATACTGGCATGGCTGTCCAAGAGGTCTAGCGTGGTGGTGTGCTGTATGCACACTTTATGGCTTGTTCAAACAAAATATTTCTCTGTGGCGTGTTGTACTCTAGAGTTAATTCCAGAGTGTACAATAACGATGTAGAAATAAGTTATCCCATGACAGGCTGTCCTGATTTAGCCTGGAATAGCAAATTCCTGTGTTGCTATCCATATGCAAGCATTCCAGAGTAATTTTAATATATTTTTCTGAATATAGCATAAGCCTCTGAGTCATACCTATAAGGGGCTCTTCTCTCCTCAGCTAAAGAGGCCTGTTGTTCTGTAGGGTGAGGCTACTTGAGTCATCTCATATGGTTTGTCCTGGCATACACTTCATGCCCATAAATTGGGATTGGCCATAGCAGCATCAGGAAACCTTGCAGTTCTTCCAGCTTTAACAGCAGCTACTGCAGCCATATGATGCTTGTAACTGTATGCAAATCTTGGGGGTTAAAAGTAAATTTCACATTTATATGTTGACTTTACAAGAAAAGTATTGACAGTTTTACAGTATAACTATTCTGTGCCATTTAGGAAGGGTGAAGGTACTGGAAAAGCAATGTTAAGCTGTTTATATTTTGAATTAGTAAATATAGAAGAAAAGAATAAAATGGATGGAATGAACATACAGGTTGAATGAATCACGGGACATCATTTTGCAAAAATGATTAGGAGGATATACTTGATTGTCACTGATCTGTATATAAAAGAATTGCTCAGTTTGATATTCAGATTAAGAGCCACTCTTTATGAAGAGATGCCTAATTACCTTGACAAACTATAAATAATGTAGGGGGGTAGTTTAAGACTTGTAATTTTGTTAATCCTGTTTAATTGCTTGTTTCCTTAGAATGCATCAGAACATTTCTAATTCACAGTGTTACCTAATTAAGTGAAAGCAGGAGAGTTTGAAGGATAGAGGGCAGCATATGTATTTATAAAACAAGATATCTATGGTAGAACTGATTTTTACGTGTGCTAGACATTGTTCTTGAATCTGTGCGTCTATGTGAAGCGAGGGAGTTTCCTGCTTTAAAGCACTAGCAGTCAGGCTGGGCGTTTTCGTTTTGTATTCCCTGCTTCCCCCTCCCAATGAGTGTCCTTTCTTTAACCCCCGACTAATTCAGAAATCTCTCTGCTGTACTGAGGACTGCCCAGTCATGTGACAGAGGCAACTAGTTGCAGCCTGTGATTGGGCAAGAGATAATTGGCGGCTCTGTATAAGAAGAACTCCCTGGCTTGGAGTTAGTAGTAGCTTTTACTCACACACATTGCTTAGTTACATGGAGGTTGTAATGCTGGGACTAGGTGGTGATTCAGCAACATGTGATAAAGTTTAACACTGGTGTGGGCTTGATTGAGCCAAATGGTAGACAATAAAGCCAGCTGCAGCCAATTTGGATTAATGAGCGTCTCCAAGGAGTTTGGTAACTGTCACTTTAAGATTGTTTACCCATTTCAGAAGACTGCAATACAGTATCTTTGACAGGAACTTGTCTGAGCTTATTTTCTCATTACCTTGTTTTTATCACAGGAAAGCTCACTTTACTTTGGAAAATGACTGCGGGGGGGGGGAATCTTTTATCCTGCTTTCTGACAAAAGTGTTTTGTAATCTGGCTTCTCTAGCTGAGGTGGTGAAGGATTTTTAGTTAACGGAAGCTGTAAAATCTCTCACCAGGAAGTATTATTTACTTGGAATGGGGAAGTATGAAACAGTATTACCTATTGCTACAGATTGTTGTGTGTGTTAAGAATTATGCCCAGATTTCCAGGTTTCTAACTAATAACTGCATTCAAATGGGGAATAATAATGATTTCTTTAATCTCTTTAGGTTTAATGTATTGGAAATAAACTGTGTGTGTTTTAAAGAATGTTCAGTTAAGAGACATGAAAGTGAGAGAAAAGATAAACTATTCAGGGCAGTGTTTTAGGGGAAACAATTTTTTTCATTTTCTCTATCCTGAGTAAGGTTTTTTTTAATTAATGATTATTCTTACTGTATACTAGCCTTCTTTGGAAAGGAAAGAGATCCTTTTTAAATTAATATTGTAAACCAGTATTTTCTCTTCCTTCCATTTGCAGTGTACTTACTGGCAGGAACACATTTCCAAAACCATACATATCAGTCTATCTTGTTCTAACTAAATTAAATTAAAAATAATATGAATTTTCACTGTCAATTACTACTGGCTCCATCCCACAACAATTTTTTTCAACAGTGTGATTTTTTAAAATGGGACATGGTGAACGTATTAAATCTGTTAGTGTATTGGAATCTAGAAAAATAATTACATTATAAAAATTTTAATAAAGAAGACATGGAAAACAGTTTTTAAATTTTTTGAATGAATTTCTTAGTATAATAAAACTGTCATGAACTAACAGAAAAATATTTTTCTGTATTAGTCATACTTCCTTTCAATTAGCTCATTTTCAGATTTTCCTTATGAATATGTTGTGTTGAAACAAATAGAGGAAACAATTAGTTTATGACCAATAAAGCTAAGTGTGGCTATAATCCAATGAACTTCTGTGTGGTAATGTCTTATTCTTATTTTCAGTTTACTCTAACTATGCATTTGAAGGGAATAACTTAATTGTTGCTGGCCTAGGCAGATGCTATGATAAGAAGTTCAGTCCCTAATCTTAATCAGTGTTCTTTCTCCACCCCTCATGGTCATTTGTATAGCTCTTTGGTTGTTTTAGTGATGCTTGAGACTCATGGTAGAAGGTTCTGTAATTTCTTTAACAACTTTCAAAATGGTTCAGAATATTTTTTTTTGCTAGTATAGTGTTCAAAAAAACTTTAAAATAATGCTTTCATTAAAAATAAAGATTGTAAAACTAAGAAGGAAATGTTTAATAAGAGGAGCAATAAAGAAGAATAGGCTTTCAGATAAAGCAGGTATTTGTAACAGCTCTGTTCCCCAATAAATCGAGAAGAATGTGAACTCCACCTTGGCAATCTTTCTTGTTCATGTTAAGGTGTGCCCAATGAACACCTGGGAAAAGGCTACCTGCTAGTCATATGCAAACTGTTTGGGAGACTTTATAATATCTTCGGCAGTCATAAAAGATAGTATAGGAAGCTTTCACTTATGTTAACAACCCAAGAAATACCGATAATCTTTTCTATGGCTAGTGTTACTTACAGATATTCTTGAGCTTAAAGGAAGTAAAATGTATTGTAGTTTAAAAAATACCCTGCTATCATGTCTGGATCACAGAGTTTTGAAAACATCTCTTCATTTCATGTACCTATTTTGAAATATTTGTGAAAACGTCAGAATTAAATGCTCTATATAGTATTAACTGATACCATTTTTTTAAGTTTCTACTTCTGTAGTGACTTTTCACATCCTACTTTATCCTCCTTATAGCTGAGCACAATAAACATTTAAAAGGTGACTTAATGAAAGATAGTGTGTATGCATTTCTGCTAGCTAGGAGAGCCTCTGAAAGTTCTGGGTGCTGAACAGAATCAGAGTGAAAAAGAAGTCATCTATTACACAAATGTGTGTGTGTTTAATTTTTCTGGTATAAGGAAAGCATTGGAATACCAATAGATATAAAGGAATAGCTGGAAAATAAGACAAATTACTTGAAAGTATTTTTAAGGCACATAGTGAGTGAGTTCATCAACAACTCAGATCTGTTATCATTAGAATAAGTTAGAATGCTGAATGTGAGGTTGTGGTCATACTTAATTTTATAGAATACAGCAAATTGGTTGAAAGCCTTCTTCTCCTGTACCAGTATTCATTAAATCAAACTTTGGGCATACCAGCTCAGTTTTATGAAGTGGAGAAGACATTACAATCTTGGGAATCTCAAACTATCTCTGCAAGTTAAATTCCCATTATATATGATAACTGAGTTGCCGTTAGTATTTCACTATTGTATAGCCATGGAGTATAGACCTGGCAGTAACAGATATGGCCAGTGATTGCTGGAAAAGGTGCCATCAAAATCAGAATAATTTGACAGCCATATTTGTGATTGTTTATTTGGCTTCTTTGTTTACTTGATCTGTACTCTGGGAACAGTCAAGACTCTATTATATTAATCAGGCCAGATAAAACTAATTTAGCACCTCTGTGTAAGTTCTGTACCCAAATGTTTTTTGAATCTCTTCTCATTCTCGAGCAATTAACACACACCTCATTAAAGGATGATTTTTCAAGCAGTATGGATTCTACCCCTCCACCAAGGCACGGTAACTTAAGGGGATCTCATTGGAAGGTGAAAGTGCCATTCTGATGGTCACTATCAAGGTCCTTGTCATGAGAACCTTCATGTTGATTTGCTCTCACTGCGTTGTCAGTGGATTTGAAAGAGACTTCTTGGAAACTCAGGACATTATCTGACCTCATACATTTACATGTATATGGATGAAATAGCAAGATAATAATTTTTTGCCTGACAAGATTTGAAGAACAATGTTTTAAAATATCACTTTACATCCTTTTTAGATATTTTACAATAAACACACATTCTAAATGTGCGTAGTTTTGAATTGCTAGGTGTTTAACAGACTACGGAATACCTGCTCAATTTTAAGTATCAAAAGGCTTGAGGTTTGCACAGAACTCAATAAAATAATGGACAAGGCCAATCTAATTGGATCATGGCCTTAGCAGTACTAGGATAGGTGATGGTTTTCTTATCAATAGGAAAAACTAGATAAATAGCAATCAAAGAAGAGGTAATGAAATAGAGCTCACTGGGTTACTAGCCATCTGCCTCCTGCTCCCCCATGCCTTAATGGGTATGAGTAGGGGTTTTTAAAAATATCTTTATGGCTGTCATCCTTCATCCAGAATTTCACCTACCTTTGTTATTTATATACCGTAACTATTTTCTGTCCATAAAACTATTTTCTGCCCTGGCACCTGTTAAGCAACTTTCCATGTTGCCTTACCAGCAACACTGTCCCATTTAATGTAGACCTCATTATTTTACCATGTTGTACAAAGTCAATGGAACATCAAGTCTGAAAGGACCCATCTCTCTGAGAATGAATGCAAGCTATGTGATACTGTGACATCATACAAAGGAGATGGAACAAGCCATTAAAAGTGTCTACAGAGCTGCTGACTCTCTAGGCAAGTAGCCTAATCAGTTTGAGGAAATTTCCCATTTAAAAAGATTTAACAACTTTTTCAGTGTTATACTATGCACATCTAGGTAGAAAAAATGCTAATGGACTTGTTGGTCTGTGCTTTATGACATTTTCAGATTTCAAAGTAAGCCGGACACTTATTTTTTTCTTCCTAATATATAATATCCATCTTTCTGAAGCTTTCTGGGAGGCTATGACTAATCTTTGAAAGGGGGTACATACATGCAAATATTTATAGCAATAGTAGCTTAGCATTTGTCATTTCTGCTTAAATTCTTAAAGGTAAATAGTTCCCAGAAGTTAAGCATTTCTAATATGGCTGTAATTGTGCCATTTTTAAAGCATGAGTATTGCTTTCAGGTACTTAAATGGTCCAAGCTGGTTCAGACTCTTCAGACCCTGTTGACTGGACTGAAACAATAAAAGCTACCATCAGCTGAATATTAGGCTGCAATACTATGCACCCTTACCTGGGAATGTCCCATGATGCAGAGTGGGATTTACTTCTAAGTAAACAGTTTTGCACTGCTAATAATTGAACATCAATTGATATTTTTTTGTCTTGTTTTCATCTTGAGAACAAGTTTTGTGTTGAACCCAAGTTCACCCAGCCTAAGATTGCAATTCTAAGTATGCATACTTGGAAGTTCTCTCCTAGTTCTCATGTTGATTTAAAAGTACAGGCTGTTAAATGGTATATACAGAGCGTTCACTAAGGTGTAGGAAAGTAGAGCTATACTGCTGAGGTTTAGAACCAAAAACAACATGTGCAAGGCTAAACATCACATGCTAGACCTTGATTTAATTTGGTCACATTGTGGAGATTAATGTGTCCATTAACTTTTTCTGAATAGGACGAAATCATTTTCTAATTTGAAGTGATGAACAATAATCAATTATGACATTACATTTGCCCATGACAAATGGAACATGATATTCATTATCTTACCTGTCAGTTATAGATGAATATTTTATGTAGTAAGTTTTAAAGGCATACCAGGGTAGAGGGTTGGGGGAAAACAGTCTTTAGAATGAAGAGATGGTACCTGAACAAAACCTGAAAAAAGATGATCAGAGGACTGGAGACAAAGCCGTATGAGGAGAGACTGGAAGAGCTGGGCATGTTTAGCCTTAAGAAAAGAAGACTGAGGGGAGATATAATAGTGCTCTTCAAGTACTTGAAAAGTTGTCATAGAGAGGAAAGCCAGGATCTCCTCTCGATCGTGCCAGAGTGCAGGACATGGAACAATGGGCTCAAGTTACAGGAAGCCAGATTCTGGCTGAACATCAGGAAAAACTTCCTGACTGTTAGAGCAATATGACAATGGAACCAATTACCTAGGGAGGTAGTGGGCTCTCCCACACTGGAGGCATTCAAGATGAGGCTGGACAGCCATCTGTCAGGGATGCTCTGACTTGGATTCCTGCATCGAGCAGGGAGTTGGACTCGATGGTCTTATCGACCCCTTCCAACCCTACTATTACATGATTCTATGAAATAATGTAGTTGAATAAAAAGACAGAAATTGCCTTCATGTTATAGGTGGTAACTTGGCACCCTCCAGATGTTTTGGACTACAACTCCCATCAACCCAAGCCAGCATAGCTGATGGATGTGGATTATGGGGGTTGTAGCCCAAACATCTGGTGGGCATCAGGTTGCCTACCCCTGCTATAGGTTCTTCTTTGATTGCACTTCCTCCCTTCCATGTTCTGTATTCCTGTAGGTTGGTTCTGTATTCCTTTTCACTTTTTCTGTGGAAATAGCACATCAAATAGTACTACTTTTACTCATCGCATATTCATATAGTTATATGGGACCTTGTAATACACTAAAATTCCATCTTTGAATCAGTAGTTCATCCTCCAAATTATATGCCCCAAGGGCACTGGCCACTTAAAAAGCTGCCTCCAGTAGCAAGTATAGGAGGCCGGGCTGGGAGAAAAAGCTGTTGTACAGTTGGATATGTTGAGTGCCAATAACTCCTTCCTCTCATTGCTAATGAGCACAGAAGATGAGAGGGAGAAAGCAGCAGTAGCAGCTTGCATGTTCTAGTAAGAAGACGAAGAGAATGTGATGGAGGATGAAGCTGTAGTACAAGGAATGGCCCTCTATGTCCCTGGCCTTCCTAAGTTAGGATATGTGCGCGATCAGGTATTGCAGAAGTTATCATTGAAAAATTCCATGTGAGTGAGGGGAATATTTCAGGTGGCCACTGGTGCTGCTGTTTGTCATTCTCTGAACACAAAAAACCAGGAGCCATCTATGTGTTTACCTTTGAAGTTAGGAGTACCTAAGCCCATTGATTTCAATGGGCTTAGGTATTCCTAAACAGGTTCAGGTTTGGACTATTAAGTATCCTACCCATGGAGCCCCTACATTTTGCAGCACAGAATGAATATTGCTGAACAGTAAGTATTCGAGGGTTTCTGTACTCACCTTTTCCATAAGGAAATGGGTTTTAAAAATTTAAACAGGTCTCCATGGGTACAGTTTATGTGAAGAATACTTTACCACACAAACTGTCTAGCCCACAAACATATTTTCTGAATCAATAAATGATGCGTAACAAGAATACTATTGTATAAGTTATATTTGCTGTGGGAAGATACAGAGATTTGTTTCAGTACTACCTGAAGCTTTAGAAGTGACTAAAGAAGAAGTTGGATAACTCTGCTATTTGAGCTATAAAGTGAAGAACCCTTAACTTGCCATTGGGCAGCACACCAAAAACTAGCCCAACCCTTGTTTTTACAGTCTACGGAAGTTCTTGCAGAGTAAGATCTGAATTCCAATTTAATTATTTCTCCCACAAAATATTCTATTTGGAATATCCATGAACGTTTGTTCTGTGTTTGTTTTTTTATGGCTAACATCAGTTGATAGATAAAGCTCTCCTTTTAAAAGCTTGTTTGGGAGCATATATACTCAGTGGATTTGAAAGGAGGTTTCTTTGACAATACAGTAATTTTAATTATTTAGAGCTGCTTCACATATTACAGATTTAGGTCCTGAGCTTAGTGCCACTCAGATATAGATGATCTCTGCACTGGTGTCCTTGCCTATCTGTAGACCCACCAAATCTCAGACATCAGCAGATCTAGAAGCCACATGTCTCTGTTGCCTTGCTCTTTTCAGTAATTCATTAATTTATTTATTTTATTTACTAGGTTTCTATATTGCCCAATAGCCAAAGCAATCTGGATGGTTAACATAAACTAAAATGCTGCTGCAAAATGCATTAGTAATGCTTATGTGGGTAGAAGGAGTGGTTTTAGTAGTTCTTCTTCGTGGTCTCTGCATCACACATATGGGTTCTGCACCTGTGCAGAGACTCATTTGGGAAACTTCCAAGCTCAGCAAGTTTTGGTGGGAACCCCTCCTCCACCGTCCATATTATATACTGCGCGAGTTCCCGCCTTCCCCCTCAGTTCCTTTTCGACTGCCTCAGGGTTCCTTCATAGGGAGTTCTTCGACGTTTAATCAGCTCTGAGTATTTCTACTTTTTTCTATCTTCTTTCTGTCTTTGCCTACTTCTGTCTATCTATATGTATTTTTTTAAGGAGGAAGGAGAAGGACGATTACGATCACCTCAGTGGCAATGCGCTTCGCACCTTATGGCCTAAAAGGCCCCATTTCAGAAATGTACTGCTTGTGGCAGTAAGGTTCCTTCTTCAGATGATCACTCTCTGCCTCATTTGTCTGGATGAATCCCATGAAGTGGAATCTTGCCATCATTGCCAAACCTTATTGGAGCAGACCCGCAAAAATAGGGGAGATCGACTAAAACCTCTCCTCCTCTGTCAACTGTGGAGCCGATTAGAGCAAGATCCACCTACACTGGGTAGGACTCTAACGCTCTCAGTGGCCAGAAAACTTTCTAAAAAGGTTAAACGCCCCAAACCAGCTGCGGATGCACCAGAAAAAAAGGAGAGAGCCTCTAAACGGCAAGAGAAGGAGAGGGACATCCTGCCTCTCCCTCCTCTGGTTAACTCTCCTATACGTACTGTGGTCTCACCCACTCAAATAGTGGTTTTGGACCCGGTCTCTGCAGCCTCCAAGGGTGAAGTGAGGGACACGCCACCTCCTCCACCCTGTCCAGCTCTGACAATTCGAGCACAGAGATTTCGGTCTCCAACACCAGGCCATCACGGTATGCAACTACAGTCTCCTTGGTACTGGCCTACATTGTGTCCTTGATAAAGTGCCTTGCCTTTTCGATATTGATTTACAGATTGATAGCATGCGGGCTATCAGCGTGGACAATATGACCGAGATTGTTCTCGCTCTCCATCCCGGGACTGGGATTGGTATTCTGGTTGGTCTTCTCCTCCCCGTAGACCGTGGCGAGATGATGATTGGAGACTTAGAAGGGACCGAGACCTTTTCTTTCATTGTTCTTGTTACTTGGGAGCAACCTCTCCATCCTGTGCTCCATTTCAACCTGACCCAAGTTCTACAGTCAGAAACCCAGGACAGTTTCTTTCCTCTTTCTCCGGTACTAAGGCGTACTACATCTGTGATGTAACAAGAATCCCGTGGGCATCGTCCAGCTCCTCCTCCAATTCCACCCACAGTACTACAGAAGTGACACAGACACAACCTGCCCCATTGCCTGAGTCCGGAGAGGACTATCAGTCGGACTCTTCCTCTTATTCCTCTGTCCCCCTCTCCATCTCATCTCCAGGTGAAGTAGTTGGAATGACAGACAGAGCCCCACCTTCAGAGGATATGGGGCATTTTTCTGAGCAGATGCTTAGGATGGCTCAGTCGCTAGGAATTGAGGTACAACAACTTGCAGAACAACTTCATGATCCAGTGTTTGATGCCATCACGACAGATATGTCTAGTCCCGTAGCCATTCCTTTTCTTCCAGTGCTTCTACGCACGGTACAACAGACTTGGAAAATGCCTGCATCCGTGGCCCTAACTTCTAAGAGGCTCAAATCCATGTATCGGCTTCGAGAGACGGATGACTCTTTTCTCTTTGCACATCCCAGCCCAAATTCAATCATTGTGTGCTTCGCCTGTAGATAAAGAGGGACTTAAGTTAGAACTAGTGGGACGCTGCCTCTACTCATCAGCAGCACTGGGACTTTGAGTTTGAAACTATCAGGCCATGATGGCCAGGCACCAATTGTTCCTTGGGGAAAAGATGAATTCACTTAGCGCCTACCTCCCTGAGGACCAAAGAGAGTTAGCAAGAATGTTCCATGCGGAGGAGTCCAAATTATCCCGCCAGCAGATAAATATGGCTCATCACCAGGCTGACTGCAATGCGAAGGTGATGGTTGGCTCCGTAGCCTTAAGGTAACATGCTTGGCTCCTTTGACTCCGGAGGCTTGGTCAGGAATAGTAGATCTACCCTTTGGTGTAGAGGGATTATTTAGTGCATAAACTGATGAGCAAATGGATTCCGTACAGGAAGTGGGAATTACTGCTCGGAAAATGGGTATCGGCCAAGAATAACAACAACAGCAGCATGCCTCTTACTGTCCCTGTTGTTGGGACTGACAACACCAAACTTACGCTCCTAAGCAATCTGGGGATTGAGCACCTAGGTACCAACCTCACCAACAGCAAAGGAAAACGTACCCCTTTACTAAGTTTCAACAAAAAGCGAAGGGTGATGGATCCTCTAAATGTCATCTTTGACTCCAGACTTTTTCCTCTGTGCACTGACCCTTACAACCTACCTTTTGGGGATCGCCTGAAGAACTTTTATCTGGCTTGGGCAAGAATAACATCAGACAAGTGGGAACTTGCTATTATTCACAGAGGATACAGAATACAATTCGACACTCTTCCGCCGTTAGGATCGGTACAGACCACGCCATCTTCGAGAGCCCTACAGGAAGAAACACAATCTCTTCTAACAAAAGGAGCTATTCAGCACCTTCATCCAAAGCTCAGTGCGGAGGGCTTTTTCCCCCAGGTACTTTACCGTGCCCAAATGGGACAGGGGCCTTTGACCCATTCTAGATCTTTGGGACCTGAACAAGTTCGTCACTACCAAGAGATTCAGAATGACAACATCGCTACGATTCTACTGCTCTCCTTCAAAAGGGTTCGTGGTTCACCACAGTTGATATCAAGGATGCATATTTCCACGCAGTGGTAGAAGAATCATACAGAAAGTTCCTCCATTTTGCCATCAGCCCAGAAATCTTCCAGTTCAAGGTCCTTCCATTTGGCTTCTCAACAGCCCCATGTGTGTTCACCTAGTGTATGGCCATGGTTTGCGCTTACCTCTGTATCAAGGGTATAGAAATCTACTCATTGTCAGGAGCGCCCTAGCGGCCTCTTTCAGTACACTCTAATAGCCAACTCAAGACACAGATGAAAAGATTCTTTTCAAGGCTTTAATCCTTTTACAACTTAATGACTCTTTCAGATGCTAATCACCAGCGACTAAGCAATGAACAGCAGAGTAGCCTATGCTCCGGGTTAGGCGATTGGTCCCTGTTTGAAGGAGAATTACTTGAAGACCCTGAACTTATGGGCTAGGGAGAGATCCTCCCTCTTTCCCTTGGGTCCATGGGACGCAGCCGTTGCTTGCGCGCCAAATGGGCGCTACGCCTCCTTTCCACGCCCTCCATCGCTCGTCGTTCCCTGCGTCTGCATCGAGCATCTAGCAAGCCCCCCTCCCGCACTTTCTCACTGCCAGGGTCACTATCTAAGGAATGCCGGCAGGAGGAATCTCCGCCAGCTGCTGTGCCTGTGAGGGATGAGCTGGCTCCTCTCCCATGGATTGCTGATCCTCCTCAGAATCAGAACTGCTCTGGGGTTCTATCGGCTCAGTTTCTACCCTGACACCCATATCTCGACAATTGACTTTTGGTGGATGCCTTCCAGGAAGCCCTGTCTTGAGCTACTGTGGTTGTTCTGAACCTCCACTAGGCACTAGGACTCAGAATCAACAGGGAAAAATCCCATCTGACTCCCACGCAAAGAGTACAGTTCATAGGGGCTATTCTCGATTCCAGGACTGGCCGGGCATATCTTCCCTCAAATCACGTCACAGACTTGGTTAACCATGCCACTTCAATATTTTTCAAGCGCCACTGCAGGGCACACAACTTTCAATGTTTGCTAGGCCACATGGCAGCAACGGTGTCAGTCGTGGAATGGGCCTGACTGTGGTTGAGGTCTTTACAAAATTGGTTCATTCAGACTTTCAACATCACCGGCAATCCCTTTTTGGTCACCCTCACAGTACCGGAGGAGGTAGCTTCCAGCCTGATATGGTGGATGAATTCCACCCATCTGATCCGGAGGATGCCCTTCTTCCCCTTTCCTCCGTCCAGGGTCCTGATGATAGATGCTTCCTTACTAGGTTGGGGGGCCCACTGCAGACCTCTACAAATGCAAGGTTATGGTCCTCCACGGAAACTACCTCCCACATAAATTTCCTGGAGTTAATGGTGGTTTGGAAGGCCCTGAGTGCCTTTGAGCTGTATCTTCTACACTGACATATTCAGATTGTCATGGACAATACTATGGTTTTATGGCACCTATACAAGCAAGGGGGAACACATTCCCCAGGTCTCCTTCATCTCACCATGAACATTTACAACTGGGTTGTTGTGAGAGACATTCGTCTGACAGTTCTCCATATTGCAAACAACATCCTAGCAGACTCAGTTACCATCATCAGTGCTCCCATGAATGGTAACTAGCCAAGACAGTTCTAAGAATGATCTTCAGAAAATGGGGTCAACCTGAGATAGATCTTTTCACGACACCGAGGAACACAATTTGAAAAAAAAAAAAATTGTTCCAGGGGAAGAGTCGGTCGGGGATCACTTGGCGATGCTTTTCTCCTGGAATGGAAGGGAACTCTGTTCTACCTTTTTCTTCCATTTCCCCTTCTCACAAGAGTAATTTAAAAAACCAGGACACCACAATCGCCTCATGGTGGCCGAGACAACCTTGGTTCAAAATACTGAGGAACTTGACAAGAGGACGTTGTCTTCTGCTTCCACAAATAGACAACTTAATTTCTCGGGACCAAGGTCGGGTTCATCACCTCGATCTCTACACTTCGAAGCTCACGGTGTGGAGGATTCAGTGCCCACAGACCGCTCTTCATCTATACCAACAAACATACAGACAATACTAGATGCGTCGAGAAAGCCGTCGACACGCTGTTCCTACTCTGCCAAATGGGCAGCTTTTCCAAGGTTTGCAGCTGCAAAAACTGGGCTCCTAACAACTGTTCACTTACACATATTTTATGTTTTCTCCAATGCTTATACAGTACAGGTCTAAAATATTCCTCTACTAGAGTGTATGCCTCAGCAATATCTGCAATGAGAGGTAATCTACAGGATTTTTCGATTTTCAGCCACCCCTTATGCAAACAACTCCTAAGGGGACTCAAGAACTTGGCCCCTCCTCTGAGAGACTTCATTCTGCAATGGGACTTAGCACTGGTGCTTAACAGTCTAACATCGGTCCCACTCGAACCTCTTGCTACCATAGACTTGAGACTCCTCTCTTGGACGTTTGGCTTTTTGGTGGCAATTACAACCTTGAGGAGAGCGAGTGAGCTTTCTGCATTATGTATAGACTCTCCTTATACCATTTCCCACAAGGAAAAGGTAATACTCAGACCAGACATAGCCTTTCTTCCGAAGGTGGTGACCGATTTCCATGTAAATCAGCCAGTTGTCCTCCTTGCCTTCTTTCCCTCTCCAGCTTCAGACTTGGAGAAGTGATTACATACTTTAGATGTCCGAAGAGCCCTGGCTTTTTATCAATGAAGGGCTGAGTCTTTCCTCAAGTCACAGTGTTTATTCATATGCTACAGAGGGCATAGTAAGGGCTTACCAATATCCTCCCAGAGACTAGCATCCTGAATTGTACAGACTATATTCGATTAGCGTACCAAATCTTGAAAAGAGACCTACCCCCTCAGATCTGAGTGCATTTGACATGGGGAGTGGCGACTTCTACAGCCTTTGCAAGAAGAGTGCCTCTGGTGGACCTGTGTGAGGCAGCTACCTGGTCTAAACCCTCTACCTTTATAAGGCACTATAGGCTGGATGTTCAGGCTCGATCAGACTGTGCCTTTGGCAGGGCTGTGCTCTCATTGGTACTGCAGTGAGACACCGACCCACCTCCGGTAAGTCAGTTTGTTATTCGCCCATATGTATGATGCACAGAGACTATGAAGAAGAAAGACAGGTCCCTTACCTGTAACTGTAAGTCTTTGAGTGGTCATCTGTGCATTCACACAACCCTCCCACCATCCCCACTTCAGTGTCAATGTCATCTCTTACTAGTTCCGAGGTGTTTTTTTTCCTCGGACTCAAGACTGCTTTTGTAGTCTTAAGGAACTGAGGTGAATGAGGGAATGCATGGGGTATATAATATGGATGGTGGGGGAGGGGTTCCCGCCAAAACTTGCTCAGCTTGGAAGTTTCCCAAACGAGTCTCCACGCAGGCACAGAGCCCATATATGTGAATGAACAGATTACCACTCGAAGAACTATAGCTACAGGTAAGCAACCTGTCTTTCCCCAGCTAGGATATGCAGGTCATAACACTTCTGAGCAGATGTATAGCAGTATGGAAACATTGTTGTGCATACCCCTTGTATGTACCACTTCTTTTTAACAAGTCTGCTAGTGCTAATCATTAACTCTCTGTGTTGGGTTTGTTTAGTGTACACATAATATCCATCTCGGTTAAGGAATACATGATTATGTATTTGCAAAATTTGGAATGTATGTAGTGGACCTTAATTTTAGGTAGGAAGGTATTAAGTAACAAGTCTGTAAAAGCTTTTTTGAGAGTGGTGGATTCAACAAATACACTACAGATTAAATACTGTTTATCAAAACATCTCTGAGCCAAACCTTCCTTAGCCTGGTTGTGGTTTGTGTTGCTTCTCCTTGAAAAGAACTCTATTATCCCTCACAGTGCAATTCCTACACATCCCTACTCAGAAGTTATTCCCATTGAGTTCAGTGGGGCATTCTCCCAGGTAAGTGGCTATAGAATTTCAGCCTTAAGCTTCAGTCTTAGACACTGACTAGGATGTAAGCACCACTAAACAAAGTAAGTTACTTCTAAGTAAACAACCCTGAGACTGGGGTGTTAAAATAACTATTACTGGTGTTTTGCTGCAAGTGAAATGAAATTCCAAGCTGATGTTCCTTTTAGTATATATGTTAATTGGCTGTCCTTTAAATATTATGATCTCCTGCCTGATAATAATTCAGTGTGGTTTTGTGATCTCTTTTTGTTGGCAGATTACGTTTTGTACACTGACAGTTATTATGTATTCCTAATGACAGTTTGAGTAGCCCTAGGCAAGTGCTAGTTGCATACTAAGTTTGACAAGTAAGTTGTGTTGTCTTTAATTACCTCTGGATTTCATTTCACTTTTACTGAACTTCTATAAACACAAATCAATCTCAGGACACATAGCCCTTTGGTATGGGGCTATCATAATTTGAAGATACCTATTGAAGAGGGGGGAAATAACTCTTTATGGACATAAAAAGAGTTTTTTTTAAAATAGAAAAGTAGTTTAAATTCAGTTTAATTCCTTAGTTTAAGGGAGCAATCCTATGGCCTCTAGACAGTGGCTAGACGGCCATAGGATATGTTGTTTTCCAGGAACCAACCTTGGAGCCCGCACTCCGAGGTCGGTTCCCAGAAAACTGACCTCCCCCCATGTCCCCGCTGCCTCAGAGGCAGCGTGGAGAAGCCCTGTACTCTGCGCTCGGAAGAGGAGCGCGGAGCAGTTGAAAAGGAGCAGGGTTGGGGGCGTTCCAGGGCTGGGAGGAGCAGAACTGCTTGTACGACACATTCTATGTCTTGTACAGCAGCCTCCTCTCCCGCTCAGCCCCCCCCCCCCCCCCCGCGGCTAGACAGCTGAAAATGGCTGTCTAGCAGAAAAACCAGGGCAGGAGAGGCACAGAGGGAACGATTCTCTCCCCCCTCCCCGTGCTTCTCCTGCCTTGCTTTAGATAGGCAGTCGCCTCCGATTTCAGAGGCAGCGGCTATCTAGATAGGATTGCACCCTAAGTCTTATAGTTGGCTTTTTTCAGAGGCTTTGACTGGAACAGCCAGATGACCATTTTAATTCTTAAGGGAGTTAACCAGAATGCATAATACACATTATGGGCCCATTCTAGTGAAAATGTCCAAATATTGGTTTAGACATCAGTTAATGGGCAGCCTGACGAATGGCACATTTGCTGCATAGTGGTGATTTTTCACAAGGATTATTTAGTATAGCTAATTGAAATCAAAACAGCTATAGATTGATGCTTACTATGATTTACATACTGCCATCAATGTACATGATGTTTTAAGGAATGATGTAAAAAAAAAAAGTCCCTGTCCAAAGGACCTTACAGTCCAAATTGTGACATTGAGAGGACATGGACAAGGGGAGAGAAGGTACAAGAGAACAAAGGCAACAAATGAAGACTCAGCAAGCGCGCACGCACGCACACACACACACGGTCTAAATTTCAGCTGGGGCTGAAGTCAAAGGCTTCACAGAAGAAATGAGTTTTAAGGAGGGATTTGAAAAAGCTGGTACAATATAGGTGTTCTAGGAGGGTGATTCAGAAATGATGTTCAGGAGGGGAGAACAGTTGAATTCATTGGATTTTTATAACCTTGATTTTATTTTTATTTTTAATTTATCCTCTTTGCTTCTAATATTGCTGCTTTTATTTAGAATCAGAGCTGCTTTCCCCCTGGGAATGACCAGCATATGAGCGTGTGCAGCAGTTTGGGCTTTTTCATTTGCTAAATCCTCTGAAAACCCATACACCCAATATTTCTTCAGGTTTCCTCCTATTTTCCATTCAGGGCTCTCCATCCATTTGAGCATAAGCATTGGGTTTTTTGCTGTTGTTCAGCAGAATACCTTTCTGTATTGATCTCCGGTGCATCAACTTTTCTTAAACAGAAAAATATAGAATGCAGGTGACTCTGCAGATCCTTGCTTGGAATTTACTTGTACTCCACTCTTTCTTTGGGATGCTCAAAGCAGCTTTCCTGGGGTGATCTCACTGGTGTCCCATCCAGGCACTGAGCAGGTCCACCTTAGCTCCAGAGTGCAACAGAATTTTGTGGGTGCCAGAATGGTCCAAACCATCACCTGCTACAAGCACAGCAGAGAGTAAGAGGGCAATTGAAAGGTCCCTACAGAACTAAATGATAATGCAGAGAAGAGAGACAATTTATAAGGGAAATCAGATTTTTCTCACTCTTCTGGGTAGATGAGAAATTCCTTCCTGAGCCTTGATATAGTGCTCAGTCGCACATGGTATATAATTAACCCAGCTGGCACATTTCCACTAAAATGTTACACTTTTAAATCTTTCTCTTGCACAAGCAGTAACGGAATGTAAGCTGTGCTCTTCTTACTCAGCATTTTTCTCCCTTAGGGTTGATTCAAACATACTGCTGTCTAACATGGTGCATGTGTGGAGTGCTTGTTTGAAAGCACTCCCACAAGACAGTCTCCATGTGTTTGTGGAAATCTAGCACATCGAAGAGGACTGTGCCACATGCATGTTTGTACATTTGATCCCCTTCCAGTTTTTTGTGTTAGTGTTTCCATCTGCTTTTAATTTCTACAGTTTGTACCTCTAAATGATGAGTTTTCTTTTGTGTCCTTTTGTTTCTTCTTTATTAGGTGATGTAGCATTTGGGATTAGTATCAGTATGAGTTGCCTATTAGAAAGTATCTATGCTGTTAACAGTATAATAATAAATCTGTAGTGTTTATTTGGATGATAATACATTTTGACCTTGCACCACTTAAAGCCATTTGTCTTGTATTTAGATCTCATTGGCACTGTAGAGTATGCTTGTGCCAGTTGTAGTGGTATGTGGGTCTCCTTTGAATCCTCACTATTCCTGTCTGTACCTTTGGCAAACTCTCTAAAGTGATTACACGTTGAACAGGCACTGTAAAATGAGTCAGTTCCTGTTCTTTTGGTTTGGGCTTCGTTGGGAGTTCTCAAAAACGCTATTTCAGAATGTGGATGTGGTCAGCCTAGTCACTTTCAAAGCATCTTAAAGGAAACCAACATCAACTGTGAAAAGTGAACTTCGTAGCAGTACTGGTATATCCTCAGTCACAAGGTACATTGCAAGTCTGCCTTGTGCTGAGCAGCCTATTATGCATAGTAGGTTGCTTTCCAGCCCAAATCATAATAAAGTTGATGGCACAAACAGACAAGAATAGCGATGTACCTGGACTATAAGCCTACTGACATTTTTCTAGCAGTTGTATTGTTTTTTATTCATTTAGTGTTCAAGGTAGAATATTATTTTTAAAGCATATGACAAATAGCTAACATGGCTTTCCTGGTTTATAATAGCCAAGTATCTAATAGCCAAGTATCTGTGAACTACCCAGAGAGCTTCAGTTATTGGGCAGTATAGAAATGTGATAAATACATTTTTAAAACCCTCCTTGCTCACTTAGATACTGCTAGGGACGTGGCTATACTTTCTCTCTTTTTAGTAGGAATAGTTACATCCTGGGATGCACCAGCTGTAACTTCTCTTCTGCCTGCACAATGCTTTAAAAAATGTAATCCCATTTCAGTTTTTCCCGGTTTGCTCATTTCTACGCCTGTCCTGTAATCTTTTGTTCAGGCAAAAGGGATGGGAATAAAGAGGGAAAATATTCTTCATCCCCACAAACGTTGTTAAGTTGAACTTCAGAATCTGTAGAGTGCCCCCTGCTGCTCTTCCCTGATGTTCAGAGCCTGGTCCAAGCCAACTCTTCCACTTCCAAGCCTATTGCTTTGTTTGCAAGAGCACACATCCTCATATTCCACATTTTGTGAGGTCAGGGGACTATGCTCCTGTCTCCATTTTGCAGAGTTCTATAATTCCAGATAGTAATTCCCAGCTATGTGTCTTTGGGAACTATAAAACTTTGGAGGAAGGGCCAAGTGGAAGAGCACATGTTTTGCAAGCAATAGAACCCAGGTTCAATCCCTGTCATCTTCAGGTAGGGGAGAGAAAAACTCTGGAGAGTCCTTGCCAAATACCAAGCTAGATGGGCCAATGATCTGTCTTAGTATAAGGGAGCTTCCTATGTTTGTAATGGTAATTCGTAGCCAAGATATAATCAGTGTTCCATCTAAATCTGGATATCTTCTCTAGTCCAGTGGTGTAGTTTTGCTGCTCAGCTGCTTGCCTGTGGGGACTAACAATTTCTATAATACGTAAACTGAGTCTTGTTATAAGTAGCAGACTGTCCCTTTCCCTTGAGGGCTTCTGCGTTTTCCCAGCTGTGTCTCCTCTGTAGATGTTGAGTTATACTGCCAAGATAGCTTGCTTCTGCTTCCATGAGGGTGAAAGAGCAAAATAGTTTTATTGTCCTTGTGTTCAGTTCCTCCTATGATCTTAAAGGGTGCTATGATGATGTAGAGGCAGCGGAGGAAGTCTTGTGCAAGCAGTGGGAAGTGGTTTTGTCATGCTATCACAGGCACTCTCTTCCCCCCCCACTGCCCCATTCTTTTCCCTTCTCCTCTAGACTTTTGAGGGATATATTGTTTAAAGCAGTAAGGTTCTTAGGGGGAGACTATAGGTTGCCCTCTCAAACCTACTGCCCTTCTATGTTCTTCCAAGGCATTTTCAGAGCAGGAGTTGGACTTTATGATATTTACACTCTAGAAGATGCCGCTCAAGCCCTTGGCCAGAAGTGTTTTCTGGTGCTTGGAAAAGAGATGAGACAGCCTGCATACTCTACACTTACTTAGGTAAAAGCAAATGATTTAATTGGATATCAAAGCATACTGCAACTGTACAAATATATTGTTACAAGAATGTAAACAAATGCAGGTTACTCATGCAGAAGAAAAACTTCATAAACAGATGGCAGGGAGTAGTTTTGATGGCAAAGTACTTTCTTTGGAAAGTGAAATCTTAGATCTGCCAGTGGAAACTATTGCACTGGTTTATTGGAGAAGAGTTGTTCAAATAGCATTGCAGGTGTCAACACCAGTGACCAAGACTTGATCCCTCAAAACAAGTTGTCATTTGCCTTTTCTGGGTGAGCTCTAGTGCCCGGAATTCCAAAAGAGTGCTTTTAATTGCAGCGTGAGGGAGAGATGGGGGAAGTATAAAGGTTGATATTCTTGAGCATCGCTCTCTCCTTCCTTAGCTTCAGAAAGGTTTTTCTGCATAGCCCAGTGGTTCTCAAACTGGAGGGCAGCTCAAGATACCTGGACAAAGAGCACCAGTTTCCATAAAGGGGGGAAGTTCCTGCAGCAGGCAGAGCCACTTTATCCTAACCATGGAAGTTGAAGAGGCAGAAGACACATGGGGCCTACAGACCACAGCAGCTCAATTCTTTTGCCTGTTCTTTGTACTGGCTATCTTTAGGGGGAAGTCTGAGATGCACACTGTTCTCTCACCTAATACCATGGCTAGAGTAGTGCCCCCAGTTCACAGATACATAGAATCATAGAATAGAATAGGAGGGTTGGAAGGGGCCGATAAGACCATCGAGACAACCACCCTGCTCAGTGCAGAAATCCAAGTCAGAGCATCCCTAACAGATGGCTGTCCACCTTCATCTTGAATGCCTCCAGTGTAGGAAAGCCCACTACTTCCCTAGGTAATTGTTTCCATTGTCGTATTGCTTTAATAGTCATGAAGTCTTTCCTGATGTTCAGCCAGAATCTGGCTTCCTGTAACTTGAGCCCATTGTTCCATGTCCTGAACTCTGGGATGATCGAGAAGAGATCCTGGCCTTCCTCTCTGTGACAACCTTTCAGGTACTTGAAGAGCGCTATCATATCTCCCCTCAGTCTTCTCTTCTCAAGGCTAAATATGCCCAGTTCTCCAGTCTCTCCTCATAGGGCTTTGTTTTCAGTCCCTGATTATCTTCTTTACCCTCTTCTGAACCTGTCCAGTTTGTCTGCATCCTTCTTAAACTGTGGTGCCCAGAACTGGACACAGTACCAAGATGAGGCCTAACTAGTGCTGAGTATAATGCAGTGGGCTGCAAATATCCATCTGTGTGCCTGGATTCTGTAGACTCGCCTGCCAAAGTGGTGGCAGCTGGTGGATTGGAAAGCAGAGTAAGTTTAGAAGGAGGCCCACATTCAAAAATATTTCAGGACACTGATAGCCATATAGACAAAGCATGCTCAAGTCTTTACTAAAGATTTACACAAGCAGAATCTCAATTGTGTTGATTCTTAATATCATGTGTGCTGGCTGGTTTTTATAGCCTATTCTCCTGCAGGCTGCTATTATTGTGTGAAATGCTCTATGTTCCTGTTGATGAGCCTGTGGTTCTTAGGGCAGGGTCTGAGCTAAGGAAAAGACTAAAACTATCTGCTATAAATTTGCCAGTTTTCTTACTATGTTGCACATTTATTCACTTATTTATTTATTAATTACATTTTTGACCATCCAATAACTTTAATTTTATTTTAATAACTTTAATTGTATTTTAAAAACATAAAATAGAAGTAAATAAAAAATGACAAAGCAACACATGATAAAACCAGCAACAAGGATAGAAAAGTGTAAAAATCTAAAAGAGTTCCTAAAATGCCTGGCAAAATAAAAAAAAGGTCTTCACATAGTTCCAAAAAGACCATAATGTGGGCACCAGGTGAGCTTCTGGAAAGGGCATTCCACAGATGTGGTGCCACCAGTGAAAAGGCCCTCTCTCTTGTAGCCACCCACCTCGCCTCATTTGGCAGGGCACTTGGAGGGGAGGGCTTTAGACAGGTAAATACAGGAGGAGATACTCCTTCAGGTAATCTGGCCCCAAGCTGTTTAGCGCTTTAAAGGTTAAAACCAGCACTTTGAATTGGGTCTGTAAATGAACTGGCAGCTAGTGCAAATGGCAAAGTTCTGATGTAATATGATTATATTGGCCAGTTTGCATTAACGATTTAGCTGCCCTGTTCTGGACTGACTGATATTTCTGGACCACATTCAAAGGCAGCCCCATATGTGATGCATCGCAATAATCCGAAGGGGAGGCTACCAGAGCATAGATAACTATTCCAAAGCTATCTCTGTTCAGGTCAGTTCATAGTTGGTATATCAGCCTAAGCTTCTAAAGGATCCTCTGAGCCACCAAGACCACTTACGCCTCTAGTAGCAATGATGGATCCAAGAGCACCTGCAGACTATGCCTCTAAACTACCCCTATCCTTTAGGAGTGCCTAAGCAGGCTGAAGGTATCGGAAGCTGCTGAATGGTCTAGAAAACCAACAGGGTCACGCTCCCCTCTCCCAACACAGGTCATTCAAAAGGGTGACCAAAGCAGTTTCTGTTCCAAAACCAGTTCTGAAGCTGGATTGAAATGGATCTAGAAAATCAGTTCCATCCAAGATTTCCTAAGTTAATCACCAACCACTCAATTGGGCACATTGCTCAAGAAGGGGAAGTTGGTAACCGGCCTATAGTAGTTTTTATTTTCTTGGTCCAGGGTATGTTTCTTCAGGAGCAGCATGATTACTGCCTCTTTTAACGAAGCTGGTAGCACCTCTATAAAGAGGAATTTACAGCTACCTGAACCCAGCTGAACATCCCTTCTCTATTAGATGTAATAAGTCAAGAGGGTTGAGCATACAGTTGGCCAGCTGAACTTGACCAAGCACCTTGTCAGGTGTCAACAACTGAAATTCATCCAATGACTCTGGACCAGATGATGTTCCGGATATCTCCTCTACTGGAATTGTATTATGTAGTATCTTACGTTGGGGCAGATCGAATTGACTTTTTTTAAGTGTCTTGCAAACTTGCCACAGAATGCCACTGCAGGCACAACCAGCTATCTTTCTGGGCCAGATTGTAACAGGTCCCTCATCTCCTGGAAAAGCTTCCCTTGACATCACTGTGAAGATGCAATGGAGTGGAAAAGAAATCCTTCTTTGCCATCCTCACTGCCACCTAATGGGCTCTATCCTTTCTTCAGTAGACTTTGGCATGGTTTCCCTAGTAGGATCCCTAATCTGTCTCTAGTGCCCAACACAAGATAGTAACACTCAAGACTGGTACTCAAATGAAGAAGAAGCCTGAAGAGGGAGATGGAATCCCTATACATGCTGTAGACCCTTATAGCGACTGCCCCCACAGTCCTCATGTTGGTACTGAGTACCTGGAAAGACACCGCTGGGAGAGACTAACTCCTCCCTGTCCCTCACCCAGGTCTTGGTTATGCATACCAGGTCTGGTCCTTCATCCACAATTAAATCCTAGATGAGAGAGGTTTTATTTTGGACCAAGCTGGCATTCAGCATCAGTACCCAAAGAGCAGAGAGCAAACTAGTAAGGGAACCAGGACCCCTTTGTTTGGGGGAAGAACCAGCAGGCATACGATGCCTTCTTGTTCTTCGCCTCAACTGGCTTGTTAGCCACCCAACAGCATACCTCACCCTACCTATGATCACACTAATAGTGTGTCCCCATCTCTCTTCAGGCAAATTAACAAATCTACTAGGCATAACAAACCATCAGCAAACCAAGTACACCACAGTTAAAACATCAGCTAAACACTTAAAACAGCCCAAGCATTTTCTTTCAATACCTTTATTTTCTTAAAGGTCAGCAGGCCTCCCAGGAAGGGCTCAAGACTGGAAATTAGCAGTTCAGCAGTTTCCCTCCTTTCCTTACCCCAGAGGAAAATAGGATGGTTCTGGGGAGCCACAACTTGCATTGGCCCCGCAGAAATACAGCCCCTCCCCCCAGAGGTCAGCTGGAGCCAGATGTTAGCAAGCACCCAGGAGCAAACTCTCTTGTCAAGCAGGATGGTGCTGCAGGCTGTCCTCTTCCTCTGCACCAGTAACATAGCGGTCAGTTCTCAACTCTGTCACGTGATGCTTTCCCCCGTCTTTATTGCCTTGCTGTCTTTTATCCTTAGTCCTTCTCCTAACCTGCTGTGGGTAATCTTCTTTCTTCTGCAATTTCATTTGGTGAAATCGCCATCCTTCCAGTACTTCCTCTTTAACTGGCCACTTTCCCCACCACTTTTAATCACTGTTTTTTTAGTCCTCAGAAAAATGCCTTCTAGCTATCATTTTCCCTTCATCCCCAAAACTCTGTGGGTTTGTTGAACTTACATTCTGTCTTCCAGATCCTTTCTCAGCTCTCTAAAATATTGTTTCCGCCATCTCTGAAATAGTTCTTAACAGTGTAACTTATAAAATTTTTATTGCTGGTCCCTGCTAAATTTGGCCCACTTATCGACCTTGCCTCTTTGATGCTTTGAACTAGGTCATCTGTCCAACTCTGTCTGTGTTTGATCTGTGCAGACATTTTCTCTCTGCACCTTTTCCTATGTGTGTTTGCGCTATGTTTATGATACCAATCTGCGTTTCTCTTCTCTATGTTTCCTACTTTCTGGTTTAAATATTGACTCAAACTCATTGTTTGCTAGCAATTATGAAGGACAAGCAAATAGATTTATAATGGCTATCTGAAATGTCATTCCCCCCCATATTATTACATGAATTAATTTTTCCTTGCATCAAGAACTCCCTAGTCATAGAAAAATGGGATGTTCAAGGATTCTAACAGTGCCCTGTATAGCCGTCTGCCTGACATGCAAACTTTCCAGAGACAGGGCAGTGTTTTGTATATTTCAATAAAATTTCCTTTCTGCACTGTTTTTTGGGGGGAGGGGGGAATGTGTTGATCAGCTTTCAGATTCCTAACAGATTGCCCAATTTTGCCAGGGGTGGGTGGGTGTCAATTTCCTGTTCTGGGTTTGGTACATGTTGTTTCTCCATAGACCTAAGTGATGGCTAATCTTGGGGCTTGCCATTAGTATGGCCCTGCCATTGGTATAGGACTTCTTGAATATCTTTCTAAAGACTTGCTTGATAGTTACATGACAGCAGACAGCAGAATTACTGTGGGCCTCAGTGTGGTTTTAGGATGTAGTTGCTGGGGTATCCAGGCTGTGTTAAGAAATGAAATCAACCCTTTTCAGGTGACAAACTGAGGTTATGAATGCATATACGTAGGAGGGAGTGGGGTCACAGGTTCTGTCCCTGACCTATGTCTCAATACATCCTATGTATGTACATATGTGGGCATCTCTCCACATGATCAGGAACCTGAACAGCACTTGTAAGTGCTTAGGTTCTGTTCAGAACTTGAAGAATACCATGTTCCTGCTCCCCCCAACCCCACCCTGGTTATCTGAAAAGGGCTACTGTATCCTGCAGTGAATAGCCTTTATTGACTTCCTGTAGAAACAGTCAACCAAACTGTTAATGAACTCCAACTCTGCAGCTCATCTCTGTGCTTATTTAGCTCTGGCCTCTCTCCAGTGGTAATTTCATTAAAAAAATTAACTCTGGTAATATTTTTAACCAGATTAACTCTGGTAATCTTTTATCTTGCTGTTCATTGCTCCAAAATCTTTGATGTGGAGTGGCATATAAATATTGTATACAGTATACAGTTCATTGCTTTTTAGCCAATCAGGCCGTCCGCACACAAAACAAATAGAATTCTCACATCAACCCAAAAGGGAGACCAAAGTACAAATTATTAATAAAATAACTAACAAGAGCAAGTTAAAAACATTTTAAAATCCTAAAACAATATCTGCCAGAATATTATTACCATGTTTACGGATTTAGTTTTTTTACAACAGTCAATGACTTTCGCCTCTCTAAGGCTCGACTGACAAACTTAGCAGTCCTATATGATGTATAATGATCTGTTCCAGCTAATAATAATCGAGTTATACTTGCACCAGAAGTATCCTCAAGCACAGCTAATAGGGGCTCAAGATATTGCTTCCTCAAATCGATATACAATGGGCATTCTGCTAAAAAGTGTACCATGTCCTCTACCTTGGGGCAACCAGCTGGGCAATCTGCACTCATGCCATGATGGATCCTATAACGTGCCTTCACCTCCATCAATTGGAGTGAGTTCAGTCTACACCTAGTCATGAGCCATCTCAATTCATGTGAGGTGATGGAAATCAAATACGGGGGGGAGCCTTCCCCGGAGAGGATAAATATTGTAATACATACATACATACATACATAGAATGCAAAAAAAAAAGGTCTTCTAGACAAAGTTGGAGATAAACCTATCAAAAATATTCCTCTTCATTTTTCCCACAGTAGCCTCAACTTCTTCAGAGATTCCCTTTTAGCAATAAAAGGTACTTGGATATTGATATCGCTGTACAATCCAATCAGATGTGAAAGTGCCTATGGCAAATAAGGATTACTTTGTCAATATATTTCTGTTGCTGTTGGGGTATTGATGGAGTGAGAACTAAAACTCTTTCCAGGTGACCTTAACAAGATTAATATTCTAATCATCATCATTCTTGAATGCTGATTGTTCTTATTTACAGCAAAAGCTTTCGAAAGCTGTCATGTATTGCCTTTATAAGGCTATATTCTTCATAAGGTTCTCTGCTAATGAGCTGCTTTAAGCAGTGGGGCTCTAAGCATCGTATTTATGGACCCCAGAAGTGGAAAGCCAAAGGAAGCCAAAAAGGCAGAAGGGCAAGAGATGGGGGAAGTGGAGCTTTAGATGATACCATGTTTGCTAAATTCTGCAGGAAAAGAAACTCCACTATCTGTAAGCTAAAGAGCATCACAAGAGACTATGCTCATAGAAGGCTATGGGAATTCTCTAAGCGCTCGCTGTGGTGATAATAACTGTCTTCGCAAATATTATTAGATTGGGTGTATCCTGGAATGTTCTCAACTCTAAATTCTTTAAGGCAATTGTTAATTGGTTATTGCACCTTTTCAAGTTACTCATCAGTTGGCAAGTACTGGATAACGTTGATACCCATCTCATAAGGAATCTTAATGTTCATGTCTCTGATCAATAAGTTTGGCTTATTGATCAGAGAAGTTAAAGATTTGCCTGAGGCCCGAAAGTCATTGATGCATGTAGTTTGGAGTTACAGCTCAGACATGTTCTCACAGTGGATTATACCACTATGTCATCACTTAGGTTTTGTTTATTATGTTTTATTTACCACAGTCATATTTTCTGGAATCAGCACCTATTTCTCATTTAGAAAGAAGCTTCCATCAGTTTCAAAAGCATGTGTTTTTGTTTTGTTTTTTGTTTTGGCAGAGTAGTAAAGCTCCTTAGTTACATTCCTGAGTGTTCATATCACTGAGTTATATCATCTGAACACATCATTTTGTGGGATCAAACACACAGTGTTCTTACTTGGGTTAGCTTCACACTTCAGCAATATACCAGGGTAGGAGGAGCAGTAGTGAAGCATGAGTGACTTGCTCTATTTTTATGCTTCTATAATATAATACCAAGGGGGGAGTGGCAGATCTATGCCAGGGGCAAAGATACTTGTGCTCTAGATATGGAGACAGCTCTCACAAATCTACATTCTCACATTATACTGGAAGTGCAAGAAGAGGTATAAATTCCTCACACTTCTTCCTCCATAAGCCCTCTGCATGTTGTAGTGTGTGTAGCCATTCTTAACTAGATAGTAATCTTACACTAATGCCCTGTGATACTGAAAAGTTTTACATATCTTGTTTGTAAAATGGATATAAATGTAGGACTATATGAAAATGAATAGTCTTATATTTCAGAAGTGTTCAGTGCCTGGAGCTCTTACAGACTAAAGCATATTTTCCGAAACAAGCTGGCAGCTCTTTTTGGCACATGCTCCAAACATTTACAGGCACCCGCAGCCAATGAGCTTCAAGGATCAAGTGAATAAATAGGTTTGGGCTTCCTCACTCTTCCCCAGAACTCTCGTGCAACACACCTGCCCTTAGAGTGCCTTGTAAATGTAGTACTGAAAGCTAAGCCTGCAACCCTGTGCATACTTACCTAGGAGTAAGCCCCGCTGAATACGACAGGATTTATTTCTGAGTGAGCACACATAGGAATGTGCTATGAATATCCCTAGTCTGAGGACCATAGATTTTTCATGATATTGAAAGTGGGGTGAAATGGGACAAACCATGCCATGTTACATGTATGTAAGTGTACCTCCATATATTTATGATACTGTTGTATGTCATGGGCTAAGGCTGCTGCTTAGAGAACACCATTGCAGCCAGATTTTTCACTAGCAGAAATACACAGCATGCTTGAAGTATTTGTGATTTATAACAGGGCTGGAAAAATCCCAGACACTTAGGCACCCAGATGCCCAGGAATCTGAAATCATGTCGAGCCCTTTGTAGAATTAATTCCTAAAAATCTGATGTTGCTACCCAGGGAATGTGAGATATTTATCCAAGCTTGCTTGTACGTATCATTTGCAAACCTCCAGGGAGCCTTTTATTGATAACCAAGGATAAAGGTAGCTACTTAATTACATTTATCAGCAATTAAAACTAGTTTGAGTCTGTCTTTATGGGCATGCCAGTGGTTTTGCCTTTGGGAACTTGTTCTAGACTGTTGTGCCAGCCAGCCACCCACCTCTTCAGGCCTGCTCATACTAGTATCGTCTGGCAGAGTGATTAAAAGTGCCTTGGACAGGAATTTCCCTGACTACATTTAGTTCAATTCAAAACTTAATTTATGGAGCAATTTATATTATATTAGTGTGAGTCAAGTGACCATCAGCTGTTAAGACTGTATGACCAATACAGTCACAGGGTCTCAGTTATTCAAGAGCTGGAATCATTACAAAAAGATATCCTTTTCTTGAGGTCTGTTGCCTCTTATTTCAGTATGTAACTCAGGAGCCATTCAAGTTCACAAGAATGTGATTTAATTTCACACCTGCGTTTCAGCTGGAAGTTCCCTTCTGCGATAGCACAGAGTTGTACAGTATTGTTGTCTTCTTTTGGAAGAAGACAAATAGCTATGCTTCTCCTGTATGCAGTGCCCCCCCTCCGCCCGCCCACCCAATGTATTAGTCTAGATAAATGTTGTGGAAGACATTTTCCACACACTCATTTGTTCAGCTGGATTCTTCACTAAGAGATGAAATTAACTAAATCATAGATCAGCTATTGCAAACTGGAGTGTAGCTTTAACACTAGAAGAAATATTGCCTAAATGCAAATGTGCTTCAATAAACTTAATTTTTTGGTTTAAGCATTCATTTCTATGGGGAATTACAATAATTAGCAAGCAGGAGCTATGGTTTATATTTAAAATGTTTCTCTCTGTAATAAGAGGTAAAACTGGTTCTTTTTTAATCTTGTGGCTCTATACTCCTACCTTTCTGTCTCCAAAGGACTTAACACTTCAGGTTGCTTCTTCATATAAGTAACATGATTGCGGGTGAGCGTCCCTCTGCCAAGTACATGTGGAGGAGCATGGTGCAGAGGTTCTACCTGTATCTCTGACATTGGAACAGAGATTGGGGAAGATGCATGTTCCTGACCCAGGTACAGGACTAGCACTAAGCAACCAGCTGCCATGACTGGTATGGGCAGGCAAGAACCCCATGCCCCCAGTTAGTAGAATGACATCAGGGCCAATGCAGCCTGGCCTGCCTGTTTACCCTGTGACCTTCCAGTTGCATGCAACTGTGTGTGTGTGTGTGTGTGTGTGTGTTTTAGTTTAAATGTCTATTAAAGCATTTTCCTACTTTAGAATAAAACAGTATAGGAAAAAAATGTAGCCCCACTTCCCTCCCTCCAACCATAAATGCATAACAGTAGTCAAGCTGAAGAACGGAGAGAAAAGAGGGGAGAAGCAAATTGCGCACAGGTTTGGTACATTTTGTGCCATTAGTACATCTCTGGGATGCCATTAATAAATTTCTCTTCTAGAAAGGAGGAAACAGCCACTACTTATTTCAGTATATACATTTAAATGTTTGCAAACCTAGTATTTCCCTTTGCTTCACACTGTGGCTGAATTAGTAATAAAATCTGGGTGGTAGCTTGTTTGAAACCAGGCAGGTGGCAACATCTTCACATGCTTACTCATTCAGCATACACGCGAAAGCAATACAATGTAGTGGGCTAAAGGCACAGCTAGACGTGGCTTAGGAAGTTCAGTAGTTGTTAGCAGGGTTATCCCATTCATAGAGTTAGCCTCCCTGGAGGAAGTGAGGCTAACTCTCCCCCCATGCTGTTTTCCCAAAGAACCCCTCCCCCCCCACCGCTACTTGGCATGTGTAGGTTTGTTTTCTGCTTTGGGGCAAGTAGCAGCTTGGGGAGGGGGATTTTTTTCATCGGAATATCGTTTGAGGGTAAAGGGTTAATTCCTACTCCTCCCCATTGTGCAGTCGCAATTGGATATCCCTCTGGCTGCTATTCAACTTGGGAAAGAAAAGCAGGAGATCCAATGACAGATTCACCCAGTGTCACATCTTGTTTGGCCCTAAGAGTGTGAGCACAGAGGTTCTTCTTTCAATTTTTTACCTCTGCCACAAACTCACTAGTGGCAAGCTGCTACCAATGCCTGAAGCCCTCAGCTGCGATATGAGGGTAACAGTGACCTGCCTTACAGGGTGGTTGTTAGGGTTGCTGAGGTAATGTATGCAAATTGCCTTATACACTCTCAAGTTCTACCGAACTGCCTAGTTGTCTGTTGTTCTAGCAATTCCAAGCTCTGCTGAAGCTCCAAAGTATAGGCACAGTTCATGTGTAAACACAGGCTTGTCTACTTTGGTGCTGGGGATAGCTCTGCATGTGCTGGGGATAGCTCTGCACACACAGAGCTGACAGTAACGTCTGATATGAATATGGTGGTTTGGTGGGCACTGCTTGTGCAAGACCTTTGTTTGTACAAAAAGCCAGTAGGCCATTTCTATTGACTATAAAGTAGTTTTGGAGCCTTCACAACTGAAATTAATGGTAGCAAATTGACCTTCCAGATGAACCTTTTTAATTCCCAAAGCTAAATGTGTCTGTCTTTTTTCCTGTATATATGAGAAACGGTTCAAGTAGGAGATGGTGTTCTCCCTGTTTGTGTGTATACATCGTATATACATTTCAATTGTTTCCACCAACCCCAGCTTCAAAAAAGAGCTGACGTATGCACCAATCTCATGTACTTTTGATTGATTGGCTTTAAGAACATTAAATCATAGGAGTCAAACTTGTGCTTTGATTCAGGCTAGAACACGCCTGAGTATGTTGGGATGTGAGTCACACAAGCCCTTGAGTCAGCTGCCTTTGTATTGTTGCACAATAATGATGTCGTATTTTCCTTAATATTTATATGACCTTCTCCTGGGTGCAGTCTCTTCTTCTGTTTGTTAATGAGACATCTCATTAGTATAAAGAGAGCATATAAAGGGTTGTCCTAAATTGGATTTTCCCCACTTGAACTACTCACAATTTCCTTTTCTGATTCTGAACAGGTTTTTTTTGAACTCTTGTTAGAACATCAGTAAGGAACATTTGCATGAATCTCAAACGCTGTCTAGCCAGGCCTTAAATTTGCATATTCTGCAGTAGCAAATTTTAACAATTCCCTCTGTTTAGGCACAATCTAGCATACAGTCAAATTGAGCACTAGTGTGAAAGGGATAGCCTTTTAAAATAAGTTGATTCAGCAACCCACTTTTCACTCTATTTGATATCTTTCTTGGTTTGGCAATATTAAGTATTCAGCTTCACTAACAATTTAATTGGAATCTTCCTAGTCCAAACTGTATTGCAAACAAAAAGAATGGTAAAGTTTGGTCATTATGGCTTTCAGAACCAGCAAATTATCAGCACAATCCAGGCTACTCTAAGGACTTTAAAATCTTCTCCATTGAAACCAATGGGTCTTAAAGCGTGTGCTCTTCTATTGAAATCCAGTGCATTTAATGCTGCAATCCTGAATACAGTTACTAGGTAGTAAGCATTACTGAACACAGTGGGACTTAGTTCTGAGTAAATATGCATAGAATAAAGATGTATAGTACTTGACTTACGTTGTGCCCTATGTTTTCATTTCTTTTTAAATTCTTGGTACAGAATATAGCATTGTGTACATATAAACATATAGTAGACATCTGTACAGCATGTAATCTAGGAGGAAAGTGTTACCATTAATTTGAAAGAAACAAAATGAGTATCACCCACAATTTTGCTGTCTTTTACCTACTTAGTTCATCTGTGACATAAAGATAGAACAATAGCAAAAAATTAATTATATACAGAGTTGGTTACAGTTTATCTCTTTTCAAATGTAAAAAAAAAGTGCCCTCTTGTATATGTGGGACATATACCAGTAAATAACAAGATAAGTCACTGTGTTGGATAATTTCTGGCCAGTCTCCAATATTCCATCCTTGAGCAAAGTGTTGGAGCATGTGGTAGCATCTCAGCTACAGGTGTTCCTGAATGAGGTGGATTATCTAGATCTATTTCAATCTGGCTTCAGGCCTGGTTATGGGTCAGACTGCTTTAGTCATGCTGGTAGACTGTCTCTCTTGGGAACACGACAAGAGCAGTGTGTCCCTCTTGGTTCTGCTGGACCTGAGTATGTTGAGGCTTGGAAGCACTGTTTTGCAGTGGCTCCAGTCCTTCTTGGGGAGGCAATTTCAGAATGTTGTGCTGGGGGACTCCTGTTCGATGCCATGACCATTGTTCTATGGTGTCCCTCAGGATTCCATCCTGTCCCCTTCTACATATACATGAAATATGTAGAATTTGCCACTGGGAGAGGCTGTCTGGACATCTTTGTCTGGATTAACAATCCTGATCACCATGTCTTGTGTAAAAACTTAACTATTGCTTTAAAATAATACATAGTCGCTGCCCCCCCCCCCAATTTTCACTGCCTTGTTATTTATTATCCCAGTATTTTGATCTTATATGGTGCCATTTTGATACTACCTTTGGAACAATTCTTAGGGGCAGGTAAGTATCAAGATTTGCATCTTGCAGGCAGAGGTAACAGCTACAACTGGCTAGTGGGTTTCTTCTTCCTCACTGAGTGCTAATAATTTGGTATATGTATTCTTTCTTATTATGAGATGCTGTGTTTCTGGATTACTTTATGTGGAGAGTACATTATATGCAGACATCCAAATGGAGAAGTTTAGTCAACGAGTATATCATGATTTTAAAGTCATTATCCTGGTGTGTTTCCATTTTGAGATGTTTCCAGAATTTTATTTAACTGTACTTCTGAAAAATGTTAAAGCCTGCTTTCTTTAATGTTTTTCTTTAAAAATGTATATCATAAAACTCTAAAAATGTGCTTCATAAAACTATTAGTCAAAGATATCTATCCTGGCTAGTCTTATTGCAAGGCCTGTGAGTGAGTGAATAATGAACAATTCTTTAAAATTGTGTGGGGTGATGGCTTTGGTTTCTTGTAAAGATAAAATTCTGGATGATAATTTTTGTTCTGTTTCCACAGGTTGCATTTGACATCATGGTGGAAGGGTCTGTTGGTCAAGAATTTTTAGCTGCTCATCGGTCGCTCAGTAGTCAGTGTAGATTCTGTTTTCTCAGTCAGCAGCTACATCTGGCTACTGGGTCTCTGAGGACATCTTGTAGCATCTCTTCACTATACTTCATTGATGACTGTTTGGATATCTTGAACTGCTGTTACTTTTCCAAGATGAAAAAAATAAAATTATTCAGTAATTCTAAGGGAGAAAGAGGAAAGAGATGTGGGAAAGGAGATGTGCTCACTTCCCCAAATGAAAAGCCATAAACTCATACAGCTTTAAGCAGTGGATCATTCAGCTTGTGGGTCAAAGAATGAAGCTAGCTAGCTGTGAGAATTAATGTGAATTGTGGGACATACCTTATTTATTCATTTAAAATATCTCTAGGCTGCCTTTCAAGGCAAGAGCCCTCCCATGGCAGAATACAATGATGAAATTCATATAATAAAAAAGATGCAGTAGTAAAAACAGCAAACATTCCAAGAAACAACAAACACTAGCATTAAACAGCACCTGCAACACAATCGCAGCTACAACCCAGTCTGATAAAATATAATCAGGGGAAGGCTAGAGAAAACAAGTAAATCGTCAGGGCCTTCCTAAAAGCCTGCTCTGATGGTGCCTGGCAGACCCCCTGATGGCAACTTATTCCAGAGGTGTGGGGCCACTGCAGAAAAGGCCTTGATTGTATACTCGCTCACCTAACTGCCCTCAGAGGTGGACAAGCACGAAGGGCCCCTGTTACTGATCTTAGAGTATGGGCAGGCTGGTATGGGTGAAGGCAGTCCTTGAAGTAATTTGGTCCCAAACAGTTTAAGGCTTTAAAAGTCAAATCTAGCACTTTAAAATGGGCTTGGAAATGCACTGGTAACAAGTGCAGCTGGTGCAGTATAGGCATTATATGGCTGGATTGCCTCGCCCCCACCAATACTCAGGCATCTGCATTCTGCACCAGCTGAAATTTCTGGACTGTCTTCAAAGGCACCCCGCATACAGCGCATTACAATAGTCCAGACTCAACAATGTTAGTGCATGGGTAACCGAAGCAAGGTCTGTCCTCTCTGGATACGACCGCAGCTGGCATACCACCCTAAACTGCTAAAACACACTCATGGACACTGCAGCCACCTGGGCTTCCCCAGTTAGCACAGAGTCCAGGAGGACTCCAAACTACACGACTTGGTTTTGTAGGAGGAGTGCAACCCCATCTAAGACCGGTTGTAAATCTCCATCCAGAGTAGGTGGTTTCCCAACCTGCAGTACCTCAGTCTTGTCTGCATTAAGTCTCAGCTTTTTCACCCTCATCCACCCCAAAACAGCCTCCAGACACTGGTTCAAGAGTTCTACAGCTTCCCTGGGATGTGTAGATAGAAAGAAGTGGTGGAGCTGGGTATCATCTGCATACTGATGACACTTCAGCTCAGACTTCCTGATGACTTCACCCGGTGGTTTCAGGTTGATGTTAAAAAGTATGGGGGACAAGATGAAACTTTGTGGTTCCATCTAATGGCCATGGGGTGGAGCAGAAGTCTCTGGGCACCACCTTCTAAGGTCGCTCCTTCAGGAAGGATTGAAACCACTTTAACACTGCCTCCTAAACCCAAGCTAGATGAATACGGCAATGGAACCAATTACCTGGGGAGGTGGTGGGCTCTCCCACACTGGAGGCCTTCAAGACGAGGCTGGACAGCCATTTGTCAGGGATGCTCTGACTTGGATTCCTGCATTGAGCAGGGGGTTGGACTCGATGGCCTTGTAGGCCCCTTCCAACCCTACTATTCTATGATTCTATGATTCTATGACCCAGAAGGATACTAAGGTTGATGGTATCAAAAGCTGCTGAGAGGTTCAGAAGAACCAACAGGGTTGCACTCTCCCCATCCATTCCCCAGTGTAAGTCATCAACCAGGGTAACCAATGCTGTTTCCATCCCCTAGCTAGGTCTGAAACTTGGAATGGATCTAAATAACCAATATCATGCCACACCGCTTAGAGTTGCGAGGCCACCACCTGCTTCAGCACCTTTCCCAAGAATGGCAAATTTGGTACAAGGTGGTAGTTATCCGAAACCATAAGATCTAAATTTGGTTTCTTCAACAAGGGCCTAACCACTGCTTCTTTCAAAGCTGTGGGAATCTCACCATCCCTCAAGGAGGTATTGACTATCTTGGAGGTCAAGGTACCCAGCCCACGTCTGGATGGACAAGGATCTGAGCAAGTAGTAGGCCTAAATCTTCCATGCAGTTTGTCCATGTCCTCAGCTTGCACAAGCTGAAAGGTACCTCTGTGTATAAGTGCTTGACAAGAAAATGGTTCCAGAAAGACATTATATACTTCTGATTTAATTAAAGTGAACTTCCTTGTATGTAGAGTACCCATTGTTTCATTATAATGATTATCACAGGTTTACAATTTATAGTTGCAAATTCTAGACAAAAACACAGCGACCAACTTTTCTCTCTAGCACCGATTGTGGCCTGTTGTCAACATTGTGTACAGTAGAAAAGCAGTACAATTTAATAATGCTTCCCACAGGAGCTCTTTAAAGACATGGCAACTGTATTTTCTCTTCAGTTCAGAAACAAAAATGCATAATGGTTTAAGAAACATGGAGTAATATTCTAATCTGGCTCACACCTTTTGGAGCGTGCTTGATTAAAACATGGCATTTGTATCCTTGGAATATGATCCAGTCCACTTCGGGTGCAGCAGCAACAGCTTGCAGAAGATTCCATTAGGGCTCAGTTGAGCCCCGCACCCCCTTTGCCAGCATGCCCACAGGCTGCACGAGGGGGCATTAAGAGGCAATGGGAACCCACAAGCGTTCTTCCTGATGTGGACTGGCTTGTGTCTACAGGCCTCTCCACTATTTCTAGTAGTAGTTCACTGTAGATACTGTTGGATGGCACCACCAATTTTACTGTATGTAGCTACTTGAAGAACACAGCCCTGTCTTGGGGCCTGAACCTGGCATACAGTGTAGAATTCTGTGTTTGTTAAGCAACAGCTACATTGTCTGCTGGGTTTCAGGCTGCCTGGAAATGCAAACCAAATGTGTACCTGACACCTCCATTCTGCATTCCGTTGCCTACTTTTCAGTGTAAAAAACAAGCTGAGTTGTATGTGAAAAATCTCACATTTCAAGCTGTAATGCATTAAAAAGGATAATTTTGAGCTAGTGCTGTTGCATTTTATTGGCAAAATGAGAGCACACTAAGGGGCAATTCAGACTTTTTTTATATAGTGAGATCAGAGTTTTCCCTCCATAACATCATCTAAATGGCCTTATCTAAACATGTAGAAGTATGTTGTGGCACAGCCCCCTGGAACTTTTTATCAATTTGAAGTGCAGATAGAAGAACTGTGTGATTGAACGCTTCTACAGAAAGGAAAACCAGAGAGAAGGCAAGGCTAGAACACAGGCTACATTTCTTGAGGTAGGCAGTTTCTGACATGGGGCAATACTCTATTTTCTTACCTGCGTTCTGAAGTGGTACAGCCAAGTGAGACTGTACCACATGTTTCTTTTTTATTTATAGATCTTTCAAAATCAAAATCATCTCTCATGTTCCTCTGTACTCTCAAGAGCAACCAAGATAATGAACATTTACTGGCAGTTCCTGGGCGTTTTCTGACAGCACAGTAACCACTATATTGGGCTGGCTTTTAATGACCAGGTAAAGCTAGGATAACTTTTAATTTTGATACAGAATTTCATATTTTCTGTAGCATTGTTGTACTGGATTTTTTTTTGATGTTTTGCTTCTTGCCCTTGAGAGAGACATCCAAAACAGACATCCAAAACAATATGACTTCAGTAATGGCTCAGGTCTATAAGTCCCACTGCTCTAAATGGGAGTACAGGCATTTGGCCAGACGTCTGAAGTCTGGATGCCTCACAGACACAGCACCATGGATTAATGCTGCTAGGCTGCTGATAGACACTTGCTAGATAGGGCTTTGCAGTAATGTCATATAGAGCCATTTGCTCACACAGATGGGGATAGTGGTCGTTGGGACATCACATGGAGTTTCCTAAATGGCACTTACCACAGTGCCAGCTACTATGGCATGAATTCACATGCCTTGTATTTATAGCAGCCTTTAAATAAAAGAGAACACAATGAACAAGCCAAGCACAACATGCTGCTGTAGTTACCTGGGTGCAAACCTCTCATGTGCCACATCAGCAAGTCATATGCATAGGCTCAGGACATAAACATATTTAGGTAACTATTAGGTTGTCATCATCCATATGCATGGCTATTTATACTGTGTTGATTTTATGCTGTTTTATTATGGTATTTATGTTGTGTGGGTTGGTTATTTTCTATTGTGGGTGTTATGCTTAGCCACCTTGGCATTTTTAATGGAAAGGTGGGGTATAAATTAACACATAAATCAATACATTTCAGTTACAGACTAGCATGAGCAAAAAGACAAAACCCTGCCCCAGAGAGCTCTCAGCATATTGTTCAACATGGGGCTGGGGGGGGGGGAGATTGCAGAGGGAGGGGGAGAAGAGTAAACATAATGAGTTGGTGCACTAACCTTGAGGGGTTTTTTGCAAAATGTTAAAATCGGGTTGAGAAATAAAAATAGACTTGCTCATACCATCAGCCATCTAGTTTGGTACAACTTGAGATGGTTGAGAAACATGGGCCTGGAATGGCAGAGTTTTTGGTATGTTGGAAGCTATAAGTTGTTGATGGCAGTGTGGAGGCTTACATATCAGGTGCTTTATCAAGTCTCTTTTTCCTATACAATCCTTTTTTTGTCAATGTCCGTCCCGTCCCCATTTCCCCCCCCCGCCTCGTTTTGTAAACATAAATTGGTATAAATGAATTTGAGGATTACATCTATATTTGATGTCAAAAACACACAGAGATAACACTTTAACACATTCAGAATTATGTTATCTAAAACTGGTATACATTTATGAATAGTAAGAATGTATGTGCATTTGATATTGTGTTGCAGAATGCAGAGTGATTACACCAAAGCCCTGTAATATTTAAACTACAAATAAAGCTGCTAATTGACAGTAGGGTATTTTCATTTCATTTTTTTATTTGCTAAGTCAAGCAATGTGTGAGCTTCATAACTGAGCAGAGATTTGCATTTTGTTTACCATATCCAAACTAGAGTGACACCATAACCACCACACCACACTCCTGTATGCTCAACTAAATAATTGTAGACTAATAAAACACGTAATGGTAAGCCATCTATTTGAAATCCACTAGTTAGGCTGCAATCCTACAATCCCTAGGGGCCATAGGATTGGTGATGGGGGGGGGACCTCTGAGGTCTTAGAAATCTCTGGCCTCAGAGGGGTTTTCTGATTGTAGAGCCTCATCCTAGTTCTGCCCAGCCACTGTGGAGGTTTCTGTAGTGGGTCCCTCTATGAGAGTGGAATTCCAACTTTGTAGAGTGGGAGAAATACACATGTCGGAACATACTGATGGTCAGGGAGGTAATAACTGAGGATCTGACAGATCCCAATCCCTCTCAGCCCCCAAGCCCCCAACCATGACCCCCCCAAACCAGGGAAACATTTAAGACTAGTTCAAGAGCTGGTGCAAATGAATTCCCTCCTATTGCTTGCAATAGGATGGAATTTTATGTTTAAGGAGGAAAAAAGCCCCCCCCCCAGGGGGGGACACCCTTAAAACACCTCCGGCAAGGCTTAGGAAAGATTGGAGGCTCTGAGATCAGAGCACTCTGTCATTTGGGCTCCTTGCCCATAGGATTATGCTGTAAACCATTGTTCTGTAGAAGTCACTACTGACTTTTAAACATTTAGTTTTTTACATATTTCAAACAAGGATGGAAAGAAGCTAAGAAATGCGGCGTGGAGGAAGGTCTGAAGAGGCATTTCCAGTGCTGAATACTTACTGTAGCATCTCTGTAATGAAGATTGTTTAGACATGAATGATAACATCCCCTGCTATTTGGTTTTGCATTCTAAAGACCTTCTCTTTGGCTCGTTGAACAATCTTCAAATATGACTAATCAAGGGAAGAAAGCTGCCCCCACCCCCCAGTCCCACACAGGGCCTTGGCAGCAATTGTTGCTGAGTTAGTGTGGGCTGTCTACTACAGCCTCTTCTTTAGACTTCGTGTGTGTGTGTGTATCTTTTTTTATGGGTATCTACAGTAGGTGCTCCAATATGAAGATTTCAGATGTTACAAGAGCAAAGTTTGACAATGAATTTCTCCCTGCTTATTTGCTTTACCCAAGGATGTGAAAAGCCTTAATATGTTGCATGTTGAATATGGGCAAGCTGCCAGGATTAAGGAATATAGACAACATACATGGCCTAGGCCAGAAGATTCTGCTGCTGGGCAGCTTGTACTCTTACTAGGCTTTTATACGGAGCCCTACTTGACACTGCAACATGGGAGACACTATACGTCTTGACCTCTTAGATCTAAACAGTACATTACACTGTAGCCATGTAACAGTAACCCAACAACTCTCCTCTCTCTTGCAAAGTGCCCTCAGGCAGTGGAGGAGGGAAAGGTAGTTGTTGTTCAGTCGTTAAGTCGTGTCCGACTCTTCATGACCCCATGGACCATAGCATGCCAGGCCTTCCTGTCCTCTGCTCTCTCCCAGAGTGTGCTCAAGTTCATATTCATTGCATCGGTGATGCTATCTAGCCATCTCATCCTCTGCCGTCCCCTTCTCCTTTTGCCTTCAATCTTTCCCAGCATCAGGGTCTTTTCCAGAGAGTTTTCTCTTCGCATTAGGTGGCCAAAATATTGGAGCTTCAGTTGCAGTATCTGTCCTTCCAATGAGCAGTCAGGGTTGATTTCCTTTAGGATGGATGGATTTGACCTCCTTGCAGTCCAGGGGACTCGTAAGAGTCCTCTCCAGCACCACAGTTCGAAAGCATCACTTTCACCCTCAACAAGAGGCTCTTTAGATCTTCACTTTCTGCCACTAGGGTGATATCGTCTGTGTATCTGAGGTTGTTGATAATTTTCCCTGCAATCTTAATTCCGACCTGTGATTCATCCAACCCGGCGTTTCTCATGATGTACTCTGCATATAAGTTAAATAAGCAGGGCGACAATATGCAGCCTTGTCGTACTCCTTTCCCAATTTTGAACCCATCGGTTGTTCCATGTCCGGTTCTTACTGTTGCTTATTGGCCCTCGTACAGGTTTCTCAGGAGACAGGTAAGGTGGTCTGGTACTCCCATCTCTTTAAGAATTTGCCGGAGTTTGTTGTAGTACTTCGTCTCTTTCCATGGCAGCCACTTTCTCACTAAAATTCCCTCAGCTGCCTTCCTACCAATGTTCTTGAAGTCTATTTATGGAAAAGCAGCTGGGAAGTTTCATGGGGAAAGGGGCTGGTAGGGGAAGGAGTTAAATACTCCTACCCCTTTTGGGCCACAAAATGAGCTCTCCTGGGTCCGGGGTGGGGGCTGTAATATGGTAGAGACCATCAGGTTAACATTACATAGGGCTACAGTGTGTAGTCTGAGGTACAAGAGAGATACTTGGTGATCATGGGGGCAATTGCCCTCGAGAAGGCTTGCTTTGCCCATTCCTAATAATGGGCACGCACCGTATAACAATTCATGTCAGCAGCACCACTGTTGGTAATGAGTCACCTCCCTTGACAGTTTCAGTTCCTTACTGCCCTTGATTATACTCGTGGTGTTGAAGTAACCAGTATTGACATGTGGTTCAGGTTCCTGATTTGTTCTTAAATCATGCTATTTGTGTATAACAAGAAACACATTAAATATCTGCTACTAATAATTTCTCTTCAGGTGGTGAGTTTTGTCAGCCCTTGGCAAGGAGAGGCTCATGGGCAGCAGGAAGCCTGTTCTTCACTTACTGCAGGAGCCTTGCCAAAGACACAGCTCCTTTCTATGTTCCTCTTCTGGTGGACTGTCTGGGGGGCATCTGGCTTGCCAGAAGTGGAGACTGCGTGCGGAGGTAGATGGGCCATGTATCAGATCCTTGCCTTCTCTCTCGATGTGGAGAAGTTATCCTGAGATGATTTTCACTTGGCAGATTATTCTGAAGCAATACATACATTCAGCCCCTTTCCTCTCTGCAGTCCTTTGATCTAACAGCACATAGTGCCTTATATTCGATACCCATGTGAGATTATTTATTTAGACCTCCACTATAACCCTTCAGCCCATTGTAGAGTCCCGGGAGGGTTCTTTCAGTTACTTCTGCCTCAAATGTGGAGTGTCACTGAACACCTATATTGCACATTCAGATCATAAACTATATTTTTTTAATATACCTGCTCTAGTCATATCACACGAATTTATGTTCAGTTGTTTAGGGTTTTGTTTTGTTTTTTGCTTTTAAACATTTTTATCATAAGCAGCCTTGCGAGAGCTTGCCCTAAAAGGCAGGGGAGACATATATTGATGAGTCCCTTGGGGTACATAAGTGGTTTAACCTGAAACAAAATCTTAAGTATTTGGTAAGACAGTGCAAGGGCAAACGGTGTTGCTCACTCTTGCACGTGTGTTGTGGGTCTTGTGATATTCTTTAATTACAAACCTCTGCAATCATAGTGCAAGGTGAGAAACGTTCCTAGCTAGCTGTTTTGGGCTCCAGCCAGCAGGGTGGACATGAGGGAGCAGTGCTGTTTGCCACTCTTCTTTTAAAGAACACACACATTTTCCTCCCATTGTGAGCAAAGGAAGGGAGATCATTTTGACCAGCTCCAGGGCTGGTCTAATATTTCCCTGTGTCGGGCTGGGAAGTCCTTGGATCTAGACCCTCCCCTGTTCCACCCACACCAAACCCCCAATCTTCCTCCTTTTCGTCCTCTCTGACAGAGAGGGGTGTAATTCTTTCCATGGTGGCAGGGAGGGGGATTTCAAATCTATCCTATGGCCCCAGGGACACTGTCCCAGGGACCATAGGATTACCCTGCCCATGTATGTGTCTATGCACACAGGCATAATGAACGAAATGCTGGCCGGGGGGGGGGGGGGGAGAAGCACATGCATGATTAATACAATTCAACAAGCATAGATAGTGTCTTTTAAATAACGTTTATGTGGCCTTCGTATGATTCCTGCTTCTTCGGGTAACAAACAGTGCTTTCCAGAAATCTGTCCTGCTGCCTTAGGATATACTTCGTTCTTTAATAAACTACTGCAACAACTGTCCAGTCTGATCCACACATACTTGCTGGGATTTGATATCTGTAGTTTATATCATAGATAATATAGGATCATCTGAATTTGATCAGATTCAGACCTTTGATAAAAGGTGCCTATTCTTTACGAAAGGTCAGTGTTGAATTTATCGTCTCATCCCATAACATGACTACACATGACTAACACATGACTTTATTAACACATGACTTTATTCATGAGCATGGCATTCCGTATCTTCTCAGAATTTGAGGATCCTTAACAATCCTAATAATATCCTTCCAATATTCTTGATTGTGTTACAAGACGTGCCCTTCTCCTCCTCCAACATGTATCCACAGCAGTTTGAAACGTTCTGGATATTTAAACTAGGGTGAGGTACCACATATAAAGAATCTTACAAAAGTGTTCCTTAGAGGGGCAGCTAATCTAATAAAATAAAAAATCTAACGGAGTTATCACAAACATATTTACATTGGTCATCTGATACAGTTGTAATGAAATCCCTTCCCACTCCTGTTTAATTGACTGATTTCTGCTGGTACCAGTGCCTATTAAAATGTCATATTTTAGAGAATAACCCTTTCTGTGTCCCAGAAAGTTTTTTGTTGTTGTTAAATAGAGTGTAGACACTACCTATATTTGACCTCCTGTGTTGCATCCTTATCTGCAAATATTTGGGGGGGGGGAGATGAGGATTAGGGTTTTTCTTGTTGAATATGATATACTTTATTATTTTGGTTGGTTAGCAACACTTGCAAATGTTGTTGTTGTTTATTTGGCCAGTCACTTCCGACTCTTCATGACTTCATGGACCAGCCCACGCCAGAGCTTCCTGTCGGCGTGGGCTGGTCCATGAAGAATATCTCCAGAATATCATCCATCCATCTTGCCCTTGGTCGGCCCCTCTTCCTTTTGCCTTCCACTTTCCCTAGCATCAGCATCTTCTCCAGGGTATCCTGTCTTCTCATGATGTGGCCAAAGTACTTCAGTTTTGCCTTTAATATCCTTCCCTCAAGTGAGCAGTCTGGCTTTATTTCCTGGAGTATGGACTGGTTTGATCTTCTTGCAGTCCAAGGCACTCTCAGAATTTTCCTCCAGGAGTTTGATTGTAAACTTCAGTCATCACTGCAAAATACCCTTCCAAACTTCGTGTCTATCAAGGTAGTGCTGCTGAATTTCAGATCAATCATTTCGCTTACAGTGAGTGCTTATTGCCAAATAGAAGAACTGCATAAACAATAACTGTTCTTTCTTTATGGTAATAAACCAACTATTGTCTCTTAGGAAAATTTGGGTGTTGCCAACTCTGGAAGATGAAGGAAAATGCAGGATGGTGCCAATATAGGGTACTCTGAAGGTGAAGGGAGATGGATGTAACAATTCTGGCATTATTACACATTTAATCATATTTTCATAAGTGTTGGACTGAGTTATTAGATCATTGGCAACTCCATGTGGGGATTGCTGCAGCCTAAAACACAAAGTTCCTTTAAATAGGAATGCTACCCATCTGCACATTTTCCTCCTGAGTTTCCATAGTCCAGCCTTCTCAGCTATAAGTGTTACCAGTGCAGCATCATCAGCTCTAAAGGGTATCCGTCTGTGCTGAGACCAGGAAATATGAGCTGCTGTTCCCTTAAATGCACCTTCTCTATTGCCTGAAATTTTCTTTAAGCAATCTGTGCTTGAGTCCACAAATGGGTTGTGTGTGTTTTTTTTGCCTTCTACTTGGACCATATGCTAAGACTATGCCATTTACAGCATGTTCCACAGACACAAAAGTAATCTTGTGCACATAGTTTATAGCTGATGTTAGTTCCATTATTTTAAATGCAAGCACACCCACTCAATTGTCTAGTGGATCGCAGCCTTTTCTGTGTTTTTGCCAAGCCTTCTCTAAATTATGAGATGTTTACATAGACATAGTGGCTCTGCTTGGTAATAGTTGTCTGATGCTAGGAAAGCAGTTTCATTTTGCAAGGGCATGTACTGAGTCCAACTGGATCAATATAGTTAGAGGACTAGGAGTTGATGACAACTTCCAAATTACAGTGTAAACAATGTAGACTTAATAGTTGGGCTGCTCTATGCTACATTATATGGTTTTCTAGAGTACATTATCCATACTGTTATTTTTTGTGTTTGATTCAAGTAACTTTCCATTGATGTATTTCGAATTCTCCAATTCACCTCTGCCTTCTTTCCTTTTCCTTCCTCTCTTGTTTCCCCTCTGTTGAAGTTTACTATGTAAGCAATAAACCTACCCTAAAACTCTTTAAAGAGCCCAAAGCACCAGTAGTTTTACTAATATTACTAATCTATAGAAACCTTGTGATTTGCTAACACATTTGCTAAACAATTCTTAACTGCAACTGTAAAATACTTATTGAAGCATAAAGTAATTAACCCTGCACTTTATCAACACCTAAGATCAATAGCCAGAGATCAAACAATGAAGTGTTTCATGCATTTGGTTGAGTATCACAAGAAAAAAAGTGCAGAGGAGTCCTTGGAGGCTGCAATCCTATACACACTTAACTAGGACTAAGTAACATTAAACTCAATGAGGCTTACTTCTGAGTAGATGTGCATAGGATTGCACTGTAAATAATTTTCTCAGTAGTAAAGAAGTTTTGTTAATGGGTAGCAGTTGCAATTATACCTCTGATAAGGAACTGCAAACTTTCCTTGACTCATTGCTTTTTTTTTTTTTAAGCCATGGATTTAGTTTATACTCCCATTTTTAAAGCCCATCAACTTGATTTTAATATTGCCGCTCTACTCTTTGGCACAGTCCTCATAGTCATTTGTGAGATGATTAAAGCCTTGTGCATTTCACAAGCTCAGTTTCATATGAAAGCCATTGGCTTGGACTCACCCCTGTTACTATTGCCGGTGTTTGACAGCTGATTTTCGGTATTCATTTCATATTTGAGTCTAGGCCTAAGCCCAGCACAAAGGAAGCCCTGCTCAGAACTCTGTATTAACATTTCCTGAAGGCTTGCTTCCCAATTTCGCTAATCATTGTATAACCATTCACCGCTCTTTGAGTCTGTGTGCAGACGCAGAACTAAGGGGCCAAATTAGGAAGGGTGGGGGCTGTCAAGAAGGCTAGAAGAGGTCTACTTCCAATGAAAGGCATTCCCTACTGTTATAAAAAATGACCAACAGTGGAAATATACTCCTGCCTCCCTCCTTAAAAAAAGCCTAGGATACACAACCAGTTATGCAATGGGGGCAAGCAATAACCAGTTGCACAATGGGAATGCACAGTGTTTGCACTGCACAATGGGTTGCAGAAGAGTTGTGCACAACTACTTATACACCCACGCTTGTGTAAACATAATTTTGGTTGAATTCTTACCTTGCGCATAGTTCAGAACCTAGTTTCTGCTAGCACAATGTCATTTGTGCTAACAATGACACAATTGGATACTGCCCTTTGTATCCCTTTTTATCTTCATCTGCAGGATTTCTGCAGGCTTATTTCTTAATGTATCTTTTAAAGCATATGTATGTGCTCTGAATATACAGGCATTGGCTTTGTCAAGAGAGCTGATGCTAAAACATCTAAGTGCATGAAGATGTTTATTCAGCCCATAAATGTAAGTGGGGTGCATTCTTTCTGTTTCATTAACTCATCATCTAGTACCTTCATTTGTCCAGATGAATCCATAGTTAACTATATGAATCTACACATACCTAGACTCGGATGTGAAAACTAAGAGTTGAGGGAAGCCTCTTGGAACAAGCTTTACTTACAGTTGCTGAAATAATGTTTGGGTGTACTTGTTAAGTACACAGTGTTCTCATCTGGGTACTCTGTAAACAAGAACAGGTGGATGGTTTTCACCAGCTTCTGCATTCTTTCTGTTAGAAGCAAGTCATTTGAAGAGGGAGGAGAGGCATTTTGTGTATACTAGTGGAAGCTATAATTTTCCAAGATGATTTTGGAGGAGGATGTCGAAAGCAAGAATTCCATTCTGTGCCCCTCAGTAATGACTATGTGTCTATACCAGCCTTCCCTGACCTGGTGCTCTCTAGATGTGTTGTAGTCCAACTCCCATCATCCCAGGCCAAAATGGTATGAAGCTGGAAACCTTTTTTTGTTTTCCTCATTTCAAAGCAAGGTTTAGGCTTCTGGTATGGCTGGGAGAAAAATGCTTCATGCACCAGAATGTGGGAAGGTAAGGGGGAATTCAGCTCCCCTCACCTGTGCACACATTTTGTTGTAAAGCAGACACACACACACTTTTAGATGTGAACAAGTCATATATGTGAAGCAAAAACATGGCTGCCCAGTCACACTCAGATTGGCCATTAGTCTCTCATGTCCCCATTGAAACCACTGGCACTACTCCAGCATCAGGGATGTGACCACAATAACCTTAACATAAATGTAGACTATAGTTATTTTTCAACGAAGAAACAAGAGTGTGTACCTGTCCTTTAACTCTTTTGTATTAGTAGCATAGAGGAGACATAAGGTTATAAAACATATTATGCAGCTGAGTCTCACCTTCCCTTATGACACAATAAACTCATAATGACAGTCACCATGGTTTTACAGTGTATATTTCTTGTGAATGTGCCTACCCATGGAGTCAGTGTGTATTTATTTACCACATCAGAGAGGCTGTAAGTTCTCAAGTCTTTCTCCCCTGACAGGATGAACACTATCTGTCATCACTTAGGGACACACTCAAGACCAGTAACTCGTGAATCAGCCCTAAGGGTGAATTCAGTTCACATGGTAGTGATTATCTCAGTTTGGACATAAGCTGAAGAGAACTGGGGTCCAGGTAGGGATGTCAGAGAATTTCGCCACGAATCTCGGGGAGGCCGAATGCCGGTGCATTCAGCCCCCCGAAATTGGTGGCGAAACGGTCTGCCCCCCCGGGCCGGGACTTACCTTGGGCGAATCCTCCTGGCGGCGGTGGCTTCGGTGGCGGCGGCGGGTCTTCCGACCGGCTGCCGCCGCCACCATTTCCAGTAAAAAACAACAACAATAACAAAAAAAGTGATAGGCTACGTAAAGATTTACGTAGCCTATCACGGCTAGATTTTTAAAAAATACCATGAAGGCTACGTAAATGTTTACGTAGCCTATCACGGCTGAGTAAAAAACAAAACAAAAAACCGCGCGTACGCAAATGGCGGTGCCCATGGGCACCGCCATTTGCGTTCCTTATTTTGGCACGTCTAGTCTACGTAAACATTTACGTAGACTATGGCAAAAATAAGGGGAACGCAAATAGCAATGCATTTTTAAATTTTGTATATGGGTTCTTAGCTTTACCAAGTTATGAAGATAAAAACTTAAAACTCACCAGAAAAACAACAATCATCATGCTCAAATGCCAAATGCATTTCACTTCGTGTTGGATTGTAACCAAGAGAGGCAGCTAAAAATGTAAGCAGCTATTTTAACATATAAGCCAAATTCTGCTTATTAGGTAAGATGATCTGGCAACTCCATGGAGCAGGCTTTTTGCTGTAGTACTGGCACCACTTGATTTACAGCCTGTCTCATCCTGCATATCTGCTCTCTTCCATCTGTTAATGTTCTGCAGCTCTCTCGCTTTATGATAAATACTTGCCTATTAACTTCCCCTCCTCCCAGCTTCCTTCAATTATTTTCTGCGTGTCCTTTAGCCTACCTGAATTTCCCCCCTTCTACTGTAGTCAAGCTGCTTCTCTGGAGAAAGCTGTCTACATGGAGAGAAAGCCATGGGAAGAACCAAAGTGGCATAATTGAGCATGACTTGGCTGTAGCCAAGGTCAAGCTGCTTCATTAACCTGACCGCATCAGTGGCAATTACATCACTGGTACCAGCTGTACAAGTATTCATGCTACCCAATGCATCCCAGTTCTCATTCATAACATCTTTTTATGTCTTGCTCATTACTGCTTTTGACAGTAAGCTTGCTATGCATGGTAAAAATTGATAGGAGTCGACAGGTATTGCCCCACTAGAGGTTGCCTGTGCTGAAGCCTATATTGCACAAGAAGAAAAAGAGAGACTGTCGTAATAAAATCAATTATTTAACAAGTAGTGGTGGTGAACACAACAACAATGGCATGGACCAGTTAACAGCTAGGCCTTGCCTTGCCTTGCCTGTAAAGATTGAAGCCATTAGTAAACATTTGCTGTTTCAAGACCAATTGCGTTGTAAATGCTAATGCTACCTAACAAAGCAAAACAAAGTAGCAGCCACACATACAAACAATTTCAAGAGCCTCTGGAAGAGAAATCCATTGGAATCAGCACTCCATGGGTTGATGTCCCCATGTGAGATTCAGGCTCAGTACCTGCCCATCCACAAAACGCAGAATAGTCCTGGACAAATCACAGCCTGTTCTCTCAACCTACCTTTTCAAGTCTGTTTTAAGGATAAAAATGAGGGAAGGCTATATTACAATCCACTTTGAACCCTGAGGATAGAATGGGAAGGAAATCGGCAGAGCAATCCTATTTGTATCAACTCAGAAGTAATCCCCATTGAGTTCAATGGAGCTTATTCCCAAGGAAATGTGTATAGGTTTGCAGCATACAAATGCATTTTCGCCGTTGCTTGGTTGCCCTGGCCGTTCCAATGTCAGAACGTGCCCTGTGTGATGGGAAGATGCACTGGAGTGGAGCAGGAGCACAACCAAATGACACCAGTCCAAAACTGGCTTTTGTATCTCTGTGAACACAACTGGACTGGAGATTGCGCATGAAGTGTGACACATTGTTACTGTTGTTCTATTTTGTGGCAGCAATTAAAGGCATTACAGTATTGGGAACAGCAATCTTGCTGATCTGTATATTCTTCAATATTTTCACCTCTTGGAATATTTGTAATAGAATTATGAAAAATAGTTGATGCCCATGACTTTTGGAAGACTGACTATTAGGATATGTGTGCTACTAAAATCAACTTTGTTTCCTGATAAGAGTGCTGAGATGGGCAGCACCTGATAGGGGCTGCATGTGCGCCCCTTCTGGAAGTGTGCATTTTAGCTTGTGTCAGCATGTGCCCCTGGAAGTGCTATATCATGGCCACACGCGGACCTGGGCTGGCTGTGCATGCATTACCTGAGGGACATTGCCCATGGACAGGTGGGGGGTGGGGTGGGGCCATGCACATTCCCACTGGCGTCTTCACTCATTCAGTACTGAATGCCTGTACAGAGCTCCTGCGTAATTTAGAAGTCTTGCTTCCTGGGAAATTGTTCTCCAGTTACACCGTTTACTAAATTGGTGAATGCAATACAAAGAACCAACGTGGAGTACTGATTACTGTTGCACTGGGACTGCAGAGACCCAAGTTCAAGTCCCCACTCAGCCATGAAGCTCCCTGGGTGACTTTGGGCCAATCACTGTCTCTCAGCCTAACCTACCTCACAAGGCTGTTGTGAGGATAAAATGAAGAGGAGGAGGATCATGTATGCCACCCTGGGCTCCTTGGAGGAAAGGTGGGACATACATGTAATAAAAAATATAAATAAACTTGTATGGTATGTGTTCACAGTTATTTATAAGCACTGTATCATGTGAGGTGTGTCATACAATACAAACATGTTTCTGATTTGGCCTTAAGCTGAACAAGGTCACAGACATATATTGAGTGTTGCCATCCTTAAGGCTGGAATCTGAGCTCACCTGACTTGTGTTGATCAGTATTTCATCACCGAATTCACATGCAGCCTCTTAAGAAAACAGCTAAAGGTTACTAGTGAGCCAAGGGAGATTCTCTGTCCACAAGTGATGGTGTTGCTAGCTTTGCCTGAGCAAGGTGTGCAGAGCCAGCTGCTGTTAGATGTGTGCACCCTACTTAAGATCTTCATAAATCCAAAATAGTCAAATTGGTTTGTTTTTTAAATCCAGACCTACAGATCTATTTTGGATACATGTTTGGAAGCCACTAACTCCTGCTTCCTTCTCAAACCAAAATCCCATTTTCCTCCCATGAACATTCTTAGTCTCAATTGCCTGGATGGAGTTATGTTGAGTACCCTCATCTTAAATTCAATATCTGATCTTCATGGGGAGAGAGCCTGCAGTTATGTAGCCAAAACAAAAACAGCCACACACAAGAGGGGACATCTTAGCAAAAGTACAAAACAATCTTTAAGGAAAAAAGAACTAATTGGTGGGGGAAACCTAAAAACAGCCCAGTGAGGACTGGGCATGCTCGGTGGATGTGGAGTACTGATTGACTGTGGGATGGGGTGGGGGATGGAATGGAGTTGCTGGAAGAGGTCTGAGAAAGAGACACACATTCATAAAAAAAGGTAGAAAGAACCATCTCAGTGCCTGGATACATCATTTCCTACATCACATTGAGAAACCATTTTTAAATGTTCTCAGGGACAGAAGTGAGAGCTGCCCATAGAAATCAATGGGGAATTCCAAGGTGTTATTGTATCTGAGTGTGGGCACCAGAGCGTCCACCCCTTCCAAATAATAAAATATAGCGGCAAAGAAGAATTGCTGCCTGCTCTTTCTAACTCAGTTCTTATTTAGTGTGAAACATTTTTTAAAAAAAGAATAACCCTGCTAATCTAATGCAAAGTCCAAAGTAAATGCAGTCCATTGACCACATATTGCAGGCTGGGAGGGGCTATGTTTGGGAGATAATGAGTTATGACAGTCTTGCAGTGTAGTTCACACTGAAAACTGCAGATCAGGCTCTGAGTGGTTTACAACAACCCTGCAGTGTCATCCAGCATATTAGGCCTCTATTGCAATTAGGGGAGGCTGAAGCTGAGAGAATACTCCAATATTATCTTTTGTTTTTATCCCCACATGCAGATTGGGCTGAGAGAGAAGTATACGGCAACAGCGATTGCAGCTTACAGTAGCCCTGCAGTGTAGTTCACCGCTAATATTGCAGGCCAGAGGTGGGACTACTGAAATTGCCCCCTCAGATCTGCTACCAAACCAAACCATGCACTCATGCTTCATTGACTTGTATACAGAGTGGCTGCACTTTTAAATGTTCAAAATATGGAAGGAAGGAAGATCCAAGTTAGAATAGGGACTCCTGTTCTTTGTGCTATCTTCTTTTTCAACCATCTCAGCCACAGGCTCATGTAACATCCACATGCCATGGATACACTACAGCATTTTGCTGGAGGGCCCTACCTGTATATACCAATAGCGAACTCATTCTTTGAGTGCTGATCCTCATGTAGTCAAACCAGAACTATTCACGCACAAGAGGGAGGTATCAGCAGGCTTGGGGAACCTCAGATTTATAGAAGTACACACACACACACACACACACACACTTTAGGGAAAAGCTAACGATGGGGATGGGAACTAAGGGCAGTATCAGTGGTATCATTCTGCAAACTCAAATAGCATTAGTGGAATTCTGTTGAATCTTTCCATTGTGCAAGCGGTAGTGCATTATGCTTGTGGAAGCAGTTGTGCAAGCATAATGTGCAACTACACATGCAAAAACCTAACTTTAGTTGGATTCTTCTCTTGCACATAGTTCACAAGCTGGTTTCTCCTGTAGTTGTTGTTCAGTCGTTCAGTCATGTCTGATTCTTCGTGACCCCATGGACCATAGCACACCAGGCCTTCCTGTCCTGCGCTCTCTCCCGGAGCGTGAGCGGGAGTCTATATTCATTGCATCAGTGATGCTATCTAGCCATCTCATCCTCTGCCGTCCCCTTCTCCTTTTGCCTTCAGTCTTTCCCAGCATCAGGGTCTTTTCCAGAGAGTTTTCTCTTCGCATTAGGTGGCCAAAATATTTGAGCTTCAGCTTCAGTATCTGTCCTTCCAATGAGCACTCAGGGTTGATTTCCTTTAGTATGAACTGATTTGACCTCCGTGCAGTCCAGGGGACTTGTAAGAGTCTTCTCCAGCACCACAGTTCGAAAGCATCAATTCTTCGGCGCTCAGACCTTCCTTATAGTCCAGCTCTCACAGCCATATGTTACTACTGGGAAAACCATAGCTTTGATTAGACGGACCTTTGTCGGCAAGGTGATGTCTCTGCTTCTGACTATGCTGTCTAGGTTGGCCATAGCTTTCCTCCCAAGGAGCAAGCGTCTTCTAATTTCATGGCTACAGTCACCGTCTGCAGTGATCTTGGAGCCCAAGAAAATAAAATCTGTCACTGCTTCCATTTCTTCCCCTCCTATATGACAGGAAGTGATGGGGCCAGATGCCATGATCTTAGTGTTCTTAATGTTGATTTTCAAACCAGCTTTTGCACTCTCCTCTTTCACCCTCAACAAGAGGCTCTTTAGATCCTCTTCACTTTCTGCCATTAGGGTGGTATCATCTGCGTATCTGAGGTTGTTGATAATTCTCCCGGCAATCTTAATTCCCATCTGTGATTCATCCAACTCAGCGTTTCTCATGATGTACTCTGCATATAAGTTAAATAAGCAGGGCGACAATATGCAGCCTTGTCGTACTCCTTTCCCAATTTTGAACCAATCGGTTGTTCCATGTCTGGTTCTTACTGTTGCTTCTTGACCCTCGTACAGGTTTCTCAGGAGACAGGTAAGGTGCTCTGGTACTCCCATCACTTTAAGAATTTGCCACAGTTTGTTGTGATCCACACAATCAAAGACTTTAGCATAGTCAATGAAGCAGAAATAGACGTTTTTCTGGAATTCTCTTGCTTTCCCCATGATCCAACGAAAGTTGGTGATTTGATCTCTAGTTCCTCTGCCTCTTCGAAACCCCGCTTGTACTTCCGGTAGTTCTTGGTTTGCATACTGCTGAAGCCTAGCTTGTAGGATTTTGAGCATAACCATGCTGGCATGTGAAATGAGTGCAATTGTGCGGTAGCTTGAAGACTCTTCGGCGTTGCCCTTCTTTGCAATTGGAATGTAAACTGACCTTTTCCAGTCTTGTAGCCACTGTTGAGTGTTCCAAATTTGTTGGCATATTGAGTGTAGCACTTTAACAGCATCATCTTTTCGGATTTTAAATAGCTCAGCTGGAATATTGTCATCTCTGCTAGCTTTGTTGTTAGTAATGCTTCCTAAGGCCCACTTGACTTCACTCTCGAGGATGTCCGGCTCAAGTTCAGTGACCGCACTGTTATGGCTATCAGGGACATTCAGATCTTTCCTGTATAGTTCTTCTGTGTATTCTTTCCACCTCTTTTTAATCTCATCTGCTTCTGTTAGGTCCCTGCCTTCTTTGTCCTTTATCATGCCCGTCTTTGCACAAAACGTTCCCTTGATATCTCCGATTTTCTTGAAAAGATCTCTAGTCTTTCCCATTCTGTTGTTTTCCTCAATTTCTTTGCATTGTTCATTTAAGAAGGCCTTCTTGTCTCTCCTTGCTATTCTCTGGAACTCTGCATTCATTTGGATATATCTTCCCCTTTCTCCCTTCCTTTTTGCTTCCCTTCTTTCCTCAGCTACTTGTAAAGCCTCATCACACAGCCACTTTGCTTTCTTGCATTTCCTTTTCTTTGGGATGGATTTAGTTGCTGCCTCCTGAACAATGTTCTGACCTCCGTCCATAGTTCCTCAGGCACTCTATCAGGTCTAATCCCTTCAATCTATTCCTCACCTCCACTGTATATTCATAAGGGATATGATTTAGGTCATACCTGAATGGTTTAGTGGTTTTCCCTACGTTCTTCAATTTAAGCCGAAATTTTGCAACAAGAAGCTCATGATCTGAGCCACAGTCAGCTCCAGGTCTTGTTTTGACTGACTGTATAGAGCTTCTCCATCTTTGGCTGCAAAGGACATAATCAATCTGGTTTCAATATTGACCATCTGGTGATGTCCATGTGTAGCTGTGTACATGTGTAGCGCCTCTTGTGCTGTTGGAAAAGAGTTTTTGCTATGATCAGCGTGTTCTCTTGGCAAAACTCTATTAGCCTTTGTCCTGCTTCATTTTGTACACCAAGGCCATGCTTGCCTGTTATCCCAGTGATTTCTTGACTTCCTACTTTAGCATTCCAATCCCCTATGATGAAGAGGACATCTTTTTTTGGTGTTAGTTCTACAAGGTGTTGTAGGTCTTCATAGAACCGATCAACCTCAGCTTCTTCGGCATCAGTGGTTGGGGCATAGACCTGAATTACTGTGATGTTGAATGGTTTGCCTTGGATTCGTACTGAGATCATTCTATTGTTTTTGAGATTGTACCCCAGTACTGCTTTTCCCACCCTTTTGTTGACTATGAGTGCTACTCCATTTCTTCTAAGGGATTCTTGCCCACAGTAGTAGATATGATGGTCACCTGAATTAAATTCGCCCATGCCTGTCCATTTTAGTTCGCTGATTCCCAAGATGTCGATCTTCAATCTTGCCATCTCATGTTTGACCACCTCCAGCTTACCTTGATTCATTGATCTGACATTCCAGGTGCCTAAACAATATTGTTCGTTACAGCATCAGATTTTCTTTTCACCACCAGACACATCCACAGCTGAGTGTCCTTTTGGCTTTGGCCCAGCCGCTTCACTCTTTCTGGCGCTTCTTGGAAATTCCCTCTGCTCTTCCCCAGTAGTATATTGGACACCTTCTGACCTGAGGGGCTCATCTTCCGGGGTCATATTGGTTTCTCCTAGCATAACATTATTTGCAGTAGCAGAATGGCACAGTTGGATATTGCCCGTAATCAACCCAATGAGGACTGAGCATACTCTGTGAGCACAGCATGCTGTCTGTGTGTGTGTGTGTGTGGGGGGGGTGTGTGACAGAAAACCGGGGGAGGGGGGATGGAATGGGGTGGCTGGAACATTCTGCACTGTAACATTTTGTTGCTGGAGTGGGCTCAGTCCATCTGCCAATGTGGCAAGACCATGGGATTGCCCTGTAAGGTCCATTGTAAGGTCCCATGTGGCAAGTGCATTGGATTGCCCTGTAAGGCTGCAGTCCTATTCACATTATTTTGGAGGATGCTTCATTGAACTAAATGGGATTTACTTTGGGGTAAACATGAATAGGATCAGGTTGCATGCCTGCAGCTCAATGCTACTGATGAATTGAATTTAAACAAATGTGTGTGAAAGACTGCAGCCAAAAGCTTTAATCCTATACATGCTTATTTGGAAATATGTTAATGGAAGGTCTAAATGCCTTTAGGATCAAAACCTTAGGGTGAGCTAGTAAAGGTTCTGTCTTCAAGGTATCATCAAAATAAATATTTTGTAGTAAGTGAATATTCTAAACAACTCTCTCTTGCTAGCTGCTGTCCAGTATAAGTGACCTAGGATTTAGAGAGAAAGCCAGCGGAAAGAGCCGTAAAGCATGTTTCAGGATTTACTATGGAGAGTTGTTTTCAAGATGCCAGAATGCAGATTATGGTACAAGAGACCTGTCTTTCCAAATGAAATTCTAAAAAGAAAGCTTGAAGGAAAGGGAATTCCATGATGGACCAATTTCTGAAGTTTGAATGTCCAGTGCTAACTAGTGCTTAAGAAAACACATACATTAACATTTAATCACAGACCAGAAAAATTCTGTCCTAGGTCCATGGGTTTCCATGATACAAATACATTTTCTGTTGTTTGCATTTCTACCCTATGGAGCAATTGGGAGAGTATACCAGCTTGGAATGGGCTGTCAAGATGATTGAATACATTAACGTAATTAGCTTTTTTATCCTGGTGTTCCTATTATTTTAAAATCAAACAAATCAAGCAAAAGGGCCACTTTTAACAGCAAAGTAAACTACTCTCTTCAATACATTGGAGAAGCTCAGCTCCTGTGCTTAGACTCTCAGATGCATGTGGTGTGAAATGGTCAATGGAGAACTTTAGCTTCAGGAAACATTTAAAAAAAGAAAAGAAAAAGTTCAATGTTTATATTTAACAGCTTGCTTATTACCACAAAACCCCTAAATGCCTTTATTTATTTGTACAAGATCTAGAATATGCTGGAGTCCCTATGACTGAGGGATTTTTCCTCCAGTGCAATTAAAACTTCCTTGCTCATTCATAACCATAACCACAAGGTTAAACTGTCCCCTCTGTTCTTGAGAATTTCATCCTTGAAAAATGCACCAAACTTCAGCCCTTGCCAAATGCAGGGATGTGTCCTCCCCAGGACTTTCAGTCCAATGCAGAGCCACAGCCCAGGTGTGTGACTAAGTCCTTAGTCATATAAACAGAAAGTGCTCGCGTTATATTAGTCATTGTCATCCCTTCAAGCCAGCACTGTATAGCTTCCTTTTAAGACCAGTGTCTGCAGTGCTTCACAGCTGACACACAAACCCTCTGTCTATTCACATCACAAGTGCTCAGACACAAAGAATAGAAACCTTGGGGACAGAAGCCTGTCCTCCTTAAACAACTCCAATACCCCACAAGACCCTGGGAGAGCATTCTTTTGGGAGTGGGAATAAAGCTATCAGGGAAAACAAAAGGATCCTGTTGTATTCCTACAAAAATATCCCTGAGATTTTGTAGACTTGGAAAACCATCAGAGGGTCTACCTTCTCCATTCTTAATTTGAACTGAATAATGATGGACAATAGCAATAAAGGTAAGGGTTTATTATAAGGGTTTGGGAGAGCCAGTGTGGTATAGTGGCAAGAGTGTTGAACTGGGAGCTGGGAGATCTGGGTTCTAGTCCCCACTTGGCCATGGAAGCTCACTGGGTGACTTTGGGCCAATCACACACTCTCAGCCCAACCTTCCTCACAGGGTTGTTGTTGTGAGGATAAAATGGAGAGGAGGAGGATAATGTAAGCCGCCTTGGGTTCCTTGCAAGAGGAAAAAAGGCGGGATATAAATGCAATAATAAATAAAATAAAAGGGTTTGATGAGATTTGGAAGCAATACGATAGAAATAATATAGTTTAGGAAATAGTTTTTTTCTAAATATTGTGTGTGTGTGTGTGTGTGTGTGTGTGTGTAGGTAACTCTTAGGTTCCCCAAGCCTGCTGATACCTCCACTTACATAACACTTTCACTCATCAGTCTGCTGGGTACATGACCAGATCAGGTACAGTACAACCACCACCAACACACACACACACACACACACGCACACACACTTTATCTAGGACAACTTACAACTGCAACTACTAACTGAGAAATCCTTCCAAAACTTTAGATAGTAGCATGCCTATTTCTTTCTTTCTTTTTTTTTTTAAATCATATCTCCTTGTCACTTAGGTGTATCTAATGAAGAAGGTTGCCTCAAATAATACAGTACGCTCCATTTATAAATTCCATATAAGCTAGATTTCCCGGTGGATCATTTAGAAGAGGTCATTACCAGCAAGCTAATTCCCCCTTTTCAAAGTGTTCTTCTGGAAAGACACCTCTGCCTTCCAGTCACTGTGTGCTCTCCTTTTTCTTCCAGATTGTCTAGCAACAGTTCCTTATTTCTGCCATTCCACTCCTATCCTTGCCAGATATGGTGAAGAGAGATATTTTATGTGCAGTGGAAAGGATTTGAACACACATTTATTACCTCCTCACTTTGCCACTTTCCCTTCCTCCAACTCTCTTTTTCCCTACACTTGGCTCATGTGTATTTCTGAAGGTCTAACATTCTCCCAACTGTGTGAAACACCAATAGAAGTTTCCATTTTTGAGCCCCCATGGTTGATGGGGGGAGTGGCTGGATGGGAAGGTTTAAAACAGGGGTGCTGAACCTCTTTCAGCCTGAGGTCTGAATTCTAGTGCAGAAAGTTCTCAGGAGCCACAATCCAGTGGTGGGTGGAGACAAAGGCAAAAGGCCCAACTACCAAAAAGACCCGCATAGTTTCCCTTCAAGCTCTTCCTGCCGTAACAAAGCCTTCAGAGAGGCATTTCAGAATGGGGGGAAATCCATAAAAACTGGGAAACCACTGAACGATGGGCAGTTGGGGGAAAGGAGGTGGGTCCGCGCAAAAGGGGCATGGCTATTTGGGGAACCTGAGAGGGACAGACTGGGATTCCAGTTGGGCTGGATTTGGCTCCTGGAGGAGGTTCAGCACCCCGAGCTTAAACCTCCCTTTCCTGTGCATGGTGGTCCTGATCTGGATCAGGTGCTTATTTCAGAACAAACTAGTCACCATTTGCCATACATAGAAATGATTACATCTAGACTCTATCCTGTGGGGAGAAGCCCTGAATTTGTACCAATCTTATGATACTATATACTTAGGGAGGACATTGAGTATAAAATGAAGACCTACTTGAAAGGAACAGAAAATAACATAAATCTCTTCAAAGGCAGAAACAATGGTTTAAGTGTATGTTTCCCAGCAATCGCTTTCACTTTAGAAGAAAGAGAAACTTAGCAAAAGAACTGTTGTCCTTATGAACTCAGAGCATTCTAGTCCCAGGATGGAGAGGAGCTAGTTACTAAATTAAGGACTCACAGAAAAAGCTACTTACAGCTTGATTTTGCTTTTTATATAAGGCACGTTTATGTTACTCTGGTATTAGTAAGAAGTCCTGAAGTGGTCCCCTAATATATTTCCTTTGTAGAACATGCCAATAGACTCTGTAACTAGACAAGGGGGAGTTATGTTCACTGCCGTGAGCTGGTTTTGTGAAAAGCAGCTTTCACCTCAAATGAAAAGAAAACAAATAAGTGTGTGTTTTGATTTATGAAGCTGAGCTCATCACCAGAAAATACACTCCCTCCACCACATGATGGAGCAGAAGGAACATGTCTAGACATAAAGCCTATGTAATACCTGGGGCAATAGGTGTCTTTGCCAGGCTTAACCAAGGTACTGAGGAAAGATGGCCAAGAAAGAGGAAAGGAAAGGGTTGGAATCCTTGACACTGATCAAAGCTAAATATTTTAATTTTTATGTGTGGAACAGACTGCCTTGGGCATAACACACATGTAATAATACTTCTCAGTTGTCAAAACCAAAATATCCAAGGCTCTTTTCATCAATCAACCTCCATTTTCATACTATCTGACAAGTTGTAATCTATGGCTTTCTTCACACAGAGCTTTTATCCTGCGATCGGGATTGCTCCTTCACGGAAGTTTGTGGGCTCTTTACATGACGCCGTGACCCTCCAGGACATCTCCTGCACTAAATGTCCTTTGTTCCATTTTTAAATAGATCACAGATCATGAGCTATCAAATTACCCCGTGGTGTTCTGCTTGAGCTTCCTCTGTGAAAAGAGGGAAAGCGAAAACCGGCAAGAAGAGGAACGAGATTAATGAAAGATAATGAAAGACTCAGATACAGGGAGAAGGAGGGGAAAAGGGGAGGGGGGAAAGGAAGCGGGTGAAAAAGGGGGTCGTGATCCTGCATTTAAAACGGAAGCAGAAAGCCCTGTTTTAAATGCAGGATTTTAGGCTGGTGTAGAGATGCCCTATCTATCCTTCCTTCCTTCCTGTCTTCCATCCTGTCTTCCATCAATACATAGATAGAAATTCAAAGTCAAGCAAATGTTTGCATTCACATAACCATTTTTTTCAGGCTATGATGAAAATAAAAATGAATAGGTTTCAAAGCTTCCAACATAGCTGGTGCCAGTACCCAGCAAGGTCAGGCAGATGCGTAGGATCTATCATCACTCCCTCTAAAAGTAAACTGAGGTGGTGAGGGTCGAGAAGATTGGGATGAAATGTGGCTATTGAGAAACAAGAGGGAGGTATCACCATGCTCAGAGTTCCAGAGGCAGCAGTGTTAGTCTGTTATAGCAAAAACAACGAACAGTCTTGTGGTGCCTTAAAGACTAACACATTTATTGCTGGAGGAAAATTCTGAGAGTGCCTTGGACTGCAAGAAGATCAAACCAGTCCATACTCCAGGAAATAAAGCCAGACTGCTCATTTGAGGGAATTATATTAAAGGCAAAACTGAAGTACTTTGGCCACATCATGAGAAGACAGGATACCCTGGAGAAGATGCTGATGCTAGGGAAAGTGGAAGGCAAAAGGAAGAGGGGCTGACCAAGGGCAAGGTGGATGGATGATATTCTGGAGGTGATGGGCTCGACCTTGGGGGAGCTGGGGATGGCGATGGCCGACAGGAAGCTCTGGCGTGGGCTGGTCCATGAAGTCACGAAGAGTCGGAAACGACTGAACGAATAAACAACAACAACAACAACAACAATGCTTTCATGGACACTGTCCTTTGCATCTGATGAAGTGGACAATGTCTACAAAAGCTTATGCCAGAATGAATGTGTTTGTCTTTAACATGCCACAAGACTCTTTATGCTCAGAGGAATTCCAAAGTTTAAAGAACAAAAATCATTTAAAAAGAAAACATAAGAGGCAAAAAAACCTGTTCTTAAAAACCCAGCCCAATGAAAACTGAGAATGCTCAGTGACCATGTAGTATAAAGTGACAGCTGAAAAAGAAAACGGAACATGGGGATGAGGGACTGGAGGGGATGGCTGACTGGAACCCTGAATAGAGCACTTCTGTTAGAAGGTGAGGACACACTACAACATTTTGTTGCAGGACCCACTAGTTCCCTCTAATAGTGAATGATAAATTCATGGAGGATAAGACTATCAATGGCTACAAGTAATGAAGGCTTTATATTACCTCCAGTATCAGAGGGAGTATGCCTATGTACACCAGTTGCTGGAGAACATGGGTGGGAGGGTGCTGTTGCACTCATGTCCTGTTTGTGGGTTTCCCGTTGGCAGCTGGTTGGCCACTGTGTGAACAGAATGCTGGACTAGATGGACCCTTGGTCTGATCCAGCACGGCTCTTCTTATGTTCTTATGAACTCTGGTTGTTGTGCGCTGACTGGGAACTAGGAGCCATAATTCAGGTTCAAGGATCGGAAGTTTGTTGGGGGCAGGAGGGTGAAGTGTGGCTGCCCTATATCCCAGTATTGGCCCCAACTGGCATGCAGGTTATAGGGCTCAGTGTGGGTAGTCATCCAAAAGCAGTTTGGAAAGTGAGTCATCGCAGTGGCAATTTAAGACCAGTGCTCTCACGGGCAGTGGCCATTAAAGGGTCAGTTTACACCGATACATCCCTGCTACAATTATCATGGCTGCAATAGCTCCAAATGGGGCTGCTGCTGCAATCACAACAGGGCTTGTGACTGCATGGGTTCATACAGTTCTCCAAGCAATCCTCATTCGAAGGGACACTTAGAAGTGATGGCATCACATGGCAGCAGGCAGTGCCCTTGTGTGAACTCTCCCTGAGTTGCCAACTTCAATCACTCTAAAGAACCTACACATGATTCGTAGTGGACCTATCCAGGCTATTGCATTAGCAAAACAAAGCACTTCTCAATCTCTAGGGAGAAGAACTTTAAAGTCCACATTAGAGGACTATAGCCCAAGATTTGGCTGGTTGTTTTCCACCAAACCTCCAGGCTTTGCATTGTTTATTCAGTTTATCACCACAGACCGATAACCACTCTATGACGAGAAAAAATATGGAAAATATTCTGCAACTGGGATATCTTATGCTCTTTGCATTGTTTAACTGCCGAAAACCACTGAAGATTATCTCATCGCCGTGATCATATCAATCACTTTGCTTTTGGTTTTGGCACAGTTCCACAACACCATTCTGAACTCCTTTTGAAGATACTCTGGGTGATCGTGAGCTCAGATTTGTGATGTATGACACAGGACCAAACTATGGGTTAAAAAAAAAAATTGGAGGAAAAAAATGCATGTGATAAGAGCAAAATAAGGAAGAGATGCAAGCTCCATATGTAAGGGGACAAATTAAGCATTTGGAGTTCTTAGAACAATGAAATTCTCACAAAGGGGGATGATGATAATTCTTATGAATTAGGCCAATTTGTATAGACATCCACACAGCAGGGTTTAAATTTCACTGTCTCTATCTTCTTTAAACTGTTCTTAGTTCACAGTGAGCTGCCGTTAATGTCAAACAATGGGTGAATCCAGATTGTCATCCAGATTTGACAAGTGTTGTCTTACCATAAATAACCACACAGGAAATTGATTGTCTGAAACACCCTACCAAGAGGAAGATAAGAATTCCATCAGTCCTTAGCTTCACTGAATTTATAATCAGGGGCAGTTGTATGGTGAAATTCTCCTTTATCAATTGTTGGGAAGTTACAGACAACTGGTGACCAATATGATTACCATGATATTTTCCTCTTAGGAAATAGTCATCTGAATTCACTCCGTGATTATAGATTCTTTACATTTACGCTATTGTTTTCAGCTGGTGTAAATTTCATTTCACAGGCAAATACTGTTGTATAGGTTTCCTGATAAAGCACAGATGGAAAGATAAGAGTGGCTTTTTTGGAGGAAATTGGGCACAGGATGTTTCCATTAGGGTTGTTTACTGGCCCCCAAATAACTGGCATCTGATATGCAGAAGTCAGCAGGTGAAGCTTATCTATGATATAAAAGATGTGTGTCTGTCTGTCCATCTGTTAGCACCATAGTGGCAACACTGTGAAACCTAGACACCCAAAGTTTGACATGCATACTAAGGGGACCCAGGCATGTGCGCCTTGGGGTTATTTTGTTTTTAAAATGCATTAATTAATTTTAATGTAAATGTTTCCAAGTGGTTGAAGCCTGCATCAGCTAGGGGCAGACTTACCCATCCAGTACATAGCTTTCCAATCCATACTGTTTGAAGCTACAGGAGATTAGAAGGCTGAGAGACAGAGTTATATGCCTGTCCCGTCCCGCCTTCTGTGTGGTAATCCCCCTCAGGCAAATGAAGTGGACAGATCCCTCCCTCAGGGAGATATAGGGTTGCACCATGGCAGAGGCTGTGCCTAGAGGTGCCAGTGGGTGTGCCTTCACTCAGATGTGGTGGGCAGAGCTGTGCATGTTTGCTTGAAGACTTTGCTATATAAAACTAAGGGAGCAATCCTATGGCTGCTAGACAGCCATAGGATATCTGGCTTTCTAGGAATTGACCTCAGAGTGCAGTTCCTGGAGAACCAACCTTCCCCCAGAATATCCCCCATGCTCCGTGCTCGGAGGAGGAGTGCAGAGTGGCCAAAATGGTGTCTGGGGGGGGGGAGGGCGTTCTGGGGGGGGGGAAGGGCGGAAATGTCTGTATTGCACATCCAATGTGTCGTACGGCAGCCTCTTTCTCTGCTCAGACCTCCCACGGCTAGACAGCCGCAATTGGCTGTCTAGCTGCAAATGCAGGGCAGGAGTAGCGCAGCGGGAATGATCCCCTCCATGCTTCTCCTGCCCTGCATTGAATAGGTGGTTGCCTCTGAGTTCAGAGGTGGCCGCCTATCTGTACAGGATTGCGCCCTAAGGGCTGTTTCAGCCCATGCAAAGCCAGCTCCATTCACTAGACATGGCATAAAGAAGATAATTGCAGCAAGGCCGATGGCTGTTAAAGGCACAGATAAAGGGACTAATTCAAAAGTTGTCCAACTTTTTTCCATGTAAATTGACTTGAGGTATTAAAGTATGTTAAGATAAATTTTTCAGCTTGCATTTTCGTCCTAATTTAATTTTTTTAAAAATCTAGTTCAGTAATTACTAGTAGTACATTACACAGACACATAAATTAAAGCTGAGGTGATCCCTGGGTGCTCTTTAATAACCACTATTGAGCAAAACCGTTTTATGAACAGGAGAGATAACATGCACTAAAAATTATTTTGATAGCAAAGCTTTCCTCTACTTTGGATTTTGGTTAAAGGGAGGGAAACCAAGACATTGAACAGTGTTTAGACATTGTCAGTGAGCAAGTCCTATGAATTAGCAGGCTAAAAATGAAAATAAATCTAGCTTTCTCTGTAAGGGGAGAGAAGACCAGGGGAGGGATACTTCTGCTGGTAAGCCTTGTTTCCATAGTAATTGCAGTAGCATACTAATAGCTCCAAATTGTGTAATGTGCTGCATTGTATGAAATGTGTAGCTATTCTGTGTTCAAGGTCACAAATAACCTGATCTTGTAATTTTTCCTAAACATGGGCACCCAGTTTCAGGTTTGCTTATGTTAACCTAATATAGGATAAAATGGCTAAAGTTTAAGGTTAAAGAGAAGTAGAATCTGAAGGTTTGGATTGCTTCACAGAAATATGCTACCTACCACATCTCCTAAAAGTGATTATATGAGCAATCCTGAGAAAGCTCACTTCATGTTTAGCTTGGCACTAAAAACTGGTTCAGATAACACAATTTGGCATTTAAGGATACTGCACTTGTTTCACAAGAATACACATCAATAATTTGTTAATTATGCCCAGATCTTATGCATGCAACACAGACACAGAATCCTATTTTTCCTTTCCATCTTAGGGTTATGAATCATGTATGAGATCAGTAATGTGAGCTAACAAATGCTTACATCAACTCAGAAGTAAGTCCCATTATGTTTAATGTGGCTTACTCCCAGGTAAATGGGTATCGGATTGCGGCCTTAGGACTCTTATTCCAGAATTACCACTTAATTCTTAAAGACCATCCAGATGATGTCATCAGCAAAAAGTTGTTCTTCTGTCTGGTTCTTCAGTTCCCTTGTCTTCTCTTCCTTTTTGGGGCTAATTTATTCTGACTTTTAAAAGAAAGAGAAGCAGAAAAGCATCGCAACTCCAGCAAGGTGTAGATTACTTTGAATTGTGCCCGGGAGCTGACGGAAGCCAGTTCAGCTTCTTCAAAACTGGTAAGACATTGCAGAGGATACTCCTTGGGTAGAGGATACTCCTTGGAAAAGGGTGCCAGGAGCAGAAGAACTAGAAGCCACTCTGCACCAGTGGAGGCAGTGGAACTAGGGAACCATTTCCAGGTACTTGAGGATGAGACTGGAGGACAGCCTGCAGAGGAAGAATTACAGGGGAACCTGCATGAGTGTGAGCAAGAGGCTGAAGGTCAGCCAAGCAGAGGCAATGAAACCAAGGTCTACAACAACAAGAAGAGAAAAGTAGTAGTTGTGGGAGACTTCTTGCTGCGTGGAATCGAAACCCAAGTATGTCACGAAGACCCGTGGACTCGGCAGGTATGCTGTCTCCTGGGAGGACAGATTAGAGACGTGACTGAAGGGTTGCCTGCATTCATAAAGCCCACTGACAGGTATCCCTTTATTTATTTATTTATTTATTAAATTTATTAATCGCCCATCTGACTGGTCACCCAGCCACTCTGGGCGATGTACAACCCACCATAAACAATTTAAAACAATAAAATTTTACCATAATTTTTTTTTTAAAAAAAATACCCTAACCCACCCCAAATGCCTGCCTGAACAACCACGTTTTTAATGCACGACGGAAGCTCATTAAAGAGGGGGCATGACGGAGTTCCCTAGGGAGGGAGTTCCACAGAGTGGGGGCCACCACAGAGAAGGCCCTCTCCCTCGTCCCCACCAGTCTAGCTGTCCTGGCTGATGGGACAGAGAGAAGGCCATCCGAGGCTGATCTTGTTAAGCGGCCTGTCTGGTGTTGCTGGAGGCGCTCCTTAAGATAGGCTGGGCCGGAACCATATAGGGTTTTAAAGGTCAAAACCAACACCTTGAATTTGGCCCGGAAAACAACTGGTAACCAGTGCAACTCCTTCAGCACTGGAGTGATGTGATCTCGCCGGCGGCTGCCTTTAATCAGGCGAGCCGCCGCGTTCTGTACCAGCTGCAGTTTCCGAACCGTCTTCAAGGGTAACCCCACGTAGAGCGCATTACAGTAGTCTAAACGAGAGGAGACCAGGGCATGTACTACCGATGGGAGCAGATGGTCGGGAAGGTAGGGGCGCAGCCGCCGTATCAGATGGAGTTGATACAGCGCTGTCCGGCTCACAGCTGACACCTGAGCCTCCATGGACAGCTGGGAGTCCAAAATGACCCCCAGGCTGCGGACCTGGTCTTTCAAGGGTAGCTGTACCCCATTCAACACCAGGTCAGCATCCCCCAGCCTCCTCTTGTCTCCCACCAAAAGTACCTCGGTCTTGTCAGGGTTGAGCTTCAGCTTATTCCTCCCCATCCAGCCACTCACCGTCTCCAGACATTTGGACAAGGATTCTACGGCCAACCTTGGTGAAGATTTGAATGAGAGGTAGAGCTGAGTGTCATCCGCATATTGATGACACTGCACCCCAAACCTCCTGATGATAGCCCCCAGTGGCTTCACATAGATGTTAAATAGCATCGGGGAGAGGATGGAACCCTGTGGCACCCCACAAGTAAGTGGCCACGGGTCCGAAACCTCCTCTCCCAGTGCTACCCTCTGGTACCTGCCAGAGAGGAAGGACTGGAACCACCGCAATACAGTGTTTCCAATGCCCAACCCCTCCAGGCGGTCCAGGAGGATACCGTGGTCAATGGTATCAAAAGCCGCTGAGAGGTCGAGGAGAACAAGGAAGGAGCATTCACCCCTATCCAGAGCCATCCTCCTATCATCTACCAAGGTGACCAAGGCCGTTTCTGTCCCATGCCCAGGCCTGAAGCCCGACTGAAATGGGTCTAGATAATCAGTTTCTTCCAAGTGTGCCTTCAACTGCACCGCCACCACCCGCTCAATCACCTTGCCCAAAAATGGCAGATTTGAGACTGGGCAAAAGTTGTTCAGAACTTGAGGATCCAAGGAGGGCTTCTTTAAGAGCGGTCTTATCACTGCCTCCTTGAAGGCTGATGGCATCACTCCCTCCTCAAGGGAGGCGTTCACCACCGCCTTGATCCCCTCACCCAGTCTCTCTCTGCAGCTCATAATGAGCCAAGATGGGCAAGGATCAAGTAAGCAGGTGGTTGGCCTTACAGATGAAAGCACCTTGTCCACTTCATCAGGAGGAAGAAGCTGGAACCGATCCCACAAAACCGGTTTGCCACAGGCCGCCTCTTGCTCACTAACTGTATCCACAGTGTGCAGAGTAACACACCTAATCTGATCAATTTTATCTGCAAAGTGCCTTGCCAAAGCCTCACAGGAGGCCTTAGAATGCTCCAGTGGTTCCGGAGCCACAGGACCGACCAGGCTCCGGACCACTTGGAACAGCCTCCTGGGGCAGCACTCTGCAGATGCGATGGAGGCAGCATAATATTCCTTTTTTGCTGCCTTCACCACCACATGATAGGCTGAAGATATAGCTCTAGCCCGTGTCTGATCGTCTTTGGAGCGAGACTTCCGCCACCGGCGCTCTAGCCGTCTCACCTCCTGTTTCAGAGCTCGTAACCGCGGATTGAACCATGGTGCAGTCCGAGCCCTGTTCAGGGGGAGAGGGCGTTTCGGAGCCACCCGATCTAATGCCCCAGTGATTGCGGCATTCCAGCCACCCACCAGGGTCTCGGCCGAGTGGCCGTTGGCATGCCCCAGAGAATCCCCAAGCGCGTTCAGGAATCCATTTGGATCCATAAGACGCCTGGGGCGGACCATTTTAATAGGTCCTCCACCCCTGCGGAGGGGTTGTGGAACCGAGAAGTCCAACATCACCAGATAGTGATCTGACCATGACAAGGGGGTGGTGGATATACCCCCGACTTCCAGATCACTCCCCGCTTCTCCAGAAACAAACACAAGGTCTAGTGCATGACCGGCTACATGGGTGGGCCCAGTTAGAATATGGTGCAGCTCCCAGGAGGCCATGGTCTCCATGAAGTCCCGAGGTGCTCCTGTGAGGATGGCCTCCGAATGTACGTTGAAGTCCCCCAACACCAGTAAGTTAGGGGACTGTACACGCACATCAGAGACCACCTCAAGCACCTCGGCCAGGGAGTCAGTCGTGCAGCGGGGTGGACGGTACACGAGCAGAATCCCCAGACTGCCCTTCGGGCCCAACCTCCAGTACATGCACTCAACAACCTTGGTCTCCCGGAGAGGGGGTCTGGTGAAGACCAAGGACTCTCGGTAGATAACAGCCACTCCCCCTCCCCAATCCCCAGCCCTCGGCTGCTGTGCATACGAAAATCCAGCTGGACACATGGCTGCAAGGGTTGGAGCAGCAGCCTCGGCCAGCCAGGTCTCCGTAATACATGCCAGGTCTGCACCCTCATCCAGGATCATGTCATGGATGAGGGAGGTTTTCTGGGTAACAGACCTGGCATTGCAGAGCAGCAAACGAAGGCCAGAAGATGGGGTCACGCCTCCCCCAGCCATCCTTTGGCTCTGGACAGGCCCGGAGCAGGGGACAGATACTACACATCTCTCCCTTGTTCCCCTTAGCTGGCATGGCCTGCCCCTAGCGCTCCGCCAGCGCCTGCCGCCCAGCCTCGGTATGTTCTGGCCCCCAACACTCCCCCCACTGCCTCCATCAGGTGGACACATGCCCCCTCGCTCCCGCCTATCAGGCAGGCTACCCACCCCTAAAAACACAACAAAATCCCCCCCAACAAAATAAAACAAACAAACAAAACAATTAAAATCCCCTTAAAAATGCCAGGCAGGAGTCCACAGGGAAGGCCTGGTGGCGGTGGTAGCGGCGACGGCGGCAGCAGGCCCAGCGGCTGCAAGCACGCCTCTTCCCCGGTGGTGGTGGTGGCTTCTCCTGCAGGCCCTGGCTCTCCCAGGCCACCTCAGCCAGCCAGCTTATGTAGCCCCTCCAGGGAGGGGCAGGTGGAGCAGCACAGCTGGCTCGGTACCTGGGGGCCTGGTCCTGCAGGGACTGGCGGTCCGCCAGGCAGAAGTCCACAAGGAAGGCCCGGTGGTGGTGGCAGCGGCGGCGGCAGCAGGCCCAGCGGCCTGGATTCTTCTCATCCAGGTGGGAACAAATGATACCGCCAAGCGGAACTATGAAGAAATCACGTCAGACTTTGAAGCTTTGGGAAGGAAACTCAAGAACTTTGGGCCCCAGATAGTTTTCTCATCCATCCTTCCAGTAGTTAGAAGAGGGATAGAAAGGGAAAGAATAATACTCCAGGTGAATGACTGGCTACGAAGGTGGTGCTGATGAGAGAGATTTGGATTCTGGGACCATGGGTTAGACTTCCTTGAAGATGGGCTGTTGGCAAGGGACGGGTTGCACCTCACAAAGGCTGGGAAGAATGTGTTTGGCCACAGCATGAAGAACTTCATCAGGAGGGCTTTAAACTGAATCCTATGGGGAAGGGAGACATAAAGTTGGGGATAACAATGGACGAAGTCTCATGCACTGCAATGGAGAGAACGGCTCTAATAGCGCCCAATAACAGTCTTCACAAACATGTAGGAAGAAAGCCAGACCATGAAGGACATGGTCTTCGATGTCTATATACTAATGCCCAGAGTATGGGAAGCAAACAGAACGAACTTGAACTCTTAATACAGGAGGGAAACTATGACTTGATAGGTGTAACTGAGACTTGGTGGGATGACTGTCATGACTGGAATACAGCAATTGAAGGATATAACTTGTTCAGAAAGAACAGGAGGAACAGAAAGGGAGGTGGGGTTGCACTATATGTTAAAAATACATATCTCTGCACAGAAATACAGGAGGATGAGCTTGGTAGTCCCATTGAGAGCTTCTGAGTTAAAATAAATGGAGCAAAGAATAAAAGGAACATGGTGGTCAGAGTCTACTACCGGCCACCCAATCAAGGAGAAGACAAGGATGAAACTTTTGAAAAGCAAATAGCCAATGTTTTAAGGAAGCATGATGTAGTAGTAATGGGGGACTTCAATTTCGCCAATATTAGTTGGGAGACAAATTCTGTAAAACATGGCCCCTCCAGGAAATTTCTGACCTGTGTGGCGGATAAATGCCTCCTACAGAAAGTAGAGGAAGTAACTAGAGGATCAGCTATCCTTGACTTGATCCTAACCAACAGAGATGATTTAGTGGATAAAGTAGCAGTTACAGGAACTCTGGGGGAAAGCAACCATGTTATACTTGAGTTCTTGGTTCTAAAGGAAGCAAAAGCCGAATGTAGCCAAACGCATACCCTGGATTTTAGGAAAGCTGATTTTAATAGACTCAGAACAATGATCAGTAAGGTCCCATGGCAAGTGACTCTAATGAGAAAAAGTGTCCAAGATGGGTGGGAGTTTTTAAAAAGGAAATTCTCAAGGCACAATCACAAACAAATCCAACAAGAAAAAAAGGTGGAAACAACAGAAGACGCCAATGTGGCTTCACAAAAAGCTTAGAGATGACCTGAAAACAAAAAAGCACACATATAGGAAGTAGAAGGAAGCCCAAGTAACAAAGGAAGAGTACAGCAGGTAGCACAGAATTGCAGGGATGGCATCAGGAAGGCTAAAGCTGAGAACGAGCTGAGGTTAGCGAAGGATACTGAAAGCAACAAAAAAGCTTTCTTCAGCTATGTGCATAGTAAAAGACAGAGGAAAGAAATGGTGGTTCAGCTATTAAATAAGGATGGCAAAATGATAACAGATGACAAAGAAAAGGCAGAAGTGCTCAGTTCTTACTTTGGCTCAGTCTTCTCCTGAAAGAGGGTCTATGAGCCTACCTGGCAAAGGCGAAGTACAGGCTGAAGGGGCAGCATTGCAGCTTGAGGTCGATAGACATATGGTCAAGGAACACCTAACTACTTTGAATGAGTTCAAATCTCCAGGGCCAGATGAACTGCACCCTAGAGTAATAAAGGAACTGGCAGAAGAACTCTCAGAACCGCTGTCTATTCTCTTTGAGAAATCATGGAGGATGGGTAAAGTCAAAGTGCCAGATGACTGGAGGAGGGCTAATGTTGTCCCTGTCTTCAAAAAGGGGGGAAAGAGGAACCTGGGAACTACAGACCAGTCAGTCTGACATCAATCCCTGGGAAAATTCTGGAGCAGATTCTAAAGCAATCCATCTGTAAGTACCTTGAAAACAGTGCAGTGCTTACTCAAAGCCAACATGGTTTTGTCAAGAACAAATCCTGCCAGACAAATCTGATCTCATGTTTTGATCAGGTAACCTCCCTTGTGGACTGTGGGAATGCTGTGGACATAATGTACCTCGACTTCAGCAAAGCTTTTGACAAAGTGCCCCATGATATCCTGATGAGCAAACTAGCTCAAAGTGAGCTCGATGAAACAACAATCCGGTGGATCCACAGTTGGCTACAGAATCAGACTCAAGGAGTGCTTATCACTGGGATCTTCTCAAACTGGGGAGAGGTAACGAGTGGGGTACTGCAGGGCTCAGTCCTGGGCCCAGTGCTCTTCAACATTGTGATTAATGACTTGGAGGTGCAAGGAATGCTGATAAAATTTGCAGATGACACAAAATTGGGTGGGATAGCTAATGCTTTGGAAGACAGAAACAAAATTCAAAGTGATCTTGATAGTCTGGAGCGCTGGGCAGAAAACAACAGAATGAAATTTAATAGGGATAAATGCCAAGTTCTGCACCTAGGAAAAAGAAACCAGATGCACAGTTACAAGATGGGGTCAACAACACTACAAGCGAGCAGGATCTTGGAATTGTTGTCAATCACAAGCTGAATATGAGCCAACCATGTGATGTGGCTGCAAAAAAGGGCTTTTGGGCTGCATTAATAGAAGCATAGCTTCCAAATCCTGGGAAGTACTAGTTCCCCTCTACTCATCACTGGTTAGGCCTCATCTGGAGTACTGTGTCCAGTTCTGGGCACCGCACTTTAAGAAGGATGCAGACAAGCTGGAGAGGGTTCAGAGGAGGGCAACAAAGATGATCAGGGGACTGGAAACAAACTACAAAGCCCTATGAAGAGAGACTGAAAGAACTGGGCATGTTTGAGAAGAGAAGACTGAGGGGAGATATGATAGCGCTCTTCAAGTACTTGAAAGGTTGTCACAGAGAAGAAGGCCAGGATCTCTTCTCGATCATCCCAGAGTGCAGGACACAGAATAATGGGCTCAAGTTACAGGAAGCCAGACTCTGGCTGAACATCAGGAAAAACTTCATGGCTGTTACAGCAATACGACAATGGAACCAATTCTCTAGGGAGGTGGTAGGCTCTCCCACACTGGAGGCATTCAAGACGAGGCTGGACAGCCATCTGTCAGGGATGCTGTGACTTGGATTCCTGCACTGAGCAGGGGGTTGGACTCGATGGTCTTGTAGGCCCCTTCCAACCCTACTATTCTATGATTTTATGATTCTATGATTCTACGATCCAAACACCTGGTCTCCATCAGCAGCCTAGCTGCAATATTTGGCAACCGACTGAAGTCTCCGAAGAGTTTTCAGATGCAGTTCTATCTATGTAACATATTACAATAGTGCAAACAGGATGTTACCAAAGCAGACAGATTTGCATGCTTGGATACCCTCCCCAAGACAAAGCTTGAAAATGAATTCAGCCTAAGCTTCTCCCTAATATGCTAATTTTCTATTTAATTAATTTATTAATTATATTTCTATTCTACCTTTCCACCCAAAATGGAGCTCAAGGTGACTGAAGCAAGTTTTTCTTTTCTATTCATGGAGTGGATGATCCACAGAGGGAAGTGGCATACACAAAACTGCTTCCTGCATGGAGCAGTTGCCACTTGAGTTGCCAATGTTTGGACCAAACTCTGTAGCTGTGCTTTTAAAAGCAGCTGTATATGCAGACACTGGTAGGTGATAATCCTCATCTCCATGCTGCAAAAAGCGTCACCTTCTGAGTTTTGCAGCTCTTGCACCAGTTAAAGCTACAAGAGAAGGAGAGATCATCCTTTTTTGGTAACCTACCTGCCACACACGGGCAGTTTTTCAAGCATGTGATGACTGTATTCTGTAAAATGATGATGCCATCTCCCAGAAGCGTGTTCTCCAGTTTTTAGTGCAACTACAGAGTGATGACAAAGAGAAATGGTGATATACTAGTGGTAAACTATGATTCACAACAACCCATCAAGAATAGAAGAGAGTGCCTGAGATTGGTGGCAGCTTTAAACAAACATGAAATATAATTTAATATAGATCTTAATGCAATAATCTTCCTTAATTAAAGTTTCTAATAAGGTACCAGATTGTTGCTAGACCAGTCCAGTCACTTTATAGATGAACCAACAGATCCAAAGCCAACTTGCTACCAACGAGTCTTCACCGCCATTTGGCAGGGCTGGCCCACGACATTTTGCTGCTTGAGGGACAGCAGTGAATGGCACATCCCTCCTGACAAGTCAAGGTGCAGAGGATCCAGGGCTGGTCAAGTTAGTTTAGCACCTGAGGCAGAAAATCTCCCTAGCACCTGTCGTACTCCCTGGCAGTGAAACTACAATAATAATGAATTAAATACCTAACAGTTTGCTACCCTTTCATGACACTTAAAATCAGCAGCCACCTCACTCTTCTTAATGGGGAGAAAGGAAGTATTCTGATTCTGCTTTCGAAATAAAAGGCTAGGGCATGAAAAGGAACTATACAATGGATGGTACTTAATCTCAACTAGAGTGCAGTGCCTCCACATCTGTAGGTCTGAGGCCACTGCTCCTAAAAGTAACTATAGCATCTTAGCATCTTCTTGCTTGCTTCACCTTTACTTTTTAAAACTTTTCTCTGACTCTTTGTCTTTTCTTTTTCTAAATCTTTCTTATTAGTTGGGCTCTGAGTGATGGAAGTAGGTGGGGGAAACACGCTTGGTGGATTGAAACACATCTGGTTGTTTGTTGTACATGAATGGCTGTTTGTTATATAGGACGTTACCCATGTTCATTCATCATAGTGACTATGAATGGTTGTTTTATATGAAGTGATTAATTTAGAATGGATTTACTGTGCAATCCTATATAGGTCTACTCAAAAGTTAGTCCCATTGAGTTTAATGAGATTTACTCCCAGCTAAGTGTATATAGGAATGCAGCCTTTCAGTGGCTAGTAGGTTGTGAGTTTTAGTTTTTGTGCTATAAAATTGGTTTCACATGGACTTTTATGTGTTTGTATAATTTGTAGTTTTGTATCCTTGTTAGTCAGCTTTCTGCTGCTACTGCTTATAACATTATAATAAACTTTTTAAAACTGCAGGATGTAGATTCACATCAAGGTGAAGCTAGAAACTCATGTGTGCTTCATAATTACATCTTGCTACACTGGCTCTACCATGAGACTTCACTGCTGATCCAATTCAAACAGTTGTCTTATAAAGTATTGTGACTGTGATGGTTGCCAAGGACGGGGCTTTTTTTAAAATTTGCATTTCTTTGCCTTTTCTCATTTAAATTGTTCACACAGTGTGCCTTACCTCTACACTTACAGAGTATTTTCTTTAGCATTCAGTTGGTTATAGAAATCAGAATAATTTGGCAAAGTGTTGATAAACAATGAAGGTGATGAGGTGAAGGTAGATTGGTTGATAAGATCTAGGGGAATGAAGAGTAGCAAAGGATGATCACTGCAGAGGAATCTCATAACAGTGATTTAATAAAATTTAGTTTGTATTTATGCTTTCCTCTTCCAAATCCTTTAAAAAGCAACAACTTCACGGACATTCTGCGTGTGTGTGTGTGCGCGCTTTTGAAACTATAGCATGGAACACATGGAAATTCTATTTGCTATAACAGTGAAAGAGTTAAATATTTGTGCACACATACATGCACAAAACACTGCTTGAAATTCCCATACGATCGAAATGATTATTCCCCATATGGTTAGATGTTTATCCCAAATACCTGGTGTTCAGTAAATGGCATGGTAATGAACAAAAAAATGTGTTGCACATCACAAAATGTGCCCATACATTGCTTCTTTTGCAAATTGCTATGAAACAGTTTGTATAATGAAATAGTTTTGTACTTCCTTCCCCCAATACATGAAATAGTTCTATAGAATAACAACAGACACTGATCTCTCTGTTATTTTTTATCATAATTGCAATATACAATGTGATCACCTCGGTGCCTTTTCAAAAAAAAATCAAGGTAATTGAACCTACATGCTGTTTGTATATAGAGCCACAGTTATTAATACATATGATCCATTTATCTAGAAACAAACAGGTTTCATGTGGGATAAGAATCATGAAACATATGTCTTTCTCTTTTATACACAGCCTTGGCTTTTGTAATTCAAGCTCACAATGGTTATAAACAAAAGGAATAAATGAGAACAAGTAGGGTGTAGTAGTCAGTGGGCCAAACCTGGATCGGAAAGACTCAGGTTCAAATCCACACTTAGCTCACTGCCAGACCTTGTTCCAGGCACTATCTCCCCGACTAATCTACCTCACAGGGTTGAGACCATGTATATCACTTTGGGCTCCTTAGAGAAAAGGCAATATAGAAATGTAATTAATAAATAGTCACCATGGTCACTACTTTTATTCCTAAAAATTGCCCTCTACAACAACCCTGTCTCCAGAGCTGAGGTTGCCAGTAAGGCATTTATCCAATATACACTCACTCTCTACCTCAAGGGAGGTTTGGGTAATTACTGTTTGTTATATAGCTCTATGCCTGGTACTAATTTTCAGTTTGTCATCCTTTGACTCACAGGAGCTCTTTCCTCTCTGAAAAGGACGCATCTCCCATCTGACCATGGAAAAAATGTAACATGCATTTCATTGCTTTCCTGATAGTTCCAAAGATGAGAAGCGGGCAAGTTAGAACAACTTGATGAGGAAGTCCTGTCATTTCCAAAAGGAAGTGTGATTCACCGTGCAGGGCATTTTTGGGAGCCTGAATCAGAGCTGTCGAGGAAGTGAGTTCTTGGACAGCTTAGGCTGAAAGATCACATGGCTTGGGAGTTAACTGTGACTTTTCCAGCAAGCATTTGAGACTTTCTCCTATGAAGAGCTTTCAGTGGTATAAACTCAGATTGCAGGGAAGCGGAGAATAACACAACTATGCAGTCTCGGAGTAAGCAGAAATCCTATATCAATGTTAACTCTTGAAAAACAATAGCATCCAAACAACAGCAGCAGCAACATTTCAGAAGCCTAAAACATACATTTGGGAGGGCTATTGCCTTAAACTGACATGGTGCCAAATAAGCAAACTTCTGTGCTAAATAGCTCTAGATCCCAGACCCCAAAAGGCAGCACACTAGACAGCACAGAGCTTCTGAATGGGGAAGCAAATATGTAATGTACAGCACAGACTCTTTCACTTTGTCCTAGCTTATTTTTACTGTAGTTGTAAAACACTGTTAAAGAACTGTGGACCACTGTAGTGGAGTTTGAGCTAATGACATGATCACTATGCTGCTGGGGGGGGGGCAGAAGCAGAACTATGGATTGCTCACAGTGAACAGACTTTGGGAAAAGGCCATCGCTCAATGGCAGAGCACCTGCATCGCATGCAGAAGGTCCCAGGGTCAAACCTCCGCGTCTCCAGGGCCGGATCTACATGACAGTGGAATGAGAGCATGTCGGAGTATTATCTGGATTTTCATGAAACTGGCTTTGGTCTGTCAGGGATGCACAAAGCAAGAAAAGTGGAGTATACAGCACAGAAAAAACACTTTCCCATTCACATGGGGCTTGAAACGCCAGGGTTGGGTGGGCGGAGTCTTGGAGAGCTGAACGTCATCAACCGGGAAGTGCTGCCCAGTGAATGAGAGAGTCTTGTTTCCCACCCCAAGCTCCCCTGCTTCTTATGAATCAGAGAGCAAGTAATACCAATTCTGTAACTAACCTGCCTTCCCATTCATCAGACTGCTATTCCTGCCCATCAGATTGGCGATTTACCTCAGTGGGACTAAGTAGCCTGCCTTGCTCATGCATAAAAGTGCCACAGCACTATTCCTTCCCATCAGAATGGCGATTTACCTCAGTGGGACTAACTAGCCTGCTTTGCTCATGCATAAAAGCACCACAGTGCTATTTCTCCCCATCAGAATGGCAATTTACCTCAGTGGGACTAACCAGCCTGCCTTGCTCATGCATAAAAGTGCCACAGCACTATTCCTTCCCATCAGAATGGAGATTTACCTCAGTGGGACTAACTAGCCTGCCTTGCTCATGCATAAAAGTGCCACAGCACTATTCCTTCCCATCAGAATGGCGATTTACCTCAGTGGGACTAACTAGCCTGCTTTGCTCATGCATAAAAGCACCACAGTGCTATTTGTGAGCAGAGATGGGTTAAATAAGACGCAGACAACAAGCATGGGTTAAAAATTGGGCCACATTTATTGAAATACCTGCAAAGGGGTAACTAGGACGGGCATCTAACTGTGTCAGCGGCTAGCTGGCACTTCTTGGGCGAAAACACACCCAGCCTGAGGGGTGGCGGTGATCTCGCCATCCCTCCGGACTGCCCCTTCTGGGGGAGGTAGACCTTCCGGTGTCACCCCCAACCCGGTGCCGCACAACACCTGGGTGAGTGAGTAGGGTTGGTCTCCCAGGCAACCCTTATCCCCCCGCCAAGCCGCACAACCCGTTCAGGGGGCCTCAGGCGTCACCTGTCACCATAAGGTGCCTCTGCATGCACACCATCCCTACTTTCCTGTTTTGCCCGTCCTAGCCACCAACTTGAATGTAACCGATGATATACACCGTATTCCCTTACAGGACACACTCGACCCGCAAAACAGTGTGACGTAGGCAAAAAAGACTCACAGTAATAGGCCAATCGAACTGTGAGCCAAAAAATTCCTACATGGCTCCCAAAGGGCAACCGGCAAGAAACCCACACTGCTTAGGGGAGGGTGGGAGGGAGCTGCTTCAAGCCAGAGAGCTGAGATTAGGAGGGGGGCTAAGTTTAAGGCAACTCAGCCTGCCCCTCCTTGCATGGTGGTGCCACTGGGGAGCACTAATCAGAGGCCCCTGTGTCATGTCACCCACCCGCCCGCAATGCCCCCCCCCTTTCAGCCAGACAAGCTGGCGCCGGGGTTAGGGCATTTCTCCCCATCAGAATGGCAATTTACCTCAGTGGGACTAACTAGCCTGCCTTGCTCATGCATAAAAGTGCCACAGCACTATTCCTTCCCATCAGAATGGCGATTTACCTCAGTGGGACTAACTAGCCTACTTTGCTCATGCATAAAAGCACCACAGTGCTATTTCTCCCCATCAGAATGGCGATTTACCTCAGTGGGACTAACTAGCCTGCCTTGCTCATGCATAAAAGTGCCACAGCATTATTCCTTCCCATCGGAATGGCGATTTACCTCAGTGGGACTAACTAGCCTGCCTTGCTCATGCATAAAAGTGCCACAGCACTATTCCTTCCCATCAGAATGGCGATTTACCTCAATGGGACTTGCCGCCCTCCTGTGGGGGGAGGCATCTTCCTCCTCCCCCACCCAATTTTTGGATGAGAAACAGCAGAGAGTGGAGCTGCTACTTTGCTCCCTGACCCCACCATCCCCGCTGCCTCTCATTTGCTTGCTCCCTTCCAGGCTTGCAGAGCACACACACACCCCCCTGCCAAGGCAGGCTGCTCATTGTGAAGGGGTGAAGAGGCTACGTCGGGAAGTGGGAAAGGAAGCTTCAAAAAGCCCCTACTGCAAATGGGGGGGGGGAATGGGAAGGAAAGGCAGCCCCACCCCTTGACCATGTCACTGCCAGGTCACAGCCATATCTCAGGGGCATGCCCAGGGTTTAATGCAGAGGGGGGGGGGGCACACAGCAGTGGGCCTGCTTGGGAGCTGCTTTAGCTTTAAAAAACAGAGTAAAAGGAATTTCTGGAAAAGTGGCTTTTCAGGACAGAAGCTGCTGGATGTCTGTGGATTGGAGACGACGTCATGTGATGTGAATGACCTCAAAGTGCTACCACTCCACACTAAATCAACCATGAAGGTGGCCCCCAGGTAAGGCTGGAAAAGACTTCTTTTAAAACCCTGGAGAGGCTCTGCCAATCATTTTAGACAATACTGAGCCAGATGGAGCAACGGTATAAGTCTGCATACGGCAGCTTCCTATGATACTAGCTGGCTATAGCAGATCATAATGACAGGCTCAGTTTCTCTCCCTCCCTCCCTCCCTCCCCATTGTTAGAAGGTTGCACTGCAGAGGTATGTAAAGCCAATACTGGAGCCAGGAAGGAGGATGAACATGAACACACTGCTGAAGCATTAATTCTCTGGATTTGTAATTCTCTCAGATTTGTAACACAGGCCCGCTCCCCCACTCTCACTCATACACTGACTGGGTTCAGATGACGACCGGGTTATTTAACCAATGATGAACTGCAGCACTCGCAGGTACCACTCTGCATGTGCAACCCCCACTTGGGGTTTGCTGTGTCATGCAAACTGAGTGAGCATGGGTTATGCGAGGGTTAAACAACCCTCACATAACCCACGCTTGCTGGGTTTGCACAACACGACAACCCCTGAGTGAGGGTTGCATATTCAAAATGGTGGCCACGCGCACCCCACACATGTCGCAGCCTCACTGTGGGTTAACCCGGGAGGTTTTCCTGGAAGGCAATGTGGCCCTCGGGCTGAAAATAGTTCCCCACCCCTGCTTTATATAATAAATCAATATATAAGTAGAGGAGGGCCTCATAGGCACCTCACTGTTCAGAGCAGCCTTCCAGATGTTTTGGACTGCAACTACCAGGATTCCTGACCACTAATCACGTTGGCTGAGGCTGAAGCCCCAAACATCTGGGAGGCATCAAGTTGGGAAGGCTGATTTAGGGCACAATGCTATGCAGATAGGCGTCTGCCTCCGGACTTGGAGGTGACCACCTACCCAATGCAGGGCAGGAGAAGCACGGAGGGGATTGTTCCCTCTGCACTCCTCCTGCCCTGCATTTTCGGCTAGACAGCCGATTGCAGCTGTCTAGCTGAGGGAGGGCAGAGCAGGGCAAGAGGCTGCCGGACAACACATAGGATGTGTTGTACAGGTATTTCTGCCCTCCCTGCCCTGGAATGCCCCCCAGGAATGCCCCATTTCAGCCACCCGGTGCTCCTCCTGCGAGTGCGGAGCACTGGGCTGTTCCCCTCTGCCTCCGAGGCAGCACGGAAGTGGGGGGAGGTCGGTTCTCTGGGAACCGACTTCGGAGTGGGGCTCCAAGGTCAGTTCCTGGATAACCAGATATCCTATGGCTGTCTAGCTGCTGACTAGCAGCTATAGGATTGCTCCCTTAGAGTATCAATTTTTCTGTTCTGACAACACTTCTGTAAATGTTACAAGATTTGGACTTCCCATATATAGGTATATAGGTTGTATAGGTGGACAGAAATACATTTGCACAAAAAATTCAACCATGATCAAGAATTCTACTCCCCCACCCCCACTTTTTGGTGATAGGCTTGCAGGCTAGGCCCTGGTAAAATAAATCCATTCCACACACATATACATGCTTTGGACGCTGCACGAACAAAGCACAAACCATGTGACTTGGTCCTTAGGGGGAAAAACTCTGGAGAATAATTTCATTAAGGATTGCCTATCGGAACTTCCACACAGAGAGAGTAGAAACCATCAGGACATTGTCCTGTGCAAGCTCCTTTCAGTCCATCTACCAAAGAAGAAGTTAGAATCATAGAATTGTAGGGGGTCTTGTATGCCATCTCATCCAACTTCCTGCTGGATTCAGACAATCCAGAGCTAGACTATCACCAACAGATGGCTGTCCAGAAATTGCTTGAAGATCTCCAGCAAGGGAGAGTTCCTCCCTGCCATGTAATTGGGTCCATTGGCAACTCTTATCATCAAGAGGTTTCTCCTAATGTTCAGCCAAAACCTACCCTCCCATAACATAGGCAACAGAGAAGAAGGCTTTGCCCTTTTATGAAGCAGCACTTCAAGTATTTGAAAAGTCCTGTCATGTCCCCGCTCAGTCTCCATTTCCCTAGGCTAGACACACCCAGTTCCTTCTACCTATCCTCATAGCACTTGTGTTCTGTACAACTCTCCATCTTTGCTGCCCTTCTCTGAACTGGTTTCAGTTTGTCCATATCAGCAGTGGGCAACTTGTGGCCCTCCAGATGTTTTGGCCTAGAACTCCCATCCTCCCTCACCATCAGCTAGGGCTGATGGAAGTTGTAGGCCAAAGCTTCTGAAGGGTCACAGGTTTCCCACCCTTGGTCTATATCTTTTAAGTGTGCTAGAAATGGGCACAAAACTCAGATGAGGTCTGACTAGCACAAAAGTGGAACTATTACTTCTGGTGACTTGGAAACTATGGTTCTATTAATGTAACCTAGAATGGCATTAGCCTTTTTTGCAGCTACATTACAGTGCTGACTCATATTCAGCTTGTGACTGATGACAATCCTAAGACCCTTTTCACATATATGACTGCCAAGCAAGGTATTCCCCATCGGATACATGTGTGTTTGATTGACTGATTTTTGCCTAAATGCAGAACTTTGCATTTGTCTCTGCTGAATTTCATTTGGTTAGTTTTGGCCCAGTTTTCCTTTCTATCAAGGACATTTTAATTTTTGTTCCTGTCTTCTGAAACATTAGCTGTTCCTCACAGTTTTGTGATCTGCAAATCTGATAAGCATTCCCCCCACCCCTTCATCAAATCTAAGACATTGCTAAAAATATTGAAGCATATTGGGCCCAGGACTGAGGCCACCAGGACCCCACTCAAAATCTCCCCCTACTTTCATGAAGAACCATTGATGAGCACTCTTCGAATACTGTTTTCAAACCAGCTGTGAATCCAATTGATGGTAGTATCATCTAGCTTACATTTAACCAGTTTGCTAATCAAATTATCCTATGGGACTTTGATGAAATCAAGATAAAATACCAGCCCATAGTTTCCTGGATCCTCTTTCTTCTAGGGATATTAAAGAATTCCGCCACTGACTCCAGTGAGGCCAGATTCTTTAGAATCTGGCTCCTCGGAGTCTGTGGCAGAACGCAGCAATCCCCCCCGCCACCCCACGGAATGCCCCTGTGATGGAGCCTACCTTTGTCGGCTGTCCACTGCCCCACGAATGGCTGCCCCGGTCTGTGGCCACCATTTCCATTCCACTTTAGCCATGATAGGTTATGTAAGTATTTACGTAGCCTATCATGGCTAATGTAGGGATGCCATTTGAGTCCCTGCAGTAGCCATGATAGGCTACATATAAGTAGCCTATCACGGCAAAAGGCAGGAATGGAAATGGTGGCCGCTACACCATTTGCGTCCCTGCAGTAGCCGTGATAGGCTACATATATATTTACGTAGCCTATCATGGCAAAAGGCAGGGATGCAAATGGCGTAGCAGCCGCCATTTGCGTTCCTGTCTTTTGCCGTTATAGGCTACATAAATATATATGTAGCCTATCACGGCTACCGCAGGGACGCAAATGGCGGCTGCTACGGTGGCCACCATTTGCAGCTGCAGCCCAGCAGCGGATGGAAGTCTGGCTGTGGGCGGCCCCGGCCGGCGGCTCTGCAGACTCCCCGCAGAGCACAGCTGGCCGGGGAGGATTCCGGGGGCGAGGGACGGATCGCCTCCCCCTGCCAGCAGACAGCCCCAGCAGAACGGCGTAAGTCATTCATACACCCCTACTTTCTTCCCCTTTTTGAAGATAGGAACAACATTTGCTCCTCTCCAGTCATGTGGCACTTCACCCATTCTCCAGGTTTTCTCAAAGATGACCATCTATTGTGTCCAGGCAAATCTGTGAAATCTCAGGTATGAACAATATTCCCAGAGTAAAAAATGTCTACTAGGCTTAAAAAATGTTGATTGGTATATAACCACAGAACTACAAAACTTGCATTTGATGAGTGTGAGCTTTCATGTTCTATCGATCCTGACATTCAGTAGTAAATCTCCCAAGATGCAATATGTCGACAACTAAGGATCTGATACCAACAAAAATAAATAAGGTCTTAAATGCTGGGAATAAGATTCATTCCCTTCCATTTTTCTCTGGCCTGATGCAGGATTTGAATTCAAGATAATTGTGATGGTGGTCTTTCTGAGCCTTTTTAGACTATGTTCTAAAAACTGTATCCCAAAATTCGGGGAAGTATGAAAACTGAATGATAATTGCACCTTGTTTGTGTATTAGTTTGGGAAGTGCAAATTAAATGGTTCAGATTAACATGCAATCCAAATGAATTTCTCCCCCATCCCTAGAGGAGGTCTGTGTTACAAGTTTGTACTGGGCCCAAAAACTAATGCTTGAGCTCTGCCACCGAGCAGGGAGTTCAACCATTAAAAATCCTGGTTTAGGTCTGGTTCAGGTTTCTCAGTATTTTTTTAATTGTCTGATTGAAATCTAGTCTTCAGACACCAACTTAAAAAAATGGTTGTGTAACAACTGGGGTTCAGCCACTTTGGACTGAACCACAACTTTGGACTGAACTGTTTCTATTTATTTGTTAATTAATATAGGCCATCAAATGTCACCAGTGCAATGTAACTCTTATAAAATGAATAGAATAATAAATATTTGATTTTGAGAAATGCATATGTTGTGTTTTTTTTAAAAAACAAACAAACCCACACACGCTGTTTGTACAAGCTCACACAGAGAAGATGGCAGAGGTTTAGAAAGCTAAGCTTAGAGGGAGATAACAAATAATGATAATTTTTCTTTCTCTTATAATATTAGAATTCACAGGCACCCAGTGAAATTTATTGGCAGTAGGTTCAGTATTAACCTAAATGCATGCGTCCCCCCATGCAACCCTATTATACTCAGGTTGCCCTTTCACATGAATAATGAATGAATAACGAATAGTGCAACTGAGTCCGTTATTTATAACATAAGTTTTTTACGTTTCCAATCAGACCACTATTTAGTTATATTGTTTTGTTGTTGTTGATGACCTGAGGGATGTTTGTACTTGTCCAGGATGCAGGAAAGAGAACTATCAATCCCCAACATACACACACACACACACACACACTTGCTCTTTCTTCTTCTCCATTGTTTCTCTAAGAAAATACAGGGCTGGATCCAGATTCACGCTGGATCAACTGCACTGACTGAAGTTTACTTCCTTGCCCTCTCCTTCCCACAGCAGCCTCTCTAGCACCCAAAAATGCTACGCAGAGTCAGGAGACCCCACTGCATGGGATGAGGTGTGGTGTTGTGGGAGAAAGGATCCCCCAAATTGGGTGGAGGGACCTTCCATGAGCAGGGACCTTCCTCTCATGGAATGTCCCATCCTCTCGCAGAAGGCAGATCCTGGTTTGTATTGATCTGGGATTCTGATTCTGTCAGGGCCCAGTCAAAGTAGATTATTTTGATTGCCCAGATTAAAAGAAGCCACTTGTGCAAAACGATGACAGTTTACTGATAGAAAATAGATGCAGAATATACATACAAAGAAAGCTCACTTCTCATCAGCCAATGAAGATGTCACAGCTGAAGTGTCTTTCTGGACCCCCACAATAGGCAGAGAAGCTGTTCCTAGGTCCACAAGTTTCTCCAGGCTGGTAGCACACTTTCCCCCTTGGAGTGAGACCAAAGCGCAAAGCCTGTGGGTTGGATCTTATAAGCTTTTCTGCTAGGAGCCCACCTCTAGTTCAGGAGCTGACAGGCAATGCCGCTCTCCCAGCTCAGGAGCCAACAGGCCAGTACACACACATTCAGGAGAAGGGGGGCACCCAAAGGTGCTCGAAGCATTGCAGACTGGGAAATCAGTCACCTCTTTGCTAAGACCAGAGCTTCAACATTCCAGCTCCAGGGAGAGGGAAGTCTTCCAGCTGTTCTGTGTGAGAACCAAGGCACAACACCCTTATCTCTTTCATTTCATGAGATAATTGGGCAAGATTTACCAATGTACAATTGCTGACATATGGAGCTGTACTTGCTTGGAACCAGTTAAGCCCTGGTGTAAAAGGCCTGCTTACTTAACCATAAAGGTGCCAGTTAGGCCAAATTACACAGGTCTACCATCAGCATATAGGAACTCTGTGAAGTCCACTTTTTTGCTCACTAACCAACTCACTACATGAATCCAATCTAAAGTCCCTCGGCTCCCTCTGTGTTGGAGGAGAAAGAGACTTTTTCTTGTCTCTGTTGATGATTGACAGAGCAAACATATGCATAATGCATGTCCAAGGAGCGCTCCAACGTTGGAGTGCTCCGAATATCCTTAGCTGGCAGATGCCCAGCAAAGCAGGAGGAGCAATGAAGGCAATCTTTGCCTCTCCTTTCGGCTGATTTCCCACTAGATGTGCTTTTGAGTGTGTTGACTGGAGTTGCAGAGATGGGACAGGGATGGATGCTGAGGGGCTTTACGATCCTGCAGATCCTCAGCGCCTCCCTGACCCAACCCCTTCCCCCTCAGGTATGTTTTTATGTTTAGGAGCTCATTTCAAGTTTGGGTTCAAAGCAACTGACAGATGTTAGGTTTATTTTGGTTGAGTTTACTGGAAAAACCAACAACAAACCCTTTCTGAACCAGGTCATGCATGTGAATTCAAGTTCAAATTGACTTCCTGTTAGCATTCAGGTGGAGTTTGGCTGTTGAAAACATCAGATTTAAGAATTGCAAGAGTGTCCTTGCAGAGCTTAGGTAGAAATTGGCAGGTTCCTTGGTCTAAGAAGGAGTCCTAATTTTGACTTCCAGAACTTCAATGCTGTCCATGTTAACAGATTAATTTTCATAGAGAGGAAAAACAAGATTTGACATGAAATAATAATAAAAAATTGCAAGTATGGGCAGGGCATTGACTTGGCACTACTTGCTTTTGATAGTTGTGGAGTAGAGCATGTTCTTCTAGCCTTTCCTTTCAATCCACTTCATCAGGAGAGCCAAAACCTGTGGCCATTTGTGGGGGAAACTTGGCAGGAGTAAGACGCAGAAGCCAAGCGATGGAATGTGTTTTTCCAACAGCAGCATCTGGGCCCCTGGTTAACTTCCTGATTGATCTGCCTAAGAGAAGAAGCCAACCACAATAAATGCAGAAAGTAGTGGGAAAGAGGCTTGGACATCACATATATCTTTAAAAATAGCAATGCAAATCCAAAGCATATTGCCAAATTGCATGCAACTTAAAAACTCTGCTGGGAAATGCATCTTCCTGTAGATTGCCTTGTGGAATATTCCCTGGTTCATTTCTGTATCCGTTCCAGTAATCAAGCCAAAGACTATAGCTTCATTCAAAGAAACAGTCCAGCAGCTTCCAAACTCTAGGTTTTTATTTAATTTGACTGTTGTTGTTGGTTGTGCATGGCTACCAGGCTAACGTCTGAAGCATCCATGTCCTAACCACCGGGAGCATTGCTGCACCATCAGTTGGGTGTGTGTCCCATCCCGCAACCCCAAATATTACATTATTCCTCTGGAAGTCTTCTTGTACTGAAGCTTTTTAACCACATGTTGTGGCACTGTTAAATTGCCGTGTTAAATTGCAGTTGTAGCAGCGGCATTACAATATCCACATACATCAGGTTCTTTTTAGGTGAAACTCAGTTTCTTCCTTTGTGTCTCTTTATGAGTCATCATCTATACATGTTTGCTCAATAGGCACCTTGCTGCTTTTTTCTTGTTCTGCACAGGGCCCAGAGTTAAAAGGCCTGAGCTACGCGATGCTTTGTGTGTGTGGCCCTGCTCTGCAGCAGCAGGGAGTTGGAACCAATGGCTTCTTGGTCCTTTCCAGCTCTAGGACTGCATAGAATACAATTCTAATGGGAAAATTCATCTCATTGCATCCAGTGCCAGGTTTTAGTGGGTCTGAGACACCACTTGTTAGAGAGCCCTGGTTACAGACACACCAGCAGCTCCATCTTTCACATACTCAGGGCTGTCACAATGTCAGATGGAATTCTCAGGCTCCCTAAACAAGGGGTGCGGCACCTCAGGAGCAGGGGCCCAATCCAGCCCACCTGGGATCCCAATCCAGCCTGCCTGGGCTTTCACAGATGGCCATGCCCCTTCCCCCATCCCCACTCCATTTCCCCTAACCCCCAATTTATTTGGTGGTTTCCTGGCTTCTGTGTAGTTTTTTTCTTTGTTCTAAAAGATAGAAATGTTAGGCTTAGGCCAGATGTACACCCTGTGTCATATCATTACGATCCCATCATGGTAATGCTATATCCCTCTTGTGCATTTATACCTCGTAGGACACACAAAGATATTTGTTGCAGTATATTGGATAATGTGGAATAAAAAGCAGGAAATACCACTACCAAAACAGTATATAGAATGTGTAATGTGCCCCAACAGTTATCAGTGCATTTCAATATCACTATAAAGCAGTGGCGTAGATCTAGCCTATGTTATGGGCGGTAAGAGCCTTACGCTACAATATGTGGGTATTTTTGGCCCTGCCCCTTTTGCTTTCAGCCCCACCCACCACTGGAATGCAGCCCCCAAGAGCTTCTCCAAAATGGAATCTGGCCCTCTGGCTGAAAGAGGTTCTGCACCCTTGGCCTAAATAGCTTGTGTCTGAGGACAGAATTGGGAATAGGGTGGGGCAGGGGAAGAGAAAGAGAGAAGCTGTCTGTCTGTCTGTCTGTCTGTTCAAAATGGCTTCCTCATGTTCTTCTACCACCTATGTGGAAAAAGATATGGAGTCCCTGTATTTCCGCTACCACACACACACACACACACACACACGGGGAGCTTGGGAACAATAATTTTGAGTTGAAAATTGACCTGAAGGAAAAGTGTTAAGAAGCCTTCTTTGACATAGCTTTCCTTCTCTCATGGCAGCTTTGCCAAGGCTGCTTTTCATAAAAACAGCAGCAACAAACAAGCAACCACGAAAGAAACTAATGGGGAACCATTAGTATCACCTTGCAGGGGACTCTGCTGATTTCATATATCCCTAATAGTGAAAATGCATGTTAAGATGCAGCCATAAACACATCAGAGTCATGCATCCAGGAAGCTCCCTGTGTCTTCTGTCCTGTTCAGGAACTCACATCCAACCATTCCCATATTAAAAAGCCACTAGCTGTGCAGGACAACAAGGATGGGAATTTGGCACTGACTTTGCTGTCTTTTTGATGCAAGTTGAAGATGTTTCTGTTCTCCTGGGCTTTTAATAGATAATTGTTTATTTTATTTTATTTCTGTAATGTTCCCCCACTCCCCAGGTTCTGTTTTTAAATTGCTATTTCTCTTGCTGCTGTTAGTGCTGTTTTTAACTGCACTGTGTTTTGCTTGCTTTTATCTACAGTTTTTATTATTATATCTTTATGTTAATTTGTGTGAAATCATTTTATTACTTTTTGTTAGCCGTGTTGGAAGCTTCAACTAATAGGTGGCTTAAAAATCTTTTAAATACATATGAAAGAAATGAGATTGGGACTAGGTGGACAAGAATGCTATCTGGCAAATAGCAGAGCTGCTCTTACTATACACATTGTACTCTCGTTTTATGATGTGGCTTTTAATATTCACTGTTTTGCATGAAGCTAGGATAAAGGTTATGTTGTTGTAGGGCTGAAAAGCAGGGCTATGCACAGACCCTCCAACCTGCTTCGGAAGCTGATTCAGAGCTTCGGATTTGGCCCTGATCCGCTTTGGATCAGTTTGGACCTGCTTTGGACTCCAGGTCCCAAGCAAGATTCGGAAATCCAAATTATTTGGATTTTACATTTTCCCATTGACCTGCAACAACCATAACTTTGTTTAGTTTTTATGATAAATACATGGAATTTGGCGAGCTGGCAGCCTGTATGGAGGTGATTGAACCTGCCAAATTTCAGACAGTTAGGTACACAAGTGGCTTTTGTGCTAAGCAAAGAGCTATAATTTTTTTGTGCTTCCACATAAGTGCATGAAATTTGGGGACCTGGTAGCCTGTACAGAGGTGACAGAACTTGCCAAATTTCAGACAGTTAGGTCGAGTGGCTTTTGTGTTAGCCATGCATAAAGTTTCCTTTTCTCAAACATTAAAACAAAAAGTTAAAAAACAAACAAACCGTCAAGCCACACAGGGGATTAGAAAGCCTAATCAAAAGCTGTTTAAGGTGGCAATTAGGAGGTCACTATCCTTAATCTCTGGGGTAGGGTTTTTTGAAGTGCAAAATAACCCCTCTCCCCTAGTACTTTCCTTTTGTCTGTCCTGAATCTGCCTCTATTCAGCTTCACGGGATAACCTGAGGCTCTTCTCATTAAGGGAAGACAAAAGTTAAACCACTCTTTGGCTGCAATACACATTACGTGGAAGTAAGTCGCACTGAACTCAGTGGAGCTTATTTATTGCACTGCTCCACTATCTCTACTCCATATAATTTTATAAACCTCCCCCATCCTTATTTGCCTTTTTTCTAAATTAAATAGCCCAAACACTGAAGCCTTTCCTTACAGATGAGTTGTTCCAGCCCCCTGATCATTTCGGCAGCCCTTTTCCCCATTCGTAAAAGGAAGAGTAAGATGACGCAAACATTTTTTTAGATGCATAGAGCCTGGCCTGATCATGTGCTCCTGACCCTCCACCATGCTGAGGACATCTGACACCGCTGACATGACGTCCGTCAGCAGGCTCCCCTCTCCCACCACAGAAGGAGGAGGAGATGTTCCCCCTGCAAGGCTGCTGCTGCTGCCACTAGCACCTGCCTCCTGAAATGGTGACCTCTGGGCACTGCTTTGACTGGGCTCTGGCTGCTGCCGCCAAAGACCAGGATGCACTATCCGGACTGGAGGGCGAGCCAGCCTGGCTACTGGTCCCACCAGCACCTTGCCCACGCCCACCTCTGCCCCTGCCAAGAGCAGCACCGTGGGTAGTGGTACCCCTAAGATGCTTCATACGTGTACTGTGTGTAGTGGTTTGCCCCACAGGCCACAGTATATATTGGACTGTGTATATACGGCTTTGGCCTCATGCGGTTTGCTTGTGCACAGTAATGTAGTGGTGTACGAACCCCACCTACCTGGCTCCGCTGGGGGTCCGTGGGGGGGGAGGCAATACAGTCCTCCCCCCCGGAATCCTCCCTGGCCAGCTCTGCTCCATGGCGAGTCCGCGGAGCGGCCGGCCACTGCCGGACTTCTGACCACAGCCGGTCTTCGGACACAAATGGCGTCCAGCATAGCGGACGCCATTTGTGTCCCTTTGCCTTACTGTGATAGGCTACGTAAAGATTCACGTAAGGTAAAGGGACGCAAATGGCATCCGCTACACCTGACGCCATTTGTGTCTGAAGACTGCCGCGGATGGACCTGGATGGACCCGGACCCAGCAGTGCCAGGTAGGATCTGGCTGGGTCAGACTTTGTGGGGTGGGGAGGTGGGGGGTCCGTTCCACCACTGACTCCGGGGGGGGGCAGATTCTAAGTATCTCCCCCCCCCCGGAGTCCATGATGGAATTCTCCACCATCCCTACAATAATGTGTATTATGCACTCACACAGCACACACACAAGACCAAAAGAAGAGCAGATCGAGAAAGAAAAAACAACCTACACTAGCTAAGGGGTGGGGGGAAGGGGAGTAACACTAACACTAACTGTCTACAGCCTAACAGAACAGAAAAGGTGTTTTTTACGAATATAGATGAAGAGTTGAAAAATGGGAGGGAAGGAATAGTAATTGAGCAGGGTGGGTGTGGGGAGGCAAAGAACAAGCAGTAAACAAAGCAAGGAAGCGAACTGAAGCTTAACAAGTTAACAACTAGAAAAGAAAGGATGGGTGTGTGTGTGTGTGTGCATGTGTGTGTGTGTATATATATGTGTGTGTGTGTGTGTGTGTGTGAATGAATATAGAAGGACTGAATGGAAAATGAAGACTAAGAAATGGAAGTGAGAAGGGCTGGGTAGGTACTGGGCACTGATGCACTAGCACAATCCAATAATAAAGAACTCTCCTCCTCCTGCCAAGTGTAAGTATTTATGTAGCCTATTATGGCAAATGGCAGCCACGCGAATGGCAGCCACTACGACGGCTGCCATTTGTGGCCGCAGCAGCCCAGCAGGGCTGGGAGACCAGCCAGAGCTGCCACCGCCGTATCCGCTGCCAGGTAAGCTCCATCCTGGGGGGACTCTGGCTTCACTGGAATTCTCTGACGTCCCTAGTTCCAAGGGAGCTTCGTGGTTTGTTTGCTTCATGGATCAGTTCAGGCACCAGATCAGGCACCAGGAGGAGGTCCTCCCTCTATGCCCGCCTGGGGCTGGCATACCTATTTCCTCCCCACCCCCATCCCCGATTGAAACCAATGGGTGGGAGAAGAAAAGAACACACAGAATCATGTGAGAAAGGGTCGGGAAGGGAAAAATGCCCTGGCCTGGCCAAGTTGAGCCAGTTGGGCAGGGTGCAGAACCTCAGACATAGCAGCCAAACTCAACCTCCTCAGGGTCCCCAGAAGGCCACACCCCCTCTCCCCCAAGCACCATTCATTTGGTGGTTTCCTGGCATTTGTGCAGTTTTTTCCCCAGTCTAAAAGGTTGAAATGCCCCTCCTAAGGCCTACACACCAGTAGGAAGAGCTTTAAATTAGAACATGCTGGCATTTTGACCTTGCTTCTTTTGCTTTCGGCCTTGCTCACCGCTGGAAGGTAGCCTCAAAGCTTCTCCAAAATAGAACTCAGATATAGGTTTGAATACAAGAAGGTAAATAATATTGTTCCAAATGAGATCCTCAATATCAGGTGGCCTCTGATACACCTGCAGAAATCTGCCATGCCCTGCTGAGAACCTTTCAGAGCAGGGACACATTTATATGTTTCATACTCCTATCACACACTATAGCATCTTCCCAAATTTGAGTTATCAGTGTGGCTTTGTGAGATACATCTGTTGTTAAGCCTCAGGCAAAAAAAATCTATTTTTTTTATTTCTTAGGAACAGTTCATCCTGTGCAATAATCCCTACTGAAAAAAAAAATTAGGTAGGAAAATATTTCCTTACATCAATAGCATTTTGGTTTAATTTTCCATGCAATTACCCTCATTTATTCAAAGGGCTGAGTCAAACTAGAGATGATGGTGGCAGATCCCCAGTCTGCCCTCATCACCAAAGAAAGAAAGAAAAAAGAGGCAGATGGGGACTGGGGAGTCTGTTTTGTTTTTTGTTTTTTTTTAACAACCATCTAACCAGTAAGGGTCTGCAGCCAATGTTCTGGCTAGTTATTTCTCTCCGCCCATACATAATTGGTCCAATTGTACATTTACTCAGAGAGAAGTAAGAGTTCAGAGGGGCTTACTCCCATGAATATAACTGGACACAGGATTACAGTTAAAGGTGCTTACCTTTTCATGCTACTCTTTGCTCTGTCCAGGAGGGAAAAGGAAGAGAAGCTGCTGTTGTGCCCAATTTATCTAGTCCTCAGATGATGTAGCTACCTTGCAAAGAAACTCTATGCTTTGGCAGCAAGCACTTTGAGAGAAGCCACTAATATCTTCTTTGCAAGATAGCTGTAACCACTGGGAACTGGGCTGATTTGAAAGGAGGTTCCTTTGCCCTCCTAGGGAGAATGCAAGGTGGGTGAAGGTTCCAACTCTATGCATAGTTACAAAGGAGTAAGCCCTGCCGAATTCAGTGGCACGCATGTCCAAGGTAACACATGTAGCATTGGGCTGCAGCAAACTCTTTAAGCTTTCCATCTACTCTGATGCATGTTCTGTTCATGGCAAGGCTTCACCACCATAAGCAGAATGCAATATATAACATTTCCCAGTGTCTATCATAACATTCCACAGGATGTATTTATGCAGCAATTTCCAGAGCATTTTCTTTGTACTAAATCAGTCTAATGCTTTAAGACTTTCTTTTCTTTTCTTTTCCTTTTCTTTGGATGGTCCCTGCTGCACTTGTGTGCTGATGGATCTCCAGTGCCTGGCCCTATCATTCAGTTGTGTGCACTGCAATCAAATTCAGATGTATCAGCACAGTGGGATGAAGCCAGGATCTCTATGTGCCAAACTATCCCTGCTAGAAGAGGGGTGATTGGTTCTATCATTCCTCTTGCTTCAACATGAAGTCAACCCTGGAGTGCAGATGAAGACACTGCCATCAGTCTGCCCCACTTGCCTGGCAAGCCCCTTTCTGCTGTTAAAAGGAGTCATGATGGCATACAGCTGTATCCATGAAGTAGAACCAAGGCCATTCAGACAGCCCTTGGACTGCTGATCCTGAGTTTTGTTGCTGGTGGCCGCACTCCAGCTTTTGCAAAATGGCAGGAGTGAATGCTAGGGCATCAGCTGGTTCTGGCACAAGCATGCCTGTTATACCCTGGCTCTACAGTTGGAGCCCTTACACCCGATCCTGCATGTTCTAGTAGTAGCATCAGAGCAGATGGGATTGGGCTATAAGTATAAAGGACTGAAGCTCAGTGGCAGAACACATGCTTTGTATTCAGAAGGTCCCAGGCTCAATCCCTGCCATATCCAGGTGGGGCTGGGAAAGACTCTTGTTTGAAACCTTGGAGAGCCATTGCCAGTCAGTGTAGACAGTACTGACCTAGATGGGCCAATGGTCTGACTTTGTATAATTCAGCTTCCTCTGCTCATATTTGGTCAAGCTTTTTAAAAATGGAAATTACATTTTAGTTTAATTAAAATTTAAGAAACAAAAGAGATGATATCTTCCAAGTTGCACCAACTTACAGGATGGGATGGGTTTACAACCGTCCTCACACAATCACCAGAGAAAGCCTCTTCTTTTGCTTACTCTCTGTTCATCGATATTTGATTCCTTAAGAAAATACCTGCTATTGACAGCACAAAAATCTTTATCAGTCTTTCAATGTTCACTTGGTAGGGAAAGAATTTTCCCTTTCCTCTCAAAGCAAAAAAGTCAGTGAAAGGTGCTGGGAAACACATGACACTCTGCTCTGCCTATCTTTCATCTTCCCCATTCCCTTCACAGATAAATCTTGAGCCTGACATGCAAAAATAATTAAGGACACAATCCTGTGCATATTTAGACAGAAAAAAGACCTACAGCTCCCAGCATCCCTCAGCTAGCCATGCATGGTTGGGGGATGCTGGGAGGTGTAGGATGTTTTTTCTCTAAACATGCACCCTAACAGCACAACCCTATACATGTCTACTCAGAAGTAAGTCCTATTGAGTTCAATGAGACTTACTCCCAGGTAAGTGGGCAGAGTAGGATTGCGACTTAAGACATAGCCAATGTTATGCCCAGTTAAGACTTTCCTCTATTCCCAGGCATTTGATGGCATATGATGGGATCTTTAATGCTTCAGTTAAATTGTTTACGGTTGTCACTAATGTTTTCGTTGTTTTTAGAGTGGGGGATATTTTAGTGGATAATTGTTTTCAGCTCTTTTAGAATTGTATTTTTTAAATTTTGTTTTAAGTCACCTTGAGTATTCTTGGAGAAAGGCATCTAAGAAATTTATCATCATCATCCAAGATCAGTAGGCTCTCCTTAGCACAATACCTGTACCATCAGACTTGTTGCAGCATAACCATTGTAAAATGTTCCACCCTGGGTCAGGATAGTATGCCACTCTTCTTCAGACTACTCGTAATCAAACTGGTTTGGCACCAGATGTTTTATGTTAGGTGTCCAGGCAGTCCTGTTTTCAGACACCTCTTTTACAGTCTATAGCAACCTAGGAAAAAATGTCAACAGGTTCCATAATATGGAGTCTCAGTTTGTATTTCTTTTTGAATGCAAAGAATTAACCACACAATCCTATGCATGTCTTCTGAGAGACATAAATCCCATTAAGTTTGTTTATTTAGTTATTGCATTTATATCCCACCTTTTTTCGTCCTGCAAAGAACCCAAAGCAGCTTACATTATCCTCCTCCTCTCCATTTTATCCTCACAACAACAACCCTGTGAGGTAGGTTGGGCTGAGAGTCTGTGACTAGACCAAAGTCACCCAATGAGCTTCCATGGCCGAGTGGGGACTAGAACCCGGATCTCCCAACTTCCCGGCAGTAAGCCCCACTGAACACAGCAAGGCTTACTTCAGAGAATGTATGTATAAGATTGTGTTGTAAATTACTTCCTTAGAAATTTACTCTAAGCCCATGAACAAGTTTAAGAAACCAATGGGCCAGCCATACCATTAGGCTGAGAGAGGCTGCTGCCTCAGATGGCAGATGCTGGGTGGTGAGGAGCAGCAGCAAGTTGTTGGAGAACAGCTGTATCTGCTGCATAGTCTTACACTCTCCTAAGCTAAACTGTGGTGGTGGATGGTATCCTGTGGCTGTGACCAATGTTGAAGTACTATTCAATTGTCAGTCCATTCAGCTTCTGTACATAGAATGGGGCTACCTCTGACTGGTAGTCTGATATTCAGCCAAGTGACATGGAAGAAAATCCCTTTTATTTCAGTTTGGACATCCAAGAACTTAAGGGGGTTATTGAAAACTAGCAATTCCATGCTCACACAAATATGGTGTACAACCCCATGTGTTGCAGTTTCCTATATTCTTTTCCTGTTTTTTAAGGGACAGTATTAGAGCTTTTATTTTATTCACATTGCAAAAATGCCTGAAATACTTTCATAGGAGAACTTCAGATCACACATGACACAAACAGTTATTTCCACCATAAATGTTCAGTGTGAAAAATCAAGAAAGCTGCAAAATTATTTTGGGCAGATTTGAGGATTGCTATAGGCTGTCTGTCTGTCTTTGTCTCTCTCTCTCTCTATAAAGATAATATATATTGGATTCTCCTTGTTGTACAAATAAGTTTTTCTTCTTCCTTGCAAGAAGGAACAAAAAAAACTCCTTTCTTCCCTAATACACTTTGCAGCATCAATGTATTTCTTAAAAAAATACCAAAGGAGATATTTAGGGCCTTATGCTATTGCTGTCTGACAACATGGAGACCAACAATAAAAATGAAGGGAACACCCCCATAAAATCCCATGTTGTCATGACTGCTGCTGAAATAAGGTGCCACTAGGGATGGCGGAGAATTTCTCCCCGAATCTTCGGGGGGCCGAGCGCCAATGCATTCGGCCCCCTGAAATAGGCGGTGAAATTCTCTCCCCCCCCGCCCCCCCCAGGACGGGACTTACCTTTGGCGAATGTCCCTCCCGGCGGCGGGTCCCGGCGGCGGTTCGGCGGCAGTTCGTCGCGGGCAGGGGCAGCGGCAGGTCTCCATTGCAAAAAAAAAAAAAACTAAAGTAAAAAAAACCACACACACCCGTGCATAGGCTATGTAACGATTTATGTAGCCTATCACGGCTAGATTTCCAAAGTCAGCCGTGATAGGCTACGTAAATCGTCACGTAGCCTATCACGGGTGACTTTGAAAAAAAAAAAAGCGTGTACGCAAATGGCAGCTCCCATGGGGACCGCCATTTGCATTCCTTATTTTGGCACGTCTAATCTACGTAAAGATTTACGTAGACTACGGCGAAAATAAGGGCAACGCAAATAGCATGCCCTTATTTTCGCCGTAGTCTACGTAAATCTTTACGTAGACTAGATGTGCCAAAATAAAGAATGCAAATGGCGGTCCCCATGGGAGCCGCCATTTGCGTACGCGCTTTTTTTTTTTCAAAGTCACCCGTGATAGGCTACGTGACGATTTACGTAGCCTATCACAGCTGACTTTGGAAATCTAGCCATGATAGGCTACGTAAATCGTCACGTAGCCTATCACGGGGTCTTTTTTTAAAAAACTGTTTGTTTCACAGCCGGGGAGAGGGGGCGCTTCTCCCTGGCCTGAATTTCAGCCGGAAGAGGCGGGAAGCCTCCCCCCCGGCCTGAATTTCGGCCGGGCGAGGTGGGAAGCCTCCCCCCCTCGCCTGAACTTCGGTGGGAGAAGCGAAGCACCTCCCCCCCACCGCGAAGCCAAGCTGTGAAAAGGTAAGTGACTTTCGTACATCCCTAGGTGGCACCAGACAATAATCCATAGATGTGTATGATCTCAATGAAGGGCAGTTTATGTCAGGGTAAAAGCAAGCTCTTTTACCCTGAGGAACTCTTGAAGAAAATGAAAGAAAAAAGGTATATAATAAGAACAACAATGTTAGATCATGACAAACTACTGATTATATGACTGACTTAACACATCTGCAAAATGGGCTTCTTGCTAGTTATATGCAAGACCTGAATACAGAGCTTGAAAATATAGGGAAGGATCCAGTGGTATCTGGCCACTAGACCTAGTTATGTTGCTCTAGCAGAAGCCCAGCATCTTTTGCAGATCTAGTTCAGCTTTCCCAAACATCTGAGTTCTCTGTGTTTCTGTACGAAAGATTCACCATTGGCATGATCAATGAATGAGTATGGGAAAGTTTTCTGTGGCAGGTGCATAATGTCTGCATAAGTTGGTATATCATAGAACTGTGCTTGTTTGTGTAAGCTAGAAGTACAAAGAAGTGTTGTTCGCAGTTCTGAGATTGTGAAAGACAGTTGCAGTGGTGAATAAAACCTTCTCTTAAATCTCTGATGATTAAATATAAAGGCAAGTTTCTCTAACTTCCAGAGGCTATCAAGTCTCTATTTAAGTTCAAATCCTAAAAGCTAGCTGGTGTTTGGAGCAAAGCTACCACTCTAAAGCTTTATGGGGAGAGGGCAGTAAGGGCAGAAATATCATTACAAATTTACTGCCTTAGGGCTCAATACTATGCAAGTTTAGGCAGAAAAAAGTCCTACAACTCCCAGCATTCTACAGCCAGCTTGGGCATGCTGGGAGTTGTAGGACTTTTTTCTCTCTAAACATGCATAAGAGTGTGCCCTTAAACAATTAAGCATACAATCTTTATTTGGTTTAATTTGCTAAATGAATCAACTTGATTTGTAATTGATTAATTGGGGGCAATTTTAATCAGTATGGGGAAATTTTAATTGGTGTAGCTCAAACACAAGGATAGACTTGTTTATTTGTTATGGCCATTTTGATTCTGTAATAGGAAATGATAACTTTTGTTCATTGAACTGTAAATTCACATGTTTTCCAGTATCTTAGAAAGGCACCTATACTGAGGTTTGGTAACATCAAAATATATTTATATTTAATCAGTCAGTCAACTGGGGCAGATAATTAATCAACTAAATATTCTTTAAAAGGTTGAAAAATGTACTTCTAACAAGGATTCACTGCAGGTGCTTTGGTTGAACACTTTGAAACCTCAAGTTTTTGCCACGCACAATTGCTTGGCTGCGCTGTTAGGGCCAAATTACACGTTCTGCTAATCCTATAAGCGTAGTGGAGACTCATATTTATATTCATTCCAGTATCACTGCATGTGGTCTTGATTCGGATTGGGACCAGCGCACTCTAGAAGAGGATGATTAAGCTTCCTCCCACACACACACTTGCTTTTCCCTCAAAAAATTCCACACACGATCCCCCCTTCTTTAACCTGCATCCTGTGTGTATGGGGTGTAGAATTTGGGGAGGAAATGGGAGGGAGAGAAGGCTTAATTCTTCCCTCCTGGGGTGCACTGGTCCCAGTCCCAATCAGGACTGCACACAGTTATACTGGAGTAAAGAAAATATCAGGCTCAGCTACACCTAGTGAGTAGCAGAATGTGTGTTCGGCCCTTTGTCAATCAAACCTTTTGAACTCTGCCCTGTTTTCTATTACCCAGCCTTTCCATACCTTTATGAGAGAAGTAAAGAGGTGGCTGTGGTTCCTAGGCCAGGGGTGGGCAGAAGGTAAATCTCCAGATGTTTTGGACTTCAACTCCCAGAAGCCCCTGCCAGCATAGCCAATGGTCTGGAATGCTGGCAGTTGAAGTCCCAAACATCTGGACATCTACTTTCTGCTCACCTTTGTCCTAGGCCTTTAAATCCCACGTGGATGCCGTGTACAGGAACCATTGATGACTTCACCCTTCATCTGGCTGTGACTTTGCAGCAGTGCCGGGATCCTGAAGCTGGGTCCTACAAACTGCTGTGTCCATGCTGAACATGTGTTGAGCAGTAGCACAATAAGCTTTGATTAAATTGCAAATTGGGCAGTTAGTGAATGTAGTCAGTTCGTTAGTTAGCAAAAATGTGGACTTCACAGAGCTCTTATATGCTGTTGGCAGCCGCACAGAGGCCTGTGTTAACCTAGAATAGACAGCAGCTTTGAGACAATTAAGTAGCCTGTCTCACACAGGAAGGTTGGTACCAGGCAAGGCCAGTTTTGCAGGTGTGAAGCTGTTTCATTCTTGCCAGGTCGCTCTGGTCCCTCTCAGATAAGAGTGTAGTGTCATGTCTCCATGAAGAGCTGGGAAGCTTCTGAGCCCAGATTGGAATGTTAGGGCCTCTTTCTCTTGAAAGGGGTAATTTACTTCCACTAGGGCATGGAAGAAAAGGTATATAAGTGTTGTTTAAAGCATGCCAAGTTGGTCTTGCTTCAGGAGGCAATGTGCACTGCTGGCCTGGAGAAACTTTTGTGGCCCTAGACTGGCTTCTATCGTGGCCCCCCCGGTAGATACCCCACCATGACAGCTTGATTAGCTGGGAAGAGGTGTGAGCATTCTTTGCATAGATATTCTGCATCCATTTTCTATCAATAAAATGTAATCTTTTTGCCCAAGTGGCTTCATTTCATCTTGGCAATCAAAAGAATCTATTTTGGCTGGGGATGAATACAGTGAAGCAATTCCATAACCATTTTATTGGTGTGAATCTACTCAAACCATATTCTCAGCATCCCTGTTTGATCCTGTAAATTGGTCCAAAATTAAATTCATTTGAAACTGGTATCTCTTCCCCATATACAGTGTGGATTTGGAGCACAGAGGCCTATGTGCTGTCTTCAGTGTCATCCTAGAAGTCCCTTATATCAGCTTTATTGGCTGGTGCATAGGCGTTCTGTTGCATCGTAGGACTGGAAAAGTATTGGGAAGCAAGGTAAAACAGTCTTCTTGCCTCTCTTGTATACTGTCTCTGTAGGGAATTTCACAAATATGAGTAGGTGAACCCCATTGCCTTCAAGTCTTTCTAGGTTTCGGTGGGGCGTGTCTGTTCTGGTGTCCAAGAACTTTCATAATACAACTGTTTTTATGGATGGTGAAACAGAAGCAGGCCAACCCATTTGGAGTTAACCCAAATATTTTTTTTCAGATCATCTTCCTAATTTATGAATTTAGTTGCACCTATGGAAATCTACTGAACAGCTCAATTTGTTTTGACCAGTTTGGGAATCATCTCAGTTCAAGTTGCACTGGTTGTCATCATCGCCTTCCCCATCTCCTGCTGCTGCTTCGCCAAACTGGGAGTGGGCCGCTTCTCCCCTTACAGAGCCCATTGGAGCCCACTGCCTTGTGAGCAGGAGTGGAAGAAGAAGCAAACTGTCAACATTGCAGCTCTCTAAATAGTCTACTGTTTTAATGGCATATTATTGTTCTTATTGATCTTAGCTGCTCTGGGAATCTTGTCAGCTGAAAACAAATATTGAGTTCAAGACTTTTAAAAACAAATTCATACTTCACATACTTGCTAATAAAATGAGGCTCTTCCTTTTTTTCAAAGTAACTGAAAAAGTTTCATTAAGAACTGTAAAGTTAGCAGAAAAGAAACTGTGGTCTTAGCATAGTCCCACAAAAATATTTCTAGTCACTTCTGTTCTCTTAACCTAAAATAGCTTCTGTCTATGATTCTAACCACACAAAGGCAGAGTTCCGGGCACTCATCTTCCTTTGCCTTCGTTGATAATGACAATAAGAACATTTCTGCCCACTGATGTGGCAACAAGAGGATGTGTGTTTCCTGCTGGCAGTTTTTCCATTAATGTGAAATCTTCTTTAATTTTAACTTTTCATTTTGTTTGTCCTAAATCTCTCACTATGTTTACTTCAAGCATCTCAGCTCAAATGAGGCACTGATAATGTCATTTTGGTGCAAGGTAAAATAATGTCAAGGGCATGAATGGGACTATAGATCATCCATAGTCTCAGCAACCTGCACTTCTGTCAGGAGCTGCTAAGGCTAAAACCTTCTGCTCTCCAGATATGTTTCTGCTGCACATGGTGAGCCCCTGGCACTGCAGAGCCCTGGGCTATGAGGAGTTCTTAGCTTCCAGGGTAACGCCCCCCATGCTAGCATCCCATTGGCTCCCCCTGACCTGGAAGGACTATAACGATTTCCGGGGCAGGTTGAGACCTTGCTTGGGCAACAACAGTCTCACCTGTGCCTGTCTCTCTGGACCTTGTGGCTGTCAGAGACTCTGCACTGACAACTCCTTAGTTCAAATCTATAATAAAAAATAGGATATTTTTTTCCTTTTTTTTTGTCTGTCCATTCTGCCATCAGCACCATCAATGCCTGAAATGTGGCATGCATACTAAAGGTACTCTAGGAATGTACACTTTGGGGTTATTTTGAAAATGGAGTGGACACCCCGCTCTCTCGAGGGCTATAGGGGTGCACCATAGCAGGGGCCTTGTGTAGGAGTACCAGCAGGCTTCACTCAGTCAGGGTGGGCACAATGTTTGCTTGAAGGCTTCACTGTAGCAAACAAAGGTCTGCTCCAAGCCATTCAAAGTTGGGTCTGTTCCCTAGCACAATTTATAACAATATTTGGTATTTTTATATTGACACCGAGGAAAACAACAGAATGGGAAAGACTAGAGATCTCTTCAAGAAAATCAGAGATATCAAGGGAACGTTTTGTGCAAAGACGGGCATGATAAAGGACAAAGAAGGCAGGGACCTAACAGAAGCAGATGAGATTATGAAGAGGTGGAAAGAATACACAGAAGAACTATACAGGAAAGATCCTAATGTCCCTGATAGCCATGATAGTGTGGTCACTGAACTTCAGCCGGACATCCTAGAGAGTGAAGTCAAGTGGGCCTTAGGAAGCATTAGTAACAACAAAGCTAGCGGAGATGACAGTATTCCAGCTGAGCTATTTAAAATCATTAAAGATGATGCTGTTAAAGTGCTGCACTCAATATGCCAACAAATTTGGAACACTCAACAGTGGCCACAAGACTGGAAAAGGTCAGTTTACATTCCAATTCCAAAGAAGGGCAACGCCACAGAGTGTTCAAACTACCGCACAATTGCACTCATTTCACATGCCAGCAAGGTTATGCTCAAAATCCTACAAGCTAGGCTTCAGCAGTATGCAAACCAAGAATGTCCGGAAGTAAAAGCTGGGTTTTGAAGAGGCAGAGGAACTAGAGATCAAATCGCCAACATTTGCTGGATCATGGAGAAAGAGAATTCCAGAAAAACGTCTATTTCTGCTTCATTGACTATGCTAAAGCCTTTGATTGTGTGGATCACAACAAACTGTGGCAAATCCTTAAAGAGATGGGAGTACCAGACCACCTTACCTGTCTCCTGAGAAACCTCAACCTGTACCAGGGTCAAGAAGCAACAGTAAGAACCAGACATGGAACAACTGATTGGTTCAAAATTGGGAAAGGAGTACGACAAGGCTGCATATTGTCGCCCTGCTTATTTAACTTATATGCAGAGTACATCATGAGAAATGCCGGGTTGGATGAACCACAGGTCGGAATTAAGATTGCTGGGAGAATTATCAACAACCTCAGATACACAGACGATACCACCCTAACGGCAGAAAGCGAAGAGGATCTAAAGAGCCTCTTGTTGAGGGCAAAAGTGGAGAGTACAAAAGCTGGTTTGAAACTCAACATTAAAAAAACGAAGATCATGGCATCTGGCCCCATCACTTCCTGGCATATAGAAGGGGAAGAAATGGAAGCAGTGACAGATTTTATTTTCTTGGGCTCCAAGATCACTGCAGACGGTGACTGTAGCCATGAAATTAAAAGACGCTTGCTCCTTGGGAGAAAAGCTATGGCAAATGTAGACAGCATAGTAAGAAGCAAAGACATCACCTTGCCAACAAAGGTCCGTATAATCAAAGCTGTGGTTTTCCCAGTAGCAACGTATGGCTGTGAAAGCTGGACTGGACTATAAGGAAGGCTGATCGCCGAAGAATTGATGCTTTCGAACTGTGGTGCTGGAGAAGACTCTTACGAGTCCCCTGGACTGCAAGGAGGTCAAATCAGTCCATCCTAAAGGAAATCAACCCTGAGTGCTCATTGGAAGGACAGATACTGAAGCTGAAGCTCAAATATTTTGGCCACCTAATGCGAAGAGAAAACTCACTGGAAAAGACCCTGATGCTGGGAAAGTTCGAAGGCAAAAGGAGAAGGGGACGGCAGAGGATGAGATGGCTAGATAGCATCACTGATGCAATGAATATGAACTTGAGCACACTCTGGGAGAGAGCGGAGGACAGGAAGGCCTGGCGTGCTATGGTCCATGGGGTCACGAAGAGTTGGACATGACTTAACCACTGAACAACAACAACAAGCTGGAGTATAAACTGAGGAGAAGAGACAGTGGCAATTTTCACGAGGGTGAATGTGAATTTTTTACCCAATGCAGTTGTATGAATTGTCACTGCTGTGGTCACACCAGGCCAGCTGGATATGTTCTAAATCTGAAACAGGCCAGAATCCAAAGAACATGAGGGAATTTGGTATCGTGTAGCATTAATATTCAAAGTGAAAAGCCTGTGCCACAGATTCCAATCCCTGATTCTGCCTCTATCCGTCTCTAACTAACCAGGTCAGGAAAAGGATTGAAGAGCACAGCAGCAGAAATTGCAGCAGTCCTCCAGCACCAGCTTTGCCTTTTCATAGAATCATAGAATAGTAGGGTTGGAAGGGGCTTACAAAGCCATCGAGTCCAACCCCCTGCTCAATGCAGGAATCCAAGTCAGAGCATCCTTGACAGATGGCTGGCCAGCCTCGTCTTGAATGCCTCCAGTGTGGGAGAGCCCACCACCTCCCTAGGTAATTGGTTCCATTGTCGTATTGCTCTAACAGCCATGAAATTTTTCCTGATGTTCAGCTGGAATCTGGCTTCCTGTAATTTGAGCCCATTATTCTGTATCCTGCGCTCTGGGATGATCAAGAAGAGATCTTGGCTTTCCTCTCTGTGGCAACTTTTCAAGTACTTGAAGAGTGCTATCATATCTCCCCTCAGTCTTCTCTTCTCAAACATACCCAGTTCTTCCAGTCTCTCTTCATAGGGCTTTGTTTCCAGTCCCCTGATCATCTTTGTTGCCCACCTCTGAACCCTCTCCAGTTTGTCTGCATCCTTCTTAAAGTGTGGTGCCCACAACTGGACACAGTACTCCAGATGAGGCCTAACCAGTGCTGAGTAGAGGGGAACTAGTACTTCCCGGGATTTGGAAGCTATGCTTCTATTAATGCAGCCCAAAAGAGCATTTGCCTTTTTTGCAGCCACATCACATTGTTCGCTCATATTCAGCTTGTGATCGACAACAATTCCAAGATCCTTCTCACTTGTAGTGTTGTTGAGCCATGTATCCCCCATCTTGTAACTGTGCATTTGGTTTCTTTTTCCTAGGTGCAGAACTTGGCATTTATCCCTATTAAATGTCATTCTGTTGTTTTCTGCCCAGCGCTCCAGTCTTTCAAGATCACTTTGTCTTCCAAAGTATTAGCTATCCCGCCCAATTTTGTGTCATCTGCAAATCTGATCAGCATTCCCTGCAACTCCTCCTCCAAGTCATTAATACAAATGTTGAAGAGCACTGGGCCCAGGACTGAGCCCTACAGTACCCCACTCATTATGTCTCCCCAGTTTGAGAAGGTCCCATTGATAAGCACTCTTTGAGTCCGATTCTGTAGCCAACTGTGGATCCACCGGATCGTTGTTTCATCGAGCCCACTTTGAGCTAGTTTGCTCATCAGGATATCATGGGGCACTTTGCGAAAGTTTTGCTGAAGCGGAGGTATATTATGTCTACAGCATTCCCACGGTCCACAAGGGAGGTTACTTGATCAAAAAATGAGATCAGATTCGTCTGGCAGGATTTGTTCTTGACAAATCCATGTTGACTTTGAGTAATCTCTGCATTGTTTTCAAGGTGCTTCCGGATGGATTGCTTTATCATCTGCTCCAGAATTTTCCCAGGGATTGATGTCAGACTGACTGGTCTGTAGTTCCCAGGTTCCTCCTTTGGTTCCTCCTTTTCAAAGGTGCCCCCCACACTACACACATACCACACCCTGCCCCACTAAAGAAAATCTCTCTCTCTCTCCCTCTCCCTCTCTCTCTCTCTCTCTCTCTATATATATATATATATATACACACATATACACATACATACATACATACTGTATATATAATCAATAAAGCACCTTTTCTTCTGTACCTGCAGTCACATAGCTGGAAACTCACTCCTTAGTTGTTTATGTCTTTTTCCCTCCATGTCCCTAATCCTTAAGAATTTTAAATATTTTTTTCTTTACAAGGCCATATGTGTGCCTCAGCACCTCACAGTGTAATAGTATTTTAAATTTTCAAAACTGAATAAATAATAAAATGAATTGTCAAAGTATTTTTATGCTGCTCCTCAACCAAAAAAAGGCTCCCATAGTGGCTTACATACAATCATTTAAACAAGACAGTCCCTGCCCACAGGCTTACAGTCTAAAAAGACACGGCACACAAGGAAAAAGGAATGGAATGGAAGATGGAAAAAATTAAGTCTTTCTGCAAAGCTGGTGGAATGGTCCTGTTCTCCATCTCATCTCCCTCAGTTCAGCCAGCTGGAATGGCTGCTGCTAGTGACAGTTGAGGGAGGAGGATACTTCATGAGGGAGATCTTTCAGCAGGATGATGGAATGGTTCTTGTCTCCTTCTCATCTCCCTCAGTATAGCCTACTGGAATGGCTGCTGGTTGAGGGAGGAGGATCCTTCATGAGGGAAAATTTTCAGCAGGGCTGGTGGAATGGTCCTGCTCTCCCTCTCATCTCCATCAGTTCAGCCTGCTAGAATGGCTTTTGGTGGTCCTGTAGATAAGAGTGCTGGCCTTGAAGTCAGGACAATTCCTTTGCACTGCAAGGAGCAGAGAGTAGGTAATGCTGGAAGGTCAATTTTGATGTGATATTATGTGATTGCATCTGAGTCTAGTTTGTGGGACCCTATGAATCAGTAGCAGCTCTGGTGAGCAACTAGGGGAGTGTCTGCTCTGGCACTAATCAGAGAGGGGTGTAATGACATTTAAGCAAGAAAAAGGATAACTCATGAATGTTGGTATGGTGCATTAACAGAAGTGAGAAAAGATCCTTTTATGTTCATTAAAGTGCCTTAAGATGCTCATGAGATTTTGGTCTCGGTCAAGAGAATCATCTCATCCTCCTGTTTGCATTCACATGTTCCTTTTATCTTCAGTACAATTATTATATATTCATATAGAGCCTCACCTGGGTCCATGTTCATATGGTGACTGTGCCTTGCATTGCTTTTGCACCACAATCAAAAGAGCCTCTTAACAAAAAACCTTCCCTTCTGGAAACAGAGCTAGAATTGTTTCATAACAGCCTTGTCAGAACAAGATAATTTCAACACCATTCTTTATTCCATTCAATGGAGGTTCCTTAATCTGTTTGAAACAAGTTGCTTCATAAACAGCTGTTTTGACACTGTTGGCAGTTGTAGATGTAGGCTTTCCAAGGGTCTAGCCAGGGAACCTGTTGAAAATGTGGGGGATAGTCCCTGTTTCTCCCAGTTTTTGCTTCGTTTCAGTTATGAGCCACATCAAGCCATCCACTGGAGCAGGACAGAAAATGTTCCTTCCCTGGGTGTCCCCAGACATAGAGGAGAGGTTGCCTGAACTAGCTAGCACAATAGTGAGGTTTGTGCCTTTTTGCATAGGAAGCCCCTTTTGGTTTCTGCCTAACAGTGTGAGTTCAACAAGGTTTTAAGGTTCAAAGCTATATAAACATCAAGTAGCAAGCACATTGAAGTGTTATGTAACTGGCCCTCAGGGTGAGTTATGTGTCATGAGAAACATTTTTGTCAGGAAAGGTAATGAATGCATGGGAGGCAGGGTAGATTATAATAATGGAATGCAAAAACTGTAGATCCCCTACGTGGGGTGCGTGTGATGGTTTGTGGCCACCTTGGGCAAAGAAGCCATGCAGGCCAGTGATCCAACTGGGAGAACAGCATGTGGTATTGGATTTGGCCACTGAAATCTGAGTTGCATCCCCTAAAACCATTATTTATTATTAACACTTATATACTGCCTTATTCATTCATTCTTTTCCTTTGCTAAAAAGCCATCAACGGGGTGCACAATCATTTAGAATGATAAAACCTTAATATAACAAAAAACAAGAGCATTAAAACAGTAGCACATTACAACTACAGAATTTAAAAGATGAAATTTAAAAAGATGCATTTTCACACCCTTTCTAACAGCCAAGAGTGTGATGTGTGTGTGTGTGGGGGGGCAATCGTAGTTCTTAAGGGAGGGCATTCCGCAGCTTGGGACCAACACAGGAGAAAGCCCTGTGATGCATGCCTGACAATGTGCTAACAAAGTTGGTACACTGATGCTGTATGAGGTGGGGTTAGAAGCCTAGACTGTGGTGGCAACTTCACTACTCTCTTCCACTGCTCCTTGGAAGCCAACAAAGAGGCTTGGGGAAGGGAGGAGGACTGGGCCTCGCATAGAGCAGTTAATTGCCATATTTTCCTTTCCACTCTTCCTAACATATAATATTGGTGGTGGTAGCTTATTACAGCTGTTGTAAGGTTTGTTGTGGGCATTATTCAGACCAAACTTGTATGGAGCTAGGGTGGACATTTCTAGGAGGTCCTGGCTGACTTTGAAGCTCTGGGAAGTTTACCTTCCTCTAATTGTCTCATGCATTTTCCTGTTATTGACTTTGTCATTCTGCTTTTGCACCCGGTGCTTGAAACAGGGCACAGAAATGACACTTGCAATACTTTGGAAAATTTCCTGAACAGGTTATGAGGGCAATATGGTGCCATGGCCTCAATCCCAAGCAGCAGGCAGGACTTGGACATGAAAGGGAGGAGCCCATCAAGTCCCTCTTGCCTGCATCCCCAGCAGAGGAGCGAGACCCAGTTCCTGATCATGAACCTGAGACTGCTGGCCAGGAACCCGACAGCTGTTTCTGAGCTTCACCTCCCTGAAAACCAAATCCCACCATTTGAGATGCCTCCTGCTCCTCAATGCCTACTCACCAATACAGAGAATGCACCAAGTGGGAAGTGAGAGATACGTGCCAAAGTGCTAAGCTCTAGCTCTACAGGTGGTCCCTCTCCACATTTCAGCCTGGTATGGGTAGTCAGGGCCTGAAAGGACACAAGGTGTTATCTGGAGCTGGGACTCTGAGCATATTTCTTGCACCCAGTGATCTGTCCATGGTCCTGCAAGCCTTGCATCTGATCTGGGCTGTCCTCCTCATTGATCCTGGTTCTCACTATCACCCCAAGTTTCTGGCTGCCCCCCTGCCTCCTGAGCCTACTATGGTCTCTGCTCCCTCAGGACAGCACACATGATCCTGGTCCATTTGGGATGGTAGTTCACCATTTACTGGGATTGCAGTTAAGGCTTTTCATCCAGTGCAATACTATGTAATCATTTCTCAGTGCTAACTGTCAATGGGATTAGATTACTTATACCAGAGTATAGAAGACTCTGCAATTCTTTGCCCATATGTTTTTCTAGTGCTGTCGTTGTGTGGCTTATTCTTTCCTCCACGTTTTTGTGTTTGAAACTTGGTGTCCTTCCCCTCTAGCAGACGTTGTACTCAACTTGATGTGTGTGTAATCAAGTTCACCACTGATCTTCAGAACCAAGGCTTTTCCCAAATGAAGCTAGCAACACTGTTTAGTCTGGACTATGTCACATTGGGTATGTTGTTGATATGACAGAGCAGGAGAAAGTCATTTTTAAACAAAATATAGATTCTAGTCAAGTGCAGGAAATGCAAAAATGAATTTAAGGGTTGCTTGTGAAAATGGCTTCAGGGTGATGCCAAATCTTGTTCTAAGTGCTTGCTAATGGCTAGATCGGATGCCTGTTCAATATGCACTTGGTAGGGAGCAGCTATTAAAGATTGTGCTAGTGGTACTTACATCATCAAAACATATTCCAAGTGAAGACAAGGTCAATATCTATTTATCTGGGGATGTCAATCTTTAGCAATATAATTGCTAAGGATATTGCAGTTCCCTTGACTCTACGGGTTGGCTTGCATTCCTTGGCTAGCACATTTGCATCTGCAGCCTGTGTTCACACATGCTGAGTTATTCTGCGGCAAACTGGCTGTCCCTCGGGATACAAGGGTGTGGTTTGGTTTCCATTCCTTTCCTCTCTCCTTCAAACAGATTGTGTGGGAGACTGGAATACTGACAACCTCTTTATGAAACTTCTTGCTTATTTGTTGCTTTAGATTGTTGTCTGCTCATTAAAAAGTTTGCTCATTAAAAAGAAATTTCAACATAATTCCTATGATTTTCAATCCCTGAAAGCAGGCGGCATTCCTGAAGCCAAAAGCATCTATGTACAGTGTTTTATCAGTGGATGGAATAACGTATGAAATTTCAGTAAAGCTGAGATAAGTAAGGGCTCGACTTTATATTGTACATCATTAGTACTATGGGTCAGTGGTGATCTGAGGTGGTACGTGTAAAGTCCATCTGGATTTATATCATATTATTTTGTTTGTTTGTTAAATTTATATCCCACCTTTCCACAAATGCTCAAGGCAGATAACAGTAAAAAGACAATATAAAACAATCAAAATATAAAAAACAGGTAAACACGATATCAATCAAATCAATTAAAGCAATATAAAAAACAGTCAGTTGGACAAACTGCAACATTTGCAGTGGCGATAACAGCTAGCTTTGTCTAAATAAAAATGTATTTACCTCAGTGGAGGCTGGTGGCTCCGATGTCAGTAGGGCAGTGAATCCACTCCAGGTTTCAGTCAGAACCAGTCAGAACTCTAAAGAAGGTATCCAAGGTGCGAAGCATCTGGTATAGCTCCTTTAGAGTTCTGACTGAAACTCAGGAATGGATTCACTGCCCCACTGACATCAGAGCCACTAGCCTCTACACTGATTTACCTACCAGCATAAGGTCATCAGAGAAGGGACTAGATGAACCTTCCTTGGCAATGTGTTCCAGAGCCTGGGAGCAACCATCAACAAGACCCTCTCTTGTGTTTCCAACAAATATACTCAGTTGTTGGCACAATAGAGAGGAAGGCCTTTCCTGAAGACCCAGGCAGATTCATATAAGAGAATACAGGCTTTCAGATAAACAGGTCCCATTCTAGCTTTTTGGTAAGACTGATTACCAAGCAAGGGTGCCTGCTTATTCCTTAACACCCCGAAGACACTAAGAAAGAATGCTGATATGGTTCCTCCTGCTCCTCAGTTTCCAGTTGAGTACAAGAGCTGTTGTGAGTTTGCTATATAACTGGGAATGTTTCTGTCACTGTGCTATCAAGTGCTGACAGTTCAGAGTCTGGGATTTGACAAAAGAATGTTCATGTTTCTTATTGGGTGTGGATTGCCCCTGAATGGGCAATTGACCTGGGATGGGATCTAGTCAACTGTCTGGCAGATTGTGCTGGGAAGAACTAACATTGGGCAGAAAGAAAGCCAGAGATGGAGGGAGAGAGATGGTGGGGAGTTGATTGAAGGTGGAACAGCTTGAGGTTTAGCAGGATCTCTTTCTGGATATCTGCAGCTTTGCCTGTTTGCCTCCACTTATGTTCTGCTTGTGTATTTCTAAATAAAGTAAATATTATAAAGATGCCAGATGGCTCCAGTTCTCTCTCATATTTAGGAAACTAAACCTAGTAGCATTGCCCCTAACATGTCTTGCTGCTCACGGAAATGGAGAATGCATATTGGAGCAATAGGTTGAATCCAATTATGTCATTCCACTGATGAAACGGTTCTGTTGGTGTAACTGGAAGGCAAGCAATTCCCCCACTCGCCAGAGCAGATTTTGGGGCAGCATGGAGGGCTGCAGGTGGGGGTGGGGAGAGAGAGAGAGAGAGAGAGAGAGTCCTATTGCACTAGTGGAGTTCCACTAATGTGATGTTAGATTTAACCCAATTTGTGTATATCAGAGCTCACACGTGCAGAACAGATTCCTGGATTAGGACACCTAAACCACTTGAATTTTATTGAATATTTTTCAGGTATGGCAACAGCATCATATCAGTATATACATGTACAGGCCATCAAATTTTTTGTGGGGTGTTGTTAGTATTTCAACACTTTTTCTCCCCATACCTGAATCACCATTGTGCCTCAAGGCACCTGTTTTTTTGTTTTTGTTTTAATTAGAAGCAATTCTGTAACTAGTTAAAAGTGTACATTTAAAAAAAATATATGCTTTTTGTTTGGATTTCTTTAAAGATAGTTTTGCACAAAGATACAAGATGGCTCCCTTCTTTTGTTTATGTAAGAACCATGCTTGATGAAAGATTTCCCTCATTAATGATCTTATTTTATAATCCTTGAAATGCCTTGCTCAAAATTACTTCTGTTTTGGAATGATCTGGCAGCTGTTCCAGAGTCTTAACCGCAAGCTCAGGCAGTGTTTCCACATAAACCTGTTCACAGTGAGAAATAAACCCAGTGAAAAGTGACATAATTGAAACCCAGGGCAATTCGACTCTGCCCACTACTGTTATCAAATTGCAATGATACTAATGATATGGAGTGAGCAACTGCATTTCTGACAAGCTAGGAATGTAGGAATTTGCAATATACTGTCTAGTTCAGTATTATCTCTACCAGCCTTCCCCAAACTGGTGCCCTCCTGGTGTGTAAGTGACAACTCCCAACATCCCCAGCCAGCATGACTACGGATGATGGGAATTGTGCTACATCTGGAGGGCACCAGGTTGGAGAAGGCTGGTCTACACAGATTTGGGACAAGGGTCTACACTGATTTTGGGCAAGAAAATTTCCCAGCTCTACCTGAAGATGCCAGGGATGGAACCTGGGACCTTCTACATGCAAAGCACATGCTCTGCCCCTGAGCTACAGCCCTTCCCCTGAAAAGGAAGAGAATAGAGGCATGGCCGGAAAATGTGGGTATTGAACTGCATGCCTAGCTAGTGCTCTAACATGTCAGATTATTCCTGCAACTGTAGAATAGGACCTAAGCGATGCAGAGTCCCATGAACAAGAAGGTGAAAAATGACAAGGAAGGAAATGCAAGATTTCTTTATATGACTGAGAACTAGTTCCAATGCAACTTTTGCAAGTTTCAGTGCCACAGAAAATGGTAACACAGAGTTTGGCATCAGACTTCAAAACGCTGAAACTTACTACATCCAAATTATTTCGTCATACCTGCTTTTCATCTTTGGTACCTTCTGAGCAGGACTGAAGAAGCAGATGTAATAAGAATTGCTTTGATCCTAGGATAAGTTAGCTAAAGTAGCTCATGGAAGGAAGCTTTCCCATACCCTCATCATTCCTGCAGCCTCCTGCACTCCCCCCCCCCACAAAAGACCTCTGGGCATCAGGGGTCCCTCCTTTACAACATGGGATGGGGGCTGCTGGGAAAGGAGGGAATTGCCCCAAACCAGATGGAGATCTGCCTAATTTGGGGCAATTCTCACTTCCCCAATCAGCCTTCTGCACCACATCCCATATTGTTCCAGAGGATGCATAATCTGTTTTCTCAAAAGCCACTAATGCATTCTACTGCCTGATGCTCTAGAGCAGTATGTAAATGCTCCTTATGATCAGTGCCAAGATATTGTATGACCAACCCCCTCCCCCCTTCAAAATGTAAACTGTGAAAGTGGTCTCATTTGAATATCTTCTCTACATTTTAACAAGCTATTTTTAAAAGTAATGTTCTTTAAGTGTGAGATTAGTTTCACTTCTCCCTGAACAAATCTTTAATTTGCATCAAATTGTTAATGTAGGCATTTAATGAATATGAACAAGGAAATGCTCAATGGTTTTCTGGGTTATCTCTTTTTTTGTGTGTGTGGGTCTCTTTTCAGGTAAATTAAGGTGTAATTTTACTGGGCAACTGCTACTACCATTAAATATTAGTTTGTGCCATAATGATGAACATCAGGAGAGCCTTGCTGGATCAGACCAAAGGCTCATCTAGTCCAGCATTCCGTTTTCACAGTGGCCAACCAGAGGCCTCGGAGAAGCCCACAAACAGGACATGAGTGCAGTAGCAACCTCCCACTCACATTCCCCTGCAACTGGCATGCAAAGTCACACTGCCTCTAATCCTCAAGAAGTGCACATCCTCATCATCTTCCTTATCTTGACAGTCCCTACAGCCACATCCCCAAGGAGAGTCCAACTACTGAGGCAGTTGTGTTGATCCATATCAAGAAACCAGTTCTAGCAGTTTTAGCTCTACCAGGAGCAGGTCTTTTGTAAAGCTAAAGGGATTTAATGCTCATTCAAGACCAAGCCACCCTGAGAATACTTTACAATACAACAGGGAACAATGTATTGCTGCTGGGAAAATTCATTTCCTTTCAGCTACTGTGAGGATTGCAACTAAGATCAGAAGGAAGAGTTAATTCAGAAGGAACAGTGTGTGTGTGTGTGTGTGTGTGTGTGTGTGTGTGGCAGATTACGTCAGTATCTCTGCTAATCAAAAAGTGCTGGTGCTGCATCCCGGTGAGCCCTGGCTCCAGTATACCACTGCTTATTGTCCATGCATTTGTCTAATCCCCCTTTAAAGCCATCCATAGCTACATATATGGTGAAGAAATACTTCCTTTTGTCTATCCTCAAGTTTCCCCTCCTATCCCTTCTCCACTATAAATTTCCTCTCTCAAGAGTGCTTTGCAAGAGCGAAATAGTCCTCAGGCTAATATTACAACTGGCTTCCCATTGTAATGTTTACCCCTGCATCTCTCTCATTTAAATCAAAGAGAATTTGTAAATTGCAGAATGGATCTGGGTGTACTTCTTACAGAGTAACACAACCAGTGTGTAGTGGTAAATTTTGAAGTGCAGGTGCTTTTCATGAAAGTCCCCAAAGCCAACCCCGAGGAAAGTCCAAAAACGCAGGCAGCTCTGTTGATCCATCTCTCTCCCCGCCCCCCAACCTTGTGTAGTATATATGGCTTGCCACCACAAAATACTTTGCATTATGTTAGGATAGCTCACAACAATATATCATTGCTGGGGAAATCCATCCCCTGCCCTGCCCCTCAGCTACTGTGCGGATTGCAGCTAAGCTCAGAGAAAACGGAAAGCTGAGGGGGTGGGGCGGATGACAACATAGTTCTGCATCGTTTTATTGTTAATCAAAAGGTCCTGGCACTTTGACCCTGGTCCTGGCTCCAGTAAATCACTAAAAGCAACACAAAATTCTTCAACAAGATCTGCTTTTCAGAGAATAGGCAATTAATGGTATGCGGAGTAAAAAAGCAGCGTTCTTGTCTATGCATGTACATTCACTTGCATGTGCACTAAAGTCAGGACGTATTCCCCCCTCCAATTTATTAACTGAACATCTAGAGCAACCTTCCCTAATGCTCTAGATATGTTGGACTACAACTCCCATCATGACCATGCTGGCTGGGGATGATAGAACTAGTGGTAAAACACATCAGGTGGGCCCCAGTTTGGGGAAGGCTGATATATAAAATGCATGGGAGGGGGCCTGAAACCTGAATAATTCTGTTGCACCTGTATGCATGCTAAGAAAATTTTAAAAACAGATCACTAACCACTCTCCAAAAGGGCAAAAATAGGGACAGGGTTTTACTAGGGACAGGTCCCAGAAAATAAGGTATGTCCCTGATATTATGCAAGAGTTAGAGGGTTTGCCCTCTCTTTTCAAACACACACACACACTTTGCTGCTCCTTCTCTCACCCTCTCTTTGTAACTGATTGCTCCTTCTCCCACACCCCTCAGATTTAGTTGTTCTTTTTCCTGATTCCCCCAGCTCAGAATTAATTGTTGTTTTACCACGATTCCCCCAAATAAATTGCTCCCCCCCACAATCCTCCTAGGAAGCCATTGCTCTATCTTCCCACCCCCAACTGCTCCAATATTATGATAAAATACATTTTAAAAAACACCACGACTTAAACAAATAGATGTTATTAATAAGATGACAATCAGTCATGTCAGTCAGACTGCAGACAATCAAACTACCACACTGCGATACAATTATAATCAGTTCTCCTCCACCCAGCTACCTGCACACTGCTGTGACGAGTCACCGGGAGTGGGAATGCCCCTCCCTGAAATTACTCAGAACTGCAGCATACAGGAGGTTCACAGAATTTCCTACCAGAACCACTAGCAGGAGGCTGAAGTAATAATAGAGGCAGCCATTTTGTCAGACTGCACCACTGCTCAATTATAAAACGAGAACAATGGGCAATGGGAACTTCCAGTCGATGCATGTGAATAGGACAGCATAAATTGGTGGGATTTCTGCTTGCGCTGTAACTTTGAATTTGTGGAAGGAGACTTGGCTGTACTGCAGAATCAACAGGAAGTACAATAGCGAGCACGTAGTATTGTATCCATGTGGCCTAATGTACTTCTGATGCAGAACCAGGCTCTAAGATTAATGCATAGTTTTGCAATGTTGGATGAACCAAGCCTTTTCCACTTGGCAGCTTAGAAGGTGTAACCAGCTGTCATGGAGGCAGGTACAGGCTGAGCTATGGAAACTCATGAGAGCCAAGACAGTGACTTGGGTTGTTTCCAAAGAGATCACATTGATTGATGCAACCTTTCCTGCTGGTGAGGTTTTAAACAGACTTATTAGTGGGCTGAGTTCAGGCAGCTATAATACAATATTCCCCCTCAGTGTAAAATGCAAAATGTATTTTTATTAACCAGTTGGGAGAGAGATTGGAATGAACCACCAAAAACACCAATTTTTTTGTTCACTTGGTACGGAGAGTTCATAAACTGTTTGTGTACACTCTCCAATTGCATTCTTTTCTACAGACAGAGGCTGTTCTGCTGAGCAACAATTATGGGTTATGTCAGCCTTTCCCCATCCTGGTGCCTTACAGATGGGTTGAACTACAACTCCCATCACCAGCACCAGGTCACGCTGTCTGGGGATGATGAGAGTTTAATCCAACACATCTGGAGGGTGCCAGGTTCTGGAAGCCTGTATTAAGTGATGTAAAGATGTTTTCAAAGTTATGAAGCCAATGGCACAATCTGGCTTCCAGGGGTTGTCTACCTGGTCTAGAGATGTGAAGCCCTGGAAGGGGGGCCGAGATGGGGAAATTTGGTGGCAGTGGATGGTTCCCCACCCCCCAAACTGAAAAAATTTGGATTATGAAAACTTTTTCTTATAATGAATACAATGTTTAAGACAAGGTGTTCATATTTCGCTACCCAGCCAGTACCCTCCACTCCCCCTCATTTTTTTAAAACTACATCATGTAAGACTAAAGATGTAAAATGTCTGGAAGTTTTGAAGCCATGGGGGGCGGGGAATGTTTTATTAATCCTCTATGTAGGATTCTGAGCATAATTATTTCTTCCATTCCTTATTAAGTTTATTGGATTAATGTATGTTTTACTGATATTTAGGGATGCTCCAAGTCATGTAAGGTTTCTACATGTGGGGAGATTTTGAACTTGGAGTTCACTTCAGAAAGCCAGCCCTGATGTGTATTCTGAAGTAGTAAAGACCCATGAGGGAATGGGCCTATACTATGTGCCCATTGTGAGATAACCCCCTTAATGAAACATTTTGTCAGCTTTTTTGACATATGGAAAGGTTTCTCCCTGCACCCAGCTATTTCACCTAGGCTACAGGAGGCATGAGGCCTGTCTTATTCAAAGACCTCTGCTCTCAATATTATTTTCCCTCAGACTGGAATCTCCTGAATTCCCATCTTTAATAATCACTTTTGTATCATTACTATCACCAAACTCATGTGGTGATTCAACCTGCATGAGCTTGAGGATTTTGCCACCTCTTACTCCCCTCTCCCATTTGTACATGCGCCTCAAGTGAGTGTTCTCTCTAGTATTTTGGAAATGGATTCTTGTCATTTTCAAAACAACAGAGGAGAGTGCATCTGCCATACCATCCTCTGTAGGGATGGTGGGAGTTGTAGTCCAACACATCTGGAGGGTACCAGGCTGGGAAAGGTGACTGACTATCTGCTCCCCCCCACCATGGACTTTAGTTCTCTATTTGGGGTTCTGGCACTTGCCAGTTTAAATTGTGCCATTCTCCTCCCAAGTCACTTTTCCTCTTTCTTTTCTTTTGATTCTGTGATTTCCCCCCTTCTGCATTACAGTCATTCAACCTCATTTGCTGTCGCAATAGTAAAAGAAGAAAGAAGTGTTTTTCAGGGTAAAACTGAAGGATTTTTAATAAATATAACACAAATAGGAGAACTTGATGTTCACCCATTTTAGTGAATTATCTAGGTATCGGCTTTGTCGGTATAAATATGCAGGTAATTGGTCTAGTATTGCCCTCTTGAGGCCCTAATATTTCTATGAGAAAGAATGGCAAAGGACACTAACTTTCATAGGGATTAAGTCTAATGTCCTAAAAACTCCGAAACTATTGTGGCTCTTTTGTTCAGTCATGTCCAACTCTTCGTGACCCCATGGACCATAGCACGCCAGGCCTTCCTGTCCTCTGCTCTCTCCCGGAGTGTGCTCAAGTCCATATTCATTGCATTGGTGATGCTATCTAGCCATCTCATCCTCTGCCGTCCCCTTCTCCTTTTGCCTTCAGTCTTTCCCAGCATCAGGGTCTTTTCCAGGGAGTTTTCTCTTCGCATTAGGTGGCCAAAATATTTGAGCTTCAGCTTCAGTATCTGTCCTTCCAATGAGCAGTCAGGGTGCTCATTGGAAGGACAGATACTGAAGCTGAAGCTCAAATATTGTGGCTCTACCAGTGGGGAAAAAAACACATTTTAATTGGTTCTAGAGAATAGTCTAAAGTAGCCTTCCTCTCCAGATGTGTTCCAGATGTGTTTGATTACAACTCCCATCACTCTCAAAGGCCATGTTGGCTGGGAATGCTGGGAGTTATAGTCCAACACATCTGGAAAGAACCAGGTTGGGGAAGACTGGTCTAAAGAAGCCTGCTATAGCTCTATCACTGAAGCTAAGCTGGTTTGGGCCTGGCTACTATGTGGATGGAGGTCAATCCTATTCCTGTTTACTTGGAAGTAAGTACCACTGTGTTCAGTACAGCTTGCTCCTATGCATAGGCTTGTGGCCCAGGTATGTGGTGGCAATGTTTCCAGAGGATCTGCTTGCCTTAATTGTGTGAAGCGGGCACACTTTTTGTACCACTTCCAAGAAACCACTGTAGCTTGTCTCCTGCTTCCTCATGTTCTTGTTCAAAAGCCTGTCACTCTTTAAATAGAAATAAGCATCTTATGTGACAGATATCATCTTGGGTCCTGCTGTTGAGGAGAGAGGGAGGCAGCCTTGGCCCTCTCTTCAAAAAAGACTCCCCCACCCAGTTTCTATCTGTTCATCTTTTGAGGACATCTACCGTACATCAGAAACAAGCTGCTCGGTGCAACCCTTCCTCAGAAATGGCCACTTAACTATGAGTTCAGTCATCACATGTCTTGATGTCTGTTCTGTATATTCTGTAACACATATGCAGAATGTGTTGGGATATTTAACCTGGAGTTGTAGTGCACTATGAAGAAATAAACAAAGAACTAAATGCTTCCAGAAGGAGGAATAATCTGCAGGGGTGGAGGACCCATTAAAATGGTCCGCCCCAGGCGTCTTATGGATCCAAATGGATTCCTGAACGTGCTTGGGGATTCTCTGGGGCACGCCAACGGCCACTCGGTCGAGACTCTGGTGGGTGGCTGGAATGCCGCAATCACTGGGGCATTAGATCAGGTGGTTCTGAAACACCCTCTCCCCCTGAACAGGGCTCGGACTGCACCATGGTTCAATCCGCGGTTATGAGCTCTGAAACAGGAGGTGAGACGGCTAGAGCGCCGGTGGCGGAAGTCTCGCTCCAAAGACGATCAGACACGGGCTAGAGCTGTATCTTCAGCCTATCACGTGGCGGTGAAGGCAGCAAAAAAGGAATATTATGCTGCCTCCATCGCATCTGCAGAGTGCTGTCCCAGGAGGCTGTTCCAAGTGGTCCGGAGCCTGGTCAGTCCTGTGGCTCCAGAACCACTGGAGCATTCTAAGGCCTCCTGTGAGGCCTTGGCAAGGCACTTTGCAGATAAAATTGATCAGATTAGGTGTGTTACTCTGCACGCTGTGGATACAGTTAGTGAGCAAGAGGCGGCCTATGGCAAACCGGTTTTGTGGGATCAGTTCCAGCTTCTTTCTCCTGATGAAGTGGACAAGGTGCTTTCATCTGTACGGCCGACCACCTGCTTACTTGATCCTTGCCCATCTTGGCTCGTTATGGGCTGCAGAGAGAGACTGGGTGAGGGGATCAGGGCGGTGGTGAACGCCTCCCTTGAGGAGGGAGTGATGCCGTCAGCCCTCAAGGCAGTGATAAGACCACTCTTAAAGAAGCCCTCCTTGGATCCTCAAGTTCTGAACAACTTTTGCCCAGTCTCAAATCTGCCATTTTTGGGCAAGGTGATTGAGCAGGTGGTGGCGGTGCAGTTGAAGGCACACTTGGAAGAAACTGATTATCTAGACCCATTTCAGTCGGGCTTCAGACTTGGGCATGGGACAGAAACGGCCTTGGTCGCCTTGGTAGATGATAGGAGGATGGCTCTGGATAGGGGTGAATGCTCCTTCCTTGTTCTCCTCGACCTCTCAGCAGCTTTTGATACCGTTGACCACGGTATCCTCCTGGACCGCCTGGAGGGGTTGGGCATTGGAGACACCGTATTGTGGTGGTTCCGGTCCTTCCTCTCCGGCAGGTACCAGAGGATAGCACTGGGAGAGGAGGTTTTGGACCCATGGCCACTTACTTGTGGGGTGCCACAGGGTTCCATCCTCTCCCCGATGCTATTTAACATCTATGTGAAGCCGCTGGGGGCTATCATCAGGAGGTTTGGGGTGCAGTGTCATCAATATGCGGATGACACACAGCTCTACCTCTCATTCAAATCTTCACCAAGGTTGGCCGTAGAATCCCTGTCCAAATGTCTGGAGACAGTGAGTGGCTGGATGGGGAGGAATAAGCTGAAGCTGAACCCTGACAAGACCGAGGTACTTTTGGTGGGAGACAAGAGGAGGCCTGGTGTTGAATGGGGTACGGCTACCCTTGAAAGACCAGGTCCGCAGCCTGGGGGTCATTTTGGACTCCCAGCTGTCCATGGAGGCTCAGGTGTCAGCTGTGAGCCGGACAGCGCTGTATCAACTCCATCTGATACGGCAGCTGCACCCCTTCCTTCCCGACCATCTGCTCCCATTGGTACTACATGCCCTGGTCTCCTCTCGTTTAGACTACTGTAATGCACTCTATGTGGGGTTACCCTTGAAGACGGTTCGGAAGCTGCAGCTGGTACAGAACACGGCGGCTCGCCTGATTAAAGGCAGCTGCCAGTGAGATCACATCACTCCAGTGCTGAAGGAGTTGCACTGGTTACCAGTTGTTTTCCGGGCCAAATTCAAGGTGTTGGTTTTGACCTTTAAAACCCTATATGGTTCTGGCCCAGCCTATCTTAAGGAGCGCCTCCAACAGCACCAGACAGGCCAATTAACAAGATCAGCCTCGGATGGCCTTCTCTCTGTCCCATCAGCCAGGACAGCTAGACTGGTGGGGACGAGGGAGAGGGCCTTTTCTGTGGTGGCCCCCACTCTGTGGAACTCCCTCCCTAGGGAACTCTGTCATGCCCCCTCTTTAATGAGCTTCCGTCGTGCATTAAAAATGTGGTTGTTCAGGCAGGCATTTGGGGTGGGTTAGGGTATTTTAGAAAATGTTTTTATTGTAGAATTTTATTGTTTTAAACTGTTTTATTGTATGTTGTACATCGCCCAGAGTGGCTGGGTGACCAGCCAGATGGGCGATTAATAAATTTAATAATAAAATAAATAAAATAAGTAAAGAAACAATGAGCCAGGGTCCAGGGTACTCATACACGTAGTTTAGTATAGAGATGGACAAAGGCAAGGCATGCATAGCATTTACACTGAATTGGCAATGATTGGCTTAAAACTATAATGGAAGCAGATCAAGCAACAGCAAAAGGGAAGCTCTGAGGGCACGATCAGGAGTTAAAGCTCTAGCTAAATATGGGAGAAGGAGCAACGAAGTGAGATAGATAGAACTTAGGTTGAGAAAAGGATTCAAAATGTAAATAACACCCCTCTTCCAAGCACTGGTAACTTCCTGGAAAGTCCGGTGGGCAAAAAAGGACAAGGAATTAGAAAAGAGGACAAGAAAAGAACACAAATATTACCTCTTCGAAGGCAGAGGTAGTGTAAGGATGCAATCCTATGCACGTTTAGACATAAAAAAAAAAGTCCTACAACTGCCAGCATACTCCAGCTGGCTCAGGTATGTTGCGAACTGTAGGACTTTTTTCTGTCTAAACCTGGATCGGATTGTACCCTATGTATGCTTTGCTTCAAAGGTAGCTTGGGCTGATGGCTTCTTTACTAAGATTTAAGGGGATGGGTCTTCCCCAACAGTCTAAGTTGAGGCTGGGGAATTATACAGTGGTAGTCGTTTGACCTTGAGTACTCAGTTGTCAATAAACATCTGGAAAAAAAGACTGCAATGGGGGAGTATGGGCACAGCTAGTCCTTTGGATACTCCTTGAGCCCTGCATGGTATGGATATATTTGGAAAGAAGGCTATAATGAGGAGCCCAGGCACTTGGGTTCTTCTGGACCACATGCCCCATCTGGACCCCCCCCCCCAAAAAAAAAAACCTGGTACACAAATAGAACAAGAGGATAGAAAAAGCTAACCATTTTAAGTCAAGTCCTCTCTTAAAGGTTCAGTTTTTCAAGGGAGGGGTTCCCTAATGCAGTAAGGAGAACAACGGGGAATAATGATAAGTGGGTTTTTGTTAAGTGAAGAATGAGGGGAGGAATGATTGACAGCAGGGGCCAAAGTGGAATGATGGTTGGAGTTAGTGGCAGTTGGGAAGATCAGTTAAGGTACAATCCTATGCATGTTTAGACAGGGGGGAAAAAATCCTACAATTCCCAGCGTGCTCCAGCCAGCGTGGCTGGGAGTTGTAGGACATTTTTTTGTCTAAGTATGCATAGGATTGCACCCTTAGTGAGTAGGTTTAGAGATATTGCTGCGGGAGGGGGTGGGGATAAAAGACTGGGAGTCAATGGAGTTAGGACTGAGGAAGTTTATCAAGTTCAAAGTGGGAGCTGACAGGGTTAGCTGGCTTGAAGACAGGGAGTAGAGTTGGAGAGATCAAAGATGTTAGGTTAGATTATGAGAACCATTATTTATTATCATATGACTACTTGTTCTGGATGTTATCCAGACCATATCAAGTCTTTCTGAGATGGATATCCATGAGGACATGCACGCACACACACACACACACACACACACACATAGGTGATAGAACTGGCTCTTTGACAACAGTTCATGGCATAGGCCAAACCCACAGGTCAGCCTCTTAGCAATTGTGCTGCAGTACAGTAACTCTCTGGTAATTTTAAGTCTGAATACCATTTCAAAATTCTTATGGTTTCACTTAAACGGTACAGATATTTTTCAGGTAATCTGAGAGGAAGTTTGTAACATATATAGCAGCTAGCTATATTTCAGCTCCAGTCTCTCACATTGTATGCCTGCATTTAACACTAACAGAACTAAAATAATTTTAAAAGAACTCTTCCCAGTGGTGTTGGTTATTTGGGTTGGGCACAATGAGATAGATATTGTGCACTGTCCAGTTTTTACAATTTCAGGTTCTGTGTGCATAGAAAAAAGAAAAGGAGTGTTGGGGTTTTTAGGACCCATGCATGAGCAGAAGTGTGAAAGTAAAATTACAAAAGAACATTGGAAGATGAATATATGGATTTGTTGTCCTCTTTATGGTTTCCTTTCAGGTATTTTTGATGAATACCATCTGCCCCACCTTATTCTTGTGATTCATTCATTTTATGGAAGGTGTAGGGACAGTAAATCATCTTTTGCATTTACTGAACTGCCACAGTACTAAAGATGACCCGAGAACAGAACAGCATCTGTACTGAAAAAAAAACACACATAGTGGGCAGAGGAAAAATATTTTTGAACGTATGTACCATCCTTTTTGTTAAGTATACAGTTTTAGAGTGCTCTTGGAACCCCCCAGCCATCTAAAGCCCTGCTGACACAAGGAATGGCAGAGGCTTTTTCACCTCCTGTTTCTCCAAAAATGCATTTAACATTAGATGGGCTTCTGAGCTCATGTAACTCACTTAACCTTGCCAGTGGTGAGGATGGGAGTTGAGAAACCTTTGGATATGGTGGACCCATGGCCTCTCCTTTCCCCTCCCCTTCCTGTCCAGTGGCACCCTGCATCCCTCCCTCTCCTTCCTCTTCTGGAGGTCAGAGCTCCAAACATGGGAAAAGGAGCAGCCAAGGAGCTTTCTGCATTGCCTGCTTGGATTTCACTCTCCAAGATTGTAGCTCTATTTATAGCCTTGGAGGGGAAATCCTTAGCATCTCATGGTTTGCATGATCACTATGGGTTAAACAAACCATGGTGGCTTGTTTAGCCACAGCATGTGCCAGGCGCCATTTGCCTTATCACCTGCCTGGATGCAACTTGTCATGTGGTCGGAACCTGGGTGGCATGGCTTGCTGGAGAGGGAAACAACCCCTCCATGGGCTGTTGGGTTATTTGAGGGTTGTTTCCCCCTCTAACAAGCCCTGTTGCCTATGTTCAGATTATACAACAAGCTGCACCCAGGTGGGTGATTAGACAAATTGTGCCCGGCACGCACAACAGCTTAAACAAGCCACCATGGCTTGTTTAACCCACAGTGATGATGTGAAACAGCCCATTGTCTAGGGGCCATAGGATTTCCCTCTTAATTATCTTTTATATTAATAAATATATGCACAGACGCAGGCCACAGTCCAACACACTTGTGTACCCCTAAGCCCACTGATTTCAATGCAAGGAAGCACTAAGCAGGCTGAACACTGTCATGAATTGTAGCTGCAGTCTTTTTTTTTTGTCTTTTTTTTTTTTACAAAACCTATTATCTGCATGCCACAGTAATTTTGTCTATAACTGTTAATGAGGATGGATCAAAATATGTCTTATTATTACCCCTAATTTTAATAATGCATCATTATTAGTATATAGATATGTCATATGAGAACAATTATGAGTTGCCAAATCTGATCTATCCTAGAAGGATTTGCTTCTGAAATTACATATGAACGATAGGCAGCTGCATGGAAAAGGTCCTTGTTTGCTCGTACAGGGTGCAGTACAGATAGCTTTTTTATATTTTAGTTACAGCTTTTTAATATAATCTTTACTTGTTTAACTTAGAAATTCAGTTAACACTTAAAGGGACAGAAAGTCAGATAAAAGCGGGGGTGGGGGGAGAGAAACAGTTTCCAAATGTCATTTTCATATAGCTCCAGCTCAATCCTATGCATGCTTGCTGAGGACACAAGTCCTATGGAATTCAATGGAATTTATTTCCAATTAAATGTAGGCTTGCATCCTTAGTTTCCATATAATTCACTTTCACAAGAGGTGAGAATACATTTTATAATTAAGATTTTTTTTGTAAAAAAAATGACAACAATCAGGAAATGCCCAGATTATTTATTTGGGACCTTGGGTCATTTGTGTAGAAATGCAAACACCAGCCAAACAGAACTTTTCTGAAATCTGGGGACCAGTTTGGAACACACCCTATGCCATTCTGATTTAGAAGCTCAGGACCAGTTTGCACTCATCAACAGAAACAGGCATTTAAGTTCCCTGGCCTTTACCAGTTCAGACTGCTAATAGGGAAATACATATCTGAATGCTTTCCCCACCAAAAAAACTTCAGGACATACAAAAGTAGTGTGTTGTGGAGAAGGCAAAGCTGAACTCCTCTCCCAAGTATGTTATTTTTCTACATGGAATGAGTGTTGGTTTTTTATCCCAGTGAAGAATTCAAAACCATAGTCTCCACCGGCAGCCTGTAGTACAAACTTGGAGAAACCATGCCTAGGGAGATAATGTGGTTGTCTCTTTAGCCATAGCTTAACTGAATGCGACTTTCTGCATATGGATACAGAGGGTCACAGGTTCAGTCCCTGGCATCTCCAGGTAGTGATGTGAAAGATGCAGACGAGCGCGTGCGTGCGCGCGTGCACACACACACCCCGAGGTGGTGATAGTCATTGCAGTCAATACTGCACTAAATGGACCAATGATCTGATTCAGTATAAGACAGTTTTATGTTTACATATATGTTCAGGAAAAGCTTGACCATTTGGATCTGCTCACTATATAATTGGCTCTCAGTCTGGGAAGTTAAAATAAGAGTGTTGGCCAAAAACTGAAAAGTAAGGAAAGAATTTCCTGTACTGTGAAGCAGTGGAATCCAGTCAGAAACACTCCTGTGACTAGTCCTGACATGTCATTGGCTGTTAGTTCACTTGTACTTTCTTTCACCAGTCATTGGTGTTACATGGAAAATTGAACAGGTTATGATGGCAGAATGTTGGGTGCCTCCCACCACCACCCAGAGTATCGGCCAATCCTACCAGAAGCAAGCTGTTTAGCGCCCATCCTTACAACATTATTTGAAAGAGTGCCAGCTTTATTAATGGTGAATTCCCACTGATCTTTCAGCATTTGGAATCTTCATACACGATATTTTTGGAGAGCCAGGGTCTGGAGGAGAAGCCGCTGCCACCCAAGGAAGAGGGCGTGCCTGCTGCTGCTGTGGCTGCTCCTCCCGCCACCAACACCAGTGCTTCCCCGTGGACTTCTGCCTGGCAGACTGCCAGTCCCTGAAGGGCCAGGCCCCCAGATACTGAGCCAGCTGTGCCGACTGCTTCCACCTGTCCCTTCCTGGAGGGGCTATATAAGCTGGCTGGCTGAAGTGGCCTGGGAGAGCCAGGATCTGCAGGAGAAGCTACCACCACCCAGGAAAGAGGGTGCGCCTGCTGCCGCCGCCGCCACCGCTCTCGCTCTTGCTCTCCCTCTCCCTCTCCCTGTGGACTCCTGCCTGGCGTTATTTTTAAGGGGATTTTTTAAATTGTTTTTTGTTGTTGTTGTTGTTTTTTCTGGGGGATTTTGTTGTGTTTTTAGGGGTGGGTAGCCTGCCTGATAGGCGGGAGCGAGGGGGCATGTGTCCACCTGATGGAGGCAGTGGGGGGGAGTGTTGGGGGCCAGAACATACCGAGACTGGGCGGCAGGTGCTGGTGGAGCGCTAGGGGCAGACCATGCCAGGTAAGGGGAACAAGGGAGAGATGTGTAGTATCTGTCCCCTGCTCCGGGCCTGTCCAGAGCCAAAGGATGGCTGGGGGAGGCGTGACCCCATCTTCTGGCCTTCGTTTGCTGCTCTGCAATGCCAGGTCTGTTACCCAGAAAACCTCCCTCATTCATGACATGATCCTGGATGAGGATGCAGACCTGGCATGTGTTACGGAGACCTGGCTGGCCGAGGCTGCTGCTCCAACCCTTGCAGCCATGTGTCCAGCCGGATTTTCGTATGCACAGCAGCCGAGGGCTGGGGATCGGGGAGGGGGAGTGGCGGTTATCCACCGAGAGTCCTTGGTCTTCACCAGACCCCCTCTCCGGGAGACCAAGGTTACTGAGTGCATGTACTGGAGGTTGGGCCCGAAGGGCAGTCTGAGGATTCTGCTCGTGTACCATCCACCCTGCTTCACGACTGACTCCCTGGCTGAGGTGCTTGAGGTGGTCTCTGATATGCATGTACAGTCCCCTAACTTATTGGTGTTGGGGGAGTTCAATGCACATTCAGAGGCCATCCTGACGGGCGCACCTCGGGACTGCATGGAGACCATGACCTCCTGGGAGCTGCACCCTATTCCAACTGGGCCCACCCATGTAGCCGGTCATGCGCTAGACCTTGTGTTTGTTTTTGGAGAACCGGGAGTGATCTGGAAGTCGGGGGTATATCCACCACCCCCTTGTCATGGTCAGATCACTATCTGGTGACGCTGGACTTCTCAGTTCCACAACCCCTTCGCAGGGGTGGAGGACCTATTAAAATTGTCCACCCCAGGTGTCTTATGGATTTGAATGGATTCCTGAACTCACTTGGGAATGCCCACTCGGTCGTTACCCTGGTGGGTGGCTGGAATGCCACAATCACTGGGGCATTAGACCAGGTGGCTCCGAAACGCCCTCTCCCCCTGAACAGGGCTCGGACTGCACCATAGTTCAATCCGCAGTTACAAGCTCTGAAACAGGAGGTGAGATGGCTAGAGTGCCGGTGGCGGAAGTCTCGCTCCAAAGATTATCAGACATGGGCTAGAGCTGTATCTTCAGCCTATCATGTGGCGGTGAAGGCAGCAAAAAAGGAATATTATGCTGCCTCCATCGCATCCGCAGAGTGCTGTCCCAGGAGGCTGTTCCAAGTGGTCCGGAGCCTGGTCAGTCCAGTGGCTCCGGAACTGCTGGAGCACTCTAAGGCCTCCTGTGAGACCTTGGCAAGGCACTTTGTGGATAAAACTGATCTGATTAGGAGTGTTATTCTGTGTGCTGTGGATACAGTTAGTGAGCAAGAGGCGGTCTGTGGCAAACTGGTTTTGTGGGATCAGTTCCAGCTTCTTCCTTCTGATGAAGTGGACAAGATGCTTTCATCTGTAAGGCCGACCACCTGCTTACTTGATCCTTGCCCATCTTGGCTCATTATGGGCTGCAGAGAGAGACTGGGTGAGGGGATCAGGGCTGTGGTGACCGCCTCCCTTGAGGAGGGGGTGATGCCATCAGCCCTCAAGGAGGCAGTGATAAGACCACTCTTAAAGAAGCCCTCCTTGGATCCCCAAGTTCTGAACAACTTTCGCCCAGTCTCGAATTTGCCATTTTTCGGCAAGGTGATTGAGCGGGTGGTGGTGATTAGGGGTGTATGAACCCCACTCACCGTTATGCAAATGGCGTCTGCTACACCATTTGCGTCCCTGCTTTAGCTATGATAGGCTACGTAAATATTTGTGTAGCCTATCACGAAAAGAGTAGCGATGCAAATGGCGTAGCAGATGCCATTTGCATCCTTGCTCATTGCCATGATAGACTACGTAAATATTAACGTAGCCAATCACAGCTAAAGCAGGGACGCAAATGGCATCCGCTTTGCTGGAAGCCATTTACTGCTGCAGACCGGGGCAGCGGACAGATCAAACCGGCTGGCGGCAGGTAGGGTCCATCCAGGGAGAATTTCACGGGGTGGCGGAGGGGAGTGCTCCATTCCGCCACGGAATCCAGGGGGCCAGTTTCTAAAGAATCTGGCCTCATTGGAGTCTGTGGCAGAATTCTCTGCCATCCCTAGTAGCAATGGAGTTGAAGGCACACTTGGAAGAAGCCGATTATCTAGATCCATTTCAGTTGGGCTTCAGGCCTGGGCATAGGACAGAAACAGCCTTGGTCGCCTTGGTGGATGATATGAGGAGTGGTCTGGATAGGGGTGAATGCTCCTTCCTTGTTCTACTTGACCTCGCAGCAGCTTTTGATACCATTGACCATGGTATCTGTCAAGGGCTCCTTGGAGGCCTCTCTCAGTCTAATCCAGTAGCCAAGTTCAGACACAGACAAAGGGATTCAAAGCTTTATTCTTCTTTTACTACTTAACAACTCTAGATCTGAGCAGCACAGCACCTATGCCCTAAGTTGGAATAGTTGGTCCCCGTTTGAAAGGGAATTACTGGCAGACCCCTGAACTTAAGGACTAGCGAGAGTCCCTCCCCTTTTCCCTTGGATCCTCAGGGCGCAGCCGTTGTTTGCACGCCAACCGGGCACTACGCCTCCTTTCTGCGCCCTCCATTTGGCGCCGCTCTCTGCGTCGGCGTCACGCGTCCACCAAGTCTACTTCCCGCACTCGGTCACTCCCTGGACTGCTATCTAATCTAGGAATGCTGGTGGGAGGAATCTCCATCAGCTGTGGGCCCTGGGAAAGAGGAGTGCGCTCCTTTCCCAGGAGCGACTGCTCTTCCTCAGAATCAGAACTACCCTGGGATTCTGTTGGCTCAGTGTCCACCCTGACAGTATCCTCCTGGACCGCCTGGAGGGGTTGGGCATTGGAGACACCGTATTGCGGTGGTTCCGGTCCTTCCTCTCCGGCAGGTACCAGAGGGTAGCACTGGGAGAGGAGGTGTCGGACCCATGGCCACTCACTTGTGGGGTGCCACGGGATTCCATCCTCTCCCTGATGCTATTTAACATCTATGTGAAGCCGCTGGGGGCCATCATCAGGAGGTTTGGGGTGTGGTGTCATCAATATGCGGATGACATACAGCTCACCAAGGTTGGCTGTAGAATCCCTGTCCAAATGTCTGGAGACGGTGAGTGGCTGGATGGGGAGGAATAAGCTGAACCCTGACAAGATCGAGGTACTTTTGGTGGGACCGTGGGAGACAAGAGGAGGTTGGGGGATGTTGACCTGGTGTTCGGCTACCCTTGAAAGACCAGGTCCGCAGCCTGGGGGTCATTTTAGACTCCCAGCTGTCCATGGAGACTCAGGTGTCAGCTGTGAGCCAGACAGCACTGTACCAACTCCATCTGATATGGTGGCTGTGTCCCTACCTTCCCGACCATCTGCTCCCATCGGTAGTACATGCCCTGGTCTCCTCTTGTCTAGACTACTGTAATGTGCTCTACGTGGGGTTACCCTTGAAGACTGTTTGGAAGGTGCAGCTGGTGCAGAATGCGGCGGCTTGCCTGATTAAAGGCAGCCACCAGCGAGATTACATCACTCCAGTGCTGAAGGAGTTGCACTGGTTACCAGTTGTTTTCCGGGCCAAATTCAAGGTGTTGGTTTTGACCTTTAAAAACCTATATGGTTCCGGCTCAGCCTATGTTAAAGGAGCACCTCCAGCAACACCAGACAGGCCTCTTAACAAGATTAGCCTTGGATGGCGTTCTCTCTGTCCCATCAGCCAGGACAGCTAGACTGGTGGGGACGAGGGAGAGGGACTTCTCTGTGGTGGCCCCACTCTGTGGAACTCCCTCCCTAGGGAACTCTGCCATGCCCCCTCTTTAATGAGATTCTGCCATGCATTAAAAACAGTTGTTCAGGCAGGCATTTTTGGGTGGATTAGGGTATTTTTAGGAATATGATGTTTTTAATGTAGAATTTTATTGTTTTAAACTGTTTCTAATATTGTACATCGCCCGGAGTGGCTGGGTGACCAACCAGATGAGCTATTAATAAATTTAATAAATAAATAAATAAATAAATATTTCCCCCCATGGGACTATTTTTTAAAATTGTCTGTTCTGATTTCAGGGAAACTTTGGAGATTTGTATTACACTTTTGTTCCAAGGGCTCAGTTCATAATTTTTCAGAGTATTCCAAAAGGTGGTTCAGGACAGTAGTGTTTGTTTTTTTTAATTGCTGATAATTACATGGCAGGCTCTAATGAGTCAGTGGAGGATTTCCCGCCCCCTCCCTGTATTCCAAAGAATTCATATGGGTGTGGAAGAAAAAGCAAGATTTGTGTGAGAGAGAGTCCTGGCAGCAAGACACAGAAGTTGATTTTAAAATACTACTATATAAGGATCTTACTGACACTGGTACTTTCTTCCATGCTGAATTTTTAAGGGAGCCAATCACATTTCACACAACGCTAGCCCTCAGCAGAGCGATGGGCACATGCTTTTAAAAACTTCAGTAGTTGCTCTGAACATCTCCTTTAAAAAGAATCCCACACTTGTTTCTCTTTTTAAAGTTTTTTTAAGCTTGTGGAGCAAATTTTACAGCCATACTCATAGAAAAAATGTAATTTAAACTCTAGGTGCTCCATGGAGGTTGCAACACATTTAAAAACATGCCATGAGTGTTGTTCTATTTGAGTCTGTCTGCTGATAATTTCACAGCTTGTTGTTCCAATATAAGGCAACGTCCCACCTTCCTAGATTATTCTGCAAAAGGTAACCAGCTCTCAAATAATTGGAAGAAAATCAACCTAGAAAAAGTAATGCCTCCAGGCAAAATTGTTGTTTCCATTATCAGAAATAGAAGCACATATGTTGGTTTCTAAATAAACAGCATGCTGTTTGCATTTTTCAAATAATAGATCTTGATTTATTCTACCAAAATACAGGCCATTTTTCCACTCTTTGACACAGCATATGCTACTCAGTACATCAACAGTGCAATCCTATGCATGTCACAGAAGTAAGCCCTATTATGTGCACAAGCACTGCCAGAACAAGTCAATGAAGGGAAGCAACATCTAATCTAATGAAGCTGCAATGAGTTGTGCAATATCTTGTGCAACGATGTGCAGAACAGCTTGTACTATGGGTTCTGCAACAGGTGGCACAAACAGAATCAAAGTACTAGATATGATACCTTGTGGCTTTTATCAGCTACCAGATTTGACACCACAGTCTAGATTCCCAGATCATCCAGCTATCTGCCCCTATTTTGCATCATCCAGGTTTCCATCACAGGGTTTTTGGTGTATGACTTTTTTGCGAGTTCTTTGACCTGCATTCTCATCTTTACTTTAGACTCTTCAGATAGCAAGATCCACATCCATTCCTTATGGATACATCCCATTCCAAATACAGGACAAATGTCAGACATAATATAAAAAGGGATCTCATAGTGGGCAAGAAACAAAAGGACAGCTCTACAGACTGGTAGTCCTTAATAAGTTTTGCAAAAATTGTACTTCTTAGTAAAAACTGATGGCAAAACTTAAATAAATAAAATAACTCACTAAAGTAGAGCCTTTTCCTTAAGCTAGTTTTTCTGTGGAGTAAAAATAAATTTCCCTTGACAGAAGTACAAACATACTTGCACCTGATCTCGGAAGCTAAGCAGGGTCAGCCCTGGCTAGTACTTGGATAGGAGACTGCCTGGGAATCAGTCTTCCTGCACTGAGCAGGGGGTTGGACTTGATGCTTGATGGTCTTGCAAGCCCCTTCCACCCCTATGATATGTCTATGTCTACTTACTTTGATAAACTGATTTTTTCCCACAGAACACATTGGGAACTACCAACCTGTTCAGCCATCTTAGCTTTTTGTTTCTTGTTGTTCTCCCTACAGCTATATTTAATATTATGGACTTATTGATCCCTTTTTTCTTTATCCCCTTTTCCTGTGTCTTATAGGCCACATTAAGATGATCAAATAATGGGCTAAATACCATATTACATGAGCAGACCTCTGCCCCAACACCCCACTGTGCATCCCGCAAATCCACTCTAGAGGTCCAGCCCTGGAATATAGTTTGCTCCTGAAATCCATACATTTATGAAGTTTACAATGCAGCTCACCCTCCCCACATGCATATCAAATGTTTATGTTAAAAATGTACACAAGCAATATCTTTAAAAAAAAAATCACACAAAATGTGTATATTTGCAAAAATACTCACAAAAATGCTTTATTCAGTGGGAAAATCTGTATGTTTCTGAAATATCCAATGCAGTTTGCAAAACAAAAAGTATACACATTTTTGTGTTGGCTAAATAAATTTGCAATCTGATGTAGAATTGGGGTGAAATGAATATAGCACTGAAAAAACGAGAACCTGAGTGAAACTGAACTTGACAGATTCACCCATTCTAGTTATATATGTCTATTCCCTTCAAAACATCATTTTCCATTATATTAAAACTATCTATGTTCATATGCCAGCTGAGGGAAGGTCATTTTTGAATCAGTTCAGCGTTGGGCCCACTGCATAAATAGTTCCATTAGAAATGGTTAATGGCTTTTGTGACCAAAGGATTATGTGTTCGTTTTTCTAAAATTGGAGGTTTCATGATTACCTCATTCATTCTTTCATTCCCATACAAGACTTAGCAAACTAAGAGATAAGCTGAAACCCCCGAGAATCTTCTGGCCACCCCCACTGCCAATACACAGGCAGCACACTCAGTGGTGCTGAAAAAGCACCATATGTCGGTGTGCATGGGCAAGGGGCAGGGAAGGCCATGAGAACATGTGCTGCAAACAGTCCCATTTTCAGGACCCCCCCTCCCCGCTGTCAGCGCTTTCTCCTCCTCCTGCCCATCATGCTGACAGCCCAGTCCTATTCATAGTTTGGCTGGAAGCCTCACCACAGAAAGCCATTTGTCCCCTGCATCGCTCAGCGGGATAAAAAAATAAATAAAACAGAAGTACTCCTGGTGAGCCGGCAACCGCATTTGTGCATCCCTGATCAGCGCTGACATTAATATTAGCTGGGGAGACAGAGCTGAGAGTCTCCCGTGGGAAATCTAGGCCTGCCGAGCTCAGCCTTGTATTGGCAATAACAATAAATTATCTTCTAACTGGATTTCTTGTCTCTGTCAGGACTTTGCATTCTCAGTGCCTTTCTGTAGTTTTGAACTCAAATTCCAGTAGGGGCAGTCATTGCTGTGGCTAGCCTTGTAATGCCTTGTTTAAAAACATTGTGCCTTACGCCCCATGCTATATTGAAACCAAGTGTGCGGTTTCAGGTTTGCCGCAGCCTCCCTTTGAGTCATTATGTGGTTCTACTGCTTTGCCCCAAGCCCATACAGGAGAGGTATAGAATACCAGCCATCTATTTACTGCAGCTTATTTGGAGGATGATGACGATGATTTCACAAGAAGTATTAACATCTACAGGAAAGCCAGGACTTTCGTATTCAGGCCCTTTGCACTAGGACTCCCTTCACACACCAGCCCTGACATGTTTGGCAGCCCAGAAGACCTCTCAGTGGCCCTGTCATAATGTTTGGTCTTTCCTTTCTCAGTTCCTTTTCTCTTCATCTCCTACCCCTTGAGTACTTTCAAATTATAATAGGCCAAGCAAGACCCACAAGAAAATGTTGCCATGTAGACTAGAGTGCTCCTGTTCAGGAGTCCAACAAGCCAGCCATACCCTTTTCCATGATACTCCATTCCATTTATTTGTTGATTTATATTATACTTTTAATCTGCCCAATAATGAGCACTTTCTGGGTGGATTTCAAACAGCTAAAAGAATAAAATGCAATACAAAAGAATAAGATGTAATGCAAGTAGTTAAAAGAATACAATAAAATACAAAAGCAATAAACAACACAGAAATAAAGATGTATTAAAAACAGCAAGAAAAAAAATCTTTAAAACCCATATATCTCTAAAATGCATCACATTTTGTGGTGGAAGTCATCCATCTGGTCACTTTGCTCCCCAACATTCATGTAGTAAAGTGGGCCCCATTACAGCGTTAAAAAAGGTGCAAGTTATTGTCTCCAAAAGTCCATATGTTGCTTGTCCAAATACTTATTATTACCTGATGGTGTACGTAAGTAAGCATTTTAAGCTTAACAGTTACTGTTGGGATACAGAACAGTGTAGGTAACTCCAAGTTAATGGAATATATGTATTGTTCTGTTAAACACTATGCAGAAATGGGGTCCCATTTCCCCCCAACAGTAAATTGTTTATAAACTCTTAGCAATAATGTTTACAATGCATGATCAAACACTAGGGCAGTTATTAGCTGTAGACATAACACCTGTGAAATTCGTTTCACAACCAAAGCCAGTCATAGTTATATGGTTAGTAGTACTCATTTGTGCAACTAATTGGACTAAATGATCAAACATGTTATTCTACATCTCTGACAGTTCATACCTGTCACTTAGGAATCCACAAGGCGTTTTCGGAATCCCAAAGCCATCATGCCAATGCAATCTACTTTCTTGTATTAGCGCTGCAGCTGATTGCCATGGATGTGGTTCAGGTTTATACAGTATCACAATTACAACAACTCACTACTGTATGCAGAGCTGCTTTGGTTTGAAAGATTTCTGTTTTTACATTTCTGTTTTCTTGTGACTTTGTTACCTGGGTAGTTTGAATTTATGGCTGTCAGTTTTTAATATTCAGAAGATCACAAAAATATCCGCAAAAATGTTACTATTAGGGATTATGTTATTAAGTATCTTAGCATTTTTTCTCTTTGAAAAGTGTAGCTGTTTCTCTTGAGGCCAAACAGTACTTTTTCTTTTTGCTTTTGTATCATTTTATCCCAGTGCAACTGGATGCGAGTCTAAGCAGACACTGGGCTCACAGGAAGCTCAGTTTTAAGAATAAAATATCCTCCTGGGGGTTCCAGGTTTATTTCAAGGTCTTCTTGCTTGAGCAAAGTAATACAATACTTGTCAGCCTTTAGCTGCATTCCATATACATAGATTTAGAAGCAATAAATTCCAAATCAAATTAAAACAACAGAAAACAAACAAACAGCTTAACTTGGCTTTTTGTTAATATCATCCTTTCTCTAATTCATCTTTCACGTGGGTATAAAGTAAACTGCAAGAATGAAGTACCACTGTTAACATGTGTGGGGGATGTGACTCCTGCTATCCGTCTTTCTTTCCCTCATGCCAATAAGCAATTTACTGCCCCAGGTTCTGAGGGCTGTGGTGGCTGAACTCTATATCTGAGATATAAATATCAACCAGGAGAAAGTCTGAATATTTAATGCAGCCTTTCCTAGCCCACATGTTTTGGAGTACAACTCCCATCAGCCCCAGCCTGCATGACCAATAGTCAGGGATGATGGGAGCTGTAAGCCAAAACATCTGGAGTGCATCAGCTTGGAGAAGGCTGATTTAATGTATTCATCCTCTGAAGAATCAAAGATGCTTGGCGTTTAGTATTTTTTGATCCTGAAAAGTTAAACATTGTTGATCTTATGTTAATGGTTCTACCCAAATCATAGAATAATAGAAAAGTAGGGTTGGAAGGGGCCTACAAGACCATCGAGCCCAACTTCCGCCTCAATGCAGGAAGCCTTATTCCCAGGCAGTCTCCCATCCAAGTACTAACCAGGGCTGAACCCAGTTAGCTTCCAAGATCAGACAAGATCAGGCGCATCCAGCCAAATGCCTTTCTAGGGTTTCTGGAACTGAGCCCCCAAAAGAATGGGGGACAGCTAATGCCTAAGTAGTATATGACAATATAGCACTGATGTTATCTGATGGAATAAGCATGATCACCAACGGTGATTACTGTTGGCATATGAATATAGTTAATTTCATGCTATTGGTGTGGTTCTTAATTTATGATCCATGAGCTACCAGTGGTCATCAATTGATGCACTTTCAGTTGATCCCAAGGACCACAACAAAAATAGATGAAAATGCCAAAGGCTCTTTCCAGAGCAAACAGTGGTGAATTCTGCATTAAACAAACAAACATAAACCCCACCTCCTCACTGCTGCACCTCACTGCAGTTTTGCTGATCATGCAGATAAAAGGAAGTAATGCTGAGTAACGTGTAGAACTGTCAGGTTTGTTCCACATCACTGAGAAGATCATATAAGGAAAAGATGAAGGTAATACATACAGGGAAGAGCATACAGAGCAAAGAAATTAACTTGGGTCACCTTCCATAGCTAGAAAATCATCTTTCTTCTGCCAAAGTTTATGGCCGAATAACTCACTGCCACCTTCACAGCGGCATTAAAGCACAGCAAATGAACACATCGTATGGGGAGAATACCAGACTTATAACTTGATACAGAACAGTTTGATATAGTGATGGGAACAAAGGTTTAAAAAGCAAATTCATCTTCTGCATCCCTTAAGAACTTGAAAGGATATGACACTGCTTAAGACATCTTAATTTTTGGCAAAATTCCATTGTCTTTGATGTTGTTATATACACTTATTCAGAAGAAATTTGGGAACTATTAGGGTATGTAATTTAAATTATAGTTCAGATTTTTAAAAAACAAGTTGGGGTGTTTATTTTGAAGGTCACTGCTTTTTAAATTCTGCTAGTAAAGCTTCAGGCACAAAAGAAAACACTAAAACAATGACTGATTTGTTAATCCAGATCTAACCCAATATTATTGAGTTAGTTGAATTTAGGTCTCATTGAAATATGGGAAAAGCTAGCCATGGCTTAAGTCCCATTGATTTCAATGGGAACTAAGTGCAACTAACTAAGTGTGGATCAGGGCCAGCTTCAAGGGTATGCATGGCTGAGCACCTGTCAAGGGTCCAACCCAGCAGGTGCCCATTGACAAGAACCCCCTAGACTTGCTCCTCTTTGCCATTACAATCTGCATGTTCACCTGTCTCTTGCTCTTAGCCAGACAGCGGTGGTGGTGGTGAGGAGGAGCAGTAGATGCCACTGCCTACTTGCTCTCCATCTCTCTACCTGTCAAGCAAGTAAATGGTAGCAAAAACGGGTAATTGGATGCGAAGCAATAGCAGCTGGTGACAATGGTAATGAGAAGGTAGACACACTGAGGGGAAGGGCGCATTGGGGGTATCTTGCCCAAGGGACTTCAAAAATCTGGAGCTGACACTGGTTTGGATCCAAGCCATTGTATTTTTCTTTCCTGTAGCATTCCATTCGAGGCGATGCATCTGGATATTATGGCTTACTGAACCAGCCTTTAGGTGCTTAGGCTGGTGTGTACCAGCAGCTACATTAGCCCAAGGTCCCAAGACATAAATGTTATATATCAGCACTGGATAGATGTTATCACAATGTCACATGTAGATAAGGTTGACATAAATGTTCAGAGCTTGGGTGCGAAATCATATTAACAGAGTAAGTCTGCAGTCCTAAGTGCAATTACTCAAAAGTGCTCCTCAAACCACCAGCAGCAACTTTATTGCTAATGCCAAAGCCACAATAAACAGAACAATAAAGTCAAATAATTCAATAATCCGTGGGATGTATTCTAAGTCAGGCTGCACCCTTTAACCAGATTGTTCGGTAGATTACTCAGAGTAAAGCCTATTTTTGTTTTAGAGTATTACTGTAATGGGGAATTAAAATAATATATTAAAGATGGCTCTTAACTTGTGAAGCTCATTTCTGAGATTTAAAAAAAACTGGAGTAGGAGTGGTAGGAGCAGAAGTATCTGAGTCTACTGCTGGCGAAACTCTTCTGCCACTACTGCACTCTGTGTCCCTGCGTGTCTCACTCCATCCCTTTCACTCCACCTATACTGAACATGCCAGATAACAGCTTGAAAAAGTGGTGCTTTCTGCTGTCTGAAGGTATCTACTAGAGCAGGGGTGGGCCACACATGCCCCCCCCAGGGGGAGTTTTGCACACACACACACACCCCACTGGCTCCTCTGCCTCCACAGCATGGCCTATTGGCCTCTACCACAGCCACGCCACTGGATTCCCAGCAGAAGTGCCCACCAAGCAGCGACGGGAGTACAATTCTGCTGGGAATGCAGGCTGCACAACCACGTCCAGTTGCAGCTGTGGTGTGGGAGGGCTATGGCCCCCAGAGGGTTCCAGGGCAGGGAGAGTCCAAAGTGGCTCCCAAATCCTCCAAAGTCATCCATTTCTGTACTAGAGCAACCTTGCTCAAGCTAAGCAGCTCTGGTTCTGGTCAGTGCCTGGATAGTAGACCCTCTGGAACCACATGTATTTCTCTGCATTCCCAGAGAAATGGCAGGAAACATCCAGACTTAATCATCCTTAGAGGAGATCCATTGAAATCAATGGGACATATGTTAGGAATGACTACTATATCCCATAGATTTCAATAGGTCTGTTTTAAGTATGACTAAGTCTGCATTCAAACTATAATAAATAACCCTTCAGAAAATATAAGGAGAAATTATCAGTGCATGACAAATACATAATATGGGCTGGCAGCATAGATGTCCACCTCTCCCTTCCAGTGGAGTGCAAGCTTTGATTTGCAAGCTGAATGTGAGTCATGGAGTTTACTTATAAAGGAGGAGGACCATCTGCTAGTCATGAGCAGATGACAAATTCATTGCATCGACACGGCTGTTATTTCCAAATTTGTAAGTAAACACATTTTGTAACCTTGCAGATAACACTTTTTTTTTAACTAATGGAAAAGTTTAAATTTATGCAAAACATAGAAAAACATCTCATTTGAAATGCAGCTTTAAAAGCACCAGCTCAGTTTTGACAGCAGAGATTGTGAACATCAATCCACTAAGTGGAACCCATTTTATTCAGCCTGTGTAGCAAGTAACAACACCATAGACAGATAGTGCTGTTTTCGGATGGAGTTGGGTCTACTGCTTCCTTCAAGATGTTCCTCCTTCAAAAGCCAATGAAACTGCATGGTCTGTAATGCAGGTCTGACCTCTGCTGGCCACAGACTTTAAAGACAATCCCAAAAGGAATATGTCTGACTTCTTTTGCTACTTCAAGAAAATAAAATACGCTATATTTGTATCAAACCACAGAGCTGGAGCACTAGGAGATCCAGTCCAATTCTCTGCACTGCAGCAGAGTCATTTGCACCCAGACTTATGAGCCCACATCCACTGATTACTTTATCCCACATCCTTGGATTATTGTGGATTATTCCACAAGCGGAGAGTGCAACCAATCAAGAGGCATCATGCCAGTAGAAAAAAGGAGCGTGTACTCAATCAAATCCAGATGGCTCGAGCAAGGGAACGGGGCCATGTGGCAACATGCCAAAGGGAAAGGCACGGAGACGCCCCCACACCAGGTCACTAGCCAATGGAACGAGGAAGAAAATAATGTGACTTCATATTTACATATGTCGAAGTGCTTCGTATATGCTGCCACAGTGATCCTTCCAACCAGGTAGCTGCTATTTCTTCTTCTTCTCCTCCCCACCCCCCTTATTACACATTTGGGAACAGAAGCTGAGAGATAACACTCTAAGGCCACCCAGTAGTAGGAGTAGCAGCAGCAGGAAAAACAGAATTAATGTAAGATGGTGAGTTTTAACTGTATGGAGCATTGGAAGGTATGAGCCACCCAAAAAAAGAAAAGAAAAAAAGAAGTGGGCAGAGGAAGAGCAAAGAATGGTAAAAAATGGCCAGGAAAACCTTCTGGTTAAAATGGGGGTGGGGAGAGGGATACAGTCTAGAACTGACTTTGTTCCTTCCTTGTCTTCCCTAAAAAGACTCGATGTAAACACCATGACTTGGATCCAAATGTGCCCGTCCACTACTGGAAAGCCTCTTCCATTCATCCAAGGGAGACTTCTGACCTAGAGGAAGCATGAGAAAAATGACTCACGATGCACATAAGTTCTTCCATGTGGGTAAGGGATTATACAAGACCTTTTTATGGCCTACTAGAGTTTATATCAGCCTTCCCCAACCTGTGGGGAAGATAAACACATGTGCTCAGTGACATGCTGGCTGGGGAACATAGGATGTTGTCTTATACAGACTCAGACCACTGGTCCATCTAGCCCAGTATTGTCAACACTGACTGGCAGCAGCAGCTCTCCAGGATTTCAGGCAGGAGTCTTTTCTGCCCTACCTGGAAATACCTGGGATAGAACCTGGGACCTCCTGCATGCCAAGCAGGTGCTGTACCACTGAGCTACTTCCCTTCCTACTGCGGGATGCTAGGAGCTGTAGGCCAACACATCTGGAGAGCAGCAGGTTGGGGAAGGCAAGTTTCTACGTGACACAACCTGTATCTATTGTCCTTGTTTCTCACGCTGTAGCGCAACTGCCTACATTGTGCTGTGCTGCACTGTGAGAAGTCTTCTGCCGGTTTGCACATGTTCCTGGAACAGCATTCATACATTTTCTCCCTCCACTTACAATATTCTAGATCCAAGCCTGTATCTTAACAGAGACTTTACACAATATTTGGAGATAAATATAGAAGTGCAACTGACAGCTGCCAATTTATGTTATTCTGTGGCATGTTTATAGGACCATCCAAGATGTGCTATAGCAACAAAGAAGCGGGGGTAAGAAAGGCATAGGCTGTCGGAGACCTACAGAAACATTAGTATATAACTTGAACTCAGTTAGTCAGAGAATTACCCCAAACATGCCTCAAACTTGGCAGGTAGGTTGGAAGGTATCCAGAGTATCTGAGTGCCCACATCTTATGGCACAACCAAGCAGCCCGAAGGCTCACCTTTTATTTCTGTAGCAAGAACCTTCCCTTGTAGACACTTGTACTGCCTTGCACAACAAGCCAGTCATTCTTCAAGTATTTCTTTTATAACAAATTAATGAGTGTGCATCTAATAATGTGAGATTAAGAACCTTCTGCTTTGTATTTTCCTACAACTATGCAGCACCTGCAATGGCAGGTTAAGGGGGGGCGGGGGGGAGAGAGGAAACAGTACTTTTTAAAAGACAAAAAAGGCTCCAGCTGGCATTCTTAGTCATCTTGCCGTTATCCATTGTTAATACATGAAGAAGAGAGTTTGATTAGTGAGTGGTGTAACCTGACACTAAGTAATTAAAGGCCCGGTCCTATGCATGTTTAGACAGAAAAAAGTCCCATAACTCCCAGCATTCCCCAGCCACCATGGCTGACTAGGGAATGCTGGGAGTTGTAGGACTTTTTCTGTCCAAACATATATAGGACTGTGTCCTAAGTACAGCTAGGTTTTTCACAGATACCTTTCATATATCGGTGACAATGTATAATGTTCTGTAGGTCCACTGAGAACATAATCTTTTTTAAAGTTTTAAGTGGTCATCCTCATCATACCTCCATGGCGTTCTTTCCTTCCCTGTCCCATGGCCTGTTGACTGCAGGAGCCATCAAACAGTAGATATTCCACTTTTCAGATTTCTTTGTCCATTACCTCTGCAAATCGGCTTTGTGTGCTGGACATTAGGGAGGGGCATATCACTTCTGCCTTCATCCATGGGTTCTATAAAAGCCCTGAAGCTCAAAATGCATTTTAGCAGAAGCTTTTATTTAAAGTTCAGCCTAGTGGCAGGCTGGCAACACTGGCCTTGAATCCTTCCAATGAGTAAAGAGTCTTTGGTTCCCACCTTCTCTTTGTTTAACAACATTGATCAGGGAATGGATCCCCTTTGAGTCCTATCCATAAAGGGACTAGGCACCGCCCATAAGGTTTCACCATTTTGACGCAGACCACAAGTAATTAACTTTTTCTCCTGAACTCTGCCTCAGTGTTTCTCCTCTAGAAGGGGGCCTCTTCCCACCATCCACCACTTCCACCCTTGACTATACAGGCTTGGGGGTTCAGGGATTTCCCAGGAGAACAGTCTTTCTCCTTTTGGGGATAGCTTCTTCCTCCACAAAAAGGGGCTGATCAAAGTGAACCCCTGGCTTCACTTTCCCTGGACTACCACAGATAATTGGTAAATGGACTGGGAGTGGCTTGCCACCAGGTAAGTGAACCTCTTAGTTCTTCTTCTCCCCTTGTCCTTTCTCCACACACACTCTCAGCTACTTGCCACCTTTCCCCTTCTCTGTCTCTTCCAAGTTTTAGAGTCACGTCATCTCTGTCCTTTTCCATCTGTCCTTTTCCATTTCTATCTCTTTCTTGCCTCCTTCTTTCACTCCCCCACCTCTCTGCCTCACTTCTTGTTATCTTCCCCTTCAACGTTCACTTGCCACTTCCAGCCACCTTCACCCACTCCCACCTGCAATGCATCAAGGCAGTCAGAATGGACTGCAGAGGAGCAATGGATGCCCAACTTATCAGAATGGGCCAACATCACCATCTGTGGCCACCCAAAGTGGGCCAGTCTCAATGCTGCAGGAGCCCAGGAGAAGGAGGAGACATCAAGCCCTGGTAGATTCTCACAGTCTTTGACCCACTCTGAAAGTTCATCCTCTAGACCTCTTGAGGGGTATGGCCTTTCCACACCCAACAAGGTACCTACACATTTCATAACTTAAGGGCATACTCCTATTGAGAGAGATGGTCACCTCCAACTTTCTCTGAAGGGTGGCTGAAGCACGGAAGAGAGGGCTCCTTCTGGGCTCTGGCTTGTTGTTGTTGTTGTTCAGTCGTTCAGTCGTGTCCGACTCTTTGTGACCCCATGGACCATAGCACGCCAGGCCTTCCTGTCCTCCGCTCTCTCCCAGAGTGTGCTCAAGTTCATATTCATTGCATCAGTGATGCTATCTAGCCATCTCATCCTCTGTCGTCCCCTTCTCCTTTTGCCTTCAGTCTTTCCCAGCATCAGGGTCTTTTCCAGAGAGTTTTCTCTTCGCATTAGGTGGCCAAAATATTTGAGCTTCAGCTTCAGTATCTGTCCTTCCAATGAGCACTCAGGGTTGTTTTCCTTTAGGATTGACTGATTTGACCTCCTTGCAGTCCAGGGGACTCGTAAGAGTCTTCTCCAGCACCACAGTTCGAAAGCATCAATTCTTCGGCGCTCAGCCTTCCTTATAGTCCAGCTCTCACAGCCATACATTACTACTGGGAAAACCATAGCTTTGATTAGACGGACCTTTGTCGGCAAGGTGATGTCTCTGCTTCTTACTATGCTGTCTAGGTTTGCCATAGCTTTCCTCCCAAGGAGCAAGCGTCTTTTAATTTCATGGCTACAGTCACCATCTGCGGTGATCTTGGAGCCCAAGAAAGTAAAATCTGTCACTGCTAAGGGGCTCTAGCTACCCCACAGTTTTTCTTAGACACCTGATTTTGGGCATCTAAGCACAGCTTTGGGGAGGGGGCAGGAAGAGATCTGAAGGCCACATAGGAAGATATCTACAACAGCTTCTGCGGTATCCTCCCCTCCCTGCCCCTGGGAACACCCTCCTTTTGCCGTGTCCGTGCTCCATGTTATGAGGATGGACATGCATGGAGGAGCAGCTGCCATGGTTCTCTCCGCCCTGGAAGGGAGGGGACAACAGTTTCCCAGCTACCAGCTCGTAGCACTGTCTACGAACTCGGAGCTGGGAAACCGAAAAATCCTAACTCACCCAACGCTGTCTAGAGGACATAGGATTGTTCTCTAAATGAGTCATAGCATTACAATACGTACGATCTCTTCCTACCTTCTCAACCACCAGAGTCACTTTTGTAGATAGCTTTTTTCCACGTTGATAACTATGAAACAGCTAAACAAGCAGCCCATGGTTTCTTTTGTGTGGCATCGTAAGTTGTAGGTTTGGATCCAACTTCCATTCAATGCCTTTAGTAGATAACATACTACTTTCTGCCAAAATGTCTTCAGGCACCATAGGTGAGTGTCAGAACATCCAAAATAAATACTCTCCATTGAAGAAATTCACACTTCCATCCTTATTCATGGGAAAAGATGGGGAAAATAGGCCCAAATTAATTTTAAAAAATGGACAAATAATGAACAAAATTCTGTGAAATGACAATGAAAGAATTTCAGAATTTAGAAGCGGATATGAATAAGGGAGTGGGAGAGTAAAAACATCTGGAAGGAAAATGCCAAGCTAGAAAAAGAAAAAAATCATACGCTTATTGGTTTCCTAAAAATATGGATAACTCAAGCAAAAGTGTAAATAAATGCAGCATTTAACATCACACTGGGATTGATAAGGAAAGTCTGACCCTAACTTTGAATAGGGTTGGCCAAGTACAGCCACCTAGAAATGTTCAGTCTCTTATTGCAGCTGTTATAGAGCTGAGATTCGGTTGAACCAAAATGTTTCCTTATTTTGTATTAGTCTGATAAGTGATTTGTTTCTCACAGGAAGAGCCTTTGATCAGCACAATCGAGATGTGTATACTCGGCAAAGTCCACCAATTTATAACACTTCTTCAGATGAGAGTTATTTGTTTGATTTTTTGAAAAGAGGCAACCCGAAATGTATGTGTGTTTTAAATCTGCTTTGGCTTGGGTGTTTGTGTGTGGAGGGGGGGGGAGCTGTTCTTCCTTCCCATGCTTCTTTTTTCCCCTTCCTCTCTTGTGACCTAACCCACAAAGAAGCCACTAAGGAAAGCATTTAACATATTACTGTAGCCACTCAGCTGCCCCACCCCATTACTTGCAATGATGTTTGTTCCACATTTTATGTTGCATGTGATTGAAAGCCTGAACATCTAAGGGCAGAAAATCAAAGCAGAGGTCACCTTTGATTCTGGGGCAAGAATAGGTCTTAGGGGGCAATAACTAAGATTTATGGGATTTGGAACTTGGTACCTGGAAAGAGCACCAGTCCTAGGCATCGGATGTTTAGGTCTATTTAGACTGATTTCATTTGCAGTAACATGTACTATATAAACTTTATTTTTGCAACATATTGCAGGACCTACTTTCAACCTGTACAAAATACATAATTTGTCTGATCGTAGCATTAAGGGGTGACATGTATGTGTGAATGGGACATTGCAGATTAAGCAACACAGACCAGAATTTTTGATTAATTCACATTACTTCAAAAATACTGTTTTGCAGTGGATCAGCTGTGGTTCATCTAGTACTGACTAATCAAGTGCTGAGATATCAGTTGACGTGCATGTGTGCGTGAACCAGGTCTGACATAATAAACCTGTAGGTACTTTATATTGTCAAATTTCTCTGTATCAGGATGTTTCCCCCATTCCACTGGTCAAGTAGCAAAACCATATTGTTAGGAACTTGTTTAGCATCTAGTAGGTGAAGACTAACTCTCTAAATGCTCCCTCTAATGCCTAGGAACTGGTGAAGTATACATATCTGTTCCTCACCCAAGGGGAAAATCCATTTCAGCTAAGAACGTTCCAGATCTTGAATGGAATTTTGATAGGAATCCATGATATTTAAATGTTGTAGTTTTACAGTATCGAAATCTGTCATCATTTTGTAGAAAACACAATGAAATGTAGGCAAAATAATGCTGTTTTTACATATCATTGTAACCCATTTCGGGATAGGGTGTTATCATCGTAGGAAAAATACTGAGTGAACTTGGAGGAGTCCCATGCTGTTCCAAAAACCAGAGGTTGCAATGCATATTTGCTTGGGGAGCATCCTCCCATATTCAGAACTCCAATGACAGACATACTCACAAGTAAATGAATTTGTGATTCAGTTGATTGCCTCACCACGTTTCAGGTATGATGTCTGCCTTCTTTAATGTCTGTAAATCTCTGCCTGCGCTTTTGTTCAGTTGAACTATCGTTTCTCACCTTTCCAAACAAAAACCAACCAAGAACCCTACCACAAGGTTTGGTTTTTCAGAAGCTGAAAAGCTGCTTCAGAAAGGAAGGCGGAAGTGACCTCAGGATACCACAGGGAAGCGGAGCCATTCAATCAGTGCTACACACAGGCAGCTTTGGCAGCAAATGGGAAGACTTCTATTAAGGAGCTGTATGTCTGAACAACATGCATTTCCACAGGGGGCTCACTGCTCAAATTATGCATGTCTGGACATACCCAGAGCTACAGAAACCATGCCCCACCCCCACCCGGACACATCTGCTGCCTGGCTGAGATAGCAGTGCACTGAGACAGATGGCAGTTTGGCAGGCTCCAGGCTCCATTGCATTCCTGCACTGTCAGCCTCCTGTCCTTTTTTGTCTCCTCAAGGCAAGAAGCCAGAATTCCCCACTTCGGTGACCTGGCTCCCAAGCAACTGGTTCGCAGGGAGAAGGGAACTCAGGCATTCTTCAAGTACATGGTGGTGTTCCCAGGCATTCCGTAAGCCAGATACCTTATGTCCCTGTGCAACCATGAACTCCTGGAAAGACATCAGACACAGGCAAAGCCAAGCAGCCTCTTGTGCTGAAGAGTTGCCATAGATTTCTCCCAAGCACATTTCTCTGCAAACAAGGGTCTGTCGCACGCCGGACCATAATCAGGCAGTGCCCACATATGGTTCTCTACAAACAGGACCCATTTTGCAGTGGCGGAGTGACAGGCCAGTCTTGGCTGTGGTGAGGGCTTTCCGTGAGGGTGTGTGCTTCTCTGGAGAGTAGGGATTTCTATTGCAGGTACTTCTGACTGAAAGATAGCAAACAGAGTGATCCTAACCTGCTCAGATGCCTACCTATCTGAGAGCAGATAGGACAGAGCAGGGGGACCATGTGCCCCAGCAGCCACAGTTACACCCAAGTAAAGCTCTGTGGGGGTAAGTCCATTGCCGGTGGTGCTCCTGCCAGCAGCACCAGTGGTGGGCCCTAAAGCGGGGCTTTCCCTGGGATCCCAGATCCTCAGTTCTCCCACACGGGCCCTTACCTATGCCATCCCCAGGCTGGCATAGGCATCCTTGTTTTGCAGAAAGCAGAACCACCAGGAGACAAACCAGCAGAAAATGACGCCCCCCCACACACACGCCCTGGGCTCTTGGGCACCAGCAGCAGTGGTGCAGTGGAGCCAGGGCTCGCAGGGTGCTGTGCCGCATTTTTTATGAGCCGAGATGCTGTCCTCATCTGCCGCCCCCTCAGAATTCCCTGTTCCCCCTGAGCATGGCTGCGATCCTCACAATAGCTGGAGGGAAGTGAATGTTCCTAGCCACAGCACATTGCTCCTTGTTGCCATGTGAAGTATTTTGTGGGTGGCTGGGTCTTGAATGGGCAATTAAGACCCCTGAGCTTCACAAAAGGCCTGCTCCTGGCCAATCAAAACTCACAGAATTGGTTTCGTGATCTGGATCGACGCAGCTGCCTGAAATGTTGGACTCTCCTTGAGGTGTGGCTATGGGGGCTGTCATGATGAGCACCTGCACTTCACAACTGACCGCTCCACCACTAGCTGGCAGGGCTCCTGATGCCACCATGAGTTCTCCCTTTTTGTCCCACTTGGAATTGCATTCAAAGTGTTCCGGAGAACCCACAGCCATCAGCACCAAGCGCGAGGTCTGGTGGCTCACTTCTGACTCATTCAGAAGAGTCTCACCTACTGAATCATCATCCCTGCTTCCTTCTGCTGCCACCTATATTTTCCTTGGAGGTCCCCTGCCCATGTAATGAATCAGACTGACCCTTCTTTAGGGAGTGATATCCAGCAGCTTGAGGTGTTGTGGCTGCAAACTATACTGTCTGGGACTCCGGAAGTGTCCAGGGATCTAGGATTCAATATTCCCTTCCATGCAGCCCTCAGAGGGTCACACAGTGACAAGGAGTTCTGTGAAGTTTCCAGCCCCACCTCTCTGGAATACTTTCCTGCTGAGACAGTGAGTCACTTCCTGGTGACAAATCTCTCCTCAAATTCTTCTTCTTTTGCTCTTACTTATAAGCTATTATTAATTCTCTTTATAAAAACCTTACTCATCCTATATGGCCACACTAGCGTCCAGTCCTAAACTACTGGCCACGGATGGGGAAACTGTGGGCCTCCAGACAGGGCCAGCCCTACCATTACACAGAGTGAGGTGGCCGCTTCAGGTGGCAGATGTTAGGAGGTTGCAGCAAGGTATTAGAGCTGACTGAGTGCCAAGCAATCTACCCTGTGCCCCTAAGCTAGCCTGCTGCCTTCAGGTGTGGTGGGGGATGCTGTCCGATGGCCAGCATCAAAGAAAGATTCCACTGCCAGTTTAGCTGGCTTTTGTACATGGAGTGGGACAGGGCACCATCTTGTACTTTGCCTCAGGCAGCAAAATGTCTTGAGCCAGCCCTGCTTCCAGATGTTGTTGGAGTGCAGCTCCCATCAATCCCCCACCACTGGCTATGCTGGCAAGGGCTGATGGGAGTTGCAGTCCAACAACATTTGGAGGGCCACGTGGAGTCCCCCACCACCACTATAGGCCTTTTCACCAGCTGCATTTGAAACATCATATTTTGTTCAGGAGTGCCACAACTTCCATTATTCTATGTAAAGTCCCAGGATGAAAATTGGAATCCTGCATGTGTTTACATGTTCCTAAGTAGAATTGGTTGTACGTTAACCATTCTTTTCTAAACCTATGCAATGGTATCTTCCTTCCTTCCTTGAAACCCAAACTCTTAGGCACACAGGAAGCTGCCTTTTATCAAATTAGGTCATTGGCTCATCTAGCTTGGAATTACCTACGCTGACTGGTAGCAGCTCTCTAGGGTTTCCACCATCTTTCCCATGTTTACCTGGAGATGCCAGGGATTGAACCCGGGACCACTGGCATGCAATGCATGGGATCTACCACTAAGCTGTGGCCCTTGCCAAAGGAACCCATCTTTTCTGCGAAGTCTTTGAGCTTACCCTAAACAAAGCTAAGTAGGTATCACTGCGTTTGCTTACTTTCATCCATTGTTCCACTTTTCTCTCCCTCCTGCTGTGTGTAGCTGTCTAAATTGGACCGTCTTTTGCATATGTTGCTGTGTCAAGCTCCCAGTAGGATATAAAAAATAAATTAATAGACGTTACAGAGTCATTCTCTCCGATTTAGGAGTGAATGAAAATTATCCAAAGAGCCATATCACCCTTCACAGGACAAAACAATGGGTCTTCTAAAGAACTTCAGAGTAGCCCTGGTAGACCAGGCCAAAGTTCCATCTAGTCCCAAAAGGCTAAACTGTACAGAACTGGAAATGTCCTGACACACAGAGAAGGCTGTAAGATGAGATTCCCAAGTAAGTAAATACAGTAGCCTTGCTCAGAAAACATGCATTCACTGAACATATGGAGGAGGAAAGCAGGATCCGGCCATTGGCAATGCCCTGAACCTGTGCAGTGAGCAGAGACAAAGGGTGTACAACCTGTACATGCATTGCATAGCATACCAGATTGCATGAACAGAGCCTACAAATGTCCAGTTTATACACAGCTGAACTGGTGGATTTTGGAGGCCAGCAAGCATGTTCCTCCCCATGAGCCCTCAATGCAGTGGAGGTTGGTGGGTCTGATGTCAGTGGGGTGGTGAATCTGCTCCGGTTTTCAGTCAGAACCAGTCAGAACTCTAAAGGAGCTATTGCACCTTGGAGAGCTCCTTTAGAGTTCTGACTGGTTCTGACTGAAACCCGGAGTGCGTTCACTGCCCCACTGACATCAGACCCACCAGCCTCCATTGCCACAATGTGGAAATAACTTCTGAACATGGCAACTGCTGTGCAGCTACAATATATGGAGCAGGCAGCTTAGCCCCAGCACAAGGCATGAGTTCATTACTCATCAACAAAATGTAGGCCTTGCACTTACTGAGTTGGTACAGTTTGAGGCTTTCTAGACTGTCACTGTAATGTAACAGAAAGCCACAGGGGGAGGTGGAACCAAAGCCTTTCGGTTCACCTCTGCTGGCCTCTCCCCCACTGATAGTGTCAGCTTTGCTCCCCTCCCACTTGATGCCCATGTAAATCAAGCCAAGAATACTTCACTCCATAACACCTACCTGCTGGAGCCCAGGCTCAGAAAGAAAGGAAGAAAGGACTGGGGAAGTAGGGGGCACCTGGCAGTTCTTACAAATCATAGTGCTGCTAAGCTCCTTTCAAGAGAGTCAAACATAAAGCCATGTTCTTTCTTGTGAAAACATTGCTAGCCTGTGGGTGTCAATACAACCTTCGCTTCCAAGAAATCTGTTGCGGCCCACAGCAAGTCTAGAGAAATTGCATTCTGATGACAGCAAAGACAGACCGCTAGAAAAATACCACACACTTAAGCTGTACAGCAGCAACCAACCATCTTGTTGTTTTCTAAGGATCCATTATTTATTCTTTTATAAAGAGCTAGAGTAAAACTAGGACAGAAGGGTACTTACTATGGGGTTTTGCTTAGATCCTGACGGGTTCCCCCCTCTCTTTTTCTTTGATTGCTATACATTGCCAGGTTACACCTTTCCTTCTGCCCTGGGGAATAAGCAGTCTATACATTCACCCAGCTGCTCCCTTTTCCTTGTACATGTCATATCTCTTCTTAATCAAATTGTGTAATAACCTCAGGTATACTGCAAACTGAAAGAGAGCAATTCATGTACACACCTACAGACAGATTTTAAATGGAGGGAAGGTATGCTGTAATCAACCTTCCTTTCGGATGCATTTAATTCTGTGCATAGGTGTTAAACAGATCATCATTTCAGGGGTCAACAAAGATCTCCCCCCCCCCCGTGAAACTGGCTTGTTACTTTGGGGCAGGGTTAGGCCACTTGGTGCCCTCCAGATGTTTTGGACAGCAAGTCCCATAATCCCTTCCCAATGGCCATGATGGCTGGGGCTGATGGGAGTTGTAGTCTAGACTATTTGGAGGGTACCAGGCTGCCTACCCCTGGTGTGGTATGTGTGTGTTTTGCCTTCTCCTATATTAAATGGGTTGGCTGAGTACCTAGAGCTATCCGTTCTAGTATGGTGACACCCATGGTGAACATGATTTATTCAACTTTTCTGTTCTGACTACACTGTAGTCTGGTTTACTCAGTATAATCTGTGGAAGACTCATCAGTGGATGATCCCACCAGGGAGCATACGGAGAGGTGACAATGGCCTGAGACTTCCAGCCTTATGTTGAAAATACCTTTAACCATAAGCCTCTTACTTTGTCTATAGCAGTGTTCGCCAACCTGGTGCCCTCTGGATGTTTTGGACTATAACCCAGCATTCCTGGGCTCTGGCCATGCTGGCTGGGGCACCAGGAGCGCGCCATATTGGGAAAGGCTGGTCTATAGGTTGCCTATGAACTAGAGCTGTGCACAGATAGCCTCTCGACACTGTCCACCCTGTCGATAGGCAGAGAAATCAGGGGGACTTTTTCACCAAATTCATCCAGGAGAAAAATAAATTCTCCAACACTTCCTTGGGCGTGGGCAGGGGTTCAAGCAGCAGAGCTTCTGCCACTAATAATCTTGAACCCACAGAGTAGCAGAGAGCGGTTGTTGTCATTGTTGCTTGCCTCTAGAAGTCATTTGTCATCCTCCATAATGAACAAAAGCCCACCCAAGGCAACTTATATACATTAATAAAAACAACTAAAACAATCTCATTACTATTATAAAATCAGAACAGAAATCCAAAGTGCAGCACAGCAAATCAGATAAAAGCAGTTCACTATACCACCTTATACATGCCTACTCAGAAGTAATCCCCATGGAGTTCAATGGTGCTTAATCCCAGGTAAATGTGCATAGGGTATAGGGTTACAGCCTAAAACATCTTAACTAAAAGCCAATCAATACCGACCACTGGAAAGCTAATTAAGATGGAGTCAGATTATATTCTTTAAAGGGAGTTCCATATAGTGCCAAAAGCATGTCACCAAATGGAGAGACAGTTTAAAATGTTTTTATAGTATGGAACATGCTGGAAAGGAGCTCTTTCCATCTACCCTCTCTAGTCCTCCCTTCCTTATTCTCTCACGGACAAGACAAATGCAAGATTATCAACAAATGGCACCATGCATAGGTCACTTGCTCCTATAGAATGTTATTCTCACTTTGATTTTACAGACATGCCCTGTGAATTTTTTCCCATGGGAAGATAACAGTCTGCTACACAGTGCGTAACCCAAGGGGGCTGGATGGGTTGGAGGGTCTAGCATTTCTTGTAGGGCACAAACAATGCTGAGTTTGAAAGCCATGTTTCAGAGAGGTTTTTTTCTCCACAGGCTCACTGTGCCTGACAATGTAATATTGATGCAAACAGATAACTAACACTTTTCAGACATTATTTCATGGGTTTCAACTGCAAAGGAAATAGCTGTCAAGAGTGCAATGGAAAAATAAAGGCAGTAGTGATGGTTACAAAGCATTTATCATGGGAAAAATATATAGCTTCTGAAACTCAAATTGACTGTTGATGGTATTATTATCAGCACATTTGGGGGTTGCCTTTACATGGACTTCCTCTTCCAGAAGCTGTAAGGCCTCTGGCCTGAACCAAGCTATCAGTAGTTTTAGAGGGGCTTTGATGATCCATACTGCTCTCTGACTTTGGTTCAGTTGGCTGCTGTTTTCCCTAACAGGCCTCTTGATTAACCAGGATGAGTCAAAGGTCAATAGCACGGCCTCAGCACATTCCATACTAAGGAGCTGGGGTGTCTTATCAGGATTTGCCTGGGAAGTGAAGCTTGTTTGCCTTAAAGCTGCAGGTGTCTGTGCTGGGAAAGCTCTGATTGTTTCTCTTCTGACCAAGCACTGTTAGCCTATGCTGGGAAGGTTGCAGATGAATGCTACAACCTACAACGCTTGCTATTGTCATGCTGCCTCACTGCTAGGGATGGCAGAGAATTCCGCCATGGATTCCAAAGAATCCGGCCCCGCGGAATCCATGGCGGCACAGCCTCCTGCCCCCCCCGAATCCCCCGGGACAGAACTTACCTGGAGCGGATGTGGCGGATGCGGCAGATTTGGCAGAGGTTCTGCTGGCGGTGGCTCCGATGGCGGCAGCTCCGGTGGCTGGTCTCCTGGCCGGCCGTGGCCGGGCTGCTGCGGCTGCCATTGGCGTCTTTGCAGCTGTGATAGGCTACATAACAATTTACATAGCCTATCACGGCTAACCCCCCCGCCAAAAAAACCAGTGTACGGAAATGGCGGCGGCTACGGTGGCCGCCATCTGCGTTCCCTATTTTTCGCTGTTCTAGCCTACATAAATATTTACGTAGGCTATTACAGTGAAAAAAAGGGGAACGCAAATAGCGTAGTGGGCTCTATTTGCATTCCTCCCCCCCCCCCCGCCGTAATAGCCTACGTAAATATTAATGTAGGCTAGAATGGAGAAAAATAGGGAACACAAATGATGGCCGCTGTATCCGCCATTTGCATACACTGGGTTTTTTTGGCGGGGGGGGTTAGCTGTGATAGGCTACATAAATTCTTACATAGCCTATCACGGCAGCCTGGCTGGATGCAAATTGCGGCTGCTACGGCGGCCACCATTTGCATCCGCAGAGGCCCGTCCATGTCCAGAAATCCGGCTGCGGACAGCCCTGGCCAGCTTCTCCACAGAGCCGCTGCGGAGCAGAGCCGGCTGGGCAGGATTCCGGGGGGGAGGACCAGATCGCCTCCCCCCCATCGAGGATTCCGGGGGGAGGGACAGAGCACCTCCCCCTCCCCCGCGAATCACATCCGCGAACAGGTAAGTGAGTTTCATACATCCCTACTCACTGCTAACATGTATGGTATAAAACCCATTTTACCCCATGGCTATGAGTTCAGAGAAGCTATCTGATCGAATCATTGGAAACGCCTGTGAGCTGTAAGTTACTCAATAAAGTACTCATTGTAAGTAAACCTGGATCTGATTTATCACTATCTTGGCACCTCTAAATTAAGGCCTACTGCAGGGGCAATACAGAAGCCCCACTAAAACTGGGGTGGGGGTGTGTTCCCATAAGCGATTTACTCCAAGCTGGCTGTGTTTGGAGGTCATTTGGGATATATGACATCGTGGCCATCCAGTAGCCACCCCGGAGCTTATCAGGGAAAAACCGGATTTCCTGAGACTGCTTAAAGTCCGATTCTTTTCCATAAGTCAGGTTCTCCTTGGTATAGTTGCTGTGTGCCCCAACCCCCACATTGACCTCAGGTATGCTAGCCCTGCCCAGGGATGTGCCTTTCATTGTGACCAGTTCAAGGGGTGTTTCCTGTGTGTTTCCCGTCCCTGCACAAACCAGTTAGTGTCTGTTGTTGTTGTTTATTTGGTCAGTCGCTTCCGACTCTTCGTGACTTCATGGACCAGCCCACGCCAGAGCTTCCTGTCAGCTGTCGCCACCCCCAGCTCCCCCAAGGTCGAATCTGTCACCTCCAGAATATCATCCATCCATCTTGCCCTTGGTTGGCCCCTCTTCCTTTTGCCTTCCACTTTCCCTAGCATCAACATCTTCTCCAGGGTATCCTGTCTTCTCATGATGTGGCCAAAGTACTTCAGTTTTGCCTTTAATATCCTTCCCTCAAGTGAGCAGTCTGGAGCAGTTTATTTCCTGGAGTATGGACTGGTTTGATCTTTATGCAGTCCAAGGCACTCTCAGAATTTTCCTCCAGCACCACAGTTCAAAAGCATCTAACTTCCTTCGCTCAGCCTTCCTTATGGTCCAGCTCTCGCAGCCATAGGTTACTACGGGGAATACCATTGCTTTCACTATGCAGACCTTTGTTGTCAGTGTGATGTGTCTGCTCTTCACTATTTTATCCAGATTTGTCATTGCTCTCCTCCCAAGAAGTAAACGTCTTCTGATTTCCTGGCTGCAGTCAGTGTCTGCAGTAATCTTTGCGCCTAGAAAGACAAAGTCTGTCACTGCCTCCACGTTTTCTCCCTCTGTTTGCCACTTATCAATCAAACTGGTTTCCATAATCTTGGTTTTTTGAGGTTTAACTGCAACCCAGCTTTTGCACTTTCTTCTCTCACCTTCGTCATGAGGTTCCTCAGCTCCTCCTCACTTTCAGCCATCAAAGTGGTATCATCTGCATATCTGAGATTGTTAATGTTTCTTCCAGTGATTTTAACACCAGCCTTGGCTTCATCAAGCCCAGCACGTTGCATGATGTGTTCTGCTCAGGTTCTAACTCAGGTTGAGTTAGTGTCTATTCAGAAGTAATTCCCAATGTGCTCAATCAGGCTTCTCCCCTGAATGCCCACATCAGAATTTACAGAGATCCCCCACAATTGAAATGGCACAGTTTAAAGCAGAAATTCCCTAAATGCTGTAAAGTGCGATCTCGAGGCTCGGTTTCTCCGTTGTTTGGTTTATTGCCTTAGGAAGTAACTACTTCACACCTTTGTTATAGAGATCCTGCGCAGCATCAGGTTAGAAAGGGGACTGGTTTCCCATCCCTGTATTCTCCTTCCCCTGTCTTTCCAGCACAAGCGCGTGTGTCTGTCTACTCGGAAGTAACTCCCCTTGTGCTCAGTGAGGCTTGCTCCTGAAATGCAGGTGCACCTGGAGCTTCAGTGGAAAGGAGAAAAGGCGGGGAGAGGGGGGAGCCTCTCTTATTGGTTGAGCAGCCCCTGCCAGTCAGATGACGTTCACTCCAACCTCCACCCGGAAGTATGTTCTGTGAAGCGATTCTTACTGATGCGGAGCATTTGCTTGTGGAGCCCTACATGGACAGTTGATATTCATAGAATAACAGTTGATATTCATAGAATCATAGAATAGTAGGGTTGGAAGGGACCTTCGAGGCCATTGAGTCCAACCCCCTGCTCAATGCAGGAATCCAAGTCAGAGCATCCCTGATAGATGGCTGTCCAGCCTCGACTTGAATGCCTCCGGTGTGGGAGAGCCCACCACCTCCCTAGGTAATTGGTTCCATTGTCGTATTGCTTTAACAGTCAGGAAGTTTTTCCTGATGTTCAGCCAGAATCTGGCTTCCTGTAACTTGAGCCCATTATTCCGTGTCCTGCACTCTGGGATGATCGAGAAGAGATCCTGGCCTTCTTCTCTGTGACAACCTTTCAAGTGCTTGAAGAGCGCTAGCATATCTCCCCTCAGTCCTCTTCTCAAGGCTAAACAGGCCCAGTTCTTTCAGTCTCTCCTCATAGGGCTTTGTTTCCAGTCCCCTGATCATCTTTGTTGCCCTCCTCTGAACCCTCTCCAGCTTGTCTGCATCTTTCATAAAGTGCGGTGCCCAAAACTGGACACGGTACTCCAGATAAGGCCTAACCAGTGCTGAGTAGAGGGGAACTACTACTTCCCGGGATTTGGAAGCTATGCTTCTATTAATGCAGCCCAAAATGGCATTTGCCTTTTTTGCAGCCACATCACATGGTTGGCTCATATTCAGCTTGTGATCGACAACAATTCCAAGATCCTTCTCGCCTGCAGTGTTGTTGAGCCACGTATCCCCCATCTTGTAACTGTGCATTTGGTTTCTTTTTCCTAGGTGCAGAACTTGGCATTTATCCCTATTAAATGTCCTTCTGTTGTTTTCTGCCCAGCGCTCCAGACTATCAAGATCACTTTGACTTTTGTTTCTGTCTTCCAAAGTATTAGCTATCCCGCCTAATTTTGTGTCATCTGCAAATCTGATCAGCATTCCCTGCACCTCCAAGTCATTAATACAAATGTTGAAGAGCACTGGGCCCAGGACTGAGCCCTGCAGTACCCCACTCATTACCTCTCCCCAGTTTGAGAAGATCCCAGTGATAAGCACTCTTTGAGTCCGATTCTGTAGTGAACTGTGGATCCACCTGATCGTTGTTTCATCTAGCCCACTTTGAGCTAGTTTGCTCATCAGGATATTGTGGGGCACTTTGTCAAAAGCTTTGCTGAAGTCGAGGTATATTATGTCCACACTATTCCCACAGTCCACAAGGGAGGTTACTTGATCAAAAATGAGATCAGATTCATCTGGCAGGATTTGTTCTTGACAAATCCATGTTGGCTTCGAGTAATCACTGCATTGTTTTCAAGGTGCTTCCAGATGGATTGCTTTATCATCTGCTCCAGAATTTTCCCAGGGATTGAGGTCAGACTGACTGGTCTGTAGTTCCCAGGTACCTCTTTTTTACCCTTTTTGAAGTTAGGGGCAACATTAGCCCTCCTCCAGTCATCTGGCACTTCCCCCGTCCTCCAGTCATCTGGCACTTCCCCCGTCCTCCATGATTTCTCAAAGAGAATAGAGAACAGCGGTTCTGAGAGTTCTTCTGCCAGTTCCTTTATGACTCTAGGATGCAGTTCATCTGCCCCTGGAGATTTGAACTCATTCAAAGTAATGAGGTGTTCCTTGACCATATGCCTATCAATCTCAAGCTGCAATCCTGCTCCTTCAGCCTGTACTTTGCCTTTGCCAGGGGGGTCATAGACCCTCTTTTGGGAGAAGACTGAGCCAAAGTAGGAATTGAGCACTTCTGCCTTTTCTTTGTCATCTGTTATCATTTTGCCATCCCTATTTAATAGCTGAACCACCATTTCTTTCCTCTGTCTTTTACTATGCATGTAGCTGAAGAAAGCTTTTTTGTTGCATTTAGCATCCCTCACTAACCTCAGCTAGTTCTCAGCTTTAGCCTTCCTGACGCCATCCCTGCAATTCTGTGCTACCTGCTGTACTCTTCCTTTGTTACTTGGCCTTCCTTCCACTTCCTATGTGTGTACTTTTTGGTTTCAGGTCATCTCTAAGCTTTTGTGAAGCCACATTGGCTTCTTCTGTTGTCTTCCACTTTTTTTTCTTGTTGAAATTGTTTGTAATTGTGCCTTGAGAATTTCCTTTTTTAAAAACTCCCACCCATTATATTATAAACAACTTTGTCCTCACAGATAGAGGACTGTAGGTTGGACCTGAGCCTTAACGGTCCTGGGGGCGGTGTGATTGTGTGTGGGGAAGGTGTTTCCTGCTTGGGGTGAGAAAGGCCTTAGAGAAGGGCTATTCTCACTAGGAGAAGGCAGGAACACCACAAATACCATTTTATCCCTAGCCTTAGGCAGCAAATTGTCTTTGGCCAGTCCTCCATACACTAATGTTTGTTATCCTATCATCTGTTTGCAAATTCAAACAGATATTCTGGAAGAAATGTTTAGGAAAGGCCTTCTGAAAGAACTGGAGAGGCAAAATATAGTACAAAGGAAAGTTAGCAAGGAAAAGGCCAAAGGGGTGGCTGAGGCATAGGCAAGTGGTTGGTGTACAAAGAGAAGAAAGGGTGGCTTAGCATTGGCTTAGGCAGCTATTTGGATTTGGGGAAAGGACAGGAAGGAACCAAAGATGATTCCACAGTAGCATGCCACAGCCATGACGTAATGACAGTATCTCCAATGCTAACAGCGTGTTATTATTAAAGGAGAGGATTTGGTGGAAACATTAGCTCTGACTTTGCCATGACCAAGCTAAGATTAGGGGTGGCCTCCCCCCACCCCCAAACCAAAGATTCTGTACCTTTAATAGCAAAATAACAGGCCAGAATTCAACAGGTGGAGTGTTTCCAGCATGGATATGCAGGCCTCATGCAGTTATTGAAGGCACAGTCTCCCTTTGTCAAGAATAAAAGTGAGACTTGAAATGTTAGCAGGAATATATCAGAGAGGCAGACCAGCACTTGAATTGCACTTTTCACATTCCCCAATAACCCAGTAATAATCTTTCCCATTTCCCAGACATATGCCTTTCCTGGGCTAGTTTGTGTTTATTTTTAAATTCTGTATTTGTTCTACATCTGTAATACCGTGGGCCATGTTAGGTCTCTGGCCTATTTATTTGAAAATAGTGGAATATGTCTTCCCTCAACCTATCAACCATGTCTTTCCTCACTAGAAGGAGCGGCCCGGGTTGAGCCTCCACATGTAAGTGGTAGGCTGCTGGCCAAAAATATTAAGCATCATTATGATAGGGCTATGCTCTGAGACTCCCATACTCCCTATCACTGAATCTGTTAGGGCTCTGCACAGACTGTTAGGTATTAGGATGTAGTCAATGCATTTATAGGTATGGTGACAGGGAGAGGAGTAAGTGTAATCCCACCCTCTTGGCTTGTGCTCCCTCCAGGTGACAACAACATCATGATCTGTTAGCAACATGTCTAAGTTCTGCCTTGGATTTCCTTTAAGGCATAATCCTATGCATGTTTAGACAGAAAAAAAGTGCCACAACTCCCAGCATTCCCCAGCTAGCATGGCTGACTGGGGAATGCTGGGAGTTGAAGGACTTTTTTCTGTCTAAAAGTGCACAGGATTGCAACGTTAGTTACTTTGTTCCCACCTCTATTCAGTTTTTCTTCCCTAATGCTGTTAAAATCACCTCCCACAACTACCTCACGTTCTTTAAAGGTGTCAAGGCATTAAAAGGTGTTCTCCAGAAACAATTGCGGGTCAGAGTTTAGGGTGCATATTGCTCCAATTGTGAGGATAGTATTACCATACTTTCCCCTAATGAATAAAAAGCTGTGCTCTGAACCCGTTAATTCACCTGTACATTGAAAGGCCATTGTGCTGAACAGTAGGGGACAGTATAATTGTGATAGCTCTGTACTTAGAAGTACCTAGGACTACAAATTGTTGATCAAACCATGCCTAGTACAGCAGTAACTTATTCCTGCTGTTCTTTGGTGAATTTCTTGCAGGTTTTTCTTTTTGTATAGTGTTTGAGACTTTTCACCTTTGTACTGGGTTGCTCAGACCCGTTACACAGAAGGTTAAGACTTTAAGATATCCCATGGGTTAATCTAACTGAATAGCTTACACGGTTCACCACCTGTGGGTCCATTGCATTAAGGTTCCCCCTCACTCCCTGTGCTGAACAACTTAACAAAGAACTATAAAATAAATCACCTTGAAAACAGATTGCCAGCTTATGGAGGTTTTCCCAGTTGTGGTCCCTCCTGCAGCAGCTGTCCATCATGGCTTGCCAGGGGTCCGGTCATCTGTAGGACATACTATTGTTAGATCCCCCCAAATTCCCATTATGTTCAGTTATCACTTTTGACACTTAAGTAGCCATCGAAGTAACATATCCTCTCTTCTTCTTCTTCTTCTTCTTCTTCTATTGTTATTAGTATTTTTGTTATTAGTTATTAGTATTGTTATTAGTATTCTTATTTTTTAGCAGTAAATGTATTTTAGTACGAATTATTATTAGTATTTTAAAATTATTATTATTATGCCTTTTTATTTTCTTGTTACAAATTCTTTCTACCCCCTCAGTTTTCTCTCCATTCCCCCCACTTTTGCCTTAATCTCCCTCTCTATTTTTTCCTTCTTTGATATGCACTTCACAGTGCTTAGATATACATATGTGTGAAGCTGTAAGCAGACACACACACATGCATACATATACAGGCAGAGAGAATCATACACATTTTGGTTTTCTCATTTGGTCAGAACCAAACAAATACTCTTGCCCATATTCAGTCCTTCCCTCAATACACACACTGACCACAGGAGCGGCAAGCTGTCAATGTCTTTCTTGTCATCTTTACTGCTGACACTTACACCTTCTGAATGTCAAACTCAAGCGGAGATGCCATCCTTCAGGGTAAAGTCCTCCTTTACCTGTCTTTTGGAGGTACGGGTGGCGGCCTACCTTTCTGCCAACTGTTCTCCACATAGAATTTTCTTCTGGGCAGCCCTCCTCCTCCTCACCATCCAGAATGTCACCTTTGGCATTCTCTCAAGATGTAAGAGTGAAAATAGTGCTGTTGCATCATGGGTGGTGCTGATCAAGTGCAGGACACCCTTGTGGCTGACCAGGAGGCAGAAAGGAAAGCCTCAGTGGTATTTTTTTTAGTCTCCCTAAGTTTCACCATGAGAGGCTAGAAGGTTCTCCTCCTACAGAGTGTTTCAGAGCTCAGATCCTGAAATATTATGATAGAGTTGTCTTTAAACACAATAGCCCCTGATTTATGTAGGTTTTGCGGGGCCCTCTTCATATGAGGCTTTTATCATGCACTCATGGTCAGTCACTCAAGGAAGTTTGCTGGCCCTTTTCACAATGTCATCAACGTCCAGTGCCTCTCCCATCATTTTTAAGCTTTATTCCACCTTTTTTTAAATCACTGGAAGTGCAGAAATAAATATAAACCGCCATCAAATGGTGGTGTATTTCCAGAATCATGCAATATCGCAGCGCCATCTACTGGCTGTCTAAAAGAAACATATAAAACTTGCCAACAAAGGAAATCCCTCCCCTCCCACAAAGGGGGGAAGCGTATGTATTGTGCTGATCGTAATCCTGCAAAGATTCCGGAAGAAGCAGCCCCAGTATACCACAATATCTCTAGAGTCCTCTCAAGGCTTTGGACCAACTGCCCGATGTGCTTTCTCAGTGTCTGCTGCAGATAGTTGTAGACCTCGGATAGAGTCTGTTAACCAACACACTAGAAATTCCACCATATTGTCCCCCTCCTCACAGAGTCCATAACACCCCAGATACAACTCTTCTGGCATCTACTTCTGTTCTCGAGATCTTTGAGTTTTTGACAGGTGTCCCAAATGGTCTTGGCGAATTCGTGTCATTTACTTTCATGTTGTATGCCTACCTAGAGCACTTCTTGAGCTGTCACTTTAATGCTAGGAGCATGGCTGTCGCAGTGGCTAAAGGGTGGCAGCCCATTCTTGTGCCATGTCTGCCCTATGTCTCTGGAGGGTTTCTGTAAATTCCATGAGAAGGTCTGCTCCCACCATGCTGCTACACAACTTCTGAGTTTAAGTGAGCCAGAGGCCATTTTGTCTCCTCCCCTACCACCCCCGACCAGGGCCTCAGCAGGAGTCGCAGGATTGCGGAGAAGGAAATAAGTTTTTAAACTGCACTCCTTAGCTGGGTAGTGCTCCCAAATATCCCCTATCCCCTACCAGGGGGTTGGTACTTACAGGGCCTGGGATTTCATTATGTAGATGACTATTTTTAGTGAAACATGGCAAGGAACAATCAGATTACGATGCCATCACTTCACACCCCATGCCCCAGTTTCGCACCTTGGACCCAATACATGAACTAAAGCTCAGTTTTCTTTTGAAATTTGCTCTTCTCCAAATGTTGCAATGGAGGTCTCCTTTTTTTTTTTAAGGCATATCAAATGTGTATATGTGTGAAAATGATGTTAAAAATGCTTTATGTTAGGAAAATTGCTCACAAAAATGTCTATATTAAGCAAAACCGTGTACAATAATATATCTGTGGTAACATATGTTCATTCATTAGCAACAGTGAAAGGGGCAGTACTCAGCCCTGATTTCTTCCACCCCAGTGGAGGCTGGTGGCTCTAATTTCAGTGGGGCTCCAAATCCATTCCAGGTTTTTGTCAGAACGAGCCAGAACTCTAAAAGAGATATCAAGGTGCTGAGACCTATCCCCAACACAGGCTCAGAACCTTGGTTAGCTCCTTTAGAGTTCTGGCCGGTTCTTATTGAAACCCAGAATGGATTTACAGCCCCACCAAAATCAGAGCCACCAGCCTCCACTTTTCTACCCCATCCCTCTCTCATGCCTCCCTGCCCTCCTCACCCTCACTATGGAACAAAGAGTCCGGTTTGCTCCAGCAGATCAGAACTAAGTATGGGCAAAGGAATCAACAGGAAGAATGAGGTAGGAGAAGCCTTGGCTGCATCCCCTCTTATGCCTGCTGAGCTCTTAAAGAGCCAGGTTGTTGTTGTTGTTCAGTCGTTCAGTTGTGTCCGACTCTTCGTGACCCCATGGACCATAGCACGCCAGGCCTTCCTGTCTTGCGCTCTCTCCCGGAGCGTGCTCAAGTTCATATTCATTGCATCCGTGATGCTATCTAGCCATCTCATCCTCTGCCGTCCCCTTAGCTTCTCCATATTGCAATCTGTCAATCATGTCTCGTCACGTCATAGCACACATGCATCCAGCCTCCATCCTAAACCTGCGTGGCCTTATTCCCCAGACATTGGTGCCCACTGTGATGAACAGTGCGCAAAGCCCAACTCCCGATCACAAAAATGTTTTCAGAATATTCTCTACCCTTAAATGAACTTTGATGAACATGTTCTCAAAGCACTCCTGTCTTGGCTAATAGCGGTGGAGGAATCACACTTGAGTGCACTGATAGCTGAAAGATATATCACCTTACTCAAATAGCAACTTAGATGCTTATTTTCTTTTCTTCCAGATGCTCTTTTTGGTAACCTGGCTGCTGTAAAGCTGAGCCTTCAAACAGAACCGACTTCCCAAAATTAGAGTGAGGTTCATTGACGATGAAATGGTAACATGTCCAAATGCTTTTCCAATCCAGTGAGAAAAACATGGTTCACAAAGAAGGTCTAAAGTTAAGAGGAAAGCAACATTAAAGAAAATAGATATGACTTTTCTATTTCCTTTAACCTTGCATGAGAAGCTAAAGGCAAACTCTGAACAAGAGTATTTCAGATCCCTTTTGACGGATATTTATTAGGTGCATTTGTCAGCAAGCACAAAATAGTAGAAGAAACATGATCGGTGCTAGGAAACTGTTTTTCACCATCAGACCAAAATGATTTGAAGTAGGCTGTAGCATCACTAATATCCGGGGTTTCATAATAATTTATCTTATCCCTTTTTATATAAATCCTTCTGTTATACTGATAATTTAAGGGAAGATGCTGTTGTGATCTCATTATTGCCAGAGTACAGCATGTTCACAATCTCTAGCATTTTCCAATCTTATGTATGTGACATGGTTTCCAAATAGACAGAACTTGCTCTTAACTGGAATGAGAATTCACCCCATTTTGATGATGTTATAATAGGGTTGTAATGATGTTGCCTAGCTTCCAAAAAGGATGGACAACCACTACGTATGAAGAAAACCAACTGTTTATTTCGGTCCGGATGTAACACCACAGTGGCCCAGATCCTCTATGTGCAACTAGCTCTGGTAGCCATCTTAACACACCTTCTCTGAGCCGCTTCTTCCCACACAGCATTTGGAAGCGGATGGCCCCTCCTCCAAATATGAACTCTCCATCCTTCAGAGATATTCTTTGCCACAGATACATTTCAGGCATGCAAAAAGATTTTGTGTAGATGTAAGCTGTGAGTCACGTGGTTGGAATTCAGTGCTGAAAGACAGGTACTTTGTCAAATGCTGTGCGCATCTGTGGATACGTGTAAATAAATAAGAACAAGGGGACCTGCAATAAAATGTTGCATTGTGGAGCTCTCCTCCAGAATATTCCATTCCATTCCCTCTACCACTGTTTTCTGTCCCCTGCTCCTGTCCGCAACAGAACACAGAATCGGTGTTCTGTGGCCCCTGAGCATGCTCAGTCTTGAATGGGCTGTTTTGGTTGTGTACTCCTGCAGACCTCCCAAGTGTGCTGCTGATTCCTCCCTCTTGCGTGTGGGCCAGGTCTGTCTCCAGGTTTTTATGTCCCTTGGGCAACAAACTGTCAGTGGGTCCTCTTTGGATGGCATAAGAAGCCCTATGTTCACATGCCTTTTTCTGCACTCTATATCCTTCCCCTTCCTCATCCTCGGCTTTTGTTTTCCCTACCCCATGACAATCTTGTGTGCCTCCCCCTTCCCACCTGCTCTAACTCTCCTTCCTGTTACTCCCCTTCCTTTCCACATAGATATAAGAAGGAGAGAGGCACATAGAACTCCAAATTTAAAGTTTCAACAGACTCTTAAAGAAAAACCCCTCTGGGTGATAAAAATCAACAGAGAAATCCAAGATTTTACTGTACCTGTGATTAGGCAGCCGGTTCCCATCCCCCAAGGCAGCAGCAAAGAAAGAGTCCATGCTCCTTTTCATTGGGTCTTACTGGGCAAATTTTATTTATTTATTTTTAGTATTGAAAAGCACAGCCCATCTGCATGTCAATGGAGCATGAGGTTTCTGTACGCAGTTGGGCACTGGCTTGGCTTGGCCAGAGGTCAGAAGGAGCAATTTTAAGTAGATTGTGGGAACTGGAGGTGTGTCTTGTATGAGGAAATTTGGTTGGGTATAGAAAGCAGCCTCAGTCCTGTCTCTGCCCGGCAATATTACATTCTTAGCATAATTTCTCTCAGCACAGCACTCCCCCCTCAACTTGTAACAAGGTATAACAGCAGCAAACTATACTGCAGTACTGTGCTACTCACTCAGCTGAATCTAGCAACTTTTGGGTTGTTAGAAGGTATTTGGCTGGAGGCCTTCAAGCAGAAGCTGGAAAGCCATCTCTTGGGGACACTCGAGGTCTGAATTTCCTGCATTGACCAGAGGTTAGATCAGATGGCCTACAAGAACATCAGAATAGGCCAGCTGTATCAGACCAAGGTCGTCTATTTCTGCTTCATTGACTACGCTAAAGCCTTTGATTGTGTGGATCACAACAAACTCTGGCAAATTCTGAAAGAGATGGGGGTACCAGACCACCTTACTTGTCTCCTGAGAAACCTGTATGAGGGTCAAGAAGCAACAGTAAGAACCAGACATGGAACAACCGACTGGTTCAAAATTGGGAAAGGAGTACGACAAGGCTGCATATTGTCACCCTGCTTATTTAACTTATATGCAGAGTACATCATGAGAAACGTCGGGTTGGATGAATTACAGGTCGGAATTAAGATTGCTGGGAGAATTATCAACAACCTCAGATAGGCAGATGATACCACCCTAATGGCAGAAAGTGAAGAGGATCTAAAGTGCCTCTTGTTGAGGGTGAAAGTGGAGAGTGCAAAAGCTGGTTTGAAACTCAACATTAAAAAAACGAAGAACATGGCATCTGGCCCCATCACTTCCTGGCATATGGAAGGGGAAGGAATAGAAGCAGTGACAGATTTTATTTTCCTGGGCTCCAAGATCACTGCAGACGGTGACTATAGCCATGAAATTGAAAGACGCTTGCTCCTTGGGAGGAAAGCTATGGCAAACCTAGACAGCATAGTAAGAAGCAGAGACATCACCTTGCCGACAAAGGTCCGTCTAATCAAGCTATGGTTTTCCCAGTAGTAACATATGGCTGTGAGAGCTGGAGTATAAGGAAGGCTGAGCACCGAAGAATTGATGCTTTCGAACTGTGGTGCTGGAGAAGACTCTTACGAGTCCCCTGGACTGCAAGGAGGTCAGATCAGTCCATCCTAAAGGAAATCAACCCTGAGTGCTCATTGGAAGGACAGATACTGAAGCTGAAGCTCAAATATTTTGGCCACCTAATGCGAAGAGAAAACTCTCTGGAAAAGACCCTGATGCTGGGAAAGAGTGAAGGCAAAATGAGAAGGGGACGGCAGAGGATGAGATGGCTAGATAGCATCACTGATGCAATGAATATGGACTTGAGCATGCTCCGGGAGAGAGCGCAGGACAGGAAGGCCTGGCGTGCTCTGGTCCATGGGGTCACGAAGAGTCGGACACGACTGAACGACTGAACAACAAATCAGACCAAGGTCCATTTAGTGCAGCATTCTGTTCACACAGTGGCTAACCAGCTGCTCACGGGAAACTCACCACCATGACATGAGTGCAATATCACCTCCTGCCCATGTTCCCCAGCAACTCATGTACATAGGCATACTGCCTCTGATGCTGAAAGTAGCATGTAGCCTTGGGGTCTAATAGCCACTGATAGCCTTCTCCTACATGAATTTGTCTTAATTCACATTTAAAGCTGTCCAGATTGGTGGTCATCATCACTACTCCTTGTGGCAGGGATTTCCATAGTTTAACTATGCACTGCGGGAAGAAGTATTTGCTTTCATCTGTAACTGAATCTCCCACCAGTCAGCTTCATGGGATGACCCTGGGTTCTAATATTATGAGAAAAATGTCTCCCTATTCACTTTCTCCACATAATTTTGTGTGATAATTTTGTATCATTGTCTCCCCTTTCTCCTCGCTTTTTTTTTTTTTTTAGCTAAAATGTCTTAGCCGTTGTAACCTTTCCTTGTAGGAGAGTTGCTGCGGGCCTTTGATCATTTTGGTTGCCTTTTCCTGCACCTTTCTAACTCTACAATATCCTTTTTGAGGTGTGGTGACCAGAACTGGACAGAGAGTAGAGTTCAGACACTGTAAGGAAATAATGCTGTGAGGAAATAATTTTGGTTGCCCCATTCTACACCTCCTCCAACAGTATGATACTGATTCTATTTCCCATTTTTAGCTAAATAAGGTGGAGGTAGGAAGGGCTAAGGGACCGTGGTGGCTTAGTGGTTAAGACGCTGAACTGCAGACCAGAAGGTCAGCATGTCAGCAGTTCGAGACCCGAGTGCTGCGTGACGGAGTGAGCTCCCGTCTTCAGCCCCAGCTCCTGCCAACCTAGCAGTTCAAAAGCAAGAAATTGCAAGTAGATAAATAGGTACCGCTTCGGCGGGAAAGGTAACAGCGTTCCGTGCACCTGAGTGTTCAGTCATGCCGGCCACATGACCACGGAAGTGTCTTCGGACAGCGCTGGCTCTTCGGCTTAGAAACGGGGATGAGCACCGCACCCTAGAGTCGGACACGACTGGTTGGGGACACCTTTACCTTTTTTTAGGAAGGGCTAAAAGGCAAAAAAAAATTTTTTTAGTACAAATGAATGAATGACTTGGCTAGTCACCAGGGCCATTACAATTTCAACAGAAAAGAGAAGAAGCAAAGATTAAGGTATATGTAGTAAGAAAATTATTTGAAATTAGGAAGCATGTTAGCAATATTAAATAGGAAGGAAGCACATTAGTGCAACTAAGAAGACCTGAACGTGACCATATGGGTCCAAAACAGTCTTTTTTACTGCAGTAATGAAAGCATATTAATATATCACATTCCAAAAGTGTTCCAGGAATGACCAATAATGAAGTAGCTTTTAAGGGCAGACTAAAAATCTATGGTATAGCTTTATTTAATTCCATGCAAGCTGTTTAAATGCCATTCTATCTTCAGTTATGATATTTAAAATAACACTCAGAAATTCATTGCCACCACTGTGTTCATCAACACCTATGTAATTTAGCAATATGGGCAGCTATAAACTAAGATGGAGACAGCGGGCAAGCCACCTTTCAATGTGCAACTTAATATTATTTATATATTTTAATTTGGTGGCAAGAAGCCCTTGCAGAATTGGTGGTAAATTATTCTGCATAATTGCAATAAACTCTCAGGTAGTTGCTCCAAAAATGGAAATATTGTCATGAATAAGGTGACAAAGGTAACTGATTTCGGCTCATACAATTCTGATGCTTTGGAAAGTGAGGACACATTTATTTGGAATCATTTTCATACATGTTGTATAAAAGTCTGCTGATTTTTAATGAGATATTGTTGGAACTGCACTAGCCTATTTCAGACAGGACCTCAGCCTGCAAGGATCACAGAATTGCAGGCAAGCCTTCTTGGGAAGCATCATCCTTCATGTGGTCTCTAGTTCTACCCTTCAATTTAAATGATGGACCTTTCTGTGACCTCATAAACTTACTAACAAAACTTGGCACAAGAAAACATCCTCACCATTTTTTGTATCTGTTGAGGTGAGAAGTTCATGTAATACTTGATTTAACCAATAGGTTTCTCTGTACTTCACAGTTCTAGCCAGAGAGTTGCTGCTGTTGTTAAACTTGGGCATCTCTACATGAGGCTTTTATCCTGTGCTTGTAACTGATCACTCACAGAAGTTTGCAGGTCTTTTACACAATGTCGTCAACCTACTGGGCCTCTCGCATGCTTTCTGACCTTTATCCCATTTTTTAAAGATTGGGGATAATGTGGCAATAAATTTTAATCCACTTCAACAGCTGTGTGTAATTGTGCATTTCCACTATACCACAGTACCATCCAGTGGCTGTATAATGAAACATATAGAACTTGCAGACAAAGGAAGTCCCCCCCACACCAAAAGTATGTGTAAGCATGTGTAAAGAAGCTGATTTATTTATTTATTTATTGCATTTATATCCCGCCTTTTTTCCTCTTGCAAAGGAACCCAAGGTGGCTTACATTATCCTCCTCCTCTCCATTTTATCCTCACAACAACAACCCTGTGAGGTAGGTTGGGCTGAGAGTCTGTGACTGGCCCGAAGTCACCCAGTGAGCTTCCATGGCTGAGTGGGGACTAGAACCCGGATCTCCTGGCTTCCAGTCCAACACTCTAGCCACTACACCACACTGGCTCTCTTAATCCTGCAATGACTCTGGAAGCAGAAGCCCTGGTAAAGGTGCAGGATAAAAGCCTGGTGTAGAGAAGCCCTTGAGCTCTGTGGACATGTTGACCTTGATCCAGATATAACATAGTAAGGTGCTGTGAGTGGCTAGTAGTCTGGATCCAGTGGCTGGAGGTGTGCATTGCCAAGTGGACAGCAAGGCACATCCTCTTTCACAACATCCTATGTGCATTAGATGTTTCTCTTCTGGATGTGAGTTATAGTGTAGATGTCTGACCTGCACACTTGGTTCCTGATCCAGCAAGGAAATCTGCATGTGGAAGGCTGCTTTTGTGTGTTACTTGCTGGATAAGAGGTTGCTTCTTTTCCTTCTCTGTTCATGAGCACTAATGAACACTTACCACTTTGGATGCAAAACCATGCCAACCAGCTGTTTGGAAGGGAAGAGGGATGAAATCCAAACCCTTGCTTTCTGTCTCAAACAGAAAATCGGTGGGATTTCAGCTTTGTGCTTGTGCCTGCACATGCATGGCAGTTGGAGGAGATGGGGGTCATGCATGCAGCATTGATTTCCAGATGCAATTCCCCACCCAGATGGAGAGGTTCGAGAGCCTGCTTCTGTTCAAGTATGCAGCCCTTAGCTCAGCCTTCCTCAACCTGGTGCCCTCCAGATGTCTGGAACTGTAGACAGGATCCAAGACTGCCAGTGTACTCCTGCTCATTCCATTGCACCAGCAGGACCCCCTCTCGCACAATGAGGTGTTAGTGCTTCCTAAAGTAACCCTGGAAATCAGTGGAAATGCTCACTTCTGGATAAAGACAGGTCAGCAGAGCATCCTTCTGCAGCTCTGCTGCCCTGCCCTGTTCTGGAAACAAGCTTTTCTGCTCATTTCTGGTTGCTTTAAGAACTGCTAACTCCCCATTACACTAGCAGTGGGTCCCACTAGCTCCCCATCACACTAGCAGTGGGTCCCACTGGCATGTGGGCAGGTTAGGATACTGCCCAGTAACTCCCAGAATTCCTGACCTTTGGCCATTCTGATGGGAATCTAAAACATCTGGAGAGCACCAAGTTGGGAAAGGCTGCCCTAGCTGGATCAGGGTGGTTGTGGACAACAAATGAATCAAACCAGAGGAAGTAGAAACATACATCTCTTTCATCTCATCAGCATGTGTGTATGGGGGGCGGGGTAGATTTCATTTTTAACAGAAAAAGAAATAAAAGACTTTAATATACTTCTTAAATGTAGATTTAACACATCATTTTGTTCAAGCTTAACAGAGGAAAATATTTCTCCTGCTCTTCAAATGTTTATGCCAAATGTCAGTTCTAACTGCTTCTGTGTCTGCACAAGTGTGCAGATATTTAAAAGGTTTTCTGTTAAACTGAAGGTGTTTTCCATCATCTGGTTCTTGAGATTTGTAAGTTAGGTCTGTAAGTCACAGAATAAACAGTACACTGTCTACTTTGCCATGGAATGAGTCAAATCAATATGGAAATGATGGAAGGGAAAATATGTCGCATAAATCCGTAACTGTTATGTGGCATAATCTTCACCAGAGATGCTTAACATTCCAAGGACAACCAACCAATGAGTGCTAAAGAGCACACAACTACTTAATTAAACCATGAACTCTAATATGCATACAAAAGTCTTATGTACATTTCATTACAGAGTGTATACATATGCATTGTACATGGAATAAAATCCAAATATGCAGTGCCTGAAGGCTAATAACAATACACCCTACCAAAAAATCCAACAACTGCAAAGCACATATGTGATGTTGGAATGAAACGTGCTAAGTTCTAATTTCCAAATAAGTAAGTTTACATTTTTTAAGAAGTAACACATTAACTAAGAAACAAATGTATGAGTATCTGGTAATATCCCATTTTGTTGACCTTCATCAGATGCCACCATTGAATAGCCAAGGTTCTTGATCCAGATTTTGAAAAACACTAAAAACGTCATATCCCCATATAAGGGTTCAAATAATTCACAAACACATTCATACATAGACAATGGAAGCATATCCCCATGCTAAAGTTTGAACAGTTCATAAACAGAGAATCACAATTACTAAAACTCAAATAATGTGTAACATTTGTGAAGGCATTTTAAGAAGACCCTGACTTTTAGGCAGCTGATGGTCCTTTTGAGAAAAGAACCAAAAGAGGTATGGCGAGTTTTTAGTTGCTTACAGCTAGATACCTTCCTCATATTTATCGGCAAACAACTTGTTGTCTTGTTATAAAACAGTTAAATTAAGTTTTGGTTCTGAGGATACATTTCATGGACACATTCCTTGAGGTTTTTTGTAATTGTGGTTGCTTCTCCGTTGATAATAAAAATAGTCACCTAACATTTCTGTATTCCTACAGATGGGTTGCTAATTGGTAATATATTAATTACATTTTGTTCCTAATTATGATCTAAATTATTTCTGCTTCCTTTTAAATTATCAAAAGCATTTCTCCTTGGCAGTGGATTCTCCCTTATTATTTGCACAATATATTTATCCCTCTTGCTGTAAAGTTTTAGGGAATCATAATTTTTCTTGGATTGAAACAAAAGTACAATGTGTAATTCTAGCATAGTGATAATATATCACTAAGAAGGGTGCATAAATCTTTCCTTTTCTCCCAAGAACTATAAATTGTAAAAGCCATTAGATAAATTGTTCATTTTCACTTATCATGACAACTTAAGGGGATAGATGCCAACCAGTCATGGGATGATCATTCAAAGTAAGGGTGCTTGAAAGTGTTGGCAGCCCTGCTTGTGTTATTTGAACGGTCTTCACCTTTCTCTACATCAACTGGCATTTGCATCCACTTCCACAGTTTTCCTCCAAAGATCACAGGGGGTGGGGGTGAGTTGCAAATAATGACAGCCAACTCTGGGCAACCCTAAACGGCCAGAGATTATAGGGCACAGTGGGTTTCCCACTGTGGGAAACAAGATGCTGGACTAGCTAGGTCTTTGGTGTGATCCAGCAGAGCTCTTCTGGGGATTCTGATGGGTTTGTAAGGCATCCCCCCCACACACACACACACACCTTTGCTTGCAAATGACAGCCAGCTCCACAGAGCCTAGACTGCCTTACTCTGCCTTGGGTTTTTTCTGCATGAAGGATTCCCTACTCATGGTTTTTTATGGGTTCTTTAGATGATGGCGCGACCCTCCAGTTTTGCCTCTGTGTCTAACTAGCAGTGCACCTTTAGTGAATTTTTTTAGAGCAGGGGAAATGGGACATTTAATTGTGAAAGCAAAAGAAAGTATGATTTCCTCTTGTGTATTTGTGCTATTCCACTATACCACTTAGAGGTTATGTAGCAGAAAAGCAGGAAAGGAAAAACTTCTCATGTAGTGCTTGGATCTCAATTATGTGACAAACCGAAAGTAGATACAGTGGATTAACAACTGATTAACAGCCTTGGATAGAAAAGCTCTTGCTGGGGAAGGAATGACTGGGGTTTCTTTTTCTTTTTCAATTTTATTTTTACAATGCTGACAAAAGTGTACAAACAAATAATTGGACCAAATATTATCAACAATTTAACAATAGAGAATATAAACAAATTTACCACCAAAACCAACGAATATCACAAGGTTCCCAGTAACACAAAAGGTTGTACATTCTCTTGATTCTTATTAGAGTTCCTTTTTAAATAATTGCAGGAACCAAGCTCACCAATCTTGGGCAGGACAAGTGCATACGTTCTGAGAAAATGCAGAGAGAAAGAGACAGAGACAGAGACAGAGAGAGCACAAGGAAAAATGTAAGTTGGCATGTATTTCACAATGGTGCAGAAGGAGGTAGGTGGTCACAACATATTAAAATTATACTGAGTTATATTTGAAACAAATTATGGATAAAATGAAAAAAGGAGGGGGGAGACACATTAAAAGCAATGAAACTATTTCTTTCAATGCATCATTTTTGGTAATGCAAATCCCTATCAGGATTTGGACCCCAGCAGAGGCAAAGGTTTAAAGCCCCCCTACCCAACCTCACACCCCTCCCCCCAGCATCCCAATCCAGATTGGGGATCCTGAGTAAGCAATTTGTAAAAACCATCACCACCACCACCACCCTTCACTCAAGGTCAGACCATGCAGAAAAGGTAACATGTCTAAGGAAGAGAAACACAACCCAGTGTGAATCTTCCATTATCCCTACCTTTGCATAAGAATCCCTAACACCCCTCATCACTGCTTCCTAAGTGGCCCTATGTTGCTTTAGTTAAGGATTCAAAACTGTAAAGGCTGCAATCCTATACCCAGTTCCCTGGGAATGAGCTCCAATGAATGCAGTGGGACTTACTTTTGAATAGATCATGCTGTTAATCTGCTCTGGAACACATGAAGCAATAACAGAGAAATCCAAAATCCACAGTTGGGCAATACTTTTATTAAGACAAACCCAAAATTCCACAAAAATGTGCAAGCTTTCAAGTTCTCCAGAACTCTTCATCAGGCTGGATGGTACAAAAAGCAGGGGATGGGGGAAGAAACAGCAAAGTCCAAATAGTACAGCTTCTAATCAGACTTCAGTCCACTTTTCCTGCCCCTCCCATCCTCCAGGAATTCCTCATTTTAGAAATGAAAGAGCAGGCTTGAGAAATATCTCCTCTCCTTACTCCTGAGCAGCAAAGTGAAATTTCTGGTGAAGAGGCCAAGAAGAAGAATTCGGAAGCTATAATGGCAATATCCAGTTTGTTCTTTCTTTGTCATACAAAGGGTGTGTGTGTTCAGATAATCATAGTAGAAAGCTTCAAAGGAGGAAAAATGATTTTCTGTTAGAACTGGCTTAATATCAGTGAGCTGAAAAGATGTTGCAGGATGGAGAGTGATCTTCTGGCTCACTCGTTAATAGTTTTAACAGGCTCCATTATATAACTGCTGTGCAGCTTCCTTTTCATATGCTTATTTCAAGGCAATGGAGTTTATGTTTTCCCTTTTTTAAAGTCCCTACACAGGTGTGTGTGTGTGTGTTTTGGAAAACCAAGTGGCGGCATGTGGGTGGGGGAGGTTTAAACCTCCTTACCCACATGCAGTGGACACAATCCAGATCAGGCCCCCACATGCTTACACTAAGCTAAACAGCATGGTGAGGATCAGCTACATGCTATGTATTTAACATAGTGTGAAGTTTAGTCGTCCAGACTGAGAACCCACAATGTAAGTATAGCCATGTTATGACAGATGATAGCCAATCCATTGGGGACTCATCTGCCATCTTGTCTCCAACACCCACCAGGCTCCCTGACCCTCCTGATCTTTTTTTTAAAAAAAATTTTGCTTCGTAATTATTTTTTTAATTAAAGAAACCTTAAAAAAAAAACCTGGGAGGCATGCATGCTGCAAAGTGAACTGCTGCCTTCCAGTACCATCTTTCTTTGTGTTCAAAAGAGTGGTTTTGTGTTTTGGAGCACAGAAGTTGCCCAGGGGTGGGGGTTTGTGACTGGTAGCCATTTTATGAATGGGCAAGATTCCTTTTTGTGAGAGGGCCCATAATACTCTCTCAAAATAAATGTTATTTGTTTATTTATTATCAACATTTATATACCACCTTATCTGCTAAAAAGCCATCAAGGCAGTATACAACAATTTCAAACAATAAAACCTTGCCACAAAAAGTCAAAACATTCCAAGTGTGCCCATCAACCCAAAAGGGTTGGGGACCCCTGCCTTAAGTAAATATATGTGATATGAAGAAATGATCCATGGTTGCTGATCAGACAATATTATATTTGCATATTCAAGACACCAAGCAATAACTGTGATTTCCATCTATGAACTTACCATCAGCATAGCTGGTTTTGACTGAAGTCCTTTCAAATCCTGCGATTGTCAAAGAACTCAAACTGAGTCTGAGAAATAATCCTCTCCCCTCTATAATTAAAGAAGAAAGCAAGAAAATAGATTCTAGGGTGCACGAAAAACTTACCAAGTGAAGAACATTATCTTTTGGTTTCTGGACCTAGTTTCAGGCACATTCATGGTTCCTGCATCTGGCTCCTCAATATTTATTCTGACCTTAATGAGATTGTAACTGAAGTTCCCTGTAATGGTTTCATCTGGCCAAATAGACAGAGATATATTTAACTAAGTTCATACATTTCTATTATTTTATTGGAAAGGAGGGGAGATAAGTGGAATGTTTATCATTCACGACACTTTATTTTTCTTAGGAAGTATTCATTCCTCAAATGACTAAACTGAAATTCATCAAATATCACATTTTGATAAAGCAAAACAATTTTATGTTAAGAAAATGACCAGCATTAATTTATATATTTATTACATTTCTAATCCACCCAGTAACTAAAGTAAAATGTTGTAATATTAAAGTGTTACAAGAGTGGCAGGCATTGAATTGAAGTACCCACCACCTCCCTTTACAAAACAAGGGGGTGAAATTCAAGGTCTTCACTTCGCTTCCATTCATTTCAGCCTTTTTAAAATGCTTCTGTCCTTGGTATGTTTGTTTATACCATGAGTGCCAGCCATCCTTTCAGCAAAGCACTGCAAATGTTGCCTATGAAAACCATCATCATTATTGTTAGTTCTTGCACAAAGACAATACAAGATTTTTAAAAGAGTCTCTCTGTATTTTAATTCTTCTCTTGGCAATTCAGTCTGATTCTTAAATAAGCGTATTAGAGTTGTGACAAACTAAGCCAAGTCAAGGCGAAGTTCCATTTTAATGACATGGTTGAAAGTGGCTGTGGTGAGACCTAAAATGGAGATCTTCCCCACCCCCAGTTTACATTCGATATTCGCATTTTCACATTATCTCAGTTTCTCATTTGTTCCGCTGAAAGCAACTCATTTTGGCTTGGCTCATGACTTTACTTAATTTGCTTCCAATCACAGTTGAATTCTACTCTGACACTGGCCAATATGATGGCTTTATTTATTTATTACATTTTTATCTCACCTTTCCTCCAAGGACCTCAGGGCTGCATGCATAGTTCTACACACACACACACACACACACACACACACTTTATCTTCACAACAGCCCTGCAAAGTAGATTAGGCTGAAAGAGAGTGAGTGGCCCAAGGCCACCCAGTGAGCTTTGTGGCTGAGTGGGGATTTGAACCTGGACTCTCTCTAGTCCTAGTCCAACACACTGGCTTATCCTATAGAATGACCCACCAGAAGACACATATCTTTACATATTTGGTGGATGGAAAGACAGACAGAAGGTAAGAAGGAAGGAAAGAATGAATTATTATATAATAAATTATATATTTATAAATAAGAATAAAGAAGGACAGACAGACAGACAGATGCTGTCTCCTGTCCCTATCACTGACACAGCAATAGTTGCCATCAAAGCAAGATAAAGTGAGAGGACTTCTCTGGCTTGGATTACAATCCAAGCCAGAAAGGAACGCAGGGGCCATTATGCTTGCTATCATATTGGAAGTGAGCATTATGGGTCACCAAGGTTTTATTTCCAAGACAAGCAATGACAAACTTTAGCAACATCATTAATTATCCTTCTCCCATACCACTAGACAGCAACAAGGAACCTTCCCCCCAAAGCCCCTCATGGCATGGACCTTCTAGAAGGCAGTCAAGATGCTACCTCCCAACATTTTACCACATGAGGCTTTTTTCTAGGGATGTACGAAAGTCACTTACCTTTCCACGGATTATGTTGATGGTGGGGGAGGAGGCATTCCGTCCCTCCCCCCGGAATCCTCGACGGCGGGGAGGCGATCCATTCCTCCCCCCCAGAATCCTCCACGGCCGGCTATGCTCCGCAGCAGCTCCACGGAGCAGCCAGCCAGGCCTAGCCAGGCCAGAGCTGTCCGCAGCCGGATTTTCAGCCATGGAGGGCTCTGGGGGAAAAAAACAACAACCGCGTACACAAATGGCGGCGGCTACAGCCGCCGCCATTTGCGTTCCTTATTTTTGGCCGTCTTAATCTATGTAAATATTTACGCAGACTATGATGGCGAAAATAAAGGGGAACGCAAATAGCATAGCGGGCGCTATTTGCGTCCCTTTTTGATCCGCCTTTTTAGCCTACGTAAATCTTTACGTAGGCTAAAACGGCGGATCAAAAAGGGACGCAAATAGCACCCGCTATGCTATTTGCGTTCCCCTTTATTTTCGCCATCATAGTCTACGTAAATATTTACGTAGATTAAGACGGCCAAAAATAAGGAACGCAAATGGTGGCAGCCATAGCCGCTGCCATTTGCCTATGCGTTTTTGTTGTTCTTGCTTTTTAACCCAGCCATGATAGGCTACGTAAATCTTTACATAGCCTATCATGTCATTTTTTGTTTTGTTTTTTTCACCCAGCCATGATAGGCTACGTAAATCTTTACGTAGCCTATCACGTCGTTGTTTTTGTTTTGTTTTTTTTACAAGACAAATGGCGGCGGCGGCAGCCGGTTGGAAGACCAACCGCCGCCGCCGCCACCCAGAAGATCCAGCCCAGGTAAGTCTCGTCCCGGGGAGGATCTGCGGGGGGGGCAGGGGGGGGCAGGCCGTTCCGCCACAGATTTCGGGGGGCCGAATGCACTGGCATTCAGCCTCACCGAGATCCGTGGCGGAATTCTCTGACACCCCTACTTTTTTCTCTCGTGAAGAATCCGTTTGTTTGTTTGTTTCCTTACAGTATGTTTTAAATGTTGTTCCTGCAAATAAAAGGCTTCTTCGCACAGAGCTTTTATACTGCAATTGAGATTGCTCACTCATGGAAGTTTGCGGGTCCTTTAGATGACGTCATCAACCTCCAGGGCATCTGCTGCACTAAATGACCTTTACTCTGTTTTTAAATAGATCTGTGGTAATGAGCTATCAAATTACAGTGTTTGAGTTCTGCTTGAGTTCCCTCTTGAAAAGAGGAAAACCTGCAATGAGAAGAGCTAGACCAATGAAACATATGGAAAACTCAGATATGGGGTGAAAGGTGGGGGAAGTGGGGAGGAAGTGCATGTAAAGGGAGTCCGTCATGATCCTGCATTTAAAAAGGAAGCAGAAAGCCCCTTTTTAAATGCAGGATTTCAGACTTGTTTAGAGATGCTCAAAGTTCTCTGGGTGGTTTACAAAGGATTTTTTTTAAACCATAGCACAAGGAAACAACATTAGCATAAATTCAAAAATTCAAAAATAGCAGCTAGCCTGGGGGGAAAAACAGAACTAAATCCAGCAACAGAGAAAAATGAAACGCCTGGGAAAACCAAAAGAGTTGACACTGAACGCACCTAGTGTGGTCATGTGTCCTCTTTCAAGTCCTCTACTTGAAGGGCTGCCAGAAGACTGTGCTCTATTTTGAAGGCATCCCATATTTGAAGAGCTGTTCAGTCCAAGTCCAGTATAAAGATAAAGAACCATCCGAAGGAAGAGCTGGGCCTTCAAGTTACTCATGAACAGCACCTGGACAGCAGACTGAACAACGCACACAGCTCACCTGGTCACAGTCTTCCCCACTATGGTGAAATGTACTGTATTTCTATTTAACTTACAATAATTAATTCTAAATTTGCGTCTAAGCATATAAAGGGCATCTCTACACCAGCCTAAAATCCTGCATTTAAAACGGGGTTTTCTGCTTCTGTTTTAAATGCAGGATCATGACAGACTCCCTTTTTCTCCCCCCTCCTTCTCCCCTCCCCTTCCCCCCTCCTTCTCCCCCTATCTGAGTATCCCATTCTCTTTCATTGATCTCGCTCCTCTTCTTGCTGCTTTTTTCTTTTCATGGAGGATGCTCAAGCGGAACACAATGGGGAAATTTGATAGTTCATGATCTGTGATCTATTTAAAAACGGAACAAAGGCCATTTAGTGCAGGAGATGCCCTGGAGGGTCACGGCAGGGTCACGGTGTCATGTAAAGAGCCCGCAAACTTCCGTGAAGGAGCAATCTCAATCGCAGGATAAAAGCTCCGTGTGAAGAAAGCCAAAGTATCATATGCAAATTGTATGCAAATCTGTCCTCTTTTTCATCCTCCTTTCTGGTGCTGCATGTCCTCTTTTTTGGCAGTTCACAAGTAGCCACCCTAACTTGCCTGGCACCCTAATGTAGGTGCCAGGCAAGTCTCTCTGGTCAGGGCATTCCAAAATTGGGGCACCATCAAGGGAAACAACAACCAAGGTGCCAATACTAAAAATGACTGCTTGGTTGGGTAACATCTTTAGTACTGGAATGCAAGTTGAAATTTACATAGCGCAGTGCCCATTAGAAGCAAACTTGGGAGAATCAGGAGATCCTCCATCATTGTTGCAGGTGCTGTAAATTTTGTGTGAATTTTATGTCCTCCTTATGCAACATAAGGAGCACATAAAATAGAGCCTCATGTTAAATAGAGCCTCCTATTAAATAGAGCCTCATGTGGCGCAGAGTGGTAGGCGGCAGATCTGTGAAGACATAAGTGCCCCATTGAATTCTGTAAATGGAAAATTTAGTTCCCATTCCCAATATTCTTACTAGGGATAATTATACATTTTTTATCATCATTAGCATATAAAGTAAAAAATAGCACATTTCACTTCAGAGAATATGATTTTGCTCTTTTATGATGCTGGATCTGTTCAATTTAACCCATCAATAGGAGCAGTCATGCAACAAATTCTAGGATTAAAAAACCTTTGGGTCAAGAGAAGAGTTAAGATGCTCACAATTTCATTCATTCACGTACCAAAAACATATCCGCCTTAATATAAGCAGAGTAAAATGTCCTACAGCCTCACATCCAAAGACTATCAAAAGGAGTGATAAGCAGGAAAACAATATAGCAGCCAATAAAACCAATAAGCACAGTAATAGAAAAAAAAGTCTTGTTTTAAAAAAGTCTTTCGAGTTTGTTTAAAAAGGCCAGCATCCCAAACTGGTAAGCCTCAGAAGAGAGTTCGCTTCAATTCATGATGGCTTCATGGCTACAGCAAATATGTGTCCTGAATAAGTTACCTTTAGCAGACGCTGCAGTTCTGTGCACCAATGAACCCCTTACAAATGTAATGTAGAAACCATGTTAGTGGGACTGAGCCCCAGGTAAAACCCTTTGGGGAAGAGCTAAAAGTCAAGATAAGCCCTTGGGGAGAAGCCAAAAATAGGGGTGTGTGTGTGAAGAGCCAGAAGTGGTTGTGGTCAGAGTCACCCATTGCCTCTTTCACACCCGTCTATCCACTCACAGTATATATTCCCCTCTTACTCCAGTTCTCCTTTCACAAGGAATCTCACCAAAGGGAATATTGTGAGGAGGGGAAATGCTCTCTCCTGATCTCAGAAGCTAAGCAGGGTCAGCCCTGTTTAGTACTTGGATGAGACACCGCCTGGGAATCAGGTTTCCTGCACTGAGCAGGGGGCTGGACTCGATGGTCTTGTAGGCCCCTTCCCACCCTATGATTCTATGAGTAGAGAACCCCCCACCCTCTCTATGAAGTCAGAAAGGCACATCTCTACACATTGGAATGAAGGGGAAGAACACAGAATAACTGGTGTAAAAAAAAAAGACGACTTGGGAAGAAATAGCAACATATTCCCATGCAATTCCAACTGTGCTCCCTAATTCTGTATATCTTGTTCAGCATCCCAGCCGCAGCCCTCTGTAATGCTAATCCAGAAAAAAAATTACAACAGACTTTGGAATGAAATAATAATAATAAAGATGTCCTCCTAGGCCTCTTTCATATCATATGAGGAGTTATATAATTAAAATCTGGGGGCTACAAAGTTCAGGAGCAAGATGAAAGCATTTCCACTTTTACAGTGGTTAGTTAAACTGCATTTAGCTTATAACAACAGTAATTTTGATAGTAATGAACGGTTTCAGCTCGCATTTGGAAGAAGTATAATTCTCAGCATATAAATATCAATAAGTCGTGCTGTCAGCATCTGATGTGGTTGTTCTGTTTTAACATTGCTGCAGTTGTTCTTGCTTAAGTTGGACCTCCCCAAGATATCCTGTTTTCTGAAAGTTTCCTGCTGTGAGAAACTCAGAGAGATTCCTAATCAGCATCCCTGAAAAGCTGTGCAGTTCAAGAGTGCCATCTTGAGGTTCACTATGTGGAAGAGCAGCAACATTGACTGAATTGAACAGGGACTGGCAAAGGGGGAAGTGGGAGCTTCATAGTAAACAGATAACAGGGACAATGTATGTTAAGGCAAGAAGATGTTAAGGGATATCTTGCTGCTTTCTTGGGGCCCACCAGTGCAGAAGTTCAAAGATGCAGGCAGGAGAGCCAAGTCATGAAAATCACAGTCTGTGAAGCCCCTATATAGGACCTAGACCAGGCTCATGTGCTGATGTGATATGAGTAAGCAGTTCTTTAAGAATCCCACTGCTAACTTCTAGGGATGAAAAACTCTGTCAGCTTCTAGGGATGGACAAATCTCGGTTTCACTTTCTCCCACATCCAAAGTTTTTAAATCTCAAGTTCTTTCTGTCTCATATATGAAGAAATGTATGAGTTCTGATAGTACGTTCTTATTAAAAAAAATGAATTTTTCATCCATCTGCACCAGCCAAATTCAACAGGTACAGCTATTCCTAGCACAAAGAGGACCGTGTTGTACCTGGCTGCCATCTCAAAAATGTAAGTCCGCACCACAAACATGGTTGAATGCTCAGAGAGTCAAATCCAGACTTTTTAGAACCAAGAACTCAAAGCATTGGGCCTGGATGGACAAAGCTGTCAGTTTCAGGACTAAATTACACACTACGTTAAATGCATAGTGTGTAGCTGATCCTAACTTTTTTTTTTTACTTTAGTGTAAGCACATGGACCCCTGATCCAGATAAGGACCACCACACCCTGGTAGAGGAGGCTAAACCTTCCCACCCCATCACTTTCCCTTCCTAAATCCCACCCACCCTCTGCTTCGTACGGGCTCAAGTAAAAAACACACAACCTCAATTGGCACCAACGGAGGTTTTTTATTTTCTTTCTTTAGCTCCCATGTGTGTATTCTGGGTGGGAAGGTTTAACGCACCTACCCATGCATGATGGTTCGGATCCAGATCAGAGACCCACACGCTTACACTAAAGATGAAAAAAGATCAGCTACATGCTACGTACTTAATATAGCATGTAGTTTAACCTTTAGTTTCTCCCACATTCATTTTTTAAAAATTTCAAGTTCTTTCCAGACCACTGTTGAAGAGGTCTGGGAATGTCAGTAAGTTCTTCTCAAACAATGAACTGAGAGGAATTCTCACCCATCCCTACTAATATCACAGGCTATTCTTGTTTACCTGTTGATATTAGGGCTGGAATTAGGGGCAGACAAGACAAGCAACTACCTGAAGCACCGCCTGGGCTTGGGGGAGTAACTATCACAGGCGAACAGCTCAACAGCTGAAACAAAAAGATAGTACAAAAGCAGTGCACATTCATTTGGAAAGCTGGTGTCGAGAGCCACTGGGGCCAAAACAAGGAACTTCTGGCTTTCTTTACAGTTGACCCGTGTGGGGAGCCTTGAAGACTGGAGCCTGGACCATCTTCCTGGCAATGGAGTCAGCTCAGGCTTCGGTCTGGCCCTGCTCACTGAGACTAGCCATTGGATCCTCCTGGACAGGAAAGGCTATTAAAAGCTTCCTTTGAACAGCAAGGTCTTCCTGGCTCTGGTGTATGCCCTGGCTCTGACTCCTTGGCTTTTCCTTTGGCTCTAAATCAACTCCTCCGACAGCTGCCCTGAGAACAGTTCAGCCCTGAGAACTAACAACATTGACTTGTGTGCCCAGTGTTCTATTTGTTGTTGTTGTTGTTGTTGAAATGAAATTTAGAACATGAGCCCATTTGAGTGGCTGATCAAATCCATGCATGCAAATGGATTGCCTTATAGGTTAGGGTTGCATGCAAGTCATGTCTCAAATTTTTGAACCTGGTTACACAAATGCAGTTTTAAAAGTTAAGGTATTAAGGAGCTGAACAAACAGAGGGGAGGCACCGAGGATGCTCCTTGCCTGGGCACCATCTGGTCTAGTGTGGTTTCAGGAGACACAGGGCCTATCTATACAAGGTCCTGCTGTAGCCCCTAGATAATTGTGGCACACGACATATGCCCATCTCCATAGCAAGTGCACTGTTTCTTGCTGTAAAATCCCGTTTGGGGGAAACTGGTTTTCTGAAGGATTTTCCCATTGCGGCGGCTTCAGCGCAGTTTGGGAGTCTGTGTGACTCACTCGGTGTGGGCTCCTGGGAGCAGCACTGATTGGCGGAAGGGAAAGTTGCGTGAGGGTGTGGGGGGCATGGGGAGAGCAGAGGGCTACACATGTCTACCTGGAAGTAACTTCAGTTGCACTTTGCACAGGAGCAGAGGGGTCGGAAGAATTCCTTCGCCTGTTGTTTTAAATATTCACTGATGGGGGGAGTGGGGAGGGGGCAGCCAGCCAGCCCTGTTGCCTTGAAACTGGAACAAACACTGGATAAACATGCTTCCTCGGAAGTAACTCTCTTGAATTGCACTTCACTGACTGTGGGAGTGGGGAGGGGGCAGCCAGCCAGCCCTGTTGCCTTGAAACTGCGCTGGTGTGAACATGCGCTAGCTCAGATGTAACTCTCTCCGATTGCACTTCACTGACTGTGGGAGTGGGGAGGGGGAGTGGTGGAGAGCAAGCCTCAAGCCTGTCATTTTAAAACTGCACTGTTATGGAAGGGCAACGGTGTGCTCTTATGGAGGTGCACAGGTAGGTGGAGCCTTACTGTTTTTCAAAGCTGATGCCCCCAAATGACTCCTAATCCCACAGAGAAGGGCTGGACACAGAGGAGAGCTGTTTGCTAAACAGGCCTACTTGGAAGCAGCTCATCCTCCATTGCACCTCACTGAGCACAGGAGGGTCGGGGGAGAGGTGCGGGGAGCAAGCCATGATGTATGCTGTCATGCTTACCTGCCCCCTCTCTCATGCATGGATCCATCTCTCTCTCACACCTGTAATTCTTCTCCTCACATTTCTCCCCCACCCCCAACACGCACACTTCTTCCAGACATATGGGCACTTGGCCTCTCCCTTCCCTGCCCCACTCCTCCTTTATGCACACCCTGTTTGTGGCCAGGCTTCACTGCCACAAGGGCAATGCAATATAAACATCAGTAGAGGCCCTTCTCACCTGCCTGCCACCAAGGATGTTTAGGCTGGTGCACAGGAGAGGGCCTTTTCAGTGGTGGCCCCACACCTCTGAAACCAGCTTCCATCAAGGGTTCATAAGGCCCCTTATTTGCACATATTCAGGAAGGCTCTGATGATCTACCTTTTTTACTGGCCTTTCCATAGTCTGTGGGTGGCAGGTTTTATTGGCGTTATCTGTTTTTATAGCATTTTTATTGATTTTTTTTTAATCTATTGTGTTTGTTTTGAGTAGGTTTTTATTGTTTTTATCTTGTATGCTGCCTGAAAAACATTTTGAATGAATGAATGAATGAATGAATGAATATTAGCATTAATACCCTTGTAACTGGAGATTGTAATGTAAAAAGCAGCCTCTGTGGACTGGCTTTTGTTTTCTTTTTTAATACAAAGCAGTGTAGTCCCAACTGGGGGAGGTAACACTCAGCCAAATATAAATCAGAGGAGAATTCCCAACCTGTAAACCTAAGAACAATTTGTCATTCTCCCTATATATAACGCATCACCATAATAATTTGTTGCAACAGATAAAACAGTCCCTGAAAATGTTTATGAAGGAAAATAAACGTCATTAGCATTTGTACAAAATGTTTCTTCAAGAAAGACACCCAATTATTTTGCTATAATGCCTCTTATTAGCAACAGCTGTTCCTCAAAAGGCTGGTACAGTAGCATCAATCAACCAACATCAGTGAACATGTTATCTAGTTAGTGGTAATTTTCTTTTAAAAAAAGGCAAACTCTTAAGCAAAAACATTTGCTTTTGAGAGTGCAACTGTGCACAGACACATGCTGTTTCAATAAATCAAAACAAATAACCAGTATTGGAAAACAGGTATAAAGAAAGCGTCTTCATCTGCTAAAAATAGATTTCTGTGCATTTTTTTTTAAAGATTTTAAAATCATTGAGGGAGCAATCCTATGGCCGCTAGATGGCCATAGGATATGTTGTTTTCCGGGAACCAACCTTGGAGCCCGCGCTCTGAGGTTGGTTCCTGGAGAACTGACCTCCCTCCCAATTCCGCGCTGCCTCAAAGGCAGCGCGGAACAGCCCCATCCTCCGCACTTGCAAGAGGAGTGCGGAGCAGCCAAAAAGGGGCGTGGCTGGGGTGTTCCGGGGCGGGGAGAGCGCAAATGCCTGTATGACACATCCAATGTGTCATACAGCAGCTTCCTTCCCTGCTCCGTCCTCCTGTGGCCAGACAGCTGCAATCAGCTGTCTAGCCAAAAATGCAGGGCAGGAGGATAGCGGAGGGAACGATCCCCGCCGTGCTTCTCCTGCCCTGCTTTGGATAGGCAGTCACCTCCGAGTTCGGAGGCGGCCACCTATCTTGATAGGATTGCGCCCTAAGACAATAAAATATTAATAAAACAGTACAATCTCACTAAAAATAACCAGGGGTAGCTGGCAGTGCTAATGGTCAGCGAAATGCCTTGGCAAACAAATGTGTCTTAAGTTGTTGGTGGAAATGGAGCTGTGCACAAATGGCCTCTCAAAATTCTCCACCCTTCTGGTGGGGAGAGAAATTGGGGGGGCAATTCTCTTCTCCAGGGGGAAGAGAAATTCTCCAACAGTTTCTCACAGGAAGGGTTCAGCATTGGCAGGGGTTGTAGCACAGCTTCTTTTTTCATAAGGGGTTTTGGGTTTTTTGTTCTCCCAGTGCAAGTGGCAGCAGCACCACAGCTGGCCCCCATTGGCATCCATCGCAGTGCAGTGGGCATTGTTGTGCCTAGCTCCAGGGAAGAGGCGGAGCTGGTGCGGAGCCAGAATTTCCTGGAAGTTTTCTTCCCCTATGAAAGAGGCTTCCATTTTTCTGCCTCATTCTCAGGGTGTTTTTAAATTTGTTTTTGTGGTGTTTTTGAGCTCACCTAATTATTGCAAAGTGGCCAAGGGTGCTGCTTTTGTATTTTCTTTCTATCATACATCTCTCCAATACTCTGCAGCCTCCTAGCCTGCCTGCACTTCCTGATCTGAAAAAGCCCTAGGAAAGGAATTACCTCATGATGTCTTCCCCTGGGCTTTAACTGAAGTGTGAGAAGCCAAGAGAGATGATTGTAGAATGAAAAATAGGACACTTGGGCACACTGCTTGGCTGCCTCCTATTTAAGGAAAGAACAAGAACCCCAACTCATGAGAATTTCTCCAAAATTTTCTTCACCCTTGAATTTCTTTTCGAAAGCAATTTCTTCTCTGTCAAATTGAATGAGAATGGTTGAAAAAAATGTGCGGGAAATTTTCGGCACAGTTCTAGGTGGAAACACTCTACCCCAGGAACCCACCTGATCCCAATGGGGAGATGGTTCCACACAGTGGCCCTCCTCTGCACCACAGCCAAATGAAGCTCAGTAGGCTCAGGACATTCTTGTAGCCGAGTCCACCCATCTGGATGGCTTTAAAAGGGGATTGGACAAATTCATGGAGGAGAAGGCTATCAATGGCTACTAGTCCTGATGGCTATGTGCTACCTCCAGTATCAGAGACAGTATGCCGATGTACACCAGTTCCTGCAAAATATGAGCAGGAGGGTGCTGTGCTCATGTCCTGTTTGCGGGTTTCCCGTGGGCAGTTGGCTGGCCACTGTGTGAACAGAATGCTGGACTAGATGGTCTGATACAGCAGGGCTCTTCATATGTTCTTATGGAAAGGAATATCATTAATTTCAGTTTCATTTACTATGGAGTGAGTGGCCATAGCACTGCAGAGTTATATGCTAAAATTATACATGACCTTGTTGAAACTGCACTGGATCTGCTGTGTGGGCCAACTCAGTTTAATTGTCTTGATTTACTCCTGGTTGGAGATAGAGGTATTACCAACATACTAGGGAGGTAAAGAGGCGGGTGCTAATTACATGGTGGCATCTGCATAAAAACTTACCTTGTAGTGTCTCTAACTGCATGGAGAAGCAGTTGGTTGAAGCACCACCACTATTTCCCCACCCAGATTCCCAGTTAGTTCCAGGAGTGTGGCAACAGAGGGCTTACAATATGGTTGGCAGCTGCAAACAACTGCCTCAGTCAGCTTATGCTAAAAAATAATATTGCATGGGAAATTTTTTGATACAGTGTTGAGTGAACCATCAACATTTTCAGAAAAATGTGCAGAATCTTCTTATTAATGATGGATAATTCTTGGTGGGCTGGAGAAGTGCTATGGTACCCCTAACTGAAAACAAAGGTATATCTCAGGGAAAAGCAGTTTTTTAAAAACTTATTTTTTATTATAAAATTGCAACAAAAGGAAAAAGAAAGAAAGAAAATGTGGCTACATAGATTTGAATATATCCATTTCAATGGATATGTACGAAATATACATATACATGTATATGTATATGGGGCGGGGGAGAGAGAGAGAGAGAGAGAGAGAGAGAGAGAGAGAGGAATGAAAATACCGGTTTCTAAGAACTATATATTGTTGTTGTTGTTCAGTTGTTAATTCGTGTCTGACTCTTCGTGACGTCATGGACCATAGCACACCAGGCCTTCCTGTCCTCCACTCTTCAACAAAAGCAGAACAAATATCCAAATAAGTATCCATTTGCAGGTGGTGTCTATATACCACCCATTCAAATGTTGAAAGCATTGTAAGGTCTTCAGTCCATTGAGGAGGTGAGTGTTTATCCTTCCAATACTGTAATATCAGTGTTTTAGCTGTCCAAAGGGTGCAGAGAATCCATTTGTGCTGACCTTGCATCCAGAAAGCAGGTAGATAATTTAAAAGAGCATGTACATCAGTAAATATTAAGCAGTGTTCCAATACAAAATTTATCCATATAATAACCTCTTCCAAAATGGAGCAACTACTGGACATTGCCAACACATATGCTTAAAAGAAGCATTAGCTGTGTTACACCTCCAGTGATTAGCAGACTTTAAAAACCCTTATTAAAGAGACGTTGTGGCATCCGGTAGACACAGAACAAGAGTCTTTGTTGAATAAGGTGTAACCTGTGATCCAATAGATGCTTCAGATACAGATGTCAAGGCAGCGGTCCATTGATCAAGCAAAATGGGACAATCCAATTCCCTATTCCATTCCTGCTTGAGACCCTGTACATCATACTTACCCATCGATAATAAGTATTCCATTGTATGCCTTCCATTTTTCTCCTGAACATTCCTCCCCCAGTTGTGCTGTCGACCCCACCTGCACTGACTAGAGGCAGGGCCGGCCCTACCAGGCTGCAAGATAAAGCACGGCACAGTGCTGTGGCAGATCTTAGGGGGACATAAATGCAGGCATACATGAATGCCTGAATGGTGCAGTGAGTCTTTGTAAAGTCTTTTGCAGAGTCTTCCCCATGCCACACCTAACACTTTACAAAGACTCACTGCACCACTCAGGCATTCATGTATGCCTTCACTTATATCCCCCTAAGGATATTAGGGTAGCATATTAATACTTCAGGCAGCAAAATGTCTCAGGCCAGCACTAGTGGGGCTTCTGGAGTGGCCTGCTGCCGGTGGAGAGGGAGAAGGGGACCACTAGACTGGAAGAGTAACAGGCAGGAGAAGCTGCAGCTGCCATGCCTTCCACTGCATCAGAGAATGTAAAAGTATGGTACAGATCTTCAGGCTGAGAACGTCTAGCCACCATTCCCTTCATTGCTGCTGCTCCTGCAATGAGAGCAGCTTGAGTAGAACAGTGCGTTGAGAGGCACGGAATACACCGGACTGCTGGCCCTGGTGAGGAGAACCCTGTTGCCCGGAGAGACTACAAACAGGTGGTGCAGGGGTGGTGACCTTGCACCAACTTTTGGTGGGGAGTATATCCCTGGGCCTGCCCCTTTAGGTGTGGCACAAAGGAAAGGGCATTGCCTGGATGTGGAATCGGCAGAAAGAATGGCTAAGGTGATTGATTGCATCCTGTTCTCTAGTGGGTGTGTTGGGGATCATACCTTGGCCCCTTGGCCTATGACAGCTTCTCCAACCTAGTGCCCTTCAGATGTTTTGGACTACAACTCCCAGCATTCCTGACCATTGGCCATATTGGCAGGGGCTGATGGGAGTTACAGTGCATTTCCTCAGCACTCCGTTTCGTCCCCCTTGCTTTTTAACACCTACACAAAGTTGGGACAGGTCATCTGGGGTTTGGGGGTTGGTTCTAGGGCTGTGCATAGACCCCCCGATCTGACTTGGAAGCCGCTTTGGGGCTTCTGAGGAGGGCTCAATTTGGCTCAGGCTGATTCAGGAGCCCCCCAACCCACCTTGGCCTATGAAGCCAAAGCGAGATTCGGACATCCAAATCCCGCTTCGCCACCCACTAACACACTGCCCAGCCCCCAGCTCCTTACCTGGGCCTGTGGGGAGGGGGGTGCCACCACCAGGGGAGCTGCTGCCCTCACCACTGCCACTGGGGGAGCAGCTGCCGCTGCTGCTGAAAAAACAGCTGCCCATCATGGCCCGCCAACCACCAACAGGCACGAGGGAAGGAGTCACCATCCAACTGCGCTCTCCCCCCTCCTGGCAAGGAGGAAAGGGTGCCCTGTTGGAGGCCAACTCCTGCCTCTGTTCAAGCCTTCACTGGTTCCTTGCTTGCAAGGAGCCTGTGAAGTCTTGAGGGAGGCCAGCAGCAGCAGCCTGCAATGAGGGCAGGCTGCCGCCTCCGGCTCCTAGGCCCTCTGGATGCATGCTGGTAGCCGTCTTGTTCTGGGGAATGAGGGGAGCCATTTTCCCCTGTTTCTGCACCGTGGCTGTGCCCGTGAGTGGCAGATCCATGATTTTTCTGGTTCAGTCCATGGAGGCAGTTGTGCTCTGTGATATGTTGGTGGTTTGGGGGATTTGCTCTGCAAAATTCATATGAAACCAAGAAGATCCCTGCCAAGGATCCATGTTTTTGTGCCTTGGCTGCACCCACGAGTGGCAAATCTGTGATTTTTCTTGTTCAGTCCATGGAGGCAGATGTGCTCTGTGATTGGATGGTGGTTTTGTGGGTCTCCCCTTTAAAAAGCATATGAAATCATGAGGATCCCCTTTTGATTTTATGGATCCTTGTTTTACCTGGTCCCCTTAGCACGTGCTTTCTTCTTGGCTTCGTTCTGCCAAAGGAGAGTGGGAAGGGTTAAGGCTTCCTCTGCCATGCCTGGCCAAGACTGGGGCAGTTGCTCCCAGTGGCTAGGACTGGAGCAGAGAGAGAAGTGCTGTGGAGCTTCCCTTTCAGCTCCCATCCCATCCTGCTGCTTCCACCGCCACCACCATCATTGCACACAATGGCAGCTGTCAGGGCAGCGGGAGGCTGCTCAATTATCAGGTGGCTCGTGCACCCCAATGGATCATCTTGTGCCCCCCCCCTCGGTTGCTTGCACTCCACTTTGGAGACCACTGCTCTAGCCAAATAACATTCAGACAGTCCTCTCCTCTCCAGTAACATCATCTCTCTCATAATGAGCAAACAGAGGCTGACTCACAGCAAAGCTCCCTCCCTCCCTCCCTCCTCCTCCTCCTCCTCCCCCCTTTCCTCTCCCCTGCCTCTGCCTCTCCTGGTGGCTGGATCTCTCTCAAATTGATACATTTGGTGCCTCTGCATCCTCTCACCTTCCCCCTCCCTCTTCCTCCTGCCCCTCCGCATGATCTTTCAGAAGTTGATACATTTTGGAGACAGCCTGTCTAGGCTGTTCAGAAGGCATAAGAAGAGCTCCGAATAGACGAGGTGGATGACGATGAGGCACTTTGTGGAGGAGCCACTTCGCTTCAGGGCACCTTGGTGCTGGTCTGATCCACTTCGTATCACAATGAGGCACCTCCGAATCAGCCCACTTCGCCTCATTATTCAGGCTTCATACTGAAGCGGTGCTCAGTCCTAGTTTGTTCTCATCATTATGCTGATGACTCCCAGCTCGCTCATGCCCACTCTCTTTTTCAGCTGATGCCAAGGAGGCTGTGGTCGTTCTGAACCGTTGCCTAGGGAATAGGGATACTTGAATCGGTCCAGCTCAGTATCACACATGTTCTCATTTTTCCACCTTTAACTTACTTCCATCCTGTTTCAGCATCAGATTGCAATGTATTTATTTTTTAGTCCAAACAAAAATTTGTAGATATTTTCATGCATGTTTCTCAAAACATACACATTTTTGTATGTGTGCTTTCAAACGTACACCTTTTTTGGCGCACCTTTTAAATTTGCAAATTGCATCACCCATGCACCCCACACTTCGGAGAATAAGAATTTTGACATCTGTGTTCTGGTTTGTTTTTAGGTTTGGGAACTGCACATTTGGTAAATTTCCATTGAAATGTAAACCAAACAAATTTCTCACCCATCCCTACCATTGCCTGGATGGAGCAATGGATTGGATTCAGGCTAACAAGTTGAAGCTCAGACCAGACAAGACAGAGGTTCTGGTGGTGGGTAGTCAAGATGATCTGAGATTGGGAGGACAACCTATTCTGGATGGGGCTGCAGTCCCTCTGAAGGATCAGGTTCGCAGCCCCAGGGTACTTCTGCATCCAGCATTGCTCTTGGATGCACAGGTGGCTGTTACGGCCAGAAATGCCTTTGTTAGCTTTAGCTGGTATACCACTTGTGGCCCTTCATGGAGCTGGTGGGTCTGGCCAGAGTGAGCCATTCCTTAATTACTTCCTGTTCAGATGCCGCAACACATTCTACATGGGGCCATTCTTGAGGAGTGTTTGGAAACTGCATCTGGTGCAAATGCTTCAGCCAGACTGCTCATATATATTACACTGGTCTTATTACACCAGTCCTATATCAATTGCACTGACTTCCAATTTGTTTCTGGACCCAATTCAAGGTGCCAGTTCTTACCTATTAATCTCTAAATGGTTTGGGGCCAGGATATCTGAAAGACTGCCTCCTCCCATATGAACATGCACAGTTTACAAACTTCTTCAGGAGCCCTGTTGTATTGTCCCACCAAAGAGAGATATTAGGTTGATGGGAATACAGGACAGGGCCCTTTCTATGGCAGCACCCCAGTTCTGGAATTCCCTCCTAAGGGAGGTTAGATCAGCCCTGTCCTTGCTCAGTTCTAGATGGTAATGAAAATATTTCTTTTCCATTTGGCTTTTAATGGTTTTTAATTACTCTTTCTGGAATGCTTGAAGATAGCTCTGGTTTTTAAAAACGGTTTCTTGTCAGCTGTTTCAATATTTGTTATCCACACCACCTTGGGGGCCCAGACAGGACAGAAAGGTGGTTTATAAATATATTAATTAATTAATTAGCTCTAGGACTGATGAAATGAATCTTTATTTTTAATAGGCTTATTGCCTTCCTGTTTTCCTTCCATAATGTTCAAGCAGGGATGCAGAACCAGAATGTGGTGCTGGGGCAAACGGCCCCCCCACCAAGCCCTCCGCAGGGCAAATGATGTCAGTGGGCATTTCCACACCCACAGACATCATCCACCACCACCACCACGCCCATTTTGTCTTTCTCCATGCTGTCAAAGTCCCAGACTTCACATAGTGCACATTGTCCCCATGGGGGCACTATACACTGTGTGAAGCCACTCGGTCGGCGCTCGGAAGAGCAGCCACTTTTCCCAGAACCAGCCAAGTCTCCCACTGCCTGCATCCCTGTTGTTATCTCCAGTTTCAGACCAGAGATAACAGCAGGTGTCAGTGGAAGCTGGTGGCTCCAACGACAGTGGGGCATTGAATCCACTCCAGGTTTCAGTCAAGAGTCTAAAGGAGCTATCCAAGGTGCAGCACCTTGGATAGCTCTTTTAGAGTTCTGACTGGTTCTGACTGCAACCCAGAGCAGATTCACTACCCCACTGACATCACAGCCACCAGCCTCCACTGGCAGGAGTTATTCCATGGGGTGGGGCTTGGTCTCTGTGGGCCGGATGCAGAATCTCCACTAGCCACATCAGGCCCATGGGCCAGAGGTTCCGTATCCCTGTCTTAAAGCATGGTGCAGACTGATGTAGTCCTATTTCCCCTCTTTTCTGATAGTTTACCTCTTTACAGACCTGGGATATGAATAACCCCCGCTGCTGACTGCCAAATGTTTTTATGTGTTCATGGATCTTGGAGAACCATTTTTCTTCATCCCTGGCAGTTTTCTTGGAAGATTGTGAAAACACTTATCTTAAGATGTTGTTAAAATGCCGATAAGCATTGACCATCAGTTTTCTTTTAAAGCAGGAACACAAAATCTCATTTCCTTATTAATATTGATTTATTATAAAAATATATTCTTTTTCTGTGCTTTGCCCACTGACATTTAAGCACAATGGGGCATCTAATTTTGAAACAGATTACTAACTGAACTCCTCATTGTACTCTCCAATAACGGTAAGTGCTAAATAATGAATGTAACTTCTTCCTGCAAAACAAGAAAGAACAACTCCAATAGAATCAATATATCTTGTTACAAAATGACAATATTTCTCATAGCAGAGACAGGGCCAAATGCACAATCAGAAAACTGAAGCTAAAAGGGGCAGCTCTGAAACAGCAGCTAATGCAATGCTGGGGCAGGAGCATTAAAAACTTGATCTGATTTAGCAGAGCAACTACATTTTAAATAGTCTGATAAGAGGACTATCTGAAAGCATCAACCATATGCGTCCTGTGTTAAGACTGATACAGGAGAGAAAATGTACAAGAATCCAGAGGCAGCAAATATCCTTTTCCTCTGACTGTTCTTGGAAGTTGTAAAATAAAACAAAAAGATAGATAACTAACAGGACTACTTATAAAACTACTGGTTGTTCACTCCTCCTCTTGGTTCAAAGGAGTGTTGGCCAATGCAAGGTGCTAGGATTACTCATGCACGATTGCAGAACTCCCCAGATGTTATATTCCTTTCACTTGATCACACCATCAACACCGTCACTGTGTGGATGAGTTTGACCCCCTTTCAGCTAAAGCTCATGTTTATTCATTGCTATCTTTCTGCCATAAAATGTCCCCATGCCTTTCCAGACACCAGTGAAGCAAATAGTAAAAAAAAAGACATGGCATAGTGGTTCACCCATCTTTCACACCATCAGAATTAGCCTTAGACTTGTAGTTTCAGATAGTATTGTCAGAAACTCCCAGCACCAGGATGGCTCTAGGGCCAATTTCATGCTGTATATATTCACTTGCTGCATTACAAACATGACCAAACAACAATAGGTCAGTTGTGGACTGCTTGACCACTTCTGCGCAATGCTTAATGGTCACATTAAAATGGTCCATTTCTTTGTTATCGGCAAGTAATGATCACACAATCTCCCTTTTCTTGGCCCACTTTAGCCTGCAAAATTTGAGACAGCAAGTATGACAGCCACTGCACAGTCTGTTAGACATTAGACTAAATCAGCAAATGTAGGAGGCTACTTATTATTAACTATATGTTTACTCAACCCATCCTGTAAGGAGCTCAGGGTAGCACACAGTCGCTTCCCCACTCCCATTTTATTCTCACACAGATCTGTGAGGTAGACAAGCCTGAGAGTGTGTGACAGGCCCAAGTTCACCCAGATAGCTTTATGGCTGAGTAGGGAGCAGTGATTTGAACCCAGGTCTCCTAGTCTAACACTCTATCCACTGCAGCACATCAGCTTTCACGACAGAGAAAGGGAAGTGATTCTATTCATCAAAAGGTTATTGGACTCTTAAAGGATTTAATTTGATTTATGACAAGCAGAGCAAGCCTTTCTGGGCCTGGGGACGAAATTCCAATTTGGGAAGGGTCTTGGAGGCTGTGTGCCAGCCGTGGGTGGAGCAAAGGGCACAGGGTCATGACCAAGGACAGATCAGGTGAGGCCAAAATGAAGTGGGTGGAGCCAGATGTAATTCATACCAATTTGGACATTTTCCCCCCACCAAGCATATAAGCCACAGCTCAAGTCTACACATGCGTACACAGGAGTAAGCCCCAGTGCAGCAGCTTTTACGGCTGCAAAGCACAGCTCAGTTCTATGCATTTATGAGTGGAGTATTAAATGCCTTTAAATGCCCTCTTATCTCCTATTGCTAATTGGAGATAACAGCAGAAGGTGCTTGCGGGCTAGATGGGGTATCCCCATGGGGTGCCTCTGGCCTTAATGGGGCAGTTTCCCATGTAATCCTTTCATCCCCACTTTTGTCATGGCATGGCTTTGTACTCTCCTATCAATGTCACAAAGGTCTATAAGAGAGCCGATGAAGAGCATGAAGCAACGGTAATAGCAAGAACATCAATGACCAGCTTGAAGAAGCAAAGCATTTAGGTTGTTGTGAAAACATTATGTGATCTGCAGCAAGCATGGGCTTGTGGTTTCGCCACAAGGACCATCCCTTATCATAAAACATTAAGAGCTCCATCTCCATTGTTCTTGAAGTTTGATCTCATAATCCCTTGAGTCACGCCGTGGTAGTATGGTTTTCCTGCAGAAATATTTGGCAGGTTCTTCCCTTGAATACTTGTCAGAAATGAATGCCTTTAATGTCTTCCATGAGTTAGCGAAAGAGAGTACCAGAGAACACTGCCACAAATGCTTACTATTCTGACATGTGGCGCAGTGGAGGGAGACGGGTTTAACTGAAGTTTCAATTACAAACATACTTTGCAGAGAGGTGGATCCCTTGGTCCATTTTATGCATTTAATCTCCCTCCCTCTCTTTCTTTGTCAACTATTGCTCCAGCAGAAATTAAGCCTTGCTCTGAAGGTAAATAAAACACCACACAAACTTCCAGTGAAGTTAGGATTCCAATGTAAAGCAGGAATACTTTGATTATTACTTTGAGTTAAAAACTCACCATGAAGAAGCAATTAAGAGCTACCCTGGCTAGTTGGGCATCCAGCTTGTCTTCCTCATGTTTCACATGCAATCCCATTGATGCTGGGCAATTTTCTTTGTAGGCCAGAGGCCTCACTTTCCCCTCTAAGTAGGTGGAAAATGTATGTTGCCAGGCACGATGTTTTCTGCCCTCTCCTTCTGGAACTGGCAAAGCAGCCAGCCAAAGCTAGAGTTCAGCAGAGCATTGACTCGCAATTGGATCTTGCTGTTCTCTACTCCTTGATGCTTGTTAGGCTTGCCTTTACCCAAGTCTGCAAGAGGCAGTTCCACTCAGTAGCGCAGGGGTACTGAATGCGGGATTTCCAACAGCACCCATGGAGCTCTCCCCTCCCTGCCCCCTTCAAAAAAATGTTTTAAGGAAAGCCTTGGAAGAGCTTCAGTCAGTCTTCTTTCTCTCCCTTTCTAGCCTCGCTCTTTCTCTCCCCTCTCCCCCTTTGCTTTGCTATTTCCCCCTCCTGCCAAGCCTCTAGCCTCACTATTCCCCCTCCTCTTCAGCTCAGTGTTTCTCCCCCTCTTCGTTCCTAGCCTTGCTCATTTTCTACCTCTTTACCTTGCTGTTTCTCCCCCTCCCAGCCTCTAGCCTTACTCTTTCTCTCCCCCTTTGCCTTGCCATTTCCCCCCTCCTGCCAGCCTCTAGCCTCACTATTCCCCCTCCTCTTCAGCTCACCATTTCTCCCCCTCTTAGTTCCTAGCCTTGCTCATTTTCTACCTCTTTACCTTGCTGTTTCTCCCCCTCCCAGCCTCTAGCCTTGCTCTTTCTCTCCCCCTTTGCCTTGCTATTTTCCCCAGCCTCTAGCCTCACTATTTCTCTGCCTTGCCTCTCTTTAGCTCACTTTTGACTAGCTATTCCCCCTGCCCACGGCAGCCATTATGTGATTAGCCACATCCTCCATAGGACCCATTTTGTGGTAGTGACCATAGCAGTTACTCAAATTCACAAATGTGCCCATGTGCCCAAAAAGGTTGCGTGGGGGAGGGGCTGCAGTAGCTGGTCACAAAATTCCTCGCAATGCAATGGCCCAAGAGATCTTAAAACTATAGATAGTGGTGTAACGGAGCAGGGCTCAGAGGGTCAAAGCACCAGGATGTTTTGATTAGCAAGGATGATGACATCATCTACCACACCCCTCAGCCTCCTCTGCTCCCTCTGAGCTTAGCTACAATCCTCACAAGAGCTGGGGGGAAATGGATTTGTTGTGAGCTATCCCTGTCGTAATGCAAAGTCTTTTGGGGTGCCTCTGTCTTAAATGGGTATGACCGATTAGCTTTACAAAATACCTACCAATTATTTAAGAGAGAAGTGGATCAATGCAGCTGCCTGCATTTTTGGACTCTCTCTGGGGGCATGGCTATGGGGACTGTCACGAGGAGTGCCTGAACTTCAACATTTACCACTGCAGCACTGAATATGGACAAACCTGCCAGTGCAGTCATGAAAGCACAGTGCTGGAAGATAGAACCTCTGCCATAAGGCAAGACCTCACACCCACCATAGATCTATTCATACAATCTGGACTGCGATGTGCTGCAATCACTTTTTGCTATTGTTATACAACCAGGGTAAGTTCAAGGACTCTCTTCATATAATACTTAGGACCACATTTTTCTTTAGCATAATATTTTATATACATTCATAACTGCGCGTACGTAAAGTTGAATTACAAAAACAGAACTTGCAGTAGAAACCTAGCAGTCCTTTCCTTTCAATCGTGCTCCAAATCACACTAGTTGTATATTAACTTTCCTCCACAGAATGAGAATAATTCAAATCCAAATCTTCTAGGCCTCTAATTGAACCATGTAAAGCAAGCAAGCAAGCAAATACGGTACCACATATCTGTGCACCCTTCCTCACCTTTGCTTTCCAAGCTGAGCCAATTTGGGCTTATTATCCCAAAGAAATAGGGCTTTTTTCTCACTGATTTTCAGCCTTAAAAGAAAAAGGCTACTCTTTTACCTTCTTGTCATCAAACAAAAACTTCACTGAGCATATGCAGCCACAGTATCCTCTTTCCTTCTCCCTCCCTGGTAGTGCCCTATACATATCATTCCCTCTAATAGCAAACTCAGATGGCTGAGTGCCTATGAGTTCAGAGGCAAAATGAGGGCACCTAAGATTAGGGTAGTGTTTCTTACATACCCAATGGACTCCCCAGAGGTATTTCTTAAGAGGAAAAACTCGAACTGCACAATAGTACGAGATTCTAATTCACACGCATAGAGTGCATTGCTGCAACATAGCTGTGCATTTTCCATGTGCATGTGCGCGCGCTTGTGCCTTGTCACTCAGAGTCGCATTCCATGACACTTGGAAGCCTACAGAGAGTGGGGGGAAATCCTAAGAACTGGTCATTTGACAACAGTGATGCAGAAGAGCATTATATTCCAGCTTCATACAAAAGCGAATAAAAAGGTGGCCAAGTTTTAGACCTTATAGTGGGAAATAGTAATATATAGTTCTGTGTGATATAGTACTATTAACTGTTAAAATAAATAACTTCCTAGAAGTGAGAGCTGTCCAGTGGTGGGACAGGTGGCCTCGAGTCGGGAGACGGCGGGTTCCCCATTGCTGGAGGTCTTCCGGCAGAGGCTGCATGGCCATCTGTATGCTGTAGCTGATCCCTGTGGTGCGGACCCTGCATTGCAGGGCGCTGGACTAGATCAGGGCAGTGGAGACTGGTGGCTCCGATGTCAGTGGGGCAGTGCATCTACTCTGGGTTTCAGTCAGAGCCAGTCAGAACTCTAAGGGAGCTATCCAAGGTGTGGATAGCTCCTTTAGAGTACTGACTGGTTCTGACTGAAACCTGGAGTGGATTCACTGCCCCACTGACATCGGAGCCACCAGCCTCCACTGGATTAGGGGTAGGCAACGTGGTGCCCATGGGCACCAAAGCACCCCTGGACACTTCTTTCTTGGTGCCTGCCAAGGTGCCCTACCCTTAAAAAGGTAAAGGTAAAGGTGTCCCCAACCAGTCGTGTCCGACTCTAGGGTGCGGTGCTCATCCCTGTTTCTAAGCCGAAGAGCCAGCGCTGTCTGAAGACGCTTCCGTGGTCATGTGGCCGGCATGACTGAACACTGAGGTGCACAGAAAAAACAACAACACATTTTCTTACCAGCAGCTGGGATTGCTGTGAAATAGGTTCCTGTTGGTGCTGAAAAGTTCTGGGTTCAAAGGAGTTGTTTAGTGCTCTGGGGCTCAGATGTGGCTGATTTCGCATTACAATGCTAAATCTAAGTAGAACATCTCTCTCTTCTCAAAGCTCAATAGTTTTGTCCCTGAGCTTTGTCTCATCGTATTTTGTGGAGTGCTTAAATAGCTTCAAGGAAGCGTTTTCATTGGCAGCCAGACTGCCTGCTGTGCTGGGCTCATACTTTCTGACACAAATGTGTCGTGTAGCTTTGCTCCAAAAAGGCCCGTGCTAAGAATGTTATACTGGATATTTTCTGACCCTTATCATAACACTGACAACTTCACATGACTTGTCAGAAAAGGAGTCCTCATGTTCTAGAATTATTTCCTTGCTTCATCTTTGGAACATTGGCGAACATTTTGTGGAGAGAAGCAGTGAAGTCTGCAGAGTGTGTTTTGGGCAGGGGGGGGGAAAGGGGTGCACAATGAGGATCTCCGTACTAGAAGAGCTAGAAGTACAAAACTACTCACTATCCTTCTCACGTTATCATCAGTCCCTTTTTATATCAGCTAACAATACAACTTTTGTATGACTTGAATTTTTAAACTGCACTAATGTTCTTTTGGAACTACACATGTTTTTTAAGGATTGCACATTTTGTGTCTGGTCACACATTTAGAGCTGAGCCAAAGTTTCTTAGAAGACCATTTTCTGAGAACATTTCTGAGATTTTTCTTTTTCTCGCCCCCACCCCCCACCCCTAGAAGGTCACTTGGCAGAAATTCTCCACCATTTTAATGACAAGTTACCACCACCACCACCACCTCCCCCGTGCAATGCCCCTTAATGACCCTTGGGTCTGAGCGGAGGGTGCAAAATGGTGGGCAGGCTGCCAGCACAATTGTGGCTGCTGCCGCCATTTGCAGTGGGAGCATACATACGAAAACACTGAGGAAAAAAGAAAGCAGTTGTGCTACCACTACTGCTAATGTGAGCCTCGCTGAGAAAATGTTGGAAAAGTTCTCCTCTCCCTGGAGAAATTTTTGAAATGGTCCCTCCGATTTCTCTGCCCACAATGAAGTTGGAGAATTTTGAGGGGGTGTTTGTGTACAGCTCTTTTTTTTTAAAGGCCCTCTGAAGTATATAAGTTTGTAAATCAAAAGAAAAAGATTTCTTAAAAAATCCAAACATGGCCTGACAAGCACCTGTGATCTTCCAGGCTGTATGGAATGTTGAGGTTCCAATTGAGAGGAGGGGAAAAAAAGGAAAGAAAACGGGGGTAGGGGTGGGAGCAAAGAAAAGTGAATTGGTTTTCTCAACCCTTTAGCAGTTTTTAGTAATTATCCTTGGTGGGGGGAGCATAGGGGTGGAGGGGGGGATATTTGTCCTGAAATGAAAAGGAGAAAGGAAAGGAAAGGAAAGGAAAAGAAAGGAAAGGGAAAGAAAGGAAAGGAAAAGGGACACCTTTCCCCTTTCCCATTCTCCAGAACCCACTATATAGAGACAGCTGTTCTACACCAGTTATTTACTGTGTGCTCATGATTCCTCACTCACTGGAGTTTGCGGGTCCTCCTCCTCCAGGGCCGCTCCTGTGCTTTGCAACAATTATCGTGGGGGGATTTTCTAACGAGGAAGGTCTAGTATTTTTGTGAATGGCTACATGAAACGCTGGTGTGTTTGTGCAATTCCGCTATACCACAGTGTGACCTAGTGGTTCTGTAGTAGAACATACAAAAAGGCAGAGAAAGAAACCCCCCGGAAAAAACACACATGAAAACACACTTAATCCCACAAAGAATCTGGAAGCAGAAGCCTTGGTAAACTGACAAGTTAAAAGCCTCATGTAGAAAAGCCCTTACTTTAGGAACACAGAAAACTGCTTTATATCAGGTCAGATTCATCATCCATCTGATTGGGACTGGCTGCCGCTGTCCAGGATTTCAGGGAGAGGTTTTTCACACCTTCTGCTGCATGATCTGTTTAGCACAGCAGGCGATGGCCTCAACGGGAGGGAGGTGTCCCATTTTCCTCTCCTCACCTCCTGAAACGACTCCTCCCCCCCCCCCCCAGCCAGGAAGACTCCAAGCTGGCTGGAGTCCTGATCAGAAGTGGTGCTCATAAGGTCTGGGTACACATGACAACATTTTTCTGCAGGTCCCAGTCAGTTTCTCTAATACGCAGCACCACAAGCCAAGCATAGATGCACCATAGAACGGTCCCTACAGTAGCACTAGGTAAAGCAAACGAACACGCTTCAAAGGAGGGCAAAAATGAAAAGTACAAACCCCACAGTAGATTATGGCTGAGCTGAAAAGGAGGCCTCTTTTTTTTTTTTTTTTACAAACATTTTGCCCCATGCAAAAAGCTGCCCACCCCTTAAGCATTTATGTGGAAGCACATGAAGAGAAGTGAACATGGGGAGAAATGGAATGGAACAATATTGGAGTATTGGAGTCCCTTTATAAACTTTATGAAGATGAGGTATAATATTACTATTGATAGTTATAAATCATTTAAGTTATTGTTTAGGGTTTTTTAATTAATTGTTAGAAGAAGGAAAATCTGAAATTAATTTAACTCACTTTTGATGGATTTCAATTCATTAATGTTAAGATTGAGCAATCATAATAATCATTGTTTTAGTGTGGGTATCGTGTATTGTATGGCATAAGTATGAATAATTAAGGTAATGTGTGTAAATATGATTATAATATTGGATATGTATATGTATTATGTGTAATTGCAATAAAACCTAAAAGAGAAAATATTTATGCCCTTAAGCGGCAATGGCCAGTTTAAAAGAGGAAACTTGTAGCAATTTTGCAGCAAAAGACTATTTCCCCCTATTGGACTTTCATAGAAAACTTTCAACACACACCCACCTCATGTCACCTTTTGCAAGCCCGTGAAAATGTTAAGGCTTCCTTTCAGTTTGACAGCATTGTGTTAGTGAGTGCCATATGGAGGGGCTAAGCTAACTGGCAGAGCAAATGTCTTGCATGCTGACAATCTGAGCTCCATTCCCTGGCATCTCCAATTTATTTTATTTTATTTATTGTATTTCTTTACTGCCTTTCTGGGATCCATGAAGGTGGTTTACAAAAAGTTTAAAACACAACCCCCCGAATCAAATAAAAACATTGAAAACAACATGAAGAATCATAACAACTATGTTAAAAAGCAAAGTTTAAAAGATCTTCAAAGGACCTTTAAAGATCTTAAAGGGATCTCTCAGGCAGTGCTGCTGGAAAATAACTCTGCCCAAAATGTGGGAGAGCCATTGCTAGTCAGAACAGACAGTAATAACATAGACTGACACATGAGCCTTTTTCATATATTCAATCTGGGTGGACTGAACATGTATGGAGAGTGTGGGATGGGGTCAACGCAACAGATCCCTCCCCCACCCCCCAAACTACACACATTGGGTGGAATCCAAGGGGATGCTTATGCTCCTGCCAATTCCCTTCTGCAAGCAGTAGATCCTGTCAATTCTCTTGCGGAAGTGGGACCCGTCACTTACATGAGAGATTTAGCACTTTGTAGGGGAAGCCCCAAAACGAACGGAAATGCTTGTTTCTGGAAGGAGGCAGGTCAGCGGCGCTCCCTTATGCAAACTCCGCCGAGCTGCCTCCTTCCAGACAAGAGTGTTTCCGCTTATTTTGGGTTGCCCCAGAAGTGCTAAATCACCACTGCGCAACTGGAGGGGGCTGCTTGCGCAATGCAACTGGCAGGGCGGAAGACAATTGGCAGGGCTGTAAGTGCCCCATTGGATTCTGCCTATTCAGTCTAATGTGAACAGACCCCTTGAGTACAAACACTGTACATCCCGTGTGTCTGATTGGAAACCTTGGTTTTTGCAGGTTCCCAGTCATGTGAACAGAACGAGTTGCATGGAGAAAGCCACACGTGCAGGTCAGGGGTAGGGGGCCCTCATCCTCCCTACAGGTGTTTAGTTCAACAACTGGAAATGGCTGTCTAACTCAGGGATGGGGAATGCATGGCCCTCCAGATGTGGAGTGCAGCTCCCATCAGCCCCAGCCAGCATCACCAGTGGTGAGGGGTGATGGAAGTTGCAGTTCAACCACATCTGGAGAGTTACATTTCCCCATCCCTGGTCTTACCCATATAAGGTTGCTTTGTGCGTTCAAATTAGTGGATCAGAACAGAGGAAATGGGCTGGGTATAGGCTCAATTTATTGCTTGCAGGCTGGGGCCAGAAATTAGGGTTGCCACTTAAGAATACAGGGAACTGCCGTTTCCTGAGTCAGACCATTGGTAATTGCTCAGTATTGCCTACACTGACTCCAGAGTTTTTGGCAGGAGTCTTTTGCAGCCCTACCTGGATGCCAGGGATTGAACCTGGGGCCTTCTTTAGGTAAAGCAGTGCTCTGTCACTGAGCTACGCCCATTCCCTTGTCAGAAAGGACGTTATGAAAATGTTCTTTTGAATTTACTAATGAAATGGGTGAACTGAGCAGCACACCGAACATTGCCTAACCTCTGTCATCCTCAATAACCATCACCAGAGCAAAGCCTCAGAGGCATTCAGTTTGGAAGAGACAGGAGAATACATAGAGCAAGCTTAACGCTCTATTTAAAAAGTGTTTAACTGTTTACTTACCTACCCAGGACCTAATGTCATCATCTGAGGCCCTTCTCCAGGCTCCCCTGCCAAATGGGCCAAGGTGGGTGGCTCCGAGAGAGAGGGTCTTTTCAGTAGCGGTGCCCTGTCAGCAGAATGCTCTCCCCAGACAGGCTTGCCTGGCGCCTACATTATGGCCCTGTCAGCACCAGGTGAAGACCGTGTTATTTTCCCAGGCATCTTAAGAACTGCTTTGAGGTCTCTGCACTGTTTTATCCCTACTGCTGGTTTTACTCTTGGTTTTATTATGCACCACTGCTGGTTTTATCTTGATTTTACCTGACTTGTTTTATTGTTACTCTGTATTTTATTTTTATTTTTTTGTACACTGCCCAGAGAGCAGTTTAAAAAATGTAAATAAATGAATATTTTCACCATATAGTCTAAACAGTCCTTCTAATAACAAACGTAGGTGGTGAGTATTGCCATGATTGTAGCCCAGACAGGGCCACTGAGAAACAAGCGGGAGATACCAGGAGGATAAAGGGAACCCCAACATTTGCAGAAGTACACAAAATAGTTAGAAAAGAAAACCAAAGGGGGCAGCCCTCCCCAAATCAGATCAATGAGGACCAAGCATGCTCAGTGAGTAACCACGGAACGTAGAGTGAACACTGGCAAAGAAAAACAAATGACACACTAGAGAGAATGAAGTGTCTTGCTTGGAAGGAATGGGCAGTGGCAGGAGAACTCCTCTTAGGAGGGAGGATACACTGCAAACTTTTGATATAGGTCCCATTTGTATTGTTCTAATAACTATGCTGTCCTTACTATGTCTGCTGGGGATTCCAACAGTCAACACCTGAAGTCCTCCAGAGAGTTTTTGAACTATCTTGTGGTGTTTGACTTCTTCTAGGGGAGCACTAGCCAGTGGGCACAAAAATGCATTCTTAAAACAAAAAAATAGTTTAGATTTTTTTAAAAAAAAAATCTGCTGAAATTGGCATTTGGAGTCTATTTCCGTGGAAACTGAAGAACTGACTGGAACCAACAGATGACACCGACTATGTCGCTCGTGGCTTGTTCGGCTTCCATTTCCATGGAAACTGATGTAAGATCAGCGAAAACAAAGTAAAGGTTCGCAAAGACAGCATTTCAGAAGTAGCCTCCCCCTTTCTTCCACCTTTCTGGTTCTATTAACAGCAACGCACTGCAGAAACTCAGCAAGTGACTGTGAAAATGAAGACTCTGCACCTGCATTCCCCCACCACCACCTCACCCCGAAAATGATACAAAGAACCTTACCTCATAAGCCTGGCTTGGGTATCTTCGGATTTTTTTTAAGTAATAGGAATCAGTCAGAAAGCTTACTGGGTGATCTTGGGTCACTCACTGTGACTCTCGGGCTAATCTATCTCACAGGTGGGTATGAAAACAAAGGAAGGGGATCATGTCCACTCCTTGGAGAAAGGGCTGGATTAAAATGGAGTAGTAGTTGTGGTGGTAATAATAATAATAATGATGATGAAATAACAATGTACAACGATAGAATGAGACTAGATACTTACCTTTCTATTTGGACTAAGTATGAACACATATTTACATAAATACTGTCTTCAAGGATGTTTTTATTGTACATAACCTATGAAGGAAGATATTAATGCACAAATGGTAAGAGACTTTGCAGAGCTATCCCAGATTCAAAAGCATGCCCAGGCCTTTTAATCTGTCTCAGCTTTAAGCTGTTTTTTCTTTCTGCAACTACTTTTATGCCGTTTAATATTTGTTTTATTGTTTTTGGATTGCTTTATTTTTTCGTTGTGGGTTGCCCTGAGAGCTCTGTTACAGGGCAACCTATAAATATACTACTACTACTCCATTAGGAATAATTATTTCTGTTTCCTGGTCTTCCCCTCCCCCTTTATTTTTCTTTCTTTCCCTTTCCCTCTTATTTTTTAACCAACCCCTCTTCATTTTGTACTGTCCTTTTTTTGTAATGATCTCTGTCCCTTTCCCTGATTGTAGTGCTGCTTTAAAATTATGCAGTCAGGGTGGCCACTTATACATCACCCAAAGAGAGGAACTGCTTTACCAAAATGGTCTTGAACACCATTTTGTGGTGGAAAGGCAGGGTATACATCAAATAAATAAATAAGCAAGCAAGCAAGCAAGCAAAGGAGGAAACAAATTTGCATAAAATTTGTCTATACTAATACAGAGATACACATATTTAGAAATACTTACTATAATATAAATAAAAATGCAAGACATCTCACCACAGTGGGAAAGACTGTGACAGGTGACATATGTGCCTGCTCAGGTGCTGAATGTTGATGCGCTATTTCAAGGCCTCTCCTTCCTTATGGTTCTTTATCTTTAAACAGGCTTTGGACTAGACAGCACTTCAAATAAAGGACACCTTCAAATAGAGGAACGTCCTCTGTAAAGTAATATAGATGGCCACCCTAGATAGATAGATAGATAGATAGATAGATAGATAGAAAAAGAACACATTAGAGTGGCACTGTGGGAGGAAACCATGAAAAAGCAGCTCCAAGCCCTCTGTTGTTATATGTAAAGTACTCTTCAGTCTGCCATATGCCAGAGGTTAAGTCATGAAGGAAAAACTGTAAGCCTGTAATTTTTATTTTTAGATTTTTTGAACTGTTGGCCCACAGCTGAGCCTGTAGCTCCAAGAAAAACAGCCAGGGAACATCTTCTCCTCTGGGATCATGCACTTTTTATTTTAAAAAATGTTTCTTCATTCTAGACAGAAGAGCATTTTGTTGTTGTTTTCCTTCCACTTTCTGCTTTGGAAGGGACCTGACTGTTAGCTGCTTTGACAGTGCAAATTTATTTCAGACATTTATATAGTTCCCTTAAACCAAGTTCTCAGGGTGGCTAAAAATCAAATGCAAAAGTTAAAAAGAGAAGGTAAAAAAATCTAAAACACAAAATGCAAGATAAAAATACAAATCCATACAAATACAATAGCAGCCTCAGATCCTATGACAGAGCTAAGATGAGATTACGATGGCAATCATTTTTAAAAAGATTAAAAGGCCTGGGGAAGTAAAACAGCCTTTCCCTGGAACTTGGAAGACAGCAAGGAAGGCGCCAAGCAAACCTCTCTGGGGAGGGCATTTCACTGCCGGGGGGCCACCACCGGTGTGAGGTGGACATACAGAGAAGGGCCTCTGGTTATGATCTTAGATACCAGGAAGGTACATGCAGAGACAAACGATCCTGGATAGGACATGCCACAGGAACCTGCTGGTTGCAGTCTAGACAGGACTTGAGCCAGGGCCAGTATCAAGGGGAGGCACGGCTAGGCACTTGCTGCGGGCCCAGAAGCCAGCAGGGCCCCGCCTGCAGGGGCCCAGCAGCAAGAGCCTCCTAGAGTCGCTCCTCCTCATCACCACGGCAGCCTGTTTGTTCACCTGCCTCTTGATCTGGCCCAGACAACGGTGGTGGTGAGAAGAAGGAGCAGGAGATGCCGCTGCCTGCTTGCTCACTAGTTCTCTGCCTGCCAAGCAAGCAAGCAAGGAAATGGTAGCAATAATGAGGAGGAGGAGGAGGAGGAGGAGCAATAGCAGCTGGTTGACAACTGCAGTGCGAAGGCAGACTTCTGGAAGGAGGGGGGCCGTGGAGGGTGTTCTGAGAAACCTGGAGCCGGCACCTACTTGGGTGGCCATCTTCACTTTCTGCGCCCTGCCTGCTGACAGGCTAGCGGAGGGCTGCTTTTGTTGCTGCTTACAAAGGAGAGAGGGTGCAAGTGCTCCTCCCGCTTTACTGGAATGAGATGCACTGTATAATGTGTACCTACAAGTATGTCCCACTGCGTACATTGGGACATAGTCCCAGGTAAGTGTGCTTAGGACTGCAGCCTCAGGGTTAGATCCAATGTCATGTGAACGGACTTTGGCTGGTGCAACAGGCCTTCTGCTAGTGTACTGGGGCTTCCCTCTCCTCTCCCCCCCCCCAGCCCACTCTCATGCCCCAAATCTGCTCCAGGGGGTCCCCCAACCCTCCAGAGCAGATGTGGGGGCACACAGAGGGCTGCAGGAGGACATCCACTCTGCTGGATGACCAGCAGTGTATCCAATTCACTGCGATTTAGTTATGTATGCAGGTGTTGTTACTACTATGGTAGTAGATTTATGGGGCCACTGACATGTAATGATGTATATTTGACAATGTTTAGTACCCAGCCTTTCTCAAAATAAAATCAAAATGACTTATAAGAATTGAAACATAGCACCACAAACCATTTTTAAAGCTGCGATTTAAAACCACGTATCTGCAGTCACACTTCAGCACAAATTTCTAAAAGTGTGTTGGAATGAAAACGTCTTCATTTGTCTCCAAAGGGCTCTTGGCAGGTGTTATACTAACACGAGCATCAACGGGATGGAATTCCACAGAATCCATGCCATGACAGAGGAGGCCTTGCTTCACACTCTTTCTGACTGAATATCCCACAATGATAGTATCAGAAGCAAGTTTCAGCTCCAGATCTTAACAGATGGATAAATGTATAAGCACTCCTTATGATATGCAGATACATAGAACTAGGTTGCTTAAGAACAAATATGCATTCTACCAGATGTATGCTTTCCTGTGAGCTTGGATGTTCCCCATCATGGAAATATGATTTATTAATGGGAAAGCATGATGCTGGAATTTGGCTTCTCTCTGGTTTCAAGGGCAGCCTAGGATGCTCCTGAATTTTGCTCCAGCTGCAATCTGGGAAGGAGGCCCAGATGCCAGTTGGGGTGAAACCATCTTGGGAATGGGACCAGGATCTCCTTACAACGGGGCAAATTTCTGACCCTTCTAGAAACACTTTGCTTGTCTGGCACCGTGAGTTAGTCTTGTTTTCACCCTATGTCTGGCTGTACTGGGCATGAACAGGGTATGGGAGGCTGGCTTGTATACCCCAGTTGCATTCTGCTCAGCCAGCAAACAAGCAGAAGGCCGCCCTTGTGTGGTGCTGCCTTTGATGTCTGCTCAAAAGGTTCACCTGGTTCAGAATACAACCATAAAAGGCGGAAGTAGGAATTAAGTGTTGGTCCAGAACTTCAAAAACATCACTGGATACTAGCTTGTTTCTGGGCAGACTTCAAAGTGCTGGAGGGCTTCCTGACTGGTGGCTCCTAGCACTGTTGGATTGCAATGGACTCAAGAAGGCCCGATCTACATTGCGCCCACCACCACGCTGAATTTGGTGTCCCGTCGGGTTAAACACTCTCGCATTTTTATGTGATTATGCTCACTCACCCATTTTCTCCGCTCCACTCCCTCCTCGAACACGGGAGCTTGGTTCACACTCCGGTGCCTCACAGTTCCCCAGCTCTAAAGCAGGGCCGCCCAGAAATGGAGGAGCGGCAACTCCTCCCGCCTCCACCGATAAACCGCCCACCCTCCCATCAACTCCCCTCCCCTCCCCTCCCCTGTGTCCTTCCTCAGCCATTCGCTGGAAACCTCACTGCGCCTGCATTACCTCGCCCCATTGATCCCCTGTCAGCGCTTTCTGGACACATTCTATCGTCTTTGGTGCCCAAATCCCAGCTGGAGCCATGGGTCCAGAACTGACAATGTTCCACAGGCTGCTGTTCCTCTCTGCAAATGCCCTGATATGTGCTCTCCAGGCACTGATCGCTCTGGAGAGGCTGTCATCCGAGCGGCAGAGGTCTCGTCTCCGGGTACTGCACTGCTACCGCCATCGCTGTCAGAACTTGTGTTCGAGGATGCTTCAAAACACGTTGACCATGGCGCACAACATGGCTCTTCTCCCCATGCCTCAGGTTTTCCGGAGGTATTGGGTGCGCCCAAGCAGCCAGGACTGGTGGGAGCGGCTTGTTCTGCAGGTGTGGAACGATGAGCACTGGATTGAGCACTTCAGGATGCCTCATTGCACCTTCTTTTAGGTGGTTGGCGAGGTGGCCCCTCTCTTGGCCAGACACTCGACACAACTGCGCAGAGCAATCCCTATGGAGAAGAGGGTGGCCATCGCCATTTGGAAGCTCGCCAATCATGACTTGTACAAGAGTGCGGCGGAGCAGTTCAGGGTGGGGAAATCCACGGTCGCGGGGATTTTTGTGGAGGTCTGCCTTGCTCTGTAGCATGTTCTACTGCAGAGAACAGTGACCCTTGGCGACATGGATGTGGTGAGTGCGGCTTGGGGGCAGGTGGGGGGCGCGCGGCTCGGGGGGAGGGAACATCTTCGATGCTTTGAATCTTCGAAGAATCGAAGACCCGTCTAATGTGTTGGTTTTGAGGTTGGGGTCGCATCTTCGAAGAATTGAAGCTGCGCTCACTACAGCATGGTATAGGCGAGGTTCACATCGGGGGATGGGATCTTGTCTGCGTGGTTTTTGAGAGGTACTCCCCCGTTCATGGTGATCGCCATCCTCCTGGACATGTGTGTGTGTGTGTGTGTCAGGAGCACGTCACACAACCCTCACGGTGGGTGCTGTGTGCTTTGTGCTTGATTAAAAATACCCACTCTGATAAAAAGGAGTGAGTGGGAAATATTATTTATTATTTATTTATTATTAAATTTATTAATCGCCCATCTGGCTGGTCACCCAGCCACTCTGGGCGATGTACAACATACAATAAAAACAGTTTAAAACAATAAAATTCTACAATAAAAACATTTTCTAAAATACCCTAACCCTCCCCAAATGCCTGCCTGAACAACAACGTTTTTAATGCATGACGGAAGCTCATTAAAGAGGGGGCATGATGGAGTTCCCTAGGGAGGGAGTTCCACAGAGTGGGGGCCACCACAGAAAAGGCCCTCTCCCTCGTCCCCACCAGTCTAGCTGTCCTGGCTGATGGGACAGAGAGAAGGCCATCCGAGGCTGATCTTGTTAAGCGGCCTGTCTGGTGCTGCTGGAGGCGCACCTTAAGATAGGCTGGGCCGGAACCATATAGGGTTTTAAAGGTCAAAACCAACACCTTGAATTTGGCCCGGAAAACAATTGGTAACCAGTGCAACTCCTTCAGCACTGGAGTGATGTGATCTCGCCGGCGGCTGCCTTTAATCAGGCGAGCTGCCGCGTTCTGTACCAGCTGCAGTTTCCGAACCGTCTTCAAGGGTAACCCCACATAGAGTGCATTACAGTAGTCTAAACGAGAGGAGACCAGGGCATGTACTACCGATGGGAGCAGATGGTCGGGAAGGAAGGGGCGCAGCCGCTGTATCAGATGGAGTTGATACAGCGCTGTCCGGCTCACAGCTGACACCTGAGCCTCCATGGACAGCTGGGAGTCCAAAATGACCCCCAGGCTGCAGACCTGGTCTTTCAAGGGTAGCCGTACCCCATTCAACACCAGGTCAACATCCCCCAGCCTCCTCTTGTCTCCCACCAAAAGTACCTCGGTCTTGTCATGGTTCAGCTTCAGCCTATTCCTCCCCATCCAGCCACTCACCGTCTCCAGACATTTGGACAGGGATTCTACGGCCAACCTTGGTGAAGATTTAAACGAGAGGTAGAGCTGCGTGTCATCCGCATATTGATGACACTGCACCCCAAACCTCCTGATAGCCCCCAGCGGCTTCACATAGATGTTAAATAGCATCGGGGAGAGGATGGAACCCTGTGGCACCCCACAAGTAAGTGGCCACGGGTCCGAAACCTCCTCTCCCAGTGCTACCCTCTGGTACCTGCCGGAGAGGAAGGACCGGAACCACCACAATACAGTGTCTCCAATGCCCAACCCCTCCAGGCGGTCCAGGAGGATACCGTGGTCAATGGTATCGAAAGCTGCTGAGAGGTCGAGGAGAACAAGGAAGGAACATTCACCCCTATCCAGAGCCCTCCTCATATCATCTACCAAGGCGACCAAGGCCGTTTCTGTCCCATGCCCAGGCCTGAAGCCCGACTGAAATGGGTCTAGACAATCAGTTTCTTCCAAGTGTGCCTTCAACTGCACCGCCACCACCCGCTCAATCACCTTGCCCAAAAATGGCAGATTTGAGACTGGGCGAAAGTTGTTCAGAACTTGAGGATCCAAGGAGGGCTTCTTTAAGAGCGGTCTTATCACTGCCTCCTTGAGGGCTGATGGCATCACTCCCTCCTCAAGGGAGGCGTTCACCACCGCCTTGATCCCCTCACCCAGTCTCTCTCTGCAGCTCATAATGAGCCAAGATGGGCAAGGATCAAGTAAGCAGGTGGTCGGCCGTACCGATGAAAGCACCTTGTCCACTTCATCAGGAGGAAGAAGCTGGAACCGATCCCACAAAACCGGTTTGCCACAGGCCGCCTCTTGCTCACTAACTGTATCCACAGCGTGCAGAGTAACACACCTAATCTGATCAATTTTATCTGCAAAGTGCCTTGCCAAGGCCTCACAGGAGGCCTTAGAATGCTCCAGTGGTTCCGGAGCCACAGGACCGACCAGGCTCCAGACCACTTGGAACAGCCTCCTGGGACAGCACTCTGCAGACGCGATGGAGGCAGCATAATATTCCTTTTTAGCTGCCTTCACCGCCACATGATAGGCTGAAGATACAGCTCTAGCCCGTGTCTGATCATCTTTGGAGCGAGACTTCCGCCACCGGCGCTCTAGCCGTCTCACCTCCTTTTTCAGAGCTCGTAACCGCGGATTGAACCATGGTGCAGTCCAAGCCCTGTTCAGGGGGAGAGGGCGTTTTGGAGCCACCTGATCTAATGCCCCAGTGATTGCGGCATTCCAGCCACCCAGCAGGGTCTCGACCAAGTGGCCATTGGCATGCCCCAAAGAATCCCCAAGCGCGTTCAGGAATCCATTTGGATCCATAAGTAGGGATGGGGGAGAATTTCTCCCCGAAACTTCGGGGGGCCGAGTGCCAACGTATTCGGCCCCCTGAAGTAGTTTCGGGGAGAAATTCTCCGCCCCCCCCCGCACCCCGCACCCCCCTCCGGGATGGGACTTACCTTTCCTGAATGTCGCTCCCGGTGGCGGGTCGCAGCGGCGGTTCAGCAGGGCTTTGACAGGGGCAGGGGCGGCAGCCGGTCTTTCGACTGGCTGCCGCCACCACCATTCCAAGAAAAGTAAAAAAAAAAAAATGCCCCCGTGATAGGCTACGTGACGATTAACGTAGCCTATCATGGCTAGATCTGCAAAGTCAGCTGTGATAGGCTACGTTAATTGTCACGTAGCCTATCACGGGTGACTTTAAAAAAAAAAAGCGCGTACGGCTAATGGCGGCCCCCATAGGGAGCCGCCATTCGCGTTCCTTATTTGGTCACTGTAGTCTACGTAAAGATTACGTAGACTACGGCGAAAATAAGGGCAACGCTATTTGCGTTGCCCTTATTTGGTCGCTGTAGTCTACGTAAAGATTTACGTAGACTACAGCGACCAAATAAGGAACGCGAATGGCAGCTCCCTATGGGGGCCGCCATTTGCGTACGTGCTTTTTTTTTTTTTTAAGTTACCCGTGATAGGCTATGTGACGATTAACGTAGCCTATCACAGCTGACTTTGCAGATTTAGCCATGATAGGCTACGTAAATCGTCACGTAGCCTATCACGGGGGCGTTTTGTTTTGTTTTTTTACTTTTTATTTCGCGGCCGGGCGAGGCGGGAAGCCTCCCCCCTGGCCTGAATTTTGGCCGGGTGAGGAGGGAAGCCTCCCCCCCCCGGCCTGAACTTCGGGGGGAGCAGCGAAGCGCCTCCCCCCCACTGCGAAGCAAGCTGCGAGACCAGGTAAGTGACTTTCGTTCACCCCTATCCATAAGACGCCTGGGGCGGACCATTTTAATGGGTCCTCCACCCCTGCGGAGGGGTTGTGGAACCGAGAAGTCCAACGTCACCAGATAGTGATCTGACCATGACAAGGGGGTGGTGGATATACCCCCGACTTCCAGATCACTCCCCGCTTCTCCAGAAACAAACACAAGGTCTAGTGCATGACCGGCTACATGGGTGGGCCCAGTTAGAATATGGTGCAGCTCCCAGGAGGCCATGGTCTCCATGAAGTCCCGAGGTGCTCCTGTGAGGATGGCCTCCAAATGTACGTTGAAGTCCCCCAACACCAGTAAGTTAGGGGACTGTACACGCACATCAGAGACCACCTCAAGCACCTCGGCCAGGGAGTCAGTCGTGCAGCGGGGTGGACGGTACACGAGCAGAATCCCCAGACTGCCCTTCGGGCCCAACCTCCAGTACATGCACTCAGCAACCTTGGTCTCCCGGAGACGGTCTGGTGAAGACCAAGGACTCTCGGTAGATAACAGCCACTCCCCCTCCCCGATCCCCAGCCCTCGGCTGCTGTGCATACAAAAATCCAGCTGGACACATGGCTGCAAGGGTTGGAGCAGCAGCCTCGGCCAGCCAGGTCTCCGTAATACATGCCAGGTCTGCACCCTCATCCAGGATCATGTCATGGATGAGGGAGGTTTTCTGGGTAACAGACCTGGCATTGCAGAGCAGCAAACGAAGGCCAGAAGATGGGGTCACGCCTCCCCCAGCCATCCTTTGGCTCTGGACAGGCCCGGAGCAGGGGACAGATACTACACATCTCTCCCTTGTTCCCCTTACCTGGCATGGTCTGCCCCTAGCGCTCCGCCAGCGCCTGCCGCCCAGCCTCGGTATCTTCTGGCCCCCAACACTCCCCCCACTGCCTCCATCAGGTGGACACCTGCCCCCTCGCTCCCGCCTATCAGGCAGGCTACCCACCCCTAAAAACACAACAAAATCCCCCAGGAAAAAGAAAACACACACACACACACACACACAAAACAATTAAAAATCCCCTTAAAAATAATGCCAGGCCGGAGTCCACAGGGAAGGCCAGGTGGTGGTGGTGGTGGTGGTGGTGGTGGTGGTAGCAGCAGCAGCAGCAGCAGCAGCAGCAGCAGCAGCCGCTGCCGCCGCCGCCGCCACAGGCCCAGCAGCAGCAGGCGCGCCTCTTCCCCGGTGGTGGTGATGGTGGCCTCTCCTGCAGGCCCTGGCTCTCCCAGGCCACCTCAGCCAGCCAGCTTATGTAGCCCCTCCAGGGAGGGCAGGTGGAGCAGCACAGCTGGCTCGGTACCTGGGGGCCTGGTCCTGCAGGGACTGGCGGTCTGCCAGGCACAAGTCTCCAGGGAAGGCCTGGTAGTGGTGGCAGCGGCAGTGGTGGCAGTGGCGGCAGCAGCAGGCCCAGCAGCAGCAATATAATACAATATAATAGCGCTAAATATAATAGCGAGGGTGTGCCTAAGTATATGCACAATTATAGCTTCATCTTCAAGGGTTAGCAACCTTTTTGGGGTGGATGAATGAATAAAGCATGACAAAACAGCTAGTGTGGCAGTATTCCTGGGATTGACCTATCCAGTCTTTTATGGTCTTGGACTGGGTTATCTGAGGGATTGCTGCCTCCTTCTCTTCCTCCTCCTCCCACCCAAATCTGCTCAATAATTAAAATTTTCATCACAGGCCCCTCTCTGGGAGCTCCTACCATCAGAATTGAGGTGGGTGGCTACCAGGACAGGTCCTCCTCAGTGGTGGCATCTGGTCTGTGCAACTCCATCCCATGGCTATTCAATTGCTGCCTACATCAATGGCCTTAAGCATCAGTGTCAAACATTTTTGTTACTATGACCTTCAGTGGCCTTTAAATTGATGGGGATTAAATTATTTGGACTCACCTATGTTGTGGTGAATGTGTTTGTTTTGATGATGTATTCTTTTCAAGTAAGAATATGGTAAGGCTGTCTTGAAAATCTGCATATAAAGGCAGGATATATACACTTTAAGTAAATAAAATACTTTCTATTAAATTCCATAGCTATCTATTCCAGCCAAACGCTGTATTTTCAATTCCTCTGCACATGTTCTGCAAAGCAGTCTTGCTTAAGGATGCAGCTCTTTTACCCACTGCTCAATTTAGCATTAAGAATCAACAAAGGTCTATCAAAGAGATTATCACCTGTCAAAATTATCTTATTAATTCCACAGACCATGCATGTAAATGTGATATTGCTTTCGAAGCAAAATGTAAACGGCCTTAGGCTACCTAGTCTCCTTATCTTCCTGTAAACGTGATATTATTGGAGTTTTAGCTCAGAGAGAGCTAAAGGATAGCTGCTATAGGTCCAAAACCACTGATATGTAAGCCCATTATTACCTCTTTTGTATTATATACTTTATTGCTCACCAAAAGGCTTAAACAACAAATACCTTAGTAACTTCAGGGTTTTTCCTAAAACACAATATTGTGTATTTGTTTTACAGATATATTTAAATATATTTCCTCCCTCTATTTCTTATTATGTATTTTGGGGGGAATCAGCAGTTTTCCCACAGTTTCCAACATTTATACCCTACTTTGGAAAGAATGAAGGAAGCGGGGGAACAGCAATATTTTTAGCAATACATTAAATCCTTTCAGGAGAACTAGGGAGTACACAATCTGACCACCTTTTAAACCTCACAATACTTAGAAGGAAAACATCAGTGTACTTGACTAATCCATGAGATTTAAGTGGTTAGGAACAGACATATGACTAAAAATGATGAGATTTAATGAGCTTCCGCCGTGCATTAAAAGCGTGGTTGTTCAGGCAGGCATTTGGGGTGGGTTAGGGTATTTTAGAAAACGTTTTTATTGTAGAATTTCATTGTTTTAAACTGTTTTATTATACACTGTACATTGCCCAGAGTGGCTGGGTGACCAGCCAGATGGGCGATTAATAAATTAAATAATAAATAAAATAAAAAGGCCTGGGAAGCAACTCAGCAATCTGAGTTATATTGTGGTCTGCGTTTGAATATAAAAGATGGTATGACATTTTAACTTTTCCTTCTTCACATGCCTTGACTCTCATGGTTGTCCATATCTGAAGCAGTTCCTGTTGGATTTCACCTTGAATCCCTGTGCTCCTTCAACAGGATATCCTCCGTTTGTCTCCATCAACATTATGATGAGCAAAGCTTTTGTTGCATTCTATGTTTGACCACGGGTGGGTCAATAACTGCTCCTAGCAGAGGAAAGGTAACTATAGCAACAAAAGTTATCTGCATCCTCATGCATTTCCTTGTGCCCACCCCAGCCCCTGCTCCTTCCCATCAAACCTCAGAAGCCATCAACCAGCTGGTAAGATTAAAAAAAAAATCCCTCGGACTTTTGGGCCAAGTTTTTCCAATTGTATAAATGCTGTTCAGTTACAAGCGGAGAATATCAGGAGCTAGCTTAGAACTAGCAGATGTTAGAAATGAGGTCTTGGCTGCATCACCTTTCCTCCAAATTGCTGCTTTCTCTTCTGTGTTTGAGTCTGAAGCACAGCTCTTTCTTAGAAGCAACAGTTTCCCCATCTCCAGGTCCCCGGATCAAACCTACCTACAGTTTTGGTCGGACTTTTTTGGGACTTGATAAATGTAATGCCTGCATTGGAACATCAATTTGCAAGAAATTCTTTAAAGAAGAAATAAGGTCAGAAACTCCATATCATCTTTAGGGTGGGGAGAAGGGGGTGGCGGGAGTCTTAGCTATTATTAACATGTCCAACGGCTTCGGGGGAATGAACTCAAATATGCAATTTCTCATCAGGTCATCGTTGCTATGTGTTTACTCATCAGTAACAAATATCACTTTAGCAATCATAGCAAATCCCCAGAATTTAACTCTAGGTCATTGAAAGAGTCAAATGACCAATCTGTTCCAGAATTGGCTTTTCACCAAAACTGTTATCAGAATCTATTTGCTTATAGACAGCTATTAAGAACTTGCTTATGATCTTCTATAAGTGAGGCATAATATTAATGGCTGTATTTGAAAAGATTAGTGCAATGGCCACCTAAAATGTGCACAAATACATCTTTGCAGGTGTATACTACTGAACAGATTGAATTTCAAGCATGTTGGCGAATACTTCCAGAACAGGGGCAAGGGGCAGGATCCAGGCAAAACACAGCATGTTTTGAATTCCATTAATTTCAATTGGAGCACAAAGGGCATGGTTAACTCTCTCCAACTGAAATCAATGGGACTTATTTCTCTCTTTTACTACTATTTATGCCACATTATTAGCCTTGAGGGCACTTGCAGCAGCTCACAGCTTTGTTCTTGTTATTTTTTTTATTACAATACAATACAAAATATTATGATTCTAGTACACAATCACCAGAAATCAGAAGCACAAACAGAGCTCCAAAATACAACTAGTGCCACCTGCCTACCAAGCTCAAATGCCTTCTGAAATGAGTAGCTTTTAACCAGCCTTCTAAAAGACTTGATGGGAGCCCTTGGACAAGGTGTTCCAAGGGGAGAGCACTGCTGCAGAGAAGGCCTAGGATGATGTAGTCAGCTGCTGGGCCTCTGCCTGATGGTGGTTGTGCCATACAAAAGCTGGGCCTCATCTGAAGCTCTTAAGGTCCAAGGTGAATATTCCGGAGGAGGCATTCCTTAAAATACCCAGGACCACGGCTGCTTGGTGCTTTAAATGTCAGACTCAGCACTGGTCAGAGCTCTGTTCTGGGTGGGCTTTGCTCAGGGAATGTCATTTATTTATTTTGAATCATCATAACTGATGAAAGCAGGAACGAGGCACAAGCTTGGGTGGTTCCGTTGAGAATATCCGGACAATCTTCAAGCATACATGTTCTCTGAGCAGCGTAAAATATCCTCAAAAGCCATCATTATGATCGCAATGATGTGTTCAATTTCAGCAGATAGCTTAGATAAAAGGTATTATGATAGGTGACAGCAGGTATAGAGATTTACAAGAGAAATGTTCATTCTCCTCCAATATGATTTATAGACCTCGAGATGCTTTTAAAGAGTTGACAGCATGACATGAAAAAGTGCTATGTTAAGAAATTATAGTTACAACTATATTATTATTATGTTGTTGTTGTTGTTGTTGTTTCTATTATACCAATGACAAAACAAATTACATTTTTAGATCTCTGCTCCTACATAAAAGGTACTATAGTAAAGCCATAACAAGCCTTGGTGATGTTGCTAGAAGAATAATATTTTGCTTTACTTATTTACATGACATAAATGCCTATCACGATAGGCGTGTGTGCTCATGTCTCTGTGGAGGAAGGAAATTTAGATTGCAAGTGCCCCTAGGGATGTACTCTGGATACTGTTCAAAAGACACACTTGAGAAGAGAGTAAACTGTTCATTAGGGAATGCTCTGGAGTAGGGGCGAGGCCTTCCCCCACTTCTATTGGTGTGAGTGTAAATGTTCAGCATACATTTGGGGACAAACCAGGCTTGCCTCTGCATAATGTGTGAGATGGTTCTAAGATTACCACAGAATAACAGCTCCCACATGAAGGAAAGTACACCAAGCTACAGAGGAGTGGATAAAAATACAAATACAGACTCAGTGCTTTGGGAAACGGCTCCCAGATACCAAATATGGCAATTAGTCTGACCCTGGGTATGAGTTTAACCCTAAATCAGTTTTCCGAAGGGAAATCTTCCTTAGCTGCTACTCCATGCCACCCACCGTCCTGTTTCTCTTTATGGCTGAGGAAGGTGGGCACCTGTCCTGACATAGCAGAGACTACCCAACCAGGTCACCACTAGACACAGAGCCAAGGCAAGACGTGACTGAGGGAGCAGAAATCCTGGCTGTGCTGTCATTTGTACTGTGCAGACGCTTAGAAATGCTGTCAATAAACAGAGCCCGAACTTAGCAGGGGTTTGTCAATGGGTAGACCAGTAATGGCACACAAGCTTCCCTGAAAGACAGTGTGCCCACTACCAGTCTTCTCCTGCAACGTGTACTGGCGTCTGGATTACATTGCCAGTTGCACGGGGCTGCAGTGAGGCCCAGTAGGTCTGGTCTGCAAGCCATGTGAATTGAGGGTACACCCCCTAAAACTCCCCAGAACCTTGGGGAACCATGCAGGGTTTGCAAAGAACCCTACCTGGGTTCTTTGGTAGACCACCCAATGTGGAAGGGATTACTGTCAAGGTAGGAAATCTAACCAACACTGATTTAACCCATTGTGCTAGGCGTTGTCAAGAAAGAGGAGTCCCCCTTAGCCTTTCATTAGAGAATGAGAATCTGCCATTGAAGTTACAACCAAGTGTTCACTCTCTGCCTTGCTGCAGAGTTCAGAACTACACTGGATCTTTAGCTGATATACAGTGTGGCGTCACGAATGCTGAGCAGATGTGTCATACAGATGTGCCTTATGGGCTCTGTATGGCAACATGCAGCACATTTTCATTCATTCATTCATTCATTCGTTCATTATATTTCTAAACCGCCCAATAGGCAAAGCTCTCTGGGCAGTTCACAAAAATTAAAAACCATTAAAATACATTATATAAAGTATAAAAACCATTCACGTAAAGACATAAAGCAAATAACATACACAACAGCAACATATATCTAAAACAATTTAAAACCATCAGCCAGAGACAATCCAAGATCTGATCAAAAAGACTCATTATATGCTGCCAAATGCCTGAGAGAAAAAGGTAGCTTTAACCTGTCACCAAAAAGATGACAATGTTGGTGCCAGGCGGGCCTCATCGGGGAGATCATTCCATAAATGGGGAGCCACCACCAAGAAGGCCCTCTCCCTTGTTGCCACGCTCTGAGCCTCCCTCAGAGGAGGCTCCTGGAGGAGGGCCTTGGATGCAAATTGTAGTGTATGGGTTGGTACATGCAGGGAGAGGCATTCCATCAGGTGCTGTGGTCCCGAGGCGTGAAAGGCTTTAGAGGTCAAAGCCAGCACCTGGAATTGGGCTCAGAAACATACAGGCAGCCAGTGCAACCAGGCCAGAATTGGTGGTATATGGTCAGACTGTCTTGTCCCTGTTATCAATTTGGCTGCCACATTTTGCACAAGCTGCAGCTTCTGAACCATCTTCAAAGGTAGCCCCATGTAGAGTGCATTGCAGTAATCTAACTTGGAGGTTACCAGAGCATAGACAATTGAAGCCAGGTTATCCCTGTCCAGATAGGGGCATAGCTAGGCCAACTGAAGTTGGTAGAAGGCCCTCTGTGCCACTGAGGCTACTTGAGTCTCAAGTGACAAAGATGGTTCCAGGAAGACCCCCAAGCTACAAACCTACTCCTTCAGGGGAAGTGCAACCCCATCCAGAACAGGTTGAATACCCTCCATCCAGTCAGGAGAACCACCCACCAACAGCATCTCAGTCTTGTCTGGATTGAGTTTCACTTTCTTAGCTCTCATCCAGTCCATTGTTGCAGCCAGGCACCGATTTAGCACATCCACAGCATCACCTGAAGAAGATGAGAAGGAGAAATAGAGCTGTGTGTCATCAGCACACTGATGACAACGTACTCCAAAACTCCGGATGACCGCACTCAACCATTTCATGTAGATGTTGAATAACATGGGGGACAAAACCGACTCCTATGGAACCCCATACTGGAGAATCCATGGGGCCAAGCAATATCCCCCAAGTACCGCCTTCTGGAGTTGACCATCCAAGTAGGCACTGCAATGCAGTGCCTCCCACTCCCAACTCAGGCAATCATTCCAGAAGAATACCATGGTCAATGGTATCAAAAGCTGCTGAGAAATCAAGGAAAATCAACAAGGTCACACTGCCCTTGTCTCTCTCCCAACACAGGTCATCATACAGGATGACCAAGGCTGTTGCCAAGGCTTGCTACTGCTGATTACTACTACTACTACTATTTTATACCACTATTAAAATCCCTAAGTAGTTCACAATAAAATACAAGGTAACAAAACAAGATAAAAATACATAAGCGTTAAAACATTAAAAACATTACAATCCCACAAACAGTAAAACAGGAATAGCAGTGTCCCTCATAGGTCAGGGAAAGCCTGTGTGAACAAATGCATTTTCAAGAGGCATTTAAAACTAGCCACGATTTATGCCTCTCAAATTTCACATGGGGGAAATATTCCAAAGAGTAGGTGCCATCACTGAGAAGGCCTGGTAGTGGCAACATTACTTTGGCCATGGAATGACCAATAAGGCTTCCTCAGAAAATCCCAGGAGTCGACTGGGTATATGGGGGAAGACTGTCAGCTAGGTATCCTGGTACTGAGTCATTTAGGGCTTTGTATTTCAACAAGACTTTGACATGAGCCATTCCAGTAGGATGTGTACATTTTCATAAGGTTTCACATGTCAAATAGCCAATGAACTATAGGGCACCTTTGTCAATATGAGAACTTGCCCCACTCCTAGTTGTATACTTCAGTGCAAACTTCCCCAGCCTGGTGCCCTCCAGATGTTTTGGACTTCAGCTCCCATCAGCCCAAGCCAGCATGGTTAATGGTCAGGAATGCTGCAGGTGTGATGCAAAACATCTGGAGGGCACCAGGTTGGGGATGGCTGACCTAGTGCACAAGCAGAAATGCAGAAATGCAGAAATCATTACCCAAAAAAGAGAGAAAAGGTAATGGCACAGACTCTGGTCTGTGCACAGTTCATGTATGGATGGGAAGGGGAGCCTCACGGGCTGCACACAAATAGTCTTCCAGCAGTGCCCTGAGGAGACAGAGACTACTCAGGCATGTTGTGATAAGACACAGCTTTACTGGGCATGCTATGGATTAGGCTTACAAGTCTGTAGTGGTGACTTCCAATATGGTGCTCTTTCACTTCCACACTTTTTTACATGATATATGCAGCAGGAGCTCTCCAGATGTTGTTGGACTCCAAGTCCCATCAGCCCCAGCCAGCATGGGCAATGATTAGGGATGTGGAAGTTATAATCCAACAACACCAGGAGGAGCACACGATCCCCAGCCCCATATACAATACACCATCACCTACCGTGACTGTCCTTCTGCCATTTACAGAGGCCGAACAGGTCAATCCTTATGCAAGAGAACAAAGGATACAAGTCAAGGGTGCTTCCAGATGAGGCTTGTATTGCACCATCGTCCTGCCTCATGCACAGAAATGTCCGTGCAGTCCATACAACAACATCTTCCATACATAATCTTCCAGTGTTTTCCCACTTCTTTTTCCATCTTTTTTCTTACCACAGAAAATCCGTTCAGGAGAAAAAGACAGAATAGTTGCACAATGCCTTCTAATTGGTAGCGCTAGAAGCCATCCGTCGGGAAGCACATCAAGTATTAAAATCAGCAACAGAAACCGGTGGAGGCACAGCCACTCTTCCAGAACTTTCTGTAGCAGACGCTAGCACTGCCATACTCCAACAGAAATATCTCGTAGCTACTAAGCTGGAATTCATTAGCAAACTTGACACTGTGGAACTTGGTGTCAAGACAGCCTGCAAGTGGTTGGCTCACTACAGAAAGTAATTATTCCCGCTTAGGTTTCATTTACACTATCAATCTTGCTATGCCTATTTTTCACCAGTCACTGTGACTGCTAGCCAAAACTGAGTCACAACAAAGCTGATTGGCTGTTATATCACACCTACAGATTGGAACTTGTGTCACACACCTACAGCTAACTTTTGCATTGCTTGGTCCTTTGTCTTCATTTTGTAAAACATAAAAATTGAAAAAGTGCCTCTGTGCTAAGGGTTAGGGATGCATGAGGAACTCGCCCTTTGCGAATTCTATACAAAGTGACCTAATCCACACCTTTTAGACTAATGTGTAGATAAGAATATAGCAAACCACTGGGTTTCACACTTCCCTGAATGTTGCAATGTGGTTCTTGGCAATTTAAATATATCAAAAGACACATTTAAATACATAGTGTGAAGAGGATTTTTAAAACAAAAATAATGCAGATTAATGCAGAAACATAATGGAACAGAATCATGGATAAAAACATGCAAAAGTGACACCAACCGGAAACAGACGGATTTGCCCACCCTTACTCAGAGTATATACACGCCCACTTGGATGAGCACTTCATGCATCTGGTGAAGTAGGCTGTTGCCTACTAATTTTTGTGAACCACCCAAAGCTTTGGCTATTGGTTGGTATAAAAATGTAATACATAAACACACTAACAAAAAGATAAGATTGCCCATGAAGGCATATGGCACAAATAATGTGCTCATCCCTTAAGGTGCTACATCTAGACACTTTACTGGCTTTGCTGCTGCAGGCTAACACAGCCATCCCTCTACCACAGCTGTCTCCAACCTGGCGCCTTCCAGATGTGTTGAACCACAATTCCCTCTATCTCCAGCCAGCACATCTGGAGGGGAATGAGGAAGGCAACTCTAGAATATGATGTCTGTAGTTCTTTGTTCCTCATGGGCTTACTCTGTTTGGTTCTGGTGAACTCTTTGCTACAGCTTCCCCTGATGGAAGGCAGTTGCAGAAACAGCTACTGTGTGGCTTGAGGGGGATGTGAGAAAACCCAAGGCACTCCTCATCCCCCAAAAATTGGTCGTGGGAACCATGTCCGCAGACCTTCAAGCTGCAGTCCTAGCTATCGGTAATCTGAAAAACATCGGAACCATCCCGAATGAAACATATCATTTCTTGGTAGAAGTGGGAAGTAGTGCAGGTCTACTCACTTATTCAATTATGTTGTCATATAGCATCACGCCACCCCCTTCTTATCTTTGTTATCTGGATTAACTCTCATTAGCAAAATGGGATCACTCACTCCCCCACCCTGTTGAGCAATGTCATTAATTGGTGTATGTGATATACTCTAAAGCCTCAGATGAAAGATCATGATATAATTGTAAACTGTTATTCTGGTACCACCCTTGAAGACTCTTTAACTTGAATATGTTAAAGAGGTTAAATATGGCACACAGCGTATGATGAAATACAGATAAAGTCAAGTTCCCACAGCCCTTTCATTTTTCCCTAAAGGATTCTGGATGAAGGCATCCATGTGGGTTAATTGTTTTGTTCTTTGTGCTGAGTGCTGAACAGTAGGATGCAGCCATTTTAATAGATTGCAGCAAATATTTCAATTATGAATCACTTACATGCAAATTGTTTTACAACCTTTGTTGAGTTTATCTTCACAGGAACCCTGTTACACCTATCTTGGGAGTCCTATTTTATCCATGTGGAAATGAGGCCAAGAAGTGTTCACTGCACCCTTCACAGAGTTCAGGGCTGAGCAGCGGCTTTGGGTTTTCAAGGCCATATCCTTTAGTGGATCGCACTGGCTCTCAATTAAGTGCAACTTAAAAGTCCTACTGAAAGGCTCTCTAAAGGCATTTTCACATATGAGGCCTAAAGGATCTCTTGCTTCATCAGTATATAAGTGCAAATGTGAAACCTACATTGACCCTAGTGTTCATTTGCATTACAAATGCCTCTCCTGCACTCTCTCTCTTTCAAGAGAGATCTTGTTGCATCTGATCTCTTTCAAGAGAGATCTTGTTGCATCTGATCTCTTTCAAGAGAGATCTTGTTGCATCTGATCTTTCAATCAGATGCAACAATCAGAGCAACAAATTAAATAGAAGGAGAGAGGTTCAAAGGTTAAAAAATACCCACAGATTTCCTGGCTCTTGCGATTATACATGCACAATTTTGAATTTGTGAAACTGATATTAAAGACCAGCTTTTTATTGGTCCTACTCCTATGCTTGAACAGCTGCCTCATACATGCACATTTTGTAGGCAAAACTGTCGCCATCATAATAAATTCACCAACTACAGTGTCACTTGTCACATTTCTTCCTGTCAGGCTGCTGTCAAAAGCACTGGAGTGAGGTCAGTAAAAACAAATAAACAAAAAAACCCTGACTACGTAATTAATGCTCATTTAACAGTTACTTACTGTCAGCGCTGTGGTAATAAGAACTGTTGAGAACAAATAAATGCAAACCATTTGGCAGGAATCCTTATCAATCAGCATTAGAACCACAAGACAGCAGTAAACTTGTTAGCCGCTCTGAATTTATTTTATAATGAAAACCAGGATATAAATATTTGGAATAAATAAAAGGGATTCTTTTTAAAAAAACACACACACACCAAAGCTTGGTTTCAGAGGCTTTGGGATCACAAGCTTACCCAACGTATATAAAAGTGGTTAAGGTCATGTGAAAACTGAAACATTTAATGCAACGTTGTACCCATTTTTGTGGTATGTTGATTATACATCCCATACTCAAGGCCTTCCAGATCATGATAAGATTTTGCTGACTTGCTATATGAGAAAATAATTTTAGCTTGAAGGTTTTGCAATTCTATGCATCCTAACAGAACTGGGTTGTGGTTGATTGTTTTCTTTCACTTTTTTTCTGGCTATGTTTAGCCCATGTTCATTGTACTGGAAAAAAAATATATAAAAATAACATACAAAAATAAATAATTAAAAGGGGAGAGAGTATCAGTGACTGACAAATCGGTGCTGAGGAGAGTTTGGAGAAAGTGGGAGTAGAGACAAGAAGAGACTACAATGGTTCGAAACAGGTTTTGCTGAAATGAACACGGAGGGCCAAAATAGGCATAACTTTGGCTTTGTGCAGCTGATTTTTGTTAAAAAATAACAGGTGGGGGGGGGGAATGGGTGTTGGGCCAGATTGGGACATGGCATGGGAGGAGGGCTTTGGCCTTTTGCCTCCACTGCAATCCAGTCAGAGCTTCTCTTACCGTTCGTTATAGGAAGAAAGCCCCCACTGGCTCATGCAATCCTGCTCCACCCTCTGCATTCAAATAATTTTTAAAAATTTTATTTTATTTATTTAAAATATTTCATGGCCACCTTTCAGAGCAGAAGCCCTCCCAAAGCGGTGTACAACAACACATAAAACCAATACAATATTAAAAGTGATAAAACACAATAAAACAGTAAGAACACAATAAAAACAGCAACAAAAAAACAGCAACAACAGCAATCATATCAGGAGAAGGCCAGAGTAAAATAATATGTTTTCAAGGCCTTCTTAAAAGCTTGCAATGATGCAGCATGGTGGACCCCCAATGGCAACTTATTCCATAGGTGTGGGGCCACTGCAGAGAAGGCCATCTCATGTGTGGTCACCCACCTAACTGCTCGCACAGGTGGGCAACTGAGAAGGGCTCTCTTGCTGATCTTAAAGTGGGGCAGGCTGATAAGGGTGAAAGTAGTCCTTCAAGTAATTTAGTCCCAAACTGTTTAAGAAAATGGGGAGCAGCCATTTCTCTATGTAGAGAGGATTCCCCCTCCCCCAAAATGGAGGCACATTCAATCCTGCCCTCCACCTACAGTCTCAGTAGTGGTATAGCCCAGACACTGGTTTGCTACCTGAGTATCCAAGCTAGGCCTTCCTTGAGGTAACCTAATGCAAAGGATGGCAGGATGCCAATATCTTTTATGCAGCCTTCCTCAATCTGGTGCCATCCAGATGTGGTGGATTACAACTCCCAGCCAGCAGCCTCAGCCAGCAGGATGATGGGAGTTGTACTCCACCACATCTGGAGGGCACCAGGTTGGAGAAGGCTGCTTTAGTCCTTATGCAGAAGAGAGACTTGCAGCAGCTGCAGCTTTCCTCATTCCTGCCTGGCAAGCTGCACCTGACAAAATTCCCACTTCTACACAGCTATTAAAAGGCGCAGACACCCTGTCCTATTTTGCATCCATTCACCCTCACTGAATTCATGCATCAGTTCCTTGAGTTTGGCTCATGTTCTGGTACTTGAATGTGCCCTTCTGTGGCCCCACGCTTGTAAATAATAATCTGCAGAAGTGACCACAAGCCAGAGCCTCACGGACATAGGGCTTCCTCTCCCAGTGCTAGCTACGGCAGGAGGGGACTCCTTGAGGGCGTGGGGCTCTTTCCCTTTCTACACCAACCAGAGAGGAAATCCTGGGCTCATATGCAAGTACAGCCAGGTATCCCATGAATTAAAAAATGCTGGAGGACAGTGGTGTTTTGCCTTCTTATTATTTTGGGTTGGATCAAGACTTAATCATACTTAGAGCAGAGCCACTGAAATCAATGGGATTTAAGTTAATAATCACTAACTGGAGTCCCACTGATTTCATTGGGTCTGCTTTAAGTATGACTAAGGCTGTGTTTCCACCAGCGATTTACTCCAACCTGGCTGTGTGGTAAGGTCTCTATGTTTCCATGATATCATGGCCATTCAGCACCAGCACCGCATTTTGATGCAGAAAAAACGCTTCTGAGACTGCTTATAGTCTGACTTTTCCAGCTTACGTGTCCACAACCACACTGGGTCTGGTATCATAGTCCTGCCAATGGGGTGTGTAGCCTAGCGTTTGTGAGTGTGCCGCTCTGACCTCAGTGACCCAACCCTTTCCCTCCCTGTTTCCCGGAAGTTTCATTGCAGTTTTGGAGAAGGATGCCGAGGGACCAACTTTTAAAACATCATTGAAAATAAGCACCAGAACACAGCCCATGACCCCAGCCAAGGTGTGTTTTCTCCCATTGTGCTGAATGAGGCTTGTCCTCTCAATGAACACAGAAATAACAGAGAAGCCCCTCAACTGACATGGCACATATCAAAGCCCTCAATTCCTTAAATGCGATTAAGTGCCGTCTCAAGGCTTTGGTCCATTGCCTTAGGACGTAACTCCATCACAGCTTCCATACAGAAATCCTGTGCATTAAAATGGGGGCTGGTTTCAATCTCTTTCCCACAACAAACCCATTAGTGTCTCCCCAGAAGTAACTCCCATTGCGGTGGATAGGGATGTACGAAACACCTACCTATCTCCGCGCTGGGCAATCCGTGGTGGTGGGGAGGCGCTCCGTTCCTCCCCCCCGGAATCCTCCCCGGCCGGCTCCGCTCCATGGCGACTCTGCAGAGCTGCCAGCCGGGGCCGCCCGCAGCTGGACATCCGGCCGCTGGGCTGCACAGGGACACAAATGGTGGCCGCCGTAGCCACCACCATTTGCATCCGTGTCTTTAGCCGTGATAGGCTACGTAAATATATACGTAGCCTATCACGGCTAAAGACACGGATGCAAATGGCAGCTACGCCATTTGTGTCCCTGCCCTGAGCCATGATAGGCTACGTAGATACTTACATAGCCTAGCATGGCTTGCCAGGGACGCAAATGGCGTCGGCCGTAGCCGCCGCCATTAGCAGCCGCAGCCCGGCAGTGTCTGGAGCTGCCGCTGCAGCCACCGCAGCCACCACAGCCACTGCTGGAGCCACCGTTGCCGCTGGAACCGCCGCCGGAGCCACAGCCAGGTAGGCTCCGTTTCACGGGGCTTTTGCGGGGTGGTGGGGATGGTTGCTCTGTTCCGCCACGGATTCCGGAGGGCCAAATTCACTGGAATTCAGCCTCCCTGTGATCCATGGCAGAATTCTCTAACATCCCGAGTGGTAGATGAGGCTTCCCTTTGAATGCCCACATCAGAACTCACAGAGATTCCCCCTCAATTGAAATGGCACACATTAAAGCCCAATTCCTTAAGTTCAATTAAGTGACCAAGCGATTAATTGCCTAAGGAAGAAAATACTTCACAGCTTCCTTATATCTCCTGCGGGTTACAATGGCGGCTGATTTCTGTCTTTGTGTTTACTGGTCTCTTTCTCCCAACAAACCCATTACTGTCTCATCAGAAGTAACTCCCATTGTGGTCAATGAGGGTTAAAATGGGGGATAGTTTCCCTCTTCATGTTCTCCCCCACCCTTTCCCAGCACAAGCATATGTGTCTATTCAGAAGTAACTCCCATTGTGCTGAATGAGGCCCGCTCCTGAAATGCAGGTGCATCTGGACTTTCAGGGGAAAGGAGAAAGGTGGGGAGAGGGGAGAAGCCTCTCTTCACAGCAAAGCTGATTCCTTTTTAAAAATCCAGCACTCCTCCATTAGCTTCTCCTTCCATTGTCCTGGAAACATGGCCGAGAAGGCGGGAACACTGATGAGGTAATCAGACCCAGCCCAGACTCCACTCAGACTCCACCCAGCCATCAAGAAAATAATTTGATCAGAGCTCAGCGGAAACAGCACGGAGCCCCAGGCTACAGCAATGATAAGCCGGGACTTTAAGGGCTGTGGAAACAGGAAAAGGAGAAGATGCCACTGGGGAAACATCGCTTGCAACAAAGTTGCAAACAAAGTGAAGCTGATAGCATGGAAACACACCCTAAGTCTGGATCGAACCCTATATGTTTACCCTGCCCTTCCTCCAAGGATCTGAGGTTCTAAACTTTCCTAGGAGCAAATGCTAGGCTGAGAGACAGCAAGTGGCTCAAGATCCTATTCAGCTTCATGGCTAAGTAGGGATCAGAGTCCAGATCTCATAGTTTAAGGCAACTATTCTATCCACTATGCCACAAAGATTCAGGCCGCAATCATCCTATTCACATTTATCTGTAAGTAACACCCATTGAACACAGTGGAACTTACTTCTGAGTAAACACATATAGGATGGCACTGTCAGTGTAATCATTCTAAAACCTAACTTGGCAATTCAGTGTTCTCCCAAACTCATTTACTGTGTTTGCACAAAGGATTAGATTTCATTCTATTTTAGAGCAGGAATTTTTTTTTTATCTTAAATAAAGTCACTAAGACTGCCATGGTCAAAACACACATTCTGAAAGGATTCTATTGGGATTGCTTTCTAGTTGAAGATTGTGGCCCAAGGCTTATAAATTCTTAAATCAGTTTTGAAATTGAGGTTGGGTGCCTAAAATCATTAGACACTCTTTAAAGCATATGTATTTCTTGGTATTCCTTAAAGAACTATTTCAGAAGCAGTGAAGTCAAATGCATGCATTTGAGGGGCAGATATGTAAACGGGGGATCCAGTTTTAAAGTACGGAAACTAGTTTTGCTTCCTTAATGCATCTTCGTAAAATTGGATTCTAACCCAACAGAACATCTTGCTAATAATATCTTCATTTCTGACTGCTTAACATTACATTTATGGTGAGGTTAAATTTCCTGTGTCCACACGGAAAGTTATAACAATTGGGATATTTTCATGAATGCCTGACATTAGACAAAAAAAAAGAAAAGAAAACTAGAATGTACTGTGCGGTAACCACTGTTTGAATGTTTTATAGATTTATATACAAAACAGTCAATCTACAGGAAAAAAATAAAGAGTTTGTGTGCATGCATGTAGTGTTGACGGGTCTGATGAAGCATGAAAACCTTCCAGGGTTGTGTACAGAAAAAACCCTCTTTGGACTGACATCTTGCTTTGGTTCAGAAGTGGAGCCTTGCTTCAGTTTGTTTTCTGAAGTTTCAGGTGTCCTCCCCATTGACCAAAAAATCAATGGCTATACCTTAAAAAAAAATAAAAATCGTTTGACAGAATTTGATGACATCAGTGGACGCTTCTGATGATGTGATGAAATGTGTAGAATCTGAAATGAACAGGCTTGGGGTGGGGATTGTGAAAGAGCTTTTAAAGTTTGAGGGTTTTAAAAGGGGAGACCTATATCTTTTTCATTGTTTGGCAGAACTGGATCAAATTTACAGGCATAGTAGCCCCTTCTGAAGTTCTGAGGGGATGAGGTGTGCCAAATTCCAAATTTCAGAGATTGGTGTGGAAGGGGCAGCTGTGAAGGAGCCTTTAAAGTTTTAAAAAAGAGAGGGTCCCCTACCTTCTCTGTGGTTTTGTGGTCAATAAGTATGAATGTGCCACACGATGCAGAGGTGCCCCTAGGGTACATTCCCTGAAATATCAGAAGAGCAAGTGTAGGGGTTCAGCTTGCAAATACATGCAAAGTCAACTTGCAAAGAGCGCTTAAAACACTGGAACAATTACCGACATGTTACTTCATTGTTCCTCCCAAAAGCACTGTGACTGGAGAACTCTGGAAAAATCATTCCCTGATTAGAACCTACAGCTATCAGTCACAAAACTACGCTCCCTCCTCTCCCTCTTCCTCCCCTCCACCCTGCCTGGCATTTTCCTTTTATAGAGAGCTTCTATGTGGGAGATTCAACATTGTATTAAAGTTGGGTTTACATGAGACTGAAACTAACCATCCACTGAAGTTCCAAAGCAGCTCCAAAGCTTTGGGACAAGAGCTGCTTCACTTCAGAGGTGATATGAATACCTTTGAAATGGGCTGCTTCAATTTGGTATTCAGGCTTCATCCAAAGCAGATGCATGCCCCTAAAATCTTTAACATCTTAACAGACTCCATATACTGCTGCAGGAAAGAAAGAAAAAAACAGAACTAGGGGAGAAGGCTTCCTCACATAGCAACCAAGAGAGAGAAAGCTTCATAAATAGACAAAACAAATATAACGTTTATAAAACCCAAAGGTATGCCGCCATGGCGAACTTCATCTGATCAAGGCAAACAGTCAATAGCCACAAACTTACACATTGTTTGAGCGCAGGACTGTTTCCAATTGTCTAGACATTTTGCAGTCAGAAGTGGAACCAAGTGAACTGGACACCCCTTTTCAATACCATTATGGAACTTCTTCTCTAGGGATCTATTTATTTCTTGTGTCCAGGACGGACCCTACCATTAAGCAGAGTGAGGCACATGGCAGAAGCTGAAAGGGCAAGTGGCATTGAGGCGATGTGTGTACCATGTGGCCTGCCCCATGTTCCCCTAAGCTGACCTGCTGCCCTCAGGTGCAGTGGAGGATGCTGTGGAGGATAGAATTAGTGGATGGAGTGTGTGTGTGTGAGACAAAGATACCGTCTTCTCCTTTGCCTCAGATAGCGAAATGCCTTGCGTTGGCCCTGCTTGTGCCCAATCTTTTTTCATAATTATGAGATTCTTATTAGAGTATAGTGATTGATTGATTGCCTTCACCAGATGATCTTCACCATTACAGATGTTTTATAGTGATTTGTTCCGTGTGTTTCAGAAGCATCCCTTCTCTGTCTGCTGTCTGTACACTTCCCTTCCTGGGCAATAATGTGTGGAATGGGAAAAGGAATAAGTGATAGACCCTTCCAGTGAGTAGACCCTGCTTGTCAAAGTCTTCACACCCTATAAAGAGTGGGTAATATTTAGCCATCTTACAGATCTGTTTTTGAAATCCTACCTGAAGCTGTGAGAATTTGGCAGGAGCCACAGCTTGCCAGTGCTTAGATGGATTAAAGTGGATTAACAATGGTGCATATCTTTATTTGACGACAGGTTTGACAGCTGGCTTTCTTCCCATTTAAAACTCCCACCCAACTACCTTTCCTGCTATTCTGGGAACTACTCGGATGACACCAAAAATTGGCGTCCAGTTGAGATCTCTAGATTAACCACAAAATACCAGCATGACCAATCCGACAAAAGAATTTGTACTTACCTCACCCATGCTAAAAGCTGCAGCATTGAACGTGCCTTATGGAAAACAGAGAGATTCCAGAAATGGCTGAAGGCAAAACGCCTCACCCCTCTCCTGGTTCAGGTTAGTATACCGGTTCCTGAAATAAATAATTTATGCACAGAGTACTCTTATTTAAAAGTTACTTGTCATTATGGGTTTTCTACACAAAGTTGTTAATCTGCTATATCTACTTTTGTTTTCATAGCAGAATTGAGATCTGGGCACTACATGAAGAGTGTTTCCTTTCCTGTTTTTCCACTACATAACCTCTTGGTGGCACTGTGGTATAGCAGAATAGCATAAATACACAAGTGGAAAAAGCGTTTTCTTTCCCTTTCAAAAATACCACCTCTAGGTGACACTGTGGTATAGTGGAACAGCATAACTACACAAGTGGAAAAAGCATTTTCTTTCTCTTTCGGAAATAAACTACATTTTCCCTGCTCTAAAAAAATTTGCTGAAAGTACTGTTTAAAAACAGAAGCAAAACTGGGTGGGGGGGGGTCACAACTTTGTCTAAAGAACCCATAATCCACTGTGAGTAGGGAATGATGAGTACACAATAAATGCCTCACGTAGAAAAGCTCTACTTCTTGGGAAATAAATGTTTATCATTATGGGGCTTTGGTCCCCCCTACACACACATACACACACACACACACTTGTGAACTGCCAAGAAAGAGGACATATAACACCAAAAAGAAGTATTAAAGATGATAGTGATTTGCATAAAATTTGCATATGCTAGTTTATATGTATAGATGCAAATATAGAAATGATTATTGTAATTGCAATAGAAATACAGTACATATCCCCAGAGTGTGGAAGACTGTGTTCAGCCTGCTGTCTAGGTGTTGTTGATGGGCAGTTTCAAGGCCCAGCTCTTCCTTCTGATGGTTCTTTTTAAGGCAGGGTATAAATGCAATAAATAAATAAATATAAAATAAATTGACTGGACAGCCCTTCAAATAGATGCCTTCAAAACAGAGGACAGTCTTATGGCAGCCCTTCACATACAAGACTGTCTTCTATAAAAGAGGACACATGGCCACCCTACAAGTAGTGCAGCAGCTAGAGATGGACCTTGCAGGCCCTACAGCCCGGGGGAGGGGGGAGGGAATGACCACCCAGTGAGCAGGAAGTGATGAGGATGGCAGGATAGCAGGAGAAAACTCCATTTTATTCCTGTAGTCGTGATGGTGCTATGATTTAAGTGAGTTTAAAATGCAAAACTGCACACGCTTGGAGTATTATTGTTATTTTTTATCAGGGTTGGAAAACAGTTTTGTTGTTGTTGTTGTTCTAATATATCAGGAATCTAGAAGCACTTTTAAGGCATAGAACAGTGGTTGCAGGGGGGGAAAGAAAAATGTTAGTTGTTCGCTTCGCAGCTGAAGTAATGCACATGGCTATCTAAAGCCCCACCCCCCACCCCGGCACTATGAAGTGAATGGTCTAAAATTACCTAGCTGCACTACTGCACGCACGCACGCACGCACACAACACACACCAAAAGTCACAAAGAAACAAAGCTTATAACTTGGTGAACCTGGCAGGGCTTCTCCTAAGACCTGACTACTTGAATAAAGAAAAAAAAAAAACTACAGCACACACAGTCACAGCTGAAATGAAGACCCAATAGAGACAACCATTTGCCAAACGGTAACACCCCATGGTGTGCATATAACTACTTTTCAGTGAGAGTCTACTGTATTGCCTTGCAAAGTGAAGAAAATCTTGCCACACCTCTGTACCTGATTAGAAATCAAATCCAGATAAGCTGCAAAATGGAAAGATTCTCCTCATCACCAGTTTACTGAGTGGTTACAAGTACACTGTGCAGGGCTTGACCAAGACATTTTGCTGCCTGAGATGGAGCAGCAAATGGTTCCCTTATCCCCAGGACGAGATACATAGTATCCAAGGCTGCCAAGTTAATTCTGATGCCTGAGGCAGAAAATCCCACAAGCCCCTTTCCCTGGCAGTGAACATACAATAATAATAAACTAACAACTTGCTTCCCTTTAATGATAACCAATATCAGCTGTCTGAGGTAGCAGCCCCTTTCCAGCTAATGGCAGGGCCCGTCCTGACCATGGTAAGTCAACATTTAGCAAATGGTTATCTGCATTCACTTTAATTTGGACTGCACTGCAAACACTTAGAGAACCGCTTAAAGATATTATTTAAATATGGTAAATTTATTTATTTTATTTATTTCATTTCTATACCACCCAACAGCCGAAGCTCTCTGGACGGAACACAAAAATTAATGAAATGAAATATAAATCTATCAAATGAAATGAAATGAAGTATACATCTATCAAATTAATAAATAATACATAATAAATAATTTCTGCCTGTTACATTCTGAATGATTGTCATCTTGGAAGTCAATGCACCTGTTTGAGGCTTACCTGCTAAACTGCAGAATAAGTGAGAAACTAGCTGGTGGTGGCTATGACTTTGGGCCAGGCATGTGGGAACGAGCTGACTACTGGCCTCTTCCAAATCTGTAAGAACACTCTTATTCCATAACAAGCTTCCGTAAAAGTAGCAACATGATCCATAATCCCTTAGACCCACCTCCTAGCTGTTGGTGCCAGCGACTTTTCCAAAAGGCAAAGCATCACCTGCTGCCTCAGCTGATGTCAACACCATACTGTGGTTGCATCATGTCAAAGCAAGGCAGCGAAGGGTTTCCAGGACACAAGTGTAATAAAGAAGGACCATGTCATACTCCTGGAGTATCAGAGACACTCTAGTGGCCTAGTGCCCAGAAGCACCAGACCAGGACTCTCAAATTTCTTTAGTGATGTTCGTCATGCAAGAGGAAGTCTGTTGGCCTTTTTACTGAATTCCTTCAGAGTCACATAGGTGGAGTGAAGAGCAAGATTTCGTGTTCTGTCCGCAGTTCCTGCTGCTTCAGGACAGCTGACGGGCAGTTGCTGTCTCCAAGGAGCAAGAGCAAAAGGCTAAGGAGACAAGAACTATCTGGGGCATACAAACAAGAACAAAGCAGCAAAAGAGGGAGAGAGAGAGAAAAGCCACAAGCAGGAGTAAGCAAGTTAGGAAAGAAAATGGAAGCAGCAGCACTGAGCAATCAAGTGTTGCCCACAGCTGAATAAATAGCAAAGGAAGACATTCCTCTTATGAAAATATAGGATGCTGTTTTGTTTTTGCCTGAGGAGGCTGGCTCTCTTTGGGTTGAAAGATGCCAGCTATTATTTGCACTGGAGGCAAAGCACAGCAAGAAGCATTGCCAATTATTGGAGCCAAGGACTAAAGGGGTCCTTTTGAGGTTTGGGAAGAGTTGTGCAACCAATGTGCATTCTTATAAGTATCATCAGTGTTGCTACCAGTCAATTTTTCCCCTGAAAAAGAATAATAGAATAGTCGGATTGGAAGGGGCCTACAAGGCCATCGAGTCCAACCCCCTGCTCAGTGCAGGAATCCAAGTCAGAGCATCCCTGACACATGGCTGTCCAGCCTCATCTTGAACGCCTCTGATGTGGGAGAGCCCACCACCTCCCTAGGTAATTGGTTCCATTGTTGTATTGCTCTAACAGTCAGGAAGTTTTTCCTGATGTTCAGCCGGAATCTGGCTTCCTGTAACTTGAGCCCATTATTCCGTGTCCTGCACTCTGGGATGATCGAGAAGAGATCCTGGCCTTTCTCTCTGTGACAACCTTTCAAGTACTTGAAGAGCACTATCATATCTCCCCTCAATCTTCTCTTCTCAAGGCTAAACAGGCCCAGTTCTTTCAGTCTCTCCTCATAGGGCTTTGTTTCCAGTCCCCTGATCATCTTTGTTGCCCTCTTCTGAACCCTCTCCAGTTTGTCTGCATCCTTCTTAAAGTGTGGTGCCCAGAACTGGACACAGTACTCCAGATGAGGCCTAACCAGTGCTGAGTAGAGGGGAACTAGTACTTCCTGGGATGTGGAAGCTATGCTTCTATTAATGCAGCCCAAAATAGCATTTGACTTTTTTGCGGCCACATCACATTGTTGGCTCATATTCAGCTTGTGGTCGACAACAATTCCAAGATCCTTCTCGCTTGTAGTGTTGTTGAGCCACGTATCCCCCATAGAAACAGAATAGCACCTTCAGTGAGCCAAGATGTGAACCATTAATAGTGCAACCTTATACATGTCTACTCTGAAGTAAGTTCCACTGAGTTCAATGTGTCTCATTCCCAGGTAACTGGGTATAGGATTGCAGCATAAGTGACCCAAATCAGTATGTTATATACATGAATTGAGGAGCAAACAAACATTGCATAGAATGTAAAGCCTGCCCCACCACCCTTGCCCCACACTGATTCCTGAATTGCAATTCACAGTAGTCAAGGCCAATTATCAATTTGACCTTTGCCTATTTTGAATCAGATCTCTGGAACCAATTATTGAATTTTAATGTTTAATGTTAATCTAATCGCTAGTTTTGAGAGCTGGTGCAATGTAGTAGATAAGAGATTGGCCCACAGATGAGGAAGTATATAGTTCAAATCTTCCTTTTGCCATAAACTCACTAAAGGTACTATTCTATGCATGTTTAGACAGAAAAAAGTCCTACAACTCCCAGCATCCCTTCAGCCAGACATGGTGGCTAGGGCATGGTGGGAATTGTAGGACTTTTTTCTCCCTAAACATGCATAGGATTGGACCGAAAGTCAGCGTTCCCCAATCTGGTGCCTTCCAGATGTGTTGGGCTGCAACTCCCATAATTCCCACCCAGCATGGCTTTTAGAGGGCACATCTGGAGGGCACCAGGTTGGGGAAGGGTTGCACTAAGTGTTCTCAGCCATAACCTCCCCCCAACCTGCAATATCAAGGTAATAATATGGAACCACTTTACAGGTTCTTGTTGTAAGGATCACCAAACGATAAAATAGATGAAGTGCTTTGAACACTCTGAAATGCTATATTACTATCCCCAAAATGCGAAGTATTTTATTATTATCCTCAGCTCATATATATAATACATATTTTTTCATTACTGACTTGTTATCCTTAGAGTATCTTTTAACAGTGCGTCACCAGATTAGTTTGTTGTTGTTTTCTAAATCAAACATACTGGGTATTCTGAAAAAAGGCCTTAACTTAAGATATGGGCTCATTAGAATCTCTTCATCTCCCTCATTGGATTTGATCTTTTTACACTAATACAAGGGATGTTTGATCCCATCATGACAATGTTCCCCAGCTTTGTTCTTTCCATTTAGTCACACAGAGCTACCACAGATTAAACTGAGTATAGCTACATCTGCCTGGGTAGTAATAACATTCCATTCATTAGACTGGAGCAAGCTCCACAGAATTCAATTGCATGCTCAACAATATATGATGGGTTCAAATAAACACAGCCTTATTTTAGGGGAGAATTGCAGTTCGCTGATAGAGCACCTGCTCTGCATGCAGAAAGTCCCAGATTAAGTCCCTGGCATCTGCAGGTAGGGCTGGAAAAAATCCTGACTGAAACCCTGGATAGCTGCTGGCAGTCAGTGTTGACAATCCTGGGCTAGATGGACCCAGGGTCTGACTTTTTGCAAGGCCGCTTCCTATGTTCCTATATTTTCTAATTCATGAGTGCGGTGCTCATAACACAACCAAATAAAGCAAATAAGGCACTGCTATGGCCTTTGCATCATCTCCTTGGCTTCCCTCTTCTATGAACATTTCGAAAAGTGACAACTCCTGTTCTGAACCTATCCTTGTTTAAATAAGCACTGCCTTTGCTGGATGAGAGAAAAAGTCCATCTAATCCAGAATTCTCTCTCCAATAGTGGCCAAAAGCAGATGACTACTGGAAGCTTATGAGCAGGGTGTGATAGAAATAACCATCTCTTAGAGTTGCCAGATAATGTCTCCTGAAATGAACATCTAAGAACGTTTGGATGTTCCTGCTCAAGAAAAACACTTCAGGAAATTCAAGGGATACTAAAAGAGTTTTGATAAGACAAATGAAATTCATGGGGGGGGGTAGGCTTCATGAGATATTTTGGTGGCCATGGGCCTTCCTTTATAGAGGGCAGTCCTCTATTTCAGGAGCTGTCCAGTCCAAGTCCGGTTGAAAGATAAAGAGCCATAAGAAGGCAGGGAGACAGTGCCGGCCCCAGGTTCTGGAGTGCCCTTGGGCAAGACCCCCTCAGTGGGCGAGTCTGCCTTCTCACCAGCATTGTCACCTGCTGCTATTGCTCCTCCTCCTCCTCCTCTTTCTCATCGTGGCTACCACACGTTGGTTTGGCAGGCAGAGAGGCAGTGAGCAAGTTTGCAGTGGCATCAGTTCCTCCTCCTTCTCACCACCACCATTGTCTGAGCCAGAGTAAGAGGAAGGTGAACAAGCTAGTTGCAAGGGGGAAGAGGCAGAGCAACTCCAGGGGGCTCTTGTCAGTGGGCCCCTGCAGGTGCCCAGCTGTGCCTACCTTTGATGCTGGCTTTTGAGGGAGAGCAGGGGTCTTGAGGTTGCCCATCAACAGGTGGCACCTGGATAGCAGACTGAACAGCATAATGTCACCTGGTCACAGTCTTCCCAGTCCCCACTATGATGTGATGTGATGTATTGTTAGCATATGCAATTTTTTTTGCAAATCTGTGCCCTTTTTTTCTTCTTCTTTTTTGGTGATGCATTTCTTCTTTGGAGTGATGTGTAAGTGGCCACCCTACTAGACATCCCTATTGTTTATCTCTAACATCTGGTATATACTGCCTGTGGATATAGATATTTCGTTTAGATGTAATACCTAATAGCCATTGAAAGACCCATCTTTCAAGACTGTATTTATTTAATTTAAAAAAAATTAAGCTAAGCAGTCTTTTTATACTTTCTCCTCTTGGTTCGGTAGTCGTAAGGACACTGGAGTACTAGCAAGCCTAATTATGCAGTACAGTATCAAGATCAGATACTTGATATTGTACCAGCCCAATAATAGGATAAGCAGGTCAAATGGAGATATAAATATAACCTAATTTCCTGCAAGGAAGAAATAGAAGGCAAGAAAAAGAAAGATCTGAGGAATCATGGCACCCTTTTATTGATTTTTGAAGGCTGGATATAATATCCAAATTAATTGCTTGTTTGTTACATGTTTTTTAAACATAGTCAATTGGATTTCACAACAGTATGCTTATTATGACTGAATAGCTTGGAGTTTATAACATTTAGGAATTTGTTTGGATTATATCATATTTTAATATATATTTATGTATATTTGTATACTTATGATAGTTTGGATATATGGATATAATTGTAGGTAACACTTATTGCTTACTCATGTAGAATATGTTAGCATTTGGATTTAAAATTATTGTGTACAAAAAGAAAGAAAAACAATGCAAAACAGACTGACATCCAGGCTACAATACTAGGCCCCTTTAACTTGGAGTAAGTCCCATTGAACTCAGTGGGGCTTACTTCTGTGAAGGCATTATAGGATTGCACTGAAACAGTTGCCTACATTCCCACACCGTGTGTTATTGAATTTGAAAGCAGAAGTAAAAACTTTTTTCCTAGAATCCCACTTTTTCTTTTTTTCAAAATTCCCTCTACCCTAACATTTACAATGGTACAGCATGATTTCCAACCCCTACTGGTCCTCTCTCTTACTCCACAAGATGGCAGCATGGAACATTTTACTAGAGCTTTGTTGGCAAAACAAAACTGCAGCTATGCAAGTAGCTTTCTGGAAAAGACAAACCCATCATTCCAGAACCTGAACGAGGGAGAAATCAGGTACAATTGGGGACATCCACAAACTGGATGACGTTCGGCAAAAAGAAAATGGCATAACCTTTTAAGTAGTACAACGTAGTTTTTTTCTTTCCACATGCCCCAGTTATTTGTATATCTACTTCAGACCCACCTCTATACTAAACATTGAGTAAATAATGGTACATATTCAGTTGGAAGAAGAGCAGATTTCTTACCAATACTAATTTTTCCTGGTTACTAGTACTACTACTCTAGATTACTATTTCCTGTTTACTACTACTGTTATACTGGTCTACCTTACTTAAACAACAGACTTTTCTGACATACTAAAAAATATACAGTTGTGTGGTCAATATTCTAGACAAGGAAAGTGTACATTTTGAAGTTCAGGCTCCTAGACTGAATTAATCTATTATTTATTTAGATTTATGGCTCCTTCTATTCAAGAGGCTCAGTGCCAGTAATTTCAGAGTGATATTGTTAGGGATCATCTACATATTTAGCATATTTCTTAGGCAGAATGCTGTATCACCTTTAGAGCACAATCCTGTGCATGTCTACACCAAAGTAGCTCCCTATCTGAGCCTTGCTTGAGTAACAAAGTCTTCCTGAACTCTGGCATGTTCCTATATCCTGTGGTTGAACCTCAATCCTGACTTCTGGCTTGCTCCTCAACCTTGCCTCCTGGTTTTTCCGTCAGTCCCAACTAGCCTCTTGGTCCTGAATACTGGCTTCATTCCCATGGCTTCCAGTTCACAGCTCACCTCAGACTGCTGCCCACAGCCTGGCCCTGACACACACCCAACCTGCTGCAGTTCTATGTTTCCTTTCACAGGTCTGACACTCCTTGCATAAAGTGAAATACAGCATGGAACACAAATATAACGTCCAGTGCCAGTTCCAGGTTTTGGAGGAGCCCTTGGGCAAGACACTCTCAGTGTCACCCCCTCCTGAATTAGTCTACCTGCTGCTCACCAACCTTGTCAGCTGCCGTTCTTCCTGTTCCTGATTCATGCTACACCTGCTTGCTTGCCAGGCAGAGAGGCAAGGAGCAAGCAGGCAGTGGCATCCATTCCTTCACATCACCACCACTGTCTGGGCCAGAGTAAGAGGCAGGTGAACAAGCAGGTTTCAGGGGCTCTTGTCAGTGGACCTCCTTGCTGGGGGGGGGGGGCTCAGCAGGTTCCCAACTATGCCATCCCTTAGGCTGGCCACTTGCAAATTGCCAAAAAAGAGGACGTTGCCAAATTGCCAAAAAGAGGACATGCAACACCAAAAACGGGGCAAAAGAGGTCACAGGTTTGCATAAGTTTCGCATGGGTTAATGTATAAGTACAGATGCAAATTTATAAATCATTATTATAATTTAAATAGAAATACAGTTCATCTAACCACAGGTGACCTGTGTGCCTTGCTCAGTCTGGTACCCAGGTGCTGCTGATAGGCAGCTTCAAGGCCCAGCCTTTCCCTCTGATAGTTCTTGATAGTTCTACCAGACTAGAACTGGACAGCCCTTTAAACAGAGGACTGTGCCCTGTAAAAGAGGGCACATGGCCACCCTACTTGAGAATGCCAGCCCTGACAAGGTCAATCCATTCAGAAATGCTGGGTTTCCTATTGCCCCTGCCGATCTAAATAGAGAGGAAATCCATCCCACCCCCTCCAAACTCAGAAGCATAAGGCAATTCAAAGGCTTAGTATTCCTAGGATTGTGCTGTGAATGGCTGTTCCCTTGGTTTATTACCAGCAACAGAAAAGAAGCATTGATACCCTTGCCTAACTTGGCAGTCCTCTCTCACTGACAGCTAAGCAACTGCAAACAGCGCCTTTCATAAAGTGCCATTCTTAGAATGCCGGCTCCCACTTCGGCATCGAGGTGCTTGTGCTCCCTTATGGCTGCTTCTCCTCCTCTGTAGTTTTGGATATAAAGGAGATCTGAGAGAAGTTATTGGGCTCAAGTAATTTTCTTTTGTAGTGCAAAGAACTGCAGCAAACCTTAACATACTTGAATCAAAATGACAGACCATGAAATAATGTTTTTCACTTTATACTGCCTGCCCTGACTGACCCAACTATCAACTGTGTGGCCAGCCACAATGATGATTTCCTCTGTCATAGTGAAAATCTTCATTGCAAACTACAAATGCTCCGGTGCTGAAAACCGTGTCCGGCTCCAGAGACAGCCTAGATTTTCTGTGTGCTTCTGTGCAACTCACGATGCAACAGAGTAGCCTGTGCAGGAAGAACTCTTCCACGCCACTGCATGCATTTCGGTGTCCAGGAGCCGTCATTTCCAACTGAGAAGTTTAATTTAAAAAAATAAAAAAAATAAATACTTAGGATTAACATCTGTCAGCAACATGCAGATTAGCGTGAAAACGTGGCTCCTCATGTCAAGCAAAATCTTTAATGCTAACAACAAAGAACAGTGGATGCTAAAGGCAATGAATATATTCCACATTGTTGCAGGACTTTGGACCTGCTCAGGCGGGATGCGTGAAGGCACAGAACGTGTAGCGGGCATGTGCGAGCCCTAGCCCCAAGGCCCCCGCGCACGCCTGTCGCACCTTCTACACTCATGGCGTTTGCACGTTCAGGGTGAAGGTCCGAATGGAGATTCTAAGCAGGGTTCCTGCTCAGCTGCACGCACTTAAATCCCCCTTTAGGGCTTCATGTGAAGCACGCCAAAGTCAGAAGGGGGGGCTGTGCACGGAGAAGTTGGGCAGGGCTGGCCCAAAACATTTTGCTGCCTGAGACAAAGGCAAGACAGTGCCATCTGCACTCCATGTGCAGCAGCCAACCAGACTGGGAGTTGAACACTGGCAGTGGGGCAGCATCCTCCACTACACCTGAGAGCAGCAGGCTAGCTTAGGGGGTGCAGGGAAGACCCAAGTGGCACACACAACTCTGTCCTCCCAACATCTCACCACCCCTCAGCATCTGCTGCCTGAGGCACCTGCGTCACGTTGTCCAGTGGCAGAGCCAGCCCTGAAGTTGGGGGTGCCTCCACACACTCCAGCGTTTGTGCCTCCAGCCTGCTGCTACTGCTCCTCCTCCTCTTTCTCATCATTACTACATGTTTGCTTGACAGGCAATGAGCAAGTTGGCAGTGACTTATCTTGAACATATGCAGCACCTTTAAAGCAAGCCAAGCAACCATGTATCTCATTGAGCGATGTCTTCTCTGGTGGGCACCAGCAATCCCACGGTCTCAGGAAGTGGAATGATCTTTCCCATCCCAGTCTTGCTACCCAAGCACCTTTAACTAGGCATGAAGCTGGGACTAAATCTGGGAGCTTCTGGTTGGAAAACATGTAGCTTGTACCCCTCCCCCTCCCAAACAATGGGAGGTGCTCATTCAGAGAACCTGGCAACTTTCAGAACAAGGCTGTAACCCTAAACACACCTAGGGCGCAATCCTATGGCTGCCAGTCAGCAGCTAGAAGGCCATAGGATTGTTCGGTTTCTGGCAACCAACCACAGACCCTGTGCTCTGAGGTTGATTCCTAGAAGACCACCTCCCCGCCCCTTCCCTGCCCCCTCGTAGGCAGCACGGATTGTTCTCGGGCTCCGTGCTCAGAAGAGCAGTGTGGAGCAGGGCAAAAGGGGGCATTCCTGGGGGCAGAGAGAGGAGTGTGGATGTGCCAGTACAATGCTTTCTATGTGTCATCCGGCCTCCCCCCATGCCCACTCAAAAGTCCCACGGCTAGACAGCTGAAATTGGACATCTAGCCATGTATGCAGGGCGGCTGGAGCATGAAGCAGATCCCCTCTGCACTCCACCCACCCTGCACTGGCTAAGCAGTTGCCTCCAAATTCAGAGGCAGCCACCTATCCCCATAGGCTTGCTTGCTGCGGGGAATAGGTCCCACCTGAAGAGGATGGAACTTACTTCCAAAGAAGCATGCATGCTGTTAAAGCTTTGCATTTTCATATGATCCAGTTTGGGGCTTTTAAAACTTGATTTTGAGGAATTTAAAACAATTATTATCTTAAGTCTTGTTGATTATAATTAATGAAGTTAAGTATCAATTCAATCAACATCCAACAGTATTCATAACTTGACAAGGTTGGTCACGGGGTGGGGAGGAATCAGATTGATTTGTAATCCTCTACTTACTTAGCTGGGAGTAAATCCTATTGAACTTAATGGTACTAACATCTGAATAGACATATAGGATTGACTAAAAACTGTTATTTTTAATATAAAAGTTGCACACCAAAGCTAGGGAAAATAATAAAAACAATATAAATTCATAGTTGATGTCTGATGTTTATACTACAAATTGGTCATCAGTGCCTCATGATTCATCCCAAATGTCCTTTCTTAACATTGAGCTCGATTACTCAAGTTATCAATGCAACATTGGCCTCAGATTCCCTGTCAAGCTGATCCAGAAATGCTTGTCTGGCTGCTAATGACCTAACATAAAAAGTTTAGTTACTGGAAAAGACCACCACCACATTATCACCTTAAAAGGAAACCCTACCAGCAATCAACTAATTTTGTTTTAAGACAAAATTAGTTGATTTAGGTTACAGACTTATAGAATCATAGATCATAGAATCATAGAATAGTAGGGTTGGAAGGAGCCTACAAGGCCACCGAGTCCAACCCCCTGCTCAATGCAGGAATCCAAGTCAGAGCATCCCTGACACATGGCTGTCCAGCCTCGTCTTGAACGCCTCCAGTGTGGGAGAGCCCACCACCTCCCTAGGTAATTGGTCCCATTGTTGTATTGCTCTAACAGTCAGGAAGTTTTTCCTGATGTTCAACTGGAATCTGGCTTCCTGTAACTTGAGCCCATTATTCTGTGTCCTGCACTCTGGGATGATCAAGAAGAGATCCTGGCCTTCCTCTCTGTGACAACCTTTCAAGTACTTGAAGACCGCTATCATATCTCCCCTCAGTCTTCTCTTCTCAAGGCTAAACATGCTCAGTTCTTTCAGTTCCTCTTCATAGGGCTTTGTTTCCAGTCCCCTGATCATCTTCGCTGCCCTCCTCTGAACCCTCTCCAGTTTGTCTGTATCCTTCTTAAAGTGTGGTGCCCAGAACTGGACACACTACTCCAGATGAGGCCTAACCAGTGCTGAGTAGAGGGGAACTAGTACTTCCCAGGATTTGGAAGCTATGCTTCTATTAATGCAGCCTAAAAGAGCATTTGTCTTTTTTGCGGCCACATCACATTGTTGGCTCATATTCAGCTTGTGATCGACAACAGTTCCAAGATCCTTCTCGCTTGTAGTGTTGTTGAGCCACGTATCCCCCATCTTGTAACTGTGCATTTGGTTTCTTTTTCCTAGGTGCAGAACTTGGCATTTATCCCTATTAAATGTCATTCTGTTGTTTTCTGCCCAGCGCTCCAGTCTATCCAGATCACTTTGAATTTTGTTTCTGTCTTCCACAGTATTAGCTATCCCACCCAATTTGGTGTCATCTGCAAATTTGATCAGTATTCCCTGCACCTCCTCCTCCAAGGCATTAATAAAAATGTTGAAGAGCACTGGGCCCAGGACTGAGCCCTGCGGTACCCCGCTCGTTACCTCTCCCCAGTTTGAGAAGATCCCATCAAGAAGCACTCTTTGAGTCCGATTCTGTAGCCAACTGTGGATCCACCAGATCGTTGTTTCATCTGGCCCACTTTGAGCTAGTTTGCTCATCAGGAGATCATGGGGCACTTTGTTGAAAGCTTTGCTGAAATCGAGGTACATGATGTCTACAGCATTCCCACGGTCCACAAGGGAGGGTACTTGATCAAAAAATGAGATCAGATTCGTCTGGCAGGACTTGTTTTTGACAAATCCATGTTGGCTTTGAGTAATCACTGCATTGTTTTCAAGGTGCTTCCAGATGGATTGCTTTATCATCTGCTCCAGAATTTTCCCAGGGATTGATGTCAGACTGACTGGTCTGTAGTTCCCAAGTTCCTCCTTTTTACCCTTTTTGAAGATAGGGACAACATTAGCCCTCCTCCAGTCATCTGGCACTTCCCCCATCCTCCAGTCATCTGGCACTTCCCCCGTCCTCCATGATTTCTCAAAGAGAATAGAGAACAGTGGTTCTGAGAGTTCTTTTGCCAGTTCCTTTATTACTCTAGGGTGCAGTTCATCTGGCCCTGGAGATTTGAACTCATTCAAAGTAATTAGGTGTTCCTTGACCGTATGCCTATTGATCTCAAACTGCAATCCTGCCCCTTCAGCCTGTACTTTGCCTTTTCCGGGGGGGGGGGGGGTCATAGACCCTCTTTTGGGAGAAGATTGAGCCAAAGTAGGAATTGAGCACCTCTCCCTTTTCTTTGTCATCTGTTATCATTTTGCCATCCTTATTTAATAGCTGAACAACCATTTCTTTCCTCTGCCTTTTCCTATGCACGTAGCTGAAGAAAGCTTTTTGTTGTTTTTAGCATCCCTCGCTAACGTCAGCTCGTTCTCAACTTTAGCCTTCCTGACGCCATCCCTGCAATTCTATGCTACCTGCCTGTACTCTTCCTTTGTTACTTGGCCTTCTTTCCACTTCTTATATGTGTCCTTTTTTGTTTTCAGGTCATCTCTAAGCTTTTTGTGAAGCCACATTGGCTTCTTCTGTTGTCTTCCACCTTTTCTTCTTGTTGGAATTGTTTGTAATTGTGCCTTGAGATTTTCCTTTTTTAAAAGCTCCCACCCATCTTGGATTCCTTTTCTCGTCAGCGTCGCTTGCCATGGGACCTTACTGATCATTGTTCTGAGTTTATTAAAATCGGCTTTCCTAAAATCCAGGGTACGCATTTGGCTACACTCGGCTTTTGCTTCCCTTAGAACCAAGAACTCAAGTACAACATGGTCGCTTTCCCCCAGAGTTCCTGTAACTGCTACTTTATCCACTAAGTCATCTCTGTTGCTTAGGATCAAGTCAAGGATAGCCGATCCTCTAGTTCCTTCCTCTACTTTCTGTAGGAAGAAGTTATCCGCCACACAAGTCAGGAATTTCCTGGAGAAAACTTTAACTACCTCCTCTTATTGAGTGCTTCAGGAGAGAGATCAGATAGTAATTGAATAAGGAAGTTATAGACCATTAGATCTGTTTCCCCCCTGGAATATTTTTGTATTTTCTTAACATTCTATGATCAAAAAACTTGACCAATATGCTGCATGGGTATTTATATGAACAAAAATATCTAGTTTTAAGCTGAAAAGCAACCATAACATTTTCGTTGTTCAATCTTAAAAAAGAAGACATCCATCTTTCTATAATGAGTGTTTATTACCTCCAGTACATTCAGGTATTCCCTCTGTTAAATTAGATTGTTCTTCCTGGCTTTCTTGTTTAAGGGCCAAACTAGAGGTTTAGATGCTAAATACGTAACAGTTTTTAGAATTTAAAAGAAAAAGAGAAAAGCAGTTGTGGAGTACTCCTTTCATTTCCACCTACCGGAAGCAGCTGGGCGGGAGTGGGGAGGGAGCAAGGAGTGAGAGAGAAAAGCAGCTGGAAAGAAAAAAGGGGTTAAGCAGACCACCCCCAGTCATTCCTCCACTCCTAATTGCCACTTCCTACAGCTTCTTTTCATAAAAATACACACACTGGAAAACAGATACATTCATTGTTTCTATAATGTCTAGTTTGGGCCTAAATCCTCCGTTCTGTCTAGTAACTTATTAAAGGCCAATTTACTTGTTTATTCCGTATTTCTTTTTGTCTTTTGGGCATTTATAAATTTTGTCACCAATAATTTTATTTTACTCATTCTTCTATCTCCTGCTTCTGAAAGCCCTAGTGCTGGGGTCTCTAGTGCGAGGTACCTGTGGATACCAGGGTGCCCATGGACACTTTTCTTGAGGCCCACAGAGGTTCCTTGCCCATCCTGAGGAGGAGGAGGAGGAGGAGGATGGCATGGTGCAAAGTGAAGTGCCACCCTCCAGTGCCATCTTTATTTCCAAGAATACCTCTGGGCCCCATCTAGGCCACAGAGGCATTTTTAGAAAATAAAAATGGTGGGTGGCTGCAGCCTGGCACATCTTTTGGAAGAGTGTCCAGATGCCCAGAAAAATGGAAAAGATAAGATGTGAAATGGTAGGACATATCCTGGGGAGCACAAGGCTGTGGTGCCTGCACTGTATTTGTTTTGCCTGTGTGTGCATGTGTGCGTGCGTGTATTTATGTTTGTGTTTTTCTGATCATCACCAGTTTGCCTTCTGTGAAAAGGGTTTTGAGGCAGGAAAGTCAGGGTTCAAAATTGTGGTTTTGTGTTTTGGAGCTCAGACTCCACCTCTGCCTGAAGTTAGGTTCTTGGGCAAGTTACTTTTCTTTTTGTCTCACCGGTTTGTCTTCTGACACCTACCATGACAGTCATTTTGGTAATGGGCAAGCTCTCGCATGGCAGCCCATGTGAGAAACTTTTGTGAGAGTGCCGATGACACTGATTGGGTTCAGACATCACTGATAACCCACAATGGGTTAATTAAGGCATGATGGGTTAATTAACTCATCGTGGGTTATTGTGTCATTGGATGGGAGGTTTTATTTTAACCCACGATGGCTTATTTAGCCAAAATAACCCACTCTGATAACCCACCATCTGCAGAGTGGGTTATTTAACTCACCGTGGGTTATTTTGGCCAGCTACATAGCTGTGCGGGAAGAGCAGTCAAAACCTCTGCCGTTCTGCTCTTTGCTGGCTTAGCGCTTAGGAGCATGTTAAAGCAATCAAGCCAGCAGAGTGGGGGTGGGGGTGGAAGTGAGCAGGATTGGGACCAAACCTCATAGCCAGCCTCCCCTAGTCAGGAGGCACCAGATGCATCATCAAAACCCAGCGCCCTGACACTGACAGGAGCGAACATCTCGGGCACACCAAAAAGGGGAGAGGCCTCCAGTACCTGGGGGGGGGGGTCTGGATTGGGACCAAACCCCAGAGCGAGCCTCCCTTACTCAGAAAGCACCCAAGGCATCATCAAAACCTAGTGTCCTGACAGCAGCAAAAATACAAGGTGCTAGAAAACCTTGGTGGTTTGCAGGATCAGGACAAAACGTCATACACAGCTCCCCTCAGTCAAGAGGCACGTGATGCACCATCGAGACCCAGTGCCTTTCTGCAGCACTTGGGATTTTTTCTCTTCTGGGGTAACTGTGCAGGGTTTTGATGGTGGATCAGGTGCCTCCCCCCTAGGAGAGGGTGCATGTGGAGTCTGGTCCCAATCCTGCAAACCCCCAAGATTTTATAAAACTGCATCCCCCTTTTTGCTGCACTTGGGATTTTTGGTGAATGATCGCACCAGGTTTTGATGGTGGATTGCATGTCTCCTGACTGGGGGAGGCTGTGTATGAAGTTTTGCCTGGATCCTGCAAGTGTCCAGTACTCGAGAGGTGAAAAAGTGCCACTGCTTGGGTGGGAGGACTGCAGCAGGACAGGTGGCGGGGTGTGTGAGTCAAATGACACACAGTAGCTTAATAAGCTGCTCACAGTAGCTTATTCACCCAGTTGTGTGGCAGGGCATCATGGACGATTTCAAAAATAAGCTACTGCAAGTAGCTTATTAAGCCAACATGGGTTATTGTGACATCCAAACGCAGCCACTCTCTCAAAATTCCAAATGTGGCTGCTGACCCAAAGGTTTGGGGACACCCATGCTGGTGTATATTGATGTAATGAAGGTCAGACTTTAAAAAAGGCTTTCAGTAGTTAAGACAGAACTGTTTTAAGAATTAAGTCTGTTGTGGAACTGAGTTGCCATTTGATCTGAATTGAAAGGTGTTTTTGTACCTTTCTTTCCCCCCACCCCCAAGAAGCAAGTGAACCAAGGACCGATCTACATTGAGCCCGCCATCGCAATGAATTCGGTGTCCCGTCGGGTTAAATGCTCTCACATTAAAACATGATTATTCACACTCACACATTTTCCCCGTTGCAGTGCTTCACCAAATGCGCATGCTCGATTCACACTCGAGCGCTGAGCTATTTTCCTGCTGTTTTCCTGCACCCGCTTGTCTGATCTCGGATGCTAAGTGGGGTCGGCCCCGGTCAGTAGTTGGATGGGCGAGTGCCTGGGAATCAGGTTTCCTGCACTGAGCGGGGGGTTGTTGTATCCCTTCAAATGAGATTAAGTTTTACCCCCTCCTATCCCCCGCTCCAGATGTTTTTTTTTAATTAAGGCATTATCCTTGCAGAATCAGGGCTTCTCCGTGATTTTTTTTTTTTTCTAATTGAGGCATGATCTTGGAAGCTTCACAACTTTGAAGCCTCAAAGATCATGCCTCAATTAGAAAAAAAACACATCGCCTTCACATTTGATTTAAGTAGCCAATCACTGAAAAGAAAACCCATTAATCTATTGTTTAACTGTAGAAGACGAAAATCAATAACATGACATTCATACAAAACAAAATTATCACTAAAAATAAAAGAGAGACCTTACCTACACCAATACATACTACAAGAAGCAACATCAACTTCAGATGTTAGCAGGTAGGTTAACCCCACTCCCCACGATATTATTTTAGGGTACTATCCTGTGCATGTTTAGACAGAAAAAGTCCTACAACTCCCACCATTCCCCAGCCAGCCATGCTGGCTGGGGCACGCTGGGAGCTGTAGGATTTTTTTTCCTATCTAAACGTGCATAGGATTGTGCCTTTAACCTCTGGGCCCTACTAAATGACTGCAACATGGTTCTAGCATTTTGAGAGAGCCACTTTCTGCACACGATGTATAATTTTACACACTTCTGCAATGTCTCCTCTTACTCACCTTTTTCTTAAACTAAAAAGTCCCTCTTCCAGCTCTAAACTAACCATTATTTTGGTTTGGTGACCAGGGCTGCCTTTACATTAAAAAAAAAACCTGCAGTCCTCCAGTTGTGGAGCCTTTCCACATTTACAGCAGGCTCCCAGACGGCGACCACACAATTGCTCAGAGGGGAAGCTTTTAATTTTCAAGGTTCCATAGAACTCACTGAAACAGCTTCTTCACACTGAGCTTTTATCCTACTATTGAGATTGCTCACTCACGGAAGTTTGCAGGCACTTTAAATGACGTTGTGAACTTCCAGGGCATCTCCTGCACTAAATAACCTTTATTCCATTTTTAAATAGATCGGAGATAATGAGGTATTAAATTACCTCATTTGTGTTCCCTCCATGAAAAGAGGAAAAGCGGCAAGAAGAGGAGCGAGTTGAGTGAAACATATGGAAGCCTCAGATAAGGGGGAGAAGGAGGGGGAAAGGGGAGGGGGGAAAGGAGGCACATGTAAAGGAAGTTGTTGTGATCATGCCTCAATTAGAAAAAAAAAACATCGCGGAGAAGCCCCGATTCTGCGAGGATAACGCCTTAATTAAAAACAACAACATCCAGAGCGGGGGATAGGAGGGGGTAAAACTTAATCTCATTTGAAGGAATACAACAACCTCCTGCTCAATGCAGGAAGCCTGATTCCCAGGCAGTCTCCCATCCAAGCACTGATCGGGACCGACTCCGCTTAGCTTCCGAGATCAGACAAGCGTGCGCACATCCATCCCTTTGCTTGTTGCTGAGGAAACAGGGGCTGCTGATGAAGCTATGCGATCGATAGCTGGAATTAGACATAGGGCCGTTGAGAGCTGTGATTGGACAGGAGGGAAATACAAACACCGCCGCATATGGACAGGCGGGAGAGGGGACTACGACTGGATATGGTAGCGAAGGCGGAAAATCAGAGCACATTAAGGGGAAATACTGGGATATTAGGGTATTGAAAGCGGGAGCACGGAAGTGAGAAATTCCGGTTCCAATCCGAGGCGGCTACTGCATAGTGTGAAAGGCGGGCGGTGAAACCTCATTGGAAGTGAAAAAAGGCGATAAGTGTAGATCCAGCCCAAGTCAACACAAATTAATAAATTCAGTCAATCAGTTTACTGTTCTACAAGAATAAATCAATACATAGCGACTATTCAATCAATCAACCAATCAATCATATAATTTACACAAGCCTTCACATTTGGTTTAAGTAGCCAATCACTGAAAAGAAAACCCATTAATCTACTGCTTAACAGTAGAAGACGAAAATCAATAACATGACATTCATACAAAACAAAATTATCACTAAAAATAAAAGAGAGACCTTACCTACACCAATACATACTACAAGAGGCAACATCAACTTCAGATGTTAGCAAGTAGGATAACCCCCACTCTATTGAGATTGCTATTATTGCAATCTCAATAGCAGGATAAAACCTCCATGTGAAGAAGCCCCAGAACTATACACAGTATTCCAAGTGTGGTTATACCATAGATTTTCATATAGGCATCACGATACTGGCAGTTTTATTTTTGAATCTTAGGGATGTCAGAGAATTCCAAACGAATTTTAAATGGGATTGAATTCTGACAAATCCGGTCTGCAGAATCCTCCTGGAACGGAACGGCCCGGTCGACTCAGACCAGAGCTCACGCAGATTTTACAAAAATAATTACGAAAAGAAATCTGTAAATCGGAAATGGAGGAAGAAGAACGCGAACGGCTTTACCCTTTTTACGAGGCATTTTCCCTGTGACCCGAGGCTTTCTTTCTCTGGGGCTGAGTCTTGAACTCCACGGAAATCCTCCATCTTTTCTGTTTATTGTCTGTGGAGGTGAGGTAAGGTGAGGTCCGGTGAGGTCCGGTGAGGTCAGGTCCAGTGAGATCAGGTCCAGTGAGGTCAGATGAAGTCAGATCTGGTGAGGTCAGGTGAGGTGAGGTGAGGTCAAGACAGGTCCAGTGAGGTCAGGTGACCGGAAGTTACATGGGGAATCCCCACGAAGGGCTTTACCGTTTTTACGAAAATAAATAGGCATTTTCCCTGTGACCCAAGGCTTATGGAGACCGACGGCAGGCATGCCGAAAGGATTTTTCGGCGGTACTTACGGAATTATTTATGTAAGTTCAGGGAGCTGAAAATAAACGGGGGAATCCAGGGCATGCGGACGACGGAATGGGGCGGCCCTCAGCTCTGTGGAATCGTCGTGGAGCGGAACCGCTCTGCACAGATTCTGGGAGGGAAGAACAGATCACCTCCCCCCCCCCCCCGTGGATTCCCCACCGGAACAGATGGTGGGGAATCCGTACATCCCTATTTTTGATTCATTTCCTATGATTGCCAACATAGAAGTGCCCTTTTTCACAGCAGCTGTACATTGGATGACATTTTCATCAAGCAATCCATCACAACTCCCAAGATCCCTTTTCTGGTCAGTCACTGCCAGCTTCTACAGTGTGTGACCTGGTTCACACATAACAAACAACCATGGGATAATTATGCCATGGTTGGTTGGGGCTGTGTGCGAGAAGCTTCCCGCCCACTCACCACGTCTGCTTTGCATCCAGTTTGCTAGACAACCAAGGAACACCCAGTTCCTGAGTTGTTTGTTGTGACATGCAAACCTGGCACTTTTGGTTGTTGAAGGAGAAATAACCCATAGTTTTAACCCAACAACAAGCCAAGGGTTAAAACTCTAGGTTGTTTTTTCCTCAACAACACAGAGTGCTAAGTTCGCATGTCACAGCAAACAACCCAGGAATGGGGCATTCCGAGGTTGTTTGAAAACCAGATGCAAAGCAGAAGTGGTGAGTGGGTGGGAGTCAGCGTGTTCACTTGTGCATGGGCCCAACAACCCATGGGCTGTTGTTACATGCGAACCATGACGTATGTGAAGCTGGGATTTTTTGCCCCAACGTGCATCACTTTACACTTGTTTACATTAAACTGCATTTGCCATTTTAAAGTCCATTCTCCCAGTTTGGAGAGATCCTTTTGGAGCTCTTCACAATCCCTTCTTGTTTTAACCACCCTAAATAATTTGGTGTCGTCAGCAAACTTTTTCAGATCATTGCTTGCTCCTAATTCCAGACCATTTATGAACAAGTTAAAAAGCACATGCTTCCCTATACAGATCCACCAGCTATGGCATCTTGAGCAGTGTCTCAGAAAATGATTTAAGAACAGAGGACATTACATGTATAAGAAGCAAAGCCTGAGGTTCTCTGATCCTAGCCCATTTAGAATTTTACAGGTAAGAGCCAGAACCTTGAAATGTGTCTGGGACACATTTCCGGTTCTGTAGTCAGTCCCAGACAATAACTTGGCTGCCACATTTTAAACTAGTTGCACATCAGTTCAGACCTCTGACAACAGTGATCTCTCCCTCCCCTAGGAGCTAGGAAGGAAGGAAGGAAGGAAGGAAGGAAGGAAGGAGCTAGAGAGAGAGAGAAGGGGGTGTCAGAAAGAGAGAGTGAAAAGTGATGGCCTCACCCACTTTCACCTCTGGCCCTGTGCACCACCAGTTTCAGCCCCATGTACTGCCTTTGACCATGGAGGTTCCATTGAGCTATCATGTCTAGTCATTTATTTCCTCTATAAATTGTTGAATTGTGGAAGCGTCTTTGCCATGGTGAATCTAATTGTATTCTATTTTCTGTGTGTGGCATATTGTGGATCTGAGTTTCAGACTTTCTACTTATGTTTTCTAACAGGAAAAACAAAAATGAAATGTCTTTATAATGCTGCCTGGGGGGGGGGGGAGTGATAACATGTATTCTTTCATACAGAGAAAATTCTCTATATAATTCTCCATAACCTTTGAACATATTTGTGTTTCTCCTGGAATAAGATTGTTGAATTGTCAAGGCATCTTAAAAAAAACCCACATGTCTTATTATCTGCCTTTAGAAGGTAAAGCTTTTAAAAACGTATGCAATTTCAAACATGTTCAGAGGAATGGACTGTACTGTAAGTATTAAATTTATTCTGAAATATTCAGCAAGCATTACAGTAGAAAACATTGGTTTGGATCCCAATGTAACACTGCAATGCTATGCAAGTTTACTTAGAAATAAGCCCCACTATGTTCAATGAGGCTTACTCCCTAATAAGTGAATTTAGGTTTGCAGCCAGTTGGTTAAACATAGGTTATGCTGTATGTTCAATTGATTTTTTTTTCTTTTTCTCTTCTTTTTTGGGGAGGCTCTTTAGCAGTATTTTATTAATTTTTATTGTAAATTTCAACAAAACAAAACCATGAAAAGAGGGGAGGAAATATAACTGGATGGTCTGAATATATCAGTTTCAATTAATGCTTATGAAATGTATATATTTCTTTCATATATATAGATATCTATTTTTATGAAAATACAGCTTTCTAAAAAAACAATTATACATAAACTTCAACAAAGGCAGACCAAATATCCATACATGTATCCATTTGCAAATAGCACCTATATACTGCCTGTTTGAATGTTGAAAGCATTGCTAGCTACTCAATTGCTAGCCTTAAAGAAGGTGAGTGTTTATCCTTCCAACGTTGTAATATCAATTTTTTAGCTCTCAAAAGGGTGCAAAAGTTCAGTTGATTTCAATGGGAACTGAATTCAACTAACCTAGGGTCAAACTGTGTTACGCTATGTTACAATTAAGTTTGTTAAATAAGACAATTAACAAACTACGTTATGTTAATTGTGTAGTATGCAGCTGAATCTTTTTTTTACTCGAGAGTAAGTGCACAGGGTCCTGCTCCAAGCTACGGATGCTCACACTTACTCTCAAGTAAAAATAAAGAAGAGGCTTAGCTACACACTACAAATTAATGTAACATACAGTTTGACCCCTAGTCTGAATTGAACCCAGGATCTTTAAATGGTCTCATCTACCACCCAGAAGTCTATCACTTTATTAATCCCCACCGGCAACACAGAATATCCAGTTCTAACAGGTGGAGGATCAGGAACTAAATAAGGCTTTTTCATTATATTTGGTCAGGGGTGCACAATCTTTTTGGCCCCAAGGGCCACATATTGGGGGTTGGGGCTGCGCATGCATGCACGTGTATGTGTGCACACACTCAGCCCAAAATCCTAATACAGATTGCTCTTTCCTCGCTGGCAGTGGTAGGTAAAGAGTGATATGTATGAGGATCTTTGGGAAGATCCTCTCCCCAAAGCTCTTCTCCACCCCCTCCCCTAGGGATCCAGTGGCCCTCGTACAGATCACTCTTTCCTTGCTGCTACTGTCAGGGATTGCTGGGGGTGGGGGAATTCAGTGGTGGCAGTGTGTGTGAGGACTCAGGACACCCATGCAGGGCTGCAGTTAAGGCCACGGGGGGGGGGGGAGGCAGGTTGTGCACCTTTGTATTAGGCGATATGCTAAGAGCCAGCAGAGTCATTTTGGGTAAGAACTAGAGAGGGCCACTACATCAACACATAGCTTTAGAAAAGCTGGGTTAGATTAGTGAGGAAAAACTAATATTTGGAAGAGGCAATTAGTTTTGTTTTTGTATCTGGGACCCCTTCTAGTAATAGAACTGATTCTAAAACAGACCATCAAAGTCAGTTGGGCAGCAGCAGAGTCCTTTACCTGGAAGAGATTGGAGTGTGCAAACTGGGAATTTTCTCCTGCCACTGCTAATCTTCTTCAGTGCCTCATGCAAAACAAGAATAGCAGTGAGATTGGGGCAATAGGCTCTTTACCACTTTGGGGGTCCTGGCAAATGCCCAAACATGCCACCCAATGGTCCTAGTTCTGCTAAAATTCCTTCCATTCCTTCCACGTTCCATCCTGTACCTGCTTCTTCAGGTGCTCTGTTGAATTATTGCAGTAGTGTTCATTTACAGGATCAGGGCTAAAACATGCCAAGAGGACATATGTAACACAGGCCCACTCTATCAGAAGCCCCAAAGACTGTTCCTTTCCTCTCTTTCTTCCTTTCAGGGCCTGGGTACACCAATGCTTCGCTGCCCATCACAACGGCTGTTGGACCGAATAGTGCGGCGATATGCTGAAGTGTCAGATGCTGGTAGCATCTACATGGACCATTTCACAGACCGGGATAAGCTGCGCCTCCTCTACACGCTGTCAGTTAACACTCATCCCATTATGTTACAGGTATAAATGCATTGGCCTTCCTATAGTGTAAAGTCATCGTCCTAAAACTCAGTTTCAATAACTGACCAACAGGAGCAATAAAAAACATTGGTTGAAAAGAGGTTTCAGTAGGTTTCATATTCGCTGTGCTCTACAGAGGGTTGAGACTCCAGAATCCTTGAAACACTTGAGTTAAACATTAGCCAAAATTTACAAGCCAATGGTGCTGAGCACCCACCTCAGTGTAGGGATGTATGAAAGTCACTTACCTTTCGCGGATTATGTTGATGGTGTGGGGGGGGAGGCGTTCCGTCCCTCCCCCCGGAATCCTCGCCGGGGGGAGGCGCTCCGTTCCCAGAATCCTCCGTGGCCAGCTGTGCTCCGCGGCATCTCCGCGGAGCAGCCGTCCAGGCCCAGCCAGGTCAGAGCCATCCGCAGCCAGATTTCCGTCCGCGGAGGGCTCTGGGAAAACAAAAAACCGCGTACGCAAATGGCGGCGGCTATGGCCACCGCCATTTGCATTCCTTATTTTGGGCCGTCTTAGTTTACGTAAATATTTACGTAGACTAAGACAGCCCAAACTAAGGAACGCAAATGGCAGCGGCCGTAGCTGCCGCCATTTGCATAGGCTTTTTTTTTTTTTAACCCAGACGTTTTAGGCTACGTAAAAACTTACGTAGCCTATCACGTCTGTGTAAAAAAAAACAACAACTGCGGATGGCGGCAGTAGCCGCCGGTCAGAAGACCAGCCGCCGGAGCCGCCGCCGCCCGGAAGATCCGCCCCAGGTAAGTCTCATCCCGGGGGGGGTTCCGCAGGGGGGCGGGGGGCAGGCCGTTCCACCACAGGTTTTGTGGGGCCGAATGCACTAGCATTCGGCCTCACTGTGATCTGTGGTGGAATTCTCTGCCATCCCTACCTCAGTGCCAGCTCCAGGTTTTGGAGGGCGCTTGGGCAAGATACCCTCATTGGCCCCCTCCCTCAGTGAGTCCACCTTCTCACCACCACTGTCAGCAGCTGCTATTGCTCCTCGTCCTCTTTCTCATCATTGCTACCCTTGCTTGCTTGACAGGTACACGATCAAGTAGGCAGTGGCATCTGCTGCTCCTCCTTCTCACCACCACTGTTGTCTGGGCCTCAGCAAGAGGCAGGTCAACAGTGGTGAAGAAGAGGAGTTACTCTAAAGGGCTCTCATCAGTCTCACTCTGTGAGAAGCTGTGCTCAAATGGCAAATGGCAGCAGGGGTACTGCTTTCCTTAAGATATTGCATGACCTTTGTACGTGTGTGTGTATATACGCACGTGTGCACACAAGAAGAGAAGTCCAACTCGAACAGCTAGACCATGAGCCTATATCAACCCAACCCTCCCAACTTACAGACACGCACATTTGATGCAGACTGAATGTGTGCATAGCAAGCCAGGCCCTTTTAATTAGCTATCATTGATCTCACTGGAGTATGCAACATGAGCTGAGTGACAAAACTGCACACCAGCCAATTCATATAGTTGGGTTGCCACGTGTAGGAACAGGGAGAAAAAGTCAGCACAGACTAAAAGGAGAGGTTATAAATCATAGTTGAGACTGCCAATTAAAGCAGAAGAAACAAACATGCTGCATTTCAAAGCTGAGTTTGAAGCAATCTGAGACCCTGCTAGCATGCTGAATAGTTCAGTGGCATTCCATGCAGAATTCTGGGTATATTTGACCATCTTATAGTACGCCAAACCAATGCTTCACGTACCACAGTACTGTGGACTCCAGACTGTGGGTGGCACAGCTTGAACTCTAGGATGACAAATGGAAGACTTTCCCAAATGTAAGTCCCTTCAAGTAAGTAGAGAGATGATGCCAGGTTTTGAACCTGGGGACCTTATACTTTCAAAAGATGTGAAGTACTACAAGCTACAGCAACAATTCTAGGTTTACGGCATACACAACAATGATTATATAGATATACACCTCTATTGTTTTCAGCAACATACCTCATGATTCACATTTTTCTTTCTTAGCATCTACAAAGGAGGAAATAAGTATTCACCTCTAATGGAACGCCATTGAAAACAATGCAGCATATGATGAGTTAGTATGGATCTCCAACAAAGGGAATGTAAAGCTGACCCTTGTGTTACCATCAGCTGAATTAGTTGGATGTATGCTTAGATCTGTCTCAGCTGATGAGCTCTATCAATGGGTGGCTTTATATTGGAGAAGGAGGTCCTTTTAATATGAACGTAATGATACTGATATACCCAAACCCTCTACTTGTTTACTCTTTGTGAATATTGCAAAAAGCAACAAGGCACATTTTATGTTTTTCTTTGTATTATTGTTTGCTGACTTCACTAGGCAGTTAGTTATTTGAGATTATCTTTTTCAGAACACAGCCACTGTAGCATTTGCAATGAAAGCTGAGAACTACTGTACAACTGTGGAAGGCTTGCTATTCATTTATGCATTTAGGGGAGATATACTTTTACTTTCACCCATTCTGACAGCCTTGCAGCAAATGTTATTAGACTTAACAGGTAATTTTTCTGAGCCTGCTAAATTAGAAAAACAGTGTAAGCAAAATTATACATACAACTTTAACCTCGGTTTGATAATTAATTAACTTCACCATTCAAATTTTTAAAAGATATATATGCAAAAGTAAAATCAATTCTTTTTTTACCCATTTAAGTGCCCAAACATCTTAGTATTTTGGAGGAGGCAGGGAGGGGAGAAACAATGTATAATAATGAGAAAGAATGTAGAACTTATAATTTTGAGACATCAGTTTAATAAAAACATAAGAGATCTTCTTGAAGAGTTCTGCCTCAAGGAACTTTTTCCATTAAATTAAAGTTAGTTATTAATAAGAAAGAAAAAGTATTTTGTAAAAGGGGTGTGTGTGAGCATGTAAGTGTGAAAAAACATGCAAGCATGCATAACTTTGACTATACATGATGATATGGAGGTGGCATAAAAACAAGAGAGAAGGATTCTCAAAATGCCCCAAATATTTATTCTGTGCAATGCACTTTGGAAATACAATTTCTTCTTCAGAGGATTTCACTCATATTCTCACAAATGTGCAGCAATGAGCTCTTCTGCTCTTTCCTCTGCTGAACAGGACTATGACTAGGTTAGGGCTGCAACCCTAGACTTACAGCTTACTAAACCGGTGAAGGATTGTGCTGTAGATTGAAGACTAGCTCATGAAACAATAAACCATGCAGTGTTGTTACTTAATGGAGACCACTATTAACGTTGTCAGAGTTGAAAACATCCAGTTAAATAATGTGATTGTAAGAAAGGGGTTATTAAGATTATAAGGGGACTTCCACAATAACCAACTGAAATGTGTATACAAGTAAGTCCAAGAAATGCTGGTTACTAGAAAATCCCTTCCTCCTCCTGCAAAGGAAGACTGTTGTGGAAGTTCCTTAATGATGTAACAACCTCATAACTGAGGCCCAAGCTCCGTTGACTATGTAGGGAAAGTTTCACACCCCACGCTCAGAATGGGCATCCTACTTTCACAGTCTCATCTCAGCTTGCATGTGAGCAGCGGCTGACCATCAAAATGGATGAGGCGATCAGCTCTTAATTCAGGGGTGGGTAATTTGTGGCCCTCCAACTGTTTTGGCCTTCTACTCCCATCAGCCCTAGCCAGCATAGCTAATGTTGAGAGATGATAGGAGTTGTAGCCCAAACATCTGGAGGGCCACAAGTTACCCAACCCTGGCATAGATAGTTTGGAACAGCACTTTCTTCCCCACCCCACATTTCCAGTTTCAATTTATAAAACCATCCCTTTATCCATAGCATGGCCATTTATTTATTTGTTACATCCTGTTTTTTCCTCCAAGGAGCCCAAGGTGGTGTACATGATCCTCTTCCTCTCCATTTTATCCCCACAACAACCCTGTGAAGTAGGTTACGCTGAGAGTGCGTAAATGGTCACCCAGTTTGTTTCATGGCTGACTGGGGACTAGAACCCAGATCTCTGGAGTCCGGTCCAACAATCTAACCACTACACCACACTGGCTCTGCAGTAGCAATAAATGCTAATGAGGGCACAATTCTATGCGTGTTTAGACAGAGAAAAGGCCTACAACTCCCAGCATCCCTTCAGCCAGACATGGTGGCTAGGGCATGGTGGGAATTGTAGGACTTTTTTCTCCCTAAACATGCATAGGATTGGACTGAAAGTCAGCGTTCCCCAATCTGGTGCCTTCCAGATGTGTTGGACTGCAACTCCCATAATTCCCATCCAGCATGGCTTTTAGAGGGCACATCTGGAGGACACCAGGTTGGGGAAGGGTTGCACTAAGTGGTCTCAGCCATAACCTCCCCCCTACATAATGCTAATTTAACATAACTTATGTTAAATTAGCATTTAACAATAAATGCTAATAAGGGTACAATTCTATGCATGTTTAGACAGAGAAAAGGCCTACAACTCCCAGCATTCGCCAGCGAGCATGGCTGGCTGGGGAATGCTGGGAGTTGTAGGTCTTTTCTCTGTCTAAACATGCATAGGATTGCACCCTAAATGTATTTTGATATCTGGGAGGAGACTGTAAAATGTGTTTGCCAATTCTGAGCATGAGCTGTGGGTACAGAAACCTGGCATGGGGAGGGTTTTCATTATTATTTTGGCCATCTGGAGAGAAGCAGCCTTATAGCTTTGAAGCTGGCTGACTGCCAGAGTTTGCAGGAGTGATGCTGTTGGGATTGAGGTAGCTGCGAATGCACTTGTGCCACGCTTGCACTGAAACCTAGGAATACCTAGTCAACAAACAAAAGGTAAAAAAACACACACTTCGTAATCCTTCAGTACTCTTCCCAGAAATTACTGCAAAACAATCTAGCAATTAATTGTACAAGGTTGAGGAAGCTTTTCTAAAAAGTGGCTACAGTCTGTATTCACACCACTGCATAAACAGTTCCACGTTATCGCTGACCAATTTTGCATGTCCCCTCCTTGGCAGATTTTCCCTGGAGCAGAAGGGTGGCCATTTCCAAAATACTTGGGGTCCTGTGGCCGGCTGATTGTCATCACCAGCACCAGACCTTTGAACGAATTTTATGGCTTATCTGCCGATGTGGCAGCAGACCTCGCTCTCCAGCTCCTCGCTATTATTGACTCCATGAGGAATAATGACCTGAACTATTTCTTCTACTTTACCCATGTCGATGCTGGCACATTTGGTGTTTTCAGCGATGGACATCTGTTTATTCGGGATGCCAGCACACTGGGAGTCATTGACAAGCAGGAAGAAGGTACTCAGCTTCATCTTTGAATACACATCTGTCACAAGAGGAGACAGGCAGGGAGAACATTAGGTTTTATTCACCTGTTCTTTAGCTTCGAGCATTTGGTGGTAGATCAGTTAGTTAAAAGTACGAGAGGTAGCCATTAGTGGCAATCTGTACACAAATGCCGAGCTGTCAGATCCTGAGCGGCTGTGAGGTTAAAACACACAATTGAACTTAGGGGGGGATATCTCTATATAAAAAGATACGTAGATATTGGACTTGTGGGGAGATCTCTCTGTCTAGGCAGAAAATGTTACAGTACTGAAATGAGTATGTTTAGGTTGTAAGCATACTCACGTGAGGCAAAGTCAGAGATTTGTTGTTGTTAACAACAACAACAACAACTGGATTTATCTTTTAGAACAGGGGTGGGCAACTTGTGGCCCTCCAGATGTTTTGGCCTACAACTCCCTTCATCCGTAACCATTGACTATGAGGCTGATGGGGGTTGTAGGCCAAAACATCTGGAGATGGTTCTCTAAGGAAACCTGCCCCCCCCCCCAGCAATTGGAAGTGCAGCGGGCTCAATTTTCACAAAGGAGTGACTGGTGGCACACATTTTCTCCATACTCTTTATAGCAGGGGTGGGGAATGTGTGGCCTTCCAGATGTTGTTGGACTGCAGCTCCCATCAGCCCTAGCCCATGTAGCCAATGGTGAGGATGATGGGAACTGCAGTCCAACAACATCTGGAGGGTTACACTTTCCCCATCCCCATTTTATAGGTTTCAGCTTCTCCTTGATACATAAACCAGATCCTGCAACGTTTTAGATTTAATTCAAAAATGTTAACTTCAATGCCAACACTGAGAAATGTATACTGTACTAATATGGCATTATCCCATTTCAGAGTCCCATGTTTGATTGCTCAATAAGTTCCTGCATATGGAAAAGTAGTATGGGAGAGAAAGGGCTGGGGCAGAACCCTTCTCCCAGACCTACTGGTTTTCTGTATACAAGGGGGTGGTGGTGTTTTACATAGGGGAAGATTTTTTTCTTGGAAGACAGGAGGAAGTGGAGGACTTGCCAGGGATCTGGCAGCATAAAGCTATTCTTCTAACCCATGTCTTCTCCCACTGGAGGGGTGAGAAAAGTGTTGAACTGTTTGTACCCCAATACACTTCAGAATATTCTCAATCTAGATTTAAAATAGTACAGAAGTGTATAAAGTTAACATTTGCCTACTTTATGGCCCATTTGGCACCAGGTGAAGACCTTTGCCGAGCATGTTAAGAACTATTTCAGGGCTTTTGGATCTTGTCATTGTTTTATTTTTGTTGCTGGTTTTATTATGTGGTACATTGCTTTTTTACCCCTTGGTGCTGGATTTATCCTGCTTTTATTATATGCTGTTTTATTATAATGGCTGTATTGTTATTTTGTATTTTATGTTTTTAATTTACCTGAATGCTTCCCAGAGAACTTTCGGTTATTAGGGCAGTCTAAAAGTGTAATAAATAAATGAATTGATACATTTGTAACCAAATGTTTTCATTACTTTTTGTTAGGGAGCCAGCTGATGGACAGACAGCAGAAACATAAGGACGTATTTAGCTGCTTGGTTGCCGATGGCCAGTCTGCATTTCCCTCCTGTAATTCCATTAGGCATACCCAGAGCCTCAGCATGGTGTGTGAAGAACTTCTGCCTAAGCTCTTAAAGGAAACATTTCTGCCTCCTGTGCAGGAGAAGATTGACAGCGCTCTGAACATCTGTGCAGACAGCTCTCTCACTGACCAAGAGGTCATCAAGGCAGCTCAGGTGCTGGTAGAGATTCTGAAACCTCTGCAGGCTTGTGATTCTCATTTTGCCTACCGCTACCCTGACTGCAAATACAGTGCCAAGCACTAAAATAATGGTTTCCTGGGATACCAGGGCTATCATGTACATACCTCGTCTGCCTTTGAAATTAAAAGAAAGAATAATCCAGCAAAGTAAAAGAAAGAATCACCCAGTGGGATTCTAACACTAATTTGCTACCACTGGACATTTGCAGTGCTAATGTTCTATGGTGAAACACTGTGGTTTGTTAGTTTACTCTTCAAGAGTTCACAAAGTTAGGACTGCAGCACCTGTGTGACTAAGTACCTCTGAACTGCCGCCGCCTCCTCTTCCTCTTCCTCCTCCTCCTCCTCACTTCTTGTATTTACCTCACCTTAGTTAATCCTTTCAACAAGTAGTACGTGAACCTCACAAGCTGGTTGTTGAAAAGTGTGCTATCCAAAGGAAGACTTATAAATCCTCTCCCAAGGTGTGCTGAGCCATAGTTATAATATAGATTACTTCCTCTGTAAGAAACTGCTTTCTATAGCTGCATAGAAAGCAACTCTCAAATTAACTCCAAATAACTTTGTTGACTACTTGTAGGAGATGGGATCATTTGTCCCCCTTAGGACTAGAGAGACATAGGTCATTTCTACATGAGGCTTTTATCCTACACCTTTACTGGGGCTTCTGCTTCCAGATTCTTTGCAGGATTAAGCTCGACTCCTTTACACATGCTTTTTCTTTCTTTGCTATTCTATATGTTACATTAAACAGCCACTAGATGGTGCTGCAGTATAGCAGAATTGCACAAATAAAAGGAACATTTCATAATGTCATTCAGGATATACCAGACTTCCTTTGATCTAAAGAAAACCCCATGATAATGGTTGCAAAGCACAGGAGAGGCCCTGGAGGATGACGACATTGTGTAAAGGACCTGCAAACTACTGTGAGCAAGCACTCATGAGTACACAATAACAGTCTTGTGTAGAAAGGCTCATACTGCCCTGTTGCAGGCTACTTTCCCCTCACCTTCAGTTCTAGCAGAAACTTGAAACAGACATGGACAGCCCTAATGATCTTAAGCTGTGTCTCCCCCTCATTCCATCCTTTTTGGGGGCTGACCTCTGGGGATCAATAGATGCTGCCAGTGGCTCACTTGGCCTTCACCATCCAGCTCCCTCCACTTCATCATCTTTCATCAGGTGCATCTTCTTTCATCAGGTGCATGAAATTTCACCTTCCTATCCAAAGAAATGTCATTTGTTCCCATGGGCAACTGATCCAGGCTCCTGTGGAGACAGAGACAAATTGACTGAAAGGGCTTGCCCAGCCACAGGAGGAGTGGGAAGGAAACATGGCAGACACCTGCTCTTCTGGAAAGGGGAGGAAAGAACAGCACAGCAATTGTAACAGTTTAATACTCATGTAATGATGTCCTTGTGGGGGCAGATGGGATCATGAAGAAAAGTGGTTCTCGCCCAGTGGGCTTATGGTCCACAACAATGTTCCCCAACCTGATGCCCTCCAGATGTGTTGGTCTACAACTCCCAGAATCCCCAGCCAGCCCTGCTGGGAGTTGTAGTTTAACACATCTGGAGGGCACCAGGTTGGGGAAGGTTGGTCTACAATTCAATAGACAAAATGGGAGTGGGTTGTGAGTGGGTGGGTAAAGGACAGGATTAGTGGGGATTGGAGAGGGCAAGAGTCGGATGGCAATGGAAGAGGATGAGAGCTTTAAGAAGGGCTTTACTCAAGATGTTGACCCTGACAAGAAGAAAAATAGCTTGATGTACCAAGGAGAGGACCAAATCCATGAAGCAGCACAGAAGGCATAGGGTGTGAGAATATGCCTTTGTTTTTCTACATGAGGCATTTACTGTGTGCTCATAATTCCTTACTCATTACTCTTTATGGGTTCTTTAAACAATGTTGTAACCCTCCAGTTTCACTTCTGTTTTTAAGAGCACTTTTCCAGGTTTCTTTAGAGTGGAAAAAATGGAGCATTATTTATGAAAGCGAAAGAAAATGAATTTTCCTACTTGTGTAATTGCAATATTCTGCTATAGCATAGTGCCACCTAGGGATTATGTACTGGAAAAGCAGGAAAGGAAAAGCTCTTCATGTAGAGATCACGATCTCAAGTTCGTGACAAAACTGGAAGTTGATACAGTGGATTTACAGCCTCGTGTAGAAAAACTCAAAGATAAAGAGAGCTGGGAAACAAATGCATTCTCTGTCTTTTTATTGTAATGGTAACGTAAGTTAGTGCTTTTATAGGTTCCAGATTCAACCCTTGGCTTCTCCAGGAAGGTATGGAAGGATGCCTGTCTGAGGCCCTGGAGGGCTATTGTCAGTGCAGACAGCGCTGAGCTAGATGGAGTAAGGGTCTGAGTCAGTACAAGGCAGCTTCCTATGTTATGTAGCGCTTTCAGGGTGTTACAATGCCCCTATAAGGCAGGCCAGTATTTTTTCCATACTGCAGATGGATGGCTGAGGTTGAGGGATTGCAGCTTGGCTAAGGTGCCTGACAATAATGCCAAGTATGTTTTGTCTGACCACACTTGAGACAGAAGAGAATTGCAAGCTTTAAACAGGACCTGTAGGGTGCAATCCTGTGCGTGTATAGACAGAAAAAAAAGCCGCTAGCTGGGGCATGCTGGGAGTTGTAGGCTTTTTTTCTGTCTAAGCATGCACAGGATTGTACCTTTATTTAATATTAACAGGCATCTTCTTGTTACAAATAAAGCCGGCAAAGAAAAGTAGGCAAAAGTGAAACCAAAACCAGCACTCCAACTCCGTACATGCATTAACCTTTTGTTAGCGGCTTTCCAACCATTTATTTCTCCTTCCATACATACAGTGGGTTTAACTAATAACTGCTGCTTATTCCGATGATAGGTTCACAATGAGATGAAATTTCAACTGGGGGACGTTCTGGCTTGCAGCTCACCCTTTTTGCCCCTGTCAGTGTCCTAGATTTTAGCCACAACCACCACATTCCTCTTTTTATATAGGGAACAGGGGGTTGTCTTATTCAGATCATTCTTATGACAATGAAAGATAGTACTATTACAGATTTATTATTTTCAAGTTCATAATAGGCGTGGATATACTCAGACATTTACATTTCCCCCCCAGAAAATTATGATGATAATATACTTAATTTGATCTAAAATGAATGGCCCAATCACTTTGATACCATTTATAATCACTAGTCTCTTCCCCCCACCCTTTCTCTCTCTCTCTCTCTCTCTCTCTCTCTCTCTCCAATATATTTTAAATGGCTGTACCTGGGTTTGGGATCATTAGCGTATACAACACTCCTTCCTCTTACAACATTTCTTCCAGTACTACATAGCACTACAGCTCCACAAAGGAATTCAGTGCAGTAACAAAAACAGCTTGCTACCTGTCTTTTCACTCCTCTTTGATGTTACAGAGTTAAACGTAAGAGATGGCTGGCTGGAAAAGAACAAGTTGTAAATCTTATTTCATTCTACTTGTCTTTACCTTGGAATGGAATCATTACCTTGCCTTAGAGCCAGTTTAAGGCATAGGACAAGATGGCATCCCACCCAGCCACCCACCCCATTCCATGCACAGAAGCTGATCAGACTTGTAGTTGAATATTATTTTGAGAGTCTTGGAGCTTCTCTACACGAAGCAACCCCCCCCCCCCCCGTGGCTTTCTGCTTCTGGTTTCATTGTGGGATTACGATGAGGGCCTTGACATGGCAGATGTGTGGTTTGAATTGAGGGACAGAGGGAGCGCCTCCTTCCCTCCCTGGCATGTGTGCAAAGGAGTGGCGGGGGTGGGGGGGAGACTTGTTTTCGTCACTCAACTTATGCTGGACTTTTTCCTCACAGTTCCCAGGAAATCTACGATCCCCATTCCCTCCACCCCACTCCATGCCACAAATGTAGGTGAGCTGCAAGCTCCATGCTAGCCACTGCATAACTTTCTCAGATCTTGGGGGAGGGGGGAACAGCCAACCAGGCAGGCAGGCAATGGCATTTGATATGAGAAAGCAAAGCGGCTTGCTTGCTTGCTCTCACTAGTTCTGGATGGACTGACTCAGTGTGGATTGGGCTTGTTCCGGGGGGGGGGGGAGCCACCAAACCTACTATGCACTCCCCATGCCTGTGATCGAGAAATGTGCTCAAGCATTTACATGGGGGACACATGGTTTGAATTGAGGAAAATCCTTCTGCAGCAAGTTCATAGCGCATTATAGTGCTATGCAGGCATTACACACTGCTGATATGGCACCACTAACTTTTATTACAGTGTATGTCTGATCTTTTTGAAAGGGAGATAGAGGGGGGAAAGTGGAGAAGATGCCCTGGAGGTTGACGACATCATATACTGGACCTGAAACTTCTGTGCGTGACCATTCACAAGTGTGCAATAAATCGCTCGTGTAGAGAAGCCCTTGATGGGGCAGCATCCTCCTAAGGATAGCAGGCTAGCTTAGCAGGAGCAGGGCAAGACTGGTGGCCTGCACAGCTCTGTCCTCCAACCATGGGCACCCACAGGAATTTTTCCAGGTTGGGAAGGGGCAATGCTGCACAGCAGTTTGTGGTTGTAATGCTTAGGATAGGATTGTAGGCTTGAAAATATGACCTCCCCACAAAGAGGTCCATTGCCTTAAAAAAATAGGCTTTCAGCTGCTTACAGTTTGATTTGACTTGCACTGCAGCCCTTTCGAACCCCACAGTGCAAAGTCTGTGGGCGATCTTCCTAAAAATGGAGGCAGTGGGCAGAGGAGTGCTGGCCATCAGCTGCCATGCAGCATTCCTTTCCCAGACAAGGGCCAACATCTTCTCCACCTTGTCCTCATACCAAGAAGTTCCCCACCTGCCCAGCGTGCTGGCTGCAGAAGAACAAAATGGCGTCAAATACTCTGGAAGGTTCCCCTTCCCTTTTCCTGTTTTGATGGACTTGCACTCTGTCAAGCATAAGGGGGGGGGCAGACTACCAGTCACAGGTTGACACTGACCAGGACATTGACAGAACAGAGAAAGAAGCAAAAACATTACCTAGGAGCAAGAATGTCTCTGGCAGCTGTCAGTCCCTCTGTCTCAATTGTGCTAGAGCAGCATGAAGAAATTAAAAATACCTTTAAATACGTGATTTAAAGCACTGCCGAGGTGCTTCAGGATGCCCCCTATCCAGTTGGTCCCTCCTCAAGTTGGCAGCATCTGGTTTTTATAGAGAAGTGCACTCCACCCCATTTTTCACTCAGGATCACATTCCGAAGAACAACCCACCCTGATTACACCAGCCTGGCTTCCCATGAAATGCTAATCCATCACGGGTTGTTCAAACAACCCACAATGGCTCAGCATGTCGTCTGAATGCAGTAAATGTCTTTCCACCCACAGCTGAAACTTTCAGTTCTTTCCATGACTCCCTTCGCCCCTGTAATGGCCCTTTGGGCCAAAACCCATTACAGACTTGAAGGGCATGGTTAATGGGGGAGGGGGAGTGTTGACCTGCTCAGCTTGCAGTCCACTGCTAGGCTCTGCTCTACAGGCAATGCAGAATAGATTCAGGTACCTTCACAAGAGATTTATTTATTTCTACAGTACATGAGAAAACACAGACTTTTGTGGAGCTGTGTGGTGTGCATGTGCGTGTATATATATGCGCCACACAGCACCATACATACGTAGTGCACAACAACTTGGAAAAGCTTTCCTCATAATGTGAGTTAGCCATCTCTCGCTTTCCCTTATGTGCTCTTTCAACCCTTTCCCAGCCTTTGTGGGTGAAAGCACCACCACCACCTCCCCACTTCCCAGATGGGCAACATTCCTGTGTTCATCCTCCTCCTCACCTCACCTCACCTCTGGGCTGGAAAACAACTCATTGGTTCATTTCAAATGAAATTAAAGTGAACTCAGCCAGAGGCCTATGCCAGCTGGAACAGGATGGGAAGTCAATGATTTGCATAGTCCCAGTCAGCAGGGGAGCCTGTCATACTGCTGCCCGTGTGCTTTACGAGGCTGAAGCTTCCACAGGCTACCAAAGTGGGGGGCCTAAAAGGATGCAGGGCTGCCTGGCTGGGCCTGCCAGAAAGCCAGCTTCACTGGCCCTTTGAGGTCTACATTCTACCAGTTCATTGCAGCCACTCTCAACTGAACTCAATGGAATCCCACCCCCAGTTTTAACTTATTGACTTCCCCTGGCTGGGCCTCCCCCGCCCGTGTTGTGGGGAACTGGAGAGCAGAGATAAATCAGGCAGGCGTGCGCAGCACAAAGTTCTGTTGCCACTCTCAGAATGGAGCTACTTCGGTGTGGAGGAACCCGCTTGTGCTGCTGCTTGCTATTACCTCTTTCCTGCAACACCAGTTAAACTCGAGGGCATCCCACCCCTCCCATGCTTACTTGATTGTCCTTCTGTCCTGTCCCGAGCCTTGCCCATGTGGCTGCAAAATGAAAGACAGACAGGGCAGCACAGCACAGCTGCCGCTGTTGCTGCTCTCAGAATGGGTGTCATGACTGGAATCGGAGGTGGGGAGCACTCCCCTCTGCCCCTCTGAGCAGATGTCTATGCCTCCAACACCTTGCCATCGCTTGCCAGCATCTACCGCCCAAGGTGGCCACCTCTCTCTGCCTAATGACAGAGCGTCTTCCCTTCTGATGCTTTGATTATGCAGTTTTCTCCATCATAGTTCTGCCATGAAGAAATAGACTGTGGAGCCATGTTCTATCAGACAATTAGACGACAAGAAACCTGCTCTATGGGGTCCCCCAGTCACACCTATAGTACAGACAAATAAGAAAATGATGAACTATCATGTGTGTGTGTGTGCGTGTCTGCTTGGCCATGTATGAATTCTGACTCTAACTTTCATTTCAGCTGGCAAACTGCAGTGACTACAGATGGAAATAAGTGATCAGTTAAAATCAGGAATGAGAATGAGCACGTTTATATGTAAGATACACTTTCAATTTTAAAAGTCAGATATGGCTACCATTAAACGAATATCCTTTTACTGCAGACAATCAAAACTGCCTTTAACTTCTCAAGAAATGAGAGGACTTTCAAGTAACTTGAAGTCACTTTTAGCTAAAACCTGAATGGTATCATACAGGTAATATAAACATGACTGCTGTAGCCTGTTTGGGAGCCTGTGGTTTATCTCTATGGTGCCATAGCTGCTTTCTCTTACATATGCTTGTTGTATTTTGAGTCTAGATTATTTCATAGTAATACTGAATTTATCCTATGTTTATTGAATTGTGATATTTTACTTATTGGAATTTATTGGAATTATTACTAATCACAGAGTTGTGCTAATTTTTACATGTTGTTTACCTCCAAATTATCCTGCAGGAATATTGTATAAGCATGTCAAGCATAAGACCCTTAAATGTAGCTTGCAGCTATATTATGCTTCTGCCATTTTGAGGGTTTATCACTTGCTGATGGTAGAACCTGGTGCTTGGTCTGTCACATGCTCTGTCAGAGACACTAAGAGGGATGCCCGAGTTGCCATAAAGTAATGCAAACGTCAGACACTGATACATTTTTGAGGGAACTTTTTGTACTTTTGCATCTTCTGAAAGAGTAAATGGCTGCAAAATCAGCCAACCAGCCACCACTGGAATAATTCTGGTTGAACACAATCCAATTAGATAGGGAAATATTTTTTACTGCAAATCCACATTGTCTCACTTGAAAATAGCTCTTCCTCCTGTTCAAAAGACAGGGTGGAATCCCTACCAACTCCTGCTGTTGTCCTGGCATAAGGTTCCCTTGAAGAGGCCTACAATAGGAAGGCTGAGGCAGCAGTTCTGCCTAGTAAAACCAGGATTTGGCCAGGAGAAAATGTTGCCTCAATCCTCAGCTTACGCCTTCTTTAAGAAAACCTTTGCCATATGCCAGGGTAACAGCAAGAAATGCCAAGAGCGCTATATAAGCATCTACCTGTTGGACCTGAAACCACTGACCTGGTTCACATGTAAGGGCAGTTTACGGATAGATTATCCCATAAATTGGTGGGGCCACAACAGAGTGAGCAAGTGTGCTGTCTCTCGTATGCTTGCCACTTCCACTTTGTATCAGCTTTCATAAACAATCCAGGAATACCCCAGTCCTGGGTTGTTTGATGCAACATGTGAACCCGCAACACTGGGTTGTTGAGGGTCAAACAACCAAGAGTTTTTACCCAACAAACCATGGGTTCAAAACTCTGTGCACTCACTTGCAGCAGTGTGGACCTAACTATTGATTCTTTAACCCATAGGTAGTCCTTACATGAGAACCAGGCCACTGTCTAGGAGAATGTAATGTTTATTACCTAGCTTACTCTCAGTCCTACCCATAGCTGGACCGAACCAACTGTGTAAACAATTCTGGATAGAACTAGAGATTGGGGAGAAATTGTGGATTTCTGTATTTGTGCAAGTCACTTTGAGACTGTTTTTTGTGGTGGGAAGGGACACACAATGATGATAATTATGATAATAGTAATAATAAATGCAACTTACCTATTTTGCACTGTTGAACCAATATGCAAACCGACTCAATTATCCTTCAAAATTCACATTCTCTGAATTTTGTGTAGTTCTCAGTAGTAATAAAAAATTAGTTAAAATGCTTATTTTATGGGAAAGTGCACACAAAAAATTGCGTTTTAGTGAATATACTACATATTCACTAAATAAATACTTAGTATTGTGTATTTATTAATTTCTGTCCCACCTTTCCTCTGTAAAAGAGATAGACCATGATCAAATCTCTCTTGCTGCTGTAGCGAGAAAGCGTCATGTCTGGTCAGAATCGCTCAAATCCCTTGTCTCACCTGTCCTAACTAGACTTGTCACAAAGGAGTAAACCCTACAACATAGTCCAGGACCTTCCTTCTTCTTTTAAATATATTGAGGTCTTTTACCAGAAGCTCCATGACAGCCTGAGTGGCTCTGCCTCCTAGGAAAAGAAAGTTCAGATTAGTTTTTTTAAAACAAGAGGACAAGCATAAGAACAGAGTGTCCTTGTTTTTAACGGTGGTTGCAAATAGGTAATTGAGTTTTCATTGCAGTGGGAGAATACCGGATTCCACTTGCTGGAGCATGTGCCACTAGCTTGCTTTTTCAGTGACACTTGGCTTGCAGCTCCTCCATTATTATTATTTTCTAACAGTCCCTAAGGGGGAAAAATGCTTTGTGGCTATGAAGGAGTTCAGGATGAAGACACAGAATGATCTGGAAGGCAATTAAGGAAATTTTTCTGGTTCTGATAGATCTCACAAAGGACATGCCACCAAACTTTGATCTGATGGGTATTGCAGGTACCGTTAGCGCAAGCTTTAGATTGTGCCAATTCAGCTCAAGACTCCCTCAGGATTCACATATCAATGTTCCAGTGGGCTTGATGGTCCATTTGAAGCAAGGAGCAAACCCTGAACAATCCTTTTTTGATGGATTGCTCATCAACTCCTTTTCTAAGGAGATGGTTCTGAAGGATCTTGACACAATTCTCTATGCTTCCTGGCAAACTATGGAGGTCCAAGTGAACTGGATGAAGAGCTCTGAGCTCAACAGGACTCTGTCTAAGGCAAGGTGCCCCTTTTGGTAAGCAGTTAAGATGGGATGTGTTCTAACATGCTTTTAACTAATTGTATGTCGCCTAAGACACGTTTTAATTGCTATTATTTTTATTGTTTCATGGCTTGTTTTGTATTTATGGTTTTAATCTTATTTATGAGCCGCCTTGGGTGCACTAGCTGCAGAACGGTGGGACATAATTTTGTGAAACAGGTGGTTTTCCTAGGTAACCCATTCTGATACCATGGAATGCAAGAAAGAAATGCAAATAACCTAATGATAACTCAGCTTCTCCGGTTCATCATATTGTGATGAACCAATGAGAGTTTTGACTGTGGACTAAATTCCATAAAGAACTCCTAGACTTTACATAACTTCCAGATCATAAATCTATATGATACCGAAACTCCCAGGTATGAGTTACGGTGGACGTCAAAGGCCCACCTCACAAGGTGGTGTTTAAGGGACCTGTGAGAACACATACAAGCACAGATGCCAGCCTGCTAGGATGGAGGCACTGCCTCTGAGCAAAGTTATCCAAGGCAGAAGCAGATTGGTTCATCCTGTGTTATGTGAAACCATCATGGTGTAGAGTGATCTCTCGAACCAATAATCTTCCCTGAGATAACTTAAAGGGCGGCAGGGAGTCAACCGGTGCTCAGTCTATTTGCTTCCTCAGCAACTGCAAGCGTGAATGCCAGCTCCTTTTCCAGGTTTCTGCACAAAGATGCATACGACATTGATTTTCCCACAGAAATTTGATTTTTGGCCATATGTCTTTCTGTTACTGTAAAGTCCAGGTCACAAGGTCCTCAAATAGTTAGTCTTTTTAAGCAGATAGGCCTTGGAGGCTGCCTGTGAATGGGGTGCTTCTAATCTGGAAGCTGATCTTCTACCAGGCTCTGTGGGAGGTCAACTTGAAGGCCTGGAATATAAGCAGAACTACCTAGTACAACCCACATATTCCGAGGTGGTCTAATTCACACTCCAGGTACCATACAAACCATCTACATTTATACAATATAGAAAGCTCTTGCATTTTGGAATGTCACCTGTACCTGCGTATGGCCAACTCAAGTGAAGGTGCTTGATGTTCTTTATTTTCTGTAGACCAGGGTGATACGGGGCTTCTGACTCAACACGTTCTACAGATATTTCATCCCTAGCAAGCATTATGTGCAGGCAAAAAAATCACTAAACGTCAACCTCACAGGTGCTTCTGGTTTTATGTTTAAAGGAGTGAAGCATATCAATCAGACTGTGATTCACGGTTCTTGTACACTTCTTTGTTTTGCTTCTACAGAGTACTGCGTAGATCTAATTGACAGCACTGTTCTATCCTAAAGACCTTCTTTCTGTCAAGCAGCCCATGGAGGTTGCCTGTGAATATGGTGCTAGAAACAATAGTGCAGGCCCTATTGGTTTACTGTCTTGAGTCTACTGAATTTTATTTGAAAACGCCAACTGGTTTCAGAAGGTGGGCTGTCCCATTCCGCCATCCCACAAAGGAACTCTGTTTTACAACTGCTGAAGTTAGTACTTCAGTAAGGGGGAAAGTAGAGTAAGGGGAACAGCAGACAAATTCTAGGTCTAGTGTGACCTTCTCTCACCTCACCAACAAGTCAGGACCCTACAGAGGTCCTCCTTTGCTTTTCAGAAAATCCTCCCTGGACACTTAGGTCAAATGGCTACAAGAGTGCATCACGAAAGCTCTACATGGGAAAAGGGATATTTCCCCACTGAAAGGGATAAGCTCATGTGTGGGGACTTCAACACTGAGGTACAATGCCCTCTTTCTTATGATATACAGAACAGCCACTTGGGCACTGGATCACTCCCTTGTTGGTTCTGAAAAATTAAGTACTAGAATAGTAAGAATTCTTCCCTCTCAAGATAATAGTACTGCTCTTGGACATCCGGAAGTAAGCTGCCCTACCTCCTCCACCTGCTGTGAACTTTCAATCTGATTAGTGAATAGTTCCAACAGATGTACTTGGGGGTGATTGGAGTGCAGGACAGGACAGGTGCCCATGGCCTTCAGTTCTATTTTCTAATTTTCTATGTTCTAGCTTAGTACTAGCATTATCGTATCTGAAATATTCACATATTTTAACTCCAGTTTTCAATCAAATTCTGGTCTTAGGATAACTTTTTCCCTTTCACACTCTGCTGAGGAGAAACACTTCCCTGCACAATTTAAAAACTGTTAATGGAACAAATTTTGATGCCTTGTTTCAGCAACATGAAACATAATACCACACCTACGGAAGTTACAATTAGCCGTTTACTCAATGCAGAATTTGATGAATCAGTAAACTAATCCACTAGGATGAATCAAGATCTTGGATTTTAGATTTAATATCTTTCCATGTAACAGTTGAGAAAGTATGGGAGCAACTTAATAAAATGAAATGCTATAATTAACTTTAAACTTCAAACAAATAAGACCTCCTAAAGGACTCTAATGCTTAAAAAATTTATCAATGAATTTGAATTACAAAATAAGCAGAAATATAGCATGATTTGTACTTAAGACAATGCAGTCATACGCTTGCCAAAAAAAGCCATACGCTTGCTAAAAACTGGAATGTACAAATCTTGTTTTGGTTGTGTTCTAAGATACCACTTTCATCAAAACTATTTCCTTTATCATTCCTTGCTAAATTTCAAGGTGTCTAAATTTCAACTTCAAAATCCTATTAAAATGATATACTTTTTTTGGAGCTGTTAGCTAAGTTATTTCTTATTTCTTACTACTATAATTTGGCATCAGCTATTTGTCTGTAATTGCAAGAAGTGCAATTTAACAATAAACCAGTCTGAAGGACATATCATATCTTGAGGATACATACCATATATATTTTTTAAAAAATAATCATACTTTTGTAAGCAATACTTTACAGTAGACACCTCAAATCTACCATAGATGTAAAACTTAAAAACGAGAAAAATTTAGGCTCTAATTCTTTATACATATATTTATACTCAGTTTTCTATATATATTATATATACACACGCACAAGAGTATATATAAAATATATATATAACCAGATTCAAAAAATCAACAAAAACGGGGCAATGTACATAAATTCTTTTTAAAACTCAAACAATACAAAAACTTTAAACATTAAACAATTTTAATAAAAGTTTCTGTACAATGCTAAGCAGTTTTATTTACATATAGAAAATGTAATAGGAGTAGTGTTTGAAATTACAGAACTCCTTAAAATTTCAATGGCAGGTAATCTGGAAAAAATAACAGCATTCCATTCACAAATATTTTCAAGCAATAAATATGTATTTATAAATAGTGTAAATTTACATCAAGATTAGAAACAAAATCACAAATCTGAAGTTTATTCTTTAGTCTATGTGCAACCCATTTATCTTTGTGACTTGGCTGTTAATTTTTTAAAATTTTATTTAGGAAACAAAAAGTAACCATCATGGTTTCAAAACAAGACAGAATAACATAAAAGCAGTAAAAAAAAGTATCACCTAGCCTTTCACATTAAAAAAAAGTGTAGCCCAAAGAAAGACTTAAAATTCTAACTACCTTACAAAGAAATGACCAGCTACGCTAGTACTTTTCCAAGAAAAAACTCTGAAGGGGGTGGGGGGAAATAGATGAAACCAATTCATCAGCCCAGAAACAGAGAAATACAAAAGAGGTGGTCTTCAAGTCAGTAGTCTGTATAATGTTGCCAGTTTTGTCAGATATATACAAAACGTGGAATTTATTTTTAAAATTCAGCTGAATGAGCTTTCTATATTTTAAATTCTGGAGTAGGAGCTGTGCTCTCTCCTGTCCAGTTGGTTGACACTCCGCACTTGGAAGGTTGCATAGACACAGCTTTCAGCCAGCAGCCTTATGGGATCGCTACAAAAATCAGTGGTGCAGAACTGGGTCACTTCCTGAATATCAGAAAAGTTTTTATGTAAATGTCCTTGGAAAAATGTCAAGATGAAGATGATGGCAATGGAGGTGCCTGAAAAAAGAGAAAACATATCACATTACCCTTTAAACATTGATACTTATGGTGCATATCTTCAGAAAGGAGATCCAGTGTCCAGTGTCCACAGATGTTGCTGTTGACTGGAAGTAAACTGACTCATTTGTGGTTTCTTTACATATTCTTGATGCTGCTACAGTATGCATTTTCTTAACACTCTGCATCTGATCACAGGAAATTATTTAACCCCCCCCCCCCCATTCTTATTGACAAACCTCAGCTTGCCTTCTTTACTCCTCAGGTCCCTTGAAGACACCCACTTCAAAATCTAATAATCACACATTGAGCTGGTTCACACAATCACTGCAGCCCACCATGGCTTATTTAAACCATGGTGGGTTGTGGTGTGTGCTGGTGGCCATTTTGAATATTCAAGCCGTGGAAAGCAGTTGCGATGGTTTATCGTGTCATCTCAACCTGGTGGGGGTGGGTTGTTGGTGTGGTTAACAAATCACCCACAACCCTAAAACAACCCATGGATTGTGGGTGATTTGTTAACCAGGCCGACAACCCACCCTCGCCAAGTTTAGATGACATGATATGCCACAGTGCCTGCCTGCTGCAGCTCGAATATTCAAAATAGCTGCTGGCATGTGCTGCAACCCATCGTGGCTTAAATAAGCCTCAGTGGGCTGCAGCGACTGCGCAAACCAGCCCATTGTCTTGGTTCCTAACTTGCCTTCTGTCAATAGAACAGAGCCCACATTTACAAAATGGGGCTTCCTGTCCCCCCCTGCAGCTTCTTGCACTCCTTGAAAATCTCTTCCTGGAAGTTGGTGGACCCTTTGAAACAGTGTGGGATATGGTACAGAGGACTACAGATGGAGCAGGGCTGGAAGGGTTGTTTTGCGAATGGAGGAGCAACTTAGGATCTTGGCCCTAGTGTTTATATTAACCTTCCAACCAGAATCAACATAGGGTTGTTATTTCATCTCAGTGTTATCTTCCTATCTATGTTATTTCAAGACCTTACCAAGCTGAGCCAAAGTAAGGCTAGGAAGCTGCCTGTTTCTCCCAACTTGTCTCCAATGCTTGTTTGCTTTCCATCCACAAATTTAGACTTTATAACTTAGGAACCCTGAACATAAGATTAAAAATTCAACAGATTCTCTCCACCTCCCCCGTGTAACAGCTATGCTTACTCTTTTTTCTATCAAACATATCACTGTATTATTTGAGTATTTAAATTAGTTAATTTAGGATCTGTATGTGAGAAAGTCGGCAAACTCAAGCAGAAACAGAGAGAGTAAATTCTAAAACAAAGGTTCCTTTATTTAAAACACCCTATTAGAGTCTGCTTTAAACTCACACACTTCCCAGCTCTCTTAGGACTGTTTCATGCTTAACCCCGATTTGCATGTTCTACATATAGTAGATTATAATGGCTCATCCCTCATCCCACCCCAGTGGAACCTTTTTCTGTATATGAACAGGAGCCCCACTCACACTGTCTGCCTGCTATAAAAAGGGAATCTGGACTGAATCGGTGGAGCTTGTTATGGGAACAATTGTGTAGACCTTGATTCACGTTAAATTCTAGACATTGTGAAAGTAAGGTCAAATCCTTCCACATGCTTAATGTATATGCTAGAATACACTACAGTGATGTATGAACCAGCCTTTATTGATACATAAGAGTTATTCAAGACAAGCATGGTCACATTCCATATGGACTGTGCCTTTTGCATCAGCAAGTCACAGTGGATGGTATTTCTAAGTGATAAATGGCAGAAATAGGCATTTTTCCTTACCTGAAAATGTCCTCTTCTTCCTGGTGGACATAGGATAGTCTGTTCACTAGGACTGCCCTTCCTCCTGACCAGACAGGATCCTCCTCCATTAAGTGTGCCTCTGAGAGAAGGCGCTCCCTAAAAACCCAGCCTATGCCTGTGCAGTGTTCGACTACAAGTATTCTCCAAACTAATAGAGTAACTTAACACACTAAGGGCACAACTCTATGCAAGTTTAGACAGAAAAAGGCCTACAACTCTCAGCATGCCCCAGCCAGCCATGCTCGCTAGGGAATGCTGGGAGTTGTAGGCCTTTTCTCTGTCTACACTTGCATAGAATTGTGCCTTAACTGAATGCATAACTTAAGAGCCAAGAAAAAAGAAAGAGAGGACAACATCAATGGAGGATTTCCTGCCACCATAAATAGCAGGTTCAGTTTTTGTCGGGACTGTAGCAGGGGAGAAAGAGTTAAATTCTTCCTTCCTGTCAGCTGTGATCCCAATAATTATCAGCCTCCCAGTAGCTCCTGTTTGCATTTTTAAAAAAGTGCATGTTGGATGCAAAGATGCATTTAATATCATGTCTAGTCTGGCCCCCGTGAGAAGGTATTATGACCACTGGAAAGATGAAAGTCCTCAAGTTGAGCTCTTTCAATGTAATAGATACAAGAGGTTCAAAGGGGGCTTCATCAGAGAGAATGGTGTTAAAATCCTGTATAGTGCAAGTGGGTTAATTAGGAACTGCCAGAAACTGTTCTGAAATTAATTGCTGTCCCATCTTTCAGGTAAGATGCCAAAGCACTGGAAGTCTCAGAGTACTGGTGCAGTGTCTCTTTTCCATTCCTGATTGTAAACATCCTGGAATCTCTGAAACAGAAGCAGCTAGCAAATCCTTGCTCCATTCCTGGCACCAGGTGATGAAAGCTCTTCAGGTGAAATCATAGACCCTATCAGCTGAGGCCCTTTTAGAGGGTTTGGTCAAGTAAAAAGCACATCCTTTTTCTAGTTGGCTGGCACTCGACCTCCAGGCAATTAGATGAAATGTCTCTCGATGCAAGTATTGGATGGCGCCCAGAATCAGAAGGTCCTCTTATACTGCAGTCTTCAGGCTGGCTGCAATGACATGGTGATCATGGCAGAAACCAGATCTTCCTGGGTCAGTAAGATATCACCAATATCAATTCTACCCAAATATCTTCTGTAGCACTCTGACAACAATGCCAGATGCCTCTGCCCATGACAGCATCTTGCTGGATTCCCTATGGAGCACTGAGGCTCTGGCAGGCATGTTGTCCAAGTGAACAATTACATGTTAATCCCTGAAATGAGCTGGGAGAAGTACAGTTTAATTATCCTTAATTCCAGTCAACTGATGCTTAAGATACTGCTCCTTTGACTAGGTCCCTTGAACCTACTCTTGGCAATGGGTTCTAATCCAGAGTCTCACTTCTGTTGCGATGAGAACCTGAGGTGGGATCCCTATGGGGCATCCTTTCCTGGAACCTGTGGAAGACAGTCCAAAACTAAAGTGCTAGCTTGTTGAGTCTCTGCTGGGACTGTGGCACATCCTCATAAAAGGGCAGAAAAGAACTGTAATGGCCAGGTATGGAACCTGGCAGGATGCCATCAAACCCAGTAAAATAGTTAGTGCATGCTCTTGATATACTATTTCTGAAGATACCTGCAAGTTCCCACTTTACCTCTTAGGTGACAAAAAAAATCCTATTCAAAATCATGTGGAGAACTCCTAGACGTTCCCGCTTCTGGGTTGATGAGCACATGTTCTTGTTCCTCCTTACTACAAATCCATGGTTTTCCAACCACTGCAGCCTGCATTTCACATCAGCTACTACCTAACTCTTGGACAGCAATTTAACCAAGCAGTGGTATTTCCCGTAGTAACCTATGGCTGCGAGAGCTGGACCATAAGGAAGGCTGAGCGAAGGAAGATAGATGCTTTTGAACTGTGGTGTTGGAGGAAAATTCTGAGAGTGCCTTGGACTGCAAGAAGATCAAACCAGTCCATCCTCCAGGAAATAAAGCCAGACTGCTCACTTGAGGGAAGGATATTAAAGGCAAAACTGAAGTACTCTGGCCACATCATGAGAAGACAGGATACCCCGGAGAAGATGCTGATGCTAGGGAAAATGGAAGGCAAAAGGAAGAGGGGCCGACCAAGAGCAAGATGGATGGACGATATTCTGGAGGTGATGAACTCGATCTTGGGGGATCTGGGGGTGGCAACGGCCGACAGGAAGCTCTGGCGTGGGCTGGTCCATGAAGTCACGAAGAGTCAGAAGCGACTGAATGAATACACAACAACAATCATCCAAGTATGGAAGAACTGTGATGCCCTTCACTCTGAGGTGAACCACTGGGGCCTTCATGAAGACACAGGGGCTGAAGAAAGCCTGATTGGCAGAGCTAGATACTAACAGAATTTGTGGCTTTAGGCAAACCTGAGGAACCACTGATGATTCAGCCAAATTGGAACATGAAGATTTGCCTATATGAAACTGATGAAAGCCAGCACGTCTTCCTTTTTGAATGGCTGAAAGAAGGAACTATGGTTTTCCAAATGCAATTTTCAGCTTCTTGTCCAAAATGGGGCATACCACCTCATTTTTCTTTTGGACTGTTAAGAGGATTAAATATATGCCAAATACACCCCTAGGATACAGAAATTGGTTTGATGACCCTGATGTCCAAAAACCGTTTACAAGGAGCCTCTTAAGCTCCAAAGTATAACAATGCGGCATGGTTTCCAGAAACCATGTGTAGGACCGTAAGAAGAGACCTGCTGGATCAGAAGGAAAGTCCATCTAGTACAGCATCCTATTTCCCACAGTGACCAACCAGATGTTCCTGGGAAGTTATGAAGAAATGCCCTGTATATAACTGTTATTATGTAATGTTTACTTTGTGTGGCATCTGCGAGGCTACAGTGTATCTGAATAATCCTGAGGTCTTGTTTTGTTGCTGTCAAAGGCCTGTGTAGTAGTTGCTTAGTGACATTCTGAAGGCGGAAGAGACAATTGCTTTGAATATTGTTAGATGAGGCCTGGATCAGGTAAAATAAATTCAGGTAGGTGGGGATTCTACCTAGGTGGAAAAGAATGGCTGGGAAGTGGCAGTTAAGGTATGACAGTTGACAGTTGGGAATTAGTCTGTGGAGAATGAGGACGGAGGTTTGCTGCTTGGTGTGTGGTGCTTTAGAAGGACTAGGAAAAAGTTAATAGCTAAGGCCTGAATATTAAGCTATTCTTTCTCTGTGGGATAACCATATGTGGCTGGTGAAGATCAGGAGCAGGTGGCTATGTTATGCCAGGAGGCTGCCCTAAGTTCTTGCCAGAAGATGGTTACATAAGGAGGCAGTAAAAAACTCAGATAAAATTGTCTAAGCAGCCTGCAGCACAATAGAAGGGGCTTTGATGTCAGAGAAAGACTGTATCCAGAAGCTGGACCTGGTTGTGAGTGCATTTGGCTGGGGTGGAGGTTTAGGGAATCTGGCTTGAGGTGAAAGAAGTCAATAAGAGGCTTGTAGCAGCAACAGTGTCTCTTGAGTCCTAAAGAATCGTCCCTAAGCAGTCTTTGGAAAACCACAAAATAAGTATTAGTAATCCCTTATGTACGAAATATTCCTTTAATAAATTATTTGTTTAATAGTTTATCTCGTCTCTAGTGCTGGTGCCCATCTCATGCCTAAGCTTCTTATACCAGCTACTATGAGGTTTTAAAGTATTCTAAATGAAGTGGTGGCAGCGGAAAAACGTCAGCTTATGGAACCCTGAGCTATGGTGGCAGAGAGTTTCTTAGGCCCTGAAATATAAGCATTTGCTATAAATAACAAACCCTATAGGTGGGACTGCCCAGTGAAGGAGCAGTTTCCCCATATGTGGTGGCAGTGCTGGGGAGAGGAAATGCCACCTATAGGGTTGGTTATTACTGCTTCCCAGGAAGAGGTATACTGCCTCAAGGTTGTATATAAACATCCTTAATAGATCCATCCTCCATGAATTGTCTATTCCCCATTTGAAGCCATTTAAGGTCGCGGCAATCACCCACATCCTGTGACACCAAGTCACCTGATGCCAGGTTCTGATTAACTTTATCAGTCAATTCCTGATGAAAAAGGAAGTTTGTCAACTTGATGTCATATAATAGTCTTCTTTGTTCCTTGAAAATGGTAGAAGCTGAGGTAAATTGTCTCAAACAGGACTGACTGGAAAAGGAAATTGGTTTGTTGTTGTTCCACGCAGGCATGGATCCTTTTGAACCCTTAACACTACTAGATAGCTAGCTTAGAAAGACTGGTCAGCATTTTTTTTACCCGGATGTGTGTTTCTTTACGTGCCACTGAAAGAACTATTGAACTGGATCATGGTCTAGAAGGAATCCACGGGAAGATCAGCCATCAGAGAACATCATTCGTGTCTTGGGCTAAGTGGAAGCAGTTAGTTTTTCAGCTCGCATAAGTACCACTCTGGGAAATATAAGAATAACTGAGTCTCTGAAAGCTGTGAGACTTCAATAGCTTTACATAGGAATACTGAAGATCAGTAAGTAGGCTGATACCCTCAGCTGGGAAGAACTATGTTAGAGGTCAGCGCTGCATCAAGTAACGGGATATTTAGGTATCCCAGAATCTCCCGAGGCAAAGAATATTATTTATTGATCAAATAACTTGGGCAGTTGGCCATGGTTAGTTATCCCACTCTTCCCTGAAGAAAACACTCCAGGAAGAGCACCTCTGTGTCCCCTGGGTGCAGAACCTGAGGGAATATTGAGGTGAGCCCTTGAGCTGCAGGACTGAGAAAGGCTTAGGATCTTTGATGACTAGTGCTAGCTGAAGAGATTTCATGGGTTTTGTTAGGAGTCTCACATGGCATTTGGTGGCAAACAGACTGCCCTTATCTAGTTCTACAGGTTGCACCTCATCCTCAAAGACTTCTCCTTCCTCCTTACTCAAGGAGAGGGAATCTTCAGAGTCAGCCCCTTGCTGTCTATGTGGTGTGTGCGTGCACACCAAGGGTCAGATTAATGGAAGCATCTAAGGGGAGGCACTTTTGGACAGAGGTGCCAACTCCATTTTGCCTAAGATGGACTGAGAGGATCTGTCATTTTGCTGCTGGCACCGGGCTCTGGGTCAGTAGATGGTTTCTTACATTTGAGAGCCAAGAATGAGAAGCAACAAAACTGGCACTTCTTTCTAAAGAATAGCTATGTCCTCCATGTGAGGTTACGATCTATGCTGTGGAATCTAGACTTGGCTTTATATTTCAAATGAATGTAGCGTCAGGATTTCCCCTTCCTCCTTTTGTGGGGAAGAACAACCATTTCAGGGCCTTCTGGGTCTCCCTTGCACATTTTTTCACCACAACCTCAAGAAAGGCTGGAGGGTCCAGCCAGGAAAGGGGGCAGAATTTGGATCCCTCTCAAAGACTTCGTAGAGTTACTTATCTCTCCCCCACTGAAGGGTGAGTGATTATTAAAGCTGCTGAGCTTGGGCATGAAGGCTCCAGGTTTACCAACTGGGAAGTGTCTTCTGCACTGGATTCTATTTGAGGACTTACTTCAAAATGACTCAGGAACCCTGGATGAAATGAACTGTTCTGGTTGCTGAAAGGTGTGAGCAAGCTCGAGTCCAACAAATGGGCCACTTTGAGTGGGCCCCAGCTACCCTGATTTGGGGTGGTAGTTGAGGGTGTCCCCAAATTTTGACACAGAAGCATTATGGCACAACTGCAGTCAGGCCTGTCTCCTTCTAATGTGGGGAGAGAAGGTTGGCTTCAAGACAGAACCCCTCATATCCCTTCCTAAACCTGCCCTGCAGGGAGGGATAAACCCATACAAAATAAACCACTAAAGCATCTTTTATGTCTTTAAAAACAACCATATAAAACATGTAAGTCTCTTTACTGTGAACATGAGGCAAGTTGTTGGAAACAGACACAGTCAGTCTGGGCAATGGGGAAACTGTTCTCCCCAAGACAGACTTAATTGGAGGATACCCCTGACTGTGACCAGGAGGAGAAGTAATCCTAGTGAGCAGAGTTCCCTACAAGGCATGGCTAAGAACTTCTGGAGCCTCAGCTCAATAGTCCTACATTCATCTCCTTGTTCTTTTACCTCTGCAATCTTGCAATCTTTTTCTGACCTCTCTGCCTGCCCTGCCCTGCCCCCCTCAATGCCATTTGCTGATCAGCTACAATTTCACAGTGTAAGGAAGAGATAAGCAGAGGAGCCATGGGCACTATGGCTGTCTTTGGCTTAGCTTGTCTGATGCCTCATCAGGTGGGCACTGAAGGAACCCACTTGCTTTGCAGGAAGAGAATATCTGGGCATCAGATAACCTGGCACAGCTATATCTGCTCTGCAATCTTCTGCTTAGTAGTAAATAAATGTAATAAATCCGTACTACCCTGGAAAAGTATGATTTACTTGTAAAATAATATACTTCGCAGCTTTTTATCTATTGCCTGAAGTTATAATTACATTGTATACATGACTGCCTACAGAGCATGCTTTTTCCCTTGAAAAGTAGAACATATAGTTGCACAAGTCTAGCTCAACCAATATAATCAAAGTATTCTTATGTTGTGACATATCTCTTCCTCACAAAAACAACTTTACTTACTAATGTAAACTGGTCATAGATTTGCATCAGTTCCTCCATTTTGTACTGTTCTAGCACCACAAAGTTTTCCAGGTTCCCACTTATCTTTCGTGCACAGTCTAGGCAATGTACAACATAGGTTTTCCGAGAATTACTCTCATTTGTGACATAAAGCAAATTGAAGACCTCCACCTGTTGGACACAGAAAGGAGACAAAACTAAGTTGTAGTAGCGTGCGAAATTAGAAAAGAAAAATCACAGCATCTCTAAACCCCCATACAAAGCTTAGTCCTAGATCTGGCATCACTTACATTATATAGGTAATAAACTAAGAGGTCTACATTACCACATAGGCAATGTGGAACAGAATAGCAGAAGCAGTGCTGAGATGTGTGGTGGAGGGTGGGTGGAGAAAAGAAGAGACACACATTATTTGAGTAAAACAATGTATCTCTCTTGGCCTCTGGGACAACAATCCTTCCAATACTGAGCTTCTGGTTTGCTTCCTGCCTCCAAATGGTTTATGCTACAAGTGTTAAGTTTTCAAACCCTCTATAAATATCTGACCTTGCACAATATATGGTAAAAATGAAAGTATGGACATGTTGCTTTGAAGAACCAGAAGACTAAATTCTGCTGATAGGATGTTAAAACACATAATAGTTTTTATATCTGATATGAAAGATGCGTTTGCTGGGAAGTGTAAGGATTTTTCTTTGTTCCTGAAGATCAATGAGCTTAGACTTCTTGAGCCTAAGACAGGTGATGAAATTTAATCACTCTCTCTGCTCTTATGAGGAGATGCCACCAGGTCACTCACATTAAATAGGTCTAGAATCTATCTATCCATCCATCCATCTATATCTAAATAGAACTATACTGACTACTATGTCTGAATAAGTGGGACCAGACCAAAACAATTAATAGGTGCACAGACTCACACCTTTGCTTCAGGGAGCAGAAGAAATCTAATAAGGGTCCACTGCCCAGGAATCCACAGTGTGATACTAAGATACCTCCTACTGGTATACATCTTCCTACTATCCCTGTCAGGTGGGAAACTAGATAGATATCCTAATCTCTAGCAATCCTCCTTCTTAACCAAGAACCCACACAATCACTCTAAAACTACCAGAGGTGAAACCTCTGCTGCAAAGAGAGCTGACGGATGTGATCCATCCCTTAGCTTCCCATGTTGTACAAGGGATCTTCAATATGCCTGCCATTCTGGGATTACACCTTTGATGGAGAAAGACTTTTAGTGTTTATTTATTTTATTTGTACCTTGCCTTCAACTGAAAAATGGCACTCAGGGTGTTGTCCGATATCACCTCCAAGGTCCATCTGATAGGTTTCTAAGCCTGTTGATTGCAGAATGTTTTTTTTTTTTTTTAAACTGGGACTCATACCAGCTAAGGATGCCTTCACAACTCAGAGAGAATGGATCTGAGCTTGGTTTTACAATGAGCCTCAGCAGAAGAGCTTTCATGGTAAGAACTCCATATATTTCATAATGTGAATCAAGTATTTGCGCTTTCTCAGATGTGGGAAATAAATAAATAAGCTCTCTCTTATACCACCTATGATCCTACACACCAGCAAAGCATATGTAGGGAGGAAGGTGCCTGTACCTGGCTGGTAGAGCCCCCTTGCTTAGGACACAGACAATAGAGAGGTGCGCCTAGAGCCTACATTACATTAAATGGAACTGAGGCCTTCATAGCACGTAGCTGTTCATTATTTTATTTCATATTTTACCAGGCATTTATAGTTAGATAGTTTTAGTTACATTTCATGGTTAGTATTATGGTTTTATTGTACATTTTAGTACTTTGTATTTGCTGTTCACCACCCTGGAATCTATTGGATGAAGAGTAGTATACAAATAGATATAATATCCATGTTCTGCATCCTGCATTATACTCCAAGAAAAGTAAACCCACTTACTGTTCTGTAATGTCTCAGAAGAATGAGAAACTATATGAAGAAGGTATTATATCTGTATGCCTACAAATAGGCTAATGAAAATGTAATACTGTTGATGGCTTAAACATGGCTAAAAATCACATGTTTCTTCCTCACAGGCAAGTGAATTTCCTCCAGTGGGCCTACACTGTTTTCAGATATTGGGCCAGTTTGCATGTAACAAGAAGCCACCATGGGCAAATTTCCCTGTGGGGCTTCTCGTTGCGGTGCCATTTTGAAAATTCAAGCTCTGGTGGGGGCATGCTGCAGCTTGGCATTGACTGGGTTCGCACAACATGCTAACCCACACTCAGTGGTTGAATGTGGGTTGTTGTTGAACTCTTGATCTGTGTGCTGTATGAACCTAGAACATTTTCCACAGGGTGGCTTGTTAACCATGCAGTGTGGCTTATTTTTCCTTGAACAAGCCACCTTGAGAACTCATGGTTTGTTGCTGGGTTGTTCAGGGTAGTTAACAATGCCATACTGCATGGTTAACAAGCCACCCTGCATAAAGTATCCTGGGTTCAGACAACACCCTAACCCACTGTTCAACAACCCATGCTCAACCACTGGGTATGGGTTAGCCTGTTATGTGAACAGCCCCATTATGTGCAAACCCAGCCCCAGCTAGGGTAGGTTGTTGGGGTGAATAGCAAGCCACCCACAACCCTAAAACAGGCCATGGCATCTGAGTGGCTGGTTTGCACATAATGATAACCTCCGGCGCACCCCTGCTGCAGCTTGAATTTTTAAAATGCAAAACTGCAAGCCCCACAGGGAAATGTACCCACGGTGACTTGGCGTTACGTGTGAGTCAGGTCACTGGGTTAAGCAGGAACCCTAGGTAGTCCTAACAATGGTTAATGTTGCTGCCAACATAATAGCCCATTTTGCACAATCATGGAGGGGAAATAAGCCATGCTGGCTTATCCCCACCCCACCCCCCGATGCGTCCCTACAACAGCCCGTGGGTTCTGGTTGCCCTGGATAACAAGCCACCCTGGCTGGGTTAACATGAAACAACAGGCTGCACTGCTGAGGGTAATTACGCAAATCCCCTTGGTGCGAGCACAGGGGTGGGGTGGGGGTAAGCCACCATGGCCTATTTCCCCCTCCATTATTGTGTGAACCTGCTCAATGGTTAATAATGACAGCTAGGCCCAGTGGATGAAATCTATACTCCAGAAGGGATGGGATAGCCGGGGGGGGGGGGGGGAGGGGGGCTTAGTACAAATAGAGGTGGTGTGGGGAGGGAATCTAACAGAACCATTAACAGTTAAAAAAAATCGATAAGAAATTGACTCACAACACATACAAATGTTTACTAACCTCACATATGCTACAGTAATGAGCTGGCTCTTCCTTTGTTCTCCCATGCCATACAATTTCTTTTCCGGCAGCAATTAGAGCTTCCCTCAAAGTCTGACATTGCTTAAGAGTTCTCAACAGGCAATACCTGTAACAGAAATCAGAATCTTTAAAATAATTCTTCATTTTTATGCTATTACATTAATTTGGTTGTTTGGAATTTTATTACTTTTTAAATCTTCGTTAGCTGCTCTGAGAAGTAGTCTCTTGAAATAGTGAGATATAAATTATCTTGCTGGGTACCACAATGACTTCACAAAAACCTTTCTTTCCTCAAATACAAAAAGTATACAGGGCAGATTAAAGTAGTACAGATGCAATGCATTTAAACAAACCACGTTTACCTAATGGATAAAGAACTAGTGATATGTGAGCTCTCCTTGGCTCAACTCAGTTTAGACTAACTTTCTGCTTGCTTTCTTTGGAAGTTATAAAAAAATCTTGAGTCTAAGTGCTTGCAAAACAATTGCAGAAAATGAGTGGATGAGGTGATCCCATCCCCACCAATCTCTCTGCAATAGTCACACCCCACCCCATCATCCTCTGGGTCCCCCTTACTGACCTGGTGATGAGAAGGTGGCATCAGCACAATCTCTCTCTGCCTCCCTCCCTCTGTCAGGATGTCTAAAAGAAATCTGCAACAGCAGTATCCCAGGTGCAACAAGCCCTGGGAAACACAGTTGTTCAGGGCTTTCAAGTCAATCAAATTTATGGGACTCCAAAACCTTGGAGAACTATGGGAGCCCTAGGCCAATGGCACTCAAATGGAGGGAGGAAGAACACTTGCTCCTGCCACTGTGCCGCCCCCCCAGTAAGTTTGGAATAAGGGAAGGGGGCAGCAGGGGAGGAAGACTGGCTGCACAGCAGTGTGTGTGCGTGCATACGAGGGACAGACTGATGCACACACACAGATAATGAACAGCAACATCTCAAGAGCCTCTTGTTGAGGGTGAAAGAGGAGAGTGCAAAAGCTGGTTTGAAACTCAACATTAAAAAAACTAAGATCATGGCATCTGGCCCCATCACTTCCTGGCATATAGAAGGGGAAGAAATGGAAGCAGTGACAGATTTTACTTTCTTGGGCTCCAAGATCAACGCAGATGGTGACTGTAGCCATGAAATTAAAAGACGCTTGCTCCTTGGGAGGAAAGCTATGGCCAACCTAGACAGCATAGTAAGAAGCAGAGACATCACCTTGCCGACAAAGGTCCGTCTAATCAAAGCTATGGTTTTCCCAGTAGTAATGTATGGATGTGAGAGCTGGACTATAAGGAAGGCTGAGCGCCGAAGAATGGATGCTTTCGAACTGTGGTGCTGGAGAAGACTCCTACGAGTCCCCTGGACTGCAAGGAGGTCAAATCAGTCCATCCTAAAGGAAATCAACCCTGAGTGCTCATTGGAAGGACAGATAATGAAGGTGAAGCTCCAATATTTTGGCCACCTAATGCTTAGAGAAAACTCCCTGGAAAAGACCCTGATGCTGGGAAAGACTGAAGGCAAAAGGAGAAGGGGACGGCAGAGGATGAGATGGCTAGATAGCATCACCGATGCAATGAATATGAACTTGAGCACGCTCCGGGAGAGAGCGCAGGACAGGAAGGCCTGGCGTGCTATGGTCCATGGGGTCACGAAGAGTCGGACACGACTGAACGACTGAACAACAACAACAACATCAGCTAAATACAGCAGAGACTGAAATATCAAGAATACAGGGGCCCTTTACAATATTGGTGAGGTTGAACTTTGATCCATCGTTATAAAACCTATTTTTAAAGTATAAGTGCCAATGGATTAACTCTGATAAATGGTACTATGCCTCCAACAACAAGTGCTAACGTAAATTATGTTGCACTAGTGTAAGGGACCTCGAGCACAATCCAATAGCATCAGCTGGCAAAACGGATTTTCCAGGGAATCCTGTCATGTCAGCTAATGCTACTGACATTGCACTAGAGGTCCCTTACATAAGTGCAACATACTTTATGTTAGTGTTCGTGTCACAATGGATACTGCCCTATTTTTAACACACACATCGCTCCCAACATTTGCTCTTTTTATAAATGGTCAACAGTTACTTTCATTCGAGTTAACTTAACTAGAAAAATTTCTTCGCATACAGCACTTGGGTTTCAATCATTCCCCTCTTACACTAAAGCCATTGATAATGTAGTTTGGTGGGGCTGGTAGGCAGGATGAGCTTGATTAGAAACTTCAGCCAAGAATGAACAGCATCATCTCCTAACCTGTCTCTCCTCTGGAACAGGAATAATTATTGTTCACTTCTTTATTTAGGTCCAATAATTTCCTGCTCTTCTCTCTATTGTTACGTCTCCTCTCCCTCCTACCCATTTCTTGAATGCCCAAAATATTATTTTTTATTTTATATAGGAATTCATATGCCACATTTCAAAATGAAAATGTCTGAAAACGTTTAACTTTAAAACACCAGGAGAAAATCATTTCTGATCAGACTAATAAAAGCCATAATACAATTTAATACAGATAGCAATAACATAAAAATCTAACTTATTTCAACAAAAAGAGTAATGAAATAAAAAATCTTTAAAACCTGCTTAAAGCACAAGAAGGAGGCAAATACACTATCGTTAGGAGGAAATTCCATAGATACAGAGTCACCACTGAAGAGTGTCTATCTCTCGTGCCCACCAATTTATCTGACCTTAACCGGGGTGGGTGGGGGGTGGGGGTGGCTATAAGCAGGGCCTCTGTGGCTTATCTTACAACAGTGAAGTATGCGCATTTAAGCACAGATGTGGGCTGCTTAGCAAGTTCATTACTCTGGGGACAGAAGACTCTCTGAGACCCCAAATAAGCAGTGAATGGGAAGTAGCAACACTTGGCCTCCTGGTCTCAGATTATCTGTCCTGGCTCTCTGTATTATAGAACTGGGAAAGTAGCAGAGGAGCTCTTTTATTTCAGACTGAAAAAGTAGTACAGGGTGTGTCTTACCGAGATTTGGGGCCTGACTGCTGATTTGCTCTTACTATCAAGAGTAGACTCAGAATGTTCAGATAAAGTCTGTGCACCATCCATGTATTTGGTTAAGTGGGACATGCATACTTTAACTGATTATACACATTTCCTGTCACATCTGTCAAGAAAACTCCACAAGAGAGGCATGTCAACCGTGCAAATGGGAAGGTAATGTCAAAGAATGGTGGAGGAAGACATGAACGAAAAGCCTGGAAATGGTTTGTTAGGATTCTGGCCTTTAGAGACCTAGGGATGTATGAGAATTCTGCTAAGTGGGGGAATACTCGACTGATTTTTCCAGTCTGGCCCTGCAGATTTCGTTCCGTTTCCCCCTGCTGGAGTCAACTAGTTGAGCCAATACATGGATTCAGGTTTTTTTAATGGCGGCAATTTGCACAACCTGGGGGGAGATCTTGAAATTTGTGCAAATGGTGTCGTAATTTTTTAAAATTAGTTTTTATTGGTAAGCTTGCCCAAGTGCACAAGATCACAAGTCTGTCTGTCCACTATGTAGCCTGCAGAGGCATATTCCCCTCTTGTCAATATCCTTGTCAATTTCATTCTCTCCAAATACAACTTAGTTTAGCCCAGCCCAGCAATATTCTGTACTTGTCAATTTCCCACCCCCCTTGACCCCCTTTGTTCCGGAAGTGTTGACAAAGAGGATGAATTCACAAGTTCTTTGGCTCTGCTGGGCTAGACACAAATTTCAAGAGCCCCCAATTTTTAAAAATAGTGCAAATTGCAATTTGTGCAAATGGACCCAGAAAAAAATCTGCAAAGTATTTCCAGAATCGGGGGAAAAAAATCCACTAGAGTCCGCCACTACTTAATGCTGTGAAATCCTATTGGGCTTAAACAGAACAGAATTCTCAGCATTGCAAATCGCTACAGAGACCTACTGGCCGAGGTTTTACTCTGTATCCTGTTCTCTCCTCACGACCCTTCAAAAGAACCTCCAGAATCAACATCTTCCTGTTACAGTCACTTTAAGACATTCACTAGCATGATCCATATCTTTCTAGAACTAGGTTTTGGTGCGGTGTACTAAAATAAGAGGCCTCTTTTATTCTTCTTAACACCTCTGTTGTTAGCTTGTGTTTCTAGCTTGCCATTTGGTTTCCTCCACACTTCAAATGCCTCCTTCTTTGAATACTACCCCATTATCTGCTCTTTGTCCTTTTCATTTCTTTTAGAATAATGCTGGGTTGCACTTTAATTATAGTGTCTTTTAGAAGGCTTATGCTGTATTCCAAATACAACATTTTATTTTGTTTTAATGCACCAATGTCACATTAGGTCACCCTAATACTAGTAACTGCACAAAACATGTCTTGATTCATATTTAATTTATTCACTAATATCCTGAAATCTGGACATTATATCACGGTTGGTTGCAGTTACTGAATTGTACCTTGAACATTATAGATGTCCATAATGACTTCTCTTCCTCCATTTTTACCAAAGATAATGTAATTTAGGTAACAGATGGGGCGGCGGGGGGGAGACATTTTCCCACATGGAAAAATATATAATTGGCTATATAGCAGTACTGATAAAAGGGCTCCAATTCTGTTCTCTGCCCAGATATCTTGGACATTAAGAAAAGTCCAAGAGTAAAGATGTTGGTGGTTCTATCTTGCAATGCCACTCATACCCACCGAGGGGTAGTGTGCTTGGCTGCCCTTGGCCAGAATACTAGATGGAGCTGTGTGAACCTCTTATAGCTGTGGGGCTTATTTGCAAAGTGAATGCGTGTAGAGTTGTGTTGATGGTTGGCAACTGACATTTTTATTTCATATTTTCCAATGTGAGTATTGCCCTTTACAAAAACCACCACTACGGATATATTTCAATGCTGACTGAACTATCTTCAGTATTCATCAGTACCTCCACACCAGAAACCTGATTTGTTTCACCAAAAGCTCTGCTCTTTGTATACTTTTGCACCAATGAAGACTCAGTAAATAATGCCATACAGATTTAAAACAGACTTACTTGATCATTTCAAAAAGCTTTGGATCTGAGACTTTGATATTTCGTGCTATGTTCCAAGAAAGATGAACCATAGGTACTATTGACTTCACACTTTGCAATTTATTCCACTCGTACCGTTCCACGGCCAGTTTATATTGGCAGGCTACGAGAAAATATGGGGAAATATGGGTACCAACTCGTTATGATGAATACCAAAGATGCAGCTCTTCTCAATTAAGAAAAAATATCTAATTGTATACAAAACGTCTTAGCAGTTTTCAAAGTAAATTAGTTTGGTACAATTTTTTATTACATATACCACACCAAAAAAAGAAGGCATCAGAGAAAAATGATAGTGAAGACTTTACTTTAAACCGCATGTATTCTTTGTCATAAGAAAAACAAATTAAATAAATCAAATTAAATTTCCTTGCCCCTTAAGTTGAAGCTTTGGTAAAGAAACCATATTCCTGAAGAAGAAAATTTGTTTTTTTGATTGGTTCAGCTACTGACAACATAAGGCTTATGGTGGTATTTGAATGTCACATTCTCCAAACCATGATTTGGGGGACTGGAAAAAGTTGTGTGTGCTCTGCCCTCCCCTCATGCACCTGACTTAATAGTATACGTCCTGATTTTTAAAAGACAAGTTTCCTCAGTGCCCAAACTGGCAAACTATGGTTTAAACAATCCCTCTAAACTGGGAGTGCAAACCAACATGACATCTTTGGTTTGTAGAGATTGCTCAAATCAAATGTCACAGCAACCATGATTTGACAAACCAGGATATGCTCTATTAAGCTAAGGGGAAGAGGGAGCATGAGTGCATACAACTTATTCCTGATCCTCTGAATTATGATTTGGGGGTTCGCAGAATGTGACAACTGAATACAGCCTATGTTACTTCATTCACAGACTCCTAATTACTATATATATATTTCACTGTAAACAAATCCACATTTGTTCTATTACAAGTTGTTATTTCTGAAGCATAAATACTGTGTGCAGGCTGACTGTCAAACTCAGAAAGGGCATTATTTCCTCTGGAAATTTCTCAAAATAATTGAGTATCTACTTCCTTTCAGTATCACAGTCTAGCTTCATATCTTGAAAATAACTAATCTATTAGAAGTTGAGATTTTGGTGTCAGCATTTTCTAAATTAATTACACAACTGTAAGATATATTATCATACCTGTAAGAGGGCCAACATTCCACGCAATATTGTTACACCAGCCAATAGCCTGAACCCAATGAACAGTCCCAGCATTTATCCACACCAAATCTCCAGGTCTCTGAATAAATCTATAAACTGGAACACTGGCTTCATACAAATCTTCCAAATTAGGCCACCAAGAGCCCATCAGAAAATTCATATTGTTTCTGAAATAGGAAAAGTTGGACTCAAATATTTGTCAATATAAATATCCTACATACAAAATATTAAGTCAGTCCAAAACATTGTACACAACTGACAAAAGCAACACCATAATGTTTACAAATGATCCTAATATGTACTCTTGCTCAGACAGTAAGCTTTTGTTTCCTAGGGTGCAATCCTATGCATGTTTAGAAAGAACTAAGTCCAACAACTCCCAGCATTCCCCAGCCAGCCAAGCTTTTTCTGTCTAAACATGCATAGGATTATGCCCCTAGTGAACTTCAATCTAAATTGAACTGCTACACCCTAATGTTCGCACAGGATATTCTATGAGGGGTATTTATAGGGCCAAATATATTACTTTAAAAAGCACATTATTGCTTCCAGGAATACAGTCTCAGTAATAGCCACATCAATTGTCCCAGAATATCTGCTGATATCACTGGGCTTATCCACAACTCTGTTGTGTTATGCAGCACTCTGTTGTGCAGATTATTGTGTTGATCTCTCAGCCCCAGGAAACCTGGGAATGTGCTGTGCAACTAGCAATAATGTGACTAATGTGAGGGAGGGAGCAATCCTATGGTCACTAGTCAGCAGCTAGACAGCCATAGGATATCTGGTTTTCCAGGAACCAACCTTCCCCCCATTCCGTGTTGCCGCGCAGAATAGCCCCGTGCTCTCAAGAGGAGCGTGGAGCAGCTGAAATGGGGTGTTCCAGGGTGGGGAGGGTGGAAATGCTGATATGACACATCCTATGTGTCGTCCGGCAGCCTCCTCCTCCGCTCCACCCTCCAGCAGCTAGATAGCTGAAATCGTCTGTCTAGCCACAAATGCAGGGCAGGAGAAGCGCAGAGGAAACGATCCCCTCTGTGCTTCTCCTGCCCTGCACTGGATAGGTGGCCGCCTCCGCGTTTGGAGGCAGCCACTCATCTGCATAGGATTGTGCCCTAAATTGCAATGATAACTGGCAAGATGTCACAGACTCATGGAATCCTGTTACTTGGCCAGAAGCTGTTGCAAGTGGTCCAAACAGCTGCTGCAGCAGCACTTGCTATTGCTTGGACTCCACAACCAGGCATGTCTGGGGTTTGGCTGGCAAAGGAAATTGGGTTATGCAGAGTCACACTACTTCAGTGTGGAACTCTTGTGGACTGTAGCCTTGATCACTACTTACTACCTAACCCTTCTTTAGGATAGCTCAAGCCAACTTACAATTAAAGGCAAGGAGGATTCCAAAAACTAGAGTGTATGTTTGCCCGAGTGCTTGCTCATGCCAAATAGGATTTTTGCCTCTTTTTCTCTGAACAGCAGATGCCCTTGCCATATCACACATAACCACTCCATTCTAAAGGTTTATCATGTAGCATGGGGAGCTCCTCTTCAAGAAACCCAAACCCAAAGTCTCTTGAGCTAGCAGAACAAGTTACATTGATTCTTTAGATTCCAGCCAAAATGATAATGCATATCTACATTTCTACATTAATACTGCTGTTACAACTAGCGTGTATGTAAAGATGGGAGAGGACAGATATGAAAGAAATATATTAGGAAAAAAAGAGGAAATGCCAAATATATCCTCCCAAATAAGCATCATAAATAGCACTGTTTTAGAGGCAGAGTGTGTTGTAAAATAATTGGAAGCACAGCATATGGCAATGGAAAATAGTGAACGTACTTTTCACAGAAGTCATTCATGACGCCCCAATAATTTTCTGGAACAACAAACCATTCACAGTCACCTGGACCTATATTTATATTGACTGAGCAAAAGTTGTTGTTTTCTTGATGACCTGAAATTAATAAGAAAAAACGAAACAATAGTGATGTTTGAAAGGCACTATAAAAGTATGGAGCACTATATTCAAACAAAAATGACAGAATGCTGTGGTACCTTAAAGATTAATATTTATATTGTGACATAAGATTTTATAGACAAGAAACTACTTTATATATCATATGATAGATCTGTTTGTCCTTAAGGTGCTCTAGTATTCTTTGTTGTTGTTTTTCTTTAAAGACTAATAATTTCATAATATTTATTTCATAATATTTAAAGAATATTCCACCTTTCATATTAGGTATTCAAGAAAGCAAAGAAATAATAATAAAAAAATTACACCAATAATGATTAAAATGACCAAGCTCACAGAAGTTTCAGTCCCAAAACCAGTTCAGAAACCAAACTGAAAAGAATAATCAGTTTCAGGCAGGAAAACCTGGAGTTGAGCCCTCACAAAATACTCAAGCACCTCATCCAAAAATGGGATATTCAAGAGGGGATGAAAATCAGAGGGATCCAATTCTAGCATGTTTAAAATAATAACTATTTCAGCAAGTTATAGCTTATCTAATTCATCCAATCTATATAAGCATCTTCTAAAAATCTAGTGCAAGAATTCTGATGTATATCATGAACTGATTTCTTGCTTGAGCAATCTGAAATGATTCAACAAATGAAGCCATTAAGCTTAAAACTATATGTACCAGTAGCTTTTCCCTAAATAAGATCAACCATCTAAAAAAACAGATCTGATGAGAACTGCAGGAATATGTAACATGAGCATAAAAATATGACTTCACCTTACAGAATTGGTAAGGATGACTGAGATAATCAGTACGTTATAATATATCTCCTCACTATTTATTAGAAGACATTCTGAGGAACACATTTTCAAGCAACCTTCGAAATTCAAACTGCAATTTTAAGATTACATTTGTTGTAGCTTAGTTTAAAGTCATGTTTCCAACACTTTATTATTATTCTTTATATAGCACCATCAATGTACACAGTGCTTTTACAAAGAATGAGAGGGTAATTCCAGTTCCAGCGGGCTTAAAATCTAGATAATGAAACAGGTGGGGGAAATGCATGCAGGGATAAATAGGGAAAGAATATACCATTACTGTAGGTACATATACTTAGGCTTTGTTATAGTAGAGTATGGGGACTAAGGGGTTGTGACAAAGGCTTCAAAGAAAAGGTGGGTTTAGGAGAGGGATTTGAAAGAAGGAATAAGGGCAGCATCACAGAAGTGTTCTGGGATGCAGTTTCATGCATAAGAGGAAGCAAGGGTGAAAGGGTAGAGTTGTATGAGGGAATAGGAAATCCTTAGTTGGCTAAGGGTGGCAGACAAGTGAAGGCCATGAACAGGGATATGTCAAGACAGAAGAGCAGAGACTTAAAGTGGGGGTAACAATGCTATGGAGGAATTTGAAGGTAAGGAAAGGAAGCTTGTGCAGGATCCAGGAGAAGAAAGTTAGTAGTCAGTGTAGGAATTTAAGGAGGGGTGTCATACTGTCAGAGCAACAAGAGGTGTTTTTTTTTAAGTATTGGATTTTATTATTTCTTTTATTTATTTAAATATATTAATATCCCACCTTTCTTCCAATGCACTGAAGGCACTGTACAAGGTTCTCCCTCCATTTTATTGGAATAATGCTACACTGATGTTGAGAGCTAGTGTGGTGTAGTGGTTCAAGTGCTGGAATGGAATCCGGGAGATCTGGGAAAGTCCTCGCTCAGCCATGGAAGCTCATTGGGTGACTTTGGGCCAGTCACAGACTCTTAGCCCCACCTACCTCACAGGGTTGTTGTTGTGAGGATAAAATGGAGAGGAGGAGAATTATGTATGCTGCTTTGGGTTACTTGGAGAAAAAAGGTGGGATATAAATGCAATAAATAGATAAACTTGTCCTCTTTAAAAGTCAGTGACAATATTATAATTTATATGACTATGATTGCAGTCAAAGAGATTGTGAAATCTACTAAGAAAGTCTTCTGAAGACTTTTAGTAGAAAGTCTACTAAAACTACAATAGAATGATTGTTGATAAACAAAGATGAGACAGATTTGTCAGTATGTAGCATAATCCAAGTACTTCACTTTACCCACCTGGTGTTCTGCTGCCTGGTACCTTCATATACAGCTGGACTGTATTCATTCCCAAGACAGTATGACCAACATGACTAAGGAGATTTCCTGCTGATACCACACGCACAAAAGCAGGAAGCTTTGTGAGTTCATGGAGTTGCAGCTTCCACCTGTGGTGAAACAGCAAACTAAATTATTTATGTGATATTTTGGAAGTAAAACACAATTACACTCCCTATAAAACATCATAAAATGTGTATGTAGTCAACACAGTGAAAATCTAAATTGACATTTTGGGTGTACTGACCAGAGCTGACGGAGAGACAGTGCCAGCGAACTGGAAGGATGACACTGGAGGGAAGAACGACACAGAGTAGGGGTAGGCAACCTGGTGCCCGCCAATGTTTTGGACTACAAGTCCCTGTACAGCTAATGGTCAGAGATTATGGGAGTCGTAGTCCAAAACATCTGGAAGGTACCAGGTTGCCTAACACTAGAGAAAGGGAAGGCCCCTTTGTGCATCTAAGCTTTGATTCCTCCTTGAGACTACTTCCCAGCCCCATAAACGCTGGAGTTGAGTTCAGCAGTACCTAGGAATTGCCTTGCTGCTGGTTAGGTCAGATTAAATGTCAACAAAACCATCATCCTCCACTGATTATTGATCTAATATATTGAAATCTGGCTGGATAATACTGGAAGGCCAGTTCAGAACAAACTGTTTCTAACTAGGTTTTCTGGGAAGAATCACACCTGCTAAAAGTAAAGTGGAGGTAGAATGGCTCTCATCTGCAGTATGTCTGACATTCACCAAGCATCCAGTGTAAACCATATCTTTGGATTTTGGCCAAGAGGAAACACACTAGCTTCATGTGCCCAAACAAGCTTTTGAGGATTGTTTTTGATCACATCTTCCTCCCTATAACATATGACAAACTATTTCTGAAACTGAGGAAAGGAAAAAGAAAAAGGCAAAAATCCCACTAGGCATGCCCAAATCTTCGGACACCACTATTATTGTGAAATCCAGATTAGACTATGGATTCTGCTGGTGCACAAGCCACCCCCACTGCATGTCAGGCTTCAAGGGTTGAGTGCTGAGGTCTGTCAATTGGGATAACAATATTCAGTAAGACAGCCTTTAACAGAAGCAATGCAGAAAGACAGTTTGCTAGCTATAACTGTAGTTCTTTGAGCAGTCATCTGTGCTTTCACACATATGGGCTGTACAACTGCGTGAAGCCTCGATTTGGGAAACTTCTACAGCTGAGGAGTTTTGGTGGGAACCCTTCCCTCACTGTCTCAATGCACATGATCCTAGTGGGTTCCCACTTATCCCCTCAGTTCCTTGAGACCAACATTGTGGCCTCAGAACCAATAAATACCTTCGATATCCAACAATGAACTTGAGTATGACACCGAAGAGGGGATGGCATGTGTGTGTGTATATATGCACAGATGACCACTCGAAGAACTACAGTTACAGGTAGCAACCTGTCTTTCTTCTTTGTGGCTTCTGTGCATTGCTGATATGGGTGAGTAGCAAGCTAACTTACAAGGTGGTGGGTTAGTGTCCTATTACAACACAGAAGAAAGGAAGGCACGACCAAAAGCACAGTCAGCTCTAGCCCAAACGTCCGGTCTGCAATGTCTAATGAAGGTAGACAGTGCCAACCAGGTTGCCGCACAACATAGTTCAGGAATGGCAACCCCTCTGTCGAATGTGACTGATATCGCTACCACACGAGTAGAGTGAGCTTGAACTAGGGCAGACAGTTCGAGTTCCGCCAGCTTGTATGCTAGCTCAACAGTCTTTACAACCTAAGACGTGAAGCGCTGAGTTGAGAGAGGCTGGCCTTTGTGCTTGCCACCATAGCAGACAAAGAGGCAAAGGTCTGAACTGCTCCGTCCTTGACCTGTAAAAGGCCCCAAAGCACCAAACGTTGAGCGTATGCAGAGTCGACTCCAGAGGTGTAGATGGGGAGGTAAAGAAAGCAGGCAAAATAATGTCCCGGTTTAATTGAAAATCCAATATTACTTTAGGTTAAGAAAGAGGGACCAGGCCTGAAAACCACCTTGTCTTAGTGAAAGATAAGGTAAGGCTGGTCTACTCTTAGCGCACAGAGTTCACTGGCTCGGCATGCAGATGTAATAGCCACCAAAAACACCACTTTCCAAGAAAGGAGGCAGAGGTCCATAGTTGCCAGTGGTATAAAGGGCTTGGAGGAAAGTGCTTTAAGCACTACAGAAAGACTCCAGCTGGGTACCATAGCACGAATGGGTGGTGCCAGATTCCTGATCCCCTTCAGGAATCTCTTCACTGTCAGGTGCGAGAAGACAGAAAAACCTTCAACAGGGGGGTGAAAAGCAGAAACAGCAGACAGATAAAATCTTAAAGATGACAGTTTGAGTCCTTTCTCAAAAAGGGATAACAGAAACTGAAGAATTTGGTGCAGGGAGCACCTAAGCAGGTGGAAGCGGCGATCCTGAGCAAAGGAGGAAAAGACAGGTCACTTCCTTGCATAGGAACTGTGTGTAGAAGGCTTTGTAGCGGCATCGAGAATTCTCTGTACCGACGCCGGGACTTGTTCAGTCTCAGTCACCCAATCTTCCAAGCTGTCAAACAGAGTGTTGGTAAGTCTGGATGCCGGATTGGGCTGTTCTCCCTGGTGAGAAGGGACGGATGTGACAGGAGACGATGGTATCGAGCTTGCACTATCCTGAGCAGCAGAGTGAACCCAGGCTGGCAAGACGACCACGGGGTTATGAGTATGCACTTGGTCCTGTCTGTCCTGATCTTAGTGAGAACTTCCGTAATTAGAGGGAACGGAGGGAATAGAACAACACCTCCAACCAATGGAGGACGAAGGCATCTCCCAACGAACCTGTGCTGTGGCCCACCCGACCGCAGAAAGCTTGGCAAACCACATTGTACCGCGTGGCAAAGAGGTCCACCCCCATCACTGAAAAAGTGTCCCTAGAACCAATCTGTCTAACTCCCATTTGTGGGAGCTCAACTTGGCCTGACTGAGTTGGTCAGCCAAAACACTGTCCAATCTGGCAGCATGGATCATGACCAGTCTGACCAGATGAGGTGAAAACCATCAAAAGATATCAAGCATTAAGGTGAGGAGAAGAAGCAATCTTGTTTTCCCTTTCTTGTTCAGGTATGCAACAACTGCCGTGTTGTCTGAGGTGACCTGGATCAGTCTGCCCACTAGGTCCAGCTTGAATACCTGAAGGGCCTTTTTCACCGCCCTGCACTCTAGGAGGTTGATATGTTGTATCACCTCTGTGGCCGACCACTGTCCATCAACCGTGAGGCCTGAGCAATGAGCTCCCCATCCCGAAAACAAAGTATCCATAGTCACTACTCGGATGGCGAGGGTTGAAGGAAAGGCATGCCTTCTGATAGGCTGGCTGGCATTTTCCACCACTGCAAAGATTCCCTGATGTCCTATGGGAACCACAACTTGGTCCAACAGCGGTCCTGTTTGGTATTGAAGTTGTGTATGAGCCAGTTCTGCAGGGGTCTCATATTCAACAAAGCGTAGTGGACCACAGATATTGCTGTAGCCATAAGGCCTAATAGACGTTGGGTCTTGAGTGCTGAAATGGACTTGCAGGAGTTGAGTTCTGCTACCAGTGACATCAGCCCCTCCATTCGGTTCCAAGGGAGAAACGCTCTGCCCGCGTGGAAGCCCAGCAGCACCCCAATGAACTGTAGGTGCTGTGTATGCTGCTGATGAGATTTCTCAAGACTGAGGCAAAGTCTCAGTCTCTGAAGGAGATTGCAGGTCACCTCTACTGACCAAAGAAGATGGTTCCATGTGGACGCCACCACCACCCAGTTGTTAATATATGGGTAGACCTCGATACCTTGCATCCGAAGATGGGAACAGACTACTGCCATGCACTTGGTGAATACTCCTGGCGCAGTGGTGAAGCCGAAGGGTAGCGCCCAGAACTGGTAGGCATTGGAACTAATTGCAAATTAGGGGTAACTTTGGTGTGATTCTTCTATGGCGATGTGAAAATTTGTGTCCTTGAGGTCAACAGAGGTCAATCAATCTCCTTGAGTGAGGATAGCAGCCAGAGAGATCACATGGAACTTCCCGGGTGAAATGTATGTGTTTAGGTCTCAAAGGTCCAGGATTGGCCGGAGCCCTTCGTCCTTCTTCAGTACCATGGAGTACTTGGAGTAGAACCTGTCACGGAGATGTGAACGCAGAATGGGCACGATGGCTCCCTTCCTGAGAAGTGTGTTGACCTCTTGGTGGAGAACAGGCAATGGAGCCATGACTCTCAAGATACCGAGCGGAGGGAGGGTATCAAACTCAATCTTGTAACCTCTGTATGATGGAAAGAACCCAAGAGACCGAGGTGATGTTGTGCAATGCCAGATGATAAGAGGAGAGAAGAGTTCCGAAGACAGGAAAGCAGGTAGAGGGATGAAGAAGGAGGGGGTTCAAGTCAAAGGCACTGCTTACTTCTGTTGTCAGGTTTGTGGCGATAACTACGGAACTTCAAAGTTGAAAAAGATTTTCCTAACACCACTGGCTGAGAACTCTACTGCTGTAATGCGGCCAGTTGTTGGGGCTGGTATCTGGTGGTAGAGCACTGGAACCAGTGTCGTTGTAGAGGTGGCTACTGGGGCATGAACCTCATGCGATGCAGCATGGTACAGGCCTTCTGTGCTGAGTCTAATGTGTTGTCAGTCTTAGCATTAAACAGGGCCTGACCACTGAAGGATCAATCCTCGATGCAGGCTCTGATTTCCTGGGGAAGGCCAGCTGACCTCAACCAGGCATGATAATGCGATGGAACTGATGAGGACTTCTGAGTTGCAATTGACTTGATGGCAAGACATGTTTATTCGTTGTCTCGATAACTTCATTGCCTCAGCTTGGAAAAGGCCGCCTAGTTCCTTCTTATCATCTGGTAGATGTTGAAAGAGGTGGCCAGCTTTATCCTACAACAGGAGCTGATACCCTGACATCACTGCCTGGTAATTCAAGATTTTTAGGCCCATCGCTGTGGAAGAATATAGTTTCCTTCTGCGTAGGTCAAGATGTCTGCCTTTATCAGCTGGAGAAGACTGTGCTCTCCAAGACTTTCCCTGTGCAGCCTCTGCCACCATCAAGTTTGGAGCAGGGTGCTTGAATAGGTATTCTGCATTGGTTTCTTGCAAACGATACATTCCCTCCAAGTGCTTCAACATTGGTGGCACAGTAGATATGGATTTCCAGGACTGTTTTATACTCTTTGAGGGCAGGAAGGAGGGGTACGGTGACAGGTCAAGACAGTTCAGCATTTACCATATAAAAAACTGGATCTTGTACTGTGGAAGTTACTGGTTGGGTTTCCAAACTGAAAGATTGAGCCATTTTCATCATCTGATTAGAAAACTGGCCAGGGTCCTCTGAAGGTGAGATGGCATCATTTGATGCAACAAACAGCATCAGGTGAGGAAATGGGCATTGGGCAGGAGGACTGAGACGTGGTGTCAGACTGATAGCCTTCCATACTGCAAAAATGGTGATTCTCCCTGCAATGCTTGTGGCAGAGCTTGGTTTGTTGCCTTCCTTGCAGGGAAGTGAAGACTTGTCACTGGTGTTAACCTGTAACTGTGGCTGTAGCATGGCTGGTGGTTGCAGCAATGGCTGTAATGTAGCCGGTGGTTGTATTGGTGGCTGTAGCGCAGCCAGTGGTTGATTGTGAAGCAAAGGTGGTACCTGGATTGCCTGCTGTGGTTGTGGAATGGGATTAGGAACTGAAGGAGGCACTCGAAAGGTATCCTCTCAATCTGGGGGTCTTGACAAAGTAGCCTATGGATGCGATGGTAGCGATTCCCACCCCAATATGAAAGGTCAGGATGCCGAGGGTACAGATCTTATGAATCATACCGATCTCATCCCAATCATGAGGTCTTTTGTATCAAAAATCCCATGTTGGATGTATCTTCCAATCAGAGAAAGGTGATCTGGACTGATCTCTATCCTGGCTCTGCTCATAAAGACTAGGGGGATGATCTCTGTTGAAGGAGGTGATCGAGTATAATGAATCCAGTGGCACTGGGTTCACCGTTGGATTAAGTGACAATAACATTGGTAGATTGGGAGACGCGGTCATCGGTACAGGCAACCGCGTTTGGTCCTGAGGCATTGGTGGAACAATAGGAGATGCAGCCGGTACTGGAGGTTGCTGCCGATCCTGAGCCAGAATTGGGAGGAGCGGTTGGAAGCAAAGAATACACTTGATCCTGAGTTGGAGTGCTGGGAGATGCAGCCATTACTGGAAGTCACTGTTCATCCTGAGATGCCAGAGCAGGATTGGGGAGAACGGTGGGAACTGAAGAACATGCTCGATCCTCAGTAAAGTCTTCCAACTTTTTAGAAGTCTTTTTCTTCTTTTTAGATTCTGAAGACAGACTAGCCTGTTTTGAAGCTTTAGCCTTTTTGGTTATCTTCTTAGCCAGTGAGAATGTCAAAGATCGGCCCAGAGGAGGAGGATCTTTTGTATTCGGGGTAGTACGATGTTGAGGGTAAAATAGCCCCAACACTAGGGCAGGCTCCTGCTCAGCGGGTGAGCGGTCTGGGGGCATGGTTGGCTTCTCCACCATACCCTTTGGCTCCGCAACTGCTTCCAATGCTTGTTTCCAAAGAGCAGTTTTCAACGGGTCAGAATGATTTTGCCTTGCCTGCTTCGAAAAGGCTTGGCAATGAGGACAGGCCTCAACAACGGGTCCTTCTCCAAGGCAAAAAAGGCAAAGAGAATTCCCGTCAGAAGGCGGTAATTTAGCTCCACAAGGGACACACTTTCTAAATGGTGCCTTGAGGGTGATTGCAAGATTGCGAAAAACAAATAGAGATAAAAACAATGCAAAGATTAAAGAGATAAATATTTTGATAGGTAAGAAGACAGAATAAAGCCGCAGCTCTGAAATGCTTTCAGACTGAACTGAATGGAAGAGAAGTTCCCTCATGAGGCTACCACAATGGTGGTCGATTACGTGGGAACCCAGTAGGGACATACGCACTGGGACGGTGGGGGAAGGGTTCCCACCAAAACCCCTCAGCAATAGTTTACTGAATCGAGGCTCCGAACAGGAGCAGAGCCCATGTGTGTAATGTACAGAGCCCATGAAGAACTTCCTGTTTACCATATCAACCATGAAGCCATTCTGTAGATGTGGGATGTAAGATCTATTGCTTCATACTAGATAGGGTACATGTAGCCTACTTAAGACCATCTAAGTTCTTTTTCATGGACCAACACCAACTGCCAGCCACAATAGGCCCCAAAGAACAGAAGACTGATTACGATGATAGCTGTCAGGTTATGAGGCTAATGAACGTAGCTCATTACTTGGCATTCTCTGAGGCATTGCTCCCTAAATGCCCTTGGAGAGTTTCTTGATGGCATGGTTAGTGCTCCTGTTGTAGTCCTACTCACTCTGTGAGATACTGAGAAAACTTGGGAAGACATGATCGCTCCTATGCGCCCTGTTCTGCAATGTAGAGGCTGCTCAGCCCCTTGGTTTTCCAGGTAGCTAGGGACGATGAAGCAGCAGGGAGACTGCTAGAATGAACATAGCAGAAGACTCAATGTGAATCCAGCTGAACAGAGGTGCAAGCTCATTATCAAGCCTACACTGTAGGGGTGGGTGATAGTGGCCAAGAAGCAATGATCTGATGCCACCACTAAATCCACAGGGTGCTAATGAGCAGAGCTTTTTCAGGTAGTTCAGGACCTATTGCACTTTGGTCCACACAATAATGCAAAGAAACCCTTGGAGGCCTGCTGCAATATCTTTGTTAAGCACTTCCAGAATAAAATTGCCTTGAGCTGGATACCATGAGTTCTGCAGTTCAGTGAAAGGCTGGGTCCAAATCACCTTCTAGTCTTGCTTTGTAGGATGAATCATGCAGCAGAATTCTATGATGTCTACTTAGAAGTAAGTCCCATGAAGTTCAGTGGGACTTAAGTGTGTATAGGATTAAGGTCTCTGTTATCGATGATGCAAACAAAGGGCTTGCAGGAGTGTTGCCTTCTGCTTGAGTATCTGCTTGACACTTGCTGTGTTCTTATTACATAATTACAACTCACCAGGCAAACGTCTCAGGAAAATACTAGTTGGACTGTACATAAGTCCTGATAATTGATGTAACCTCTGCTGTCCGGTTCAATGAAGCAGTTCACTCCCCACAATGCCAGGCATCCACTGTGATAATCAGATCTTATAGGTAGAGTAGAAGCCATAAGGGTGGAAAGAATGTACTCTGAGCAGACAAAGGAAGCTAAGCAAATCTTCTCAGCTGCCAGGCAGCTAACCAAAGCAGTCCTAGATCCAGGTGTAAGTGTGAGAGTGATTTAGGGAGTTTCCATTTTCCAGTGCTGGAAAACCTAGACCTCCTTGGGCAACCAAGGAGTACCAAGGCCTCCTTGGGAAACACAAGAATCACCTTTGCACATTTTTCCTTGAAGCTTGTTGTTTTACTTACTGCTTCCAAAGTTCCAAGGAAGAGGACTTCCCACAGCTCATGTCTAGACAAGGAATGTTTTCTGATCAATTTACAGAAAGGGTCTCCTGTACCAAACCAGATAAAATTAAAAACCTTTCCCAATAACTTGCTAAACATATATTAAAAGAGAATGGTATTTCATGTTATCAGTACTCAGAATGAAAAAAAGTTATTTTAACCTGAGCATGACTGGTTAACAAAGCAAGGCTGAAGGAATTTCCCCTGAAAATAAGGTGGAAGGGTCAGATCTCCTTTGTCCTGGACTACATGGCTGAACATGCAAAGTATTCAACATCTTCCCATACCTAGGTTTACCTAGTTTGGTACAGATGATCCATACCTGTAGCAAAATTAATCAGAACTAGCATACAGGATGCTGGACTATGGAGCTTTGGTCTAATCCAGCATGGCATTAATGTTCTTAACTAGCGTACTTGAACACCTGGCATTATTAAAATCACATCCAATCTTACTGACTAAGGTCATGTAGCCTGGTAAAATCAGATGTAGCAATTTGATCCAAGAAAAATATTCAAATTTTGGTCTGGTGAAAGACATTTTAGTCTCTTACAGCAACTGTACATATGTAGCTTTACTTACTTTTTATCATCTGAAAGATCAATGTTGGTCCCAAATTTGATAGTTTTAAAAGGTCCTTTTCTCCTCCTTCCAGAACTGTAAAATAAAGGATACAAATAAGAGATGGCTAGTAACATCTTTTCAATACGGTTTATTATAGCTATACATTTTAAAAAACAAACTTAGGGCACAATCCGATTGGGATAGGCAGCCACCTCTGAACTCGGTGACCGCCTATCCAATGCAGGGCAGGAGCAGCAAGGAGGGGATCTTCCCCTCGATGCTTCAGCCACCTTGCATTTGCAGCGAGCCGATTTCGGCTGTCTAGCCACAGGAAGTTGGGGGGGGGGAGGGGGAATGCAGCATAGGAAGTCTCTGTTGGAAAGGCAATTACGCCCTTCCAGCCCCGCCCTCAGGAATGCCCCATTTTTGCTGCTCCATGCTGCTCTTATGAGCACGGAGCATGGGGCCAATCTGTATTGCCTACGAGGTAGCGTGGGAGGGGGTGGAGGTTGGTTCTCAGGGAACTGACCTATCCTTTGGCCATCTAGCCACTGACTAGCGGCTATAGGATTGCGCCCTTAATGTGTTAAAAAAACAAACTTAGTATTATTTATTTATTTACTTCGGTGGGAGGGCAACTTCAGGAGGTCCGGTGGCCATTTTTGCCCCAGGAACCCCCAGGGGTCCCACTTCAGAAGGCAGGGAAACTACTCCGCAGTGTTACAATGGTTAAATTTGGCTAGTTTAGCCTTTTGTGTGCTCTGCATGCCATTTTGATTTGATTATTTTTTTATTTTGGGAGAAGGCACTGGGGCCGCAGTGTGGCAGGGAGGTGAGGACTGATGGCTGCCAACGATTTACACTGCTATACTTTGCAATGTAAATTGCTATACACTTTGAAGATAAAAGTCGCTCGGATTCGTCATGAATTGGACACCACAATTAATGCAGTTCTATTGGTAGAGGCGTTCGGAGCAACCGTGTGGTCCAGTTTTATTGGATGAGTTTCAGTTATTGAGGCCTGAGGATGTGGACAAGGTGCTTGGCCAAGTCCGATCGACCACTTGTGTGCTTGACCCTTGCCCTTCATGGCTTATTACATCAAACAAGGAGGGGATGTCTGGCTGGGTCCAGGAGGTTGTAAATTCCTCCTTGAGAGCAGGAGTGGTGCCTGCCACTTTAAAAGAGGCAGGAATCAGGCCACTCCTGAAAAAGCCTAACCTGGACCCAGAGGACTTTAACAATTATAGGCCGGTGGCCAACATCCCCTTCCTGGGCAAGGTGCTTGAGCAGGTGGTTGCAGGACAGCTCCAGGCACTCTTGAATGAAACGGATTATCTAGATCCATTTCCATCGGGCTTCGGATCTGGTTTTGGAACGGAAACTCCCTTGGTCACCCTGTGGGATGACTTCTGCCGGGAGAGAGACAGGAGGAGTGCAACCCTGTTGATTCTCCTGGACCTCTCAGCGGCTTTTGATACCATCGACCATGGTATCTTTCTGGATAGGTTGTCTGGGTTGGGAGTTGGAGGCACTGCACTGCAGTGGTTCTGCTCCTACTTGGATGGCCGATTCCAGAAGATGGTGCTGGGGGATTATTGCTCTGTGCCATGGCAATTATGCCATGGGGTTCCATAGGGCCGTATTTTATCCCCCATGCTGTTTAACATCTACATGAAACCGCTGGGGGAGGTTATCCGGAGGGGTGGGCTGAGGTGCCACCAATATGCGGATGACATCCAGCTCTACCTCTCTTTCTCATCAAACCCAGTGAGGCAGTGGCTGTTCTGAATCAGTGCCTGGGCACGGTAATGGACTGGATGAGGGCCAATAAACTGAAACTCAATCCAGACAAGATGGAGGTGCTGTTAGTGGGTGGTTCGTCTGCCTGGCTAGGTGATAGTCAACCTGTTCTGGAGGGGGTTGCACTCCCCCTAAAGGATGAGGTTCGTAGTTTGGGAGTGCTCTTGGACCCAGAACTGTCACTTGAGGCACAGGTGAACTCAGTGTCACGGAGCACTTTTCATCAGCTTAGGCTGATATACCAACTACACCCTTATCTGGACAGAGATAGCTCAGCTACAGTTATCCACGCTCTGATAACTTTTTGTCTGGATTACTGCAATGCGTTATACGTGGGGATACCTTTGAAAACGGTCCGGAAACTTCAGCTAGTCCAAAATAGGGCAGCAAGATTGTTAACAGGGACTGGCCAGCGAGCTCATATTACACCGGTACTTTTCCAGCTGCACTGGCTGCCAGTCCATTTCTGGGCCCGATTCAAAGTGCTAGTATTAACATTCAAAGCCCTTAACGGCTTGGGGCCAGGTTATCTGAAGGATCACCTCCTCCCATATGTGCCTGCCTGGACCTTAAGATCATCCTCAGCGGTCCTTCTTTGTGAGCCCCGGCCAAAGGGCTACTAGGAAGAGGGCCTTTTCTGCTGTGGCACCCTCGCTGTGGAATGAGCTCTGTATTGAGGTTGGCCAGGCACCTACATTGTAATACTTCCAGGGCCAGGTGAAGAACTTTTTATTCTCCCAGGTATTTTAGTATTTTAGCTTTCTAGTCTTTTAGCTTTGCTGTTTTAAATCTGTATTTTAAATCACTGCATTACTGCTAGGTTTTATTCTGGTTTTATTCTGGTTGCATTGTTATATTGTGGTTTTAATGCTTTTATATTTTTGTATTGTTTTACTGTGTACTTTTTGGTTTTAATTTTTGTGAACCACCCAGAGACCTTCAGCTATTGGGTGGTATAGAAATTAAACAAACAAACAAACAAACAAACACTGCTCAATAGCCAAAACTCTCTGGTGGTTCATAAAACCTGTTTATATTGTCAACCTACAAATAATGCCAGCTCAGACATCAAGAGAAGTTACAGAGAGCTTTGAATAGCTTGTTAGGCCACTTAACGTAGTCAGGGAGAAACCAATGAGGCACCAAATTAAAGTACGGGTTATGCAGATTTGCAGAAAAAAATGACTAATGAAAAAACAGGAGGTAGTCATTTTTTAATGTCTCTCTACCTACTGGTAGCAAGAACTCTGGATTCTGTTTATTGAAATAAGCACACACCCAGAGCAATACTGGCTCAGCAGCTGAGGTACAGGAACACTAGCAGTACTGCTTTGGAAAACTATTTTGCTGGCAGATTAATTTTTAAGGCAGAAAATGGCTCTTTCTGTCCCTAACAAGTTTTGCCAGGAAACCCTCTTCATCAGTTAAGGTTTCAAGTGCAAAGACACTTTGATCTTCAGAGACACTGCCTGACCAAGCTGTTCATATTAAGACTTGTTCCACTGTTTCTCCTCTCAACGAGGCCGTCTTCATTCATGCTCCCAGCATCATGGAAGCTATTTCTATATGGACTCATCCCACGCTGCAGAGGTGCATGTAAAGAGGAGTATGATCTGCATTTTTAAGCTAACCAACCTAATTCTCATTTCCCGGACTAATATGTGGATTGGAACACAATTATCGTTCAGACTGCAAACTTCTCCAAATTTTGCAATGCAGTCTTCAGCTCAACAATTGTGTACAAAAATGTGTATATCAGAGAAAATTCTGAACAAACTGTGTACATTAGGGAAAGTGGTGTGCAAAAATGCTTACACTGGGGAAAGTCCCATACAAAGTGTTTATGCTAGGGAAAATTGTGTACAACAGTAAATGCAAATTTTCATGCTTTTTAAAAGTTCTCATAATGATGAAGAAATTAGATGGTACGGACTTATGGTTGAATACATGAGAAACTGACACAGACTGTAAATAGACTGATCAGTAGACTGATCTGTCCATCCCTAGGTGCATGTTAGTGGGGTTGATCACATAGCTCTTATCCCACATGCAATGCCTGCTCTCCTCACCAAATATGTAGGGAAACCACACAGACTCAACTCCGCCCATACCTGCGGTATGGAATGCATCAAGAATCATAGAATCATAGAATAGTAGGGTTGGAAGGGGCCTACAAGGCCATCGAGTCCAACCCCCTACTCAATGCAGGAATCCAAGTCAGAGCATCCCTGACAAATGGCTGTCCAGCCTCGTCTTGAAGGCCTCCAGTGTGGGAGAGCCCACCACCTCCCCAGGTAATTGGTTCCATTCCAAAGAAGAAGAAGCACCCATGCTGCTGCTGCGAGAGTGTGTGGAGGGGGCTTGATTGTGGTGGGAAAGGGAAACCACATCAATCACCATACTTCCATAATAGAAACAGAAAGAGAACTGAATTGAAGAACACCTTTAGATGGGGAAGGAAGTGGGGAGCACTAGAAGGGCAGGCAGAAAGGAAAAGATCTAGGACTGCAAAGAGCAAATTTCATGTAAACAAATGTTCACAACCACATACTACATTATATTCACTCACTTATCGGAAGATGTTGATTCACTATCTGAATGGTCCTTATGGTGACTTTTTTTCTCGTTTTCCTCCTGTAAAAGTAAAACGTATTATTTTCAATCATATGCTACAAATATATCGTATATATAAAATGTGAAATGACTATTAATATTTCTAAGATAAAAGTATGCAAATGTCTTATATTGGAAGTGTCACAAGCCATTGCTTCTTCTTCTGATCATAAAAATAACCACTCTGTTCAGGAAAAGTTAGGTTACATAGTATTTTACAAACAATGAGTAGACGCAAGTCAAAAGTTTGGTAATAAAACATTCTCATATGTCATCCTCATCAGATTCCACATTTCCCCCTAAAAGGCGTTTGTGTATTTAATATTCCACAAACACTGTTAAGGAGTCTATCCATATGCATTTTACGGATGATACTGACTATAGGGCACAGGTCTTTGTCCATATGACTTTACTGTTACTACTTGATTTTAATTCCAAAATTAGGCTTGCAGAGGAATCCTACCGGCCCACAGGGGGGAGATTTGTAGGTGGACCTCAGTCGAAACCCTGACAGTCTCATGCTTGCAGGGACTGGAGCAGTATTTCCCTCTCTGTTCAATTCTTAAAAAGAAACTGAATGATTTCCCCCCCATTGTTTGCAATGGGAGGGAAATTATGTGTGCCATTTTCAGGGCTAGCATACGTTTCTTCTGTCAGAAGCACGTTTGGGGACTAGGGGGGCTTTAGATCCCTCCTGATAGGTCCACGACACCCTTTCCCTAATCCGCCACCCCTTTTGCCTGTAGCAACACTGAAGCTTTGAAGTCGGAGAGGCAAGGGCCTCAGAAGTTTCCACAGGGGCTGGGAGGGGCATCTGAGGTCAGACCTCTCCCTCTAATGATGGACCTTTCTCTTCCCACTTAAAAGGGAGAGCTAATCTATCCTCTGAGGGAGCACAGTATTGTAACCGTAGTTAATTAAAATTAATTAGAATCAATTTGTTTTAATCAGTAATTTATGTGAGAACAGAAACAAATGATTGGAAAATAATTTATCATTCTTTTTTTCCTTTTTTTTTTTTTTTTTTACAAAAACGTGACGTGAACAGGTATTTATGTATTTAAAAGATGAGGAAGCCAACTTTGAAAGTAAACACTCCATACTACACTTGAAGTCACAAGGTATAATAAGAGCAATAATAAAAACAATGATAAAATAAAAATTAGCAACCAGAAAGTACCATATACACAATGGCCCCAGTAGAATCTTAACTTAATTATAGGTCAGAGTAAACAAGTGAGTCTTTAGGGCTCCCTGAAGGCCTGTAATGATCGCAAGCAGTGGACATCAATTGTAACAGAGTTCCACAAGTGGGGGCCCACTACCAAGAAGGCCCTATCCCTTCTGCCTGCCAGCCTAACTGTTCTTACAGGAGGGCATAAAAGCAGGGCCTCTGATGCTGATGTCAGAGTGTGGGCAAGCTGGTATGGGTGAAGGCAGTCATTCTAGAAACCTGGATCCAAACAGTTCAGAGCTTTAAAGTCCAATGCCAGCACTTTAAATTGGGCCCAGAAATGCACTGGAAACCAATGCAAGTGGTACAATATAGACATCACATGTTCTGGCTGCTTATCACCTACCAGTACACAAGCAGCTGCATTTTGTACAAGCTGAGGTTTCCAAACCATCTTTAAAGGCTGCTCCATGTAATGCACATCACAGTAATCAAGCCTGGATGCCACTAGAGCATGGGTAACTGATGCAAGGTCTGTCCTCTCCAGATAGGCTGGTACACCAACTGCAATCCTAAGCTGGTAAAAAGCACTCCTGGCCACCACTACCACCGCTTCCCCCCATTAGCACCAAGTCCAGGAGAACTCCCAAACTGCATACGTGGTCCCTCAGGGGGAGTGCAACCCTATCTAGGACCAACAAGGTTGCATTCCCCTATGTAAGTCATCCACCAAGGCTGTTCCCATCTAAAAAGTGGGTCTGAAAACAGATTGGAATGGATCTAAATAATCAGCATCATCCAACACTGCCTGGAGTTGAGGTACCATAATTCTATTCTCCCTTTTTATCCTAAATTTTCACACACTATGAAGTAATCACTATTTCAAATGACTATACATATTTATTACTCCAAGTTGTAATATAAACAGATATAATTGTAATATTAAGTTACATTTTGCTTAGTTCTTCCCTTGAAAAAGTGGGGCTCCAGTTGCGTCCCACCACAAGGTCCTAGTCTCGGCACAATGCTTTGGTCCATTCTCTGATCTTTCTAGCTTACCTTTGGCCCTCAGAATCAGAGAGGCTTAATGTTTCTGGAAGCCCCCACCCTCCAACAGTGTTGGAATGATCTGGGAGAATACATAGCTAGCTCCCTTCTCCAACCAGCTGCAGCTGGTAATCTTCAGTGGATAACCCATTTCCCCCATCACCACTGGCAATCTAGAAAAATCCCATGTGTGTCCCTAATGAGCTCAAGCAAGTACTATGAAGATCTCAGAACGTACCCACCCACCAAACCAGTCCAACTTTCATTTATCTTTCTATTACCACTTTTTGCCTCAATCACAACCCACTAGGTCCTTTCATTCTTCCATTTGCAACTGAGGCTATGATGTGACAGTAGGTATTTCTAATTTAATGTCACAATGCCTTCTATTTTGTATTCCTTCCCCTGCCCTTTATTTTCTAATGCAAGCAGTTATCTAATAATATCCCCACCCCCATAATTTCACACAAATGATTTCCAATTGCATTTAGGATCAAGCAGAAGATGTTTCTTTCTCTTTATCTCAGAGGTGCCTCAGTTATTACTGGGGTTATGAGAGGGTTATCTCATAACCCTCTGTTATTACTGGGTTTATACACCTCTTCAGACCTCTCAAGAGAATTCATGTTCCAAGAGTGTGCTAGCTATTAGTACTTGGAACCAAATACATACATATTGTTGTAATAAATTACCAAACAAGCTGGCAAATTGTTTTAAAGGAAGAGAAGTTTTCAGGATGAGGCATCTTCTTTAATATGGTAAATATTTTAGAGAGGTTCCAAATATCATAGCAACTGCATAAAAGCAAACAGTATGCAGTAGCTAATTTGTAGAAGAATGCAGGGTTTTTTTTCCTGCATCTTAATACTCCAAGTAAAGATCAGCATTTAAAAATATATAAAATAAAAGGATCTCAAGCAAGCATGATTTTTCCACGCTCAGGAAAAATATTTTTGAAGATCTTTATTTGATGTTAATATTTTGTTAAGGTAAGGAACGTTCAGATATTTTTATTATTTATAATGTTAATAGCAGCTTTTTCATCATGCTTTCTAATAATATCTCTGATTTCTATTCCTTTGGAGTTCTTAAATTTGCACATATACTTAGTCAGTACAGCTAAGGGTGCAATCCTATGGCTGCTAGATGGTGCCTAGATGGCCATAGGATTTTTCGGTTCCCAGAAACTGTGTTCCCCACCCCCTTGTAGGTGGTACGGTTTGTTCCCAGCTCCACGCTCGTAAATACAGCGCAGAGCAGGGGAAAAGGGTGTGTTCCTGAGGGCGTGGAGGGGAGCGTGGAAGTACTGTCACAACGCTTCCTATGTGCTGTCGCCCCACCCTCCACCCGGACAGACGAAATTGGCCATCTAGCCACAAATGCAGGGCACTGGAGCGTGGAGGAGAGGATCCCCTCTGTGCTCTGCCTCTCCTGCGTTGGATAGTACTCCGCCTCTGAGTTTGGGGGTGGCCAACTATCTCCATAGGTTTGCACCCTAAGGAAGTTTTTAAACCTTAAGCAGTAAATAAATGATAACGGTATACTTACCCTTAATGATTCCTGGAATGAGGAGGCCTGGTACTGTGCATATTTAGCAATTGTAGTTTGAGATTTACTGCTTTCACAACGCCATATTTTCTTTGTTCCAGTGGGGTCCCAGTTTTCATCCGATGGTTGCAATAGCTGTGTCCTTACTTCTACTAAGTGTTCATTATTAGCTTCTACCAATGTTTTGGTAGAGAAGAGTCCTAGATCTAGGGAATAGGAATATGCTTAATAAAAAGACAGCTCTCTTACATGCATGGTTACTGCAGGAACAGCATGAGATCAGTGAATACGCAATCTAAAAGTAGAGAGTACCAGTGATAATCACATAAATGCATTATGCATTCAAGGGAATAGTTCTCAACTGACACAAAAGGTGTTTTAACAGGTATGTATAGATTCAAGTTTGCAGAAAACTTTAGGCAAATCTCCATAAAAGTTAGGATTTTTAAAAAAAACAACAACCCAAAGCTGGTAATCCATCCTCCCCCAAACTATAGTGCTTTGTTCTCAATATATGTCATATAAAAAGCAACACTGGAGGAATCTAGGCTGCAGCTTTATTTTTAAGATTAAAGTTGGGTACTGCATCTTGTTAGAGATCAATTAAGAATTTCTGGGTTTGGAATCTGGAAATGAGATGGGCATGTGAGTATGTAGAACATACATTATAATTTCCAGTTTAGTTATTCTTTAATGTTTAGCCATGGTCATTACATTATCCATAAATACTATAGACAGACCAAGCGATTTGTAAGCATGTTAGAAGTTCCCCCTCTTCTAAAGGTATATTTTAAAGATAATGATCTAAATATAAGAAGTAAATCTTTGTACATCAAACTTACCTAACTTAAGAGCTCCAGCAAGGCCACGTATTACAGTAACAGGATTGTTTGGATTTGTACAAAATTGATGTAAAGGTGGGAAGAAAGCATCACGTTTATTTTCCAACTACAAAAATAAAAAGGAATATGGCAATTTAAACTTCAGTATTAATGCTAGTTAACAGAATACAGAGTTGGACTGGTCCCCTAGTCATTATCACACTATTTCTAACTACAGACACCACCGTATGATACAGTTATAAAATTAAGCTAATTAAAATACTAAAAAAAGTAGTATTTCAGGGATTGTTAGGGATACTTAAGGACGCATGCTGACAAAGCTGCAGTGCACCAAACAGTTCAGTTTCAAAGAAAAGCAATTCAGTTGTTACAATCATGCACTAAGTCTGCAATGACTTCAAATGTCTGCACTCTGGTTCTGTGGCTTTTCTTGTTGCTTAATAAAAATTAGTGTACTTAGAAAGTTACAGGGATATGTAGGCATATGTGGCAACTTTGACACTGAAATATTTATACACACAGAGAAACCAAGAGGCTCCTAATACGAGATATGAAGCATAAAATGTTAAGCATGCACTAAACCTCAGTGTTATAAACTGGCATTCCCAGGTGGCTTCTGAAAAAAGACATTCAAATCCTCTTTGAATAGTGGTCATGATCCTGAGAGAAGCATGATGAGCTCTTCCTGTACAGCAGGGTTCCCACCTCCTAACAGTAGCCTTGCACTGTGTGATAAACCACTTTGAAAAGCTGCTTAAAATGAAGCATTGGGAAGAGAGCAGAAGGCAGGCTGCTTTGTGAAAAATGTCGGAAGCCTACTACACCTTTGTATAAGCCTAAAGGGCTCTATGGATCACAGCCAGAGTATTTCTAGAAAAATAGATTCAGCATCTAAAAACTAGCCTTTTCTTTCAAACAAAAAGCATCAACTTGTTTCTTACAACATCTAAATGATACTTACATAAATACTAGGTGTAGGTGGATTCAGCTTGTCCTTTGGCAGGGGAGGATATAGAGGTGGTGGTGGTTTTGGAGGAGGACATTTATCCAATAAAATGCTACTGTTAGATAGGCCATTTTTACCCAAATTCCTAAGAAGAAACAAAAGCAGTTATACAAATACCTGATGAATGGCCACAAACATCAACCATGCATTACTACGCATACAAATTTATAAATAAAAATGATTATTGAGCATTGTAAAGCCGCTATATTTTAATGAAGGATTTTCAATATTTTCTTAGATTACAATTTAAAATTACTTCCTTTCTTCCTTGAATTTGCATCATCAAGGTAATTAATATACAATCAATTTCAAGTGGAATTATCTGAAAAAGAGATAATTAGTTTGAAACATGAAGTAGAGCTTTTTTATCCAATTTAAGGGAAAATTCATTCACATGGAAGGCTGGAAAATATCTATTAGGAACAGAAGGTCACACAATATAGAAGTATGCATGGACAGCAATGCACTGTGGGGATTAGGGAATACAGCAAAAATGTGTACACTCAGCTGGTGACAGCAAAGAGCTAACTGGTAGCCCAGTTTTTAGGAAGGTTCTCTGCTATTCCCCAGCCTTCATTCACTTCCTTACTTTACAGCCCAGGTAAAGGGGTGGCAGAGCAGGAAAGAAGATAGACAAAGAAGGCTGCAAAAAAGTAAATTATTATGTGACCATCTGTGGAGTAGATCTTTCTGACAGAACACAGGAAAGAACGTGTAGGCACACACACAGACATGGATATGTGTGCCATAGTTCTGTGAAAAAAGTATCTCAAGTCCAAGTTCATGCCTTCAATCTAAGAAGCAATTCACAGCCAAACTAATAAACTAAAATACGATTCCAAGCCAAAGAAAGGCAACTAAAGCCACTAGCTATATGTTTTACAGATCGCATAAGAACATACAAGATAAGCTTCAGTCGATTTTTCATTTTAAACCTTGTATTATAGATTTATTTGCAGGACCTTTGTGACATCCTTAGAGACATTCTATTTTTAACATATCTAATGTGACATAGTCAAAAGATTTAATTAAACTGCTGTGGTTGCATATAGTGAAGATCATATGAACAAGAAATCCTTTGGAGTTGCTGGACTAAAACAGGGTTTGGACCCAATGGCTAAGTTGGCTGAGAATAATGTGGATAATAATGTCCAACACATCTGGATGGTACCAAGTTGGGGAAGGCTGGTTTATACACTGCCCTGCCCAGATTCAGTATCACAATCCAAGATTCTGCTCATCTCCTAAAACTAAACCCCCAGATGGGGGTTCCTTTTTACATGCACTTTATGCTAAAGGAAATCATTAGGGTTAGTAACTCATTTCTCCCATTGAAGTGCTCCAATTTGTTAGCTTTATTTATATAGTAAGAATAGGTAAGTTTTTAGGGTCTTAAAAAAAAAGAACAGCATATTCTTTGAATTATGGAATCTATTAGAAGCAGGATCTAAAAATCATAGTTGCATAGAGAAATGCCAATGAAATTACAATGTACAAAAGGCCTAGATTTAGTGATCAGAACCCTTTAAGGTTATCTTAGCTTGCCCAATCCAAACCATTTAAGTTTCTAATTGTACAGTTTGATTTTAGGAGCATGGGCTAAAAAAAAGCCAAGACGTTGGAGGTTCTGCCTTCATGTGCATATAACAAATAATATACATGACTGACTTCCTAATGGTGTTCTCTCTATTCTTTCTAGGCATGGGCGGGGGGCACACACACAAAAGTTAACACTTCATGATGCTTCTACATCTTATTGTTTGAAGAAGGAATCCAGCATACTCCAATGGAACTAGCTTACTGTCTGTACTGGAGACTTTGCATGGATATTACCTAATTTCTCTTCCCATCTAGGAAATTGGATGAACCTGCTAGAGGCAAAGATTAATAGTGGATGTGCTTTGTGGAGGGGTGGGAGATGAGCTATTCACATCCAACTTTTTAAAAAACATAAAATCATAGCATCATAGGGTTGGAAGGGGCCTACAAGACCATCGAGTCCAACCCTCTGCTCAGGGCAGGAAGCCTGATTCCCAGGTAGTCTCCCATCCAAGTACTAACCAGAGCTGACGCTGCTTAGTTTCCGAGATCAGGCACATCTAACCCTTTGCATCAAAGCATGAATTTTTTGATTCAGCTGTATTATGAGACTGTTTGAAGCCTTCTTGGCTAGTAAGACATACAATTTTCAACTCACTTGGGGCAAGTAGCAATTGCTTCCAGGAGAGCCGAAAAATACCAACTACTTCAACCACAGCCCTGCCTCTGTTTTATCCTTTCTGCTTTTCATCTTTCCAAGCCCTCTGAAGTAAAATGCTCTTTCTAGCAAGAGAAACAGCAGAGCAACATTATAATGGCTGCATACTCTCCCTCCCTCTTGACGTTAGGGGACCAGAAGAGTAAATGTGCATAGTTGTCTCCCCTGCTAGAAAGCAATACAATGATATGGATACAGAGGACAAGCAGTTTGGGGGATACCTGGCACTGTTATCTGCAAGGCTGAATTAAACAGAGTATTAACCACTGTTCTTTTCTGAAGTTCAAATCAAACAACATGTTAAAATTCCAATGACTTTGAAAAATAAATAAATAAGAAAGATCCATGACATGTCAAAACATTCACAATGTTAATATATCTACTAGTTAATGATGGATTGGGGTTGGCATTTAACTAGTCAAAAATAACCAATGAATTCTGCAATATAGATATAATTTATCTATATCAAATATAGATAAAATATTGTTAAGTAATAGCCTGGTATTCAAAACATTTATTTTAGGACAAAGAGGTCAGTAAACCAAGGTAATTCCAAAAACTCTAGTCCACTCCCTCTCACAAGCTTTACAGAGCACAATGACAGATCACTTGGAGATCCTTAGACCCCACAACAAATGTGGTGTACCCTGTGGCAGCCCTGACTCCTGGGAACCTATAACTACAAAGGTAGTAGCGATCAGATGTCAGGACTACCACCAAAATAAGGTATATGGTAGGATGGGCTCAGTGTTCCTAAGCTTATTTTAAGGAGAAATTAGTCCTTGAAAAAGGAACCAAGACCAAAGTATGTACCAAGTGCCTTTTCTTTGAAGGTGCTTTGTTGTCTAAGTGTACGCTATAGAATCGGGTGTTCCAAGCCTCCCCTTCAACCTGTCCACCTATAGGGGCAGTGAGTCAACAGATGCTACACAGCCTGAGAAGTAGCCAAGAGTGTGACAGCAGCCAGTCATTCAACTGAGGGGATGAAGCTTGTGGTCTACTGTGGGCTGACTGGCTCGTCTCCATGTCATTGGGAGATTGATTTATCATGCAGTCTTAACAAATGAACTTGCAAAGTGGTGCCAACAACCTCCATTACCTCTTAATGTGTGAGCAGCACCATGTGCACAAGTTTGAATTCACAATAGAAAGACTTCACAGCATATACACGCACACTACGAAATGCAACCACCATCTTCACTTTAAAAAGTTGAGCTACCTACTGAAGTGAGGTGGGGAATTTTCCAGCGTTTTATTGCTCTGGAAAATTATGAAAATCCATTTCGTAAGTCCATTAGTAATTATGAATGGATGCTGATTGCAAATACAATATTATACAAGCCTGGCAGTTTCAAAGTTGTAGATAAGTGGTTGTCAGCATATCATTCACAGTTCTTTGGGTTGCTAAACATTATTAGTGCATTAAGAGTTTTCAGTACCTGTTTTTTTCCTTAAATTTAAACAATGTAAGGGAAGTACATGCTACTGTCTTTAACGTTTTACAAGTATCCCGATTAAAAATCTACATAATGTAACACTGAAACCACAGGTGTGCTTTCATATTCCCCCTCAAATATTTCATGTCAAATACTTGTGGTACAATGGAATAAAAAATTAACATGGGGTACTTTTTAGCACTGTTGTTTACGAAATACGAGTAAAATAAACACACTAAATTAGATCACTTTTCTGATGCAGATTTCACTATGCCAGTTAACCTAATTTACACAGGAAAACTTTCCAATTCAACATTTTCTAGAAAACTTACATCACTACTGGCAACCCTAGCATTGTGATGACTTCTTCCTTCTAAACCCTGCTCCGTTCAGGGATGACAGCAGCTGGATGAATGCCCAGTAGGAGAAACTAGGTTGTATAGCTTAATTTGTAGCAAAGGCAGCATAAAATATCAAGAGAGAATTGTACAACAGAGGTTGCCTAAATGGGACTGAAGTGAGAGCTGGACATACCATGACTTTCAGAGGGCTAGGGAGCAAGGAGGGCCCATCACTGCTGTTGTCAGGTGATCACATGATACAGTTAAATAAGCAGCCTATTACCTTCACATAGGCATTCGTGATTTCTCCGAATCTTTGAGAGTATTTAAGCATGGTCAAGTCAATTAATATTTGAGCAGTGGCCTAACTTTATTTTAATTGTTTTACCCTGCTGACTCTGCTCTCCTTGAAACATAGCACTACTAGTATCTTTGTTAAATTTTTATACAACAAAGAGGGTGCTAACTCAAAAAAGCAATGTCTATCGAAGTACCATACATGTAGCTTGAGCTTCTTTTACATTTTTCTCTGCAGCTGCTCCCACTCCTGAAGAGGTAAGTCATAGCTGAACATGAACAACAGTATGCTTAATCAGGTGTGGGAACTACTGTAGAGAAACCACAAAGGAAGAAGCTTCATCTCTAATCTCTCCTTATTCAGGCATTGATAATTCCTTCTTTGAATCATGGCTACTTGTGATTTAATTTCTATTGTTTTGAGATAGTTTTCCATGGAAAATGAAATGAATCTTGCAAGGCATTAGGAACTCCAAAGAGTAAAACATTATAATAGAATATAGGTTAGAGATCTTTACACTGTAAATACAATACTTTAAGACAAGTATCTGTATTTGTTTTTCAGACTAAAAAAATCACATGCAAGTATTTCCATAATAAGAGAACGACCAAGCAAATGTCAGATGAAATTAAATGCTAATAAGTGCACACTGATGAAAATCTTGAATATACAACACACTGGCATTTAATTTAGCTGTTACTATTCAAGAAATATCCCAAAATCATTGTGGGTAGTTAACTGAAATCAGTTCATTATGTTGCAGCCCTTCAAAGGGGTAAAATGATATGAGCAAGAGATAAAGGCAAGAGATAAAATAATAGAGAAAATACCATAAAATGCCTATAACAATTACTGGTAGACCCACACAACAACATTCAGAGGCTTTCCTATCATCTCAGTAATAGAGGATGTGTAATTTTACTGTTTTAAATTGTACTGTTGGTACATCGCCTAGAGTGGCCGGGTGACGGGCCAGATGGGCAATTAAGAAATTTAATAAATAAATAAAAAGGATGAAGCAATGCAAAGAAAGATAATGGCAAGCACTGTTCAACAGAATATTTAAAAGGTTAGGACAAATTAGAAGAAAAATACAAATAGTTAAGTTTCTCAGCAACACTGAAATTAACTTGGGATCTAAAATAAATATTTCCACATAGAACACAAATGACTACAGAATTCAGTAACAGGACATTAGGGGCCTTGTGGTACCTGTATTTTCATAAACCTATACTTTAACTGTACTATCAACATATCTACTCATTAATAAATCATCTAATAGTTATTTTCTCCCCGTTCTTCACTTTTATATGGTGTTGTCCATTCTAATGTTGTTGCAGTCTCTCTGTGGATGAACTTCAGGCACCACATAGATGCTAAATAATACTAAGGAACTAAGTACTTTATTACTGCTTTGTGCTTTGAAATGCTTCCTCTTTGAATATGTAGCTCTAGGAACCTTGGCTAAGGAACCTTGGTTAAGGTTTCTAGGCGTGTATGTGTGTGTGTGTGTGTGTGTGTATATATATATATATATATACTTACTTACTTACTTACTTACTAGCTACATTTCTATACTGTCCAACAGCTGAAGCTCTCTGGGTGGCTTACAAAACTTAGGTTAAAACCATAAAAGACAAGAATATAAAATATAATGTAAAACCTAACACAAATTAAAATAGCCAGAGAATAAAACAAAAACCAATAGTAGAAGACAACAGCAGTGCAAAGATCTAAAAAGCCCTGAAACCATTTAAAAAAATTGAAGGACTAAAAAGTCTCAGAGAATAAAGACATTTTTACCTGGTGCCCCAAAGACAGAGGCACCTGGTGAGCTTCACTGTGGAAGGCATTCCACAACTGAGGCACCATCACTGAAAGGCCTTTTCCCTATTAGCCACCTGCCTCACCTTATTTGAGGGGGCACCTGGAGAAGAGCCTTAGAAGACGGCCTTAGGGTCTGGGTACAAGAGGAGGTGTTCCTTCAGCTATTTAGAGCTTAAAGGCTAATACTAGTACTTTGAATTGGGCCCAGAAATGGACTGGTACACCAACATTATACGATAGTATCAACACATCCATATAGCCAAGTGCCAGAACCTACATCTTTCAAGGTGGCTACATATTTCCAAACATTCCCTCACTTCTGCTCTCCATTTTATCATCTATTCTATCCATCCCATGTTCTCTGCCTCTTCTCCACATTCATGATTTCAAAGAGCCCCCTCCTTTCTGGGGTCACAACTGCACTCCTGTAGCATTCTGTCCCCTCCATGGTTCAAAAGACGGTAGGGAGAAGGCAGAGAGAGGGAGAAAGGGGCGTGTTAGGCACACTACAGTGTGTTTGTGTGTGTGTGCATGTGTGTCCATGCCACAGAAAGCCAACACTGCTCTACTGCTTCCTATATACTTCCAACTGTTAAAAGAGAGAATACTGGACTGCATGAAATACTGGTATGAACAGATCACTCTGGTGTTGCAATGGAGGCCAATGTATATATGGGACCACATACACACAAGAGATTTGAACCATTATCACAAATACAAAGACCAGGATCCAAAGAGCTAATACCCAATGGTATTTCCGATTTCTTTCTTTTGAACAGAAGACCCCATCTACCCTATTCATATAGCTGTTTATGAAAATCCCTATAGAGTATAGGGAGTCTGCTTTTTGACAATCTAAAAGACAATCTAAAGCCTTTTTGGGTCCTGGCCCTTCTACATAATAGAAACCTTAAGAGCTGACCAATGATTAACATTTCAAGTTCATTAATACCATTTTCCATATTGAGTATACATACTCAAGTAAGCTCCTACTGTGTACATTTTCATAAATTTCATGTTAAAAAAATCACAGCTGAAGCTATCTTTGTTCTAAACCAGTTCAAATCAGTTCATTCCTATAGAAGATATACAATAAGTAAAAGTAAAGACATTTTTATTAGTTTATTAGTTCACAGTGTAATGCTTCACGTTCCTTTACAACAACTTCAACAATATTTTTATTAGGTCAAACAAAATAAAAATTGTGGATTTTCTATTGAAGGAGTTTGAGCACTTACCTGCATGCTTTTAGAACCTCTGCAGAACTGGGATATATAGATACCGACATTGATGGTATGATCTGGGGATTAGGCTTGTAACCAATAAGAGGAGGGTTGGTTTTTATGGGGCTCTGAGAGTCCTCCAACGCCTCTCCATTAACTGCATGTCCACCATGAGGGCTGTTAAGGCTGGTAACACTGTTTGTGGTAGTCTGTTCAGTAGATTTTGGAGAAGGTGTTGCTGTGGAAATGGCTGAGGATGGTGAGGAGGCAACAGAATTCTCAGTCTTTGCATGAACAGTTGGATGAATGTTATTGACTTTGTCACAGGTTCCAGTACCCACATTGTTATTGGCTTTTCCCATCAACAAGGCAGAGAGCTGAGGATTGTCTGAACTAAGTAAACCTGGTGACTTAGAATCTCCATGGCTAGGGCTAGAAACAGCATCTGCCGTCACCTGATGGACATGATTAGGAAGTCCTTCTACACTGGCAGTGCTGTTAGGTGTCTCTCCAGAATGCCTGTTTGTGTCAGGCACTGCTGATGTGTTTCCTGAAGGCTTGCTCTCTTTGGTTAAGGTAATGCCTTGTTGTCCACCTGAGGTAGCAGTGTGAGAGGGGAGGTGATTGAGAGCAGCCCCCTGTGTTACTGAATTGCTAGGCATGGTAGGATGTCCATTCTGATTTTGAATACCAGTGCCAGCTGCCTGGAGATGCTGGGAAGGCCCAGTGGAAGAGAGAGGTCGTTCACTATTAGGACCTGCCAAATGTGAACTCTGACCTTTGTGAAGCCCCTAAAGAGAAGAAAAATGGTTTTATTTAAATTATCTCTATATAAATATAAACGTCATAGTCCTGACTGTTTCTGGTTGCACAGAAGATAGATATATGCACAGAAACACTGGGTGACAGAAAGCTTAGAAATCAGATTTGACTTGCAGTCTTTACAGTTTTAAACACTAACTTTTAGATAAATGGAAAAATGTATGCATTCACAAAATCAGTTTTGAAAATAAAATATCAGGAAAGAGAAGTTCCCCTCCCCTCCCCCACTCCCATAAGCCTGCAATGGATCTGTGACAGCATCACAGAACTAATTGCAGATTGTGAAGCCCATTCTGAGAAGGAACAGAGGAGAGACAGCCCGGTGCACAGATTCCAGAACTAGAATGGCATTGAAACAGGTATTAATTCTCTCAGTTTACAATGGAAACTTACCTGTTGCCTTGAGGGCAGTTCTAGCCACTGGGCAAGTGGCTATTTGTAAAAAGTTTCAAATTATTAGCAATACATTAACAAAGCAAACACCTTTAGGTCCCAACCATAAAACCAGGAGATTGCAAATAGTGTTATGTCATCTCTTCCCCTTAGTTAAGAAACCCTAAGAGCTTAAAAAACTATGGATATTATAACCACTAGTTTTTGCCTCTTAGAAGGATGGATATTATAACCACCCTTAGACAAATGTACAAACAAATCTAGAGGAATTAATTCAGTACAGTTTACATATACATTTTATGTATAAAGTCACTGCAATATTTGGGTGGCAAAATGCTAGCAACAATAATCTCATGAGAATAAGTTTAATCAAAAATCTGATTTCTGATGCTGAAATGCTGACAGTTCAAAGGTTTTGAGGCTAGCTAGTGATCACCTTTCCTGCCCCTAACAGTGGCATGCTGGGATGCCTTGTAAACCGATTTTTAAAATGAAGAAGGCTTCAAGGGCTGCTTTCAATACATTCCTGAAGCAGGCTGAGGGGAAGGAGGACAGGGGGGTTCTGTTTGAAAAGATTATGAAAGCCTTGTTGGGAATGTGCAAACCCACTACACTTAAAAAGGTGAACTGGGCCATGGCCATTACCATAAACTATGCTATTTCAGATTTCTAGTGAATAACTTAAATGTAGTTTTGTAATAAAATAGCCACACATGAAATAATGCCAAGAACAGTGGAAAAAGCACTAGTGCAACCTACTTCTATATGGAAAAAGTTGATATAATTGTAAAAATGATGAATGAAACCTGACTTGATACAAATTAATATCTTATTAACTTAGGCTTGCAAACGTAAGGCCAGAAGGCTATTCCAAATACCTATTGCTTACAATACTTTCCCAGAGGGAATATCTGCCCGCTCAAGCTCATCAGAAATGGAAGTGGGGATGCAGAATACCTGCATCTCTTCCATCCTGAGTTCAGAGGCATGTGGCAGAGTTGGCACTAGTTTTCTAGTCTAGCCTTCCTCAACTGGGTGCCCCTCCAGTTTTGGACTGCAACTCCCAGAATTCCTGACCATTGGCCATGCTGGCTGGGGCTGATGGGAGAACATCTGGCAGCCACCAAGTTGGGGAAAGCTTTTCTAGCTTGTTGAAGCCAGCTAGCCATGGTGTGCAGCCTACCTACGCCACTCCATGTGTGAATGGCTTTGAGGGTGAAAACCTTGTATGCTGCTGTTACTACCAAACAGCAGCACACAAGGTTTGCTACCAAACTTAGTAGAGGTAAGGATGAGAGGGATGGGATACAGAAGCACAAAGAGACTGAAGGAAAAAAGGGAGAACCGCAATAGGGTACAGATAGACCTGTGAATGGGGGAAAGAGAAAAGGGGAGGGTAAATGAGAGATGATGCGGAGTTTGAGTGTGTGCAATATGGGGTGAGATAACAGGAGAGAATGTGCTTGGAAGAGAGAAAAAGAAGCGGGGCAAAGAAAGAGAACACTTCCAAAAGACATGTGATGGTGCAAAAGGAGAACAGTGTGCACAAAATGGTAAAGGGAGGGAAAGGGGTAGCATGGAATAGCTGAAAGATCGTGTGCACAGAGATTTGTGGAACTGGAAAAAAGAAAATAACTGAGAGATGGAGGTGAAGAGCTTTGTGTGAAAGAGAACAGAGGAACAGGAATAGAAACTGACAAATGGGGCTGCAGAAATCTATAGATGGGGAAACTTAAATAGAAGAGTAACAGAGATGGCTTTTTCAGTGATGCAGAAAAGGAACAGAACATGTGACATGGGGTATAGACAGAGGAAAGAGAAGGGAAAAAAGCGAGCTATATAGAATTGTGCGAGAAAAGGGGAGAGTATGAAAAGAGTGCAGTTTCAGAGAGCTGAGATGGTGCAGGGGGTTGCAGAGACAAGAAGGGGGTTAACAAGTGAGTTTTCAGAGGTTTGAAAGATTTGTATTAACCACTAAAAGATGAAAAGGGTTGTTAAATCTTTATAAATTATAATAGAGGATTTAGAGATTGGAAACAATTTTAAAACACAGTAGGAACAGATGGGAATATAACCTTTTCAGGTGGAGCAGCAAAGTTCATTTGTATAAATTTAAAAGAAAACTACTATAAGATATTATATTGTAAGGCATTTTAAGATATTATACTACTGGCACCTGAATAAGGTAAGATCTACACAAGTAATAAATATGCTTGCTGGAGATGTAAGTAGCACGTAGCAAGTTACTTATGTATGTGGTGGACATGATGCAAATATCTGCATGGTGGAACAAGACTGAGAAGGATATTAGTAGAATCACTAATGATTTATCACCTGATCCTAAAGTACTGTTACTTGAAATCTGCAATCCATAATTTGTATACCAAAAGTATAATCTCATTCATCTCAAATCTTTTAACTCCTGCAAAATTTATAATAGGAAAAACTGTAGAAATTCAAACACAACTAAATACAAATAATGGACTGAACAAGTCTAGCAAATAGCTCAATTGTTAAGTGAAACTAAAGCAAAGGGTGACATTAACCTTTCAGCAGAGCAACACAGTGAGAGCAGAACACTGAGGCACAAGGCCCCTTCTGCTATCATGGCAAGAGGCAGGGCAGGGTGGAGTCTCTAGTGTGATGCTCTTCCAAACACTGGAGAATGTGAATTCAAGCAAATGATCATCCTCAAGGTCAAATGAACAGGGCTCCTTTGAAGATGTTCAAAGGAATTCCTGGACATCTGGCCTGGGAGATGGTGCCCATCTTGAAACAGCGGGACAAGAAGATGAAGTAAGCTACAGAGGAAGAGAAGCTCACCCTAACATTGTCCAAACTAGTCAACAATTGCAGTTTCAAGATGCTGTTTGCTATTAGGGAACTCACCGCTTCAGAGATCTTCAAGGAGGTGATCTGGATGATTAATAAACTGATCCTTGATGATGTGATCAAAACAGGAGTTGAAGATGAGGTGATACAGGATTTTCATGCATCAGGATTCCTCATGGGCTTCTGGGGCCTTTGATGAGATTGTTGCACCAGAACTCACAAATGAGTTCTACAACTGCAAGCACTATTCCGGCATGGCTATCCTGTTGATCGCTGCCAATTAGATATATACCTACCTACCACCACCTCATGTTTGCCTACAGGGCCTCTTGAACATGCATGGAAAAGTAGTTAAACCACAATCTGGGCTTTTGCAGTAAGCCTGTGGGAGAGTGTTGGAGTGCCTGAAGCAAGGTTGAGGTCTCTGTGTGTCAGGGATGAGTCCGAGCCCCTTAAGATGTCTGACAGCTCTGATTCTGAATCAGAGTTAAAACAGCTAGATCAGAGTCCGGGGAGGGACCTTCCCTAATGCCCCAAGATGCTTGGAGAGATTCCTCTGAAGGCCTTGACAAACAGATGGCCCAGGCTGAGTCGCTGCCCCCTCTCTCCACTGTGAGAACTTAAGTTCCCAAGGAGGAGGAGGAAGAGGAGTGTGACTTGAGAGATGTTAGGGCATGTCACAAAGCAAAGCAGGAAAAGTTAGAGTCAAGGCTTATGATGCTCCGCCAAGATAGCCACTCTTAGAAGCCAACGAAGAAGGGAGCCACCCTAAGGGAGGGGCATCATTGCAAAGCAAGTTTGGCTGTGAGGTTCACAGTAAAATGTTAGCAACTTCACTACCCTCTGGTTCGTCTTCAGATTAGAGATAGCAGATTAGTTGTTTAGAGCCTGAGGCAGTCTGAGAGCTTTCCTGAATCTGCATTTGTAGAAAGGCTCGTCTGGAGCAAAATAAAGTCGAACAAAATAAAGTCGTATTATCCTAAGGCTTTGTCTCTTTGTAGTGTTGATTGCAAAGGGGAAGGACAACCCAATTCCTGACACTGTGCAATCTCCCTAGGTCTGGAGGAGGACATTGCTGCATATGCAATGATGGAAATTGCTGAGGAAAACCATTAACCAGCTTGACCCCACAACAGTTGGGCTCTAACCACAAGAGAAAGAGTTCTGAAGGTCAATAAGTAACTTAATCCTACCCTATGTTTTCATATTAACAGACTATTCTCTTCATGCACAAACCCTACCTTTTATTATTGGAACCTAGAGTACCTGCACAGGCACTCTATATTTGCAAAATGACAAGGAAAAAACAGCATCCTGCATAGAGCCCTTGATGCACAGCATGCTTTTTTAACAGGGAATAGGGTGTGACTAATGGCAGAAAAATAGACAACAGGTTTTGTGATTTCCACCATTGCTACATCTGAATCATAAAAAAAGGGGAGGGGGAGAGATTGAAAGAGAGAGAGATAAGCGTGTGTGCGTGCACATGCATGTGTAAGTGTAAAAAACTTGTGTTTCTTCATATGCTTGGAATTTCAGCCACAAATATAAAGGGGTGGGGGAGGTTAGCTCATTGCCACATAAAACTCAGCTGGGTGTGGAGTGACTTGTATCAGCAGGGTTTTTTTTAACCAGGCTTGGAGCCTAGAAATGTGTTCCAGTTATCACTGCAGATCATGAGCTAATCCCTTTAGCATGTTGAGTGTACTTGTGAAGTTGCTGATGAAGAAAATGCACTCTGTATCTGTCCAAGACCACTACAACATACCTTATGGTATTAAGATTGAGAGATCACAGGTTTGCTTTATTCACTGTCTATGCCTCGATGTGTTTTCAGCTACAAAATAGGTATTAATGGGAGTGGTTGGGCTTCTGCCATCTTTCTAAACTTTAGAATCTAAAGCCATCATAACTGGTAGGACTTTTGCCAGATATGAGGAACTAGAGTAAATTGACGGATAGTAAAGGAGGAGGAAATTATGCCTGCAAAGGGATGAAATATGAGATCCTCCTGAAACCAAACGGCTGTTTCACTTGTGGTTTGGGAATGCCTAGTTATACCTAGTATCAGCTAATACTACGTTAATTATGTGGTCATCTAAGAAGGTGGGGGGGGGAACAATAGCTGAAATGCAGCAAGGTTCCTGATTCCTCACATGTAGGCTCACCATTAGAACCATGTCTGCATAGGGTTAGCATTACATAATGAAGCTACCAAACAACTACTCATGAAATCCTCTAAGCTTGAATTCAACAACACTGAGTACTTAATATGTAGCTCAACAGTGCTGAATGCTAAAACAGTTAAGTCAAAATGAACTTCCAAACTTTTCAGTCTAATACTGACCTAATACTGCCCATGTAACTTTTTCACACTGTCTGCAAACTCCACTGCTATGCTGGCAACCTGGAAAACTGACAAAGCAAATAACTGACCTCTGCGATTAAATCCATTTTCTAGTGGTGAGAATACAATACCACATAAGAGCCAAACAGGCAAAAACAAAACAAAAAGAGCAGGCTTTCAGTTTTCAAAAAAACAACTGTGATGGTGACAAACATTTCACTGGATAGTTTAGCAATTGTGCTTATGACTTCTAGAATTAAATTATAGGTATTCTATGGGATTTTCCTGACAAAAATATTTATTCAGTGTTCCTTATGATCTTGGAAAAACAATCCTGGAATAAAACATCTGTTTTACTGAATCAACAACACATTATTTTTAAAGTCTGTTATACATGAAGTATCTGTATAAAAATGTAATTAACAATTACACTAGTTTCTATTACATTATCTTACTGTATATAAAAAGTAACTTTCAATAATAATATGCAGCTCCAAATGTTTTATGATCTTTCTGCTCACAGAATGTGATAAATACTATGCTAAGAAGTTACGGTCTTGCAACAGTATTCTGCTATAGAACAGGAAGATATATTGTATACCTGAGTGGAGTTAGATAGTTGTTTTTTCCACGGCTCCTCTGCGCTGCTGGTCAGGTTTGTGCGGTTATGAGGTAGAGAGAGTGCGTTTCGCTGCAGGTAAGGCACGTTTCCATTACTTCCACTTCCTGTTATGTGATTATTGCCTATCAAAATAGTGTCTGTACTACCCAGCGTTCTTGCTGTGCTGCAGGGAACTGAGCCTGCTGGAAAGGGTCCATTTGCCAACGGCTGCCCAGGGCAGGTTGGACGGATTCCATGCTGTGTGATGTTAGGCACTCTGGTTAAAGCAACCTGAGGCTGCTGACCAGAGACAGAGTTTGTAGGCAGTGATGAGTCAGCTGTTGGCCCATTAGCAATTCCAGTAGCTCGTACCTGTGCAACTCCCGTCTGCCTCATCTTTTAACAAAAAGGAAAGATAATATAAAGGTTAGCCAAATAACTTACAGGATCATGGATTCCTCATGCTTTTTTGGTTCAATAGATATTTGGTTCAACTATGGAGAAAAGTATTTTATATTGATATGCCCATAATTTTGAGACTTTATACACACGCATCCATGCTGGCTGGGGAATGCTGGGAGTTGTAGGCCTTTTCTCTGTCTAAACATGCATAGGTTTGCGCCCTTAAGCTCTTAGTGGAGGTAGGCTTTTCTTCTGAATTCTCTGAATTTGTCACATGAAAAGAAGCTTCACATATTACACTCACATATTGAACTGAGTTGCACATAACACTAATGCATGGTTTGTTGCCCTAACTAGGGTTTGTCTGGCAGGCAACTTGACAAACTGTGGTTTGTTTTCTCAATCTCTGGGTAGTTTGTTTTCCTCCTCCTTTACCCACTCTCTCCCTATATCCCAAAAGCCTTTGCAGTGCTGTAGTACTGGCATGTAGATCAGCTGTTTGTTTGTTTTTACCATTCTTGTCCACTGCCTCTGGGCTGTTTCACATGACCTAACAGCCCACCATGGGCTATTTAACTCACAGTGAGGTTGCGGTGTGTGTGGCTGCCATTTTGAATATGCAACTGAGTGTGCTGTGCAAACTCAGTGACCGTGGGTTATGTGAAGGTTAAACAATCCTCGTATAACCCTAAAACAGACTGTGGGTTAGGCTAGGGTTGTTTAACACTCATATAACCCATGGTTGCAGGGTTTGTATGACACAACAACCCCCAAGCAGGGATTGCATATGAAACCTGGTGCCTATGGGCGCTGCAATTCATCATGGGTTAAATAACCCATGACAAGTCATGATGTGTCATCTGAACCAGGTCTCTGTAGCCTGGTGAAGCAACCCATGAATAACCCATGGTTCTGTGTTCACATGTAACAACAGCCCATGGTTTAAACAATTCAAAGTTTACAACCCTACAACAAGCCACGGGTTTTCTTTCTAGTTTGTCTGTGGTGCACTCACAGCTATGCTCACATGTCATAACAACCCAGAATTTAACAACCCATGGGTTAAATAAACCATGGGTTAGTGTTACGTGTGAACTGGAACAGTGTGACTTATAAATGATGCCATTGTGTAAATTGCTGCTTTTTGTATGAAAAAATGAAAACAATCTCACAAGCATTCATGCTGAAAAGATAAATACGCTATGCACTTGTAACACATGGAAGCATGGACATCTAGAATAAATGATGTTATGCACATGGATTTTGTACTCAGGTGCAAAGTAGTTTTACATTCTGAAGTATTTGTATACCCAAACATTTTGTGAATATGTAATGCTTCTTCTCTGAGTCACTGGAAAAAATAAACGACCTTGCTTTCTCTTAAGAAGCCTAGAGGATTAGTTATTATACAAAGGGGTTGGCTTGTTCCATCACTTCCATAAACTGCTATTTGTATCCTGCTTTAGCTTATCAAAAGTAACAAGCAGCTAAAAAAAATATTCAAACTAGCAAACATCACATGCACAACAAAAAAGAAAATTAATACAGCAGTAGGAGAATAAAAACACAATAATAAAAATGCTTATCAACAGAAATAAAGCAATAATTAACAGTACCAGCAACTGACATGAGTCTTGAAGGCTTTCTGAAAGAGTACAGCAGGGGTGGGGAACATATGGCCCAAGGGCCAAACGTAGCCCCTCATGGCCTCGAGTGCAGCTCCCACTGCAACCCCCGTGCTGCTTAAATTTGCAGCAGCAAAAAAACAAAAAACAAACACACCTTTGACTGTTTGCCACCAAAATTCAGCAGCAAACTACTACGGAGACTCAAAGTGCCGAACGTAGCTTGTTTTCAAGCTACATATGGCCCTTTTGAGTCTCAGTAGTGTTTTGCTGCTGAATTTCAGTGGCAAAGAGCTGATTTTTTTTTTGACAGCAGTACAGTGGCGGCGGCAGCATGTGCGTGTGTGTGTGTAAACTGGCTGCTGGACCCAAAAGGGCTCAAAGTTGCCCGTCCTGGGAGTACAGTGTTGGGGCTGGGAAGACCTCTCTGGAGTTCCACAAAGCTGACGCCATCTCTGAGAAGGCACTGCTCCTAAGTAGACATCCACTGAACTCTGGGGTTGTGCCTAGAACAAGGCCTCTAATGTTAAACAGAGTACATGATGAGACACCCGTGGAAGAATGTGGTCCTTAAAGGTACGAGATCCCAAGTAATTTAGGGCTCTAAAGGTCAAAACCAGCATCTTATATTCAGCCCAGAAACATACATGCAGCCACTAGAGATCAAACAACAGAGTAAAATGCTCCTATTGGCCAATTCTGGCCAACAACTTGATGGCAGAATTTTGCACCCACTGAAATTTCTGAATGTATTTCACAGGCAGCCCCACATACAGCATATTATAACAGTCCTAAGACTATCTTTGTGAGCCTGATGGTTTCATGTGCTGCTTTAGTGCCTCTGGAGAAAGGGGAAAAATAGATACAGCATGTAATAAAGAAGCATATTGATGTATGCTACCTTATTGGTGCAGTCCTTCCCTTTCCAACACAGAGTCAGGATAAGTCAAGCAGTACATGTAATTCACATGGCTCCTGAGGAGCTAAGTCCCTCAAAAGGATTGCTCAAGATCATGAAAGTAGGAACTGCAAAGGAGATGGTTCTTCCCTCTGCGCTTTTATACGTTGGTAGATACCCTTGTGTGCTCTTGAGACATTTTCACTGGTTCCCAGTGGTTTAACCTCCAATCCAAGAAAATGTCAGGTTTTACTTTACATTTATACTAAACAACATTCTCTAGCATCTCTAAGGCTGAGTTCACACATTATGCTCATCACAGGATACAAAATGCCATATAGACATACTACTTAATTATATTACTTCTATATCAATCAACTTGTGATGAGCCATTGCAGAATATTACCTTATTTCCCATTCGCCTTATCTGGGAAGGAATAAGTCTAATGCTGGTTGACCACCTATCACATTCTAGATATCAACATATCAACTCTATGTAAGATTATCTTGTGGTTATTTACTATGCATACAGCTTAAAAAAAACCCTGTTCTCCACCAAATCATGTCATTGGCCAGGACACTTTCCAAAACTGTTTGTGTATTCATTAGCATTAACATTCTGCATTTATAATTTAAAATCCCAAAATTTAAATTTCAAATCAAGCTTAACATTGCATAAGAATCTGATATTATCAAAAAGAGTGTCAAAAGCTCTCCTGTGAATGTGCAAAGCTTTTGAGGCATGCTTACGAGTTCTTTGGATTGTTGGCCATTGTTTGGAAAAGAAATGGGCTAATTAAATAGGACATATACAGAACAGAAATAAATGTGTTTGCTGGCACCTGCTGGTGTTGCTGCATCAAGACAAACTGACTCTCCAGCTGTTCCAGCATAAGTTTCTGTGCTGGATTTAAATTACTTCTATTTGCACGCAGCTGTTCCAAGTGCTGGGGAAAAACAAAACAAAACATGGTCCTTAGACTTCAAGCATAAGTTTAAATTTGTTTATAACGATTCACATGACCAAATATATGTTCTGAAATCACTTATTCATCAGTATATACACACACCTTTAAGACCATGAAGTCCCTTCCTTGAAACAAGTTACGCTAAAAACTAACAAATATATCTAACCTACTCAAATTAAGATTTAATTAATCTTCCAGTTGGTGTGGACCAGTAAGACAAATGTAGTTAACTTTGATGATACATATGTCCCTTCAAAAAATCATGCTACAAGGTTCCTTTAGGAGTTCCCTCTGTCATTTCCCTTCCTTCAGGAGAGACACTTCCATTGCTGGGGGTGGCAAGCAGCAGCAATCTAGCCCTTGAGGAGACAGAAACTGCCCTAGGCTCTGATTCAAAATAAGCAAGAGCATGTCTTTCTTATACTCAGCAGCTGTATTGTATTTCCTAAGCTAAAGCATAGCATGTAATGGCTACTGTTTTGCTAAATGTTAACTGCATTTTAACATGGTAAATAGTGCAAATATTCAAATAAAAGATTTGTTTTTCATGAAAGCTTTGTGATTACATAGCGCTTTAGAATAGTCAAAGTGCAACGTTAATGGCTATAGGATGCATTTTAACTGCAGCAATAATTAAGATTTGCTTAACATACCTCAATGAAAGGTAAAAATATGAAAATTATTCATATAAAGCTGTAAGCATTTTTGATAAACATTTATTAAAATGAAAAAATACATCTGAAGGAAAAGTTGGATGTATGCAGAAGATGAGAAAGATGTGATCATCCTGTGTAGCCACATGTACTTTACAAAAAATTTACAAAAGGCTTTCTACAGTTTTACCTGTAATTTCTGCGGTGTCAAGCACCAAGAATGTACTTGTTGCTGTACTGGAGGATGTGACACTGTGTGGCCACTGCTCCAAGCATCTAAAGTGTTCTAAGGAAAATATTAAAATTAAAGACATGAATATTAAGCAAGAATTCATTAAAGCTGTCCACTATATGCCAAGAGTATTTCCTTTAAAACAAAAATATTGCTAAATATAATTCAATCTAAGTTAATATAATAATCATGGGAGAAAAAGTAAAAGATAATCAACTGTGATGAAGAATTAAATAAAACCAAATGGTGGACTTCAAAGTTCATCAAAATTGATTTCAGTTTTTGCAATACTATTAATGCGATGATTAAGCATTCTAAATATATGCAAAGGTGGTAGACAAAATGGTATGATTCTTTTCCTAACCTCTGGTATACTACTGTCATAGCTACTGCAATGTTCAACTATTCCTAACCCAGTGTCACCACTGCGGACATTGCAACTCTATTTGTCCATTTAAAGAGTTATCTGAATAATGGACTAATACTCCTAGATGCCAGATTCTTTAAGTGGGGCCTTTATATGAGGATATATACCTTTGTTGGACTAGATGGTCTTTTCCTCTTGGCTGGACTGGACAGGTCATCTACATGGCTAGAAGGAATCATGTGTAGTGGCAATTGCTGTGAAATAGGTGTTTGACTGAGGCCTAGTACAGGTTCAGTATTTTGATGAGGTTTACAAGCCTAGGAATCAAAGGAGGAAGAAAAAATATGGTTCTATACATTTAAAAATGTTCCTTAACCTACATATCTTTGACCAGCTGCACATTTTAAAAAGGGCTGTGTGACTATTCTGATCTCATTTATTGAAAACCAATTTCCACAGCATCAAAGGAGCAGTGTGTACCTTTCATAGGCTTGTTTTTAAAACAAAAAACTGCTGCAAATTCTATGTGGGATGAAATCTTTCTGATAATCATGAAAATCCACAAAGGTTCTAAATTGGTACCCCCATATTTCCTCCAAATCACAGGGAGTCTATTCTTAATCTCCCTTTGCTGATTAGTCTTGTTACCAGTGAAAACTAGCCCTATGCTATAGCAAAATACGCTTGACTACTACAGATTGATTGAAAAGAACGCTTAAAAAGCTGGGCACCTGCAGAACATAACCCAACTTCTCACCTGCTGTGCTGTGTTCATGGCACCCTGCCTGGAGGTAAGCTCTGCGGGGATTGGTAGGCTCCATGCCTCCTCAATACTAGGAAGTAATTTAGTTTTATTCTGTAGACTACCTTGTGGAAGGTTACACAACTGAGCCTAGGAAAAATTATGTAAAGAGTAAATTTAACACAAGCCTAATTTAGTAAGTTCAAGTCCATGAAGTCTTCCTAAATTCTGTACTCTATTGTGTCTTAGAAAGAATAAATTTTAAATCTGGGGTTTCAGAGAAGTGCTAAGGATAAAGAGGGTAACCAGAATATAAACCTTTGTGAGAATCAGAACAAAGTTGAGCTCTGATTTCAGAGGTCTCATTAATGCTTTGGTTCTGAAATTGAAAACAAGAGCAAAAGAGAGTGCGTGTATTCTCACTAAATGCTATGATAACTTAAAATGTAGACAACACAAAATATGCATAAATTATATCAAGATACAAAAAAAATTACTTAAGAATAGAGACCCACTTAAAATGAGAAAGAAAATGAAACTGCAAGCTATGTTATGTTTAGGATGTATATGGAAACAGATTGCACAATTCATGAAATAATCACATATTGAAACTTCTGTGTTCTTATTTTCCTCCTTCTCCCTACTCCACATCATTGTTAAATAGCCCCCTACTCTTAGACACAAGCTTTTACCTGTAAATACTTTATCCGTGCTGCAAGTGCAGAGGTATTACTACAATTTTTGCTTCTGGTTGCATTTAAGTAGCATTTAATGGCATCCTGAGACTGGTTGCAGGACTCATAGAGGGTGCCAAGATCCATCCAGGCTGCAGCATGGCCGTGGTCCAATTGTACAGCACAGATATAAGCCTGTAATGCATCCATAGGCTGATTCTGCTGCTGGTACAGCACACTGAAGAGAAAGATTGATAAAAATATTATTTCTGGATGACAAAATCATATTCAAATTCTCAGTGTGCCTCAACATAGGAACCAAACTTATTTTATCTAAAATCTGGTAGGAACAATCTTCCAGAGCACTATAGCTACAAAACCTCAATTTGTTACAATGGAACCCTCAAACACGCTTTCAAACGGGGTTTGTACAACAGGAATGCTTGGTCAACTGTGCCTATTGGCCAGCATTAAAAAATATCTTTAAGAATGAATAAGTGCACATAATTTTGGACTTGAAGTATATCTAGCAACATTTTAAAAAAGTAAGAACTGTATATTTTATAAAATTATATTAAAAATGTTTATATTATAAAACTTAAGTGTTAAAAGCTGTCTTACTCAAATAGAATACACTTTATTACATTGTTTCTCTTATAATCTCTTACCCTATAGAACACCATGTATCTGCACTTGCTTCTGATTTATCAATAGATTGCCTATAAGATATAAAGGCATCCTGAACTTTCCCAATACTTGAATAGCATCTGAGAGAAAAGAAGATTGACAAGTTTACCTTTAGTATCAGTGGATTAACAAAAGCCTACATACTGCAAAAATCTGCTTGTTGATATTTAATATGTACAGTGGTCATAGTAAGAGCAACTTCAACAGCATGTTGCATCCAGCCAAATTTTTTTGTGAAAATGCAACTGGCAATCACTTGTAGTATTTACTCAGCGTCTTACCTGGCTGCCACTATTAAACAAAATATGAAAAGCCAGTGTGAACTGCAACAAGAAAACAGAACTGAAAACAACCAAAACTGGATCACTTCATTCTATATGGAAAGGTTGCCTTTTTCCCCCTGGGCTAAATGGAAGGAATCTGCTTATAGCTTCCATAACTGAGATCTAATGTAGGAGGCAAACACAGTCTTGGGCTCATGGGTTCCTGCCTTCAAATAAACAGGATTCTGGATCAGGATAATCTTTAATATTAAATAAAACGAAATGGCCTGAGTGTGTCAAGGGTTACTCAATGAAGTTCTAGAATAATATTTGCTAAGATAGAATGAACTTGGATAAAAGTAAACTATTATTGCAAACAGTGTACTTCTACACTATGACCTCAAGCGTCTCAGTTTTTTTATTTAACAGTACCTACACATAAACCACTCCAATTTTTAAAAATAATTGCTGATACAGATAGTATTACTATCCATCAAATTCAATATTATTTTTGCAGACATCATATAGCATAGGAAGAGGTAAAAAGGCTAGAAGAGGGTGGCGTAACATGTGACCTATATCAAGCCAAAACACAACTCACTAGCCACATACTGCAGCCTGCCAGGTGCTTGACATCCCTTTTGCTTTTTGCAGCTCAAACAGGGAGCAAAAACAGGAGGCTTATCAAGTCCTGGACATCTCACTGGCATAGATGTTGGACTATGTCTGGCTTGGTAGATTCACAAGTTTATAGGACTGGGCTAGAATAAAAGGAGCATAATAGCAGCAGGGCACTTGGAATAGGTTTTTAAAAATCTTAACCCTCTCTCTAAATACCCACATGTAAAAATTGCTAATGGTTTATCAAAGTTATCTGCTACAATTGTCATGGACGCTCTTATACATGCCACAAATTTTAAAGTACCTTAGCAATGCAACAATATTTCCTACAAAATAATTACCCTCAGATCAAGTACTGACTGTACAGTTTTCATGTTAAGATAAAATATTTGTTAATATTTGTTTCTTCAGAGTATGCTTTTGCTGAACCACAGGCTTTCAAAATGCACTTTATTGCTTAAGTGTTATACCACCCATTTTACCTTCCAAGGAAATACCAAGACTGGCCAGAGTTGGGATCTGCCTCTAGAGACTTCTGGAGACACTGAATAGCATAGTTTTCCTTGGTGGCTTTATCTCCTAACTGATCCACTGTGTGATGCATCCAACCTAAGAGAAGAAGAAAACGTACACACGCACACACAAACACACACACACACACACGTGTCTTCTCAGTGAATGCTTATTGCATGATTTTTAGAATTTATATATTACACAAAATAAAATACAATCTGAAGTGAGGGCACTATGAAAGGACATATATACCTCTCTAATAAAGCATAAAAAACAGGCAGAGCTCAAAGCCCAACAGACAATACTACAACAGAATGCCCTTGGAAGGATCTATATTAAATTAATTACACCAACAAACCATTCAATCCACTATCCCATACTTTAACCACTGCTAGGAACTTAAAATCACAATATTAAGAACACTACGAGCTGGTTCGCATGTAATGGTGGCAAATTGTGGGTTACTTAGCCCATGATTTGCTGTGGTGAGTTCCACTGCCATTTTGAATATTTAACCCCTGATTGCAGGTTGCTACATGATGTCCAAACCCCTACACTATAGGTCAAGTATGGATCAAACTACCCACAGATAACCTACAATGACCTGGTTCAAGCTAAGCCATGGCGGTTTGTCACCATGGGTGGTTGCAGGGTGGCTTAGTGTGACATCCAAACCCAGCATAGTTTTTCTGTCGTGGGTTGTTGTTTTGCAAACAAGCCACGCTGAAAATCCATGGCTTGTAGTAGGGTTGTTTAGGGTGGCTTGTTGTCAGAGTGGCTTGTCGTAATGTCTGAACCTGGCAGAGTCGCTTCAGCGTGGGTGGTTTAAAACGGTGAGAGAGCCACCTGGCAAGAGCAGTTAAAAACCCTGCCAGCCACTCCTCACAACCTCACTCATGCCAGCATCATCCATCCTCCTTTGCTACTGTCAGTGTCTGCCCCTTCATAAATACTGCACTGACACTTGGCAATGTCCGCAGTGCGCTGGCAGCCCTTTTTTATAATTATATTTTCAGTCCTTAAAAACTGCACGAATGGGTTCAGTGTTTTGTTGTTGTTTTCCTCAGTCCTGCTGAAGTGCACAAGTATGCACATTCACAGGACCGCAGCAAGGCATATTTTCTTATTTTATTCACATGCTTCATTGACTGTTAAACTGGTAAGCACAGAAGTAAGGTCTACATACTCCCACAGTATTATACCTGCAGCAAAAAAACTCCTTTCTTGGTCAGCTCCGCTTTCAGAGTTTGCTATCAAAGCAAGCCCCGAAGTGCAGGAGGAAATTGACAGCTGGCATTTAAACATATTATTAGGAGAATTTGACAGGTGGATGTGCAGAGGGCATATCAATGTGCTTGGGTACTGTACTACCTGCGGTTATACTGATACAACTTAAGAATGTAAACTGCGGTCCTACAAATTCGCGCACTTGCAACGGAAAGAAGAAATTAAAAACATCAACAACAGCAGTGATCCAATTTGTGCGAATTTGAAGGACTGAAAAATAAAAAAAAATACCAATCCCATTTGCACAAATTTGAAGGACAGAGCAATAAAAAAAATACTGATTCCATTTGCGCAGGTTTGAAGGAGGGATAGGGGGGAAAAGGACTATCAACATTAAAATTACTCAGAAAAGGGGTAGCAATCAGAGGGTGGGGGGAGTTTCCTTCCACAGGGAATAAGATGGTCCGAGATTTTGTGCTTTGCCACTTGCCAATTTGACAGCTATGCAGCAATCAGCTGGATGGGGGAGCTCTTGGCCATTGGGAATACAAGGAACCAAGAGGGGCTGTGCTGCCATGCCAAGCCACCGCACGCCCAGTCATCTGTCAGGAGTAACGTGGGTTGTTCAGTGAACAATCAACCCTTGGTGGCTTATTCTCAGGGTAGCTTAGTGTGACATGCAAACTCACCCAATCAGTAATTAGGTTAACTGTTGGTTGTTTAACCACAATGTGAAGTACATGCAAACAGCCCTTTATATTCTGTTTTGAAAGTGCGCAGGGCTGATATTTAGGGAACTATCCACATGATCCCTAGATCTCTATCCTAAACAGCTGCTAATCCAGAACCTCATATATTTAGGGTAAGCATTCACCTTCTATTACACTTTCCTTACTTTTATATATGGTAGAGCCAATTTGCTACAAGTAATAGAAGTTCAGGTTGTTCACACTTAGCATCAACATGACCAAGTACATGTAGTTAGCATTCAAAAGCAGTATCACTTGAACTCTCACATAATCAATGATATGTTCCCAAACAGAATTTGCGACAGTCCAGAGAGAAGTTGATTTTCATTATTAGTAACCTTAATGTTAGTCTCTATGGTGCAGCACTGGCTAACTCCGATAGAGGAAAATCTATTTATTATGCTTTTGACTAAACTAGCATGAGACAAAATTTTGAAAAGACATGTTAAAGAGGTGCCTGTAGAACTTTAGGTTACTTATTCTGTGCCAGCTGCTGCAGCTGGAGCCACACCTATACAACACCTCTGCTTATTAAGGACTTGGCAGCACCTCAGAGGAGGTAAAAAAGCTCCAGCCATCCTTCAGCTACCGCCAGCCACCAAGTTGTTGTAGCTGGAGGCAGTTCCACCCAACACTTGGCAGCCCTGGGAAACAGATGGAAAAGACTCAGTTCCACCAGCCAGCCAGCAAACTGCTGTTAGCCCTACTCAGCAATGACCTGACAATGTGGGGTAGGTAGGTATAGCTATAGCTGCCTCTAGATAATGCCTATTTATGTTATTTTGGAGGGTATCGAACACATTTAGATACTACTATGCTTTTTAGAGTTTTTTTCTATCTTCCTCTCTTCTATCTTTTCCCTGTAAGCCCAGTCTTAGCCTGCGATAGAAGGAAATAAAACAGAATAGTAGTTACAACTATCTCAAATTGAAGGTAGAAGGAAGCAATTCAGTTTTCATGTTTGTTTATTTCATACACTAACTTTATTTTGAAAATTTCACAGAAAAAGGAGGTAAGAAGATAGTAATAAACGCGAGCAAAAAACTTATTCCATGGATATGCTTGTACCCCTACATTTAGAGGATAGGTGAGGGAGGGGTCAGATACCCTTCCAATAGAACATTGGGTCTGTGGACAACTGGATGTACTACAATGTCCTGTCAACCCAAACAGTTGTAGAAAAACATGCAACACAATTCTGATTTCCTTCTCCTTCCCCAGTCCTTTTACATAGGGTTAGGGTTTTACATACCTAACTGTTGTAATACAGTTGCTTTCACTTGTGCAGGAAGATTTTCAGTCTGCAAAAGTTGTTCATATTCTTTCTTTGCCAGGTGATATTTTCTCTAAAATGGAGGTTTACAGATGTTAGAACATTTTACTGATAAACTAGATTGATATTACAGTTAATAACAAAAGATAAGCGAATGTTAATGACAACTAACGCACTGTAGTAGAAATACAGCTTTCACTGATAAATAAAACATCAATATAACTCAGAGGAAAAAGAATATTCAGACTTTGCATAATAAATGATGGACATATTGAAGTACTCATCTATCACTTCTCTATAATTTTGATAAATGTGATCCTTTATTCTAATTTTACTGTAGTTAGGATGCTCTACTGTGCTAGTGATGGCAGTATCCATTTGATAAGGTTAGGCTATCCATATACGACTTCAAAATTGGGGGGAGCTATTTATACAGATTGATGAAGAATTAAAATAAAATTAAGAGGAGTCAACGCAGCTGATTAAAAAGGATACCAGACTTAATGATATTCAGTACTACTTCTTGCCATTTAGGTAATCTTGGAAGCATTGTTTCTATATCTCAGTTTTTACACTGTAGATTAGGATTAACTCTACGACACAGCATGTAGCAATCAGTGGAGAAATATCTCTCTTTCAACACATTAGATAAGGATTAAGTCTACTACAGATCAGAGGAGACCCTTTAAAGTCAGGATTTAAAGAGTCTTCAACAGTGAAAATAGTCTAAAGTAATTTAAATATCTGCCTTTTGCGATCCAACATATTGGGCTGGATCCAGACCTGCTGTCATGCCTTCCCCTGTCCCTGACACTGCAGTCTTGGAGGAAGATTCCAACTCAGACACAGAAGGGGCTGCTAATTTGGGGGCTGCTCAGGCAGTAGAATGTCAGAACGGTGAGAGCCTGTCTCCGCCTGGCTTCTCAGCAGGGAGCAGGCCAGAGGAGTCTGACACTCTTTACCAGCTGCAAGATCTGACCTTGAGCAACATGCCTATAGCTCAGGAGGCTGACAGCATTTCTATGGGAAACAAGCAGGACAGAGACTTGGCTGAGGAAGGGGTGAGTAGGTGCTTCTGGTTAGTTGAAAGGCAGACAATACAATAGGAACTCAATCTGTGCTGGGTTATACTCCCCATGAAGACTCAGGCTCCCAGTTTGGGTGTACTCCTGGCCTAGGCCCTGAACCTGAACGCCCAGGGTTCGGCAGGAGTGCATATGCACAGCTGTGGCTAATTGGTCAATTATGCCTGTTCCCAGAGATGTCTGATCTGGCCATGGTTATGCATGCCTTAAAAAAGGTAAAGGTGTCCCCAACCAGTCGTGTCTGACTCTAGGGTGCGGTGCTCATCCCCGTTTCTAAGCTGAAGAGCCAGCGCTGTCCGAAGACGCTTCCGTGGTCATGTGGCCGGCATGACTGAACACCCAGGTGCACGGAACGCTGTTACCTTTCCCGCCGAGGCGGTATCTATTTATCTACTTGCAATTTCTTGCTTTTGAACTGCTAGGTTGGCAGGAGCTGGGACTGAAGACGGGAGCTCACTCCGTCACGCAGCACTCGGGTCTCGAACTGCTGACCTGCCGACCTTCCAGTCTGCAGTTCAGCGTCTTAACCACTAAGCCACCGCAGCACCCATGCATGCCTTAGTTACACCTCATTTGGACTACTATAATGTGCTCTACATGGGTGTGCCTTTGAAAACTCTTCAGAAACTCCAGCTGGTCCAGAATGCTGTGGCCAGACTGTTGTTGGGGGTTGGTTACAAGAAGCAAGGGACTCCTTTATTACAACAGCTGCAGTGGCTACCGGTCAGTTTCCAGGCACAATTCTAAGTGCTGGTAATGACCTATAAAGCCCTAAACGGCTTGGGGACCAGGCAACCTGAAAGACTGCCTTCTCCCGCACAAGCCTGCCTGGGTTTCAAAATCCTCAGGGGAGACCCTTCTTTTGGGACCGCCACCTTGAGATGTGTTTGGTGGTGACACAAGAGAGGGCCTTCTTGGTGGGCGTTCCCAGGCTGTGGAACTCCCTGCTGAGGTAGGCTAGGTTGGCTCCCTCTCTTCTGTCCTTCTTTCATCAGGCAAAGATGCTTTCTGTTGGGTAGAGTGCTGTTTTTATTCTGGTATTGTTGCATATATAATTGTGCTTTTAATGTATTTGCTTTATTATTGTTCTAATCAAGTTTTTATTTATCTATGGTTCAGTGCCATTTTCTTGGTAAAAAGGCAGGGTACCACTCAAATAAATAAATGAATAAATAAATCACATAAAACTGAAATTAATCTAAGTATTGTTTTCAGGTTGCCTTTATATCTTTGTGTATGTACTTATGCATGGCAGTATAATTAGCACATAGTGAATATCAAGAAATATTCACTGTATTAGTAAATTTCTCAGACTGACAGAGACATATGCTGTTGCCACAATGACTTGCACACCCCCTTAGAACTGAAAAGTTAATAATTTGAGTAAACTGAATTTTATGCATCTAGATTTCACCTCACAATAAACATCAGTATGAAGTTTTTGAGAACAACTGCCTTATAGTCAATGTGCTTAAAGTTGGCCCAGCAAGTCAAGAATAAATGGTTTGAACTTCCCCAAGTGAAAATACAAAATAAAGTCATAAGTTGGTAACTCTCACTCTTGTCTCACACAGATCAATGGAAAAGAAAGGGGACAATATCATGGCATACTTTAAAAACTACATGAGATTCCAGAGAACAAAAAACCAAAAACCTGGTGAGCTGACTCACTGACTCCCATCCTGTGAGAGAGGCACACAGTTGACAGTTGTACAGATTGGGGGGGGGGGAGTGGGGGAGAAAGAATGCACCTTGTGCATCTTAGTTCCATCATTATATCCAAAAATATGGGTAGAGAGGAAGGAGAGAAGAGGGAAACATTTCTCTCAAGAACTGTTTTGGCCTCAAAAGGAATGCCTAACTTTAGTTTGAGAATGATCATTACTGAGGTGTTGAGTGTTCTCACATTTTGATTTTCAAGTTGACAGTACTGCTTGGTGATAGTGGGTGAGGAGATGATTATTTCCAACATACATACAAACCACCAACCCATCAATTGAGAGGATGTTCACTTTTGATCATGTTTTGTCCTGTTACTGCTCTGACACCATTTTCCCACCCCGCTTACTTCTCCTTTCTAGAATGTTCTCTCAGCCAATCAGGTATCACCTCATAATGAAACAGATTTGTCTATGTCCTGACGTTACTGAGGGCAAGCAACACTCATTCAGAGTGAGGTCAATGTTTTCTGAGTAGCTTAAACATTCCATCCCAGTTTTAAACGTCACTGAAGGGGGTGCTTTCTCAGTGCTGACAAATGTTTGCAAAAATAGCACACTCATTTTAAATCAACCCGATGTCAAGGGTTTCTTGGAGGTCTCTCTCTGTCTAAACCAGTAGCCAAGTCCAGACACAGACAAAGGAATTCCTTTCAAAGCTTTATTCTTCTTTTACAACTTAACAACTATACCGATTGCAACTAGACCTGGGCAGCACATTACCTATGCCCTAAGTTGGAACAGTTGGTCCCCGTTTGAAAGGGAATTACTGGCAGACCCATGAACTTAAGGACTAGGGAGAGTCCCTCCCCTTTTCCCTTGGGGCCTCTGGGTGCAGCCGTTGTTTGCGCGCCAACCTGGCACTTCGCCTCCTTTCCGCGCCCTCCATCTGGCGCTGCTCTCTGCGTCTGCGTCGCGCATCCACCAAGTCTGCTATCTGTGCTTGGTCACTCCCTGGACTGCTAACTAAACTAGGAATGCTGGTGGGAGGAATCTCCGTCAGCTGTTGGTCCTGGGAAAGAGGAGCGCGCTCCTCTCCCAGGAGCGACTGCTCTTCCTCAGAATCAGAACTACTCTGGGATTCTATGGGCTCAGTGTCCACCCTGACACCGGATTTGATACACAGTTCTAACTTAACCATATTTAGCAACCAAGAAGCATTATATACATACCTGGGTTTCATATAAATGGGCAATGTGAAACCGAACTGTAAGAGGAGGGAAGCAAACATATTAGAAATAATAAACTCAAAAGAATCAAGTACTGTGTTTACATATGCATATTTATCTGTAAATGTTCCTAGTTTTGTGTGTGGATGCTGTATGATGAAACAGAGGAAAAGAGGGTCTGTACAGATGGTACAGACCCTCTCCTCATCCTTGTAGAAAAAGATAGAAATGTAAAAATGCCCCCTAGCTTCAACCCCCAAACCCACAGTGGACGGAGGTTGAACATGCACGCATGCAGCCTTTACACCACTGGAGAATATCCCTGGCAGAAGATGTCATGCAGGCTTAGCGCCATTAGGACAAGGAGTTTTTTTGGCTCGGAGAAACCAAATAGTTGCTACTAGCTTCGCCTCAGATTAGCATGAGTCCAACAATGAATGGTTTGGCTGGGCATCAAAAGAAGCACTTTTAAAATTATTATTATTACATTTATATCCCGCCTTTTTTCCTCTTGCAAGGAGCACACACAGTCCTCCTCCTCCTCTCCATTTTATTCTCACAACGATTGTTAGCCTGAGGGTCAGTGACTGGCCAAAATCACCTAGTGGGTTTCATGGCTGAGTGGGTACTAGAACCTAGATCTCCCAAGTCACAGTCAAACACTCTAACCACAACACCACACTGGCACTGTGGCTCATTCTCTGAAGCCCCAATCTTTCCCCTCCCCACCCATGACAACTTCCACTCAATTAATACTCAATGAGATTTATAATAAAACCATAAAAATGACAAAATACAACAATTTAACAACAATTTAACACCAACCCTCCCCCTCGACACACACCTAAAACAAAACTGATAAAATACATACATACAGGACTCTTAGTCGCAAATCTCTTTCCCTAGCATATGCACTAGATTACGGACAGTCTCTTTGTGCTCCATTCTCCCCATTCTCCAAAGTGACCTCTCACAGTTCTTACCTACCCGCATTTCCCATACAAGTCAATGGTGTCCACTGACTTCTATGAGAAAACTTCATGAAGATTTAGTTGGGAACTTAGCCTAATTTGACCTTTATCCTAAAAACATTTGACTAGTCAAATGGCCTGTTGTAATAAAGAAACCAGAGCGAGCCACATTTCACACTATTTAAAGGCCTGCATTTGAATAAGTTCATCATCCAGGTAAGTGGAATTCCTACCTATGATTTATGGCATGCATATTCAAACACTAAATGTTATTTTAGTATCACCAAGTAAGGGCCAAAATATACTTGACACTATCAACAGCACTGACAACTACACCAGCTTGCGGGGGGGGGGGGAGCAAGTGCAGGAGGTTGGGGTCAATGACCATGGGATGGAGAGGTTTAAGCCTTTCCTCCTTCCTACAGTCCTAACAACTCCTCCTGTGCCCCCCACCCCACCCCGCCAACCGTTATTAGTCCTGGAAAAGACGCTTCCATTGGAACCAATGGAACTTTTAGCCTTGAGGTTAATAACAGGTGTGGGGTGGGTGAGCAAATTTTCATCAGGCCCATGGCAGAGAGTAAAGGGTTACACTTCCCCACCCCGCACACTGCAGTCCCAACAAAAATCCCATCCAACCCTGCTATTAACTTCCCCTTTTTTCAACTGACATGACTACAGAAGAGGAGTTTAAGCATCACATCTAGTTTCGCCCCAAGAAACTTCTAAATTCCATGTTTTATTCTCTCTAACATCACTAATAGAGTGATTAGGTGAAAAATCTTTCCTAAAAAGGGCATTTATTTATTTTTTGAATGTGATTAAAAGTTCAATGGAACAGCCAAATCCCTGTACCCACTATCCTTGCCCATTACAGCCATACCAGCCCTTTCTCCAAACATCAAGATATAGAGCAAAATAAAGCAAATTCTTCAAGCTTTACAGAACAAGGAGAGCTACCAGTGGAATTATTTGTATTTGGATCCACCTCTCAATTCCACTATATATATACTATCTCAATAATATAAATATTCATAAGTCACAATAGCTTTATAGTACAATGGATATTATTTCCCCAAACCCTGACAAATTCAGGATTCGTAAGCAAGAAATATTGACTTTCCTCCTGTACTTTAACTTATTATGCTTCACTTTTGGCAATACTGAAAGGTTTTAGCCTGAACAACAAAGCGTCTTGTGGTTCCTTAAAGACTAACACATAGCATAAACCTTCATGGACAGGTTTGAGAACCAACAATATACATGATGCTTTAAAACTACTTTTATATTGTAGTTTTAAGCTTTCATATTTTATATTGTTTTATGCTATACTTTGTGGTTTTAATTTTTGTGAACCACCCAGATACCTTCAGCTATTGGGCTGTAGAGAAATGAAATAAATAAAATAAAAATAAAATAAAATAAAATAAAGAGTAGTTTGAACAAAAAGACAGGCTCTCTGAGGATAATGTAATCTAAATTTTGACAGTATGGGTGAGAACAAAGAGTGGGGAAAGGAAGGAAGGGAAGGGAAGAGGAAGACAGGGAAAGGGCAAAGGTAAGGAGTAAACGTATTTTAAATAAAGGAAATAATGGGAATGACAAGAGTAGAAAGGAATGGATGTGAACAAATGCAAATACTTGTGCAGTATTAGTATAGGGTGGGTTCAAGGATGAAGAGGTTAAACCAAAGGGTTCACAGAACAGTGGGTTCTGAACAGAGATACGAGGAGAGGATGACACCATGTAGGAGTTCTGGGAAGAATTTCCAGGCATAAGGGGCAGTAAGGAAGGATGGGTGGAGTTATTTAAGGGAATGGAAAACTTTGGGGTAATTGAGGATGCTAGAGTTGGTGGAACAAAGGTACACAGGAAGGAATCTAATGGGAAGTAAGGGTAGGAAGAGGAACTTGTGTAGGATGCAGAAAGTAGATGTGAAAGACAGCCTGTGTGGTATAGTGAGAGTGTTGGACTAGGACTGGTGAGACCCAGACTCAAATCCCTACTCAGTCACAAAGCTCACTGGGTGCTCTTGGGCAAATCACTCTCTCAGCCTAACCTATTTCACAGAATTGTTATGAAGATAAAATGGGTAGAGGGAGAAGCAGATATTCCACCTTGAGCTCCTTAGAGGAAGGGTGGGATGAAAATTGAATAATGAAATAAAACCAGGGTAGGTAATTGGGAAGGGGCATCACATGGTATAAGCAACAAGAGAGATGTATGATTTTGTAGTTCTGCATAGGGATGAGGGAACTAAAGTGGGACAGAAAAGAGGTTTCAGAAGCTAAAAAGGCAGGATTACCAGAGCAATGAACCAGCTAGGGGATGAGGAGAAAAGCACAGATTTTAGTATGTTGGATAGGAAGAAGGTATATGGTTTAGTGAACACAGTGAATATTGGGAGCAGTCAAAGATAAAACTAAAGATAAATGTGGATGCTAAAATATTAACAGCGATTCTTGCTAATACACTTCTGAGGATGATACATACATTAGTGCATCCTGATCAAGTGGGATTTATTCGCCAAATGGATATAGATAATTTAAGGCTTGTAGTAAATTTGACTGCCTTGAAAAACGAAAGAATGGATTCAGCATTGGTTATTTCACTTGATGCTGAGAACGCATTTGACAAATTACATTGGCAGTTTGTGTCTGTGACTTTGGAAAAATTGGGCTTTCTGCAGGAATTTTCAAGATGGATTAGAATTTTATATCTCCTGCCCTAAGTCGCGAGTGGGCAGTATAGAAATATAATGAATAAATAACTGAAAAATGGAATTCTTTCAAAAAAAATTTTTTTGTCTACAGAGAGGTACAAGGCAGGGCTGCCCCCTTTCTCCCTTGATACTTGATTTGTGTTCAGAACCCTTGGCATATGCAATTAGGCAGAACAGAGAAATTTGTGGATTCATGCATGAGCAGGTTGAATATAGGGATGTGCAGTGCTGGGAAATCTGTTCCATTTGAACCCGATGGGATTCTGCAGTGTTTCCACTGTGGTAAGTGGCAGCAGACTAGCAGAGTTTTTTCCCTGATTCCTGAAATGTTTTGTGCATATATTTTTGCGGAAGTCCCACCATTTGCCCAAATGGCAATTTGTGCAATTTTTGGGAGGTAGATCTTGAAATTTGTGTAAATAGGGTCTTTTTTTTAATTCCCCCAGACTTTTGCAAGTGCGCAACAGCACAGATTCAGCTGTCTGTATATTTTGCCTTGTCAATTTCTTTGTATGTTTCAGCTATCAACTGGAGCACCAAAGTGAAATTGGTAACATACAAGGAAATTGAAAAGGTGAGACTGCATATAGGCTAATTTATACACAGTTGCCAAGGTACGGAGGTGGGGGGGATAATAATAAGACAAAGGAGGAACCCATTTGTGCAATTCAGAAGCACTGAAAAAGAAAAAAATGCAAAAGAAGTGGACCAAAGGGGGAGGCAAAATCTCCCACTTGGCAATGTAATCCTCTTGCTATTAAGTGTTGAACTGATACTTGTCAGTGTCCTCCTCCTTTTCAACACATCCCCAAGTTTCTAGCAAGTCCAGAAAGGAGAGTTATTGACTCCCCTCCACCTTTTTGCGGCTACTCCACAGAGCAGTTACTGCTGTTGCACAAATTTTCCCTCCTTTTACTTCCCAGACTCTACATTTGCACAAATTTAGTTTCCTTTATTTCCCAGCCTCTAAAATTGAACAAATTTTTCTTCCATTTACTTCCCAGCCTCTGAATTTGCACAAATTTAGAGCCTGGGAAGTAAATGGGAGGGAAACATCCCTAGCTTAATATAAAATGGCTTTATATGCAGATGACTTGTTATTTATCAGCATGTTTGAGTCTTCTATGCCAAAATTAGTAAGATTGATACCTTTGGTACACTTTTGAGTTATATTATTAATTGGTCAGAATCTGAATTAATGCCAGTAGGAAGTATTAGGTTACCTGATGTAGTTACTAAATGGCAATTCTGCTGGTTTTGAGACGTTATAACATAACTTGGAATACAGGTGCCTAGAGATATTTTTCAAATGATTAAACTGAATTTAAATGGATTGCTGGCGGAAATATTTCTGGATTTGGAAAGATGCGCATCACTTAATTTAAATATTCAGGGCAAGGTTAATATACTTAAGATTAATGTCTTATCATGGGTAATTTATGTATTGCGTAATATACCTCTATATATTCCCTAAATGTATTTTCAAGAACTCTATGCTGGATTTCGGAATTTTAGGCGGGGAGTTCTCCTCCTCTGTTTTCGCTTAAGAGGATGCAGTTGCCACTTAGGGAAGGAGGATTTAACTTCCCAGATCTTGGTTTATATCATAAGGCTTATCTATTATCTTGTACCAATGAATGGAAGAGATCTCTTTTATTTAACATTTTTCCATGGATTGTTTGGGAGTCAAACTACTTGACAACTCTTCTCGGCTGAATGGCACTAGGATCAAGGCACATTAAAAAGAAAGGAATGGCTCCACCCATAACTTTGGCAACTAGAGAAACATGGCATATAATGTCTAGTCAGCTGCATTTTGACCCTTATTTTCATGCTAAATGAAATTTATGGGGGAATCCTGATTTGAAAATAGAGAAGCAGCCTTTTTTTGTGGAACTGGATCAATAGTGGAATTTATAATTTATGTCAGCTAATAGGATGATGAGTTTTTACCATTTTCAATACTGTAGAGTAGATATCACATCAACTAGTGCTGAGTGGCAATATATTCAACTACAGCACCTTTTGGTGTCTATATATGGGCCATCAGAGATGAGTGCTTCGGCACCTCCCATACTACGGGAAGAATCAATTGGCTCTTTATAGAAAGCTACACATACAGTAGTTGTTTATGAATGTCTTTTGAACTGTAATAAAGTGGATGAATGGAAAAGAGAACTGGAATGTTCTATACAGCCTAATCAATGGAATGTTGCCTTAGCTTCTATATGTACCATTACTAGAGATTTAAAACAAAGGCTGATTCAACAAAAAATGATGTTTTGTATATACTGGACATCACAGAGGCTGGTTAAGATAAAGCTGCCTAGCTCTCCTAGATGCTGGTGATGTGATGCGGATAACACGTTGCTGAGACGTATGATGTGGGCATGCACTCTAGTGGCTTCTTTTTGGTTGGAAGTTACTGCCTGCATAAATTTTGTTCTGGAAAAATCTTAAATTATATTCCTGTGATATGGGGATTAACAGAGGGACAGAAAAAGGGACTCTGAAAGCCCTAACAGTTGCAATAAACTTATACTCCAAGCCTGGAAGGATGAACACTTATCACCTATTGTTCAGCGGACTGAAGTTCTTACTGCTCTTGCTGCATTTGAATGCATTTCTTACCACTGTCAATTTTGCCTGGATGGATGATTATTTAGACATATCGCCTACTTACATTAATACATATATTTGAAACAAAAGTGTCAAAACATTTTTAAAAAATCAATGGCGTTGTGAACAGTTGCAGCGAACAGTTTTTGTGACTGGATATGCTTTTATACCTGTTTTTCTTGCGTTCTTGCTATTGGTGTTATTGTTTACAGGTTCCCTCCTTTTGTTTTAATTGCAAAAAAAGGGGGGGGAGATAAAACCAAATACTTGGTTGAGAGGATGGACAGCAATGTTGTATCATATCAGTAGTTAGGCAATTATATAAGATATAATGCCGCAAGAATGTAATCCTGACAAAATATAATATTAGGGCACAATCCTATTGATTGCGCCCTAGATTATTTTAAGCCCCCAAACTTGGAGACTTATGAGCATCCTATGCAGGGCAGGTGGAGTGGCAGAGGTGATCTTCACCTCCCTGTCCTCCAGCCCTGCATTTTTCACTAGAGATGGGCTTTGTCGGAGCACTAGACAGGCTTTAGCTGGAGCACTTTTTGGGGGGAAGGGGAAAAGAGGTTGGAAGAGGCTCCAGACAGTTCATATCCTGGATTCTCCAGTCTCTCCCAGTGAAACACCCCCTTTTCTCCCTCTCTGAGGTTGCTTTTCCAACCTCGGAGAGCAGCCGGCATGGTTCTTTCTGCACCAGCTGCAAGGGAGAGGGAGGGTCAGATCTCTGACTCCCCCTTCTGAGGCTGGAGCAAGGGGCCATAGGATTGCTCCTCCATATCTCACTGAGTTGGTATTCAATATTTATTTGAAGTATAGACTACTATGTGAAAATAGTTACTCTGTCTCTCTCTCTGAGATGCACCATATTAACTCCGTAATTAAAACAAATTAGCTAATCCATGCTCTCATCTAAAAAATGACTATACCATGGCCAAATATCCAAGGAACCTCACAACTAGTTTAACATGCCCAAGGATGTTTTCTGACATCCTCCTTCCTCAGGCAAATCAGAAGGCTCTGGAATAGTGAATCAGTATAAGAATAGTCCCTAGGAAAACAGGAACCAAGGGTCTGAAAAGATAACAGTCCAAAGAATTTGGGAGTAGGGAGCTTGGGAAATCAGGATTACTATTTGGGAGAGGGAATTACCCACTACACTGGGAAAAAGAGAAGGCCAGAGGGATGAGCCTAAGAGGAAAACCCATGAGAAAACGAGCCAAGAGGAGAGTTGCCTATGGAAAAGAGCTGCAGAGGCAAGGAATCCAGTACTGATCTGAAATAACCAGCCAAATAGCCAGCCAAATTTTTGGCTGCAGACCTCTTGCCACTTTGTGATATGGCATGGGGAACCTGTTGTTCAAGGAAAGAAAGTCAAAAATCCTGGTGGGCATACCTAACGTAGCTCTGAATCCCAGCCCATATAAACAAATTACACTGTTCAGAACAACAGTTCCCTCTGAAATCACAGATTTGACTTTCCATCAGATATGCTAGGGAAAAGAATATCAAGGCAAAATTTAAAAACAACTAGTTTTATGTTTATTTCATGCTGTCTAAAACACTATCCATGAGAAATTAGCTTTCAAAAGAAATGCTTGAAACACATTTTGCTCCAGCATTTTACAAGGATGCTAATTTAAAAAATCCCACTTGTGTATTTAAAAATACTATTATTTAATATTACAATGCAAGTGTACTAAGTGCTATATTGAATGCAGAAGAGACTTTGTCTCATAGTGCAGTCTTATGCATGCCTATTCAGAAGTAATCTCTACTGAGTTCAATGGGACTTACTCTCAGGAAAGTGTGAATAAGATTGCAGCCTAAAGGACTTCTAGCATTAGATTGACAACAGAAGAGGGAGAAGTAGGGGAACTGATTTAATTGTGGAGATAGGGTAATATAGGACACAACTCTAAAAAGTAACCGAGGGAGCAATCCTACAGCTGCTAAACAGTGTCTAGACAGCCATAGGATTTTTTGGTTTCTGGGAACCAAGCTCAGAGCCAGAAACCTCACTCCCTGCCCCCGCCTAACAGGCAGTGCGGTTCATCCCTGTCTCTGCACTCGTAAGTGCAGAATGGAGCGGGCGAAAAGGGGGTGCTCTGGGAGTGGAAGGAGACTGCGGAAGTGTCGTTATGACACTTCCTATGTGCCATCTGGCCTTCCCCCTTCCCACTCTGACGTCCCCAGCTAGATAGCCAAAATCGGCTGTCTAGCCGCAAACGCCAGGCGGCTGGAGTGCAGAGGAGAATATCTCCTCCATGCTCCGCCCGCCCTGCATTGGATAGTTGGCTGCCTCCAAGTTTGGAGGTGGCTGACTATCCCCACAGGATTGCACCGTAAGGCGAATATACACATAACACGTGCTTAGAATACCAGCAAGAGCTTAAAATACTTACTTTCAGCATTGGACAAAGTGCAAGGGTTGCAGTCAACCAAAGCTAACTGAAAATGCTGCAAAAGGGAACAGATAAATTAATGTTTCCTCTACTGAAAGCTGATAAATTATTTGGCACATATATTAAAATAATTTTAAGCATATTCACTTCCTATAGGCCCAACAGAACACTTTGGTGATATTGTCTAGCATACAAATAACTGAATATTTACATATAAGCAATTAAAAGTTAATCTGGAAAAAGTAAAATCTGAGATTAAAAAGGCTCTAGTTATCAATTATATCTTGCTGTACTGCTAACAACTCCATAAAAACAGCATAGAAATACAAGCAAAAGAATGGAAGGCTCATAAAAAGATGCAACTGTTAAATGAAAACTGCTACATTTGATTCTTGCTTTCAGAAATGTATATGATTGGTATTTCTAAACTATACCCCATCATCTTTCAGAGACTAAAGACTTTCATTTCTGATGTTTCAGCAGTCCCTATGGATATCACATTTTTGAATGAAAAGTTTACTTATTGGAGTTCTCCTATACACTCAGTGATTCAACATGAGTACTGAGTTTCACACATTTTGTCAATACATTTCTACAAATAATAAAACCACAAAGTGATACCTAATTTTGTTAGTGCAGTATCTGAGTATAGCTAATTGTATGATGTCATCTTGAACATCAATCAAATGAAAAATAGGAATAACCAATTATGGAAGCAATTCAAGTTTCAGGGTAAGTAAATGATACTCACACATACTATTAGAGTGTCATAACAGAATGATACTTCATACTGCAAACATGCCTTCATCTTCACTATATAAATGAAGAACTACCACCAGGGCTGGGAGTTTTAAACAATTTTTAATTTAAAAAAGTGATCATGAAAATGCCCATTAAATCAAGATAATCTACAAAAAATGTAAATGAAGAACCCCAATAGTGTTACAATACAAGATCAATTATATAAACCATTGCTATAAGCAACCGCTATATATACTGACACTTACATACACACAAATAATATTGTCACATTTGTTCATGCACAAGCAGGTTCCTTTCTTGGTAACTATTTCTTTTCTAAACAATAAATTATCTAATCAGACTGTTTGGAATGATTTCTCAGAAAAAACATATGATCTTGCAAAGCATAAAATTAACCCACTGTGCACTAACTGCCCTTTTCTTAAGCTCAAGAGCTATAAAGGCTGTGGTATTACTTTATACCTTGAAATATCCTGAGGCTGTTGATACAGCTCTACATTTTTAAAAACTCTACTAAACAGAAAATCTGAAAAGACCATCATGCATTTTTTTCCCATAATAAGCAATATATAAGCCTGCATTTAGAGGCCTTTTAAAATGAGTATGTAGTTTTATAAGATACAAAAGTCACATTGATAGAGCTCACTAGTACCTTGTATGATATGGAAAACACACACCAAATAAGGGCAGTGCAGATTCCACAATACTGAGTAATGCTAATTAAAAGCAGCATATAAATAAATATTCAGTGTTGAATTAGATATGACTCTATTTTGTTTTTGCAATGGGAACTACTAATACAATGCAAACAAAATCATCATTTGTAACTTTCAGGTTAAAAATATTTTACAATAATTAAACTGAAGGAATATAACTAAATTATTCAATCTTACCACAATATTACTTGTTGTACACATTTTCAAAATTTTAAGAATATCAAAAATGACAAAATGTAATGTTTTGCCAGGACCATTTAGCACAGCATATGATAAAGCTATGCTGACAACTCAAAACATGCAGAAAGGTAATTAAAAAATAGTAAATGAAGTGTTTATCATAAAGCTGCATCTATCTTAAGGCTACATTAATTATTAGAGCACACACGAACAAACCTATTCATCTAGAACAATCCTGCATATCTAGCTACAATTAAACACAGACAATCCTTCTGAGGTATGCTATAAAAAACCCCAGCCATGCAGAACAAAACCCCTTTGTCAAAAGACAAACTATTTACTGTCTTCAGCACGATAAATTAGAAAAACATCACATTAAATATCCAGCTTCAAATCTCTGCAGCAAACCGTAGCTAGCAAACATCTGCATCTTGTACAAAAATTGCAGTACTGAAGCTGGCTGCTGCTGCTGTGTGAAATAGTTATTATGCAGGAGAGGACACTGCAGTTCAGAGACGACATACAATACCTCAAGGCAGACATCTGTCTACAGAAATTCAAACCATGAGTAAGAGGATTTACCTACAAGGCACTCATCTGAATATTTAAAAGTGGTAGCATCTTTTAAAGCATAACAGCTGAAGTCAATGATGGAGTCTGATTTGTAAATCAGGAGACTTTTCTCCTTCAGAGCCCTTGACAGATGTGATTGCACCAAAAGTCACTGATGCGACTTTTGCAAAGAATCAGAAGTACAGTGCTTGGGTATCTACAAAGGTACTAACTGCATCATACACAAACAATGTTTCTCTATGGCACTGCACATGTTTAACAATCCACTTAGGACTATACTTCTCTATTTCTCAATTTCTCCAGTATTTCTGCAATTTCATCTGAAGATGTTTTAAAACTACTTGCACAGAGCTACCTAATAGTAGAAGAATTAAAAGTATCTGAAAAGTTACTGGAAAACATTTTAAGATATACATTAACAATTGTGCTGCTCTGAAATTGGAATATTATATTTCGATGAAAGATTTTCTAATAAGTAGTTCCAAAAAGTCTATGCTATATAAATCAAGCCACTATTAGAAATTTGACAATTCTAACATGAACATACTACAGTGGGAAAACCTTATCCTAGTCTATCTTAGAGATGGCTTTTCTAACTGTATGACCTAGGTGTGATGCCTGATCCTGAGAGCTGTCTTTTGTTCAAATAACTAGGACACAGAAAGCCTTGCGTAATCAAAGTGCTGGCAAACAGCCAAGGCTCCATCTGACAGGCATGCTGAGGGTAAGGGTGGGAGGACGTGCAGCACGCGCTGCTAAATCAACTCATTAGTTTTCTCTCCAGAGTCCTTCAAAATCGGAATTAATTCATCTTTTTTAAAGAAAGGAGGCTTGTAAGGCATAAGCACTCTCTTTCATCCTACACTGCACAATCAAAACACAAGAATCGACTACATAAACAGGACAAAAGAAGGTGAACAAAGCACTTTATTTGCATAATATGAATAAAACAGGTCTCGTCTAAATGATCACATGTTCAAACCAAAAGTTCTCCCTTAGCTGCAATAGCCAATGCATATAATAATCATACTGTAATAAAAACACTTGGATAATAGTTTAGTTAATCACAGATAGTTATTAATTGCTAGCAAAGGCTAGTAAAATTTTAATAGGGGCTAGACTTCGAAGTGAAGGAAGGTTTCTAGCCCCATGCTCTTAACCTTGGGTCACATTCTCTCTCTCTCTCTCTCTGTCACACACACACACACACACACACACACTCCACACAAAAGCAGCGGAGCTGAAGTGGGATTTTTAACTATATTACTCAACTTATTATGGACATTGTCCCTTCTTTTTGGAAAAGGGTAATAGATGCTACCTTTAACTGTAAAGCATAACTACTACTGCCCTCGTGGGTAAGCTGTCAGCACGACTCTCTTCCAAACAGGTTACACACAAGTGGCAACTGTCCAACTGGATAACTTTGCCCCCACTCTGAGAGAAATACTCTTTATGCCATAGCTGACTGAAGCAAGAAATGCATCTTACGCCAATTCTAAAGTGCTTCACACCCTTGAGGAATGGACAAACTTCCCCAAATCATAACTTGAACCATTTGTTCAAGTTAAGAGAATAACCGTCAGGAAAAAGAAAAGGAAAAAGAACTTGCCAGAAATACTTCTGATGGGGGAAAAAAGAAGTGATGCTGAGATGTTTACACGACAGTTGGATGAGCATCTCTGACATGAGAGAAAGGCAGGAAAATATCTCTGCACAAAGGAAGGGGGTGAATGCCTCATTGTCCTCAACGAAGCTGCCCTGTTCATGCACAGCTCCCATGTGAGATGGCAAATCTGCCACAAGATATGATGCTTTCAACCAGAATCCAGTAAGGTTGTATTTTAATAACTAGGTTAACACATTTTACACTTTTAATGCATCATTATTTTACCTTTATATGCTCAGTATTCTTGTAAGAGAATCATCACACTTTATTCTTATCCTACACGATCCATGATAAGTATCTTCAGGATAGTCTGCTGGAAAATCAGTCATTGGGCAGGTTTGCACAACATGCTAAGCCACCCTGCGAATAAGCTACTTAGTGTGGGTTGTTGGTGGAACAAGCCATGGTGTACCCAACAGACGATCAGGCTCACTGTGGCTTGTTCTCCCCCTCCAGCTGGTATACCAGTGTCCTGCGCGGCTGAACCCGTCTTCTCTCCCCATTTCATCCCCCTCCCTGCTCCAATTGCAACCCCTTTTTGCTTCCCAGCTTGTTTGGGGTTTTTGGCCACAGAAATTTGCACAAATGGGGCCATAAAATATATATTTTTTATTTTTTGGCCTGAGAAATATAAGCAAATGGAGGAAAGAGATCTTTTTTTGCCCCAGAAAGTTGCACAAATGCAGCTGTAACTTTATTGTTATTGTTGTCTGTCTTTCTCAAGTGCACTCTTACAGCTGTCTGATATGTGTAGTCTTGCCTGGCAAGCATATAGGCTAATTTGGGCACACTTGCCAGGGACCAATTGCTGAGCTGTCAATGGAAAAGCACTGGAAAAGGAGGGAAAATGGCAACAGTGGGTGCACCAAAAGGCATGCGGGGGGGCAGTATCTCCCAGTTAGCGAAGTGATCCCCTGAGATTTAAGTGCTGAACTGAAACTTCTCAGTGTCCGCCACCCTTTCAACACTTCCCTGAGTCTCCAGCTACTCCAGAAAGGGGAGATCTTAGCTCCCACAAAGCCCCCATTTTCAGGGCTCCTTTTTGGAGCAGTTAGTGCTGTGGTTACCTGACAGTTCTGAAAGAATCCCAGAAAGGTGTGCAAATTTAATGGCTGGGAAGTAAATGGAGGGGGATTTTGAGTAAATTTCAGGGCTGAGAAATAAATGGCAGGGAAATTTGCACGTCTGCACTAATGGAGCAGTTAATGTAGGTGAGCAAATTTCCCCTCCATTTACTTCTAGGCCTTAAATTTACACAGAATTCTCCTCCATTTACTTCTCAGCCATTACATTTGTACACATTTCTGGGTTTCTTTTAGAACCATCACAGAACTGCAGTATCCACAGCAGTAAGTACTCTAAAAACCAGCCACGAAAACAGGTGGAGAGCTAAGATCTCCCCTTTCTGGAGTAGCTGGAGACTTGGGGAAGCGTTGAACACCAAGAAGTGTCAGTTCAATGCTTAAAATCCAGAGGATCACACTGCTAACTGGGAGATATTGTGTGTGCCCCCACCCCCTTGGTGCATATTCTTTTGCTGCTTTTCCCCTTTACTGGAACGTTTCCATTGACAGCTCAGTAATGGGTCCCTGGCAACTGTATGCAAATTAGCCTATATGCAGTTTCACCTTGTCAACGTTCACATATGTTACTTACTGCACTTTGGGGCTCTCTTTGACAACTGAAACATACAGGCAAGACTACACATATCAGACAGCTGTAAGAGCGCAGCTGCAACACAGACAACAACAACAAAAATTCGACCCCATCTGTGCAAATTTCTGGGGCTGAAAAAATATTTTAAAAGGGGAGGCGAACCACTAATTGTCACTCCAAAGTGCCACTCAGGGATTGTCACTGGCAGCAGGATGGGTGAGATCACGAAGAGTGGCGGGTTTTTTTTTTTTACCTTGCAGAGTGGCTCGCTGACTGATTCCCACAACACACAATGAAATGGCTCTGCTAGGTTTGGATGACACATCAACCCATTGTGGGTTGAATAACCCCTAGAACAAGCTATGGGTTGTCAGGGTGGCTTGTTGCCCAAAAATAAGCCACTCTGTGAGAAGTGGTTGGCTTTGTATGATGCAACAAGCCATCATGGTTAGTTACCCACGATGGGTTGCTGTGTTGTGCAAACCCAGTCAATGCTTTCCTCGGGTGACTTTCCTCTGAAATGAATCTCATACCGTCAAGAGTGTTTCTGAGCACAGGGAGTTGGATAGCAGTTCAGATTCTGAAGGAGAACTGTTAGACATGGGGGAGGTGTTTTCCCAGGCTAGTCCAGATAAGAGTAGGCTAGTCCAGATATGAGTTTGTAACCTTCTCAGGTTACAAACATCCAGATGGCTGAGCATGAGGGTCCCTCCTCACCCCGCCCCGCATGAGAGGGAGCAAACAGGAGGAGGCGGGGTTTGGGGAAGATGACTAGATAGATAGATAGATAGATAGATTTATTGCATTTATACCCTGCCTTTTTTCCTCTTGCAAGGAACCCAAGGTGGCTTACATTATCCTCCTCCTCTCCATTTTATCCTCACAACAACAACCCTGTGAGGTAGGTTGGGCTGAGAGTCTGTGACTGGCCCAAAGTCACCCAGTGAGCTTCCATGGCCGAGTGGGGACTAGAACCCGGATCTCCCAAGTCCCAGTCCAACACTCTTGATGCTAGGTGCAGACGCAGAGCAAAGAGAGAGAATGCAGGGGCAGAACTTAGACCGTCTACCCGATTGGCCTTGCGTGAAAAGCTGAGCTTAGAGGCCTCACAAGAAGAGAGGGACCTTCCCCCTTTATGTTAGGCTAGCCAGATCGCCTCCCTCTTCAAACAGCGGGCAACTCTCATAAATCCCATTTTTTAATCCCCTGAAGGCATTCCTTTGTAGACAGACAGTCTCTGAGAATTTGCATCTGTATGACCCTGTGAAGTAATGGATTAAAAGCTATAGACTGAAGCCTCTTGTCTGTGTATGTTTGGGCGTTGAAGTAAAGGGGGGGGCTAAGGGAATCCTGACACATACATTCAGAATCTCTTCCCAATATTAAGACTCTTACACAAGGTTTCTTCAAGTCAAAATACTTCAAAATATTTTCTTTATGTCTATTCAGTCCTAACTTGGTACCCAAGATGCTACACAGGGTGTGATGTGGAGTAGCCCTCGGGCATTCCATCTCCTGGTCTCCTCTGTGTGGGGAGAAATTAAAAGCTGAACTAAAAGATCTCACATTTATTTTAATGCAGGACCTCCATGAACCTGCATGACAGAACCTACAAGTCCATAGCTAGCTCCTGATCTCACCTGAGATCCCTGAGGCCAAGTAGCAACTGAACAGTACAATGAAACTGAAGTAAATCCTTTACACTCTATTGTAGTATATAGTGGCAAGTGCCACCTATCATTAAAAATGTAAAAACGTTTACCTTAAAACTAGACTCAAAATCTGTGTTCACTTTGAACATAAGCCCAAGTCGTAAATGAACTTCCTTGGCGCGGCAAAAGCTGGGATCAACATAAAGCACCTCCCGAAATGCTTTAATTGCCCTGGGGAAAAAAAACATACATTTAAATGTTAAAGCTACAATCATTTTAAGGGGTGTCTGTGAAAAGCAGCACATAACTTCTTTTAAAAAAATTACTCAGGAAAGAGGCACAATGAATTCTGACGATTCACACAATAACACTCAAGTATTCAATGGAAACATGTAACTCTATTTAGGATGTTGGAAAAATCCAGAATGGATACAAATGATTTCAGATTTCTATGAAACTGAACTGCAAAATCTGCAGCAGACTGGCTTTTTCCAAGTTCTGTGGATTCCACAGACTTGCAGACCATTTTTTTAAAACTGGGGGGCTGGGGGGGGGTACACAAGTGCGCATTAGTGCTAATGTGCATTTGCGAACAAGAATGAAATTCTCATACATAAAATCTGATTCTGTCACTGAGTGGATGTCAGAACAAAAGATGCTTGACAATCTGCAAAAAACAGAACGGATTTAACAAAATCTGTACATCCCTAATCTCTATTCCTTTTAGATGTTTCAAGAAAAGTAATGAAAGAGAACAGCTGGAATGTTGACCCACTTACTTACAAACAGAGCAATCTGAAACCATTTTAGAGATTTCTTTAAAGTAATATGCATATTTCAATTTCAGAATAATCTGTTGAACATATTAGTTAATACCATACAAATGAACAGTTAAGACTTACATAAATGTCCACCTCACCAAGAAAAAATGAGAGATTTCGATCATGTTTCCAATTGTATACTTCATGTATTTCCTGAACAAATATGCATATAGCAATTTCATTGCTACAGCAATTAAAACATGTTGGTTTGCAACTTTATAATATTAGGAGCATAATTATAAACTTTGGTCAAGCTGCTCACATGCCTTTTCCATTACAACACCGTTTCAGAGAAACAAAGACAACTGGGAAATTCAAAGATGTCTGTTTCGTTCTCTCTGTACTAATGCAAGGGCACTAAACAAGACCACTTACTTGAAGGCTCAGTCCCCAGTTCCAGAAGAATAGTTATTGGACAGAATGTTTTTCTATGGAAAGTAAAATTCCATGTTGCTCGGTAGACATAAATATTTATCATTTGAAAACAGAACAAACTGTAGAGCAGGGGTGAACAACCTTTGTCTGTTGAGGGATGCATTCCCTTGTGGGTAATCAGTCAGAGGACACATGGTGGCAGTGGGTGGGGCAAAAGCCAGCAGAGGACAGGGGCAGAGCCCAAAGTGGGTGGATCACCCGTCTTCCCTTTCTGGGATCTCCTTCCTTCTCATCCAGAGGGCTGCCAGGGAAGGGACAGATCACTCTTGCCAGAGATCTGAACCGATCACATGCAGAAATTAGGCTGAGGACAGCATGAAATTAGGCTGAGGGCTGCATATTGCCCTGGGGCCAAAGGTTGCCCATCCCTGCAGTATAGTTTAGATACTTAAAGGGCAACAAAACAAAACAAAAACACGAGCATCAGATTTTGTAGGGGAGTTCAGTGGATGATTCTGGTAAGATACAGGTCATCTTCTGGACCCTAATGCTTGTCCTTTGGTAATGTATTATTTATTTAATCTATACCCCATCTTTCTAGCAGGAAATGGCGCTCAAGGCAGCTAACAATAAAAGCTAACATTTAAAATAAAAACATAATTAAAACAATCATAAAACACAAGCATTTAAAACACAAATTAAAAAACAGAATAAAATAAAAACAGTACACAACCCAACAAACCCAACTACTTGAATAAAAACATATTTGCCTGCCAGCAATAGGACATCAGAGAGCAAGCCAAACTATCCACCCTTGGCAGTGGTTCCAAAACCCAGGAGCAGCCACTGAAAAGACCCTCTCTCGCATCCTCACTAAGTGTGCCTCTGGTGGTGGTGGCGGCACTGAAAGAAGGGCCTCCAACCAAAGAACTTAAAAGCTGGGCAGCCTCAAATGGGAGAAGGTAGCCTGATCCCAAGATGTATAGGGCTTTATACATAACTAGCACTTTGAATTGTGCCCGAAAACAAACAGGAATCTAGTGAAGCTGCAATAAAAAGGGTTCCCTGTCACTGGCTCTGGTCAACAGTCTGGCTGCAGCATTCTGGACCAGCTGACCTTTCCGAACAGTCTTCAAAGGCAGCCCCACATACAGCGCATTGCAGTAGTCCAGCTGGCATGTAACTCAGTCATGCATGACCATGGCCAGGGATGGGCACAGTTGACGCACTAGCCTTAGCTGTCCAAACTCACTTCTGGCCACCACCAAAACCTGAGCCTCCAAATCCAGGACCAAGTCCATGAGTACACCCAAACTGTGTGCCTGAATATTCAGGGGGAAAGTAATCCCATCCAGCACAGATTGAATCCCTATTCCCTGATCTGCTTTTCAACTAACCAGAAGCACCTCTGTCTTGCCCAGATCCAGTTTCAATTTGTTCACTCTCATCCAGTCCCATTTTAGAACTAGAACAGCTTCCATGGATTTAGATGGAAAGCAGAGATAGAGTTGGGTTTCATTATCATAATGATGATTGAGCCCCCAAACTCCAGATAACCTCTCCCAACACACACATACACGTGGGTGTGTGCACCCTAAATAAAATGGAGGATAACATGGAACCCTGACGGACACCACAGGTCAATGGCCATGACATCAAACAAGAATTCCTCAGCACCATCTTCTGAAACTGCCTCTCCAGGAAGGACTAGATCCACTGTATAACAGTGTCTCCCAGTTCCCATCTCACACAGACACCTCAGAAAGTCCATCAGAACCAACAAGGACCCACTTCCATCAGACCAAGCCAGCATGGCCAATGGTCCGGGATGTTGGGAATTGTAAACCAAAACATCTGTAGGGACCCCTATTGAGAAAGGCTGGACTACACTGAGTGGCAACAGCTCTCCAGGGTTTCAGACAGGAGTCCTCTTAGCCCTTTCTGGAGATATTGGGGATTGAAACTGGGACCTTGTGCATGCAAAGCATGTACTTTACTACCGAGCTACAGACCTTCCCCTAAAATAATACAAATAGATCTTTACTTTTAAAGTTGGTGTCAAGAACCACCAGAGTTAGAACTAGAAGCTTTTGGCTCTCTATGCAGCTCTCTATGTAGTAAATGATCAGAGTACTGGCCATTGTAGTGGACTGGATGTGGGCAAGCTGCTTGAAGTTGAATCCAGACAAGAGCTGTGGTCCAAACATCTGGAGGGTACCATGTTGGGGAAAGCTGCTCCAAACCATGGTTAGGAGAATTGTGAATGAGTCACGAGCTTGTGCACATCCTCCTCCTTCTTCTCATAGCTTGTCTTTCAGCTTACCTGTTTAGTGCTGATGACAGTTCAAACCATGGTTTTGAGTTCAAGAGATAACCAGATGTTTGCCTATCTGGAACTCACAGCAAACTATGTTTAGTGTCAAAACAGGAAACTGTAAAAGAATCCATAATAGAGGGGGAGAAAGGGGCTCATGAGCCAATGGCTCATTCACAATCCTCTAAATCAGCTGTTCTCAACCTTGGGTCCCTATTATCCCTAATAGTTGGCCATGCTTCCTAGGAATTATGGGAATTGTAATCCAACCACTTCTGTGTGGGCTAAGTTGAGAAAGGTTGTTCTAAAACCATGGTTTACAAGATCATTTGATTTGAGCCGATGTGTTAAATATAGGGTTATTGATTCTGTTTACAAACATTATTAGCAAAGTCTTAAACATGTTTATCTTAAACTCAGATTTCATTTTAAACTCACATAATTTTAAGAAAGAGACACTTCTAATTTCATTATTTTTAAAAGACAAATTTCATTTAAAAAAACCATCCAACCTGACTGAAAATATGTTCCAGTGCAGGTCAATATTTTTAATTTAGCGCCATGCAACAGATACTTTTCTTATTAGGACCTGACGCTGCAAACATAGATATTCAATGGCAACAACAACAAAAACACGTTGTGCAGAGTTATGATACAGGTTAGGCCAATTTCATTGGCAGTATGCAAGAAAATCCAAGATTGAACACAGAACCCCAAGTCCGGGAATTGGGTAAGTGACCTGTCCTGGTTGGGGTTGCACTCCCCTGAAGGAGCAGGTGCATAGCTTGAGAGTACTCCTAGATCCATCCATGTCACTGGAACCCCAGGTGGACTCTGTGGCCCGGAGTACTTGGGGCCAGCTTTGGCTGATCCGCCAGCTATGACCTTTCCTGGACAGGGATAACCTAGCAACAGTAGTGCATGCACTGGTAACTTCCCAATTAGACTACTGCAATGCACTTTATGTGGGGCTGCCCTTGAAGACAACTCAGAAGTTGCAGCAAGTGCAAAATGCAGCAGCTAGACTGCTGACCGAAACACCTAATAAAAACCATAAAAACACCAGTTTTAAAGGAATTGCACTGGCTGCCAATACACTTCCAGTTGGAATTCAAAGTTTTGGTGATGACATTTAAAGCCCTAAGCGGCTTGGGACTTTGATATTTGAGGGAGCATTTCTTCCTATATATGCCTGCCCGAGAACTGAGATCTGTTGGAGGGGCCCTCATGTGCATCCCACCAGTACGCGGCATACACTATGGTGGGACGTGGGAGAGGACCTTCTCTGCTATGGCACCCTGGTTGTGGAATGCCCTCCCCTTGGAGGCCTGATTGGCAAAGACACTGGTCTCATTTTGGCGCCAAGTAAAAACATGGCTTTTTACCAAGCCTCTGAGAGCTAAATTCATTCCCTAGCACATTGTTTTAACTGTTTTACTGTTTTAGATTTTAACTGGTATTAGTTTGTTTAATAGTTTAATATGCTTTTAGGTGTTTATTTATTGTTTTATACTTTTAAAAATGATTTTATCTGTACGCCGCCCTGAGATCTTAATGATATAGGGCAGGATAGAAATGTTTTAAATGAACAAACCAACTTTACACTCATCCCCAGGCTGCATACCAGACTGATCTATCAGAAGAGGTTAAAGAACATCAATAACTGACAAAGGCAAGCAACTACCAGGTTAGTGATGGGGGACAGGACCATGAGTTGCAGCAGCAGTCTGAAGACATCTGGATCATTGGGAGCAGGGAAAGTGAATTTAATACATTTGCCGCTGTATCAATGTCATCAAGGGTGAGAGCACATTCCCCTGAGAAGCGGGCTTTCTGTGCTGTCGGTTGTGAGTTCTCCTGGGTGACAGCAAGGAGTGCCCAAGGGTGGGGAGGTGTTGGTTTTCAGTGGGTGGGTTTTTGTTGTGGCTTTGACTGCATAATTTTATTGAGTCAGTGCTCTGTTATTCTCTGGGTAGCTTTGGGTGCATGTGTGTTTTTAGGGTGCATGTGTATGTTCTGGGGGGGGGGGTGTTCATGTATTGTTTAAGACTAGTGAATTGTCCAGTGGATTGGGATGTGCCTGGATAGATGGGACAGCGGAAGGAGAATGGGGGCACCTCTATAAAGGTAACCACAGGTTGGGAATGGAATGGGGGAGAGAAATCAGCAGTTCAGAGGCTATAGAAGGGTTCAGGCTATCACCTTTGTTGACCCTTCCCTTATTCCACACAGGTACCTGGTGGCATGTCTACTGGCCCAACTCTCACTTGGCATGGCTACTGGCCCAACTCTCAGCTCAGTGCCATGTCACTTCATAAGAAGATCTCACTCATCCATGTTCTGATTATGGATGATGGAGCTGACCTGGCATATGTCACCAAAACCTGGGTGGGTGAACTGGGTGGTGTTAATTTGGCCCAGCTTTTCCCACCTGGCTATTTGGTGGAGCATCAACTCAGGCTAGAAGATGTGGGTGTGGGGGTCACAGCTGTCCATGAAAATACCACCTGCTCAGCAGGAAACCCCTCCAGAGCAGGGTGGGATATAAAGGTCTATACCTAGAGCTGGGCCATCGAGACAGATTGGGGACAATGTTGATGTACTGCCTACCCGGAGGTTGTGAACAAACTGGTTGCAAGACTAAGGCCTACTACTTGCCCTTTATATCCTTGTCCATCCTGGCTTGTGAAATCTGCCAGAACTGGGCTGAGTACTTGGACCTCCAAGGTGGTAAATGCCTCCTTGAGGTACAGTGAATTCCCCACAGCTTTGAAAGAAGCAGTGGTGAGGTCCTTGTTGAAGAAACCAAATCTAGACCCTGCGGTTTCAGATAACTTCTGCCCGGTATCAAATTTGCCATTCTTAAGGAAAGGTACTGGAGCATGTGGTGGCCTCACAACTCCAAGCAGCATTAGATGATACTGATTATTTGGATCCATTCCAACTACGTTTCAGACCTGGCTATGGGAGAGAAACAGCACTGGTTGTCCTGGCTGATGACTTACATCAGGAAGTGCATCCCTGTTGGTTCTTCTGGACTTCTCAGTGGTTTTCAATGCCATCGACCATGGTATTCTTCTGGATCATTTATATAGATTGGGCTTGAGAGGCATGGTTTTAAAGTGGTTTAAAGTGGTCCCAGCCCTTCATGGAGGAGAGGTCTCAGAAGGTGGTGCTGGGGGACTCTTGTTCCACCCTATGGCTGTTGGCCTGTAGGGTGCCACAAGGTTCCATTCTATCCCCATGCTTTTTAACATTTACATGAACCCGCTGGGGGAAGTCATCAGGAGGTTTGGGCTGAAATGTCATCAGTATGAGGATGATATGCAGCTCTACTCTCATTTCCATCTACACATCCCTGGGAGACTGTTGAAGGAGTGAACCAGTGTCAGGAAGCTGTTTTGGGGAGGATGAGGGTAAACAAGCTGAAACTCAACCCAGACAACTGTGGATGGAGGTTTACAACTGGTCTCAGATGGGGTTGCATTCTCCCTAAAAGACCAAGTGAGTAGTCTGGGAGTCCTCCTGGACTCTGCACTAACTGGGGAAGCCCAAGTGGCAGCAGTGTCCAGGAGTGCATTTTATCAGCTTAGGCTAATATGCCAGCTGTGGCCCTATGTATAGGTGGTGGACCTTGTCTTGCCTCAGTTATCCATGCACTAGTGACATCCAGGCTGGACTACTGTAATGTCCTGTATGTGGGCTGCCTTTGAACATGGTTCAGAAACTTCAGCTGGTGCAGAATGCGGCCACCCGAGGTGATTTGATAATATCACCTATACTGCACCAGCTGCACTGGTTACTGGTGTGTTTCCGAACCCCCATTTAAGGTGCTGGTTTAAAGCCTGTTTAAGGCTTTAAACAGTTTGGGATCAAATTACTTCAAGGATCACCTTCACCCATATCAGCCTGCCCGCACCTTAAGATCAGCAAGATTGTCCCTTCTTATTCGCCCACCTGTGAGACCAGTTAGGAGGGTGACCACATGTGAGAGACCCTTCTCTGCAGTGGCCCCACACCTCTGGAATAAGTTGCCATCATGCATCTGCCATACTCCAACATTGCAGGCTCTCAAGAAGGCCTTGAAAATGTATTACTTTACTCTGGCCTTCTCCTAATATGATTGCTTTTGTTGCTGTTTTGTTGCTGCTTTTGTTGTTGGTTTTATTGCTGATTTTATTGCTGATTTTATTCTATTTTTACCGTTTTATTGTGTTTTGATCGTTCTTAATATCATACAAGTTTTATGTGTTTTATTGCTGTACACCGACTTGGGAAAGGCTTCTGCCCTGAAAGGTGGTCAAGAAATATTTCAAATAGCTAAATAAATAATAAATACCCTATTGCCCAGGTCTCGAGCATAGTGTTGGAAACTTCAACACCCATGCCATGGCAGCCTTGACTAGGCCAGCTCAGGTCTTCATTAATTCCATGATAATCATGCGGTTGTCTCAATTTGGATTCGGAATAACACACAGGGCAGGGCATACCCTCAATATGAGTGTGAGGAGGCCGGTCTGGATGGGACTGAAATTACTTAAAGTTGGGTTTAAGGTGGGAAATGTTATTGCTTTCATCCAGAAAAACTTATAGCTGAGCCATAACGAAACACTTGTTCATTTTTCCTAAGGACAGTAGATTAGACACTGTTCTCCAGTTGACAGGGTCACACCCATCATCTAAGGGCCAAACTATAAGTGCTGTGAGTCATGTGTTTAAAGAAGCGTGCTTAATCTGGCTGCTTTTATTTTGGAGAAAAAGCCGTCATGGCACCCCCAATCCCAAACATGGTCAGGATCTGGATCACAGGCTACATGAATTTTCAGCTGAAAATCACCCCCTACTGGTTTTCATTTGCCCCTGAAGGTGCTGTTTGCAGTAAGCAGTCGTTTCAGGGGCAAAGAGCAGATAAGGATAATTTTCAACAGCAAACCACAGCAGGGCTCTGAATCAGATCGGGAAGATGTTTGGAATCAAGAACCTGCAAATGGATTTTCTCTAGAATAAAAGCAGCCAGGTTAAGCATGCTCATTTAAATGCTTAATTAACATCCCTGTAGTTTGGCCCCAAATGGTTTCTTGAGAAAATGTCTGATCAGGAAGCTGGTTATCTCCCCCCTGGGCAGCACTATCTCCCAAAGGTGCATCAAAAACCCAATTCAACAAAAGATCTATAAACTTTCCCTTCTGGACTCTATGTTTACTATGAGCAAGTTTGATATTCTGAAGCTCAGAATTCTGAAATATGTTGGGAAAAGTTCTTGATTGCTGCTGCTTCTAGTGCTACAGCTACTTCAGGCCTCTTTTTTCTGTTTCACAGTTGGACAATGCCTTGGATATCAATAGGTTCTGAACCCAGAGCCTCTAGGATGAAAGAAACCTCCACCTCACTGACAGGAAATTCAAGTTTGATCTCTCTCTCTCTCTCTCTCTCTCTCTATTCAGTAAGCACATGGTCACCTACCAACAGATTAATAGGATGGATCAGCAATACCCATACTATTTAAATATAAATATTCTAAATTATATCTCCATTCAATGGCACTTTCATCTTACTAGCAGATATTTAATTGTCTAGGGATTCAACTCTCCCAACCTGCTGGTTGGCACTCCTTAAGTTATCTGTCTGAGTATTTTATTCTCCTTTTCGTTCTGAAATACATTCAAATTCCAACCAAGTGATTTTTTAAAATGTAAATTCATTCTTTCTTGGCATCCTACACATTGCAAAGCACCATGAAGAGACTTACACATAAATGATTGTCTGTATATGATTTGACCTGCATACCGAGTTACCCATTAAGTATCTCTTCAACTTTTCTCAAATATTTAGCCCCAGTTAAACAGAACTTTTGTTTATACTGTCTACTTCCTCCATCTGCCACGGCAATTTTTTTCTGTAATATGGAGCCAAGATCTAGGCAAGCTCATTTCATTATCACTGGACAATATATTAAGAGAATCCCAGTTGATACTCAATATTTGTTCCCAATTTCAACCAAATTTCTAAAATAGAATTTGCTTCTTTTCTCTCCCTGTTTGCACACAAAGCAGGCATGGATAAACCCTCATTTTCTCTCATTTGTGATTGCAATATGTTTAATAACGGTTTATTGTTAAGGAAAAAATATTTGCACAAATTGAAGTTGGAAAATCAATACTCAAGAAGGTGAGAGTTTTATTTTGTTCTCATAAATCACTATTTCTTAAAAGGCTCTGTTCGGACATAATACTACACCACAGTTTAACACTACGTGATCAAGCCTAGGTTCATGCACTCCTCCTCTGCTCTGCCATGGCTGCAAGGAGACTGGAAGCATTTGCTTCCTGCTTTTAACTAACCACGTTTTATCGTTATGTCTGAGATGGACAAAGTATGGTTGGTTTAAACTATGGGTAACTGAATCATACTAGGCTCAAACTGTAATTTATGATCCTGTATAGCTTCAGCAATACATAGTTTAAACCAGGGGTCCTTGCCGTTTTGAGCTGATGGGCACATTTGGAATTTTGGGAGAATGTTGTGAGCACTGTTACAAAATGGCTATGGGGGGCTTGCCCATTCATAAAATGGCTGTTATGGTTGGCATGGCCAATTAAAAAACACCACTTTCCCAGAAAGCAAATTGGTGAGGCTAAAAGGAAAGTAATTTGCTCAAGAACCTAAGTACAAGGCCGAGGTGGGTTCTGAGCTCCAAAGCACATTTTGAACCCACATTTTTCTGCTCTGACACCCATTTCACAAAAGGCAAACTGATGAGGCTCAGAGACAAGTAACTTGGCCAAGAAATGGTGCAGGCAGAGGTGGGGACTGTGCCCCAAATGCCAAATCACATAGTTGCCCCCACAAAGCACAACAAAATACCTATTTCACAGAAGGCAAACTGGTGAGGCTCAGAAAAGCACACACACCACACAAAAAAGTACAATCAAAACACACACACCACCCTGGCAAAACACGAAACACCCTAAAATAAACAAATAAACCAGCTAACACACACATACCATCTCCCTCGTCCCCACAAATCAGAACACAAAAATACAGACACAGCACAGGCAAACCACCATCTTCTTCCCCATCACCCCACTCTAGCTGCCCAGGACACCCACTACTACCCCCAGCTTACCTTTTCCTTTTTTTCTCTGGACAGTTGGGTGCTCTTCAAGATGACGTGCTGGACTAAGCCACCCATTTTTATTTTCTAAATATGCCTCTGGGGCTCATGTGGAGTCCAGAGGAATTCTTAGAAAAAAAGACAGCACTGAAGGCTAGCGCTTTGCTCTGCAACACACCAGCCCGATAGATTTAATAAAATATATTTTATTTTTTTAAAAATCTGGAGGGGCAGGGCACTTGGCAGGCTCCAAGGTAGATGCTTGTGGGCACTGTGGTGCCCACTGGCACCATTTTGGGACTAACCCAAGTTTCCTGGGCAGATGTATTAAAAAACTCCCATTAGTTTAAACCAGGAATTGGATGCTTCTCTGTGAGCATGCTGGAGGGTAAGAATGGGCATGTGAGCCTAAGGTTCACTTTTGCATGTTCACGCAATGCTAAACCATGAAGTAGTGCTGTGTCCAAACCAGGCCAATGTGAAGTTCTGCAGCTATCAATGATATAGAGGTTCCCCGACCTTGGGTGATCATCAGATTTTGTTGGACTACAACTCCCATTATCCCTAACCACTGACCATGCCGGGTAGAGATGATGAAAATTGTAGTGCAGCTACTTCTGGCATCCTGAGGTTGGGAATCACTCCTATTTAGGAACATACAAGAGCACACCAAGCCCACTGTTATTGGTTAGCCAGCCACATTACAGGAGATTTTAAAATTGTTTTTTTAAAACTACATTAGACTTTTTCCATTTCATGCCCAATATCCATATGGTCAGAGTAAAACCATATTAAATTATTAATTTAAGCAAGACAGCGCTAAAACTACTGATCAGCGAACATTTCAGCAAAAGGTTAAATCCCCAGCATTTTCTGCCACTTACCACTGAAATGCATTGTAATGGAAGTAGACCAAGCCAAGGCCATACAAAAAGGCAGCATTCTGCAAGAAGAAACGAAACATTTTTTAGGAACTGATATGCCGAAATGCATATTTTCAATCTTCTGGAAGAATATTGAAGTATGTTATTGACAAGATATTTCAGTCACTGCTTAGCAGAAAGAAAATTAGTTCTAAAACAAAAAGAAAATCTAAAGTCTTGACATATAATGCTGATCAAAGTAAAAAAAAAACACTATCCATATTGATGCATACTTTACTAATGTTACATCACTAAAATAAAGTAGCAGATGAGAGGGTAGCTCAATAGCATAGGTTTTTGAATTGTAGGGCTACAAGAGACACCTGTAGGGTTGAAGTCAACCAGCTGACACTCAAGTTATACTATTTTATTATGTTAGGTTATTCTCCTTTCTTGACTAGACACCTGATGTGCCTCCACACGAGGTAGGATAACTATACTTTGTTCAGCCACTTTTTATGGGGTATCTACATTGCGTCTTCAGCAAACCTATTGTTCTTTGTCTTTCCTGTGATTCTCTCTTCAGACATAACAAAAAGACAGGTTGCTACCTGTAACTGTAGTTCTTTGAGTGGTCATCTATGCATTCACACATATGGGCTCTGCACTTGCACTAAGCCTTGATTCAGGAAACTTCTATAGCTGAGGAGTTTTTGGAGGGAACCTTCCCCCACCATCTCAGTGTGCATGTCCCCAGTGGGTTACTGCCTATTCCCTCAGTTCCTTGAGACCGATGTTGTGGCCTCAGAACTGAGACAAAAACCAATACCTTCAGTACCCAACATCAAACTTGAATATGACACCGAAGAGGAGATGGTGGGTGGGTTGTGTGAATGCATAGATGACCACTCGAAGAACAACCTGTCTTTCTTCTTCGTGGTTTCTATGCATCACACATGTATGTGAGTAGCAAGCTAACTTACTTGGAGGCGGGCCGGTGTCCAACTACAAAACAGATGAGAGGACAGCACGACCAAAGGCACAGTCAGCTCTAGCCCTGACATGTAGTCTTCACAAAGGTAGACATTGTTGACCAGGTTGCAGTGTGGCAGAGTTCAAGGATGGCAGTCCCTCTGGCGATGCAACCGATGTCACTACCACATGAGTGAAATGAGCTCGGACTGGGGCAGACAGTTCAAGCCCAGCTAGCTCAAATGTTAGTTTAACAGTCTTTACGACCCAGGATGTGAAGCCCTGAGTCGAGAGAGGCTGACCCTTGCACTTCCCATCATAGCAGACAAATAGCCGGGGAGAGAGTCTAAATTGCTCAGTCCTGGACTTGTAGAAGGCCAGTGGCTGCCAGACATCCAACATGTGAAGAGTTGATTTGAACGGCAAAGATGGGGATGTAAAGAAAGCAGGTAATACAGTGTCCTGATTCAAATGGAAATCTGACACAACCTTTGGTAGAATCATAGAATAGTAGGGTTGGAGGGGGCCTACAAGAAAGGCAGGATCAGGTCTAAGCGCTACTTTCTCTCTGTGGAAAGTTAAATAAGGCTGGTCCACCTTGAGTGCAAAGAGCCCATTAGCCTTGCGTGCATATGTAATGGCCGCTAGAAATGCCAACTTCCAGGATTTCCGGTTGGAATCAATGTCACCCTGGCAGCATCCCATGGGCTCTCTGTAGGAGCTTTCTCAAACAGCTTTTTAAATGGTTAAAAAACCTTTTCATCTCCCCCCTGGAATTAAAAGGGGGGGCAAGGCAGCATCTGGATAACATCTTGGAGAAAAGTACCCCCCACGAGATAGCAGGGGGGCTGGATTCTAGGATTAGCTTTACCCAGAGCTTTACCAATGCAAAAAGCTGTTCTGAAACTCCTATTTAATACGAGAAAACAGGGCTGACGTGTTCCATTGTAATATATGCTTTAAGAAATATCAGCAACAACTGAGGGATGATTTAAGGAATATTAGCAATATTTGAGAACATCTGAGGACCTGAAAGATCTGCTTGAAGAGAAACATGGCTACACCGAGGAGAATAAAGGGGCTGGCACCACCGCCAACTCCTCCCGTTCCTCCTGTGTCAAAAGTTTCAAAAACAGAAGATACAGGGGAATTAGTTACTCTGATAAAGACTTTATCTTTGCAATTTATGGACCAAGCCAAAAGGTTGGATTTAATCCAAAATTCCATCACTGCCCTGCAAGGAGCTGTGGATCTAATTAATGTGTCTTGGCAAAAAATGGAGACGAAAATTAACGAGATAGAAGACCAAGTGGCAGGGAATGAAACTACGACACAAGTTTGTTTTAAAAATGTATGACAGAATTTCTCAACTGGAGGCCTTCATGCGCAGATCCAATGTACGTATTATTGGGATTAAAAATCTGTCTAATGATGTAGAATTGCCTGTTTTTGTGGATAAACTTTTGCATGAGATACTCCCTGTCCCATCTGATTATTTCCTTGATATTGAGCAGGCATTTCGTGTGCCAAATGCTTAAAGGGACTGACTATACAATCATAGTCCAATTTGCAAAAGTCTCCACAAAGAATTATATCCTGCATTTGGCAAGAGAGGGTGGAAGCCTTTCCTGGAAACAAGATAAAGTTATGTTATTTCCAGACTACATCAAAGAGGTGGCGAATAAAAGAAGGCAATTCATCAAAGCGAAAAATATGGCAAAACAAATGAACTTACAATATTATTTAAAATATCCTGCTACACGTTGCGTTGTGTCTGAAGGTCAGATGAAGAAGTTTCTAAATCATGAAATGGCAGAGGCATGGCTGAACGTAAAAATGCGTGAGATTTATGTTACAACCCCATGAAGTGGAACCTTTAAACAAGCTCTGTTAACTGTTTATGTTTAGTCTACATGATCCAGGCTAAGTTAGAAGATAAATGATTATACATATATTTGTTTATTCTCTTTCATCCTTCTTCTTTTCTTGCTTTTCTTTTTTATTTCTTTATCCAAAACAGATATGATATACTGTATTTAAATATATTGTTTGAGGGTGTATTGTGCACATGCATTTATATGTCTAGTATAAAATATATTACTGATTGTTGAAGGTTTATTTTCAGTTTTATTATTATATAACACTATATTTCTTTTTAATCATTAATAATAATAATATTATAGGCTACTGGGAATGAACTGTAGGCCTGTTTCTTTGATATAAAATTGATGATATGATATTGAAATGTAAGGTTGTTTATTAAACTGTAAGATTGTTAATGTTATATAGTTTTTAAAACAGAATGGCATCGGAGGCCGGGGGGTATTGGAGTTTAAACTTAATCCTTTAAAGGGGAGGTGGAGGGAAAGGGAAATAAATTTCTTCTCCTTTTTTTTCTTTTTCTTTTTGTTATTGTTGTGTCCTCATAAGAATATTGTATTGCCGGGACATTGCAGTATTGATCAGGTTGTTGGTATTCTTGGTATTGTTTATTTCATTTATAAAGATAAAATAAATAAAAATATATTCAAAAAAAGAAAAGAAATGCCACCTTCCGCAAGAGAAGGCGTAAGTCTCTAGTTGCCAGTGGTTCAAAAGACTTAGACAAAAGTGCTTTAAGCACAGCTGACAGATTCCAGCTCGGTACTGTAGGGTGAACTCGTGGGTGCCATGTTCCCGATCCCTTTGAGGAACCTCTTTGCCATTGGATGCAAGAAAACAGAAAAACCCTCAACGGGAGGGTGGTACGCAGAAATAGCAGATAAATGCATAATTATGACAAATTCAACCCCTTATTGAACAGTGAGGGAAGAAATGGCAAAGAGCATCAGCGAAGATGAAAGTCCTGCGTATGAGTAAAGGCGGCAAAAGCTGTTCATTTCCTCGTATACAAGCACTGCGTAGAGGGCTCATGAGCAGCGTCGAGGATCCTCTGTACTGATGTCGAAACAGTCTCAGCTCCTGTCACCCGATCTACACGCTGGCAATTGGAGGGTTAAGAGATCCAGGTGACAAATCTGACCCTTCTCCCTGATGAGAAGGGATGGGTGAGAAGGAAGGTGACAATACCAGTGGCATGCCATCCATAGTAGCGGAGCAAACCAAGGCTGGTGAGGCCACTAAGGTGATATCAGAATGCATTTGGTGCTGTCCTTTCTGTTCTTTGTCAGAATTCTGGTGATAAAGGGGAACGGTGGAAAAATGTAAAATAACATTCCTGTCTAGTTGAAGAGAAAGGCATCTCCCAGTGAATCTTGAGCCCGCCTGGTCTGCTACAAAAGTCACTGCAGATTGCATTGTCCAGAGAGGCAAACAGGTCCTGTGTAACTCCCACTTGTGGGAAGTTGATTCAGTTCGACTGAGTTGGTCCACTAAGACATTGTCCACGCCAGCCAGGTGTGTTACCACTAAACCAATCCAACAAGGCAGGCACCAATGGAAAAATTTCAATGTTAGAACCAAGAGAGGGAGTGATCTCATGCCCCCTTCCTTGCTCAAATATGCAATGACAGTTGTGTTGTCCGATGCGATCTGGACTAGTCTGCCCACTAGATCCAGCTCGAAAGCCTGAAGGGCTTTCCATACTGCTCTCAGCTCTAACAGGTTGATGTGGTGCTTCGCCTCTGTGACTGACCATTATCCATGGACCGTGAGATCCAAGCAGTAAGCTCCCCATTTTTATTTATTTATTTATTATTAAATTTATTAATCGCCCATCTGGCTGGTCACCCAGCCACTCTGGGCGATGTACAACATGCAATAAAAACAGTTTAAAACAATAAAATTCTACAATAAAAACATTTTCTAAAATACCCTAACCCACCCCAAATGCCTGCCTGAACAACAACGTTTTTAATGCATGACGAAAGCTCATTAAAGAGGGGGCATGACGGAGTTCCCTAGGGAGGGAGTTCCACAGAGTGGGGGCCACCACAGAAAAGGCCCTCTCCCTCATCCCCACCAGTCTAGCTGTCCTGGCTGATGGGACAGACAGAAGGCCATCATCCGAGGCTGATCTTGTTAAGCGGTTAACCATCCCAAGAGCAAGGCATCCACAGTCACTACTCAGGATGGTGAGGGCTGCAGGAATGGCATCCCCTCTGGCAGGCTGTCTGAAAGCATCCACCACTGTAGAGAGTCTTTTATGTTGCCTGGAAGATGGCGCTTGGTCCGATGAGAGTCTTGCTTGGTGCTGAAGTTGCGTATGAACTAGTTCTGAAGAGATCTCATATGCAACTAGGAATGTTAGACCACTGACGTCGTTGCGGCCATTAGGCCTAGCAAGCACTGCACTTTAATGCTGAGATGGTGGTGTGACAACTCAGCTCCATTGCCACTGAAGTCAGTCTCTCCAATCAGTCCTGAGGAAGGAATGCTCTGCCTGACTGCGAGTCTAGGTACACCCCAATAAGTTGTAGACTCTGGGTTGACTGTAGATGAAACCTTTTGATGTTGATACAAAGTCCCAAGTTTCGGAGAAGATCGCAGATCTCCTCTATCGACCACAGAAAACAGTTTCATATTGATGCCACTAGCAACCAATCTTGACCCCTTGCAGTCTGAGATGGGAGCAGACCACCGCCATGCATTTGGTGAATACTCTTGATGCTGTTGAGGCTGAAGGGAAGTACCCGAAACCGATTAAGTGTCTGGGCCAATAGCAAAATGCAGTTAGTGCTAATGCAGTTCCACTATGGTGATGTGGAAGTAGGTGTCCTTGAGGTCGATAGAGGCGAACCAATCTCTTCAGGTGAGGAGGGGTAGAACTGAAGCCAGAGAGTCCATGTGGAACTTCTTGGGCAAGATGTAGAGATTGAGTTCTTGAAGGTCTAGGTTTGGTCAGAGTCCTCTATCCTTTTTTGGTACCGTGAAGTACCTGGAATAGAAACTGTCCCGAAGATGCAACCTTGGTACGGGTACGATAACTCCCTTCCAGTGTTTCGACCTCTTGGTGGAGAACAGGAGACAGGGCTGTAACTTTCACGGTACCAAGAGGAAGGAGAGCATCTAACTTGATCCTGTAGCCTTCCTGAATGATGGAGAGCACCCAGGAGTCCTTTGTGATCTGATGGTAAGTTGGAAAGAAGGAGGTCAGGCGAGTTCCAAAGATGAGGAGACGACTGGAGGGCTGAGCAAGAAGGGTATTCAAGTAAAAAATGCTGCTTGCTTTTGGAGTCCGGTTTGTGACAGTAGTTGTGCAGCTTTGATGGTTGGGATGGTCTTAGGGAGCCCGACTGTCGCAATTGCTGCTGTTGCGATGAGGCTGGCTTTTGTTCCTGGAACCTGGTGTGAGGTCTGTGGTACCAAAACCTCTGTTTTGGAGGCTGCTGAGGGAAAAAAGCCATACTTCACGCCATGGTCCAGGCCTGTACCAAATCCAATGCATCATTGGTTTTAGAATTAAGTAAGCCCAGTACATCAAAGGGCAAGTCCTTGATATGGGCCCTTGTTTGTTGTGGGAGTCCGGTGGATCACAGCCAGGGATAGCAATGCAGGGTGATGGATCTGACAAGTGCCTTCGTGTCACAGGCAACCTGATGATGCAATGTGTCACAGGCAACCTGATGATGCAATTTGTTGCCTCAACAGTTTTAAAGCCTCCACTTGGAACATCCCAATTCTTTCTTCTCCTCAGGAAGATGTTCCCTGAGGTAGCCTACCTTGTCCCAGAGCAGCAGCTGATAACCAGACATCGCTGTCTGGTAATTAGATATTTTGAGGCCCATTGCTGCAGATGAGTAGACCCTTCTTCCTAATAGATCTAGTCGTCTACCCTCCTTATCAGTGGGTGATGAATGGGCCCAGCTGCCTCTACAATCAGTGCTGGGTTTTTAAAGAGATATTCAGCAGACAATTCCTGTAAACAATATATCCCTTCCAAGCACTTCAATATCAGAGTCATTGTGGAGAGACAGTTCCAAGATTGTTTTATTGTCTCTTCCAATGCAGGGAGGAGAGAAATGGCCATGGGAAAGAGTCCATATTTACTAAGTTAAAGACTGGGTCTTGTACGGTTGAGGCCACTTGTTGGGTCTCCAAATGAACCATAGAATAGTAGGGTTGGAAGGGGCCTACAAGGCCACCGAGCCCAACCCCCTGCTCAATGCAGGAATACAAGTCAAAGCATCCCTGACACATGGCTGGCCAGCCTCGTCTTGAATGCCTCCAGTGTGGGAGAGCCCACCACCTCCCTAGGGAATTGGTCCCATTGTCATATTGCTCTAACAGTCAGGAAGTTTTTCCTGATGTTCAGCCGGAATCTGACTTCCTGTAACTTGAGCCCATTATTCCGTGTCCTGCACTCTGGGATGACCAAGAAGAGATCCTGGCCTTCGTCTCTCTGACAACCTTTCAAGTACTTGAAGAGCGCTAACATATCTCCTTTCAGTCTTCTTTTCTCAAGGCTAAACATGCCCAGTTCTTTCAGTCTCTCCTCATAGGCCTTTGTTTCCAGTCCCCTGATCATCTTTGTTGCCCTCCTCTGAACCCTCTCTAGTTTGTCTGCATCCTTCTTAAAGTGTGGTGCCCAGAACTGGACACAGTACTCCAGATGAGGCCTAACCAGTGCTGAGTGGAGAGGAACTAGTACTTCCCGGGATTTGGAAGCTATGCTTCTATTAATGCAGCCCAAAAGAGCATTGGCCTTTTTTGCAGCCACATCACATTGTTGGCTCATATTCAGCTTGCGATCGACAACAATTCCAAGATCCTTCTCGCTTGTAGTGTGGTTGAGCCACGTATTCCCCATCTTGAAACTGTGCATTTGGTTTCTTTTTCCTAGGTGCAGAACTTGGCATTTATCCCTATTAAATGTCATTCTGTTGTTTTCTGCCCAGCGCTCCAGTCTATCCAGATCACTTTAAATTTTCTTTCTGTCTTCCACAGTATTAGCTATCCTGCCCAATTTGTGTCATCTGCAAATTCGATCAGCATTCCCTGCACCTCCTCCTCCAAGTCATTAATAAAAATGTTGAAGAGCACTGGGCCCAGGACTGAGCCCTGCAGTGCCCCACTTGTTACCTCTCCCCAGTTTGAGAAGGTCCCATTGATAAGCACTCTTTGAGTCCGATTCTGTAGCCAACTGTGGATCCATCGGATCGTTGTTTCATCTAGCCCACTTTGAGCTAGTTTGATCATCAGGATATCATGGGGCGCTTTGTCGAAAGCTTTGCTGAAGTCGAGGTATATGATGTCTAGAGCATTCCCACGGTCCACAAGGGAGGGTACTTGATCAAAAAATGAGATGAGATTTGTCTGGCAGGACTTGTTTTTGACAAATCCATGTTGGCTTTGAGTCATCACTGCATTGTTTTCAAGGTGCTTCCAGATGGATTGCTTGATCATCTGCTCCAGAATTTTCCCAGGGATTGATGTCAGATTGACTGGTCTGTAGTTCCCAGGTTCCTCCTTTTTACTCTTTTTGAAGATAGGGACAACATTAGCCCTCCTCCAGTCATCTGGCACTTCACCTATCCTCCATGATTTCTCAAAGAGAATAGACAGCGGTTCTGAGAGTTCTTCTGCCAATTCCTTTATTACTCTAGGATGCAGTTCATCTGGCCCTGGAGATTTGAACTCATTCAAAGTAATGAGGTGTTCCTTGACCATATGCCTATTGATCTCAAACTGCAATCCTGCCCCTTCAGCCTGTACTTCGCCTTTGCCAGGGGGGTCATAGATGCTCTTTGGGGAGAAGACTGAGCCAAAGTAGGAATTGAGCACCTCTCCCTTTTCTTTGTCATCTGTTATCGTTTTGCCATCCCTATTTAATAGCTGAACCACCATTTCTTTCCTCTGCCTTTTACTATGCACGTAGCTGAAGAAAGCCTTTATGTTGTTTTTAGCATCCTTCGCTAACCTCAGCTCGTTCTCAGCTTTAGCCTTCCTGACGCCATCCCTGAAATTCTGTGCTACCTGCCTGTACTCGTCCTTTGTTACTTGGCCTTCTTTCCACTTCCTATATGTGTCCTTTTTTGTTTTCAGGTCATCTCTAAGCTTTTTCTGAAGCCACATTGGCTTCTTCTGTTGTCTTCCACCTTTTCTTCTTGTTCGAATTGTTTGTAATTGTACCTTGAGAATTTCCTTTTTTAAAAGCTCCCACCCATCTTGGACTCCTTTTCTCGTTAGAGTCGCTTGCCATGGGACCTTACTGATCATTGTTCTGAGTTTATTAAAATCAGCTTTCCTAAAATCCAGGATACACGTTTGGCTACACTCGGTTTTTGCTTCCCTTAGAACCAAGAACTCAAGTACAACATGGTCGCTTTCCCCCAGAGTTCCTGTAACTGCTACTTTATCCACTAAGTCATCTCTGTTGGTTAGGATCAAGTCAAGGATAGCCGATCCTCTAGTTCCTTCCTCTACTTTCTGTAGGAGGAAGTTATCCGCCACACAAGTCAGAAATTTCCTGGAGGGGCCATGTTTTGCAGAATTTGTCTCCCAACTAATATTGGGGAAATTGAAGTCCCCCATTACTACTACATCATGCTTCCTTAAAACATTGGCTATTTGCTTTTCAAAAGTTTCATCCTCATCTTCTCCTTGATTGGGTGGCTGATAGTAGACTCCCACCATCAGGTTCCTTTTATTCTTTGCTCCATTTCTTTTCATCCAGATGCTCTCGATGGGGCTACCAAGCTCATCCTCCTGTATTTCTGTGCAGAGATATGTATTTTTCACATACAGTGCAACCCCACCTCCCTTTCTGTTCCTCCTGTTCTTTTTGAACAAGTTAGATCCTTCAATTGCTGTATTCCAGTCATGAGAGTCATCCCACCAAGTCTCAGTTACACCTATCAAGTCATAATTTCCCTCCCGTATTAAGAGCTCAAGTTCATTCTGTCTGTTTCCCATACTCTGGGCATTAGCATATAGACACTGAAGACCATGTGCTTCATAGTCTGGCTTTTTTCCTACATGTGTCTGAAGACTATTATTGGGCACCATTAGAGCTGTTCTTTCCGTTGCAGTGCATGAGCCTACGTCCATTGTTACCCCCAACTTTACATCTCCCTTCCCCGTAGGATTCAGTTTAAAGCCCTCCTGATGAAGTTCTTCATGCTGTGGCCAAACACATTCTTCCCATCCTTTGTGAGGTGCAACCCGTCCCTTGCCAACAGCCCATCTTCCAGGAAGTATAGCCCGTGATCCCAGAATCCAAATCTCTCTCGTCGGCACCACCTTCGTAGCCAGTCATTCACCCGGAGTATTTTTCTTTCCCTTTCTAGCCCTCTTCTAACTACTGGAAGTACGGATGAGAAAACTATCTGGGCCCCAAAGTTCTTGAATTTCCTTTCCAAAGCTTCAAAGTCTGATGTGATTTCTTCATAGCTCCGCTTGGCGGTATCATTTGTTCCCACATGGATGAGAAGAAAGGGATACTTGTCAGTGGGCTTTATGAGTGCACTGCTTGCGCAATTGTGAGCACCTGGCTGGAAAACTGGTCCTCAGAAGGAAAGACAGACTCATTTGATCCGACAATGCATCCAGGGATGAAATTGAAAGTTGGCAGGAAGCCTGCAATATCATGTCAGACTGGTAGTCCTCTGCAGCAGAGAGGAGATATTCTTGAGTTGGAACCTGTAACAAGTTTTGCTTTTCTACCTTGTCTACATGGGTGACTAGACATATCATTGGTGCCCAACTGTGAAAAGAGTTGATGTGTGGGCTGCAGTTGCACAGCAGGCAGAGAGGGAAACATTTGTGTCAGCTGTGACAGTAAGGGCTGTGGCGGTACCAGCTGTTCCTGCAGAGCCTGATCAGGGGGTCTTGACACAGTAGCCGATGGCTGTGATCTGTATCAAATGACTCTGCTACAAGTTGGGTCAGGACAGCAAGGCAACTAGTAATGTCCATAGCATTCATCACGCTCTTCCATCCATCTTGTGATCTCCTATATCACAAGTCTCTTGATGGATGGTCATCCCATCTATAATGAGGGGATCTAGACCTGTCATAGTATTGGGTATGCTCGTAAAGACTGGGGCTATGACCCCTATAAGATGAGGCGATGGAATAGACTGATTCCAGTGATCATTGACATTGACCATATCCTGTACTGTAATTATCCCTCTGGTAAAGGTGCAGCAAACAAAGGGACAGTAACGGATCCTTAATCTTGCCTTCCAAAGTAGAGGCGTTTGGCATTGTCTCTACTATTTGAGGTGGATTCACCATATGGGTTGGTGAAAGCATCACTGGTGGAAAAAGTGGCTGTCAGTACTGGCGATAACAGCTGACCAGGAGACATTGGCGGAGCAGTGGGTGGAGTTGGCATTGACAGTTGCTGTCAATCCCAAGACACCTATGTGATTTGAGATGTCGGGCTTGAGGGGCACGGCTCATCGCCAATCAGAGTTGCAGGAGACACTGTCGAAGTTGACAGCTGCTGTTGATCCCAAGGAGCATGGGTTGACTTCGGCAGAGTCAGAGAGCCCGACAGGCATGCTCGATCCTGAAACACAGCGACAGACTTCTCGCCAGACTTTTTCTTTTTCCTCTTTGGTTCAGTGGAAGGGAAAGCTGTCTTTTTTTAAGCTTTTGCTTTCTTTGAAAGCTTCTTAGCCAGTGCAAACACCAAAGTTCTGCTTGGTGTGTGGGGATCTTGTGCACTCAACAGAGTATGGCACTGAGGGGACTGTGACCCCACTGAAGACGCAACAGCTACAGTTTTAGAAGCTATTCCTTTTGGCTCATCAACCGCTTCTAGCACACGTTTCCAAAGAGCGGCTTTGAGGCGGTCTGCCCAATTTTTACAGGCTTGCTTGGAAAAAGCCTGACAATATGAATAGGCTTCGATGATGTGGTCTTCCCCAAGGCAAAACAGGCAGAAAGAATGCCCGTCAGAAGGCAGCAACTTTGCCCCACAATGGGAACGCTTTCTGAATGGGGCCTGAAAGGCGATCCCAGGATCACAAAAATAAAAAATAATAAAAATGCAGATAAACAGACAGAATAATGATAGAAAGAGAAAAAGAAAGAATAAAAACCAAGCTTTTTCAACAAGAATGCTATCAGAACAAAGTCTGATCGCAGAAGTTCCCAAACAAGGTCACAACAACAGCGGTCTAAAGAGAACTGAGAGAATAGGTGGGGACCTGCTGGGGACATGTGCACTGAGACAGTTGGGGGGGGGGGTTCCCACCAAAAACTTCTCAGCTATAGCAATTTCCTGAATTGAGGCTCCACGCAGGCGCAGAGCCACATGCGTGATGTACAGAGACCATGAAGAAGAAACTGACTTGTTTTAATTCTTGAAAGAATGGAACAACACACTCTTCCATCAGCACCATATTATCTGGGTGAATTTTTTACTCTTATCTCTTAATTTGCACTAATTTGCCTTTTCATCTATATATTTTAAAAAATATTGAATTATTCATAGAATCATAGAATAGTAGGGTTGGAAGGGGCCTTTAAGACCATCAACCCTCTGCTCAATGCAGGAATCTAAGTCAAAGTATCCCTGGCTGTCCAGCTTCATCTTGAATGCCTCCAGTGTGGGAGAGCCCGCTACCTTCCTAGGTCATTGGTTCCATTGTCGAATGTTCAGCTGGAATCTGACTTCCTGTTGCTTGAGCCCATTATTCCATGTCCTGCATTCTGGGATGATCGAGAAGCGATCCTGGCCTTTCTCTCTGTGACAACCTTTCAAGTACTTGAAGAGCGCTATCATATCTCCCCTCAGTCTTCTCTTCTCAAGGCTAAACATGCCCAGTTCCTTCAGCCTCTCCTCATAGGGCTTTGTTTCCAGTCCCCTGATCATCTTTGTTGCCCTCCTCTGAACTCTCTCCAGTTAGTCTGCATCCTTCTTAAAGCGTGGCGCCCAGAACTGGAGACAGTACTCAAGATGAGGCCTAACCAGTGCTGAGTAGAGGGGAGGGGATGATTGTATGATTGTACTATCATACAATAGTACTTAAACAAAAAGGTGTTTAGCACACATTTTAAAATAGTTTAAAGAAACCTAATGCTTTTCCAGTCAGTGTCATTTTAGCACCATGTGTTTCATTTTTTAAATACTTTTATTAGTGGTTAAATGGTAGTTGATCTTTTAAAAAGGTTATTAAAACAATTGCCCAATATTGCCTTAAAAGGGGTTTTTAACTCAAGTTAAAGAAGTGATTTGAAAAAATTAATTAAAAACGATATACTCAAAATTGTCCCTTCCCACCTACACAGACATGTCACATCCACTAGTGTGGACAGAACACAGTGGCATATACACAAAGAAAAGGTGCTACATCCCCCAAAGTGTGGAAAGTTAACTGCAATTCCACATGCAATGACTTGGTATCATGAAGAGTCACCAATCTAGAAGAACCCTGAATGTGGGTGGTGAGCAGAAAAGCTCCTGAATGGGAAAGACCGATCTCCAGTTCAGTTTTTAGACAAAGATTCTTCAACTCCCAGTCTTCCCCATTCAGGCAAGCAGAGCAGAGGAAACCAATGTGTGATGAAGGCAGAAAAAGAGAGAAAGGGAGGGAGGGAGTTGGCAGAGTAAGAAGTGTTCTACACAGGCGGGGGGCTTAGGCATGCAAAGGATAGGAGGACACAGGCAGCTGGTATGTTTCAGATTACGTACCAAGATGCCAAATAGACCCATGAAGTATCTAGCGAAGCGCTAGCTTTCTTCCTTTTATTAGGAAGGGGAGAGGCACCCAATAACTCCAAAGCTGCAGCACATGCACACACAAATGAAGCGCACCACATCAAGTCAGCCAAAAACCATAAGCTGCAGAACATTCTCCATCCTGTCCTCTTCAGTAAACCAGTACTGGAGCCAGAATTAAAAATGGCCATGACAAGGGTGTGCTATTGCAAGAAGAACCATATAGCTATTAATTACATTCCCATAACATAAATAATTGAATAAAGCTCTGGGTGAAGGCAGCTGATTCAGTTCTTGAAATATGCATATTCATGAAAGTCAGTGAGGTGTTGTGGTGAGAGTGTCAGGAGACATGACATGATGCTTACTGGGTGACCAGGGGCCGGTCATAATCTCTTCAGCTTAACCTACCACACAGCGTTGTTGTGAGGATAAAGGGGGGGGGGATGTACATTGCCTTGAGCTCCTTGGAGGAAAGGCAGGATATAAATATAATAAATAAATATTTGATGAAAAACAAGGCTGGGGCAAGAAATGCCCACTCAGAGACCTCATCTCACAACACCCAAATATTCTTGAGGCTTGTCAAGGCTATAATATCAGAACATGGCTTCAGACACTAATGAACATGCCCAAATATAATGAAACCTGTGAATGGTTACAGTTGCCATGGAAACCAGAAAGCACCAAGCAAGAGGCCAACTAAACCAGAACCCAGGAAAAAGGTTGGCTGGAAGTGACATTTTGGCTGTAAGTTGCTGAAAGGATCTGTTTCTCAGCTATCAATGGAGCTGCTAGGTCTCCAGCATTCCAGTCCCAAGAGTGAGGCAGAGTTCTCTGATGTGAAGGCCCAGAAAAAATGGGGGAGGTGGCATGGGAAAAAAATGAAATTGGAGGAAGGGAGGGGTTGAATAGCCTCTTGTGTAATATTTTCTTTTCCAAAATGAGTGAAACAATTTTAAAGTAGCATTTTTAGACTATATCGTTACAGCCAATTATACTGCTGCAGCACTCCTACATCCCACTCCTACAATCAAGTTTCATGTGTAGCTATGTTGATGACACCGTTTCTTGTTGGGTTAAAACTCTTGAGTTGTTTAACCCTAAACAACCCCAGGTGCTGGGTTCACACATCACAACAACCCAAGAACCTGTGTTGTTTCGGAAAGTGGAAGCAATGAGCGTGCTTGCTCGCTGCCATGTGGCCACAACTAACTATAGGTTAAACAATACCGTATTAGCCATTATGTGTGAACTGGGTCTCTGGGTTATTCATGGTTAACAATCCATGGTTAGCTCAGCACATTCACACATGACAACCCAGAATTCAACAACACATACCATGGGTTATATGCAAACCAGGCCTTTAAGAAAACGACGTAACAACGACATTGGGATCAGAAAGAACATAAGAGAAGCCCTGCTAGATCATACCAAGGGTCCATCCAGCATTCTGTTCATACGGTGGCCAACCAGCTGTTGACCAGGAAACCATAAGCAGGACACAAGTATAATAGCACCCTCCCGCCCATGTTCCTCAGCAACTGGTGTACACAGGCATACTATCTCTGTTACTAGAAGTAGCACATGACTATCAGTAGCCATTGATAGACTTCTCCTCTAGGAATTAATCTAACCCCCTTTTAAAGCCATCCAAATTGGTGGCCATCACTACATCCTGTGGGAGCAAATCCTGTAGTTTGACTATGCGCTGTGTGAAGAAGTACTTCCTTTTATCTGTCCTGAATCTCTCACCAATCAGATTCATGGTGTGATCCCAGGTTCTAGTACTGTGAAAGAGGGAGAAAAATGTCTCCCTATTCACATTCTCCACACCATGCATAATTTTGTAGACCTCTATCATGTCTCCCCTTACCCTCTTTTTTTGCAAGCTAAACAATCCCAGCTGCTGTAAGCTTCCCTCATAGGGGAGATGCTCCAGCCCCTTCATCATTTTAGTTGTCTTTTTCTGCACTTTTTCAAGCTCTACAATATCTTTTTTTAGGTGTGGTGACCAGAACTGTTCACAGTATTCCAAGTGTGGTCACACCGTAGATTTGTATACGGGAAGCATGATATTGGCAGTTTTATTCTCAATTCCTTTTCTAATTATGACTAACATGGAGTTTGCCTTTTTTTACAGCAGCCGCCCACTGGGTTGACATTTTCATCGAGCTGTCCACTACATCCCCAAGATCTCTTTCTTGGTTGGTCACTGCTAGCTCAGATCCCAACCGGTTATACTTGAAGCTGGGATGTTTTGCCCCAATGTGCATCACTTTACACTTCCTTACATTGAACCAGATTTGCCACTTAGATGCCCATTCTCCCAGTTTGGAGAGATCCTTTTGGAGCGCTTCACAATCCCTTTTTGTTTTAACCAACCGAAATAGTTTGGTGTCATCGGCAAACTTGGACACTTCACTGCTCACTCTTAATTCCAGATCATTTATGAACAGGTTGAAAAGTATTGGTCCCAATACAGACCCCTCTATTTACTTCCCTCTATTTACTTCCCTCTATTGGGAAAATTTACCATTTATTTCTACTCTCTGCTTTCTGTTCAACCAGTTCCTGATCCATAAGAGGACCTCTCCTCTTATTCCATGAATGCTAAGTTTGCTCAGGAGTCTTTGGTGAAGGATTTTGTCAAAAGCCTTTTGGAAGTCCAAGTAAACAACGTCTACTGGATCACCCCTGTCTACATGTCTACTGACATTCTCAAAGAACTCTAAAATGTCAGTGAGACAGGACTTACCTTTGGGGAAGTTGTGTTGATTCTTTTTCAGCAAGGCCTCTCCTTCTATAAGCTTACTAATTTTATCTTTGATGGTTTCAACCGATTTACCCGCAACAGACGCTATGCTAATCAGCCTGGAATTTCCCATCCCCCCCGCTCCCGGATCCCTTTTTAAAAATTGGTGTTACATTGGCCATCTACCAGTCCTCTGGTACAGAACCTGATCTTAGGGAAGGAAAGACATATGCAGTTATATTTCTGACTTCAGCTATTATGGAACTTCATTTTTTTTATCTTGGAACATGACATACACAGACACATATATGTATAAAATATATAGAAGTTTTTGCAAATTCATATCAACATGTATTGTTTCCCCAGAATTCAACCAAGTCTATAAGTAGTCAACAATCCTAAGAGGTAGATCAGGCTGAGAGTCAGTGACTGGTCCAAAGTCACCTAGTGAGCTTCATGGCCCAGTAGGGACTAGAACATGGATCTCCCAAGTCACACCCCAACACTCTAACCACTACACCACACTGGCTATTCATTGCATAAGATATTCCATTCAGATTTATGTATGCATTCCTTGAGAGGTCCTAGTCCGCTATTAACATATGCATTTGACCTAATATTCATTGTTTGATTGCTAAAGATCAGAACCTCAATTTAGTATAGTCCCTTAATGAATGATCCATGTTTGTTAGTAATTGAGTAATTATATGCTTAATTTGCAAATATAAGCATCTGATATTGCCTCATTTCCTCTCTAATTTCTCTATATGGTTTTTATTAATCCAATTTTTAACATACTTCTAAATTGTGTTAAACGAAGTTCCTTCCAAGGCCTCACATTGCCAAATAAATCTTAGCGCATACCTCTCTTCGAGCTTAAATGGCTTCAAAGGGGAGCTGTAAAATTCATGGAGAATGTATCTAAACAATGGAGAATAGTCAAGATGGCTATAATGGAAACCCTAGGTACAAAGCTAGCATGTCACTGAATATCAGGTACTGAGGAGCAACAGCAAAGGGGGGCTGTTGCATTCATAGACCTTTGACCCAGCGAGGCTTTTCTTAAGAAGTTGTCATGTCAGCCAGCAAATAGGAGTGTGACAAGAAGAGAATCTGCTCCACCTGCACTGCCACATCCTCATCTTCTACTGCCTAGAAGAGATTCTCTTCTTGATAAGAGAACACAGGGAACAACAGAACCTGTCTTGCATTTTCCATCTAGCCCAATATCTAGCCCAGGCAGAAAAAGGTCTCTATGATCTAATTATCTGATCTTTTTACCTTGAGATGCCTAGGATTGGACCTGGGATCTTCTGTATGCTCTACCACTGAAATATAATATCACACCTGGAGCAGCCAGTAACTCTCTAGGATAGTGCTATCCCTGCACAAACAAAACTATGTTACTGCTGCTTTTATATCTGTGATTGTATTTTTAAATCTTTACACTGCTGATGGTTTCTACTTTGGATTTATACTGTAGTTTAAGCTTTTAAAGGTGTTATATTATGTTTTATCATGCTATATTGTATGGTTTTAATTGTTGTGAACCACTCAGAGAGCTTTGACTGTTGGGCAGCACAAAAATGTAATAAATAAAAAAAATATTTCTCAAAAGCTACTACAAAAGACACATGACTTGCAAATACAGTCAGGACCAGAAATACTGGAACAAGGATAACTGTTTTGGCAGTTGGCCTCTGTACACCACCACATTGAAGTTGAAAGGAAACATACCCAGATGGGAGCAAAGTCAGGACTTTCAGCTGTAATGCAAGGGGTTGGACAAAAGTGGGCACTAGCCATTCAGGAAGTACAGCCGGTGGCATACACACACACACTATCATTGGTGGCTCATAAGTAATGGAACAAACCAACATCATTTCAAACTTAAGGATCGCCTTTAATACCTGGATGAAAATCCTTTGCAGTCAATGACTGCCTGAAATTTGGAACCCATGGACATGACCAAATGCTGAGTTTCCTCCCTCGAGATGCTTTGCCAAGCCTTTACTGCAGCTGCCTTCAGCTGCTGCTTGTTTGTGGGTCTTTCTGCCTTCAGTCTTGTCTTCAGTAAGTGAAAAGCATGCTCTATTGGGTAGAGATCAGGTGACTGACTTGGCCATTGCAAAACATCCCACTTCATTTGCCTTCAGAAACTCTTGGGTAGCTTTTGCTGTATGTTTTGGGGCATTATCCATCTGCAATATGAAGTGGCATCCTATCAGTTTGGCAGCATTCGGCTGAATCTGAGCAGAAAGTCTAGCCCTATACACTTCAGAATTCATCCTGCTGCTTTGATCAGCAGTCAGGTCATCAGTAAACACCAGTGACCTGGTTCCACTGGCAGCCATACATGCCCATGCCATAACACTGCCTCCACCATGTTTGACAGATGATGTGGTATGCTTTGGATCATGAGCTGTTCCTTTCCTTCGCCATACTTTTCTCTTCCCATCATTCTGGTACAAGTTAATCTTGGTTTCATCAGTCCAAAGTATCTTATTCCAGAACTGGGCAGGCTTTTTTAGGTGTTTGCTGACAAAGGCTAATCTGGCCTGTCTGTTCTTGAGCATTACCAGTGGTTTGCACCTTGTTGTGAAGCTCTGTATTTACATTCATAAAGCCGTCTCTTGACTGTAGATGTTGACAATGACATGCCTACCTCCTCAAGAGCGTTCTTGACCTGGCTAGATGTTGTGAAAGGGTTCCTCTTCACCATGAGCACAATTCTGCGGTCATCCACTTTAGTTGTCTTCCGTGGTCTTCCAGGCCTTTTGCTGTTGCTGAGCTTGCCAGTTAATTCCTTCTTTTTCAAGATGTTCCAAACTGTTGTGTTGGCCACTCCCAATGTTTTTGCTATCTCTCTGATGGGTTTATTTTGTTTCCTCAGCCTAATGATGGCCTCCTTCACTCGCATGGACACCTCTTTGGACCTCATGTTGGGAGTTCCAGTGAACAGCTACCAAATGCAAATGTAACACTCAGAACCACCTCCAGGCCTTTTATCTGCTGGACTGGTCATGGAGTACCCAGGAAACAGGCCACACCTGGCCATGCAGCTGCTTGTCAGCCATTCATTCCATTACTTATGAGCCACCAACGATGGGTGTGTGCGTATGCCACTGGCTGTCCTTCCTGAATGGCTAGTGCCCCACTTTTGTCCAACCCCTTGAATTACAGCTGAAAGTCCTGACTTTGCTCCCATCTGGGTGTGTTTCCTTTCAACTTCAATGTGGTGGTGTACAGAGGCCAACTGCCAAAACAGTTATCCTTGTTCCAATATTTCTGGCCCAGACTGTATTTTAATTATTTTGTGGGGAGAGGGGATATGAAGTTCTTTACTCTCTTCCCTGCATTACCCTTCAAGTATTTTTGAGCTAAATCAATTCTGATCAACTGCTATAGTCATTTTTTCATGTTCACAGAATGCCATAATTAGTGACTGAATAATACAGTGAGTAGGTTCCAACTATCTCTAGAGATTAGATTTTTAATTACTCTCCTAGGCACTCAGATGTGCCTATCACTTAGAATATTTTTTGTTGCATAAGACATTCCATTCAGATTTATGTATCAACAGCTTTGCTCTAGAGAGGTGGGGGATGTTTTCCAGCCAGAGGACCCTTGCAGAAAACATTCTGGGGGTTGCATGTCAGTGGGGCTGGAGCCAAAAGTGAGTGAGGCTACCATTCACACTCCCACACCATCCACTGAATTCCATCTCTTTCCCCTTTTCTCCCAGTCCCCCTTCTCTTTTTATAGCCTCCTCTCCCTCCTGCTCCCTTTTTCTCTCTTCTCTCCCCTCCACTCCCCAGCTGCCTCCTCCTTTTGCTCCTCAGCCCTTTCCATGCTGCTTTAAAACAAAAAAGAAAAGCTCCCATTGGCAACAATAGACACTGTTTTTAAACATCTAAATGCTGCATTGGGGCAATTTTGGAAGGCTTACAGCATGAGGTGAGGGGAGTTAACCCATCCCTCCTCAGCTGTGACATCCCCAATTCTACCCCCCCATTGGGCAGTTAGGCTTATAGCCCCTCCATGGGGACCAATGGATATTTTTTAAAAGCTGCGTGGTGGTGGTGAATTGCAGACAGTTGCAGCATGCAGGGAAGGAAAGGAGGGTTGAATCTTCCCTCCCAAGATGCAACTTCCACCCCAAAATTGCCACCTGTACAATAATCAGTTTTTTTAAACCCTGACTACTGCACCGGGGAGGGCGGGAGCACGGTGCATGGGGGGGAGCAGTTCGCCCTTCCCTCCCCAGAAGCAGCACCACAAATATCTCCCACATGGCAGTTAGGCTTTTAAAAACCCTCCACCGACACCAATCAAGGCTTTTTAAAAGCCTAACTGCTGCAGAGGGCGGGACGGAGAGAGGAGACGACAAGCCAGATGGGGAGGCCCCACAGTCTGCAGGTTCTCTACCCCTGCTTTATGGCAATGCATAAGATTCACCCAGATCAACAGCAAAGACTCTCACGTGCTGTACTGATTTGATTGTACAAATGTCAGATATTTGATCTTGTTATGGTCAGAAACTGGCACTTTACTAAGACCCTTGTATTCATTTAAAACTCTAATCAGAAGTAAGGTGAGAAGCCTAGAAAGATCTTCAATTATTGCTAGGTTTTGTGGTAGAATGTGTCTGAGACATACCCACTTATACATGGTATAAATCATAACATACCCTCCTCCCAGAAGATGAAGGCATCTGAAGGCAACACAATAGTATGGCTCAGTTTCTACATCTGTTACCTGAGGAAGTGACTGTAAGAACAGAAATGCCTTCACATTATTTTCAGTCTCTACATCAAGTTCCAATTTACTAGAAATGTAGAAGTGTAGTGCCACCAATAAAGCAGCCTAAAATACAAACTATATTGATTACCTGCCTGGTTGGGAAGAGAACGTTAAATGAAATGGCTTATCAAATGCATACCCAACTTAGTTTTTAGTAGCAGCATACTTTCATAAAAGTAAATGAGTGAAAAGAATTATATAGCTTTTCAAGTACACAGTGTTCTCCAGAAATTCCAGTAGTTACAAAAACACCTTGAAACACCTGCTAGGTTTATAGAGTTGTAAAGATGTGCCTTCTAAAAAGAACCTTTAAATCACAGCTAGATTCACAACTTACAGGCTTAGAAAGATTTATAGGCAGCACACACTATTTCTATTAGTTCTTCAAGAACAGTTAATTTTACAAACTTCGCTGAGACCGACAGATCTGTCTTGAACATTTCTAATCAGTAGGTTCGAATGTAATAAATACAGTGGATTACAATCCAGTGGGTTGTGTCAAATGTTATTCTAGCACGCATGCCTTTATGTTTTGAGCTGGAGTGAGTTACCTTAACAGTTGGGGGGTCTGCAACCAGACTATTCCTTTGACCAGAGTTTATACCAGCCAAATTTGGAGTACTGCCTGCTAGGCCTCATATCTTACTTTTAAGAGGACAAGAGGCTGTACAGTTATATCTGTCTTCATCCCAATGAATCACACAGTACTTCAGGCTGGAATTTCTCTCTCCTATCCACCCTGTCTTTTCCTTCAGGCCAGGTGAAGCCAAATGGGCGTGGAACATCTGGAAGAGCTGGCGTCCTTTACCACTTAGCACTGAGTGGGGAGAGGATGACCATACCTCCCACAGCACTGGTAAGCAGGGTACCATTGAATGGGGTAGGACTGTTTTTCTGAGACACCACCTTCTGCCTCCAATATTTCCCTACCATTACAGGGCCAGGAGGTATCATCATCTGACAAGGGAAACAGGGACTGTGTCACAAGAGAGCCTGTAGACAAATCCTTTCCTGCATTCCCCACCCTCAAGGGTGATAATGCACACTCCAATTTCCTACCCAGTGTTAATGTACGAATGCAATACAATGCTACTGTCATCAATGTTTTTATGCAAAAATGGAATACTGGTAGCCTGCAGCTGAGGAGGGATCATAACTCAGTGATGGTGCATGGGCTTAGAATGCAGATCATCCCAGGTTCAATCTCCAGAAACTCCAGTTACAAAAACAGACAGATTCAAATAACTGCTGGGTTCCATATGTTCAAAGGGAGAGTAGCCACTGTTTGTCTCAACATGTCTTGCTGCATCAGATATATTTTTGCATCAGGCACAGTCCAAGTCTGAACTACACCTTCATTCTACCTTAAGACTTACAAACTGCAAACTGTAAGCTGCAAATTGTGCCATGTCTTTCTTATGTCTCCTGAAGCCACACAAAATATTCTCCGTATTATTCATAATTCTATATTTTCATAATTTCAATTATTCAAAAATATAGTGGTATTCTTTTTACCAGAAAGAGCTCTACATTTAATTAAGAAATCACAATTGACATTATCTCCTAGAAGTATACCAAATATATAGCTACATTATTAAGGGTAGTTGGAACACCAATGAAGCAGAAATAAGGACCTGTGTTGGGATATGTGCTCCCACCACACACAGCACCACATACACTGCATCATTTGATCACACCATACAGAAAATACAATAGCTGCTTCTTGTAGGAAAAGTGGCTTTGCAAAGGGGTAATGGAGAAACCTCTGGAAGAGGGGTGGGCAACTTGATGCCCTCCAAGTGTTATAATTCCCATTTACTCTAACCAGCTTAGCCAATGGTGAGGGATGATGGGAGTTGTATGCCAAAACATCTGGAGGGCCCACAAGTTTCCCATCCCTAGTCTGGTTCCTGACCTGGAACCACGAAGATGGAAATGGAAAAGTATTGTGTGGGGGATAGGGCACTGCAAAAGAAAATCGGTGAATGCTTCTCTACTGCCATTTGCCTCATCTCAGAAGCAGCAGTTATCGGGATTGTAATTCTTTAGAATTCTGGCTTATTGAGACTAGGGATGGGGGAGAATTTCTCCCCGAAACATCGGGGGGCCGAGCGCCAACGCATTCGGTCCTCCAAAGGTTGTTCGGGGAGAAATTCTCCCCCCCGCCCCCCCCCCCCCGGATGGGACTTACCTTTCACGAATGTCCCCCCTGGCGGCGGGTGCCGGCGGCAGTTCGGCAGGTCTTCGTCAGGGGCGGCAGCCGGTCTTTCAACCGGCTGCCGCCACCGCCATTACAAGAAAAGTTAAAAAAAAAACACAAAAACGCCCCTGTGATAGGCTACGTAACAATTAACGTAGCCTATCACGGCTAGATTTGCAAAGTCAGCCGTGATAGGCTACGTAAATCGTTACGTAGCCTATCACGGGGCTTTTTTTTTTTACTTTTCTTTTGAAGTTCGCGGCCGGGGAGACGGGGCGCTTCTCCCCGGCCTGAATTTCGGCCAGGCGAGGCGGGAAGCCTCCCCCCCGGCCTGAACTTCGGGGGGAGAAGTGAAACACCTCCCCCCCACCACGAAGCAAGCTGCGAGACCAGGTAAGTGACTTTCGTACATCCCTAATTGAGACATGCAAACGTGGTCAACACCTAGTTATGATCGAACTCTATAAACTGGAACCTTTCAAACCTATTTAAAAACGAAAATTAGGCATGAAAAAGACAAAATTAAATGTTACCACATTGACTCAATTAGGCTTCTATTTTAATGTTAAAGATGCACTAGAAAGTATACAGGCAATTGGTTCAGAGTAGTAGTCAAAATTTAAGTTACTTCAAAACAAAAGTTATGAACCAATGAAATGGAAAATTACTTTGCCTTGTATGAGAGCTTCCACAGTGCAGAATGTTGATTTCAGACATCATTACATTTAGTTCTTAATTGCATTTTTGTTTAATGCAAAAGAATGAAGTTGTGTTTTGACATATAGCACATAGTAAAATAGACTTAAATGCCAAAATAACTTTTACAATGAAGACCACAAAACGAAAAGTCTCATTTTAAAACAATAGAAGGTCAAATATTACTTTAACACTACTTTTAAATAAAAAGTTATTTTTAAAGTAATAGGTCAAATATTACACTGTAACATTTTAAAATAAAATGATACATGCTAAAAAGTGTAACTACAACATTGTTTGGTTAAATGCTTCATTGAACATAAGAAGCTGCCTTATACAGAGTGAGCGCACTGGTTCAACTAGCTCAGTGCTGTCTAGTTTGATCTGTAGCACCTCTTCAACATTTTAGGAGTGATGAAAATATAAACACATTGTGTGGCTTCTGTGAAAAGGGTAAATGCCATGTTAAGGATTATTAGGAAAGGAATCGAAAATAAAATTCACAATATCATAATAATCATTCTATACAATCTCTGGTGTGACCACACTTGGAATACTTTGCACCATCCTGATTACTGCATCTCAAAAATAATATTGTAGAGCTAGGGAAAAAATGCAGAAAGGGGAAACTTAAATGATCAAGGGGCCTGGGGCAACTGCCCTATGAGGAAAGGTCACAACATTTTCAGCTTTTTAGCTTAGAAAAAAGACAAGTAAGGGGGGATATGATAGCAGCATGTAAAATTATGCATGGTGTGGAGAAATAATACTTAGAAGCCAGGATTATCCAAAGAAGCTGAATGGTGGGAGTTTGACGACAGACAAGAGGAAGTACTTCACACAGTGCCTAGTTAAACTATGAAATTCACTACCACAAGATGCAGCAATGGCCACTAACTTGAAAGGCTTTAAAAAGGGATTAGACAAATTCATGGAGGATAAGGCTATCAATGGCTACTAGTCATGTTGGCTATAAATTTCCTCCAATATCAGAGGCATTATGCCTCTCAATACCAGTTGCTGGGGAACACAAGCATGAGGGTGCTACTGTACTCATGACCTGCTTCCCACAGGCATCTGGTTGGCCACTATGGGAACAGAATGCTGGACTAGACATGCCTTTGGTCTGTCCTAGCATGGCTCTTCTTACATTCTTAACATAAAAGTTGAAGCTATGGTAACTTCCAAGATGAAGGTGGGTGGCAAAGGTGCTTTGATTTGTCACTGACCTCATGCTACATTTCAAAAATGCTGCACGAGATAAGGGACAAGAGCATCTAGACTGCCCAAAATGTGTTGGACCTATCTATGGAGAAAAAAAAATCCATGTTTATTCATTATATAACATATGAGGGTGTAAAAAAAACAAATGCAGCAACTGGATGATGGAAGAAAAGCATTGATTCCTACTCTCTGCTCCCTATTCTTTAACCAGTTACTGATCCACAAGACGGCCTTGTCCTCTTATCCCAGGAGTGCTACATTTTCTCAGGAGGTCTTTGGTGCAGACCAGAAGGAAATGCATCTTTACACAGCACATATTTAAACTATGGAATTCACTTCCAAAAATGTAGTGATGACCACAAACCTAGATGGCTTTAAAAGCGGATTAGACAAGTTCATGGAGAATACAGTTATCAATGGCTATATACTACCTCCAGGATCAGAGGCAGCATGCCTCTGCTTACCAACTGCTGCAGAGCAACAGTGGGAGAGATCTATTTCCCTCATGTCCTGCTTTTCAGCTTCCCATAAGCATCCAGTTTGCCATTGTGGGAAACAAGATGCTGGACTAGATAGGCCTTTGGTATGATCCAGCAGAGCTCTTCTTATGTTCTTAACATAAAAGTTTGAGCAGTGGTAAGCAGCAGTACAGATAACCATTCAAGCAAATTGCTGTGACATTAACACCTGTAAGTTATCTGGCATAAAAATTGGAAAACTGTATGAAATATATGTTTTTTAAATATAAATCTATACAGACCTTCCAGTAGTCAGATTGTAAACTGTAGTACCTCTGGTATGCAGATAATGCTGAAATGGAAAGAACATTTTTTTAGAAAACATTTCTGTAGTGATGACAAAACCTAATCTGCTCAGTGATTGCTGACAGAGATTCCTAAAGGAAGAATTATGCCTGTGGGCACTGGACACCAACCCACAAGCGCAATATACACTTTGCCCCTCAACACACATTCTACCTGGCAGACATTTTGCTGCTATCACTTCAGGACTGAGTCCCTCCTATCCCAGGCACTAAAAAGAGACTGAAAACAGAAAAAGTGTTGGTTCTAGATGCACAACTGGATGATTCTGAGTGGCTCAGCTGATGGAAAGGATTCTGCTCAGCCTCAACACACGTTGGAGAAGTGAGAGAAAGGTTGAATGGCATGAGAGTGATATGAGCATTCCACTCATCCAACCCTAGTCTCTGTGTGTGTGTCAGGTTCTCATTTGATAATGCAGCCTGAAGAGGTAGCAGTTCTATTTTAAAGGAAAATAAACAGCATCTTATGAAATGTGTAATACGTGTTTTCATTTCTAAACATGCATAGAGTGTTAAATGAATGTGATACCTAGGAACATAAAAAGGTAACACACACAGAATAAAATTATGGAAAAGAGATTTGGGCAAGTGATGGTTAATCTGATTGGCATATAAACTTGAAAAACTGCATCTAAACATTCTCACAAAGTGTAGATTTTGAGAAAAGCTGCTTTCCAGACTGCAGAGACAAAATTTCGGGGGGGGGGGGGGAGACTGACCATACAAAAGGAAGCAAAGCATACAGAGGAAAAACGGAGGGCATGAAGCTGGAAAAGGATGAAAGGTGGAAGTGTTTTACATCTAAGAAAAAATACATAATTTTAAAGACATTTTAAATATAGAAGAGAAAATATGAAGCCCAAGAAAAAGCATATACATTTAGAAAGTAAAAACATATTACAATTACACTGAGTAATCAATATAAAGCAATGTTTGAAATAAAAAAGATGTTCTGTTTAATTTAAATAAGAGGGTGGGTAATTAGCAGGCCTCCACTTTATTTTACTTATATTAATAGAAGTACATTTCTTCCTATTCACTCAAGGTTCTGTCACACACTAGTATGACCATGGAAGAGAATTCAGGAAAGAGGTATGTAGAAAAAGTCTGGCTTGGTTCTGAATGGCTCCCATGGAACTGTATGGGACAAGGTAAACAGAGGCTGCAAACCACTCATAGAAGGGGCTTCTGCCAGATTCTCAGGGATTCCCCCTCACACCACAGCCCACCCCATTCAGCAGGGTCTCCTGACCCTCTATACAGCATTTCAGGGGGGCTGGAGAGGCTGCCATGTGGAGGGGGGAGGGGAAGTCCAGTTTCGCTAGCTCCACTGCATTTGTCCAAATCTGGATCTAACCCACTGGAGATAGGCATAGTTGATTAGTATGAGTTCCATCCAATACCCTTCACAGCTATTATGCTGCCACTGGCTTAGCTATACTCAATCGAACCTAGTTATACACTTTTAAATATTTGAAGAATAGCATTCAGAAAGAATTGTAGAGACAATGTTATTTTAATTTACATTAACAGAAGTATACATTTTGTGTAATGCAACAGTAGAACATTCCAGTCAACATTTCAACATTGCTATGATTCAATTACAAAGGTTGTGAATCTTTGAAGATCAAAACAGTTAGTTTTTTTCGGCAACAAAACATTGTGGTGCATGCCCAGTTTCAGGGCTCCAGCTTCGAGAACAGAATTTTATAGCACTGACTGGGGCTGGGAAGTAAGGGGAGGTTTTAGGATAGAAAAATAAAAAACTACACAGCTTTTCTTTCATTTCCATCATAAACTCTTAGTCGCTCAAGAAGGAAACTCCCCTCTGCAACATACATCCGCAACAGCCTTCTGAAACCTTATTCATTGTCCGTGTTCGGATGTCACTTTCAGCCACGGTGGCATAATAAGCTACTCAGAGTAGCTTATGTTTTAAATACCCCATGATGTCCCACCACACGACTGGGCTAACAAGCTACTGTGAGTAGCTTATTAAACTACCGTGTGTAATCTGAGTGCAGTCCTCCCGCCAGAGCAGTGGCACTGTTTCACCCATTGACAACATCACAGCTGCCTGTTTTAACCTTCCAAAATATCCCAATGAGAGGGGAGAGGTGTGGGGTGAAGTACAGGGGATTAATTCAGCACTTCCAGCATCCCCTAGCAAGGCGGTGGTTGCTTTAAAACGCCGGAAGCTTGCAGCATTGGGACCAAACTTCATATGCAGCCTCTCCTAGTTGGGAGGCACCAAACACACCATCAAAACCCTGCGCAATTACCCCAGAGGATGGAAAATCCTAGGTGCAACAAAAAGGGGGTAGCACAAATAAACGCTCAGGAGTTTGCAGGAGTGGGACAAAACCCTCAGTTGCATATTCCCCCCCTCCCCATAGCCACTGCTGGCATAGACACCTTTATTGTCCAAAATCGACAACAATACATGGAGTTGCACATTTCACACACCCCTCCCAGACATTGCTGGCAGAGCTGCTTCTGTTCACCATAGCGGTTTAGTGCTAAAGTGAAATTGTTCAAAAGCAAATTTGCACAAAAGCACAACTGCACATCACTCCCCACGCCCCCCCAAACAGCCATTTCATTTCTTCATGGAAAAGTGACCAGAGAAGGAAAAAGGGGGTGGGAGCTTTAACTCCTTGACAGTTTGCTGGAATGGAGCAAAATTACACAGGTGGGGTGCCTTCATGGAGAGCCTCTGGATGCTGTAGTGGATTACTGTATTTTAAACTCCTGCACTGCTGCTAGGTTTTATTGTGGTTGTATTGTTATATTGTGGTTTTAATGTTCTATATATTTTAAATTGTTTTATTGTGTGTTGTTTGGTTTTAATTTTTGTGAACCGCCCAGAGAGCTTCGGCTATTGGGCGGTACAGAAATGAAATAAATAAAATAAATAAAAATAAAATATTGCAGAACTGTGCTTTTTCATGGAAAAGTGAGCAGTTCTTTCCCTATTCCCCCATTTCCCCCTATTTCCCAAGTTGCGCAGTTTCAAAGTAGTGATCAGGGAAGCCTGTCATTGTGTAACTTCACTGTAGGAGGGTATCGCGATGGCGTGAGGCTATCATTGTACTCAGGGAAAGCTGTCATTTTGTAACTGTAGTGCAGTATCAGGGAAGGCTGTGCTTGTTTGGCTGTATTTGCCTCTCGGCTGCTTGCCAGATCATAGAAAAAGAACTGTGCAAGCTGGAGCAGAGAGGCTACAACGGTTTTGGATGCTCTTGCCAGGTGACTCTGTAGGCGACTGGAATAAGCCATGGTGAGCGCCAGATGACACGATAACCCACAGTGGGTTAAATAACCCTTACTGCAGACCATGGGTTATCAGTAGCTTATTTTGGTCAAATAAGCCATTGTGGATTTAAAAATTCCTGACAGACGACACCATAACCAACAATGGGTTAAATAAGCTTATTTAACCTATTGGGGGTTATCGTGTTGTCTGAACCCCGTCATTGTGGCATACAGCACTCAACAACTCAGGACTGGGGCTGGCTACCAGCACCAAATCTGAGCACTTTATTGCTATACAGCAGAACAGGACAGCGGTGTACGGAGAAAGGAAAAGTTATCTTTTTCTCTTCCCTCCCTACTGAAACCTTCCCAGATAGTACAGGGAGATAAGTTATTAACTTCACAATGCATTATTGCCCCACCCTAATGGCCACTCAAGCAGGCCAATCCACTCTCCTGGACCTGCTCAACACTGAGTATGTTCTGAAAGCTAAAGAAAATGGGACCTAAAGAACAAGGGAAGTTGTGGGACCCTTTGGCTTCTTTTTATTTATATACCTTTTTGTACCTAGATAATTACTCAAGTATGAAGAAAGCACTACCTTATTTTGGAGAGCCCTCTTTTGTTGTGAAACTGATGGGCATTATACCACCCAAGTTCAATATCAGAAGGATTATTAGTAATGAACAGACATGCACACGAATGAACTGTGTGTGATTTGTAACTGAAACATTAAAAACAGATTAAAACGACTTGGTATAAATTCACCCTAGCATTATGGTAAAGTATTAATACAGTAACAAGATTAGGTTTTATAACTGAAGTCACTGCTGTAGCTTGCTACATTATTCATCCTTTTATTTTGCTAACTGCATTAGTGGAAATGCACACTCTCTTTTCTTTGCCATAGGAGAGTACCTTTATGACCAAGCAAAACTATGTACAGTGGCTTTTGGATTTTTTCTAATAAATCAACACAACTACCTAAGATTTATCTATCTTTTCTTTGCTCTCTCTGTAAAACAAAGTATCTTACATATCTGTACTGTCATTCCAGCTCCCAACATATGTTGTACGCGCCAAAGCTTCAATCAAGTGAATGCTATGAATGCACCTTGGGCATCCAGAGTGAACACCAGGACTTGCTTATGCACATACATTACTGTATTTTCATAACATGATTTCTAGTCAATATTTAAGATTGTCCTTGTTATTTAAGATACAAATACAGTATGTACACAGTATGTTTCTTCATTTGTACCTCAGTTTCTAATATCAAATGCATAATTGAAACTTTAAACTATTCTCAAAGGTAAGCTGAACAGAAATTATCTGCAATCTAAAATATCCACGATGCATTTTTCATTCTTAAAATGTAAATGTAACCACAACAAAATGTTCCTTTTAAACTTTCTTTTCAGTACCTTGAACATTTTCAGAAGAATTACATTTTCTTATAGTATTCTTCTAGATATTCTACAAGTGGGATCTAGAGGACTATGCAGGAAGCTCACCTGAGTGCAACAGGCCTTTTGAGGTATTCCTACCAAAGTCATCCTAAAAGCCACTTGTAAAAGTCAGGAAATTCTTGGTAGAAGTATTCAGTGTGGTGGGACAGACTGCAGTCGTAAGTGGAAGCCCCGCTGCATGTATGGAAACACTTGAGATCCCATACAAAGACTACCAAGAGAAATGATAATGGATGGACTCACCTTTTGGATAATCCTCCAATAAGAGGTTGAAGTGACCTAACTGGCAAAAGAAATCAGATTCAACTTTTCCTTCTGCTTTCAGTATAAGCGATTCATAGCAGCCAACAGCCTGGAAAAAGAAAGGACACATTTTACAACTATAATATACTAAATATCTGTTTATAAGTCATCACTTTTGGCTGACTTTGCCTTTGCACTAAAGTTAAAAAAACAATCACATTTTACAGCAGTATATTATTTAACTTTTGTTTGGGGGAAATGAACATGTTCTGATTGTACAACAGTGTACATACCAAGGTACTTAATTTTCATTTTAAAAGCAAATATTTTTCTGATCTGGTCTATTCCTCTTGTTCATGTTTAAAATGGAGTGAAATCATACATTGCACCAATTGTTAATATGATATTCTGATCTAATCTAGCCAAACATAATAAAAGGGCTAAACTGCTATTTGTTTAGAAAAGCTATTTTGTAATGGATGGAATTACGATTGAAGCATTAAATACATACTTTAGCACAAAATACAGTACTGTGGTAGTATAACATGCTACATGAATGTAGAAAACTTAAATTATAAATAAGCTAGCTTCAAGTCCATCCACTTGAAAGGTGTCCTCTCCCAGCCCTGCTCAACCAGAGGTAAGGCCACCGGAAAAAAAACACACAGAAAAACTTGGAGGGGGGAAAGGGTCTGCTTCTTTCCAAGCACTTTTTTGGCTTGTTTCCAAAAAAATTGGAAACATTGAAAAATTTCAGATTATGACCTATTTTCTTTTAGAATAATGAACAGAATGTTTAAGACAAGGTGTGCATATATTGTTACCCAGCCATTATTACTCCCCAAAACTAATTTCTAAAAGCTACATAAAGTAAGACTAGAGATGTAAAATTTCTGGAAATTCTGAAGCCATAAGAAAAATATCTTTTTTAAATCCTCTCTGTAAGATTCCCAGCATAGTTATTTCCTCCATTTCTTATATGCTTGTTGGGCTAAGTCCAAGTCATGCTCAATTTCCCACGTGATGAGAGTCACCATATCATAGAATGTCTAGAAAACATGCATTCGTCACAGTTTTTGTTCTACAGAGTCCTGTGTTTCTGGGCTTGTTCTGATTGGATGCTGTAGCAGTTAATTAATGTAGTTCTAAAACCCTGATGTGAAGGAAACACAGTAGGTCATTCCACCACTATCACCAAATGCAAAAGAACATGTGAGTTGTCCGACTTATGTCTCTTTTTTTATAAAAAACCATTGCAGCTTGGGTCTATGGTCACTGCCACCATTTTTAATAAATCTTAAATAGACCTTGCTCTTAGAGAATGTTGCCTCAGCTATGAAACTTTTAACCATGGCCACAGGAATAAACACTCTATACCTAAAAAAAACCCTCAGTAGCCTGGTTCCTATGATGTATGGATTGGATTGATACTACTCCCAGAGACTACCTTTCAATTGACCAAAAATTTACATGTTTATTAAAAGGAATCATTTACAAAAGGGAATACATTGCCACTCTTCAAACAGCAGCTTGAGATTGCTTAAAGATTTTTAAATTAAGTATGTTTGGTTTCCATTCCTAATAGGCAAGAAGAGAGATTTCTCCAGCAAAATAAGCTGTTGATAGCTTTTTGTTCAGACCAGATTTTCCTCAACACCACCCCAAACAATTCCTCACAAAAAGGAACAGATGCTGTATACCAGTCTTCCTCTGCCTCTAGCTCTTCATGCTTCTTCTGGCTTCTACACTGATTCAGATGCTTCACGGACTACTTGCTGAAATTCCCTCTGATCAAGCATAATAGGAACCTAAAATGTATTATGTATAATTTGGTTTGCTCATAAAATTATCGTGTTTGGTGTATTACATTTAAAAGTATAGTTTATTCAGAAAATAATTATACATTTACTGCATCTACTTGTAATTATTTTTAATTTTAATGATAATTTTATGAACAAACCAAGTTATACATCATACATTTTAAGTTTCTAAACTAACAAAGTTACTTCAGGCATGTAAAGAATGCTAAAAAAAAAAGTATTGCATATTTTTCAATCCCCACCCCAATTACCTTTTTCCTGAAAATTCTACATCTCTGTGCTCAACCAGTAACAGGGGCTTTGTGGTGCTATCACACCAAGCAGGAAGATGATGGTTCCCATGCCACTTATAGCTATGTGGCCTGACACCAAACTGCTGCCAGGGGAAGCACAGGGGTATGAAGGAAAACCCAGGCTGTACCAGTGTGCATGTACCAGCTTCCCAAAGCATGCATCCTGGACTTCTATTCTTCCATTTCAGAAAAACATTTTAAACACTTTTGGTTGTAAGAAAAAAAATTTGGAAGCATGGATAGTGAAAGAGAGGTTACAAAACTGGGGAAAAAGGGACTGAACAGAACTTACAGTTCTACATCTTTGTCCTTTCCTATATCATATCCTCCCGCCACCCTCAGAATAACTTTTTAAGACTTCTTTCCTGAAAGTAAATATGCTATTTTGCTAAATGTATTCCGAGTACTGAATACGGATTGTGTTGGCATAGCATACAGTTAACCCTATCGATATTGGGAAAGTAACATTTTTCTTGCTTGGAAGATAGGGAAGAATTCAAGATTTTATTCCCAGTTACTGGATGCCTCCATGTAGCCTGCATTTTACAGTGTATTCCATTAAAACTAACTAGCCTGTATGACTGCTGCTTTCACAAATGAAATGAAAAGAATCTAGAAATAAAAGGGAAGAGTGCTACAGAAGACAGTTCACTTCCTTCCCTTTGTTTAAAGAGAGGGAAGCAATGCTTGAAGAATATAAGTTGGCAAAATGACCAGCAGCAGCTGCCTTGTAGTGGGCACAATAACTTGAGAAGAGGAAGGAAGCAAGCACGCAGGAATGACTGAAGAGAAAACATTTCAGTCTGAAATATATAAAATCATTTGTGTTATTCTGCCACCTGCTTGCTCTTCACGGGCACTGAACTAAACACTAGTTCCCTTATGACAAAACTTGCTATGATCATTATGCTGTTTAACTTATACAAACTTAGATGCTGTGTTTGACAAGAAAACACGTCAAAGCTGTACAAAATATTTCTAAGTCTAACATAACCAACAGGATAAATGAACAAAGGTGAGAACTCTCTCAGTCAGCATTTGTCTCTGCCCTTAAATATAGCCAAGCACTGTGTCACACAATTATCTTTTCACTACAACTGAAGACAATGGTAACAAACCACACATTTAATCCAGTGATTTCTTTACTGGAATAACCTAACTCACCCTTGTAATTAAACCCTTAAGAAGTTACTAGTCTGCACGCACACACGCACGCACGCGCATGCACACGCACACATAATTACTAGCATGCTAGTGGTTGGCAGAGGAGGGTCAGAGAGCTGCATTTCTATGCTGGGTGTGAAGAAAGAGGGCATTCCATTCTCTAGCAGTAGGCTTGAAAAAAATAAATGTTTTTTTATAAAATTAAAAATCCGAATTTAAAATTTTAAATCAGATTTCTTTTTTAATTATCAATACTAAGTTTCTCTTCTATAATAGCTAGGTTTATATTAAATGATCTGGATATAAGCATGTTAGCCCTACAATTAATCTTTAATTTGAATCAGTGCCTTCTACCAGATACATTTAAGTTAAAGGAGACTTTTCTGTGTAAATGATAATTTCTCAAATATGAATATTTACACTCTACCTACCAAACACATTTTATTTTCACCCATTGAAAATAAACTGATCTAGTCTACCCAGTAACTATCAGACCTTACTTCTATGTCATCCATTATGGGTATTTCATTTTTCTTTAATACTTTTATGAGAGTGACACTGGGCCAAAGGCAGAGTAAAGCAAAAAGGAACAATACTGGAAAGAAGAGAAGACATAATTGGGCAGGTTCCTATACTGCCATAATTAACCTCACAAATTGTCATGGCTGCTGGTTGTAAGAAAGACCCACTATGGGAATAGTTTAAAGGCAGTCCTCTACAAGTAAAAAAGCATACGAATATATAAAATGAGACAAAGGGCGGGTCCACACATCACTTTAAGCCATGGTGGTTTATAAGCTACTCACAGTAGCTTATAACCTACTGTATGCCCCATATAATCGGACAAATAAGCTACTGTGTGCAGCGTATCTTCCTCGCCCTCACCCCTCCTCCCTCTACAATTCTCCTGCTTGGCTGGGATGGTATCACAGCTTCCTTTGCGCTGGATACTACTCCCCTGCCCTTGCGCCGCAGTTCTTCTCTCTGAGCTGCCCAAAGGAGCAAAACCCCTGTTTGCACCAAAAAGAGGCTGGTGTCTATAAACCCTTGGAAGTTTGCAGGATCATAACAAAACTTCACACACAGCTTCCCCTAGTAGGGAGGCACCCGATGCACTTTCAAAACCCTGTGTGTCCACCCCTCCCCCCATTCATTTCATTTTCCCCACTAGCAGTAGCACGCTTTTGACAAAGAAAAAGGGGATTGGAGCTATAACTCCCTGACAGCTGGAATGGGAAGAAATTGTACAAGTGGGGTGCCCTCCTCGGGAGCCTTCAGATGCTGTAGTGGATAATTGCAGAACTCCACTTCTTCATGGATAAGTGAGCAGTTCTTCCCCTATCGTCCTATTTTCCACATTTCCCAAGTTGCACAGTTTCAAAGTAGCAATTAGGGAAGCCTGTTATTGTGTAACTTTGTTGTAGCAGGGTAGCGCAACAGCACGACACTGTCATTACGCTAGAGGAAAGCTGTCATTCTGTAACTAGCGCAGTGTCAGGGAAGGCTGTACTTGTTTGGATGTGGCTGTTCCTGGGCTGCTTGTCAGATATCAGAAAAAGGGCTCTGCAGGCTGGAGCAGAGCAGCCGCAGCAGTTATTGGTGCTCTTGCCAGTCAACTCTGTAGGTGATCAGAATAAGCCACGGTGAGTGCCAGACAAAATTATAACCCATGGTGGATTATAAATAACCCTTACTGCAGACCGTAGGTTATCAGAGTGGGTTGTTTCAGCCAAATAAGCCATCGTGGATTAAAAAATTCTCAACAGATGACACGATAACCAATGAAGGGTTAAATAAGCCACTGTGGCCACACACTGGCATTCAGTGGCAAATCATGGGTTAATTAACTTGTGCTCACTGCTTTCATTTTTTGTAAACAACCTCCAATTAGCCCAATTGAATGTTGTGAGTGTGACATGAGAACCCAGGCTGATGGATCATTTAGCGACTAAACAATCCAGCGGTTAACCCAACAACAATTATTTGCTGGGTCAGAATCATATAATCACAGAATAGTAGGGTTGGAAGGGGCCTACAAGGCCAACGAGTCCAACCCCCTGCTCAATGCAGGAATCGAGTCAGAGCATCCCTGACACATGGCTGGCCAGCCTCATCTTGAACACCTCCAGTGCAGGAGAGCCCACCTAGGGATGGCGAAGAATTTCTCCCCAAAACTTCGGGGGGCCGAGCGCCAACGTGTTCAGCCCCCCGAACAAGTTTCGGGGATAAATCCTCCGAACCCCCCCGCCCCCCGCACCCCCCCCGGGACGGGACTTACCTTCGCCGAATGTCCCTCCCGGCGGCGGGTCCGGCCGGCGGTTCGGCGGGTGTTCGAGCGGGGCGGGAGCAGCAGCCGGTCTCTTGACCGGCTGCCACCGCCGCCATTGCAATAAAAGAAAAAAAAAACGCCCCCTGATAGACTACGTTAATCGTCACATAGCCTATCACAGCTAGATTTGCAAAGTCAGCCGTGATAGGCTACGTCAATCGTCACGTAGCCTATCACGGGTGACTTTAAAAAAAAAAAAAAAAAGCGCGTACGGATAATGGCGGCCCCCATAGGGAGCCGCCATTCCCGTTCCTTATTTGGTCGCCGTAGTCTACGTAAATCTTTACGTAGACTACAGCGACCAAATAAGGAACGGGAATGGCAGCTCCCTATGGGGGCCGCCATTATCCGTACACGCTTTTTTTTTTTTAAGTCACCCGTGATAGGCTACATGATAACTGACGTAGCCTATCACGGCTGACTTTGCAAATCTAGCCATGATAGGCTACGTTAATCGTCACGTAGCCTATCAGGGGGCTTTTTTTTTTTTTTTAACTTTCGAGTTCACGGCCGGGTGAGGCGGGAAGCCTCCTCCCCGGCCTGAATTTCGGCCGGGGCGAAGAGGGAAGCCTCCCCCCCCCCGGCCTGAATTTCGGCCGGGGCGAGGCGGGAAGCCTCCCCCTCCGGCCTGAACTTCACGGGGGGAACAGCGAAGCGCCTCCCCCCCACCGCAAATAAGCTTCGGCGAAAGGTAAGGGACTTTCGTCCACCCCTAAGCCCACCACCTCCCTAGGGAATTGGTTCCATTGTCGTCTTGCTCTAACAGTCAGGAAGTTTTTCCTGATGTTCAGCCGGAATCTGGCTTCCTGTAATTTGAGCCCATTATTGTCCTGCACTCTGGGATGATCAAGAAGATATCCTGGCCTTCCTCTCTCTCTCAACCTTTCAAGTACTTGAAGAGCACTATCATATCTCCCTTCAGTCTTCTCTTATCAAGGCTAAACAGGCCCAGTTCTTTCAGTCTCTCCTCATAGGGCTTTGTTTCCAGTCCCCTGATCATCTTTGTTGCCCTCCTCTGAACTCTCTCCAGTTTGTCTGCATCCTTCTTAAAGTGTGGTGCCCAGAACTGGACACAGTACATCAGATGAGGCCTAACCAGTGCTGAGTAGAGGGGAACTAGTACTGCCCAGGATTTGGAAGGTATGCTTCTATTAAAGCAGCCCAAAGGAGCATTTGCCTTTTTTGCAGCCACATCACATTGTTGGCTCATATTCAGCTTGCGATCGACAACAATTCCAAGATCCTTCTCGCCTGTAGTGTTGTTGAGCCACGTATCCCCCATCTTGAAACTGTGCATTTGGTTTCTTTTTCCTAGGTGCAGAACTTGGCATTTATCCCTATTAAATGTCATTCTGTTGTTTTCTGCCCAGCGCTCCAGTCTATCCAGATCACTTTGAATTTTCTTTCTGTCTTCCACAGTATTAGCTATCCCACCCAGTTTGGTGTCATCTGCAAATCTGATCAGCATTCCCTGCACCTCCTCCTCCTCCAAGTCATTAATAAAAATGTTGAAGAGCACTGGGCCCAGGACTGAGCCCTGCAGTACCCCACTCGTTACCTCCCCCCAGTTTGAGAAGGTCCCATTGATAAGCACTCTTTGAGTCCGATTCTGTAGCCAACTGTGGATCCATCGGATCATTGTTTCATCAAGCCCACTTGCTCACCAGCTAGTTTGCTCATCAGGATATCATGGGGCACTTTGTCAAAAGCTTTGCTGAAGTCGAGGTATATGATGTCTACAGCATTCCCACAGTCCACAAGGGGGGGTACTTGATCAAAAAATGAGATCAGATTCATCTGGCAGGAGTTGTTTTTGACAAATCCATGTTGGCTTTGAGTCATCGCTGCATTGTTTTCAAGGTGCTTACAGATGGATTGCTTTATCATCTGCTCCAGAATTTTCCCAGGGATCGATGTCAGACTGACTGGTCTGTAGTTCCCAGGTTCCTCCTTTTTACGCTTTTTGAAGATAGGGACAACATTAGCCCTCCTCCAGTCTTCCGGCACTTCCCCCATCCTCCATGATTTCTCAAAGAGAATAGACAGCGGTCTTGAGAGTTCTTCTGCCAGTTCCTTTATTACTCTAGGATGCAGTTCATCTGGCCCTGGAGATTTGAACTCATTCAAAGAAATTAGGTGTTCCTTGACCATATGCCTATCGATCTCATACTTAACCTCTTGTTTAACCTCTAAATAACCCATCACTCCAGGTTTGCATTTCATGCTCACAACCTCCAACTGGGTTGATTGCAGGTTATGTACAGAAACCAGAAGTAGCTTGCAGGCACTGTGCGTCCCCGTGAATCATGGGTTAAATAAACCATGCTAACATGGTTTAATGGTCAAATTTGCACCATTGTTGAGGAAATATATGACGTACTATCAATGGGAAACTTAACTTAAATCACCCCCTTTTTCTTGCTATTTAATTCATAATTTAAATCACTCCTGCAAAAGCCTCCATGGACCCTGATGATATTTCCAGCTATCTGCCAGTCACAAGTATTTCCTTTTTGAATAAGATTCTTGAGTTGTGTGGTGGCTGTGCAAAGTCAGTTCCTCTTGGATGGAACAAATTTTCTGTATCCATTTCAATTTGGTTCCTGGCCTAGTTTTAGCACCAAGATTGCTTTGGTTGCCCTAATAGATAACCTATGCCAGGAGAAGGAACAGAAGAAGTTTGACCCTTCTTATTCTGTTGGACCATTTGTCAGCTTTCAAGAATCATACAGAAATACTGAACAGAGGCTGAACAGATGATATAAAGGGTTCAATAATCTTGTTCACCACCCTTGGATTGGTGAGAGGAGACAAGCAAACAAGATGAGCACCAGGCTTCTTCCCAACCTGGAGCAAAAGAGGAGAGGTGATGAACCTGCTCCTCCCCAGACCCAAAGAAGCCTGGGATTCGTTTGAGCTCTGTTCTTGTGAGGCGTGAGTGCAGATCCATAAGAAGCCTCCACCTCTGGTTTCTCAAGACAGGAGCATGGGCTTGCTTCTCTGCCCAAGACATACATGGAGCACTGGTCATGCACAGAGACAGAGCTAGTTACTGTGCCTCCACCTCTCCCTTCCAGCTAAGAACTGGAGAGGGGAACCAGAGGTGCGTGGGCCTTCCTGTGCACCTACAGACACTCTGTGCCCATCAGGTGCACAGGAAGAGCAAGATGATACACCTTCATCTCACCTTCTAGCTTGTGGGGAGATAGAGGCACCCGGGTTTGCCTCTGCACCCAATGGACTCTCCAAGTGCTGGTTGTACAGAGACAGAGCCAGCCAACATGCTTCTGCCTCTTCCAGCTCAGAGCTGGAGGGGAGAGTCAAAAACGTGTGGGTTTGCTATGCACCCGATGGGTAATTCTGAGATAGGAGCACCTACTGGCCACAAAGGCAGAGCAAGGTTCTGCCCACCCCCCACCTCCAAACTGTTGGATAGCACAGGCTTTATGCTTAGAGCTGGAGAGAGGACCAGATTTTCCTTTGACCTCATGCAGTGTTTCAGAAAATACAACATAAAGACAGGGACAAGACCAGTGATGTGGGTGTTCCAGAAAATGTTGAATTGGTAATTAAAAAGTAATGCAAAAGTAATTTGCATAGGAAATTTTTCAGTTTGCAATGGAACATTTTCTGATGCTCAAGAAAGTGATCTAATTTAGCATTTTTATTTTATTTGTATTTGGTAAACAACAAAACTAAAAAAGTGCCCCATGTTAATCCCCACCCCCAGTACTTTGTATTTGACCTGAAATATTTGACCTTATATATTTGAGGGGGAAAATGTAAAGCACATCCCTATGCATGTTCAGAAAGAAAAAAGTCCTACAGCCCCCAGCATCCCTCTAGCCAGCCATGCTGGCTGGGGAATGCTGAGAGTTTCGCTATCTAAACATGCATAGGATTGTACCATTAATGTGATTTTAATTTTATATTATGTAGACTTTTTATTGGAATATTTGGAAAAACTGAGAGACAATGGCATGTACTTCCCTTACATTGTTTGAATTTAAGGAAAAAAACAAAGTTACTGAAAACTGACACACTAATAACCCAAAGAAGGGTGCATGATATGGTGACAACCACTGACGATCGTCTGTTTGAAAGGAGTTCAACTGAGGTTGGGGCACCTACAGTTTCGCTGTCACTGCTTAGTAGTTCCATTTCACACTGAGACATATATGGATTTCAATGACATATATGTATTCTTTCATGTTCATGCAAGGGGTAACCACATGAAAAACATTAATTGCAACTCTGAAACTGCCAAGCTTACCTAATGTGGTATCTGCAATTTGCATCCATTCATTGTTATCAATGCACTGATGAAACTGATTTTTTTCCACAGAAAAATTAAGCACTGGAAACATTTCCAACCCACATCACTGGACAAGACCCTATCCCTTGGGGATAACAAATGTTTGGCTGGCCGTTAAGGCCAGCCCAAATTTGTTGGGCCCTGGTGTTAAATATCTATATTATGATATGTAAATTATATTGTGTGTAAATATGTGGGTGCCATGTGAAGGGAGTTTGATATGCTTAGCTCTTACGGAACTCAGATATGCATAAAAATTTCAGAAGGCCCAAACTAGCACCTGTATTTAATAAATTCCTCCCCTCAAATATTCCCTAATTACGTTGTTGAGGCTCCACACAATATGGAATTCATGGGTATAATCTACAAGAGAGAGCATTGTGGGAAAGGATTTAAGAAAAAATTAGAATGAATTTTCTCCCACCCTGGTGGCTACAACTTTAAGGCAGCTGGGACCACTCCCCCTAGCAAGGAGGAATTTACAGTGTCCTGGACCCAGCCAGCCAAACCACACCTGAAAGATAAAATGCACAGGGATGGGGCAAGGGCCAAGCATAAAGGTGGTAGGACATTCCACTCCTAAAGTCCTGTCAGCGTCTTTGGGTCTCAACAATGTCTGCCAACAATACCTCATTCAATGGTATTTTGAACACATTCACAGGTTTTGTAATTACTTGGTAGCATCCAAGTCAGTGTGGTCCATGCTGGCTGAAGTTCAAAAGAAGAATAGTGAAAATTGGAGAATAGGTTGCGGTTTCAGCTTTACAAGAAAACAAGAATCTTCTTTCACTGCAATTAATATTGTTGTAGGGGAAAATAGCAATAACAATATCATTTATTCAACTAGAAATCATCAATGTCATCAGCTTTTGGTGTCATAGGTTTGAGAGCGCATTTGCAAATAATGAATGGGGAAAATGCCTATTGCAATGAGATGAATGGGACTGGGAGGCAAAACTTAATGAACACCACCAGAAAATCTCCTGAAAGTGTGTTTACATCATTTTAATTGTTTGCCTCATTTTAATCGTGTTCTGTGAATCACTCAAAGCTCTGCTGCAGAGAACCACCAGCATGCACTGAGCAGTGGGGGGATTATAGTCCTGAGGAGACCATGTTTAGGGAACCACCAACAGGTACCACTTCTGTATTCTTGCTCTCCATCTGCTTAGCACTCCCATCTCTATGTTACAGTGGCCTCCAGAGGTGGAGTGACAGCCATAACCATGGTTTACCAATTTGGTTATCATGGTAAACCAAAATTAACACAAACCATGATTTACAAAACTACTTAAAACCATGGTTTCTGATTCTAGTTTGCTGATCATAAATCGGTTTTTCAATTCAGTTGTCACACCAAACTGTGATTCCTTAACAGTGGTTTGGCATGATGTTAGAATTGAGCTTCGGCTTTTAATATTCCATTTCTGGTTTGGAGGTTGTTTTGGGAGGGTGAACTAGCAATATTAGATCTTTTTTAAAAGAATTCTGGCTGTAGCTATTGTTAATTTAATGGGTATTTGTTCCATCTTCATCATTAGTCACCATAATCAGTACAGACCTTTCCTCACCCATCCAATTCTTAAAGAAACTAGATAGGTAGACTTGCATATACTTCAATTACTAGGAGATAAAAGCAAGGTATATGGAATGCTTATGTAACAAAATTATTAGACAAAGTATCTTTAAGACAGATATCCTTTTCTTGGTTAAAAATCCAGGCCAATCTTTCCACGATTTCTTGCTAAAGAGATACAATAAATTATCAGGTTACAAAATAAATTAAAAGCTATAATGATTAAGAGAAACAAATCCCACACCAATAGGAACTAGATATCATCAAATATCCTATAAAATGCTTAGCATTCAATTTCACTCAAACAAGATTTCACAATTCAGTTCAGTTCCAAGACTTCACATCAAAACCACTATGGATCCTAATCAGCAAATGACTTCAATATATGCCAAGTATGACTTGGGTAGCCAAGATCCTCTTTATATTATAAACTCCCTACGTAAACTGTTTTCATTTTATCAATTTTTTTTATGAAAAATGTGAGGATAAATTTAAGACACTCTTTATACAGAAGTTACAATTGTATCAGAAAGTATGTTAAATATCTCAATTGAAGGTTGCACTTCCGATCTATAATTTTAGATCAAACAGCACTACAATTTTCTTGTACAACAGAGTGAAGGACAACCTCAACTGGACATAAGTGAAAACTGAATTCGCTGTTATTTGTCTCCATAATGGCACAAACTAATAGTTTCAATCCTGTGAATTTTTGCTCCTTTAAAATGCTATGAATTTTTTGCGCTCTTTTAAGAAAATCATTTAAAATGATTTAATAAAGAATAAAAAACTTGAAACAAAAGTATTGTTCAATCTAATTATTTCTAAACATTTCTACAACAAAACGTTTTTACATAAATTAAAATGTCAATGGCTGCACTCAGACATCATGATAAATCAGAGATCCTGGCTTAAAAAGTCATTATGTGAATAAGCAACATGCTGGTACACGTACCCCTTTTGCTACTGCTTCACTCCTCCCTTCACCCAAATGGGTAAACAAACCAAGAAAGATAGCTTCGCATTACATCCTAACCCAGAATTAAGTTTAAGTGCATCCATACAAACCAGGATTTGTAAGCCAACTTTAATGCCTGAGAATCCAACAGTGAATCCAACAGGTACTTCATCTTCTTCAGCACTGGAGTGAGTGATGCCAGTGACTGAATAGATCATTATAATTGAGTAAGAAGAGTTCCTACAGAAGATGATGTTATCAATACAGTTGGTACCAAAGAGGTTGTTTTATCTTTCTTCTTGGGGATTATCAAGATCAGTAACAAAGACCACTTGGACTTGGGTGTCTTAGAGACAAAACCAGTTCCAGCCCTAGCACAGGCAGAGCATTCAGGGCAGTGGAAGGCTCAGGAGACAGCATTGTGGCTGATGGTCCTGCAGAGGAAGCAAGAGCTGTCAGTACCACATTGGCTGCAAAGAGCAATCAATCCCTACACCAGGAAATGTCATGGCCAAGCCAAACAAGACCAAAGATTACTCAGCAACTACTCACTTGGTAGGATCAGCCATTAGCAAGACAACTGGCCTCGGCATCTGCCATGAGCAGTCCTTGCTTCCAGAAGGGCATCCTAAGCCAATATGACCTGTTGCTCCATGCCTGCTTGTTAAAGTTCTGAAAGTGTTGGCAGGAGTTGACAAGATATCCTTCTCCCAAGTACAAAAGATGCAGAGGGGGGAAAATAATTTGCTTCCACAAGCAGAGCACTTGCAGAAAGGAGCCCCATTCACAGCCATTGGCCCCAAGACAGGTGTGAAAAACACCCTGAAATATGAGGTAACTGAAGAACCAAATAAGAATGCAAAATTAACAGGCAACAGGAAATTAAATAGTACTGGAAGAAAAAAAATTGTTTTTGCCTAGTTAGAGGTAAGGAAGCCAAAGCTCCTAGTGATGCTGCCACAACAGCTGTCAAAAGGAACTGAGCAGGAAGACAGGAGCTGTACCCCGTTGTGCCCAGCAAAACTCTACCTAGGTCTAGAACAGCGTTCCCCAACCTAGTGCCCTCCAGAGGTTTAAGACATCAACCATTATCAGCCATAGCCAGCATGGTGAATGCCAGGAAGACTGGGAATTGTAGTACAAAACATCTGCAGAATACCAGGTTGGGGAGGGTTGATCTAGAAAGTTCCAAAGCAAGACTTCACTCAGATGCAGAACCCATGTATGTGAGTGCACTGAGACCATGAACAAGAACAGGAATAGAAACCTTCATTTAATAAATAATCCAGGATAGAAGCAGCTGCCGCAGAGCCCTTGGGGCACACATTGGTCTGCTGCAAGAATGTTTTAGACATAGGAGGGAATATAGACTGTATAAACAGGAACCCTTGAAGCTGAAGGCATTCACATTTCAGGACTTTTCAGACGTGAGCATCTCTTTACCCTTTTTCTCCATGGGAAGACAAGACATGCACCTTTATGTTCCTGGAAAGGTAGGGCTTCAAGAAGGGTAACTGCAATTGTTACAGTGTCAGAGTAAGGGGAGTGTAATAAATGTTAAATGGGAAGCTAGAAAATTAAATACATATCAATCCAAAACTGAGATTATGCTATGATAGTATTTCAGAAAGTAAATCCTGCACAGTTACACATGCTTATATCCCACTGAAATCAATGGGGTGCTAAGTATGCATAAATACCGCCAAGACTACAGACACAATAAGAATAGTATATTATGTTCCTAATTTGTATACCGTTTTGCTATGTTTGAATGATAAAACTAGATTTCATTGGTATTTTTTATTAGAGTTTGGCGACTCCTGGGTGTTCTGGACTTGAAGGGGCAACTTTTAATGAATATTTGATTGAACCCATTTCAGGTGATGTTTCCAAATTGGATATACAAAAGAATACAACAGTCAAAAGGTACAGGACATTGTATTAGCCATCAGCATAACTGTGTTAATATTAAACACATGGAGAATTGGTATACCAGTCACGACTAACCATGACAGCATGGTAAGATATTTTTCAAGATATTTACTTCTGACAACTTTAGGAATTTAACAACAGAAGATCACCTTCAGGTTAACAATTGCATCACCTAGTTGGTCCGTAACAAAAGAGAATGCAGAACAAGATGGGACATTGCTGTGGTGCATCAGACCAATCCTGTGTTGATTACTCGACTGGATCTCTGGAGGTGCCCTGTCCTGAGCACAAACTGGAGCCCACTAGATATGACAGATGCCCAACAGTGGCTTAGTCAAGCAGGTACAGTCGGGCTGTAGTTGCAGTCTGAGGTAATTCCAAGCAGATAATTTGCTCCTACTCTGGGGTTCAACTGAGGTCTTCTATCCCTATTGGGCTAGGGATAGAAGCCCCAGGCTCTGCCCCTTTAAGTGGTGGAAAGTCTTAAGGGGGTAATCTGTAGCCCAGCCTTCCCCAACCAGATATTTGGACTATAACCCCTATCATCCCTGACAATCGGTCACACAAGCTAGGCTGATGGGAGCTGTAGTCCATCTGGAGGGCACCAGGCTGGGAAAGGCTTCTGTAGCCTCTCAGTCAGCTCTCACCTTGTGTGTTTCCTATGCTGGAGAGCAGTTTCAGAGGGTGCTATCTCTCAGGATCCCATACTGGGGGCTCAGGCTCAAAGGGCCCCTGGCTGATAGGCTCCATCCAGCTCAAGCCTAGCACCATGGCCCGAGTCTGGGTCAAAAACCTGATCCAGCAGGTTCCTCCTCCTGTGCATCAGTTCTGGTCACAACAGAAGGTAATAACCAGAAACACACAAATATTATATAACCAAGCACTAACAAACAAAAGAACTTAGACCAATATTAAACATGCTTTGCATTAAAATACTTACAGGACAAACTTAATGGTCTTTAGCAAACATGCACAAAGGTTTTTGCTCCTAAAGGCCACTAAATCTACCTAACTGATGTGTAATAATTAAGGTTTCTTTATTTGTGGTTTGTATTGATTTTATTGTTTTATAATTGGTAACTTTTAATTATTAGGTTACTGCATAATTGTTCCGCAAACCACATGGACTATTATGTAGAAAACAGTATATAAATTATTAAACAGCTCAGGAGGCAAAGTCTCCACAGGTTGTCCTTCAATCTCTAATAAGCACCACCATCAAAATGCATGTGCAAAGCCTATTCGGAGTAGGCACAGGCCTTGGTTCGCTGACAGAAAATTGCCATTTAAAGAGAAACTGTAGCAGATTCGAGCATGAAGCTTATTAGGGCTAGAAAATGGAGTCAGCAGATCTACTGGGTATAAAGTCAGTCAGTCCTATCTACTGCTGGTGTAACTGCTTACCTTGTCCCTAGCTGTGACCTCCATCTAGACTTTGCTTTGCTTCTAAGATTGTCTGTCTAGAAGCACATTCTTAGGGACCAGCTACTCTAAACAGTCCTTGTGCTCCAGCAGTCTTGCAAAGTTAGAACAATACCTGGCTTGGCTGAAAAGTTCTGCATATTACCTTCTCTGAATCTAGTGTACTCAATAAAACATCCCAATAGTACCATGCAAGTGAAGTGAAACAGTCCACTGAGAGCTTGAATTAATTTGAATAGAAAGGTGCTTCAGGAAAAAAAATCTTTTTACATTTGAGTTACAATTTCTTCAATTCCCTGTATTATTTTTTTTTTACTTCTCAGGTTTGTTCTGAAAGAAAATGAAAAAAATGCCTTTAAAAGATGTGCTTGCTGGAGTTATAAACGACCATGTCTGGTTTCTTGAATCTTTACAGTGATCTGCTGATGAATTACTACATTATAAATGCATTTCATAGAGTAAATATTGTGATTAAGCAACTAATTAAATAATAGCCAAATTCTATGAGCTGCTGCCCTAACAAATAAGTACAAGGACTGGCAAAGGCTATGGCATATAAAGATGAGCAAGTTCTCCCAAGCTCACCTCAGATGAATTCAGAAATGATACCATCGTTGAAGGGGGAAAATCAGAAGAAATACCATTTTTCCAACCCAAGCCACACTGTTTCTACTAGTCCTTGATGATCCTTCCCCTCCCCTTCCCTACTTGGTGACCCAGAGAAAAGTTTGGGGAGTTGAAAAGCTTACCTCTCCTCTGAGGTGGGCTTTAATGAGTCCCCAAAGTTGTTCTCCAGGTACAGGCTTGGATAAGTTTACAAACATCTCTATTCTAATTGTGTAAGACCAGTATCACAGCTCACAGAATGCCAATGCTATCTTCTGAGCCAAAATGCTGAATCAGAAGCAACATTCAGCAGACAGGTAGTACCACAAAATAAGCTTGTGTTCACCTGCCTCAGCTTAGATGCTGCCCTAACTACAGTTACATGGATTTATAGGATTTGGGGTTAAAGTGGATTTATTCATAACAGTTAGTACAATGGCACATACATACATACATACATATGAATGAAAAACAACACCCTTTCAACACATAATTAAGATTTCTGAGTAATTATATCTAATCAACTCAAATTGGTCCAATGAAGAGACCTGTTCCCATTTTCTAACTCATCCTCTGACACCAACACTGTAATAATTCATCCATTACTCTCCCTCTAAAATGGCACTGAGAATGAACTATGGAACTGTTACAATAGGCATATAACATTTTGAATGCTAAAATAAAGAAATAAGACATGAACAAAAACAATTAACATTATATGAATTTTCATTATTGAATAAAGAATATACACAAAAAATAACTTTGTTTTAAATTAAGGATCCGAACAACGTATTGTAGACTTGAGATGACAATACATCTATATGTGTGCACAGCTAGAGCAGAAAGAACCGTGCCAGCTGCCCTCCAAAGTCAGAAATAGACCTTGGAGAGAAGGAAAAGGGGGCATTCCGGTGGCCAGTTTGGGGAGGAAACCAGAGAACCCAGGATACAAGTTATCCTGAGCCTCTGCCAGCCTCCTCCCCTTCCCTCTGAAGTGCTGTCTAAAAATCCATCTAGCAAAATATACGGGGGGGAGGACGAAGAGGCAAAAATCACCTCCACCACTCTTCCTGCCCTGGATTGGATGATCGGATTGGGTTTCCAATCATCAAAGGCACAATCGATAGGACTGCATCCTTCGAGAGCTTTAAAAGGAGATCAGATAAATTCATGGAGGATAAGGCTATCAGTAGCTGTGCTATTTCCAGTATCAGAGGCAGCGTGTCTCTGAATAGCAGTTGTTAAGAAACACCAGCGGGAAAGGGCTACTGTCCTTGTGTCCTGATTGTGGGCTTCTCATGGGCATATCTGGTTGAACACCGTGGGGAATAGAATGCTGGACTAAATAGCCTTTCGTCTGATTCAACAGGGCTGTTCTCCAATTGACAAACATTAGTTCCAATTCCTACATATTTAAGTAGCAATCTAGCAGAACTCTTTAGGCATGCACAAGGGCTTGTCCTTTTGCCCCTATTCCTGCAAAAAACAAAAACAAACCCATCCTTGAGTTCCTGTAGCATCTTTTGATACAATGTGTGGTAGGTGCTGTCGCACAAAAGAAGACAGACCTATCCAAATACTTCTGTGAATCACAACTAATACCATCCATTTGATCCTGCCTAATTTCACCTTTTTCTATTAATCCACAAATACTCAGGTTTTCAAAAACCAGACAGAACCAATATGCAAACAAAATTGCAACCCAAGTTACAAATAAAAAATGTTTAATAAATTTGGCAACCTTTGGGTCCTTCACCATAGGTATTCTTGTATTCTCGTAATTAGACATGCCTGTGGTGAGTAAAAATTACCTCCAGGCAACCAATAATATCCCCACAGCCTAGACAGAGGACACAAATGCAGCAGCCACATGTTCTGTTTTCCGAGCTAGAGGAATAGACCTCTGCCATAACTGTTGCTTGTCTCTTCTTTCACCTGACTGAGTACAGTCAGACTGGGAACAACCATAGCGGTGAAACACAGCAGGGTGCAATGGCCTCTGCTAATATAGTCCCTTCTGCTGCTGCTGCCACTGTAATATGTCTCCATTCTGAGAGTGAGAAAGACCAGAAACAGACAAATACTAACCAGAATGAGGGCAGTGCAAACCATGCCAGTTCCTGCCAGGATTACAGTCTGAATTCCAAAAGGTAGGGGAAGCAGCTGCAGGAGCTGCCAACTTAGTATTGCTTTATTTCTTTAGGATATATCCATACTCCATACCTTTCAATTCTTAAAAAAAAACAAAACACTTCTATATAGATTTTTAAAAATTTCATCCCAAAGAGAATGCTTCTTATTGCGGAATCTTCTGCCTAGCCCATTCATCAAGATTTTGCTAGCCGAAGGGAAACTACTAGTGGAATGGATTTCCCCTCCCCCTGCACACACCCCAAATCTGCTCCAGAGGGTTGGGAGACCCTCTGGAATAGATTTGGGGCACACAGGGAACTGCAGGGTAGACAGCAAGGGGAAATCTTGTTGCAGCAGTGGAAGTCACATAGGGCAACACAACACAACTGTTGAATTCAGTCCAATCTTCCCTATTCTCTTCAGACATCAAAAGAAGAACAGATTAACTTGTATTTGGCCCATACCAAAGACTCAGGAGGGCTGACCAGCACAGATAGGTAGCCAGTAGAGAGAAGATGCTCAGTTTTGCTATAGTGAACTCCTTCCCAAGGTCTTACAATACTTCTATTTAGATTTCCGGTTAGGGATGTGATGCACACCTTGAACATTTGCATTAGTGTGATTCAACTTTTATTTTTGCTTCCTTAAAGATTTCTTACCTGAGGAGGAACCTCCAAATTTGCTTCTAATTTCACTTTAGGCAAAATCAGGGGACGGGGACAGGAGACGAAGTGTACTCAAGCTGAGCAGAATATATCCCTAACTGATGCCCAAACTTGACACGTGGATGGTATACCGAAGCTGTAGCCTCACTCTTAAAACTCATAATGCAAGAGCATATTAGCAGAAACCAAACCTGGTATTTTTGTTCTTGATGCTAGATAGATGGCAATGGCTCAAAATGTTCTGCTCCCCCTCTCCCAGGTAAAATTTCAATTGTGACAGTTAAACATGAAAGGCCTAGAGGAAAAATATCTATTATACCTTAATACACCTGCTATTCATCAGTGGCATATACTCCACCCATCCTCCCTCCATCATTAACAAATGTAAGCAACATCTGATGTCACCACAGTCACATGAGAGAGAGATCCAGTCTAGTAGAACATGGCACCACAAATTGATTCCTGAAACTTCCATATATGCACTGTAACCTGAAGTAGTATAATTAATCCTTTTTCCATGCAGGTAAGCTTTATCATCATTAAGGTATTTATGGAATATTTAATATCTTGATTGTTTTTTCTTTTCTTTTTTTGCCTGAACAGTGTTGTTCTATTTTGGTATTTTTAATGTAGGGGTCATACAGCTTAAACCTATGCACGCTTATGCAAAATAAAGTTTAATCCCAGGTAAGTGTGTACAACACATCTGATTTTCCAATATGCAAAGTATCTATGAATGTATACACCTGTTGATGCTTGTATAAAGAATGAAGTATTCAATCAGTACATCAACATTTTGTAATAATATGGCAGCTCAATAGATAATGTGATAGCTATATGTAATCACCAGAAATCCTATTCATTATGGGACATAGCATCTCTGAGATGCAGCTTCGGCATGAGGAATTCTGAGCTTATTTGTTCACATAGATGACTGGGGGGACAGAAATACGCCATTACAGACAACAGGAGAAGTGACCTGTGCCTCTAACCGGAATATGTAGAAATCAGACTTGGTAATACCAATTTAAATTAATTAACGAAGCTTATAGCGTTACCCACACTATGTTTACCACCTGAAGGAACCTCAGGGCAATACAGAGCTTCCTCATTTCTCTGAAACCTGGGAAGTATGTCTGAATTTGGGTTACAGACCAAACAGCCTTGAATAAGTCCCATACAACTAACCCCTGCTGAAACAAAAATGCTTTATCCCAAGAATATTTTTGAGGTTTCCCTGTCTCTCTCAGAAGAACTGGCAGATCACCTGTACCCAATCTGGGAAGGCTGTGAAGCTACACCAGATTTTTCTGGAGTAACACAAAGAAAGGTTTTTGTGTGAACAAAGTACACAGTGTGACAAAATGAACCATGGGTAAGTTTTTAATGTGCATTAATAAATGTGTATGATAAATTGAATATCATTATCATTTATTACATTTCTATAGCGCCCCATGGTCAAAGCTCCCTGGGCAGTTAACAGAAGTTAAAACATTGAAACACAATATACAAAGTTTAAAAGCCATTTACATAAAAGCACACAGATAATATACACAAACATAACTAAAAACAACTTTGAACAGACAGTCATAACTAAACACACATCCAGGACCAATTAAAACTCATCATGAGCTGCCAAATGCCTGGGAAAAGAGATAGGTCTTAACCTGACGCCGAAAAGATAACAACGTTAGCGTCAGGCAGACCGCATCCGGGACCTCGTTCTACTGATGGGGGGCCACCAGTGAGGAGGCCCTTAGATGCTGAACGTAGAGTACAGGTAAGTTCATTTCGGGAGAGGTGGGCCGTCAAGTATTGCCGTCCCAAACTGTGTAGGCCTTTAGAAGTTAAAACCAGCAGCTTAGATTGAACTCGGAAGCATACAGGCAGCCAGTACAAGTGGGCCAGAGTTGGTCTTATATGTGCGGACCTTCTAGTCCCAGTTATCAATCGGGCTGCTGCATTTTCCACGAGTGCAGTTTCTGAACTGTCTTCAAAGGCACCCCATGTAGAGCGCATTCAAGCAATCTAACTTGGAGGTTACCGGAGCATACACAATTGAAGCCAGGTTATCCCTCTCCAGATAGCGGCATAGCTGGGCCACGAACTAGAGTTGGTAGAAAGTACTCCATGCCACTGAGGCCACCTGAGTCTCAAGTGACAAAGATGGCTTCAGGAGGACCCCCAAGCTACAGGCCTGCTCCTTCAGGAGGAGTACAATCCCATCCAGAACAGGTTGAACACCCTCCATCCGGTCAGGAGAACCACCCACCAACAGCATCTCAGTCTTGTCTGGATTGAGCTTCAGCTTATTAGCCCTCATCTAGTCCATTGTCGCAGCCAGGCACTGATTTAGCACATCCACAGACTCATCTGAAGAAGATCAAAAGGAGAAACAGAACTGTGTGTCTTCAGCATACTGATGACAGCACACTCCAAAATTCTGGATGACCACACTCAGTGGTTTCATGTAGATGTTGAACACCATGGGGGACAAAACTGACCCCTGTGGAACCCCATAATGGAGAATCCACAGGGCCGAGCAATACCCCCTAAATACCACCCTTTGGAGCCGACTCTCCAAGCAGGAGCAAAACCACCAGAATGCAGTGCCTCCCACTTCCAACTAAGAGTCGTTCCAGAAGGATACCACGGTCGATGGTACCGAAAGCCATTGAGAGATCAACAAGAATCAACAGGGTCACACTCCCCATGTCTTTCTCCTGACATAGGCCATCACAGAGGGCGACCAAGGCTGTTTCCATGTCAAAACCCGAGTGAAATGGATCCAGATAATTGGTCTTATCCAAGAGTGTCTGGAGCTGGCTTGCAACCACCTGCTCAAGGACCCTGCCCAGGAATGGAACATTTGCAATCGGCCTATAATTAAGGTTTTCTGGGTCTAGGGAGGATTTCTTCAGAAGCAGTCCCACCAGCATCTCTTTCAGGCAGCCTGGGACCACTCCCTCTCACAAGGAGGCATTAATCACCTCCCTGGCCCAGCCAGTTGTTCCCTCCCTGCTGATTTTTATAAGCCAAGAGGGATAAGGATCCAATATGGAAGTGGTTGCATGAATCTGTCCAAGCATCTTGTCCATGTCCTCAAGCTGTACCAACTGAAACTCATCCAAGGAAACCGGACCAGGCTGTGCTCTGGACACCTCACTTGATTCACCAGCAGTAAAACTGCAGTCTAAGCCCTCGTGGATGCAATAGATTTTATCTTGGATGTGCCTAGCCAGGGCATTACAGCAGGCCTCAGATGGGTCCATAGTGTCCTTAGGGCCAGAATGTAATAGGCCCCGGACAACCCTAAAAAGCTCCGCTAGGCGGTATAGAGATACTCACTGTCTTTGAGTATACCTGGCCATAGGCACACACCAGCGTTCGACTGCATCCATTAGGAGTTTTTTTTCCCACCTGCACTCAAGCCATCTCCTATTTTGTTTCACCACTCTCAGCTCCAGGGTGTACCATGGAGCCGTATGAGTCCTACTCTAGAGAGAGCGCTCAGGACGATTGTGTCAACTGCCTGGGTCATTTCGGCATTCCACAAATCAACCAGGGCTTCGACAGGAGCGTGAGCTATATCAGCTGAAAAACCCCGCAGAGCCCTCTGGAAGCCAGCTGGATCCATTAGCCTCTGTGGGCAGACCATCTTAATAGGTCCCCACCTTTGCAGATGGGAAAAGCTGCTGTAAGTCTAAACCTCAGCAGGAAATGATCTGACCATGACAAAGGGACTGATGCAAAGTCCCCTGCCTTCAGATCACCAGCTGCATGTCCAGTTGAGAAAACATGCCCCGCTAGATGTGTTGGGGCAATGACATGTTGGGACAGTCCCATGGCTGTCATGACCATGAAATCCTGAGCCACCCTAGACATGGTGCCCTCAGCGTGAATGTCAGAATCTGTGGGATTCTGACATCCCCCAGAATCAACAGTCTTGGGGATCTCAGCAGCACACCTGTGACCACCTCTGTCAGCTGACCTGAGGAGTCTGCTGAGCAGCAGCGTGGGCGGTACACCAACAAAATCTCTGTCATGCCAGCACAAGGTGCAAACACTCCAGACCAGTAGTCACATGGATAGGCAGCCTGCAGAGGGAGATAGAATTTCTATAGACCACAGCCCCCCCCGCATCCGCAAGCCTTCTTTGATGCTGTTGTGAATATTGTATGAACCACTTCAGGATTTTAAAATGGGAAGCAGTATATAAATATTCTAAAATAAATACTAAAATAAAAATTGATTAGGGCTGTAAACTGATATATTTATTCTTTGGATATAAATTTTGAATCTTGCACTGGATCAGCAAAAGTAATAGCCTTGCACTCAGTGATGGAAACAACTTTTAGAAATTTAGGATGGGAAATGAAGAGATTTAGAGAGAGCCTAAAAGAAAAAAAGATTGAAGAAAAGGGGTTTAATGGAAAAGAGTATTTATGTTAAAGGAAAGGTTGTAGTAGATGAAATGCTGCAGTTATAGAAACAGAGCAACAAAACCTCTACACAACTGAATAGTTTGAGACAGATAAATAAATGAATTTTCACTAGCTGCTTTAATCCAAAAGCTCATGTTGCCAAGATAGGTTTTTGTAGTGTCTTTCATTTGATGTTTGGTATTTGTTTCTTTTTTTCCTAAGAATAAACTGTGTTTTTTAAACAAGTATCCTAGTTATAATGGGGCTGTTCGCATTACATGATAGCTGACCATAGTTTGTTTTAGGTTTAAGTGAGAGTTGGTTAACCCTTGCATAATCTATGCTCACAGGGTTTGCATGACACAACAAACCCCAAAGGGGGGTTGCATATTCAATCAGCAATTTGTGGGTTAAATAACCCACAATGAGCTGCAGCGTTTCATCCAAACCTGGTCAGTATCTTGCTAACCTCTCACATCAAATAACCACCCAACAGAGATGACAGAAAGTGAGTTCTTTAATATAAGACTTTACTATAAGACTTGGTGAACCAGAAACTGAGTGGTGGCAGTGAAACATATGAAAAGGTAGTTGGCAGGTAAAAGTTGGCAAAGTGGATCCATAACTGGAAGAAGATAGCCAGTATGAGTGAAATGCTGTTCTCCATTCACAACAGTAGACAGAAGTTATGGAATACACTGCTTGTTCCTCTCAATATGTTTAATGGTAATTTACACAGTATCCTCAAAGTTCTGTATACTACACAGGTTCAATGTACAAGTATGGAATCTGATCTAGCAAAGTATTTGGTATGCAGACAATCATTGTCTTAAACCCTACAATGTATAAACTGTGCAGGTTACAACATGTAACGTCCGGTATTTATATTAATGTCATATGACTGCTACTTCATGCTCATATTTCTCCATTTGAACTACTTTCTACAGCCTACCCTGTCTCCATATTTGCACCTCCAAGCTGTGCTCTGTCTCACAAATCCTTGCCAAAAACTTCCTGGTTATTTGAAACTAGTGAATATACACCCTTTACATGTTTTATTTTCAGTACAGAGATTGATTTGATTTTGTGTGATGTCTTGTCTCTACTTTTTAAAATATTCAGACAAATCAACAGAACAGACTCTTAAAGCAAAAGTTTAAATGCCAAGCACAAGGTAATGCAAAATTAATTTAATTTCCAGAATTAAGAGCCAAAATAGTAGCTTCAATCCTGCATTGGGATACACAATTAACTGATATCAGGAAACCACTATCAAATACCTATTTTCTTTTGTAAGGTTGCAGAAGAGTAGCACAGTATGCACAGTTTTCTGGTGGATGACAAAAGAGAAGTGAAACTCCTACTATCTAAAACCTTGTCAAGACTGTGCCCATAACTCCCTCCATTACCTGAATGGAACAGTTGCTCCCCTCACCACCCATATCCTATTTAAACAGAACTCCGACTCTTTAAGCCAGGGTGGACAAAAAGTGAATATCCAGATGTTTTGGACTTCAACTCCCAGAAACCCCTGCCAGCATGGCCAAGGATCAGGAATGCTGGGAGTTGAAGTACAAAACATCTGGAGATCTTCTGCCCACCCCTGCTTTAACCAGTACATTTTGAAGAAGGGGTGAGACATCATAAGAACAATCTCATAACAAAAAGTAAAATTTCAACGAAAAAAATTGTCTTCAAGTGTTATGCCTAATTAAGCACACAAATAAGTAGTTCTCGATGTGCAATTTAGGCTATACATAGGTTTTTTGGGGGGAGAAACAGACTGTAGTTATGCAATATTTTCTTCATCCCTGAGATTAGAGAAGGCTTCTTGCTTCGTGCCCCTGTGTTTAGAGAGTTTATTTCAGACTAGCTTCCACTCTCTGGAATCACTTGATTAGGGAGATCAGCCAGGTAACTGCTCTGAGTAACCTCTATAGAAGGGTGAAAAACATTTTTAACCAAATCCTTCCCATCTACTAATATAAATTTGTTAAAATTTGATTTTATCTAATAATTCTGCTGTTGTATTGTTCCTTTTATATCCTACTATATTATTTGTTGTACTTCAATTTGAGTATTTTTAATAAAAAAACATTTAAATATCACAGTGCAGTCCTCTCAATTCCTAGTTCATAAAGGAACAAATGTCTCATGTAACAGTAACATTCTTAACTTAATATTAACTAAAATGGAGCATTGAATATGCTATTTCTGTTATGAATAAAACACCAACGAAGCTAAGAAGGGTCAGCCCTGGTTAGGAGTTGGATAGGAGACCGCCTGGGAATCAGGCTTGCTGCACTGAGCAGGGCGTTGGACTCGATGGCCTTGTAGGCCCCTTCTAACCCTATGATTCTATGAAAGTGCATGGCTTACAACTTTTTACAAATTCTGTATCTACCAACAAATATACTGGTAAACCAGTATTCAAGAAGTCTCACTTCAGATATAGAACAGCAATCTATTTTGCATCTTTCCCCTATCCCTTGAAAAAAGGTTCAAGGTCAACCAGGGGTTAAAATCACAATGACTAATTAGCCTCATCATTAAAACAAACTCATTCAGTATCTTTCTCTCCAGTACCAACACCAGTGATGTGGGGTTTCTGGAAATTTTTGAAATGTAAAATTTCCTAATGACCTTCATCTACTGGAATCGTATTTAACATATTTGGGTTATATGTACCTTTGGTTTTAATTTAACACTGTCCCTAATCTTCCCGCAATTTACAAATTAATGGCTTGCATATGGTATTTTGTATTATGCATACACACACATTTCCTTAAAACAGTTATGTGTTATGTGAGCCAGTGTGGCGTAGAGCCAGTTATGTGAGCCAGTGTGGTGTAGTGGCAAGAGTGTTGGACTAGTAGCTGGGAGATCTGGGTTCTAGTCCCCACTCGGCCATGGAAGCTCACTGGGTGACTTTGGGCCAGTCACAGACTCTCAGCCCAACCCACCTCACAGGTTTGTTGTTGTGAGGATAAAATGGAGAGGAGGAGGATAATGTAAGCCGCCTTGGGTTCCTTGCAAGGAAAAAAAGGCGGGGTATAAATGCAATAAATAATAATAATAATAATAATAATGAGAAAAAAAATAATTACAACTCTGAAACTGCCCAGTTTTACTGGTATTGCATCCATTCATTCTGTTACTAAGATCACGATCCTACGGACTGCAGTCCTCTTAGAATGAAGCTTCTGATCTGCTTAAAAATATGTATAGTAATGTAAAACTTTCCACATATCATTTAAAGAGCTACACATTTCCTTTTCCAAAAGCTCCTTCCAAAACTACAACTTATGCAATCAACTACTGCAAATAATTACATGTGTATGTTAAAAACTTTACAAATGAAAGTAAGTATGTCTACTCCTATACATAAATTCATTAGAAGACACATGAACCAGTGTTGCAAATGCTTCTAAAAATGACTTCATAATATTAGGGGGAAATGGCTATATACAGAGACTCAATTCCTTAAGATTCCTAAGCATTCAGTTTTGAAAACACAATACAACTGGGACCTACAACAAAATGCTGTACTGTGGGTGTTTGTGTTCAGGGTTCCAACCAACAAGTCATGCCTTCTTCCAATCTATTCCACTTCCCCCATGGTTTTGCATCTGCCACACAGTCAGTCAACATTCCATGCCCACTGGGCATGCTTAGTCCTCATTGAGCTGTGTTTGGATTCCCCTCAAGGTTTTTCTAAAGGTTTTTTTTTGTACTTCTGCAAACCTTTCAGGTCTCCTGAGCCTGCTCATACCTCCCTCTTGAGCATGGATTATGCTGTTTTGGCTACATGAGGAAAAGCACTTGGAGAAGTGAGAGAGCTATTAGTATATATGACAAGTGAGACCTACAACAGAACATTGGAGTGCAGCATGTTCCTCTTCAACGTACTCCATTCTATTTCCTTCCCTTTCCATCTTCCCCCTGTCAGCATCCTATGACCACTAAGCATACTCATAGTGTTTTTTAAAGAGATGTTTTTGTACTTCTATAAACTTTGGGATTCCCTTAAGTCTGTTAATACCTCCTTCCTCATGTGTGGATGGTGTTATTTTGGCCACATTAGGACTGGCACATGGGAGAATTGAGGCCGCTATTAGTATATACAATTTAAAAAACATTGTGTTTCAGGTGAGGTCTCACCCTAACATTTGTATGACTACATACGTACAATTTAAACTACTGCCTTTAAAAGTAATATAGTCCCCAAATATTTACAACATTTGTCATTAATCTATTACATAACGAATGCATGAGCATATTGCTTGAAAGCTGATTCTACTTTGAGTCTTTAAGGCAGCCTTTCCCAACCTGGTGCCCTCCAGATGCTTTCGACTGTACCTCCCAACATTCCTGTTAGCCATGCTGGCTGGGGCCAATGACGGCTGAAGTCCAAAACATCTGGAGAGCACCAGAAAAGGACAAGTTGCTTTAAGGTGATAACTTTGGTGATAATAAATAAATACAATAAAACTCAAATGGCTTTCCAAGACATTTCCAGGTCAGAAAGAGCTGGCAGAAATCTCAACCCTACATGCTTGCATGAGCTTCTGTGTCTCTCTTTGCATGTGCTCATGCACAAACACACACACAGGAGTGCATTGCTGGCTGATCAATACATTTTAACTCAGTAACAGAGTTGGCTGCTCTATTCCTTGACCATACGTTATAAGTAGTTATTAAAAACTACAGATGGAATATAGCATCACACAGTGGGACCTCATCTCCTCTCCCCTGTAGCCTCCCGTGATCCCCAAAAATCTTGTCTAGCAGGTCCCCCAGCCCTCCAGAGTAGATTCAGAGGGCACGTGGGGAGCTGCAGAGAGACAGGGAATCTTCCCCCTCTGGTTTCGTCAGCAGAAAACCTTCACTGAATTTCACCCAATGTGCCTCTCTTGGACACACTGACTATGAGCTTCTAACCATTGTGATTACTGCTTGACCAAAGTTTTTTTGAGTGCTCATACGAATCATTCTGATTAAGTGATAGAGAACCTGGTGTCCTCCAGACGTTTTGTACTACAACTCCCATAAGTCCAAAGCAACATGGCCAAGAGTGGGAGATAGTGCAAGTTGCAGTTGAAAATATCTGGAGACCAGGCTACCTTCCCCTACCTACTTCCTGTCCAAATAGACAAACGCTGGACAACTACAACTAATAAAGTGAAATTGCAACAGGTAGCTCATAATGAATTAAGTATTAGAATCACTGTTGATTTCCCAATCAACAGAAGTAATACGGTCATCAATAACACTGTCAATTCAGGCCATAAGTAGTAAGTTCAAAAACTTAGGAATAGGGAGACTGAAGAAGATGATCAACATATTACTCCACATATTAACTGGACACTTCAGCAAATACCCAACAGGTTGTAATACTTTCAAATGATCCAGATGTAGTAGCACTGTTGCTAAGGTAAATGACAATACTTAATGAAGGCCTAACAGAAGATATAGGTTCAGTCTGAAACAGGAATAAAGGGACTATTACTTTGCATCATCTATTGATCAAGTTTGGACATGAACTGTACTACTGGAATGGGAAAGCAGCCCTTCAATTGTAGTACTCCAGTTCTCGTCAGCCCTAGCCAGTATTGCCAATGGTGAGGGATGCTGGGAAATGGAGTGCAATGACATCCGAAGGGCCACATGCAGCCTATCCCGGTGTAGTGCTTTGATGAAAGCTCACGTTTTAACTGTTAATTATGCTTTGAGCAAAATTGGCACCAACCACAGAACACTGACTGCACAGACTGAAAGCTTCCTGGCACAATTTGGACAGACAGATGCCCTACCAGAAAAAGGCACTGAAAAAGCTGAAAGTTATCTGTTGTGAGTGTGGACAAGATCTACAAAGCTTAACACTTTTTTTACAAGCTGAGGGTTAATGCGCACTGAAAGTTGAACATGTCTCTTGCTAATCTGCCACCAATCTCTAGCTGTATCACAGGACACATCCACAGAGCATTCCTTGCTAGCAGAGAGTCACTCACATTCTTGGATCTTGACTACACAACAGTGCTGAATCTGCTGGACTACAACTAGGAGGAAGTGAATGGTGATTTATTTATTTAAATGTATATCCTACTGAGGCATTTCCACCAAAATCGTCCTTCAAAGCGACCATCTAAGTGCCTTATTTCTTTTGCCAGAAACTGATCATCATATACAGATGCAAAGCATGCCACACAAGAATGTGAAAATGAAAGCGCTTCTTGCATACTTTAAGTATGCAAACCTGTGTCACAATGCATCTTAAATAACAAACCCAAATTCAAAGGTTTACTTGCATTCGTCATAAATGTATGCAGTTTGAATGGTTCTGATCGCAGTGGTTATTAAATAAATATTTACTTCATTTTTGTCCCACCTTTCTTTTAAGGAACTCAAGGCAGTGTACATGCGATCTCCCGCCACCACCTTTTATCCCAAGAACCCTATTGAGGTAGATTAGACTAACAGATGGTGTCTGGAGTAAGGGCACCCAGTAAGCTTCATAGCTGAGCAGGGATTTGAATCTGGGTCTTCCTGGTCCTAGACCAGCACTCTGTCCACTAGATCATACTGGTGGAAATGGTGGCTAGCTGTAGTCCTTTTACACTTCTTCACTAAAAACAATTATATTTTGCCACCATTTATATATATAATATATATAGCTTCTATATGCACTCATTTATGAGTTACTGCATATCCCCATTCACTTGTCAGCCATCTTGAAAAAGGACAGCTACAGAATTCATGTAACAGAATGGGCATATCTACCCAAGTTAAATGTATTCCTTCATGGGCCTGAAACCTATACATACTTTATGATCCCCTGCACGTCTTTAAAAACAACAAAAACAGGGGTATACAACAGATCCTGGACTATTAACAATTGTTCATATAAGGGATAGGTTCAGTTTGCTCAATGTCTTACATAACTTTTTAAGTTATATCAGGATTCAGATTGCTGCACTGGGTACGTGACATGAAAAAATATGTTTACTTTATTAAACACAACTGCACTAAAATGTAAGTGGTTTGTAATTCTATCTTCAGGTTTCAATCATTTACCAAGCAAATTGAAACTGTGGTCATTCAGCACTTTGTTGTATGCAAAAAATTAAGTAACAAGAACGCTTTTTAAAAAAAAGGTTTATGTGCAAATTTATTAGAGCATTCCCAACTAATTCAGATCTAGCTAGAGCTGAAAATTATGAAACTTTCATATATAAAATGTAAGTACAAATTAAGAGACTAAAACAGTCATCATATGGTCCCTGGGCTAGTGTCTCAGGGACCATAGGATGGCTCAGAAAAACCTTCTGAAGCTGGAGACAGCACTCTGAATCCGGAAGGGGGAGTCAGAGACCCATTCCCCAGACCCCTCCCCCTTGCAGCCAGCATGGAGAGAACCATACTGCCTGCCTCTGAGGCTGGAAAAGCGACCTTGGAGGAGGAGGAAAGGGGGCATTCCGAAAGGTGGGGAGGGGAGGAGACCGAAGAGGCCAGGATATGAGATATCTTGAACCTCCTCCAGCCTCCTGCTCTGAAGTGCCCTCACTAGATGGGCTAAAAAGCCCATCTAGCAAAGATCAGGAAAGATGTAGGATGGGGAGGCAAAGGCTGCCTCTGCCACTCCTCCCGCCCTGCCAGCTTCAGCCCAGCAGAGCATAGGAAACTCGGAAGCCTCCAAGTTCAGGGCTTCTGAGTGGCAAGGGCACAATCAATAGGATTGCACCCTGAATTATTATAATAATTCTGCATATGCCAGAAAAATGGAAAATATTAATTTCAATGTTTATCATTTTAAAATTAACCAGACAGATCTGATAATTTCCAAAAAATATATACTCAAACAGAATACAGGAAAATGCAATTCTGAAAATACAATACCAGACTGCTTACAGAAGATGTAGCTATGCTAGGAACATATCCCAAATGTTTAAACTTAAGGCCATTGTTAAATAGTAAGTTACTACAAGATTAATGCTTTAATGTAACATACAAATATTTGATCTGCAGCAACGTGTGGGATTATTCCTTCACTTGTACCTCAGTGATTGTTCCAGTTTGTAGCCTCAGTGTTGTTTCCGCATCTGTAGTAAAATTAGGTCTCAATCCAAAGGGCCAATGCAATGAATTCTGCTTGAGCACTCAGGATTCTGAGGGTGCAATCCTATGCTATTTACCCGAGAGTGGTACTTACTTCTGATTAAATATGCATAGGATTGTACTTTTTTCCAGAAGTAGTCCTTGTGTAATGCACTAAGATTACACACACACACGCAATTCATCAGGAACTTCAGATATGGAGCCTATGCTGGTTGGGGCAAAGTGAGAAGTCAAGATACATGCAAACTTAACATACATCTGGAAGGAAATGTAGCTGATGTCACTTTGACCTGGTTTGTACATAACAACTGGCAGTACGGGTTGAATATGGGTTGAGAATGGGTTACATGCGAACTATGCACTACAGTTTAACTATGGGGTGTTAACCATGAAGAACCCAGAGTTTGCAACCCAACAAAAACCCTGGGTTCTCTTCCTGGGATGTTCATGGTTAACAACCCATAGTTAAACCATAGTGCAGACTTCGCACCTAACAACCCACGATTCAACAATAACCCATACTTAATCCATATTAAGCCTGGGATGTTGTTACATGCGAACCAGGCCAGTGAAAAGCTCATTCTGGCTGCAATAAACTCACAGAGATTTACAAAGACACTGGTAAAGCAGCAATTCAATTTAAACAGAACTTGAAACTGGATACTTAAAATATAGTCTTGCAAACAAGTCACAGGGTACCACTGTCTAGATCCCTCAAATCACAGTACTACCAATGTATTAGCATACAAGCAGATGGCATGAAGAGGGGGGCAGGGGGAGGCAGCAGGCAAAGAAGACCACATCAGATCCTGCTCAAGCTAGACTGCCCCTTCTCCTGCCACCTGGGGCCATTACCACAAACTGCACTATGGGAAAGATTTTTACAAATTGTTATATTTTATTATTGTTCATTGTATTTTATTAATGTATCTGCCTGTTATTTTTAAGTCACATTGGAAGGATATGTATCCTAAAATGTAGGATAAAAATAATTGTAATAGTAATAATAACTCATAAGTAAAATATATTTTAAACATTCATCATTTCTGTTTTCTGATTAACCTAGAACAAACCCAAATAGGAGCAGAATTTTCAACTAAAACAAACTATTGACATAGAGCTCTGCTTAATTATCAGGATGAGTTGTGTAAAATTCACAGGCATTAGTTCAGTGATGTGCAGGACAAAAATGCTTTAACATTTCAAGATCTATTCTTTGCAAAATCTTCTATTCATCCGAGACTGCAAAAATAGAAGGACTGTGTTTTAATGTGACTGCATTTTATAACATTACATACCTTTTTGATATTTATAAGAAAAATGATGACGTGGTAGAACATCTAGAAATATTCATATTTTAATTCTGTCTTCAGTAAACTATTATACCATTCCAAACAGTCTCACTAAATTGCAATGCTATGTATACTGACTCAGAAGTCCCACTGACTTCCTAGTCAACATGAATATTATTCAGACTGCATAGCTGCAGCCCTTAGCCCACTTCCTTAGAAGTTTCATTGAATTACATTTCACTTATCTCCAAGTAAAGACAGGACTTGAGCATAAAGTGCATATCCTCTACTAATTCCAGTCACAGTCTTGAAGCAGTGCAAAAATAAACTCCAAGGATGAAAGTCAGTATGCGTGTTATGTAAGCTGTAGCATTCTAAAAAATAAAATCAACTACTGACAAACTTCTTAGCTGTAGGTTCTTCACAAGAAATTAAATTCACCAAATACTACATAAAAACACTACCTAGTATGTTCATATATAACTCCTGTTAACCAATTGTCCCTTAAAAAAAACCAAATGAAGGAATCAAATGCACTCAACCCCAGCAGAGACATTCAGACAGAAGACCCTTCACACTCCATGCGACTATCTTTGAAAACGAAGGTGTTCCCACTTCCCATTTAAAAAAAGAATATTATGTATCATGTTCATGACAGAGAATACTGGCAATAATGACTGAGGGGAGATTCAATGTGCACAATATGTTTAGTGATGGCAAATTCACACACAGGACTACATCTTACTGCATAGCTAAAACCTTACTTAAAAGCCTCTTTATTGATATATTATCACCAACACATGTGTGACTGCAACCTCTAGTGTAATAGGGGAAGAAATTGTATTCTGTCATAGAAAGAAAGCCACAAGCTGTAGACATAGATTTGGTCATATATGTCCAAATCCATCCTAACATACATGGAACAGTAACTTTAAGACTTCCTTTACAGAAACATGATGATCAACATATCCAATCAAAGTGTTCCAATGTATTAATTTAGTCAGTATACTAATCAGTGACTTAAATATGTTTTATACTAGAATTGCCTATGGGTGTATTGAATCAGCATGTTGTTGTCCACACCACTCTTCTTTGTCAAATAAACTATTTCATTCTGAACGATTCTAGCTAGAGATGTGAAGGGACAGAAAAAAGAATAGGAACTGTGTGTCTCCATTTTTTGCAGACCATCTCACATCTTTACCTCTAGCACCCTACAACTACATATATTCTTCAGAAAAGGGTATAAGCCAAAATAATTGTTCTAGCACAAATAGTAACCTGCTGTTCCAGAGTGGCACAGAGGAACTAGAAGATTTAAGAACAACACTGCAATACCAAAGCTGCTCATTGTACTTACCCACCAATGCCCAATTGTAAGCTAGGGACTAACAGTTATTTACTACCCTGCCCTCCCCCCAATATTAAGCACAGAAGCAGATGTTCCATGCTTCAAATGAAGTGTTTTAAATATTAAGTCAGACCCAAGGTTACATTCACACCAGTATTTCCCTGGTACAAGAAATACAGATGGCAAGTGCCTGTTCTGTTTTCTAGCTCTAACTAAGCATTAGCCTAACTCCATCCTACTCTGGGAAACTAGAGCAACAGCAGGCATGCACCATCATAGCCTGAGTATCCATCTCTGCTCTTCAGTTCAAGCAGTATGTAATTTCCAATTTCAACAAGGATAGTGCTACTTCTCCCAACAGACCTGAGAGAATGTAAAGTTTGTCATTTCTGGAACAGTACTAAATAGCAACCTCAAACCAACACTATGGGTGTTCCCAGATGAGACTTATCATATCATTGCCCAGCCTCATTCATGGAATTTTGAGGGAGGGCCAGTATATCACTCATAACTGTCCTGTGTTTTCCCAATGCTTCTTCCATCTTTTTCCTTACCGCAGAAAATCCATTAAGGAAGAAAAGACAGAATAGCAGCACAATTCCTTCTAACCTCATTGTACGGAGCAACCTATATTTACACAAAAAGACTGACTTCTCAGGCAAAAACTCCAATAGTCTCAAAATAATAACCACATTATGAACCGGCTCCCATCTGATACAAGCTCATCTGATTCAATATCTGTGACAAGGACTTCAAGAATTCCATGCCGTAAGAGACAGATCTCAGGATTATCATGGACCCAGCGACTACTCAACAGGAAAGTTATAAAGGTTTCCAAGATCTCACCCAGGTACTTCACTCAGCAACCACATCTTCAGAAACCAGTATCTTCTGTCACAGAAGTCAGACCTTGCACATAAGCAGTTTTTTCCCAATATTGTCCAGCACCTTGTAAGTCCTGCCTTATCCATCCCAAAAGACATCACAGCCTTCCCCTGAACTACTAACAAACAATGTAAACAAACCCAGTCTGAAGCCTCATAATGACTCTAAAGCGCTCAGCTCCCTGCCTAGATCCTGCCTTCAAAAAGCCATTGTAGCTTAGAGGAAGGGGTTGGGCCAAAATGGTTGCCCTGGCTGATAATGGCACAAGTATTAGTATCTAAGAATGAATAGCTCTTTACCCTAAGCAGTTACCTACTTACTGCTCATTATTTCTTAAGACATCAGTTGTTTCACCAGCCATGGTCTGACACCAACTCTTTTGCTGAACTCTACACTAACAGCCTCTAACCATCTTTGTTTCTTTGGCTGCCTTAGCATAACCTTTACATATTTGGAACCTCATACACCACATTTGTCTGTGACCAGCCTTGATCTAACTCCCACCTATCTCAACTGTATTAATTGCCTGATGGTGACCAATTCTGGAAAATAAGCCAGAACTACATAATTCCTGGGACATTCAACAGAGCTACCCAGTTGTGGCTTGCCTTCATTTGTAACCTCTGCATACCTATCATTTAGGCTGTACCAACTTACCTGGGACTAAGCTGCACTAAACTCAATGGAGCTTACTTCTGAGTAGACATGCATAGGATTGTTCTATTAATCTATGCTTTATATGTTCCAAAACAGCAATTCAAACCATTAAAAAATTACAAGTAAAGATCACAACATACTATCTATTTTCATAATATACTCAAGCAACATTACATGATAATTTCTGCTGTTCTGCTCAACAGAAAAAAAAAATCTCAGTACTACTAACCCCTCCAAATTCACAAGGCATAAATGTACACAAACCATACCAAGCAACAAACTCCATCTCACTAATGTCACAAAAACCCAGGCCTGCAGTTATACACAGTAGATGAATACATAAATGCACTAAAGATAAAGATAGTGCAAGGGATAAAGATAGACACCCATAAAACCAAGCACACTAGTTATTTTTTTAAAGTCATAATTCCACAAATATTCAGTCTGCTTCTGTTTGCAGATTGAGGCCTAACATTTTAAACAGCATAAGTTTAGTCTAGCCTTGTAAGTACTGCAACATTTTCATTTCTTGCCTTCAAACCATTTGTTTTATTAATGTTTTTGATAACCCCCAACATGCCAGAAGTTAAATACATTTATGCTGCAATCCTATACTAACTTACTGGGCAGTAAGCCCCATTAAATTCAAAGGGGTTTAGTTCTGAGTAGACATGCATAGGATTGTACTTTTAATTAAAATATCTAGTACATAAGCATCCAACTGTGTGTAGAAGCTGCCTATTTTAAAAGTGTAACTAAAGCAAATCGAACAGAGGAAAACTCCATTGCATAAAACCAACACTCCACCCACACAAAAATCAGAAACTTGAAAAAATAAGTTTGTTGAGAAGAAAACATGTAAGCATGCAGTATACTCTAAAACAAATGAATAGCATTTTTAAAAGAAAAAATATTCACTCGTATTCAGGTTAAATATTAAGATGTCAAAATACAAAGATACTAGCTCTGAAAAAAATAGAGATATTAAATGATTCAGCATTATGCCCCTTCTTGTTATGTAATAATGGTTAAAATTGTCCAGAAAATTCAATTGTCATTTCTAGGTTTGCTGGCCTTTGACAATGGCTTATGGCTAAGCAACTAAATGTGCCACAGGTTGATAAGGTTTACCCATTGCTCTGTAAATACAATATTCTACTTTAGAAAATCAAGGAAGAAAAAGCTCTTTTGACACATTAGTAGAGTTTACGTATGCAGCTGTTAATCCACACACTTTTGTTGATGTACACATTCATTCCTACTATTTATTTCCCTGTTTACCTCCTCCCACCCAGTTCTTTCTCCTCCCTGTCCGGCCATCTTGGGCAGACAGGAGCAGCCATTACTTAACTAAATGACAGGACCAAGAACTTTTTACAGAAACAAGCTATCTCTTTATATACTCTGGTATGAAACAGCAACCTGTCCGATATTCCCTGATAAAGCAGCACTATGAGAAAACCCTCGGAGAGAACAAACAAGTCACTCAAGGAAGATGCACTGAGAGACAGAGAGCGAGAGTAAACAAATCACTTGGGTACTGGCTCCAGAAAGTGACACGCCACGGAAGGAGAAGGACATCTCTTTGATACCCACTCTTCCTACTTATAGGAATTGAATTACGGTGATTCAGCTCAGTTTAGCTTTTTCTCTTCCAGAAATATGGATGAGGAAAATAATAAAATAAGGAGGAAAAGGAGGTCCAGGGTGGCCAATGGCAAATAAGTAACGCTTCATCTCCCGATTATTCGTAGGGGTTCCTCCCAGCTGGGCAGATTCGGGCCTGATGCACAGGCACGTTCTGTCCTACTTTTTGGACAATGCCCAGAAAGTGGCCCAGAGCAGCTTTCTACGCCGCGCACCCCTCTCTTCCTTTCAGCCGGCCAGAGAAGAGCCGAACCGTTCTCGTCAGAAAGCCAGGGAAGAGATGGTGGGTCACAGGGCAGCTCGACTAAAGTCCTGGCGAGTCTTACGGGCGCGAGGTGACGGTTTAATTCCTCTGCTCGGCTCTCCTCCACACACACACGCGCGCACGGGAGGGGAGGGTGGCTCCCTCGTCGGTCGCCTCCTCCTCCCCCACCCCAGTCCCCTTACCTTTAACAGCAAGGCCTTCGTTCTGGCGCCATCTTCATGAAGCCTCAGAAACCCGAAGAGTCGGCTGCAGAAGGGGGGAAGCAGGAGAGAGCGAGGGAGATTGAGAAAAACAGCCACGTTCGTGGAGTCCCCCACCCCACCCCGCCTCGCCTCGCCTCGCCTCGCCTCGCCTCAGACAGACCGCTTCGTGCGCTCCCTCTCTCTCGCTGCCAGGGGCAGAGCCCGCACTCCGGCCCAAGAGCACCGCCGCACTCACACTCGCTCGCTTTCTCTCACGCACACACACTCGCACACCCGGGGCGGGCGGGCGAGCAAGGGAGAACACCGGACGAGCCGGATCGCGGAGGCTGCCGTTCGGGTACCTGTCGAGGCCAGAGAGGACTTCTCTCTCCTCCGCTGTCAGGCTGGCGAAGTCCTCCTCGCTCTGGCCGCTCGCTTTCCCCGCCGCCATTTTCTTTTCCTCATCACCGAAAGAAGCAGTAGAGGCGGCGGCGGCGGCGGCGGCGAGCGACACTCCACACGATTTCATGGAAACGCAACGTAATTAACTCACGATCGCAAGGGCCCCCCCTCCTCCCCGCGCGCCCCCAACACCCCCCCAGTGCCGGGCGGGGCGGGGTGCCCGACACACGCACGCACCACCACCACAACTTTTATTACAACAACAGCCGGCAGGGAGGGGGAGGGAGAGGGAGAGGGAGGCGGGGGGAAGCCCCGCTGCTCGGAGGAGGAGAGGGAGGGAGGGAGGGAGCCCCAGCGCTGGAGACTGGGGGGGGGGAGTGGGAGGAGGAGGAGGAGGAAGAGGAGGCGGCGGCTGCTGTTGCTGCTGTTGGCGGTGACGGCGACCGAGCAGTGTTTACATCGCTGCTGAGCCGCCAGCCCCGGCGACGAAGAGTGAGTGGAGTCGGGGTGACAGGGGCCCGCGCGCGCCCGCGCGGGGTGTATTTGTTGCCTGTACAAACTTCCCCAGCAGCTGCACAAAGTTGTTGTAATTGTGTCACAGAGCGAACCCCACGCCGCCACCGTGACCCCCCCTCCCCACCCCGCTTGCCTGTGCCCACGCAGCCAATCGCCGCGCCCAGGCCTGCCCACGTGATCTTTGTTGACTTACGTCAGTCATAGCGCTCCTCTAGCGCTACGCTCGAGCTTGGTAGCAGCGCTCCTTCTACCAAGGGGGTGCAGTCGCAATGGGTTTGAAGCTCTACTTCAGGTTTCCCGGTTACGTTTCGTAGCATCTTCCATGTGCGACCGGGGCAAAAGCAGTAACGTGCAGGAACAGCGCCCTTTCGTTGCAGTGTTTTAAAATAGGCAACCTCTCTGTTCCAAAACTTAGAAAATAAGCGGTTAGATGTTCGTGTCAGACAAATTCAACGCATGGAGACGCACATAGCAAAAGTTTCTAATTTTTTTGTTTTTGTTTTTTATAAGGAGACAAACTGTATGGGTTTAAAGTTTGGGGCTGGGATCTGATTCCTTTTACAACGTTGCAGTACAGACAGAAATTCAACGGGTGCAGACTTTCCCTGATCATGGAGATGTAGAGAGGTGAAATACTGCCCCAGGATGTCTGCCTGTTACGCAACATCTTTAAAAGTGCAGAATGGTTCCCCCAATCAAAAAGCGACTCACGGCATCCGTCGTGCTGAAATACATTACTAAAAAGCCCTGGTAGAGTCATTCTTCCTTGTAAAACTTCTTCAGTTTTGTCAAGATGTGGATATCGAACATACACTAAGGGTTTTAAAGGCCTGTAACAAACCCATTTTCACTAGCCGGCCAAATACACTTTTTGCTCACCCTTCCAAACTGCCTATTTACAAACTCTCGTTTCTGTCTGTCTTCTAGCAAATCATGTAGCCTGGATAGGGAGTGAGATATGTTTAAATTCAGTTGTATAGCATTATTTGGATTGAGGAGAGGCAAGGGCACTAAGTTTCCAAAAGTATTTAACAAAGAAACTCAAAGATCTATTCCAACAGCAAATGAGGGAGGAAACTCATCCAGTCAGCAAAAGCCATTTTGGGTAAGATCATGGTTATTTCAAAACACTGCGACGACATGGTGCCCTAACTCAGTTTTATTTGAGGTTTGTTTCCGCAATAGCACTATCACTTCATCCCCGCATGTGGAGGGTTCGAAGAACGTCAATCAGAAACCGGAAGCGTAGCCCTCTTTTTCAATCTCTTAGGCTGCCATCCTCCTCACGAGCCGTACGGCATTGACCGAGAGGGTGGGGTTTCCATACATTACGGGTTGCTATTCAGCCGTTGGTGAGTCAATCAAACGGCTTTGTCAGTTACCCACAGGCAGCATGTTTCTATGCGCCCTTTAAATTAGGTGCGGGGAGGCGAGAGCGGTGGGGAGTAGTTGTTGGCCAAGGAAAGGGTTGGACGGCTTGAACATAAATGGCTGCTGTGCTAAAGAATCAAGCCGGAGGATCGTCGGCTGATGCTGTTAGGGAATCACTGTGTGCGGACGCGCGGCTGCCACTGTCATCGGCGTCTTCCTCCTCCAGAGAAGGGCTGGCGGGGCGTGGGGGGGCCACTTCGACGACTGCGCCCCCTCCCGCCTTCCCTTGGGCCAGGCCTGGGGCGTGGTTCTGGCACCAACGAATAATCATGGCTTCCCTTGCGCGGCGTATGTGCGTGTGCGGAGCGGAGTCAGCCGGGGCTTGGAGCCGAGCCCGGCGGGACGCTGCGAAGGGGCAGGCGCTCTCTGTGCCTTCGAGCGGCCGCCTTGGGCGCAGCTTGGGCGGCTCCCGGCCCCGTAAGCGGGCTGCGGCGAGTAGGCGGCGTTTGGCCGCTCTTCCCAGCGTCCCTCCCTCGAGGAAGGCTCCGAAGCCCGCGCGGGGTGAGCCGTTAAGTTGCCGCCTTCGCAGCAACGACAACCGGGGGGGAGGGGCGGCTTCGAAGCCTCCCTGGCTGCTGAGGGCTCGTCTCCGTTCGCGTGAGGCCAGGGAGCCCCTTCCAGGACCGACCTTAGCTAGGCTAGCGGAGGACCTGTTCCTCTTTCCTAGGAACGGGCCAGGGACCACCAGGAAGCTTGCATGAGACCTCCCCGGCCGCCAAAACACACACAACGGTGAGGTAATTAGGGTGTTCCTTCATTCGTTGCAGCAAGTAATCTTGAGTGCGATGGCGAGCTGATGGATGCCTCTGCTCCGTCGCTGGCGGGGTGGCGGGGGTGGCGGCTCTCCAGCGGTTCACCTCTCTGGAGTATAGACATGCGGGACGTGTTAGGGTGGAGAGCGACAGCACACATGGCTTGTGAAAAACATCGCCGCGCACGTTCAAACGTTTCCTGGCTCTTACAAAAGATCTAGCGAAGACACGTCAACGGAGTTGGGAGAAATGCAAGGCGAATATTACAATGCTTTGCCTTGCTTTCCCATGGACTTCTCGAGTCGTCCTCTCATACTCATAATTTTGAGTTTCTGTAACGTCTACAGGAACAGTACGGAGTGTATCGTCACTAAGTGATGGAGCCATCAGCTCTTGACTATAACTGTCGTTTCAAAACTGCCCACCTTTACAAAAAATGAACTTCGGGCCGCAATCCTGTGCTACATACCTACCTGAGACTACATCCCATTGAATTCAAACTTCTGAGTAGATATGTATAGGATCGCGCTATTATGTTGTGATAGTTGTATACTAGCAACAGGCCCTTACTGGATGGAGACAGTCCAGTAGATAAGACTCCTTGGGAGAGTTTGAGCAGGGCAATCTCAATTGTAATTGTCTCTGCCTATGCATTTTCTGATGTAATTGCCTTAGATGCTAGCGCAATGTCATGCTTTTGTGATACACAGCTACAGTCCTAAGAATTTTAAAGTTGCTGTAGAAGTTCTTGGAACTGATTAATAGAGCAACCAAAGGTAGATAGACTCAGTCCTTTATTTTTAAACTGCTCATAATATTGCCCCACTGCATAACAGTATTGTGAAAAATAGACAGCTTACAAGAGTATATTGGACAAAAGTACCTGTTTTAATATTCACCTTGGTTTCTGAAATACTTGTTCCTTTTTTATAACATGTTTGAATATTTTGTTCGAGTCAAACCACAGCCATTGTGTTATGCTAGTGAAGTTTAGTCTCAGATTGTTTCTTAATTTAGTTATCCCTAACTTGTCCCACTGATTTCAGTTGGTCTATGCTACATATGACTTAAGGCTCTATCCTGTCCATTGTGGATTAAGTTTATCTTATTTGTGTTTCTAAATTTATTTCTGTCCAGAAATAAACTTATATGACTATGCCCTTTATATACTAATGGTTTACAGCTGCAATCCTATACCCACTTACCTGGGAGTTAGTCCTATTGAATTCTGCAGGACTTATTCCTGAGTAGACACATATAGGATTTTGCTATTAGTCTCCAGTCTTTTCATATGAAATTATTAGAAAACATCAATGGATCCATCCATGTTCAGGCACAGACTGAATTCCTGTTTCTGCCATTATTTGTGTTCATTCATTTGGAGCCATCAGAATCCTGTCTATTCTTAAATAATTTTGATATAGTATAGAGTAAAATGTAAAGTTGTTTGAATGTCATAAGGACCCCCTCCATTAATAATTGTAAAATATTCCTTTCTGTTTGATCATGGGTAAAGACGTAAACAGGTGAAGGACACAGTAGGGCCTGTTCCAGCAGGACTTCTCTCTCGCCCTCCCCCCGGCCCCCAAAGAGGGCCATCTACCACTAGCTGCTTTGTGGGAAGGATTCTGATGACTTTCTATATGTTAACATTGTTTATTGTGATTGTATTAATATGTTTTGATGTTTACTTGTAAGCCACCTTGGAAGGATTTGTATCCTGAAAGGCAGGATATAAATAAATGTAATAAACAATATTATGATTACTATATTAAATACCATCTAGTTGTCCATGTGTACAGTCACATATTTGAAGGTGCTGCATAAGTGTTCATTTGTAGCATAATTCAAGGGTCTTTATACCAATTTCGAGTCAAGCCTAATCAGAGCATATCCATCAGTGAACAGCTCATAATAGATGTTGATAGGAGAACTGCTAACATACAAATTAGACACTTAGATAAACAGAATGTCCTCAAGGGAGTCAGAGAAGGATACCAGCTAGGCTTATGTTGTTATTTATGTAGCGTTCTATAGTTAAACAATCAGCATTGGCTTACCACTTATTAATATCCTTATATTAAGTTTTTCCTTCAGAGTAGAAGAGGCTGGATATTTTTTTAGCAGAGCAAGTCAGCTCTGTCTTCAAGATACTGTGATAACACTACCTTTCTATATGTTGTATTTTCAGTTTTGTACATTAGGACTTTTTTGTTTGTCTGCTTTTTACTTGAATTTTTATTTCGCTTACCCCAATGCAAGTTAGCAAGAAATCAAACAGATACAAAATGTAAAATATTTTAAAAGTATGTTAAGTAAGTCCATATCGACTTAACTCAAACCTCCAGAGGCCAACCTAGACAAAAGATCTCTACCTGGACTGTCTTCACTAGCAAGTCTGCAGTTTAGTTCCATACTGTGTGTGTGTGGATTTACAACAAAACCATTCATGCCATCTGCAATGTTTTACCATGCACACCCAAAAAAATGTGTGGAATTTGCATTACACCATTGTAAATGGTGTGTTGACTAATGTGATTTTGATGTGGAGATCTCTGTCAGGAGCAGTATTGTGGTTTGTACAGAAAGCAGGCTTCCCTATGCCTGATATTGCACCACAGATGCAGAAAAGGAACTGAAAAAGACTATTAACACACAGGTTTGTGCAGCAGATCTATTTTTGGATTGTACTGCTATCAGAGCCAGGCTCCCAACCAAGACCTGGAAGGTGAGTTCTCTAGCCCAGGGTCCCAGAAGTCAGTGGTTGGAGCTGGGCGCTTAAGTTGGAGGAGTTATAGCTGGGGCAGGCAACTTGTGGCCCTCAAGATGTTGGTGTACTGTAATTCCCATCATCCCTAACCACTGGCTGTGCTGGCTAGGGATGATTTGAGATGCGAAAGCCTGGAAAAAGCCCTCCCCCCGAACTGTTTTTGTGTTTTTCCAAAAAAAGAACAGGTTTGGATTGTGAAATATTTTCTTTTAGAATGATGAATAAAATACTTAAGACAAGGTGTTTATATATTGTTACTTAACCTTGACTCCCCCTCCCCAAATGATTTCTAAAACCTATTAACACTTTTACAGAAAGACCAGAGATGTAAAATTTCTGGAAATAATGAAGTCATGGGGGAAATGGTTTTTAATCCTTTCTGTAAGATTCCCAGCTTAGTTTTTTTTCCATTCCTAATTAAAATTATTTAATCCTATTTACTGATAGGAGTTTAGAGATGCTCCAAGTTATGCTTAGTTTCCCAACATATGAGTAGAGTTGCCATATAATGTGGAAGAAAATGTGCATTCTTGACAGTTTAGGTTTTGTTCCACAGCGTCCTGTATTTCTGGGCTTGTTCTGGTTGGATGCTGTAGTAGTCAATTAACATAGTTCTAGTCGAAAACCCAGATGTGAAAGAAACATTGTAGCTTATCCTACTACTGCCACCAGATGTGACAGAACAGCATGTGGGTTATCCCACCTATGCTTCTTTTTGTATAACTAACTCTGAGGCTTGAGCCTATAGAGCTGTCAAGGGCTCCTTGGAGGTCTCTCTCAGTCTAATCCAGTAGCCAAGTCCAGACACAGACAAAGGGATTATTTTCAAAGCTTTATTCCTCTTTTATAACTTAACAACTCTACTGTTAGCAACTAGATATGAGCAGCAGAGTACCTATGCCCTAAGTTGGAACAGTTGGTCCCTGTTTGAAAGGGAATCACTGGCAGACCCTGAACTTAAGGGCTAGGGAGAGTCCCTCCCCTTTTCCCTTGGATCCTCTGGGAGCAACTTGTTTGTGCACCAACCAGGCACTACGCCTCCTTTCTGCATCCTCCATTTGACGCCGCTCTCTGCGTCGGTGACGCGCGTCCATTAAGTCTGCTTCCCGCGCTCTGTCACTCCCAGGACTGCTATCTAAGCTAAGAATGCCGGTGGGAGGAATCTCCGTCAGCTGTTTGCCCTGGGAAAGAGGAGCGCGCTGCTCTCCTAGGAGCGACTCCTCTTCCTCAGAGTCAGAACTACTCTGGGATTCTATGGGCTCAGTGTCCACCCTGACAAGAACTCACTCCCACCATTTTTAATAAAGTTCTCAATTAGTCCTCATCATTAGGGAATGCTTCCACAGTTATAAAACCTTTTAACTGCTGCCACCAGAATAAACCCCCCTCTACCTAAAAGAAACTGGTTTCTTTAGCATAGGTATGGGAGTGACACCACCACTAGAGACAACCTTTCAAATGAACAAAAAATGAAGGTGTTCATTAACAGCAGTTGTTTATGAAAGTGAATGTCGCTCTTCAAATAATAGGTTGATATTGCTTAAAGGTTCTTAAATATGATTGCTCACCGTTCCTAAGCTGAGTCTTCCCCAGCTAAGCAAAATTACAGCTTTTCTTTCAGACCAGGTTTCCCTAAACGCCACAAACAGGAACAGGTTTAGGAATTTCCTTACAAAGAAGGACAGATGCTATACACCAGGGCAGGCCACACGCAGCTCTGTCCTCCAATACCTCACTGCCACTCTGCCTTCACCAGCACCTGCTGCCTGAAGCATCCACCTCACTCCATTTAATGGTAGGCCAGCCTTGGATCTGACCAAATGCTTTCTTGCCTGCCAGTTGCATGCCTCTGTTGTTAGATTGATACTATTATTTATAACTGAAATATTTTGGAACTGAAATGTTGATACTTCATGCTGATTTCTAATTTAATTGAATTGCCTCTGTGTATTGTGGGCCGCCTGATTTAAACACCTATTCCGTTGCATACCTCAAGAGTCCTGAGTCTTAAACTAGCCTATTTCCCAGCCTCAGGCAATTAAGTTCCCAGGGACCCTGGAGTCCCTGACAGTCACCCACACGGGGAGGAATCGATCTTTAAAGGCTGCCTAACCATAATTATAAATAAATCAACTAGTCCTTGCTTTGCTCTCTGAACTAACAGAAATCAACATACAGACTGACACACTTCCTGTGTAACTTGAGGGAACCAGGCGCATTGAATCAACACACTTGACCTTGGAAAACCCTTCCAGAAGCCTCTGCAATACTGGGTTGTTTAATTCTTCAAAGGTGGTTGAGCAAACCATGGGATGGTTATTCGAAACACATCACTGTCATGTAGCTATTGGTGCAGGTGTAGTTTCTGGACAAAATGTTGGTTTGGGCAACATTAACTTTAATGACAGCATGTGTAGTGGAGTGGTTAGAGTGTTGGACTGGAACTCAGGAGACCCGCATCTAGTCCCCATCTAGCCATGAAGCTCACTGGGTGACTTTGGGCCAATCACCGACTCTCAGCCTAACCTACCACCCAGGGTGGTTGTGAGAATGAAATGGAGAGGAGGAGGATCACATACACTTCCTTGGGTTCCTTGGAAGAAAGGTGGGATATAAATGTAAAAAATAAATTGTAACCTGCTGTTCCACAGATGAACTAGAAGATTTAAGGACAAGATTGCAATACCAGAAGCTTGTTGTACTTGCCCACCAATTACCAATTGTAAGCTAGGAAGTAGCAGTTATTTACTAATCTGCCCCCATATTAAGCACAGGAGCAGATGCTCTGTCCTTATCCAAAGCAGGATGTCAGAAAACAGTGTTTGCAACACTTCCTATTTTCTTGTCAGCTCCATGCTCAAATGAAAAAGTGCTTTAAATATTAAATCAGACCCCAAGGATGCATTCACACCAGTATTTCCCCAGTACAAAAAGTACAGATGACAAGAGCCTGTTCTGTTTTCTAGCTCTAACAAAGTAGTAGCCTAAATGCATCCTACACAGGGAGATTAGAGCAAAAGTAGGCATGTACCAGCATAGCTTGAGTATCCATCTCTGCTCCTCAGTTCAAGCAGTATGTAATTTCAAATTCCAACAAGATAGCCCCACTTTTCCCAACACACCCAAAGTTGGCCCTGTCAACCATGGTTTGCCGCATTCCTCAGGATGACACAAGGCTAATGCTATCCTCTCTCGTCACATCCATCCCTTCTCTTCAGGGAGAACGGCTGAATCCAACACCCTGACCTAGCGACTCTCCTTGACGGCATGGAAGATTGGGTGACAGAGACTGAACAATCCCAGCATCAGTACAGAGAATTTTTGATGCCACTACGCAACCACTTTTTGATTGCCTTCTACGCAACATTCCTATGCAAGGAAATAGACTGCTTTTTTGTCCTTTGCTCGGGATCACAGTTTCCACCTGCTCAGCTCCTTGCACCAAATTCTTCAGTTTCTCCTGTCCCTCCTTGAGAAAGGACTCAAACTGTCTTCTTTAAGAGTTTGTCTGTCTTCTGTCTCTGCATTTCACCCTCCTGTTGAGGGCTTCTCTGTCTTCTCACATCCGACAGTGATGAAATTTCTGAAGAGGATCAGGAATCTGGCACCACCGATTCGCTTTATAGTACCGAGCTGGAGCCTTTCTGTGGTGCTTAAAGCACTTTCATCCAAGCTCTTCGAGTCACTGTCGACTACAGACCTACGCCTCCTTTCTTGGAAAGTGGCGTTTTTGGTGGCTATTACATCCGCACACCAAGCTGTGAACTCTGTGCGCTCAGAGTAGACCAGCCCTACTTCACCTTTCACCAAGACAAGGTGGTCCTCAGACCTGACCCCACCTTACCAAAAGTCATGTCGGATTTTCATTTAAACCAACATTATTCTGCCTGCATTCTTTGCTTCCCCATCTATACCTCTAGAGTCAACCTTGCACATGCTTGATGTGCACCATGCTTTGGCCTTTTATAAGTCGAGGACTGAACAATTCCAACTTTCACCTTGCCTTTTTGTTTGCTACAGTGGTAAATGCAAAAGCCAGCCTCTCTCGACTCAACACTTTGTTTCCTGGGTCGTCAAAACCATCAAGCTATCATATGAGCTGACTGGGCTCGATCCCTCTTCCCCAGTCCAAGCTCACTCTGCCCCTGTGATAGCAACGTTGGTTGCATTCAGTAGGGGCATTGCCATCCCTGAACTGTGCCACGTTGCAACCTGGTCACCACGGTCTACTTTTGTTAGACACTTCAGACTGGATGTTTGGGCTAGAGCTGACTGTACCTTTGGTCCTGCCATCCTTCTGTATCGTAATAGGACACCGACTCACCACCTTAGATTGCTACTCACCCATATGTGTATGCACAGAGACCACGAAAAAAAGACATATTACCTGTACCTCCAATTCTTCGAGTGGTCATCTCTGAATTCACACAACCCACCCATCACCCCCTCTTCGGTGTCATACTCAAGTACAATTTTGGATACTGAAGGTATTTCTTCTTGGTTCTGAGGCCACAATGACGGTTGCAAGGAACTGAGGGAATGAGCAGGAACCCGTTAGGTTCATGAGCACTGGGATGGTGAGGCAAGGGTTCCTGCCAAAACTCCTCAGCTATAGAAGTTTCCCAAATTCAGACTCCCTCGTTGGTGGCTCATAAGTAATGGAACGAATGGCTGACAAGCAGCTGCATGGCCAGGTGTGGCCTGTTTCCTGGGTACCCCATGACCAATCCAGCAGATAAAAGGCCTGGAGGTGGTTCTGAGTGTTATATTTGCATTTGGTAGCTGTTCACTGGAACCCCCAACATGAAGTCCAAAGAGGTGTCCATGTGAGTGAAAGAGGCCATCATTAGGCTGAGGAAACAAAATAAACCCATCAGAGAGATAGCAAAAACATTGGGAGTGGCCAACACAGCAGTTTGGAACATCCTGAAAAAGAGGGAATTAATTAACTGGCAAGCTCAGCAACAGCAAAAGGCCTGGAAGACCACGGAAGAAAACTAAAGTGGATGACCGCAGAATTCTGCTCATGGTGAAGAGGAACCCTTTCACAACATCTAGCCAGGTCAAGAATGCTCTTGAGGAGGTAGGCATGTTATTGTCAACATCTACAGTCAAGAGACGGCTTTATGAATGTAAATACAGAGCTTCACAACAAGGTGCAAACCACTGGTAACGCTCAAGAACAGACAGGCCAGATTAGCCTTTGCCAGCAAACACCTAAACAAGCCTGCCCAGTTCTGGAATAAGATTCTTTGGTATAGAATAAGACTGATGAAACCAAGATTAACTTGTACCAGAATGATGGGAAGAGAAAAGTATGGAGAAGGAAAGGAACAGCTCATGATCCAAAGCATACCACATCATCTGTCAAACATGGTGGAGGCAGAGTTATGGCATGGGCATGTATGGCTCCCCTTCATGGATCACTGCCTTGTTGTGGCGAAGGGGCTTGCATAACTCAGTGAAGCCATAAGCTATGCCGTGCCGGGCCACCCAAGACGGACAGGTCATGGCAGAGAGTTCTGACAAAATGTGGTCCAGTGGAGAAGGAAATGGCAACCCACTCCAGTATTCTTGCCAAGAAAACCCCATGGAACGTATCACAAGGCTAAAAGATATGACGCCGGAAGATGAGCCCCTCAGGTCGGAAGGTGTCCAATATGCTACTGGGGAAGAGCAGAGGGTATTTCCAAGTAGCGCCAGAAAGAGTGAAGCGGCTGGGCCAAACCCGAAAGGACACTCAGCTGTGGATGTGTCTGGCGGTGAAAAGAAAATCCGATGCTGTAAAGAACAATATTGTTTAGGAACCTGGAATGTCAGATCAATGAATCAAGGTAAGCTGGAGGTGGTCAAACATGAGATGGCAAGATTGAACATCGACATCTTGGGAATCAGCGAACTAAAATGGACAGGCATGGGCGAATTTAATTCAGGTGACCATCATATATACTATTGTGGGCAAGAATCCCTTAGAAGAAATGGAGTAGCACTCATAGTCAACAAAAGGGTGGGAAAAGCAGTACTGGGGTACAATCTTAAAAATGATAGAATGATCTCAGTACGAATCCAAGGCAAACCATTCAACATCACAGTAATTCAAGTCTATGCCCCAACCACTGAGGCCGAAGAAGCTGAGGTTGATCGGTTCTATGAAGACCTACAACACCTTCTAGAACTAACACCAAAAAAAGATGTCCTCTTCATCATAGGGGATTGGAATGCTAAAGTAGGAAGTCAAGAAATCACCAGGATAACAGGCAGGCATGGCCTTGGTGTACAAAATGAAGCAGGACAAAAGCTAATAGAGTTTTGCCAAGAGAACATGCTGATCATAGCAAACACTCTTTTCCAACAGCACAAGAGGCGACTCTACACATGGACGTCACCAGATGGTCAATATCGAAATCAGATTGATTATGTCCTTTGCAGCCAAAGATGGAGAAGCTCCATACAGTCAGTAAAAACAAGACCTGGAGCTGACTGTGGCTCAGATCATGAGCTGCTTCTTGCAAAATTTCGGCTTGAATTGAAGAACGTCGGGAAAACCAGTAAACTGTTCAGGTATGACCTAAATCATATCCCTGATGAATATACAGTGGAGGTGAGGAATAGATTTCAGGGATTAGACCTGATAGACAGAGTGCCTGAGGAACTATGGACGGAGGTCCGTAACATTGTTCACGCGGCAGCAACTCAATCCGTCCCAAAGAAAAAGAAATGCAAGAAAGCCAAGTGGCTGTCTGATGAGGCTTTACAAGTAGCTCACGAAAGAAGGGAAGCAAAAAGCAAGGGAGAAAGGGGAAGATATACCCAGCTGAATGCAGAGTTCCAGAGAATAGCAAGGACAGACAAGAAGGCCTTCTTAAATGAACAATGCAAAGAAATCGAGGAAAACAACAGAATGGGAAAGACTAGAGATCTCTTCAAGAAAATTGGAGATCTCAAGGGTACGTTTTGTGCAAAGACGGGCATGATAAAGGACAAAGAAGGCAGGGACCTAACAGAAGCAGATGAGATTAAGAAGAGGTGGCAAGAATACACAGAAGAACTACACAGGAAAGATCTGAATGTCCCTGATAGCCATGATAGTGCGGTCACTGAACTTGAGCCGGACATCCTTGAGAGTGAAGTCAAGTGGGCCTTAGGAAGCATTAGTAACAACAAAGCTAGCAGAGATGACAGTCTCCCAGCTGAGCTATTTAAAATCCTAAAAGATGATGCTGTTAAAGTGCTGCATTCAATATGCCAACAAATCTGGAACACTCAACAGTGGCCACAAGACTGGAAAAGGTCAGTTTACATTCCAATTCCAAAGAAGGGCAACGCCAAAGAGTGTTCAAACTACCGCACAATTGCGCTCATTTCACATGCCAGCAAGGTGATGCTCAAAATCCTACAAGCTAGGCTTCAGCAGTATGCGAACCGAGAACTACCGGAAGTACAAGCTGGATTTAGAAGAGGCAGAGGAACTAGAGATCAAATCGCCAACATTCGCTGCATCATGGAGAAAGCAAGAGAATTCCAGAAAAACGTCTATTTCTGCTTCATTGACTATGCTAAAGCCTTTGATTGCATGGATCACAACAAACTGTGGCAAATTCTTAAAGTGATGGGAGTACCAGACCACCTTACCTGTCTCCTGAGAAACCTGTACGAGGGTCAAGAAGCAACAGTAAGAACCAGACATGGAACAACCGATTGGTTCAAAATTGGGAAAGGAGTACGACAAGGCTGCATATTGTCACCCTGCTTATTTAACTTATATGCAGAGTACATCATGAGAAATGCCGGATTGGATGAATCAGAGGTCGGAATTAAGATTGCCGGGAGAATTATCAACAACCTCCGATATGCAGACGATACCACCCTAATGGCAGAAAGCGAAGAGGATCTCAAGAGCCTCTTGTTGAGGGTGAAAGAGGAGAGTGCAAAAGCTGGTTTGAAACTCAACATTAAAAAAACTAAGATCATGTCATCTGGCCCTATCACTTCCTGGCATATAGAAGGGGAAGAAATGGAAGCAGTGACAGATTTTACTTTCTTGGGCTCCAAGATCACCGCAGACGGTGACTGTAGCCATGAAATTAAAAGACGCTTGCTCCTTGGGAGGAAAGCTATGGCCAACCTAGACAGCATAGTAAGAAGCAGAGACATCACCTTGCCGACAAAGGTCCGTCTAATCAAAGCTATGGTTTTCCCAGTAGTAATGTATGGCTGTGAGAGCTGGACTATAAGGAAGGCTGAGCGCCGAAGAATTGATGCTTTCGAACTGTGGTGCTGGAGAAGACTCTTACGAGTCCCCTGGACTGCAAGGAGGTCAAATCAGTCCATCCTAAAGGAAATCAACCCTGACTGCTCATTGGAAGAACAGATACTGAAGCTGAAATATTTTGGCCACCTAATGCGAAGAGAAAACTCCCTGGAAAAGACCCTGATGCTGGGAAAGACTGAAGGCAAAAGGAGAAGGGGACGGCAGGGGATAAGATGGCTAGATAGCATCACGGATGCAATGAATATGAACTTGAGCACGCTCCGGGAGAGAGCGCAGGACAGGAAGGCCTGGCGTGCTATGGTCCATGGGGCCACGAAGAGTCGGACACGACTGAACGACTGAACAACAACAACAACATGTATGGCTGCCAATGGAACCGGGTCACTGGTGTTTATTGATGACCTGACTGCTGATCAAAGCAGCAGGATGAATTCCGAAGTGTATAGGGCTAGACTTTCTGCTCAGATTCAGCCGAATGCTGCCAAACTGATAGGACGCCGCTTCATATTGCAGATGGATAATGACCCAAAACATACAGCAAAAGCTACCCAAGAGTTTCTGAAGGCAAAGAAGTGGGATGTTCTGCAATGGCCAAGTCAGTCACCTGTTCTCAACCCAATAGAGCATGCTTTTCCCTTACTGAAGACAAGACTGAAGGCAGAAAGACCCACAAACAAGCAGCAGCTGAAGGCAGCTGCAGTAAAGGCCTGGCAAAGCATCTTGAGGGAGGAAACTCAGCATTTGGGCATGTCCATGGGTTCCAGACTTCAGGCAGTCATTGACTGCAAAGGTTTTTTATCCAGGTATTAAGGGTGATCGTTAAGTTTGAAATGATGTTGCTTTGTTCCATTACTTATGAGCCACCAATTATTGGGGGGGGGTGTATGCCACCGGCTGTACTTCCTGAATGGTTAGTGCCCCACTTTTGTCCAACCCCTTGAATTACAGCTGAAAATCCTGACTTTGCTCCCATCTGGGTGTGTTTCCTTTCAACTTCAATGTGGTGGTGTACAGAGGCCAACTGCCAAAATAGTTATCCTTGTTCCAATATTTCTGGCCCTGACTGTATATGTGTAAATAAATAGATGCCAATTTGAAGTACGGTTTCAGCAGGTAGCAACCTGTCTTTCTACTAGTAGTTCTCTGGGTAATTTGCAGTAGATTGCCAAGAGCTTCCAACTCCCTGTTGTTTAAAAATAGCAACAACAAAGCAACCTTTCCCACCTAAATTAGGTTGCTGAAATGAAGAAAGTTTGGGTAGCCAGGAGTGGACATATACCTTCAGAATCCTTTCCAAGCTCAGAAAGGATTCTGAGCTCAGTTCAGTTCTGATATTGAAAACAAAGCTCTGGGCCTGGTGAAAGCCTGAACCAGGCAGGGAAAGGCAGCCAGGACATCGTACAGAGACAGGTGGGCCAATTTACCATCTTATTGGCCCTGCCTGGGATTGTGTTGCTGCCAGAGAGAAGCCACCGCCCTGGCTGGAGCTGAAGAGGGAAAAAACCGCTGGGCTAATTCCTGCTGATTTGAACCGGCTGGGTCAAAGTTCTCTGGGAAGTCTCTTATCTGCCCAGCTCTGATGTGAGTGACAGTGCCCCAGCAGCAGTAATGCCAAAGGCGCCGTCACCCGTTTGGGGGAAGACACTTGGGGGGAGATGAAAGGGCTGCCCCCCTAACATCAGTTGATTGGTTTTGCGGCTTCTATGTGTAGGGGTTGAATGGTTGTTGTTTTTTCTTAGAATCCTGTTAAGTGCCTGGGAGAGAGGATATATGGCCAAGTCGGGGTACTTGAGGGCCCCCCAATTAGTGTATAGGTCAAGGGAGATATGGCGTTGGGAGGAGGTCTAGCCAGGTTAGGGGAACACAGCCCAGGCAATTAATGGCTGTGCTGTGTTCCAGCCCGCCCCCCCATCCACAGGTGCGGTGGTTTCCCTATCAGCCTGCCCTCAGGTCTTCGGATGCTGCTTTTAAATGCCAGGTCGGTTCAAAATAAGACCTCCCTCATCCATGAGTTAATAGCGGATGAGGTGGCCAATCTGGCATGCATAACAGACTTGGGTGGGCGAGCAGGGAGGAGTTAGTCTCTCCCAGCTCTGCCCACTGGGGTACTTGGTTCAGCATCAAGGAAGACCTGAGAGCTGGGGAGGGGGGATTGCTGTGGTCTATAGGAATTCCATCCCTCTGCAGGTTCCCTGTCTGTGTGACTACTGGTCTGGAGTGTTTACACGTTGTGTTCGGCCAGCGGGACAGATTGGGGATTCTGTTGGTGTACTGCCCACCCCGCTGCTCAACAGACTCCCTATCTGAGCTGACAGAGGTAGTCTCGGGTGCACTGTTGAAATCCCACAGACTGTTGGTTCTGGGGGATGTCAACATTCATACTCAGGGCACTTTGTTTGGGACAGCTCAGGATTTCATGGTCTCCATGACAACCATGGGACTGTCCAACATGTCATCTGCTCAACACATGTAGTGGGGCATACTCTAGACTTGGTTCTCTCAACTGGACATGGAGATGGCGGTCAGAAGGTGGGGGGCTTTGCATCAGTCCCCTTGTCATGGTCAGGTAATTGCCTGCTGAGGTTTAGACTTACAGCTAGGGGTGTACGAAACACTTACCTGGTTCCGCTGGAGCCATCCGCGGTGGGGAGGAGGCGCTCTGTCCTCCCCCCCTGGAATCCTCCCCAGCCAGCTCCACTCCGCGGCAACTCCGCAGAGCTGCCAGCCAGGGCCAGACACAGCCAGCATTCCAGCCGCTGCTGGGCTGCTGCAGCCACTATGCCGGCTGCCATTTGCGTGGTTGCCAGCTGTGATAGGCTATGTATTTACATAGCCTATCACGAAAAAGGCAGCCACGCAAATGGCGGCCGCTACGCCATTTGCGTGGCTGCCTTTTTCATGATAGGCTATGTAACTACTTACGTAGCCTATCACGGCAAAGAGCCGAGGCGGCCACCATTTGCGCCCCTGCTCTTTGCCGTGATAGGCTACGTAAGTATTTACGTAGCCTATCACGAAAAAGGCAGCCACATAAATGGCGACCGCTATGATGGCCACCATTTGCAGCCATGGCAGCCCGGCAGCGGCCAGGAGACCAGCCGGAGGAGCCGGAGCCGCCGCATCCACCGCCAGGTAAGCACCGTCTCGGAGGGATTCTGCGGGGTGGCGGGGGGGAGGCCATTCCGCCATGGATTCCGGGGGGCGGATTCCAAAGAATCCGGCCTCACTGGAGTCCGTGGCGGAATTCTCTGACATCCCTACTTACAGCAGCTTTTCACCTCTGCAGGGGCGGGGGACATATTACAATGGTGTACCCCTGGAGGTTAACAGATCTGGATGGTTTCCAGAGGACTCTGGGGAGGTTTCCAGCTGATATGGCAGGCTGTCCTGTCAAAACCCTGGTTGATTTGTGGAATACAGAAATGACCCAAGCAGTTGACAAGATTGCTCCTGAGTGCCCTCTACTGAGTAGAGTTCGTACTGCTCTGTGGTATACCCCAGAGCTGAACTCAATGAAACAAAATAGGGGACGGCTTGAGTACAGATGGAGAAGAAATCCTAGCGGATGCAATTGAATGCTGATATGTGCCTATGGTAAAGTATATTCAGGGGCAGTGAGGGCAGCAAAAAAATTATCTTGCTGTCTCTATTGAATCTTCTATCTGCCGCCCAGTGGAGCTCTTCAGAGTCGTCTGGGGGCTATTACATGCCCGGCCCTAAGGACACTGTAGACCCCTCTGAGGCCCACTGTAATGCATTTGCTAGGCACTTCCAGGATAAATCTTTTTTGCATCCACCGGCACTTAGACTCCAGTGTTGTAGCAGGTGAATCTGGTGAGGCATCCAGAGCACAGCCTTGTCCTGTTCTGGATGAGTTTCAGTTGGTACAGCTCAAGGATGTTGATAAGGTGCTTGCACAGGTTTGTGCAACCACTTCTGTATTGGATCCCTGCCCCTCTTGACTTATAAAAATTGGCAGGGAAGGAACAGCTGGCTGGGCCAGGGAGGTGATTAATGTCTCCTTGTGAGAGGGAGTGGTCTCGGGCTGCCTCAGACAGCTGGTGGTGAGACCACTCCTGAAGAAACCCTCCCTGGACCCAGAAAATCTTCATAATTAGGCCAGTGGCAAATGTTCCTTTCCTGGTCAAGGTTCTGGAGCGGGTGGTTGCCAACCAGCTCCGGGCACTCCTGGATGAGACCGATTAGATCCATTTCAGTCAGGGTTCAGGCTGGGTTTAGGCACGGAAACAGCCTTGGTCACCCTGTATGATGACCTATGTTGGGCGAGAGATGGGAAGTGTGACTCTGTTGATGCTCCTTGATCTCTTGTTGGCTTTTGATACTTTCGGCCATGGTTTTCCTCTGGGATGATTGTCTGAGCTGGGAGTGGAAGGCACTGCATTGCAGTGGTTTCACGCCTACTTGGATGATCGGCTCCAGAAGGTGGTGCTTGGGGAATATTGCTCGCCCCCTGGATTCTCCTGTATGGGGTTCCACGGGGATCAGTTTTGTCCCCCATGCTATTTAACATCTACATGAAACCGTTAAGTTTCATCCAGAGTTTTGGAGTGCGTTGTCATCAGTACACTGATGACACACAGCTCTATTTCTCCTATTCATCTTCTTCAGATGAGCCTGTGGATGTGCTAAATCGGTGCCTGGCTGCGACAATGGACTGGATGAGGGCTAAGAAAGTGAAGCTCAATCCAGACAAGACTGAGATGCTGTTGGTGGGTGGTTCTTCTGACTGGATGGAGGGTGCCCAACCTGTTCTGGATGGAGTTGTACTCCCCCTGAAGGAGCAGGTCTGTAGCTTGGGGGTTCTCCTTGAACCATCTTTGTCACTTGAGGCTCAGGTGGCCTCAGTGGCATGGACTGCCTTCGAGAAACTTCGGTTGATGGCCCAGCTATGCCCCTATCTAAACAGGGATAACCTGGCTTCAGTTGTCTGTGCTCTGGTAATCTCCAAGTTAGATTACTGCAATGCACTCTACATGGGGCTGCCATTGAAGACAGTTCAGAAGCTGCAGCTTGTGCAAAATGTGGCAGCCAGATTGATAACAGGAACCAGAAGGTCCGAACATATAAGACCAACTCTGGCCGACTTGCACTGGCTGCCTGTATGTTTCCGAGCCTGTTTCAAGGTGCTGGTTTTAACCTATAAAGCCTTACATGGCTTGGGACCACAATACCTGATGGAGCGCCTCTCCTGACATGAATCTTCCTGTATAATACACTCAGCATCTAAGGTTCTCCTCCAGCTGCGTACTCCGAGAGAAGCTCAGAAGATAGCAACAAGGGAGAGGGCCTTCTTGGTGGTGGACCCCCAATTATGGAATGATCAACCCGATGCAGTCCGCCTGGCACCAATATTGCTCTCTTTTTGGCTCCAGGTTAAGACCTTTCTCTTTTCCCAGGTATTTGGCAGCATATGATAAGTTTTACTGGATCCAGGATTGTCTTATGGTTATGGCTTTGAGATTGCTTGTTGGAGCTGTTTTAGATATATGTTCTCTTGTGTATATTGTCTGTTCATGCATTTTTTATGTAAATGGCTTTTAATCTTTGTATACTGTATTTTTAATGTTTTTAATATTCGTAAACCACCCAGAGAGCTTTGGTTATTGGGTGGTATAGAAATGTAATAAATAATACTAATAGGCTCAGAGGCACCCTGTTCTTTACTTCAAAGTGTATGTTGTTTGCACCTGGCTCTGGCTGGTGGATCTTGGGGTTCTAGTAAAAACAAAAAACAAAGTAGAGTTCACTGTGGGCTGCTTCAGCCTCTTCACAGTGACAGTGACTTAGGCTTTTTGTGTAATGTGTGGCACTGGAAGTCACACATCTCCCCCAGAGCAAAATGCTCAAGTTCCAGATTATGTGAAGCTCACACATTTTAGAACGGTGAAGACTCTCAAGTTCTTACTTTGCCAGTTATACACAAAAGAAAATAAGAGTCAGATTTGATTTTATTCATTTATTTAAGGTACAATCCTATGCATGTTTAGAAAGAAAAAGGTCCTACATGGCTGGCTGGGAGCTGTAGGATTTTTTCTGTCTAAACATGCATAAGATTGAACCCTTATATATTTAAAAACAATTCTATACTGCCTGTCATGTACAACATATCCAGGCAGTGTACAATAATACTGTCACTGTTTCTGTGGAATGTCCATTCTTCAAGGTGCTTCACACTAAGATAAATTCTGTGACATGAAGATGAAGAAGCATACCAAAAAACAAACAAACCAAAACCCAAAAGGGAAGTTGAGGTTATGGCACTATTGAGGCATATTCATAAAGCTGGAAGAAGAAAAAGCATCATCAAGAAAACAGATAATGATAAAAGAACGATATCCTATACAGGTTTTTGTTTCATTTTAACTGTTCCAAGAGTTACGTTGCCGTGTTCAGAAAGGCATTTTCAATAGTGCTAGACTGTTAAGTCTGGAGGTAATGAACCACCTGCTGATGTAGGTGGAATAATGCCATCACTGGGCTGTTGTTGATATTGCTCACAGCTGTTACTTATGCTCACACTTTCTTTGGTACACACAGGCAGCAGATGTTTCCATAATTTCTAAACACTTAATCTTAGATACATGTATATGTTTTTGTCTTCTAGATTGGTTTTTAGTTCCCCCACCCCTTAAAGTGCGTTTTGACTATGTCATTTTTGCGCATAATCCAAAAAACATTAGTGATAACAAAGGCTGCAATTCTATGCACACTTAATGGGAGTAATCCCCACTGACTGCAGACAGGCTTATTTTTGAGTCCCACAAAAATATTAAAGTCAGGCTACCTAATACCTAAAATATTTTTATACTACAGATGTACACAAAATTATTCAAATGATATCACCAGTTTTAAAAAATTAGTAAGACAGAACAAGATCTTAAGTGTCTTAAAAGTAATATTTCACTTGGTCGTTTCTTTCTAAGCCATTGAAGAAGAGCTGAATGGTCAAAATGCATCTGGCTACATGAGATTTCAGCCCATTATGTTAATACCTGAGGCTTAGGGTATTATAGTGGTGGTATTCTGATAGTCACAGATGTTTGGTAGAAAAAAAGCATAGTAAAATATTTGTCTTAAGATTTTGTACACTGACATCCAATCTCCAGCAGTCCTTTTCTGGGCAAGGTTCTAGACCAAGCAGTGGCAACATAACTCCAGGCCTTCTTGGTTGAAACTGATTTTTTGGATCCTTTCCAATCTGAGTTCAGGCTATGTTTTGTTTTTGAAACAGCTTTGCTGGATGACCTACCAGGAACTAGACAGGGACGCATCCCTGTTGGTTCTCTGGACTTCTCAGTGGCATCCGATACTATCAACCATAGTATCCTTCTGGGACATTTAGCTAGTATGAGACTTGGGTGGCAGGCACTGTGTTGCAGTGGTTCCAATCTTTCTTTTTTTTAAAGTATTTATATCCTGCTCCTCAGCCAAAAAGGCTCCCAGAGCAGCTTACATGCAATCAGTATAACAAGACCTTACCTGGCTCAGTGCTCCCAAAAGGTGCTGGGGGACTACTGCTCAGCTCAATGGCCTCTGGTCTATGGAATCCTCCACGGCTCTATTTTATCCACTATGCTGTTTAACAGCTAAATGAAACCACTGAGAGAGGTCAGCTGGAGCTTTGCGGCTGGTGTATCATCAGCTATGCTGATGATACACAGCCCTATCTCTCTTTGTCAACTGATGTCAAGGAGGCTGTGGAAGTCCTAAACCATTGCCTGGATTCAGTGATGGATTGGATGTGGGTTATCAAGATGAGGCTCAATCCAGGCAAGACAGAGGTCAGTAGAAAAGCAAATCTTGGATTGGAGGTACAGCCTGTTTTGAAGGGGATGGCGCTTCCTCTGAAGGATCAAGTTTGCAGCTTGGGGATGCTTCTGGACTTGGCATTGTTCTGTGCCAGTTGTACCCCTTCCTGCAGAAGGGAGATCTGGCCACGATGATCCATGCCTTAATCACCTCCTGTTTAGATTATTCCAATGTGCTGTACATGGGGCTGCCCTTGAAGAGTGTTCAGAAACTGCAGCTTGTACAAAATGCAGTGGTGAGATTGCTTTCTTGCGCGCATTTTGTTGACCCCATTACATTGGTCTTATATCACCTACACTAGCTGCCAACCTGTTTCCAGGCACAATTCAAGGTGCTGGTGTTTACCTATAAAGACCTAAATGGCTTGGGGCCAGGGTATCTGAAAGATCACATCGTCCCATATGAACCTGCCTGTAGTTTAAGATCTTCAGATGACCTTCTGCATATTCAACCACCAAGAGAGGTTGGGTTGATGGGAACATGGAGTAGGACCTTCTCTGTGGCTGTATCCCACCTGTGGAACTCTGTCCTGAAGGACGTTATGCTGGCCTCTTCTTTCTTCCATTTCATGCGGGCTGTAAATGTTTTTGTTCTACGGCTTTTTAATATTTTAAGGGTGCAATCCTATGCAAGTTTAGACAGAAAAAAGGTCTACAACTCCCAGCATGCCCCAGCTAACATGGCTGGCTAGGGAATGTTTGGAGTTGTAGGACTTTTTTTCTGTCTAAACATGCATAGGATTACGCCCTACATGTATTAGCTGTACACGCTGTTTTTAAGATTCACTCCTGCTCTTAATTTTGCTGTTTTAAAATTTTGAAATGTGTTTTAAATAAGTTTTAATTTTGTTTTTAAATATTTAAAATTGTTTTTTAAAGTTTACAAACATTTTAAAGTTTTTAGATTGTTTTAAGTTGTAATTGTACGTCGCCTTGTACGGGGCCCTATATGGGTCAAAAGGTGATTCATAAATGTATAAATAAAATTTTATTCTTTCATTGGAATGTTTTAGAACAACTTGTTGGTCTTATTGCTTATTGACCCAGTTGTATTTGTGATTTATGATTTGAATACATTTTGAAGTAAGTTTGTAATAAAATTAATATTTCAAATATTATTTTTACTGTTACTTTAGTAGGCTTGCTTGTGCATATTGCTTGATAGTTAGGGAAAATTTGTCTCTTTGTGTTACTGACTTTCAAGTAAACGCATTTATATAATAAGAGCCTCAGAACTATTCTTCATGAAAAACAGAAAGTAAAGACCTGAGACTGGGATGTCCCATTTCAGACTGCAGGTGAGAGCTTACATAACTGAATGTTCTCCCACACACACACAAAAATCCACACACATAGAAAACTAATAATGTAATTCTATACATGACTTCTCAGACTGACTGAGTTCAAGGGGACTTATTCTCAGGTGGGTATAGGGTTACAGCTTCAGTGTCAAGATTTGTAGCCTAGCATTCTCCTTGATACATTAGCTTTCTGTGTGCAGGGAACCACGTAGTTTCCCCCGCACCCCACCCCAAATTTGAATTTGCAAACGTATACAAGGGCACTTTCCCAGAAGCTGGGATTGGCGGCATTTCCCCAGGAATGGTGTGCAGCAGCCCTAAAATCTTTCTGAACATTCTGGGTTGAAGACAAGCTAACAAAATAATCAGCTGTCTACATGCCATAGCACTATCAAGGTATATTTCATGTCACTCTGCTGCAACACAATGCAAGCGAGTGCTGATTCACACAACCCTTTGGGTGTGACTTGATGTGGATTGAAAGAGGACTGACTCAAAACATTCAGTCCCTGGAGTGGTGATACCTTACACAGGACCTTAGATCTCACATGTGGAGGGGGTTGCCTTTTATATAAATGCCTCAAAACTAATCCTCATGAAAAACATCCAAAACATCATGACCATTATAAGTAAGGATAAAAACAGACAAACTTGAGGGAAATTTTAAAACAACAACAACTGAGCTTTCTCTCTTACAAAGCACATATATGGGTAGGATGGTTGCAAATGTTATAGGGAGATGTTTACAGTTCAGAGTTATTTGACTAAGAATCAGTAATAAATACATTCTGAATATGAATAAAATGCAAGCAAATGGTAGTGTGGATTTACAGAAAATATTTATAGAAATTCAAACTGGCAAAGGAATGGGACTCAACATTGGCTACAACCCTGTGAGTCCAGGGTAAGGTGAAAGGTCCTACCTACACTGTAGTGCCCTCCACATCAGTGTTACCCAGTTTGTGGAGGAATGTTGCTAGTGTGAGGAGAATCCTCAGTGTGGGGTTCTCTCTCATGGTCCAGAGCTGCTCATGGTCTCCCAACTGTGCAGGAAATAACAGCACAGTAGAACAGAAAGAACAGAACAGTCCCATACTGCTGGAGTAAGGAGAACCCAGTGACTTCCTATCATTCTTATATAAGAAGAGAAAGAGGCATAAGTGGGGAAAGAGGGAGAGAGACTTAAACTAACGAGATGTGGTCAAGAGCTGTCTAAACAACGTCATTATTGGTTTTATCCCCTAATGAGTAGGAAAACCTACTACAGGCTGAAATTCTGGCTCTCTTGAAGTCCAATGGCAAAACTACTAATGGCTTTAGAACAGCTGGAGTTTCACTTTAAAAACCAAAAACCCTTCTATCCTACTGGAGTAACTTGTGAAAAACAACTCATTAACAAGGTTTGGAAAGGAACAGGGTCTGGGAAGTTTCTATTTTATTATTAGAAAACACTTCATTTTTTCTACATACTTTCATGATAACCCATAACAGTCATAACATTTATTAACTTTATCTGCTAAACTGGCTTTCTTGAGTTGCCAAAACTCTTTCCAGCCAAATGAGACACAGTAGATCCAGATACATATATCTTGTTTAATTACTATGCTGATACATCTGTTCTGTTATCTCCAGTTAAATGATAAAAAACAGACGCTTCTGGCTGAAGGCTACTTCTTTAGCTGGAGGATGTTTTAATAAATATCCTCCTGTTTCCCCCTTTTAAAAATAATCCTTGGAACATTTACTTATATTCCAAGTCTTAGAATTTATGCACCAAAAATAGCAAGATTTTCAATGAAACAAATAGTTTGTGTTTTTCATCTTTTGTCTCAGTGGTGTCTTCTTGATGACTTTTCATGCAAGAGATTGATTTATATTATAACCATTGCCTTTCCAGATATACATCTCCTGAATAACTGCTGTACTCTTGATATTTTACAGACAAATCATGCAAATAGATTTGGAATCATGGGATTGCTTTGATAATGGTATCTTATAAAGCAGAGGATTGCAACCAGTTTTGGTCTGGGGCCGGATTATCTCGCTGGACCAAGCTGGTGTGCTGGATGAGATCAGGGGGTGAGGCCTCATACCCAAAGACCCACCCCCTCCCATGAAGTCACCCACCTCCACCCACTTAAAAAAAAAAATCCATGCAGAGAGAGGCATGGAGCCTGATTGGGATGCAAGCAGCCCAGGGAAGGTCTCGTATGGGACTTGCAGGAGCTGACTTCTGTGAGCCCTGGCTGATTCGGGCTGCTCCTCTGGACGCGAGTGGCATGGGAAGTGGTGCAGGGGATCTCTCTCTGGAGATAACAAAGGGATTCCCCTTTGCATTGCTTACCTTCAGGGGGCAGGGCTTGGGGAGGGGGGAGGGCAGGGCATGGGTCTGCAGAGGTTGTCCTCCCCTCCTATAAAACCTCACATGGCTCAGGACCCCACTACCTCAAGGACCAACTCTCCCTACATGAGCCTACCTGGTCCCCGAGATCAGCTTCAGCGATCCTTCTGGTGACAATTCCAGAATTCCACCACACTTGTCAACTGTAGTATGGGGTGTATCGTGGAGCCCTGTGTATCCTTGCTACTCCCTCAGAATGATGTCACTGGCCATACATTGCAGCGGCTTCCCCACTCTAACCTGCATAGAATGTTGGACACATCCACCATGGTGGCTTAAATGTTCAAGGAAGCTCCTCTCGTGCATACTAGTGCTCCTTGGATGATCGTTTGGGAATCACTGGACTAATGGGAGCTGTGAGTACATTTGGGATTAGAAAAGTGGGAGACTATATATGTATATTTATAACTTGGAGAAGATAGCTAGTGAAGTGCTATCGTTGGTGCTAGTTCCACCCTTACTGAACATCTAATAGACAGAACCGAAAAGCAACTCAATTAATTTACAGATTGCATAAAACCAAAAGGAGATGCACAAGGAAAGATGATGCACCCACATTAACAGCCCCAGTTGTTCTATGCTTTTCTTGCACATAGGGATTTTCCATTGCATGAAAACACATTTCTGCTGCTCATAGTAGAAAATTAGGAAGGTCCTATGTACACACAGAGCTCATTGGCTACTGGCTCCGCTGTACATGATTAAAGCTTACAAACCTAGGTTGAAATGCTGTGTGGTTCCAATATGATTCCCCTTGTTCTCCTCTATGAACAGTGGCCAGCTCAATGTGGATTCTTGGAGCAGAATCTAACAGAGTGCTTCTTTTCCACCCTGCCAATTCTCTTCCGCACGCAGTGGGTCTCACCAATTCCATTTGCAAGCGGGACCCATTGCTCATGCAAGGGAGATTTAGGCCTTCGTACGGGAAGCCCTCCCTTCATGGATCACTGCCTTGTTGTGGCGAAGGGGCTTGCATAACTCAGTGAAGCCATAAGCTATGCCATGCAGGGCCACCCAAGATGGACAGGTCATGGCAGAGAGTTCTGACAAAATGTGGTCCACTGGAGAAGGAAATGGCAACCCACTCCAGTATTCTTGCCAAGAAAACCCCATGGAATGTATCACAAGGCTAAAAGAGATGAAGCTGGAAGATGAGCCCCTCAGGTCGGAAGGTGTCCAATATACTACTGGGGAAGAGCAGAGGGAATTTCCAAGTAGCGCCAGAAAGAGTGAAGTGGCTGGGCCAAAGCCGAAAGGACACTCAGCTGTGGATGTGTCTGGTGGTGAAAAGAAAATCCGATGCTGTAAAGAACAATATTGTTTAGGAACCTGGAATGTAAGATCAGTGAATCAAGGTAACCTGGAGGTGGTCAAACATGAGATGGCAAGATGGCATCGACATCTTGGGAATCAGTGAACTAAAATGGACAAGCATGGGCGAATTTAATTCAGGTAGAAGAAATGGAGTAGCACTCATAGTCAATAAAAGGATGGGAAAAGCAGTACTGGGGTACAATCTCAAAAATGATAGAATGATCTCAGTACGAATCCAAGGCAAACCATTCAACATCACGGTAATTCATGTCTATGCCCCAACCACTGAGGCCGAAGAAGCTGAGGTTGATCGGTTCTATGAAGACCTACAACACCTTCTAGAACTAACACCAGAAAAAGATGTCCTTTTCATCATAGGGGATTGGAATGCTAAAGCAGGAAGTCAAGAAATCACCGGGATAACAGGCAAGCATGGCATTGGTGTACAAAATGAAGCAGGACAAAGGCTAATAGAGTTTTGTCAAGAGAACACGCTGATCATAGCAAACACTCTTTTCCAACAGCACAAGAGTACACATGGACACATGGACATCACCAGATGGTCAATATCGAAATCAGATTGATGATATCCTTTGCAGCCAAAGATGGAGAAGCTCTATACAGTCAGTAAAAACAAGACCTGGAGCTGACTGTGGCTCAGATCATGAGCTTCTTGTTGCAAAATTTCAGCTTAAATTGAAGAAAGTAGGGAAAACCAGTAAACCATTCAGGTATGACCTAAATCATATCCTTTATGAATATACAGTGGAGGTGAGGAATAGATTTAAGGGATTAGACCTGATAGACAGCATGCCTGAGGAACTATGGACGGAGGTCCGTAACATTGTTCAGGAGGCAGCAACTCAATCCATCCCAAAGAAAAAGAAATGCAAGAAAGCCAAGTGGCTGTCTGAGGAGGCTTTACAAGTAGCTGAGGAAAGAAGGGAAGCAAAAAGCAAGGGAGAAAGGGGAAGATATATCCAACTGAATGCAGAGTTCCAGAGAATAGCAAGGACAGACAAGAAGGCCTTCTTAAATGAACAATGCAAATAAATGGAAGGAAACAATAGAATGGGAAAGACTAGAGATCTCTTCAGGAAAATCGGAAATCTCAAGGGAATGTTTTGTGCAAAGATGGGCATGATAAAGGACAAAGAAGGCAGGGACCTAACAGAAGCAGATGAGATAAAGAAGAGGTGGAAAGAATACACAGAAGAACTACACAGGAAAGATCTTAATGTCCCTGATAGCCATGATAGTGCGGTCACTGAACTTGAACCGGACATCCTAGACAGTGAAGTCAAGTGGGCCTTAGGAAGCATTACTAACAACAAAGCTAGTGGAGATGACAGTATTCCAGCCAAGCTATTTAAAATCCTAAAAGATGATGCTGTTAAAGTGCTGCACTCAATATGCCAACAAATTTGGAACACTCAACAGTGGCCACAAGACTGGAAAAGGTCAGTTTACATTCCAATTCCAAAGAAGGGCAACGCCAAAGAGTGTTCAAACTACTGTACAATTGCACTCATTTCACACGCCATCAAGGTTATGCTCAAAATCCTACAAGCTAGGCTTCAGCAGTATGTGAACCGAGAACTACCGGAAGTACGAGGTGGGTTTCGAAGAGGCAGAGGAACTAGAGATCAAATCGTCAACATTCGCTGGATCATGGAGAAAGCAAGAGAATTCCAGAAAAACATCTATTTCTGCTTCATTGACTACGCTAAAGCCTTTGATTGTGTGGATCTCAACAAACTCTGGCAAATTCTTAAAGAGATGGGAGTACCAGACCACCTTACCTGTCTCCTGAGAAACCTGTACGAGGGTCAAGAAGCAACAGTAAGAACCAGACATGGAACAACCGATTGGTTCAAAATTGGGAAAGGAGTACGACAAGGCTGCATATTGTCACCCTGCTTATTTAACTTATATGCAGAGTACATCATGAGAAATGCCGGATTGGATGAATCAGAGGTCGGAATTAAGATTGCCGGGAGAATTATCAACAACCTCCGATATGCAGACGATACCACCCTAATGGCAGAAAGCGAAGAGGATCTCAAGAGCCTCTTGTTGAGGGTGAAAGAGGAGAGTGCAAAAGCTGGTTTGAAACTCAACATTAAAAAAACTAAGATCATGTCATCTGGCCCTATCACTTCCTGGCATATAGAAGGGGAAGAAATGGAAGCAGTGACAGATTTTATTTTCTTGGGCTCCAAGATCACCGCAGACGGTGACTGTAGCCATGAAATTAAAAGACGCTTGCTCCTTGGGAGGAAAGCTATGGCAAACCTAGACAGCATAGTAAGAAGCAGAGACATCACCTTGCCGACAAAGGTCCGTCTAATCAAAGCTATGGTTTTCCCAGTAGCAATGTATGGCTGTGAGAGCTGGACTATAAGGAAGGCTGAGTGCCAAAGAATTGATGCCTTCGAACTGTGGTGCTGGAGAAGACCCTTACGAGTCCCCTGGACTGCAAGGAGGTCAAATCAGTCCATCCTAAAGGAAATCAACCCTGACTGCTCATTGGAAGGACAGATACTGAAGCTGAAGCTCAAATGTTTTGGCCACCTAATACGAAGAGAAAACTCCCTGGAAAAGACCCTGATGCTAGGAAAGATTGAAGGCAAAAGGAGAAGGGGACAGCAGAGGATGAGATGGTTAGATAGCATCACCGATGCAATGAATATGAACTTGAGCACACCCCGGGAGAGAGTGGAGGACAGGAAGGCCTGGCGTGCTATGGTCCATGGGGTCACGAAGACTCGGACATGACTTAACGACTGAACAACAACACGGGAAGCCCTAAAATGCGTGGAAGTGCTCATTTCTAGAAAGAGGCAGGTTGGTGGAGCTCCCTTATGTGAGCTCGGCCAACCTGCCTCCTTCCAGAAATGAGTGTTTCTGCTTGTTTCGAGTTGCCCTGGAGGCACTAAACCGCCACTGCACAAGTGGTGGGTCTTGCTTGCGCAAAGCAACTGGTGGCCCATAAGAGAATTGGCAGGGGTGTAAATGCCCCTTTGGATTCTGCCCTTGGGAATCCCCTAGTGCGAAGAACAGTTTCCTTCCTAAAACAGAAGGCCTTGATGCACCAACCTTTGTATTTGCCTCATGGGCTCCAATAGAACGAGCCTCATAAATATAAATGAAAAAGCAAAAAGAAACCCCAAGAATATAAATATTGAATGGGATGGAGAACTATGGGAAGCAACATTGCTACAGAAGACCACAGGATAGCTATAGAGACAATGGATTTCACATCAGTTTCCAGTGTGATGTGGTGAGAAAAATATCTAGTGCTAATGTTAGTAGAATGCAGCAAAATCACCACCACCAACATCATATACTTCTGTTGGTGGCACTGGTTTTCTTGGCCAACTCCCTCATAGAAAGAGTAGAGGTCTTCAGCCAAAGACTTGGGTAGTTATTTCAAAGCAATATGTAAACTTCAGAGTCCCTCCTGTTATTAGCCATGTGAACACTCCTCTGCCCGCCCCCCAGCCTCTTCCCTAGTTTTCCATCTCCTCTCTCTAGCCCTCTCTTTCCCTCATTCCACTGTACCACTCCCCCTATCAACCCAATATCTTCATCTCCTTTTCTAGGCCACTACTTCATCTACCCTTTATTCCTTAGGCCAGCCTTCCCCAGCCTGGTTGGACTGCAACCCCCATCACGGCTGAGGATAATGGGAGTTGCTCTCCAACACATCTGGGGGGCACCAGGTTGGGGAAGGATGGCCAGATCCTTCTGCCTACTGGGCCCCGCACTGGGATCCAACTGGCTCATGCAGCTAAAGCCAGAGAATCAGAGCAACTTGTCCAATGGCCCTCGGAGACCCTTATGCTTGCCCTGTGTCTCTCAGTGACATTAGAGCAGCTCAGTTAATCACTGTAGAGTCTTCATCACCATCAAATTCTTACATGCTTTAAAACATAAGTTTTATGTTTTTATAGAGAGAGTTTTTATAGAAAAGCATCCCAACCATCTGTGTAAAGAGACAGATTTTCTAGTATAATTTCATCTCACTTAAACATCATTCTGCACTTCTCTGAGCCAGGTTTTTAGATGTCATCCATGTGAATTTACCACAAAGGTTTTTCTTATCTGGATGTTAGCTCTAAGGATTTGAGTCCCTTGAAATCGAAGCCTGCTAGTAAGAAAACAACATTTTCTCCAGGGAGCAACAACTTCACTGCTTATGCCTACTGTGTTCAATTGGTATTCCCCAGCACATGAATGTGTTTTATTTTGTGGTGACCCATGGAGCATTATCAGCTGTTTTAAGAAAAAAATACACTTTGGTGAGTTCATTATTTCTCGGCCCTCTGAATTAACTTTTCAGATCCAGGTTTCATGAAGGCATCCCTTCACTGGAGTGAACGCAAATGGAATTCACAAAGCACTTCCCTTAGAATAGCTCTTTTGAATTTAACGGCTTTAAATAGGATTGCTTTGGAATATGTGCTGGAGGACATCAGCCTATGTATTTAATGTGAGACTATGGTGGACCTGTCAAATCAGAAAGGGACCTCCATGTTTCCAAACATTCAGGGATATAGGGTGGACACAGACCAATAAGTGACAGTGGACCAATGGGGTGATGACATGTCTTCACTTCATTCTTCATAGTGTTCCCTCCAGCAAGGGCTCACTTAAAGGTAATCATGAACTAAAGGCTTTTTCTAAACACATATGTTGCTATAATATAACACTACCACCAAGTACTTTGCAGAACCTAGTCCCACACGAGATCCCATCCTGTGAATGTTTGCAGAGCCACCTTTTTGAGCTATCTGGTTGGTTCTCTCTTTCAATATTTGGCTATACTCCAGAAATCCCAGCTTCCTGAATACAATTTTCCTTCCTTCCATCCAAATCCCTGCTACTTTGGAGCCAATGCACGATTAAATTCTACAGCCACTGTTATTGTCCAAGTACTTTGTAACACTAAGCATTATTTTCTCTAAAAGTAGAGATCAAATGTTTATAGCAACTAGTATAACTGAAAGATACGCTGCTTGACATCTTCACTGTTAACCACAGTGGACTGCAAGACAGAACATTCCAATTGTTCCCTAAAATATGGGCTAAACCTATACAGTGCTTAAATATTTCACACACACACACACAGGGCAGCCTTTCCCAACCTGGTACCCCCACCCCCCAGCCAGGAAACAACATGTTTAACCTTTTCTTAGTGAAAATCACTGCTGAGGGAAAGGGGTAATCCCCTCCCCCAGCATTGCAATTCTGAACTGAGTATCTCATCCCCATGTCTAGCAGCTTCTATTTGCTAAAATGTAAGCATCTTTCTTGAGGACCCCATCTACAGAGAGATGCTTTCTGAGGTAATTCAGTTTAAAACTGATTTTCATAATTTCAGATTTGCTTCCTCCATGGGACATGTTCCCAGCTAATGCGGTGTATACCTGGGGGAAAAACACTGTAGCCAGGCAAACATCAGCAGGAGAAACCACATTATTTTGTGCATATGTGTGCAGAGTCCCACAACCGAATGACATATCATCAACAAGTATCTGGCAAAGAATTGGGAAGGCAGGGGGAGGGGAGTAAGTGCAATTTACAAAAGAAAAGTGCAAGAGAAAAAAAGGAGGCTTTTTTCTCCCTCTCTCATAATACTAGAACCCAGGGTCATCCCATGAAGCTGATTGGTGGGAGACTCAGGACAGATAAAAGGAAGTACTTTACACAGTGCATGGTTAAACTATGGCATTCGCTACCACAGGATGTAGTGATGGCCACCAATTTGGACGGCTTTAAAAGGGGGGTGGGCAAATTCCTGGAGGAGAAGACTATCAGTGACTACTAGTCCTGATGGCTATGTGCTATCTCCAGTACCAGAGGCATTGAGCCTATGTACACCAGTTGCAGGGGAACATGGGTGGGAGGGTGCTGTTGCATTTGTGTCCTGCTTGTGGGTTCCCAGTCAACAGCTGGTTGGCAACAATGTGAACAGAATGCTGGACTAGATGGAACCTTGGTCTGATCCAGCACAGCTGTTCTTATGTTAATTGAAGACAATGTAATTTACTTCCAAGTAGACATATCTTATGGATGATATCCATGCTGATTTTAATTTTTTTGAAAGTCATCCCAAAAGCAATTTCAATTTCCACACCTTTCTATCCCATGAGTCTCCTCCAGTGATGTTGCAGCAGTTCCACAGTGAAAGCTGGAGAGCTGCTCTGGTCCTGGCAGTAAATGACTGAGCAGCAGCAGCAATATTAATAATAGTAAATGCCACTCTTGCATCTCCTTTCCTCTCCTTGCCGTGGCCACAGCCCAGAGAGGCAAGCGGTCTCAAGGAATGCAGCCCTGAGCTCTCCTCTGGCTTGTGAGAAGGGAGAGGGTTCTATATCCACTGCTTTCCTCTGAAGGGTCCTTTTTTATCCCCCCACCCCCCATATCTGCACCTCAGTAGCTGCGAAGGGGTGGAACCTTTGCAGCTACAGAGGTGTGGAGGTGGGGGGGGGGGCTGATAAAAAAGAAAAAGTTCACTTCCAGAGAAGGATGGACCCTTCAGAGGAAAGACGTTAACCTTTTCCTCATCGAGTCTATTCTCGGCTGACCAAGATCAGGTTCTATGAAGGTTTTATACCAACCCCTTCGCAGCTTGACATAATGGCAGCTGCAGATTCAGCAAGCAACAGCCATAGAATTTCTGGGAAAATACTTAATCCTGGATCTCCTTGACTTGGGGGGGGGGGGTCACCTTAGGTGGAGTCACCTTAGGTGGAGTCATAGGAACTCTCAGGAAATTATAAACGGTGGACACAAGCTGCAAAGGGGTGGCCTTATAGGCCCCTTCCAACCCTACTATTCTATTATTTTCCCTGTTCTAAGAAAAACTGGGAAAATGCTCTGAAAAACAGAAGCGAAATTGGAGGATCATGACATCATCTAAAGAACCCGTAAACAACCATAAGGAACGAATCATGAGCTCACAATAAATGCCTTGTATAGAAAAGCTCTGACTATGACAAACAGGAATCTGCACTTCCAACCCTGTGAGGTAGGAGAATCTGCAAAACACTCTTTGTATCTTTTCAGAGGTAGGCTGCCACCGCTCATGCAATTAATTACTCTTATATATCCTAGACATGCAAGAATCTATGCATGAGGCTTGTATTTATGGAGGAGGATAGGTCCATTTTCCAGAGCTTCCTTAAACCAGAGGGAGATCAGAGGGGAACCAGGGGCATTCCACCAGCCCTGCTGAAAGGCTACTTAATGGTTTCCCATCCCTTTCCCCTTGTGTGTTGTGTCTTTTTACATTGTAAGCCTGTAGGCAGGGACTGTCTTGCTTTACTGATTGCGTGTAGGCCTCTCTGAGAGCCTTTTTGGCTGAGAAGCAAAATAAAAACACTTTACGTAAATTAAATAAATAAACCCTCTTAAAACTGTGGTAAAATTAGAGATGTATGGATTTTGTTAAATCTGTTCCATCTGTGTTTCATGGATTGTCAGGCAACTTTCATTCCATTGTCCCCTCATTGGCGGAATGGGGGGGACGTACGAGAATTCTGTTCCACTTGCGCTAATGTGTGTAAGTCAGTGTGAATCAGTGTGACTCAGAAAAAGCCAGTCCCCTGCTGAATCAGTAGGTTGGGTTCATAGAAATTTGAACTCATTTGAATCCACTGAGAATTTCACTGTTCCCAGGTAAAATGTACCAAGTGGTCTAAGTGGTTTGGGTAAGATCAACTTCAGGCTAGGCAAAAGAACTAAATCAACTAAGGTTTCCAAATGTGTATATTTATTCAACAATCAATTAAAGGAAAGTTCAGAAATTGTCCATTCCTTTTAAAATAAAATGAAACAGAATTAGCTAAGCGTTTACTGTCAGGAACCTAAAACCCTAAGAATAACTCACCAAAGCAGGTTACATGGGGTGGACACATGGCCTTTGCAACATGGTTTAGTCTCCACTCTTCGCAAACCGCTTGAGGACAGAGGAATATTCCACAAACAATGGTATTTCTATGAGGGCTGGACAACTCTCAGAGAAGGAAATTGACCAATTAATACTGGAGATGACCTGATCATGTGTCCTCCGGGTGATTCCTGCATGTGCCTATTTAACATAAAGCTGAGTCATAAAGGGGTGGTTTGAGCCAAATCTCAGATGTGGAGGAAAGCAGATTTTTGGTGCTTATAGATGCTGGGTCCCATCTGCATATGTCCTTTGTTGAGAGACATTTCTAGAAAGGAGTGGGGGAGGCTGGGTTCATCACAGTAACTCTGGCCTATCTTAAAGCGTTGTTGCAAAGATTAGTCAGATACTGGATGTGCAGAGCTTTGGGCAATTAGGAAAGTGAAATTTTAATAATACTAAGTTACTCATTTCTTCAACCATGTAATCACATCTTGATTGGCTTGGCTGAATCACATGGGAACATGCGTCATAGAAACAGCTTCTTATCTTAATGGAGTGATGCCCATATTAGTTCAATTTTTAATTGACTACTACATCATTAGTGTAATCTTCAAATTGGGCCTTACATTCTGCTTAGAACTTAACAGTACATGAGTAACTTAGAGCGCAACCCTATGACCGCTAGCTAGTGGCTAGACAGCCATAGGATGGGTCGGTTCCCAGGAACCAACCTTGGAGCCTGCGCTCCGAGGTCAGTTCTCGGAGAACTGACCTGCACCATAGGCAGCATGGATTGGCCCCGCGCTCGGAAGAGCAGCACGGAGCAGGAAAAACGGTGCGTTCCTGGGGGCAGGGAAGTTGGAAGTGGCAGTACGACACTTCCTATGTGTTGTCTGGCCTCCTCACCCCATGCTCTGAGGTCCCACGGCTAGACAGAAATCAGCTGTCTAGTCACGAAAGCAGGGTGGCAGGAGTGTGGGGGAGATGCGCTCCTCACCACTCCTCCTGCTCTGCAGTGGATAGGTGGTCACCCTGGGTTCAGAGGCGACCATCAATCCCCATAGGATTGCTAACTCCAGGTGCAACCCTATGCATGTTTAGACAGAGAAAACTCCCAGAATTCCTAGCATGCCCCAGCCAGCCATGCCTGCTGGAGAATGCTGGGAATTGTAGGACATTTTTCTTTCTAAATATGCATAGGATTGCATCCTTAAATGCTTATTCCTTTATTTGTATGATCTTTGATCATTATTCTTGAGAAATCAGTATTGTTTGTTATGCTGGATTTAACTTTATCTGGTATAGTGTAACCCTTACCCCTCGTTATCCAAACTTCAGTTATAAAAATAATTAGTTGTCAGAATGCAGTGAAGGTCCTTCATACAGCAATTTGTAAGCAACATTATCATTGTTTTAACCACTGATGCCTTCAAGGCCATTTGGCTAAATGGCATTGTGCTTTGCATAAATCTGTTTCCAAGTAACAGGTCATTTTTGTTAGACAAAGGTAACTCTAATAAATAAAGTTGGCCCTCCCTGGGAATTTGTTGAAGGACAGGATATAAATTAATACAATTTAAATAACATAAATAACGACCTTGAATCTAGAGTAACACAGCTAGTGTTCTTGTGCAGCAGACATTTTAATACAACCTTTCCAGTGACAATCTCCACTTCTTAAGCTCAGTGTTGGGATCATGGTCTGTGTTTAGAACCTATGTGGCTTTTGCCACTGGTCTTTCTGCTCCAGCTAGTTCCTCCTCCTCTTTGTCAGAGTTCTAGCTGCTGCTCAGGGTCATCCATTCCAGGTTGGGGGTTCTCCAGAGCAGCACCCCATGAAAAATGAGGGGCTGCTCCCAGAAGAAAATAAGCATCTCTCACTCTCTTTCCTCTCATTTCCAATGTTCCTCATATAATTTTCACCTACAATTTTGAAGTGTAAATGCTACAAGACATTTTTTTGCCTGTTCTGTACCACTAAAACTCTTTTTCAAAAAGAGTGGGCATTGCTTCACTAGAACATCCAGTGGGTTAAACTTTTAATGCTTAATTGTCCACTACGTTTGTTCAGCAAGATTTCTGTATGAAAGAATGCAGGATCGCACCCTTTTAAATTAAAAACAAAACAAAACATGGTGCTATTTAGAACTGGGTTAAAATCAGAACCAAAGATCCTACTTCAGAACAACCTAAAGGAGGAAAGTCCTTCAGGACAGATTACAGATTGACATTCAGAGTTACCCAACCAGAAACTGAAACATGACAAATCCTTTAAAAAGTGGTAAAATTAAACCACAAAATTCTTTCTGCTCCATAGGTGCAGCAAAGTGCAGTGGTAAAAGAAGAACAGAAAAAGAGCTGCAGAATGATACAACATATTCAGGAAAGTGCATCCAGAGGTTTCAGCCAGGCACTCAAATAAGTTGGATATTGCACAGCTGTCTGGTACATTATGTGGACTTACCTTAAAGAAAAATAAAGAAAGACTAATAGTGCAATCCTATATACCCTTAGGACAATGTAACAGTACAATCTTATGCATGTCTCCTCAAAAGTAAGTCTCAATGAATTCAATAAGGCTTCCTTTCAAGAAAGTGTATATTGGATTTCAGCCTAAAGAATCCAACCTGAAGCTAAAACCTAGAGACACTGGGGTTTATAATTATTTTTGGAAATAAATGCTAGTACCAGAATTAAATGCAGTAGAATCATAGAATAGTAGGGTTGGAAGGGGCCTACAAGGCCATCGAGTCCAACCCCCTGCTCAATGCAGGAATCTAAGTCAAAGCATCCCTGACAGATGGCTGTCCAGCTTCATCTTGAATGCCTCCAGTGTGGGAGAGCCCACTACCTCCCTAGGTCATTGGTTCCATTGTCGTATTGCTCTAACAGTCAGGAGGTTTTCCCTGATGTTCAGCTGGAATCTGGCTTCCTGTAACTAATCCATCTACAGGCCGTTGTTCCCCCTGCTCTCAAATCTTTCCACAAACATATGGTAATTTTGTTGTCAGTTTCTAAGACTAGGGCTGCAATCCCATACCCTATTTGGAAGTAAGCTCCATTGAACTCAATGGGACTTATTTTTGAATGCACATATAAGTTGGTTGCACTTAGTTCCCACTGAAATCAGTAGGACAAGTTAGTCATGATTTGTCCCATTGTTTTCTATGGACCTAAGTGCAATTAAATTAGTCTGGATCCAACCCCATATGTTATTTCCATCCACTGACAGAATGCACCAATCCTTATCCACATAATTCTCCAGAGTAAAGAAATTAGCAATGTAATAAAATCATGGGACGGGGAGAGTAACTGACGTCAGTGTCTGAATTAACTGGACATATTTGAACAAATTTGTGATGTTATTACTTGCGGTCCAGCCATTACCCAGCCTTGCACTTAGATGAGCAGTGAAGACTTTTTTGGGGGGTGGGTGGGTGAGGAGAACCCTTACTTGAACTCTTAAAATAATAAAAACATTCCCCTGCAAAGGCCATGCCATTTATATATATATACTGACAGCACAAGCAGGATACCCACTCTTCCCAAACATGCTAGGATAAAGATAAATATTCTAAATCTGCAGATGATTTATTAGACCAAATGAATAAGGGGAAAGTATCAAAGCTATATATACTAGCTACATAGAACTGAGAAGGCTAACAAATAAGATTAAAACAAGGTGTTTGTTGCTGCAGAGTGTGGATCTGATTGGCGATCACAAAGCATAACCTGCTTTAGAGCATAAGCACATAACCTATTATTCGAGTGAGACAAAATCACAAAAGACAGGTAATTGACCCAATTAATTGCTACCTGTTGCTTCAGTAGCATCCCAGGAACGTTAAGAACATAAGACCTAAGAGCTGTCCTGAGTCAGTTCAAAGGTCCCCTCTGGGTTAGCATCCTGTTTACAGGTTCCAGCAGTGGTCAGCCAGATGCTTCAAGAAGCCCCCAAGTGGGACATGAGGCCAGTAGACCTTCCCTGCTGTATACCAGAGCAACTGACATTCAGAATTGTAACAACTCCTATCATGGAGACTCCTTTTAGCTCTGGTGGCCAAGAGCTGTTATGGGCCTATCCTCTGTGAATTTGTCTATTGCACTTTGAAAGCTATCTAAGCCAGTGACTGTCACTACATCCTTTGGAAGCAAATGTTGTAAGCTAAGTGTTGTGAAGAAGTGCTTTCTTTTGTCTATCCTGAATCCACCAACAGTTTCATTGGATGACTCCAAGTTCTTGTCATATGAAGCTCTGGTGTTATTCAAAATTGGTTTTATTACCTCTGCTGCATTATTGTTTTATAGTTTTGTTTTATCTCCGGTTCATTGTTATATGAAGTATGATGTGATGTGTTGTGTTGCTTGTATTATAGTTGGTTAGATCTAGACTTAATCATATTTAGAGTAGACCCATTTAAATAAAAAGGACTTAGGTTAGTCATAATTAACTTAAGTACCATTGATTAATCCATCAAGATGAAGGGCAGTTTACAAAATTTTAAAATAAATAAATTATAAGGCGAGAACTTCTCTGTACCCCTTTCTATACACCATGCTTAATTATATAAATCTCTATCATGCCCTTCCCCAGTTGTCGCTTTTCTTAAACTTTTGTTGCCTTTTAGCTTATATGATTTTTATACAGCATTTGTTGTAAAATGTTGTGCATGTGACGCCTCACCCTGAAGAAGTAAAGAGGTCTCTTGCTGGTATTACCAGCCCACCGCCACCTCGTGAGGAATGTTCTTCTGGTACCCTATTCCCTCAAGTATATGAGGGTAGCTTTATTGCTGCTGTTTAAGCTGCCATCTCCAATTCACATGGGTATTGAGGGCATCCAAGTCACACTTGATAAGTAATATTGTGATTAATTTTCTTGTTAAATAACAGTATCAACATTTCCCATTCTCCAAAAGCCAAATAAACAGTAAACCAGAATACACAAAGATATCTCACCGCTTCTCTCCTCGAGCCCCAGCTTCCAACTGCCATAACTGCTCCCTCCTTTCAAGTGTCAACTCCCACAGAACCACACTGACCAATGCTTCAGCCTTCCCCAATCTGGTGCCCTCCAGATTTCAACTCCCTTCACCTCCAGCCATTATGGCCAGTGGTCAGGAATCCTGGGAGTTGTAGCCCAAAACATCTGGAGGGCACCAAGTTGGGGAAGGTTGGACCTATCGCATCCCTGGAAAGAAGCCTAATCAAAGTGAGGTTCTATCATCAGTACAGCTAATCCAAAAATATATTTGCTTCCCTCCTTCTGTCATAATAACCAACGTAACTTTATGTTTTCTCCAAATAAATACATCTATAAACGTTTGAACTTTAATCACACTCAACAGCCTTCCATTTCACCAGAGTGTACATTACCCTGAGATCCCTAGTGGATAAACAGCGGTTTAGAAACTTTAAAAATAAGAAAAGTACAACATTTAAATAAACTAAAAAGTCCCAAAGACTTTAGCTTTTCCTCAAAGGAAAGTTGCTGCTATCTCATTATTTTTTGGTTGCAGTGTTCTGCACCTTTCCCAGATCTACAAGATCCTTTTGAGATGGGGTGACCATAATTGTTCATTGCGTTCCAAATGTACAACCACACAATGCTGTCTACCATGACCCCAATGTCTTTGTTTAAGTAATCATTGCCAGTTCAGACCCCATCTGGATATGTGTGAAATTATAAGTTTCTGCTCTCAGTCTCAAGGGCTCCTTCACACTGAGGTTTTATCCTGCGATTGTGATTGCTTCTTCACAGAAGTTTGCGGGCTCTTTACATGATCCCATGACCCTCCTGCACTAAATGCCCTTCGTTCCATTTTTAAATAGATAGCAGATAATGAGCTATTAAATTACTCAGTTGCGTTCCACTTCAGTTTCCTCTGTGAAAAGAGTAAAAGTGGCAAGAAGAGGAGCAAGATCAATGAAAGAGAATGGGAGACTCAGATTCGGGGAGGAGGGGGACGGGGGTGGGGGGAAAGGAAGCGAGTGAAAAAGGGAGTCGTTGTGATCCTGCATTTAAAATGGGAGCAGAAAGCCCCGTTTTAAATGCAGGATTTTAGGCTGGTATAGAGATGCCCTATGTTTACTCCGGAGCCTTTCAGAAGGGGCATTGCAAAAGCCTTTTGGAAGCCCAAGCATACAATTACAGGATCATCTCCATGCAGCTGATTTGGCTCAGGAAAATGCTTTACAGTACGACTTCAAAGTGTTTACCTGGATCATGCCCATATTAGGTAATTATTGAAATGTACTGAATTTAATACCCCCCATCAAATCTATCCTAATTAGCTGTATTAATTTTTGCAATTTGGATTGAAGCAGCATAGCTCTCTCTACAGTCACTATCGTTGTTATCACTACTGTTGCTGTTTCTTTCTCTTCATCAGTATTAGGAACATTGGGTTGTATCCAGTGGTGTTTTGGCCTTAGCAGAAAAGTGCTTCTGCTTGAGCAAGTCAAGAGCATCAGATTTTCAGCAATCCTCCCCATACCCACCAAAGCTCCCCCCTGCAAAAGCTGTTTATGAAGCTTGGGGGCTGCTCTGAAACAGAATGGGATATGGTGTGAATGGCTCCTGCAGGCAGGGGGGTTTGATGAAAATCGGGTATCCCAACTTTATTTATCTATTTATTTATTAAATTTATTAATCGCCCATCTGGCTGGTCACCAGGCACTCTGAGCGATGTACAGAGTGCATAATAGAACAGTTTAAAACAATAAAATTCTAGAGTAAAAACATCATATTTCTAAAAATACCCTAACCCACCCCAAATGCCTGCCTGAACAACCACGTTTTTAATGCGCAGCAGAAGCTCAATAATGAGGGGGCATGGCGGAGTTCCCTGGCGAGGGAGTTCCACAGAGTGGGGGCTACCACAGAGAAGGTCCTCTCCCTTGTCCCCACCAGTCTTGGTGTCCTGGCTGATGGGACAGACAGAAGGCCTTCCAAGGCTGATCTTGTTAAGCGGCCTGTCTGGTGTTGCTGGAGGCCGCTTAAGATAGGCTGGGCCGGAACCATATAAGGTTTTAAAGGTCAAAACCAAGCTTGAATTTGGCCCGGAAAACAACTGGTAACCAGTGCAATTCCTTCAGCACTGGAGTGATGTGATCTCACCAGCGGCTGCCTTTAATCAGGCGAGCCACCGCATTCTGTACCAGCTGCAGCTTCCAAACCATCTTCAAGGGTAACCCCACATAGAGCGCATTACAGTAGTCTAAACGAGAGGAGCCCAGGGCATGTACTACCGATGGGAGCAGATGGTCGAGAAGGTAGGGGTGCAGCCACCGTATCAGATGGAGTTGGTACAGCGCTGTCTGGCTCACAGCTGACACCTGAGCTTCCATGGACAGCTGGGAGTCCAAAATGACCCCCAGGCTGCGGACCTGGTCTTTCAAGGGTAGTCGCACCCCATTCAGCACCAGGTCAACATCCCCCAACCTCCTCTTGTCTCCCACCAAAAGTACTTCAGTCTTGTCAGGGTTCAGCTTAAGCTTATTCCTCCCCATCCAGCCACTCACTGTCTCCAGACATTTGGACAGGGATTTGGACAAGGCCAACCTTGGTGAAGATTTGAACGAGAGGTAAAGCTGCATGTCATCCGCATATTGATGACACCGCACCCCAAACCTCCTGATGATGGCCCCCAGCGGCTTCACATAGATGTTAAATAGCATCAGGGAGAGGATGGAACCCTGTGGCACCCCACAAGTGAGCGGCCATGAGTCCAAAACCTCCTCTCCCAGTGCTACCCTCTGGTATCTGCCGGAGAGGAAGGACCGGAACCACCATAATACGGTGTCTCCAATGCCCAACCCCTCCAGGTGGTCCAGGAAGATACCATGGTCAATGGTATCAAAAGCCTCTGAGAGGTCGAGAAGAACAAGGAAGGAGCATTCACCCCTATTAGGGATGGGAGAGAATTTCTCCCCGAAACTTCGGGGGGCCAAGCGCCAACGCATTCGGTCCTCCGAAGGTTGTTCGGGGAGAAAATAGCGTTGCCCTTATTTTCGCCGTAGTCTACGTAAATCTTTACGTAGACTACAGGGACCAAATAAGGAACGCGAATGGCGGCTCCCTATGGGGGCCGCCATTTGCGTACGCGCTTTTCTTTTTTTTTTCAAAGTCACCCGTGACACGCTACGTGACGATTAACGTAGCCTATCACGGCTGACTTTGCAGATCTAGCCGTGATAGGCTACGTTAATCGTTACGTAGCCTATCACAGGGGCGTGGTTTTTTCTTTTTTTTTTCTTTTGAAGTTCGCAGCCGGGGAGACAGGGCACTTCTCCCCGGCCTGAATTTCGGCCGGGCGAGGCGGGAAGCCTCCCCTCCGGCCTGAATTTCGGCCGGGCGAGGAGGGAAGCCTCCCCCCCCGGCCTGAACTTCGGGGGGAGCAGCGAAGCGCCTCTCCCCCACCGCGAAGCAAGCTGCGAGACCAGGTAAGTGACTTTCGTGCACCCCTAGCCCCTATCCAGAGTCCTCCTCATATCATCCACCAAGGCCGTTTCTGTCCCATGCCCAGGCCTGAAGCCCGACTGAAATGGATCTAGATGATCGGCTTCTTCCAAGTGTGCCTTCAACTGCATCGCCACCACCCGTTCAATCACCTTGCCCAAAAATGGCAGACTCGAGACTGGGCGAAAGTTGTTCAGAACTTGGGGATCCAAGGAGGGCTTCTTTAAGAGCGGTCTTATCACTGCCTCCTTGAGGGCTGATGGCATCACTCCCTCCTCAAGGGAGGCGTTCACCACCACCCTGATCCCCTCACCCAATCTCTCTCTGCAGCCCATAATGAGTCAAAATGGGCAAGGATCAAGTAAGCAGGTGGTCAGCCTTACAGATGAAAGCACCTTGTCCACTTCGTCAGAAGGAAGAAGCTGGAACTCGCATGAGCAGAAGTACTTTCCACTAAGGCAAAGCCACCACTGAGAATAAGCCATTATTTCTATTTGAACAGTTAGTTCCTTGTCCTTTGCTATGAGCATAGATACAGGAGAGACCAAATTTTCTATAGATTGATGTGTTTCATGCCTTGTCTTGCATTTGCAGTGAATCACTTTCAGGAGATCATCGGGTCCCAAATATTACTGGTTCAGAGATTTTCCCATCCATTCATCCGATAGCAATCTGCGATCTAATAACTCTAGTCAACTTAGAGTAGACCCCTTAAAATCAATGTGACTGAAGTGAATAATTACTAACTTAAGCCACATTGAGTTCAGTGGGTCTACTCTATGACCAAGTCTGGATCAGTCCCGTTACATGTTGCACTTCCTAGGTTCTCCCACAACAATTTTAACCTTAATGAAAGGTTTTCATTCCTTCTAGAACAGTAAATTTCAAATGGCATAGGGTCCTTCAGCTTTCACTATCATTCTTTTGGTTTGTCTTATTAGCAAAGCAATCTGCTGTCCTTGCATAATATTTCATTTCTTCTCAATGATTTTAAAGGTAGAAGTTTACCAATGCCATAGAAACAAGATGTATTACAATCCAAAAATGTTTAGGTGAATGCTATCTCATTCATAAATCATGCTCTTCTGCCTAACATTAGGAACATCTTCCACATTTTGGTTGAAAGCTTCTTTTGTCTAGGCTCATTTTTTAAGTACTAAGATTTATGGGATAGATTCCATGTTTATATTTTTAGCAACATGCTCTTCAATTAATTACTTAATTAATATTGCTTGCCTCATTTTCAACTTACATTTGTTTTGCCAACTTTGCACTGATTTGGGGGGAAGAAGACTTCTTTCTGAGGAAGAAAAAGGAGGAGGAAGAGGAGGAGGAGAAGCCCGCTTGCCTTTTCATATTCCATGACTGCTTGTTATTCCCACTGCTGTCCTCTTGGCCTTGTTTGTACATTTCCTAATCTGTGGTATGCATTCTATTTGTGCTTCTGTTATCATGGTTGCATCCTGAAGAGATTTGACCCTCTTAGCTCTCCTTTATAACTTCCTTTGAACATTAACCCCCAGTATATTTATTTGATTCTGGATAAAATAAAAGCTATAATTCTTAAACACTGGGAAAAACAAGTTATAGCTAACAGCACAATCAAGATCCCATTATGGCAAATGGCAAACCTCCCATACATTTTAGCAGACCTGGATTGCCTCCTAAATTGTAAATCAGGAAGTGCCTGGCCCCAAACTTAAGAAAGTAATTTTCTTCCTCTTCTGGGTTAGTGTTTTAGTGCCACACTGGAAATTCACTGGAAACAGTTCCTCCACGAGATAAGTTTGCTGTGGTGTGACTGCTGGAAGCTGGCAACGCTGAGCAGACCAGTTTGGCAGCAGTCTGGAAAGCCTTCTTTATGTGGAGCCAGGAAGAAAGCAAACAATTATGTGTGTTATCCCATGAGGAAACACGGTGAGGCTGTCCAGGAGCCTCCCAGTCTTTGGGGGCCCTGAGAGGCCTGTGCTGAAATGCAGTGGAGGCTGGTGGCTCCGATGTCAGTGGGGTGGTGAATCCATTCCGGGTTTCAGCCAGAGCACTGAAGGAGCAATCCAAGGTTCAGCACCTTGGATCGCTCCTTTAGTGTTCTGACTGGTTCTGACTGAAACCCAGAATGGATTCGAGAAGAGGTTGAGAATGCCGCCCTTCGCTCAATAAATACCCCTTATTGCTGCTTACTACTGATGCAGGTGAGGTTCTGGAGCCGTTGGTGGTGCCCCACGGATCTAGACACCAGTCACAGTACATCAGTTTACTTCAAAATTGGGCACATTAACAGTTCAATCTTACATGTTTCCTCACAAGTAAATTATGCTGATTTCAGACAGTACAGCTTATTCCTAAGTAAATGTGTATCGCATTGTGGCCTAAGAGCTTTTCTACAAGAGGCTATTAATCGGCTGCATCTACTTTCAGTTTTGTCACAGAACTGAGATCAAGCACACATTGAGCATTTCTTTTCCTGCTTTTCTGCTACATAACCTCTAGGTATAGCACTGTGGTATAGAAGAATAGCACAAATACACAGGAGGAAATTGCGCTTTCTTTCACGTTCACAATTAAATGCCGCATTTTTCCTGCTCTAAAAAATTTGCAGAAGTGCTGGTTAGACACAGAAGCAAAACAGGAGGGCCACAACATCATCTAAAGAACCTGTAAACAACCATGAGTAGGGAATGACAAGTGCACAATAATTGCCTTGTGTAGAAAAGTCCTAAGATTTGATTTGAGGAATGGAGATTTCTAGTAGCAGCCAGGAATTTTAATCTATACTTGCAGGATACAGTCTAAACTTACAAGTATGTAAGGGGTTTTTAAACAACCCCCTTCAAGCATGCATCCAACAAATGGAGGGGGAAGGGGGACCTGCACTCAGCATCACGCAGCTGTAGGTCCTGACCCTGATGCCTATGTGTTCAGTGTCACATTTGAAATGGGGAGCAATTAACAAGGCATACATGTTTATATACGCATACACATAAACCCAGGTTGCATTTCATATGCACAGATATATTCCTAGCTACTTCTAACAATATTTTAAATCACACACCCCTCCCCATCTGAAGATGGTTCAAGTACAGGGGAAACTCCACATATGTGGAGTTTCTATGTGGGGTTTGGCTTAGTTTTAGCTGTCATGTGGGCAGATCATCTGCCGCAGATGCTATGAGATACCCTTCATGTCCTGAATTTCAAGGGAGAGGTATAGAGAAATCTCCATGTTTTAGGAACTGCACCATTCCACAGGAAAGGGAGGACAAAGACAAGTACTGTGGGTTCTTGACTGGAGGAAACAGCCTTATGGGTCTCACCATCTGGAGTGATAAGGACCCTTCTTGGTCCATGAAGAGCCAGGCCTCTGCTTACAAGAAGTTAAGGTAAGTAGAAAGGAAAGCTGGGGAAACAAAATATACTAAGGCAGATTTTAACAGCACATGCCTCAGGGGGACATCATCTTAAGGGGAAGGGGTGAACAAGAGCTTAGTTCTCACCTGGACTAAGCCCTGTGTTGGCTATAGTGGAGTCCCAAGGCACTCCAATGGCACGCTTGAAGTCTGAGGCAGGCAGTCTGGTGGCAAAAGGGCTCCAACAGAGAGGGAGCCCTGGTGAGACAGGCCTTGGTCAGTGCCCCATGCACTGACTCTGTGGAGGTAGGTAGGGGGATGCCTCCACACTGTTTCTGCTCTCCTGTCCCTCCAGTTGTCCTCTCTTGAAAGCAAAGGTCCTCTTATCTTGATGGACCCAGCAGCTTTGTTCTGTAACCCTGCCCTCCCTGCTGTCCTTGCCAGGGGTAGACAAAACACCATCCAGATGTTTTGCACTACAACTCCCATAACTCCTGAACATTAACCATGCTGGCTGGGGATTGTGGGAATTGCAGCCCAAAACATCTGGAGGGCACCATTGGACATCAGTGGCTTGATTGGCCCAGTTGTGCAGTAGCCACCTGAGAAGCCTGGTGTCTCTGGGACTGGATGCCACAGGTAAAGCCAAATGGTCCTGACACTCTGGTGGGCCAGCTGGTAAAGAGGTTTGGACAGGCTGGATTACTTCTGGGAGGACATGCATTTTCTCCCAAATATAGTGCAGTTTCAACCTTTTCCATAATGATGTTGATGTTTCGGACCAGGTAGATACCCAATGTCAGATTCCTGCCTGTTGCGGAAGTTTCATAACAATTTTGATATCAACAGTTTTGGTAGTGAGGGAGAGACTGAGGTCCATGACAATTGCCCTACAGCAGCCTTCCCCAGCCTGGTGCCCTCCGGATGTTTTAGACTTCAACTCCCAGAAGCCCCATCCAGCATGGCCAATGGTCAGGAAGACTGGGAGTTGTAGTCCAACACATCTGGAGGGCACCAGGTTGCGGAAGGCTGCCCTGGAGAACCAGTGGTTGCACTTTCGGTGTTTAGAGGGTCCTCCAGAAATCAGATCGGGGGGAAATGATAAAGAATGGATCACAATTTCTTCTTTCATTTTATATTCTTCTCTGAAAATCTGATTTATCAGCTACTGTTAAAAGTGAGCACTGATCTAATGGAAATTGCAGTTTTAATGTTTGTTCAAAGTGAATAGATGGAATTGAAACTGATTCAAAATGAGTACGTTTTATAGTGGCATTGTATTGGTGTGAAGAACTAGTCAGTGCACAGGACAGTAAAGAGCTGAGGCATGCATAAACATGCGTACGAAGCCTACCACAGACTCAGTTATCTTTCTACTTACATTCATACACTGCAATCCTACACATGCTTTCCTTGGCCTAGTAAATCCCGTTGAACGTAATGGGACTAATGTCTAAGGATACATGTGTAGAATTGTTGTCTTACTCCCTGACATTTTTCTTCCCTTGTATTGTTTCCCTTGCCAAAAATCCTAAGTTGTGAAACATCCTACAGAGGAAAATCAGAATAAATTATATAAATCAACATATCTGCACAGTATGTTCCCAGCACAGTCATTTCTCTGGTTCAAAATATGTATTTTTAATGCAGCACCCACACAGCTTTGGATACAGTAAGCAAATGATGCTTTTTATAATAAAAGTTATTCCTGTTACTTTAATTTAGTGAAATATTTGATCATAAGCATGCAATTAAGCACATACCAAATCTAGAATATGAGGAATATTTATTGCATTCATTTATTATATAGTATCTAGTGAGATTAGGCTAGTGTACATGGTTAGTCTCCCCAGAATTTTGTCCTCATAACACTGTGTGTATGAACGTGAGAGAGATTAGGCTGAGCTGACTGGCCCATAGTCACCCATGGAGATTTATAGCTGTGGAAGGATTTGAACTAGGGATGGGTATACATCTGTCAATGTAGGTTTCTCTCAGTTTTTCATTTTTCCAATCTTCTGTTTGGCTCATCCCAAAGTTTGAGAATTTTTCCTAAGTTCAGTTTGTCCCAAATTTTAAGGGTTTTTTTTAGCCATTTGCATGAAAATTCATAGGCATTTTTGTACACATTTCTCTGAATGCATGCATTTGTGTATACAATTTTACCTAATGCACACCTAATGCATTTTAATGTTATTTTCACTAATATATGCATTTTTGTGTGCACTTTTCCTTATATGTATTTCTGTATGCATTTTTTTAACCAGAGAACTCAATTGCAAAATTTGGGGAAGTGTGAATTCAAAGGATAACTGAGTTTCAGTTCACATCTTGGTTCAAAAGTGCAGAATTAGGTAAATTCACATTGAAATGTGAATCAAATGAACTTCTCCTTAATTTGAACCCTAAATCCAAGGCTGTATTCATTACATCATATTTGTTGGTGTTAAGTGCATCAAGCTATGATCTCACAGCCTGAACCTAAACATTTGTTTCTGTCTATAAAGCTTTATCATGCGTTCAATGTTAATTTGTTTATGGTATTATTTTTATGTATCCTGGGCGGGGGGGGGGGGTACTGTGGCGTAGTTATTGTCGTTATTGTAGAGTTGGGAGTAGCAACAGTGGGTGGAGCTTCTGCTAAGTTCTTCACTTCTGTGTGTGATAAAGAACAGTTGTGTTTGAGGCCTGCTGATCCTTACAGTCATTCCCTCTACCTATACAACAATTATAGTGGGGGGTTAAATTGCAGGGACCCACTCTTGCATACAGCTGAGGACCTTGTCTGCCTCGTCTTGCTGCATGCTATACCTGCCTGCTGTCTTCGTTGCCCACAACATCTTTCTAAAGCATCTGCCACTAATGGTGCAACCACATGTTGAAACTTGTACTTCATACATACAGATGGGCAGGTGCCAAAATGGCTTCTTTGTAAAAACAGGGTAGTAGTACTCTCATGCCTATTTACACACAGAGGCTTTCTTTTTCGCAGTTCACTGGGACTTCTGTTTCCGCATTCTATGCGAGATAAAGATCAGCTGTTTACACAGGCAAGGTCTCTCCTTTTGGGTGGAGAGCAAGCCATGAATCAGTGGGTCTACCAAGGGATTCAAGTCTCTCTCTCTCTCTCTCTCTCTCTCTCTCTGCAAAGCGGTGTGGGGTGTGTGTGTGTGTGCTTTTGTTGCTGTCTTCTGTTTACATGGGAGGCCACCATCTTCTTCTTCTTTCTCCACAGCTAGCTCCACACTCACTTTGAGCCTCTCCTAACCTGGCCAAGAAAACTCTCCTCCCGGCCCAGGTTAACAGGCAGACACACTGGAGGGGAGGGACAGGAGAGAAGGGCAATTGTGATTTTCCTGCTAGCCCAATGGTTTCTTCCAGGATGTGGTTATAGTGAAACTGCATATTTACACACAGCCATTAAAGCAGATTTACATTTAAATAGTGGATTATTTCTGGGGGGGGGGTGCCAGATAAAGATAAAAAACAGCTGGATGTGCCCTAGAGGTTGACGGGATCATGTAAATGACCCACAAACTTCCATGAGTGACCAATCACGAGCTCACAATAAAGGCCTCATGTAAAGACAGCTACAACAGCCACTTCACTGGTTAAGCTGCAGCACGGCCACCCTTACGGAAGGAGCAGAAAAATGTACTAGGGGCACTGGATGGCCAAGAGCAGTAATGTGATGGTGTTGACATGGGTGTCCATACAAAGGGGTAGCAGTTGACCTCCCCTGGATGAACCATAATCTCTAGTTTCCCAGCGTTCATTTTAAAAAGTCTCTAGTCCTTATAGGACCCAAGATACGAGGCAAAATGTGCAGCCGTTATTCTGCCCATTCGTTTTGTGAGAAACTAGCCTGCCTCTGCCTTTTAGTGTTTTTAGCCAGTGAATGAAATCATAGCAATGGCTAATACACCTACTATCTGGGTGTGTTAACCTTTCTGGGTGTGTTAATCCTTTTTGGGGTCTTCCCTGTTAGGAAGTAATTGCAGCCTCGTAAAACACAATTTAGAAATGCAATGGTTTAGTGTAGATGCTTGGACTGTAGTGTGTCTCCCAAAAAACAAAAGGTCGAAGCAAAGACAGGCATTCATGATCTTTCTAACTCAGGTCTTGTTAATATTTTTTCCTGTGTTTATAAACATTTTTTTTAATTACCCTGACAAGGTTCATCATTCTTATTATACCCATATAGCGAGAGGCAGGGCTGTGCCTGAGAAAGTGTAGGTTACACAAGTCCTGCAGAGTAGCCCAGTGTTCCCATTTTGCTGAGGGGGGCAGGGTGGTCTGACTCTAGTGTTGTCTGGTGTTGTTATCCAGTCTCCTGGTGTCTTAGTGTTTTAGGGAAATGCAGATGGGGCTGCGAAGCTGATTGTAGCAGCAGTGCAGTTTATTATGGGCTAGAGTGGGTAGTTGTGATGTATGTTCTTTAAGAGAACCTGCCACTTGTAGCTCTTGCAGGAGGCCCAAGTAGACCCTCTCCCCTGCTCTCTATTAGTGCTGGCCTTGGAGCCAAGACAGTTTGCCATGCAGCTCCTCAGAAGTTAGTGTTTTCTTTTGTATTGTAGTAATAATGAACCCTGTTGTGAAAGTTGTTGTTGTTGTTCAGTCGTTCAGTCGTGTCCGACTCTTCGTGACCCCATGGACCATAGCACGCCAGGCCTTCCTGTCCTGCGCTCTCTCCCGGAGCCTGCTCAAGTTCATATTCATTGCATCGGTGATGCTATCTAACCATCTCATCCTCTGCCGTCCCCTTCTCCTTTTGCCTTCAGTCTTTCCCAGCATCAGGGTCTTTTCCAGGGAGTTTTCTCTTCGCATTAGGTGGCCAAAATATTGGAGCTTCAGCTTCATTATCTGTCCTTCCAATGAGCAGTCAGGGTTGATTTCCTTTAGGATGGACTGATTTGACCTCCTTGCAGTCCAGGGGACTCGTAAGAGTCTTCTCCAGCACCACAGTTCGAAAGCATCCATTCTTCGGCACTCAGCCTTCCTTATAGTCCAGCTCTCACAGCCATACATTACTACTGGGAAAACCATAGCTTTGATTAGACGGACCTTTGTCGGCAAGGTGATGTCTCTGCTTCTTACTATGCTGTCTAGGTTGGCCATAGCTTTCCTCCCAAGGAGCAAGCGTCTTTTAATTTCATGGCTACAGTCACCGTCTGCAGTGATCTTGGAGCCCAAGAAAGTAAAATCTGTCACTGCTTCCATTTCTTCCCCTTCTATATGCCAGGAAGTGATAGGGCCAGATGCCATGATCTTAGTTTTTTTAATGTTGAGTTTCAAACCAGCTTTTGCACTCTCCTCTTTCACCCTCAACAAGAGGCTCTTGAGATCCTCTTCGCTTTCTGCCATTAGGGTGGTATCGTCTGCATATCGGAGGTTGTTGATAATTCTCCCGGCAATCTTAATTCCGACCTCTGATTCATCCAACCCGGCATTTCTCATGATGTACTCTGCATATAAGTTAAATAAGCAGGGTGACAATATGCAGCCTTGTCGTACTCCTTTTCCAATTTTGAACCAATCGGTTGTTCCACCTCTGGTTCTTACTGTTGCTTCTTGACCCTCGTACAGGTTTCTCAGGAGACAGGTAAGGTGGTCTGGTACTCCCATCACTTTAAGAATTTGCCACAGTTTGTTGTGATCCACACAATCAAAGGCTTTAGCGTAGTCAATGAAGCAGAAATAGACGTTTTTCTGGAATTCTCTTGCTTTCTCCATGATGCAGCGAATGTTGGCGATTTGATCTCTAGTTCCTCTGCCTCTTCGAAACCCAGCTTGTACTTCCGGTAGTTCTCGGTTTGCATACTGCTGAAGCCTAGCTTGTAGGATTTTGAGCATCACCTTGCTGGCATGTGAAATGAGCGCAATTGTGCGGTAGTTTGAACACTCTTTGGCGTTGCCCTTCTTTGGAATTGGAATGTAAACTGACCTTTTCCAGTCTTGTGGCCACTGTTGAGTGTTCCAGATTTGTTGGCATATTGAATGCAGCACTTTAACAGCATCACCTTTTAGGATTTTAAATAGCTCGGCTGGAATACTGTCATCTCCGCTAGCTTTGTTGTTACTAATGCTTCCTAAGGCCCACTTGACTTCACTCTCTAGGATGTCCGGCTCAAGTTCAGTGACCGCACTATCATGGCTATCAGGGACATTCAGATCTTTCCTGTATAGTTCTTCTGTGTATTCTTGCCACCTCTTCTTAATCTCATCTGCTTCTGTTAGGTCCCTGCCTTCTTTGTCCTTTATCATGCCCGTCTTTGCACAAAACGTTCCCTTGAGATCTCCAATTTTCTTGAAGAGATCTCTAGTCTTTCCCATTCTGTTGTTTTCCTCGATTTCTTTGCATTGTTCATTTAAGAAGGCCTTCTTGTCTCTCCTTGCTATTCTCTGGAACTCTGCATTCAGTTGGGTATATCTTCCCCTTTCTCCTTTGCTTTTCGCTTCCCTTCTTTCGTGAGCTACTTGTAAAGCCTCATCAGACAGCCACTTGGCTTTCTTGCATTTCTTTTTCTTTGGGATGGATTTCGTTGCTGCCTCCTGAACAATGTTACGCACCTCCGTCCATAGTTCCTCAGGCACTCTGTCTATCAGGTCTAATCCCTGAAATCTATTCCTCACCTCCACTGTATATTCATCAGGGATATGATTTAAGTCATACCTGAACGGTTTAGTGGTTTTCCCTACGTTCTTCAATTTAAGCCGAAATTTTGCAAGAAGCAGCTCATGATCTGAGCCACAGTCAGCTCCAGGTCTTGTTTTTACTGACTGTATGGAGCTTCTCCATCTTTGGCTGCAAAGGACATAATCAATCTGATTTCGATATTGACCATCTGGTGACGTCCATGTGTAGAGTCGCCTCTTGTGCTGTTGGAAAAGAGTGTTTGCTATGATCAGCATGTTCTCTTGGCAAAACTCTATTAGCTTTTGTCCTGCTTCATTTTGTACACCAAGGCCATGCCTGCCTGTTATCCCGGTGATTTCTTGACTTCCTACTTTAGCATTCCAATCCCCTATGATGAAGAGGACATCTTTTTTTGGTGTTAGTTCTAGAAGGTGTTGTAGGTCTTCATAGAACCGATCAACCTCAGCTTCTTCGGCCTCAGTGGTTGGGGCATAGACTTGAATTACTGTGATGTTGAATGGTTTGCCTTGGATTTGTACTGAGATCATTCTATCATTTTTAAGATTGTACCCCAGTACTGCTTTTCCCACCCTTTTGTTGACTATGAGTGCTACTCCATTTCTTCTAAGGGATTCTTGCCCACAATAGTAGATATGATGGTCACCTGAATTAAATTCGCCCATGCCTGTCCATTTTAGTTCGCTGATTCCCAAGATGTCGATGTTCAATCTTGCCATCTCATGTTTGACCACCTCCAGCTTACCTTGATTCATTGATCTGACATTCCAGGTTCCTAAACAATATTGTTCTTTACAGCATCGGATTTTCTTTTCACCGCCAGACACATCCACAGCTGAGTGTCCTTTCGGCTTTGGCCCAGCCGCTTCACTCTTTCTGGCGCTACTTGGAAATACCCTCTGCTCTTCCCCAGTAGCATATTGGACACCTTCCGACCTGAGGGGCTCATCTTCCGGCGTCATATCTTTTAGCCTTGTGATACGTTCCATGGGGTTTTCTTGGCAAGAATACTGGAGTGGGTTGCCATTTCCTTCTCCAGTGGACCACATTTTGTCAGAACTCTCTGCCATGACCTGTCCGTCTTGGGTGGCCCTGCACGGCATAGCTTATGGCTTCACTGAGTTACGCAAGCCCCTTCGCCACAACAAGACAGTGATCCATGAAGGGGGTTGTGAAAGTACCTGAATCTATTGTGCTTTGCCTGTACAGGTCACCCCTACTCACAGTATTAACCACACCCTTCACCCATGTAATGGCCTTTGGTCCAAAGGGCCATAATAGGGGAGAAGGGAGTCAGGGAAAGAACTGATAGTTTCAGCTGCAGGTGAACACTGTGTGGACACCAGGTCTACCCACTCAGAAACAACAGAGGCGTAGACCTGGTATAAATTTCTCGGAGGCCAGATCTACCTACCTTGGTACACCTGGTGCCCAGGTCTCGTCACTGCTCAGTCACCAGATCTATCAGAAATGGTAGACCCCTGCGCTGATGCTATCAGGGCATTTTTAAAATGTGTAACCATACACAAAATTTACAGTTCAAGGAAAAGTATGCAGTTCCAAAAGAACTTTGCTATAGTTCAAAACTCAAGCAATGTGGAAGTTGTATTGTTAGCTGATGTAAAAAGTGGCTGATAACAATGTGAAAAGTGCGTAGTCTGGGCTCCTCTAGAACCCTAAAACCTGATCAAGCTAACTCCACTGCTAAAGACGCTCCCCACAGACTCCACTGCTACCTTCTAGAGCTGCTTTCCCCAACCTGGTGCCCTTCGGATGTTTTGGACTTCAACTACAAACAGTCCCAGCCAGTGTGGCCAAGGGTCTGGAATGCTGGGGTTGCAGTCCAAAACATCTGGAGGGCACCAGGTTGGGGAAGACTGCTCTAGAGAGTGTTCACCAATGTTTCCAAGATGAAGGAAATCATTCTAGGACGAGGCATGTGAAGTTGTCAATGTTACAATAAGGGCAGTGATGCCATAAAAAACACGTTATGATATTCTCAAGACAACTGTACTGTGTTTGTGCACCTGGTTCCCCCCGCCTTGTTCCTATGTGTTTTTCTCAATCTCTCATTCCAAATAAAGATTTGTTGGAGTTTGTGATGCTTCCTGAGTATAACATTCTTCTGCATTAGTGCTGTTCAATTCTCAGGATCTTCTATCTTCTTCTACTTTTAGAAGCCTACTCTGTGTAGGCTTCTAAAAGCCATGGAATGTGATGCTAAGCAACAAAGTGCACACGCAAGGAAAATGCACACGTCTGTTTTAGCGGCATGTGCTGTGCATGCAAATTACAACCACGAAGTGCGGGGCGGCTTTGCTCTTCCCTGGAAAAATTCCTGTGGATGCCTATGGGTGGCGATATGATATTTCTGATCCCTTGATGATGTTTTGGGATGGAGCCTAAGGCAGTTTTGACAATTGACACTCAAACCTGCGGGGGGTGGTGGTGGTTCTGTGTAATTCAAATGTAGTAGGGCTTCTGCCTTTTTATTGACTAAAAAGGCATCCTTGATTTTTTAAATGTTATTTTTAATATAAGTACTTTTAAAAATTGCAGATGGCAGGCATGTTCTTTGAAGATTCATTGACCCAGTTCACACAATCACAGCAGCTCACTCTGGCTTATTTAAGTCACTCTGGGTTGTGGCATGTGCTGGCACGTGCCAAGTGACTTTTTAACCCTAGCTTGCAACCCTAGCTTGTCGTGACATCCAAACCCAGCGAGGGTGGGTTGTTGGCATGGTTAACAAACTACCCAGAACCCATGGGCAGTTTTAGCATTGTGGGTGGTTTGTTAACCATGTCAACACCCCACCATCACCAGGTTTGGATGTCATGGCAAGCCACAGTTGTAGCTTGAATATTCCGAAAGGCCACCCACATGCACCACAGCCCACTGTGGCTTAAAGAAGCCACAGGAGGCTGCTTGATGGTGTGAACTTGTCCATTCTCTTTTCATTCTCATGCAGGATGGAATGCCTGCTGCAACATAGAAATGCAAAGGAATTATGTGTTTTTCTTCAAAACTTTGTTTAGTCATATGCCCATTTATTCAGATTAACCAAGTAATATAATTCAGGTTATTATTGGGTGACAGCCCTACTTCAGAGGCTAGAATGTATATTTCCTTTTGCCTCTCCCATTGACAATATTCACATGTGTACATAAATAACACACATATGGCTCAATGGCACATGTTGTGCCATGTGTGAGAACACCTTAAGATCTGAAGGGACTTTATTCAGACTACTTTGGGTCCTATTCAGATCCAATGCTGAATAGCATTGAAGAAGATGCCATCTTCATCTTAACTGTATCTTCATGTTATGTAGTGTAAAATGTGTTGGATTCAGGCAGTATATTAACACACTTTAAAAAAAAATAGTGGATATATTATTTGATTCCCTAATGAAGATACTGGGGATTAAACCTGTTCTTTAGATAATTTAATGTTTAATGATATTAAATATTATGCAAGTGCATGATCATTAAAGCATGCTGCTCCATAGAAGTTTGCTAAAACATATACCTTGGATCTCCTGAATATCTTCTCCAGCTGGAACAGACCTTAATCTCTACAAGAAAACTGACATCTGAGAACAGATCCAATCCCACTAATCCAAACAATGTTTTTGTGCCTTAGCCTTCTCGGCAGAAAATGTTATTCTGAGATCTACATATATCAAGAAGAAAGAACTGCAGAGAGGAACTGGGGCTTCTGTCAACAGCCCTATATCCTGACAACCTCAAGACTAACAATATTGGCGGATGGGTTCTTCTAGGGTTATCCGAGGGTTGTTTAAACCTCAAATAACCCACGATGCCTGGGCTCGCATGACACAAGCCACGGTGCATTCCTGCCATGGTTTGCATATTCAAAATGGCCACTGGCATGTGTCTTGGAGCCCCACAGGTTAATTAATCCACCGTGGCTTATTGTGACATGTCTTCCACCCTAGGAGGGTGTCTCGAGTGTCACTTCCACAAGAAAAGCCATAAAAAAAAGCTTTTCAGTGTTTCATCTCACAAAATGTAAAGTGAACTGAGTGCAGCCACCTGAACACTGGCTCAGAATCATAAGGACAACTTTTTCCTTTGTCACTTTTTAAAAATTAACTTATGAGCAAAAATAATTTTCTTAGGAAGTTTGGAAGCCATCCTCTCAACAGTTGCTTGGAACCAGGCCCAGCTGATATCTAGAAGTACTTGCGCCTAGAGTAAAGTGTGTACTATAGTCGATGCATTGCACTTTGTAGGCAGTGCTTTTGAAAATATGCGACTCTTTGGATTGCACAGCAGGGTTTCAGCATTGGTGCAACAGCCATCAGAATTGGTATGCCAGATGTATTACATAGCTGGGGTGATGGGAGATGAAGTCCAACCCATTTGCAAAGCAGCGGATTGGGGAAAGCTGAGCTACATCAGGAATTAGCATTAGTCCAAGGAGCATTGTGGGAGTACGAGGGGTGGGGAAATGATGACTGCTGAGAGATGTTTTGTAGCTACCAGCTGTGGCAGCAAAAAGAAATTCTGAAAAGCCGTAGAGTTAAAACAGAACAACACACTGCCACATCAAATGATTACTGCCTTGAAACATTTGCTGTCGCCACCACCCATTTCAGCCCTGCCTTTATGTGCTGCAAAGTCAAGCTTTCAGGTCAGTCCTAATTAACATGCGATCTGCTTGACAAAGAAAAGGTCAGCCATGGTAACACCTATACTTATTTATAGCTCACTCAAATAGCCCAACAACAGGCCCTCAAAATGGGTTACATATCAACAATCAATAAAATGCAGCAAGTGGATAAATTAGTGCCAACCACAGTTTATGCCAGTGCAGTTGAAACAGCCATAAAACACACTATAGAGGAATGCAAGTGCTGACTCCCAAAAGAGAATCTTAGGTAGTTTTTCCCTTCTTCACTGTCAGCTGCTTCCAGATCTCTTTATCTATTTGTTAGACTATTAATACTAGCTAATTTCTAAAAAAAACATACACACCCCAAACCATTCTTGACTTGACAAAATAGTGAGTTGCTTATGGTTGCAATCCTGTTCCAAGGGCTTTTCTACACAAGCCATTTATTGTGCCCTCATTATTCCCTATTCATGGTTGTTTACAGGTCCTTTAGATAATGCCGTGACTCTCTAGCTTAGCTTTTGTGCGTTTTAGTGATTCCTTACTCATGGCTGTTTACAGGTTCTTTAGACAATGTCGTGATCCTTCAGTTTTCCTTGTTTTTTAAGAGCACTTTCACAGGTGGGGAAAATAGGGTATTATTTCTGAAAGCAAAAGAAAAGGTATCTCCTTCTTGTGTATTTCTGCTATTCTGCTATAGCACAGTGCCATATAGAGGTTATGTTGTGGAAAAGCAGGAAAGGAAAAGCTCTTTATGTAGAGCTCGGGTCTCAGTTCTGCCACGAAACCGAAAGTAGATACAGCAATTAACAGCCTAAGGTAGAAAAGCTCTTACCTCCAAGCAGAAATGGACAGGATTGCACTGTAAGTGTACTAAATGGGAACATCTGCCAGTGGTTTAAATAAGAAGGTGGGCGCTGCTCTTTAGCAGAGTACTTGGCCACTGTCCATGTATATATGTCCATTTATTGATGCATTGCACCTGAATTCCCAAGACTGATCAAGAGTATCCTTCTAAGAGTGCATTCTCAGCAATCCATTTCAGCAGCAACAGCATGTAAAAAGGTGTTCCCAGCATTTATTTCCCAGGAACCTTATTCCTCCTGAAACTTTCCAAAGTTAAAGTCTTTGGACAAAAATTCTGTGGTCTGGACAAGTAACAGATCATGTGAGACATATGGTTTTCAAATACGTCTTTTAAATAGAGTGTTCTATGAATAATGCAGCTTTTATAACTTTGTTACCTACCCTGAAAACATCAAGACTCTGAAGGTTCTAAGATTACATAGACAGCAAGAGAGATGTAAATGTAAAATGTCTAGTGCTGCTACTGATGTGATGGTGGAAATCTCCAGCCAAGAGACTTGGACCTTTTCTCTGGCCAAATCAAAATATTACCAACAAAAAAAGAAAGAGACCAATATAAAACCACATAATGGCAAAACATTATTTTATCTAGGACTAAGTTATAATCATAAGAACATAAGAATATAAGAAGAGCCATGCTGAATTAGACCAAGTGTCCACCTAGTCCAGCATTCTGTTCATACAGTGGCCAACCAGCTGTCGACCAGGAACCCACAAGCAGGACACAAGTGCAACAGCACCGTCCCACCCATGTTCCCCAGCAACTGGTGTACATAGGCTCAATGCCTCTGGTAGTGGAGGTAGCACATAGCCATCATTGTTTCTCCCATCATACACACACACACACACACACACACACACACTAATCCTTCATTATTTAGAAGTTAGCATACTGTGAAGAATTTTCTGCTGATCTGGTGAAATTCACATATCCTTAACTGTGACTTGGCTACAGCAGAATGCCAACTATAACAAAAGTTTGTGTGGTTTGATTTTTTAGGGTGTGTAGGTAGAATTTTATGCTGTAACAGCATCTAGGCCATACACATGATTATGTTTCAAGCAGCCACCTCTAAGTTTCCACTCAAGTTCATGCAAAAAACTTTTTTTTATGTGAGCAAACCAGTTCTCAATAGTTCCCATGGTGACTTTTTTTTTTTCCAGGGAGGCAGTATTTTAAAAGCAAGATCACCACCACAAGAATTGTTCTGAGCATAGAGTTTTCTTTGGTGACCTTTCTCCACTGCAGTTACAGCAGACTGCTCCTTTCCTTAAATCATCAGAGGCTCCACTCTTCATTGCAGGGACTCTTCCTTCTCCTTTCTTAAAAGGCACTTAGTTCAGTGTGGGTGAACCCACAATCTAAATAATAAATGAAGATAATAAAGCAGATACAAGGTGATGGGCAAAGATAAAACAAGTTTTCTTTTAAAATTTAACAGAAAGTGCAGCAGACTCAGAATAGAGCATTCACAAAGCATTACAAAATACATTATTAAAACAGAGGGAAAATCACTTTGAACCTGCTGGGAAAATAACTTATTAACCAAAAAACAATCACAACTTCTTCTTTAGACCTACAGCTCTTTTAGACCACCCTGAATATACTGTCTCCCTATTTGCTTTGACATTATGCAGAATTGAATGCCTTGTTCTTTATTTGCATAACGTACCCTGAAGGCAGGTAATTTAGATTCAATTTTATCTCAACAATCTAACCTTTATTGAGTTTTGGATTGTCCACGATTAACTCTAATGAGTCACAACAGCCAAACAAGTTTCCATACTAAAATGTAGCAATTCCTCGATAGAGAAACAGTGCTGAACATGTACATTCATGCACCGTCACTGGCACTCCAGTTCAGTGGCACATATTTGGGGAATCTCCTCTTTTCCCTTATATTCAGTGCTTCATTTCTGCATATTTAGTATTTCCTTGATGAGCTGAAGAAAGTGCACCCTTTAGCACAGAGGTGAAGAACTGTATCTCGGTTGGGGGTGGGAGGATGGTCCCCTCACCACCACCAAGCCCTCCACAGGCTGGATGATGTCAGCCAGGGTGGGGGTGGGGCTGGCTTTGTTGCACACCCTTTTGCCCTCCCAGTTGTGAGGGGAAGTGGCACGCTGGGGAATCCCTGCTGTTACCTCCGATCACTGATCAGAGACAACAGTGGGGATTTCTCTCCCTACTAGTCTTTGGGTGCAGCCCATGGACTGGAGGTTCCCCATGCCTGCTTTAGCAAGACCCCTCAAGATACAATGCTTTAAAGCGTTTTAAAATATCACTTTCTCCATTACTTTCCACTTTATATGCAATATTCTGTTTTGAAAGATATTTTATCCTAAGGATATACTTGGAGCCAGTGTGGTATAGTCGGTGGATAGAGTTGGACTTGAACTAAAAAACCCCAGATTCAAATCATCACTCAGTATAAAACAATCTGAGTGACCTTGGGCCAGGTACTTGCTCTCCATCTAACCTATCCCTCAGGGTGGTTGTGAGGATAAAAATGGGATAATACCCATATAGACTGCCCTGAGTTCCTTGGAGGAAGAGTAGCATACAATTGAAATAAATTAATTAATAGGCTGAATTTAAAGTAATATTTTAAAAAATAATCAAAGAACAGAAAAGCAACAATGGATTCTATAAGACCAGGGATCTAGATAGGTGTTTCAAATAACATAAAACCTGTAAACAATGATTAGGCAGGAACACAACATTATTTAAAGAAAGCATAAACAGATTAAATGGATATTAGAAGAGCGGCTCATAATGGATCAGAGGTTACTAGCAGAAATGTGTGAGTGAGAAAAGGTAAACATTATTTTGTAGACCAATAAGGACAAATATTTAAAAAACTTGAATGCCATAAGTTAAGATTGCCAGACCATGAAAATATAATTGCCACACAACTTTTATGGTAAAGTATTTACCTTATTTCAAAGCAGGGGTAACCCTATTGTTGTATTGCAAGAATCCCAAGACACAAGAGACAGCTACTGAAATGCTTCTTTAGCCTAGGCCTTCACTAGGCCTTTTTCTCAAACTGAAACTCAAGCAGACTCCCTCTGCAGTCCTGCTGACTCCTCCCTTTCACTTACTCCCCACTTCTTTTCATGCCACTACTACATCTCCCAAGATGCAATTCACCTACTACAATACCACATATCCCCCTTATTTAAAAACAATACCTTTTCCCCAACTAACCAATACAGAAAGGACTAGAACATTTCTGCAAACAAGGTAAGACAAGTTATCCTCAAATCAGTAACCTTGTTAATTGCAGCTGATGTAAGAAAATTATAGAACATAGTCTTTAGCCCATGCAGGCTGTCATCTGGTGCGTTGGGAATATTGATCAGGCCAGGGCCCTAGTTGGCTCTTCTGTGCAAGGGGTAATACACTGGAGTCATCAGTGCCAACTAGGTGACCGGTAATGTCGGTAACAGGATCATACCGAGTAAGAGCCGGGTGGCTGGCATTCCATATCTGGCCATTTGTAGCAGAGTCGGAATGAGCAGGAGCCAGGTACTGAGCATTCCATATCTGGCCATTGGACAGTTTATAGGTGTATTATCCTACCCTGTCAAGTACCTTGAGGGGTAAAGTGAATCTTGGTTCTGCTTTCCGAATGATTCATGGTTTCTTCACCATGTACAAATGAGCCACATTGTATTCCTGGTTCCTTGGCTCCATAACGGTGATCTTTATACCCCTTAAACTTTTGTTGTTTCTTTTGTACTGTTTGCCTCACATCTGACTGTAGAGAAGTATCTGGCTTAAGCATTTGTAGTCCAGCAACACTAAGCTTTGCGTGCATCTCCTTCCCATGTAATAATTGAGAAGGTGACTTCTGTGTTGTGGCATGTCTCGTGGCTCTATAAATTTGTAAAAACTCTGTAATGAAAGGTTTCCATGCCTTACCTTCTAAGTCAGCTATTTGAAGGGAAGTCTACAACTTCTATTAAAATGCTCTGTCTCTCCATTCGCCTGTGGATAATAAACTGATGAGTGTCTGTGTTTGATATTCCTTTCTGACAGGAAAGTTTCAAACTCTACCAAAGTAAATTGGGTGCCATTATCTGAGATCATTTCCTTGGGATCTCCTTCTCTACTGAAAACTGAAGCGAGGAACTTGATAACAGTATCAGAAGTAGCATTTGGAGTAAATGCCACTTTGGGCCATTTACTAAAATAGTCTATAAGGGCAATGGCATAACGACAATCAGCAGGCCCCTTATCAAACGGCCCCACAAGCTTCTCCCATGCTGAATCGGGCAGTGCAACAGACTGCAGTGGAGGCATACATGTGGTTGCTGTCTTGTCATAAAGCTGGCAAGTCACACAAGATTTGATAGCAGCCTCAACTTGCATATCCATTCCAGGCCACCAGTATACATCGCACAGTTGTTGTTGGGTTCGTACAATCCCTTGATGTGTATCATGGGCCAATTGTATCAGCTTTGCTTGTAATTCTGGTGGAATAATGAGACGATGAGTACCTCGGATATAAGGGCAATTCCTCGTGAATCTTAAAGAAGGGCAACAGGGTCTAATCCACATTACGCACATTGTGTGGCCATTTCACCATGAGGTAATCCCGTCGTTTGCATTGTACTGGACAGGATAAGCAAGCAGCTTTAAATTGTTCCTTGGAAATAGCTGTTAGAGCAGATGTGATGGAAACAATCACCTCTGTGTCCTCATCTTGTTCAGTTTCTGAGGATGGCAAAGGTAGACGGGATAAACAGTCTGCAGTAACATTCTCAGTACCAGGTCTGTACTCCATCTTGTATATAAAAGCTAACAGTTTAGCAGACCATCTTGTAATCCTCATTCCTGCCCTTCCCAAACCTTTAGTTGTAAGCACAGTTGCCTGTGGATTGTGATCAGTACACAGTGTGAATGCACGACCCCACAATTAGGTCCGTCATTTCTCTGTAGCCCATACACATGCCAGTGCCTCCTTTTCAGCTGAAGAGTATGATCTTTCTGACCCTTGTAATATTCTGGATGTGAAAGCAACTGTCCTTTCACAGTTGTCTCCATGAACTTGGGTAAGTACAGCCCCAAGACAAGTCAGAAGCATCTGTAGGTAGTGCTGGGTCAAATAAGGACAATGCTGGGCTATGTACAATCAATGATTTCACTGTCTCAAAGTTGGTTTGTGCAGCTGATGCCCACATCCAGGTTGTAGATCCATGAAGGAACAGACATAGGGGTTCTACTACAGATGCATAGCCTGGCACAAATTTTGCATACCAAGACGTAAGGCCTAAGGAGAGCAGTGCAACAAAAAGATTTCTTCCCAGGATGGGAGTTCCCTCTGGTACAATGTAGAACTCAGCTGCCACACAATTTGTGTGAGGTTTCCTTTAGCCCCCACTTTATTTCAACACCAAAAACAAACACAGACGAGAGGCTACAGCTTTTAATCCATTACTTCACAGGGTCATACAGATGCAAATTCTCAGTGACTCTCAGTCTACAAAGGAATGCCTTCAGGGGACTGAAAAGGTAGTTACGAGAGTTGCCCGCTGCTTGAAGAGGGAGGCAGACCCACTAGCTTAACTTAGGGGGGGGGGTCCCTCTCTCTTGTGAGGCCTCTAAGCGCAGTTTTTCACACAAGGCCAATCAGGTAGACCATCTGAATTCCACCCCTGACTTCTCTCTCTTTGCTCTGCACCTGCGTCTCGCATATATTAGGTCAGACTCCCCAAACCTCACCTCCTCCTGTTCGCTGCTATCCTGGGGGGGGTGTGTGTGTGTGAAGAGGGACTCTCATCCTCAGCCAGCTGGATGTCTGTAACTTAAGAAGCTGGCCTAGTCATGTCTGAACTAGCCTGGGAAAACATGTCCCCCATGTCTGGCAGTTGTCCTTCAAAATCTGAACTGCTATTCCACTCCCTGCGCTCAAAAACACCCCTGACAGGCTGAATCCCCCATATCCTCTGCTGAGTTTTGGTTAGATTTCAGTGTCATCCAAAATATGGGCTGATTTCTTAAACTAATTTCTTACTGGTGTCAAATGGAGCGTCTCACCTGGGGCTAACCACAACTTGGGGTGGGGGGAGAGAGTTACAAGAGTTGTGCGCCGTTTGAAGAGGGAGGCAGCCTCACTAGTCTAACTTAAGAGCGGGGAGGTTCCTCTCTCTCGTGAGGCCTCTAAGTGCAGCTTTTCACACAAGGCCAATCAGGTAGGCCATCTAAGTTCCGCCCCTGCCTTCTCTCTCTTTGCTCCGCGCCTGCATCTCACATCTATTAGATCAGACTCCCCAAACCCCACCTCCTCCTGTTCGCTGCTTATCACGGGGGGGGGGGGGTGAAGAGGGACCCTCATCTTCAGCCAGCTGGATGTTTGTGACCTGAGAAGCCGGCCTAGTAATGTCTGGACTAGCCTGGGAAAAACCTCCCCCATGTCTGGCAGTTCTCCTTCAGAATCTGAGCTGCTATCCTACACCCTGTGCTCAGAAACACCCCTAATGATTTGTCTCAAATGCCACTTTTGCTGAAAGACAACCAAGAACTGAAATTGGATTCCTTGAGTAACTTATGAGATGCAATTTAGGTGCTGTAAGTGATGAGCTACTGAAGTACTGAATATAAACAGACTTGGCCAATATGGAGACTGCAGAGCCAGTATCTAACATCAGCTCAATGTCCCGGGACGTCCTTACTGCAGGGACACACACTGCAACAACCCATGCCATTCTGTCCACTGTAGTAGCTTCAGCAAGGTCTGGACCGTAACTTCTGGTACAGCATCTTCACTTATAGATGGTTGAGACTGGATACCAGATGATGACTCCAGCATATCCTAGCAAAATGTCCTCTCCTTTTGCACTGTCTGCACTGAGCCTCCCTTGCAGGGCAGTTAGCATAATTTGCTGTGTGTTGTGCTGATTATGATAGCATACTGTCTGTGCACATTTTGAGGGCTGTAGGCACGTATTTGTACCATCTTTAAACTTGTCCATAGACCTCAGGATTGTTTTGAAAGGCTGCACAACCTGTACCGGTTCTATCTTGCCCTGATCCATTAGCTTTGCCTCTGCCACTGCAGTTTCTATCTGGCTGGGAATTGCCATGGCTTTCTGCAAGGTAAGATCAGTTTCTAGCAAGAGGTGTTCCCTGATGCAGGGCATCACTGCGTTCTCTACCAACTGATCCTGAATAATTTTCCTTGCCATAACTCCAAAATTACAAGTAGCAACCATTTCCCTCATTGATCTGTAGTTTCTCCTTGTTTCTGTCCCCGCCAGTGAAATTTATACCATTCCGCCACAATATTAACTTTAAGAAAGAAAGGAATGGTTCCACTAACAACTGCAGCAGCAAGAGAGACTGGGCATACAATGTCTTGTCAGCTGCAGTTTGATTAATATTTCCATGCTAAATTAACTTTATGGGAGAATCCAGTCCTGAAAATAGAGAGACGGCCTTTTATGTGGAGGGATTGGGGTGATAGTGGAATTTATACCTAAGATCAGTTAATAGGATCAGATGATGATTTTGTTTTTTTACCATTTTCAGTACTGCACATTACATATAACTTACTGTCTAGTGTTAATTGGCAGTATATTCAGCTACAACGTTCGTTGGAGTCTATATATGGGCCATCAGCAATGAGTGCTAAAGTGCTTCCCACACTGTTGGAGGAATTAATTTGTTCTTTACAGAAAGCTAAGCCTACAATAGCTGTTTATAAAAGTCTTTTGGAATGTAGTAGAGTAGATTTTCAGAATGTCAGAGAGGAATGGAATAAAGAGTTGGAATGCTCTAAACAGTCTAATCAATGGAAAGTTGCCCTAGTTTCCATGTATACTGTTTTGTAGATTTAAAATTGAGGCTGATTCAACAAAAATGGATGTTTCATGTATATTGGACACAACAGAGGCTTGTTAAGAAGAAGTTGGCTGGTGATGTAATGAGGACAAGGCCTCATTGAGGCATATGTTGTGGGCATGTCCTGTAGTGGCTTCTTTGGGGTTGGACATCATTGCTTGTATAAATGTTGTTCTTGGAAAAATCTGTGATAATAGTGGATGTTGATGTATCCTTGTAGATGTTGATTACATCCTTGTGTTGTTGGGATTAACAGATGGATAGAAAAACTGGATACTGAGAGCCCTAACAGTTGCAAAGAGACTAAGGGTGCAATCCTACAGCCACTAGACAGTGTCTAGACAGCCATAGGATTGTCTGGTTTCTGGGAACTGAGTTTGGAGCCAGGGCTCCGAGCTCAGTTCCCAGAAACCTGACTCCCTGCCCCTGCCCCCCCCCCCCCGTAGGCAGCGAGGTTTGCCCCCGGCTCCACACTCCTAACTGCAGCATGGAGCAGGCAAAAAGGAAGTGTCCCGGGGCAGGGACCGCTGAAGTGCCGTTATGATGCTTCCTATGCACCGTCCAGCCTCCCCACCCCTGCTCCGACATGCCCTGGCTAGACAGTTGAAATTGGCCATCTAGCCGCAAATGCAGGCAGCTGGCGTGCGGAGGAGAGGATCCCCTCTGTGCTCTGCATGCCCTGCATTGGATAGTTGGCCACCTCCGAGTTCGGAGGCAGCTGTCTATCCCATAGGATTGCGCCCTTAGGGTGCATGTTTAGACAAAAAAAGTCCTACAACTCCCAGCATGCCCCAGCCAGTCATGCTAGGAGTTGTAGTACCTTTTTCTGTCTAAATTTGCCTAGGATTGTGCCCTTCAAGCTTGGAAGGATAAACACCCACCACCTATCATTCAAAAGACTGAAGATCTTACTGCTCTTGCTACATTTGAGCATATCTCCTACAGCTGTCAATCTCATATGGATGCTTATTTAGATATATGGACTGGTTATATACCTGATAGAGTGCCTCTCCCGACATGAATCTACCCGTATACTATGCTCAACATCTAAGGCCCTCCTCCAGCTGCCTACAGCGAGGGAAGCTTAGAAGACGGCGACAAGGGAGAGGGCCTTTTTGGTGGTGGCCACCAAATTATGGAATGATTTCCCCGATGAGGCCCACCTGGCACCAAAATTTTTATATTTTCGGTGCAAGGTTAAGACCTTTCTCTTCTCCCACGCATTCAGCAGTATATGATAAGTGTTTAATTGATCCTGGAAAGCCTTATGGTTGTTTGTTTTGAGATTGTTGTTTGAAGTTGTTTTAGATAGATGTTTCTTTTGTACATATTGTCTGTTCATGTGTTTTTTATGTAAATGGTTTTAATCTCTGTATATTGTATTTTTAATATTTTTAATCTTTGTAAACCACCCAGAGAGCTCCAGTTATTGGGCGTTATAGAAATTTTAATAATAATAATAATAATAATAATAAATATTATCATATATTTGAAATAGAAGTGTCAAATCCTTCTTTCCCCCTGTTTTTTATATTACAGGTGATGTAAATTATTATTCTGCACGGATATATTTTATGATATCATTTTCTTTTCTTTTGTGGCTTCTCCATTTTTTGTTTTGTTTTTGTTTGTTATATTTGCAAATTAAAAATAAAAAGACACTTCTAAAGTTAAACTTCCAGCTAGCTTAAGAAACGGACCTTCCTGTGTTCATACTGTTATTCATACTGCTACTTCACTATGCCACTACTTTACCACACATGACTGTGTGTTGAGGATGAATTAAACTTCGGCTGACCTGAATTCATCTTGAGCTCTGTGTAGCTGCACAGTGTCAGAAACTTTGGCCGTGTTTCCATGAAAACGGAAGGAGGAAGCAAACGAAGGAACACCAGAGTTTTCATGAAATCTGCATGGTTCCACACATGGCTCCACGAAGGACTGCACCTCACCATTATAAATCCCTGACGGAAACATACTTCCGGGTGGGGTGAGGGGATTGGAAGTGAACATCACCAGACTGGCAGGCGCTGCTCAACAAATAGGAGAGGCTCCCCCCTCCAGGCTCTACTTCCCTTAATGGCAATCTCAGGAACAAGCCTCACTGGCCACAACGGGGGTTACTTCTGAGTAGGCTTCCCAGACCAATACCCCATTCTGCCCATTTTTTTCCTTTCCCTCTAAATAACAGGCTACTGCATTAGCAGGGACCCTTGAATAAATGCGCTATCGCACGATAGCACAAATGCATGCTAAGGCATTTTGAGGGACAAACCTTATTGACTACAACAGGAATCAGCAGGCGCCCCTGAACTAATGCGCTATTGCGCGATAGCACAAATACATGTTAGTGCTATTTTATGATAGAGTGATAGCGAGATACTATCATGGAGGGTATGCCTGTTAGCATGTAATATAAGAAAGCTGAACTATGAAGCTTGCGAAAGGGGAACAAAGGACACAAAGGAATATTAGCTGTAGATCCTCCCCATGTGTAGTTCTGGGGAAGCGACCTGAGATAAAACTTATTTTCAGGCTGTAGTGGGAGCACTTGCTAGCCCATGATAGTACGTTTATACACACTAGTGATCTTGCGCTTATTTTCAATGTATTTTTTAAAAGTTGGTCCTTCGCATCCTGCTCCAAAACGGTGTTGAAACTTCCGGAAAACAGGGAGGGAAAGGGTTGGGTCAGTGAGGTCACAGGCAGGTGAGCGACACCCCCCCATGGGCAGGGCTACACATCCCCATGGGCAGGACTATGATGCCAACATAAGTGCGGGTGATGGAACACACCCCAACAGGATAATAACCGAGCCAAAGTAAAGAGGAAAGGTCAGACTCAGAAGAGTCTGAAAACCAGTCTCAGAAGACCTGGTTTTTCCGCAATAAACTCAGGGACGCCTGCTGGATGGCCATGACGTCATGTAAACCATGCGACCTCAAAATGCAGCCAGGCTGGAGTAAATCGCCAGTGGAAACACACCCCTTGCTAGAGGTGATTCAAAATGCATAGAGTGCAGACTACAGTGCACTTTAGTTTTTTGGGATAGGCCTAAGCATGCCTAACGCTGTGCTAGATTATGGTCTATATCTTTAGAGAGAGGCACATTTTCCTGTTACAGCACAAGACACAGTGAGCAGTGAACTTAACCAATATGGTTGCCATGCATGGGCCAAGCTGGTCAATACTACTAATCATTCCCCATCACAGAAATAGTGATGTACCTAGACTCTGGTAAAGTGCCTGTTCCTTGCCTGAGTGGACAAATGTGCAATATAAATTTGTTGCAATATACAATTGTTTCTGTAGGGGGAGGAATCAGGGCTGGCCTTAGGGGTGGGCAAGCTGGGCGATCGCCTGGGGTGCTGAGCTGAGGGGGGCAGCACCAAGCTGAGCTCAGTGGCTGTGGGGTGTGTGTGTTTTTTTTTTATGTACTGTGTGCAGTGAGCTCGGGTGGCAAAAAGCAAGTGTCTGTAATCTTTTTTTCGAGGTTCTACAGGTTGTTTGGGTACCAACTCCAAAAGATGATCTTCCTTCAGTTAGCTTTAAAGTTTCTTTCTTTTTCAATTTATACTTCGATGGAGGGGCCTGCTTATTAGCTAGGCCTGCAGCCCAAATGTAAGGCAGTCTAGACCAGTCACAGCAAGGTCAAATCTTCCATTATATCTGGGCAGCAATAGAGATAAGATTGGCCAGGCAGACTTATAATTGGCCCAGGCCATGTAGCCCTGATTACAGAGTTTGTTGTAAGGAGAGAAGGAACAGGGTAGGCTTTCAGGAGGGAGTCTGCGGCAGAGCACACAGCCCATTCTGGTCACAGAAAGAAGTCCAGGCCCACCAGGGAAAGAGTTCAAGGAGTGAGTGAGTGAGTGAATGTCACCTAAGATTTCCAGGCAAAGTGCCACTGGGTAGTAATTGTCTGTGGCAGTTACCACAAGGAAAGGTGCAACTGGAAGTCCTGTGAGACTGAGTCCCAGGAAGCAGAAAGAAGCTCTGCCAGAAGGGGTTGGGATTTGGAGGAGATATTCAGGAGAAGCACAACCTGATCTCTGTTCCCTTATGCCCATGTAAGAAAAAATGCAGCACATCTATCATTCTGCTTGATCCCAGGGCAAGAAGGAGCTGCAGGTGAGAATTCTTAGATGTAGTCCACGCGTGCAGTAATTCTTGCAGGTGCCCCCAGTGTCGTACACATGGGCATGGCTCCTTGTAGGGGGCAGCAGCAGGGCCCCTCGCATCACTCCTGCACCAGCCTCATAAACTGTCTGGGTGGCCCTGCGAAGTGGTCACTAAAGGCACTCCTCGCCCAGGGCACTATTTATCCTAGGGCCAGCCCTGGTGGGAATGCATCATTTCACATTCTCCCTTTCTGAAATGGTGGGAAGTCCAGACTCCAGAGCAATAAGACATAATGGGGGACAGCACCAAAATGCAGGAACGGGGGCAGGGAGGGAGGAACAGGAAGGAAACGGAAAATGTTAGAAGCAACTTCTTTGAGTGAATCCACACATTACAAATATGAAGTCCTTCCCTAGGGAAATTGTCTCCTAGGAGACAGCACAGTTGGAACCATTCTGTGAACAACATAGATAGAGTTGTCCCTGAACAAGTTTTACACCCAAACATCAATAAACTCTTTCCGGCCCCTTCCACAGAAATTCAGAGTAGCCTTTACAGCAGGGGTGGGCAACTTGCAGCCCTCCAGATGTTTTGTCCTACAACCCCCATCAGCCCTAGCCAACATAACCAATGGTGAAGGATGATGGGAGTTGTAGGCCAAAACATCTGGAGGTCCACAAGTTGCCGAGCCCTGCTTTACAGGATCAGTTTCCTAAGACAGCACCAAAGAAAGCCCTTATAATAATCTACTTATAAATGCATGGGCCAAACAAACATTTTTAATTGTCCTGAAATATTTTAATGCTCTGCTATGACTTTTTGTTATTATTGGAATACTATAGCAATTTGGATTTTGTTTTAAGATTAATGGAACTGCCTTAAATTAAAGGGTGGCAAACAAACAAATAAATACATGGTTATGGGTATGCAGAAAAAGGCAAGCTACACCACTCAAAGCCTTATTCAATCCAATACCTTAACATCCTAAATGTTTTGTAAGAATCTAGTGTAGCCCAGTACTAGCCTTTGACATTACTTTCCAGTAAGACTGCTTGTGAGCAAAATGGGGGAATCATCGTTTTAAAATGAATGTTTGTTACCTGTGATGTTTTAAGGGAAAGGACAGTGTGGAGTCATTCATAGCTTACTGCCTTAGAAATCACAGCAATACTTAAAAGGGTTGATGCATTTGTTATTTATTGGCTCTTTTGTAGGGGGAGTGGTGACTGACTCATGATTTCTTAATGTTTGGATTGGCACAGATAAGATTTCGGGATAATTTGTATAGCGCAGAATACAGTTCCACACAGAAGCAACTACATCAATTTTCCCATGGGAATTACTTTCTTAAGGTTGTCTGTGTGCTGGTGCTACAACCCAGTGGGGGGGGGGGGAACGGTATAAAATGCTTTAAATAAATAACTATGAAAATTAGATCGATGATACTTATCATTGCACTAGTTTCTGATGCTGCTATTGATTATAGTTTTACTGTCTGTGGTTTTAAATGGATTCTAGTATTTTGTTAGTTTTTGTATTGTTCTGCTAATTGTGTAAATAAAAGAAGAGACATCTTGTATATAATATGTATGCGGGACAAACATATTATATATCAGGGAGGCAAGAACTGTGAGAACTTCTCACCCTTCATAGATGTGGGCTTAGGCTTACAGTGTATGGCATCATCATAAAGAATGAAAAACATTTCATAGTTATGACCATGTCATTAGATTTAACTTAAATTTTAATTAAAGTTAGCTACATAAGCATCCTTCTTGTTGGAATTTTGAAAAAAACTGCATTAATGAACTTCTCAAATGCAGTGCATTCATTTTTAGTTGTGTCTTGTCTATCCGATAGCTCTGGGTCTTCAACATATATGTGTATTAGTTCATTCAGTGTGGTGTAGTGGTTAGAGTGTTAGTCTGGTACTGGGAGATCCGAGTTCTAGTTCCCACTTGGCCATGAAGCTCATTGGGTGACTTTGGGCCAGTCACTGATTCTCAGCCGTCTCTACTTCACAGGATTGTTGTGGGGATAAAATGGACCAGAGGAGGACTATTTAAGCCACCTTGGGTTCCTTTCAAGAGGAAAAAAGGTGGGATATAAATTGAAAAATAAATTAACATGATCAGGCAACGGAAGACAACTTCCTAAAGGCCACTGAACTATAGTTGTGTTTGAAAGTAGCCAGAGATCAATTTCTACTTCATTCATTCCAAAAAACATAGAACCAAGATGATGTTGTTGTTTTTTCAACTAGAAAATGACAACACTGCATCTTAGAAAATAATCTCAGGGATGAGAATTGGAGGGTGAGGGAGCCAAAAGGCTAATACACATCTGTTCCCCTGCTTGTGGAATGCTTTCTCCAGGTGTAACAATATGAAGAACTGCTGGATTGAGCCTGAATGGTTTTTGCTTCCTAGGAGGAACCAGGAAGTATTTAAGAGTAACACCCACTGCTTCTGGCTTGAGGGGAGAGTGGCCACAGCTAGGGATGGTGGAGAAATCTGCCACGGACTCCAATAAGGCCAAATTCTAAAGAATCCGGCCCCCTGGAGTCCGTGGCGGAATGGACTAGCCCCACCACCACCCCCAAAATCCCCCCGGAACGGACCTACATTGTGTCAGCCGTCCGGTGTGTCTGCTGCTGGGCTGCTGCGGCCGCAAATGGCGTCCCTATGCTGGGTTGTGATAGGCTATGTATATATTTACGTAGCCTATCACGGCTAAAGCAGGGACGCAAATGGCATAGGGGATGCCATTTGCGTCCCTGCTTTAGCCGTGATAGGCTACATAAATATATACGTAACCTATCACAACCCAGCGTAGGGATGCAAATAGCATCCCCTACGCAGGACGCCATTTGAGTCCGCAGCACCCAGGCAGTGGATGGAGGCCCTGCTGTGGTCTGCGGATTGGCCTGGCTGGCGGCTCCGCGGACTGGCTGCGGAGCGGAGTCGGCTGGGCAGGATTCCGGCGGGGAGAACCGGATCGCCTCCCCCCCGTTGAGGATTCTGGGGGGAGGACCAGATCGCCCCCCCCCCGTGGACAAGAGCAAGGTAAGTGGGGTTTCGTACACCCCTAGCCACAGCCTGAGAGAGCTCTGTATTGTAGTCCTGTAAGTTTGTTTGGATGCAGAATTCGTTTGAATCTGTGGGATGAAGTCCAACAATCTTGAAGCTTAAGGGTGGTTCATCTGGTGGTGCCCATACTGATGATTTTTAGATGTCAGGCCATGGAATGCCTTTTTATTTTCCCAGACTTTAATACTGCAACATGTTTCCCTGGGAGTAGGTTTCATTGAAAACAATTGGATTTATTTATTTGTTTGTTTATTTATTCAATGTGTGCCCTGCCTTTACACCAAGAAAAGGTGCTCAAGGTGGCTCACAATCATAGGAACTCTTAAACATAGATAAAAACTTGGTTAAAACAAGAATAAAACACATTAAAAACACAAGTATGTCTGAATAAAGATGTCCAGGATTTCCAGAAAGTGGCCATGTTAGTCTATAGCAGCAAGAACCATGAAGAGTCTTGTGGCACCTTAGAGACTAACAAATTTATTATGGCATAAGCTTTTGTGGACTATAGCCAACAAAATGAAGTGTTATCAAGAGTTTTGGGTTTATATACTGTTACACTCCTGCACCCCCTCCTGAGAAGGGAGAACTTACAGAGGCTTCAGCACTTACCAATCTACACGGGGCTTTTACTCCGGCTCTCCTGTGCCCCCATGATCATGTCAGATGATGCACAGCCGTCTTTTTCAAGCTTTAAAAACCGCATTATTGCAAACTCCTGTTGTGACAGATTGTCCCGTAGCGGCGTCTCGAGCACGGTTTGGGTGTCTATGTGACCTGAACTGTGGTCTGGGGGGGAGCAGTGCTGATTGGCAGAAGGAGGTGTCATTAAAAGGTGGACCCAAACAAGCGGAGGACACAAGGCAGATGTTTGGGGAACATGTCTACTTGGAAGTAACTTATCCATTGCACTTTATGAGCATGGAAGTGGCAGGCGGGGGGAAGCCTGTTGATTCAAAGCTGTGCACCTATGACCGAGCATACCTAAGAAAGGGTAGAAGCACTTCATTGAGCCTACGCGAGAGGAGAGGGGGAGGGAAGCCTGTTGACTGGGCAGTTAATATACACCAGAGACAACGTGCTAGTCGCTCTCCCTCCTTGCCAGCTCCTCACTCTCTGCTCTCAGCGTGTCTTGTGCTCCCACTTGTTCTGCTCAGTTTCCTCCAGGCAGTGGCGGCTGCCTGCATGTCTCATAAACGTGTGTGTGTGTGTGTATGTGGGTTTTTTCATGAAATCTGTTCATAAGTCCTCCACTGCACTTTACTGAACACGTGAGGGAGGAGGGGAGGGGGAGCAAACCTCCGCTCACTGGCTGCCCTGCACCTACTCAATTGATGACGTCCATTTCTACTTGCAGGACTGTCATTTCTACTTGTGGGACTCGGCCCACCCAACCCCGAACTAATGAGGCTTCGGTTCCTGTTTGCCCTGCAAAACCAGGGGGTGTGTCCACCAGCGATTTACTCCGAGCTGGCTGCATGTTGAGGTCATTAGGGATACATGACGCCATGGCCATCCAGCAGCCACCCCAGAGCTTATCAGGGAAAAATTGGATTTCCTCAGGTATGCTAGCCCTGCCCAGGGTGTGCCTTTCATCATGACCCCAGTTAAGGGGTGTTTCCTCCCATTGCCCTCTCAATGACCACAGAAATAACAGAGAAGCCCCTCAATTGACACGGCACGTATCAAAGCCCAATTCTTTAAACGCCATTGCATTGCCTTAGGACATAACTCCTTCACAGCTTCCTTATAGGGATGTACGAAAGTCACTTACCTTTTCGCAGCTTGGATTCGCAGTGGGGGGGAGGCGCTCCGTCCCTCCCCCTGGAATCCTCCCTGGGCCGGCTCCACGGAGCTGCCGGCCACGGACAGGCTGCTGCTGACGCAAATGGTATTTACGTCGCCTATAACAGCAAGCCAAAAAAACCCAACAACAGCGTACGCAAATGGCGGCGGCTACGGCAGCCGCCATTTGCATCCCCTATTTTTAGCTGTTTTAGCCTACGTAAATATTGACGTAGGTTATTACGGCAAACAAAAGGGGAACGCAAATAGCGTAGTGGGTGTCAGGGTGGAAACTGAACCGATAGAACCCTAGAGCAGTTCTGATTCTGAGGAGGATCAGCAATCCGTGGGAGAGGAGCCAGCTCATCCCTCACAGGCACAGCAGCTGGCAGAGATTCCTCCTGCCGGCATTCCTGAGATAGATAGTGACCCTGGCAGTGAGAGAGTGCAGGAGGGGGGCTTGCTAGACGCTCAATGCAGATGCAGGGAGCGACGAGCGATGGAGGGCGCGGAAAGGAGGCGTAGCGCCCGTTTGGTGCGCAAGCAATGGCCGCGTCCTGTGGACCCAAGGGAAAGAGGGAGGATCTCTCCCTAGCCCATAAGTTCAGGGTCTTCAAGTGATTCTCCTTCAAACAGGGACCAACTGCCTACCCAGAGCATAGGCTACTCTGCTGTTCATTGCTTAGTCACTGGTGATTAGCATCTGAAAGAGTTGTTAATTTGTAAAAGGATTAAAGCCTTGAAAAGAATCCTTTCGTCTGTGTCTTGAGTTGGCTATTAGAGTATACTGAAAGAGGCCGCTAGGGCACTCCTGACAGCTTGGTCCCCGTTCCTCTTTTTTTTTTTTTCCTACTGCCAAATGGAGGGTGCCAGGGACCCGGCGGTGCAAGCTCTGGCGCAAGAGAACCAGATTCTCTGTGATCAAGTGGCTCAACTGACGACTGCCGTACAGAATCTACAAGCTGCGGTTCAACACCCACCACCTCCAATTCCCCCTCGCCGCAAGTGCCCGGTGGCTTTGCCAGAGAAGTTTTCTGGTGAGAAAGGACTTTTTCAGATTTTCCGGGCCCAATTGGAGCTGTACATGCGCCTTCGACCTGAGGGTTTCCTGACAGAACAGGTCGTGTGGGTTTCATCATTAACCTACTTTCAGGCGTGGCAGCTAAATGGGCTTCGGGATTTCTTCTCGCTAATGACCCCCTGCTCGGGGACTATCAAGGTTTCATGACAGTCATGGCCAGATTTTTTTGGTGACTCCCTGCGCACGCAGACGGCTTCTCAGGAGATTCACTGCCTCAGGCAGGGCAAGGACTCAGTTTCCAGCTATGCGACAACTTTTCGCTTGCTGATGCAGGATTTACAGTGGAATGATGCTGCGCTGGTGGCTCAGTTTTTGGACGGTTTGAACGACGAGATCTTGGGTGAGTTGGCGCACACACCTAGCCTGCCTACTTTGGAGGACCTCATCCAGACCTGCCTCCAGATAGATAGTTGGCTGGAGGGGCGCCGGCAGACCCGACGGGGCGCCGGGGGCTGAGATTTCCCTCCTCCCATTCCCCCCCATTTCCTGCCCCCTCCCCCACCCCCCGCCCCTGCAGTGGGGGCGGAGGAGACTCCTAACAGTGGGCGCCATTTGCATTCCTTTTTTCCCCGCCATAATAGCCTACATAAATATTTACGTAGGCTAAAACGGGGGGGGGGGGAGGAACGCAAATGGCGCCCACTATGCTACCTGCGTTCCCCTTTTTTTCGCCGTAATAATCTACGTAAACATTTACGTAGGCTAAAACTGCTAAAAATAGGGAAAGCAAATGGTGGCCGCCGTAGCTGCCGCCATTTGTGTACGCTGTTTGTTTTGTTTTGTTTTTTGGCTTGCCATGATAGGCTACGTAAATACTTACGTAGCCTATCAGGGCCTCCGCAGGGACGCAAAAGGCGTCCCTGCGTTAGCCGTGATAGGCTACGTAAGTATTTACGTAGCCTATCACGACTATGATGAAGAAGCGAATGGTGGCAGCAGGTAAGTGCTCCGTTTCGCACGCCTTTCGTGGGTTGGGGGGGCGGGGGCTTCGTTCTGCCACGGATTTTGGGGGGCCAAATGCACTAGCATTCGGCCTCACCAAGATCCATGGCGGAATTCTCTGACATCCCTACTTCCTTATAGAGATCCTGTGCATTAAAACGGGGGCTGGTTTCGGTCTCTTTCCCACAACAAACCCATTAATGTTTCCTCAGGTCAATGAGTCTTGCCTTTGAATGTCCACATCAGATTCCCCCTCAATTGAAATGGCACACTTTAAAGCCCAATTCCTTAAGTGCGATTAAGCATTCAAGCGCAACCTCAAAGCTCCAGTTCATTGCCTTAGGATGTAACTGCTTCACAGCTTCCATATAGAGATCCTGTGCGTTAAGAAGGGGGGCTGGTTTCTGTCTTCGTGTTTACCAGTCTCTTTCCCACAACAAACCCATTACTGTCTCCTCAGAAGACACTCCCATTGTGGTCAATGAGGTCCTGTGGGTTAAAATGGGGGCTGGTTTCCCTCTTTGTTTTCAAGCATATGTGTGTCTACTCGGAAGTAACTCCCATTGTGCTCAATGAGGCTTGCTCCTGAGATGCAGGTGCATCTGGACTTTCAGGAGAAAGTGGGGAGAGAGGGGGGAAGCCTCTCTTATTGGTTGAGCAAACCCCGCCAGTCAGATGATGTTCACTCCAACCCCCACCAGGAAGTATGTAGGGATGGCAGAGAATTCTGCCACAGACCCCAATGAGGCCAGATTCTTTGAATCCGGCCTCTGGAGTCCATGGCGGAACGGAGCATTTACCTCCACCTCCCTCCGGAATCCGTCTGAGCCAGCTCCTCCGTGCGGTGATCCCACGGAGCAGGCCCCGCATTGCTAGGGATACGGCCAGCCACCATTGCTGTGCCATATCGCTGGCTGAGTGAGGGCTAACCCCAGACACAAATGGCGAAGTGGACGCCATTTGTGGCTGTAAAACTGTTAGATTAACTTAAATGCAGCCATAAATGGCAATGGTGGCCAGCCATATCGCCAGCGATGTAGAGCCGGCAGCTGGCTCCGCGGGATCGCAGTGGGGAGAAGCCAGCTCAGATGGATTCTGGGGGGGGGGATCGCCTCCCCCCGTGGGCGGATTCTCACCCGGACCAGCAGGTAGGGAATCCGTCATCCCTAGAAGTATGTTCTGTGAAGCGATTTTTCCTGCTGCGGAGAATCTCCTTGTGGAACCCTGCTCATTGCAAAACCGATTCCTTTTAAAAAAATCCAGTACTCCTCCATTAGCTTCTCCTTCCGTTGTTGTGGAAACACGACCCAGGTTTTCTCTGGAGGAATACAGCGTTTTACTGGGTTGCGTGTGCTGCCAAAGGAGGTAATTGGAAATCTGTGAAAATCCAGATTTTGCCCACATCGCCTCAGAAAACGTCTCTGTTTAGATTGGCCCTCAGACTTATGCTTCCTAGGAGGAGGGCACTGGAGAGTTGTGGTGTTTCTTTTATAAACAGGTTTATTTACACTGTGCTCAAGATGAGGGCCTACAACATCACCCTTCCAATCGATCCCTACTTCCCCTCAGCTGCCTAGGGATCTGCTTCTCCCAGACAAAAGCAGATATTGCCTTTTGTCTTAGGTTCACCCTTCAGTAGCGTCACTTGGCTCCTGCCCTTGGCCTTGTAGAACGAGGGTTACCAGTTCAAGAGTTACGGCGGGGGGCGGGGGGATGCTCAATCTCTTTGCACTCAGAGACAGAGTGGTAAGGGACCTTGGAAGTAATTTAGACTGATCCCAAGCATATAACAATGTAGTACATATGGTGGGGGTGGAGGCAGAATTGTATAAAAGTGAGGGCAGAAGAAATTAGATGCAGACAGAACAACATTGTTCACAATGATCATTCACAGTACAGTTGGCTGCTAATAACACATCCTGGCACTAGATAAGGCATGTGGTATGATAAAAATCCACAAGATGCTTTGATGTATTGGAACACTTTTTGTTTTATTGCATTTTTTGCCATTTCTTGACTGTGTTGTCTTTGAGGGATTCTACTTTGTATTTTAGTTTTTTTGTAAACCACCCTGGAAATGTAGTAAACAGTGGCATATAACTCTTTAAAATAAATACTGAATGCTTCTCCCTGGTATGGAGCCAGATTACTAAACCGTTTATAGTAAACAAGTTTACTTATCTCACCACTTTTTGTCTCAACATGCAAAGTGTTTCCTAATGGAACACCTCAGGGCAGGATTAGATCAGCAAGAATAGGGCGAATATGGCAGAGAACCAAGGGCCTATTCGTAAACAGGCGTGGTGGCGGCGCCAGCAGCAGCATATAGAGGGATCCTTCCCAAACGAACTAGGGGAGTAGGACAGGGGGAATCTGGAGCTGTCACATCTGAGATTAAATCCACTGTGGATTTAAAATGAATCCACTGTGTCCTGTAGATGTCTGCAGTTCTTCTACAGCACTTTGAGGAGTTTTGAAACATGGGATAATCCCACATCAGAACGCTTCGTTTTCATTCAGGAGTCTACATTTCTCTACCCCTAACCGTGGCGGTGGTCCCTTTCCTAAGCATCGTGCAGACTGGAAGGAACCCTCCAGGTGCCTGAACAAAAAAGCACGGCAGCTTGGATAATTGTGAAGACGTTTAATTGAAGCCCCATGCGTTTCGGGTTTTAAAACCCCCTTTTTAAGGGCACTCTTGAAACCTTATTGCACTTTTCCAAGATTAAAAAAAAAAGTTGCAAAGTGCACATACCACAAAGGCTACTCATTTTGCAACTTGTTTGTTTTTTCATCTTGGAAAAGAGTGCAACAAGGGTGTCAAGAGTACCTTGAAAAAAAGTTTTTAAAACCCGAAACGCGTTGGTCTTCACTTAACCACCTTCACAAAGATCCAAATTGCAGTGCCTTTTTGTTCCGGCACCTGGGGGTTCCGTCCGCGCGGTGTTCTGGTGCCTTCCCTCTTCGTATGTTCGGTTTACTCTTTCCTAGGCATGCCTTGATTTCGGTTAAGGGAGAAAATCAAACTACAATCCCCATAACTCCCCGGGGTAGTTTCGCCGTGACGTCACCCCGTGACAGCCCGAGCCTTTCCAAGGGTCTCAAGAAAGCGCCCTCGTTTTTTCTTTCTTGTGCGCATGCGCCACTCCTGGAGCCCTTAGAGTTCGGAATCGAGGGCGGGGGGAGCGGCGCAGAGCGGCGGGTGGGCGGAGCAGTGCGGCAGCCTCCCCCCGCCCCCGTTGGTAACATGGCGTCTCGGAGGTCTCGCTCCGCCTCAGGTCAGTGGGAGCCCCATTTCTTCCAGGGCTGCCTGGTTCAGTTCCCGTGGTGCTCCCCGGGCCACCCGGCGCGGAGCTGGCTGGCGTTGCGTATGGCGCTTAGAGGCGCAGGAAGTCGCCGGTCGCTTTGACTTCGGAGTCGAACTCGCCCTCTTCCGGGGCTCACTTAGAACCTGTTCTTCTACCTAGCCGTAGCCGGCTGCTCTTCCCAACCTCCGTGCTTGCTCGCTACTCTAGAGTAGGCGGAGCTTGGCCAGAGCCTTTTCTTCAGGCGCCTTGTTGGCTGCGGAGAGAGCGAGCGAGCTCTGTTTATTTATTTATTTATTTATTTATTTATTTAAAGCGTTTTACCCCGCTGTTTAGCTAAGGGCGGCTGACAAAAACCAGTGCGTGGGTAGGAAATGTAAAGGGCAGGCTGTGTAGCAGGGGAGCAGGATCCCTGTAAGCAGCATCGCCAGTGGCGGGGGATGATGGGAATTGCAGTCCGCCAACACCTGGAGAGCCACACGTTCCCCAGCCCAGCTGCCTGGGAGCACCCTGGGCAAGGTGACACCTTGTCCTAGGTTGGCCAGAGCTCTTACTGGGATCCAACTGCTTTTTCCAGCAGGGATGTTTACTGCAAAGTCTTTCCCTGTTCAGTGGGTCTCACTTCCCTAGTAAGTTTGTTTATCCATAGTAAATTAGTGTGTTCAGGATTGTATATATGAAGAGCTCTACTGGATCAGGCCAATGGCTGCTCTGGTCCACTTGATGGCTCAGGGAAGCCTACAAGCAGATGCCTGAAAGCTATAACCTTTTCCTGCTGTTGTTCCCCAGCAACTGGCATTCAGAGGCATCTTGCTTCTGATCTTGGAGGTAGTGTGTAGCCATCATCACTAGTAGCCATCAATAGCCTTCCATAAATTTGTCTATCTCAGTGTCTCAAGTTGCTGCAGTGATACATTCTGTTTGCTGGAGGAATTAAGAAGAAAAGAGTTTGATGGTTCCAATTCTTTGAGGAAGCCAAAGAAGGTTAGGGCACAATCCTGTGCATATTTAGGTAGACAAAAGTTCCAGAAGAAGTTGTAGGACTTTTGACTATCTAAACATGCATAGGATTGCAGCTTTACTGTCTTCTCTCCCCACCCTCCCAATATTACTGTCTTTTGGTGTATAGCAATTTTTTATAAAAAGGTAAAGGTGTCCCCAACCAGTCGTGTCCGACTCTAGGGTGCGGTGCTCATCCCGATTTCTAAGCTGAAGAGCCAGCGCTGTCCGAAGATGCTTCCGTGGTCATGTGGCCGGCATGACTGAACACCCAGGTGCACGGAACGCTGTTACCTTTCCCGCCAAGGCGGTACCTATTTATCTACTTGCAATTTCTTGCTTTCGAACTGCTAGGTTGGCAGGAGCTGGGACCGAAGATGGGAGCTCACTCCGTCACGCAGCACTCGGGTCTCGAACTGCTGACCTGCCGACCTTCCAGTCTGCAGTTCAGCGTCTTAACCACTAAGCCACCGCGGCCCCTTTTGGTGTATAGCAATTTTTTATGGGTACACCTAAAAATGTAAGTGTGCATGTGACAGACAAGTTTGGGAGCATATGTATCATGCAGCGAACTTGTTTGAGACACAGAGAGGATTGGCTGAAGCTCCCTGCTGACCATGTGTCAGGTGGTAACCTTGGGTTTGTAGCTGCACTGTGTGTGAAATGGCCCTTAGGGCAAGGCTGTGCCATGGTTGAGGACGTAGCTTGAAGATGGTTATGTGTGAAAGGGTGGTCACTTGGTATACTGTGGATCAGTACCCTGTCATGTTTGCCCCTGTCAGGATGGTGAAGGATTGAAAAGGATATTTTAGTGGGTGAACCACTCAGAGAGCTTTAGCTGTTGGGCAGTATAGAAATGTAATAAATAAATAAAAATACGTGTTAATCTCTTGTTTGTGAATGCCTGTAATTATTCAAGATTAAGTAACATTGTATAAAAGCATGCTATTTTGTCTGTGTTTCATCTGTTCCTTTTTATTTCATCTGTTCTGTCCTTCATCTAAGGCACAGTGAGGCAGTAGCTGCCTGCACTCCCAATTCTATGTAGTTAGGGGTGGACGAAAATCCCTTACCTTTCGCCGAAGCTTGTTCGCAGTGGGGGGGAGGCGCTTCGCTGCTCCCCCCGCGAAGTTCAGGCCGGGGGGGGAGGCTTCCCGCCTCGCCCCGGCCGAAATTCAGGCCGAGGAGGAGGCTTCCCGCCTCGCCCGAACGCGAAAGTTAAAAAAAAACACACACAAAACGCCCCCTGATAGGCTACGTGACGATTAATGTAGCCTATCACGGCTAGATTTGCAAAGTCAGCCGTGATAGGCTACGTCAATCGTCACGTAGCCTAGCACGGGTGACTTAAAAAAAAAAAAACGCGTACGCTAATGGCGGCCCCCATAGGGAGCCGCCATTCCCGTTCCTTATTTGGTCGCTGTAGTCTACGTAAATCTTTACGTAGACTACAGTGACCAAATAAGGAACGGGAATGGCGGCTCCCTATGGGGGCCGCCATTATCCGTACGCGCTTTTTTTTTTTTTAAAGTCACCCGTGCTAGGCTACATGACGTAGCCTATCACGGCTGACTTTGCAAATCTAGCCGTGATAGGCTACGTTAATCGTCACGTAGCCTATCAGGGGGCGTTTGTTTGTTTTTTTCTTTTATTGTAATGGCGGCGACGGCAGCCGGTCGAAAGACCGGCTGCCGCTCCCACCCCGCTCGAACACCCGCCAAACCGCCGGCTGGACCCGCCGCCGGGAGGGACATTCGGCGAAGGTAAGTCCCATCCCAGGGGGGGTGCTGGGGGCGGGGGGGGTTCGGAGGATTTCTCCCCGAAACTTGTTTGGGGGGCCGAACACGTTGGCACTCGGCCCCCCGAAGTTTCACGGAGAAATTCTCCGCCATCCCTGTATGTAGTAGCATTTATTTTCTATTCCTATGGGATATTCCTATACCAGTAGCAGAAAGAGTAAATGGGGAAAATAGATGTATGGTCCATGCTGGTTTTGCTATTGCTTCCAAGAGCCGTGTGGGTAAGCAGGAGATCCACAGTTGGTGTATATGAACTGAAGATCCAACATTCTCCATAACTCAAAATAAACAATATTACTCTGCTTGAGCCTCTTGCAGCTGTTTTCCCCCCTAGTGCTTTAATTTTCCAGAATGTTAAAGTTGAGGGTTAGTGCCCCAACTAACTTATGCTTAGAATGGCTTAGGGAAGATTCTTTTATTTATAACTGTAAATATTTTAGGGAGATGTCAAGGAAATGTCAGCTGTGGAGAGTCATACTGCAAACTATAGATTATTTAGGGCCTATGTCTAAACCCACAACGTTATAGGTTGAAGGTTTTTTGAGCTGAGAGAGGATGTCAGCCACATAATATCTCTTAGGAAATAAGTGCTTGACAGTCATATTTTAAAGATCTGCTGTACAGAGAATGAAGGCTAGAGCTTCGTTTTAATTGTGCCTTGTTTGTTTCTCTTTGCTTTAAACGGTGTTAAAGTATCTATCCATTCTATGGCAGGATTGCCTGATCTTTCTCTCAAAATTGTGATAGTTTCAGCTTTCATTTTCTTTTTTTTTAAATGTCATTTTAAGGGGCTACTGAAAATATTGTGACAATCTGTCCACAGGAATGCTGTATATTTATGTTGCAATAGATGCCTATGGATCTCTGCACCTCTACCTTTGGGTTACACTTTCCTTCATGTGTACAACTTATCCTAAGGACCTTTTTTGCCAACTCTGCATCTTTTTAACACTGCAGAGATGTGTGCATATATGCCTGTTTTATAGTGCTTGTGCATGTGTGTTTTATGTTTAAAGGGGCTACATGAAGGCACTTGGTGAATTTGCAGGTCTTGAAATGGCCACAGAGCCTAATGGTAGGATGTGTCCAGTGATTGTACGTTGCTGAAACACACATGTCAGAACTGGAGAAAATGAAGGATGCTGTTTAATATATTCACAGTTAAATGTGTCCTTAATTGGTGTGCTAGTGTTTTGTTCCATGCATCCCTGAGAAAGCATTCTTGGGTTCAGGCCCCGTAGGGGAACATTTTGGATCCATTTATATAAGCATTCCTTTTTTAAATTGAATGGGAACTAACTGACCAGTTAGCTAACATTATTAGACGCATAGGAGGTTTTGTTGCTGTCCCATAATACTCTCAAAGAACACATTAAAATGCCTTCTCTCTGTCTCTTTTATCATTGTTCTTATTACAGAGAAAAAACAGTCCTTTTTGTATAGCTTCCTCAAGACAGCTGAATTAAAAAGTGTGTTTTTCTAAATCACTTTCTAAATGCTTCAGTTTGAGGTTAGCATTCTTGGATGCCAAGCTGAGAGCTATGTTTTCTATCTTGTTTTAAAATGCAGAGGGAGACTAACTTTCAATTTCTCTTTTAAAGAACATGACAGTGATGATGACTCATATGAAGTCCTGGATTTAACAGAATATGCAAGGCGTCATCATTGGTGGAACCGGGTGTTTGGCAGAAATTCTGGACCTATTGTAGAAAAGTATTCTGTAGCTACTCAGATAGTAATGGGTGGCGTAACAGGCTGGTGAGAACAGATCACTCTTAAATATTGTAATGTGCACTTATTTTATAGATGTAATCCATTTTCTTCTAAAAAATTTAAAGTGATGTATAATTTACCATTAAATTTCAAGGAACAGGCTTAATATTAATAAAAGAGAAGTCTCAAAACTTAGGAACATAGGAAGCTGCCTTATACTGAGTCAGACAGTTGGTCCCTCTAACCCAGAATTGTTGACACTGCCTGGCGATGGTTCTCCAGGTTTTCAGACAAGAGTTTTTCCAGCCCTACTTGGAGAGGCTGGGGGTGTGTTCTACCACCAAGCTATGGCCACCCCCCCCAATTCTTGCAAGTCTTGGAGAAGAAGTATCACAACGATTACCAAGTTTTTCAAGGGGGGCAATATTAATTATGAGTGGGGATTAGAAAGTTTGCTTTATTAGTTGCCAACATTGCAGCTAAGTTTTTTTTTCCAGCTGTGATTAAAGATGATGAAACTGGATAAGAGGTTAGTTGGCCTTCTCAAAAGATGATAGGGCACCTGGGAAAGTAGCCCCAACTGCTAAGGCCTCCTACTTAACACTGTCATAATTTGATCTAAGGGCCCACTTAATTTACTTCTGCCACAAGTCTTAGGAAAGCTGTAAGTGGCCTGAGAAAACAAAATCCATAGCAACATGTTTTTTACTGAGTAAAAGTGTGCCTGTGCTTTGAAACAGCCTTCCCCAACCTGCTGCCCCCTGGATGTTTTGGACTACAACTCCCAGCACTCCCAGCTGTTGGCTATGCTAGCTGGGGCTGATGGGAGTTGAAGTCCAAAACATCTGGAGGGCGCCAGGTTGGGGAAGGCTTTAAAAGGTAACACGACTGATTTTCTGTAAAATAAAAGCTGCTGAATTTCCCATTTCTCAAATGTATTCCTGATGGCAGAACAACATTCTTGCTGCATTTATATCTTTATATCCACACCTTGCTAGATACAGATCTGTATAAAGTAAGTATTATAACTTAGATTATTTTATAAAAATTAATACTAACTTTTTTATTTCAAAGTTTGTTGAATGAAACATATTTTTAAGTTAAAACATCCCTCTGTAGCATTGTAATGTTGCTGTTCAGAATGCAAAATATATTAGAGCTAGAGATGAAAGATTATTTGTTTCAAATTCACAATGGAAACAATATACATGAGTAGGCTGAAAGAGACCTAAAAGAATATATTGAAAATAGTGATGTAAGTTATATAATGACAATATAGTTTTCATACCTGGCAGCATCTTTATTCTGATCAGCACAGTCCATTTATAGAGGTGAATACATGAGTGACTGAATACATGCAATGACTAAATGTAATATAGTTTTATTCATCAGGAAAATAGATTCTGGCCTTGCATTTTAAAAGAACGCTAAAAATGCCTCTTGTTGGGAGGCATGCAGTTAGTCTCGTGTTGCTCTGTCTGCGTGGCCAACATTCTTTCATACCTCCTGTGCCAAGAGATTCTACAACTTTCCAACAGCAGATTATATTAATAGAGTAAGTTTCCAGAACCTGAGTCTTGGCTTGGAATGAGAATTCTGGAATATAGCAACCAATGGTCAGATCGTTCGCATTGCCTATTCTGTTGTGCATATTTACTTGGAAGTAAATGCGTAATAAGTATGCACAGACTGCCAACTTAATTTCTTTCTTTCTTTCTTTCTTTCTTTCTTTCTTTTTCTTTCTTTAAGGTGTGCAGGATTTTTGTTCCAGAAGGTTGGAAAACTTGCAGCAACAGCAGTAGGCGGTGGTTTTCTTTTGCTACAAGTATTTAATTATTTAATTAACTATTTTAATTATTTACAAATGCTGTAATTTGAATATAGATTAATTAATTGCTCTGAATCAGGAAGGGTGGTGGAGCCCATAGCTAAAGGGCAATTTATTGTGTTATTTATTTATTATTATTTATTGTTAATAATTATTAATAATTATTTATTGTGCAAATAATTTTTCAGAAGTGGGGAAGTGGGCCATCAAAAATAACTTATAGATCCCTCTGTACAAAAAAGTGTGAGGAGGTCTATGGATTTCTTGTAATTAGATGTTAAAGGTTGTGGCTGAAGAATTCTTTTTAAAACCGCGAGCACAGTTTTAAAATTAATTGTGACATCCAATGTTGTGCAAGTACTTCTGCTTGGGTAACACAACTTCCCTTCCCCTTACACCCTCCCTCATCTGTTCTGGAGGGTCCCCCAGCCCTCCAGAGCAGATTTAGGATGTGCAGGGGGGCTGCAAGGGCGGAGGAATCCATTCCATCAGTGATGTCCATTCTGTTGGTAGACAGACACAGTTAGATATAACTGTATGCTCAGTGACAATCCCAATATGTTCATTGTGTATATATGATTACACATCTTGAACATATTTATATGGAAAGATAACTTATTAAGATTTTTCATTTCTGATTTCATTAGAGATAAAATCAACTACTTGGGGGCATGTTTAAAGTAAAAGTAGATGTGCTGTAAAAGTTGTTAGAAACACAAGCCAAATATAGATTCAATATACAAATGCTGATTGGGTTAAGTGGCAAAAATGAGACTTTGGTGTTTATGTTTAATTGAAAAACAATGGGGGTTAAGCCCATAAGGATAATTTTAGCCTTTAAGAAATATTTACAGTTTCTTTGCTGTTTCAGTTTAAAGCTAAATTTAAAAGTTTAAAAATTTAGATAGACACAGTGACCTGGTTTGCACAACATGACATCCCATGAGTTAAACAACCCATGGGCTGTCAGGGGCTAACAGGAGAGAGCAGACATGCTGTCTGCAGCCTGCATGCCACTTCCACTTTTACTTAGCAACACATGATCGGCTCCTTTGTAGGTTGCTTAGCGTGTCATCTGAACCCAGACTGCTGGGTTGTGTAGGGGCTAATCAACCTAGCAGTTAACCCATGGTTTGTTGTTGTGTTAATTGCTGGGTTGTTTAACCCCTTATCAGCCCAGCAGTCTGGGCTTGGATGACATGCTCACCAACCTACAAAGGAGCCGATTGTGGGTTGCTGAGTAAAAGTAAATGGCGGGTGCACTGCAGGAAGCATGTCTGCTCTCTGCCACTTGTACCTAACCTGTTGCTCAAATTGGCCCATTGGGTTGGATCCAGACTTAGTCATGCTTAGAGTAGACCCATTGAAACCAATGGGACTTAGGTTAGTCACAAATAACAAGTCCCACTGATTTTAGTAGGTCTGCTGTATGTATGACTAAGTCTGTGGATCCAACCCAGTTATTTGTCTAGGGGAACGTGTCATGCGAAATGATGAAGGCGATCTCTCCTGTTGCATTAACCTCTGTTGTAAATGCATAGGCAACTCTTTAACAGAGTAATCCTACCTTGCACTGGTGGTGCGGTGGTAGTGGGAGATCTGCTTTAGAGTTAACACCACATCCTAGGCCCTGCCATTTGGTGTGGGCGAGGCAGGATGTGGGGGAGTTGCTTTTTTCTTTTCCCCTCCCACAGACTGCAAAGGGAATGGACTACACCAGCCACAAGGCTGTCAGCTGGTTCCTGGGGCATTTGGGGGAAACAGAGGGGCTTAGAATGTGACGTCTCTGTTCCTCCTCCCAGCAGCCCCATTTCCCCTCGCTCAGCTAGCGTAACTTTTCCAGTGGAACACCTATGCCAGCAGGGGGGTTGGATGGGCCAGGGGACTTCCAGCACTGTGTCAATCCAGCATTTCGTCACCACCAGCAGAGTGGCACTGATGCCTTTTCCTGAGGCCTCCCAACCACATTATTGGTGAGAGTAGGATTCCTACCTTAGTAACACAGAATCCTTTATATGACGATGAATTGGTTTTGCTGAATATATACAGATATGTTATACTCTACCTCATATGATGACTCTCTCCTACCTTTCCTAGATAGCTAGTCATAGTGGCTATGTACAGGTTGACTGGAAAAGGGTTGAAAAAGATGTAAATAAAGCAAAAAAGCAGCTCAAAAAGCGAGCCAACAAGGCAGCACCTGAAATCAACACACTGATTGAAGAGGTAAAATATGTTTTTATTTTGGAATTTTATTTCTGTGGTGGCCTTGCTGTAAGGTTTGTTAAGTATCCAGCATCATAATGTACTTGACAAAGTACGGTGTGTTAGTGGGTGAGCTGGCCCTTTTATCCAGGAAAGCGGGTGCTGAGTAGAGCTTTGGTCTGCCTGCTTCAACTGCTGTCTTTCAGATGGCCTTAGCTTTACTTGGACTTTAGCCAGAAGAGGAAGCCACAGCATCCCAGTATATAGGGCCTCTACTTGGGGCTGCTGCCTGACTCCAGCGTTCAGTGTCTGAAGGCCTTCTGACCCACCCTACAGTTTATTTTAATTTATTTTATTTTAGTTATTCAGTCAGTCTGACTATCATGCCATGTACCATTGCTCCAATGAGTCAAGTGTTTATATCCAGGAAACATATCTTAGAAATAACTTTTTGACATGACACAGAGGCCAGTGACACCCTAAAATGTTGTGGCATAAGCTTTCGCAGGCCAGTACCCACTGCATCAAATGCATTTGCCTGGCACCAACATTGTATTGTTTTAGGTTTCAGGTGAAAATGTTTTTATTTGCCTGGGCATTTTAACTTATTTCTAACTTTGGAATAGTTTTAAGCTGATTGATGAGTTGTTTTTATCATTATTTTTATGGATTGGGATTTCAGTGTATTTTATTTTTGTATTCTTATTTTTGTACACCACCCCAGAACTCACTTTTGTGGTTGAAGTGTAGTATTGATTTTTTAAAAGTAAAATGCATGTATTTTCCCCCATGCCAGCTTATACCACAGTACATTTGTTAGTCTTCTAAAGTGCTACAGGATTTTGTTATTTTTGCTGTAACAGGCTAGTACAGCTACCCCTCTGGAATGTGTATATAGAGTTTCATTATTTAAAGTAATTATGATTTTTAAAATTGAATGCTAGAAATGCCACAGGGTAGATTTCACCAGCACCCTCTATGGAAGCCATATTGAATTGCATGACTTATAATTCAAGGTTAAGGTGGAGTGTTCCTTTTTTTAGCAACATATCGCAACTGACACACAGCTCTGTATTTCATAGAACACTATAATATTGATAATGATGTTACTATAAAAAACACTCTTTAACTTGCAAAAGAGCAAAATCTCCAACCGTTTTTGCAGTATATTTTCTGGGTTGTATCCAGTGGTGTCATTCCCTTAGCATAAAGCTTTTACTGCTTGCAGAAACCTCATTTTTATCTTTATGCAAGAGTCAAATCCAGTCCTTTGATTCCACTTGCACAAGCCATTGTATAAGTGGTTTCACATCCCATTATGACTTCATTACGCTCGGAGTTGCTTGTGGTAGTTGAGCTAGTTGTTCTGCTAGTGCTTGTGCAACTATTTGTGGAACATGCAACCACTAGTGGAACAACAGCACCTCTTGTACTTTTCCCACTAGTGTTATGCCAGATATAACCCAGTGCATTTACATAGACTGTAATGAACTCTCTTTCCTTTTTAGTCAACAGAATTCCTGAAGCAGAACATAGTGGTATCTGGTGGATTTGTTGGAGGCTTCTTGTTGGGCCTTGCATCTTAGGGACATGCCTTTTGTCTTCCTGCTGGCTTAAACCATGGTAAAGAAGAATGGTAGCACAGTCTTTAAGCGAGGCAGTCTGAGTCGCTCACTCAGTCCTGAGCAAGAAGGATGGATTTGCCAGACAAATCGGAGTACGTTACATTTTAGGCTTTGCCTCCGTAAGCTTGGCAAAACAGGTTTGCTGAAAATTCTGCAATGTCTTCGGTAGCATTCCTGAAGAAGAAAAAACCTAGCTAACTTTTGTCATGATTTTTATTACTGTATCTCCATGTTCTCCATTCAGAATTCAGTGTATTTAATATTTTCCCTTTTGACTCTGCACTTTTTCCAGTTTAGCGGTATATACATTTTTTATTATTTAATGCTATCTCATACTGTGGTTAATAATGCCTATAAGTAAATGTGTAGGATACTGTGCTTCAAGCGTGAGGCGAGCCATCTTTAGAAATCACTGCAATAATTCTAGAATCTGTAATACTTTTTTTTGCAAAGATGAAATAACACGCAGTTGTGAACCCATTAAAGAGTGAAGATAGATCATTGGCTATTCTTTGTGTGCACTTTTATACTTTGTATCAACTTTCCCAGAAGGCCACGCCCCCTTCCCCAGCCCCAGCCTGTTTCCTGAACTACTGATTGCTTGGTGGTTTCCTGGTGTTTATGTAGTTTTCCTCATTCTAAAAGGTTGAAATGCCTCTCGTTTCAAGGCTTAGTTACGGATAGTAAGAGCTTTAAGCTAAAATATGCTGGGGGGGGTATTGTGGCCCACCCCTTTTGCTTTGGGCTCCACCTACCACTGGAATGTGGCCCCCAAGAGCTTATCCAAAATGGAATTTTGGACTGAAAGAAGTTCTGCACCCCTGGTATAAGGACTTGACTTCACTCCTGCATCTCTGGGCCTCCGGGTGTTTCATTAGCTTGAAGAGAGGGACCCCATTGTTCGTAATCATACACTCCTTGCTCTCAAACCACATGCACCTTTGTTTTAGCCCAAGTTATGTTCATTTGGTGAAGACGCAGCTCCAAGTTGCAGAGACCTCCTGTTTTCAGGAAGCAACTTAATGAGTGAAGATTTCTAGCATACTAAATCACAAGTTTAGGAAGTGCTTTGCTGTACTACAAGACTTCCTTAACTTGCTGAGCGAGGAGGGGGAGGATAAGTGTAGCATGAGTATGGAAGTTAATTAAGGAATTAAGTGGCAGTTTACCCCAAGAAGTATGTGGAAAGTGCTTCAGAAGGAAACTAGACTCTTGAGGGCATGCAGACTTGGAGTGAACCAAGCCTCTTCTGCCAAATGGTTTGTGCAAAGCAAGCAAAACCACAGGCCAAATTGTGAGGGTTTTTTTTTAATCTAGTGTTCCAGCTCACAGTGGTATAATTAAAGGACAACTTACCCACTCCCTTTTCTTTTGCTGCGCCAAGTTACCAGTGCTAGCTAAAACTAATGGAAAAATAAGAGCCATGTGATGTCTTTTGTTTGAAGGTTTTGTCTGGCTTTGTAGGCCACCTCATTCTGATACAGTTGATGACGGTCTGCATGTTGGCTCTTTGGGGTTTGGTGATCTGGTACTGTTAATCATTGCAGTTGCTCCTGTTGCACGATTCATTCTTCCAGAATTTCTGCTAATGGCTTTTTGTCTTCTCGGTTCCCCTCTCTCTGTCGGAGTCAGTCAGGACTCAGTTCTTGGCCACCACCTTTTCATTCTGTCAGTGCTTTCTCTTGGTAATCTGATTTATTTATTTTGGCCTGAAGCATCATTGTTACACTGATGATATCCAGCTCTATCTTTCTGTTCCCCATCTCTCTCTGTCCATACTAAGATGTCCAAATGTCTTGCAGCTATTTTGGTTTGGATCATCATCTCTAAATACAGAATTTGTTATCTCTTTCTCTCTAAACTTTCACTTTCACCTTCTTTCTCTTTCCATTAACAACATCACACTTCAGATTCAAAGGAATCAAAATAGATAATCTTCAAAAGGGGAACACAAGATGAAAGATTTGGGGTGAATCCAGGCTAAGTAAAAAAGAAAAGAAAAGAATGTGAATTCATATTTGCTATATCAGGTATTACTGTTTTAACAAAACGATCTGAAGGTGAGTTGAAGTTCAGTTAGAATGCACAAAAATGTTTGAATAGCACTGCATAATTATAAAACATGATTTCCCATTCATCGAATGTATAAAATAGCAATTTAAAGCTTGTTTTGACATCTTAAATGTAGGGGAGTTATTTCAGTGGCTCATAAATGCTTTAGGCTTCATAGCAAATTGTACTAAATATTTGAGTTGTTTTTATGAAGAAAATTGACTTTCAGTTTTGGTGAAACTGCTAAATGGTACTTATTTAACCAGTGGAATACTTTTTATTGCTGTCCCACTTTCTGTAGAATAATCAAAATGGCTAACATCACAAAAGTCATAATAAAATAATATGAACTTCTAAGTAAATAACCTAAAAGAAAGTGTTTAAGAGGATGGCAGCAGCAGCAATAAAGTCTTAACCACAACCAGACTTTTTACCAAGTGCAATAAAACCATCTTCACTGCTCAACAGAAAGTGAGCAGTGATTCAGCCAGGCAAACCTCTCTAGGAGAGGCTATGCCATACTCTGGGCACAACAACCAAGAAGACCCTCAGTATGCCCATACATTCACTGGTGGTGGTGGGGGGGGTACCCAGAGAAGGGGCTCCAACATATAACAGTGATTGCGCAGGCACATACAGGAGTGCTTCTTGAGATACTCTGGTCTCAAGCCATTTAGGGCCTTAAAGGTCAAGACCAGCCTCTTGAATTAGACACAGTTATTAGTCTGTTCTTGGTGAAGTAATGGATAGTAAATTGTGCTTTCATCATTGTCTATTCTTTTGCAAATGTCATTGCTTAATTCAAGAGCCCATGAATAGTTGGTAGAGCCTTTCATCCATTTGGTTAGAAAGGCCAGTTGTCTGCTGACAAATTATGACTTGTCGAGGCCATCTGGGAAGATTGCAGCAGATACATGATTTGAAATGCGACCAGTACATTCTATTTACTACTTAGCCTATCCCATTTCCAAAATAAGCCAACATATAATCCAGGCTCCTCAGACTGTAGGACACAAGTTTATTTGAAGCTCTTTATATAGCACCAAATGTCTCAAAAGGTTACACCATTGCAGCCAGAATCTTAACGGTTAAGAACATAAGAAGAGCCATGCTGGATCAGACCAAGGGTCCATTTAGTCCAGCATTCTGTTCATACAGTGGCCTACCAGCTGTTGACCAGGAACTAGGTAGCAAAAACAGATGGTGGGCTTGGTTTGGCTTGGTGGGTCGTAAGTTGTGCAGGTGTAGAATAGGTTAATATACCAAGCAAGTACAATGATTCTGTTCCATAACTGCTGTATATTCCTATTGTTTCAATGCATACAAGGTTTGATATTAATCATGACATTGGGTTGTATCCAGATTTAGTCTCGTGCGTTTGGCTTGGCAGAAATGGACTTCCCTGTTCCCTCTTCCCCATGGCAGCCTCTTGAGCTCCTTAAAAATGAGACATGGCCGATTGGGGACCCCGCTGAATGGGCTGAGCTGTGGTACAGGGGGAGGAAGGGGAAATATCAAAATCAGATGGAGACACCACCTGTGAGCAGAGCCCTTCCAACCACGGAAGGCAAATCCTGGATCCAACCTATACTATTTGGTTTTATTTGTTTTTTCACTTCATATGAAAGAAATGAATAGTCAAAATTTATGACAAAGGATTTTTTTTTGTTGCAATGTCTGTTTGACGTTCAGATAAGTACCTTTCTTTTCCTTGAGTGTGTATATCAATATTTGATGTTCTTTGCTTGTTGTGGAAAAGTGCTCCCATTCCTGTTGCAGTGAAAGAGAAGCAGGAATAAAATTACGTGGATGTTTTATCTTATGCCAGGCCACCACAACATAAGACACCTTAGGCCAATTGCAAGATCAACCCACACAGAGAAATTCCAAATATACACCGTGGCATATTTAAGCCCCACCCAACACCTCAAAAGCGGTTGTGGAGATGGGAGAATGCCTGCGTTACTACAGCTGCATTCACTCCTCCTATGTCTGTATTCAGAGGAATGAGGTGGAGTTAGTGCCAGTTTTTTCCAGCCTGTTGCAGCCAGTAAGCCATGCTGCACAGGCATGGCTCGCCTGTATGCGAGACTCTCTCACTGGTGTGAATTCATTGCTGGGAAAGTGAAAGCTTTGTGTGATGATGGTACAGCTCAGCTGAAGTAGGAAAAAACCAGGTTGGGGGAAGTCCAAAAAAAACATGATTGAGGGAATAAAAAGGGGGTAACAGACTGAGGTACTGAAACCTTTGGAATGGGGAAAAGGGGAATGAAGGATAATAAAGATGATGGTGTGGAAAGGTAAAGAGGGTGCTGAGGCAGCTATAGACTGGCAAAAGAGGAGATGTGGAGGTGCAGAGAAGCCAACTGAGTGCTCTTCCATATGAGGCTTTCCCTCCACATAGCATGTCAGGGAGAAGTCTAGAATAGAACTCTTACATCCAGTTTTCTATTTGGAGGGAAATGTTTCTGTCATGGAATATTCAAACACATAATCCCCCACCGGCAGTTTAAAGTGGTGCAGCCCAGGCTTACCATCTTGGTGAGAATTAGGATGTCGGATAGGGCACGAAAGTTAGGGGTAATATATTGGAATGGAGAACCAGAAAAAATGGGGTTCCAAATAGAGTTGCATGGTAGGGAAAGAGATGAGAGGGTTCAGCCTTGTGGTGGTGCAGAGAGAGAAGAATGAGAAGAGAAGACAGAGTAAGTGCAGTAGAGTAAGGAGAGAACAGGGATGTGCAAAACAGCAACATACGAGCACACTGAGGTTTTCCAAATTCCACTTCAAAGCTTTTTTCGATTTGTGTCTGTATCAGATTGTGAGCTTTGTTTTTTCTTTTCACATGAAAATTCATGCATTTTTGTGTGCATTTCCGCAAATGTACGCATCCATTGTGTGCATTCTTGAGATATACACATTGTTCTCCCACTGATTAAAGTGTGTTTGTGCATATTTTTCAAAGGTATGCATTTTTTCATGCACATTTTTCAAATGTATACATTTTTAACGTATTTTATTTATTCCATGAATCACACTGCAGGCTCGGAAAGGTACAGAATTCAATCGCAGACTGCATTTGGGGTTGCATTGGGTTCCAGAAGGTGTGAACGGGGTATATTCTGGCAAAACAAAGGCTGAAATGAATTTCTCATACATCCCTAGGAGAAAAGGGGTTAGGGTTAGAGAACGGAGGCTAACAGGGAATGGGTAAAGAAAGAGGGAGTTAAAAATGTAAGAATATGTTTTTGTAGCGAATTTAGCAATATAGTAAAATAAAGGTACCCCTCATCTTAATGTGAATTGTGCATCTTTATCTTGGGCTATCAAATCTATGTGGCCCAAGAAAGGCAATTTGTATGTCCAGCCTGTTTTAGGGAGGTGCCGTAGCTTAGCAGTAGAGCAGCTGCTTTGCATGCAGATGGTTCCAGGTTCAATCCCTGGCATCTCTAGATAGGGCTGGAAAAACCCTGCCTGAAACCTTGGAGAGCAGCTGCCGGTCAGTATTGACAATATTGGGCAGATGGACCGATGGTCTAAGGCAGATTTCTGTGTTTCTACTATTAAAAGTAATCAGGAAACATGTTACTCAGTACGTTTATAGGTTTATAAGGTACGTAGAAAACTAGGGGGAATAGTCAGCATTTCCCATCATAGCAAATACTTGCATTGACTTTATTCCCACTTGATGTCACTTAACAACGTAAATGGATTTTCACACCTTCACCTACTTTTTAATATAAAAAGGTAAAGGTGTCCCCAACCAGTCATGTCCGACTCTAGGGTGCGGTGCTCATCCCCGTTTCTAAGCCGAAGAGCCAGCGCTGTCCGAAGACGCTTCCGTGGTCATGTGGCTGGCATGACTGAACACCCAGGTGCACGGAACGCTGTTACCTTTCCCGCCGAGGCGGTACCTATTTATCTACTTGCAATTTCTTGCTTTCGAACTGCTAGGTTGGCAGGAGCTGGGGCTGAAGACGGGAGCTCACTCCGTCACGCAGCACTCGGGTCTCGAACTGCTGACCTGCCGACCTTCCAGTCTGCAGTTCAGCGTCTTAACCACTAAGCCACCACGGCCCCTATACTTTTTAATATACATGACTGAAATTAATTTATACAAGAAGGTAGTGGAGTGGAGTGGATGCAATAGTGTTCATAAGTGACAATCCTGTATCAACTGTAGACCCCAGGCCTCGTGCTGCGAACCACACAGATCCTCATTTTTCTGCCTGCTTTTCCTTTAGACAGTGGTTGGAATGTTAGTCAGGTTTCCAACTATTAAGAATGACAAAACAGGTAAAGCAATATCCTTTATTGGAGCTCCATCCTGAGAAGGTTGTTGAGTAATAAATACCTGTCTTTCCAAGTTCTTTAAAACCTATGAAGTGCACATTTTAAAACAAAAGATAGACATCTAAATACCAATAACAATGAAATCAATGATTTCCAAATACAAGACATCCCAGGAGTATAAAGTTGCAGGAACAGGAAACTACTGAATATAGAGATTTAAGTGTTCAGTGTTGTTTGCCTGGCATTGTAACTGCAAAAGCAGCAGTACCCCAAGAACTGGAATATGTTTTCTTGGGGAGGAAGTGGGATTTGGAAAGACATTGTAATTGAATTTGAGTAAATAGGCAGTTTGTACTACTAGGAGCTAATGAAGCACCAGGATTAGGTTTATCACTATTATCCTACAGAGCTACAACATTGAAAGAGTTCACAAAGCTTTCAATTAACATTTGTTTCTTAACCTTCCTCCAAGGAGCTCAGTGGTTACTGTAGCACATCCCTGTGAGCTAGGCCAAGATGCAGTGGTGAATCCAAAGCAGCAGTATCTCTGAGCAAGGATGTGAAACTAGGTTTCCCACATTCAAACCCTATTCTACACCATCCAGGCTGCCTAATAATGGAATGAACTTTGTCTTTCACACTCCGTCTGTCGGTCTGTACACACGCACACACACACACACACACACACACACACAGACACGGGGTGTTGAACCTCTTTCAGTCTGAGGGCCAAATTCCATTTCAGAGAAGCTCTTGGGGCCGCATTACAGTGGTGGGCAGGGCCAAAGGCAAAAGGAGTGGAGGCAAAATACCAAAAATACTGGTATATTTTAGCTTATAACTAAATCTTAGGAGAGGCATTTCAACCTTTTAGAATGGGCGGGGGGGGGGTGCCAAAAGCCAGGAAACCACCAAGGGATTGGTGGTTGGGGAGACTGGGTGGGGCCAGGGCTAGTTAGGCCAGAGTTGGACCTTGGTCCTGAGGTTCTATACCCCTGAACCCACATGTGTCTGTATCTGATAGGAACGGAGTGGGGATGTGGTGAGGCCTAGAGTGGTCACTTACGCAACACCAAAAAGGAAATGCCTCACAAAAAAGAGGACATAGATTGTCATGGAGGAGAAGGCTACCGATGGCTACTAGTCCTGATGGCCATGTGCTACCTCCAGTACCAGAGACAGGGAGCGTATGTACACCAGTTGCTGGGGAACATGGGTGGGAGGGAGCTGTTGTGCTCATGTCCTGCTTGTGGATTCCTGGTCGACCGCTGTGTGAACAGAATGCTGGACTAGATGGACCCTTGATCTGATCCAGCATGGCTCTTCTTATGTTCTTATCCTCTGGTCTAGTCTTTCCACCTTTCTTCCCCTTGGCTTCTACATACCAGTCATGAGGGAAAGAAATGGGTTCCTGACAGGGTCTACACACTCACCATCAGTCCTTACTAACATTCCTGAACAACAGTATGAAATGAAGCTCTTGGCTGAAAAACCACTCAGTGGAGAGCTGTTCCTTTTGTACTACTGGTAAGGTGAACATACATGTGAAAGTAGAAGGATGCATCTGTCATCCCATATTCCAAATGTTTAGGGGTTGGAAGGGAAAAGAATCTCCAACTCTGAAACATTTTGCAGCATTCAGAAATCCAGCTACATTTCTCAGAACTAAGTGTTAAGTGGGCCAATTTAAATGCTTAGCTTTAGCAAAAAAGACTTCAGTTTTCCTGACAAGCTTGCCTGGATTTTCAAAATGAGAGAAAGTGCTGACACTCTTAAGTAGTATACCACTTTTATCAATCAACATAAAGCTTTGAGAAATAACCATTCAAAGAAATAAGACAAAACAGTCTTTCTGAATGACTGAAGTAGATCTAGTTACAGGATTGACCTCTTCTGATTAATTTTTGGCTAATCTTGGGTCATCCAAATTACCATATTTACAGCCCAATCCACAACACATGTAAAGGAAGTCCATGGATTTAAGTTGATTTAGTTGAATCGAAGCTGTTGGGATTAAACTGGCACAGGTCCAAGTACTTCAGTAATTGGGCTGTGGACTGTGTAGAAATCACTCATTCTGCCTGCAGATAGAAAATCTGTTGTATTAATAGCCATGATTTACTTAAAGAACCCCTTTCTTTGTTCAGCAACAAGACAGATAAGCCATTGCAAGTTCAATCAAGGATTTTTATTACAGCAAAGTGTGCAGACCTTCGGTTCATTGGGTATGATTCATGGATTATAAGTGACACTGATAAATGAAGTATAAATTAATGTCTGACACATGCTTTCTTGGGGAACAAAATGTTGTGCTTCCAGAGGGATGAGAAGAGTAATGAAATTAATCTTTTATAGGCCCGGTCGGTCAAGCTTAGCTGTTGTAGAGTTTCCATTTATTTTTCAAGTCTTGCTTGCAACTCCTGCAGATGCCTCAATGGAATGAATGGACGTTGTACAGCAACAATGCTTGATATGTTGTGCTGTCCTATTTGCATCTTTTACATCAAGTAACCTAAGTGAGGTTAGTTGTAAAATAACAGTGTTGTAAAAAAAGAAAAAAAGTGTGAGCTACTCATGGAGTTGTAATTTTCCTGGAAAAATATCCATTGACTTAGGACACAATCCTATGTGATGATCGTAAGCCTCTGAACTTGGAGGCTTACAGTCATCCTATGCAGGGCAAGAAGAGCGGCGGAGGCGATCTTCACCTCCCCATCCTCCTGCCCTGCATTTTCGCTAGACAGGAGCGCCTAGCTGGAGTGTCTCAGAGGGGAAGCGAAGGCGGCGGGGGAGGCCTCAGGACAGTTCGAATCCTGGCCTCTCCATTCTCCTCGCCTCCCAGTGCACTGAAACACCCCCTTTACCCCTCTCTGAGGTTGCATTTCTGACCGCGGGAAGGCAGCTGGTGTGGTTCTTTCCATGCCAGCTGGAGGGGGTCGGAGCGCCGATTCCTAGCTCCGAGATTGGAGTGCTGTCTCTGACCTCGGATCTGGGAATCTGAACCATCCTATGGCCCCTCAGACGCTTTCAGCCAGAACGATATTCACTACAGTTCTTCATGGTCTGGGTTTAGCAAATGTATTAGTTGTATCACTAAATGCGTGCAGCAAGCCCATGAGCAGTCCACCCCTCTTGTGGTTTGCTCCACAGCAGCTGGTATTATTCAGAGGTACACTGCCTCTAACGATGAAGGTTCTGTGGAGCTATTATGGCAATTAGCCATTGATAACCTAACCTCTGTGAATTTGTCTTAATCCAGGGGTGCAGAACCTAGAGGCTAAATCTGGTCCTTCATGGGTCCCAAACTGGCCCTCCAGGGTTCCCCAGATGGCCATGCCGCTTTCCCCTGTCTCCCTTTCCCCAACCACCAAAAATTTTGTGACTTCCTGAATTTTGTGCAGTTTTTTCCCCATTCTACAAGGTTGAAATGCCTCCCTTAGGGCTTACGTATTGGCAATCAAAAGCTTTAAGCTAAAATATGCTGGTAGTTTTGGAATTTTGGCCATGTCCCTTTTGCCTTTGGCTCCACCCATCACTGGAATGTGGCCCCTGAGAGCTTCTCCAGACTGGAATTTGACCCTCAAATTCCGCACTGCTTGTCTAAGCCTTTTAAAGCCATCTAAGGTAGTGGCCATCACTACATCATGTGGCAGTGAATCCCATCAGTTAAGTATGTGCAGGGCTTTACAAACTCTGGCTGAGCCTACTAGCCAAGCTTTCTAGTCTAGCAACCAGCTGTGAAGTCCAATCTATTACAGTTTCAGTGAGACTTCAGTCTAAGCAAGGATGCTTAGGGATACAACTTAAAAGGATTTCTAGTCCTATTTAGTCACTTAATAAATAAATATTACAACTGAAAAAGACTTGCAGTGCAATCCTTCTATAACTTGGTGCCCTTCAGACATGTTGGACTGCAATTCCCATAATCCCAGCAATGCTGGCAGAGGATAATGGGAATTGTAGTCAAACAGATTTAGCAAGCACCAGGCTGGGGAAGCTTGCGATATACATTTACTCAGAAGTAAGTTGCACTTTCAAAGTAAGTATGCATAATATTGCAGCTAAGGATGTGCGAATCAGCAAAACCTGAGCTCGCTGAAGTTCTTCAGATACTATCTCAAATTTTGTTCTGACTTGAGTCCATATCAGGATGCGAACTTCACTTTTTTTGCTTTTGGAATAAAATCTGTGTGTGTTTTCCCAAATATATGCATCAGTTGTGCGCCTCTTTGAAATGTACACATTCTTCTCCCATTGACTGAAGCATATTTGTGTGCACTTTTCAGAAGGACACATTTTTTCATGCACATTTTTCAAACTTACACATCCTGTCAAATGCATTTTTTTTGGTCCACGAATCATTTTGCAATCTCAGAAATGTTCAGTCTTGGACCTCAGATTGCATACAAGTCCATGTTTGGTCCAGAAGGTGTGAACTTGTGTAAATCCTGATCAAAAACAAACTAAAATAAGTTTCTCATACATCTCTAATTGCAGCCAGAGGGTTGTATCTAATGTTAGTCTAACTTAGGTCCCATTCAGTTCAGTGGGTCTACTCTAAGTAGGACGAACATTGGGATACAACTCTAAGAGTCTAGTATTGCAGCCACGGATAATTAATTACTGCTTTCTGTACTCCTCCCCAGCTTCTCCAAGCTTCTGTCCTGAGCAGCTTTTAAAATAGGGGTGGGCAACATGTGGCCTTCTAGATCTTTTGGCCTACAACCCCCATCATCCCTAGCCAACATAGTTAATGGCAAGGGATCATGGGAATTCTATAGCCAAACATCTGGAGGACTACAAGTTGCCCACCCCTATTTTAAAAGAAGAAGCAAAAGCTCAGAGCAGGAGGGAGCTGCTCTCAGGATGTCGTTGCTATTGTTGTTACTGGAGAGATTGCCTCTTCTCTCTGCTTTAATGCCAGACTACAAGAAGGGGATATTGGAGAACTGGATTTGACACTTCTCCCCTCTCCATCTTCTAAGGTCCTTCCCCAGCCATCCATGTTGGCTTGGGATGGTGGAAGCTGTAGCCCAACACATTTGGAGGGCAACAGGTTGGGGAAGGCTAGAATCCTCCATACAAACAATGAAACGATAGTTAAGAGTGCTTGAAAGGAATCCTCTCATGTACCTCTTATCAGTCAAGCCTCAAAATTGCCAGTGGAGAGGGGGTGAATTACTAGAGAGATGTGCCAGTTCTGCACCAGCTCTCCTTGGACTTTGCTATCCCTGCATCTTTGCCTACAAAATGGCAGGAAGAGAGACATTCGGTTCATTGGATTGTTGATTTAGTAGAAGAAGCAGTAGTATTAGAAGCAGTCATTTTATTATTATAGTATTACTATTAATGATCGTTGCATTTGTTCTCTGCCCTTCCTACAAAATGCTCCGAGAGGCATACATGCTGATGGTGATAACCTGTTGTGTTCTCAGCATAGCCACGTGAAGTAGCTCCTGCTAAGAGCTAGCAACTTGTTAAAGGCCACTCACTGAGCTTCATGGCTGAGTGGGGAAGGGATACGTGTTGGGTCATACAGGGGCAGCAACTGGTTGCCTCTTGGGTTTGTGACCATGGGAAACATGCTGGTCACTAAGCTATATTCATTTTCTTTTCTCAAAACAATACTCTCCTAGTAAATTGTCCTACTGCGAACTTGGCACAAACTGGCATTGCACAATAATGTAAAATATCCCCAAATGAACCGTGCATACACTAGACAAGATAAGGCAAGGCGGAATTTTCTTCTCCACTCATCGTCGTGTCGTGTCCAGACCAAACTCCGCTCCGCCAAAATGTAGCCACCGCCACACTGCCAAGCTGCAGTTCGATCAGGTGGTAGAAGGATTACCCTGCGCAATGCACCGTTACCAGGGTACGCCTGATTGTACAACAATCTTCAAGGAGGCTCCATCCGTGTACCCCTTCTTCTCCACTGATGATGGTAGACCGATGTCCTGGCCTCACATTCCATCTATACGCACTTCACTGTGATGAAAGTTGAATTGGGAAAATAGTGTTATTCTTCAAACTGATGCAGTTTGCAACATGGCAACACTGTACCGATATTGTGTGATCCCCACCCTGACACCCATGTTTCTCAAGTTTCTGACATAACTATTCTGATTTTTAGCCAAAGAGGCTTAAGGTACAGCAGCATCTAGATAAAGCCACTGGGTCCTATAGTCTGGATGGGAGCTACTGCATCCTACTGCTGCTTTCCCATTTGTAGCTATGGTCTTTTTCTCCAGTACTAGCCATTACTAAGATATGTGGGAATGATATAGGAGGAGTGGCCACACTTGGAATACTATGTCCAGTTCTGGTCACCACACCTAAAAAAAAGATACTGTAGAGCTGGAAAAAGTGCAGAAAAGGACAACTAAAATGATTAAACGGCTGGAGCATCTTCCCTATGACAGAAGGTTATAACAGCTGGGATTATTTAGCTTGGAAAAAAGGAGGGTAAGGGGAGACATGAGAGAGGTCTACAAAACTATGCATGGTGTGGAGAATGTGGAGAGGGAGACATTTTTCTTCCTCTTTCACAGTACTAGAACCTGGAGTCATCCTTTGAAGCTGATTGGTGGGAGATTCAGGACAGATAAAAGGGAGTTCTTCTTCACACAGCGCATAGTTAAACTATGGAATTCACTACCACAGGATGTAGTGATGGCCACCAATTTGGATGGCTTGAAAAGGAGATTGGACAAAGTCCCAGAGGAAAAGGCTATCAATGACTACTAGCCCTGATGGCTATGTGCTGCCTCCAGAACCAGAGGCAGTGAGCCTATGTACACCAGTTGCTGGGGAACATGAGTGGGAGGGTGCTGTTGCGCTCATGCCCTGCTTGTGGGTTCCTGGTCAACAGCTAGTTGGCCACTGTGTGAACAGAATGCTGGACTAGATGGACCCTTGGTCTGATCCAGCATGGCTCTTCTTATGTTTATGTTCTTATGTCAATGCCCAGCTCATACCATTTTTGACAAGCGGTGAGGAGGATTTTTAACTACATCTCAGATGCAGATGTGTGCTAGAATGTGTGGTTTACAAACTGGCTATCTCTTTGGTTCTACAACTTGCTTGTGTGCTTTACAACCACAGTGCTATGATTAACTATTGTATTAGTTAACATGACTCTCCATGTTACTTTCATGCATAACTTACCATTCTAATTAATATGATATTTTTCTCCCTGCCCCATCCCCACTTTTAGTGAAGCAGTGGGAAAGACAGAAATGTTTAATTAAAAATGCAATTGAAAAGCTGCCATGCCTCACAGAGGCAAAAGTTCCTAGATTTCGGGTTGATGGTATCACATTAAAAACAAAACAAAACAGGTCATGCATGTCACATCTGAACTCAAGCCACAGCTAGTCCTCGGCACAAACTACTATGAGTCATGTTTGTACTGACAGTGAACAGTGTCATGCATTAATTGAATCTTTCAACAATTTAATTTTCTATTGACAAGCAAAGCGTCCAACCGTTTGAATAAAATTATGTAACAGGAATGGGGGATCCTTTTCAGTAACACTGCAGTGATAATCTGCATTTCTTTCTAACAATCAATGCAAATAAGAAAAATCCCTAGCATTCTTTGTCTTTGAATTTTGCCCCATTTCAGCAAAGAATGAATGTAAGCTTTCTGTTCTGCAGCTTGCTTCCCCTCCCCCGCAAAGTTACTTCGGATCTTTAAATAATGGCTGCATAATTTTCAAGGATATTGGTATGGATGGATCTGTTATCAACATGTTCACTTCAAGGGTTAAGACCGCTTGAAAAACCCAAGCCTAAACTGTACACTCAGTGGGTGGAACATCAGGGGAGGAGTACAGTCTAGCCTCAAAATGACATCTTTTTAATTGACCAAATGGGTTTGCTTCATTTTTAGGAGAACCCTGAATTTGTTAATCTGTAAAAGGCAATTTTAGTAGAATTGTCAGTATGAACGTCGGATCTTCTGCCTTTTCATCACCTCTGACTTTACCAATTAGGCCAGGGGTGGGCAACTTGTGGCCCTCTAGAAGTTTTGGCCTACAACTCCCATTAGCCTTAGCCAGCATAGCCAATGGTGACAGATGATGGAAGTTGTAGTTGGAGGGCACTAGGTTGGGGAAGGCTGTCCTAAACTGTGCACTTGGTCCTTCGGAGGGAGCACAATTGCATCTAAGACCTGCTGTAGGCCTCCATCCAGAGTAGTCAACTTCCCTACTCACAACATCTCCATTTTATCTGGATTCACTCTCAGCATGCTCACCCTCGTCCACCCCGAAAACACCTCCAGACATTAGTTCACAAGTTCCACAGCCTCTCTGGGGGAGGTAGATGGAAATGAGAAGTACAGCTAAGTATCATCCACATACTGATGAAACGTAAGCCCAAACCTCCAGATGACTTCCCCTAGTGGTTTCACATAGGTGTTAAAAAGCATGGGGGACAGGATGAAATCTTGTGGCACCCTATAGATCAATTGGCATGGGGTAGAATAGAGGTCTCTCCATGCCACCTTCTCAGACTGCTCCTCTAGGAAGAACCAGAATCACCATAATAATAAGATGCCTCCTAAGCCCAACCCAGATAAATGATCCAGAGGGATACCATGGTCGATGGTATCAAAAGCTACCCCAAATACCAGCATATTGTTGCTTAAAGTGCTTACTGCCAGTAACTAAGCCTTAGGAGAGGAATTTCAACTTTTTAGAATGGGGGGAAAAACATGCAAAATCTGGGAAACCACCAAATGATCAATGACTGGGGGAAAGAGGGTGGCACCAGGGGAAGGGGGCATGGCCAACTGGGAAACCTTGGAGGGCTGGATTTGGCCCCTGATCCTGAAGTGCAACACTCCTCCTCTGACCACTGTGCCACAATGGCACTCACAGAGTGCTCTGCCATCAGACTGGCAAGTACTTCATTTTGTACTGTGAGGCATCAAGAGGTGATGTTAAGTTGTGGGTATAAAGAAGAACTGAGTACCTAGTTGATTTCCTTACACACACACATGCACACGTGTTTTTGTTCCTGCCTCCGGTAGAATCTTACCATTCAGAAAACTCATGTGGAGAGAAATGGGGCAAAGCATTTAGGGGCAAATTTGAGGACAATATCCTCCCAAATATTTTGGTGGTACACTGGGGAGGATTTCAAGAGTGGTGATTCCCCATCTCTTCTTCTCTGCAGTCATAGCTTGTATGTGAAGCAGTAATTAAAAATAAATATTTCAGCAGTAATGTTGTGCAAACATATTCCTTCTTCTTACTACTATTTTTGTTATTGTAAACTCATAGGATCAATTGATTAATTCCCACAAAACTGTTTTCATTATTAACATAAAAGGCAAAGGCATCTGTGTTGGCCCAAAGAAAAATGCTAAAATCCATATTAGTGTAATACCTTTATTAGGCCAACTCAATGGTCACAAAATAATGTGCAAGCCTTCGAGTTCGTCAGAACTCTTCATCAGGCAAGATGAACAAAGCAGAAAAGAAGGGGGAGGGGGAAGTGGCTGATGTTCAAGCCATTTGGTTACAGTTCTAAGAAGGAAAATAGGAGAGGCTACAGACACTTACATTAGGATTTGCCACACAAGGAACTTGTGGCCCTCCAGATGTTTTGGCCTACAACTTCTGTCAGCTCTAGCCTGCATAGCTAATGGTGAAAGATGATGGGAGTTGTAGGCCAAAACATCTGGATGGCCACAAATTGCCCACCCTTGCTCTACAAGGTACTGAGATGGTTTCAACGGACACCTGAGACTCTTCCAAGGCTTGTTGAGAAGAAGAAGCAGACAAACAAATAAACAATAGTAGAGCCCCGATTTAAAAAATATATATAAATAGCTGGATTTTAGCATTTTTCTTTTGGAATTACTAATTCACCCATTCTACCTCAGTGCTAATCATTGTTTCATGGTTTGGTTTTGTTTTTAATGACAGGGATCTTCCTAATTTATTCTTTACTCATACCAGCTCAATCAAATGCTGTCTGTTCCCATGCAGTTCTTCTCCCTCCCCGCTTTCCCTCACCAAACCTTAAGGAACAATGAAGGTGATGTGCTAGGGACCCACTCCATTGCTCTAAGATGTTCTTGGCAAACTAACGAGAAGCAATGACCAAAGCACTTCTTGACTTGGCTTAATGTTTCAAAGAGGAGAGCAACTGCCAATGTAGTTAAATGAAATAGATAGTGATAGTCTGAATATATATACAAGAATGGGTCGTTCTTTGTTTGTTTTTGAGTTATTGTTTTTATTAATCCCACCAATAGACCTTCAGAATGGCTTACAAATTAGGGCTGTGCGGGGACACCCGCCCCCCGATCCGACTTGGAAGCCGCTTCGTGGCTTCAGAGGCAAGTCTGATTCAGCTAGGGCTGATTTGGGGGCCCCCCGATCCGACTCGGCCCCAGACCTGAAATGGGATTCAGATGGCCAAATCCTACTTCGGGCCCCCCCTGATGCCCCCGCACAAACCACCAGCATCTTACCTGGGCTGCCGCCATCATCACCGCCACTGCCAGCTCCTGAGGTCTGGACGCGCGCTGGCGCTTATTGCAGGGAGTTACCATTTTTAAAATGGCAACCTCCTGGAAGTTCCTGGAAGTTGCCATTTTAAAAATGGCGACTCCCTGCAATAAGCGCCAGCGCGTGTCCAGGCCTCAGGAGCTGGCGGCGGTGATGATGGTGGCAATGGTGGCAGTGGTGGCAACAGCAATGATGGTGGTGGAGGTGGAGGCGACAGAGGTGGTGGCGGCAGTGGTGGTGATGGTGATGGGCAGGTAAGGACCTGGAGGTTCCTGTGCAGTTGGGCAGGGGTGCCAAAGCTCCAAAGTGCACTGAGGCACTTCAGAGAGCCCCGACCCACTCCAGGTCGCTTCATGCCCCCTCCACTTCACCTCGGAAGGGGCTTGAAGTGGCCCGAAGCAGCCTATTTTGACTCAGGCTTCGGGCCTCAGGCTGAAGTGGTGCACAGCCCTATTACAAATACAATATGTAACAAATCAACTGTATAGTCATGGGAAGTTGAGGACTTGAACCTGGAGACTTGGAATTGCTGCAGGCCATCAAGTGAAACGCCACCTCAGTATTAGTAATGTGTATGTACGTCTGGAAACCTTAGGATTTCTGCTCAGGCACTAATGCCAAATGCTTTTTTTGGAATTTCCTCCTTGCCTTAAAATTCTTACATCTTTAACGTAGGAGCTGCAACTTGAAAAAAGAAAACAAAAATCACACTATCTATTATATAACAATAACATTTCATCTACGTTACAGCAAACTAGCTCAATTCTAAATTGGTTTGATGTTCAGGCTTGAGGATGTGCGTGATCTTGGCCTTCTTAGCCACTTAAAAATTATTCAGCTGTAAAAGGCCCTTGAGTATATGACATTTCCAGCATCTATTTGTGTATCCTGTAAATTTCTGATCAATTTCCTTTGGTCATAATGACTTGCGGCCCAATCCTATGCACATTTACTCAGAAGCCAACTCTGCACTGTTCAATGGGGCTAACTCCCAAGTGTGTGTGTGTGTGTCTTGGATTGAAGCCTTGATAACTGAGAACGATTTTACAGCATCCAAGTGCAATCCACAATTATCCAGCAATTTTATAGAACACATGTTAAAGTAATTAATTTTCTCACGTAAATGTCATGCCATTTTGTCCGTAGTTATGAGCCAAATATTTGTGCAAACGTTTGTTAGTAATATATGCACAACACATAACATATTCACTCTGTTTTATTTAATAAGTACAATTTAAAGGAACAGTGTCAAGTCTCCAAAAGTTTTAGCATACATGGGCCTGTTCGCATGATCAAACAGCCCACTGTGGCTTATTTAAGCCACGGTGGGCTGTGGCACATGTGGCCAGCCATTTTGAATATTCAAACCACAGCCATGGCTTGTTGTGACATCTGAACCCAGTGGGGGTGGATTGTGCAAGGATTCAACAACCCTCTCAGAACTCATGGCCTGTTTTAGGGTCATAACCCACCCACACCGGGTCCGGATAGCACAACAAGCTGCATTTGCAGCTTGAATTTTCAGGATGGTGCTTGTGGGTGCTGCGGCTCATCATAGCTTAAATAAGCCATGAAAAGCCACAGCAATTGTGTGAATCTGGTCATGTTTCATTTAACTGGAATTAGCCCTAAGCATTCCATGCAGTTTAAATGTGTCAGAGTGAAGCAGTTAACATAAAAATGCAAACCTCTGGTGTTCTGGGTTGTACAGAAAGCGGTCTGGTGTTTTCACACTAACAAGAGGTGGAAACTTGCGTTTAATGTAAACTTGAACTGTACAAAGAGGGGAAGCACCAGCTGTTGTTCCCCAGAACTCCACCTCAAAAACATCTGTGCAACAATTCAAAACAGAGTCCTGACCAATGAAACCTCAGTTAACAGCACTACATCATCAGAATAAGCTGTCATTAGCAAACCATACCCTAAGGGCACAAAACCATTTTGAGCATGAAAACTTTAAAATCAACTCTTTACAGCACAAGCAAAGAGGTACTACTCTCTAGCTGGAAGTAGCAAATAAGCAAAGTACATAGAAATGGAAATACAGCTAGAACAGATACAAATAGGGTGGCCACTTATTGCCAAAAAAGAGGAAATACATCACCAAAAATGAGGACAGAGATTTGCTTAAAATTTCCATGTACAGCTGCAAATTTAGAAATAATTGCTATAATGTAAATAAAAATACAAGACATCTCACCTTATGGGGGCAAACTCTGACCAGGTGACTTGTGTGATATCCAGGTGATGTTAACTGTTGATGGGTCACTTCGGGGCCATTTCTCCCCCTTCTTATGGTTGTTTATCTTGAAACTGGACTTGAACTGGGCAGTGGCAGTCCTTCAAATGGTGGTCACCTTCAAATAGAGGACTGTCTTTGGCAAAATAGGACACATGGCCACCCTAGAAAATAAACAAGATTTAGCAGCATGGCATGTCCTGATCTGCACTGCAAATAGCAAGAAACACTTTCTCATTATTTAAGCTGTTTAGCTTGACTACTGGAAATGGCTACAGCTTGGAAGAATGGCTTACCAGTCTTATATATGTGAACTCAGGGGCAGGAAACATCTGGAGTATTCTGTGGTAAGATCCTTCCTCTGAAAACAGCTTCTGGAATGCAGCATTTTAACCATCTTATCTTCTCTAAATTGGAACTTTTTTGGAGCTCCTGGAAAGAAGGGCTGCTAAACATTTTTTATTCCTTTTCCTCCTAAAAGGTTACAGAGAAAGATGTAAGAACCTAAGAACATAAGAAGAGCCATGCTGGATCAGACCAAGGGTCCATCTAGTCCAGCATTCTGATCACCCAATGGCCAACCAGCTGTCAACCAGGAACCCACAAGCAGAGCATGAGCTCAATAGCACCCTCCCACTCTTGTTCCCCAGCAACTGGTGTACATAGGCTTACTGCCTGTGGTACTGGAGGTAGCACATAGCCAACAGGACTAGAAGCCATCAATATCCTTTTTCTCCAGGAATTTGTCCAACCCCCTTTTAAAGCCATCCAAATTGGTGACCATCACTACATCCTGTGGTAGCAAATTCCATAGTTAAACTATGCGTTATGTGAAGAAGTACTCCCTTTTATCTGTCCTGAATCTCCCACCAGTCAGCTTCATGGGATGACCCCGGGTTCTAGTATTTTGAGAGAGGGAGAAAAATGTCTCCCTATCCACATTCTCCACACCATGCATAATTTTGTACACCTCTATTATGTTTCCCCTTACCCTCCTTTTTTCCAAGCTAAACAATCTCAGCTGTTATAACCTTCTCTCATAGGGGAGATGATCCAGCCGCTTGATCATTTTAGTTGCCCTTTTCTGCCCTTTTTCCAGCTCTACAATATCTTTTCTTAGGTGTGGTGATCAGAACTGTACACAGTATTCCAAATGTGGTCGCACCATAGATTTGTATAGGGGCAGTATGATATTGGCAGTTTTATTCTCAATTCCTTTTCTAATTATGCCTAACATGGAGTTTGCCTTTTTTACAGTGGCTGCACACTGGGTTGACATCTTCATTGAGCTGTCCACCAGAACCCCAAGATCTCTTTCCTGGTCGGTCACTGCTAGCTCAGATCCCATCAAACTATACTTGAAGTCGGAATTTTTTGCCCCAACGTGCATCACTTTACATTTGCTTACACTGAACCGCGTTTGCCACTTAGATGCCTATTCTCCCAGTTTGGAGAGATCCTTTTGGAGCTCTTCACAATCCCTTTTTGTTTTAACCACCCTAAATAATTTGGTGTCATCCACAAACTTGGCCACTTCACTGCTCACTCCTAACTCCAGATCATTTTTGAACAGGTTGAAAAGTATTGGTCCCAATACGGATCCCTGTGGGACCCCACTATTTACTTCCCTCCATTGGGAGAATTTACCATTTCTTCCTACTCTCTGCTTTCTGTTCTTTAAGTTATTGATCCATAAGAGGACCTGTCCTCTGATGCCATGACTGCTAAGTTTGCTCAGGAGTCATGAGGGACTTTGTCAAAAGCCTTTTGGAAGTCCAAGTAAACAATGGGGATTTCTACACTAGCCTAAAATCCTGCATTTAAAATGGGGCTTTCCACTTCCATTTTAAATGCAGGATCACACCTGATTCCCTTTACACGTGCTTCCTTCTCTGTAGATGACCATTTCCATAGCGTTATGTTTCCATGAAGAGGCATTACACACTCCTGGTTCAGTGATACTTGCTCCTGGATTCCTGCCCTTTTCCCTCCCCTTGCACATTACTGGTGGATGGGGACTGACATGCGGACACCCCCCTGATCTCCCTGGGCCCCGCCTCCCTCTTCCATGCTTTTGGCCAGTCCCTGCCACTCAACCCCTCTGCTGCTCCTTTGCTCTGCTGCCCCCCTTCGCTGCCGCTCTGCCGTTCTGCTGTGCCTCTCTGCTGCTCTGTTTTAAACAAGCAGGCTGAAAATGGCGAGGAGCCAAAATGGCGCAGGAGCAGGAAGGCTGAACACCCATCAGACCTTCGTCACCACCTTCAACATCATGACCACGCCCCCAACAACCACACTCAGCGCTTCATTCACGGTAGGGGAGAAATACATAGGGAGGACATGGGGCTCCATTTGTGCATATCTGGAAAAATACAGGTGGGAGGAAATAGTGGAATAATGACTGGTCAACTATGACGTCATGTAATGGACCCGCACAATTCAGTGAGTGAGCAACCATGAATGCACAATAAACTAGAGGTGTAGAGATCCCCGATGTCTACCGGATCACCCCTGTCTAAATGTTTATTGAATCATAGAAAAGTAGGGTTGGAAGGGGCCTACAAGGCCATCGAGTCCAACCCCCTGCTCAATGCAGGAATCCAAGTCAGAGCATCCCTGACAGATGGCTGTCCAGCCTCGTCTTGAATGCCTCCAGTGTGGGAGAGCCCACCATTGACACTCTCAAAGAAATCTAAAAGGGTAGTGAGACAGGACTTACCTTTGTGGAAGCCATGTTGATTCTTTTTCAGCAGGGCTTGTACTTCTATATGCTTACTAATTTTATCTTTAAAATTAAAAGATAATTTATTATTAATTTAATTAATTTAAATAAATAAATAAATAAATAAATTGGTCTTCAACCAATTTACCCGGAACAGATGTTAAGCTAACCGGCCTGTAATTTCCCAGATCCCTCTGGATCCCTTTTTGAAAATTGGTGTTACATTGGCCATTTACCAGTCCTCTGGTATAGAGGCTGATCTTAGGGAAATGTTTCATATTTTGATTAGAAGTTCAGCAATTTCATATTTCTTTGAGAACTCAAAGAACATGCAACTGTATATGCAAATCTCTTGCATGAGGAGACTGGCTTTAGGATCGTAGTCTTTCACCCTGGTCAAGTAATGTTAACCTTGGTATGGACAGAGAAAGAATTGTATGACTAGATCCTTTTCCAGGATGGGTGGGGGCCCATGCATGCAAAGGCTCTACATATGGCAATATTCCTGGATGGATTGGGGCCATGCATACACCACCAATTCAACAGTTTAGATCATAGCTGCCTGGGGGATTATGGGAGTTGTAGTACATCTGGAAGGCACGAGGTCACGGAACGGTGGCTTAGATTATATGAGAGGGGGGTGTCTTCCCTCTTCTCCCTCTCAGTGGGTATGCTATTAAAGCTGATAAGGTCAGCCATCTCTTTGGTGGGGAGATCCTTTTACTTTATTTTTAAATTGGGAAGGAATAATAAAGTGTTATAATAAATTGGCAAGCAAATTCTCCAACAGCTGGATTAACCTGACACCCCTCGCTGCAAATTACATTTCACTGGGACTAAGAGATCAAAGCTGGATGGATCAGTACAGATTCCTAAGCAAGGTAGCGGAATATCTGGCAACTGTAAAACGTGCAAAGCTAAAGCAGAACTTGATCAAACTGTTTGCGTTCACAAGTTATAGGCTGAAACAGGAAGGCACAAACCCTATTCTTTACCTGCAAAGGTCCCCAGCAGTACAATCAGCGTGACGTGGCAGAGGGTTTTGGGGATGGTCTCAATGTCAATGTTTTCAAACATTGAGTGACAGCCAATTTACACATTATCACCACCAGGGGGAAGACTGTTTTAATTCAATGTTTCCGCCATCTGGTATTCTAGGATCTTTCAAATTTATTATAATAGTCACATTTAAGGTGCAATCCTATGTATGTTCAGATAGCAAAAAGTCCTACCATTTCCAGCATTCCCCAGCCAGCTATGCTGGGAATTGTAGGAATTTGTTTCTGGCTAGGGAATGCTGGGAATTGTAGGACTTTTTTTTCTATCTAAACATGCATAGGATTGCACCCTTAGTTATTTTGTTAATGGTTGTATTGGCATTTGGGTATTTGCATTTCTTATATTTCCCTTTTAACTGTGCATCCGGAAACTTTGCATATATACTTATTGTGTTGAAAGTCAGGAGGTCATTTACTTTTGTGGGGTGAGGGGAATGTAGCTATGCAATGGTCTCTTCCATTGACAGCCCCACTGTGATGGGTAGGAATGAAATGGTCTAGGGTAGGTGTAGGCAACCTGGTGCCTTCCAGAACTACAACTCCCATAATTCTTGACCATTGGTCATGCTGGCTGGGGCTGATAGGAGTTGTAGTCCAGAACTTCTGGAAGGCTCTGGGCTGCAGCCATTATTGTTGTATTGTTTTATTGTGAGGTCACTTGGTATCATTTTTTTTAAAATCCCTCTTTGGCTCAAATGAAGTTATCAAGTATGTTAACAGCATCGCATCACAAGCTTTTTATGTGTAATGACTCTGGCTTCTTTTATCATGCAACTGCAAGCTGCCACACAGAAAGTTTGACAGAGGCATTGTCCATCTGCGCAGGGAGCTACTGTGCACAAAAAGCTTCATTTGCCATAATAGCCACTACATGGAGCCCTATAAAGTGATCTCTGCATAGTGGCTATAATGAGCAAACCAAAACAAAGTCATTGCAAAAGATTCCTAGAGAGAGCTGGATCAGAAGCTATGTGAAACACCATGGAACACCGGGCTAGTAGTATTATCTTTACTGTAGCACCTTGTATTGGAAACAGATACATGAGGCACGAAACAAAATAAGACTAACACAGACTATTTTGTTACCTAAGGCAGGGAGGGGGAATGTGTGGCCTTCCAGATGTGGTTGGACCACAACTTCCATCGTCCCTCACCACTGGCTATGCTAGCCAGGGCTTCTGGGAGCTGCAGTCCATCAACATCTGGAGGGCCTTACGTTCCCCATTCCTGATCCCTATTCTCCTGATCCAAGGGCACATGTACACAACAAACCTACTGCAGTTTTTATTCCAATGCAACTGTCATGGTTTCCCCCAAAGAATTCTGTGGATTTTGACAAAAGTTCCAAGAATTCTCTCTTAGGCTAGATCTTCAAAGCGGTACTGAAGTGCACTAATAATGCTGAGGCACATTACACATTTGATATACCGCTTTTGTAGTGTTATTTCCTGCTTTTTATTCCACATTATCCAAAATACCGCAACAAATGTCATTGTGTGTCCTATGAGGTATAAATGCGCCAGAGGGATATAGTGTTACCATGATGGGATCATAATGATATGACACAAGTGTAGATCTGGCTTTAGAGATTCCTAGCCCCACCCCACCCTTCGAGCAACTATGGCCCTAAACTCAATAGCACCCCAGGTAAGAAGTATCGTTGGCACTCCCTCCATTTCTTCAGCTGCTGAGTACCTGATTTTTTAAACTGCATCTGTGGCCTATGCCACTACTCTGATGCACAATTTGCATACAGGATCTACCCCTCTCCTATGAGATGCTATGTTTGCACCCATGCATTTGATCACAGTCACTCACACCTACCACATCTGTGGAGTGGGCATGGAGGGCAGACATTTTCCTTCTAATAAAAGCAACAGCCACTAAACATGAATGCAAAGCTGGCCACATAAAGGTCAGCACTGCCAGCTTTCCAAGTGAAAGACAAAAAGACTATACAATCTGTTCCACCTCCTGAATGGACAGTTCAGCAAATGGCCAGGGCCACCGCATGAGCCTGACACCTCCCACATCTGGTTGCTTGCCTCTAAAATCAGCCCTGCTTCAGAGAACTGCACTTCCTAGGCTCCCTGCAGAGAGAGAATGGCATATAAAACAATTTAGGTCTGTGGCGTAGATATGCCCTGAATGCCTTGCACAGCCCACAGACAGGGAGCTGAGTGTTGGACCTTTCATGGCCTTGGCATGCCCACCAGAGCAAACAAGAAGATGTTCTAGTGCTGGTGCAATGCTCTGCCAACAAATCATCCATCGTAATGGCAAGCCGAGATCTCAAACAGGAACTGAGTCTGGAGGCAGGGCACCACCTTATTCCTCTAGCCTAGAATACATGCCATTTCATTGGCTTACAGCAGCCTCCCTCAACCTGGCACCCTCTGGATGTTTTGGACTACAGTTCCCAAGCTGGCTGGGGATGGTGGGAACTTTAGTCCAAAACATCTGGAGGTGCCAGGTTGGGGAAAGTTGGCTTACAAGCACCATGGCAGCATAGAATCAGCCTGCTGGGCAATTAGAATCCCTCTAGTGGAACACAGGCAAATATATTTGGTCCTTCAAAGGATGCGTTCTCCTAATTGCTTGTTATTTACTAGGAAGAAGTGTAGAAAGAGGAGGTAAACATTGAAAAGAAGAAAGGGTGGAGGAAAGAGAGATAAAATAAAGAAGAACTAAGGAACAAAACAAAACTAGCCCCAATGAGCTTGGTGATAAAAGAGCTTTTAGAGTCTCTCCCGCTGCCCCCCTTTGCTGCTTCAAAACACAAACTATATCCACTGTCTGAATATCTTACATAGCATTAGGGTATTTTGTGGACAAGAGGCTATCATATTCCAGAGAGAAATGGTGGCTTCTCAGAGCCACTTTGATCAATAGATCCTCAAATAGGCCTACAAAGGGTAGCTGGAAAGCCTCTTATTTTAAAAATAAGGATGTTTCTCTTCAAAACATGTTTTTAAATTGAAATAGATGCTGAATCTAGGACACAACACAACAGCAGTATGATCAGGGAGTGCTGGCACATCTTTTAAGAAATCTTGATCAATATTAGATTTTAAGATTGACTGGCACAGAAAGCTTTAGCATGGCCTTGGGAATTTTAAAATTGGAGGGGAGTTTTTCCTTTTCTCAGAAAAATTAAGAGCTTTTCTACATGAGACTGTTAATCATCTGTTAATCCTCTGTACCTACTTTCGGTTTCATGAAAGAAACGAGATCCAAGCACTACACAAGGAGTGTTTCCTTTCTTGCTTTCCTGCTACATACCCTCTAGGTGGCACTGTGGTATAACAGAATAGCACAAATACAGAAGAGGAAATTGTACTTTCTTTCAGTTTCACAGTTAAATGCTGCATTTTCTCTGCTCTAAAAAACTCAGCGAAAGCGTTGGATAGACACAGAAGCAAAAGTGGAAGGTCATGGCATCGACTAAAGAAACCGTAAACATCTATGAGTAGAGAATGATGAGCACACGATAAATGCCTCATGTAGAAAAGCCCTAAGTGTAAAAATGCAGAACTAGGGAGAGAGGGAACAGATAATCTTTTCATTCAGCTTCAGGGGAAATCTGGAGTCATGCTTGGGGAATTTTCAAAGTTAGAGAGCAGCAGGTTAAGAGCACTTTCTGAGTAGAGTCAGTGGCTGGGCTTTCAGGACTTCATTGACCATGCTGGCTGTGGATGATGGGAGTTACAGTCCAACACATGCAGAGGGCACCAGGTTGGGAAGGCTGCCTGACTAAATAAATGTGTTTGTTAAGGTAAGTAGATCAGCCAGGGTCAGGTTCTACGCAAGCTTAACCCAGCTGGAATGGAGAACCAATGCTGGTTCTGATTGCTTCAGCTGGGCAACATTTGTATTTGTTATGACAAAGCCTTCATGTTCACACATTTGTCCTAGATGATATATTTACAAGGTATCTGGATGTGTTTTGTACTATCTATACCACAAGATTACCATTCCTCAGAGTTCTAAAGCCTTTTCTTATCTGTGAAGTGAGGTCTGTATTATTATTATTATTATTATTATTATTTAAGTGAGGTCTGTATTATTATTTATTATTATTATTATTATTATTATTTCTGTCTGAAACCTGCCAGGAAGCACTACAAGTGCTGGAAAAAGAATGAGGCAGATGCCCACACAATGCTACCCAACAATTCTGTAGTATTCGTTTCTTTGCTTATTTAATCCATTTCTTAGCCACCTTTCAAGTCCATAGGCTTCCCAAGGCAACTTAGGGCACAATCCTATGGCCGCTAGTCAGCAGCTAGATAGTCATAGAATAGGTTGGTTCCTGGATAACCGACCCCCACCCCCTCCCACGCCGTCTCTTAGGCAGCACGGATCTGCCCCATGCTCTGTGCTCGTAAGAGCAGTGCAGAGTGGCGAAAATGGGGCATTCCCGGGGGTGGGGCGGGGCTCGGAGGTCAGAAATGCTGGTATGACACATTGTATGTGTTGTCCAGCCGCTGCTTCCTGTGCTCCGAGGTCCCGCAGCTAGACAGCCGAAATCGGCTGTCTAGCCACAAAAGCAGGGCGGGGAGAGCAAGGAGGAGATCTCTTCCTCACCACTCCTCCCATCCTGCACAGGATAGGCAGTCACCTCCGGGGTCGGAGGGGACCGTCGATCCAGATAGGATTGCTCCCTTCCAATATGAAATCAATACAAACATATTAATACAGTCATATTAAATATGAACAATTTTAAATAAACCCAGTTTCAATAAAATACAATGTCAAAGTACAATTCAGCAACAAATAACAAAAGTTTTCAATTAAAAGCCAAGGAGAACAGATAAGGTTTGAAACCCACTTATTTATTTATTTAAAGCATTTCTTGGCTGCCTTTCAGAGCAGAAGCCCTCCCAAGGCAGCTTACAGCAATAAAATACAGAAGAACAGTTAAAATATAAAAAGTGATAAAAACATAACAATAAAAACAATATAAGACAACAATAAAACCAGCAACAATGATAACAGCAGTAACAGCAACAATAGCAGTCGTATCAGGAGGCCAAGGTAAAATAATATGTTTTCAAGGCCTTCTTAAAAACCTGCAATGATGGAGCATGGTGGACCTCCTATGGCGGGCTTGTTCCAAAGGTGTGGGGCCACTGCAGATAAGGCCCTCTCACGTGTGGTCACCCACCTGACTGCTCTCGCAGGTGGGCATGTGAGAAGGGCCTCTCTTTCTGATCTTAAAGTGCGGGCAGGCTGATATGGGTGAAAGTGGTCCTTCAAGTAACTTGGTCCCAAACAATTTAAGGCTTTAAAGGTCAAAACCAGCACTTTGAATTGGGCTTGGAAACACACCGGTAGCCAGTGCAGCTGGCGCAGTATAGGCATTATGTGATCAAATCGCCTTGCCCACACCAAGACTCAGGCAGCCACATTCTGCATAAGCTGGAGTTTCTGAACCGTCTTCAAAGGCAGCCCCATGTATAGCACATTACAGTAGTTCAGCCTGGATGTCACTACTGCATGGATAACTGAGGCACTTAAAAGCAACCACAGATGAAGGCAGGAATTCCATAGGATAGGGGTCACCCTTGAGAATATCTAGTGCCTGCCAACCTTACTCATCTTGGTGGTGGACTAGTGAGCATGGCTACCAAAGATTACCTTAAAACTTGGGCAGGTACCTATGGGCGTAGGCAATCCTTCAAACACCCTGGACACAAACTATTTAAGGCTTTAAGGGTCAAAGCCAGCAATCGGAACTGGGGCCAGAAATGCACTTCCAACCAGTGCAGCTGGTACAGGATTGGTATAATATGATCTGACCATCCAGCTCCAAGAAAGACTCGAGCACTCACATTGGGTGCTGGCCATGTCTTTTACTGCTGGTTTTATGTCTTGTATTATGTGGTTGACTGATTTGTTTTTATGTTATGTTTTAACCAAGATTTTGTTTTAAGCTGTATTTTATTATTGTTAGCTGCCTTGAGTGCCATGCTTGGCAGAAAGGCGGGATATACATTTAATCACTACATAAATGATAAATTCTGTACCAGCTGATGTTCCTGAGTCATCTTCAAAGATAGCTCCACATACAGTGCATTACAGTAGTCCAGTCTGGTTATAACTAGGGCAAGAGTCACGGAGGCCAGGCCCATTTTCCCTAGATAGGGTCACAGCTGTCCTTGGTAAAAGGAACTCCTGGCTACTGCTGCCACCCGTGCTTCCATAGTCAGTGCCGAGTCTGGAATGACCCCTAAGGTATGGTCTTGGTTCTTAAGGAGGAGTGCAACCCCATTCAATAACAGTTGCATCCTTCTGTCCGGACGAGCAGAATTCCCCACTCAAAGTACGTTCACCTTGTCCATGCTCATCCATCCCCCAAACCCTTCCACACACCTATTCAAGTGTTCCACATCCACAGTGACCAAATTGCTTTGAGCTGACCCAATGCAATTGCTGATGAGAAGAAACAGCCAATATTTCCTGAAGTGGTCCTATTCCCACGCATTCCCATGTGACGTATAAAGAGTGGAAACCTTGAGGGGGAAAAAGCATGTTAAATAAGTGTGTTTCCAAGCCTTGGGTTTCTCATATTCTCCCTTCCACAGGCTGGAAAGTATTACTGTGGTTATTTAATCAACCATTTAGTCAACCATTCCCCTTTCTACCACTTCTCTAACATATAGGCAAATTGACTTACTACTACATATACATCAAAAAAGAAAGACAAGAGAGCAGTAGGGGTAGTAGGTATACATTTAGAGAACTCAACAGACAAGCAGTAAAACAAGGTTGTAAAATGATCCCAGGGTAGTCACAACAGACAATATATTACCATTATAAAATACTATAAAATACACAGAAATCAGTCAGTGGCCAGTTTAATCCACAGCACCCTTTAACTATCTTGCTTTGATACCTAGGCCCAACTGTTAATCAGAAAGCCCAGTAGAAAAGATATATTTTAACCTGGCACTGAAAAGTAACCACATTTGGTGACTATCTAACCTCTAAGCCTTAAAGTAACCAAACTAAAAATTTGGTTAGCTTTAAGGGGAGGACATTCCACAGCAGGGGTGCCACCACTGAGAACGCTCTGTACAAAGTTCTGGAAGACTGGGCTTTGTTGTGTGATGTTATATCCCAGTGGTAGCCCTCCAGATGTTTTGGCCTACAGCTCCCGTGATCTCTCACCATTGGCTATGCTGACTAGGGCTGATGGGAGCCATAGGCCAAAACATCTGGAGGGCCACAAGTTGCCCACCCCTGGCATAACCCAAAGGGCCTCCCCAGCAGATCTCCAGTCTCAAGATACATACTTGCCATAAGCAACACACATCCTATGGATTAATGCTTCCCCTCTCCTTTGCTGCATTTAACTACAGGGAATTACTTGTGAAGACTGATTCTATCTATGTGGGGATTCCATCTTGTCTGGATTAAGCTTCAGCTTCAGCTCTAAAGACCTGTTCAGGAGTTCCACAGTGACTAAATTGCTCTATTTGCTGGCCCAGTAAATTGCTGATGAGAAGTGGCTGCTTCTCTCAGCATAATGGTAGAGCGAGGCCTCTTTTTAGTGAGACTAGTCGCTCGTGAAAGAATTTTGGAAATCTAATTTTAAAGCCTAAGGTTCACCACCTAGAAACAAAATTTTCTTACCTTGTAATAACACAAATCAGTATATTGTTCAGTATGTCATACAAATGTAGCTCCCCAATACCATGCTTTCCTGATTGTCAAAATTCAGGGTATGTTAACTGTTGCCTGACGATGGGATACCAGAGCTGGTATTCTACCAGCCACATAGGTACATCTGGAGGATGAATTACTCCACTACTACATGCAAACAGGATTGATCCCAGCAATTGGAGTAGTGAGAAATTAGGTGTGTGAGAGGTGCCTTGCTGCTTCAGAACATCCTTGCGTGGAGATCTTAACAAGGTTCTGCAATGCAGTTAATGCACTATGGACCAGTTTTAGCTACTGGAATAGGTGGCAATGATTCTACTTTATAAAGTGGCTCTTCCATATGGAATCCTTTGTGTGTGTGTGTTTGTGTGTGTGTGTGAGTGGGTGGGGGCTCTCCTGTCCCCTTCCATTTCATATTGAAAAAGGCCTAGAAAGCACTTGTGTACATACATGAGAAGTCTTTTACCACCTCCCCGAAAGCCTTCTCCCCATTTTCTTCTCGGACCCATGGATAATAAATCCAAATGTCTGCATGCTTTCATTTATATACATATGAATAGATGGATGCATACAAGCATAAATTGCTCCTTCAAGTTATCTTTAATAATATGGTTTTGAGCTGTTGGGCATCCCAGTCCAAAGCATTGGTATTTCCATCTCAACTTGTCATATATTCCTGCAACAGAGGCATAATGACATATTTTATGATAACACTGGTCTTGTACAATGTTTGTACACCCTATTCAAAGCACTTAATTAGCGACTTGACATGTCTTCCCCCTGCCTGCCCTCCATGAGGTAAGTCTTGCAGCGATGGACTGGTCTGTTAGGTACACTTTGTCCTCATGACCAGTTCAGCATGTTTCAGTCATGATCCAGCGGCCAGCGCTGATTAGGCAGAGCTGACTTTGAGGCTTGTCAGACTTTGATTGGCCTGCCACTGGAATGCATATCGAACCAGTCACGATTACGGGTCCTTCCAGGCGGACGGCTCCTGGCACTATCAATCAAAAGGCATTGTGCCACTATTAAGCTTGATGGATTTTTTGTGTGGTAAGAAAAAAGATCGAAGAAGGGGTGGAGAAACATACAGTGGGTTGCAAATGGAAAGTGACATTTTCTGGACCCTCCTTAAAATTGTATGACTGAGGTGAGATGATGGCACAACAAAACCCTCATCTGGAAGCACCCTAGTATTTCTGTGAAGGTGGTGACTGCAAAAAAACTCCTTACAAACAAAGAAACAAAGCAAAAACAAAACACAAAGGGAGCAATCCTATGCGTGTTTAGACAGAAAAAAGTCCACTGCTAGAAGCATGGCTGGCTGGGGCATGCTGGGAATTGTAGGATTTTTTTTTTCCTGTCTAAACACGTACAGGATTGCACCCTAAACCTATCTTGTGAGTCCGCCAGCTTACAAAATAACTCGCAGTAGGGCATTCTGGATGCATTTTGAGTGCATACAATTGGCTTGTTAGAAGAGAATCAACATTCATACACTGAGAAAGATGTAAAGCAATTTGACTGGCCTTGATAGGTAAAAGAAATAGGCAATAATTGTAAGCACAAAGATATGCAGAAAGATTACCAGCTGCAGTTTAATGTGATCATGTATGACATTTACCAAGCTCTACCGATACAAAATTAAATCAAAATCTATGTGAGATGCATTCTTTATTATCATCTCCAAGTCTGCACTGTTTACAAAGCTATTCATTTAATATAATTGAGAGAGAGAAATCTTCTCTTTCTCAACAGCACAATTGGTGAACTGGAATTTTCTTTCATTCTGTTATAAAGTGGCTATAAAGGGTGAGAATCAAATGCAAGCCCCCCAAAAACAGACTGTGATGTGGAAAGAGACTTTTTTCAGTTGGGCTCCTTTTGAAAGGAAATGATGATTGAACTCTGGATTGAAAATGATCTGAGGGTTGTGTTTTCACATAAAAATTCTGTGAGGACGACACTGAGTAAGATATAATGCCTTCAGTGGCTGCAAAGGCTGGGCATTAAATAAGTATAAGTGCTGAGAAGGTAATGAGTGAGGAGGGATTGTGAAGAAATAAAGGTAACTTCTCAGTATGGACAAAAGCTACTGCTAACTTCATTGTTGCTGAACAGGAATTGGTGTCCTTATAGTATAGCATGGAACTGGGAAATAAAGGGGACCTGACAAGGCCCAGCTAGTTCCACAGTTGCTTATTCCTGGTACTAATGTGCCCTCAGGCCTGGAAAATTGACAAGTGTGCCCATGGGTCCAAAAAGGTTGCCTATCCCTGCCCTATAGTGCACTGCAGTCTATAGTTTACAGATTCTTAGGCATTGATCCACAATTCATTTTGTTTTGTGAAACACCAGTGACAATAAATAGGTTGTGAATTTCATCAGGTTCGGTTCCCACGTGTGTATTTATCAGTTGACGATTGCAGAATCAACTGATGAAATGCATGCGTGGGACAGGCATCCCAGATGAGAGACACCAGAGGCTAATTTTTCATATTACCTGGCCTTACCTCAAGTACAATAAATGTCAGCGAGGTGAGTTCATGCAATCACTGGTGAGTCATCAAGTGTTGAGGGATAAAAGGGATTCAGATGAGCCCTCTGCCCACACACAGACACAAACACACACATATTCCAGGAATGCAGTGGAGACTGGTGGCTCTGATGTCAGTGGGGTGATGAATCCGCTCGGGGTTCCAGTGTTCATACCTTGTTTAGCTCTTTTAGAGTTCTGACTGAAACCTGGAGCAGATTCACTGCCCCGCTGTCATCAGAGCTACCAGCCTCCATTGAAGGAATGTGTGAGGTGGATTGCACCTCCTGCCACCCATATGTTCAGCAGGTATGAGAAACGGCTCTAGCATTCCAGCGTACACAGGGATCCCTCCCTCGCATGGAGGATCTCTGAGCGCATACATTGATATGGATGTAGGGGCCTTTCTCACATGTGCTGAATGGTGGATGGTGGTGTGTATAGCTGGTGGGTGCATTTTGGCTGGTTGGGTGCTAGCCCATGTGCCTGCAGCATCTCTCACAGATTCCTGGAATGGGTGGGGATGCCATCTGAACTCCCCTACTGAATGATTTCAGTCAGCTGCTAGCCTTGGCTGCAGCCTTCAGCGCTCCCAACTACTTCAGCCTTTCCCTTTATTGTAGAAAACTGGAGCCTGGAATGGCTCCACACTGGTTTGTCTTCACCACAGTTAGCAGCAGAAGTAGTGGTAATACTTCCAGAAGAGTTCATGTGTAAGAAATAATAGTTTCCAGCCTTACTCTGATGTAGTTCATGAATCATACCAATAGGAGCTGAGATACCAAAAAACAGCAGAAGGCATGCCTTCAGTTCATGGGCAAAAGAGGCCATCTTGTTGGCCTCTGTTACCAGGTTTTTGAATCAAACAGAAAATGGCAGCCAATAAAGACGGGCAGAAGCCATGATTAGCACTTAGTCAACTGGTTATGGGGTTAGATCCAGTACAGCTGACTCTTCCTAGAAACAATGTGGAACATGACTGTTGAGTCATGCGTCACATCCCAATATCTTATAATTATGTTCTGTCATGACCTACATTTCTAGTAAAAATAAGCATGCAGAAGCAAAGCGTTAGGGGGGCGGGGAGAAGAAATCCTTTGCGCAGCCTAAGATCCTTTGGGATTCTGCATTTCCCTTCTGTACATTGATACAGACAAAAAAGAAGCAGCATATGGGCCTGAGCAAATAACATGTTTTGCAGAATGTTAATTGTTGCAATGATGGCTTTTACAATCTCACTTGCAATTTTCTTAATAAGATGCTGACAAAAGTATACATCCTTAATTTCTCCTGGCAGATGAGAGCACACATTTTTCGAGTTGTTGGGAGGAAAATGAGTTTTGTACAGTTAAAAACATTTTTTGGGCAATTTGACAATTTACAATTATCCAACGATGGATGTTATTGCAAAAACCAATGTGTATATAAACTCAGTCTGTAGTCTAACTTGCTTCACAATTGACCTGAAATTAAACTGATGACAAAAAAGGACAATTAAAAAAAATGTTCACGGTTTGACATAACTGCCCCATCTGTTAAGCTCCTTTAGATATGACGTGAAAGTCTTTTCAAAATTAGTTTTGTGGCATAAACAAAGAAGAATCGTGTGCCATCATACAGGCGAGCAAATTTATTATGGTTTAAGCAAGCTTTTGTGTGGATTAGAATAGAATCCACTTTATCAGATGCATGAAGTGTTATCCTCACTTGGCAGGTACACATGGGCATAGAGAAAAATGGTAAATGTGAGGTCAGATGGAAATGAAATGCAAAAAGAGCCTGTGACAATTACACTAAAACTTAACAGTGCTATGTTAACTATGGACGTCTACTTGGAAGTCCTACTGATTTCAATGGCATTTGCTCCTTGATAAATATGCATAGAAATTGCAGTCTAAATATATCTAAAGTAAGCACAGTGACTATTCATAGCACCAGTAATTGTCAATAACTCAAACTTCTTAGCATTGTTACATAAAAAACTGTAATGGGATTTAAACAACAACAACCTGCTATCTTGATGCAGTCTAAAGGTGATAGAGGTTGTGGCACACAGTAGAGTTCAGAGTCAAACAGGAAGATTCTGTGTACAACATGGGAAATGTCTCTTGTTTGTAGAGAAGGTAAAATTTTGAGAGTTCTGAGGACAGGACAGATCAAAGCCATTCAGGGAGTATTACAATTTTAAGGATGAGAGATCATGTCACCACACATGTCTACGAAAATGTCATACTTTGATTCCGCTGGTTTGTGTGCTGCTGTGGCAATCCCCCGCCAACAATGAGGAGACCATTTCAAAGTATTCAAATCTATATTTGTGTAATAATTTTATTAGGCCAACCCAACGTTCACAAAAAATGTGCAAAGCTTTCCCCCAACCTGCTTTTTCTACCATCTTGCCTGATGAAGAGATCTGGAGATCTCAAAAGCTTGCCCATTTTTCATGAACTTTACATTGGGTCAGCAAAGCTATTACACTAATGTGGATTTTGGTACTTTATTCTTATGGCCTTCGCGACTAACTTTACTTTTTGTATTTCAAAGCAGTGTCCAGTCAGATGGAGCCTAAGGGCCAAAACAGACATTACTTTAAACTTGTGTCTAGCAGCTGCACCCTTTTGACTCTAGAGCAAGTGCAGGGCCCCGATCCGGATCTGACCCCTAACCCGTGTGGGGGTTTTAAAATCAGGATCGGGCCTCCTGCGCCTACTCTAGAGTAAAAATGACCGGGGGGGGGAGATGCAGCTGGCTGCTAGATACATATTTGAAGTAATGTCTGTTTTGGCCCTAAGCTTCAAACGGAGAGGTGTATTATTAGCGTAAGAATCATCCCCAGCAATGCCGAGAGGGAAATTCCGACGCCGAGGGTAATGCTAGCCGCGTGGGGGGGCCCACGGCAAGGCAAGGCGGGGCGAGCCGCCTGCCTACCCGGCTGATTCGCCGCGACGAAGGGCCGGCTTTGGCAGCAAGCGCCGCGTGCCTGCAGGGGGCAGCCGAGAGCGGGGGAAGCGAACGCCCCATTCCCCGCCGCCCTCTGTGACGTCAAACGGGGGTCTCCAGGCAACCGGACTCCAAACAGCGCGCCGGCGCTTCCTCTGGCCTGGGCAGCGCGGAGGGCGACCGACCGGCCGGCCGGGTTCGGGCAGCAACACCAGCCCCGAGGCGGCGGGACCGGCGCAACCATGGCGCTACCGCTCTTGCCCGGGAACTCTTTCAACAGGAATGTAAGTGGCGCCGGCTTGGCTCCCGCCGCCCCGCGGGCGCTCCCCGAGTTGATGGCGCCGCCCCCTCCCCCGAATTGGCGCTGCCCTCCTCGCGGCCTCCTCTCCCCGTGTGCGTGTGAATGTGGACCGCCTGCCGGAAGCCGGCTGCGAGGAGGCGACAGCCGCCGTCCAGAGAGAGGAAGAATCCCACCCCACCACAAACCAAACCCAGAGATATCACAGCCTCCCCCAAGCTGGCGCCCTCCAGATGGCGTGGACGACAGCTCCCATACATTGGACTACAGCCATTGGCCATGCTGGCTGGGAATTATGGGTGCTGTAGTCCAACCTATCCGGAGGGCACCAGCTTGGGGGAGGTTACCCCCTTCCCCCTCAGTGTAGGTCCAAAACTGCTATAGGGCTCTCCTACCTGGAACAGCCCCTTCATGGATCACTGCCTTGTTGTGGCGAAGGGGCTTGCGTAACTCAGTGAAGCCATAAGCTATGCCGTGCAGGGCCACCCAAGACGGACAGGTCATGGCAGAGAGTTCTGACAAAATGTGGTCCACTGGAGAAGGAAATGGCAACCCACTCCAGTATTCTTGCCAAGAAAACCCCATGGAACGTATCACAAGGCTAAAAGAGATGTCGCCGGAAGATGAGCCCCTCAGGTCGGAAGGTGTCCAATATACTACTGGGGAAGAGCAGAGGGTATTTCCAAGTAGCGCCAGAAAGAGTGAAGCGGCTGGGCCAAAGCCGAAAGGACACTCAGCTGTGGATGTGTCTGGTGGTGAAAAGAAAGTCCGATGCTGTAAAGAACAATATTGTTTAGGAACCTACCTGGAATGTAAGATCAATGAATCAAGGTAAGCTGGAGGTGGTCAAACATGAGATGGCAAGATTGAACATCGACATCTTGGGAATCAGCGAACTAAAATGGACAGGCATGGGCGAATTTAATTCAGGTGACCATCATATCTACTATTGTGGGCAAGAATCCCTTAGAAGAAATGGAGTAGCACTCATAGTCAACAAAAGGGCGGGAAAAGCAGTACTGGGGTACAATCTTAAAAATGATAGAATGATCTCAGTACGAATCCAAGGCAAACCATTCAACATCACAGTAATTCAAGTCTATGCCCCAACCACTGAGGCCGAAGAAGCTGAGGTTGATCGGTTCTATGAAGACCTCCAACACCTTCTAGAACTAACACCAAAAAAAAGATGTCCTCTTCATCATAGGGGACTGGAATGCTAAAGTAGGAAGTCAAGAAATCACCGGGATAACAGGCAGGCATGGCCTTGGTGTACAAAATGAAGCAGGACAAAGGCTAATAGAGTTTTGCCAAGAGAACACGCTGATGATAGCAAACACTCTTTTCCAACAGCACAACAGACGACTCTACACATGGACATCACCAGATGGTCAATATCGAAATCAGATTGATTATGTCCTTTGCAGCCAAAGATGGAGAAGCTCCATAGAGTCAGTAAAAACAAGACCTGGAGCTGACTGTGGCTCAGATCATGAGCTGCTTCTTGCAAAATTTCGGCTTAAATTGAAGAACGTAGGGAAAACCACTAAACCATTCAGGTATGACCTAAATCATATCCCTTATGAATATACAGTGGAGGTGAGGAATAGATTTCAGGGATTAGACCTGATAGACAGAGTGCCTGAGGAACTATGGACGGAGGTCCGTAACATTGTTCAGGAGGCAGCAACTCAATCCATCCCAAAGAAAAAGAAATGCAAGAAAGCCAAGTGGCTGTCTGATGAGGCTTTACAAGTAGCTGAGGAAAGAAGGGAAGCAAAAAGCAAGGGAGAAAGGGGAAGATCTATCCAACTGAATGCAGAGTTCCAGAGAATAGCAAGGAGAGACAAGAAGGCCTTCTTAAATGAACAATGCAAAGAAATCGAGGAAAACAACAGAATGGGAAAGACTAGAGATCTCTTCAAGAAAATCGGAGATCTCAAGGGAACGTTTTGTGCAAAGACGGGCATGATAAAGGACAAAGAAGGCAGGGACCTAACAGAAGCAGATGAGATTAAGAAGAGGTGGAAAGAATACACAGAAGAACTATACAGGAAAGATCTTATTGTCCTTGATAGCCATGACAGTAATGTCCTTGATAGCCATGATAGTGCGGTCACTGAACTTGAGCCGGACATCCTCGAGAGTGAAGTCAAGTGGGCCTTAGGAAGCATTAGTAACAACAAAGCTAGCAGAGATGACAGTATTCCAGCTGAGCTATTTAAAATCCTAAAAGATGATGCTGTTAAAGTGCTGCATTCAATATGCCAACAAATTTGGAACACTCAGCAATGGCCGCAAGACTGGAAAAGGTCAGTTTACATTCCAATTCCAAAGAAGGGCAATGCCAAAGAGTGTTCAAACTACCGTACAATTGCGCTCATTTCACATGCCAGCAAGGTGATGCTCAAAATCCTACATGCTAGGCTTCAGCAGTATGCGAACCGAGAACTACCGGAAGTACAAGCTGGGTTTCGAAGAGGCAGAGGAACTAGAGATGAAATCGCCAACATTCGCTGCATCATGGAGAAAGCAAGAGAATTCCAGAAAAACGTCTATTTCTGCTTCATTGACTACGCTAAAGCCTTTGATTGTGTGGATCACAACAAACTGTGGCAAATTCTTAAAGTGATGGGAGTACCAGACCACCTTACCTGTCTCCTGAGAAACCTGTACAAGGGTCAAGAAGCAACACTAAGAACCGGACATGGAACAACCGAGTGGTTCAAAATTGGGAAAGGAGTACGACAAGGCTGCATATTGTCACCCTGCTTATTTAACTTATATGCAGAGTACATCATGAGAAATGCCGGGTTGGATGAATCAGAGGTCGGAATTAAGATTGCTGGGAGAATTATCAACAACTTCCGATATGCAGACGATACCACCCTAATGGCAGAAAGTGAAGAGGATCTCAAGAGCCTCTTGTTGAGGGTGAAAGAGGAGAGTGCAAAAGCTGGTTTGAAACTCAACATTAAAAAAACTAAGATCATGTCATCTGGCCCTATCACTTCCTGGCATATAGAAGGGGAAGAAATGGAAGCAGTGACAGATTTTACTTTCTTGGGCTCCAAGATCACCGCAGACGGTGAGTGTAGCCATGAAATTAAAAGACGCTTGCTCCTTGGGAGGAAAGCTATGGCAAACCTAGACAGCATAGTAAGAAGCAGAGACATCACCTTGCCAACAAAGGTCTGTCTAATCAAAGCTATGGTTTTCCCAGTAGTAATGTATGGCTGTGAGAGCTGGACTATAAGGAAGGCTGATCGCCGAAGAATTGATACTTTCGAACTGTGGTGCTGGAGAAGACTCTTACGAGTCCCCTGGACTGCAAGGAGGTCAAATCAGTCAATCCTAAAGGAAATCAACCCTGAGTGCTCATTGGAAGGACAGATACTGAAGCTGAAGCTCAAATATTTTGGCCACCTAATGCGAAGAGAAAACTCTCTGGAAAAGACCCTGATGCTGGGAAAGACTGAAGGCAAAAGGAGAAGGGGATGGGAGAGGATGAGATGGCTAGATAGCATCACCGATGCAATGAATATGAACCTGAGCACACTCCGGGAGAGTGCGCAGGACAGGAAGGCCTGACGTGCTATGGTCCATGGGGTCACGAAGAGTCTGACACGACTGAACGACTGAACAACAACAACAACCTGGAACAGCCCCTTCTCCCCCATATCCCTTCTCCCATCATGAAGATGGACGTGGCCTGGCTCAGCAAAGGGACTCCTAAGTCTGACTTTGGGGTCTTCTCATTTCAACAAATATGGCTCAAGGTGGCAACCAAGAAGTGTGCACCTGCAAGGTGAAAAAGGCCAAGATTGGGGGAGAGGGGAAGAGAAGACTGAGAGGAGTCACCTATTTATCCCCTCCCTTCCCCTTTCACTGTTGAGCCTCTCCTCTATAACTTCCAGCATCCCTTTTCTCATTCCATATGACTTCCTCTCTCAAACAAGGAATTACTTTCTACCAAGACAGACTTCTGTAGATCTAGACCAGTGCTGTGTGTCTATACCAGGGGAAGGGAATGTCTGGCCCTCCCGATGTTGTTGCAGTGTAGCTCCTATCATCGTGCCGCATTGGCTACGCTGGCAAAGTCTGATGGGAACTGAAGCCCGGCAACATCTGGAGGGCCACACATTCCTCATCCTTGAGTCTATCCATATTGACTGGCAGGACTTGTCCAGTATCACAAGCAGTGGTCTTTCCTAGCCTGAGATCCTTTACGTATTTATATGTAATGGGGTAGGCAACTTAGTGTGCACCAGATGTTTTGGGCTACAACTTCCATCAGCCCCAGCCAGCATGGCTGCTGGTCTGGGATGGTGAGAGTTGTGTAAAACATCTGGAGAGCACCAAGTTGTCTACCTTATTTACCCCAAGTACAACTGTGCACCCTCTCCTCCTTGTTCAGCACTAAAGTACACATTGCAATGAAACATTTCAGAGCTACATTTAAAGAATTTTGTTCTTTAGGAACAACATAATTTGCATCAGCAGCGATCCTAAGGGCGCAATCCTATGCCGAAGCTTGTAAGCCTCCGAACTCGGAGGTTTATGGGCATCCAATGAAGAATAGGAGTACTGGAGGAGGCGATCCTCGCCTCTGTGTGCCTTCTGCTCTGTCTTTTGGCCAAACAGGCTTTTTGCATGCCTAGCTGGGGTGTATTGGAGTGGGAGGGAAGGCGGCTGGGGAGGCCTTGGGATATGTCATATTCCGGCTTCCCCAGTCCCCTCCCTGCCCAGTGGTACGCCCCTTTACCCTCTCTCCAAGGTCACCTTTGTGATCTTGGAGAGACAGCCAGCACGGTTCTCTCCATACCAGTGAGCAGGGGGAGGGGCTGGAGAGTGTGGATTCCTGGCTCTGAGGTTGGAGCACTGTCTCTGACCTCGGATCCAAGAATCTGGACAATCCTATGGCCCCTCAGACGCTGTATATGGGCCATAGCATTGCTCCCTAAATGTATTTAGAAATCCACCATTGGTTTCATTGTTCTCATTACGATAGCATTGCTCTTCATTATGAATGGTATTCCATCATAAAAGAAGAAAAGGTTTCTGAATGGAGTTGGACCATTACTGAAAGGAGTACCACTTTAAATCTGCAAGGACAGGCCCAAAGTGTGTTAAATGACAGGTTCAGGAGTAAATCTTGAGAGAGAAAGACTCAGCAGTAAGATAATTATTTCCAGGGTTATGTAATTAATCCATTTGGTAAAGATTGGTTTTAAACTGCTCTTCTGTTTTGCTCTTAATCTTCAGTTCTAGGTGTTGACTGCTCTATTTTTTGTCACTCTTTTCCTGAAGTTTATTGGAAGAAGTTCTAGAAGAAATGGTTTCCAAACCATTTTTGTTTTCCAAACTTTTAACAGACAGTTCCTTTTGGTTATTATAATAGCTGGTTTGTTTGGAGCATGCAATGTTAGGTGTTTGCATGTGTTTCCATGGGTACCCTGGTGATGGATTGTTAGCTAGGCAGCCATTTACCACCATTCCTCTACTGGGTGGAAACTGTTCATGTCTTCTGTAAAGGGTCAGGCTTTGGGCACATTCAGATCTTGCCTCCATGTACAGAAGCAATACACCTCTGAATACCAGATGACATAATCTTTACACCCTGCTTGTGAGTTCCCAGAGGCATCTGGTTGGCTTCTGTTGGAAGCAATGTAATAAATGGACTTTTGACCCAATTTAACAAGGTGATTCTGAAGTTCTTACAGTCAACCGAAATTCCTAGTTAAGCCAAGAGGTGATTTTGGCCAGTTTTTCATGCATGAGAACACTTATCCCTAACTATTGAACAGACCTAGGTTTGCGTGGGTTGGAATAGACTGTAGCTTATACAGTGATGCCTTCAAGCAAACATATGCAGGCGTCAAAGCTGGACACATTGTGCCCATCCCATCTGAGTAAAGGCACACTCGCTGGCACCCCTAGGCATTGCCCCTGCCATGGTGCACCCCATAGTCCTCTGAGGGAAGGGTCTGCCTACTCCATTCTCCTGTTTTGCGGGGGCACTCCACAGAAGGGGGCAGTGACAGAACAGTGTCTACTGGCATGCTAATCTATTACTTCAAACTGTATGGAGTACAAACCTATGTGCTGGCTAGGGAAGTCTGTCCCTAGTGGCTGAAGATGTTACTGCAGGCTTCAACCACATGGACACATTAAAGTTAATTAAAATTAACGAGTTTAAAAGCAAAGTAACCCCACAGTGCATATCCCTAGGGTCTCCTTAGTAGGCATGCCAAGTTCCAGGTGTCTGGGTTTTGCAGCCTTGGCACTATGATGCTGACAGACACACACACACGCACATTCTCTTATTATTATAGATTACAAATTGTTCCACTAGACATGCCTGGCTTAAATGGCAACTTTGTTCCTAGTTCTCTCTATGGAGTTATTTGTCCTGGAAGCTGTCATGCCTGGGTCTCATTGGGATTCTGGGTCTTGCACCTTGCCAGCTCCTTGGAATCCAGGAGCTGGGCTTCAGAGTTCTCCAAGGGTCAATGGTTTTTCCGGTGAAAGGAACACTTCTCAGAATGAGCATGGGCACTGTGGGAGAACCCATGCTTGAAGTGGCTGAGGTGTTGATGGCAGTGTGTCTGCTTAGTGGTACACTGTGCCTTCAGATCTTCCTGATTGCCAGTTTTGTAATGAGACTTCAAACTTCAGTGTAAAGAAAAGAAGTATCTCTCCTCAAGGAAAGATGATGCTGTGTGACAACTCCAATTTTCTAATCAAAAGCCCACTGGTTTCATCTTCTTGAGACACAATTCTGTGCAGCTTCAGGAAGAGCAGTTCTCATTTTCAGGCGTCTGCTTTCTCGAGCGATTGTACTGCTTTTGTAGGTAGCAGTCACGCTAATATGACATGATTGCCTTGTGTCTCCAGATGGTAGCTGTGCCAATCTTTGTGCTGATCTTTGCTTATCCAGATGTACTTGCACGATCAGTACCATTAAAAAAATGTTGTTCCATAAGACAGCCCATGTCTCTTGAGAGCATGATGTGCATGTTTGAATCATTTTGGTATTGGACACTAGAGCTTAGTATATGATGGGCATGCCCAAATGAAGTAAAAAAACAATGTGCATTCTGAATCCAGGAGGATTCCACTAAGCGCCATTATCAGGATGGACGAGAGATGCTATCTAGAGTGATTCCCCAATTTCTCCATCATCATACTCTCCTATTTTCAGTACTACCAACCTGTCACTACTTTCAAAAGTTGGAGGCAACACCTGCCTCTCACTTTCTGATATTATCTGTTCCCTGCTGAGTTCTGTCCAGTGGGGTAAAAAAAGAAAGAAGAGGGCAAATTGAAGCTGGTGTCAATATAAAGTACCCAGAAGTAAGTCCCATTGTTTAAATAAGGCTGAGTGCGTGTTGGATAATGCTGTACACTGTGATGGATGTGATAACTTGCAAAAGTTGTGAGGAATATTGACTTGGTAATGTAATATCTGATAATGTAAGTAGCTATCAAAAACTTTGTACCTAGAATTGGTCACTGAATGTGAAGACATTCATGCATGTGGTGGCTGGGGATGATGGGAGTTGTAGTCCAACACACCTGGAGGGCACCAGGTTGGGGAAGGCTGATGCACATGTTTAATAACAAGGTGGTTGAGGAAGGCTGATGCACATGTTTAATAACATGTGAGTTGTACTATAAGAACCAATGTGCTTTATTTTGATTTCGGTCTCTGTTGTAACAGTGTTGCTACTCTTCTTATTTGCTCCCACTTTCCTTAATTTTTAATTCTGTCAGTATGTCTCCAAAAAACATTATGCTCACAACTCTTTTTAACTTCGCCCCTTCTGCATCCTGAGGTGTCCAGTAAGCCTAACCTGATGATGCAAAAATACCCTTTCTGTCCTTTTGCTATCCTGCTAGGTACTTCTGTGCTCCATTTCTCTTTCCTCCATACAATTAGGCTTAAGGGCTGTCTAGATAATGAGGCCAAAGGCCACTGCCACTTCTTACTCTTGTGGAATAGTTCTGCAAGTGGTAATTAAAAGATCACAGTGCAATATCCAGTTCTGATGTAGTAGACAGGGAGACAGCTTTACTGCTGAGGATGGAGATCACCATGCTGCTTCCCCTTCCTGACCTTTTGTAAAGTTTAATCATATGCACTGTAGCACATGAAAGGGGCTGCAAAGAGGGCATTTCAGAGATGCTAAAACCAAGGGTCAAACTACAGCAGGCCTAGCACTGGCCTTGAAAAGCAGCCATACAGAGCCCTGATTCTGATAGGGGCTGCAGTGTGCAGGCAGGAAGGTTTCCTCCCAGTACTGGTTTCCTGCTGAGAATCACCCCCCTGCCTCTCCAAGCTTCTCTTTGCCTCCAGAGGCACTGTTGCAGTAAACAGACTCTTGGTCCTGATCCAAATTGAGCCCCCACATGGATGCTTTATCTGAAAAAAGGAAGTGGCCAGCATTCAGCATGCTTAATGTACTGTAGCTTCTCTCAAAACAAAATAGGCAGAACCCCAGTTTCACTAGTTCAGCTAAACTGAAGGCAAATTTTGAAGATGCCTTGCTGGAACTGGTGGTGGTGAAGAAACCTTACTTTGAGCCTTGCCAGTTTCAGCTCTGATGTAAATCCCCTCTTTGCAATTATAAATAAGATGCCTCTACTTTTACCAGTTGTGAATAGGTTCTTAATGTAATGCATTCCTGCCCCATCTTTATCCTTAGTATACCTGAGAATATATAAGACTAACATTGGTAATAGAGTTGGCTGCTAGCATTTTTCAGGCCTGTGTTTACTCGATGCTGTAGATTCCAGGGCATTCCTATTTCAGGCCTACAAGTACACAGCATTTGATGTTTGTATTCATTTTCCCTATTTTTGCCAAGGGTATAACTCCATCAATTTTATGGGGTTCCATCTTTGCACCAAGGAAATTAGTGGAATTGTTCAGCAGATGTGCCCAAAGAGACTACTACCAAACTGGCATCATTCAGAGCAGGGAAATAACACATCTGAATCAGGGAATGACTCAAAATTTCGCATAAACATTTAGATAGAAATTGAAGAACGATATTACGGGACCATGGTTTCCATTCATTTCCTATGTTGAGGCACTTCAGACTTTTGATAAAGTTCCAAGAAAGTATAGTTGCCTATATTTTTTCTGATTAATATGCACAAACATACAAAATGACATACACTTGCACACACTCCTTTTATATATTGTCAAAGGTTTTTTTTCTTTCATTAGGTATTGGGCTTCTACTTACGCTGTTTTATTTTAGATGTTCCTTAAGCATATCAGTTATACATTAACATTCATCATTAGTGAATTCCTTTGTTTCTTTAGTGATTTTGATTCATTATTATGTACATTCTTCTTTTTGTTGCCTTTATTTTGTTAACCTTATTTTGAAATAAAATTAAAATTTATGATAAAAAAGGAAGTAAAATTGATTTAAAGTTGTTTTATCAGTATTTTACCATGATTGACACTGTTTTACAGATTTGAAGAAACTAAAGATTTTTATTCTTATAATCGTCATTTTAAAAATGCCCTTACATTTTTTGCTTTCTAAAACTATTATTTATTTCATCTTGATTGCAGCTAGGGAAAGAAAAGTTCCATAAATCTCAACACTGGAGTTACTGCAATAAGGTTTCTATGTTGGTGGGTGAAGACAAACCTGGAATAGGGGGCGAACCTTTGCTTGGACAAAAGCTGAAACCGAAGTACAGTGTTTTTCCTAGAGGTTTTGGAAGTGATGCACCTTCCTGGGTAGCATTTGATAAACAGGTACATCGAGATCAATTTATTTGTTTATTTATGTGGTTGTGTTTTATCCAACCCTGTCCAATGGCTTGGATCCTGAGATAAGTTAACTCAGAGGAAAGTTTCCTTCCGCCCTTCTCCCCGCTGTGCCCCACAAAAAGCGTCTTGGAAGAGTCGGAGGCAGCCCTTGTGGACAATTGGGATAGGGTGTGGGGGCTGCTGAGGGAAGGGGGAATAATCCAAAATGGGGTTGGGTGGGTGGATTTTATGCAATTGGCATCAGACAGTTCTATCCAACAAATTCTGTCGTGTTGTGTAGTACACACAAGGGACATTTTGGAATTTGGAGCACCTTGAGGCAGGGAATTCAGAGATGAGCTGCAGATGGAGGGTCTGGGTTTCACATAGTGATTGGAATTTGCCAGCCAAATATTTGATGGCAGTATCTTTGAATTGCTTGGATCCCAAACCTAAAAGATATTTTGCCCATGATACTGAGGCTTGTTTACCTTTAGAGGTATCATCTCATAATTGTTACCTTGGGACACAAGCGTCTGTATACACAAAAAAAGATATTTCCACTGTGTATTCGCCATATCCTCTTGTCATTGTTTTGTCTCATTCACAAGTCACTTGGATAATTACAGGGAGCTCTACATCCGACCGAGCCTTGTAATTTCTTACATAGTCATTTATTCAAGGAAAAAAGAGAAGTGAATCGAGAGTCCCTGATTTTACCAGGGTGTCAGGGTAGAAACTGAGCCCATAGAGCCCCAGAGCAGTTCTGATTCTGAGGAAGAACAGCAATCCGTGGGAGAGGAGCGCGCTCATCTCTCACAAGCACAGCAGCTGGCAGAGATTCCTCCTGCCAGCATTCCTAGGATAGATAGTGACCCTGGCAGTGAGAGAGCGCTGGAGGGGGGCTTGCTGGATGCTTGGTGCAGACGCAGGGAGCGACGACAGATGGAGGGCACGGAAAGGCGGCGCTCTGCTTGTTTGGTGCTAAAACAACGGTCGCATCCCGAGGACCCAAGGGAAAGAGGGAGGATCTCTCCATAGCCCATAAGTTCAGAGTCTTCCCGCGGTTCTCCTTCAAACGGGGACCAACTGCCTTACCTGGAGCTTAGGCTACTCTGCTAACTACCCCAGTGCAGTTCCTTGCTTAGTTGCTGGTGATTAGCATCTGAAAGAATCATTAAGTTGTAAAGGAATAAAGCCTTGAAAAGAATCCCCGTAGTCTGTGTCCTGAGTTGGCTATTGGAGGGGACTGTAAGAGGCAGCTAAGGCGCTCCTGACACAGGGGTTCTTTTCCTCTCATTTAGCTCACTTCAGCCACTGATTTACCCTTTGAATTTATAAACAAATCAGAGGTTGAAGAGATTTAAGGGTTTTTATTCCAGATAAACTGACTGTGTAGACAAGGACATACCTTTGTTGCATCACTGTCATCATGCTTTGGATTTGTCTGTAAATCAGTTACTACACTGATTTAGTGTAGTAGCCAAGAGTTGGAACTTGGGAGTCCCCAGTTCAAATCTCACCTTAGCCTTGAATGAACTTAGTAGCCTTAGGCAAGCTACTGTGTCTCAGCCCATCATCTGCAACATTAGGGTAATAATGATCTACCTACATGGGTTGCTGTAGGGTTACTTAACACAGTGGCTGCATTAAGGCACCATTATTACAGATATTGTGCTGTCATTCCCATGACATCTAAGGCTGTACTGATTTACCTGGGAGTAAGCCCCATTGAACTCAGTGGAACATACTTTTGAGTAGGCATGGATAAGAAGGGTGGAGGCTGACGACTATCCAAGGCAGGGCGGCTGGAGCACAGAGTGGATTTATCTGGATTGGGCATGGGAGGCACAGTTTTAAAGTGGTTCCAGTCCTTTCTGGAGGAGCAGTCTCAGACAGTGGTGCTGGGGAACTTCTGTTCCACCCCATGGCCATTAGCCTGTGGGGTGCTGCAAGGTTCCATTCTGTCCCGCCTACTTTTTAACATCTATATGAAACCACTGGGGAAGTCATCAGGAGGTTGGGGCTGAAATGTCATCGGTATGCGGATGATACTCAGCTCTACCTCTCGTTTCCATCTGCACATCCCAGGGAGACTGGGGAACTCTTGAATCAGTGTCTGGAGGCTCTTTTGGGATGAATGAGGGCAAACAAGCTGGTACTTAATCCAGACAAGATGGATTGTCTTGTGGGTTGGGAAACCAGCTACTTCGGATGGAGGTTTACAGCTGGTCTTAGATGGGGTTGCACTCCCCCTGAAAGGCCAAGTGCGTAGTCTGGGAGTCCTCCTGGACTCTGAGCTAACTGGGGAATCCCAGGTGGCTGCAGTGTCCAGGAGTGCATTTTACCAGGTTAGGCTGGTATGCTAGCTTTGACCCTATCTGGAGAGGACGGACCTTGCCTCAGTTATCCACAAACTACTGACGTCTAGGCTGGACTACAGTAATGCACTATATGTGGGGCTGCCTTTGAAGACGTTTCAGAAACTCCAGCTCATGCAGAATGCGGCTGCCTGAGTATTGGTGGGGGTGAGGCGATTCAATCACATAATGCCTATACTGTGCCAGCTGCGCTGGCTACCAGTGTGTTTCCGAGCCCAATTCAGAGTTCTGGTTTTGACCTTTTAAAGCCGTAAATGGTTTGGGACCAAGTTAACTGAAGCCTCGTGTGGCGCAGAGTGGTAGGCGGCAGTATTGCAACTGAAACTCTCCCCACGACCTGAGTTCGATCCCAGCGGAAGCTGCGTCCCAGGTAGCCGGCTCAGGTCGACTCAGCCTTCCATCCTTCTGAGGTCGGTAAAATGAGTACCCAGCTTGCAGGGGGAAAGGTAGCCACGACTGGAGAAGGCAATGGCAAACCATCCCGCTATAGTCTGCCATGAAAATGCCAGCGAAAGCAGTGTCCCTCTAGGAGTCAGCAATGACTCGGTGCTTGCACAGGAGGAACCTTTCCTTTCCTAATTGAAGGACAACCTTCACCCATATCAAGCCTGCCCACACTTTAAGTTCAGAAAGAGAGGTCCTTCTCACTTGCCCATCTGTGAGAGCAGTCAGGTGGGTGACCACACGTGAGAGGGCCTTCTCTGCAGTGGCCCCATGGCTTTGGAACAAGTTGCCATAGGAGGTCTGCCATGCTCCATCATAGCAGGCTTTTAAGAAGGCCTTGAAAACATATTATTTTACCTTGGCCTTCTCCTGATATGACTGCTATTGTTGCTGTTACTGCTGTTATTGTTGTTGCTGGTTTTATTGTTAGCTTTTATTGTTTTTATGTTTTTATCCCTTTTAATATTTTAACTGTTTTTATGTATTTTATTGCTGTAAGCTGCCTTGGGAGGACTTCTGCCCTGAAAGGTGGCCAAGAAATGTTAATATATATATATATACACGTTTAGCTAGACTGGCAGTTTCGCCTGTTTAGCTGGGGAGATTTGGAGCTGGAGGGGGTGAGGCTGCATGGCACATAGGAAGCTGTGTAAGCAGCTTCTACAGTCTCTTCCCCTACCCGCCCCTGGGACAGCCCCCTTTTCGCCATCTCCGTGCTCCATTTCCAAGCATGGAGACATAGCCACTGCAAAGAGAATTGTGCCGGCTACGAGGGGGTGTGGGCGGGGGTGGGGAGTGTGGTTTCTGGGAACTGAGCTCAGAGCCCTGGGTCCGACCTTGGTTTTCAGAAACAGAAAAATCCCGAAAAATCCCTCTGTATTCCAGCATTTTAAAATGTGCGGGTCACAGAATGGTGACACTTTAAAAGAGTTATCTTTTGCTGTTCTGTAGATTTCTTGAAAATTTTAAACTAGGATTAAGAGGAATAGGGAAGGGTATGCATATATTTCATTTTAATAATCTATAAAATGGGGTCTTCGTTTTTCCATTGTGTGTAAGCCTTGCTACAAGAATGTAATGCTTTTATGTGATCTACAAGCCAGTTCAGCCAAAGTGCTTTGGATTTAAAAAATTTCCCAGCCTATGAAAACCAGTGGGGTAGAATCAGCATAAATCCAAATACAATTACTTAACTGGACTGCGGATTAGGATGTGAAATAGTTAAGCTGTATATGGGACAATTCATGCTTGAAAATGTTCCTCGTAAAATTATACTGTCCAAGCAAGCCAAACATAATGTGGTTTCCAGATTGCCCCACAGGACTTGGCTAATCTTTATCCCCCTCCCCATTTTCTCCTTGATATACAACTTCTGTTAATTTTATTTAAAGAAAGAGGATAAACATCAGCACACAAACACACACATATGCCAAACAGCAGGCAGCTGGTGATATTTTGTTACCCAAGTAGTATGCTTACAAGAAATGGGATAACTCCAGAAGTTCAGGGATCTGAATCAGAAGTTATAATCTGCAGTGCTCATTTCCTTGCTAATTTGAAAATTCTTCTTGCTGAGGCTTATGGCTGTTCCCTTTTGATATGTGTAATGTTAGCTGTACAATCAGTGTTTAATTATCTATGCACAGCCTATCTAATTAGGAGATTAAATCTGCTCATTAAGGGCAACTTCAGATGAGACTTTACCCTGCGTTAATCCACTGCTTCTCTCGCCCCCACAGCTACTGTCACTCTGTCTCTGTACCAGAGCATGCTTGGGCATCCTTTCAGTAAGGCATGCTAAAGGATTTCTTCCCTCCTGTAACGTGTGCAATCCTGATCATATGCATGTTTGTTCAGAAATAAATACCACCATGTTCAGTGAGATTTACTTTGCAGGCTTTGGGCTATTTCCAATAATAGATTGCCTAAATCACATTTTAAAAGCCAGGAAATGACCAGAGCTGCACATCTCTGCAGTATCAGATGGGTCAGACATAACTATGAGGTCCCACAAAGCTCCCCGTTTTGGGCTTAGAGTTCATCCCACAAAGCTCCCAGGTTTTTGCCCAGAGTTCATACATCCCTATATTCATGTATCTGACTTTTACAAAGATGCTCAACTCAACTCTGGTCATTTTCTGGTCTCTCTCCTTCATTTTTATTTTTCAAAACGCAAGTAGGAACATGTAATGTTGGTTGCTATCCTTAGAGAGAGACTTCCACTTTCTATTGCACTCTAATGCTCAACCTCCTGCTCTGGATTCTAGATTGTACAGCAGATGTTGGCAAGGGCTGTGAGGACTGCTTGTCATATGACCTTTCTTGACAATTAAAAAAGGATTTAGTCAGAGTGCTGTACAGTACTTGCCTCAGCCACAAACTCCGTGGGTGGATTTAAGCAAGCCACTATCTCTCAGCCTCATCTGTAGTACTGGGATAACAATACCAATCAAGCTTTTTTAAAGGCTAACTGAGAAAAATACGATATTGTTATTGTTCCCACCTTTCACAGGTTTTGCGAGTCCTCCTACTTGGGCTGGTTTGGGGCAGCTGAGAGCTGATCACTGGAGGAGTTTTAATAGGCACTGCATTTCGCTTTTCCTGGCTTTTCTATATTGGCCTTTGGCTCCCTATCTCTCTCCTGTTCTCCCTTATTTATATTGTGTTTTGTAGACCAGGGCTGGGTAATTTCAGGCTTCTAGAATCTGCTTAGGTTTTTTTTTTTTTTACTAGAACCTCAAAGTTCATTAACTAGAGTCTGGTGCAAAACAGTGGCTCAGGGCAGACATAAACTGCATAGAATTAAGGAACAGGGTGCCTCAGACCACATGGATTGAACCAAGAATTTGTGTTCACAGTCCTTTCACACAAAAATCCACTCCTAGTTCTCCCCTCCCTTCACTTTCTTCCATCTCTGCAGCTATTTAAGGAGGTGAAGCCTTTTTGTTGTCATTGTTCAACAAATGGGAGTCAGAAACTCTTGCAGAACTACTGCAAATTATCCAGAGATCTACCTTCTGCCCACACCTATTTCTAAGCGTATGGCCAGGAGAAGCCCTTGTCTTCTCCCTCCTCCCATTAACTGTTGAATGCCTAGTTGGAGGTCGGTCGGTCCGTCCGTCCGTCCGTCCGTCCGTCTGAATGAATGAATAAATAAATAAATAAATAATATTTTAATGTACTGTCATGCCTTACAAATCTCTGGGAGGGGATAGACTAAACATTTAATAAATAAAATTAATCTATTTGCTTTTTAAAGATCACCACTGCTGGGATTATGAAAAAAGGTTAGTAACATGGGGATGTTTAGGGAGGACATCGTGACTCATATTTGAAGTTAGCACTTCCACTACTGCCCCCAATCTGGTAACAGGCAGTCACAGGATGATTGTTTTGTATGAACACAAAATAATTATTCAGCAAGTGGAGCTTAAACAGCATTCTTCTCTGTCACCGCCCCTTGTGACGTTATATACTCCATGGTACACTTGCACAGTAATGTGTTTTTAGCAATTTTAGAAACTTTTATCTTGATATTATTTTGGAGCTTTTTTGCATAAACTGGACATACGCTATTCTTTCTTTCTTTCCCATCATATACGTACGCATGTTTAAACCTAAATGAGCAGATATAGTCACTTCAGTTTAGTCCCTTAAACTATTTTCACAAGTGACATTCTCATGCAGTTTGTGCTAAATACATATGTTAATGTGAGAATCTGGCAGAGTAATTGATTGTATGTTCTAGACAGTGTAAGTTTTACAGTCACATATCAGACCTGTCCAAGTAGGAACCACTTAGGCCACATGTGTGACAATATAACTCAAGAGAAGTAAAACTGAATGTTGAAATCTGCTCCCCATACCTACCTGTTGTTCTATATGTTGCTTTGTTTCATTTACATCTTTGCTTACAGCACAGTAGATGTTGCTTTTTGACATTTTCTGTTTTTGTATAGGTATTGTCTTTTGATGCTTATTTTGATGAAGAAGTTCCTGACAAAAATCAAGAGCTGTATAGAATAAGACACTGTAAAATATATTTCTATCTGGAAGATGACACAATTCAGGTGGTTGAACCCCAGGTGAAGAATAGTGGAATGCCACAAGGTATTTTTATTTACAGATGTTGTACTCCTCCGTGCCTTTTTTTTTTTTAAGTGTAGTCTTTGCCTGCCTGTTACAATTTGCTTTTTACGTAGTATCATTGTTGCACACAAGCAGGATCTCATGGGCTGTTTCTGTTTTGTGGGTAGTTTGTTCACCACGGCAATAACCCACTCTGCACTGGGTTGGCAGATCACAATGAGTTGCGGCAACCGCTTGCCATGGCTTGAATATTTGCAATTGCTGCTGGCATGCACCACAACCCGCCGTGTTTTAAATAAGTCATGGTGGGCTCTGGTGATTGTGCAGATGGGCCCATTAGGTTCAGTTTCAGAGGTATAACACAAATTCCAGTGGTTCAGATAGCAGGCAGCTGTGATTCAGTAACTAGTTCATTATGTCCTAAGCTAATTTGAAAGGTATTTCATGGAATTGCATACAGGCTGTATGAAACTCCATTTTGTTTGTAGTGAATCTCACCCAGCCTAATTGGGACTTTTAAGTGAAAAATGTGAAACAATTTTCACTTTTTGTGTGTTTCACTATGGTTTCTCACCAACTCTAGGTGAAAGGGGGATCTCAACTTCAGAACCTTCCTCTCTGCTGTCATAGGAAATATTCTTAAAGGCAAAAAGTAAAAACCTATAAGCATGAGAGGTAAACTAGTTCAAACAGCAAAATCAGTGTGTGACAAAAACATGTAAGCTTGATGGGGACTAAACCACAGGCCAGAATGAAATACCAGATCAAAATGTATATGAATCAAATAAGGATATATGATAATGAACGGGAGATGAGAATAATAATCTTGGAAAGACACATAAAAATGTCTATCTTCTTGAAGTCAGAATGTATTAATGTAGTGGTGATAAGAAACCTTCCATGTTGAGATAGACTGTATGGGGAGATTCTTGCATATATTGTGTAATCTGTTAATGGAACCTTGGCAAACTGATGTTCTCTGATACAGAGAGCTTATGTCCATCCCTTAGGGTTAACTTTTGTTTCTGGTGTAGTCCACATCCCACAATCCAGAGCACAGCTAAGAAGGGGCTGGCTAGCTTCCCCAGGGTCAGCCAGTTTTAACAGGAGAAAGATGCTGCCTGCTGGCGGGTTTCCCCAAGGCCAGCTGGATGAAAAGGAAAGTGCAGTCAGGCGCATAAGGCTGCAGTCACACCCTCCAGCTTCAGTGAATCACTAATTGTCTTAAGGCGCCTGATGTTCCCAAATTCTTTAGAAAAATTGGTTCTGTGAGTACTCATGGTCTTGTTATCCTAGTTGGAAAGAGGGCAATAGGGCACAGAGGCTATTGGGTGAACCGGAAAAATGTGCTCAGAAGAGTTTTTTGTTCCACTATTTAGGAACTACTTTTTCCTCCATGGGTTTAGATAGTGAATAGCTCCACTGACCTTGGGCTAGAAGTTCTCAGCAAAATTTCCTGCAGTATATTGTCAGGATGTATTTAATGCCACAGACTTTTAAAACTAATTTTTGGAAGCCTATTGGGTTAAGAGACTGATAACTTTCACATTCTTTGCCTAACTTGGGACAAAGAGAGTATAGAATTTCTGAAAGGGATACAAATGTAATGAAATAATTAGTGGAAGTATCATGCAAAAATGTAGACTGGGTGGTGCAAAATGTGTATAACATGGATGAATATATTTTTTCTAGATTTTGCTTATGGATACAATTGTTTATGGAGCCCAGAGTTTTGGTCCATCTGCTGCACGTTAAACAACACTTTCCCTATTAACCTGCTATCAAAGATTGTGCAATAATCAGACATTGAGGTAATGTCTCTGGGGCAAAGCATTATGCCCTCCCATCTTTGCCTATTGGCAGCAGGATGTTTCCTTCCAGATAAAAGTTTACCTGATTTAACTCTATGCAAAGTAGGTAGACAGAAAAGGCACGAGTGTTTACAGTGAGTTTCATCCAGTGGTGGCTTTGCCTTAGCAGAAAGAGCTTCTGTTCGCTTAAGTTGGCACACCTGATTTTTGTACAATTCCCCATTCTGTTTCAGAGGGTCCACCAACTCTCAGAGGCAGCTTATTAGGGGGATACATGGGGGTTTGGGTGGGTAGGGAAGATCAGCAGAGTGTGGGTTAATTAATTAATCAGGTACACTAATTAATTAACCCATAATTTGCTGGGGTGCCTACAATTTGCTTATTGTTACAGTGCATTGCTTTCTTGATCTTGTCAGGTGCTGGATGTCTGGTTGTATAGATGATGGCAAATACATTTTCTTCTAAATGCCAGCCATGGCCACATGGGAAGGGGATACTCATCGGCCAGCCAGAGAAGGCTTCATTATAGCAATCTTTACTACTGAACAAATCCAAGAAGAACCAATTTGTTGAGACACAGCAGAGCACTTTAGAATACTGTTAAGCAGTTATTAAATTGCTCCCAAGGAATAGGACAAGATTTCCACCAAATAAGTTCATCCATTTCTGGACACGGTGCAAAAGGGCATATTCGCAGAAAACATTTCTGTTTTAATCGCAGGATGTTTCCAGGGAAGTCTTTTGACAGCAGAGAGAATTTTCTGAGTTGCTTGTTCAAGAACTCTGAGTGCAGTTTCACTTTTCTGGCCTGCAGATAGTAAATTATATGTAATTGCACTTGTGCAAGCACCTTGAGGCTCATTGAAATGATTGATTGTACTTTCAGTAGTGGACAAAATGTACATTATAGCCTCCTCATCTTTCTGATTTAATGTGCTGTCAAGATCTTTCCGTTTGCATGCATTTGGTGTAATACGTACCATTTTCTTATATTGTCCTTTCATGGAGGTTCCCTCTCGTTGTGTCAGGTTCCACCTTTGAATTGTAGCAGGAATTGAATTGATAATATGCAATTGAAGAGATTCTATGCTTGCTTTGATCCTGGAGTGTCTTATATTTTAAATTTGAGTTCTTCATAATATTCTGGATTAGATAATTACAGATTCATCACTCCCCTGAATGTTTAATAGAGTTTTGCTAAGGAGCTGCTGAGGGATTTTGGCAGTTTGTTGTGCTTTCCCATCCTCTTTCTCTAATGCACAGGAGTAACACATTTTGTTAAAAATGAAAGAGAAAATGGGATTTCTAGGACAGATTGCAATCCTTACCTCATCTTTCTAGAACAAGCTTGTGGCTGACCACCTGACTCTGAAACTTGCCATGATTCTCAACAGCGGAAATCCATGTATTAACACAGGGTGCAGTCTGTGCACACTTATGTGGGAGTATGGTCCACTGGATTTGGTGGGACTTATTGCTGAGTAAACATGCATAGGAACAGGATGTAATGGTGGCTGGAAAGAGAGGTAGGCAGCCACAGCAGTGGCAGCAGCTAAGAGGCAAAGGGCTCCATCCAGTAAGGAAGACATCCCACACAGTACTGATGATTAAGGTAAATGTATTAAGAGAATGGGGATAAGGTGGTCTGGTAAGACAACAGTTTTGCTTGATTCCTTTGTAAACTATAGGACCTAGTTCCAAGTCAACATGTATCAAAGCTTTCTTATAGAATAATAATAGACTACTGTGTCGGTAATGCATCAGTTTTTCTGGAAAGTTTTGAACTAATCCTGTTGCATTGAAGACCAGTATGAATACCTCCTCACCAACTGTTGTGCATGAGCACTTTAACAACACTATATACCAGTTCAGTTCTTACTGCTGTTGTCTTCTCTAAATAGGTATTTCTCATTTGATAGTTCCAAGACTTTCAGCAACATTGATATGCTCCTCCAAATATTGTCACAGTAGTTTTTCTGTCCTTTCATCTGTGTGATTTTATTTTGCTGGAAATGGAAATAAATGTCTGTTGAGATGCTAAAGCATGATGTATTAGTTTACACCTCCTGTTTCTCTTCAGTGTCCTCAAACACAAATAATGCTATTTTCCTATGGAAACCCAGGCAGTCATTATTGTAAAATAACCTCATGTAAGTACTCATGCATTTGCTCCCTATCTACTTTGCATAAAGTTAAAATGGGTTATGCACATATCTGCAAGGTGCTGAGAGTACTAGGGCAGATAGACAAAGCTGGCAGGAGGGAAGTAATGTTTTGCCCCATAAATTTTACCTCAGGAGAGAGAAAGCTGACGATTGTATAGAAGGATAAATATGGAAAATGTTGGTGTATAATAGGCAGTACATATGCCAAAATTTTGGGCTCCATAAGCAATTTTATCCATAAGCAAAAAAAGCCCCTTTTTTCCCTCACACATCTCATATATGTATTTTGCACTTCATCTACATTTTTTGTATGATGCTTCTAATAATTATTATGTTCTGGATACAAATAGTAGACTTTGCAAATAGTTATAAAGTAATACAGGAGTAGTTATTATATCACAGTTATTAATATGAGTGATTCCCCATGTCCATCCTCCACCAATCTTGTTTTGTAAACTAGATACAAAGCAGAAGTGGTGAGTGGGGGGGAGGCAACATCCTTACTTGCTCCCTCATGGCCCTGACTAGCCATGGATTATATAAGCCATGGTTGGTCGTTACGTGTGAACGGCGTCACAGTCTCATTCCTACTCAACACAATGCTCCCCTCCCCAAATTATACCTGTATTTCATAGGTAGGACAAATTTTCCAGAGCCTGCCATTATTCAGGACAGCATTTTATTTAAGTTTCTTTACTTCTTTATGGGATTTATATCATATCTTTCTACTCTTCAGAGGCCTCAAGACAGCTCAGGCTGCAATTCTATATACACTTACCCGAGGCTACTTCTGAACAGGCATGCATAGGGTTGCAGTTACAATGCAATCTGAAAAATGCAGTTTAAAACCAGACAATTTAATTAAAAAAACTAAACTAAAAACATAGCAGAACAACACAATACATCAGTGAGATTAAGCACTCTCAAAGAGAAGGCAGGCCAGATGCTTGCCTAAACAAAATTGTCGTGAGTTGGCGATGGAACACCAAAGGATGGGGCAAGATGAGTCTCATGAGGCAGGCAGTTCTACAGACAGGGTGCAGCTTCAGAGAAGGCCAGAGAAGGCATGCTGGAATGCTCCGCCCTGGCCAATAAATGCCCTGCACAAATGAAAATAGCTTGTCAGGGAGGCTAGGCTAAATTATCTTCTCTAACATGCTAATTTTATGTGTGGGAAAAGGTGTGTGGGGGGGGGGGGGGTTAGTTGAAGAAGTATTCAAGCATGTGATTCTATTCCTGCAGCCTGAAGTGGTACAGTTCTGAAAGAGCCTCAGTCATTGATTCTACAGATACATACGCTGGTCCTAACTGGTTTTGGAAGTTGAGATGGAATTTCCAGTCAGCCTATGACCTGTTAGCATTTGGGGGCTTAAATTTTCCACTCAAGCATGGTATTATCTGTATCAGTAACACTCTCGGAAGATTTGTTCCAATTATCATTTGAAGCAAATGGCATTAATTTTCCTCCAACACAGGAACTCTGCTTCGGCGTCATCGGGTTCCACTTCCGCCTCCTAATGAAGATCAGTTCTATACTGTAGATTATTTCAACCTCGACACAGATATCATCTTTTATGGTCGAAGGTATAAGATTATAGATTGTGATCAATTCACCAAAAATTTTTTGAGGAAGATGGGAGTCAGATTAAACCCTTCACTAAATCGTCCAGATGATCCCTATACCAAAGAACGTCAAAAGGTTAGCTGTAACAATGCTTGTTGATGAAATTCTTGGTTGCAATGCAAGAAATAATCAAAATGTTTATATGGAACATAAAGGATTTTAAAAAAGCCCTTCTCATATTGGAAATTTCAAATGCAGTTAACTTTGCAAATACATTTTATTTTGGACAAATTCAAAAATAAATTCAGAAAATGCCCAGTAAAAGGCCTACATCAATAGACTACATATTACAATTTTGCATATTTCTCTAACTGAACATAATATGAATCTGAATAGTCTTTGTTTACCATCAGTGTAAACACTGATGCTTTCAATCCATCTATCAATGAATGAAATTGTATATATTTAATCTGCTTTCTTTGCTTTGAGCACTGCTTCAGATAGTAACCAGCAGTCATTAAGGACGCAGTCCTATCCGGATGCCATCAGCCTATGAACTCGGAGGCTGACCGGCATCCTATGCAGGGTGGTTTGAGCAGGGAGGTGATTGTTGCCTCTGCGCTCCTCTTGCCCTGCATTTTTGCTAGATGGGCGATTTCGCCCATCTAGCTGGGGCTCTGAGGACCAGGAGGGAAGGAGGCCGGGGTGGCTGGAAGATTCTTCATAAGCCGGCTGTCGCAGTCTCCTTCCCTCCCTCCCCGCCAACCCGCCGAACCACTCCCTTTCACTCCTCTCTGAGCTCGCATTTGTGAGCTTGTAGAGGCAGCCAGTGTGGTTCTCTCTGCGCCAGCTGTGAGGAGGGGGCAGAGTGGGGGCAGGGAGCTCTGAGTCCTGGGTCCAAGGTTGGAGTGCTGTCTCCAGCCTGGGATTCAGGAATCTGAAAAATCCTATGGCCCCCAAGATGCTGCTTAGAGACCATAGGATTGCTCTCCCCATGGCTTATTATGAAATCTGGTGCATTATATGATAGTCTATCTTGTATGCAAGTAAACATTGAATAGTAGTCAGGTGAAAACCAATGCTGTAAAAGTAGAAAAGGAAATGCTTCTAATATTGCTTCTAATATTGGGAAGTTGCAAGTTAAGTCACTAAAGGAAGAGGAGCAGGGTACGTAGTGGGCTATAATAAGCAGGATATGTAGGAAGGACAGATGAGGAAGGGTTCCCACCCATGGCTGAAAATGGCTCACATCACAAGGGTGTTGATTTACATTTCAGGATACTACAGGAGAGGTAAGGAAGCAGAGGGCCTGTGGGGCGGAGAGACAGGGTACCTGAATTTCATGTATCTGAGAAAAAGAAGTGGGCTGGAGGGAAAGACCTTGGAAGAGAAAGCAAAGGACTGCAGCATGGGGACTGAAGATGGACTCTGAAGATGAAACAAAAAGGAGGAATTCAGCAAGCAGAGGCCAAAGAAGGTAGGGGGAAATGGAGAAGAGGCACAGGGCAAGGAACAAATGGCTGCTGAGGGAAAAGAAGTAGAAGAGCTAATGGAATGAGGGAAGAGACGAGAGACTGGAAGAGGATAAGTTCAGAGGATAGGGCAAAGATATGAGGAGAGATGTGGAATTGGAGAGGACAGACGGTATGGAGATGAAAGATGGGAAGAGAGAGATTGGGTAGCAGAAGGAAACTGAGAGGAGAGTAGAAAGAGAGAGAACAGGAAGAGAGGAGAGATGCACCTGGCTTGCAGTTGGACCTCATGGGAGGGAGAAAGGAGCACTTTATGAAGAGGCACACAGGGAAGCAGAGATGAAGGAAAATGAATGGTAGGACTGTAGAGGGATGAGCAAGAAGCAGCTGGAAATTTCCCCACTACACCTTCCCTGTAGCCATAAGGTGAACTTCTGTGATGTCGGAGAATATTCTCATATATTACTCCTGAGCGGGAAAGTTAAGTCATGGATTGTTGAAAGAAAGTGCGGTATCAACCAGGAGAACTAGAAAGTCAGTGTGGGATGGGGAAAATCATTCACAGGGGCTAGATCACATGAATAGGTGCAGAAAGGTAAGGCCTAGATTTCACATACGGATGCCAGATAACCTGCTGAATATTTGCCGCAGGCCTCTAGAATACAAAACAGTACAACAAAATCTTCATTATATGAAACTTCTCCATATGCCTTGTCCCCTGTATATGACCCCTTTTAGTACAATTCCATTTAAATTGTATTCCTGCTGGTCCCACTGAATGTTTTCACAGTCATTTTATTGTGCAGAATGAGGTTGTAATGTATTCATAGCAAGTTTGTTTTAAAGCCTGGAAGAGAAACTTCGTGATAAATAGATACTCTAGGGAGAGATTAGGTAGAATAAATTTATTCAGCTGACATTTCTTGGCCAAACTTAACCTACCTTCTACATTTTCCTGAAGACCGTCAGTGCCATTTGTCAAAAACCTAGCTGTAGTTTAAGTCATTAGAATGAATGTGCAGAAGCATTATAGTTCCTTTTTGTAATATGTCTTGGGATGAGTGCATTACTACCACATTCTTTTAAATGGCAGATTTAATTGGGATCTTCCTGGTTGGAGCATGAATGCACTATAGTAACTTTCAGATTCATTTAGTACCAGTTTCTGTTCTATCATGTGTCCTCTCCTGTGTCTGTACTACAACCTGTTTGCAAGACACCATGAAAGGAGGCGTATAGAAACTGAAGGAAAAGAGTAGAGCTTCGTTATTCCACTGCAAAAATAAAGACACGAAGACACCACAGTGCAAATTGTAGAGAACAATCCACATAGGATAGTTCTATATTCCCTTAATTGGATTACAGTGCAATCCTATGCATGTCTACTCAGGGGTAAGCTCCATGGAGTTTAATGGGACTTACTCTCAGGTAAGTAGGTTTAGGATTGCAGTCTTAATCTTATTTTTCCCCAGTCTCTAGAGTGGGATATTGTGATGGAACTTTTTTTAGTTGAACTGCATATAACAACTGTTAGGGCAGCTATATATAAATCTATTTATATTGCCATTGTTATTTATTTACCATACTTGGTGTTTTAGCTGGCATGTAAAATAACTGACTGGGAATGTATATCTTAAGCCCAGCTAAATCTGACAAATCTAACTGTGATCTGTTCTCCAGGACGATGGTTGCGTCAGTCTATGGCAGATTTAGAGAAGTGTTAATCTCTGTATTGTTGTAATATGGCATTGTTGAATTTGACTCCTCCAAGGATATATTTCACTGATGAGGGAGTGACATCTGTGGCTCAGAGGACAATTGGTCTTATTACCATCAATTTTTGTCTTCAAAATCTCTTAGTTTCATTACTTCCTTCTGTCATTTTATTTTTCTTATATCAATATCATAATCTCTTTATATTTTGTGAAAAGTATAATAGCAATATTTGGTATTAAACACGTGTTCTTTTTGACCATCAAAATAATACTGGATGTATTAACTTGGTTCACATGATACGAAAACCCACCATGGCTGAGCACCGTGTTGTGAGAACCTGGTGTGGTTTCTGCAGAGTGACTAATTTTTTATGAATAAGCCACCTTGAGAACCCATGGCTTGTTTTAGGGTTGTTCATACCCATGGTGGCTCATTGTGTCATCTGAACCCGTGAGGGCGACTTAATTGTGGGTTGTCAGGAATGACTATAGAGTGGCCCGGCAAGAGTGACAAAAACTGCTGCTGTTTCTCGCGATCTCGCTAGTATCACCGCCATCCTTCCTCATCCCTTCTCAGTGCCCTCTGCCCCGTGCTCCTAAAAATAGAGAAGAAAGACCTGAACACGTTTGCAGCTTTAAAAAAAAAAAATCAGTCCTGCACAAGTGCACAGGAGCAAATGTCTGCTACTAGGCAATTTTCATATATTTTTCCTCTATTTTACTACACTGCCTTGAAATTTGTGTAATTTTCACCTCTGTTTTACTGCTCTGCCATGAGATTTGCACAAAAATCCCCTCTGTGTTACTGCTCTTCCATGAGAATTTGAGTATGTTTAGCAGCCCTGGTCACTGCTTTGTAACCTATAAGTATGTGAGCCAGCTATCAATGGAGAGAAGCGACAAGCAGGAAGGGGTGGGTGGCAGCTGGCAGGTATAGGTGAGAAGGCACTTTGTGAGCAGGTGTTCTTATTTCAGTGTAACGTGAAGCAGCCTTTAAAAAAGTGTTCCCTAGCAAGGGAAGCCCAGAAGTGGAGGACATTGCTAAGAGGGTTGTTGTTGTTGTTTATTCAGTCAGTCGCTTCCGACTCTTCGTGACTTCATGGACCAGCTCATGCCAGAGCTTCCTGACGGCCGTCGCCACCCCCAGCTCCCCCAAGGTCGAGTCCGTCACCTCCAGAATATCATCCATCCACCTTGCCCTTGGTCGGCCCCTCTTCCTTTTGCCTTCCACTTTCCCTAGCATCAGCATCTTCTCCAGGGTATCTTGTCTTCTCATGATGTGGCCAAAGTACTTCAGTTTTGCCTTTAATATCCTTCCCTCAAGTGAGCAGTCTGGCTTTATTTCCTGGAGTATGGACTGGTTTGATCTTAATGCAGTCCAAGGCACTCTCAGAATTTTCCTCCAACACCACAGTTCAAAAGCATCTATCTTCCTTCGCTCAGCCTTCCTTATGGTCCAGCTCTTGCAGCCATAGGTTACTACGGGGAATACCATTACTTTAACTATGCAGACCTTTGTTGTCAGTGTGATCTCTCTGCTCTTCACTATTTTATCAAGATTTGTCATTGCTGTCCTCCCAAGAAGTAAACGTCTTCTAATTTCCTGGCTGCAGTCAGTGTCTGCAGTAATCTTTGCGCCTAGAAAGACAAAGTCTGTCACTGCCTCCACGTTTTCTCCCTCTATTTGCCAGTTATCAATCAAGCTGGTTGCCCTAATCTTGGTTTCTTTGAGGTTTAACTGCAACCCAGCTTTTGCACTTTCTTCTTTCACCTTCGTCAGAAGGTTCCTCAGCTCCCCCTCGCTTTCAGCCATCAAAGTGGTATCATCTGCATATCTGAGATTGTTAATGTTTCTTCCAGTGAATTTAACTCCAGCCTTGGCTTCATCAAACCCAGCACGTCGCATGATGTGTTCTGCGTACAGGTTGAATAGGTAGGGTGAGAGTATACAACCCTGCTGTACTCCTTTCCCAATCTTAAACCAGTCCGTTGTTCCGTGGTCTGTTCTTACCGTTGCTATTTGGTCATTATACAGATTCCTCAGAAGGCAGACAAGATGACTTGGTATCCCCATAAGAGGGATATGCTTGGCTAAATATAGGAGAGGTGGTCTTGCACTGTTGCTCAAGAGTGCAAGTCCCCCAAAATAAAAATTTTAAAAGCTGGGGAACACGCTTCCATGTTCATAAGGGCTCAGAAAATTCTTTTATTTTTTCGATCTGATGCTGGGGGTGGGGGAGCCGAGAGTGGCTGCAGCTACAGGACAGAAGGTGCTTCCTGGGTGGGTGTTCAAAAATGCTGTTTGCTAGCAAGGGAAAGGCCAAGGTGGAGGATGAAATCGACAAAGTTATTGACAGGAGGGGGATATCAGTATGCTGGGCTAAATAGCATACAGGAGCTCCTGCACTATCCCCCCCCCTTTGTGATTACATTACCACTCTGAAAATTAATTACATTTGGTGATCTGTTGTGAGCATGGGGGGAGTTCCCCTCAGGAGATGGCAACTCCAGTGAACAAATTGCAGATAGAGTGCTGACATAGGGACTGAGGAGATGAAGAGTTCTGCCACAAAGGTGCCTGGGATACATGCCAGAACCAGCAGGAAGACTGAGGGGGATGGTGAAACAAGCCATGGCAAGCCACAGAGTGCCCAATCATCTGTTGGTTTAGTGAGCGAACAGCCAACCCTCAGTAGCTTATTTGCAGGGTGGCTTTGCATGAATGCAAACCTACCCATTGTAAATGATTGTCTAAAATCTGAACAATTTCCTGCAAAATTCATACCTCCTGCAGTAGATGCCACTAATAGCAGTATACTATCCCCCTTTCTTGTCCCCAGGCCCTGTGGCAGGGTTTTTCCACACTATTACCATCTCCTAGGTTCCCTAGTTTTGTTTTGTTTTATATCATGCTTTTATCCCATCTTTCCTTCAAGGAACACAGACTGGGGTACATGGTATTCCTATGCCATGTACACCAGGTAGGTTAGGCTGAAAGACTGTGATTTCTTCAATTCCACGGAGTAAGTTTAATGCTGAGCAACAATTTGAATTCAAGAATTCCTGGCCCAAGTCCTGCTCAGTCGCTGCACCACACTGCTTTGGATATTAGCCTGCTGTCTCCACAGCTCTGCTAGAGCACATAGCTGCTGGTGTTACCACCCTCTGGAGAAATCATTGTCCACCCCACTCTACAGCTAAACTGAACTTTTGCTTCCCTCACAGCAATTGCGTTGAGTTTTAATGTTTTATGAATGTTACTTTCTGTGTCTGTGACAGCTTGGCAGCTCAGCCAGTGGCTGGGGCCTGTGTGTTGATAGTTATGTCACATCAAATTTCCAGCCACATCCTCCCCATTGAGTCTTTTGGCCATTTTCCCTCTTCCCCTCCCCCAATGTCTTTTCCATCCCCTCCTTGCTTCAGCTCCCTGCTTCCTTCTTGATTCCTTTCCCGGTCCCCCTCCCACTAACTCTGCCTGCCTGCCTGCCTGCCTGCCTTCCTTGTCCAGCTTCTGTGATGTCACAATGTTGGAAGTAAGTGTTCTGAAGAAATGACAAGATGGAGTTTGTTCTCTTTGCTGTGTGCTTTTCTCTATTTTCACTGTAATCCAGAGGTCATATTTTAGCCTTCAAAAGGTAAACCAAGCTTCTTATACCATTTGGACTGAGTCCAAGGTGTCCATGTATGTCTTTCCATAGGCTTTCTGTCACATTGCTGTATTCTCCCAGCTCTAGTCATGAATAATTTCTTCACTCATTCTCTTTCCCAATCTCTCTCCCACCCCATGCTGGATCGTCCTTGTCCTTATTATCTCTTCCATTTCCTCATGGCTATTCCCTTCCATTCATCATCCACTCCTGTTTCCACACACTAAATATTACCATTCCTTTTCCATATTTCTTTGACCTGCTCCCTCACCCCCGAGTCTTCTACCTATTCTGGCTCCCTGTTTTCTGCCGCAACTTCTTCTGGGCCTTATTTAACAGGCTCTATTTAGCAAGTTAATAATTTTAAGCAGTACTAACAGGTACATTTTGAGACAACCCTCAATGATCGGTAAGGATTGCATAATTGAAAAAGTTCAGGGTTGGGCAGAAGGTAGATTTCCAGATGTTTGGGATTTCAACTCTCAGCATTCCTGACCATTGGCAGAAGCTGAAGTTGAAAACATCAGGCGACCTACCTTCGGCATAACACTGGTTTAGTTTATAAGAGAAGCTCAAAAGAATAAAAAAAATGAAAGTATTGCTTTATAGGGGGAGGAAAAACTTCAGGGAAGGTAAATATGTCACCCCCAACCCCATTTCACAGATCAGAACTTATATAAAATTAAAATAAGCATTATTGTAAGGTTGTCATAGAAGTATGGCTATTTATTGAGGATTTTCCGTTTTCAGATGTAAAAAGTATTTGTAAAAAAAGTGGTGTTTAAAAACTCTGTGTTATAGAAACAATTGTGAGTATGAAAATGCTATTCAGATGCTTTCTTACATTAAGCGTATGTTTCATTTGCTATAATCCATTTGAAATGTGTCCCAGTATTCTGAAAAACCCTGAGTGGCTTACCACAAAGGGCAGCAGAGTGTGTATATTCCTGGTTCTAACCCTGGTGACTCCTGCTGCTGTCTACATAAGCTACTTATATTAAAAGCTACTGATTTTTTTAAAAAAATAAAGCTTGCCATAAAAACTAGGTTTGATGCATCTAGATTTTTCTGTACTTAAGCTGTGTAATTTAAGAAAAGCTATTTTTCCTTTCTCTCTTTACTTGCAGTTGATAGATAGTATGACGCCTTTGCGTCCTTATGAGCGCTTTGATACACTTCGTCAGTTTCTGGAGCATGATGGACATGTTTTACGTTTTTACGGCATTTGGGATGACACTGAAACAATGTTTGGGGATGTCCGAGAAGTGGTGCTACATTATTTTTTAGCTGATGACACCATTGAAATAAAAGAAGTGATACCAGTGAATTCAGGTCGGGATGCTGTACCTCTGTTCCTCAATAGGCAGAAGCTACCAAAGGCAAGTGTGTGTGCGTATGAAAAATACAGGTGGTGGTGGGGTGTGTGTGTGTGTGTGTGTGTATATATATATATATTTAGTAACTCAGATGACTGGATGTATTGGATACAATCCACCAAACCTTTGAACCTCTGATCCATCTGCTATTAATTTCAGTAGGACAAGGCCAGAGAGCTTCAGCTATTGGGTGGTATAGAAATGTAATAAAGAGTGAGAAAGAGAGGGAGAGAGATCCCTGCTGGATCAGACCAAAAGTCCATCTTGTCCATACTTGTAGAACACATGTGGGGAGAGAGGAGTTATTTTCCTCCCTGAAAGCTGTGGATTGACTCATAATTTCTGACCCCTGTCCATTAACCTCGAATCCCCTTTCCTCGTGGCAGATACTGGCTTCATCTGAAGTGGCAGGGAGGTCTCCTGCACCCAACTCCCACAGTGCCTTGAATGTTGCTAGTGCCAGGGCAGTATTCCAGGGACTAGGGGGGAGAGAGAAAGAGTTTCCTTCCTCCATCCTGAGGAGAGGAGGAGCTGAGAGAGAGTTGCCACCACAGCAGCAACTGGTATAGTTGGGTGGGAATGCTTCTATGATTATTAGATTATAATCATAGTCAGGGCAAGACTCAGGGTTGTAATGCTTGCCTTGTATTAAAGATGAGACTGCATCCCTGTTTGTCACATATGGGATAGCCTCAGCATGTGCCCATATGCTTGACATTAGCATCCCAAATACTGTCCTGATTTTTTTCTCCAGATCTCACAAACTAATTTGGAGGAAAGATGAGTGTTTAATTGGATTTTGGTTGTATGTTTGTGTGTAATCTCCAAAGATCTGAGACTGACAAAAGAGTCTCTCAATTTAATACCGCTACAAAGCTGAGAAAAGACAGAAGGGTAATCGCCAGAATTATGTGTGCCAGATTTATAGCTGACCAATACAAAATAACGTGATTAAATTTCATTTCTGGTAAATTCTAATATAAATGCAATTGTTTATAGTTCTATACCAAATGTATATGATTTTTTAAAAAGAGTACCATGGGAATCCTTTGGGCAGAGGTTTATTGGCATATTAATACTTTTCTAGATTGCTCAAATGTATCATTATATTCAGTTATAATATGAGATAAGGGAACGCACATAGCTCAGTGGTAGAGCATATGCCCAGCACACGGAAGGTCCCAGGTTCACTCCCTGGCATCTCCGGCTAAAAAGGTCAGGTAGCAGGTGATGTGAATGACCTCTGTGCCTGATACCTTTGGGAACCACTGCCAGTCAAAGTAGACAACACTGAGTAAGACGGACAAGTAGTTTGGCCTAGTATAAGGCAACCTCCTATTATTTTGTAAAATCTCAGGTACCAGATAACCCAGGTTATTCTCTCATGTTGCTCTGATAGTTACAGATATTAACAGCCTATTTCTCCTTCCCCAACACCCCAGTATGCTCCAGTTGGACTGTACCAGCCTGGTACAATCACAGATCGGACAGTCCTGAATGTGTTTGGAGGACTAGTAGGGAATAAAGGCCGTTACATTCTGGATAATCGTAAGGTAAGCAGCTACATTTGAATATGATTTTCACATATCTGTTTCGTGAAGAACACAAAATTCTTCGTAAAATGTCTACACACCACATAATACAACTTTTGCTGTTGTCTCAGTGATTAAGCAACTTGAGTTGGAATGTGGGTTGGGGGAGAAATAAAGGGATTTGTTTGCCCCTTTTGGGGTTATGTCAAGTTTCCACTTCTTAAAAAAACTCAATATGAGGTTCTTATAGGCTCTTGTATCTTTCCCCCACCCCCTCTATTACTAGACAGGAGCTGTACATCAGGAATTTTATAAAGACTGTGACCTGAGAATAGGGTCAGCAATCAATGTTTGGGGAAGAAAGGTAGTTCTCTGCGATTGTGATGAATTTACCAAAGAATATTATAAGACAAAGTATGGAGTCAGTAAGTAACAATACTGATACTTTGATGTGCTGCTCTTAAACAATAAGCTGGTACAGGGTGGCTTTTTGTTTTTTTGAGATGTTTTATATTTGTAGGTGAAAATTTAGTTTTATAATCTTTATAAATGATGTAATTTACTAACAGACAATAAAATGGTAGATTACTGTCGTGATTTGGAACCCCATGTGAGAATAAGTGCTGCGTACGTGGAGCTCCTGCACTTTTGGTTGTCCTAGTCACTTCACTGAATAGGACAGCTCCACTTGTGCAAAGATTCAAAAATATGCAGACATGTGTCTTCCATTGAAGTGAACGGAGCAGACCTTGCCAGTCCTACCCATACAACTAACTGCTAGATTAGAACACAAGGATGCTATCCAGAGCCATTACAATCGGTGAATTCCCTTTAGTTTATTAGAATCTGGATCATGCTCTTGTGTTGATGGTCCATAATGAGAGAGAGATTGAGAGAAAGAGATTGGACCAACAAGGCCTTTAAAATATTGCAGGGATTGATTGACTGATTGATTGATTATGTACTGCTGATAGAGTGCTCTAAGGATCATAACAGTGGTCTAACTGAGTTTTTAACAGCTCGTTTGAGTGCTCTTGTTGAATGAGCAGTGCAAAAGGAAAAAAGGGCTGCTTGAAAGACAGACTTTCCTGTTTCACAAATATTGGCCGGCTTCTTGCTCCTGCTGATCAGTCAGATTGGACCTCTCTTCTAGTTGCCTGTCATTTACTCTAACTTCGTCAGTCTCTCTCTAACTGTTAAAGGATGAGGTAGCAAATAATGTGAAAGACCTCTGTCTGAGATCCTAGCCCAGAGAACTGTTATCAGTCAGCGCAGGCAATACTAGATGGACAGATGTCTAACCCTGTATAAGGCAGCTTCCTACGCACCATAGTGCCCAGTGTGATAGGGGAGACTTCTGGAATAGAAAAACTCTAAGCAGATTTTGTTGATTTTTCCTGTAAAATCTTTATCTGGTTCGGCTTGGATTCCACTTTGGGCAGAATTTTTAGGCATTTTAAATTGGAGTTAATTTTAAAGGCAGTGTTTATAGTCTTGTACTTGATGGATGTGTATGTAGATGGTTTTACTTTGTTTCTGGCAAAATGCCATGCATAAAAGTTATCTATGTAACAAGAAATGACTTGAGTTCAAAAATGAAAATTTCATCACTCACTGAAATATGGCAGATGTTCAGCTCCGAGAGATATATTAACTAATCTTTTAAAGCTGTTTTGTCAGATTTTTTTTTAAAAACTTCACTGCTTAGAGAAGATAACACATTTATTGTACCATCGTCAAATCCTAATGATCACAGATTGTACTGAGACTACTGGTATTTCTGTTGTCATTTGCTCTGATATTTTCATTACATTAGAAAACGTCAAGATAACTTTACAGTTCTACCAGGAATACTTATTTCTGTGTTGATTTCATCCCTAATTTGTTTGTGAATATATTGCTGATTGGAACTATAGTGCTAAACATAATTCTTTGAACATATCTTATCAAAATATCTGGGGCTTACTTCCGAGTAAGTGCACAATCCAGCAGGACTGCCACTCTTTGGATGCAGGATTCTGAGATTGGAGCACTCTGCCCATCCAAAGCCCTTCAGGCAGAGCAGGTGGAACACAGGAGGCAAAAATGCGGGCTGGGTGCGGGGGGTGGGGGATCGCTGCTTGGATTCTCCTCCCCCAGGCCATAGCTATGTCTGTGACATCGATGGTGGTGGGAGGACCCACATCCTATGAACCCTGGGATGCCTTCCCAGGGACTCTAGGATTGCTTTGTAAATGTGTTTAGATTCTGGATATAATGCAGTTTTCCATTATGCAATATCATTTGCTTTACAAATACTCGTATCCATCAGTCTAAATTATCTGTAAAAGTTAACCTGACTCTTTCAAAATTGCACAACTAGATTGACAGAAAGTTCATCGTGATAGGTGATCTTTGTGATGCACAGATAAGAATGTCAAGTTCATGTACTCAATATGCTCCATTCCAAATCATGGATACCTTTAGAGTCAAAATAATTACAGCAGCGGTTAAATCACTTACAAATTCTGTTATCTGGTAATGTGTTTAATTTTTCAAACTTTCCCCATGAAGTTCTAAATACCCAGTGTGGATTTTCTAAGAAGAAATCATACCTAACCAACTTAAATTCTTTTGACACTGGGTTAATAGGCTGGGAAAACAATAAATCTGGACTTCAGCAAAGCTTTTTAATTTGATCCATAAAACATCCAAACATTTTGGAGAAGAGTAGCTTAGAGCAAGCTACCTTAAGGTGGCTAAACAAATGGTTAACAGAGTACAGTGAAAAGGTAATATCATATGAACATACGAATCTGCAACAAATTGGAAAGAAGTATAAATTGGCTCCACTGGGATCAGTGATGGCTCTAGTGTTCTTCAACATAATCACTGATGACTTAAGTGAGGAAGAAGACAACATATTCTTTACATTTGCTGATAATTCAAAACTGGGAGAAATTCTGAACATCTTTTGGAAGAGAGATTAAAAATCGAAGGCACTCTTAGTAAGCTTGGAGTTATCATCTTGCTTGCTGCATTCTAAGAATTCAAACTGTGCAGTAGGGAAAGAGAAAAAATACAGGGCCATTACCTACACTTCAAGAGGAAAATTAAAAGATGGAAACTGTAGGGTACTACAGACTGAATATCAGATTTAAGTAAAAGTTTGTCATAGTAAGCTTCCTAGGAAACTATGGGACAGCCCAGCTAAAGTTAAGGCTGTTAAGTAGGAGAGTTAAAAACATAATTTAAATAACCAAAGTCAGTAACTTTAGTTAGTGTATGTCCCATATTTGCACCTCACCATCTTTAACAGTTTTTCTACTTGGCATTCTGGAGCTGAAGATGATCTGTGTCTTTTTATGGGGAAGACTTTTGTCACTTCCCATCTCCCAAGCAAGTGAAGTGGCAGAAGTGTTCCTGTGGGAGGGAAGCAACAGAAACAGTTTCTTTTTCGGGCCCCATTAACACAATGTATCGCTACTGATTCCGGGTTGAACCTAGTCTGCAGTTGCCAGGTAGGAGGGAAATAGTGGGGTTGGCTTTTCGACTTTGGTCTCCTTAGGGATGCCACTTAAACTTACACGTTCTCTTTAGCCCATCTACTCGAGTTGCACTAGGTGGCACTGTTGGAATGCAAGAAAGATCATAATCAGTCTTTCTAGTTGTTATGCAAGTCTTGAAACCCAGATATACCAGTGTGGAGACTATTGTACATTAGAAAACTAAAAATGTCTTTACTCACAAAGAACGCATGCCCACCATAACTTCGTAATTTCACATACAAATCCTTCTCAGAGCTGATTGCTTGCAAGCTCGCTATGTGGAGATGTCTGTCAATTTTTTTTTTAAACAGCGAAAATGAACAGACATAAACCAACTGAACTCAATGGAAATAAACTGGCTTAACCCCAAATAGTTTTACTTAACCCAGCTGTCAGTATGTAGAAGTCAGAATGGTCACATACAAGTTACACATTGTTGACTAGAGTAATAATGTTGATAAATAAATCATGTTTATGAGATGAATGCAGATCAATTCACCAGTATTCAAGCCGTATTTAAGAAAAGAAGATAGACGGAAAAATAGAGGGTTGAAAAAAAATGGGTCCATTGCTCGGATAAGAAGGACTTTTGTTTCTTGGCAGTCTACCAAAGCTCATGGAAATGTTTGAGTTTTTTCCCATCCATAGAGAGAAGTTGATAGAAAGCAGAGGAAAATATCAATAGCAGTGTGCTCCCAGAGGGAAAAACTTGAAAAATATTTCCAAAATTGGGGGGGTTCTGTTTAGAGGAAATATTTGCTTTTCTAAAATGCATACTTATCCTTCTGTGACTTCTGCCAAAAGGGGAGAATGATTTTGTTTCCGTAGATTGAGACAGCATATATTGAAATGCAGGACCATTCTTAATATATTCAGAAACTCGACAGTAAATCGTTGGTTGCTAATTTTGTTTTACAGAGGACTTTACTCCAATTCCATACAAGGCACCATCTCTTCCGAAAGTAGAAAGAATTGTTCCACCATACAATGGATTTGGCTCTGAAGAGGACTCTCTTTGCTCCTGCCTGAGCTTACTTCCCAAACCACCCCAAAAAGACTTCAAGAAATTCATGGAAAAAGACAGGTATCTGAGCAAAAGCAATATTCAGAATTCCCCCCCTACACACACACACACACACACCACCTCTACATTTTAGACATGAAAGGTGGAGAGGTATTGTCATTTATATGTCAAGAGATATTACAAATGGCCATTGTAACATTCGCAGTTACTATGAATCAGGCAGATAATGATTCTCAGAATTTAGGGTCTGGTCTCCTAATATAAATGTCTAGATTTTCATTAACCTCAAAGATTTAGCTCCAAAAGAAAGTAGTAACCGCACTCATAACTCAGTACTGTCCAGTATGCAAAGAGGTGGGGGAGCTTTCTTCTCCTTCCCCTGCTTTCCTGTTTATTTCCCTTGCTAGTTATTTCCTTTGCTTTTCTACTACTTCTCCTGCTATCTAATCACTTACATGTTGTGCTGCCTAGTGGTGCTGAATATTTTGTGAGGGTTTCTGGGATTTGTTAAACGTTTTTCGAATCAGCACATCTGTGTTACTGTGGTTTGCATAGGAAAATGTTAGTAGAATAATGGAGAGAGAGCCCAGATATATGCAGCATATTGTGGCCTGCCAAGTCACTACAGCCCCTTTAAATTATGTGTCTATTGTCTGATGTATTGTCCAATTTATATTGGAGCATCGTTTGTTGTTTATTGTATTATAATATTTTATACTACTTTTATTTGATACCCCAAAGAGTAAACAACTATGGGATAATGTTACACTGTGTCTGTTTAATAAAATTAAAATTTAAGAACAACACAGCTCTGAACATTTTGCTATTGTATATTGGCTCCCCTCCTACAGTAAATAGGGTTAGAAGCACAGATCAAACCATTAAAGGTAAAACTGAGCCTGAACAATGGCATTATCTCCCTAGTTTGTTGTTATTGTTCAGTCGTTCAGTCGTGTCCGACTCTTTGTGACCCCATGGACCATAGCACGCCAGGCCTTCCTGTCCTGCGCTCTCTCCAGAGTGTGCTCAAGTACATACTCATTGCATTGGTGATGCTGTCTAGCCATCCCATCCTCTGCCGTCCCCTTCTCCTTTTGCCTTCAATCTTTCCCAGCATCAGGGTCTTTTCCAGGGAGTTTTCTCTTTGCATGAGGTGGCCAAAATATTTGAGCTTCACCTTCAGTATCTGTCCTTCCAATGAGCGGTCAGGGTTGATTTCCTTTAGGATTGGCTGATTTGACCTCCTTGCAGTCCAGGGGACTCGTAAGAGTCTTTTCCAGCACCACAGTTCGAAAGCATCGATTCTTCGGCGCTCAGCCTTCCATATAGTCCAGCTCTCACAGCCATACGTTGCTACTGGGAAAACCATAGCTTTGATTATACAAACCTTTGTTGGCAAGGTGATGTCTCTGCTTCTTACTATGCTGTCTAGGTTTGCCATAGCTTTTCTCCCAAGCAGCAAGCGTCTTTTAATTTCATGGCTACAGTCACCATCTGCGGTGATCTTGGAGCCCAAGAAAATAAAATCTGTCACTGCTTCCATTTCTTCCCCTTCTATATGCCAGGAAGTGATGGGGCCAGATGCCATGATCTTCATTTTTTTAATGTTGAGTTTCAAACCAGCTTTTGCACTCTCCACTTTCACCCTCAACAAGAGGCTCTTTAGATCCTCTTCGCTTTCTGCCATGAGGGTGGTATCGTCTGCGTATCTGAGGTTGTTGATAATTCTCCCTGCAGTCTTAATTCCGAGCTGTGATTCATCCAACCCCGCGTTTCTCATGATGTACTCTGCATATAAGTTAAATAAGCAGGGCGACAATATACAGCCTTGTCGTACTCCTTTCCCAATTTTGAATCACTCAGTTGTTCCATGTCTGGTTCTTACTGTTGCTTCTTGACCCTCGTACAGGTTTCTCAGGAGACAGGTAAGGTGGTCTGGTACTCCCGTCTCTTTAAGAATTTGCCACAGTTTGTTGTGATCCACACAATCAAAGGCTTTAGCGTAGTCAATGAAGCAGAAATAGACGTTTTTCTGGAATTCTCTTGCTTTCTCCATGATCCAGTGAATGTTGGTGATTTCATCTCTAGTTCCTCTGCCTCTTCGGAACCTCACTTCTACTTCCGGTAGTTCTCGGTTCACATACTGCTGAAACCTAGCTTGTAGGATTTTGAGCATCACCTTGCTGGCATGTGAAATGAGCGCAATTGTACGGTAGTTTGAACACTCTTTGGCATTGCCCTTCTTTGGAATTGGAATGTAAACTGACCTTTTGCAGTCTTGTGGCCACTGTTGAGTGTTCCAAATTTGTTGGCATATTGAGTGCAGCACATTAACAGCATCATCTTTTAGGATTTTAAATAGCCCAGCTGGAATAGTGTCCTCTCCGCTAGCTTTGTTGTTAGTAATGCTACCTAAGGCCCACTTGACTTCACTCTCTAGGATGTCTGGCTCAAGTTCAGTGACCGCACTATCATGGCTATCAGTGACATTCAGATCTTTCCTGTATAGTTCTTCTGTGTATTCTTTCCACCTCTTCTTAATCTCATCTGCTTCTGTTAGGTCCCTGCCTTCTTTGTCCTTTATCATGCCCGTCTTTGCACAAAACATTCCCTTGATATCTCCGATTTTCTTGAAGAGATCTCTAGTCTTTCCCATTCTGTTGTTTTCCTCCATTTCTTTGCATTGTTCATTTAAGAAGGCCTTCTTGTCTCTCCTTGCTATTCTCTGGAACTCTGCATTCAGTTGGATATATCTTCCCCTTTCTCCCTTGCTTTTCGCTTCCCTTCTTTCCTCAGCTGCTTGTAAAGCCTCCTCAGACAGCCACTTTGCTTTCTTGCATTTCTTTTTCTTTGGGATGGATTGAGTTGCTGCCTCCTGAACAATGTTACGGACCTCCGTCCATAGTTCCTCAGGCACTCTGTCTATCAGGTCTAATCCCTGAAATCTATTCCTCACCTCCACTGTATATTCATCAGGGATATGATTTAGGTCATACCTGAATGGTTTAGTGGTTTTCCCTACGTTCTTCAATTCAAGCCGAAATTTTGCGATAAGAAGCTCATGATCTGAACCACAGTCAGCTCCAGGTCTTGTTTTTACTGACTGTATGGAGCTTCTCCATCTTTGGCTGCAAAGTACATCATCAATCTGATTTCGATATTGACCATCTGGTGATGTCCATGTGTAGTGATGTGCAATGTAGTGATATGCAATATTTTCAATATTGACCATCTGGTGATGTCCATGTGTACAGTCGCCTCTTGTGGTGTTGGAAAAGAGTGTTTGCTATGATCAGCGTGTTCTCTTGGCAAAACTCTATTAGCCTTTGTCCTACTTCATTTTGTACACCAAGGCCATGCTTGCCTGTTATCCCGGTGATTTCTTGACTTCCTACTTTAGCATTCCAATCCCCTATGATGAAGAGGACATCTTTTTTTGGTGTTAGTTCTAGAAGGTGTTGTAGGTCTTCATAGAACCGATCAACCTCAGCTTCTTCGGCATCAGTGGTTGGGGCATAGACTTGAATTACTGTGATGTTGAGTGGTTTGCCTTGGATTCATACTGAGATCATTCTATCATTTTTGAGATTGTACCCCAGTACTGCTTTTCCCACCCTTTTATTGACTATGAGTACTACTCCATTTCTTCTAAGGGATTCTTGGCCACAATAGTAGATATAATGGTTACCTGAATTAAATTCGCCCATGCTTGTCCATTTTAGTTCGCTGATTCCCAAGATGTCGATGTTCAATCTTGCCATCTCATGTTTGACCACCTCCAGCTTACCTTGATTCATTGATCTTACATACCAGGTTCCTAAACAATATTGTTCTTTACAGCATCGGACTTTCTTTTCACCACCAGACACATCCTCAGCTGAGTGTCCTTTTGGTTTTGGATCAGCCGTTTCACTCTTTCTGGCGCTACTTGGAAATTCCATCTGCTCTTCCCCAGTTTTATATTGGACACCTTCCGACCTGAGGGGCTCATCTTCCGGTGTCATCTCTTTTAGCCTTGTGATACGTTCCTTCGGGTTTTCTTGGCAAGAATACTGGAGTGGGTTGCCATTTCCTTCTCCAGTGGACCACATTTTGTCAGAACTCTCCGCCATGACCTGTCCATCTTGGGTGGCCCTGCACGGCATAGCTTATGGCTTCATTGAGTTATGCAAGGCCCTGGGTTCGAATTAATAAAAGAGCTGAGTGAAGTATGTTATGTTTTATTTATTTTACAAAAGAAAAGATTGCTTCTCCAGATGAAGGGAAAGTGAGACATTCACTTTTGTGCATCTTCTGCTTCTGCTGTTACAGACAAGGCCTCGAAAGTAATATACTGCGGTTTCTTGCACAACTTATTACTACTGATCCCATTGACAAGAATCGGAAGTTCCTCATTTCTTATTTTCTCAGTGATGACACAATTGCAGTCTTTGAACCCCCCCAGCGAAATACAGGTGACAGTTTAATTTGATAGCAAGACATTCTGGTAAAGAATGGAAAGGTTTTTTAAAAAAAATTAATGATCACAACAATTGTCATTTCGGTGGAAATACATGCATGAAAGAACTTGGTGAGAAAGATGACGTCCACTAGGTTTGGAGTTTGCATCATTAATGTTTGTGGGAGGGTGTGAGGAGGTTTGTGAAGACTTGGCCTTTAACAGAATTATCTTGTGAACTATTTTTTTTTATCCTTTTAATATTAGTTTAAGATCTGAAACAGGAACTGAGCAAGAGAGTTGCATCTCAGTGCCAGTTGCTTGGGAACATGAGAAGCCGTTGTTATTAGACCCATGTCTTGCTTGTGGGCTTTCTGGCAGCAGCTGGTTGGCCACTGTAGGAACAGAATGCTGGACTAGATAGGTCTTTGGTCTGATCCAGCAGGGCTCTTCTTCTGTTCTTAGGGTTTGCAGTAGCATTAGTACATTTTATTTTTTGCCTTAAGTCTTGTCACAGACTTCCATTGAAGTAATTTAGAAATACGTCTCATTCATATCTTTGTGATGTGCCAGTTTTGTGATGTTTTGATGTGCTGTTGCTTTCCCCACTCCCACATCTCCCTTTCTCTCCACGCAGATGAAGCTTCTCTCTTCAGCTTAGATCTTTCAGGGGAGGTGGAATGGGGGAAGCTTTACTCATCACCCTCAGTCATCCAAGAGGGTTTGCTGTGGTGTCCTCAGCATTCTGGGGAATTCCTAAAAGAGGAATGATGGAAATGAAGTCTTTTTCCTGGTGCTGCTTGTGCAGTTTGTGTTGTGTTGTGTTGTGTGCATGTGTGTGTATGCTTTAAATCTCTAATGTCCCAGAAATTTACCATCAGAGAGAGAGAGAGAGAGAGCGAGAGAGAGAGCGAGCGAGCCTTGTTTGGATTGTGTTGTCTGACTCTTTTGAGTAATTGGTTTTATTTTTGCCCAAATTTTGTTCATTACAAAAATGCTTTTATATAGTTAATGCCAAGAAAATGTCTGAGGAAGAGAATCGAGAACCCTTAGAAGCTTTTGTTGACTAGGTAATGCCACCACCTCCTCAAAGTGATGGGATTTTTTTTTTTAATGTATCAGTGACTAGATGGGAAGAAGCTGTTGCAACCTGGCTTCTATTCTTCTCAGAGTTTTCATGCTTTTGCAGGCTTAAGTCGATGTCAGGGTTGGAACTGAGCCCATAGAGCCCCAAAGCAGCTCTGATTCTGAGGAAGAGCTACAACCCATGGGAGAGGAGCGCGCTCGTCTCTCAGAGGCGCAGCTGCAGGGAGAGGCCCCCCCAGTTCTCATTCCTGAGAGAGATAGTGACCCTGGCAACGAAAGAGCGGGAGAGCAGTTGTTGCTAGATGCAAGGCGCCGGTGCAGAGAGGCGCGAGGTGGAGGGCGCCAAGAGGAGGCGCTCAGCCCGCTTGGTGCACTGGGAACGGCTGCATCCCGATGCCCCACGGGTAAGGGTGGGAGCCTCCCCTCCTAGCCCATAAGTTTCAGAGCTTTTCCCGCCCTTCTCCAAACGGGGACCAACTGTGTACATGGAGCTTAGGTTACTCTGCTATGCTACAGTTCCTTGCTTAGCCGCTGGCAATTAGCATCTGAAAGAGTCGTTAGGTTGTAAAGGAATAAAGTCTTAGAAAGAATCCCTTTTGTCTGCGTCTTGTTTTGGCAACTGGAGGGGACTTTAAGAGGCAGCTAGGGCGCTCCTGACAGTCAAACCCTGACTATTACCTTAATGCATTTTTCTCCGTTCAGTTTTATTGTATAAGGAAGATTTCTGAACCAAATTCTGGTTGAATAAGTATTGTGGGTTTTACATTCACTTATAATTTTGACTACATTGCATTTTATTATACTACGCATCCCTTTTTATTATACTTACATCACTAAATAATACGTATGAAACATTTTATGGTGTCTAATGCACGCTTTTTGGCTTTTGATTGGGAGTGCAGGCACAAACAGGAAATGAACCATAGGCATATTAGAGTTAGTGTATGCTTATTCAAGACAAAGTGTTATATGTCACAGGGCAAGGTCAGAGGGCAGATGATGTAGCCACCTAGCTGAAGTTAAGCAGGTGTCTGGCGGTGCTTCCAGCCAGAGGGCTCCTAGCACTACCAATCAAAATGTATTGTACAGTTCTATCTTTTCATCCTTGAAGGATTTTTTGTGGAAAGAAAAAGAACAGTGGAAGCACTGGGAAAACATGGGAGGATTACAAGATGAAGACAATGTCATCTGGACCCCCTGTAAAATTCTATGAATGAGGAAGGGTGATCACATGAATGAGGAAGGATGATTGCATTGTTCATGAGGTTGGGATGTGGGATGAGGTACAGAAGGGTGCTAGAAGAGGGGGGGATTGCCTAAAATTGTGTTTGGATTCTAAGATAAGGAAGTTCATGGAAGAAAAGTTTCCCATCCCTCCTTCCTCCCATCAGCTTCCTTAAGTTATCTTAGTATTCAACCCATTGAAATCAATGAGATAAGTTAGTCTCCCTTTCCCAGCAGCCCACATCTGACCCACATTGTTCAGGAGGGGCCCCCAACCCTCTGTAGAGGCTTTTTTTTTTTAAGGCCACAGGAGGCTGCGGGGGTGAGGAGTGGGCAGGATTTTTCCTTCTGTGAACTTCTTTAAGTTAACTTATCTTAGGATCTAAGCCAATGAGACTATAACATGACTAACTTCCTCTGGATCCAACCGATTGTGATTCATCTAGTTTCTTCCTAGTTGAAGGCACAGTTCCTAGTGCTAGTATCTTGGTTGTAGAAACTCCTAAAAATGCTTTTTTTTTTGTCCTCATCATGAAAGACAAGAGAAGTATTTGACATGAAAATGAACACAGCAGGGAATCTACCCCCCCCCCCAATTGTTACGTCATCATTGGTGTGGATAATTTGGTATGGATGACAGGAAATTTGAGGGTGCTGTCGAGTTTTAAAGTGTACCCTAGTTAGTTTCTCTTTGAAAAATACAGTCTGTTATTTATGGTTCTCTCATTACAGGGGTAATTGGTGGGAAATTCCTGGAAAGAAGTCATATTAAGAAGCCTGGGCAGGAGCTCTATAAGAGTGAACTGTCTGAGTACTACACAGCTGAGGATCTGTATGTTGGAGCCAAAGTGTGTTTCCATGGCCACGTCTTTCTTTTGGTGGATGCCGATGAGTATGCTTTCAACTACATGGAGAAGCATGCAAATGAGGCAAGCTGTGCTTTCCAATCCTTTTTTGGCCTTTATGGCACATGCAGTTTTATTATCTTGCTTAAATAATGGTGGCTCTGAAAAGCTTTGTTTATTCACCCCAAGATCAACACAGGCCCATTGTTACTTGATTTGAAAATGATGTAATGAAAAAGTAGTCCGTGTCCTCAACCTGTTGCAGGCAAAATACACATAAAATGATGTGTTTGGTAAATGTCATGGAGTGTACTTTGTGCCTGATGATTCAAACTCACGGATTGACTTTCATAATGTCTTAATCCTGCCTTTGTTTCTGGGCAGGAATAAAACAGCAGAAGCCTAAAAGGGCATTGCTGATACAGTCTGTGCTGTACCAGTTAATTTTCTCATACCAGAGATAAAGGAGCTGAAGCTAACCAAACAGAATTCATAAGAACATCTGATAGTTGTTATGGTTGCTTCTTCCCACAGCAGTTGCGCACGACCCCTGGGATAAAGAACAACCAAACAGGGAGGAGATAAAAATAGGATGCTAAAAAGGATAGTACAGTGCTGGGGCTTGGTAGGAGGTTTTTTTTCATATGTTATGTGTAGCTGCATAACAGATCCTGTTGAAATAGCCATATTTTAATATGTTTACGCTTGGTGATTCATTTTCTCCAGAGGTTTTTTTAAAAAAAGGTTCTGAAATTGAGTTTTATCAATCCGTGCAAGAGGACATACATTTTGCAATTATGATCCAGTTCAGCCACACTGAGGGTAATGCTCTGGTTGCTGACTGATGTTGACCAACTTGGGGCTAATTCACTCAAACCTCTGTACACTGACAGGTGTGAGCGCAAACTGGACACAAGGCAAAGTGGTTATGTGATGGCTGCTTCCCTTCTGGCTGTTCTCTCCTATCAGTGCACAGTGTGTGTTTTCAAACTTACCTGACTTGCTGTAGGAGGATATTGCATTTCCCTGAGTGAGCAGAGGAATCAATAAAGACATTTCCCAATTACTTTGCCATGTGGACAAGTTGCATTTTACATTATTTTTCCGATAAGAAATTAAAGGCAACACAAAACATTCCTCACCAATATTGTTGTCTATGCCAGGTGTTTGTGTTTGTTTTTGTGTGTGTGGGGGGAATACACAAGTTGAAGTTGCTTCTTTGTTGGGATAAGGCTGTTTAGAAGAAACATTCCTTTAATGGGCTTGGAGAATGGATGTGCAGCATTCTGATTCTACATTGACAGATGATTGTCTGTAGTGGAATTTGGCATGGCTTTAGAAAACTTTTATGAAAACTACTTTGCTATTCAGTGTTGGCTTTTTCTAAAATTCAACCAGTAAGATGATGTAATGGACAAGTGTGGCCTGGTTTGCACATAACAACAAACCATGGGTTATTGGGGCAACATGGGAGCAAGCGGCCTCCCGCCTGCTTGCCATGTTCGCTTTGCATCTGCTTTCAGCAACAACTCAGGAACACCCCATTCCTGGGTTGTTTGTTGTGACATGTGGACCTGGAACCCATAATTTGTTGTTGGGTTAAAACTCTGGGTTGTTTGTCCCTCAACAACCCAGAGTTCCAGGTTTGCATGTTGCATCAAACAACCCAGAAAGAGGGCATTCCTAGAAAGTGGATGCAAAACGGAAGGAGTGAGCATGGATGAGACAAGGCACTCTCTCTCTCTGGTGTGGGTCTGCCAATTCATGAATTAAATAAGCCACGAATTGGCATTACATGCAAATTGGGTCTATATGTCATAACTGAAAAGAATAACTGGCCTCAGTAGTTTTCAGTCTTCATATTGTTCCATATTACCTAAACAGTACTTCATGTCTATTAAATACATGCTCTGTTGTTCTCACTTGCCCCTCCCCCTTTTTTTCCAGTTTGCTATGGCCAATATCAACATAATCTTGAACAAACTGAAAGTGATAGGAGAACCTCGGTCAAGAGAGATTAAGCAGATATTTGCAGCTACTGATCCTCAACACACCACCATTATTGACTATGATGAATTCAGGTGAGACTCTGAAAGCCTAGAGGAAAGGCAGTTTAATTCACTCTTACTAAGTTATGCTAAATTTTAGGATCCCATCTGTGAGGTTCCCATCATTGAGAGAGAAAAGCTACTGGGCTGTGGATAGTTTGGTGCTTTCCATCATGTGGAGCATAAACAGGCTCAACTAGTACAACTGTTCAGCAGCGGTACCTGTGGAGTGCCCATGGAACCTTATTCTGAACTGTTTGTACCTTCTGGCAGGCTGGACTTGTGTGGGATTTTATCAGTCTCTCTGTTGTATACTTAAGCGACATGAACACACGAAGCTGCCCTTATACTGAATCAGACCGTTAGTCCATCTATCCCAGTGTTGTCTGTTGAGACTAGCAGCAGATTTTCACAGATTCAGACCAGACAGGCCTTTTCAACCCTGCTGCCCGGCACCTTTTTAAAAGTGGAAATGTGTGGTATTGAACAGAGGTGCTTCTACATGCAGTGCACCTGCTCTGCTACTAAGCAACACAATTTTGTATTCATAAGCATTGACAACAAAATGCAGCTTTTTGACACTTCATGGCTCTGATAACCAGCACATTCTGCTTTCTGTCTCTTCCTATTCCAAAGGCTCTTGGTGGGATATACGTGAAAAATCTAATCGGCATATAACATAGAAGTGGATGACTGATCCACCAGTCCCTTGTTCCTCTGACTTTTTTCTAATTTTCATTCCTCTTCTCTCATCATATCATGAGCTTTGTTGTTTAAAACCTTGAGGGTGTAATCCTATGTACACTTATATAGGAGTAAATCCTACTGAGCAGATGGGACCAGTGTCTGAGTAAAGATACATAGGGTTGTGCTGAAACAATGGTGCAGTTAAGTAATCTTAGTTTCTGGACTTAATGGTCTAATGGGGGAGCCTTGTCTTCAGATGGTAAAGTGTGTTACTTCATAATTTGGTAAGTCAGCCCTGCTGTGTTTGGGGGCCCTCCTGTTCATGCTGCTGAGAGGGGCCCTGGATATCTGCCCCAAAGTCCTGCCCTAACAGCACCGCTGGCTGCACATGTGTTTTCTTGCTTCATTTAAAAATATATGCAATAATTATAGACTTTGCAGAAACATTACTTGTGTATGGCTAATCTTTGTGCCAGCCTAAATATGACACCGTTCTATGGAAACACAACGAAATACTTCCTTTCACATAGTCTATCGTCTTTCCTCGTCTTCTCCCAATTAAAGATAATTTTATAAAAATCTGTGCTTAGAGTATCCAGACACCAGGACACTGGTCTGAAATTGTAAAAAACCTGATGTTTAACTCCAATTCCAAGTCATCTTGATCTGGGAAGAAAATAGGCAAGAGTTATATTCTGGTCTGAAGATTCCAGTTACTATGCACTTCCAGCAAATCTATTCAAATCAGTTTTCCTTGCACCTAGGCTAGTGATGGATGGATGGATGGAAATATATATATATATATATATATATATATATATTTCTTGAAAGTTAAAGACAGTTTTATAGTGCTGTTGTTGCTTGTGGTGTGTATCCTCTTCTTTCTTTTTTGTCCCACTGTCATCTCTGGTCAAACAGGTTTTGCAGGGGTTTTGTACTGCTTCAAAAGAAAAGAGTATATATCATGGGCAACACTGCCTTTGCCTCTATCATATTGCCTTCAATTCTCTTAACATTACTTGTATCAAAACATACTTTCTTGTGTAAATAACATCATGGTACCTTGACATAGGTTCATATTTTCCCCTATAGTGGCCTGTACTCGAAGAGGTGTAAAACAGCCTTTGATTTAGGGAAAGCTTACTTTGAGTCAGTAGAGATGTGTCAAAAGGCTGCTTCCAATTGCATGTCCCTTGGCGGAGTTGAGTTATACTCACTGGGCCTGGCTTCTCATGCAAGGATATAAATTAAGCACCTGATCCTGGTTTTCTTACAGAATCTTGTTTGTCTGCTCTTTTCATAAGAGTACTGATGGGATCACTGTCTTTGGGGCCATTCAGATGTAATGCCAAACCATAAATAGGTGGTGCAAGAATGAGTCCTAAAGAAGCCTCAAGCTCCCTCCCTCCCCCAGCATGCTGCCGTAAGTACCTTCCAGTCCTTGTTTGAGGCAAACTATTTGTGATGAATCTGGAGCTGGCGGAATGCTTTTTGCATTGGCAGATCTCCTTCTTTACAAAGGTTCCCCCCAATACAGAATTACGATGGGTTGCCACCAGTTGGGCTAACTCCTCTGACACAACCTTGTCCAGATGTTTTAGACGACAGCTCACATAAACTCCAGCCAATATAACCAATAGTAATGGATTATGAGAATTGTAGTTCAAAATATCCAGAGGGCACCAAATTGCCTACCTTGACCGAGTCTGTCCAGCTGCTTGGGGAGTTGCTAAGTCTTCTGCCAAGGACCCCTGACTTCAGCCCAGCCCTAGGAGAAAATAAAAAAAGGAAGGTGCTGTGGATTTACTCGGCGAAAGCCCAGAAGACACAGAATTTAACAAAATCTTCTGAAATATCCTAAGAACACAAGGGGTAGCTCAGCAATTGTGCATTCTTGTACATGGGGAAGGGAGAAATTCCCTTTTAAAACAATGCAGCCAAATGTCAAGGTTAAAAAAAGAGTTCTATTTGGGAAAAAGAAGAGAAGCAGGGGGGAAGAAGGCACTCTATTGTGCACACAGATTCGTAAATGAAATTACAAAGTCATTCTAACTGTTACATGCTACCTACTTGATCAGAGTCTTGCATTTCAGAGCATATGCAGAGCTCATTGCAGATAAGAGGGTATGAGAGAGTGCACACACATCTTTGGACTCCTGTTCTTGATGGTTCTAGGATGACAAAATACTGGTGTGAGGCTTCGCCTATTTATGGGAATTTGAGACCAGCAAAGCTGGCCACTTAGTGAAGATGGACTGTTGTTTTGTGCAGTGGTGAGAGAAGCCCCATCTCTGATGTCAGTGGTCTAGCTGGTCAATCAGAATATTTTTTTAGTGGCTAGATCCAGCGTATTAACAACTCTGGACTTAACATTTTCAAAGAGTTAGCCAGTTCCAGCTAGTTGCAGTATTGCCAAGAATTATATTGGAGAATAAAATACACAATTTTTCCTATTGAGGAACTCTATGCAGGATGAAAAGAATAGATGCTCAAAAAAATAATAGATGCCCTGCTGGACTGTTCAGAATGTAGGGTTCATCACATATCCCTCTCCCCTAAAAATTCTGTTTAGCAGGACTTGTTTTACAGAACAGTCAAACCAAAGTAGACAACCAGACAAGCTCTTATACATAAATCCTAGAGAAGATAGGTTATGTAAAGTGGTTCAATAACAAACAAAATATGAGCAAGATAACAAAAGAGAGGTTTTGTGCTTAAAACAAAGCACACTCTATATCTTTAATTCTGCATTTGGGTTGTCCTGAATTCGTATAAGATACATAATACAGACTGCAACAGTAAAAAGTTATAAAGTAAACGGACTAAAGATAAGTTCTTAGGAAAATGGCAAAACCTTGTAGAGAGTCAGATATCTTCTTGTGTGCCAGGTAAATCGGACATTGTTCATACTGTAATAAGCACAGAAGACACAGATTACACTTGAAAGTTCACGTGAAAAAAAAATACTGTAGAAGTAAAGTTACAGTTCTCTTCTTCATGCCAGTCAGATCTCTAGACCAAAAGCATAATACATGCTCGAACCACTAATAAAGGAACCTAACTTGCATAGGATATTAGAAATTCATATGAAAGCATTCAAGAGAATAGTATTTTCCAAAAACACAGCTCGTGACATCATGTTGTGGCAAAAGTTGACTTCTCGGCTTTAAGTGAATTGTGCTTGACTGGCCAGCGCAGCCTCATAGGAATCCAAACTGCAATGGGCAGGGGAAACGGAAAATCTGGGTGCCTGTGAGCAGGCTGGGCGTGCCCAGCAACTCCAGCAAACAACAGAGAAACAGAATCTTGAATCCCAACATGAGGAAAGATTTATAAACGCAGACTTGTAGCCTGGTTTTGGATAGTGTAATATCCTCAAGGCAACCTTTGGGTGGTGGTGTACGGTGGAGCTCACCCACCAGTGGAAAAATTGGCAGCAAGCAGCAGTGGTAGTTACCTCTGCTTTAATTTCTTGTGAACTGAAGCGGGTGCAAGTGTAGCACATCGTTGGATTCAGAACCCAGGGAAGAACACCATGGTCGGGGCTTGGGGAAGAAATCATGATCCACATTTTCCTCTAGAGTCCCAGAAAGAACAAGGTCTATTGGAGGGGGCTTCCTCCTTCATTTATTTTGGTGAAGTCCCAGGCAACTCAAGCCACTTTGGTTTTACAATAGTGAGCTGGGGCATAGCACAGGTTCTCTTTGTTCTCCTTGCATCCCAGTAAGGTGGAACCAGTGGGAGTCCCTCAGGTAAGTGCAGTTTGAGATCACACTCCATTAAATTTCACAGGGATCAGGGTTTAAGAAAAAGGCCATAACAAGATTCTTTGTGAGGACAGGTCATGGATGTAGCTATGCAGCAACTCCCACAGAGTCACTCAGTACAGACCCGAAGGAGTCTTGTGGCACTTTAAAGGTGAACAAATTTATTCTGGCTTAAGGTGCCACAATACCGTTTGTTGTTTTGGCTGCAACTACCCCTTTGAAAATTGGTACTCAGTGTAGCATTATATTCTAGGGAGTCTGTTCAGATGTACAGGTGCCTGCGGACCCAGTCTTTATGTTCAAGGTAATGTGCTCTGCCTCTGAATTGAACTGATAGGAAAACCCTTCCGAAGAGCGAAGAAGCATGTGTCTATTGGAGCTTCCATGTTTGTGAGAATTCCTTGTCATCAGGAAAAGTCACACTACAGTGATTTTGAGCAAGTGTGCATAAATCTCTTTAAAATATTTGGCTCTAGTTATGGTTTAAGTGTATCTTGTGCAACATGCTGTTTTTCAGCATGCATAATAATGTTAATGGAACTTTGCAAACTAATGCCTTGAGACAAGTTACAGTACAATCAAGTGAATACAGGGATGAGGAACCTGTAGCCCTCCAGTTTTTTTAAATTATTAGAGTATTTTAATCCTGCTCCTTAGACAAAAAGACTCTCAGAGTGGCTTACATGCCATTAGTAAAATGAGATAAACCTCTGTCTACAGGCTTATAATCTAAAAAGACACGACACATAAAAGGGGATAGGAATGGAAGAGCAAAAAATTAAGTAATCTTTGAGTAGCCCAGGGAGTACAACTCCCAATTATCTCTGTCTGTTGGCCATGCTCACTGGGGCTGATAGGAGCTGGAGTCCAACAACATCTGGAGAGCCACAGGTTCCCCACCCCTGGTTTAACCACCTAGTTTTAAGAAAATCTGAAATTTGCTTCAAGTCATTTCTCCTTTGAAAACTGGCAGAATAGAGTTCTGGATATATTATACCTCACTGCTGCCTTGACACTGATTGCTCAATGCTTTGTTTACTCATTGCTTTTAATGAAAAACCATTTGGAACATTCTAGAAAATATAACAAGAAATATCATCCCTGTCCTAAAGTGTGTAGAATCTCAAAATCAGTAAATTATGTGTCGCCTAGGGTTCTAAATGTAACATAGCTGTGTTGCACAAGGTTTTAAGCTTTCTTGCTTTGCTTGGTAAGCCTAATGTCTTTCTTTTCATCTTGTAAGAAATTGTCTGTTTTTCTACATAGATCTTATCTAATGTTCTAGAAAGCAGTTTGTGCTTGATGAGTAGATAAAGCAAGCACAGAAATTGACATATTGGCATGATGATGTTTTTCCATTTTATTGTGCTGCGGAACTCAACTAGAACAAGACATGATGTAGATGCTGGTTTAAAATGAGTGGTATACTTAATTTTCCTGAAATAGGGGCCAGTTAAAATGGCACTTCATATACTTTGGGTAATTTCAGCTGTCCCCTGTGTGTGTGCTTCATGTGAACAACTGTGATATGTGAACTAGAAGCTCATGAATCTTGGGTGTTGAAGGTCCATAAAGTTGGAGACCAGTTTTCCTCTCTCTGTTGTAGAATGCTGTAATCTAGATCCATAATCTTACTCATGGTTGCTCATGCACTTTTTAAAACAATCGAATCTAAACTGTTTTAAAGTTAAACTCATCGTTGTATTTACAGAATAAAATAGTCTTGCGTTGGCCAGCACATACTGTAATACAGGGGTTGGTAACTTGGCATCCTTCAGATGTTTTGGACTACAGCTCCCATAATCCCTGACTGTTACCCATGCTGGATGGGGCTGGTGAGAGGTGTATTTCAATACCTGATGGAGGGCATCAGGTTGCCTAACCTTCTGTAATAACCAATCATTACCTAAGCTGATTGAAGATAATCAAATTATTAAAAGATTTTGCTTAAACACTTTTCATTTGATCTTAAATGGATATTTTGTAGCTGTGATTAAAGTGGATTAAGATTGATATCTCTTCTAAATGACAATTAGCCAACCTTTGGGGCTGGAAGGCTGTTATTGCTAATTATTTGGCCCCACGATATGGTCTGGGTGCACTGATGACACTCACGACTTTTTTTCATGCATTGTTTGTCTTCAACAGTATGCTACATTTATACCATTGCCCTTGTATTTCAGAGGTGCAAAACAAATTTCCTGTACCATTGTACTGAATGCTGTTCTTTTTCATACCAGGTGGAAACCTAATGTGCTTGATTTTAATAATTGGTTAGGGCCAAATTAGACAAGATGCCATTCACAAAGTTAACAATCCTGTGACTGTCTTTTATAAAGTAAATAGCAGACATGGGAAGGGGGAATCTGTATCCCTGCGAGGGCAGTAAGGCAGTAAATGCTGTAGTCCCAATCTGGATCAGCCCTCCTGCACCTGATACTTTCATTAGAAGAAAAGCTTCCATGTGCACCCATGAAGAAAGGGAATTGCTCAGTGTGTGAATGGGCTCTTGTGTAGTTTGACCCTTTGAGAATCTCCACTTGTGTGGCAGTGTTGAAGCTTCATCAGACTTCAAGTTGCAGCTTGACTGTCTCATTTTTTAAGTTCCCTTGTGATACAATGGAAAATTAACATGCAAAGCTGACAGTTTGATTTACAACAAAAGCATATGTGAGGAATTTGTGCATTCTAATATTCCAGAGGTGACCCAGACATGCATGTGAATCTTTTAAAAATTTCTTTTGTTTCTCAGAAATTTGATGTTGAATATCTCAGACGGAAAATTATCAGAACATGAAATTATGACCATTGGGCGATATTACAGTGTAAGAAATGAGAACGAGATGGATGCCACCTATCTTCTAGCAGTGTCCCAGGAACAACTCAAGAAAAATAACTTTGAGAATTTTGGCCAACTCTTTGCTTCCTTGGCATACAACGACCGGGAGAAGTAAGGACTCTCTTTTCTGTTAGAAATCTGCACAGCTTGATTCTGTACTGACCCATATTTAAGCAAACTGAGAACATGTAATACTTTACCCAACTTTATAACTGGCTCTAGTATTTCTACGAATGGGTAGTGTATCCTCCCTCCCACTGAAATTAGTGGGAATTACAACCTGAACCTAAACACATTTTACTTGGAAGCAAGTCTCCATTCTCTAAGTCTGACTTCCTAATTATGCTTTGGATTGCAGCCTTAAAGTCAGGGGTGGGCAATGTTCTTGTCCCCAAGGGTTACATGTGGCAATGGGCAGTGGGTCAGGGCCATGAACGCACATAGACACACACTCACTCTTCCCCCCTTCATCTCAGCATGGAGGGATAGGGAGGTTTAAACCCACCCCACGGTTGCCCCCCCCCAACTGATTTGTGCTGGGAATAGTTTTCCCAGCATTGATCAGCTGAGCAGTGTGGGAAGTATGTGATTTAATTGGGGAGGGAGGCACACAGAGGTGACTCTTTCAGTGCACCACTCTCCTCATTTAAATAGCACACCTATCAGAAGCACAGTTAAAATGGGGAGGGTGGCACATGGTGAGAGTAATTTTGTCCATTGCCTTCCCCATCATAATTGTGCTCCAGACAGCCCACCGTTCAACTGAGTGGAAATTTGGTGGTGGCAGCAGCTTGGGCATCCGTGCCAGCTGCATAGAAGGCCTCTGCAGGCCACGGGTTGTTTGTATGTGTTAAAAGTGCTTAATTTTGGCTTGAACATCTGTTACGATCATTTGATTATTTTATCCTGCTTTAAGTGACTTGGGGGCTTTTGCTTCTTTCCTTACGTTGAACTGAACACAAATGAAAGATGCCTTTTGTCTCAAGTCTGCTGTAGCATTCTGGAAAGGATCAGGAATGGCACAGTGTTGCTCCTTCGCCTCTCTTCTTTGTCTGGCATGTTTTAGAATTTCTGTTAATTTTTGCTGTGCTAAGTATCCTATGACATTGTTATGGTCTGGATCTAATTACCACAGGGAAACATTTTTAATGCTTTTAACAAGTTGTAGTCCAAACCAATTGAATCCATTCAACGCTGTAGATTTGAAAGAGAAGACAGATTAATACTTATCTGTCACTGGCATTAAATATACGTTAGTCTTGGAGGTCATGAGCAAGTAGGAGGGGTTGGGAGGATTTCTGGGGCCCACCATTTGGACAAGACAGGGTGGGCTGACCAGCTGTGTCTGGAGGGTTCTTTTTTCTTTTTCCCCTCCCCTGCTGAGCAATTCATCAGAGGAAGTGAAAAACTGGTTTCCTTCCCTGCCTGTACAGGCTGAATTGGGGTGGGTTGGGGGAGAGGTTCTAGCAGGAGCCCAGAGTTTGGGGAAGCTACCTGGTGGCTCAGAAAAAGGGGCAGAGGTGCTCCTCAGTACTGGTTTTCTCTGGAACTGAAGGTTCTCCTCAAGGGACCAGCTTGAAAGGAAGAAACATTCCACGGGCCACATTTTAACACGTTTTCCTTTTCACAAGTGCTTCTGCTGTTTTATGACTGTTTTTTAACATGTATTTAATTTCCTCTTAAATCAAGCATTGTATATTTTCTTATTTCAAATAAATAATAACAATAATGTGGAAAACATTACTTCTGTTTGTGCAGATGTGGACTGCTGGCCAGTGACAAGTGCAGGACTGTTTGCAAGTCCTTCAGGATACCATTAGCAGATGATCTTCTTCGAGCACTACTGGCTGCGTAAGTCTCATTCCAAGATGATAATTTATGTAAATCAGGGGTGGGGAACCTTTTTTCTGTCAAGTGCCACATTCCCTCATGGGTCATCTGTCAGGGGCCAAAGCCAGCCACGGCTGTGGGCAGAGCTAAGAGTGGGTGGCACCACCTTCTCTCTCTCTCTCTCTCTCTCTCTCCCCCCCCCTTCTCCTTCCCGAGCAGTAGGAAAGGGACAGATCACTGTTGCCAGAGGTGTAAACTGCTAAGAGTCACATGAAATTAGGCTGAGCTTGATGTTGAGTGCAGCATCTTTGAGGTGTGAAGATGAGTGAGTTACACTGGAGACCAACAATAGTTTTTAAGAGAGTTGGAAGTGGTTTGAAAGAGGTACTGCCTTCCATGGTGTGCACACACGTTTCTTTTGTCCTACTGCTGGTCAGGTAAGTTTTGCAGGTGTCTGAGGTTAGAACCCTTGTACAGCAGGAACAAGGGACATGTTGGCAGTCCTGCATCAATCCCCCCCCCCCCCAGCAAGCTTCTATTGAGGTCAGCAGGCTGAAATGAGGAAGACCACAGCCTGCAATAGAAGCTGGCAATGATGGCAACATTGCTTAGGTGACAGGGCCACCATTCATAGCTCCGGCAATTCCAGACGTCCCACAAGAGGCCGCGGGGCCTCTACCCAGCTGCATGGCTTGCTGTGCTCTCTGTAATGAGTGCAGTGAGGAGGCTGATGAAGAGGCTTGCCTGATGCCCCTTTAGGCCATTGCAGGGACTGAGGAGAAGGGCTCCGGGTGACGTAGCCCCCGCTGAGATTATTGGGGAATACAAAGGAAGCTACTTTCTATCCTCTGTTAGCGGGTATTTGACATAGTAGAAAAACCTGCAGATCTGTTCACCAGAGGTGAAAGTGGGATGAGTTACACACCATAAGCAGCAATGCCTTTTCCAAACCACTTTAGCTTTGGGAGGAAAAAAAGGGGGGAAAAATTATTACCCATCTTCAGCTTGGATTGTATAAAATGGTAAGCTGCAGGCAATTAAGCAGTTTGCATAGCTGTGCATATTTTAATGCTGTTTCTCCTCATTGATATTTGTGCCATTTTCGTTAATCTCGTGTCTTAATTATGAACAGCCTTTCTGTATCCCTTTTTATTAATGGGATGAATCGCATGGTGGGTATACATTGCATTCAGATTTAATGTATTAGAGATGTTGAAGCATCTCTAATATTTAATACAAAAATTAAAAAATGTATTTTTTGTGAACCGGCCACAGAGCTTCGGCTATGGGGCGGTATAGAAATATAATGAATGAGTGAATGAATGAAAATGAAGCAGACTGGAATATTATTTAGAAAAATGTGCTCTTCAGACAGTTGTTTCAGTACTGATGCTTTAAAAATATATGTGGAATCTGAAAACGTTCATAATCTGAAACATTCGGAATCTGAAAACATTTACTGAAAAAGAGGCATCATTTGTTACTGATATGTTGACTACTTTAATTGAAATGACACAGTGCTGGCATCAGAGTCCTGCTGTGTATCTGATGTTGCTTGTCCTTACATTGAGCAACCTACTTGCTAAACTACAGTGTAGAGTAGTTGTTTTTTAATTTGCGCTACTCCAGAAGTATTGCAAGGGTTATGGATTCTATATTTACATTAAAATGTAAGGAGGTGGTGGTTTGGGGCGGGGGGGAAGAACCTGTAGTTTTACTGTGTTTTGGTCAGTGGCATCTTTACTGAATGTATTATTATTATTATTATTATTAAATTTATTAATCGCCCATCTGGCTGGTCACCCAGCCACTCTGGGCGATGTACAACATACAACAAAACAGTTTAAAACAATAAAATTCTACAATAAAAACATTTTCTAAAATACCCTAACCCATCTGTACATCTTAAGACGTGTTGTAGAACCTGTGGCGCCTCTGTGGAAGGGGCCCAGTGGAAGAAGGGCCCAAAGTAATACACTGGGAGGCAGGCAAGCGTCTTCCTGGCTCGAGGCCACCCAACTTGTCGTCCCTTGGGTCTCATAGGAGTTAGCTGGTGCCCATATTCTCCTCCACTGACAAAGCTCTCACTTGAGCTCCCAGGAATCTGGGGCTGCTTCCTTAGCTCACTTCCTGCTGCCCAAATAGCCTCTTCTGCCCCTCATTCCCTGTTTCGAGCCTTGGTATTATCTAAGAAGAGAATATAATGCAGGACATAACTTGTAAAAAGTGAATAATTTTAGAACAAGAAATGCAAGATCCTCTTTTTAGTCTTTTTATGCCTCCTCGTAGGACAGCAGTAGATAATCTTTAGTCTTAATGCCTAATGAAAATAGGGTACTGTTAGTCTTAAAAAAAAACCCTGGTTCCTTCATAAAACAAAAGCATTTCAGGGAGTTCCCTGCAGTAGGCAGATAGATGGCTTTTGCAATTTGCTGCACATTCATCATTTCTGACACCTGGTCATGAGCATTAGTCAAAGGGAGTAATATAATTCATTTTTAGAACTCCCACTAGCCTGAACTGTGTTTGGGGATAGCTAAAATCCCAGAGTGAAGAATTTTCTCCTTACTTCTGTAAAACAGCAATAAAATAGATGCAGTCAGAGAAGAGAGTTATGTACTATCACTCAAGATAAATGTACTGCATATTAAAAAACAAGGCCTTTCTATCTATAAACAAGGAGGAAATATATGAAACTGCATTGGATGTATGCCGTGATCCAAAATGCATTTCATGAAGTGAGCGTTTAGCTGTCTCTGAATTCTACCAGTTATATGGAAGTTAAAACTGAGTTCTACCTTTCTCTGAATTGTATCCAGTGAGCTTAGAATCAGTGTGTTAACCTGACTTCATATTATGAAATATGAAATGGGCCAGAGAAATGCATTACTTATTTAAAATATAGTCATTAATTGAATATGCCATGGTTATTTGATCGCAATTAAGCCTGAGGGCTTGAACAGTTTCCCATCTTACTATGCCACATTTGTTGGAATATCCTTTGAAAACTTGATCCAACAATCTGAAAACTGTCGTGTGTTCCCAGTTATTTCCTGAGTTACACAGTACTATTTTTACAGGTTTGGAATGAATATGGATGGTTTTTTTCAGCACATTAATACACAGCTTGAACTCTGTCAAGGACAATGAAAAGGGAGATGGATAACGGGTGTCCAGGCTCTCCTGGATGGGGTGGCACTTCCCTGAAGGATAAGATGCACAGCATGGAGTGCGGTTTGATCCAGCTCTGTGCTAGACAGATCAAGTTATCACCATAGTACAGCCTTCCCCAGTCTGGTGCCCCCCAGATGTTTTGGATTACAACCCCCATCATCACTGGCCATGCTGGCTTGGGCGGATGGGAGTTATGATCCATGACATCTGGAGGGCACCAGTTGGGGAAGGTTGTGACAGTTAAGGCCAGATTGCCATTTGCAACCTCTCCTGAATAGAGAGAGCCTGGCTGCAGTGACCTGTGCTCTGGTCACCTTTAGACAGGACTACTGCAGCATGTTGTACATGGGGCTTCTTTTGAAGAATGCTCAGAAGCAGCTGTTCAGAATATAGCAGCTACATTGTTTGTTACCTGGGACTGGCTTTCAGGAACACGTAACATCACTGTTGAAACCTCACTGGCTGTCGGTCTGTTTCCAAGCACAATTCAAAGTACTGGTGCTTACCTTTAAAGCCCTAAATAGCTTGTGAATTGGGTGCCTGAAGGACCGTCTTTTCCCATATGTGTCTGCCTGTACATTGAGATCTTCACCAGAGGCTCTTGACCAGGTGCCCCTGCCTTCTGGAGTGGCAACTAGGGAGAGGATGTTTTCTGGGAGGAAATCCCATTAAATGTAAGTGGGATTTACTTCTGAATAAACATACATACGATTGCACTGTAAATCAGTTACTGGGGAAGGAATTGTGGGAAAAGAAGGAATGAGAGATGGGTCTACTCCATCCTTCCCATAAGCGAATCATTTTAGGCATGTAGAAGTGTCTCGTCTGCTTCATTCTCACTGTCATGCCAGCTAAGAGCAGAGTGATCTGTTTGAAAACAGATGTATGGAGGAAAAAAATGATGTACTTTAGAAAAGGATGATACAAAAAGCTGCTGCTGCTTCTCCTCCTTCATGCACATGCACCATCAGAGGAAAACAAGAGACATTAGTACTGTGTAGCCCCAGATTGCCTCCCAAACAAAAACCTATGACACAAATTAAGCAAATCTGCCTATGCCTATTTTAGAATAGATTCTACTTCCAAGATCCAAGTAGCCAAAGCGTTTGAATAGACTTAATTTTGGGCAATGACTGGGAAGTCAAAGGTTGGAATGGTCAGGTGGACTGTGGGACAGAGGCAGGGAGTAGAAGAAGCCACTGGAAGGGGGCAAGGAATTCTGCAGGGCATTGGACCATCACCTTTTCTTAACTACCAGACACCCATTTCTGAGTTCTGAAGTTTTTCATCAGACACACAACACATCTTGCAAGCTTTCTGTCCTTAGCCATGAGGACTAGAACCTTAATACTCTTACTTTCTTCTTTGGTCTTTTATGAGCCAGCCAAATAAGAATACTTTTAGAATACTAAAAGCCTGTTAATACAATTACAGCATGTTAACATAATGTAGCAATCTAGTGTTTCCCCACAGGATTCTTTTATGATGAAAGCTCATAGTAGTAAAACAATCCATTACAAGGGCCATAGAATTTAGTAAAAGAACACACTTATCCTAAGACCCATGTGCAAATCAGGTTTAATGCCAGTTGACTTTTATTGAGTGTGTATGCTATTTAATCATAAGGGATGGAGAATCATTATTATCCAAGATTTTGGATTAAATCTCTAAAAATCTGGCAATTTATTGGTTCTATATTTGTACTTGTTAAGTGATTGCTTGTCCCAAACCAGAAGAATAAATGTAATAATGCAAAACATATTTGTGGCAATTCTCCAGATTCCCCATCAGCAAGCGAAAGTGGGAACATAGCTAGTGTTGTTCTGACTTGGCTCAGGGGCCACAAGCATAATTTAGTTCTACTTGGTTGTGTTGGCTTTTCAATAACTCTTCCTGCAATTTAGAACTCTGGTATTTTTCTCTCCTTTAAGTGAAAGGAGAATCCTACCTTTATAAGCAGCAATTTTTGTTGCTGTCAAAATTTTTGTTGCTGTCAGAAGATTCTAAGACCAGTCAATTAACCTGCATCTGTAAGGTATCAGCCAAACGCCAGTTGCATTCTGCCCATGGATGAGGAGTTTTATTTTTTTACATAGGATGGTCAAGTACTTTGGAATACAGCTTCTGAATTCTAAAATGACCTCCTAAGTCAGCCTTCCCCAACCTTTTTGGACTTCTATCTTCCGTGAGCCCCAGCCAGTATGGTCCATGGCCAAGAATGCTGGGAGTTGCAGTCCAAAACATCTGAGGAGCACCAAGTTGAAGAAGGTTGTCCTAAGTTATCAGCTGCCTGCACCATTAGGCTAATGCTCCCTTGTGACACCTAAACCAAGAAAGCTGCAGGGACTCCCTTGCCAACATGTATATTTTGGACTTCAGCTCTCATAAGCCCAGTCAGCATGGCCAATGGTCAGGGATTATAGGAATTGCAGTCCAGAACATCTGGACGAGGCCAGGTTGCCTATCACTGTGTTAGCAGATCAGCCAGTGGCTTCACAGCAAGCAAAGCGGAAGAGGCCGAAGAGGAGAAAACAAAATCAAAACAGGCTCCGTAGGTAGTCTGCTTTTGAATATTTTATTCTGTTTTTCAGCACTATTTGTTCAGCTTGTGTTTTGAATGCTCCCACAAGTTAAATGAATTATTGATTTAATTTGAAAGAGACTGCCTTTTAAAAAAAGTAGCTTCATTTTACCACTTTGTTGTTGTTCAGTCGTTAAGCCGTGTCCGACTCTTCGTGACCCCATGGACCATAGCACGCCAGGCCTTCCTGTCCTCCGCTCTCTCCCAGAGTGTGCTCAGGTTCATATTCATTGCATTGGTGATGCTATCTAGCCTTCTCATCCTCTGCCGTCCCCGTCTCCTTTTGCCTTCAATCTTTCCCAGCATCAGTGACTTTTCTCTTCACATTTGGTGGCCAAAATATTTGAGCTTCAGCTTCATTATCTGTCCTTCCAATGAGCAGTCAGGTTGAATTTCTTTAGGATGGACTGATTTGACCTCCTTGCAGTCCAGGGGACTCGTAAGAGTCTTCTCCAGCACCACAGTTCGAAAGCATCGATTCTTTGGCGCTCAGCCTTCCTTATAGTCCAGCTCTCACAGCCATACGTTGCTACTGGGAAAACCATAGCTTTGATTATGCGGACCTTTGTTGGCAAGGTGATGTCTCTGCTTCTTACTATGCTGTCTAGGTTTGCCATAGCTTTCCTCCCAAGGAGCAAGCGTCTTTTAATTTCATGGCTACAGTCACCGTCTGCAGTGATCTTGGAGCCCAAGAAAATAAAATCTGTCACTGCTTCCCTTCTATATGCCAGGAAGTGATGGGGCCACATGCCATGATCTTCGTTTTTTTTAATGTTGAGTTTCAAACCAGCTTTTGCACTCTCCACTTTCACCCTCAACAAGAGGCTCTTTAGATCCTCTTTGCTTTCTGCCATGAGGGTGGTATCGTCTGCGTATCTGAGGTTGTTGATAATTCTCCTGGCAATCTTAATTCCGACCTGTGATTCATCCAACCCCGCGTTTCTCATGATGTACTCTGCATATAAGTTAAATAAGCAGGGCGACAATATGCAGCCTTGTCGTACTCCTTTCCCAAGTTTGAACCAATCGGTTGTTCCATGTCTGGTTCTTACTGTTGCTTCTTGACCCTCGAACAGGTTTCTCAGGAGACAGGTAAGGTGGTCTGGTACTCCCATCTCTTTCAGAATTTGCCACAGTTTGTTGTGATCCACACAATCAAAGGCTTTAGCATAGTCAATGAAGCAGAAATAGACGTTTTTCTGGAATTCTCTTGCTTTCTCCACGATCCAGCGAATGTCGGTGATTTCATCTCTAGTTCCTCTGCCTCTTCGGAACCCAGCTTGTACTTCCGGTAGTTCTCGGTTGACATACTGCTGAAGCCTAGCTTGTAGGATTTTGATCATAACCTTGCTGGCATGTGAAATGAGCACAATTGTACGGTAGTTTGAACACTCTTTGGCATTGCCCTTCTTTGGAATTGGAATGTAAACTGACCTTTTGCAGTCTTGTGGCCACTGTTGAGTGTTCCAAATTTGTTGGCATATTGAGTGCAGCACATTAACAGCATCATCTTTTAGGATTTTAAATAGCTCAGCTGGAATAGTGTCCTCTCCGCTAGCTTTGTTGTTAGTAATGCTACTTAAGGCCCACTTGACTTCACTCTCTAGGATGTCTGGCTCAAGTTCAGTGACCGCACTATCATGGCTATCAGGGACATTCAGATCTTTCCTGTATAGTTCTTCTGTGTATTCTTTCCACCTCTTCTTAATCTCATCTGCTTCTGTTAGGTCCCTGCCTTCTTTGTCCTTTATCATGCCCGTCTTTGCACAAAACGTTCCCTTGATATCTCCAATTTTCTTGAAAAGATCTCTAGTCTTCCCCATTCTGTTGTTTTCCTCGATTTCCTTGCATTGTTCATTTAAGAAGGCCTTCTTGTCTCTCCTTGCTATTCTCTGGAACTCTGCATTCAGTTGGATATATCTTCCCCTTTCTCCCTTGCTTTTTGCTTCCCTTCTTTCCTCAGCTACTTGTAAAGCCTCCTCAGACAGCCACTTGGCTTTCTTGCATTTCTTTTTCTTTGGGATGGATTTCGTTGCTGCCTCCTGAACAATGTTACGGACCTCCGTCCATAGTTCTTCAGGCACTCTGTCTATCAGGTCTAATCCCTTAAATCTATTTGTCACCTCCACTGTATATTCATAAGGGATATCATTTAGGTAATTCCTGAATGTGGACCACAGTTTGTCAGAACTCTCCGCCATGACCTGTCCGTCTTGGGTGGCCCTGCACGGCATAGCTTTTGGCTTCACTGAGTTACACAAGCCCCTTCGCCACAACAAGGCAGTGATCCATGAAGGGTTCATTTTACCACTTAGTGAGCCTTAACACTTTTCAATTGTACTTGTACTTTTTTAAATTGTACAAGTTGTTGTTGCTGTTTCTGCTGCTGCTGTTGTTGTTGTTATTAACATTTCTATACTGCCCCATAGCTAACACTCTCTGGACGGTTTACAAAGATACATCTTGTAAAGAAGATGTCCTGCCTTCTATTAGGTGTTATGTATTTAACATCTCTATTTAAAAAAAAATGCCTGGGAAGAACAAAATGTGCTGGGATGTGGGATGAAGAACCTAACAGCCTTCATGCAGGGGGCCCCTAATGCAGTGGTGCTGCCCTTTGTGTACATGACAAGACAGCTGATGAAGGCTTATTACCTGTTTGGAGGAGAGCGGGGAGTGAATACAGTCTCCAACTAGGTGGGCCGTTCACTTTTTCTTTGTTATTCTTTCATCTCTGAGTTCCAGGTATAATTCAATGCCTACTCCAAGCATATTTTTACTATTCAATATGAAATCAAAATGAATGAACTACATTAGAACAACTTTATTTTCTTTTATTCTGCATCAGTAGTTAATTCTTCTAATGGCAGATATGTTTAAACAAGATTCCCCTGAACATTTTCATTTGGCATGCCCACGATCAAAGGGCACAACATGTATGCATTCTATTAGAGGTAAAGACAGAAATCTATTTAACTATGTAGTAAACCAGCGGTTCTCAACCTGTGGGTCGTGACCCCTTTGGGGGTCGAACGACCCTTTTACAGGGGTCGCCTAAGACCATCGGAAACCACATATTTCCAATGGTCTTAGGAACCGAGACACCGCTCCTCTATCCATCTCCAGGCGGGTCCGCCCACATGCAGATACACCCACATACGAGTACCCGGCGTGATGACATCATCGTGCCAACCCCATCACATACACCCCGTACAAATACAGGTGTATGTGACAGGGTTGGTGCCATAATGTACTTATGCGGACCAGTCACACATGTGTAGAGAGCAGCTACTGTGTAGAAAGCAGCTGCTGTGTTGAAAGCAGCTGCTGTGTTGAAAGCAGCAGTATTGGAGGTAAAACGACACTTCATGAATTATAATTACTGGGTAAATGTAAAATCATGTACTGTAAAATCATCAACTACTGCAAAAAAAATATATCTGTACCATGGGAACTTAATCTGGATGCTGAGCGGTCTTTTCATATTCAGCTGTGGTTGATGTGAAAACTGCCCCCTTGTGATAGTAACAGGTATGTAAAAACAACAACACAGAGAATGGTAAATCATAGGAAACTTTAATGAACTGTATTGACTGAACTAAGGGGCCGCGGTGGCTTAGTGGTTAAGACGCTGAACTGCAGACCGGAAGGTCGGCAGGACAGCAGTTCGAGACCTGAGTGCTGCGTGACGGAGTGAGCTCCCATCTTCAGTCCCAGCTCCTGTCAACCTAGCAGTTTGAAAGCAAGAAATTGCAAGTAGATAAATAGGTACCGCCTCGGCGGGAAGGGTAACAGCGCTCCGTGCACCTCGGTGTTCAGTCATGCCGGCCACATGACCACGGAAGCGTCTTCGGACAGCGCTGGCTCTTCGGCTTAGAAACGGGGATGAGCACTGCACCCTAGAGTCGGACACGACTGGTTGGGGACACCTTTACCTTTTCCTTTTATTGACTGAACTATGCCATGTATCATCTTTTGTATTATTAAAGCTATTGTTATATATTATTTTCATTAGCAAACCATCCCATGACAATGGATCGTGTAGAGAAGAATGTTAAGAAAATAAAATATAGTGAGGATTTTTTACAGTATGGTTTTACCTCAATAATTACAGCAGGAATTGAGAAACCGCAATGTGTTATTTGTTGTGAAGTTCTATCAGCCGAATCTATGAAGCCGAACAAACTAAAACGCCATTTTGATGGCAAGCATCCGAGCTTTGCCGGCAAGGATACCAACTATTTTAGAAGCAAAGCTGATGGACTCAAGAAAGCCAGACTTGGTGGCAAGTACCACAAACAAAACGTAGCAGCCGTTGAAGCTTCATATTTAGTGGCACTCAGAATCGCCAGAGCTATGAAACCTCACACCATTGCTGAGGATTTACTGTTGCCAGCGGCCAAAGACATTGTTCGAGTTATGATTGGAGACAAATTTGTTACGAAATTGAGTGCAATTTCCTTATCTAACGACACTGTCCTCAGAAGAAGAATAGATGACATGTCTGCTGATATTCTTGATCAGGTAATCCAGGAAATAAATCTGCTCCACTTCCAATATTTAGTATCCAGCTTGATGAATCTACAGACGTTGCAAACTGTTCACAGTTACTGGTTTACGTGAGGTATATTAATGATGGCAACTTTAAAGATGAGTTTCTTTTTTGCAAACCTCTTGAAACGACAACTACTGCATGTGATGTATTTGACACAGTCGGTTCATTTCTGAAAGACCATAAGATCTCCTGGGAAAAGATTTGTGGTGTTTGCACAGATGGTGCTCCAGCTATGCTAGGATGTCAATCTGGATTTCAACGTTTGGTACTGAATGAGTCACCAAAAGTCATCGGAACTCACTGTATGATTCATCGGCAAATATTAGCAACGAAGACGCTGCCACAAGAGTTACAAGAAGTAATGAAAAGCGTCATAAGTTCTGTCAATTTTGTAAAGGTGAGCACTTTAAACAGTCGACTGTTTTCGCAACTGTGCAACGAGTTGGATGCGCCGAACAATGCTCTGCTATTTCACACTGAAGTGAGATGGTTGTCGAGAGGAAAAGTTTTAAAACTTGTTTTTGAGCTTCGTGATGAACTCAAAACGTTTTTTAATCAGAAAGCAAGACCGCAGTTCGAAGCACTTTTCAGCGATAAAAGTGAACTGCAGAAAATAGCTTACTTGGTTGCCATCTTTGCCATCTTGAATGAGTTAAATTTATCACTGCAAGGACCAAATGCAACATGCCTCAATTTGTCTGAAAAGATCCGATCATTCCAAATGAAACTTCAGCTTTGGGGAAAAAAATTGGATGAAAATAAAATTTACATGTTGCCTACCTTATCTGCTTTCTTTGAGGAACATGACATTGAACCAGACAAAAGGATTACGATGATAATTTCTGTGAAAGAACACTTGCACATGCTTGCAGATGAAATTTCATCGTACTTTCCAAATCTACCTGACACCCCATTTGCACTTGCCAGAAGCCCATTCACAGTCAGAGTTGAAGATGTTCCTGAGACAGCACAAGAGGAGTTCATTGAACTTATTAACAGTGATGCAGCGAGAACTGATTTCTCTACAATACCAGTTACAAAATTCTGGATCAAGTGTTTGCAGTCATATCCTGTTCTGTCTGAGACTGTGTTGTGCCTTCTTCTTCCATTTCCAACAACATATCTTTGTGAAACAGGGTTTTCCAGCTTGTTGGTTATCAAGTCTAAATAAAGAAGTAGACTTGTTGTGGAAGATGATCTTCGTTGTGCTCTTGCAAAGACTGCCCCGAGAATTTCTGATCTGGTGAGAAAGAAGCAAGCTCAACCTTCGCACTGACGTTGGCTTTTTACGCATACTGTCGCAAAATGTAGCAATGTAGTTTACTGTTGTTATATTAAGACTGTTACTCATGCTACACCATGCTTCAAGACAAAATTTAATTTATTTGTAATTAGAAATAAATATTGTTTTTGTGATTGATCACTATGCTTTAATTATGTTCAATTTGTAACAATGAAAATACATCCTGCATATCAGATATTTACATTACGATTCATAACAGTAGCAAAATTACAGTTATGAAGTAGCAACGAAAATAATTTAATGTTGGGGGTCACCACAACATGAGGAACTGTATTAAAGGGTCACGGCATTAGGAAGGTTGAGAACCACTGTAGTAAACCATCATGAAGTTAAGAGTTTTATACAAAGAAGAAATGGTTTCCCTCCGCCCTCCCCTATGAATTCATCTCCATTTTAGTTTTATCGTTTTAACAATAGTGTGCATGTAAAAAGTTGCTTATATATTAAGCAAAGTAATAGAAGCCATTTATTGAACATATGCATACCAATCTACATGTAGGTGTGAAGATTGCAAAGAACAAGTAAATTATAAGAAGCTTATCGATGGGCTCAACTGGAGAGAGCATCCAATTCCAACTTTCCAAACCATCTTGATGCCTCTACAGGTAAACCAAATGTTTTTTTTGACTGAAGTGCCTGCACAAAAGTCCCAAGAATTCTAAACTGTGGTTGTTTATATGCCCAGCTGACAGTATAGAATGCCTTGTGTTTACTGAAAAACTGTGCTGCTATTCACAAAGAGTACTCGTTTTACTTTTGCTTTTGCAGGGATATAGTTTTGCTATTGCAGGCTAACTTTGTGTTGTATGAACAAGTACTTCCTTCTGAAGTTCTTGAATGGTAAACTTTTGTTGTAGCCAAAGCATAAACTTGTACTTGGTAGTACATGAGAACAAAACATCCACTTTCCATGAGTTTTAAAACTTAACTATAATTATATAAATATATTGAGGGCCATGTCTCAATTGACAATTGAGACTAGTGACAATTGGGGAAAGATTTGAGAAAAGAGGTGATTTAAACATACATGTGCAATTCATATCTGACGTATGCCACATGTTACTAACAACTGGGTATCTCAGTACAAAATGTCAAGTGAGGAAGTGGCCCCAAATTACACGAGAAGTCAGTCTCTAACATACTTGTGCTGCATAATGCTGGAATTGAAAGTAAAATCCTAAAAGTGTATTCTGCGATTTATTTATTTATTTATTTATTTATGCTTTAATTGTTTCAATTGCTGAAATTAATCTCGAGTATACTTTAATGGAACACGGTACTAAGGGAAAATAAATTAGATGATGATATCAAGGAAGAAATGAAATTTGAATCCCCCTGTTGGATCTTTGAACAATATCAATCATATTTTCATCTCAGTGATGATTTAAAATGGAGTATTTGTGGAGTGTTTGATTATTATATTTGACACACAGAAATTTCAGTCTGCGTACTCATTTACTGACTAAATCTGCAGAGTTTTATTTAAGCCATCTACCAGTTTCTAAACTAATGAGTCCCAGAAAATAAATATTCTCATCACTGATCCTGTTATTTGGTAGATGCTGTTTACTACCCTGAGTCCACTTTTTCCCAGCTGGATTAATCTCTAGCAAAAGAAACAAAACAATTCATGTCCCCAGTTTCCAAAGGCCTGGCTTAAAGATGAGGTCTTTTTCCATTCCTGACAGCTATCAAACTAATATAAGTCTCAACTGGGTCATAGTTGTACATTAAAACAATAAATTCTGCCTTTGTAACACCGATACCCAAATGCAGGTTTCAGACACACCTTTGGGATCACAAACGTCCCCAGACTGCTGATAGTTAGGGGTACCTGAAGGAATTCGATCTTTGCGGATTCCAACATGAACTGATCTGATCCACATCCCCCAGGCTAATGTGTGCATTGGAACTTAGTTATCCACGAATGTTTGCATTGCCTGAATGTTCTGATGCCCAATAAATATCAAAATATGTTTAAAAATCCATGTTCAGGGAGAAAATACATACTTACTGAAATGCAGTGTTTTCTGCATATTTTCCCCCAAAATCAGAGACGAATACAGAAATGGTATGGAAGCCAACTTACAGGTGAACACATGTGGAGGTGTCATGGAACACATATAGACTGATTTGTCTGTTCCTACTAACAGTGGGCATTAGGAATAATGCAGCACTTGATTCACAAGAGGAAAAAAAAATAGAGGAGAGGAGACAGATCAGGTTAAAAGTAGTGATGGTGCCTAAATCCAGGACTGGGGTTTTCAGAAAACAATAAGCCATTACAAGCCTTCCTGAAGTTTGGGTCCAATTCATAATGGCACATACTTTTAAGGCGAGGTGAGAAGAGAGCACTCAACATGAGTCAGAAGCAACTGCTGGACCCTTGTGGTGCTGTGTGTTCTTAGCTGAGGCCTGGGAATCTTATCTTTAATCCCAGGATGGTGCCCCCAAATGAGAGAACCTCTGCTCAAGCAGGAAGTAACAATCTTGGGGTTCCCTCGTTTAACACAATGATATAACAACTCTGGGATCCCGCTGTGGTTTGGAAAGACCCACCTGCTTTCCCCACGCCTTGAGAGTAACCTCTAAGATTTTGCCAGTCTCCTGACACATCTCTTCAAGGATTCCTGCCCCTGGCTCTCTCCTGTTCCCCTCAACATATCCCTCCTGGGTTTGGGGCCTCTCCATCCCCAGAGGAATATTTGACTGAGGCTTCCCCTGACAGCTAGCTTGCCCTGCAGAGGCTTTGCACCAATCAGCTGAGAGGGTTGGCCAGCACTGTCCCTCATCCTGCAGCAATTCATTCCCTGAGCAGTCCAAAGGGAGAGGCAGATCATCTTTGGAAGGGTCTTCCTGAACACAGCCCAAGGAAAGTGGTAAAAAAAAGAGGGATACAGGTAGGCTTCCATCCTGGGCACTGCATGCCTAGGGTGTGCTCTCTTTCTCGCTGTAATCATGCCAGATGCCTTAGAGCAGGGGTGGGCAATATATGCCCCCCCACGGCTTTGAGTGAAGCCCCTGCTGCTACCCCCACACTGCCAAAATTTGACAGTGCAGCAGCAGCAGCAGCAGCAGCAAAAAAAAAAAAAAAGGCCGTTTGCCTCTGAAATTCAGCAAACTGCTATGAAGACTCAAAAGTCCCAAATCTAGCTTCTTTTCAAGCAAAATGCAACCCCTTTTGAGTCTCTATAGTAGTTTGCCACCAGATTTCAGTGGCAAATCACCAGATTTGTTGCTGCTGCAGGTGGTGTGGCGGCAGGAGTGCTGCTCCCAGGTGAGTCTAGGAGCTGGAAAATGGACCCCGGACCACCGAAAGTTGCCCACCCCCACTTTAGACAAAAGTGGATGATGGGTGGGATTCATGACACCTGTAGGCTATACTAGAGGCATCAAATTAAGGCTAATTGTAACATCATCACCATCATCATATTTTCTCCAGGTGAATTATGCTACTGAGGTGTTCCTTTGGTTCCCCTCTATTTTAAGGAGGGCATTTTACGTCTGATATAAACTTTCATCTGATTTTAACTAGAATGTATTATTCACGTTCTATACTATAATAGTTGGGTTTGCAGGAAGATGCATTGACAGAAATGAAGGCAGCACTGCTTCACTTTTCCTTTCAGCACACAGGTCTAAACTTGTTTTCACTTCTTCTCACTGTTTTCAGTATGAAGATCAATGGACTGGGCAGCCACCAACCCTTCCAGTGAAAAAAGTGGAATATTTACCACTCATAGAGGATGTCTTTGGCATCAAAGATTAGCATAGTCCACAGATCACACCTCTTATGAATAAAACTTGTGACTTCCTTTCTCTGGAGAGTTACTGTACATTTTTATTTAAACAAAATAAAAGAATCACAGTTATAGATTTTTTGGGGGAATGTAAGTTTTGTTTTTTACTTTATTGTAGAAATATAATTCGTATACTTTTGTAATTCTTTCAGACTCCAATAGACTGTACTGTACATGCAATATCACAATTAAAATCATTTAAATGTAGCTTTATTCTCGATTATTCTATGTGGAATGGACACTGGTTAACTCAGAAGTTTCCATCTATTTTAGCTAACAACTTTATCACCACCACCCACAAAAGGAAAGGAAATCAGGTTCTGCAGCCCTTCAGTTTTTTGTGAGCTGCCAATGGCTAGTGAGGTTGCTAGTCCAAACCTTGACAGGTCTCCTGGTCCCTTAAGTGTTTCATAGAAAGGAAAATTTGACCAGCTCCTTCCATCATGGAAGTTCTTTGCTGAGAAAAGGTGTGCCTGGTGAAATAATAACCTATGGCTGCGAGAGCTGGACCATAAGGAAGGCTGAGCGAAGGAAGATAGATGCTTTTGAACTGTGGTGTTGGAGGAAAATTCTGAGAGTGCCTTGGACTGCAAGAAGATCAAACCAGTCCATACTCCAGGTAATAAAGCCAGACTGCTCACTTGAGGGAAGGATATTAAAGGCAAAACTGAAGTACTTTGGCCACATCATGAGAAGACAAGATACCCTGGAGAAGATGCTGATGCTAGGGAAAGTGGAAGGCAAAAGGAAGAGGGGCCGACCAAGGGCAAGATGGATGGATGATATTCTGGAGGTGACGGACTCGACCTTGGGGGAGCTGGGGGTGGCGACGGCCGACAGGAAGCTCTGGTGTGGGCTGGTCCATGAAGTCACGAAGAGTCGGAAGCAACTGAATGAATACACAACAACAAACATACTACTCTTCAGTTACAGAAACCGGTACAGTCCTTGGGTTTGGCTAGATTACAAGATTAATACTAATTGACCATAGTTCAGTTTGCGCACACACACAAATAAAGCATAATATGTAGAAGTCAGTGTGGCTTGCTGGCAAGCCAGAGCTACTCTGCTAGGCATTCGCTAAAGCCCTTGTGGAAGATTCTGTGTCAGGATTAGCTTCCAAGCTTCTTCAGTGATTATAATGGAAGGAACAGCTTTCTTCAAATTTTTCAACATAGTCCACTGAAAAAGTCACATAGAAGTGTACATAGAAAACTACATACCTAGGAAAAAGCTAGAAACCTTCCTCCTGTTCTTTATGTGCAGGGTGGGTTACAAGCGGAAGATGAGGTCTGGAGCCCCTGTAAAGAATGATCTGGAACTGTTTGGTGTTTCTTTATGTTTTGCTTTGTCTCCCTTTACTTTGACTTCTTGTATCTGCTCCCTCCAGAGTATTGTTTCATTAATTGCCATTGTTTTGTTTATTTTGAATTAAGTTACGAAATCCAGGCAACCACACCTAACAATATAACAAGATCATGAATTAAGGGCAAAATTTGTGATCTTGTTATATTGTTAGGTGTGGTCTTTCTTTTGGTTGCCTGTGCTTTGTATCTGATTACTGTCCTTATTATGGGTAGAGTAAAGCAGCCTAAGGAGACACTCACTATTGAGTGAGTTTGCATACGTAAGTTATGTAGCCAAATCACAGTCAGAAAAATATGTATTCATCTGTTTTTGACTGGAATATGATCAAAACCTTGAAGGGCTCCCACACGGGAGATAAACAGAAATCATGACATTTGTGCTTCTGTAATTATTTTTAGTGCACGTCTGTGCGTGCGTGCGGGGAGAGAGAGATTAGCCACCTTGAGTGCTCTGTGTTCAGAGTGGAAAGGTGGTATAAGAATTTCATAATAAGTAGATATCCCTGTGTGATAGGTTAAGATGTGATTGTGCAAGGTCCAAAGATTTTTGTAATGAGCTTTATCATGTACCAGGATTCAAACTCAGGCTTCCCAATCCGTTTAACACTCTAGCCACTACATATCAGGTAAGCAACCTGATTCATTCCAGATGTTTTGGACTACAACTCCTGTAGGTTCCAGGCAGGATGGCCAATAGTCAAGGATTATGGGAATTAAAAGACGCTTGCTCCTTGGGAGGAAAGCTATGGCAAACCTAGACAGCATAGTAAGAAGCAGAGACATCACCTTGCCAACAAAGGTCCACATAATCAAAGCTATGGTTTTCCCAGTAGCAATGTATGGCTGTGAGAGCTGGACTATAAGGAAGGCTGAGCGCCGAAGAATTGATGCTTTCGAACTGTGGTGCTGGAGAAGACTCTTACGAGTGCCCTGGACTGCCAGGAGGTCAAATCAGTCCATCCTAAAGGAAATCAACCCTGAGTGCTCATTGGAAGGACAGATACTGAAGCTGAAGCTCAAATATTTTGGCCACCTAATGCGAAGAGAAAACTCTCTGGAAAAGACCCTGATGCTGGGAAAGACTGAAGGCAAAAGGAGAAGGGGATGGGAGAGGATGAGATGGCTAGATAGCATCACCGATGCAATGAATATGGACTTGAGCACGCTCCGGGAGAGAGCGCAGGACAGGAAGGCCTGGCGTGCTATGGTCCATGGGGTCACGAAGAGTCGGACACGACTGAACAACTGAACAACAACATGGGAATTGTAGTCCAAAACATCTGAAGGGCACCGGGTTTCCTCACTTGCCCAAATGAGGAAAACAAAAGGCAACACAAGCTTGCACAAAGGTGATGCAAGCAGACAATAAGAGCTACAAAAAAGCATTTTGAAGATCATATTGCTAACAACATCAAGGCCAACAATAAAGAATTCTTTAAATATATCAGGAGCAGAAAACCAGCTAGGGAGGCAGTTGGCCTATTGGGTAACAATGGAGTTAAAGGAGGACTGAAGGAGGACAAGGAGATTGCAGAGAAGCTAAATTAATTCTTTTCATCTGTCTTCACTGCAGAAGATTTAGACAGATACCTGTGCCTGAACTGATGTTTTCAGGAAGGGAGTCTGAGGAACTGCGGCAAATAGTGACAAAAGATAACGTTCTCAACCTTATTGTTAAACTGAAAGCAAATAAATCACTGGGCCCAGATGGTATCCATCCTAGCGTTCTCAAAGAACACAAATATGAAATTGCTGATCTTCTAACCAAAATATGTAACATGTCCCTAAGATCAGCCACTACTGGAAGATGACCAATGTAACACCAATGTTCAAAAAGGATTCGGGGGGTGGGGTGGGGTCCAGGAAATTACAGGCCGGTTAGCTTAATGTCTGTTCCAGATAAATTAGTTGAAGGCATTATTAAAGATAAAATTAATAAGCATATAGAAGGACAAGCCCTGCTGAAAAAGAATCAACATGGCTTCTGCAAAGGTAAGTCCTGTCTCACTACCCTTTTAGAGTTCTTTGAGAGTGTCAATAAACATTTAGACAGGGTGATCCAGTAGACATTGTTTACTTGGACTTCCAAAAGGCTTTTGACAAAGTCCCTCACCAAAGACTCCTGAGTGAACTTAGCAGTCATGGAATCAGAGGACAGGTCCTCTTATGGATCAGTAACAGGATAAAGAACAGAAAGCAGAGAGTAGGAATAAATGGTAAATTCTCCCAATGGAGGGAAGTAAATAGTGGGGTCCCACAGGGACTTGTATTGGGACCAGTACTTTTCAACCTGTTCATAAATGATCTGGAATTAGGAGTGAACAGTGAAGTGGTCAAGTTTGCGGATGACACCAAATTATATAGGGTGGTTAAAAAGGGATTGTGAAGAGCTCCAAAAGGATCTCTCCAAACTGGGAGAATGGGCATCTAAATGGCAAATGCGGTTCTATGTAAGCAAATGTAAAGTGAGAAAAAGGAGGGTAAGGGAAGACATGATAGACCAGACATGATAGACCAGACAAAATTTTGCATGGTGTGGAGAATGTGGATAGGGAGACATTTTTCTCCCTCTCTCAAAGTATTAGAACCTGGGGTCATCCCATGAAGCTGATTGGTGGGAGATTCAGGACAGATAAAAGGAAGTACTTCACACAGCACATAAACCATGGAATTCACTACTACAGGGTGTAGTGATGGCCACCAACTTGGATGGCTTTAAAAGGGGGCTGGACAACTTCCTGGAGGAAAAGGCTATCAGTGGCTACTAGTCTTGATGGCTATGTGCTACCTCCAGTACTGGAGGCAGTGAGCCTGTGTACACCAGTTGCTGGGTAACATGGGTGGGAGGGTGCTGTTGCACTCATGCCCTGCTTGTGGGTTCCCTGTTGACAGCTGGTTGGCCACTGTGTGAACAGAATGCTGGACTAGATGGACCCTTGGTCTGATCCAGCAGGGCTGTTCTTATGTTCTTAGGTTGCCTACTTGGCTGCAATATCATACCAAGTCCTATACTAGCTTGGCTGAGGTATCAACTTCACTGCAAAATTCTATGGCACAATATGTAGAACCTCGGCATAGACCAGATCTCAAATTCTGAGGAATCAAGAGAAATTAAATCATTTTCTCCAAAGCACTTTGAATTTGGGCCAGATTATTCCATATGCTCCAGTTAAGAAAGCATCTGCCCATTTTCTGCAATGCACTAAAGTGCTGGCTTAACTTCAATATACTCAGATTTCTTGCTTTATCAAAATGAGCTGCTGTGTAAGGTCCATGTTGATTTTAGTGACCATATTATAAAAACATAGAAATAGGAAGGTGAAGGGCGGTGATAATGTAAGAAAGTGTGTATGTTCATATGCAACATATTGCACATTACTATGCTAGTTTATTCACAGTGTAAACAAACAATTAGCAATTAAATTCCCATTGGGGAAATGTATGTTGGTAATGGTGATAAACTGTAACTACTCCACCATAATTAACCTGAACTGTATAGGAAGTACATAATTTAGAGACGATATCCCCATTTAGTAGTTTATGGCTCAATAAACAGCTCCCACAAGCTAAGAAATGCCAAAGCCATAAACAGCAATGCTATTAACGCTGCAAGATTTCAGTCCCTCCTCCTTTTGTTGGTGGTCTTGATATACCAAGGGGAAATGCTATCTCAGGAAAAACATTTATGCTGTCTATATAAATAACAATGAATTCTTCAGACCCATCAAGATTTCCTATCTTCTCCGTGACCCAGGTGGTCTGCTAATAGTGATGCATTCTGCTTTCAACTGCAAGTGATAAAGATATAGATAAATATAAAAATCTGAAATGAGCAAAAGAATCCATTTATGTGGGTGGCATCTTCACCTTGTCTTTTCCCTCTGGAAAAGCACCAAATTCCTCCTCTGTTGATACACCATTTAAACTGCATAATTGCTTTCAAACAACTAAAATAAATTAGTGAGTGAATTTGTAAATTCCTTTTAACCTCTTTCCTGCCAGACTTTTCCCCTTTTCACAGAGCAATGAATCTTTGTGGCTGAAGTATTGCCATCATTGAAAACCTGAAGGTTATTCAGACATATCCTTTATAGCAAGAAGAATTTTGTGTGTGTTTTTAATGGGGCGGCGGGGGGAGGGGGAGATAAACTGAAAAGAGAATCAGCCCTTTTCTGAGAGAAAGAGAGAGAGATTAAAACCACCACAATCAGCTGTCAAAGTATATTTTATAATATGCCATGACTTCATTCCCCCAAGCAATCAGTTAGTTAGGAATGTAATTGTGCCAACAAACTCTCTTGTAGAAATACATCCATAATGTTGTTGTGCTTGATTTGCTACTCACCCAAAATAGCTTTACCAACTGCTCTAACTTAATTTGTACAAGAAAGCTTTAGCACCATAGGGGTGTTTCCTTCCCGCCCCCTGGCAATCTGCTTCACCTATAAATGCTGTGCAGTATTTAACACCAGTGTTTCTGATTGGCTTTGCCAGTTTGGCTGAGCTTGTTTATAAGAAATTAGCCTTCTTTTAAACTGCTATTGAGATTCATGTTTTTGACCTCTGGGGCCTTCTTGGCCTTTAGAGTATTCTTATCTTTATCATGGAGATTGCTCTCTTAGCAGCCAAAGGATTAACTACTTCAAGCCACCCAGAAATGCAATCTTTTCATAACCCTCCCACCAGCACCTGGAAGTGAGATTTAATAATGTACAAAAGTTTACGTTTGTTTTTATTTAATTCCATTTCTGTTCAAACCCCTCAGGGTTTATATTTGAGAACAGTTCTATCACACTGATAAGGTGTTCCCAGGAAATCCCACAAATAGATGTGACCCCTTCACGTATGTTAACACTGGCAGATGTCGTCTTAACACTGCTCAGCAATTGCGTGAACACAAACCATTTGAAAGGTCCCAAGGCGAACAACTCATTTGACACACATTGAGATGAGTTCCTTGACTTTTGAAGGGATTACTTTAGTGCATGTGGTTGGAATCATGCGGCTGGCCACTGTTGAGGACTGTCCTCTGCTAGCTCTCTAAAACAGAGGACTGTCCTCTGTAAAGTAGGACACCCAGTCACCCTTTGAGGCTCTAGGCCTCAATTATGTTCTTATCCTAAAACAAGGTTCATTTATGAGAAGTGGTGTCTGTTTGTAATGGAAACCGGGGAATCTCTGTTACAACACTTACCTCCTCCTACATGCCCCCTGAAAGAGCTGGTGAAGGACAGTGTCAAGCAGTAGCTGCCCTCACCTGCTTTCTCCCTCTCTCTGAAGGATGGGTCCATCAACTGAAGGGGGCCCCATCTTCACTGACAGTGGTGGCTGCTGCTGTTTCACAGCTGCAGCTGATCGGAGTGGGCCTTCCCAAGGTACTGAGGCCTTGGCAGCTGCCCAGTGGTGCTGACTCTTGGTGCCAGCCCTGCGGTTAAATTCTGTGCAGTGAGACAGAACTTGGTGTCATTTACACAGTGTAAATTGATCCTGCTGCTCCATTTTTTAAGCCGGAGCCCTATGGCATACAATGCAAAAATTACCTGTGACTTTTGAGCCTCGTGAAACCTTCACGATAAGGCACAGGAAAGCTTTGCAAAACTACCAGTTAATATTTGAATACTGCTAACAGGTTCATCACAGAAGCCTATCTGGTGTAACTGCCAACCCAGTCAAAGGCCCCAGCACACCCATCGTATGGAGGTCAGTTTTATCTTCAAGCCTACAGCCTTCAAAAGAAGCCTGTAAATCATTTTGGAAGAGCTAATTGCGCAGTAGTTCTGAGCTATGGAGAACTGGCTGGTAGAAGAACATGTGGAAGAAAAGTCTTACCATAAGAGTGAAACAAATCAATGGCTAGAATCAGCATAGTATTTCTGAGTTGAAAATGGATAAGTGGTCAGGTCAGATTTTATGCAAGCAAACCTACCTTCATGTCTATGACACAGAACGGTGGCAACGCCAGGCCTGTTCGTATTAGGCATCAACATTGTGGTCTGTCCTCACTCCTGTCCAACAAGCAGGTCAAAACATAGGCAATGTCTTAGGAGGCTTATCGACCAAACACAACTCTAGAAACATGGTGGAAGTCCTCAAATTAGATTTTATTACATGTGGATGGTGATGATGTAATGCATATCAGTAAGGACATGGCTTCACAGCCTTTCATCTGACTACCAAGGACTTGTCTGCAGTACCATGGGTTGGTCGGATGGGCTGCATTTACCTATTTGCACTGAGCTTTCCATTGAACTCATAGGCATCAGCTGATTAAAAATAGTCCGGCTGGTGTAGCAGTGTTCTAAAAGAGGGTGAGGTGGGAGTTTGCCTCATGCAAATGGAAGGTCTGCTGTTTGAAGAGCTGTTGGCGTTGGTTGAAATTACCCCTGGGGAGTTCATAGGGCAAAGGTGTTCCCACAGGTAATGAGCTTGAAGAGCAGGGCCGGCCTATGACATTTTGCTGCCTGAGGGAAAGGACAAGATGTTGCTTCCTCCCATTCCATGTCCAAAAAGGCTGACTGGACTTGTAGTTAAATCTTTCTTCAACACTGGCAATGAAAGTGTCTTCAACACTTCCTTCATCACTGGCAACACTGGTCAGCATCCTTCACCCCACCTGAAGGAAGCAGTGTAGCTTAGAGGGCACAGAGCAGGCTGCGTGACTCACAGCTCTCTCCTCCAACACCTTGCTGCTGCCTCCCAGAACCTGCCACCTGAGGTGACTGCCTCACTCTGCCTAATGGGAGGGACGGCCCTGTTGAAGAGAGTGACAATGAAAACAAACAAAAAAGAGAACAAAGCCTGTTCCCCAGTTTATGTTCCTAGTGGTATAAATCACCAGCTGTGCTTCCCACAAAGCCCCTGTGCATCAGAAGGTTGGCTGCCCTAGTATTAATATTCTGGTGAGTGACCTTTACAGCCAGCTGAGCAGTTTGTTGTTTTGCTAATGAGGCTGTGAGCAGTGAGTGGTTGTCTGAGTACTTGGGGACAGGGGTGGCAGGGAGAGGACTGTGGCAGCAGCTATTGACACATTGTTCCTCCTTGCCCTCCCCAAATGCCCTTGAAAAGGGGGTGACGGTTGTGTAGTCTTTTATGACTGACCTTGAAGTCAGTCTCATTCATCCTCTTTTCCCAATGATGCGGAAAGAATTAGTTATTGAATGGCACACACAAAAGAGGGCGAGGGACAAAATCTGAGCGATGGGCAGATGCTTTCCTCGCAACTCCGCAAACGCTTAGGAATGGCAATGGAGTTTATGAATAAGAGTACTTGGCTGGCACATGGCTTCGCAAAGGCTCCTAAAAGCAAATGTTATGTGCAGTGTTGCTCATTTTCACGCCATGGGAAAGTCCTTCATCGTGCCATTCTCTGATGTTCATAACCCACTGGTCCATGGACCAGGTCCTGGTGGTTGAATTACAGATGAGCCGGAGGAGGGTCAGCCCCCTCACCTTTTGGAATAATCCTATTAAGTTAGTATTTTTCAAATGCTATGAGGGTGTGTGTGTGTGATGATTTGGCTGAAATTGGGAGGAGCCGCTGAACAACAACAACAACACCTTTCCCCCCCATCACATCCTCTGTCCTCTGCTAATGCTTGCAGAAGCAGCACACAGAGGCAATCATGTGAACGGATCCCCAAACAGGCACCTCTGATCAGCACAATTCCTCTAATTTGTAGTGTACAAAGTGCTTTACAATTCTGTTCTCATTTGATCTCACAGGTAAGGTCCATATTCTCACAACGAAGGAGCAATTAACCAACCTGTGTTGACTCCCAACTAAAGCGTTGGGGGTGGGGATAGCACATGGTGTAAACATACCTAACTACTAAGGTTAGGTGGTTCTGTGAATATGCCGACATGTTCAAGATGCAGCCCAAATTAAATGTTTGGCATGCTACTCCTAACCCACTTTGAGGTCGTGCACAGGACCCTGCCAAAGCTGAATCCTGAAGTTGGCAGGGAATGAACATTACAGCCTTGCCGCTGGCTGGCGTGATTGGAAGTCAGCCAAGGTTGACTGTTCTCCCATGGCTTCCAGGGTCATGAAAATAGTTTCTAAGAGATAGTGATTTCCCCAGGCCATCTAGTGAGTGTAATAGCTAAGGGAGGATTTGACTGTCTCCCAAGTCCACCACACTGGCTTATTAAATCACCGTCATCATCATGGCTGTACCAAATGTTTGCCCATTTCACTTTTTGCAGACAAGAGCAGTGCTTTCAAGAAGGCTGAAATACGTCTGAAAATTTCTCTCAAATTATATGAACGTTCACCTTGTTCACTGATGGTGCACTGCTTGTTGCTGCCATTGGCTGGAATTCTAGGTTTGTTCCCATTGGTAGGCACATCCTCCAAGTGGTGTTCCATTCAGAGGATGCTCTTGCCAGAGGAGGGGTGGGGAGGTGTCTTCCACCGATTTCCCCTTCCTCCTGCAGTCCCTTGTGCCCCCCTGAAAATCTGCTCTAGGTGGCTGGGGGACCCTCTAGAACAGTGTGTGGGGTGTAGTGGGAGGGGAAATTGACAAAAATTGTCCCCCCCTTCTACCAGCAGGTGCCTTTGTTGGCTTTCAGCCCTGTCTATAAAATAAAAGAGCCCTTCCATTCATGGAAGTCTGGTTAGGATCCAAGCCATTGTTTCTCGAATTTTCTGTTACTTTGGCACAATTTTATAGTGCTATAGGCAATCTGGGACAGTTAGGGGTTGGATAGCTCAGGATGACATCATGATGATACATAGCCAATCAGAGTTGACTACATGTGGATGTCACTCTTAATGGGTGATTACATTTGCCCTTTTTTGATATAATGCCCCCCCCATCACCAAAAGGAGGGTGATCTTCACTTCTATTAAAAAACAGTTTAAAGTATTATTAATCCTTTTCATAGCATTTAAACTATCATTTTTCTTTCATGCATCCTTCTGATAGCCCTGATCCAGCCAAATTCAAACACATCTAAATCCCACTGATTTTAACAGGACTTTAAAAGGCTTCCATTTGATGAATTTTCTTGAATATCCTTGGGAGATAAGTTAAATTGAGAGGTAACTCAAGGCCACCCTGGGAGCTTTGTGGCTGAATAGAGACTTGAATCCAGATCTCCAGTCTCCAAGTCCAGAACACTAGCCACAAAGCCACACTTGCCCAGTGTCCAGTAGTCCTGTCCTACTAATTCTGTCTTTTAGCACCCCAGTTGGTTTCTAAACATACAACCAAGACAGTGGTGGATCTAAAATAGCAACAGCCACCAAAAAGATAACGTAAGTTAGGTGATCATGATAAAGTTCAAACCTGCTGATTTTTCACAAACAGTGTTCAGCCCAGGTAAAAGAAGTCTTTGCCTTTGATGGATGTGTCCAAACTACTAGGATTCATACTGCAATTATACAGCAAACAAAGGCACAGGTTGTTAATAAACTAGCTTGGCTAATTGTGAAAACAGTATTCTATACAACTGCTGTTAAAGTGCTCAGTGGCCTAATGGATAAGGCACTGGCCTCCTATGCCAGGGATTGTGGGTTCAAGTTCCATCTGAGGTGCAGAGAGAAGTCCCCCAGCCCCCCATTTTTTAAAAATATGTTCATTTCCCTAATCTAGCTCATATAGAATCATCAGACAGATTTTGCTCAGAATCAAATCCGCAGCAGACTCTAAGTGCTAGCATATCTTAAAACAAAAACCTCAGGATAAGGATATGTTGGGAAGGATAATGTCAAAATAAATCCAGAGGTTCCATTTTTTTTTTAGAGGTTCTCAGGGATTCAGGGTAATTTTCTAAGAGCAGCAGCAAAAAGCAAAATGTTTCCTCTGTCATTAGCCTACACGGGGGTGGGGGGTGGGGGGATATCCTGATATAGATACCATGAAAAGTAGAAAAATGACCAAGAAATATTTTTCTCATCAGGTTTATAACATTTCATAAACAAGATCCATCCACTCCAGAAGCCCAGAGATAGAGTGATTCTTGAATCACTTTATCCTCAGCTTCCTGCCTTCCCAAAGGATAGCACAATTAAACCAGGTTGGTATTTGTTAGCCCTTTTTCGGGAAGCTGTTACTATGTGAGGGAAGTAAGGATGTTCGTAATGCACTTGCAATCGTGCTGACTTCATACTGTCTAATCGGCACTAATCGGTTATCTTTAAAATGTGGAAATGTCATGCTCTTAGGAGCAGTACTGAATAAATTATTTCAATACAAGTGTGTAGGGGGAAGCATATGTCAAATTCCTCCATTATATATACAATAGCAATTTACATATCACCAAAAAAGAAGACAAAAGATAGTGCAGATTTGCATATGTTGATTTATATGTATAGATGCACATTTAGAAACAATTTCTATAATTTAAATAGGAATTCAACACATCTCACCTTGGTGGGGAAGACCATGATCAGGTGGCCTATGTGTCTTGCTCAGTCTGCTGTCCAGATGGTGACTGTGGATGGACAACTTTGAAGCTTCTGCTGGGTCTGGACAGCCCTTCAAATAGGGGACACTTTCAAGTACAGGACTGGCAGACCTTCAAATAGAGGATTGTCCTCTATAAAGGGACACATGGACAACCTAACTGTATATATTAATATGTTAGGAAGGTTGGTATATGAATGCATGACATCTGTTGGAGTAAACGCTAACGTTTCTTTCAGAAATGTATTCTAAAGAGGCACTTCTTAATAAAATAAACACGGGAGCAGGAAATGGCAGCGCTAATACATAACAAGGTTGCAAGAAACAGTTTTAACCAAGCATGATTTACTATATCACAGCCCTGAAAATATTCTTGAGGCCTGTTTTGCTTTGATGAAATGTTATACATGGAGAAGTTAATTCTGGCTTATAAACTAAATCAGTGCCACAGGGGTGAATACCCTGTGTTCTTGCAGCAGAAAGAAGGGCAATTCTGATTAATACTTTGAAAAAATAAATCAAACCTGAGACTTTACTTAAGTGATGTCCACATCTTAAAGCTTGGATTGTCCAAAATATTTAAATGTGTACCTAATGATGAATATTTGTAAGTAAACACTTGGGATGAGCTTCAGATTTGGCTGAATCCCGAACCGAATCAGGTTGATTTGGACAGATTCAGGAGAGGTCCAAATCAATCTGGGGCTCCTCCAAAGTGGACCAGATCTGAATCTGAACACTCCTGAAGATTCAAGAGTCGGAGGGACACAGAGAAGTAGACAGTGTGTCTCCAAAAAGGTCTATCCCGAAGGTCTCCATAGAAAACACCAGGGTGGTAAGAGGTGTAATGGAGAGGAGGGCATATAATTTTGTAACTGGCAGCTTTAGCTTCTAATTACAGTAAATGGTTTTATCAGGGCTTTCCAATCCCAATGCTTTGCAGGAGGGATATTGAAGTAATACATCACAGGACTGTAGCTAATTTATATGTATAGATGCAAACTTAGAAATGGTGATTATAATTTGAATAGGAATACAGTACATCTCACCACAGTGTGCAAGATGGTGATGAGCTGACCCGTGTGCCTGGCTCAGCCTGCTGTCCAGGTGCTGTGGATGGGCACCTTCAAGGCCCAGCTCTTCCTTCTGGTGGTTTTTTTATCTTTACATCCAACTTGAGCTGAACAGCTCTTCAGAAAGAAGATGCCTTCCAAAAAGAGGACAGTCCTCTGGCAGCCTTTCAAGTAGAGGACTGCCCTCTGTCAAAGAGGACACATGGCTACTCGATGTGATTCCAGCCTCACCTCACCCCATGCCACGTTTTAGCCCTCAGAGATTACAAAGGTGTGCAGAGAATCACAACTACTGCTCACCCACACTCCCAGTGTTATGTAATGGCCAAAACCACTGTCAAATGAGCAGCTTTTAAACCAAGTATCTGAATCCCCTTCATGGACCACTGCCCCCTTCATGGATCGCTGCCTTGTTGTGGCAAAGGGGCTTGCGTAACTCAGTGAAGCCATAAGCTATGCCGTGCAGGGCCACCCAAGATGAACAGGTCATCGCGGAGAGTTCTGACAAAATGTGGTCCACTGGAGAAGGAAATGGCAGCCCACTCCAGTATTCCTGCCAAGAAAACCCCATGGAACGTATCACAAGGCTAAAAGAGATGATTCCGGAAGATGAGCCCCTCAGGTCGGAAGGTGTCCAATATACTACTGGGGAAGAGCAGAGGGAATTTCCAAGTGGCGCCAGAAAGAGTGAAGGGGCTGGGCCAAAGCCGAAAGGACACTCAGCTGTGGATGTGTCTGGGGGTGAAAAGAAAATCTGATGCTGTAAAGAACAATATTGTTTAGGAACCTGGAATGTAAGATCAATGAATCAAGGTAAGCCGGAGGTGGTCAAACATGAGATGGCACGATTGAACATCGACATCTTGGGAATCAGTGAACTAAAATGGACAAGAATGGGCAAATTTAATTCAGGTGACCATTATATCTACTACTGTGGGCAAGAATCCCTTAGAAGAAATGGAGTAGTGCTCATAGTCAATAAAAGGGTGGGAAAAGCAGTACTGGGGTACAATCTCAAAAACGATAGAATAGTACAAATCCAAGGCAAACCATTCAACATCACAGTAATTCAAGTTTATGCCCCAACCACTGAGGCCGAAGAAGCTGAGGTTGATAGGTTCTATGAAGACCTACAACACCTTCTAGAACTAACACCAAAAAAAAGATGTCCTTTTCATCATAGGGGATTGGAATGCTAAAGTAGGAAGTCAAGAAATAATTGGGGTAACAGGCAAGCATGGCCTTGGTGTACAAAATGAAGCAGGACAAAGGCTAATAGAGTTTTGCCAAGAGAACACGCTGATCATAGCAAACACGCTTTTCCAACACCACAAGAGGCGACTGTACACATGGACATCACCAGATGGTCAATATCGAAATCAAATTGATTATGTCCTTTCCAGCCAAAGATGGAGAAGCTCCATACAGTCAGTAAAAACAAGACCTGGAGCTGACTGTGGCTCAGATCATGAGCTGCTTCTTGCAAAATTTTGGCTTAAATTGAAGAACGTAGGGAAAACCACTAAACAATTCAGGTATGACCTAAATCATATCCCTTATAGGGATGTACGAAAGTCACTTATCTTTTCGCAGCTTGGATTTGCGGTGGGGGGGAGGCGCTCCATCCCTCCTCCCGGAATCCTCCCTGGGCCGGCTCCGCTCCGTGGAGCCGCCAGCCAGGGCCATCCGCAGCCGGAGTTCTGGCCACAGATGGGCTGCTGCGGATGCAAATGGCGGCCACCGTAGCGGCTGCCATTTGCGTCCTGCGAAGCTGCCATGATAGGCTACGTAAGTATTCACATAGCCTATCATGGCAAGCCAAAAAAACCACAACAACAACATACACAAATGGCGGCGGCTATGGCGGCCGCCATTTGCATTCCCCATTTTTAGCTGTTTCAGCCTACGTAAATATTTATGTAGGCTATTACAGCGAAACAAAGGGGAACGCAAATAGCGTAGTAGGCACCATTTGCGTTCCTCCCCCCCCCCCGTTTTAGCCTACGTAAATATTTACATAGGCTATTACGGCAAAAAAAAAAAGGTGCCCACTACGCTATTTGCGTTCCCCTTTTTTTCGCCATAATAGCCTACAAAAATATTTACGTAGGCTAAAATGGCTAAAAATAGGGAACGCAAATGGCGGCCAACATAGCCGCCGCCATTTGCTTACACTGTTTTGTTTTTTTGGCTTGCCGTAATAGGCTACGTAAATACTTACATAGCCTATCACGGCCTCCGCAGGGACGGAAAAGGCGTCCCTGTGTTAGCCGTGATAGGCTACGTAACTATTTACGTAGCCTATCACGGCTATGATATCATATCATGGCAGGGCGGCTGCCATTCGCAAGTCAGCGCAGACGGCAGCAGGTAGTGCTCCGTTTCGCGTGCCTTCCGTGAGTTGGGGGGGGCGGGGGCTTCGTTCCACCACAGATTTCGGGGGGCCTAATGCACTGGCATTCGTCCTCAGCGAGATCCTTGGCAGAATTCTCTGACATCCCTAATCCCTTATGAATATACAGTGGAGGTGATGAATAGATTTAAGGGATTAGACGTGATAGACAGAGTGCCTGAGGAACTATGGACAGAAGTCCATAACATTGTTCAGGAGGCAGCAACTCAATCCATCCCAAAGAAAAAGAAATGCAAGAAAGCCAAGTGGCTGTCTGATGAGGCTTTACAAGTAGCTGAGGAAAGAAGGAAAGCGGAAAGCAAGGGAGAAAGAGGAAGATGTATCCAACTGAATGCAGATTTCTAGAGAATAGCAAGGAGAGACGAGAAGGCCTTCTTAAATGAACAATGCAAAGAAATGGAGGAAAACAACAGAATGGGAAAGACTAGAGATCTCTTCAAGAAAATTGGAGATCTCAAGGGAATGTTTTGTGCAAAGACGGGCATGATAAAGGACAAAGAAGGCAGGGACCTAACAGAAGCAGATGAGATTAAGAAGAGGTGGCAAGAATACACAGAAGAACTATACAGGAAAGATCTGAATGTCACTGATAGCCATGATAGTGCGGTCACTGAACTTGAGCCGGACATCCTCGAGAGTGAAGTCAAGTGGGCCTTAGGAAGCATTAGTAACAACAAAGCTAGTGGAGATGACAGTATTCCAGCTGAGCTATTTAAAATCCTAAAAGATGATGCTGTTAAAGTGCTGCACTCAATATGCCAACAAATTTGGAACACTCAACAGTGGCCACAAGACTGGAAAAAGTCAGTTTACATTCCAATTCCAAAGAAGGGCAACGCCAAAGAGTGTTCAAACTACCGTACAATTGCGCTCATTTCACATGCCAGCAAGGTTATGCTCAAACTCCTACAAGCTAGGCTTCAGCAGTATGTGAACCGAGAACTACCGGAAGTACCAGCGGGGTTTCGAAGAGGCAGAGGAACTAGAGATCAAATCGCCAACTTTCACTGGATCATGGAGAAAGCAAGAGAATTCCAGAAAAACGTCTATTTCTCCTTCATTGACTACGCTAAAGCGTAGTGGATCACAACAAACTGTGGCAAATTCTTAAAGAGATGGGAGTATCAGACCACCTTACCTGTCTCCTGAGAAACCTGTTCGAGGGTCAAGAAGCAACAGTAAGAACCGGACATGGAACAACCGATTGGTTCAAAATTGGGAAAGGAGTACGACAAGGCTGTCTATTGTCGCCCTGCTTATTTAACTTATATGCAGAGTACATCATGAGAAATGCCAGGTTGAAAGAATCACAGGTGGGAATTAAGATTGTCAGGAGAATTATCAACAACCTCAGATACGCAGACGATACCACCCTCATGGCAGAAAGCAAAGAGGATCTAAAGAGCCTCTTGTTGAGGGTGAAAGTGGAGAGTGCAAAAGCTGGTTTGAAACTCAACATTAAAAAAATGAAGATCATGGCATGTGGCCCCATCACTTCCTGGCATATAGAAGGGGAAGAAATGGAAGCAGTGACAGATTTTATTTTCTTGGGCTTCAAGATCACTGTAGACAGTGACTGTAGCCATGAAATTAAAAGACGCTCGCTCCTGGGAGGAAAGCTATGGCAAACCTAGACAGCATAGTAAGATGCGGAGACATCACCTTGCTGACAAAGGTTCGTATAATCAAAGCTATGGTTTTCCCAGTAGCAACATATGGCTGTGAGAGCTGGACTATAAGGAAGGCTGAGCGCCAAAGAATTGACGCTTTCGAAGTGTGGTGCTGGAGAAGACTCTTACGAGTCCCCTGGACTGCAAGGAGGTCAAATCAGTCAATCCTAAAGGAAATCAACCCTGAGTGCTCATTGGAAGGACAGATACTGAAGCTGAAACTCAAATATTTTGGCCACCTAATGCGAAGAGAAAACTCCCTGGAAAAGACCCTGATGCTGGGAAAGATTGAAGACAAAAGGAGAAGGGACGGCAGAGGATGAGATGGCTAGATAGCATCACCGATGCAATGAATATGGACTTGAGCACACTCTGGGAGAAAGCGCAGGACAGGAAGGCCTGGCGTGCTATGGTCCATGGGGTCATGAAGAGTCGGACATGACTTAACCACTGAACAACAACAATCTGAATTGTAAATTGATTTAAACAAACAAACCTAGAAATAGAAGCCCCTAATAAGAAACCTAACTATGGGCAACCAGGTCCACTGGAGATGACAGGGTAGCATAATTAATGGAAGAAAGGATCAGACTTGCCAACCTTTTAGCGCCTTCTCCTCCTGTGCTTTTAACAGCAGTTTAATTTACTGATACTTCTTAGGTCCATTCTGCGAAAAGTTTCACCTGCAGATAAACCAGCTCTTAAAGACACAGGAGCAGGCCAGGCCATATTTTTTTCTGGCTGGTTGGCAACCCTAGGATAAGCCTATACAGCCCCTAAATAAATACAGGTTAATTGGAGCCATAATTTTCTCTCATGCTGAAACTTCATCTGCTTGTAAAGAATGTCTGAAAAATAATGGTGATTTTCCTGAGGACAAGTTTCATTATTCAAATCCCCCACTTAGGAGGGTCCTGCTAAACTGAAAGAGGTTTATGTTGGCAAAGTGCTTTGGGGACAGGCATAGAAGCTGCTAATTCTACACAATTTTTTCCAGGTTTACAAAGTTTCCATCAGAGCCAAACTTCCTTCACAGCCCAGAGGAAAATATTTGGGGCGGGGGGGGGGGGGAACCCTGCCATACCAAAGTGTAAAACATCACTCTAAATAAAACTTTGAATAACATGTTCTTTCTCAACTTTTTGTTTTCTAAAATCATGTTTATATACTGGGGAAATATGCAGTTTTCCCTTCTGGGTAAATTAAAACCAGCTGAAATTGCTTTATTCAAACCTTTCCCCATACGTTCCGTTTAGTCAGAGATAAAAGATTTCACTCCCACTGAGAGCTTGCCTCAAAGAAAGCAGCACATGACAGCAAGGTAGTTATAATGCAGATCATGTTTTCTTGCGCCCTTAAGTTGAATTCTTGCAATTTATGGCACTTCTCAACTATTTGCTTGCCTCTCCGCAGAGAATAGTCTTGCTCTATTAGAAGCTGGGTTCTCTGAGAAGAATAAACAGACTTCCTCCATAGCCATGCAGGATTTCCTAATGTCCATGGTATCCAATTCTAAGCATGTTTACTCAGAAGTATGTCCCACAGATTTCAATGGGACTTACCCTTGGGGAAGTGTGCATAGGATTGGAGCCCTCATTTCATCCTCAACAGCTTTAATTGTGAGAGGCACTGATTTCTTCATAGGGCTGCTTGTGCAAATGGCACTGTGCACCTTGCAGAAAGCCCTCCATTCCTTGCTGCATAGATACATAACAGTCAGGAATGGTCATTAGGTGGTGGAATAGTCAAATGGTCATTAGGTGGAAGAACTGGTGTCAGCACTACGGATGTTGCGGGTGCCTGACTGGATCTGGGAGTCTGTTGGGACTCCCCCCCCCCCGCCCGCAACCCTCGGACTGCACCTGCCGAGTCCCTGTCCTCGCTCGTGCCCACTCACACCCTCCTGGACTCACAGCGACCCCTTCTAGCAAGCACCTGCCATTTTGCCGCCCTTTTTTCTGCATAAAAATGGGAGTTTAAAAATGTGCATATTTAAATATGCGCAGTTTGGGGCTGGGAAAGTTTAATATGCGCAGTATTAGAGGCATAATGCCTCTAATATTGTGCATATTAAGCTTTCCCAGCCCCCAAACTGCACATATTTAAATATGCACATTTTTTAAACTCCCTTTTTAATGCAGAAAACAGGCGGCAAAATGGTGGGCGCTCGCTGGATGGGGCTGTGGTGAATGCGGGCGACTCGCTGAGCTCATGGTGCCTCAAGTGCAGGTGTGTGCGGGGGGTGTGTGAGCGGAGGCGGCGCTTCAGTGGGCACCCGGACAACCTGAGCTGGGGTGTGTTTGCACATCCCTAATCAGAACCTATGGGTGAATGAATCCACACTTTTCATTAATAGGATCTGTTGACATATGTAGAACATTGCAATATCTGGCACATTCCACTGTGGAATGTTCCGACATTTCTGGCCAGCTGAAAGAGTGTTATTTGCTTTATAATAACTCTATGCTGCTTTGCGACTACAATGGTTGTCAAAGTGGCCCAGAATAATAATCTTAGATTTATAGGCAGATGAGTTTGCCTTCACAATAACAGATGCACAATTGTATCATGTGGCTGTTGGATGTGCTCCCCTGAAAAATGGTGATGCTAGTAGAGAGGGGTATGGGAGGGGCAGATGTTCTTCAGAATTCTCACTCCAATCTACCAAGTGTTCCTGCTATCAATACTGCTGCCATTACTACTCTGGGAAATGAATTATCAATGGCTCTTAGGGTCAGTGGCTATTGAAGACAGTGGTAGATAAAATCCTTTTCACAGTCCTCTTGCTTGTGGTGGCGACAAAAGGTGTGTGATTGATCAGGAAAAACAGTCCATGGGAAAACATTTATGCACTCCTTCCTCATAGTACTATTATGAACAAATTCGGAGTCCCCACACTCTCTTTATTATCCACGTCACATCTAGCTTGGTTTTCAGGTGGTTGTTAGTGACCAGGAGTACAACTGGTGCCTATGCACACCAGTTTCTGGGGAACATGGGTGGGAGGGTTCTGTTGTGCTCATGCCCTGCTTGTGGGTTCCTGATTGACAGCTGGTTGGCCACTGTGTGAACAGAATGCTGGACTAGGTGGACCCTTGGTGTAATCCAGCATGGCTCTTCTTATGTTCTTAGGAGTGCTTTTTATCAGTTAGGATTGATGACCTCCTATGAAATGGGAACCTTCCAATGTGATTATTGTAATATTGTGCCACCTGTGCTTTGGAGCTTCCTGCCTAGTAGAGACATACACCACGAAATGGCTTCAACTGCAAGTTGCCATGTACAGCGTTGTGACTACCAAGATGACAAAGACCACTTTGAATCTGTCTTTGAAGGAGATAATGATGACAGTGACATTTATGATTACTTTAAAAGTTTGAGAATAGTCATAGACTATTAAAAAGGGTATCTAGATTAACACCTCAAGATGGTACCAACCACCACATGTAAAGACCCATGTTTTTGGAAGGAGCTGCGCTGTCAGATGAAGGGGAGCAAGGTTACATCAGGAATGTTCCCTCAATAGGGATATGATCAGCCATTGAAAAGTGTCAGATAAAAGGCTAAGGGAGCAATCCTATGGCCACAAGATAGCAGCTAGACGGCCATAGGATATGGGGTTTTCCAGGAACTGACCTCGGAGCCCGCGTTCCGAGGTCAGTTCCCAGAGAAAAGACCTCCCACTTCTGCGCTGCCTCAGAGGCAGCGCGGAAGAGCCCCATCCTCCACACTCGCAAGAGGAGTGTGGAGGGGCCAGAAGGGGGTGTGGCTGGGGGCATTCCAGGGCAGGGAGAGCATAGCTGCATGTACAACACATCCAATGTGTCGTACAGCAGCCTCCTTCCCCGCTCTGTGCTCCTGTGGCTAGACAGCCTCCATCGGCTGTCTAGCCAAAAAAGCAGGGCAGGAGAAGCGCGAAGGGAATGATCCCCTCTGTGCTTCTCCTGCCCTGCTTTGGATAGGCGGTCGCCTCCGAGTTCGGAGGTGGCCGCCTATCTAGTTAGGATTGCACCCTAAATGGGGAAAATGTTGGTGTATAATATGCAGGACACAGATGACATCTTGGCCCCTATGAACAATTTTATTCATAAGTGAAATTTAATAAACAAGATTTTTTTCCACACATGATTTACAGATGTTGTACTGTCTGTTCTTCATTTTTTCAATGATTCTCCCATAGGTTATTTCAATAGATCAGTTTCTGGTCAATTTGAACCCTCTTGTCATAGCTCCAAACAGGTATTATGTATTTTCAGCTATTGCTTTACACAATGAAGAGCACAATCCTATGCATACTTAGATAGGAAAAAAAGTCCTACATCTCCCAGTAATGCTGGGAGTTGTAGGACATTTTTCTGTCTAAATATGTGTAGGATTGTGCTGAAATCTTACACCAACTTACCTGGGAATAAGCCCCGCTGAACACAATGGGAATTCTGAGTAGACATGTATGAAATTGCACGTAAGGTGTTTTTTCAGTGAAATCTACTCATTTCCTATGGCCATCATGGCTAGGGATGTACGAAAATCACTTACCTTTCGGGGATTATGCTGATGGTGCGGAGGGAGGCATTCCGTCCCTCCCCCCGGAATCCTCGCCGGGGGGGGAGGCGCTCCGTTCCTTCCCCCCCCCCCGGAATCCTGGCCGGCCGGCTGTGATCTGCAGCAATTCTGCGGAGCCGCCGGCCGGCTCTGCCACCAGCCGGACATCCAGCTGCTGGCTAGCAGGGACGCGAACGGCGGCGGCCATAGCTGCCACCGTTTGCGTCCCTGCAGTCAGCCGTGATAGGCTACGTAAATGGCTAAAAAATGGCTACGTGATAGGCTAAATTTAAAAAAATCACCGTGATAGGCTACGTAAACCTTTACGTAGCGTATCACGGCTGATTAAAGAAAAACAAAAAAAACCCGCGCGTACGCAAATGGCAGCACCCATGGGCGGCGTACCATTTGCATACGCGCGTTTTTTTTTTTTTAAATCAGCCGTGATAGGCTACATAAAGATTTACGTAGCCTATCATGGTGTTTTTTTAAAATTTAGCCATGATAGGCTACGTAAATCTTTACGTAGCCTATCACTTTTTTTAGTTTTTTTTAAACATGGAAATGGCAGCGGCGGCAGCCGGCCACAGCCGCCGCCACCGAACCGCCGCCGGAACCGCCGTCGGAGCTGCCCCCGGAGCCGCCGCCACCAGGAAGATCTGCCCCAGGTAAGTCCCGTCCCGGGGGGTGGCGGAGGGGTGGCGGGCCGCTCCGCCACCGATTTCGGGGGGCCGAATGCGCTGGCATTCGGCCTCCCCGAGATCCGTGGTGGAACTTTCGTACATCCCTAATCATGGCTAATCATTTTACTAGGGTCATAGACTATTTTTTTTTTTAAAAAGAGGCTACTTCCTTTATTAATTCCAGATGGTAATGACCACCCCTTCTGGCCCATGGATGGCCAGTTGAGAGCCACCGCTTTTGTCCTTACCTTGTGGTACATTTGAGCAGCAATAGCTCAGAGCAGGGCTTGTGCAGTGATTACTTTACAACAGCGGAACCTCCTCTTGGAAGAAGAGGTGAAGATGAAACAAACCTCTTTGCTGTCTTTTCAAGAAGGTTATGTAAAATCTGCCTTTAATTGCAAAGCTGTTGACTGAAGTTGGGGGCTGCTCTGCTTTCTCTTGGTTTGCATTGGGTTTGTTTTAATGTGGATAAGCTGCTTTGAACAATTGGAAAAGGGTTTTTTTAATAAAGAAAGAATATAAAATAAATGAAAACTTCTAAAAAAAAATCAATGATCATATGGGAACAAAGTGTGAAAATCTCAAGGTATGTCCAGGCCATGGTCATCATTTGGTGCAGGGGTCCCTAACCTTTTTGGATCAGTGGACACATCTGGAATTGTGAGTGAGTCATGGGCATTCTCACAAAATGGCTGCCATGCAAGGGCTTGCCCGTTCATAAAATGGTTGCCATGATGGGCATGGTTGATTGTAAAACACTGATTTGCTGGAAGGCAAACTGGTGAGACTAAAAGAAAAGTACTTAAGAACTGGAAACCTCAGTAAAAAGCAGAGGTGACGTTTGAGCCCCAAACTCATAGGAATCCAAATAAAGATGGTACTGGAGGGCAGAACTTCTCTTTGCAGCATGTCAGTGCCCCAGATAATAGTAATAATAATGATAATGACAATAACAATATGTATATTTATTTATTACATTCCTATATTGTGCCCAGTAGCCGAAGCTCTCTGGGTGGACCACAACAACAACAACAACAGCAACAACAGCAACTAATAAAACAAAATAAATATCAGGAGGAGCAAGGAGATTGGTGGATGCCAAGAGAAGTCTCTGCGAGCCCACTGGTGCCCATGGAGACCCCAGATTTAGTGTGTGTGTGTGTGTGTGTGTGGACTGCTATCTTTCAGACCACTTGTGATCATATTTCAGCAGCTCCTTTACCTCTGGCCTCTACACTGGTTCTATCTCAGAAGGCTTCATTCAAATGTGGGCTCCTGCTGTTTCCCCCACCCCAGTGATGGGATGGAGCTCTTGCCAGTCCATCTATGGGTCTACTTGAACCAATGAGCACGCAAAGGGAGTCTTCTTGCCTGAACCAGAAATGCTCATATGCACCATCAGTAAACACAATTGCAGTGATCCATGAATGGGGAGAAAACACCACCAATCAAGGCCAGAAACAGGATTTTTGGCAAAGGGCGGCCACTGCTGCATAAACACAGGGCTTTCTTATAACCTGGCAGCAATGTTAAGAGCAAGCAATCAGATACTAAGTCAAGTCAACGCAGTTCTGTGAACCAAAACTGGGCAAATTTCAGCTGGATGAAACTATAGTGTAAATGAGTTCTCTATGTTGGCAGGCTATCTGTCCTGCATTGTCAAACCTTTAACATTATATCATGTGTAACCTTATAGTAATAAGAAAGGAAAACCTGATTTCTGGGACTTCTAGCATCATAATCTGGTTGTGTGTGCGTGTTTTTTTTTTTTTTTAAACTAGCATCCAAGCCCCAAAGCCACAAACTTACGTACCTGATATATTGTATTTTTCTTGGAAATCTGGCTTCTCACTTTAACAAAGAGACTTAAAAAAAAAACAAAATATGCATTTATTTATTGGATTTTAAAACCTCCTTTCAGGATAGATTATTCTCCTAAGGTGATTTACAAACACTGTGTCTCTCATCACTTTTTTCCAAACATGTACACATATTCCCATACTGGACTAAAAGACATACTAAAAGTATGGCCCTTTGAGCTCCATTGAGTTCAAAGGCCCGGACTCTCAGATAAGTGTGCACAGGATTGGAACCTTAGCCTGCAATCTTAAACACACTTGGGGGTAAATCCCATTGAATTTAGTAGGATTTACTTCTGAGTAGACAGGCATATGATTGTCTATTAATCTAGTGTGGTAACATTTCTTCATCACAATTCATCCATGCAGATTCATTTATGCTGAAGCCCCCCCACCACCCACAATTCCCAGCACACTTCAATAAATTAAAGGAAAACTATGCGATGCATCTGGTATTCCCCATCTTGATTTATTTCTTCAGCAACACGCACACACTGCCATGTGATATATGATTCCAAGTAGGTGGCTCCATGGCAAGCAAGACCATGATGAATAGATCCCCACTGGTGTCCTGCACAACTGTGCATCCCTCTAGACTCCTTAAGGGGGCTGTACAGTGTGTGTGTGTGTGTGTGTGTGTGTGTATGCATGCACGCACGCGCATGCCTGCACACCTGAGAAGAAAGGCTGAAGCCTTTTAAGGAAACAGCTGTCTGGAACTACCTTCTATAGACTGACCAATTACTTTAATTTTAACACTTTAAAAGCTCAGCTTGTAAGGATCATGAAGAGCTAAACGTACAATCACTAATCTACATATTCACATGGGATGGCGAAAGGCGAAAGGTGTGCGTGGGGGGGGAATGATTTATCCAGTGGAGGCTGATGACGCTGATGTCAGTGGGGTAGTAAATCCGCTCCGGGTTTCAGTCGGAAACCAGTGAGACCTGTAAAGGAGCTATCCAAGGTGCTGGACCCACTTTAGGGAAAGTCTTCAGAACTTTGGAGAGCTCCTTGAGAGTTCTGACTGGCTCTGACTGAAACCCAGGGTGGATTCACCACCCCACTGACATCGGAGCTTCCACTGGATTTCTCCTACATGAATTTTTCACTAGAAATGCTGGTGGTTTCTTTCAGGTAAGGGTGCTGAGCTTCTTTCAGTCTGATGGCCAAATTCCATTTTGGAGATGCTCTCGGGGGCCACATTCCAGAAGTGGGTGGGAGAACAGGAGTGTGGCAATCCAGGGACCCCAGGAGAGCTGGATTGGGTCCCCAAGCAGGCCAGATTTGGCCTGAGGCTCAATAACCCTGCTTTAAGGGCTGTCTCCATCACATTTCACAGTGCAATCATGTGCATGTCTACCCAGAAGTAAATCCCATTGCATTCAATATGTGTAATGGGAGTAGGATCATACCTGCTGGGCCTGACTGCCATGGGTTCATCATTGCTGAGGGTGCATAGAGGCTGTGGGCAGAGACAGCAGGTGTGGCACTGCTCCCCCCCCCATACATTCCTTCTACATGTGATGCAAATGAAATCTGTGAAGACGGTTCCCATTACAAAGAGAACGAAGGCTAGAGACAGATTGCTTTGAAGGCAGTTTGGAAAGAAGGATTGTTAGTTATGGTGTGCACACTTATCCCATGGCTACCTCTAGTAAACAGGTTTTATAGGTTTTTATATTCCCTCAAACTGCGGCAAAAAGTATTTCACCAGTGGCAGCAGTGGGAACAGAGAATATGTAAATATACAAACAGTTTTTAAACTGTGTTCCAAGTAAACACAGGAAGCTTCCTTGGAAGTTTATCAGGGATTCCTTATTGAGAAAATAATAAATGTATTCTAGAAAGACTTGTACAACATCTTGCACACCACTACCTATCTCCCTTCCAATGCTCAGTTGCAACGACATGTGGGGCACATTCTAGAGCACACTCCCAGTCCATGCAAGGCCACACCACAATGAACTCTGTATGTGCCCTAGAATATACCTCCAATTCCCCTGCAACACATTGTGGCAGAGGTGCAAGAGGGTGTTGTCAAACAAAACAAAGTGGGAAAGGACCCTTGATGGCAGAGCGGGTGAAAACCCCTGGTGTGCGGTACACTATGGGAAGCAAAGCATCTCTCAAAGTACTTTAGCTTAGCCTTTTCCCGGACATGCTAGCTTTCTGTGTTCAGGGAAGAGGCTTGAGGAATGGATGTTCAGTCATGTGACTGCTGCTTTGAGTCCTGCAGCGATGTGGATCACTGCCACATTCTTTATTTTAAAAAATATTTAACAAAATTATAGAAACATTTCAACTTAAGTTTTATTTTCTGCTTTAACAGATTTAGGCCATGTCTATTCCAAAACAGATTTCACCAGACTTCAGAGTTCATCACCATAAGTGATGCAAAATATCTTATTTTTACTGTATGTTAATTTTATTGCAAGACACTTTGGAGGGACAGAAGTATTTTAAACACATACGTACAACTTTCAGTACTCTTATAAACTGTTTCCATCCTAGGATGGCTTCAAGGCCATTGAAAACTTCCATTGGCCAGTTAAGAGATGACATATACCAGGGGTGGGGAACATGCAGTCCACGGGCCACATGTGGCTCCCGCGGGGCCCCCCCTGCCACCACTATGGTGAGCACCACTGCACTGCCAGATTCCCAGCAAATCTGCTGGGAAACAAGGCACATAGGGAGGGTACACCTTGTTTCCCAGCAGAATCATTTCCCCCTAAGCCTGCCAAATGTTTCCCCCTCGCATGCCCTGTTTCTTTGCAAAACTGCTGGGAATCCAGCAACATGGCCACTCTGAGCTGCAGCACAGTCACCTCTGGTGATGGGGTGAGCGCCTCAGTGGGAGCAATGCAGCCCTCCAACCCACCAAAGTTGCCCACCTCTAATATAAGCTAACAGCAAACTCATTCTCTGAGCGTGCTTCTGCTATTGAGATAGCAAGCATGGGGAAGGTCACAACCTGAGAAGAAAAACAGAACTGTAATGACATTCAAAGCCACCTAATAAATAAAAGCATCCAAGGGTGATCATTAATCTCTGACCCATTTGCCAGAGTCAGTTTGCCAACTGTTTTACTGGCCCTGCTCCTGTGCTTTGAATAACAACCCACCAGACGGAGCCTCTCCCAGCTCTTGATCTCCATGCCAGGGAAAGCTTCACCCCCCTCCTCCCTTTTTTGGTCTTGGGTTCTTGTGCTGCCCCTGCTTGTGCACTGACAGCGACAGCCTGACTTTGGAAAGCTCTAGCAAGCGGATGCTTTTCCTTGCATGGGAAAAGTTTCACCCAATGAATTGCTGCATGTTAGACTGCAGACCTCACGATGCATTTTGGTAAGAACAAATAAAGCATCGGAAGAAGTTGCAACTTGCAAGCTGCAAATGGGCTGAAAATCAAAGGTTTTTTGTTTGTTTTTAAACACAGCATTTACATTTGTATTTCAGCACAATCCGCAAGGCAACATCAGTTTTCGATCTGCTTTTTACAAGAAGTACGCACGGTAATATGACTCATCCTTTTTTACACTACCTCCTAACAGCGTTTGTGATCTCACTGGAGCGGTTGTTAGGGTTGTGTACCAAACAGATTGCTGTTTGATTTTGATAAAGCTCCCTGGAAGTACAAAGAAGACAAATGTCCTTTCCCACAGACTTTATGATCCAGGTTAGGGCGATCATGGCATCAAGACAGACAATAAAAGGAAATGGGACGTTTGCCCTTATGTTCTTTCAATTAGCTGCAGCCACCATCATTGTTACAATGCATCATCTTGATGTGTAGCTAGGCCTCAGGGGCTCTAATTTAGTCCTCGCCTTTAAATATATCCATTTGACTGGAGGAATGACTTAAAGGGAAACTGCACCCCCATAGAAAATGCTCAGCAGCTGTCCTTTCTTGAGAGGTGTCACAGTCATAGGAACACAGGACGCAGCCTTATGCTGAGTCAGACCGTTGGCCCATCTAGTCCAGTATTGTCAACACTGACTGGCAGCGGCTCTCCAGGGTTTCAGGCAGGATTCTACCTGGGGATGCCAGGGTCAGGGATCAAACCTGGGACATGAAGCATTCAAAGCATGTGCTCTTCCACTGAGCTATGATCCCTCCCTAGAGGTGCTACCTCTTTAATGGCCAGACCAGAGGAACCATGTGTCACAGGGGGCAGTCCTCTGTTTGAAGGGCTGCCAGAGGACAGTTTTCTATTTGAAGGCATTCTTTATTTGAAAGGCTGTCCAGTCCAAGTCTGGTTTAAAGATAAAGAACTGTAAGGAGGGAGCCCAGTAAGGGCCTTGAAGGTGCCCATCAACACTCAGCATCTGGATATCAGTCTGAGCAGGCAGAGAGGTCACCTGGCCACCATCTTCTCTACTATGGTGAAATGCATTGTGTTTCTATTTCTATAACAGTAGTTATTTCTAAATATGCATTTCCACATATAAATTAGCATATGCAAATGTTACACAAACCTTTGTCTTCTTTTACTCTCTCATTTTGGTGATTTGTAAGAGGCCACCCTTGGCCCGAACTCAACTTGCTTCATAGCAGGTGGTGTGTGACTGTGCAAGAGGACCAACAGAACACTGGTATGGACCTCAGAAGAAGCATTAGGACACGGGTGGGAAATGTGTAGCCCTCTAGGTGTTGGTGGACTGAAACTCCCATCAGCCCTTGCCAGTAGAGCTCATGGTGAGGGATACTGGGAGCTGAAGTCCAAGAACATCTGGAGGGCCACACATTCCCCATCCTTGCATAAGGGACTGCATTGGTTACAGTCTCTGGCCTGACAGCTGGGAATCCTACTCCAATTGGTATGAATCGATGGAGAATAAGCTAGGGCAGACAAAGACAAAGAAGACAAGGGAAATGACTGCCTGGCCTAAACACGTTATTTGGAAGAAAATCCTATTGATTTTGATCAATCTTATTTGCAAGGAAGGTGCTCACCACCTAGAGTGGCTGAAACTCTGGTATACTGATGTAAATCATTTGTGGACTGCACACATGATGAAGGAAAGATCAGGTAGAGCAAGAATTCCCCTAGGCATACTTTATTGTAGGGACAGGAATCAATTTACCGACTATTGTTTCTTCTAAAATGAGATATATTTTCTGTAGAATAATAGAAAGGGCAATAGGAAATATTTGGGGCCACATAGATACATGCTAACTGCAGTCCTGAAGAGTATATTCCAGTGAACAAACTGGGACTTACTTCTGAGCAAATATGCATAAGAGCAGGCCACACAAAGCCTGAGATGTGATGTAAATAAAACACCCATGCCACTTTAAAATCACAATGTACTTTCTGGCTCTGCAGCCAAATTCAACAAATGTTTACTCAGAAATTTATCCCATTGAGTCATTGGGGCTTACTCCAAGGTAAGAGTGGCTAGGAGTGAAGCCCAGATCAGACTTCTCTAACCAGATGTGATGGACCGGTGCCCTCCAGATGTGCTGGATGGCAACTCCCATCATTCCCAGCCAGCATGTCCAATGGCCATGCTGGCTGAGAATGATGGGAGTTGTAGTCAAACACATCAGGGGGCAACAGTTTTGGGAAGCCTGTGCTAGACACACAGTGGCTTCTTACTATTTTCACTTATGATTCACTCTATTCTGCAGAAACTAATGTTTCACTTATTTAATCTGCTCTGCAAGGTCAGCTTCATATATCAACATCAACTTGCCTTACATCTGCTTCACAGATCATCACTGGCATACCTCTCAAACGGTGATATGTTATAATGACTTAGTTCCTCCTGCCCCATCTCCCAAACAATGTCAAGATTTATTAAATGTGAAAAGTCCAACAGTGACCTTGGCTCTCACTTGCTAACTCTGAATCTCATGAGTCTATAAATCACTGTGCTTGATTCAATTTATAGACATGAACATCTGCTTATCATACAATATTTAGGTTGCAGGTGTATTCTGCTAGTAAAATAAACACATGAATTCACAAGTAGAGATCAGGGAGAAATTTGTTTGGTTTGCTTTTTAATGTGAACAACCTCATTTTGCACTTCCGAACCAATACACAAACAGAAATTCAGTTATCCCTTGAAATTTGTACTTCTCTGAACGTTGCAGTACAATTCTCCAATAAAAATGCAATCATAAATACGTATATTAGGGCAAACTGCATACAAAAATGCATATACTACTGAAAATAATGTTAAAATGCATTCTGTTAGGAACATTGCTTGGAAAAATGTGTATAATATTTGCCTATTATGTACAAAATTCTGTACAAAAATGCATGTGTTAGGAGATATGCACAGAAAAATCCATACAAATTTTCATGCAAATTTTAAAAATGGCAACATTTGAGACAAACCAAACTTAAGACTGGAAAAATTCTCAAAGTTTGAGATGAACTGAATTTACAATTAGAAAAAGGAGAAATGGAGAGAAACAGGAATTGTCAGATTTGTTCACCCATATTCACAACTGCTAAGGCTACAGAACAGTAGAGAGATATCAAAGAACAAGAGCATATACGTAAGTTAACTCTTCAGCTATATGAATGAACATACACCATCCATACTGTTTATGCAAAGTGGAACTGGCGCTATTTGATGGGACAATTGTGCTATGTCTTGGACATGGCGACTTTCCATGTCTTGGATGTGGCAGACACCATGGGTCTGAAAACAGGAGTTACCAAGGGCTGGAACTGCAGTGGGGTCTCTACTTTATCACTGGCCTGAAACCAAGCAAGCATTATTCTTTGTTCCTCAGTAGAGGGGGAATACACCTAGCCTGTCCCCGATGACGCCTAGGTACCAGTCACAGACTATTTGTTATGTTTGTATCTAATCTGCCCTTCAGAGAACTTTCCCAACTAATGACTGGACGTGAAACCCTCTGCATGCAAAGCCCATGCTTCGCCATATCTTTGGCCTCTCCTAAATGTGGGAAGCACTATCCTGCCTCCCCACCTCCCAGTGTCCTTGGGCATATTGTGGGGGAAACACCTGGTGTAGGCACAGCCCTTGGCTGGTTGGCCTGTCATTACTGAGTTTGCAAAGCTTGATCCTACAGGTACTTATTCATAGCTCCTATCCTACAGGGGACTTATCCTACGGTCAGCCATCCTGTCAGCTAACATTCTAAGGTTGCCAACTAGCCCAGAAGAGAAAAAAAAATGGCTTGGACTTTTCAGAACTCAGAAAGTGAAGCTTTTCACAGCGTTTATCATCTGCAAAGATCTGCAGATAAACTATTAAAGGCATTATTATTATTATCATCATCATCATCATCATCATCATTATTTAAATTTCTATATTGCCCCATAGCCAAAGCTCTCTAGGTGGTTTACAAAGGCATGGGAAGAAGAGCTGCTAAAATATTGGCAACCCTATTACCCACTGTTGTCCCTTCTTAATCTGCAGGGTAGAACTACTGGGCTTCCTGCTCCAGGGGGTCAAATCTAATTTACCACTATTGGATAACATGGTCACAAACAGTGGTGCAGCAGTAAATTTTGAAGTGCATGACTCATCTTGATAGGTCCCGTAGACACACCCCAAAGGAAAGTCCAAAAATGCGGGCAGATGAGTTGATCCATAGCAATGAACCAATTCTAGGGATGCTGGAGGAATCCGCCATGGACTTGAATGAGTCCGGATTCCAAAGAATCCGACCTCCGGAGTCTGCGGTGGACCAGCTGCACTTACCTCCGGCTCTGGAGGACTTCCCCTGGGGCGGCAATCCAGCTTCCTAAAAAACTCAGTACGCTAATGGCGGCTGCTATTAGCTTATCTCAGGAAAGTTACATCTGTAAATGGAGTATCGTACACCATTTGCAGCTTTAAAGCACTTATATTTACCTAAATGCAGCTGTAAACAGCTGCAATTTAGGTAAAAGCAAGTGCTTTATGGCCGCAAATGGTGTAAAATATGCCGTTTATTAGGGCTGTGCAGGGACCCCCTGATCCGACTTGGAAGCTGCTTTGTGGCTTCCAAGGCGGGCCCGATCTGGCTCGGGCAGATTGGGGGGGGGGGTGACTTGGCTCGGCCCCAAACCTGAAGCAGGGTTCAGATGGCAAACCCCACTTTGTGTCCCCCCCACGCCCCCATGCCCCCTCAGCTCCTTACTTGGGCTGCCGCCTCCTCTGCTGCCACTGTCACCACTTTCTCCATTGTGCTCTGCTGCCACCTTCTCTGTTGTGCCGCCGCCTTCTTCGCCACCACCCGCCGCCACCACCATTGTCTTCGCTGCCACCCGCCACTGCCCCATCTCCTGAGGCCTGGACGCGTGGCAACTCATCTTCTTGCAGAGAGTCGCCATTTTTAAGATGGCAACCTCCTGGAAGTTCCAGGAAGTTGCTATTTTTAAAATGGCGACTCCATGCAAGAAGAGTTGCCGCACATCCAGGCCTCAAGAGGCGGCAGCGGTGAAGATGAAAGCGGTGACTGCGAAGATGGCGGTGTGGAGGTGGTGCGGCAGCAGTGGTGTGGTAGCAGAGAAGGTGGTGATGGCGACGCAGCAGCGGAGAAGGGAAAGAAGGTGGCGGCGCGGCGGTGAGGACAAGGCAGCGAGGAGAAGGCAGTGGTGGTGGCAGTGGGGAAGGTGGCTCAGGCAAGGACCTGGAGGTGCCGGGGGGGGAGGTTGGGCCGGGGGGCGAAGCTCTGAAGTGCACCGAGTGTTTCGGTTAGCCCCCGACCTGCTCCGGGTCACTTCATGTCCCCTCCGCTTCGCCTTGGAAGGGGCACAAAATGTCCCAAAGGGGCCCGCTTCAACTCGGGGTTCAGGCCTCAGGCCAAAGCGGTGCACAGCCCTACCATTTATGGCTGTAATTTTCCCATGATAGGCTAATGGCAGCCACCATTAGCCTATCCCATTTTTTAGAAAGCCAAAGAGCCGCTCTGCCAACTCTGGCAGACGTGGCAGGGCTCTGGAGGACTCTGCGGGGCTCCAAGCAGCCTGAATCGCTGCACCGCGAACCCCCTCCCAGACTGGACAGGGGTGTTCGTACATCCCTAACCAATTCTAGCAGTTTTCAACTCTTCCAGGAGCTGGTCATCTGCAAAGCTAATTGTCCATTCAAGACCAAGCCACCCCAAAATACTTCACGGTACTACGATTAGCAATATATTATTGCTGGCAAAATCCCACCACCCCGGGGGACTGTGAGGACTGCAGTTAGGCTCAGAGGGAATAGGGAATTCTGAGGGGTGGTGGTGGCAGTTCACGTCAGCATCCCCGCTAATCCCAAAGTGCTGGCGCTGCATCCCTGCGAGTCCCGGCACCACCGCAACACTGGTCACAGAGCAACCATCGTGCAAAAGAAGAGCACAACAGAAAGCGAAGAAAACAAGTTCACATTATCCCGATGCTTCAGAATGAATTATTTTGATGTGTCAAGACTGTTTACTGAAAAATGAGCCAGTACTCGTGCATGTGTGTGTGTGTGTGTGTGTGTGTGTAGTGGAACTCGTTTTTGCATGCTTTTTTGTCTGGCTCAAAAAACGTTTAGGTTTGTGAGGAAAACGGTGGGTAACTAGATATTGAGGAGATCCATTCCTGGGCTCCCTTCTTGAAGTTATATGCTTTTGTGCTGACAAGAAATAATTTTGTGGTAGCTATGGCTTAAATCAGAGCTGTGGTTCCGTGTCATCTGTTAGGACACAATGGGGAGGGAGGAAAGCAGGCCATGGAGAAGGGGTGGGAGAGGAAAAGAAGCAGCTTGTGTGGGAGAGGTTTCTGGCTGACTGTCAAATGGAGCTAGGGAGAACTTTCTGTATGGCTTGGTGATAGTGTGGAAATAAGGACAGATTGATGGGCTGTGGGCTGCTTTTTAGGGCTATATGTTTTGGGAAGCATTGGGGGGAAAGGCCTGAGAGAGCAATCTCAAAGAGCAATAACATGCAATAATAAGGATTATTATTCCAGCTGGGGATGGGATAATATGAAAGAATAGGTGATTTTCTTCCAAGATCAGCATGACACTGCATCGGTTGATTCAGTGTACTCAGAAAATGGTTAGCAGAACTGGATGGAGATAATCCAAGAAAGCCGTTTAGAGAAGAAACAGAAATGGCTCAAAGCTGTTGAGTGAGAACGGCTCAAAGGGAAAGGCAGGCAAGGCTACCCGCTCTATGCAGCCATGTAGTGGGGCCAGGGCTCGCAGGGTCGAAGTGCCAGCTAACATTTTGATTAGCTGGGACAATAACATCATTATTGTTAAACATCGCTGTTGCTGCTTTTAACATCATTGTTGGTTTTATTGTTTATTTTATTATTTATTTTATTGCATTTATACCCCGCCTTTTTTCCTCTTGCAAGGAACCCAAGGCGGCTTACATTATCATCCTCCTCTCCATTTTATCCTCACAACAACAACCCTGTGAGGTGGGTTGGGCTGAGAGTCTGTGACTGGCCCAAAGTCACCCAGTGAGCTTCCATGGCCGAGTGGGGACTAGAACCCAGATCTCCCAGCTCCTAGTCCAACACTCTTGCCACTACACCACACTGGCTCTCTTGTTGGCTTTCATTGTTTTTATATTTTTATCACTTTTAATATTTTCATTGTTTTTATGTATTTTATTATTGTAAGCTGCCTTGGGAGGGCTTCTGCCCTGAAAGGCGGCCAAGAAATATTTTAAATGAATAAATAAATAAATAAAACCATCATCTGCCACCCCCACCCCCGCCTCAGGCTTCCTTGTTCTCTCTGAGCTTGGCTGAAGTCCTCACAGTTTCTGGGGGTGGGGGTGGGGATTAATTTTCCCAGCAACAATATACTGTTGTGAGTTATCCCTGCAGTAATGCAAAGTATTTTGGCTAGGTCTTGAATGGGTAATTAAAACTCATTAGTGGTTAAGACGCTGAACTGCAGACTGGAAGGTCGGGTCGAGACCCGAGTGCTGCGTGACGGAGTGAGCTCCCGTCTTCAGTCCCAGCTTCTGCCAACCTAGCAGCTCGAAAGCAAGAAATTGCAAGTAGATAAATAGGTACTGCTTCAGCGGGAAAGGTAACAGTGTTCCGTGCACCTCGGTGTTCAGTCATGCCGGCCACATGACCACGGAAGCGTCTTCGGACAGCGCTGGCTCTTTGGCTTAGAAACGGGGATGAGCACCGCACCCTAGAGTCGGACACGACTGGTTGGGGACACCTTTACCTTTTTTTTAGGTATTGAATGGGTAATTAAGACTCATTAGCTTTACAAAAGACCTACATAAGACAGAGAGAGATGCGGATCAACACAGCTGCCTTCATTTTGGGACGCTCCTTGGGGCCGTGGCTATGGGGACTCTCATGGTGAGTACCTGCACTTCAACATTTACCACTACACCCGTATCTTTCTGTCTATTGCTGGATCAGCTTGGAGAACCCAGCACCACCATATTGCCTCTCAGTGAAAGAATGAAGGGGGTGAGGCAGGTGAAGGTGCCATCATTGTACCTGCTGCTGAAGAAAGTGTTATCGAGGCCTTTCAGAAAAATATATATACTTGGCATCTAGTTAAAAGAGAGAGTGACTAGTGAGTAGCCAATTAGATTTTGGGGACTTGCTGGCAAAACACGATCCCCCTGCTTTTTTTTTTATAGCAACTAGTGAATCCAGTAAGAATGGGGGATCAGGTATAGCCCTTATCCCACTCTTGTTGTGAGGGATTTCTGAAATGTGTTTATGCAACAAATACAGGGCAAGATGAGCCCTCTTCAGACATCATATCGGGCTCTCCACAGGAGGAGGTTGACCCCTCAGCATCGATCCCTCTCTCCTACAGTAGACCTGGGGCAGCCTCAGGGGTCAGGTGGCAGGGATCCCTCACCTGAAGTCCCCAAGAAGCCCTTTGCCCCCATGCGGAGCTCAGTTGCAGTTCCAGACTCTCTTGTCTTTGTCCACAGCCGACTAGAACATCAACGGTGACAGACAAGGTGGGATGCTCAGAGCCACCGTTGGAGTGGCCACCTGGCTGCCGGAGGACTCTTTCACCCAGGATATATTCATGAGGAGCAAGGGTCTACTTGTGAGGAGGAAGGCCCAGTTTTGGCCACTGACAAGGCAGAACCAGCTGCAACTGGTGAATTAGGGGCAGCCAGCATATAAGACCACTGCTGGGTTAACAGCTCCCATAGAGCTATTCTGTGCCCGCTACAGGGTCAGGACATATTGCTGCCCATGCACTGGACTAAATGTGTGGATGGGGAGGGGGACCATTCTTCCTGGCCCCACCCCTAAAGTCACATGACCCTGAACATCTACATGTGAACATGGATGTCTGCAAAGGGGAATTCTTTACATGTGCAGCATGTATCCCTGATCATACACGAGTCTTGATTGTACGGAAGCCTTCACCCACGTGACTGTATGCACAAAGATGTCTGCTTTGCCGCCATCCATATCAACAGGAGGACATTCAGGGGGTGGAGCATGTGCAACGTCAGGGCCAGGGTCAAGGGCAGGATATGCGCTCCGCACATTTAACAGTATGCAAGGATGTGAAGGTCTCATGAGGACTATGGTAATAGGTGTATGGCTGGATGACTTCACTCCATGAGCATCTCTACACCAGCCTAAAATCCTGCATTTAAAAGAGGGCTTTCTGCTTCCATTTTAAATGCAGGATCACGACAGACTCCCTTTACACGTGCTTCCTTTCCCCCTCCTTCTCCCTGTTATCCGAGTCTTCCATATGTTTCATTGATCGAGCTTCTCTTCTTGTGGCGTTTCCTCTTTTCACGAGGGAACTCAAGTGGAACAGAAGCAGGGTAATTGGATAGCTTATTATCTCTGATCTATTTAAAAACAGAATAAGGGCCATTTAGTGCAGGAGATGCCCTGGAGGTTCACGAGGTCATGAAAAGGACCCGCAAACCTCCATGAGTGAGCAATCTCAATAGCAGGATACAAGCTCCGTGTGAAGGAGCCCTATAACTGGGTTGGGGAAACTCAGGCCTGAGGGACAAATCTGGCCCTCCTTAGGTCCTGATCTGGCCCTCTGGGGTTTCCCAGCTGACCATGCCTCCTTCCACTGTCCACACCCCCTTACCCCTAACCATATATTGGTTTTGGTGGTTTCCTGGCTTCCGTGCAGTTTTTCCTTCATTCTCAAAGGGAAAATGCCTCTCCCAAGGCCTAGTCGCTGGCAGGAAGAGCTTTGCAGCTTAAAAGGGTGTTTCTGTATTTTTGCCCCACCCCTTTTGCCTCTGGCCCCTTCCCCTTGCTTTCAGCCCTGCCCACCACTGGGATCCGGCCCCCAAGATCTTCTCCGAAATTGAATTTTGCCCTCAAGTGGAAAGACCTTCTCCACCCCCACTCTCTAACTACTGAGAATGAATCCAGCCACCCACATGCCACTGACTTTCCATTTTGCTTGGTACTTACATCATTCACAGAAGAGAAAAGGCTGTATGAGCGTTTGCTTCTGGCCCGGCTGGTCAGTTCTATGGAGCGTGTGTGAAAAAAGGCAAATAGCAATGATTAGGAAAAGGAGTGGAAATAAAACTGCCCATATTGTAATGTCCTTACACAAATTCATGGCAAGGCTGCACTCTGAATGCTATGTGTATATACAGTTCTAGTCACCCCATCTCTAATGTATAACTCAAAAAGGTGCTGAAATTGTCAACCAAAATTATGAGGGGGCTGGACCCCCCCTCAATGAGGAAAGGCTAAAGCATTTGGGGAGTATAGGGGAAAAGGTGCCTAATGGGGCACATGATCGAGGTGTATCAAATGATGCATGGCATGGAGAAAATGGAGACAAAGAGCAAGACACCCCCCCACACACACACACACATTATTATTAGAACTCCAGGTCCCCCAATGAGACTGGAAGTACAGTCAGGACAGACAAACAAGAGCATTTCTTTACCCAATGCATCATTCATGTGTGGAATTCACTGCCCGAAGAGCGAAGCGACACTGATGGCCACTGGCTTAGATGGATTGAAATGTGGGGAAGAGGCAAATTTGGAAGGGTGATAGCCCAGTAGCAGAGCACATGTTTTGCAAGCAGAAGCATTCGATCCCTGGTCTCTCCAGGTAGGGCTGGGAAAGATCCCTGCCTGACACCCTGGCGAGCCATGGCCTGTCACTGCTGACAGTCCTGAGCTAGGTGGACCCCTGGTCTGGCCTTAGTATAAGGCAGCTTCGTATGGTCCTATCTGTGCCAGTGAGCTAAACTCATAGAACAGAGGCCTATAAGCCGTGATGGCCAATCCATCTTCGGAGGTGGTGTGTCACTGAATGCCCGTTGCTGGGGCGGGGGCAGCAGTGCAGGGGAATTGTGGCCACCATGCCCTGCCTGTGGGCTTCCCAGAAGCATCTTGGTGCTCACTGTGAGGATGCTGGACCAGATGGGCCTGTGGTGTGATCTAGCACTGGGCTCATGGGCACTGGTTTGCCCCCAGACATTTCTCGTGGTGCCCACCCAGCTCCCTTCCCCTCCTGATTTTTATTTAATTTTAACATTAAAAAAAAGTTTTAGAAGGCTTTTATCTGGGAGGCTGGTTTGCTGCAAGATGAAGCATCAGCCTCCACCACTATCTTTATTTCCAAGAATGCCTCTGAGCCCCCCATCCCTGATCCTCAACAGGTTGCCTTCTGTGAAATGAGCATTGTAGCAGAAAAATGTGGGTTCAGAAGAGTGGTTTTGTGTTTTGGGCCTCAGCCCTCACCTCTGCCTTGTTCATTCATTTTTGGGGCAAGTTACATTTCTTTTGGTCTTACTAGTTTGCCTTCGGGAAATACATGTTTGAGACCAGCCGCACCCACCATGGTGGCCATTTTGTGACTGGGCAACACCTCCATGGTGGAGATTTTGTGAGAGTACCCACAACACAATCTCAACGTTCGAAATGTGCCCACTGACCCCAGAAGGTTGGAGACCCCTGATCTAGCAGAACTATGTGCTGATGTTCTTAGCAAGTAAAAGGCCGTCTTAGTTTAGACAGCTGAGGATACCTGCAGAAGGGAAAGTAGAGTTTTCCTCGACATCCATTAAATGCACGTAAAGAGCTCTGGCAATTGCATCTTGCCACTGTCTGGGCTATTCTGTCCTTAGCTGTGATTTAGCATGAGGCATAAGTATCCCCATTTGTTTTAGCCATAAAGATGTAAGCTGAGAATTACTCCAGATTGCCAGGAACTGGGAATTTGATGAATGAACATTTGGCTGAACACAGTAAATTCCCAGCTAATTGAAAGCAGAGAACAAAAGCTCTGCACCCACCTTAGAAAAATATTTCTTTCTTAATAAATAATTGAATATGGCGAACTCCTGACATATGAACTAAAAAAAACACCTTGTATAAATTTAGAAGTAATTCCTGTCATACACATTACACTACGGTGAGCAGTTGTACTACATAGGAAAGGCTAGAAGTCGTAAATCATTGTGGATCACATTTGTAGACACTGTAAAATCCAGATAGTGTATAAAGAGGCATGATATTGCTCGTGTCTAGCTACATTTTGCTTTCTAGTTGATGTGCCCTTGAAATGTGATAGTAGAGGAGAAAGGGAACTGGCCATTCTTATTGGTGCTAGTCGTAGATAGTGAATACGAATGGCTATACAGAGAAAACCCTGATCCAAATTTCTTAGAGCTTTTTGAAAGCATTGGGCTCATCCCAGACATTACACCAGAGCTGTAATATTTGCATGAAAGAGTAGCTTGTGGAATGCATTCCGCCTAATGCATTAGGTGGAATGTATTCTGCCTAACGATGGTGGTCCAGGCACTTTCAAAGAGAGAGTGACAGAGACAGGTCCAGGGACAAACAAGTGATAAGTAGTTCTTACACGTTGCTCTTAATTGTTTCTTTAGATCCATGCTCATACCCAGAGACTATAATGTGTAGTACAATGGCTGGTGCTGACCAACAATGACTTAAATGTCCTCCGTCTTGAATCAGAGCATGGCTCAATGGTTGATCTCCAGCAATGAGTTCAGTCCTAGTATAGAGCTTGATTTGGCATTTGTACCATTTATTTTGAAGTATCTCAGTTTAATAGCACCCAACTATTCCTTTTTCCTAAGCAAAATGTTCACTTAAGCATCTAAAGCCAGTTTTGAGGGGAAGGATACAGAATGTGAAGGAAGATTCAGAGAAGTTGCTCTGCTCTCTGCTTTGATGAGGTTCATACATTTGCTAGTTTGCAAACCATGTATGTGCAGTGGGCCATAGGAAAGAGGCTCACATTTATGCCAGATGGGCAATCTACATTTTTATAGAAATGAATCTCACCATTAGCCTAGGATTATGCCTTCCTTCCCCCTCGGTCATTACAAGCCATTTAAGGCTGTGTTCTTCAGCATGCTTGCTCATCGGTCCATTTCACTCCATGCATGTGCCAAACTGGGTTCAAACTTCCAGACATCTACGCCAAGATGGGGGTCACATTCCCTCTATGCCTAGATAAATTTTAGTCTTTAAAATGGCCACAAGACACTGTTGTACTTGTTACGACAAGCCACTCATCTGAAATCTAGCTTGCCAGGTAGATGACCAGGGCCAGCTCCACCATTAGGCAGAGTGAGGTGATTGTCTTAGGCAGCAAATGCTGGGGGCAGTGGTGGCAGCTTCCTGGCTGTGCCTCCTGAAGTCCCCAGTTGTTTCCCTCCGAAAGAGGACAGAGATGTGCATGACACACAGTCTGTCCTGGGCCCTACTGCAAGTTTCAGTGTCCAGTCCAGCTGGCTTCTGTACATGGAATGGAGAGGGGGTGCCAGCTTCTCTGCCTCAGGCAGCAAAATGTTTTGGGCCAGCCCTGTAGATGACTAGCCTGCTAGGTGCCCAGGCTTGCTAGAGATTAACAGGAGGAATTCCTATAGGTAGAGAGTGGAAATGTAAACACAAATCTGAATCCATCTTATCCTGATGGCAGAGCCAACTGCCTACAGTTTCCTAAAAACCTTACCAGCTCAAGGTCAGCTTGCAGCTCTGACTTCACTAAGTGACTACGCAGACTGAAAAGAGCAAAGACTGTGCAGAATGAAGTCCACGTTGCATGCATGAAAAAGACGTCTTCTAAAATGAAACCAGTCATGAAGCAGTTGTTTCTCTCCTTGACTTTGGCATTCTAGCTAGGTTGTAACCATGGTTATTCCTTTGGTAACTAGTGGTACAACCATAGCTCAGCTTCCCTTCCATTAAACTTCCCTGGATGATGAAGCATGAGGTAGGATTTCAGTAAACTAATGTTCAATTCAGCTTGCAAATCTTAACTATCAACCTCACAATCTACAGAGAATCTAAGGAAACCAGTCCTTGCATATTTGTCATTCCCATGCATGGCTTGGAAGTGAGCATTCTTCTCTCCCTATGAAAATATCTGCATCAGGAGGAGAGATCATCCTCCAGGCTGAACTGAGGAGTGAGACTGTTAAATAGGGAGGGACATCAGAACCACTTTCTCATTTCAGTCCTTTGGCCCGACTGTTAACACTCACATTATCAATCATGAAAAACATTTCTTTGGATTGGGGGGGGGGGGCTATGACCCTAAGTATACTTTTTAAGAAGTGGGCCCCATGGAAATCAGTGGGATTTCCCATTTCAGGTAAAAGTATTTAGCACTGAACATCCAGATGGAGAAAGACACAACATCATATCAAATTGCACAGGAGAAAGTTCCAGTCCTTGTAAAGCTAGATGTTGGCTTAACACCACAGTCCTATGCATATCTACAAAGAGGTAAATACCATTTCTTTATTTATTATTGCATTTATAGCCCGCCTTTTTTCCTCCAAGGAACCTAAGGTGGCTTACATTGTCCTCACAACAACCCTATGAAGTAAGTTAGGCTGAGAGTCAGTGACTGGCCCAAAGTCACCCAGTGAGCTTCATGGCCAAGTGGGGACTAGAACCCGGATCTCCCAAGTCCCAGTCCAATACCCTAACCAATATATCACATTGGATTTCATTGAGTTCAATTATACTTACTCCCAGATAAGTATGTATTGGATTGCAATCTTAAGCATTACACACACACGCGTGCACACACACACACACACACACACACACAGATCATGAAGCAACTGTCAGTACTGTTAACTGGATTGTATCCTATGTATCTCCATTCAACTTTTCTTCTTTTTTTACAGTAATATTAAATGTTTGGGAAAATGAAGGCCAATGGAAATGAGTTTCTGCTTCCTAGCAATGGGACCAGCTAGAGCCTTGCTTTCCACAGCAGACAGAAGAAGGGATTGGTGGAGGTTCAGAGATGGAGGTTCAGCTTCTGTGTTCCTGCACACAGCTTCAGACCTTTGCAAGGTACAGGCAGGATCTCTGAGTAGTCACTTGGCTCTACCAACCCACATAGCAGCAGAATCACATGGAGAGCATATGACAGCCTTCCCCAACCTGGTGCCCTCCAGATGTTGCAGACTACAACTCCCAGCATTCCTGATCATAGGCCACACTAGCTAGGGATGATGGGAGTTGAAATGCAAAGGACTGGAAGGGCACCAGGTTGGGGAAGTCTGGCATAAAACCACTCTTTGCTTGGATTCTCCTGTCACATGGACTTCCCAAACCTTCTGCTTTAATGCCTGGTCATTAGGTATGTATTAGCAAGGAGCCCCTGTTGGATTGTAGTGATCCACATGATGATTGCTACAACCATCCCACAGGGGCATTTCCAGTGGCGTCTTCATGACAGCTGTAATATTGAGTTGGACCTCAATGCAGTGCAATGAAGGGATGCATATTTGATTGACTGATTGATTGATTGATTTGATTCATACCCCACCTTGCCACCCCCCCAAAAGGTGCTCAAGACAGCTTATAATAATAAATCCAAAATTAATATAAAAATAGTTAAAACAATCATAAAAACAAATTGATTAAAAACACAATTAAAAACACCGCAACAATAAAAACAGCACCCCACCCAATTGAACCTGCTTCAGCAACAGACCATGTTACGTGCCAAGGGCCTCCTTGAATGAAAACATCTTTGGCTGCTGGTGGAAGGACAGCAGAGAGGGAGCCTCCCTAGAATCCCTTGGCAGGAAGTTCCAGAGTCTGGGAGCAGCCACTAAGAAGGCCCTCTCCCGTCTCCCCACCAAATCTGCTTCTGATGGCAGTGGGACTGAGAGAAGGGCCTCCCTGGAAGATCTAAAAACCCAGGCAGGCTCATCTGGGAGAAGGCAGACTTTCAGTTAGCCTGGTCCCAAGGCGTATATGGAATACAAAAAAGAATCGGAATGTAAAAGGGCTGGACTTCATTCCACCAGACTTTCTTAACCATCATGGAAATTTTAACAGAAGGGCAAAAACCGCATTTAGGCTAGGGCTGTGCACCACTTCAGTCCAAAGCCCAAATAACAAGGTGAAGCAGGCTGCTTTGGAGGTGCCTCATCTGGCTACGAGGCAGATCAGAACAGCACCGAGGTGCCCCAAACCGAAGCGGGTCACCTATGAGGCACCTCAGTCCACCTCGTATATTCAGAGCTCTTCTGAGCATCCCAGACACGCTGTCTCCAAAATGTATCAGCTTGTGAAAGATCACATGGAAGGGGAGGAGGAGGAGGGAGGGGGAAGGGGAGAGGAGGTGGAGGTGCTGAACATATCCATTTTAGAGAGATCCAGCCACTGGGAGGGGCAGAAGACTAGGAGGGAGGGGAGAGGAGGTGGTGGAGGAGGAGGGAGTGAGCTTTCCTGTGAGTCAGCCTCCGTTTGCTCATTGTGAGAGAGGTGGTGTTACTGGGGAGGAGAGGTTTAGAAGCTAGAGCAATGGTCTCCAAAGTGGGGTGTGCGCATGTCAGGGGGGTGCAAGATGATCCATTGGGGTGCACGAGCTGCCTGATAACTGAGCAGTCTCCCTCTGTCCCAATGAGCTGCCATTGTGTGCCAATAACAGTGGTGGCAGTGGCGGCAGGATGGGACGGGAGCTGAGAGGGAAGTTCTGTCGCATTTTTCTCTCAGCTCCAGTCCTATCCTGCCTCTTCCATGGCCCCCCAGAGCAACTGCACCAGTCTTTGCCAGGCATGGCAAAGGAAGCTGTGGCACCGGAGCTGCTGGCATCCTGCTGAAAGAGAGCAGGAAAGAGATTAACCCCTCCCACTCTCCTTTGGCAGAATGAAGCCAAGAAAGTATGTGCTATGACAGCTGTGTTAGCCTCTCCCCATCCTGCCCTTCTGTAATAGGTTTACCATTCATTCCTGTTGTTTGCTCATTTAAAAATCCAGAAAATTTCACTGTAGTTGCTTATCTCCCCACCCTTTTCAATTCTCTTTCAACCGTTAGTTTGCCCTTACTTTGATTCTGTCTAGAATACACACACACACACACAGACACACACACACACACACACAGTACTTTCCTTTCCCTGTTCTTGGCTCCCCTCCACCCTGTATTCCTTCCCTTCCCATTTTTTATCTCTTTTCCCAAAATAAAAAAATAAAAAATAAAAAACCCTCTCTTCTGTTAGGATTATAATTAATTCCCTCCTGCTTATAGTTTAGTGATTATTCTTATTCTTATTATTGTAGTAGTAGTAGTAATTATTATTATTTATATCCCACCTTTTCCCAATACTGGGACTCAAGGTGGCTTTACAGCATTAAAAACTTGTACTGTTAAAACATAGACATAGAAATATACAAAAGTAAAAAATATAACAATACGACAATGGAACCAATTACCTAGGGAGGTAGTGGGCTCTCCCACACTGGAGGCATTCAAGATGAGGCTGGACAGCCATCTGTTGGGGGTGCTCTGATTTGGGTTCCTGCACTGAGCAGGGGGTTGGACTCGATGGTCTTGTAGGCCCCTTCCAACCCTACTCTTCTATGATTCTATGATCAATAATATTAAAATGGTATAAAATATCAGAATTTAAAAAACCAACAATATAAACAATAGTACCAATCCATCATATTCTTACACGTCCAGACGATCTATCCCCAAAGGCCTTCCGGAACAAATGCAGTTTTTGCCTGCCTGTGGAAACATAACAAGGAGGGTGCCACTCTCCCCGTCCTGGGAAGGGAGTTCCAGAGCCTTGGGGCAGCCACTGAGAAGGCCCTCTCCTGTGCTTCCACCAGGCGAGCCTGTGGTGGTGGCAGGACCGCGAGAAGGGCCTCCTGTGAAGATCGCAGGGCACAAGTAGGCTCATAGGAGAGAATACGGTCTTTCAGATAACCTGGACCAGAGCCGTATAGGGCTTTTAAGGTCATGACCAGCACTTTGAATTGTGCCTGGAAACGGACTGGGAGCCAGTGGAGCTGTTTTAGCAGGGGAGTGGTATGCTCCCTGTAGCCAGCCCCAGTCAACAGTCCGGCAGCAGCTCTTTGAACCAGCTGAAGCTTCCGAGCGCTCTTCTGAGGCAGCCCCACGTAGAGCGCATTGCAGTAATCCAAACAGGATGTAACTAAGGCATGTGTCACTGTGGCCAAGCCAGACATCTCAAGGAACAGGCGCAGCTGGCGCACTAGCTTTAACTGTGCAAATGCACTCCTGGCCACCGCTGAAACCTGGGCATCCAGGCTCAGGGCTGAACCCACAAGTACACCCAAGCTACGAACCTGTGTCTTCAGGGGGAGTGTAACCCCATCCAGCACAAGCTGAATCCCTACTCCCTGATCTACCTTTCAACTAACCAGGAGCACCTCTGTCTTGTCTGGATGAAGCTTCAAGTTGTTTGCCCTCATCCAGTCCATTACTGCTGACAGACACCGGTTTAGCACCACAACAGCTTCCTTGGAATTAAATGGAAAGGAAAAGTAGACCTGGGTGTCTGGTGACACTGAACACCAAAACTCCAGACAACCTCTCCCAGTGGTTTCATGCATATGTTAAATAGCATGGGAGACAAAACAGAACCTTGAGGAATGCCACAAGCCAATGGCGAGGGAGTCGAACAGAAGACCCCCAGCACCACCATCTGGGTCCGCCCCTCCAAGAAGGAATGGGGCCACTGTAAAACCGTGCCTCCAAGTCCCATCCCAGCAAGGCAGCCCAGAAGGATACCATGACTGATGGTATCGAAAGCTGCTGAGAGGTCCAGCAGAACCAACAGGGATACACTCCCCTGTCTAGTTCCCGGAGTTAGGGGTGGACGAAAGTCACTTACCTGTCGTCGAAGGCCGTTCGCGGTGGGGGGGAGGCGCTTCGCTGCTCCCCCCGTGAAGTTCAGGCTGGGGGGGGAGGCTTCCCGCCTCACCCGGCCGAAATTCAGGCCGGGGGGGAGGCTTCCCGCCTCGCCTGGCCGAAATTCAGGCCGGGGAGGAGGCGCCTCGCCTCACCCGGCCGCGAACGCGAAAGTAAAAAAAAAACACGCCCCCTGATAGGCTACGTGACTATCGTTGCCCTTATTTTTGCCGTAGTCTACGTAAACATTTACGTAGACTACAGCGACCAAATAAGGAACGGGAATGGCGGCTCCCTATGGGGGCCGCCATTATCCGTACACTCTTTTTTTTTTTTTCAAAGTCACCCGTAATAGGCTACGTGACGATTCACGTAGCCTATCACGGCTGACTTTGCAAATCTAGCCGTGATAGGCTACGTGAATCGTCACGTAGCCTATCAGGGGGCGTTTTTGTTTTTTTTTCTTTCATTGCAATGGCGGCGGCGGCAGCCGGTCGAAAGACCGGCTGCCGCTCCCGCCTCGCTCGAACACCCGCCGAACCGCCGGCCGGACCAGCCACCGGGAGGGACATTCGGTGAAGGTAAGTCCCGTCCTGGGGGGGGGTGCGGGGTGCGGGGGGGTGCAGAGGATTTCTCCCCGAAACTTGTTCGGGGGGCCGAACATGTTGGCGCTTGGCCCCCCGAAGTTTCGGGGAGAAATTCTCCGCCATCCCTACCCGGAGTAGGTCATCCACCAAGGCGACCAAAGCTGTTTCTGTCCCATAACTGGGTCTGAAACCAGATTGAAATGGATCTAGATAATCTGTCTCATCCAGGAATCCCTGGAGTTGGGAGGCCACCATGCGCTCCAATATCTTGCCCAGAAATGGAATATTGGAGACTGGCCGATAATTATCCAATATGGTGGGGTTCAGGGAGGGTTTTTTTTAACAGAGGTCTCACCACCACCTCCTTCAGGCAGGTTGGAATGCTGCCTTGTCTAAGGGAGGCCTTGGTCACTCCACTTACCCACTTGGCCAGTCCACCTCTGGCTGCTTTTATGAGCCTGGAAGGGCAAGGATCTAGAACACACGTGGTGGCTCTCACCTCTCCCAGGATCCTGTCCACATCCTCAGGCTGTATAGATTGAAAAGTATCCAACAACACTGGACAAGCAGGGGCCAAAGTTACATCCACTGGGTCTGTATCAACTATAGCATCCAAGTCAGAGCGGATCCGAACGATTTTGTCTGCAAAGTGCTGAGCAAATCACAGCAGGCTGTCGAGAGGTTTAAATTCTCCTCTTGCAGGCGAATGCATAAAAGTGCCCTGACCACTCGAAACAGCTCCACTGGATGGCTCTTTGCAGATGCAATAGGGGCGTGTGTGTGTGTGTGTGTGTGTGTGTGTGTATGTATATATGCTGCCCATATTGCCACAGAGTAGGCCTTCAAATAGGCTCTAGCCTGTGTTTGATCGGATTCACGCCAAGTTTGCTTTTCTTTTACTCTTGTATGTGTGTGTGTGTGTGCATGCTTGTGCTGTGTGGACAAGCAAACAGTGTGTGTCAAATGACTACATACAGTCCACATTTCCAAAAACAGTGGGCAAAGCACTACACGCATTGACAGCTATTATTTAAATTATATAATACTACACTGTGTGTTGCAAAGCAAGCAAGCCCAATATGAGGCATCTTTGGGGTGTGGGCAGGGGTGGGTGAGGTGCTGCTGTGCCCTCCTGGCAGGGTTGCTGTGTTGCTTCCTGCCTCTGTCACTCCAGCAGACAACTGTCGTTGCTCTTCGTTCAAGTCAATGTGCCCACCTGGCAGGGTTGCTGTCCTTGTTTTCTTCCTGCCTACCAGCCAGCGTTTTCCCAGGCAATTCAGCCAAAGAGACCCTGAGGTTATAGGAAAGTAGTACTAGGAGAAAGGAGTTATTTGCACTTCAAAGAAACCTACAGGAGAGTTTAGGGATAGTGACCTCCTCACCGCTTCAACAACTAACTTGATTACCCCTTTATGAACTTTGGTTTAAGTTTCTGAGAACAGCACAATTTACCTGTGACTAGCACAAACACTCCTGGGGCAAACTGTCTGAAATTTGGCAGGTGGTATGCCCTCCAGGGGGTCTGAGAGTTCTCCAAATTTCATGTATTTATCATGAAAAGTGTAAACGTTATGGCCATCTGTGTTTTCTCTTGCAAGTAAATGGGAAAATGCCAAAAATGAATTATTCGGATGTCTGAATCTCACTTCGGATTCGGATCCGAGTCGAAGCGGATGGGGTCTGAATCAATCCAACATGAAGCAGGGCTGCTTTGGAAGGTCCGAAGCGGCATCCAAAGCAAAGCGGGGGTCCGTGCACTAGTTTAGACTATATTAGTTTTTTGTGTCTGTGTGATCCCACAAAGCACCAACTAATGTGCCAGGCTGGCTATCCTTGTCGAAGCTGCACATCTCCACATGTCTGAACTGCTCTTCCACAAGCTTATAGCAGAAAAAGAGTCTCTCTTATGACAGACATTCCACCTTTCTATTGATCCTATTTTGCTGCTTTTGTCTAATGTTGCTGACTTTAACGTTATACACTTTAATAATAAACAATAGATAAACTGATGCAGCGGATGTATAATTTCTCTTTCTGGATTAATTCCTCTGCTTCCTGTCCTTAATGACCTTGAGGATTCCATCGATTTTATAAGAAGGTTTCTATTTAAAAAACAACAACCACTAACCTGATAAAAGAATAGATTGTGTTTAATCCTGGGCAGTTTGCTGACTTCTTTCAGTTTGCAAATGCAGATTAAGGGAGCAATCCTGTATCCGCTTGTCAGTGGCTAGATGGCCATAGGATATCTGGTTTTCCAGGAACCGACCTTGGAACCCATGCTCCGAGGTTGGTTCCCGGAGAACTGACCTTCCCCCACTTCCAAGCTGCCTCAGAGGCAGCGTGGAACAGCCCCATGCTCTATGCTTGGAAGAGGAGCATGGAGTGGCCCAACTGGGGCATTCCTAGGGGGCGTTCCGGGGCGTGAAGGACGGAAATGCCTGTGCGACACATCCAATGTGTCCCACAGCAGCCTCCTCCCCCACTCTGCCCTCCCATGGCTAGACAGCCACAAACGACTGTCTAGCTAAAAATGCAGGGCAGGAGACGCACAGAGGGAATGATCCCCTGTGTGCTTCTTCTGCCCTGCATTGGATAGGGGTCGTCTCTGAGTTTGGAGGCGGCCGCCTATCTGCATAGGATTGCGCCCTAAGAGGTGCAATCATGTGAAGACAGATATGCCTCCATTCATGGAGAATTCTGAGTTTATCTCGGACAGTTAATACACAGAGACTGTGTATAATTTAGCCGTGCTGTCTGTTGGAACTAGACATAGGGATCTCCTTAGTGGGAGGACTGAAAAATAGCAGTTTGTTGTTTCTTTTCATCTCTGTGCATAGATGGCACTCTGAATTAACCGCAGAGATTTGGAGGGGGGGGGCATTCTCATAGCCTATGCTGCCCTAAGCTCTTTAGATATAATTTAATGCATTGGATGCATTTCAGGAATAGAAGGAATACAATACTTCAAAAATAAAAAAAATGTCAGAGACCAACTCTTGCACCCACACAAACTTGATTGCACTGGTAGCATCTCTAAAGTGTATATAGGATGTGGTGCTCTAGTTACTCGGAGGAATGTGCCTGCATCCTGCATGAAGCAAACAAAAATACTATCTTTGTTTATATCTGGTTTTTTATGCTTGCATATGCATGCTTTCCTTTAATCCTCTCCATATGCCAATGCTCATTCAGCCAACTTCTTCCACTTGTTAAGTTTTGATGACCTCTGCTTCTCAAAAGACAGCCATATCTTGCTCTTCCAGTCCGTTTCCTCACCCCATCTATCTATCTATCTATCTATCTATCTATCTATCTATCTATCTATCTATCTATCTATCTATCTATCTTCTATCATCTATCTATCTGTCTATCTATCTATCTATCTATCTATCTATCTATCATCTCTCTCTCTCTCTCTCTCTCTCTCTCTCTCTAATCCATCTATGAACATTTCTATATCACTTCCCATTTTAAAAATCCCAAAGCAGTTCACAACATATTAAAAGCATAACAGCATTGAGATAAGTTAATGGTTGGGAAAAGCCAGGGTAAACAAGTAGGTTTTTAGTAATCATGGAAAGAACATGTTTGTCGGTGCCTGATGTATCATAATAGGAAGGTCATTCCCGAGGCAGGGGGCCACCTCAGATAAGATATAGCCTGTTGCCATGTTGCTGCCAGACAAGACCCCGCAGGGTATGGCACAAGCAGCCAGGCCTCCCCTGAAGATTGTAGTGGTTTAATGGGTCTGTATAGGGGAGATGATCTATAAACCTACACCCAGTTGCATTTCTAAGCATGTGTTCACACATGAACGTTCATCACCCAGTGCCTGGGATATCAGCCAAGGTCTTGATCAGCTATTGCAGATCAAATACCTTGGACAGAGATTTCCTATCAACTCAAATGCAATCATTTTCAGAAGCAGTTCACAAGCCCACTTGCAAGTAAAAGAATGATGAGTAACTCAGCAATGTGAGATTGAGTGATATACGCATATGTGAATCAGCTTTCAAAGGAGGCGCCTCAGAAGTGTTCGTGTGTGTGAGATACACACACACATGCACACACATGAAAATGAAGACGAAAAACCATCACGCTATGGCAGCTTTCCCTTCCCTGGTACCCTCCAGTAGTTTTGGGTTTCAACTCCCAGTAGCCCCAGCCAGCATGGACAATGGCCAGGGATGATGGGAGCTATGGTCCAAAACATCTGGAGGGCACCAGGTTGGGGAAGGCTGCACAAGGGTGAAGTACTAACTCTTTCATAAATCTAGTTATAGCTAGAAATAGTACAAAGCACTCCATTAGTGGTGGTTCTATACTCATTTTTCTTCTAACATATTTTGTTCATTAAAGCATGGAAGGAAGAGGGATAAAAAGGGGGAAATAGAAATTCCTGGCTGGCCATTTAAGTTACCCCTTATCAAAGATTACAGTTGTAATGGTATGGCATGTCAGTTTCCCCCTAGTTCTGATGTTCTTTTAATTTGGTATGGGGATTTGCCCCCAAACATAGAACCAATATTTTTAAAAGCACTTCCTTTGGTTATTCTGTCCTTTAGCCAATCTCCATCTCTCCTGAACTATAAGCACTCTGAGGTTTCTTCAAATATATTCTCATTAACCCCCTTTTTCTTCAGTTTAGGGTCTGATCTTCCCTTTCCCTTCAGGCTTCCTCCACCTGCACATACCCTTCTTTCTGGCTTTCATGGCATCTCTCCACCTGCAATTTATTTATCCTTTATTCATGGCTGACCACTCATGGAAGTTTGCAGATCCATTACATGAGGTCAGATTTTCTTGCCATTTCTCCCTGCCTATCCTACGTTACCCCCAAATGGAAAAAATGCAGTATTTTTTTCAGTCTGCGCAACAGGAGTGCCATAGTCTCTCCGACTCCATGTACTTCTCTCATAGCATGAAAAATTGGCTTTGTTTGGGGCTCTTGGGGGTGCGGTCATGACGTCAGGATGGTGGGCATGCTGGCATACTGACCTGCCGGCTTGCTGCCATGCTGTGACTAGGGATGTGTGAACTCACCTGAGTCCACCCTGCGACCCGCTCGCCGGATCCCTGCCTGCTGCCAGACCTGGCTCATGCTGGGATGTGAGCTGGCTGGTGATTCGCAGGGGCCCAGTGAGCGCTGTTGCTGCCGCTGCCATGAGCAACTGTGTCCCTTTCTGTCAAGCTCCAGCAGAAAGGGGCACAGTTGCTCTGGGCAGTGGTGGTGATGGGAGAGGGACTCTCCCCTCATTGCTGCCACTGCGAGCAACTGCACCCCTCTCTGCTGAGCACCGTCAGACAGGGGTGCAGTTGCCCTTGGCAGCAGGATGGGAAGGCTTCCCATCCTGCCATCACCACTCGGGCAAGGAGCAGGGTCCACCGAGTTGGGCAAGTGCAGGAAATCGTGGACTGGTGTCTGGGAGGCCGAACTGGCGGGAACCCTCTGAGCTCAAGCCCGCAAACAGACGCTCACAACATCCCTAGCTGTGACTACATGTGATGCATCAATGTTTGCTCCCAACTTCATCTGCTTACTCCACAACACAGAATGGCCAGCATGCTGGCATGCCAGCATTCCAGCAGTTTGCTGGGAAACTGGTGCCTGCAGGGGCGGGATTGGGCAGTTTGGTGGAGGTTGCTGTCCCCCCGCATTGTGTGTCAATCACAACCAAACCACCAGTAACTGCGAAGGGAGGGAAAGGGGCAGGAACCAGGGAGGCAATTTTGTGATGCTCCCAGTGCATGTAATGGCTTTTTGCAGAAAAGTAGCCACCCTGTGAAAAGGTAAGGAATGGAATATAACAAGATAGAAAGAACTGTATAAAGGAGCCTGATTTAATCCCATGATGAAACCAGATGGACAAAGCCCTGGTATTGATGCAGATTTCTGTCCCCATGTTTCCTTCAGCCACCTTGCCTCTGGGCTCCTTGCCCCATACCTTCCTTATCTCCTGGAACCTCTACCTGCCTTGAAGAACTATTCTTCCCTCCCGTGCCTGTGGGATGTTTCATAAATAGATAACTTTCCAGGAATTTGGACTGTAAGCAACTATGTTCCTTGAGAAGTTGGAATATTCATGAACATTCTGTGTCATCACACCAGCCCACCCAAAGGTTTTCCTGCCACAAGCACAATACATCATGGGTTTTGAGTAAGTAGAAACCTTAATTTCAGTCATCAAAGTGAGGACCGTGTGTGTGATGCCTGTGATCCCATTTTATACAGCAAAGTATAATATAAATATGAAAAGTAAAACACTGAATATTGTTATATTGTATTGATTTTGATACTGATTTTTGTTTATATTTTAAATTTTTAAAAGTGTTGAAAAATGTAATGTGAACAAAGACATTATGCTTCTTCTAGTTTACTATGTCTTTATGACAATATTCGGATTAGAGGAATAATAGGAACAGGGTTAGGTATCACATTCTAGAGATCATGTGGTAAATGTATCCACAGTTACATACATCAGTGTATCCACAATCACAATGCATTTTAAAGTGCTTCAGGCTGCAATCTGAAACATACTTACTAGGGACCAAGACACTAAACACAGTGGGATATTGCTGTGTAAACATGCATAGGATCGTCCTATGAATTATCATTAATAAATTATGCTTTTTTTCAGATACTTCTCCACTTGCCTACCCCACCTGATGGCTCATGGAGCCTGGTGAATAGACCTGGATGCAGTCCCATGATATGGTATGTAACTCTGCCCTTATACATGATCTGTCCACCCACTGCTCAGCCCCTAGCAGTGCAAAGCAATTGCCTCGTATAATACAAAGCAAGCATTCTTGCCAGTTTTACTTCTGCAGTGGCTTGTCATTTTCTTTTTTAAAAATTAAAATATTAGTATGCATCCCAGTGTGGTGCATGCAGACAGGGCCTTTTAAACACTTGTACAAAGAACTCCTTAAAAACAAAATGATTGGTGATTGGAGACATGGAGGGAGAAGGGCACAAACCACTAATTCGTAGGTTTCAGTCTATGTTTGCAGGTGTGGGAGAAAATTAGATGCCTGTTTGCTTTTATTACAGCAAGCATCTATTTCCTTTAAGGCAATTTCCTTTGTGGCCCTCCAGCTGTTTTGGCCTACAACTCCCATCATCCCTCATCATGGCCATGCTGACTGGGGCTGATAGGAGTTGCAGGCAGAAATATCTGGAGGGGCACAAGTTGCCCACCCCTGCTTTAGGAGCAGAGCGTTTGATGTCCTCAGGAAAGGAAAGTCAGCACCGGGGGAGCATAGCAGTGCCTGGTTTTCTTGGCCCCTGGTTTTTCTTCTTCCTTTCTCTCCCCCCTTTCATGGGAGGATTGTGCTTTTTTGGCCTTTAAATTTTTAAAAGATGACACCTATTAATAGGGTTCAAAGAGACATTGCCATACATGGTGGAGAGGTTAAAATGTCAAAAAGTTGTTCCCAAATGTATACAACTTTATAGAAAAAATGTGTGTGTGTGTGAAAAGGAATAAAAATTTGCTTTTTTTCCTAGGTGACACAAGAATCACAGGCTGAGAAGCAATGGTAAATTGACCTTCCTGCATAAATCAGGAAGGTAAATCCTGATATAAATCCTGCATAAATCCATGTAAAACCCCGATACTAGTGAATTTAAAGCTGCATTTCTGTCTTTTATACCATGGCACCACAGCAGGAGAGAGGCTCAAAACCACTTTAAGTTACAGGAGTGACACTGATCTACAGTCTAGAACAGAGTGTTTCTTCCTAGAGGAAACCATTGGGAGAGCAGCAGCAGAGAGCACCCACATGGATTCCTGAAATTCTGCTTGTGAGAGATTGAGACTTCTCTTGTGGGTTTTGCCAGCCTTCCCCAACCTGGTGTCCTCCAGATGTTTTGGACAGGGGCTCCCACCATCCCCATGACTGGTCATGTTGGCTGGGGCTGATGGGAATTGCAGCCCAAAAATCTAGCAGGGACCTTATTGGAGAAGGCTGGGTAACGCTGGGTCCTGCATCAGGTAATAATTTTTCTAGTGGTCTATAAACATCCTGGTATCATTACATCTGGGCTCTGGCATGTATCCGGCGATATGTCTTTCAAAATGCAAATTTAGGTATGTCTCTCTTCATCTATACCTATCAGGAGCTACTCATGTGTCATAAATCCCTTCCATTACTATTATCTTATTTGCTTATCTCTGGTAACTGCTCTGGTCTTATACAGTGTGCTCATTGGCAAATGACTACATGCTTTCATTTGCTATAAGTCATTTGAGAAAATGTCTTATGTTATTTATCTATTTTGCTGCCTTGCCCCTCATAGTATGCCCTCTGTCTGCTCCTCCCCTCCCATTTATAGAAGTTCCTTGCTAAAACATCCACCTGTTACTAGCTACCTAGAAAAAGCCAGCCTTAACATCTGCATGCCAGATGTAAATATCTACATATATGCTCTTAATAATCCAGAACAGAGACCATACTCTGGTCACTCTGGTTTTGCTTGATTATGACCAAATCCATTAGAAAGAGAAAGTTCAAGTTTCTCCTCCCACCCTGCTGCTCTTTAGCCATTCTAATCTGATGAAGAGTTCTGGAGAACTCAAAAGCTTGCACAGTTTTGTGGAATTTTGGTTAGTCCTAATAAAGGTATTGCCCAACAGTGGATTTTGGAGTCCGCACCCTCTTCCTCCCAGAAAACGCGGACCCATTTTACAGATTAGGAACATAGCACTAAAGTCTTTCTCTCACGCACACAGACAGGGCTCATACAACTACAGATGAAACAAACATCCCCATCTCTCTTCCTGAATAGCAGGTGTTCAGGCAATCGAAAGGGGGTTGCTGTTTCCTCATCATGTGCTGCTTGTAACCTTTGCAGTGGTATTTGACTGTCAGTGGTCACTGGCCAAGGCTGGAATCAAAATGCTGTCCTCCTAGATGGAGATAAGTGGCTTGCCCAAGGCCAGAAACTGAGTTAAATATCAAGCCAGTCCTTTGACCCCACATTTGCTGCTGCAACACAACACCCTTTTCACAGAGGCAACAAGCCTTCAAGATGAAGTGAAGAAACAGAGTAAGAGACAGTGGTGGAGTCTGAACTCCCAGACACAAACTACTCCTTTGAGAGGTACCCATCTCTCTCTGCCCATTACACCGAATGGCAGCATTGTTATTACAGCTAACAGCAGCATGGTGGTGGGAAATTCTATTGGCAAAATAGCATGGGAGACAGGATTAAATTCCTCTTCCCCAGAACCATTGCCCTGATCCAATTCCCACTTGTGCTTTTAAGCCTTAATAAAAATGGGAGATATTCTGATAATGGATCTTGTATAAAGTGTGTAGTTTATTAATTTATTATTATTTATTTGTTACATTTATATCCCACCTTTTCCTCCAAGGAGCCCAAGGTGGCATACATGATCCTCCTCCTCTCCATTTTATCCTCACAACAACCCTGTGAGGTAGGTTAGGCTAACATGGGTCCAAAGTCACCCAGTGAGCTTCATGGCCAAGTGGGGACTTGAACCCGAGTCTCCCCAATCCCCAGTCCCAGTCTTCAGTTTACTTCTACCTGGTGCCCTCCAGATGTTTTGGATGACAGCACTCTTCACCATTGTCCATGCTGTCTGGGGCTGATGGGAGTTGAACTCCAAAGTATCTGGAGGGCACTACATTGGGGAAGGCTGCCTTAGCATGACCCGAAACACGCTAACGGTGTAATCCTGTACATATCTACTCAAAAGTAAGTCCCATTGAGTTCAATCAAGCGTACCCCGGAGTAAGTGGGTACAGCCTTAAGTGCCATTGAGATCAGTGGATCATATCCTGAATTGTGTCTGGGATCATACGAATGTATAACACAGCATCATCTCTTCAAAAGAGAGAAAAAAACGTGCAATAGAAAAACTAGCTGAGTAAGTAATATATTTCGCGGCCAGCACAGTTGTGTGTTCTAATGATGTGCAATGTCACCTATTGTGAGGGATTCTGAGAAAGAATTCCTGTAATAGGCTATGTACATTTCGTAGACTTAGGGATCCTCAAGGGCATTTCAGCAACAATAACACCTGCGAAGTTTTCACTCATGTTTATAGATTGATATCTGTTGCCTTTAAGCACAAAACAAATAGCACCAAAAAGATCTGTTTCCCATTAGAACTTTCCATTATGTATTTCTGTGATCCTTCGTTGTTTTAAAAATAATCTGGATTTGTATCAAAAGCTTTTATTTTTGCCTTGTGTATTTTTATTATTTTTATTTTTAGTGTGCAATGTCCCATCCTGTCCAGAGGCCACTGTTAGCGACCTTGTGGAATGCTCAGACTAATTCCCAATAGTCTATGTTTACATGCTTCCTTTTATCCTAATCAGTTCGCCACTTTGGCACTTTGATGACCATCTCAAAAATTATATTGAATTTCAAGATGAGCTTTGTTTTCACATTCCATTTAGACAGTTTACACATCAATAATACTGAAATCATTGCTTGCTATTTGTGTCTTAAGCAAGTTTCTAAACAGTTTGTTCAGTATCAGATCACCTTGTTTTCTGGAGATGTTTCATTAGCTCACTTATTTCCTGCCAAAGAAACATATGCTTCAAATTTGAGGAGGCAACGACCATGGGAAATCTTGGCTGAATCCAACTGGCTGTATCATCTCACCTGCATGTACGTTATCCTCAGAACTATGTTTCTGGCCACGGTAGTGCCTACTACTCTATGGCTGTATTCAGACATCACAGTAAACTATGATTTATCAGGACAGGAATAACCCTAGTCTCCTCCTGGGATTGTACACTCCTGCTCCCACCTCCTCCTCAAGTGCAGCCACAAGGAGGAGATTGGACACTTTTGCTTCCATTTTGGATTAACTGCAGTTTAGTGTCCTGTCTGAACTGTGGTTAATCTTAATTATAATTTGTCAGAAGCAGCCATCTTCATAAGTTGGCTTGTTTCAAACAAACTATAGTGAAGACGAGCCCCAGTTGGTTGTATTTGGATGATACAAGCTGCGGCTAATCAAAAACTTAAGCAAAAGCTTTCTGAACTCCTCACAGCTGTGCTGGAGAGGAGGGGAAGGGGCAGCATGTGAGCCTGAGGCAGGCCTAGGCTCATTCTTGTCACCAGCCAGTTTATGCATCACCATGTGGCCCAATCCATAGATTACTGAACAGATGAGGGGGGAGCTCTTTTCTAGGGCTGGCCCTACCATTAGGCAGAGTGAAGCAACTGTCTAATCAGCCAGCTGATTTTGAGTGTCACAAAAGGGCAATTAACTGTTGTTTGTTTAATTTGTTACGTTGTATTTTTACTGCCAGGCAGATTTTGGAATATCCATCAGAATATTAATTTCAAAATCCAACAGTGATGGGTTCACATATCACATATATCCAAATTCCTAATTTAGATTAATTTTGACCACCCAGAGAAGAAACTGACTGAATGCAGTGCCAATGCCCAAAGGAATTGATTCCAAAGGTGCTGGAGAAATCACTTTTATTTTTAAAGGCCAATGGTCTTTGAACGTGGAAGCTCTTCTTTGGGATCTTTCAAAGGAGAGTAAGGTTTATTTCTTTCGGCTTACTTGCAGTCTCTCAGAAAAGTGTGTTAAAACTGTCAATCATTTTAAGAATAAAAGCAATGTCTACAGTGCCTTTCAATGTCATTCCTTTGGGTTTGGGCCCTGGCTTTTGGCAACAACTCTACTTGGCCAGCCAGTCATAGAGGCTCAGTTGGTTGGATATGGCTGTCAGTGTTCTGTTGAGAAAGAGAACTATGTTTTTAAGTTCCTGTTGGAGACTAATTATCTGAGGACACTGGGGTGGCCATTTGTCCTACTTTACAAATAGTCCTTTATTTGAAGGCATCCTCTATTTGATGGGCTGTCCAGTCTGAGTCTAGTTTAAGGACAAAGAACCATAAAGAGAAAAAGCAGGCCCATCGACAACACCTGGACAGCAGACTAAGCAAGGCGCACAGGTCATCTGGTCACAGTCTTCCCCACTATGTTGAGATGTATTGTGTTTTCATTTAAATTATAGTCATTATTTCTGTATTTGCACTTATATACTTTTGCATATGCACATTTTATGCAAATCAGTGTCATCTTTTGCCCCTTTTTTTGCTGATGTGCAAGTGACCATCCTAGGCCTGTGTGAAGAGCAGGCCTATCCTACTTTAAGTACTAGACTGCTTTTCATATTCTCCTCACAGCTCAGAAAAATTTCCAAAAGGGTAGCTGTGTTAGTCTGTCTGTTGCTGCAAAAACAACAACGGATCCTGTGGCACCTTTGAAGGCTAACAAATTTATTATGGAACAAGTTTTTGAGGACTCCAGTCCACTTCATCAGATGCATGACACGCCATCCTGGGTTTGCACACCCGCACACACACGCACACGCACACACACACACATGCACACACAGGTGTAGGCCAAAGAAAAAAATGTTAGCAGTGCAGTCAGAGGGGAACGAAAGGCAAGAAATACAAGACAGTGATAAATGGATTAAAGTTTAGCTCAGAATAAAGTGGCCATTACATCACACTGGCCATAGGCCATGTTTTGACTTCACTGTTGTCTCTAATATGAGGAGCAGAATTACTGTCTATGCTGTACTGTTGGATTTACAGGACAGATAAAAACAAACAAACAGGGTCACGAAAAGGTGTATCATTTGGGTCGGAGAGCTATGGAGATCCAGGATATAAGTTAACAGACCCTCCCCCCTTGTTATATGGCGTTCATACTTCTGAAAGTATGAGGGAGGGGCCCTAGCTCAGTGTGATAGAGCACATGCTTTGCATGCAGAAGGTCACAGGTTCGATCCCCAGCTTCTCCAGGTAGGGCAAGGAAAGAATCCTGCCTGAAACCCTCGTGAGCCACTGCCAGTCAGTGTCGACAATACTGGGCTGGATGGACCCAGGGTCTGACTCAGTATAAGGCTTCCTGTGTTCCTAAGTAAAAGGGTCTATTATCGCTACTCAGCCATATCCGTTGTCCCATTAAACAAATTCCCTAGAGGACAAAAAAGCATTACCTTCTACAATCATATAATTGACAGTTTTCTTCACATGACTTAAACAGCACAGTCAGATCCCAGAGCCTGCCATCTTTTTTCTATCTCTTTATTCTTTTATTGTTACGTTTTTAAATTGTGTTCTAATATATCTGTTCTATGATTGTTTTAATTATGCTTTTATATTAAATGCTGTCTTTTATTGTTGTTAATGGCCTTGAGTGCCATTTCCTGGTAAAAGGACCAGGTATAAATTACATAAATAGAAGAAATAAATATTATTTGTCTTGTAAGGGCACCTAGAACCCTCACTCAGGAATTGGCCCACTGGCAAGAAGTTAAGTGTTTTCTTTCTTCCTTCCTTCCTTTCCTGCCCTTCATACAAACCTCAATGTTAAAAGAACAACAATACAGCAAAAATAAAATACAGTAAATAAACATATAATAAAACCAATAAAATGATCAGCAACAAGACTTATAACAGAGACAACTAACCACTCATTCATGCCTAGGTAAAAAGAGGACAGTGTAGCACTGAAATGTCAGTAAAATTAGTGTCAGTCGTACCTCTTGGTTGAGACCAAGAGGAAGTGCAATCACGGAGGAGGGCATATCTCATGTTGCTGCCCAATGTACTTCCCCTAATGGTGGGATGGGATGGGTCTCCTCCTGCACCCCAACCCCCACCCTGCCACAGCTCCAGGAGCACAGGCTGGCTGGTACTGGGAGAGGCATTCCTACATATATCTGGGTCCCAGGTCATTTAGAACTTTGAAGGTCAACACCAGCATCTTGAATTCAGCCTTGAAAAAGACAGGCAACCAATGCAACTCTTTCAGAACTGGTGTTATATGCTCCCTGGCAGCTGTCCCTGTCAACATCCTGGCAGTCACATTTTGTACCCATTGTAAATTCTGCACCATCTTCAAGGGCAGCCCCACATAAAAGATGTCACTCTGATGGACAGCAGCCTGAGGATGCAATGACTGCAGCAAAGTTAAGTTTTCTTCGCTGTCATCACTGCCACATGGCAGGCACAATAATGTGCTCCAACCAGTGTTCAATTGTATTTGTTCCAAGGCTTATGCCACATGGGCTCCAGCTGTCATCCTGCTTGCTCCATCACCCATAGCTCCCCTGAACACCAGGGGCCAAGAAAAGGGAGCTTGGGAGTGATCCTGTCAATAGACTGCTCCATCTTGCCATTCCAGAGGGAGACCAGGGCCTTGGCAGAAGCACCAGCCAGAAAGTCTCCCAGAGCATTCAGAAAATCCCCCAGATTCTATTAGTCTCTGGGGATGGACAATCTTAATTGATCCCCCACCACAATCACAGAGAGTCCAAACCTTACCAGAAAATGTCTGACCATGACAATGGGGTTAAATCAACCCCCCACAATTTCAGATCCTCCCTGCCCAGTAGCAAAGACAACATGCAAGGCATGACTGGCAGAATTCAACGGGCCAGTGACATACTGAGACAACCCCATGGTTTTCATGGTGACCAGGAAGTCCCAAGATGCCTCCACCCCCGGCCCACTCTTGACATTCTCAATGTTGACATCCCCCAGCACCAAAGCTTGTGAGGTCTCCAGCACCACATTGGAGTCCACCTTTGTCAGCTGACCAGCAGGATGGGCAGTACACCAGTAAGAGCTCTCTTCTGTCTCTCTAACCCAGTGCTAGGTACAATGCCTTGAATCTGGTCTCCAACTTGAAAGGCCTCCTGGCAAGGGTAATGGAATCCCTCTGGACCACAGTGACCCCCTCCCCGGCCCTCCAACCTATGCTGATGCTTCCCTCAGGCAGACAGAACTGTGCCTAATTGGCATTCCACAGGGCTTCTGCCCAGGTTTCAGTAATATATGCCATCTCAGCTCCCTCATCCAGAATGAGATCATGGATGATAGAGAACTTATCATGGACTGACTTGGCGTTCAGTAGCAATGTGAGCAGCTGGGAGGGCTGGTGGACAGAGCAACCCAGATTCTGTTGGTTGGGTAGCCGGCCAAAAGAGGGAACAGCTCAAAGATGTCTCTCCCCTATTCTCCTCCACTGCCCTGCCTGACCCCCAGCTCATACCTCCCTCTGCCTGTGATGGTATCTTCTCCTCTTCACCATTCCTCAGGCACATAACTCATGCTCCCAGAGCAAAAAACAACCACCATTAATAAAGCCCCAAACAAATATAATACAAACTAAAATACTCCTATACAAGTACATCAATTACAAATAGCACTATGCTACTAAGAGAACCATACAAATAAAAGTATAAAATCACAATAATGGTTTGATTATCATAAATTGCACTGTGACAATTTTCAAATGCGAATGCTCTGAGTCATAAATACATAACTAGCTTGCCTGGGAATCTGCCTATGTATGAGTCAAAACTCATTTTTCTAGGCAGATGCATATCTGTCCTATGGCTATTGAACATATTTCTGCAAATATAGCCCTCTGTTAAGCTAAGCCCTTATTTTGGGGTAAACCTAAGTCATCTGTTGTGGGACCAGGTATAAGAGGGGATGATGACAGGGCTCCTTCCATGGTACCGTAGGAGAAGTTGTATATAAATATTTTAAATAAATAAGTATAAGTTGCATTTCAGCAGCCTGAGAATTTCTTTTGCCTGCTGCACTGTGACACAATGGTTAGCAGACTTTGCTGAAAATTCCTTGTGTACTCAACTACTAAGGGTACAGGAGGCCTGACATCTGGTCATCCTCGTACAGCCTTCCCCAACCTGGTTACTTCCAGATGTTTTGGACTACAACTCCCTGCATTCCCGACCATTGGCCATGTTGGCTGGGGCTGATGGGAGTTGAAATTCAAAAATCCAGAGGGCACCAGGTTGGTTTCTTTCACCACCACCCCTTTATATCCGGTGAATTCAGATTGAAATGGTGTCATTGATGTGATGACCATATGAATTTATCACATTTCTTTTTCCCAGACAGAAGTTCTGTGGTTTTAAGCAAAAGCAGTTCAGACAGACAGAAATTTAACAGCTGAAGCTTGCCTGTTGTGCACAGAGGCACTATCCAAAAAGCAGATGGCAAAAAGATTGCAACCCTATTTTAAAACCAGAAGCTGCCCACCTTATCTTTCCAGATAGTTCTACTGAAATCACGTGGAGTGATTCATATCAAATCAAGTTCATATTACACATGATATCTGTTTTTAGGGTGCTTCAAATTGAAGTTTTGATTGTACCATCACCCTGCCTCATTCACAGAATTTTACAGGGGCTCCAGACAAACTCTCCCTCAACTCGTAACCCTCCCATGTTTTCCCACTGCTGCTTCCATCTTTCTCTTATCACAAAAAACCTCTTAGGAAAGGAAGAATAGAATAGTTACACAATGCCTTCTGATTGGTAACACTATGAGCCCTCCATCTGGAAGCACCCTTATACTAACATTGCATCTTCTGAGCTAATCTTCCATTGGATGGCTAGGTGGGATACAAAACACACAATTCTCTTTGACTGCTTAAGGAAACAAAAATGAACTTTAGAAGGTCTAGTTGCGGTTTTGTAAGGTTCTAGGTAAATCTAGGTAGAAACATGTGACTAGAAATTATTTCTGTATTTTTTAATTGCTGCAGAGATTAAGTAACCCTATCACCGAGATAAGAGAATCCACAAAGTGGCTACATGGACACTAGGCCTGTTCCCCAACATATAGGTTGCACATGTGACAGGATACTGGAGTGGGTTTCTGTGTCCTGTCCTTCCTTATCACATGTAGAGGCTTTAATGTGAACCAGAGCTTTATGTGCATAAATTCCTATGCAAATAGGCACTACTCATTTGATCCATGCATGGGGGAAAACAGGTGATCAATAGCACACCAGGGCTAGGCAACTTGTGCCTCACCTTTAGCTATGCTGGCTAGGAATGATGGGAGCTGTAGGCCAAAACATCTGGAGAGCCACAAGTTGCCCACCCCTGGCAAACCAAGGGTGATCAGATTGAGTTCTTGTTCTCTTCCAGAGGACTGGGATTGGTGTGTTACAATATATAGACCAAGACCTAGGAGAAACCGAGTCTCAATCAGCCCATGAATCTGCGGTTTGGCTGCCACTTCTGGGCCTTTATTATCCAGTTGGATCAGAGGTACAATTATGGTAATTGCTCCCAGTCTACAAAGTGCAGAAGTAAGGTGATACGGGTAGGTCAGCTATTTTCAGAAGAATTTCAGAATATTATTGGTTTTGAACAAGAGAGAGTTTCATCACAAAATGCAGAACACCACAAAGACGTAGGCAGCAGGCAAAACAACAAGAAAGGGAAACAATGATCTCTAGCTAATTCATATTAAGTTTGGCTCTTGATCTTACTCATGCTTGACTGGACGAGGATTTGGCACTGCTGCCTGCCAACAGACAAGCCAGTCCACCCGGGCTACAATCCGCCATTAGACACATGGGGTTGTGGCTGTATCGTCTCCAGCCAGAGGGACATCATAAACAGGACAGTGGAGCGTTAGCCCAATGATCCCGGAACTCAGAAGCAGATCAGTTTGCGACTTGGCGATGCCTGCTACGGGGAAGTTACCCTGGTCTTCCCTAAGTGACAGTTTCTCCACAAACCTTTTTGGCTGATGTGACACCATCAGGGACCTGGAGCGAAAGCCGTGTCTCGGTGCCTCCCAGGAGGTGTTGAACTATCTGGGTTTTTACTGATGCAACTGAACTGGATCCATAAAAAGACAAAAAGGGGGATCCAAACAAAAACATTTCTTCTTTAAAAGTAGCAATGTGCATTGTTTTAAAGTGGATGGTTTGTTTTTTGTTTGAAGTTCAAAGATGCTCAGATTTATAACTTCGTGGGGCTTTATTCTGTTCTTTCCATAAATCCTCTATCTGATTTATGTCTGAAGTTTGAGAAATGCTTCGTATTATTAAAAAAAGCTCTTTTTCTTTGAGGGACATTGTAAAAATTGCTCAAGAGGCCAAAACAAACCATGCTCACTTTAGCCAGAACAATGACTCCTACTTAATTCATCATTTTAGATTTCTGCTATATTGCGCAGTAATTAAACTCACCAGGTTATGATGACAGTATATACAGGCGTACAGAGGAATCACCTCTTCTAAATATCAAGAGAGAGGGTGAATTTTGTTTGCTGTGGAACAGTTACCAGAAGAAAAGGGAATATAAAGCTTGTCCAGTAAAAAAGAACTAAAGATGTGAATGTCTAAAAAAGCTGATTCTCTGAAATATTTTTCCCCAGCCTGTAGCCAATATTGATTGGAACCAGTCATCATCAACAGGTATTCCACACCTATTAGGATTATCTAGAGAGCTGCCAGCTCTGAAGGGTGAAGAACAGTCAGAGCTACAAATCAAGGATTGACAAACTGGGATCACATTCAAGCCATGGTACCTGGATAGCAGCAATAATTCAGCAGGTTCTTAAACAAAAGAGAAGCATGAGCCAGGCAGTTGGGGGACACACTCACAAAAGGCGAGTTCAAAAGCAGGAGCAAGGACAGGTCAAGGTGAGAGCATTAACTGATCTGGCATCTGAGTAGCAAACAACACAGCAGCTGTCATGTTGCTTAAACATGTCTTGCTTTCAATGTGCCGTTTTATATAGCCCAGGGCAACTGATGGGGGAAACCAATGAATGCTGGTCAGTCGTGGTGCAAGGCTGTTGTGCAGTTGCTAAGGCTAATGAAACGGGAGCATTCCAGATTAGGAGAGCAAAGTAGGCAGTGAACAAAACTTTGGTGATGGCAAGATGTCACGGTTGGAAAGCTACATCAGGTGCCTCACGGGAATCCAGGGGAAGAGTACTGAGGCTATGCATGATTTGACATTTCTGAAACTTTGGTGGGAGGGGTTCCAGGAGATTCATCGACCTGGGTCACTGGATATTCTAGGGTTCACATGGTTCCTGGCACAATGCAAATAACCATACAGTCACTGACACAGCAATCCTGGATGGTGCATTAGGGCACACCAGATCATTGCTCAACTGTCCTGAAGCCCAGAGCAGATCACACGAGCCAATTGCACCTCAGCCCAATCTGATGTAAAGTCCACCAACACATGACCATTGTCAAGGGCAGGCATAGTTGGGCCTCTGCCATGGGCCCACAGCTAAGTAGAGGCCCATCTACAAGACTCCCCCTGGGCTTGCTCCTCCTCTTCAGCATTGCAATCTGCTTGTTCACCTGCCTCTCGCTCTGGCCCAGACAACAGTGGTGGTAAGAAGGAAGAGCAGGAGATGCCACGGCCTGCTTGCTCCCCAGCTCTCTGCCCGTCAAGGAAGCAAATGGTAGCAGTGATGAGAAAGAGGAGGAGGAGCAACAGCCGCCGGTGACACTGGTAGCGAGGATGAAGACTCGTGGAGGGAGGGAACCCACTGAGGGTGCCTTGCCCCCAAACCTGGAGCCAGGACTGCACCTACAGATTTCCACTGGCACAAGACCAGACATGGTTCCTTAGAGCAGACTACGGAATTCACTTCCGGAAGAGGTAGCGATGGCCACCAATTTGGATGGCTTTAAAAGGAGATGAGACACATTCCTGGAGGAGAAGGCTATCACCGGCTACTAGTCCTGATGGCTATATGCTTCTTCCAATATGCAGCTGGTAGCGATAAACCACTGGCTGATAACACGGTCATAAACCTGTCCCAGGCTGCGAGAGGGAAAAAGGAGGCTGAAGCGGGAAACTTTACCAGGGCAGTCAAATCCATGGCAATGTGGCAAAGAGAAGTCCATTTTCCAGTCTGAAGTCCAAAACACAAGGGAGCACAAGCAAGGCTGTGGTTCAGGGCTGAGGCTGAGATCCGACATGTGATAATGACATTGTTCTCCAGCAGCCTTGCTCCTGCCTGCTTCCTGCTTTTAACTGCTGCACCCTGAAGCAGCTGCATCCAATCAGTCCTCTTGCTTCTGAGAGCCTTTCTGTCTTAAACCGACAGAGGCTCACCTACGTTGTTCTCTTACATGCAGCTGCCTTTGCTCTGCAGGGCTCAGTGGCATTTCACCCTCTGAATCCTCTGGGGGTCTGCATCCAGGCATGGAACATCCACAGGAGGTGAGGGGGCTCGGGCTCCTTCTGCACTGATCCCTTCCTCTGGGTCTGGAGCCTGCCATTCCCCTTCACCCTCAGAGGAGTCCAAGGGAGGCATGACAGACAGGAGGGTGTTGTTGCACTCATGTCTTGCTTGTGGGTTTCCTGTGGGCAGCTGGTCGGCTACTGTGTGAGCAGAATGCTGGACTAGATGAACCTTGGACTGATCCAGCATGGCTTTTCTTATGTTCTTAGCGCCTCCTTCTGGTATTATGGGCACAGGTGTGATTTGTCATTTGGTGAAGCTAGAGTGAATGCATCTTCATAGGCCAACATTCAGAACTTTGTTTATGTTCTTTCTCCATTGAGTATTTTATTTATGCATTAAATATTTGTACCTTTTGCTCTAAAAATCCATGAAGCAGCTAATGTCCACAATACAAATTAAAGACAATATCAAGGAAGCAAAATAATGCAATACCTAATTCAGCCTTCCCCAATGTGGTGCCACTCCAGATGTTCTGAACTGCAACTTCCATCATCTCTGTCCATTAGGGATGTATGGATTTTGTTAAATCCATTATGTCTGTGTTTCGCAGATTGTCAGGCGTCTTGCGTTCCATTGTTTGCTCATTGACAGAACTGGATTTTTTAAAAAACAGAATTTTGTTCTACTTGTGCCAATTTGCATTAGCACTAATGAGCATTAGCGCATTGGTGCAAGTGAAAATTAGCACTAATGCACACTTGCGCACATGCGCTAATACACATTAGTGCTAATGTGAATTAGTGCAAGTTCCCCCCCACCCCAAAAATGAAAAGCCACAGGTCAGATTAATAGAAATTTGAACTCATTTTGAATCCACTGCAGATTTCTCTGACATCCCTACTGTTCGTTGGCCATGCTGGTTGGGGCTGATGGGAGTTGTAGCCCAAATCATCTGGACATACTGCATTGGGAAAGGCAGAGCTATCAATAGGGCTATGCACAGAAAAAAAAAAACCTCACCACAGAACCCACTTCATTGGCTTGGATGAACCACCTGCATTGGCTGGGAGCCTTGAGATGACATGATGCTTTGGCTCAGATCTGAGGTGCCACCTTGCCTCATGTCCTAAAGCCTTGGGTGTCTTCCCTATTGACTCTAATAGGCAAATCAACAAATGACCATAACTTCTAATTGTTTTGCAGAATTGGATGAAATTTGGAGGCATAGTAGCCCATTCCGAGCATATAATCTTGCCAAATGTCAGACAAATACATTCAGGGTTTAAGGAGTTATGAATAAAATGAATAAAAAATAGTATTTGAGGTGTGTGTGTATTTGCACAGTCCTACTAATCAAGTAGGAAAGCCAACAGAACTGTTAATGTGTTTGTAAATCACCCAGAAAGCATATCCTTCACTAGATAAATGACTTAACAGGGCAAACCTTTTTAAAAATAAAATTATACAACTTCAATATTTTATTTATTCATTCAATTATTAGTTTTGAGACCCAGAAAGGCTCAGGATAGGCAGTGAACTTACATACATAATAATATTGCTGCTGCTTATAGTTCAAGATTCTGCATGTGTGATGGATAAAGAATGGATGGGCAGCTCCTGTCAATGAATAGCAATGGATTCCCCTCCAAACTTGCATTGGAGAAATGGTCCTTGCAGTCAGTTTGTCAGGGTTGGATAGTAGCCAGGGAAATGAGAACAAGATCCAGGAGTTGTGCCAAGTCAGAGCCAAGAGGGTCAAGCCAGAAGTCAGAACCAGGTAACAAGCCAAGAGCCCAGACAAGCCAGTGCTCGAAAAGATGATTGTTGCCCAGGTGAAGTCCCAGCCTGATTTGGAAGCCTTTATAATCCTTCCTGTTGAGGAGAACTAATAGCTGGAGTGGATCTGGGTGGGCAGATCCACTCCAGCGCTAGGAATCTCTCCACTGTCCAGGGAGATTCTCTCATCCATAGTTTTGGTGGCTCACCACACAAAGTGGCTGTGCCCTGAGTCATGGGTTCCCTGTTCTAGCTCTTGATTCAGTTCTGGGCACAAATAAGAGGCCAAAGGTCTCCCCCACCCTCTGCCCCGCAATTGCCTTCCAATGTTGCAGTTATATACAAAGTTGTATTTCTTACCCCCCCAAAATGCAAAATCGTGTATGTGAAAGTGGCAGCCACATCAGCATGTCCAATCTAATACCCCTATTTAAAACAAAAATAAAAAATAAAATTGATAAGAATTGGTGCATGTACTACAATAAAAACGAACATGATATTGTCAGGATTGATTCTGAGCATATGGAGATAGTTAGCAGTTCAGATTCAGAAGGGGAACAGCAAGAACCAGGGGAGGCATCTTCCCCAACCAGTTCAGATATGGTTAGGCATGCTTCTCAGGAGGCTAGCACCCAGATGGCTGGGCCTGAAGCCTCCCCTTTCCCTTCTCTGTGAGAATCGAGGAGGCGGAGGAGGAGGAGGAGGGGGAGAGCACGGGGCATGACCTGAGGGGTGCTAGACTGTGGCTCAAGCAAAGTGGGAAAAGTTTGAGGTGGAGCTCAGACGGTCGACCCAGTTGGTGATGCATGAGGGTCGATGCAAGGGAGCATCACTGGATGGGAGGGGTTTCCGTCCCTAAGTTATTCTAGCCAGCAAGCCCCTGTTCAAACCGCTGGCAACATCGTAGCGCCCATTTGGATTCCCTGCTGTTATTCCTTTGTAGCCTGAGAGTCTTTGGGGATTTGCATCTGTAATGAACCAGTTGATAGTGAATTAAAGATGTGAGACTGAAGCCTCCCTTCTTGTGTGTGTGCATGAGGAAGGTGGGGGCCAAGGGGACGTGACAGATATACCACTGACAGTGCTGGTTCTTCCCCACTCTCTTCATTCTCACCCACAGGCTATTATTTAAATATACATAAGAATATTATTTTCAGGGAACTGGATTTTAATTTCATAAGAACATAAGAAGAGCCAGGCTGGATCAGACCAAAGGTCCACCTAGTCCAACATTCTGTTCACACAGTGGCCAACCAGCCGTCCACATTTAATTGGGAAACCCATTAAAATGGAAAACCCACAAGCAGGACAGGAGTGCAACAGCACCCTCCCACCCATGTTCCCCAGCAACTGGTGTAGGCATACTGCCTCTGATAGTGGAGGTAGTGTACAACCATCATGACTAGTGGCCACTGATAGCCTTACCCTCTATGGATTTGTCCAATCCTCTTTTAAAGCCATCCAAACTGGTGGCTATCACTACATCTTATGGAAGTGAATTCCTCAATTCAGCAATGCGCTGTGTGAAGAAGTACTTCCTTTTATTTGTCCCGAATCTCCCACCAATCAGCTTCATGGGATGACCCCAGGTTCTAATATTAGGAGAGGAGGAAAAACGTCTCCTTATCCACCCTCTCCACACCATGCATAACTTCATTCATTGTTGTTGTTGCTCAGTCGTGCAGTCACGTCCGACTCTTCGTGACCCCATGGACCATAGCACGCCAGGCCTTCCTGTCCTCCGCTCTCTCCTGGAGCATGCTCAAGTCCATATTCATCGCATCAGTGATGCTATCTAGCCATCTCATCCTCTGCCGTCCTCTTCTCCTTTTGCCTTCAGTCTAGGTTTGCCATAGCTTTCCTCCCAAGGAGCAAGCGTCTTTTAATTTCATGGCTACAGTCACCATCTGCGGTGATCTTGGAGCCCAAGAAAATAAAATCTGTCACTGCGTCCATTTCTTCCCCTTCTATATGCCAGGAAGTGATGGGGCCAGATGCCATGATCTTCGTTTTTTTAATGTTGAGTTTCAAACCAGCTTTTGCACTCTCATCCTCGACAAGAGGCTCTTTAGATCCTCTTTGCTTTCTGCCATTAGGGTGGTATCGCCTGTGTATCAGAGGTTGTTGATAATTCTCCTGGCAATCTTAATTCCGACCTGTGATTCATCCAACCTGGTGTTTCTCATGATGTACTCTGCATATAAGTTAAATAAGCAGGGTAACAATATGCAGCCTTGTCATACTCCTTTCCCAATTTTGAACCAATCGGTTGTTCCATGTCCGGTTCTTACTGTTGCTTCTTGACCCTCGTACAGGTTTCTCAGGGGACAGGTAAGGTAGTCTGGTACCCCCATCTCTTTCAGAATTTGCCAGAGTTTGTTGTGATCCACACAATCAAAGGCTTTAGTGTAGTCAATGAAGCAGAAATAGACGTTTTTCTGGAATTCTCTTGCTTTCTCCATGATCCAGCGAACGTTGGTGATTTGATCTCTAGTTCCTCTGCCTCTTCGAAACCCAGCTTGTACTTCCAGTAGTTCTCGGTTCACATACTGCTGAAGCCTAGCTTGTAGGATTTTGAGCATAACCTTGCTGGCATGTGAAATGACTGCAATTGTGCGGTAGTTTGAACACTCTGTGGCATTGCCCTTCTTTGGAATTGGAATGTAAACTGACCTTTTCCAGTCTTGTGGCCACTGTTGAGTGTTCCAAATTTGTTGGCATATTGAGTGCAGCGCTTTAACAGCATCATCTTTTAGGATTTTAAATAGCTCAGCTGGAATACTGTCCTCTCCACTAGCTTTGTTGTTAGTAATGCTTCCTAAGGTTCACTTGACTTCACTCTCGAGGATGTCCGGCTCAAGTTCAGTGAGCGCACTATCATAGCTATCAGGGACATTCAGATCTTTCCTGTATAGTTCTTCTGTGTATTCTTGCCACCTCTTCTTAATCTCATCTGCTTCTGTTAGGTCCCTGCCTTCTTTGTCCTTTATCATGCCCGTCTTTGCACAAAACGTTCCCTTGAGATCTCCGATTTTCTTGAAGAGATCTCTAGTCTTTCCCATTCTGTTGTTTTCCTCGATTTCTTTGCATTGTTCATTTAAGAAGGCCTTCTTGTCTCTCCTTGCTATTCTCTGGAACTCTGCATTCAGTTGGATAGATCTTTCCCTTTCTCCCTTACTTTTCGCTTCCCTTCTTTCCTCAGCTACTTGTAAAGCCTCATCAGACAGCCACTTTGCTTTCTTGCATTTCTTTTTCTTTGGGATGGATTGAGTTGCTGCCTCCTGAACAATGTTACGGACCTCCGTCTATAGTTCCTCAGGCACTCTGTCTATCAGGTCTAATCCCTGAAATCTATTCCTCACCTCCACTGTATATTCATCAGGGATATGATTTACGTCATACCTGAATGGTTTAGTGGTTTTCCCTACGTTCTTCAATTTAAGCCAAAATTTTGCAACAAGAAGCTCATGATCTGAGCCACAGTCAGCTCCAGGTCTTGTTTTTACTGACTGTATAGAGCTTCTCCATCATTGGCTGCAAAGGACATCATCAATCTGATTTCGATATTGACCATCTGGTGATGTCCATGTGTAGAGTCGTCTGTTGTGCTGTTGGAAAAGAGTGTTTGCTATGATCAGCGTGTTCTCTTGGCAAAACTCTATTAGCTTTTGTCCTGCTTCATTTTATACACCAAGGCCATGCTTGCCTGTTATCCCGGTGATTTCTTGACTTCCTACTTTAGCATTCCAATCCCCTATGATGAAGAGGACATCTTTTTGTGGTGTTAGTTCTAGAAGGTGGTGTAGGTCTTCATAGAACTGATCAACCTCAGCTTCTTCGGCCTCAGTGGTTGGGGCATAGACTTGAATTACTGTGATGTTGAATAGTTTGCCTTGGATTCATACTGAGATCATTCTATCGTTTTTAGGATTGTACCCCAGTACTGCTTTTCACACCCTTTTGTTGACTATGAGTGCTACTCCATTTCTTCTAAGGGATTCTTGCCCACAGTAGTAGATATGATGGTCACCTGAATTAAATTCGCCCATGCCTGTCCATTTTAGTTCACTGATTCCCAAGATGTTGATGTTCAATCTTGCCATCTCATGTTTGACCACCTCCAGCTTACCTTGATTCATTGATCTGACATTCTAGGTTCCTAAACAATATTGTTCTTTACAGCATTGGATTTTCTTTTCACCACCAGACACACCCACAGCTGAGTGTCCTTTCAGCTTTGGCCCAGCCGCTTCACTCTTTCTGGCGCTACTTGGAAATTCCCTCTGCTCTTCCCCAGTAGTATATTGGACACCTTCCGACCTGAGGGGCTCATCTTCCGGTGTCATATCTTTTAGCCTTGTGATATGTTTCATGGGGTTTTCTTGGAGAATACTGGAGTGGATTGCCATTTCCTTCTCCAGTGGACCACATTTTGTCAGAACTCTCCACCATGACCTTTCTGTCTTGGGTGGCCCTGCACGGCATAGCTTATGGCTTCACTGAGTTACGCAAGCCCCTTCGCCACCACAAGGCAGTGATCCATGAAGGGGAACTTCATTCATACTCAACTATAATGGACATTATAATGATGCATTGTATTGTGTGCATTTGTTGCAAATGCTGTGGATGTATCATAGGCTCTCAGTTATGAACTATCCCATCCACACAATATTACACATGTTTATGGCCAACATGTGGCCAACGTCCCCTTCCTGGGCAAGGTGCTTGAGCGGGTGGTTGCAGGACAGCTCCAGGCACTCTTGAATGAAACAGATTATCTAGATTCATTTCAATCAGGCTTCAGGCCTGGTTTTGGAGTGGAGACCGCCTTGGTCGCCCTGTGGAATGACCTCTGCTGGGAGAGGGACAGGGGGAGTGCGACCCTGTTGATTCTCCTGGACCTCTCACCGGTTTTCGATACCATCGATCATGGTATCCTTCTGGCTAGGTTGTCTGGGTTGGGAGTTGGAGGCACTGCACTGCAGTGGTTCCGCTCCTACTTGGATGGCCGACTCCAGAAGGTGGTGCTGGGGGATTATTGCTCTGGGCCATGGCAATTGTGCCATGGGGTTCCACAGGGTTCTATTTCATCCCCCGTGCTGTTGAACATCTACATGAAACCGCTGGGGGAGGTTATCTGGAGGTATGGGCTGGGGTGCCATCAATATGCAGATGACACAAAGCTCTGCCTCTCTTTCTCATCAAACCCAGGTGAGGCAGTGGCTGTTCTGAATCAGTGCCTGGGCATGGTAACAGACTGGATGAGGGCCAATAAACTGAAACTCAATCTAGACAAGATGGAGGTACTGTTAGTGGGTGGTTCATCTGCCCGGCTAGGTGATATTCAACCTGTTCTGGAGGGGGTTGCACTCCCCCTAAAAGATCACATTTGTAGTTTGGGGGTGTTCTTCAATCCAGAACTGTCACTTGAGGCACAGGTGAACTCAGTGTCACGGAGCACTTTTTATCAGCTTAGGTTGGTATACCAACTACGCCCTTATCTGGACAGAGCTAGCCTAGCTACAGTTATCCATGCTCCTTAAGATCATCCTCAGCAGCCCTTCTCCGTGAGCCCCTGCCAAAGGAAATGAGGTGGGTGGCTACTAGGAGGAGGGCCTTTTGTGCTGTGGCACCCCGGCTGTGGAATGAGCTCCCTAGTTAGGTTTGCCTGCCACCTACATTATATTCTTTCTGGCGCCAGGTGAAGACCTTTTTATTTTTCCAGGCATTTTAGCATTTTAGCTTTCTAGACTTTTAGCTTTGCTGTTTTAAATCTGTATTTTAAATCCCTGCATTGCTGCTAGGTTTTATTCTGGTTTTATTGTGGTTGTATTGTTATACTGTGGTTTTAATGTTTTATATATTTTATACTGTTTTATTGTGTGCTCTTTTGTTTTAATTTTTGTGAACCACCCAGAGAGCCTCAGCTATTGGGTGGTATAGAAATGAAATGAATGAATGAATGAATGAATGAATAAAATGTTTAGTGCATTAGGTGTCTCACCAGGTCGTTCCACTTGCAAACTTGAAGGGGGTTATTGTAGATGTGTTGTGACTTTCACAGAATGGAAAGGAAATCTTTGTTGATATGGTCCTTAGCATATATCATTACAAGTACATTCCGTTGAATGTGATGGGAGTTGTTTTGGACTGTAACACAAGTCTAAGAAGATGCCTGCATTCAAATAAGTTATTGACAAACAAGTGGCTTAAAAATTGGCATGACCTCTTTCCTTAATTTAGATCTTTATTTTATATACATCACTGTTTCTGCCTGTGCTCTGCATACAGGGTCAAATGAAAATGGCCATAGTAGAGAGATGTTCTTCTGGGTGACATTTTTGTACCACCACCCCACTCCTGAAGAGATCAGTGTGCCTCTTGTCAATGACAGTGGGAAGATGGATCCCAGATTCATTAGAAAGGCATCAGTGCAGAGGTACTGGAGGAAAAGAATGAATTCAATATTTCATGAAGGGCTCTCAGGGTGGAAAAAATGGCTCAAACTCAAGTTAAGATGGTGTAAAACCAAAGTGGCCCACTTGCTTTCCATCCAGGCACATCTGACTGTACAGATCCAGCCAAAGAATGTTTTCCTTTGTTGTGTTCATGATGCTTACTCATCTACAAGCCATTCCCCTTTTAGAGGAGTCTATTTTTACAGCATAATTTCCATCTGTCTTTTGATCTTTTACCACATAAGAGGCTCAGATATTAACAACACCCAGCCTGCCCAAATCTAAAGAGACAGCGACAGCATCGACTCAGGATGTCTGTCCATTTAGGATTCAGGGCTTCTGCTCACATAGCACTTGTGAAGGGAAAGCATGATCTTTGCTCCTTAGCACTGAGTGCGAGCCTTTATTTTTAATCAGCTTGATGGCGTTGTTGTTTGTGCACTGTCATTAATCCGCCGAATGATCCAGAAATATAATGGGGAAACTGAAAGGCCCGTGGCAGCTTCCCCAACCTGATGTCCTCCAGATGTGTTAGGCTAAGTCCCCATCATCCCCAGCCAACATGGCCAATGGGCATGCTGGCTGGGGATTATGGGAGCTGTAGTCAACACATTTGGAGGGCCCCAGGTTGGGTAAGGCTGGCTTGCAGCAACAGAGCAAATTATATTCCATCCACCATTAGCCTAGTAGGAACAAGGAAGATGATTTTATGGTTCCTGCATAATCTGAGAAGCGTAAAGCAATGTGATCTTAGCATCTGTTGCATCTGGTGCTTTTTCTGTGGGTTGGTTCCACCATAATCAGCACTGGAAGTTAACATTCTGCCCCTGACAAATAAAACTTAAGCAAAAAGGTTTAAGAGAATGCGTGAGTTCAGTTTAGAAAGGCAAAGAGGGGTGGCGATAGAAACAAATGTTTGTAAGTGTTAATTAATTCTTGATGAATTAACCTTAGTCTCTCTGGTCATTAATAAAGCAGACATCCAAATGAGCTCAGAGAAGCATTTTGCAAAGTTGCAGATGCATGTCTATTCATTCAAGTTTGATGACGGGGCGATACAATGTGTCCTGTCTGATCTACTGCAGTGTCACCACACCTCGCCTTTAGGAACCAAGTCATGAATCTACCATAAATCACTCTTGAGACAAAACCTGTCCTGTAACATAAATGTAAATAATGCATGTGTGAAAGAAGCAGCACAGAGGATGAGATAGAGAGATGTTTTCTGGAAACATCCCCCGCCCCTTGTTTTTCATGTGGAGACTGCAAATGGTTAGCAGAGCTTGAATGAGCTTGTATCTGGTCAGGTTATCTGGACAATGATCCATTTATTTAGGACCGGATTAAGTTTGGACCTGAACGTTGCAGCCTTTCATGCCATCACATGAGACATCCTGAATTTCAGTGCATTTGCATCCAGTTTTTCAGCTCTCCAATGAGACGTCCCTGCAGAAGGGAGCTTGACTGGTGGTGTTTAGTGATTTCTCAGATAACAAGAGCTTTGCATTTCTGTGGAATTCCCATTTGCTTGTGAGCTGCTGCTGCCGCTCGCCTGATTGATATATGACTGCAATGGCACTTTTCCATTTGACATTCTCTCTCTCTCTCTCTCTCCCTCCCCCCCCTCTCTTGCTTAAACAACAGCCCTAACTTTTGTGTGTTGCAAATATAAAAGGCAAGCCATGTGACAGAGGGACAGAAGAACAAAAGCATTTGGAAGTAACAAGACCTCTTTTTAGCTCTTCAGTTTTAGGAGTCCAAAAGGAGGAGGGAGCAACACATTTTGCGAAGGTAAGCAAGCCCATAGCAAAGAGCCTTTGTATAGAACACCTAATATTTCATGTACTTATTGTGAACAATTTGTCCTTTGACAGCCCCATATTCTTTATATAGCTTGTTTTATTGATAACAAATCTAGATGTAAAGATTACTTAAGGATTCGCTGCCTACGTCTTTTTATTGCCAGTGTGTGCCTTTCATTATGTATCTCCTGAGGATGCCAGTGTGAAGTCAATGGGAAACCAACAGTGCTTCTGGTTATAAAATAGTTGCATTAAATTTGTGCCTTCTGTACTGGGATTCTCTTTGTGGCTTTGCACTGATCCTTGTTTGTAGGAGACTGGGCAAGAAGAGGGAGTGTTGTGTGATTTCAAAAGGGGGCTAAGGTACCTCCAGCACTGTCTTTGTCCCGTTACAATGGGACTCCCGCAAAAGCCTCTGGTTTAAAATGGAGCTGTTTACTTTTATTACAACTTATGGATGCTAATCCCCTGCCAGTCATCTACTGGAGCGCTCAGAATAATTCAAAACAATAGGCAATATTTATTTCTAGCCGTGTGTGTCATCTTTTGCAGGGAGTACTTTTAGGTTTTGTGGCATGTGTATGTTTTCTTCTTTTTTTACTTTAGTCTTCATCCAAACTCCTGGGAAGTTTTGCCATGGAGTGCACAGCACTAGTTATGGATTAAGATGGATTTAATATGTGCATTTGATTGGTTAAAAATGGTGAGGAAATCCCCCATGTTTGTCTTGGCTGCAGAACAGAGGAGATATATTGAGCAGTCGGCTTACCCCTTCAGCACGACCAGTAATGCATGGTAGATGCCTGTTCGGCAGATCAAACTGGGGGATGCTCAGGCAGGGCACAGCATTCAGAAATAATGTGCCAGGCCTCCAGGACCTGCTATTCAAAAAGGTTTCTGCTACCTTGGAAACATTATTTTTGGGGTGCGGGGGAAAAATAAAATGTTCCCCTTTATAGCAGTATCACCGTGAGAGACAAAAATGTACCTGGGTTGTAAGATAATTGTAATGTGAATGTTAAAGAATGAGAGGCAAGAGACCCACACTGATAGTTGACAAATCCCCCTCCCCCTGAAACTTTATCGAAGGCACACAGCACTGAGGTGAGTAAAATTATCCAGCAAGAGGTGAAGATTTAAAAGCCACAAGCCTAATTGCAGCATAAGAACATGGGCACAAAAGTGTTTTTTTTAAGGCTGCATTTTAGGCAGTGTCCTTCCAGCTAGCCCGAAAAACAATCTTGCCCCAGAATACGAGCGCAGTCCTCCAGCTTAATTTATTTTTCTGAAGGAAGTAGGCATAAGTAGAGTCAGTTTACTCTAAGTGATGAGAGATTAATTTAAAGACAACATTCCCCTGCCCCTTTATGAAGCATGTGAGGTTTGCAGTGGAAGCACATGAGCCTCGGCAAGGCAAAGAGACAAAATGGGCAGCGTCTATACTTCAAAATGGCTTTAGAAAAGATGCTCTAAATTTGCAGTTGAGACCAAATGGAAGCAAGCAGCCCAAGCGCGTTGTGTAATGCAGCAGCAGCAACGATAGGTGCCGTGCCGTGGTGTGATCTCGCCTCTGTGTTCCTTTGCCCCAGAACACGAGTGAATATTAGTAGCCATTAATCCAGATTAGATTAGTGATTTTGCCAAGATCGGTGCACACAAAATAAGATTTTGGCCTTCAGTGAAAGCATGTTCTGCAACTTTGGCTAAAACCCACGCCACCCAAACCTCCCCTTGCAGACACTCTGAAGGGCAGGAGGTTGCTACCATTATTCCTATGATTCTACACTTATTTAGATATAGGAGAGGAGAACTGCATCAGATCCCCAGGTTGTAAAACAGCTTAATGTAGTCCAAGGGAGAGAGGCAAACCACAGAGAGATCCCCGTCCCCTGGAGGAAGATCCCCCGTCCCCTGGAGAGATAAGAGAGATCCTGGAGAGATCCCCTGGAGAGATATTGAGAGATCCCCCGTCCCCTGGAGGAAGCTGCCTTACACCGAGGCAGACCATTGGTCCTTGCAGCTCTTCACTGAGGCAGCTCCCTGGGGTTTCAGGCAGGATTCTTTCCTAGGCCTCCCTGGAGATGCTGTCGGGGATTGAACCTGGGACACATGCAAAGCAGGTGTTCCACCACTGAGTTTTGTCCCTTGTGCTGAAGAACCTCCTTTACACAGTGTCTATCTGATGCCTATATGTAGCTTAACTCTGCTTGGCAGCTGAGGAATAATAACTCCGCAATATCTTTGTCAAGTTCGTCCTCCTTTTCCTCCCCCTCCCCCTCCATTTATTTCTGTGCCACTTTTCCACAAGTGGTTCACAATGTATCAAATGAACAGCAATATAACGATTAAAAAAACACAACAGAAGCAATTACAAATAACCATAGTGCCAATAGGTAAAGATACATAATAAAAATATCCATCAATCCATACCAAATTAAATAAAACAATACAGATAAACTGACCTAATCGAATAGTTTGAAACTGTGTAGGAGCGAGACTAAAGCCTAACATAGAAAGAAAAATATACTGCCTATGAGGTTACAAAGGCAACAGAGGGTTCTCCATAATTAGCCTACACACATTGGCTGGCAGCCACACCTCTCCTTTCAGGCAGCCTTCCTCCCACCTTTCATCTGGATTCATGTTGTCTGAAACTGGCTGCTCCACCGTCTGAAGTAGACAGATCCATAAGTGCATCACGGTGTCTATGAATCTAGCTGCCTCTGCTGCACACGCCATGTAGGATTTCAAAAGGATTCATTGAGGTAGGATGGCTGGGGACCACATTTCTCTCAAGCTAGGTTATGTGCCATTCAGTGAAACATTTCTGGAGAACAATTGATTCAGAAAACACCAGAGTATCCCCAGTACTGTTGAAGATGTTATCTTTGTAACTTAAAAAGGCTTAAGAGCAGGCCAGTGTAAATTCTGCAGTCCTTCCAGGTAGGCACAGAACTTAATAAAATGGGTATAGAATTCAGCATTCTGAGGATATGTCTTTATTTATTAAATTTCTATACCACCAATAGCCAAAGCTCTCTGGGCGGTTCACAACAGCTTGCTTGCTTGCTTTTCTTTCCTTCCTTCCTTCCTTCCTTCCTTTCCTTCCTTCCTTCCTTCCTTCCTTCCTTCCTTCCTTCCTTCCTTCGTTTAATGTGTTTGTAGTCTTATTGTTGCAAAAATAAGTATTCAAGTGTGTGGGTAACATAAGATGAAATCTTAGAAACTAGCAGAGTGAGGGGGAGCAGATTTTCAATTCAGATCTTAGAAACCAGAATGGGACAACAAGGCAGATTTTCAGCTGAAATCTTAGAAACCAGAGTAGGGCTAAGCAGATTTTTGGTTTGGGGGTGGGGTTGTCAGTTCCCTGCAAAGCTCCTTCCCTATCCCCATGAATGGCAGAAGCAAAATAAATGAGACAAAATAAACACATTTCTTTAATCAACATAACTTGTCCCAGTTGCAGACTTCCCCTTTGTCACTGACATTCTGGTGCAGAAGGTTGAATTCTACGTGACACAAAATGCTCATGCTTGTGCTTCAAAGGTGGAAAGTCAGAGGCTGTTCTGTATCATCACCACCACTATGTCGGAGTGCTAATGCAAAGCTATCCAAGTTGACTGTCACTAATACAATTTGCACATTGTCAGGGTGGGGACAGCTGCCTGCCTCTACACAAGAAACACAAGCACTGATGTGCTTGATTAGACCCGACTTGTTGGCTGCTCTGACAGAGCTCTGATCCTGCCACTGTAAGCCAAGACAATGATGTAACCATGGGAAGAAGCACTAGCCCCCTCCCCTCAGTTCTTCTAAGCCATGACTCTGCTGCGTGGAGAGCTTCCTTCAAATGTTGTGGACTTCGTCTTTAAGATGGCCTTCCTCTTTTTCATATTCTACAAACTGGGCTGCAAACATGGGCTGCTAAACAGAGGCTAAAGGGGTAAGGTTTGCTCCATTCCCTCTTGCACCGACTCTGAGAAGGTACCTTGAGCATGAACCACGTTAGTGGTGCCAGAGCAGGGCTGGCCCAAAACATTTTGCAGCCTGAGCTGAAGACCAAGATAGCACCACCTTCCATTCCATTCCAAAATCCAAATGGACTGGCAGTTATTTATTTTTTTATTTGGTTTATACCCTGTCTTTTGACCAAAAAATGGCGCTTACTGTGAAGATACCAGAAGAAAAAAAAAACCCTGTGAGGAGATGCATGACTGAGCAACCACACTTCCTTTTCTGAAGCTTGACTTATCACCCTCATGCACTCCAAAGCAGGAAGAATACAGTCATAACTGAGAAGAGCATTCCGCAGTTACACATGAGGGAAGCAACAAGGGGAGACCAGAGCAGAGGCGCAGTGAGATGGTGAGGTGGAGCCACCCTACATCAGGGGTAGAGCCCGTGCTTTGCATGTTGTAGAAGGTCTCAGGTTCAACCCCCCAGCTTCTCCAATTCAAAGGATCAGGCAGCAGCAGATGGGAAAGAACTCAGCCTGAGACTGGGACGAGCTGCTGTCAGTCAGAGTCGACAGTAATGGGCTAGATGGACAGTCTGACCTGGTACGAGGCAGTTCCCTCTGTTCCAGGCTAAATGTGAGAAGATGTTGGAAGTGGGGTGGGGGGAGATAGATGCAGTTCAGTCTAGACAGACTTCCCAGTTCCAGGTAACCCAGATTTTCTTTCACCGGAGGAACACAAAACAGAGTCCTCTCGGGTTACGGTGACCATGTGTCCTACGTGGTGGTGGCGGTGCTTGCGGCTCTTCTTCTTCCAAAAGTTATTACTGCTTCTCATTATAAAATAACCACAAGGAGGGGGATACTTTACAGAGAACAGTCCTCAGTTTCAAGGGCTGTCAGAAGACAGTCCTTTACTTGCTGGACTGTCCAGTCCAAATCCAGTTTAAACATAAAGAACCCTGAGAAGGGAAGGTGAGCAGGGAGGACCTTGGAGTGGCCCATCAGCACTGAGACCCTGGACAGCAGACTGAGCAGGCGCAGAAGCCACCTGGTCACACTTCACCTGGACAGCAGACTGAGCAGCGGGCGCACGGTACACCTGGTCACCATCTTCCCCACTGTGGTGAGGTGCATTGCATTTCTTTATTTATTCCATTTACAATCTGCCCAACATAACTAATGCTCTCTGGGCAGATTGGTGTTTCTAGTTATATTGTAGTAACTATTTCTAAATTTGCACCTGTACATATAAATTGGCACATGCAAGTGCTAAGTAAATTTGTACCCTTTTTGTACTCCTCTTTTTGGGGATGCATTTCTTCTTTTTTGGCAGTGCAGAAATGGCCACCCTGCTAACTGTGCTCATACACATCAGTCACTTTTTTCCTAGCAGGGATCCTGCACCTGCAGAATTGACAGAAACTCAGCAGGAAAAGCTTGACCTAGTTTGGGGATGTGGTAGTGGGAGAAGCTTTGCCTGTTGAATTTCTCCCTCTCCAGCATCTGTTTAGAGCACACACACCCTGTCGGTGTGTGTGTGTGTGTGTCCATCTTGGATAGGTGAAGCCCTTCCTACATCCTAATAGTGAACTTTATACAACAGAGCAGAGATACCACCACAGTTTATCACTGTCCCAGGGAGAGGGACCTCACATTGTTTAATTTACAGAATTCACTAGAAAGCAACTTCGATGGCTTTTTTTAAAGAAGACAAAATCTTCAAGTGTGGACTGCTCCTTTTCAGAGTTCCAGCCAGCCATGCCCTTTCCCCAGATACTCCATTTCATTCCCCTTCCCTGCTTGTTTTATGTCCCCCCACCCAACAGTCAGCCAGCATTCTGTGCCCACTGAACATGCTCAGTCCTCATTGAACTGTGTGCATGTGGGGGGTTCTCCGTCCTTTCTTCCCTCATGCCTGCAAAAAAAGATTTTTTGGTACTTCTTAGGGCATCTCTACACCAGCCTAAAATCCCGCATTTAAAACAGGGCTTTCTGCTTCCATTTTAAATGCAGGATCACAACTGACTCCGTTTTTCACATGCTTCCTTTCCCCCTTCCCCTTTCCCCCTCCTTCTCCCCGTATCTGAGTCTTTCATTATCTTTCAATGATCTCGCTCCTCTTCTTGCTGCTTTTGCTCTTTTCATGGAGGAAACTGAAGCAGGACACAACGGGGGTAATTTGATAGCTCATTATCTGCAATCAATTTAAAAACAGAACAAAGGGCATTTAGTGCAGGAGACATCCTGGAGGGTCACAGCAGGGTCACAGTGTCATGTAAAGAGCCCGCAAACCTCCGTGAAGGAGCAATTTCAATCACAGGATAAAAGCTCCGTGAGAAGGAGCCCTTAGGGTTACCTGATACCTGCTTCTTGTGAATGGATGATGCTGTTCTGGCTAGGTAAGGATCAAAACTCAGAGAACTGTGTTCACTATTGGTAGTATAGAGGATGGCTAAATGGAACTTCCATGACCAGGGGCAGGAGGGCTTTGCAGATCAGTTGCCATGTACAAGCAAGAACGGATGGCTGCTGCCTTTGTGCCCTACTTCAGAGTTTCCCAGAACCACCCACTTTAGAGCTGTGTCCAAATGGCCTCTTGAAATTCTCCACCCTATTAGTGAGCAGAGAAATTTCCCCAAATTTCTCCAGGGGGAGGAGAAATTCTCCAACACATTCTCACAAGTAGGGCTCACCATCAGCAAGGGGTATAGCACAGCTTCTTTCATTCTTTCTCCCCCCCCCCAGGTTCTTTGTTTGTTTTTTTGCACTGACACTGCAAATAGCAACAGCATCAACTGTACTGGCAGCCTGGCTCCCATTTTGCATCTGCCACAATACCCCATACTAGCATCATTCCCGGGCATGGGGGGCAGGCCAGGGGAGGAAATGCAGCCACCACCACCAAATTTAAAAAAAAAAAAAAATGGAGAAGAAATTTGGAGAGGATTCTTGAAGTGGCCTTTTATTTGGGGGGCAGAGGGTAGTAAGAAAAGAAAACTCTCAGGACTTTTCTGAGGAAAAATGCCCTCTGAGAGATTCTGGCTCAGCTCTAGCTGCCTTTCTTCAGGGTTCAGCACCTTCCCCAGGGTCTTCCAAGTGTTACATTTATGAGGGGTGATTGTGGATAGATCTTGTCTCTAATGCAGGTGCTGATAATAGCACTCCTTCCCTGCAAGCCCTGTCGTGGGCATGAGGGGGGGCAGTGTCGCATGCAGCTCCAGGGAAGAGGCGGAGCTAGTGCCAGGCCAGAATCTGTCAGATTGAATGAGAATGGTTGAAAAATATGTGGGAGAAATTTTTGGCACAGCACTAATCTAGTTGGCCCCTGTTGGAAACAAGATGCTGAACCAGACAGGCCCTAGGTCTGATCCAGCAGGGCTGTTCTTATAATCCAACAGGATTCATTTTACTGAGCAAGATGTGTGCCAGTCAGCTTTTGTGGTCCAAACTCCTTTGGGCAGGGCTTACCAAGAAGCAAGTGATGAAGCACGGCTAATGAAGTAAAATAGTCTCGCCATAAGCAAAATGCTCCTCTAGTCTCTTCTCATGAAAATCTGCTTTTCGTCCTGAAGCACAAGACAATAGGTTGCATTGCTTCAAAACCTCTTTGTGCTACTTTGTGTTTATACTATCCATACAGCAACTTGCCATTTTTCAAATCCTCCTAAGCTGTTGGTTTCAGACAAATCTTGTGGCAGTGAGTTCCATGTGGCCATTGCATAGAAAAAGCCTTTCATCATAGCTGCCCATTTTCAATTGGATACCTAAAATGCAGCACAGGGCTGCGTGTGACCTGCGGGCCATGTGTTGCCCACATGTGTCTGATCTTGGAAGCTAAGCAGGGTCAGCCCTGCTTAGTACTTGGATGGGAGACCGCCTGGGGGTTGAGCAGGGGGTTGGACTCGATGGTCTTGTCGGCCCCTTCCAACCCTATGATTCTATGAGCACTCTTTGGAGAGCTGTCCAGCCCAGCTCTGGTTTAAAGATATAGAACCGTAAGGCAGCAACTCATTATTTCAGATGCCTTTGTGGCTGGCTGGCTATGGGATTTCTGTTGAACATGTCAACTTCCATAACAAAACATAGCTGTGAACCTATGAGCTCGATTGCCTGATTGCCTGCAGACTAAGAGGTGCAGTGCACCAAGAGCCCGCAGTGGGGGGGGGGGGGGAGAGAGAGAGAGAGAGAGAGAGAGAGAGAGAGAGAGAGAGATGCTGTCGCCTGGTCTGACTTATGATCAGCTGTTATTTCCTTTTTATATGTGTCAGTGTGGAACATATTAAAATTTCTCAGTGACAGTATGCATGGAATCCCTCTGATGCCCCACCTCTAACTTAGCAGAACAATAAAAGCAAGGTTGTAGTAAGCCTCTGAGCAGCTGGCTGTCTATATATTCTCCCCCCCCCCTCTTTTTTCACGTAATCTAATTCAGAATAGAATTCGGGTAGTCCTGGCACTACCCCTTCCAAGCTCCACTGACTCTCGTTCAGTTTTGCTGGAATTTCATTGTGGAGCTCATCTGATCGCGGCGCTTTATAAACGGCAGACAATGTATTCTTTCTTTCTTCTGAGCGTTCTCACCATTTGTCCATCAAATGCTCCAGAGCCAGCTGATACCACGAGGGCTCTGAGCCACCAGGAATCCCACTATATCAATATTAGTGACCATATATCTATATCTATATAGATATATATATATATCAGTGATTGTTAGGGAGTCTGCTGCTGATAAGGTTTTCATGCTTATTATAACCGAGCTATAATCCACTTTGGCGTGGCGATGTCAAGGGAGAAAGGGGTTATGTTGCCCTTTAGGACATGCAAGTTCAGGATTGGAATTAATACTCAGAGTCTGGTTTGGCACAGGTTAAGCATACCATGACAGTGACATCCACATCACTGCCATAGCACTGAAACTCAGGCTGACTGGGAGCTCAGAGGATGCGTTAAAAGCAACAAATTGGTATCTGTGGGTCTTCCATCGGTTTTCATTCAGGCTGTCCTTTAAGGAAACTGTGAGTTTGACTGGATCAGTTTGCAGTGAAAGGATTAAACTCCAAACAGGGTGCATGGTGCAATGTAATGAAGGTGTTCTTTTACTTCATCAGTTTTGTTATTTTCATCCTTCAATAAAATTTTCGGATGATGTCCTCAAGAGGAGAGGCGAAAAAAAGTTTTCCCTTGTGATAATAAATCAGTGATCAACAATGAACTGGGACTGACGCTACCTGCAAGTTTAAAAACAAATCAGACCAGAACTTTTATTATGGAAATATTATGGAATAAAGAAAAGAAAAATCATAAGGCAGGTTTGAGTTCCTTCCTCCCTTACGTATCTCTCCTTCCTCATTGTCAAGGGGTCTCTTTCCCATAGGAAATGTGCATTTTGGTTCATTGATGGCTGCAACTTCAACAGTTATGATTCACACAACCTGGGGGGAAGGTCTCCAACTGGGATTCTTCTTCTCTCTCTCTCTCTCTCTCTCTCTCTCTCTCTCAATTTCTTGGTTTCAGTCTGCACAGGACAACTTGCAATGTTATGATCACCCCTGAGAAGTTTTGCATGAATTGGTCTTCATACTCCATTACAGTTCTTTTAAGTTATTTGAAAATGTATATACACCATTTCTAAAAAAGATGGGAGTTGGTTTTAACATTACTGAATCCTCTCCATTAATATTAGCCTTTGCCAATGGCACTCCCCAAAAGCTCTACCAGTTTCTGTGTTCTGATTGACATCATTCTGATTCTATATAGGCCACCTGGAAGCCTCTTCAAAGATTCCTGGCAGCTTGCTGAGGCAGTGTAAAAAAAGAAGTATATTGCCACCCTTTTTTCCAACAGGTGTTTCCTTCCAAACCCATTCTGCCTTCTGGTATGACCAACTCTAATGTCATGAAGTAGTAGGGTGGCCGGGTGGCCTACTTAACAGAGGACAGTCCTCTATTTTAGGGAGCTGTGAGAAGACAATCTTCGGTTTAAAGGTGTCCTCTGTTTGATGGGCTGTCCAGTCCAAGTGTGGTTTAAAGACAAAGAACCACAAGGAGGGTGAACAGGGGCAATCAACAGTTTAGTACCCAGACAGCAGACTGAAAAGGCACGCAGGTCACCTGGTCAGGCTTCTTGACCATACTGAGATGTATTATAGTTGTATTTAAATTATAGTTATTTCTAAATTTGCATCTATATGTATTAATTTGCATATGCAAATGTTAATGAAATTGGTGTCCTCTTTTGTCCTCTTTTTTGGTGTTGCATTCCCTCTTTTTTGGCAATGTGTAAATGGCCACCCTACAAAGTAGTGACCAAGCTCGCTTTCAGATTCTCCAGAATTCTTCTTCAGGCTGTCAGGCAAAATGGGGAGTGGGGAGAACTGGACATGACATTGGAAGTCGAAAGACTTACTTTTGTGATGGTTTTAAGATGCAGTGCAGGATACATTAGGTATACTAATGTGGACCCATTTCAAACTGGTTTGAGAATGGGATACGGCGTTGAGACTGCCATGGTTGCCTTGATGGATGATCTTTTCCTGGGAATCGATAGGGAGAGTGCATCCCTGTTGATTCTTTTGGATCTTTCAGCGGCATTCGATACCATTGACCACGGTATCCTTCTGGAACACGTGAGAGAGTTGGGGTTTGGGGCCACCACTTTGCAGTGGTTCTGCTCTTTTCTCTCAGGATGGTTCCAGATGGTGTCACTCGGGGATAGTTATTCCTCGAAAAAGGAACTATTACGTGGAGTCCCTCAGGGCTCCATCCTATCCCCGATGCTGTTTAATATCTACATGAAACTGCTGGGAGAGACCATCAGGAGGTTTGGGGCTGGGTGTTATCAGTATGTTGATGACACCCAAATCTATTTCTTCTTAACATCTTTATCCAAGGAAGGTATGACTCCTCTGAATGAGTGCCTGAAGTCGGTAATGGGCTGGATGAGGGAGACCAAGCGGAAATTGAATCCAGGCAAGACAGAGGTGCTCATCATGAAGGGTCCTAATTCAGGTATTGAGGTATGTCAACCAGTTCTGGATGGGGCTGCACTCCCCCTGAAGGAGCAAGTTCATAGCTTGGGGGTGCTTATTGACCCAACCCTGCTCCTGGCACCCCAGGTGGAGGCAACAGTGAGATGTGCTTGTTATCAGCTTTGGCCGATACGCCAGCTATGCCCACTCCTGGAACGTGTGGACCTGGTAACGGTGGTGCATGCGCTGTTAACGTCTAGGTTTGATTTCTGCAATGTGCTGTACTTGGGGCTGCCTGTATATTTAGTTCAGAAACTTCAACTGGTACAAAATATGGCAGCCAGGTTGGTCTCTGGGATGTCCCATGGAGACCATATTACACAAGTTTTAAAATCTTTACACTGGCTGCCAATTTGTTTCCAAGCCAAATATAAAGTGCTGGTTCTCACCTTTAAAGCCTTACACGGTCTAGGTCCAAGGTACCTTAGGGAGCGCCTCCCCCCCTACGTCCCAGTCCTCCACCTAAGGTCCTCTGAGGGCACTCTGCTGCAGGTGCCTAATATGAGACTGGCAGCCACGCGCAAGAGGACCTTTCGCGCCCCTCAGTTGTGGAATGAAATGAAATGCGCCTCCTGACCTCATTGAAAGTTTTTAAGCAGGAATTAAAGATGCTATTATTCCGGCATGCCTTCCCTTTTTAGAACTTTTGTTCCTTTTGCTGACTCTTGCATACTGTTTTTAAGCTGTGTTGTTTTTATTGTTGGATTTTTTGTTAAATTGTTTTTAGTTCAAAGTCGTTTGTAGTTATGTGTTGTTTGTATATATTATCCATATGCTTTTATGCAAATGGCTTTTAAACTTCGTATTTCAAAGCTATTTAATGTTTTAGCTTTTGTAAACTGCCCAGAGAGCTTCTGCTATGGGACGGCATAGAAAAGTCATATAAAATAATAAACATAAAATTAAAATACTTTGATCAGCCTCGGCTTGGTGCAAAACAGATTTCAGGTTGCCCTGAGGGCTGCTGGGACAAAGAAACAATAATAGCCCCCCCCCCACACACACACACACCTTTGCAAAATATCACTTCTAGCAGTTACTCAGATCTGTCTCCAGAACTTATCAAAACACAGGCAGAGAGCAGAAGCAAAGAGGAACTTGGTAGCCTTTATATTAGCAACGCTGGAGATCAATTTTGGGTGGTTCACAATGGAAAGAGTTAGTAGGAGCTGAACTGTGTAATATTAGCCAAAACACAAATGGCATGCAACCCACAAAAGGTACATCCCATCTTTAGGTGGTAGAAGATAATCTTCCTCCAGATTTAGCTACTTAAATGGCTAAATTCTCCAAATCTCACAAAAATTGTAAGTAGCCTTGAGGGAATGATATTAAAGGCAAAACTGAAGTACTTTGGCCACATAATGAGAAGACAGGATACCCTGGAGAAGATGCTGATGCTAGGGAAGGTGGAAGGCAAAAGGAAGAGGGGCCGACCAAGGGCAAGATGGATGGATGATATTCTGGAGGTGATGGACTCGACCTTGGGGGAGCTGGGGGTGGCGACGGCTGACAGGAAGCTCTGGAGTGGGCTGGTCCATGAAGTCACGAAGAGTCGGAAGTGACTGACCGAATAAACAACAACAAAAAGCCTTTTTGGTACATTATAAAAAACCCAAAAGCCGCAGTAGGAAAATACTTTTATCAGGACTCAAATATCAAAAAGTAGGGAGCAAGCTTTTGAGTTCTCCAGACCTCTTTCATCCAGCCCAAAGAAGAGTTCTGGCAAACCTGAAAGTTTACTCCCTACTTGCAACTTGTTTGCTGGTCCTAATAAAGGTATTACTCCACTGGGGCTTTCGATTTTTTTCTAATGCGCTAACATAGTGACCTATGGTTTTTCTGTATCTGTTCACTAGACATTTGCCAAGTAATGGTACCCACTGTACATCACTGTTTTACAATTTCATTTGTAAAGCTTTCTTGCCAGGCCAGCTGCCAGATTCTGACTGAGGGGTAGGGCAAGGGTCTGCAGGAGGTGAGAGGAGAAATGTAAAATGTGCCTCTTAGCTATGAGGATGGGGGTGGGGAGACACCCCCTTCCATTTTGGCTGCAAGCCTGCACCCCAAATAGCCCTGCAACTGAAATCAGCTTTTTCCATTGAACCTGATGGTCTACATCTCCTACATTTTCACCTATATATTACTGTTGTATGCAGTTTAGGGAACAAATCTGTCAAGGTCAGTTCCTCATTTTTAGTTCATCCCAAACTTTGAGATTTTTTTCCAATCTTAAGCTTATTTTGTCTTGAACTTTGAGAATTTTTTATTTAAAATTTGCATGAAAAATCATATGCACACAATTGTGCCTAATGAACACATTGTTGCGAGCAATTTCCCCAATATAATGCATTTAATGTTATTTTCATGAATATATGCAGTTTCCCCTAAAATATGCATTTTTGTGCACATTGTTTGATGGGAGAACTCCACTGCAAAATTTGGAGAAGTGCAAATCTCCATGGATAACTGAATTTTGATTTGTGTATTGGTTTGAAAGTGTGACGTCAGGTTAAAATGCCAACCGAACAATAGTCTCCCCTGTCCCTACTGCAATTCTATGATTGGCATTCTTGAGTCTACCTATCTTGTATATCGTTCCAACCAGTTTCTTTCCAGCACAGTTACTATTCTACAACAAAGGTACTATCCTATAATTTTTAAATATATATTAGAGGTGTGCACTGTTCACAAGGTTACGCTCAGTTCCCAATTCTACACTTTAGAAAATGGACTATTTGGAGGTTGTCTGTTTCAACTAGGGTACTGAACCCAAGTCACGATTCAAAAATGCCTCCCATTGCCTAACATTGGAAAGCAAAAAATGGCTATAACATTTTTCAGTTTGTCAAATGTGGATGAAATTTGCAGGCCTAGTAGCCCCAAAGGAAGAGATAATTCATTAAAAGACATGCAGTGTTTTTTTGTTTTGCTTAGCTTTGGATGGTTTACATAAATCTCCTTAATCCTCACAACAGTCCTGCAAGTTAGTTTAGGCTAAGAGCTAGTAACTGGCCCAAGTTTACCTAGTGAAGTTCATGGATGAGCTGGTTAAAGGGAGTTGTGCAACACATAGAATCATAGAATAGTAGGGTTGGAAGGGGCCTACAAGGCCATCGAGTCCAACCCCCTGCTCAATGCAGGAATCCAAGTCAGGGCATCCCTGACAGATGGCTGTCCAGCCTCGTCTTGAAGGCCTCCAGTGTGGGAGAGCCCACCACCTCCCCAGGTAATTGGTTCCATTGTCGTCCTGCTCTAATAATCAGGGAGTTTTTCCTGATGTTCATCCAGAATCTGGCTTCCTGTAACTTGAGCCCATTATTCCGTGTTCTGCACTCTGGGATGATCGAGAAGAGATCCTGGCCTTCCTCTCTGTGACAGCCTTTCAAGTACTTGAAGAGTACTATCATATCTCCCCTCAGTCTTCTCTTCTCAAGGCTAAACATGCTCAGTTCTTTCAGTCTCTCTTCATAGGGCTTTGTTTCCAGGCCCCTGATCATCTTTGTTGCCCTCCTCTGAACCCTCTCCAGTATGTCTGCATCCTTCTTAAAGTGTGGTGCCCAGAACTGGACACAGTACTCCAGATGAGGCCTAACCAGTGCTGAGTAGAGGGGAACTAGTACTTCCCGGGATTTGGAAGCTATGCTTCTATTAATGCAGCCCAAAACAGCATTTGCCTTTTTTGCAGCCACATCACATTGTTGGCTCATATTCAGCTTGTGATCGACAACAATTCCAAGATCCTTCTCGCCTGTAGTGTTGTTGAGCCATGTATCCCCCATCTTGTAACTGTGCATTTGGTTTCTTTTTCCTAGGTGCAGAACTTGGCATTTATCCATATTAAATGTCATTCTGTTGTTTTCTGCCCAGCGCTCCAGCCTATCAAGATCACTTTGAATTTTGTTTCTGTCTTCCAAAGTATTAGCTATCCTGCCCAATCTTGTGTCATCTGCAGATCTGATCAGTATTCCCTGCACCTCCTCCTCCAAGTCATTAATAAAAATATTGAAGAGCACTGGGCCCAGGACTGAGCCCTGCGGTACCCTGCTCGTTACCTCTCCCCAGTTTGAGAAGGTCCCACTGATAAGCACTCTTTGAGTCCGATTCTGTAGCCAACTGTGGATCCACCAGATGGTTGTTTCATCTAGCCCACTTTGAGCTAGTTTGCTGATCAGGAGATCATGGGGCACTTTGTTGAAAGCTTTGCTGAAGTCGAGGTATATTATGTCACAGCATTCCCACGGTCCACAAGGGAGGGTACTTGATCAAAAAATGAGATCAGATTCATCTGGCAGGACTTGTTCTTGACAAATCCATGTTGGCTTCGTGTTATCACTGCATTGTTTTCAAGGTGCTTACAGATGGATTGCTTTATCATCTGCTCCAGAATTTTCCCAGGGACTGATGTCAGACTGACTGGTCTGTAGTTCCCAGGTTCCTCCTTTTTACCCTTTCTGAAGATAGGGACAATGTTAGCCCTCCTCCAGTCATCTGGCACTTCCCCTGTCCTCCATGATTTCTCAAAGAGAATAGACAGTGGTTCTGAGAATTCTTCTGCCAGTTCCTTTATTACTCTAGGATGCAGTTCATCTGGCCCTGGAGATTTGAACTCATTCAAAGTAATTAGGTGTTCCTTGACTGTATGCCTATCGATCTCAAGCTGCAATCCTGCCCCTTCAGCCTGTATTTCACCTTTGCCAGGCCAAAGTAGGAATTGAGCACCTCTGTCTTTTCTTTGTTATCTGTTATCATTTTGCCATCCTTATTTAATAGCTGAACAACCATTTCTTTCCTCTGTCTTTTAGTATGCATGTACCTGAAGAAAGCCTTTTTGTTGTTTTTAGCATCCCTCGCTAACCTCAGCTCATTCTCAGCTTTAGCCTTCCTGACGCCATCCCTGCAATTCTGTGCTATTCTGGAGGGGTGCAACACACCTCCAGGTTGAGGAAGGCTGCGCTTAGATTTTCTGGCTCTTTTAAACTTAAAAAAAAACCCCTCCAATGAAGCTATAAATAAAAAATCACAGTGTTTATGGCTATTTTTAAATAGCTATGACAATCTTTACCTGGTTGTTGTTTTGAATAAAGCCCATTTTAAGCTGCTCACTCAGATGAAAAAGAGCCTAAATTGATAGTACATTATATACTAGGACAAAGTAAAGTGGTTTCAAGGAAAACGACATTGAAGTCTTAATGTTTTCAGTTTTTCTTAAAATTGCAGTGTTGAAGAAATGACTACAGGTGGATTCTATCTGTATATTGGAACTACTCAGCAGTCAGCTGGAACTACTTCTATGGGGGCAGCACAGAAGACACAAGGGCCAGAAATTAGCAGACCCACCCTTAACTTTTGGACAACCTGACTGAAAGCCATGCTTGCTCTTGTCCAGAACGTTGTTTATACAATATCGGATTAGCATGTGTAAATTGTGGACCAGATCTTCAACAGATGTAAATCACTTTAGTTCTACTGAAGCCAGTGTTGCTCTGCTCCTTTACATCACGCAGGATCTAGCCCCCAATGTTGAACTTGGTGTCTGTACAAAATTGTGTCGGGGTGGGGTGTGATCCCCATAATTTGTTTGGAAATATCTTTTATGCTGCTTCAGTCTTCTATTTTCACCTCTCTCCCTCTGAGCGAATTGCAGCTGCTTTATGACTTCATCAGGCATTTTTAAGTTGGACTACAATGTCGGACGAGGGTTTCGAATGCACTTGCGTCACTGTCTGCCCAGTCATCAACAGGACAGAAATGCTTAAATAAGGAAACATGGAGAAGGAGGGAGGGAAAGAAACCCACAGGAGTAATATTTACTTACAGATGAAGGGCAATGTCTATTGGGCCCTTCCTTCGTATAGCAGTGAAAGGGGTCTGTGCCAATGCACACCTGGCCTTTTACTGTGCTTAGTTCCTTTCTGTGTGGAGTAGTGGTTAGAGCGTTGGATTGGGACTCAGGATATCCAGGTTCTAGTCCCCACTCAACCATGGTGTTCACTGGGTGACTTTGGCCCCATCTCTAACCTACCTCACAGAGTTGTTGTGAGGATAAAATGGAGGAGAAGGACTATCTAAGCTGCCTTGGGTTCCTTGCAAGAGGAAAAAAGGTGGAATATAAATGTAATAATCAAAAATAAGTGTTATTCTGCACACTTATGCTGATGCTGTGTAAATAAATCTTGGGGTGGAACAAGGCTGCATGTTGCACTGAAGGACTTACTTGACAGACAGCATGGAATCATTATTACTACTTGCAAGGGACACATTTTTTTGCCCTACTTTTGATTTTGGAGCTTGGTTAAGACCTAATTTTTACAACAAAGTTGCACAAACTTTTTGGCCCCCAGGACCACATGTGATGCTGTCTTGGGAGTTCCCCCCCCTGCACACACACATATACATCTGCACACACACACATTCACACACGTAAACAGACATTTACACAGATAGAGTGTGACACTTACTTACACACTTACCAATAGAGATAGAGTGTGACACTTACACTTACACAGTGTGACACTTACACTTACACAGTTACACACTTACAGTGTGACACTTACACTTGCACACTTACCAATAGAGTGTGACACTTACACTTACACAGTGTGACACTTACACTTATCTCTTACCAATAGAGTGTGACACTTACACCTACACAGATAAGAGTGTGGCACTTACACAGATCTTGATAGAGTGCTCTTTCCTCCCTGCTAGCAAGTGGAATAGACTGCCTCAGGAGGCCATGGGTTGTCCTTCACTGGAGGTACTTAAGCAGAAGCTGGACGGCCATCTGTCATCCTGTACTGCAGAGCTGGCGTTGAGCAGGGTGCGGGACTTGACGGTCTCCAAGCTCCCTTCCAACTCGATGTTTGGGTGATTATTATTATTTTAAGTGGGGCCATGGAATCTCTAGGGACATGCCCAGATAAACCCTGTAGCCTCAGAAAAAGGAGCCATGCAGTTCCCTGTGAGCCCTGAAAGGGCATGCTGGGGAAGCACCAAAGCCATTGGCTGAATGGCTGTGCAGCCCTTCTTTTTCTAAAGAGAGATGTGGTAGGAAGCTCTGCAATTGCAGGGTTACTCCTGGCTCTGGAAAGCTTTCCAGCCATGGTTTTTGGAAGAGCTCTGCAGGGAATCTCCCCAGCTTACGGAGCTTGAACTCAGCTGTTCTCCTTCCCATGTGACTGTTAGCAGCCCCTGGCCCCACCTGTAGTCACATGAGCCAGGGGAGGAATGGCTTACAGAGACTATTAAACACTCGATTGGAGAGGGCATCACAATTCACCAGTATCTCCACCACACTTGTCTTACATGCAAGACAGACCATAGCACTGCCTCTGGCTGCTTGGAATCACCGTACATGTTCAGTGGAAGCGGGAGGGGAAACCAGGACCAGGCTTGCTGGCAATGCCCCTGAAGCTGATGTACCCACAGGCTGCCCCCGCCCCCAACCCCTAGCTGTATGCTCATAGGTCTCCTCCGCATGGTCCATCACATGGAGGAGCCCTACATGCATAGAACTGTATGCACAGAGAGCCCCTCACACACACCTCCTGAAGGTGCAGTTGCCAGCATGGGAAGCAAGGATGGTGTTCCTGCGTTTTCCTTATGGGGTTACAAATGAGCAGGACTTTTTCTTTTTTTTAAAGCTTGCACGTGTTTTTTATTGTATTTATTGTAAGTTGTGTTGAAGGTGTTTCTGTTGAAAGGCAGTGTGTTTGTGTATACATACACACATGATAGAAAGACTAACAATATTCAAAACATTTTAAGCTAAACATTTCGGTTTCTGCCATCATCAGTAGCTGATGAGTAGTAGCTACAGCACAGCTACGGATGAGGGTGGAAGCTGAAATGTTTAGGTTAAAATATTTTTTGAATACTCTGTTGTTAGTCTTTCTTTCTTATACATTTTACCTTAAGACTGATTGCATCCACACTGGATCACACATCCTTATTGCTTTGGCATTGTGCCGCTTTACACCTATCATCTATCTATCTATCTATCTATCTATCTATCTATCTATCTATCTATCTATCAATCATCTATCTATCTATCTATCTATCTATCATCTATCTATCTTTATTAGAGCTTCAGCATGTTCAAGGTGCTTCACATACTTTATCCTGTTGAAATCCTCACAACAACCCTGTTGTTGCCCCCCTGCTGATAGGGGGCAGAGGCTGTTTTGCTTACGGCTGCCTAGTGATTTCATGGCAAAGATAAGGAAAGCTATTAGAAAAAGTTAAATGTAATCCCCCAGGCTAATGAAAAATGTCTGGAGAAAGGCCCATAGACTTTAGGCATCCGGTAGTGTGTGTGTATGTCTCTGTCTCTGTCTTTCTCTGGATGCATGCAGACACTACACCAGATGGACAGGTCACGCAGGGAGTAGAGGGAATGAACTTGCTGGGAGCAGAACGTCTGCCTTAGGTGTGGCTACCACTTGTTTGCACAGCAATCCAGTTCTTGAACTGTATGCCTATTATTAGATCTAAATCTAGTATCAGGCTGGCAGGCTTCTTGATGGGAGCAACAAAATCAATCAGTCAGTCGAACAAACAAACAAACAAACAATCCTCCAAAGAAAATGAGTGCTTTAGATATGGCTGAACTGCATTGTCAGCAAAGAGGAAGGTGTGTTCTTGACCTTCCCTGAGCAACTCACCTGCCAAGGACTGGAACACAATATTAACTGTTAAGTATGTTTTGCCTATTTGTCCGCTACTTTGATGGGAGTGGTATGTATGTATTTATTTGATTTGTGCCCTGCCAAAATGGCACTCGCAGCGGCTCAGTAGGCTTCCTTCACAGAGCCAAGCACGCAAAGTGCTTGGCAATGTTTCTATCTGACCATGGGCTTCATCTCTTCCTCTGGGCACGTGCTGAGAGCAGGGTGCAGAGTGGCTTCCATAGCGTTCCGGCATGTCCCCCTCCTCCCCCACCAAGCTGCCTTTGGGACAGAGGCAGTGCAAGGGGAGCACAAGTTGCTTCACCCAGACAGATGCAGGTTAGCTTGAGGACATCTCAGGAAAGACAGGTGGGAGGCAGATCCCCAACTCATAAGGCTCCGTGAGTGGAATTTGGGTAGGGCGGCCACTTACTGTATGCTTCACTCCCAGAGAGGACAAAACAGAGCACCATTTTGCATTAAAAGAGCATCTTTTATGCAATGTACATGCATAATTACTTACATATACATTATAATATGTATATGAAATATACACTATGAGTATATTACCTACACACATAATGTATATAATAATGTATCATAAAGCATAGTGCATAATAATGCATAGTGTGGTGTAGTGGTTAGAGTGTTGGACTGGGACTCGGGAGGTCTGGGTTCTAGTCCCCACTCAGCCATGAAGCTCAATGACTCTCAGCCTAACCTACTTCACAGGGTTGTTATGAGGATAATACGGAGAGGACAAGGACCACGTGAGCCACCCTGGGTTCCCTGAGAGAGGACAAAAGGTGGGATATAAATGTAATAATAATAAAAATAAATAATATATATGTGTAGATGCAAATATAGAAATAATGACGAGAATTTAAATAGAAATAAAAGACATCTCATCATAGTATGGAAGATTGTGATGAAGTGACCCGTGTGCTTGCTCAGTCTGCGAACTGTTGATGAGGCACATCAAGGCTCTGATCTCCCTCCCTTCGCATAGCTCTAGATCTTTAAACTAGAGCTGTGTGCAAATGGCCTCTTGAAATTCTCCACCTTACTTGTGGGCAGAGAAATTTGGGAGACAATTTCACTGAATTTCTCCAGGGGGAGGAGAAATTCTCAACAGTTTCTCCCAGGTAGGACTCCCCATTGGCAGGGCTTGTAGCACAGCTTCTTTCTTTTTAGTGAGGGTTTGGGGGTGGTGGTTTCATGCTGCAACCACATCAACTGTCTTGGCAGGCTGGTCCTCAGTTTACATCCACCACAATGCAGGTGGAGGCAGTGCTGTGGCCAGCTCCAGGGATGAGGTGGAGTTAGTGCTCTGCCAAAATCTGTCCTCCAAGTTCCTAAAAGTTTTCTCCCCCCATGAAAGAGGCTACCATTGTTCTGCTTCATTCAGGATGCTTTATGATTTATGTTCGTGGTGTTTTTGAGCTTACCTAATCACAGCTAGCCTCTCAGGCGGCCTGCAAATCCTGGTCTGAAAAAGCCCTATGGGAGGAATTCCCTCATGGTGTCTTAAACTGGGCTTTCATTCAAGTGTAGGAAGCTGAGGAGGCCACAGGCGGCCAGAACGATGATTGTACAATGAAGAACAGGACACTTGTGCTCACTCCTCGGCCACCTCCTAAGTAAGGTAAGCCCGAGAAACCCAAACCCAGCCCATCAGAATTTCTCCGAAATTTCTTCACCATTGAGTATCTTTTTGAAAGCAATTTCTCTTCTATCAAATTTAGTGAGAATGGTTGAAAAAAGTGTGGGAGAGACTTTCAGCGCAGCAGCATTCCTTTAAGCCAGAGCTGGACTGGGCAGCCCTTCCAGTAGAACACCTGCGGGCAACCTGGGGCTCTTCATGTGGCCTGCAGAGCTAGGAGAGCCGCACCTGCTGTTCCCCACAGCCCCACTGATCAGGCATCACCTGGGCTAGGGGGGAAAGACCACTGCTCCATCCAAGGTGCTGAACACTACCCCCAAAATAGGTTCAGCGCCTTGTCTCGCTCCGTTAGAGTTCTGGCTGGTTCTGACTGAAACCCAGAATGGATTTACAGCCCCACCAAAACCAGAGCCGGCAGCCTCCACTGGCTCCATCATCACTTGCAGCAGCACTGGAACAGTGATCTCCGTGGGAACTGCTGCAGGGAGGGAGAGGTTTTCACATCCTTCACCCTCCAGCAATCTCGGGATCCCATCCTTAGATTTTGGCAGACAGTTTAAACCTCACCATCTTTGTGAAGAGAGGGTGTGTGTGTACAGCTCCCGACTTGCCACCCAGCCCCACACGCAGCCCTTGAGGCCAAAACAGTTGCCCATCCCTGAAATAGAAGATGTCTTCAAATGGAGGATTGTCCTCCAAAAGGTAGGACACATGTCCATCCTAGCCGTGGACTGAGACTAATGGCCATTAGATGGGACTCAGGATTGGCCATGAAGGCAGGCGTTCCCTGCCTTTCATATGAAGAAGAAATCAATCCACTGTGGAGGGTTAGCAAGGAAACAACGAAAGAATATAAGTATATTTGGATGTCTGGGGAAGAGACCTAGCTTTTCCATTTTAAATCAGCTGTTGGAAACCATGATCTTAAAAACGAAATGGTGGTCAGTAATGGGCACAGCCCACTGAAGTTCTCCTTTGTGCAAGGCACAAGAAGAACACTTTTGTCAGGATCACATCGGAATCACTAGTCCTACCTTGGAACTTTTGAAGGAACTGGAGTCTTGAACAGAGGACAGTCCTCTATTTGAAGGTGTCTTCTATTCAAAGGACTGTCTTGTCCAACTCCAGTTTAAAGATGCATTTCCTCTTTGGGGTGATTCAAGTGGCCACCCTCTTCGCATCTTCATTCTTTTATACACCCATCTGCGTTCATTTTTTTATGCTGCTTTGTGCCTCCATCACCCCAAACTGTCTCCCCATAAAATCCTCTACTTTGCCATGCTGTCATTGTACTCAATGTGCAAAAACGTGTAGAATGCGATACATCTCCATGTGGTATCTCCTAGACCAGCCAGTGGGTTGAAAGTAGACTGGTGAACTACCTGGTGCCTGCTGGTTGCTGGACTTCTTGCCAAAACTGGGGGAATAAGTGGCCCTGGGTCTGATCTAGCAAAGCATCTTCTTAATCAAGAATGCATGCTTAGGATCGCTTGAAAATGATTAGGTTTATGCCTTGACTGCTAAAGAGATTTTGGGTATGCACTCTTGCTTTGTCAAGTGAAAGTGTATCAGTAAACCACAAACATCCTAGTAAAAAAAGAAATAAGATCATTCAGCTTTGAAGTCAAACCACCACCATCCTAGACATTGGAACTGCCAGGCTAGGAGAGCAAAAGCTATAAAGTAGGGGTGGGCAGGAGGTAGATCTCCAGATGCTTTGGACTTCATCTACCAGAAGACCCTGCCAGCATGGCCAATGGTCAGGAATGCTGGGAGTTGAAGTCCAAAACATCTGGAAATCTACTTTCTGCCTTTTCCTGCTATAAAGCCTCAGAAAAACTTTGCCAGTTGTTTCCCTGTGCCACCGTGTTGTATATCGCATTAAACTCCATGGTAACTGAATGAGGATCTGCCATTCAGGCACTGAGAAATTAACCTTGAGCACACACAGAGCCTGTGCATCATTTCTCTAGGTTACTCTTTAGTGAGGTATGAGAATTTCGTTTCAGTTCACAAACCACTCGAAAATGCTGCCTTTGCAATCTGGAATGCGAACGTGGACAGGAACGGAATTTTCTCCAAAAATGTTCACAAATTCATGAACTCCACTTGATGTTCAGAAAATGAGCACTTGAAAAATGTGCACTTTCTCAAAATACACAACCTTCTCAGCATGCGCACATTTTAAATAACCAATGCTTTAGTCTACGGGGTTGTTTTTTTGGAAATTTGCGCAAGTTTGGGAATTGTGCAGTCTTCCTGTTTGATAGCCATTCGTTTGGTGCAATTTCCCCATTCGTGCCAAATGAACAGCAAACACACATGGCAGGACAAACGGAGGAGAGGCGAGCGGGGAGCTGATGTTTGGAGAATTGTGGTGTGCTTTAACATTGGTAGTTTGCCCACCCGTATCTTTCCTAGTTAGAGTGCTCAGGCTTCAGCCTGCTATCAGGGAGAAGAGGGAGAGAGAACTGCTCAGCTTTGCTGACATGGGTGTGGGCAAGGAAAGTAGGGGAGACAGGTGGCTGCTGGAGCAGGGGAGGTGGCCTTCTTTGTCCTTGCATGATGAATGCACTGGGAAAAACCTCCTTTCAGATTGGCTGGTTGGACAGACCTTGTATGCTAATGGAAAACAAACTTGATAAGTTTACTGGCGGAGCTGAAGCTGCAAGATCAGCAGCTCTTGCTGTTCTATGAAGTGGTTCATGCATGTATCACAGGAATAATGTCAAATATCTCCCAGTGAATAAATACCAAGTTCAGCAGGACATATATTCATTCAGCTTTAAGAGCTTCAGATTGTCAACAACAGTTGTCGTGACCAGAAATCGCAGGGGGCGTTGTTTCTTATCCTCATTGTTTCATGAAATGTAAGGATTTATACTTTATTCAGTTGTATCCTAGTTCAACTGAAAGCAATTGGATGTGGCTTTTATTCTGCAATCCTATACATGCTGTCTTGGGAATGAGACCCATTGAGCTCCAAGGAACTTACTTCTGAATGGATATGCTCAGGATTGCGCTGTTAGGGTTATTTGTGGAAGCTGCTTAGGCTGGGTTTGGGGTTTGTGTATTTTTTAGGTTTGAAGCAAGTAAATGAACATTTGCATATACTTGAACAAACCAGCACAGACAAATTAGCAGTGGTCGTCACTTCTCTGAGATTGAAAAAAAAGAATCTTATGTTATGTTATGTTATTTATGTATTACATTTTTATACTGCCCAATAGCCTAAGCTCTTTGGACGGTTCACAACAATTAAAACTGTAAAATACAATACAAATATTGTGTGTACTTCATTTGATAATAGAATCTATTAATAATAAAGTCTCATTCAGAGTTCATTTTATATCAGGTTCTTTTATCACAGGCACCCTCCCACTTGTGAATGCAAGAAAAGATTGTGCTTTGTGCTCCCTCTCTTTGTCATATATATTTGTGTTTGTCTGTGCATATGTCATTTTACCAGCCCCTGCTGAAAGTCTATTTGATTTTTTCCTCTTCCCTCTTCATCCCCTTTTCCTTATGTGCCATGTCTTTTTTAGATTGTAAGCCTGTGGGCAGGGACTGTCTTGTTTACTGATTGATTGTCAGCTGCTCCGGGAGCTTTTTTTTGGCTGAGGAGCAGAATAAAAATACTTTAAATCCAAATAATAAATATGTGCAATTCCACATACGTTCCATATGTCCCAATATATTTAAGTGGGCACAACTATATATGGGCTGGCATCCCGTAAAAGCAAGTATATAGCAGGAGTGGTCACTGATTAGTAATGGCTAGGTAGATCTCCAGGGAAAGGCATGCATCCAATGAATTCATTTCCACTTCTTCTCTGAGCCCCAAATTCCATTTTTAATGTAACAATAACTCAATATAATTTCCTGGAATACACCTTTTGGTGCTTTTAATGTTCAGAAATCCTCAGGTGCATTCCTAAATAATTCACGTTGAACTAAACCACACTGGAGGCTTTTATCATGTAAAAACATTCCTTGCAATATTAAAAGCTAATATCCTCATTATTAAAGTGTTGATAGAGGAGGCCTTAAACATGGCAAGGCACTGACCTCTTCTTTCAGGACACCTACTGAGGGACAGTGTTTGAATTAGTAAGTATTTCTTGGTTAACACCAGTCTTCTCAGCTTTATTATGATTTATGCGTATTTTCCTCTAGAGGCAATTGTTGTTGCTGTTTAGGATCATATTATTATTTTTTTTAAATTCCAGCCATGCAGGAGATGTTTTGATGGATTATAACCTCAACAAATGCCTAACCCAAAACCAGCCATGACAACCCAGAGACTTCAAGGCCCTTCCACTTTACTCAAAGGTTTCTTTAGAGTGCTTTTGATACTCTGCCTCCCTCTACTGTTATTCCTGAGAAGCTCTCCAACGATGGGAAATCATGTCCTGGCCATTTCGATTTCCATGCTGTCCCTTCTGGTGATAATGGGAGATGCAGACAGTAAAACGGACAGTAGCTTCATGGTGGATTCTGACCCAGCCCGCTGCATGAGGCATCATTATGTTGATTCCATCAGCCATCCTTTGTACAAGTGCAGTTCAAAGGTAAGCACCACCAAAAACCTCTCAACATTTGGTACATTTGTGCAAGCACCACAAACAACAACAACAACACCCAACACAAGAGCAGACCATGCTGTTTTGTAAAACCAAATTGAGGGCTAGTTCAACTCTCTAAACTTCAAACTTTCTGTCCAGTGTTAGGGTTGCTGTCAAAGATTTTGATGTCAGAGGTGTTTTGGTGATATTTTCTCACGACTTGGGGACAGTTCTGGAACCTTTATACTTCCATACCAACATGAGGCTGTCAGAGATTTATTTTGACCTTGTGGTAGATCCATTAGAGGTGTTTGGAAATATGTTGGGGGGTAGCACCAACACCAAATCTCAAGTTTTATGGACAAATCAAGTATTGCTGGTTATAATGAAAGCCATAGTACTTCATATGTTTTCTAAGATTTTTAACAAAGGGAAAGACAAATTAACCTGTCTTGTTCTGCCTTTCCCAGAACTGGACCTCCAACTGCAAGTTGTCTTTGAGCTTGACTGAGGCCTCACACTATGGTTAATCTCCCTTTATATCCCCCCCTTTTTTAAATAGTGGGTTGTATCCAACAACTGTGTGAACAGAGGTCCAGTGGTGCAATGCCACTTCTGCTGATGTAATGGGACTTCCTGATTCACTCCTCCTCCTCTACAGCTGCCCTGCATGACCCAGATCTGTCAAAGAGGGTCCCCTAACCCTCTGGAGCAGATTTGGAGGGTGCGTGAGGAAGGACGCACTGATTTTGTAAGATCTGTTCCATCTGTTTTGCTGATTGTCAGGTGCCTTTCATTCCATCACCCACTCATTGGTAGAATTGGATTTTTCCAATTTCCGAATTTGTGCAAGTTTGCATTTGTGTAAACTGTCACTTGCAAAAATGCTCAAATCCCCCCTAAAATGTGCAAATCCTCCCCAAAATGTGCAAATGTCTCCCAAATATGCATTTTCATGCTTTAGCCTATAGAGGAAATGCATATTTTCAGCTGGTGTTTTTAAATTTTACATATGTTTCTATGACTCAATTTGCATAACATTCCAGAAAGTTAAAAAACACACACCACAACCTGGTCTGCAAATCCATGCAACTTAGGAAAAGCCTGTCTGATGCAGAATCTGCAGGTTGGATTCATAGAAATCTGAACTGATTTGACTTTGTTGTGGATTTCTCTGTCCTATGTGTGGGCTGCAGGAGGAGGAATCTATTCTGCTAGTGGTTTCTGTTCTGCTAGCGGATGACCAGTGTTAGTTCCAACCCTATGTATTAAATACCTAGTATTGCGTATCAGTAACAGAGAGTGTCCTGTCTAAATCAGCTAGGAATTTGTTCCAGAACCATCAGGGTGATCTCTGAGTTCAAAGAAAGGATGTTCAACAATACATGTGGGAAACAGAAGGTAGCCTTCTTGATATTTACGTGAACTTCTTCAGACATCTCTCATTGCTTCTGGATTAAGACTAATCTGAGATCCTAAACCCAAAACGTACTGAAGCCAAGAACTCCATATATCACATGTACTCAAGCTGAAAATCAGATTGTCAGGGTTCCAGGAAACTAATGTTGTAACTGATCACTTACACAAAGATGGCTGCCCCTTGCAGGAGAAGCAGGCATATGGGGAACATTAGTCCCCATATGATTCTGTGATGCTCCAAACAGATTCTTGAGAAGTCCAACTTTCATATTTAAAAAGAAAACACGGTATTGGGTCCAAAGCTGGTAATCTGCTAGTAGAAAGGAAACTGCTAGCAGAACGGATTTCCCCTTTCCCCTGCCAAATCTTCTCTGGAGGGTTGGGGAACCCTCCAGAGAGCATTTAGGGTATACATAGGGGGCTGCATGGGAGAGGAAAAGACGAGGAAGTCCCATTGTGCCAGCGGAACTCCCATTTTGCCACTTGCACAACATTGGATCCAACCCTTAGGACCAGTTCCAGGACAGACCCTAGACCAGCCTTCCCAGTCTGGTGCCTTCCAAAGTGTTGGACTACAACTCCTTTCATCCCCAGTTGGCCATGTTGAGAAATGTTGTCCTACATTTTAGCATCTGAAGTGAAATGTTAAAATGGGGCCTCCCACAAAAGACAGGGCTGGGAGAACTGCTTCACCCAGTGGTATTTGGGGGACTTTTTCTCCCCTTTGAATTGCCGACCCACATGCCACATCATCATGAATTGCTTGGATTCTCTTCCATTTCAAAAGCAATTTGGCAGAAGGCTCCTATTCAAGACCCCCAAGCCCAAAGTCCTGCTCGGTGTGTGGAACTAGCTGCACAGTTCTCTGGATTCCAGCTGTGGCAGTTGTGAATGCAGGAAAATGACGATCCTTTCTAGAATCTGCTGCCTGAAAGAGCTGCCTCATGATGATGCCACCTCTGGCTGGTTCATGCAATGTAGTTCTGGATTCCCCAGCTACCTGCTTTCATGAAGAAACATATGAATTGGCCAGTTACAAAGCTAGGCACTGCCCTTGAGTGTGGTGGCAATTTTTCCAACTGCTAGTCACAGACATTTCAGCCAACACATTGTTGACCTTCATAAATTAGGTTTCCCACATGAGCCCATGCTTGGAAGAAGGGTTTGCGCTGCCTGTGAGGGATACGGAATAGATTGTGTTGGCCTGGAGACTTTATGGTTGCAGAGATGCGTTTGAAAATGTGACCACAAAACACATTCAAAGAGGTACATTTATCAATGTACATTTATCATATGCCTATGTAAACCAGTTGCTGGGAAACATGGGCAGGAGGGTGCTGTTGCACTCATGTCCTGCTTGCAGGTTTCCCATGGGCAGCTGGTTGGCTACTGTGTGCACATAACACTGGACTAGATGGCCTTTGGTCTGATCCAGCAGGGCTCTTCTTGAGTTCTTATGTTCTTAAATGTAAAACTCAAAGCCCATATAAAAATGCTCTCATGTTCACCAGCTGTAATTAGACATTGGCGGGAGGCAAGAGGATTCAATCCCTTCAAAATGCTTGGTGATTACTCAAAACCACAATGATAGAAGCCCAGCTAAAATGTATACCACAGGTTAGGAAAGGTAGCACCAAGTCCAAGAGGTCGCCGGCATGGTTAACAAGCAGCGTTAAGGGAGTTATTAGAGAAAAGAGAGCCTCCTTCAGAGTCTTGCCCAAGTGAGGAAAACAAAAGGGAGCACAAGGTTGCATAAAGGTGATGCAAGCAGACAATAAGAGATGCAAAAAAGCATTTCGAAGAACTTGGAATCATAGAATAGTAGGATTGGAAGGGGCCTATAAGACCATCGAGTCCAACCCTCTGCTCAATGCAGGAATCAAAGTCAAAGCATCCCTGACGGATGGCTGTCCAGCCTCATCTTGAATGCCTTCAGTGTGGGAGAGCCCACCACTTCCCTAAGTAATTGGTTTCATTGTTGTGTTGCTCTAACAGTCAGGAAGTTTCTTCCTGATGTTCATCTGGAATCTGGCTTCCTGTAACTTGAGCCCATTATTCCGTGTCCTGCACTCTGGGATGATCAAGAAGAGATCCTGGCCTTCCTCTCTGTGACAGCCTTTCAAGTACTTGAAGAGTACTATCATATCTCCCCTCAGTCTTCTCTTCTCAAGGCTAAACAGGACCAGTTCTTTCAGTCTCTCATCATAGGGCTTTGTTTCCAGGCCCCTGATCATCTTTGTTGCCTCCTCTGAACCCCCTCCAGTTTGTCTGCATCCTTCTTAAAGTGTGGCACCCAGAACTAGACACAGTATTCAAGATGAAGCCTAACCAGTGCTGAGTAGAGGGGAACTAGTACTTCATGAGATTTGGAAGCTATACTTCTATTAATGCAGCCCAAAATAGCATTTGCCTTTTTTGCAGCCACATCACATTGTTGACTCATATTCAGCTTGTGATTGACAACAATTCCAAGATCCTTCTCGCTTGTGGTGTTGTTGAGCCAAGTATTGCCCATCTTGTAACTGTGCATTTGGTTTCTTTTTCTTAGGTGCAGAACTTGGCATTTATCCCTATTAAATGTCATTCTGTTGTTTTCTGCCCAGCGCTCCAGCCTATCCAGATCACTTTGAATTTTGTTTCTGTCTTCCACGATATTAGCTATCCTGCCCAATTTTGTGTCATCTGCAAATTTGATCAGCATTCCCTGCACCTCCTCCTCCAAGTCATTAATAAAAATGTTGAAGAGCACTGGGCCCAGGACTGAGCCCTGCGGTACCCTGCTCGTTACCTCTCCCCAGTTTGAGAAGGTCCCATTGATAAGCACTCTTTGAGTCCGATTCTGTACCCAACTGTGTGTGGATCCACCTGAGAGTTGTTTCATCTAGCCCACTTTGAGCTACTTTGCTCACCAGGATATCACGGGGCACTTTGTTGAAAGCTTTGCTGTCGTCGAGGTATATTATGTCCACAGCATTCCTACAGTCCACAAGGGAGGTTACCTGATCAAAAAATGAGATCAGATTCATCTGGCAGGATTTGTTCTTGACAAATCCATTTTGGCTTTGAGTAATCACTGCATTGTCTTCAAGGTGCTTACAGACTGATTGCTTTATCATCTGCTCCAGAATTTTCCCAGGGATTGATGTCAGACTGACTTGTCTGTATTTCCCAGGTTCCCCGTTTTTGCCCTTTTTGAAGATAGGAACAACATTGGCCCTCCTACAATCATCTTGCACTTCACCCGTCCTCCATGATTTCACAAAGATAATAGACAGCGGTTCTGAGAGTTCTTCTGCCAGTTCTTTTATTACTCTAGGACGCAGTTCATCTGGCCCTGGAGATGTGAACTCATTCAAAGTAATTAGGTGTTCCTTGACCATATGCCTATTGATCTCAAGCTGCAATCCTGCCCCTTCAGCCTGCTCAGCTGGGAGATGGGAAACAGACTGAAACTTCCTGCCCACACAGCTGTTGGGAGTACTCAGGCCACACACCCTCAATTCAGTTGGAGCTCTCAGGAGCAACTGGTGAGCTCACAGCCACTCAGAAGGGAAAGGACAGTCCCCTGGGCTTACTCCAGCCCACTTACTTCTTTGCCTTTGTCTCCTTTGTTTCCTCTTCCACTGCAACTCCCCTGGCCAACTCCTGTTTGCTCCCCCTGTTCGCTCGCTCTGGTCGCTCGCTCTCTGGGGGCTTGCTTGCTTCTATAGTCCCTAGACCAGCTGGAGCAGCTTCCTCTGCTCTGCTCTGCTCAGCTGGGAAGTGGGAAACGTATCGCTAATAACTTCAAGGCCAACAATAAAGAATTCTTTAAATATATCAGATGCAGAAAACCAGCTAGGGAGACAGCTGGACCACTGGATGACAATGGAGTTAAAGGAGTACTGAAGGAGGACAAGAAGACTGCAGAGAAGCTGAATGAATTATTTTCATCCATCTTCACTGCAGAAGATATAAGACAGATACCTGTGCCTGAACTGAAGCTTTCAGGAAGGGAGCCTCAGGAACTGAGGCAAATAGTGGTGACAAAAGATTAAATTCTCAACCTTATTGATAAATTGAAAGCAAATAAATCACTAGGATGGTATCCATCCTAGAATTCTCAAAGAACTCAAATATGAAATTGCTGATCTTCTAAGTAAAATATGCAACATGTCCCTAAGATCAGCCTCTATACCAGAGGACTGGAAGATGGCCAATGTAATAAAATTTTCAAAAAGGAATCCAGGGGAGGGGGGGATCTGGGAAATTACAGGCTGGTTAGCTTAATGTCTGTTCTGGGTAAATTCGTTGAAGGCATTATTAAGGATAAAATTAGTAAGCATATAGAAGAGCAAGCCCTGCTGAATAAGGATCAACATGGCTTCTGCAAAGATAAGTCCTGTCTCACTAGGCTGACCATATTTCCTTGAGACAAAAATGGGATACTGCGATGACAAAAATGGGATGGGGTTATGTAATATTCCGTATTCATGAAAAAGTAAGATGATATTACAGTCTGTTGAACCAAAATATGAGTCTGAAAAGTCCGAATCAAACTGAATGTAGGGCAGAAAGAATCTCTATGGGTGGAATGATGGTAGAAATAACAGTAAGACTCACCCTCCTGGCTCCCACATGCTGAAGGGGGCTTAGCGACTGCTTCTTTAAATCCCTGACACTGCAGACAAGCAAGGGGGCAGCGTCTGATCGTTGCTAGCTCAAGAAGCCTGGCCGTGACTGGATAAAGTAAATGGAACTTCCTCTTTTGTCACACTAGTAGTTTTACTGCACGCATTGATTAGCATAGAGCCTTATGAGAAATGCATTCAGTTTTTTATAAAAAATTAAAAACGGGACAAAATTGACATTTATATTAAAATGAAGGGAAGGTCAGGAAATATGAAAAAATGGTACTGTCCCATTTAAAACAGTACGTATGGTCAGCCTATGTCTCACTAACCTTTCAGAGTTCTTTGAGAGTGTCAATAAACACATAGACAGGGGTGATCTGGCAGACACTGTTTACTTGGACTTCCAAAAGGCTTTTGACAAAGTCCCTCACCAAAGACTCCTGAGCAAAGTTAGCAGTCATGGAATCAGAGGACAGGTCCTCTTATGGACCAGTATCTGGTTAAAGAACAGAAAGCAGAGAGTAGGAAGAAATGGTAAAGTCTCCCAATGGAGGGAAGTAAATAGTGGGGTCCCACAGGGATCCGTATTGGGACCAATGCTTTTCAGCCTGTTCATAAATGACCTTGCATTCAGAGTGAGCAGTGAAGTGTCCAAGTTTGTGGATGACACCAAATTAATAGGGTGGTTAAAACAAAAAGGGATTGTGCTCCAAAAAGATATCTCAAATTGGGAGAATAGGCATCTAAGTGGCAAATGTGGTTCAAGGTAAGCAAGTGTAAAGTGATGCACATTGGGGCAAACAATCCCAACTTCAAGTACAGCCTGATGGGATCTGAGCTAGCGGTGACCGATTAGGAAAGAGATATTGGGGTCGTGGTGGACAGCTCAATGAAGATGTCAACCCAGTGTGCGGCTGCTGTAAAAAAGGCAAACTCCATGTTAGGCATAATTAGGAAGGGAATTGAGAATAAAACTGTCAGTATCATACTGCCCTTATATAAATCTATGGTGCGACCACATTTGGAATACTGTGAACAGTTCTGGTCACCACACCCCCAAAAAAGATATTGTATAGCTGGAAAAAGTGCAGAAAAGGGCAACTCAAATGATCAAGGGGCTGGCGCACCACCCCTATGAGGAAAGGTTACAACAGCTGGGATTGTTTAGGTGGGAAAAAAGGAGGGTAAGGGGAGACATGATAGAGGTGTACACAATTATGCATGGTGTGGAGAATGTGGATAGGGTGACATTTTCTCCCCCACTCAAAATACTAGAACCCAGGATCATCCTATGAAGCTGATCGGTGGGAGATTCAGGACAGATAAAAGGGAATACTTCTTCACACAGCGCATAGTTAAACTATGGAATTTGCTACCACAGGATGTATTGGTGGCCACCAATTTGGATGGCTTTAAAAGAGAGTTAGACAAATTCCTGGAGGAAAAGGCTACCAATGGCTACTAGTCTTGATGGCTCTGTGCTACCTCCAGTACCAGAGGCAGCGAGCCTATGTACACTAGTTACTGGGGAACATGGGTAGGAGAGTGCTGTTGTGGGTTCCTCATCAACAGTTGGTTGGCCATTGTGTGGACAGAATGCTGGGCTAGATGGACCCTGGGTCTGATCTTGCATGGCTCTTCTTATGGATCTTCTTATCAGACTGAGTGTGAGCAAACAAATGACAAATACATGCAACTCAAACAGGAAAATTAGCCACGCTCTTCCAGTGGTGGATTTTTCTGCCACTGCAATGAAGAGGCCTCTGGTAGTGGACCACCTTCTTCACCCATTGAGATGGATGTCTGCAGTATCCTATGACCCCTGGGTTGCCCTCCCAAGGGTCATAGAATAGTGCCCTAAGGCAGAGGTGGGAAGAAATTAGATCTCCAGATGTTTTGGACTAAAACTCACAGCATTCCCTGACCATTGGCCATGCTGGCAGGGATTTCTGGGACTTGAATGACAAGATTTATTTTTAAATGCTGACGCTTTTACCCATTTATAAGGAACGCCTTCTTTAAATAAATAACTCCCTTACAGTGCAGTCCTATCCATATCTCCTGGGAAATAAGCCCCATAGAGTTCAATGGAACTTAATTTCCTGGTAAGTGTGTATAGGAGAGGAGTCTTAAGTTCTTACCCTCTTTAAGCTCCTTGGTGTGGTCACAATCACATTAGCTAAAGTGGGATCTTTTCAGGATTGCTTAAGTCAGGGGTGTAGAACCTTGCTTGCAGCCCTAATCTGGCCTGTAGAGTACCCCAACCCAGCCCACACTGCCTCTTGGGATTACTCCAGTGAGTGGGGCTTAGCCTCTAAGCCCTGCCCCTTAGAGGGACCCCCCAAAGGGCATTGCCCCACTGCTATCACCACTCTGAGATTTGAGGTAACAGTGGGGATTCCCCTGGTGGTGCACACCTTAAGTAGCACTAATTATTCTGAAAAATCTAAGGGGAAATCTTGCCTGCTGGGCAGGTGAAATGGAATGGGTGTAGTTTGGAGTGACAGCACTGTTGGGAGATACCAGCTGCCACTGCGTGGTTGCTGTTTTTTAAAGGCAGGGATTTTCCTATTCTAAAAAGACACTCTCAATATTTAACTGGAAGTGTCACATATTGATCTCACAATTTTTTACATGTATGTTTTAAATACTTACGTGGAGTGAAGCTTCAGAGCATACATGTATCTTGGATATATATCCAAGATTAAATGGCAAAAATGTTATGATTACTTTGCACACCTCATAATAATGAGGTGTCTAATAATGAGATGTATATCTAGGTGCGCCTCAGAAATAATTACATGTGGATTGAAACTTAGGGTGGGGTGGGCTGGAGGGGACAGACCCCTTCCAAAATGGGTTCAAGGTCAGTGGTGGAGCACATGTTTTGTATGCAGAAGATTCCATCCCCAGCATCTCAAGGCAGAGTTTGGAAATTGTCCTTTCTGAATCCTCAGAGACCTGCTGCCAGTCAGCCAATGGTCTGACTTGGAATAAGGCAGCTTCCTGTGTTCCTGCCCCTATGGGTAGTAAAAATCCAGGTAAAAATATGCCAGTTGCATTTATCATGGATAGGAGGCTTATCATCATCTACACAGATCCTCCATTCATGACTGCTTCAGCTCTAGTTTGCTTTTGAGCCAAATGCAGTGGTTTACATATGGTTTCAAGTGATTTTTGGCCAACCTTTCGTTTTCATTTAGAAACATGAGAAAATGCCAAAAAAGTGTTTTTGTTTGAAATGTTGTGCTTGGAAAAATTCAGTATGGTTTAATAGCAGCTGTCGGGTTTTCTGCTGCATACTATTGGATGGGGGGGGGGGAATGTGAGAGAGCCATTGACCGCAGCTCTGACACCTGCTGCTGTTGCTGACTGTTTTCTCCTTTCCCTAGTTTTCCTTGCAAAAGCGAACTCCAGAATGCACATGGGGAGTAGACCCCAACAGTCTTTGAGCAACAAGAATTGCTCTGCTGGTCCCCCATGGTCCTAAATCTGACTCGATGCTTATTACTGTTAGAGTTAAATGCTGATTGGCATTCATTTATCTTGATTTTGTGGCCCATGTTCTCTCAGGCACAGATGACATCTTCCTTACCAAGTAAAAAGAACAGAGTCTTGTGGCCCCCTAGAGTCTAGCAAGGGTATTATGGTCTACACTTTCTTGGGCTGGAGTCCTCTTCATCAGATGCATGATGCAAGTAGACTCTAGTCCATGAAAGATTGTGCCAGAATACATTTGTTAGCTTTTATGGTGCTACAAGACTCTCTGTCAAGGGTACTCCCTTGGAAACCTATGTAACGCTGCTATTGCTTGTTTGTCATTTTTATTCTAAATAAGGTTGCTTACGGCAGCACGAGTTCTATGAACTACTGATAGGAGAATGGCACAGCCTACTGTGTTTCTTTGCAGTTATTCTGAAGAACTTTCATCTTGCTCTCCCCCTTCTAATGTCTTTTCCTAGATTAATTTATCCTGTTTGTTTGTTTATCTATTTATAACATTTGTATCCTGCCCTATATCATTAAGATCTCAGGGTGCATACAGATAAAATAACTTTAAACAGTATAAAGGCGCAATCCTATGCATGTTTAGACAGAGAAAAGGCCTACAACTTGCAGCATTCCCCAGCCAGCTGGCTGGGGAATGCTAGGAGTTGTAGGCCTTTTCTCTGTCTAAACATGCATAGGATTGTGCCCTAAAACACTAAATAATTTAGACAGATAAAAGCGTATCAAACCATTAAATAAGTTAATGCCAATTTCAAAATCTAAAACAATAAAACAGTTAAAACAGTGTGCAACTTTAGAGAATTCAATTAGCCCTCAAAGACTTTGGTGAAAAGCCATGTTTTAACTTGGTGTCAAAATGAAACCAGCATCTGTGCCAATCGGGCTTCCAAGTGGAGGGCATTCTACAACCGGGGTGCCACAGCAGAGAAGGCCTTTATGCCTTTAGCAAGTTTGAACAAGAACAACAAAAAGGAGGATAGTATTTTCGAGGATGGTGATGGTGGTAGACAGTAATATTATATGTGTAAGCGGTCCACATGGAAAACATTCTGGAATGGCCAAGTGTGCTACAACACATGACTGGTTTTGTAATGTTCCTGCTGGTCAAACGTGGAGGCTCTAATTTCCTAGATAACTTACCCCTCCTCATCCATAATTGAAGCAGATTTTAAAAAGCAACAGCAAATATTATTATATAATGTTAAAAGGATGCCACTTTCCTTTTCCTTTCCGCTTTACTGCTTTCCCAGTACAAAATGTAAGCCCTTTAGGGGAGTAGTGTGGGGTATGCAAAGCCTTAATTATATTATTAACATGAAGCTATGAGGCTTAACTGCTTCCTGAATTGGGCTGCAAACACAATGATGCTGGTGTCACCAAAGTGCACTGTTCTAGGGCTTCCTTCCTGATTCCTTTTTCTTCCTAAGAACATAAGAAGAGCCATGCTGGATCAGACCAAGTTCCATCTAGTCCAGCATTCTGTTCCCATAGTTGCCAACCAGCCGCCTGTGGGAAACCCACAAGTACGACATGAGTGCAATAGCACCCTCTGTTCATGTTCCCCAGCTACTGCTGTACATAGGCATAATGCCTCTGATACTGGAGGTAGCATCTAGCCATCAGGACTAGTAGCCATTGATAGTCTTATCCTCCAGGAATTTGTTTAATCCCCTTTTATAGCCATCCACATTGGTGGCTATCACTACATCTTGTAGTAGCGAATTCCATAGTTTGACTATGCACTCTGTGAAGAAGTTCTTCCTTTTATCTGTCCTGAAGTTGCCACCAGTCAGCTTCATGGGATGACACCAGGTTCCAGTATTGTGAGAGCAGGAGAAAAATGTATCCCTATCCACTTTCTCCACACTATGCCTAATTTTGTACACCTGTATCATATCCCCCCTTACTTACCCTTTTTTTCTAAGCTAAAAAGCCCCAGACACTGTAACCTTCCATCTTAGGGAAGCTGGTCCAGCCTTTTGATAATTTTGATTGCTCTCTTCTGCACCTTTCCCAGCCCTACGGTTTCCTTTTTTAGGTGTGGTGACCAAAACTGTAGAGTATCCCAAGTGTGGCCACACCATAGATTTGTATCAGGGTGGTATAATACTGGCTATTTTATTTTTGATACCTTTCCTAATTATGGCCAACATGGAATCTGTACCACACCAGGGTTACCTTCCTGATTCCTTCTTTCTCCCTGCTACGTTCCTGATACTTTCATCTCCCTCCTTTGCAGATGGTCCTGCTGGCTCGCTGCGAGGGACGTTGCACTCAGACATCACGCTCTGAGCCAATGGTGTCATTCAGTACAGTCCTAAAACAGCCCTTCCGATCCACGTGCCATTGCTGCCGGCCGCAGACGTCAAAGCTGAAGGCCATGCGGCTGCGCTGCTCAGGCGGCATGAGGCTCACCGCCACCTACCGCTACATTCTCTCCTGCCACTGTGAGGAATGCAACTCCTAGGGGTGCAGCAGAAAGAGCGGGAGGGACACGTGCTCTGCAGCAGAACTCCCAGAAGCAACGACAGCCAAGGACAGCCGTGCGACAGCATGTTAAGTGCTGTTCTGACACCACCGAGGATCATTAATACAGCTCTCATTTGAGAGCCACAGAGAGGGAGCCGCGATGATATTTGGGAAGGTGCCAAATGATGAAACAGACATCAGAATGTATATCTATGCTGAAGATGAAAACGCTTGCAAGGTGGTGGAGGGGCCCTGGTTTTCAGAAAGGTATTTTTATTGGAAAGATACTTTGGGTAGCTCTTCTGTGTCTGCACTTCTTTAATCCTGAATAAGGGCCCATGAGGAATTAGGGCTCTTCCTTTGAATGTCCTGTCAGTAACATAAGAAATTAAAGACATATTGATGATGTACCATGGATGCGCTTATGTGAGAAATGTTTTATTCTAGCAGAAGAGAAAGACTCCATCCCTGTGTATACAGAAGCCTATTGTATCTTCTAAATATGCCCCCTTAGTTTATATTGGCCTGAAAATGGACTGTGTTGATGGCAAGGGTTACATTTTATCTGGTCTGGCAGCCCAGTGCTGGACTGTTTATTGTGATTTAGATGCAGTTACAAAATAAATAACAGAAAATTTATGAACTAGTAGTGCTGCTCCGACAGGGTTGGGAAGACATATTTACAGTCAAGGGCTGAAATTTGGAAAATACTCATCTTCTGCTGGGTCTCTCTTTAAGGGTTCTTTGTCAATATTATTTATAAGCTATAATATGCATAGTCCACCGCTTCCAAAATGGCAATAGTTGGCCTTGTTTTCATTCATATATAGGTACACGTTTAATTACGTTTCTCTTAAGGGTGTTCATCACTTGGTAAGTGAAACATCAACTGATTACTGACATGTGCGAAACAGTGATCACAGTGTATATGTGCTTTCAGGCCACGTGTCAACATTTTAAACACAATACTTTTTAATGGAGACAATTCACATCTTTAGCTGTATTCATGCATCCTGACATTCTCCAATGAGTATAAATTCCTGATTCAAGATAGAGATGAGGTGGCACAAAAGAGAGTTATACACAGTAGAAATGTGGTAGAGTGAGTCTACATTCTTATCTCAAAGGTTGTCTGATAGCTCTTGTAAGAATAACAGCTGGCACATTGCAGTCACAGGTTGTAGAGCCTTTCTGTACCTAGCCTTTGGTCTTTAATATGAGTTTTTGTCGCAATATAAGAGCACCTTGGATGACAATGTGTTCTTCAGAACAATTCACCAGTTACTTTAGCTTCAGAGAAACCCAAATCCATCTACGATAGGAAGAAATAATTCTTCAACTTTCAACACCATCTCTCAATCACCAGTGCAGGCTGGTGGCTATGATGTCAGTGGGGCTGTAAATCCGCTCTGGGTTTCAGTCAGAATTCTAATGGAGCTAACGGAGCTCCTTTAGAGTTCTGATTGGTTCTGCTGAAACCTGGAGTGGATTCACAGCCCCACTGACATCAGGGCTACCAGCCTCCACTGCCAATCACTTGTATTAAGATCTAAGAACTGCAGCTATAGTTAATTTGGTTAGAACAGTTTCACTGCACAGCGCTAAATATGAAAGCAAAAAAAAGTAAAGATGGGGGCTAGAAGTGAGCAGGCAAGCAGCCCATCTGTTCTATGTCATCTAATCTGTCTGGAATAATTGCCATATATAGCAACTAGGATTTTGACAATTACATCACAGAGATTCCATTAAACACACTGAAGGGGTCCCTTGTGTCTCTTGGGGAATGGTTGCCTGGCTAATGAAAACAACAAATGAAATGGCCTGATGAATTTGTAGCCAAGCAGCTTTATGACCTACATGCCCATAATTGTGATCATCCAGGGAACGCCAAAATTCTTTGCGACTGGCTTTCCATCAATAAACTAAGGAAAATGGAGATTAGTGGCAGGTGTGAGCTGCTTTCTGCTGCTAAATTCACAGACTGGATATCATTCATGGCAGAAACATGAAGAACATTAGGTCATCATAGATAGATATACATGGCTTCATTTTGACTGATCTTTCCTTCACCCCTGTGAAAATATTTTGAACATGTTATTTTTGTATTTCCCTTGCGTACTATTTTATATATGTTATGGATATAGCTGACATAGAGGTACCAAATTTTAATGTCTATGGTAGGGGTTGGAAATGTGGCCCTCCAGATATTGTTGGACTCTAATTCCCATTAGCCCCGACCAGCATGACCAATGGTCAGGGGTGATGGGACTGCAGTCCAACATCTCCCCACCCCTGGATGGGCTTCTCAATCTTCTATGCCTTTGTATAAAACCTATATCACAGAGAAGTACTGCTGCTCCTATTTACACATGGGAAAAGGCAGGTTAATGGTGAACCCCAGTAAACAGCTCATATTTTATTTACCCTCCTAGTTTCCCTTCCTTTAATGAGTGCTTCCTGCAAATAACCAAGAGGCTATTGGTAATTGTTTCAAATAGCAAAACTATCAACTGAGAACCATTCTTATCACATCAAAAAAGTCCTCTAAATCCAAGTGGTCAGAGTAGTACAACTCAGTTAGATCCTATTGATCATTGTTAATATTGTGGGAATGCTACACTGATTAGGTGTCCAACAGATGGTCAGGAAGTGTGTAGAGATCACTATATCCAGGTTCCCACTTCCACCACAATACAGCTCAGAAGAGACCAGGGCATTAAACAGCTCTTGTTTTGAACTAGGGCTATGCTGTTGCAGGCAGCAAGGGCAATAGTCACCAACCTCAAGTTTGCAGGTTCAAGAACATTAAATCTTACAACTCTGCATGATCATGGAATCAAATGCAGATGCCTTCAGTTTCCAGCCTAATACCTTACTCCTAGATTATCATTTTTTTCTCCTCTAGAACCATTAATTTACACTTTAACAATAGCTAATACAAGCTGCCCAATATTTGACACATGGATATATTCTGAAACTCAAGTAGCCTACAGTCGTAGTGGGTGTTCTTAAAACTGTTCCAATAGCTGAAAAATATTACCTGTGAAAGTGGAATGCCTTGTTATTCAAACATTGTGGCAATACTATTTATCTATGCTAACTGCTGCATTCAGCATCTTCATCCTTTTCTCACCCACCATTATGACATTTCTAGAACTTAATGTATATCAATCAACTTTCCAAGCAAGTAAATAAAGAAGTGAAGAATGATGCATAATGGAAAAGCATATGGTTGTGCTATTCATGTGCACTCTCACTTTCCTGTAAAAAGAGAAGGGGGGTTTAAAGAAACACTGTCTCTCCAGACGCAACTTACAGTAAGACAAAGGAACTTGGACTCTGCATTTCCATATTCACTTTGCTACTACAATGCTAGAGCTATTATCATCACAGTAGGACACACAAAAGATGTTTTGTGTCTTATTAAAATGCTCTCATGGATTCCTTCCTTTGCATTTACAAAGTGATTGTGATCATCTTATTATGACATCAAAGTCTGTCCCCTGTAGGGATGTATGGATTTTGTTACATCCGTTCTTTCTGTATTTTGTGGATTGTTGGGCATCTTTTGTTCTGTCAATGGAATTGAGGTTTGTTGGGGGGGGTTAGGGAATACAAAGAATTGTACAAGAATTTCATTCCACTTGCACTAATGCTAATTCGCACTTGTGCTAATACACATTAGCACAAGTATGAATTTGCACAAGTTCCCCCAACAAGTAAAAAAACCAGTCTGCAAGTCTGTGGAATCTGCAAGTCAGATTCATAGAAATCTGAACTTATTTGAATCCATTGTGGATTTCTCTGACATCCCTAGTCTCCCACCAATTAACTGTAAACTCATAAAGCCAACTGCTTAAGCATTAACTGAAGTTCAAACTTTAAGACAGCAATCCTATGGTGCCTGTGTCCAGGAGCCATAGGAGAGACTGGATCTCCCCCTCTGAGGTCAGAGACAGAGCTCCAACCTCAGAGGAGGAGATCTGATTTTGGATCCCCATTCACATCCTCTGTGGATCTTTCCATAGCCTTTCTCTCTTCAATGTCAGAGAGGGAAAAATGGCCAGATCAGGAGAATGGTAAGGGAGGAGACTCTGGATACACGGTCTCAAAAGCCCTCCCAGCCCTCCCCCACAGGGAAAAATTTAAACCAGTCCAAGAGCTGGTCTAAAAGGGGTGGGGGTTTAGAAAATACTGTTTTTAAAGGAAACAAATGCTACTCCTCCCTCCCTTCTGCTCTGCTGGCAGGAGCCCAGTGGGACATAGGAGCTCTCCAACCTTGGAATGCTCTGAATAGGACCGCCCTGTTAGCAAGCTGGTAAACTATTAAGAAGTAGGAATGCCAACAAGTAGATTTACAGATTTTGTAAAATCCAGTCTGTCTGCATTTCGTGGATTGTCAGGTGCCTTTCGTTCCATCATCTGCTCACTGATGGAATTGGAGTTTTCCCAATTTTCTGAACTTGCGCAAATTCTCACTGGTGTAAATGCACAAATTCTCCCAAAATGCAACCCCCCAAATGTGCAAATCCCCCCAAATGCACATTTTCATGCTTTAGCTTATGGGGGAAATGCACATTTTCAGCTGGTGTTGTTTTTTTACTTTACGTATTTTTCTATGACTACATTTGCATAAAGCTCTGAAAAGTGAAAAAACAACTGGTCCACAAGTCAGCAGAATCCATGGGACTCAGGAAAAGCCAGTCTGCTGTGGAATCCATGGGCTGGAGTCATAGAAATCCAAACTCATCTGATTCCATAGTGGATTTCTCTAATATCCCTAATTGGGGGTGCCCCAACATTAGGCATTTAAGTGTGGAATTGCCACGACACTATTTATAGGGCATCCCCATGATAATGTCATCTAATCAGTGTCCTTCTCTGTTTTCCCTGTGGTTCTTCAGTCTTGTCTTAGATTGCAGAAAGTTTGACTTTTTAAAAAGAACAGATGAGGAGTGCAATCTCAGCAGTTGTAGATGGCCTTAGCCCTACTCTTCCATCTTTTTAAAGGGGAGGGGTTTCAACGTGTGTAGTGACGTATCAGGCAGATGAACTTGTTGCCTCAGCACACCTTAACTATTACCTTTCCAGTCAGTACCGGTTTTTCACCCCATTTATTTGTTTGCTTGACAGATCTTTAAATTAGTGCTAAGATGCTTTTCCAGATAGATGTGCATACTTTACCAAATTTTTAAATATTTATGAAATAGCACTTAAATAAAAAAGCATTATACTGCTAATTTGAAAAATGATTTTAAAAAATCATTCCCCACAGAGTTTCTGAAACACTCATAGCCTAGAATTGTGTTCTTAAAATTGTTCAGATAGCAGAATAGTTTTACCTAGGAAAATGCAATGTCTTGTTATTCAAACACTGTAGCAATGCTATTTATCTATGCCAATCTAACCCATGACCTTGTATGGAGGTGATAGGGAAGGCTGCATTCATGACATCGCTCCTGTGCCTTCATTGGCGGAATCCTTGACCAGTGCTTGGCCAGCTGGGTGCTGTGCACTCTGTCAGCACGGCCAGCTGGGCTAGCTGAGGGGGAGGACCCACCACCACTGCTGCCCCCGTTGCCCTGCCCTCCCCCTCCTGACATGTAAAGCTTACACATTTTAGGAATGTCTGCATAAGGCTAATGGGAGGCTCAGATGTTCTGTAAAGGTTTTGTTTGAAAGGTCCATTGACTCAACTATGACCACCATATGCACCTGGGTCTGAGTAGGAACATGAAAGAGCATTTCATGGCCTGCATGCACATGCTCACATATTTGAAAACAAAACCCAGTTGTCATGCCACTGTTGCTTTCCCTTCTCTGTAGATAAAACAGGATAAAAGCTGATAGAAGTTGGCTTGGGACAGGAAAGACAGTAAAAAATATCCCTTATTCAGCTTCTTCTAATCCGGATTCCTGTTCATTACAGAATGCTTCACACTTCCCTATCTGCCTAACCATAGCTACCTATTGTTATCAAGATCAAGTGTGTAGTTCAGCTGGAACTAATCAAACTAATACGATTCGTGCATACAAAATAGAAAAGGAACTAATCTAAAATAAAAGAAACTGATCCACTGAGATAGATTACAAACATTCAAGTGAGTCTTCCAGGAGTCTTTGCATAGGAACCTTCTGGAGGTTTGTGGCATCTTCAAAAGTTCTACTAGCCTAACACCTAATTTTATACACATTTGATTGAGGTGGAGTAGACATTATCCATTTCAGCCATTTCATTCCCCCCACACCAACAGCAATGATATTCAGAAGAAAAGAAGCTGTTTCCTAATTTGGGTAGGTTCCAGTTAGGATGTTATGAAGCACAGTGGGCATTTTACAAGGACCAGCTCCTAGTATGTGTTTTGAAACATTGTGGGCTACGGAGGCCAATTCCTCATGTCATGGAAGGCTATTAGTTAGCAGAGACAGACTGAACCTTATCCATGGTAAGTGACAGGAGGAGTGCTCCATGGAGCGGCCCTGGCACACACAATTACTCTAACATGTGAGTAATTTCCAACTGAGATGACAATGGGGAGGGAATGAGTCAGGCATCTTCTGGGGGCAGCATTGTGCAGGAAAACACAATTGTAGTTCTAAGGGGTAGTTCTATGGGTTAAGGTCCAGCACTTGTTGGTTTTCCCTTTCATTGTGCTGGGATGGAAAGGGTACTCCTGACCTCAGAATAAGAAAAAAAATAATTAAAACTACTTTCGGGTCATCAAAGATTGCAACTAGCATTGAACTCAACACAATTAAGACCTCTTGCACCTAGCCTGCCATGTTGGCAGTTGTAGTCCAACAGATTTGGAGATGAAAAAGGCTACATTAGGCCACCTTGTCTATTCTGTACGGTTTTGCATGATTTCAGTGAGGGAACATGGCTTATTTCCTCCACCTCACAGGCCAGTTGCGTGCCAGCCAGATATCCCTAATTACTCTCACTGGCATGGTTTGACAGGTTGTCTGAACCCAGGCAGCATGGCTTGTTGGAGAGGGGCAACAATCCTCAAATAAGCCATGCTGCCCAGGTTTGGAAGGCACAGCAAGCTGCACCAGAGAGGATAATTAAGGAAATCTGGCCGGAACATGACCAGCAGGTGAGGCGGGGTTAATAAGCCACCATGGCTTCTTAATCACACTGCAATTGTGTGTACCAGGCCAATGAGTCCACATTGTTAGAGAGACTCATTATATTAAGAATAGAGTTGTCACAGATTTTGCACATTCTGAAGTTTAAGATACATTTGGAACGTTCCCATATCCATATTCTGTAATATCCCACAGTTGTAACCATTTTAAGACATCACTTCTGCCCCCCCCCCCCCAGTCACTTCGGAACTGCCTCCTGTGAAGAATCTAATACACATTCTGACGAGTTTGTGTAAACACAATCGGGACAAGTCTCTAAAATGCCATTTTCTGAATTCTCATCCCCCACCCCACACCTGAATGTATGCTGATCCCTTCCTATGGTCCAGTTCTGCCTAGCATCTGAGAAACAAATCATTTGATACCATGAGAAAACTGGTTGTGTGATTCACCTCTTTTTTGCCCAGCTCATGTTGCTTCTTCTGTCTCCATACCTCTCATCAAATGTTATACAGTTTAATGCTGATCAGCTTTCCAGTAATGTCATAGAGCACCACATCAGCAAGAAGATGGTTAAATTTCAGTGAGATAAAGCAATGATTTAGTAGGACTTTGGAATGCTGTGGGGGCTAAGAGAGATGGGAACTGCAAGCACAGAATATAATATAACCAAGTTCCTCATTGGTATTGTTTATTTGTAAGAAGTGCAGTAAAATGTTTTATGTCATGATCTGTCAGGAGGAGGTTGCGATGTCCCAGAACACAATGCTCATTTAAACATCTAGTAAACTTTGAAGACTAGGGCAGGGGTCCAACAAAGCAGTGATGTGCATGCATAAATTTAAGCACAGACGTTGCTTTGTTGGTGGGACTGCTAGAGTTTAAAGTTCTCTGCTCCATGCTTAGCTGCTTTGCCAAATCAGCCTGCGTGGATAGAAATAAATACAATTTAAGGATGCTTTCACATGTGGGTTCAGGAAGCCAAGATGGTAGTGCAGTATGGACTGCTGAGTTGGTGAGGGCATTCCTGCAGCCTTCCGTAACCTGGTGCATGCCAGATATGTTGCACTACAACTCCCACCATCCCCAGCCAGCATGACATACATCTGGAGGGCTTCACTGAGAATTGGAGAAATGCTTCCCTAGCAAATCACTCTCCACTCAAGCTCTGGCTGATCCAGCTTCTTTTCAGGCAATATAATGACAGCACTATTGCTGCTCATTGATCCCATTCACTTAAATATAAGCTTTGAACCCTGGAATGCCTTATTTATATGGCCAGGCCAGCCTTTATGATAGCAGTGAGGAACCTCAGGCCCGTAGGCCAGATCAGGCCCTTCTTGGGCCCCAATCCAGCTCTCTGGGGTTCTCAAAATGGCCATATCCTACCCTGGTCCCCTGGCCCCATACCCTTGCCCCAACCACTGATCATGTGGGGATTTCTCAGATTTTGTGCAGTCCCCCACCACCCCAATTCTAAAAGGTTGAAATGCTTCTCCTAAGGCAGTAAGAGCTTTAAGCTAAAATATGCTGCTATTTTGGCCATGCCCTTTTTGCCTTCAGCCCCTTACTCTTTGCCTTCTGCCCCACCCACAAAAAGCTTCTCCAAAACTGAATTTGGCCTTCGGGCTGAAAGAGGATCCCCACCCCTGCTTTATGGGACCTGGGTCACCTGGCTCAAGGGGGAAAAAAGTATATGTAAGACATACCACAATGACTTCAGAATGGTTTGATTAAGTGGTAGCCATAAGGTTTAATTCCTTTTTCCTGACTTTGTTGCCCGTGGACTTGGAACATACCCACTTTTCTTTGGCTTCCGTGCTAAAAACACATGAAGAAATTAGACATTCTCTGTGCCTACTGCTGCTAACATTATAAGTGATTTCTAGGAGCCATTTGTGTAAATAACCCTAAATACAAGACATGATTGTTGGCTAAATTGCAAACGACAAGATTGCACAATTCCAGGTAGGTGCATGGCACAGCAAACTATGCAGGCATTTTAATGTCAGATACTGAAATAGAGGGGGTGGGGGAAACTCATGGTCAGTTAAATGTATTTTTATGACTAGGCAAGAAGGATGTTTAAACATAACGTTCTTGCCATAATGGGGGATATTGTAATGTTCTAGTATTCTTGCCTCTATCCTCTTTTAGTACTGTCTTCACACTTTATCATTAAGCAACGTCTGATAAAAAGGGGTGTGGAAAACCATCTGCTCTGGGGGAACAAATGATGATGTATCATTTTCTGTAAAATGAAAATGTACTGCAGTGTGTAATTGTGTGCCATTAAAACTGGTGTGAAATTTGCAACTGAGCACAGCAAGAACATGAGGGAGTGCTAATGATGGAAGAACAGCTTTGCTTGCCAGAGTGGTTTTTTGGAAATATAAGGGAGTTCTTCAGAATATCCAAAAGTCACAGCAAGATACTGGAACGTATCACTACAATGGTGTGCAGGAAAATATTTTATAAAGGGGTTTTATTTCCTTTGATGACTCAGCTGATCTTTAAAGCACAAAGTTCGAAACAAAAAAGGACCACTCACCTAGAGCAATGGTACTCCTAGACAGGGCTGGCTCCAATGGCTCGCAAGTTCAGGCATTTCCCAGACCCCAAGAAAGCCAAAGCGACTCACTAACTATGCTATCAAGACAGTGGTGCAAATGTTCATACAGCATCCAAGAAGGCCGGAGGTAACTTAAGAGAAGTCTTAGTTTGCATCCTTGCTTCTTCCAGATTGGGGGGAACTAAGTGTTTTGTAGGGATGGATGCATCTATCAATTTCAGTTTCTCATTTTTCCTGTCTTAAATTTATTCTGTCCAGTTCCACATCAGGGTTTTTTTTTTTTAAAGTCTGCAAAAAAATCATTTGCCTTTCTCATAACGTCCATTTGTAAACCCAGTTTGGCCCGGTATATTCAGTTTTTGCAAGCAATTTTCTCTCATGTTATTTTCAACAATATATTGCACAATAAAAAATCAATATACTGATTTTTGTGATTAGTAGTTTCCCCTGATATATGCATTTCTTTTTTTTACACACCTTTTGATGGAAGATTTATATCACACAATTTGGAAAAATCTGAACACAAAAAGATAACTCTGTTTTGGTTTGTGTATTGGTTCGGAAAGTGAGAATTAGGTAGGTCCACAGTAACACATGAACCTAACTGATTTCTCCCCATCCTTAGTGCTTTGAATGCATTATACCTATTTTGCGTGATCTGCACTAGTAGCCAGTTTGTTTCCAGGCTCACTTCAAGGAGTTGATGTTAACCTTTAAAGCTGTAAGTGGCACAAGTCCTGGGTACCTTAAAGACCGCTTTCTTCTAAATGTTCCTCCCTTCATGCTCCATTTATCATTCGATACATTACTCCGGATCCCTCAACTCCATGAAGAATTGTGGGTAGCAACTACAAGCACAGCTTTTTCTGTAGTGGCACCAATCCTGTGGAATACCTTGCCAAGTGAAATTTATCAGGTTTCAGATGGCTTGTAAAAATACAGCTGTACAAAAAGTATTTTGACTGAATGCTTTCTTAGTTAATTTTTTTAAAATTAATACTACACCAGTTTTCTCTGCTCTTCCCAGAAACTGTTTATTGTTATTCGTTTAGGGTGCAATCCTCTTGAGATAGTTGGCAGCCTCCAAAATTGGAGGCTACCAACTATCCAATGCAGGGCGGATGGAGGACAGAGGAGATCCTCTCCTCCACACCTCACCCACCCTGCATTTGAGGCTAGATATGCGTTTTTGCATGTCTAGCTGCAGCTTTGGGGAGGGGGAAGGAAGGGGCCTGGAGACTGGGTAGGAAGCTGTCTAAAACAGCTTCTGCGGTCTCCTCCCCTCCCCTGGGAACACCCCATTTTCTCCCTCTCTGCACTCCATTTATGAGTGCGGAGACAGCAGCGGTGTGGAAAGAACTGTGCCAGCTAGGAGGGGGAAGGGGTGGGGAGCGCGGTTTCTGGTAATTGAGGTCAGACAACCTCGGTTCCCAGAAACTGAAAAATCCTATGGCCATCTAGCCAGTGTCTATCAGCCATAGGATTGGTCTCCCCTTGTGTTAATATTGGTAGGTTTTTTAAAAAAAATTTAGGAAGGGTAGGTATGATACATGTTTTAAAATACTGTATAACCTCAAAAAAATTGTTAGCCACCTTAAGTTCCTTTTTTGGAAATAAGGTAGGAAATATGTTGTTGTTGTTCAGTCGTTAAGTCGTGTCCGACTCTTTATGACCCCATGGACCATAGCACATGGAACATAGCATAGCCTTCCCGTCCTCCGCTCTCTCCTGGAGTGTGCTCAAATTCATATTCATTGCATCGGTGATGCTATCTAGCCATCTCATCCTCTGCTGTCCCCGTCTCCTTTTGCCTTCAATCTTTCCCAGCATCAAGGTCTTTTCCAGGGAGTTTTCTCTTCGCATTAGGTGGCCAAAATATTTGAGCTTCACCTTCAGTATCTGTCCTTCCAATGAGCACTCAGGGTTGATTTCCTTTAGGATGGACTGATTTGACCTCCTTGCAGTCCAGGGGACTCGTAAGAGTCTTCTCCAGCACCACAGTTCGAAAGCATCGATTCTTCGGCGCTCAGCCTTCCTTATAGTCCAGCTCTCACAGCCATATATTGCTACTGGGAAAACCATAGCTTTGATTATGCAGACCTTTGTCGGCAAGGTGATGTCTCTGCTTCTTACTATGCTGTCTAGGTGTGCCATAGCTTTCCTCCCAAGGAGCAAGCATCTTTTAATTTCATGGCTACAGTTACCGTCTGCAGTGATCTTGGAGGCCAAAAAAATAAAATCTGTCACTGCTTCCATTTCTTCCCCTTCTATATGCCAGGAAGTGATGGGGCCAGATGCCATGATCTTCGTTTTTTTAATGTTGAGTTTCAAACCAGCTTTTGCACTCTCCACTTTCACCCTCAACAAGAGGCTCTCGAGATCCTCTTCGCTTTCTGCCATTAGGGTGATATCGTCTGCGTATCTGAGGTTGTTGATAATTCTCCCGGCAATCTTAATTCCGACCTGTGATTCATCCAACCCAGCATTTCTCATGATGTACTCTGCATATAACTTAAATAAGCTGGGCGACAATATGCAGCCTTGTCGTACTCCTTTCCCAGTTTGGAACCAATCGGTTGTTCCATGTCTGGTTCTTACTGTTGCTTCTTGACCCTCGTACAGGTTTCTCAGGAGACAGGTAAGGTGGTCCGGTACTCCCATCTCTTTAAGAATTTGCCACAGTTTGTTGTGATCCACACAATCAAAGGCTTTAGCGTAGTCAATGAAGCAGAAAGAGACGTTTTTCTGGAATTCTCTTGCTTTCTCCATGATCCAGTGAATGTTGGCGATTTGATCTCTAGTTCCTCTGCCTCTTTGAAACCCAGCATGTACTTCTGGTAGTTCTCGGTTCGCATGCTGCTGAAGCCTAGCTTGTAGGATTTTGAGCATCACCTTGCTGGCATGTGAAATGAGCACAATTGTACGGTATAGGAAATATAGATATAGATAAATAATAAATAGTGGGTGCCTTGTACAAATAAGCCAAAGTCCAAAGCCAGCACTACTCCTAACTACCACATCTTGTTTGGTTTGCACTTCAACAACTCCTGCAGGCAACTGATGAATTTAAGGCCAGTCCAGAACATTTCACTTTCCTGTGTGGCTGCACCAAATGATCTGTGCAATGTTGCAGAGAATTCTGAGCAGAAGACTCAGATTGCTGCATACTCTTTCCCTGGCAATCTTAACATTTTCAAATGTCCTAAGTAATTGCTTTTATTGTTTGTGTTGGGATGCTTCCAGTTGACAATAACAGCAAGAGTAGTGGTTATGCTCTAAAAAGGCATAAAGGTGAAGACACCTCTTGCCTAAAATGGATGACTAGGCAATTGCCATCTCACATCCTATTTACAAAGGATAGCTAAATGTGCATGCTTGAAGAAAAGACTCTGGGGAATTGAGTACAATTTATTCCTCAGAAATTGGTGGGTTAACTACTGAAATTTCAGGGTGGGTATGTGGACATTTTCTGACAACAATATTTGCTAGAAACCCAGATTTCCTAAGCATGCTATTTCATAAACATATAATTTTAGAGAGATTCAGAAGCATGACATTTACAACTGCCCTGTAATAGAACAAGCCCTCATGGGGTCATTTGATGGCGCTGCTCATTTCGTCATATTGTACCAGTATTCCGTGGCTATCTGTCCATGTCTGAGTCCAACTTGAAGTTAGGTTTTTTTTTCATAGCCCTAACTGGCTTACCCAAAGGAGTACCCAATCCTGTTTCAACCTGGCTGCACTTTAAGATAATCATCTGAGGCCTTTCTCCATGTGCCCCCCCCCCCATCAGAAGTGAGGCTGGCATCCGCAAGAGAGAGGGAGAGAAAGCACTCCATTTATGGAATGCCCTTCCCAGAAATGTTTGCCTGGCACCAACACTGTTATCTTTTGATGCAAGCAACTCCCCCTTTTTTCACTCTGGCATTTTACATTGTGCTAGTGACATTATTGATCGCCTTTGATGCCATTTTAATTTGTGGTTTTAATGACACTCTACTTTTGGTTTTAATTCATTGTAAACCTCCTTGGAATTGAGAAATGAAGGGATGTATATAAATATTAAAACATCATTGCATTCTGCATATGCCCACAATCCCCAAAGGGGAGAGGAAACGCGCCAGCCTGCTCGCATCACATCACATGTCATGTTGCGGTAGACACTGCAAGGAAGAGAGAGCAAAGAGAGACAGACAGACCCACTGTGATCCCTTTGAATGTCTAGTTCTGCCAGAGAGCAAATGGAACTAGAGTGGCCATTTACACATTACCAAAAAGAGGAAATGCACCATCAAAAGAGAGGCCAAAAAAGGAAATGGATTTGCATAAAAGAGATGAAAATTTAGAAATAAATGCCAATAGCGTTAGCTGGTGCCATGGGTGTACCCAGAAAACCCGTGGCACCAATGCTATTGGTGTTGCGCTACAGCTTGCTTATGCTAGCGCAACATGATTTATGTTAGCACTAGTGTTGACTTGGATACTGCATCTTGCCACAGTGTGGAAGGCTGTGACCAGGGGACCCATGTGCCTTGCTCAGTCTAGTGTCCAGGTGCTGTTGATGCGCAGTTTCAAGGCCCAGCTCTTTCTTCAGATGGTTCTTCATCTTTATACCAGAGCTGGACTGGACAGCCCTTCAAGCAGAGCATACCTTCAAAGAGAGGACAGCCCTCTTTAAGGTAGGACATATGGCCACATGGTACTGAGAAACAAGGCCATAAAGAATTGTTCAGAAACAGCTCTGGGGAGCCCTATTTACTTAGCAACACCAACCAAAAATTGCATAATCAGTTGTGGAGCCTCAGTGAAACCGCACTTCAAAAACAGAAACCTCTGGAACACATAGTACTCACCCAGACGCTTTCAAGGCAGAATTTATTTTCAGTGCCTCTCTGCCAATTCTTCTTTTTACTTCCCTCCTCTGCCCTCCCAAGATTTGCCTCATTTCTTTCAGCTGGCAACAAGCTTGAACAGACGTCACCAGCTGGCATTTGGGACAAGTCACTTCTGTCGAAGACCTCAGAGGGATATTATCCAGTCCCTGGGAACATGAAAGCATAGCCCCCACACAGAGCAAGTGAGCGAGAGACTGGTTAGCTGCATCCTGACATGGCCGCCATTTCTGGAGGCCCAGTGTGTCTCAGGGCTTCTCCTCAGGTGGTGTTTTAAAGGCACAGGCTACACTGGAAAAAGGTATGCAAAATGCCTTTGCACTTTTGATACTGAGCTTAATTGGAAGAGAAGGATGTACCTTAAAGAGAAAAAAAGAGTACCCAAGGAAGAGGTTGCATATGGCCAAGGGGAGGCTGCTCATTAGGCCTTAACAGGGGTCATCTACAGCCATTCTCGGTCTTTGTGCTGCTTGCTACAATGCCCCTAAAAGCAGCACTGCTTCAAATGGCTGGTGAGAGCTGAGCCTGATTGAAACCAGGCCTGCGTTTGGGCTCCTCCAGTCATTAGGATTAACAACGTGCCTGCAAAGTCTTTGCATTTTATTTTTTGTATAGCCCCGCGGATTCTGTTTTTAGGTATTCAGTATTTGATGTTTTTGCTTTGGGTTTATGTTACATACAGGCATATTGTAACTTGTATTTATAAATGCCTTTGTGCTATGGACAAATGATAAACAATACTATATATATATATATATATATATATATGCAAAAACACTGCCTGCAAAGTCTTTAGCAGGTACTATTGAGGCAGTAAGCGGGCTGTGAGCTCATTGTGAAGTTGATTTTAAAGACGATAGATAACTTTGGTGCTGGCTAATAGGCGGAGTTCTGCACCATGTGCTGGTCTAGGTTCAAGCAATGCATGCGGAGCAGCTAGAGTACTGCAGGAACTAGCCATGGCTTCAGCTAGGTTGGGCAGATGCCCTGCTTTACAGAGAACAGTCCTCTGTTTTGGAGACCTGGATTTGAAGGCATCCTCTGCTTGATAGGCTGTCCAGCTTGGTTTAAAGCCAAAGAACCATAAGGTAGAGGAGCAGGAAGGGGCCTTGAAGTGGCCCATCAACACTCAGCCCCTGGACAGCAAACTGAGCAGGTGCACAGGCCACCTGGTCAGCCTTCCCCACTATGGTGAGATGTATGTATTCCTATTTAAGTTGAAGTTATTTCTAAATGTCCACTTATACATATAAATATGCATATGCAAATTGGCACCTTCTTTTGTCCTCTTTCTGGCCGATGAATTTCCTCCGTTTTGGCAATGAGCAAGTGGACACCCAAGGCCGCACGTGCATGTTAGCAGTCAATGTGAATATGAACCCCAGTGATTCTCTGGTGAGAATCCTTGCAAAAAAGGACTGGGGTGTGTGTGTCATGGCAGCTAGGGAGATGGGGAACACATGGGGGCATGACCAGCCACAAAGGTGGCCAGGACTGTATTCAGGGGCCGGCCACATTTGTGGCTGATCATGCTCCCTTGTGTTCCCCACCTGCCTAGCTTTCATGCAGATCCCCCAGTCCTTTCTTCCAACTCACAAACAGTGTAGGCTGGCAGCTCCGATGTCAATGGGGCAGTGAATCTGCTCCGAGTTTCAGTCAGAACTAGTCAGAACTCTAAAGGAACTATCCAAGGTGCACACGACAGAGGTATCACTCAGGGATAGACTTGGGGGTAACCTTGAGGTCTGCAGAAGTACAAAATACCTTTGGAAAAATAGCCTAAGGGAGAGGAGACACCCTCGCCCCTCAACAGGCCAATGACTGTGGAAAACTGACTGATAAGGAGGAACTGAAAACCAGATTGCAGGGGTGTGTGAAATGGAGTGACTGGAAAAGGAGGATGGAAGAACAGACACAAAGATACAAAAACAGTAGATAGAACACTCTCATTGTCTGGAGGCCATTTCCTGGTTCAAACCGAGAAGCTATTTTTAATGTCCCCAAGGATGGAAGCAAGAACTGCCCATAGAAATAAATGGAGTGGAGAAATCCAAGATTTTAATGTAGCTGGGATTGGGAAAATGGAATGTTCCATTTTTCCAATCCACACCCCTGCCAAACCCAGCCCAATGAGGAGTGTGAATACTCAGTGGACATGGAAAGCTGAGTCATTATTGGGGGGAAACCTGGTAAAACAGGAGTGACAGAATGGAGTGGCTGGAACACTGAACATTTTCATTCCACACTGCAACATTTTCTTGCAAGGCCCCACTTGTATGTCTCCCCTTTTGCCACTTTCTTCTCCCTCAACCCCCCCCGCCCGCTTTCCTTCTTTTTCAAGGAATCTTGTTTGTTCCCGTATTGCAAACTGTACAATTATTGCCAAATATTTAAATAGTTCTAATATTACACACAATTTATTTTCTTGTTCATTCTCACACTTTTGAAACACTTTCCTTTATGGTTAATTTTCCCAGGCTTCTTTGCCATCTGTTAGTCTTTTCAAGGCACAATAACATTTTTCTTTCATTAACCAGCAGGTGTCATGGTTGACTTACATTAAGCATTTCACCCTGTGCTAAAGGCTCTTCTTCTTCAGTGATGCTTGCTTCATCAGAGAGCCAAAAAAAAGTTGCAAAACTAACTGACCTTTATTTTAAAAAATACTTCAATTGCCTTGAAGTAATTCTAGAACTTTGTGGTGAAAAAGAGAATGTTTACATACCCCAATAACTTCAGCCAGCCACTTCATAAATCTGTAATCTCATGAGACAGGCACACATACGTGATAAATTGCTGCCTTTCAAACTCGGCAGAGATTAGGGTGCTGCCGATTAGCTTTTGAGTGGGTGTGAGTGCACCTTTGTGAGATATAACTACTACAAAAGCAAAATGGCTTTTCCATAACCTGTTGTTGCTTGGCTTTGTAATATTGTCAGGAGCTGGACCTGAAGAAGGAGGTTTATTAAGCACTTTCTTATTTCTTCTAATGGAAAGTGCTCTATAAGTAAAAACAATTGGCACATGGTTCAAAGGTTTGTTGGATGCTCCGAGTTATACTCTGAATGCTACTTGAGGAAGGATCATTACCACAATGGCCACCACAATAATAATAAAAATACGATGCAGCCTGATGGCTGCTCAGAATAACATCTGCTTTCTGGTTGTTTTTTAATTGATTGATTGAGGGTGTTTCCAGATGACATTTTTGTTATGCAATTGCCCTGCCTCATTGGCATAATTGTATGGGGTCCAGGCATCATGGACTTCCATTTTGTAACCCTCCTGTGTTTTACCACCATTTTCCCCATATTTTTTCTTACTAGAAAAAATCAGTTAAACAGGAAAAGATGGAATAGCTTTGGAGTGGTAGCGCTCAGAGTCCTCCATCTGATTCAGTGAAAGAATGAATTTATGTGCCACCTTCCAATAAGTATTTCCAGGGCAGTTCCCATTAAAAAGTTATAAAATAAATATATAATAAAACAATCAATAAAATAGAACAATCAATACAATAACAATATGTTATTACAATATGCTGCTGGATTTGTTTTTAAAGAAAACAAACCCAGCAGCATAAAATATCTCATGAGATTAAAATGCCTGAAAGTGGGAAGTGGGGAAAGTATTTTCATGGCACTAACAATTTTTAAATCTGCGTGTTAAATTTTTGGGTGCTGTGAGGTTTTTTACGTTGTCATATTTTATGTTCCTTTGGATGGTGTGGTTTTATGTTCTGTTGTATACTTAAATTGGTTTTGTATTTGTTTACTGTAAGCCGCTCAGAGAACTCTGTTATGGGATGGCACCAGGTGAGCCTTCCAGGGAATGAATTCTATAAGTGAGGTACCACAACTGAAAAGCCTCCCTCCCCAGACACCACCTGCCTCATCTCTGATGGTGGGTGTGCCCAGAGGAGGGACTCCAAAGAGGTCCACAATACACAGACAGGACAGGTTGATGTGGGAGAAGATGCTCCCTCAAGAATCTAGGTCCCGAGCAATGTAGGGATTCAAAAATAAGCAACAGCACTTTGAATTATGCTCAGAAACAAACCAGGGGCCAGTGGAGCTCTTCCGGCACTGGTGAGATGTGTCCCCCGTAACTGGTTCCAATTCGCCTAGCAGTTGCGTTTTGGCTGAACTGCAGTTTCCACACAGCCTTCAGAGGCAGCCATACAATGCATTGCAGTAGTTTAACGGGGTGGTTCCCAGAGCATGGATAACTATGGCCAGGGTAGCTCTGTCCAGGAGGGGCTGCCGTTTGTACAACAGCCTCAGCAGGCAGGAGGTACTCTGTGCCACCAGCACCACTTGGGCCACCTGTGACAAGCTGGATCTGTGAGCAGACTGCAAACCTGTAGGGGGACTGTAGTGCCATCCAGAACAGGCTGAGCACCACCTCAATGGGAAAGTGAACTAGGGTGGCTATGTGTCCTCTTTTACAGAGGACAGTCTTGTATTTGAAGAGCTGCCAGAGGACTGTCCTCTATTTGAAACTGCCCTCTACTCAAAGGGCTGCCCTGTCCAATTCTGGTTTAAGGCTAAAGGACCTTAAGAACTGTTGCCCATCCACAGTTACCACCTGGGCAGCTGGCTGAACAGCCAGCCACACAGGTCAACTGGTCACAGTCTTCCACACTCTGAGATGTACTCTCTTTCTATTTAAATTATAATCACTATTTCTATGTCTATACATATGAATTTAATGTACAAATTGTATGCAAATATGTACCCTCTTTTGTCCTCTATTTTTGGTGATGCATTTCCCTGGGGGGTGGGGGGTGATTCTTAAGTGGCCATCCTATGAACTACCCACCAGCAGCACCTTGTCAGGATTGAACTTTTTCTCACTAATGGTAGTGACCTGAGGTGAGGTTCATATATGTTCTGTACCCTGCTGATGTTAAATGAATGTTAAATTACAGTAATAGCAGTCCATGGGTAGTAGCCAGTGTTAGTCCTACTTAGAGTAGACTCATTGAAATGAATGGTATTGACATTAGTCATGACTAACTTAATTCTCATTTGTTTCAGCGGGTCTTCTCTAAGTAGGACTAACATTAGATACTACCCAGTGTTCTCCCCAGTTCATATCTTACTATCGTAAGATCTATGAGGAACTACGCTGATTATTAAAGGATATAGTCCAGTGCATTTGATGTTACAGCTTTCTAGTAAGCCAGGGCACTGACCTATGGCTGGCATTTCCAACTGATTTATTCTTGCTTCTAGATTTGGTGCATGTGAGCTGGCCTGGAGCCAAGATCAGATGGCTCACATGTGCTAATCGCCTCTTCCATAGGTCACTCTTGAACTTTACTGAGAAAGCAGAATTGCAGATTTGACCATATTAGTGATGGAACTGAATGAAATCATCTCTTAGTGGGAGAAAGGGGGAAGTGGAGATCTACCCTGAGACTTCTGCTTGACCTGCCCACTCCTTGTTACCGAAGGAACAATGCCTATAGAATCATAGAATCGTAGGGTTGGAGGGGGCCTGCAGGACCGTCGAGTCCAACCCCTGCTCAGTGCAGGAAGCCTGATTCCCAGGCGGGCCCCCATCCAAGTACTAGCCAGGGCTGACCCTGCTTAGCTTTCGAGATCAGACGAGATCGGGCACATCCAGCCCTGGATCTCTCTGTTATAAACGGATCGAATGGTGCACCTTTTCCAATATTTTTTAGCTCGACCATGAAATGAAATTGCAGAATTAGCCAAACTTCTCCTATAGTATTAGAGATTGTGCTAGTCTCATTTTTATTACATGAGCTTATTATAATTACAGGAGTTCAGTGTGCAGAATGCTAGTGAACAGTAGATGCTGGTGGCTCCGATGTCAGTGGGGCGGTGAATACGCTCCAGGTTTCAGTCACAACCAGTCCAAGGTGCTTCCGCTCCTTTAGAGTTCTGACTGAAATCCGTGGCAGATTCACCGCCCCACTGACATCGGAGCCACCAACCTCCACTGCTAGTGAACCCTGGAAACGTTTTGACCTTGCTCTTTCCCAGAGCTTCCCCACCTAGTTTGGGGGTGGGTGAGAGGAGGTTGTCAAGTGCCAGACTTCTAAAGAAAGCATAATGTGTTTCCCAATTCCACACTTCCACTTCTGCATTACTGTTGCATTCATATCCTGTTTCTGGGCTTCCCATTGGGGCATCTCATTAGCTACTGTGCAAACAGAATGCTGGACTAGATAGGCCTTTGGTCTGATTCAGCAGGGCTCTTCTTATGGTCTTTGTCAGTCAAATTACTAGAAACAGAACCAATTTGATGTATCTGGAGAATATCAGTCCCGTTTAGGTAATATCAACAGGATATCAGAATTTATAATAATAATGCAAGAGGCTGTGTGTCTGTCCGTCCATCCTTTTGTCTGTCCATCATTGGCATAGTGCCAAGAATGTGAAACCTAGTCACCTGAAACTTGGCATGCATACTAAGGGGACCGTAGTGGTGTGTACTTCAGGGTTATTTTGTTTAAAAACATATTAATTGATTTAAATTAATTTAAATGTGTCTGTGTGGTTGAAGCCTGGAATAATATTTTCAGCCACTAGGGGACAGACTCCCCTAACCAGCACATAGCTTTGCAGTCCGACCATACAGTTTGAAGCTAGGGTAAATTAGTAGGCTGAGGGACAGAATTATATGCCTGTTTCTTCCTCGCTGCTGTGGGGCACCCCCCTCATGGAAATGGAATGGACAGACTCTTCCCTTAAGGGGCTATCATTATTGTAAAATACATAGAGAAATTTATTTTATGAGGCATTTAATACATTTCATAGAATCATAGAATAGTAGGGTTAGAAGGGGGCTACAAGGCCCTTATACATTAAATAAGTAAATAAATAAATACAGAGGTGCACCTGGCAGGAGTTACGCAGAGGGATGCCAGTGGGCATGACTTCACTCAGAGGGGGCAGATGCCTGATCTGTAATCAGTGTGTCTACTCTCCAACAGCTGTGTAGGTTTGCTTGAAGGCTTTGCTATATCAAACTAAGGGACACTGAATAGGCCAAGGGACAGAGCTATATGCATGCTCCATCTGCCACACTGTGGGGCAACCCCCATCAGGGGAATGGAGTGGGAAGACCATTCCCTCAGGGGCCTATAGGGGTGCACCATGGCAAGAACCATGCCTAGGGGGGCCAACAGGCATGGCTTCACTCGACAGGGCCGGCACGGCGTGTCCGACTCCGACAGCTGCCTAAGTTTGGTTGCAGCGTTTGCTGCATTGATGGAAAGGCTATTTCCACCGATGCAAAGCTGGGTCCATTTGTTTGTTAATAGTATACTTTAGACTGCAGCTAAAAAAATTGCAAACAAGAAAACATAGAGGTTTCCATTCTCCTATTTCAGAAGGCTCACCAGGGAATATAACTGAACTTTATGAGGTCTAGGTGCCCAACAGATAATAAGTGAATATGGATTGAAAATGAAAACAAAAAGCAAAACAGAAAATATGACGATTAAATCTATTGGACTGACAATGTATTTGGTCCCCCTGCCCTTAAGTAGGGTCAATTGACAGCATAGCCAACTGCTTCATGAAGAAAAGAGACTTTTTCCATCCAGAAATCAGGGAATCAGGATGAAATATTTTGCTTTCTCTTTTTACTGATGTTCTTGTAAAAGAATTAGGCTTTTGCCCACAGATTTCTGTTTGGTGTCTTTTATTACATTGAAAAGAAAGTATATGTACTATTGAAATGGTTGAGAAGATTCTTGCCAACACAAAGTCTTCCATTTTACTTGAAATTTATCTCAAAGTAATAACGAATGAGATTATTACATTCCTCCTTTAGGTGGTGCTATGGATTGCTGAAACAAGCAATTCTTCTTTTGTTCCTGTTTGATGCTAAAATCAGTTTTTGCATTCTCTGTACAAAAACACTGTTGGGAAAGTAGCACTATTATCGCAGCAATCTCAGTTTGATAAACGGTGTTTACTGGAGTAACACATTGGTTTAGAATATCATTTCAACAATGTGGCTTGCAGCAATATAACATTTGCTGCTGCAGACTATTTAAATCGGGGCAGGCAGACTTCAGGCTTACAGGATTTACTCCTTTTTTTTTATGAGAACCTCAAGATGCACCAGCCAGAGCCTGGTGCAAAAGACACACTTAAAATTAAAGAATTCTGAGACCAAGAACTGGAGTTCCCAGTCTTTCACTCAAAATTCCTTTCATTTCAGCAGTATAATTTGGGGAAGGGGAGTCATTTTATTGCTGCCATTGGAAATTCTTGCCAATCTACTGCAAAGCACCCAGAGACCTACCAGCAGATCCAGATCTACCTTCTTCCAACCCATCATTTAAATGATTAACCCAAAAGATTGGAGACCAGAATCATAAATAAAAATCACTTGCATTATATAATTGCTAGAGGTAACAAAGAGATGCTATTCTCTGTCCCCCTGAATGCGAATAATGAGAAGCAGGGATGATCTCTTGGCATTGCCCAGCATTGGGCATGGTGCCTGGCTCACCTTCAGACATCCACACATCAATGTGGTCATCTACAGGGAAAATGTCTTTTCACAAGCAGCTGTCTTGCATGCCGGCTTCTGTGCAATTGGGAGGAATGCTTGATTGTTGTTGTTGTTGTTCAGTCGTTCAGTCGTGTCCGACTCTTCGTGACCCCATGGACCATAGCACGCCAGGCCTTCCTGTCCTGCGCTCTCTCCCAGAGCGTGCTCAAGTTCATATTCATTGCATCCGTGATGCTATCTAGCCATCTCATCCTCTGCCGTCCCCTTCTCCTTTTGCCTTTAGTCTTTCCCAGCATCAGGGTCTTTTCCAGGGAGTTTTCTCTTCGCATTAGGTGGCCAAAATATTGGAGCTTCAGCTTCATTATCTGTCCTTCCAATGAGCACTCAGGGTTGATTTCCTTTAGGATGGACTGATTTGACCTCCTTGCAGTCCAGGGGACTCGTAAGAGTCTTCTCCAGCACCACAGTTCGAAAGCATCAATTCTTCGGCGCTCAGTCTTCCTTATAGTCCAGCTCTCACAGCCATACATTACTACTGGGAAAACCATAGCTTTGATTAGACGGACCTTTGTCGGCAAGGTGATGTCTCTGCTTCTTACTATGCTGTCTAGGTTGGCCATAGCTTTCTTCCCAAGGAGCAAGCGTCTTTTAATTTCATGGCTACAGTCACCGTCTGCGGTGATCTTGGAGCCCAAGAAAGTAAAATCGGTCACTGCTTCCATTTCTTCCCCTTCTATATGCCAGGAAGTGATGGGGCCAGATGCCATGATCTTCATTTTTTTAATGTTGAGTTTCAAACCAGCTTTTGCACTCTCCTCTTTCACCCTCAACAAGAGGCTCTTGAGATCCTCTTCGCTTTCTGCCATTAGGGTGGTATCGTCTGCATATCGGAGGTTGTTGATAATTCTCCCAGCAATCTTAATTCCGACCTCTGATTCATCCAACCCGGCATTTCTCATGATGTACTCTGCATATAAGTTAAATAAGCAGGGTGACAATATGCAGCCTTGTCGTACTCCCTTCCCAATTTTGAACCAATCGGTTGTTCCATGTCTGGTTCTTACTGTTGCTTCTTGACCCTCGTACAGGTTTCTCAGGAGACAGGTAAGGTGGTCTGGTACTCCCATCACTTTAAGAATTTGCCAGAGTTTGTTGTGATCCACACAATGAAAGGCTTTAGCGTAGTCAATGAAGCAGAAATAGACGTTTTTCTGGAATTCTCTTGCTTTCTCCATGATGCAGCGAATGTTGGCGATTTGATCTCTAGTTCCTCTGCCTCTTCTAAACCCAGCTTGTACTTCTGGTAGTTCTCGGTTTGCATACTGCTGAAGCCTAGCTTGTAGGATTTTGAGCATCACCTTGCTGGCATGTGAAATGAGCGCAATTGTGCAGTAGTTTGAACACTCTTTGGCGTTGCCCTTCTTTGGAATTGGAATGTAAACTGACCTTTTCCAGTCTTGTGGCCACTGTTGAGTGTTCCAGATTTGTTGGCATATTGAATGCAGCACTTTAACAGCATCATCTTTTAGGATTTTAAATAGCTCGGCTGGAATACTGTCATCTCCGCTAGCTTTGTTGTTACTAATGCTTCCTAAGGCCCACTTGACTTCACTCTCTAGGATGTCCGGCTCAAGTTCAGTGACTGCAGTATCATAGCTATCAGGGACATTCAGATCTTTCCTGTATAGTTCTTCTGTGTATTCTTGCCACCTCTTCTTAATCTCATCTGCTTCTGTTAGGTCCCTGCCTTCTTTGTCCTTTATCATGCCCGTCTTTGCACAAAACGTTCCCTTGAGATCTCCAATTTTATTGAAGAGATCTCTAGTCTTTCCCATTCTGTTGTTTTCCTCGATTTCTTTGCATTGTTCATTTAAGAAGGCCTTCTTGTCTCTCCTTGCTATTCTCTGGAACTCTGCATTCAGTTGGGTATATCTTCCCCTTTCTCCCTTGCTTTTCGCTTCCCTTCTTTCCTCAGCTACTTGTAAAGCCTCCTCAGACAGCCACTTTGCTTTCTTGCATTTCTTTTTCTTTGGGATGGATTGAGTTGCTGCCTCCTGAACAATGTTACGGACCTCCGTCCATAGTTCCTCAGGCACTCTGTCTATCAGGTCTAATCCCTGAAATCTATTCCTGACCTCCACTGGTATATTCATCAGGGATATGATTTAGGTCATACCTGAACGGTTTAGTGGTTTTCCCGACGTTCTTCTATTTAAGCCGAAATTTTGCAACAAGCAGCTCATGATCTGAGCCACAGTCAGCTCCAGGTCTTGTTTTTACTGACTGTACGGAGCTTCTCCATCTTTGGCTGCAAAGGACATCATCAATCTGATTTCGATATTGACCATCTGGTGACGTCCATGTGTAGAGTCGCCTCTTGTGCTGTTGGAAAAGAGTGTTTGCTATGATCAGCATGTTCTCTTGGCAAAACTCTATTAGCTTTTGTCCTGCTTCATTTTGTACACCAAGGCCATGCCTGCCTGTTATCCAGGTGATTTCTTGACTTCCTACTTTAGCATTCCAATCCCCTATGATGAAGAGGACATCTTTTTTTGGTGTTAGTTCTAGAAGGTGTTGTAGGTCTTCATAGAACCGATCAACCTCAGCTTCTTCGGCCTCAGTGGTTGGGGCATAGACTTGAATTACTGTGATGTTGAATGGTTTGCCTTGGATTCGTACTGAGATCATTCTATCATTTTTAAGATTGTACCCCAGTACTGCTTTTCCCACCCTTTTGTTGACTATGAGTGCTACTCCATTTCTTCTAAGGGATTCTTGCCCACAATAGTAGATATGATGGTCACCTGAATTAAATTCGCCCATGCCTGTCCATTTTAGTTCGCTGATTCCCAAGATGTCGATGTTCAATCTTGCCATCTCATGTTTGACCACCTCCAGCTTACCTTGATTCATTGATCTGACATTCCAGGTTCCTAAACAATATTGTTCTTTACAGCATCGGATTTTCTTTTCACCACCAGACACATCCACAGCTGAGTGTCCTTTCGGCTTTGGCCCAGCCGCTTCACTCTTTCTGGCGCTACTTGGAAATACCCTCTGCTCTTCCCCAGTAGCATATTGGACACCTTCCGACCTGAGGGGCTCATCTTCCGGCGTCATATCTTTTAGCCTTGTGATACGTTCCATGGGGTTTTCTTGGCAAGAATACTGGAGTGGGTTGCCATTTCCTTCTCCAGTGGACCACATTTTGTCAGAACTCTCCACCATGACCTGTCCATCTTGGGTGGCCCTGCACGGCATAGCTTATGGCTTCACTGAGTTACGCAAGCCCCTTCCCCACAACAAGGCAGTGATCCATGAAGGGGATGCTTGATTGTACCAGTGTCCCAATTGCATGGAAGACTGCATGAAGGCAGCTGCTTGCATGAAGGCTTTCCCCTTGCAGATGGCTATGCTAGTACATGGACATCTGTAGGTGGGCCCAGGCTGCATGACCAACATTGAGGGCTGGGTCAAGAGTGCTTCCCTGTTCCCCATTATTCACACAATGGCCCCTTGAGTTCCTTCTTCTTGAGAACTGCCCTAAGAATACCTCTCTGTACATTAGCAGTTGAATACTTCTTTTCCTACATGATCTTACTTATATCTCAGTATATAGTACACATACATGGTGAATTACTCGTTCAAGATTTCTTGCCATTATTTTTTTTCTCTCCCTCTCTCATAATACTAGAACCCTGGGGTCATCCAACAAACCTGATTGGTGGGAGATTCAGGACAGATAAAAGGAACTACTTCTCCATACAGCTCATTGTCAAGCTGTGGAATTAGCTATGAAAGATTTAGTGATGTCCACTAACATCAACAGCTTTAAGAGGGGATTAGACAAATTCATGGAGGATAGGACTATCAATGGCTACTAGTCATGAGGGCTGTATATTTCCTCTAGTATTGGAGACAGTATGCCTTTCAGTACCAGTTGCTGGGGAACACATACATTGCATTCACTTGTGGGCTTCTCTCAGGCCGCTGGTTGGCCACTGTGTGTGAACAGTATGCTGTGTGTGAACAGAGGCCTTTGGCTGGGTCCAGCACAGTTCTTCTTATGTCCTTAATCTTGCATCATACCAACTGGAATTCACCTTTAATCATGAGAACTGACACATAGCGATACAAATTGCCAGGCTTTGCCTAGGTACAGCTTGAAATGCTTTGAAAACCTGAAAACCTGCTTTGGTGATGATGTACCGTAATGGGACCCCCAAAATGAATGTGCATATATCCCTGCCAGGGACAGCTGTGTAACACAACCTCCAACACTCTGAAATGTTATTATTGTTGATGCACAGTCCTAGGGACAAACTACATGTTACATTAAATATGCATGTGTGTGTCTTGGCCTGGGGGCCTTGAACTGGATTAGGGCTCAGTTAATAGAAGGATTAACCACCATCCCGCCCCGCCCCACCCCACCCCACCCCACCCACAACACTCAGGTCCTGTTGAAAATCTCCTCTGAAGCTACAATTTCTCCAGAAGGGTAGCTGTAATTGGTGCCAATAGCAGCTTCTGTATTGGGGCAAATAGCAGCTCTGGGGGCGTGGTTTTTTTGTCATGAACACTGTGCACAGGGAGGAGCATTAGGCACCCAATCACCCACACTGAGGAACCAATCTGGATCACAACCCCCATTTAAAAGAAACCACATAACACACAAGCAAATGCAAAGTCACATTTAACATAAAGGGTATGGTCTGGGCTTTTAGAGTAGCCACTTGTTTACTTCCACATGCTATAGAAAGAATCCGGGCAATGGGTAACCATGGATAAAATATACCATTTGCCATTCCTTAGTTCTTGACTGGCACATTTTGTGTTCCTTAGCTGCATTAAAAAAAAAAAAAAGATACATTCACCAGCCCTGGAAGATTTTCTGAAAATGTGACATCATCAAATTTACTCAGGAGACTTGCCAGTATTTATTTATTTATTTATTTATTCATTCATTTCATTTCATTTCTATACTGCCCAATAGCTGAAGCTCTCTGGGCGGTTCACAAAAATTAAAACCAAAAAGCACAGGATAAAACAGTATAAAAATGAAAGCATTTAAAATCACAAATTTTCCCTACAACTGTTTTGAAACTCCATTCAGTTACTTTTATTTACTTTCAAAATACTACTTTTAGTGGGCAATTAATTCTTGACATTTTAGAAAACAGATGTAATTGCTATTATAATGAGCTTGGGGTATTTGAAATCACCAGGCAATATTCCAAATGTCATTTTCTCCATCTTGGTCTGTAACTGAAATAACCCTAATGGGATACTTTTGAACACACACACACACACACACACACACACACGGTATTGTGTTAAGGGGGTCCCTTAAGAAGCATTGGGTGGTGGGGAGAGAAGGGAGACCTTAAAGAAAGACATAAATTGTTCAGCCCTTTACTCTTCAGAAAGGATGATCAGATGCAAAGGAGGATAGGGCTCTTGCGTCTTTAACAGTTGCATACAACAGAGGCTATCAGACAGCAAGTATAGTTTGCATGACAAGCTACCCCTCCTGAAATTCCTTCTTCTATGCAACGGTTAAAAGTGCAGGTGCCCGGCCCTCCTCTACAGCTGATCACCCTTATTACAGGGAGGAGCATGGAACTATATAGGGCACCGAGACCTCAGCCCTGACCACGGAAAGTCTTATTCAACCATCTTTCGACTTTTTTGGATTCGATAATGAATTGCCCAGATGCTGCAAAGCATACGTACCTTGTTCTTTTTTTTAAAAAAAGGCTGAGATTTTCAGGAAATTGGCAGTGCAGTCCTATACATGCCTACTCAGAAGTAAGTTCCACTGCATTAACTGGAACTTAGTCCCAGGGATGTAGATACAAGATTGCAACCTGAATTATGAGCTTGGCTCCCAATTCTATGCGATCACATAAAATACATTGCATGCTGGCTGCAGTCCACTAAACTACATGCACAGGTGCATTTCTCTTGTTGGCTATGGAAGGCAAAGAAGCAGAAGTCGTTCAAGGGCTGACAGTGGGGAAACTCTGACAGGCTGTCATTGAAATTATTCACTGGAGAAGGAGGGGAGGAGGATCTTCTTAATCTGGCATCTGTGCATGGTGCTATACAGAGTAAAATAAACAAGAACAGGTCCTTGCCCCTAGCACAGGGGTCAGCAGCATGTGTCCCATGGGCCGCACACAGCCCTTCTGGCCTTAAGTGCAGCCCCTGCCACCACCTGCCATCCCTGAATTTGCCCCTGTGGCAGGAGCAGCAAAACAAGCATGTGTCTTGTTTTAAAACTAGATTTGGCCAGTTTAGGTCACTGTTGTGGCTTACTACCAAAAATCAGCAAACTGCCAATCGTTTTCCTGCTGCCGCCACTGAAATTCAGCAGTGGGGAGGGGGGTCCGGGGGATTGAAATTGTTCCCTGGAGCCCCCCAATTGTCCACCCCTGCCTAGCAGATCTAATAGTGATCTCAATTTTCCAATTCCCTGTCCTTACATAGACAAACCGGCACCACACACAAGAGGGAAGTATCAGCATACTCGTGGAAGCCCCACGGGACAGTATCCAACTGTGTCATTCTGTTAGCGCAAAAGGCATTGCACTACTGGAAACTAGGTTCTGAACTATGTGCAAGAGAAGAATCCAACTAAAGTTTTGCATAACCCTTGTGCAACACGTGCAAGCAGTGTGTATTCCCATGGTGCAACCGATTATGCAACTGCTTGCACCCATTGTGCAATGCGTTGTGCAACTGCTCACACAACCAGTTGGGCAAGCATAATGGCAACTGCTTGTGCAATGGAAAGATTCAGAGGAGCTTCTCTAGTTTGAGTTTGTGGAGTGTCACCATTGGATACTGCCCAAGGTTTGCGGAAGTAAAAAAATGTCTTTAGAACCCCCCCCCCCCAAAAAAAACCCCAGCCCAGTGATGACTAGGCATGCTCAGTGGGCATGGAATGCTGGCTGACTCCTGGGGAAATGGAAAATGGGGTGGGGGAGGGAGCAGGAATAGAGTGTCTGGAATCCTGAACTGAAGCACTCCAGACTGCAATGTTTTGTTGCAGATCCCACTGGTTACAATTTAAATATCAGCAATGGGGAAGACAGCAGAGAGAAGATGCGAAAGAGAGAAGGTCTGCATAGAGCCTCCTCTCATGCATTGAAAGACCATCTGCATAGGGCTATGAAGGAGGCAGGATAAAAGAGCAAACACATTTTTATGAAAAGAAAACCTGGCCTGCTGCAATCACTGTGAGTAATTCTAGGAACCTTCAAAGGCAGGTTCACTTGGTATATAGCCAAACTGTACACAAATATCATGAATGGAACACTAGATAGCCAGGCATTTTGTTAAGACAATGCCACTATGCCACATAGAGAGGTTGATGAATACCCTATGCCAAAATCAACATGAGTAGCTGTTCCCTGGTTGGACACCTGTCCACTTCACAGGAAGCAACATGATCATGCAAGGCAAGTTGTATTTGCAACCTCCAAAAGGGCCCATCGACCATACAAAAACAAAGATAACTCTAAAGATGGGAGCTGCAATGCTTTCCTCGCATAACGATGATGTTATATGCCAGGTCATGAGCCTTATTTTACCATGTCAAAGAAACTGGAAACTGGAGACTGTGAAGAAACATAAATAAACCTATTCTTAAAAAGTTATACCTTGCCTTTTGATGAACAATTTACAAGGTAGTTTGCAATCATAGTAAAACCACTAATAACAACAACAACAACATGACCCATTACAAAATAGCAACAAAAGCAGAGTAAAACAACAGTAGAAGCAGTAAAAATAACAAACAAACAAAAATAGGGGAGCCATAAAATGTGAAGCAATAAAACAATCCAACTTCTATTTGTTAAAAAGTCTGGCCACATGAAAAGGTTCTAACCTGGTGACAAATGACAAATGCAGGATTTAGCAGTATATTACTGCCATTTATAAAAAGGCTTGAAATGGCCTGGTGAAGAGTGACAGCTAAGCTTAGAACACAAACAAGCATGCTCACTGTAAGAGAAGGGTCCCTCCAAGCTGTGTTCCTCCCAAAGGAGGGCCCCTCCCAGCCACAGATATGTCTGGCCCTGCAGAGCTGGAAAGACCAACACCAGAGTAGCAAGCTGTAAAGCAGTAGAGGCTGGTGGCTCCGATGTCAGCGGGGCAGTGAATGCACTCTGGGTCTCAGTCAGAAGCAGTCAGAACTCTGAAGGAGCTCTCCAAGGTGCTTCATGCCTTCTCTGCATCCATGCTCAACTTGTCTGCAAAGTACCTTGGATAGCTCGTTTGGAGTTCTCACTGGTTCTGACTGAAACCCAGAGCGCATTCACTGCCCCAGTGGAACCACCAGCCTCTACTGCTCTGAAGGGAGAGCTGAAGGAGAGTGAGCCAAATTGCATTGCCTTCCTAGTGAGGGAAGGGTGCTGTGGTGGTCCCGTGAATCAATCATAGATCACTGAGGGCTTTCCATCAGAGATGATTCCTGGGATGCTATCTGGTCCCAGCAACCCTTCACAGCCCTGTCTGCCAGGATAAAAGAATCCATGTTCAAAGTACTACATAGGTGGCACTATACCACTAAAAACTGCACTATGTAAACAAACATTTGTCTCCATCATGCTGCTGGAGGGGGTGGAGTGTGGTGGGGCTCATTATTCCACATGCAGTGCACTGCCCATGTGTACAAACCTTTTGGTGGGAAGTGTTCAGTGCGACTTTGGAAACAACTAGGGATGGGCGAACCCCCTCAAGTCTGGTCCAGACTGCAATTTATGTAGATGTAAGTGCTTTACGGCCACAAATGGCATAAAACACACCAACATGCCAAAACACTGGATTTTCCCAAGGTGTCTTTTTAAACCTGGAAGCCATCCTGCGGAGGCTGGCAGGCGTGGAGGTAAGGGGAGCCAGTCCGCTGCAGACTCCGCAGGTCGGATTCTTGGGAATCTGGCCTTATTTGAGTCTGCAGTGGATTTCTCCAGCATCCCTAGAAACAACCCCCAGCTTATTGCTTCTGATCCATCACCACAAATAGTCAGGGTGTCACCCCACCCCCTACTTTCAATTCAGCAGTGACCTGGATGGACTGGGAGTCTGAAGTATCGGTGCCAACAGAAGAGGCGCTGGGCTCAAGAACCACTGTGAAAGCAGAGACTGTTAAGCCTGAGGCACCAGGGACCCCCAAGCCCCAAGACCATTGAGGCAGGATCAACAATAGCACCTGTGAGCCTAGCTCCAGCGCTGGGCCAGCTATCTCCAGGAGCTCCACAGTCCATGGAGCTGGTGAACCAAGGCCAGGAATGTGCCAGGAGGAGCTCTTGGAGAGATGGAGCATTACTAGGCCCCAAGCCAGACGCCTGGTCCTGTAAGGCTTTGACTTTGTGGGAAGGGGTGGAAGTCTGAGAAGGGGCTTCTGGGCTGAAGCATAAGGCTTCAGTCTGGTCACTAGGAGCTCTCCTAGGTGCTGCAACATCTGGCCTGCCTTGCTGTGCCAAGCCTTGTGCGTTCCTGCTTCAGCCTGGAGCACAACCCAGGGGGCTGGTTTGCATGATCACGAAGCCACAGTGGCTTGTTGTGAGCTGTGGTGCATGCTGGGTGCGATATGCATAATCACTACTCAGCTTCAGTTTATCATGTCATCCAAACCTGGGTGGTGTGGCTGTTGGAGGGTTAAATAATCCTGCAGCAGCTCATGAGTTATTTGAAGTTTAACCCTCCAACAAAGCCATACTGCCTGGGCTTGGATGACATGACAAGCCACAGCTGGGCGGTGATGATACAGATCGCACCTGGCATGTGCCAGCATGCACAATGGCTCACAACAAGCCACTGTGGCTTATTTAAGGTATGGTGGCTTGTTTTGACCTGGTCAGGGTGTGCTTCTTCATAAGATGTGTAGTATCTGTCCCCTGCTCCGGGCCTGTCCAGAGCCAAAGGATGGCTGGGGGAGGCGTGACTCCATCTTCTGGCCTTCGTTTGTTGCTCTGCAATGCCAGGTCTGTTACTCAGAAAACCTCCCTCATCCATGACATGATCCTGGATGAGGGTGCAGACCTGGCATGTGTTACGGAGACCTGGCTGGCCGAGGCTGCTGCTCCAACCCTTGCAGCCATGTGTCCAGCCGGATTTTCATATGCACAGCAGCCGAGGGCTGGGGATCGGGGAGGAGGAGTGGCTGTTATCTACCGAGAGTCCTTGGTCTTCACCAGACCCCCTCTCTGGGAGATCAAGGTTACTGAGTGCATGTACTGGAGGTTGGGCCCGAAGGGCAGTCTGGGGATTCTGCTTGTGTACCATCCACCCCGCTGCACAACTGACTCCCTGGCCGAGGTGCTTGAGGTGGTCTCTGATGTGCATGTGCAGTCCCCTAACTTATTAGTGTTGGGGGACTTCAACATACATTCAGAGGCCATCCTCACGGGGGCACCTCGGGACTTCATGGAGACCATGGCTTCCTGGGAGCTGAACCCTATTCTAACTGGGCCCACCCATGTAGCCGGTCATGCACTAGACCTTGTGTTTGTTTCTGGAGAAGCGGGGAGTGATCTGGAAGTCGGGGGTATATCCACCACCCCCTTGTCATGGTCAGATCACTATCTGGTGACGTTGGACTTCTCGGTTCCACAACCCCTCCGCAGGGGTGGAGGACCTATTAAAATGGTCCACCCCAGGTGTCTTATGGATCCGAATGGATTCCTGAACACGCTTGGGGATTCTCTGGGGCACGCCAATGGCCACTCGGTCGAGACCCTGGTGGGTGGCTGGAATGCCGCAATCACTGGGGCATTAGATCAGGTGGCTCCAAAACGCCCTCTCCCCCTGAACAGGGCTCGGACTGCACCATGGTTCAATCCGCGGTTACGAGCTCTGAAACAGGAGGTGAGATGGCTAGAGCACCAGTGGCGGAAGTCTCGCTCCAAAGACGATCAGACACGGGCTAGAGCTGTATCTTCAGCCTATCACATGGCAGTGAAGGCAGCAAAAAAGGAGTATTATGCTGCCTCTATCGCGTCTGCAGAGTGCTGTCCCAGGAGGCTGTTCCAAGTGGTCCGGAGCCTGGTCGGTCCTGTGGCTCCGGAACCACTGGAGCATTCTAAGGCCTCCTGTGAGGCCTTTGCAAGGCACTTTGCAGATAAAATTGATCAGATTAGGAGTGTTACTCCGCACGCTATGGATACAGTTAGTGAGCAAGGGGCGGCCTGTGGCAAACCGGTTTTGTGGGATCTGTTCCAGCTTCTTCCTCCTGATGAAGTGGACAAGGTACTTTCATCTGTAATGCCGACCACCTGCTTACTTGATCCTTGCCCATCTTGGCTCATTATGGACTGCAGAGAGAGATTGGGTGAAGGGATCAGGGCAGTGGTGAACGCCTCCCTTGAGGAGGGAGTGATGCCATCAGCCCTCAAGGAGGCAGTGATAAGACCGCTCTTAAAGAAGCCCTCCTTGGATCCTCAAGTTCTGAACAACTTTCGCCCAATCTCAAATCTGCCATTTTGGGGCAAGGTGATTGAGCGGGTGGTGGTGATGGAGTAGAAGGCACACTTGGAAGAAACTGATTATCTAGACCCATTTCAGTCGGGCTTCAGACTTGGGCATGGGACAGAAACGGCCTTGGTCGCCTTGGTGGATGATATGAGGAGGGCTCTGGATAGGGGTGAATGCTCCTTCCTTGTTCTCCTTGACCTCTCAGCAGCTTTTGATACCACTGACCACGGTATCCTCCTGGACCGCCTGGAGGGGTTGGGCATTGGAGACACCATATTGCGGTGGTTCCGGTTCTTCCTCTCTGGCAGGTACCAGAGGGTAGCACTGGAAGAGGAGGTTTCAGACCCATGGCCAGTCACTTGTGGGGTGCCACAGGGTTCCATCCTCTCCCCGATGCTATTTAACACCTATGTGAAGCCGCTGGGGGCTATCATCAGGAGGTTTGGGGTGCAGTGTCATCAATATGCGGATTACACGTAGCTCTACCTCTCGTTCAAATCTTCACCAAGGTTGGCTGTAGAATCCCTGTCCAAATGTCTGGAGATGGTGAGTGGCTGGATGGGGAGGAATAAGCTGAAGCTGAACCCTGACAAGACCGAGGTACTTTTGGTGGGAGACAACAGGAGGCTGGGGGATGTTGACCTGGTGTTGAATGGGGTACGGCTACCCTTGAAAGACCAGGTCTGCAGCCTGGGGGTCATTTTGGACTCCCAGCTGTCCATGGAGGCTCAGGTGTCACCTGTGAGCCGGGCAGTGCTGTATCAACTCCATCTGATATGGCGGCTGCGCCCCTTCCTTCCCGACCATCTTCTCCCATCGGTAGTACATGCCCTGGTCTCCTCTCGTTTAGACTACTGTAATGCGCTCTACATGGGGTTACCCTTGAAGACAGTTTTGAAGCTGCAGCTGGTACAGAATGCAGCGGCTCGCCTGATTAAAGGCAGCCACCGGCGAGATCACATCACTTCAGTGCTGAAGGAGTTGCACTGGTTACCAGTTGTTTTCCGGGCTAAATTCAAGGTGTTGGTTTTGACCTTTAAAACCCTATATGGTTCCGGCCCAGCCTATCTTAAGGAGTGCCCCCAGCAGCACCAGACAGGCTGCTTAACAAGATCAGCCTCAGATGGCCTTCTCTCTGTCCCATCAGCCAGGACAGCTAGACTGGTGGGGACGAGGGAGAGGGCTTTTTCTGTGGTGGCTCCCACTCTGTGGAACTCCCTCCCTCGGGAACTCCGCCATGCCCCCTCTTTAATGAGCTTCCGTCGTGCATTAAAAACGTGGTTGTTCAGGCAGGCATTTAGGGTGGGTTAGGATATTTTAGAAAACACTTTTATTGTAGAATTTTATTGTTTTAAACTGTTTTATTATATGCTGTACATCGCCCAGAGTGGCTGGGTGACCAGCCAGATGAGCGATTAATAAATTTAATAATAAATAGATAGATAGATAGATAGATAGATAGATAGATAGATAGATAAACAAGAAGACAATCATCTTCCTACAGCTGAGAGGGGATACCACTGGAAATCTCACTCTGCTTTTACAGTGCAGAGATGGTTTACCAGAGTTTGGGAGACTGCTCTCTAGCTCATGTGGGGTGTGTGTGACCAAGCATGATAATTTCATAGAGACCTGGCTTCCCTTCATAATGTATCCAAGTGAGAGAACTCAAGCTGCTGGGGGCCCAAAAGGCATCTTGGAAGGACTTAATGCAATGGCTATGTGAAGAAAGAATAATATAGTGATAGTAAATGATCTGAGCTTGTATCTGTATATGATCGTGCTCTTGTAAATTCAGACATGTGGACAAGCTGTTGTGTGGTTTGTTTACTGTTTGTTTATTACTTAGTTAAAAACTCAATGAAGACATTATGAAGTGTATTTGCACAGGCACTCCTAGTACTCCTAGGAAAAGGGCAACTAAAACAATCAAGGGGCTGGAGCATCTCCCCTATGAGGGAAGGTTACAGTAGCTGGGCTTGTTTAGCTTGGAAAAAAGGGCAAGTAAGGGGAGACATGATAGAGGTGTACAAAATTATGCATGGTGTGGAGAATGTGGATAAGGAGACGTTTTTCTCCCTTTCTCAAAATACTAGAACCCGGGGTCATCCCATGAAGCTGATGGGTGGGAGATTCAGGACAGATAAAAGGGAGTGCTTCTTCACACAGCGCATAGTCAAACTATGGAACTCACTACCACAGGCTGTAGTGATGGCCACCAATTTGGATGGCTTTAAAATTCCTGGAGGATAAGGCTATCACTGGCTACTAGTCTCGATGGCTATGTGCTTCCCCCAGTACCAGAGGCAGTGAGCCTGTGTACAGCAGTTGCTGGGGAACAGGGGCAGGAGAGTGCTGTTGCGCTCATGCCCTGCTTGTGGGTTCCTGGTTGACTGCTGGTCAGCCAGTGTGAGAACAGAATGCCGGACTAGATGGGCCCTTGCTCTGATCCAGCAGGGCTCTTCTGATGTTCTTATTTCTGGACAGTGATGCAGCCACGTACTCTTAGACTCTGGACTTAAGGGTTTTGCAGGGCCCCTTTAGACAGCCACATGTACTTCAGTTGTGAAGCACTAGGGATGTTGGAGGAAGCCACAACAGAATCAAATGAGTTTGGATTTCTATGACTCTGACCTGTGGATTCTTCATCAGACTAGCTTTTCTTGAGTCACACAGATTCCACAGACTTGCAGACCATTTTTGTTTGTTTGTTTTTGCTTTTTACTTTCCAGAATTTTACACAAATTTATACAACACAAAATTTTACACAAATACAACAAATTTAGTTGTAGAAAAATACATAAATAAAAAAAACACCAGCCAAAACTGAACATTTCCCCCATAAGCTAAAGCATGAAAATGCACATGGGCGGGGGATTCGTACATTGGGTAGGGTGAGGATTTCCACATTTTTACAATGCAAATTTGTGCAAATTCAGGAAATTGGAAAAAAAATCTGATTCTGTCAATTAGGGGACAACGGAACAAAAGGCACATGACAATCTGTGAAACACTGACAGAATGGGCTCTACAAAATCCATACATCTCTATGAAACACACAGCTGACATTTCTTTCTTCCACCACCGCATTCTGTCTTTTACAGCTGCTTCGACATTCCTGATATGTTTGAACAAACAGCAACCCTGATAAAACAAAACAAAAAAGAAGAAATCTGAGCATGGGCAGTTTTGCATTTCAAATTTGCTTACTTGTGACTACAGAAATAAAAGGGAGCTGGCTTCTGCTGCCCTCATGCTCAACACTTTTACTTGGGAATAAGCACCATTTTCTTGTAGAAGAGGAAGAAGTAAAAATAATAACATGAGCATCTCTAACTGTGTGCATGCCTGGATAGCCACCCCCCACTATAACGTGTTCTTTAAGGATGATGCTGTGAAGAGTATCTGCCCCAGTGGGTCCCATGATGCCCATGTTGGCTCAGGTGCTGACACCGGGCCTGGTTGCCACTGCTCCCATGACCATCACTTGCCCAGGGGCCCCAGACACCCCACAAAAATACAGAGAAACAGGGGCAATGAGTTTGCGTCAACATTCCTAAGCGCAAACGGCCACCTAGCCTCATCGTTTCCTCACAATAATGGTGTGGTGGCTTGATCAGCGGGGCCCTAGTCCAGTGTGCCTCCCTGCTCCTTGCCTGAGCCCTGCTGAGCCCAATTCGGTTCAACCTGACAGGAGCAGCCACTCCCTTTTGTTCCAGACTGCAGGGATGGGTGGGCCCTGCAAAAGAGCAGCTGTATCTTTAAAATGTACTGGAACTGACACTGCAAGCCCTGTGAATGGATGCTGTGCAGCGGATTAGATAGTTGCTAAGCACCAAAGCCAGCCTGATGGCAATGTAAGATCTGTGGCCTGTAAATACCCTACATTAAGGCAGATCTAGCAATGTCTGGGAGGTGGAAAACAGTACTCTTTCAGCATGATCCTTTGGTTTGGGTAGGACGGGGAAGGGAGAAGGAGAGTATTTTGTTTTCAGTTTTTGTTAACTGAACGCAAATATATTATTCTTTCAAGTCACAGAGGCAGGATTCTGGTGATGCTGTTATTGCTGGCACTGAAGCAAGGTCATTTACTTGGCCAAGTCACTGCCTGATCTCATCAAGGCGTTGGTGAATTAGGCAGCTCCTCTCTATTTGACCCGTTAATTTGCCCTGCCCTGGAAGCCTATGGATCCTATAGGATTCCTGAATGCCCTGGGTGATATGTGGAGTTATTGCTGATGGCCTGACTGAGTTATGGTCAGATAGGAAGTTAATGGGCATAGTTGACAGCATTGTTCCCAGCCTCTTTCCTCCCACCCCCACCCCCAGCTTAGTAGGCCAGAAGGGGAGATGTCTAGAGCACTGGTAAAATACTTGTGTCAAATCTAAGTGAGGACATCAGGGAGCCCATTTGGAGGACTATAAAGTGGCAGTAATGGTAGCAAAGAGATCTTCCTGCCTTGCATTAGCTGAACTTTTCCTTATGGTTTATTATGCCTCAAGGGCTTATTATGCCCCCAAAGTTGTCCACTGGAAGGTAAACCATCTGCTTCTCACTGATGCTGCTGCATGTTTTATTGTTTTTAAAAAATGCTGGTGCAGTTGCTCACATACAGTCCAGCTCAGACTCTGCTGGTTGTAGAATACCTGTATTGAGAGCATTGCAACAGAATCAATGCGTTGTTGCAATTGTTTGGATTAGTTTGACCTTATTCTTCTTAGGGCGCAATCCTATGGCTGCTAGTCAGTGGCTAGACGGCCATAGGATTGGTCGGTTCCCAGAAAGTGACCTCGGAGCCCACACTCTGAGGTCAGTTCCCTGAAAATCGACCTCCATCCCCTCCTGCGCTGCCTTGTAGGCAGCGCAGATCAGCCCCGCGCTCCGTGCTTCTAAGAGCAGCATGGAGCAGTGAAAAAGGAGCATTCCTATGCGCCATCTGGCATCTGCCCCCCCACTCCGACTTTCTGTGGCTAGACAGTTGAAATCAGCTGTCTAGCCACGAATGCAGGACGGCTCCTGCCCTGCATTGGATAGGCGGTCGCCTCTAAGTTTGGAGGCGGCTGCCTGTGCCGATAGGATTGCGCCTTTAGTGGCATGACAACCACATGACATGTGATTTGGATTTTTGCTCTTTGTCACTGGTGAAAGCTGGCTGGGAAGAGCGTGGTGGGCAGCTAGCCAGGGTCATTTATTTTATTTTATTTTATTTTAATTTCATTTCATTTATTATATTTCTATCTCGCCTCATAGTCAAAGCTCTCTAGGCAGTTCACAAAAATTTATATATATTATAGAAGTATAAAAACCATTCAGGTAAGGACATAAAACAGATAGCATACACAACAACAACATATATCTAAAACAATTTAAAACAGTCAGCCAGAGACAATCCAGGACCTGATAAAAAAGACTCATTATATGCTGCCAAATGCCTGAGAGAAGAGGGCAGTTTTAACCTGGCCCTGAAAAGATGGCAATATTGGTGCTAGGTGGGATGGATATCATTCCATAAATGGGGGGCCACCACCCAGAAGGCCCCCTCTCTTGTTGTTGCCCTCTGAGGAGGCATTGGAGAAGGGCCTTGGATGCTGAGCGTAGTGTATGGGTTGGTTCATGGCTGTCTTGAGGAGGGTCAAATTCTTCCTTTATTAAACATAGTAGAGATCTGCTGACTTCCTCTTCTTCTTTTTAAATCAGTGAGAACCTGGCCAGTTTTAGGTCTGTATCCAATATTCCATTTTGGGAGAAGGTCGTAGAGTGTGTGGTGGTCAAGTTTCAGGCATGTTGGGGAAGAGCCATAGCTCAGTGGGAGAGAACCTGCATAAGCTCCCAGGTTCAATCCTCAGCATCTCCAGGTAGGGCTGGAAAAACCCCTGCCTGAAACCCTGGAGAGCCACTGCCAGTCAATGTCATTAATACTGGCCTAGATGGACCAATGGTCTGCCTCAGTGTAAGGCAGCTTCCTGTGTTCCTACTGGATGAAACATCCTTCTTCGACCCTTTACAACCTGGTTTATGAATTAGAATAGGACTAAAACAGCTTTAACAGTCTTGCTGGAGGATCTCTCTTTCAAGATCAACAGGGCAAATGCTTCTTTGTTGATCTTGTGGGACATCTCAGTGGCTTTTGATACTGTAGACTAAATCATTCTCCTGAGCTGACTGGAACATCTGCCAAGAGCATCAGAATTGGCTCATCAGTAGTTTTGTTCCTTTCTGTCTGAACATATGCAGAATATGACCATTGGGAATGCTAGCTAGGTCCCCTGAGGAGGGTTTGGTGTTGTCAATGAAGTTATTTAACATCTAATGAAGTTAAAAGGTGAAATCATCTGGAGCTTTGAGATTGGGTGTCATCTAATATGCCAGTGTAATCTAGTATAGCTCTATATGTTATTTTCTGAACACCCAAGGGCTGCTATCTGTAACTCAAACTTGTGTTTAGAGGCTGTGATCAACTGGATAAGTTCTAAGTTGAATCCAGACAAGATGAAGGTGAAGCTGGCAGGGAATTCTCAGATCATGTAGGATTTGTTAACTTGTGATTAGGTAGGAGCCCCAGGGGGCGCCAGCCTTGCTTTTTGAGAAGCGTGTTGTAATGGTGGGAAGGAGTATTTTTTATCTTTTATGAATATTGCAGATGCTCCACCCCTTACTGGATCAGGAAGGCTTTTACCAAGTGATGAGTGAACTCTCTTCAGCTCAATTTGACACAGTATTTGCAAGTTTCCTTGGCAAGCATTTGGGGGGAAAAGTTCATCTGTTTCCAAGAGTTCTCTCCCAGCTGATAATGTTGGTACATGAACACTGATGGTGCCATGCACATACATGCGCTTTCTTACATTGCCACATAAACAATTGTTCCTAACCCACATCCACCCTCTACCCCACCAAAACAAACACACACAGAAAGAAGAGAGGCTTTTAGAACTGGGTGGTTTACAAGAAATCCATTGAGAGAATTCATTGAAGAATTTAAATAGACAATACTCACCAAACAAAAGGCTGCTTGGTTGGATGGTCTGACTGGACGTGTAGTTCTCAGCAGTCAGTGTGAATCTGATTGAGAGCAAAGGGTTATCAGTAAATAATTCTGCCAATACACCTACAAAGCAACTGGCTTGTGATTCACGTATTTTCACTGCAGCCAATGGTAATAGTAAGGGGCTGACACAAAGGAACATTTGCTCATGTGCCCCCACAACAGCCTAGCAAGCCCAAATGCTGACTGCAGCACATGTAGAGAATCTCATTCCAAACTGGAGAACAACTTCTTGGGGGATGACACTTTTAATACATCAGACCAGTCTGGGGGACACTGGGAGCTGTAGTCCAACACAGGCGGGGGAAAGCTGACCTGGAGTGCCAGCATTTGGAAATAGGAAACCATGGGGAGAATGCATTTTGCATAAATGAGGAAGTTGTAGCACATAGTGGGCAATTACAGCAAAAGAGTAACCAGAAGAGCTGGGCTGAGAGTGGGACCATGGGGTGAAGGTAGGAAACTCAGAGGTAGTGATGAAATAAAGGGCAGCCCAGGCCCCTTGGGAAGGAGACAGCATAGTGGCAGAGTTACGGTGACCCACCTAGAATCCCCTTCATGGATCACTGCCTTGTTGTGGTGAAGGGGCTTGCGTAACTCAGTGAAGCCATAAGCTATGCCGTGCAGGGCCACCCAAGATGGACAGGTCATGGCAGAGAGTTCTGACAAAATGTGGTCCACTGGAGAAGGAAATGGCAACCCACTCCAGTATTCTTGCCAAGAAAACCTCATGGAACATATCACAAGGCTAAAAGAGATGACGCCGGAAGATGAGCCCCTCAGGTCGGAAGGTGTCCAATATACTAGCGGGGAAGAGCAGAGGGAATTTCCAAGTAGCGCCAGAAAGAGTGAAGCGGCTGGGCCAAAGCCGAAAGGACACTCAGCTGTGGATGTGTCTGGTGGTGAAAAGAAAATCCGATGCTGTAAAGAACAATATTGTTTAGGAACCTGGAATGTCAGATCAATGAATCAAGGTAAGCTGGAGGTGGTCAAACATGAGATGGCAAGATTGAACATCGACATCTTGGGAATCAGCCAACTAAAATGGACAGGCATGGGTGAATTTAATTCAGGTGACCATCATATCTACTATTGTGGGCAAGAATCCCTTAGAAGAAATGGAGTAGCACTCATAGTCAACAAAAGGGTGGGAAAAGCAGTACTGGGGTACAATCTCAAAAACGATAGAATGATCTCAGTACGAATCCAAGGCAAACCATTCAACATCACAGTAATTCAAGTCTATGCCCCAACCACTGAGGCCGAAGAAGCTGAGGTTGATCGGTTCTATGAAGACCTACAACACCTTCTAGAACTAACACCAAAAAAAGATGTCCTCTTCATCATAGGGGATTGGAATGCTAAAGTAGGAAGTCAAGAAATCACCGGGATAACAGGCAAGCATGGCCTTGGTGTACAAAATGAAGCAGGACAAAGGCTAATAGAGTTTTGCCAAGAGAACATGCTGATCATAGCAAACACTCTTTTCCAACAGCACAAGAGGCGACTGTACACATGGACATCACCAGATGGTCAATATCAAAATCACATTGATTATGTCCTTTGCAGCCAATGATGGAGAAGCTCTATACAGTCAGTAAAAACAAGACCTGGAGCTGACTGTGGCTCAGATCATGAGCTGCTTGTTGCAAAATTTCGGCTTAAATTGAAGAATGTAGGGAAAACCACTAAACCATTCAGGTATGACCTAAATCATATCCCCTATGAATATACCAGTGGAGGTCAGGAATAGATTTAAGGGATTAGACCTGATAGACAGAGTGCCTGAGGAACTATGAACGGAGGTCCGTAACATTGTTCAGGAGGCAGCAACTCAATCCATCCCAAAGAAAAAGAAATGCAAGAAAGCCAAGTGGCTGTCTGAGGAGGCTTTAGAAGTAGCTGAGGAAAGAAGGGAAGCGAAAAGCAAGGGAGAAAGGGGAAGATATATCCAACTGAAGGCAGAGTTCCAGAGAATAGCAAGGGGAGACAAGAAGGCCTTCTTAAATGAACAATGCAAAGAAATCGAGGAAAACAACAGAATGGGAAAGACTAGAGATCTCTTCAAGAAAATTGGAGATCTCAAGGGAACGTTTTGTGCAAAGTCAGGCATGATAAAGGAAAAAGAAGGCAGGGACCTAACAGAAGCAGATGAGATTAAGAAGAGGTGGAAAGAATACACAGCAGAAATATACAGGGAAGATCTGAATGTCCCTGATAGCCATGATAGTGCGGTCACTGAACTTGAGCCGGACATCCTAGAGAGTGAAGTCAAGTGGGCCTTAGGAAGCATTACTAACAACAAAGCTAGCGGAGAGGACAGTATTCCAGCTGAGCTATTTAAAATCCTAAAAGATGATGCTGTTAAAGTGCTGCACTCAATATGCCAACAAATTTGGAACACTCAACAGTGGCCACAAGTCTGGAAAAGGTCAGTTTACATTCCAATTCCAAAGAAGGGCAACGCCAAAGAGTGTTCAAACAACCATACAATTGCGCTCATTTCACATGCCAGCAAGGTTATGCTCAAAATCCTAGGGATGGCGGAGAATTTCTCCCCGAATCTTCAGGGGGCCAAGCGCCAACGCATTCGGCCCCCCGAAATCGGAGGTGAAATTCTCCGCCACCCCCCCACCCCCCAGGACGGGACTTACCTTTGGCGAATGTCCCTCCCGGCGGCGGGTCCCGGCGGCGTTTTGTCGGCGTTTCGTTGCGGGCGGGGGCGGCGTCCGGTCTCCTGACTGGCTGCCGCCGCCGCCGCCATTGCAAAAAAAAAAAAAAAACTAAAGTAAAAAAACCCCACACACCCGTGATAGGCTACGTAACGATTTACGTAGCCTATCACGGCTAGATTTCCAAAGTCAGCCGTGATAGGCTTCATAAATTGTCACGTAGCCTATCACGGGTGACTTTGGAAAAAAAAAACGCGTACGCAAATGGCGGTGGCCCATGGGCACTGCCATTTGCGTTCCTTATTTTGGCACGTCTAGTCTACGTAAAGATTTACGTAGACTATGGCGAAAATAAGGGCATGCTATTTGCGTTGCCCTTATTTTCGCCGTAGTCTACATAAATCTTTACGTAGACTAGACGTGCCAAAATAAGGAACGCAAATGGCGGTGCCCATGGGCCGCCGCCATTTGCGTACGCGTTTTTTTTCCAAAGTCACCTGTGATAGGCTACGTGATGATTTACATAGGCTATCACGGCTGACTTTGGAAATCTAGCCGTGATAGGCTACGTAAATTGTCACGTAGCCTATCACGGGGTCTTTTTTTTTTTACTTTTTGTTTCGCGGCCAGGGAGACGGGGCGCTTCTCCCCGGCCTGAATTTCGGCTGGGCGAGGTGGGAAGCTTCCCCCCCAGCCTGAATTTCGGCCGGGCGAGGCGGGAAGCCTCCCCCCCTTCGCCTGAACTTCGGGGGGAACAGCGAAGTGCCTCCCCCCCACCGCGAAGCCAAGCTGCGAAAAGGTAAGTGACTTTCGTACATCCCTACAAAATCCTACAAGCTAGGCTTCAGCAGGATGCGAACCAAGAACTACCAGAAGTACAAGCTGGGTTTTGAAGAGGCCGAAGAACTAGAGATCAAATCGCCAACTTTCACTGGATCATGGAGAAAGCAAGAGAATTCCAGAAAAACATCTATTTCTGCTTCATTGACTACGCTAAAGCCTTTGATTGTGTGGATCACAACAAACTGTGGCAAATTCTGAAAGAGATGGGGGTACCAGACCACCTTACCTGTCTCCTGAGAAACCTGTACGAGGGTCAAGAAGCAACAGTAAGAAGCAGACATGGAACAACTGATTGGTTCAAAATTGGGAAAGGAGTACGACAAGGCTGCATATTGTGGCCCTGCTTATTTAAGTTATATGCAGAGTACATCATGAGAAATGCCGGGTTGGATGAATCACAGGTCGGAATTAAGATTGGCGGTAGAATTATCAACAGCCTCAGATACGCAGACGATACCACCCTAATGGCAGAAAGCAAAGAGGATCTCAAGAGCCTCTTGTTGAGGGTGAAAGAGGAGAGTGCAAAAGCTGGTTTGAAACTCAACATTAAAAAAACGAAGATCATGGCATCTGGCCCCATCACTTCCTGGCATATGGAAGGGGAAGAAATGGCAGCAGTGACAGATTTTATTTTCTTGGGCTCCAAGATCACCACAGACAGTGACTGTAGTCATGAAATTAAAAGACGCTTGCTCCTTGGAAGAAAAGCTATGGCAAACCTAGACAGCATAGTAAGAAGCAGAGACATCACCTTGCCGACAAAGGTCCGTCTAATCAAAGCTATGATTTTCCCAGTGGTAATGTATGGCTGTGAGAGCTGGACTATAAGGAAGGCTGAGCGCCGAAGAATCGATGCTGTCGAACTGTGGTGCTGGAGAAGACTCTTACGAGTCCCCTGGACTGCAAGGAGGTCAAATCAGTCAATCCTAAAGGAAATCACCCCTGAGTGCTCATTGGAAGGACAGATACTGAAGGTGAAGCTCAAATATTTTGGCCACCTTATGCGAAGAGAAAACTCCCTGGAAAAGACCCTGATGCTGGGAAAGACTGAAGGCAAAAGGAGAAGGGGATGGCAGAGGATGAGATGGCTAGATAGCATCACTGATGCAATGAATATGGACTTGAGCACGCTCTGGGAGAGAGCGGAGGACAGGAAGGCCTGGCGTGCTATGGTCCATGGGGTCACGAAGAGTCGGACACGACTGAACGACTGAACAACAGCAACCTAGAATCACTAAAACCATACGAGTGTTCAGAGGATATCCAGAAACACTACACTGAAAACACTGTAACAAAAAGCTGGATGCTTCATGCTTGTGAGACTACGTTGGTAAGGATGTGGTGAGCTTCTATTGCCCCAAAGGATCTCTGGGGAGTAGCAAAACGCCAGAGGAAAGATGAGGGTCTGCTCGGAGGCCGACAGGAACCAATGCGGCCGGCATTGCTGTGATGTACCTGGGAGTCCTTTTTGGAAGGGTGCGGCTTCATGGAAAGGGGAAACGGAGGTGGAGTCCTCCGGCTTGCCGTGCTATGCAGTTGCTCGTTCTGCAGCGGGTTCCAGGGATTTCGTGCCTTAACTACGGCGGGACACGCAGCAGTTCAGCAGCTGAAGGCTCCCCGCGTCATTGCCTCGCGAAGCTCTTGCGGCCGACGTCCTGCCTGGCCGGCAAGTCCCGCAGCGGCGCAGCATTTCGGGAAGGGAGCGGGCAACCCGCCGGCGCCGGGCTCCCCGGCCCGTCCTCATTTTCCCTCCCGGGGAGAGAGAGACGCGATCAAGAGCGGCGGCAGGCCGACGGACCTTCGCCGCCACCTCCTGGCGCGGCTCGCTGGCCAGCCAAGGCGGCCGCGGCAGGCGGAGCTCCGCCGCCGAGCGGAGCCGAGGGGGCGTGTTGCTCGGCGGGGCGGCCGCCGCCGCCGCCGGACTGCAGTCGGTCCAGGAGGCTCGGCGGCTGCACGACGCCAGGCGCGGCCAGCAGACGGGCAGCCGGAGCGAGGCGCAGCCATGAGCAGCAGCGGCCGCCAGTGCGACGCGGTGGTGGTCGGAGGAGGCATCTCGGGTCAGTCCAGCGGCAGGGAGCCCCGCAGGAGGGGCGAGGCGGGGCCCGGGCCGGGGCCGGCCTTCCTCGGGCGGGGGGCGGCGGGGCGAGGCTCGGGCCCGGGCGGTCGCGCGCGGGCTCTCCTCCGCCGGGGCTGGGGGCGATGCGCTGCAGCAGGGCGGCGCGGGGGCCCCCTGGCTCGGCCCGGGCTGCGCTCCCGGCGCCTTCCCCCGGCGAGCGGGTCTTGCGCTGTCGCGCCGCGGGCAGCCGTCGGGAGGCGCCTCGCGGGCGCTCTTTTTCGCGGGCCTCTCGCCGCTCTCTTCTTCGCAGCGGAGGCTGGCGGCTGCGCTTTCGCCGGGGCTGGGGATGCGCTCCGAGTTGCAGGCAGAACCAGCCAGACCGCGAAAGGAGCTCTCCAAGGTGCTGAACCCTCTCCCCAAAATAGGTTTAGCACCTCGGATGGCTTCTTTGGAGTCCTGGCTGGTTCTGACTGAACCAGCCCCGCCGAAACCGGAGCCGCCAGTCTCCACTGCTGCTGCTGCTGCTGCTTCGGCAATCTAAACCGCCGCCCCCTCGCTCCACGAGCCTGTGCTGAAGCTGTAATTCAGCCCTCCCTAACGTGGCCCCCTCCAAATGTAGTGGACTACAAGCCCCATTGTCCGCAGCCAGCAGGGTTGAGGGTGTGGCGACTGGGGGTGGTGGGAGTTGTAGTCCAACACATCTGGAGGGCACCACATTGGGGAAGCCTGCTCTGGCCAAGCTTAAGGCTACAAATGCCTTATTTTAGCATCTGCTCGCAAAACACCCTATATAGATGGAGACGTTATGGTGCCTGGACCCCATTGCAGAACCCTGGTTGTGCTACAGGTAGGTATGTCCATGATATCTTCCAAAAGGGTCACTTGCTGTGAGTGCTGACACGATGCTGACTTGGATTCCTGCACTGAGCTGGGGGTTGGACTCGATGGCCTTGTAGGCCCCTTCCAACCCTACTGTTCTATGATTCTGTGACCGTCTTAACCCCAGTCCCTGACATGGGATCAGCAAAGATGCATCTGGGGAACTGCATATTTAGGACTGAGATTAGACCAGATTAGGAGGGCATTTGTTGCAGATCCTTGGTGTACATGTATTCATTTGCTCCAGTGGAGGTCATGGGTACTAGTAATAATTCTACCTTGATTGTTACTATTTGTACCACAAAAAGCAGCAGTACTAATGCTATCAATAATTCACTGAAGGGATTAAATTAAAAGGAAGCAGAGGGAGCAATAAATTTAAGTGCATCACTTTCATAATTCTCTGTTCTCCTTTTTCTCCTCCTCCTCCTCCTCTTCTTCTTCTTCTTCTTCTTGTAAAGGGAAGTACTAGAGTAAGGGGGGGGGAAGCTTACTGGAGAGAAGCTGAGGCAGAGAGATGCAGATATAAGGATGAAATGGGGCCCACAACCCATCAGCTAGGGAATGTTGATTTGTGATGCTCCAGAAGAATTTTGAGCAGAGGAGTGTTTGCCTACAGATGTGGGTTGGGTTGGGGCTGCAACCTGAAGCCAAGGCAAGTTCTGCATGTCAGTCTTTCAGGCTGCCATCATACCTCTACATACTTACCTGGGAGTGAGCCTCATTGAATTCAGTGGGACTTATTTCTGACTAGACATGTATAGGGTTGCACTGTCAGTTTCAAACTTCTGCTCAGAAGGAGGTCCTACTGAGTTCAGTGGTGCTCACTCCCAGGTAAGTGTGTATAGGATTGCAGCCTACTTACTTCTGAGTAGATATCAGCTCACAAAACACAGTATGGATACGTTATGATGCCTGACCCCTTGCTGAACCATGTTTGCTTTTTGTGCCACGTGTGTGTGTGTGTGTAGTACTGTAAGTGGCACAGTCTTATTACCATTTCAGTCTAATGATATGCCCTCCTCTATACTCCCTGACCTCCTCAAAAAAATGTTTTTAAATAAAAAATGGAAAAAAAAAAACAGGATAGATGGGAGAGAAAGAGCAAGGCTAGAGACCAGGGGGGAGGGAGAAACAGCGAGGTAAAGAAGTTGAGCTGGTGTGGGCAGGGGAGAAATAACAAGGCTCGAGGCTGGGAGTGGAGAGAAACAGCAAGATAAAGGGGTGAGTGGGAGTGAAAGAGCCAGGCTAGGGACTCGGAAGGGGGAGAAAGAAGGAGGTTAGGGGACAGAGAAGGAAGAGAAATAGCAAGGAAAGGGGTTGGGGATGAGAAATAGCAAGGAAAGGGGTTGGGGATGAGAAATAGCAAGGCTAAAGGCTGGGAATAGAGAAAGAGAGAGAGAGAGAACATGCAAAGGGGAAAGGTCTGTGTGGATGGAAAAAGATTGGGCGGGCCCAGAAACTCTTTCCATTTCTCCCTCCCTCCCAGCCTCTTTTTCTCTCCCCTGCCACCTCTTGACTAGCCAGGCCCCCACAGCAGCCTTTACGTGACTAGCCACATCTTCCATGAGAGCCATTTTGTGGTGGTGCCCACAGCAGTTTCTCAAATTCCCAAATGGTCTAAAAAGGTTGGGGACCCTTTTTCACTGGTCTAAAAAGGTTGGGGACCCCTGATCCTTAACATGACCGTTTTTACTGGGTGAGCATGTTTTATCTGCTTTTTCTGAAGGCAAAAATTGGTCACCTTTTCTTTTCTTTAATCATTCTGAGTTTTTAATTTTCAGAGTGTTTTTGATCTTAGATCTGTTTTATTCACTATTATTCTACCTTGGCTTTGAATTGTTACCATTTACTAGCTTGTAGCATGTAGCTTACATGCTGATGTGCCGTTAAACTCCAAGGTATCTGCTTACCTATCAACACTGTTCTCTAAACATCTTTTCTGGCAGTGTCTTTGTGCCTTTACCAGTTCCATGACAGGTGGAAAGTCAACAGTGGCTTTCCCCAGCATGGATATGCATTGATGGAAAAGCTGGGCTCGCTACTTTTCTCCTATGCAGGCAGAACAATTAAAACAGACTTATACTTCACTGTGCTCAAATTGATAATAAAAGTGAGTGAAGAGCTGGCTTCTTGATCTGCTTTAGGTATTGTCAGTCATTATCAGTATGTTGGTCAGAACTTTAAAAACAATGCTGATACATCTATGGCAAGATCCTGTAAGGAAGTTCATTTCTACTAGGAACGTTCTTTCAAACCTTCCATGACTGACTATTCGTTTTTTTGGCATAAATCTCAAATTTGTAACTTCTGTTACCTCAGACATTAGCTACCATTTTTCAAAAAGCATAAGCACTTTTATCAAGAAGAGTAAAGGTATGTTGGTATGGACTTTGATTGATAATGAACTACTGCCAAAAGAAAAGAAAGAACAAAAAGATCTGTGCTTAACGAACGGTTAAACTTTGGAACTTCAGATTTACACCGTCCCCTAAAAACCCAACAGATGACTCATAGAATCATAGAAACATAGAAGAGTAGGGTTGGAAGGGGCCTACAAGGCCATCGAGTCCAACCCCCTGCTCAATGCAGGAATCCAAGTCAGAGCATGCATGACAGATGGTTGTCCAGCTTCATCCTGAATGCCTCCAGTGTAGGAGAGTCCACTACCTTCCTAGGTAATTTAGCCTCAATTTAAGAGTTAAAAATGAGAAAACAAAACAATCATTTCCCAGATATGCAAGCTGGCTTTTCTTGAAACCTGGAGCCCTTGCATCTCTCCACTAGAAAAGGAGTTCACCCTTTTTCACATCAGTGTAAGAAGGCGCAATGGAGGTGACTTGTGCCTGTTGTCTTGCTGTTGCTTCCACATAATATGCAAACTGTTCCCAGAAGCATCATAGGAAGTGTCATGGGCTCTCTGCAAACTGCCTAGGCCAGGGGTCCCCAACGTGGTCATTTTATTTTTATTTTTATTTATGTTAATGTTTTAGTTTTAATTTTATTTTTTTCTGATTTTTTAAATATACATATATGGATTTGTATGAAATGCATACAACTTTCTAGCAATTATACATGGGTTGCAACAAAAGTGGATCAAATATCCAAATAAGTATCCATGTGAAGGTGTCTATATGCCAGCCATTCAAATATTGAAAGCGTTGTAAGGTCCTCAATCCACTGCATTATAGGAGGTGAGTGTTTATCCTTCCAGTATTGTAATATTAGTCTTTTAGCTTTCAAAAGGGTGCAGAGAATCTACTTACCCTGACCTTTTGTTAATTTCCATGAAGCAGGTAAATTATTTAAAAGACTGTGTAGATCAGTGAATATTAAAGACTGTTCCAGTACAAAACTTTTCTGTGTAATAACCTCCCCACCCCCACCTCCACCCTGCGCAAAAGAAGCAACTATTGGACACTGCCAAAACATATGTTCAGAAGAAGCATTAGCTGTATTATGCCACCAGCAGTTAGCTGAATAAGACAATCCCTTATTAAAGAGACATTGCAGTGTCCAATAAAAACAAAGCAAAAGTTTTTGCTGAATAAGACATCGCCTAAGACCCATAGATGCGAAAGGTAGATGCCAAAATGGCAGCCCACTGATTAGGCATTTTGTGGTTTTGCCTACAGTAGTTTCTCTATTTCCCCAATGCGCCCATGGATCCAAAAAGGTTGGGGATCCCTGGTTTGTTTGTTTGTTTATTACATTTCTGTACCACCCAATTGCTAAAGTGCTCAGGACGGAGGCCTGCCTCACACTGTGGCGGGAATACTGGGGTGTCTGGCAACACAGGACAGCAGACGCCATCAACACTAGGAAGCAAGGGTACCATGTGACTCCTGGCTCCTGCTTCTCTGAAAGGTGGAAGTAGCAAACAGGGAACTGGGAGGTGGCAGATGCTCTTCATGGTCCTCCCTTCAGACCACCAGGTGTTCCTGCTGCCAATATTGCTCCTGGCATGTGGCATCAGTAGCACCTAGCCTTCCCTAACAAGGAGCCCTGCAACTCCCATCATGGCCTGTTGGCTGGGGATGATGGGAGTTGTAATGAAACACATCTAGAAGGTGCCATGTTGGGGAAAGCTGTCTAAACCTATTATCCAGAAAAGCAACTAAAATATACATATTGGGCTGAATGCATTGCTGTCCGCACACAAGTGGGACCTACTGCTTGAGCAACAGGAAACTGGCTGTCCTGAAGCAATTGGAAATGACCAGAAACGTTCATTTCTGGAGTTGCTTTAGGAAGTACTAGTTCCTGTTGCACTAGTGGATGGTCCCACTGGCACAACAGAATGGGCAGAGACACAGCAGAAGTATCGGATACTGTTTATTGTAGTTTCAGGGAAATCCAGAAATCTCCGATTTGTTTTTAAAGGAAACACGTGCATAGTGAATTACGGAAGTTGTATTGTGTTGGATCTAAGTTAGTTATGCTTTAGTCCAATTGAAATCAGTGGGAAGACATGGGTAGTTTGTCCGTTTGGTTTTAATGGGACTAAAGTAATACTAACTTAGCTTGGATCCAACCCATTCTGTTTTAGTTATTTAGTTATAGAAAGAGCTAAGATTATTAAACTAAGTACATGCATGGTACTAAGTACAAATAGTTGTCCTGTTCCATCTTTCCTCCAAGGAGCCCAGGGGTCTTCCATGGGTCTTTACAGTTCTAGTTTGGCTCTCCTTTGGCACCAAGACGTGAGTTGTCAGAGTTGTGGAGTTGAGCTCTTAGTATCACTTTAGAAATATATAAGCCTGAGCTGAAACAGGGGAGTGCTTTTTATGAAACCTTTTGCCTGCTTATGAAGAGCACCCCTCTTTTAGAAATTTTTCAGGGAGACTGACTGCAAACAGGAACAAAGTGTTTGCCTATATAGAGGAAACAACGCCCTCACTCTGAATTGGCTTTGTGATGTTCTCATGTATCCATATCTGTCTAAATGGTCATATGATGTCATCACACTGGTAATGTGATTTCTATTGTCTGGGATCATGCTGCCAGGAAGAAGAGGACATCACAGAATTTAATTAATATCATAAAAGAGCTCAGGGTGGCACACGTGGTTCTACCCCTTTTATATTCTGACAAAAATCTGGTGGCTCTTCCCAGTCTAGGCTGAGAGTACATGCAGTACAGTACATTGCATTGTGTTTTTTTAAATCAGCAGCACCTTCACTGCCAAAGAGGCATGAAAATGCCCCTGCCAAAGAGGCATGAAAATGCACAAAAGATAAACCATTTGGGGAGAACATTTTGGAATCTCTGAGGCCCCCCATCAAGCTGAAATGTTTACTTTGTGAACGTTCAGGCTTCAGCACAGGCATAGAAATATTGCAGCTTAACTTGCTCCTATATACAGTACCGGTGTGAAATGCATATAAAAGTATACTGCTGATGAATTAATTAAAACTTATCTGCTTTTGTACACACACCATGTTATTGCTGCTGACATAATTACTCAAGGGCAGTTGACCAAATGCTGACTAACGTGGATGAATTATAGAGTGTGTGCCACTTTTATATCAATTTGTAACCAATCATTGAATATTACCTTTTATAGCATCAATAAAAATAGTACTGAATGTAGGAATTATAGACCAATTTATAATTGGGACACTGCTTTTCAGGCGATTACAGTGACATTTTGATTCAGAAAAAAAAATCCATAGTTTGGAGGTTAGTTTTAGGCAACAACATGATTACCAAACCAGATGGGGGATGTTATCTGTCAAAGGAATATATCTGGAGAATTTCCATACAGCTAGTTTATCATATGAGTGTGGAATTTCTGTTCTGGAGGATTCCAAGGAAAGGCTAGATAGATGTCTGCCAGAGATTACTTAAGAGCAGGGATGGTCAACATTCACATACTTGGGAGGCTGTTCTGTTTTCTAGCAAAATCAGTGGCCCTCATGGATAGTTGGAATGTATAATAAAATTGGCATCGCTTAGCAGTAATGTTAAGAGGTCAGGCCTTGTTTGTATGTATGACGTCCAGTTACAAATCAGCAGAAGAGGAAATGCATTGCCAAACCAGAGGACAAAAGAGGCTGCTTATTTGCATTAACTTTGTATATGCCAGTGTATACATACAGAGTCAAATTTAAAATAACTACTATACTTTAAATAGAAAATACAAGCTGTGACCGCAAGACCTGTGTCCCTGCTCAGTCTGCTGTCCAGGTGCTACTGTTAATGGGCCCCTTAAAGGTCCCTTTTAAATCTTTATTCCTGTAATTCGATTATCTTGTCTTAGATCTCTGTTCAATAATTCTAAAACCAATATAAACAGTAGCGGTGACAATTAGGGATGGCAGAGAATTCTGCCACAGACTCCAATGAGGCCGGATTCTTTAGAATCCAGCCCCCTGGAGTCCGTGGCAGAACAGACCAGCCCCCATCTGCCACCCTGCGAAGTTCGCCCGGACGGACCCTACCTGCCGCCGGCTGGGTCCGGGTCCGTCCACTGAGTCCGCAGCCGTCTGCTGCCGGTCTGTGGACGCAAATGGCATCCGGGGTAGCGGACACTGTTTGCGTCCCTGCTCTTTTCGTGATGGGCTATGTAAATATTTATGTAGCCTATCACGAAAAGAGCAGGGACGCAAATGGCGTCCGCTATGCCGGACACCATTTGAGTCCGCAGACCAGCAGTGGGTGGAAGTCCGGCTGTGGACGGACCCGACCAGCGGCTCTGCAGACTTGCTGCAGAGCAGAGCTGGCCGGGGAAGATTCTGGGGGGAGGAACGGATCACCTCCCCCCCGCAGGCCCCCAGGTGGACCGGTGGGTGGGGTTCATACACCCCTAGTGACAATGGGCAATGTTGTCTTGTTCCTCTTTGTATCTCACAAGGTTTAGTCAAGTCCCCATTTATAATTATTTGAGCCTTTTGATAGGTATATACTGATTTCACCCATTTTATAAAGTTTTCCCCAAAGTCCAATTCTTCTAAAGTCTTAATTAAAAATTTCCAGTTGAGATTACCAAATGCTTTCTCTGCATCTAAAAATATCAGAGCTGCTTGTTTTTCTGGGTGTTTTTCCAAATATTCCACCACATCCAAGACCATTCTTACATTATCTCTCATCTATCTCCTTGATCCTCATATACAAACGCCTGCAATATTTTCTTGAGCCTGTCTGCCAAAATTGTTGCAAATATCTTATAGTCATTGTTTAATCATGAGATTGGTCTGTAGTTTTTTGCTGAGGTTAAATCCTGTCCTTCTTTAGGTATTAATGTTATATATGCTGTTTTCCATGTTTCCGGTATCTCCCCCTTTTCTAAAAAACTGTACATCATATTTTTCAATGGTTGTAAAATTTCTTCTTCACACTTCTTATAATCCTGATATTCCATCTGGTCCTGGAGTTTTTCCCAGTTTATTTATTTTTTATTGCTTCCACAATTTCATTTACTGTTGTTGGGCCATTCACCATTTGTTTTTGTTCCTTAGTAAGTTTTGGTAAATTTTGTTTATGAATATATTTATCCATTAATTCTGGGGAGATATCATGTCCTTTATACAAATGTGAATAATATTGATGAAAGACTTTCTGAATTACCACATTATCAGTTAATTCTAATCCACTTTCACTTATTTTTACAATTGTTTTCTTTTCTTTTTCCTTTCTAAGTTTATAGGCCAACCATCTTCCTGGTTTACTAGCAAATTCAATTTTTTTTTGTTTTACAATGTTTAATTTTTTTTGCATATCCTGAACTGTTAACATCGACAATTGTTGGAGTAATTTAATCTGTTGGAGGACACTTGCCTTTTCCATTTTTTTCTTTAGGAATTCTTCTTTTCCCTTTATCTGTTTTAGAATATTTTGTACCTTCTCTTCTCTTTTCTTTTTCAGTTGCGTGTTTTGTTGTATAAAATAACCTCTCATATAGGCCTTACTTGCATCCGATACTGTTCGGATATTTGTTCCCTTGTCCAGATTCAATTCAAAAAATTATCTCAATTTCTTTTTAGTGTCATCCACAATACTTTTATTTTGAAATATCATTTCATTCAATCTCCATCTAAAAGTAGTGCTTCTTTTCACATATGACATAGATATAGGGTTATGGTCTGAAAATGATCTTGGTAAAACTTGTATTTTGCCAATATTTGTAACAAGCTCTTTAGTTGTCAAAATCATATCAATCCTTGAAAAAGATTTATGTCTTTTTGACAAATATGTATATTCTTTTGAGTTTCCATTTTTATCTCTCCATACATCTACTAAAGTCAAATTGTCCATCAATTAAAAAAAAACTTTTAGGTAATTTCCCTTGATTACTCTTCCCCCCCCCCCCCCACACCGATATTCTATCAATTTGAGGTGCAATCATCCCATTCCAAACTCTCATAAAACACCAACTATCAAAAGTTAGATCCACGAGTTTGGATAGGAGATCCTTATAAAATTCCGCTTTGTGGTCATTAGGTGCATAAACCCCTAAAATCAACATTGATATACCATTCAGTGTAATTTTAACTCCCACAAAACGACCTTGTTCATCTGACAATACCAATTCCAGTCCCAAATGTGGCTTAATATATAGAACTACTGAAAAAAAATTCTTTTTTCATCTTGCAGTTATAAACTCTTCACCTAATTTTTTATTAATTAAATATTTGGTATCTTCTTAATATGCATTTCGTGTAAGCATATTATATCTTGTTTCAATTTTTGTAAATAATAAAATATTTTCTTTCTCTTTTGAGGAGCATTTGCCCCATTAATGTTCCAAGTTAAACATTTGTAATCCATTTTTTAAAGAAATATAAGATTAAGGTGCATTCTTCATTTCCACCTGCTGCACCCTGAGTGCTCTCCTCTTCTTGTACATCAGGCTGTAGGTCTGTCCAATCTTTCCCATAAGTTCGAAGGAACTCTCTTGCTTTTTGAATTGAGTTCACCTTAAATCTCTGTTCTCTGTAAGAGAAGACCACACCTTCTGGGAATTCCCATCTAAACATGATCTTTTTCTGTTTCAGGATTGTTGTTAAAAATGAATAACCTTTTTCTCAAACATCTTCCAGGAATTTCTTTCATGACGATAATCTCTTTGCCCACCATCTTCAGTTTAGTTTTATAGTGCTTCTGGAGAATTGAATCCCTTGTAATTTTATTTACAAAAGGGACAATAGTATCTCTGGGTAGACCTTTTGTTTTTGCATATGTCAAATTCGGTCTATAAGCTCGATCTATTTCCATTTCCATGATTTTCTCTTCTTTACTCAAAAAGGCTGCTATAGTCTTTACCAATTCCGTTCTGAGGTCAGGTTCTGCGCTGCCATAACTTTCCGTGACCCCTCTAAAATATAACGAATGTTCCTTGTCTTTAAGCTCAAACCAAGCTAAGCCATCCTGCTCACGTTCTAACTCCGTAGTTACAATTTCTGCATTATTTTCCAGTACTTCCACTTTGTTTGTCATTATTTTAAACTCTTCTGTTCTTTGAGTTAATGCATCATGTAATTCCTTAAATTCTTGTCTCAATTCTTCCTTCGTACCTTTAATCTCCTCCTTTACTTCCAGTACTTGACTCTCCATCCATTTTTCTATACGTTGTTCAAAGGTGCCCATCCTCTGTTCTATACGTTGTTCAAAAGTGCCCATCCTTTGTTCTATGCGTAGTTTGAAAGCCTCCATCTTTTTGCGTATAGCATCTATAATATTCTGTGTTTGTTCGTCCAAGGCCATCTTTTGTATATCTTGCTTCTGCTCAGGTACCTCTTCCTTGCTTATAGATGTTGTTTTCACCGATAATTTTGTAGCTCCCATCAGAGTCTCTTTTAAAGAACCTTTCCTGGATTTAGTATTTCTACTTAATTGTTCTATAGGCATCTCCCAGGTATTTGCTCCGCTATAAGTTATTCTGATATCGTTTGCTGGTTTATCCAAATTCATAGCACGCATTCAATCATCTTCTTCATTACTTCCGTTATAAATTAATTTATCTGGATATCCAGTAAGTTATTGATTCTCCAATGCCAAAAAAGATCTCTCTCAGTATCAAAAGGAGAAAAAGAGATTAAAAAAAAAACATAAAAAGATTTTTCATAAGCTGCTGATTTTTTAGCATCCAACAGGTGTCAGCAGTACTTCTTCTTTAGTAAATTTCAAGCAGTCAGCCCACAAGTTGATATTATTCCAGCCTATTCCAGGCTTTCTGCCAACGATTTATGTATTTTGACTTCGTCACTTTCTCAAGGTCATGCAGAAGAAAATAGCAACTGGACAAAAACGTAGCTTTCAGCCATATAAATTCAAACATTAAAACCTTCAAACAATGATTTAAAGAAATAGAAAATTAATTAGGCTGTAATACTTATTTAAAAATGTAAGCAGTCTTAATACTCTTTCCTTTTTTTTTCTTTTGAAAGGACCTCTTGAGCTAAATTCGTTTTGTAAAAGTCTGCAACTCCTTGATTTTAATTCAGGTTAGATTTATACAACTGCCATACTTTCGCTTTTTGCTGTGCAAGTGGTGCTTGCTGGTAGCTTAAGTTTCCAATACTATCTAAGATTGGAGCTTGTCAGTCCTTATAATCTCTTAGTTAATTAAGAGTTTCAAAACAGCCTTTCAGTAGGTGATTAACTCCAGTGACTAACCTTAGTTTTGAGCCCCTTTTCATCCTCCGCAATGGCAGCTGTTCTTCTAAGATTCGTCTAGATGGTACTGTAGGCTTCCCCTTTATTTTCCAGGGGAGAAAAATGGGTTCTCAACCTTTTCACCGCTGTTTGAAAAAAGCAACCTGTGGAGCCCTGCACTGCCAGGACGACACGGCTCCTTACCGGAAGTCTCAAGATAGCAAGGATCTTAAAGGCGACTGTTGCCCTCATACTGCTTGAAAGCAACGTTCTAGCTCTTTTCCATCAGGACACTTAGGAACCTTTTGACGCTTTCTTTCACCTGCTACGGCCTGCCTTCCCACAATGTACACTTCAGGCAGTATCCAGTGGGGCACTGCACCCCCACTGATGCTGTTCCGCAAGTGAGACCCACCCCTTGCACCACAGAGATTTAGTGCTTCCAGGAGCAACCGTGGAATTGCTTGTTTCTGGAATGGGGCAGGTCAGCACAGCTTGCATAAGGGAGTGAGTGTTTCCACTCATTTTGGGGCTTCCCAAGTTACATTTCTGTTGCACAAGTGGTGGGTTCCACTTGTGCAGTGGAATTGGTGGGAGGGGGCGCTTGCACAATGGCCCTGTTCAATTCTACCCTTCCGTTGCTTTCTCTTTCAGTCATATTTGTGATAGAATTTGAATAATATTAGTGAACTCCCTATATTCATCCAGCTCTCTAAGGCGGAGGTAGACAACTTGGTGCCCTTCAGACGGTTTGGCTTACAACTCCCCAGCACCAGACAGCATGGCCAATAGTCAGGGAAGGCACCAGGTTCTCTACCCTTGCTCTAAGATAGGAGTGGGCAACTTGTGGCCTTCCAGGTGGTTTGGCCTACAACTCCCATTACCTGGGTGTTGTAGGCCAAACAAATCTAGATTCTTATATTGGGTAGTATCCAATACTGCTACTGTGCTGTTTCTGTTGTTCCCCGTGGGAATGACTGCCGGCACAACAGGAAGCTAGCGCAAACCCAGAATGTGCAGTTGCCAGTTTTGCCAGTAGCCTCATTATGTTTAATGTAATGTCTACTTTGGTTCTAAACCCTATCCTTTCTCAGGAATCAGATGGTAAGATACTGGCTCATCTCAGATACCTTATTCACAATTTCTCCAAATCATGGTTTAGAGGATCAGAAACGTGCTATGGGCTCTTGTACAGTACTTCTTCACCCACCCTCACTTCCACCTCATGCACAGATTCCCCTCTTCTCTTTCCTGATTTGCATAAGCATAATTTGCCATGACATTGAAACTGGGTAATCTATGGGCTCGTGATGCCAGGAATTGTCTCCAGAAGATGGTTTACAGAACCCACTGCAAATCATGATTCCAAATCATGGTTTAGACTAGAGGCAATTCCTGATTAGCATTAGCCATAGTTTGCCAGATTTGAGCATCAGGGCAAACTTTGGCTAAGCAAACCAAGAATGGGAGGAAGCAAACCATATTGCTAGAGGTGATATAGTGCGGCTGAGGTACTATCTCATACTACATTAGGTTGCAATCACTTTTGGGGGCAGTGGTACCTGCGGTGGTCCTCCTTGAAACTGGATTTCTACGTGGAGATGGTGCTCTAACATACCAAGTGCTCCAATTCTTGAGACCCAGTGTGGTGTTTAGATCTGAGGAGATCCAGGTTCAAATCCTCATTCATCCCCAAAACATACTGGGTGATTTTAGGCCAGTCACCATTGCTCAGCCTAATCTACCTCACAGGGTTACTGTGAGGATAAAAGGAAGGGCATCATGTACATCACCCTGACGTCTTTATAGAAAAGGCGGGATGATTATGATAATTCCTTAATTTAGGTTTCTTTCATTGATTGTGGAAGGAAGGACTTGGCATTTAAATTTCGAATGCCTTTTTATGTTGTAATATATTGGGGCACCCACACAGAGAGTTCTACTTACTGAAATCTCACTTTTGATCATGACTGTTTCAGCCAAAGAGCTGAGGAAATAAGCTTAGGCCACTGTCAGGTCATATGACGCCTTCATTGCTCAAACCACCAGTATTTACATTGGAGAGGATTGCTCCTGACTCAGCAGTCATTATCGATATTTGCCTTTTCCCTCTTGCAAAAGTGGGGCTCCCTCAGAGGCTCTGACTGCCACCCGACAAGGTGAGGCTTGAAACCACTTTTTAAGCTTGATGGTGTGTGTGTGTGTGTGTGTGTTTTGTCAGCAGTGAGACTGGTGGCTCCAATGTCAGTGGAGTGATGAATCCACTACAGGTTTCAAGTCAGAACCAGTCAGAATTCTGAAGGAGCTTTTCACTGGTTTTCAGATGGCAGCCACTCCCGCTGCACGTGAACAGTCCACGTTAGAAATTAATCGCTCTCATTTCTTTGATTTCTTAACTCCCTGATTTATTTCTAGAGCACAGCATTTCCCTTTCCCTTTTTCTTTTTGATAAGGAAACAAAACATTAGTGGTTGTTACTGGTCCTGTCGCCTGACTACTTTTTATAGTCAGTAAAGCTGACTTTTGGAAGACCAGTGCCTGCACTCTTTTAAAGATAATGAGAACAATGTTGCATTCTTATTAGCTTATTGGGACATAAAAAATAAATTTGTCAGCAGTTAATAATTGGTTAATGGTCAAAGGTTGGCTTCTCTTTTAAAGGCAACGTTTCAAGTTAAGTGTTAAAAACTTTGCTAACCATAAACTTACTCAATACAGCAATCAGGACCTTGTACAGTGTTGCAAATTGCTTTGAGTCCTGTGAAATACCCTCACAATATCACTTACGTAACTGTAAGGCACTCAAGCAACATTTTTGAAGGATTTGGTTTATTAATTGTCTTCCCAAATCTTTTATAATCGCCACTTTTTTTTAAAAAAAGAAAAGAATTAACTCTTCTTGTAACTTCCCCCACTATATCTTTACCTTCTCCCAGCTGGCCATATGTAATGCTTGGATTATTTCTGAGCTGTAGGATGCCTTTGGTTGCTGACAGAATGGCCCACTTATGAATTGCCAAAAAAGAGGAAATAAATCACCAAATGAGGAGACAGAGTTTTGCATAAGATTTGCATATGCTTATTTATATGTAGAGATGCAAATTTAGAAAAAAGTATGATATTTTAAACAGAAATACAGCACATCTCTTCATATGGGGGGAGACTGCTGACTAGGTGCTACCTGTTGAGAAGACCTCAACTTCAGGGCCCCTGCTCTCTCTTCTTAATATGGTTCTTTATCTGTAAAATGGACATGGACTAGACAGGTGTCCTCTGCAAAGTAAGCCACGTGGTTATCTTGGTTGCCGAGGGCCGTTTCACCTCCATTGATCAGCGTTTGATTTGTCTTTTCTGGACAGAACTGATAGGGGCAAAAGGCCTTTCCAGTGCTTGGAAAGTGGAAACTGTGGGTAATAAACACATTTTTAAAAAGCTCTTTTGAGAGCTCCTGAACACTTTGTACAGCTGCCAGTTCTGTTCCTATGTAGAGAGTTACCTGACGGCCAGATTCTGATATCATTATTTATTATTGTTAGCCACCTCGAGCACCATTTTTTTGGGGGGAAGGCAGGATATAAATTAAATAATTAAATAATTAAACATAAGTAAAATAAACAAATAAATAAGTGCACCTCTGTAATATCACACATACCTACATTATGAAAATTTACACAGCAGCACTGTCCTATTTCTAATTCCTCCAACACCATTTATCGGGTAGCTTAAGAGGGATCATGCTCAGATGCTTTATTTTCAGTCATGGTGCTAGTGTGCCTGGTCAAGTCATGTCCTGTGATGTGAAGCAGAAACCACACATTGAACATGGAAATCTGCCTGCCAACCAGGCTTGCAACTGAACCAAATCTAAATCCCTCACAGATATAATACAGTACATTTCTTGACCGAGGCCAAAAGGTGTTTTAATGTTGCTTATAAAAGTGCCCTTGAGGATACATGAAACAGCACTGCACATTATCCATTCTTTCAGAAGGGCACACAGTTGGCCCTGTTATCTTGGGCAGCTTGTTGTTTTAGATTTGAACCCTACAGACCCTCTTCCTTTGCAGCAGAGCGTCATGCATATTAAGAACATAACATAAGAACATAAGAAGAGCCGTGCCCGATCAGACCCAGGGGTCCATCTAGTCCAGCATTCTATTCACACAGAGGCCAACCAGCTGCCTGTGGGGAAACCCACAAGCAGGACATGAGTGCACCAGCACCCTCCCACCCATGTTCCCCAGCAATTGGTGTACATAGGCATACTGCCTCAAATAATGTTGGTAGCATGTAGCCAACAGTACCAGTGGCGGCTGATAGCCTGCTCCTCCATGAATTTGTCCAATCCCCTTTTAAAGTCATCCAGCCATATTCTTGTCTATCACTTCCAGCTGCTCTTTATACAAGATTTAGACAGTCCTGATAAGGCATTGAATCCAGTCTGCTTGGTTTGTAGCACTCTGAAGCAGCTGATCAAACATATTGTAATTGCCTGCATTGCTCATACAGTTCAAAATCTATTTGACTTTAACGTTGGGAACCTGCCAAGGAAATATCAAGTAGGGAAGCCAGTTACACAATCTTTTTTCATTCAGCTGTGGCATGAGGCCAGATTACGGGAAGTAATAGAATAAGACCAGATTTGATGGAAGCAAACTTTGTACTCTTCTGGTAGAGGAAGCTGCATTCTCAAAAAGGCACATTGGCCATGATCATCTCACCCAACAATATTTTTGGAAGGAGGGCAATGAATTATTTTATGTATATATTTATTCATTGCATTTATATCCCACCTTTTTTCCTCTTGCCAGGAACACAAGGAGGCTTATGTTCTCCTCCTCCTCTCCATTTTATCCTCACAACAACAACCCTGTGAGGTAGGTTGGTCTGAGAGTCTGTGACTGGCACAAAGTCACCCAGCAAGCTTCCATGGCCGAGTGGGGACTTGAGCCTGGATCTCCTGGCTCTAAGTTCAACACTCTCACCACTACACCACGCTGGCTCAATTAGATATTGTAACAGTGCGCAATGGAACCAGGAAGTGGCTATGTTTTCCCCCTGACTTTCCCAGATAGGATGTGGCCTTTGTTCACCATTGAGTGCCAGTCCAGATTGGGACCCCAAGAGGGCTGGATTTGGCTACCAGGCCTGAGGTCTTGCCCCCTGTAGAGGGAGTCAAGGCCAGGTGATGGGGATGTGACACAGGCTATGGGTCTAGTGAGCACAGCCATGTTTTCCTCCTCTTTGCATGAACTCTGAATGGCTTAAGAGAGCTAGAGAGACCCTATTCTCCATGAGGCTGTGTAACTGAACACACATAAGGTTGCGGCTGGCACCTGCTGCCACAATCCCACTTCCCCCTACCCCTGCATGTGTGTTCACTGTGTATAGTTTGAACATCTGGATAGGGCTAACATTTCCTGGGCTGAGTTTCCACCAGTGATTTACTCCAACTTGGCTGCGCGGTGAGGTCTCTGTGTTTCCATGACGTCGTGGCCATTCAGCCCCAGTGCCGCATTTTATCGCCGAAAAACTAGGGGTGGACGAAAGTCACTTACCTGTCGTCGAAGGCCGTTCGCGGTGGGGGGGAGGCACTTCGCTGGTCCCCCCGCGAAGTTCAGGCCGGGGGGGGGAGGCTTCCCACCTCGGCCGGCCGAAATTCAGGCCAGGGAGGAGGCGCCTCGCCTCGCCCGGCCGCGAACGCGAAAGTAAAACAAAAACAAAAACGCCCCCTGATAGGCTACGTGACGATTAACGTAGCCTATCACGGCTAGATCTGCAAAGTCAGCCGTGATAGGCTACGTGAATCGTCACTTAGCCTATCACGGGTGACTTTAAAAAAAAAAAAAGCGCGTACGCGAATGGCGGCCCCCATAGGGAGCCGCCATTCGCGTTCCTTATTTAGTCGCTGTAGTCTACGTAAATGTTTACGTAGACTACGGTGAAAATAAGGGCAACGCAAATAGCGTTGCCCTTATTTTCACCGTAGTCTACGTAAACATTTACGTAGACTACAGCAACCAAATAAGGAACGGGAATGGCGGCTCCCTATGGGGGCCGCCATTATCCGTACACTCTTTTTTTTTTTTTTAAGTCACCTGTGATAGGCTACGTGACGATTCACGTAGCCTATCACGGCTGACTTTGCAAATCTAGCCATGATAGGCTACGTTAATTGTCACGTAGCCTATCAGGGGGCGTTTTTTTTTTTTCTTTTCATTGCAATGGCGGCGGCGGTAGCCGGTCGAAAGACCGGCTGCCGCTCCTGCCTTGCTCGAACACCCACCGAACCGCCGGCCGGACCAGCCACCGGGAGGGACATTCGGTGAAGGTAAGTCCCGTCCCGGGGGGGGTGCGGGGTGCGGGGGGGTGCGGAGGATTTCTCCCCGAAACTTATTCGGGGGGCCGAACACGTTGGCGCTCGGCCCCCCGAAGTTTCGGGGAGAAATTCTCCGCCATCCCTACGAAAAACTGCTGCTTCCGAGACTGTTTATAGTCCAACTTTTCCAGCTTACTGCGGCTCCATTACTGACCTGTTTCTACAATCACACTGCGTCTGGTATCATAGTCCTGCCCATGGGGCGTGTAGCCCGGACTTTGTGGGTGTGTCGCTCTGACCTCAGTGACCCAGCCCTTTCCCTCCCTGTTTTCCAGAAGTTTCATCGCCATATGGAACAGGATGCCGAGGGACCAACTTTTAAAACATAATTGAAAATAAGCACTAGAACACAGCCCATGACCCCAGTCAGGGTTTTTTTTTTCTCCCATTGTGCTGAATGAGGCTTGACCTCTCAATGACCACAGAAATAACAGAGAAGCCCCTCAACTGACATGGCACATATCAAAGCCCTCAATTCCTTAAATGCGATTAAGCGCGATCTCGAGGCTTTGGTCCATTGCCTTAGGACATAACTCATTCACAGCTTCTGTATAGAGATCCTGTGTGTTAAAATAGGGGCTCGTTTCACTCTCTTTCCCACAACAAACCCATTAGTGTCTCCTCAGAAGTAACTCCCATTGTGATGGATGAGGCTGAGATTCCTCCTCAATTGAAATGGCATATGTTAAAGCCCAATTCCTTAAATACAAAGCGAGCACCGATGAATTGCCTTAGGAAGAAAGTACTTCACAGCTTCATTATAGCTATCCTGTGGGTTACAATGGGGGCTGGATTCTGTCCTTGTGTGTACTCATTCACAGCTTCTGTATAGAAATCCTGTGCACTAAAATGGGGGCTGTTTTTGCTTTCTTTCCAACAACAAATGCATTAGTGTCTCCTCAGAAGTAACTCCCATTGTGCTGAATGAGGCTTGCCTTTGAATGCCCACATCAGAATGTACAGAGATTCCCCCTCAATTGAAATGGCACACTTTTAAGCCCAAAAAGGGAAGGAAAGAAGTATCCAGCTTCTGTTTGATTCTTTTCCTCATTTTCTGACTTCCTCTATGCTTGTTGTTCAGTCATTAAGTTGTGCCCAACTCTTCGTGACCCCATGGACCATAGCACGCCAGGCCTTCCTGTCCTACGCTCTCTCCCGGAGTGTGCTCAAGTTCATGTTCATTGCATCCGTGATGCTATCTAGCCATCTCATCCTCTGCTGTCCCCTTCTCCTTTTGCCTTCAGTCTTTCCCAGCATCAGGGTCTTTTCCAGTGAGTTTTCTCTTCGCATTAGGTGGCCAAAATATTTGAGCTTCACCTTCAGTATCTGTCCTTCCAATGAGCAGTCAGGGTTGATTTCCTTTAGGATGGACTGATTTGACCTCCTTGCAGTCCAGGGGACTCGTAAGAGTCTTCTCCAGCACCACAGTTTGAACGCATCAATTCTTCGGTGCTCAGCCTTCCTTATAGTCCAGCTCTTACAGCCATACATGAGTACTGGGAAAACCATAGCTTTGATTATACGGACCTTTGTCGGCAAGGTGATGTCTCTGCTTCTTACTATGCTGTCTAGGTTTGCCATAGCTTTCCTCACAAGGAGTAAGCGTCTTTTAATTTCATGGCTACAGTTACCGTCTGCAGTGATCTTGGAGCCCAAGAAAATAAAATCTGTCACTGCTTCCATTTCTTCCCCTTCTATATGCCAGGAAGTGATGGGGCCAGATGCCATGATCTTCGTTTTTTTAATGTTGAGTTTCAAACCAGCTTTTGCACTCTCCACTTTCACCCTCAACAGGAGGCTCTTTAGATCCTCTTCACTTTCTGCCATTAGGGTGGTATTGTCTGCGTATCTGAGGTTGTTGATAATTCTCCCGGCAATCTTAATTCCGACCTGTGATTCATCCAACCCAGCATTTCTCATGATGTACTCTGCATATAAGTTAAATAAACAGGGTGACAATATACAGCCTTGTCGTACTCCTTTCCCAATTTTGAACAAACAACAGTAAAACTTGAAAGCCTCCTTATCAACCCATTCACTTGCCAGAGCAAGGATGGTCTGTCATTTACTCTGGTGCTCAGGCAAATGATGTTGTTCCTGCTCTGAAAAAAGTCCTGGAGCTTTTCCCCCTCCACACTGGAGAACTAGAAGCAATAATGGCAAGCTGTAAGGCTGTAGTAGTAGTTTTGGACCTATACAGGACCTAATATCTGTAGATAAGTGTCAGATTTTCTCACATTATACACTGTTGTTGTATCATCATCATTTTTTTAAAGCCCTTGAGATGTTAATGCTAATGTTATAGCTTTGAGTCAAAGCTGAGTTATGGCCTGGAACTATTATATTTTTTTTGGTACTTGCTGCATTTTCAGAGTGCGTAGATCGGAATGCCTTTTACACTATAACATAGGCTGAGGTCGTATAATACATTTGTTCAGAGAGTTGATGGTGGTTTAAAAGATGGATCTCTGCATGCGTTGTGTAAACTCATTCCACTTTTGCCTTTTGGTGGTTAAGACGCTGAACTGCAGACTGGAAGGTCGGCAGGACAGCAGTTCGAGACCCAAGTGCTGCATGACGGAGTGAGCTCCCGTCTTCAGTCCCAGCTTCTGCCAACCTAGCAGTTTGAAAGCAAGAAATTGCAAGTAGATAAATAGGTACCGCCTTGGCAGGAAAGGTAACAGCGTTCCATGCACCTCGGTGTTCAGTCATGCTGGCCACATGACCACGGAAGTGTCTTCGGACAGCGCTGGCTCTTCGGCTTAGAAACGGGGATGAGCACCGCACCCTAGAGTCGGACACGACTGGTTGGGGACACCTTTACCTTTACCTTTTTAAACAGGTTTTATAGAGTTTTTGTATTGGTTCAAAAAGCTGTCTGATTACAGGGAGAATGGGACAGAAGGAATGTGTGTATATACTGCAGACATTGAACCCTTTCTCAAACTCTGTTTAAAATGGTTTGCCTCCAGTCATATACAGAGAAGCACTCAAAGTCCACGTTTTATAACTGCATAAAGTTTGTCATGTTTTTCAAGTTGAGCCAAGATTGAGAGAACCTATTTAATGTTTGTCTTATTTTACCAATCTGACCTTTTGACAGTGAAATGGTTGAATTTAAAGTTCTGGTCTATGACTGTGAAACGATGAACTACCAGGAATGCAAAAGGCCAAAATCAGAGATGAAATAATTATTATAGTTGCTGACATTTCAGTCACATAGTAATTTGAATACAGATTACTCTGTGATAGGGGAGCAATTTCTGCAGATTGTAAAAGCCCTTGGAAGCCGATCTCCTCAGTCGCAGCATCTTCAAGGGGATGCTATTTGATAGCAGGTTGCCATAGTTACTTATGAAGGCTTGCTGCATTTGCCTTGTGTAACCACCATCTAAGGACTGCCGTGCCCTTTGTGCAAATAAGATCTTTCCTTGTCGCCCCTTTGTTGTTTGTGTTAATTTTGCTACTATTGAAGAAGAGCCCTGCTGCATCAGACCAAGGCTCCATCTAGTCCAGCATTCTATTCACACAGTGACCAACCAGCTGCCCATGGGAAACCCACAAGCAGGACATGAGTGCAACAGCACCGTTGCCAGAGGGTAATTCAGTGGTTCATTTCAGACATAATGCCAAACCGTGGTGTACTAGCCATAGTTCAGAACTGAAATCACAGTTCTCTCTGCACTGGCTGCGAGGGAGAGGGGGATCAGATCTCTGACTCCCCTTCCAAGGTTGGAGCACTGTGCAATGGAAGAGGGAATCCCCAGTATCCTATGGCCCCTCAGGCAATGTCCAGGGACCATAGGATTGCTCCCTCGGTTCTTTCTACCTTTCCTCATAGGACTTGTTTGCTATGCCACTGCTCACTTTGTTGCAGTCTTCTGAACCCGTTCCAGTTTGTCTACCTACATCCTTGTAATAGTGTGGCACCCGGAACTGAATACAGTGCTCCAAATGAGGTCTGACTAGTACAGAATAAAGTGAAAACCATTACTTCTTATGACTTGGAAACTATGGTTTTGTGCCCCTGGCCACAGTTCATGTACCCAAATTAGTAATAGTCTTGCTGATCCACTATTAAAACGAAACCATTGAAATTAAGTCAGATGTTTTAATATTTCCATTGAATCCAATTATATTCCTAGAGTCCAGGGAAAATGCTTCAACTTCCTAGATTCTATCAATGAAATGAAACTTCCAGATAACTGTGTTCTAGGATTTGGGGCTGATGAAACTTCTTATCACCTTCATTTAATGCTAAAGAATATTTTTCAAGTCTGTTGTTTTATTTACAGCCGACCTGTTGCAAAACTTAAATTGCATAAATGCAATTGTCTCTTGTCTCAGCTCAGCTCTTGAAATTTTGTTGTTAAATTAATTTGCAGAGAAGCTGATTTCTTGCAAAGAGAGAACTATAGTTTAGTTATCTTCTAGTTGTCATTACCATGATTCCAGAAAATGCAATAAATTAACATTTGTAGCATTTTAGCTAAAACTGACCAAAATTAAAAGCAAATAAAGAATACACAGTGATGCACTACAAATAATTTTTAATGTGGAAAATGTTTTTATTTACTTAGAATCATAGAATCATAGAATAGTAGGATTGGAAGGGGCCTATAAGATCATCGACTCCATTCCCCTGCTCAATGCAGGAATTGAAGTCAGAGCATCCCTGACAGATGGCTGTCCAGCCTCATCTTGAATGCCTCCAGTGTGGGAGAGCCCACCACCTCCCTAGGTAATTGGTTCCACTGTCATATTGCTCTAACAGTCAGGACATTTCTCCTGATGTTCAGCCGGAATCTGGCTTCCTGTAACTTGAGCTCGTTATTCCGTGTCCTGCACTCTGGGATGATCGAGAAGAGATCCTGGCCTTCCTCTCTGTGACAGCTGTTCAAGTACTTGAACAGCGCTATTATATCTCCCCGCAGCCTTCTCTTCTCAAGGCTAAACGTGCCCAGTTCTTTCAGTCTCTCTTCATAGGCTTTGTTTCCAGTCCCCTGATCATCTTTGTTGCCCTCCTCTGAACCCTCTCCAGCTTGTCTGCATCCTTCTTAAAGTGTGGTGCCCAGAACTGGACACAGTACTCCAGATAAGGCCTAACCAGTGCTGAGTAGAGGGGAACTACTACTTCCCGGGATTTGGAAGCTATGCTTCTATTAATACAGCCCCAAATAGCATTTGCCTTTTTTGCAGCCACTTCACATTGTTGGCTCACTTCTTTCACTAATCATAATATTGCTATGAGATGTTAATTACTTCAGTTTCACATCTGGAGATTTACGGGTGAGACAAATTCTCAATAAAGAAAAATCTGTCGTAGATCTTCTACCCTAATATATCCCCTTTTGGGAAAGATGGTTATTAGTGTTGGATATTGTTACTAATTTTTTTTATGAGAGATACCTGTAGCTTCCTGCGACATAGCAGGGACATGGTCAGATTTGTCTTATTACATTGATGGATCCCAAAGACAACTGCCTCCCCATATGGTTGCAGTTATATATGGTGTATCTTCAAGTGGACACCATGTGATAAAACAATTGACTATATCTATCCATTGGCAATATCTTTATAGATTTCAAAATGTTAATGTTCACTAGGAGACATTTCACTCTTCAGTCAATTCAGCCTTTGTAACTTCAATATTGGATGTTTTAAATATCTGAAGATTTTGATGGGGTTCCTTTTTCAAAGTCAACAGAAGGCCCCCAAGTACAAATGAACATTGTAGAAGGATGCATTTTAATGACTCCACATAAATACAAACACCTTCTGTGAATTGCCTGAAAATGTTTATGAACTATATTTGGAATGAAATGAAATACAAACCTTTGTAATTAAGTATGTTTTTGTTAATGTTACTGACTTTAATTAAATGCAGTCAAAATATTTCTTGTTTTAAAAAATCAAAACTGCTTTCAAGCACCTGTGAAATGCCTTGGATTGCAGGGAAATCATAATCTAGCTTTTTGTTTATTCTTTAGGTCTTTCAGCAGCCAAGTTGCTGTTTGACTCAGGGCTGAATGTCGTGGTCCTGGAAGCCCGTGACAGAGTTGGAGGCAGAACATTCACTGTAAGAGTAAGTAACCCTGTTTTATTTACTGATATTTACTACATTTGTATCTCACCTTACTTCCATCATGAAAGGTGGAGTACATAGAGTCGCCCATCCAAACACTAGCCAGACCCATACTTGGTTAGCTTTGCCTTCAACACTTTTTTCCCCTAGCAGGACAAACTGTGACAGATACCAATATCGCAGCCATCACAAGATGAACCGTGTATTGCATTTTGATAGCTACCTTTCCCTCCCCCACTGCCCCAGTCCACATTCTTCACCATGTTAGAGAGGCTCATCTTAGGATGACATTTTTTTCTGCTGGGATAAGAACTGTTTGAAGCACACTTTTATAATTTTACCCCACAAAACAAAATCTGGTATTTGATGCAAAAATGGAGAATCTCAGGTTTCAATCGATCTTTATTTACCAGGAGTGTGTTTTTCCTCTTTCTCTACCAGAATAAGCATGTGAAGTATGTGGACCTGGGAGGAGCATATGTGGGGCCAACACAAAATCGTGTTTTACGGCTGTCTAAGGAGCTTGGACTAGAGACGTACAAAGTGAATGAAGTTGAGCATCTCATTCATCATGTCAAAGTAAGATCAGACCCTGTTTCTGAATTGGGTTTGGGGGGGGGGGGCAGCATGGCTGTCCTTACATCTTTAATAATTTTCTTGGACTGTTGTTGTTAAGTTCTCAAGGTCACTAATTATACATGAAACAATTCTGGAGATTAAAGAACACCATAGTTTGTTCAGAAAATAGGTGCGAGCCATTTCCTTCACCTTGCATTATTTCTAAAAGCCAAAATGAGCAGAATTTTCCTCTGAGCATGAGGGCTCTTGGCCATCTTGATTTTCAATAAATCAAGATTTTCTTCAAAGTCTAAACTCTCAGGGCATGCTGAGTAATTTAAGCAATCATGGCCTAGAAGTAGAAAGATCAATTTTCAGTCAGGCAAGAAGCTGACAAGCTCACAATTGGGGCTGTGTATAATTATGCCTTTTTTGTTGAGTTCTGTAAAGGAAGAAGATCAAGTGATCTAATCTGATTGTGGAATCAAAATAATTTCATGGATTAAAAAACAAGATTCACTATAGATTCACAAATTTCCCCATGGAAATTTGGTCTTTTGTATATCCAGGTCACAGCATTAAACAAACGAAGAGGCTGTGTGTTTCCTGGTTCCCCCCCACCCCCATGTTTTATGCCTTCAGAAGAGGTGAAAAATATTCAGGTCCATGTTGATATTCTCTAGATGACATATTTGTCTAAAAATATATGTTCCTCTCATTCATTTTAAGGGTAATTTTTACCTTGGTACTTAAAAGTGCAGTTTGCTATCAATGGCTTGGTTGAATTTGAATATATTTTGGAAGGAAACCTAGTTACCATTTTCTTAGATGAAAACCCACTGGCAGACCTGGTGATACTTGGAAATCTTAGTGCCTAGAGAGCTTCCTTAATTATGTCTCCAAGGCAATCCCAGAATATAGTACTATATTATTTAATATAGGCCAGACAAGGATTGCTTTTCTTGAATGGGAAGAGGTTAATGATGACTGCTGGGAGCATTTTACCTGTATTTCAGACAAGGGCAGAAATATTCATCAGGATGTTATTACATTACATTGTATTTGGCAGTGTCTCACTAACTTTTACAGTAGCAATAATGGCAGATAGTGATCATCACAGAGGACAAATGGTTTACAACCATTCCAGCTTTCCGGATATTGCAAATGTGCCCTGCGGTAAAATAGAGGGACTCATGTTTGAACTGGTCACTCACTTATTTTTGCATTTTATGTACAGGCCTGTGGCTGAACACTGACTGTTCATAAGGAACATTCAACCTTGATCTCGTGTATTAAAGAAGAAGTAGAGGCCTGAAAAAAAGGTGGATACGTTCGATTCAAAATGTGCAATTCAGCATCCACCATTCTCCCCCACCCAGTCCCCCCACCCACCCAGATTCTTGGTCCTTGTTTTTCCCTTAGGGAAAATGAGGGTTGCTCCTTTGTTACAATAGAAGCTACAAGTGTTAGCATTCTCCTTTTGTACTTTCAGGGTCTGGACTCCTATATCTACTGGCTCTATGTCCCTTGGCTGCCTGACTCAGTTTCCATCCAAGCCATACTTGCCTGTTCTCTTCCTTCTTGCCAATAATACACAGCTCCTCCTGTTCCTAGGCCCTATGTGAGAGTTCACCCTATCCTACTGTCTGTTACTTTGTTCAGTGCCTTGTCTCTATTATTCCCTCAGCTCACAAACTGCATTGTTCCTTTTCTTTAAGCCATCCTGCCAGCGAGCCTTTCTAGCATTCCCATCCACCTCTTCCTAATAGTATAAGCCAGGGGTGCAGAACCTCTGGCCTGTGGACTTAATCTGGCCCATGGGGCACCCCAGTTCAGGCTGCAAGCCTCTTGGGGTTCCTCCAGGGGGTGGGGCTTAGGCTCCAAGCCCCACCCCCTGGAGAAATCCCCTCAGAGGTCTGAGATTGGAGATAACAGTGGAGATCCACTACTGGTGCATGCTTGCAGTGGAACCACTACTATCTCCAGTCTGAGGTTGGAGATAGCAGCAGGGCCAGGGATACAGGGCAGTCCATGCTTTCTCTGTGCTGGGAGGAGGCACAATTTCAGGCCTCCTTCTATCAGGAATGATTCTGAGCGTGTGGAGATAGTGAGCAGCTCGGACTCAGAATGGGAAGAGCCAGAACTGGGAGAGGTTTCCCCCCTAGTGAGCTCAGATATGGATAGGTGTTCTTTTCAGGAACTTGGCTCACAGGTGGCTCGACCAGAAGCCCCCCGTTTCTTCCCCCATGAGAACCCAGATCTCAGAAGAGGAGGAGAGTGCAGGGTGTGACCTGAAGGATGCTAGAGTCCAACACAGAGCGAAGCGGGAAAAGTTAGAGGTGGAGCTCAGATTTTCCACCCGGTTGGCTATGCGTGAGAGCCTACATAGGGGGGCACAAATGTAAGGGAGGGCCCCCCCAAAGTTATTTTGGCCGGCAATTCTTGTTCAAACTCCTGGCAATGCCGCTGATTCCCACTTGGCTCCTCTATTTATATTTGTAATTGTGTGGAGTTTTCCTTTGTAACCTGAGAGTCTCCGAGGATTTGCATTTGTATAGAACCTGATAGCTAACTAATAAAGTAGTGAGCCTGAAGCCTGGTGCCTTGGAGTGTGTGATTGAGAATGGAGAGGACCAAGGAACTTGACACCTTCCATCATGAAGGAAAAAAAGAAAAAAAGGCAGGTGATGTCAGAGGCAGGGCTGTGCCCCTCGACATCATCCAGCCCATAGGGTGTGAAGTATAGGCACAATCGGGACCCCATCTCAAAACAGTTCTGCGCCCCTGGTATAAGCCCTTTCTGACCTTAAGCACTGTGAGTTTCCTTCAAACCTCCTCCCACAGTTGCTCCTTATTGCCTCACTTCCCTGCTACCTTGGCCCTGTTCTTCAAGCAGCACCTCCTCCTCCATCACATACTCTCTCTTCAGCTTCCTGTTTCTAATTCTAAACCCGTTGCCTATGCTGCATGTTCCCTCAACCACATTCCCTCTAGGCTTCATGTCCCTTTCCTTTCTTACCTCTTAGGATCTGTCCCTACTCCTCAGTCTGGCCCAGCAAGCCACTTCTCTCCCTAGGACCTGTGGATGAGGTTTTAATCCCAGCTAGACAACTTTCCTTTCTGACAGCTTTGTCTTCTGAGCAGCTAGTGTTTGTGAATGTTCAGCCAACTGGTTTCATCCTTCACTGCTGTAAGCACAATCCAATATAGATTACGTTAGGGTAGTTCTTGCTTTAGGCTGGATGGTAAAAGCTAAATATCCCTCACAGCAGCTAATAAACAAAATAGATGTCCAGCAAAGTTCAGCATATGTTGATAGCAGGAAAGGATTTTTAGAGTTAGATAGAGCAGCTAGGGATGTGCAGATTGTGTAAAATCCGTTCCTTCTGTTTTTCGCAGATGGTCAACTGCCTTTCATTCCATTATCCACCCATCAATGGAATTGGATTTTTTTGTTTCTGAATTTGCACAAATTAGCATTTGTGCAAATTTGCACACACACAAATTTGGACATGTGAAAATGCGCAAATTCCCCTGAAATGCCATGTCCATGCTTTAGCCTATGGGTGAAATGCACTTTTTTGGCCAGGTTTTGTGTGTGTGTGTGTGTGTATATATTTTTAATGGCAAAATTTCTGAGAAATTTGGGAAAGTTAGAAAATGTCTGTGGAATCTGCCCAACAGGGGGGAAGCCGGTTCACTGTAGAACCCGCCAGTCGGATTCATGAAAATCTGAACTCATTCGATTCCATTGCAGATTTCTCCGACATCCCTAAGAGCAGCTTAGTTGATGTTTTTTGAAACAGTAACAGCAACAGCCAAAACATACGGAAGGGCAGCCACAGGTAAAGCATTTGTCTGTGTAAATGTTCCACACATGTGTCAGTCCTTGCCGGCTGACTGCAATTCGCCTGCAAAAGGCAGCAATAACTTACTGACTGATAAGCTAGATCATAAACCTGTCCAAGGCTAGGAAAGGAGGAGGCCAAACCGGGGGAATTTACGAGTTCGACAAATCCAAGATGGCATGGCAGAGAGAAGTCCGTTTTCCAGTCCAAGGTCTAAACACAAGGATTCACAAGCAAGGCTGAGGTTCAGGTTTGGTGTCAAAGCGGGGCTGACGAGATCTGGTGTGTGGAAACAACGTTGTTCTCCAGCAGCTTTGTCCCTGCCTGCTTCCTGCTTTTAACGGCAGCATCCTGAAAAAAAGCTGCTGGCAATCAGTCCTCTGGCCTCTGTGAGCCCCTCTGTCTTAGAATCATAGAATCATAGAATACTAGGGTTGGAAGGGGCCTATAAGACCGTTGAGTCCAAGCCCCTGCTCAATGCAGGAATTGAAGTCAGAGCATCCCTGACAGATGGCTCAGATCTGAGCTTCATCTTGAATGCCTCCAGTGTGGGAGAGTCCACCACCTCCCTAGGTCATTGGTTCCACTGCCGTATCACTCTAACAGTCAGGACGTTTTTCCTGATGTTCAGCCGGAATCTGGCTTCCTGTAACTTGAGCCCGTTATTCTGTGTCCTGCACTCTGGGATGATCAAGAAGAGATCCTGGCCTTCCTGTCTGTGACAACCTTTCAAGTACTTGAAGAGCGCTATCATATCTCCCCTCAGTCTTCTCTTATCAAGGCTAAACAGGCCCAGTTCTTTCAGTTTCTCTTCTTAGGGCTTTGTTTCCAGTCCTCTTTGTTGCCCTCCTCTGAACCCTCTCCAGTTTGTCTGCATCCTTCTTAAAATGTGGCGCCCAGAACTGGACACAATACTCCAGATGAGGCCTAACCAGTGCTGAGTAGAGGGGAACTAGTACTTCCCGGGATTTGGAAGCTATGCTTCTATTAATGCAGCACCAAATAGCATTGGCCTTTTTTGCAGCCACATCACATTGTTGGCTCATATTCAGCTTGTGATCTACAACAATTCCAAGATCCTTCTCTCTTGTAGAATTATTGAGCCAAGTATTCCCCATCTTGTAACTGTGGATTTGCTTTCTTTTTCCTAGATGCAGAACTTGGCATTTATCCCTATTAAATGTCATTCTGTTATTTTCTAGGGATGTCCGAAAGTCACTTACCTTTTCGCAGGTGTGATTCGCGGTGGGGGGAGAGGCGCTCCGTCTCTCCCCCTGGAATCCTCCCTGGCCGGCTCGGCTCCGCGGTGGCTCCGCAAAGTCGGCAGCCAGGGCCGTCCGCAGCCAGAGTTCCGGCCGTGGCTGGGCTGCTGCGGATGCAAATGGTGGCCGCTGTAGTGGCCGCCATTTGCATCCTGCCAGGAAGCCGTGATAGGCCATGTAAGTATTTACGTAGCCTATCATGGCAAAGAGCAGGCACACAAACTTTTTTGTCTGAAGGAGGCATGAAAACACGCCTTGTCACATCTGAGAACATTTACCACATGAGCTCTAGTGTTACCATACTAGCAGAGCCCAGGCCACCAAGTGCTGGCATGGTAATGCTACATTTGAATGGGCCAATAACACATGGTAAGTATATTTAAACATGATGGGATGTTTACAAAATGTTTGCAAGGTTGAGCACTTCAACCACAGCAGCCATCATACTTGTTTTGGCCCTTAAATGACTTCTTTTACTGACATTAATGCTAACATAATCTAGCTCTAGCTTAAAAAACAAAGCAAGGACAAAGTCCAATATTTCACAGGGTTGAGACAAATAATGTAAATTTAGGGATGTCAGAGAATTCCGCCACGGACTGAAATGGGATTGAATTCCCTTTAGTCCGTGCCACGGAATTCTCTGTGGAATGGCACCACGAGGTCCTGCAGAGGCAGCCGTCATCCGGCTTTCTTTTCATCGTCCGCAAAGAGTCACGGAATTTTTATAAATAAAAACGCAGCGTAGTATATTCCAATAATAAATACGTAAGTTTTTTTAAAAAATGAATTGTGCTGACTGCCTTATTTGTGGGTATTCTTTTTAAATATAAATCCTCTGTCTCCGTTTACTTTCAGCCAAAACACTTCCTCTTCCTAGGGGCTTCCCAAAAGAAGGCTGTCTTGGGTGTGCCTGAGCAATAAACTCTTTGTTTAAAGCTAGGGATGTACGAAAGGTGCTTACCTTTCCGCGGATTATGCTGATGCTTGGGGGGAGGCGTTTCGTCCCTCCCCCCGGAATCCTGGCCGGGGGGCGGAGGTGCTCCGTTCCTCCCCTCTGGAATCCTGGCTGGCCGGCTCCGCTCTGCAGGGATTCTGCAGAGCCGCCATTTCCAGGTAAAACAAACAAACAAACAAAAAAACGTGATAGGCTACGTAAAGATTTACATAGCCTATCACGGCTAGATTTTAAAAAAACACAGTGATAGGCTATGTAAATGTTTATGTAGCCTATCATGGCTGAGTAAAACAAAAAACAAAAAAACGCGTGTACGCAAATGGCGGCGCCCATGGGCGCCGCCATTTGTGTTCCTTATTTTGGCACGTCTTAGTCTACGTAAACATTTACGTAGACTAAGACGGCGAAAATAAGGGGAACGCAAATAGCGTAGTGTCTACGCTATTTGCGTTCCCCTTATTTTCGCCATCTTAGTCTACGTAAACATTTACGTAGACTAAGACGGCGAAAATAAGGGGAACGCAAATAGCGTAGCGTCTACGCTATTTGTGTTCCCCTTATTTTTGCCGTCTTAGTCTACGTAAATTTTTAAGTAGACTAAGACGTGCCAAAATAAGAAATGCAAATGGCGGGGCCCATGGGCGCCACCATTTGCGTACGCGTGTTTTTTGTTTTTTGTTTTAAGTCAGCCGTGATAGGCTACGTAAACATTTACGTAGCCTATCACGGTGTTTTTATAAAATCTAGCCGTGATAGGCTACGTAAATCTTTACGTAGCCTATCACGTTTGTTTGTTTGTTTGTTTGTTTGTTTTACCTGGAAATGGCAGCGGCGGCAGCCGGTCGGAAGACTGGCCGTTGCAGCCGCCGCCGCCGGAGCCGCCACTGCCAGGAAGATCCGCCTAAGGTAAGTCCCGTCCCGGGGGGGGGGGCGGGGGGCAGGGGGCGTTCCGCCACCGATTTTGGGGGGCTGAATGCGCTGGCATTCATCCTCCCCGTGATCCGTGGCGGAACTTTCGTACATCCCTATTTAAAGCAATGCTGTTTTAAAGAAAGAAAAAACCTTTTAAAATGACCATGCTGGTCCTGGAGTCCCTAAGAAGAAGAAGTGTTTTGGCTGAAAGTAAACGGAGACGGAGGATTTCAATTTTAAAAAAACAAACATAAATATTTACGAAAAATAGTGATTCTTACGGAAGTTAAGTAGACTTACAGAGACAGCTGGGCACTGGAATTACAGTCGTCGGTACGGATTTATCTTTGTAATTTTTGAAGCAGAAAAAAAAGATGAGAATTCTGGGGGCTTGTTAATGGCTAGGAGTGTACGAAACACTTACCTTGTTCCGCTGGGGCCATCTGCAGTGGGGGGGGGGCGCTCCATCCCCCCCCCCCGGAATCCTCCCTGGCCAGCTGTGCTCCGTGGCGACTCCACGGAGCTGCCGGCCGGGGCCACCTGCAGCCAGACCTCCGGCCGCTGCTGGGCTGCGGCCACAAATGGCGGCCGCCATAGTGTCCGCCATGTGTATCCCTGCTGTAGCCGTGATAGGCAACGTATATATTTATGTACCCTATCACAGCAAAAGGCAGGGACACAAATGGCGTCCCTGCGTTAGCCATGATAGGCTACATAGATACTTACGTAGCCTATCACGGCTTGCCAGGGATGCAAATGGCGGCTGGCATAGCGGCCGCCATTTGCAGCTGCAGCCCGGCAGCAGCCGGAAGACCACCTGGAGCCGCCACCAGAACTGCCGCTGCCGCCAGGTAGGCTCCGTCCCAGGGAGATTCTGCGGGGTGGTGGTGGGGATTGCCCTGTTCCGCCACGGAGTCCATGGCGGAATTCTCCAAATAACGGCAGAACGGAGCACTGGCCGCAAACTGCAGAAGCCAAGCGGCACTGAAGGTACACAATTCGTACATCCCTATGTAAAATGTAGTTTGCTCATTGACTAGGGGTGTACGAAACTCTACTTATCTGGCTCTGCTGGGACCGCAGGTGGGGGGAGGTGATCCGTTCCTCCCCCCCGGAATCCTGCCGGGCTGGCTCTGCTCCGCAGCCAGTCCGCAGAACTGCTGGCTGGGCCGATCCACAGCGGGGCCTCCAGCCGCTGCCGGGCTGCTGTGGACGCAAATGGTGTCCTGTGTAGGGGATGCCTTTTGCGTCCCTATGCTAGCCTGTGAGAGGCTATGTAAATATTTACATAGCCTATCACGGCTAAAGCGGGGACGCAAATGGTGTAGGGGACGCCATTTGCATCCCTTGTTTAGCCGTGATAGGCTACATAAATATATACGTAGCCTATCACGGGCAAGCATAGGGATGCAAATGGCAGCCGCTATGACGGCCGCCATTTGTGGCCGCAGCAGCCCGGCAGCAGCTGGAGCTGCCGCTTCATCCGCCGCCGCTGCATCCACCACCAGGTAGGTCCGTCCCAGGGGGATTCTGCGGGGTGGGAGGCCATTCCACCATGGACTCCGTGGGGCTGGATTCTAAAGAATCCGGCCTAACTGGGGTCCGTGGCGGAATTCTCTGACATCCCTATCATTGACTCTGAATCATTGTAATCCAGTGAAATTTCACCCAAGAGATATGGACTTACACCCCAGAGTTCAGACCTGATCATGTCATTCATCATATTTAAACTGTCTTTTCATCTGTATAACTTAAATAATAATTATTCATTGCATTCATTTGTTAAGGGTTATGTGGGATCTTGCATATTCGTCTGATGAGCCAATATTGGAAAGTTCGGACACTTTCTTTTTTCCCCATTAATTTTTATTTTATCTTGAAATAAGGTTAACAAAATAAAGGCAACAAAAAGAAGAACGTACATAAAAATAAATCAAAATCACTAAAGAAACAAAGGAATTCACTATTTATAAATCTTAGTGTATAACGGATATAATTATGGAACATCTACAATAAAACAACCTAAGTAGGGGCTCAATAGCTAATGAAAAACACCAGTTCTGACACTTTCTGATTGTAACATTAGGTGATGCCTTAGTAAAGCAAAGGACTTGCCCCAAGTATCTTTGAATTCTCTACTGTGGATCACGTAAAACCTCTTCCTGCTTTATCGACAATGAGCACGTCAGAGTTAATTAAAACACTAATTGAAGTGCTTCTTTCATTCTGGTAATATGGGACTTCCTTTCCAGTAACAATTCCACAAAATATTGTCTGTATATTAGAAAATAATCATTGTGCTAGGGAGGTTACAATGAAGCTCACTGGGGATGTCCAGTGGCAGGTGCTTGCCAGACGGGGCCTGGGTGAGTGTGGGGAGTGTCCAGGAGGGCACCCACAACATCCCTAGTGCTGGCTGAGGCTCCTCCTGCCTGGTGGAGGAGGAGCCATGCACGCCCCAGCCGCTCTTGCCATTGGGGCACACATGGCAACAAGTCCAAGCAATTCCCAACTGCTTGCCGAGCTCCAGGACACTCATTGGCCAGGTCCATCAGTGCCCTGGAATTCAGTGAGCGGGGTCCAGGGGGCTGGGCGTGGGGGATTTTGCTGGCCTCCCAAACTATGTTGGGCACTCGTTTCATCCCTAGAGATGATTCACACATGAATATTTATCAGACAGTGGTTACAAAGTCAAGTGATGACCTGCACTTGTGAGGGTCAACATACCGGTTATGGCAGATATGTGGTGGGATTATAGCTCAGTTTATGCAGAAGGTCTGTCTGAAATCCTGGAGAGCTGCTGCCAAATAGTGTAGACCTACTGAGCTAGATGAACTAGTGATCTGGCTCTGTATAAAGCAGCTTCCTATTTTCCTATGACATCTTCTCATGCTGTGTAGCTTCCTTGTGATGAGATGTCATTGTGCCTCATGCCCCACATCCAGCACTCCATATTTGTCTACTGCTGGCAGGGGGCCATGGAGACATAGGCCTAAATCCAACACACAGTTAACTTTGCTTGACTCTTCAGGCAAGCAATGGGCTTTCGCATCCCTCCATCTGTGTTGGATTTAGGCTAGGAATGTGGCAGAAATTCATTCAGTTCACATTTTAATATGCACTTACCCAATTTCGCACTTTCAAAGCAATAGGTGAACCAAAACTCAGTTTTCCTTTGAAACTTGCATTTCTCCCAATTTTTCAATGCAGTTCTTCAATAAAAAATAAAAACATACATAGGGGAAAGGTGTGCACAAAAACATGTAAGTTCATGAAAGTAATGTTAAAAATGCATTACATTAAGAAAATTTCTTGCAGAAAATTTGTACATGAGGCAAAATTGTGTATGAAAATGCATCTGCACAAAAAGTGAACAAATTTTCATACAAACTCGCCCCCCGCCCGCCCGAAATTCTGAGTTTGGGACAAACTGAACTTAAGACTGGAAAAATTAGAAACGGAGAGAAATGGAAGTTGACAGTTCTGTCCATCCCTAATTTAGGGTTATGTTTACATTCCCCCCTGCCAGCAGCATACAGATATGGGGAAGGGATGGGGAAAAACACAAGCCATGAGAGCATCACTTCATGGGGGTAACATGAAACTGCATGTTATTATGAGGAGAGAGAGAGAAGAATATGACACGGAGATGCTGCTTTTTGTGGCATCCCCACGCCTGCCATAACATGGCACTGTTGCTTTGAAAAAGCCATGTCTTATCGAATTCCACATCAGAACTCCCATATTGCCTTACATCACCTTCAATACAATAATTTTCAAAATAGGCATTTCATGCATTGAGCTACAAGTGACAGTGATATTAAGTGATGAACGTGAATCACCCCTCAGAACATACCACTGTGCCATTCCCTTCCGTAATGTAGTTAAAGGGTTTCTATCAGATTTCTGTGAATTAGACTAACACTGTGAATTGCCTTAAGTCCATACCTACCTGGCCAAAGACATGGACTTCTTAAAAGGAGTGTTAATAGCCTAGGATATTAAATATTAAATGAGAGCTAATTATTAAATGATCTTACTTAAGTCTTCTGTGTGGGGCAAAAGTAGATCTCTCTGCCCCTCCCCAGCTAAGGATGATGTAATCTAGGTGCCTGTGGAAGGGAGCAAAGGATAGTCTGCAGTTTTCGTGTGGAAGAGACACAGAGAGCTGAGTTTGGGGGAGCTCTGCAGGTCCACAGCATTGGGGGGGTGCAGGGGTGGCTCTCTCTGGAGATCTGTTGCTGGGGCAGTCGATTTGGCTTTCTGTTGGAGTGTTTCAGCAGTGCCCCCACCCATGCTCAACCTGTATAGCTGCAAATAAATTCAAATACTACAAAACAGCATAAGCCTCCAGTGATCTCCTTTCAAGGGAATGAAGTGTGGGTAAGAGCTGCACCCCTAGAACATCTCACTGCTCGTATAAGTGGTGCAAGTGAAACAATTTAATTCCATGCACACATTTTTAAAATTAATGCAACTAGGGTATGTGGTAGCCTGGGGATTTTCAAAAGCCGACTATGTTTTGCCCATGCACCCACCTTCTCAGATGTGACAAGGCGTGTTGTCATGCCTCCCTCGGACTCCTCTGGGGATGAAGGGGAATGGCAGACTCCAGACCTGGGGGAAGGGGCTAGCACAGAAATAGCCCAAGCCCCCTCATCCCTGTGGAGGAGCCAAGCCCAGCTGCAGCCTCTCTGGAGGATTCAGAGGGCGAAGTTCATTGACCCCAGCAGAGCGAAGGCGGCTTCATGTAAAGGAGCAACGAAGGTGAGCCTCTCTCCATTTAAGATAGGTTTTCCTGCCCCCCAGCTGAGCAGAGCAGAGCCTGCTCCAGCTGGTCTAGGGACTATAGAAGCAAGCCATTTCCCAGAGAGCGAATGAAGCTAGCAAATAACATTTTAATACACAGTCAGTTCCATTTCGTAATGGAGGATAAGGTTTTCATTTTCCCTCCTCCGCCCTCCCCCTTATGTACCGATAAAATACTTCACGGAAGCCACAAATCTGTATAAACGCAACATGCACCAACTGCATTCTTACCTGGCTAAGTCCTCTGAATTACATCTTTGAAAGACTCTTGTTCATTTTCATTTCTGTTCTGGAACTGACTGTGTATTAAAATGTTATTTGCTAGCTTCTTGTTCATGAATAAAATATGTGAGGCTGCTGCTCTATTCAGATTTAATTAGTGGGAAAGTAAGTTATACTGGAACACGTGCAATTTTATGGTATTTCTTTTATGGCAGCAGTACAGTGATACATGGATATAAGAGTTAAATACTGTGATTTATTCTCGTTCCTGACCTGCTCCACAAAAATAAATGGCAGCTTCCTCTGGACTATCCTCTAGGAGGATAACAGCTTAAATGGATTTTAAATGACTAGATTAAATTGCTTACATTTTTCTTTTTTCAAGCTTCTCTTTGCAGGCCTGTTCTAATTTAAGCAAAAATATGAAGTTCTTCTCCTTCAGTTAAAGAAGACCTAAGGTGTCATCATCCTTTTTGGATTTCCTCAGCAGTGGTCCACAAATTTTGGTAGGCCTTGCTAGCCACCCCCAAAATGGTGGTGGCCAGTACAACGCCCCTGATCACATGCTGTGTTTCTGGTAAGGATGATGGAGAAACTCAAGATGGACTAAAATGAGCTCAGATTTCTAAGAATCTGACCTGTGGAAACTGCTGTGGAGTGGCCTCCTCGGGCCGTGCAGAGTCCGTGGACTTTCAAATATCCCTCCCCCCTCCCGAACTTTATGCACATTCATTTTCAGGAAAATACACAAGTTTCTGCTGAGACTGGTAAATATATGCACAGAAAAGTTATTATATCATCATCAACATATTATTATTATTATTATTATTATTATTATTATTATTATTATTATTTACATTTCTATACCACCCCATAGCTGAAGCTCTCTGGGCGCTTTACAGAAGTTAAAACATTAAATACAATATAAAAGGTTTAAGAACCAATTACATAAAAGCACACGGACAATTTACACAAACAACATATAACTAAAAATGACTTTGAACTGTCAGTCATAACTAAAGACACATCCAGGACCAATTAAAACTCATCATGTGCTGCCAAATGCCTGAGAAAAGAGATGGTCTTAACCTGGCACCGAAAATATAACAGTGTTGGTGCCAGGTGGACCTCATCGGGGAGCTCATTGCACAGATGGGGGGCCACCACTGAGAAGGCCCTCTCCCTCATTGCTGCCTTCCGAGCTTCCCTTGGAGGAGGCACCCAGAGGAGGACCTTAGATGCAGAGCATAGAGTAGGGATGTCAGAGAATTCCGCCATGGATTCCAGTGAGGCCTGATTCCCCCGGAATCCATGGCGGAACCGCCTCCCGCCCCCCCGCGAAATCCCCCCACGACGGAACTTACCTGGGGCGGGTGTGGCGGTGGTGGCTCCGGCAGTGGCAGCTGGTCTCCTGGCCGGCTGCGGCCAGGCTGCTGCGGCCGCCATTTGCGGCCTTGCAGCCGTGATAGGCTACGTAAGTATTTACGTAGCCTATCCTGGCAAAGAGCAGGGACACAAATGGCAGCCGCTATGCCATTTGCGCCCCTGTTCTTTGCCATGATAGGCTACGTAAAGCCACTGAAGAGTCCAAGGGAATCAACAGCACTATACTTTCCCCGCCTGTCTCTTGTCATCATCTATCCACAAGGACAGCCAAGGCAGTTTCCATTCCACAAATTATGTCAGACTGATATGGCTCTTGTAAGGTGGTCCAAGAATTCCACAAATTATGTCAGACTGATATGGCTCTTGTAAGGTGGTCCAAGAATTCTCTTCTTCATTAGAGCAGAAAACATTATCCCAGCATGTCTGGTTTGCCTTTTCCAATGCTGTGTCTGATTACGAACAGATCCTGTTTATCATTACTCTGCCCCACGATTTTGGCTTGTGGTTTACTGCTTTCTAAGTCTGTCCTTTCTTTTAATTCAGTCTCTTCAGATTTGATTACTTTACAGTTTTAAAATCTTCTTTTCATGTCCTGTACAGAGCTGGTCTTTCTAGACTCTCTGGGTACTTTGTGTTTATATTTCATTGGCCGTACAGCTATTGTGAAACGGCTGCACGTTTTAAATAAATATGCTGCCTACCTTTCATCCAAGATTATTGTTGAAGATACTAAATAAAATGAGACATAACCTTGGCTTATAAAATCTCTCCTAAGAAGTGATTCACATTGTGATCAATTTATTAATGTTTTAAATCAAATTATCATGCTTATGTTGTAGTTCATTTGAATTAATTTGCCAATTTAACCAGACACTTTATCAAATGCTTATTAAACATTGAATATTTCACACAAGCAGTCTAATGCACAATCCAATTAAGCCAAAAATGGAAGACAATTTAGCTGTATTGATGGAAACAAGGAGCTAACCCAGCTGAAAGCCTTCTACGGTGCTTTATGTGGATTGTAGCTATTGTGCCCATTTTTAATGCTATGTCCTTGATATGCATTTCTGAAATATTCTAAGCCAGGGTTAGGCAACCTGGTGCCCTCCAGACGTTTCAGAGTACAAATCCTTTAATCCCTGACTATTGGCCATGCTAGGTGGGACTGATGGGAGATGTAGTCCAAAATATCTGGAGGGCACCAGGTTGCCTGCACCTGTTATAAATTAACAAATTGAGATGTCAGCAAAGTTCATTGGGCTAAAAAGTTGCAGAGGTGAGCATTATAAAACCCTGATTTTTTTTCTCCAGTTCTGATTAAATTCAAAGCTAGAGAAGGATTCCTGGCTTACCTACCCAAGCCCCCTTCTCCCCCTGCACTTAACAGCAGCAGCGTCACAGCTATTTTCAGAAACCCTTGGGAAAACTACATTTCTCAAAGGCCACCAGGATCTACACAGCATAATAACACCAGCTGCTTGACAAAGGTTAAGAGAGAGACCAACCTCTCTCCTTCACTCTCCAGGGCCCCATCTACATGGCACTGCTTTGCCCCCACCCCGTCGCAACTGCGCAGCAATGTGGCTTTGAATCACCATGCCCTGCGATACACTCACGATGTACTGCGTGCTTCCCTAAGAGACTCGCCGTGCCCTTTTTTTGACATTATACTGAAATGCGCAGCTGTGCGGTCCCATGAGTGTGGGGGTGTGACAGTTCAGTGGCTATTTTATATTTGAGGGGCTCTGCTGTGTCTTTCTGACCCTGTTTTAGGTAAAAATTGGGTATTTTGTGCTTCTTCATTTCCGCACCATCAGTTTGTCAGTTCCCCAGCCTGAGACTCTCGCGATGGTTCGCACTCACAAGCGTGAGTGCTACATGTCTAGCCATTGCTCCAAAATGGTGGCCGGAGCAATGTTGGTCCTTCCCCAAGATGCCCCCCCCAGCCCTTGGGTACTGAGTCAAAAAGCAACCATTGTGAAGATACAAAGCTGATAAAATGTGCAAAAGTGTGATTAAATAAATGAAAATGCTGCTCTGTGCCTCTGTAACTGTGCAGCTGCGACGGGTTGGGGGATCAAAGGGGCGTCACAGAGTGACACAGGCACTACGCACACTTACAACATGCCCACTGTAAGATGCAAAGTCAGGTCGGGGAAGGAACAGATGGCTCGCAACCGTGGGGGAACACACAGCAAACCCCCAAAATCGCAGTAAAACGACTCCTTAGAACTCTGCTTTTTCCAGGCAAAAACCACGGACGGCTGCGAAGTCGCGACTGCGTCATCTATCATGAGGGACCTTGACTCTCCCCCGCCCCAGAGTAAAAGCCCGGTGTAGATGGGGCCCAGGTTGCCAGAGTACTAAGTGTGGTTTAAAGGGAAGGTTTGGGGGACCTGGAGGTTGGGTGGGAGGGGGTTGGAGGCTTATGGGGGGAGCCAAAGTTGGACAAGCTCAGAAATGGGCCAGGTCTATTTCTAAGCCAGTGTGATATAAGTCTGATAAAAAGCCCATCCAATGCTGGTCTCTGTGATGCGGAAACAAGACAGGTGAGGAGTAGCAGAGCTTTCCCCATCAGCCTCGCCCTCCTTCCTCCCTTGCAGGTGAACTGCTGCAGCCGCCATCCTCTGCTCACTCAGGAAGTCAGCCAAGCTGCTCTCGCCCTGGCTAGTTCTCTACATGCACAGCTCAAATACAAGGTCTTGTTAGCATCAGCTTGGAAAGGGGTGTGTGTGGGTTTTTTTAAGGACTTTAAGAGATTCATGGTTTATGTTTCCTTGAAGGATCTGTGCTGGAAGGATCTTCTGCAATGATTCACCTCTGTTACAAGATACTCTCAGTCAGTTCAGGGTAAACCCTGGATCTGAGTGTTCTTCTTTCTGCTTTGCAGGGCAAATCTTATCCCTTCAAAGGCCCTTTCCCTCCGATGTGGAATCCCATTGCCTATTTGGATTACAACAATCTGTGGAGGACAATGGATGAAATGGGAAAGGAGGTATGACCTGTAGATGCTGCAGATTAATCAAGGAGCCAGATTCAGATTGGTGGTGTTTATCAGAACTGTAGTCTTTTGATTTGGGCTTCAGTTTCCCTGGGCAAAGCTGTGCCCACAAGCCTTCCACCCTGATCCAGGATGTAGGACTTTCCCTCTCCTTCACACTCCAATTTCTCTTTGTCCCCTTTCCCCTTAACTCCTTTTCTGCACTATTGGGTTGGGTTGGATCTTTCCACTGGCTCCAGGAGCAGGAAAAGTGGCCTAATATCTGACAGAGTAACAGGCATGTGGCTGGATGTCAGGACTCTTTCTTTGAATTGAATCAATGTCAAGATTAAGGCTACAATCCTGTGCAGAGTTAATTTTGAGTATGCCCCATTGAACTCTAGAGGACATACTTCCAAGTAAATGCCTAGGTTATAAGTAGTATAAGAACTGGCCCCAAACAAATCCATGCCTCTCCTAAGGCTTACTTACTGGTAATAAGAACTTTAAGTTAAAATATGCAGGTATTTTTGGCCCTGCCCCTTTTGCCTTTGGCCCCATCCACCACTGGAATGCAGCACCCAAGAGTTTGTCTGAAGCTGAATTTGGCTCTTGGGTCAAAAGAGGTTCCCCACCCATTGTGCATAGGGTTGCAGCGTTAATAATAGTTTTGATAGAAACCCAATAAAAATAGCATCGAATCTGATGCATTTAAAACGTGCTAAAGAATTTCTTTAGTTTTGAATGGAAATCATCCCAGCCCATTGAACACTGCAGATTGATAGGCATGATGCACTCAGAAGGCATGAATGGCAGATGGTATTGTAATCAATTGCAAAGTGGAGGACTTTTTAGAAGGTAAAAAAGTTCATTGGTGTCACGGGTGAAAAGAACTCTGTTGTTTACTTTATAGAGAATTTAAATTAGTATTATGTCTCTCCAGTTCTAATGAAGAAATGAAATAAAGTATGGTGCTTATGTGGGAGTATTGGACCCAATGTATTGGACCCAGTGAAAAGAGTGGTTGATTCCTAAAAATGTAAAAAAGTATAGTCTTCTTTAGTTCTGGAAGTCTGTGGCTTCTTTCTTGAGATGTGACTCCTTTTCTCTCTTAGATTCCTAATGAAGCTCCATGGAAGGCGCCACATGCAGAGGAATGGGACAAGATGACTATGCAAGAATTGTTAGACAAAGTGTGCTGGACAAAGTGAGAAATTATTTCATACATACCATATCTATAAGATATCAGTACTACCTAGGGCAAACGCCCCAATCCTAAGAAGAGAAGTAATATCTATGACAGTGAATGGGACTCCTGATTCATTTCTGTTCCCAGTGGGGAGGTACAGTGAAATGATCTGCATCTTTAAAATACAGGCTTTTTTCTTGTGTGGGATGTGACAACTGTCTTCAGTGTTGCAAAAGAACCCTGAAATATTAGCTCTCCAATACTTCAGCCAGCCTTCCCCCAAACTGGGGCCAGATGTTTTGTACTACAGCTCCCAGCAGTCCCGAGCATTATCCATGCTGGCTAGGGCTGATGGGAGCTGAAGTCCAATCTGGAGAGCCTCAGACTGGGGAAGGCTGCCTTCAGCCATGCAATCGTTTTTCTGTTTTATGGTCACTGTAAGGCAAAGATCCGCCACACACAACCAATTTTTGTGTATGGGATCATTGTGTATTAGGCTGCCCCGATACCGCTTGAGCAAGCCTTATCTTGATCTTTGCTGGCCTCCTAACAGTGGGACTATGACCACATAGTTTACCAACTGCAAGGAGAGGTTCCAAGAGCCAACAGTCCAAATATCACCTTATGGTGGAAAAAAAGTGTATGAATCAGTGCCAAGAATGCCACAGACTAAAACTGTGGAAAATGAATTCATATGAAAAACATAAATTAATCAAATAACACTAAAACAGAAAAAAGGCCAGTAGTGGAAAAACATAAACCTGAAAACAGCAGCCCAGAGGTCCTCAAATGACCTTGGAAATATCACTGTTATTACTTGCAGTCAAAGGCTAGCAACAAGGAAATAGATTATGCTTTCCCTAGGAGAGAGTTCCAAAGCTTTAATACCACTGTGGAAAAGGTCCTATCCCAGATAAACCTTGCCTCACTTGGAGCTTAAACAGCAAGACAACCTGAAGAAGAGTAAGTAGGTAGGGAAGAAAGTGGTCTGTCGGGTACCCTGGGCATAAGCCATTTATGGTGTTAAAGCATGGGCAGATAACTTGAGGTCCTCAATCTAATTTCAAAAGCCTCTGGCAAGAGTGATCTGTCCCTCCCTGGAGCTCCCTGGGCAGGAAATAAGAGAGAAGTGGGCTGGCCCTGCCTGAATTAGTCCCACCCACTTGCAGCATGCCCCCCCCCCCGATTACCTCTGAAGGAATATGGCCTTCGACAGAAAAAAAGAAGATCCCCAGCCAAGTTTTAAAGGTAATAACCTGCACTTTGGATTGGACCCAGGAAATCTAAGAGCCAATGCAGCTGTTCTAGTATTGGTATCTTATGATTTCTCTAGGGCCTGTTGCAGTCAATCTGGCTGCCACATTTTCTGCCAGCTGTAGTTCCTGTGAACTCTTCAGTGGCCACCCCACTTACAGTAATTGGAGCTGCCTATAAGACATGGTTAGGTTATTTTGGTGTTGAGTATTGGCATTTGTATGTCTAGCACTTAACATTTGCTTTTGCATCTAGCATGCCTAAGGTAACGATCGAGCAGCCAGGGTGTGCAACCTCCCAGGGTGTGCAACCTCCCAATAAAAAAACCCACATTTTAAAATTATTTTTATTTTTTATTTTTTTAACTAACTTTTCCCCATTTATTTGTCTTGTAACACACACTTTCACACCAGTGGGACTCTGCTTTTAACCTCTACTGAGTAGAGGAGCAGGCACAGGCTAGTCTAGAACAATCACAAAGCTAGACACAAAAAGGGAAAAGAAGCTATGGAAGGACAAGACTCTCCAGTGGTGGTGACCTGCAAGGTGTCTGCAATGTTTGTTTTCTTGCCTGAGAACAACATGGCCTACACCTGCAACAAGTGCAAGTTGATCACGCTGCTGGAAGAAAAAGTAAGTGGACTGGAGCGGCGACTGTCGACCCTCCGGGGAATAAGAGAACACGAAGTGTTCTTGGACAGAATGGGGGAACTACAGCAGCAAAGGGAAGACCAGAAGCTTGAAGAGCAACAGCAAGATGAGGCAGTGGGAAATGCTGAGGTGAAGAAAAATGGAGAAGAGGATACTCCTTGGAAAAGGGTGACAGTTAGGAGAAGAAGAACTAGACGCCACTCTGCACCAGTGGAAGCAGTGGAGCTGTGGAACCAATTCCAGGTACTTCTGAGACTGGAGGACAGCCTGCAGAGGAAGAATCACAGGGGAACCTGCATGAGAGTGAGCAAGAGGCTGAAGGTCAGTCAAACAGAGGCGATGAAACCCAGGCCTACAAGAAGAACAAGAGAAGAGTGGTAGTAGTGGGAGACTGCTTGCTGCGTGGGATCGAGACCCAAGTATGTCGCGAAGACCTGTGGACTCGCCAAGTATGTTGTCTCCCGGGAGGACAGATTAGAGACGTGACTGAAAGGTTGTCTGCACTCATAAAGCCCACTGACAGGTATCCCTTTCTTCTCATCCATGTGGGAACAAATGATACCGCCAAGCGGAGCTACGAAGAGATCACGTCAGACTTTGATGTTTTGGGAAGGAAACTCAAGAACTTTGGGGCCCAGATAGTTTTCTCATCCATCCTTCCAGTAGTTAGAAGAGGGATAGAAAGGGAACGAAAAATACTCCGGGTGAATGACTGGCTACGAAGGTGGTGCCGACGAGAGAGATTTGGATTCTGGGACTACGGGCTATACTTCCTGGAAGATGGGCTGTTGGCTAGGGACGGGTTGCACCTCACAAAGGATGGGAAGAATGTGTTTGGCCACAGCATGAAGAACTTCATCAGGAGGGCTTTAAACTGAAACCTACGGGGAAGGGAGATGTAATGTTGGGGGTAACAATGGATGTAGGCGCATGCACTGCAACGGAGAGAACAGCTCTGATAGCACCCAATAATAGTCTTCAGACACATGTAGGAAGAAAGCCAGACTATGAAGCACATGGTCTTCGATGTCTATATACTAATGCCCAGAGTATGGGAAACAAACAGAACGAACTTGAACTCTTAATACAAGAGGGAAATTATGACCTGATAGGTATAACTGAGACTTGGTGGGATGACTCTCATGACTGGAATACAGCAATTGAAGGATATAACTTGTTCAAAAAGAACAGGAGGAACAGAAAGGGAGGTGGGGTTGCACTGTATGTGAAAAATATGTATCTCTGCACAGAAATACAGGAGGAGGAGCTTGGTAGCCCCATCGAGAGCATCTGGATTGAAATAAATGGAGCAAAGAATAAAAGGAACCTGGTGGTCAGAGTCTACTACCAGCCACCCAATCAAGGAGAAGACAAGGATGAAACTTTTGAAAAGCAAATAGCCAATGTTTCAAGGAAGCATGATGTAGTAGTAATGGGGGACTTCAATTTCCCCGATATTTGTTGGGAGACAAATTCTGCAAAACATGGCCCCTCCAGGAAATTCCTGAATTGTGTGGCGGATATCTTCCTCCTACAGAAAGTAGAGGAAGGAACTAGAGGATTGGCTATCCTTGACTTGATCCTAACCAACAGAGATGACTTAGTGGATAAAGTAGCAGTTACAGGAACTCTGGGGGAAAGCGACCATGTTGTACTTGAGTTCTTGGTTCTAAGGGAAGCAAAAGCTGAGTGTAGTCAAACGCGTACCCTGGATTTTAGGAAAGCTGATTTTAATAAACGCAGAACAATTATCAGTAAGGTGCCATGGCAAGCGACGCTAACGAGAAAAGGAGTCCAAGATGGGTGGGAGCTTTTAAAAAAGGAAATTCTCAAGGCACAATCACAAACAATTCCAACAAGAAGAAAAGGTGGAAGACAACAGAAGAAGCCAATGTGGCTTCACAAAAAGCTTAGGGATGACCTGAAAATAAAAAAGGACACATATAGGAAGTGGAAAGAAGGCCAAGTAACAAAGGAAGAGTACAGGCAGATAGCACAGAATTGCAGGGATGGCGTCAGGAGGGCTAAAGCTGAGAATGAGCTGAGGTTAGCAAGGGATGTTAAAAACAACAAAAAGGCTTTCTTCAGCTACGTGCATAGTAAAAGGCAGAGGAAAGAAATGGTGGTTCAGCTATTAAATAAGGATGGCAAAACGATAACAGATGACAAAGAAAAGGCAGAGGTGCTCAATTCCTACTTTGGCTCAGTCTTCTCCCAAAAGAGGGTCTATGACCCCCCCCCCCCGGAAAAGGCGAAGTACAGGCTGAAGGGGCAGGATTGCAGCTTGAGATAGATAGGCATATGGTCAAGGAACACCGAATTCCTTTGAATGAGTTCAAATCTCCAGGGCCAGATGAACTGCATCCTAGAGTAATAAAAGAACTGGCAGAAGAACTCTCAGAACCGCTGTCTATTCTCTTTGAGAAATCATGGAGGACGGGGGAAGAGCCAGATGACTGGAGGAGGGCTAACATTGTCCCTATCTTCAAAAAGGGTAAAAAGGAGGAACCTGGGAACTACAGACCAGTCAGTCTGACATCAATCCCTGGTAAAATTGTGGAGCAGATGATAAACGAATCCATCTGGAAGCACCTTGACAACAATGCCATGATTACTTGAAACCAACATGGATTTGTCAAAAACAAGTCCTGCCAGACAAATCTGATCTCATGTTTTGATCAAGTAACCTCCCTTGTGGACCGTGGGAATGCTGTAGACATCATATACCTCGACTTCAGCAAAGCTTTCGACAAAGTGCCCCATGATCTCCTGATGAGCAAACTAGCTCAAAGTGGGCTAGATGAAACAACGATCCGGTGGATCCACAGTTGGCTACAGAATCGGACTCAAAGAGTGCTTATCAATGGGACCTTCTCAAACTGGGGAGAGATAATGAGTGGGGTACCGCAGGGCTCAGTCCTGGGCCCAGTGCTCTTCAACATTTTTATTAATGACTTGGAGGAGGAGGTGCAGGGAATGCTGATCACATTTGCGGATGACACAAAATTGGGCGGGATAGCTAATACTTTGGAAGACAGAAACAAAATTCAAAGTGATCTGGATAGACTGGAGTGCTGGGCAGAAAACAAAAGAATGACATTTAATAGGGATAAATGCCAAGTTCTGCACCTAGGAAAAAGAAACCAAATGCACAGTTACAAGATGGGGGATACGTGGCTCAACCACACTACAAGCGAGAAGGATCTTGGAATTGTTGTCAATCACAAGCGGAAAATGAGCCAACAATGTGATGTGGCTGCAAAAAAGGCCAATGCTCTTTTGGGCTGCATTAATAGAAGCATAGCTTCCAAATCCCGGGAAGTACTAGTTCCCCTCTACTCAGCACTGGTTAGGCCTCATCTGGAGTACTGTGTCCAGTTCTGGGCACCACACTTTAAGAAGGATGCAGACAAACTGGAGAGGGTTCAGAGGAGGGCAACAAAGACGATCAGGGGACTGGAAACAAAGCCCTATGAAGAGAGACTGAAAGAACTGGGCCTGTTTAGCCTTGAGAAGAGAAGTCTGAGGGGAGATATGATAGCGCTGTTCAAGTACTTGAAAGGTTGTCACAGAGAGGAAGGCCAGGATCTCTTCTTGATCATCCCAGAGTGCAGGACATGGAATAATGGGCTCAAGTTACAGGAAGCCAGATTCTGGATGAACATCAGGAAAAACTTCCTGACTGTAAGAGCAATACGACAATGGAACCAATTCCCTGGGGAGGTGGTGGGCTCTCCCACACTGGAGGCCTTCAAGACGAGGCTGGACAGCCATCAGGGATGCTCTGACTTGGATTCCTGCATTGAGCAGGGGGTTGGACTCGATGGCCTTGTAGGCCCCTTCCAACCCTACTATTCTATGATTCTATGATTCTATAAGTGTGGGCTTCTGAACAAAAAGAGCAACAGAAACAGTCAACTGGGAAAGCTTCATGAAAGCTTGTGCGGAAGCCCAGTTGTATCGCCTCTCAAATCAAGATCAAATTCAGGGTGGCTGGAAGGTAGATCTAGATGGAGGCAGTACTACAAAACACACCCTGGGCAGTCTACCTGTGCTAAACACATTGCACTAGCAAAATGATTGCTAGTGCAACTCTGGGAACTAGCGCTTCCAGAATGGGACAAGTCGGTGGCGTCCACTTCTGCTGACCGGCCCCTTTCTGGAAGCTCTCAGTTTTGAGCTAGTTTCCAGTTGCACTAGCAGGCACTAGCTCCCTGTTTTGCTAGCGTTCATTTCTGCTAGCACCACAGCAGCATTGGATACTATCCCTAGAAAGCCCCATGTGACTCACAAGCAGTTTTAGGACTTTGGAGTTGGTGTACATCCACAGTATTCCTCTGCTTTGGAATTTGATCTAGATCAGCCTTCCGCCAACCTGGGGCCCTCCAGATATCTTAGACTACACCTCCCATTATCCATAGCCTGCAAGACAATGGATTTGTTGGCTGGGAGTGATGGGAATTGAAGTCCAACACATCCAAAGGACACCAGGGTGGGGGACACTGGTCTACACAGAATGAGTTGAATTGGCAGGTTCCTCAACAGGCTGAGCCCTGTTCCAAATTAAGCGCTGGCAAAGGCTTTCAGATGACTAGAGCCCCATCTCTCGTTCTGTCTCTCCATTTGAAAATCACCCACTGTGCATGTTTCATGCACTTTTGATCTGACTTTGTGACCAACATTTATGTTGTGTGTGTTTTTGAAACGGCCTCTTTTCCCTAGGATGCAATGGAGCAGAAGGGGAATCTCCATTTTCTCTTCAATTCTGCTGACAAATAGAACAAATTGACCCTTGTCTGGTATTGCATGCTGAAATGTTGTCCTGTGTGGCTGAAAATGCATGATGTATTAGACTCCTAGTCAGATTTGGCAAGCTGAAATGCAGCAGAAGAATTATGTCAGAAAGCTGTGTAGATTCCATGGTTTCATGTAAACTGCACATATTTCAAACGATTAATCATTCAAGGGCCACACAGAGAAAGAGATCAATTTCCCTGTCCAGTTCATTCCAAAGGCAGGGAGTTAAAAACTTCTAGAGGCACAGAGTTCATGGACTCTAGCATTGCATGGATGTATTAATGTTTTGGACTGACTGAAGAGAGCTGATTGATTTAGGACATAAACCACAGAGCTGCATGGGATGCACATTGTGCTCAGAGGTGCTTTTGTGACCCCACTTCTGAAATATTCAACAGGCCAGTTTGAAAACTTGGGAGAGATTTTGGCAGGATCTTCCAACACAGTGCAGGGAGCTGTGACTGGACAAAACCAGGGCAGCTCCTATATGGGTGCAGACTTAGTTGTGCACTGCTTAAGCGGCTTTCTGTAGCCTGGCCTATTTTTTTCTCTCCAAAATGATACTGTTGGAGAGCATTCCTAGTCTCCTTTCAATTTCTCAAAGAAAAATACTACTAAATGTTATCAAAATACAGACAAGGGAAACATTTTAACTCCAGTCCATTGCTTCCATCTATGGTTGTCTCTCAGCAAAACATGGATCTGTATGCACAGAAATGTTTAATTGGCTCCTTCGCTTACCAAATAGCAGAGAAAGAAGTAGGCACTGTATGTGCAAATCAGCGAAACCCAAGCTTGTTGAGGATCTTTGAATTCTATTTCGAAACTTGTTCTGACTCATGTTCAGAACAGATTGTGAGCTTCAGGCAGTGTCCAGTACTGCCACTGTGCTCTCACTGGCTCCCTTGCACTTGTGGGACCCACTATTTGCACTACATGAACTAATGCTTCTGACAGTAATCCTGGAAATGAGTGGAAACACTCATTTCTGGAACAGGACAGGTCAGCAGATCTCCCTTCTGCAAGCTCCACTGAGCTGGAGGATGGAGGAGAAGGCTATCAATGGCTGCTAGTCCTGATGCCTCTATGCTACCTCCTGTATCAGAGGCAGTAAGCCTATGTACACCAGTTACTAGGGAACATGGGTGGGAGGGTGCTGTTGCACTCATATCCTGCTTGTGGGTTTCCTGTCAGCAGCTGGTTGGCCACCGGGTGACCAGAATGCTGGACTAGATGGACCCTTGGTCGATCCAGCATGGCTCTTCTTGTGTTCTTATGACCTGTCCCATTCCAGAAATGAGCATTTCACTCATTTCTGTTTGCTGCAGGATGTCGGGACACCCCACTTGGATTTTTGTGCAAAAAACAAAGAAGCAATGTGCATGTCAGTGCACACTGAAAAGTACACATTTTCCCCCATTGAAAGCATGGTTGTGCACAACTTTCAAAATTACACATTTTTTCATGCATATTTTTCTAATATTTTTCTTTGATCTGCAAATTGCCTCGCAAGCTTGGAAATGTATGGACGTTGACTACAGATTGTGTTAGAGTATGGGAATTGTGAACTGGGTAAATTCTGGTCTAAAGTGAATTGAAACACATCTCTCATGCATCCCTAGAAAAAAAAAAATCTATCCTGGACCACTTTTATCACTTATTTATTGGTGTGATCAAGGCACCTCAAGAAGGTGATGAATAGCAGTTGAGATACATGACTGCTAAACTATTATATTTATTTTTATTTATTTCATTCCTATACTGCCCAATAGCCAAAGCTCTCTCTGTAGCTATTTAATCAGTACTGCACACAGCTGCAGTGTTGCTTTCTCAGCAATTGACCATTTTGAAATATTACTCTGCTGTCATAACACGCATGAAAAGTGATCAAAATGTCAGGCCTCCCCAGAGGCCAGCTCCATCCTTAAGCACAGTGTGCCCTTTCAGCTAGGAACAAATGGAAGATGTTGGTTTCTGGAAACAATTAAAGCACAAGAAAAAATATTGCCTGGATAATGTTTCCCTCCCCCCCCACTTATTTGATGTGTAATTGGCTCCCCCTGTTGACAAGACAATTAAGATTAAAGGATCTTTAAAAAATAGCCTATTTGTAATATAGAGAATATTTTCTGGATGGGAAATGGAATGGCAAATGAAACTGAAATGTTAAATTCGGCAGGGCTTGTACAGCGAAGCAAGGAATCTTTAACTGAAATCTACCATATTTATACATACTGACCATTTGTGTGAGCATGTGTATGCATGCCCAGGTGTACAATATGCAAACAGGCACCAAAGAGCTACTGGAAACTTAAAAATTGGCCCTGGCAACTGACACCCAATTTGCTGATGTCAATGTATTTGGGGACATTTCTCTTTAGTGAGAATGGTCCCCAAGGTGGTTCAAAAACAAAATATGTATATTAAAAAATCAGTACAATAAAACATCACAATTAAAAACAGCAAGTAAAAGCTGCAGATAAAACAAGTTAAATCTAAACTTAAAAAGTTGTTCTGTGTCAAACCTAGTCTCTACCTTGTCTTACATCCTTTCCCCATACAATTCTCTCTTTTGATACCCCTTATCTCTTTATAGTGATATTTATAGTGATACCTTAGGGAGCGCCTCCTCCCCTACGTCCCAGTCTGCCACCTAAGGTCCTCTGAGGGCTCTCTGCTGCGGCTGCCTAATGTGAGACTGGCAGCCACACGCAAGAGGACCTTTCCCTTTGCCACCCCTTGGCTGTGGAATGGCCTGCCGGCTGAAATGCGCCTGCTGACCTCGTTGAAGGTCTTTAAGCAGGCATTAAAGATGCTATTATTCCGGCAGGCCTTCCCTTTTTAGAACTCCCGTTCGTTCTGCTGACTTTTGTATACTGTTTTAAGTTTTAAGTTTTAAGTGAAGAAATCCGCCATGGACTCCAATGAGGCTGGATTTTTTGGAATCCGCCCCCCCCCGGAGTCCGTGGCGGAACGGACTACCCCCCCGCCACCCCTCCGAAATGCCCCCGGGATGGAACCTACCTGGCAGCAGCTGGTCCGGGTCGCTGTCTTCATTCCACAGCCATCCGCTGCCAGGCTGCAGAACAAAATGGCATCCGGCGTAGCAGACAACATTTGCGTCCCTGCCATTGAAACTGTAGCAAATTCTGAAAGTGATGGGAGTACCAGACCACCTTACCCGTCTCCTGAGAAACCTGTACGAGGGTCAAGAAGCAACAGTAAGAACCAGACATGGAACAACCGATTGGTTCAAAATTGGGAAAGGAGTACGACAAGGCTGCATATTGTCATCCTGCTTATTTAACTTATATGCAGAGTACATCATGAGAAATGCCGGGTTGGATGAATCACAGGTCGGAATTAAGATTGCCGGGAGAATTATCAACAACCTCCGATATGCAGACGATACCACCCTAATGGCAGAAAGCGAAGAGGATCTCAAGAGCCTCTTGTTGAGGGTGAAAGAGGAGAGTGCAAAAGCTGGTTTGAAACTCAACATTAAAAAAACTAAGATCATGTCATCTGGCCCTATCACTTCCTGGCATATAGAAGGGGAAGAAATGGAAGCAGTGACAGATTTTACTTTCTTGGGCTCCAAGATCACCGCAGACGGTGACTGTAGCCATGAAATTAAAAGACGCTTGCTCCTTGGGAGGAAAGCTATGGCCAACCTAGACAGCATAGTAAGAAGCAGAGACATCACCTTGCCAACAAAGGTCCGTCTAATCAAAGCTATGGTTTTCCCAGTAGTAATGTATGGCTGTGAGAGCTGGACTATAAGGAAGGCTGAGCGCCGAAGAATTGATGCTTTCGAACTGTGGTGCCGGAGAAGACTCTTAGGAGTCCCCTGGACTGCAAGGAGGTCAAATCAGTCCATCCTAAAGGAAATCAACCCTGAGTGCTCATTGGAAGGACAGATAATGAAGCTGAAGCTCCAATATTTTGGCCACCTAATGCGAAGAGAAAACTCCCTGGAAAAGACCTTGATGCTGGGAAAGACTGAAGGCAAAAGGAGAAGGGGACGGCAGAGGATGAGATGGCTAGATAGCATCACGGATGCAATGAATATGAACTTGAGCACGCTCCGGGAGAGAGCGCAGGACAGGAAGGCCTGGCGTGCTATGGTCCATGGGGTCACGAAGAGTCGGACACGACTGAACGACTGAACAACAACATTGGCCATGATTGGCTACGTGAATATTTACGTAGCCAATCATGGCCAATGGCAGGAATGCAAAAGGTGTCCCCTACACCGGACGCCATTTGCGTCACACAGACTGGCTGTGGCCGGAAGTCCGGCAACAGCCGGAGGCGGCCAGCGGCTCTGTGGACTCCCCGCGGAGTGGAGCCGGCTGGGGAGGATCGCCTCCCCCCGCCTGCGGACCCCCCCCATGGACCCCAGGTAAGGGGATCCATACATCCCTAGTTTTAAACAGTGTTGTTTCAAGCTGTGTTTTATTACTGGAGGTTTTTTTTAATTGTTTTTAGTTCAAAGTTGTTTAAGTTATATATTGTTGTATATATTGTCGATATGTTTTATGTAAATGGTTTTTAAACTTTGTATATTGTATTTTAATGTTTTAACTTTTGTAAACTGCCCAGAGAGCTTCAGCTATGGGGCCGTATAGAAATGTAATTTAAAAAAAATAAGTATTTTAGTTATATAATTACACTATATATATGAATAGTGGTATAGAAATGTCCCAAATAAATTTTTCAGGAGCATTAGAAGAGCCATGCTGGATCAGACCAAAGGCTGATCTAGTCCAGTGATCTGTTCCCACAGTGGCCAGTCAGATGCTGGTCAGATGCCGCTGGGAAGCCCACAAGCAGGGCATGAACACAACAGCAACCTCTTGCTTGTCCCAGCACCTGGTACCAGCAGGCATATTGCCTCCCATGCTGGAGGTGATATATAGCCATCCTGACTAGTAACCATGGATAGCCTTACTCTCCATGAAATTGTGTGCTAGGTGCCAGTCCCAATTCTCAAGTTTCCACTGAGTGCCTGTTTGTGGCATGCATCACACACACACACACACACACACACACACATCTACAACTTTGCTGTTTTTACACACTGGCCCCTGTCTTTCACCTCCATTCCTCTTCTCATTTCCACTCAGTCTGTGCCTTCAAAGCCTCCAAGATGAGAAATAGCTAGTGGGGCAAAATCTAGAGGGTAAAAACAGCTTCTCTCTCTCTCTCTCTCTCTCTTTCACACACACACCATCTCACTCACGCGTCGTGTCTCGTCTCATTTTTGTCCCATCACATTCCCTTGAATCAGGACTGAATTTGAAACAGAACTGTCTAGGACATTTTTCCAGAACAAAGCTCTTACAAAGCTAATAGTAGAGTAACGGTACTAACAAGAGTGGCTGTGAGCATAAGCAGAGTGCCTTTCTCTCACCACTGTGTAACTGTAACCAGCACTCCCTTATTGAAAGAAGGGCTTCCAGGTCAGAGGCTGTAATTGCCAGTTAGGCTTGAACCCTGGTGACACCTCTCAGTGAAACACTGCCTTAGAGGAGGAGGCAGGGGGAGAGATCAGAGTGCACTAGCAAGAACAGGATCCTTTCTATTAGTAGCGCTGTCTGGTCTCCCTCCTTCCAAGGGTGGCCAGTCAAAGCCCCCGCCCCCCAATATGCTTTTTGTCAAAGTTCTTTCCCCAACAAAGGGGAAAGTGTTCAGGGACATTTGAGGGAGGGGACACTATAACCACTACACTAGCCCTCATTCTTTAGTAGAAAGATGATAAGCAAAAGTGCAGCATGAAACCTGGACCATTCAGTTTCAAAAGAAGAGGACAGAATCTTGAACACTGGCTTTTCAAAGACCTGTGAAGACCAGGAGTCTGTCGCAGAATGTATGTTTTTCAGTTACTTTCATAACCTGTCTTGGTGGTAGTGATGGGAACAAGTAATTTTTGATTGGCTGCAAGGTAAATAGCTACTTTTCACTTCAACAAGAGAAGGTTCCAAGGAACATGTTTTTTCTATCTTCTGGAGAACAAGGTAGGACAAGTAACATTATCCGACTTAAGGTTATTTCTCTATTTTGTTTTGCATGCAGTGCTGCCAAGCGGTTTGCCACTCTGTTTGTGAACGTTGATGTTACCTCTGAGCCACATGAGATCTCTGCTCTCTGGTTCCTGTGGTACGTTAAACAGTGTGGAGGGACAGCCAGGATATTTTCCACAACCAATGGAGGCCAGGTATAATAAGCCATCACTTTTTCTAGTCCTTTCTGTGTTTGACTACTATGGCAATCATGATGCAACCATTTCTCAGTTCTCAGGTACAGATACTGTCAGAAACACAGTATAGAATTTTCTCACAATGCACCAGATGGGAATTTAATGCATTTTGATTTTTTTTTTTTTTTAAAACTAAACAGTTGTTATTGGTATCATTTTCTGAATCCTGTGCACCTAGACAGTTACTGAAGGTCTGTAGCTCAGTGGTAGACCACATGTTTTGCATGCAAAAGGGCCCAGGATCAAGCCCTGGCATCTTCAGGTAGGGCTGGGAAAGACTCATCTGAAACACCAGAGAGCTACTACCAGTCAGTGTAAACCAGTGCAGAGCCAGAATTGGTACAGGGGCCAAATTGCCCTCTCCCCACTAAGCTTTCCACATGTTGGATGAGTTCAGTGGGTGTGGCTGGGCCAGATGACATCAGTGGCCATGGCCTGCAGACCAGATGTTCCACATTTCTGTTGTAGACAATACTGAGCAATATGGACCAATGGTTTGACTCAGTATAAACCTACCCATGTTCCTAGTGTTCAGTTTCATTCATTCATTCATTCATTCATTCATTCATAGCAGCCCTTCATCCTCGTGGATATCAGGGTGGTCTAGAAGACTGATAAAATTTTCCATGCAAATAAAATAAAAACAATAAAACCACATCATTATAATATCACAAAGTATGGCACCATAATAATAATACACAGCTAAATCAACCCGTTAAAATGCCTGGATAAACAAATGGACTGTAGTCCATGAATGCTTATGCCATAGTAAATTTATTAGTCTTTAAGGTGCCACAAGACTCTGTTGTTTGGGGCAAAAATGGTCTTGAGCTGGTGCAGAAAAAGTTGCAATGTTAGTGTCAGTCAATACTCTTCCGTAGGGAGGGCATGCCATAATTGGGCCACCACAATAGGGAAGGCTCCTGTAGGGTCCTGAGGGCTTTTTTTTTTTTTTAGTACCTCACAATCCTGCTTCTAGTCACCACTTGTGGGGTTTCCTTTACCCAAGGGGGGGGAGGAGTCTCTTTCCCTCAGTGCCTATGCTCCTGCACTGGCGAGGTTCTCCCCCAAATCCTTCTTTTCCACACACCCCTGGGTGAATACAGAACCCCTTGTCACCGGGTCTGCCTTTCCTGGTCACCAGGTCAGGTGCTTTGGTCAGTGTCTCCCCTCACCTGCCACCTTTAGGCTCTCACCCACAACCCCCTGTTGGTGTCTTGTGATGCTTCACCACTCTCTCAATTGCTGCCACCAAAAACCCTTTTAGAGCTGCTTTCTTCCTTTTGGTAGCACAGACCAAGCAGCCAGCCCATGGGGGTTATTCCACGAAACCCTTCCTAACAACTGCAAAGGAAACCGCCTTTTAAAATTGGGAACAAAGAAGGTTTATTTGGTACAACAGGATTGGAAATAGGAAGTGAGTTGGGATGAGAAAAGGATATCAGGAATGATGATTAAAATAAGGCAAGACTAAAACTCCACAGTATAACTCTTGCTTTTAGTTCTGTATTCAAAACCCTTTACATCCTCTCTCACGCTGTCTGACACACTCTAACCCACAGACTATCTCATTAGATGTTCCCACTGTTATCTCCGAATCTAATCCCAGACTTATCTAGCTCACAGAAGCAATTACTCCACTTTCTCTGCACAAGCTCTCCTCCAGTCACGGCATTCCATCCTCACCCAGCCACTGCCCCTTTCTCCCGCTTGCCAGACCGTCATTCTTGCCCACACTCTGCCAAACCCCGCCTCACACCCGCCTGTCAATCACTGCAGATACATACCAGCCACCATACACGTATTCAAACCTTTACTATTTACGTATTGTACGTTTGCAATCGCCACAGCTCTGAGCTCCATTGCCACACAGTGTACCTGAGGTACTCAGAGAAGAGCCTCCTCAGACAATCTTAGAGCATGGGCAGGAGATATTTGCATCCTGACCTGCTTAGGGCATTAAACGTAAGCACCAGCAGCGCCTTGAATTGGGCTTAGAGGTGAACATGCAGCCACTGCAGCTCCTTGAGAATTGGTGTAATATGATTCTGCTGGGCTGTACTAGTTACAGTTCTGGCCAACACATTCTATACTAGCTGAAGCTTCTGGTGTCCTTAAGTACAATCCAAACATTCAGCACATTACAGTGATCCAGTCAGGAGGTTACTAGAGCATGAACTGCTGTGGCCAGACTGTCCCTATCCAGTAATGGTGATGCCTCTCCTAAGGCTTACTTACTGGCAGTAAGATCTTTGAGCTAAAATATGCTGGCATTTTTTGTATTTTTGGCCCTGCCGCTTTTGCCTTTGGTCCTGCCCATCACTGGAATGTAGTCCCCACGCACTTCCCCCAAATTGAATTAGGCCCTCAGGCTGAAAGAGATTCCCTCCCCTTGCTATAGGTAAGCTGATCTAGTAGATACCATAAAGGGGTCTCCAACCTTTCTGGGCCTGTGAACCGATTTGGCAATTTGAGAAACTGTCCTGGGTACCATCACCACCACATCGCTGCCATGGGAGGTGTGGCTAGTCCCAAAGGACAAGGAACCTGCCTGAAAGGCTGAGTACAAGGCAGAGGTGCGGTTTGAGCCCCAACATATGAATCCACAGTTTTCTGTGTCAAGAGAAACCTATTTCTCAGAATATGAACTTTTTCTCTCTCTCTTCACCCTCTACCTATCAGGAGCACCCCTGCGGCCTTCTGAAATCCTCAAGTAGCCAGAATCAACACACAGATGATAGGGCTCTTTTCCAAGGCTTTATCTCCATTCAGCCTAATGAAGCTTACAGATGCTAATTGCATGAGCCTAATGAGGGAAACTTTACAGAGCTGCCTAACAGAGGTTGCTAGCCTTAGTGAAATCAGTTGATCTCCATTTGGAGGACAGAGGTGGGAAACCTCTGGATTTAAAGGCTAGGAGGCGAAAGTCTGCCCCTTTCCCATGGGGCATCAGGGCGCAGCTGTTGACATCGTGCCAACTGGGCTGAGCGCCTCCTCTCGGCACCCTCCTTCTCCCACTTGTCCCTTCACTGGCGCCTAGTGTCCCAAAGCTCCAGTTGTCCCTCCCCTTGCCTGTCAGAGTCGCTACCACTCTCATGATTGTGAGCAGGGAGGGACTCTCCCTCTGGCAGCACCTCTGAACAGCGCACGGGTTCCTCTCCCACAGTTTCTATCTCTTCCTCAGAATCAGAACTTCTTTGGGGCTCTATGGGCTCCGATCCAACCCTAACACTACCTCCCAGTCAACCCATTCCCCCTCCACCATCTCTTTTTCTCTCAACTGTTCTCACCACCCATACACGCTGCTCTGTCTGTCTGTCTGTCTCATACACACACACACTCTTATGACTCTCCCTTCTTCTCACTGCAAGCACATGAAAAACCACATTCACTCTCTTTCAGGATCCCTCCAAGATCCCCCCTCTCTCTCCCTGGATCCCCCCTAAATCCTTTCTGTCTCCCTTTCTTTTTCACATACATGCAGCCCTCATCCATTCAGACATACAAATACTAACCCTCCCCAATGCCCCCCCCCCGGTTACTCCCAGCTGGCTCACCTAGGCCCTACTGGCTTTCTGGTGTTCTCCCAAACTCCCCACCCCACCCCCGAGCTTGCTCCCACTGGCTTCCCAGCCCCCTGCTAAGAAAAAGGGACCCTTCTTGCTGCTGGCTTATTGCTGCCCTCTTCATCTGCCCACTCTTTACCACCATCACCACCCCGACCACCCACACACACACTCCACTTAACAGACAGTAGCAGCAGGAGTCCCTTTTTCTTTTCACCTTCTTTTTCTTGGTGGCTGGGCATGCTGCAGAAGAAAGCATAAGCTTGCAGCCACGCACCATCTTCATTTCCTAAGGATGTCTCTGAGCCCCACATGCAGCCCAGAGGCATTCATGGGCTGAATGTGATCCCAGCTGCTGGCAAGAAAACTTGTTATTTTTTTTTAAACAGGGAGGGGTAGGGCACCTTGGTGGGTATTCAAGGAAGGTTTCTGGGGGTGCATTGGTGCCCGAGGGCACTATATTGCCTACCTCCAGATGGCATCAAAAGCCGCTGAAAGATCAGGGAGGATCAACAGGGTCACTCTCTCCCATCTCTCTCTTGACAGACATTACCTGTCAAGTAACCAAACCACACCTGAAGTCTTTGCTATGCAGGATGCTTTAACAGGAGATGCCTTTAACCAAACTGAACCAAAGACCTTCTGAATGCAAACTTTGTGCTTTACTGGTGAGCTTTGAGCACTTGCCATAGGCTTTATACTTAGTTGCCTCGCTTGTTTCTCACAGATTGCTACCATGGCTATGCCATCACAAGAAGTTACTCAGAACATAAGCATTACTTGTAGACATATACAGTATAAATCGCAGCAAAACTATAACCATTAAGCTACACTCTCTAAAGTGATGCCACTGAATCATTCCCTCAGGCAATGTATAAAAGGAAATGTATAGGGTATTTGGAAGTTCTGTTTCAATATAATACCTATGGCAAGTTCAACTAGAACTGAAAGATTTCAAAACATGAATTTTGTTGTAGGGCAATGTTTAATATGGATTTTATTTGAAGCCATCAATTTTCCCTTTTATGCTATGCTATAATCTTCTCTGTCTGTCTTCCAGGAGAGGAAGTTTGTTGGAGGTTCTGGGCAAATTTGTGAGAAGATTATGGAATACCTAGGAGATCTGGTTAAACTAGAGAAGCCAGTAATCTACATTGATCAGACAGGTGAAAATGTCGTAGTGGAGACATTGGACCATGAAACTTATGAGGTGATTTAAATCTTGGAATTCTAACATCTAGAGAGGTCTTCTTTGGTCATGTACAGGCAAGATATATAAAGGACATATTTACATGTTATTCTGTTGTTGTTTTTAAACCCACAGAAAACATTGGCTGCCCTTTGACATGTCAGCAACCCATGACTTGCCGTTATAAGCATGAGCAGTCAGGCCTCCATGCTTGCTCCTCCACTTCCCCCTCACCCTTGCTCTGCAGATGATACTAATTTGTTTCAACCCCACAAACTGTGGTTTGCACAAACCATAGTTTGCCTACAAAGCAGGATCTAAAACCAAGGTAAAATTAGAACATAAGAACAGCCCTGCTGGATCAGACCAAGGGTCCATCTAGTCCAGCATTCTGTTCACACAGTGGCCAACCAGCTGTTGACCAGGAACCCACAAGCAGGGTTGTGTTTTGGGATCTTGGTTTGTGGGATTTGCACAAGACATGGTTTGCCAGGTTTTGGCACAATGGCGAACAGGTTGCTGCAAACCAGGAATAGAAGCTTTGAATCTCCTTCATGCACAGAGAAAGGGGGAAGAGTGTGTGTGTGTGGCGGGGGGGGGGGTGAGCCCAGGGCTTGTGTCTGCTTATGCTTGTAATGGAAAGCCATGGTTTGCTGTTATATCTGAATGCAGTTGTTGATTTAGTGATGAATTCATGATATTATGCTTTCTTACTTTCTAACTATTTTTAATTATTTCTGTTGATGTTTGTGGCTGCAATCCTACTTCCCTGGGAGTAATCCCCATTGAATTCAATGGGACTTCTAGTTAGACATGTATAAGATTACACTGTTGGTTACTCACACATAGTTCGTAAGACACCTTGGGTTATTTAACTCATGTGAGTTAAATTTTCTGTCAAATATAACCGGAAGCCTCCTGTAACACAAGTATCTTAATGTATCCTGTGAAGATAGATTTTAATTTTCTTTGCATTTCTCTTCAAGGCCCAGTATGTTATCAGTGCTATCCCTCCAGCACTTAGTTTGAAGATTCACTTTAATCCACCTTTGCCTCCAATGAGAAATCAGTTGATCAACCGGATTCCTATGGGATCAGTCATCAAATGTATAGTATACTACAAGGAAGCATTCTGGAGGAAAAAAGGTATTGGATGTTATTTGAAGTGGTAAGGGAAAGTAGCAAGCTGGAGGATAATGTGTTTCAGTTTACAGTAATCCAGCAATCCACATTTATGAGCAATATCAAAATTTTAATAGGAATTTCAGAGTTTTCTAACAGCTTTTCCTAGTGTCTTCAAGGAGTGTGTGTGTGGGGGGGGGGTTAAGGATGGTTTCACCCTCACTGCTGCTTTTTACTGGTATAGTATTATTCAAAAATGTGTTAGTAAAAGCAAATACATTGAACCTTATCATGTATGTATCCATGTTAAACCAAGCCAAGATAAAGAACACCCATTAAAACAACAACGAGAGTACATCTAAAAGGCCTGAGACAAGAAAAAGGTATTTGCCTCATGCTGAAAAGACATCAGAGCCTCTCTGCGGAGGTTCTTCCCAAGATGGGATTATGCAAAAACCTGTGCAGATTCTCTGTACTTGTAAGTTTATCATGGAAGCCCATAACTGGGCACCCAGCCAAGAATTCCCACTTCCCCTAAAATAAAAGAAGTATGCTACTAGCTCACATGGTTGCAGAATACATTTTTTAAAGGATCTTAGATTAGGGATGTGCGAACCCATCCCTGTCTGGGTTTTCTGGGTGCCCGTCCAGCCCCTGCCCCCGCTTGCCGGTCCCCAGACCACACTCAAGCCCCTGACCATGCTCGGCGAGTGGCCTGCACTCACCCCAGCAACCTCACTGAGCTCTGCAGAAAAATGCACATTTTCACAAAATGTGCAGTTTCACGAATACGCAAATATACGCATTTTTATGATAGCCATTTTATTTTTCAAAAAATGGCAACTGCGGAGCTCAGCGAGGTTGCTGGGGTGAGTGCGGGCTGCTCGCCGAGCATGGGCAGGGGCTTGAGTGTGGTCTGGGGACCGGTGAGCGGGGGCAGGGGCTGGACGGGCACCCAGAAAACCCAGACAGGGATGGGTTCGCACATCCCTAATCTAAGATCCTTTAAAAAATTTATTCTGCAACCATGTGAGCTAGTAGCATACTTCTTTTCAAAAAAATGGCAACTGTGGAGCTTGACAAGGCTGCTGGGGTGAGTGTGGGCCATTCGCTGAGCATGGGCAGGGGATAAGCGGGGCCAGGGGCTCAGCAAGCGGGGCTAGGGAGTACAGGCAGGGGAGTTCCACTGGATTCCCAGATGGAATTGGGCACCCGCGCCTTCCCTTTCTTACATCAGACTCTTCTGAATGACTGAGACATGGTGTTGCTGGTGGGTGGCTGTTCAGGGCATTCTTATGGTCCTGTAGTGTCCTTAGTCCTGCAAAATCCTGTTGCTTTGCCTGTATATGGTTCTAGGTTCAGCTCCTGACAGAAAGGTGGGAACTACCTCTTTCTGGGACTCTGGCAAAGTGTGCTCTAAGGGCACTTTCAAAGAGTAGCCTCCTCCCAGCTATTCTAGGGCTCTTGTGGGTGTTATCCCCAGTGGCTGTGTCTCCCTGCAACATATAAATGGCTGCATACGCATCCCAATTAATCAATATACCTTTGTTGCCCCTGTTAATAAAGCACCTGGCAGGTATAGTTAGGAGGCACAAAGTATTCATTTGATGCTAATGAATCTATTCTAATAGTCATTACGATTATCTGGACTGCTGACATCTAGAGTCACTTTTCACTCCTCAGATTACTGTGGTACCATGATTATTGAAGATGAGGAAGCGGCTATTGGTTTGACATTAGATGACACCAAACCTGATGGAAGCTTTCCAGCCATAATTGGGTAAGGAACACCCAAACCCTGTCTTCTAAATCTTGTAAGAGAGAAAGAGAGAGAAGCAGAACCTAAATGTGAAGAAAACCTTATCTGTGTCTTGACTGAAGTATGTGCCATAACATTGGAGCATATTTCTTTTATGAGAAAAGCACCATAATATAAGACGATGGCCTTGTATTTCCTGTGTGGTATATAAAGTTGTCCATGAAGAAGAATCCTGATACATGAAGAGGCATTTATTGTTCACTCACAATGGTTTGCAGGTGCTTTACACAACATCACCATATGCCAGGGTCTCTCCTGTTCTTTGCAACCGTTGTCACCGGGGGTGGGGTGTTTGTTTGGGGAAAGTCTGGTACATCAGGGAATGGTGGAATGAAACTAGTGTAGTTGCGCAATTCTGCTATACCACAGCACCACCTAGAGTTTATGTAATGGAACATACAAACATGCAGATAAGGAAAAACCCAGGAAAAAACATGTGTAGAGGATCCGATCTTAATCTCACAAAGAATCCTGAAGCAGAAGCCACAGTGATGTGGCTGATTAAAAGCTTCATGTAGAAAAGCCCTCGGAGTGGGATTTATTTTGCCTCAACATAATATGTTTGGTATTTAATTTTACCTCTGTACCTTTGTACATATGTCATATAGTAGTACTGAAACAGGAACCATGAACCACTCATCCTTTTTTTTACATACCTTTGTGGTAATATGCAAAGGGGATGGGAAGTTTCATATTTCCCATGTGGCAGATGTGCAAGCTGCCTTAACCTGTACATAAGAATATAAGAGCTGTGGTGGATCAGACCAAAGGCCTACCTGCTTCAGCATTCTGCTCCCACAGAAACCAGCCAGGTGCCTCTAGGAAGTCCATAAGCAGAACATATGTGGAAAGCACTCTCCTGCTCATATTCCCCAGCAACTGGTATTGAGGTGTCATTGTGTTTTTCTGTGGGGAGATGCATGCTTTTCCCTTTCCACAGTGTTCTAGAAGTGCGGAAGGAAAAAAAACACCATGGCTATTCCATGCTTTGTGTTTCAATATTGCCATTTAATATGGGAAGATGCTGTCAAACAGTCTGAAAGTTTTGAATAAGCATTTTAGGGCATCATATTAAAATCCAATTGGTACCTTGTGGTCCCATTTTAAAATATATTTATGATGTGATAATATACTCTCTTCTATGTTTTTCTTAATTTATTCCTTTTCTTGTACTTTTAAATTTTAGTTTCATCCTTGCTCGGAAGTGTAGAAGATTGACTCATCTCACTAAAGAGGAAAGGTATGAACAATAAACCACTGGGTCAGTGGATCTTGGAGTTCCAATACAAACAAAACAAAACAAAAAACAAAATAGATTCCATAAGCCTGAAGTCCGCTCACTCCTGGATTAGAAAGTGTGAGAGTGCCATTGAACTGATGATACATTCTAGCCAGGGTAGGTTTTATACTCAAATTAGAGAAGGGAAATGCAAAACACCCTTCTGGTGCCATAGTGTTTATTGAAGACATCCTTCAAACTTTTAAAAGACATGATTACATTATGAGTCCCAAGCTGGCATTATTCAATAAAAAAATTAATATACATTCCTCAATTGCATTTATGCTTTAGGGTAGGGAATAACTTCAGTTATGATGATATTCAAATTACTTGCTTTGGTGTAGTGGCAGTTAGGAATGTCGGAGAAATCTGCAATGGAACCAGATGGCTTCAGACTTTCATGAATCTGACCTGCAGTTTCCACAGTGGGCCGGGTTTTCCCTGTCAGGCAGATTCTAAGGAAAGGTTTTCTAACTTTCCACAATTTTGTGCAAATTTTGTTGTAGAAAAATAGGCAAACCCTCCCCCCCACACACACACACATAACCTGGCCCAAAATGTGCATTTCCCCCATAAGCTAAAACGTGAAAATGTGCATTTGGGGGGAATGTGTACATTTTCACATGTGCGAATTTGCTTAACTGCATATTTGTGCGAATACGAATTTGCACAAATTTGGTAACAAAAAAATCCGATTCCGTTGATGGATGGACGATGGAATGAAAGGCGCCTGACAATATGTGACACAGAGACAGAATGTATTTTACACAATTCATACATCTCTAGTGGCACCACAGGCAGTGAGATAACTTCGGCTATTGGGTGGCATAGAAATACATACATACATAATTTCAATATAAGTAGCATGAACATTTCAGATTAGATGACTTTATATTTCATTTGGTGGGAAAGGTGTCTAAAAAATCTATGTTTATGTAACTGTGCTAATTTCTTGGTGGCTACGGCATTTAGCATTTTGGACTGCCATAAATGCCACACTATATTAGTTGTCAGTGTGCTGTTAAACACCTGTGCCCCTTCAGTAACCCTTGTTGCTGTGAAGTGAATGGATGTCAAAGTTATTTATAGGGGAGCACCATAAATGGACAGAGCTGTTTATCAGTTGGTGAAAATATATCTGACTCTAAAAATGCCTCCTGGCTTTAAAATATTAACACATAAAACTATGATGTAGAACATTTGCCTGACTGCCAAGTTTAAATTGTTTAGTTTGGTGCATAATTAATGACCCTACTGGGAGTTATATCGATATAGCAATCCATATTAGTGTAATACCTTTATTCAGGCAACCAAAAAATCACAAAACAATATTCAAGTTTTCGGAGTCTCCAGATCTCTTCATAAGGCAAGATGTTATAAAAAGCAGGTTGCAGGTGGAATAGGAAACGGGGGGAACCCTGACTTGATGGTGAAGTCACAGTGTCTGAATGTGCAGAGTCCCAAAATGGAATGGGGGAGAAGGTCATGTGATGGTTAGAGGAGGTCAGGCCCACAGGCAATGAGATGGTTACAGGTAGGGATGGCAGAGAATTCCGCCACAGATCTCGGTGAGGCCGAATGCCAGTGCATTCGGCCGCCCGAACTCTGTGGCAGAACGGCCTGCCCCCCCCGCCCCCCTGCGGATCCCCCCCCCGAGATGAGACTTACCTGGGGCGGATCTTCCGGGTGGCGGTGGCTCCAGCGACAGCTTTGGCGGCAGCTGGTCTTCCGACCAGCTGCCGCCGCCGCTGCCATTTCCAGTGTTGGGGGAAAAAAAAGACGTGATAGGCTACGTAAATCTTTACATAGCCTATCACGTCTGACTTCAAAAAACAAACGCGCGTATGCAAATGGTGGCGGCTACGGCCGCCGCCATTTGCGTTCCTTATTTTGGGCCATCTTAGTCTACGTAAATCTTTATGTAGACTAAGACGGCCCAAAATAAGGAACGCAAATGGTGGCGGCCGTAGCTGCCGCCATTTGCGTACGCGCGTTTGTTTTTTTAAAAAAGTCAGACGTGATAGGCTACGTAAAGATTTACGTAGCCTATCATGGCTGACTACAGGGATGCAAATGGCGGCGGCTACGGCCACCGCCATTTGTGTCACTGCTAGCCAGCGGCCGGATGTCTGGCTGCTGGCGGAGCCAGCTGTCGGCTCCACGGAATCCCCGCGGAGCAGAGCCGGCCGGCGAGGATTCCAGGGGGAGGGACAGAGCGCCTCCCCCCCCAGCGGAACCCAGCGGAGCCAGGTAAGGGCAATTTTGTACATCCCTAGTTACAGGTAGGACCGGCAGTGGTCCAAAGGGTTGTGAGGAGCAAGAAAGGGGGAAAAGTTGGATCCTCCATTTCTGAAAATAGAAAATCTAGCTGTTCTCAGAAGTGTTTTCCATCCTTGTCAAAGCACATGGGCTCCTTTTACTGTGGGACCACACAGACAAATAGGCAGTCTTTATATTAACAAAGCAGGAGATAATTTTAGATACTGTTTTAGGTAAAAATAAGTAAATCATATATCATTGATATATGCAATGCAATATATGTGGACAGAGATAGTCATTTGTAGGAGGGTGTGTGTGGCTTCATCCCTGCCCCCCCCCGCAAACAGATGGTTAACACAATGCACCTCAAAGTGGGCTCCTTTTTTAGCACCCTTTGGTGCATGGAGATCAATGTCCAGAACATCTGTCTGAATGTTAGGGATGTATGAAAGGCACTTACCTTTCGCAGATTATGTTGATGGGGGGGGAGGCGCTCCGTCCCTCCCCCCGGAATCCTGGACGGGGGGGAGGCGCTCCGTTCCTCCCCCCCCGGAATCCTGGCCGGCCGGCTGTGCTCCGCAGGGATTCTGCGGAGCTGCCAGCCGGCTCTGCCAGCAGCCGGTAGGAGTGGACGAAAGTAACTTACCTGTCCTCGAAGGACGTTCGCGGTGGGGGGGAGGCGCTTCGCTGGTCCCCCCACGAAGTTCAGGCCGGGGGGGGAGGCTTCCCGCCTCACCCCGGCCGAAATTCAGGCCGGGGAGGAGGCTTGCTGCCTCGCCCGGCCGCGAACGCGAAAGTTTAAAAAAAAACACACGCCCCCTGATAGGCTACGTGACGATTCACGTAGCCTATCACGGCTGACTTTGCAAATCTAGCCGTGATAGGCTACGTGAATCGTCACGTAGCCTATCAGGGGGCGTTTTTTTTTTTTCTTTCATTGCAATGGCGGCGGTGGCAGCCGGTCGAAAGACCGGCTGCTGCTCCCGCCCCGCTCGAACACCCGCCGAACCGCCAGCCGGACCTGCCACCGGGAGGGACATTCGGCGAAGATAAGTCCCGTCCCGGGGGTGTGTGGGGGGTGTGGGGGGGGGGTGCGGAGGATTTCTCCCCGAAACTTGTTCGGGGGGCCGAACACGTTGGCGCTCGGCCCCCCGAAGTTTCGGGGAGAAATTCTCCGCCAACCCTAGCAGCCGGACATCCGGCTGCTGGCTAGCAGGGACACAAATGGCGGCGGCCGTAGCTGCCACCGTTTGTGTCCCTGTAGTCAGCCGTGATAGGTTACGTAAATGTTTACGTAGCCTATCACGTCTTTTTTTTTAAAAAAAAAACTGGAAATGGCAGTGGCGGCGGCCGGTCGGAAGACCGGCCGCCGCCGCCGCCGGAGCCCCCGCCAGAGCCCCCGCCGGAGCCCCTGCCGGAGCCGCCACCACCAGGAAGATCCGCCCCAGGTAAGTCTCGTCCTGGGGGGGTGGGGGGGGGCAGACCGTTCCGCCACTGATTTCGGGGGGCCGAATGCGCTGGCATTCAGCCTCCCCGAGATCCGTGGCAGAATTCTCTGACATCCCTACTGAATGTTCAGACAGATTTTCAGGCAAGGATAATGCTTGTTGCATTGGGCTCACACTAAGAGTGCACAAGCAGTTTAAGAGATTAATTTGTGAAACTGGCTCATAGAAAGCACAAGGGATCAGGTGATGCAGAGCAGCCTATGATATGCATCTGGAACCCCTTTTTAAAACTGAAAATCCCATTGATCATCTATTGACAGGTAAGGGGAAGGTGGGAGGCAAATCCACATTTCCTCCTCTACACAGTCAAGGCCAGGTTTTCAGCTGTTTGCAAAGAGTTGCATGCCTGCAGCTCCAGCTGTTAGATCTGCATATGTAGGATCTGTTTACACTTGTGGTTCCCTTCCAAGTAGCAATGTGCCTGCAGTGTGTGTGTGTGTGTGTGTGTGTGTGTGTGTGTAGCCCTTAGCAGGTTTGTTTTTGTTGATTATGAGGGGTTTAGAAACTAGTTTCTAAAATACAGCACCAGTCCCTGTGAACACAAATCATCATCAAATCTGAGGGCCGAATTACACATAAATTGTGTAGCATGTAGCTTAGCCAGATAGTTTTCTTTACATTAGTATAACTGTGCGCAGCCTTGATTCAGACCTGAGCACACTGGGTTGGGGGGAGGTTTAGACCTGCCCGCCTCCTGGCCCATTTCTCTCTGAAAACTTTCTCCTCCATCCCACCAGTCAATAGAGGCTTTTTTTTCTCTTTTTTTCAACCTGCCTGCAGGGAGGGCAGGGGGGATTTCTGGGGAAAAGGGGTGAAGGTTTAATCCTCCCTTCCCAGTGCACTCTGGTCCTGATTTGAATTAGGATGGCACATAGTTACACTAAAGTAAAGAAAACTGTCAGGCTCAGCTACATGCAAAATAATTAATGTAACATATAGTTTGGCACTGAATCTTAAAAACTGATGTATTAAAATCCAAATTGAGAACAAACTATTTTTTTTTCTTGTAAAGTAAGTTCAGATTAGCAATATCTCTTTTATATTTCTCCCATAGGAAAACACGGATCTGTGAGCTCTATGCGAAGGTGTTGGGATTACAGGAAGCCTTATGTGTAAGAACGTAATTTCCATTATAGTATTTCATACTTTTCTTACAGAATAAGAGGATTCATAAAGGAATAGTTTTGTGACCTGTATATGAATTTCCAAAGTTTATTCCAAAATATAATGCAAAATATTAATAACAATTATTAATGACATTACCTATTAGATAGTTGGCTACATCTGCATGTTTATGTGTGAGCCAATAAATACTTATTAAACAAAGTTACAGACTATGGAAGAAAGCAACCTGTTTTACACCGTTGAACAAAGGGTTTCATTCTCCTGGCAATATGTAACATAGAATCATAGAATCATGGAATAGTAGGGTTGGAAGGGTCCATCGAGTCCAACCCCATGCTCAATGCAGGAATCTAAGTCAAAGCATCCCTGACAGATGGCTGTCCAGCTTCATCTTGAATGCCTCCAGTGTGGAAGAGCCCATTGCCTCCCTAGCTAATTGGTTCCATTGTCGTATTGCTCTAACAGTCAGGATGTTTTTCCTGATGTTCAGCCAGAATCTGGCTTCCTGTAACTTGAGCCCGTTATTCCATGTCCTGCACTCTGGGATGATCGAGAAGAGATACTGGCCTTCCTCTCCATGACAGCCTTTCAAGTACTTGACGAGTACTATCATATCTCCCCTCAGTCTTCTCTTCTCAAGGCTAAACATGCCCAGTTCTTTCAGTCTCTCTTCATAGGGCTTTGTTTCCCGTCCCCTGACCCATCCTTCAAAGATCTTCCCATCTTTGTTGCCCTCCTCTGAACCCCCTCCAGCTTGTCTGCATCCTTCTTAAAGTGTGGTGCCCAGAACTGGACACAGTACTCAGGATGAGGCCTAACCAGTGCCAAGTAGAGGGGAACTAGTACTTCACGGGATTTGAAAACTATACTTCTATTAATGCTGCCCAAAATAGCATTTGCCTTTTTTGCAGCCATATCGCCTTGTTGGCTCATACTCAGCTTGTGATTGACAACAATTCCAAGATCCTTCTTGCTAGTAGTATTTTTGAGCCAAGTATCCCCCATCTTGTAACTGTGCATCTGGTTTCTTTTTCCTAGGTGCAGAACTTGGCATTTAACCCTATTAAATGTCATTCTGTTGTTTTCTGCCCAGAGCTCCAGCCTATAAAGATCACTTTGAATTTTGTTTCTGTCTTCCAAGGTATTAGCTATCCCACCCAATTTTGTGTCATCTGCAAATTTGATCAGCATTCCCTGTACCTCTTCCTCCAAGTCATTAATAAAAATATTGAAGAGCACTGGGCCCAGGACTGAGCTCTGCGGTACCCCACTCGTTACCTCTCCCCAGTTTGAGAAGATCCCATTGGTAAGCAGTCTTTGATCCTGTAGCCAACTGTGGATCCACCTGATCGTTGTTTCACCTGGCCCAGTTTGAGCTAGTTTGCGCATCAGGATATGATGGGGCACTTTGTCAAAAGCTTTGCTGAAGTCGAGGTATATTCTATCCACAGCATTCTAGGGATGTACGAAACCACTTACATGTTTCATAAGTGGCATCCGCGGTGTGTGTGGGGGGGAGGCACTCTGTCCCTCCCCCCGGAATCCTCCCCGGCCAGCTCTGCAGAATCTGCACGGAGCTGCCAGCCGGGTGCATCCACAGCTGGACATCCAGCTGCAGCAGTCTGTGGATGCAAATGGCGGCCGGTGTAGCCGCCGCCATTTGCATCCCTTTGCTGAGCCGTGATAGGCTACGTAAATATTTACGTAGCCTATCACGGCAAAGAGCGGGGACGCAAATGGCGTCTGCTGCGCCATTTGCATCCCTGCTTTTGCTGTGTTAGGCTACGTAAATATTTACGTAGCCTATCACAGCTCAGCGAAGGGATGCAAATGGAAGCCGATGTAGCAGCCACCATTTGCGGCCACAGCCCAGCAGCGGCCAGAGCCACCACCACCGGAGCCACTGCCGCCACTGGAGCTGCAGCCAGGTAGGCTCCATTCCGTGGCGTGGTGGGGTGGGTTGCTCCATTCCGCCACGGATTCCGGGGGGGCTAATTCGCTGGAATTCGGCCTCCCTGGGATCCGTGGTGGAGTTCTCTGACATCCCTACAGCATTCCCACAGTCTACAAGGGAGGTTACCTGGTCAAAAAATGAGATCAGTTTCGTCTGGCAGGATTTGTTCTTGACAAATCCATGTTGGCTTCGAGTCATCACGGCATTGTTGTCAAGGTGCTTCAAGATGGATTCCTTTATCATCTGCTCCAGAATTTTCCCAGGGATTGATGTCAGACTGACTGGTTTGTAGATCCCAGCTTCCTCCTTTTTGCCTTTTTTGAAGATAGGGACAACATTAGCCTTCCTCCAGTCATCTGGCACTTCCCCCGTCCTCCATGATTTCTCAAAGAGAATAGACAGTGGTTCTGAGAGTTCTTCTGCCAGTTCCTTTATTACTCTAGGACGCAGTTCATCTGGCCCTGGAGATTTGAACTCATTCAAAGTAATGAGGTGTTCCTTCACCATATGCCTATCAATCTCAAGCTGCAATCCTGCCCCTTCAGCCTGTACTTCGCCTTTGCCAGGGGGGTCATAGACCCTCTTTTGGGAGAAGACTGAGCCAAAGTAGGAATTGAGCACTTCTGCCTTTTCTTTGTCATCTGTTATCATTTTGTCATCCTCACTGAATAGCTGAATCACCATTTCTTTCCACTGTCTTTTACTATGCACATATCTGAAAAAGCCTTTTTGTTGCTTTTAGCACCCCTCGCTAACCTCAGCTTGTTCTCAGCTTTAGTCTTCCTGATCCATCACTGCAATTCTGTGCTACCTTGAAAGAAAGAAAGAAAGAAAGAAAGAAAGAAAGAAAGAAAGAAAGAAAGAGAAATGAAAAAAAAACATTAGGGGCGTCCCCCTTGACCTGCCCTGCCGAACTCCCCTGGCCAACTCCTGTTTGCTCCCCCAGTTTGCTTGCTCTGATCGCTCGCTCTCTGGGAGCTTGCTTGCTTCTATAGTCCCTAGACCAGCTGGAGCAGCTTCCTCTGCTCTGCTCAGCTGAGAGGCAGGAAACATAATACCCCTTGCTTCATAAAATCATCTTTATTGCTTATTAGCTAACCTTCCTAAGGAAATCTGTGCCATTCTGCATTCCCCTCTGACATCAGGGGCTTTGGGAAGGAGGGAAGGGCCCACCCCCTGACTTCACGTACCCCCAGGGGGTGAGCGAGAAGGCAATTAGCCCCTGAGACCACTACTGTTCCTCACCCCTGAGCTAAAAAGGGGTGTCATGCTCATATAGCCTTAGCAAAACTTCCAATTTAAGAATCTGAAGGGTCTGCCAGCCACGGAGAGCATCTGCCAAGCACCAGGCATCTCAAGTTGGCTTCAGATAGACACATATTTCTATATTGAATCCTAAGAGACTTCTAGGTGCTTATACCAGCCTTCCACAAGGTGGGGCCCTCCAGATGTGTTGGACTACATGCTCAGCCATCATAACAAATTACCTTGCTTGCTGGGAATAATGGGAGTTGTAGTCCAATGCCTCTGGAGGCCCCTGGGTTGGGGAACACTGGCTGATATTTGGCTATTTAAAGCACTGCCAGGACAACCATGAGAAGCTTCAGAGCTCATGCATGTCTAAAGATGACTTTCCGACTTTGAGAACCTGTTCTTAAACCTCAGTGCTTGAGGTTACTTGCTGATGAAAGGAGTCTATTCTAACTCTTCCCTTGAGACAAAAACCAGCCTCGGCCATTCCATGGTATGGGAGATTCAGATTCCAAAGTCTGCTGCTAATATTTTTTAAAGGGTTCTGTACACTGACTAGATGCCCCTTGGGCCATGCCAGAGCAGGAGGTGAATGGGATCAATTTTAGCTGTAACTCAGGAGTTTTTTATATGATGTATGTTTTTGATATGTATATGCCTTCCCCCCTCCCTTATTTATTCACTGGGTATTGCTTATGTATGCAAGAAAAAAAATAACATGTTAATAACAGGAAAAGGTTTCTGGATGCTAAGGATAGGGATGTCAGAGAAATCCATTTGCTGGGTGTAGTTTGACGAGTTTTTCTACCCCCCCCCCAATTTCAACCTGGTTTCTGCTGTGGCGCCCAACTGCAGTGAGTTGGGCCAGTTTGCGGATTTTCTGGGCATTTTACACATTTTTTCACAGGTTCTGCAGTTTTGGCTGTAATTTGTGCAGATTGCTCAGAAAATTGTGCAAATTGTGGAACCTGTGGAAAAAATGCGCAAAAGAAGTTCCCAGAGTTTGGGGAAAAGGCTGTAGCTTGGCTCACAAATGCAAATTGAGTCGTAAGTGCCACGGAATTCTGAAAAAAGCAAAAAAGAGCCAGATTTCCCAGTCACAGACATCCCTGACCAAGGACAGCCGGTGACATTAAGCATCAAAGCTGATGTTTCTCTTGTTCTGGCTATGAAACTTGTAAGCTTCCCAGAAGGGTCTAGTCCAGCCTTCCCCAAACTGGCACCTGCCAGATGTGTTGGACTACATTTCCCATCATCCCCAGCCAGCCTGGCCTTTGCCCTTGTTAGCTAGGGTGAATGGGTGATAGGAGCTGCGGTCCAATGCATATGGAGGGTGCTTGGTTGGGGAAAGCTGGTATAGTGATATGGGGGTAACTAGGTATTTTTCACAGCTTTCTTCTACGGACTGTGACTAGGGATGTGCGAATCAGCAAAACTTGAGCTCACTGAAGTTCTCTGAATTCCATCTCGAAGCTATTTCCAACTCAAGTCCATATCTGATTGCGAACTTTGTTTTTTCTTTTTGCATGAACAGCCGTGCGTATTTTGTGCATGTTTTTTTTAAATGTATGTATCAATCATGTACATTTTTGAAAGGTATGCATTCTTCTCTCATTGATTAAAGTGTATTTGTGCACATTTCTTAAGTATGCATTCTTCATGCACATTTTTCAAATATATGCCTGCTGTCGAACACATTTTTGGGGGACCATGATTCACATTGCAAGCTTGGAAATGTACAGATTTCAAACACAGACTATGTCCTTGCCCATGTTCGGTTCAGAAGATGTGAACTGAGTGATCAGAAACAAACTGAAACAAATTTCTCACACATCCCTAACTGTGATGGAAGCTTTAAAGGGGGGGGGGGATTTTCTACAGCTTTCTCTTGTTTTTGCTTTCCTCTTCTTATTTTGATAACTGTGCCTTTGCAGCCAGTCCACTATGAAGAGAAGAACTGGTGTGAGGAGCAGTATTCTGGAGGGTGCTACACAGCCTATTTCCCACCAGGGATAATGACTCAGTTTGGAAGGTATGGTCACAATAAACAAGGATGTCTCATGAAGGAGCTCGGGGGGGGGTGTGTGGAGACAGAAATACGATGGGATAACAATATCAGAAAAGTCGTTCTCTAGTTCAGCCTTTCCCAACCTTGGGTCCCCAGATGTTGCACTACAACTCCTGTCATACCTGGACATTGCCCATGCTGGCTGGGGTTGATGGGAGATGTAGTCCAACATTATCTGGGGACTCAAGTTCGAGATAGCCTGAGGGGGATGGTTTATTCTCCCCAGAAGATAATGAAGGCTGTAAACAGATTCATGTTTTGTTCTTGATTGAGGTCCATGCCTTTAATCAGTTAATTGGTTACATACAGCTCAGTTCTCTGCATGTTCACCGAGAAATAAACCCTACTGTGTTCAATGGGAATTACTCCTGGGAAAGTGTGAATAGGATCACAGTTTTAATTAAACAGATATTTCCACACCTCAGTGCTGAATAAAATGTTGCAGATGTTTAATGAAGATAACGTTCCCCATGCAAAATAATACATTTATAATTTGGAAATATCTTAAGCATATTACCTGAAACAAGAGTTATATGTTTCCTGCTTATACTGATGCCATCAGAAGGAAGCATTCTCTCACATGCAACAGCTTTAATCAACATCCAGTTAAAATCTGTGTTTATGACAGTAAATCGGTATTTTAACAGATGAGATGATAAATGTTCCTGGCCATTCATGTCGGAATTAATTGCTCCAGTACAGAAATGGTGATGTGATCTGGGAGATTTCTGTGCATTGACTTCCATGCTGTATCACATCCCAAGCATGTAGAGAAGTGCTGTGCTGGGCATGGCTTATGCATACAGTGACTTGTGCTATACCACATTTCTGCATGTGATCCCTTGTAAATAATTAGGTCCTGTCTTGTGGGGCAAGAGGGGTTGGGGGACTGCATTCAAGACCTCTCCCCTTAGCAGAGGGTTGACATCATCCGAGCTGACTGCATTTGAACATGTGTTGGGAAAATACAGGCCTTGCACATCACTGTGCGCAGCAGTAAAAAGCCATGCCCTCTGCTGCTCACAGCAGTGTTTTGATCGAGGGCAGTATTGTGTGTGTTTTTAGTGTGTTGATTTGATGGCATGTGATACATCGCTAATTGTTCTCTTTTCTTTGGCTTCCACAACTTAGCCCTTATTAAATAAATGTGAACTGCTAGATTTACACCCATAAGGTAAATGACGTTACGCTAGTGGAACGCAAGTTGCGAAGTCTGTGCGAGGGAAGAATCCAACTAAAGTGCCAGTTAGGAGACTGCCTGCAGATCTGAGGTTCGCAAAGCGGTCTACTAATGCTTGCATGACAGCTTGCACAATGGGAAAAGGCAGAGGAGCTCCACTGGCACAGCAACGTCTTCCACTAATAGTACATCGGCCACAACGTTCTTGAGGCAAAAGTGTTGCAATCTATGGGCCAAACTAGATGTGATGTCAATTGTGTGAATGCAGTTAACATGCATGTCAAAAAAATGTAAAGAGCTGCTGTGTGTAGGAGCCAGTGCAGTTGGGGAGGGAGAGGTGAATCAGTTCTTTAGCCCTTGCTGTGGTCCTGATGAAAACCACTCCCCTGAATTTCTTGCTTGCATCAGAGCCTCCATTGGTGCCAGCAGAAGGTTCCGTTCCAATGTCAATAGCAGCTTTAGGAAGGTGTTGGTGGGGCTATTACACTTTTTAATGTGCACATTAATTGCATTGTGCAATTAGCATCACATTTACTTTGGCCCAAAATATCTGGAGAAAGCTCAAGGAGGCCAGAAACCATCTGTCGCAGGTTACAAAATTCATGTGCTAGAATGATACTGTGAATGCCCTTGCCTAGCTTATGATCAGGGAAATGTGTCCCTCATGCCTTTTATGTTCTGTGCCTGTTTTAAAGGATCATTCGTGAACCAGTTGGGAGGATCTTCTTTGCAGGCACTGAGACAGCTACAGAATGGAGTGGCTACATGGAAGGGGCAGTGCAGGCTGGAGAAAGAGCAGCCAGAGAGGTACAGGGTGTGCTGCACAATGGACATTTAACTAGGTCTTCACAAGGCCAATTGGATTTGTCTGCTAATGTATTCAAAATATTTATAGCTCACCTTTGAACCCTAAAGAACCCTCCCCAAGACAGTTTACAAGAGGCCAAATTAAAATGTATGATCACCGAAACATCCAGTAAAAACAAGCAAACAACAAAAGCTAAATGTCAGCAGCCAAAATCAAAATCGCAGAAGGTGCGGGGAGACTCAGACTAACCCCAGACCATGATGAAATGGAAAAGTCTTAACAATGCACCAGAATACCAATGAAGTGGGGCCCATCTGGCCTCCCATAGGGGGAGTTTCTTGACTTGGGTGCTACCAGGGTTCAGGCCCTGTTCCATCAACAGAACATCTGTTGCCAGTGAGAAGAAGAATGGGGCCTCCGCTGATGGCTGTGTGGTACAAAAGACCATCGAATTGAACAGGAAACCTGAAATTGAACTTTAGGGATGAAGATGGGGCTACGTTATTCTGAACCATTCTCTAGAAAAAGTCCATTTAAAAAAACAGTTCAAACTTTACTTTGCTTGCAGATGTGGGTTTGTTCCTTCCTGTGCCTGTTTATTTGGGGACAGCGTTTCATGTGACTTGATCTGACCTGCTCTGAAATCTTGCACCTTTTTCATAAATTCACATGAGGGGTGCTTTCGTACAATTCTCACTCATTTCAATAAGATGAGTGAAATCTTACCATACCTTTGGTGTAGCATTATTTTCTAAGCTTTTACCTTGGCATTTGGAAATAACTGCTTTAAAGTTGAATGTGAAAGTTGTGTATTGTTTCCTTGAAAAATAAATAAGATTTTTTCCCTTTTTAGATATTGTGCTGTATGGGGAAAATTTCAGAAGAAGAAATCTGGAGGTCAGAACCAGAATCACGTGTAAGTTTGCCATTTTTCTGATGATGATGATTTGATAATGATCATGAAGATGGTTAATATTCAGGTGAAATGAGGCTGCGTTTATCTGATAAAACCATGCATATAGCAACCACCTTGTAAGATACATTGTACATTAGGGTGTGGGCCTGTGGGCCAATTCCAGCCTGCGTGGGCTCCCAATTTGGCCCTCTGGAGTTCCCCAGAAGGCCACACACCCTTTCCCTGACCACTGATCATTGGGTGGTTTCCCGGCTTTTGCGCTTCATCTCCACCTCCCATCCTAAAAGGTTGAAATTCCTTCCCTACCAGCAGTAAGAGCTTTAAGCTACAATATGCTGACCTTTTTGGCATTTGGCCACACTCCATTTTGCCCTTGGCCCCACCCACCACTGCAATGCAGCCCATGAGAGCTTCTCTGAAAGCGAATCCAGCCCTCAGGCTGAAAGAGGTTCAACACCCCTGTTGTACATCATCTGTAACTAACAGCAAACCTGTGCATGGGGACTCACAAGTAAGTCCCATTTAATTCAATGCGGCTTCTTCCCAACTAAGCATGCATAGGATTGCAGCCGATGCCTGAGCCCAGGGTCCACCCGTGACACCATTTTGCTTCAACAAGCAGCCAGCCAGATCACGTTTAAAGCTCATAAGGCAGGAAAATAATCGCCACCCCTTGCTGCTAGCCACAGGCTCATGGGACTCATTATTGCCAGCATCTGGCGGTTGTGGATTGCCCAGTTGAAATCATGTGCTGTATGAAGACGTACTTCCATTTTCCTGTCCAGAACCATCTGGATCAACCTAATGGGAAGACCCCAAGTTCTAGTAATATATGAATGATAGTATTGTATGAATACAAGAATGTCTTCCCTCTCATTCATCCCACTATGTATCTGTGCCACTTCCCCGTGTTTTGGCACACGAGTGTCTAGCAACAGCCTAGTTAGGAGATGGCCAGATGCAAACGCGGCCTCTGCCCCTGCATCTTTAGTTGTTATGTAGAAGAGGGAATTTCAGCATACGGTGCTTGTTGCACGTGCTTTTATCTGTTATCATTCCTTCTGTGAAATGCAATATCCATCGCTTTTGTAAACTGCCTACTACCTAGGGATGGACAAATCAGTCTGCTTCCAAACTGTATCAGTTTTCCATGTGTTCGTTATAAGTCTGTTCCATCCAATTTCTGCATCAGTCTTTTTTTTTTTAAAAGAGGCATGGGAATTTATGTTTATTTTTGTATGCAGTTTCCCCTAAAATATGCATTTTTGTATTTAGTCTTCCCTAAAAGATGCATTGTTGCATTTCGTTCTTCCTCAAATACACATTTTTGTACACAGTTTCCCCTAAAATATGATTTATTTGTATGTACTGTTTGCATTAACTTGAGCACACTCTGGGAGAGAGCGGAGGACAGGAAGGCCTGGCGTGCTATGGTCCATGGGGTCACGAAGAGTCGGACACGACTTAACAACTGAACAACAACAACAACTGTTTACATTGAGAACAATATAACGCAGTTCAGAGAAGTGCACACACTTGAAGGATAACTGGGTTCCAGTAGTGTAGTGGCAAATTCAGAAGTGCAGGGCCCCTTTGTGGCAGTCACAGCCACGCCCCCTCACAGCCACACCCCCTTCTAAGACTGTACAACCTTGTAAGATATACTGCCTTCAGTTGGGATCCAAAAACAGTGCAGCTGAGAGTAAGGCAGCGCTATTTCAACTGGATGTCTGAGAAGAAAATGCAGGGGTGTTAATCTTTTTCACCCACTCACTCACTCACTCAAACACAAACATTTTAGGTTTTCAAATATGGAAGCTTCACCCTCTCAACTCAGTCCTCATGGACAGATCCCTTCTCATTTAAACAGGCCCCTTGCACACTACCTTAGCGCCCCCAACATTACCCATTAGCCTCCCCTAAGCTCCTTCATTATATCTCTCCCATCCCGCAACAGAAACATCCACACACCCAGCTGGATTGAAACACACACACACACACCTTCTTTCTCCTCTCCCCATAACTGATTTTTTTCTGATTCCCTTCCCTCCATCACGGTTTGTTTGCCCAGACACATGCCAGCCTTGTACCAAAAAGTGTAGCTGACAGAGCAGGTTGCATTTGGCGATTCTGCTTACTGTAGAAATTAATGTTCAAGAATTAACCGTGCAATCCAATGGGTGTTTATTATGAATTAAATTTACAGAGATCTTGGGAAGGCAGCTAAGGCTGCAGTCCCACGCACAGTTACCCAATTGGCAATTGAGCACAGTGGGACTGACTTCTGAGTAAACATGCATAGGATTGTGTGATACATCCTAAAAACTGGCACAAACCAGGCACCTGCCCTGCCCCATAAGTAAATAATGGTGGCAGCACCCCCCCCCCTCCTGCTGCTGCTGTGGCCAGCAGGCAGCAGCAGCAGGAACCCTGAATGGGTGGCTGGTGTTGCAGGAGACGAGGGCAGTGCCAGGCACGCAGGCACGGAGCAGGGACGGGGGGGGGAGGGCAAGAGCTGAGGAGGAGAAGTGGGGGTGAGAGGAGGCTGGAGAGCTCCCTCAGGCTCCCTCTCTCGCTCCCTTGCTCCCTTTGTCTGGCCAGCAGCCATCTGCACTCCCTCTGCTCCCTCCTCCTTCCTTAGCAGACTGTGACCCAGCTGGGGGCTGGCTTCAAAAAAAGTGCCAGAGCAAAGCCCTGGTGCGACCCACCACCACTACACTGCTGCTGAGTTCTGCTCTGCATATTATTTTGGGAAGTATTAATTAGATCAGTTCACTGAAAACGCAGACCAAACAAAATGCCCCCACCCGCCTCCTACCTTATCAACAGAACTGTAGGGAAGCAGTAAGACAAGGAGATAACTTCAAAAAACCGAGGCTTCTGTTTAAATATATGTTTTAAGTGCCTTTGAGTTTCTGGTGCTTCATCTGCCAGAAAGCAGTGGGGTTCACACTAATACTAAGTGTTCTTCCATCCAGGATGTCCCAGCCCTGCCAGTCACTACTACCTTCTGGGAAAGGAACTTACCTTCTGTACCTGCACTACTGAAGATGATGGGATTCTCTACTTTCTTTATGTCGGTGGCTGCAGCTGGGCTCTTTGCATGCAGAAAGGGTCTGCTCGTGCGAAACGGGAAATGGATGTGCTAATGTGAAGCTGTATATCTTGACCTGGTTTGTGTACATTCACATCATCATTTTACTCTCACTGAACTTTGATGATTGAAATTCTCGATTATCCCATGTGTTTATCCTAGGAAATGTGGCCTCGTCAAGGGGTCCAAGATGTGCTTCTGGGGCCACTGCACAATTGGTTGCCATTAAAAAACTGGGTTGTCTGGAGCCCAGTGTGTTGACAATTTTTAAAAATTAAATCAGAGTCTAGACAGATCTCACCACAATGGCAGAGCAAAAAGTCATTGCACGATGGGAGAAAAGTAGTTGTGTGCACCTAGCCTTGGCCTCCAAATGTTCTGGGGGACAGATACGTAAGTGAGATGTCACCAGTTAATAAATTCCAGGAATGGAATTTTGGGTCTACATTTTTCAGCAGCATCTTTTGGCTTCCCTTCCAATCCTGAGATTTATAGCAAAAAGGATTACTAAAAAGCTGGAAGAGAGTCTGTTATCTTGGGGGGTTTCACTCCAGGATACAGATTCTAAAACATTTAAGCATGCACAGTGAATATTCATCTACATGCAAGTCCTAGAATGCAAGAGTGTGTACAGGAATGCACCTGTGTATAGTGGCCAGATGGAAAAGAGGAAAGGGCTCCTGCACCTTTAAGTATTGCAAAGAAGAGGGAATGTCAGCAGGTGTTGTTTGCTAGGCAAGCTACAACTGCTGATGTCCCCTCTTCTGTGTAACCCTTAAAGGCCCAGGAGCCCTTTTCTCTTTTCTGTCTGGCTACCACACACTTGAGTATACCCAACAAATGCAAAAACATATGTTAACGACTGAGGGCCAGAACAGACATTACTTTAAATCCATACCTAGGCTAGCAGCTATGTTATTTTTCATTTTTTACTCTACTGTGGGCATAGGCCCGATCCAGATCAGGACCCTAGCATCGAGGGTAGGGGGGCATTTAAGATCTTGGATTGGGCTTGATGTGCCTACTCTACAGTAAAATGACAAAAAGACATCACTGTTAGATACACATTTATTTTGAAGTAATATCTGTTTTGGCCCTGAGGCCTGTGTTGGGTATATTTTATTTATATAGGCATGTCTTAATCAGTCCATTAAAAATAGCCAGGACTAGATTAAAGCATGTGATGAACTCATATACCCATGGCAGGAAGAGAAGGAACTGTGCATCATGGCACAGGAAAACAGCTCCCTACCCATCCACTAACTTTTTAGATTCTAAGGAGATAAACTTGCAAGTTTCTCTCCATAACTATGAGGGCTGGAGAAATGCATTTATTTATTTAGATTTTCAGGATCCCAGTTTCGGAAACAGATACTAAGTTTGATCTATATTTAGTCATACTTAGAGTAGACCCCCTTGAAATTAACAATACGTATCTTAATTATTACTAACTTGTCCTGTTGATTTCGATGGTTCTGCTCTAAGTCTGGATCCAACACACACTGGATTTTGAATGTGCATGATCCCACCATATTGAAAGGCATCTTAAAACATAATACAGGACACATGTCTTACCCCTGTGGAGCCATGGAGAAGCAAGGCCGTTTCAAGAACCTTGTCATACTCCCATCTTCCTTGGAGGTAGATACATGATTTTAAAAGCGGTAATACATTACACATTAGGAATCAAAACTAATACTTATGATGTCTAAAATATACATTTACTTTAGGAACAGTTCTCTCCCACTTCATACCTGATAGGACTGACATTCTTCAATAGATTGAAAGGATTTTTGGTGTCGTGTGTGAAAATGCCTCTGCTCCTTTGATCTGTAATGGGGTAACACTCAAGTGGGATGTGGAAGCAGAAAGGCACGGTGGGAAAGGGCTCTAAGCCTGCTGCTCACTCTGTTGTGGAAAATGAGGTTCTAATGTTTTGCTGCTCAGACAACACCACTGAAATCAGCAGGGCCAGTTCCAGTGGCATTTGAGAATGTCCAGCATTCGGTGGCCTGCTTCTGGCAAGATTTAAGCTATTTCCATGTGCTTTCGCTATGCTGCATGCAGCTGCAATCTCAAGGCATTTTACCAACTTGAAAAAAACATCTTTTTAGTGATCTGAGGAGATCTCAGATCACTAAAACATCTTTTAGAGGAGAAAGCTGCAGTGTACACATGGTGACCTTTCTCTTTGATAATTATAGGGAATTCTGGGACTTACTCAAAGCCTTCCAGGTCATAGAGTTCAATTTTGCATCCTTTCCCAGACCGAGATTACCTTTTCCTAACAGCTTCATGACTTCTTAGGGCTTACATCTCTTGTGCCGAATGAAATCCCTTTACCGGAATAGGGTGCCAAGTTTTGTAAGCTTTCGGCTTGCTATATTTGTCATCATCTAAACACATTCGCTTGCATGCTGTGGTCTTCTTTTCCTCCCCCAGCCCCCGTTTCTTTCTCAGAGCCAAAACTACACATCGCACTAATCATGTAGCATGCAGCTTTTTACTGAATCATCACATGGGGCCCTGATTAGGATCAGGACTACCATATCCCCCCCCTTTGCAGCGGAGTTAAAAAATGATGATGGGGGTTGTAGTCCCATGCATCTGGAGGGCACCAGGGTGGGGAAGGCTGTGTTAGACATTTCAAAGACAGGAGAAGAAAGAAATCCAGACTGTGCAACAGGAGCTCTGTGGTTTTTAGAGTGTCTAGCTTAGGTGCCAGGGGCTTGCATAAGAGGACTGCGTAGCTGCTGAAATTTTGAATTTTATGGGCATAGGGGAGAAGAGCACGGGTTCGCTGGCCTAGCAGTGGGCACCCAGACTTCTGTGCTTGCTCTGTTTTAGTACTACATCTACTTCATAAAAGGGGACAAGAGACAAGACTAAGCATTGCCCATAGTGGGTTATGCTTTGAGTAAGAATGCCACCCTGGGTTTATTTGAGCCCAAAATAGAGCCCAAACAGAAAACACATTATTCAATATGTGGTTGTAGTATTTACTTTGTCTGCTTTCATCTGTTCAATCTCTAACCAAGCTATGATGTTGCCGTCTCAGAAATTCACTCATCATGGATGACAAAATGGATTGTAATTACTTCGGATTTCTTTAAACAAGTGATCGTATGCTCTTGACAAATACTCAGAGCTTACATTTAATCATTTCTAAGGAATGAATGTTTTGTTTTCTTATTGTCTTCAACTCCTAATTTCCTGAGATGCATGATATTTCTAGGAATAATGAGACTACTTTCATGAACTTATGAGAAATAGAAATTGTTTGCACATTAGAATCTTGCATGTGGTCTGGATTGCATAAATTGATCTATGACGTCTGATGGATGGATGATCCTGCCTTTAGGCAAGAGGTTAAACTAGCTGAACTTTTGTTCTTTCTAGTTGTATAATCTTACAACATTTCTTGGAAGCAAGTCCCACCTATTTCAGCATAACTTGCTCCTACGTATACATTCCAGCCCAACAAAAGCAATCGGTGAATGGAAACAGGTTTCTGGACATGAATTTACACCAGGAGTGGAGAACCTCAGGCCCTGGGGCCAAATCTGACCCTTTGGGAGTCCCAATCTGGCCCTCCGGGATTTCCCGGAAGGCCATGCTCCCTTCACCTGGTCCCACCCCCTCCTAAAGCTTACTTACTGGCAGGAAGAGCTTTAAGCTACAATATGCTGGCACTTCTGCCCCTGCCCCTATTGCCTTTGGCCCCACCCACCACTGGGTGCAGCGCCCGAGAGCATCTCTTAAATGGAATTCAGCCTTGGGCTGAAAGAGGCTGCTATGGAGAAAACAAAGCCAACTTCTGTGTTGCAGGTATCATGTTTCTGCACCTTAACGAGCCTGCCATCTCTGGGTCTGGATCTGGAGATGGCTTTTCCTCCCTCCTTCTCGCCAACCTAACTGACCAGCTGCCTGGAGTGGACAGAGCTGATCACACCTAAGGTGGCGGCCTGGGGATAAGATCAGGTGTTTATGAGCCTCGCAGTAGGCACTCAGCCTTTTGTTATTTTTTTCTCACGACCGGGGCCAATGTTGTTGTTGTTTTTAAGTAGAGTGTTTGATTCTTTTGGATACACGCGCATGTGCGCGCACACGCATACTATCCCTTGCAAGTTCTGAGCCACCAAAGGCATTTTCATGTCTTGGGGGGGGGGGGGTGGAGAGAAGGGGCTGCAATTCTGTAGCTGGACAGCAGGTGTCACTACTGCTCTCCAGCTGTTGGACACAGTTCAGTTCCTCTAGTTCATGTAAGCTGTCAAAAAAGCATTCCGAAATGGAGAGAACTCCACCCCCTCATCCCACCCAAATCTTTGAGGCATGTTTGATTTATTTACAATAGATGACAGAACCAAGTATTTGGCATCCTACTAGTATCCTATATCTTGTGTACGGAAAAAAAATGTAGAAGATGACATATAACATTACAAGCAAAGAGCACATGAATGGCTTTGCTTGATCACCAGACCAAAGATCCTTCCACTCTAGCACACCGTTGATGTGAGGCAGATGCCACTGGGAAACTCACAAGCAGGGCGTGATAGAGATGGTAGAGACTCCTCTTCATACAATGGGGTTGGATCCAGATTTGGTCATACTTGGAAAAGAACCATTAAAATCAATGGGACTTAAGTCAGTCATGAGTGACTTAAGTCCATTGACTTCAGAGGGTCTATTCCAAGTATGATTAAATCTGGATCCAACCCTAGGAATTAATTACTTCTTCTGAGCAACATTATAAAAGGATTGTTAAAGGCAAATAACATGTGGAATGGGTTCGGATGACTTTTTTTTTTTTAAATAAGTGGTGATTCTGTGCAGTGCTCATATGTAAATGGAAATCTGCCATGTTTTTAAAAACCCTGCACTTTACTGATTCAGTAAAGACAGGATGCATGTTGCTATGGATATAATATTTTGGAATGAATGAATGGATCTGTGAATTAAAGTGTATTTTTGATCAGGGTGATGATCTCAGTTTGACCCCAGTTTTCTAGCTTCGATGGGCCTTGTTGGGCCACATGTCCACCGTGTGTGTGTGTGTGCGTGTGTGTGTGTAAGTGTCTGTCTGTGTTTGCTCAGTACTAGAATCGGCAGTAGGAAATATCCTCAAATAATGTACTGATGCCAGCACCTTTTCGGAGAGCCAGGTAATCTGTCCATTGCTTGAGCGTTTGGTATACTGAGGAATATGTGTGTGTGCTGTGAGCAATGAATTCAACTACTTTGGCACATATAGCATGGGGGCATGCCTAGTTGCCCATTCCAGTACTCAGATTGCTATGTTATAGCATGAAAGAGTGGTTGCACTTGGGGCAGCGTGAACAGGAACTCCAAAGTACCACTGACTTTGACGAAGGTTGTGGAAGAAGAAGACTCTGACGACGATGAAATGTGCCTTGTGTGGGAAATGCATGATTACTATTAGGGATACTGCCCTACATCTTAAAACTGGGGCTAAGAAGATTTACAAAAAATGTAGAAGGTCCAGGAGACAATGAAGAAAGACAAAAGGGCGCATATTAACTGCCCCCAATGCCAATCCACTTTAAAGTCATTGTATCTGTTGATATACTCTGTAGCTGTAGCCATTGTATTGCTATTCTTGATGTCAATGTGGTCAAAGAAATCAGCTGCAGCATTTGGCAGTGAGAGAGTTAACAGAAACCATTTCTGCATTGGGTCAAATGAATATGCTATGGCAGCGTACTGCTAAGGACATAAGAAGAGCCCTGCTGAATCAGACCCAGGGTCCATCTAGACCAGCATCCTGTTCACACAGCGGCCAGCCAGATGCCTGTGGGAAGCCCACAAGAAGGACTTGAATGCAATACCACCCTCCCGCTCATGGAGCTGGTATTCAGAGGCAAATTGAATATTCAGGAACTGGTATGCAGAGGCAAGCTGCTTCCAATACTGGAGGTAATATATAACCATCAGGACTGGTAGCCATTGACAGCCCGATCCTCTGTGAATTTGTCCAATCCCCTTTTTAAGCCATCCAAGTTGGTGGCCATCACTACGTCTTGGTAGTGAATTCCATAGTTTAATAACTATTTTTTAATTTACTGTGGGATGTTGTCATCTTTTCTACGTGATGCCTTGACCCAAGTTAACATCTATTTCAGAATTCTGAATGGGATTCAAGCATAGTATTTGAAAGAAGACCAATGCCAACTACTGGCATGCCCCCCACCCCCTGAGATAATCATAATATGCCATAGGAGGTGGTCTGCTCAGGGCAGCTTTTGCCAACCTGGTGCCCTCCAAATGGTTTGGACTACAGCTCCCAGCATTCCTGACCATTGGCTATGCTGGTTGGGACTGGCGGGAGTTGAAGTGCAAAAAGCTAGAGGGCACCGGGTTGGGGAAAGCTGGCTTAGGGTGTGCCCACCTAAGGTCTGTTTCTGAAGTTCAGAAGAATCTTATCCTCACAAGTTTGCACTGGCCACTAGCCAGTCTGCATGTCAGAAGGGGACCTTAGCTGAGCCAGCGTGAGGCAGTGATGTCTCAGAAGCACAAGATATTAGCGAAGACGCCAGTCTCGCTCGCCCCATCCCTACCACATTATAATGTCTCTAAACATCCTAGGCATGTCCTTAGGGTTCAATCCTGCAAGCTTGTGAGTCACTAAGGGGAATGCAGGCCACCAGCCATGTATTGTGGCCTGCAGAGCTGGCCCTACGATTAGGCGAAGTGAGGCAGCTGCCTCAGGCAGCAGATGCTGGGAGGAGGCAGCAAGGTGATGGAGGAGAGAGCTGTGGGCTATGCAGCCTACCCTCCACCCCCTGAGCTGGTCTGCTGCTTTCAGGTGTGGTGGGGGATGCTGCCACCTTGTCAATGTTGAAGAAAGATTCAATTACCAGTCCAGTTGGGTTTGGTACATGCACAGGAGGGGGTGCCATATTGTCCTTTGCCTCAGGCAGCAAAATGTCTTGGGCCAGTTCTGGTGGCCTGAGAGATGTTTGGCAGCATCCCCAGCTTTTGCAGCAATGGTACAGCGGAGCTGGGCCTTGCAGGGACGCAGCGCCAGCACTTTTTTCATTAGCAAGGAGACTGGCATTACCTGCTCCCGCTGGCCCCTGAATTCTCTGTTCCCTCTGACTGCAGCTGCAGTCCTCACAGTGACTGCGAGGAATTTTCACAGCAACAATATCTTGTTCCCTATTATAATGCAAAGTATTTGGGGGTATCCTGATCTTGATTGGGCAATTAAGACCGATTACCAAAAACCTGCTCCCGGTGGACATAAAATAAAATAAAACTACTAAAACGTGTTTGTTGATATGGTTCAACACAGCTGCTTGCAATTTTTTTGTCCCTCTTTGGGGGTGTAGCTATGGTGACTGCCATGATGAGCATCTGCACTTCAAAACTGACGACTACACTACTGTTTTGCAGCCCTAACCAGGCACCCAAAATGAGTTTTATGGCACCTCTGGTGGGTTACCATACATGATTGTTGACGTGCATTCAGCTCAGACTGGACAGGTCTGCCTATATTTCCTATTTTCCAAACAGAGACTGGTCTTTCCTCAGGTGTTCTGTATTTTATTAATTTCACTTATATCCCACATTTTCCTCCAAGAAGCTCAGTGTAGATTTCTTGGGGTTTCCAGGCAGTGTCCCATCGAGGCAGTGACCAGAATAAGGCCTGTTTAGCTTTTAAATGTAGCAGCTTCATATGCCCTCAGACAATTAAAGCTCCAGCTTGACTATAAGGGTGCCTATTTATAAAGCTGCTCTCCAATTTTTTTCAGACCTATGGGCAACGTTCCTTAGCAAACGATATAAAATCAAGATCCAGATATGTCAGTCCCAAAATGTTGATCTGGAGCCATCTACTAACCCCGCAAATCCAGATCATTTTGTCTACTCACCCAAAATGGTGAGTCTTGTGATCATTTGTATCCATCACTGTAAAAGAAATCTAGGCATACAACTGTATTCACCTCATTTCCACAATCCTTCCCATCCCAAAAGAGGTGGAAAGAAAATGAAAACTTGGAAAATCATGCATGCATTTGAATGTGCAGATACCCAAGTCCTATGTAACTTTGTCAGTATGGGTGACAGAACATTTCCAGCTCTTTCTCCCAACATATGTAGGAAATTAAGAAAGCCCACTAATATCCAAACTGGCCCTCAGATAGCTAGATACAACAAAGTGCAGAAAAGGCTGCAATGCCATGAAAGTATAGTGATCTTGTATTTCCTACCAGCTTGGGGACACTGAAAAGCTGTTCCAGTGTAATAATATCTCAGTTTTGCATACATGGAAGTCACCCTCTTAAAAACTTTACGTGCATGCACTCTGGCTACAAAACACATGAATGTGCAAATTAAAAATCGCTACAGGGTGACCTCACCTGGGATGCTGGCCTGCCCAAGGGTGCAGTGAATTTTTAAATGGTGGTTTGCTTCTCAGCAAAAGCCTCAAAGCTCAGCAATAGTCTCAGTAAGTGATGTCCAAAGGCTGTACTTTCTCCCTAAAGGGAAGAATCTAGGAAGGTATGACTATTTCATTTCTGTTTAACACCAGAGGTCCAGAACTTGCCTCATTTGCACTCCCACATCATGTGAATGCAAATGCATTTTGCAGGCAAAGCTCATATATTCTTGAGTTTGTGATTGTGTTCACAAAAATGCATACTTTGAACCACGCACACTTTTAAAATACATGTTTTGGAGAAAAATCACATTGTCACACTTTAGTCAATGGGCGCGGGGGGGAGTATGCATTTGGGTGCATGCTTTAAAAATGTGCACTGAAATGCGCACTTTTCCTATTCAGACAACAACAAAAATCTTGCAATCAGGAAAGGGAATGAGGCACTCTGAGCTTCAAGGTGGAACTCTGAGACCTTTGACCAGTTCAAGCCACAGGGATTCTCCCTTCCCTAGCAGGATCATCCTTCTCTAGCCGATCTTTATTCTGAAAAGTCCCTTTCTCCAGAGAGGCTCTTCTCAGTTCACGCAGTTTAGCCGTGGCCCACAATTTATGGAGCTGAAACCAGCTAGCAGCAAATTCTACACGTTATGCTAGCAGAGATGTACTGCCCTAGAAGACTACTCCAGTATCAGAACTGTGTCCAGAGGCAGGCTTCTAAAAATGAAAATCCGTTCTGTAAAGTGGTGAAAGAAAATATTTGATTCTCAGAAAGGGAGATGTTCACACACTAGAAAAGTGTGTGCGTAAAACATGGACAAGCTAATCCACAGGAGACCTGCCCGTTGTCTGTGCAAGTTTGAATGGTACAATGAAAAGTAGGTTACAGTCATCCCTAAGTAAATTTACCTATTGATTAAACATAATATTCCTCCTAGCAGCTGTTGCCAGAAGCTTTCATGTGTGCTGATTTTCTGTTCCAGTAGAAATAAAAGCAAGATTTTCAAAGTAAGGTGATATTTTTAAGTGTTTTTTTTAATAAAATAAATTACGCACTGACCTAAACTGCAGCTGAGCATTCCCCCCCGCCCTTTGTACCATGTACCAGTACCAGTGGTAGCGTCTATCTGTCTTGTAAAACAAAAATGACATTGCAGTACAGAGATATGGATTCTGTAAGTTATGGTTTGATTGTGCCTTATATAATCGTGGTGTTTTTCTCAAGTGCCTCCATGGTGGCTGCCTCTGTTGAATCCCTCATTACATTCCTTTTTTGATTCAATATGTCTTCTAGATATTTTTATCTGGCAGCTGTGAACCTTTTTAAAATTCAAACTCAATGGAATAATAAACATTGCTGCACTAAATGATGAGTTTTCTCTTTGGTCTTTTGAGAATCTTTGCTTTTCATTTGTGCATTTATTTTGTCGTAATATAGATATAAAAAGGAACTGCACATGGACATAGTCTGGTACAATTAGACTGTATATGTATGCTTACCTGGGAGTAAAATCCATTGAACTCAATGACCTGATTCTCATGTAACGACAACCCCTGGGCTAAACAACCCCTGTGCTGTCAGGGCCAAGCGGTAAGAGCAGGTGTGCCACTTCCACTTTTACTCAGCATCCCATGCTCGGCTCCTTAGGGCTAAACAACCCAGTGGTTAACCTATTGTTTGTTGTTTGGTTAATCACTGGGTTGTTTAGCCCCTAAACAACTCAGGTTTGGATGACACGCTCAGCAACCTATGAAGGAGCCGATGGTGGGTTGCTGAGTAAAAGGGGAAGTGGTGGACATGCTGCAGGCAGCGTGTCTACGCTCCCTCACTTGTCCCTGACAGCCCATGGGTTGTTTAGCCCATGGGCTGTCATTACATGTGAACTGGCCCAATGGGGCGTATTTCTGAGTAAACATGCATAGGGATTGCACTGTGAAAGACTTGCAGATTCCCCTCTGAAATCAATGGATTGTAAATTAAACAAGCAAAGAACTTATGCTAGACAGAGGACAGATGAATTCTGAAACTTTGTATTCTAAAACCACCACCACCACCAACAGATACTTGTCACAGATTAAAGATACACTGATTAAAGATGCACAGATTGATTGTGGCAGAAGCTTTCATGGACAGAAGGGAGTCTATCCCACCCAGGCTTATGCCCCAACAATCTTTTGCTTTTCCTGGTTCTAACATCGCTACACTTCTAGAATTTCTTTTACTCTGGAATAGCTCCAGCATCTTCAGTGGTACCACTGAGGATTAAGGGCTAGTCCACATTTGCGTGTCTTTCAGTTGGCACCAATGGGATTCCCCTCACCCGTGTTCTAGCTATACATGGGGAGGGGGGATGATTTAAACTCTGATCATCCTAGGGAATAAAGACAAAAGCTTCCCGTCCTTGCACACAGCATTTCAGATAAGGATTGCCCCCCCCCCTCCCCGGCAGACACCTGTAATTAACTGCTGGGGCGGGCAACTTGTGGCCCTCCAAAAGTTTTGGCCTGCAACTCCCATCAACCTTAGCCAGCATAGCCAATGGTGAGAGGGATCACGGGAGTTATAGGCCAAAACATCTGGAGGGCCACATGTTGCCCACTCCTGAACTAAAGCGACACCAGATATGTAGGTGAATGCTGCTTGCTTGCTTGCTTGCTTATTTATTTATTTTAAAATGTCTGCTTTGACCCTTCGTGTGTGATAGCTCTGAGTTAGAGAGAATGTTCAGAACTGGCAGACTGGTAAAGCACATCTGCAGCGGTGGATTTTACTACCTTCCATATCTATGAGGTGAGTTTTCCCTGGTAGGAATGCTTGGAACTTAAGCCCTGTTCAGGGATTCCTGGAAGCATGTTGCTACAACACACGAGGGGGAGATCCCTTGTGGATAAAGGAGGCTCTGCTCTTCAGGCAGGATTTAACCCTAATGCAGAAACAGGAACATACTTATGGGTGAACACGCATGCAAAAGTGACATGGGCTAGAACAGATTGATTCACACACTCCTACTGACAGGGTAAATATGCAGTCCAGGCCTATCAAGAGCCTAAATCTGGGAGCATGAACTATGAACAGGGGCCACCAGCCTATCTGAAATATACAAAACAAATAGGCAAACTCTTGAGTCAGAGTTTTAATATTGGCCTCTCTGAAATGAGGAATTTGTGAAAGCTGGACAGCTTGCTTTCTTATTGCGAAGCAGCAAAGTGTGTGTGTGTGTGTGTGTGAGAGAGAGAGAGAGAGAGGGAGGTTGGGGGAAGGGAGAGAGAGAGAATGAGAATAACGTCTTTCTCCACCTGATTTTCTGTTGCAATCCCCCCCACCCCTGCGATACCATTCCAACAGTATTCTAGATGCATCTTTGTGAAGTTATCTGGAACTCTATAGGTGAGAAAGCCACAGGGGGAAGGGGTGATTTTTAGCACAGAAATCTGATACGTCTCCCCCCCCCCCCGTGGAATTCTAGGTATGTGTTTGTGAGCTTAAACATGCACATGGAACTCTCTAGGTGGGAAATCAGTTGGGAAAGATGTGGAGGGGGAGCATGGGAGGTGGGGAAAGACTAAACACCCCTGCTGCATCTCTTTTCAAATTGCCCAGTCCCATGTCATTTTGCAATGGAGAAGTGGGCTACTGTCTAAGATGGCAGTCTGAAGTAGGGCTGTGCACGGACCCCCCGATCTGCTTCAGATGCCGCTTCGGCTCATCCAAAGCAACCCCGCTCCACCTCACACCTATTCGGACCCCTTCCGATCCGACTCCGATCTGAAGTGAGATTCGGATATCCGGATCATGTGTCTTGGGCATTTTCACATTGACTTGCATGGGAAAACACAAATGGTCATAACTTTTTTAGTTTTTATGATACAGGCATGACATTTGGGGACCTGTCCACACCCCTGGAGAGGAGGCCACCAAAATTTCAGACAGTTTAGCCCAGTGTTTTTTGTCCTAGGTGGAGTTGAAATCTGATGTTTTCCACAGAAACTCTCAAAGCAAAGAGCTGTAACTTCTCGGACTCAATGGCCTTGTAGGCCCCTTCCAACCCTATTATTCTATGATTCTCTCTGTTTCCACACACACACACATGACACCTTGGCCTCTCCCAGCTCCCCTCCAAGGCATTTCACCCCCCGAAAGCCCAGGCAGTTTTGCCCACTGGCTTGTGTGCTAGGCAGTGGTGAAATTTGATTTTGTCCAGGAAAACTCCCAAAGCCAATAGCTGTAACTTCTCCCTGTTTCCATGCACGCATGTGAAACCTGGGCCCCTCCCAGCCCCCCTCGAGAGCATCCCACCCACCACAGCCCAGGCAGTTTTGCCCACTCGCTTGTGTGCAAGGTACAGGTGAAATTTGAGTTTGTCCAGGAAAACTCTCAAAGCAAAGAGCTGTAACTGCTCCCTGTTTCCATTCATGTGTGTCACACCTGGGCACCTCCCAGCCCCCCTTGAGAGCATCCCACCCACCAGAGTTCAGGCACTTTGGCCCACTGGCTTGTGTGCAGGGTGCTGGTGAAATCTGAGGTTTTCCAAGAAAACTCAGAAAGCAAAGAGCCGTAACTTCGCCCTGTTTCCACGGATGTGTGTGAAATCTGGGCTCCTCCCAGCCCCCCTTGGGGGCATCCCACTTGCCAAATTCCAGGCACTTTGGCCCACTGGCTTGTGTGCAAGGTGCAGGTGAAATTTGATTTTTGCCAGGAAAACTCCCAAAGAGCTGTAACTTCTCCCCACCTCTGCCCCGCCAACACCCCGAAGATGCCTCATATTGCACTGAATTGCTTTGCCACACAGTGGACTGTTATTGGAATAAGAAGGTAATTAATATAAATACTATGTGTCTCGTGCTTTCTCAGCACTGCCTTGAAATCTGGATGTATAGTGTTGGTGGAACTAGAACCTAGCATGCACACATACACAGGCACAGACACACAAGAGCTAAAGAAAAGCAGAACTACCCAAGCAAATGACGGGTGTCTTTAATTTATTGTTTTGTATTTCATGTTCTTTTATAAAGGCAGGATAACTTCAAGAAATACAGGGCGATAGCGCAGGCGATTAGATAACAGCCAAATCAAACCCTTAAAAACCCCCCAAACCTTTCTTTAATTTCTGTTTTGAAAGGATCAACACAGAGAAGACACAGACAGTTCACTTCAGCATGGGGGTGGGGGGACAAACACTACACACATAGGCTATAATATGTCTTTCTTTAAGGATTTAGAAAGAAAGAAAAAACTGAATGCTTGAATATGACTTAAAGTCAATGTCTGTTCTTAAAATTCTAAATAAGAGTGGGTTTGTAAAAATCCAGAAGAGACACAGTTGACTGACAAAAACGACAAGAAAATAGAACAGAGAAAGCAGAAGTAAGGCTCGACGTTACACAACAAATGCAGCCTTTTCCGGAGTCCAAAATCGAGATAAGCATAGGAATGGTGGGGGAGGGGGAGCATGGCAGCAATTTGCAAGGAAAAGCTATGTTAGTTTGAAAAAATATGGAAAGGAGAGATTGAATCTAATCAAATACAAATAACATAAATAAGTTGGAGGTACAAAGATATAGGAGAAAGCGGCTGGAAGAGGTCCTGCAAAAGACACTGTCCCAATGGGGATGGACGGTCAAGGAGCGAGAGAAGTACAGCCAAGCTGTTTCCTTTTAATTTAAATGCTGAGGAAAGCTTAATGGCAATCAACATTGAAGAAATTGAAGAAACAACTCCAAGGAATGCACGCGCGCGCACACGCACGATCATCTACTCGCACCAGCCCTCTCTCCCAAAGACACAGCTAGTGCAATGACTGAATGCAGCCTTTTTCCGAAGTATATACCCCTTTCCTCCAACGCTCTCTCTGATTGGAGACTGCTAGCGTTGGTTCTGGCTGAGGGTTCCTATTCGCCAAAGCACACTCCCTCCTCCTCCTCCTGTGCTCACCTCCCCACGTCCGCTTGCCTTCCCCCTCCCTCCCTCCCTCCTCCTCCTCCCCCTCCACGTGAGCGTTGAGAAGTGGATACATTTTGGAGACAGCCTGTCTGGTTTGCTGAGGCATTCAGTAGAGCTCCGAATATACGAGGCAGAGGAGGCGCTTCATGGGCTGTGCGCTTCGCCCCAGGGCAAAGTACTCTGAAATGCCTCGTATCATGAGGCTTTTGCTCCAAAACAGCTCGCTTTGCCTCGTTATTCGGACTTTGTAACAAGGCAGTGTGCACCCCTAGTCTTAAGGTGCAATCCTATGCATGTTTAGACAGAAAAAAGGACAAATCCAGGATACCCCAGCCAGCATGGGTGGCTGGCATGCTCGGAGTTGTAGGCCTTTTTTCTGCCTATATATGTATAGGATGGCGCCCTGAGTTGCTTTTTTAATATATATAGCCTCAACTGTTGTAGCTTTTCCTCATAGAGACAGTGCTCCAGCTTGCTGATCATAGCATAGCCCTAATTGCTTTAATCCAGTTAAGAACAAAACACTGCCAGCTGTGTGTCAAATAATAAGACATGGCATCAAACATGGGAAAAACTAACAAACTTGGGGGAGGGCAGGACTTTAAACTTCCATATTAAATTGTAGATAAATATGAGTATGGGCAAAAACTCTAGAAATCACATTCGAAAGGAAATTGCTGAAGCTATCAAGAAGCCATGGAATATGATTCCTTGAAGGCACCAACAGGAAAACAAGTAGCTCTGCAATGTCAGCACAGAATGATTTTAAAGGGAAAAACAATGACTACACAACAAGAACAATTGCCTCCAACAAAATACCCATGTGATGCAACCTATGTGCCAATTATCATATTTCAACGTATTTCAAGTGTAAAGACTAGGCCTGATCGTGGCCTGATTTTGAAGAAAAGAGAAAAAGGATCAGTGAGAGAAATCCTTGGCTGTCCATACTAGGAATGGCTGAGAAATTGTTTCCGTTGAGTTTTTGTTATGGATTTACTGATTCGTACCTCTCAGACACGTATGAAATTTGCAGTTGGAAATCCACAGATTTCTGAGCTTGCAATGCATTCCATGAAACAAATTCCCCAAACGTGTCTGTTAACAAAGACACATATAAAATGCATAAAGAAAATTGCATGCATCTCTAATATGTGCACAAGCATGCTTTAGGAAGGAGGAGGAGAAGGGAGAGAGAGAGAGAGAGAGATGTTGTTTTCAGTGGGAGCAGCAGCACTGTGTCAGAAAGCAGCACGATACTGCCATGCCAGTTTTAATGAAGCTCTTTTATTTGAAATCCCATTTGCAGTTCCCACAGTCAGGAGAAGTGCTTTTCTCTGCGTGAAGTTTTGGAATGCTGCACAAAGCAACATTAAGCGATCAAAGGCAGTGGCTGCGGAACGGTGCCACCATTTCACATGGTAATGAAGGCTCATCATAAATGCCCCAATCAAGCAAGGGATCCCTCTGTGAATGAATCACCCATCTGTATTGGGTCCACACATGCAACAGGGACCCCAGCCTGGGGTGCTTCCTCCTCTACCAATTACAGACAGAGCCACTCAGCACTGATGGCTCTGACAGTGCTGATTACCAGGGAGGGGATGCTGGTGAGCCTGTTTCCAGATAGCATCTCCCTGACCATTGGCTGACCATCAGTGGAAACCATTTCTCAGCCATTTCTAGTATAGAAAGCCAAGGATTTCTCTCACTGATCTTTTGTTCTCTTTTCTTCAAAATCAGGCCACGATCAGGCCTAGTCTTTACACTTGAAATATGTTGAAATATGATAATTGGTGCACAGGTTGCATTAGGGGGTTGGACTCGATGGCCTTGTAGGCCCCTTCCAATCCTACTATTCTATGATTCTATGATCTGTGGGGTGCAGGAAGGATCACAGTTTCACAAGTTCAGTTCACTGCTGCACATGAGGATCTCTGGAGCATGGCCACCCCCTGCTAAACAACTTAAGAAGGAAGGAGTGGCCAGTGCTAAATCCAGGACTTGTGTTTTGTTTAATGCCTAACATTTTAAATTTTAATTTAGAACTTTATCATTATCTACCGTGGGGTAGTGTGGATCAGCTGACGTGTCCTTATCCTGAGATGAGCCCCCCTACAGCACATGCAAGAGCCTCCTTTTCTCGTTGACCTGGAGAGAATCCCCCCACCTTCAGTGACTGGGGTTTTGTGCACAAGGCTTGCTCCAATCCAGAGAACTGCAGATACAGCAGGAGGCTGTGTGCCAGTGCTGCACGGCGCTTCCTTCGTCTTTCTCTCCAGGCATTCCTATTCTTCTCCTCCTGCCCTGAGGTGATCAGCACTTCGAGCCACCACTGTTACCTGTGCAGAGCTCTGAAGTGTTTCCTGAAAGCAGCGTGTCTGTGCAGTTGCAGGTAATGGGTAATTTGCAGGAAATAAATTGCTTTACAAGAGTCATAAAAACGACACAGCATGAATGTTCTGGAGTGTTTTAAATGGATACTTTAATGGCAATTCAGGGGATGTTCAAAGGCACATTTCACTAAATTACTGAGATAAAGAGGCAGAGACCATCTCCGCCATTTTACAAAAGGGAGGAAGCATAAGCAGATCCAGGTTCCCTTACTGCCAAGTTGCCTGATCATCAATCTATATAGGATCATCTGAAGTACATTATTTCCTTTCAGAGAACCATTTGTTACACAATAATTGTGCATTACCAGTGTGGTGTAATGGCTCAGGTGCTGCATTTAGACTGAGAACAGAGTTCAAAGTATCTGCTTACCAGGTGAACATGGGCCAGTCACGGTCTCTCACCTTCACATACCTCAAAGGGTTTTTGAGAGGATAAAAGCAGGGAGGATGTTCCCCTGAATCAAAAAATGTTATCTATATTGTACATGCCAATCACCCTCTGCTTTCCTAGTTCCTATTTTAAGCATTTTTCAACTCATTCATATTTCAAAGTAGCAGCATCAAATGCATTTGGAATGGGGGTGGTGGGGACTAGTCTGAACTAGTCAGACCTCATCTGAAGTGCAGTGTCCAGTTCTGAGAACCTCACTTTAAGAAGGACATAGACAAATTGAAACTGGTTCAGGTGCAAAAAAAACGGGCAAGCAATATGGAAAACGAACCGTGTAACAGAGGTGTTAAAAATCTCTCAGCCTCAGGGCTGAATCCCATTTTGGAGAAGCTCTCAGTCACCTCATTCCAGTGACAGGCAGGGCTGAAGACAAACAGGGCAGGGCCAAAATACTCAACCCCCCAGCATGTTCTAGCTTAAAGCTCTTATTGCCAATAACTAAGCCTCAAGAGAGGCATTTCAACCTTTTAGGAGGGGGGGGGGAAACATACAAAAGCCAGGAAAGCATCAAATGCTCAGCAGGCAGAATAAAGTGGGCCCGGCCATCTTGGGAACCCTGGAGGCCTGATTTGGGACTTTAGGTGGGCCAGATGTGGCCTACGGGCTCGAGGTTCAACACCTCTGCCCTATAAGTAAAGGTTGGAGGAACTGCGTATGTTGAGCATGGAGAAGAAAAGACTGAGTGGGACATAATAGCACTCTTCATATACCTGAAGGGCTGTCACATACAAGGGGGCAAAGACTGCCCCAGAGGGCAGAACTAGATCTAATGGGCATAAGTTCCAAGAGGGCAGATTTTGACTAAACATGTCAGGAATGAATCTGAGCATGTGGAGATGTCTGGCAGCTCAGATTAAGAATCAGAATGGGAACAGCCAGAACAGAAGGAGGCACTATCTCTAGTGAGCTCAGATATGGTGAGACTTTCTTCCCAAGACCTTGACACACAGAAGGACGAGCCTGAACGGCTCCCCCATTCCTCCACCATGGGAACTCAGGGTTTGGAAGAGGATGAGAAGGAGAGTGGGGGCCATGACTTGAGGGATGCTAGGGTCCGTCGCAGAGCGAAGCGGGAAAAGTTAGGGGCAGGGCTCAGACGCTCCACCAGGTTGACCATTCGTGGAAGCCAACCTAAGAGGAAGCATCCCTGCAAAGGAAGTCTGGTGAAGCAACTTCTCTAACTTCCACTTCCGTCTCCTGTATTGATATTCGTAGATATATCAATACAGATTAGCGGCCTAGCGGTTTCATCACAGTCTGGGAGTTTCCTAGATTCTGCATTTGTAAAGTAGCTAAAGGTAAAGGTGTCCCCAACCAGTCGTGTCCGACTCTAGGGTGCGGTGCTCATCCCCGTTTCTAAGCTGAAGAGCCAGCGCTGTCCAAAGACGCTTCCGTGGTCATGTGGCCGGCATGACTGAACACTGAGGTGCACAGAACGCTGTTACCTTTCCCGCTGACACGGTACCTATTTATCTAGTTGCAATTTCTTGCTTTCGAACTGCTAGGTTGGCAGGAGCTGGGACTGAAGACGGGAGCTCACTCCGTCACACAGCACTTGGGTCTCGAACTGCTGACCTGCTGACCTTCCAGTCTGCAGTTCAGCTAATAAAGTAGTGTTAGCCTGAAGCCTAGTTTCCTGGAGTGTGTTGACTGTGAAGGGAGAGGATGTAGGAACGTGACAGAACACTAGGAGAAACGTCCTGACAGTAACAGCAGTTCAACAATACAGCCAATTACATAGAGGGGTGGGTAGGCTCTCCCTTGCTGGAGGTCTTCAAACAGGCTGGACAGCCATCTGTTGGGGGTGCTTTAAACTGGATTCCTGCACTGAGCAGGGGTTTGGGCTAGGGGTCGTACAAGGTCCCCTCCAACTCTGTGATGGCAACTCTATGTCTTTTCCTGCAAGGCAGTACACATACATTAATGTAACACACCCCTTACTTGGGTCCACTTTTATTGATGTAACCTTTAAGAAACAAGTTCTCCCTCTCTTTACTTTATGACTTTGCCTTTTGCAATTAACATTACTTATTTCTCTTCATTCAACTCCATGCTGAGTTTCATATTTCAGTACATAATAGCTGAAAGTACATTTACAGGGAGGGTTTTTGTTGTTGTTTTGGCCACGGTACCAAGTACAGCAGACATTTGACATAATAAGCATCTAGTTTCAGAAGCTGTTAGCATAAGCCTTTAACATTTATTTGTTCCCCACAAGATTTTTAAAAAATCAAGACCAGTGGAAATTTTCCAAAGGCAGTGGAAATGTGCAAAGTCTCTGTTCTAGTTTGTTCTCTCATTAGGTATAAGAGGCGGGAAAGGTCACTGACTTTGAATCAAGGGAAGTCAATGAGGAAAAACAAAAAGGCCCTCACTTGCTCCGTTGCCATTTGATTTTGTGTTGTAAAAGGACAGATGAAATTGGTTTGGACGTGTTGATTCAGGTGTCCAAAAGAGGGTCTGAACAGCATCTCTCCAAAAATAGCGTTCACAGCATGAAGGGAAAAATGGAAACTGTTGTTTCAGATGTACTCTCGGGAGATAAGTCCCTTTTTATAGGCAAAGAGTCCAGCTGCAGCCAGTGAGGTGAAGAAAGCAGAACATCCAAGAAAGGCCAGCAGTCCTGGGACAGACGGCAAGTTTCTCTCCCAAAAGGTAGTTGTAAATGGGAGAGCCGGGACTTCCTAGGTGGGAAACATTCATTATTAGAGCTTGGTAATTAGAGCAACTAAGGCTGCAATCCTATGCAAATGTACAAGGAAGTAAGCCACACTGAGCACAGTGGCATTTACCTCTGAAGAGTCGGACACGAATGAACGACTGAACAACAACAACAACAAATATTCATAGGACTGCACTCAAAGACACTTTTAAGCCTCAGAAATTTTACAGTGCAGTTGAAATTCTGACTCTTCAGAAATACGGTTGCAAGTGGAGCTGACAAGGGGCAGGAAAGAGACAATGGCGGGAGAATGTTTAAAGCAGGTGTAGGCAACCTGGTGCCCTCCAGATGTTTTGGCCTACAACTCCCATCAGTCCTAGCCAGCATGGCCAATGGTAAGGGATTCTGGGAGCTGTAGTCCAAAACATCTGAAGGGCACTAAGTTGCTTTCCCCTGGTTTAAAGGATGTTGGGAACAAGAAGAGGTTGCAGATTAAGTGCCAGGGGTACCAGAGAGGAGGTGGGGGAGCAGTACAGGAGAATGGCATGGTAGGGGAAGAGCTTTCCTAATTACAAACCATCCCCATGCTCAGTTGGTAAGATGTCCAGTTGTAAAACTACAATTAGAAGAGCGAGAGGGGAAGATGACCCTGTTGTTTTAAAAGGAAGTCGGACATTTCCTGTGTATCTTTTGGTTCCTTGAACTGAACACCTTGTGCTTAGATGTTAAATGCACATCTGGTGCTGATTCCCATCATAAGCAGCAGCTGTGGCCCAAAATACAGCAGGACAAAGAGCTCATTTCCTTCCCCTATTCGGTTTTGTCCATCTTACTACCATAATGCCTATCCAGCAGTCTGCCAGCTACACATAAGCACTTAACATAAGAGCATAAGAAAAGCCATGCTGGAACAGACCCAAGCTTTCTGTTCCCACAGTTGCTAACCAGATGCCTATGTGAAGCCCACAAGAGGAACAAGTGCGCAATAGCACTCTCCCACTCACATTCCCCTTCCACTTCAAGGTTATGTGTTTCCTGTAGAGACTGTGTGCCCGTTTCAGTTCATATGCATGTGTGTGAGATGGTGAGAGAAGTAAAATAGCCACTGACAAGTGGATCAAAGCTTTTGATTTTTGTTTTCCATTTTTCAGATGAGAGGCTGCAGGCCTCCATGTGCCCTTACTACTGAAGCACACATGTCTTGAATGCACTCTCTAGAAACATGGCCAATGTTTCCATCGCTAAGATCATGGCGATTTTTCTGCCAGGCATCCTCATTATATGCTGAGAAATTACAGCAGTAAGGTTGTATCAACTAGGGCCTAGGTGATGCATCAAGAATGTTGCATCCAGCATTACTAGAAGGGCACTTGAGAGAAGACTTGCCTTTGACTCTGGTTCAGGTACCCAAATTTCATTCTTTGAAATTTTTCCCAAGCTGCACAGTATCTGGAAGGCATAAAATTTTATCTCATTAACAATCATTCTTTTTATATCATACAAATCATGCCGCTGGAAGAGATAAAGAGACTACTGAAGGCCAATTCTTAGATTGCATGAGCAGTGCAGATGGCAAGGGCTGGATGCGCCTGATCTCGTCTGATCTCAGAAGCTAAGCAGGGTCAGCCCGGGTTTGTACTTGGAAGGGAGACCGCCTGGGAATCAGGCTTCCTGCACTGAGCAGGGGGTTGGACTCGATGGCCTTGTCAGCCCCTCCCAACCCTATGACTCTGTGATCTATGATCTAATGCCATTTCTGCAAGCTTGGGCCCCACATTCTGATGCTAATACCTGAAACAGGGACAGACAGGTAACATACTTCTCTCCCAAGCCAGCGCTGTTGGCTTGCAGGGAGGTACAGCACTGCTGTGGTAAGCACCGCACGGTCTGACCCTTCCACGTAGTTCCCAGTTTCAGACATCTCCAGTAGGGCTGTGGCAAGCGACCTGACTATGTGAGCTGGTGGCCACACCACAAAGGCAACCCATCATCCAGTAGGACAATAAGCCCAGATAAAAATTGGTCCCAAGTTCAACCTTCCACAAACACACTGCCAGCTAGGACTGTCCACATATCGAACCCCTCCAGATCAATCCAAGGTGCTGAAAGTACAGCACAGTGCTTACAAAACAGGTCCAGATGACTCAAGGAAGTGAGCCGAGTCATACCTAATATGCCCCAGGGGTGTAGCGCTCTGGGCTCACACCGGCACTTTGCTCCCGCACTTTTATTGGAGCCAGCTCCCAGCAGGGTCGCAGTCTGCTGCTGCAGGGCAGACGCGGCGGGAGGAGGAGGGAGCAGAGGAAGGGAGTGTGAGCGACTGGCAGCTGCCTCTCGCTGCCTCTTGCCTACCGTGCAGAGCCGGCCAGACAAAGGGGGTGAGAGGGGGAGCCAGAGGGAGCTCTGCAGCCTCCTCTCGTGCCCCCTATTCTCCTCCTCAGTTCTCAGCTTCTCCGCCTTCCACCCTGAGCAGCCGCCACGCCTCGCAACTCGACCACCCCCAGCCTGTCCCCGCTCCGAGCCTGCGCTCCTGGTGCTGCCCTCGTCGTCCTGCAGCACTGGCCACCTGTTCAGGGCTGCTGCTGCTGGCCACGGCAGGAGCGGGGTGTGTGTGTGTGCCACCACCACTGTCTGTTGCTCGTGCTTATGCAAGGGACTTGCCGTGTGGGGGAGAGGGATTCTAGTGGACTTGATGTGTAGACGTGAGCAGGGGATCATGTTTTCGCGCCATGCAGTGAAACGTTTTCACCTGCCATTTGTTTGCACATTAAGTTTGTCCTTCAAGGCATAGGAGGGGGCCTGGGGTTGGATCCAACCCCTCTGGTTGACAGTAGGATCCTAGGTTTGTTTACTCGGAAGCAAGTCCCGATGTGTTCAGTGGAGTTTATGTTGGAGGCATGCGTCACTTAACCTGAACCTGAAGCATTAATATGAGTAAGGTGGGAGGGAATGAGAGCCCTCTTCTGTCTTTTTTCCTTGTCTCCTCCCTCTAGTTTCCTGTCTTCTTCCTCATGCAAGTGTTGCTGACCTCAGCCAGCTTATCTTGAGATGTAAGTTTGTTATATCTCCAGTAAAAGTCTGTTCCTAACACTCCACCCGAGTGTGTTTTGTCTACATCTGTGGCTACTGATAGTGGGGGCGGGGGTGGGGATTCAGACTTCAGTTTACTCCCCTAGTGAGTGTAGTTATGCTTGTAGCCTTGTAGGGCAATCCTACTTGTCTATTCAGAAGTAAATACCATTATGTTCAATGGGATTTACTCCCAAATAAGTGTGTATAGGATTTCAGCCTTACAGGAGTTGTGGGTCACCATGGACTAATTTCCATTAATTTTAATGGGGCATTGCTTCACACCTGGTTGCAAAGGCTCTTCATAATAATAATTAATAATGAATATACTATGATAATATAGTTATTGTTGTTGTTGTATCTTGAATTAAAAAGGATTAATCTTTTTGGTCCACACTGGAGGCATTCAGGATGAAGCTGGACAGCCATTTGTCAGGGATGCTTTGATTTGGATTCCTGCACTGAGCAGGGGGTTGGACTCAGTGGTCTTATAGGCTCCTTCCAACCCTGCTATTCTGTGATTAGCCAAATAATATTTTCTAGAACATTGCTGGACATGACTGTGTGTGTTTTCTTTTCAAATGGACTTTTTAATAATTCTGAATTAGGGTGGCCAGATACTCCAAACAAAGTAACTGAAAGCTCATTTGTATTGTATAATCTTACAAGGTTGTATAATTTTAAAAGGGGGCGTGGCTGTGAGGGGGTGTGGCTGTAACTATCATGAAGGGACCCTGCACTTCTGAATTTGCCACTACACTACTGATATGCCCATCTGTTTGTGTCATCTGGAGCTGTTTGATAAAGAATGTAGCATAATGTGTGGAAAGAAAAGAACATGATAAGAGGGAGGATAAAGCTACTTGTAGGGGTGTACAAATTACTTACCCCGTTCCGGTCCAGGGTATCCATGGGGGGGGGGGAGGCGATCCATCCCTCCCCCTGGAATCCTCCCCAGCCGGTTCCGCTCTGCGGCTGTGATAGGCTACAGAAATACTTACGTAGCTTATCACGACTAATGCAGGGACGCAAATGGCAGCCGCAGACCGGGGCAGCCATTCGCGGCCACAGACCAGGGGCAGCGGACGGACCGGACAGACGACACCAGGTAGGGTCTGTCCTGGGACAATTTCGTGGGGTGACAGGGGGGATTGCTCCATTCCGCCACGGACTCCGGGGGGCTGGATTCTAAAGAATCTGGCCTCACTGGAGTCCGTGGCGGAATTCTCTAACATCCCTAGCTATTTGACAGTTAAAATTTGTGTGAGACTACGAGGAAACACTGGCTTCCCTAGGAATTATACTCAAGTATTAGAGTGGACCTGAATGATCACTTAAGCTGTGTAGAAGGCTGAAAAAGCTTGGATTTAGAGTTTAAGTTAAATTAAGTAGCCACGGCATGCCTTTCAAGTTATTCTGACTTGCTTACATTTGCATTTAGTTTGAAAAATTAAGCTTACATGTAAAAATGCTTCAGTTTAGCAAACAACAATAATTGGGATTTACTAAGAGCCTATTGTAATAAAAGAGCTTTGGTTTATATAAATGTTCTTCAGTCCTTCTAATTTGACGAGCCTTCTTTCTTGAGCAGTGAGAGTAGTTCAAGTACGGATACCAAGACACCAAACCTCCTTGGCACAGCTGGCATATTTAGGTCTTCAAAGAAGATGCCAGGGAGGACTGGCTCTCTTTACCTCTCTGGCAGCTCTCTCTCCTGCCTGCACTGCCCCTTCCATGTAGCCACTCCACTGGGTAGCCGTCTCAGTGCCAGCAAAGTAGATCCTACCTGCTGGCTGGCGAATTACCCTGTCAAACAAACATCACAACAATGTAAGAGAATAGTGAGAATCAGCCCACTCACAGTTAAAATGTTTTTTTTATGAAGTGCGGATAGGCATCAAGGCTGAAGAGCAGTGGAGGCTGGTGGCTCCAATGTCATGGTTCAGCATCTTGGAAAACTCCTTTAGAGTTCTGACTGGTTCTGACTGAAACCCAGAGTGGATTCACCAAGCCACTGACATCAGTGCCACCAACCCACACTGCTGAAGGGTCTTAGGCTACTGCATAGCAGGTACTAGTGGAGGTTTGACATGTCCAGGGAAAGTAGACATGTTTGCAACCCCCACCACACCTTCCATTTTCTGTGCATTGTTTTCATACATGGGCACATGCATGAAAGAGGAAGGGAGAGGGGATGCATCCCTTTCATTCAGCCAGGCCAATATTCCCTGTCCTGCCATGCTGTCTTGGCAGCATTAATGCCCATTTGCACTGTGGAGTAAGACTCGTTCCAAGCCAGCTCTATCATGCATGACTGTGGCAGAATGTGGGTTTGGGTGCACATTCAAATGTGCATCCCCATCCACATTCTATCACAACTAGTCAGCTCAGTGCAGCTGGAACAGTGTGTGTGCTGGCCCTGTTGCCTTGCTCATGGTGACGTTCCCTCTAACCCCAACACCTGCCCCTTGCAAACATCTGTCCATTTCATGCAGGGGGTGAGTGTGTATGTGTATGCATGCATGTGCAGGGTGTGAGCACATGTGAATGGTGTGAATGCATGAATGTCTGGGTGAGTGTGTAAAAATGTGTGAAGGCACTTGCCAGCAGGGGCTCCACCCACGGCTGGTATGTGACCCATGGTGTGAATTTGGTCCCCAGGCCAAAAATGGTTCCCCACCCCTGGTCTTGTAGTTGTTCTGTAGTTCAACCATTTTGGATAACCATGTCAACACAGAATATGTTATTATCTGGTTTTACCTTCCATACTGGGAAATAATGCCTGGTGGGAAATAGGCTGTATAGCAGCCGCCAGAATATTGTTCTCCACTCCAGTTCTTTTCTTCATAATGCACTGGCTGTAAGAGTAAACCAAGGATGAGAAACAAAGCAGAGTAAGAAGATCATTGAAACAAGGCAGAATTAAAATTGGAAATGCTGGATATTTTCCGGTGGAGGCTGGTGGCTTCTATTTCAGTGGGGCTATAAATCAGCTCTGGTTTTCAGTCAGAACTAAAGGAGCTATTCAAGGTGCTGAACCCATTGGGGTTCAGCACCTTGGATACCTCCTTTAGAGTTCTGACTTGTTCTGACTTGTTCTGACTGACACCCAGAGTGGATTTAATACCCCACTGAAATCGGAGCCACCAGCCTCCACTGATATTTTCCCAGTTTCCCATACTGGATTATATGAAGGCATATTCATATAAATAGAATACCATGGGTGTAAACTTAGCAGAGTCACACTTCTATAGAGCTCTGACTCAACAATATGGACTGAGCTGGATATCATGCTTAGTGGCTACTGCCTAGGGCCACAGCACAAAGCTTTAGTTTTAGTCATTTCTCCAATGAGCAATGTGCTTTCAGGGTAATGAGCAGACCCATTGAAATGAACGACGTCTAAGTTAGTCACAACTAATTTAATTCCCATTCATTTCAATGAGTCTATTCTACATAGGACAAACATTGGATACTGCCCAGGATTAGTTAGTACGAGAATTTGTTATTCCTGCAGCATTTCTCTGAAGAAACGGTAATAATGGAGCAGAACTTGTATTGTTTTCACATGTTTTCTTTCTTTAGACCCCATGAGAGGGGGTGAATTTAAAGAGGAAGGAAGTGGCTGGGTGGGAAAGTATAACTTCCTTTATCCAAGCATGGTGGTCCCTATCTGGATTGGGCCCCCATGCCCTTCCTCTAGAGTAAAATAAAACCATACGATCCCCTAGATGCTATGCAATGCTTTCTGCCTCTGAGAAATTCAGGGAAATTAGAGCCCACCAAGCTTCTTTTGCTAAGCACCTATTTATTGTTAACCTCATAGCAATATTGCTACTTCAGGTGTTAAGAGAAATTACATTTCCCTGCATTAGAAGTTTTATATTAAGAATATATATTTTCACACCCACAAACTATTTAGCATTAGCAGTAAGGGTGCAATCTAATGCATGGTTAGCGAGAAAAAAAGCCCTGCTGGGAGTTGTACGACCTTTTCCTGGCAAAACATGTATAGGATTGTGCCCTTAGAAACTATTGCTGCTAGTCACAGGATAGCACAGGGGCAGCGCTTCAAATTTCCTGCCCTTGCAGAATTCACTGCATGGCTTTCTCCAGCCTCCTGTCCCCTGCCGTGAACCTGGCATGCAGAAAAGACCCCCTCCCCCCAAAAGAGCAAAAAGAACAAAAACCACTTGGGTGTTTAAATTTCAGGATTTCATTTAAACTGCAAAGTAAAATAGTTGTCATGTATGACCTTTTAATTCAGAAACCAAAGAATAATATGAGCATATACCCCAAATGTTCATATAGCTTAACCATAATCTGTCATCATTATTGATACTCCACCAATTTCAGATGCTGTTCTTCCTTACGTGTAAAGCTTCTTCTGATCCCAACACTTTTGCATACAGTTCACAGATTTTTCTCTTCCTACATGAAGAAGGAAAAGGTGTAAAAAAGAAGAAAGAAAGCATGAAAGGACCCAAATCCACCATTAGTACAAACTAAGAGTATAGTACAATTAATGTCAAATAACTATCAAAATCCCAGTACAGGGATATTTCAAATATTGAAATATGTGTATCTCATGGAAATACTTCTTTTGAACTATACTGAAGCCTGTACTTGCTGATACTTTCCTATCTTCCTGAGAGCACTGGAGTTGGAGTACCCGTAACCCTGTTGCAGTTGGGGGGGGGAAGTGCATTTGGAAGGCTTTAATTTTCTCTTTTATAATACCCTTACTGTTTTTCTTCCTCCAAGGTTAGGTGGTGGAGATGGTGGAAGGCAATGTACATTTCAGTGTATTGCCTCCCCTCTCCACCAAGCCGGTCCCCAGCTTTGACATATTTTGAACATTAAGAACTGGCAATCTCAATCTCTCTCTCTTTCTCTCCCTACCCCCTTTCTCTCCCTCCCTCCCTCTCTCTCTCTCTCTCTCTCTCTCATGCACATGCACACACACACACACACACACACTCCACTAAGCTTTGTTTTCTAACTAGTGAAATACCAAATGGTGGGAATATGTGCGGAAATGAAGCTTACAGGTGGGTAAACTTTTGCATAACAAACTAACATGTTTTGTTTTGCATTGCACTGTTTTTGTTTCATGGGTTGCTCAACAACAGATAATTACAGAGAACAGGTAAGTGCAAAAACTAGTGCAGTGACTAAAATGTTAGGTTTCGATGCAGGACTCCTGGATTCAAATCCCTGCAAATGCTGCAAAACTTGCTTCATTATTTATTTATATGCATTTCTTTTCTTAGCTGACTTTAAAGGCTGCAGTCTTCCCAAGCCAGCTTACAATATAAAACATACAATTCCATTATTAATATAACAAGTTCATAAAATCATACATCACTTTTAAGCAAATTTAAGAATGAACCAGTTAAAACAAGCCAAGGTGCCCCTGGGCAAGCAATTCTCTTGCAACAGCCTTGAGGTTAAACCACTGCTGCAAGCTCTTTGGAAGAAGGGTAGGCATGCAACTGTAACATTAATAATGATGAAGATGATGATGATGAAGAAGAAGAAGAAGAAGAATTATACAATGGGGAAGGTTTGTAATGGAACCCAATCCCAGTCATCCATCAAGGTTTGATTGTACACTTTTTAAAAAAGATTTCTGTTCTTTAAAAAATGATATTACTAAACATTCATAAATCACTGTTAGATAATTTTTTTAAAACCCAAACTTTTAAATGAGATGCATTTAGAAGTTGCTTATTCGTACCTTTCCTCTTTGCTAAGCTCTGCTAGTCTAAAGGCCTTTCTTGTAAGGATAAAGCTAAAATGGAAAAAGAATTGCACATCAATATTGCATAAATGAATATACCAATTTTAAATATATATACATGCAAAATATTTGTGCTTAGGGAAAGTTCTGAAACATGTAGACAAGACAGATTTTGTACAGAAATACATCTGTTCAGGGAACTGACCGCAGGCACCACAGAAAGTGATGTGCAGACTGCTGCAACAGCCACAGAGCTTCACCTGCCTTGTGTTAACAGGTAAGTGTGCACTATTGCTGATAGCACTGATGGCCTGTTAGACAACAGGAGAAAGGAGACTGACTGGATGGACTATTTCACTAGTGTACTCTGTTTGTAAAATGGGTATGTTTTCAAGCCTACCTTCAAAGAAAGGCTAGAAAAATTTACCCATCTTACATATGTTTTATTCCTTGACGGTATGCTACATATATGCATGCTGTATGTTTTGTGACTTGATGTGCTGCCTGTGGATGAAATCATGTGCTTGTGTTATTGGCTCTGTACATATATCTAGATCTTGTTTTGTGCTTATGCCATGTTGTAGTAGTCTGGATCCTGGCAACCAATAACAGGGACTTCATATCCTCTTCGATAGGGGGTTGCTACATTCTTGAGTTAGAATTGCACCCCTGCTCAGTATTCACCCAGTCATGCACCCTGCACCTACCCAACAAGCTTCAGAGACCATGAGAGTGCTGATCAGTGAAGGGGAAGGAAGGAAAAGGCAGCCTTCCATCTACCCTGTCTATCATGCTCAAGCTTTCCTGGTTTCTGATATAAATATACATGTATTAAAGCATGGTTGGCCTTGCTCTTTTTGTAGCCATAAATGAAATCATTTCCATGTCTGATGCTTCTAGCTTCTCTGGCTTTGATTTAAAATGGAAACATTTTGTCAAGGCTTCTTTATACTAATCTAATTCACACAAGATGCAGAATTAAAAGTCTCTGTTTAACAGGTCAGTCATCTTAAAACCAACTCAATGCTTTTGCACTTTTTACAGCTCTCCCTATAAAACGCATCACAAATGCTCAACAAAATTCTCCAAACACACTGACTATATATCTGTTGTTTGATTGAATGACAAGGCAATGACAAGAATAGACCCACATCTCTTTCCCAAGTACTTCAGATTTATGGCACACAAATCGTTTCTTTTTCCATGCATTTGTAGGATTCAGAACAGCTGTTATGTTAAGAGCCACATATGTGGGAATATGTAAGGATGTTCTTAAATCCTTTCCATCTGTGTTTTGCAGAATGTCAGGCATCTTTCTGTTGTCCACTCATTTATGGAACTGGATGTTTAGGGTTGTACAAGGATTTCGTTCCACTTACAATAAATGCACACTTCCACTAATGTGCATTAGTACAAGTGCACATTTGTGCAAATCTCCCCCCACCCCCAAATAAAAAAAACAGTCTTCAAGTCAGCATGATCCATGTGACCTGAAAAAAGCCAGTCCACTGTGAAATCCGCAGGTCAGATTTGGAGAAATCCAAACATATTTGAATATATTGTACATTTCTCCGATATTCTTAGGCATACGTGAATGTACATTTACGCAACTTGCATCTGGGCAACCTACAGTGCCTATGTCGGTATGTTTTTTCAACAGCGTGGATTTTCAAGACTGCAGTTTATACAGCAGGTGTGTTGGACCTCTTTCAGCCCAAATCTGATTTCAGAGAAGCTCTCAGGGGCCACATTCCTGTGGTGGGTGGGGTCAAAGGCAAAAGAGGCGGGGCCAAAATGCCAAAAAATACCAGCCTGTTTTAACTTAAAGCTCTCATTGCCAGTAACTAAAATTTAGGAGAGGCATTCCGACCTTGCAGAATGGGGGGATGCGTAAAAGCCAAGAAACCTACCAATGATTGGCAGTTGGAGGAAAAGGGGTGTAATCATGGGAAGGGCCTTATGGAGGACCATGGAGGGCTGGACCCTGGGTGGGCCAGATTTGGCCCACAGCCCTGAGGTTCTGCAACCCTGTTATAGAGAGATGGATGGGCAAGAAGTGCTGGGACTGGGAGTAGGGGATTAAAAGAAATCAACTCCTGCACTGTGTGGCTTTTGCTGGACAGAGCACTCCACATGTGGTAAAAGGTCATGTTTGTATCTCTGAGGAAAAAGAGATAGGGCTGAGAATATGCAGGGCAGGATTAGTAGCATGATATAAATATGATTTTTCGATAGGGTTCTCTGATGTTACCTAGGGCACATTCCATGACTTCACACCAGCTAGTCTTATAAAACCTTTATACAAATACTTTTGAAGATACACACACACACACACACTGCATTTATTACCCCATAAGGGCAGGTACAGATCCATCAGGTTTAGTATCATCTAAGGTTACTGAAATCGGAGCCTCATCATCCATAATCAATGTGCCGCCACAGAAACCTGACAAGAAAAGGAATAGGGGGAATGACCGCCAGAAATACTCAATATTATTTCCTCACACACATCTCAGTTCATCACATAGACCATTTTTATTTTTTACTCTCACTGTTAAATATTTAGGGTAGTATCCAGTGTTAGTCCTACTTAGAGTAGACCCATTGAAGTGAATGAGACCTAAGTCTACTATATGTACGACTAACAATGGATACTACCCTTAGAACTGCCATGCAGAACAAATCCCCATTTCTCTAAACTTCCAAGGAACACACATTCTAATTTGCAGTTCTTTACAGTGAACATTTTTGCTTAATGCAGAATTCAAAACATATTGATATGCCTCTCTGTTGCCCATTGTCATACACAACGTTAGCACTAATAATTAAAACTACTGAGATATTGTACTGTATATCTATGTACTGTATATCTATGTTGTGATTAAACAGGAGCTGAATAGAGAAAGTGCATTAACCCTGGTGACTATGTACCTTCACATGACAGCAGAGGGACATCTCAGACCAGGCTTGCATAACTTGTGACTCACCAAACCAAATTCAGCCCACCAGCCATATATTATAGTCTGCCAGATGCTTGACAACAACACCCCTACCCCTGTTTTTTGCAAGCCTAGCTGGCAGGGAAAAAATTATGAACCCCTTCCTGATTTGCCCTTTCTCTGCTCCTGTTTGCATTGTCCAGAAGCATCATTCCAATTTTTAAGAAATGCCAGGGGAAGTTACATGGAACTCTGTGACAACATGAAGTTTGGCCCTAAATCGTTACAAATTTTTAGTTATGCTGTAATTGTTCCATACATACCCATCTTTTTCCAGAAAGCTTCTTTATAATACATCATGCATTTAATAACAGAGCCCATGGGAAGGCGCTGGATTAACTGGTTTCTTTTTGTTGGCAGTTCTGGCTTGAAATGGATCTTTGTGGTTAAGGTTGGTGGGATGGCACTAATCACATACCTGCACTGTGAAATGTAACACAGGTAAACATCAGACACATATTTGTATTAAATATTTATTTAAAATATTTTTTACTTCTTTCTAGGTGTATTGCCCTTTACAAAGCAGTTTACAAGACTGTAACGCACATGAAAATACATTTAAACACACACACACAAGCAGCTAAGGTGTGTTTTTTTTTCAAGTGAAGCACAATTCAACCAAATGCAGACTGGAAATTAAAAACAACAACACCTAGCACTGATAAGGTCATATGCATCTCACTGAAGATATATATTCCAGAAAATAACCATGGTAGTGAAAGACTAACATAAGGAGTAACATTTCTTGTGGCATGAGCTTTTTATACAAATCTGGAGACTGACATGTTACACACATTCTAGACAGCTACGTTTGGCACTTCAGTCTGACACTGACATTTGTATGAGATGAATGCTGTGAGCACTGTAGTGATCACAGTGATATAACCAAAAGATATAACCAAATGAGATAATTTCTCTTATATAACCAAAAGAGAGACAAACAAATATAATATAACCAAATATATATATGACCAAAAGAGAGACAAACAACAGTAAAACGGTTCTGTCCTTAACCACTAACAAACAACAAAACAGAAGAGGTTTAAGGAAAATTATGAGTGTCAAAAAATCTGAGAAAATTTTAATATAAATACTGATATTTCACACAACTTTTAAAACAACTGATTAGCAGTCCATCAATATATCAAATATACATAATTACAACACTGATTTCCAAATCAAAAGGCTGTACAAATATACAATGCCAATGTCCCAAACACATTTCAACCAGACCAGTCCTCTTCAGTGGGAAAAATATGAACAGTAATTTCAGCCCTTACTAAAACAATGCTTACATACTGGATATACCTGGGAGAGTTTTATTTCTCTACATGTTTCAGAATGTAGGAGGGAATGTTCTTTCCCCACTTTTTTGCATTCAGCTATCAGTCGCATGAGTTTGTATAGATAATATTTACCAATAAATTGATTTTTATTAGTTTACATTTATCTGATTATTTGGGTAAGGTATATTATCCCAGGTATCTCTAAGTTTGTGTATTTTGTTTTACAGGTTCCATGTAGGAAGTTTAACATCGTGAAAACACTGTTTTAGTAAGGGCTGTAATTACTGTTAATATTTTTCCCACTGAAGAGGAGGACCGGTCTGGTTGAAACGCATTTGGGAGATTGGCACTATATATTTGTACAGCCTTTTGATTTGGAACTCAGTGTTGTAACTATGTATATGTGATATATCCATGGACTGCTAATCAATCGTTTTAACTTTTGTGTGAAATATCAGTTTTTATATTAAACTTTTGTCAGATTTTTTACACACATAATTTTCCTTAAACCTATTCCGTTTTGTTATAGTTAAAAGAGGGAATAAGGCACAGAGAAGACATATAAATGTCAGAGGCTGATTACAGTACCCTGTGAGGAGAAGCTCCCATAAATACATCAATAAAATAAATTTCAAAGACTTCCTGTGTAGCGTGGAAAGCAGAGCAACACACAAGGGCAGGGCTGATTAAATTGGGCTAAAAGCTGTAGCAGGCATGCCCCCTATTAAATGCATACTATTTTTTATTTTTATGAGATTACCTTATATATCTCGTGGTTCTGTGTCTCCACAATGACATTATCGCCTGACTGATCAATGGAGATTACAGGTCTCTCCAGTTTAACGTTGTCTTTGAGTTGTTCCATTATCTTTTCTGTTATCTGTCCAGAACCTCCAACAAACTTCCTCTCCTGGGAATAACAGCAGTAGCAGTAGAATTAGAAGACACTGTTAGCATTCATAACAAATGACTGGTGCACCGCAGACAATATTCAGTTAAGGTGATAGAAAAGGACACCCAGAACTAGTTTTTCAAGTAATCATAATAGCCAACAAAGAGGCACAAACCTGTAGAAGAGAAAAGTCTTGATTAATTGGACCATGACATGAAGAATGCTTTACCCAGTCACATTACATAAAAATCAGCTCAGCTCAGCTGCACCACAGCTAAACACAGAACTCTTCTATGTGAACTTCTATGTCATGGAGCATTTCTGCACCAGCCTAAAATCCCACATTTAAAACAGGGCTTTCTGCTTCTCTTTTAAATGCAGGATCATGACAGACTCCCTTTACACGTGCTTCCTTCCCCCTTATCTGAGTCTTTGATATGTTTCATATGCAGCAGCTAGATGGCGCTGTGGTCGAGCACCTCTTATTGTGGATTTTCCTCTTTTCACGAAGGAACTCAAGTGGAACTCAAGCGCTGTAATGTGATCGCTCATTATCTCTTTTTAAAAAATGGAATAAAGGTAATTTAGTGCGGGAGACGCCCTAGAGGTTAACAACATCATATAAAGGACCCACAAACTTCCATGAGTAGCCAATCTCAATAGCAGGATAAAAGCTCTGTGTGGAGAAGCCCATGATCTCTGACTACACTCGCTTTAGATGACGAATACTGAAAAACGTGGAGAATCATGCTCAGGCCCATTCATGTAGCAACTGCCTCTATCCAAATGCCTGCTTGTGGAGAAGCAGGCTGCAAACAAGCTACCAAGCAAAGAGCTCACTGCCAAACAGACATTTGTTGACCTCAGCTTTCACAGCACTGATTATCTGCTAGGAGGGAGGACAGGACTGGCAACCACCCAACCAACTACCTAGCAGGAAATCAACATGATCAGAATTGTCAGCACAGTCCATCAACTGGATGGTATGAGCAGAGCCCTGATCCTGCAAGCGGCGGAAGTAGGTATCTTCCTCCCTAGCTCGGCTCCCCTGTCATGACGTGATGCAGCACGTATCCAGAAGAGCAACCCATGTGTGGAAAACTCTTTTCTTGTGTGATGTAGGTTTGCTTTGTAAGGACAGTGGTGTTTGTATCACAGAGCACATACTCTCAGATATCATAAAGCCACCCAGAAACTATTGCAGTAGCTCCTGTACTCATATGTTTTACAAAGCAAATCGCTGCCTTAGGAAAAACAGCATGGGTGGTTGTGGTGGCAGAGGGCTAAACCCTCTCCACCCAGTACTGTGGCTCCTCTCTAACTGGCTTTAACCTAAAACAAAAACAAATTAGGAGATCCGATCAAAGGTCTCTTGCTTTCTCATCTAGTTGTGCCTACTATTTAGAATGGGATTTTTTTTAAAAAAGTGAGCTGATTTAATTACATTCAAAATTATATTTAGCATTACAGAATTCTTCTGGGCATATTGTTATTTCCATAAATATTTGATTTATTTTGTAAAAATCCATAAGCAGATGCTGGAGTTAGGACAAGAAAGCTAGAAAAGTCTAAAACCGAACAAATGAGAAATATCTACTTCTAGCAGGCCATCAATCAATCAACAGTGGCTTTTTCCTATTTCAAATGTTAATGTGCTATAAAATTTCCCATGAGCAAAGAAAACATTGTTTCTGCATCACCAGAGTATGTCAGAGGCTTAATTTAATCTAGCCCTGAGAGAAAGTGGCACAGCTTTCTTTCCTTAGCACAGAGACTGCATGACAGTGGTATTGTACAAAACCTATTAAGATTACCTACATTTATGTACATTTTATGTCTGTCAAAGGTCTAATTGTGGTATTTTTTATCAGCTATCAATCAAAACAAGCCATTTTCTAGCATTTATATTATGATCTATACAGCACGTAAAATTTACTGTCATACAAAGGTTACAAAAAAAAGAGACAGTCCCTGCCCAAAGACTTAACAGTCTAATAGACATGACACAAGAGGAAAAAGGGACAGGGAGGGATCTATGAAAGTGATAGCAGGATACAGGTAAACTGCAGGAATAGCTCATTTTCTTGGATGCCAAAGTAAAGAGAAAACTAGGAAGTCACCAGTTCTGTACTGCCATCAAAAATACTGCTTGGGGAAGAGGGAGGTCCTACTGGGACTGTAGGTGGTAAGGTGTTGTTTTTCTGGTTATCAGCAGCACCAGCAGTGATGCTGAAATCATAAGAGAAGAGGCATTCAGTGATGCTGCAGTGCCAAAATATTTGGGGGGCTTTGAAGATGTAATCCAAAGCACCCTTACTAGGCAGTAAGTAATTCAATGAGACTTATGTCTGAATCTTTAGGATTGCACTGCATGGGGTTCATTAATTGTGTGTAAGCAATTAGGTGAACAGGGAAAATGAGACGCCGGCTATCTTATATTCATCACTGGATGCCATCCAGGCCTGGCAGCACCAAGAGGCATGCTCCAGCGCCTCCCTTCTTCCCCAGCTGTGCTCTCATTTTCACTTCCTCTGGCTGTGGCACTTCCTCTTCCTTCACAACTGTGTGCCCATTCACCCAAAGTGGTCTTTTATAGGACTGAGGGACGGGAGGACAAGACAGAGGATATGGGGCTTCCTGTCACCTGTTGTAATGGGGGGCATGGTAGGGGTCCATGTCAAGAGCCTACGCAAACTAGGAGCCAGCGCTGCTGCCATCTCCATTTTAAGACTGGGTCTATGTACACTGCAGACCTCATGGCCAAAACATCTGGCTAAATGTTTGGACGTGTCTGGTTCTTTCCCCATTCCCTGGTTTTTGCACCACCTAGCTTGATGAAGAGTTTTGGAGAACTCAGAAACTTGCACATTTTGATGGAATTTTGGTTGGTCCTAATAAAAGTATTGCCTAACTGTGGGGTTTGGATTTTTTGTTGTCTTAAAGAACACTTCATACAAGGCGTAGGAACAGGATGAGTTCTGTGCTGTTGACAAAAAACAGGAACAGAATTAAGGATACTGGTGAGATAGCAATGTTGAGGACTGGAGTTGAGTAGAAGGGGCCTAGACAAAGAGATCAGGGTTAACTTGAGCCATGACTTGCTAGGGCTCAGTTTGAGATCATTTTCAGTTCCAAGAATATTAACATGATGGGAGTTAAATTTTCTGTCTGCAGCATTTCTCTTCATTTCTGACTGAAGCATAAATCCCCCATAGCCTCTTAGGACTATTCTGAAGACAGACTCTCTTTGATCATTTCCTTCACAGAGATACTATATCTCATGTTACAAGAACAATCTTCTGCTATATGTCAGCTCATGAGAATTCATAATTGATACAAGCAAAGAGAAAACCAAAGCAGAATGCTTCCAACACGTGAAATATTGATACTTTCTTCTTCGTGGTCTCTGTGACTCACACATATGGGTTATGCATCTGCAAAGAACAGTAATTTGGAACATTCTAGAACTAAACAGAGTTTCTGCACATGCTCCAAGTGTGGCTCCCATATGTGTGAGTTCACAGATGACCACTCGCAGAGCCACAGTTACAGGAAAGCAACCTGTCCTTACACTGGAGTCAGTAGTGCTCTCTACAACTTATTTTTTAAAAGGTCCCTCTCCATGACTTCCTTGTTCTCTGAAATAATACTTAAAAAAAAAAGTCAGCTCTAATTGAAGGACCTTCCCAAAGACCCTTGTGATGAGGGCATCCAGTAATACTGCAGTTGCATGTATACTTAGCTAGAAATAGTGGTGGTTTGGAAGAGTCTTAAGTGCCTATTAAATGGCTAGTAACCATGGAAACTAAACTGGATCATTATTACAACAGCACACTGAAAAACGATGGACGGCAATATGGGGTGAATGTGAGAGAGCAGAAGTATTATCAGTCTCATTTCCACAAAAGTCTAAATGTGGCACCACAAAATGACATGATTTTCTATTTGGTCATTCCAAGACTGCAAAACAACACTGGGCGCGTCCAGACAGAAGGCTCCCAAAAGGCGTTGTGGAGCTGTTCTGTCTTTTCTAGGGATGACGGAGAATTCTTTAGAATTCTTTAGAATCCGGCCCCCTGGAGTCCGTGGCAGAACGGCCTCCCCCCCGCCGCCACCCTGTGGAATCCCCCCAGGACAGACCTACCTAGTGGCGGATGCGGCAGTGGCTCCGGCGGCGGATGAGGCGGCAGCGGCTCCAGCCACTGCCGGGTTGCTGCGGCCTCCTTTTGCGTCCCTATGCTAGCCCATGATAGGCTATGTAAATATTTACGTAGCCTATCACGGCTAAAGCAGGGACGCAAATGGCGTAGCGGATGCCATTTGCGTCCCTGCTTTAGCCATGATAGGCTACGTAAATATTTACGTAGCCTATCACGGGTTAGCATAGGGACGCAAATGGCGTCCCCTATGCAGGACATCATTTGCAGCCGCAGCAGCCTGCGGGTGGAGGCCCCACTTCAGGTTGGCCCGGCCAGCGGCTCCGCAGACTGGCCGTGGAGTGGAGCCAGCTGGGCAGGATTCGGGGGGGGAGGAATGGATCGCCTCCCCCCCGTCGAGGATTCCGGGGGGAGGAACAGATCGTCTCCCCCCACCTATCGACCCCAGCGGAGCCAGGTAAGTGGGGTTTCGTACACCCCTAGTCCTTAATGGATTTTTTTCTGTTAAGAAAAAAACCATTAAGGAAGTGGTGGGACAAGACAGCAGGGCTGCAAATGGAAGATGTCATCATCTGGACCCCCTTGTAAAATTCCGTGAAAGAGGCAGTGCGGCGGCATAATAAAACCCTCATCTGGGAGCACCCATTGACTTTGTGCAGTGTTGTTCACTGTGCTTTAAATTTGTCACCCCTTACAGAAAATGCAACACCACTTCATTACTTATGAATCCTCAAAAGAAAGGACAGCGTGTACAGTTTTACATACCTGCCCTCCATTGGTTACAGAAAAGATCCTGGCTGATCCTCCACACAGCTTCACATACCACAGGAACCAGAGAGTAGAGACCTCATGCGTCTCAGAAGTGACGTTGACGTTGACAAAGAGAGTAGCAAACTCCTTGGCAGCCCTGTGCACAATCCAAAGGCAGATATTCCTTTCATTCTGCTGTGCTCATGGGGCTACCTCTTAGAAGAGTATGAAGAGTGTGTGCTTTTTAATTTGATGAGAAAAGTTCCAAAGTGACATCAACTTTTCCATTCATTTCACAGTGCTACTCATTTGTTCAGGTTCTGTTCCTTTTATTACATGCCCACATCCACTAAAAATAAAATAGTCCAAAATCTCTATTAAATGCAAAATGAAGCCAGACGGCTTTGTCACATTGGTCTAGGCCAGGATGGCCAACTGGTGGCCTGAGGTGGTACCCCCTAGGTGGTTGGTCTAAAAAGCAGTAACAGAATTCTATGAATTCAGCATATCCCAGCCTTATTTACAACTGCAGTCAACCATTCATTCCTGCTTCTGGTGAAATTGTTTTTTATATTCAGTAGCGCACGTGGCAAAGTTGTTCTACTTTTTTAAATGTCGAGTTCCAACTGCTTGTTGGCTCTTACCTGCATTTCTCTAGCAACTCAAGTCCTATTCATGCATTCAGGTGAATAGGTGTGGACTTAAAGTGCATGCTTAACATGTATGCAAGCCCTGCTCCCAATATTCCCACATTCACCAGCTCCACTTCCGACCTTCACACATTTAGCATGAAGGAGGGCTCTACACGCATTCAGCTGCACATGCTTAGAATCCCACTTTAGACTTGTGTGTGAAGGTCAGAAGTGGGGCCAGGATGCATGGGATATTCTGGATGGGGCCTGCCTGTGCATCCCTCTCCTCATTTTAAGCCCACCTGCATTCACTTGAGCGCACGAGAGGTGTATATGTGATAGGTTGTTTCCCACTTGAGGAGAAAAGGGAACACGGATAACCCTTTGATGCCTGGAGTTTGCATGACACCCAACAAGGTAAGAAACAAACATGTTAAGCTCAAATGTCAACATAAGTTCAACCACTTACTTTGTCCAGCAGTGTTTGTCAATGAACTGTTTCATTGTTATCTTGTCCCACTCTTCAGCATGTGGTGCATCCCAAGGTGCTTCAGGGGGGATCTAAAAGAAAGAAAGAGAGAGAGAGAGAGAGAGGTTTCAATTTTATTACTTTCCTTATTTGCTGAATGAGATCAAAACTGATCTTCCTTCCATGCACCAAGATAACATCCAGAAAATGTCATCATTCCACAGTCCATACCAATATTATCATACCAATACAACATATCAATGCAATTCCAGAATTATATGCACTCCTACCTCTCATATATGAGAGAGAGAGAGAGAGAGAGAGAGAGAGAGGAGAAGTTTGGTTGTTTGTGATGGCAAAAAACAGGGAACGCAAATGGCGGCCACCATAGCTGCCATTTGCGTATGCTGTTTTTTTTTGCGGGGGGGGGGGTTAGCCGTGATAGGCTATGTAAATACTTAAGTAGCCTATCACAGCTGCAAGGACGCCAATGGCAGCCGCAGCAGCCCGGCTACAGCCGGCCAGGAGACCAGCCGCCGGAGCCGCTGCCACCGAATCCACCGCATCTGCCCCGGTTAAGTTCCGTCCCGGGGGGATTCCATGGGGGGGCAGGAGGCCATTCCGCCACGGATTCCGGGGGGCCGGATTCTAAAGAATCCGGCCTCACTGGAATCCGTCGCAGAATTCTCTGCCATCCCTACCTGAAGGTGCTGCTGATGAATGCCAGCTCAGCTGCTCAAAAAGGTAACATAATTTCTGAGCGTATATCTGAAGAACATGCCGACGTGGCTTGTGTGACTGAAAGCTGGTTGGATGAACAGGGAGGAGTCAGTCTCTCCCAAATGTGCCTGCCAGGATTTCTTGTGCAGCTCCAAGCACAACTAGATGGCCAGGGAGGGGGGGTAGCCTTGGTCTATAGGGATTCGATCCCCCTGGCCAGATTCCCTATCCAACAGTCAGCCAATTTTGAGTCTCTGTACCTGGTGCTGGGCACCTGAGATAGGATCAGGATTCTGTTGGTGTACCGCCCACCCTGCTGCCCAATAGCCTCCCTGCCTGAGGTGGTCTTGAACGTGATGTTGAGGACAAGCTTATGGCCTTGGGGGACTTTAATATTCATGCTGAGGCTACTTTATCAGGAGCAGCCCAGGACTTCATGGCTGCCATGTCAACCATGGGCCTGTCTCAAATAATAGCTTGCCCAACACATGAGGCAGGACACACTTTGGACCTGGTTTTCTGTGCTGGATTGGGACAAATGATCTGCAGGTAGGGGAGCCAGTAGTAATTCCTTTGGCATGGACAGATCATTATATGATCAATTTTGATCTTGAGGCCACCTGTAACCTCCACAGGGGTGGGGGACCAAATCTGATGGTCCTCCCCCAGAGACTGATGAATCCAGATGGATTTTTGAGGTCTCTTGGGGATTTTCCTGCAGGCTTAGGTGGCAGTCCTGCCGAGGCCCTGGTCACCACTTGGAATGAGGAGATGATCCAGACTATTGATACGATCGCTTCCAAACGTCCTTGACCTAGCTATAGAACCGTGTCAGCAACTTGGTATTCTGAGGAGCTGAGGGTGATGAAACCACTGTGTCGACGATTAGAGTGCAAATGGCAGAAGACTCGGAATGAATGTGATCGAACACAGGTAAGAATCCACTTGTGATCCTATTCTGTGGTGGTGATGGCAGCGAAGAAATCCTACTTCTCTGCCACCATTGTATCTGCTCAGTATTGTCCAGCAGAGCTCTTTCATGTCGTTAAAGGCCTCTTGGGTGTAGGCCTTGGAACACAAGAACTCGAACCCTCAAAGGACTGCTGTGAACAATTTGCCAGACACTTTGCAGATAAAATCACTTGTATTCATGCTGACTTGGATGCCATTGTTTTGACAGAGTCTGATATGGACGGGGCTGGGGTACCATCTAGTTATGTTATGGATACCTTTTGGCTTGTGCAACCTAAGGATGTGGACAAACTGCTTGGAGGACTGAGGGCTACTACTTGCCCTTTAGATCCCTGCCCGTCCTCCCAGAGCTGGGCTGGATATCTGGACCTAGGTAGTAATTGTCTCCTTGAGGGATGGCGAGGACCCCGCAGTTTTGAAAGAAGCTGTGGTGAGGCCCTTGCTGGGGAAACCAAATTTAGATCCTATGGTTGCAGATAATTACTGCCCTGGGTCAAATTTGCCATTCTTGGGCAAAGTGCTGGAGTGTGTAGTGGCCTCACAACTCCAAGCCGTTTTGGATGAAACCGATTACTTAGATCCATTCCAAACAGGTTTCAGGCCTGGTTATGGGACAGAAACAGCCTTGGTCACCCTTGCTGATGACTTACCCCAGGGAATGGATGGGGGGAGTGCAACCCTGTTGGTTCTTCTGGACCTCTCAACTGCTTTCGATACCATTGACCACGGAGTCCTTCTGGATCGTTTATCTGGACCGGGCTTGGGAGGCACAGTTTTAAAGTGGTTCCGGTCCTTTCTGGAGGAGCAGTCTCAGATAGGGATGGCGGAGAATTTCTCCCCGAAACTTCGGGGGGCCGAGCGCCAACGTGTTCGGCCCCCCGAACAAGTTTCGGGGAGAAATCCTCCGCCCCCCCGCCCCCCCCCCCGGGACGGGACTTACCTTCCCTGAATGTCCCTCCCGGCGGCGGGTCCGGCTGGCGGTTCGTCCGGTGTTCGAGCGGGGCGGGAGCGGCAGCCAGTCTTTCGACCGGCTGCCGCCCCCGCCATTGCAATCAAAGAAAAAAAAAACAACTGTCCCCTGATAGGCTACGTGACGATTCACGTAGCCTATCACGGCTAGATTTGCAAAGTCAGCCGTGATAGGCTACGTGAATCGTCACGTAGCCTATCACGGGTGACTTTAAAAAAAAAAAAAGCGCGTACGCGAATGGCGGCCCCCACAGGGAGCCGCCATTCCCATTCCTTATTTGGTCGCTGTAGTCTACGTCAATGTTTACGTAGACTACGGCGAAAATAAGGGCAACGCTATTTGCGTTGCCCTTATTTTCGCCGTAGTCTACGTAAACATTGACGTAGGCTACAGCAACTAAATAAGGAACGCGAATGGCGGCTCCCTATGGGGGCCGCCATTCGCGTACGCGCTTTTTTTTTTAAGTCACCCGTGATAGGCTACGTGACGATTCACGTAGCCTATCACGGCTGACTTTCCAGATCTAGCCGTGATAGGCTACGTGAATCGTCACGTAGCCTATCAGGGGACGTTTTTTGTTTTTTTTTTTTACTTTCGTGTTCGCGGCCGGGCGAGGCGGGAAGCCTCCTCCCCGGCCTGAATTTCGGCCGGGCGAGGCGGGAAGCCTCCCCCCCTGGCCTGAACTTCGCGGGGGGAGCAGCGAAGCGCTCCCCCCCACCGCGAAAAAGCTGCGAGAAAAGGTAAGTGACTTTCGTTCTCAGAAGGTGGTGCTGGGGGACTTTGGTTCAACCCCATGGCCATTAGCCTGTGGGGTGCTGGAAAGTTCTATCTTGTCCCCCATGCTTTTAAACATCTACATGAAACCACTGGGGGAAGTCATCAGGAGGTCCGAGGTTTGGGCCAAAATGTCATCAGTATGCAGATGACACTCAGCTCTACTTCTCGTTTCCACCTGCACATCCCAGGGAGACTGTGGAACTCTTGAACCAGTGTCTGGAGGCTATTTTGGGATGGATGAGGGTGAAAAAGCTGAAACTTAATCCAGACAAGAGGTACTGTTGGTTGGGAAACCAACTACTTCCGATGGAGTAACTTAGATGAGGTTGCACTTCCCCTGAAAGACCAAGTGCGTAGTCTGGGACTCCTCCTGGACTCTGAGCTAACTGGGGAAGCCCAGTTGGCTGTTGTGTTCAGGAGTGCTTTCTACTAGGGATGCCAGAGAATTCCGTGACGGATCTCGGTGAGGCTGAATGCCAGTGCATTTGGCCCCCCGAAATCCGTCGTGGAATGAAGCCCCCGCCCCCCCAACCCACGAAAGGCGCGCGGGACGAAGTCCCCACCGCCCCCACCCCATGAAAGGCATGAGAAACGGAGCACTTACCTGCTCCCGTCCGCGCTGCTTTGCGAATGGTGGCCGTCCTGTGGCCGCCATTCGCTTCCTCCTCTTCCTAGCCGTGATAGGCTATGTAAATACTTACGTAGCCTATCATGGCTAATGCAGGGACACCATTTGCGTCCCTGCGGAGGCCGTGATAGGCTACGTAAGTATTTACGTAGCCTATCACGGCGGGGGTGGGGAACCCAGCGTACGCAAATGGCGGCAGCTACCGCCATTTGTGTACGCTGGGGCTTTTCCCCCTGCTGTGATAGGCTTCGTAAATATTTAGGTAGCCTATCACGGCTCAGTACAGAGACACAAATGGCGGCGGCTACGACAGCCGCCATTTGCGTCCCTGCAGGGCTGCCCAGCAGCCGGATGTCCGGCTGAGGGCTGCCGGAGCTGGCTGGCAGCTCCGCAGCTTGGCCACGGAGCAGAGCCAGCCGGGCAGGATTCTGGGGGGGGGGGACGGAGCGCCTCCCCCCCGTCAAGGATTCCGGGGGGAGGGACGGAGCGCCTCCCCCCCACCGCAGACTGCCCGGCGCGGAGCCAGGTAGGTGTTTCATACATCCCTACTTTCTACCAGCTTAGTCTGGTATGCCAATTGTGGCCCTATCTGGAGAGGATGGACCTGGCCTCAGTTATCCACACTCTAGTCAAATCCAGGCTGGACTACTACAATGCACTATATGCGGGGCTGCCTTTGAAAGCAGTTCAGAAACTCCAGGTTGTGAAGAATGCGGCCGCCCAAGTATTGGTGGGGGCGAGGTGATTCGATCACACAACGCCTATACTGCACCAGCTGCACTGGCTACTGGTGTGTTTCTGAGCCCAATTCAACGTGCTGGTTTTGACCTTTAAAGCCTTTAACAGTTTGGGACCAAGTTACTTGAAGGACCACCTACACCCATATCACCCTGCCCGCACTTTAAGATCAGAAAGAGAGGCCCTTCTCATTTGCCCACCAGTGAGAGCAGTCAGGTGGGTGAACACACATGAGAGGGCCTTCTCTGCAGTGGCCCCACACCTTTGGAAGAAGCTGCCATCAGAGGTCCACCATGCTCCATCATTGCAGACTTTTAAGAAGGGCTGGAAAACATATTATTTTATTTTACCTTGGCCTTCTCTTGATATGACTGCTACTGTTGCTGCTGTTAACACTGTTGCTCGTTTTAGTGTTGGCTTTAGTGTTGTTTTTATTGTTTTTATGTTTTATCACTTTTAGTATTTTAACTGATGTATTTTATTGCTGTAAGCCACCTTGGGAGGGCTTCTGCCCTGAAAGGCAGCCAAGAAATCTTTTAAATAAGTAAGTAGGTAGGTAAATAAATCAATCACACAGGGAATAAAATTAAGTGGTTGCATACAGAGCCAGGAATGTTGTTTTGATCAGTCAGAAAAGCTGAAGGGTGTTTTGAAGATGGGAATTGTATTTAGGGATATTTTCCAATGCTGTAGAAGTTCACTATATCTGCAGTTAATACAGAATATGCTTTACAGTCCTTGTCTCATTCACATTTAAAACGCTATTGTGGGCCAGGTAATTATTTTTCTTATTTCAAAAATTCAGCTATTTAACAACCTTTGAATGTATACCAGGGCCAAACTGCTAGATGTGATGGCAGCAGTTGTGTGTGTTTGAACATAAAAACGTCCCAAGAAAGAGGAGGAATGAAGAGCGGATCTGATCTTAACAGCAAAAAGGGTCCATGGGTTCAAGTTACCAAAGCCGTCCCCACACCTGCCACTTACATCTCTGAAGCCCGTCTCCCTGAACTGTTTTTCTGCTATCTCTAGCAACATGTATTATGGGATGCTACACCTGTTCTGAAGGTTCTGTAGTCTCTGCAGTCGTTGCACACAGTACAGACTATGCTCTGCGACTTCTGCATATGGCCTCTCAACAAATAGAAAGAACCTGCATCATTAGTCGTTATTAGTATAGCGCTATTCCCTTGCAAATAAGAAAAGGCAAGCTTGTGCCTCTAACACAATTATTTTCCCGAAGCGTATAAGGCACAGTGGAACTTTGCCATTATTCATACTAGATGATACAAACTCCTTTGCTTCAGACACTTAGCAGTGGAAGATTTCAGTGTTTACGTAACAGTTAAATAATACTTTCGGCTCCTTGGTAGTACTATCTACATGGAGATCTAATAATTTCCCATGTGAGCTTCTATAAATGTTGCAAATACTTATTCAGTGTGGCTCACCAAACAACACAGTACCCCTTAATTGTTCCAGCATACCTCTTTCCCCATTCCATCCATTGTTCTCCAGAAATTGTTAATATCTAGATGTACTAAGAAGTTCCATACTGCAGGGAAGGTACCATAAGCTGGATAGGATTTCCCCTGAAACAGACAAATAGAAGAAAACAATTCATTCGTTTTCTGGTGTTAGCCTTAAGTCTCCATAGGTAATAATTAACCTGTAGTTATAGTGGCTAAAAGAGCCTCATGTGGCGCAGCGTGGTAGGCGGCAGTATTGCAACTGAAACTCTCCCCACGACCTGAGTTCGATCCCAGTGGAAGCTGGGTCTCGGGTAGCCGGCTCGGGTCGACTCAGCCTTCCATCCTTCCGAGGTCGGTAAAATGAGTACCCAGCTTGCTGGGGGAAAGGTAGCCATGACTGGGGAAGGCAATGGCAAACCACCCCGCTATAGTCTGCCACGAAAACGCCAGCGAAAGCGGCGTCCCTCTAGGGGTCAATAATGACCCGGTGCTTGCACAGGAGGAACCTTTCCTTTCCTATAGTGGCTAAATCAGTAGCATTCAATAAACCAATCTGGAAATGGATGCACAAACAGTATGCATATAATCTGTGTATAGATCATAGGCGTGCACAGCACATTCCATTAGGGTATACACCCAGGGAACATTTATTGAACACTCAACCATAAAATACATTATTTTTATTCATCAAACAAACTAAAGACACTAAAACGTAACTAAACATTTTTTAATTAACCACTAAACTTTACTTTAAAAATACAAACTTAAAAAATGAGACACAAAATACCAAATTTTTGCTGTCACAATCAATAACCAGGCATATACAAAGACACAGTCAATTTTCATGATATCTTTAACCAGATAATGAGCTAACCTAAATGGATCAAGCTAACAATAGCTCCTATCAAGGAGATAACTGATTTGGGACCCCACACATACCTGTAAAAATTAGGGATAATCCTCAGTAAATAAATCCCAGGCCACAGGCTTTCCTCTCTGTGTGGAGTTTCTCCTGCTGCTGGCTGGGCTGACTGAGGTATTCCACCCCCCCCCCCCCGCCCCACAATAGGTGATGATATGGAAGCAGCCTCAGCAGGGTTACATATGTTCCTTACACAAAGTTACAAACACTGCAGTCACTGCGCTGGGCATGCCTGACGCAGCTGCTTATATAGGTCAAAGAATTTTCTAGAATAGTAGTCAAAGAGGGAGGGGAGGACCAATGGTAATGTGGCGCTGCAGTAGTGGGGACACATGCTGCAAGCGAAAGCGGGCTTCCTATACACTTCTGCAACATTTACATTACACAGTTTGGCAATTATTGCACATAATACAACAATCTATACTTTAAAACTAAAAGAAAGTATCATGCCATTAAATTAAAATGCAACGCCCCCCTCTTTTTTGAGATTTTTGGGCGTGCTGGGCACACCCTGCACGCCTGCCTGTGGCACAGATTAAGCAAAGCTGGTTGTGGTTTTTGCGTGATTCTGATGTGTAATTTCCAAAGTATCTTCTTCCCACGTTCTGTTAAACTACAGTCGCAACCAAAAGAAAGGCATTCCTTGTGCTGAGGAATATAAATGTAAGCCAAACAAATCACAAAGCAAATCCTCTGCATTACCTACAGAACCTTCTGGAAATATTCACTCAGTACAAATGTTGTTCCTGCACATGTCGGTCATGTGACTTCATGAAACTTCACTAGAGTAAATGTCACTGTGACCGCAGAGCTGAAGGGAAGGCACACTCTGGACTTTGCCACTGGGAGGCTGCTCCCCCTGCCTCCCAGTCCCAGGAAGAACATCATGGCAAGGGGGAGACTGACCTGGATCCATCATCGGCCAGTGAAGCAGCAGCTGCTCCAATGCTTGCTTCCTTCTTCACTCCCCATTCCTTTTCCCTTTTGTATCGTGTCTATTAGATTGTGAGCCTGAGGCCAGGTACAGTCCTCTCTTTCAGTGACACAGTTCACACAACACTCCAGGCTCGCCGTGGGTTATTTAACACACAATGAGCCACAGTGTATGCCAGGCACCATATTGAATATGCGACTTCCAATAGGGTTGTGTTGTGTTGTAAGAACCCAGCCATCAGGGTTCTTGAAGTAATTCGAAGATTGAACAACCCTCACATAACCCCACAACAAACCTCGAATAACCCCCAATGGCCGGGTTTGGATGACATGCTGCAACCCCACTGCATATTCAAAATGGTGCCCAGCACACATTGTGGCTATCGTCGGTTAAATAATCCATGGTGAGTCCAGCATGTCATGCAAACGGGCCAATATTTGTACAGTGCTTTGGACACATTAGATGCTTTGTACGTGTTAAACAAACAACAACAAGTTTGAAATAATAACAAGCGTACATCATGGCCATTATTTAACAGCATGATTTTGAGTCATTAGTTCTCACGATTCTCACTTTCTACAGACAGAGCATGCTATAGACATAAGTTAGTAATTGATATTCTGCTCTGAAGGGTTTCACGTAACAATTTCGGACCAGACTGAATCTGGATCGGAACTTGCTTTCTGCTAACTCCGAAGGCATATTCAACACGTATGGGTATGATTTTTAAGACAAAGCCAATATGGATTCAATCTTTTGTAGCTTTCACAATATAAAACAAGGGTGCTGAAACTCCTTCAGCCTAAGGGCCAAATTCCATTTCAGAGAAGCTCTTGGGTGGAGGGGGGGGGGCTGCATTTGGTGGGCAGGGCCAAAAATACCAGCACACTTTAGCTTACAGCTCTTACAGCTAGTAATTAAGCCTAAGGAGAGGCATTTCAGTCCTTTGGAATGGGGGCGGGGGGTGTTGTAAGAGCGGAGCACACTCACACGTTCGTTGTCTAGCCGGACAATGGATCACACTACACATGGGTAAGACTCTGGACCTGAAAGCGCTTTATTGCATGGCCAGCAAGGCGCTCTGTCAGCGAAGGGGCAGAGAGCCCCAACTGTCCCGTGGGGCAGGCTTTTATACAGTGAAATATGTCACATATAGAGAAGAACTCTAGCCATGCTCTATTAGACACACTACATGAAGGCATACACACACACCTCGTTATCAGCAGAGGAGCTGAATGTTCTCTCTCTTGGACCGGGTGGACGTCTGCCAACTCAGTATCAGGAGTGGGCTCACAGAGTACAAGTCTTAACAGCCAACTCTCTGGGGAGGAACTTATTCTCCCTATCCTCCTTAATAATTCACAGAGAATTTGCTGGCAGGCTGCAATTTTCTTCTCACAGACTGTGGTGCCAACAAACATGGAGTAACTCTGTTTCATACTAAACATAAGACAATCTGGGGTACACATTACACATTAGGGGTGAGGTTAAAGGATTCTTTCCACAATCCGCCCTTTGATCCAAATAGTACTCGTTGTACAATCTTGGATCATAAACAGAATTCTTTAAGTTTAAGGCGATGGGTTGGATAGCTGGACATTTCAGTAGGGGGGAACTCATTCACAGGCATGGCTGTATACTGCCCTGAAGGAAGTTTACAGTGTTTATATAAAGGAGGAACAAGGTTTATACAACATTGCACAAAATATGGAATGGCAATTACTAACCCAAGTATAATAACAATTGCAATAACTAGTTTTCTTACCCAAGCAGTAGAAGGAAGCCCAAACTCAGCCAGTCTCTAAAGGCATCCTTGCTTATGTGTGAAATATCTTTAGAGACTTTTTTTATATTATTTTGGTGGTGCAGGGCGTCAGGTTGGTTATCTGTTATTTGAGTACAACACTCATTCCCAATTAAAGCACACACACACCTCCACGCGAGGCTAAGTGGTAGTCTAGAGCTAGCCTATTTTGCAAGGCTACTAAACGTACCTCGGCTAGTTCCCTGGAGAGAGGTTTGGTAACTGCAACACTTTCATTAATAAACTGAGTGAGGGATTCAGATAGAGCACAGATGTCGGCACAATTCTTTGCAGCTCCATATGTAAGTATGAGGTCATGACCAAACCCAGCCCAGCTGAGTTTATTGTGTTGGCGGCCCTGGGGCAGGTCTGAGGCAATTCGCATACCTGGCACAACAAGCCCTGGGGCACGCTGCTATGGAGCGCTCAAAGACGGAAGTGCAAGTGTTGCTGTGTGTCCACATAGCCACCAAACTCCGGCTGGCAGCCTCAAAGTGGAAATGGTGGCATTTTGTGGAAAGGGATAAAAGAGGTTATGGGAAACAGTTGCCCCATTGCTAACCACATCTGCCACAACTTCGGTAGAAAAATTGGTTTCTACAGTCTAGTTTTGCCCACTGAACTGTAGTGATATGTTTCAACTGTGGTGGTGTACATTGGACTGGTTAGCGGGGAGGTCAGCAACACAAAAGGGGGCAACAACTTCACCACTTAAGGATAGTCTGGTCTGACCATTCATGTCAAGAGATGTCAAGTTTAATTGTTGTGCTTGTGCCAACACCAGGAAGCCACCAAACAATTGGTGGTTGAGGAAAGGGGTGGGGCCAAGGGAAAGGGCAGAGCCATCTAGGGAGCCTCGGAGGGCCAGATTTGACCCACGTGCCTGAGTTTCTGCAGCCCTGATATAAAGGATGCATGGTTCATTGTCTTGTTACCATATGCTTCCCCCTCCGGGCTTATGAGAGTTACCCATATAATATTTCTTTGGAACCTAAGTTATGTGTTTCTTTTTTGTATATTGTCTATGTTTTTATGTAAATGGTTTTTAATCTCTGTATATTGTATTTTTAATGTTCCTAATTTTTTGTAAACTGCCCAGACAGCTTCGGCTATTGGGTGTTATAGAAATGTGATGATGATGATAATGATGGAGCCTCATTAGGTTGGCTATCCTGAAAGATGAAGCAGAGCCATTTCCAACACCCACAAGCCACATAAGTGATCACTGTGTCAACTCTGACATAGATCCACAGTCAAGACCAGGAGAAAATTGTACCCAGTGTAGACACAGCGTGGTACAAGGTACCGTGCAACTTTTGTCAACTTCTTTTCATTCTTCTTAGTGCTAAAGTACTGAATTAGTAGTAGAGGTGAGGCCTCTGCAGAAAGCTAGAGGTGCCCTCGCAACATTTTGTTGAGACACAGAGACTTCTCCCTTGGACTGAGTTCAGGGAAAACTGGTTCTATACATTTATATCCATAAACAGTGGCTGGTAACCTATCACAAGCCTGAATTCACTCATAAGAAACCCCCTGCTAGATCAGACCAAAGGTCAGCCTAGATGAACAGCCTGTTTTCTATAGTGGTAGCTACAAGCAGGTCATGAGCACAATAGCTCTCCGGTGCTGTTTCTACCCAGCAGCTGGTATTCTATGGCATGTTGCCTCTGAACCTGAAGCCACCCTATTTAGCTCTCATGGTTATTGATAGATCTCTCCTCTTTGAATTCGTCTTCTCACCCTTTAAAGCTATCTCAGCCACTATCCATTACCAAATCCTGAGGCAGTGAAATCAATATGATTAGGGCCAAGTTAGACACGGCACTATTCACACAACTGGCAACTGTGTGAATTGCATTTTTAAAAGTAAATAGCAAGTGTGGGAGGCCCAATCTGGACTGCGACTGCTGTGGGGGAGGGCAATGGGTTAAAGCCCCAACCCCTTTAGGATCCCAATCCAGATTGGGGGCCCTGCACCTATTTACTTAAAAAAACCCATTCACATAATTGCTGACTGTGTGAACGGTGTCACATCTAGTTAGGCCCTTAATTATGCATGGTGTGAAGAATTTTATTTTGTCAGTCCTAAATTGATGGTCAATGGATTTCATTGGCTGACCCCAAGTTTGTGATATGGCTGAGAGAGAAAAAAAAATGTTGACCAGTCTTATCTGTCCAAGGCACTGCAAAAGTAGGACCATGGAAAGAAAAGCCTAGTACTGATTTGCATGCACGTTTGCACATAGCCTTATATGTATTCAGGCCCTGTAGTTCCTTACACTAGAACTGCTCTAGAAAGAAACAAAGTATTTGCAAGCTTTCTAGCTTTTGCTGCCATTTTTTAAAAAATGAAGCTTGCCCTATTATTTGTCTGCATTCCATCCATTTGAAATCAAAGAATGTGTAATAAAGTGCAATAAGCAATGTTCAGGTTCATCATCCAGCTGCCTCAGAAATAAAGGATGATCATTACTGAGAACTTGGTGTTCTAATTTCTCAGTATTGCAGACTTCAAAAAAATCTTCAACATTTCTTCCATTACGTCAGCCGTTCTCACAGTTCTGCTTTTGCAAGGGTGTCATCAATTTGGTCTTTGAAATAGAAAGCCAAAATAGAAGACATTTCATCTTCTAAACCATTAAGGCTCTGGGACCGCAAGGATCATTACCTCAATGATCGTTTGACCCTCTATACACAAGACCATAAGAGGAGCCATGCTGGATCAGACAAAGGTCCATCTAATCCAGCATTCTGTTCATGCAGCAGGCACACTGAGGAAACCCACAAGCAAGACATGAGTGCAACAGCACCCTCCCACTCATGTTCTCCAGCAACTGGTATACATAGACATACTGCCTCTGATATTAGAGATCGCACATAGCCATCAGGACTAGTAGCCACTGATAGCCTTATTCTCTGTGAATTTGTCTAATCTCCTTGTAAAGCCATCCAAAATGGTGACCATCATTACATCTCGCGAAAGTAACTTCAACAGTTTAACTATGTGCTGTGTGAAGTACTTCCTTTTATCTGTCCTGAATCTCTCACAAATCATTTTCATGGAATGACCCTAGGTTCTAATATTATGACAGAGGGAGGAAAATGTCTCCCTGTCCCCATTCTCCACACCATGCATAATTTTGTATACCTCTGTTATGTCTCCCCTTACCTGCCCAGTCGCTGCAGTACTCAGGAGAGGCACTCTTGGCGGTGCCACACGCTCTGGAGGTCCACCTTATGGCTATGAAGAATAGAGTTTAGTGCTGCAGCTCCTGCCCTCTGCAACACTCTCCCCGTTAATATTAGGCAAGTGATGACGATAAGTGTCCGCTTCAGACACATCTGTTCACTCAGACTATTGCTGCAGCATGACCCAACTATCTATATTGGTTTTATTGAGGATACAAAAAATAGGTATGTAGTTGTTTTATCTTTAACCTATATTTCATTATTTTAACGTTGTACACCGCTGCGCTTTTTGTGTGTGTGTTCAGCTATATACACATTTGTACAAATAAATAAAATACAACTGCTTTCTTAGAACATAGAGGCTTTCCCCACCCATTCTGCCAGAGATGTTGCTAAATTTAAGTTAAGAAATGGACTAGGATGCATAGGTTGGGCAGGGGGAGGGTTTTAATTCACCAATTAAAATCATGGCCTTTATTTTCCTGGATGAGAAGAACCATGTGGGGCATCTCCATGCTTAAACGGGCCAAAACGATCACCCGAGATACTGCTGCAGCTAAATAAATATGTTAGGAAAATAAATAAGAAAATTGCAAAATGAGTTTTGGTAGACATGCCTTGCTTAATCCGGCCTTTTCTCCAGTGATACAGCTCAGAGCGACAGATGAACAGGGTAATTGGCAGCACTACCATGCAGGCTTTTATCTAGAGTAGCTCTGACAGTTTTAGCTATTAATCCAGTTGGATTAGGCAGCGAAATTTACAGAAACATGAGAAAGCTTAAGATGCTTCCAGATGAAGCCTTTATTGTGCAATTGCCCTGCCTCACACAGAATTTTTTTTTTGGGGGGGGGTACTACAAATGTCATGTTCTCCCATTTGTAACACTTCCATGTTTTTCCACCACTTCTTTCCCATCACTTTTCTTACCACACACACACACACACACACACACACACACAATCTGTTGAGGAGGACCAGATGGAGTAGTCCAACGCCTTTTGATTGGGAGCACTAGGAGCTGTCCATTTGGAAGCCCCCTTATTCATTTATCCCACCCAAGTTTGATACATTCACAACTCTTTCTTTGCTCAGAATCACAACATACACACCTTCTGGGAAATGAGTGACATGTTCATTCCCATATCAACCCCAGGAAAAATCATTAATCAAGACAACAGCTCCTCCCCAACAGTTGGAAGGAAATCTTTCAGCCGCCTTTCATGCTTTGTATTCAAATGTAAACACTCAGCTGTGTAAATGGCAGTTCTAGAATTATGGGCTGAAGGTTGTGGGGGAGCCTGGAAAGTAGCCAAGACGACATGGTAACAGTCTTTGTATATGCAATTTTGGATAAGTTATGCATTATTGCTCATTTTAGCAGTTTTATTGCTGTTTACTTTTTAATTGCCATTGGAGGTTCAAAATACTTCTTTTTGTCTACAATACATGAGATTAGTCAGGTAAAAAAAAAATCAAGGCCTACAAGTAGACTTACAAAGCAACCTTTACTCAGAAGTGTAAACCTTTCCTCCACTGTGTTCAGTGGAACTTGCTCACAGGAAAAGTAGCACAGAATTGCAGCCTCAGTTGTTAAGTTCAGTTGCTACTCCTGGTTTTATTGTTTTGGCTTTTATTACGTGAGTTGCCCCGAGAGCTTTGGCTAACGGGTGACTCATAAACTGAATAACGAAATAATGCACCTGTGGTTCATGAGCAAGGATATGGAAGCATATGCTAATAATCAGAAGACACTGATGGAACAAGGCGGGAGAAGTCCCCCACCCACCGCCCCCCTCTCTTGCGCTTGTTACAACACAGTCCTGTTTTGTCCTCACACCCATGGCAGTGCTTGACTTCTAAAGAGCTACTTTGGATCAAACCTGCCTGCAAATCACACCTTCTGGGCCAAGTCTCAGTATAAAATCAACTCAAATGAAGCACTCAGTTCAGTCCTTATTTCAATTTCAGTGTCACCATTTTCAATTGTCCTCAACTCTGCCCCTACATCACAGCAGTCTTTGACATCACAGCAGGTCAAGCAAATATTACAGTTTAATACACTGCTGAAGTTAAATACAGTGTACCACCAGAAGGGAAAAATATAAAATAAAGTCATTAAGGGTGCAATCCTATGAATGTTTAGACAGAAAAAGTCCTAAAAGCATAGCTGCCTGGGAAATAACGTAGGACTTTTTTCTGTCTAAACATGCATAAGATTGCTCCTTAAATCTGTGACTACAGTAGGAGAAAAAACTGTAGGCTGTAAATCTGAGACATGTAGGGTATTAGAAGTGGAGTACTGGGATTGAACGTGGTTCGCCTCAAATTAACCACCATACACACAAATTAATCTTGACCTCAATGAATAAAGGAACATTTCCTCACCTCCAGTCATTTTCATTGGTAGAATAATGGACATGTTCTTTAGTTTTCTGAAAGGAAGATGTGATGTCAAGGCTGAGTATTGGGGGCAGGGCGGGGGTTACTTTGGAACACAGAAGTATCTTTCTGTGAATCTTCAGGGCATCGTGACTGCATTAAGCTCATTTTTAAAAGACTAAAATAGTATGGAATCTTCTACTCTGTTGTCAATACATGAACAAAGAAGTCCAGCCTGAGACCTATGTCCTTCTCATTATGACCCATGAACAAATGCTTCCAAATGTAGATACAGAAACCATAATTCTTACATTTGTATACACGATGAAGGCCTCAGCTACATTCACTTTATATGTTTCTATGCCAAGTTCTTCAGCCAGTCGTAGAATTCGGTTCTGGGTAGGCCCTATATAGGCTCCGCCAACATCTACATATTTCACTTGTTTGTTCTGTCAAAGGAGGGAAAAAGACAAAAAAATAATAGAAGCCAATGGATGCCCTGCAACAGAAATTCCAGAAAGTGCTTATATTTCATTTAAAATCCACCTCAGAATTAGGCCTAATTCACATATGCAAACTTAGAAGTACTGTATGTGTTCTATATTATTAAATTATACATATGATTAAGCAGAACCTTTCCAGGAGTTAGCACTCCCTTCCAAAATGTCACATACTACAGCATTTACACAAAATATGGTGATTGTTCAAAAAACCAAAAAACCCACAACCCTACTTACCCTAATCGTGAAAGTCCGTCCGCCAACTCTGTCACGAGCCTCTAAAACCACAACACTAAGTCCTGATTCAAATAACAACTTAGCTGCTGACATACCTAAAGAAAAGATGAAACAGTCTTATGTTGTTTCTAAAGGAACATTCCAGATAATTAATAACCAATTGGAGTTGGAGTAATGTTGTAGCAGCATTTGAGTTCTAAGCCTATAGCTGCTCAGCTATGTCCAGAAGTTTTCTGCTTGTCATGTATTTCCCTCTTCATTTCTCATTTTTTTCAGCACAGAACCTTTGATATTCCTAGCCATTTTTAATATCATATTTGAATCTGAACACCATAAAATGTTTCTGATGGCTGTACATTGAGAATGTACATTGATGTGCCCCTACATCCCAGCAGTCTTTGACATCACAGCAGGTCAAGCAAATATTACAGTTTAATACACTGCTGAAGTTAAATACAGTGTACCACCAGAAGGGAAAAATATAAAATAAAGTCATTAAGGGTGCAATCCTATGAATGTTTAGACAGAAAAAGTCCTCGTATCATTTGTGTTCAGTTTCCTAAGGATTTGCCTTTCATTCCTACCTTCCACTATTAACCTTAAGTTACCCCTTCATGGCTCACTGCCTTGTTGTGGCAAAGGGGCTTGCATAACTCAGGGAAGCCATAAGCTATGCCGTGCAGGGCCACCCAAGACAGATAGGTCATGGTGGAGAGTTCTGACAAAATGTGGTCCACTGGAGAAGGAAATGGCAACCCACTCCAGTATTCTCACCAAGAAAACCCCATGAAACATATCACAAGGCTAAAAGATAGGACGCCGGAAGATGAGCCCCTCAGGTCGGAAGGTGTCCAATATACTACCGGGGAAGAGCAGAGGGAATTTCCAAGTAGCGCCAGAAAGAGTGAAGCGGCTGGGCCAAAGCCGAAAGGACACTCAGCTGAGGATGTGTCTGGTGGTGAAAAGAAAGTCCGATGCTGTAAAGAGCAATATTGTTTAGGAACCTGGAATGTAAGATCAATGAATCAAGGTAAGCTGGAGGTGGTCAAACATGAGATGGCAAGATTGAACATCGACATCTTGGGAATCAGCAAACTAAAATGGACAACCATGGGCGAATTTAATTCAGGTGACCATTATATCTACTACTGTAGGCAAGAATCCCTTAGAAGAAATGGAGTAGCACTCATAGTCAACAAAAGGGTGGGAAAAGCAGTACTGGGGTACAATCTCAAAAACGATAGAATGATCTCAGTATGAATCCAAGGCAAACCATTCAACATCACAGTAATTCAAGTCTATGCCCCAACCACTGAGGCTGAAGAAGCTGAGGTTGATCGGTTCTATGAAGACCTACAACACCTTCTAGAACTAACACCAAAAAAAGATGTCCTCTTCATCATAGGGGATTGGAATGCTAAAGTAGGAAGTCAAGAAATCACCGGGATAACAGGCAAGCATGGCCTTGGTGTACAAAATGAAGCAGGACAAAGGCTAATAGAGTTTTGCCAAGAGAACACGCTGATCATAGCAAACACTCTTTTCCAACAGCACAAGAGGCGACTCTACACATGGACATCACCAGATGGTCAATATCGAAATCAGATTGATTATGTACTTTGCAGCCAAAGATGGAGAAGATCTATACAGCCAGTAAAAACAAGACCTGGAGCTGACTGGGGCTGAGATCATAAGCGTCTTATTGCAAAAATCCGGCTTAAATTGAAGACCGTAGGGAAAACCACTAAACCATTCAGGTATGACCTAAATCATATCCCTTATGAATATACAATGGAGGTGAGGAATAGATTTCAGGGATTAGACCTGATAGACAGAATGCCTGAGGAACTATGGACAGAGGTCCGTAACATTGTTGAGGAGGCAGCAACGAAATCCATCCCAAAGAAAAAGAAATGGAAGAAAGCAAAGTGGCACCAAATGGGTCTGAAATACCCCGGTAGGTAATCAAGCTAACCCTAATAGACAAACATCACTACAGACAAAACTGTATATTGAAATCTATTTCTTTGAGAAAACTACAAAATTAAAAGGAAGTGTTGGCATGGTGATTATACGAGGGTTAGAAACTTTCTCTGTGATTATAGGGAAAGAGAACGCAAAAAATATAGGAGATTAATTAAAAGAATTGCAATTGCCAAAGCTGGTATTCTGAATTTAGCTAATAAGATAAGGGCTTGCTCATCTAACATTGTTATGACTCCTCCTTCCAACTTTCTCCTGTTTACTACTTGTGGTTTGAAGCTAAACTAAAACAAAGCTAAACTTAACTAAAACATAATTGTTAACTCTCCCGTTACTTCCTCCTGCACATTACTTGAATACTACGCTAAAGCATTACTGAGTTCCTCTAGGCATGTGAAGAATAGAGGTAGAAGTTAGAGTGAAAGGAAAAACCCAAGACTTGGAAATAATTCTAAGTCCCATCTTCAGAAATAACTCCAAAGTCGCAAGCTCAGAAATAATTCTAAGTTCTGCTTTCAGAAAATACTCTCCTAACTTCAGAAAATATTCTAAGGTCCAAAGTCTAAGAGTCGAAGGAGGTCCATAGTTACCCAAATCCTCGGGTCTGGTGGCAAGGCGGAAAGAGCGAAGTGAAGCTGCAGCAGCAATAGCAGCAGTGAGCGCTCACTACCTGTGGTTTTGTACACTTGCTCTGGTCAAAGGTGGGGCCCCAAAGAGTAATGAGACAACCAACTTCCAATCAAAATGAGGTGTGTGTGTGTGTGTGTGTGTGTGTGTGGTTAGACCACCCACTCACCAACCAGAAGTAAGGTATCTCTTCCACAATCTCACGTGTTCGGGGAACATCTCTGGCACTACTACAAACAGGTTACTTTGAATGTCCCAAAATGTGGCCCAGAGTCTGCCATCTGAGCATGTTATCTTGATTGATGCATTTCTCCCTGGTACATCTTCTTTGAACTCACGGTCATATTTGGTCATATCTGCCTGAATACCTCCTCCCTATTGTCACTTGTATGGTCAATATCGAAATCAGATTGATTATGTACTTTGCAGCCAATGATGGAGAAGCTCCATACAGTAAGTCAAAACAAGACCTGGAGCTGACTGTGGCTCAGATCATGAGCTTCTTATCGCAAAATTTCAGCTTAAATTGAAGAACGTAGGGAAAACCACTAAACCATTCAGGTAGGACCTAAATCATATCCCTTATGAATATACAGTGGAGGTGAGGAATAGATTTCAGGGATTAGACCTGATAGACAGAGTGCCTGAGGAACTATGGACGGAGGTCTGTAACATTGTTCAGGAGGCAGCAACAAAATCCATCCCAAAGAAAAAGAAATGCAAGAAAGCAAAGTGGCTGTCTGAGGAGGCTTTAGAAGTAGCTGAGAAAGGAAGGGAAGCGAAAAGTAAGGGAGAAAGGGGAAGATGTATCCAACTGAATGCAGATTTCCAGAGAATAGCAAGGAGAGACGAGAAGGCCTTCTTAAATGAACATGCAAAGAAATCGAGGAAAACAATAGAATGGGAAAGACTAGAGATCTTTTCAAGAAAATTGGAGATCTCAAGGGAATGTTTTGTGCAAAGACGGGCATGAGAAAGGACAAAGGCAGGGACCTTACAGAAGCAGATGAGATTAAGAAGAGGTGGAAAGAATACACAGAAGAATTATACAGGAAAGATCTTAATGTCCCTGATAGCCATGATAGTGCGGTCACTGAACTTGAGCCGGACATCCTAGACAGTGAAGTCAAGTGGGCCTTAGGAAGCATTACTAACAACAAAGCTAGCGGAAATGACAGTATTCCAGCTGAGCTATTTAAGATCCTAAAAGATGATGCTGTTAAAGTGCTGCACTCAATATGCCAACAAATTTGGAACACTCGGCAGTGGCCACAAGACTGGAAAAGGTCAGTTTACATTCCAATTCCAAAGAACGGCAATGCCAAAGAGTGTTCAAACTACCGTACAATTGCGCTCATTTCACATGCCAACAAGGTTATGCTCAAAATCCTACAAGCTAGGCTTCAGCAGCATGTGAACCAAGAACTACTGGAAGTGCAAGCTGGGTTTTGAAGAGGCAGAGGAACTAGAGATGAAATCGCCAACATTTGCTGGATCATGGAGAAAGCAAGAGAATTCCAGAAAAACGTCTATTTCTGCTTCATTGACTACGCTAAAGCCTTTGATTGTGTGGATCACAGCAAACTCTGGCAAATTCTTAAAGAGATGGGAGTACCAGACCACCTTACCTGTCTCCTGAGAAACCTGTATGAGGGTCAAGAAGCAACAGTAAGAACCAGACATGGAACAACTGATTGGTTCAAAATTGGGAAAGGAGTATGACAAGGCTGTATATTGTCACCCTGCTTATTTAATTTATATGCAGAGTACATCATGAGAAATGCCGGGTTGCATGAATCACAGGTCGGAATTAAGATTGCCAGGAGAATTATCAACAGTCTCAGCAGACGATACCATCCTAATGGCAGAAAGCAAAGAGGATCTAAAGAGCCTCTTGTTGAGGGTGAAAGTGGAGAGTGCAAAAGCTGGTTTGAAACTCAACATTAAAAAAACTAAGATCATGGCACCTGGCCCCATCACTTCCTGGCATATAGAAGGGGAAGAAATGGAAGCAGTGACAGATTTTACTTTCTTGGGCTCCGAGATCACCACAGGTGGTGACTGTAGCCATAAAATTAAAAGACCCTTGCTCCTTGGGAGGAAAGCTATGGCAAACCTAGACAGCATAGTAAGAAGCAGAGACATCACATTGCTGACAAAGGTTCGTATAATCAAAGCTATGGTTTTCCCAGTAGCAACGTATGGCTGTGAGAGCTGGACTATAAGGAAGGCTGAGCGCCGAAGAATTGATGCTTTCGAACTGTGGTGCTGGAGAAGACTCTTACGAGTCCCCTGGACTGCAAGGAGGTCCAATCAGTCCATCCTAAAGGAAATCAACCCTGACTACTCATTGGAAGGACAGATAATGAAGCTGCAGCTCAAATATTTTGGCCACCTAATGCGAAAAGTCACTGGAAAAGACCCTGATGCTGGGAAAGATTGAAGGCGAAGGGGACGGCAGAGGATGAGATGGCTAGATAGCATCACCGATGCGATGAATATGAACTTGAGCACACTCCAGGAGAGAGCGGAGGACAGGAAAGGCTGGCGTGCCATGGTCCATGGGGTCATAAAAAGTCGGACACGACTTAACGACTGAACAACAACAACAACACCCTTCACAGTTAATTCATTTGGATTGTTAGAGGAAATCATGAGCAACACTAGATATATGATATACAGTTCAATTATAAGCTCAGGAGCATCTCATAAGCTTCTTCAGAAATATCTTTACATTAGTAAGAATAATTCTGAGGAGAACCAGTGCTGGCCTCAGACATTTTGCTTCCTGAATTAGAGTACAAGTGGTTCCCCACCCCCATTAGGGACAGTCCTGGAGAGACTGGGGAAAAAAAACGCCTCTCTAAGATACCTATACTATGTGAACAAAAGGTCTCTTTCTCTCATACACTGCCAATCTCCCAGAATGTCTGGGAGAAAGTTAATCTTCTCCCAGACATGGTAGCTTTGCACGAGCAGGGAGACCAACATGTAAAAGCATTCAAATATGCTTATCTGAAGAGATGCAGTCCCATGAAGAATTGTACCACATCTCAGTGCAGAACAATGCACAATAATTATATAGCTTGATATAAGAAGCGCAAAATTAACAGAGGAATTAAACAACAACTAGATTAGGTACATTCATTTTGCAAACTACACACCATGAGAATAATTGAAAGAATGTCCAATCAAAGCAAGAGGAACTGGGCCAGGCTGTTTTTGAATAACTGAATGGGGATGGTGCTAAGCAACAGAAAGAACCTCACAAGGAATACTAAATCCTTTTAAAAACAAAAATGGCAGGATAAGTAATGCTTCAACTGTCAGTATATTGGCTAGGAAAATTGAGGGCCTCATGCGGGTAAGGAGGAATTTCTTAATGACACAAAATGTTTCAGAGCTCCCAACAATCAGAGGAAGGAAACAGGCTTACTTCCAATTTTCCTTACAATGATAGAAACATAATCCAACCATTGGCTCTCTATGCTACCGCTAGCGCTGAGGCAGAAGAGGGAAGCCCTCTGGAACACTGTGTCTGGGTTTCAGGCCTATATGCCTGGAGAGAACTTAAAGGTCATGCTACACAGTGCTCCCTACTACAACAGCAGCACTGAGTTCAAGACAGGAAAGCTGCCCATGTTTATTATGCCATCTATTTTCCTCCATTCCACAGTCCCATTAGAGCTTGGTAACTCCTAATGGTAAGCTACTACTCAAAGGGAAAAAGTAAATTCTTGTGCTTTCAGTAGGGAGCACACCCTCCAACTATGAATGAAGACCAAACTAGACATTAGACACAGAAGCATGTAATATTTTTGTAATATTTCTTTTAAAAATCAAAAGCAGCTTTGGGAGGGTGATAAGAAGCAGGCGAGCAGGCAGGCAGGCTTGATTCTTTCCCAGCTGGCTGTTTTTCTACTGCAAACGCATTGCCTGCCACTGCTTTTCCTTCACAGACCTAGTTCGCACATAACATGTGGAGCCATATGGGAGTGAGCAAGCGCACTACCTCCTGCCTGCTCACCACTTCCGCCTTGCATCTGCTTTGTTAGGTGCAATGTCTGAACCTGGCACACTGGGTTGTTGTGGGTTAAACAACCCAGAGTGCTGGGCTCGGTTCAGTTGTCACAACTAACAAAGCGGATGCAAAGCGGAAGTGGTGAGCACGTGGGAGGCAGCATGCTCACTCATTCAGGCTTGGCCCCTACAACCCATGCTTTCAATAACCCATGGATTGTCATTACATGTGAACTGAGCCACAGAATTCAAAATATACAAATGTGACTGGGCACAGATGAAAATTCCTAGGGGATCCACTTCTGTCTCACCAAAACAGAAGAAATTAATCACCCAAAAAAGGGTACAAAAGAGGACAGCAAGCTGCATAACATTTGCAGAGCTATACAAATGAATATGTATAGGTGCAAATTTAGAAATAATAACTATTATTTAAATAGAAATTCAAGACATCTCACCATCATCAACAACACTGACCAGATGACCTGTGTGCCTGTTCAGTCTGCTAAGTGCTACCTGTTGATGAGCAGCTTCAAGGCCCTTCCCTGCTCTCTCTCCTTATGGTTGACTTTAAACCAGACTCGGACTGAACAGCCCATCAAATAGAGGGCTGTCCTCTGTAAAGTAGAACACCTGGCCACCTTACAGTTTCCTTTGTGATGGCTACTTAAAAACTCATGAGAGGGTACTACAACTATGTGGTTAACCAGCTATCTGGAGGGTTTGGCCACATAGCAAGGTGAATTTTATTAAGATCCCTCCAAATGGTCAGAAATCCGATGTAGCAGGGTTTGGGAAAAGTTCACCTTAAAACTGGGGTGGTTGCTAAAGACAACTGACTTCACTTGAGGATATAGTCCCAACCCACTAACCCACAGTGAGTTACAAATAGGGATGTCAGAGAAATCCACAACAGAACAAAATGAATCCAGGTATTCATGAATGTGACCCACGGATTCTGCAGTGGAGTAGTTTTTTTCCCTTTCAGGCAGATTCTGTGGACTTGTGGACCATTTTCCAACTTTCCTGAATTTTGCACAAATGTTCTCATCAAAAAATATCCACCCCCCAAAAAAAGAAAACATCAGCCAAAAAACATGCACCATACGCTAAAGCCATTTGGGTGGCTTCCCCACGATTTGGGTGGAATGTGCACATTTTCGCATGTGCGAAAATGCACAAATTCAGAAACAAACAATCCAGTTCCACACTGGGCAGATGATGGAATGAATGAAAGGTGCCTGAACATCTGTGAAACACAGATGGAACAGATTTTACACAATCCATACATCCCTAGTTACAAATAGCCACCACAGGATACCAGTTGTCTGAACCAGTCTTTGCTTCCCTTAGGAACATAAAAAGCTCCATGCTAGATCAAAGCAACAGCCAATTTAGTCCAGCATTCTGTTCCAGCCAGATGCCCCAACGAGAAGCCTGCAAGGACATGGGTGCAGTAGCACCCTCCCACTCATGCTCCCCAGAAATGGCTATTGAGATGCATATTGTCTCCCATACTGGAAGTAATATATAGCCATCATTACTAGTAACCTTTGATACCCTTGTCTTCCATGAATTTGTCTAATCCCCTTTTAAAGCCATTGAGGTTGGCAACCATCAATCTATATCTTGAGGTTCATAGTTTAAATTTCATAGTTTAACTACGTACTGTGTAAAGAAGTACTTCCTTTTATCTGTCTTGACTCTCCCACCATTTGGCTTCATTGGATGATCCTGGGTTCCAGTATTATGGGAGAGGAAGAAAAGCTCTCGCTCCACTTTCTCCACACTATGCATAATTGTATATACCTCTAGCATGTCCGCCCTTCACTCACCGTTTTCTAAAAAAAGCTAAATACTGTCCTAAACATTATAACCTTTTCTCATAGGGGAGTTGTCCTTTTCTGCACCTTTTCCAGCTCTACAACATCCTTTTTGAGGTGTGCTGGTCAGAACTATGCCTACCATTCCAAATTAAGTTCCACTGATTTGTATAAAAGATGATGATATTGGCAGTTTGGGTTTTGATTCCTTTCCTAATGGTCCCCAACACAGAATTCGCCTTTTTCACAGCAGCTGTTCATTGAGCTCTCACCACAACCCCAAGATCCCTTTCCTGGTCAGTTACTGCCAGCTCAGACACCATCAATATTTCTGTGAAGTTAGGAATTTTGTTTTGCCCCAGTGGTATCATTTTACACTTGCTAACACTGAACTACATTTGCTGTTTTAATTCCCTTTAATTTGTACGCACAACAATACTCATATCACCCATACTGGTGCATGTATCCCCCATCGTATCCCTCAACTCTTCTAAATGTTGCTAAAGATGCAAAAGCCTTTCTGCAGTTAGAATTCATTATACAAGTCAGCAATTTCAGAAGAAATTAGGCCCTGTTTTCTCTATGTCACAATGAAGCATCACTATCACAAATTTGACTTGTTTGCAAGCTCTCAGCATAGTGTAGTCTACTTGTTATTTGATCAGGATAAATAAGTCATGGCCCCTTGAAAAATCTGCCCAGGCGTTTCCATAGCAATTCAAGTCGAGCTCCATCTACTTGGAGGTGATGCAAAAGAAAAATGCATCACAAATCAATTCTACAGTGCTATTAAAAGACACTAAACTGTTGTTGCCACATACAGCACCAGCACTGACCTTCTTCTAGCAGAAGTCCTCAGACTCATCACATCCAAACACAGATGCACAGTGATATATATACAATTTGTGTTACAGTCCAATAAGATTAAAAGAAAGATAAAATAATGTCAGGCTAAAGATTACAAACTGACTTTTAACAGCTGCCCAATCTGCCTAGTAGACAGTTGCTAAATGGCCCTCTGCTTGTAGCTAAAAGTCAAAAACAAAAATCTGCAAACTCTATAAAAGCTGCTAGCACTTATAGCTATCTAAGTGTGAAAAATGGTGTCAAGGACAAAAAGAAAAAGGGAAAAAAGCTACTCCTTTTGGCTGCAACCCACAATGTGCTCTGTAGCGATCCCATTCATATTAAATGGACTTCTTATGAAAACAAGTTGTAGACTGGGTGCTTTACTTTAAGATTACTTTAAACAACATGCATAAACTATAAGTTCCACATGCAAGGCATCCTACTGGAATCCACTCAAAAGATACTAATGTGTGTAACTTGAGCTGTTGTTGCAACATTTACTGAAACTAATTTAAATTAGTATGGCATTTTTTGTTTTGAACTATGAATAATCCTACAATTGTTCCTAAATGCTATGCCTAGAACTTGGTAAATGCGAAGTTATTGGTACGATATAAGAAAATTCTACCTATATAAAAACTGAAAATTGTGGATTATATAGCCATTTCTCAGCCTGGATCTATGCAGAGCCAGGTGCACATAAACCCATCGATTTCCACAGGTGGAAGCAGGTCTAACTGCATCAGATCAAGCTGTTAATGTGTTAAATGCTTTAAAACCCTTGTCTCATTCATGCCTAAAGGACAAAGAAGGCAGGGACCTAACAAAAGCAGATGAGATTAAGAAGAGGTGGAAAGAATACACAGAAGAACTATACAGGAAAGGTCTTAATGTCCCTGATAGTGCAGTCGCTGAACTTGAGCCGGACATCCTAGAGAGTGAAGTCAAGTGGGCCTTAGGAAGCATTACTAACAACAAAGCTAGCGGAAATAACAGTATTCCAGCTGAGCTATTTAAGATCCTAAAAGATGATGCTGTTAAAGTGCTGCACTCAATATGCCAACAAATTTGGAACACTCAACAATGGCCACAAGACTGGAAAAGGTCAGTTTACATTCCAATTCCAAAGAAGGGCAGTGCCAAAGAGTGTTCAAACTACCGTACAATTGCGCTCATTTCACATGCCAACAAGGTTATGCTCAAAATCCTACAAGCTAGGCTTCAGCAGTATGTGAACCGAGAACTACCGGAAGTACAAGCTGGGTTTCGAAGAGGCAGAGGAACTAGAGATGAAATCGCCAACATTTGCTGGATCATGGAGAAAGCAAGAGAATTCCAGAAAAACGTCTATTTCTGCTTCATTGACTATGCTAAAGCCTTTCATTGTGTGGATCACAACAAACTCTGGCAAATTCTTAAAGAGATGGGAGTACCAGACCACCTTACCTGTCTCCTGAGAAACCTGTAAGAGGGTCAAGAAACAACAGTAAGAACCGGACATGGAACAACCGATTGGTTCAAAATTGGGAAAGGAGTACAACAAGGCTGTATATTGTCACCCTGCTTATTTAACTTATATGCAGAGTACATCATGAGAAACGCCGGGTTGGATCAATCACAGGTCGGAATTAAGATTGCCGGGAGAATTATCAACAACCTCAGATATGCAGACGATACCACCCTAATGGCAGAAAGCAAAGAGGATCTAAAGAGCCTCTTGTTGAGGGTGAAAGAGGAGAATGCAAAAGCTGGTTTGAAACTCAACATTAATAAAACTAAGAACATGGCATCTGGCCCCATCACTTCCTGGCATATAGAAGGGGAAGAAATGGAAGCAGTGACAGATTTTATTTTCTTGGGCTCCAAGATCACCGCAGACGGTGACTGTAGCCATGAAATTAAAAGATGCTTGCTCCTTGAGAGGAAAGCTATGGCCAACCTAGACAGCTTAGTAAGAAGCAGAGACATCACATTGCTGACAAAGGTCCGTATAATCAAAGCTATGGTTTTCCCAGTACCAACGTATGGCTGTGAGAGCTGGACTGTAAGGAAGGCTGAGCGCCGAAGAATCGATGCTTTCGAACTGTGGTGCTGGAGAAGACTCTTACGAGTCCCCTGGACTGCAAGGAGGTCAAATCAGTCAATCCTAAAGGAAATCAACCCTGACTGCTCATTGGAAGGACAGATACTGAAGCTGAAGCTCAAATATTTTGGCCACGTAATGTGAAGAGAAAACTCTCTGGAAAAGACCCTGATGCTGGGAAAGATTGAAGGCAAAAGGAGAAGGGGATGGCAGAGGATGAGATGGCTAGATAGCATCACCGATGCAATGAATATGGACTTGAGCACACTCTGGGAGAGAGCGCAGGACAGGAAGGCCTGGCGTTAAGGATGGACGAAAGTCCCTTACCTGGTCCCGCAGCTTTATTCGGGGGGGGGGAGGCGCTCCAGTTCTCCCCCCGAAATTCTTGGCGGGTGGGGAGGCGCCCCATCTCCCCGGCCGTGAAAGAAAAAAGTAAAGTGTAAAAAAAATAAAATAAAACGTGATAGGCTACATTAAGATTTACGTAGCCTATCACGGCTAGATTTTCAAAGTCAGCCGTGATAGGCGACGTAAATCTTTACGTAGCCTATGACGGCTGACTAAAAAAAAAAAGCGCGTACGCAAATGGCGGCGCCCATGGGCGCCGCCCTTTGTGTTCCTTATTTGGGCACGGGTAGTCTACGTAAAGATTTACGTAGACTACGGCTAAATAAGGGCAATGCAAATAGTGTCTTTACGTAAATCTTTACGTAAATCTTTACGTAGACTACCCGTGCCCAAATAAGGAACGCAAATGGCAGCGCCCATGGGCTCCGCCATTTGCGTATGCGTTTTTTTTTTTTAGTCAGCCGTCATAGGCTACGTAAAGATTTACGTAGCCTATCACAGCTGACTTTGAAAATCTAGCCGTGATAGGCTATGTAAATCGTTATGTAGCCTATCACATTTTTTTTTTTACTTTACTGGGAAATGGCGGCGGCAGCCGGTCAGAAGACCAGCTGCCGCCGCCGAACCGCCGCCGAACCGCCGTTGGGACCTGCCGCCGAAAGGGACATTCGCACGAGGTAAGTCCCATCCCGGGGGGGGCGGGGGGGCAGAGAATTTCCCCACCAATTTCGGGGGGCCGAATGCGTTGGCATTCGGCCTCCCGGAGATTCGTGGAGAAATTCTCCGACATCCCTACCTGGCATGCTATGGTCCATGGGGTCACGAAGAGTTGGACACGACTGAACAACAACTCATTCATGCCAGGTTATTCTTAAACCGACTTCCGTGAACACCCTGACAACTGTGAAAACAATGTCAGTGCTCTGTAAAAATATTAATGCCACTTTATAAGTTGCAATATTAGGAGATCAGTGACTTTGGGGGAACAACATGAGATCATTAGAAACAATCAAGAAACAAAAAAAATTGCTCTTAAAATAGGAGGACATTGGCTTTATTTGCAAAGGGAACAATGACCTGCTTCATTCCTTAGTTTATATGATTTCCCTGTGCAGTTATTTACTAATTAGCAAGATAAAGGAGAGCTAAACTAAGAAATCATGAATATGACACACACCCTTCATGAGATGATGGTTATTGTGGTTTATCAAAAAGTTTTCAGTTCATTATAGCAGTCCCCTAGTTAGCTTGACACTGAATAATAAGTGGAGAAAAATCCTTTTACGGTCTTGTCTTTGCAGTTCTCCATGGCCACAATGGGTACTTCATTTTCTACTTTTGTCCTTTCTTATTCTCTTACAGCACATCAGTTAGTGGTAGAAAAAGCTAATTGTCAGTGTATCTTTATTACATTAAGTCTCCACCACAATGATGCACTTTTGCTGTGATTTATTTTCACTGCTTCATCGATAGGAAATCTAATTATTTCTACATTCAACTGAGAAATGAAATCTGGCACTGGCCATCTTAACCTCAGTTCACATTAGTCAAAGAGGAATCTCTGTGCCAATATGAGCCAGATAACATTTCTACAACACCCTCAGGGATAAACTTTCTAGCCCATCCTTTGCTTTTCCAAGATATAGTTGCCTTTTAATGGTATTTTGTTAGCAACAACACACAATAACTTAAATGTACTGGTCTAAAATTGTTTTTCAAGGCCTCTTCACGTCGCAACCCATTATCAAAGCCTGTTTACTCCTAGGATTATAATTCCCAGTGATATATTAAACATGAGGACATATTGTCACTGTGGATAACACAAAGACTGTATGCAAAATGTTTGTCCAGTAGAAGTATTTACGTAGTTAAGTATCTAGAGCTGATAGTTATCTATCAATGGATAAGTTACTTAACACTCAGCAGTAGGGGCCAAACTAGATGGTTAACACAGACATTTTTTAAAAATGCAAATAGTAGATACTGGTGGGAAGAGAGGCTGATAATTAAAACCCCCCATTCTCACCTGCTACGATCCCAGTAATTATCACCGCCGCAACCTCTTGTGGCTGCTATTTGCATTTTTTAAAATGTTCCTGTTATACGCAAGGACACATTTAATGCTATATCTAGCCTGGTCCTTAAGCGACAACTATTTTGTAGATGGGTAGGCTGAATTTACACATAGCAGTTATACTGTTACCGTTATCGTAACTATTGGTACACATGACACCTATGGGCACCAATAGTTGTGATATCGGTATGATAACGGTATAACTGCTATGTGTAGATTCAGCCGCAGCGTACAGAGTGTATACTAGTAAACATGGACTTAACATAGGCTTTACAAACAATTTTAACAAGATTTAAGCCCTGATGACCTGGTTCGCACATCATACAACCCAGTTAACAAACCATGGGTTGTTGAGAAGGCAAGTGGGAGTGAGCATATGTCCTGGTTCTCGCATGTCCACCTAATCCCATTGCAATAAACAACACAGGGTTGCTTCATCCCCGGATTGCTTATTGTGCCATCTGAACCTGGAATTCTGGGTTGCTGAGGGATGAACAATCCAGAGTTTGAACAATCCTGGATCGTTCACTGGGGGATAAATAATCCAGAGTTCAAACCCATGGTTCTTACTCATCTTCTTAACACCCTATGGTTTGTTAACCTTGTGTTGTTATGACATGCAAAGCAGCCCATTATCTTTGTAATGACTGGCATTAAGTTGAAAACAGACCCTTTTGTAATTTTGATCAATTTCTTTTTAAAATAACAAGTTAAGACTTTGATGTAAGTAGCCATAAATCCCTTGCTAAAAATGTGCAGCAATGACACATTTGGAGGCAACAGCAGCTTTGGGGGGGATTCTTAAACAGCACAGGGATGAAAGGATTAATCCTCTCCCAACCCAGATTCCCCACCCCACCCCCCATGGCTGCTTTTTCTTTTTTAAAAAAACCTGCTTAGGAGAGACAATCACATACCAGATATATCGTACAGTATCGGTCTAAGATTGGCCTTTAGCCCTATTCTTCTTTGCTTTCCTGGCTTCAAACACACCTAACACTGGCCTTGCAATTGGCCTATGGTTTTGCTAGGGAGCTCATACACCGGACCGTAATATTAATATTAAGTATTTGATCAAGTTTATCAACTTCCTTTGAGGTCACATTTTCATTATTATACCTGTAGTCATATAGGTTTGCTCTGAAGTAAGCACACATAAGATTGCAACCTTAATCATGCAACTGTGGACTTTAGTTCTACTGTTTTAATGGGACTTGGTACACATAAGATTTGCTGGAGTGTGCCCAATGAGTTTGATACACTGCTCCCTGAAATCATGCCACCATCTCATAGGCAAAACTGAACAGATTTCAGCTGTGTTTTAGGCAGAAGCAAAGCCTTAGATCTCAAAACACAAGAAAAAGATCTTCAATACAAATAGTGCAGTATATGTTATATTATTTATTATTATTTAATTTTATTGATAAATCACTTGCATTAGAGCAATGTATAAGCAATGTACAAAAGCAAGTCTTTATAATACAGAGGACACAATTACTTTCTTCAGAATGCCTGTTGGAAAAGGTATGTTTTCAGTAAGCACCAAAAATCCAGAAGGGTGATGCCTGCCTAATTTGTGGTGGTTGGTTGGGAGTTCCACAGGGTGGGTGCTATGACACTAAAGGCCCTATTCCAAGCCAGCAAACTTCCAACATCTTGGCTACCATCAGCAGGGTATCTCCTGAGGAGCGCAGCAACTGAGGCCAGTAGGGGATCAGGAGATCTAAGAATCCTAGTCCTGAGTTATTTAGGGCCTTGTAAACAAGTTCCAAATCCTTAAACCTGACCTGGTAGCATACAGGCAGCCAGTGCAGGTCCCTCAGCATAGGCATAATATGCTGCTGATAAACCACTCTTATTACCAACCTGGCTGCAACATTCTGCACCAACCACAGCTTCTGGACCAGCCTTAAGGGCAGCCCAACGTAAAGCGCACTGCAGTAATCCAACCAATGCTTGAACCACAGTGGCCAAGCTATCTCTGTACAGAAATGATTGTAACTATTTACTCTACCGAAGCTGGTAAAAGGTGCTCCTAGCCGCTGAAGACAACTAGGCCTCCAGTGACAGTGCTGGATCAATGAGCACGCCCAGACTACAGACCTGCTCCTTTAGGGGGAGTGGAACCCTATCCAGAACAACTGACCCAGTTCCCAGACACGGGAGCCACTCACCCACAGAGCCTCCACCTTGCAAGGATTCAGACTCAACGACCCAGTTCACATGAGTGGTGGGTTGCGTCGCGTGACAGCCACCACTCTGAATAGTCAAGCCACAGTGGGCGGGCACAGCAGCATGGGTGATATGGGTAACAAGCCACCCAGAACCCATGGGTTGTAGTAGGCTTGTGGGGTGCTTTGCTAACCATGCTAACAAGCCACCCTGCCCGGGTTCTCATGTCATGATAAACCATGACGATTATTCGCCACAGCTTGCATATGCACAATGGCAGCCAGCATGCACTGCAACCCACCGTGGCTTATTTAAGCCATGGTGTGAATATTTAAGCCACACTGGGTGCAGGCAATCATGTGAACCGGCCCAGTTTATTGGACCTCATCCAACCTACCATTGCATCCAGGTACTGGTCCAACACTTGCACAGCCTTCCCTTGATTAGAGAAATACAGCCAGGGGTCATCAGCATATTGATGGCACCTTACTCCAAATCCCATAATGACTACTCCAAGTGACTTCATATATATGTTAAATAGCACTGGGGATAAAACACTGCCTAAATGCCAGGGGGACAATGAGCATTCCTGAAAAACTACTGTCCAAGACCTATCCTGCAGACAGGTCTTGAACCACCAAAGAATGGTCCTCCAATGCCCATCACACAAAGTTAGTCCAGGAGGATACCATGGTCAATGATACCAAACGCCACTGAAAAACACAGTAAGAACATTTACTGGGTAGCCCTCCTCCCATCCCTCTCCCAGTAAAGGTAATCTATCGGGGGACTAAGGCAGATTTAGTACCAAAACCAGTCCTCTACCCTGACTGAAACAGATCAGGTGGAGTTGCTGTCACTGTAGCATTAATAGGACAGACCTAAGCTTTTTAAATTATTTCACAACTAGTTAAAATTAAAGTTTGGAAACATAATCACACTAACAATTCTACAGAACGGAATAAGAACAGTTTTTTTCCCCTTCTTCTTTCTGACCAACTTGGTCTTATTTAATTGCACTTTCATTTTCAGCAGCTACCAGCAAATTGGAGAAGCCACTTGCCTTGACAGCAAGATGTCTTTGAATGTAGCAGTAAGTGGATTGTTGCTTGGATTGGAACATCAAAGTCATCTGTGCCAAATGAGATGCTTCTCGATGCTAATTATGAGCATAGCTTAGAGTTCATGTGCCTCACATTCACATAGATAGATAGATAGATAGATAGATAGATATGACAGCAGGGTTATTTTTTATGTTTATGTATTTCCATGACAAGTCCTAGGCACATAGAAGATCACAGCATTCTGAGTGGTCCATTAATGGACTCAGAACCTTCTTCACCAAAATTACTCAGAGTAGTGGCCTTGATGTCCTGGTTAGGGTTGGGCACTGGGGGAAGCGGCTGGTCCATCAGGCACTTGAGTAGGCTCCAACAGAAGGAAGGCTGGCGAGACAAGGGTCACATTCAGTCTGCAATTATGCTGGGTAAACAAGAGCACAGGAAGGCAGACAGCACTCTACAGGAGCAGCTAGGCTGAGGTAACTCCATGGGAGGTGCTGTTGACTAACAACAACTGAGGGCTTATGCAGGAAGTCCCTCAGAAGCTCCACCTCCCACTGGGTGCTGACTGCAATTTTAAAGGACCCATGATCCTTTCTCTAGCCTTAAGCTTCTATGTGGCTGAGGGACCTGAGAGGCTTTGTGAGAACCATTCTTGGAGGCTGAGATTGATGGCCGAGTCCTTGGGTCTGGGAGATGCATCAGGGGTACCTGAGGATCCTTCCTGGAATGGGGTGACCAGTATTTCATTGGGCTCAGGGTTCTCTTTGGGGCCTACATATCCAGGGCCATGACACATCATTAACTTCCTCTATACTTGAAGACAAGGCCAAGCCCTGCCCCCTGGCGGAACCCCGGAGGCTCCACGGGCCCAATAGGGTGAATTTGACCTCCAGGCTGGGGGTTCTGTACCCCTGTTTTAAGAAGTACATTTAAGAGTTCCTCTGCCATAAGGAAAACAAATGGTCTTAAAAAAAAAAAAAAAGTATTAGTTTCAAAATTGTAACTTTGATTTCTGCTAACCCTGACTCTGAGAACTAGGCAAGATCAGCACTAGGCAAAGCTCATAAAACATCTCCCAGACTTAAGTTCCATGCATCCAATTACTTTTATTTGTTCTGCAACAACATGTACTACTACAACCTGAATTGGGGCACACTTATGATACAAAATATAATTTTAACTTCCATACCAATACAATGCATGTCCCAATTAATGCATTTGATTAAGGAAGTTGGTATGGTTGATGGCCAAAGATATGAGCTGGGAAGTCCCCAGTTCAAATGACACCTCAGCCATGAACTGGCCTTAGGCAAATCACATGCCCTCTCCCTCAGTCCCCAGTCTGCAACAGGGAGATAATTGGCCAACCTTACTAGGTTGTTATAAGGATTAACCAGAAAATGTATATGAATATGAAGTGCTTTGAACACACAAAAAGTGCTACACAAATGCATTGTTGTTGTTCAGTCGTTCAGTCGTGTCCGACTCTTCGTGACCCCATGGACCATAACACGCCAGGCCTTCCTGTCCTGCGCTCTCTCCCGAAGCGTGCTCAAGTTCATATTCATCGCATCGGTGCTGCTATCTAGCCATCTCATCCTCTGCCGTCCCCTTCTCCTTTTGCCTTCAGTCTTTCCCAGCATCAGGGTCTTTTCCAGAGAGTTTTCTGTTCGCATTAGGTGGCCAGAATATTTGAGCTTCAGCTTCAGTATCTGTCCTTCCAATGAGCACTCAGGGTTGATTTCCTTTAGGATGGCCTGATTGGACCTCCTTGCAGTCCAGGGGACTCGTAAGAGTCTTCTCCAGCACCACAGTTCGAAAGCATCAATTCTTCGGCGCTCAGCCTTCCTTATAGTCCAGCTTTCACAGCCATACATTACTACCGGGAAAACCATAGCTTTGATTAGATGGACCTTTGTCGGCAAGGTGATGTCTCTGCATCTTACTATGCTGTCTAGGATTGCCATAGCTTTCCTCCCAAGGAGCAAGCGTCTTTTAATTTCATGGCTACAGTCACCGTCTGCGGTGATCTTGGAGCCCAAGAAAGTAAAATCTGTCACAGCTTCCATTTCTTCCCCTTCTATATGCCAGGAAGTGATGGGGCCAGATGCCATGATCTTAGTTTTTTTAATGTTGAGTTTCAAACCAGCTTTTGCACTCTCCTCTTTCACCCTCAACAAGAGGCTCTTTAGATCCTCTTCGCTTTCTGCCATTAGGGTGGTATCGTCTGCATATCGGAGGTTGTTGATAATTCTCCCGGCAATCTTAATTCCGACCTCTGATTCATCCAACCCAGCGTTTCTCATGATGTACTCTGTATATAAGTTAAATAAGCAGGGCGACAATATGCAGCCTTGTCGTACTCCTTTCCCAATTTTGAACCAACCGGTTGTTCCATGTCTGGTTCTTACTGTTGCTTCTTGACCCTCGTACAGGTTTCTCAGGAGACAGGTAAGGTGGTCTGGTACTCCCATCACTTTAAGAATTTGCCACAGTTTGTTGTGATCCACACAATCAAAGGCTTTAGTGTAGTCAATGAAGCAGAAATAGACGTTTTTCTGGAATTCTCTTGCTTTCTCCATGATCCAGCGAAAGTTGGCAATTTGATCTCTAGTTCCTCTGCCTCTTCGAAACCCAGCTTGTACTTCCGGTAGTTCTCGGTTCACATACTGCTGAAGCCTAGCTTGTAGGATTTTGAGCATCACCTTGCTGGCATGTGAAATGAGCGCAATTGTGCGGTAGTTTGAACACTCTTTGGCATTGTCGTTCTTTGGAATTGGAATGTAAACTGACCTTTTCCAGTCTTGCGGCCACTGTTGAGTGTTCCAAATTTGTTGGCATATTGAGTGCAGCACTTTAATAGCATCATCTTTTAGGATTTTAAATAGCTCAGCTGGAAGACTGTCATCTCCGCTAGCTTTGTTGTTACTAATGCTTCCTAAGGCCCACTTGACTTCACTCTCGAGGATGCCCGGCTCAAGTTCAGTGACCGCACTATCATGGCTATCAGGGACATTCAGATCTTTCCTGTATAGTTCTTCTGTGTATTCTTGCCACCTCTTCTTAATCTCATCTGCTTCTGTTAGGTCCCTGCCTTCTTTGTCCTTTATCATGCCCGTCTTTGCACAAAACGTTCCCTTGAGATCTCCAATTTTCTTGAAGAGATCTCTAGTCTTTCCCATTCTGTTGTTTTCCTCGATTTCTTTGCATTGTTCATTTAAGAAGGCCTTCTTGTCTCTCCTTGCTATTCTCTGGAACTCTGCATTCAGTTGGATATATCTTCCCCTTTCTCCCTTGCTTTTCGCTTCCCTTCTTTTCTCAGCTACTTGTAAAGCCTCCTCAGACAGCCACTTGGCTTTCTTGCATTTCTTTTTCTTTGGGATGGATTGAGTTGCTGCCTCCTGAACAATGTTACGGACCTCCGTCCATAGTTCCTCAGGCACTCTGTCTATCAGGTCTAATCCCTGAAATCTATTCCTCACCTCCACTGTATATTCATAAGGGATATGATTTAGGTCATACCTGAATGGTTTAGTGGTTTTCCCTACGTTCTTCAATTTAAGCTGAAATTTTGCGATAAGAAGCTCATGATCTGAGCCACAGTCAGCTCCAGGTTTTGTTTTGACTGACTGTATAGAGCTTCTCCATCTTTGGCTGCAAAGGACATCATCAATCTGATTTCGATATTGACCATCTGGTGATGTCCATGTGTAGAGTCGCCTCTTGTGCTGTTGGAAAAGAGTGTTTGCTATGATCAGCGTGTTCTCTTGGCAAAACTCTATTAGCCTTTGTCCTGCTTCATTTTGTACACCAAGGCCATGCCTGCCTGTTATCCCGGTGATTTCTTGACTTCCTACTTTAGCATTCCAATCCCCTATGATGAAGAGGTCATCTTTTTTTGGTGTTAGTTCTAGAAGGTGTTGTAGGTCTTCATAGAACCGATCAACCTCAGCTTCTTCGGCATCAGTGGTTGGGGCATAGACTTGAATTACTGTGATGTTGAATGGTTTGCCTTGGATTCGTACTGAGATCATTCTATCGTTTTTAAGATTGTACCCCAGTACTGCTTTTCCCACCCTTTTGTTGACTATGAGTGCTACTCCATTTCTTCTAAGGGATTCTTGCCCACAGTAGTAGATATAATGGTCACCTGAATTAAATTCGCCCATGCCTGTCCATTTTAGTTCGCTGATTCCCAAGATGTCAATGTTCAGTCTTGCCATCTCATGTTTGACTACCTCCAGCTTACCTTGATTCATTGATCTTACATTCCAGTTTCCTAAACAATGTTGTTCTTTACAGCATCGGATTTTCTTTTGACCACCAGACACATCCACAGCTGAGTGTCCTTTCAGCTTTGGCCCAGCCGCTTCACTCTTTCTGGCGCTACTTGGAAATACCCTCTGCTCTTCCCCAGTAGTATACTGGACACCTTCCGACCTGAGGGGCTCATCTTCCGGCGTCATCTCTTTTAGCCTTGTGATACGTTCCATGGGGTTTTCTTGGCAAGAATACTGGAGTGGGTTGCCATTTCCTTCTCCAGTGGACCACATTTTGTCAGAACTCTCTGCCATGACCTGTCCGTCTTGGGTGGCCCTGCACGGCATAGCTTATGGCTTCACTGAGTTACGCAAGCCCCTTCGCCACAACAAGGCGGTGATCCATGAAGGGGACACAAATGCATGTATTCCCCTTATTATTTACTAGGGATGGTCAGTATTTTCTAGTACTTCTCCCTGGTAAAACATGTTCTGTATTTTACATAGATGGAAGCTGACAGGGATGCCCTTTAAAACATTGTTCGCATACGCACCATGGACTTCTTCAGGTTTCAGCTCCTTCCCTCAATTTCCTAGAAATTAAATATCTTGGTGGGCATTGGATGCTTCTTATAGTGCACAACTATGTAAACGTGGACACAAAATAGACACTGCTTCCCTCCCATTTCCCTTTCATCTTTCCTACAGCCACCCTATCCAGATAGTCAATGTAGATGAAAGTGCTTGAGTTGTAGTTATTCCATAACTAGTACAACTGGAGCCCTTGTTCAGGTGTTTAAGAGAATGCTTGAGTGTTTAAAGTGTGTAGTGATATGGGGCAGTACTTTGCTGGTTTGAAGCAGTAAGCTCTGAAATGGAGTTCTATTTGTTTTTGCTTGAGCACAGGTATAGCACTCTCTGCACGACGGTGGAGCCTGCCTTATCATAGTTCCCAATCGTATAGTGAGTTCTACTCGCAAAGGAGGCACAGTGATTCTACATTAAACTATATTGTGGATGCAGCTTTTGTCAAGAGAATTAATGGCTGGTTATATCCCGAACAAACGCTGAAAGATGTCTTGTAAAAATGCTTACATTAAATGTCAAAGCCCACAGGACAAATTGATCTCTCTCTCTCTCTCTCTCTCTCTCACTCTCATTCTCTCTCTCTAAGACATATCACATTTCTCTTCACTCTTGGGAGGCAAAGTGGTAAATAAGATATAAGTAAAGGTAGTAGAAGTGAAAAATTATTTTTTTCTGCCTCCTACGTAGTTTCCCACATGAGCACATTCAGCTCTTGTCCACCAAGAAAATCACGACATTCATCTTGCTGGCAGGTGGACAAACCATAAGTGCTGCTCCAGACAACATGTTTACTGCATCTTTGCTCAGATTTGTTCTGCAACAAGTCCCCATTTTGTAGAAAGTGACATCTCCTTCCATGCAGTGGAGGCTGGTGGCTCCAATGTCAGTGGGGCAGTGCACCCACTCTGGGTGTCAGTCAGAACCAGCCAGAACTCTAAAGGAGCTGTCCAAGGTGGTGAACCTACTTTGGGGATAGGGCTTGGCACCTTGGAAAGCTCATTTGGAGTTCTGGCTCGTTCTGAATGAAACCCAGAGCAGATTCATGCCCCACTGGCATCAGAACCACCAGCCTCCACTGCCTGCATGTCACCCTCTACATGTGGAGGGTGACATTCCGAAGAGGAAAGCTTCCCGTATCTGTGGAGGCTCTCCACATGATCTGGAATACTGGAAAATCAGTGTTCCAAATTGCCTCAAGAGCCTCCATGGAGAGAAGAGGCTCTCCTTTCAGACTCGTGCCCCTCCACATTTGGAGGGCAATAGAAATGTCATGTGTTTAGCCTACCCAGATAACTAATGCTTGAAAAGAATTCCAGTTTCTCCTACATTTGATTTTTTTAAATCAAGTTATTTATTTCATTCATACCCCACCTTTCCACAAAGAAAGTGGCACTCAAGCCAGCATTATATCCTGAACACGAAGAAATGTGAAAATATAGGTTAATGCTTATCAAAAACAAACTGAAACAAAATTCTCACCCATCCATATTATTAGCTTTCTCGTTACCGTAAGTGTGTACTTCCATTAAGGGCTTAATTTCTCAAATGAAGTCGATTGGGGTTCGAGCTTGCGTAAAGCCATGCTCTTGGACCCTGGAGCCCCCACTGACTGCGGCTATTCATTGGGGAATACTCAGAAAGCAATCCCACCCCATCCCTTAGAGGCATTCTCTTTATTATTACTCTACAGGGTATACAGCTGGGACCTGGCAGTGAAAACAGATTCAGGGGCCAAACTCTGGCTCAAATTATGACGTGCTTCCACTGTTATTGGAAAAGAGACCTCTGCCCTTTGAATTAGAATAATAACACTGCTGTCAGAATGAACAGGATGCCTGATTCTTGTCAGCTTACTGAGATACGGGATTGGAGAGAGGTCATTTTCAGTGCAAAATCAAAGGTTTCCCACATATACTCGCTGTGGCAAGCAACCAGGAAGCCATATGATACAGCCAACTGGTACTGAAGAAGAGGAGCAAGGCTGGTACTTTGTGTCTGCTGCCTTGGCTGACACACTCATTGTGATCCAAAAGACTAGCAGAAAAATAAAGACTAAATAAGAGGATTTAAAATAATAACAATAATGACAATAACTACAATCTGAACATGGATTAGCTATGTAAAAGAAATTTTACAGCCCAATACTATGCTTGTTTACTTAGAAGAAAGACCCTATAAGTTCAAGAGGGTCTTATCTCCACTGTCCACTGCTGTCACACAGTCTTGCCTCAGACCTAATCTCATGTCTTGACTGATACAGTAAGGGCTCAATGTTTAGACAGAAAACACCATGGCCAGCTAGGGAATGCTGGGAATTTTAGGACTTTTTTCTGTCTAAACATGCATATGATAGAGCCCTAAGTGGGTCCATTTGAGGACCATGGTGTTTCTTGTTTTTGCTGTGTATATTTTGCACATTCTAGAACTATTTTTGTCTATAAATCAGATTGTCTGGATTTCCATATGCTCTTCTGTGTCTCGGCCACAGTACATAAATATGAGTTTTGTATTTCAAAGAGGGCATAGTATCAAGCAAACCAGAACACCTAAAAGGGGTAGGCTGTTCCACAGAGGCGCTGTGGGTGGCAATAGGCTCCAAAACTAATTTAGTGTTAGGAAGGTTCTATCATCCCCCAGACCAGAATGCTCACAGTGACCTTGAGATGGAAAACGAAATCAGGGAGGCCTCCAAACAAGGAAGCGTTGTAATAATGGCAGACTTCAGTTACCCACATATTGATTGGATAAATGCATGTTCCAGTCATAAAAAAAGAGGTTAAATTTCTTGATGCCCTAAACAATTGTGCCCTAGAACAGTTGGTCAAGAAACCGATCAGAGGGGAGGCGACCTTGGATTTAATCCTAAATGGTGTCACCCAGGACCTAGTATGAGATATAAATGTTGTTGAACCAATTGGAAACAGTAACCACAGTGCTATCAGATTTAATGTATATTTACATGGAAAATTTCCTAGGAAGTCCAACATAGTCACGTTTGACTTCAAAAGAGGAAACTTCTCTAAAATGAAGGAACTGGTGAAAAGGAATTTAAAAAGGGGAGGCAAGAGGATTCAGTCCCTTCAAAATTCTTGGAGATTACTCAAAACCACAATAATATAAGCCAGATAAAATATATACCACAGGTTAGAAAATGTATACCACAGGTTAGGAAATGTAGCAACGAGTCCAAGAGGTCACCAGAATGGTTAACGAGCAGTGTTAAGGGAGCCATTAGAGAAAAGAGAGCTTCCTTCAGAAAATGGAAGCCTTGGCCTAGTGAGGAAAACAGAAGGGAGCACAAGCTTGCACAATGGCGATGCAAGCAGACAATAAGATATGCAAAAAAGCATTTTGAGAAGCATATCACTAACAACATCAAGGCCAACAATAAAGAATTCTTTAAATGTATCAGACGCAGAAAACCAGCTAGGGAGGTAGTTGGACCGTTGGGATGACAATGGAGTTAAAGGAGTACTGAAGGAGGACAAGAAGACTGCAGAGAAGCTGAATGAATTCTTTTCATCCATCTTCACTGCAGAAGATATAGAACAGATACCTGTGCCCGAACTGATGTTTTCAGGAAGGGAGTCAAGGAACTGAGGCAAATAGTGGTGACAAAAAATGAAGTTCTCAACCTTATTGATAAATTGAAAGCAAATAAATCACCGGGCCCAGATGGTATCCATCCCAGAGTTCTCAAAGAACTCAAATATTAAATTTCTGATCTTCTAACCAAAATATGCAACATGCCCCTAAGATCAGCCTCTATACCAGAGGACTGGAAGATGGCTAATGTAACACCAATTTTCAAAAAGGGATCCAGGGGGATCCAGGAAATTATACGCCGGTTAGCTTAACGTCTGTTCTGAGTAAATTGGTTGAATGCATTATTAAAGACAAATTAGTAAGTGTATAGAAGGATAAGCCCTGCTGGAAAAGAATCAACACAGCTTCTGCAATGGTAAGTCCAGTCTCACTAAAATTTTAGAGTTCTTTGAAAATGTCAACAAGCATGTAGACAGAGGTAATCCAGTTGACATTGTTTAGCTGGACTTCCAAAAGGCTTTTGACAAAGTCCTTCACCAAAGACTCCTGAGCAAACTTAGCAGACATGGAATAAGAGGACAGATCCTCTTATGGATCAGTAACTGAAAGCAGAGAGTAGGAGTAAATAGTAAATTCTTCCAGTGGACCAATGCTGGGCGAATACACTGGTCCAGTGTATTAGGGCCAATGCTTTTCAATCTGTTCATAAATGATCTGGAATTGAGAGTGAGCAGTGAAGTGTCCAAGTTTGCCGATGACACCAAACTATTTTGGGTGGTTAAAACAAAAAGGGATTGTAAGGAGCTCCAAAAGGATCTCTCCAAAGTGGGAGAATGGGCATCTAAATGGCAAATGTGGTTCAATGTAAGCAAGTGCAAAAGTGATGCACTTTGGGGCAAAAAAATCTCAGCTTCAAGTGTAACCTAATGGGATCTGAGCCAGCGGTGACCAACCAACCAAGAAAGAGTTCTTGGGGTTGTGGTGGACAGCTTGATCAAAATGTCAAAAGGAAAACTCCATGTTAGGCATAATAAGAAAAGGAATAAATAAAACTGCCAATATCATACTACCCTTATACAAATCTATGGTGCGACCACACTTGGAAAACTGTGTACAGTTATGGTCACCACACCTAAAAAAAGATATTGTAGAGCTGGAAAAAGTGTAGAAAAGAGCAACTAAAATGATCAAGGGGCTGGAACACCTCTCCTGTGAGAGAAGGTTACAACAGCTGGGATTGTTTAGCTTGGAAAAAGGAGGGTAAGGGGAAACATGATAGAGGTGTACAAAATTATGCATGGTATGGAGAATGTGGATAGGGAGACATTTTTCTCCCCCTCTCCTAATACTAGAGCCCAGGGCCATCCCATGAAGCTGATTGGTGGGAGATTCAGGACAGATAAAAGGGAGTACATCTTCACACAGCGCATAGTTAAACTATGGAACTCGCTACCACAGGATGTAGTGATGGCCACCAATTTGGATAGCTTTAAAAGGGGGTTAGATATTTTCTGGAGGAAAAGGCAATCAGTGGCTACTAGTTGTGATGGCTCTGTGCTACCTCCAGTACCAGAGGCAGTGAGCTTATGTACACCAGTTGCTGGGGAACATGGGTTGGAGGGAGTTGTTGCGCTCTTGCCCCAAAAACAGCAGTGGAAAAACTGGGGGCAGGGGGAGGTTACAAATAGAAGATGATGTCTGGGGCCTCCTGTAACATTTGGTGAATGAGGCAGGGCGAATGCACACTAAAACCCTTGTCTGGAAGCACCCACAGGTCCTTGGTTGACATGCGTGTGTTCTAAAGTCTTCAGTGTCGAAGAACTAGTCTTGGGTACTGTATGCCTGGCCGTGGCTACCACCATACTACCGGCAGCGGCCACAGCTGGGCATACAGGTACCTAAAACAGAGAGGGGGATCTCACAAGTGCCAACCTTGGCTGGAAGATAGTATTTTTTTTTTTAAGGGTGATGTATTGCTTTTCGTTATGCCTCTCAAAGGAGTGTTTTAACTCAAAACACATTAGCTCTCAGCATCTCCTCATCATGAACTGTTTCCTAACCCCTGACGAAATCCAACTTGGCCTGGGCCAAGGTTGCCTGATATGGCCTCCTGTACATGGACAAGATGATCCTCCTAAGAAATGAGCTGGCGCCAATATATGATGGTACCAGAAGAGAACAGGAGGATTCAAAGTAGACCAAGCTAAAAGTGATCGTAGGGCAAGAAGTAAATAAAACTGACACAACATGCAGTGTAAAAAAGCAAAGCAAAGCAAAAACAAACAATCCACACCCTTGTACTCTCTCAGTCCAGAATAACTCCCACTTTGCAATTCTAGCAGTCACCCAACCCCCATCCCTGTCACTGCAATCCTAAACACCACAGACGTTCACAGCACATTTCATTAGGGTGTGCACCCCAGGGAAAATTTTTTTTTAAAGGCAAACATTTATTGAATACTCAGTCATAAAGGACATTGTTTTTATTCATCAAACAAACTAAAGAAAGTAAAGCTTAACTAAACTTTTTTTAAAAAAATTAATAACTAAATTTTACTTAAAAATACAAACTTAAAAAATGAGACACAAAATAATCACACACACACACCACACCCTGTAAGCACACTTATGCTATACACATCTATTCAAAAGTAGATCCCATTCAATTCAATGGGGCATGCTACTAGGTAAGAGGCAGAACCACCCAGAACTCTAAAGGACCTATCCACAGTGCTGAACCCTAGACCCAAAATGGTTCAATCTGGTTCTGAGTGAAACCCAGAATAGATTCACAGCTCCACCGAACTCAGAGCCATCATGCTTCACTGTTAAGAGGCTGGGGAAAGCCCGCCCTTTTACCATCTTGACTGCAGCAAAAGAGGTGAAACGGCGAGCAAAGCCTTCCGCATCGCGATGCCGGTGCCGCCCTCGCCAGATGTTTTGGACTCCAGCTCCCAGCCTTCCTGACCATTGGCCATCCTGTCGGAGGCCGATGGGAAGTTCAACACATCTGGAGGACACCAGGTTGGGGAAGGCTGGGCCAGCCAATCAAGTGGGGGAAGGCGCTCATCGGCCTCATTCCAGAGGGGTCGCGGGAAAACGGAGACCGGTGGCCCGCGAAAGACTTGACACACTCGTGGCTGGAAAGAGCCGCTTTCTTGGTCCGGACCCCGCCCGCCCGATCGTCGTCAGGACGTATCAGCCTTCAGGGCTATTCAGCGCCCCTTAGACGGCTCACCTTCCCTCCCCGCGGAGTGATGCACCGGCGGAGGGTCTTCGATAGAGAGATCTGAAAGGATCTAGAGATCTTAAAGGACCTTCGGCGGACCTTAAAGAGATCTTAAAGGTTCTAGAGATCTTAAGGATCTAGAGATCTTAAAGGATCTTCGGCAGACCTTAAAGAGATCTTAAAGGATCTAGAGATCTTGAAGGATCTTTGGCAGACCTTACCGAAACCCTCCTCCCTCTCCGCGCATAACCCTTTTTGTGTCGTTTCTACAAACAAGCAAACGAACGAACGAAGAAGTCGCGCAACAGCGCGCTCTGCCGCTTCACGCGAGCGCGCGGGCGGCTCGGCGCGTGACCCGCCGCAGGCGCAACTTTCCCCGCCCGGCGCTGGACTTTCCCTTGCGGGGAAGTCTGCCGCCTGGCCGGGAGAGGCGGCGGCGGCGGCGGGCTGTTCGTTTGCTCGCTCGCTCGCTCGGCAGCTGGGTGCCGGGTCTTCGGGCCACGGAGAGCGCGACGTCCACTGACCCGAGATGCCTCCCCCGATCACCACCACGTCGTAGCCGGAGCTCATGGCTGCTGCCCCTTCGCGGCGGCGCTGCCCGCTGCCGCCCTCGCCGCCCGCCGCTTATCAGCGCTGCGCGCGCGCGCGCCCTGCCCCCTCCCCCCGGACGGCCCGGGCGGCCAATCGGGCGCACCAGCGGCGGCGGCGGAGGCAGCGGGGAACTTCCCCGCAGGGTCTCCCGCTGCGGCGCTCCGCCCACCCGCCGCCGCCAATCGGGGCGGCCGCCGGCGATCGGCAAGCCGGGAGAGGCGAGGGCGCTTCTCGGGCGGGGCGGGCTGTCGCTCAAGTCCGGCCCCGGGGAGCAGCTCCGCGCGCGGCGGGAGCCTTTCCCCCGCGCGGTAGGGCGCGTCCGGAGGCGGCCGGCCCCCGTCCTGCCCGCGCTGGGCCGGCAGGTGGAGCGCGGAGTCTCTCGCTCCCGCGTCCGTGCTCCGGCCAACGCGTGGTGATGGGGGCGGGGGCGCGGGGGCGCGGGGACGGGTCTGGCAGGGACCCGGCAGGACCAGCGGAGGCCGGGTGCTCCTCTGTCAGTGGGGCAGCGGATCCGCTCCGCGGTTCGGCCAGAGCCGGCCAGAACTCCGAAGGAGCTCTCCAAAGCGCGGCACCCTGTCGCCAGCATGGGCTCACTGCCCCACGACGCAGGAGCCGCCGGCTTCCTCTGAGCAGGAGTCCAGGCATCGCGCTTGAGCCGCCGTACTGCAGGCAAAGCAGCTAATCTGTGTTTATGAATGGAAGGAGAATCAGGTGTACATCCAATCTGGCCGCTTCACAAGGGGTCAGCCCCAAATCAGATCATTCATCATTACATGTATATGCCGCTTTCCCACAAAAAGTGCCCAAAGTGGCTAACAAAACAGCAGTGCAACAAAAAAGTATGCCAATACATCATTATAATAGCTAACTGACATCCTCGGCCCTGCCGGGAAGAAGACTGCGCGAGGGAGCAGGCAAAGGGAACATCAGGGCCTGCTCCAGTTGGGCTGCCCCTCCTTTGGGAGATGAGAGGGGGGAACAGGGCCATCCCACCAGCCCTGCTGACAGTCTACCTAATTCTTTTTTCTCCCCACCCCACTGCCTTTTCTTTGTGTGTCCTGTCTTTTTTAGATTGTAAGCCTGCAGGCAGGGACTGTCTTCTTTGTTCGTTGAACTTGATTGTAAGCCGCTCCGGGAGCCTTTTTTTGGCTGAGGAATGGGATAAAAATACAATAAATAAAAATAAATGATAAAAATAAATAATAGGACCTCATTGCAATCATAAACTACTCATTCCACTGATACTAACATAATAACATTTCAGATTAATTACAAAATAGGCAAAATCAAACATTGCAACACAGTATCAATTATTATCTTTCAGTGGTGTGTAAACCAGAGCCCAGTAAACTAAATCTTTCCTATGCGTTTAATATGATCAATCATAACAATCCCCATTGTACTGAATTATGCAAGGAACTGATATCCCAACTCCAGAAATGTATTGGTACTTCTGGATGTTGGGGTTACTGTGGAAAGGAGCCTGCATAATCACCAGCAACCACCTGACAGGGAGCCCTGCAACCCCCAGGAGCAATACCAGGGCAGGGGTGTGTGGGTCATTAAGAGGTGCAAGTTGGAGACACGCACCATTGTTTTACCAAGATATTGTGTATGTTGTAACAAATGGGCATGTGAAACTATTTAAAAAAATTCCAGTTGCTAAGGCAATGAAAGGTATCACTGGCAAGAGGAAAATCCTTGATATTCTTAAACGTCCTGGTCATGGTGTCAGCTGCTGAAAAAATAGGGACTGAATTAACATCTGCATCACTTGATGAGCAGAAGGCCACCCAGAAGGAATGAAATTGTCACTGCAGTTAATAACGGGAGTTGCCTGGGATATGATACATATGTCAACACTATTGATGGAAAGGGGACTCTCCATGACACAGATGGTATCTGCTCTGCTGCTTTCGAAATGTATGGAACCCTGAGAAGAAGAAACCGTTGATAATTTACTGGAGGAGAAGGCTATCAATAGCTACTGGTCCTGATGGCCATATCCAGTATCAGAGGCAGTATGCCTATGTACACCAGTTTCCTGTGGGCAGCTGGTTGGCCACTGTGTGAACAAAATGCTGGACTAGATAGACCCTTGGTCTGATCCAGCAGGGCTTTTCTTAGGTTCTTACTAAAGCCCTCAATAGCAAAAAAGGAAGAGCAGGCTTCTCACAGCTTCTGGTTTGGAACTGGAGCCCTACAGGAATAGACCAAAGGTGCTTCCAGACAGAGGGCACCTAGCACTACCAGTGAAAAGACATTGTGCAGCTATTCTTTCTTTTCTCCTTAACAGATTTATTGTGGAAAGAAAAAAGATGGGAAAAGTGGGAAAACACAGGAGCGTTACAAACGGAAGATGACATCTGAACCCCTATGTGCTGGTCTACAACCAAAATAAACAATCTGAACCTGAATCATCTGAACCCCCTGTAAGTATCCATGAATTATGCAGGGTGATTCATAGTAAAATCCTCGTCTGGTAACACCCCAAAACGATCAAGGAGTAGATTTGTAGCACTTGATGGTGGCAAAAAATCAGCAATTAGGAATGGCATAGGTGCCTGATTGGGTCCAGGAGTCCAGTGGACTCCCTCCTGCTCACCCCACCAAGCCATGCCCACTGAGCCCCTGCTCAACACCCCACTATGCTCACCAAGCTGCCAGCATTCACCCAGGACCTGTCCTCCAGTGCCGTGATTGCCATTTTGCAAAAAAATGGCCACCGCAAATGTATGTGCACATCTAGTTGTATGCAAAATGGTGCTGTGAATCACCCATATACACAAGATTACAGACGTAAATGGCCCATTTGTGCCTGTAATCTTGAGTATATGGGTGATTCATGGTGTCAATTTGCATACAACTAGATGTGTGCATATTCATGATCACCATTTTCCCCTGCAAAATGGCAATCGCAGCACTGGAGGATGGGTCTCAGTAAGTGCAGGCAGCTTGGTGAGTAGCAGGGAGCTTGAGTGCAGGTCCAGGGGTGCAGGGTCAGGGGCTGCGCAGGTGCCCAGAGAACCTGGACGGGGTGGGGGGCGCCAGTCCATCCCTATCTGCGATTCTGGATAATTATGAAGATTTCATTGTGCTTGACATTATGTGGATGATGTCACTGGCATTTAAGATCAAGGGAGCTCCAATGTAGACAGGTTGGAATTCTAAGGTTTTGGTGAATAAACATCTCCAACAGAAAACCAGGTATTTTCCCACCAATCAACCAGTACCCAACATCGCTTTGGGTTGTGGCAGAAACAATTAAAAGATCCCACAAAATTATTATTGTGACATATGATGTGGCCATTGAAAACCTTCACTTCTAATAAAAGCAAATGGAAGTCCCAAGTTCGACAAGTTGTTCCTAATGTTTGCTGGATTTCACATCTGCCTAGCATATATCCAAACTGGACAGGCAGTTACTCCATCGATAAAAGTCCCTGAATGAGATAGAAGAGCCAGCATTAGCTGTCATGACCAGCAGCATGCCATTTCTGGCACAGAAATTAGACCACCTGATTTCATTGGAGCACTAAGTTCAAAGAGGCTCCAACTTCAAAGAGGCTCCAACTAAGTGCTGTTTCTAGTGAAAGCATGGAAGTCCGACGATGACCTAACGCTTGGTCTCAAAGTGTCGCATGGAATCCTAAAATAGTAGAGTTATGTTTTCCATACTGTGTATCATAGTATGCAGTGCACTGTAGAGAGTTCCTTTGAATGTACCCATGAAGAGGCAGATTCTCTTTTCAACAGATGTACTGCTTTGCAATGTCATGTACCTCAACAAGTAACATTGTCATACACCACAGTGACACAGATGGGTCGACCCTTCTTCTGAGAAACATTTCACACTTAAATGATGAAGTGAATGTTTGGATGTAAGTAGGCCTGAAGTCAAAGAACAATTTGAGCTACACAGGCGTGAGAAAGTTAGCAGACTCATTGGGATCATCGATCTGCAAATCCCTACCTGGATTTCATTCCTTCACTGGATGTGACTACACAGCACCCTTTTCAAGAAAGGGTAAGATACTGGAAAGAAAGAAGAATGAAGAAGCCACTTTTTGTTCATTAGTGCTTGGGGCTGGAGTACGAGGGGGAATAGGGGAGTTTATGTTGGGCTTTTCTGGGGGTTGCATGTTAATTGTTTTCAGTGTTTTCATAGCTGAAATAAATAAATATTCTTGTAGCAAAAACAATACTTTACTTTGACTTAATTGCTAAAATAGTTCATAATTTCAGACCAATATACATAGTTCCAGTTAAATATAATGGAAATTGTTACTGACTCTGATCTTATTAAATGGTCTGGGTCCCCATGTAAGCCAGTCAGATTGGATATTTTAAGATACAGGAAGGTGATCTCTACCAAATTGTACCAGTTTCAGCCATATATCTTATGATGACATAACTAATGATGCCTTTTTTGGAGGGGTCAGAAAGGGGCTACGCCCCCAACAAAGTCAGTCAGACTGGACAGTCTGGATCAAACCTTTTGTACCTTATGATGCTAGGTTTTTGACACAGACCCTTGGACTACAGCTTGTGCATAAGAAATGCCAGCCAGAACTAAAGAACTCTGAGACTTGTAGCTCTTGAGATAGCATATCACATACTGAGCACACATATCTCTGTGTTTTAAATGCGAGTCCTGGAGTTTCCTCTACAAATGTTCTCTCTGTTGCCCCAGCACAACCAGGTTCTGTTGCTCCAACACTGGTAACTATTTGAGTGAATTCAGAAAGTGGACTCCAGTCAGGCCATGGGTCCATTGACTGCTCCGTTACTGCAGGTGTGCAAAATTCTCCTCCATTTACTTTTCAGACATGAATTTGTGTATATTTTCCAGTCTCCCAAAATGTGAGAATTTCCATGACTTAGAGAGAAAAAAATAAGAGGGATGCGGAATGGGACAGAGTAAATGGGTTTTTTCCAGACGTGTCAGGGACCTGCAGTAACCACAGCAGTAAGTGCTCTGAAAAGGAGCCACAAAAAGGGGGGGGGTGAAGCTAAAATCTTCCCTTTCCTGAGTAGCTGGAGGCTTGGGGAAGTGTTGGGAATGTGAGGGAAACCACAAGTGTCAGTCCAACACTGAAGTGACATGATCACACTGCCAAGGGGGAGATATTCCCCCCACCCTTTGGTACACCACGTTTAGCCACTATTTCGCCCTTTTCGGTGCCTCTCTGTTGACAGCTTGGCACTTGGTCCCTGCCTGGCAAATGTGCACAGATTAGCCTATACAGTCAGGGCCAGAAATATTGGAGCAAGGATGACGGTTTGGGCAGTTGGCCTCTGTACACCACCACATTGAAGTTGAAAGGAAACACACCCAGATGAGAGCAAAGTCAGGACTTTCAGCTGTAATGCAAGGGGTTTGACAAAAGTGGGGCACTAACCATTCAGGAAGGACAGACAGTGGCATACACACACACCCATCGTTGGTGGCTCATAAGTAATGGAACGAATGGCTGACAAGCAGCTGCATGGCCAGTTGTGGCCTGTTTCCTGGGTACCCCATGACCAATCAAGCAGACAAAAGGCCTGGAGGTGGTTCTGAGAGTTACATTTGCATTTGGCAGCTGTTCACTGGAACCCCCAACATGAGGTCCAAAGAGATGTCCATGCGAGTGAAGGAGGCCATCATTAGGCTGAGGAAACAAAATAAACCCATCAGAGAGAGAGCAAAAACAGTGGGAGTGGCCAATACAACAGTTTGGAACATCCTGAAAAAGAAGGAATTAACTGGCAAGCTCAGCAACAGCAAAAGGCCTGGAAGACCGCAGAAGGCAATTAAAGTGGATGACCGCAGAATTCTGTTCATGGTGAAGAGGAACCCTTTCATAACATCTAGCCAGGTCAAGAACGCTCTTGCAGAGGTAGGCATGTCACTGTCAACATCTACAGTCAAGAGATGGCTGTATGAATGTAAATACAGAGGCTTCACAACAAGGTGCAAACGACTGGTAACTCTCAAGAACCGAAAGGCCAGATTAGCCATTGCCAGCGAACACCTAAAAAAGCCTGCCAAGTTCTGGAATAAGATTCTTTGGACTGATGAGACCAAGATTAACTTGTACCAGAATGATGGGAAGAGAAACGTATGGAGAAGGAAAGGAACAGCTCATGATCCAAAGCATACCACATCATCTGTCAAACACGGTGGAGACAGTGTTATGGCATGGGCATGTATGGCAATGGAACTGGGTCACTGGTGTTTATTGATGACCTGACTGCTGATAAAAGCAGCAGGATGAATTCTGAAGTGTATAGGGCTATACTTTCTGCTCAGATTCAGCCGAATGCTGCCAAACTGATAGGACGCCGCTTCATATTGCAGATGGATAATGACCCTAAACATACAGCAAAAGCTACCCAAGAGTTTCTGAAGGCAAAGAAGTGGGATGTTCTTCAATGGCCAAGTCCATCACCTGATCTCAACCCAATAGAGCATGCTTTTCACTTACTGAAGACAAGACTGAAGGCAGAAAGACCCACAAACAAGCAGCAGCTGAAGGCAGCTGCAGTAAAGGCCTGGCAAAGCATCTCGAGGGAGGAAACTCAGCATTGGGTCATGTCCATGGGTTCCAGACTTCAGGCAGTCAATGACTGCAAAGGATTTTCATCCAGGTTTTAAAGGCGATCCTTAAGTTTGAAATGATGTTGGTTTGTTCCATTACTTATGAGCCACCAACGATGGGTGTGTGTGTATGCCACTGGCTGTCCTTCCTGAATGGTTAGTGCCCCACTTTTGTCAAACCCCTTGAATTACAGCTGAAAGTCCTGACTTTGCTCCCATCTGGGTGTGTTTCCTTTCAACTTCAATGTGGTGGTGTACAGAGGCCAACTGCCAAAACAGTTATCCTTGCTCCATTATTTCTGGCCTACTCCACTTCATTGCTCCCTTTGACAGCTGAAACAGACAAGGAAATTGATGAGGTAGGACTCCACATATTGGGTAGCTGTAAGAGCGCACTTGTGCAAGTGGTCTGGGTTCGCACAACATGACAACCTATCATGGCTAGTTACCCACATTGGGTTGTTGTGTCATGCGAACCCAGTCAGAGTGTTGTTTTCAGCGCCCTCAGAAAACATCTTTATTTCAAGAAGCCCGCTTTGACTGACCAGCCATGGTTTTTATTGGTATTCTGTTTTGTTTTGTTTTTTTAACTTTTAATATGGTGTTTTATTCTTTTTATCTTTGATTGTTCACTGCTTTGGAATCTGTTTACACATATGGAACAGTATATAAATGTTGTAAATAAATATCTAAACTTAAAACAATACTTCTGCTTTCTAGTTTTCACCCTCTCTTCTAGATTTGATGTTTTTCCTGCACAGATTTAGTGATATGGTATAAGGAAATACTGATTACTTTAGAAGTTCTAAACATGCATAGTACTGGATTGCACAAAGTGATGCTCCAAACTAGTGAATTTATTTTCTGTTTATTACCATGATCAAAGCTCCAGACTCCATAATAAGCATTTTTGTGTCTTATATTACATGTAATTTCTCATCAGAGGCCTTCTATCTTTCATCAAAGCATAATTTCTATATCTTTTGAAGGTCATAGTTTGCGACATCAATAAGGACTGATAACCATTTCCCTATACAAATTATATTACGCAATGATGAAATATTTAAAGTCTGTTCAAAGTTCATTCACACAGTGAGAGTGAGAGTGTGTGCCACAAGTAAATCAATAACCAGCTCAACCAGCAGCTGCGATGAGAACTAACTGACACAGCTTTATTGTATCTATGTGAATAAGCAGCCACTGTATGATTCCTATATGGGCTCAAAAGTTCATTCAAAATCAGTGATGTGCCTAGGGTGAGACAAAGGGGTCACATGCCTATGGTGCAATCAGGAGAGGATTGCAAAATGGATGTTTGAGGTCATGTAATTTATTGACAATTATTAACATAACATTAAATTATATACTGTTTCCCCCCAGTTTGGATTACTTCTTTTCAGGTGGTAGATAAAGCTAGACATCAGACCACTCAAAGGCTTAGTAAGGGCAGCCCACCAGGCAGAGGGGCACTAATGCAGTTTCTCTTTGGCTTTGTGCCTGTAGTCTAACACAGTAAAACACAGTCAGCTCTACCGAATGCTCCTGGTAACTCCTCATGTTAAAGAAAGAGTAAATCAGAGACATTACACATTTTTTGACTCAACATCATTGCAAAACATCAGGAGCAGGCTGTCTTGTGAGAACTTTGAATTGCAGTGGCAGCACACTTTAAAGGTCCACAGTCATTCTTTGTTGTTGTTGTTCAGTCGTTCAGTCGTGTCCGACTCTTCGTGACCCCATGGACCGTAGCACGCCAGGCCTTCCTGTCCTGCGCTCTCTCCCGGAGCGTGCTCAAGTTCATATTCATACAGTCATTCTTGCCACACCCCAAATTTGACCAGTCACTCCCTACAGGGATCAGTCCAGGGGCAACACCTGTTGCATACTTGAAATTTTTAAATCTAATTGTGCATGGTAGAATCATAGAATCATAGGGTTGGAAGAGGCCTACAAGACCATTGAGTCCAACCCCTGCTCAATGCAGGAAGCCTGATTACCAGGCAGTCTCCCATGCATGTACTAACCAGGGCTGACCCTGCTTAGCTTCCAAGATCAGACAAAATCAAGTATATCCAGCCCTAGGACTTCTATTGGGAGGCTCTGTTAACTACAACCCCCCCCCCCAAACTAGCATCTCTTCCAAACATATGCACCAGTTTTGTGCCACAAATCCCAGGTTTTGTGCTGCCACCCACAACAGATACATCAAATGTGGGTTTGTAGTTAACTCACAGAAAAACCAACATTGTCATATCACCTCCGAACCTATGCCAAAGTTTTGTGCTGTCACCAAAAGCATGAAAACGACATACCCTTAGGTAGGGCCTGGCAAAGGCTGAAAATTTGGGATCTGTGGCACAAAATGTCACAAAGCTAGCACAAAACTTTGGCATAGGTTCAGAGGTGACATGACAATGTGGATTTTTCAGCCTTTGCAAGGCCATACCTAGGGGTATATATTTTTCAAACTTTGGGTACTGGCACAAAACTCAGGATTTATGGCACCAACCCCCCCCCCCCCCACAACCCTGGCACAAAACTTTGGCATAGGTGTGGAGGTGATATGAGACTGTGGAAATTTCAGCCTTCGCCAGGCCCCCCCTTGTACATCTTTTTCACTTTGGTACTGACACAAAACCCAGTATTTGTGGCACAAAACTAGCTCAAAATTTTGGCATAGGTTTGAAGTGATATGACAATATGGAAATTTTTGCATTCACCAGGCACCACCTTAGGGTGTTTTTGTTCATTTGTTTTTGTTTTTTAGCATTGTCACTGGGGAGGAAGCGACTCCACTGCCATTTCTATATTACATTGTATCATTTGATTTTTTTAAACATAATTGCACAAGTTTGCTTTAATAGTTCATAGGAGTGCCATCTTTTCTGTGCATGGCATTATGAAAGACTTAAATAACTCAACAGAATTATCTGCTTATGTTGCCAATGTCCATCTTGGCTATGCTTCAGCATCATGTTCATACAGGGGAGAAGATTTTGCTGAAACTCTGATTGTTCAAAGGAGGCTGCACTTGTAGCAGTTTGTACATATTTGCAAAGGGGCATTTCGTACTTACTTGCATGGGGCGCTTTATATATGTGCCTTCCATGCCCAGTCATGTTCTTCTATGGTGCAGTGTGCCATAGCTGATTTGTCCTCATGGCTATTACTATGTTTTTGTTTTTTGCAATGCTTGTGTACTACTTTTCATAATGGTTCACAATAATGAGGTCACATTTTGAGGTGGATGGTGTTGCCCTCACAATGAAGGATCCTGGGAGTGCATCTAAGCATTGAGAAGGTGCATTCCAGAGGATCAACAATTGTCTGTGACTTTCTTCATCCCAGTGGTCCTTGAGACACTGAAACCATCACATCACCTGGTAGAGCCTAGTCTGTATGTCTGCAGACTCTCCTCCGCCATATCATCTTAAGACTCTACCCCTGTTCAGATGTTTGCCTGAATGCATGAGGGCTTAAAGTGGGTATAGGGTCAGAGCCATGCACACTTGTCCCACCCCCTGTGTCTTTGGGTGAGCTGGCCCCACCCTCTTCAGTTCAAACCTTGCCATGTTGAATCCGCAAGGTCTGAAAGGGCATTCTACTTGCGTTCACTTGAACACGAGTAGAACTCTCTGCACAATTGTGGATCTGGCCTTATGTCTGGATCCAGTCAGCCTTCTCCCTCCTATCCTCACCCCACCCCCTACTGCTTTTTGTAACATCTTGCCTAGTGAAGAGATCTGGAGAGCTTGCCCACTTTTTCTGGTCTCTGAGTTGGCCTAATAAAGGTGCTGTGCTATATGGATTTTGGAATTTCTGAATACTGTTGTCCTGCTAGTCTGGCAGAATTCTTGAGGCAAGGCAGATGAGCCCCTTCTTTTTAAGCAATCTGTCTTTGGAATACCAGGTACTAGTAACTGCATCAAATAAACCACTGTATTGTGTACTGCAGAGAGATTTTATTATATTCAGCGGTATATAAATCCCACAAATAATAACAACAAGTACCGCGGCTGGTATCTAATTGTGATGGCTCTCTGCTCCATCTCAACAGCAGTGGTAGCACAAGAGAGGCAGATACCCTCCAGAGTTTTTGCCCTAGACTTCCAGATCTTCCTGCCACTGCTGTAGCTCTGAGTAGATTGTATAAAAGGTTCCCAGCTCTCAAAAAAACTCAGCAACAGTGGCTCTTGCAGGTGCTGGGAGCACACCAGGCCTGTCCTCAGCCCTCTTGCTGGGGCTGCAGCAGTGCCCACAGGGAAATGCAACCAACTCCTGAGGTAGGCTGCTAGTCTTAGGCCCAGCAGCCACATGTTCTCAGTCTCTGTGGGCATGGGGCTTCCTCACCCAGGCTAGCATTCAACTGTCATGGCTCCTGGCTCTGCCACCCCTTGGTGGTGGTGACAGTAAAGGGAAGTACTGGGAGGCAGAGGTTCATCAGAATCCTCAGCCCAGTCCATTTCAGGTTTCTGTACTGCTGCCATACCAAATATGCACTGACTGCATTCACACAACATGCTCGGTTGTTTGCCTGAACAACCCATGGTGAATTAGCGTATCGTGCAAACCTGGACTGGTTCTATCAGGGTGGCTTGTTTTTCCCAAACAAGCCACCCTGATAACCCATAGTCTGTTCTAGGGGCTTTTTACCCACAGTGGGTTGGTGTGTTGTCCAAACCCAGACATGCCAACCCATCATGGGTAAAGGGCATTGGGCAGTGAGCTGCTTGGCAAGAGCTGCAGAAATCCCCGCTGCTCTTCCCAAGCATGGCCACAATTGCTTTTCATGATTGTGGCCAAGCCACTGCTGCTGCCCCTTCCCCCTATATCCAAAATACAGGGTCTTGCCTTGGCTGCTCCTTTGTAGGTCAAACATACAAAGTAACAGTCAAGGCTACACGGTAAAGGGGGGAAAGGACTGGATCTGCTTGACTCTAGACTCTTTGCCATAGAGAGTCTTTTTCAAGCAGATCCAGTTCTTTCCCCCCTTTTCCCTCCCGTTTCTATTAGCTATAGTGAGCTTTGACAGCTGTCAAAGTCCGCTGAAGCGGATACAAAACCAGCAAAAAAAGAAGGGCAGAATGCACTTTTATGTGAAAAAGGGGTGCTGCCAACTCAGGGTAGGGTGGACTAGAAGAGGGGCACCCCCAAGGGTTGGAGCAAGACTTTAAATGCCAAGGGGCACTCTCCCCACCTCTCAAAGTGCACAAGATCACCCAGGTAGCTAAGCGACTCCAGGGATTTAAAGTGCCACCCTGACCCTTGGGGATCCCCCCTCCTAGTCCACCCCATCCTAAGTCTGCAGCACCCCATTTTCATACAAAAGTGCACACTGTAGGACCCCGAGGCCTTTTTGACCACCTCACAATCCCACTTCTAGTCACCACTTGTGGGGTTCCCTTTACCCGAGGGCAGGTGGAGGGCTTTCTCTCCCTCACTTCTTCTAACCAGTGCCTATGCTCCTGCACTGGCGAGGTTCTCCCCCAAATCTCTCTTTTCCACACACACCCCTGGGTGGCTACAGAACTCCTTGTCACCAGGTCTGCCTTTCTTGGTCACCAGGTCAGGTGCTTTGGTCAGTGTCTCCCCTCACCTGCCACCTTTAGGCTCTCACCCACAACCCCCTGTTGGTGTCTTGTGATGCTTCACCGCTCTCTCAATTGCTGCCACCAAAAACCCTTTTAGAGCTGCTTTCTTCCTTTTGGTAGCACAGACCAAGCAGCCAGCCCGTGGGGGTTATTCCACGAAACCCTTCCTAACAACTGCAAAGGAAACCGCCGTTTAAAATTGGGAACAAAGAAGGTTTATTTGGTACAACAGGATTGGAAATAGGAACTGAGCTGGGATGAGGAAAGGATATCAGGAATGATGATTAAAATAAGGCAAGACTAAAACTGCACAGTATAACCCTTGCTTTTAGTTCTATATTCAAAACCCTTCACACCCTCTCTCACACTGTCTGACACACTCTCTCTAACCCACAGACTATCTCATTAGATGTTCCCACTGTTATCTCCAAATCTAATCCCAGACTTATCTAGCTGTTCCCAGTCTATTTTACTCCCATACTTATCTGACTCACAGAAGCAATCACTCCACTTTCTCTGCACAAGCTCTCCTCCAGTCACGGCATTCCATCCTCACCCAGCCACTGCCCCTTTCTCCCCCTTGCCAGACCGTCATTCTTGCCCACACTCTGCCAAACCCCGCCTCACACCCGCCTGTCAATCACTGCAGATACATACCAGCCACCATAGATATTGTACATGTGGAATCGCCACACACACCACCCCTTCTCTCCCAAATGGAGTAACTGCTTCTAGTTTGACATCTGTCAAACTAGAAGTAGTTATAGCAATCTGTAGAGGAAAATGGGGTGGCATCTTGGGCACCCTTAAAAACACTTGCTGGGGACTCAGGCAAGTGGGGCTTCCTAGCAGGACACCCCCAAGGTTCAGGGCAATGCATTGATAACCTTGCTGGGGGGGCGGGGGCAATCTACAGCTCATTTCTCCACCTGTCAGCTGTGCAAGGCTGTCAAAACAGCCTTGCTGCAGTGTAGCCTTGACTGTTACCTTGTGTGTTTGACATACAAGGGAGCAGCCAAAGCAAGCCCCTATATTTTGGATACCCTCCCCCCAGCTGGCACCATCCAGATGTGTTGGTCTGCAGCTCCCATAATTCCCAACCAGCATAGCCATTGGCTGGGAATTATGGGAGTTGCAGTCCAACACATCTGGAGGGCACCAGCTTGGGGAACACTGCTAGTGTTCTGCTAAGATTTCTGTGTCTTCTCACTGTAGCTTGGGGAAGTTCCTGAAAATTTAAGCATGTGTTGTTGGCTTATTTTGCAGATCCCTGATAAAGTCTGTTCATCTAAGCAAGTATTGCCATTCCTGTATAGCTCAGGCTCCGTAATTAAGCTGTTCTGGGCCTGGCCAGTAATTGGATGGGGAACTGCCTGAGAATCTTAAGAGGAAGAACAAAATATAAATGTAAAAGCTGTATTTGTACCCTCTCTAGCTGCTCTGTGTGTTCAAATAACCAGCAAGCAAAACACAGGTGCCAGTTTGTGAGACTCAGGCCACAAAACAAAGACAGCTAAAGAATATCTTTACATAACTGATTTCCTTATTGGCTTACATGTGTCTGCAGCTTGAGGATCTCCTCTGTCTTTTAGAAGACAGATAAGCCACCCTTGCCACAGAGCAGGGGTAGGGAACTCTGGCCAGGGGGCTGGACGGGGGCAGCCCTCCTGGGGACCTAACCCAAGATTCCCCAAATGGCTAGGCTCCCTTCCTCTGGCCCCAGCCCTTCCCACTCCCCACCCCCACATAATCAACTGTTTGGTAGGTTTTACTTTTGTGCAGTCTGCTGCTGCTGCTGCCACCGCTGTTGCTTGCTGCTGCCGCCACACACACACCAGAAATTTGAAATGCCTCTCCAAAGACTTAGTACCTAGCAGTAAGAGCTTAAGGGCACAATCCTATTCAGATAGATGGCCTCCTCTGACCTCAGAGGTGACTGCCTATCCAATGCAGGGCAGGAGAGGCATGGAGGGGATTGTTCCCTCTGCGCTCCTCCTGCCCTGCATTTTCGGCTAGACAGCCGATTGCAGCTATCTAGCCGTGGGAGGGCAGAGCGGGGAAGGAGGCTGCTGTACGACACATTGGATGTGTCGTACAGGCATTTCCCCCCTCCTTGCCCCAGAATGCCCTCTGGGAACGCCCCATTTCGGGCGCTCCATGCTCCTCTTGTGAGTGTGGAGCACAGGGCTGTTCCACACTACCTCCGAGGCAGCGCGGAAGCGGGGGGAGGTCGGTTCTCCAGGAACCAACCTTGGAGCATGGTCTCCGAGGTCAGTTCCCAGAAAACCAGATATCCTATCGCCGCCTAGCCACTGTCTAGTGGCCATAGGATTGCTCCCTTAATCTATAACATACTGTGTGTGTGTATGTGTGTGTGTGTGTGTGTACTTTTAGTCCCACCCCATTTGCCTTTGGCCAAACCCCTTTGTCTTCAGTCCTGCCCACATGCAGCTCCTGAGAGCTTATCTGAAACTGAATTTGGCCCTTGGGCCAAAAGAGGCTCTCCACCCCTGACACAGGGAAATACTGAGAGGCTCTCCACCCCCGACACAGAGAAATATTGCTTACCTCTCATCTCTGACAGCCACACTGCAGGACCAGGCTGTTATAGAAAAGCGCAGCCTTGATGGTTTTATGTACACATGTAATTTGTTTTTTATATTTTTGCTTGGCATCACTTTGGTTAAACTATCCATTTTGTTCTGCAGAAGGCAGCAACATCAAGAAGTTGGAAGACTCCCAGGAATGAGAACCCCAGATTGCTGCCAGAGGTTTATTACCCAATTGCCTGTGTGTGTCCCCTATTGATTAAATGCAGAGGAGTTGTCCCCATGGAACTATGTGACTACCAAGTCATCACCCCAGCCAGGTAACCCATCAACCTATCTTTATATTGGCCAGTGCAGAGGCTTGGCACGTAACATAGCCCCAAATGGAAGTGTCCGCTGTCCAAGAAAGATCATCTGGTTAAAGCACAATCTGGGCACTTCTAATGAGATGAAGCACTCTCTCAGTAACTGGCTAAAAGGAAAAAGTCATTAAGATGGAGTGAAATAAGATTAGAGACATAGAGGCTTTCTTAACCAAGAATTTAGGTTTATTAATATATACAAACAGCATAAAATTGCAGTCAAGGAAATAAAAGGAACAAAATGTTGGTTCTCTCTACCTGACTAATAAAGGTAAATGATGGCCTAGGGAGCTGAGATAATTCCTTGGCAAAGGAAACATGGCAAGTCTGCACAAATGCACATTCAGTGTGAAGGGTGAAACAAAAAGCAGTTCTCATAAATGATGACTGTAAGATAAGCAAACGATGGCGACAGGCAACATGGCCCCTTAGAAATGGAGGCAAATTGGTGGTATACATGGGATTCCCAGGTGCTCTCCTATCTTGACACTGATCAACCCAGACCTCCTTAGCCAGGGGCAGCCCTAGCATTAAGTCACCTGAGGCAGCAGATGCTGAGTAGCTTGGAAGGGGCAGTGTGGGCAACACTGTCCAGGCCATTCCCCTCTGCTGGAGGACAGAGCTATGTGATTTGAGACATCTTTACTCAAGAACATCCTCTTTTACAATTTGCAGAAGTTAACTGTCTTTAAAAAAAGGACTATTTAGGAGTGCCACATGCCATAAACTAATTCTGTCTAATGAGCTGCAGAATGAACTGAAGGGCTGAAGTCCAGGAACTGGATCAGTGAACACTGTTAATTCATTAATGGACAATGCTGATTATTTGATGCCTGAGTACGCATGAAATTGCTATAATAAGCCTTACTTTATGTATGTCTTTGATTGTAAAAAGGGGGGATTTACACCAAATAAGCAGTGCCTCTTACATATTTAACTCAAAATTCAAGAACTCTTGTAATAAATTAATGTCAAGATCAATGAGATCTCCAAGATTAGATAATAGTTTTTTGCTTTAATATGCCTTCTTTAAGTCTGCCTTCTTGAAATGTAACAAAGGGACAAAGAATGCATGCTGAGAAGAGACTGAAGAACATAATAATCACATAATCTGTCCTTCCATCGATTTTCTTAAAATATTTTATGGGTTTACAGTTAAATAATAAAAGAGAAAACATTGGGCTTATACAAAGTAATAGGAAAAGTATGCAGCCTGGGTATACCTGCCCTTGTACTGAATTTAACCCATCTTTTAGCTTTATAAACAAATGAACAATTACCATTTCTGTTGAGTATAGGGGTTAGTCCAGTTGATGATACTGCTACACCCCAGTTCTCAGGGAAACAATCAACCACCAAGGAATCAAATCCAGTAGGGAAAGTCAGGCATGCCAAGGGTCAAGTTCCAGGATGGTCAACGCAGGGGAGAGTCCAGACACAAGGTCAGACAATGCCAAGGTCAGATACTAGCTAGAGAAATGAAGGAGTGGATATCACCACTGAGAGCATCAAGTAAGACTAGGCAAGAAGACAGACAAAGTCAACTTCTATGTTGCTCCAACAACTGGCAGACCCAAACTGAACCTTAAACAGGACTTGGGCTTCCTAGAGGCTGCTAGCTCCTCCCACACATTGCATGAGGCCTTCTCCCTTAAAGGGGCCATGCTTGTTTTTCAAGCATTTAGCTGCAATTGCATGGAGGCAACTAAGTTGCAGTGGTGGCTTCAGAACCAGAGTCCTCAGAATCAGAGGGTGGCAGTGCAACCTCCTCCAGAAGCAGGAGGGCTGTTCTGGGGCTGAGGGCCCTGAAGCAGGAGGGGCATCAATGGGTGCTTCTGCAGAAACACATCCTCTTCTGGGTCTGAGAGGCTTCTGCTCCTGAGGAGCGGGAATTGGAGCCTGGATCATGATAGAGTCCACGTCACTTTCTCTTTCAGGAGAAGTTGTCGTGTGTCAGCTGACAGTCTTCTTCTGGCACAGAGATGTCACTCCTAGATATTAATACTTGAGCTTCCAAGTGAACTTTAATGACTTTTATTTTGCTGTTTGCACTCTACAGACTTCAAACAGATTTTACTGACATATCTAGCAAAATTCTCATTAACGCCGGGCAGATTTGGCTTTTAGGATTATGCCTATGAGTATGAGTAAGATGGGAATGTTTTACTAGCATCACTAAAAATCATTATCAGACAGCTCATCAGCAGAGTAAGAAACAGAGCATAGGCATGCATACAGGGTGTGCCCAGGCATACCCTAACGTCTCCAAACAAAACAAAACAAAGCATTGCTGCATTTTAATTTAATTGCATGATACGCTCTTTAAGTTTTAAAGTATACATTGTTGCATTATGCAATAAACACCAAATTGCGTAATATAGTTATTGTAGAAATGTATGGGAAGCCTGCATTTGCTTGCAGCTTGCGTCCTCACTACTTGGTGCTCTCCTCCCCTCCACTTCAGATGACTGTTCTAGAAAATTCTTTGACCTATATAAGCAGCTACAAACAAAACTGGCATTTTGTGTCTAATTTTTTAAGTTTGTATTTTTAAAGTAAAGTTTAGTTGTTAATTAAAAAAAAGTTTAGGGCCCAATCCTATGGGGATAGGTGGCCACCTCCGAACTCAGAGGAGACTGCCTATCCAATGCAGGGCAGGAGAAGCACGGAGGCATTGTCCCCTCTGCGCTTAAGCCACCCTGCATTTGCAGCTAGACAGCCGATTTCAGCTGTCTAGCCATGGGAAGGCGGGGTGGGGGAGGCGGCTGCCAGACAACACATAGGATGTGTTGTACCAGCATTTCCACCTTCCCCGCCCTGGAACGCCCCCCAGAATGCCCTGTTTTCGCTGCTCTGTGTTCCGCTTCTGAGCACGGAGTGCGGGGCATTCCAAGCTGCCTGCAAGGCAGCGTGGGAGTGAGGGGAAGGTCAGTTCTCTGGGAACCGACCTCGGAGCATGGGATCTGAGGTCAGTTCCTGGAAACCCACATATTCTATGGCCGTCTAGCCACTGACTAGCAGCCATAGGATTGCTCCCTCTGTTAAGTTTTATTTTCTTCATTTGTTTGATGAATAAAAATAATGTCCTTTATGACTGAGTATTCAATAGATGTTCGCCTTCAGAGAAATTCCCTGGGTGTACACCCTAATGAAATGTGCTGCGCATGCCTATGGGAAACTGGCAGAGTCAGGATTTCTACTGAAACGTATCAGCTCTGTTGTTGCTTTTAAGACCACCGTAAATAGGATAAAAGTGAGGGGGTGAAGCTCAGAGGAAGAGCACAATACAGGCCCAATCTCCAGGTAGGGCTGGAAAATGATACCTGTATGAAACCTTGGTAAACGGTTACTGGTCAGCACTAGCCCTGAGGCAGGCCACCTGGAGCCCTCCAGATGTTTTGGACTACAACCTATAATTCCTGGCTATGGCTATGCTGGCTGATGTTTATGGGAGTTGTAGTACAAAACATTTGGAGGGCACCAGGTTGCCTATCCTTGAAAGAGAATATTGAGAGAGATGGACCATTGCCCTGACTTGCAATGAGGCATCTTCCTATGAGAGAGTTCTGAGGTACAACAATTAATTCTAGAGGGGCTGAAACAGAGTCATTTAAGGATCAAGAAGATAGTAAAGATATGGTGTTATCTGTTTAACATTCTTTCTCTCGGCTTAGCTTGTTAGAAGTAGCAATTTTTTTAAAAAAATGCTATGATACAGGCCACTCTCTAGAGAGATAACAAAATATAAGGATTTGTCTGTAGAGGATAAAGCAACTAGCAGTGCAACCCTATGCATGTTACTCAGAAGTAAGTACCACTGAGTTCAATGGGACTTACTCCCAAGATTGCAGCCTTAGTAGGCTTGTTACTGCTTTAATCCAAGCAGAAGGAAAGTGGAACTCAGAAAAGCAATTCTATTATGCCATTATTTACCACCCAAAGTGTATTACAGAACACAATATGCACGAGTCATTTCCCTCACTATGAAATGTGGCTGCTTCTGTGCTTAAATGCGAGAGCCATTTCACCACCTATAAAACTGAAGCTGCAGGGGAAAACAAGATAAAGCTATGGTCTGGGGTTTGTTTATTTTAAAATTCCTAAACTGTGTTTCTACCATTGCATTCAAGGAAGTGTACAGCAGGTACCTAATAAAACATCCACATGCACACACACAAACATTAATCAAACAAATGAAAACAGACAACCATCCACATTAATCAGGGCCTGCTATTATAACCTCAATCTGAAGAAGAGTGGAGTCGTAGACTAGCAACAGAATACCAAAGTGCCTGGGAGAACAAAACTGTTTTTATGTGGCATTTCAAATTCTGTAACAAGGAGGCGTGTGTGTTACTCTAGAGAAGGCATTCTGAAGCCGCAGCATCAACACCGGCTCCAGGTACTCCCGGATCCAGAGCCACGGTTTCACCTTCAGACGTTCGGAGTCCAGGCCCTTTAGAGCCCAGAAGCTTGAATTTAGTCCAGAAGCAAGCAGGAAGCCAATTCGACTGAGCCTGAATTAAATAAGCAATAGACTGTTTGAGAAGTCTCTAACAGTGCAATCCTATGCATGTCGACTCAAAAGTAAACCCCACTGAGTTCAATAGATCGTATTCACAGGTAACTCACCATAGGATTGCAGCCTAGAGCAGCCCTACACAGAGTCCACTGAAATATCTATCGAGGTTAAGAGCAGCCTTTCCCAACCTGGCGTCCCCCCAGGTGGGTTGGACTACAACTCCCATCAACCCCAGCCAGCATGGCCATTGTGATTATGGGAGTTGTGATCCAATATATCTGGAGGGTGCCAGATTCGGAAAGGCTGTTATGAAGAATGGTGTCCAGGTCAAGATTTTGATGTGCAGGTGTTCATCATGACAGTCCTATCAGCCAGCCAGCCCCCCCCCCCCCAGAGTCCAAAAATATGCAAGAGGCTGTGTTGATCTATATCAACAAGCTAGTTCTAGTAGTTTTCATGTCCATCAGTAGCAGGTTTTTCTTAAAGCAAATGGGTCTTAATTGCCCATTTGAGACCAAGCCACCCCCAAATACTTTGCATTACAACAGGGATAGCTCATAGCAATATACTGTTGTTGGGAAAATCCATATCCCCCCTGCTCCTGTGAGGACTGCAACTAAACTCAGAGGGAACAGGGAATGGGGGTTGGGGGTGTCTGATGGGGGTTGGGGTGGCAGATGACATCATCATCCCTGATAATCAAAAGGTCCCAATGCTTCAATCCTGCAAATGCTAGCTCCTCTACAGCACGGTAACGCACAGCTGTTTGCAGCCTCCAGTATCTGAGTACCGGCTCCTGTGAACCTGCTCCTTCAGGGGCAATGTGACCCCAGCCAGAACAAGTACACTCAACTTCTTTGAATCACAACAGTCACTAGTCATCCTTAATTCAGTCTTATCTAGATCTGGCTTTCAATTTGTTATCCTTCATGTATTCCATAACAACATCCAGGTACTGATTCAAAGAGTTTAGTGCTGCTCTTGGATCTGATGAAAAGGAAAGAACTGAATGTTATCAGCACATGAAAATACCACATCTGGTCAGGGCAAAACTATAATTGGGTTGGCCCCCAAATTGGCCCCCACCTGGCCCTCCATTACCAAGTGACATCACTGGGTGTCAGCATTCTGCCTTTCTCCTAGGGATGTACGAAACACTTACCTGGTTTCGTCCAGGGACATCCGCGGTGGGGGGGAGGCGCTCCATCCCTCCCCCCGAAATCCTCAACGGAGCGGGAGGCGATCCGTTCCTCCCCCCCGGAATCCTGCCCGGCCAGCTCCGCTCCACGGCCAGGCTGCGGAGCCGCCGGCCGGGCCAACCGGCAGCAGGGCCTCCAGCCGCTGCTGGGCTGCTGCGGATGCAAATGGCGTCCTGAGTAGGGGACGCCATTGGCGTCCCTATGGTAGCCCGTGATAGGCTACATAAATATTTACGTAGCCTATCACGACTAAAGTAGGGATGCAAATGGCGTAGGGGACGCCATTTGCGTCCTTGCTTTAGCCGTGATAGGCTACGTAAATATTTACATAGCCTATCACGGGCTAACATAGGGACGCAAATGGCGTCCCCTACTCAGGATGCCATTTGTGTCCGCAGCAGCCCGGCAGCAGCCGGAGCCGCCGCCGCCACGCCGGAGCTGCCGCTGGAGCCGCAGCCAGGTAGGCTCCATTTCGCGGGGCTTTCGCGGGGTGGTGGGGTGGGTTGCTCCATTCCGCCACGGATTCCGGGGGCCGAATTCACTAGAATTCAGCCCCCCTGGGATCTGTGGTGGAATTCTCTAACATCCCTACTTTCTCCATGCTGGGAAAGTCACTGAGTTCTGTACATTGCTCCAACAAGGAGCAGATTGTGAAATGGCCTTAAATATGGTTTTGGCTTCCTTTAGGCTGGTTAGCACCACCTCTCTATTGACTGAGGCCTTCTCCCTTAACGGGGCCTGGTCTGTTTCAGCAGCTTCAGGCTGCGACAACATCAAAGAAGCAGTGGCATCATGGTATCTTCATAGCTGGTGGCCTCATAACCGGAATATGGCAATGTGGCTTCTTCCAGACACAGGAGGTCTGGTTCCTGGGACCTTTCTAGGGGAACTAGGCCCTAAGGAGGTGGAAACCTTGTGTTGCTGTTCTGTAGTCAAGCCTCTGATCTCTGAGGGCAAGGGGTCAGGGTCCTGGACTATGACACACACATGCTTGGGGCCTCTGGTTTCTATGAGCTCGGCTCTGAGATGTTGCAGATTTCAAGCCCTGTAACATACTCATGAAATTCAAGAGCTAAGCAAAATGAACTACAACTTTTACTTCTATGTGCCTTTGGCTGGGCAGAGGACAGTCCTGCTGGGTGGAGGTCCACAGAAAACCTGCAATTACAACTATTATCAAGATACATGAAATTTCAGAAGCAATATTTTAAGTGCCAAGGGACTCACCATCAAAACAAGATAATCAATCTAGCATTTTAAATGGTCTGTTTCATTGTTTAAACATGCAGTTTGCAGCAATAGCCATTCATGATTCATTCTTGTGTGTGTGCTGTGCTGCCTGCATAGTGACCAAACAGGCCATTAAAAGTTGGTGTCAGCTGGGGCCCTGACTGCCCTTCTTTGGCTATTCAAGCATAATGATCAAGACTGGAAAATGAGACTTCATTTGTAGCTGTAATAGCTCATGGTAAGTAACAAGCCATTTAGAGCCAAACAACTGAGGCAATTGTTACGTACCAGGGATTTTAAGTTCTGGAAAGCAAGCTTGTTTCTTACAGGATCATTTCCATTTTGTTGTTTATATGAACAATCTGGGCATGGAAGATGCTTGTGAACACAAGAAGAGCCCTGTTGCATCAGACTAATGGCCTGTCTAGTCCAGGATTCTGTTCATCCAGTGGCCAACCAGCTGCCCGTGGGAAGCCCACAAATAGGACCTGAGTGCAATAGCACCCTCCCGCCCATGTTCCCCAGCATCTGGGATTGCGAGACAGTACATTGGTTTACGGGCCACTTAAAAAACCCCTTCATTGGTTGCTGTTCTGAGGTGTGTGTGTGTGTGTGTATACAGTATATGAGGGAGAGAGGGAGAGGTACACTGGGAACCTTCTATAACAGTCACCAAATGTCTGGTTTCATCCCACTCATGTCTTTTTTTTCCTTTTCCCCCCTAAACATTTTGTTCAGACTCTTGCTCCCAAACCCTAAAAATTAAGAAACTCCACTGCAAGAATTATTCAAGTTCATTACAATATCATTATTGTGGCTTTGAAACTGGTAGCACTTCTGAATCGGTTTCCACCAAATTGATTTACAACCATTTATGTTGGTATGAAAGATAATTGAGCAGTGTATTATTGTTGCCCTTTTACAGATTAGAAAGTTAGCCCTTGTGAAAGACTAAGTAAGATCTATCAACTACAGCCATAAAGGAGCTATTGTTCCAATCTAGTTTTAAGGCTCTAGTAGGGAAAGGAGAAACATGGAGCGGAAGAATATAGAATTCTAAGCCAACTGTAGGCAGCATAAGATATATTTGAGAAATTCATTTCCGTTATAAACATTTCAGCCACCCAATAGGAAGATGTCATAAAAGGCCTCAGGATCTTTCTCATTTCTACGATTCTAATTAACAATAGAGCTGGTAGATCTGTAGGAAGTATAAGTTAAGTTTTGAGTAAACTGAGTTGGCCAGCAGAATGTTTGTCCAAAATACACATTCAGTGTCAGACCTAAAGGGTGCAGAACAAATTGAGTATTCTTTTGATAAATGATCCTGTCTAATTTATATTTATTTGTTGTCCCTCAATCAGAAAGACCTCAGAAAAAAGTGTCTTATATTCTAGAAGACATCTCAAGGTAATATTGAATATACTCTGTCCCCCACAAAGTTCCTTTGTCAAGAAAACTCAGATTGTGCAATCTGTGTAATTTATTTTGGTAGCTACCATTTTTCCGGCATTTAAAATGGTTTGGGGAAATTTGGCTAAGTAGATGGCAAGAGTATAAGGAAAGGGCACAATGACTGGGGAGTGGAAAACATTTAATTAATTAATTACATTTCTATACCACCCCAAAGCCAAAGCTCTCTGGGCACTTTATAGAAGTTAAAACATTAAAATACAACATAGAAAGTTTAAAAGCCAGTTACATAAAAGCACACAGACAATATACACAAACATATAACTAGTAAAAACAACTTTGAACAGTCAGTCAGTCTGTTCATGTCCTATGAGAGCCCTAGGAGTCACAGTCCTAATTACTGGAAGCCCTGTCCAAAATCTTGTAGGTTTCTAAAGTAGCAATCCTATACCTGGGAGTAAGCCCCATTGAACTGAATGGGACTAACTTCTGAGTAGACACATAACAAATTGCATTTTAAGTGTTCAGATGAACTTACCTCACCTGCTCAAACTTTTTTTTCCACAGTCATGTGATCTAGATCCTTGATGTATTTTTAAATCAATGGAAGCTAAGGTTTCTCAGATGTTTGTCACCTGCCCCCAAACCAAATTTAGTGCTGAACAGAATATGCATAGATGCAGGGGGTGTGCATAATGAGGAGAGGTTTTAGTACAACCTGAGATGTCTAAGGTGGGAACCTCTGATAATAGTTTTTGCTTTGTTTTGATTTCAAGCTTCCCTTGGAACAATAAATCATTTCTTATTTTGTTTCCCTATACTTCCTTATATCTTGTTCGATGGATTAGGTAAAAAAAAAAAAAAGGAGGATTTCACCTCCTTGTTCAGTGATGCTAATGGTTTATACAGCACCTAGAACTCTGTAGGTGTGGTACAAAATAAAATCATACAAACAGGTCCTGGATCTGCTTTGGTGGCCATATGGATACAGTACTTACAAGGAGTAAAGAGTGGAGCCTTTATACAGGCTTCTGTGTTCCCTAAGGGTTGTATAAGGCTATAACCATAATTCAGGGGTGGGCAGAAGGTAGATTGGGATCTACTGATAGATCTTATGGTGATATGCAGTAGATCAGCAAGGGTTTCCAACTCCCAATTTTAGGTCTAAATTAAACCGATAGTATTCCTGATCTGTACTGACTCAGGTGTAGATTTGTGCATGCAGGTTGTCCCAGGATATAACTGGTAATTGGCTCTACCCCCTGAGCCACCATTTTACATCTGTCTCCACAGGGCCAGCATCAAGGGTAGGCATAGCTAGGCACCTGCCAAAGGCCCACACCCCAACAGGGGCCTGCTAAAATTGCCCCCAGACTTGCTCCTCCTCTTCACCATTTCAACCTGCTTGTTCACCTGTCCTGCTTCTTGCTCTGGCCCAGATAACATTTGTGGTGAGGAGGAGGAGCAGGAGATGCCACTGCCTACTTGGCTCACTGGTTCTCTCCCTGTCAAACAAGCAAGTGGTAGCAACGATGAGGAAGAGGCACAATAGCAGCTGGTGACAATGGCGGTGAGAAGGCAGACTCGCTGAGGGAGCGGGGTCATTGAAGGAGTCTTGCCCAAGAGCCCTCAAAAACCTGGGGGGTGTCTCCACCAGAAATTTACTCTGAGCTGGCTGCGTGTTGAGGTTATTAGGGATAGATGATGTCATAGCCATCCAGCAGCCACCCCAGAGCTTATCAGGGAAAAACTGGATTTCCTGAGACTGCTGAAAGTCTGATTCTTTTCCTTAAGTTGGGTTCTCCACAGTATAGCTGTTGGGTGCCCTAACCCCTGCATTTGCCTAGGGTACGCTAGCCCTGCCCAGGGGTGTGCCTTTCACCGTGACCCTGGTCAAGGGGTGTTTCCTGCCCCTGCATAGACCAATTAGTGTTTACTCAGAAGTAACTCCCATTGTGCTCAGTGAGGCTTACGCACATCAAAATTTAAAGAGATCCCCCTGAATTGAAATACAGAGTTTAAAATACTGATTCCCTGAAGCCTGTAAAGCACTTTACAGAACCTGCGATTCTCCATGGCTTGGTTTATTGCCTTAGAAGTAACTACTTCACACCTTCGTTATAGAGATCCTGCAGTTAGAAAGGGGACTGGTTTCCCATCCCTTTGTCCCCCGCCCCTTTCCCAGCACAAGCACATGTGTGTCTACTCAGAAGTAACTCCCCTTGTGCTCAATGAGGCTTGCTCCTGAAATGCAGGTGCATCTAGAGTTTCAGGGGAACGGAGAAGGGAGGGAGCCTCTCTTATTGGTTGAGCAGTCAGATGACGTTCACTCCAACCTCCACCCCCACCAGGAAGTATGTTCTGTGAAGTGAGTTTTACTGGTGTGGAGCACTTGCTCGTGGAGCCCTGCATGGGCCACATTGCAGCAAAGCTGATTCCTTTTTTAAAAAATCCAGTAGTCCTCCATTTGCTTCTCCTTCCGTTGTCATGGAGACACAGTCCTGGAGACAGCACTGTGTCTCCAGTTGGTGAGCCTCGGAGTTCTGGTAAAAAAACCCAAAGTAGATCCCTCAAGCCTGAAGTCTCCCCTGCCATAAATGACCTGATATAAGACATCTAATCTGGTTTAAATAAAGTATTCTTAGCTGGTTCCAACAGAAGTTCAAGCTGGGACGATGCGTTTCTATAGCATTAACCCTGAAGTGTGTAAGGTGGCAAAATACATTACATTTTTCTTTTCTTTTTTATTTGCTGGTATCCAAGATGGCCCTATCATTAGGAAGGGTAAAACACTTACTGTATCTCAGGCAGCAAATATTGATGTTATTGTTAAAGAGCACCAAGATGTCAATTATTTAATTTATTATTATCTATTTACTGCCTGCCATGTAGGGTGGGTGTGGGGTGTTATATGGATTGGCATCAAAATATATTAGACAGTCTCTGTATTGTACTGGTCTGATTTTTAAAAAAAAAGTGTAAATGTCACCTTCCTTCAGATCAATATCCATTCACCACGAGAACCGTAAGGCTTTGGGAAATGATTCAATAAGAGCTGCACTCAGGTTTTACTATGACTTACAGCCCATCACAAATGACACGTATGACCGGTGCCCATTGAACAAAGCCTGCATTTTGTAACTCAGTTGTAATGGCAATACTTCTAATTACAGTAGATCTGGATGTGAACTATGATACAGAGCTTTAGAAAAAAGAGACCTCAAAATTCACTGTGACCAATCCTTTTTTAAAAAAACCCACATATCAGTTTATTGTTATGAGACTCATTGTACATAATCATCAACAGCAATTATATTATTCAGCTTTACAAACCACAACTCCAAAGTACAACAGATATTCTTAAAATCATGTTATCAAAAGTGCTATTGGTGCTAACCCAGAAGCACCCTATTATACCAGTTCTAAAACTGAATAAACAAAACCCAATTCTGTTGAAAGGTCTCTGTTTTGTTATTCCTTCCTTACCATAAATGTTTACACTGAGGAAGAGATCAGTCCCATATGTTAGGAAGATTCCCACTTCTTGTATAAAATGAGGTTTATATGAAATTAGCAGGTTACAGAGTGAATTACAAACAGATAGTGGAAACACAAATGTTTTTTTTTTTCCTAAATCTATATCTAGCCCATGGGGCCGCGGTGGCTTAGTGGTTAAGATGCTGAACTGCAGACCGGAAGGTCGGCAGGACAGCAGTTCAAGACCCGAGTGCCACATGACGGAGTGAGCTCCCGTCTTCAGTCCCAGCTCCTGCCAACCTAGCAGTTTGAAAGCAAGAAATTGCAAGTAGATAAATAGGTACTGCCTTGGCGGGAAAGGTAACAGCGTTCCGTGCACCTCGGTGTTCAGTCATGCCGGCCACATGACCACGGAAGCGTCTTCGGACAGCGCTGGCTCTTCGGCTTAGAAACGGGGATGAGCACCGTACCCTAGAGTCGGACATGACTGGTTGGGGACACCTTTACCTTTTTACCTATATCTAGCCCAGGGCATCCCAAACAGTGCGTGCAGTGTGTTCCACCCTTAAAGGCAGCCTAGAAATAACAATAGATTAGATGCAGTGAGCCGGAATGAGCAGTGCCTTAAAGGATAAGAGACTGCATTGGATGCATCCACCATTCTATGGCTGTGTTCAGGTGTAACATTAAACCACATTAAAGTGCCCCATGATATCCTGATGAGCAAACTAGCTCAAAGTGGGCTAGATGAAACAACCATCTGGTGGATCCACAGTTGGCTACAGAATTGGACTCAAAGAGTGCTTATCAATGGGACCTTCTCAAACTGGGGAGAGGTAATGAGTGGGGTACCGTACCGCAGGGCTCAGTCCTGGGCTAGTGCTCTTCAACATTTTCATTAATGGATGAGGAGGTGCAGGGAATGCTGATCAGATTTGCAGATGACACAAAATTGGGCAGGATAGCTAATACTTTGGAAGTCATTAACAAAATTCAAAGTGACCTTGATAGACTGGAGCACTTGGCAGAAAACAACAGAATGACATTTAATAGGGATAAATGCCAAGTTCTGCACCTAGGAAAAAGAAACCAGATGCACAGTTACAAGATGGGGGATACGTGGCTCAACAACACTACAAGTGAGAAGGATCTTGGAATTGTTGTCGATCACAAGCTGAATATGAGCCAACAATGTGATGTGCCTACAAAAAAGGCCAATGCTCTTTTGGGCTGCATTAATAGAAGCATAGCTTCCAAATCCCGGGAAGCACTAGTTCCCCTCTACTCAGCACTGGTTAGGCCTCATCTGGAGTACTGTGTCCAGTTCTGGGCACCACATTTTAAGAAGGATGCAGACAAACTGGAGAGGGTTCGGAGGAGGGCAATGAACAAAGATGATCAGGGGCCTGAAAACAAAGCCCTATGAAGAGAGACTGAAGGAACTGGGCATGTTTAGCCTTGAGAAGAGAAGACAGGGGAGATATGATAGCGCTGTTCAAGTACTTGAAAGGTTGCCACAGAGAGGAAGGCCAGGATCTCTTCTCGATCATCCCGGAGTGCAGGACACGGAATAATGGGCTCAAGTCACAGGAAGCCAGATTCCAGCTGAACATCAGGAAAAACTTCCTGACTGTTAGAGCAATTCGACAATGGAACCAATTCCCTAGGGAGGTAGTGGGCTCTCCCACACAGGAGGCGTTCAGGACAGCCATCTGTCAGGGATGCTCTGACTTGGATTCCTGCATTGAGCAGGGGGTTGGACTCGATGGCCTTGTAGGCCCCTTCCAGCCCTACTATTCTATGATTCTATGAGAATTGCACCCTAAATTGTTGTCTTTTCCAGTGTTGTCAGGTTTCTAATAAAAGGGCTTGCACTTTGCAGGAATCTGAAAAAAATGCACGACTATGAAACCATAAGTAGAAACATATAGTTCCACAAAGAATCATTTTCAAAAAGCACAGATCCCGCATGTTTATGGGTAATATGGATATACAAAGAGAGATGTATGGCAGTTATTAAACGCACACGAAAATGAAAGCATTCATAAGAAGTAGGTGGATTCGATGGCTTCTTGAAGTGCTTATCCTGGAATGACGCCTGATCCCCTTCCTCAGGAGGGCCTGTATGACTCCTGTTAGCTTTCCATGTTACATTTGTATCCGTCGTTCATGTTTAGCTCAGAAAATGCATATTTGTAGATGAACACTTAGGAAATTCCACCAGGGGGCAATAAAGGTTTAAGAAAGATTGATTTTGCATGATGCAAGTCTACGGCAGTGGGGCAGAGGGGAGGGGGGACTGAACTAGCATTTTTGATAAACCGTTCTGGAGGCCTGCCTAATAACTAACATCAGTTAGCACAGCTGCCAGTCTTATGCCAAAGTGACGGGAGGGGAGTGGTGGTGGTGGTTGGCTTTTTGTTTAATCCTCAGTTTCAAGGATTGAGTGGGTGCAGACCAGTCACTAAACACACACGCACATGTGCGAGCGTGCACACACACGCACACACACTTATTTACATTGGCAGGTAATGAATAACTCTTTCCCTTTCTCTCTCGAAGAGCAGCTTTGGATGTTAATCATATGCACTACTCCAGGAAGCATGAGTCATATTTCTGCATTTGCACATATTATTAATGCCTGAAGCAGGGACTCACTGTCATTTCTACCCCACCTCTGCCCATTAGGGAGGTATTCAGTACGTAGGAACAGCACATACATTTCTGCAGAGGGGAGATGGCAAACCCTCATTTCAGATGCTAATGATATGCACAAATACAGAAAGGGCAGGTGAGTGTTTGCATATCATTATGGTCTGAACCTGCTCTAATTTTGACGGGCTTCTGAAGGCCTTTGTACTTTAAATATAATGTCCATTTCTGAATTTAGGGAGCAAAGCTACTTCAATCTATTTCATTCCAGAATGCAGGACACAGGAAGCCAGATTCCGGCTGAACATCAGGAGAAACTTCCTGACTGTTAGAGCAATACGATAAAGGAACCAATTACCTGGGGAGGTAGTGGGCTCTCCCACACTGGAGGCATTCAAGACGAGGCTGGACAGCCTTCTGTCAGGGATGCTTTTGACTTGGATTCCTGCACTGAGCAGGGGGTTGGACTGGATGGCCTTGTAGGCCCCTTCCAACCCTACTATATGATCTCCTGCCCTGACATGATGAACCACACTTCAGAATACATGTTGGGGGACCGGGACATATGTCTGAAGACATCCCTCTGTCGAAATTGCACCCGGAATTGTGGAAGGGGAAATTGCATCCAAAATTGCATCCAAAATTGGGGAAGTAATTATTGGAAGAAAAATCCAGCCTTCCCTTAGGGATAACTCATGTGAGCAACTTAAGACAAATAGCTCAGCATGTGGAACTGAGGTGTCAAAATCAACACAGGAAGGCAGACCTGACCACCTCAAATGATTACGAGAACTGGCCCTAACATATCTCCTATGAAATTAAAAGAATCCTGGATTGTTTTGTCCATTTGTTTACAGTATGGCAGTTTACAATTCTGTATCCATTTATATAATTGTTCAGAGTTCATTAGTTTATACACAGACAGTACTACCTCATAGGCCAAACATTTCTATAGAATTAAAAATAGTTCTATGCAGATTATTGACTTGTGGCTACATCAGAATCCACATTTGTCACACAATTCTTGAAATTTTCACTTTAATAGAAATGGCCTGATGTGAAAATCATGCCCCATGCATAAAGTTTACACATGACATGAGAGAGAAGGTTCCTCTTGATTTTAGAGGTTTCAGATATGATATCTCAGCTATTAATTACTAAGTATCATTTATTTTGTCTATCAAATGTTGTCAGATACTACCCATACCATTGCAGGCTAACCTTATCAAACAAACTTGGAAGAAAAAAAGAATGTCATTACATGTAGCCATCAAATACTGTTGTATTATATAATATATATTATATAATACATGAGCAGGCTCTTGCCAATGATTTTACAATGAGACAGCTTACCTATTACCACTGACCTTCCTCTGCAACAGGATTGGGGGACCAATTTGGGTCCGGGGGCCAAATTTGCCCTTCAGATAGCCCCCATGCTCCAGATGACATTAGGTGTAGGGCCCATCCCCAGTGATGCCATCAAGTCCCTGGCCAAAGCGCCAGCTGGGGCTTCCCAGTTGGGGAGCTGCTTTGTTCCATCTGGGCTTTCCCCGGCTAGGGAAAGCCCAGACGAAACAAAGCCCACTGTGGTGCCGGGTTTGCTCCTCCCTCCTGCCCCTGCTCCCTTGTGAGGGGCAGGGCTTCAGAGAGGGGTCCTGCTTGAGGCCCATGGGCCTGGTGTGCGGGTTGGAGGTTCCCCATTGCTGCTCTGCACTGTTAGGAGTGTTTTGGGGCTTCACAGAACATTCCCGCGTGAACACTTCCATCATGAAAGTAGTGCTTTTAGAAAGCCCAACATATCTCTGGAAAACCCTGGCTTGCTTACCCTGTTTGCTGTTTTTTGCAGATCGTTCACTGCCCAACTGGCAGCTGCTTCATTGCCATTACAACAATACAAAACAGCCAGCCATGATGGCATCATGATGGCATCATGATGGCATCACATAGCCAGTTATATACGACTACATTAGAATATCATGAAGATAATTCTGAGTGAGGGCAATGCTTCCTGCCCCTGTATGCAACCTTGCCACCCACCCATCACTGAAAGAAGAAGCACTTTTTCATAGCTTGCAGAGAGACCTTTTTGGGTTCAGCCTTAGTGTGTTCTAGGACAACTTTTAATTTGTGGGGTAGGAGCATGAGGCTCAGCGGGCTCGTGCAAAGCAAATATGCCCCCTAGAATATGCCAGTGAATCCTCTGCAGCATGGATTCGCTGCATTCCCTTGGGAGTCATCTGGAGGGGGGGATGTTGGCAGTAGGTGGAGCTGGAGCCCAAACTCCTTCTCCCTCCCTCTCTTTCTGCCACCCTTCTCTTTCTCCTTCTCCTTCTCCCTCCCTCTCCCTCTTTCTCCCACCCTTTTCCTTCTCTCTCTTTTTGTCAGCCCCTCTCTCCCCACCTCCCTCTCTCTCCCCACCACCCCTTCTTTCCCTCCCCCTCCCCAAGCAGCATGCTGCCAGGGGAGGGGCGGATCAGTCTTGCCAGAGGTCTGCTTGCCGAAGGCATTTTTTCACCCCCTCTTCCCATCGCTCTGTCAGTTTGGGGCTCCCCCAGTTTTTCCCTCTCTCCCTCCCGGCTCTTCTGGGCATGAAATTAGGCCAAGGGCCAGGTGTAGCCCATGGGCTGCAAGCTGCTCACCCTTGACATAGAGACAGACTATGCGACATCAAGCAAAGGAAAAGCTGGGGGAGCAAACCTGTTTAAGCCTTACTGCTGAACAATTACAGGACTGGGGCAATCATGATCAATTGAGTTAGTTTTCTTGCATCCTATATGAATTTGCCTCTTTGCATTTGCCATCACGTGCCTGCCATTTGATATTGGTTATCTGAACTGCACTTTGAAAAAACCACTTTGTGTTGCCAATATTATGAAATGCAGGGGCCCTGTCACTGTCGCAGAGACTCTCCGGAAGGATGACGAGTCTGGGCTACCAAGATTTTATGGGCCAATATTTTTATATTTTCTTTTTTGTTTCTTACTGGGATTCATTTTTAAAAGAATTGACTGACTAGGCCATTGGAACTGAAACCCCTTAGGGAAATAACCGAGCTCATGTGAAGCATGCTGGCTTTTTCCTTTGTAAGACTAGATCAAAGCACAGCATGTGCTTGCTAGATGTTATATTTCATGTGGGTAATATCAGGGATCTTGTGTGCAGAAAATGTATTTGACAGGCCTTGTTGATTACATGCCTTTCGAAGGACTTGGGAGTTATAGGATTCTCTGGGAACTTCACTGTCTGGCCAGTTGCCATATATTTATTTGAGTACAGCTCAGGTAAAAGTCAATAGAATACTTTTTATCTTTTTAAAGCCCTTAATGGGAAGCGGTCAGGGACTGTGGTTTAAACGAATGGCAAAAGCCTTATGCCTGTGGTTAGCAGGACTCAGCATTGCCTCTGCTGAATGGGCAAACTAGACAGTCATGTGTGTTGGCACAATTTAAGAGGCATCGATGGTGCCAGGAGCCATGTGTGAGCCGGGCTTATCACACCGGGTCCCCACTCTAAGAGCCAAACTACACCTTACACTGATTGTGTAGCAGCACGTAGCTCAGCGTCATCTTTTTCTTTAATCTAGTGTAAGTGCACGTGGCCCTGATTTGGGATGGAACCACCGCGCACCAGGAGAGGAGCATTAAATCTTTCCCCTAACACCATTTGCTTCCCAGCCCCCCCCCCCCACCTCATGGAGTGCAGGGTTAACAAAAGAAAAAATGGCATCAATTGAGACTTTTTCTTTTTCTAGCCCCCCCATGAGGGTAGGGGGTAATTATGGGGGGGGGATGAGGGAAGGTTTAACCCATTCTCCTGGACTGCTGTGGTCCTGATCCAAATCCAGGTCAACACGCTTTCACAAAAGTAAAGAAAACTATCATGCATAGCTACACTTTGCATGATTAGCAGAATGTGTAGTTTGGTCCTGAAAGATTACCACTGTGTGCTATGCAAGGGATTCTGGGAAATGTTCTCATCCTACCTTGCCTAGAGAACAAAGGAAACTTTGGCCTTATTTTATACTCTCAAATTACCCAACTTTTAAGTGTTGGCCTTCAGTTAAGTGGAAATGAAAATTTTTATAGGGTCTTATCTCAGATGTTATTTGGATAATAAATGTCTGATCTCATTACTTTGAAACTGTATACATTCCCAGTGCATTTAAACACTAAAATCTATTTGTGAGCCCCACAGGCACAGAGCCTTAGTCAACTCAGCCCCACCGGGAAATGTTGCCCTCCAGATCCAGGGAACTGCTTATAAAAATCACATATCCCAGTTTATATGTATACCAAAAAACCCTAGAATTTAAATTTCATAGAAGACAAGCCAATTTGGCACCCTGAATACATTCTTCAGTTAATTTGCACCCCACTCCCAATCACCCCAAATCAGTGTCATCATCTCCCCGCCCCTCCTCCTCTTTTTGCTCCCCAGCACTCTGGAATTCCTCCTCCTGTTACAGGTATTGCTTTTGCTAGTGGGAGGCTAATGCCTGCTAGTCCTGTTTCCTATTTTCTCTTTAAGCAGTGTATTTGGATGCAGCTTTGTCTGCTGGCAACAACTTTGTTGTTGCATTTTCTCTGGCAGGCTGTCCTTAGAAAGATCTCTTTGCCTCTTTCCATACACAGCCACAAGCTTGAGCTGAGTTCAGCATCTCTGCTTTGTAAGGAGGGTGAAGGCTCCTGGAATCTGTTTGGTCTTTGGATTTGTTAAAAAAGAAACACCACCACCTTCCAGCCAGCTTGGTTGGAACCCCCTTCCCTCAGCATCCAGTTTTCTGGAATTTCCCCAGATGAATAGGGAAAGAGGATACCACCCCAGACAGCACTGGAAATACCCAGCTGTATGGTATGAAAAAGGACACCTGGCCACCATAATTGATATGTACACTGAAAAATGTGAAATGCCAATATGACAAGCACATTTGCAAATGTATACTTTACCCAAGGGTGGTGGTGGTGGTGGGGTGTTCTTTGCTGATATTTATTTATTGATTGACTGAACGTATATACCTCTCTATATCTAAAAAAGATTCCTGAGCAGTGAACAGTAAAACAGAACAAACCAAAAGAAGAATCAAAATACAAAATACAAATATCTAAAATCAAGTTATACCAATAAAATGGTGTCTGGTCATTTAGGGAAAGCTTGTTTAAATGAAAATGTCTTTAGCAGATGCCATGAACAAAGCAACGCTGGTGCCTGCCTGACATCAACTGGCAGGGAATGCCCCACCGAGAAGGAGCCAGTACAGAACCTTAAACTTGGCCTGGTAGCAAATAGGCAGCCAGTGCCGTTCCCTCAGCAAAGGTGTTACGTGCCAAAAGGGGGCAGACCCCAACGAGAACCAAGCTGCTGCATTCTACACTAGCTGCACCTTCTGGACCAACCTTATAGGCAGCCCCACATAGAGCACATTGCATTAATCCAGTAACATTCATGGGCCCCGTCTACACGGGCCATTTACTCTGGGGCTGCTGCGATTCGAGGTCCTTTGGGACATAGAACATAATCGCCACTCTGCCGCCCAACCATGATTTTCACCTGGAACATGCGGATTTCCAAAGAGGCATTTTGCTGCAATGTTTTTGGTTTGCTGCGGGTTTCCCGCAGTTGTGAGCTGTCTGTCATTCCCCCAAACTGACTTCATATTTCATGGTGAGCACATGGTAGGCATGCCTAGTGCTTGTGTCACTCTGTGATGCCCCTTCACTCCTCCCCATTCCTTCGCGGCTGCGCAGTTATAGAGGCACAGAGAAGTGTGCTCATTTCTTCAACCACACTTCTGCACACCTTTGCAGCTTTGTATCTTCGCAGTGGCTGCTTTGGAGTCAGTGGCCAAGGGCTGGGGGGTGGGTGTTGGGGGAGCAGAAGGTCCAGGACCAACTTCGCTCCAGCCACCATTTTGGAATGATGGGTAGGCATGTATGTCTCATGGACACACCCCTTAGCATGTGTGAACCATTGCAAGGGTCTCAGACTCAAGAACTGCCAAACGGTTGGCATAGTAACAAAGGAGCAGACCACCCACATTTTACCTAACGAGGAATGGACAGACACAAAAGAACCCCTGAAATACAAAACAGCCACTAAAACCCAAAGTGTCGCACCCCCAGCCTCATGTGCCTGCAGAGTTGCGCATTTAAATATAATGGTAAAAAAAAAAGAGAGCAGCACGACTGCCACAGTTTACTACACTTCAACGGCTATGTTGTCAGGGCACAGCGGATTTTCCCGTTGGAGAAATCTGCAGTAAATCGCGCGTGTACTGCAGCAGAAGCTAATTTGCAGCTGCAATGCTGTGTAGCTACGACGGAGTGAAGGTTGAAAGTGGTGCCCTGTAGATGGCCCCATCATTAAGAGTACACTCTTTGGCAGACCTGGCTTTATCAGTGTATAATATGTGAAAGAAACATTCCAGGGAAAACATTAATCAAACTAACATGCCACCATATATCTCTGTGTCTCTGCATCACAACTACAATTCTCTCCATGTTTCTAACAAGTTTATCTACAATAGCTTTGCTTGAACAATTCTGGTTAAGTGCTAGGTATCTCTAAGATACCTCTATAGCTCTTTTCCAAAGCTATAATTCCTAGTATCCTGGAGGTAAATCATAGTAGTCAAAATGTGGATGTGCTTGCTCTGAGAATTTAGGGCCACATCTATATGGCACCGCTTTGACCCCCCAACCTGTCGCAACTGCACAGCGATTCGCCTTTGAGTCAGCATGCCCTGTGATACACTCACGATGTACTGCACGCTTCCCTTACTGGCTCGCTGTGCCCTTCTTTTGGGGGGGGGGGCATTTTACTGAAATGCACAGCTGTGCAGTCCCATGAGTGTGGGGGTGCAACACTTCAGTGGCTGTTTTGTATTTGAGGGGCTCTGCTGAGTCTTTCCATCCCTTTTTAGGTAAAAAGTAAGCATTTTGTGCTCCTTCATTTCCATACCATCAGTTTATCAGTACCCCAGCCTGAGACTCTAGCAATGGTTTGCACTCACAAGTGTGAGCGCTACATGCCTAGTCATCGCTCCAAAATGGTGGCTGGGGCGATGTTGGTCCTTCCCCAAGATCCCCCCCTCGACCCTTGGGTACTGAGTCCACAACCATTGCGAAGATAAGAAGCTGCAAAGCTGTGTGAAAATGTGATTAAATAGATGAAAACTCCCCTCTGTGCCTCAGTAACTGTGCAGCTGCGAAGGGATGGGGGAGTAAAGGGCAACCACAGAGTGACGTAGGCCCTACGCACACCTACAACATGCCCACTGTAAAATGCGAAGTCAGTTCGGGAAAGGAACAGATGGCCCACAACTGCGGGATAACCTGCAGCACCCCCCCCCCCAAATCGCAGTAAAATGACTCCTTGGAACTCTGAATTTTCCAGGCAAAACCCACAGATGGCTGCGAAGTTGTGACTGTGTCATCTATCATGAGGGACCTCGACTTGCACCCACCCCAGAGTAAAAGTCCAGTGTAGATGGGGCCTAGTTCATTTGATACATTAACTTGGTTAGGCATGGTCTCTCTCAGTTGGTCAAAACCCTGTGTCACTCACAGATTTGATTCCTCGTGCTATTTCATACATGGCAACCTTTCTAGATGGAGCCAGTCCCTGTATAGGGAGAAAAATGTACACCTATGTACACACTGTCATGAGAAAATGCCAGGACTAGCAGGAATTAGACTACTAGAAGACTGAACCAATAAGTGAACCATTCTGGCTCATCCCAGATAATAAACCATAGAAGCTGGAATTTACCCAGTTTATATATAAAAGCTCACTAAACGTTCAGTGCAGCATTTATTTTATTTTATTTATTAAATTTCTTAATCACCCGTCTGACTGGTCACCCAGCCATTCTGGGTGATGTACAATAATACAACAGTTTAAAACAATAAAATTCCACATTAAAACATTGTATTTCTAAAAATACCCTAACCCACCCCAAATGCATGCCTGAACAACCACATTATTAATGCGTGGTGGAAGCTCAATGAAGAGGGGGCATGGTGGGGTTCCCTAGGGAGGGAGTTCCACAGAGTGGGGGCCACCACAGAGAAGGCCCTCTCCCTCGTCCTCACCAGTCTAGCTGTCCTGGCTGATGGGACAGAGAGAAGGCCATCCGAGGCTGATCTTGTTGAGCGGCCTGTCTGGTGTTGCTGGAGGTGCTCCTTAAGATAAGCTGGGCTGGAACCATATATGGTTTTAAGGGTCAAAACCAACACCTTGACTTTGGCCTGGAAAACAACTGGTAACCAGTTCAACTCGTTCAGCACTGGAGTGATGTGGTCATGCCGGCAGCTGCCTTTAATTAGGCAAGCCGCCACATTCTGCACCAGCTGCAGCTTCCAAACCATATTCAAGGTAGAGCGCATTACAGTAGTCTAGATGAGAAGAGACCAGGGCATGTACTACCGATGGGAGCAGATGGTTGGGAAGGTAGGGGCGCAGCTGCTGTATCAGATGGAGTTGGTACAGCACTGTCCGGCTCACAGCTGACACCTGAGCCTCCATGGACAGCTGGGAGTCCAAAATGACCCCCAGGCTGCGGACCTGGTCTTTCAAGGGTAGCCGTACCCCATTCAACACCAGGTCAACATCCCCCAGCCTCCTCTTGTCTCCCACCAAAAGTACCTCGGTCTTGTCAGGGTTCAGCTTCAGCTTATTCCTCCCCATCCAGCCACTCACCGTCTCCAAACTAGGGATGTCAGAGAATTTCGCCACGAATCTCTGGGAGGCTGAATGCCAGCACATTCGGCCCCCCGAAATCGGTGGTGGAACAGTCTGCCACCCCCCCGCCACCCCCCGGGACGGGACTTACCTTGGGCGAATCTCCCTGGCGGCAGCGGCTCCGGCGGCGGTTCGGCAGTGGTTCGGCGGCGGCGGCAGCCAGTCTTCTGACCGGCTGCTGCCACCATTTCCAGTAAAAAAAAACCCAAAAAACTAAAAAACTAAAAAAGTGATAGGCTACGTAAAGATTTACGTAGCCTATCATGGCTAGATTTTTAAAAAATACCATGATAGGCTACGTAAATGTTTACATAGCCTATCACGGCTGAGTAAAAAAGCAAACAAACACCACGCGTATGCAAATGGCGGTGCCCATGGGCGCCGCCATTTGCGTTCCTTATTTTGGCACATCTAGTCTACGTAAACATTTACGTAGACTACGGCAAAAATAAGGGGAACGCAAATAGCGTAGACGCTACGCTATTTGCGTTCCCCTTATTTTCGTCGTAGTCTACGTAAATGTTTGCGTAGACTAGACGTGCCAAAATAAAGAATGCAAATGGCGGCGCCCATGGGCGCCGCCATTTGCGTACACGCAGTTTTGTTTTTTGTTTTACTCAGCCGTGATAGGCTACGTAAACATTTACGTAGCCTATCACGGCTGACTGCAGGGACGCAAACGGCGGCGGCTACAGCTGCCGCCATTTGCAGACCTGGCTGGCCAGGATTCGCAGTGGGAGGGACGGGGCGCCTCCCCCACGGCCAGAATTTTGGGGGGAGGGACGGGGCGCCTCCCCCCCACCTCGAATCACATTTCGTCAAAAGGTAAGTGACTTTCGTACATCCCTACTCCAAACATATGGACAGGGATTCTATGGCCAACCTTGGTGAAGATTTGAATGAGAGGTAGAGCTGCATGTCATCCATATATTGATGACACCACACCCCAAACCTCCTGATGATAGCCCCCAGCAGCTTCACATAGATGTTAAATAGCATTGGGGAGAGGATGGAACCCTGTGGCACCCCACAAGTGTGTGGCCATAGGTCCGAAACCTCCTCTGCCCGTGCTACTCTCTGGCACCTGCCAGAGAGGAAGGACCAGAACCACTGTAATATGGTGTCTCCAATGCCCAACCCCTCCAGGCGGTCCAGGAGGATACCATGGTCAACGGTATCTAAAGCCACTGAGAGGTTGAAGAGAACAAGGAAGAAGCATTTACCCCTATCCAAAGCCCTCCCCATATCATCCACCAAGACGACCAAGGCCATTTCTGTCCCATGCCCAGGCCCAGGCCTGAAGCCCGATTCAAATGGATCTAGATAATCGGGTTCTTCCAAGTGTGCCTTCAATTGCATTGCCACCACCCGCTCAATCACCTTGCCCCCAAATGGCAGATTTGAAACTGGGCGAAAGTTGTTCAGGACTTGGGGATGTCAGGACTTAAATAATGTTTTATGTGTATTTCCAAGCTGCTTATCACAGCCATTAATGAAGATTAATGATGGTTGCACCAAAACATCACCAAGCCAAAATGTCAGCAATAAACAATAATGAAATTACATATATAGGCCAATGCTCAGGGGGTTAATTGCTAATCTAGACATTAATCTTAGCTAAACTAATTTGGCCATGCAATGAAAGTAATAATATTCACCATCTAGTTTAGTTCTGGCTTCTGTGAAGCCAAGTCATTAAAACAGGTTATGTCTGAGGTCACTTTAATTCTTGCATGCTGATTATACATTTTTATCGTATTGAAAAGAAAATTTCCAAAATCCGGATCACTGTAATACCTTTATTAGGCAAATTCAGAGGTTGCAAAATACTGCACAAGCCTTCTCTAGAACTCTTCATCAGACAAGATGATAAATAACGGAAGGTGGGGAGAGGAAAAAAGTGGTGATGTTCAAGCCAGGGAATGTGCATTTGGTTACAATTTTGAGATGGAAAGTGGGAGGAGGCTGCAGACATTCAAATTCCAAAATACATAGTTTCAGGTTATACCTGGGATTCCCCCACCCCAAGGGTTGCTGTGAAGAACAAACACACAAGCCATGGTTGACCTCTTATTTTTGAAAATAGAAAAGCCAGGTGTTACTCAGGTTGCTAGTTTACTTACATAAGCATAAACTAGAACATTGTGAAAACTAAGGGCTTCTCCATACCGGGCTTTTTATCCCGCAGTGTTACCAGGGCTTCTGCTTACAGATTCTTTGTGGGATTATGACCAGCTCCTTTACATGGGCAGACACGTGGTTTCAATCAAGGAACGTCCTTTGTCTGCAAGTTCTGTATGTTTTCTATATGTTTCATTTTACAGCTATTAAGAGCATCTCTACATCAGCCTAAAATCCTGCATTTAAAATGGAGCTTTCTGCTTCTGTTTTAAATGCAGAATCACAACAACTCCCTTTTTCACACGCTTCCTTCCCCCGCTCCCCTTTCCCCCTCCTTCTCCCTGTATCTGAGTCTTCCATTCTCTTTCACTGATCTCACTCCTCTCCTTGCCACTTTTACTCTTCTCAAGGAGGAAACTGAAGCAGAACACAATGGGGTACTTTGATAGCTCATTATCTGCAATCTATTTAAAAAAACGAACAAAGGGCATTTAGTGCAGGAGATGCCTTGGAGGTTCACATAAAGGCGTCATGTAAAGAGCCCACAAAGTTCCATGACTGAGTGATCTCAGTAGCAGGATAAAAGCTCCATGTGAAGGAGCCTTACATGGCGCTGTGATAATAGCCCTTTTCTGTCATTACACACAGGTGATAGAATGGATTAACATCACTTGTCACATTATCTCCAATCTTTTTGAAAGTGACATAAAGGAGGGAAAGCATGAAAGACATCCTGGAGGTTGTCAACAACATATAAAGGAACCAGAAACTTCTGTGAGTGGCCAATCATGAGAGTGCAATAAATCGCTTATGTAGAAATGCTCTAAAAGGCACAAAATCCATGATACAGCATAAATGTTGGCATTGGGGTGACCAGTGTATGGAATCAGGTCGTTTGATGGATGCTGTCTGCCCCCTCTGAGCTGCCATCTCTCTCCCTTCAAGCAACGTAGCAGGATAGATGGACATTCCATTCTCTTGTCTGTCCTGACTCCTTCCTGCTCCTCCAATCCACCCAGAAGGATGGGGAATAAGAAGTAGCATGATGTGTTGGTGGCCTTGATCACTACTTTACAGAAGACAGCCCACTATTAGAAGGCAACCTCTATTTGGAGGGCTGTCCAGTGTGCAAGTCTGGTTTAAAATCAAAGAACCATAAGGAGGTAGGGCAGGGAGGGGTCAGCACTTAGCACTTGGACAGCACAATGAGCAGAACACAGGTCACCTGGCCACAGTCTGCCAAACCCCCATGATGGCAAGATGTATTGTGCTTCCATTTAAATTATAGTAATTATTTCTAAATTTGCATCTATACATATACAGAAGCATGTGCAAAATTTATTCAACTCTTCTTTTATTGGTGGCACATTTCCTCCTTATTGTTGATGACCACCCTAATGGTGAATGATAGAAGAGTTTGTCCTTTTACTCACATGCTGTTATTTCTGTATGTGAAGACTGATGGGAAGAGAGATATGGCAGACCAATTGGGCAGGAAGTCCTATGTCAGAAACAACTGGGGTCAGAGCCAGGAACCCTCAGATCTGCCTGCTGCTGCCCTGTATGTGGTGAGCTGCAACTTAAAAGATTCCCAGTAGTATATTGTCTTACTAGGCTCCAGCATGATTCCACCCATCCAGGAAGTTTATTAACCCTTGATGTGGTCCAGCTATAAAATCTTCTTGGTCAGGCTTATGCTTTGCCTGACTGGCTGCTGTTATCACGTCTTGTTCCTTTGCCCCTTACAGCTTCTCCTCACCAAGACTTTGTAGTGCAATTGTCATTCTTCAGGCATGGTATTTTCCGAGTGCTTCACACAACATTGTTCTCCCCCAGTGTTCAACCTGTGCTTTCTACCTGCTCTTCCCGTGTTTTCTTTGAATGGGGAAAGTACAGTATTTTCAGCAGTTCCAGAATGATACGGTGACTGCCTGCCCATGTACTTCTGCCATTGCATTAAATCCACTCTGTGTGGGTGTGATGTCAGCAATGATGAGGCGGCGGGAGTCTCCCCTGCCACCGCCTCCCCCATCAGCTACTTCAGCTGCAGCTGCCTTGGCTTTACAGTGGGATTGGGAGATCACACTGCTCTGTAGTTGCTGCCCAGAAAAGTTTTAATCCCTTTCCACTCAGTCCCCATGTACACACAAATGAGAAAACTGTAACTGCTTGCTTTGTGTGTGACACAGGGTGGCGGGGGGGGGAGGAGCAGATTTCGGAAGTTGTGAAAGTACTGTGGATTCTCTACATGCCACCCCTTTCAGCTCCCTCCTCCTTTCGATGCTTTACAGTGGGATTGGGGGATTGCTCCACTCTGCACTTGCTGCCCAGAAAAGTTTTGACCCTTTCCCACTCAGTCCTCATGTACACACAAATAAGAAAAGGGTAATTGCTTGCTTTGGAGGTGGAAGGGAGAGCAAACTCCCAAAGTTGTGAAAGTACTGTGGATTCTATGTACAAGTGGCTGAGGTAGGGATGGGAGGCAGCAGAAGGGAAAAAGGGAGGCAAGGAAGTTGAAATGGAAAAGTTTGTGCTGAGGGGTGGGAGTGGCTACCCCAGAGGGGGTGGACAGAGGGCATACAACTCTGCTGAGATCTGATAACATCCCACCAGGCTCCACCCACCAGTGTAAATAGCAGGTAGCGTTATGCATTTAAAGAAAACCCGGCTGTGTTTTTCAAGAGCTGATCTCAATCCCACAAAAAATCCAGAAGAAGAAGCCCCAGTAAGTTGCAGGATAAAAAGCTTGGTGTGGTGAAACTCTTAGATAACCAGGTTTTCATGCCTCTTTCCCCTACCCTGGTAGGCTGCTTTCCAGGTTGCCTATTATAATTTTATTTATATGTGTATTATATGTTGTCTACACATTCATGTAGATCAGCTTCCAGAAAGTCTGTCATCAGGATCAGGCAGATGGTGCCAAGTTTTTAAAAGAACAAGATCCTTTATTCTAACAACACAGCCTAGAACCTGGCTGGCTGACAGAGTCAAACAATATATGTGTGTGTGTGTATGTGTGTGTGTGTGTGTGTGTGAGAGAGAGAGAGAGAGAGAGAGAGGTGCAGATTCAGGAGGGGAGGAAGGGGACTTCGTAAAGATACATTAACATGCATGATCACATCTATAATCTTGCAGCTAGACCCCTTAGCCCTCTACCCTGCCCCAAATAGCACCCTGACTGAGGAACACCATCCTGTCTGTTATATGGGTGGCACCAAGTCTTACAAGCTTTTGGTGCCAGCTAAAGACCTATTTGTTTATTGAGGCTTTTGACTGAATTTTCCTCTCTTTCCTTTGACCGTATCGTGTAGACTGTTGATTATGTTTTTTGTCAGTGTTGTTTTATTTTACTGTGTTTTATTGCTTGTGTCCTGCTTCAGGACCATAATGAAAAGAGAGTAAGAAAAGTCTTAAATTTTTTTTAAAGGCCTATGAGAAATGGGGTGGCAGAAAGAGAAAGAGAGAGAGAGTCTGAGAGCGAGAGAGAAGGGATGGCTCTGCCCATTTTTAGCTCTGCCTTGGCGCCCCTCAGCTCTGCCTCCACCCACCAAGGGCTCCCACTCCCAAATGATTTTCCCCATAAGTCAATGGCACCACCCCTGGGATATATTTAAAAAATAGTTCCCCATCCTGGGCATATGTATGTTCCAACTGGAATGCTGAGTCTTCAGAGAGAAATAGGCCTAATCCTGTTCCCGTAAACGCTGTTGTTAATCAAGCACATTCCAAGAGGAATCTGATGTATACTTAAGTAACAACCCCCAACATTGAGGTTTAATGAATACAAATGACTAAGGAATGGCAATCACAGCCTTTGAATCTGTTTCTGTAATCTTTAAAAACAATTTCTATAGTAATTTGAGATATAAGGCGCATTAGTACGTAGAATTGACCTACTTAGGTCAGCTTCTCAAAGGGCTCTGTCGATCAGCATAGAACCGTTCTGAACAGGGAAGATAAAAATTGCACCAAGACAGTTCTATCATTTGCAGAGCTTTGCTTCACCTGGTTCTATAGTATTTTGTGATTTGTATAAAAATCCCGAAGAATGTAAAGTTGGCTGGACTGGATACTACAGAGGAAAGCATTAGAATGCTCAAGGGAATAGATCTTTGTAGAAAGATGATTTGCTCTGTGTAATAATGAATTACTTTAATTTGACATTAATAGCTTTGATTTGATTTGCTTCATGACTAACTGGTGTGTCTGCCAAGTAGGACTGCCAAATGTGAAGGACATCTTATTTCTTAAAAAGAAAAGAAAAGATCCTTTATACTACATCATCTCTGCCCCTCAAACAGAAAATGATTGCCCCATATTTTCAGAGAGAATATAATGGATGATTCCAGTTTCAGAAAGTACATTTCCACAGTATCCCTTGGTTGGCATATCTTGGGGATTGCTAGGGTGTGTGGTGGTATTCATCCATTCATAGATTGTTCAAAGCATTTAATATACATTATCTCAGTAATCCATATTGTAGCAATGTCAGTTAAACCTGTATTGTTGTCCACATACTTTAAATGAGGGGGTGAAGCTAGAACATAAGTGCTTATCTAGAGCAACCTAGTAAGGTAGAGACTGAGGGCTCCTTTACATGGGGCTTTTATCTGCTATTGAGATTGGTAACTCACAGAAGTTTGCAGGTCCTGTACACAACACCATCCTCCTCCAGAGCACATTCCGTTCTTTGTGAGCTTTATTGCATTGTTTTTCACAATGATGAAAGTCTGGCATTTTCTCTCCTCCCACCATGGAGTCGCAGTAAATCTCGGTATACTGTTTAAAGTCACTTTATTGCAAATAATACAACAGCACCACCTAGTGGCTTTGTAATGAAGCACATAGAACTTCTTGAGAAGTTTAGTTTTTTTGAGAAACCACGTGGAAAAGAGCTGATCTAACCCCACAAAGGTTCCAGAAGCAGTAGCCCTGGTATACTGTTGGATTTTTAGCTTGTATGATGACGCTCTGAGATGAGATTTGAACCAGGGACTTCCTGACTCATAGCTCATAATTTTAACCTTTAGAACAGGAGGGTTGAACCTCAGGCCCAAGGGGCAAAATCTGGCCCTCCTGGGACCCAAATCCAGCCCTCTGAAGGTTCCCCTAGATGAACACACCCCCTTTCCCCCAAACACAGATTGTTTGGTGGTTTCCCGGATTTTGGCTAGTTTTTTCCCCATCCTAAAAGGTTGAGATCCCTCTCCTAAGACTTAGTTATTAATTATATTATTAATTATCCTAAGACTTAGTTATTAGTTATTAGACTTAGCAGGAAGAGCTGGAGGGAGCAATCCTATGGCTGCTAGTCAGCGGCTAGATGGCCATAGTTAGGGATGTCAGAGAATTTCTCTACGAATCTCGGGGAGGCCGAATGCCAGGGCATTTGGCCGCCCGAAATTGGTGGAGAAACGGTCTGCCCCCCTGCCCCCCCGCTGGGACGGGACTTACCTTGTGCGGCGGCGGCGGCGCGGTGGCGGGCGGTCATCTGACTGGCCGCCGCCGCCATTTCCAAGTTAAAAAAAAAAACACAACAACAAATGTGATAGGCTACGTAAAGATTTACGTAGCCTATCACGGCTAGATTTTTAAAAAACACCATGATAGGTTATGTAAATGTTTACGTAGCCTATCACAGCTGAGTGAAAAAAAAAGAAAACCAACCGCGCGTACGCAACCAACTGCGCGTACGTGTAGTCTACGTAAACATTTATGTAGACTACGGCAAAAATAAGGGGAACGCAAATAGCGTTCCCCTTATTTTCGCTATAGTCTACGTAAATGTTTACGTAGACTACACTTGCCAAAATAAGGAACGCAAATGGCGGCGCCCATGGGCACCGCCATTTGCGTACGCGCGGTTGGTTGTTTTTTTTCACTCAGCCGTGATAGGCTATGTAAACATTTATGTAGCCTATCACGGCTGACTGCAGGGACGCAAACGGTGGTGGCTACGTCCGCTGCCATTTGCATCCCGGCAGGACAGGAGGATTTGCGACCGGAGGGATAGGGCGCCTCCCCCTGGCCAGAATTTCAGGGGGGAGGGACGGGGCACCTTCCCCCCGGCCAGAATTTCAGGGGGGGAGGGATGGGGTGCCTCCCCCCCGGCCAGAATTTCGGGGGGAGGGACGGAGCGCCTCCCCCCACCACGAATCAAGCTTCAGGATCAGGTAAGGGACTTTCGTACATCCCTACATAGGATTCGTCGGTTCCCTGAGAACTGACCTTCCTCCCCTCCCACCCTGCCTCATAGGCAGTGCGGAATGGCCCCGTGCTCGGAAGAAGAGTGCGGAGTGGTGAAAATGGGGATTCCTGAGGGGTGTTCCGGGGCAGGGAAGGCGGAAATGCCAGTACGACACATCCAGCTGCTTCCCTTGCTCTGCCTTCCTATCTAGCCACAAATGCAGGGTGGCTGAAGTGCAGAGGAGATGATCCCCTCTGCGCTTCTCCTGCCCTGCATTGGATAGGCGGTTGTCTCCGAGTTCAGAGGCAGCTACCTACCCAAGTAGGATTGCGCCCTTAAACTAAAATATGCTGGTGGTTTTTTTGCATTTTGGACCCGCCCCTTTTGCCTTCAGCCCCGCCCACCACTGAAATGCGGGTGCCAAGAGCTTCTCTGAGATGGAATTCAGCCCTCAGGCTCAAAGAGGTTCATTAGGCTCTGCATTAGACTCTTCCATCTGCTGCAGAAAGTTATACTCCTGCTCTTGCAGTGAGGCTTCATAATCATACCAGACAGGATTATGAGTGTTACAGAAACTGTTACATGACCAATATACATACATACATACATACATAATGATGAAATGTATAAGCTGTGACAAGAGATCCTGCAAAGAAGGGAAAGGGCAAAGATGCACTTTGGGGATAAGGAAAAGGGGGACAAGTCTCTCACACGACATGCCTGGGAGGTTGATTTTGGCTGGGAATCCCCTTGGAGCAGGGCAGAAAATGTGTGGCTTCCAAACAATGCAATCTTGTGGGATTTTGATGTCTTATGAAAATGGAACTTAAAGGTGTTGGGGCTTTTAGGCTGCAGAGGCCATCGGGAGGGAAGAGGCAGGGAGCCAGCATGGAACATCTTATCCCTTTCAATAGAGGTTCTGAGCCACTGGAGAGAAAGGGTTTGTAGGCATCTCCACAGCTTGAAGCCTCTCAGTGGGGAGGGTATGAGACAACCTGACATGACTGAATACATATTTGTGGTTTATTCATTTATCTCTTTTAAGATGTATATCTGCCTTTCCACTCAACACACAGAGGGGTTGAGGTAGCTTATATAGGCTGAAAAATAATATGTATTCACAACAATACTAAGCACACAACTATAAAGTCAAGGCAAAATCTTGAGGGGGAAAGGACCTTTGATCTGGAGGAAGATCAGCAGAGAACAGCCTAAACAAGTATCCTGGGGTAAAGATTTCCACATCGTGGCTCTGCAACACAACAGGCCACAAGTTTTCTCGTGTTCCCACCCACTGTCCATCAGCTTCAGACAGTGGTGGTGAGACCTGCAAATGGGCCTATCCTGCTGACCTCACCAGGCAGGACCTCACACAGGAGGAGATGGTCCTTTAAGTAGACGGGTCCTGAGTTGTTTAGAGCGTTATAGATAATAACCGGAATTGTTCCCAGAATGGACCAGTACCCAATGAAGTTGACATAAGGGTAGAATAATATGCTCCAACAGACTGGTTGTATAAGTCTGGGTTATGGTTTCCAACACCTTGTATATTTAACAAGCTGTGATTACTGCTTACTCCTCCATCCATGGACGGGCCATGGAGCTGAGAGGCAGGGCAGTGGGATCATGGTGACAAGCCCCACCCCCACTGTATGCACATTCCTTCCCATGTCTGCAACATGCCTGCACATGCCTGCCTGGATGTGCAGCTGGGGGCTGTGTTTTTTGCAAGGACCACACATACAAGCTCATTGTATTCACTGTATGCCTGAACAGAGCTTGTATCTCTCAAAGTTGCTCATTTTAATTCTTTTTACTTTACTGCCTGGTTCTTTATCAGCCTCCTTACCCTGAATAATTTGAGCATTTATATTTATGGCATCTGACCTTATATTCTCTTATTTCCTGACTGATTTTTATTTGATCCAGAACACCATATTAACTCCCTCATCCAACACCACTGTGTCACCGAGAAACCTTGGTCTTTCTCAGATCTCTCATTCTTTCTGATCAGCACTTGATCTCCAGCCGTTCTGACACCCCTTTGCTAATCTTCTGTACAGTTCTCAAAGGCTTCCCATGAAATGAATGATCCAGGCTTCTAAAATGTATAATTTTCACATCATCCATTTTATTTATATAACATTTGTTTGTTTATTTATTTTCACTCATACCGAACTCATTCTAAATTATTGGTGCTAGTGATCTAGCAACATTTCAGTCATGTTAATTTACATACTCTGAAAGCAGTTTCTATTTTTCAAGGCAATATGTTTGTAACAAATGCAAGAAATATGAGGAATTGTGCAATGTTTGCTCACATTGATTTGCACTGTAGTATATGTAAATGATACTTATGAATAAACCATAGGTCATCATACTGCAGTAGTTTGCTTACTGAAGCTATCAAACACACGTGAATTTGATGCTACACTAAATACAGAAAATTCTGAAGCAACCAGGGAGATAGAGAGTCAGGCCGAATGCTCTAGTCACTAGAGTTTAGTGCTTCTTATCCCTAGCACCATACAGATGACTGTCTGGCACAGATGGCATCCATACCAAGCGCTACAGGGTCACATCTCCCCTCCTCAAAGAGGTACGCATGGGTTCATCACGGGCTGCATACTGTTAATGTTGTGGTGGAGAATCACACAAGGGACTGATAGTTGACCTACAGCACATGAAGTATTCCTCCATTTCTTTCACCAACTATTAAGACAGGAGTTTCATAGAGTCCAGCTGCAGTTCAACCATGCCAAATCTGGGCAACAGATTGCGAAACGCAGGGTAGAGCTCAATGCACACAGCACGATGTGGAAGCTGTCTTATATCATCTCACATACCTTTGGGGTGGCCAGGTGTCCTACTTTACAAATGACAGCCCCCTATTTCGTGAACTGTCAGAGGACAATCTTCTGTTTAAAGGTATTTGAAGAGGAGTCCGGTCCATAAGGAGGCAAAGAACCATAAACAGGGAGAGCAGGGAGGGGCCATGAAGCTGCCCATCCACAGTTAGCGGGTGGGCAGCAGACTGAGCCGGCACACAGTTCACCTGGCCAGTCTTCTCCACAATGCTGAGATGGGGGGGGGGGCAGTATGGACATTTTTCATTACTCAATTACATGTGACCTTATTATCAATACACATTTTTACTGAATAGTTTCGTGAGGGCCAGACTGTATATTTGGCCCTCGCACTGTATATTTTTCTCCCTGGCTTTTTTTTAAAATGGGAAAGCTGCCTCAGAGTCTGCCACTGGGAGTAGAAAAGCAGAGAGAAAAAACCCATCTGTCAGATTGCTTTAAGTATGGAGACACTTGCAAGTATCAACGTAAATGTGCTATGAAAGCTTTCTAAGTGAAACATGGTAGGAAAAGTTCAGCTAAATCATGAGTGATTTTGACTAATATCAGTGGAGGCTGGTAGTTCCAATATCAGTGAGGTGGTGAATCCACTCCGGGTTTCAGCCAGAACTCTAAAAGAGCTGTCCAAGCTGTGATAGCTCCTTTAGAGTTCTGACTGGTTCTGACTGAAACCCGGAGTGGATCCACTGCCCCACTGGCATTGGAGCCACCAGCCTCCACTGGCTATGTTTTAAAAGAGCCTTCTGTGATATAAATACAACCAATCCATCCACAAAATTTCAGTGTATTCATTTCAGTTTTGTGTAAGTATTCTGTGCAATATATTGATTACAGCTGCAACATTTAACCTGCAATGCTGTGCACACTTACCAGGAGTAAGACCCATTGAACTCAGTAGGGCTTACTTCAGAGCAGACATGCATAGGACTGCAGTGTTAGCTGTTTAATTAGTTAAAGGGCAACCCTGATTAATCAGGCAGATTTTTTTAACCCCCCCCCCCACTCTTAATACAAGAACTTACAAAAACTGCAGATAACCTACATCAAATTAGAAGAGACATTCTTCTGTGTCTTACACATGGAAGGGAATATGTCTAAGCAAAGTGATTGTAGCACACATGCAACTTTATCTAAGAACTTTTTTCCCCAAAACAATTGTTTGATTCATTTTTTTTGCAAATATGTGTTCATTTAATCAATAACCAAACTATTGCAACTCCTAATTAATCAACTCAAGATTGCTCTAATTGGGTGTCAGTCTTAATACTGATTAGCAATGGGAAAAGAAAATATCACTTATATTATTCCAGATACTCAGAAAACAATGTAATACCAAGTATTCTCCACTGAACCAGACCTAGAATAAACTTTAATTTTGGGCCATTTCATTTCCACTCTGAAATATGAGGGACATTTATTTGCTGACCATAGAAGTCAGAAGCAATCAATCAAAACCATTGATAGTTGGATGGACTCAGACGTTTCCCTCTCTGCTCTGAGAACTGACTAAGCAAGTTACTGTTTGTGTCAGCAATATTCATCTTCTCTTGTCAGGTTTGGCAGAATGGCCTACTTTCCTAATTGAACTAACAGCTCTGCTTTATTAACATCATTAAATCAATGTGATCTTGTAAACTATCCTTTTATCTCAGTATGTAATCTTGCTTGCCCTGGATATTAAAAAAAAAAAGGCTGCTTCCTGCAAGCATGATCTTCTGCATTGTGCTTGAATTGGGTGATGGCATGCACTAAAAAAATTGCTTTTGTGATCCAGCACCAACGCACAAGTGTGTGTGTGCCTTATATTATAGCATTAAGTCTTCCTGGGCTGCTCTTTAAAAAAAAAAATTGATAATGCATGTGAGCAGTTTCTTACTATACTGAAAACCAAAGCCCATGCTCCCATTTAACTAATCTTAGAGAGAGCAGGCATAGAACACCCATCCCAGGAACAGTACACCTTCATCCACACTGCCACAAGGAACATTTTCAGTTTTCTGGCTTGTGTGTGTACCTAAGAGGATAACATGCTGAATGCACATGTTGCATTTTATTCCTGCCTCTACGAGTCCACAATTTGTGTGGCTCCTGGCTAGGGATGGACAAAAGTTACTTACCTGATCCCAAAGCTTGCTTCGCGGTGGGGGGGAGGCGCTCCGTCCCTCCTCCCCAAATTCTGGCCGGGGTGGAGGCGCCCCGTCCCTCCCCGCCAAAATTCTGGCTGGGGGGGAGGCGCCCTGTCCCTCCGGCCGCAAATCCTCTAGTCCTGCCGGGACGCAAATGGCGGCGGCCTCCCCCCCCTCAAATCAATTTTGTTAAAAGGTAAGTCACTTTCGTACATCCCTAAAGCTGATAGCTCCAGGAAGTAACAGACTTTGTAACCTCTACTCATGCAGATCTATTGTTCCATGGCTTGACCACAGTTTTGTCAGCACAACTGTCTTTTCCTTTATCTCCAGGGAGTGAAAATCTTCTGCCCTCAGGGAAAGCCCGGACTGCTTGTGAACCAAAGTTTTCCTCCCAGTCCATTCCCTGGCTGCCTTATTAGCCTTCTGTCCCCAACACTTGAAACTCACCACCCCACCCCCAAAGGGGGGACCTGAGTAACACCACACATCACTTGAACTGCCATTTTGGAAAATGGTCACTGTTGCCAAACAAGACCACATTAGAGCTAACCCTGTATCCTGCTTTGATCAGCAAGAAACATACTACATTTAATTCACAGTTCATGCTTCTACTTCATAGTGAGCGTTTCCTCACTATAACAGCTTGTCTGGATCAGACAATTAGCACCTCATCAATGTCATGTTATGATGGTCAAAAGGAGTATGGTGGTGTCTCCCGCAAATACTATTTATTTCACAGTTTTATTCTATTTATTTATTTTATTTACAATATTTATATACCACTCTACATCAAAGATTTTGGAGCAGTGAGCAACAAAGACAAAAGAATAAAACCCCATAATTAAAACAATTAAAGCATTTTAAAAGAACAGATTCTGAACTTAATAAACGGTGGCCTCTCAAAATAACAATGGGAAGGACTCTCGAAATAACAATGCCTTCAGTTGCCTAAAGGGAATAGAGAAAATACTGAAGAAAGAAGCAGTACAACATGGGTGCAGAACATCAGGCCCAGGGGCCAAGTCCAGCCCTCTGGGGTTTCCAGAAGGCCACCCCCTTTCCCTTGGCCTTGCCCCCTTTCCCCCAACCACAAATCTTCTGGTGGTTTCCCACTTTTGGTGCAGGTTTTCCTCCATTCTAAAAGACTAAAATACCTCTCCTAAAGCATAGTTGCTGGCAGTAAGAGCTTTAGGGCGCAATCCTATGCAGGTTTAGACCGAAAAAAGTCCTACAACTCCCAGCATTCCCCAGCAAGCATGTAGGACTTTTTTTCTATCTAAACTTGCATAGGATTGCGCCCTATAGCTGAAATATGCTGGCATTTTGGTCCCACCCCTTTGGCTTTCAGCCCCATCCACCCACTGGAATGTGGCCCCCAAGAGCATCTTCAGAATTGAATTCAACTATCAGGCTGAAAGAGGTTCTGCACCCTGCAAGCATAAGGGCTTGGAGGCTGTGACAGCCAACCATCACAGCCCCCCTGTTTGCCAGACTCAGGAAACACAACTGCCCTATTCAATCATCAGTCCTCCATATTGAGGGCTAACATGTGAAGGGGGGCAGGGCTATGTAAATTCAGTCCTGGTTAACTTCAGAACCTACACCAAATGGGTCTGAAGTACCCCGGTAGGTAATCAAGCTAACCCTAATAGACAAACATCACTACAGACAAAATTGTATATTGAAATCTATTTCTTTGAGAAAACTACAACATTAAAAGAAAGTGTTGGCATGGTGATAATACGAGGGTTAGAAACTTTCTCTGTGATTATAGGGAAAGAGAACGCAAAAAATATAGGAGATTAATTAAAAGAATTGCAATTGCCAAAGCTGGTATTCTGAATTTAGCTAATAAGATAAGGGCTTGCTCATCTAACATTGTTATGACTCCTCCTTCCAACTTTCTCCTGTTTACTACTTGTGGTTTGAAGCTAAACTAAAACAAAGCTAAACTTAACTAAAACATAATTGTTAACTCTCCCGTTACTTCCTCCTGCACATTACTTGAATACTACGCTAAAGCATTACTGAGTTCCTCTAGGCATGTGAAGAATAGAGGTAGAAGTTAGAGTGAAAGGAAAAACCCAAGACTTGGAAATAATTCTAAGTCCCATCTTCAGAAATAACTCCAAAGTCTCAAGCTCAGAAATAATTCTAAGTTCCGCTTTCAGAAAATACTCTCCTAACTTCAGAAAATATTCTAAGGTCCAAAGTCTAAGAGTCGAAGGAGGTCCATAGTTACCCAAATCCTCGGGTCTGGTGGCAAGGCGGAAAAAGCGAAGTGAAGCTGCAGCAGCAATAGCAGCAGTGAGCGCTCACTACCTGTGGTTTTGTACACTTGCTCTGGTCAAAGGTGGGGCCCCAAAGAGTAATGAGAGAACCAACTTCCAATCAAAATGAGGTGTGTGTGTGTGTGTGTGTGTGTGTGTGTGGTTAGACCAACTGCTCACCAACCAGAAGCAAGGTATCTCATCTATCTTCCACAATCTCACGTGTTCGGGGAACATCTCTGGCACTACTACAAACAGGTTACTTTGAATGTCCCAAAATGTGGCCCAGAGTCTGCCATCTGAGCATGTTATCTTGATTGATGCATTTCTCCCTGGTACATCTTCTTTGAACTCACGGTCATATTTGGTAATATCTGCCTGAATACCTCCTCCCTATTGTCACTTGTATGGTCAATATCGAAATCAGATTGATTATGTACTTTGCAGCCAAAGATGGAGAAGCTCTATACAGTCAGTAAAAACAAGACCTGGAGCTGACTGGGGCTGAGATCATGAGCTTCTTATCGCAAAATTTTGGCTTAAATTGAAGAACGTAGGGAAAACCACTAAACCATTCAGGTATGACCTCAGTCATATCCCTTATGAATATACAGTGGAGGTGAGGAATAGATTTCAGGGATTAGACCTGATAGACAGAGTGCCTGAGGAACTATGGACGGAGGTCTGTAACATTGTTCAGGAGGCAGCAACGAAATCCATCCCAAATAAAAAGAAATGCAAGAAAGCCAAGTGGTTGTCTGATGAGGCTTTACAAGTAGCTGAGAAAAGAAGGGAAGCGAAAAGCAAGGGAGAAAGGGGAAGATGTATCCAACTGAATGCAGATTTCCAGAGAATAGCAAGGAGAGACAAGAAGGCCTTCTTAAATGAACATGCAAAGAAATCGAGGAAAACAATAGAATGGAAAAGACTAGAGATCTTTTCAAGAAAATTGGAGATCTCAAGGGAACCTTTTGTGCAAAGACGGGCATGATAAAGGACAAAGAAGGCAGGGACCTAACAGAAGCAGATGAGATTAAGAAGAGGTGGAAAGAATACACAGAAGAACTATAGAGGAAAGGTCTTAATGTCCCTGATAGCCATGATAGTGCGGTCACTGAACTTGAGCCAAACATCCTCGAGAGTGAAGTCAAGTGGGCCTTAGGAAGCATTACTAACAACAAAGCTAGTGGAGATGACAGTATTCCAGCTGAGCTATTTAAAATCCTAAAAGATGATGTTGTTAAAGTGCTGCATTCAATATGCCAACAAATTTGGAACACTCAACAGTGTCCACAAGACTGGAAAATATCAGTTTACATTCCAATTCCAAAGAAGGGCAATGCCAAAGAGTGTTCAGACTACCGTACAATTGTGCTCATTTCACATGCCAGCAAGGTTATGCTCAAAATCCTACAAGCTAGGCTTCAGCAGTATGTGAACCGAGAACTACTAGAAGTACAAGCTAGGGATGTACGAAAGTCACTTACCTTTTCGCAGGGGTGATTCACGGTGGGGGGGAGGCGCTTCGCTTCTCACCCCGAAGTTCAGGCGAGGGGGGGAGGCGTCCCGCCTCGCCCGGCCGAAATTCAGGCCAGGGGGGGAGGCGAAATTCTCCCCGTCCGTGAAAGAAAAACTAAAAACAAACAAACAAACAAAAAACCCCGTGATAGGCTACGTAACGATTAACGTAGCCTATCATGGCTAGATGATGATCGTCACGTAGCCTATCACGGGTGACTTTGGGAAAAAAAAAAGCATGTACACAAATGGCGGCAGCCCATGGGCGCCACCATTTGAGTTCCTTATTTTGGCACGTCTAGTCTACATAAAGATTTACGTAGACTATGGCGAAAATAAGGGCAACGCAAATAGCGTTCCCTTATTTTCGCCATAGTCTACGTAAATCTTTACATAGACTACCCGGGCCCAAATACGGAATGCAAATGGCGGCGCCCATGGGCCGCCGCCATTTGTGTATGCGCTTTTTTTTTTCCCAAAGTCACCCGTGATAGGCTACGTGACGATTTGCTTTGGAAATCTAGCTGTGATAGGCTACGTAAATCGTCACGTAGCCTATCATGGGTGTGTGGGGTTTTTTTTTTACTTACTTTTTTATTTTGTAATGGCGGCGGCAGCAGCCGGTCGGGAGACCGGCCGCTGTCCCCACCCCCCACGAAACGTTGCCGAACCACCTCCGGTACCCGTCACCGAGAGGGACATTCGCTGAAGGTAAGTCCCATCCCGGGGGGGGGGGTGGGGGGCCAGCGGAGAATTTCCCCAACACTTTTGGGGGGCCGAATGCCTCGGCGCTCGGCCTCCCGAAGATTCGGGGAGAAATTCTCTGCCATCCCTAGTACAAGCTGGGTTTTGAAGAGGCAGAGGAACTAGAGAACAAATCGCCAACATTTGCTGGATCATGAAGAAAGCAAGAGAATTCCAGAAAAACGTCTATTTCTGCTTCATTGACTATGATAAAGCCTTTGATTGTGTGGATCACAACAAAATGTGGCAAATTCTTAAAGAGATGGGAGTACCAGACCACCTTACCTGTTTCCTGAGAAACCTGTATGAGGGTCAAGAAGCAACAGTAAGAACCAGACATGGAACTGATTGGTTCAAAATTGGGAAAGGAGTATGACAAGGCTGTATTTTTTCGCCCTGCTTATTTAACTTATATGCAGAGTACATCATGAGAAACGCCGGGTTGGATGAATCACAGGTCGGAATTAAGATTGGCGGGAGAATTATCAACAACCTCAGATACGCAGACGATACTACCCTCATGGCAAAAAGCAAAGAGGATCTAAAGAGCCTCTTGTTGAGGGTGAAAGAGGAGAGTGCAAAAGCTGGTTTGAAACTCAACATTAAAAAACAAAGATCATGGCATCTGGCCCCATCACTTCCTGGCATATAGAAAGGAAGAAATGGAAGCAGTGAAAGATTTTATTTTCTTGGGCTCCAAGATCACTGCAGGCGGTGACTGTAGCCATGAAATTAAAAGATGCTTGCTCCTTGGGAGGAAAGCAATGGCAAACCTAGACAGCATAGTAAGAAGCAGAGACATCACCTTGCCGACAAAGGTTCATATAATCAAAGCTATGGTTTTCCCAGTAGCAACGTATGGCTGTGAGAGCTGGACTATAAGGAAGGCTGAGAGCCGAAGAATTGATGCTTTCGAACTGTGGTGCTGGAGAAGACTCTTATGAGTCCCCTGGACTGCAAAGAGGTCATATCAGTCAGTCCTAAAGGAAAGCAACCCTAACTGCTCATTGGAAGGACAGAGACTGAAGCTCAAATATTTTGGCCACCTAATGTGAAGAGAACACTCCCTGGAAAAGACCCTGATGCTGGGAAAGATTGAAGGCAAAAGGAGAAGGGGATGGAAGAGGATAAGATGGCTAGATAGCATCACCGATGCAATGAATATGAACTTGAGCACACTCCGGGAGAGAGCGGAGGACAGGAAGGCCTGGCGTGCTATGGTCCATGGGGTCACAAAGAGTCAGACACGACTTAACGACTGAACAACAACAACAATTGTCACTTGTGCTCAAGGCTTCAGTTTCCCTCTCTCAACTAGCATCGAGTAAGGACGTTCTCTTCTCAGCAGGTGTATACCATGAGATGTCAAAACATTACTTTCCCTCCCCTTAGTAGGTATCTGAGCATGCTTAGTTCTTCTGTTCGTCTCACTCATACACTCTGCCACCTTGACCTTGAAAAAGCTCTGTGAAGCCACTGGTAAAGACAGCTACATTTTTTCCCCTTTCTTCAAAGACAGTTCTGCAAAATCTTAAAGTCTTAGTGAGATAACACCAATTAGCATAAAATCAAAACTTCAAGGTCTTCTTGCCCAGGGGTCAAGAGTCTGGAATATAAGACTGATTCTTAAATATAAATCTGAGGCCTTTTAGGGGCTGTTTTTGTAGATCTCCCCAAAACCCTCATTCAGGTCATTCAACTATTCCAGATCAAATTGGCCATCTTCACTCTTTGGTTAGCAACATTATTTTATCCTTTTAGTACCAGATTAACAGGCTGTGGTCCCTGGCCTCACCCCCAACATCAATGTGCCCACCATCCCCGTCATCACTGCATGTGCCCAGTTCCACATCTCTGAACTCCATGAGTTTGGCAAATATCTGAACGGGAGTCTCCTGTCCTCCAGTATGCTTCTCCATGCCATCGGGTGCTCTATGTAATCAGTGTGGAGGCATCTACATGCATTTGTGCCAACTCCTCCTTTAGACCTAGAGATAACCTATGTTTGGGAAAGAGATTCATGTGGACTGACAACTCTCTCCACTTCTGCCTGCATTGTGTTGGTGGGCAGTGAAAATGCCAGTGCACCATAAGAAGATAGGAAATATTGACCTGATTACCTTGGCAATAGGTTGACACTGTCTTTCTTCTTCCCCTCCCTTGAGAGGTAAGGGCAATACGAGGGCAGAAAAGTCTCTAGGCAGCCAAATCTGATTGGCTACTGATACCATGACATAATGTTCACAACATGACCTGTGTCTTGTGTCCCAAGGAAGCAGAGCCCAAGGAAGGCACTCCTAAGTTAGCACTTCTAAGCAGGTGAGCTGAGCAGGAACCAGCAGACCAGGCATAGTCCAATCTCTGTACCAGATCCCAGAGCACAAACATAGAGGATGGAAGAGGATATGGTCCAGAAGCAAGGGCAGTCAGAGACAGAGCTTACAGGACCCTGGACAAATCACGGAGTTGCTCACTTGTGCCTTCCAATAGGGTTGGGATTGGGAATGGTTTTTTTGGCCCAATGGCAACATTCCTTTGTGGAATGGGCTCTTATATACCTCTTGTCCTGACTATCCTTTCTGGGCTTCACCATCTCTGGCTGAGGAGTGGAGATTAGGGATGGAGGATAAATTTGTTTGGTTTTGATTTTAATGCAGATGTCCCTAATTTTGTACTTTTGAACCAATTTTGTTGTTGTTCAGTCATTCAGTCATGTCCGACTCTTCGTGAGCCCATGGACCATAGCACACCAGGCCTTCCTGTCCTGTGCTCTCTCCCGGAGTGTGCTCAAGTTCATATTCATTGCATCAGTGATGCTATCTAGCCATCTCATCCTCTGCCGTCCCCTTCTCCTTTTGCCTTCAGTCTATCCCAGCATCAGAGTCTTTTCCAGGGAGTTTTCTCTTCGCATTAGGTGGCCAAAATATTTGAGCTTCAGCTTCAGTATCTGTCTGCTCAGCCTTCCTTATAGTCCAGCTCTCACAGCCATACATTACTACTGGGAAAACCATAGCTTTGATTAGACGGACCTTTGTCGGCAAGGTGATGTCTCTGCTTCTTCCTATGCTGTCTAGGTTTGCCATAGCTTTCCTCCCAAGGAGCAAGCATCTTTTAATTTCATGGCTACAGTCCCCGTCTGCGGTGATCTTGGAGCCCAAGAAAATAAAATACACAAACCAAAACTCAGTTAACATTTGAAATTTGCCCTTTCCCAAATTTTGCAATAGAGTTCTCCAATCAAAAAGTGCATACAAAAATCCACATATTAAGGGACAGTGCAAACAAAAATGGCATATATTAATGACAATAATGTTAGAATGCATTATATTAGGAGTATTGCTTGCAAAAAAGCAGATATTAGACAAAAATGTATAGAAAAATGCATCTATTATAAGTAGGGATGTTAGAGAATTCCGCCACGGACTCCAGTGAGGCCAGATTCTTAAGAATCCAGCCCCGCAGAATCCGTGGCGGAATGGCCTCCACCCCCCCTCCACTCCGCAGAATCCCCCTGGGACGGACCATACCTGGCAGCGGATGCGGCGGCTCCGGCGGCTCCGGCTGGTCTCCCAGCCACTGCCGGGCTGCTGCAACCGCAAATGGTGGCCGTGGTGGTGGCTGCCATTTGCGTGGCTGCCTTTCTTCATGATAGGCTACATAAATACTTACATAGTCTATCACAGCAAAGAGCAGGGGCGCAAATGGCTGCTGCTACGCCATTTGCACCCCTGCTCTTTGCTGTAATAGGTTACGTAAGTATTTACGTAGCCTATGATGGCTTGGCAGCCATGCAAATGGTAGCTAGCATAGCGATCGCCATTTGCAGCCACAGCAGCCCAGCAGTGGCCGGAATTCCGGCTGCGGCTGGCCCCGGCTGGCGGCTCCATGGAGTCGCCACAGAGTGGAGCTGGCCAGGAAGGATTCTGGGGGGAGGGTCAGAGCACCTCCCCCCCACTGCAGATGCCCCAGAACAGAGCCAGGTAAGTGTTTTGTACATCTCTAATTATAAGACCTGTGCACAAGAATGTATACAAATTTTCATGCCAATTTTAAAAAACAATATCAAAGTTAAGGACAAACTGAATTTAAAACTGGAAAAATGAGAAACTGATAGAAACCGAAATGGATAAATCCATCTATCCCTAGTGGAGATTCTTGAAGGGGCAGCCCTTGGGCCTGAAACAAGTGGTCTGTTGCTTTGCCAGCTGCTTTCGCCTGGTGTGCTGCCTGTGTTGATGAACAGGAACTGAGCATGAGGTCCTGGCAGGGAAGGCTCCGGTTTCTTGGTGGAGTCTGGTGCAAGGGTTACTGTGTTTCCAGGGATCCCGATTCAGGGGTGTTGAATTTCATGGGCTCCTGGCTCTCCGGTTCAGTTCACAGTCCAGTGCCTCCTTTGCTGCTGGTGGCTGAGCCAGCCCGGTTAGTTCCTACCTGCTGCTACTTGAAGTCCAGGTCAAAACATGTGATTGGTTGGAATCCTGTTGTGAAGAGTTACAAATGGCACTTAAAGCAGCATAAAGGTAGAACCCAGTGACTGGGAACAGCCACACACACACACACAAAGTTATGTTTGGGTATTCCATGTACCTCAAGTCCATTTTTGCCTTCAGTTTTTCCACAGGCAAAAATGTGGTACAGCACTATATTAGTGAAGCATTTCTCATCAAAGAAGATAATGTGTTGTATGCACTGTGTCATATATCTCACCTGCTTAGCTCTTCTTCTTTATTTCTTTTTAACAATATGAGAAAGACTATTTACTATATTAAGCAGTTGCCTACAAGAAAGAAAGAAAGAAAGAAAGAAAGAAAGAAAGAAAGAAAGAAAGAAAGAAAAATTCTAGAACTGCCAGAACATTAAGATATTGCACAACGAAGGAGAATTTAGGCCCGGAGACGATAACCTCTACAAAACCCAACACAAATGTTTCCATTTAAAGTTGGATTGGATTGTCTTTCCCAGAGTGTTAAGCCTGTATGTATAATATTTTCTGGATTTTAGGTATTTATTTACAATACACAGATCGATTTGCCAGTATAGTATTTTTTAGATTATAGGTATTTATTTATATAGATCGATCTGTTTCTTAGAAAATGGAAATGTTTGTGTGAAGCAAAAAATGTCACTTGACAGTTCAAGGGCAGAGGATCACTTTAGCCAAAGAAAGTCAGCCAGATTTGTTTATATAGCTTAAGAGGCTTCAGTTACACCAACATCTAGCAGTTTTTCTTGGTACTTTTTTAGCCACAGCAAAATTGGCACTAATGAGAGCTTTCCTCCCATTCTGAATAGCAGGGTAGGTTATAGCCAGGATTTGATTAGAAGTAGCCTGGAAGGGCTTGGGCCTGCTCAGCCTCTGGAATGTCAAAATCTGTGCGAGCGTATCTCTGTCAGTGCTCTCGGGGCAGAGCCAGGGGAGTCACCTGACTCCCTGTCCACCTGCTGGTCTGGCCTTGGCAGGCAGGGAGGCTGGAAGCTGTCCGTGAAAACCTGACAGGTGGGGTTTGCAGAAGGGTCACCCAGGTTGAAGCGTCAATGCTGGAGGGCTGAGCAGTGACGCCCTGTTTAGATAGGGGTCTTGCTGAAAGGCCAAAAGCCCTTGTCTGCAAAGGGGTCTGGAGGAGGTGTCTTACAGTCACCCTTTGCCCTTTTAAACTGATGCAACGTTGAGGAGCCTTTGCTAGGAACATCTCATCTTCATTGCCTGTGAAAACCTCTCTGTTTGGATTCACCATCATCTGAGCCTCTGGAGGTATTCTGCCCATGGACTCTCTTTCAAATTTTAACTTTGGACTGCTAAGGACTTGCCATGAAAAGTATTGTGATGCTTTTCATAGACTTTGAACTCTTGTTTGCTTTGGATTGTCTGTCTTCCTTATCATCAGCCCAGAGTGCTGTCAGGCTGGGTTTGATCTTGACTCTTGGACTTTTCTCTGTCGGGACTAATGCAGTACAAGCTATGGCGTGGAACTCTTTGCTTATGTGAGTTTACCCTTGGATTTTATAGGCCTCGACCATGTAGCCTGGAGTTTCCAAAGAAAGATTCAAAGTTAGACTAACTCTCTGTGGGTGTGGTTTTCTTTAGACCTTTCTAGAATCTACCCTTTTGATTGCCTGGGAGAGATAATTCCAGGAATCATTCCCATTCCTTGTGTGGGGTTTGGAACCTCGTGTATGGAATACCTGGGTTGGATACGCCAGGAATCCCGAGACCCTTCCTTTGTCTTCAGAGCCATGGAGATGGCAATGGGGAAACCACATTGATGAGGTTCTCAGTCACGGTGGTAGTGTTTAGCTTTTGACTGTTCTGGAATTACCTAGAGCCTATAGCTACTGACCATCAGCTATATGATTTCAAATAGTGTAAACATTAAGCTTTGGCTGTGGGATTTCCTACAATAAAGAAGTCTCACTGATTTGGGTGTCAGGTGTCAGGTTGCCCAAGTGTGTGTGCTTGAGGGATCGGGAATCCTGACAATGTGTTGGACTACAACTACCAGAATTCCCCAGTCTATGTTGTTGCACTTCTTTCCTACTTGTGGACAATCTGTCCTACTGTTGCCAATCAGATGCCCAGTGTGAACCAAGCTTGCGCATTCGATGTAGCACCACAACGGGGAAAACAGGTGAGTGTGGATTGTTGTTGTTGAGTCGTTCAGTCGTGTCCGACTCTTCGTGACCCCATGGACCATAGCATGCCAGGCCTTCCTGTCCTGCACTCTCTCCCGGAGCATGCTCAAGTTCATATTCATTGCATCGGTGATGCTATCTAGCCATCTCATCCTCTGCCGTCCCCTTCTCCTTTTGCCTTCAGTCTTTCCCAGCATCAGGGTCTTTTCCAGAGAGTTTTCTCTTCGCATTAGGTGGCCAAAATATTTGAGCTTCAGCTTCAGTATCTGTCCTTCCAATCAGCACTCAGGGTTGATTTCCTTTAGGATGGACTGATTTGACCTCCTTGCAGTCCAGGGGACTCGTGAGAGTCTTCTCCAGCACCACAGTTCGAAAGCATCAATTCTTCGACGCTCAGCCTTCCTTATAGTCCAGCTCTCACAGCCATACATTACTACTGGGAAAATTATAGCTTTGATTAGATGGGCCTTTGTTGGCAAGGTGATGTCTCTGCTTCTTACTATGCTGTCTAGGTTTGCCATAGCTTTCCTCCCAAGGAGCAAGCGTCTTTTAATTTCATGGCTACAGTCACCGTCTGCGGTGATCTTGGAGCCCAAGAAAGTAAAATCTGTCACTGCTTCCATTTCTTCCCCTTCTATATGCCAGGAAGTGATAGGGCCAGATGCCATGATCTTTGTTTTTTTAATGTTGAGTTTCAAACCAGCTTTTGCACTCTCCTCTTTCACCCTCAACAAGAGGCTCTTGAGATCCTCTTTGCTTTCTGCCATTAGGGTGGTATCGTCTGCATATCGGAGGTTGTTGATAATTCTCCCAGCAATCTTAATTCCGACCTGTGATTCATCCAACCTGGCATTTCTCATGATGTACTCTGCATATAAGTTAAATAAGCAGGGTGACAATATGCAGCCTTGTCGTACTCCTTTCCCAATTTTGAACCACTCGGTTGTTCCATGTCCGGTTCTTACTGTTGCTTCTTGACCCTGGTACAGGTTTCTCAGGAGACAGGTAAGGTGGTCTGGTACTCCCATCACTTTAAGAATTTGCCACAGTTTGTTGTGATCCACACAATCAAAGGCTTTAGCGTAGTCAATGAAGCAGAAATAGACGTTTTTCTGGAATTCTCTTGCTTTCTCCATGATGCAGCGAATGTTGGCGATTTGATCTCTAGTTCCTCTGCCTCTTCAAAACCCAGCTTGTACTTCCGGTAGTTCTCGGTTCGCATACTGCTGAAGCCTAGCTTGTAGGATTTTGAGCATAACCTTTCTGGCATGTGAAATGAGCGCAATTGTGCGGTGGTTTGAACACTCTTTGGCGTTGCCCTTCTTTGGAATTGGTATGTAAACTGACCTTTTCCAGTCTTGCGGCCATTGTTGAGTGTTCCAAATTTGTTGGCATATTGAATGCAGCACTTTAACAGCATCATCTTTTAGGATTTTAAATAGCTCAGCTGGAATACTGTCAACTCCGCTAGCTTTGTTGTTACTAATGCTTCCTAAGGCCCACTTGACTTCACTCTCTAGGATGTTCGGCTCAAGTTCAGTGACCGCACTATCATGGCTATCAGGGACATTCAGATCTTTCCTGTATAGTTCTGCTGTGTATTCTTTCCACCTCTTCTTAGTCTCATCTGCTTCTGTTAGGTCCCTGCCTTCTTTTTCCTTTATCATGCCCGTCTTTGCACAAAACGTTGCCTTGAGGTCTCCAATTTTCTTGAAGAGATCTCTAGTCTTTCCCATTCTGTTGTTTTCCTCGATTTCTTTGCATTGTTCATTTAAGAAGGCCTTCTTGTCTCTCCTTGCTATTCTCTGGAACTCTGCATTCAGTTGGATATATCTTCCCCTATCTCCCTTGCTTTTCGCTTCCCTTCTTTCCTCAGCTACTTGTAAAGCCTCATCAGACAGCCACTTGGCTTTCTTGCATTTCTTTTTCTTTGGGATGGATTTCGTTGCTGCCTCCTGAACAATGTTACGGACCTCCGTCCATAGTTCCTCAGGCACTCTGCCTATCAGGTCTAATCCCTGAAATCTATTCCTCACCTCCACTGTATATTCATAAGGGATATGATTTAGGTCATACCTGAATGGTTTAGTGGTTTTCCCTACGTTCTTCAATTTAAGCCGGAATTTTGCAACAAGAAGCTCATGATCTGAGCCACAGTCAGCTCCAGGTCTTGTTTTTACTGACTGTATGGAGCTTCTCCATCTTTGGCTGCAAAGTACATAATCAATCTGATTTCGATATTGACCATGTGGTGATGTCCATGTGTAGAGTCGCCTCTTGTGCTGTTGGAAAAGAGTGTTTGCTATGATCAGCGTGTTCTCTTGGCAAAACTCTATTAGCTTTTGTCCTGCTTCATTTTGTACACCAAGGCCATGCCTGCCTGTTATCCCGGTGATTTCTTGACTTCCTACTTTAGCATTCCAATCCCCTATGATGAAGAGGACATCTTTTTTTTTTTGGTGAGTGTGGATAATCACGTTTTAATGCGAGAGCGTTTAACCCGACAGGACATTGAATTCATTGTGATGATGGGTGCAATGTAGATCGGGCCCTGGTTTCATTATTTTACCATTGATTTGATCCCTCCTTGTTAAGGACATAAGAAGGACAGGAGGGAAATACAAACACCGCCGTATATGGACAGGCAGGGGAGGGGACTACAACCAGATACTGTAGCAAAGGCGGAAAATCAGAGCACATTAAGGGGAAATACTGGGATATCAGGGTATTGAAAGCGGGAGCATGGAAGCATGAAATTCCGGTTCCAATTCAAGGCGGGTACTGCGTAGTGTGAAAGATGGTCAGTGAAACCTCATTGGAAGCGAAAAAAACCTATAAGTGTAGATTGGCCCCAGCTGCAGAGAGTGGTCTTTATTCCCAATGAATGTCTTTTTCAAAGGGAAGCAGTCTTTCAAGAACAAATATAAGACAATGTTTTCCCTTTGAAAACAATATATTGAAATATTTTGGGAATAAAGACGCATCTATCCAGCTATTTCTCCTCCTGGTATTGGGTATCGTGTCTACTGCAGTTGCCTACCTGATATCTGGCCCTGGGAAGGCTCTCAGTGGTTGGGTGCATCCATATAATGAAGCAGCTGATTATTCTGTATGCTATATTTATAATAAAAGGTTACAACATTTTAAAAATTGGAATACTCACAAGAGCACACTAGTTCTCTTGTTCTGCTCCCATTCGCTATAATGGTGCTTGGGCAGGAGAACATCCAGATGTTTGTGCCCAAGATAACCATAACTTTGGCTATTATAATTATAATATGTTTATATCTGGTACTCTGGTACTCTGAATTTATAAATGTTCAGTGGAGATTGCCAGTGCTCTAGAAAAGACTTGATTTATTTTTTCTATTGCCAATGCCTCTTTTTCTCTCCTGATCTCCTTCAGGTAGATGTCATTGGTTGTAACTAGAACTTGGATTTAGTAGTTTTTTTATTATTAGCAAATCAACAAAGAATAGGAAGCCTAATGAGGCTTGAAAGCATTATTACAGGATCTCTCTTACTTCTCTTTCCTTCATTTAAGGGAACTATTATTGTAGGATTTATCGAAGGCTTGTTTTTATTAACGTATAATGCTCAAGGCCCGAGATTTTGAATATTGCCTGTTCACGCGTATATATAGCTGTCCTTCATTTAAAATAATGCAAGTAGTACTGTGTGTTTGAAGTACATGTTTGTTTGATTACCTATGCACTGAAATCCTGAGCATTTCAGTGCACAGAAATAAGTAAGAAAGGAGAAGATTGGCATGGTAACTGGGCGTCTTTTGCAACCTTATCAATCAAGTGTAAAGGAAGCACAAAACAAAGTTCTTAAAAAGCGGTACATTACCCCTGCAAGGCTTAAACTAATATGGCCACACTATAGTCTGAGAATCTCCAATGTGCTTCATGTGAACAACGCTGTTGGTGCCCACAGGCTCCCTGTCCCTCCTGATCTGTACTTTCTTTAAAAAATAATAATTGTAAACATTTTAGCTGTGAGGCTGGAATGCTGCAAAGTGAAGTGCCAGCCTCCAGTGCCGTCTTCATTTCCAGTAATACTTCTGGGGCCCACACGGGGCAAATATGTGGTTTGGCATTTGGGATTCAGACCCCACCACTGACTTGCACTCTGTTTCTTGGCCAGGGTACTTGTCCACAACCCTCACCAGTTTGCCTTCCGGGAAATGGTTATTGTGTGAATGGCCATGCCCACTATGGCAGCCATTCTGTTTATGGGCAGGCCCTCCCATGATATTGTGTAGGCATTCCCACAACCCCCAAAAGTTGGGCACCCCTGCTATAGTCAGTCTTTTGTTGGAAGGGGTGTGGACACACTGGTTCATGCTTTCACCCTTGGTGTAGGAGTTCTGTGGCATGGTTGCTAATGACAGCAGGAATTTATCCACATTGGACCACAGGTAACTCCTAAAGTTGCACTTCTTCATTATTTTGAACCTAATGACCCCAAAAGATGCTATGGCACCATGTTTTTCATTTATCTCCTGTGTGGAAACCCTTCAAGGTTCTAATCACATTCTAATCAAATACAGATGTATATTCTTTCTGACATAATTTGTTCTTGCAGCTCATGGTAACTGGGTTGTCCCTGGCCCAATGCACCTTACCAGTGCGAATCATGCAAAAAGGGCATAGTGTGATTAGTGGGAGGGGACCCTGCATGATCCGGGGTTCTGGTTTCATGGAGGCCTATGTGTGAGCAGGGTTTCTGGAGGCAGACTGTCCATGCCAACAGCACATGGATATCTGGGGGTGGGCCAAGTGCAGTGGTCCCTCACATGTATGAAGGGAACTCGTCTTGTTTCCTCATGATATGCAGTAGTACGATATGGGGGGGAAAAACCAGGCTGGACTGGAGAACCTACTGAGAAAAGTTCAGAAGCATGTGATAATACTGTTTGAGAAGTAGGGCATCAAAGGTCATGATTAGCAGGGAAAAGTCTATTTACAGGGGCATGGGGCATGGCTGAGCACCTGCTGAGGGCCCAAATCCCAGCAGGGGCCCACTGAACAGAGCCCCCTGGACTTGCTCCTCTTCTTCATCATTGCAACCTGCTTGTTCACCTGCCTCTCACTCTGGCCCAGACAATGGGGGTGATGAAAAGGAGTAGCAGGAGATGCCATGCCTGCTTGCTCCCTGGCTCTCTGCTTCTCAAACAAGCAGGTGGTAGCAATAATGAGGAGGAGGAGGAGCATCTGGTGACAGTGGCAGTGAGATGGTAGACCCCCATTGAGGGTGCCTTGCCCAAGGGCCCTCCAAAACCTGGAGCTTGCACTGCAGGAGGGAAGTTGGGAGGGAAATGGGAAGGGGAATAGTCCAGAGAGCTGGGTTAGAACGAGATGACTGTGATGTATCTGATTTTGTTAGATGACTTAGTTAGATGAAGAGATGAGGTGTTGGGAGGATGAGAGGGGAAACGGTTCCTTGGCTTTGGGGGAAGGAGATGTGGCTGAGCTTTAAAAAGAGCATCATCAAAGAGAGGAGCTGGACCACATCCAGAGCACCCCACAAAGCCTAGGGTGGCCCTCCGGTAATGAAACAGTTCAGGTGCGAGCCTATGCATATTTAGACAGAAAAGAAGTCCTACCACTCCCAGCATTCCCCAGCCAGCATGCTGGGAGTTGTAGGACTTTTTTCTGTCTAAGTATGCATAGGATTGCATCCTTAGAAGCTTAGCATTTTGACTAAAGTAGCCTTCCCCAACCTGGTGCCCTCCACATGTTTTGGACTACAAATCCCACACATGGTATGTGGTCTGGAATGATAGGAATTGTATCCCAAAACAGCTGGAGGGCACCAAATTGGGGAACGCTGGACTAAGGTATCTGACACTGGAACCGTAGTGTTGGCAATAGGTACCAGGGAGGCGGGGGCAATCACATAATCGCATACACTAAAGTAAAAGATAGACCTCAAATATTACTTTTGTTTTGTATTGCTAATGTAGCTGCAAAAGCAGTATAAGATATAAGCCCACAGTGCCGTTATGTGTGGCTTAATTTAATATAACTTATATAACCATATCAGGGATGAGTGATAAAATGAACACTTAACGTTTCAGCAATGCTAACATTAAGGAAAAACAAATCCACCACTGTGTTTCTTGCCTTCTGTGCTGTTTTACCTACAATTTTTATGTAATGAGGTTTCGCAATAATGGAAAAATAGCTATGGGAAGAACACATCTCAGTCATAAAAACAGGAGTTACGCTGAGATTATGAAAAGGATGCCTCATCCTCCAGCAAGAGTCGTCTGTCTTGTAATTATATAAGCAGGAGTTAATGAGGCCTATTAATGTAAAACCAAAAATCAACATTCTTTGGTCAGGTTGTGTTAAATCTGCAATATTTTATGTGAAAATCATAGCCTTGGATTTTATGCATAATTAATTTTTAAAATGTTCCCATTACTTGGTCCCACACTATGTTAGCGGGGTTATTGAGCATACAGAGTTTCATCGATACGTAGCCTGAGGTACAAGCAATCTGGGATTTCTAGGAATCTTTTTTTTCTAAATGCTTTAAAAAAATGTTTCTTTTATCTTTATCCTCTGAGAAGGAGGCGAAGCCAGCATAGCCCCCGAGTTTACTTTACATAGGGCAGTATCATATACTTCCACTTCACCTCCGCTGGTTCTGCTGTGCTAGCAGAAAGGACTGCTAGTGCAACAGGAACTAGCTGTTCCTAATAAGAAGCTAGACAGGACAAGCCATTGGAACTCCCTTCTGTGAGCTACACTGGCCTGCCCTGATCTGGAAATGATTGTTGCTGCTTGTTTCCAGGAACTGCTAATTCCTACTAAGCTAGTGGTGGAGGTTAGGCTGCAAACCTATGCATGTTTTCTTGGGGGAAAGTCCCATCATACTCAATGACACTTATTTCTGAGCAGATGTGTATGGGATTGCACTGTTAGGAGTTGTATCCCACAGACAAAGTCTGAATACCTGCATCACAGACAACGAAAAATGTGAATGTATCCCTGTACTAAAAGTGTCACAGCCAAGAGGGTGCGAGGAAACAAAGGAGGTAGACTGATAGAATTTACAGCCCAATTTGATTTCAAAGGAATTTACTTTAAAGTAGGCATGGCAGAGAATTCCGCCACGGGTCTCGGTGAGGCCAAATGCACTCGGTGAGGCCGAATGCACTCGGTGAGACCGAATGCACCCCCGAAATCTGTGGCAGAACGGCCTGCCACCCCCCGCCCCCCCACGGAACCCCCCTGGGACGAGACTTACCTGGGGCAGATCTTCCAGGCGGCTGCGGCTGCGGCGGCTGGTCTTCCGACTGGCTGCCGCCGCTGCCATTCGCAATTTTTTTTTTTTTACAGAGACATGATAGACTACGTAAGTTTTTACGTAGCCTAAAACGTCTGGGTAAAAAAAAAAAGGCGTATGCAAACGGCGGCGGCTATAGCCGCCGCCATTTGCGTTCCTTATTTTAGGCCGTCTTAGTCTACGTAAATATTTACATAGACTAAGACACCGAAAATAAGGAACGCAAATGGCGGCAGCCATAGCCGCCGCCATTTGCGTACGCGGTTCCCCCCCCCCGCAGAGCCCTCCGTGGCCGGAAATCCAGCTGTGGGTGGCTCTGGCCTGGCCGGGCCTGGCCGGCTGGTCCGCGGAGCTGCCGTCGAGCACAGCTGGCCGCGGAGGATTCTGGGGGGAAGGACAGAATGCCCCCCCCACCATCAACATAATCTGTGAAAGGTAAGTGACTTTCGTACATCCCTACTTTGAAGATAGCCACATGGAGTTTAGTGGACTTCCTCCTCTAGTAGGTTTGCCTTGGATGGTATCTTTAAACCATCCTTCCCCACCCTGGTGTTCTCCAGATATTTTAGACTACAACTCCCATCATCCCTGACATTTGGCTGTGTTGGTCTGACTAAGCCTAGTGGGATTTACTCTCTTAACTAGGTATGCATGGGATTGCAGCCTCAGAAAGGTCTGCTGTGAAGTGATCTTAGGAGCAAAGGAAGCTGCCTTATATGTCCACCTGGCTCAACATTGCCTACACCAGGGGTGGGCAGAAAATAGATCTCTGGATGTTTCAGACATCAACTCCCATAAGCCCCTGCCAGCACGGCCAATGGTCAGAAAGTCCAAAACATCTGGAGACCTACCTTCTGCCCACCCCTGGTCTATACCAGCCTTCCTCAACTTAGTGCCCTCCAAATTTGTTGGATTACAACTCCCAGCATGCCCCTTGGTGGGAGTTGTAGTCCAATACATCTGGAGGCTGGCCTGCACTGACTGGCAGTGGCTCTCCAGGGTTTCAGGCAGAAATCTTTCCCAGGCCTACCTGGAGATACCAGAGATTGAAACTGGGACTTTCTGCACTGAGTTATGGCCTCTCCCCTTTAAGCTACAACCTTCTTTTAGCATTCTTCCCTGGCATAAAATATCAACTCCATAGATCAGGGGTGTGGAACTTGTGGCCCTCCAGATGTTTTGGTTTCCATCTCCCATCATGGCTAGCATAGCCAATGGTGAAGGATCATGGGAGTTGTAGGCCAAAGCATTTGGAGGGCCACAAACTGACCATCCCTGCCATAGAGACATATCTGCTCACTGCTTTGGGTGGTAGATCCAATAGTAAAGCCTTCTCCCTTTTTAAATCACCAACAACTTAACATGACCAGAATTTAGATTAGACCAAACTTAATGGGAGAAGATGAAGAAAAATCATGACCAGTCTCAAATGACTAAAGGAGATTGTATGCATTAATAAGTGTGTACTGCTTAGGGATGTACGAAAGTGACTTACCTTTTGCGGATTATGTTGATGGTGGGGGGGAGGCATTCCGTCCCTCCCCCCGGAATCCTCGAATGGCTGGCTGTGCTTGGCAGCAGCTCCGCGGAGCAGCCGGCCAGGCCCAGCCAGGCCCGGCCAGGCCAGAGCCGTTCACAGCCGGATTTCCGGCTGCGGAGGTCTCTGGGTAAAAAACAACAACCAACAACCAACCATGTATGCAAATGGCAGTGGCTATGGCTGCCGCCATTTGTGTTCCTTCTTTTTGGCTGTCTTAATCTATGTAAATATTCACGTAAACTATGACGGCGAAAATAAAAGGGAACGCAAATAGCGTAGCGGGCGCTATTTGCGTCCCTTTTTCATTGACCGTTTTAAAACGGCGAATCAAAAGGGGATGCAAATAGCACCCGCTACGCTATTTGCATTCCCCTTTATTTTTGCCATCATAGTCTACGTAAATATTTACGTAGATTAAGACGGCAAAAAGAAGGAACGCAAATGGCGGCGACCATAGCCGCCGCCATTTGCGTATGCGAGTTTGTTTGTTTTTAAACCCACCCAACCATGATAGGCTATGTAAAGATTTACGTAGCCTATCACGTCTTTTTTTCTTTTTTTTTAAACCTAGCCATGATAGGCTACGTAAATCTTTACGCAGCCTATCACATCTTTTTTTTTTTTTTTACACAAGCCTGCCTGGAAATGGTGGTGGTGGCACTGGAGCTGCCGCCGCCCGGAAGATCTGCCCCAGGTGAGTCTCGTCCCGGGGGGGATCTGCCGGGGGGGCGGGGGGGGCAGGCTGTTCTGCCACGGAGTTCGGGGGGCTGAATGCACTGGCATTCGGCCTCACCGAGATCCGTGGCGGAATTCTCTGACATCCCTAGTACTGCTACTTTGTATTAGAATAAATCTATAACAGCGAAAAGGTTTTCTGGGCAATTGTGTTATGTTGGTAAAAATAAGAAATAAATGCATAATTAATAAGACACATGTATAATAAATAATATTTAATACTCTCTTGTTAAAAAAGCAGCTGAAGCTGTATTGTTGGAGTCCATGTTGTTCTGGGCTAATTCTTTACATTTCTGAATTGGGAAATTAAGTTTCCTGAAGTAGTGCTGACGTTTGCTCTATTTTGCTGTAATCAGACTCTTTCTGAAAGAGTAATAAGCAATGTGAGCTTATCTGTTTTACTGTTTCCCTTTCTAAATTCCAGCTTTCCAGGTTAAGAGGGCTACAAGTAAAACAGTCTCCTGAAATAATGAAATTGCTGATGTGGAAATATTTTCCCATTAGGAACATTTCAGTATATAGGACATCTCGGTGGTGTGGCATTTCTTTATTTCTGGAATTAAATTTTATAGAACTGGGAAGTATGGCTAGAGGGCCAAGATTTCAGCCCAGATGAAGTACAGAATAACCAGTGACAGTTGTTATGAGAAAGAAATGTGCAGACAGGGTCAATTTCCTTCTGAGGAGACGGTACCAGAGAATGATGGTGACTTTTATAACAAACTGTTTATTTACAAATCTACAGGTGAAACAGCAAGCTGTTTCAGCTGGTAAAGCAATAGCAATTCTTCCAAACTGCTTCCTGTCAGTCCGTTACAAAAATCCATCTTTCTCTGGCCAAATACCAATTGCCTTTGTAAAAAAAACCTTTCCTGCACCCCTCTGAGAACACCTTCACAGGTAGGCATGACTTGCATTTCTAGCTGACCTTGATGCTAAAATCAGCATTCATTGTTAGTAGCCAAGGGAGCTTTCTTCTTACTAAGGTGACTAAGGCAGTGGAGGCTGGTGGCTCTGATTTCGGTGGGCTTTGATTCCATTCTGGGTTTTAGTCAGAACCAGACAGAACTCTAAAGGAGCTATCCAAGGTGCTGAACCCATTTTGGGAATGGGGTTCAGCACTTTGAATAGCTCCCTTGGAGTTCTGGCTGGTTCTGACTGAAACCTAGGATGGAATCACAGCCCCACTGAAATCAGAGCCACCAGCCTCCACTGAACTAAGATAACCTTGACAGAGTGGACGCGGCGACTGTGCAGTTGGTTCCCATGCTATGAAGACAATTTCACAAGCCCTAGCCCATGAGGGATGTGCAGACACTTGGCTCTTCCCCACACCAGCACTGCTTTCATTTCCAAGAGAGTTGTCCAAGGTACAGGGATAAACATGGGCTCCTTCCACATGCCTGGGGCTTTCCTTCCGCTGACCTTTGTGGTTGGGGAAGAGACATATTAGTAAGGTTGCCTCTTATGAATCACCCAAAAGGAGGAGATGCATTACGAAAAAAAGAGGATGGTGATTTGCGTAATATTTTCATATGTCAATTTATATGTATAGATGCAAATTTAGAAATAATTAGAATTTAAATTGAAATACAATACATCTCACTATAGTGTGGAAGACTGTGACCAAATGCCCTGTGTGCCTGCCTGTTCCACCTGCTCTCCAGGTACTAACTGCTGATGGGCAACAGTTCTTACCATTCATTACTTTTCAACTGGAATTGAACAGAACAGCCCTTCAAATAAAGGATGCCTTCAAACAGAGAACTGACCGCTTAAAAGAGGACACCAGGACACCCTGTGAATGGCTCCCACACCAAGAATGGCATGTGAGAAGAGGCTCATATAATACTGTGCAGGGGCAGGGGCAAGTAAGTACCATATATCTCTGCCCTGTTTGTCCAAGCCCCTCCAGCTGCACTGGATTTCAATTTGCTCCTGCTTACACTTTAAAGTGCAGTTGGGTACTTTTGGAACCATTGTATTGGAAGGACCACCTTCTCCCATATGAACCTGCCCACCTACTAAGAACATCTTTGGACGCCCTCTTGTATGTCCCAACGACCCCTGAGGTACGTTTAGTTGGGACTAGTGAGAGGGCCTTTTTGGTGGCTGTGCCTAGCCTCTGGAACACCCTTCCATCGGAGGCTCATCTCACTTCCTCACTAATGACTTCCCAGTGGTTGGTGAAGACCTTCCTTTTTCGGAAGCCATTCAGTGGATAACTTACTTGCTGTTTTAAGTAGTGTCTGGTTTTTCATGTTTTAAATATTTTTATTGCAGTATGCTGTGTTTTTCTGCTTCTGTTTGTTGTGTTATGTAGGGATGTTTTTACTTGTTCCATATGTATTTGTTGTGCACTGCCTAGAACTCTTCAGAGAATAGGTGGGGTAGAAATGTTTTAAAGCAAGCAAACTAACTGGGTAGGCCGATTGCCACTGTAGCTGTGCTATTTCAGAGAACATAGAAGAAAGTGATGGCTTGTCACTCATGGGAGGTTATTTGATCCATGAATGGAAAGGAGAGAGGCAATTTTCGTAGATTCCCTCTGCATCCTCCTGTATCCCCTCCCAAAACTACTCCAGAGGGTTGAGGTAGTGGAGGCTGGTGGGTCTGATGTCGGTGGGGCAGTGAGTCAACTCCGGGTTTCAGTCCAAACCAGTCAGAACTCTAAAGGAGCTATCCAAGGTGCAATAGCTCCTTGAGAGTTCTGACTGGCTTGGACTGAAACCTGGAGTGGATTCACCACCCCACCAATATCGGAGCCACCAGCCTCCACTGGGTTGGGGGACCATTTGGATCAGCAAATGGGGTTTCAGGAGAAAATGAGAATTTTCAAAAGTTGCCACCCTCCCCCTTCTGCTCATGGAAGCCTCCTCTGGGTTGAAGAGCCTTCTGTGAGCAAAAGGACACAACTGAATACAGCCTTTCATTTTACCTAGTGTAAGGCCCCAGGACCGAACCAAGCTATTAGTAGTTTTAGGGGGGCTTAGATGCCCCATAATGCTCTCTGACTTTGGTTTAGAAGGCTGCTGTTTTCCCTAATAGGCCTCTTGATTTACCAGGATGAGTCAAAGGGTGATAGTCAAGCACATTCCATACTAACGAGTGGAGTGTCTTGGGAAGCAAAGTTTGTTTGCCTTAAAGAGGCAGGTGTCTATGCTGGGAATGAACGCCAGGTGGTGCTTGCTAGTGTCATGCTGCCTCACTGCTAACATGTATAGTATAAGACTTATTTTACCCCATGGCTCTGGGTTCAGAGAAGCTGTCTGATCCAACCACTCGGTACACCTGTGTGCTGATTATACTCAATAAAGTATCTCCTTGCAAGTAAACCTGGATCTGACTTATTACTATCTTGGCACCTCTAAATTAAGAGTTCGAAACCCACAGCCGGGGGAATACACCTAGGCAAACATTTGCCAGGTTCTCCTTACTCAGGGGAAAGCCAGTCCATCTGCAGTGCCACTAATGGAAGGAAACCTTGCCAATGATGCACAAAATGATCCCACTATAAACAATAACTGTATTATTTGGCCTGTACAAGAAGACTATGGGCCAAACTGTTAGTAAAATCAGAGCACATGCAAAACAACCTTCCACCCAGTGCTCATTAGCTAAGATGCCTATGGTATAATGTTTATAATAAGACCAAATGGTGGTGCTTCAGAATTTTGATCAGGTCAAGTTGGGGATCCGAAGATGTCTAATTTCTAATCAGCCATATGTTGAATATTCAAACATACAAAGTACCAATGGCTCTGCTGAAACGTAATGTTCTGGGGGGGACTGGGGAAGCCACCTGCTTGAGGAATCCTTGATGAAATGATTATAAAGTAGGCACATTCAAAGACAGACAAGGGGAGCCAAGGCACGGTAGCCTCACAATAACCCTGTAAGGTAGCTTTGCTCAGCTGAGAGACAGCCAAGGAGTTGTGGGTGATTTGTTAACCACAGCAACAACCCAACTTCACCGGGTTTGCACATCACGATAAGTCGTGGCGACCGCCTGCTGCGGCTTGACCATTCACAATGGCCATCGGCATGCGCCATAAGCCACGCTGGGCTGCAGCAATCATGCAAACCAGGCCCATGAGTTTCACAGCTAAGGCTCAAACTACATGTCATGGTGGCAGACTGATGAAATGGTATTTTGTTTTGTTGTTTAATTGTATGTTTGAAAGTTTGTTTGCATGACTGGTGTATTCTAACATGTCCTTTCTCCTAAAGGCTATGGTAAGTAGGGGGAGGGGAGAGTTAGAATATTCAGATTTTAAATGGTGTCTCCTGATGGGCTGTTCCTTTTTCAGTTGGGAGAGTGAGGGAATGAGAGGCACTTGGTTTTCTTTAGAGGGAGAGAGAGGGACTGGCTTTCTGAGGGGTAGGACTAGGGCCCTGGGCTCTAGCCTACGGGGTGCTTAGATTCCCCTGGGAGGTGGAGGGAGGTATATTCATTATTTTAAAGCTTTATTATTAGAAAGCGTAGAGTAGGTAAGGAATTAATAAAAACCTGAAACAAGAATTTTACTCAAAACTCAAACTGCATAGAAACGTCTTATAACTTGTAAATAAAGCTTCATTTTTGATTTGTTCTTTCAAACCACACCATTCTTGGTTTCGTTTGTTACCAGAAAAAGGGTTATATGAAACTAGGAAAGAATTAAGCCATAGTCTACGAATTTACACCTACTCTCACACACACAAATTGAAGATTCTCTCTTCATGAAGAGGAGGGTGGTGGCAGGGTCCTAATAAAGGTTTATTAAAAGGTTTTCTGTTCTTAAAAAAGGGGGAAAAAACCAACAGTAGTGGTTGCTGGGGTTATATTTGATGTATTCCTTCCACATACACTCACGCTAAGGTATTATCTCAAGGAAGAGGTTGAGAGAATATGCAGGCACTGAAATTCTGGAGCTAGAATTTGTACTTGATGTTGTAAAAATATTTATGAGGCATGGTGATGATATAATAATCACAGGTGGGGGAAGGGTGATACAGTACACAGACCCATTTGCTTAAACTCAGGTCTGTCCCAATCATGTCTAAGCCTTCCCCAACCTGGTGTCCTCCAGATGTCTTGGACTACAGCTCCCTCCCCTTTCCATAGTCCAACACATCCGCAGTGTGGGCTGGAGACCCCAATTTTAAGAGCCAGAGGCGATGCACACTGCTTGCCTCCCCATAGGATTACCCCACAGGCATCTTTCTCACAGCCAGGCTCACATCTAGTATTGCAGCCCAACAGGGAGGAAAAGCAGTTGGGGTGATACACCACACAGAGGTAAGTCATGGGAGGAGAGAGGGTTTCGCTGCACAGGATCCTTTTGCTTTTTTAACCAGTTTCCCACCCTTACTTTATATGTGATTAGGGCTAACCCAGGGTTAAACAACGGGATCTGCTGCTGTCATGTGTGGTTTGAGTCTCAGGACAGAATGGAATTTGTCTTTCTTTAGTCTAATAGTGCAATCCCATACATAACTACTCAGAAGTGAGCCCCATTAAGTTCAATGGGACCTACTCCCAGGTACACAATTGGAGCCCAAGCTCTAGTTCTAGCTATTCTACCATACCAGCTCCCTAGCATATAATGCACTTGTCCTTTCTAATCTACTGCTATAAAAGACTACAGCTCGTTCCATTCTTATTATTATGAAGTGCTTGTTTTGAGTCACTTGACTTAGCACAGCACTGACTGTGCTTCTTTTTAGCACAAAAGGAGGAGCGTGCATTGCAAAGATTTCTTGACAAATGGCAGTTGGGTGGACTCCCATCAAAAGCTAAAGAATTTTGAGCTGGAACTCTCTTTTTGAGAAGTTATTCATTTGTAGAATTTATATACCAGTCTTTTACAAAGCAGTAAAGCTTCTGGTGATGGCAAATGAAGGCTGTTGAAATGAAACATGAGTAAGTACTTCCTTCATCTCCCCCAACCCCACCCAGTCATCTGCTGGATCTGATTGTTTTTAAAGGGCCTGGATTAATGTGCAAACACATTTAAACCAACCGCTGCATAGGCTGAGGAAATCCTAGAACCTAGTTGGTTTTGATGACAAGGCTTGTGCTTATAATGAATTTGTACTGTGCTTGTAATATTGCCATGTTAGGTGCATTCTTTTCCGAAAGACACTGTCACTGTTGCATTTGCAATGAAGCAAAACCAAATAGGGGCGCAATCCTATGGGTTGTGCCCTGGGCCCTCATAAGCCCCCAAACTCGGAGGCTTACGAGCATCCTATGCAGAGAGTGAGGTGCCTCACACCTGCTTCTCTGCATTTTAGCTAGATTACAACACCCAGCAGAGTTAGCTAGATTTGATTATTTTTATTATTATTATTATTATTATTATTATTATTATTAAAAATATTTCTTGGCTGCCTTTCAGGGCAGAAGCCCTCCCAAGGCAGCTTACAACAATAAAATACATTAAAACAAAATATTAAAAGTGATAAAAGTATAAAAACAATAAAACCAACAATAAAAGTCAACAATAAAACCAACAATGACGTTAACAGCAGCAACAGCAACAATAGCAGTGATATCATTAGAAGGCCAAGGTAAAATAATATGTTTTCAAGGCCTTCTTAAAAGTCTGCAATGACAGAGCATGGCGGACCTCCAATGGCAGCTTGTTCCAAAGGCGTGGGGCTCCTGCAGTGAAGGCCCTCTCACATGTGGTCACCCACCTGACTGCTCTCACAGGTGGGCAAATGAGAAGGGCCTCTCTTTCTGATCTTAAAGTGCGGGCAGGGTGATATGGGTGTAGGATCAAGTCACTTGGTCCCAAATTGTTTAAGGCTTTAAAGGTCAATACTAGCACTTTGAATTGGGCTTGGAAATGCACCGGTAACCAGTGTAGCTGGTGCAGTATAATTATATGATCGAATCACCTCGCCCCCACCAATACTCAGGCGGCCTCATTCTGCACAAGCTGGAGTTTCTGAACCGTCTTCAAAGGTAGCCCCATATATAGTGCATTACAGTAGTCCAGCCTGGACGTGACTAGTGCATGGAAAACTGAGGCAAGGTCCGTCCTCTCCAGATAGGGCCACAGTTGACATACCAGCCTAAGCTGGTAAAAAGCACTCCTGGACACTGCAACCACCTGGGCTTTCCCAGTTAGCTCAGAGTCCAGGAGGTAGGGGAGAATTTCTCCCCGAAACTTCGGGGGGCCGAGCGCCAACGTGTTCGGCCCCCCGAACAAGTTTCAGGGAGAAATCCTCCGCACCCCCCCCGCCCCCCGCACCCACCCCGGGACGGGACTTACCTTCGCCGAATGTCCCTCCCGGCGGTGGGTCCGGCCGGCGGTGCGGTGGGTGTTCGAGCGGGGCAGGAGCGGCAGCCGGTCTTTCGACTGGCTGCCGCCGCCACCATTTCAATAAAAGAAAAAAAAAATGCCCCCGTGATAGGCTACGTGACGATTAACGTAGCCTATCATGGCTAGATTTGCAAAGTCAGCCATGATAGGCTACGTTAATTGTCATGTAGCCTATCACGGGTGACTTTAAAAAAAAAAAAAAGCGCGTACGCTAATGGCGGCCCCCATAGGGAGCCGCCATTCCTGTTCCTTATTTGGTCGCTGTAGTCTACCTTTTGATTTACGTAGACTATGGTGAAAGTAAGGGCAACGCTATTTGCGTTGCCCTTATTTTCGCCGTAGTCTACGTAAAGATTTACGTAGACTACAGCGACTAAATAAGGAACGCGAATGGCGGCTCCCTATGGGAGCCGCCATTAGCGTACGCACTTTTTTTTTTTTTTAAAGTCACCCGTGATAGGCTACGTGACGATTAACGTAGCCTATCACGGCTGACTTTGCAGATCTAGCCATGATAGGCTACGTTAATCGTCACGTAGCCTATCACGGGGGTGTTTTTTAAAAAAACAAAAAAAACAATGGCGTTCGCGGCCGGGCGAGGCGGGAAGCCTCCTTCCCGGCCTGAATTTCAGCCGGGGCGAGGCGGGAAGCCTCCCCCCCGGCCTGAACTTCATGGGGGGAGCTGCGAAGCACCTCCCCCCCACCGCGAACAAGCTTCGATGAAAGGTAAGTGCCTTTCATCCACCCCTACCAGGAGGACTCCCAGACTGTGCACTTAGCCTTTCAGGGGGAGTGCAACCCCATCTAAGATCAGTTGTAAAGCTCCATCCCAACCCACAGTACCTCCATCTTGTCTGGATTAAGTTTCAGCTTCTTCACCCTCATCCAGCCACCAGACACTGGTTCAAGAGTTCCACAGCCTCCCTAGGATGTGCAGATGGAAACGAGAGGTAGAGCTGAGTATCATACGCATACTGATGACGTTTTGGCCCAAACCTCGGACCTCCTGATGACTTCCCCCAGTGGTTTCATGTAGATGTTTAAAAGCATGGGGGACAAGATAGAACTTTCCAGCACCCCACAGGCTAATGGCCATGGGGTTGAACCAAAGTCCCCCAGCACCACCTTCTGAGACTGCTCGTCCAGAAAGGACTGGAATCACTTTAAAACTGTGCTTCCCAAGCCCAATCCAGATAAACTATATCCAGAAGGATACCATGGTTAATGGTATCGAAAGCTGCTGAGAGGCCAGAAGAACCAACAGGATTGCACTCCCCCCCATCCATTCCCTGGTGTAAGTCATCAACCAGGGCAACCAACGCTGTTTCCATCCCATAACCAGGACTGAAACCTGATTGGAATGGATCTAAATAATAAGTTTCATCCAGAACTGCTTGGAGTTGTGAGGCCACTACATGCTCCAGCACCTTGCCCAAGAATGGCAAATTTGACCCAGGGCAGTAATTATCTGGAACCATAGGATCTAAATTTGGTTTCTTCAGCAAGGGCCTCACCACAGCTTCTTTCAAGGAGGCATTTACCACCTCTGAGGTCCAGATATCCGGCCCAGCTCTGGCAGATTTCACAAGCCAGGATGGGCAAGGATCTAAAGGGTAAGTAGTAGGCCTCAGTCCTCCAAGCAGTTTGTCCACATCCTCAGGTTGCACAAGCCAAAAGATATCCATAACATGACTAGATGGTGCACCAGCCCCATCCATATCAGACTCTGTCAAAACAATGTCATCCAAGTCAGCACGAATACGAGCAATTTTATCTGCAAAGTATCTGGCAAATTGTTCAAAGCGGGCCTTTGAGAGTTTGAGTTCTTGTGTTCCAAGGCCTACACCCAAAAGGCCTTTAACCACATGAAGTCAAGGGGGAGGTCCCTAACAAATTTTGTTTTCAATTTCTTTTTCTTGTCACACACACTTCCATACTAGTGGGACTCTGTTGTTAACCTCCAGTGAATAGAGGACAACCCAGAGGCTATCCCAGTACCATCAGAAAGCTAGGAACATAAAAGGAATAGAGACTATAGAAGGAAAAGACTCTCTCCAGTGGTGGTGACCTGCAAGGTGTATGCCATGTTTGTTTTCTTGCCTGAGCTGAACATGGCCTACATGTGCAACAAGTGCAAGTTGATTACACTGTTGGAAGAAAAGGTAAGAGGACTGGAGCAGTGAGTGTTGACCCTCCAGGGAATAAGAGAAGACAAAGAGTTCTTAGACAGAACAATGGAATTACAGCAGAAAAGCAAAGTACAGAAGCTAGAAGAGCAACAGCAAGCTGAGTCAGAAAAGGAAACTGCTGAGGTGAGGAAAAATGCAGTAGAGGATACTCCTTGGAAAAGGGTGACAGGAGCAGAAGAACTAGAAGCCACTCTGCACTAGTGGAGGCAGTGGAACTAGGGAACTGTTTCAAGATACTTGAGGATGAGACTGGAGGACAGCCTGCAGAGGAAGAATTACAGGGGACCCCACATGATAGTGAGCAAGAGGCTGAAGGTCAGTCAAGCAGAGGCAATGAAACCAAGGCCTACAACGAGAAGAAGGGAAGAGTAGTAGTAGTGGGAGACTCCTTGCTGCATGGGATCGAAACGCAAGTATGTCACGAAGACCCGTGGACTCGCCAGATATGCTGTCTCCCGGGAGGATGGATTAGAGACGTGACTGAAGGGTTGCCTGCACTCATAAAGCCCACTGACAGGTATCCCTTTCTTCTCATCCATGTGGGAACAAATGATACTGCCAAGCAGAGCTACAAAGAAATCACGTCAGACTTGGAAGCTTTGGGAAAGAAACTCAAGAACTTTGAGGCCCAGATATTTTTCTCATCCATCCTTCCAGTAGTTAGAAGAGGGATAGAAAGGGAAAGAAACATACTCCAGGTGAATGACTGGTTATGATGGCAGTGCCGACATGAGAGATTTGGCTATACTTCCTGGAAGATAGACTGTTGGCAAGGGACGGGTTGCACCTCACAAGGGCTGGGAAGAATGTGTTTGGCCACAGCATGAAGAACTTCATCGGGAGGGCTTTAAGAGGAATCCTACAGGGGAGGGAGATGTAAAGTTGGGGGTAACAACGGATGAAAGCTCATGCACCACAATGGACACAACAACCCTAATAGTGTCCAATAATAGTCTTCAAAAGCATGAAGGAAGAAAGCTAGACCATGAAGCACATGGTCTTCGATGTCTATATACTAATGCCCAGAGTATGGGAAACAAACAGAATGAACTTGAACTCTTAATACGGGAGGCAATTATGACTTGATAGTTGTAACTGAAACTTGGTGGGATGACCCCCATGACTGGAATACAGCAACTGAAGGATATAACTTGTTCAGAAAGAACAGAAGGAACAGAAAGGGAGGTGGAGTTGCACTATATGTTAAAAATACATATCTCTGCACAGAAATACAGGAGGATGAGCTTAGTAGCCCCATTGAGAGTATCTGGGTTAAAATAAATGGAGCAAAGAATAAAAGGAACATGATGTAGGGATGGCGGAGAATTTCTCCCCGAAACTTCGGGGGGCCGAGCGCCAACGTGTTCGGCCCCCCGAACAAGTTTCGGGGAGAAATCCTCCGCACCCCCCCGCACCCCGCACCCCCCCGGGACGGGACTTACCTTCACCGAATGTCCCTCCCAGTGGCTGGTCCGGCCGGCGGTTCGGCGGGTGTTCGAGCGAGGCAGGAGCGGCAGCCGGTCTTTCGACCGGCTGCTGCCGCCGCCATTGCAATGAAAGGAAAAAAAAAAAACTTCCCCTGATAGGCTACGTGACGATTCATGTAGCATATCACGGCTAGATTTGCAAAGTCAGCTGTGATAGGCTACGTGAATCGTCACGTAGCCTATCACGGGTGACTTTAAAAAAAAAAAAGAGTGTACGGATAATGGCGGCCCCCATAGGGAGCCACCATTCCCGTTCCTTATTTGTTCGCTGTAGTCTACGTAAATGTTTACGTAGACTACGGCGAAAATAAGGGCAACGCTATTTGCGTTGCCCTTATTTTCGCCGTAGTCTACGTAAACATTTACGTAGACTACAGCGACTAAATAAGGAACGCGAATGGCGGCTCCCTATGGGGGCCGCCATTCGCGTACGCGCTTTTTTTTTTTAAAGTCACCCGTGATAGGCTACGTGACGATTCACGTAGCCTATCTCGGCTGACTTTGCAGATCTAGCCATGATAGGCTACGTGAATCATCACGTAGCCTGTCAGGGGAAGTTTTTTTTTGTTTTTGTTTTACTTTCGCGTTCGCGGCCGGGCGAGGCGAGGCGCCTCCCCCCCAGCCTGAATTTCGGCCGGGCGAGGCGGGAAGCCTCCCCCCCCGGCCTGAACTTCGCGGGGGGAGCAGCGAAGCGCCTCCCCCCCACCGCGAACGGCCTTCGACAACAGGTAAGTGACTTTCGTCCACCCCTAAATGATGGTCGTAGTCTACTACCAGCCACCCAATCAAGGAGAAGATGAGGATGAAACTTTTGAAAAGCAAATAGCCAATGTTCCAAGGAAGCATGATGTGGTAGTAATGGGGGACTTCAATTTCCCCAATATTTGTTGGGAAACAAATTCTGCAAAACATGTCCTCTCCAAGAAATTCCTGACTTGTATTGCTGATAAATTCCTCCTACAGAAAGTGGAAGAGGGAACTAGAGGATCGGCTATCCTTGACTTGATCCTAACCAACAGAGATGACTTAGTAGATAATGTAGCAGCTACAGAAACCCTGGGGGAAAGTGACCATGTTATACTTGAGTTCTTGGTTCTAAAGGAAGGAAAAGCCGAGTGTAGCCAAATGCGTACCCTGGATTTTAGGAAAGCCAATTTTAATAAACTCAGAACAATGATCAGTAAGGTCCAATGGCAAGTGACTCTAATGAGAAAAAGAGTCCAAGATGGGTGGGAGTTTTTAAAAAAATCAAATTCTCAAGGCACAATTACAAACAATTCCAACAAGAAAAAGGGTAGAAGATGACAGCAGCAGCCAGTGTGGCTTCACAAAAAGCTTAGACACATGACCTGAAAACAAAGAAGCACACATATAGGAAGTGGAAGGAAGGCCAAGCGACAAATAGGGATGTACGAAAGTCCCTTACCTGAACCCGAAGCTTGATTCGCGGTGGGTGGGAGGCGCTCCGTCCCGCCCCCCGAAATTCTGGCCGGGGGGGAGGCGCCCCGTCTCTCCCCCCCGAAATTCTGGCCAGGGGGGAGGCACCCCGTCTCTCCCCCCCCGAAATTCTGGCCGGGGGAGAGGCACCCCGTCCCTCCGGCCATGAATCCTTCTGTCCTGCCAGGACACAAATGGCAGCGGCCATAGCCGCCAGCATTTGCATCCCTGCAGTCAGCTGTGATAGGCTACGTAAATGTTTACGTAGCCTATCACGGCTGAGTGGAAAAAAAAAACACCGCGCGTACGCAAATGGCGGCGCCCATGGGCGCTGCCATTTGCGTTCCTTATTTTGGCACGTGTAGTCTACGTAAACATTTATTTAGACTATGGCGAAAATAAGGGGAATGATATTTGCGTTTCCCTTATTTTTGCCATAGTCTACGTAAATGTTTACGTAGACTACATGTGCCAAAATAAGGAACGCAAATGGCAGCGCCCATGGGCGCTGCCATTTGTGTACGCACGTTTGTTTGTTTTTTTCACTCAGCCGTGATAGGCTACGTAAACATTTACGTAGCCTATCACAGTGTTTTTTAAAAATCTAGCCGTGATAGGCTACGTAAATCTACATAGCCTATCACCTTTTTTTTTTTTAAACTTGGAAATGGCAGCGGTGGCAGCCAGTTGGACGACCGGCTGCAGCAGCCGCCGCTGAACCGCCGCTGAACCGCCGCCAAACCGCCACCGGAGCTGCCGCCGCCAGGGACATTCACACAAGGTAAGTCCCATCCTGGGGGGGGGGCAAGGGGGGGCAGACCATTTCTCCTCCAATTTCGGGGGGCCGAATGCTCTGGCATTCGGTCTTCCCGAGCTTCGTGGAGAAATTCTCTGACATCCCTAGTTAGGGATGTATGAAAGTCCCTTACCTGAACCCAAAGCTTGATTCGTGGTGGGGGGGCGCTCCGTCCCTCCCCCTGAAATTCTGGCTGGGGGGGAGGCGCCCCGTCCCTCCCCCCGAAATTCTGCCCAGGGGGGAGGCGCCCCGTCCCTCCGGCCGCGAATCCTCCTGTCCTGCTGGGACGCAAATGGCGGCGGCCATAGCCGCCGCCGTTTGCGTCCCTGCAGTCAGCTGTGATAGGCTACGTAAATGTTTATGTAGCCTATCATGGCTGAGTGAAAAAAAAAACACGTGTGTACGCAAATGGCAGCGCCAATGGGCGCCGCCATTTCCGTTCCTTATTTTGGCACGTGTAGTCTACGTAAACATTTACGTAGACTACGGTAAAAATAAGGGGAACGCTATTTGCATTCCCCTTATTTTCGCCATAGTCTACATAAATGTTTATGTAGACTACATGTGCCAAAATAAGGAATGCAAATGGCGGCACCCATGGGAGCCGCCATTTGCGTACGCGCGGTTTTGTTTTGTTTTTTCACTCAGCCGTGATAGGCTATGTAAACATTTACGTAGCCTATCACCTTTTTTTTTTTTTAACTTGGAAATGGCGGCGGCGGCAGCCGGTTGGAAGACTGGCTGCCGCAGCCGCCGCCGCCGCCGCACCGCCACCGCACCGCCGCCAGAGCCGCTGCCGCCAGGGACATTCGCACAAGGTAAGTCCCGTCCCGGGGGTGGCGGGGGGGGTGGCAGACCGTTTCTCCACCAATTTCGGGCGGCCGAATGCGCTGGCATTCGGCCTCCCCGAGATTCATGGAGAAATTCTCTGACATCCCTAAAAGAAAGAGTACAGGCAGGTAGCACAGAATTGCAGCAATGGCATTGGGAAAGCTAAAGCTGAGAATGAGCTGAGGTTAGTGAGGGATGCTAAAATCAACAAAAGGGCTTTCTTCAGATATGTGCATAGTAAAAGACAGAGGAAAGAAATGGCAGTTGAACTATTAATTAAGGATGGCAAAATGATAAGAGATGACAAAGAAAAGGCAGAAGTGCCCAATTCCTACTTTGGCTCAGTCTTCTCCTGAAAGAGGGTCTATGACACCCCTGGCAAAGGCGAAGTACAGGCTGAAGGGGCAGGATTGCAGCTTGAGATCGATAGGCATATGGTCAAGGAACACCTCATTACTTTGAGTGAGTTCAAATCTCCAGGGCCAGATGAACTGCATCCTAGAGTAATAAAGGAACTGGCAGAAGAACTTTCAGAACCACTGTCTGTTATCTTTGAGAAATCATGGAGGACGGGTGAAGTGCCAGATGACTGGAGGAGGGCTAATGTTGTCCCTATCTTCAAAAATGGCAAAAAAGCGGAACCTGGGAACTACAGACCAGTCAGTCTGACATCAATCCCTGGGAAAAGTCTGGAGCAGATGATAAAGCAATCCATCTGTAAGCACCTTGAAAACAATGCAGTGATTCCTCGAAGCCAACATGGATTTGTCAGGAACAAATCCTGCCAGACTAATCTGATCTCATTTTTTGATCAAGTAACCTCCCTTGTGGACCGTGGGAATGCTGTGGACATAATATATCTCGACTTCAGCAAAGCTTTCGACAAAGTGCCCCATGATATCCTGATTAGCAAACTAGCTGGAAGTGAGCTAGATGAAACAACAATCAGATGGATCCACAGTTGGCTACAGAATCGGACTCAAAGAATCATAGAACCATAGGGTTAGAAGGGGCCTACAAGACCATTGAGTCCAACCCCCTGCTCAGTGCAGGAAGCCTGATTCCCAGGCAGTCTCCCATCCAAGCAGTAACCAGGCTGACCCTGCTTAGCTTCTGAGATCAACTGAGATCAGACACATCCAGCCCTTTGCTCATCAGTACTTATCAATGGGATCTTCTTCAACTGGGGAGAGGTAATGAGCGGGGTACTGCAGGGCTCAGTTCTGGGCCCAGTGCTCTTCAACATTATTATTAATGACTTGGAGGAGGAGGTGCAGGAATGCTTATCAAATTTGCAGATGACACAAAATTGGGCGGGATAGCTAATACCTTGGAAGACAGAAACAAAATTCAAAGTGATCTTGATAGACTGGGCAGAAAACATCAGAATGACATTTAATAGGGATAAATGCCAAGTTCTGCACCCAGGAAAAAGAAACCAATTGCACAGTTACAAGATGGGCGATACTTGGCTCAACAATATTACAAGTGAGAAGGATTTTGGAATTGTTGTAGATCACAAGCTGAATATGAACGAACAATGTGATGTGGCTGCAAAAAAAGCAAATGCTCTTTTGGGCTGCATTAATAGAAGTATAGCTTCCAAATCCCGGGAAGTACTAGTTCCCCTCTACTCAGCACTGGTTAGTCCTCATCCTGAGTACTGTGTCCAGTTCTGGGCACCACACTTTAAGAAGGATGCAGACAAACTGGAGAGGGTTCAGAGGAGGGCAACAAAGATGAGCAGGAGACTGGAAACAAAGCCCTATGAGGAGAGACTGAAAGAACTGGGCACGTTTAGCCTTGAGAAGAGAAGACAGGGGAGATACGATAGCGTTCTTCAAGTACATGAAAGGCTGTCACAGAGAGGAAGGCCAGGATCTCTTCTTGATCATCCCGGAGTGCAGGACACGGAATAATGGGCTCAAGTTACAGGAAGCCAGATTCCAGCTGAACATCAGGAGAAACTTCCTGACCGTTAGAGCAATATGACAATGGAACAAATTACCTAGGGAGGTGGTGGGCTCTCCCACACTGGAGGCATTCAAGACGAGGCTGGACAGCCATCTGTCATGGATGCTTTGACTTAGATTCCTGTATTGAGCAGGGTGCTGGACTCAATGGTCTTATTGGCCCCTCCAACCCTACTATTCTATGATTCTATGATTGTGGGTTTGCAGTAGAAGGGAGAATATAAAGTAGTCTCCGTTGAGCAACCCTATAGCACATACCGATTCTCAAGTATTATGCATGCTAATAATGTCACCCCTGTTTTTTTCCTTTTGCTTGGGTTCTCCTTTGATTATGTGTGTGTGTTCACTTGTTCCTTATAATGTTGCCATTTGACTGGTTTAAAGCAATCCAGCAGGGCTCAGCTCAACACTTTTCAACACTTCCATCAATTTCTTGGATCAAGAAGTGGACAGTTCACTGGTGAAGCTTACAGATCAGGGCTTGGCAACCCGGCACCCTCCAGATGTTTTGGACTACAACTCCCCTAACCCCTAATCATCAACCCTGATCACCAGGGCTGATGGGAGTTGTAGTCTAAACATCTGGAAGGCACTAGCTTGCCTGCCCCTGTTATATATGATAATAAACTGGGGATGGGGTGGGTGAGATGCAAACACTTCAAAGGATAGACTAAAAATTCAAAAGGAAATCAATGAACTAGAGAATTGGGGGAAATGCATCCAAATGAAATCAATGAAGGACTAGCCTGAAGTATCTTGCACAATAAGGAGGATTGACAGTGCAATCCTATTCACACTTAGTTGGAACTAAGCCCCACTGAACTTAATAAGACTTACTTCTGAGTAGACATGCATAGGATTGCACTGTGAAACACACAGATATAAGATGGAGATAACCAACTAATCCACAGCATTTCCAAGGAATGTTGCAGATTATAGTGGAAAGAAAACTGGACATGAGCCAACAATGTGATTTTATGTCACAAAATCATGATTAAATCTGTGTTAAAAGGAGTATCAAACCCAGGATTCAGGGAATAATAATGCCTCTCTGGGCAGCGCTGTTCAGACTCCACAGCTAGTATTGCTTTTGGTTCTTGGGAACTGTCATTTAAGAAGGATGCTGACAAATTCGAAGGATTTAGGAAAGGCTGATAATAAACATCCTGATCCAGTGAGGTCAATGTGCGCACACCTATTTTGCTATATCAGGGACCATGAAGGCAAAAGGATGCTACCCGCTTTCTCAACCTCGATTCCAAACCCAGGGCCACATACACAATGAGGAAGTGGCAATAGTCAGAGCATTGGGTCAACCTAGCTCCATATCGCCTATGCCAGCCTTCTCCAGCCTTCTCCAACTTGGTGCCTTTCAGGCCATGCTGGCTGGGAATGACGGGAGTTGTAGTCTAACTCATCTGGAGGGCACCAGGAAGGCTGGCCTATGCCGCCTTGGATTCCTTGCAAGAGGAAAAAAGGCATGATATAAATGCAATAAATAAAATAAAATAAATAAATAAATAAATAAATGCATGCATGCATGCATGCATGCATGCATGCTGGCTGGACGTGATGGGACTAGCAGTCTATGGTGACTGGCCATGCTGGTTGGAGGTTATCGGAGCTGTAGTCCAACACAGGTTGGAGAAGCCTGGTCTATGTTGACTGGCAGCAGCTTCCTGGCTGGGGGTGAGGGAACTGACAGCCTATGCTGACCGGCCATGCTGTATGATGGGAATTGCAGCCCAACACATCTGCAGGGTGCAGCTTGAGGAAGGCTGCTCTATGCTGCCTAGCATCAACACTCCAGTGTTCCAGGCAAGGCTCTTCTCAAACCAACCCCACTTGGGGATGCCAGGGGTTGGATCTGGGATCTTCTGCAGGCAAAGCACATGGTTTGCCACTGAACTATGGCTCCTCTTCCCTTGAAGTTTAGCTTGGTGCAACTTGAACCTGCCACATTGGTTTCCCCAACCAGGGTTCTATGCAGAGAGCTAGTGGGGGTGGATCTAAAAGTCCCATTGCTAGATCAGGACTTACATGTGAGGCCCTGATCACATTGTCAGACTGTTTGTTTGGGGGCTGTGTGTGTGTGTGTGTGTGTGTGTGTGTGTGAATATAGTTCTCCCCCTCCCCTTCCAAACAGGCAATTGCCTGTGTTAGAGCTGACAGCACAGACTGATTGGCTGGGTTGCTGTGGGGAAATAGTATGTTCATGTAGCAGTGTGCTATATTTGCAGCCCACTCCAGCACCCCTGTATCACTGGATTGGGCCCACAGATATAGTGGATCTGTAAGGGAAATGGAAGGCAGAGAGTAACTTGATACGTTTAGCTGGGTATGTGTGTGAAGGTGCTTAAAAGAAGCATGGAGCTACTGTATTGATCCTTACTTCAAAGAATTTGAGAAAGAAGGGGGGCCATTATTCACCCTGTCCACTAAGGGCAGGCATGTCAGAACCAATGATTTTAAATGGCAGGAAGGTAGAATGGGGTCAAACATTAGGCAAAGCTGCCTAGCTACGAAAGCAGACCAGACATAAGCTGCCTAAGGAGGTTGTGGAATATCCTTCTTTGGAGGTTTTCAAGAGAGATTGGCCAGACATCAGTTGGGATGCATTTGACACAGGGTATTCTGTCTTGATCTGGGGACATTTAGCTCACTGTCAATGCTAAATAATGGGCAATTTAAAATTTTCATGCATTTAAGTGGATTAACATACATTTTTTTTCTTCTGTGGGAGGTGGTAATCCTAGTTCCTCAGTAGCATTGGCCTCTTTCTGAGCAGCAAATCATTCCTTTATTTTATGGGAATTAGACATTGTAAAGTAATTGGTTATTTGAATAAGCCCCTTTAGTCTAGGCAGTTTCTAATCTCTCACACACGTTCGGAGTGTCTTATCAGGTCATCCAGGAGGAGCTTATGTTCTCCGTCACAATTGCAAGTTGGGATACAATCCCAGACTACATTGTAGGAAAGCAACAATTTGCTTTGCTGAGAGGGGAATTGGGGGAAGCCATTTGTACAGCCAAGACAGCAGAGCAAAGTGTACATGTGTCTAGAACAGGCACACAAATGGGCTGGCACTAGAGATGGACAGATCAGTCTGTTTCTGGTCTATGTCAGTTTTGCATGTATTCATTCATTCATTCATTCACAAGTCTGTTCCATCCCATTTCTGCATCAGTCTGCAGTTTATTTTTTTTAAGCATGGAATTTTTTTTTTCATATTTGAATTTTTTTTTCACAAAATGCACAAAAGACACATTTTGAATGCATTTTACCTTAAAATACACGTTTGTATTTATTTATTTATTTATTTATTCATTCATTCATTCATTCCATTTCTATATCACTCAAATGTTTATACATACTTTAGTACTTTTCTTGAGCCGAGAACGGTATTGCAAAACTTGAAGTGCAAAAATCAAAGGATATTTGCATTCCAATCTGCATATTAATCCACAAACTGTGAATCAGGTTGGTTTACTTACAAATATGGACCAAACAAAATCCCTGAATATAACTACCTAGTACTATGTTAACTAGTTTGTTATCAGGTGGTCCTCATATACCAGGGATGGGCAACTTGTGGCCCTCCAGATGTTTTGCCCTACAAATACCATCAGCCCTAGCCAGCATAGCCAATGGTGAGAAATAATGGTAGTTGTAGGCCAAAACATCTGGAAAGCCACAAGTTGCTCACCCTTGCCATATATAGTACTAAGATGCCTTTCTTACATTCCTTAGCGTTTTTTGGCACCTCACTCTGCATAAGAAACTTTGCATGCCAGAAAGCAGCCTAGCTGGAATGCTTCTCCATGAGATGCTAGCTTTCCATGGACAAGGAGATTGCTTTTATGCGTGGGAGCATTAGGGATGGGCAAACATGCAATATTCAAGTTTGTTGAGGTTATCTGAATTCTTCCTCAAAGCTTGTTTTGCCTCTTTTGCGTTCCTGAATGCGAACATCCGGGGGGGGGGGCAGTATTAATCAGGAAAAATATGCATTTTCCCCAATTGAAAAATGCATTTTTCCTGATAAACAGTGTGGATTCCCCTCCCTGCCCCCACTTAGGCTAAAGTGTGAAAATGCAGATTTTGGAGAGATATGCCCATGTGCATAAATACACATTTCCAGAAGTGCACACTTGCACAAGTGTGCATTTTTGACATGAATGCAAGTTCAGAAAATTGTGAACATTTCCCAAGAATTTGGAAACAGGAATAAAATTGTCATGCATCCCTAGGGAGCATCCAGTCATTCAGTCTCCCACTTGCATTGTGCAGTGTTGCAGTCCAGGAAGGCTGTATGTTATTTGTGAATATCGGAGAGAAGCTCTGAGGCTGTACTTTCTGTGTGCAGAATGTACACAGCCCTGTATAAGGCCCCCTGGCTTCTTATACCAGAAAGTTTAACCTTCCAGAAGGCTTAACAGGGCCTCAGTAATCCTCCTTCCACAGGCCAGTCAGCACCTATCCTGCAATGTGTGTGTGTGTGTGTGTGTGTGTGTGTGTGTATGTTGTTTGGGAAAGGAGGAAGCTGCTCCCATCTTAGAAGAAATGGTCTACTCCCCTATCCTGGCCCCAAAGTGATTTTATTCCCTTGAGGACAAGGACGTGGTAGCAGGCAGTGGAGAGAAACAGGCCTTTTGAGTATTCTTTGGAAGGCTAAAAAAAAACTCCCTAAGGGTACAATGGTGCTAATCCATCTCTACACTAGTGTATGCTGTGTTAGTAAACTGACTGTATAAGTTTTCTTTAAAACAACACCCCCACCCCCAAACTTTTAGAACTGACATTTCTTTCACCTGAAAAGTCAGCTGGGGAGGCAACAGACCTTAGTTGCAGAACTGAGCTCTTTGCATGCAGAAGGTCTCTGCTATCTCCAGTTAAATGGATCCATAGCAGGTGATGTGAAAGACCTCTGCCTGGGACTGTGGAGAGAAACTGCCAGTCAGAGTAGACAATATGGAGCCAGAGAGACAAATAGGGGGATGTGCGAACTCGCCCCCATCCAGGTTCTCCAGACGCCTGCCCAGCCCCTGCCCCTGCTCGCAGTTCCCCGGATGGCGCTCGAGCTCCTCCCACGCTTGGCAAGCAGCCCACATTCACCCAGTGGCCTCGTTGAGCTCTGCAGTCAAAAACTATGCATGTTTTTTGTGCGCAAGAAAATGCACATTTTTGCGAATGCACATATTAGCGTATGGAAATGCGCACTTCACGAAGGTGCACATTTGTGTGTGCAAAAATGTGCATTTTTGAAAAACGTGCATTTTCGCCCATACATGAATATGCGCATTTGCAAAATGAGCATTTTCACATGGCACAAATATGCGCATTTTTGCGGTCACCATTCAAAAATGGCAACTGCAATGCTCGACAAGGCTGCTGGGGTGAGTGCAGGCCATACACCAAGTGCAGGCAGGGGGTGAGCAGGGACAGGGGCTCAGTGAGCGGGGCTCGGGGTAGCAGCCAGGAGCATTTCTGCTGGATTCCCAGATTGAATCAGGCACCCGTGCCATCCACAGAGACAAATAATTTGACCTGGTATAAGGCAGCTGCCTATGTTGCTTGCCCATGACCTTTGCTATTTGTGTGTCTTCCTTGCATCCTTATGGACTTGGGCCTTCTGTCCTTCTAATAGCCCTATGTTTCCTGACCAGCAGAAGCTGGTCTCTAACATGTCATTGGAAAAGGTATAGGGTGGCCACTTACCCATCGGGCTGGTTCACACAATCACCACAGCCCACCATGGCTTATTTAAGCCATGGTGGGTTGTGGTGTGTGCCAGCAGCCATTTTTGAATATTCAAGCTGTGTGAACCTGGCAAGGGTGGCTTATGTGAGGGTTAAACAACATGGGGTGTTTTAGGGTTATGTGAAGGTTGTTTAACCCACTGTGGCTTGAATATTCAAAAGGGCAGCCAGCACATTCCACAACCCACTATGGCTTAAGCCACGGTGGGCTGCAGTGATCATGCAAAACCAGTTATCACCAAAAAGAGGAAATGCATCACCAGAGAAAGAGGATGCAGATTTGCATATAATTTGCATTTGCTAATTTATATGTATAAATGCAAATTTAGAAATAATTACTATAATTTATATAGAAATACAATACATCATAGTAGGGAAGATGGTGACCAGGTGACCTGTGTGCTATCCAGATGCTAACTGTTGATAGGCAAATTCCATGCCTCTACTCTCCCTTTTTATGGGTTTTTATCTTGAAACTGGATTTGGTCTACACTGGACTTCAAGTAGAGCATCCTTCCTTAACCTGGGCCCTCAAGATGTTCTGGACATAAGAACATAAGAAGAGCCAAGTTGGATCTACCTTCAGCTCCCATCATCCCCAGCCAGCATGGCCAATGGTCAAGAATGCTGGGAGGTGTAACACCTTGGTTGTTTGTGACATCTTGCTGGCTTCCCAGCCTATCAGTCAAACTGAGTCCACCCTCTGCTGTCTCCTACAGGTATATAAGATGCGGCACACAGAGGCAGCACCTCTGTGTGTGCCTCGGCATTGCGTAAAGTGCGACACTAAGTGCACACTTAGCGACGCACTTGGAGATGCATGCAGGAGTGCACAGCAGAATCCCCCCCTCCGCCTTGGAAGATGCAGGTACAATAGCAAACATGGCAGCAGGAATATCTACTTGTGCAGGGAGGTACTACCACCTCACCTCCTCCAGTGTGTCAATCTGTAATACGGGAGAGCGCCATCAGTTACCTGGAATGTGGTTTTAGTGGGCCTGAAATGTGCTTACTGGTGGAGGAAGTTGGGGCCACTATAGAAGTAGTGCTGCGCAGAGGGTGTTATGGTGGTGGGAGGCGTCGACATCGGGAGAGGGGAAGGCGCTTGAGACACCTGCGTGCTCAATCCCCTTCCAGTTCGCCTTCCAACCTCAGTGATTTTGGTGGCTTGCCTGCAGTCCCCTCTAGCCTGAAGGTGCTGCTGATGAATGCCAGGTCGGCTGCTCAAAAAGGTAACATAATTTCCGAGCTTATAGCTGAAGAACATACTGACCTGGCTTGTGTGACCGAAAGCTGGTTGGATGAACAGGGAGGAGTCAGTCTCTCCCAAATGTGCCCACTAGGATTTCTTAGGGATGGTGGAGAAATCTGCCACAGACTCCAGTGAGGCCGGATTCTTTAGAATCCGGCCCCCTGGAGTCCATGGCAGAATGGACTGCTCCCCACCGCCACCCCACAAAGTCCGGTAGGGACGGACCCTACCTGGCGCCGGCTGGTCTGGGTCCATTCGCTGCCATCCACAGCCATCCACTGCCAGACTGTGGACGCAAATGGCAAAGAGCAGAGGCCACTTGCGTCCCTGCTCTTTTCGTGATTGGCTATGTAAGTATTTACATAGCCTATCATGGCCAAGGGGAGGGATGCAAATGGCATCCGCTACACCATTTGCGTCCCTGCTCTTTGCTGTGATAGGCTATGTAAATATTTACGTAGCCTATCACGGCCAAGGGTGGGGACGCAAGTGGCATATGCTACGCCGGACGCCATTTGCGTGGCAGCAGACAGAAGTCCAGCTGCGGACGGGCCCAGCTGACGGCACTGCAGACTTGCCACAGAGAGGAGCTGGACAGGAAGGATTCCAGGGGGAGGGACGGATCACCTCCCCCCCAGTGGACGCCCCGGACCGGATGGGTGAGTGGTAGGGATGTATGAAAGTTCTGCCATGGATCTCGGGGAGGCCGAATGCCAGCGCATTTGGCCCCCTGAAATCGGTGGCGGAACGGACCCCGCCCCCCGCCCCCCCAGGACGGGACTTACATTAGGCGGATCATCCCGGTGGTGGTGGCTCCAGCGGTGGCTCCGGTGGTGCGGCGGCGGCGGCAGCTGCAGCAGCCGGTCTTCCGACCGGCTGCCGCCACCACCATTTCCAGGTAAACAAAAAACAAAAACAAAAAAACGTGATAGGCTACGTAAAGATTTATGTAGCCTATCACGGCTAGATTTTAGAAAAACACCGTGATAGGCTACGTAAATGTTTACGTAGCCTATCACGGCTGATTAAAAAAACCCAAAAAACCCGCGTGTATGCAAATGGCGGCACCCATGGGCGCCGCCATTTGCTTTCCTTATTTTGTCATGTCTTAGTCTACGTAAACATTTACGTAGACTAAGATGATGAAAATAAGGGGAACGTAAATAGCGTAGACGCTACGCTATTTGCGTTCCCCTTATTTTCGCCGTCTTAATCTACGTAAATGTTTATGTAGACTAAGACATGCCAAAATGAGGAACACAAATGGCGGCGCCCATGGGCGCCGCCGTTTGCGTACGCGCGTTTTGTTTTTTGTTTTTTTAATCAGCCGTGATAGGCTACGTAAACATTTATGTAGCCTATCACGGCTGACTGCGGGGACGCAAACAGCGGCAGCTACGGCCGCCGCCATTTGCGTCCCTGCTAGCCAGCGGCCGGATGTCCGGCTGCTGGTGGAGCCGGCCGGCAGCTCCGCAGAATCGCTGCGGAGCACAGCTGGCCGGCCAGGATTCCAGGGGGGGAGGAACGGAGCGCATCCCCCCCCAGCGAGGATTCCGGGGGGAGGGATGGAACACCTCCCCCCCAACCATTAGCATAATCCCCGAAAGGTAAGTGATTTTCATACATCCCTAGTGAATGGGGTTCGTACACCCCTAGGATTTCTTGTGCAGCACCAAGCATGACTAGAGGGGTGAGGAGGGGGGGATTCGATTGGTCTATAGGGATTCGATTCCCCTGGTCAGATTACCTATCCAACAGTCAGCCAGTTTTGAGTGTCTGTACCTGGTGCTGGGCACCCAAAACAGGATTGGGATTCTGTTGGTGTACCGCCCACCCCGCTGCCCAACAGCCTCTCTGCCTGAGGTGGTCTTGAGCGTGATGTTGAGGACAAGCTTATGGCCTTAGGGGACTTTAATATTCATGCTGAGGCTACTTTGTCAGGAGCAGCCCAGGACTTCATGGCTGCCATGTCAACCATGGGCCTGTCTCAAATAATAGCTTGCCCAACACATGAGGCAGGACACACTTTGGACCTGGTTTTCTGTGCTGTATTGGGACAAATGATCTGTGAGTGGGGGAACCAGTAGTGACTCCTTTGGCATGGACAGATCATTATCTGATCAGTTTTGACCTTCAGGCCACCTGTAACATCCACAGGGCTGGGGGACCAAATTTGATGGTCCGACCCCGGAGACTGATGAATCTGGATAGATTTTTGAGGTCTCTTGGGGATTTTCTTGCAGGCTTAGCCGGCGGTCCTGCCATGGTCCTGGTCACCACTTGGAATGAGGAGATGACCCGGGCTATTGATATGATTGCTCGCAAATGTCCTCAACCTAGTTGTAGAACTGTGTCAGCTCCTTGGTATTCTGAGGAGCTGAGGGCAATGAAACAACTGTGTTGACGATTAGAGCACAAATGGCAGAAGACTCGCAATGAATATGATCGAACAGGTAAGAATCCACTTGCAATCTTATCCTGTGGCGGTGATGGCAGCAAAGAAATCCTTCTTCTCTGCCATCATTGCATCTGCTCAGTGTCGTCCAGCAGAGCTCTTGACTTCCTCTGCCAAAGTCCTATTCACTCGCTTTGATCGCTCTCTCTCTCTGGGAGTTTGCTTGCGTTTATAGCCCCTAGTCCAGCTGGAGCAGCTTCCTCTGCTCTGCTCAACTAGGAGGCAGGAAACAGACCACCCACACAGCTGCTGGGAGTATTCAGGCCACTCCCCTTTGATTCAATTGGAGCTTTTTGTGTTTGCTTGCTTTTGGTAGGACACTGTGATTTCATGGAGAACATGGCCAGATTCCGATGCTGATCCAGTGCACGTGAATAGCTCTCCACATGGAGACAGCCACCAGAAGTGGATTGCATGTGGATTGCACTGGGGGGGGGGGGCTACATTGGAGAGTCTCGCTGATGGTAAGCAGACAATAGTTTTCAAGGTAACTTTCTAAGCTGTTAGGAAGAGCTTTCAATGTATTTCAGTCCAAAGCTGTTGTGGAGGGCATTACAAGTTGTGACTGTAGCTTAGGTTGGGCGGCATGCAGCTTTTCAGGAATTAAACACACACAGGGCCAATGTGTGCCCCACGGCTAGGGATGTCAGAGAATTCTGCCACGGATCTCACATCTCAGTGAGGCCGAATGCCAGTGCATTCGGCCCCCTGAAATCCATGGCAGAACGGCCTGCCAACCCCCCCGCCCCCCGCAGATCCCCCCTGGGATGAGACTTAGCTGGGGCGGATGTTCCGGACAGCGGCGGCTCCAGTGGCGGCTTCGGCAGCGGCAGCTGGTCTTCCGACCAGCTGCCGCCACCACCATTTGCAGTCTCATCTTTTTTTTTTTTTTACATAGATGTGATAGGCTATGTAAAGACTTATGTAGCCTATCATGTCTGGGTTAAAAAAACAAACAAACGTGTATGCAAATGGCGGCGGCTATGGCCGCCGCCATTTGCATTCCTTATTTTTGGCCATCTTAGTCTATGTAAATATTTACGTAGACTAAGACGGTGAAAATAAGGGGAATGCAAATAACGCCCGCTACGCTATTTGCGTTCCCCCTTATTTTCGCTGTCTTAGTCTACGTAAATATTTACATAGACTAAGATGGCCAAAAATAAGGAACGCAAATGGCTGTGGCCATAGCTTTTTCTTTTTTCTTTTTAACCCATCTGTGATAGGCTACGTAAGTCTTTACGTAGCCTATCACGGCTGAATACAGGGACGCAAACAGCAGCAGCTATGGCAGCCGCCATTTGAGTCCCTGCTAGCCAGCGGCCGGATGTCTGGCTGTTGGCGGAGCCGGCCGGTGGCTCTGCAGAATCCCTGCGGAGCGAAGCCGGCCATCGAGGATTCCTAGGGGGAGGGACGGAGCGCCTCCCCCCGTCGAGGATTCCGGGGGGAGGGACGGAGTGCCTCCCCCCCCAGCGGATGCCCCGACCAGAACAGGTAAGTGATTCATACATCCCTACCCACGGCTGAACAGATGCACAGTGCTTATTACAGATACTGAAGCAACCCGTATCTGGGGGCATGAAGGAAGTTAACAATTGTGTATGTCATTGCATCATCTCTCAGCGATGTCTTGCAGCACTTTATTCTTGCCTAACCCTTCTTTCCCTTTGTATTTGCATTTTTCAAGACTTTCAGGGTCCTTTCCCCCCACAGTAAAATGAGAAGAGTTTAGCATTCGTATTGCCTCTTTTCACCTATTTATATGGTGTTTGTCCCTGATTTGCACACAGCCTATCACCCTGAAAAAAGAAAAACAGAAGTACAAGGAGAGTACTCCCTTGCTGTTCCCTTTTGGCAGCGTGCACCAATTCATCACTCTAGAATTGAAGGACTCGGTCGTATTCCCAGCAATAGGAATTAGGGCTTTTCTTTCCTTTTTCATTGCTTCTACATGCTCCTAACCTGCCTCTGAACCAGAAAGCAATTCTTAATGTATACCTTTAAATCCTTTCAAGGTTGATATCATATTTCGCCTAAACAACCAATTAAGCTTTAATTTCACTATAGTTTTCAGGTACATGGCAATCAGAGTCTCCTGCTGCACTGATAAGGACTACAGTGACAAAGACACACACTCAGACTAGTAATTTATCCAAGGTGAAGGATATATATATATATATATATATACACACACACACACACACACACACACACACACACATTGTTGTTTATTCGGTCAGTCACTTCCGACTCTTCGTGACTTCATGGACCAGCCCACGCCAGAGCTTCCTGTCGGCCGTCGCCACCCCCAGCTCCCCCAAGGTAGAGCCCATAACCTCCAGAATATCATCCATCCATCTTGCCCTTGGTCGGCCCCTCTTCCTTTTGCCTTCCACTTTCTCTAGCATCAGCATCTTCTCCAGGGTATCCTGTCTTATCATGATGTGGCCAAAGTACTTCAGTTACTATATATATATATATATATATATATATATACACACACACACACACACATACATACACACACACACACACACATACACACACACTTTATTTATTTTTTGCTTTGCTGGAAACTGAACAATTATCAACCTGCAGCTGCTGTTAACTGTTGGGAGAGCATTGGTTTAAAACAAGAGTGGGGATTTCCTCAGCTTTTCTGCTTTTCTCCTTCATTTGGGGAAGGGGAGGAGCAGAAATATTTCTGATCAAGGAGGTAAATGGTGAAACCCTAACAGCAGATACAAGCAGCCACACAGTCACAGCATTTCCCAGAACTGCTCTGTTTTTGATCTTTGCACGGGAGTGCCCTCCTCCCCAGAGAGAAGGACTCTTTGGTTTCAGTACTGAGCATCTTCATAGCCAAAGCTCTGCTATCAAGCTTCAAACATGTGTAGTTTTAAGACCAGCGTCTGGTGCGTGATGGGGTCTTCTTGGCACAGATTGCTAATCAGCAGGAAACGAAGCCACAGATTACTTATTTCATTTTGCAGATGATAGGAAAAAGAGGATGGGTGGTTTGAGGAAGTGAAGATGAAAGGGCCTGCCACTGAGGGCCTGATTCTGCCCAAGGTGTAAAATTTATGCTGTGAATGGAATCCATGATATCAGTTTCCATGGGCATACACATTGGAAATGACTGCCCCTGCTCAAAGTAATTATTAGCCTTTCGAGAGGAAAGTCACTGGTGCTTTACTGATAAAAGTTTTCTGCTCTTGCATGATCATCTCCTTTAGGCAGTGTGACAGTAACGTTCCCGTTTACTGTTTTACAAGTTTGGTGCCAGAGCTCCCGCAAAGGTTGGGGGACATGTTACTGAAAATAGTGTCATTGCAAACAAAATGGTATCTGCGAAGCATTATTCCCTGGCTCAGTCACAGGTGGGGAACCTCTTTCAGAGAAGTTCTTGGGGACCAAGTTCCAGTGGTGTGTGGGGCCAAAGGCAAAGGGGGCAGGCCAGAGGCAAAGGACATGGGGCCAAATTTACCAAAAATGCCAGTATATTGTAGCATAAAACTCTTCCTGCCAGAAAACTAAGCCTTAAGAGAGGCATTTCAACCTTTTAGGTTCAATTCTATGCATGCTGAGACAGAAAAAGTTCTACAACACCCAGCACGCCCCAGCCAGTATGGCTGGCTGAGGCATGCTGGGAGTTGTAGGACTTTTTCTGTCTCAACATGCATAGGATTGCTCCCTTAGAATAGGGCAAAAACTGCACAAAAGCCAGGAAACCACCAAACAACTGGAGGTTGGGAGAAAGGGGTGGGGCCATCTGGGGAATCCCAGGGGACTAGACTGGGAGCCAAAGAGGACCATATTTGGCCCATGGGCTTGACGTTCCCCACCCCTACCTAACGTTGTTGCTTGTTCCCTGGTTCCTTGTGTATATCCACTAATATATACTCTAAAAGCTGATCTGTGTTTTTTTAAGGATATATAAGCCTGTGTCAAAGGCCTTTAAAGCTTCTATTTTTTTCAGACTCTGGGCAGAGAGCCTTGAAATAAAACTAACCAGTTTTTATCTTACCACCTAGAGCTGGGGTATTTCCTCAACCTAGAGCCCTCCAGATGTTTTGGGCTGCAACTCCCATAATCCCCGGCCATTGGCGATACTGCCTGGGGCTTATGGGAGTTGTGGTCCCGAACATTTGGAGGGTACCACCTTGCCTATCCCTGATCTAAAACCTCTAGCTGGGATTCACAGAGCTATTTGGGACATCTTCAGTGCAAGTAGAGGGGTTTTTAACACTAAAAAAAAATAAATAAACAGCAGGCCCAAGTGCTATATTGCACACTGCTTTTGAAAGTCTCCTTAGTTTCAGAAGCAATTTTCTGTGTTGAATGGGGGGCTGCTATTTGAAAACAGAAAACACGGAACTTGCTGCACAGTTCTTTGGATCTTATCCACTGCTTGTATGCCTGTTTGTTTGTCTGGGTCTGTCCTTCTATAATGGAGAACCCCAAGAGACTAGAAGTCAGTAGATTAAAAACTCTAGTCCAACCCACCCCACAAGCCAAATTTTCCAAAAGTCTTACCTAATTCTGCAGTGCTTGCCTAGATTCTGGTGCATCAATGAAATAGTTTAGTAGTTCAAGTGCCACACAATTAGCATTTTCTATTCCCATAATCACATTAACCTTTTCACCCCAAGGCATCTTTTTTATTATCTCAGACAGTACCACAATATCATCTTTTTGTGCCATGAAGATCCCTTTAGAACAGAATATTTCCACACCAATGGAATGCCCTCTGGATTCTTTGCAACTCAAAATACTGTGATGCAGTGTGATTCTGAGGAAAATGTGTACTGAATGACCCCTCCCTGTGGTCAATTCATAATTGATCTGTTATAACTGATTAAATTGAGGAATGTCCAAAATTAGTTAATAGTTTAAATGGATCACTTAATGAATCATTGAGGTGTGTAGGGCTCATTATGCTCCCAATTATACCAGTAGGAACACAATGTAGCCTAGAAGCTTCCTTGAAGCCTCTGTGCCCTCTTGTACTAAATGGGACCTTCTCTACTCACTCCCTCTTCCAGTAAGGAGCACAAAGTGTGCAGGGGGTGAACATGGGTTCCATCCAAGCTGAGAGAGGTGCAGGCTACAGAGAGACCCTTGGACCCCAGCACACTTCTAATTATACAACCAGGCATTGGAGCCTCTGAGAGCCCAACCATCTCCTTTGGCATGAATTGTGCCCTCCCTACTGCCCCGACACACAAACAGAATCATCTGAGGAGGTGGTTTGGAAAGACCACCAGCAGCATGATAAGCTCCAAAACCTCTAGGCTCTATCATATTCCCAGTGATGTCATCAAGATCATGCTGAAACCTAGAGGCCTTTTCAGCCCCATAGAATCCATAGGCTTCATGTGGTCAACAAAATGGGACTGAAAGGCATGTTCATACTGGTGGGAAAGCTGAAAAATGGCCAATATGAGGGCAATTACTAAACATACGTCCATATAAATTGAGGGTGTTGAATCCAAGGGCTAAATTACATTTTGGAGAAGCTTTCAGGGGCCATATTCCAGTAGTGGGCAGGGCCAAAATGCCCCCCCACACACACCAACCCCAGCATATTCGAGCTTCAAGCTCTTCTTGCCAGTAACTAAGCCTTCAAAGAGGCACTTCAACTTTTTCAAAAGGGGAAAAAACTGCACAAAAGCTGGGAAGCCACCAAATGATCAGGAGTCAGGGGGAAGGAGGTAACACAATGGCCCTCCCACACACACACCACAATCCCATCCCATACATACATTCTCATGAGTCATGAAAGAAAAGTTCTATTACAATCCTAAAATTACATTTTCTGCATTTCTGAAATTAGACTGTCACCCATACTGGGGCTCTTCTAGACCCCCTTTTTAATATTTTTATTTTAACATAACATCCAGCCTGACAAAGAGTCCTACAAAGTTTGCTGACTATTTTGAAGAGTTTTGGTTGGTCCTAATGAAGATACTATCCAGTCAATGTTCTGATTTTCCCCCCACTTTTAAACGTGTGTATTTCTGGCCTTTTTCATTGCAAAATCATGAATTATATCCCCAAAGTCAATTTGTCTTGCAAGTATACACTCAATAAACAAAATAGCTAGGTAAGGACACAGTTCTGTATATGTTTATAGAGAGAAAAGGGTCATGCAGCTCCCAGCATTCCCCAGCCAGCATGTTTTTTCTCTCTAAACTTACATAGGATTGCAACATAATGGCAGAATCCTATGCATCTTTAGACAGAAAAAGTCCTACAGCTCCCAGTATCCCCCAGCATTTCCCAGCCAACATAACTGGCTGGGGGATGCTGGGAGTTGTAGCACTTTTTCTGTCTAAACATGCATAGAATTGTGCCCTAAATAACTTAACCATCCTTGTTCCCATAGTAGAATGGCTGCAGATTTAATGAGTGCTTGCTGGCTGAAACTTCTTTCAGTTTCTGCTCCAATCACTGGGAGTGTGCAAAAAAATCCATAGGGCATGATGCATCTGGTATGTTTTCTTTATGTTCAGTTGACACAGATATACTCCCTATATTGAAATTATTTTCATCTTGTTCTTCTTCATCTACTTCCTAGTTAATGTATTGCCTGAGCCATATTGCAGAAAGGACTTGTCCATTTTGGAAAACCGGTGAACTGACTGGTGTTCTTTTGTTAGTGTGCCAGCCCATGTGTGTGGTTGCTTTTGTCCTCTCTGTCCCGACCCCACCCCACCCCCCATAACTGCTTGTGCAGATAATAAATGTTGCTGACGGTGCTTTGATTTGCAGCTATTCTGTAATAAATTCAATCAGATCCAGTGTGAGATTAAAATCCCATTAAAGATGGTTAAATGTAAACATGCATACTCTTATGGTTCTTTCACTACACAGCCTGCTTTAGAGGCTATTTAGGGGATAGGCTATTGCATAGTAAATGAATATTATGTACAGCAGGCAGGGCAGAGCCTTTAGCTATGTGTAAGAGTTTCTCCCCCAACACACACACACACACACACACACACCCCAGGAGGAAGTCACAAAATGACATGTTTCCACTAAGGGTCACAACTTTATTAATATAACTAAGGATATGCAGTGAGAACAACCAAAGCCAACAGTGGGCACCCAATCTCTGTAAGGCTTCTGGAGAGACACCAACAAGGTGTCTAGGCAAGGGTCCAACCACGAAGGCAAGTGAAAAGTCCCTGATGACTCCACTCAGGGCTGGGCTGGCCCAAGACAGTTTGCTGTCCGAGGTGAAGAAAATGCCCCCCTCCCTCCCATTTCATGTACAAAAGCCAACCGCACTAGCAGCAGAGTCTTTCTTCAGCACTAGCAAATGGGACAGCATCCTCCGCCACACCTGAAGGCAGGGGCAGGTATGTGTCCTGCAGACGTGTGCTCAGTTGGTGATCTTTAGTATGATCATTAGAAGAGCTGTTATAGATGCACAAGAGTGTCCCCAATTTCAACTGTGAAATGTTGGAGCATATGATGTTAATTGTTAAGAATTCAGTTCTGGCATGTTCTTAGGTGCACTGAAGCACAATATTGATGTTTCCACGTTGGTTGTTTACTTGCAGCTCCAACATTTCCATAAGCAGTAACTGATTAGTTTCTGACATTAATTTTTTAGTGCCTATGTCAGACATTTACCAAGTGGGCAAACAATTCTTTTTAAAGAGTAAGCAGACAATGGCATCTGCCACTGTCTAGCGAAGATAAAAGAAACACATATTTGGAAGATTCTAGGAAAAGCAGAAAAAGCCTTTGTCAGCTTGCTATCCATTATACATCAGCACATGATTCCAAACACAAACTCATTTTATTTTATAGCCCAAATTATGAAGGACTATTTTGATGACTGCCTGTGTCACAGCTTTAATTCTGTTAAACACGGACAACACTGAGGCAATTTGTGAGCAGAAAGAAATAAGATGGAGAAACAAGCACCATGCTCAGCTCTGATTTAAAGCTGGGATTTGCTCCTCAGTGTGTAGCATTCTAAATCAAAGGAAATGATCATTTAAAAACAATCTGTACATTCTTGCCCCAGCACACTCAGTAAATAATGCAAATATGCCTCTGGAGAACTATGGCAGAAAATCTTGCCTCATCCTGACTTCTTGTCACAGGCAAAAGCTTAATTGGTTGTGGCTGGAAAAATCCTAGGGAAGGTTCTTAGGGGATGAACACTGATCATACAGCAGCCTGCAGCGATTGCTGACCTGTCTCTATTTCAGTGAAACAGGATTATTACATAAGAAGAGGTACCAGATGCAATCTAATGGTGCATTTTAATTTCTTCCCCCTGCAACATAGAAATTAAATGTTAGCATGAAGAAAATTATTTTAACACATCTTATCGGGGTAGGATTCCAAGACATTTACATATATGCCAAACCGGAACTTAGGCCAGAGTTGGTCTGAAGGTCAAGCCAGACAATAGGATCAGAGAGGGAGAGCATTCCAGGAGCAACAGAGGAGAACTGCCATTGAAACTACCATTTTCCCAAGTGTCTTTGGGCCTCATAGGCAGTTTCCTGCCAGAGCTGACCAATGGGATCAAACTGGATGCAGAGCTTGCGTGAGACTGAGATCTGCAGAGTGTAGTATTTCAGGCCATTCCATGGCTATCCGCCAGAGGGCCAAAGTGCCAAAATCAAGTGGCCAGTGGTTCAAGACCCAACTATGGCCTGACTCTTCCTGCTCAGATCCTACGATTGCCAATGGTTGGGTTCACACAACACAACAAGCTAGAGTATGGGTTGAGTGTGGGTTGTCATTGAATCGTGAGTTGTTGTGTTGTGTGAACCAAATTGTACTAACAAACCATGGTTTATTAACCATGAACAACTCACAAAGACAACCCATGATTTGTTGTTGGGTTGTGAACTGTGGGTTGTTCATGGTTAATGAACAATGGTTTATTAGTGCAGCTGGATTCACACAACACAACAACCCATGATTCAACAACAACCCACATTCAAACTCAACCCATACTCTGGCTTGTGTTGTGTGAACCAGACCATTGCCTCTTCCCACTATGGATGGGAAGGCTGCTCTACCCTACATTAAAGAAAAACACCTGTTAGAAGCATCACCACCACATTTGCTGAGCTACACTAAGGTTTGGGTGTTGGGCCTGGGTAGCAAGCTGAAGAATTTAGTCTGAAGACATATAAGGGATGGAGATAAGTCCATCTACCTCAGTAAATATTAATATGATGGACTCAAATTTTTAGATTACAAAAAGTGGTACCTCACACCATCTGGACACAACACATGACAAAAAAAGGTCAAACAACTACCCTGGAAGAACAGCAGTGGAGGGGTAGGGACCTACCTCCAACCTCGGTGTAAATGTCCATTAATGGAGTCCTTCTGGAAGATGGTGGTAGCATGTACTGTTTGGAAGGATTGTGGGTGCAGATATGCCTAGAGTTTCTCTTTTTAAATGTTGTGGATAAAAAGCGTTGTATGCCTTAGATCAGGGGTGGACAGAAGGTAGATGTCCAGATGTTTTGGACTTCAATTCCCCAAAGCTCCTCCCAGCATAGCCAATGGTCAGGAATCCTGGGAGCTGAAATCCAAAACATCAGGATATCTACTTTCTGCCCATCCCTGCCTTAGACAAAAGATTAATTTTATTTTTATAGCTAGCTGCAAAGATGTGAGAAGCAAGGTTATGGAATTTAGAAAACTGGAAAACTATCAGATTCATTTATCCCAGGACAAAAGTAATCTAGCAGATTTCTTTAAGAATCTGGATGTTGGAGAAACCTGAAATAGGTTCAAATGAGTTCGGATTTCTGTGAATCCAACCTGTGGATTCTGCAGTGACTCAGCTTTTTCCAAGCTGTGCATATTCTGTGGACATGCGGACCTCTTTTTTATATATATACTGGGAGGGGGGGGAGGATTTGCAGAAATGCCCATTTGCAAACAGGAATGAAATGTTTGAATAGCCCTAAAAGAAGATCTGATTCCACTCCTGGGCAGATGATGGAACAAAAGATGCCTGCCAAGCTGCAGAACACAGATGGAATGATTTCACAAAGCCTAAGAGACGTAAGCATAAATGACCTCTTGCAATGCCAGTAGCATTTGCTGGTGCAGCAGGTTTTTCGGGGAACCCTGTGGCACCAGCTAATGATATTGGTGCTGTGCTAGAGGTCACTTATGCTAACGCAGAGTAATTTATGTTGATGTTGACTTGGATACTGCCCTATGCCTGAATATGACAGTGTTTTTTGTAATATCATGATGTGTGAAAACAGTCCTATGGGGATTTTAAGATGACTTTAGGTTCTTATTATACATTCTGGTGCTTTTGTTCACTTTAAGTATATTTTACTTATCTCTACTGATTTGTAAGACACCTTGAAAGTTAGAAATAAGAGGATAACTAGTTATCAGATTATAAACCATGTTTGTATGCATATAAATACCTGCAGGATCCATAACATTATTAGCCACCTCTTTTCTAGTAACATTCCATTGTGTTAACTCAGAGCAAGATTTATTTATTTATTTGATTGATTGATTGATTTGTGCCCTGTTTTTCTACCAAGAAAAAATGGCACTTAAGCCAGATTACAATCACAAATAAAACTTGATTAAAACAAAAATAAAAACAAATACATTAAAACACAATTAAAAACACTACAACAGAATGAAAACTGCATGCATCCCTACAGACCCACTTACAGGACATGCCAAATAAAGTGGTCTTTGCCTGCTGATGGAAGGACAGCAGAGAAGGCATGACCCTAGCCTCCCTCAGCAGGGAGTTCCACAGCAGGGAGCAGCCACCAAGAAGGCCCTCTTTTGGGTTACCACCAAACGCATTCCTGAAGGCAGCAGTCTCAAAAGAAGGGCTTCTCCTGAAGATCTTAGGAATGGGGCAGAAAGCAGTCTTTCAGGTAGCCTGGTCCGAAGCCATGTAGTGCTTTATAGATCATAACCAGCACTTTAAATTCTGCCTGGAAACAGACCAGTAGCCAGCAAAACTACAGTAACAAGGGAGTCACGTGCTTTCTGTAATCGGCCTGGTCAACTATCTGGCTGTAGCATTCTGGATCAGCTGAAGTTTCGGAAAATTTTTGAAGGCAGTCCCATGTAGAGCATATTACAGTATTCCAAATGGAATGTAACTAAGGCATGCATGACCGTGGGCAGATCGGATGTCTCTAGGAATGGGTGCAATTAGTTCACTAACCTCAGCTGCGCAAACACACTCCTAGCTACTGCCAAAACCTGGGCATCTGCCATGTCCAGATAATGATTAAGCTTCAAATTGTTTGCCCTCATCCTGTCCATTACTGACATCAGACACTGGTTTAGAACTAGAACAGCTTCCTTGGATTTGGATGCAAAGCAGAGATAGAGTTGGGTGTCATCAGCATACTGATGACACTGAACCCCAAAACTCCAGACAATCTCTCCCAGCAGTTTATTAAATAGCATGGGGGATAAGATGGAGCCCTGAGGGACACCACAGGCCAATGACCACTGTGTCAAACAGGAATCCCCCCAGCACCACCTTCTGAGATCACCCCTCCAAGAAGGACTAGAGCCAGTGTATAACAATGCCTCACAGTCCTATCTCAGATAGATGCCCCAGAAGGATACCATGGTCGATGGTATTGAAAGCAGCTGAGAGGTCCTGCAGAACCAGCAGGGACACACTCTCCCGGTCGAGTTGGCATAGATTGTCCACCAAGGTGACCAGAGCAGTCTCTGTCCCATAACCAGGCCTGAAGCTAGATTGAAATGCATCTAGATAATCTGCATCATTCAGAAATCATTGGAGCTGAGAAGCCACCACATGCTTCAGCACCTTGCCCAAGAACTGAATATGTTCAGAAAAGTTTTGTTTTAATGGAGGTCATACCACTGCCTCTTTTAGGCAAGACAGAATCACACCTCGCCATAAAGAGGCATTCACCACTACCCCTACACACTCAGCTGGTCCCGCAGCCCCACCCCAGATGCTTTTATAAGCCAGGGAGGGCAGGGGTCCAGCACACAAGGGTAGGCCTCACTTCTCAAAAGATCCTGTCCATATCCTCAGGCTGTACAAATCGAAAAGTATCTATTGTAACTGGACAAACAGGGACCAAAGTTACATCCACTGGACCTGTATCAACTATGGCATCCAAGTTGGCATGGATACGACTGATTTTATCTGCAAAGTGGCATGCAAATTGGTCTTAGTGGGCTATCGAGTGGTCCACCTTTTTCTTCTTGTGGGCCAGATTGTAATAGGCCTCTGGCCACCCAATTAACCTCCATGGGGCAACTCTTTGCAGACACAACGGTGGCAGAGAAGTGCAATATCTTTGCCGCCCTCATTGCCATGGAGTAGGTGTTAAAGTGAGCTCTAGCTTGAGTTTGATTGGACTCATTTAGAATTTTCTGCCAATGTCATTCTAGTCAGCATCCCACTCCTTTCATCCCCTGCAGCACCCTGGAAAACCAGGGGGCTTGTTTGGCTCCATTCCATGGGAGAAGAAACTCAGGGGTGATGGTGTCAACCACCCGGGCCATTTCTGTGTTCCAGAGATCAACCAGGGCTTCAACAAGATTGTGACAAGAAAATCCCCAAGAGCCATCAGAAAACCATCCAGATCTATCATTCTCCTGGGGCAGATTGTTTTAATTGGCAGAGGCAGCGAGTTCCAGCAAGTCTAAAGCCCACCAGGTAGTGATCTGTCCATGACAATGGAGCTATGGAAAGTTCCTCCACCCCCAGATCACCATCATCCCACCCTACGCAGAAGATCACATCCAAAGTGTGCCCTGCTGAATGAGTACTAGATACAAATTGAGACAGACCCATGGTTGCCATGGAGGCCATGAAGTCTGGAGCCACTCTGAACAAACTGGCTTCAGCATGTATGTTGGAGTCCCTCAGCACAACAAGCTGCAAAGACTACAGCACCAACCCCAAAATCACCACGGCCAGCTCAGAAGGGAGTCTGTTGAGCAGCTGGGCGGGCAGTACACCAACAGAATCCCTATTCTGTCCTAAACACCCACTTTCAGATACTCACACTGGAAACTGGAAGACTGTGGGATGGGGCACCTGGACAGAAGGACAGAATCACAATAGACCACTGTGACGCTGCCTCCCTGCCTCCCAGGTCTTGCCTGCTGCAACACGAAGAACCCAGGTGGGCAAAGCTGGGACTGATTTACTCCCCCAGTCCCATCCAGCTAGGTCTCTGCGTGATACAGGCCAGGTTGGCACACTCATCCATGATGAAATCCTGGATGGCTCTTGTTTTTCTGTTTAACAACCTAATGTCATCTTCATGTTTTATATCTTGCCTTCTTTTTAGAAGTTGTGCAGCTTTTCACTTCTTTCATTAGTGTCTCATTTGTTTGGAATCATGTGGCTTTAATAACACAATCCCTATTTGCTATATTGCTCTGTCTCTGTTTCAGACTCTTCCCCACCCCCATCTCTTTCTCTCTGTCCCCACCCCCTCTCCTTACTCACCTGGTGATGGCAAATTTTCTCTGCTCTACATTTTTCTGCCTTGGCTTTCTCTCTGGATCCCCCCCCCCCGCTCTATATCTGATGCTTCACATTTAGCAACTGGTACTCCTGTAACCATGACAACAACAATGACATGGTATTAGTGAGAGGATTCAACATCACAGTGAGGACTCCAGCCTAATTAAACAAAACAAAAAATCCTGGTAATCAGTAAATTATTATTTTTATATATCTGTAGCTCTCTCTGTATGAACTTAATTAAAAATGGAGGTGTCTGCATGGGATGGGGGTGGGGTGGGGAATCCACCATTGACAGATTTCTGCATGCACAGTGGAAATGCTTCAATCCCCACCCCATCCCCCCCGCCAGACTCCGGGCAGTGTCAATTTCCATCAAAAAGAACTCGCTGATACCACCAAAGTCCTCATCTGCATCTCTGCCCCTGCCAGAATCAGCACAGACACCTGAATAGTGATTAGCGATTAGTGATTAATGATTAGCTTGTAGTTAAAATGGAGTGGAAGGATAAAGCTTGGAACTGACAGATCCCAGCGCTTATGCCAGACGCAGCACTTTGAGGATTTAGAGGCAAAATGTAATGTCTCTGTGACCTCCTTCCACCATCCACCTCTCATGTGCTGACCAAACAAGGTTCTTTCTGTGTAAGGTCACTTGATTAATACAGACAGGTCACCACATATAGTTCATCCCACTCCTCAAATAAGCTAACTGGGGTATGAAAAGCTAAAGAGGCGGAAACAGGATTGGCTTTCCACAGCAGTAGCAGGAGCATCCTCTCCTTAAATGAGGGAGTTAAGGCAAGCTGAGCCCCTTGCTAATCTTGCCCAGCTGCTGAAGAGAAGAATTACAGAACAGCTGCTTGATGGAGTTAATGTAAAGCTTACAGGACTGCAGATTTCTTCCCATCTGTTAAATTCATATGTGCCCTATAGTCACTAAATATCTGTCTGTCTGTCTGTCTGTCTGTCTGTCCGTCTGTCCATCCGTCCATCCGTCTGTCCATCCATCCATCCGTCCATCCATCCATCCATCTGTCCGTCCATCCATCCATCCATCCATCCATCCATCCATCCAGGTTTTATTTGCTGAGCCAATTCCACTACTTACAATTCCTATACTGCCCCCTCAGAAAAGGGCCAGAAACAGCATACATATGGCCTGCTGCATGACCTGTGATCCACCAAGCTGAGCCCAACTCATCAGGCATATACATGGCCCACCGAGGGCTTGTTCACTTCTGGCAATGAAAGTCCTAGGCTCAGAAGCTGCTCAGAGCCACCCGGTTCCTTCATTCTAAGTGTGTATCTTCTGTGGCTGGCTCTGGTTGATGGATCTTAGGAGTCTAGTAAAAAAGCAAAAACAAAGTAGATCCAGCAAACCTGAAGACTGTCCAGTCCTGCCCTGAATTATTCCACTGAATGTTATACTGGGTCTTAATAGGAACCAAAATGGCCAATGCATGATTATTATTTAACCATAACCTGGGTGCAGCCACAGAGAAAGCTCTTTCTTATCTTTCCACAAAGTGAACCTCAGATAGAGACAGGAAGGATATCCTAGGTTCACACAAGTCACACCTTTTTAACCAGGTAATGCCCCCAAGTTTCCAAACTTAAGCACCAGCCTCAAGATCAGCTTTCTTAGGACTAAATGCCCAGTTGCACATAGGTTTCCTCAGATGTTTTCTTTTATTCACTAAGGGAGCACTCCTATGGCAGCTAGTCAGTGGCTAGATGACCATAGGATATGTGGGTTTCCGGGAACCGACCTCGGAACCCACGCTCTGAGGTCGGTTCCCAGAGAACCAACCTTCCCCACTTCCTGTGCTGCCTTGCAGACAAGCTCAGAACAGCCCCACACTCCATGCTCAAAAGAGGAGTGCAGAGCGGCAAAAACGGGGTGTTCCAGGGGGCATTCCGGGGCGGGGAAGGCAGAAATGTCGGTATGACACATCCTATGTGTTGTCTAGCGGCCTCCTCCCCTGCTCTGCCTTCTGGCTGTCTAGCCGTAAATGCAGGGTGGCTGAAGTGCGGAGGGGACGATCCCCTTCGTGCTTCTCCTGCCTTGCATTGGATAGGTGGTCGCCTCTGAGTTCGGAGGCAGCCGCCTATACCCACAGGATTGCACCTTAAATGTATTCAAGAATATTGCAGTCTGGGTCTGACAATTGCTGTAGAGGTGTGGTTTTTAACTCTACCCCCTGTGATAATTTTTCAAATAAAAATCAGTTGGATGGAGCTTAGTGTTATCTTTTGTCATTTTTAGGGCATGCCTATGGTTATTTCTAGTAAATAATAATAATAATAATAATAATAATAATAATAATAATAATAACCTCTCATTGACAAGGAGAGCTACTATGTATCAAAGAATATCCAAAGCTGAACTTTGGTGGAATCCAAAGTCGCCCCACTTTTTAATTCTCAGGAGAATATAAACTACCCATGTTTTCTGATATGTTCCTGAGGTATTCCACTCAGTGTTAAAATGAATGACAGTGAGTAATGGGGCTTCAAAAAACTTTTTTAGGAACATGTAGATCTCATTACTAGACAAGATCAGTGCCCTGTCCATGTAATACATCTATGGATAGCTAACCCAGAGGGCTTGTGTTCTACTTGTAAGGAAGCACATAGAAATAATGAAGTAATATTGTCCCACAAGACATCTGTTGTTGTTTCATTCCTTCACATATTACTCCCCATCATGATCTCAATACATCTTGCAGCAGCAAATGCCATGTATTAATTATGTGTTGCATCAAGAAGTACTTCCTTTTGTCTGTCCCAAGTTGACTGCTAATAACTAGATGAACCCAAGTCCTACTATTATAAGGGGAAAAGGGAAAATGTCTTTCTACCCTCTTTCTTCACATCATGCATACTTACATAAACTTTGTTCATGTCACCCCATAGTCATTCCTTTTATAAACTAAAAAGCCCAAACTTTTTAGCTCAGCCTTCCCCAACCTGGTGCCCTCCAGATGTGTGGCTATGTTGGCTAGGAATTATGGGATATGCAGTCAAACACATCTGGAGGGCAGCTGGTGGGGGAAGGTTACTTTAGCCTATCCTGGTAGCGGTGGTACAGCAACCCTCTGTGTCATGACTGATTCTGAGCGCAGGGAGATAGTTAGCAGCTCAGATTCAGAAGAGGAGCAGCCAAAACTGGGGGAGGCATTTTCACAAGCCAGTTCTGATATGGGTAGGTGTGCTTCTCAGGTTACCAACTTCCAGATGGCCGGGCATGAAGCTTCCCCCTCACCCTCCTCTGTGAGAAGCAGTGAGCAGGAGGAGGAGGGGCTTGAGGACTCTGACCTAAGAGACGCGAGGCAGAGATGCCGAGCTAAGAGGGAAATGTCAGGGGCAGAGCTCAGACAGTCGAACCAGTTAGCGATGCATGAGAGGCTATGCAGGGAAGCATCGCACAAGGGGCGGGACCTCCCTCCCTAAGTTAGCCTAGCCAGATAGCCTCTCTTTCAAACTGTGGGCAACTTTCGGTGATCCCATTTGAATCCCCTGGAGGCATTCCTTTGCAGCCAGAGAGTCTTCTAGGATTTCCATCTGTAATAAACCTGCGAACAATGAATTAAAGGCGTGAGACTGAAGCCTCTCATTTTGTGTGTGTGTGAGCGCTTAAGGAAAGAGGGGCCCAAGGGTTTTTGTGACACTCTGATAAATTTGGCTGCTCTTTCCTGCAACTTTTCCAACTCTATGGTGCCTTTTTAAAGATGGATTGACAAGAACTGCACACAGTATTCCAATGCGGCTGCAGTGCACCATAGATTTGTATATGCACTTTATGATACTGGCAGTTTCATTTCAAATCCCTTTCCAAATAATCACTAGCATGGAATTTGCCTTTTTCACAGCTGCTTGCACACTGAGTTGATGTTGTCAGGGTGCTATCCACCATAACCCCAAGATCTCCTTCTAAATGATCTCCCAGAAGTTCAGACCACACTTCTATGTGAAATTGGGATTATTTTAATTTTTTGCTTTAATGTGCATCACTTTTCACTTGCTTACATTGAACTTCACTTGCCATTTTGGTGCCCATTCACCCAGGTTGGATAGATCCTTTTGGAGAATTTGCAGTTCCTTTAGGTTTTCATCAGCCACTGATATCTGTAGATGTAGTTTACCAATTTAGATTAAGAACTTTTTGCTTGTCTGTATGCATGTGTCTGTGTCCATGTGTATTATCAAGCTATTTCCCATTATAACACTGAGGCCCTCTACACCAGCCTAAAATCCTGCATTTAAAATGGGGCTTTCTGCTTCCATTTTAAATACAGGATCACAACGACTCCCTTTTTAAAGTGCTTCCTTTCCCCCCTCCCCTTCCCCCCCTTCTCCACTTATCTGAGTCTTCTATTCTCTTTCATTGATCTCGCTCCTCTTCTTGCCGCTTTAATGCTTTTCACAAAGGGAACTCAACCGGAACACAACACGGGGTAATTTGATAGCTCGTTATCTATGATCTATTTAAAAACGGAACAAAGGGCATTTAGTGCAAGAGACGCTGTGGAGATTCACAGCATCATGTAAAGACAGCCCTCAAACTTCGGTGAAGGAGCAATCTCAATCGCAGGACAAAAGCTCCATGTGAAGAAAGCGTTAGCCTGTCTTGAAAAGCAACAATTTCATTGCATACTCTTTCATATAATAATTCAGGATGTTTTTACTTCATTTTATCTTAATTTTATGAACTCTTACACCTTATTATGAGTATAACTTTGACTTCTAATGGCTTTGATCTCTTCTAAGTTAATGACACTTTTAGATTTGCATCCCTTGAGCAGAATAGAACTTTAAGTTGTTAGGTATATTCTGGGAAACAACAACAACAACACAGCAAATGCTCTAGTTCAGGATTTCCCCCCTCCTTATAAATCCTATTTCACCAGCAAAATATTGAAAGGGCTTATGTTTTTCTGAAATGTTATCATTGATCAATATAAGATGAACTAAAATTAGAGTTGTTCAACATTTTCCTTTCAAGATTGCCAGCAATATAAACACCTGTGCTCGCAAGAGTGTGTGACATTTTTCACTTCAGAATTCTTCACACAGGAAACTCTGTCAAGCTTGATAGCAAAAACTGGCCAAGTGAAAGTTACAGCCATGCCTATTTTGTGTATCTTATTGGCCCCTTTCAGATCTCCAGATCTGACAAAGAATCAAGGCATGGAAATCATGCTTTCTGTCCCCACACTGACCTCCACATGTTTATCAGCTCTGTGTATACAGACACTACATGTGTACAACTCGTATGTACATAGGTTCTCTCTGTATGATCGAGAACCTTGAAAACAGTGTTCCCAATTGCATTGAAAGGACTGTATAAATGTGCACATACATGTACTCTCCACACACAGAAGTGATCAACATGTGGAAATTAGGGATGGGACAACAACAGACATCATCCTGTTCCCCTTCCATGCATTGATGCTTCACAGAGTTGGAAGGTATGACAGGGCTATTCCAGCCTTCTCCAACCCTCATGCCCTCCAGATGTTTGGATTTCAACTCCCATCAGCCCATTCCAGCATGGACAATGGTCAGAAATGCTGGGCGTTGTAGTCTAAAATGTCTGAAGGGCATCAGGTTGGGAAAGGCTGGGCTATTCTCTGGGCACAATAGGGCAATAATAAACTATACAAAAATTAATTAAAAGAGCAAGCGCTATGAACTTTCTGTACAGCATGGAACAGACTTCATTGCCTTTTGTACCATCAAAATAATTGTCAGTGTCACGTTCTCTGTTACCTATTCATTTTGTCATCCAACACAACTCCTGAGAAAATACATCATTTGCAATCAGCAGCAACTGGATTCTGAGTTCCAGCACATTAAGCTCCACTTGCCTTATTCTAGCGGAGTATCTAAGGGAGCAATCCTACTGGGATAGGCGGCCACCGCCTGTCCAATGCAGGGCAGGAGAAGCACGGAGGGGATCGTGCCCTCCGCGCCTCAGCCACCCTGCATTTGCGGCTAGACAGCTGATTTTGGCTGACTAGCTGCAGGAAGTCGGAGCGAGTGAAGCGGCAGCCGGATGACACGTTGTATGTGTTGTACCGGATTTCCAACTTCCCCGCCCCAGCATGCCCCCAGGAATGCCCTGTTTTCACCACTCTGCACTCCTCTTCCGAGCATGGAGTGCAGGGCCATTCCGCACTGCCGACAAAGCAGCACGGGAAGAGGGGGGAGGTCAGTTCTCTGGGAACCAATCTATCCCATGGCCGTCTAGGCACTGACTAACGGCCACAGGGTTGTGCCCTAAATGTCTCCTTCTGTCTTTCCAAAGGGTTGTCCATTCATATGAGCCTGCTGCCAGAAGTGCTGTGTGCTGCTTAAAATGGGCCTCTGCCTCAAGCATTTAGAAATTATGGCTCTGACTTACTCAGATCCTTTATGCAAACACAGAGCTGCTTTTCATGTTACAGTTTTCCCTTTACAGAAAACTACCAGCTGTTTCTGTGACAAGATCATTCCCTTGACTGGATGGAAAGGGAGGCGAGGCTTACCCAGAGTGGCTGCGGCCACATGTCCCACAGCTGGGAAGGGGGTGGATCTGAAGCTGTGCAAGTGTGCTCTGCCCCCAACTCAGCCTATTTCCTTCTGGCTGCAATTGGGAGTGGAAGGACTGTAGCACCACGCGAGCACTGCTTCAGCATTGGTTTGGTACTGGGTGGGGGCCAGGGTGGGAGTGTTTTTCAGCAGCCTTGTCACTCAGGCATGCCTCCCCCCTATTTGTTTCTTGGAGGCAGGAGGCCTTTCCTTGCACAGGCCTATATTAGCCTTCTGGTGGCCTTGTAGCCTTAGTGTTTTTGTGCCCAGCCTGCAGGCCTGAATAGCCTGGTGGGCCTCAGGGCCTCATATTGCTGGGTCTTAGGGCAGAGCTCTGGAATTTGGCCTTGACAGCTTTGTGGCTTTGGGGGGCCTACTCGGTCCCTGTGCCAGTGGGCTTGCCTGGGCTCGAGAGTTGTGGGCCCATCAGGCCGAGTAGCCAGTCAGCCTTTGAGTTTGGGGCACTATATGCTTGTTGGGCCACTGTGAGTTGTGGAGGTTGGGCACAGGTGACATAGGTTGGGGTCCCCATAAGGGCTCTGCTGGTGCACTCGTTACTGGTGAGTGGCATCCTGCTGTGTGTTAGGTTGGGGTGGCAAGGTCTGTGATATCTTGTGTATATTTGGCAATTGGGGTCAGATCTTACCCCTGGGAATTGGGGTGGTTCAAAAACATGTCCCCCAAGAAGGGACAAGGGAATAAAAAAAGGGAAGGGTAAAGCCTCTCATGTGAAATCTTGCCCTGGAGGACGAACTGAGGGGCTCGACTCCTTCAGCATCTACATCTAGACCAGTTGGTGCTGCCCAGACAAAGACCAAGTGCTTTGATTCACTGACTCCAGTTGAGATTCCCATAGGTGAGCATAATTCTCCACCTCAGTCATGGGGTTGACCTGGTTGGGGCTCTTTGCCTTCCTGGGTTTGCCTTCCTCCTTTTTGAGGTCCACCCAGGCTTGGATGTATTCATCAGCTGTTAGTCAGATGGGGGGGGGCATGGGGCAGGATTTGCCCTTTGCAGATCCCACTGATGGGCAAGAGCTCGCTGTGGCAACTTCTACAGTGGTGTGGCAGCCGAACCAGACTCTTGCCCCGAATAGACCTGAGGTGGGAACACAAACTTCATCCACACCTCCAGTGACTATGTCGATACCACGGGTGGCTGTGCCTCCAATGCCGGTGGCCAAACCAGTGCCCCCAGTGGCTGCAGAAGCAACACCAGTAACTTCTGATTAGCTGACACAATATGATCCCTCTGCTTGATGGAAGGATGCTAAAGCATTTTATGGGAAGATCTCCACTCCACTTGGTTACCACTTATTCCTGGCCACCAAGGAAACGATTTGGAAGGGTGAGTTTGTGGATGTTTTTTCCTTACTCTTTTGGGAGCAAGAACTGAAAGACAAGGAGAAGGGGGAGAATAGGGATCATGATAAGATCAAGAAGAAGAAGAAGGTAGATAGGAATTGGTGAAATTGGCTGGCGGGCTTCCTTACTTGCATGGGTGCAGTACAGGAAAAACAACCCACACGGGGGAGGGCTTTGGCAAAATACCATTATCCCCCCGTCCCTGTCCATTTTGCTTTTTTCTGTGTCATTGGGGATGAAGCACGGTTGACAAAGCACTTAGTATGTTCTTCCCTTACTGATTGGAGGGGGAGCAGCATGCCAAGTGAGGGGATTCCTCCCTCTACCTCCTCTCCAAGCCCCCAGTAGCCTCTAGGCTAGTGAAGAGGTTTGGCAGGAGAGTGGGCAGGCCAAAGCCCCTGCAGGCTGGATTACGCCTGCAGTCTGGACAATCCCCTCCACTTGTGTTTAGAATAAGCTAAAGGTATGCTGAAAATTGCCCCTGCTTTTACACACCTATTCTTCCCTTGTGAAATGGGGGCCATTTTTCTGCCTGTTTAGCGTGCAAGGGGTGTGTGTGTCAAATTTCTGAGACATTTTGGGGGCAAAGGGCTGGCACTTACATTACCAAATCAGCAGGGAAAATGCTCGTTGAAAAATAAAGGTCTTCTTCATACAGCAACAGAAGATAATCGGCGATGGAGGTGAGATGGGCCTCCCTAAGAAGGGAGTTTGAAAACCCAGGCACAGCCCCAGAGAAGGTCTTCTCCTGTGTCCCAAGCAACCAAGCATAATTCTTATGTAGTTGAGGTGTGAAGGAGAATGTCTCCAAAAGATCTTAAGTAGTTAAGAAGCTCATAAGGTAGAAGACAGTCCTTTGGGAATCCTAGTCCCAAACTGAGATTTACTTTTTCAAAATTTGAGAAGGAGAAGAATGAGTTTAATGCTACACCCACACAACATTCCTAAAACCCAGATCATTGCATTGTTCATAAACTTTTAAAGGAAGCTTTAAAGATATATACAAATTATGTCATTGCTTTTATTTATTTGCATATTCAACAAATACATCGCACAGGAATGCAAATCTACTTTCACCTATAAATAGATTTTTCCTTTAGCACCAAGGACAGCAAAATACTAAAGTGCATTTTTGGAGATTAGACACATCTTTAATTTCTCCTGTATACAGTGCCAGAGGGTGTGCACATAATACTTTACATTAGGTTCATGTACCAGACAAAGAATTTAATCCCTGCCATAAGGATATACATATGTGTGTGTATACCAACATACCCTTATCAACATGAAATACATATTTCTTCTGAAATATTTTGAGATTCTGCTCTGATGGTGAAGGAATGGACAGACAGATGGTGTTTTATGTGGTTATTTGCATTTCCTCTCCAAAACTGCAGCTGTTCTTGGTATCTTTGTTCACAACACCCTGTCACCATGCATTCTTTTGGAATGGGGGAAAAGGAAAGATGCTCCTGCATTAGAATGGAGTCTCAATGAAGCAGGAGATAAGAACTGTAGAGAGTGTAGACATGCTTTTTCATTTCCTTAATTCAAGCACAGAGCAGAGAATCGGTATCATTTTCTGCTCATTTTCTGGACATCTAGCAGGACTATAAACTGAAGGAATTTGCAGGAGTAACAGCTTTTTCCAAATATGCATTAAGAGCCATTTTAAATATGATGATAAATAGGGAAAACAGGAAGTGCAAATAATGTGTGTGCTGGTGCTTTCTGCTCCCAATGTTTTCCCATCATGTTCAAACAGAAACTTTGGGCCAAAATAAGCTTTCTTCTTGCTTTGCATGATTGGTTTCTTTACTTCAGAGTAAAGCTTCAGGACACATGGCTCTAATTTGGACTGGGACCATGGTGCTCCAGGAAGGGGGGGAAGCTTTTCCCCTGCCTGTCTTTATCCCCAAATCCCAACCCACCCATCCCAAACACACAGAGGGCTTAAAAAGGAGGAGGAAGCCCCTATTGAAATCAATGGGAGCATTTTTTTTCTTTTTAAACCCACCCCCCACCCCTGTGAGTGGGGTGGAATTTCGGAATAAAAACAGGTGGAGGACAAGCTTAAAAACCCCACCTCTCAGAGCACCATGTTCTGATCCAAATTGGGGCCATGCACACTTACTCTGAAGTAAAGAAACCAATCATACATAGCTCTGCTAGGTGTGATTAGAAGAATAATTAGTTTGGGCCTTTTAGATCACCCTCAATGGGAACATGCATAAGCCATTTGTGCACTGCACCACCAGAAAATTGTAAGAGCAGAAGCTGCTCTTTGGATGTCTAAAAGATCACAGGAGTTTTCAAAGCCATAATTTCTAAAACCCTTGGCCATGACAGAAACATGGAGAACAGAACAGGAAGTGCAAGTCAATGGTGCTTCCTGTTCTCCAAACACATTTCAGTTATAGCTGAAATGGTACTATGTCTCTAAGGTGCAATCCTATGGGGATAGGCAGCCGCCTCTGAACTCGGAGGCGACCGCCTATCCAATGCAGGGCAGGAGAAGCACGGAGGGGATTGTGCCTTCCGTGCTTCTCCTGCCCTGCATTTGCAGCTAGACAGCTGATTTCAGCTGTCTAGGTGGAGCAGGGGAGGAGGCTGCCGGACGACACAGAGGATGTGTTGTACCAGCATTTCTACCTCCCCCACCCTGGAACACCCCCCAGAACACCCCGTTTTGGCCACTCCGCACTCCTCTTGCGAGTGCAGAGTGCAGGGCTGTTCCATGCTGCCTGCAAGGCAGTGCGGAAGGTGGTTCCCGGAAAACCAGATATCCTATGGCCATCAAGCCACTGACTAGTGGCCATAGGATTGCTCCCTAAAATAATTGGGAATGATTCAAGAGTGCACTCCTGCTAGCACTATTGACATTGCACTAGTGGAAACCAATGCTTACACAATGTCAATAGTCCTGGGAAACCTATTGTGCTAGCGTGTGCTACTGACATAGCAATAGTGCTAGCAGGAGCACACCGTTGGATCCTTACCAATGCATGAGGCAGGAGGAAATATGAACTACTTTAAGGTAGAAACCAGAAGGCTATGCAACATTGCTGAAGAGGGAGAAGGTACATAGGAGGTACCATGTCTGCGGCTATGGTGAATCTTCTTTGACAGTGGTTTATCAAGCAAAGTAGCTACCAGAATTGGTAGACAGTTTTCCAAGAAAAATTGGTGAACCAAGAGTGTCTATGGATTTCATGGCCTCCATGACAAATACGGGCCTTTCTCAATTGCAATCTTGTTCCACACACTTAGCTGGTCATATTTTTGATTTGGTCTTTCATTCTGGACGGAAATAAATGATCTGAAGGTGAGGAAACTAGGATGGGTCCTTTGTCACAGATAGGTGGCCCGCCTCTGAAAATTGATCGACCCAACTGGTCATCTGAAATCTCAAGGGGATTTTCTAGCTGATAGGAGTGGCAGTTCTGAGAATGCTCTGGTCAGTCTCTGAAATCAGGAGATGGCCTGAATGGCTGACACAATCAGTCCTTAGCTTTCTCTCAGACAGAGCTGGAGCGAATGAAATGGTTTCCCGAGAAACTGGGAACCACTGAACAGTCCGGGCAACAGAATGATGATGTAGAAAAACTACCAAATAAATCTGATGGAACACATTGGCTAGAATTAATTTTAGAGAGCATGGCGGTGTTGATGGGGAAAAGGTCTTGCTTCACTACCATTGCATTGTCATCTAATAGAGATGAAGGGCCCTTTTCACTTTTCTGTACACTTTTTGCAGATAAAAATGTTTGCAACTATTTCATCTTCAGCTCATAATCAGAAATGAGATTTTGACCAATACTTCCTCCTGGAGTCCTTTTTAGTCATGCATTAAGTTTAAATGTAATATTTAAACTTAATGCATATCTGAAACTGTGTATCTGAAGCTACTGTTAGGCTGCGGCCTGCAGCAAAAGGTGGTGGTTGTTTTTTAATTGTCCCTTTCTCCAGGTTTTTGTTAATGGACATGCTTCAAACATTGTTGTTTTGGGATGGAGGGAAGGGAGAATGGAAGTCTGGAATTAGTTTGACCTGTCTTGCTTGACATTTGATGTTTGTAATAGGAACATGGGTTATTCTTTTCTCATCCTGAGTGAGGAGGCAAAGCTTAAAGAATGTAAGTTGCTTCATGAACACTGCAAGCATTTTGCAGCTCCTTGCTCCAAGCGTGGCAAAGTCCTTTAATTTCCCTTCTTCTGAGATGTACAGTCAGGGCCAGAAATATTAGAACAAAATGGGAGCGAAGTCAGGACTTTCAGCGTAATTCAAGGGGCTTGACAAAAGTGGGGCACTAACCATTCAGGAAGTACAGCCAGTGGCATACACAAACCCCCATCATTGGTGGCTCATAAGTAATGGAACAAACCAACATCATTTCAAACTTAAGGATCACCTTTAATACCTGGATGAAAATCCTTTGCAGTCAATGACTGCCTGAAGTCTGGAGCCCATGGACATGACCAAATGCTGAGTTTCCTCCCTCGAGATGCTTTGCCAGGCCTTTACTGCAGCTGCCTTCAGCTGCTGCTTGTTTGTGGGTCTTTCTGCCTTTAGTCTTGTCTTCAGTAAGTGAAAAGCATGCTCTATTGGGTTGAGATCAGGTGACTGACTGGGCCATTGAAGAACATCCCACTTCTTTGCCTTCAGAAACTCTTGGGTGCTTTTGCTGTATGGTTTGGGTCATTATCCATCTGCAATATGAAGCAACGTCCTATCAGTTTGGCAGCATTCGGCTGAATCTGAGCAGAAAGTATAGCCCTATACACTTCAGAATTTGTTCTGCTGCTTTTATCAGCAGTCAGGTCATCAGTAAACACCAGTGACCCAGTTCCATTGGCAGCATACATGCCCATGCCATAACACTGCCTCCACCATGTTTGACAGATGTTGTGGCATGCTTTGGATCATGGGCTGTTCCTTTCCTTCTCCATACTTTTCTCTTCCCATCATTCTGGTACAAGTTAATCTTGGTTTAATCAGTCCAAAGAATCTCATTCCAGAACTGAGCAGGCTTTTTTAGGTGTTTGCTGGAAAAGGCTAATCTGGCCTTTTGGTTCTTGAGAGTTACCAGTCGTTTGCACCTTGTTGTGAAGCCTCTGTATTTACATTCATAAAGCCGTCTCTTGACTGTAGATGTTGACAATGACATGCCTACCTCCGCAAGAGCGTTCTTGACCTGGCTAGATGTTGTGAAAGGGTTCTTCTTCACCATGAGCAGAATTCTGCAGTCATCCACTTTAGTTGTCTTCCGTGGTCTTCCAGGCCTTTTGCTGTTGCTGAACTTGCCAGTTAATTCCTTCTTTTTCAGGATGTTCCAAACTGTTGTATTGGCCACTCCCACGTTTTTTCAATCTCTCTGGTGGGTTTATTTTGTTTCCTCAGCCTAATGATGGCCTCCTTCACTCACATGGACACCTCTTTGGACCAGTGAACAGCTACCAAATGCAAATGTAACACTCAGAACCACCTCCAGGCCTTTTGTCTGCTTGATTGGTCATGGGGTACCCAGGAAACAGGCCACACCTGGCCATGCAGCTGCTTGTCAGCCATTTGTTCCATTACTTATGAGCCACCAACGATGGGTGTGTGTGTATGCCACTGGCTGTCCTTCCTGAATGGTTAGTGCCCCACTTTTGTCAAACCTCTTGATTACAGCTGAAAGTCCTGACCTTGCTCCCATCTGGATGTGTTTCCTTTCAGCTTCAATGTGGTGATGTACAGAGGCCAACTGCCAAAACAGTTATCCTTGTTCCGATATTTCTGGCCCTGACTGTATTTTGCTATTGCCACCATCAATGAATATGGTACCTTTCCATCATAAAATACAAAGTTGTGGGTACACACAAAGCTGTCTGTGGCAACTCACCTATCTTCTGACACATTGTGTGTGGGGGCGTACAGTATCCTTGAAGGCCGAGAGAGAGAGAGTAAAAGGGGAAATATACCAATATTTACAAAGAAGAGAACAGCCAAGTCTGGAAATACCACTGTCCTTCTTCTCTCACACACTGACAAACCCAGAAGCCAGATAAGTACTTATGAAAATATTACATAATTACCATTTCAGTGTTTGTGTGGGTGTGTGTGTGAGTAGGGGGGGTGTTGAAGTCTCCACCTAACTCTTTTTCCTCACATTCTCTCGCGTGACTGGGGAATTCCTTCTTATCCATCACCCAATCTCTACAGCATTTCTTGTGAGCAACATGAACAGGACTTAAACCATTGCTTGTGAAGGGACCATGACTGCCTACTTAATCCACAGTAATAGATATATCACTGTCACCCCATTAGCCATTCAGTGGGAAACAACCATCTTTTCTTTCCCCAGTATGCTGTAGCTTTTGGTCATCCCCTCATGCCTGCTTACACAAATCTGTATTACCATAAGCTAGTAAATCTCCATTATTGGTATTTTAAACCCATATGATGTGCTTCAGTCAAGTATTCATTAGTAATTGCTTCCATATCTCCTTATTGTTCAGCGGCATTTTTGGCTATTCCATTCTAAGTATTAAAAGGTGCCTCTAGCTGATTATCACTGTTGAAACTGTTACCAATATGAAGGGGGCAGGGAGACTGGTGAATTTACACTTTTAAAAGAAGCCTTCAGTTTTTCAGGAGTCCAAAGAAGGTGAAACAGATGAACAGTGAACCTAGCTTTTTCTAAGAGAGCAACCTTTCTTCTAAGTCAATAAATAGATTCCTGTAATCCTTCTCTGAGTCTGAGACTTCTGGGACTACAGCTTGATATTAGCACCAATGCTTGATTTGAAAGTATAGGGGCAAAATTGCAGTCACAGCAATGTAAATTTTTCATTGATTTTTCATTGATTCATTGATTTTTATCAAGGAACACAATTAGATTGACTCCAGTAGAGCTACTTTAGAGTCACTGCATTGTAACCCGGGTCAAACTTTAGTTTATTGTCCATTATGGACAAGCATATCATCTCACTAAATAACTGAGCCTCATTTTAACACTTTAAAAATTGCATCTGTTTTTTTTAAAAAAACAAAACTGAAGTAGTTGCTGTTTTGCAAATGAATAATAGAACAAATTTTTAAAAAAGTATTTACATGTATAGATGCAAATTTAGAAATATTATAATTTAAATCAAAATACGGTATGTACAGCACATAGCGTGCAAGACTGTGATCCATGTGCCTTGCTCAGTCTGCCAGGTGCTGTCAATGGGCAACTTCAAGGCCCAGCTCTTCCTTTGGATGGTTCTTTATCTTTATACCCGACTTGGACTGGACAGCCCTTCAAACAGAGGACTGACCTCTGTAAAAGAACACACATGGCCACCCTTATTTTTAAACAGAAGGAAATAGCTGGTAAATTCAGAAGGAAGAGCCAGGAGGCTGCCACCACTGCCCCCATCCCCCACTATCTACTGCCTAAGGTGATCGCCTCACTCTGCCTAATGATAGGGCTGGCCCTGCTGCTTAACTTCATTATCAACTGTGGGGCCTTGTTTGTGTGAGATCCACAGTTCCTGTGGACATACCTTTAGAAGCTACAGCAGCAGCATGGACACCACTGTTCATGAGTTCATCCCTCAGTACAGCTGTAATATTTAAAGGCCTGCCACTATGTTGGTGAGGCCAGTTGTGTGGGTACATACTTCTTCCTGATCATTGTCACCTTAGCTAACCACTGTGCAATAAGGGCTTGACCACACGATTGACCCTGCCTGCATGATGATGGCTCTTTAAAGACTTCAGTTGAACCATGGTATACTATGAATGGACTTAAAGGGGCAGAACATCTGATACCATGTAAAATGGAGGTTTAATATAAAGATTAAACTATTTCACGCTGCTTTCTAAAAACTAGTTAGATGGGATGTACGGTTGTTCGCTACCATTTAACATGGAAAATTTCTTCACACTTGGGTGGGAAGTGTGAGCACCCAGTGAGGTAAATAAGCTACCCTGGTGAAGCACCTGGGGAGCGATGGGCCAGTAACCATACCTTTCATTGTCAAACGGCTTGAGAAGATGAAGGAAGGGAGCAGGCCTTGGACTCTGTAGTCCTTTAACGTATTGAATCCTGAACAGTTGGGATTGGCAGGTGTGCTCAGAGGCCCCCTTGGCCCGCCTTCATGGTGGGCAGGTGGTGAGAAGCCCAGACTGGGTCTTGATTGATCTGGTGCTTTGAGCCAGGAGGATCACCCAGCTCCAAATCAAGATACGTAGCTAGAAGTCTCCTGGGGCTAAATGAGTAGCCACACATATCTGTAGGTTTATTCCCCATGGCTAATCCTTGATATTAATCAATAAAGTTGTGAGACTTTTACCCAATGATTTGCTTTGTTTGTCCTTTCCAGTGGGTGGATAACCCCCCCCCTTCACTCACTCACACCCCTAAGTAGACACTATAAATATGAAACATACTAAATTAAAATACATAAAGACAAGACATAAAGACATTACTTAATTCTACAACAATAGTGAGAGATCTCATCCATGCAGAATATCATGCCCACGGGAATCTTAATACCTTTGACGAGTTTGAATATGCATAAACTCAGCCACAGAAAGCCTGTTTTTCAAAATGTACACCAGCCCATCAACTTGTCTAAATGATTATCATTCTTGCAATGCCTCTGTGGAACTATACACATTGTCATAAGCAAAGGAAATGCTGGATTGTATTTGTATTGCACGCACCTTCATACAAATTTCCAAGGTTCCAGTCAAGGAGCCATAAAGTTGAAACAACCCCCAACAGACATATGAAATGGCACAGTAATCCTAATAAGACAAGCCATGTTATTATGTTGAAAATATTTCTTTTATTTTGGGTAGAGTTATTACCTCAAATTGTCTTCTTTAGGGTTCCTGATTACACGGACCCTTCCCTACACATGTATGCTTACGTGCATGGACAAGCCTGTTGCCACCTACCATCTGCATATTCATCGCATGCACAGAGAGAAGCCTAGACATGTGAAGAGGGCTTCTGAGGAACTTGGTGCTGCTGAGTGCTATCACAAAGCTTCCAGAGATCTGAAGCCCTGGGGGAAAACTGAGAAAATGGGGGAGGAACCTGTGTTTTTTAAATTTTTTCCCCCCAGGGATTTCTGGAAGAATTGGGGAGAAAATAGTTTTTTCCTAGGGATGTATGAAAGTCCCTTACCTGAATCCTGTCCTGAATCCTGTTTGCGTCCCTGCAGTCAGCCGTGATAGGCTACGTAAATGTTTACGTAGCCTATCACGGCTGAGTGGAAAAAAAAAACACCTGCGCGTACGCAAATGACGGCGCCCATGGGCGCCGCCATTTGTGTACGTGCGGTTCCCCCCCCCCCCCACTCAGCCGTGATAGGCTACGTAAACATTTACGTAGCCTATCACGGTGTTTTTTAAAAATCTAGCCGTGATAGGTTATGTAAATCTTTACGTAGCCTATCACTTCTTTTTTGTTTTTTGTTTTTTTTAACTTGGAAATGGCGGCGGCAGCCGGTCGGAAGACTGGCCGCCGCCGCTGCCAAACCGCCGCCAGAACCGCCACCGCCAGGGACATTCGCACAAGGTAAGTCCCGTCCTGGGGGGTGGCGGGGTGCTGGTGGACCGTTTCTCCACCAATTTTGGGGGACCGAATGCGCTGGCATTCGGCCTCCCCGAGATTCGTGGAGAAATTCTCTGACATCCCTATTTTTTCCTGATTTCCCCCCCTAGTTTTCCCCTGGAGGGTTTTCTGGGTATTTCCCCAAGCCTTCCCATCTCTAAAACCTTCCTTATGGTTATGCTCCATCTCATCTTTCTCTGGCCACCGCTAAATAGCCCCTGGTGAAAAACATGCAACTATGGCCATGTCATTAGAACCTTCTGCCCAGCTTGACACTGTTATAGCTATGGGGGCACACCACAGGTTCTCTGTGTGGTGTCTTTAGAGCTTAGCTGTGTTCTACAGTGGAAGAATTTGATTTGAAAATGATGGCAACTGACAGCCCTTCCATAAAATGTGAAGCAAATGATTTTGGGGCCCCTTCAAGTTGGCAACACAAATACAATGCAGTGCTTAAAAGACAAGCCATAAGCACTGAGAAGCTGTCTATGTGAGCTCAATAAACACAGGGCCTTGTTAAGGGAGGTATATTGTTTCACTTATCTGAGTACTCCCAAAATTTAAACCCTACGCTGGAAACATTTACATGTGTGATTAATGTTACGCAGTGGGTAATCCTTAAACAATACTCATACCTTGGGAACTTTTTTTCTGTGTACAAAATTAATCACAACAGACGTTTTAGGAGAAACAAGGGCCAAAGCTATTGTGCTCTATGTAAATAAAGCAGGCAATGACAAAAGCAGAGGATATACTACTTGGGGCAGGCAATGACAAAAACAGAGGAAGCATATAGCACTTGGGGCAGGCAGAGGGTGGGGGAAAGGCAGGGAAATCAATTCAGTGATGGGGGGCAGAGGGGATTGATGAAGCAGCATAGGCAGAAGCAATCTATTCACATTTTCATTGATGTGGGATGAGCAAAGTGATCCAAATAAGATAAAACATGGCATGGGCATTTACCTGTATCAAATCCATACTGAAATTTGCTTTTCAGAGAGTGGCCAAAGTCAGTTAATGGATGCACACAACAAAAACCATCACTGGAACACAAACTGGACATAAGCCAACATGTAAGGATATTTTCCAAGAAATATGATCAACTCTGTTTGTCTGGATAGTTCTGGCAATGTTTTTTAAAAAATCAGGCATACCTCTAAATGATAATCCAAACAAACTCAGCCCATTCCTCTCTGCTACTCACCACCTCAAAAGAGGATTTTGCAAACTTTCTTTATCATCTTTTATTGTCCCTTTTGAGGGCTGGATAGGGGGGCTGTCTTCTAATGTACTGAAAGGCATGAACATGTACTTATGAACATTGCTATTTAGTTTGGGGAGAGAAGGATGTAACAGTAAAAAGATAATAAAATATCCCCCTTTGGATTTTCAGGTGCCAGAGGATTGTATTCATTTTAGAAAACATATAGTTTAGAAAATATATAGTTTAGAAAACATATAGTTTAGAAAACATATAGTTCCGGCTGCGGACGGGCTGCTGCTTTTTTGCATCCTGCGAGGCTGCCGTGATAGGCTACGTAAGTATTTACATAGTCTGTAACGGCAAAGAGATACGTAAGTAAATACTTACATAGCCTATCATGGTAAAGGCAGCCACACAAATGGCGTAGTGGCTGCCATTTGCGTAGTTGCCTTTACCGTCATAGGCTATGTAAATACTTACGTAGCCTATCACGGCAGCCTCGCAGGATGCAAATGGCGGCTGTGTCAGCCAGTCGAAAGACCAGCCGCCAGCGCTGGAACTGGCGCCGGAGCCCCAGATACGTTTTGTTCCAGGGCTATTCTGCGAGGTGGCGGGGGGGAGGCCATTCCGCCACGGATTTCGGTTTGGCCTCACTGAAATCCATGGCGGAATTCTCCACCATCCCTACTGAATCCACACACCACTGACAATCCATCATGAATTTCATGATTGCTCTCAGTCAAGAAACTGCAGCACCATGCAGACAAGAATTGTCCTGCCTCAAGGGACTATTGCACAGAGGGAACTTACGAACTTCCAAAGGTGAGGCCTGAGCAGATGGTTAACTAAAGCAGCCAAGCAACTCACAACTAGTAATGCTGGCAAAACTTGCAATTAGGTGGCTCATAAGTCAGATCTGCTATGTTCGTAATGCTTACATGTTTGCCAACCTTGGATGGCTATCCAATGAACTTCATTGGTCCGGGTTGCATGCTGCTCGCTGGACCCTAACTGGCTACCTGCCCCTGCTCAGATGGTCTGTGAGCACTCAGCAAGCGGCATGCGGCCACCTGATCCCTTGCCGAGCTGCCATTTTGCATAAAAATGGTGGCCCAGCCTTTTTCGTACAGGCCAATTTTATGCAAATGGTGGCCATAAAGCAGCCATTTGCACAAGCTTAATGCATAAATGGTCATTTACACCTGTGATCTTGCATAAATGGTCACTTTATGGCCACCATTTGTGGAAAATCGGCCTTTACAAAAAAAGGCTGAGCCACCATTTTGCACCTTGGTGAAAGATCAAGGGTCCCCGCACTTCCCCCACTCGGCACGTGCTGATTCAGGCAAGCATGGGGATCCATGGACTGGCATCCAGAGAGCCGAGCTGGCAATTTCTCACCAGGCCTCAAGCCCCAGCCAGCTCCCCATGACACCTCTGCCAGACATCCCAGAATGCCCATGTGATGTGGCCACATGGCCATTCCAGGAAGTGCCTGACAGACTGAAACACGCTCTCTGAATACAGCCACACTGCTATAAGCAAAAACGGAGCGTTTCTAAATATCTAATATTTTGTAATCATTGGCCTGTTTGTCACAACCAACTAACTGCAATGAAAGTTAGTGTTTCCTTCTGAACAAATATTCCATGGGTCAATGAGCAGGTAAGTGAGAGTCTGTGAAATGATTATTAATTTATGATTTATGATGAGTCAACATTCTATAGTTTGGCTTTATCAAGCATTCTACGCTCTTCTATGTTATAAGTAGAAATATTACAATGTTTTACTTTAGTGTCAAGTAGGGAAAACAGAAGTCTGCAGCTATGCATGAGAGATAGAAACCATTTCTTAATCTTGGCAGGACTGGAATTGGCTTGAGCTCCTTGCATCTAATTGATTATGTATTTCCAGAGAGAAGCCTGCTGAACTTTAGCCCCAAGCTTTCACTCTGTGGAACGGCCTCACTTCCTGGGAAACTGATGACAAATACATGCATAACTTCAAAATTGATTTTCCCATGAAGGAAACAATCTCTCCTTGTTACAAAAATGGGCTCCCTCTATTTTATCCTTCCCACAAGAAATCTTGATTTTGTCCTATGGAGATTCAAAATATACTTGGCTTTCAGTTTGGAGGCAGAGTACGTACATTTTCAGTATAATATGTGAGTTTCTGAAATAAGAATTGCCATAATTGCCATCTGAGATGCTAGTAGAAGGAGTAGCAGTTGTAATTAATTCCCATTGATTTCAATATGTCTACTCTACATATGACTAAGTCTGGATCCCATCCATTACTATTATTATGTTACTCTCATTACTTCTCATGGGATATTACTGCACTTTGGAACACTGTAATATATAAAGTTGTATCCAACTGCACCATTCCGCTAGTGCAAATGATGTTGTACTAGTGGAAGCCAAGTTCTAAAGTATGTGCAGGGGAAGAATCCAACTAAAGATCTGCTTGCACGATTGCTTGTAGATCTTAGGTTTCCAAAGTGTTCCATTAGTGCTTGCACAACTACTTGTGCAATGGGGAAAAGCTAGTGCACCATTCTTTTGCTAATGGTCCATTGGCTTTAGGCCATTGTTTGAGCAATTTTTATTTACCTATGTAAGGATAAGCTGCCGACTTTAGTCTTGTGTAGTTGACTTTGTTATCTGGTCTCTCCCCATATTGTTTTAAATTTACAACGAAATAGTGCAGGATTCCTTAACTGCTAAGATTCAGCTAATGTATGTTATGTGATGTGGCTGCAAAAAAGACAAATGCTATTTTGGGCTGCATTAACAGAAGTATAGCTTCCAAATCCCATGAAGTACTAGTTCCCCTCTACTCAGCACTGGTTAGGCCTCATCTGGAGTACTGTGTCCAGTTCTGGGTGCCACACTTTAAGAAGGATGCAGACAAGCTGGAGAGGGTTCAGAGGAGGGCAACAAAGATGAGCAGGAGACTGGAAACAAAGCCCTATGAAGAGAGACTGAAAGAACTGAGCATGTTTAGCCTTGAGAAGAGAAGACTGAGGGGAGATATGATAGCACTCTTCAAGTACTTGAAAGGTTGTCAGAGAGAGGAAGGCCAGGATCTCTTCTTGATCATCCCAGAGTGCCGGACATGGAATAATGGGCTCAAGTTACAGGAAGCCAGATTCCAGCTGAACATCAGGAAAAACTTCCTGACTGGTAGAGCAATACGACAATGGAACCAATTACCTAGGGAGGTGGTGGGCTCTCCCGCACTGGAGGCATTCAAGATGAGGCTGGACAGGGATGCTTTGACTTAGATTCCTGCACTGTGCAGGGTGCTGGACTTGATGGTCTGATAGGCCCCTTCCAACCCTACTATTCTGTGATTCTGTGATCCTAAATATGCTTTCTGGCTTAAGAACCTAAAAAAGTGCTTTCTTGGGTCAGAGTGAGAGCCACATATTCCAGCATTCTTTGCAACAATTTCAGCAACCAGTAGGCACTAGGTGGTTCATCAGAAATTGGCCAGTGGCCCACCAGCGGACTACCATCTACTTTCTGCATTCTCCTATATTAGTCTTGTCAAATTAGACCATAAGTTTTTACTTTAAGATGTATTTACGTATCTATTTATTAGTGACATTTGTATAATTGTATTCCACCCCCAGCATAATGTTTTCTGGATGGCTTACAATAAATACACATAAAACAATTTAAATACAAAATGAACATAAAATCAAAAGCAGCATAAATACAACAAGGAACAAAACTCACAGCAATCCCAGAATTAAAGCATAGATTTTAGAACTAAGAGGCCCAGGCTACGTGAGTCATCTAAAAGGCCTGGGTGAACAGAAGGGTTGTCATCTGGTGCCCAAAAGACCACAAGTATGATGACAGGCAAACTTCTCTGGTGAGGCACTTGCAATAGGGCCTCTAAAGAAGATCTTAAGGTTTGGGTAGGTTGGGAAGGTACACGTAGGAGAGGACAGTGACTAGGTTCAGACAATTGCAATGGGCAAAGAAGCCATTGTGGCTTCTCCCCCCACCCCTCCGCATGATGCCCCCATGACTACCATTTGCATAATTCCCTGTGCTGCAGCATGGGTCAGTGTGTCATCTGGTGCACGGTGTGATGGGGATGGCTTTGTACCCACCCTACAACCCACGATGTACAGTAGAGGTTGTAGGGTAGGTACGAAGCCAACCCCACCACGCCACACACCGGGTTCGGATGACACACTGACCTGCGCTGCAGTGCAGGGAATTATGAAAATGGCGGTTGCAGAGGTGTGGGGAGAAGCCACAACGGCTTATTTCCCTGTTGCGATCATCCGAACAGGCCCAGTGTTTCAGGTAACCTGGTCCCAAGAATATAGGGGTTTAAAGGTTAAAAACAGCACTTTAAATTGGGTTCAGAAACAGACCAGGAGCCAGTGCTACTGTGAGAAAGCACAGGCATGATATGGTCAAACCTGAGCCACCTTGAGTGCCAGTGTAAGCGCACGCAGCCCCAATTTGAATTGGAAACACAGCATGTTGAGAGGGGGATGACATCTCCCAACCCAGCTTCAGGAGTGCAACAGGATTTCCAATTTGGGGACTGGACTTGTGGAAAGCAAGCAATCTTATTTCCCAACCTTTGAGGGAAATGGCTTGTTTTAATGGGCCCAATTCTGTGAGCTGAGGGCAGTTCATCCATCACTATTGGTAATTGTCAATCCGGATACTGTGCTGGAGTAGATGGATCCATGGTCCAGTCCGGTAAGGCATTTCTTATAATCTTATACTCTTCTGTCATCAAAGAGTGGTTTTAAAGGGTTGTTACCTCACAAATATTACAAATTCTTGTTATTCTTGCTCCTCCTAGCTGTATAGCCAACATTGGCTTCAGCAGCCCCTTCTGGGCAGTAGTGTTATTCCTGTGACTGCCCTGCTGTTCCTGCTGCAAAAGCATCCTTCCCCAACCTAGTGCCCTCCAGATGTTTTAGATTACAACTCCCAGCATTCCTGAACATTGACCATGCTGCCTGGAGCTAATGGGAATGGAAGATCTGGAGGTTAGGGAAGGCTGTGTTTAAAAAAATAGCCATTTACCCCAGGCCATAAGACAACTTGTGAACTCTCTGAATCATATATACATCAACCTACAAGATCATATATACTTTTAAGTACTTGTATTTCACACTGCAAGCATTTGTCCTCATCCTATACCTCCATTTCTCTTTCCTTCACAATTTCCAGGCCATTCTAAAAATAGATCTGGTCAGATCTTCTGCAACTACACTCAGGCAAGAGCTATTCAAACCTCCAGGAGATCTTTTCATGCTGCTTCTTAGTCTTGGTACAATAATCCTTGGCATCATCCTATGTCTGCAGCACCCTGCTTAATAGGGAGGTGGAGCTGTGGTACAGGGAGTTATTCACATTTGTGACAGATCCAGTGGCTGAGTGCATCCTTTCCCAGAAGCAACAGTACTGTTAAGAGCATTTCATGTTGAGTTGGAATGGGAGGAAAGGGGGGCAATCTAGTGCTACTTTGACTCCAGCTAGTGTTGTTTGTTAACATATTGCTTTAAAAAGAAAGAATGAATAAGAGCTAGAGGAAGGCTCCCCCAAATATCTGGAGCAGGTTCAAACAAAGGTTAATGTCCACTCCCAACATTGTTTCCCCTCCATTTTAGCACTCATGGCTATTGGTGCTATTTTTACAGCCTGGCCCCATCCATAAAGCTGACTTTGGTGATGGCATCCCCAGGGAAGAGCTGCACTCCACTGAACTGAGAGGACAGCTCCTCATGTAGCTGTATAATTCTCAGTGAATCAACTTGCCTGCTGTGCTTCAGGGAATTTGGCTTCTAGAACATAGAACTCAGGTTTATTTGAAATAAACCCTAGACTTGGTGGCCTTCATTTACCAGCACAGAACGTCATTGATTTCAGAAACAGAATTGGATCCAGTCTTAGTCATACTTAAAGCAGACCCACTGAAATCAATGGGACTTAAGTTCATCATAACTTACCTGTCCCATTGATTTCAGTGGGTCTACCCTGAGCATGACTAAGTGTGGATCTAACCATGGTGTTGTGCACATGCTGCATGCAGTCCATATCCCCATTCTGTTCCACTGAGGGCCAAACTAAACGTTCCTTTAACCACACGCAGATGAGCTGTGCCTGTGCGCGAATGCCTCCCCTGCTCTCCTGAAAGTGTGTACAGCCCTGATTTGGATTGGGACTATGGTGCTTTGGGAGAGGAAGGTTTATGCTTCCTCCCCCACCCCCATTTTCATCTTGGGAGGGTCATATCAGGGCCAAACTAAATGTTCCTTGAATTGTCTCCCCTACTCTCCTGCGATCTCCGTTGATTCTTCAATGGAATCAGTGGGGCCTATTTTCCCTTCTTTTTAAGCCGTGTGTGTGTGTGTGTGTGATTACACACACACCTTGAGATTGATTACACACACACACACACACACACACAGCTTAAAAAGAAGGGAAAATAGGCTTCACTGATTCCACTGAAGAATCAACGGAGATCGCAGGAGAGTAGGGGAGACAATTCAAGGAACATTTAGTTTGGCCCTGATATGACCCTTCCACAAGAATTTAGGCATCTGAGCCTCAAAGCCAGAACAACCTATAGCGTAGCACAATGACTATGCAACAGTTGCTGACACTGCTGGGACTGTCTTGAGATCCTAGCCCAGGGTTGGAGAACCTGTGGCTCTCCAGATGTTGTTGGGCTACAGCTCCCATCATCTCTGACCATTGGCCATGCTGGCTGAATCTGATGGGGCTGTCCCAACATGTTATCGGCCCAACACATATAAAAGGACACACGCTTGATCTGGTTTTCTCAACTGGGCAGGAGGATGGTGATCTGAAAGTGGAGGAATTAACATCTGTCCCTTTGTCATGGACAGATCACTTCCTGCTGAAGTTTAGACTCCTGGCAGCCTTCCCCCTCTGCAAGGGTGGGGGACCTATTAAAATGGTCTGCCTCCGGAAATTAATGGATTCTGATGGATTCCAGAGGACTCTGGGGGATTTTCCTGCTGGTATGGCTGGTGCTCCTGTCGAAGCCCAGGTCGCTCTGTGGAATGCAGAGATGACTCAGGCGGTTGACACGATCGCGCCCAAGCACCCTCTCCCTCTGAGCAGAGCCTGACCACTGCCAGCTCCTTGGTATACACCTGAGCTGAGGGCAGTGAAGCAAGAGGGGAGATGGCTAGAACGCAGGTGGAGGAAAACTCATGCTGAGTCTGACTGAACACAGGTAAGAGCCCACTATCAAGCCTACTCTGTGGCGGTGAGGGTGGAAAAGAGACAGTTCTTTTCCACCAGCATTGCATCTTCTCAGTGTCGTCCAGCGGAGATTTTCTGAGTGGTTCGCGGCCTGTTACATTCTGGGCCAGGGAGAGAGACAGTGGAACCCTCGGTAGCATGCTGTGACGAGTTTGCACGGCACTTTGAAGATAAAGTCGCTCAGATTCATCATGAATTGGACACCACCATTAATTCAGTTCCATTGGTAGAGGCGTTCAGAGAACCATCGGGTCCAGTTTTATTGGATGAGTTTCAGTTACTGAGGCCTGAGGATGCGGACAAGGTGCTTGGCCAAGTCCGATCAACCACTTGTGTGCTTGACCCTTGTCCTTCATGGCTTATTAAATCAAACAAGGAGGGGATGTCTGGCTGGGTCCAGGAGGTTGTAAATTTCGCCTTGAGAGAGGGAGTGGTGCCTGCCACTTTAAAAGAGGCAGTAATTAGACCACTCCTGAAAAAGCCTAACCTGGACCCAGAGGATGTTAACAATTATAGGCCAGTGGCCAACATCCCCTTCCTGGGCAAAGTGCTTGAGCGGGTGGTTGTAGGACAGCTCCAGGCACTGTTGAATGAAACGGATTATCTAGATCCATTTCAATCGGGCTTCAGGCCTGGTTTTGGAACGGAAACTGCCTTGGTCGCCCTGTGGGATGACCTCTGCCGGGACAGGGACAGGGGGAGTGTGACCCTGTTGATTCTCCTGGACCTTTCAGTGGCTTTCGATACCATCGACCATGGTATCCTTCTGGATAGGTTGTCTGGGTTGGGAGTTGGAGGCACTGCACTATTTTAGCTTTCTAAATTTTTAGCTTTGCTGTTTTAAATCTGTATTTTAAAGTCCTGCACTGCTGCTAGGTTTTATTGTGGTTGTATTGTTATATTGTGGTTTTAATGTTCTATATATTTTAAATTGTTTTATTGTGTGCTGTCTGGTTTTAATTTGTGTGAACCACCCAGAGAGCTTCAGCTATTGGGCGGTAAATAAATAAATAAATAAATAAATAAATAAGTTTGAGTCCAACAACAGCTGGAGGGCCACAATTTCCCCACCCCTGTCCTAGCCAGATCATAGAAGAACAGGGTACCAAAGCTCCTGAGCGGAAGTCATTTCAATTGCTCCAACCAACAAACAAGAACAATTGTGATGTTTAATGCATGGCCACAGGGCCATGGCATAACCTGGCATCTGAGTAATAGGACTGCCTGCCCTTCTCACCAATCTGGAACTCAGAATAAAACATGGGGTAGGCATGATGATGGGCAAGGGCATTCTCACATAGGTTACGTGGATCATATGCTTATTCCAGCAGAAGTAACTATAGCAAGTCTGGACTAAACCCACTGCAGGCTGATGACTTACATCAGTAGTTGGATCCAGGATTTGTGTTGTGCAAGAGAAAAGGACCTTCCACAAGAGGAAGGGCTCCACTTGCAGAAGGTTCCTCCGCTCCACCTGATTTTGGGGGATTCCCCCTATCACCACCACCCCATACACACCACAGCTTGCCTCATTCAGCAGGGACTCCTGACTCTCTGTGTAACATTTCCAAGGCTTTGGATGGGCTGCTGTGGAAGAAGGGGGCAGGGAAATCCACTTAATGTTGTTGAACCAGGGGAAATCTCAGGGCCAGCCCTACCATTAGGCAGAGTGACGTGGTCATCTCAAGCAGCAGATGCTGGGAGGCAGCAGCAAAGTGTTGGAGGAGAGAGCTCTGGAGCATGCAGGGGGCATCCCCTAAGCTAGCCTGCTGCTTTCAGATGTGCTGGAGAATGCTGTCCCATTGCCAGACTCAAAGAAAGATTCAACTGGCAGTCCAGTCGGCTTTTGTACATGGAATGAGAGAGGGTGCCATCTTGTCCTTTGCCTCGGGCAACAAAATGTCTTGAGTCAGCCCTGGTAAATCTGGATCCAGTCCAATATTTTCATCTTTTAATTCACACCTTTAGTGATTCTCTGAACTCCACTTGGCTTTTGTACATGGAATGAGAGAGGACGCCATCTCATCCTTCGCCTCAGGCAACAAAAAGTCTTGAGTCAGCCCTGGTAAATCTGGATCCAGCCCAATATTTTAATCTTTTAATTCATGCCTTCAGTGATTCTCTGAACTCTTAAAAAAAGCTTTTTATATCTGTGTCATTATTTAGTAGGGGTTTCTCACTCGTGATGCATAGAATTTGCTGATTTTTAATTTTTGCTTCCCAGCTAGACCAGAAGCTGCATGTTATTTGCCACCATGAACTCATATTTTACAGATTGTCCTATGTGAATCAAATTTCAGAGCCTTTCACCCATTAATGCTGTATCTGATGCTATGTGTATTATGTATATCCTTCATCCTTAGAAATGTGGCTATATTGTATTTGGCTTTATTGATATTGTTGGCAAGGACATAATGATTCTCATTGTCTCTCCCTTTTTTATTACTGATGAACTCACATTTTTCTTATCAATCATAATGTTATCAGCTTGGTATTTCTGTCTTTGTCCATAGAATTACTAGAAATCTTAAATTGCTTCTCTTGAGCTCATGAAGTTTAACTTAAGATATTTCCATTTTGTAGTTTTCAGTTTACAAGTACTTCTTGAGATTAACCAATCCATGTAACATGTGCTTTATTAATATATTACCAATATTTGCTAGTCTTCTGGAGCTATCTGGCACACAATGAAATATAAACATATTTAAATCAGCAAAGTTGACTGAGTACACACAAAAGACAGATTGTTTGAATAAGCAAATGCCAGTTGTCCATTTGTGCTTAGACAATTAATGCACAAAAGCCAAAATTAAGTAATTCTGAGTTGCAGCCATTTCAGTGCAATAGTCAAGCACATGCTATTGCTTATATCTTTTCCACTGAATCTGAAATGATGGAGCTTCACCTTGGCAGATTGCCTCTTATTTATTTTATTTGAATCCACCTTTCCATTCCAATTGGAATCTTCATGGTGACTAGCAATATATGAAATATGGAAATCTATAGAAATACATTAAAACAACATATTATAACTAGGGCTGTTCTGACAAGTAATTATTTCATTAATCAATGAACACTTTTGGCAGTGACTGAAAACATACCCCTCCTTCCTTTGGCAAATTTTTAGGAGATTACTTTGAAAGGTATCAAAAGTCTTTGCCCAAAGAAAAAGGAATGTTTCTTGAATTTGATTTTTTTACCCTTAGGGATGGTGCGGGTGCCTGACTGGGTCTGGGAGTCCGGTGGACTCCCCCGCACACCTGCACCCTCGAGCCGCATCCATTTACACCTGTAATCTTGGTGCCATTTTGCACAAGACTAGATGTGCGCATAGTCGCGACCGCTATTTTTTTCACAAAATGGCACTCACAGCACTCGTGGATGGGTCCCAGGTGAGTGTGGACAGCTCAGCAAGTGCAAGGGGGGTTGAGCGTGCATCCAGGGGCTCGTGAGCAGGGGCTCAGCCGGCTCCTAGAGATCCTCGACGGGGGGAGGGGTGCCCATCCATCCCTGTTTACCCTCAGTGACATTAGCCCAAATCTATTTGGTTATGCATCATCATCTATTTGGCCATGTATCACTTTGTCATCCCATTCACTACATGATCCCAGTTGGCTGGGATCAACCATGTGACATGCAGGAAATATTACCTTTACTCTCAATGAGCTTTGTTTGCCCTCAGTGACATTGTCACCTAGCCAAATCTGATTGGCTACGAAGTATGATCCTGTTCACTATGTAAATCCCAGCTGGCTGTGATTGCCTAAGCAATTAAACCAGGAAGAGGGGAGAGTTCTGAAGGGGGGGGGGTGCGCGTGTGTGGAATGACACCAAAGTAGAAACTGGGAAGATTTGCAGCAAAGATGTTTGAGGGTTTGTTTGGTTGTTTGTTTTTTTAATGGTGAACATTCTCAGAAATATTAGTGTTTTTCAGGAAATATTTTGGGCCACGTCAAAAGTACTACTTTCACCCCCAAAATTGAAATGAGAAAACATTTGGTACGTAGGGTGGCCAAGTGTCATACTTTACAGAGTACAGTCCTCTATTTGAAGGTGTCCTCTGTTTGATGGGCTGCCCAGTCCAAGTCTGGTTTAAAGATAAAGACGTATAAGAAGGGAGAGCAGGGACAGTCCTTGAAGTTGCCCATCAGCACCTGGACTGCAGAGTGAGCTGGAGGTCACCTAGTCAGCCTTCTCCACTATGGTGAAATGTCTTGTATTTCTATTCAAATAACAGTTATTATTTCTAAATTTGCACCTATGTGTATACATTTGCATATGCAAATATTTTGCAAATTGGTGTCAGCTTTTGTCCTTTTTTTGGTGATGTATTTCCTCTTTCTTTCTTTCTTTCTTTCTTGGCATTGCATAAGTGTCATATTGGTTCAGCCCTATTTAAAATAGCACATTTTAAACCAATTAGCAATATCACCTTAGTTGAAGCCATTAATAAAACTACAGAAAGAACTGTCAAAAATAAATTAAATTTAATCCCACCCCACAATATCCAAGTGCCAAGCAGAGCTTCCTGAAAATTTGCTAGAAGTAGTAGAACTAGCCTGGCAGGGTCTTGCGGAAACTGTTCTGAAGGTGTTGCTAGTTACCACATAAATGGTCCTTGAGTGAGCAGATATCAGTCTGATCTCCCAAAAGGATCAGGAGCAGCATTCTATCAGACAATGAGGAGAATTGGCATATAATGAAACACACACTATATGAAACACACACTATATGAAACACACACTATATGAAACACACACTATATACACAACTTAGGAAAATCAAGTATTATCTGGTGACAGGGATGGGTGAAAACAACATGTAAGATATGTTAAAAGCAGCCTTCAGTGAAATAGTCAGGTTCTCTGTCACACAACACTGAAAAATAATGTATTTGATTTGGATCTCCAGACTTCATTTATTTCAAAAAATTACAGAGGTGCCACAAGTAGTTGTTTTTATGGTACAAGCAATTTGTATTATGGAAGGCAAGACTCCTGTACAATTATATATACCATGGTACTAGAGCTTCTGCATACCAGTATTGTGAGATTTGGAACACTATGGGCTTCTTTTTATGAAACAGGAACTTGATGTCGTTGTTCCCTCAGCCCAGCAAAATTGTCCCAATTACGTGTAATTAGAATATGAAAAGCAATTCTTCATAACCCTGAATAATGCATAGAACTCATCTTTACAATATCTATATCATTTTTGCATTGTAATGCCAGTATTCTGTCACCATCTTTACTATTATTTCGTTATTTCAGTTAATTCAAACCAGTGCAGTTTTACTTAGATATTTATAACTGGTTTATCAGAAATCACACATAACTCTTTCCTCAAGAAATAGATATGTATATCCCTGATTTCTTTTCTTATTTCACATAGGGATGGACCAATCAGTCTATTTCTGGTCCATATTCCATCCAATTTCTGCATCAGTTTGTGGTCTGTGTGTGCGTGTGTGTCTTTAAATGCACAAAAACTCACATTTATTGTCATATGAAACTTACCCTAATATACAAATGTTTGTATGTAATTTGCCCTAGTATGCACATTTCATATGGAACGTTTGAGCTGAGAACTGCATCACAAAATTTGGAGAAGCACAATCTGAGGGACAACTGTTGTTCTGATCTGTATATTAGTTCAGGAAATGCAAATATGCACACTGGAGAACCAGTGTGAAATCGTGGCTAGAGTGCTGGACTGGGAGCCGGGAGACCTGGATTCTAGTCCCCACTTGGCCATGGAAGCTCACTGGGTGACTTTGGGCCAGTCACAGACTCTCAGCCCAACCTACCTCACATGGCTGTTGTTGTGAGGATAAAATGGAGAGGAGGAGGATTATGTACGCCACCTTGGGTTCCTTGAGGAGGAAAAAAGGTGGGATGTAAATGTAATGAATGAATGAATGAATAAATAAATAAATAAGATCAGTTTGCTTAAAAATGCAGACCAAATGAAATCCTCCCCAATCCTTAAACACATGTTTTACAGCATAAGAGTTGTACATTCAACAGTTGTACATAACAGTTGCACATTTAAGGTTGCCTTTAGGTTAGCTGTGGGCATAGAGATGTGAAGGCCCAGAAAACCCCTCAGAAAAAAATGTTTTTTTCCCGTTTTTTCCCAAGGATGATTTTGTTTTTTCCCAAAAAAATTGGAAAAATTGAACAGCCTTGGATTATGAAATATTTTCTTTTAGAAGTTAAGACAAAGTATTCAAATATTTTTACCCAGCCTTTACTTCCCCCAAAATGATTTCTAAAGCACTTTTATAGAAAGACCAGAGATGTAAAATGTCTGGAAATAATGAAGCCATAGGGGAAAATATTTTTAATCCTCTCTGTAAGATTCCCAGCATAGTTAGTTCTTTCATTCCTTATTAAAATTATTGATTTAAAGTATATTTTACTGATAGACATCTATGCTCATTTCCCAGCATGTGAGTAGAGTCACCATTTTGCATTTTTGACAGTAAATGTGCATTCTTGACAGCTTGGATTTTGTTCTACAGAGTCCTGTGTTCCTGATGCTGCAGCAGTCATTTAATGTAGTTCCAATCTAGTCAAACAATAATTACAAATTTACTAAATGAGTTTACTTTTACAATATAATGATAATTTTATGAGCAAACTAAGTCATACATAAAATAACTTTAGGAACAGAAAGTCTTCTTTATGTTCCTAAAGCAGCCCTCCCCAACCTGGTGCCCTCTGGATATTTTAGACTGCCATGCCCAGCATTCTTGACCATTGGCCATGCTGCCTGAGGCTGATGGGAGCTGAAATCCAAAATATCTGGAGGGCACCAGGTTGGGGAAGGCTGTCTTAAAGCAACAAAGTGACTTTGGATATGTAAAGAACTCTAAAAAAGTATAAGTATTAGTTATTTTTCAATTTCCCCCAAATTTTCAGTTTTTCAGCAACAACAAAAAGCAAGGAAAAAACCCAGCTTTTTTCCCTGGCCACAAAATTTCTGGAAATTTTACATTTCTAGGTGGGCAGCTTGTGGCCCATCAGATGTTTGGGCTTACAACTCCCAAGATCCCTCATCATTGGTGATACTGGATAGGCTGATGGGAGTTGTAGGCCAAAATATTTGGAGGGCCACAAGTTCCCCACCCGTGTTAAGCCCTGGACTATATATATCCTGCTTTTATTAAAGACACAGCTCCTGTCAACCATGTCAGCTGTTTAGTTAAACCACCATAAGCACAGAGTGAAGCCACTGAAGAATCAAATGAAACTCTTTCTTAACACTTTGTCCTCATAAGACTCTTCAGTGACTACAGGATATTAGCTTTCAGAAACCAGACATTTTCACCTGTGTGCTCAACAGGTATTGGAAAACAAAATTGTGTTCTTCTGAGCCTCCTCTCCCTTAAAAATTGTTTGTTGACTGAAAACAAGAACATTATTTATAATATTGTATCCTGCCTTTCGCCAAGTAGCCTCAATGCAGCTTACATTTAAAACATGAAAATACAGTATTATTTATTTTTAAGATATTTGTATCCTGCCTTTCAGCAATGCCCAAGGTGACATACAACCAACATAATAAAAACCACAGTATTTATTTTATTTAAAAACAACAACACTAGAGACGGCAGCAAAAAAACAAAACAAAACCCCCCACCATTTGGGGGATCAAATGATAAAAGCACAAACAGCATAATAAAACTAGCAAAATAAGAACACTAGATAAAAAAGTGGAGCCTGAAAATAAAACCCAGCTAAAAACAACCGATGAGGGTAGGGATGTCAGAGAATTCTGAAACGGATCTCCACTGGCATTCCGCCCCCGAAATCTGTGGCAGAACGGCCTGCTCCCCTGCGGATCGCCCCCAGGATGAGACTTACCTGGGGTGGATCTTCCGGGTGGCGGCGGCTCCGGCAGCAGCTCCGGCAAAGGCAGCGGCCGGTCTTCCGACCGGCTGCCGCCACTGCCATTTCCAGGCTTGTGAAAAAAAAAAAGACGTGATAGGCTACGTAAAGATTTATGTAGCCTATCATGGCTAGGTTTAAAAAAAAAGAAAAAAAAGACGTGATAGGCTACGTAAATCTTTACGTAGCCTATCATGATTGGGGGTGGGTTTAAAAAAAAAAGCATACGCAAAAAACATATGCTATTTGCGTCCCTTTTTCATTCACCTTTTTAGCCTACGTAAATCTTTATGTAGGCTAAAACGGGGAATCAAAAGGGGACGCAAATGCTACCCGCTACACTATTTGCGTTCCCCTTGATTTTCGCCGTCATAGTCTACGTAAATATTTACATAGATTAAGACGGTAAAAAGAAGGAATGGAAATGGCGGCGGCCATAGCCGCCGCCATTTGCGTATGCGTTTTTTGTGTTTTTTTTACCCAGAGCCCTCCGCAGCCAGAAATCCGGCTGCGGACCACTCTGGCCTGGCTGGGCCGGGCCTGGCTGGCTGCTCCGCGGAGCTGCCGTGGAGCACAGCCAGCCATTTGAGGAGTCCGGGGGGAGGAACGGAGCACCTCCCCCCCCCACCATCAACATAATCCATGAAAGGAAAGTCACTTTCGTACATCCCTAGATGAGGGAATTAAAAGGGGTTTCAATTAAAAGCCACTAATGTCATGGGAGAAGGTTAGATTTCACCTGGCATCTAAAAGGTAGCAAAGAAGACACCAGGCGAACATGTCAAGGAAGGGAGTTCCAAAATCTGGATGCCATTGCCACCACAGAAAAATCCCTCTTTTCAGTAGCCACTGAAGGTGAGGATACCTGGAGAAGGAACTCAAGGAGAATCTCAGTTGGCAGGCATGTCCAGGGCTATATATAGAGTGTTTTTTTACAACAGGGGTGGTCAGAAGGTAAATCTCCAGAAGTTTTGGACTTCAACTCCTAGGAGCACCTGCCAGCATGGTCAATGGTCAGGACTGCTGTGAGTTGAAGTCCAAAATGACTTTCTGCCCACCCCTCTTCTACATGACTGTGGATCCTGGTAATCAGCGTAGTATTTGATAATCTGTACATCTCAAAGTACATCTGTACATCTCAAAGAAAGCAAAGTGGCTGTCTGATGAGGCTTTACAAGTAGCTGAGGAAAGAAGGGAAGCGAAAAGCAAGGGAGAAAGGGGAAGATATACCCAACTGAATGCAGAGTTCCAGAGAATAGCAAGGAGAGACAAGAAGGCCTTCTTAAATGAACAGTGCAAAGAAATCGAGGAAAACAACAGAATGGGAAAGACTAGAGATCTCTTCAAGAAAATTGGAGATCTCAAGGGAACGTTTTGTGCAAAGATGGGCATGATAAAGGACAAAGAAGGCAGGGACCTAACAGAAGCAGATGAGATTAAGAAGAGGTGGCAAGAATACACAGAAGAACTATACAGGAAAGATCTGAATGTCCCTGATAGCCATGATAGTGCGCTCACTGAACTTGAGCCGGACATCCTAGAGAGTGGAGTCAAGTGGGCCTTAGGAAGCATTAGTAACAACAAAGCTAGCGGAGATGACAGTATTCCAGCCGAGCTATTTAAAATCCTAAAAGATGATGCTGTTAAAGTGCTGCATTCAATATGCCAACAAATCTGGAACACTCAACAGTGTCCACAAGACTGGAAAAGGTCAGTTTACATTCCAATTCCAAAGAAGGGCAACGCCAAAGAGTGTTCAAACTACCGCACAATTGCGCTCATTTCACATGCCAGCAAGGTGATGCTCAAAATCCTACAAGCTAGGCTTCAGCAGTATGCGAACCGAGAACTACCGGAAGTCCAAGCTGGGTTTAGAAGAGGCAGAGGAACTAGAGATCAAATCGCCAACATTCGCTGCATCATGGAGAAAGCAAGAGAATTCCAGAAAAACGTCTATTTCTGCTTCATTGGCTACGCTAAAGCCTTTGATTGTGTGGATCACAACAAACTGTGGCAAATTCTTAAAGTGATGGGAGTACCAGACCACCTTACCTGTCTCCTGAGAAACCTGTACGAGGGTCAAGAAGCAACAGTAAGAACCAGACATGGAACAACCGATTGGTTCAAAATTGGGAAAGGAGTACGACAAGGCTGCATATTGTCACCCTGCTTATTTAACTTATATGCAGAGTACATCATGAGAAATGCCGGGTTGGATGAATCAGAGGTCGGAATTAAGATTGCTGGGAGAATTATCAACAACCTCCGATATGCAGACAATACCACCCTAATGGCAGAAAATGAAGAGGATCTAAAGAGCCTCTTGTTGAGGGTGAAAGAGGAGAGTGCAAAAGCTGGTTTGAAACTCAACATTAAAAAAACGAAGATCATGGCATCTGGCCCCATCACTTCCTGGCATATAGAAGGGGAAGAAATGGAAGCAGTGACAGATTTTACTTTCTTGGGCTCCAAGATCACCGCAGACGGTGACTGTAGCCATGAAATTAAAAGACGCTTACTCCTTGGGAGGAAAGCTATGGCCAACCTAGACAGCATAGTAAGAAGCAGAGACATCACCTTGCCGACAAAGGTCCGTCTAATCAAAGCTATGGTTTTCCCAGTAGTAATGTATGGCTGTGAGAGCTGGACTATAAGGAAGGCTGAGCGCCGAAGAATTGATGCTTTCGAACTGTGGTGCTGGAGAAGACTCTTACGAGTCCCCTGGACTGCAAGGAGGTCAAATCAGTCCATCCTAAAGGAAATCAACCCTGAGTGCTCATTGGAAGGACAGATAATGAAGCTGAAGCTCCAATATTTTGGCCACCTAATGCGAAGAGAAAACTCCCTGGAAAAGACCCTGATGCTGGGAAAGACTGAAGGCCAAAGGAGAAGGGGACGGCAGAGGATGAGATGGCTAGATAGCATCACGGATGCATTGAATATGAACTTGAGCACGCTCCGGGAGAGAGCGCAGGACAGGAAGGCCTGGCGTGCTATGGTCCATGGGGTCACGAAGAGTCGGACACGACTGAATGACTGAACAACAACAACAACAACAACATCTCAAAAGCCCGCACCTATAGATTCTATACCATTGGCAGGGTCTCCCCATCTGATTCACAACCTCCCCTGCTGTGCCACCTCCAACCTCTCGGTGCAGCAATTCATTTTAAAAGCTTCCATTGGTGTCAATAGAAAACTGTTCAGAAACATCAGCCAGTCCAGAATGCTGCAGTCAGACTATTCACCAGGGCCAGTTACAGGGAATATGTGACTACTTTGTTACGAGAGCTTCACTGGCTACTAGTCTGTTTGGGGGGCACAATTCAGTGTGCTGGTTATGACCTGTCAACACCTACATGACTTTGGACCAAGCTATCTGAAAGATATGAGCCTGGATGAGTTTTAAGATAGTCAAGAGAGACCCTTCTCTCTGTCCCACCAGCATGAGAAGCACATCTAATAGGGCCTTCTTGGTGGCTGCTTCCATGCTCTGGAACTCCCTGCCTAGAAAGGCCAAGCTAGCTCCAACATTGTTGTTCTTCCTCCAGCTGGCAAATATGCTTTTATTCAGCTAGGCTTTGGGCTTTTAAGAGGTAGGATTTAACTTGTGGTTTAAAACTAGACCTGTGCACAAATAATCTCTTAGAATTGTCCATTCTATTTGTAAGCAGAGAGCTTAGAGGGGAGGGGGACACCATTTCACTGAATTTCTCCAGAAGGAGGGGGAGAAATTGAGCAATTCTCACAGGTAAGGCTCACCACTGGCAGGGGCTGTAGCACAGCTTCTTTATTTTTCCTAAGTTTTATGTTGTTGTTTTGCTTTCTTGTGCTGCCAGTGCATGTGTGTTAGCAGCCTGGCCCTCATTTTGTATCCTCCACAATGCAGGTGTGAGGCGGGCAGTGCAGTGTCTAACACCAGGAAGAGGCGGAGCTAGTGCTGTGCCAAAATCTCTCCTACCATTTCCTGTCTTTGAGAATGATCCATAATGGAAAGGCAAGAGATAAATGTAATCAATAACCCAGGAGGTGGGAATAATGTTGTAGAGTCATGATGGGGTAAAACAGACAGGACAACTTCAGTTGACAGGCAGGGCACTCACATCTTGGATTTCTTCATTAGATTTTCTCCGCAAGGTGGAGAGTGACTGACTACAGCCTTTCTCCCTAATGTGCTAGACTGTTGTTGTTTTACTTGCTGTTTTACTTGCTTGTCATTTTCTTGCTGTTTTACTAACTGGAAATTTTTTACTTTATGTGGAACACTGAAAAATGGCATTCACCACCAGTGTTCTGAAGTGATATAGTCCATTCTTCTTCCTCAGGATTCTGTTACCTCATTTCTGCTGCATGTGTAGACCGGACCTGTGGCAGCAACTATGAGACAGTTCTCTCAAAATGCCTAGTATTTGGGAGGGGTGTGTGTGTTGCATCTGTGGTGTAGTGGTACCATAGCTCACAGGGTCAAAGCACCAGGACTTTCTGACTAGCAGGGCAATGATGTTATTTGCTACCCTCTCAGACTTCCCTGTTCCCTCTGAGCTTAGCTGCAATCCTCACAATAGTTCCAGCAGAAATAATTTTTCCCAGCAACAATATATTGTTGTGAGCTATCCCTGTTGTTATAATGCAAAATATTTTGGAGTGGCTTGGTCTCAAATGGGCAATTAAGATTGATTTGCTTTACAAAAGACCTGTTTGTGGTGGAGATGAACACTGCTACAACTGGTTTGTTGACTTGGAGTTAAAATGTTTCTCCCTGGTGCTAGGAAAAGAAACCCCTGGAAAATCTGGCATGCGTGCGTGCATGCGTGTGTGTATGTGTGTATAGATACGGATCAACACTGCTACCTGCATTTTTGAACTCTCCTTGGGGGCGTGGCTATGGGGACTGTCATGATGAGTGCCTGCACTTCAACATTTACCACTTCACCACTCTTCCACATGTTAAGCATTTTAGAGTTTTGAAATGGGTAAATATGAGGGTCAAAAGCGGCTGATGCAAAGCTAGAATTGTACCTTCACAATGCCACTATCAGGATCTGGCTGTCTAAATCACCCTCCCCACCCACAATATCTTTCCATTTCTCTCTGGATGCGTAGAGGTACATGTACTGGATGCTATCCATTTTACTTTTAAGTGAGGAATATGTCAAAAAAAGAAAGCACAATAAAACAGGGCAAAAGAAAGCACAATAAAACAGTCACCATTCGCAGACATGATTCACTGCGTTTACTGAGCTCAAGAAATTGATCCTCATCATAGACTTTCAAATGCCACATGCAATATATGTGTTCCTCTGTCTAGATGGAATCATGGCTTCCAGGGTACAGAGCTGTTTCAGTTCACCAACAGCCATGAGATGTATTTATTTTCCCCTATTTCTGTTCTCCATTTACAGTTAGCTTTTGCATTGGGAGGTTTTCATTAAGCTCTATGTAATAAACACACACCACTTGGAAAATTTATTTTGCCATATGCACTAACATATATCAAGATTTACTGTAGTTAGTTACCTGTGGCTGTTCATCAATAATTTAGGAACAGAGTAAAATTACATCACTTAAAAGATCTCATGGCTCTTTGGAGATCCTGCACTCTATGCAAGTAATAAACAGGAGCTCTTATATCAACCCCTCCTTTACATCATTAAATAGTTGTGTGTGTACTTTGTTAATAGATTTCTATGGAATTTCGGTCCTCTTTAGTTATAGGCTGCTTTCACAGATGACACAAAAATGCCTTTTTGCCTCTAATACATTAAAAAAAAAACATGGGTGAATAAGGTTAATGTGGCATGTGAAGCAGAAAATAGTCTTTCTTAAATGGAATGATTGGATGGATGCACATTTTTCTGTTCCTTTGAACAGATGCATTCTTAAATATGTATTTTACTACAGGGAAACTCAACATCCGCTCCCATACCAGAACATACTGGGTATATTATTTCTAAGAAAATGTTAAGGTTTGGAAGCACACCATGAGGTTCACTGTGACATCACCTAGATATTAGGAATTTAGGAAACTCATTTGTCAAGAATTGTATTCTTGCTTTGTGCTTTTAAGTGAAGAAATCTATTTCCTTTTTGTGTTCTGTGTGGCCACTCCATTTGTCAAAGACAAAACAGCATATAGTGATGTAACCAGCTATCCCTGTGAGATTTGTTATCTCAAGATAGCTCCAGCCTTCAAAGCCAGAGTAAGACTCAGTTAACTGGGACCAAATAATCTTAGCAGCATTCCTGTGGGAACATTTCCCCATCCCTTGCAGAGTTCGAGAAGTTGCGGTGTTTGACCGGTGATTGGCCCCTTGAAATCTTCTCTGAATTGTCAGGGATCTGAGCATAAAAGGGAGAGGTTTAGCTGCCCATCTGCCTTTGTCTACCACCTGTGCCAACTTGCTTTCTGGCTTGTGAGCTCTTGGATCCTGGATTGAGCCCTGTCCGGCTATTGGGAGACCCATGCTTAGGTAACACATAGGATAGGGTTGGCTATTGTTTTGTTATTTTTTGCCTGGAACATTGTTCCAAAGGTTCTCTCTTATTCTTGTACACCTTTTTATCCCTCTCCCCTTACCCTATATAAATAAACTCCAGAGCTGTGTGTGTGCTTTCTTCCAAGTAAACCACAGTACTAAATTCAGAGCCTCCTGCTTGGCTAATTGCTACTGTGTAAAGCTTCAGACCTGGGGCTTGAAATAAGAAGGGCCAGCTTGGACCCTGATTTCTGCACCCTAAGGGTGTCCTGAAAGATCTGAGAGTTGCCTGGCTCAGGCTGAGGTGGAAGTATGGTGGCAGTCTACCAGATAACTGTTTGCCCCTGCCCACTTTGCAGGGACTTTGAGCAACCCACTCTGTCCCCTCTCCCATCACTCATTGAAGCTTTTCTTGTGATAGCAGCCCTAGCTTTTTCTAACATTACATTCCCCTCACTTCACCATGCTTCTTTCTTTTTTACCACAGAAATAAGGACCCATCTAGCTGAAATAGAATAGAATTGCTTTAAACTAGCAGGGGAGATCTCAGCTAAGTGAACATAGGTAGCTACCTTGTACCAGATAAGACTATTTACCCATCTAGCCCAGTATGGCCTAGTCTAACTGACAGTGGCTCTCTGGCAGACATATCTCTCATCACCTGTTATCTCATCCTTTTAATTGGAAATGCCAGGGGCTGAACCTGGGACCTTCTACATGCAAAGTGTCGTTCTCCACAGTGCATCGTTAGAATTTGGTACCACAAGTTGTAGTTATGGCCACTACTTTGGATGCCTTTAAAAGAGGATTGGACAAATTCATGGAGGATAAGGACATTAATGGCTTCTAGTCCTGATGGCTATATGCCACCTCCAGTGTCAGAGGCAATATGCCTATGTATACCAGTTTGTGGGGAACATGAGTGGGAGGGTGCTCTTGCACTAATGTCCTGCTTGTGGGTTTCCCACAGGCAGCTGGTTGGCCACTGTGTGAACAGAACGCTGGTCTAGATGGGCCTTGGTCTGATCCAGCATGTCTCTTCTTATGTTTGACCCTCATCAAGCACAGAAAAGGACACAGATGGGGTAAGGGTAAGGCATCTCTGGAAGACTCACTGTCCTTGACTCCAGTCCTTCCATGTTGCTTTAATGGACTGCTCAGATTTGGAAGACTCACTTCCATGGCAGCCCCTGTCATCCCCACACCAAAGGGGCTAATGGCTACAGAACAAGGCAGCAGCACTCTAAGGGCACAGAAGCTTCTGAGAGATGGTGGAGCCAACCACAGGACTGAGATCTCAGAAGACCAGTGCACCTTGCTGAAGCAACAGCTCCTCTTCCATGGGTGACTGAGAGAACACTTCAACCAATTTTCTCACAGTGTTCTGTCCAAGGTCCTGACCACTTCTGCCTTGCCTAAGCCAAACTGTGCTGTACCTGTCTTGACCTGACCTTACCAGATGTGACTCTAATTTACTTGCCATGACCTGATGTTACTGAACATGACTCTGCCTTACCTGCCTTGACCTGGCCTTACTGGACATGACTCTACCTTACCTGCCATTATGCTGCCCTTCCAGTAAGTGCCATTGTTGCAGTCTGCTTCCTCTGTGAGCTCAGAGCTCAGCCAGAGCAGGACATAATGCATGTGCCCTGGTATTGTCTTATAGCCCCTCTACATATCGATAGCAATGTTATCAAAACTGTTTTGATTGAATAGTCCTACTAATCGGCGGCAGTTTGGAGCTCAAATGTGACATGACCATTCCTCATTTTTACACTGCTTTTTTCTGTTCAGCTCATGCAGTCTCTGAAGAAATGGTGATGTAAACGTTTAATATGTTCAGCTGTTATGTTTTGTTACAAGGATTGAAGATGAAGGGGTTCACAGTACAAGGGAAAATATGTATCTTTTACTGGAGGTTTGTGCCAGCGGAGTGATACATTGAAAACATGGTGTGCTGGCAGTTACTGTTACTTTTACTATTGAGAGGGGAATATGAGGCCAAGTTTCTGTCTTATATATAGAATGGCTGGATCGAAATTAGTACCATCTGATTGGAAGATAACAAAATATTCTTAAGATGTCTATTGGTCCTGAGTTTAAACACAGATGGTATGACAGAATGTTGGCAATGACAAAGCTGATTGGCTGGAGAGTTCTGACTGGAGCAAATATAAGGAGCTGTTGAGAGGCTTCTGGGGGAGTTTGTTCGAGAGAGAGATCATCTGAAAGTGTTGCCAGGGAAGAGTGACAATGGAAGTGTCTTCAGGAGAGGCTGAGGAAAACAGCAGCTAGACCAGGAAGCAGAAGGCCAGCAAATATGGAGAGGTAGACTCCAAAAGCAGCCTTCAGGAAGAACTGAGGCCTAAGTAAGAGTTGGTGGAAGTCTGAAGACATAGCAAGCTGGTAGACCTGATTGAAAGTGTCAAGGGACGCCTAGTAAACTGCATATAAGGTCCCAGGTGGCAGTACCCTTACCAGAAGGAAGCCAACAGTATAAAGCCTGTGTGTTAACTGGGATGGAGCTTGATAGGGGAACTGGCTTAAGTTTGGTTAGCTTAAGTTTGGGAACTGTAGCTTCTATAGCCTGACTGATGGTAACAGTAACATAAAACCCTTGTTTTTAAAGTTACAATAACCACAAATTATGAGCTTTCTTGTTTTATTCCTTTTTAATAATTTTTTTTCATTTCTTTATTTATTTTACTTGTACCTTTAATCTGTTTGTCTCACACTGAATGACCAACTACCTTAAATTTTAAAAAATGTGTTAAATAAGGGAGGGTAGTTTTATAGTGGCAGCAGAAGTGAATGTGGGATAACCTATTTGGGGTCTTTCACATATTGGTATTACTAGCAGTAGGATGCCCCAGTGTAGTAAAGTGTGTGGGGGGGGGGCTTCTTCACAGAGCCACTAATCCCTGGCACCAGGGCAAATTTGCTTAACCAAATAACTGATAAATGGCCTAATATACTCTCTTATTTGCCAGCAGAAAGCATTCCAACAAATCTATCAAACACCCATTTCCTCACCAAACCTCACACCACTACAACCACTCACACTGCAGTGGTCGCAACACCCTCAGAGTGGTTCCTGGCAGCATCCTCATACAAACATTTATAAAATACATTTTGAGTGGTTTATTTTTAGTAAACGTAATGTACAAAACCTAGCCCAAATTAAGATCATTACGTCCCACTGATTTTAATGGAAGTATTCATTATGTGGTTAAATCCCTCCCATTGAAACCAATGGAGCTTTAAACTGATTATCTTTGACTGGATCATGCCCCATGTGGATTCTGGCTAAAGACATTACTGTAAAAATAGACTCCCATGGTCTTTTTGAAAACTCTCTCTCTGTTCCCAGATAATGTGATTTTACTTCTTTACAAAAATATCCTGTCTTTTTCTTTCAGTTCTCTAAATTTAACCTCTGACCTCAAATCTGATTAATTTCAGAAAGACACTGTAAATAGAAATGAGCTGACAACTTTGCTGATGAAACCGTAGGCAAAACAGGGCCCAAGTCACTCCTATAAACCAACAGTTGTAAAACCATTTTTTGCATATCTAGATTTGGTTTGTTTGTAGACATGCTGCGCTGAGGCAAATTCTGCACTGAGGCAAATTCCTAATTCACAGCAGGCTTACAACAGGCTTACAAATGCAGTAGTAACAAGCTGCCTGAAAAGTTAAGATTAAGAAATAGAGCTTGATATGATGGCTAACCTTTTTAGGCTACTGAATCTTAATAGCAATGTGTGGTAGCCCATCGCAGTGTGCTAGCCTGCCCCCTCCCTTCTCTCCATTTTCTTTGACGATTTTACTCTATATAATCACCTTACATCCAGGTGATTAGGGATAAGTTGAATTATCACAACCTGGAAACTCACTGCTTGAATCTTGCAGTTCCTCTCTTGGCTCTTCCATTGAATGCTCCATGTACCTTGAGTAGTCCCAGTGAAATTCCTTGAGGTTTAACTATGGCTGGGTACATAATAAAGGCTTCTATCATGAATTCTGACTTTGGGGCTAGTTCATACATTTCCAGAATTCAAGGTGGCAGTGCCTATGATGACCTTCTGTTCTCAACAGATGCCTTGTTTGGAGCAATTCTGTAGAAATTAGGCAATTCAGGAAATGGCAGAAATTGAGAATGCTGGCAAAATTTAGTAGCTGGAATGGACCTGGACTCAGACCCAATGAACAGACAATGGGTACGTCTGGAAGCTGGGGCCTTGCTCTGGAAATACCAAGCATGTCAGAGATTCTTGTGGGGTGCAGGTGGGGAGCTCCAGGAGGCAACACTCCCAGCATCTGTTTTGCCTGGGAAGATAGCCCTGCCTTCCTCCTTTGATTGAGGAATCAGAACCTTGGTGAAGGGGTAGCAGGAACCTCCCCAGGCCACTGGAGCCAATGCCTAAGAAATAGGGCAAGGATCCTTTTGGTGCAACTGCTATCCTCAGAGAAGGTGTAGCTAGAGACAATCCTTTGGCTGTAGGACTATTAAAGCCCATAGCTGACAACTCTTAGCTGCTGCTCTGAGTGCCTTGCATCCCACCTTGGATATTTGCTCCACAGGAAGCTGACTGGGCTTCTAGATTCCTGCCCTGTTGCCAAGTCTCACAAACACCCCTGTGGGGTCCCAGCATGGAACAGGTCCCCATAACTTTTGCCCTGAATTTCATTGTTATGTGAACATTCCCACAGAAATTAATATTAGAATGTAAATGTATGCCAGCCAGGAGAAACAAAATCATTTAAGACTGAGCCTCAAGACTCTCATAGTATGGCAGGGAATAAAAACGCTGAACAGCAGATTGAAATAATAAATAATATAGCTACGAAGTAGGAGATTCTCTCCCTAGTTACAGACACATGGTGGTTACCTATCAGCCCAAGTAGTTGTTTAAAACTCTGGATTTTTATGAGTTTTGATTTTTTGTGTTGAAATGTGCATGTTTGATGAGAGGGAATCTTCGGTGAAGCAGCTTATGATTTACTAATCATAAATCAGACATAGCCATAAAAACTCACAAAGGCTGTTTCTTTTCATTCTCCACAGAACTGTGCAGTCTTTCCATTACCTCAGATGGGCATGATGTCCAGACTTGTAGTGGTCCAGATGAAGGGAGGGTGCAAGAGAATGGTACAATTAATGAGTTGGTTTGACCAATCTTACTCAGAGAAAACTACAAATCCCATGATCCCAGCAGGAAACAATAGCTCTGAACATCCTTTGGGCAAGGAAGGCAGGCTGCCTTTGTATAGTGAGCCACCCTCCTTTCTGCTGTTGGTTACTCCCTCACTCTTTGCAAAGGTAAGTTGTGTTCTTGGGGGTGGGGTTGCTTGTGCAGAATGAAACCTATGCCATCCAGGTTTTGGTGAACATTCCTTGTGGGGTTTTTAAACGTATTTGCAAGGAATGCTCACAAACCCCAGATGCTTTTGACAGGATATTCACCTATCTCCCCACTTATCTGTGTGCTTGTATTTATGCTGTTGACTGACCTAGGGATGGCGCATGGGATGGGCTAAGCAATTCTATAAAGATTTTAAAGAAAAGCAAGCAAACATTGAGGGATTTGTCATTAATTCAGCATGGCACCTCCTAGAACCAGTAGGCCCTGGAACCAGATGCTCCTGCTGACTGGAAGGTGACAAGGCACCTGTAGATGTGATTAAAAGAAAACAGCTTTTTAAAAGTGAAATTGGGGATGAACAGATTTCATGCCCTACCCTGCTCTTTTCCTTTCTTGTTCCATGAGTTCACTCTGTCCTGTATTCCACTCCTCCTGAATTCCAGTTTAACCAGAATAATTTCTAAAATTAATTTGGAATTGGAGTGTGCACAATTTGTCACAAATTTCAGTTCTTTCATTTTCATCATTTCCCCTCTCCACATTACAGATGCCCATGTGCACGCTGATAAGATGCCACAAGAAATCCATCTTAATGTGGCTGTATGTACTATGATTGCATCAAAAAAAAATTTTGTGTGATGCTTTATTGCTGCACAGGTGTGCATGTATACATCAGTAAAATACCAAACAAAGAGGATGTTGATACAATTGGATACTACCACATGGATTGCGGGCGGAGGGTTGTAGTGTTTTATTGATGGGTAAATTAGAACCCCCAAATCCAGGCAGGAATTTTGGATGTGAAGAATTTCTGAAGCATCCTTAAGTGCAGCCTTCTCCAAACTGGTGCCTTCCAGATGTGTTGGACTACAACTCCCATCATCAATGCCCATGCTGGCTGGGGCTGGCAGGAATTGTACTCCAACACATCTGGCAGGCACCTGGGCTCCATCTACATGGGGCTTTTACTCTAGTTCTACTCCACCCCCAAGTTGATCGTGGCAGATGACGCACACTGCCCTCTGTAGCTAGCCCAGCATAGGGTTGGCGGAGAATTTCTCCCCGAAACTTCGGGGGGCCAAGCGCCAACGTGTTCAGCCCCCCGAACAAGTTTTGGGGGAAAATTCTCTGCACCCCCCTGCCCCCCGCAGCCCCCCGGGACGGGACTTAACTTTCCCGAATGTCCCTCCCGGCGGCAGGTCCCGGCGGCGGTTCATCGGGTCTTCGTCAGGGGCGGGGGCAGCAGCCGATCTTTTGACCGGCTGCTGCCGCTGCCATCCCAATAAAACTGAAAAAAAAAAACGCCCCCGTGATAGGCCACGTGACGATTAACGTAGCCTATCACGGCTAGATTTGCAAAGTCAGCTGTGATAGGCTACGTAAATCGTCACGTAGACGTAGCCTATCACAGGTGACTTAAAAAAAAAAAGCGCGTACGGATAATGGCGGCCCCCATAGGGAGCCGCCATTCGCGTTTCTTATTTGGTCCCTGTAGTCTACGTAAAGATTTACGTAGACTATGGCAAAAATAAGGGCAACGCAAATAGCATTGCCCTTATTTTCGCCGTAGTCTACGTAAATCTTTACGTAGACTACAGCGACCAAATAAGGAACGCGAATGGCGGCTCCCTATGGGGGCCGCAATTTGCGTACGCGCTTTTTTTTTTTAAAGTCACCCGTGATAGGCTACGTGACGATTTACGTAGCCTATCACGGCTGACTTTGCAGATCTAGCTGTTATAGGCTACGTTAATCGTCACGAAGCCTATCACGGGGGCGTTGTTTTTTTTTTAACTTTTTAGTTCGCGGCCGGGCAAGGCGAGGCGCCTCCTCTCCGGCCTGAATTTCGGCCGGGCAAGGCGGGAAGCCTCCCCCCCGGCCTGAATTTCGGCCAGGCGAGGCAGGAAGCCTCCCCCCCGGCCTGAACTTTGGGGGGGAGAGCAGCGAAGCGCCTCCCCCCCACTGCGAAAAGCTGCGAGACCAGGTAAGTGGGTTTCGTGCACCCCTAGCCCAGCATTTCTTGCCCCAAATCTGGGTTTTTTTCAAACTCATTTTGTGATGGATTTTCCCATCACAGTGGCTTCAGTGCAGCATGGGAGTCTATGTGACCTCAGCTGGCTTCAGCGCGGGGCTGGTGGAAGTGGCGCTGATTGGCAGAAGGGAAAGTAGCGTGGGGCGGGGGCAGAGGGAGAGCAGAGGGGTAAACATGTTTACCTGGAAGTAACCCATTGCCTGCAGTTCCACATCGCTGCCTGCCTCTCCCTTTAAGCAGTTGGGAGCCAGCCCCGCTGTTCTGAAGCTGTGCAGCTGCGCAGGAGCACAGCTGAGAAACGGTGGAAGCCTGTTGATTCGAAGCTGCGCAGCTGAGAAAGGGTGGATGCCAGGGTGGATGATTTTCATGAACATGTACTCAGAAGCACTTCATTGAGCCTGTGTTTGTGTGTGTGGGGGGGCTGTTGATTGGGCAGTTAATATACCTCAAAGATTACATGCCAGTCACTCTCCCTCCTCCTCAGCTCTGTGCTCTGTGCTCTCAGCACCTGCTCAGTCTCCGGGCGGCGGTGGCTGCCTGTTTGCCTGCCTGCCTCATAAATGTGTGTGTGTGTGGGGGGGGGGGGGTATGCAGGGTTTGTCATCAACATCTACTCGTAAGCAAGTCCTGCATTGTGCCTCTGCTCGTTGGCTGCCCTGCACCTAAGCAATTGCTGACATCCATTTGTACTTGCAGCGGGACTCACCCAACCCACCCCAACTAATGTGGCTTCAGTTCCCGTATACACTTCAGACGTGGAGGAAGACAGCACTGTGTGTACTGTGTGTGGGAAGAGCTAATTCGATTCTGTGAAAATGCGGATTTTGCCCATATCACTTCACAAAGTGTTTCCATTTAGATGGCCCCCAGGTTGGAGAGGGCTGCACTCAAGGAGGCTTCACAAATTCTCCTCATTCAAAATTCCTACCTGGATTTGGGGGTTCCAAAACACTGCTTAAGTGAAATACAAAAAAAAAAAACAAGAAAAGCACAAAGTTTCTCCTTGATTTCAGTGAAATATCCCACATTCCTTTCAGATGCAGGCTTACTGATGATGGAGATGGTGAAGCATATCACAAACTGGAGCTGAACCAAAATTTCTCAGAAGACTTCCCCCCCCCCCCGAGAAACCTGAGATCTTTCTTCTTCTCATCTTCCTAGAAAAAGAAGGCCACTCCGCAGAATTTTATCCAAATATTTTATCCTAATGGTGGCCACCACAAATGTTTTGTGTGTGTGTGTGGTGGCTACCATTTTCTCCTCACAATGTCCTGGAATGATGCTAGATCCGGGTTATTGTAGAGTACGCAAAATGGTGGCCATGCTGCCCATGCAGTTGCTGCTGCTGCCAACTGCAGCGGCAACAGCAGCGGCAGCCACCTTAGGCAAGAAGTAAAAGAAGAAGAAGGAAAGAAGTGGTGCTGCTGCCACTGCTCGTGGCAACCCAATGCTAGAGAAACGGTAGGAAAATTTCTCCCCCCCTGGATAAATTCAGTTAAGTGGTTCCCCAATTTCTCTGCCCACAAATAGGGTGGAGAATTGCTGCATTTGCACACAGCTCTATCACAAAGAGAAAACAAGAGTAGGCCTTCAAACTGCATATTAAATAACTTTTTAAAAATCATTATTATTCCTTGAAGAAGAAAAAAAAGGTACCTTAGGGAAATGGCTTTGGAGTCTCAGTGAGACGGGGCATTTCTACACCAGCCTAAAATCGTGCATTTAAAACGGGGCTTTCCACTTCTGTTTTAAATGCAGGATCACCACTGATTCCCTTTACACGCGCTTCCTTCTCTGTAGGTGGCCATTCCCATAGTGTTATGTTTCCGTGAAGAGGCGTTACACACGCTCCAGGTTCAGCAATACTTGCTCCTGGGTTCCTGCCCCTTTCCCTCCCCTTGCACATTACTGTGGATGGGGACTGACATGCGGACAGCCTCCACACCAATCTCCCCGGGCCCCGCCTCCCTCTTCCATGCTTTTGGCCAGTCCCTGCCGCTCAGCCCCTCTGCTGCTCCTCCGCTCTGCCGCCCCCCTTCGCTGCTGCTCTGCCGCTCTGTTTTGAACAGGCAGGCTGAAAATGGCGAGGAGCCAAAATGGTGCAGGAGCAGGAAGGCTGAACCCCCATCAGACCTTCGTCACCACCTTCGACATCATGACCACGCCCCCAGCAACTACACTCAGTGCTTCATTCACACCAGGGGAGACATAAACGGGGAGGACATGGAGCTCCATTTGCGCATATCTGGAAAAATACCCTGTGAGCAAAACACGGGGTAGGTGGGAGGAAATAGTGGAATAATGACTGGACAACAACGACATCATGTAATGGACCCACACAATTCGGTGAGTGAGCAACCATGAATGCGCAATAAACTTGAGGTGTAGAGATCCCCAGGATCTCTATTGTGTAACATGTGTGTTGGCTTTCCACGCTAGCTGGAACCCTGATTCTGTTAGGATGGGGCTGAGGAACCCTTTCTATGCATGATGCCTTGTCATGTGATTCACAGGTGGGGGCTAAAGTGACTTAAGGTTTTGCTTTGCAGCATCCTGAGTGCCATGGCCAAGAGTTCAGTTGCCAGCCTGTATTTGTACTTCATCACCTTGGGAAATCTTGAAGATGTTCTTTTTCTTAATTCAGGAAGGCTGAGTAGGACAAAGTCTGAGAAACCCCTGTGCTAGACAGAGCAATGGGCAAAAGACAGAATATGTATGCAGCCTATGAATCCTTTTTCAGAAAGTGAACTAAAGCTTTCTGTCAGGCACCAACATTTAGCTATAATTAACAGCTTTATCTCAAGCTTTGGCTCTAGGAAATGTTTTTCATACTTGCTTTCTAAAAACACATTGTTGCATTCAAATAAAGCTTTCGGAGAGCTTATGGGACTGATTATTGCCTGAAAAAAGAAGGAAAGAAGTGGGCAGAGGCAATGGATAACCATCTATAAACAACCATTATGCATGAATTCCATCTTCAAGAACAAATGTTATCACTGAATGAGAACAAAGTATAGATGGATTGGCTGTTATCATTTTCAATATTTTTATTTTGTTTGCCCATGATTCAGACTCCTTCTGTAGAAAATATTGTCCCTACTACAGTCTTGGTTGTGTATCAGGAAGGAGTCTGCAAAAAAAAAAAAAAAATCATTTATATCCGCAGTAGGGTGGCCACTTACACATCACCAAAAAAAGAAGAAATGTATAATCAAAAAAGAGTATAAGAGGGGGCACAAATTTGCATAAAATGCGCATGTGTACATCTATAAATGCAAATGTAAAAATAATGGGTTGGATCCAGAATTAATCATATTTAGAGTAGATCTATTGAAATCAATGAAACTTAAATTAGTCCTGACTAATTTCAACCCTATTGATTTCAATTAGTCTAAGTAAAGCAATGGTATTGCCCGTAGTAACCTATGGCTGCAAGAGCTGGACCATAAAGAAGACTGAGCGAAGGAAGATCGATGCTTTTGAACTGTGGTGCTGGAGGAAAATTCTGAGAGTGCCTTGGACTGCAAGAAGATCAAACCAGTCCATACTCCAGGAAATAAAGCCAGCCTGCTCACTTGAGGGAAGGATATTAAAGGCAAAACTGAAGTACTTTGGCCACATCATGAGGAGACAGGATACCCTGGAGAAGATGCTGATGCTAGGGAAAGTGGAAGGCAAAAGGAAGAGGGGCCGACCAAGGGCAAGGTGGATGGATGATATTCTGGAGGTGACGGGCTCGACCTTGGGGGAGCTGGGGGTGGCGACGGCCGACAGGAAGCTCTGGCATGGGCTGGTCCATGAAGTCACAAAGAGTCGGAAGCGACTGACCGAATAAACAACAAAAAAGTATGACTAATTCTGGATCCAACTCTATTACTGTAATTTAAATAGAAATACAACACATCCCACCATAGTGGGGAAGACCGTGACCAAGTGACCAGTGTGCCTGCTCAGCCTGCTGTCCAGGTGCTACCTGTTGATGGTCACCTGCAAGGTCTCCCTTCACCTGGTCTCCCTTCCCATGGTTCTTCACCTTAAAACCAAACTTGGGACAGCCTTTCAAATAGAGGACACCATCCAATATATTTAATGCAAATATATTGTATTTAATGTTTTAACTTCTGTAAACCACTCAGAGAGCTTCATCTATGAGGCAGTATAGAAATATAAATAAAAACAACAACAACAACATAGAGGGCTGCCCCCACTTTAACCTGCACATAACTCTATCCTGCAGATCTCACTAGATCTCCTGCTATACCTGGTTCATCCAGAAAAAAAGGGGGGAGAAGCTAAGGTCAAGCTGAAGTATATGCTGAAGCTGTTCCTGCACAATTGAACTCAGTAGTCTTGATCTTGCAGCTAGTTTTAGATGTATATATTCCACTGCATGCATGGAGATCCCCAGTCTGGAAGGGGTGCCCCATTCACTTAAATAGAGAGGATTTTTGCTACAGAGATCAGCTCCCTCTGTTGAAAAAAAGACTTCCAGGGGCTCAAGAGTGATCATATCAGAGCATACGTGGAACACTGGATAGGGAGATGTGACTATTTTTTTTCTAGCAGAACGAGGTCCTTTCAGACCAAAGAAATAAAGGGAATAACAGCTTGTACAGAAGGGCTGTTGATTAAGACAGAACTGTAGGTCTTTGCAAGGTTTCATTAACCTGGCAGTAGTTCAGTCTCCTGAACGTTTGTTCTCAATGTTTTCTGAAGTCTCAATTCTTGAGAAAAATCTATTCCTGCTGGGAATGAAACTGCTATTTCTCCATCTCAACCCCTTTTGTGTTAGTGGAGGCTTAGCTCATCTCTGGGAAAATGCTGCAAAAACATTTCTGTGAATATGGTGTACACTTCGTTTGTACACAACCTCTCCTCCAGCACCACCCCACCTCCCCAGTAGCCTAGTCTCTCGCTATTCCACCAAATGAACTTAATGGCCGAAATACTGGGTGGAACAACAGCCTGTAAGAGGGAAAAATAAAAAAAAAAGGATAGCATGGTCCCAGTTTGCTTTTCCCAGCTCTGCAACTAGTTGCCAGACACCTCAACACTCAGGATCTAAAATCAAGCAATAAAATGTACTTGTGAAAATAATTGGCCTCATTTTCTGAAATACTGAAGGAGGAATTATATGTTACTGGCAAAATGTATGTAGGAAACCTCAGTGCCTGCCTCTGTTTGGGAAAAACACCTTGGGGGAGGGATGATCTGGACTGGTGAAGTGGGGGGGGTGGTTGAAAGGGTAAGCAAGCTTCTAGACTCGCTTAGGAGGGAAACAGATGCCGGGGGGAGGGGGAGACACAGAAGTTGTACTAGAAAAGCTATGGGCAGGAGACGAATAAAACGTTCCCTCTTGTACTCTCTGCTCCAAAACATCCCCCACCCCAAAACAAAAGTGCATTTCATAGCGTTATAGAGTTAAAAGGAGGGACCTCTGCTCAATGCAGGATGCCGCTACAGCATCCTTGACAAATGGCTGCCCAGTCTTTGCTTATATGCCTCCAACGGAGACCCTGCCACCTCCTGAACAGCTCTGAACAGCTCTTACAAAGGTTCTCCTGATGTTTAGTGGAATTATTATCACTATTTTCATAAGAGAAATGCCCATCCAGGTGATGTTTGCATTTAGTTTGTAGTCCCACCCCAAACCACTGACCGGGTTCGCATGATCGGTGGCCAGCAACATGGCTAAAATAAGACACAGTGGCTTAAATAAGTCATGGTGGCTTGCGGTGCATGCTGGCCACCGTTGTGAATATTCAAGCTGTGTCAGGCGGTCGCCACAGCTTCGCATGTCATGCAAACCCAGGCAAGGTGGCTTGTGACTGTGGTTAACAAGCCACCCCAGAACCTGAGAACAGGCCACGGGGTCTGGGTGGCTTGTCAACCATGGTAACAAGTAAGGATGCTGGAAAAATCTGCTGCAGATCCAAATGAGGCCAAGTTCCTAGGAATCTGACCTCTGGATTCCACAGCAGACTGCCACCCCCTTACCTGGCACACCCACCGTAGTTCATGGCATGGCTCTTCAGCTCTCTAAAAGATGCAATAGGCTAATGGTGGCCGCCATTAGCCTATTTCAGGAAAATTATGGTGGTAAATTGTGTAGTTTATGGCATTTGCGGCTGTAAAGCACTTCCTTCTATGTAACTGTGGCGTAAAAAACTATGGTGGGCGTGCCAGGGCTCCAGGGAAATCCATGGGGCCCTAAGCAGCCTGGATTTCCCTGCAGTGGACCCCAGCCCAGACCGGACATCAGGGGGTTCGCCCATCCCTATTAACAAGCCATCCTACTTGGTTTGCATGACATGTTAAGCCGTGGTGGTGAATGACTGCCGCGCCGTCAATATTCACAATAGTAGCCAGCATGCACTGGAAGCCACCGTGGCTTATTTAAACCACACGGCCAGCCACCAATTGTGTGAACCAGCCCAAATGTGGGCTTAAAGGTGGATTTTCCTCTCCAACTCTAGGTCTTTAGATTGTCATTTCCCCTCTACTTTAGTTTACAGGGTATTTTGGAACAGATGATTTATGTATAGATAATGACTGTCTTTACTATGTTGCAAAGAATGTATCCATCATCATTCAGAAAGGGAGCATGTGTATGATTTATCTATTATCAATATAAGACGATATATAAGACGATAACCCATAGTTCAAGCCAGAACAGTTGGTGTATTTAACTAATTTGTTGCATTTGGAACCTGCACTTCCAGTAAGTCAATGGTTTCTGAAGCTTACTATCTTCAGGGACTCCATTCCATGTCAATTTGTGCACTGAGGAATCCCTCCACATCTGCCATGGAACCCTGTCCTAGGCTGTAGTCATGCTGACTTCTGAGGCTTGCCGCTTGTCCTGCAAGCCTTGCCCTGCTTTCTTTTGATTTGACATGCTGGTCATGCCTACTTCTGGGTAGACATGTAGAGCCCCGTCCTGCTTACTTCTGAGGAGGCTTAAAATTGGTAAGAATCACATTTTGGCCATGCTCACTTTTTCCATTTTCCCCGCCCACATTTGGAATGTGCCCCCCAATAACTTTCCCAGATTGGAATTCAGCTGTTGGAGTGAAAAAGGTTCCCACCCCTGTAGGGTGTACATGGAACATTGGTCAGACATGCTGGATCTCACCTTTGCCACGGATCAACTGAGAGTATTACTTAAGTAATACTCAGCACTCCACTGCAGCTGTGAATTATAGGGGAAAGTTGGTAGTGGTGGAGGAACTTTTTCTCCAGTCAGTTTCTAGGGTGGCTGTGTGTACTATTACAGAGGACAGTCCTCTATTTGAAGCTGTCCTCTATTTGAAGGGCTTTCCAGTTCAAGTCTGGTTTTAAAATATACAGGTCACCAAGTCACAGTCTTGCCCACTATGGTGAGATGTAGTGTATTGTATTGTATTTCCATTTAAATTATAGTAATCATTTCTAAATGTGCATCTATACATATAGTTTGGCATGTGCACATTGTATGCAAATTTGCACCGAGTTTTTGCCCTCTTTTTTGATGCTGCAGTTTCTCATTTTTAGCAATGTGAAAATGGCCACTATACTAAGTTTCTAAGGAATGCACAGAGTTCTGCAGAACATGGTTGGAAATGCTGCCTTCTGCAGAGCTTGATGTGGCCAGTGCTGGCTCCAGTACTTTGAGGGCCTTTGGGCAAGGCACCTTCAGTGGCCCCACTCCCTCAGTGAGTCTACCTTCTCACCGCCATTGTCACGAACTGTTGTTGCTCTTTCTCGTCGTTGCTATCAAGTGCTTGTTGGGCAGTTGCATCTCTGGCTCCTCTGGCTCGCCACCACCACTGTCTGGGCCAGAGTGAGAGGCAGGTGAACAAGCAGGTTGCAATGGTGAAGAGGCAGAGCAACTCCAGGGAATGCTTGTCAGTGGGGCCCTGCTGGCGTGTGGGCCCTCAGCAGGTGCCTGGCCATGCCTACCCTTGACGCTGGCCACTCATGATTTTTAGGCTGGTTTTTAAAGTTAAGATAGCACTTAACATAGCATTATTTATCCTTAAGAGTGCGCTGATGCTTGCCATGGCAGCAAAACATTTTTTTAAAAGAAAAAAGAAAGCAAGCAAAGTGGGGAACACAAGCCTATTCTGCTGGCCATTAGAAACATTAAGTCCAACCCCCCTGGAATTTGAACAAATTCTCCTGCCCACCTCTGAAAATGGCAGAAAATGTCTCCTCCACTTTCATGTCCAGAGAATGGGGCTGTGAAGGTCAGGAGGCACTTCTGGGCCCAGCACAAGTATTTTTGCTGCTGCATACAGGCTGTATTTATTTTACATTATATTTTTTCAGTGTTCAGTTTTATGTGATCCTAATTTTGTATGTTTTCATTTATGATATTAACCAACTTGATTATGATAGCAAAGAGAGGGAATATTTTAGATGAATAAACAAATACCCTAACAATAATTATAATGACTCAATTCATATGGCCTACATTTTATCTAGACCTATTTTATGTTATCTTTTTCTCTGATCCTTTTCCTGGTCACCTAGTTCCTCCAAGCAAAGATAAGCTCTTTTCTTCTCAAGTGCTGGCTTGCTGGAAAAGAAGAATAACCTTGTCTTACAGACATGAGGGGTTTTGAAACAGTGCTCTGCCAAACGATGTGCTGATGGAACATTCCTCACAATATCATCCGTAAGTAGCTGTGACTCAGAGACTCCATAGCAGCCTTCCCCCAACATGGCACCCTGCAGTTGTGTTTTACTACAACTCCCATCAACCCTGGCCAGCACAGACATGCTGAGGTGGGATGATAGGAGTTGTAGTCCAACATGGCTGCAGGTTGCCAGGTTGGGGAAAGCTGGTCTATAGGAATGCATTTATTATGGCAGGTTGGTGGATACTTGTATTCCTCCCCTTGTAGTTAGGCTGATTCAGCTTAAAAGATTTTGCTATAATAAGGGAAGTTCACACAACCTCCTGCCCATGTGTTGAAATAAAACATGAGGGGGCTGTGGAACCATGTGGAATAGTCCCACTCATCACCAATGATGCACCCTGAGGCCGCTCCCCCGCCCCCCGCCACTATGCTCCCTGCAGCAGAGACATTTCTCCAACATCTGTGCTGTCTGGCGGCACGCAAAATGGCTCTCCACATGTACTGGTGTCCACTTGCAGAGGAACCCATGTGAGGAAGAATCCTGCTTGTTGCTCCTTGCATGGAGGAGCTCTACCTACGTGTGAACATCAGTACATAGGGAGAGGCGGAGAGCCCTTTCCCACACCATCGGAATGAACAAACACTGGGGAAACATTTCTGCTGTGGCATGGGTTAGTGTCAGGGGTGGGGCTAGCCACATGGCCTCCATCATGCATTCTTCAACACGGGGGGCGGGGGAGTCATGTGAACTTCCCTATTGTTTTCTTTTAGGCACCAGTATTCCAGCCTGCAATGGACTGCACAAGGAAAAGCAGAATAGAATATTTAAAATAAGATAAAATAAAATGAGGCCTTGTGAATGGTTCAGAAGGCCAGGGCAGTGCTAGGCACCTAAAAGATCCAGGGCTCAGGCCCAAAGGACAAATAATTGCCCCTATCCCCCTCCCACTTCTATTCACCTCTAGTCTAGAGCAAACCCCTGATGCCAAGGAAGGCCCACGCACCCACCAGAAACTGGCCACACTGATCATGCAAAAAGCCACATGCCACGTAGATCATCTAGAAAGATGACTGCAGAGCCAAGGAGCTCCAGACACACTCAAGCAAGCTAGGGCAAGCCGTACAGTCATACATTGCCTTGCCCCAAATTCAGGCATTGCTGCTCATTCAAACCCTTTTTGCAAGCAAACCCATTTCTATTTCCCCCCAAGTTAAGGAAGCATCAGGAGGAAGCAAAGATGAGGAAGGCTTCTGGCACTCCATTTGATATGTGAGCAGCCAATGTTCCTGCTCTTCCTCTCGTCACAACCTCACTGCCTACAGTGGCCAGGGCACAAGTGCAATTGCCCAGTAGCAATTTGCTGGGCAGGACTCTGCAGAGTCAGGTACACTCTGAGAAAGCCAGGTGACAGTGGGGCTGCTAGGCACCTTTGGACTCTGGACTTAATGAAAATAATGAGTGGACTGTAGAAGGAAAGGTGGCAGTCTCCCTTCTAGTTTAAAAGTCTTCATGCTACACTCCCTATCAGTCTGCTAATGGAGTGAGTTCTAAGGTATCCCTGTAACTGCAAGGTTACTGAGAGGGAAGAAGCAGGCTTGTATTAAGTCTGATGATGGCAACTGGGGCAGCTCCAAAGATCCAGGGCACAGCTCAGAAGATCCTGGGCCCATGCCTAGGTAGATCTTTCTCTAACACCACCCATGCCGAAGGCTGTTTGATTCCAGGCCCAAAATATCTTAGATAGGCTTGACTTGTCTTTCCAATGCATGCTGGAACACAACCAGAAATGTAATTAATGCTCCTGCATATGCATTTTCATTTGTGCATATATGTACACTTATTTAATAGCACCAGGCCCAGTGACAGGGGTTGGCACCATCTGGCACTTGATGATGGCTTGAGCCTTCCAGAGGGCCTACTGCCCTGTGCCTCTCTTTTTGAGGCAGGCAGGTGCCAGCCTGGCAGCAGGGGGAATAGCCAGTTTTGTCGGAAAACTCTGGTGCCCACTATTTTAATTCCCCCACACTGCCTCTGGGGCCCTGAAGGAGCATTGCTCAAGTGATCCTCCATTGGAGCAGGCCCTAGGTGCATTATGGGAGAATTAATATGGTGGGCTTCAGCAGCACATATTGGCAAAATGGCTCCCCCCCCCCCGCTGCTAGTGGCCATCTTCCTTAAGATAAGAGGATTGGGGCCACTCCTCCTCTGCCTCCTCCACCATCCAAGGCAGCTTGGCTGCCACCTCCTCCTTTATCTCCTTCACTACCAGCACATTTGTCTCTTCTGCTGCCCAGGGGCTCAACTGGAGGGGGCTGCCAATAGGGTGCCATGTACACATTGCCCCAAAAGAGGACACACATTTACATACACTTTGTGTATGCTAAGTTATATGTATAGATGCAAATGTATAAATAATGACTATAATTTAAATAGAAATACAGTACATCTCACTATAGTGGGGGAGGCTGTGAATGTGATAAGGTACCCTGTGTGGTGTGCCTGCTCAGTCTGCTGTCCAGGGGCTATCTGTTGACGGTCAACTTCAGGGTCCTTGTTCTCCTTTCTTATTATTCTTTATCTTCAAACTTGACTTGGGCTGGACAGCCCTTCAGACAGAGGACACCTTCAAATAGAGGACTGCCCTTTATAAAGGATACCTGGCCACCCTACCTGCCAAACCTGGTGCCAACCCTGAACAGTGCAATCCTGTGTATGTTTACTCAGAAGTAAGCTCCATTGTGTTCAGTGGGGCTTGCTCCCTCATAAGTGTGTTTAGGCCTGCAGCCTAGATGTAAAAAACAGTTGGCCTGGATTGCTAGGAACTACTGAACCCTACGCAGTGTAGTGCATTGAACTTCACAACCCTGGAGGCTTCCTTCCAGTTCTGTAACTCTTGTCTATTTTTATAATTCCTTAACTATGAAAGTACTTTCAAGAGGTATAGTCTCCCCACCCCTTCACTCCACTAATAAATAGGACTTTGTACTATTCTTTGTCTCCTATTTTGAAGCTCTTCTGCATGAAAACAAAGCATTAAACTCCACGCAAGCCCTAGTGCCATGATCATCAGTGGGAAAATACAACTTTCACTCAGCAGCTGTAGCTACTTTAATGAGAAATCTACATAGAGAAAATAGGCAATCACATTTCTGCAAAGTATGAAATTTTCCATTAAATTGTCTCTTCCTTTTATATAGCACAGCTGCAACTGTTCGCTATGGGATTTTTTCTCTCTCTCCTCCCAGTGCTTCAGTTCTGTTGACATTTGGGAGCAGACACGTTAGTTCAAAACAATTCATTTAACATTCAGTAGAAACCCTTAAAAAAAAGATCCTGATTTGACCTCCAAAAAATTTAGGGAGCAAAAACACAGATAAAATTATGTCTAATAAAAATACAAAAGTAGCCATCTAAATAAACATGCTTCTGTGAAGTTAAAAATGGCCAGAGAATGTAATAAACATGTCGTTTGCTTCCTGAGGAATCTCTGCTAATTTAGTCTAAGTATTAATCTTCAAAGGTTTTTGATGTTCTGGTCCATTTTTCTTTGTCTATTGAACTTCACAGTTTTGGTTTTAATGAGGAAAGGGTTCTATGGCTTTTATCAGATTTAACAAGTCATTGCTGGTAAACGGGATTTCCTGAGCTACTGTAAATTGTAATGTCAGAGTCAGACTATTAACCAATAGGAAATACAGTTTTGAAGGCAGAGTTCTGCTCTTTTTATCTATTAATATTCACATCTTCATATATGGAACAAATCCCCTTTCCAATCCACTGGGGAAACCATATTCCCACTTGGTCTTGGCAACCATGGCCACTCCAAGCACAGCAGGTATGCCCTATCCCTATTTTCACCCGGCCTGGAAATACTCCCTGGAACATGGCAGCACAGATTTAAGTAATGGCAGGACTGTTTATGATTTACTTTATGAAATGCTTCGGATTACCATGTTACCATTATGAAACGCTTCGGATTACCAACATATTTTTCTAAAGATACAGGATTTATTTATTTTATTTCTCTACCACCCAATAGCCAAAGCTCTCTGGGTGGTTCATAAAAATTAAAACCACAAAGCACAGCATAAAACAATATAAAATATGAAAGCTTAAAACCACAATATAACAGTACAACCAGAATAAAACCTAGCAGCAATGCAGAGGTTTAAGGTACAGATTTAAAACCCCAAAGCTAAATCACTAGGAAGCTAAAAAGTTAAAATACTGGGAGAATAAATAGGTCTTCACTTGGCGCTGGAAGGAGTACAATGTAGGTGCCAGGCAAACCTCTCTAGGGAGCTCATTCCACAGCTGGGGTGCCACAGCAGAAAAGGCCCTTCTCCTCACTTCCTTTGGCAGGGGCTTATTGGAGAAGGACCACTGAGGATGATCTTAGGATCCAGGCAGGCATATATGATCTTTCAGATAAACTGGCCCCAAGCTGTTAAGGGCTTGGATATGGTTATGAAAGCTGTCCAAGTAGGGATGTCAGAGAATTTCTCCACGAATCTCAGGGAGGCCGAATGCCAGCGCATTCGGCCCCCCGAAATTGGTGGAGAAACAGTCAGCCCCCCCCCCCCAGGATGGGACTTACCTTGTGCGAATGTCCCTGGTGGCGGCGGCTCAGCGGCGGTTTGGCGGCTGCGGCTGCTGCAGCGGCCGTTCTTCCGACCGGCTGCCGCCGCTGCCATTTCCAAGTTAAAAAAAAAAAAGGGATAGGCTACATAAAGATTTACGTAGCCTATCACGGCTAGGGATGGACAAAAGTCACTTACCTGTCCTCGAAGCTTGCTTCGCGGTGGGGGGGAGGCGCTTTGCTTCTCCCCCCGAAGTTCATGCGAGGGGGGGAGGCGACCCGCCTCGCCTGGCCGAAATTCAGGCCGGGCGGGAGGCGCCTCATCCCTCGCCGGCGAAATTCAGACTGGGTAGAAGCGCCCCGTCTACCCGGCCGCGAAAAAAAAAACAAAAAAAACCCCACCCCCGTGATAGGCTACGTAACGATTTACGTAGCCTATCACGGCTAGATTTCCAAAGTCAGCCGTGATAGGCTACGTAAATCGTCACGTAGCCTATCACGGGTGACTTTGGGAAAAAAAAAAAGCGCGTACACAAATGGCAGCCCCCATAGGGAGCCGCCATTTGCGTTCCTTATTTGGTCCCTGTAGTCTACGTAAAGATTTACGTAGACTACGGCGAAAATAAGGGCAATGCTATTTGCGTTGCCCTTATTTTCGCCATAGTCTACGTAAATCTTTACGTAGACTACAGGGACCAAATAAGAAACGCAAATGGCGGCTCCCTATGGGGGCTGCCATTTGCGTACGCGCTTTTTTTTTTTCAAAGTCACCCGTGATAGGCTACGTGACGATTTACATAGCCTATCATGGCTGACTTTGGAGATCTAGCCGTGATAGGCTACGTTAATCGTTACGTAGCCTATCACGGGGTTGTTGGGTTTTTTTTACTTTCCTTGTAATGGCAGCGGCGGAAGCCGGTCGAAAGACCGGCTGCTGCCCCCGCCCCTGATGAAGACCCGACGAACCGCCACCGGGACCCGCCACCGGGAGGGACATTCGCACAAGGTAAGTCCCATCCCGGGGGGGGCGGGGGGGTGGAGAATTTCACCACCGATTTCGGGGGGCCGAATGCGTTGGCACTCGGCACCCCGAAGTTTTAGGGAGAAATTCTCCCCCATCCCTAATCACGGCTAGATTTTTAAAAAACACTGTGATAGGCTACGTAAATGTTTATGTAGCCTATCATGGCTGATTGGGAAAAAAAAAACCTGCGTGTATGCAAATGGCGGCGCCTATGGGCGCCGCCATTTGTGTTCCTTATTTTGGCACGTGTAGTTTATGTAAACATTTATGTAGAATACAGCGAAAATAAGGGGAACGCAAATAGGGTTCCCCTTATTTTCGCCATAGTCTACGTAAATGTTTACATAGACATGGGCGCCGCCATTTGCATACGCGCGGGGTTTTTTTTCCCCACTCAGCTGTGATAGGCTACGTAAACATTTACGTAGCCTATCACGGCTGACTGCAGGGACGCAGATGGTGGCGGCTACGGCCACTGTCATTTGCGTCCCGGCAGGACAGGATTCGTGGCCGGAGGGACGGGGCGCCTCCCCCCCGGCCAGAATTTGGGGGGGGAGGGATGGGGCACCTCCCCCCCAGCCAGAATTTCGGGGGGAGGGACGGAGCGCCTCCCCCCCAACGCGAATCAGCTTTCGGGTTCAGGTAAGTGATTTTCGTACATCCCTATGTCCAAGCAGTGCTAGCCATTCTGGCCGTACCCTTTGTCAGGCAAAGGAAGGTAGATAGCTGGTTGATGTTCCTAAATGGATAGTGAATCTTGATTTATATTTTTAGACACTGTATAAAACAATTTATCTAGGCATAGTAGAAAATCAGTTAAAACATCAGTAATACATGACAAATCTTTAATAATAATGCAATAATACAGGGGTGAAGGACCTCTTTCAGCATGTGGGCCAAATTTAATTTCAGAGAAACTCCCTGGGGCCATATTGCAGGGGTGGGTGGAGCTGAAGGCAAAGGAGGAGGGGCCATTTTTTTTTAACCCAGTATATTATAGCATAAGGGAGCAATATTAGGGCTCCTGGACAGCATCTGAGGGCCCACATGATAGTTTCGATTCCCCAATCTGAGATCAGAGACAATGCTCTGACCTCAGTGGGGGGAACTGGAGATCCAGCCCCCTGGCCCCTTGCAGCTGGTGCAGAAAGTACTGCTCTGGCTTGCCTCTGTGGTTGGTAACGTGACCTCAGAGAGGGGGGAAAGGGGGCCTTTGGTGGGTGGGGATGGGAGGAGACTGGAGAGGCCAGGATATGAATCATCCTAAGCCTCTGCCAGCTTCCTTCCCTCCCACCACCCCCAAACGCCTTTGCTGGATGGGCAAAAAAGCCCATCTATCAGAAAAGGCAAGGTGGGAGGATGAGGAGGGGAAGATCATCTCCAACACTCCCTCTGTCCTGCATGAAATGCTTATAAGCCTCGAGGTTCAGGGACTTACTATCATTGAGAGGGTGCAAGCCATAGGATTGCACCCTAAAGCTCTTCCTGCCAGTAGCAAAGCCTTAGAAGAGGCATGCCAGCCTAATTAGAATGGGGGGGGGGACTGCACAAAAGCCAGGAAACCAGCAAATGATTGGGGGAAAAGGGGTTGGCCATCTGGGTAACCCCAGAAGGTCAGACTGGGAATTCCTGAAGGGCCAGATTAGGCCCCCAGGCCTAAGGTTCCCCACCCCTGCAATAACACAACAACAAATCTTTAAACATCCAACTCAGCATAAAAACACAAACACCAAACAGTGTAACATAAACATAAAAATCACAGGAGCTAAAACAATCAGCAGCAGGAACGACAGCCACCTTCAGTACTACAGGGACTAAAATAACAAAATCTTAAAAGGGCTGGGAGAATAAGAAAGCCTTGGCCTGGTACCAAAAGGACAATAATGTTGATGCCAACAGCTGGGAGGCCATCAGCACCAAAAAGGCCCTTTACTCCCTTAAACAGACTGTTATTTATTTTAGTATTATAACCCAAACAATAACATAAGTTATCTGGACAGATTACATAAAGCTAAAAGAATTAAATACAATATAAAGATGTTAAAATATGGTTTCTTGATACTGAGACCTCTCTGGAATGTGCTGAATGGAACTTATGGAAGCCCTCAGAGGTCTGAAGAAAATAACACACCTTTCTCATGCTCCCTGAGTTGAGGGAGGGGTCTACTGGTCTGTGTGTGTGCGTGTGTGCGCGCGTTTGCGTGCATATCTATGAAAAAGAACACAAGAGGATCAGCAATTTCTCTGGAAGTTGAAGGCATGTTGGGGTGGGAGGTGTCTATCTCAAGATCTGATGGGGGTACTGGAGTTTTTGCTTTGTAGAAGACTGTGCATCCTTGATTTGTATATTTTGCTTTCTGTTTATTTGCCCACGATGAAGACAGAAGCTAAAATTGTCCATTATATATGATGTTTCCCTCTTGGATGTATACTGACACACATGATAATCTTACACATTTATCATCTGTTAATATAGGTCTGATATAGTTATACAAGAAGGGATCTGTTGCAGACATCTCCATAAGTGAGGGTCTTCCTTCCTGTGAGCAGCATTGAGCTGCTCCATTTGCTAAGTTGCAGAGCAGTTGGCCATGTGATACTGGTTGCAGAGTGTGGGTGGAGACAGTTTTGTGGATTCTATAGTACGGCTGATCTTCCCGATGCTCCCTGGCCTTGTTGTATCTTAAATCAATCTCTTCCCACCTGCCTCCACCCACAAGCGTGTCTACAAGCCACAAACAGAATATTACCAAATTGCTACAAATTATTTACATGCAACATGCATATTGGCATGTTTACAGAGGCAAGCCACGTTATTCTGTTTGCAGCAAAAGCAAACTTGCAAGAGATTGAATGCCAGCATGTTTGTCTTCTAATTCACAACAGCTTTGTGAATAGTCACTGTTAATAATGTGATTGTCACTGCCTGCATGTCCTCCATTTCATTGTCCTCTGACCTCACTCTTTACGACCCCTTTCCAACCTGTAACTCAGGATAACACTTCATGCATCTGATGAAGTGTTCTAGAGTAAAAAGCTCATCCCATGATAAACCTGTTAGTCTTTAAGGAGCCACTTTATTGTTGTTTTTATTTTGGCATGAGTTTACCAAACTCGGTTGTGATCCAGTGGGGAGGATTAACAGGTGCGAACAGAATGAGAATCTCCCCATTTGCATATACAAAACCAGCTTTGGGGGCCAGGGGAAATTCCCTGCATCCAGTGCCTAGATCTGGGTGCTAAGTGCTTCTTCTCTACATATGTAGCTGAACAGCTGGCCAGGACTGTCAGCTGGGAGTCTCTGCTATGGAAATTAAAGTCAAGCACCCTTTCCGTGCTCTCCACAAATGGGTACAGAATACCAGTACTAGGGATGGATGGATCTGTCACTTTTGGTTTCTCTTTGGCCAATCCTATGTTCCATTTGTCTTGAACTTTGAGAATTTCTCCAGTCTTAAGTTCAGTTCATCCCAAACTCTGAAGATTTTTTTTTAATTGCATGAAAACTCATAAGCATTTTCATGCACATTCTTCGAATACGTGCATTTTTGTATTTTGTATTTTTGCTTTATTTACAAGTTTTTGCAAGCAATTTCCTAACATGATGCATTTTAATGTTATTTTGCCTAATAAATGCATTTTATGCATTTTTATAGGAGAGCTCCACTGCAGAAACATGCCTTAAGGCAGCGTCCCCCAACCTGGTGCCCTCCAGATGTGTTGGACTGCAATTCCCATTATTCCCAGTCCATGCTACCTTACAGTATAAAAAATTCTACTGAACAACACAATAGATCAGTCAAATTACTTCATTGCTCCTACAATAGCAGCTCATTCTTAACAACATCAAAGTCCTAGCAGCACAAGCCAGAAATGGTGCAACCTTGTGGGTCACAACAAGTATGTTTGTGTGAGATAAGAAAAAAGGTCAGGCTTGTGCAGTAGAGGGCATCCAGTAAGACATCTGTGATCTGTCTAAGGAACAAAACAAAACAAAAATGACTGGGATCTTCAACATTTCCAGACCCACAAGTGCATAGGGTGTTATTATATCTGCCACATTTCATCACAGAATCCATTGTCTGAAACTGAAGTGAACTACAAGCTCTTTGAAGTCTAAAAGCTCTCAGACCCAAAAGATAGTTTGCTTGGTAAGACAGCTCTTTGAACATAAAATAAAGGGGTGTGTGTGTTGAGAGTCAATTCACTCACCATAGAATCTTCTTGAAATTCTATGTCAACTAACCGTTTTTTGTTTTTGTTTTTTAAAAAGAGTATTAGCTCTCATGTAACTCTTGGTCAACAAAAAGATATCCAGAAAACCACATCTGTTCATTTGGTTGGGGGGTGGGGAGGTCTGAACCAACCAGAATTTGAGCATGGATTATCTGTATGGGTCATTTCTTCCAAACACAACTTAAGGAAACTTCTGTTCTCCATATGCTGCAATCTTAACCAATAATTTATCAGAGTGGACATTACTTTGGTTATAATCAAACGTATGTCAAGTTCAAACCTAACAATTGCTGACGCCGTAATTTCCTGGTAAGCACAGCATTTATCTAAAAAAATGTTTTGAACTGCTATGATAGCTGATATACGTACAGGACAGTATCCAACAAGGCCACTTCACCTCCACTGATTCACTTGTGCTTGTGGGACCCACTGTTGGTGCAATGGGGCTTTAGTACTTCTAAAAACAACCCCAGAAACTAGCAGAAATGCTCATGTTTGGATGGACAGATCAGTGGAGGTCCCTTCTGCAAGCTCTGCTAACCCACCCTATTCTGAAAATGAGTGTTTTTGCTCATTTCGAGTCATTTATAGAAGCACCAAAGCCCCATTGTGCAAGCAGTGGGTCCCATGAGCATCTGAGCACAATAGGATACTACCCATTGTTTTCCCCCATCCAAATGAAATGTAGGCTCCAAAAACTCACATAAGGGAACATGCCTCACATTTGCAGATAGGGAGCATTGCAAGAGAGCAGAAGAGATCCCTTCCCAGTCACTTGTTTTCCTAAGTCCCCTGCATGGGGGCTAAAAAAGAGAAAAAAGCCTCCAGTGGTGCCAAGGTTTAAACCTCCCCCACCCACATGTGGTAGTCCTGTTCTGAATTGGAACCCCACATGCTCACTTGGAAGCAAAAAAAGAGAGGCAAAGTTGCACCTTATGTGCTTAATGTGTTGTGTTGTGTAGCTCAATCCTTAGAAGTTAGGCAAGTGCTTTGATTAGAGGAAGGATGTCAGAGCAATCCTTATGAGTTTGGATTTCTGTGAATCCATCCTGCAGATTCAGCAGTGGATTGGATTTTCCCAAGTTGACCAGCTTTTTTTGGCGCAGATTCTTGCAGACCACTTTTAACTTTGGGGAGGATTTGTGCACATGCGCATTAGCACTAATGTACATTAGCAGAAATGGGCAAGTGAAATAATAATAATAATAATAATTATTATTATTATTATTATTATTATTATTATTATTGACATTTCTATACTGCCCAATAGCAGGAGCTCTCTGGGTGGTTTACAAAAATTATCATACATTCCTAAAAAAAATAAAAAATCAGATTCTGTCTATGAGCAGATGATGGAAGGAAAGATGCCTGATTATCCACAAAACACAGGCGGAACAGATTTAACAAAATCCATATATCCCTAATGAGAGGTAATCAGCTAGTCCCAGATGCCTTGATTTAGAAAACTGCCTTATAAAGTGAAGGAGATGTGAAGATGTGTCACCTAGGTGAGATGATGCATTTCCCATGCAGCTGACATTCTCCTCAGAATTAGAAGGCCAGGGGTCGTTTTTCTGTTTTTACACAAAGGGAAACGCTCCCATTCCTTTCATTACATGAGCTAGACTAACTACAAGAGAAAAATGGAGTTACCTTTTCTATTTTTCCTTCTCAGATTGGAATTGTTTATATTAAAACATTTCAGGGGCATCAACAAATACTCCTTTTCCTTTGAGGCATGGAAGTCAATCAGCATTCATGGAATGCGCAGGAATAGATGCTATGATCTCTACTCTGTGAGGCCTCTAAGAACAAAATAATCCTGTAACCTCTCACCCTTTTCTCACTTTATCATTACAGAGTTGCTTTCCTGGTGGGCTGGTGATTTATTGGTGGAAGGGAAATGGCCCATACGATAAGCTAGTAAACTGTGAAACTGCCTTTAAGGTCGTGGTAATCTTCTGACTATCACCTTCATTCAGAAAGGGGTTGAATGCATGGATGGTGAGACAGGGTGAACCTTGGCACCCAGAGCAAAAGGAGGGGAATACTTGATTTAAATGACTGCCCAAAACCAAAGCAACAAATTCCCAAGCTATTTTGAACATACTATATGGCTACAGTGAAATCTGATTCAAAGGATTAATGGTTTAATCATTTCTGGGTTACTGGTTGTTTCACCCACTAGAGTGACACCTAGAAATGGGTTTGCTTTCTTTATACCAGTGCATCCATCCATCTCATGCAAGGGGACAGTGCTCTCCTGTGGAGGTGTCTCCATGAGACTCAAAAAAGAATCCTGTTTCTTCCCATCCCTCACCTCAGTCCAGACACATGGGTGCATATGGAATCTGCATACCATGACGTTACGGGGAATGTTAGATCTTTACATGTCTGACATCTCCCCATCCAGCCACTTCGGTGTGCTGGTCAAATTATACCCAAGTTCTGAATCTCCAGTTAATTACAGCATATGGAGAGGGAGAGATACATGGGTGGTGTGGGAGATGTGCACTGATCTCCCATTCCCTGCAATGTCCTGATGTACTGATTCTGCATGAACTGAGAAACAAGATTCTATTGAGCCCTGGGAGAACCATGCATGAGCACTGTGTCATTGCATAGGGCTCATGCCCTAAATGTGATAGCAAGCAAAAGTTTAATTTTTCAGCAACTCCCATTAAAAAAAGTCACTCCTAACAACGTGTTATTGCATGCACCAAGCAAAAGTTTAATTTTTCACAAAAAAACCCTCCCATTCAAAAAATGTCATGCCTAATAACATGTTAGCACATGCACAACAAAGCTGGTCTTCCAAAGTTATAGGAAACGAATGAGATTCCTGATGAGAAACGGATTGTGCTTAAGTGTTAACTTTAAATATTCATTAGGGAAAGTGGTGTGCTGGCAGATCCAATATTGTTCAGCTCCGCGTCCTTCTCATGACATAGTGACATTAGGTGACATATGACGCCACTGCTGTGGAAGACTGTCCCCGCTCTTGTGCTTCCTACTATGGCTGAGAAAATTAACCTTCTCTTCTAGCTATTACCATTCAAGCTGTGAATATTTAATAAGGACAAATTCTCTTTCCTTCTTTGTGTTTATTAAACCAATTACTTACTTTTAGTCATTGTTAATGACTGAGCTGTAATGCATGCCTAACAAACTTGGAAACAACAACAGGCCTACAATAGACAGCTGTGAATCATGGACTACTTATGGTGGCACAGTTAAAATCAAGCTGGCTTAAAATCAATAGGCCTCAGTCAGCCTGAGAGTAGAAATGGCAGTATAATTAGTATGTGGATGGTATTACAGGCATTGTGCATGTCTCCATTATTACTGCACGTATCAATACGCTTTAATAATGAATGCTTTGATATAGTGAAGGACAAAACACAGTATCACTGTAAGCTGTTTTAATGTTTATTATGTACACCGCCTTGGGGGCCCAGATACAGCAGAAAGGCAGGTTATAAATATCTTAATACATACATACATACATACATACATAAAACTGAATAAAATTTGGGGCACATCTGCAGCAATGGAATAGTACTGTTGTGCTCACAACCTGCTTGTGGGCTTCCCACAGGCAACTGGCTGGCTACTGTGGGAGCAGAATGCTGGCCTAGATAGGCCTGTGGTCTGAGCCAGCAGGGCTCTCCTTACGATCTTATGTTTAGTCCAGGGATAGAATCTACATGCTACATATCTGATCCCCCACATGCTGTACTAAAAAAACAAAAGGAAGATTTTGTCTCAGAGACTTCTTTTCTCGGGTAAGCCTCAGACTTCTGCAGAACAACACTCCCAAGTGTTATGCAGCAAGAGTGGGATTTTTCTTTCAATCCTTAGAGCAGGGATAGACAAACTGGTGCCCTCCATGTTTTGTTTTGTTTTTACTACAACTCCCATAAGCCCCAGCCAGCATAGCCAGGGATTATGGCAGCTGTAGTCCAAAACATTTGAAGGTTACCATGTTGTGTACCCCTCCCTTAGAGGGATGCAGCACAAGGAGGGGGCTGGGACATCGCTATTGCCGTGAGCATCCCCGCTAGTTGTCGTCAGGCATGGCTGGGCCTGCTTAAGACAGCCACACCCTCTCGCATGCTGTAATTCCCAGCCACAGGGGTGCAAACATCTGACAGTGCAGGATTAGCTGGATGCCAGGGGAGGTTGATGAGGAATTTGGGGGTTTCCATTCCTAAACTGGCCACAGGAAGGAAGCATTGTCACATTGTTTCAATTCAATAATTGGCTTAATTCAGCCTTAAGCCTTTTAGCATTTATATAGGTCACAGCGGGCAGATTCAGGGTGGGTGTGGTTGGAGGGAAGGAGACGGACAGACAGTGGAAGTTGGTGGAGGTTCAGTGGGGCAAAAAATCCACCCTGGGTTTCAGTCAGAACTTCAAAGGAGCTATCCAAATTATGGAACCCTAGCCTCAAAATGTGTTCAGCACCTTGGATAGCTCCTTTTTGGGGAAATCGTGGTCCAAAAGACTGGAGGTCAAACATGTTCGAAGGATTGGGTAAAGCACTTTATTCATGCATGGGGTTGCTCTCCTGAGAGCAGAACAACATGTCCAAAATGGTGGCACACATATATATACACATAGGAGGCAGCCTCTGGGTGGGGCACTTCCGCCTTCAAGACGGCCTCCATGCAAGGGTTACACAGCCAACAGCAACATTTGGCAGCAATTTACAACCAATCATATTAAGATAACACAGCAAAGGTTCTGCGCATGCTCAGTTATACCTTACTCACATGGGCATGATGATCTCATCATGACTCTTGGCACATATGCAATGGTATCTGTTATCATCAGTGACCTGAGTACTTCAAGGCACTTCCTTGCATGAACACAATAGAATTGTGAATGTGCTTTGGCCATCTCCTGCTACTGGAGATGGTCTCTTACTGTTCACCCACAGGGGCTTGTTTGCTAGTGTGAAGTGTTTTTATCCTGTCCCTCAGCCAAAAAGGTTTCCAGTGGCTGGTTACATGATATAATCAGTAAAACAAGATAGTCCCTGCCCACAGGTTGACAATCTAATCTAATCTAATCTAATCTAATCTAATCTTTTGCTAACATGATCTGGAGAAATCAGCAAGGTGAAGCTTTCCAGGGTATGGAGATAAGCATTGCCACTTGCTGAAAACTATAGATCATCAAGATGCTTTTAAGGGCACAGGAGCCAGCTGAGAAATTGGCAACCTCTGATTTTCTAGGCCCTTTTACTGCTTTCCCCCACAGTGAGTGTGTGTGTGTATGTGTGTGAGAGAAAGAGAGAGAGAGAGAGAGAGAGAGAGAGAGAGAGAGAAGGAGAGAGAAGTGTATTTGTGGGGTTTGTGAGAATGGGGCAGTATCGGGAGGGAGAGGTTGAATGGGGTGTCTGTTTGAATGTGTGCGTGTGTGTCTGTGATGTGTATGCGACCCCAGACACGTGCAGCCCCTGAAAAGTTCTGTGGGGGCTAATGAAACTCACCAACCCAAAAAAGTTGCCCACCCCTGTTTTAAGCAATAGGTGGTAAACTCAAATACCATCTTCCCCACCCTCAAGCAGGTAGAGACAGAGCACTGCCTGCTTTCTAAGAATAATGTTGCTGGGACACTGACTCTGACTCGATACCTAATTCTGGATAGGTTTAGGAGTTGGCTATCACTACTCAGTGAGGAGAGAAAGGCACTTTGCCCATGACCAGGAACACTCTTATTACTATTCCATAATTTCTAGAGCTGCACCACAACTCAAATTAAATCTGGGGATAGAACTATATTCATGCGCCCAGAGCCAGCAGAAAGACATGTCTCGTTTCTTGCTCTTCCCCCAAGGACATCTACTGGCGGGGAGGAGCTGAAAAGTCTGTCCTCATGTAACTGATGGTGGCAGCAGGCAAGGAGCAACCCCCCTCCATCCCCTCCCAACCTCAAATATAGCAAGACACCCTTGCAGGTGTATATGGCAGACCTGTGAGAAAAAGCTGTTTTAAATTCTATTAGTGTTTGAGCCTAACATTTTCCTTTTAACATGCTTGTCACTCACATTCCCTTCGCATGCCTCGATTCTTGAACATATCCTTGTTAGAGAGAACAGATGGTTTCCGTTTCAGTAGATGAGACTCTCAAGTTTGTCAGAATTGCTGTTCAGATTCAAGGATAATTTGCTTAACTGTGAGCCTAAGCCGCGGTGCCCTTGTGATGTCATTTCATCTCTCCCTCTCTTCCACCTCTCTTTAACACTGCCTGACAGAACAAAAAGAACTGCTTACTGCTGCAGATGCAGCCAATCACTGAATATCAGTTGGCCACTTACAGTGGGTAGTTAATTAATTCCTATGCTTTCTAATTATATCCAGTATAACAGAAGGAAATTCAGTTCTGAACACCAAGCTTGCCTGTGCGCTTGCTCCCAGGTTTGAAATTTCTCAAGTGCACCATGCATTTTAAAAGATGTACATTCTCCTCAGAACCTATTCCACGAAGGTGAAGTGTAGTAGCCCCATTTCTGTTTGTAACAGCTGAATTATACTTTACAGTAAACATTAACACAAAGAAGAATTGAAAGTGAAGGAGGGATTCTTGGCTTTCAGGCTCCAGGTTCCTAATTAAAATGAGAACATTTGTGAGGTGACAAGGGTGGGGGAAGGAAATGCTGGAAAATAATTGCAATATTCTATGAAAGCATCAGCAATGTTTTGAATGAATGCCACATCGGACAATGTATTTGAGGAGACGTGTCACTAGTTAGCATTAATCCCACTACAAAATTGCTCTGCTTTCAAGATGTGGCACTCAGCTGGCTTGTTTAGCAGCTAAAAAAGGCAAGCAAGCAAAAGAACTAATAGCTGAGTCTGTAAAAACCAGTTTTTGACCTCTGTGAGAAAACATCGCCCTTTTCAAAGAGTGTCTCCACTGGATTATTATTGTTCCGCACTGAACCTGGAAGCTATTTGCAAATGACAGATTAATAGTAATTTCACTAATGAATAACAGGTTGTTAAGAATACAACACCTCAAATAACCACATTGAGGCTACATCGTTCTCTTTTAAAAAAATATTAATGAGATGTAGGAAAATAAGTCAACATATATCCCAGAATCTGATTTTCGACTGCAGATGTATATTTTGTGTGACTTTACCAAGGTATTTGTTACAGTACAGCTTTTCAGAAAATACTTGCTGGCCTAAAAGTTTGCTCAGGCGCAGTGCAGGAGGAAAAGATTGCCTTGCTCAAACAATATGAGATCAAAGAGGCCATCTGCTGTAAGCAATCAATCCAAAGCCATCACAGCTATCAGGCAGGACGCCAACGGTAGAAGGAGTGAGTGAGCTAAAGAGAGCTGTATGGGTTTCTTTCCCCCTTTAAAGTTTGGTTCTGTTTGCATTCCACTTCTTGGCTTTCATGGGTATTCTGTTTGGCTGTTTGTTTGAGATATTTCTTAACTGCCTTTCATCAAAAAGATTCCAAGGTGGTGTTCACAAGTGTGAATAAAAATGAATCATGCAAACATATATATATATATATATATATAGAGAGAGAGAGAGAGAGAGAGAGAGAGGTGTATACACACGCACACACAATAATAGAAACAGCAAATAAGCATAATAAAATACAAGAACCAATTAGCAAAATAAAGCAAACTAAAACATAAACATTTCAGAGGGCCTGCAGTGCTGATGTCCCATTTGTAGAATGGCCTTCCCAGAGAGGCTAGCTTGGGTCTTTGGGGCACTTTTTATTCTTCCAGGCTTTTAGTCCTTCAGTTTTGGGGGGGTGTTTTTTTTTAAAAAAAAGAAAATGGTGTTAGTGCTTTTTAGATCTTTACACTGCTCCTGGATTTTTGCTTTGTTTTTTTAATGTGGATTTATTCTGTTGCAGTTTTAAACTTCTTCAAGGTTTTTATCTTATGCTTTATTGTGCTCTCATATGTTATGGTTTTAAGCTTTGCTCTGTGAACTGTTCAGACAGCTTCAGCTATTGGGTGGTATAAACATGTGATAAATAAATAAATGCAGAAAGCCACACAGAACAAAATTGCCCTCTAAAATGCCTGGGTGAAGGTCTTACTTAACCTGGCGTCAGAATGGTTGCAGTGTCGGTGTGAGTCGTGCATCTTTGGGGGAAGTGTTCCAATGTGGGGGCGCCACCTCAGAAAAGGCCCTCTGCACTTCTGCAAAAGAGGGTACTCAGAGAAAGACCTCTACAGAGTATCGAAGACATGTGCAACCTATGATATGGGCATTGGATCAGGACTACCAGTCTAGCTGCAACAAGACATAAATTACTACAGCATTGGGGAGGCTTGTTTTTGCAAGGGCAAACTTCTTCTGGAACCATTGTATACTCATTATATATTTAGTTCTCATTCTTTTAATTTGGTTAACACAAATATATCCTGATTGCTAAATATACTAATATAATGCATAACCTGAATGCATAATCTGTGGTTAGAGCAGTAGACTCAAACTCTGCTTTGTGACCTTGCTGATTCTCCTTGATCTCTCAGCGGCTTTCGATACCATCGACCATGGTATCTTTCTGGGGCAATTGTCTGAGTTGGGAGTGGGAGGCACTGCATTGCCGTGGTTTCTCTCCTACTTGGATTGTCAGCTCCAGAAGGTGGAACTTGGGGGGATACTGCTCAGACCCATGGGTTGCGCAGGGGGCGGTTTTGTCCCCCATGTTATTCATCATTTAAATGAAACCATTAAGTGAGGTCATCCAGAGTTTTGGAGTACGTTGTCATCAGTACACAGATGACACACAGCTCTAGTTCTCTTTTTCATCTTCAGGTGAGGCTGTGGATGGGCTAAATTGGTGCCTGGGTACAACAGTGGACTGGATGAGGGCTAAGAAACTGAAACGTAATCCAGACAAGGCTGAGATGCTGTTAGTGGGTGGTTCTCCTGACAGGATGGAGGGTGCTCAACCTGTTCTGGATGGGGTTGCACTCCCCCTGAAGGAGCAGGTTTATAGCTTGGGGGCCCTCCTGGAGGCATCTTTGTCACTTAAGGCTCAAGTAACCTCAGAGGTACAGAGTGCCTTCTACTAACTTTGGTTGGTGGCCCAGCTACACCCCTATCTGGACAGGGATAACTTGGCTTCAGTTGTCTATGCTCTGGTAACCTCTAAGATTGATTACTGCAATGCGCTGTATGTGGGGCTTCCTTTGAAGACAGTTTGGAAGCTGCAGCTTGTGCAAAATGCAGCAGCCAGACTGATAACGGAGACCAGAAGGTCCAAACATATAAGACCGATTCTGGCCCACTTGCACTGGCTGTCGATATGCTTCCGAACCAATTTCAAAGTTAGGGATGTCAGAGAATTCCGCCACGGATCTCGGTGAGGCCGAATGCCAGTACGGCCTGCCCCCCCGCCCCCCCCCGCAGATCCCCCCCGGGACGAGACTTACCTGGGGCGGATCTTCCGGGCGGCGGCGGCTTCGGCAGCGGCAGCAGCAGGCGGTCTTCCAACCGGCTGCCACCGCCGCCGCCATTTCCAGGCTTGTGGGGAAAAAAAAAGACGTGATAGGCTACGTAAAGATTTATGTAGCCTATCATGGTTGGGGGTGGGTTTAAAAAAAAAAGCGTACGCAAATGGCGGCGGCTACAGCCGCCGCCATTTGTGTTCCTTCTTTTTACCGTCTTAATCTACGTAAATATTTACATAGACTATGACAGCGAAAATCAAGGGGAACGCAAATAGCATAGCGGGCGCTATTTGCGTCCCCTTTTGATTTGCCGTTTTAGCCTACGTAAAGATGAAAAAGGGACGCAAATAGTGCCCACTACGCTATTTGCATTCCCCTTGATTTTCGCCATCATAGTCTACGTAAATATTTATGTAGATTAAGACAGCCAAAAAGAAGGAACGCAAATGGCGGCAGCCGTAGCCGCCACCATTTGCGTACGTGGTTGTTGTTGTTTACCCAGACCCCTCCGCAGCTGGAAATCCAGCTGCAGACAGCTCTGGCCTGGCCGGGCCTGGCCGGCTGCTCCGCGGAGCTGACGTGGAGCACAGCCGGCCGTTCGAGGATTCCGGGGGGAGGAACGGAGCACCTCCCCCCCGGCCAGGATTCCGGGGGGAAGGATGGAACGCCTCCCCCCCACAATCAACATAATCCGTGAAAGGTAAGTTACTTTCGTACATCCCTATTCAAAGTGCTGGTTTTGACCTATAAAACCCTAAACAGCCTGGGACAATGGTACCTGATGGAATGCCTCTCCCAGCATGAACCTACCCATACACTATGCTTTGCATCTAAAGCCCTCCTCTGGGAGCCTCCTCCAAGGGAGGCTTGGAGGGCAGCAACAAGGGAGAGCGCCTTCTTGGTGGTGGCTCCCCATTTATGGAATAATCTTCCTAACTAGGCCCATCTGGCACCAACATTGTTATCTTTTTGGCACCACGTTAAAACTGCCCTCTTTCAGGGATTTGGCAGTGTATAATGAGTATCTTGATTGTCTCTGTCTGATTGTTTTTGTTTTAGGTATGTTATTGTTGTGTGTGTTATTTGTTCTATGTCATTGTTCTTGTTCAGTCATTAAATCGTGTCCAACTGTTCATGACCCCATGGTAGGGATGTATGAACGTTCCGCCACGGATCTCAGGGAGGCCGAATGCCAGCGCATTCGGCCCCCCGAAATCGGTGGTGGAACAGCCCGCCCCCCCGGGACGAGACTTACCTTGGGCGGATCTTCCTGGTGGCAGCAGCGGCTCCAGCGGCAGCTCCGGCGGCAGTTCAGTGGCGACGGCTGCAGCAGCCAGTCTTCCGACCGGCTGCTGCCGCCGCCATTTCCAAGTTAAAAAACAAACAAACAAAAAACATGATAGGCTACGTAAAGATTTACGTAGCCTATCACGGCTCACTTAAAAAAAAACAAAAAAAAAGGTGCGTATGCAAATGGCGGCAGCCATGGCCGCCGCCATTTGCGTTCCTCATTTTGGCACGTCTTAGTCTACGTAAACATTTACGTAGAGTAAGACGGCGAAAATAAGGGGAACGCAAATAGTGTAGACGCTACGCTATTTGCGTTCCCCTTATTTTCGCCGTCTTAGTTTACGTAAATGTTTACGTAGACTAAGACGTGCGAAAATAAAGAACACAAATGGCGGCAGCCATGGCCACCGCCATTTGCGTATGCGCGTTTTATTTTGTTTTTTAAATCAGCCGTGATAGGCTACGTAAACATTTACGTAGCCTATCACGGCTGACTGCAGGGATGCAAACGGCGGCGGCTACAGCCGCCGCCATTTGCGTCCCTGCTAGCCAGTGGCCAGATGTCCAGCTGCTGGTGGAGCCGGCCGGCGGCTTCGCAGAATCACTGCGGAGCACAGCCGGCCGGCCAGGATTCCGGGGGGAGGGACGGAACGCCTCCCCCCTACCATCAACATAACCCGCGGAAAGGTAAGTCACTTTCGTATATCCCTACCCATGGACCATAGCACGCCAGGCCTTCCTGTCCTCCGCTCTCTCCCAGAGTGTGCTCAAGTTCATATTCATTGGATCCGTGATGCTATCTAGCCATCTCATCCTCTGCCTTTCCCTTCTCCTTTTGCCTTCAATCTTTCCCAGCATCAGGGTCTTTTCCAGAGAGTTTTCTCTTCGCATTAGGTGGCCAAAATATTTGAGCTTCAGCTTCACTTTCTGTCCTTCCAATAAGCACTCAGGGGTGATTTCCTTTAGGATTGATTGATTTGACCTCCTTGCAGTCCAGGGGACTCGTAAGAGTCTTCTCCAGCACCACAGTTCGAAAGCATCAGTTCTTCGGTGCTCAGCCTTCCTTATAGTCCAGCTCTCACAGCCATACGTTGCTACTGGGAAAACCATAGCTTTGATTATATGAACCTTTGTCGGCAAGGTGATGTCTCTGCTTCTTACTATGCTGTCTAGGTGTGCCATAGCTTTCCTCCCAAGGAGCAAGCGTCTTTTACATGGCTACAGTCACCGTCTGCGGTGATCTTGGAGCCCAAGAAAGTAAAATCTGTCACTGCTTCCATTTCTTCCCCTTCTATATGCCAGGAAGTGATGGGGCCAGATGCCATCATCTGAGTTTTGTTAATGCTGAGTTTCAAACCAGCTTTTGCACTCTCCACTTTCATCCTCAACAAGAGGCTCTTTAGATCCTCTTCGCTTTCTGCCATTAGGGTGGTATCGTCTGTGTATCTGAGGTTGTTGATAATTCTCCCGGCAATCTTAATTCCGACCTGTGATTCATCCAACCTGGCGTTTCTCATGATGTACTCTGCATATAAGTTAAATAAGCAGGGCGACAATATGCAGCCTTGTCGTACTCCTTTCCCAATTTTGAACCAATCGGTTGTCCCATGTCTGGTTCTTACTGTTGCTTCTTTACCCTTGTACAGGTTTCTCAGGAGACAGGTAAGGTGGTCTGGTACTCCCATCACTTTCAGAATTTGCCACAGTTTGTTGTGATCCACACGATCAAAGGCTTTAGCATAGTCAATGAAGCAGAAATAGACGTTTTTCTGGAATTCTCTTGCTTTCTCCATGAAGCAGCGAATGTTGGCGATTTGATCTCTAGTTCCTCTGCCTCTTTGAAACCCAGCTTGTACTTCCGATAGTTCTCGGTTCACACACTGCTGAAGCCTAGCTTGTAGGATTTTGAGCATCACCTTGCTGGCATGTGAAATGAGCACAATTCTACGGTAGTTTGAACACTCTTTGGCATTGCCCTTCTTTGGAATTGGAATGTAAACTGACCTTTTCCAGTCTTGTGGCCACTGTTAAGTGTTCCAAATTTGTTGGCATATTGAGTGCAGCACTTTAACAGCATCATCTTTTAGGATTTTAAATAGATCAGCTGGAATACTGTCATCTCTGCTAGCTTTGTTGTTACTAATGCTTCCTAAGGCCCACTTGACTTCACTCTCGAGGATCTCTGGCTCAAGTTCAGTGACTACACTATCATGGCTATCAGGGACATTAAGATCTTTCCTGTATAATTCTTCTGTGTATTCTTTCCACCTTTTCTTAATCTCATCTGCTTCTGTTAGGTCCCTGCCTTCTTTGTCCTTTATCATGCCCGTCTTTGCACAAAATGTTCCCTTGATATCTCCGATTTTCTTGAAAAGATCTCTAGTCTTTCCCATTCTATTGTTTTCCTCGATTTCTTTGCATTGTTCATTTAAGAAGGCCTTCTTGTCTCTCCTTGCTATTCTCTGGAACTCTGCATTCAGTTGGATATATCTTCCCCTTTCTCCTTTGCTTTTCACTTCCCTTCTTTCCTCAGCTACTTGTAAAGCCTCATCAGACAGCCACTTGGCTTTCTTGCATTTCTTTTTCTTTGGGATGGATTGAGTTGCTGCCTCCTGAACAATGTTATGGACCTCCGTCCATAGTTCCTCAGGCACTCTGTCTATCAGGTCTAATCCCTTAAATCTATTCATCACCTCCACTGTATATTCATAGGGGATATGATTTAGGTCATACCTGAATGGTTTAGTGGTTTTCCCTACGTTCTTCAATTTAAGCTGAAATTTTGCAAGAAGCAGCTCATGATCTGAGCCACAGTCAGCTCCAGGTCTTGTTTTTACTGACTGTATAGAGTTTCTCCGTCTTTGGCTGCAAAGTACATAATCAATCTGATCTCGATATTGACCATGTGGTGATGTCCATGTGTAGAGTCGCCTCTTGTGCTGTTGGAAAAGAGTGTTTGCTATGATCAGCATGTTCTCTTGACAAAACTCTATTAGCCTTTGTCCTGCTTCATTTTGTACACCAAGCCCATGCTTGCCTGTTATCCTGGTTATTTCTTGACTTCCTACTTTAGCATTCCAATCCCCTATGATGAAGAGGACATCTTTTTTTGGTGTTAGTTCTAGAAGGTGTTGTAGATCTTCATAGAACCAATCAACCTCAGCTTCTTCAGCCTCAGTGGTTGGGGCATAGACTTGAATTACTGTGATGTTGAATGGTTTGCCTTGGATTTGTACTGAGATCATTCTATCGTTTTTGAGATTGTACCCCAGTACTGCTTTTTCCACCCTTTTATTGACTATGAGTGCTACTCCATTTCTTCTAAGGGGTTCTTGCCCAATGGTCAACTGAATTAAATTCACCCAAGCTTGTCCATTTTAGTTGGCTGATTCCCATGATGTTGATGTTCAATCTTGCCATCTCATGTCTGACCACCTCCAGCTTACTTGATTCATTGATCTGACATTCCAGGTTCCTAAACAATATTGTTCTTTACAGCATTGGATTTTCTTTTCACCACCAGACACATCCACAGCTAGGTGTCCTTTCGGCTTTGGCCCAGCCGCTTCACTCTTTCTGGCGCTACTTGGAAATTCCCTCTGCTCTTCCCCAGTAGTATATTGGACACCTTCCGACCTGGGGGGGCTCATCTTCCAGCATCATATCTATGTCATTACATGAGCGGTTTTATATCTTGTATAATGTATTTTAATGGTTTTTAATTTTGTGAAACTCCCAGAGAGCTTTGGCTATGGGGCGGTATAGAAATATAATTGAAATGAAATGAAACTCGGAAGACCTGGGTTCAAATCCTCACTCAGTCATGAAGTTCACTGAGTGATTTTGTGCTGGTCATTATCCATTAGCCTTACCTACCTCACATGGTTGTTGTGAGGATAAAAAGTGGGGGAGTGAGCATTGTATACCCCCTTGAGCTCCTTGATGGAAGAGCAGGTAAAAGTGGAATGAATGAATGACTGACTGGTCTCAGTTGAAGCATTAAGTGCAAATATGAAACAATTGATGGAGTATTAAGCATGCCAAATAAAATATACACCAATAAGAATACCATCTATAATAACCCTTGTTCAAAACTGAGAAACAAAGACACACTTGTTAATAGATTTTAATTTTGCAGCCTCTTGCTTAAATTGCACTCTGTTTTTCCCCACTCTTTTTCTTTATATAGCATCCCTAAGGTTAGATTGTGTGTCTCTAGGGAGACTGAAATGCTCTGGGAATTAGTGAAGCAGAAAATAATTGGCTCATCTCGAACTTCAATTAGGTTTGTGCTAGATCTCTGACCACAAACATGATAACTACATTGTAGTGAAGATGAGCTTTTGTGTGAAAGGTTCGCCGTTCTCGTCCCCTAGCTACTGTCTCAGTGGTAGGTAGACATAAAAAGTGGGGATTTTACTTTTTAATGATGGAGAGAATAATTGTCTTCTGCATTTTTATAGATCTGTTGGCTGACTTAAGCAACAACGAAGGAGAGGACAAAACCATTTACAGAATATCATTACTTTTGAATGGTATATGTTTTCCTGCAGTAAGAATTATTGTCATTTATAAATATATTGGAAAGAATTACAGTTTGCTTTCATCATAGGTTTCCAACAGCTTTTAACTTCCCCTGTCTGGTGTCAAATAATGTACTATAGACAAAAGATTAACCATCAAATAAGAAAAATATAAAATCTGTATTGCATCCATAATACAATCCAACACTTATATAAGAAAACATCATATTAATAAAACATTCAACACAGCAAGAATTTAAAAGGGGATAATAAACCAGAAGAAAACTAAATTCAGATACAACAATTCTTCACAAAACAACAACTTTCCTTTCTAAGGGACCACATAGGGTGGTACTAAGGTGAGCCTCCCGGGTCAATAGGTCTGTCTGTCTGTCATCTATCTACCGTCTATCTGACTATCTAAAATTATTTCTAGGCCACCTTTAAGAGTGGAACCCTCTCAAGGCAGCATACAAGATAAAAACCATGCAAAGTATATATAGTTTTTAAAAGCCCATGGACACATGTTTCAATAAAATCCATAAAAACAGAGACTGCTGATTAAAATAAATAAAAACAAAACTTACCAATAAAAACCAGTAGCCCAGACTTAAGGGAAGGCTAGCAAAAGCAGGTGGGTTTTCAAAGCTTTCCTGGAAACCTGCAAAGAAGGGGCATGATGAACTCCTGATGGAAGTTGATTCCAGAGGAGCAGAGCCACCACTGAAAAGGCCCTCTCCCTTAAGGGAGGTACTGTATTGCTATTGAAATTATAATTATTTCTAAATGTGTATGTATACATATAAATTAGCATATGCAAGTGTTATGCCCTCTTTTGTACTCTTTTTTGACAATTTGTAAGTGGCCACTCCATGAGCCTCCATTATCCCATTCCAAGAAAAGTGTGCAGTCTGTGAATTTATTTATTTTATTTGCAACATTTGTATACCGCTCCCCAACCAAAACAGATTGCAGAGCAGTGAACACAAGAAGTACAATAGTAAAAAAGATTAAAGATGACAACACCATATTAAAATGATTAAAAACAGAATGCCAATAAAAACCGTGGCTGGTCATTTAAGGCAGGGGTCTCCAACCGCGGGCCGTGGACCGGTAGCGGTCCATGGCCTGTCAGGGACCAGGCCGCAGTAGGGGTGTGGGAACCCCCCCTTACCTTGGGTCCACGGGGGGGGGAGGCGATCCGTCCCTCCCCCCGCCCCGGAATCCTCACCGGCCCTGGCCAGCTCCACTCCACAGCGAGTCCACAGAGCTGCCGGCCAGCTCCGGCCCTATTCTTTGCAGTAATAGCCTATTACTGCAAAGAACAGGGATGCAAATGGCGTCTGCTATGTGGACGCCATTTGCATCGTAGCAGCCAGAAGTCCTCCCCCAGCCGGAGCCAGGCGGCAGCTCCACGGACTCGCCGTGGAGCAGAGCTGGCCAGGGCTGGCAAGGATTCCGGGGGGGGGGAGGGATGGATCTCCTCCCCCTGCAGACCCAAGGTAAAGGGGGGTTCCCACACCCCTACTGTGGCCCGGTCCCATCCCCCCCCCCAGGTCCATGGAAAAATTGTCTTCCACGGACCGGTCCCTGGTCCCAAAAAGGTTGGGGACCGCTAACTGAAGGAATGCTTCCTGGAACAGAACTGTTTTTAGGAGGTGCTGGAAGCAACACAGTGTTGGAGCATGCCTGACCTCCAGGGGAAAGGAGTTCCAAAGAAAGGGGGCCACCACACTGAAGGCTCTTCTCCTGGTGGACTCCAATTGGGCCATAGGTTAAGCTGATACTGGACTGATACTGAATTAAGTTAAGCTGCTACTATAAGGTCCCTCTTCTACCATCTGACCCTCAAAATTCATACTAGTCCCAGGAGCATCCCCATACTGTAAGCTTGCTTCACCACAGGCAAAAAGACACCGTGGATCATGTTTGCACAACTTGTAATTCACCATCCCGGCTTACCAGTGACATATTGTGGCCTTCCAGTTGCTTAACCATCAACCATGCTATCCTTCTGGATTGTTTCTCTGGGTTGGGCTTAGGAGACAAAAGCTTAAAGTGGTTCTGTAAAATGCACAGTTACAAGATGGGGGATACTTGGCTCAACAACACTACAAGCGAGAAGGATCTTGGAATTGTTATAGATCACAAGCTGAATATAGCCAACAATGTGATGTGGCTGCAAAAAAGGCAAATGCTTTTTTAGGCTGCATTAATAGAAGTATAGCTTCCAAATCCCGGGAAGTACTAGTTCCCCTCTACTCAGCACTGGTTAGGCCTCATCTGGAGTACTCTGTCCTGTTCTGGGCACCACACTTTAAGAAGGATGCAGACAAGCTGGAGAGGGTTCAGAGGAGGGCAACAAAGGTGATCAGGGGACTGGAAACAAAGCCCTATGAGGAGAGACTGAAAGAACTGGGCATGTTCAGCCTTGAGAAGAGAAGACTGAGGGGAGATATGATAGCGCTCTTCAAGTACGTGAAAGGTTGTCACAGACAGGAAGGCCAGGATCTGTTCTCGTTCATCCCAGAATGCAGGACATGGAATAACGGGCTCAAGTTACAGGAAGCCAGATTCCGGCTGAACATCAGGAGAAACTTCCTGACTGTTAGAGCAATACGACAATGGAACCAATGATCTAGGGAGGTAGTGGGCTGTCCTACACTGGAGGCATTCAAGATGAAGCTGGAAAGCCATCTGTCAGGGATGCTCTGACCTGGATTCCTGCATTGAGCAGGGGGTTGGACTCGATGGTCTTATAGGCCCCTTCCAACCCTACTATTCTATGATTCTATGATTCTGTCCCTTCCTGGAGGAGCGGTCTCAGAAGGTGGTGCTGGGGAACTTCTGTTCCACCCCGTTGCCATTAGCATGTAGGGTGCTGAAAGGTTCCATCCTGGCCCCCACGCTTTTTAACAACTATATGAAACTGCTGGGGGAAGTCATCAGGAGGTTCAGGCTGAAGTGTCAGCAGTATGCAGGTGATACCCAGCTCTGCCTCTCATTTCCATTTACAAATCCCATGAACCACTGTCTGGAGGCTGTTTTGGGGTGGGTGAGGGTAAACAAGCTGGCTCTTAATCCAAACAAGACGGAAGTACAGTGGGTTGGGAAGCAAACTACTTTGGATGTTTACAACTGGTCTTACATGGGGTTGCATTCCCCCTTAAAGACCAAGCGCATAGTCTAGGGCTCATCCCGGACTCTGCGCTAACTGGGGAAGCCCAGGTGGCTGTGATGTCCAGGAGTGGCTGGTACGCCAACTATCTGGAGAGGATGGACCTTGCCTCAGTTATCCATACACTAGGGATGGATGTCCAGGCTGGACTACTGTAATGTGCTGTATGTGGCGCTGTCTTTGGAGATGGTTCAGAAACTTTAGCTGATGCAGAATGCGGCTGCCCCCGTGTTGGTGGGGGCAATTCGATGCGATCATATAATGCCTATACTGCACCAGCTACACTGGTTACCAGTGCATTTCCAAGCCCATTTTAAAGGGCTGGATTTGATCTTTAAAGCCTTAAATGGTCTTGGAGGTAAGTTTTGTTTTTATGCTGGTGTTTTTTAGGATGTTTCCTGCTGTTGCTGTTTTTACTGTTTTTATTACCGTATCTGTTTTTATTATGTGAGTTTTATTATTGTGCTGTTTTTATTACCGTATTGTTTTTTATTACTCGAGTTGTTGTACCTCGCCTTGGGAGGGCTTCCGCCCTGAAAGGCAGTCAAGAAATGTTTTGAATAAATACGTACATAGTAACAAAACCTCTCTTTTAGAGATCACATCCTAGAGAAACAGCAAAAATAGGAGCTGAACAAGTGGTTGGCGGCTGGTAGGCTGTGTTTGGCTTAGTGGAGTTATATTGCTAGATTAAATACTAAGGACATAGCATAGGTGCCAGGGCTTTGGCAAACTAGGCTGCAATGTAGCATGGCCAGTTATGCCTTATCAGAAAAGAAGAAATCCATCACCAAAAGAAAGAACAAAAGAGGAAACCAGTTTACATAACATCTGCATATACAGTGTTATGCTCAGATTCCCCCAGGAACTAGCCCAGACCCTCAGGTTTAGCATCTTCTACAGCTGGAATCAGACTGGCGTTTCCATACCCATCCTCCTCACCCAGTTTGCAGCTTTGTCGCTGGTTTATAATGACACAGTGCATTCGGCAAGATGGTTCTCTTGAAAGCATATGCCTCAATAAAAGTGATAGTGATTAAGGGGCTACTCACAGGACTGGTTGCAATGGTTCTTTTCTTCAGTTAATGTCCAGTTAACCAGCCCTCAGTTTATCAGGGACCAACCCCAAGACTATTCACTTGGCCATTACTTTGGTATATTGTTGTGTCCCTGTTATTGGTCATCTGTGTTCTGGGGGAATAGAGAGCAGAAGATCTGTTGAAATTGGAATTAGAGGCTCTCTTTTACCCCCAGGGCACCATACCTACTGAAAAAGCATTTGTTTAATTTGCTATCTCCTCCCACCTTCATGCCTGTTGAGGCATAAACACAGACTCTTGCTTGATTTACTGTGCTGTGTCAGTCAGGGTCAGGTATAATTTACAAGTCATATGTTGGTTTGTACCAGTTGATCATTAAATACTTGAAAGTTTGGAAGGACAAACACCACCTGCAAAAATAAGGTGATATATTTCCTTGGGATCACAACAACATAGACTCCAACTGTTTAGAAACTTGCAAAATACAAGTTGAAGGCCTGCACAAAATTGCAGAGAAAGCACAAACACTTAGGGAAATCTCCGTTCTAGTGCAATAATGAAAGGATGTGGAGTCCTGGGCTAAATAGGTAGCTTCCTGCTCACTTAGGTTGGAACCTCAGCAATCTAGCACAAAGCTAGTTTGGGGGCACTGGGGTATCTCACTGACTGGGTTCACACAACACCCTGACCCACACTCAGTGGTTGAGTGTGGGTTGTTGTCGAACCATGGGTTGTTTGTTGAACCATGGGTTAGCATGTTGTCTGAACCCAGGACATTTTCTGCCAGATGGCGTGTTAACCATGCAGTGTGGGTTATTTTTCTTGAACAAGCCACCCTAAGAACCCATGGTTTGTTGCTGGGTTGTTCAGGGTGTTTAACAACCCACCCAGGGGGAAATGTCCTGGGTTCAGACAACACTCTAACCCACAGTTCAACAAACAACCCACTAGGGATGTCAGAGAATTCCGCCACGGACTCCAGTGAGAGAATCTGTGCGGGAATGGCCTCCCGCCCTCTGCCACCCCATGGAATCCCCCCGGGACAAAGCTTACCTGGGGCAGATGTGGCGGTGGCAGCGGCTCCGGCTGGTCTCCCGTGGTGGCCGCCATTTGCATGCTTGCAGGCGGTCGTGATAGGCTATGGAAGTTTTTACGTAGCCTATCACGGCAAAGAGCAGGGATGCAAATGGCGGCTGCTACACCATTTGTGCCTCTGCTCTTTGCTGTGATATGCTACGTAAGTATTTACGTAGCCTATCATGGTAAAAGCGGCCACGCAAATGGCATGGCGGCCGCCATTTGCTTGGTTGCCTTTACCGTGATAGGCTATGTAAATACTTACATAGCCTATCAAGGCAAAGAGCAGGGGCGCAAATGGCATAGCGGCCGCCATTTGCATCCCTGCTTTAGCCGTGATAGGCTACCTAAATATTTCCGTAGCCTAACACGGGCTACTGTAGGGATGCAAGTGGCGTCCCCTATGCAGGACGCCATTTGCGTCCGCATCAGCCTGGCAGCGGCTGGAGGCCCTGCTGCGGATTGGCCCAGCCGGCGGCTCCACAGCATGGCCGCGGAGCGGAGCTGGCCAAGCAGGATTCTGGGGGGGAGGACTGGATCGCCTTCCTCCTGTTGAGGATTCCGGGGGGAGGAACAGATTGCCTCTCCCCCCCCCAGTGGATGCCCCGACCGGAACCAGGTAAGGGATTCGTACATCCCCACAACCCACAGTTCAACAACAACCTACACTCAACCACTGAGTTTGGGTTAGCGTGTTGTGTGAACAGCCCAATGCATACATCAATGCACATATCCACAACCATAAGACATGCTGTTCATGCTTACTTCTGAGTAGATGTGCAGAGGCTTGGTATGTGGTATGCTATTAGAAAGTCATGTGGAGTGATCCAGTCGTGTTTAAAATGGTTTATTCAAGATGAGGTTTAGGGCCAAAACAGACACTACTTTAAATCTGTGTAGCAGCTATGTCTCCTCTCCCTGTTTTACTCTAGAAAAGGTGCGAGAGACCTAAACTCAATCAGAATCCTAGTGTGGGAGCTTTTAAGATTTGGTTCAAGAGCCCTGTCCCTGCTCCAGAGTAAAAAAATGAAAGGGAAAAAGGCAGAGCTGCTAGATACAGCTTTAGGGAGCAATCCTATGGCTGCTAGACAGTGGCTGGATGGCCATAGGATGTCTTGTTTTCTGGGAACTGACCTCGGAGCCCATGCTCCAAGGTTGACTCCTGGAGAACTGACCTCCCCCCACTGCCTCTGAGGCAGTGCAGAAAAGCCCTGTATTCCATGCTCCACGCTCGCAAGAGGAGCACAGAGCGGCTGAAAGGGCGCATTCCGGGGGGCGTTCCAGGGCGGGGAGGGCAGAAATGCCTGTATGACACATCCAATGTGTCGTGCAGCAGCCTCCTCCCCCGCTCTACCCTCCCCCTGTGGCTAGAGAGCTGCAATCGGCCATCTAGCTGAAAATGCAGGGCAGGAGGAGCGCGGAGGGAACAATCCCCTCCATGCTTCTCCTGCCTTGCATTGGATAGGCGGTCGACTCCGAGTTCGGAGGCGGGCACCTATCTGGATAGGATTGCACCCAGAATGTCTCTTTTGGCCCCGAGGCAGGGGTATGGATGACAACAGTGTTCTTTAGACAATACCCCAAGATGCTCTGGAACAAGGTCGCCTTCCCCATGACAAGGTACCATTGTGCCAACAAGGGAATAAAGGGTCTTGTCAGGAGTGCAATGGGCAAGTGGATCAAAAATTCTGCGGCTCCGGTTGCTTACTACAGGATGCTGCTTAAGGAATCCCAAAACCACTTTCTCTGGTCTTTTTTTTCTGTGAAAGTGATTGTTGCTGACACCTGAGCAAATGTTTAGTGTTGCCTCCCTGAAGTGCACACTCTGAAAAAGATCACCAAATAAATAGAGAGCACGGAAGGAGAGACCTGGTTCCATTGGTTCCGTCAAGCTGCTGAGACACAGCTCAGCTGCGCTCAGCTGCAGGCAGCCCCATCACTGCCACGCTCTTTAATAGCCTAAATGTGCTCACACCGGGAATTTTGGTTTTCCTTTAATAATAACGAGCTAGAACATTTTGCTAACATCCTCTTCTCAAAGGGGGGAAAAGCGGAGTTTAGGGCTTTAATTTCAGCTCTCATTACCTCTCTTTTTAAGGACATAATTATAAATTTAATGGATCCATGCAGGAGCCCAAGTGGCAGCATGATCCAGCAATTTAGAACCAACGAAGCGCTTAACATGGGAAGCATCATTTTCGCGGCTAAAGGCAACGCTGGTTGGCTTCCAGACTGGATTTCTTCCTTCACCAGAGCAGACAGCATTAAAAAGTCAGACTGCGATCCTAGACACTAGCGGTCCCTAACGTGTTTGGGTCAGTGGGCATATCTGGAATTTGGAGAGAGTGTTGTAGGTGCTCTCACAATATGGCTGCCATGGGGGGAGCTTGCCCATTCATAAAATAGCTACCATGGTGGGCATGGCTAGTCACAAAACACTGGCAAACTGGTAAGACTAAAAGACAAGTGGCTTACCCAAGAACCTAAGTGCAAGGCAGAAGCTGGGTCTGAGCTCCGAAACACTAAACCGCTCTTTTGAAGCCAAATAAAGGTGGTGCTGGAAGGCAGCACTTCACTTTGCAGCATTCTAGCCTCCTGGTTTAAAATGTTTTTAATTTGAAAGTATACTAAGCAATAAAATAAAAATCAGAAAGGGCAGGGAGATGATAAGCACCAAGATAGGTGTCTGTGGTCACATTGGTTCCCATGGGCACCACATTGAAGACTTCAGCTCTACGCATTTACCTGGGAGTAAGTCAATGCAACAGGACTTACTTCAAAGTAGACATGCCTAGGACTGCACTGTTAGTGAAACTGTGGATAGTATTGCAGGACAAAAGAATGTGATGTCTTTTTATGGGAAGGCCAAGCGCATTTTGCCTCCCATGAATGAAAGCATAAAAGAAATTAGGAGGAGATTATTTCACAGCATCTGGCAGATGTAGTGGAAAGGAAACCACAAACATTTTTCCTTGGAAATCATTCCAGGGTTTGATTTATTTTTTTTAATGCCTCTGTTTGATTCATGATAACTACAGAGGAGAAAATTGCTGTGGGTTGTTTGACAGTATTTTTGGAAGCATTTCTGCATACTTTAAAGATAACGTAGTCTGTCCCCACCACCTTGTTTAGCCTATTGCTTGCTCAACATGTCCTGGTGGAACCTGAACCACAATCAATCCCATAGCCATAGTGAGAGCACCATATGGCCAGTTATTTATAGGGTTCCTTAAAAGGTTCATTGGAACCTTATGTGCGATCTTTAAAACTCACCAGAGACACATGAATATGTTGTCCGGTCTAAACATTAAGCACTGAACTTCTTTTGCTTGATATTGGAGCTTCTGGCAGTTCATAAACTGGGGAGATAAATCACACTGATTCTCCATCCCCCTGCCAAGGAAAACAGCTCCACAGACACTTCCAGACTTGCAGACATTGGCCCTGTGAGCATTTCATGGTTTGATCGAACATTACTTTGCAGAATTTCCAAGGGCTCTCACAGTCCTGTTTCAGAACAATTGACACCTACACATCTCCTACAGGTTCACAAGGGTCTCCCTCTCATGCTCTTGGCCATTCTGTCACCTTTGGGTGCCTCACATTCAAAACAAAGGCATAGGGTTGGAGTCAGGATCTGCCCTCCATGCGAGAAAAGGTCCTTCCATGAAAGGGAAGGTTCCACTCATGGAAGGCACCTCCACCTGATTTTGGGGGATCCCCGCCCACCACAACTCATCCCATTCAGCAGGGTCTCCTGACTCTCTGTGTAGCATTTTCAGGGGACGGGGGGGGGGGGTTCTGTGGGAAGGATGGGGCAGGGAAGTCCACTTCCATCAGTGCAGTTAATTCAGCATACATCTGGATCCAACCCATAATGAACTGTAGGCAGGAGATATTACCATGCTCTCTGTTGTTCAGAATCACTTCAGATTCAGCTTTCAGATTTGTTCTACTACTCCCATTCCAGTTTATACTAAAAGTGGTTCAATAATCTATTCAATCTGAGTCAGGGGGGGCACATTTTGATAATACTGATCTACAAAAGTGGATTAAACAGGTTAAAGAATACCAGTTTGTCATTATAAAGCCTACTTTTAATTAGAGAATGATTAGCACTAAAAGTTCCTTCAGACCACTGGAGGTCCATCCATGTAAGGAGGTAGGCATCAGGTTCCTGACTCACCTTAGTCCATAGTTAAACTGTGGAATTCACTTCCATGAGATGCAGTGATGGATGGCCACCAACTTGGACAGCTTGGAAAAGGGATTAGAGAATTCATGGAGGAGAAGGCTATAAGTGGCTCCTTGTCATGATGGCTATACATCTCCAGTATCGCAGGCAGTATGCTTCTATATATGAGTCGCTAGGGGAAATGAGTGGGGTGCTACTGCCCTCATGTCCTGCCTGTGGCCTTCCCACAGGCTTCTGGTTGGCCAGGGTGAATGCTGGACTAGGCAGGCTTTTCGTCTGATCCAGCATGGCTCCTTTTATGTTCTTTGAATGTCTGAACCCTGGACAAGAGCCTTTTCACTTCCATTCCTCCTGCTTTGTGCATGACAATTCTGTGTTCACAGGCGTCACATGCATTTTTGCTGTGCATTTATCCTAATACATGCATTTTTTGTACACAACTTTGGCTAATATACACATTTTTTGCAAACATTTTCCCTAAAGTTTGCATTTCTAGTGTTATTTTCACAAATATGTCCATTTCTGTGTGCTCTTCCCCCTAATATCTGTATTTTTTGTAGCCACTGATTGGAGAATTCCATTGCCAAATTCAGAGAAGTGCAAATTTCGAAGTTTTGGTTCACTTCTGATTCGAAAGTGTAAAATTTCTCCCCCATTCTTAGCCCCAACCCATTTGCTGGAAAGCACCCAAAACTGCCTATGCTTTTCACTAATATACACAGATCTGTAGTTTTGATGCAGTTTGATCCAGGCTTCAAAACATAAGTTACTTTTTGGATCTGCATCAGGGTATGTAAAAGGTTTCTGTCACTTCTGTGTGGATCATGTGGGAGACGAGAGCAACGGCTGGAGCAGCAACAGGACCATCTTAGGTCTGGGGACACGAATGCTTCAGTCACCACTGTTGGAGCAGCAACAGGACCATCTTAGGTCTGGGGACACGAATGCTTCAGTCACCACTGTTGCCAGGCAGAGCAGAGAGATGCAAACTGTCCAACAGCCCATGTGGAGGTGCTCCAGCCACTAGATGAAATCATGGGTTGTTGTTTTTCGCTATTTCCAATGTGGTAACAGTGGAACCTGTAGAAGATCAGCTGCAGGGGCACAGTCTCTTTTACAGGATGGGGCGTGGGGGTGTGTGTTTTGTTTTTTAATGTATGTGTGTTGTGTGAGGAGGGAGGGGGAATAGAATGGAATGGAATGACTGAAATGGAGGGGAGCAGAGTTCCACACTGTAAAAATTGTTTTGCAGGTCTCACTTGTAAAAGTCTATTGTTGTGTTGTCATTAAAATCACAGTACAAAGTATGATAAACTGGAGGTACTTTTAGTAAAAACAGGAAAAAGCAAAAAAGGAAATCCTTGTTCTTTTTCTTTTAGATTCTTTCATGGATTCCTATCATCGTCATCATCACCACCATCATTTTACTGTTTAGTATGAAAATGTAATGTCACAAGAAGGGATGTCGGAGAAATTCGCAATGGTTTCAAAGGAGTTTGGCTTTATATTCATCCAAACTGCGGATTCTGCAGTGGCCTGGCTTTTCCCAAGCCATGCGAATTCACGGACTGGTTTTTTACTTTGGGCCGGGGAGGGATTTGCATCTTAGTGCTGAGTCGCATTAACTAATGTGCATTAGTGCATTTGCACAAGTGCACAAATATATGCATTAGCACTAATACCAATGAGCACAAATAAGAATGAAATTCTGATTTTAAAAAACTGATTCTGTCAATGAGTGAACAGCAGAACAAAAGATGCCTGACAATCCATTAAACATAACTGGAATGAATTTAACAAAATCCGTACATCCCTAGGTACAAGTTGCTAGATCATCTTTCTAATGAGGACATTGGCTAATTGGATTAGGCAAGTGTATTAAATGCTGACTGAATTTGCAGACTCACTGTTTTTCCATTTGATTCTTTTTTAGATTGTTTATGTTTAGCTTCATTACAGTGGCTGTCATAATATGAGCAGCCTATTTTTCCCATCAAGAATCGTGCTTATGGGAAAAGCAGACTCAGTAAAAACGGTCGTAGTATCTAGTGCCTATAAAGCACAGAGTCAAATTAGCACCACAAATTCACCCAGTAAACTTTTGGGTTGAGACCCAAAAGAGATTATGCTTAGAAAATTAGGGCATGATCCAGCCAAATTAAGCACTTTTAAGTGCCATTGATTTAAATGGGAGAGCGGTAAGGACATCTTTTCTACTGAAATCAACAGGAATTCAAAGTGTTTAACTTTGGCGAGATTGTGATCTTAGTGACTAGATCAATTCTTACAACCTGTCTAGGCTATATTCCAAGTTGGTTAAATCAGTATCAGCTCCCATTATTTTTCTGAAAGAGAAAAATGCAGTGACTAAAGGAACTGGCACAATACGTTTCCCCATTAATGTTTCTGAAGTGTGGCTTGAAGTGGAGGGTAGTTAAGGATGTATAATTAATATAAGCATGAATAAATCCCATCATCTGTTCTTAAAACTCATTTATTTCACAAATCAGTAGCACTGATTAGTAAATAAAATATTTTCAGTACATGTCCTTAGCAGTCGAAACCACTTCCGTTACACTTGGAATGGCTGTCTGTCATCACCCTCAGCTACCATGGTGTAGGTCATGTGACATAAACGCATAGGAAGAGCCCTGCTGGGTCAGGACAAGAGTCCATCTCTTCCAGCATTCTGTTCACGCAGTGGCCAACCAGCTGCCCATGGGAAACCTGCGGTCATGGTCCTCCTGTAAGAATTTTCCTGGTCGGCCAGGCTGTGTGCTGTATCTTATTTAGTGTTCCTTGTCTTAGCTAAGCCTGCCTAGTCAGTATGGCCAATGGTTATGGTAGTTGAGTTGTAATACCTAACATCTGGATGGCTGGGAGTTGTGGTCCAAAACATCTGGATCGTTCCAGGTTGGGGAAGATAGGCTTTGCTTGAGAGCCAGTGTGGTGTAGTGGTGAGAGTGACGGACTGGGAGCCGGGAGATCCGGGTTCTAGTCCCCACTTGGCCATGGAAGCTCACTGGGTGACTTTGGGCCAGTCACAGCCTCTCAGCCCAACCCACCTCACAGGGTTGTTGTTGTGAGGATACAACGGTGAGGAGGAGGATAATGTAAGCCGCCTTGGGTTCCTTGCGAGAGGGAGAAAGGCGGGGTATAAATGCAATAAATAAAATAAATAAAATAAAATAAATCAGCTTACTCCATAGATCCCTCCTCATTTGATAAGACATCAGTTGAAAAAGGCTGAAAGGAAGCATAAGAAGAGCTGTGCTGCATCAGGCTAAAGGCATGTCTAGTCCAGCATTCTGTTACCACTGTGGCAGACCAGATGCCTATGGGAAGCCCACAAGCAGAACATAAATACAATACCACCCTCCTGCTCACGTTCCCCAGCAACTAGTACTGAGAGGCACACTGCCTCTGATATCGGAGGTAATATATAGCCAACATGACTAGCAGCCATTGATAGCTTTAATCTCCATGAATTTGTCTAATCCCCTTTTTAAAGCCATCCAGATTGGCAGCCATCATGACATCATGTGGCAGCAAATCCCACAGTTTAACTATGAGCTGTGTGAAGAAGTGCTTCTTTTTATGTGCCTGGAATCTCTCACTGTTCAACTTCATGGGAGTGGAATCGAAAATAAAACTGCCAATATCACGCTACTTTTATACAAATCTATGGTGTGACCACACTTGGAATACTTTGTACAGTTCTGGCCACTGCACCTAAAAAAGAAAATGCAGAAAAGAGTTGAGAATATGCAGAAAAGGGCAACTAAAAGGATCAAGGGGCTGGAACAATTCCTCTATGAAGAACAGTTTCAACAGCTGGTACTATTTAGTTTATAAAAGAGGCAAGAAAGGGAGACATGAGCGAGGTGTACAAAATTATGCATGGTATGGAGAAAGTGGATAGGGAAACATTTTACCCCCTCTCATATTACTAGAACCCAGGTCATCCCATGAAGCTGATTGGTGGGAACTTCGGGACAGATAAAATGAAATACGTTTTCACTCAGCACATAGTTAAACTATGGAATTCACTTCCACAAGATGTAGTGATGGCCACCAACTTGGATGACTTTAAAAGGGAATTGGAAAATTCATGGAGGAGAAGGCTATCAATGGCTACTAGTCCTGATGGCTACATGCCTATGTACACCAGTTGCTGGGGAACGTGGGTGGGAGGGTGCTGTTGCACTCATGTCCTGTTTGTGGGTTTTCTTTGGGCACCTGGTTGGCCACTGTGCCAACAGAATGCTGGACTAGATGGACATTAGTCTGATCCAGCATGGCTCTGTTTTTATGTTCTTATGATCTAGCCCTGGGTTCTAGTATTATGAGACAGAGAGAAAAATTCTCCCTATCCACTTTCTCCACACCATGCATACTTTTATATATGTCCAACGTATCCCACCTTGGCATCCAGGCAAGGAAGTCAGGCAACAGAGAAGAAGGCTGCAAATATAAGAGCCAAGACCCTAAGACTGCTTACAGAAAAAGCTTCCTCACTGTTTAGCCATGGCAGTGACCAGGTGCCATAAAACCAGCTGATGCTGTACCCAGGCAATATATTTGGATGTGTGGTGACAAGGTTGCAACCCTTTTCAAACTTGATTATTCTTATCATTTACACATTTATGACCTTAGGGAGCTGTTTGTGAGGATGCTTCCTCTTGGTAACTGTTCAAGAGCTGTGGATAGTTATTTTATTTTATTAACTCCATTTCTATGCTGCCCAGTAGCTGGAACTATCTGGGTAGTTCACAAAAACTGGACAACCTTCAAGGATCAACAGCAATTCTTAGGATGCCAGATGCAAAGTGTAGCCCACAATAAGATAATATTGACAGATTGCCTGACAAAGGAATTCTTCACAAATGCACTTTGGGGCCAAGAATCCAGAAAGAAGGGTCCCCCCGCACAGGAGGTATTTCCCAAGCAAGCACCCCTTACATATGACCTCTCTCTCTCCCCCCCCCCCCGGCTTCTTCTGCCATCCCTCCCCCCCTTGTCTCAACTCAAGTCATCTACTGAAGCTTCTACTGTAGACTTGAACCTGATTTGCTAAGTCTTTATAGAGGAATTATATAGTTGCCTAGAGGAAAAGCTACATGATGTAATGTACTAGAATTCTATCCACTTTGGGCTAACGCCATTCTAACTAGACCTGGCTCAACCTATATTGCCTCCTGGGGCAAGAAGCTACTGCTGCCATCTGCCACCACCACCCGCCACCACCCACTGCCTCCCTTCCCATCTGCAGGGAGCTCACCCAAAGTCTCGCAAGAGCTTGACCAAAGTTTTGCGAGACTTCAGATGACCTCTTGTGAGACTTTGGGCCAGCAGGGCGACATGCCAGGAGGTCTGGCAGCTGCTCTAGACAGCCCTGCCAGCTGCTCTCACACTGCAGCAAATGCCACGGTGGGAGAGTGGCTGGTGGAGCCTTCAAGTGCACCTGCTGGAGGTGGTGGTGGGCCTCCTGGTAGGGGCTGGGGGAGTGGTGCGATTCAGTGCTCTTCCCTCTCCGCCACTTGAATTGTCTGCCTAATGAGAAGGCCATCCCTGATTCCAACAGATTTACACAAACTAGGAATGTCTTCCTGCCTTAAAGAGTGTGGTGTCTTTGCTCATCAGCACTTTTGCAGAATAATTTCTGAAATTGATTAGCTTATGTTTTTATGTATGTTTTTGCGGGTGCGTGTGTGAGAGAGAGAGGGGCGGGGGAGAGGGTTACCTACAAAGAGTCAGTGAGAGACTTACTATGAAAAATAAAATATTCAAAAGTATTGTCTTTACTGATACTGATTGTCTTTACTCATAGCGGAAATCACAAATTGTACTGCAATTACAGGCACATCTAACTTCCTCTTCTATGGGCCTTAATCACACACACAACCTTTCTCTTTTCTACCTGCCAAAATTGTGACAGTTATGGACTGCTTCATTCTATGTAAAAATTCCTAAGGTGACAGCCCCAGAGAAGGTGAAAAACATACCCATCCTTGGCCAAGCTGTAGGTGGGGACAGCTTGTGAGGCAGCATATGCTGAGGGCAGCAGCAGGCCCCTATCTGTTCCTCTTGAGCCCCTGGCCATTCCCCTCTGTTAGAGGATGGGATATGTAAGTCACAGAGGACATACATAGAATGGGAAGAGGGTGCCATCTTGTCTTTCACCTCAGGCAGCAAAACATCCTGGAGCCAGTCCTGTCTGGAGGGCAGTAAAAAAATCCTTTCTAGACCACAGTCAACTAGCTAATGCCTGGAGTAATCCTGAACCTGAGGGAGGGAGGGTTGTGCTGCTCAGCCCACCCAAATCAATCCAAGCCACCTCCTTATGTATAACTACATAAGGCCTCCACTGAAGACTCATGCTTCTTGCATGGCACAGGAAATCCCGTGTGTTGTGAGATTGCATCTGGCCACAAATGAGAGCACCTGGCCAGAATGAGACTTCCTCTCTGGCACCCAGGAAGCCTCCTGAGTGTTGTGTAGAACTGCTAGTAGTGGCCAGGTGGCGGCAAGGGACAGTGGACAGTGCCATCTCTCCAGCCCCACAATCATCCCTACAGGTGTGGTGGTTCAAGGTGGGGTGGGGTGGGGTGGGGTGCTTTTCACAACAAATTGCTAATACAGTATACAGAAATTCAAATCCCAAACCTAACACCTTTACCACTATTTCTAACTGCAAATAGCCTGACAAAATGTCCAAAAACCTCAGGTGGAAAGGAATCATAGAATCATAGAATAGTAGGGTTGGAAGGGGCCTACGAGGCCATCGAGTCCAACCCCCTGCTCAACGCAGGAATCCAGGTCAGAGCATCCCTGACAGATGGCTGTCCAGCCTTGTCTTGATAGAAGACAAGGAACCAAAACAGAGATTATTCTGCTTATCTTAAGACATGGATAGATAATTGATATAGAAGGAAAGAGAGAGACTGACCTTGAGGTAGGGATGTCCGTTGCTGGGAAATCTGGTTCTTTTTTGGCTCAGCAGAGTTCCGCAGAGTGTTTGACTCACTTTGTGTCTGTGAGCCAAGCTGTGGGCTGTTCCCCAAACTCCAAGAACGTTTTTGTGCAGGGGAGCGGGCGGGGGGGGGGAGGTGTTCTGCAATTTGTGCAAATTTCTGGGCACTTTGTGCAAATTACACAAATTCAGCCATCATTTGTGTAATTTCCACAAATTCGGCCATAATTTGCACACATTGATCAGAAATTTGTGCAAATTGCAGACGCTTCCAAAAAAATGTGCAACATTCCCAGAAAAATCTGTGAACCATCCCAAATCACCTCAGATAGAGTCAGGTACTGCAGTGGGATCTGAAACAAAGTCCAGAGGGTCGAGCCTAGGAAAACTCATTGACCTCCACCTCCCAGATGGATTTCTCTGACATTCCTACCCTAAGATATGCAAGGGCTCACACAGTAGCCTTCTATTTATTTATTTCTATCTATACTGCCCAATAGCCGAAGCTCTCTGAGCGGTTCACAAAAATTCTATTTCTCTGCACGAAACTATATGGTATGATAGTGAAGGTAGAATGCAAAACTAATGACACAGAACAGAACATTCTGAATATATATCTTTCTTAACACTGGCGATTCCCACAGGTGTCAAATTGTGGGTGGGATAGAGGGCCCGTAATGAACTCCATGAGCCTCATCCTCTGATTACCCTCAATTCTAGCCAGAATATGACTGCCTATAACAGGGATGAGGAATGTGTGGCCTACCAGATGTTGTTGGAACTCCCATCATCCCTGACCATTGACTATGCTGACTAGTGTTGGTCTGCCCTGCTAGGCCCAAGGCATTGATTTTGCAAGCTCTAGAGCAGCCATGATGGACTAAGATGGATGGCAGTTGTGGAAAGATTCAGCTCTGTGAAAACTGCTTATAAATTTTGCTGAATGTTAGTGACAGCCAAAGTGTGGCCTTGGCTTCTGGCCTGATGATAAGGACAAATGAACTCTTCATATTCAGTAAGATGCCAAAGAAGAAAATGCTGAAATACTTGGGCTGCTTTGGAAGGAGATGTTGATGTGGAATGTGCTTACGAAGCAATAGAAACACAGCAAAAGACAATGAAAGGAGCACTGGTATCTTCTTCCCTAGAAAAATTATGGGCTATGGTGGAATAACACATCTGTGCATGTGCTTTATTATCAGATCTTGAGATATGGAATGATGCTATCTCTGATCAATATAAAAAAGGGCTTCAGGGTCACTTTCATATGAGGAGTCCAGACACTTCACCTCATTCCATTTCTCTCTATTGTTTTATCCTCCCATTCCCCTGGCCTCCTCCCACCCTTATTTTTTTCCTTTCTTTCTACTGTTCCAGTTCTGATGCAGATAAAAGGATCAGTGACCCACCGTACTGGATAGGCAGGTATGAATTTTGCCTGTCATTGTGGAATTGTCCAATAATAGTCCATTTATGGGCTGGAGGGAGATGTAGGTGAAGGATTACTATTCAAATAGCTTTGATGGCTTTGTTAATGACATTTTAATAACATTCTCATCCCATTCTTTGACCATTTATATTCTTTTCTTGATCTGTTGATTATTTTCTTATGACCTTCTCTGAGCATCTGTAACATTTTCTAAAAACTAATGTTACTAAGTCAGTCTTCAAGTTAATAATATTATTTTCTTCATGGAGGTAGTATTATCTTTAGGCGTTGTCTGTCAATAAACTAATTGCTTTGTTTCAGTTGAAGTCCAGGGTCTTTTACACTGATGGTGCTTTACCCTCTGGCCCACTGGGTTGCCAAGGTGCAAATTCAAACTCAGAATAGACCACCAAATTAAGAGCCAGAACTGATGGGAATTGCAATCCAGCATATTTCTAAAACAACAGCTAAGGGGTAAAAAAATAAATAAGGTTAGGGCACTTTGCCCTCTCTAGCCTCCTGGTAATTTGAGCCCTGGATTGCCACAGGCATGCATTGCTATTTGCTAAATGTTACTCTTCATTGGTTCCATTTTCCCACCTAATGAATACCATTCCAGGTTTCCAGCACTGATGGACAAGTAAATTTAAGAGGCAGGGTGGGGCTTTTTAAAAGAAAACTGTAATATTTTTACATTTGTATCTCTTCCTCTCAAAACCAAAAAACATCCTTTGGTACTCAAGAGATGAGAATAATACCATCTGAAGCTCTTAGCAACCAATGGGGGAAATGGAGGAAAAAAACATAACTGTGTTCTCTAGGAAAGAACAAAGATAGCCAGCTGTTTACAAATGAAACAAGATGAGGAAGCGGTTCAGAAAATGTCTTGAGGAGCAAACACAGCAGGGGAGGAGAGAGAGAGAAACTGAGAAAGAGGGGGAGGGGAACCCTAAGAACTCCCATCTTTAAAATACTTGGGAAAGAAAAAAGAATCTGTTGTGCTTTCTGAAGAATCACTAAAAGTACTCTCATTGGGATAGGTTAATGCTGATGTGACTCTTGGCTTACAAACATTGATGAGCTTATTGAATAGAAACTTGTATTTTAATAGCATTGCCTTCAAGCTCTAAAGGCCACAGTGTCCAGCTGAGGTGTCATTACTACTTTTCTGTTATTACTAGTTTATTAGATTTTTTTCATTTTCCAAAGCAATGTAAACAGTGAACCCTTCCCCCCTTCCCTCCCTTCTGCATATTTAAAGAGTAAATGTTTTGTGTCCATAAGCAATATCATTAAGCAAAAACTGGATAAATTGATAGTTAAATAGAAAAAATGAATTAAAACAATGAATAAAAACAAAATAAATAAAATAAAAAGGTTGTGTTAAGCATCTGGCCTGCACTGATTTTGTGGCAGTTCACATTACTCTGCATATAATTCAAGAAAACTGCCCCATGTTAATTGGATTTTTATTTTTTAATTTGGTGTAATGTACCATTTCATGGGCAGCTAAGGTCAATAGATCCTGAATCTAACTGTGCATATTTGGGGTTTTATTTGCTTCCCAGTCTTATAGAATAATATGCTTAGCTGTTAGTGTGGCCTTACTAAACCATGCAGTGTGCCCCTCTGCCAAGCCCCATTTGACCATAATGTATCCCACTAAGGCATGGACATCTTTTACACTGACTATGTTGATCCGGGTTAAGACCTCAAGCCAGAAAAGCATCACTATTGGGCAACTCCATAACATATGCACTAGATTAGCCTGCAGACTGTTACACTTCCAATGTTTCTCATCGTTTGAGACGCCCAGGCATTTGAATCATTCTGGCATCCAATGTGTCCTGCATAAAAACTTTTGCCGTATAAGCTCCAGCCTGAGACCTATGTCAGAGGTTTTGACAGATTCCAAGGCTGCTTTCCAATGGAAAGTCTTCCGTTTAGTTTCTAACTCTGCATTCCATTTAATCTTCAGGGGCAGGGGGTCCAAGCCTGGAGCAAGGGTATCTCAAACAAAGCCGTACAGGAATGTGTTGGTCTTAGTTAAGTCTGTCACAGCCTGTGCCATTTGAAGTAGGTCTCGGGCATCTGAGGCAGCCATCTGGGCCGAATTATGTTAGTGCTACATAGAATTTTAACAGGGCTGCTGCAGGCCTTTCACCAGTTCTTTAAACTGGTGCTGTATTTCCAGCCCCCCTAACAACCTGATTGCTTGGTCTATAAACAAATTGGACTGCTTGATTATTCAAGTTGAGCAGTCAAAACCCTTGATGGGACTGTTCAATCTGAACAGTCAAGCAGCCCAATTCCTCCCTTGCCCCCCCCCCGCCACTTATTCCTCGACCCTCCTCCTTTCATCTGCTACCCACTTTCCCCACCAGTCCCTATTCTGTTCCTGCCCTTAGTGGGGAAGTGGTGCCAGGAAGTGGAGGGCAGGGAAGGAAGTGAGGTGCAAGGCTGCTCTCTAGTAGCAAATGACACAACTCCACAACATTTCCCACTGGATTACAAGCCCCATGATCCTTGACAGGAAAAGATGCACTGAGTGTCATCATGCAAGGCTTCTTCTGGCCCACTCTTCTATCCTTCACTGGCCAGTGTGCAGACTTAGGGTGGGCAGGTGTCCTACTTTACAGAGGATAGTCCTCTATTTTGGAGACTTGGCAGAAGACAATCCTCTATTTGAAGGGCTGTCCAGTCTAAGTCTGGTTTGAAGATAAAGAACCACAAGGAGGGAGAGCGGGGGCCCTGAAGTTTTATTTATTTATTTATTTATTTATTATTAAATTTATTAATCGCCCATCTGGCTGGCCACCCAGCCACTCTTGGCGAAGTACAGCATACAATAAAACAGTTTAAAACAATAAAATTCTACCATAAAAACATTTTCTAAAATACCCTAACCCACCCCAAATGCCTGCCTGAACAACCACGTTTTCAATGCACGGCGGAAGCTCATTAAAGCGGAAGCTGCCCCTCAACAGCTCACACCTGGATAGCAGACTGAGCAGGCACACAGGTCCCCTGGTCAGACTTCTCCACTATAGTGAGATGTCTTGTATTTCTATTTAAATAGTAGTTATTATTTCTAAATTTGCACCTTTGTATCTAAATTTGCATATGCAATGTTATGCAAACTTGTGTCATCTTTTGTCCTCTTTTATGGTGATGCATTAGAAGCCACCCTATACTCCCTTTCGCTATGTAAGGGTTTTTTTCCTTCGTAAGAGGGTAGGACTGGCAGAGACAAAGAGCAGGTGAGGTGGGGTGCGAGCTATTTTGAGCCTGGGCCATCCTGAAGGGGGTTTGAGCCAAACACAAAATGGGAACAATCCACCTGAACATGGATGTGTGCATTTTTTGAGTACTCATTGTCTCTATTACTCACCCCATCACTGCTTAAGACATTACTTTTAGGGTTGGTGCAGCTGAAAGTCCTGGACATGTGGTAGGGCAACAGAGTTGTGTGCATGATCCTGCCCTACATGTGTCCCGTCACTAGGCCATATGAGCTTATTGGATGTGGGGGGAGGCATCTGTAGGGGCATGCATATAGGCCTGATGAATAGTGTAAAAAGGATATGATGCAATTCAGTTGCCTGTTGCTGCCTCTTGATGTCTAATTACTGATATTTTACTATTGATATTTTACTACTGATATTCTGTTGCTATTCTCTTTTAAAGTTGTATTGTTTTATTGTTCTTTAATTACATTGGATTTTCTTCTAATTAGAGGCAATTTTCATTATTATTTTAATAGAAAAGCATGTTATAAATAATAAACTAAACTGCCAGACATAAAAAATATCTGTGTCTTGTTGGAACCATATGTAAGCTGCTCTGTGCTTTTCAGAGCATGAGGAGAATATAAATGGAACAACACATAAACAGGTAACAAAATTACTAGGGTTGTGCACTGACCAAAGATGCTGCTTCAGATCTTCAAAGTGACCCTGCTTTGCTTCAGACCTAGGGGTGTACGAAACCCCACTTACCTTGCTCCACTGGGGTCTGCGGGGGAGAGGCAATCCGGTCCTCCCCCCTGGAATCCTGCCTGGCCGGCTCCACTCCGCAGCCTAGGGGTGGACGAAAGTCACTTACCTGTCCTCGAAGCTTGTTCACGGTGGGGGGGAGGCGCTTTGCTGCTCCCCCCACGAAGTTCAGGCCGGGGGGGGAGGCTTCCCGCCTCGCCTGGCCGAAATTCAGGCTGGGGGGGACGCTTTCCGCCTCGCATGGCCGAAATTCAGGCCGGGGAGAAGGCGCCTCGCCTCGCCCGGCCGCGAACTCAAAAGTTTTTTTTAAAAAAAATAACACCCCCGTGATAGGCTACGTGATGATTAACGTAGCCTATCACGGCTAGATCTGCAAAGTCAGCCGTGATAGGCTACGTTAATCGTCACGTAGCCTATCACGGGTGACTTAAAAAAAAAAAAAGCGCGTACGCAAATGGCGGCCCCCATAGGGAGCCGCCATTCGCGTTCCTTATTTGGTCGCTGTAGTCTATGTAAATCTTTACGTAGACTACGGCGAAAATAAGGGCAACGCAAACAGCGACCAAATAAGGAACGCGAATGGCGGCTCCCTATGGGGGCCGCCATTATCCGTACGCGCTTTTTTTTTTTTTAAGTCACCCGTGATAGGCTACTTGACGATTTACGTAGCCTATTACGGCTGACTTTGCAAATCTAGCTGTGATAGGCTACGTTAATCGTCAGGTAGCCTATCATGGGGGCGTTTGTTTGTTTTTTTCTTTGATTGGAATGGCGGCAGCGGCCGAACCGCTGGCCGGACCCACCGCCGGGAAGGACATTCGCCAAAGGTAAGTCCCGTCCCAGGGGGGGTGCGGGGGGCGGGGGGGTGCGGAAAATTTCTCCCGAAACTTGTTCAGGGGGTCGAACACGTTGGCGCTCGGCCCCCCGAAGTTTCGGGGAGAAATTCTCTGCCAACCCTAGCAGCCAGTCCGCAGAGCCGCTGGCCAGTCCGATCTGCAACAGGGCATCCATCCGCTGCCGGGCTGCTGCGGATGCAAATGCTGTCCTGCGTAGGGGATGCCATTTGCGTCCCTACGCTAGGCCGTGATAGGCTACATATTTATTTACGTAGCCTATCACGGCTAAAGCAGGACACAAATGGTGTATGGGAAGCCCACTACATCAGCCGCCATTTGCGGCCGCAGCAGCCCAGATGGACAGACCAGACAGGACGACACAAGGTAGGTCCATTCTGGGGGGATTTCAGGGGGGGAGAGTCCGTTCCACCACGGACTCGGGGGGCCGGATTCTTTAGAATCCGGCCTCACTGGAGTCCGTGGCAGATTTCTCTGCCATCCCTATTAATCAGACCAATTCGGACTCCCTCTGCTTTGATTCAGATCTGAATCCGAAGCAAGATTTGGACATCCGAATCACTCATTTTTGACATTTTCCCATTGACTTGCATGGGAAGACACAAATGGCCATAACCCCTTCAGTTTTTAAGACACATACATGAAATTTGGGGACCTCTCAGCCCCCCTGGAGGGGCCTCCTCCTGCCAAATTTCAGACACTTTGGCCCACTAGGTTTTGTGCAAGGCGCAGGTAAAATGTGCTGTTCTCAGAAACTGAGACCAAAGTTCATAAAGGGGTAATCAAGTTAGGGGTTGAAGCAATGAGGAGGTCACTATCCCTAAACTCTGCTGTACATTTCTTTGAAGTGCAAATAGTACTACTTTTCTATTCACAGTCAATAACCTCAGGGTCTCTTTGGCTGAATTGCCTGGGAAAACACTGGCTGGTATGCAGGAAGCAAACAGACAGCAACCCTGCCAGGTGGGCACATTGATCTGAAAGAAGAACAACAGTTGTCCGCTGGACTGACAGAAGCAGGAAGCAACACAGCAAACCTGCCAGGAGGGCATAGCAGCACCTCACCCACCTCTGCCCCTGCCAAGACCCCAAAGTAGGGATGGGGGAGAATTCTTTCGCGGACCCCAATGAGGCCGGATTCCAAGAATCCAGCCCCATTGGGGCCTGTGGTGGAATGGAGCACTCGCCTTCGCCTCCCCCCGGAATCTGGCTGGGTCAGATCTGTCTCTGCGTCGATCCTGCGGAGCCGGCCACCTGCTCCACATCACTGACGGATTTCGATACTGCCGGCAGCCGTAAATGACTGCATTTAGGCTAATCTACCAGCTTTACAGCTGCAAATGGCATCCACTATGCCATTTGCATCCCTGTTTTTTGACGTGATAGGCTACGCAAATATTTGTGTAGTCTATCACGTGAACAGGGATGAAAATAGCATAGTGGATGCCATTTGCAGCGGTAAAGCTGGTAGATTAGCCTAAATGCAGCCGTAAATGGCTGCATTTAGGCTAATCTACCAGCTTTACGGCCACAAATGGCGCCCACAGTATGCCATTTGCGTCCGGAGACTTACTTAGCACAGCGATACGGCACGGCAATGGCTGCCGGCTGTATCGACATTTGCCAGCGATGCGGAGCTGGCGGCCGGCTCCGCTCTGCATCGATCCTGATTTTTAGGGGGAAGAGATAAAAAATAAGAAGGGAAAGAATACAGGAACTAAGAAGGGGAGGTGGAGGGGAGCCAAGAACAAGGATATTTATAAACAATCTAGACAGAATCAAAGTAGGGGCAAACAAATGGTTGAGAGAGAATTGAAAAGGAGTGGGGGAGATAAGCCACTACAATGAAATGTTCTGGATTTTTAAATGAACCAACAACAAATGATTGGTAAACCTATTACAGAAGGGTGGGGTGAAGAGACACTAACATAGCTGTCATAGCACGGGAAGAAAGTAGGGTTGGCGGAGAATTTCTCCCCGAAACTTCGGGGGGCCGAGCGCCAACGTGTTCGGCCCCCCGAACAAGTTTCGGGGAGAAATTCTCTGCCCCCCGCCCCCCGCACACCCCCCCTGGGACGGGACTTACCTTTCCCGAATGTCCCTCCCGGCAGCGGGTCCAGGCGGCGGTTTGTCGGGTCTTCGTCAGGGGCGGGGGTGGCAGCCAATCTTTCGACCGGCTGCCGCCGCCGCCATTCCAATAAAAGTAAAAAAAAAAAAACCGCCCCCGTGATAGGCTACGTGACGATTAACGTAGCCTATCACGGCTAGATCTGCAAAGTCAGCCGTGATAGGCTACGTAAATCGTCACGTAGCCTATCATGGATGACTTTAAAAAAAAAAAAAAGCGCATACACAATGGCGGCCCCCATAGGGAGCCGCCATTCACGTTCCTTATTTGGTCGCTGTAGTCTACGTAAAGATTTACCTAAAGATTTACGTAGACTACAGCGACCAAATAAGGAACGTGAATGGCGGCTCCCTATGGGGGCCGCCATTTGCATACGCGCTTTTTTTTTTTTTTAAGTCACCCGTGATAGGCTATGTGACGATTTACATAGCCTGTCACGGCTGACTTTGCAGATCTAGCCGTGATAGGCTACGTTAATTGTCACGTAGCCTATCACGGGGGCGTTTTTTTTTTTTTTTACTTTTTATTTCGCGGCCGGGCGAGGCGAGGCGCCTCCTCCCCGGCCTGAATTTTGGCCGGGCGAGGCGGGAAGCCTTCCCCCCGGCCTGAACTTCAGGGGGAGAGCAGCGAAGCGCCTCCCCCCCACCGCGAAAAGCTGCGAGACCAGGTAAGTGGCTTTCATGCACTCCTAGAAGAAAGTAAAACAAGGATCCACGAAATCAAAAAGGGATCCTCATGATTTCATATGATTTTTAAAGGGGAGACCCCCCAAAAACCACCATCCAGTCACAGAGCACATCTGCCTCCATGGACTGAATCAGAAAAATCACAGATGCACCACCCGTGGGTATAGCCAAGCCACAAAAACAGGGATCTGAAGCAGGGATCTTCATGATTTTTACAAGAAAAATACCCCCAAACACTGTCATATCACAGAGCACATCTATGCCCATGGACTGGGTAAGAAAAAACATAGATTTGGGGCTTCATAGCACCATCATGTTACAAAACCATGGATAAGATGCCCAATTCAATATGGATCCTCTGAATACTTACATTGGGTCCTCCCTGCCCAACCCCCTCCCCATCAAAGCACAGAAATCATTTTTGTCCATGTATGCACACTAAGAATCCCAGATCTGCTTCTTCCCAGATCCCAGATCTTCTGCTTCACCTCAAATGGTGTGAACCATTTATGTGAGACATGGATCCTGATAGATCATCTGGATTTTATACTGCATCCAAAATCATAGCTGAATCACAAAGCAAGTCCATGTCAGCGGCATGGATCCTATATTTCTCAGATCCAGGATGGCAAGAAAAAAAAATGGATTCAAGATGAAGTTCCTTATGGATCCTCTGTATTTTAATATAGTGTCCCCACAAATGCACCATTACATCACAGGTCATCTCCATGGCCACAGAGGAAAGTATTAAAATTACTGATCCTGTACTTCATGGAGCAAGCGTGATGTAAAAACATGGATCTATAACAATGACACTTCCATGCTTCACGGAATCACCATGGCATAAAAACATGGATTTGGTTCAGTGCATGGGCATCCATGTGATCTATCATTTGACCATGGTTTCATGTAGATCCCATATAAAATTCTGATCCATGTTTTTGTGCCATGCCTATGCCCACGAGTGGCAGATCTGCAATTTTTCTGGTTCAGTCCATGGAGGCAAATGTGCTCTGTGAGATGATAGTATTTTGGGGTACCTTTCTTGTAAAAATCATGAAGACCCCTGAGAATCTCTGCCTCGGTTCCATGTTATTATGCCATGGCTGCGCCCATGAGTGGCTGATCCAACAATGTTCTGGTTCAGTCCTCGGAAGTGTGCTCTGTGGTATGATGGTGTTTGGGGGCATCTTTCTTGTAAAAATCATGAGGATCCCTAAGGATCCCTGTCTTGGATCCAGGTTTTTCCACCGTGGCTGCAACCACGAGTGGCGGATCCATGATTTTTCTGGTTCAGTCCATGGAGGCAGATGTGCTCTGTGATATGTTGGTGGTGTGGGGGATTTGCTCTGCAAAAATCATATGAAACCATGAGGATCCCTGCCAAAGATCCATGTTTTTGTGCCTTGGCTGCACCCACGAGTGGTGAATCTGTGATTTTTCTTGTTCAGCCCATGGAGGCAGATGTGCTCTGTGATTGGATGGTGGTTTTGTGGGTCTCCCCTTTAAAAATCATATGAAATCATGAGGATCCCCTTTTGATTTTATAGATCCTTGTTTTACCCAGTCCCCTTAGCACACGCTTTTGTCTCTGCTTTGTTCTGCCAAATGAGAGTGGGAAGGGTTAAGGGTTCCACTGCCATGCCTGGCAGAGACTGGGGCAGTTGCTCTCAGTGGCTAGGACTGGAGCAGAGAGAGAAATGCCATGGAGCTTCCCTCTCAGCTTCCATCCCATCCTGCCACTGCCACCAACATCACTGCACACAATGGCAGCTTGTCAGAGCAGTGGGCGGCTGCTCAATTATCAAGTGGTTTGCACACCCCAATGGATCGTTTTGCGCCACCCCCAGGGTGCACGCACCCCACTTTGGAGACCACTGCTTTAGCCAAATAAGACAGCCCTCTGCTCTCCAGTAACACCACCTCTCTCTCAATGAACAAACGGAGGCTGACTCACAGCAAAGTTCCCTCCCTCCTCCTCCTCCTTCCTCTCCTTTCCCTTTCCACTGCCCCCCGACACCGGATCTCTCTCAAATTGATACATTTGGTGCCTCCGTGTCCTCTTGCCTTCCCCCCTCCCTCCTCCTCCTGCCCCTCCACATGATCTTTCAGAAGTTCCTACATTTTGGAGACAGCCTATCTGGGCTGCTCAGAAGGCATAAGAAGAGCTCTCTGAGGAGCCGCTTCACTTCAGGGCACCTTGGTGCTGGTCTGATCCACTTCGTATCACGATGAGGCACCTCTGAATCAGCCTGCTTCATCTTGTTATTCAGGCTTCGGACCAAAGCGGTGCACAGCCCTAAAAATTACAAGCACTCTGGCCAGTGATTATGTGAACAAGCACACCATCTTGTGAGGACTTTGCTACAACTCTCTTTGTGGATAGGAGGTTATCTATAGTGTCATAATATGCCTACTAAATTGTTATTTTGATTGGCAGTGCTCCTCAAGATGATATTTTTATTTTTATTAACATTTATATTCCACCTTATTTGCTAAAAAGCTGTCAAGGCTGCTGATACTCCTAATACTTATTAAAAGCTGGAAGTATGGTGGGCATTGTAGAGATGAGAGTCACAGGCATTTGCAATCATTTATTTAGTACAATTGCTTTTCAACCATTACCTTTAACCCATCCTGCTTTTAAGATTTCAGAATAGATGTCTATCATTCCCTGTGACCGTCTCTCTCATTCCAACCAATTTTCCTTTATTTTTCTCTATGCTCCCACTGTCCTGCTTTTCCTTTTATTTCCCATATAGAGAGGGGGGTAGGGGGGAGGGAGAGAGAGAGAGAAAGGGAATAGAGGTTGGGTCCCCAGTCTTAGGTTGCCTGTGACCCTTGAGTCTTGAGTCATGAGTTCTGGGTCTTGAGTCATGAGTTGTAGACAGGAGTAGCATCAAGGGCAGGCATGGTTGGGCACTAGCCAAGGGCCCACACCCCAACACGGGCCCTCTTACCTTTGCAACTGGCTTGTTCACCTGCCTCTTGCTCTGGCCCAATCGTGGTAGTGAGGAGGAGGAGGAGGAGTGGTAGATGCCACTTCCTGCTTGCTTACTGGCTCTCTACCTGTCAGGTAAGCAAGTGGTAGCATTGATAAGAAATAGTGACAATGGTGGTAGGAAGGTAGGCTCACCAAGTTGAAGATCAGTTTAATATTGCAGGCCTTAATTTGTAATCTTTCCTTTGCAATAATAATACTTTGAATCCCTAGGATAGGATGGTTTAGTAACGGGAAATTGAAGTGGCTGCTACACTGGAAAGTTGTGTAAGTGACATTATGAAGCATTTATCCTAAAAGTTACATATTCTAAAGGTGACAGGGTTGTGATTCTCTGCTATATTTTGGATGCCTAGTAGAGTGAATTATGAGACTAGTCCAAGCAGGATAAGCCAAGGAAAGCGCAGGAGCTAAGCAATTCCACGGGAGGAGAAGAAATGAAAGTAAGTGACAGTTCTAGGCAACAAAAGGTATTTGGGATTAAGCAGTCTAACATTAGAATTTCACATCCCACCCTATGTGAGGGTCTTGATGTTAGAATCATGTTCTTTGGCTCTGAGCTGTGGTTGATTGCCCAAGCATAACAACAACGTTTGGGAAAACCTGGATGACTGCTAGTCGCTGAAGCCATTGGATCAGGTGTCATTGGACTCCAACTTCCATCAGCCCCAACCATCATGCCCAGTCCTTGGGGATGATGGGAAATGTGGTCCTTCAATATTGGTACGGCCATCAGTTCCCCTCCCCTGCATTAGATGAAGATAGACTTCAGCGCTAGTTGGCTGAAGCCATTTTAGTTTTTGGCCATGGAATCAAAAGCTCTGGTTAAAAACACAAGGCAAGTTCATGCCTCTTCCCTGTCCTCCAAGAAGGTCTGTGGAAAACCCCTGTAGACAAGTGTAGGCCTGGCGCATTCAGTCTGGGAGAGTGCGGGAATGTAACATTTGTCTATGTCAGTATATCACAAGATGATACCTCTATGTTATTTTTCAGTTAATATATCTACCAGGAAGCAATGCTGTGATTGCAGTTTTTGAATTTAATGTGAAAGGTAATAAATATACACCCCTCCACCCGAGTCATTAGAGAACAGTCATATAGAAACAGATGCATTTGTATGCATCAGTTGCTTGGCAGTGCTCTGGAGATGTAAAACAGCTGTGGATCATCAGACTATGAACATCCTTGGAGAACTAGAGAGCATTTGTTGTGTCTGAAGGGCACATGGTATAGTAGACATGCATCTATCTAGTCACATGTGTAGTTCTGTACAACAGACATTTCCATGAAGGAACATCATGTATGAGTAGGATCTAAGGCTCAAATTACACATTACACGAAGTTCCACAATCCTTTCCTCTACAATCCTGTGATTAACAGACACGCACCCCCCCCCCCCAAATGAGCCTGTGTAGCCTACATCTGAGGAGTGGAAAGGAATGTCTGTTTAACACTTTACCTGCCTGTATTATTTAGGCCAGAAGTGCTCTCCCTAAGCTGTTTTGACAGGTCATCCATGGAGGGGAAAATTCAGGGATACAAACACACCTTATCTTGCCTGTCCTTTTTTGTTATTAACAGTTTATTAGATTTTTCATTTTCCAGTACAATGCAAACAGCAAAGCCTTCCCTCAGGCCTGCCTCTCTGCTTCCATTCCCTTCCCTTTAGATTCCCTGCTCCCTTCTTCATATCATCCTCTGTGGCTGAAAAAGCTATTTGGGGAGGGCAATTTTGAGCTGAAAATTGACCAGAGGGAAATGGGTTAAGCATAGTCTCTCCATATGCCTTCTGCTCAGATTCACAACCTCTGCAGGCTGATTTTCAGTTTATCAAAAACTTGTAGGAAAGAATCATGGAAGTCCACCTAACCGGGGGGGGGGGGGTGTTTCCACCAGCAATTTACTCCAAGCCAACTGCATGTTGAGGTCATTAGGGATACATGATGTCCTGGCCATCCAGCAGCCACCCCAGAGCTTATCAGGGAAAAACCAGATTTCCTGACACCACTTGAAGTCTGATTCTTTTCCTTAAGTCGAGTTCTGCCCAGTATAGTTGTTGTGTGCCCCAACCCCCGCATTTAGCTCAGGTCTGCTAGACCTGCCCAGGGTGTGCCTTTCACCGTGACCCCGGTCAAGGGGTGTTTCCTCCCATTGTGCTGAAAGAGGCTTGCCCTCTCAATGACAACAGAAATTACAGAGAACCCCCTCAATTGACATGGCACATTTTAAAGCCCAATACCTTGAGTGCAATTAAGCGTGATCTTGAAGCTCTGATTCATTGCCTTAGGAAGTAACTATGTCACAGCTTCCTTATAGATATCCTGCGGGTTACAATGGGGTGTGGTTTCTGTCTTTGTGTTTACTGCTCTCTTTCCCACAACAAACCCATTACTGTCTTCTCAGAAGTAACTCCCCTTGTGCTCAATGAGGCTTGCTCCTGAAATGCAGGTGCATCTGGACCTTCAGGGGAAAGGAGAGAGTGGAGGAAGAGGGGGGAAGCCTCTCTTATTGGTTGAGCAGCCCCTGCCAGTCAGATGACATTCACTCCAACCCCCAGCCCCACTGGTAGGTATGTTCTGTGAAGCAATTTTTACTGGTCCTGAGAATCTGCTCCTGGAACCCTGCTCACAGCAAAGCCGATTCCTGTAAAAAAAATCTGGTACCCCTCCATTAGCTTCTCCTTCCATTGTCATGGAAACGTGGCCCAGGGCTGGCCCAAGACATTTTGCTGCTCAGGCGAAGAACAAGATGGTGCCCTCTCCCATTCCATGTCCGAACTAACTGGACTGTTTTGTCAACAGTACTGATGGAGTAGCATCCTCCATTGCACCTGAAGGCAGCAGTCCAGCTTAGGGAGCACACTGCAGGCTGCTTGGCACACAGGTCTGTCCTTCCACACTTTGCAACCACCTCTCAGCATCTGCAACCTGAGGTGACCACTTCATTCTGCCTAACGGCAGGGCAGGCCCTGCACATGGCATGCCGTTTGAGCCAGAGACTCATAACACTGTCCTGACAAAGGTAATGCTATTCAGTAAGCATCCACAGATTTCACACCTGTTTATCTCTAAGGCCTTCTGTACCATAGGCAGAACTGGGTTTTAGAAGAGGTTAAGTATTTTGAGTGTTTGCTTTGTAATTTGGCGCGGGACAGTGTTAAGTTATTAATTGTGCCCTTCATATATCTCTATCTATATATGAATTTCTTTCAGTTTAATCTAAATTAAACAATATCTCTATGTAGTTAATTACTGCTGTTGCCATCAACCTCATTTACAATTAATCGTATGTGTAAATGTGAGGCTTCAGTTCACTCCCCTTCCAGGACAGGCAAATGAAGTTTTTACCAATGCAAATATCCTCTTTAAATCAGCCATCTCACCTAATGAAAGCTATATTGATATTATTAATAAATACATAGATCCATTTCTGATTACCCTGGTCTCATAAAGTAGCACTTTGACTGACTTATGGAACGGCAAGTTCACTTTAGCCCTGTGGAGACATTCAAAAGAAGGTCTGGGTGAAGGAAAATCATGACTGCACCTGCTGGCCCCACTCCTTAGAGCACAATCCTATGCATGTTTCGACAGAAACAAGTCCTACAACTCCCAGTATTGCTGGGATTTGTAGGACATTTTTCTGTCCAAACATGCATAGGATGGCACCTTTAGTGTGCCAAGCCTCCAGAGTGGAGAACATGATTCCAGGCAGGGTGGCCCACATGCTCTGGATCCAATTACAAGGTTAGTGGATAGATAGATCCCATTTTCTCAGTGTATGGATCACACAGTTGGAGTTTATGTGTATAGGCCATTATGCAGGGTTGGATCCAGGCTTAGTGATGCTTAGAGGAGACCCATTGAAATCAATAGGAATTAGGTGAGTTATGACTAAATTAAGTTCCATTTATTTCAGTGAGTCTACTCTAAGTATGACTAGGTCTAGATCCTAGAAATGAATGGGCTTAAGCTAGACTAACATTGGATACAACCATAGCATCCAATGTATGGACGCCAGGTGGATCAAGTGGTTGGGATCAGTTGGCACCACAATCATATATCGTTTGAAAGGATTTAGTGAAGATTTGATACAACTAAAGAGCCAGCTGATGCATTGTTTCAATGGGGCTCGGTGGATTTTTGCTCTGTATCTCTTCTACAGAACTTGTAAACTTTGCCCAAGGAGAATTTTACACGACCTATAAAATGGCTCCTTCAAATGCTGTCCCACAAGATTGAAGCTGACAATGTAAATGATAGGTTATTAAACAATACATTTAGAGCACAATCCTATGGCTGCTACTCAGCGGCTAGACGGCCATAGGATAGGTCGGTTCCCAGGAACCATCCTCGGAGCCTGCTAGGGATATACGAAAGGCACTTACCTTTCGCAGACTATGTTGATGGTGGGGGGGGAGACGCTCCGTCCCTCCCCCCGGAATCCTGGATGGGGGGGAGGCGATCCATTTCTCCGCCCCCCGGAATCCTGGCCAGCCGTCTGTGCTCCGCAGGGATTCTGCGGAGCCGCCGGCCAGCTCTGCCAGCAGCCCAGCATCCGGCTGCTGGCTAGCAGGGACACAAATGGCGACGGCCGTAGCCACTGCCGTTTGCGTCCCTGCAGTCAGCCGTGATAGTCTATGTAAATGTTTACATAGCCTATCACGTCTGACTTAAAACAAAAACCAAAAAAAGCGCGTATGCAAATGGCGGCGGCCACGGCCGCTGCCATTTGCGTACGCGTGTTTTTTTGTGTTTTTTTTAAGTCAGCCATGATAGGCTACATAAACATTTACGTAGCCTATCACGTTTTTTTTAAAACTTAGCCGTGATAGGCTACGTAAATCTTTACGTAGCCTATCACGCTTTTTTTTTTTTAACTGGAAATGGCGGTGGCGGCAGCCAGTTGGAAGACCGGCCGCCGCAGCTGCCACCGCCGCCACACCACTGCCGGAGCCGCCGCTGGAGCCGCCGCCACCACCACCAGGAAGATCTGCCCCAGGTAAGTCTCGTCCCGGGGGGGCAGACCATTCTGCCACCGATTTCGGGGGGGCCAAATGTGCTGGCATTCGGGATCCCCGAGATCCGTGGTGGAATTATCTGACATCCCTAGAGCCTGCACTCTGAGGTCAGTTCCCTGAGAACCAACCTTCACCCGCTCCCGTGCTGCCTCGTAGGCAGTGCGGAATGGCCCTGCGCTCTGTGCTCAGAAGAGGAGCATGGAGCGGTGAAAACAGGGCGTTCCCGGGGACGTGCCAGGGTGGGGAAGTCAGAAATCCAGTATGACACTTCCAACATGTCGTCCAGCCACCGTTCCCCACGCTCCGACTTCTCGTGGCTAGACAGCCGAAATCGGCTGTCTAGCTACAAATGCAGGGTGGCTGAGGCATGGAGGGGATGATCCCCTCTGTGCTTCCCCTGCCCTGTATTGGATAAGCGGTCGCCTCTGAGTTTGGAGGCAGCTGTCTATCCTGGTAGGATTGCTCCCTTAAAGATTATGATTGAATCCCATTTTATAGGGTTTCTTTCACAAGTGTAGTTGTTTTCTCAAATGTGTAATTTGCACTGGTAGGAAGTAAAGCAAACCAAACCAAACTACCGTTAATTTCCTCCTCTGAACTATATCTAGCTATTCCTAGAATATCAGGAAAGATTCTAAGTAACCCCCAGGTATTGACAAGTGAAATTCTTCCAAGCATCTAATTATATAAAGGTTATTAAATGGGTTTTTCCCTTTCAGGAATCAATAGTATTGTACTTCATAATAATGTTAGGATCAATTATTGAGCTAAGCAATGTGTGTGTGAGAGAGGGAGGGGAGGGGGGGAGGGATGAACCTAACAATGAATTTCCCTTAATCTTGAGTTGAAGCTTATCGATCGTAAATAATTCTCAGTAGAATACTCACATACATTTTATAGCCACCGAAACCATTACTATTGTATTTAGCACCATATTTTGTACTGAGGAAAGATAATAAATATCTCCACAGTTTTATGGTGTGCCCACAGAAGAGTGGAGGGAAAGGTAGTTGGTAAGGGTGCATTTTTGTAAACTAGTGCTGGAAGAGCTAGAATTATTTAGGACAATATGAACAATGAGCTAGTTCTCCATCATAGCTTTATAGCCCTGAGTAGCCTTGTTTTTAATTGTTTTACAGCTCTAAAGTCCAGCAAAACATGGGCTGAGAAAAGAAGTCATTTTGAAAATAATCACCTAACTGAGAACTACCAGAAGTACAAGCTGGGTTTCGAAGAGGCAGAGGAACTAGAGATCAAATCACCAACATTCGCTGAATCATAGAGAAAGCAAGAGAATTCCAGAAAACCTCTATTTCTGCTTCATTGACTACACTAAAGCCTTTGATTGTGTGGATCTCAACAAACTGTGGCAAATTCTTAAAGAGATGGGAGCACCTTACCTGTCTCCTGAGAAACCTGTACGAGGGTCAAGAAGCAATATGGAACAACTGATTGGTTCAAAGTTGGGAAAGGAGTACGACAAGGCTGTATATTGTCGCCCTGCTTATTTAACTTATATGCAGAGTACATCATCAGAAATGCCAGGTTGGATGAATCACAGGTTGGAATTAAGATTGCCGGGAGAATTATCAACAACCTCAGATACGCAGACGATACCACCCTAATGGCAGAAAGCGAAGAGGATCTAAAGAGCCTCTTGTTGAGGGTGAAAGTGGAGAGTGCAAAAGCTGGTTTGAAACTCAACATTAAAAAAACGAAGATCATTTCCTGGCATATAGAAGGGGAAGAAATGGAAGCAGTGACAGATTTTATTTTCTTGGGCTCCAAGTTCACCATAGATCATGCTATAGCTATCATATATAGCTATCAAAGCTATAGTTTTCCCAGTAGTAACGTATGGCTGTGAGAGCTGGACTGTACGGAAGGCTGAGCACTGAAGAATTGATGCTTTCAAACTGTGGTGCTGGAGAAGACTCTTATGAGTCCCCTGGACTGCAAGGAGGTCAAATCAGTCAATCCTAAAGGAAATCAACCCTGACTGCTCATTTGGAAGGACAGATACTGTAGCTGAAGCTCAAATATTTTGGCCATCTAATGCGAAGAGAAAAGTCACTGGAAAAGACCCTGATGCTGGGAAAGATTGAAGGCAAAAGGAGAAGGGGACGGCAGAGGATGAGATGGCTAAATAGCATCACCGATGCAATGAATATGAACTTGAGCACACTCCAGGAGAGAGCGGAGAACAGGAAGGCCTAGTGTGATATGGTCCATGGGGTCACGAAGAGTCAGACACGACTTAACGACTGAACAACAACAACTACTGCTTTGTAACTGTCAACCAAAATTTGTAACAGTCAACCAAAATTCTTTAGTGCGGGTATGTGGGAACTCACTTGTGGTCTGAGAGGAAGGTAGGGAGAGTTTTCAAGGAATCTGGACATGATGAGCTATAGAGAGACCACATGCTGCTTAAAATGTCTTAAGGTGCAATCCCATGCATGTTTAGACAGAAAAAAATGCCTACAATTCCCAGCATGCCCCAGCCAGCCATGCTGGAAGTTGTAGGCATTTTTTTTTTCTGTCTAACATGCATAGGTTTGCCCCTAAAGCAACCAAAAACATTGTATCAGACAACTGAAAACTGAAATTCCCCTGTACTACGGGGTACTACAGAAATGCCATGCTCATATAAAATCATGGTTCACAATAGATTAGGTTACAAAGATAGAACAATGAAATTTCACAACTTATCTTAAGAGTATCCTCTGGTACTGGAGTGGAAAAGACTTGGAAAATATTTGAGCAAATCCCTGTGTTAGCAAACTATATAATAGAAAAGAAGATGTCTGTCTGTCTGTCCATCCATCAGCACCACAGTACCAAGCCTGTGAAATCTAGATACCTGAAACCTGGCATGCATACTAAGGGGACACTAGATGTGTGCACCTCAGGGTTATTTTGTTTTTAACATGCATTAATTAATGTTAAAAACATTAATTAATGTGGTTGAAACCTGCAGGAACATCTTCAGCCACTAACCAGCACATGGCTTTGCAGTCTGTACAGTTTGAAGCTAGGTGAGATTAGTAGCCTGAGGGACACAGTTATACCCATGCTCCTCCCCTGCTGTGGGACAGGCCCCCCAGAGGGATGGAGTGGACAGACCCTTCCCTTATGGGGCCATAGGGGTGTACCATTGCAGGGGCTGTACCCTGGGATTCCAGCAGGCACGGTTTCACTCAGACGGGGCAGACACAATGTGTCCAGCTCTGGCAGCTGTGTATGTTTGCTTAAAAGCTTAAGAGCTATTCCAACCCATGAGAAGTCAGGTCCATTCACTAGTTTAAAATATAGTATGTGTGTTTATGTTTGGGTGGGTGGGTATATATAGCTATATGTCTTAAGTCCAGGTCCCAATAGGCAAATCTAGGGAAATCATGGGTTAACAGAAATAAATAAACTGTTAAAAATGGTTTAATAAAGAGCTACAGGGAAACGGTTGAGAATTAGGCAAACATTGTATCCCCATGTTCAAATACTTACGGAAATTAAACATCACTAAATTGATAATGAAGTATGGTTCACTGAAAGAATGTACCAATGTTGAAGTTGCAGTACCTAATAACTTATCTAAGAGAAGATTGAGCCATATTTACAAAAGGGTTGCAGATTTAGATAGTACAAGACATCCTTACTAGATCAAGTGGGAAATGGACTTTATGAAAAGCATCCCGCAAGAAGCACACACAGACTTCAATTTGTAAATATATTTCACTGTTCACCCTATGCATGAACTTTAAAGATTTTTTTTTAACAAATTGATCTGGCATGGTACAAACTTAGGCAGCAATCCTGTGGTCTCTGGGAGGCTGTCCCAGGATCCATAGGATATAGGAGTACCTCTTCTCTGCCCTCAGAAAGGGATGCCTGCCAGCAGAGAGGAAAGTCTGCCAGCAGAAGCCACCTCTATACAGTGCTAGGAAGGTCTACCACCATCAGAACTCTAGCAGTGGAGAGAGCAAAAAGGAGGTGAGCTGGGGGTATGATGGGCACCTCACCTTCCCCAGGATGCCACTGGAACAGGGAAAACTACACCGGGGGGTGGTGGTGTCTTCACAGCAACGGAATGAGAAGCGCATTGGAGTATTATCCAGATCATTTTCATGGAATCAGCTTTGGTCTGTCAGGGGCACACAAAGCAAGATAAGCCAAGTGTACCATACCTTTAAAATCCAATTTTACAAGGCACACAGCACTTCAAAAAGATCATACTTCTGGATTGGGTGTGGGGAGCAGAGTGGAACATCATCAGCACAGCAGAGACTGCTCAACCAATGAGAAAGACTTGTTTCCTGCCCCTGTCCAGGCTCCCCCGCACTTTGCATGAAGAAGCCAAAACCCCAATTCTCCAGTGCAGCATTGGAAGCCTCCCCCTGAGAGCAGCCCCCCCATTTTGCCCCATTCTAGCAAACTGTTGCTGAGTTATTCCTCTCTTCCCTGTTCCCCAATGTGTGCACTTTTGTCTTGAGAAGCCAAAATCCCCAGTTCTTGAGTGCAGCATCTGAAGGATTCCCCTGAGAGCAGCCCCTCCCCATTTCACCCTATTCCAGTAAACTGTTTGGGGAGTTATTGCTTCCACCACCCCACCTTTCTCTTTCTCTGGGCACTTTCTCCCTGCTTGCAATGACAGGCTCCCAAACCTCACCAGATCAGAGAAGCGACTTTACATAACATCAAAGAAGCAAGTTTACACAATGAGACGTGATTGAACACAACAATAGAGAAGCAAAGTAATGCAAACATCAGAGAAGTGCATCATCAATGGGATAATTACTGGCGAAATGGGAGTGCAGGGCAATTCTGAAGGCTGGAAAAGCTCGGTGAGGTCTTGGCCAGATGAAAGACACACCCCTGGGCAAGGCTATTTACTATTTGGCTATTTCATGCCAAAGTAAATGCAGAGGATAGGGACACACAGCACTGGAAGTGCAGAGAACCCAAATTAAAGAAATAAACAGTAAAAGTAGTCTCAGAAAATCTGGCTTTTCCACCTGAACTCTCTGGGGTGGCTGCAGATTGGCCATGACGTCATCTACCATGAACAACCTAGAAATGCTCCCAATTCACAGCAAATCCCCTGTGAGGACAGCCCCTAGCCCTGGAATATGCATGACTTATTTCCCTGCCATTGCGAGCAATAGGAGAGAAACTTTTTTTAGTTGATTAAGGCCAAAAAAAGAGAGAAGGAAAAATAATACCTAGCACCACCTTCCATGTTCAGCCACCACAGACGCTCCCTCTCTAACCCCTGGATTGCTGTGTTAGTGTGTTTTATACACAAGTGCTGAAGATGCAATTCCAATAGAGCTAATATATTCCTTTTTTTTGTCCTGACCTAAGACAATACATTTCTATATTTTTGTAATAACTGAAATGTTCTAATAAAAAAAATATCATAGGTTACAATCTGCGGAAGGATCTGGTAGTTACCCTATTACACAATGTGAAGGGTATAATAGTATCAGATGACCTAGAAATGGTAGTACATTTATTAAAGGCAGCACACTTGTCTATTAGTTATAGATGGAAGAAGATTAATCCACCCTCCATTGATGAATGGTGTACAAGAATATGGGATATGGCCTATATGACCAAGCATGATAGAAGTTAGATGGGATGCAACTAAAATTATCCATTTATAGAGAAATGGAACATCAGGGTTCCAAATCATGCAGGGAGCCTCCACAGGTAGACTCTCCACTACAGACGGTTGCTGTCTATGTGTGGAGAGCAACAAGGATGTGATGGGAGGGGGAGTTAGAGCTAGCACACTTGTCCCTGTTCTCCTTCCTCAAGTATAAAGAAGACATGCTTTTAGGATGCCTGCATAACCTGTACTACGCTCCTTCTCTACATGGAATGGGGGAAGGTGCCATCTTGTCCTTCACCTCAGGCAGCAAATTATATTGGGCTGGCCCTGTGCAGAGGGCTTCTATTGAACCAAGTTGCAGCAAATGTGGATTGAGTTGTGTACATGGTGTGTGGAAGCCATCACACAATTGCTTCATCATGGACTTGTTCAGACAAACCCCTGGGTCCCATGTAAATACTTCAGAAGCTCAGCAGCATTCACATGGAGATGCCATTTGTGAGAAATGGCATGTCCACAAGGTGCCTTTTCACATGGTTGCCATGATTTGTGCTATCAGAGCAGCTGTTTTGGTTACTGGTTCTAAGTAACAGTGCCTCCACGTGAGCACTGCTGGGCCTGAGCCTGGCAGCAGCCCCATGAGTTCATGAGGTGGTCATATAGGCCCTAGGATTTGTCTGCCCCTGGCCTATATGTTGAAGTCTGCACAAATCCAGTCACTCCGTGTACTCGTGGTTTGGCCCTAAGTGTGGTGTGATTGGTTTCTAATTTGTCTACGAGTGTCAACCTGAGGACATATGATGGCTGACAAGCAAAAGTTTGGATATGTTTCTTCATCTTTTCCTTTAACTTCTTTGGCCTAACTGAGCCTGTAATTTCATAATTTACACGGTGTTTCCCCCACTCCCCTATCTCTCCCAAATAATTCCCACATCTACTAGGTAGATTTTATATGAAATTGCCTGCCTGCAACATTCTCTTCTTGTACTTTGCTTTTTCTTGTGCTCCAGTGTGCTACTCCTCTTTATCTTGCCAAAGGCCTTGGTAGAATATAGTAATCAGATTTTTCTGTCCACTGCTGTAATAACTTGGGTATTTGCTTTGTGTGAGGACTATGAGAAGATGATGAAAATGATTATCTGAGGACCACCTCTCTATCTCTCTGGCCCTATTCAGGCATGATTAAACGTGGGTAGATGCACCACCCAAGCAGGGCTGGAGCTGCATCAAGTAGCTCCAGCCCCCTGACTTATTTGTTTGTTTGTTTCTATACCACCCAATAGCCAAAGCTCTCTGGGCGGTTCACAAAAATCAAAACCAAAAAGCACACAGTAAAACAATATAAAATATAAAAACATTCAAACCACAATATAACAATACAACCAGCGTAAAACCAGGCAGCAGTGCAGAGATTTAAAATACAGATTCCAAACAGCAAAGCTAAAAGTCTATAAATGCCGCATCACAGCAAAGATCTTCCCATATAGGCACCCATGCATACAGTGCGAGTATCTGCAGCGGAGAGGTGTTCGAACACACAATTATACACATGTAGGCTTCCCCACAATTTGGAACTCGGCAGGATCAGGGTCCCCAATCACATGGAAGGCTACGCATGTACCACTGTATGTGCAAAGGCTCTCCAATGCAGGCACTCGCACTGCACTCGTGGACACCTATGGGTGGAGCTTTGTTGTGATGCGCCATCGAGGGCAGAGCTACTTGGTGCAGCCCCGTTTCTGCTCACATGGTGAGTCTACCCACATCTCATTACACCTGAGTGGGGTTTCCGTCGCTCTCCATTGTGAAAATGAACAGGGTGGCAGCAATCACATCCCTGTTTAAACGCCAGCTAGTCACCCGCTTTTCCATGATCACTGCACAGTTGTGGCATTTTCTGTGTTGGCAGGGGGAGGATAATAGCAAGAGGTCCTCCTGGGTAAGACAGAGCCAAAACACTACTGCAGTAAGCATCATGTATACCCAGCAGTGACGACCCATTATGGCACTGCTACTGCTGGGTAAGTCTGCTTGAGAACCAACAGGCTGTCATGTTCTCCAGCCTCGATCCCCCCTTTGTCTCAGGGGACAGCTCAGAGGAGAAGAAAGCCTTATCCAATAATGCATCATCTGCTACACTGGGACCTTCCAGGCCAGAGGACACCCCTGAAGCCAGCAGCAGGTGACAAGGCGTGTTCCCAAAGGCAGCACACCAGAGGGGGCATTGGCCTTCTTGCCAATTTAGCACTATGTAATTGTACTGTCATGGTGTGGCTAGGGCTGGACCAGGGGGCCAAAGGCTGCCTACATGACCACCCGGAGAGTGGCAGGTGAGGAGGGCATAAGGGAGGCAGAAGCCAGTTCTATTCCTGTAGATCTATTGGTAGTATGATTTAAGGGAGTTTAAAATGCAAAACTGCACATGTTCAGAGTATGATTTGTTTTTTAAAAAATCAGCATTGGCAAATAGTTTTGTTGTTGTTCAAACATATCATGAATGTAGAAGCAGTTGTAAAGCATGGTTGCCAGGTAAAGAGAAATGTTAGCTGTGTGCTTCACAACTGAAGTAACACTCATCAGGGCAGGCCCTATCATTAGGCAGCGTGAGGCAGCCGCCTCAGGTAGCAGATGCTAGGAGGCAGCAGTGGCAGTGCCCTGGCCATTCTACTCTCTTAGGATGACAAAGCTGTGTGTGCCTCACAACCTATATCCCCTAAACTAGCTTGCTTCTCTCGGGTGAAAGGGAAGACTGTATCCTGTTGCCAGTGCTGAAGTAAAGTTCAAGTGCCAGTCCGGTTGGTTTCTGTAACTGGAACGGAAGGGGGTGCCATCTTGCCCTTTGCCTCAGGCAGCAAAATGTCTTGGGCCAGCCCTGACACCCACAGCCATCTAACAGGGGCCTCCATATGACCATTCAGTCCAGGGGCCTAAAATTACCTAGTTGCACTAGTATATTGTCTTAAGCGCTGCTTCACACATCCACTGTGCTTGTGGTTAGTCCTCTTGCATGGATTGAAGCCTGCTCATTGAAACAGGTTGTTGGAATTGTTTGCCATAAGTGAAAGCTTCAGTTTTCACATGCCAATACTCAAGACACTTGAGGAAGATTTGTAAGGGAATGCAAGAATTACAATCCTCGTAAATGGCTCATTGGCTGCTCCTTGAACAATGCACTTGCTAAGCACAAGTGTACTACACGTAGAGTCTCTCAGAGTTCTATGTGTAGATACAAGATTCACGGAAACAGAACTTGATTTCCTCATCATTGTTCTCAAATATCCATCCCCTATGAGAAAGAGGAAAAACACACTTCAATGGTTCCCAAGTACCTTTTCCTTTCAATAGATTTCAGCTCCTAAACCTTTGGTGATAAATCTTATGAAGCCGTCCGTAGTCAGAGAAAGAGGAGATGTATTATATTTTATCTTAGAATCCTTTGGTGGAGGAAAAGCAAGATGGGTACTATTAACCGTAATTACACTTAAATATAACCTAGAATTAATTACCACAGGGATGAAATTGGTTGGCTTACTTGCAAGTCGAACTCAGTGAATGCTATCTGGAACGTTTACTAGGCAGATATCAAAACCTAACTGTGAATGGGATAAATGTGATGCTAGTGTGGGCTAAAGGATAAGACCTTTATCAGGAAGATGATTTAATTATTACCGGAATGGTTTTAAGTCATATAAAGGACTCATGCCAAAGGACACTGGGCTAGCTTAAGAAAAAATATTTAAAATGTAATATTGGCAATATAGTTAAATAATTCTACAACAACGGAAAAAATCACTGCAGAGGTCCACGTCCTCTTATTCCTTAACTGTCATCGTAAAATAATTCAAAATGCCTTTAATTTCAGCCAAGAATCTATCAAAAGTGTTTCCTACAATAAATGTAGGGGAAAATAGGAATTGTCCTAAGTGGAAAAGAATCACCTTCTATCCTCTCAAATTATGAAGAATGGGATTGGGAGGAGGAGGCTCACATTCTCGCAGACAGGCTATGTGTTACATCCTGATTTACAGATTCTAGAGATGAAACAAGATTTCACAGCATTTTCAAATTTCAAACCTCGGGCCTTGATGTCAACCTTTGATCTCATACACAAACATCTGTCACCTCTGCATGTGCCCCCCAACTTCTCCCCCCACCCCATGTCCCCCACCCCAGGCCTCTCTCACTGCGGCAAATGCTGTGGCTGGCAGTGGTGTAGTGGTGGCAGTTCGCGCCGCGGCTTCTCTCTGGCACTTTTTTTGAAGCCAGCCCCCAGCTGGGTCGCAGTCTGCTAGGGAAGCAGGAGGGACAAGAGGGAGTGTGAGTGGCTGCCTCTTGGCTGCTGGCCAGACAAAGGGAGCAAGGGAGTGAGAAAGGGATCCTGAGGGAGCTATGCAGCCTCCTCTCACCCCCCCCCCTTCTCCTCCTCAGCTCTTGGCTTCTCCGCCCATTCCTGCTCTGTGGTTGCGTGCCCAGTGCTGCCCTCATCTCCTGAAATACCAGCCACCCGTTCAGGGCTGCTGCTGCTGGCCACGGCAGCAGTGGGGTGTGGGGAGGGTGCTGCCACCATTATTTACTTATGGGGCAGGGCAGGTGCCTGGATTGTGCCAGTTTTTAGGATTTATCACACAATCCTATGCATGTTTACTCAGAACTCAGTCCCACTATGTTCAATTGCCAATTGGGCTTTCTCTCAGGTAAGTGTGCGTAGGACTGCAGCCTTAGCTGCCTTCCCAAGATCTCTGTAAATTTAATTCAGAATAAAGACCCATTGGATTGCACGGTTAATTCTTGAACAAATGCAACCTGCTCTGTCAGCTACACTTCTTGGTACAAGGCTGGCATGTATCTGGGCAAACAAACCCTGATGGAGGACAGGGAAACAGAAAAATAATCAGTTGGGGGGAGAGGAGAAAGAAGGTGCGTGTGTGTGGGGGGGAGTTTCAATCTAGCTGGGTGTGCGGACATTTCTGTTGTGGGATGGGAGAGATATAATGAAGGAGCTTAGGGAAGGCTAATAGGTAATGTTGGGGTGCTAAGGGAGTGTGCAAGGGGGCTATTTAAAGGAGAAGGGATCTGTCCATGAGGGCTGAGTTGAGAGGTTGACACTTCCATAGAGTATCATATTTTGAAAACCTAAAATGTTTGTGTGTGAGTAAGTGAAAAAGATGTTTGTGTGTGAGCGAGTGAAAAAGATTAACACCCCTGCATTTTTTCTCAGACATCCAGTTGAAATACCCCTGCCTTACTCTCAGCTGCACTGTTTTTGGATCCCAGCTGAAGGAGATATATCTTACAAGGTTGTACAGTCTTAGAAGGGGCGTGGCTGTGAGGGGGCGTGGCTGTGACTGTCGCGAAGGGGCCCTGCACTTCTGGATTTGCCACTACACTACTGCTAATACTAAATAAATATCATCGATTTGCAACAAAGGATTTGTGCTGCACTGAAGAGATAGAATCAGAGTTCCCTCTGCTAGTCTATACCAGAGCCATTTTCTTTCTGTTTTCTGTGGCCCAGGGCACATAATTTGCCATGGGAAACAAAAGCAAAATTTTGACTATTCTTCAGACTTCTCTAATCACAAAGTCTAGACAAGTTTCTCTTATGTTTGTGACACATCTGAGAAAATAAGCACAAACTCCTGAAAGCTCTAGGAGAAGAGCCATTTCATACATACATTTCATACATACATTTCATACCCCAGCCTGATGCTCTCCCCATGTCTTGGACTGCAACTCCCTCAGGCTCAGCCTCCAAATTCAGGGAACTCAACAAGTGAAACTTTTCTTATCACGATCCCACAAAAACTTCAGCAGATTGATCTTTTGTTGCCATGCTGCTGTGAAAGGCACAGGACTCTGACAGGAAAAAGCTAAAAATCCTAGTTAGTCTCCATCCAGTGTCAGCAGCATGATTTCCCAAATCTATATACTGAGCACCTCTGCTCAGCTATAGCAGGGGTGCAGAACATCAGGCCTTGATGGGTGCCTGCACATCGGAAATTTACCACTACACCACTGACCATAAGAAGGGAGAAATGGGGCTTTGAAGTTGCCTGCCAACAGTTAGCACTAGGGATGTATGGAATTTGTAAAATCTGTTCTGTCTGTGTTTTGCAGACTGTCAGGTGCCCTTTGTTCCATCGCGCGCCCATTGACGAATTGGATTTTCCCCAATTGCCCAGATTTGTGCAAATGTGTATTTGCAAATCTGGACTTGCGAAAATGTGCAAATCCCCCCAAAACGCGCATTTTCATGCTATAGCCTATGAAAGAAATGTGCATTTTCAGCCATTTTTAAATATATTTTTCTATGACTACATTAGCATTGAAAAACTGTCCCCAAGTCCACAGAATCCCTGTGACTCAGGAAAAGCCGGTCTGCTACAGAATCCACAGGTCACATTCATAGAAATCTAAGCTCATTTAATTCCATTGTGGATTTATCCAGCACCCCTAGTTAGCACCTTGACAGCACACACAGGTTAGGTGGCCACAGTCTTCCCCACTATGGTGAGATGCCTTGTATTTCTATTTAAATTATAGTAAGTATTTCTAAATTTGCATCTCTACATATAAATTGGTGTGTGCAAATGTTATGCAAATCCATTTTCTCTTTTGTCCTCTCTTTCAGTAATGTGTTTCCTCTTTTTTTGCCAGTGTATTAAGTGGCCACCCTAATTGAGTTGCCTGGCACATGAACACGGCAACAGTCCATTGAAAGCCTGACCAGCTTGCTAGTGCTCCTCTGGTTGCTGGAGTGAAGGTGGCAGAAGGGCTGGCCCTGATAAGCAGGGCGGAAGAGATCAGAGGTGTAGGAGTGCAAGGAAGACAATCAGGGGCCTGGACTGAAAGCATATCAAGGGTACTGTATTGTAAATCATTTGGAGTTACAAGTAGCATGCTAGATATAGAAAGTTAATTCTCTTTGGCAAGCTGGGAGGGCTTTCCTCTGAAAGGCAGCACATAAGTAATAGGAATAAAATGAGAAAAGAAATACATCTCCCCCACTCTAAGGCCTTCTCTCTCCAGCTTGCTTGTAGTCATCGTAGAATGCTGCAATATACCACTGGCCATCTAGTTCATTACTGCCTCCACTGACTGCCAGTGGCTCTCCAGAGGTTAAGACCAGAGTTTTCCTCTGCCCTGCCTGAAAACGCCAGGGATTGAAGCCTGGGACCTCTGGAATGCCAAGCAGGGCTCTACCATGACAAGCCCTTCCACAACAGGGTTATGCTCAGTTAAGCACCTTCTCTCCCATTTGGTTAAAGTTCTTTTCTACAAAGTGAAGGATGTGTGAATATGTGCAATGAAGAGGACTGATAGCCACCACCACCCCCAAACACGTCACAAAGGTAAATGGCGCATAGCTCTTCGATTTTGTTTCTGGCACACAGCAAGTCCTCACTGCCTATTCTTAGGGAATTAAAACAATTTTTCAAAGAAGGGTGCAGTCAGAAAGAAATTCTCCCAGTTAGAAAATTTCTGAGCCATTATGTGCCACGCCCAGTCCCCTCTCCAGATTTTGGCTTGGCTTATAATGGCCCAATGCTGTTCATCTGCTGTTTTCTCCTCTACCCCATTTTCTCAAAGCGTGGGGAAAGAAAAATGGCAGTGAGAGTTAAAACTGAGAGCTCTTCTGCACTGTTACTGTATTGCTGGAACTCTGGGAAGGAATATGTTTTATTCCTACTTACCAGTGGTGTAGTGGTACATACTGAAATGCAGGTGCTCATCATGGCAGTCCTCATAGCCACACCCCTACGGGGAATCCAAAAAAATGAAGGCAGCTGTGTTGATTGATATCACCAAGCCAGCTCTAGCAGTTTGATCACCAGGAGCAGGGCTTTTGCAAAGCTAACGGGCCTTTCTTGTCCATTCAAGACCAAGCCACCCCAAAATACTTTGCATTACAACAGGGATAGCTCACAACAATCTATTTTTGCTGGGAAAATCCATTTTCCCCTCAGCTACTGTGAGGATTACAACTAAACTCAGAGGGAACAGGAAATTCTGAGGGGGTTGGCAGACGACATCATGGTCCTACCTAATCAAAAAGTGTCGACACAGCATCCTGGTGAGCCCTGGCTCCACTACACCACAGCTCCTGACTCATTGACCTTGAGGAGTAATTTCAAAAAACGCCACGGACAACAACCTAAACTTTCCCAGAGTTAAGTTGGGAAAGCTGTTCTAAACTGTTCCTCATTCTGCAATGAAAACTTCTAAGATGGCTGGGATGCCTTTGGGTTGACATGTAATTTATTTTATTCCTCCTGACTCAGTCAACAGGAAAAATAAAAACTACACTTCCCAGAATTTGAAGGATCTGTGAATGTTCAGAAGCCTTAATTTCAGAGTGCTGAAAAAACTTAGGAAAGTTTTAGGCAGCTGTTTCACTTGCTCTTCCCCCTCCCCCGCTACTTTGTACATTTAGGAAAGGGAGGATGGGGAAGGAAGGAAGGAAGGAAGGAAGGAAGGAAGGAAGGAAGGAAGGAAGCTGCCAGGCAAGAGGGATAGCAATGATAAGAAAATGCTCCCCTGGGTTGTATTTCTGGAGTTTTGGAGAATTCTTGGGGGAAGACCAAACTTCTCTGGGAACCCAACTTAGTCCATTCTCAAATGAGACAGGGAGGTTTTATTTATCCATCTCTACCTAGAACTAGAGATGCTTGAAGAATTTGTTCTTTGTAGAGTCTGATATGAACTGACCTTGGCCTAGGCATGGCGGAGAATTCCAGCACGGATTTCAGTGAGGTCGAATGCACTGGCATTCAGCCCCCTGAAACCTGTGGCGGAACGGCCTCCCAGCCCCCGCCACCCCGCGGAATCCCCCCCAGGACAAAGCTTACCTGGGGCAGATGTTCCGGCAGCGGCCGGCAGTGGCCAGTGGCGGCTCCGGCAGCTGGTCTTTCTGCTGGCTGCTGCGGCCGCCATTTGCGTCCTGCCAGGCTGCCATGATAGGCTACGTAAGTATTTATGTAGCCTATCACGGCAAAGAGCAGGGGCGCAAACAGCGGCCGCTACGCCATTTGTGCCGCTGCTCTTTCCGTGATAGGTTACATAAGTATTTACGTAGCCTATCACGGTAAAGGCAGCCACGCAAATGGTGGCAACTACACCATTTGCATAGCTGCCTTTACCGTGATAGGCTACGTAAATACTTACGTAGCCTATCACGGAAAGAGCAGCAGCGCAAACGGTGTAGCGGCCGCTGTTTGCGCCCCTGCTCTTTGCCATGATAGGCTATGTAAATACTTACATAGCCTATCGCGGCAGCCTGGCAGGATGCAAATGGCGGCCGCTACGGCAGCTGCCATTTGCGTCTGCAGCAGCCGGCTGTGGCCGGAACTCCAGCTGCAGATGGCCCTGGCCAGCGGCTCCGTGGAGCTGCCACGGAGCAGAGCCGGCCCAGGGAGGATTCCGGGGGGGGGGAACGGAACACCTCCCCCCCCACCATGAATCAAAGCTCCGAAAAGGTAAGTGACTTTCATACATCCCTACCTTGGCCCCACATTCCAGACTAATGAACATATTGGAGCTCAATTATCCTTGGAATTTTACAGAAACACTCAGAAATAAGCCCCATTGAGTTCTTCTTATCCTAGTAGGTGTGTAAAGGATTGCAGTCTCAGACCCGTCAAACTGGGGGAGGAAGAGATTCAGAGGAAAAATATTTTGGGAGCACCCCTTGCATAAAAGTTTCTTGGGAACAGAATAAGATTTTCCCACTCAGTTCTTCAGAATGACAGCAACACTGGTATTGAGCAGACATGGAGCCTCTAATTTTCCAAGAGAAAGAAAGAAATTATATTACAGGAATGCCATACAAAAGGAGGGGAGGACTCAGAAAAAAATATTGAGACATTAAGTAAATCAGCAGTACTCATGTCAGATTTCTGAAGCATGAAAAATACCTTGATTTTATACATTTGCTGCAAGCATTTCCCTGGAGTCTCAGCTTGTACACTGGCAAAATGTGCACTACAGAACCCTAGGGATGTCAGAGAATTCCGCGACGAATCTCAGTGTGGCTGAATGCCAGTGCATTTGGCCTCCTGAAATCTGTTGCAGAACGAAGCCCCCTGCTCCCCAACCCACGAAAGGCACGCAGGACGAAGTCCCCGCCACCCCCAACCCACAAAAGGCGCACGAAACGGAGCACTTACCTGCTCCTGTCCGCACTGCTTTGCGAATGGCGGTCGTCCTGCGGCTGCCATTCGCTTCTTCTTCATAGCCGTGATAGGCTACATAAATACTTACGTAGCCTATCACGGCTAACGCAGGGACACCATTTGCGTCCCTGCGGAGGCCGTGATAGGCTACATAAGTATTTACGTAGCCTATCACAGCAGGGGGGGGAACCCAGTGTACGCAAATGGCGGCAGCTACCGCCATTTGCATACTCTGCAGTTTTTCCCCCCTGCTGTGAAAGGCTACGTAAATACTTATGTAGCCTATCATGGCTAAATTAAAAAAAAAAGGTAAAGGTGTCCCCAACCAGTCGTGTCCGACTCTAGGGTGCGGTGCTCATCCCCGTTTCTAAGCCGAAGAGCCAGCGCTGTCCGAAGACGCTTCCGTGGTCATGTGGCCGGCATGACTGAACACCGAGGTGCACGCAACGCTGTTACCTTTCCCGCCGAGGTGGTACCTATTTATCTACTTGCAATTTCTTACTTTCGAACTGCTAGGTTGGCAGAAGCTGGGACTGAAGACGGGAGCTCACTCCGTCACGCAGCACTCGGGTCTCGAACTGCTGACCTGCCGACCTTCCAGTCTGCAGTTCAGCGTCTTAACCACTAAGCCAAATACAGGGACGCAAATGGTGGCAGCTACAACAGCTGCCATTTGCATTTCTGCAGGGCTGCCCAGCGGCCGGATGTCTGGCTGCAGGTGGCCAGAGTCGGCCGGCGGTTCCGCAGCTTGGCCGCGGAGTGGAGCCAGCCGGGCAGGATTCTGGGGGGGAGGACTGGATCACCTCCCCCCTGTCGAGGATTCCAGGGGGAGGGACGGAGCGCCTCCCCCCCCAGCGAAAAGAGAACGGAACGGAAGGTGTTCCGTCCATCCCTACAGAACCCTCACTTGTGAGAGCATAAATGGTAGCTGTATATGTGATTTAAAGAGAAAGCACCCAAAAGGGTGGCACCTAACAAACCCTCCCCAGTTTGTTAGAGAGTGAATATGGATATCTGTTTTACGCCTTTGAATGGGAGGGGATTCTCACTGAATGGAAATGTAGTGTGCACCATTATTTTTTCACAGTTGCACTGCTTAAGCTTAAGCATTATGTGCGCAGCTATGTGCTATGCTCCATCTATGCAAGAGCTGGCTTGGGTCCAGGTTGAAAGGGCTCACCATGCCCAAGACTATGACTGTGGCACTTGCAGTATGTTTAATCAGTTCCTTTGGACCTGAACTGACAATTGTTCAGAAATCATTACATTTGTACTTGTGAGGGAAAAGGCTGTGGCACACCGCAGACTCCTTGTAAATCAAAGCACTGTACAGAATAAAGTGGTGATAATTTTGAAGACGGATCCGATGCACATTCATTTCTGGGCCAGGTCTGCATGCCTTATATCAATTAATGTACTCATCGGTTCACAAATGCACACTTCTCAATTGCCGCCTTTTCTCATTGGCCTCCACCAATGGGCCTTCTAACTTTGAGGCTGCAGTCCTATGCTCACTCACCTGAGGCTTACTTTGGAGTAGATTTGTTCATCCTTTTCTTGCTCCTTTCTTCCCTGGCTTTAAAGCAGTGGTTTCGTTTTTCTCCTGTGAAGGCTTTTAAATCAGAGCTCTGGGATCAAGACTGGAAGCTCTGAGACTGCTCAAAAAATCTAATATAATTGTCATTGCAAATCGGTTCTTTTCAGGACAATCTGCAGTGATGCACCTTCTGCAGTTTTGTTCCATGACAAGCTCTGAAGCCTCAACAGCAAATCCATTCTAAAATATAAATGAAAGATATGCATTTTCTTTTTCTAATTCACATTCTGTTTCTATGACCAAATGCTCACTTAGAGTCTGAGATGCAAGAGTAACTGCAACCTTCCCCAGTTGTTGGGAAATGTCATGCTATTATACAGATAAGAGCTAACTTATGCTCTACCACATTGTAACCATCCATCAGGCATGAACTGTAAAGGCTGTTCATTCTTCAGCTTAGCCAGTGGACAAAAAAATATGAGAGGTGAACGGCTTTGAGAGCAGAGTGCTGGATAGAGGTGAGGGGGGATCAAGGTGAGACAGTGAAAGATCAGAGAGGAGAAGATTGTAGTAGTCTAGGCATTAGGCAACAGATACCCAAGGCATGGACCAGAGGCCTTTCCAAGACAACAGAGAGGAAGGTCCCATAATTCTGGAGTATCATAAAGGAAGAAGCAACACAGTTTGGTTATGGACTAAATATGGGTAACTAAGGAGAGAGACGATATCAAGAAGACCTATTGTCATGACTCCCCTGGAAAATTTCTCATCAGAGGCAGATCCCAGGGGAGCCATGTCAGCTATTTAGAAATTAAGAAAATTGCTATGTATAAATATTAATAATTATGTGACATATTTAGGATTGGGGGAAGAACTGGTACAGTTTGGTACACTATAAGATCTACCCTATGAACCCAACCCCCAAATTCTTAGAATAATAAGCTATTCTTATACTTTGAAATAGACCAGGCCTTTGTGCATGGCTAAGCGCTCAAGTCCCTGTGATGTCAATGAGACCTAAATATGCCGGTGCACTCTAAGACCAGGTGCACTCCACGACTCCTGCTCTGTGAGGAGGGTGGCCAGAGACAAAACGCACACAGGGCTCCCGCACCTTTAACACTAGTTGTGTAGAATGATGCAGGTGTCATGCAAGCTCCACTGGCTGAAACTCTCCCTTCACAATATTAAAGTGTAGGAGCCCTGTCCACTTCTTGCCTCTGACCAACCTACCTGTGAAACATATGTGGCTTTTAAAATGTTTTTCATGGGACAGGAAGTTCTGTGCATAGTCTAATAACCTAGTTTAGACTTCCATGCATATTTGCAGAGCAAATTTTTGACAACTGGGGAGGGAAGTATTAAGCCTCCCCCCTCCCCATGGTGTGCTGCAGTCATCCCAGTTGAGATTGGGGCCCTATACTTATTTGGTGAAATAAAAAGACAGAGACATAGCTGCACTCTACTTATTTGAAGCAATGGGTAGTTTGCTGAGATGGAACGGAAGGTGTGTTTTTATTCAGACTTATAGTAGAATCCTAAAACTGTCTACACAGTAGTAAGTCCTACTGAGTTCAAAGGGACTTAGTCCCAAGTAAATGTGTGTATGATTGTAGCCTCAATTTGGTTCAGGGGAGGGCAACTTGTGGCCCTCCAGGTGTTTTGGCCTACAATTCCCATGACCCCTAACCAATGGCTATGCAGGCTAGAGCTGATGAAAGTTGTAAGCCAAAACATCTAGAGGGCCCAAATTGCCCATTCCTGGGTTAGATTGTGGTAGGTACACCAAAGGCTACTGAAGAAGAGCTCTAATCAAGAAATTACCCCACTGCTCTATTTGTGGAGGTAGATCTCCAGACATTTTGGACTTCAACTCCCAGCATCCTTGACCATTGACCATACTGGCAGGGGTTTCGAAGTCCAAAACATCTGGAGATTGACCTTTTGCCCAGCCCTGACCTAAATGACAGACTGTTGCTACAGTCAAGGCACAGAACACTGTCAAAGCCATGCATGACAATGGACTTGCACACACATCCCATGCATGGTCCACTTTCTCCACCCGAATTCCAAGAAGGTCCTGTCAAAGTGTGGCAGTAACGTGGAGCAGAGTAGACCCTTAAAACCACAGGGGCCATGTGTGGTCATTGCTAGCATTCAGCCGTGAAGGAGAAGGAAAGTGCAGCATCCCAACAACCTGTCACCTAATCCAGGTTTTTGCCATGGTCTGGGCCACTGAACCATCATGGTGACACGAAGAGTAAGTCACTGGGTCCATTTGCCAGGATCCTTGGTTCAGTCCCTTGGGACCCTGCCCAGTCCAGAAGTTGCCTAACAGAGCCACCTGGTCCTGTGGCAACATTGCCCCTCAGTGCAGAGCTATCTTAGCACCCCGCCTGAGTCCATGAGCTCCACCTCGAAGCTTGGTCTTCCTCATTTCCATTCCTGATTGTGAGTGAGCTTTATGTTGTTGCTGTTTGAACAGGGAAAGTGCACATTGGGGAACACATTTTTTAAAGTATGCGCACAAATGAGTACTTTTCCCTCATTGATAAAAGTGACAAAATGCAGCTTTTTCCAAAATGTACATTTTCATTTCTTCAGTGCACAGTTTTCTACAGTACACATTTTCTGAACCAGCACCACAAGCCTGAGAATGTGTGAGCTTTGCCCGAAAAATGAGCTTACGTTCATGTTCAGAGGTGCGAACAAGGCATGTTCTGGTCACAAATGCACCATAACAAAATTCTTGTACATCCCTAAACTTGTGTCAGTTGCTTAACATCAGTATTCATATCACTCAAACAACTCTCCCTGGGAAAGCACCCTGACAATGTCTTATGCTTCTTCCTGGATGGATGCCTGCTGGGACAGCCAGTTACGCATCACCAAAAAAAGAGAGTATTCATTACACACACAAAAGGACAAAGGAGGACACCCATTTGCACATGCAAATTTAAATGTATACGTGTAAATTTAGAAAAAATAACTGTTATTTAAATAGAGACAAGACATCTCACCATAGTGGAGAAGACCTGTGTGTTTGCTCAGCCTGCTGTCCAGATGCTAACTGCTGGCGGGCACCTTCAAGGCTCCTGCTCTCCCTTTTTATGGTTCTTTATCTTTTAACAAGTCTTAGACTAGACAGCCCATCAAATACATGCCACCTTCAAATAAAGGACTGTCCTCTGCCACCTCTCCAAGACAGAGAACTGTCCTCAGTAAAGTAGAACGCCTGGCCAACCTAATGCCTGCTGGGAACCTGTGCCAGCTTGCCCAGACCTGCAAAGAGACATCCCTGCTCCCAATTTCTTAGAAAGGAAGGCTCAGAGAAGGAGAAGTAGCAGTCTCATCCCCCACCCCCTGCCAACAGCTATTCTAGTCAACCCACTCCTGGAGGTCTCTTTCCTGCCATATAATTTCATTGCTAGACAAGAAGGAAAGAAATATTACAAAGACTTGAATTGTAAACAGGCACATTATCCTTGATTTGCCTTTCCTTCCTCTCCAGCTGGGTGCTGACATCTTGTACTGAGTTTAAGGAAAGCTGACAAAAGGGGTTTGCTTTTCTCCCCACCCCCACAGTCTCAACCTGTTTAGAGGAGAGACTTATGAAAATTCCCTACAGGCAGCAAAAGTCAGTCTGATCACTCGTCATTGTAAGTTGTGCTTTGTAATAGGAATAAATCAAGGTTTCGTTATTAGCCTCCTAAACGCCTAAACGATTCTTCCATCCACACTCCTTTCTAGATTAATGCTCTTCAATAATAGGGCATGTGCTATACATCCAAAGTGTGGCAAATTCTCAGAGTGTTTCCTGAGATGATGTCACGCTGGCACAACTCAGGGGGCAGGGGGAGCTCTAGATACAGGATCCACTGTTCCCATTCCCTGCAGGTCTTTATGTCAATCTCACTTCTTAGACCAGTGGAGCTTGGCCATGAGTGAAATGTTCAGCCCTATTAGGGCAGAGGGGCAAGATAAATGTCTTTGCTATATTTTTTCCCCTGGTGCTCTTTTTCTCTTTGGTTCATGGAACACCAGTGGTAGGCAGCAGCCCTGATTTACTTCACATTCACAGGGCTGTGAGTGAAAGTGAGAAAATTCTTCTAATGCTCTCAGAGCAAGAATGGCTTGGGAAACAGTCCTCCATATAGGCAGCCCCATGGAGGCAGCATCAGAAAAAAAAAGGGGAAGCAAATCAAATATGGCGAACTTTATCTTTGTACACAACATTGCTATGTGTGGCACTACTGAACCATACAGGAAACTGCTTTCACAAGTAAGACTACGGGTCCCTTTTTAAAAATTTCCGCCATTGTTTAAAGCCCTTTTACTATGGTTGATGTAACATAAAATGTGGGGAACTGTCAGTTTTAACTGGGACAATGAGTCCCTAGCAATATGGATATTAAATGTGATTGATCCGGTGGATGCATGTAATCATTCTGTTCCTGAAAACACATGCAGCCTTAAAAGTGCATGTGCTCACCAATCACCATTTTGGTGGAAGGTGCATTGCCTCTTGTCACTATACATCTGGGATTTGGTCTTTAAGAACATAAGAATATAAGAAGAGCCGTGCTGGATCAGACCCAGGGTCCATCTAGTTCTGTTCACACAGAGGCCAACCAGCTGCCTGTGGGAAGCCCAGAAGCAGGACATGAGTTCAACAGCACCCTCCCACCCATGTTCCCCAGTAACTGTTGTACATAGGCATACTGCCTATGATACTGGAGGTAGCATAGAGGCATCAGGACTAGTAGCCATTGATAGCCTTTTCCTCCATGAATTTGTCCAATCCCCTTTTAAATTCATCCAAGCTGATGGCCAGTGCTACATCTTGTCCTAGCAAATTCCATGGTTTAACTGGGAGCTGTGTGAAGAAGTGCTTCCTTTTATCTGTCTGTGATCTCCCATAATCCTTGCCTGCCCCCTTGACTAGCAGAAGCAAGAGATTTATTTTGCAAAATAAGCTCACATTGGCAGGCTTGCATCACTTGCATCATGAGCAAAGCTTGCAGAATTTAGTTTCCTTCACACAAAACATGAGCTGGATTTCTCTGCATGATGCAGTGTCTGCACAGCTCATTTTTTATCATCTTAGGATTTGTAGAGAGAGATTCTCCTGTACATTCATCATCACTGCTGAATTAACGGGCATAATAAAAAGATGGATTGCAACACACATTTATTAGCTAATCACATGCATTTCATTACTGTATATATAAAACTTTGCTACACTTAGACAATGCATAAAGGAACCTAAACATATAGGGCTTTTTATCTTGGATAGGATGAAGAAAACACCATGAATTCTTTGGGAGTGTGATGTAATTCAAAGATTTATTGGCAGCCAGGCATGGTGATAATGTGTCGATTCACTTACTTATTCAGAGGCACTAAGATCCAACATGTTCACCTCCAGAGTCTTTTACCTACCTGGCATAAAACTTCAGTGTGGTATCCTTGTTCCTCCCCTTTCTCTTTCCTTGTCATTTTGTTGAAGATTACCAGGTTTTCTTCTCTCACACACATCAAACACTTAATGCACATGCACAGTGGGGATACAGAGTCAATGCAAGTCATCAGATGCTCCACTAATGAAGGTCAGTAGAAGGTTGGAAAATCAGTCATACGTGCAAGAAACTCTGCGGGGATCATTTCTGTATTGTTTTAGCAACTGCAAACAGTAAGTAAAATAAGACTTTGCAATGTCTGCTTGATGTTTCCCAAGTAAACCTTTAGCACTATAATCACAATGGCTTTGATCTGATGAATGCAGCACAGCAAGGATTTCCGCAGAAATCAGTAGCCACGTGCTTTGGCCTGTCTGAACCTAGCATTAAGAGCCTACAGGTGGCCTATTTGTTATAAGAAGAAAGAAAAAAGATGTAGCTTCACATTGTTGAATCATTCTGGAACTAGATCACCTTGAGCATTAGCATGCCTATGAAATGAAACCACATTTTCTACATGTCATTTTTATAAAAAACCAGGGAATTTTTCTACATGTAGAACAAAACACCAAGGAGATACTCATCCTTCTCAGTGACTTTAATCTATAATAATAAAACAGGATGTCTGTCTGTCCATCACTGCCATAGCTTCAAGATTGTGAAACATAGACAACTGAAACTTGGTATGCATACTAAGGGGACCCTAGGGCTCCTCGGCTATTTTATTTTTAAAATGCATTCATTAATTTTAAGTAATTTTAAAATGTCTGTGTGGTTGAAGCCTGCAATAACAACCTCAGCCATTAGGGGCAGACTTCCCTAAATAGAGCATTGCTTTGCAGTCAATAGAGTTTGAAGCCATGGGCAATTAGTAGGCCCAGAGACAGAGTGATATGCCTGCCTCCTTCCCTGCTGTGGGGCTGCCCCCCTCAGAGGAATGGAGTGGACAGAGCCCCTCCCTTAAGAGGCTATGGGGTGCACCCAGCAGGGGCTGTGCCTAGGGGTACCAGCAAAGCATGGCTTCCCTCAGATGGGGCAGGCACAATGTGTCCAACTCTGTGTAAGTTTGCTTGCTAACATTGCTGTATCAAAATGAGGGCTATTTCCACCTGTGCTAAGCCAGGCCCGTTCACTAGTTCGAACTGTAGTACTATTAAAGAGGAAATCCTGACCTCAGTTCCACTTGTGTAGGTCCCAGTTTATTTCAGCAAGGCTTCTTGTTAAATCATACTTTTACTTTGTTGTGTTTCTTGTGCTTTTAATGATTGGGTTATTGTTTTTGTTTTGTTCTTTATGCCTTTGTTCAAATGCTTTGAACATCTCTGTTGGGAGAGGAAAGTGAGGGTTATAAATTTTATTATAAATAAATAAATATGCCTGGATCGCTCAAAGGATTGCCAGTCAAGTGCGAGTGAGTTAAACTGGGGGACGGCTGCTGTGCATGTTTACTATGCATGAATATCTGTTTAATATGAATTTTATTGGTGCATCAGCTGTGGCCTCTGCTGGGCACATCGTTAGGAGTCTCTGGGGAGTTTCAGAAGCAGTTAGCAATGTGGCATGGGAGCTACTGTTCAAAGAAAAGCCATAAGTCACACTAGGTTCATGCAGGCCCTTGGGTATATCTAAATGAGCTCTCTGAACCGTGGCCTCCATCACCCAAATATTACTGGTGAAGCCTGGAAATGGATAGGGGGATAGGGAATGAAGGCTTTTATAGCAACTGGAGTACAGAGCAATAGGAATGATTGGTTTGACTGAGCAAGAATGTTCTTTTAGAAGGGTTCTGAGACAGCACTTTTAACAGCCTCTGAAGTTGCCACACTGACATCCTTTTCTAATGACAATATCCTAGCTTGGAACCTGGGCACCAGAGACATGGGAAGACAGGAAGGAACAGAAAAAGAGAGGCAAATCCACCATAGGCAACACAGACCAAATTTACAAAAATATAACCAGGACATCTTTTAAAAAAACCTAATTTGAACAGTCTGTTAATAGTCTGGAAAAACCATTGGATTAATTTCATTTCTGTAGCTCATTCATGGATGTGTACACACACACACACACACACACACACACAGACACATCTTATTTCATTGGCACTCAGGTTTTTGCTAAACTGAGACACCATGACAAATTACTTCAGAGAGCAATCCTATGGTCCCTAGGCAGTGTCTCAAGAGCCACAGGATTGTGCTGGATAACCCTTGGAAGCCATGGGCAGAGCCCCAACCTCAGAAGGACGTTTCTGATGTCAAAGCCCTCAATTTGGCTCCATCCACCCATTGCATAGGTTTCCACTGTGTGATCTCACGGAGGGAAACTTTGATCTCACGGAGGGGAATGGGCATTTCAGAGACATGCCAGTGGGCAGGAAGGGAGCAGCCAAGGATCTGAGAAATGTTAAGCCCTCTCAGTTCCCAGCCATACAGCTGTCCCTGGGAAACATTTAGACATGCTCAAGAGCACATCAAAACATTTGCATCCTATTGCCAGCAATGGGAGCTAATGATTATTCTTCCATCCATGGATGGAAGAAAACTACTATAAGCCCTGTCTGCCTCTTGACTTCTGACAGAAAGAGTCATCAGGGCAAAAGAATGGAGCACTCCAATCTTGGAATGCTCCATTGACAGCATAGGATTGTCCTCTCAGTGTAGACTGAAAGCTTTGTGCCTGTTTTACCTTCACACAGGACAAAGCCACCATAGGGGGAAAGTTAAACTCTAGGAGGGCATCAGTAGCGAAAGAGAAAGACAGCAGAACCAATGTTGGAAACCCCCAATATCCTTGGCAGGAATGATGTGCTCTATGTATTATATGCAGCTAAGGCCAGGCAAATGCAGGAAATGACACGTTCTGCTCACCTCTATGAATGGTGTCAAATTGTCAATCACATACTGATGACATCACACTCCAAATCCCCAGATGGTTTTCCTAGAAGCCATATGGAGCTGTGCCAGACCATGGACTCAGAACCATGCTCAGTAGCCATGTGACTGACTCCATGGCTCACACACTTTGAGCATGCAATTGTGTGTGTGTGTGTGTGTGTGTGTGAGAGAGAGAGAGAGAGAGAGAGAAGGGGGTGTTTAGACGTTTTAGCATCATTAGTGAACATAACCATTTTGGGGAGTCTAAAACTGTGTGGTCTGATTCAGCACTAACTCCTTGTTGGAGAAGATATGGATGACAAGTAGAAGACTGGCAATTACATTGCATTAGCATATTCAAGTCAAAACCATTTTTTGCATATAATGTAGCTTTACTATTGTGAATGCCTCTCCAGAATATGATGTAACATGGGAATGGGGAAACTCAATAAAGAAAAATGTCATTTTGACTATATATTTTTCCTCTTCCAAAGACAGATGAAGGGATATGCCTCCAGCAGTGATCTCCCTTTAGACACTCAGTCTCAGGCTGAAATAGGTTTAGCATAATTGATTTAGCATTTGTAGGGGGACACCATACAATGTACTGACAGGTAGCTTGTGCCAGCTTCAAAGGTCACTGCTATGTAAGCGTGCCCCATGGTGTATGATCTGTAAACATGGCTCTTGATTCAGTGTAATTGATTTAAAGGCTGATCGTTTGCAAAATTGATTTGCAAAGATGAATCACTGCTGAGATTAAAGTTCTGTGCTGATGTCAAGTATCAACAAATACAAACAAACCCTGCATTTTCTGTCCTTTTATCATCACAGTGATGACATCCCTTTCTGCTTCCACTCAACTGCTGTGTGAGGATTGGGGCCAAGTTGAAAAGAACTCAGGGACACAGTGGAGCCCTCTTCTACTAATGGTCACACAGACTCGGGCATGTTTTGTTCTGCTGCTCTTGTCCAGGCACTGTGCTAATAGCACTACTGTGTTGTTGTTGTTGTTGTTATTGTTAAACGTAACAAAATAGATAAGTGAGTTAATACCTAAAATTCCCATTTGGGTATACATGCAGTGTTCTCTATCATTTATGTACACACACACACACACACACACAGGCAGTGTTGTGGTAAACATACATTTGAAACTACCTCTATTGCACAGGTTTTTTTAGTAATGTCTCCCCTGTTGAGTATTCTGCTTTTAACAATCAGTGAAAAACTACTTTACATGCTCTGTTAACAGTATAGTTTACATATTCTGCTTTACTTCTACCATGTTTCATAGGGCAGTCTACATCTGCATTAATACTTTTACCCTAAACCAGCACAGGCTGATAAAAGCACCGAGCCAAGCAAGCCAAACACAGTCTTCCTTCCATGGCAGGGAAACGCTTCTGCCAAAAAGCCTCTCCAGCAAATTCCTTTAGCCATCTTTCATGCTTTTGTCTCTTGGGGACTCTCTCCCACTGACTGACTGTTTGGATAAAGCCTGGTTAGGGCGCAGTCCTACAGACCAAAAAGATGAAGCAGCATTGCTTTAGGAGCTACCAGTGGCCTAACAAGAAGAAATTCCTTTAAAAAGAGAAAAAATAATACGAGGGAGGGGAAAATGCCACCCACCCTTCTGCCTTGCTGGTGCAAGCTCAGCAGGGTTTTGGATTTGGAGATTCATCTGCCATGGATTCTTCCTTCCCTGCCCACAATGGATTGCTCTGCCAGTGTCTTATTGGTCCCACCACGCATCACATCATAGCAAACTCCATATAATAAGCCACCAAACTCACGGGGTGCTTCCAGACAAGGCTTTTAATATGCAATCACCCTACCTCATTTGTGGAATTTTCCAGGGGGTCCAGATGATGTTGTCTTCATTATGTTACCCTCCTGCATTGTCCCACCACTTTTTCCATCTTTTTTCCTTCCAGAAAAAAATCCATTAATAAGGAAAATATGGATTACTGTTTCCCACCAACTAGCTGAGCAGAGCAGAGGAAGCTGCTCCAGCTGGTCTAGGGACTATAGAAGCAAGCAATCTCCCAGAGAGAGAGCAATCAGAGTGAGCAAACAGGGAGAGCAGGAAGAAAAGACAAAGGCGACAAAGGCAAAGAGATAAGTGGGCTGGAGGAAGCCCAGGGGGCTGTGAGCTCACCAGGTGCTCCAATTGAATTGAGGGGTTCTGGCCTGAGTGTTCCCAGCAGCTGCATGGGGAGGAAGTTTCAGTCTGTTTCCTGCCTCCTAGCTGAACAGAGCCGAGCAGAAGAAGTTGCTCCAGCTGGTCTAGGGACTATAGAAGCAAGCAAGCTCCCAGACAGCGAGAGATCAGAGCGAGTGAACAGGGAGAGCAAACAGGAGTTGGCCAGGGGAGGTCAAGGGGGAGGCCCCTAATGTGTGTGTTTTTTAATTAAAATGTTTTTTTGTTTGTTTTTTAATTATTTTTCTTGTAACACATTTCCATACCAGTGGGACTCTGTTTTTAACCTCCAGTGAGTAGAGGACCAAGCACAGGCTACTCTAGTACAATCACAAAACTAGACACAAAAAGGGGAAAGTGTCAGGAGTGCCCTAGCTGCCTCTTAAAGTCCCCTCCAGTTGCCAAAACAAGATGCAGACAAAAGGGATTCTTTCCAAGTAGGGATGGACGGAACATTTACCTTCCGTTCCATTCTGTTTCTGCTGGGGGGGGAGGCGCTCCGTCCCTCCCCCCGGAATCCTCGATGGGGGGGAGGTGATCTCGTCCTCCCCCCTGGAATCCTGCCTGGTCAGCTCCGCTCCACAGCCAAGCCGCGAAGCCGCCAGCCAGCTCCGGCCACGCACAGCCGCACATCCGGCGGCTGGGCAGCCTGCAGGGACGCAAATGGCGGCTGCCATAGCTGCCACCATTTGCATCCCTGTATTTAGCCATGATAGGCTACGTAAGTATTTAAGTAGCCTATCATGGCGGGGGGGGGGGGAAACCAGCATATGCAAATGGCGGCAGCTACGGCCGCCGCCATTTGCGTTCCTTATTTTTCGTAGGGATGGACGAAAGTCACTTACCTGTCCTCGAAGCTTTTCGCGGTGGGGGGGAGGCGCTTCGCTGCTCCCCCCGCAAAGTTCAGGCCGGGGGGGAGGCTTCCCGCCTCGCCCGGCCGAAATTCAGGCCGGGGGGGAGGCTTCCCGCCTCGCCCGGCCGAAATTCAGGCCGGGGAGGAGGCACCTCGCCTCGCCCGGCCGCGAACTAAAAAGTTAAAAAAAAAAAAACGCCCCCGTGATAGGCTACGTGACGATTAACGTAGCCTATCATGGCTAGATCTGCAAGGTCAGCTGTGATAGGCTTCGTTAATCGTCACGTAGCCTATCATGGGTGACTTTAAAAAAAAAAAAAAGCCCGTACGCAAATGGCGGCCCCCATAGGGAGCCGCCATTCGTGTTCCTTATTTGGTCGCTGTAGTCTACGTAAATCTTTACGTAGACTACAGCGACCAAATAAGGAACGGGAATGGCGGCTCCCTATGGGGGCCGCCATTATCCGTACGCGCTTTTTTTTTTAAAGTCACCCGTGATAGGCTACGTGACGATTTACGTAGCCTATCACGGCTGACTTTGCAAATCTAGCCATGACAGGCTACGTTAATCGTCACGTAGCCTATCACGGGGGCGTTTTTTTTTCTTTGATTGGAATGGCGGCGGCGGCAGCCGGTCGAAAGACTGGCTGCCGCTCCCACCCCGGACGAACACCCGCCGAACCGCCGGCCGGACCCGCCGCCGGGAGGGACATTCGCCAAAGGTAATTCCCGTCCCGGGGGGGGTGCGGGGGGTGGGGGTGTGTGGAGAATTTCTCCCCAAAACTTGTTCGGGGGGCCGAACACGTTGGCGCTCGGCCCCCTGAAGTTTTGGGGAGAAATTCTCCACCAACCCTAATTTTTCGGCATCTTAGTCTACATCAATATTTACGTAGACTAAGATGGCAAAAATAAAGGGGAACGCAAATAACGTAGTGAGCGCTATTTGCATTCCTTTTTGATTTGCCATTTTAGCCTACGTAAATATTTATGTAGGCTAAAACAGCAAATCAAAAAGGAATGCAAATAGCGCCCACTACGCTATTTGCATTCCCCTTTATTTTCGCCATCTTAGTCTACGTAAATATTGACATAGACTAAGACGCCGAAAATAAAGGGGAACACAAATAGCTTAGTGGGCGCTATTTGCGTTCGTTTTTGATTCGCTGTTTTAGCCTACGTAAATATTTACATAGGCTAAAATGGCAAATCAAAAAGGAATACAAATAGTGCCCACTACGTTATTTGTGTTCCCCTTTATTTTTGCCATGTTAGTCTACGTAAATATTGATGTAGACTAAGTTGCCGAAAAATAAGGAACACAAATGGCGGCGGCCATAGCTGCCGCCATTTGCGTACGCGTTTTTTTTTACCCAGACGTGATAGGCTACGTAAGTCTTTACGTAGCCTATTACGTCTATGTAAAAAAAAAACCACACCCACAGACTGCAAATGGCGGCGGCGGCAGCCGGTCGGAAGACCAGCCACCACCGTAGCCGCCGAAGCCGCCACCGGAGCCGCCACCATCCGGAACATCCGCCCCAGGTAAGTCTCATCCCGGGGGGGATTCGTGGGGGGCAGGGGGGTGGCAGGCCATTCTGCCATGGATTTTGGGGGGCCGAATTCACTGGCATTTGGCCTGACCAAGATCCATGGCGGAATTCTCTGACATCCCTATTTCCAAGGCTTTATTCCTTTACAACCTAATGACTCTTTCAGATGCTAATTGCCAGTGACTAAGCAAGGAACTGTATCATAGCAGAGTAACCTAAGCTCCATGTACACAGTTGGTCCCCATTCGGAGAAGGGCGGGAAAAGCTCTGAAACGTATGGGCTAGGAGGGGAGGCTCCCGCCCTTACCCGTGGGGCATCAGGATGCAGCCATTCCCAGAGTGCCAAGCGGGCTGAGCGCCTCCTCTCGGCGCCCTCCACCTTGCGCCTCTCTCTGCACTGGCGCCTTGCATCTAGCAACAACCGCTCTCTCACTCTTTCGCTGCCAGGGTCACTATCTCTCTCAGGAATGCGAACTGGGGGGGGGCCTCTCCCTGCAGCTGCGCCTCTGAGAGACGAGCGGGCTCCTCTCCCACGGGTTGTAGCTCTTCCTCAGAATCAGAGCTGCTTTGGGGCTCTATGGGCTCAGTTCCAACCCTGACAAAAAGAGACTGTAGAAGGACAAGACTCTCCAGTGCTGGTGATCTGCAAGGCGTGTGCGATGTTTGTTTTCTTCCTGAGAACAACATGGCCTACACCTGCAACAAGTGCAAGTTGATCACACTGCTGGAAGAAAAAGTAAGAGGACTGGAGCGGCAACTGTCGACCGTCCAGGGAATAAGAGACTAGGGATGTCGGAGAATTTCTCCACGACTCTCCGGGAGGCCGGAGACGCATTCGGCCCCCCGAAATTGGTGGAGAAACGGTCCGCCACCCCCCTGCCACCCCCCCGGGATGGGACTTACCTTCGGCGAATGTCCCTGGCGGCAGCAGCTCCCGGCGGCGGTTTGGCGGCAGTTCGGTGGCAGCGGCGGCCGGTCTTCTGACCGGCTGCCGCCGCCATCATTTCCAAGTAAACAACAACAACAACAACAAACGTGATAGGCTACATAAAGGTTTGCGTAGCCTATCACGGCTAGATTTTCAAAAAACACCGTGATAGGCTACGTAAATCTTTATGTAGCCTAGGGGTGGACGAAAGTCACTTACCTTTTCTCGCAGCTTGTTCGCGGTGGGGGGGAGCGCTTCGCTGCTCCCCCCGCGAAGTTCAGGCTGGGGGGGGAGGCTTCCCGCCTCGCCCGGCCGCGAATACGAAAGTAAAAAAAAAAAACAACGTACCCTGATAGGCTACGTGACGATTCACGTAGCCTATCATGGCTAGATCTGCAAAGTCAGCCGTGATAGGCTACGTGAATCGTCACGTAGCCTATCACGGGTGACTTTAAAAAAAAAAAAAAGCGCATACGCGAATGGCGGCCCCCATAGGGAGCCGCCATTCGCGTTCCTTATTTAGTTGCTGTAGTCTACGTAAATGTTTACGTAGACTACGGCGAAAATAAGGGCAATGCAAATAGCGTTGCCCTTATTTTCGCCGTAGTCTACGTAAACATTTACGTAGACTACAGCCACCAAATAAGGAACGGGAATGGCGGCTCCCTATGGGGGCCGCCATTATCCGTACACACTTTTTTTTTTTAAAGTCACCCGTGATAGGCTACGTGACGATTCACGTAGCCTATCACGGCTGACTTTGCAAATCTAGCCGTGATAGGCTACGTGAATCGTCACGTAGCCTATCAGGGGACTTTTTTTTTTTTCTTTTATTGCAATGGCGAGGGTGGCAGCCGGTCAAAAGACCGGCTGCCGCTCCCGCCCCGCTCGAACACCCGACGAACCGCCAGCCGGACCCACCGCCGGGAGGGACATTCAGGGAAGGTAAGTCCCGTCCCGGGGGGGGTGCGGGGTGCGAGGGGGTGCGGAGGATTTCTCCCTGAAACTTGTTCGGGGGGCCGAACACTTTGGTGCTCGGCCCCCCGAAGTTTCGGGGAGAAATTCTCCGCCATCCCTAATGTAGCCTATCACGGCTGACTTTGAAAAAAAAAAAAAAAAGTGCGTACACAAAATAAGGGCAACGCAAAGTGCTATTTGCGTTGCCCTTATTTTCGCCGTAGTCTACATAAATATTTACGTAGACTACCCGGGCCAAAATAAGGAACGCAGATGGCGGCACCCATGGGCACCGCCATTTGTGTACGCGCTTTTTTTTTTCAAAGTCAGCCGTGATAGGCTACGTAAAGATTTATGTAGCCTATCACAGCTGACTGCAGGCCAGGGACGCAAACGGCGGCGGCTACGGCTGCCACCATTTGCACCCCGGCAGGAGAAGAACTTTCACGGCCAGAGAGGCGGGGCGCTCCCCCCCGGCCAGAATTTCGGCAGGGAGGGATGGGGCGCCTCCCCCCGGCCAGAATTTTGGCGGGGAGGGATGGGGCACCTCCCCTCCGCCCAGAATTTCGGGGGGAGGGACGGAGCACCTCCCCCCCACCGTGAAGCAAGCTGCAGGACCAGGTAAGTGACTTTTGTCCATCCCTAAAGAGAACACGAAGAGTTCTTGGACAGAACGGTGGAACTACAGCAGCAAAGGAAGGACCAGAAGCTTGAAGAGCAACAGCAAGCTGAGGCAGAAGAGGAAAATGCTGAGGTGAGGAAAACTGCAGTAGAGGATACTCCTTGGAAAAGGGTGACAGTTAGGAGCAGAAGAACTAGAAGCCAGTCTGCACCAGTGGAGGCAGTGGAGCTATGGAACCACTTACAGGTACTTGAGGATGAGACTGGAGGACAGCCTGCAGAAGAAGAATTACAGGGGAACCTGCATGAGAGCAAGCAAGAGGCTGAAGGTCAGTCAAGCAGAGGCAATGAAACCAAGGCCTACAACAAGAAGAAGAGAAGAGTAGTAGTAGTGGGAGACTCCTTGCTGCATGAGATCGAAACCCAAGTATGTCGCTAAGACCCGTGGACTCTCCAGGTATGTTGTCTCCCACCAGGAGTATGGATTAGAGATGTGATTGAAGGGTTGCCTGCACTCATAAAGCCCACTGACAGGTACCTCTTTCTTCTCGTCCATGTGGTAACAAATGATACCGCCAAGCAGAGCCACGAAGAAATCACATCAGACTTTGAAGCTTTAGGAAGGAAACTCAAAAACTTTGGGGCCCAGATAGTTTTCTCATCCATCCTTCCAGTAGTTAGTAGAGGGATAGGAAGAAACACTCCAGGTGAATGACTGGCTACGAAGGTGGTGCCGACGAGAGAGATTTGGATTCTGGGACCACGGGCTACACTTCCTGGAAGATGGACTGTTGGCAAGGGATAGGTTGCACCTCACAAAACCTGGGAAGAATGTGTTTGGCCACAGCATGAAGAACTTTATCAGGAGGGCTTTAAACTGAATGATACAGGGAAGGGAGATGTAAAGTTGGGGGTAACAATGGACGAAGGCTCATGCACCGCAATGGAGAGAACAGCTCTAATAGCACCCAATAAGTATTCACAAACATGTAGGAAGAAAGCCAGACCATGAAGCACATGGTCTTTGATGTCTATATACTAATGCCCAGAGTATGGGAAACAAACAGAACGAACTTGAACTCTTAATACAGGAGGGAAATTATGACTTGATAGGTGTAACTGAGACTTGGTGGTATGACTCGGAATACAGCAATTGAAGGATATAAATTGTTCAAAAAGAACAGGAGGAACAGAAAGGGAGGTGGGGTTGCACTGTATGTGAAAAATACATATCTTTGCACAGAAATACAGGATGAGCTTGGTAGCCCCATCAAGAGCATCTGGATTAAAATAAATGGAGGAAAGAATAAAAGGAACCTGGTGGTCAGAGTCTACTACCGGCCACCCAACCAAGGAGAATACGAGGATGAAACTTTTGAAAAGCAAATAGCCAATGTTTCAAGGAAGCATGATGTAGTAGTCATGGGGGACTTCAATTTCCCCAATATTCGTTGGGAGACAAATTCTGCAAAACATGGCCCCTCCAATAAATTCCTGACGTGTTGCAGATAACTTCCTCTTACAGAAAGTAGAGGAAGGAACTAGAGGATCAGCTATCCTTGACTTGATCCTAACCAACAGAGATGACTTAGTGGATAAAGTAGCAGCTACAGGAACCCTGGGAGAAAGTGACCATGTTATACTTGAGTTCTTGGTTCTAAAGGAAGCAAAAGCCGAGTGTAGCCAAACACGTACCCTGGATTTTAGGAAAGCCAATTTTAATAAACTCAGAACAATGATCCGTAAGGTCCCATGGCAAGTGACTCTAATGAGAAAAAGAGTCCAAGATGGGTGGGAGTTTTTAAAAAAGGAAATTTTCAAGGCACAATTACAAACAATTCCAACAAGAAAAAAAGGTGGAAGACAACAGAAGAAGCCAATGTGGCTTCACAAAAACCTTAGACATGACCTGAAAACAAAAAAAGCACACATATAGGAAGTGGAAGGAAGGATAAGCAACAAAGGAAGAGTACAGGCAGGTAGCACAGAATTGCAGGGATGGCATCAGGAAGGCTAAAGCTGAGAATGAGCTGAGGTTAGCGAGGGATGCCAAAAACAACAAAAAGGCTTTCTTCAGCTGCGTGCATAGTAAAAGACAGAGGAAAGAAATGGTGGTTCAACTATTAAATAAGGATGGTAAAATGATAACAGATGACAAAGAAAAGGCAGAAGTGCTCAATTCCCACTTTGGCTCAGTCTTCTCCCAAAAGGGGGTCTATGACCCCCTGGCAAAGGCGAAGTACAGGCTGAAGGGGCAGGATTGCAGCTTGAGATCGATAGGCATATGGTCAAGGAACACCTCATTACTTTCATTGAGTTCAAATCTCCAGGGCCAGATGAACTGCATCCTAGAGTAATAAAGGAACTGGCAAAAGAGCTCTAAGAACCACTGTCTATTCTCTTTGAGAAATCATGGAGGACGGGGGAAGTGCCAGATGACTGGAGGAGAGCTAATGTTGTCCCTATCTTCAAAAGGGGTAAAAAGGAGGAACCTGGGAACTACAGACCAGTCAGTCTGACATCAATCCTTGGGAAAATTCTGGAGCAGGTGATAAAGCAGTCAGTCTGGAAGCACCTTGAAAACAATGCAGTGATTACTCGAAGCCAACATGGATTTGTCAAGAACAAGTCCTGCCAGACGAATCTGACCTCATTCTTTGATCAAGTAACCTCCCTTGTGGACCGTAGGAAAGCTGTGGACAGAATATAACTCAATTTCAGCAAAGCTTTCGACGAAGTGCCCCATGATATCTTGATGACCAAATTAGCTCAAAGTGGGCTAGATGAAACAAAGATCAGGTGGATCCACAGTTGGCTACAGAATCAGACTCAAAGACTGCTTATCAATGGGATCTTCTCAAACTAGGGATGGCAGAGAATTCTGCCACGGATTCCAGTGAGGCTGGATCCTGTAGAATCCAAGCCCCTGGAATCCGTGGCGGAACGGCCTCCTGCCCCCCCCCCCCCGCGGAATCCCCCGGGATGGAACTTACTTGGGGCAGATTCGACGGCGGCGGTGATGGTTCTGGCAGTGGCAGCTGGTCTCCTGGCCAGCCGGGCTGCTGCAGCTGCCATTGCCATCCTTGCAGCTGTGATAGGCTACATAAGAATAAGAATAGAAACCAAATGCACAGTTACTAGATGGGGGATACGTGGCTCAACAACACTACAAGTGAGAAGGATCTTGGAATTGTTGTAGATCACAAGCTGAATATGAGCCAACAATGTGATGAAGCCGCAAAAAAGACAAATGCTATCTTGGGCTGCATTAATAGAAGCATACCTTCCAAATCCCGGGAAGTTCTAGTTCCCGTCTACTCAGCACTGGTTAGGCCTCATTGGGAGTACTGTGTCCAATTCTGGGCACCGCACTTTAAGAAGGATGCAGACAAGCTGGAGAGGGTTCAGAGGAGGGCAACAAAGATGATCCAGGGACTGTAAACAAAGCCCTATGAGGAGAGACTGAAAGAACTGGGCATGTTTAGCCTTGAGAAGAGAAGACTGAGGGGAAATATGATAGCGATCTTCAAGGAATTGAAAGGTTTTTACAGAGAGGAAGGCCAGGATCTCTTCTCCATCATCCCAGAATATAGGACATGGAATAATGGGCTCAAGTTACAGGAAGCCAGATTCCGGCTGAACGTCAGGAGAAACTTCCTGACTGTTAGAGCAATACGACAATGGAACCAATGACCTAGGGAGGTAGTGGGCTCTCCCACACTGGAGGCATTCAAGATGAGGCTGGACAGCCATCTGTAGGGGATGCTCTGACTTGGATTCCTGTATTGAGCAGGGGGTTGGACTTGATGGTCTTATAGGCCCCTTCCAACCCTACTATTCTATGATTCTATGATTGTTTTTGCATTGATAACACTAGTTGCTGTCCATCTGAAAGCAATCTCTGTTTCAGGAGAACGTTGTTAGCAGTATTATCCCTTCCTCCTGTGATCTTCCTTGGCACTCCATAGGAATACAAACAGATGCATGTATCAGAAATGCATTTCCCCTAAACTTCTTTCCCATTTTTAGATTAAAGGCGAAATCAAATACTGCAGCACAATGCATATAGCTTCTACCTGAACGAGGGATAATGATCTTCACAACATTTCGAATGGACAAGTGAGCAAAGATTGTAATCAGACAGGAGAGGGTTATGGTAGTCAAGTTATAAGGTAATTAAAGTCTGTAGTCATTATGTACATTTCTGATCTGAGATGAGCACTGCACTGCTTCAGTGGAGTCACTCTGTCATTGTGAACAAGTAATCGGAGCTACACCACCTTATCTCTTACAAGAGAATAAACATTGTTTTTCCAAGCATGCAAATATGGCTCCAAATGCAGCTGAAATATGAAAAGCAACTTTGCACCAAGATCAACTATTATACCATGCCAAAGAAAATAAATACATGATAGCATCTAAACAACCCCTGCACAAGTGGAAGGCACTTCTGTGCAAGTGGTTGGCTGGGGAGTGTCATTAACTTCCTCCCATACTTTTAAACACCACTCTGAAGTATTCCCTGGCTCTGCAAGAGTGGGTAATGCAGCCCCACCCCCCCAAAAAAGAGATTCTGGCCTAGGTAACCCATGTGAATCCAAGGGGCCAATAGACATATATCTATTTCAGAAATTCGTCATGGTGGTTCGCAGAGCATCAGTCTGTGTGCAGATTTTGTGGTTATCAAAGTCACAACCAAACTGATGGAGGAGAAGGACTGTGGGGGGCATTTTCCAGAACAAGTGCTGATGAATTCTGAATTAAACATTAACTCCTTCTGCACTTCAGTGCACCAGAACATGCTGAATAGCCAGGGGGAAGGGAAAGGGGGATTGCTGCTAGGACATTTCAGACATTTTTGAACATCATGCTGCCATTCCTCCATTCACTGAATGAACTGCATACAATGGCAGGCTCCATCCTGATCTAGGGGTGCTTGCCGAATGCTTGAGCAGAGCCTCCTGTTGTCTTGTCCTGATGACAAGTGGAAGCTCCACTGGGACAATGTATGCTGGAGTAGGGATATCAGAGTTCGAATTTCTATGAATCTGACCTGCAGATTCTGCAGCAGACTGGTGTTCCCTGAGTCGCATGGATTCTGTGCACTTGCAGCCCATTTTTTAAAAACTTTTTGGAATTTTACCCAAATTTAGTCATAGAAAAATACATAAAATAAAAAAACACTGGCCGAAAATGCACATTTCCCCCATAGGCTGAAGCATGAAAATGCGCATGTTGGGGAGGATTTGCACATTTTTGCAAGTGCGAATTTGCACAAATTCATGAATTTGGAAAAAATCCAATTCCGTCAATGACTGGAAGACAGAACGAAAGGCACCTGGCAATCCGCAAAACACAGACAGAACAGATCTTACAAAGTCTGTACATTCCTATGCCTGAGGCTGGCTTAGTCCAGCAGGGAGCAGGTAGATGTGGGCTGGATTGCAGCACTTGGATAGCTTCAAGTAGTCCTCTTGTTCTGACAAGTTCTGAAGCCCTGGAGCATCCTGGAGCATCCTCGCAAGCTCTACCCTCTTCCTGAAGAGGTGAGAATCTTAAAGACGTCATGCTCTAGCCCCGAGCTGAGCACACCATCACGTCTCACTCAGCCCCCACCTTGTGCATTGCCTGTGCTGATGAATGGGCACTTGGGGACATGCCTGGTATACAGGGGGGTGCAATTTCTCAGGGGAATCTAGCTGTCTCTGACCTTCTTTTCATTTGTCTGTGTAAGGTCGGAGCTAGATTATATGCTCAATATGAACACCTACAGAAAATGGAAGCCCCATATCAAGTTCCCTCATTCCCATAACATTTAGCCCCCATACTAGGGATATACAGATTTTGCTAAATCCATCCATGTTCCACAGATTGTCAAGTGTCTCTCATTCCATCATCCATTCATTGATGGAATCCGATTTTTTTAACCAGAATTTCATTCTACTTTCACTAATTCACATTAGTGCTAATGAGAATTTGCACACTTGCAGTAATGTGCATTGCTTTATGCAAATTAGCGCAAATCCCTTCCCCAAAAGTGAAAAACCAGTCCGCAAGCCTGCACAACTCAGAAAAAGCCAGTTCACTGAGGAATCTGCAGGTCAGATTCATAGAAGTCCAAATTAATTTGGATCCATTACAGAGTTCTCTGACATCCTTAACATACACTCATGGTAGGACATCATGGCCTTCATTTCCCCATCCCAGCTCCATAAAATTGCCTACCACTGATGGCAATGAGGGGGAATACAGAGAAATGACACAGGTTAAGTGTGCCTAGCCTTTATGAGGGAGGGAAGAAAATGCAAATCAGGGCTGCCACTTTCCACAGCACCCCCATCTGCAGAATAACATCTAATTCCACATTCAGACTATGTCCAAACCAATATTTTTCATGTGGTCTGAGCCTAGTAAACATTCTAACATTCTCCTTCTTGTTATTTTATTTTTTTAGATGGAAGTTAATAGTGCACTAAAGAAGTATAGCCCTTGCCCTACCTAATATCCCATGATATTCCTCTTCCTGGCCATTTCCCCATCCCTATTTTGTTACAGGAACCCAAGCTCCTAGTCTGAACAGGAGAAAGTACAAGCACAGGACATGCACAAAGAAGATTAGTAGTGAGACAAAGAGAGACAAAATGAAATGAAATATAACTTGGATCATAGGTGCAGATATATTCTTATACTGAACATTACCGTGGCTCCTTTCCTGTTCCTTGCAAACTTAGCAATGTGGAACTATATTTGTGCATCTCTACCCAAACTAGGCTTTAGTTGTTTGAGAACCGCATCAGGTGAATAAATGGGCAATCAAGAAAACCAGCTCTTTTTTGTTCTATTACTTTTAGATCCCATCCTTCTCTATAATGGAAACAAGCTGGTGTCGTAACCCTGTTCTTTTTATTTAAAGCTTACATGTTGGATCAATGGAAACTCTTCGTAGAGACAAATGTATCATTCAGGCAACCTATTTTCACCCTGAAAACAGTTCAGAGCCATTGAAGTAGGTGCCATAATCTTTTATTACAGAGCACAAAAACAAATGTACAAACAAACCCACTCAGAGGAAAAGCTGCTACAAGTAGAACAGCTTCGTCCTCTAAAGAAACAGGTCAAAGAGGGAGGAGGTGTTACTCTCTCTGGCTGGAAGCAGAGCTACATGAATTCGGGTCTACATTTGAATCTGACTCTTTTGAACAATGGCCCAATAATATTACAAACAGAGAAATTAATTAATCAAGAGAGACATTCACCTCATTGGCTCACGAAGGTTCACATCCAGGCATGAGGCCATTTTATCCCACAGGGCTCAGAACAACTGCTGCAAGTTCTCTGTATTTCCCTAATGAGATCCTGAATGAGAGAAAACCTCTTGGCACGAGAAGATGCCGATTGCCAAGAAAATAAATAATGCTGGAATCATGTAATATCAAGGAGGCACACAGTGCTGCCCCAAAACATTTTGCTGCTGGAAGCATGTGGTAAAGTGCATGAAATCAGACTGTGGTGAGTGAACAGCTGATATTTATAGGGGGGCATCAGCGTCGCACAGGCAGTCTGGGAAGAAGAATTCTGCTTGTTCTTAGATGTATGTTACTGTTAAGATGGCTGACTATAGTTAGAGGCACTAGGCCTCAGTTTGGTTTTATATTCAAATAAATAGTTACAGTCATTCCTTAGACACTGCACCTATTATTAAAGGAGTCTCCATTATAACAAAGTGGAGGCCAAGTAACTCACCCCCACCCCGACTAGGGCCAACACTTTCAAAAGATTTGCTGCACCATTCAGACATCAGTTCCTGGCATCATCTACCTCCCCATCATGGTGCCGCCTGAAGCAGATCACTTCACCCTGCTACATGGCAGGGCTTGTCCTGGAGGCACAGGAATGATTTCTAAAACCATAATTTCTAAAATTGAAATGGAGTGGATCTGGACTGGATTGGAGCTGGTGCTCAGATCTAGAAACCAGTCAGAAACTCAGCACCAGAGGAACTTGGGCAAAGTAGTTTTCTCACCAAGGGCTGAGTAACTTTCCCTCATTGCCATGTGATGTAACCACAGCCTGCCCGTACACAGATGGAAATAGAAAATTGAGCTTCCAGACTGAAGTCTTTCAGCAGTTTTTTGAGCTTTGGCACTTTCTTGTTTCAGAAATGAAACACTGGTTTGTGCCAATTTGTGGTGTAATTGCTTTCCAGTTTAATAATAAGCGTGTATGGAGCACCATAAGCTCAGTAATTATTATACTAAGACTGCAAGGTAGTTCAGTATTTTTCTCCACACATATTGTGGATAGGGAGGACTGAGGTGACAAGTGGCTTATTTGACACCTAGTGAATTCATGACAATGGAGAGATTTGAACTTAGAACTCCCTGGTTCACTGCTGTGTTATCAATTGTCTTAGTTGCTGTCCTGTACTAGCTCTATGCTTATTAAAGACTGTAATTAAAAAAAAAAAAAACATTTGAAGTGCAAATGACAAACATTTTGGAAATGGTTCCTCTTAAGGAGCCTATTTGCCAGATATGTGAGGTAAAATGGACACTCCTCTTAATTAATATGGACATAATATTAGCATCCCAATACAAGAACAATGATCCCTCTCAAACAATATCTCCAACAGTAACCTGACTAAACCGGTTGCTAGGAAATAAACACTGAAGATTATCAGGTAATTATTATAGAGTCGTTCATTCCTTGTTGGGTTTGCTGTAAGCTTTTAGCAAATTTTGATTTAGGGGATTCGAACTACATTCATTCACTCATCCTGCTGTCTTATATGATATTTGATTTCTATTCTGAACCCTTTCATGTTCCATCACTATATCCACATCTGTCACATTGGGCTTAATTATGTCTTTTTGTCTAATTTTAGATGGGTAAGCCTGTAATTCCATCTGCTGGTCTCTGGTTCTTTTATGGTGGGAAAGTATAACCAGCTGGTTTCTACCTACCGCTCTTGAACCCATTCATGATTTTTATGTGCTTCTAGCCCAGACTCAATAAACTTCAACTTTGTAAAAGCTGCCAGGCTTTCTTTGACATGCTTATGCAGCAACTGTCCACTTTGTCATATACTTTTAATATATTTTCTGCCATCCCTACAGGTTTTGCTGCATAAGTAGCCCTTGTGACTAACCATGCACTTAAGAGGCATGAGAGTAAGGAATACAAAAAGGAGTTAGTGCCATTTTTTTCCTGAAATTTCTTTAAGGAGCACAGTTTCTGGATGGGAAATAATAAGCCATATATTCATCAGCTACAAATTGGCAGTGTGCAATTGATGCAGACAGCACATCTCCTATGAAAAAGAAATGAGCTCTCCTCAGAATGTGGAAGTTGTATAAACAGGCAGACATGCAGACTTCAGAATACAATGGTGTGCAGATAGATGGATCAATCTATTGCCAGTCTGTATCAGTTCCATATATATTCATTTGTAAGTCTGTTCTGTCTCATTTCCACAATCTGTGATTTTTAAACCCACACTAAAATTCACATTATTTTTGTATGCATTTTATCCTAAAATACACATTTTTGTATGCATTCTTGTGTGTTTGTTTGTTTGTTTGTTTTTTGAGCCAACAACCATATTGCAAAATTTGAAGAATTGCAAAACCAGAAAAATAACTGCATTCTGATCCACATATTTTTCCAGGAAGTGCAAATCAGGCTCGTTCATTTAAAAATGCAGACTGAACAAAATCCTCAAGCAACCCTACAATGGAGAAATGACCACATAAAGAATTCAAGTTGTTAACCAACTGGATTGACCACAAGCATCCAATTACATAACAATTCAAAACTGGTGTCCTCTTCTGGTTGGATGACTTTTGGGGCCTGAAAAACAATCAGCATTCTGTGTGTCTTTGTTTTTCATATGTTACAAACTATCCTCAGACCTTCCTCTAAGTACCTTTTCTGAGTACTTAAAGAATGATACTGGGGAAAATGTCATTCACACACCTGATGGTGCATTCATTGTTGTGGTTGGGAGGGGGTTCAGATGACTTCTCCCCCATGTGTTGAAAGAATGCATGGGGAGCACAGGGCTTAACCTTGTCCCTGCCATCAACACATCTGGCAGTCATGCTCCCTCCTGGCTGCAGATTTGGTTGGTGTGTGAAGGACTCTACGTGCATAGCAATGTATGTGCACAGAGCTCCTTCAAGTGAGGAGGACCCTGACTGGGTCATACCCACCTCACTTGGAGGTACTCTATGCATGTACATCACTATATTCATATTCTTTTCACATGCCATGCGAACATGCAGACTGTGGATGGTGGGACTGCTGGTGCAATTGCGCCAGGAGCACTGGTAGCCCACATGGCCCTGTGACTCCCCTCACACATTCTTTCAGCACATAGAGGGCATCTCAGCCCCCAGCTGTTGAGTGAAATCATAGGCACACGCCCCACTCCTGTTCCTCCTTGAACTGGGGAACACACATAACAAGTTGATGTATTGTGGCCACACTTGGAATACTGTATACATTTCTGATCACTGCGCTTCAAAAAGGACATTGTAGAGCTGTAAAATATGCAGAAAAGGGCAGCCCAAACGATCAAGGGACTGAAGCAACTCCCCTATGAGGAAAGGTCACAACGTTTCGGGATCTTTTGCTTAGGAAGAAAGGTGAGTAATGGGGAGGGATGATAGAGGCGAATAAAATTATGGATAGTGTGGAGAAAGTGTCAGGGGTGTTTCTGAGCACAAGGAGTGGGATAGCAGTAGGGATGTACAAATCCCTTACCTGGCTCCGCAGTGGGGGATCCACGGGGGGGGAAGGGGCTCCGTCCCTCCCCCTGGAATCCTCCCTGGCTGGCTCCGCGGAGCCGCCGGCCAGGGCCGGCCGCAGCCAGAGTTCCAGCCGCGGTCGGGCTGCTGCAGCTGCAAATGGTGGCTGTCGTAGCGGCCACCATTTGTGTCCTACCAGGCTGCCATGATAGGCTACGTAAGTATTTACGTAGCCTATCACAGCAAAGAGCAGCAGTGCAAACAGCATAATGGCCGCCATTTGCATCCCTGCTCTTTGCCGTGATAGGCTACATAAATACTTACGTAGCCTATCATGACAGCCTGGCAGGACACAAATCATTTGCGGCCGCAGCAGCCGGCTGAGAGACCAGCCGCTGCCGCCGGAGCCGCCGCTGCCTCCGCCCCAGGTAAGCTTTGTCCCCGGGGGATTCCGCACGGTGGTGGGGGGTGGGAGGCCGTTCTGCCACGAGTTTTGGGGGCCCGAATGCCAGTGCATTTGGCCTCACTGAAATCTGTGGCAGAATTCTCCGCCATTCCTAGATAGCAGTTCAGATTTTGAAGCAGAACCATCAGACATGGGGGAGGTGTTTTCCCAGGCTAGTCCAGTTATGAGTAGGCCTGCTTCTCAGGTTACAAACATACAGATGGCTGAGCTTGAGGGTCCCTCTTCACCCCCTCTCGGTGAAGGGACAGCGAACAGGAGGTTGACCTAATAGATGCCAGATGCAGAGCAAAGAGGGAGAAGGCAGGGGCGGAACTTAGATGGTCTACCCGATTGGCCTTGCATGAGAAGCCGCGCTTAGAGGCCTCACGAGAGGAGAGGGACTTCCCCCTCTTAAGTTAGACTAGCGAAACCACCTTCCTCTTCAAACGGCGGGCAACTCTCATAAATTCCATTTGGATCCCCTGAAGGCATTCCTTGTAGACAGAGAGTTTCTCTGAGAATTTGCATCTGTATGACCCTGTGAAGTAATGGATTAAAAGCTGTAGATTGAAGCCTCTTGTCTGTGTATGTTTAGGCACTGAAGTGAAGTGGGGGCTAAGGGAATTGTGACAGAAAGTGGGTAAGGAGAAGTTTTACTCCCTTTCATGATACTAGAACCTGGGGTCATCCAATGATGCTGAATTCTGGGAAATTCAGAACAGACAAAAGGAAAGACTTCTTCACACAGCACTAAGTTAAACTATGGAGTTTGCTAGCACAAGATGGAGTGAGGGCCACCAACCTGGATGGCTTTAAAAAAGAATTAAATAAATTAAGGGTGCAATCCTATTCAGATAGGTGGCTGCCTCCGAACTCAGAGGTGACCACCTATCCAATGCAGGGGCAGGGCAGGAGAAGCATGGAGGGGATCGTTCCCTCCACGCTTCTCCTGCCCTGCATTTTCAGCTAAACAGCCAATTGCGGCTGTCTAGCCATGGGAGGGCTGAGTGAGGGAGGAGGCTGCTGTATGACACATTGGACGTGTTGTACAGGCATTTCTGCCTTCCCCACCCAGAACGCCCCCAGACACACCCCTTTTCATCCGCTCCACGCTCCTCTTGCGAGCGCAGAGGATGGGGCTGTTCCGCGCTGCCTCAGAGACAGCGTGGAAGTGGGGGAAGGTTGGTTCTCCAGGAACTGACTTCAGAACGTGGGCTCCGTGGTCAGTTCCCAGAAAACAAGATATCCTATGGCTGTCTAGCCGCTGTCTAGCGGCCATAGGATTGCTCCCTAAGTCTATCAATGGCTACTAGTCATGATGGCTATATGCTGCCTCCAGTATCAGAGGCAGTGTGCTTCTATATACCAGTTACTCAGGAACACAACTGGATGATATTGGGTTCACGTCCTGTTTGTGAGCTTTCTGTGGGCATCTGGCTGGCCACTGTATGGGAAGAGAAAGCTGAACTAGATAGGCCTTTAGTCTGTTCCAGCAGGGCTCTTCCTATGTTCATATTTTTTTAAAGGCTTGGGACTGGGAGACAGTGACAGGACTAGTCACCTCATCTATTATGTACGGAAATCATGCTGTTGTAACAGACTTGTCAACAGACTTGTCAAAATATTGCATAAAGTCTCAAATAGGGCAGGAGTGTGGTTTGATTGATTATGTGTACAAACCATTGGCGAGCATGCAGATGGCTCCCAGGTCACATTCTCAACCAGAAGTGGGCTGTGCATTTCTGTCCGTTGTTGCACTACACCATTTACACAGACTCATTGCAACCTAACTCTGGACAAGCAGGAATAGGCAGGAGAATGACACAGCAGTGACACAGCCAGGACCCGCAAGGCCAAAGCCCCAGGTCTTGTGCACCCCAGCCCCAAATGTCTGAGCTGGGTGTCTCATACCAGACGGGCAGTCAGCTGTTTGGTGAGCTAGCAGCAGCTGCAGAGGGGGAGGAGAGGTTAAGGGCAGCAGAGCCTGGTACTGCCCCCGCACCACCTGTCAGCTGTGAAATGACTTCAGGGAGGGGGTGAGGAAAGCCAGGCCAGAGCTAGCTGTGCCTCTGCTGGCCACTTAGCTGTGCAGCGGGGAGAAGACATTAACTGAGCATAGGGTGGCCAGGTGTCTTCCCTTATTCCTAGGGTGACTGCCCTACTTTTCCCTGGAGAGTCCTGTATTTCAACTATGTCGTCCTGTCCCAAAATTCAGGTTTCTCGTATGTCCTGTAAAATTGGAAGTTGAAGAGTATGAGTGCCATGAATGCATGTTCCTACTCCTTGGCCAAATCAGGCCTGTCGGCTGCAACATGAGGCGGGGAAAGACAGTGGATGGCAGCAATAGCAGTGGCTGCAGGATTCATGATACCTTGACTATTGTGGCAGCAGCAGGAGGAAACACAGTCAGCCACAGGTGAGGAAGGAGACACATTCAGCCCAGACAAAGACAAGGAGGAGGCTGGCTGGCAAACCCTAGTCTTGGCTCAGCCCTTGGAGTTCACAGTTCTACCCTTTCCGAGAGTGCTTTTGTTTTTGTGCTGCAGTTCTTAATATTTTTAATCCATTTTTTTATTTTTAGTTTTAACAAAAAACAAAACAAAAAACCTAACAAAACCAAAAAAAAAAAAAAAATAACTTCTGAAATCCTCAGCTTCAGATATTACAATATTCTAGGGAGAAAAAAGAGAAAAAGAATAGGTTACAAATAAACTTCAGTAAAAGCAGACCAGATATCCAAATATAAGTCCATTTGCAACTTATGCCTACATACCACTCTTTCAAATCTTCAGTCCCTTACATTAAAGGGGGTGAGCTTTTATCTTTCCGGTATCGTAGTATTAGTCTTTTTACATTCCAAAAAGTGGTAAGTAATTTAAGAGAACATTTACATCAGTAAATATTAAAGAGCTTTCCAATACAAAATTTATCTGTATAATAACTTCCTCCCAGAAGGAGGCAACTATTGGGCATTTCCAAAACATGTGACTAAGAGAAGCATTAACTGCATTATACCTCCAACAATTAGCCAAGTTTGACAAACCCTTATTAAAGAGACGTTGTGGAATCCAATAGACCTGAAACAAAAGTTTTTGCTGAATAAGGCGTAACCGAAGATGCATAGAGATATCCAATACAGATGCCAAGACAGCAGTCCATTGATTAGACAAAAGAGGACATTCCAATTCCCTGTTCCACTCCTGCTTTAGACCACTTGTATCACATTTATTCATTGATAATAAGTATTTATAAACATGAATCGTGGGTTGATATATCTGGTCAGCTTCAATAAGTGTTTCCAATAGCAAAGGAGACTCTGAGGCAGTAAAAGCAGCAGGACCGAATCCAGATACCAACGAATGTTTCAACTGCAAATACTGCCATTCGGCTGTAGCAGGCAAATCAAATTTATCTCGCAAAGTTGAAAATAGCACAAACAAACTCATCTTCAACACCCAATAACTGATCATTTTAAAGATCATTTTATCTGTCCATGTCCACCACAAAAACATTTTCTTTCCAATTCTTAAATCTGGATTTCCCCATAAAGTCAATTTAGCATAGGAAAATGGATCAAACTGTAACTGGTGTAACTTTATAAGCCACATATCTCTAACTGCCAAGATTGTGGGAGGAGCTCTATCTGCCTTAACATGCCTAGAACCTAATGCCATCCATTTGGAGAGAGGCTCCAGACAAGAAGATTCCAACACTGACCAAGGTAGAAAATCCAATCTGAGGGGAAAAGTCCAAAATTTAGTACAGGTCAGCAAATAAGGCCGATGGTATGTGGCAAGATCTTGAAAACCAAGCCCACCTTCATTAATTGGAAGTTGCATCCTTTTCAAAGATATTCTTGGTGAAAAGAACCCCACCCCCACCCCATTTATGAAACAAAGCATTAAGTTTTTGGAAATATTTGCCAGGTATAACTATGGGGATCACATGTATCTGCTGCAGTTCTTCATATGGAATGCTTCCAGACAATTCTTTTATAGTGCCATCACCTTACCTCATTCATGGAAGTGTACAGGGGTCCAGGAGACATTATCTTCTACTGGTACCCTCCCATGTTTTCTTTCCACTTCTTTTGTATTTTTACTTTATGCAGAAAAATCTATTAAGGAGAAATAGATGAAAAAGCTGCACAGTGCCTTCTAACTGCTATTTCTAGTAGCCCTTTGTGTGGAAGTACTTCTAGTCTCAACTCTGACACTTGCTTTCTGCAGCAGACTTCACTGATAACGTTCTTCACGTTGCAAATTGCGTTGTATTGCGGGTTTCAATCAGGCTCACTAGAGGACTTTGACATTAGGAGCCACCCATCTCCCCTCAGCAATTAGCACGTCCATTTGTAGTCATTACCCCAAGCCAAATCCTCTGGAATGGTGCATATGTGCTCCATATTGGGTGATGCCTCTCCTGCCAGTCTAGTGTGTTTTAATGGCAGGACTGTTAGCATGGCAAGCAGAAATCCAACTGGTGTGCAGTTTTCCCCAGTATGGAGGTGCTTGTTGTTGTTTATTCATTCAGTAGCTTCCGACTCTTCGTGACTTCATGGACCAGCCCACACCAGAGCTTCCTGTCAGCCGTCATCACCCCCAGCTCCCCCAAGGTCAAGTCCGTCACCTCCAGAATATCATCCATCCATCTTACCCTTGGTCGGCCCCTCTTCCTTTTGCCTTCCACTTTCCCTAGCATCAACATCTTCTCCAGGGTATCCTGTCAATGTGGTCAAAGTACTTCAGTTTTGCCTTTAATATCATTCCCTCAAGTGAGCAGGCTGGCTTTATTTCCTGGAGTATGGACTGGTTTGATCTTCTTGCAGTCCAAGGCACTCTCAAAATTTTCCTCCAACACCACAGTTCAAAAGCATCTATCTTCCTTCGCTCAGCCTTCCTTATGGTCCAGCTCTCCTCTATGGGGAATACCATTGCTTTAACTATGCGGACCTTTGTTGTCAGTGTGATGTCTCTGCTCTTCACTCTTTTATCAAGATTTGTCATTGCTCTCTTCCCAAGAAGTAAACATCTTCTGATTTCCTGGCTGCAGTCAGCATCTGCAGCAATCTTTGTGCCTAGAAATACAAAGGCTGACACTGCCTCCACGTTTTCTCCCTCTATTTGCCAGTTATCAATCAAGCTGGTTGCCATAATCTTGGTTTTTTTGAGGTTTAACTGCAACCCAGCTTTTGCACTTTCTTCTTTCACCTTCATCAGAAGGTTCCTCAGCTCCTCCTCGCTTTCAGCCATCATTTTTATCATCTGCATATCGGAGATTGCTAATGTTTCTTCCAGTGATTTTAACTCCAGCCTTGGATTCATCAAGCCCAGCACATCGCATGATGTGTTCTGCATACAGGTTGAATAGGTAGGGTGAGAGTATACACTCTGCCGTACTCCTTTCCCAATCTTAAACCAGTCCGTTGTTCTGCAGTCTGTTCTTACCGTTGCTACTTGGTCATTATACAGATTCCTCAGGAATCTGTATAATGACAGGATGACTTGGTATCCCCATACCACCAAGAACTTGACACAATTTGTTCTGATCAGTAATGGGGAAATGTGCACTAACTGAATTGTTGTCTGCCATACATTGATTCAATGTATGCAAAGGAGATTGTTACCTTGTCGTGGTGCTGGAGCTTGAGCACCTCAATGACGTCATGAGCTAAACCGTGAAGGGACCCCCAAGACGGGAAGGTCATGGCAGAGAGGTCAGACTAAATACGATCCCTGGGGAAGGAAAAGGCAACCCACCCCAGTATTCTTGCCATGAAAACTAAATGGATCAGTACAACCAGAGATATGTCTGTATACCATTGGAAGATGGGACTCCCAGGTCGGAAGATGGTCAAAATGCTACTGGGGAGGAACAGACGATAAGTTCAACTAGCCCCAGATGTGATGACGCAGCTAGCTCAAAGCCGAACGGACGGCTAGCAGCCGATGGTGCTGGTGGTGAACGATGAATCCGAAGTTCTAAAGACCAACACACCATAGGAACCTGGAATGTAAGATCTATGAGCCAGGGCAAATTGGATGTGGTTATTGGGGAGATGTCAAGATTAAATATAGACATTTTGGGTGTCAGTGAACTGAAATGGACTGGAATGGGCCATTTCACATCAAACGACCACCAGATCTACTACTGTGGACAAGAGGACCACAGAAGAAATGGAGTAGCCTTCATAAGTAATAATAAAGTGGCTAAAGCAGTGCTTGGATACAATCCAAAAAATGACAGAATGATCACAATTTGAATTCAGAGTAAGCTATTTAACATCACGGTGATCCAAATATACGCCCCAACCACAGATGCTGAAAAAGCAGAAGTAGATCAGTTCTATGAGGATCTGCAGCACCTACTGGATAGTATGCCAAACAAAGATGTTATTTTCATTACAGGAGACTGGAATGCTAAGGTGGGTAGTCAAACGACACCTGGAATTACAGACAAGCATGGTCTGGGAGAACAAAATGAAACGGGACATAGGCTGATAGAATTTTGCCAAGACAACTCACTGTGCATAACAAATACTCTCTTCCAACAACCTAAGAGACGACTTTATACATGGACTTCACCAGACGGTCAACACCGAAATCAGATTGACTACATCCTTTGTAGCCAAAGGTGGCGGACATCTATGCAGTCAGTAAAAACAAGACCTGGAGCTGATTGTAGTTCAGATCACGAACTTCTTATTGCACAATTTAGAATCAGACTAAAGAGAATAGGGAAGACCCACAGATCAGTTAGATATGAGCTCACTAATATTCCTCATGAATATGCAGTGGAGGTGAAGAATAGATTTAAGGGACTAGATTTAGTAGATAGGGTCCCGGAAGAACTATGGACAGAAGTTCGCAACATTGTTCAGGAGGCGGCAACAAAAAACATCCCAGAGAAAAAGAAATCCAAGAAGGCAAGATGGCTGTCTGCTGAGACACTGGAAGCAGCCCAAGAAAGATGGAAAGCAAAAGGCAACAGTGATCGGGGGAGATATGCCCAATTAAATGCAAAATTCCATAGGTTAGCCAGAAGAGATAAGGAATTATTTTTAAACAAGCAATGCGCAGAAGTGGAAGAAGATAATAGAATAGGAAGGACAAGAGGCCTCTTCCAGAAAATTAGAAACATCGGAGGTAAATTCCAGGCAAAAATGGGTATGATCAAAAACAAAGATGGCAAGGACCTAACAGAAGTAGAAGAGATCAAGAAAAGGGGGCAAGAATATACTGAAGATCTGTATAGGAAGGATAATAATATTGGGGATAGATTTGACGGTGTGGTCAGTGAGCTAGAGCCGGACATCCTGAAGAGTGAGGTGGAATGGGCCTTAAGAAGCATTGCTAATAACAAGGCAGCAGGAGATGACAGTATCCCAGCTGAACTGTTTAAAATCTTGCAAGATGATGCTGTCAAGGTGATGCATGCCATATGCCAGCAAATTTGGAAAACACAAGAATGGCCAACAGATTGGAAAAGATCAACTTATATCCCCATACTAAAAAAGGGAAGCACCAATGAATGTTCAAACTATCGAACAGTGGCACTTATTTCACATGCCAGTAAGGTAATGCTCAAGATCTTGCAAGGTAGACTCCAGCAATTCATGAAACGAGAATTGCCAGATGTACAAGCTGGGTTTAGAAAAGGCAGAGGAACTAGAGACCAAATTGCCAATATCCGCTGGATAATGGAGAAAGCCAGGGAGTTTCAGAAAAACATCTATTTCTGTTTTATTGACTACTCTAAAGCCTTTGACTGTGTGGATCATAACAAACTGTGGCAAGTTCTTGGTGGTATGGGGATACCAAGTCATCTTGTCTGCCTCCTGAGGAATCTGTATAATGACCAAGTAGCAACGGTAAGAAAAACGGACTGGTTTAAGATTGGGAAAGGAGTACGGCAGGGTTGTATACTCTCACCCTACCTATTCAACCTGTATGCAGAACACATCATGCGACATGCTGGACTTGATGAAGCCAAGGCTGGAGTTAAAATCACTGGAAACATTCGCAATCTCCGATATGCAGATGATACCACTTTGATGGCTGAAAGCGAGGAGGAGCTGAGGAACCTCATGATGAAGGAGAAAGAAGACAGTGCAAAAGCTGGGTTGCAGTTAAACCTCAAAAAAACCAAGATTATGGCAACCAGCTTGATTGATAACTGGCAAATAGAGGGAGAAAACATGGAGGCAGTGACAGACTTTGTCTTTCTAGGTGCAAAGATTACTGCAGACGCTGACTGCAGCCAGGAAATCAGAAGACATTTACTTCTTGGGAGGAGAGCAATGACAAATCTTGATAAAATAGTGAAGAGCAGAGACATCACACTGACAACAAAGGTCCGCATAGTTCAAGCAATGGTATTCCCCATCGTAACCTATGGCTGTGAGAACTGGACCATAAGGAAGGCTGAGAGAAGGAAGATAGATGCTTTTGAACTGTGGTGCTGGAGGAAAATTCTGAGAGTGTCTTGGACTGCAAGAAGATCAAACCAGTCCATACTCCAGGAAATAAAGCCAGACTGCTCACTTGAGGGAAGGATATTAAAGGCAAAACTGAAGTACTTTGGCCACATAATGAGAAGACAGGATACCCTGGAGAAGGTGCTGATGCTAGGGAAAGTGGAAGGCAAAAGGAAGAGGGGCCGACCAAGGGCAAGATGGATGGATGATATTCTGGAGGTGACGGACTCAACCTTGGGGGAGCTGGGGGTGGCAACGGCCGAAAGGAAGCTCTGGCGTGAGCTGGTCAATGAAGTCACGAAGAGTCGGAAGCGACTGAACGAATAAACAACAACAACAAAAATACATTGATTCAAGGCACATTGTCAGGAAAGAAAGTGCAACCCCATCTCTTGGTGCCTGCAAATTATTTTAATTATATGTACAATTAGAATCCCACAATCTGTCACTGATATAAAACCTAGGAGGAGTTACATGAAACTGCATCAAGTGGTGCACTGTTTATCCCAGATTCCTTTTTTTCTTATGCCTAATGAACAGCAATAGTTTATTGCCTACTGAAATTGTCCTCTGATAGCCCTTCAAATAGAGGACTACCCTCTCTAAAATAGGACACATGGCCTCCCTATATCCCCTTTCACATCCTATCCCCTCAAACACATGGGTAGGTTCAGAATATATGACTTCCTTGCTGCGTAAAGGCCCAGGAGCAACTCAACCATCAAGATTCAATTTGTTCATCTGACTTTATTCCACTGTGTATTGTAATTACACCTTGAAAGGGGCACATTACAAAACCTCCTTATATGTTCTTGCTTCCCAATAACTTAAAACAACATGGCAATTAGAATTTCTTTTGTTACAATAACTTAACTAACTGGCTCTCAGTCTGCAAATAATAGTCACACAACAAATCCAGCTCCCAGAAAGCAGGCAAAGGAGTTCTTTGAACAGTGCCCTACATGTATAGACAACTTGATGGATGACCAGTACCAGGCACTGGATGGAAGGAGTGTATCCCTATTAGTTCTGCTGGACCTCTCAGCAGCATTTGATACTATCAGCCATGGCATCCTTCTGGGATACATGGCTAACATGGGGTTTGGGAGCACCGTTTTGTGGTGGTTCTGGCACTATTTGGCTAACCATTCCTGGAAGGTGGTACTGGGGCCTACTGTTCAGGTCCCTTGGCCACTCACAAGCCTTCCCTCCCAGTTTGGATAATTGTAGAAAGGAATCCTTCAAGATTCTAAAAAGCTTCTTATGCGGACAGTTTGCCTCATAAATAGTTCAGGGCTGTTGTTTTTCCTGAGTTTTCCTGGATAACACTCAAAGGATTGTGATCTTTAATCTTTTTAAGTTTGGGAAGATGAAGCCCAGGAGACTCAATCCCAGCCCTCCCTGCCAGTCCATTCTTCTTTTCCAAGCATCTTTATGAGGTGGGGAGGGGAAACTGGTAATGGGGGAGGGGGCTTTCTGGCAACAGCAGAGGCCTTATAGGCCTCATTCTAAAGACCTGGATGCATCCTTTTCTGGTTGGATACCTGGAAATGGTAACTTTCAGTGCCTATTCGTCCAATCCATTGAACTGAGAGACACTGGGAACTACAGAGCCTGTGCATCCAAGCAGCAGAGGATGCTGTAATATGTAGATAACAGCTATGTTCCTGTGACAGATTGGAGAGTTGATAATTATTATAAACTGGGGGAAGTGAGTTGTAGATTGAAGCCACCCGGTGAAGCCAACTTTGATGAGGCTACAACTCTAAATTAAATATCAATCACAAAACCATAACTTCTGGTTTTTCCAATTCCCTATAAATGAAACATTTTCCCCCTTGGTTAGCTTGTAATCTTAAAAAGAATGCAGGCCCCATTGCAACAAAAGAGAAACAAAAAGTCCTGAAGAGCACACAACTGATATAGTTAAACCACTAGACTTGCAGTTAGCTTGTAATCTTGTAATTCTTCACACAGAGAGAGTTGCATTGGCCACATGAGCTATTGGGAAATTACCTAGAGGTTCAAACAGTTGAAACCTTCCTGCTCAGTGTTTAATTAGCACTGGAACTGCCTGACTGTAACCACACAGACACGAACCCAAATACCCGTTTCTTCCTAGGAGAAATCCTACTCTTAAAGAGAGGCCTACAGTCAAGCCAGTGGGAGAGAGAGATCATTGCCACCAATTACAAGCTGACACCATTCTTACTTGGGCTGCCAAAAATACCCTAAACCAACTCATTTTATGCTGCTTCAGTAACTCGTTGTTTTATGCTAGGCTTTCAGTTAGATTTCTAAGAGTTTAAATAATGCTTGCATTTTTCCATGTTTGTCTTACTATAGGTAACTCTCCAAGCTGCTACATATTCATAAGTTACCTTTGATTTAAATCTGACTTTAAAAAAAAATAACACAGGAAAAGTATGCTCACTTTATGTAGTGGTCATGCTTAGAACAACCATTCAGCATTTATGGTTGCAAACTGGCTAAACTAGATACAACGTTTTGCAAAATGTTCCACAGACACTCACCTCAATCCAGAAGTCACTCTCATCATATATGATAGGCCATTTTGCACATGGAACATTCAACATAGCCTTCCACAGTTGGGGTCTGCAACAAAATGTTGCTGTGTGGAGTGCCCTGGTACAGGGTTCTAGCCAGCCATACATGCCCTTTTCTAGGATACTCCATTCCATTTCCCCTCCCCCCAGTTTTGGGTCCCCCACCCTAGCAATCAGTATTCCATGTCCACTGAGTATACGCGGTCCTTATTGGGGTGTGGGTGGGGTCTCCCCTTAGGATGCTTTTTTTTTTCTAAATAGTTTTTATACTTCTGCAAATTTGGGTTCCCCCAAACCTGCTGATACATCCCTCTTGTGCATGGATACCACCATTTTTGTTACCTGAAGATCCACAGATCATTCTGAGTTTGCTATTAGGCTAGGCTAGCTTAGGATCCCATTGTAAATCCTATGAGCAAATCCACGTCTCTGTCTTCTGCACAGAGAAATCCACATGGAATCCCACTACGTACACTAGGAAGCGGAAGCCCATGCAGTTTTGATGACTCAATCCAGAGATCTGCTTCTCCATGCAGGAGGTCTTCCATATGTGGAGATTTATAAGGGCAATGCAATCTGAGCATCCATTCTGTCCTCTCAGACTGGCTCTCCACATCTGATTTGACATGCAGAAGGTGATACTCATTTGAACTTTCCTCTGAACCTGCATCTCTAGGACAGTCTCCAGAGCAGTTTAGTTGCTCCCAAATATGGAACTATGTGCATAATAGGCAGTTTTGTGGGAGAGTGCATCCCAAAATTGGGGCCTACAATGTCAAACGTGCATGTACAAGGATTAAATTATCCTAAACATTAGGACACAAAGAGAATATTGAAAAACCATATCTAACAAAACAAAACAAAAGAGCACACCATCCATATTGATTTTATCTTCCCGACAGAGACTGATAAATACGTAACAGTATTTTTCCTACATTTCCATTCTACAAATTGCTATCTCTGTTTCTATAGCAACTCCTTTTGTTTGTCACTTGCAAGCCACACTGGAAATAGCCTATTTTTAGTGGGGTGGGGAGAATATGAAAAGACTTTGATATAAATAGTTATCATAATCCTACAATGAATATAAACCCCACTACAAACTCAAATAAGGAACTCATTTGCCAGATAAGGAACACTGAATAGAACATTGCTATGGAGTTTTTGAAAATATAAATGGACATTTTATGTGTAGATTTCATTTCCTCCTCAGCCGCCATCCGAACTGTAGCCAAATTCAAATACAGTCTGGTGTTGTCACTTCTGTATTCCAGCTCTGGAATGTTATGAAGCAGATATGCACATCACAGAGCTGCAGGACCCCAGTGGCACACGCAAGCCATGTGTGGAGGTTTGGGGTACAAAATCCAAAAATTAGCCAGCCTGAATATATTCCTTAACACCATTCTATTTGTTCACTTGCATAATGTTTTAAACTGAGAGCAGACATTGCTTTAAAGATGTAGCTAGCAGCAGCTCTGTCTTTTTTTATGCAGAGTTAGCACATGGGGGCTAATCGAGATTGGGACTCTAGTGTGGGGTGAGGGTTTATCCTCCCACCCACCACCCACCATCGTGGTCCTGATCCAGACTGGAAGGCCCATACCTGTAATTTTTATTGCCAAATAGTGATACATTTGCTTTAGTTATACTTGAGGAAGGGGGAGGTGGAATCACAGAACTGGATATATGGCTTCAACCATCCATCACAAATCAAAGGAACAAGACCCTAATTGTATGAAAATGAGAATATAACTTCCATACTATGTATAATGAAATATAAAATAATTCTTGGTCTGCATCAATTTTTCAAGAGGTTTGCTTTGTCACTGCAAAAAAGCACTATTTTTAGAGGCCTCAAAGGGTTCTCTGAAAGGCCAGAGGTGACCTCCAAAATATATATAGAGAAAGTGTTTTCTAGAACCCGGGGTCATCCCATGAAGCTGATTGATGGGAGATTCAGGACAAATAAAAGGAAGTACTTTTTCACACAGAGCATAGTTAAAACTATGGAATTAGCTACCTCAAGATGTAGTGATGACCACCAATTTGGATGACTTTAAAGGGGGATTGGAACAATTCCTGGAGGATAAGGCTATTAATGGCTACTAGCCCTGATGGCTTTTTGCTACTTCCAGTACCAGAGGCAGTAAGCTTATGTACACCAGTTGCTGAGGAACATGGGCAGGAAGGTGCTGTTGCACCCGTGTCCTGCTTGTGGGTTCCTGGTTGACAGCTGGTTAGCCACTGTGTGAACAGAATGCCGGCCTAGATGGACCCTGGGTCTGATCCAGCACAGCTCTTCTTATGTTCTTATGTTTAGTTATGATTTTGAAGTGGCTGTCTTCAGTTTACATATTTGACTGTGTGATTTGGAGAAACATACACCTTGCTGTAGGAGGGATAGCCTGTTTTGTAGGCAGGAACACTTGTCCATCCCTTTTGTGTAAAAACCAAAACAAATAAAAAACAAATGAAAGCTGTTTGTTTCAGTAACAGAGAGGAGAATTTTACATCCATCCAAGTAAAACAAAAAGAAAAGAAAGAGAAGAAACGGTTCCATAAATTGTTGCAAGAGGTGATAACTTTGCTCCTGTTCATCGCTTTCCCCCCCTTTTAAATGGCTGCATGAGCACTTATGTGGAACAGTGCAGAAGCACTTGGCCTGGAAAGAACTAAAAAAGCAAAGTTGGAGGAAAAAACAACTTTTAAAACAATACCAATATTTGCACAGGCATGACTGGGCAAGGGAGAAATTGCATGCCTCCTCATCAGAAGAGACACGGGCACTAAGCAATAGCTGTCTCCTGTGACAGTCACACCAAATCATACACATAATTTTAGTAGTCATGATGATGCTAGCAAGGGGGAGAAAATCATAAGGACGGAGGAACATCAAATTGCAGTTTGTGTACTAGAGAGAAGAGCTCAACGTCTGTTATGGTTTCTCCCACCCACCCCCAGTGCAATATTCGTACAAGTACTAAGACCAGGCAGGCATAGGTGAGAATTTCATTCAGTCAATTTTTTATTAGGGCTGTGCACCACTTCGGCCCGAGGCCCGAACCCTGAGGCCCGAACCCCAAGTCGAAGCGGACTGCTTTGGGTCACTTTGAGCCCCTTCCGAGGCCCAAACCCCAAGTCAAAGCGAAGGGGGCACAAAGGGACCTGGAGTGGGTCAGGGGCTCTCCGAAGTGCTCAGCATGCTTCAGAGCTTCGGCACCCCCAGCCCACCTGCGCCAGTGCCTCCAGGTCATTACCTCAGCTGCCCACCTCCTCCGCCGCCACCTCTGCCACTGCCTTCTTCTCCGCTGATGCATCCACCACTGTCATCACCACCGCCTTCTCCTCCTCCTCTGCCGTTGTCATCACCGCTGTCATCATCACTGCCACCCAGTCCTGAGGCCTGGATGCACGCTGACTGTTATTGCAGGGAGTCGCCATTTTTAAAATGGCAACTTCCAGGAACTTCCAGGAGGTTGCCATTTTTAAAATGGTGACTCCCTGGAATAAGAGTCAGCGCATGTCCAGGCCTCAGGAGCTGGTTGCAGCAATGGCGGCGGCAGCAAAGGTGGAGAAGGCAGCAGCGAAGGCGAAGTAGGCAGCGGTGAAGGCAGCGGCAAGGAGAAAGCAGCAGCAGAGGTGGCAGCAGCAGCAGAGGAGAAAGCAGAAGCGGCAGTGGCAGAGGAGGAGGCAGCAATGGAGGAGGAGAAGGCAGCGACAAGGAAGGAGGAGGCTGCAGCAAGGTGAGGAGCTGGGGGGATGTGCAGGGATGTCGTGTGTGACCCGAAGCGGGGTTCGGCATCTGAATCCTGGTTCGGGGCTGAGTCAGCCCCCCCCCCAAATCAACCCAAGCTGAATCGGGCCCACCTCCAAAGCCACAAAGTGGCTTCCAACTCGGATCGGGGGGTCCGTGCACAGCCCTATTTTGTATATATAAGAATCAAACAAAATCCACACATTTCTTCATATCTGGGATGCAAAGAACTTGAGATTTTAAAAAATGAATGTAGGAGAAACCAAAGCTGAGAGATACGTCCGTCCAGGCGCAGGTCTTTGGATGTTTTGCTGTTGTGAGTCTGGGTTTGAATCCCTGCATATTCAAGCATGTTTGTGATGCTGAATTAGGATTTACTGGCTTCTCATCTTTCATAGCTACATGGCAGGCAGGCACAACACAGTGCATGCTGGGAATAGGGATGTACGAAAGTCACTTACCTTTTAACGAAATGTGATTCGAGGTGGGGGGGAGGCGCTCCGTCCCTCCCCCTGAAATTCTGGCCGGGGGGGTAGGCACTCCGTCCCTCCCCCCCCGAATCCTGGCCGGCCGGGTCTGCAAATGGCGGTGGCTGTAGCCGCCGCCATTTGCGTCCCTGCAGTCAGCCGTGATAGGCTACGTAAATGTTTACGTAGCCTATCACAGCTGAGTAAAAAAACAACAACACCGCGCATATGCAAATGGCGGCGCCCATGGGCGCCGCCATTTGCGTTCCTTATTTTGGCACGTCTAGTCTACGTAAACATTTACGTAGACTACGGCGAAAATAAGGGGAACGCAAATAGCATAGACGCTACGCTATTTGTGTTCCTCTTATTTTCGCTGTAGTCTACGTAAATGTTTACGTAGACTAGACGTGCCAAAATAAGGAACGCAAATGGCGGTGCCCATGGGCGCCACCATTTGCGTACATATGCATGTTTGTTTGTTTGTTTGTTTGTTTGTTTTACTCAGCCGTGATAGGCTACGTAAAGATTTACGTAGCCTATCATGGTATTTTTTTAAAATCTAGCCAGGATAGGCTACGTAAATCTTTACGTAGCCTATCACGTTTTTTTGTTTGTTTGTTTTTTACTGGAAATGGTGGCGGTGCCAGCCGGTCGGAAGACCGGCCGCCGCCGCCACCGAACCAGCGCCAATCCGCCGCAAGGAGCCGCCGCCACCAGGAAGATTCGCCCAAGGTAAGTCCCGTCCTGGAGGGGGGCGGGGGGGCAGACTGTTTTGCCACCAATTTCGGGGGGCCGAATGCGCTGGCATTCGGCCTCCCTGAGATTCGTGGCAAAATTCTCTGACATCCCTAGCTGGGAATAGCTCTACCTATGGCAGGTGCAGATGGATGAAAATTTCATTTGGTTTATTTTTAAAAATAAGAACTTACCAAAGTTTGCACATTTCTTCATAAATGGGATGGAAAAAAAACATGATTTAAAAAAAATGAAAGTGGGAGAAAGCACAATTGACAGCTGCATCCAGCATTACCCAAGACATGCCAAACCTGCACTCTGCACTATACTTTCCAGGAGCCAGTGCCACAGGACATACAAGTAGAAACCACCTTCTCAACCTGCTCTCCAGCTGTGCAATCTTCTGAGCCTGTCTTGAAAGCCTTGTAAAGACTGGGCTTCTCTAGACTTTAGTTGGCTTGGTCTAATCTTAGGATTGGTGAAAGCAGCCTCCAGCGCAATGCAAGAAGCTGCAGGTCAAAAGGGAGAGCCCCAGTGCATGTAGAGAATATTTGCTCTTTGGAAGGCAATAAAGTCAGACTATCTAGCTAAATAAGTTGATCCTTTTTATTAGAGGCTTTAACGTGTACCCCAAACTAGACATTATTTTAAACTATTTTCAAGGTCTATGACTTCATTTTTTAAAAATTAAAACAAACTGTTGCCTAGTAAAATGGTTAATTTGGAAAGCTCTCGCGCCTCTTTCTGTTTACGTTCCTCCCTGTCATCAGGATCCTTTACTGTGACAAATACATTTATAAGCTGCTGCTCTGTTAAAGAACTGCTGCCTCAGGAATGTTTTGTGCAGCCTCCAAAACCAGTTGGCAATTTAATCTTGTCAGAGAGGGCTTCATTTGTATTTCAAATATGGGCAAAACTAATGCTAATGCAGGCATTTGTTTAGAACAGAGGTACTTGGTACCCATTAAGACATATTCTGAATATATCCTGTAATTTTCCTCAAGTTTCCCTTAAATATTCAGAAACAGCTTTCTTTGCCTCTGCATGCCATAGTGGAAGGAAAGAAGACTCATGATTGGAATATAGCAATTGAAGAGTATATCTTGTTCAAAAGAAATAGACTGAATAGAAAGGGAGGGGGAGTAGCATTATATGTAAAGAATGTATACAGCTACATGGAAATCTATGCATCTGAAAGTAGAAGCTCTGTTGAAAGCATCTGGGTAAGGATAGAAGAAGAGAGAAATAAAAGTGGTATTGTTGTGACACAAAAAACTATGGTAGCCATGATGGCCAAAAAAAATTCCAAAATCCATATCACTGTAAGGTAAAATCTAACATAAGTCCTAGTTAGAGTAGACCTGTTGAAATGCACAGGACTTAAGTTAGTAACTTACATCCCATGTATTTCAATGGGTGTACTCAAAGTAGGACTCACATTGGATTTTACTCATAGTACCTTTTTTTAGGGCAACTCAAAAGGTCACACAATACTGTGCAAGCTTTTGAGTTCTCGAGATCAGTTCATCAAGCAAGATGGTAAACAAAGCAAAGGGCGGAAGCAAGAAAGAAAAGTCGCTGATGTTCAAGCCATGGAGTCTGCATTTCATTACAATCTTAAGATGGGATGTGGGAGAGGGCTGCAGACATTCAAACTAGGCTCTGCCAGATACAGAGATGGTTTCAGGTCACACTTGGGGCCCTCCCAAGGGTTGTTGGGAAGAAGAAGCACACAAACATTGGTTGATCCCCCATTTTCAAAAATATGAAATCCAGCTGTTATTCAAAAACAGTCTCCATCCTCAGTGTCCATGGACTAACATCGATAAAAATGTACGCGAACAATTTTAACGTCGTCTCATGAGCGGTGGACATTTTTATTGATGTTAGACCATGAATAGTGATGACTGTCTGCCTGGATATGTGTGTGTGTGTTTTTCCATGCTGCAAGCATGGAGGGAACTGTGAAAAAAGTTATGCTTGCCTGGGCTTGCCTGGGCAAGTGTGTGGAGCAATCGGGCTGGAGAAACTACGATTCTTCAAAGATTCGCTTCTTTGAAGATTTGAAGATAATGCCTAATTTATTTATTTTTTTTAAGCCAAAGCAGGGCATAGAAGGAGGTAAAACTTAGTGTCATTTGAAGGGGTAGAACAACCCCCTGCTCAATGCAGGAAGCCTGATTCCCAGGCAGTCTCCCATCCAAGTACTGACCAGGGCTGACCCTGCTGAACTTTCAAGATCAGACAAGCCTGCGCACATCCAGCCCTCTGCTGGTTGGTGATAAAACTTCCAGTGCTGAGGAAGCTATGCTAGCCTATTAGTAGCAGCTTCCCCTCTTCCTCATGCCAGCTGTCAAGGGCTGGCACGGGGAAAAGAGCCTCGGCAGACACCCCCTAGCCTCTCGCCCTGGCCTCCAATGACAGCAGCCTTCTTGAAAGCAAGAAAACAGCATGGCGCAGGAGTGTGAACATGATTGCACATTCGAGGAGGTACTGGAATGGGGAAAGAGGGTGAGTGGATAATCACGTTTTAATGCGAGTGCATTTAACCCGAGAGTGCACCAATTTCATTGCAATGGCAGGCGCAATGTAGATCAGCCCTAAGAGCATCTCTACACCAGCCTAAAATTCCACATTTAAAATGGGGCTTTCTGCTTCTGTTTTAAATTTGTTGTTGTTGTTCAGTCGTTCAGTCGTGTCCGACTCTTCGTGACCCCATGGACCATAGCACACCAGGCCTTCCTGTCCTGCGCTCTCTCCCGGAGTGTGCTCAAGTTCATATTCATTGCATCGGTGATGCCAGCTAGCCATCTCATCCTCTGTCGTCCCCTTCTCCTTTTGCCTTCAGTCTTTCCCAGCATCAGGGTCTTTTCCAGAGAGTTTTCTCTTCGCATTAGGTGGCCAAAATATTGGAGCTTCAGCTTCAGTATCTGCCCTTCCAATGAGCACTCAGGGTTTATTTCCTCTAGGATTGACTGATTTGACCTCCTTGCAGTCCAGGGGACTCGTAAGAGTCTTCTCCAGCACCACAGTTTGAAAGCATCAATTCTTCGGCACTCAGCCTTCCTTATAGTCCAGCTCTCACAGCCATACATTACTACTGGGAAAACCATAGCTTTGATTAGACGGACCTTTATTGGCAAGGTGATGTCTCTGCTTCTTACTATGCTGTCTAGGTTTGCCATAGCTTTCCTCCCAAGGAGCAAGCGTCTTTTAATTTCATGGCTACAGTCACCGTCTGCGGTGATCTTGGAGCCCAAGAAAGTAAAATCTGTCACTGCTTCCATTTCTTCCCCTTCTATATGCCAGGAAGTGATGGGGCCAGATGCCATGATCTTAGTTTTTTTAATGTTGAGTTTCAAACCAGCTTTTGCACTCTCCTCTTTCACCCTCAACAAGAGGCTCTTGAGATCCTCTTTGCTTTCTGCCATTAGGGTGGTATCGTCTGCATATCGGAGGTTGTTGATAATTCTCCCAGCAATCTTAATTCTGACCTGTGATTCATCCAACCCAGCGTTTCTCATGATGTACTCTGCATATAAGTTAAATAAGCAGGGTGACAATATGTAGCCTTGTCATACCCCTTTCCCAATTTTGAACCACTCGGTTGTTCCATGTCCGGTTCTTACTGTTGCTTCTTGACCCTGGTACAGGTTTCTCAGGAGACAGGTAAGGTGGTCTGGTACTCCCATCACTTTCAGAATTTGCCACAGTTTGTTGTGATCCACACAATCAAAGGCTTTAGCGTAGTCAATGAAGCAGAAATAGACGTTTTTCTGGAATTCTCTTGCTTTCTCCATGATGCAGCGAATGTTGGCGATTTGATCTCTAGTTCCTCTGCCTCTTCGAAACCCAACTTGTACTTCCAGTAGTTCTCGGTTCGCATACTGCTGAAGCCTAGCTTGTAGGATTTTGAGCATCACCTTTCTGGCATGTGAAATGAGCGCAATTGTGCGGTAGTTTGAACACTCTTTGGTGTTGCCCTTCTTTGGAATTGGAATGTAAACTGACCTTTTCCAGTCTTGCGGCCATTGTTGAGTGTTCCAAATTTGTTGGCATATTGAATGCAGCACTTTAACAGCATCATCTTTTAGGATTTTAAATAGCTCAGCTGGAATCTGTTTTAAATGCAGGGTCACAATGACTCCCTTTTCCACATGCTTCCTTCCCCTTGCCCCCATCTGAGTCTTCCATATCTTTCATTGATCTTGCTCCTCTTCTTGCTGCTTTTCCTCTTTTCATGGAGGGAACTCAAGTGGAACACAACCACAATGGGGTAAGTTGATAGTTCATTATCTGCAATGTATTTAAAATAGAACAAAGGGCATTTAGTGCAGGAGATTCCCTGGAGGTTCATCTAAAGAGCTCACAAACTTCCATGACAGAGCCATCTCAATAGCAGGATAAAAGCTCCATGTGAAGAAAGCCTAAAAGGGTGGGACCAGGAATTTCAACCCACACCAGACATTTATAATCATGACTACAATTACTATTCTATGGCAAAAGTGCAGGATTATGGTTTGGGCATTTGTGTGCTTAGTGGAAGTACAATTTAGGACATCAATTTAGGGAAATTATTTCACCCCATTTCTTTCCCCATAGTCCTGAAACACACACAGAGAGATTAATTTTAGCTCTAAAAAAGTTGTTCCTAAATGGAGGCTCCATAACCATCTTCAGTTGAGCTCAGATCAAATCCACATCTGGAAAATGTTAGTATGTACTGAGGTTTTAAAGCGTGGGTGGTAGAATTTGCTCATATACTTCATATGTTTCAACTATGCTGCACACATTCATTTCAAGACCAGTGTTGGTTTCTATTATATTTTTTGCTCCTCTCAGTTGCTGGGGTCTTTTTTTTCTGGAAAGATATTTGTGTTGGCCCATAATCAGCTCCATAGCCTAAATGTGGGTGTCATCAAAATAAAAAGGTAGAATATGCATGCGAGAAATTCAAAAGAGATTTCACTTAGAAAATCAAACAGTGTTTTAAAAAACACTGCAGTTTTTTTTTTAATTTATGATGAGAATTGCTTTAACTTTGGGGACAATTTGGAAAGAAAGCCTGTCTTTTCTAGGGATGTCAGAGAATTCCACCACGGATCTCGGTGAGGCCAAATGCCAGTGCATTCGGCCCCCCGAACTCTGTGGCGGAACGGCCTGCCACACCCCCCCACACCCCACGGATCCCCCCCGGGATGAGACTTACCTGGGGCGGATGTTCTGGATGGCAGCGGCTCCAGCGGCAGCGGCAGCGGTGGTAGGAATGGCAGAGAATTCCACCACGGATCTCGGTGAGGCCGAACGCCAGTGCATTCGGCCCCCCGAAATCTGTGGCGGAACAGCCTGCCACCCCCTGTCCCCCCACAGGTCCCCCCCGGGATGAGACTTACCTGGGGTGGATCTTCCGGGTTGCAGAAGCTCCAGCGGCGGCTCTGGCGGCGGCGGATGGTCTTCCAACCTGCTTCTGCTGCCGCCATTTGCAAACTTGTCGGGGGTTGTGTTTTTTTTACAAGACGTAATAGGCTACATAAAGACTTACGTAGCCTATCACGTCTGGCTTAAAAAAAACAAACGCGTACGCAAATGGCGGCGGCTGCAGCCACCGCCATTTGCGTTCCTTATTTTTGGCCGTCTTAGTCTACATAAATATTTACGTAGACTAAGACTGCCAAAAATAAGGAACGCAAATGGCGGCGGCCATAGCCGCCGTCATTTGTGTACGCGTGTTTTTTTGGTTTTTTTTTAAAGCCAGACGTGATAGGCTACTTAAGTCTTTACATAGCCTATCACAGCTGACTACAGGGACACAAATGGTGGCCGCTACGGTGGCCGCCATTTGCATCTGCAGCAGCCCGTCCGCGGCCAGAAGTCCAGCTGCGGACGGCCCTGGCCAGCTGCTCTGCAGAGCCACCACGGAGCAGAGCCGGCCGGGCAGGATTCCGGGGGGGAGGACCAGATCGCCTTCCCCCCGCATCGACGGAGCACCTCCCAGTGGGGGAGGACCAACTGGAACCAGGTAAGGGATTCGTACATCACTAGTTGAAGGCTAAGTCCCTGGCATCTCCTATTAAACAATATCAAGGCACAGACTGAGAATTATTGAGAGTTGCTGGCCATGGGGTCATGATGGGACATACTGGTCATGATGGGACATACCTGTTTCTTTAAACTGGGGGGTGCGGAACTTGTGGCCCTCCAGATGTTAGTGGATTGCAACTGTCATCAGCCCTGCCAGCATAACAAATGGTGAAGGAGAATGGGAGTTGTAGTCCAATAACATTAGAGAACCACACCTTCTCCACCCCTCACCTATACCAATCATATAGAAAGGAATATGAGTCCAATTTAAAGGACAGAGGGTCAGTGCTTTGCCTACCACGTACCTCCTTATAACACTACCCCCCCCACACACACACACATACATGCTTTTCTCCCAACTGAAGGAAAAGTGGGGTTGAGGGAGAAATAGTAGGGGGCCAAATTGCAGAAGGGGTAGAGTTTAGCACCCCTTTCCCACATGACCCCTTTGCTCTTTAAACCAACTCCAAGTTTATACATGATTAGAACAGTCTGAAATGTTTAGAAGTCCATTTCACTTTTTTTCGTACTTCTAACGTATCTGAAGCATAGAATATTGCATGCAGAACTAACTGCTGTTAAAGGCACAAGATCAGGAAGGTAAAAAGGTTCTCAGCATTAGCAGATGCAGTGATTCTATCATACATACAGCTTAGAGAATCAAAGCTGTCCAAGAATCTTATGCCCTATTGCCCTGCGATGCTGTTGCCAGCATAGCGGGAGGAGCAACGGAGGCAATTTTCATCTCACTGCCCTCCTCAAAGCCTTCTCCTTGGTAGACGAGCCTCTGAGCCCATCTAGTTGGGCTTAGGGATGTACGAAAGTCACTTACCTTCTTACGAAATTGATTCGCGGTGGGGGGGAGGCGCTCCGTCCCTTCCCCCGAAATTCTGGCCGGGGGGGAGGTGCCCCATCCCTCCCCCAAAAAATTCTGGCCGGGGGGGAGGTGCCCCGTCCCTCCCTCCCAATATTCTGGCCAGGGGGGAGGTGCTTCGACCCTCCACCCCTGAATCCTGGCCGGCTGGGACGCAAATGGCGGCGGCCATAGCCGCCGCCGCTTGCATCCCTGCAGTCAGTCGTGATAGGCTACGTAAATGTTTACATAGCCTATCACGGCTGAGTAAAACAAAAAACAAAAAAAACCCGCGCGTACGCAAATGGCGGCGCCCATGGGCGCCGCCAATTGTGTTCCTTATTTTGGCATGTCTAGTCTACATAAACATTTACGTAGACTACGGCGAAAATAAGGGGAACGCAAATAGTGTAGATGCTACGCTATTTGCGTTCCCCTTATTTTTGCCGTAGTCTACGTAAATGTTTACGTAGACTAGACGTGCCAAAATAAGGAACGCAAATGGCGGCGCCCATGGGTGCCGCCATTTACGTACGCGCGGGTTTTTTTGTTTTTTGTTTTACTCAGCCGTGATAGGCTACGTAAACATTTACGTAGCCTATCACAGTATTTTTTTTAAAAATCTAGCCGTGATAGGCTACGTAAATCTTTACGTAGCCTATCACTTTAGTTGTTGTTGTTGTTGTTTTACTGGAAATGGCGGCGGCGGCAGCCAGTCGGAAGACCGGCTGCCACAGCCGCCGCCGCCGAACCGCCGCCGCGCCGCCACCGCCGCCGCCACCAGGAGGATTCACCCATGGTAAGTCCCATCCCAGGGGGGGTGCGGGGGGGGCAGACCGTTTTGCCACCAATTTCGTGGGGCCGAATGCGCTGGCATTCAGCCTCCCTGAGATTCGTGGCGAAATTCTCTGACATCCCTAGCTGGGCTGCACTGCCAGGCGTGGGGCCTGAGAGACCTTTGAATCTGGTGGATACTTGGCCTCTCCCCTTTGCATCCTGCCCACTGGCACGCCTCTCCCACTCCCTCTCTTTCCTTGTTCGGTCTCAACAGCAATCTTGGAAGTCTGGATTCCCCACCCTACCCCTGCCCACCCCCAGCCATAATCAGAGTCATAACTAGGGATGTACAAATCCCCTACCTGGTTCCAGTCGGGGCATCCGCTGGGGGGGAGGCGATCCGTCCCTCCCCTCCAGAATCCTCCCCAGCCAGCTCCGCTCTGCGGCAAAGCCACGGAGCTGCCGGCCACAGCCAGCTGCAGCCGGACTTCCAGCCGCCGCTGCTGAACTCCAGACTCAAATGGTGGCCACTATGCCGGCCGCCATTTGTGTCCCTGCCCGTGGCCATGATTGGCTACGTAAGTATTTACATAGCCTATCACAGCAAAGAGCAGGGACACAAATGGCGCCCATTATGCCATTTGTGTCCCTCCCTGCTCTTTTCATGATAGGTTACGAAAATACTTACGTAGCCTATCACGGCCACGGGCAGGGACACAAATGGCGGCCACTACGACAGCTGCCATTTCATTCCGCAGGCCAGCTGTGGAAGGAGGATGACCCAACCCGGAACATCCGCCGCCAGGTATGGTCCGTCCTGGGGGGATTTGGGGGGGGTAGTCTATTCCGCCATGGACTCTGGGGGACCAGATTCCAAAGAATCCAGCCTCACTGGAGTCCATGGCAGATTTCTCCAACATCCCTAGTCATAACTCTGGCTATGGCCTGAAAGGGGTGGGGAATCTATCATATTGCATGGCCCCTGGGATGCCTTCCCAGGCACCTTAAGATTGCTCTGTAAGTATCATATTTGAAGCTGGGACTCTGCATCAGGGACAAGAAACCAACAGCACCTTCCCTTTTCCAAGCAAATGGGGAAGTGACTTTTAATCTTTCAGTGAGGTGAAGAAATGAACTCCAACCACAGTGTAGATATAGACATACTACCTTTCTTTTCCCTTGCTATGAGGAAATACCTCATAAGACATGGAGGTTTTCTACACAAGGCTGTTAATCTGCTGTATCTACTTTCAGTTTTGTCGCAGAATTGAGATCCGAGTGCTACATGAAGTAGCGTTTCCTTTTCTGCTTTTCCACTACATAACCTCTTGGTGGCACTGTGGTATAGCTGAATAGTGTAACTGCACAAGTGAAAAAAGTGTTTTCTTTGATTTTTACAATTAAATGCCACATTTTTCCTCCTCTAAAAAAAAAACGTGTTGGAAGTGCTCTAGATACAGAAACAAAACTGGAGGGTCACAACATCATCTAAAAAACCCAGAACCAATTGTGAGGAGAAAATAATGAGTGCACGATAAACACCTCATGTAGAAAATCCCACATACACAATACATCAAAAATGAAGCAGGGCTGAGTTTATTTTAAGCCCCATTCATGGCTCGCATATATTTTAAAGAGAAACAGGACTAAAATACATGCAGGCAGAGTCCCTGTTTGATGGGCCGCCTGTATAGTTTGTACTCAGATATTCAAACCTGAGTAGACACTTGGGCTCTAAGTCTTCCAGCTTTTAAAGGGCTGGGATAGGCAACAAGCTGATGAGAGGCTGCAATACAATCATACATAAGAAAAAGCGGGGATGATGGACGAACTCCACTTCTGTTTCTCAGCTGCTCAGTTTGCCACTGAACACCCGATGAGTGACAGCAAGGGATCAGGACCCAGTGAGTGCACAAGTTGCCCTTTCCTGAGTCTGCCTGTGCTTAGGGATGTCGGAGAATTCCTCCACGAATCTCCAGGAGGCCGAATGCCAATGCATTCAGCCCCCCGAAATTGGTGGAGAAACAGTCCGGCCCCCCCCCAGGATGGGACTTACCTTCAGCGAAAGTCCCTGGCGGCGGCGGCTCCCAGCAGCGGCGCGGCGGTGCGGCGGTGGTGCAGCGGCGGCCGGTCTTCCGACCGGCTGCCACCGCCACCATTTCCAAGTAAAAACAAACAAACAAACAAACGTGATAGGCTACGTAAAGATTTACATAGCCTATCACGGCTAGATTTTCAAAAAACACTGTGATAGGCTATGTAAATCTTTATGTAGCCTATCACGGCTGACTTTGAAAAAAAAAAAGCGCGTACGCAAATAGCGGCGCCCATGGGCGCCGCCATTTGCATTCCTTATTTTGGCCCGGGTAGTCTACGTAAATATTAGACTACGGCGAAAATAAGGGCAACGCTATTTGTGTTGCCCTTATTTTCGCCATAGTCTACGTAAATATTTACATAGACTACCCGGGCCAAAATAAGGAATGCAAATGGCGGCGCCAATGGGCGCCGCCATTTGCGTATGCTTTTTTTTTCCAAAGTCAGCCGTGATAGGCTACGTAAAGATTTACGTAGCCTATCATGGCTGACTGCAGGCCAGGGACGCAAACGGCGGCAGCTACAGCCGCCGCCATTTGCGTCCCGGCAGGAGAAGAACTTTCGTGGCCGGAGAGGCGGGGAGCTCCCCCCCCAGCCAGAAGTTTGGTGGGGAGGGACGGAGCGCCTCCCCACCACCACGAAGCAAGCTGCGGGACTAGGTAAGTGACTTTCGTCCATCCCTACCTGTGCTCCATGTCCCCCATAATATTATTTTATTTTTATATATATATATATATATATATATATATATATATGTATGTATGAGTGGATCATAAAAAAAAAAAGAACACCAACCCACAGCATCTCTTCTCATCTGGAAGGTACGCTGTAGTGCAAACTCAACTTTCTCTTTTTTAACTTCTCTACTTAATTAACCTCTATCCAAAGGGTATGTTCTTGTTACTCAGAAGTATGCCTTCACATTGCTAATGTTCTACCAAGGTGACCTGAAGTCAGATAACAATTATCACTCTATAGTCTTCCTGCTAATTATCTCCAACGGTTTTAGAAAAGATTATTTATTACATCCTATTCGTGCAGTTATAAAAACAAGTCTGCAAATTAATTTTGTTTCTATAGGGAAAATATAAAACCATGCTTTAGCACAATGAAAGGGTCACAGACAGTTATTTATTTATTTATTTATTTATTTATTTATTTATTTATGCCATGTTTCTCTCCCACCCTTCATTTTCATGTAAGACTATTGCTTGTCTAATATACAGTGTTCTGTGTACAGACTAAAACTAGGGGTGGACGAAAGTCACTTACCTGTCCTCGAAGGCCGTTCGCGGTGGGGGGGGAGGCGCTTCGCTGCTCCCCCCGCAAAGTTCAGGCCGGGGGGGGAGGCTTCCCACCTCGCCCGGCCGAAATTCAGGCCGGGGGGGAGGCTTCCCGCCTCGCCCGGCCGAAATTCAGGCCGGGGAGGAGGCGCCTCGCCTCGCCCGGCCGCGAACGCGAAAGTAAAAAAAAAAAAAAACGCCCCCTGATAGGCTACGTGACGATTCACGTAGCCTATCACGGCTAGAACTGCAAAGTCAGCCGTGATAGGCTACGTGAATCGTCACATAGCCTATCACGGGTGACTTTAAAAAAAAAAAAAAAGCGCGTACGCGAATGGCGGCCCCCATAGGGAGCCACCATTTGCGTTCCTTAGTTAGTCGCTGTAGTCTACGTAAATGTTTACGTAGACTACGGCGAAAATAAGGGCAACGCAAATAGCGTTGCCCTTATTTTCGCCGTAGTCTACGTAAACATTTACGTAGACTACAGCCACCAAATAAGGAACGGGAATGGCGGCTCCCTATGGGGGCCGCCATTATCCGTACACTCTTTTTTTTTTTTTTTTTTAAGTCACCCGTGATAGGCTACGTGACAATTCACGTAGCCTATCACGGCTGACTTTGCAAATCTAGCCGTGATAGGCTACGTGAATCGTCACGTAGCCTATCAGGGGGCGTGTTGTTTTTTTTCTTTCATTGCAATGGCGGCGGCGGCAGCCGGTCAAAAGACCGGCTGCTGCTCCCGCCTTGCTCGAACACCCGCCAAACCGCCGGCCGGACCAGCCACCGGGAGGGACATTCGGCGAAGGTAAGTCCCGTCCCGGGGGCGGTGCGGGGGGCGGGGGGGTGCAGAGGATTTCTCCCCGAAACTTGTTCGGGGGGCCGAACACATTGGCGCTTGGCCCCCCGAAGTTTCGGGGAGAAATTCTCTGCCATCCCTAACTAAAACATAACAAAATAACACTTTATTTTAATGCCACTGTTTTTAATAATAACACTCAAGCAGATATGTGTTCATAATATATAGTGTTCTGTGGAGGTACTATGTAACGGCCAGTATCAATGGGGCCACTTCACTCCTGCTGATTGTGTTGTTCTACTGGGACCCACTGCTTCCACAGCAGGGAGTGAGTGCTTCATAAAGGAACCCTGGAAACGAGTGGACATGCCCTGTCCTGTTCCATACACATGTGTTTCCACTCATTTGGGGTTGCTTTAACAACCGCTAACCCCCCTTGCACTAGCAGTGGGCCCTGCAGGCATGTGGGCAGCATAATGCAGAGTCATATGGACCACAATCTAGTTGTGACTAACAGCCTAATCCGATGCATGTTTATTCAATCCCACTGAGTTACTCCCAGGCAAGTGTGCACAGGACTACAAAAATCAGTAGTATTCAGTTTATGTATGTAGAATATCTGTGGCATACCCGAATCTGCTTGCAGCTTTGATTTTACCACAAATGGCAGCCAAAAATGGTGCAAATTTGCATAATTGCGCAAATTTCAGTTGAAATTTGCACAACTTGCGCAAATTGTGGTTGTACTTCGCACATATTAAAAAACACCAAAAATCCACTAGCTGGCCTGACTCACTGCAGGCCAAGTCAGGCCAGTTGGCAGAAGATGGAACAAAGTCCACCGGGCCGAGCAGATGAAAGCTCGTCGAGCTCTACCCCCCCAAATAGGGATGTTAGAGAAATCCGCCATGGATTCAAATGAGGCTGCATTCTTTGGGATGCAGCCTCCAGAATCCACAGTGGGACGGCCCCACTTACCTCTGCTCCAGGAGGATTCCGTGCGGAATGGCTCTCAGCTGCTTGCTTAACTGGAGCCGTTCGCCTCCACACCGATCGCCATTTTTTTTTAAAATGGACACATAGACTTACACACAAGATTCAAAGCTCTGTTTTGTGTATAAGTCTATGGGCACATCCTGCCAATCACCATTTTTTTAAGCAACATGGCGATCAGCGCGGAGGCGAACGGGTCAGGTAAGCAGCCCTCAAGTAGGGATGTACGAAAGTCACTTACTTTTCGCAGATTATGTTGATGGGGGGGGAGGCGTTCCGTTCCTCCCCCCCGGAATCCTTCGCGGCGGGCTGTGCTCCGTGGCAGCTCCGCGGAGCAGCCGGCCAGGCCCAGCCAGGCCAGAGCCGTCCGCAGCCGGATTTCCGGCCGCGCAGGGCTCGGGGGGGGGGAACCACGTACACAAATGGCGGCGGCTACGGCCGCCGCCATTTGTGTTCCTTAGTTTGGGCCGTCTTAGTCTACATAAATATTTATGTAGACTAAGACAGCGAAAATAAGGGGAATGCAAATAGCGTAGCTGACCCTATTTGCCTTCCCCTTATTTTTGCCGTCTTAGTCTACGTAAATATTTGCGTAGACTAGGACGGCCCAAAATAAGGAATGCAAATGGCAGCGGCCGTAGCCGCCACCATTTGCGTACACCTTTTTTTTTTTACCCAGATGTTTTAGGCTACGTAAAAACTTACGTAGCCTATGATGTCTCTGTAAAAAAAAAAAAACTGCAAATGGCGGCGGCAGCGGCAGCCGGTCGGAAGACCAGCTGCCGCCGCCGAAGCCACCACCGGAGCCGCCGCCGGAGCTGCCGTCGCCCGGAAGATCCGCCCCAGGTAAGTCTCGTCCCGAGGGGGATCAGCAGGGGGGCGGGGGGGTGGCAGGCCATTCTGCCACAGATTTCGGGGGGGCAAATGCACTGGCATTCAGCCTCACCGTGATCCGTGGAGGAATTCTCTGCCATCCCTACCTTCAAGCCAGGTGGCTCCATGGAATCCTCATGGAGCGGAGCCACTCTGGAGGTTTCCAGAGGGGGAGGAACGGATTGCTTCCCCCTCGGGGCAGATTCCCCACCGGAATGGATGGTGGGGAATCCGTACATCCCTACCCCCAAATAGATTCCTCTGACACCCCTATACGTACTTCCCCCTAAGCAATGCAGCCTTAGTCACAACTAACATTTGCTGGATTGCTCCACTGTAGTCTAAATCGCTGCAGAATTTAGTCCAGATTTAACTATATCCTACACATATGTATACATATATTCTGTAGGCCATATTCAGCCATAATTACAAAAATATTGCTTTTGGTATTTTATAATATATATTGGGATTGACCTCTCTCCTCAACGCACACAAACACACCGTATTCATATGCTATGCGTGCTCATTGTATATGTTACTTTTGTAGCTCGCTTTCCTGAAAAATAGCCATTTGAATGCTAAACGTGCATCAGTACAACACAACAGTGCATGATTTACAGACTGGAGTAACTTAGACTGGAGTAACAAAATGTGTACCATTTTGGATACTTGCTTTTGTTCATGTATGCTAAAAATAACCCTTACACCACAGTCCTATTCATGTCTACTCAGAAGAACGTCCGAACATGTTCACTGGGGTTTATTATCAGGTAAGTGTGTATATGGGATTACAGCCTTAGAGAGATAAATGTGCTGATTAAGAGAGAGCCTCTTGAACCATAGCTGAAAGGAAGCATGATGGCGACAGACACAGGTTTGTTTTCCAGTAGAGGCTGGTGGCTTCGATGTCAATGGGGAGGTGAATCCACCCCGGGATTCATTCTGAGCCAGTCAGAACGCTAGCTCCTTTAGAGTTCTGGCTGGTTCTGACTGAAACCTGGAGCAAATCACTGCCCCACTGATATCGTACCCACCAGCCTCCACTGTTGTTTTCACATGTCTGCCCTGTTCACAGATAAAGCAGGGTTGGGTGATCTTACTTTAGCAACAAAGGGGGAAGCAAATCCTGGAGCAACTTGCTTTTTGAGGTAAGGTGTTGAAGGAGAGAGGGTGTTAAAAGTTTACCTAAGAAAATATTGGGGAGGAAGATGTGAGATTATTCTTTACAGTGCTCAATTTATGGGGGTGGAGAAGGGGGTAAATTAAAATCGTAAGCCCCACCCTCTGAATCCTTCCAATTTTAGCCACATAATTCCCTCCCTTTAGTCTTCTAAAATAGTACCTAAGGGATTAATCACAAAAACTCCCCACCCCCTGATAATCCAAGCACTGATTTTCATGAAGCCAAAATAGAAATCTTAAAATATTCACACTTCTGCACAAGCTAGTACATGAAATTACAAATGAAAATATGAAATGCATCTCATGGACACTCCGATAGAATTCCAGTATACAGTGAAATATATATGAAGCTACATTTAAGAGATGTTGTCATGATTTCCTATCCAGAGCCTTAGATTGCTACTCTTATAAATGGGGTAACCAACTCATTCTAAGAATAGACTTTTAGAACAGAAACTGCCTTAGTGAGGGCTGCTTAGTAACCCAAACACACACAAAAAGGCTAATAGCAGTTTAACAAATAGTGAACGGTGTGGGAGAGACAAAAGACAAAAGAGAAATAAACTGCAGCAAGGCAAAGTACTTGAACAGCAAACCTTCCTGCAGTGCTGATATCTTCATGTCCCTAGACTCCTAATTTATCTAGCTGCTTCTATTTTATTCACTTTCTTGCTTGTTACAAGTGCCTGTCACCAAATCTGCTGAGTTCTGTTTGCCTGCTTTTATAAGGAAAATGTTGACATCAGGAATTTAAGATGTTGAACTTGTCAGTGATCACAGCCCCAGATAATTAGTGAAAACTAGTAATTTTCTAGTTCAGCATCACACACAAAATGACTCCTTCACTTCTTTCAAAAATACAATAGGCATGAATTGAAAAACGGCCTCAAAGGCCAGCACCTTGCATGTTTTCATCCTTCTGCGATCTGGAGTACAGAAGGCAAGCTGGCTGCAATGTTGTCTGAATGTTCATACTTAATTACTTAATCAGGTTCAACTGCAATGTTTTGTTTTGAATAAAATCTCACTATAGTGCATCCCCTGCCCCCCTTTGATGGGCTTTTCAAAATCTATAATTCTGTGCAATCTTCTCCCTTTCAGCAAACAACATATTAAATTATTAAATCTTGGTTCCTACCCATTGGAAGGATCTGGACTAAATTTTGGAAAGACATCATTTACTTCTTTCCAACAGGTCATTCTGGACCATGATTACAATAACTAATTGGGTTCCATCTTCCTAGTAATAACTTGGCTAATGAGGATTTGGGGCCTTTGCACTTTTTATCAACAATCTCACCAAATGTATCCTTACAATGCAATCCTATGTTTGCTTGCTCAGAAGTAAGACCCACTGTGTTCAGTGGTGCTTACTCCAAAAAAAAGTATGATAGGATGTAATCATGCCTTCTTAATCATGATTTTTAAGGAAACTCTGAAAGTTGAGAGACAATGGATAGCTACTAAATCAACGGTATAGTAATACCTTTATTAGGACCAACTAAAATGTCACAAAATAATAAGTAGCTTTAGGAGCTCTCCAGAAGTCTTCATCAGGCTGGATGTTAAGCAATGTAGGGGTGGGAGAGAAAAAGGCTGGCTTGGTGTTGAAGCCATATAGTCTGAATTGGTCATCACAGCCTTAAGATGGAATGTAGGAAGAGGTGGCAGACATAAGACTACGAGGGGAAGGGGCTATAGAACAGTGGGGATTCCTCCTCCAAGGTCACAGACAGCGCTCCAGCCTCGGAAGGGGAAGATGGAGATTTGCCCCATTCCCGCTCACACCAAGTGTGGAACGAACTGTGCCAGCTGCCCTCCAAGATTGGAAAATCTATCTTGGAGAGGGGGAAAGGGGAATATTCCAGTGGGTGGGGAGGTGAGGAGACCAGAGGGGCCAGGATATGAGCTATCCTGAACCTCTGGCAGCCTCCTTCCCTCCCTCCTAAAGCACTGTTGCTTAAGGATGGACGAAAGTCCCTTACCTGGTCCCACAGCTGTTTTTGGTGGGGGGAGAGGCACTCCATTTCTCCCAACGAAATTCTTGGTGGGGGGGAGGCGCCCCGCCCCTCCCGGCCGAAATTCAGGCCGGGGGGGAGCGCCCGTCTCTCCAGCCATGAAATAAAAAAGTAGATTGGAAAAAAAAAAACGTGATAGGCTACATAAAGATTTACGTAGCCTATCATAGCTAGATTTTCAAAGTCAGCCATAATAGGCTATGTAAATCTTTACATAGCCTATCACGGCTGACTTTGAAAAAAAAAACCCGTACACAAATGGCGGCGCCCATGGGCGCCGCCATTTGCGTTCCTTATTTGGGCACGGGTAGTCTACGTAAAGATTTACATAGACTACAGCAAAAATAAGGGCAACGCTGCTAGACAGCTAAAAAGCCCATGTAGCTAAATATGCTGGGCAGGAGGACGGAGAGATGAAGATTGCCTCCACCGCTCCTCCTGCCTTGCACTGGATGATCGGAAGCCTCCAAGTTTGGGGGCTTCCAATCCTCAAGGGTGCAATCAATAGGATTGTGCCGTTAACTAGATTAGGCTCCTCTTGTTTTGGCACCAAGTAAAAACATGGCTTTTTACCAAAGCCTTTGAGGGCTAAATGCATTCCCTAGCACATTGTTTTAACTGTTTTGTTGTTTTAGATTTTAACTGGCATTAGTTAGTTTAATAGTTTAATATGTTTTTAGGTGTTCAAATTCGTTAATGTTTCATACTGTTTAAATTGATTTTATCTGTACGCCACCCTGAGATCTTAATGATATAGGGTGGGATAGAAATGTTTTAATGAATTAATTAATATGAATTTGACAATTAGGAGATTGTCAAAGTGAGCATACAGATCCAGGAGGATCCAAGTACCTATAGTATCCACCTCCATGTTGAGGAAAACTGTACGATGCCTTTGCTGCCAATCAGGAATCTGTGGAAGAGGAGGCATGATACTCTCACCAAGTATCTACATAGCTATGTGCACATCACAGTAAAGTACCGCTTGATAAATCATCATCATAACCACCCATTAAATGCATTGTCAAGTCCAAAAATCCACCACCATTTTTTGGTGTACAACAGGTACTGAGTACCAGCAAAACATTATGAGGTTCTGACAAAATAGATCCTTCACACTAATCATTAACCTTAATATTATGTTCCATCACAGCCTATTCTTAAACATTTAAACACTATCCCGAATCCTTCCAGCAGCATGCCAAAAAAACACCCTTGACAAAATAACACCCAAAATCACATTAGAGGGAGCAAAGAACAGCTTAAAGGATTCCAATTTTGTTGAGATTCAAGCAATCACTCCTGCCCGTCCCCTGGAGTAATTTTATTGAGGAGGCAAAACAATGCAATATTTGAACTCCAATAGAAGAAAAAGCTTCCGATTCTGCACTCACCTCCCAGTCCTTCCTTCCTTCCTTCCTTCCTTCCTTCCTTCCTTCCTTCCTTCCTCTCTCTCTCTCTCTCTCTCTCCCCCTCCTTCCCTCCCTCCCATCTTCCTCAACCTTTCATCTGTATGTGGGGTACAGTAGACAGGATGACTAAATGAATGTCCAATTTTTAAATCAAAAACAATATTTTAGAAAAATCAATCCATCGAGCACATGGTGAGAAAATATGCAAAGAACAATAGAGGGACAGTCAATGACAAAGGAATCAATCAATCAATCAAATGTGGAGGTGCAACAGAGGAGCTCTGCCACAGATATACCCTAAAAAAAGTAAAGCACAGAATTGCAAGCTCATTTACTGTTCTCACAGATTACGCTGAGAAAAATGCTCTGTTTTTTCCCTAAGTGATGCAGAGTGATAATGACCACCCATCTTCATTACATTTGAGCAGAAGCTTCTTTCTGTATGGAGGTCATGGAGTTTATGAACTGCATTTATCAGGTTGCCAAGCCCCTGTACTTACTCGATGCAGGGAATGCTGTATAAACCACTTGAAGATCAAAGTGGTGGTCATGCCACCAGTCCGAGCATTTTCAAGATTAATCTTAGACACAGATACATCCAATCAAGGGACTTCAAAGTGATAATTGAAGATATGAGCCTTTGATTTCTTTGGGAGGTTTCCCATTTCCCACCCAGCCCCCCACCCTTCCCACAATGAGCACATATGACCCATATAGGCTCTCTGCAGCTTTACTCTCATTCGTTAAGATTGAGATTAAAACTGTCACAACCCCAAAAGACTTCATCAGTCTGATATTTACCAAAAAAAAATATGAAGGTATAAGGCGCCAACCAGGAAAAACTATGGCAGGCCTGATGTTAATTAGCTAAGCACTTTTTCGAATGTATTTTTCCAATAATTTGTTCAACTGTGTCGAATCATATGCTATTTGCAAAGCAAATAGCAAATTAGAGGATATTTTGCTAAACTCTAAACAAATATTCACATTTACCTTCAGTTGCATGCACATTGCATCTTCCCTCTCTGCCCTTTTCCCTTTTGTATGGCATCTTTTAGGTTGTAAGCCTGTGCACAGGGACTGTGTTCTTGTTTTGTGCAACACCTAAAAACTGTAGGCACTTTATAAATACATAAACAAACAAACAATCCCCTTGGAGCCATCGCATGCCATTCCGCTACAGTGTGCATGATGGAACCATATGGGTAGGGTAAACATTCTAGTTCCCTCCAATGCCAATCTTGGTCTCCTAATGCCGGCATGGCTACTGTCCTGAATCACATAGGCTCTTACTACAAGGAAGTGTCTCTTATGTGGGTGTGGTTAAGTGTGAAGCAGCCTTTTCTGTGGTTGAGACTGAAGCTGAGGAAAAATCCAGGGTCGAGTTAAAGCTAAACTCCTTGTTTCAGCAACACTAGGGAGGGAGATATATTGTGTTTTTCTTTAAAAGTTAGCATTTTAAATTTCCATTATTATAAGCAAATGTCCAACTTGATATCTTATTTTTCAGTGAAGCGTTTCTTCTTTTTTGGCAATGCATAAGTGGTCATCCTATACACCGCCCTTCCCCAACCTGGTGCCCTCTAGATGTGTTGAACTACATTGCCCAGCTGTCTGGAGGATGCTGGGAGTTATAGTCCAACACATCTGGAGGGAAGGCTGCTATAACCAGTGCACCGGCTGCAATACTGTAGTTGTGGTACACAGAGGCCTGCATATTTCCTAATCTCCTAATTCTCTCTCTCTCTCTCTCTCTCTCTCTCTCTCTCACACACACACACACACACACACACACACAATGTGGATGACTTCTTGGCCTGTATAGGTTGCTATAGACACCTGTGTAGGGGCAGTGCCCATAACTGAGAGTATTAGTTCACTGGCCCTAGCAAAAAGATGATCTAGGGATGTACGAAAGTCACTTACCTTGAACGAAATTTGATTCGCGATGGGGGGGAGGCACTCCATCCCCCCCCCCGAAATTCTGACCGGGAGGAGGCGCCCCGTCCCTCCACCTGGAATCCTGGCCAGCCGGGCCACAAATGGCAGCAGCTGTAGCCGCCGCCATTTGCATCCCTGCAGTCAGCCGTGATAGGCTACGTAAATGTTTACGTAGCCTATTACAGCTGAGTAAAACAAAAAACAAAAAAAACCACGCGTACGCAAATGGCGGTGCCCATGGGCGCCGCCATTTGCGTTCCTTATTTTGGCACGTCTAGTCTACGTAAACATTTACATAGACTACGGCGAAAATAAGGGGCACGCAAATAGCGTAGATGATACGTTATTTGCATTCCCCTTATTTTCACCGTAGTCTACGTAAATGTTTACGTAGACTAGACGTGCCAAAATAAGGAATGCAAATGGCGGCGCCCATGGGCACCGCCATTTGCGTACGCGCGGTTTTGTGTTTTTTTTACTCAGCCGTGATAGGCTAAGTAAACATTTACGTAGCCTATCACGGTATTTCTTTAAAATCTAGCCATGATAGGCTACGTAAATCTTTACATAGCCTATCACTTTTGGGGGGGGGTTACTGGAAATGGCGGCAGCGGCAGCCGGTCAGAAGACCGGCCGCCGCCGCTGAACCACTGCCGAACCGCTGCCGGAGCTGCCGCCGCCGCCAGGAGGATTCGCCCAAGGTAAGTCCCATCCTGGGGGGGCGGGGGGGCAGACTGTTTCGCCACCGATTTCAGGGGGCCGAATGCGCTGGCATTCGGCCTCCCCGAGATTCATGGCGAAATTCTCTGTCATCCCTAAAAAGATCCCATGTTTCAAGACAGTCAAGTGGGGCAGGTCACGTCGTGTGACAAGACTGTGTGATCTTAGAGGCTTAGAGTGTTTTGCTTTACTTACTAGTGCTGACCAGTAGATCATTCCAGAATCACAGATGGAGGTTTTCTGAAAAGAGGGCAAGGCAACCATAACACTTACGGATTTCTGCCAGGTCCCTTTTCTCTCGCCAGTGAAGGACAGGCTGTTACATTACAGTCCCTTCTGGTAGTTGGAGAACCAGAAGCTGCTCTCACATCCTGCTTGAGTGGCGCAAAGAAGCAGCCACAGACATGATCCTCTCCCTTGAGAGGTCTTGCCCCTACAAGACAAAAGCAGCTGTTGTATTAAGATGTTGACCCTGCAGTGTGCATAGCACCCTGACTGTTGGCCTCTCTAGTGTGGAGAGTGCTCTACCCTTGCCTTTCTTTTGGCCTAGGGCTCTCTTGACTCCACCTGCCCTCCCCAGTCTGCTGTGCCCAAGGTGCCACTGCTTTCAGTTTCCCATAAAGCTTCAGGGCAGCAGTGGGGAACGTATGGCCTGCCAGATGTTGTGGGACTGCTACTCCCTTTATCCTTAGCCAGCATAGCCGATAGTGAGGGCTGTTGGGAGTTGCAGTCCGACGACATCTGGAGGCCCATATGTTCCGCATCCCTGCTTGAGAGTGATGTGGTGCCCTGCTGGAGTTGCTGTGACAGGAACATGCTGGCAGTTCCAAGCAAGCGAGTGCCTTAGCAGAATCGCTATCACAAGGCCAATGTCTTCCTAATGCTTCCCTTTACAACATAATATGTTTCTACCAGGTGCTTGGCAGGACTTTACTGTAATGGGACTGCTGGGGATGCTCAACAAATTTAGTGTCCCTAATAAGGGAAGAATAGATATAGAAGAGCACTAAATTTTTTATGACATCTCACCACGTCCTGCTCCTTCCTGGCCTACGTTGCTTTCAGTATTGTAACCAATATTTCTTCCCTTGCTTGAATTGCTACTGCAGTTCAGCACAGAAGGAAAACTGATCTGGTTTAATATATCCTCTGCTCTCTGAGGTACAAAGGGCTAGTTTCACTCTCTGCATCAGAAAAACATGCACTTGATTCCCCCAGTGCTCCAGGATAGGCCTGTAATCATAAAGATAGTGAAAGCAAATTGTTTCACCCCAAAGTGCCAGGCAAAGGGTTGTGTTACTGTGGTTGATGTTTCAGGCGATGATGTGATATGGATTATGAAAGCATAGCTGAGGAAACATCTTTTAAAGCTGCTGATGCAGTGCCTAGCAAGACAGGAATACAGAACGAAAACTTACCCTGCTGCAACTGTAGGTTAGCACATACATATCTCTGATTGTTTGAGAGAGAGAGAGAGAGACACACACACACACACACACACACACACATATATATAACCCCATCTGTGTCTTGGCATCTGTACTGCACTGTCCTGTGAAAAGAGGATAGCTAAATTTGTATTTTTCTTTGCTTCTGTGTTTTCCTAACCCTTGAAAGTCTTTCCTCCCATCCTCTGCCAGGATTTTTTGAAAATTTAAAATATAGTAAGGGGGGGTTCTTGTCTTCCTTTAGAATTTAAGAGAAGGAGGAGACCCCCCAAGCATATACTTAACAAGAACCGCTAGCCTTTGCTATGAACACAAAAGAATGTTACAAAGTGAAAGTTCCACAGTCCAGTACTCACCCAGCAGTGTCCCCACTGTGACCCAGAAATACTCACTTCTAGGACAGTTTGACTCAGTTTTATCACTGAGGTTTCCAAAAAACATGAAGGTCAACAGTTTAAGGGCTCCATTTCCAAGTCAATTTCACTTGAACCATGACTTGAGCATGGGAGCCCAATCCAAAGGTAATGTTTTGTTTTAAAGTATTTCTATCCTGTCATTTATCCAAAATGTCCCAGTGGATAAATGACAGGAAAAACACAGGGTTGGATCCAAGCTTAGTCATACTAAGAGTAGACCAACTGGAAACAATCAGTTTAGCTACTCTAAGTCTGGATCCAACCCCAAATCAATAATCAAATAATGCAATTCAACATAAAATAAAGCCAAATGATAGACGATTAAACAGCAGCAGCAAAACTTCAGGGAAAGGAAGGTCATAGGGCATGGCAGTGGTCAGTCCACAAAAGGTCTGTGAAAAGGAAGGTTTCAGAGATTTTCAGAAAGAGAGCATGGAGGAGGTGGTATGAAGGACATTCCAAAGCAATGGGAGAGCTTCGCTTCTGGAGGAGGCTAATCTAGCTTCCCCATTAGATGGCCTCTGGAGCAGGGCCTGATCAGAACATCCCAAGTGTTGGGGGAAGGTCATAAAGATATAGAGCAGGGGTAGGCAATCTGGTGCCTTCCAGATGTTTTGAACTACAGCTCCCATAATCCCTGACAATTGGCCAAGATGGCTCGGGTTTATGAGTTGTAGTCCAAAACATCAGGAGGGAACCAGGTTGCCTGTTCCTGCATAAGCACTGGAAGGCAATATAGTTCCTAGATTAGCCAACCTTAGTGTAAATAATGGGAGCCTGTTCTTCTCCACTGGCCTGGTCAACAGAACCTGCCTGCTGAGCCTCAGGCTCAAACACTCAACAGCTTCCCCAACCCCAGCGAATGATCTAGAGTTCAGTACACTACTGTGTGGTTACATGTGTGAGGGAGGCAAGGAGGCACGAGACCTGCTCTAGGGTGGCCATGTGTCCTCTTTTACAGAGGACTGTCCTCTTGTTGAAGGGCTGCCAGAGGACCATCCTCTATTTCTAAGGTGCCCTCTATCTGAAAAGCTGTCCAGTCTGAGTCCAGGATAAAGAACCATCAGAAGGGAGAAGTTTGAAGTTTCCCATCCACAGTGCCTGGATGGCAGACTGAGCAAGGCACATGGATCACCTGGTCACATTTGCATCTATACATATAAATTAAAATGTGCATATTTTATGCAAATTGCTGTCCTCGTTTTTTGGCGATGCGTGTCCTCTTTTTTGGCACTTCACAAGTAGCCACCATACTGCTTGCTACATTCAGTGTTTGCAGATTTCCTCATCAAATCTCCCCCTACACGCATAAGAATTTCCTTTCCTAGAACAAATTTTATCTCCTGACTTATGTAAGGTTATCAGAACAAGTTTTATCTACTACTATTATTTACGGCAGTGTGCTCAGTTTGTTTCCAGGCACAATTCAAAGTGCTGGTTGTGACCTACAAGGAGGCTGTGCATGTTCCAAACCAGTGCCTGGATGCAGTGATGGGTTGGATGAGGGCCAACAAACTGAGGCTGAATCCTGACAAGACGGAGACTCTGTGTGGGGTGGTTCCCAGATACAAGAACTGGGGAGTTTGCCTGTTCTAGATGGGGTTGCATATAGAACAGGTACATAGTTTGAGGGTGCTTCTGGATTCATCATTGTCATTAAAGACCCAAGTGGCTTCTTTGGTGAGTACCAGCCCTGATTTGGAATATCAGCTATGCCCTTTCCTGGACAGGGATAGCCTGGCCACTGTAGTCCATGCACTGGTAACCTCACGTTAAGATTCCTGTAATGTGCTTTATGTGGGCTACCCTTGTGCTTGGCCCAGAAGCTGGAGCTGGTTCAGAATGCAGGAGCCAGGATGCTGAGTGGAGTGCCTGGTCATGGACATACTACACGGGTGCTGAAGGAACTGCACTGGCTGCCTATTTGCTACCGAACCAAGTACAAGGTGTTGTTGTTGGCATATAAAGCCCTGAGCAGCTTGGGACCAGGTTACCTGGCAGATTGTCTTCCCTGATATAGACCTATGCATTTGCTAAGTTCATCAGAGGAGGCCTTGCTGGTTGTAACACAACCTGCAGCTTGCCATCTCACAGCAACCAGGAAGTGGGCCTTCTCCGTGGTGGGGCCCACCTTATGGAATTAGGGATGTTGGAGAATTCTGCCACGGATCTCAGTGAGGCCAAATGCCAGTGCATTCGGCCCCCCCGAAATCTGTGACAGAATGAAGCCCCCCACCCCACCACCCCGCAAAAGTAGGGATGTACGAAACCCCACTTACCTGGCTCCGCCAGGTTCCGCTGGGGGGGGAGGTGCTCTGTCCCTCCCCCCGGAATCCTGGCCGGCCGGCTCCGCTCTGCGGGGATTCCGTGGAGCCACCGGCTGACTCCGCCAGCAGCTGGACATCCAGCCGCTGGCTAGCAGGGACGCAAATGGCGGCGGCTGTAGCCGCCGCCATTTGCGTCCCTGTATTCAGCCATGATAGGCTACGTAAAGACTTACGTAGCCTATCACGTCTGGGGTAAAACAAACAAACAAACAATGCGTACGCAAATGGCGGCGGCTACGGCCACCGCCATTTGCGTTCCTTATTTTTGGCCGTCTTAGTCTATGTAAATACTTACGTAGACTAAGACGGCAAAACTAAGGGGGAACGCAAATAGCGTAGCGGGCGCTATTTGCGTTCCCCTTTATTTTCACCATCTTAGTCTAAGTAAATATTTACATAGATTAAGATGGCGAAAATAAGGGGGAACGCAAATAGCGTCCGCTACGCTATTTGCGTTCCCCCTTAGTTTCGCTGTCTTAGTCTACGTAAATATTTACATAGACTAAGACAACCAAAAATAGGGAACGCAAATGGCGGCGGCCGTAGATGCCACCATTTGCATATGTGTTTGTTTGTTTGTTTTTAACCCAGACGTGATAGGCTACATAAGTCTTTACGTAGCCTATCATGAATGGGGGGGGGGAGACTGCAAATGGCGGCGGCGGCAGCAGCAGCCAGTCGGAAGACCAGCCGCCGCCACCGCCGCCGAAGCCGCTGCTGGAGCCGCCGCCGTCCGGAACATCCGCCCCAGGTAAGTCTCGTCCCAGGGGGGATCTGCGGGGGGCGGAAGGGTGGCAGGCTGTTCCGCCACGGAGTTCGGGGGGCCGAATGCACTGGCATTCAGCCTCACCGAGATCCGTGGCAGACGTCTCTGACATCCCTACGCAAAAGATGCGCGAAACAGAGCACTTACCTGGTGCCGTTCGCGCTCCTTTGCGAATGGCAGCCACGTCTGCAGCTGCCATTCGTTTCCCCATTTTTGCCGTGATAGGCTACGTAAATACTTATGTAGCCTATCATGGCTAATGCAGGGACGTCATTTGCACCCCTGTCTTTTGCTGTGATAGGCTACGTAAATATTTACATTGCCTATCATGGAAAAAAAACAAGAACGCAAATGGCAGCCGCCGTAGCTGCCGCCATTTGCGTTCCCTTTTTTTTGCCGTGATAGGCTACGTAAATATATTGCGCAGCCCAGCGGCCAGATGTCTGGCTGCGGGCAGCCCTGGCTGGCAGCTCCGCAGAGTTGCCGCGGAGCCGGCCGGGGAGAATTTCGGGGGGAGGGACGGAGCGCCTCCCCCCCCCCACAGATGTCCCTGGATGAAACCAGGTAAGTGTTTCATACATCCCTATATGGAATGATCTCCCACCTGGTATTCAGGAAGTGCCAACTGTAGCATGCTTTAGGCACCAACTAAAGACCCATTTCTTCACCCAGGCCTTCCCTGTGTGACTGTGCTTCCCAGTTTCTTTGCAGTTATGATGTTGTATTGATTTTAATTGGTCTTAATGTTTATATTAATGTTTATTTAAATGTTTTAGCATTGATTATGTATTTTAATTGTATTTTAACATATATCATTCATTTTAATGTATTCAATTTTCTTGTAAGCTGCTTAGAGATATTTGTAAATATACTTAGCAGTATATAAATGTATTAAATACATAAATAATAAAGCCCTATATGGCTTGGGACCAGGCTATTTGAACTATCACCTTCCCCCATACAAACTTTGTTGTTGTTCAGTCGTTAAGTCATGTCCGACTCTTCGTGACCCCATGGACCATAGCACGCCAGGCCTTCCTGTCCTCCGCTCTCTCCCAGAGTGTGCTCAAGTTCATATTCATTGCATCGGTGATGCTATCTAGCCATCTCATCCTCTGCCGTCCCCTTCTCCTTTTGCCTTCAGTCTTTCCCAGCATCAGGGTCTTTTCCAGTGACTTTTCTCTTCACATTAGGTGGCCAAAATATTTGAGCTTCAGCTTCAGTATCTGTCCTTCCAATGAGCACTCAGGGTTGATTTCCTTGAGGATTGACTGATCTGACCTCTTTGCAGTCCAGGGGACTCGTAAGAGTCTTCTCCAGCACAACAGTTCGAAAGCATAAATTCTTCGGTGCTCAGCCTTCCTTATAGTCCAGCTCTCACAGCCATACGTTACTACTGGGAAAGCCATAGCTTTGATTAGACGGACCTTTGTCGGCAAGGTGATGTCTCTGCTTCTGACTATGCTGTCTAGATTTGCCATAGCTTTCCTCCCAAGGAGCAAGCGTCTTTTAATTTCATGGCTGCAGTCACCATCTGCGGTGATCTTGGAGCCCAAGAAAATAAAATCTGTCACTGCTTCCATTTCTTCCCCTTCTATATGAACTTGCCCAGGTTTTAAGATTTTCCAGGGAGGCCCTTCTCCCGGTCCCACCTCCATCAGCAGGAGATTTGGTGGGAATGCAAGAAAGGGCCTTCTTGGTGATTGTTCCCAGGCTCTGGAACTCCCTGCCCTGGGAGGCTAGGGAGGCTCCTCTCTGCTGTCCTTCCACTGGCAGGCAAAGACATTTTGATTCATGGAGGCCTTTGGCATGTAAGCTGGTCTGCTGCTGCTGAAAGAGATTTTAATGCGTTTGGAGCTGTTTATTTTATTGTTGTGTTTTTAATTGTGGTTTTGATTTATATGTTTTATCTTGTGTTTTAATTAAGTTTTAATTTAATCTCAGTTTTGCTATTGTTAGTCCCCTTGAATGTCATTTGTGGTGGAAAGGCAACACATAAATTAATACATGTATTAATGAATTAATTAAATAAGAGCACCATGCCAAAACACACAAAATAGGCACAAAAATAATCAATGCAATTCTGTGTTCCAGATACCAAAGCTATTGTGTGTGTGTGTAGGGGGGGAGATTAGGGGCTCTTTCCCTGAATATTTAGCTCCTTAGCTCTTTTACTTTCAATACTATGTTTTACAGTGTGCTGGGCCTGCAGGAAGTATTCTATCCAATGGATCTGTAAGAATGAAACCTGTGTGCTCCTGGGTTTCACCGTTCTGGGAAAAATGTTATTTCAAAGGCATTTGGTTGGATGCAGATTAAGGTGCGTGCAACTGGGCTGGCAGAAGTGGATTTCCTGTACCCTCCACTCCATGGCAGCCCCTCCAGTCCCCTGAAAATGCTACACAGAGGGGACTCTGTTGAATGGGATGAGCTGTGGTGCAGAGAGGGATCCCCCCAAATCAGGCAGAGACACCTTCCGCGAACAGAGCCTTTCCATCAACAGAAGGTGAGTACTGGATCCAACCCATTGGAATTATTGATTAGGTACTGGCCTTTGAATTTATTAATGTTGTATTAAAAGTATTTGTCTTTATTACATTTCTATCCCATCTTGCCTTCATGTAGCATATAAAAGTAGAGGATTCCCAAGGGAATCCAACTCTGAACCTGCTTCACTGTGGCAAGATTCTTGTAAACTGCCCAGAGAGCTCCGGCTATTGGGCGGTATAGAAATGTAAATGGTCGTCATCATCATCATGTTCTTTCAGTCCATATGATGGGAGGTTTAGTGACATCACTTTGTCTATTTAGATTTTTACTGTTTTATATTGACGCTTAATAACCTCAGTATATTAGTAGTCCCTCCCCCAAATGGCTATAGGGCAGTATTCGCTGAGTGCTTTACTGAAGCAGGAACTTCATTTGGACATATGTAAACTAAAAGCAACATGTTTTAAAGACTTCTGAAGTCCTGATGAGCAACCAATTGCAAAAACATAGAATAAGCAAGATTTTTTTAAAGGCCTGTCCTTCTGAGTCATTACAGAATGCAGAGTCTTTAACTGATATTCCACGGCTCTTCTTCTTGCTTCCCTATTTCTCAGCCTTTCTTGAAAAGGAAAAAGGAAAGAAAACGCACAATCGCTTGTATAAATATTTGAACTGTCCTGATCTGTTACTATTGCAAAAAAATATGGGCTAGAATCCAATTGCATCGAAGCCCAAACCCGCATAAAAACAACCTCAGTGGGTTTATTTTCAGAGTGAGAACAGCATCCTTTAAAGAAGAGCAAATAACTGTGTTTAGCTATATTCAAGCACAATCTTCTTTTGCCTGACTACCTCTCTCCCCTATTTCCTGGCAGGCAGTCCAAGTGAGGAATGCCAATGAAGGCAGTGAGAGCCTGCCAGTTCACAGGCCTGACCACACTCTCTCACTGCCCTGCCGCACACCCCCACCCCCACCTGCACCCCCACCCCATTTTATCATTACTGGGCATTCGTTCCACAAGGAGGTGCTAGGGGGTCTCTTTTTTAAAAAGCCAGTCTTTTGGTCTCGGTTTTTGTGTAGCCTGCATGCACACCAGGTCCAGAAGACACCATTTTCATGCAGGAATGAATGAATGAATGAATGAATGACAATCTATTACCTAGTTTTGTATTTTGTTAGACCAACATATAACTGGAAAATTCGGTGTTATAAACAAACATTTTCTCTGACGTGGCATGAGGAGGGAGGCGGTTGTCTTAGGCAGCTGATTTTAGGCGTCATGAAAGGGCAGCAAATTGTTAGTTATGTTGTTATTGTTGTTGTTACTATTATTATTATTATTACTATTACTATTATTATTATATATTTTCTGCCAGGAAGAAGCACTTGTGGGATTTTCTGCCTCAGGTGCCGAAACAACTTGGCCAGCTTTGGGTACTTTACATTTGGAATCAATGAGACTTGTTTCTCTTTAAAAAAAAAACCCACTCGCACATGAGGTGGAATTTCAGGGAACAGATGGGAGGGGAAGCTTAAAGCCTCCCCTCCTGGAGTGCCATGGTCCTGATCTGGATTGGGACCATGCACAATTACACAAAAGTTAAAAAAAAAAAAAAAAGCAGTCTGAACTACACCAATGCAATTAACAGAACATGTAGTTTGGCCCTAAGACCTTTCATGAGTAATTGAGTGGTGGTGTCTTTGCTTTGGAATATGCATTTAATTTACAGGCATTACTTAATCAGCAAACACATGGGGGGCATAAAGACATTATTCCTATCATTCTTGTTTGTCCAAAGAGCTGCTCTGGCTGCTTTTCACTCTTTGGGCAGCCAGCTCAAGCCTGAACCTTCTGCCACAGTGAAGCCCAAAATTGGGATGTTTTGGCCTTGCCTGGTTATCAATTTCCAGCAGTCTTGCCCCCACTTCCCACCCCCAAATCTCAGAGGACATCTGAAATCCCATGTCTCACAAGATTTCGCTTTTTCTAGGAGCACCCAGCAATGGATAATGTTGCCTCTTTCAACCCTTTGAGGAGTCTATAGGGAGCCTTTCCTTCCTTCCTTCCTTCCTTCCTTCCTTCCTTCCTTCCTTCCTTCCTTCCTTCCTTTTGTTCTTAGTTTTAAACAGAGCCTTGCTGCTGTTTTAAGTGGTGGTTTAGCTGCCCACACAGCAACCTGGGAGCATTCCAACTGCTCAAGTAGGTAACATGCAACTGCCTAAGTTAGACTGGGTTGGATCCAGATTTAAGAGTGTGCAACTGGGTTGGTGGAAGTGAACTTTCCCTGCCCACTCCTCGCCATGGCAGCCTCTCCAGCTGCCTGAAAATGTTCGAGGGACCCTGCTGAATGGGGTAGGCTGTACAGGCAGGGGGGAAGGGTGCTTCCCCAAAATCAGGGGGAGGTATCTTCCATGAGTTGAGCTCTGCTCACGGAAGATGCCTCCACTTGATTTTCGGCATCCCCCCTACTGGAGGGGCTGCCACAGGGAGGAGGGGGCAGAGAAACCTGCTTCTGCCAGCCCACTTGTACATACCTCCATCTGGATCCAAGCAGCAACAGATTTTTTTATTTTATTTACAAGTCTGTCTGTATAATTGTTGCCTTCCCTTGTTCTTACTCTGCACTTCTCCTTTTTCCCAAATAAACATCTTTTTATAGCTGGACATTTGGTTGCATAGTTTTAAAAGGGAATTTCTCACTAAAACCTTGCCTGGAACTGCATGGTTGCTAAGCTACGCCTTTTGTCCTAAGGATATTTCACATGGTTTTGCTAAGTTCTGTGACTGGGCAAGTAAACCCAAAGTGACTTTCTTAATTTTTTTTTCTAGAGCTGGGCTGAAGAGAGGAGTTTTGGCAATAGGACTTAGAACTCCCAAGCAGCTGAACAGCCTCGAGGGCTCAGGCAGGGATCAGCCTGTAGTGGCAGCTCATCAGAATTCTTCTGAGGGACCCCTTAAGAATAAAGAGGCTCCAGCAGTTAAGTCTTCTCTTCCCACCCACTCCGATCCAGTACATTCATATTTAAACCGTTCCATATAGTATAATGAGAATCTGTATGGTGCTTTTTCTGTGAGTTTGAGGTCAAGGAATCCATTTGTGAACATTAAAGTATGTTTTAATAATAATATATCATTACTGTAGTGGGGAGAGGGCCACAAGCCCCCTTGTCCCCTTCAGCCCAGCCCCTTCAGCTCTCCTTGCCTACTGAGGAAGATGACTCCAAGGCCCTCCTGAATTTGCCCAGTGACCCCACCCAACAGAAAACAGTATCTCAGGTAGGTGCTATGCAGCCGAGCTTATGAAGGAATAGCCAGCGCTGCCCACGATGATCTCCAGGACAGATTGAAAGGACCCTGTATCAGCAGCACAGGGTGGCAATGGCGAGAGGAGAAGGGATCCAACTAGGATGCACCAAGGCCTATCCAGTCTACCTGGTGGACACGGCATCAGCGTCCCAAGGTGGCTACAGCCCTGAAACTCCCTTCCTTGTGGAATCCCATTTGCCAGGAGACACTGGTGCCCAGTCTCTGAGGCCATCACCAGCTGTTCCAAGGAATCCAATACTTTAGAGGAAAAGAATCCAGAGAAAAAGAAGTTATCTACTGTGTTTTGTTGTAGTTTCAAGAACCTAGGGCTGATCTACACAAAGGGTTTTTACCGGCATTGTACTACCTGGCTGACTGGCGCGTCACATGACACGCACTCCAAACTGCCCTCCTCCCACTAATTCTCACTTAATATTCTGTTGTTTTCCAAACTACTTTTACGACAGTTTTTCTGGTGCTTGCAGTTTGCATGTGCTACAAAGACATGTACAAAGTCATCTACAAAGACTTTTCCCCAAAGTAGAATGCTATGCAATTTTGCATGGCACACGATCATGTTATGAACATGGCGGATACTGCACCATAATTATTAGCATGTGCCTCAATGAATTACAGTTTCAAGAAATACTGCCACGGCACTTGATCACGCATGGAAGGGGATCCAGTGTAGATCTCCCCCGTGAGTCAGCCCGTACTGTCTTTTGGTCTGGTGCTAAACTCTTCATTATGTCTCCATTGTTTTCCTGGCTGCTTCTGAAGCATGTGCTGTAAAATGCCGCTTCTGTACTTTGGGTTCACTCTTTGGTCTTCACTTGGCACAGTGCCTTACACCAAAGCCTTATTTTGTTTGAATTAACTTTGAGGGAACCCAGCTGTGGCTGTGGGTCCCTGCCAGGCCACATGAAAGAAAGAAAGAAAGAAAGAAAGAAAGAAAGAAAGAAAGAAAGAAAGGCATTTACTTGCAGTGCTGTTCTTTCTGTGGACAGGCCTTTTCTAGTAGTAGCCCAGACTCCTAACAATTATTATTAATTTGATTTTTAAATTTTGAAATATATATTTATGCCGAAGCATTAAACTGGTCACTGAATCCACTCTAGAGATGACAATGAGAAACAGCCTAAACCATGTGTCCTATTAGGCCAGCGTGCCTGTGACTAGTGCTGTCCAGCAACTAACTCTAATGACATGTAATGCAAGTTTGGTATCATGGGGGACATCTCCATGGCGACAGGTTTAGTTCGCTCTAGGGATGGCGGAGAATTTCTCCCCGAATCTTCGGGGGGCCAAGCGCCAACGCATTCGGCCCCCCGAAATTGGCGGTGAAATTCTCTGCCACCCCCCCCACCCCCCGGGATGGGACTTACCTTTGGCGAATGTCCCTCCCGGCGGCGGATCCCGGCGGCGGTTCGTCGGCCTTTCGTTGGGGGCGGGGGCGGCAGCAGGTCGGAAGACCGGCTGCCGCCGCCGCCATTACAAAGTGTAAAAAAACACAAAACCCCGTGATAGGCTACATAACGATTAACGTAGCCTATCACGGCTAGATTTCCAAAGTCAGCCATGATAGGCTACGTAACGATTTACGTAGCCTATCACGGCTGACTTTGGAAATCTAGCCGTGATAGGCTACATTAATTGTTACGTAGCCTATCACAGGGTTTTGGTTTTTGTTTGGTTTTTTTTAGACTTTGTTTCACGGCCGGGGAGACGGGGCGCTTCTCCCCGGCCTGAATTTCGGCCGGGCGAGGCAGGAAGCCTCCCCCCCCCGGCCTGAATTTCGGCCGGGCGAGGCGGGACGGCTCCCCCCCCTCACCTGAACTTCGGGGGGAGAAGTGAAGCGCCTCCCCCCCACCGCGAAGCACCCCTGCGAAAAGGTAAGTGACTTTCGTACATCCCTAGTTCGCTCTCCATTTTGCTGCAGTTTTTACTGAAGCTGAATCTGCTCCATCTGGGGACACATAAGGCTTGAAAGTCTAGATTATCCCAAAGCTAGCCTGGGGCTCTCGGTAAGTCATGTGGTAGTTTACCATGAATTGTTTGGGTGGCTACCAGCTGGAGTCTCATCCACATTATCACCTAGAGGGCCTGTTCCCTCCCTCCCTCCCACTCCCTCCCACTCTCTCCTTGTTCTGCCCTTTCTGCTTTATTTGGCCAGTGTGTGTTAGTGCCTGCCTCCCCAGCCTATGCCCAATTCCCCCCCATTTTTTTATTATTGTCCCTCTAAAACTGCAGTAGCGCAATAGCTAGTATAGCTACTCCTGTTCAAATCTGCTATTTCACAATAATGCTACAGTGCTATAGGGGATATAGGTACTCCTGTTCCAATACTCTATTTCGCAGTAGTGCTGTAGTGCAATAGTGCAATAGGGGTACAGTTGTTCCCATTCAAAGCGTGAAATGGCAGAAACATTGGGGAAACACCCTTGACCAGGGTCAGTGAGGTCACAAACAGGGCTATCATGCCAGGCAGGGCTATCATGCCAGAGTAAATGTGGAGGGTTGGTGCACACTACAACAGAAGTGCAGACAATCCAAATTAAGGAAAACAATCAGACTAAAAGTAGTCTCAGAAAAACCATTTTTTTGGCGCAAAACTCCGGGGTGGCTGCAGGGTAGGGATGTACCAATTCCTTACCTTGCCATCCGTGGGGGGGGCCTGCCGGGGGGGAGGCGATCCGTTTCTCCCCCCCCCCGGAATCCTCGCCCGCCAGCTCCGCTCCGCGTTAACTCTGAGGAGCCACCGGCCAGCTCCAAAGCCCCAGCGATACAGCCACCATTGCCGAATCACTGGCTGGACTGATGTACTGCGGACGCAAATGGTGTCCAGCATAGCGGATGCCATTTGCGTCCCTGCTCTTTGACATGATAGGCTACGTAAATCTTTACATAGCCTATCGCACGAAGGAACAGGCCTTCGCACAAATCACACAAATACGCCATTTGCGTCCCTGTTCCTTCACGCGATAGGCTACGTAAAGATTTACATAGCCTATCACGTCAAAGAGCAGGGCCGCAAATGGCATAGCGGATGCCATTTGCGTCTGCAGTCTGTCAGTCCAGCCAGTGATACAGCAATGGAGGCTGTATCACTGGGGCTTTGGAGCCGGTGGCAGGCAGGATCCAGCCAGTGAGGGACTTGGCGGGGAGGCAGAAGTAGGAGATCCAATCCTCCATGGACTTCAGGGGCTGGATTCAATAGAATCCAGCCACACTGGGGTCCGTGGAGGATTTCTCCAACAGCCCTACTGCAGGGTGGCCATGATGTCATGTGCCCCAAATGACCTCCGAATGCAGCAAACTCACAGTAAATCACTCATGGAGACACCCCCCTGGACAATGTTCAGAGAGTTTCAAATATCAATGTGCTATCTACAGACACTGATCTATAGAGTTTTTACAGAAGCTATGATAAATGGAGGAAACATTCTGCCCAAAAGCTAAGTGGCACAAAAAAATGTACATTGCAGAACAAATCTACTATGCTGGAAAGAGCAACAGAAAACAGGCAAAAGATGAAGTTTATGAAAAAGAAATGACTTTGAGATATCGTCATCAGAGCTGGTCACATCTACACACAATAAAAGTATGTTTTTTTCTTGCAAATGATCAGCTTCCCCCTGTGTTCTATCACTTAATGTTAATCTGTTGGACCTTCCTACCTATGAATCTTGTAACAGCAAACTTTTGGTGATATACTATCACTGGAAACTAAATATCATGCAAAATATGGGCTGTGTAAGTTCAGGTCAAGTGACAGAGTAAGAAAGATTTTCTATGCAAGGGAACAGTGTTTACTCAGTTAATGAATTAAATGGAATATATTATGAGATGAATGGATGAAATGTACCCAGTAGTCAAATGGAGGATCTGACTAAAATGTAGAAAAACATGGTAAAGAGGACTGGTAGAGGGGAACTGGGAAACACAAAGGATTAATATGCCTTATCTCTAGACGGCCCAAAAGAATATTCTTCTCACACTTTTGTGGATAATGGCAACACTTTCAAGAAAAGATATCTATTGATCTATGACCAAAATGTTGGTGACGTAGCTAGATCTACACTACTGCTTTATAGTAATATTGAAGTGCACTGATAACTGTTAGGGCACATTACACATTCAATATACCGCTTTTGTAGTGTTATTTCCTGCTTTTTATTCCACATTATCCAAAATACTGCAACAAATTTATGTCCTATGAGTTATAAATGTGCAAGAGGGTTATAGCATTACCATGATGGGATCATAATGATATGACACAAGGTGTAGATCTGGCCATAGTGAGACAAGTTTACAGAGAATATTATGACAAGGAAGCATTCAGATTCAAACTCAGATTCAAGTTGCAAAACTGATTAGACGAGAAATGATGGAGCATATCAGCACTTTTAATAGACAATTTGAGAACAGTTGTCAAATGAAATCTGTACCCCTAGCACAGTTTACCATTCTGAAGGATACAATTTGCTATGGATCATGACTAGAAGATGATGACATTGTCACTCAACCAGCTCTCACAATATCACAGCTTCTTGTTTGTTTGTTTTTTTGTGTTTGTCTTTTGAAAACTATGTTTTAAGCCAACTGGAAGCATGACAAGACAGACTTACAAAGAACTTCATTTGCCAGTGGGATGGTTAATATATGGGGAAAAAAGAGAATTGTGAAGACATTACATAACACTGTCATGCCAACCCCACATATCAGAAATCTTATTTCTGCCAGTTTGAAAACTTTTGAGGAAAAACTTATTTCTCCAGAAAAGGTACATAAAATGGCAACATATGACAACATTAACCAGCACAATGGTCAAAATTTCTTCCATGTTACTAGCATATCTGATTCCGTATTCTCTCAAGCAAGCACCATCTGAGTTTTCTGGAACTGAGAGACCATGAATAGTGTCATTTTGACAGAACTGAGCAACAAATCATATCTGAACATGAAAGTAACTTTGCTGTAGTAAGACCAGTATTTCTAAAACCCAAAGAACCTCCTTTACCTGAGTCATCAATAGCAGTAGCAGAAAAGATGCTAAGACCCACAGATTTTCTAAAGAGAGAGAGAGAGTGCGCGCACACAGGCAGAAATGGCACAGCTCCAACATACACTCAAAACAAAATAGATACTGACATTATATCTGACATGTCATGGGCAGGATTCCATACCAATAGCTCAGGAACTCCCACAGACTTTGTGCCAGCAATAAATTGCCTCTGGCCTTTGTACTATGATAACTTTTCATCAGCAGTGATGATAAGACATGCAATGGGCATCATTAAACGATCACACAGCATTTAAATAGGTTCAAATACTAGCAATAGATCACCACTGTACACCCAGGCAAACTGATACAATGGCCTGACATATGGAGAAAATGAGTTTCTCATCATTCTGTCGTGTTCCATAGGAAGTGAGGTTTCCTTCAAGTTCTTGGTCAGTGGATGAAAGGAAGTGCTTTCAAAGGGTGTCATTCTGAGTGCTTGAACAGTGCAGATGCCTGTCTAAATATAGCTCATGTCACCCACCAAAACTAAAAGACTATGCCAGGTTACTACTGCAGCACTTTACCATGTTTTGAATGAAGCGTATGAAGAAGTCAGTGGGACTTCTTGTTCCACATGCTCCAAGAAGAGCTCTATGTTCAAGAAGTGGATAACGTGCCTGAAGTTAAAAGTCCTCTACTGCTTTTCATCTGTTTGCTCAGAGAAAGCAGATCACACTCTGTATAGTGATAGTCTGAAATATATGATCCTATCAGAGCAAGGTTTCATTGACTATCAAGGAATGCATGCTGACCACCATCTAAAGTGGCCGTGGGCAATGTGTAGCCCTCCTACTGTTTTGGCTGCAACTTCTATCAGCTCTAGCCAGCATAGCCAATGGTGAGAGACAGTAGGAGTAGGCCACAACATCTGGAGAGCCACACATTGCCCACCACCGATCCAAAGAACGAGGAATTGAGACCAAATTTCCAGATATCCATTGCACATTCAACTCCAATCAATTTGTTCTTCATAACGCACATTGTTTAATCCCAGCAATAAATTTAGACCAACTGCATAAACAGAATGATGCCATAGTAGAAGATGGGGGAGCAAGAGATCTGACAGAGAATCATTCAGCACTGATACTCTGGATGTCCAGAAATATGTCAGTTAATGGAGAAGTTTGATGGTGGGATTAAATCACTAACAGGTTCCTGTCATTAACCCCAAACAATAATAACTGCCCCAAGCGAGGTTCATGCAAAAAAGTGTGGTTTTAGGGACAATTTGGCAATCCATTCATGGAAACTGGTCACACCTCTGTAATAATTGACATCAGGGTCATTGTAGTCAAAGACACTGCCTTACATTGAGTCAGACTAACTAAGCCTAGTATTGTCAACACTGACTGGCAGCACCTATGCAGGATTCAGGCAGGAGATTTTCCTGGAGACATCAGAGATTGAACCTGGGACTTTCTGTATGCAAAACGTATGCTTCACAACTGAGCTCTGGCCCCTCCCTTATGTTGTTGAGATAATAATTTCTGCTGAGAGGATTGGTAAAAAATCTATAAAACTCCTTTGCAGGAGCTGTTCCTTATTTCAGCGGGGGTGGGGGAGGTGTTTCCGTCTGCTCAGGATGCCAACCAAGAAAAATAGCAATCAAAATGCTACCCTGAAGTACCTGAAGACAGATGTTCAACTGTTCTGGATGTTTTTTTCATGGCGTGAATCGTGAGATGGATATTGAATTTTTTTCAAACATGAACATCTGACCTTTCTTCCTGCACTCTCCAGCAAAGGTGATATAAGTATGGGCAACAAATCAGACTTAATACCACTTTTAGAGAGAATCAAGTAGAATCGTGTGACCAGAATCAGCATAACAGGTTCCTGTGATGCCACAGTACATGATGAAGCCACATTTGTTAATATTTTGAGACCCCTACACATCAATGATATTCATGGGGCAATGATGACTTTGGCACTTGCCAACGTTACATGTACAAAGATATTGGTGCAATGTCTGTTCAGCTAGTTGACTTCCTCAGTGATAGAGCTATCCCACCAAGTGTTAAGAGGAAGGATCACGGAAGTGCTGTAACCAAGAGACAGGGTGAACCTGTGTCATTCCAAAGAACTGACAAAAGTTTAAGAGAAATTTCACAAATAAAGAGGAATGATTTGAGCTCTTTGGGACCTCTCTTGTACACTGCATTACACATGGCTCTTACGATAACAGCTATGGATATTTTGGATAATGTTTACAACAAGTAAGAACATATAATTGTGTCTGCACAATCCATGCCACTGCGGAAGGACCATTGCTTGGTAGCACATAAGAAAAGCCAGGCTGGATCAGACCCAGGGTCCATCTAGTCGAGCATCCTGTTCACATAGTGGCTGACCAGCTGTCGACAGAAAACACACAAGCAGGACATGGGTGCAACAGCACCCTCCCACCTATGTTCCCCAGTAACTGGTGTACACAGGCTCACTGCCTCTGATACTGGAGGTAGCATAGGGGCATCAGGACTAGTAGCCATTGATAGCGTTCCCTGGGAATTTGTCCAAGCCCATTTTAAAGCTGTCCAAGTTGGTGGCCATCACTACATCTTGTGGCAGTGAATTCCATAGTTTAACTATGCTCTGTGTGAAGAAGTGCTTCCTTTTATCTGTCCGGAATCTCCTACCGATCAACTTCATGGGTAACCCCGGGTCTTCCCTGGGTTATAACTGCTTTTGGGTTTTACTTTGGTTTCACATGCTACTTTTAAACTTTTAAAGTCTTATATTATGTTTTATTGTTGTATTTTATGGTTTTAATTGTTGTGAACTGCCGAGAGAGCCTCGGCTGTTGGTCAGTATATAAATGTAAAAAATAAATACATTAAAAAAAAAATGAGAGAGGGAGAAAAAATGTCTCCCTATCTACATTCTCCACACCATGCATAATTTTGTACACCTCTATTATGTCTCCCTTTACTCACCTTTTTTCCCAAACTAAACAATCCCAGCTGTTGTAACCTTCTCTCATAGGGGAGATGCTCCAGCCTCTTCATCATTTTAGTTGCCCTTTTCTGCACTTTTTCCAGCTCTGCAATATCTTTTTAATGTGCAGTGACCAGAACTGTACACAGTATTCTAAGCGTGGTTGCACCATAGATTTGTATAGGGGCAGTATGATATTGGCAGTTTTATTCTCAATTCCCTTCCTAATTATGCCTAACATGGAGTTTGCCTTTTTTATAGCAGCCGCACACTGGGTTAACATCTTCATTGAGCTGTCCACCACAACCCCAAGATCTCTTTCTTAGTAGGTCACTGCTAGCTCAGATCCTATCAGGTTATACTTGAAGTTTGGATTTTTTGCCCCAATATGCATCACTTTACACTTGTTTACAATGAACTTCATTTGCCATTTAGATGCCCATTCTCCCAGCTTGGAGAGATCCTTTTGGAGCTCCTCACAATCCCTTTTTGGTTTTGACCACCACCCTAAATTATTTGGTGTCATCGGCAAACTTGGCCACTTCACTGCTCACTCCTAATTCCAAATCATTTACGAACAAGTTGAAAAGCTGTGGTCCCAGTACAGATCCCTGTGGGACCCCACTATTTACTTCCTTCCATTGGGAGAATTTACCATTTATTCCTACTCTCTGCTTTCTGTTCTTCAACCAGTTATTGATCCATAAGAGGTCCTCTCCTCCTATTCCATGACGGCTAAGTTTGTTCAGGAGTGTTTGGTAAGGGACTTTGTCAAAAGCCTTTTGGAAGTCCAAGGACTTTTCTACACCTGGGTTTTGTAGTGCTATTGTCATTCCTCGTGCATGGTATTTTCTGGGAGATTTACAAGATGTTGTAGTCTTCCAGGCATCTTCCTGCATTTCCCCCCTCCTTCTCCCATGTTATTTCTGAATGGGGAAAATGCAGTGTTTTTTTGAGCCACACCGTTAAACCATCATCACCTGCCCATGTACTTCTGCCATTGTGCAATGACCTGCATTGTGTGGGCAGATGTTGGGGGTGTGGTTATGTTGATGTTGCCAGTGACAACAATGGGGTGGGAGTGTCATTCCACTGCGCCACACCTGCACCCTTTTGCCTCTTCACCATTCTGCTACCAGTTGGCTTGTGGAGATGGCATGGCAGCATGCCAGAGGCCCACCAGCCCTTTCAGCTGCTCCCTTCTCCTGTAATGCTTTTCCACTCAGTCCCATGTATGCACAAATGAGAAAAGGGTAATAGCTTGCTTTGTGTGTGTATTTTATACATTCCACCCCTTTAAGTTCCCCCCTCAATTCAGTGCTTGGGATCAGGGGATTTCTCCACACTGCAGTTGCTGCCCAGAGAACTTTTAACCCTTTTCCACTCAGCCCCCATGGGAGCACAAGAAAGGGGTAACTGCTTGCTTGAGGAAGGAGCGGCAGAGAGCAGACTTCCAGAGTTGCAAAAGTATTGTGGGTTCTACATAAAAGTGGCTGAGGTAGGGATCAGAGGCAGTGGAAGTGAAAAGAGGAGGCAAAGAAGTTGAAGTGGAAAAGTTCATGCTGAGAAGGGGAGGGGCTACCCCAGAGGAGGTGGACTGTAGAAGTACAATGCTGCTGGTATCTGCTAACATCCTGCCAGGCTCCAGCCAGCTACCAGTGTAAATGGCAGGTAGCATTGTGTGTTTAAGAAATTCCAGCTGTGTAAAAAAAATGGTCTTTATCCCACAAACAATGCAGAAGCAGAAGCCTCAGTAGTGGGAGAAAAAGCCCAGTGTGGAGAAGCCCCAAGTAAACTGTCTGCCGGATCAGCTCTGTGTACATGTTTATTGACAGTCTCAAATAACTCTGAAAGGTTAGTAAGACAGGACTTACCTTTATAGAAGCCGTGTTGATTCTTTTTCAGCAGGGCTTGGCCCTCTATATGCTTACTAATTTTATCTTTAATAATGCTTTCAGACAATTTACCCAGAACAGACATTAAGCTAACCAGCATGTGATTTCCTGGATCACTTTTTAAAAATTGCTGTTACATTGGTCATCTTCCAGTCCTCTGGTACAGAGGCTGATCTTAGGGACATGATGCAGATTTTTATTAGAAGATCAGCAATTTCATATTTAAGTTCTTTAAGAACTCTAGGGTGGATACCATCTGGGCCTGGTGATTTATTTACTTCCAATTTGTCAACAAGGTTGAGAACTTCATCTTTTGCCACTACTATTTGCCTCAGATCCTCAGACTCCCTTCCTAAATACCTATTCAGACACAGGTATCTGTCCTATGTCTTCTGCAGTGAAGACAGATAAGAAGAATTCATTCAGTGTCTCTGCAATCTCTTTATCCTCTTTCTGAACTCCTTGAACTCCATTGTCATCCAACAGTCCAACTGCCTCCCTAGCTGGTTTCCTGCTTCTGATGTAGTTAAAGAATTCTTTATTGTTGGCCTTGATGTTGTTAGCGATATGCTCCTCAAAATGCTTTTTTGCATCTTTTATTGTCTGCTTGCAGCACCTTTGTGCAAGCTTGAGTTCCCTTTTGTTCTTCTCATTTAGGCAAGACTTCCATTTTCTGAAGGAAGCCCTCTTTTCTCTAATAGCTTCCTTGACACTGTTCATCAATCATGCAAGTGACCTCTTGGACTTGGTGGTACCTTTCCTAACCTGTGGTATACATTTTAGCTGTGCATCTATTATTGTGGTTTTGAGTAACCTCCAAGCATTTTGAAGGGATTTAACCCCCTTGACTGCCCCATTCAATTTCCTTTTCACCAGTTCCCTCATTTTAGAGAAGTTTCCTCTTTTGAAGTCAGATGGGAGCAGAGCACATGCTTTGCATGCAGAAGGTTCCAGGTTCAGTTCCCATACAGCAGAGTCAAACTGGAACCTGAGCATTATCTGCCAAGAAATAACAAAGGGGCTGTCACAAATCTAGCACGGTCTAAAAGGAGTGACATGGGGAGTAGATACAGATCACTGGCAGAAATCTTCTCAGAGTCGATGAGCTTGGAGAACTACCAAGAACACTTCAGTGGGAAAGGCTAAATGAAGGACATGGCACTGAGGTGGCTATGGTTGCCAACAATGCTAATTATCATCAAACAAACATGCAAGCTAGGGATGTCAGAGAATTTCGCCACGGATCTCAGGGAGGCCGAATGCCAGAGCATTCGGTCCCCCGAAATTGGTGGCGAAACGGTCTGCCGCCCCCCCGCCCCCCCCCCCGGGACGGGACTTACCTTGTGCGAATGTCCCTGGCGGCGGTGGTGGCTCCGGCGGCGGTTCGGCGGCGGTTCGGCGGCAGCAGCTGTGGCAGCCGGTCTTCCAACCGGCTGCCGCCACCGCCATTTCCAGTTTTAAAAAAAACACCAAAAAAAGTGATAGGCTATGTAAACATTTACGTAGCCTATCACAGCTAGGTTTTTTAAAAATACCATGATAGGCTACGTAAATGTTTACGTAGCCTATCATGGCTGAGTGAAAAAAAAAAAACCGTGCGTATGCAAATGGCGGCGCCCATGGGCGCCGCCATTTGCGTTCCTTATTTTGACACATGTAGTCTACGTAAATGTTTACGTAGACTACACGTGCCAAAATAAGGAACGCAAATGGCGGCGCCCATGGGCACCGCCATTTGCGTATGCACGGGTTGGTTTGTTTTTCCCACTCAGCCATGATAGGCTACGTAAACATTTACGTAGCCTATCACGGCTGACTGCAGGGACGCAAACGGCGGCAGCTATGGCTGCCACCATTTGCAGTCCCGGCAGAACAGGATTCGCAGCGGGAGGGACGGGGCGCCTCCCCCCGGCCAGAATTTGGGGGGGGAGGGACAGGGTGCCTCCCCCCTTGGCCAGAACGTCGGGGGGGAGAGACGGGGTGCCTCCCCCCCGGCCAGAATTTCGGCCGCGAATCAACTTTCGTCAAAGGTAAGGGACTTTCGTACATCCCTAACAAGCTCAAGTACAAGAACACTAAGTTGCAAAGGGCAGAATAACATTCAAGACAGATTGCAATAGTCAGGATGTAACTGCTACATGGAAATGCACCAGGTCACATACAAGTCATGAAACAGCAGTCCAGGCCCCATCTACATGAGCCATTTACTCTGGGGCTGCTGCAATCCAAGGACCTTTGGGACATACAATGCTGTCACCACTTCACAGCCAAACCGTGGTTTTCACAGGGAAAATGCAGATTTCCTCAGAAGCATTTTGCTGCGATATTTCAGCTTGCTGCAGGTTTACCACAGTTGCTGAGCTGTCTGTCCCTTCCTCGAACTGACTTTGCAGTTTGCAGTGGGCATGGAGTAGGTGTGCTTAGTGGTTACGTTACTCTGTGACACCTTTTCACTCCTCCCCATTCCTCCCTGTTCCTTTGCAGCTGCGCAGTAACAGAGGCATGAAGAGGGATCCATTTTGGAATGATGTGTAGGCACGTACCCCTCACATGAGCACGCCCCTTCTCATGTGCGAACCATCACGAGAGTGTGGGGCTGGAGGACTGTCACTGTGATTGTGTACAAACAGCTGGCATGGTAACAAAGGAGCAGACCACCCACATCTTACCAAAGAGGAATGGACAGACACAAAAGAACCCCTAAAATACAAAACAGCCACTAAAAACCCAAAGTGTCACACCTCCATCCTCACATGGCTGCGCAGCTGCGCATTTAAATATAATGGCTAAAAAAAAGCAGCACGACTGTTGCAATTTACTTCATTTTAACGGCCATGTGTCAGGGCACAGCGTGTTTTTCCATTGGTGAAGTCCTCAGCAAATTGCATGTGTACCACATCAGAAGCTAATTCGCAGCTGCTATGCTGCACAGTTACGATAGAGTCAATGTTGAAAGAGGTGCCATTTAGATGGCCCCCAAGATGCCCTGTGTTTCTTTTGCAGACAATTAGCTGGCAATGATGATCTCCATGAAGCAGCTCCATTTCAGGTAGATAGCCAGGTATGTGAGCGGGGAGTGCTTCTTGAGGACAGAGAACCACTGACCCACCTCAGTCCAGGAGATACGATGGCCTTAGAAACTAAATACCATAAAAACTGTGTACTAGGACTGTATAGTCATGCAAAAAGAGTCAAGAGGAAGGCTCAGAGACACAGGCTCTGAAAGGGATCAAATGATATGAGGAAAAGTCTTTGCTGAACTAGTCATGTACATCGAAGAAACATGCCTGAATAATTAAAAACCAGTCTTCAAACTGGCTGATCTTGCATGCCCCTGCATGTCAAGGATGGAAGAGAGTTATGTGCAATGCAAGACTGCATACCGCATGGCTGAAGCAATAACTCCTGGCTTATTTTGAAGACATGTGTGCCCACAACAAGGGATGGGGTATTTTCTTAGTGTTTGACGAAGAGCGCGGTGCTGCACTGAACACCAATTATTTCCTTGAAGTGTGAAAGAGGAATTTCATCTTTGCATGATATTCCAGCGCTCTGAGAATTGTTTATAATGCCCAGAAAACTTTTTTCATTCTTTATCGAAGTGAAAAGACAAGGATGCTAATTATTTTTGCATGACACTTGAATTGTCATATGCAGAAGAACAATTCTTCAGTTGCCTGAAGAATTCTTCATCTTATGGTCTCACTCCAGGTTTTATTTCCTCATGAAAATCCCACATGTGATGCATTGAAGGCAGTGCTCTTTGTTTCTAGCAGCTGCTACTGATGTTTTGAACACTAGGGAATAGGGGATTCAATTAACAGCCCAAAGCAGCACAGTTCAGGACCTACCAGCACCTCCGGTACATGAACCTCTCTTTTCAAAATACATGCAAACTTGCCATAAAAATTCAGCTTTTTAAAAAAGTGTACCATCCATTGTCTTTCACCCTTGATTCATTTTTCTTAATTGCTTTTATTCTCTCATAACCTTACAAAATTACAGGTTTCATATGCTACACAACTTAGGGTGAAAAGATACAACAGTTGTAGAGCAGTGTGAACAGTGTTCCCACTATATTTAATTCAGATATACATCTCCCTCTCCATTGTCAAGCTCTGAAGAAATCAGAAGCAGAAGCTAGCTATGGGCAGTATGGGTTGGTTGGCACCAGTCACAGAGTCATAGATCCTCCTCCTTCAATTCCTGGAGTAGTTTTGCACAAGGGGTCACAGACTTAATGAAGCTACAGTGACATTTCTAGTTCCCCATTCAACATGGCCATGCAGGGCATGTTTTCTTTTCTAAGTATTATGAAGAATGGGGTAGCTTTGCCCCCAATATGGCCACATTCAATTGGGAACCAAAAGTGTTGTTGTAGCTTCACTGAGAATGTGACTGGGATCACACAACAGGACAACCTGCCATGGGCAGCCAGCCATGGTGGGTTGACATATTGTCCAACCCAGCACGTTTTCTGCAGGGTGGCTTAATTTTCACGTTCAAGCCACCCTGAAAGCCATGGTTTGTTGTAGGGTTGTTCATACCCATGGTGGGTTGTCGTGTTGCCCAAACCTGGGAGAAGAATTTTATTGTGGGCTGCCAGAATAAGCTACAGAGCCACTTGGCAAGAGAAGCAAAAAAAAGCCCATGCCACTCTTTGCGATCTCTCCAGTGCCACTTCCACCCTCTCCTGCCAGTGACTACCCCTCCACTGATGCCCAAGCAGCACTTTGGAGGGACCATCAATTGTTCACCACCTTTAAAAAAAAGTAAGTGCTTCAGGAGTACACAAATGTGTTGGTAATTTTTAAATTATTATTATTTCCCATTCTTTCACATATGTGCAAGAATGCACTTTTGCCTGTCCAATATGTGGAGTCTTGCCTTATCAATATCCTTGTATGCTGCAGCTGTCACTGGAGGGCCAAAGTGGAGTATGTAACATACAAGGAAACTGACAAGGAAGGCTGCAGATAGGCTAATTTGTGCATGGTTAACAAGGACCAGTGGGGAAATAATACTAAGGTAGAGAAGGAACCATTTGTGCAGTTAAGAAGCAGTGAAAAGGGGAAATTATGAAAGCAGTAAGTGCATCAAAGGGGGGAGGACAACATCTCACACATGGCAATGTAATTATCTCACTTGTAAGGGTTGACACTTGTCAGTGTCTTCCTCCCATTCAACACTTCCCCAAGTTTCCAGCAAGTCCAGGAAGGGGACATGACATAGACCAGGACATTGACAGAACAGGGAAATCAGGCAAAAATCATGGCAGAACAGTAGAACATGGGGGAATTTTACACATCATCCCCAGCAGCTGTCAGTCACTCCTGCATACTTGCGCAAGAGCAGGGGCGTTGCTAGGTTCTTAAAAGATCCAGGGCACAGGCCCATAACAAAAATTTGAACATATATATATCCGAGTCTAAGAGCACATCTAATGTGTGCATGTGGTGTGTGCATGTGGTGTGCTTGTGTGTGTGTGTGTGTGTGTGTGTGTAGATTACATACATGCATACATAAGAAGTGTGCACTGACCCCCCCAACCCACTTCAACTCAGACCCTGATTCAGCGTTTTGGAAAATATCCCGCTTCTGCTCGGGCCAATTTGTAGTCGGGCCACTTCAGCTCAGCACCAAACCTGAGTCAATGTTTGGAAAAATGAGTCTTTATGCTTCCTGTTTACTACTGTGGGAAATTAGAAAAAAAAAAATCTAACTTTTTTCTCTTGGTCAGAACTCGATGATCATTTCAAGCATAGTAGCCCCCTAGAAGGGAATTACACCTGCCCAATGTCAGGGGGGAAAAATAGGTGCAGGGTTTATATTTTGATTTTCTTTTAAAGGAAACTGCCAATAACATTTTTATTACTTGGAAGAAGTGGATACAAATTTCAGGATTCATTGCCCCTCAGAGGAGATCATGTCTGCCAAATTTCAGAATGATAGCCATTAGCCACAAGGGTTTTTGTGCAAGGGTGGCCTTGACATTTTGAGGTCTCCAAAAGAGGACATACTTATCTCCCTATGTTCCTTGTGGACCATTGTTCTGAAAATTACAGACAGCCTACAGTTGTCCCTAAGTAAGAAACCAGCAAAGTTTCAGAAGGATAGGTGCAGCAGTTCATGTGGAAGGGGTGTTCTCCAATTTGGGGGAGGGAGTGATTTGCTTTCCCCTCCATTCATCCCTTCCCCAACAGTTTTTGGGTAAATTTGTATGAAAATGCACAGGTCATTAGAGGTGTCCCCCAGGCAAGAAATTTGCAAAGTTTCTGAAGGATATACATGCATTCTAATTTAGAATTACTAGAATTTATTTACATTTCACCAATGTTAGCAGCAGGGGAACATGGGTGGGAAGGTGCTATTGCACTCATGTCCTGCTTGTGGCTTTCCTATGGGCATCTGGTTGGCCACTGTGTGAACAGAATGCTGAACTAGATTGACCTTGGTCTGATGCAGCACAGTTCTTCTTATGTTCTTAAATATAGAGTGCCTCTGAGCATCTACAGAATGTTTTTCTTTCACCACTTAGCACTTACATTCTCCCCCTACTAATTCTATTCCCCTCCATGCAACCATCCCTCCTCATCCTACCATCCTCCAGCAACTCTTTATCAAAACAGATGTCTTGCTTTGTGCAACTCCTCTCTACCTCCTCCTTGTTATGCACAAGCTCTCATTTTATCTTCCTCCCCGTAACTTCATTTGTGCCAAGACTTCACCAGGATTCAGCCAATGAGTCTGTTTTCAAAACTAGGGCTACATTATGGAGAAACTCTGAGCATGTACTAAGTGCCTTTCCCTCACCACTGAAGCTAGAGTTCATGCAAAAAAAACCCCAAACCTACAAATGACAAAACAAGCATGGGACTGAGCTGAAAGGGTAGTCAATTCATTAGACGGAATTGGGTAGGCACTGTATTAAGCTTGCGGTACTATGGACTTCACCAGACAGTCGACACCGAAATCAGATTGACTACATCCTTTGTAGCCAAAGGTGGCGGACATCTATGCAGTTGTTAAAAACAAGACCTGGAGGCTGGAGCTGATTGTAGTTCAGGTCACGAACGTCTTATTGCACAATTTAGAATCAGACTAAAGAGAATAGGGAAGACCAACAGATCAGTTAGATATGAGCTTACTGATATTCCTCATGAATATGCAGTGGAGGTGAAGAATAGATTTAAGGGACTAGATTTAGTAGATAGGGTCCCGGAAGAACTATGGACAGAAGTTCGCAACATTGTTCAGGAGGCGGCAACAAAAAACATCCCAAAGAAAAAGAAATCCAAGAAGGCAAGATGGCTGTCTGCTGAGACACTGGAAGCAGCCCAAGAAAGCAGGAAAGCAAAAGGCAACAGTGATAGGGGGAGATATGCCCAATTAAATGCCAAATTCCAGAGGTTAGCCAGAAGAGATAAGGAATTATTTTTAAACAAGCAATGCGCGGAAGTGGAAGAAGATAATAGAATAGGAAGGACAAGAGACCTCTTCCAGAAAATTAGAAACATCGGAGGTAAATTCCAGGCCAAAATGGGTATGATCAAAAACAAAGATAGCAAAGACCTAACAGAAGCAGAAGAGATCAAGAAAAGGTGGCAAGAATATATGGAAGATCTGTATAGGAAGGATAATAATACCGGGGATAGATTTGACAGTGTGGTCAGTGAGCTAGAGCCAGACATCCTGAGGAGTGAGGTTGAATGGGCCTTAAGAGGCATTGCTAATAACAAGGCAGCAGGACACGATGGTATCCCAGCTGAACTGTTTAAAATCTTGCAAGATGATGCTGTCAAGGTGATGCATGCCATATGCCCACAAATTTGGAAAACACAAGAATGGCCAACAGATTGGAAAAGATCAACTTATATCCCCATACTAAAAAAGGGAAGCACCAAAGAATGTGCAAACTATCGAACAGTGGCACTTATTTCACATGCCAGTAAAGTAATGCTCAAGATCTTGCAAGGTAGACTCCAGCAATTCATGGAATGAGAATTGCCAGATGTACAAGCTGGGTTTAGAAAAGGCAGAGGAACTAGAGACCAAATTGCCAATATCTGCTGGATAATGGAGAAAGCCAGGGAGTTTCAGAAAAACATCTATTTCTGTTTTATTGACTATTCTAAAGCCTTTGACTGTGTGGATCATCACAAATTGTGGCAAGTTCTTGGTGGTATGGGGATACCAAGTCGTCTTGTCTGCCTCCTGAAGAATCTGTATAATGACCAAGTAGCAACGGTAAGCACAGACCACGGAACAACGGACTGGTTTAAGATTGGGAAAGGAGTACGACAGGGTTGTATACTCTCATCCTACCTATTCAACCTGTACGCAGAACACATCATGCGATGTGTTGGGCTTGATGAAGCCAAGGCTGGAGTTAAAATTGCTGGAAGAAACATTCGCAATCTCCGATATGCAGATGATACCACTTTGATGGCTGAAAGCGAGGAGGAGCTGAGGAACCTCATAATGAAGGTGAAAGAAGAAAGTGCAAAAGCTGGGTTGCAGTTAAACATCAAAAAAACCAAGATTATGGCAACCAGCTTGATTGATAACTGGCAAATAGAGGGAGAAAATGTGGAGGCAGTGACAGACTTTGTCTTTCTAGGCGCAAAGATTACTGCAGACGCTGACTGCAGCCAGGAAATCAGAAGACGTTTACTTCTTGGGAGGAGAGCAATGACAGATCTTGATAAAATAGTTAAGAGCAGAGACATCACACTGACAACAAAGGTCCACATAGTTAAAGCAATGGTATTCCCCATAGTAACCTATGGCTGCGAGAGCTGGACCATAAGGAAGGCTGAGAGAAGGAAAATAGATGCTTTTGAACTGTGGTGCTGGAGGAAAATTCTGAGAGTGCCTTGGACTGCAAGAAGATCAAACCAGTCCATACTCCAGGAAATAAAGCCAGACTGCTCACTTGAGGGAAGGATATTAAAGGCAAAACTGAAGTACTTTGGCCACATAATGAGAAGACAGGATACCCTGGAGAAGATGTTGATGCTAGGGAAAGTGGAAGGCAAAAGGAAGAGGGGCCAACCAAGGGCAAGATGGATGGATGATATTCTGGAGGTGACAGACTCGACCTTGGGGGAGCTGGGGGTGGCGACGGCCGACAGGAAGCTCTGGTGTGGGCTGGTCCATGAAGTCACGAAGAGTCGGAAGCAACTGAACAAATAAACAACAACACCATGCTCACAACTTGAGCACACTCCGGGAGAGAGCAGAGGACAGGAAGGCCTGGCATGCTGTCCATGGGGTCACAAAGAGTCGAACACGACTTAACGACTGAACAACAACAACCATGCTCACAACTCAAGACTTATTTCTGAGTAAATATGCAGAACATCAAGGTGCAAACCTCCCTGCCAAAGTAGCTTGTGCTGGAATCCTATGCACACTTTCCTGAGGGTAAGCCTCATTAAACATAATGGGACTTCTGAGTAGGCATACGTAGGATTGCATAAATTAGCAATATTTATCACCCCTCCACTTAAAAAACAAACCAAAAACTCCTATTTTTTAATTAAAGCTTTCTGTTCAGAGGAAAATAGGAAGCTGCCTTATACTGAGTCAGACACTGGGTCCATCTAGCACAGAATTGTTGACACTGACTGGCAGCAGCAGCTCTCCAAAGTTTCAGGCAGGATTCTTTCGTAGCCCTACCTGGAGATGCTGGGGATTGAACCTGGGACCATCGGCATGCCAAGCATGTGCTCTACCACTGAGCTACAGCCCTTCTTATTGCTGGATAATGGCAACTAGGGGTGTACGAAACCCCGCTTACCTGGCTCTGCCGGGTTCCGCTGGGGGGGGGGGGAGGCACGCCATCCCTCCCCCCAGAATCCTCGCCAGCCGGCTCCACTCCACAGCCAAGCCATGGAGCTGCTGCCTGGCTCCGGCCGCCCGCAGCCAGACATCCAGCCGCTGGGCAGCCCTGCAGGGATGCAAATGGCGGCTGTCATGGCCGCCGTCATTTGCGTCCCTTTCTTTCGCCATGATAGGCTATGTAAAAATTTACGTAGCCTATCGCGGCAGGGGGAATACCTGAGTGTATGCAAATGGCGGTAGCCGCTGCCATTTGCGTACGCTGGGGTTTTTTTCCCCCTGCCGTGATAGGCTACATAAATACTTACGTAGCCTATCACGGCAGGGGGAAAAGAACCCAGCATACGCAAATGGCGGCGGCTACTGCCATTTGCATACACTCAGGTTCCCCCCCCCCGCCGCCATGATAGGCTACGTAAATACTTACATAGCCTATCACGGCCTCCACAGGGACGCAAATGGTGTCCCTGCGTTAGCCGTATAGGCTACGTAAGTATTTATGTAGCCTATCATGGCTGAAGAGGAGCAAGCAAATGGCGGCCGCAGGATGGCTGCCATTCGCACAGCAGTGCGGACGGGAGCAGGTAAGTGCTCCGTTTTGTGCGCCTTTCGTGGGGTGGGGGCAGCGGGCACTTCGTCCTGCGCGCCTTTCATGGATTGGGGGGGTGGGGGCTTTGTTCCGCGACGGGTTTCGGGGGGCCGAATGCACTGGCATTCGGCCTCACTGAGATCCGTCGCGGAATTCTCTGACATCCCTAATGGCAACTGACAAAAAAAACAGCACCAGATTTGTTTCTCTGTGACCATGTGAACCCACTCTTCTCAAAGACCTGAGTGAAGAGAAGGAGAAAAACCAACCGTCTTGGTCTGTTTGCATAAAGTCAAATACAGTTTAGAACTTCTCTTTAAGAATTCCCCAAGATATGCTCTGGGTGGAATAAAGAAGAGAAAGAAAGAAAGAAAGAAAGAAAGAAAGAAAGAAAGAAAGAACAGGAGAGGGGAGGGGAGGGGAGGGGAGGGGAGGGGAGGGGAGAAGAATAGAAGAATGGTGATTGGAAATGTGCTTAGGGGTGGGAGGGGTAGAGAGAATTTCCTAAGCCAAGTGGCTCCTTTCAGAGAGGTAGTACTTCAGAGGAATTTAGGAGGCTGTGGAGGGCTTGTAAGGATTGCATGTACTTAAATGAACTTTATGAGGTGAGGTGGCTGAGGGCTTTTTCTAGCTTTTTTAAAATTGTTGAACCTATTTAAAAGCCCCAGCAGTTTTTTGATCATGATGCCACATAGTCCTAACCCTCCCTTTGGGATTTGAGTCCTACAGCTATTTAGGAGAAATTAAAGTGGGCGGGGGGAGAGAAAGAGGTTTGTGGAGACTGACAGGATCCACAAAAGCCACTGGACCTAACTGTCTGAAATTTGGTAGGTTCTGTCAGCTCCATAGGGCCTGCCAAGTCTCCAAATTCCATGAATTTATGTGGAAGCACAAAAAATTATAGCTCTTTACTTTGACAGATTTTCTTGGAAAAAGCAAATTTTATCTGTGGCTAGCACAAAAGCCACTGGACCTAACTGTCTGAACTTTGGCAAGCTCAGTCATCTCCATAGGGCCTGCCAAGTCTCCAAATTCCATGAATTTATGTGGAAGCACAAAAAATTATAGCTCTTTGCTTTGACACATTTTCTTGAAAATAGCTAATTTTACCTGTGATTAGCAGAAAACCCACTGTACATAACTGCCTGAAATTTGGCATATTTACTCAGCTGCATGGGGGCTACCAAGCCTCCAAATGTCATGTATTTATCCTACAAACTCAAAAAGTTATGGCCATTTTTGTTTTCCAATGCAAGTCAATGGGAAAATGTTAAAAAAAAAAAAAAAAGGCAATTAGGACAGCTCAAAAGATCCGGGGCACAGCTCAAAAAGATCTGGGGCCTGTGCCCAGGTGGCCCCTCCCTAACAATGCCCCTGTGCAAGTGTAACAGTAAGAGTTTTTAACTAAAAAGACTGGCTGAACCAGAATTCAACTTGCTAGTATACACCTGTTAGGATAGGTATATTGTGAAACCTGGTTCATCTGAGGCGGGTGGTGGTGATGCAGAACCCATGGAGAGTTAATGTTACATCAGTCTTCACCATTACTGTTAAGTGTCTGGAAACCAGATTTTGCATGGATTATCTCTGGCTTATCACAGGCAGGGTGTCTTCCTCAGGACTTGTCCATAGTATCAAGGTTCAGCCCTAGAATAGATGAAAGGATAAAAAAGAAGGCATTGCTCCTGAGCATGCATTGCTCTCAATGTGTAGGGTTAGGCTTTCCAGATCATAGGATGAGCCTTCCTTAGAAGCTTGATCCCAGACATCTCTTTGGCCATTAAAACAAAACAAAAAAAAAAACACCTCAAGTTTTTTTGCCATTCCGAAACTGAGATGGAAAGATGGTGACCTGAGGTGGGAACCTGTGAAGTCCACTGAACATTTTCTCAACTACTGCAGTCAAGAAAGATCAAGAAGACAGTGTAAAAAATATATCCCTTACAAGAAAGAAAATATACTACAAAAATGTATAGTACATTGTTGGCATTATATAATGTTTAACCATTGCCCCATGCTTTGTTTTTCCCCCTTTAAAAATCTTATCTCCCTAAACAACATTTCTACTTAACTTCGCAAATTAGAATTGACATGCTAGGAAGATAATTGTGATTTTAAAAGGAGGCAAAAATATCTGATCAGGGAAGCAATAAGAAATATATCACCATTTCTATTGTGATATATTGCAGCCTTATGACATATGAATGTGGTAAGAACATTTTGCCATATGTTCTCCAGAACACTGATTTTTAGGGATGCTGCTGAAACATGACATTTTTCTAAATTCTACTGTAAATATGGGGGTTCACAACCTCTCTTTTGACAAATTATTTGCAGAAAACAGCAGACTGAATCCTCAGGAGAGCCTGCCAAGTTGGACGTACACACCAAACCAATGTTTTCATTCAATTCCTTCCTCCCTCTGCATATTTCAGGAATAGAAATTATTATTTGCAAAGGATAGAGTAATGTAACAGCCAGCAATATTGTATCTTTCCCAACTGCTGTACTTGTTTGTTTGTTTGTTTGTTTTTGAATATATTTTTATTTATTTTATTTTTATAAATGAAATAATGCCAAAATTACCAATAACCTACTTAATACTTCAATTTCCCAATAGTACAATATTCTGATGAGGACACCACAATAACAAAGAGAGAAGAAAAAAGAGGGAAAAAAGAAAAAAAAAAAGGAAAAGGGAGGAGGAAAGCAAGTGAAGAAAAAAGAAAAATTCCCTCCCCTTCCCTCCCCCTCTCCCTCTCCTTCCCCCTTAAAGAATTGAGTTTAAACTCCAACACCCCCTGGCCTCTGATGCCATTCTATTTTAAAAACTATATCTATAACCTTAACAATCTTACAGTTTCATAAACAACCTTACATTTCTATATCATATCATCAATCTTATATCAAAGAAACAGGTCTACAATTCATTCCCAAAAGCCTATATTATTAGTATGTATGTGTGTGTGTGTGTGTGTGTGTGTGTGTGTATATATATATATATATATATACTATTACATAATAATAAAACTTAATATAAACCTTCACCCATCAGTAATATATTTTATACTAGATATATTATCTATTTTAAAATAAAAAATATAAAGAAAAGCAAGAAAAATAAAAGATGAAAGAGAGTAAACCAATATAAATATAATCATTTATCTTCTGAATTAGCCTGGTTCATGTAGACCCAACACAAATAGTTAACAAAGCTTGTTTAAAGATTCCAGTTCATGGGGTTGTAACAGAATTCTCACGCATTTTTATGTTAAGCCATGCCTCTGCCATTTCATGATTTAGAAACTTCTTCATCTGACCTTCAGACACAATACAAAGTATAGCAGGATATTTTAAGTAATATTGTAAGTTCATTTGTTTTGCCATATTCTTTGCTTTGATAAATTGCCTTCTTTTATTCGCCACCTCTTTGATGTAGTCTGGAAATAACATAACTTTATTTTGTTTCCAACAAAGCCTTCCAGCCTCCCTTGCCAAACACAGGATATAATTCTCTGTGGAGACTTTTGCAAATTGAGCTATGATCGTGTAATCAGTCCCTTTAGCATTTGGCACACGAAATGCCTGCTCAATATCAAGTAAATAATCAGATGGAATAGGGAGTATCTCATGCAAAAGTTTATCCACAAAAATAGGCAAATTTACATAATTAGGCAGATTTTTAATCCCAATAATATGTACATTGGATCTTTTCGTGAAGGCCTCCAGTTGAGAGATTCTATCAGAGATATTTTTAAAACAAATTTGTGTCGTAGTTTCATTTCCTGCCACTCGGTCTTCAAGCTCATTAATTTTCGTCTCCATTTTTTGCCGTGACGCATTAATGAAATCTACAGCTCCTTGCAGGGCGGTGATGGAATTTTGGATTAAATCCAGCCTTTTGACTTGTTCCATAAATTGCAAAGATAAAGTCTTTATCAGCGTAAATAATTCCCCCATGTCTTCTGTTTTCAACACTTCTGACACAGAGGATGTGGGGGGAGTAGATGCGAGCTCCTTTCTTTTCCCCAGTGCAGACACGTCCCTCTCAAACAGATCTTTCAGGTCCTCAGATGTTCTCAAATATTGTTAATGTTTCTTAAATCATCCCTCAGAGGTTGCTGATATTTCTTAAACCATGTATTATTATGGACCACATCAGCCCTGTTTTCTCCTATAAAAGTACAGCTTTTTGCGTTGGTAAAGCTCTGAGAAGATAATCCTGGAATCCAGCCCCCCCCCCTACTATCTCGAGGGGGTTACTTTTCTCCAAGACGTTGTCCAGGGCTACTGCCTTGCCCCCCCCCTTTCAATTCCAGGGGCAGATGAAAAGGTTTCTCAAACTTCTAAAAAGCTGTTTGAGAAAGCTCCCATGGAGACCCGTGGGAAGCTGCCAGAGCGACATTGGTCCCAGCTGGTAGTCCCAACTGCTGTACTTGTGAAAGTTCCATACAGTCTCATTACTGTGCATTGGTAATGGCTGAACCTAGGCGAGTGGCAGGGTTTTTTTCCTACTTACAGTGGGTAAGAAGGAGCATCTGTCAGTGTGTCTAACCATCTCAACAGTAGGGATGTCAGAGAATTCCGCCACGGATCTCGGTGAGGCCGAATGCCAGTGCACTTGGCCCCCCCGAAATCCGTGGCGGAACGAAGCCTCCACCCCCCCACCCCACGAAAGGTGCACGAACCGGAGGACTTACCTGCTGCCGTCCGCGCTGACTTGCGAATGGCGGCCGCGCTGCAGCCACCATTCGCTTCCTCATCATAGCTGTGATAGGCTACGTAAATAATTATGTAGCCTATCACGGCTAATGCAGGGACACCATTTGTGTCCCTGCGGAGGCCGTGATAGGCTACGTAACTATTTACGTAGCCTATCACGGCAAGCTAAAAAAAAAAAACAGCGTACACAAATGGCGGCGGCTACGGCAGCCACCATTTGCGTTCCCTTTTTTTCGCTGTTTTAGCCTACGTAAATATTTACGTAATCTATTACGGCAAAAAAAGGGGAACACAAATAGCGTAGTGGGCACTATTTGCATTCCTTTTTTTCCCGCCATAATAGCTTACATAAATATTTACATAGGCTAAAATGGCGAGGAAAAAAGGAAGGCAAATGGCACCCACTACACTATTTGCCTTCCCCTTTTTCTTTGCCGTAATAGCTTACATAAATATTTACGTAGGGTAAAACAGAGAAAAAAAGGGAATGCAAATGGTGGCCATCGTAGCCGCCGCCATTTGTGTATGCTGGTTGTTGTTGTTGTTTTTGCCTGCAGGCTGCCCAGCGGCCAGATGTCTGGCTGCAGGCGGCCCCGGCCGGCGGCTCCACAGAATCTCCATGGAGCGAAGCCGGCTGGGTTAGGATATTGGGGGGAGGTGCAGAGTGCCTCCCCCCCCCACCGTGAATCAATCACCCCGTCTAAAAGGTAAGTGACTTTCTTACATCCCTACTCAACAGCTGGGGTTGGCTTTAAAGTTCACCACAGTGAACTGAGGTTGATACATTTTTATTTTACGGAATTTTATATTTCCATCATTGGACTGTCTAGTTTTTGTCTTTATGGAGATACTCCAATGCAGACACAGTGAAAGTAGGGATTTAATTTGCCTGCTCTGGCAACTTGTAGTCCAAGTGGCTAGAACACTTCGATAAATTCAGAGGGACAGGCCATTCAGAATCTTCTCCTTTAAGGATCAGGAAGGACAAGAATGTTCATACCCTTGACAAATATTTCTATACCAATACCAATGGATGGCTCTTTCTTGAAGAAAGAACACCATGAAGGCAAGCTTGAGCAAAGACAGTGATTGCAGCTATCTGAAAATATCAGCAATATACAAGTACCTGCAGGTGCATAAACTCCTATGGGTACAGTGTAAGGTGAGCTTGGTTGCTTTGAGCCATTGCCTAAAGCTGATATATATTTGCTTAAGATTATTAGTCACATATTTATTACAGTGGAAGTTGGATGTTATGAACACTCAGTGTGCTGCTTTAAGTGGGCTGAAGACTGCAGTAAACTTAGCTCTCCTCACTACTGCATATGCTGGGTGGGTTCCAGATAGGGATGTCAGAGAATTCCGCCATGGATCATGGTAAGGCCGAATGCCAGTGCATTCGGCCCCCCGAAATCTGTGGCAGAATGGCCTGCCACACCCCCCGCCACCCCGCGGATCCCCCCCGGGATGAGACTTACCTGGGGTGGATCTTCCGGGCGGCGGCAGCGGCGGCTCCAGCGGCAGCGGCTGGTCTTCTGACCGGCTGCCACCGCCACCATTTGCAGTTTTTTGTTTTTTGTTTTCACAGAGACGTGATAGGCTACGTAAGTTTTTACGTAGCCTAAAACATCTGGGTAGAAAAAAAAAAGGCATACGCAAATGGCAGCGGCTACGCTATTTGCGTTCCCCTTATTTCTGCCGTCTTAGTCTACATAAATATTTACGTAGACTAAGACGGCCCAAACTAAGGAACGCAAATGGCGGCGGCCGTAGCCGCTGCCATTTGCGTACGTGGTTTGTTTTTTTCCCCAGAGCCCTCTGCGGCCGGAAATCCGGCTGCGGATGGCTCTGGCCTGGCTGGGCCTGGCCGGCTGCTCCGCAGAGCTGCTGCAGAGCACAGCCAGCCACGGAGGATTCCAGGGGGGAGGAACGGAGTGCCTCCCCGCCGTCGAGGATTCTGGGGGGAGGGACGGAACGCCCACCATAAACATAATCCACGAAAGGTAAGTGACTTCCGTACATCCTAGTTCCAGAGAACTGCAAGCAAGGTTTTCCTACCACGTCCTTCCCATCACGTCCTTCCCAGTAGTCCCTTGCACTCCGGAGGGCAGAATGGCATGGATATGTCCCAGCAGGCTGCATCTGGAGGAGAAAAGCAGTGGAAATCAGAGACTTTTCCCATGCACACTTGCGTTTATGTACACACTTGCACATACACTTGCACATTGTGCAAGGGGTTCTCTGGATCCTGCCCATGGTAACATGGCCTGTGGGAACAATTATGACATCAACATCTGTCTAAAATGAGTTGTCCATGTCAAGCACTTCATTTAATTCTGTGTCTGATGTGTTTGGTCAGGATACAGTTGAGAAGATTCATAGGTGTTTCTCTGCTTAGACTGAATGTCGATTCTTTGTGATTAAAGATTTAATGACCAAGCTACGGCCTATAAAACATGCAGTGCAAGGTCCTTGGCGAAATACACATTGAGCATTTCCTGTAAGCCCACATCCTGCAACCATTACAATCAAGGCCAAATCTATAGGAGCAGAATACCTACCAAACACAAACAATTAAGGGACTGGGGTATTGATGGTTCCAAGGCAGGGATAGGGAACCTGCAGTCCATGGGCCTAATCCAGCCCTTTGGCTCCCTCCCCCAACTCCGTCCCTCCCCAAGCCCCACTCTTAGAGGCTACCATAGTCTTGGGAATCCCTGCTGTTATCTCCCATCATTGATCCCCCTTATTTAGCGTGCTGCTCACCCTCCTAATTGGCACACTAAGTGCTTCACCTGCCCTGCATCCTCCCAATGGGGGAAAGCATGGGACAGGCGGAGCCGCCCCCACCAAGGAGCAAGCGGAGGGTCACTCCTCCACCCATGCATCAGCTGGGGCAGCTTTGGTGCACGTCAGCTTTTCCCAGTTGGGGAAAGCTTGTGCCCATCAAATCCAGGTCCCAGGAGCACCCCTGAACCAGCTTGGTTCAGGTGACTTCACCCATCCTACACCTTCCCCCATTGGGGAGGATGTGGGGCAGGTGAAGCAATCCTGGCCTACTTGATGGCTGGCCGCCTGCTCTGTCAGGGTGAAGCAGACCTGACCAAGGGGGTGCTTCACTGTGCACTGTCCTCCCTCAGATGGGAAAGCCCACTGTCAGTCCTTGCTGGCTGACTGCAGTTGGCCTGCAAACAGCAGCAGTAACTCACTGACTGATAAGCCAGGTCGTAAACCTGTCCAAGGCTAGGAAAGGAGGAGGCCAGAGCAGGGGGGAGCGCTTTACCAGTTTGACAAATCCAAGACGGCGTGGCAGAGAGAAGTCCGTTTTCCAGTCCAAGGTCTAAACACGGGGATTCACAAGCGAGGCCGAGGTTCAGGTTTGGGGTCAAGGCGGGGCTGATGAGATCCGGCATGTGGAAACACCGTTGTTCTCCTGCAGCTTTGTCCCTGCCTGCTTCCTGCTTTTAACGGCAGCATCCTGAAACAGCTGCTGGCAATCCGTCCTCTGGTCTCTGGGAGCCCCTCTGTCTTAAACAGACAGAAACTCGCCTTCGTTGCTCCGTTACATGAGGCCGCCTTCGCTCAGTCAGTGGGGTCAGTGGAACTTCACCCTCTGAATCCTCCAGAGATGCTGCAGCTGGGCATGGCTCCTCCACAGGGGGGCTCTGGCTACTTCTGTGCTAGTCCCTTCCACCGGGTCTGGAGCCTGTCATTCCCCTTTGTCTTCAGAGGAGTCTGAGGGAGGCATGACACCCATACACAGAAAAGTCAAGGCCCCACCCAAAGCCCCAACTGTAACTCCACTGGTGCAGTGGCCACGAGGATGCTAGGGGTGTGGCCACATCCCTTGATATCGTCTGGCTTGTGGAGGATGGGGGAGAGGGGTTTCCATCTCCCAAGACATGCAAGCAACCCTCTTCATGTTTACTTGGAAATAAGTCCCACCATGTCAGATTCAATATTGATACTGAATCAACCCTAGACTGAATCACCCCTTGTGGTACATACCTTCTTATGACTTTTAACTTTTTTCTACCGAAACATTTATATTCTTGCAGTATTTTGATCCTTTTGTCCCAAATCGCCTTCTGCCATCTCATCAAATCTTGTGATATAATGTCGAAGTCCAATGTGCATTCATGGGATTAACTTGGAGGCTAAGCTGCTTTAAGGCTGCGCAAAGCAGATGAAGTAAGACATTGAGGCTGCAGTCCTAGGCTATACTCGATGGACTTACTGAGTATTCATAGGATGGTATCGTAAGTGAAACATGCCGTGGATGTTGTCACACCTGGACGTTGTTACACATGAGCATCTGTCCAGACTACAGAACTAGACTGTTACACATGACATCTAGATTCTAGATTACATGGAACAACCAAGAACAGCAGGAAACTATAGGGAGCTTGCAGAGCTGGGCAAATTTCAATTCAATCTAATATTTGAGGCTTGGTAAATGGAACTGGCTGTGAAATTCCTCTTGTGCGATGGCTATTTTTATGGGTGTAAGAGCAATGACAAAACAGTAGTGCATTTTTCTGCCTTTTATCTTTGATTATACTTTGATCTGCAAATGGGTTCAATGCTTACCTCTAGGAGTTTCCTTAATATTAACTCCACGGCATATTCAAATTCAACTTTCTGATTCCTTGGCTCCTTTCATCTCCTTTCCTTTAGATGAATTATGGTTGCTGAAAATTTCATGTTTACATGAGTATAACACCTAATATTTTCTTTGCTTGAACACTTAAATATTTGCCATTTTTATTTTATGATATTTTAGTTTTCCTTCTTTTAATGTGTAAGAATTCTTCTTAATACGTACTTGTTTTCCACATTTAAAAACACACTTGGAAAGAAGTTGTATTTGACTAAAAATGGCATGAAATGTCATCTCAGTATGGAGCCAGTGTCTATTACACTCCTCTTCAGTATTGGGGCCAGTTATGGTGAACGAATTTACAGCCATGGAATTATTCCTGTTGAGATTCTAAAATATCCATAGACATTTTACAAATGTTTACAAATAATCTGGTGAACTGTAGATTGCTCAGAAGCCAGCCACAGAATAATCTTTGAGCAAGTTGCATAATGGTCCACTTAAACAAATGAACATATATATGAATGACCCACAAATATCACTCCAGAAATTCTGTGGCCCCATCTACACAGAGATGCTTTCTGGGGCGATACTGTTTAAATCCAGATTTTCATGAAATCAGGTTTGCTCCTCCAGGGCAAAATTAGCTAGTAAAGCGGTGTATACATTAAAAAAAACACACACACACACTTTCACGGGGCAAATGGCGCCTGAAACTGCATTAGTTTGGGGTTGGATGGGCGGAGTCCCATGAGTAAAACTGAACGTCATCAACTGCATAGGTGCAGGGCAGCCAGTGAGCGGAGGCTTGCTTCCCATCCCTCTCCTTGTTCGTGTGCTCAATAAAGTGCAATTGAGAACAATGAATTACTTCTGAGTAGACATGTTTAGCCAACATCTCCCCTTGTGTCCACCCTTTCTCAGCAGGAAGAAGACTCCTTTGGGGGAGATCACCTTCTAAACTCATTGAACATATGCACACATTGGCTGGTCCGGACATTTCAAAAAGTAGAGGCAAAGGGATTCTCCGGACCCCACTCTCCACTCGTACTCGGTAAAGTGCAATTGAAGGGAATGAGCTACTTCCAAGTAGACATGTTTTGGCCACTCCTCTCCTCGTGTCCCCCCTTTCATGATGCCACTTTTCCTTCTGCCAATCAGTGCTGCTCCCCCCAGGATACACTGAAGGCAGTTCAGGTCACACACACTCCCAAACTGCACTGAAGCCACCATGACGGGAAAATCCGTCAGAAAATGAGTTTGCAAAAAAAAAAACAGGTTTCACAGCATGAAAAAACCACACTTGCTATGGAGAGGGGCATACATCATGTGCCACGGTCATCTTGGCAGTGCAGTAGAACTGGAGTAAATGTCCCATGTAGATGGGGCCTATGACTGCAAAATGTTATGATAGAGTTTGCCTTTGTTGTACAATTTATAACCTGGAAATCAAACCAAAAATCTCCAGTAATTAAATCACCAGTGGAGTATTTTGTACAATCTGTTGTCTAAATACCAACTGCTGGAGAACATGAGTGGGCAGATGCTACTGCACTCATGTCCTGCTTGTTGGCTTCCCATAGTCATCTGGTTGGCCAATGTGGGAGCAGAATGCAGGACTAGATAGGCCTTTGGTCTGATCCAACATGTCTCTTCTTCTGTTCTTGTGTTCTTAAATAGCAAAAATAAATTGTTTGTGTTAGCAGCATGGTAGTGAAACTCAGAATGCCAAATGGCAATTTACAGATAGCCAACTTGACCTGGAGGCCTTCATGGAGGAGAAAATAATTTGTTTGAGATCATTTGCCCACTGTCCCTCATTCCCTCCATACTGGATCATCACAACAAGCAGGAAGTGGAGGGACGGGTAGGCACAGAACAGCAGCTCTATGGCATGGGAAACTTTGGCTTCCATTTAAATCAATGGGACCTGCAACACAGGCTGGATTTTCACTATGCATTCTCAAATCTGGTGACCAAAATAAAATTCCCATTCAATGCCTATTTAATAAGGGTATTTTAAAATAGTTGTTTCTCATATTGTTTAGCTTTAAGCCTCATACTATTCTAAAGATCCTCTCATAACTTCAAAATATGTTACAGCATTATACTCATGAAAATTTTAATGAGTACAAAGTAATGTAATTTGGACTAATAATTCTAACAACATAGATACAGTGATGGTATATCAATTGGCTATAAACCTTCAGGAAAGTTGTCTTGCAGTCATAGTGGAAACGTACAGGGGGTGTGGGGGTGATATCATCTTGTACTATAGCCATGAAAAAGGTGAACCATGTGTTAGAAATTATTAAGAACCCTAAAATAAATAAAATAGCAAGTGGAAAACTGTAATTATATAAATGACTCTTGAAGTCATATTTAAAATAATGGGCACACTCCAGCAAAAACTCAGCAGATTTAAGTCCCATTTATTCCAACTGGAGAATTAAACATGTGCTTAAATCTCTCCCAGTGAAAACAACAGGACTTAAACGTGTTCAGCTTTTGCTGGATTCCATCCATTATGAGTAATTCAAGCCACCTTTCTAAGAAGGTGTATTTTATGGTGAATGAAGATCTACAGAAGTATAGTTGATGAAGGGTGGTGGATCAGTTTCCTTATGAAGAAAAACTTAAATAGAGGTTTTTAGCATATAAAATTACTAAAGAAGGAATTCAAGATTTATGAATTCATGAATCACATGAGGGGTTGATACAGTACTATTAGGCAAAATACAGTATCGCAAGACTCAGGAATTTGGAGTTATCCAACAGAAGTGAAAGGCAAGTGGGTTTAAGACAAATAGAAGGGAGGTCTTCACAGAAGTGAAGTTCATTGCCACAGGACAGTCTGAGAGCAATGGCTACTACTCCTGATAGCTATATGCTACCTCCAGGATCAGAGCCAGTATGCCTATGTACACCAGTTGCTGGGGAACGACAACTTGGAGGGTGCTATTGCACTCCTGCCCTATTTGTGGGTTTCCCAGCTAGTTGGACACTGTGATAACAGAATAATGGTCTAAGTAGGCCTTCGGTCTGATCCAGCATGGCTCTTCTTATGTTCTTAACCATTATTTTATTTAGTTACAACTGCCTGATACTGAGTCAAGCCATTGCTCCATCAAGCTCAGAATTGTCTCTATTGACTGACAGGGGCCTTTCTCAGCCTTACCTGGACATGCCAGGGAGTGTACCTAGGCACTTCTAATGCAAAGCATGAGCTCTGCCCCCGAGCTGTGGCCCTTCCACATTCTTCAACTCTAAACCAGAGTGGATAACAATTTAAAAAATATTAAAACAGCCATCATGTGTAAAACAAAGAAAGAAAGAAAGAAAGAAAGAAAGAAACAAAAACACAACATTACAGGGCATAAAACCCATGCCAGTGAGATAAAATAATATCCTTTACATTGGTGGCAAGCAATTTGGTAATTTCATTGGGGAATATGTCTTTTGGTAGGTCCTTGCCATGACTCCCAGAAATGCAATGTCTTTACTGAGAAAAGTACTGTTCTGTAGAGAATCAGCAGGGGAATCAATCACTGCCCCGCTGTCCCATTAGCTGCAGGTGGTACACACCCACACTAGATTCATTGCTAGTGGCTCATGTGACATGCCATAATGAAAGTAATTTGATAGCAAATCAATCATGCAAACAATTGAAGTGAACTGCAGAAATGTAGGGAAATGGGCAGTGAGTGGTTTTCCAAGCCCTCTGGAGCATGCGGCTGGCCAGCCACCACTTGCTCTCTTCCTGAGTATCTGCATGATCCTGCTGTCTGATAAGGAGGCTTCTAGCTCTCACAACAAGTGGATAATTAAACAGTTCCAAGCCCCTGAGGACCACCAGCAATGATTTGGCAGGCCTTGCATTATAGGTTGGAGGTAGCCCCAGTTAAAACCTATGCCCAGAGAAGCGTTTGGGCCAGATGCACCATTACTGTTTTGAAGGACAGACTCTGGGTCTCCTAAAGCAAGGAGCTTTAGGAGATACCATATGAGCAGAAAGCTGATCCAGAAAACTGGATCCAGAAAGCTGATTCAGAAAACTGTGCCCACCATTGACAAACCGCTTGGAACAAGAATCCTGCCCTCTCTGCAATTCAGTGGAATACAATAATTTGTAATGTCAGTAATGTCATCTACTGAATTGTCAGCTGCAGATTTAGGGTACAAGTTCAAAATTTCTGCCTTGAACTATGTACTTGGCAACAACATTCCCAAACCAACTCCCTGAAAATTATCCCGTAAAAGGGCTGTTTGGTTCACCAAACAGGTTTGGTGGTTAAGAGATTAACAATGCTTCCATGTGCTGAAGCTTGACTTAATGATATGGTGTGTCTTATAGCTGACGAGCAGCTGACATTCTGTAGAAGTTGAACTACAGAGATGTAGAGATTCAGGATCCGATTGCTTGGAGGCTTTTGGCTAAGGATGGGTGGGTTTGGGGGTGTAATTCCCTCCTCACTGCTCTTTCGTAATGTACTAACATTTCTCCCCACACTGGCATTTGTTTCACTTTCATTTTGTTGATAATTGAATTATTAATTAATTGTTTTGATATTGATGTTTTACCATGAAATTGTTCTGACCTCTCTTTAATATGTATAAGAATGTATTGGGGGGGATCATAATGCTTTGTTGTGAACCACTTTGAGCATACTGTATATAAAAGTGGTATACAAATAAAGTGATGGATGGATGGATGGATGGATGGATGGATTTGGGACTCAATTACGTCTGTGTGGGGGAGATCTTATATAATTGTGCACAGAAGTCTGAGCATTTGGCCATTTCAACTTTCTATCCAAATTCCCAAACATTTTACAACACAAGTTGCCAGATGATTAGGCCCAAGTCTATGCAACTTGCTTTGGCAGCAAGCATGGCAGGGTATAATAGTCTGTGGCAGAGAAGGGAAACCTGTTAGCTTCCCTTGGTCACAACTGATGAAGGCAGCTGATCCAGGAGCCTTATAAGAGGCATCAAAAGTTCCTGAGTAACTTAGCCCGCATCAAATGCTAAACATAGGAGATAAGAGGATGGGTCATCTTCTGGAATGGTAACTGGCTAAACAATGGGTAGCAGAGAACAGGAACAGATGGATAGTTCTTCCTTCCTTCCATTGGGCAAAGTGGGGTCCCCAAAGATTCTGTATTGGAACTAGGGTAAACAGATGTCATACTTTACAGAGGACAGTCCTCTATTTGAAGGTGTCCTCTGTTTGATGGGCTGTCCAGTCCAAATGTGGTTTAAAGTAGTGATGCTGCCAAATTTCATAATTAGCCCACTCGCTAGTCAAACCTTGCCCATTTGTAATGCTCACTTTTTTAACAAGCCAGGACCAGCAGTTTATAAATTCGTTATTATATTCGAAATTGATTGCGAGCTTCTGAGCATGTGCAGTCCATGTCTAAGCAATGCCATGTCTTGGTTAGATTAACCATTTCCTTGCCTAGTCTGGCATTTCTGCACATGCACTGGGTTGATTGGATTAATGCTTTCCTTTCTAATCCAGTGCTGCTTCCCTCCTCTCTGCCACTGCCGCTGCCACTCTGGCTGTGTGAAGAGGACTCGGCAGCACCCCTGCTACAGCTCTAGTTGTCTGACAGTCTCCTTAGCATCTTCCCTCACCACCGCCACCGCAGCTCTGGCTCCTAGGGGGCACTACGTGATTCCGAACTACAGTTCCCACGATGCACTTTGATATCGCACATGTGCAAGAACTTGTTTACATGGAGCGAGAGATTGCTTTGAGGGAGAACCCTCATCCAAGCCTGCATATGTGAATTCATTATTTTCTGAGTAAATAACAAACTCACTCAGGTTAAGTTTGCCCATCACTAGTTTAGAGTCAAAGAATCATAAGGAGGGAGAGCAAGGCCCATCAACACTCAGGCCCTGGACAGCAGATGGAGCAGCAGACACACAGGTCACCCAATCAGCCTTCTCCACTATGGTAAGATGTCTTGCCTTTCTATTTAAATAATAGTTGTTATTTCAAAATTTGCCCTTATGCCTACAGATGTGCGTATGCAAGTGTTATGCAAATTGGTGTCCTCTTTTTTGGGTGATGTAGTTGTTCTTTTTTGGTGACACATAAGTGGCCACCCTAATTGGAACAGATGCTTTTTAGTTTGTTCATACACCATCTGGAGGAGTTAGCAGCGAGCTGTGAGGTTGCCAAGTTTGCAGATGACACAAAATTATTCTAAAATCCATATTAGGGTGATACCTTTATTAGGCCAACCAAAAGTTCACAAAAAGGTGTGCAAGCTTTCGAGATCTTCAGATCTCTTCATCAGGCAAGATGCTACAAAAAAGCAGGTGGCAGGGGAGGAAAAAAAAAGTCTGCCTTGATATTGAAGTCATGATGACTTGATGTTGAAGTCAGACATTTTTTTCCCTTTCCCCTGCCCCCAAGTCTGCTCTTCTACCATCTTGCCTGATGCAGGTAAAAGGAAAAAATATGTTATACCAGTACATCTTATTCCTTCTTTCCCAGTGGAACAAACTTCCTTGAACTGATAAGTGGCTATGAAGCACAATATTGAAAGAAATAAGATAATCTGAAGCTGTGCAATCCCTATTTCCTGTCAGCTGTTTTTGTATCAAATAAAATTACCTTATTTTACTAAATTACTAAAGAAAAATGTAAACAGGCATAAGTAGCAGTTAGACAGAGGGAAATGAAGGAAGCCCAAGTGGTCAAAGCAACAATGATAGGAAACACCAGCATCTTTCTGGGAGATGGCAAGCTGAGACAAGGAATAAGCGAGTTGTGGAAATACCCCAAGATAGATGGGAGATGAAAAAAGCTATGGGGAGTCTTGTCATATTGGGCCTAAGGCTGTCTTGGGAGGAAAGCAGAGTATGAAGGAGCAGGTACAAAGCGCTGGGATGCCAAAGTTCAATACCCTGCTTCAGCTAAATTCATATTATTCATTTTAACTTTTTCTAAATTAAAATTATTTAGATCACTTTCTGGCATAGATAATTCTAGTGAGGGTGTTGTTTCAGGACTTAATGAAATCAGGGGCTTCCTTTCTATCCAATTATTGAGGCTATGATAGATATAATTATAACAGCTGCAAGCACATTAAGTACTGAGGAGGTTAAGTATGAAAAAATTATGAGGCTCATTAGGAACCGAGACGAGAGTGAAATTACTTGTGTGACCCACAGATAGTTCTTTGAAGTTGACTGATAAGATCAAATTTGTGTTATCAGCAGCAACTGTATTGTGAATGACCACTGTTAACAATGTGATTGTCACTGTCAGTACTTTCTGCATATAATTTCCTTCTGACCTCACTGTTTACAGTTCTCCACCCACCTACCATATGTACTGTACATAAGCCTGAATCTCTCTATCACACTCCCTGCATCTGATGAAGTGGGGGAGAGTCCCTGAAAGCTTATGCCAGAATAAATGTGTTAGTCTATAAAATGCTGCAATAAAATAATACGGCTACTCTCTGGAAATCATGTTGCTAAGGAACTTTATGGTTATTTTTAAGTCTTGTGGGGGGATCTTCCCTGTTGAAGGAGTGATTGCTGCCCCATAGAAAACAATGTGAAAATCCCAGATGCTGGTGTCACTGTGACTGGGCAATCGTGTATCTACCCAAAAGCCAAAGGTGGCAGAAAAGACAGGCATTCGTGATCTTTCTAACTCAGGTCTTATTTCATAGCAAAAAAGTAATTCTCCCCCCACACCCTGGGTTTATGCGCTTTTTTAAATTACCCTGCCAATGTCAATGCAGATAAAGCCCATCACCCTTATGCCCGTACTACAAGGGGCAAGGATGTCGCTGCGAGAGTATGTGCTATGCCAGCACTATGTCAACTACATTCAGCTTTTGTTGTATAAGCTTATACCTTTTGGCTTATTGGCATGCTTGCAGTGAAGAACTCCACTTTAATGTTGGATGGTGTTTTAGAGCAATTTCAATATTTTGAAGAGGAAGAAGATAAAAGCACCTTGAACATACTAAGAAAACGTGTGTCCTTTTATCAGGTAATACTTGTTTTACGTTTGGAGTTCTATTATGATTTATATGTCATGTTTGCATGAATATTCTCCACCAGAAAAAAAAAAATCCTGTGCACACCCATGTATCAGTTTTTTATCCTAAAGTCTAATCTGGTTTAGGTACATTCCCCCAGCACCAGTAATACATGGAGGGAGCAATCCTATGGCCGAGTCTGCGGGGGCCATATTCAGATTCTTGGATCTGACATCAGAGTCAGCAGACTGAGCTTGGAGCCAAGAATCTGAGCTACCTCCCCGCTCCCCCTCGGAGCCGGGAACCAGCACAAAGGTGACTTGGGAGAGGAGGGAAACGGGGCGTGCCAGTGGGCAGGGAGGGGAGGGCACTGGAGAGACTGGTTTATGCCATATCCCCAGGCTTCCACAGCTTCCTTCCCTCCCGCTTTGCAGAGCCCCAGCTAGTCAGGCAAAAAAGCCTGCCTAGCCAAAATGCAGAGTGGGAGGAGCACGGAGGCAAGGATCGCCTGTGCTGCTCCTCCCGCTCAGCGTTGGATGGCCGTAAGCCTCAGGGTTCAGAGGTTTACAGCCATCCCAACAGGATTGCGCCCTAAGAGCACGATCCTGAGCATGCCTATTCAGAAGTAAGCCTCAATGAGTTCAATGGAGCTTACTCCCAAGTAAGTGGATATAGGATTGCAGCCTAAGAGGACATCTGCATGCCCAGTTCACACCTGAGCTCTATCGTTCAGGTGCCACATCGTACCTACTGTCCTCAGTATTTCGTACACAGTGTTAGCTCACCATTCCACAGTATAGTGGCACTGAGTAAGAGAAATGTCCCATTGGGCAACCCAGCTGAAATAATTCACTGGTTTGTCCTCTTCGTGCACAACAGTTAAAGGTACATTTAATCACACCCTGGAAACCTGTTGTCCTAAGCAACATCCCAGTGCTCCTGTATACTTACAATTTATTACAGCCTGTAAATTAATTTGGAATAAGGGGGGGGGGTTGCAGGAAGGAATGGGGAGAATTTTAAAAAAATATCAAAACATTGAGCTGCCTGGCTCTGCAGCTTTACGACATAAACCTGCCTTTTCAAACTCATTGGAGGGAAGAAAACAAAGAATCCCTCTTGGCATTCCAAACTTGGAGTTCCTTTGAGCAAGGCCTATGCGTACCTTTTCAGAATTACTTACAGCTCTTAATTTCCACCTTTTCTGTTTGCCTGCCTTTTTTTTCTTTTCTTTTTTAGGCATTTAAAAGCTGATGATGATTCAAAATAATAGACAGCCCATCAACTGCTGCAGTTAAACCTGAAATTACTGAAATACCCAAACTTCCCCTTTAATTGTTGTTGTTCAGTCGTGTCCGACTCTTCATGACCCCATGGACCATAGCACGCCAGGCCTTCTTGTCCTGCGCTCTCTCCCGGAGCGTGCTCAAGTTCATATTCATTGCATCGGTGATACTATCTAGCCATCTCATCCTCTGCCGTCCCCTTCTCCTTTTGCCTTCAGTCTTTCCCAGCATCAGGGTCTTTTCCAGAGAGTTTTCTCTTCGCATTAGGTGGCCAAAATATTTCAGCTTCAGCTTCAGTATCTGTCCTTCCAATGAGCACTCAGGGTTGATTTCCTTAAGGATGGACTGATTTGACCTCCTTGCAGTCCAGGGAACTCGTAAGAGTCTTCTCCAGCACCACAGTTCGAAAGCATCAATTCTTCGGCACTCAGCCTTCCTTATAGTCCAGCTCTCACAGCCATACATTACTACTGGGAAAACCATAGCTTTGATTAGACGGACCTTTGTCGGCAAGGTGATGTCTCTGCTTCTTACTATGCTGTCTAGGTTTGCCATAGCTTTCCTCCCAAGGAGCAAGCGTCTTTTACTGTCTAACAAAAGGGATTTCAGAGCTAGGAGGTTGGGGGAAGCATGTTTATATTCCGGAATGATAGGCATACCACAGAAATGTATATTTAAGTGTAAACAGAATGTAATTCTGTAGTAGAAAACAGCCTTGTATAGCAGGAGTCATTCTTCATTGTGTCTGTACACAGTACACCTCCAAAAAATAAAAACTGAGCCTGTAGCATTTTCCATTCATAATTAGACATGGTTTTGTTATATCCATCATGCCTAATTTGCTCATTCCAGGGTCAGGTTCAGGCTTCAGGAATCAATCCACTGCAACTGTGGTGGCACTTGGCTAGGGATGTACGAAAGTCACTTACCTTTTCGCAGCTTTGATCCACGGTGGGGGGGAGGCGCTCCATCCCTCCCCTCGGAATCCTCCCTGGCCGGCTCTGCTCCGCAGCGGCTCCATGTAGCCGCCAGCCAGGGTCGTCCGCAGCCAGAGTTCCGGCCATGGCCAGCTGCTGCGGCAGCCATTTGTGTCCTGCCAGGCTGCTGCGATAGGCTACGTAAGTATTTACGCAGCCTATCACGGCAAAGAGCAGGGGTGCAAACGGCAGCCGCTATGCCGTTTGGGACGCTGCTCTTTCAATGACAGGCTACGTAACTATTTACGTAGCCTATAACGGTAAAGGCAGCCATGCAAAGGCAGCCACGCAAAGGCAGCCACGGTAAAGGCAGCCACGTAAATACTTACGTAGCCTATCACAGAAAGAGCAGCAGCGCAAAAAGCGTAGTGGCCACCGTTTGCGCCCCTGCTCTTTGCCGTGATAGGCTACGTAAATACTTACATAGCCTATCACGGCAGTCTGGCAGGACGCAAATGGCGGCCGCTACAGTGGCCGCCATTTGTGGCCGCAGCAGCCGGCCGAGAGACCAGCTGCTGCCACCGCCGGAACATCCGCCCCAGGCAAGCTTCGTCCCGGAGGGATTCCATGGGGTGGTGGGGGATGGGAGGCCGTTCCGCCATGGGTTTCGGGGGGGCCGAATGCCAGTGCATTCAGCCTCACTGAAATCCGTGGTGGAATTCTCTAACATCCCTACACTTGGCATATAGTTTTTTCACCCTGCCAACTGCTCCCCTTATATATAACAGAGCCCAGGAACATGTCCGCTGTCTTTTGTGAACTGGACCTTAATTTCTCCATGTATTTGGCTCCTACTCTGTAAAACTGGAAAGGCAACAGTGGCCTAGCCCAGCTTTCTGGCTAATATAACGTTTGCAAAAGTGTTTTTTCCCTCAAACTTTAATTCACCGATACTATTACATCTGTAAACAATTCCTTGAAATGTAATCATTTTTAGAGAATTTAAGAGAAGCTCTGGAGATGGCTGCTGGTAATACATACAGGGAGTGCTTTTCAAAGTAGAAACAAAACTAAAGAAACAAAACAGGCAACCAAGATAAATGCTTCTCAATACTTTGCTCCCATTTGAAAGTGCCAAATCTGATTTGTATTTTTACCTAGCTTTTGAAAATGTGTTTTTTTTTTTAACCTGGCCAGTAACTTGGTGAGATATACATTCAAAGTGTTCTAGAGAGATTGATCTGGTCAGCTCCCATTAATGTCAGGAAAAACCAAGCAGCTACACTCAGACTGCTTAGAAACACTTGGGGAAGAAATAAGGTTCCTTAATAGAAATTCTGACAGATCCTTAAATATGGCAATACAAAGGCAAGCCTGGAAGATATTACTTACTGGGGAAAGTAAAGAAAAACATTGCCTATGATTTTTTGGAGAAAGAACATTTTTATTCCTAAACCTGTCTATGCCTGCTGGTTGCTAAATATCTCACTCTTTCAAGAAGCTTTTTTAAAAAAACACACATACTGGCTCTTTGACAGAGGCATAAGAAACATGTTACTATGGCAACTGCAAAGCATCTGTTATAACCCAGAGATTTTGGGTTATAATATGCATGCAACCCTGTTAATGAATCCCATAAAACCATTCCCAGTTGATGATATATGAGGTCATACGGGAACTTTGAATTAAATCTAAAGGGCTCCAAACCCACCTAAAGGACAGATGTTTGAAGCATAGTCTTATATCATCATATTACCCTGCACCACTGCTTCTGAACCATAGCTTTCAGTCAAAGAAATCAATGGGTTTTATACGTTTTAATTAACTGAGACCTATAACAGCCCTGTCAAGTAGATGTTACTATATTCACTTTACTTCTGAGGAAACTGGGACACGGAGAAATCCTCCGACTAGCTCAAAGTCACGCAGCAGACTTACGGAAGAGCCCTTGGTAGAATCCAATATTTCTTATCATGGCGGTTTACTTCCAGAAATTACTCATCAGTGACAGTGAGGGACAATTTATGCAACCCATTTTGTCACAGCAGGTTGCAGGCACTTGACTCGACTCATGGGTTTTCTAGCAACTTCTGCTTCTGTAGTAAGGAAACTGCACAACTGCTTTGTTTTGGACTGAGAGGGCAACATGATTAGTTACTCACATACTGTCATGGAAACCCAGTTTGTGTGGTGTTTGTACATATATGTTCATTTCAAATGTCTTCCATATGCGCCCATATTAATCAAAACGATGGTGAGGATAATTCCATTCCTACAAAGCTGCCTTACACATAGGATGGTCATATGTCCTACTTAACTGGTGACAGTCCTCCACTTGAAGGGCTGACAGAGGATAGCCTTCTGCTTGAAGATGTTCTCTATTTGATGGGGCTGTCAAGTCCAGGTCCAGTTTTAAGATAAAGAACCACAAGAAGGGAGAGCAGGGGCCTTCAAGCTGCCCATCCACCATTAGCACTTGGACAGTGCACAGGTCACTTGGTCATAGTCTTCCCCACTATAGTAAGATTTATTGTATTCTATTTAAATTACAGCAATTATCTCAAAACTTGCATCTATAGACATAAATTAGCACATGCAAATGAAATGCAAATCTGTGTCCTCTTTTTTAGTGATGCACTGCATTTCCTCTTCAGAGGCAATGTGTTAAGTGGTCACCCTACTTACACCAAGCCAGACCATGGGCTCCTCTACTCTATTCTGATTGGCAGCAACTCTCCAAGGTCTCAGACATCTATCTTTCCCTGTCTAGTTATTTCTTGTTGACATTGCTATTAATTCTTATGGTGCTATCCATGTACATTGCACTTCACAAAGAATTAGAAGACAGATCCATACCCCAAGGAGCTCATAATCCAATCCCTGACTGTATGGAAGGGTTATAATTGTGTAATGCTATGAAGAGAGAAACAACATGATTTGATGACATATTGAAAATGGACAGTAGGGAGGGAATAAAAGGAGAGAGGGGAGTCAAAGCCAAGGCTTTGTGCCTGTTAAACAGGGTGGATGGTGATGTTGTCAACAGGTAAGGATAGTGAACAAGGAAAGGAGGACTTGGGAGAAAAGATGTGGTTTGGTTTTGGACATATTGAGCTGATTATGATGATGAAACATTCAAACAGAGACATCAGAGATACAGGACTGGATGGACAGAGAAACAATTTTGCCTACAGAACTTTTTTATAAGGCATCAAACAAGTATAATTATTAATTAATCCGTCAATCAAGGTTCTGGGGTAAAGAAGTAGAACTGGGTCTCATCAGCACAAAATTGGTACAGAAAACTATGGGGTATAATGAGACTACCCGGGGACAATGTATAGAGATGGAACAATAAGCTCCAAGTCCAGAGCCTGAGGGACCTCAGTGAAGAAAGAGACAGCGGAAGAAACGCTTCCCCCTATTGAAGTATTGTAACAGCAGTTTGACTGCTAGGGAGAGAAGCAACTGAAGACGGAAGAATAGAAAGGGAGACCATTAAGAAAATAATCAACTGTATCAAAGATGGCAGAGAGGTCAAGGAGTACAGACCTTTGAATCTGTCAATGAAGAGATAATGGGTGATTTTAGCAAGGGCAGTTTCAGTGGACTGCTGAGGAAGGAAGCTATAATGGAGTAGAAGGAAAATTAGGTGGTGGTAGGTTAAGGAAAATAGGTCAACATTCTTTCCCCTGAAGGTGTAAAGTACCAAACCTGTGATTATATTTACATACAAAGCATGCATTCAACCACTGAGTCTCAAGAGATTAACAAAAAGAACAAAGCACCAAATCTACTTTAAAACAATTTTAAAGTGGGAAGGGGCTATTATTGTCCCACTTATAGTGATGCGGGAACAGAGCTCCAGAGATTTAGCCAAAGGCAAGGTCAGTAGGCAGTCCAAAGTATCACACAGGGCTGACCAGAGGAAAGTAAGATTGACAGGAGTTGATACACAGGCACCATTCCAACATCCTGTGCCTCCAACTGAAGGTTTTTAAACCTGAACCTTCAGAGCCCCACCCAGAGCACAGCTGCAGGCCATCAGGGCCACCTGAGGAGTGGTCTGCTCTTGAATATACCTTTACTCACAAGGAGTCCTTATTCTTCAGGCAAGCACTTCTGCATCTGGTAGCCATGTAAGCCTGCATTTTAGGTGCCTGCACTCGCTAGGGCTAGGTGGCCATTCGGCTTCTGCCTCGGAGTCAGAGCAGGGGCTAAGTGTGTCTTCAAGGGATGATATGATTACCATCTCCCCAGAGGGCCCAGGATCTCCCTGATCTGCCTCAAAGTCCCTCATCACAGGCAGTTCCTCCATAATCTTTGGCTCAGGGGACTCCAGGTCATCCTCCAAAGAGTCCGCCAGAGGGGGCATGACAACTTCTAAAACTTTATTTCCATCTGCATATTGAAACCATCCAGATGTTATAATGACATATGCCATTCATTTCAGTTCATTTGAGCTTATTCCAGCTTTTCTGGAGTTGCATTGGGCATGGAGGAAGAAAACTGGGGCGGGGGGGGTGGAGAGATTGTTATATTTGGAAAAGAGCAAGAACATGAAGCTCACCCTCATAACTGAGTTCTACTGTCAACTCAACTCAACTCAACATCCCAGCACCCAGTTGCTTGAGACGTCTACAGACATCTCCCACTGTGTATGAGTTGCACCCCACCTTATATGCAGCAGAAAGCTTTAAAGGACCTGACCTTATCGTTCAGCTTGCCACTCTCATCCTAAAGTATGCTAGCTGGAAGTAAAGATCTAATTTCCATATGCAATGAAATCACGTGGTGCAGCTTGCCGAGGACTGTACCTCTTCTTACTACAACTGTGGGAATCTCATGTTTGAACAGTGGAGGCTGGTAGCTCTGATGTCAGTGAAGCAGTGAATCCATTCCGGGTTTCAGTCAGAACAAGTCAAAACACGAAAGGAGCTTCTCACCTTGGATAGCTCCTGTAGAGTTCTGACTGGTTCTGACTGAAACCCAGAGCAGATTCACTGTCCCACTGATATCGGAGCCACCAGCTTCCACTGTGTTTGAATACCCCCCATGTTAAAACAAACAAAAAAGGACTGCATGTGTGTAGAAAAGTAGAATAACATGAAGAGGGCTCTATGCTAATGGCTCTGGAACTCCCTTCCCAGGGAGGCAAGAGTGGCACCCTCCTTGGTATGTTTCCACAGGCAGGTAAAAGAAAAAAATTGTTCCAGCAGGCCTTTGGAGATAGATAATCTGGACTTGTTCGAATATGATGGATTTATGCTATTGTTTATATTGTTCTTGTCTTTTAAAGTTTTGATATTTTATATAATGTTAATATTATTGATGATTTAATTATATTTTTAACATTTGTATATTCCTATTTGTCGGTGTGGTCAGTGAGCTAGAGCCAGACATCCTGAAGAGTGAGGTTGAATGGGCCTTAAGAGGCATTGCTAATAACAAGGCAGCAGGAGATGATGGTATCCTAGCTGAACTGTTTAAAATCTTGCAAGATGATGCTGTCAAGGTGATGCATGCCATATGCCCGCAAATTTGGAAAACACAAGAATGGCCAACAGATTGGAAAAGATCAACTTATATCCCCATACAAAAAAGGGAAGCACCAAAGAATGTTCTAACTATCGAACAGTGGCACTTATTTCACATGCCAGCAAGGTAACGCTCAAGATCTTGCAAGGTAGACTCCAGCAATTCATGGAACGAGAATTGCCAGATGTACAAGCTGGGTTTAGAAAAGGCAGAGGAACTAGAGACCAAATTGCCAATATCTGCTGGATAATGGAGAAAGCCAGGGAGTGTCAGAAAAACATCTATTTCTGTTTTATTGACTATTCTAAAGCCTTTGACTGTGTGGAACATAACAAATTGTGGCAAGTTCTTGGTGGTATGGGGATACCAGGTCATCTTGTCTGCCTCTTGAGGAATCTGTATAACGACCAAGTAGCAACGGTAAGAACAGACCACAGAACAACGGACTGGTTTAAGATTGGGAAAGGAGTACAGCAGGGTTGTATACTCTCACCCAACCTATTCAACCTGTATGCAGAACACATCATGCGACATGCTGGGCTTGATGAAGCCAAGGCTGGAGTTAAAATCACTGGAAGAAACATTCGCAGTCTCCGATATGCAGATGATACCACTTTGATGGCTGAAAGTGAGGAGGAGCTGAGGAACCTTCTGACGAAGGTGAAAGAAGAAAGTGCAAAAGCTGGGTTGCAGTTAAACCTCAAAAAAAACAAGATTATGGCAACCAGCTTGATTGATAACTGGCAAATAGCGGGAGAAAACATGGAGGCAGTGACAGACTTTGTCTTCTTAGGCGCAAAGATTACTGCAGACGCTGACTGCTGCCAGGAAATCAGGATACCCTGGAGAAGATACAGGATACAGGATACCCTGGAGAAGATGCTGATGCTAGGGAAAGTGGAAGGCAAAAGGAAGAGGGGCCGACCAAGGGCAAGATGGATGGATGATATTCTGGAGGTGACGGACTCGACCTTGGGGGAGCTGGGGGTGGCGACGGCCGACAGGAAGCTCTGGCGTGGGCTGGTCCATGAAGTCACCAAGAGTCAGAAGCGACTGACTGAATAAACAACAACAAAAATGTTTTAACTGTACAAGTTTTTAATGTTGTAAAGCCACCTTGAGTCCCAGTACTGGGAAAAGGCGGAATAATAATAGTAGTAGTAGGAGTAGGAGTAGTAGGAGTAATAATAATAATAATAATAATAATAATAATAACAACAACAATAATAATAATATAAAGCATGTGGTGCTAGTTTTCTTTGTGCAGGGAGATTTTCATGTGGGGGCAAACATTCAAGAGCCCCAGGTAGGCTGCACCATGTGACCTCTCTGCATGTGTAGATCACACCCATATTCTATTAACTACAAACGGGACCTATTTCCAGTGTACCATGTTACAACCAGGGTAGGCTCATCACCACTCAGGGAATAACAGTTTGGGAAGGGGTTTTGCCTTGAAAGCTGAAGTATAAAGCTTTTCAATGGCATACATCTAAACTAGGGATGGCGGAGAATTTCTCCACGAATCTCGGGGAGGCCGAAGGCCGCCATTTGCATACGCACTTCCCCCCCCCCAAAGTCACCCGTGATAGGCTACGTAACGATTTTCGTAGCCTATCACGGCTGACTTTGGAAATCTAGCCATGATAGGCTACGTAAATCGTTACGTAGCCTATCACGGGTGTGTGGGTTTTTTTTTCACTTTTGTATTTCGCGGCCAGGGAAACGGGGCGCTTCTCCCTGGCCTAAATTTCAGCCGGGCGAGGCGGGGCGCCTCCCCCCCTGGCCTGAATTTCGGCTGGGCGAGGCAGGGTGCCTCCCCCCCGGCCTGAACTTTGGGGGGATAACCGAAGCGCCTCCCCCCCACCGCGAAGCAAGCTGCAGGACCAGGTAAGTGCCTTTCGTACATCCCTAATCTAAACTAAACTAATAGCTAATTTGTTCTGCCCTTGTCACGTTTGAGGTAGCAAGTACAATGCAATGAGTTTTATCACATTGCTTCCTTCTTCATTTACGTCTCCACTTACTGAGCCTTGCAGACTAAATTTCCCTAGATTAAAAATGGATAGCCTCAGTGATGAGACACTAGGCTAAGACACGGGGGAATTCACACATCCGCTTTCTTCTGCTGAGTGATTATTTCTGCAGTCCCTTCCATATTAAGATTCACAAAGTCCTCTGGGTTCAAAAACATGACTGCAAAAGTATGTGTTCTTCAGTAGTTATCATGCCCTCGGGTGGCTATGTAATTGCTTCAACACATATGCAACTTTTGGTTATGCACCTGTTATTGTTTGGACCAAAAATGGGCTAGTCTGGGGCATGGAACCCTGTAATTTGTGTTAATTAGTCATGTGAGTGGATCTGATGAGTTGAAAATGACATGTGCACAGCTGCTGTCCCCCCCCCCCCCATGGAAACTGTAGTACATATAATCCCATTTTAATCACTGTTCCTTCACATATTTTGCCCAGCCTCAATGGACTCACCCATTTTTTTTTCATAATTACAGCCTACTATAGACAAAGGGAGCAATCCTATAGTCCTGGGCGAGAGTCCCAGGGACCATAGGATTTTTTGGAATCCCCTCCCGAGGCCACAGACACTGCTACAACTTCAGGAGGGGGACTCTGTGTTCAAATTGCTCTCCCTGCCCTCTCCCACTAGAGAAAGAATCGCACTGGCTGCTTTCTGAGGTCACAACAGCGACCTTGGACAACCTTGAGGAAGTTGAAAAAGGGATGTTCCAGGGGACAGAAGAAGGGAAGGGAAGGGGAGAGGAGAGGAGAGGCCAAGATCCATAGACTCTTATGGCCTCTCAGTCACCTCTCCCCAGCTCTCTCCCCAGTAAGTGAGTTAGATGGGCTCACAGGCCCATCTAGCTTGCGGGGGGGGGGGGCAGAGAGGAATAGGAGGCAGAATCACCTCCTCCATCCTCCTCCTGCCCTGATGGAAACAGCCCATCAGGGCACAGGATTTTCGGAAGCCTCTGAGCTCGGCAGCAGCCCCATAGGACTGCACCTTCAGGAACTGAACGATGGGATAAAGTGGGAGGGAAAGAACCTGCCCCTGTCTTCAGATATTATATCAGGGGTATAGCATTGCAAACCAAACATGTTATACAAAATATAACACAGGTGAACATTTCAACACATTGTAACACAGTTGTGTATTCTGCCCTTAGTCTTCCTTGTTGCTGTCAACCTTTAGGTCTAACATACATTTGCACCCTAAGATACCATGTAAATAGCAGCCATCAAAAACTGATCCTTCTGGCTTCATGGTTTATGGCTTCATCCTAACACAATATTATTGTAAAAACCATTGTACGGTGGGAGAAAGGAACTGAGTGGATCTCCAGTGATAAGATGTGGGTTCAGTGTCAGCACCTTTACATGAAAGTCTCTGTAAGCAAAACATATAGGAGATATCTAACGCCATGAAAGACCCCTCATATCAAAACAAAATATTAGCTCCATCATTTTGCTAACGTAAGGGCATATCTGTACCAACCAACCATTAAAAATGTCCATACAACCAATGTAGCCTGCATTTTACCTTGCACTAGGGATGGGTGAGACATAATTTTGCACTTTTGAACCAATACATGAAACGAAACTCAGTTATCCTCCAAAATTCACTTCTCCAAATTTTGCAATGGAGTTGTTGAATCAAAAAACGCTTACAAAAATGTTCACTATGGGAACCTGCACACAAAACTTCATATATAAATTTTAAAAAACCCATTAAGATGCATTTTAATGAGAAATTGCTTGTGAAATTTTGCAAAAGTGCATACAGGATATATGTATTAGGAGTAATGTGAACAAAAATGCATATGAATTTGCATGAAAACTTTTAAATAATTCTCAGAGTTCAAGATGAATCAGACTTAAGATTGGAAAAATGAGAAACTGAGAGAAACCAAAATTGATAGATTTGTCCATCCCTACCTTGCCCTGAATTGGTCCTCATCTGCTCTGCAGAATAGATAGTCATGATGCTACACTTGGAAACCATTCTGTTCTATGACGGTGGGAAAGGCTATCAGCGGCTACTACTTGTGATGGCTATATGTTACTTCCAGGATCAGACGCAGTATGCCTCTGAATACTAGTTGCTGGGGGACATGAACAGGAAGGTGCTAATGCACTCGTGTCCTGCTTGTGCACTTCCCATAGGCATCTGTTTGGCTACTGCATGAACAGAATGCTGGTCTAGACAGGCCTTTGGTCCGATCCAGCGTGTCTTTTCTTACGTTCTTATCTGCATCAGTTATTATTACTGATTAATGCACTGATCAGTTTACTCTGAGGAATGTTGACTCTGGATGATGCAGAACATTTAAGAACATAAGAAGAGCGATACTGGTACTGGATCAAACCAAAGGCCTGTATAGTCTAGAATTCTGTTTCCACGGTGGCCAACCAGCAGAACATGACTGCAACATCACCCTCCTGCTTATGCTCCCCAGAAACTGGAATACTGACTCCTATACTGGAAGTAATAGATCGTCATCTTGACTTATAGCCATTGATAGTCTTCTTGTCAAGATTCAGCTGCCCTTCAGAAGAAGGGAAACTTGAACTCGTCATCATGGTGGCTTCACTGGCTTGTCCTTTTAATTGAGCCTCTCCATAGTAGTATAGTGGAGCCATGGCTTGTAGGGACTCAGTGCTGGCACTTTCTGTTAGCAGGGACACTGATGTCATCTGCCATCCCACTCGGAATTCCCAGTTCCTTCACAAACCTCACAGTAGCTGCCTGGAAATAAAACTTCCCAGCAATGATATATTGTTCCCTGTTGTCAATGTCATGCAAAGTATGCGAGGGTGGCTTGGTCTCAAATAGGCAAATAAGACCCATTAGCTTTAGAGAAGATCTGCTCCTGGTGAAGATGAGAACTCCTAGAACAGGTTTGCTGATATAGATCCAGTGGAAGCTGGTGGCTCCAATTTCAGTGGGGCTGTAAATCCATTCTGGGTTTTAGTCAGGACCAGCCATAACTCTAGAGGAGCTATCCAAGGTGCTGAACCTATTTGGGGGAAGAGTTTGGCACCTTGGATAGCTCCTTTAGAGTTCTGGCTGGGTCTGACTGAAACCCAGAATGGAATCACAGCCCCACCTAAATCAGAGCCATCAGCCTCTGTTGTATGGATCAACACAGCGGCCTGCATTTTTTGACTCTCCTTGGGGCTGTAGCTATGGGGGGTGTCATGATGAGTCCTGCACTTCAAAATGTACAACTACACCATTCCCTCTTCAGGTTTAAACTGCCATTCTTGTATGGGTGAAGTATATGGATTCTCCGTGCCACATCAGTTCATTTTACCCACTCATTGTTTTCCAGCAGCCCATTGCTCATACTCTCAGCTATCCTGATAAGGGTGTGCTGCTCAACTCAAGCGTTCTTACACTTCAGTCCTTATGAAGGTACTTGGAAATCAGTCTCCCTGATTTCAGTGGGAATCACTTCTGCCGAAGACCATACATGGGAAGACAATCTGCACAATCAGCCCATATTGCATATTCCATTATTCTTCCTCCTTGTCTAAATCATTTTGGATTTCTGCAGCAAATTCTGTTCTTTTTTTTACATACAGGTCTTATTTTCAAGTCTACGGTACCCCTTTATTCGCGTCAGTCAGAGAGGATATTAATGTTTTAAATCTATTCGCTTCTGCCTAAAAAAAAAGTGTTGAGCCTCATTCGACTGTAAAGTTCCTTGGTTCGAAGACAATTGCGGGAAGGACAGGCTCATAACTATAAGTAATTTTTCATTTCTCAGCCACTTTTGTTATGGGATGAATGCCTGGGTTTGTGTTTTTTTAAGGAGTGTGTTTATTTTGTCAGCATCAGAGAAAAAAGCTGAGTTCTGAAGTGAATGAGACTGAAGTGATGACAAAGCTCTTACAAGTTTCAGCCGGACTGCAGAGGAGAAGGAAAGAAGGGAAGCAGGGCTATTCCATCAACTCTGCTGAGAAACCAGCTGCCTCTAAGGATGGATGAAGAGTTGCCCTTATTTTCACCGTAGTCTACGTAAATCTTTACGTAGACTACCCGTGCCCAAATAAGGAACACAAATGGCGGCGCCCATGGGCGCCGCCATTTGCATACGCACTTTTTTTTTTTTTTCCAAAGTCAGCCGTGATAGGCTATGTAAAGATTTACGTAGCCTATCACGGCTGACTTTGAAAATCTAGCCGTGATAGGCTACGTAAATCGTTACGTAGCCTATCATGTTTTGTTTTTGTTTTTTTTACTTTACTGGGAAATGGCGGCGGCGGCGGCCAGTCAGAAGACCGGCCGCCACCGCCACGCCGCCGCCACGCCGCCGAGAGGGACATTCGCACGAGGTAAGTCCCATCCCAGGGGAGGGGCGGGGTGGTGTCGGAGAATTTCCCCACCAATTTCGGGGGGCCGAATGCGTTGGCATTCAGCCTCCCGGAGATTCGTGGAGAAATTCTCCAACATCCCTAGCTGCCTCTAGATCTCCTTCAACTGTCAAACTAGCACCAGCCATTCCATTGGGCTATTTGAGCTGTTTTCATCCCAGCTGGCTGTGAGTTAGGCTGCCCTATGGGTTAGGAGACCCAAAGAAAGGGCCTGGGGTGTGGTTGTGGGATGTGCTTTGGCACTGCAGCGGGAGGAGGCTTCCTCAGCCCCCTATTCAAGGCCCAGCCCTAGCAACTCAGGGCAGGATTCATGTGGCCAATCAAAGTTCATCCCCTGGATGCACCACCCTCACCTCAGAAGAGGCAGGATCTTCCCACCAGAGACAACTGTTACCTCCTCCCCAATAACACGGACTGATCTTGGCCTTGAGCAGCAGGGCCGAGGAACTGCTAGATAACAACCAGCTCCAGGTGGTTACCTCAGATGTGACAGCCTGGCCTATTCTCATGGTAGAGACCAGGCCTTCATTCTCGACAGGGAGACATTTTGTTCTTACTACCAAATCTCATTCTTCCAGCACAGACATAAGATCATTACTTTTTATCGTGTTCAGTGCCATTATAACATTGCCCTGCATTTCCCTCTCTCTATTTTGCTTTGGCTTCTCTCTGCTATTTGTGCTGAGAGCAACACACACTTCTGCAGAAGGTTGCTCTTGCTGCAGCAGTAGCTCACGCTGGACACCTTTACAACAAATTACAGTGCATTTAGAACAAATAAAGCTAACCTTTGCTACTGGTTTACTGTTACATTGCATCCACATGCTTCAGCATACAATTCCAATTAGATGCACTTCACTTATTTAATTGCTTGTTCATTTCTTTTCATTTGGGAAATCCAGTATTCATTCACATCTAAGTATCCACTATTGTTTTCAAGGTCAAGCCCATTCCTTGATTTGCCTAGTTAGCAGTTATGTGCAAAGAATTTAGTCTGACTAGTCCCTTGATAAACTGCCTTTATTCACATGGATTGGAATAGGAATTGGAAATTCTATTATGTGATCTCACCTTATGCTTGGTATCGTTTTTGTTGTTCTTGTTCTTGTTGTTTCCAAATATATTTTTGCATGGAAATAAAACAGTTTTTCTGTACACTGCTCCTACAAATCTTCCTCCCTTTGGGGACTGTACTTCTTTTAGAGGCCTAATCCTTCTGCAGTATCTCACATCCAAGAACGCCATGTCATGAAACATCCCGCCCTTTTGGATATCCTACCATGCAATCCTTCTGGATCACTTCTCTGAGTTGGGCATAGGAGGCATGGTGTTATGGCGGTTCCAGTCTTTCCTGTCTCAACAGAATTCTGCTCCACTCCATGGCCATGGACCTGAGGAGTGCTGCAATCTTCCATCTTGTCTCTTCTGTTTTTCAGCATCTACATGAAACTGCTGGGGTAAGTCACTCGGAGGTTTGAGCTGACATGCCATCAGTATGCAGATGACACTCTCATTTCCATCTAATGATCCTAGGCAGGCTGTTGAATGCCTGAACCAGTGCCTGGAAGTGGTTTTGGAATGGATAATAACAAGCCACGGAGAAGGTTGAGGTACTGTGGGTAGGTAAACCAACTAATCTGAATTGATGATTACATCTGTTTTTGACGGAGTTGCACTCTCCCTGAAGGGCTAAGTGCACAGTTTGGGAGCGCTCCTGGACTTAGCACTAACTGGGGAAGTTCAGGTGGCAGTGGTGGCCATGAGTACTTTTTCCAGTTGTGACCCTATTTGGAGAGGGAAGATCTTGCCTTAATTATTCATGATCTGGTAACATTGATGCTGGACTACTGTAATATGCTATATGTGGGGCTACCTTTAAAAGCAGTTCAGAATTCAGAAACTTCAGCTGGTGCAGAATACAGCCACCCAGATATTGGTGGGGGCTGGGCAGTCAGCTCACATGGGCAGTCAGCTCACATACAGGCACCCAGTGCATTTCTGAGCCGAATTTAAAGTGCTGGTTCTGACCTTTAAAGGCATAAATGGTTTGGGCTCAAATGAAGGACTGCCAAAAGATAACGCTATTTCCTCTACCAGATTTTTTTTTTTTTTTGACTAGTAGATGACTGTGTAATCATTAGGGATGGGTAAATATGTCAATTTCAGTTTCTCTTAGTTTTTAATTTTCCCAGCCAACCCCTTCCTGCATCAGTTTGCACTTTTTAAAAGAAGTCCACATGGAAATTAGTATGCATTTCTTCTAATATATGCATTTTTATATGCACCTTTGCCTAATATACACATTTTTTGCACACACACTTCCCTAATACAATTTTTTTGTATGTTTCTTTCACTAATATACTCATGTTTGTGAACAATTTTCCCTAATGTATGCATATTGCACAGTTTTTGTTCAGAGAACTACATTGCAAAATTTGGTAAGTGCAAATGCTAAAGGACAACCAACTTCCAGCATATTAATTCAGGAAGCACAAATCTGGAAAGTTCATATCAAACTGCAAACTGAACGAAATTCTCCCCCACGTCTAGCAGTCATCACCTGGAAATCCATCTGGACCTAAGATTAAGCACCAGCTCAAGTTTCCCAGACTTCAACAATACAGCTGGGTCCCATTGTTCTGTTAACAGGCACATGATTTGCATGCATGTTGAACTATTCACAAGACTGGGATCCTCCAGAGCTAAGCTAAACAAATACATACGAGGAAGGAGGAGAATCACATTTATAATAGTAATTATTTGATAATTTAGAACCATTTCATGTAACAAATACAACTTTATGTCAATCAATGATGGGGACTATAGGGTACCCACTTGCACATCACCACAGAAAGAGGACACCAATTTGCATACCATTTGTATATGCAAATATACAAATATATGAGGAAGATTCCGGCCGGGGTCGCCCGCAGCCGGACATCTGACCGCTGGGCAGCCTGTAGGGACGCAAATGGCGGTGGCCATAGCCGCCGCCATTTGCATCCCTGTATTTTGTCGTGATAGGCTATGTAAATATTTACGTAGGCTATTAATGGCAAAAAAAAAAGGGAATGCAAATGGTGTAGTGGCCGCCATTTGCGTTGCTTTTTTTTTTTTTTTGCCATAATAGCCTACATAAATACCTATGTAGCCTATCACAGCCTCCGCAGGGACGCAAATGGTGTCCCTGTGTTAGCCGTGATAGGCTACGTAATTATTTACATAGCCTATCATCGGTATAATGAGGAAGCGAATGGCGGCCACAGACGCGGCCGCCATTTGCAAAGCAGTGCGAACGGCAGCAGGTAAGTGCTCTGTTTCGCGCGCCTTTCGTGGGGGGGGGGGCGCGGGGCTTCGTTCCACCATGGATTTTGGGGGGCCGAATGCACTGGCATTCGGCCTCACCAAGATCCGTGGCAGAATTCTCTGACATCCATAGCAAATATCAGGACATTTCCTTAGTATTCTTAATGGTTTTAAAAATTGAATTCAGAAGCCATCCTATATCTTTCAGTCCCCCTGATCCAGCAGGCTCAGCTGCCTTGATTGCTGAAATCAAATTTATCCAGCAGTAGGGATGTACGAAAGTCACTTACCTTTCGCGGATTATGTTGATGGTGGGGGGGAGGCACTCCGTTCCTCCCTCCCCCCGGAATCCTGGCCGGCCAGCTGTGCTCTGCAGGGATTCTGCGGAGCCGCTGGCTGGCTCCGCCAGCAGCCGGACATCCGGCCGCTGGCTAGCAGGGACGCAAATGGCAGCGTCCGTAGCTGCTGCCGTTTGCGTCCCTGCAGTCAGCCGTGATAGGCTACATAAATGTTTGTGTAGCCTATCACAGCTGACTTAAAAAAACAACAACGCATGTACGCAAATGGCGGTGGCCATGGCTGCCGCCATTTGCATTCCTTATTTTGGCACGTCTTAGTCTACGTCAAGATTTATGTAGACTAAGACGGCGAAAATAAGGGGAACGCAAATAGGCAAAAGGAGAAGGGGGCGGCAGAGGATGAGATGGCTAGATAGCATCACCGATGCAATGAATATGAACTTGAGCACGCTCCGGGAGACAGCGCAGGACAGGAAGGCCTGGCGTGCTATGGTCCATGGGGTCACGAAGAGTCGGACACGACTGAACAACAACAATTAAAGGGGAAGTTTGGGTATTTCAGTAATTTCAGGTTTAACTGCAGCAGGTGATGGGCTGTCTATTATTTTGAATCATCATCAGCTTTTAAATGCCTAAAAAAGAAAAGAAAAAAAGGCAGGCAAACAGAAAAGGTGGAAATTAAGAGCTGTAAGTAATTCTGAAAAGGTACACATAGGCCTTGCTCAAAGGAACTCCAAGTTTGGAATGCCAAGAGGGATTCTTTGTTTTCTTCCCTCCGATGAGTTTGAAAACTTGAGAGAAAACTCTCTGGAAAAGACCCTGATGCTGGGAAAGACTGAAGGCAAAAGGAGAAGGGGACGACAGAGGATGAGATGGCTAGCTGGCATCACCGATGCAATGAATATGAACTTGAGCACACTCCGGGAGACAGCGCAGGACAGGAAGGCCTGGCGTGCTATGGTCCATGGGGTCACAAAGAGTCGGACACGACTGAATGACTGAACAGCAACAATGTAAGAGAGACATTATCACTAACTGGAAGCGGGGCTAGAAAAGCTGTGGAAGGAGTAGGAAGAAGCCAAGCCACAGCTTCAAACAATGTCCAGAGGTAGACTAGGTAGAGTACAGAAGTTTCATAAATAAGAATATTTAATGTTTTGCAATAGTACACAGGTTACCAAAAATGGTGAAAACAATTCAAGAAGAAAGTCTCTCATAAGACAATGAAGATTTCCTATTGTGGGGGAATTTATTTTCAATACATCAAACACCACCCTGGTACAAAAATATGTGCTAAAATGGACAAAGTCTTAAACGTAATATCGATACAGGAGCACTAGTCACTGCAATTCCAAGAAAAGATTACTGTTCATCTCAGGACAGAGAGCTGCAAAACCCCCCAACAAGGTAAGGTATTACTTGGGGCAGGTAAAATTATTTTAACTGTCTCCGGCCAGCCTTTTGGCAAACTGCAGAAAACATAGACCAGGATTCTACAAACAATATATGTAATAAGAGGACTAAGAACTTCCCTGCTTGGGTTACCATCCATACAAGACATAAACAAAGGTAGTCATGTTGGTCCATGAGGGAAAAAAAAACACAATCTACAACTGGGCACAGCTGACTAGCCATACAGAAGTTACACTTAGTGGGAAAAAACTGGAATACATCAGTGAACAATAAAGTATTCCAGTGTAGCGTCAGGTCTTCACTGGCTTGGGAAAGAGTGAAGAGGTGTATAAAAGACAATTGACATCATCAGCTACACCCTTTGCTCTCACTGCTCCACATTGTCTCCCCATTTCTTTGTTAGTGAAGGTCAAGGAAAAACTAAAAAGAATGGAAGGGATGGGGGCAGTATCTCCAATAGATGAACCCACAGATAGATGTGCAGGTGTTATTATACCAAAGACTAATGGCAAGATGTCCATCTATGTGGATCTCGTACAACTGAGTAAAAGTTGCATTCTCCCTGCAGACATTGCGCAAACACTAGCACAGGTATCAGAAGCCAATATATTTTGTTAGATGCTACAGCAGGATTCTGCAGAGGACAAGTTAGCTGGAGATGTGTAGGCTCTCCCCATGAACTGGAACCCTGAAGGCCACTCACCAGCTTCTAGCTCGCAGTGAGAGCCTGCATGCATGTGGCCGGCATGCTCCCAATGTGTGGGCAGAGTGGGGGGTGGGCCAGCAGGGGATGTGCCATGGGGCGGGGTCATCATGTGTGGCTTTGCGCTCTCTCCATGTGATGTCAATCACACACAGTAAGCAGTACCTGACTAGGGCTTTTGTAATCATCTGCTTGTTTGAGAACATACAGGTTGTTTTGTTATATGAGCAGTTCTGGCTTTTGGCGAGGGTAGCAAACATCCAAGTGGTGATAGTTCCCCAGCATTTCAGTCATTCCTCACCTTGCCCCTACAGTCTGAAGACCAACCAGCTATGAGTGCAATCAAACCAAAAGTGTTTTTCAAAAGATCTCCTAGCAGCTTCTCAATTAGATCAGTCCAATTTTTGGAGCCTCACAAAGTGTGCGTGGCTCGGGGCAAAGTGCTCCTTGTTGTAGCTAACTTCCACATTCATAAGCTTCCATCGTCCCCATTTAGGGTGGCCATGTGTCCTTTTTTCTTTTTTCTTTTTTTTTTACAGAGGACAGTGATCCATTTGAAGGGCTATCAGCCCTCTGTTTGAAGACATCCTATATTTGAAGGGCTGTCCAGTCAAAAGATAAAGGACCATGAGAAGGGACAGCAGAGACTCTGAAGGTGCCCATCAATAGGTGGCACCTGGACAGCAGACTAAACAGGCACACAGGTCCCGTGGTCACACCTTCCCCACTATAGTGAGCGGCATTGTATTTCTATTTAAATAGTAATTATTTTGAAATTTGCATATGTACATACAGATCAGCATATATCAGTTTTATGCAACTCAGTATTCTCCTGTGTCTTCTTTTGGGGTGATATATTTCCTCTTTTTTGGCAATGCATAAGTGGCTACTCTATCCCCTTTCATTAGCAGGGTCTTCCACAATGCTTAAGAGAGAAGGAAATTTCTCCTCTTTGCATGACAAAAATTCATGTTCATCATAGTATTTCAGATACACATGAACAGTAACACTTTCCATTTCAGTAATAAAATACAATTCAAATTGCATTTCTCATATAGCCTCATATTTGTTTCCGACATTTCCTCCAAAGGCTGTCAGAAACATGAAGTTCAAATACATGTATTCCAATACTGCCTAGTTCTGGGATCCTCCAGGTGACTGCAGTGCACACAAAACAGTCACTTCACTGCAGAAGAAACAGGTCTGCGTATCTAGCATGACTTTTGAACTAAGCTTGGCTCCAGAATATAGGAGGGTGGGGAAAACCAATTAATTTTGCCTCAGGTGGCAAAATGGACAGGACCAACCCTGAGGGAATGTTAGGATGGCACAGAATAAAGCTTTGTTGGGGGAAAGTCCCTGTGCTAATCTCCAATCATTAGGGCTAAATGTCTTTCCAGGCATTACAGTGACAAAGCAGAGCAGTATATTTTATGTCTCAGGCTAACTGAAATGACTATAACTCAGATATAAAAGCAGATAACAGTAGAGCATACCACAGTAAGTCACATATCATAGCTAGTTCTGTCATCCCTTACTTTCTGGAATCTTTGCGTGTGTGTTCGATCTGACCAGAGTTCATATCCAAAAGAGCAAGCAGGAAATTTCACCCAAGTACCAGGAGAGATTTGGCCACCCACTGCTCCGACTTATTCGCTGCCACACACTTCCCCACTGCTAGTACAGGAGGGTGAGAGTAGCAAAGCACTGTTTCAATTACTCAGGACATCTTTTCAGTTGATCAAAATGTTTTTAATCAATTACTTTAACTGATAATTGACTAAACATTGCGGCACCAAAACAAAACAAAACACCAGCCTTTGTTTTTTAAAAAAAGAACTGTTTGTGAATTGTTTGTATGAGAAATGGATATGCCGTCATTTGCAGCTCAACTTAACAGATGGGCAGAACAATCCTATAGGTGTTGAAGGAGCACCCTGAAAATCCTATGCACTCCTGATGGATGCCCAACAGAGCAGCAGGACTGACAGAGGGGATCTTCACCTCTCCATCTTCCTTTCTACTGATATTCCACTAGACGTGCTTTTAAGTGCATCTAGTTGAGTCACATGAATAGGAGGTGGGTGACTTTAGTATCTTGCAGATCATTGGTGCCTCCCCACGCTACCCCTTTCCCCCTCATTTGCATCCTCACCTGAGGTCAGAGCTCCAACCTCAGGTGAGGAAGCTGCTGGGGTGTTGCCAGGGATGGAGGGGGGGATCCCCATTCGGATTTCCCCTTCAGAGGTCATAGCAGTGTCTACAGCCTCAAAGGGGGAACTCTGCAACATCCTATGATCCGTAGCATACTATCCCAGGGACCATAGGATTGCTCTCTAATCCACAGGTAAGGTGCCAACGATTATAAGTGCTTATCTTACATAAAGTTTGCTAAACTTTTAAATGCAGACCTCTTATGACAACTTGCCTGTTAACAGGAATATATTGACATTTTGCAGTCAAGCTCCAATTGAATTTTATCCTAATATACATCGCATAGTAATACAAAAATGAAGTTGTCTTCCCAAGCCATTTACCCAAATCCATTTGACTAGCCAAGGGAAACATATTTGTTGAGGTTGTGCAATGGGCTATTATCAGGACCACAGTCTCCTATAATATAAACATATACTGCAAAGCCTTTGAGAAATCATACCTAAAATCAAGCATGGATGGTTGGAATCCAGGCAAGGATATGCATCAGAATGCTAAATTTTTAAAGAGTTAGGTAATAGATACTAAATAAATGATGAACAGGAAGACTCTCGGAACCATCCTCATAATGCATCTGGAAAGTAATCAATTTTTTTAAAGGGCTTAATGCATTACATGCTCTACACAAGGTGGAACCTGGTCATGCATTTCAAATTAAGATTTATCTAAGGTCAGGCTTCAGATGTACTATGTTTTCATTCATCCTGTATTGCTGCACTGTTGGCAGCCTGCTGCCATTAGCCAGTCACTCTGAAACAACGTATAGAAAGCAGAGCTTGTTCTTGACTGACCTTTATCTCTTGGTATTAACAAGGCATGGTGGCCCCCTGGGCATTTCTTTTTTATTCTTCCTCCTGTGCCCCGTATCCATCTTCATCAAAACCTTATCATAGTCCTGTTCATCAGTCATACATCAAAAGTGTCACTGCAAGATTGATCTCAGGTTTGTGACAAGTCGAAAAGACAAACTTTTCTGACACACCACTTCAAAATGGTCATACAGAATCAAAGGGTGGCATGCTATGTTAATAGCCTGAGATGTTTCTGTTTTGTAAGAAGGGGTGGTTAGTGGCAACCCCAGTCACTTCCTGCCGTAAACTAACAAGCAGCCAGCCAGCCAGCCAAACAAAGTGAACTCATTAATACTAATAGAACTGCTGATAGAAGCATAGCAGCAAGTACCAGATCTAAGATTATCCACTCTGGGCTAATCATAAACACAAAGGCCTTGGTGTGAGCTATTTTGTTGCTGTTTTGCCAGGCCAGGTTCTTTCCTAGGGGGTGTCTTCCCCAGCGATTTTCTCCGAGCTGGCTGCATGTTGAGGTCATCAGGGATACATGACGTTGTGGCCATCTAGAAGCCACCTGGAGCTTATCAGGGAAAAATCGGATTTCCTGAGACTGCTTAAAGTCCGATTCTTTTCCTCAAGTCAGGTTCTCGGCATCATAGTTGTTGTGTGCCCCACACAGGATCCCATTGATAAGCACTCTTCTGTAGCCAACTGCGGATCCACCTGATCGTTGTTTCATCTAGCCCACTTTGAGCTAGTTTGCTCATTAGGATACCATGCGGCACTTTGTCAAAAGCTTTGCTGAAGTTGAGGTATATGATGTCCACAGCATTCCCACAGTCCACAATCAAATAAAAAAATCTAATCAAAAAATGAGATCAGATTCATTTGGCAGGATTTGTTCTTGCCAAATCCATGTTGGCTTCGAGTAATCACTGCATTGTTTTCAAGGTGCTTACAGACTGACTGCTTTATCACCTGCTCCAGAATTTTCCCAAGGACTGATGTCAGACTGACTGGTCTGTAGTTCCCAGGTACCTCCTTTTTACCCTTTTTGAAGATAGGGAAAACATTAGCCCTCCTCCAGTCATCTGGCATCCTCCATGGATTTCTCAAAGATAACAGACAGTGGTTCTGAGAGTTCTTCTGCCAGTTCCTTTATTACTCTAGGGTGAAGTTCATCTGGCCCTGGAGATTTGAACTCACTCAAAGTAATGAGGTCTTCCTTGACCATATGCCTATTGATCTCAAGCTGCAATGCTGCCCCTTCAGCCTGTACTTTGCCTTTGCCAAGGTGTCATAGACCCTCTTTCAGAAGAAGCCTGAGCCAAAGCGGGAATTGAGCACTTCTGCCTTTTCTTTGTCATCTGTTATTGTTTTGCCATCCTTATTTAATAGCTCAACCACCATTTCCTTCCTCTGTCTTTTACTATGCACGTAGCTGAAGAAAGCCTTTTTGTTGCTTTTAGCATCCCTCGCTAACATCGGGTCATTCAGGGAGAAGGGACTCTCTCAAATGTCCTGGTCCTGAGTTGTTCTGGGTAATAACAAAATAACAAAAACTTAAACCTGACCTGACCCAGTACCAAATAGGCAGGTAGCGCAGTTCTCTCAGCAAGAACGTTACCACCTGGGGAACCTCTTTCACTCCGAGGACTGAACTGAACTGCCGAGCAGCTCTCAGGGGCCACATAGGGGGCAGGACCAAAAGCAGATGGGGTCAAGCCAAAAATGCAAAATGATAATGCCAGCATATTATAGCCTAAAGCTCTTACTGCTGATAACAAAGCCTTAGGAGAGGCATCTCAGCCTTCTAGGATGGAGAAAACCCTGCACAAAAGCTGGTAAACCTCCAAACCACCAGTGGTTGGCAGAAAGCAGATGGGGACACATGAAAGGGGCATGGCCTTCTGGGAAACCCCAGAGGGCCAGATTGGGTCGGGGGGGGGGAGATTTGGCCCCTGGGCCTGAGGTTCTCTACCCCTGTGTGACATGCTGAAAAAGAGCAGCCCCTGACACCAATGAAGCTGCCGAATTTTGCACTAGCTGCAGCTTCCAAAGCCACCTGAAGGACAACCCCACACAGAATACATTGCAGTAATCCAATTTTGAGGTCTTGAGATTACTAGCACCTGCACCGCCATGGCCAAGCTATCCCTGCCCGGGAGAGGCTGTAGCTGGGGCACCAGCTGAAGCTGGTAAGATGTCCTGAGCTACTGTGGCCAGGTGGGCATCCAATGACAGAAATGGATCCAGGAATACCCCCCAGCTACGGATCTTTCAAAGGAAGTGCAACCCCATCCAGAACAGCCAACAAGGCTCTCTCCCACTCCCAGGAGCCACTCACCCACAAGGCCTCTGTCTTGCCAGGATTCAGCTTCAGCTTCTTGGGTCTCATCCAGCCCATCACCGAGTACAGATACTGATCCAGGACTTGCACAGCCTCACCTGATTCAGATGTCACAGGGAGATAGAGCTGTGTGTCATCAGCATACTGATCACTCCCAGAGGCTTCTTATATGTGTTAAATAACTTGGGGGACAAGATGGCACCCTGTGGGACCCCATAGCTCAATTGCCAAGGATCCAAGGAATAGTCACCCAATCTTATTCTCTGAAACTGACCCCACAGATAAGACTGGAAGCATTGAAATGCAATGCCTCCAATGCCCAAACCACAAAGTTGGTCCAGGAGGATACTGTGGTTGATGGTATCAAAAGCCAATGAGCACTCTCTAACAGGGTCACACACACCCTGTCCCTCTCTCAATAATGGTCATCCATTAGGGCAATGAAGGCTAATTCAGTCCCATAACCAGGCCAGAACCCAGAATGAAGTATGTTTAGAAATTTGGCAGGGGAGGCTGGTGGCTCCAATTTCGGTGGGGTGGAGATTCCATTCTGGGTTTTAGTTACAACCAGCCAGAAGTCTAAAGGAACTATCCAAGGTGCTGAACCCTATTCCCAAAATGTGTCCGGCACCTTGGATAGTTCCTTTAGACTTCTGGCTGGTTGTAACTAAAACCCAGAATGGAATCTCTGCCCCACGGAAATTGGAGCCACCAGCTCCCCTGGTATTTGGTCTCCTCCAGGAGTGCCTGCAGTTGCCCCACCACAACTCTCTCAAATACCTTCCCCATGAAAGGGGTATTTGCAACCCGGTGGTAGTTGTCAAATACCATAGGGTCCCGAGTGGGTTTCTTCAGGAGTGGTCGCACTAGTAGCTCCTTAAAGGCAGCAAGCAGCACCCCTTCCCATAAAGATGGATTTACCACACTTTGGACCCACACGGTCATAACACCCCCACCCCAGCTAGCTCTTGTTAGCCAAGAAGGGCAAGGATTGAGAGTTCTTCTACAGCAGAGATTCTCAAAATGTGGTCCGTGGACCACTGGTGATCCGAGAGCTCCAATCAGGTGGTCCACAGAAAGATTACAGAAAAGTTGACAATACTTGGCCATGCACGTGATTTATTTTTTCTGACAACAAAGACAGTCACAAAGAAGAGAAACAGTTCTCAGGATGCGCGCGCGCACACACACACACTATTGTAGGATGCCCAACGGATTTCGGCCTTTTTCTTATTTTTAGGTCTTCTTCAGGGGGTAGAGAAAAAAGTCTGCAGATTTTTTTCACAAAAGATTGTCTGCTGTGTCAATCAGTCACCAGTAGATTGACATAGGAGACAATCTTTTGCAAGGAAAATTCTGCAGACTTTTTTCTCTACCCCCTGAAGAAGGCCTAAAAATAAGAAAAAGGCCGAAATGTGTTGGGCTTCCAACTATCATCACCCTCCTCCTCCTCCTCCTCCTCCTCCTGAGAACCTGTTTCCCTTCTTTGTGATTTACTTTGGATGCTCACCTCCTTCTGCTTTCTTGACAACAAAGACAGGCCATTTCAGCCAGGACCGGATTTTCACACAAGGTAACAAGATTCTGGCCCACAGCCCAGGATTTCCATAATGTGGCACTGTTTTAGATGATCATGCAGGTGCTGAAGCAAAAAAAGGGGGAAGAGAAGGAGAGACAAATTAACAGTGGAGGAGAAGCCAGGGAAAACCCATGAATGTTGGGCCTGGGACCCATCTCCTGGCCCCTACCCCAAAGTTTCTTTTCTCTCTGCAAATTTTTTTGAAAAATGCTTTAACTTTCTAATATTAAAACATACGCCCAAAAGAACACTTTTTAAAAGACAAATATATTAGTGTAACTACATCTAAGTCATAGTCATCCGATCCTCTTTGCCAGCAGCTATTGCAGGCTGCCTGCTGTGAGGGCTATTGCAAAATCCCCATTCTTGGCTTTCAGAATGATTTTCTCAGCATCTTTTAGAGTCTGTGCGAGTGCTCAGTAATTGATGTCAATCCCTTTGCCTACTTTGATGAAAGCAGGGCATTCCTTTGAACCTTTTTGGAGTTGGGAGCAAGTTTGCTCCCAACTCTGACTTCGTAATAACTTTGCAAACAAGTTTTGAATGATGGGAATTTGTTCAAAGATTGTACAACATCAAGGCCACAGACATCATGGTAATCCTACAGAATTTGACATCAGTTGACTTACTGCCTAATATGCTTTCCAAATTTATCTCTGGCTTTCTTAATACCATTATTGTATTTTGCCTTATACTGATTTGTCTTCCAATCGTTCTGTGGCACCAGAATGGAACTGGAGATGCAGAGATCCCTTTGCCATAATAATGTCTACTATCTATACAATAATACATTCACTTTGGTTGTTGTATTCCAAAGACAACAGTACTGCTGACACTGAATATCCTCATGCTGTATTAGATGTATTTCACTCTTTGTTGCATATATATTTACTGCATTGTACATTACTAAATAGATTTGCTGCTGAAATGGGGGGGAAACTGGTTAAAAATTGCAGTTTTGCCACTTCAGAATCCTGAAACCAATATGGGCACATCTTATTGTGGGAGGAGGAGATACCTTTTCCTCCTGGTGGTAGGGATGTATGAAAATCACTTACCTTGCCCAAAATTTGATTCGTGGTGGGGGGGAGGCACCCCGTCCCTCCCCCTGAAATTCTGGCCGGGGGGGAGGCGCCCCATCCCTCCCCCCCGAAATTCTGGCTGGGGGGGAGGTGCCCCGTCCCTCCCCCCTGAAATTCTGGCCGGGGGGGAGGCGCCCCGTCCCTTCCGCCGCAAATCCTGGCTGGCCGGGAATGCAAATGGCAGCGGCCGTAGCCACTGCCATTTGCGTCCCTGCAATCAGCTGTGATAGGCTACATAAATGTTTACATAGCCTATCACGGCTGAGTTAAAAAAAAAAACCCATGTGTACGCAAATGGCGGCGCCCATGGGCGCCACCATTTGCGTTCCTTATTTTGGCACGTCTAGTCTACGTAAACATTTACGTAGACTACAGCGAAAATAAGGGGAACGCAAATAGCGTAGCGTCTACGCTATTTGCATTCCCCTTATTTTCGCCGTATTCTATGTAAATGTTTACATAAGACTAGACGTGCCAAAATAAGGAACGCAAATGGAGGTGCCCATGGGCGCCTAAATGTTTACATAGACTAGACGTGCCAAAATAAGGAACGCAAATGGAGGTGCCCATGGGCGCCTCCATTTGCGTACACACATTTTTTGTGTGTGTTTTTTTACTCCGCTGTGATAGGCTATGTAAACATTTACGTAGACTATCACCGTATTTTTTAAAAATCTAGCCGTGATAGGCTACATAAATGTTTACGTAGCCTTATGTAGCCTATCACGTTTTTGGGTTTTGTTTTGTTTTTTTTCTGGAAATGGCGGCGCCGCCGAACCACCGCCGAACCGCTGCCGGAGCTGCCGCTGCCAGGGACATTCGCACAAGGTTAGTCCCATCCCGGGGTGGGCGGGGGGGCAGACCGTTTCGCCACTGATTTTGGGGGGCCGAATGCGCTGGCATTCGGCCTCCCCGAGATTCGTGGCGAAATTCTCTGACATCCCTACCTGGTGGATCCTTCCTTTTCAAGGGTCCCCCATGAAAAAGAATGACTGATCGGCTGCCACCAGCCAGGACAAACCTCTCAACACACCCTAGTCTGTCCAGCTGTTTGGGACGTTTCTGAGCCATATTGTCAAGGACCCCTCTCTACAGCCCAGCCCAAGGAAGAAATAACAAGGGAGGTTCTTTGGAGTTTCCCAGAGCCCAGAAATACAGAACGTAACAACCGCCCTTTAAAAACAAATCCTAAATACACAAGTGGTAGTTTTGTAACCATGCAGTATTTAGCACAGGGAAGGGCTTAGTAAGAAATCCCTTTTAAAACAACATGGACAAATGTCCAAATATAAAAGGAGTTTAGTTGGGGGGAAAGAGTGGGAAGTGGAGGGGAACAAAGCAAAGGCAAGCATCGCACATATACACAGAATTCAAAATAAAGTCAGTAAAGTCAATCTAACTAATCTGCTTGTTATGTACTTGAGTGGAGTCCTGGGTTCCAGAGCATATGAAAGAGTTCATTGCAAAGAGGATGGTCTGAGAGAGACCATGTTGGCCTTCAGTTAGATGGTGTATGGAAAGCTTCCAGAATAAGTGAGTTAACCTTTCTTTTATGGGGATTTCAGTTCAGTAAAAGCTAGTCCCTTAGCAGAGACTGTTGGTTGTTTTGTCCAGTAATGTGATAGCCTCCATTTCTGATGTCAGTGGTCTAGCCAGCAAATAAAAAAATGACCTAGTGACTGGACCCAACTTCTTAATGACTGTAAACTTACATCTCAGTAGCCAAGGGTGGTTGGAACCAGTCAGGCTATTCTATAGAAGGGCTTAGGGATTTGGTTGCAATTCTGAGGACCAAAAAGTAAGATAAGGTGAGATAAGCCAACTAGGTTGCACAACAGGATGCCAACTGACCAGATGCTCCAAGACGGGGCACTGTTGAGCTGTATCAGAACTAGGGCTTTGTCACACTTACCAACAGGAAGTTCCTGGCACAAAGTTACCTGGAAACGGAAGTTTGTCAAGATTTCTGGACCCTTAGTAAGAACCTGGAAGTATTGGCAAACTATAATTCTCAGAAATCTTTGCACTGGGAACTCCCCTTTCTATCTTTTCCCTGTCACTGCTGCTAGAAGCTAAATTCTGTGGAATGACTAGGGGGGAGGTTGTAAGGGGGCACAAGGGAAACTGGCTGTAGAAGACACTGGGTGGCTGGCAAGAAAGTATTTGGCATGGGCCAGATCTATCTGAGATTTCAGAGAACTCTTGGGCTTTTTCTGAAAATTCCCTGGAAAACATTGGAAAGAACAAGCCCATTCCAAATTGAAAGGGGAGAGCTTGCCATCTCTACCAAGAACTGAGGTCAGTTTTTAAGGAGATTCTACCATTGGTGACTGAATAGTTAGGGGAAAAAGGCACAAAAACTTACCAAAATGTATATTTTTAGAGACAGTTGGAAACACAGAAACATTCTGGCTACGAACAGCATTGCCTAAAAAGTTGTTGTCCTTTTTTAATATCTTAAATATGATCAGAACCTCAGCAAGCAAGCAAGTTAGTATAACCCATGTGTTATACCAACAGAACTTTCCACCTAATGCTCAAAGAGATGAGATTCAGCCTTGACTCTTTCCCACAAACAACATGAAGAATGCTATAATTATCAATCTAACATTGGCATTTAAAAGCATTATCATCATGTGTATAAACCATCCTGTGCTTCCAACAGTGAAAGCCATAAGGAGACTGTCACTTTGTGTGACTATGATTCTGATTTTTTTTATATTTAGAACTGTTCCGTCAACTTTCCACTCCACTGTGCCTGCAAATGAAAAAAAAAAAAAAAACTCATCTCTTTCAGACAGATACCATTCCTAAAAAGTTACTATGTACTCCTCTCTTTCTATCTATGCTTAAGCCATCCAAAACCATTTAAAATTTCATTAACTCTTTATGAAAAATATTAAAACAAACCAGTGCTGATGGATACCCTAGACTACTATCTGTGCTGCTAACTGCTCCTTTACAATGCATTCCTATGCGTGTTTACTCAGATGTAAATTCCACTGTGTTCCATAGGGCTTCTTCACAGGTAAGTGTGCATAGAATTGCAGCCTAAGTTGTCCAGCACCGTCTTTTACTGTGTTTACATTATGGCTTGAAAAGCAATTGGGTCCTGGCAACTCGAAGAGTAACTGTTCAATCTATTAGCACTCTATGGAGTCCTTGTCACTTTTATGGCCCAATTTTATCCATGTCCTACTCAGAAGTAAAGATGGGTCAGAAGCTGAAATTCTATACACATTTGTGAGTAAACCCCATTGCAAGTGCAGCACACCTTCTCCTCCAAGAATGATATGCCTGGGCTTTCCCTTTCTTCCTAAAATAATGCCAGACTTGTGCAACTGTTTGCTTGCATCCTCACAAATCCCATTAAATCTGATTAACAGATTTTTTGGGGGGGAGACTACCAGTCTGGGTACTCCCTTACATTTCAACCAAGCAGGAAGTAACTTACATGGAAATTTGCAAGGAGGACTCATAAAAACACAGACTTGGAAGTTCTCTTGAAGGGCATCTAGTCCACCCTGGTGTTCAATGCAGGATGCAACAACAGCATCCAGTGGAGGCTGGTGGCTCCAATGTCATGGGGCAGTGAATCTGCTTTGGGTTTCAATCAGAACTAGTCAAAACTCTAAAGGAGCTATCCAAGGCACTGGTTTAGCACCTTGGATAGCTCTTTTGCCCCTTCATGGATCACTGCCTTGTTGTGGCGAAGGGGCTTGCATAACTCAGTGAAGCCATAAGCTATGCTCTTTTAGAGTTCTGACTGGTTCTGGCTAAAACCCAGCGCAGATTCACTGCCCCACTGACATTGGAACTACCAGCCTCCACTGACAGCATCCCTCACAAATGGCCTCCCAGCCTCTGCTTAAATATCAGCTCACCAGCTCTTGAGGCAGTCTGTTCCACTGTCGCTTGGCAGTCTTGTATTCACGCAAGAAAGTGACACAAGAAAGCATATGCATTGACACTTTGAATCATTAAATGGCAGTAGAGAATCAGCAAAATATTACTTCTATTCCGGTTTTCTTGTAATACCAATGCTTTATGTTATAAAAGTTGCTATAGAATATTCTCACTTAACAGCACAAATCTAGAACTAAGGCCTTTTCCTGTGGCCTATTATTGCAAACTAGGCCTTTACAGCTTACAAGCCCGCTACAATTTACAAAACAGCTTTTGTCATTAGCCTCTGGGTTTTTTTTTTCTACTTCAGCACAAATTATGATGATTAAAACTTTCAGGAGAATGTGTTCCTGTAGTGAGCCAACTAACTTCAAAACATCTAATTCAGCACAACATTGAAAATGATAGGCAACTTTGGAACTTAAACCTATAACTTAATATCCTTTCAGCGTGAACTCTTTTTAGATTTCATACTCCATTGTTTCCATTAAGAGCTGGGGTGAAGCTGCAAGTACTCTTTCCATGTATTTACTAAACTCAAGCTGAGCATAAGTGAGCCACAGTGTAAGCCTTGTCACCTCCGTAGGTGGACGGAAAGTCATGCCTTGGGTTTTGAAAAGAAACACCTTCATAATAATTGTTACGAGACTGCCATATGCACCAAGAATGGCATAGTCTAGAATTTCATAACCTTTTTGACCATAGGCCCACAATTCAATCCCATAAATTCAAGATAACTGCAAGATCACCACAATCCTGTTAATATACAACAGTATTTATATGTCTGTCATCCTTTGTGTGTGAATGTCTGCTTGGAGAATATTTGAGCTGAGTGTGAAAAGGGTCATAACTCAGTGGCAGAACACATGCTCTGCATGCAAAAGATCCCACGTCTAATACTTGGCATCACTGGTTATAGGGATCTCTGGTAGCAGGACCATGAAAGACCTCTGCCTGGTACTGTAGGGGGAGCGGCTGCCCATCACAGTAGACAACCGGGGGGAACAGACAGACCAATATGCTGGCTCAGTATAAGGCAGCTTCATGTTGTTGTTGTTGTTGTTCAGTCGTTAAGTCGTGTCCGACTCTTCGTGACCCCATGGACCATAGCACACCAGGCCTATTTGAGCTTCAGCTTTAGAATCTGTCCTTCCAATGAGCACTCTGGGTTGATTTCCTTTAGGATTGACTGATTTGACCTCCTTGCAGTCCAGGGGACTTGTAAGAGTCTTCTCCAGCACCACAGTTCGAAAACATCAATTCTTCAGCACTCAGCCTTCCTTATAGTCCAGCTCTCACAGCCATATGTTGCTACTGGGAAAACCATAGCTTTGATTATGCGGACCTTGTCGGCAAGGTGATGTCTCTGCTTCTTACTATGCTGTCTAGGTTTGCCATAGCTTTCCTCCCAAGGAGCGAGCGTCTTTTAATTTCATGGCTACACTCACCGTCTGCAGTGATCTTGGAGCCCAAGAAAATAAAATCTGTCACTGCTTCCATTTCTTCCCCTTCCATATGCCAGGAAGTGATGGGGCCAGATGCCATGATCTTCGTTTTTTTAATGTTGAGTTTCAAACCAGCTTTTGTACTCTCCACTTTCACCCTCAACAACAGGCTCTTTAGATCCTCTTTGCTTTCTGCCATTAGGATGGTATCGTCTGCGTATCTGAGGTTGTTGATAATTCTCCCGGCAATCTTAATTCTGACCTGTGATTCATCCAGCCCGGTGTTTCTCATGATGTACTCTGCATATAAGTTAAATAAGCAGGGCGACAATATGCAGCCTTGTCGTACTCCTTTCCCAATTTTGAACCAATCGGTTGTTCCATGTCCGGTTCTTATTGTTGCTTCTTGGCCCTCATATAGGTTTCTCAGGAGACAGGTAAGGTGGTCTGGTACTCCCATCTCTTTCAGAATTTGCCAGAGTTTGTTGTGATCCACACAATCAAAGGCTTTAGCGTAGTCAATGAAGCAGAAATAGACTGCTATTTTCTGGAATTCTCTTGCTTTCTCCATGATCCAGCGAATGTTGGCAATTTGATCTCTAGTTCCTCTGCCTCTTCGAAACCCAGCTTGTACTTCCGGTAGTTCTCGGTTCACATACTGCTAAAGCCTAGCTTGTAGGATTTTGAGCATAACCTTGCTGGCATGTGAAATGAGCACAATTGTGCGGTAGTTTGAACACTCTTTGGCGTTGCCCTTCTTTGGAATTGGAATGTAAACTGATCTTTTCCAGTCTTGTGGCCACTGTTGAGTGTTCCAGATTTGTTGGCATATTGAATGCAGCACTTTAACAGCATCATCTTTTAGGATTTTAAATAGCTCGGCTGGAATACTGTCATCTCCGCTAGCTTTGTTGTTACTAATGCTTCCTAAGGCCCACTTGACTTCACTCTCGAGGATGTCCGGCTCAAGTTCAGTGACCGCACTATCATGGCTATCAGGGACATTCAGATCTTTCCTGTATAGTTCTTCTGTGTATTCTTTCCATCTCTTGTTAATCTCATCTGCTTCTGTTAGGTCCCTGCCTTCTTTGTCCTTTATCATGCCCATCTTTGCACAAAACATTCCCTTGAGATCTCATTTTCTTGAAAAGATCTCTAGTCTTTCCCATTCTGTTGTTTTCCTCAATTTCTTTGCATTGTTCATTTAAGAAGGCCTTCTTGTCTCTCCTTGCTATTCTCTGGAACTCTGCATTCAGTTGGATATATCTTCCCCTTTCTCCCTTGCTTTTCGCTTCCCTTCTTTCTTCAGCTACTTGTAAAGCCTCATCAGACAGCCACTTGGCTTTCTTGCATTTCTTTTTCTTTGGAATGGATTGAGTTGCTGCCTCCTGAACAATGTTACAGACCTCCGTCCATAGTTCCTCAGGCACTCTGTCTATCAGGTCTAATCCCTGAAATCTATTCATCACCTCCACTGTATATTCATACGGGATATGATTTAGGTCATACCTGAATGGTTTAGTGGTTTTCCCTACGTTCTTCAATTTAAGCTGAAATTTTGCAATAAGAATCTCATGATCTGAGCCACAGTCAGCTCCAGGTCTTGTTTTGACTGACTGTATAGAGCTTCTCCATCTTTGGCTGCAAAGGACATCATCAATCTGATTTCGATATTGACCATCTGGTGATGTCCATGTGTACAGTCGCCTCTTGTGCTGTTGGAAAAGAGTGTTTGCTATGATCAGTGTGTTCTCTTGGCAAAACTCTTATTAGCCTTTGTTCTGCTTCTTTTGTACACCAAAGCCATGCTTGCCTGTTATCCCGGTGATTTCTTGACTTCCTACTTTAGCATTCCAATCCCCTATGATGAAGAGGACATTTTTTTTGGTGTTAGTTCTAGAATGTGTTGTAGGTCTTCATAGAACCAATCAACCTCAGCTTCTTCAGCCACAGTGGTTGGGGCATAGACTTGAATTACTGTGATGTTGAATGGTTTGCCTTGGATTCGTACTGAGATCATTCTATCGTTTTTGAGATTGTACCCCAGTACTGCTTTTCCCACCCTTTTGTTGACTATGAGTGCTACTCCATTTCTTCTAAGGGATTCTTGCCCACAGTAGTAGATATAATGGTCACCTGAATTAAATTTATTTATTTATTAAATTTATTAATCGCCCATCTGGCTGGTCACCCAGCCACTCTGGGCGATGTACAACATATAATAAAAGAGTTTAAAACAATAAAATTCTACAATAAAAACATTTTCTAAAATACCCTAACCCACCCCAAATGCCTGCCTGAACAACCACATTTTTAATTCATGGCGGAAGCTCATTAAAGAGGGGGCATGACGGAGTTCCTTAGGGAGGGAGTTCCACAGAGTGGGGGCCACCACAGAAAAGGCCCTCTCCCTCGTCCCCACCAGTCTAGCTGTCCTGGCTGATGGGACAGAGAGAAGGCCATCCAAGGCTGATCTTGTTAAGTGGCATGTCAGGTGTTGCTGGAGGTGCTTCTTAAGAGAGGCCAGGCCGGAACCATAGAGGGTTTTAAAGGTCAAAACCAACACCTTGAATTTGGCCCGGAAAACAACTGGTAACCAGTGCAACTCCTTCAGCACTGGAGTGATGTGATCTTGCCGGCAGCTGCCTTTAATCAGGCGAGCTGCTGCATTCTGTACCAGCTGCAGCTTCCGAACCGTCTTCAAGGGTAACCCCACGTAGAGCGCATTACAGTAGTCTAAATGAGAGGAGACCAGGGCATGTACTACCAATGGGAGCAGATGGTCAGGAAGGAAGGGGCACAGCCGCCGTATCAGATGGAGTTGATACAGCGCTGTCCGGCTCACAGCTGACACCTGAGCCTCCATGGACAGCTGGGAGTCCAAAATGACCCCCAGGCTGCGGACCTGGTCTTTCAAGGGTAGCCATACCCCATTCAACACCAGGTCAACATCCCCCAGCCTCCTCTTGTCCCCCACCAAAAGTACCTCGGTCTTGTCAGGGTTCAGCTTCAGCTTATTCCTCCCCATCCAGCCACTCACCATCTCCAGACATTTGGACAGGAATTCTACAGCCAACCTTGGTGAAGATTTGAATGAGAGGTAGAGCTGCGTGTCATTCGCATACTGATGACACCGCACTCCAAACCTCCTGATGATAGCCCCCAGTGGCTTCACATAGATGTTAAATAGCATCGGGGAGAGGATGGAACCCTGTGGCACCCCACAAGTGAGTGGCCACAGGTCCGAAACCTCCTCTCCCAGTGCTACCCTCTGGTACCTGCCGGAGAGGAAGGACCGGAACCACTGCAATATGGTGTCTCCAACACCCAACCCCTCCAGGTGATCCAGGAGGATACCATGGTCAACAGTATCAAAAGCCTCTGAGAGGTCAAGGAGAACAAGGAAGATGCATTCACCCCTATCCAGAGCCCTCCTCATATCATCCACCAAGGCAACCACCAAGGCCGTTTCTGTCCCATGCCCAAGCCTGAAGCCCGACTGAAATGGGTCTAGATAATCGGTTTCTTCCAAGTGTGCCTTCAACTGCATCGCCACCACCCGCTCAATCACCTTGCCCAAAAATGGCAGATTTGAGACTGGGTGAAAGTTGTTCAGAACTTGGGGATCCAAGGAGGGCTTCTTTAAGAGCAGTCTTATCATTGCCTCCTTGAGGGCTGATGGCATCACTCCCTCCTCAAGGGAGGCATTCACCACCGCCCTAATCCCCTCACCCAGTCTCCCTCTGCAGCCCATAATGAGCCAAGATGGGCAAGGATCAAGTAAGCAGGTGGTCGGCCTTACAGATGAAAGCACCTTGTCCACTTCCTGAGAAGGAAGAAGCTGGAACCGATCCCACAAAACCAGTTTGCCACAGGCTGCCTCTTGCTCACTAACTGTATCCACAGCGTGCGGAATAACACTCCTTATCTGATCAATTTTATCTGCAAAGTGTCTTGCCAAGGCCTCACAGGAGGCCTTAGAATGCTCCAGTGGTTCCAGAGCCACAGGACCAACCAGGCTCCGGACCACTGGGAACAGCCTCCTGGGACAGCACTCTGCAGATGCGATGGAGGCAGCATAATACTCCTTTTTTGCTGCCTTTACTGCCACGTGATAGGCTAGATACAGCTCTAGCCCATGTCTGATCGTCTTTGGAGCGAGACTTCCGCCACCGGCACTCTAGCCGTCTCACCTCCTGTTTCAGAGCTCATAACTGCAGATTGAACCATGGTGCAGTCCAAGCCCTGTTCAGGGGGAGAGGGCATTTCGGAGCCACCCAATGTAATGCCCCAGTGATTGCGGCATTCCAGCCACCCACCAGGGTCTCGACCGAGTGGCTGTTGGCGTGCTCCAGAGAATCCCCAAGTGTGTTCAGGAATCCATTCGGATCCATAAGATGCCTGGGGCAGACCATTTTAATGGGTCCTCCACAACGGAGGGGTTGCGGAACCGAGAAGTCTAACATCACCAGATAGTGATCTGACCATGACAAGGGGGTGGTGGATATACCCCTGACTTCCAGATCACTCCCCGCTTCTCCAGAAACAAACACAAGGTCTAGTGCATGACCAGCTACATGGGTGGGCCCAGTTAGAACATGGTGCAGCTCCCAGGAAGCCATGGTCTCCATGAAGTCCCGAGGTGCTCCTGTGAGGATGGCCTCCGAATGTACATTGAAGTCCCGCAACACCAATAAGTTAGGGGACTGCACACACACATCAGAGACCACCTCAAGCATCTCGGCCAGGGAGTCAGTCATGCAGCGGGGTGGACAGTACACGAGCAGAATCCCCAGACTGCCCTTCGGGCCCAACCTCCAGTACATGCACTCAGCAACCTTGGTCTCCCAGAGAGGGGGTCTGGTGAAGACCAAGGACTCTCAGTAGATAACAGCCACTTCCCCTCCCTGATCCCCAGCCCTCGGCTGCTGTGCGTACGAAAATCCAGCTGGACACATGGCTGCAAGAGCTGGAGCAGCAGCCTCGGCCAGCCAGGTCTCCGTAACACATTCCAGGTCTGCATCTTCATCCAGGATCATGTCATGGATGAGGGAGGTTTCCTGGGTAACAGACCTGGCATTGCAGAGCAGCAAACGAAGGCCAGAAGATGGAGTCATGCCTCCCCCAGCCATCCTTTGGCTCTGGACAGGCCCAGAGCAGAAGACAGATACTACACATCTCACCCTTGTTCCCGTTACCTGGCATGGCCTGCCCCTAGCGCTCCACCAGCACCTGCCCTGCCGCCCAGCCTTGGTATGTTCTGGCCCCAAACGCTCCCCTCACTGCCTCCATCAGGTGGACACATGCCCCCTCACTCCTGCCTATCAGGCAGGCTACCCACCCCTAAAAACACAACAGAATCCCCCAGAAATTAAACAAAAACAAAACAACAACTAAAAAATCCCCTTAAAAATAATGCCAGGCAGGAGTCCACAGTAGTGATAGTGGTGGTGGTGGCAGCAGTGCAGCAGCAGTGCAGCAGCAGGCCCAGCAGCAGGCCCGCCTCTTCCCCGGTGGTGGTGGCTTCTCCTGCAGGCCCTGGCTCTCCCAGGCCACCTCAGCCAGCCAGCTTATGTAGCCCCTCCAGGGAGGGGCAGGTGGAAGCAGCACAGCTGGCTCAGTACCTGGGGGCCTGGTCCTACAGGGACTGGTGGTCTGCCAGGCAGAGGTCCGCGGGGAAGGCCTGGTGTTGGTGGTGGTGGGGGCAGCAGCAGCAGGCATGCCTCTTCCCTGGTGGTGGCAGCTTCTCCTGCAGGCCCTAGCTCTCCTAGGCCACCTCAGCCAGCCAGCTTATGTAGCCCCCCCAGGGAGGGGCAGGTGGAAGCAGCACAGCTGGCTTGGTACCTGGGGGCCTGGTCCTGCAGGGACTGGAGGTCTGCCAGGCAGAAGCCTGCGGGGAAGGCCTGGTGTTGGTGGTGGCGGCAGTGGCAACAGCACCAGGCCCAGCAGCAGCAGGCACACCTCTTCCCCGGTGGTGGCAGCTTCTCCTGCAGGCCCTGGCTCTCCTAGGCCACCTTAGCCAGCCAGCTTATGTAGCCCCCCAGGGAGAAGCAGGTGGAAGCAGCACAGCTGGCTCGGTACCTGGGGGCCTGGTCCTGCAGGGACTGGTGGTCTGCCAGGCAGAAGTCCGCGGGGAAGGCCTGGTGTTGGTGTTGGTGGTGGCAGCGGCGGCGGCAGCAGCAGCCTCGGCGTAGGGATGTCAGAGAATTCCGCCACGGATCTCGGGGAGGCTGAATGCCAGCGCATTCGGGGGCCCAAAATTGGTGGCGGAACGGTCTGCCCCCCCGCCCCCCCACTGGGACGAGACTTACCTGATCTTCCTGGCAGATCTTCCTGGCAGCGGCCGCTCCGGCAGCAGCTCTGGCGGCGGTTCGGCGGCGGCTGCAGCAGCCGGTCTTCGGACTAGCTGCCGCCGCCGCCATTTCCAGGTTTAAAAAAAAACAAAAACAAAAAAACAAAAAAATGTGATAGGCTACGTAAAGATTTACGTAGCCTATCACGGCTGACTTTTAAAAAAAACACGCGTGTACTCAAATGGCGGCAGCCATGGCCACCGCCATTTGCGTTCCTTATTTTGGCACGTCTTAGTCTACGTAAACACTTACGTAGACTAAGATGACGAAAAGAAGGGGAACGCAAATAGCGTAGACACTACGCTATTTGCGTTCCCCTTATTTTCGCCGTCTTTGTCTACGTAAATGCTTACGTAGACTAAGACGTGCCAAAATAAGGGACGCAAATGGCGGCTCCCATGGGCGATGCCATTTGCATACGCACGTTTTTGTTTTTGTTTTTAAATCAGCCATGATAGGCTACGTAAACATTTACGTAGCCTATCACGGCTGACTGCAGGGACGCAAACGGCGGCGGCTACAGCCACTGCCATTTGCGTCCCTGCTAGCCAGCAGCCGGATATCCGGCTGCTGGCGGAGCCGGCCAGCGGCTCTGTAGAATCCCTGCAGAGCGGAGCCGGCCGGCCAGGATTCTTGAGGGGAGGAACGGAGCACCTCCCCCCCCCCCCCGGCCAGGATTCCAGCGGGAGGGACAGAACGCCTCCCCCCCAGCATCAGCATAATCCGTGGAAAGGTAAGTCACTTTCGTGCATTCCTAGCGCGGCGGCAGCAGCAGGCCCACCTCTTCCTCGGTGGTGGTGGCTTCTCCTGCAGGCCCTGGCTCTCCCAAGCCACCTCAGCCAGCCAGCTTATGTAGCCCCTCCAGGGAGGAGCAGGTGGAAGCAGCACAGCTGGCTTGGTACCTGGGGGCCTGGTCCTGCAGGGACTGGTGGTCTGCCAGGCAGAAGTCTGCAGGGAAGGCCTGGTGTTGGTGTTGGTGGCAGCGGTAAGCTCAGCGGCCGCAGGCACGCCTCTTCCCCAGTGGTGGTGGCTTCTCCTGCAGGCCCTGGCTCTCCCAGGCTACCTCAGCCAGCCAGCTTATGTAGCCCCTCCAGGGAGGGGCAGGTGGAAGCAGCACAGCTGGCTTGGTACCTGGGGGCCTGGTCCTGCAGGGACTGGTGGTCTGCCAGGCAGAAGTCTGCAGGGAAGGCCTGGTGGCGGCGGTGGCAAGCCCAGCAGCAGCAGGCACGCCTCTTCCCTGGTGGTGGCAGCTTCTCCTGCAGGCCCTGGCTCTCAGGAAATTCACCCATGCTTGTCCATTTTAGTTCGCTGATTCCCAAGATGTTGATGTTCAATCTTGCCATCTCATGTTTGACCACCTCCAGCTTACCTTGATTCATTGATCTGACATTCCAGGTTCCTAAACAATATTGTTCTTTACAGCATCAGACTTTCTTTTCACCATCAGACACATCCACAGCTGAGTGTCCTTTTGGCTTTGGCCCAGCTGCTTCACTCTTTCTGGCGCTACTTGGGAATTCCCTCTGCTCTTCCCCAGTAGTATATTGGACACCTTCCAACCTCAGGGGCTCATCTTCCGGTGTCATATCTTTTAGCCTTGTGATACGTTCCATGGCGTTTTCTTGGCAAGAATACTGGAGTGGGTTGCCATTTCCTTCTCCAGTGGACCACATTTTGTCAGAACTCTCCACCATGACCTGTCCGTCTTGGGTGGCCTGGACGGCATAGCTTATGGCTTCACTGATTTACGCAAGCCCCTTTGCCACAACAAGGCAGTGATCCATGAAGGGGAAGGCAGCTTCATATATCCCGTTAATTGGATCTAGCATGAGGAGAAAGGTCAGGTGAATCCCACTAGAAATCCAAGTCATGAAGAGGAACCAGCCAGCTAGAAATATGGTCCCTTGCTGTACTGGTAAGAAGTGCAGTAGATGAACAATGGGAGCAGTAAAAGGCCTTTTGTGAAGAAGAACTGGAAAGGAAGGAGCACTCACATGGCCTCTGTTCAGTGGAGGCTGGTGGCTCTGATTTTGGTAGGGATGTAAATCCCTCAAATGGGTTCAGTGCTGTGGATAGCTCCTTTAGAGTTCTGGCAGGTTCTGACTGAAACCCAGAATGGATTACACAGCCCCAACACAATTGGTGCCACCAGCCTCCACTGCCTCTGTTATTGGTGATCTGGATCACCAAGTTTCTCCTGTGAAAGCAGCAGGTGGGGCATGTTAATGACAAATGGAAGCGCAGCCTTTTGTATGGAATAAACTCAATTTTTGTTTTTTGTTTTGGGAATCCTAAGGTACTCAGGATTCTGGAATACTTCTGGAATCCTAAGAAAGGATATAAGTTGCTTGTGCTCACAAACTCTGCAAACACACACACACACACACACAGAGAGAGAGAGAGAGAGAGAGAGAGGAGGAGGAGGAGGAGGAGGAGAAGAAGAAGAGGAAGAAGAAGAAGAAGAAGAAGAAGAAGAAGAAGAAGAAGAAGAAGAAGAAGAAGAAGAAGAAATCTACACCAGGTTTTAAGAATGCTCTCAGACAGCTCAGTCTCATTGCAAGAGAGGAACGGCACAGTTGCTTCCAGCAAAGGCTGAGTGTGTATTATCCATCAGTTAATGCCTGAGCTGTTTGGGTGATCATCTGTTCAACTGCACATACATGGAGGAATTTCTAATTCCTGGTAAGCAGACCTGTCATGCTTACCAATCAATCAGTGCCTTTTCTCCTTCTCAGACCAAAAGTTAAGTAAAGCTGGCATTACTACTGAGAATTCTGCCTCAATGAATTGTTAAATTTATAGGACATCCCATACAGCATATGTAGGTTGGTTGGTTGGTTGGTTGGTTGGTTGGTTGGTTGGAACATGAGCATCCAAATCCACATATGAATGAAGATGCAGACCATCTCCACTGCATTGCTTTCAATAGAATGTGCACTGATACGCACCCAAATGTGCATCTCTGCCCACAGCAAGATGTGCCTTAATATGCACATCCATGTTGCTTCTTCCATTAAAAGCAATGCAGTTGCAAGTAGGCAGCATCCATACTTAGATGCACATTTGAATGTGCATCTGATTCAGACCAGAGGTTCCTAATCAAACAAGTGAAGTGTAGTTAGAAAGGTGCTTCCACTAGTAGATCTCCTTAGTTAGATCAGGCAAGGGACTGTGGATGAGGATGAAAGGGGAAGGTAAAAGGAAGGAGGAAATTCCTCCTCTTTCCCTGATGCTTTTTGGTGGCAGTGGGATGTAACACAAAAATGTTGGGAGCAAAATATACAACCCAGTGGAGGCTGGTGGCTAAGATGTCAATGGGGCAGTGAATCCACTCCGGGTTTCAGTCATAACCAGTCAGAACTCTAAGGAAACTGTTGAAGGTGTTCCAGCCACCAGGCACCACTGATACAACCTGTGAAAATATTTCATAGCTCTACATTTGTAAGCTCCTAATGTGGACAGGATCCAGAAAATCTGTAGAACAAAGGTTAATGAATGTAATGCAAAGGTTCCCCAAAAGAGAATTAGTGCTATAACAAAAACCAATAGAGTTGGTTTACACTGAAATTAAAAGTACACACCACAATTTGCTTAGGGTTTAGCAAGGCAGTACTAAGGCTAGCAACCACAATGTCCTCTTCTTCTGGGCATACAGTTACATTGTGTGTTCACTCATGTGTGTGCATACACACATAGTCTTGGGGAAAGCGTTGCTTTAATGTCCCAGACATTACCACTGGCAATGATAAATAAATAAGGTTCTCAAAAAGAGAGATCACATATGAAGCCAAACAGACCTGGGCAAAGAAATAGAAATAATGTTGTGGCAGTTAGCAAGAGCGAAAAGAAGCCAAATGACATGACATCATTCACAACCTTTCTCCCTTTTTGCATAGGGGAGAGGACACTAATCTGGCAGAAACAACAGAAACCTGAACATTCAGAAAATATGAGAATGTAAAATTTTGTGACCACCTACCACTATCAAGGTTTGAAAATCCATGGCAATAGCACAGCATAGTAATAATAAGGCTGGGATTTCTTTCTTAGATTTGCTGCTGACATGCTGTGTGCTCTTGAGTGTTTCTTTGCTATTCATTCCTTTCCTTTCCCAATTTCTCTCTTTTTAGCGCTTTGAGGCAGTAAGTCTCTTGCAATATGTATCACATAGTACTTATTGACAATCCTCCCTCCCATCCCTGTCTTATGCTCTCTAACATTAATTATAACCCTCCAGGGAGGGACTATATCATTTTTATTATCTGTGAAAATCACTCCCCACTTTCCCAAGCAGTGAGAGGTCAGTTAGGGTTAGGGTTAGGGTCCAGGGATAGCTCTGCCAAGATTGTTTTCCTTTGGATGAGAGAGCATTGGAGACTTATGAAGTCTTTGTAACACCTGTTTTATTTTCAAACACACAAGCAGGGCATAGTAGAAGCAAATTACCTCCTATAGTAGAAAACAGGGCAGGTGTCTACATTGGCAGATTCTGCCGGGATGCTGAGCCTCAGCAAAATCAGCAAGACATTTCTGCACGCCTGCTCCTCTAGTGTGGAGCTACTACCAATCCTTGCCTTCAGAGCAGGGAGAGGGATGAATGTCTGATGGCCTAGAAGGGGTCAGGTATCTTCTGCAGCAAGGTCTCCCATTCAGAATTTTCCCACTCTGCAAAGAACCCTAGAGGGATCTTCACAACATTGGAACGAGAAGTGCTTTGAAGTATTCCCACGATTGCCATGGAATCAGCTTTGGTCCATCAAGGACACAAGAAGCAAGATAAGCCGAGTGTACCGTACTTAAAAAATCCAGTTTTCAGGGGTCACAAAGCATTTGAAAAGAACATACTTTCGGGTGGGGTGGGGTGGGGTGGGGGGAGTTGAACTAAATCTCAACCTACTGGCAGGGGCTGCTCAACCAATGACAGAGACTTGTTTCCCAGCCCATGTCCAGGCTCCCCCCTGCTACTACATTATTATGAATGGACTGGAGAGCAACTAATTTTTCTCCATGTGTACAGATTTGCCTGAAGAAGCCCAAATCCCCAATTATACAGTGCAGCATCTGAAGTCTCGCCATAAGAGCATCCCAGCCACCCCCAATTTTGCCCCATTCCAGTAAACTGTCACAGAGTTATTCCTCTCTCCCCAGTTACTCAATGTGCACACTTTTGCCTTGAGAAGCCAAAATCCCTGGTTCTCAAGTGCAGAATCTGGAGGATTCCCCTGAGAGCAGCCCCCCCCCCATTTCACCCCATTCCAGAAAATTGTTGCAGAGTTATTGCTTCCATCACCACCTCATCTTTCTCCTTCTCTGGGCACTTTCTCCCTGCTTGCAGTGACAGGCTCCTGAGACCTCACCAGATCAGAGAAGTGACTTTATAAAATCAAAGAAGCGACTTTACATAACATCAAAGAAGTGACTTTACACAATATAAGAGATGCAATGTAACACAACGATGGAGAAGTGAAGTAATGCAAACCTCAGAGAAGTGCATCATCACAGAGGCTAATTACTGGCAAGATGGGAGTGCGATTCTGAAGTCTGGAAAGGCTCAGTGAGGACATGGCCAGGTGAAAGACACACCCCTGGGCAGGGTTATCATGCTGAAGTAAATGTGGAGGATAGGGGCACAGCATGGAAAACCCAAATTAAAGAAATAAAACAGAGTAAAAGTAGTCTCAGAAAATCTGACTTTTCAACTGGAAATCTCCAGGGTGGCTGCAGATTGGCAAGGATGTCATCTGCCACCCACGACCTGTAAATGCTCCCAATTTGCAGCAAATCCCCCCTGAGGACAGCCCCCTAGTTTATTTCAGTAGGTTTAATAATCGAAACATTATCTTGGGAACCATGAATATCCAAACCTAGAGTGCGTGTATGCTTTATTTCTAATCAAACTTTGGGGTGCTGGTGCTGCTGCATGTGCTAGATTTAGCCCATTATATACATACACACACAAAGAGACAGAGAGAGGTATGCAGTTAATTCCTGAAAACATATATCTATTACAGTGACTAACATAACAGAAATATTAAAGACTTAAAGCAAATATAAGCTTCCAATTTCAAACACACATTCAGATATCTAAGAACAAGAATTAACATTCCTGGAACGCATTAACAGCCCAAGTGAGGACCCTTTTGCTGGGGGATTAGGAAGACAGTACATTCCTTTAAAACCTTGATCATGATAACAGGCAGCCATGGAAGTTACAAGCTATATGACACAGTAATAACAGCAAAGAAGCCCCCCCAAAAGGATTTACACATCATTTATTTATTTCAGATAAAACTGAGATAAGTGCTGTTGGGAATGAATCTGTTAGCTGTTAGGAATAATTTGAAGTATAGTCAATTTCATTGAGGAAAGGCTAAGAACCTGTGAAAATTGATGGCACTTTCCCCACTAAAACCATTGAATGATACCATTACAGTTGCGGAACTGAGGTAGTGTCATTCTGTAATATGTACTGACTATCCTCTTTTGGATTTCACCTTACAATACAGGGAAACAAAAAAAAAGACAGGCAGGTATGGATAGACCCCACTTGTCTGATTTGGAATATGTATATGGAGATAATTTGGAGAGCATCCTTTGGATGAATTTGATCGAAAACCACGCCAATTCCACATTTGTCCTGTTATACTCTCAATGAAGTCGCCAGGAGGAGGATGGGGTCTGGAGCCCTTCCCCCTTCTCCTGTCCCTTTCCCAAACTTACCAAGGTGAGGTGCAGCAGCAGGAAGGGCCCAGGCCTTAGGACTAGGCACAAGCATGTGTAGCAGTGGCCAGAGACACTGAGAATGAAGGGAATAACATTCCCTATGGTCCTTCCCTTCCCCAGGTGCTGCTGTGCATGGCTTTAGCAGTGTCTAGGGCCTGAATCAAGATACCTGGAGCTCTTCCCACTACCAGGGCTTCTTCAGATGGAGACGGACCTTTTATCCTGCCATTGAGATTGCTCACTCACAGACGTTTGCAGGCCCTTTAGATGACATTGTGAACCTCCAGGGCGTCTCCTGCACTAAATGACCTTTATTCCATTTTTAAATAGATCAGAGATAATGAACTATCAAATTACCCTGCTTGTGTTCCACTTGAGTTCCCTCTGTGGAAAAGGAGAAGCCACAAGAAGAGAAGCTAGAGACCAATGAAACATATGGAAGACTCAAATAAGGGGGAAAAGGAAGGGGGAAAGGAAGCGCATGTCAAGGGAGTCCATCGTGACCCTGCATTTGAAGCGGAAGCAGAACGCCCCCTTTGAAATGTGGGATTTCATTTAAGGCTGGTGTAGAGATGCTCCCAGTCCTGGTCTTCTCAATAAAAACAGGCAAACATTCCATCCCATCACAGATACGTATTTGAATGTTAAGCCCTGATGGTCTTTACAATGCCAGCAACCTCTAGGCACAGCAGTAGTAGAAGTTGTCGCAGTAGTAGTGGTATAGTAAACAGTTTCATAGCCTTGCTTCTAAGGGAGTATCACTACAAAATCATAATAGTAGTAACACATTATGAGAAAGCCATATAGACGATGGTTTATTGTGAATAATGTTTATTCATAAGTAAGCCCCACCAAATTGAATGTTAGGACTTGCTTCCAAGTAAATATGTGAAGGGCTGTAGCCATCGTTTTCAAAGCAACTGTTGTACTTTTGCACGGTGCCAAAATTCTTCTGGGACCAACAGTGCTCAGACCAAATATGCAACAAACACTTGGAGAAATGGCAGTTAGATGCTAGATGCTCAGGAAGTCTGAATCCAACAACACTAAGCAGTTCACAGGATCAAGAGAATGGACACAAAAAGCATCATCTTGTGTCTTCCATCAAGCAAGACTTTTGGTTTTCCAGGAATTCGAAAAGGCCTGGATTGGGATGACTCTGGTCTCCTCACCCCGACCTGCAAGGGCTGCATCAGCTCAAAACAGGACTGCCCATCCCCAGAGATTAGGAATTGGATTCCTCTTTTGTCCTGGAGGCAGGGGAAGGGGGAGAGGTCCAATTCCCCTCCACTTACTAAATTTAAATAGGAGCAGTGTGGCCTTGGTAACTAATAGGCCTGATCATCTCGAATTTAGGAGCAGACACAGGCACCACTGGCCCTGCAACTGTCTTCTGCTAGAAGCCAAGTCTCTTGCAGACTGGCTTTCCCATTTTTCCATTCCTTTGTGCAATCAGTGAATGAATATGGCAGGAAACTGACTGCCTGCACTGAGATGATTATAATCATATGGAGTGTACTTGAATGTAGAGTACAGTCAGGTAATTACAGCTCAAACTATTCATTCTATAGCAGTTTTAAATCAGCTGATTCATAAACATTGGAGAGAAGCTAGAATTTAGATAGATAATGGGATGGGCTATACGCTTAAACCAGTCCAATTCCCACACGTTTGACACAGAGATTCCAATGCCACTGGGCCTCAGCAAAGAGCATCTCTATCTGATGTCCACTTCTACAGCCAGGCAGTGCAAATGAACAAATCATGAAAATAATGTGAGGATGTCAAGGAAAATGTTGAATTAAAACAGGAACTTTGCTTTATACAGAAGGTAAATATTGGACGAAAGAAGCTGAGAGATAAAGGGAAAGACAATGGCAACCTTAGCAGAGCAGTGACAGTCATTAGCAACAGGAAATGTCAAGTCAACATTTGCTAGACATGTTGAAATCACAGAATAATGCAGCTAAATGAATATGAAAATCTGCAGATAATTTGGATGTAAGAAAACTGCAATTCTATAGCGGGCATAAGGCTGAATTTGGGCTCACAAGGAGCTTTAATCCTGCAATTGAGATTGCTCACTCACGGAAGTTTGCAGGCCCTTTAGATGACATTGTGAACCTCCAGGGTGTCTCCTGCACTAAATGACCTTTATTCCATTTTTAAATAGATTGGAGATAACGAGCTATCAAATTACCCTGCTTGTGTTCCACTTGAGTTCCCTCCGTGAAAAAGGAAAAGCCAAAAGAAGAGGCGCGAGATCAGTGAAAGATAATGGAAGACTTAGCTAAGGGGGAGAAGGAGGGGGAAAGGGGAGGGGGGAAAGGAAGCACATGTAAAGGGAGTCCGTTGTGATCCTGCATTTAAAATGGGAGCAGAAAGCCCCATTTTAAATGCAGGATTTTAGGCTGGTGTAGAGATGTTCTTTGTCTCTGTTTGAATGCAAGAACAATTCCAATCCTATGTATACTTACTCAGGAGTCCGCATTTGGCCCCCCGAAATCCATCGCGGAACGGCCTGCCACCCCCCCCCGCCCCCTGCTGCTCCCGCCCGGGACGAGACTTACCTGGGGCGGATGTTCTGGGCGGTGATGGCTCTGGCGGTGGCTTCGGCGGTGGCAGCAGCGGCGGCTGGTCTTCTGAACGGCTGCTGCTGCCGCCATTTGCAGTCTGGTCTTTTTCTCTTTTTTTCCCCATAGACGTGATAAGCTACATAAAGACTTACGTAGCCTATCATGTTTGGGTTTTTAAAAAAAACAAACGCGTACGCAAATGGTGGCGGCTATGGCTGCCGCCATTTGCATTCCTTATTTTTCACCATCTTAGTCTACGTCAATATTTACACAGACTAAGACGAAGAAAAGGGGAACGCAAATAGCGCCCACTATGCTATTTGTGTTCCCCTTTCTTTTCTTCGTCTTAGTCTACGTAAATATTGACGTAGACTAAGATGGTCTACGAAAAATAAGGAACACAAATGGCGGAGGCCATAGCTGCCACCATTTGCGTATGCATTTTTTTGTTGTTCTTGTTTTTTTTACCCAGAGCCCTCCGCAGCCGGAAATCCGGCTGCGGACGGCCCTGGCCTGGGCCTGGCCGGCTGTTCCGTGGAGCCGCCGCGGAGCACAGCTGGCCATCGAGGATTCCAGGGGGGAGGACCGGATCGCCTCCCCCCCATCGAGGATTCCGGGGGGAGGGACAGAACGCCTCCCCCCCTACCATGAACAGAATCCGCGAAAAGGTAAGTGACTTTCGTACATCCCTAGAATTTTGTGGAGTGCTACCTTGGGCCCAGGTAGCAAGAGTGGCCATTTGTGAAATGCCATGTGAGGAGGGGGAGAGAATGCATAACTGAAAAAGAGGGCAAAAGAAGGCAGTGATTTGCATAACATTTGCACATGCTAATGTACATGTAATGTAGATGTTAATTTAGAAATTATTATTATAATTAAATAGAAATACAGTACATCTCACTATACAGACTGTCACCAGGGGCTCATCTACACCAGGCTTTTACTCTGGTTCTGCTCCACCCCCATGTCCCAGGGCATGGGACGATCATGTCCCAGGGCATGGTCTGAAGGCACATGAGGCAGCCACCTTGCTGAAGCTAAGCAGGTTTGGGTCTGGTCGGTGCTTAGAGGGGAAGATGGAAGAAAGGTGGGATATAAATAAAATTAATAATAATGATACTACTACTAATAATAATGTCACACCCCTCCCCGTAACTAATGAGGCATTTCTTGCCCTAAATCTGTGTGTGTGTGTGTGTGTGTGTGTGTTTTAACTCTAGTTATGGTGAATTTTCTAGTCACAGCGGTTTCAGTGCAGTTTGGGAGTCCATGTGACCTCAGCTGGCTTTAGCACGGGCTGGTGGAAATGGTGCTGATTTGCGGAAGAGAAGAGTTGCATGGGGCCGGGGCTTACGTCTTTCTGGAAGTAACTCATTGCCTTGGGGATGGGATTCAACCTGGCTGGTTTGAAAGGACGCTGTTTCGACCCTGCACTCAACTGCTGCCTTCCCCTTTAAATATTCCCTGAGTGGGGATGGGGGCATAATGAGGCTCTTGTGTATGGAAGTGCAAAGGTATGCAAAGCCATACTGATTTTAAAAGCTTCACTGAGAGCGGGGGGGGGGGGGGGGCTAGCCTCCTTGTTTCCCCGCACCTACCCATTTGATGACATTCAGTTCTAGTCCCATTTGCTTCATGCAAACATATTTTTTTAATGTATACACCACATTACTGGCTTCCGTTTGCCCCGGGAGGAGCTAAGCCAATTTCATGAAAATCCATATTTAAGCGGAACCTCCTAAAATCCCTTTTCCATGTAGATGGGCTCCAGGTGACCGATGTGCCTGCCTGTTCCCCCTGTTGTCCAGGTGCTAACTGCTGATGGGCAAAAGTTCTTATAGTTCTTTATCTTTAAACTTGAATTGAACTGGACAGCCTTTCAAACAGAGGACCCCTTCAAATAGGGGACAGTCTCTGGCAGCTCTCCAAAATAAAGGATTGTCCTTTGTAAAAATGGACACCTAGCCACCCAGAGGCAGCTCACTGCTAAAGTTCAACAGCCTTGAATAAAGTGTTTTGCTTAACCCTGTTATTCTCCTTAAGAATTGTTAGGTTGGTCCAATAATATGGTGATTCAGTTAAAAACAAAGAATGGAGATCCTGTTGCCATCCATATGCTGAACTTACATCAGTCACAATTTATTGCTTAAACACAACAGTAGCTTAAACATTTCTGGACAAATAATTAAAGCAATGGCTTAAAAGAAAGGGAAGAATGTCCCCTCCCCAAATCTAGATGCTAAATTTCACAACAAGCAAAAGTTCCCAACTAAGAGCCTCAGTTGAAGATCTTGGTGCATTTAACATAAATCAAGTAAATGGAAAGGAACTATGCCTCCACCAAGTAATGTATCTCACAGTTTCATTAATAGAAAGCAGTTATAGTATGTAATAAAATGGCAGAGTGCCATACAGGAAAATTCCACGCTCTCAACGAAGAAGCAAAATCTATCTCTGCAGATAGATATTCTATTATTATTATTATTATTAACCCACATCATTATTATATTACTGCATTGCTGCAGCTTCTGAGAGGAAAACTATCATTCTGTACTGCACTCTTTGCTGCATGAACGAAATGAGGCAGACAACAGTACGAAGTGCTGCTGCTCCCGCTGTGTGGTTTCAAAATGCAACTACCAGAGTCGCGAGCCCTGGAGAAGGAGCAGCTCTTGAAGTTCACAGGCTTTACTGTTCTGCCCCTCGTGGGTTTTCCCTTCATCACAAGCTTGACTAGGCCCATTATGACAGCAATGTAGGCAAAGCCTCAAAGTCTAACGTGCCAAATTGCACTGCTTAAGCTCTCTGGAAATTCAAACTTTTCCATGTGTGGGAGCCAACAGGACTGCTGAGTTGTAAGGAAATATTCAGCCACTGATCCCTGCATTATGATCTCGCTGAAGCTCTGATTGGAAAAGGTTGAGTGCATATGATCTCAAAAGCAGACTAGTGAGTCGACTGACTCAAACAGAGAGAGCTAAGCGTTAGCAAACACTGAAACCAAGCCTCCATCCTTCCAGTGCATTGCCCTGTGGAAGAAGTGGCCAGAGACTGGTACCAATACTCACCTACCCCTCCCATTGTTCTGCTCTCCTGTAAGGGAGAGATCCCCATCCACAACTGCTGCCCAAGAACCCACGTCGGCAGTGTTCCCTATGTATCTACTCCAGAGGGAGTTACCCTCCCATAAGTTGGCAAATGGATGAATTCCCCTTCTGTCTATGGCAGGCAAAGGTAACCTGATGACCTCCAGATGTTTTAGACTACACATCCAATAAACCCTCGCTAGCATGGCCAATGGTCATGGATTGACTGTGGGAGTTACAGTCCAAAACATTCAGAGTGCACTGGGTTACCTATCCCTGAGCTCTGGCTTCTGAGAGGAAATTTGCAGGGAAAGGGGAAGTCTGCCCAGAGAACCCTAACTGCCCCTAGAGTGTGAATGGGGTACCTGTGTGATTAAAAAAAAAAACTGGGTGCCTGGCTGAAGAAAGCTAGAATGATATCCTGATGAGCAAACTAGCTCAAAGTGGGCTAGATGAAACAACGATCCGGTGGATCCACAGTTGGCTACAGAATAGGACTCAAAGAGTGCTTATCAATGGGACCTTCTCAAACTGGGGAGAAGTAACAAGTGGGGTACCGCAGGGCTCAGTCCTGGGCCCAGTGCTCTTCAACATTTTTATTAATGACTTGGAGGAGGAGGTGCAGGGAACGCTGATCAGATTTGCAGATGACACAAAATTGGGCGGGATAGCTAATACTTTGGAAGACAGAAACAAAATTCAAAGTGATCTTGATAGACTGGAGCGCTGGGCAGAAAACAACAGAATTACATTTAATAGCGATAAATGCCAAGTTCTGCACCTAGGAAAAAGAAACCAGATGCACAGTTACAAGATGGTGGATACGTGGCTCAACCACACTACAAGCAAGAAGGATCTTGGAATTGTTGTCAATCACAAGCTGAATATGAGCCAGCAATGTGATGTGGCTGCAAAAAAGGCCAATGCTCTTTTGGGCTGCATTAATAGAAGCATAGCTTCCAAATCCCAGGAAGTACTAGTTCCCCTCTACTCAGCACTGGTTAGGCCTCATCTGGAGTACTGTGTCCAGTTCTGGGCACCACACTTTAAGAAGGATGCAGACAAGCTGGAGAGGGTTCAGAGGAGGGCAACAAAGATGAACAGGGGACTGGAAACAAAGCCCTATGAAGAGAGACTGAAAGAACTGGGCATGTTTAGCCTTGAGAAGAGAAGACTGAGGGGAGATATGATAGCGCTCTTCAAGTACTTGAAAGGTTGTCACAGACAGGAAGGCCAGGATCTCTTAGCGATCATTCCAGAGTGCAGGACACGGATTAATGGGCTCAAGTTACAGGAAGCCAGATTCCAGCTGAACATCAGGAAAAACTTCCTGACCGTTAGAGCAATACAACAATGGAACCAATTCCCTAGGGAGGTGGTGGGCTCTCCCACACTGGAGGCCTTCAAGACGAGGCTGGACAGCCATCAGGGATGCTCTGACTTGGATTCCTGCATTGAGCAGGGGGTTGGACTCGATGGCCTTGTAGGCCCCTTCCAACCCTACTATTCTATGATTCTATAACATTATGGGCAGAAAAAGCAATGAGGCAGTTGAGGAACTCAATTTGCTGTCTCCAGTGCAGGGTGTAAGACTTCAAGTCTTTTGGACCGGTTTTATGATTTTCAAAAAAAATTGAAGCTGATTTTCAGTTAATGCTGGATATGAATGACTCCATGATATGTAGGGGAGTATTTTGTCTGGTCTGCATTTCTAAGTGAACAGGCCTAATTCACACTTCCAGGCCTAACCTGTGGATTGGGACATAGCTATTCTCCAAATTGCACACTTCTCCAAAAGTTGCGGTGCAATCCTTGACTGAAAGTTGCATACAAAAATGATCATATGGGGGAAATTTGCATACAAAAATAAATAAGCATTTTTGTGCTTTTATTATTATTATTACAGCCTGATGTGGAGATTGGACAGAACAGACTGATGACTGAATACATGTGAAACTGACATGGACTGGTAATGGACCAATCGCCCATCCCTAATTATATACATATCTTCCTAATAATGTTCTCAGCTTAATAAGCTATGCTTTATTAAACTGAGTATGTCTGAACCAGTCTTAAGTATTAGTATTACCTGATTTGATAGAGAACAATGTCCAAAAATTCATCTTTATAAATATTACCATAAATATGAAAATACAGCAACATACCACAATAAATAGAATGCAATAATATATTGAAATTACAAAGGAAATTTTATTTTTTAAAAAAATCTTCTGTATAAACAAATATGCACATTCCTTGCCACTCAGTTTCTGCGGAGGCAGAAATCACTGTAACAATTTGTCCCTCAGTGCAACGCCAAATGTACACAGTGCAGGCAAGGGCTCTGACTCCTTTACTTAGGAAGATATAAGGTAAAACAACAACAGAGGTATCAAACCTCTTTCGGCCCAAGGGCCCAATTCCATTTTCGGGGATGGGGGTATTCTAGTGGTGAGCCGTGTTGAAGACAAAGGGAGCAGGGCCAAAAATACCAAATATTTTAGCTTAATTCTCTTGCTGCCAGTAACTAAGCCTTAGGAGGCTCATTCCGACCTTTTAGAATGGGGAAAAAGCTGCACAAAAGCTTGGAAACCCCCCAGACAATTGGTAGTTGGGGGAAAGGAGGTGGGGCCATTTGGGGAACTTCAGAGGGCCAGATTGGGACTCCAGAAAAACTGGATTTGGCCCGCGGGCCTGAGGTTCCCCACCCCTGACATACAATTACTCTATAAGACATAAATCTCCTGACTTCCACTGTACTGACCAATAAGTGCAAAGACACTGGAATGATTAACAAGTACTTAATAACTGTTTTTAATTGTATTAAACAAGCCATGTAAGTGTAATTACTGATAGAGAAATATACATTAGCTGGGGGGGGGGCGTTATTTGACTCTTCAAGCCTTGGACATATAAAATAGCTATAGACACATACAGAGACCTTATAATAACATATAAATAAAATTAACTTTATGTTGTTAAAATTATTTAATTAAATAACAGCCACATTAGACTTTTGTATTTATTTGTTTCCAATGTCTGTAATCTGCCTTTCTATGAAAACAGTGTTCAAGGTGAAAAATAATGCAATAGAAAATAAAACAATAGGTTTTATCCAATGTTGTGCTGATGGAAAAGTACAAGAATCATAGAATCATAGGGTTGGAAGGGGCCTATAAGACCATCGAGTCCAACGCCCTGCTCAATACAGGAAGCCTGATTCCCAGGCGGTCTCCCATCCAAATACTAACCAGGGCTAACCCTGCTTAGCTTCCAAGATCAGACAAGATCAGGCACATCAAGAGGTGGCATCATTCACCTGCCTGTGCAAGTGCTAGCAGAATATCTAACACAACTAGTGGAAGGAACTGCTAGTCAAATGCGGTTCAGTGTAAGGAAGTGTAAAGTGATGCATGTTGGGGCAAAAAATCCCAGCTTCAAGTATAGCCTGATGGGATCTGAGCTAGTGGTGACCAACCAGGAAAGAGATCTTGGGGTTGTAGCAGACAGCTCGGTGAAGATGTCAACACAGTGTGCAGCTGCTGTAAAAAAGGCAAACTCCATGTTAGGCATAATTAGAAAAGGAATTGAGAATAAAACTGCCAATATCATACCGCCCCTATACAAATCTATGGTGTGACCACACTTGGAATACTGTGTACAGTTCTGGTCACCACACCCCAAAAAAGTTATTCTAGAGCTGGAAAAAGTGCAGAAAAGGGCAACTAAAATTATCAATGGGCTGGATCATCTCCCCTGTGAGGGAAAGTTATAACAACTAGGCATGTTTAGCTTGGAAAAAAGGAGGGTAAGGGGCGACATGATAGAGGTGTACAAAATTACGCATGGTGTGGAGAATGTGGATAGGGAGACATTTTTCTCCCTCTCCCAAAATACTAGAACTTGGGGTCATCCCATGAAGCTGATTGGTGGGAGATTCAGGACAGATAAAAGGGAGTACATCTTCACACAGTACATAGTTAAACTATGGCACTCCCTACCACAGGATGTAGTGATGGCCACCAATTTGGATAGTTTTAAAAGGGAGTTAGATAAATACCTAGAGGAGAAGGCTATCAATGGCTACTTGTCCTGATGGCTATGCCTATGTTCTTCCTCCAGTACCAGAGGAGTACCACTATGTGCTAGGAAAAAATCGGCAGGAGGGTGCTCTTGCACTCGTGTCCTGCTTGTGCGTTCCTGGTCAACAGCTGGTTAGCTACTGTGTGAACAGAATGCTGGACTAGATGGTCCCTTGGTCTGATCCAGCATGGCTCCTATGTTCTTAGTCCTGTTGAGTTGTGCAGTGGCTTGTACAATGGCTCTCACAAGCAGAATCAAAGGACTTGACTTGACTCTTTCACAAGGTTGAAAAGTGGTTTTTGCAAGCAGTAGAAGCTTTGCACTAGCAGAATGACACAGTTGGATACAACTCAATATATCAAGCATTATAAAAATCCATAAATAAATAAAACAGAAAACATTAGAGTCAGCATAAAAACCAGTAGCAGTCAGAAAAATCAGTCTAAAAAGCAGATATTTTAGACTGTGGCTGTTTTGTATTGACTTAGGATATTTCCCCAGTGGATCCTAAGGCCTCCTTGCCATAAGATTTTGACTATAGGTCTGGCTCGGAGTCTTTGAATTGACATTATGAAGTATGCTCAGCTACTGTTCTATATAACCGTACACAGCACTGAATACAAAAAAGCTTTTCTGAAATGTTGACAAATGCCTAAAACTAGTTTTTGTGGGTTTGATTTTTTTAAAATCCTTTTAGTCAGTATGAGTATGAGATAAACTTCTAATTGTTTCTGACATAGTGTGGCTATCCAGATGTGAAATTGTTCTCCATTAAACTGCAATTTCACTAAAATCGATTAGTGATTTTCCCCATCTCCTTTGGATACTATGTGGTTTTAAACCTGAAAGTAGCACATATTGGGAAGAAATTACTCTTTCCTGTAAATAGATGGGATCAGAGTATCCTTTTCTGCAATGAGGGTAGAGGGGACCTCTCTGGTGTAGAGACATAGAAATTGGGAAAATTTACCCAATTAACTTTGCTGTCTTTTCTGCAGATGATCCATTCCAAGGGCTTCTTTTCATGTAGTCTTTGAAAGATGTGTGAACTCTGGGAGTTGCAGCCATGTGTAAATAACCAGGAAAACTCAGGACACAATCTAATCAAATGTTATAGTGAATGCATATACCAAAACCCCAATGCTGTTGTGAAGAAGAACAGGTTTGAGAGGGTATGATTTTAGCAGAGGGGTGGAGGGGATGCAGCTTAACCCCTTCCATGCCCATCATTTTCTACTCAAAATTGCCTCCCACCAAGCTGCTTTCTCACCTGTGGGACATTTACAAATCTAACTGTGCATCTTGGGGGATGTCTCCATGAGCAACTTACTCTGAGCTGGCTGTGTTTGGACATTGTTAGGGATACATGACATTGTGGCCATCTTGTAGCCACTCTGGAGTTTCACACCGAAAAACGATTCTTCTGAGACTACTTTTAGTCTGATTGGTTTCTTTAATTCAGCTTGTCTGTGCTTCTGTTGTGGTGTGCACCACCCTCTACATTTACTCCAGCATGATAGCCCTGTCCGGGTGTGTGTCTTTCACCTCACTGACCCAGTCAAGGGGTGTTTCCCCAGTGTTTTCCCCACCTGTGTTTCCCCGCTGTTTCTGCCATTTCAGGGCTAGCTACCAGAGTTCTGCACTACCTCATGATGACCATCCCCGCAAAGTATAGGTGTGCTCCAGGCAGCTTCTAACTTCTTTTTAAAAATTAAAGTGTTAAACCAAAATAGTGTTACTATCTCGCATTTGTCCAACAATACTTATATCCCCTATCTCACTACCTCACTATGGCACTAGCTATTGCTGGACAAAGATGTGATGGTGTGACCTAGTGACATTGAAAACCCCTTTGTAGGTGTGATTTTTTTAACTTCTCCCTTTCTGGGTGGGTGATTTCTTTCATGTCTCTATGCCTCTATCACATAATTGCACTATCTGGTGATTGCACTATCATGTGATTGTGCAACTGTGTGATAGAAAACTTGTGTGACAGAGCAAATGCGTGAAAGAGGCATAAAGACATGAAAGAAATTACCCATCCAGGTCACTATCATGTATTTGTCCAGCAAGAACTATGCCCCTATATCTCACTATGTCACTATTGCACATTAGCGCTATCACGTGATAGTGACAAAGTGAGATAATGGTTTTAGAGGGGGAGGGAAAAATATTGGTGGACTCAGGCATAGCTTGGGGAAGGGGTCTCCTCAGAAATAACTCCCATTGTGGTCAATGAGGCTAAGCTTCCATCTATCGCTTTACAGGAGTATCAGGAGAAGGAAAAAGGAGAGCCTGGATGGGCGGGAGGCTTTCTTATTGGTTGAGCAGCTCCTGCCAGTCTGATGATGTTTACTCCAATCCCCCCCACCCCACCCAGAAGTATGTTCTGTGAAGTGACTTATACTGGACCAGTGCACTCGCTCGTGGCGCCCTACATGGACCAAAGTGCACCAAAGCCGATTCCTTGAAAAATCCAGGTGAGCGTCCCTTCACTTCTCGTTCCATTGTCGTAGAGACAGGGGCTTGGACCAACTGAAAGGAAACAAGATCTGGAGGGCAATTTGGAGCTGCAACTCCATGTGTAACAAACCCTTATATTCTGAGGTAGCTCAACAGTGCCCCTTAGAGCATCTGGTAAGTTGCGCCATGTCAGGAAACCCAATTAGGCCCTATCTCACCTTTTGTTCCCCAATATGCATCCAAAATGTATGTCCTTTCACAGAATGGTTTGTCCAGTTAGAATTGACCAGCTCTTTTATCATTCAAATGTAGGGATGTTGGGAAGGTGGGTTCAGCTGCTAAGTAATGCTGTCATTTGCTGGCTAGACCACTAGTATCAGAAATGGAGGGTACTGCACTACTGGAAAAATAATAGTCAGTTTCCATTAAGTGTCTGGCTTCTACTGATCTCAGATTCTCATAAATATGTGACTTTGTTCATAAATCAGTAAGCCAAGACTTGCTCAAATTAACTCTGCATATGTTTTGAAGCCCAAGATTCTACACAGATAGGGAACATGTAACTACTTAAGAGTGCAATCCTATTGAGATAGCCATCAGCCTCCGAACTCAGAAGCTGACACCTATCCTATGCATGGTGGATGCAGCACAGAAGGGATCGTCTCCTCCATGCTCCAGCCACCCTGCATTTGTGGCTAGATGTGCATTTTCTCACGTCTAGCCACAGCTTCGAAGAGGGGGAGGAAAGGGGTCCAGAGACCTCATAGGAAGCTGTCTAAAGTGACTTCAGATGTCTCTTCTTCTCCCCGCCCCTGGGACCACCCCCCTTTTTGCCCTCTCAGTGCTACTTTTATGAGTGTGAAGATGGCAGCAGTGTGGAAAGAACCATGCTGCTGGAGGGGGAGGGGTGGGGAGCACAGTTTCTGAGAACCAAGGTCAGATGACCTGTTTCCAGAAACCGAAAAACCCAATGGCCGTCTAGACAGTGTCTAGTGGCCATAGGATTGTTTTCCCCATTAAATTAACTTTATGATTTTATCTGGAATTATGTGTGAGTGATTGTTGAATTCCCTTGTTTCTACCCACCCCCGTTCTTTTTCCCTCCAGATAAACTCCTTTTTATATCTGGGCAATGGCTGCATTATTTTAAAAGGGAATTTCTCTCTAAAACTTTCCTCATGGAAGGATTTTCACAAGGTTTTATTAAGTACTGTGTCTTCTGAGGTTTAGGGCATTTATTCTGTCTTAAACTTTTAAAGGTTTCATGTGTTATCATGTTGTATTTATGGTTTTAATTTTTGTGAACCACCCAGAGAGCTTTGGCTATTGGGTGGTACAGAAATGTAATAAATACATCCAAAGCACCTTTCTTTTACTTTTTTTCCTAGAGCTGGGCAGAAGGGAGGAGTCCTAGGCAGAAGGGCTTAAAAACTTCCCAGCTGGATAGACTAGTGTATGTCATGAGGTTCAACCTGACTGGGGGCAGCCTTTCAGTAATCCTTTTTGGGGGGAACCCTTGTAAAGAAGGGATCCACCAGTGGGAACAGTCATGCCCCCTCCCAGCTCTGTAATACCCTACCAAGCCGCTTTTCCCCTTATGGAGTTCTAGCTGTGTGTTTGGGAGGGTGAATACATGCCTAGATCCACTTGGGGTTACAGCCAATTAAGCATCCTTCCTCTTTTGGCTCTCTACTTCAATCAGCCCCTCCGAGTACTACTTTCCTTCAAAAACATGGCATTGGGTCTTCATTACATTCATTTGCATATAATGTGCAATTTGTCCCAAATTTCTATTTAATACAATCGGAGATATTTAAGGACATACTTAACTTTCCCATTGAAACCACTGGGATTGAAAAGTGCGTAGCTTTGACTACACCAGGCCCATTATTTTTAAGCAATAGCAGATACATGTAGCTTTGAAAGCTTTGTTTGTTTGTTTGTTTGTTTGTTTGTTGGAAAGTATTGGGAGGGAGGAGGAATAAAGCATGTGCAGCCCGCACTCCCTCTACACACTTTGAGCCTTCATGAGTTCAGGAGTATGTCTGAGGAAGGCTCTAAACTCAGGGAAATCTCTCTCAGTGGCTTCACTTAGATTTTAATCCTTAGGGAGAGTAAGGCAGAGGCCTACAGAACCTCACAGGATAACTAAGTGATTCTGAAGAACTATCACCCAGAAATGATCCTTTGAGACCAGACCACACAGTTAGAAAATTGGAGATAGCACAGGTTAGAAATTATTTTACCATTTAGCTAAGGTATTTTTCTTCTGCTTCTCAGTCAGAGTGATTCCCAAAGCAGGACATAATTAAAATTCATGGTACAAGAAAGATAATAAAAGAAGGAGGACAAGAGAGCCAATGTGGTGTAGTGGTTAGAGCTGGGGTAGGCAACCTTTTTGGGCCATGGATGCAGTTAGAAATTTGAGAAACTGTCCTGGGTACTACCCCAAAATGGCTACCATGGGAGGCGTGGCAAAGAACAAGTAACCTGGCCAAAAAATTGAGTACAAGTCAGAGATGGAATCTGAGCCCCAACGCACCTAACAACTCCTTTGAACCCACAGTTTTCCCCACCAACAGAAACCTATTTCACAGCAATCCCAGCTGCCAGTAAGAAAATGGGTTGTTATAAAGTTAAAAAATAGAATAAAAAGTATTTTTTTAAAAAAGAAGAAAATGGGTTGTTGTTGTTGTTGTTTTAAGTGGGAGGGGTGCTTTCCTTGGGCACTTTGGTAGGTGCCAATACAGGTGTCTGGGGGCACATTGGTGCCTACAGGCATCACATTGCCTTTCCCTGGATTAGACTCTTGGACTCTATTTCTCTTGAGGGAGAAATAGGTTCAAATCTCTGCAAAGCTCACTGGATGACTTTGGGCTGGTCACTATTTCCTCAGCCTAATCTTTCTCACAGGGTTGTTGTTAATGTTAAAAGGCAGGGAGGGGAGAGCCATTTATGCATTCCTTGGAGAAAATATGAGTAATATATAAAAATAAAAACAAGACCCATCAAGAAAACAACAGAAGGATGCGAGTTATAGAAAGATAGTGTGAAAAAGTGTCTTTTAACCTTAGAAACCTGGAGAAAGCCAGTGTGTGGTGATAATGGAGACCTGTGTTGATATGCCTTCTCAGCTATAAAATCACAGGGTAGCCTGGGGCCAGTTACTCTCTCCCAGCCCAACCTACCTCACAGGGCTGTTGGGAGGATAGAATGGAATATCTCTGTGTGTGACTCCCTGAGCAATTTGGAGAAAGGATGAAAGGCTAAAATGGTATGGTGCTTCCTATTCCTGCCAAATCCTACAGCATATTGCAATCTACTTTATCAAAACCCACTGAAATTTCCAGAAGAATCAACCCAGAAGTATTCCTCCTGTCCATCTGTAGGTGCAGATCAATTGCCAAGGCTATAATGGCATGGATGAAATAACATATAAGCCTGAAGTTTTTCTGTGTCTTTTCCTACTTGGAGTGCGGGAAGGGGCATTGAAAGAGGGTATTTCTCCCATCTGAAAATTTTGAAGTTCTCCAGATCAAGCCTATTAGCTTCTCAATGGTACCTCTCCCAACCAGCTGCAAAATCAATGCAGGAGGAGATGGCTGGCTGGCAGGCATACGTCACCTGAAATATTATTATATTCATATTAGGCATCTCAGAGCCCAAATCTTCTACTTGCACTCAGAATTGTATTGCACTGTCCCTGTACATTCCTGTATTGTATAAATACAAGCTGTGAATAAACACACCTCTTGCTGATAAAGGGGGTGATGATTTTCAGCAGGAAAATGATGTATGTTAATCCCTCTTTCTCCACAGTGTGATCCCAACCTGTGGGCCCCCCATGGCTGCTTTCTCAAAAAGAAAAGACATCAGGAACTGCAGTCACTGAACTCCGGTTATTATTATCATATCTAAGTTTGAGCTTTACAAGCAAATCATAGAATAGTCATAGAATAGTAGGGTTGGAAGGGGCCTACAAGGCCATCGAGTCCTATAAATCTATAGTATGGCTTTATCATGCTGCACCCTCTATATGTACTGGACTACAACTCCCATCATCCACCAGCCAGCAGGCAATTGGACATGCCGTCTGTGGGTGATGGGCACTGTAGTCCAACACATCTGGAGGATGCAGGGTTCGGGAAGGCTGACATACGGCATCCTTTATTAGAAATTTCAAGCAATAAGGAGCAAAGAGAAACAGTGACAGCAACTTTGTATTTCTTATAATGTCTACCAGTTTAGCCTTGTAAAAAGGCAGTTCCTCCACACACTGCAAGATGGGAAGCTGGGACTATTACAGTGAGACTCACAGACTTTTTCTGCATTCTGTCAATAACCGCAAAAATTGCACAGCAGAATAGTATGAGTGTCCTTCAGCTTGGTTCGCTCTGGCAGAACTTCAGGAATCATACTTAGATTGGTGCTTGAAACTCCTTAGAAGCCAATAACTAAAACCAAATTTTCATTGGTTCGAGTCAGGTATTTGTGAAAAGCAGTCCCAACTGATTCCCCAAAGCACATGCTGCATTTCCAAAATCCTATCATACGACGCAGAAATGTCTGATGTTATTAAAATGACTCTATTTATATTCATATCAATTATGACCTGAGTGGTATGCTTAAGATGGTTATTATTACAACCTAGAATTCCAGTTTTTATTACTTCTGCAAGCATAATTTATTGAGACATAAATAGTAATATTAAAACCATCAAGCATAAAATGTCAATACTTGATGGTACTGTGTAATTTACGTGTTGTGCATGTCTAAATTCAGACACAATATTATATCTCCACACTGCAATTCACCAAAAATGCAAGACTTTTAGGAGCTGTAGGCTTCCACACAGTCAAATGCTCATGTATAGAAATAAAGTTTTTCAGAAGGACAAAGGAAATGACAGAACATGGTTGGCAGAACACTAACATGGTTTATTTTCCCCTGCCTGTGAAAATAGTCTCTGTTTATATTAGTAACCCTTTTTTCCTACGAAGTAGCACTTAGTTAGAAAGCTTTCCCCGCCCACCCCCTGCAAAAAGAGATGAATAATACTTTGGATGTTATGTCTAGGAAGAGAAAGCTTGTGACTGTTGCAGATTGTGACATGACACTGAATCCAGCCCCTTTTCTGATCTTTGTTTCGCTATTATATAATCTTCTAGAGAAAGATTACGAAATTCCCTCTTGGGAATGGGGAGGAGTAAAAAGGAATTAATACCTCTTTGACAATGTCTGTTTGCCCTCTGAGACCCTTACTCAGAAGTAAGCCCCATTGAGTTCAATGGGACTTAATCCCAGGTAAATGGGTATAGGATTGCAATGTAAAGGATACTGCAGTTTGCAGTATAATATGCGAAGAAGAATGTGTGTGTGTGTGTGTGTGTGTGTGTGTGAGAGAGAGAGAGAGAGAGAGAGAGAGAGAGAGAATGATCATCCTGGGTAAGCCAGTTACTTGGTAAAGTCTGAATGCTTCTAGGTAAGTTTTTGTGCCCGTGTGTGAAAAATGTGAAAAACGTTTGTGACAAGGTGCTCCGTCCTCCCTTCTTCTCATGGCTTCTCAAGTGTTGTGTGGGCTGATGGAGCTATGGAACAAAAGGAAATCTTTTCAGAACTCTGGTTCCTTCCCTTATAGTCCATATCACTCTGTTTTCTCTCCCTGCCTTCCCCCCCCCCCCATTTATTTACGGTTTGGGAGCTTATTATGACAAAATTTGAGAGCCTCAAAATGAAAGCAGTTTAATCAGGATTTATTGGAAGCTGAGGCTGCAACGCTGAGTACTCTGACTTTGGAGCAAGTCCCACTGAATTCATAGAGACTTACTTCTGGTTCAATGTGCATAGGAATAGTCTATTAATTAAGACTGTGGGATGACGATAAATTAGATGACAAGATATTCTGTAAAGCTAATGATCAGAGATACTGGCTTAGAACTTCAGGTGACACCAGCTTTCAAGTTTCCTTGCTCAGAAACACAAATCTCAGCAGCCTATGATATTCATGTAAAATATGAGGCATGTATTACAGTCCCCAAAGCTCTTCTCCAGGACTCAGGGTTGGCTCCAGGTTTGAGGGGGCCCACAGCACAGTATTCTCTGGTGAGCCCCGTCCTACATCAGTGCTCCCCTCTGCTGAGCCTACCTGGTAGTGGCAGTGGATAACATCAGCAACACTCCAACAAAGCTGCCATTTTAATTTCTGTCCATGCCCTGGCGCAACACTGCACTGGGAGATATTGTGGGAAATGAAAATGGTGGCTCCTCCAGGCCCAGCCAGCCAGTGCTCAGATTGGAGCATCAGTTAAAGAGGGTTAGTGCAGGCATCCACAGTGAGCCCTGCTGGGGTACTGGGCCCCCAGCTGTTGCCCAAAACTGCTGCATGTTGACACCACGCCTGCTTGAAATACAAAATAAGTTTCTCCGCATGCAGAGTGCTTTTTAACTTAAATCTATCATGGTCCAATTAGCACTGGCACAGAGCTATAAAAATGATCCCAAAGGAGGATTTTAAAGTCTCCAGGGACTGGTGAGAAAGTACAGGATGCTCCCAAACCCTGGAGAAAAAAGAAACGCTAGAACTTACCTAAGATCTGGGAAACTTCCTAACCCAAGTAGCCCAAAGCATTAGCTAGCGATCCCCTTAGCCTGATTCCATGACCTCTTTCATTTATAGGACTTCTCTACATGAGGCTGTTAATCCACTGCATCTACTTTCAGTTTCGTCACAGAATTGAGACCTGAGCACTACGCGAGGAGTGTTTCTTTCCTGCTTTTCCGCTACATAACCTATAGGTGGCACTGTGGTATAGAAGAATAGTGCAAATGCACAAGAGGAAATTGCACTTTCTTTCACCATAGAAATAATACCCCTTTTCCCTGCTCTATAAAAACTCACTGAAAGTGCTGTTTACAAACAGAAGAGAACTTGGAGGGTCATGATGTCTAAAGAACCATAAACTGTGAGTAGGGAATGACTACTGCACAACAAATACCTTGTGTAGAAAAGCTCTTTGTAAGAAAACAAGAGACAAGAATGATTTCCTCCAAGATACAGTCAGGGCCAGAAATATTGGAACAAGGATAACTGTTTTAGCAGTTAGCCTCTGTACACCACCACATTGAAGTTGAAAGCAAACACACCCAGATGGGAGCGAAGTCAGGACTTTCAGCTGTAATTCAAGGGGTTTGACAAAAGTGAGGCACTAACCATTCAGGAAGGACAGCCAGTGGCATACACACACACCCATCGTTGGTGGCTCATAAGTAATGGAATGAATGGCTGACAAGCAGCTGCATGGCCAGGTGTGGCCTGTTTCCTGGGTACCCCATGACCAATCAGGCAGATAAAAGGCCTGGAGGTGGTTCTGTGTGTTACATTTGCATTTGGTAGCTGTTCACTGGAACTCCCAACATGAGGTCCAAAGAGGTGTCCATGCGAGTGAAGGAGGCCATTATTAGCCTGAGGAAACAACATAAACCCATCAGAGATATAGCAAAAACATTGGGAGTGGCCAACACAACAATTTGGAACATCCTGAAAAAGAAGGAATTAACTGGCAAGCTCAGAATTAACTGGCAACAGCAAAAGGCCTGGAAGACCACAGAAGACAACTAAAGCGGATGACAGCAGAATTCTCCTCATGGTGAAGAGGAACCCTTTCGCAACATCTAGCCAGGTCAAGAACGCTCTTGAGGAGGTAGGCATGTCATTGTCAACATCTACAGTCAAGAGGCGGCTTTATGAATGTAAATACAGAGGCTTCACAACAAGGTGCAAACCACTGGTAACACTCAAGAACAGACAGGCCACATTAGCCTTTGCCAGCAAACACCTAAAACAGCCTGCCCAGTTCTGTAATAAGATTCTTTGGACTGATGAGACCAAGATTAACTTGTACCAGAATGATGGGAAAAGTATGGAGGAGAGGAACAGCTCATGATCCAAAGCATACCACATCATCTGTCAAACATGGTGGAGGCAGTGTTATGGCATGGGCATGTATGGCTGCCAATGGAACCAGGTTGCTGGTGTTTATTGATGACCTGACTGCTGATAAAAGCAGCAGGATGAATTCTGAAGTGTATAGGGCTATACTTTCTGCTCAGATTCGGCCCAATGCTGCCAAACTGATAGGATGCTGCTTCATACTGCAGATGGATAATGACCCAAAACATACAGCAAAAGCTACCCAAGAGTTTCTGCAGGCAAAGAAGTGGGATGTTCTTCAATGGCCCAGTCAGTCACCTGATCTCAACCCAATAGAGCAAGCTTTTCACTTACTGAAGACAAGACTGAAGGCAGAAAGACCCACAAACAAGCAGCAGCTGAAGGCAGCTGCAGTAAGGCCTGGCAAAGCATCTCAAGGGAGGAAACTCAGCATTTGGGCATGTCCATGGGTTCCAGACTTCAGGCAGTCATTGACTGCAAAGGATTTTCATCCAGGTATTAAAGGCGATCCTTAAGTTTGAAATGATGTTGGTTTGTTCCATTACTTATGAGCCACCAACGATGGGAGTGTTTGTATGCCACTGGCTGTCCTTCCTGAATGGTTAGCGCCCCACTTTTGTCAAACCCCTTGAATTACAGCTGAAAGTCCTGACTTTGCTCCCATCTGGGTGTGTTTCCTTTCAACTTCAATGTGGTGGTGTACTACAGAGGCCAACTGCCAAAACAGTTATCCTTGTTCCAATATTTCTGGCCCTGACTGTAAATATTACAGCATCCACCTGGTGTGTCAAAATTTCAGAGGCATCTGCTTCAGTTATAGGAATATCTTATAGAGAGTCGCTCTCCCTGCACTTTTGGAGGAGCTGCACAAAGGAAGTGTAGTAGTTCATTGTATTCATGGTATTCCTTCCATTCCAGGGAGTCCCCTGGAAGAGATTTCTAATCTCCATCAGCTGCCCAAGGCATAAACACAGTTGTAAAGGGGGTGAAGTAAAGAACTGAGGGATGTTAACAATGAAAATGAGATAATAGTATCCTGGTCAACTTTTTCTCATTTAGTGTACACAACTTTAATTTGCCCAGAGCAGCAAAATATCTTGGGCTATCCCTGCCTTAGACTTGCCTTCCCTTGGCCATCCCCACAAGCCCCCACTGTGCTAAGCGATGACATAAATTGAATTGAGCCAAGCTCTATAACAAGCCTAGAATTTTAAGCATACCCATTTCACTGTATTTATTACATCTCTTCAGCTCTGTCATGTGCTCCAGTCAGTTTTACAAGTGTAAGTTTTCTAATAATGCAATGTCTCTGCAGTGGGACATGGAACACTAACAACTTCATCTACTGAATGATGATTGGTGAATTTTGAAGAATCATCTGATGAGAATAGTACACTCCCAGCAGAGAAACTGTTTCTTTGCTTGTTTGCTTATTTCTATAACAGAGTTATAGCACAAAACAGGCAAAGTCCTAGTATACTTGTGGCTGATCTAGACCAGGGGCGCACAATCTTTTTGGCCCCAAGGGCAACATTGGGTGTCTGCTGGGGTAGCGGGGGGTGGGGAAGCACACATACCCATGCACACCACTCACACACCATTCACACACACACCATTCACACTCACCCCAGCAGCAACAGACCTTGGTTTTGCAACAACAGCATCTGTTCTCTGTCACAGCATCAAGGTGTTGAAGCTCCCTACCCAGGCACCTGATGACCCAAAAAAAAGGGGGGGGGATCTATGGTTCCTAGCATGGAAGCCTCATTCCTAGAGCATCCCAGGAAACTAACTGGAACCTTCAAGCACTGCTTCCAGGGTCACTCTAGGAAAGAATGGCAGGAATCATACAACCTGTTCATAGAGTGTTCCCCCACCCTTTCTCCAGTGGTGGCAGCAGATACTGAGGATCCGAGGGCCACCAGAGAAGGCTTGGAGGCTCACTTGGAGCACTTTTTTCACCCCTGATCTAGACAAACAGCCCAGACTATGCTAAAACTGTTTCTGGACTGTACCATTTCGGATTACAAATGGGGCTTTCATGATTGAATGCTCTGCCGTATAATGCTTTAATACCTACCAAAAAGTACAGCATGGCAAGGGAAAGACCAGCCTGGCCAGGCATCAGACAGAGAAGGAAAAGCTGCAGGGAGCTTGCTTCCCGCTCCTGCAAGAGAGAACACTTGGCTTCTATTGCCAGTTACCTTCAGACTGCAGAACTGAAAGGAAACACACGCTGGCTGCATTCATCAGCCAGAGTGTGCCTCCCATTGGCCAGAGGCCTACTGGCTGCTAGGATGGGTGTATATGTGCAAGGTTTGGTTTGGTTTTGTATTACTACAATCTGCTGTAATTCATCTTAAAGATAATTAGGTTGAAAGGTGGGGTGTATACCTTCTAAATAAATAAATATGTATTTTGAAAATTGTGCAGATAGAAAGCTAGGTTACTCCCTGTATATCTCCCTAGTATGCTAGTTTTCTATGTTTAGGGTTGTTGTTTTCTCTTTGTGGTGAGCAATGAAACACACTGTTATGAGACTGGGGTGGGGGAGACTTGAGCTGGATAACCTCTGTGTCACTTCCAGCTCTAAAATTCCATGACTGTAAGATTGGGATCTGGACAAGTCTGCTAAAGAGGTCAGACTGCTTGGATAAGGGATTGCCTGGCCTGGCCTGGCCTAGCCTGGCAAATGATCCCTTATTGTTAGGAAAATTAGAGGCAATATGTTGCCCTGGGAACTTACTAAATAGTTGGCTGATTGCTCTCATAATCAGCAAATATCTGGGAGAAGAATGCCTTTCTCCTCCCCCGCACCCCCCTCCAGCTGCCTGTGAAAAGAAACAAAAGAAGATTGCATTTTGAGACAGATGATGGAGATCAGACACAGAGAGCTGAATTTTGGACTCTGAAAAAGCTAACAAGTTCTTGGGGTGCTGGCTCCCTCCCTGGAAACCTTACTTGGGAGCAGTAGATTTTGAACCATCGGTGGGAGTATTTAAACCACATCTTCTCCACCTGTTTTCATTCTATATATTTGTAGATGAATGCAAATATCATAAAATGCCATAAACCTCCTGTGAAATCCTTCCAATGGGAATCAAGCCTGGGTAAGTGCTGCACTCCTGGAACTTCTCAGTGCTCAGGGAATTGGCAGGCGTGTAATAATACAATTCTGCACCTGTGTTTTGACATGGAACCATGACATAATGAGCGGTTTGTCTAGACCAGTCCTTCATCTCATTTTGTCTTTTACACTGAGTTTATATTTGCAAGGTTACCTGCTCTAATATTTGATATCTTAAGAATTAGAGAGATCTCCTAATTTAAGTTAAATATGCAGTAACCGATGCGATGGCTAGGAATAGCCACTTATTACAAGTGCCGTCTGAGAGATGCGTAAGTCCTAGGAGCTTATAAGAGTTTCATCAATGGATCTTGCATTTATCCAGATGGCAGATTCCTGCCCAGGTGGTTCCACAGTTCACCATGACCTACAATGAGTGTGTGTGTGTGTGTGTGTGTGTGAGAGAGAGAGAGAGAGAGAGAGAGTGCACATGAAAAAAAACATACACGCTAATTATGATTCACCATGACCTACAATGAGTGTGTGTAAGAGAGAGAGACAGGGAGAGAGAGAGCACATAAAAAAATATACATGCTAATTATGATAGAATTTAGCTTTTCATTACACTCCTTGTGTTTTGTCAGCTTGCAGTACTTTAGTATCCACGGAAAGAATGAGGATGGAAAACATTTCAGGACTATGCATACTGTGTTCCAGTTCTCATGGCTCCATGGAAGCACATATCTGTATTGAGATAATGTAATGTCAGATTCTTTAAGAAGGAAAATCTTTTAAATAAGCATAGCAAACATGGATTTGACAGTCTGGTGATCTGTGAGAAATCCCAGCTAAGAGCTGTGGTACTGCTCTACTGCTGTTATTCCCATCTGAAAAGCCTGAGGGACACACAGGTCTTTGTATGACCAGTTATGACAGATGTTTGTACGCAGAAGGAAATATTCACTAAAGAAGGCTGCTGCCAACACTCTAGGGCATAGATAGTAAATAATATGCAATGATTCTGTAAATCTGCTCTTGGAGATACCATTGGAGTTATTATAGTAATCCAGATCAATATGCACACCCTTGTAGATGGTAACAAAGTTATACAGTCCAATTTGTAGCCCAAGTCAGCGGGGGGGGGGGTGCAGGGGGGTCCCCTCTGCTCAAAATGTTTAACATGTTTTGACCTTTACAATGGAGGCAACTTCCATTTCATTGGTAGAGTTCACATTTTTATTGAGTGGATTCTATCCTTCAGCTGTGCTTAGCACATTCTAGAATTCATCAGTGAAGGCTAGAATAGACTGAGCCCTCACCATGAAGGAGACACCGGGAAGACCAAGTGTTTTCAAGACAGCTGCCTGTCAGGAAAGGACACAAATATGGATGCTGACACAAAACCAAGGTGCAGTCAGGAAATCCATTCAGATCAGAGCATCAGTGATGGCAGAGACAAAGCAGGCAACATTCCCTGAGCTCAAAGATGTTGAAAGCTCTCCTTCAGTTACAAATCCTGCTAAAGTGATTCTGCAGTCCACCATAGTCTCTCTCATCCACACATCCTTACAGAGCCAGGCTATAGACGTGAAATTAGTACATAGCTAAAATGTCCCCTTTATAGAAACAAAAACAAAACACTGAGCCACATTCCCTTTATACCATTGCTGGCCTCCAATAGGGTGAAAATTGTCAGTCAGTCACAGAATGACTACTTCTCATTTGTTTTCTCCTCCACAAAAAAAGAAGAGAATAATAATATAAACAGAATCATGAATGGATACTCACAAAGAGGGCCCAGTTTATACTGAAGGCTATCTGTGTGACTTGAACCATTCCGCCATTATGTTATTTTGGCACCATCCCTGGATGAATGTATAAATCAGGACAGAGCATTTCAAAGGTGGATGGTTTCCCCTTTCTTCACATCACCAGTGGAGTCACCCAATTCCTGACAGCCTGCTTAGCATGTAAAAATTATACTGCCAACTATTAAAATGTTTCTAAACTGATGAGATGGAAACAACCAAGTGAAGAGGAAAGAGAGGCTTCTTGTGTCTGGGCTCAATTGAAGATGTGTTCTTGGCTTTTAAAGCCCTAAATGACCTGGGTATCTGAAGGTCTGTCTCCACCCAACAACCTCCACCCAACCCATCAATTAAGATATTTGGAGACCCCCTTCAGGTACACCCTCCCCCACTGGAGATGAAGCGTAGGATCTTTTCTGTGATGTCACAGAAATTATGGGACCCACTCCCTAGACAGGCAAACTTTACCCTGTTCCCTCTGGCTTTCAATGGCATCTGATGGCCTTAATAGTTTGTTTCTTCACCATGACCACTCTTTAAACATTAAAGGGTTTGATTGCTGTTTCACTTTTTAAAGCTGACATTTTACTTTGTTTGTTGTTTAGTTTGGTTAACCATATTAAAGCAAATGAAAAATACAGGATATGTATTCCTAAAGACAGACAGACAGGGCATGTTCCAAGGAGCTGCACCAATCCTAGCCCAACATTTTGTTCCTGTGGAATTGCACCCAAGGAGCAGTCCAAGGGCATACCATTGTGCTCAAGGAGCAATCACTATTTTTCAGTTTCTCACTGAGAGCCAGTGTGGTGTAGTTGTTACAGTACTGGAGTGGGTTCTAGTCCCCGCTCAGCCATGAAGCTCACTGGGTGACTTTAGAACAGAACTGGCCCTGTTCAGACATCACGCTAAGCCATGATGGTTAGGAGTTTTGAGCTAACCATGTTGGCTTAGCATGATGTCTGAACAGGCATCTGTCCCAACCATGGTGGTGTATTAACCACGGACTAACCACATTCACTAACCACTTGCTGCTCTACCATGGCTTAACATGATGTCTGAACAGCCTCCGTGGTTAACTGACAGCTGCCACAGGGCTCTGCAGCAACAGTGGCCAAAGAAGGAGTAGCCACTGAGCACCAAAATGGCTGACAGCACCAAGCACCAAAATGACCGACAGCGCAAAGGCCTCTGGGATGCATGGCTTCCCATCCAGAGGACTGCAGGTTCCGGCAGGAGAAAAGGTGGTTAGAGAATGGTTAGTCTAACTACGTTCCAGAACATGGTCACCTGCACATGTGGCAGTAGCACTCGCAGTGGTTAGTGGTAACCACCATGCACCATGGTTAGGCTAACTACCCTTCCCCAATGGGCATCTGAACAGGGTCACTGACTCTCAACCTAACCTACCTCAGAAGGATGTTATGATGATAAAATAGAGAGGAGGAGGACCACATGACCTGCCTTGGGTTCTTTGCTAGAGGAAAAAGGGTGAGATATAAATGTAATAATAATAATAATAATAATAATAATAACTACTACTAATCAAAGGTAAGAAAATGTGGCTGAAATGTAAGTAATAAACAGATCCTCAAAGAAACAACATATTCTCACACAGGTTTTTATTAATGACAGTGCCCTGGTAAATGTCTAAGATTATCCTGTGTTGGGGGAGGTCTCTACTTCACCACATACACAAAACACAGATGGAGAAGGCTTCTTCATACCAGCTCTTTAGAGGAGGTTTAGTGACAACCGTGCTCTTTGGTCATCTGCAGTAAGCTTTGAAGGATCTTACTGAGATAGTCGAATAGTCCATTTACATGGTCTTGAGCACTAAGGTGCTTGGAATTAAATTGTAACAGTTTGAGTGGAAAGCACTTTGTTACAGTTCTGTACACATCACAAAGTAATCTGCTTTTTAAAAAAACATAAAACGTTTGGTTTCTAGATGGATATACACTACTAGCTGCTAGCTGAGTTGCTATAGAAATATGGCTCTTTTCCAGCTTTATCTTTAACAGCTTTGACAGCAATGCTACATCATGTCAAGTGCTTTAAGTGACTAAGATAGCTGTCCACAACTTTTTCTCTTAGCATTGCACATATTGCTTCATGCAGAAGATGGAAAGACTAATGCCTTCCATTTCATGTAAGCACTGTGAAAAATAAAATTGTTGATGGACTTTGGTTTAATAATTTAATCCTTTATTTCCTCTTCTTTAAATCTCTTTTTCTTTTCCTCTTCAGAGAGAGGCAGTGTGGCCCAGTGGATAAAGTCTTGAGCATAGACTTGTGGGATAAGCACCCCCATCCAACCATTTTCTGCAGGCACTGATGCTGCAATACACCATGGACCGCCCTGCCCATGCATTTCCATGGCTGCCCCATGCATTTCCATGGATGGATCAATTCTCCTACACACAGAGAATACTTTTCCTTTGCAGAATTGCTGTCTCCATTGAAATGAATTGGGCAGCTTTTGCAGGCAGAAAACTTCCTTGTGCATTAACATAATGGGTTCGAAAATCCTATCTCACATAGTGGGGCTGTTCGCACATAACGGTGGCAAACTGTGGGTTAATTAACCCACATGGGTTAATTAATCGTGAGTTCATTAACCCACAATTTGCCATAGCACATACCAGGTGAGTTCTGAAGCCTTTTTGGATATTCACACCCCATTGGGCCAATCAGGAGTTGCTACATGACGTCCAAACTTGGACACAATAGGTTAATTATGGGTTAAACAACCCATAGTTAACCTAACTACTAATTGTAGGTTAACTCTGGGTTGTTTAACCCATGATTAAGCTATAGTGTCCAGGTTTGGATGTCACATAGCAACCCCCAATCAGCCGGATTGGGTTTGAATATTCAAAATGGATGCGGAACGTGCCTGGCATGCGCAGTGGCAAATCGTGGGTTAATTAATCCATGATTTCCTGCCATTACATGAGAACAAAATCAGTGACTCAAAGCCAATTTGCACAATGTTTTTAGTGGCTTTGGCACAATAATCTGGTCTTCTGAATGCTCTAGACATGTGTCCAGATTGAAACCAATTCAAAAAGATGTTGAACTAGCCTAGGACATTCTCTGCATACTGATTCATAAGACTACAGCAATATTTGAAACTCTGTTTTAAAAAGTCAACCAGGATATATCTTAATTCCTTTGTATTTCCTTAAACTGCTTTGATTTATAGTAATCTCTGTCTCATGGCCTCACATTATTATTTTGAGGCTGGTTATTCGTAATATAAAATGTGTGTGCTTAATCACGTTTTTTTTAAAGGAAAAACAACGAAGTCACCACAAAGGCAGTACATCAAAACTGCAATCCTATGCACACTCATCTTAGAAGCCCCGCCAAGCACAGGAGTGGACTGCACAAGTGCTGTGTAGCTAATTAATAATAATACCACCAGGGAACGTATAGAACTTAAGGACTGTTAAAATATACATATCTATAGAAGAGTTGACAAGGTAATTAATAACGTGAAATCTGTCTGAACTCAGTTCATTTAATTCATGTCTCAGGATCAGCATGAGAAACAGTTGAAGCTGGCAGCCCCCAAACTGAGAGAAGCTAAGAGAATGTCTGTGAAATATATAAAAATAGCTTTGGACACCAGGAAGAAGGCCAGGGAGGGAGGGAGGGAGGGAGGGAGGAAAGCACATTGCTTGATTTGTTTTCTAAATAGCTTTTTAGCACACCTCCTGAATATGAGGAGGGTTCTTACAGGACAATGTAAGGTCTGAAGACATCTTCACCTGCTTTTAAGCAAGTATTTTTTAACAAAGGGCCAGGCCAGAATAGCTACTATTCCAGTGTACTCAGCTTTGCAGCTTCATCCTCTTAAATTAAGAAGCCAAGGTACTCATTGTTGTTCAGTCGTTCAGTCGTGTCCGACTCTTCGTGACCCCATGGACCATAGCACGCCAGGCCTTCCTGTCCTGCGCTCTCTCCCGGAGTGTGCTCAAGTTCATATTCATTGCATCGGTGATGCTATCTAGCCATCTCATCCTCTGTCGTCCCCTTCTCCTTTTGCCTTCAGTCTTTCCCAGCATCAGGGTCTTTTCCAGAGAATTTTCTCTTCGCATTAGGTGGCCAAAATATTTCAGCTTCAGCTTCAGTATCTGTCCTTCCAATGAGCACTCAGGGTTGATTTCCTTTAGGATGGACTGATTTGACCTCCTTGTAGTCCAGGGGACTCGTAAGAGTCTTCTCCAGCACCACAGTTCGAAAGCATCAATTCTTCGGCGCTCAGCCTTCCTTATAGTCCAGCTCCCACAGCCATACATTACTACTGGGAAAACCATAGCTTTGATTAAACGGACCTTTGTCAGCAAGGTGATGTCTCTGATTCTTACTATGCTGTCTAGGTTGGCCATAGCTTTCCTCCAAGGAGCGAGCGTCTTTTAATTTCATGGCTACACTCACCGTCTGCGGTGATCTTGGAGCCCAAGAAAATAAAATCTGTCACTGCTGCCATTTCTTCCCCTTCCATATGCCAGGAAGTGATGGGGCCAGATGCCATGATCTTAGTTTTTTTAATGTTGAGTTTCAAACCAGCTTTTGCACTCTCCTCTTTCACCCTCAACAAGAGGCTCTTTAGATCCTCTTCACTTTCTGCCATTAGGGTGGTATCGTCTGCATATCGGAGGTTGTTGATAATTCTCCCGGCAATCTTAATTCTGACCTGTGATTCATCCAACCCGGCGTTTCTCATGATGTACTCTGCATATAAGTTAAATAAGCAGGGTGACAATATGCAGCCTTGTCGTACTCCTTTCCCAATTTTGAACCACTCGGTTGTTCCATGTCTGGTTCTTACTGTTGCTTCTTGACCCTCGTACAGGTTTCTCAGGAGACAGCTAAGGTGGTCTGGTACTCCCATCACTTTAAGAATTTGTCACAGTTTCTTGTGATCCACACAATCAAAGGCTTTAGCATAGTCAATGAAGTAGAAATAGACATTTTTCTGGAATTCTCTTGCTTTCTCCATGATCCAGTGAACGTTGGCGATTTGATCTCTAGTTCCTCTGCCTCTTCGAAACCCAGCTTGTACTTCCAGTAGTTCTCGGTTCGCATACTGCTGAAGCCTAGCTTGTAGGATTTTGAGCATCACCTTGCTGGCATGTGAAATGAGCGCAATTGTGCGGTAGTTTGAACACTCTTTGGCGTTGCCCTTCTTTGGAATTGGTGTTGCAGAACCCAGAGTCAGAGAGACCACAGAGTGAAGGAAAAAGAGATTCTTTATTTAACGCGCGGGCTTAAGGCTGGAATCATTTCCAAAGAGCCAGAAGCCCCGATTTACATTAGCACATTGGTTTTATAGACATTGTGACACATATGAAACGGCTCCTCCTCCCCCTCCCGCATGGGGTTGCAATCCTCAACATTTCTTCTCTTAGCACTATTGTTTATAATACAAGAACTGGGTTATAGGGTAGCCATGATAAGGAGAGAACAGAAGAGAACAGCAGAGAACAAGATATACAATTGTATGACCTTTGACAAGATAAGGAATTCCTGTGTCTCGTCAGCTTACAACAATATATTCAAGGGAGAAAGAGCTCAGCAAGAACATGAAGCATGAGACTGCATGAGGCTACTTAGTCTGATCCCCGATATGGCTGCTACATTGGAATGTAAACTGAACTTTTCCAGTCTTGTGGCCACTGTTGAGTGTTCCAGATTTGTTGGCATATTGAATGCAGCACTTTAACAGCATCATCTTTTAGGATTTTAAATAGCTCAGCTGGAATACTGTCATCTCCGCTAGCTTTGTTGTTAGTCATGCTTCCTAAGGCCCATTTGACTTCACTCTCGAGGATGTGACCTCAAGTTCAGTGACCGCACTATCATGGCTATCAGGGACATTCAGATCTTTCCTGTATAGTTCTGTGTATTCTTTCCACCTCTTCTTAATCTCATCTGCTTCTGTTAGGTCCCTGCCTTCTTTGTCCTTTATCATGCCTGTCTTTGCACAAAACGTTCCCTTGAGATCTCCAATTTTCTTGAAGAGATCTCTAGTCTTTCCCATTCTGTTGTTTTCCTCGATTTCTTTGCATTGTTCATTTAAGAAGGCTTTCTTGTCTCTCCTTGCTATTCTCTGGAACTCTGCATTCAGTTGGATATATCTTCCCCTTTCTCCCTTGCTTTTCGCTTCCCTTCTTTCTTCAGCTACTTGTAAAGCCTCATCAGACAGCCACTTGGCTTTCTTGCATTTCTTTTTCTTTGGGATGGATTGAGTTGCTGCCTCCTGAACAATGTTATGGACCTCCGTCCATATTTCCTCAGGCACTCTGTCTATCAGGTCTAATCCCTGAAATCTATTCCTCACCTCCACTGTATATTCATAAGGGATATGATTTAGGTCCTACCTGAATGGTTTAGTGGTTTTCCCTACGTTCTTCAATTTAAGCTGAAATTTTGCAACAAGAAGCTCATGATCTGAGCCACAGTCAGCTCCAGGTCTTGTTTTTACTGACTGTATAGAGCTTCTCCATCTTTGGCTGCAAAGGACATAATCAATCTGATTTCGATATTGCCCATCTGGTGATGTCCATGCGTAGAGTCGTCTCTTGTGCTGTTGGAAAAGAGTGTTTGCTATGATCAGCATGTTCTCTTGGCAAAACTCTATTAGCTTTTGTCCTGCTTCATTTTGTACACCAAGGCCATGCCTGCCTGTTATCCCGGTGATTTCTTATCTTCCTACTTTAGCATTCCAATCCCCTATGATGAAGAGATCATCTTTTTTTGGTGTTAATTCTAGAAGGTGTTGTAGGTCTTCATAGAACCGATCAACCTCAGCTTCTTCGGCATCAGTGGTTGGGGCATAGACTTGAATTACTGTGATGTTGAATGGTTTGCCTTGGATTCGTACTGAGATCATTCTATCGTTTTTAAGATTGTACCCCAGTACTGCTTTTCCCACCCTTTTGTTGACTATGAGTGTTACTCCATTTCTTCTAAGGGATTCTTGCCCACAGTAGTAGATATGATGGTCACCTGAATTAAATTCGCCCATGCCTGTCCATTTTAGTTCGCTGATTCCCAAGATGTCGATGTTCAATCTTGCCATCTCATGTTTGACCACCTCCAGCTTACCTTGATTCATTTATCTTACATTCCAGGTTCCTAAACAATATTGTTCTTCACAGCATCGGATTTTCTTTTCACCACCAGACACATCCACAGCTGAGTGTCCTTTCGGCTTTGGCCCAGCCGCTTCACTCTTTCTGGCACTACTTGGAAATACCCTCTGCTCTTCCCCAGTAGTATATTGGACACCTTCCAACCTGAGGGGCTCATCTTCCGGCGTCATATCTTTTAGCCTTGTGATACGTTCCATGGTGTTTTCTTGGCAAGAATACTGGAGTGGGTTGCCATGTCCTTCTCCAGTGGACCACATTTTGTCAGAACTCTCCGCCATGACCTGTCCGTCTTGGGTGGCCCTGCACGGCATAACTTATGGCTTCACTGAGTTACGCAAGCCCCTTCGCCACAACAAGGCAGTGATCCATGAAGGGGAAGCTACTCATAGATAAAAGCAATTGGCAGGCTGACAAACAGTTGTTAATGCAGCTATTTGCTTGAGGTCTACACCTGAATGAAAACAATAATGACATTGACCTCAGGACAAAGGAGGGATGCAACATGCAGACAAAATTATTGTTTTATTGTTTCATTGTCTACTTTATGTTTGTATATTCTTTGTAAGAATCTTGTGAAAAGGCGTCATCTTTTAAAATAAATAAATTCCTCAGATAAGTAACAATGGTGCTGAAGTCTTGGGTGGAATACAACAGGGTTTGGCTGTTCTGGAATAAAGGACATTTATTATGTTCAACGGCACTGTCATGCTCAGGAATTAAACTCTGGTTTAAAATAAAGGCATCTGTCTTATTTCAAAGTGATATTTTTTGTAACTAGCACTCTTATTTATTTATTTATCAGTGGTATTTAGATCTGCCCAATAACAAATAAGCAAGAGGGGCCGACCAAGGACAAGATGGATGGATGATATCTGGAGGTGACGGACTCGTCTTGAGTGCCTCCAGTGTGGGAGAGCCCACCACCTCCCTAGGGAATGGGTTCCATTGTCATATTGCTCTAACAGTCAGGAAGTTCTTCTTCTTCTTTTTCTTCTTCATTTTCTAATGGATTTTTTATTGTTGTTTTTCTACATTTTAAATATGTACGACCTGGACTGCCATCTGTCAGGGATGCGCTGACATTCTTCTCCCATCCCAACATTTGGGCAGCCATGTGGCCTACTCTTCTGGAAGTCTTCCTCTATTTGTTTGGTCCAGGTCCAGTTTAAAGGTAAAGAACTGTAAGAAGGGAGAGCAGCAGAGGCCTTGAAGTTGCCTATCAACAGTTGTTAGCACCTGAACAGTAGACTGAGCAGGAAGTACACAGCTCACCTGGTCATTGTGTCCCCCACTATGGTGACAGATATTTCTATTTAAATGATAGTGATTATTTCTAAATTTGAATCTATGCTTATAAATTAGCACGTTCATATTTTATGCAAAGCATCTCCTCTTTCATCCTTGTTTTGGGCAATGCATTTCCTCTTGTTTGGCAATGTGTAAATGGCCGGCCATCCCAATTTTTTCCTTATTTTGGCACATCTTAGTCTACGTAAACATTTATGTAGACTAAGACGGCAAAAATAAGGGGAATGCAAATAGCGTAGATGCGCATTTGTTTTTGTTTGCCTATCACGGCTTTTTGACAAGGAGGAGACTCCTCTTCCCGATGCTTGTTGAGACGGTGCAGAGGAAAATAAAAGCCACTGTATTGCAGGTGGACTGAATTTGTCCTCTGGACTTGAGGTTTAACACCCCTCCATTAAAGGGAGAAACTATAATACAACTCACAACAACACCAAAATGTTCACAGATTTTAAAATTCCAGAAATAACCCATTTTTAAATCACAAACTGGTATTAAGAATAAAAGCTGAAGGTATTAAGAATAAAAGCTGAAGGAGACGTGTGGAAAAGTCTTCACCAAGTACTAAAAAGACCAGAGCAAGGTGAACATCTCTCAAAAGAGCATTCCTAAACCAAAACACCACCGCTGAAAACTAATGGAGAAACTGGAGAAAGGTTTCTGAAGAAGATCATAAAGTTAGGGTAGATAAATGCGGAAAGAGGCGATCCTTTAGATAAACTGGCCCCAAGCTGGCTAGGGCTTTAAAAATTAAGACTAGCACTTCGATTTGGGCCTGGAAGCCCATGCAGATGACAAAACACAGATGTAATAAGATCATACTGTCCAACCCCGTTAACAATCTTGCTGACCTATTTTGCATTTCTGGGCCATTCTCAAAGACAGCCCCACATACAACACATTGCAATAATCCAACTGAGAGGTTACCAGAATGTGCGAGGAGCATGGCCTGCTGGGGTTTCCCGAGCCAGCTGGATTTTGCCCCCAGGCCAGACGTTCTGCACCCCTGATGTACAGAGTGGCAGTACACTGAATACCAGTGCTGGTCCATATTTGCATGGCCCCGCCTATGCTTCTGCATATCCCCACCCATTCATCTGCTCTAACTTCCACACCATGACAATATATTGAAACAGGATTCTTGATTGTGGCAGAACATCAAGGACTGGCTCTGGTAACAATTTAGCATCACACACCACAAAAATGGCATCGTTGCAAAACCCGAATCCCCACTGCTAGCAAGCCATGTGACATGCAATGCTGATAATTGGGAAGGTGGAAATACCCACGGAAATAAATTTCCACCCCTCCTTATGGCCATGCTTTACAGGGAAGTCTGGAAATTTATGTGCAGCAATTGTTTCACGCTACACAGAGTGGGGTGAAAAATAGAGAGATCAGGGCAGCCTCCCTGCCTCTCAGTGGCACAGTGGCCCCCTCTGTGCAGTTGGGGTGGCAACTGATATATCAGCCTAAGCTGATAAAAAGAACCTCTAGCCATACAGGCTACTTGAGATTCTAGAGAAAGTGCTGGATCCAGGAGCACTCTCAGACTGCAGAACCGATCCATAGAGGGTATGCAACCCCTTACAGAACATGCTAAACCTCACTAGGGCTGGCCCTCACATGAGGCAAAGTGAAGCCCCCATGAAGCCTCATGGCACAGTGGCCCCCTCTGTGCAGTTGGGGTGGCAACTGATATATCAGCCTAAGCTGATAAAAAGAACCTCTAGCCGTACAGGCTACTTGAGATTCTAGAGAAAGTGCTGGATCCAGGAGCACTCTCAGACTGCAGAACCGATCCATACAGGGTATGCAACCCCTTACAGAACATGCTAAACCTCACTAGGGCTGGCCCTCACATGAGGCAAAGTGAAGCCCCCATCTTTATTTATTTATTTTATTTATGTATGTCATTTCTATACCGCCCAATAGCTGAAGCTCTCTCAGGTGGAAGAGTGAGGGGAGTGGCAAATTACACCTCTCTCCCCACATTCCTACCCCTGTCATCGGGTCCCACCGCTGCCTCCAGTGAGTGCTCCAGCAATCTCGTAGGGCACCCCTCCTATGCCTGGCTCCAGCTGCTGAATAGGTGATCACCCCACCCATGCCTGACGCTGAGGAAGCACACACACCTTGAGAGCAGGCAAGTTGGCCTGCAGACTCTCTGACGAGCTGTGCTAGCTGCTTCCTCCAGCCACATGGCTCAGTGGTAAAGGTAAGGGGAAAGATGGTGGGGAGGCATAAAGGGGGGGTGCGAAATGGGAAGGCGAAGGAGGACGCAATGCAGGAAGGGGTGGGGGTGCAATGCAGTAAAGGGAAGGGGGTGTGACGCAATGGCAATAAGGGGAAGGGGGTGGGAGGCACAAAGCAGTAAAAGGAACAGGGATGCAACATTAGAAGGGGAAAAGGGTGTGTCAAGAAATTAATGTTCCGTTGTGGTGTAGCCATCTGTAAAAACTCCATTTTGTAAAGATGAGACTGTGAAATTGTGAAATTTTTATAATAGTTGTGAAATGTTTATAATAGTCAGTTTTGTCATAGGAGCAATGGTTAAGAAGATAAATGGGAAAACCTGTTTTAGGTGGTGGCCATTTTATTTTCATTCCAAACTTGATTCCCCATGCTCTAACGAGACGTTTGGTACCACACTCATACTTGTATCATCAAGAAACCCACAGAGAAACAAGAAAAACCATTTTAGGTGGTGGCCATTTTGTTTTCTCCCTGTAACTCATAATTGAAGGGGTTCTGAGCCTATCACCATTCAAAACTTGATTCCCTGTGCTCTAACGAGAAGATCAGTAGCTCACTCATACTTGTATCTTCAAGGAACCCACGGGCCCCAATTTTTGTACATTTGAATGCAGACTAAAAGAAAGTATGACTTTTTCATGGCTCGGGACAGAGAGTGAAGGCTGCAAGCAATATCACTATAGTCAATAGGAGTTATAAGTAATTCAAAAATATAATTAATGTTCAAATGAGGAACTGACGAGGAATGTGCTTATCACCTCGTTAAAAAAACTGGAGATTATAAGTGACAAGCGCAACTGTGATATTGTTTGCAGCTTTCGCTCTTGCAACAGTGTGAAGTGCCCCTGTTCGCAGTACCAGAATACTCTCTTCTATTACCCCAACATTCCCGTTTTTTGTTTTCTCCCCACCCCTGCACCCCTCCCCATAGCCCATGAGCTCACTGAACACACTCAGTCCTTACTGGGTTGTTCTGGTGGTTCCCATCCCTCTTAGTGTTTTTTTCTAAAGACTTTTTTTGTACTTCTGCAAACTCCCAACTCTGCCAATACCACCCTCTTGCATCTGGATGGTACCATTTTGGCTCCCTAAGACTGGCACTCACCTCTGAGCTTTGGAAATAGTGGGAATGATAGGACTAAAACAACATTCCTGGAAATCTCCTTTTATTATTTATGTGTACCAGACCCATCCCATTTACCGCTCAACATCTGACACTTTGGGTTTTGATAGAAAACCCAATACATCAAATAAAAATAGCAGTTTGGCTTGGGTATTAGAAGCTATGACAAGTGTGTGGGAACATACCTTTCAGAAGCTTGCAGCTGTCAGTTTCTCTTTCCCCTCTGGAGGCCTAGGCAGGTCCTCTTTTCTATGCTCTTTGTGTAGGCCTTGGAGCCAGGCAGTCTGGTGCGTGGCTCCTCAAGAGTTAGTCTCCTCTCAAGAACATATCAATAATGAATGCTGCTGTGGAAGCTTTGGAGTCAGAAGTGCACTACCTGGACTACAGGTGGACTGCAAGCTAAACTAAGCTCACCCCCACATTAACCACGCCCAGAAGGCATTAAAGAAGCTGTTAAAGCCTCCATGGGAAGTAACCAGTCCTCTTCGTCTTCCTGTCTTAAGACATCAGACTTGAACAAAATCCCGTGGTATCACTTATAACAGCATTGGGGCCCACCCAATGTTGTTGGACCAACTCTTATCTTCCCTGACCATTGGCCATGCTAGCTGGGGGTGATGGGCATTGAATTCCAACATCATCTGGAAGGCTACAGGTTTCCCACCCCTGATTTATACTGTCCTGGCTCAAGACATTGTGGTGCCTACAGTGGAGCCCAGATAGCAGCCCCACCCCTGCTAGGGGCAACACTTTCAAAAGCCTTGCTGCATCATTCAGACACTAGACCCTGCTTTCATCTCTTCCCCTGCTCCATGGTGCTGCTTGAGACAAGTTCCTTCACCCTTTGCATGGCAGAGCCAGCCCAGCCCTGGATTTATAGGCATGAAACCAACGTGTCCAAAAGGCAGTTTTAAGAATTCATTATCTATCATGAACTAAAATATCATCAGTGGAGACTAGATTTTTTTTTTCTTTATTTCCTTGCTGGTAATACTGCTGGTACTTCCTTGCTGGTAATACCAAAGCAGCTGGTTTCTAAGTCCTGGGTGTTTCCCTGATGAAGTCTTCATCCTGTAAGTGCTGGTGGGTGGGGCAGAGGGAAAAGAAAATTTGATAAGACAACAAGTGACAAGCAGTTGAATCTGAGACCTCAGGCTGGCCTGGCAGACAAGTGTATGGATTCACAAATAACTGTGAGCTTAGAGCTCAAGGACAATGAAAATGCTATTATGACAGTACACTAAACTAGAAAAAGATTGTGAGGCTTGTAATTGCACACCTGGATTGGCCATTTATGCCATTAAACTGGATTCAGCATTTTGGAGTGTAGAGAAATACTTCTGTCTTTTCCATCTATTCCATAAAAAAATTCCTGGTTTTATGGCTTTCTCACTGGATGCAAAAGCATGCAAACAGGGGTAAATGGATGGAATCCTGTTTCACCCCAAATTGCCCCCAATTGTTGTGTATTATCAGCCTCTAAAGGAGAAAAGGCAATTACCTTTGCATTGATCAGATATCTTTGGGGATGGGAAAACAGCTAGCGTTTCAGAAATGCTGGAATGTGGCATCAATGAAGCATGTGGCAGAGTAATGGACAAATGTGATGAACTCAGGCAAATATTCTCTTGTCCAGTCTTTGGAATGGATTATGGAATGGCATGCTGGGACTGCAAACTTTTGTTCTGGGTTTTGCATAAGATCCATGATTCTGATGGAATGCAGAAAAGATGACAGGAAGTATGATCAGAACCTTCTTAACAATAATGATGTAAGGAACCACACAATTAACGTATATCCCGTTTGGCCCTCGGAATGGGATTAAACCATTTTTACTGCTATGTGGCTGGCTATTTGCTAGGGAATTAATTTGGCCCCAGGGTTGCATCTTGGTTTGGTTACAGGTACGAATTCAGTTTCCGTGTTATTTTGTTACATTTGGCAAGGTACGTTCTGCTTTCAAGTACTGAAAGGTTGAGGGAATTAAGGTTTACAGCTGGCAAAATTTTCAGCACTACTAAGGGAATTTGGAAGAACTCTGAAAAATAAGCCCGTATGTGGGGATATGAAATCTGCAGACTAAGCTACCCAAAAAGAAAAAAAGCAGAGCAGTAAGGAGTACTGCGTGTGCTGCTACATTGCGGCATGTAAGCAAGCATACCATCGGAATGCCACAGTGAACTCCCAGGTCTGTGGCTGTTCCTTGAAAACACTTATGCAGATTAGGGCCTTCTCTTCTAAACAAATTAGATATTATTAGGGCGGCCACCTAGCCCAAAATGGTCACTTATTTGCATAACATTTCCATGTGCTAATTTATATGTATAGATACAAATTTAGAAATAATTATTATAATTTGAATAGAAATACATTATGTTTCACCACACTATGCAAGCCTCTGGCCAGGTAACCCATGTGCCTTGCACAGTCTGATGTCTAGGTGCTGTCGATGGGCAGCTTCAAGGCTCAGCTCTTCTTCCTGATGGTTCTACATCTTTAAACCGGACCTGGACTGGACAGCCCTTCAAATAGAAGATGCCTTCTTAAAAGAGGGCAGTCCTCTGGCAGCTCTTCAAATAGAGGACTGACCTCTGTAAAAGAGGACACATGGCCACCTGATGTAGAAAGATGTGAGAGAGCAAGCAGAGTGGACAAGGGGAAAAAGCCAGAACTTTGCCACATCCTCCTGTTGCTTTTGCCACTTATATATGTTGAAGGGGGAGAAACTGGAGCTGAAACTTCACTACAGTTTGGAGTGGGGATACTTCTTCTTTTTTAATCTGCCCAGTCACCAGTGTTCTCTGGGTGGATTATAAACAGTTAGAAGACTAAAATGCCAAACGAACAGTTAAAATACAAAATATTTAAAAGAATAAAATACAAAAAAAAAAAAAACCCACCAGCACAGGAATCGATAAAACAACCATAAAAATCTAGAAGTATTTTATTTTATTTATTATTCTACATTCAAGTCCCATTGTCCAAGGGCCAGAAAACACTGGAAAGTCTAAGAAGGGTCACCAGAGTTTACTCCCCAAACACAAACACTTGTGCAAAAGAAACTCTACCAGGTGCAGCAGCATTTTCTGAAGCTTGGCCGGTGTGGGCTTCATTTTTTTACATTCCCTTGGATAGGAGTCTACTCAGAGCCTCATGAAAAATCAGGATGTGCGTATGATATACTTAGGGCGTCCTTAGATTCTAGATAGTATATCTGAACCTTTGAGTTGAAGGAAATGGTTTTTATTAAGGTACAAATTGGGAAGAAGCTTATTGCACTGAGCATGTGAGTTGTGTTGCAGCCAGACGTCTGATTACTTGCTAAAAGGAGTGCAAAATAAATGAGTGGGCTGTCTAACAACACAACAGACCATTTTCCTTTAGAAAACGGTATATAAATAGGTCAGACTGGGTTCCTGTCACTGAGCAGAAGAATGTTATGTAGGCCAGGTTTGTTATCTGTAGCTAGTCATATTTTGGAAGGATTTGGCAGGACAGCTATGTTATAGAAATCTCAGTTGTAATATGTAGGGATGGCGGAGAATTTCTCCACGAATCTCGGGGAGGCCGAATGCCAACGCATTCGGCCCACCGAAATTGGCGGTGAAATTCTCCGCCCCCCCGCCCCCCCCCCTGGGATGGGACTTACCTCCCTCGAATGTCCCTCTCGGCGGCGGGTCCCGGCGGCGGTGTGGCGGCGTTTCGGCGGGGGCGGCGGCCGGTCTTCCGACCGGCTGCCGCTGCTGCCATTACAATGTGAATGTAAAAAACACACACACACACACATGTGATAGGCTACGTAACAATTTACATAGCCTATCACGGCTGACTTTGGAAATCTAGCCGTGATAGGCTATGTAAATCGTTATGTACCCTATCACATGTGTGTGTGTTTGTTTTTTTACATTCACTTTTTTATTTCGTGGCCAGGGAGACGGGGCGCTTCTCCCCGGCCTGAATTTCAGCCGGGTGAGGCGGGGCGCCTCCCCCCCCGGCGTGAACTTCGGGGGGAGAACCGAAGCGCCTCCCCCCCACTGCGAAGCAAGCTGTGGGACCAGGTAAGTGACTTTCGTACATCCCTAGTAATATGTCTGTTATCCCATAATTTTATAAGCTAGGCTATGTCTCTGTGTGAAATTGTCATGGCAAACAAATTGTCATGCCTTATCAGAGACTCAGGAATGCCAAGAACGTATTTACGTTAGAGTACAAGACTACCTCTTTGTGCATGCCTAGATATGTGAAAGGCGCTGCCTGCTTTCTGTTTCCTTCTCAGCTAGACAAAGAGATCAGTACAGCGCAAGCGTAAGACAGCCCCCAAAGGTCTTGCCTATATAAACTTTTGGATCACATTACTTGATTGTGACCTTTGTTGGAGCGTTAGCCCCAAGGGTTGCCTTATTCTGCAGAATAAAATCGTGTTGGACCAGATCTTTGCCTCCTCTCATTCTTGGTAAACAAATTGGAAAGTCTACCAGGGAAAGAACACAATTTTTGTAACAATTTCTGGCGAACTCTTCGGGACTCCCTGTGAGACCTGGGAGCTGTGCAAACGCTGGATGAACCCAAGCAGAGGGTGCCCTGGACCTTGTTTGGTTCACCGTGAGGTTTGAGGCGGCTGTTGCCTGGCAACCCAGCTAGCAAAGGACTCCTGAAGAGACGAGGCGAGTGGCAGTCTTTGGAGGACAGGACAAAACGCTGTCTGACTCTGGGGTCGTTTGGAGGCTGAGCTATGAGGTAAGTCGGATCGCACTGTCTGGGCCGTCTGGGGAGTGTAAATCTCCCAATCTTGTCCAATTGGGCCTTGCTCAAGCAGCAGCAATTGGATAAAGAAGAAAAAAATATATAGGGCTGACAGGATGGGATCAAAACATTCCGTAGGAGAACATAGCCAAGACCCACTGGGATGCATGCTTAAGAATTTTAAGTTGTTTAAGTTGGATTATGGTGTCAAGATGACAAAAGAAGAGCTCATAAAGTTTTGTAATGGGGAGTGGGTGACATTTGGTGTTGGCTGGCCAACTGGGGGAAGCTGGAAAAAAATGTTGTGTCCAAGGTATATAATAAAGTGATTGTTGATAACCATGGGGATCAGCTCCCTTATATTGATGCTTAGCAAATGTAGATATTGAAAAATCCTGACTGGATAAGAAAATGTAAAGGTCAATATTGTAAAACCATGATGGTACGCTCCGAGGTGAAATCCAAGGTTCCTGTTCTCCCTGATTCAGGTCATATGGAAGGAGACCCTGCCCAAGGTGTGCTGAGTTTTTTTCCCCATCCTATTCGGCCTGTTAGGTTGGGAGGGGAGGTTGCTGGGGGAGGGAGCCCCCCCCCACGGAGAACCCATCTGTTACATTTCCGCATCTCGCTCCCTCTGTCCTGAAAAATCCTCCACCGTATTCGGGTTTGTTAGAGAAAGCAAGAACAGCTGAAAAGGTTGTAAATCCTGAGGAAAGAGATTTATTTGAAGCCTTAAAGACTGTGGCAGAATCAGGAAGTACAGTGGATATTTTGGATGTCGTGGAAAAAGTTGCGGATGTATATTCGCCCCCTCATTTGAGATCTACAGCCAGAAAGGGCTCATATGAGTGCAAAATGACAAAAGTGGGAAGACAGCTCCCCCTGCGGGAAGTAGTTGGCCCTAACGGATGGGCTCTTGTTTATGTGCCATTCACTACATCTAACCTGTTTAATTGGAGGAATCAGAACCCCTCCTTAAGGGAGGATCCTCAGAAAATGTACAGCCTGTTTGAATCTATTTTCTGAATTCATAATCCTACATGGGAGATGTGCAAACTATGTTAAATGAACTTTTAACTCCAGTTGAAAAGTGGATGGTAGAAACACAAGCCTTAAGGCAAGCCCAGACTGAGAACAGAGCTGGTGGACCGCTCCCAGCCCAGGCATTGCCAGATCGGGAGCCGGGTTGGCAGGCTGGGTCAGAGGAGCTGATCCGCTACAGGTGGCTCATTTTACATGGAGTTCAAACTAGTCCCCAAGACTACAAATTTAAGCAAATTATATGAAGTCCGGCAGGGACTGACTGAAGACCCTAGTGCATACCTTCAGAGGTTGTTTGATGCATTCCATCAGTATAGTGATATTAACCCTGATGCTCAAGAGAATTTAAGGATGGTTAACATGATGTTTATTGCTCAAGCGGCAACCAACATTAAGAGAAAGTTGCAGAAGACTGATGGGGCAGTGCAATGCCTCTGCCTCAGTTGATGGAGATTGCTTATAAGGTGTTTGTGAATCATGAGAAAGTAGAGAAGAAGGAAGCAGATAAGAAGGACAGACAGAATGCTGCTTTGATTGCAATGGCAGTCACAGGGCAAGTCCCTGATTGGGCAGATAAAGGTTTGAAGAAGGATTTTAGGACTCGGAGAAAGCCGCGTTTGGGGAGAGATGAATGTGCTTACTGTAAAGAGAGGGGACATTGGCAAAAAGACTGCCCAAAGTGAAAGGGGGAGAAGAGGGGGGCAATGGTGGCCATGGAAGGAGAAGGATCAGATTGACGGGGACCAGGGTCCGAGACCTCCACCCTGAAGAGCTGTCTGGCTCTGAAGGACCCTCTGGTTACAATAAGGGTGGAGGGAAGAGAAATAATGGGACTTATTGACACAGGAGCAACTTATTCCATGCTGCCAAAAGCAACAAAGCCACAAATTAATAAAGATAGGACTGTAATAATTGAAGGGATCGAAGAAAACCCACTAAGGTCCCTTATACCTTTGCCCTTCTCACAAAGGTTAGAAGTTGTAATTTGGAGCATGAATTTGTTGTGTCTGAAAGGTGCCCAGTTGCACTTCTTGGTCGGGACTTGTTGACAAAGTTACAAACAGAAATTTTCTTTCAAGATGACGAGATGCTTGTTAGGTTGCCAAAGCAGCAAGGACCTAACTATCAGATGTGTTTGCAAGCTTATGTGGATGAGAACATGCGACGTACAGCAGATCCCTACCAGGGAGCCGATGTGGCAAAAAGGGCCCCTGAAGATGTATGGGCAGGGAAGGGACCTGCAAGGGCAAAGTTTGTTAAGCCTGTGCAGATCAACCTTAAGCCTGGAGCTCAACCAGTAAAGATTAAACAATACCCCTTGTCACTAGAAGCCAGAAAGGGATAGGGATGTCAGAGAATTCCGCCATGGATCTTGTGGAGGCCGAATGCCAGTGCATTCGGGGGCCCGAAATCGGTGGTGGAATGGTCTGCCAACCCCCTGCCACCCCCCCGGGATGAGACCTACCTGGGGTGGATCTTCCTGGCGGCGGTGGCTCCGGCAGCAGCTCCAGCGGTGGTGCAGCGGCAGCTTCGGCGGCCGGTCTCCCAACCGGCTGCCGCTGCCACCATTTCCAGTTAAAAAAAAAAAAAGACGTGATAGGCTACGTAAACATGTACGTGCGGCTTTTTTTTTTTTAAGTCAGACATGATAGGCTACGTAAACATTTACGTAGCCTATCACAGTTTTTTTTTTTAACCTATCACAGCTAGGTTTAAAAAAAAAACTGTGATAGGCTACGTAAATGTTTACGTAGCCTATCACGTCTGACTTAAAAAAAAAAAAGCCGCACGTACACAAATGGCGGCAGCCACGGCCGCCGCCATTTGCGTTCCTCATTTTGGCACGTCTTAGTCTACGTCAATTTACATAGACTAAGACGGCGAAAATAAGGAGAACGCAAATAGCGTAGCGTCTGCTACGCTATTTGCGTTCCCCTTATTTTCGCCGTCTTAAGTCTACATAAATCTTGACGTAGACTAAGATGCGCCAAAATAAGGAACGCAAATGGCGGCGGCCGTGGCCGCCGCCATTTGCGTACGCGCGTTGTTGTTGTTTTTTTAAGTCAGACATGATAGGCTACATAAACATTTACATAGCCTATCACAGCTGACTGCAGGGACGCAAACGGTGGCAGCTATGGCGGCCGCCATTTGCGTCCCTGCTAGCCAGCGGCCGGATGTCCAGCTGGTGGCGGAGCTGGCCGGTGGCTCCGCAGAATCCCTGCAGAGCACAGCCAGCCAGCCAGGATTCCGGTGGGGATGAACGGAGCGCCTCCCACCCGTCCAGGATTCCGGGGGGAGGGACAGAGCGCCTCCCCCCCCCCCATCAACGTAATCCGCGAAAGGTAAGTGACTTTCGTACATCCCTAGAAAGGGACTGAAACCTTTGATTGAAAAGTTTAAACGATATGGCTGGTTGAAAGAAGGAACTTCACCCTTTAATACCCCTATAATTGGAGTAAAGAAACCCCCCAAACCTGGAAAGGGGATTGAGTTCCTCCTAGTCCAAGACTTAAGGGCCATCAACAATATTATTAGTGCAGATCATCCTGTGGTTTCAAACCCACACACCATTATAACCCAAATTCCCAAAGAGGCCAGATGGTTTTCGGTACTGGACTTAAAGGATGAGTTCTTTTCAATCCTTTTACATGAGGACAGTCAGAAAATATTTGCATTTGAATGGGAAGATCCCAATACCCATATTAAGGTTTAGCTCTTATGGGCCGTCCTTCCGCAGGGACTGACCATGAGTCCAACAATCTTCACGGGTGCGTTGCAAAATGACCTGAGGCAATGGAAAGGGGACCGGCCGTGGGTGTCCTTGCTTCAATATTCAGATTACCTTCTTCTGGCCACCCAGACAGAGGACTCATGTGCTGAAGCTACTATCTCCCTCCTGTAAGAATTGAACTTGAAAGGCTATAAAGTGTCAAGAGAAAAGGCTCAGATTTGCCAGACCCATGTCACCTTCTTGGGCTACCAGATTTGGAAGGGAACCAGAGACCTAAGCACTGCTTGGTTGGACGTCATGCAGAAGACACCGAGGCCTAAAGACCCCCGAGAGTTGCGAGCCTTCCTTGGGCTCACCGGGTTTTGTAGAATGTGGATACCTGATTATGGAGGGAAGGCGAAGCCCCTGTATGAAGTTTTGACAAAGGAAGATATCATCCACTGGAAAAGGACAAATGAAATGAAAAAGGCTTTTCTTGAGCTGAAGCAAGTCTTGGTGTCACCACCCGCTCTGGCCTTACCAGATCGCAACAAACCATACCAGCTTTATGTACATGAAAATAAAGGAGTGGCATTGGGGGTTTTAACCCAAAGGACAGATCCTTCCTGTAGGATACTACTCCAAGACTCTGGATCCAACCACAAAGGGATGGCCTGCTTGCTTGAGGGCTGTGGCAGCAACTGCGCTTTTAGTGGAAGAAGGCCAGAAAATTGTGATGGGAGCAGATATGGAGGTGCATACTCCTCGTGGCGTACCCCAGATCCTGGGAAGCAATGGAGATAAGTTTTTGAATCCGTCACGCCAGTCACACTATGAGATCTCCGTGCTTTCAAGCCCAGGCCTCACATAGAAGAAGAGCAATCTTTTGAATCCTGCCACCTTGCCCCCTAAGCCAGATCTAAATTGTCATGACTGTTTAGAGATTTTGAGTCATGTGACTCTGGTCAGGACTGACCTCACTGATTCCTTGTTACTAGGGATGGCCATGAATTTCTCCATGAATCTCGGGGAGGCCGAATGCCAACGCATTCGGCCCCCCGAAATTGTTGGTGAAATTCTCCCCCCGCCCGCCCCCCCCGGGATGGGACTTACCTCATGGGAATGTTCCTCTCGGCGGCGGGTCCCGGCGGCGTTTCGGCAGCATTTCGGCGGGGGCAGGGGCGGCGGCTGGTCTTCCGACCGGCTGCCACTGCCACCATTACAAAATAAAGTAAAAAAAAAAAAAAAACCCGTGATAGGCTACGTAACGATTAACATAGCCTATCATGGCTAGATTTCCAAAGTCAGCCGTGATAGGCTACGTTAATCATTATGTAGCCTATCACGGGTATCTTTGAAAAAAAAAAAGCGCGTACGCAAATGGCGGAGCCCATGGGCGCCGCCATTTGCGTTCCTTATTTGGTCGCGGGTAGTCTGCGTAAAGATTTACGTAGACTACAGCGAAAATAAGGGCGCCGTCATTTGCGTATGCGCTTTTTTTTTTTCAAAGTCACCCGTGATAGGCTACGTAACGCTTAACGTAGCCTATCACGGCTGACTTTGGAAATCTAGCCGTAATAGGCTATGTTAATCATTACGTAGCCTATCACAGGTGTTTCTTTTTCCATTCACTTTTTATTTCGCGGCCAGGGAGACGGGGTGCTTCTCCACGGCCTGAATTTCAGCCGGGCGAGGCAGGGCGCCTCCCCCCCCGGCCTGAACTTCAGGGGGAGAACCGAAGCACCTCCTCCCCACCGCGAAGCAAGCTGTGGGACCAGGTAAGTGACTTTCATACATCACTACTTGTTACCAAAGCCAGACCTTGAGGTGTTTGTAGATGGCTCCAGCTGTGTGATAGATGGAAAAAGATACACAGGATGCGCAGTAGTTACTCTCGAGAAGGCTTTATGGAAAAAGCGTCTTCCCAGCCATTGGTCAGTACAAGCAGCAGAACTAACAGCTTTGACTCGAGCCCTAGAAATAGGAGAAGGAAAAATAAATAAATATTTTTACAGATTTGCGATATGCTTTCAGCACAGTACATGCAAATAGAGTGCTGTGGAAAGAAAGGGGTTTCATTACTGCTTCAGGACAGAGGATTACAAGCGGATCCCAGATCATGAAACTTTTAGATGCCCTGATGAAGCCAAAAGAAGTCGCTGTGATGCACATGAAGGCGCATGGAAAGAGTGCCAATCCCGAAGAAAGAAGAGGCAATGCTTTGGCAGATAAGGCTGCAAACGAAGCTGCATGGATGGGAGGTGAGGAGATGCATTATGAAGGAGCCCTAATCCCATACTTGAGTACAGACTTGGTTCCAATCTACTCTCCAGCTGAGAATGAGAGAGCTCTTGAATACAAGGCAAAGCAAACTGAAGATGGATGGTGGATAGTCCCAGGAGGCAAAGTGTTCATAGTCAAGCCTCTTTTGAGCTTTATAGTGAGAGACTTCCACCAGGCTACACATTTAGGAGGAACTGCAAAGGTGGATTTGCTTGTGAGACACATTGTGGCCCCAGGATTGTATGTTGAGACCCAGAGAGCGGTGGCTAATTGCCCTTTCTGCCGCAAAAATAACCCACAGATGTCCAAATCCCCAACTCAAATGGGAGATCGCCCATGGGCTTACTGTCCTTTCCAGAGACTTCAAATCGATTTTTCAGAGTTGCCCCGGACTCATGGATATCAATATTTATTAGTAATAGTAGAACAATTGACTGTGTGGGTTGAGGCTTACCCTACTCGCACAGCCACTGCACAAATAGTAGCCAAGATCCTGTTAAAAAAAGTAGTCCCTAGGTACTTGTTACCTGAGGAGATTGAATCGGATCAGGGACCCCATTTTGTTGGACAGGTGACATGAGCAGTGGCTCAGGCACTACAAATCAACTGGAACTACACTCCCCTTGGATGCCTCAATCTTCAGGTCAAGTTGAGAGGATGAATCACACCCTAAAGTCAATGCTTACTAAAATTTGCTCAGAGACTAAGTTGAAATGGCCACAGGCCTTGCCAATCGCCTTAACTCAAATATGTTGCACCCCCAGGGGAAGTATTAAATTGACACCCTTTGAAACGTTATATGGGCGCCCACCTCGGATATTACCTATGGCTGATAGTTTAAATGTAAACTTAGAAGTAGGGGCTTTAGAGATCCAAGAATATGTTACTGCTTTGCAGTCTGTTCTGTCTTGTCTTCACAGGTTCGCAGCACCATACCAGTCCTTGCCTTTGGATGCTCCAGTGCATAATTTCAGTCCTGGTGATTGGGTGCTGATCCGGTCCTGGAAAGATGAACCACTTACTGAGAAGTGGAAGGGTCTGTTTCAGGTTCTACTCACCATACCCATGGCTGTAAAGGTTGCTGGAGGAAAGAAGTGGATCCATCACACCCACGGAAAGGCATCACCTGCACCAGAGAGGGTCACACCGGAAGCTGACCCACCTGAAGGCCACCATTGGAGTAGCAAACCACTAGAGGGACTAAAGTATTTGTTCAGGAGAGAGCAATCTTCTGATGCTTAAACATGCATATTACTCTTTCCTTCTTAAGTCTAGTTGTTTTAACACTTCCCACTCAGGTAAAAGGAAACTGGTTTAAGAGACATGCTGAGCATATGTTTAGGCAAAATGGGGAGGATTCTATTCTTTACTACGAACACCCATCAACTGTCAGAGACTTCACTTTGTTGCCTGCCTTGATCAGAGAATCGCAGGTAATAGTTGGAGCTCTACAAAACGAGGGCACTCTCTTTTCAAGAGTCCCTGATGAATTGAGCAAGACTGAGTTTCAAAAGTTCAAATTACAGACTTATACCAGGGGAATGTGTTTTTGTTGTCAACATTCTGGTGTCTGGAATAATAAAGCCCTTAATTATAACAAGGCTAAACCTCTTCTAGATGGGTTGGGGAATTATTCACAGTGCACCGATCGGTTTTGGCTTTGGGGAAATTTTAATTCCTCCTATTCTTCTTCCATTAATCTCAGTGACACTGATTTTGCCAGTCTTTACCCTGAGTACCCTATGTTCTCTCCCAATTACGCTGGGATAGGTAGCATATGCTCAGGTTGGCAGATGAGAGATCCCAATCTGTGGTTTTTCTTCAATGGATGGGCTACGAGTTACCACCCTGGAAATTACCAATGTGTAGGGGTTGGGTATCTCACCATCCCAGTACAAGTGGTAAAACCTCAATCTGGGAGAAGAAAGAGAGAGGTTGGAGGGATGGGGCAACTTGTAGGACAGATGGGTAAGAACTGTGATGACACTGTAATTATTGGAAAACAATTGTCAGATTCAGAACCAAACAGGGTAGGGGGTGGGCTAGTTACAGGATTGCTTACCCTGGGTTCATACCCAGGAATTATTGCACAAGAAAATACAAAAAGCATCCTAGGCCTCACTTGCCATTTAGAGAAGACCATCAATGCCACAGCCATAATGATAAGGGCCATGCAATCTGAAATTGAAGATCTCAGCCCAATATCGGTTTGTTTTAGATTATCTCTTAGCCCGCCAAGGTGGCTTCTGCACCCTAGTGAAGCAAGGGTGTAGAGTAAAGTTCCATGATTTAAACAAAACCATAGAAGATGAAATCGCCAAACTACAAGATATGATTGGACAGAATTATTCAGGAGCAAGTGATCCTTGGTTATGGTTGACTTCCTGGCTCCCTGATTTTACAGGGTTGAAACAACTTGTAATTGGCACAGTTCTGTTTGTTATGATACTATTGATGATGGTTTGCGCCTTTAAGTGTGTAGTCCACTGCTGGACCAAGGAGATGTATGGGATTTAAGAAAAGCCTTTTGAGGGGGGAGTGTTATAGAAATTTCAGTTGTAATATGTCTGTTATCCCATAATTTTATAAGCTAGGCTATGTCTATTCTACCTCTGTGTGAAATTGTCATGCCAAACAAAGACACGGTGCCTTATCAGAGACTCAGGAATGCCAAGAACGTATTTACGTTAGAGTACAAGACTACCTCTTTGTGCATGCCTAGATATGTGAAAGGCGCTGCCTGCTTTCTGTTTCCTTCTCAGCTAGACAAAGAGATTAGTACAGCGTAAGCGTAAGACAGCCCCCAAAGGTCTTGCCTATATAAACTTTTGGATCACATTACTTGATTGTGACCTTTGTTGGAGCGTTAGCCCCAAGGGTTGCCTTATTCTGCAGAATAAAATCGTGTTGGACCAGATCTCTGCCTCCTCTCGTTCTTGGTAAACGAATTGGAAAGTCTACCAGGGAAAGAACACAATTTTTGTAACAGCTGGACCTGCCTAAACCTTTGTCTTTTTGAAATATGTATTCAGATGATGTAATATGATTACAAGTCTGTAAGACAATTTAGCATACGTTCTTATGCTTCCTGTTTTACAAATGGGGGATTAGGCTGTGAGTACATGGCTGAGCTGGGCATTAGCATATAATTTCATTAGAGCTGGTTGGCACATACTGCTAACTAAACCGTGGTATTTGTTGTTGAATTCTGGGCTGTTGTGATTTGTGAAGACGGCCATGCTAACAAACCATGGTTTCTTAACCACAAACAACCCAGAAAGAGAACCCATAGTTTGTTGTTGGGTTGTGAACCAAAGGCCATGCTGGCTGGGAATTATAGAAGTGGCATATCTGTGGCATATAACACATCTGGAGGGCACCAGGCTGGGGAAGGCTGATTTAAAGTATGGGTTGTCATTATGTGTGAACCCAGAAGTGTGGGCTGTTTATGGGTTGTTTTGTCAGGTTACAGAGGTGACAGGCAAGAGCAGTCAAAAAACTCAGCTACTCTACATGCCAATCCCACAGCACTGCAAAGGTATTTCAGCTAGTGGGAGGGAGTGGGCAAAGGAGGGGGGAAACAAACAACCCAGGGATTGAGTAAACAAGTCATGGTTTGTTTGTTTGTTTGATTGTCTGTCAGACAAACTCTGTATAGGGCAATAGGTTTACCATGGATTAAAGAAATCATGGGTTAGTGTTATGTGCAAACCAGGCCAGTATATCACACAATTATAGCAAAGATACATGACTGGTGGCATAGGATCACTTCAGTAAAAGCACCTGAGGCAAAGAATCAACTTCTTCCTCCATGTTCTAAGTCGACTGACTTTGGGACAGTTGTATAGACAACATCAAGCAGAGAAATGATGGTCAATGTAAGTTCTGGGTATAATTCCTAGAGAAGTAAGCTTTCAGCGCTATGTTCAAAGTGACATAATTCCTTTCCTTCTGCTATACCTGCACCATTTTATGACTTTGTAAAAAAGTCATCTGTCTCTAATTACTACCCCACTTTGTTGCATTGCCCTATTTGCAAAGAAATAAGACACTACATATCTAGAACAGTTTCTAGCCACCCCTATCTTTTTTTCAAATCAACAACAAACATGAATTTCTATTAGCCCACAGCAATAAATATATAACTGAAAAAGCGCTTTTGCAGAGGAGCATGTACATCTGTGCATCTGTTAGATTGTTGTAATGATCAATGACTGTAAAGATTTTGGCATCCTGAATCCTGTTTATCATATCATGTCTTTTGCCATTACCTATGGTCTGGAATATATCTAATTATGATGTTCTTGGACTTTATTTTGTATTGATGTTGTTATGTCTTATAACTAGGAAATGAACAGATCAGGCTACTTTTGATCCTTGTCAGATTCATTAAAAAGTGTTCATTAAAGTCTGTTTCTGCATTAATGTACAGAAAGGGTAGAAATTAAAACCCACATGAAAATGTGTAGGCATGTTATGATAAAATATGCATTTTATACATATTTTATCATAAAATATGCATATTTGTATGTGTATTTTGGTATGTTTTTAAAGTTAAAAGCTGAATTGCAAAATTTGGAGAAGTGCCATATTGGAAGGATAACTGTGCCCCATTCCACACATTAGTTCAGGAGGTGTGAGACAGATCAGTTTGCTTCCAGATGTGGACCAAACAAAATTCTTCAGCATCCTTGCTCATAGCTAAGCCAATTTATTTATGGGCAGGGCAATTCTATTGCTAAGTCAGAGTGCTCCGACATTTTATTTTTGTTTATTTAGAATTATTTTTAGGCCACCTTTAAGGGTGGAATCTTCTCAAGGCAGCGTAGAAGATAAGCAGATACAATACAAATCAATAAGTGCTTATTCAATAAAATTCAGTTTCCAAAGCCCTGTTGACCTCCTGCCAGCAGGGTGGGAGGGAGAGACTCAGGGAGGAGAAGTGTTTGCAACTTCTTTCCTCCCATTTCTTAAACTTATTTCCCTGCCATTGCAAGCAATGGGAGGAAAATACTTAGACCGCCTCCCAGGCTGGTCTAAATGTTCCCCCATTTGGGGACATGGTGCAAGGCTGGTAGAGCTTTGGATGCTACATATGTGGAGCCTCGCCCACTCTGCCCATGCCATGCCCCCAATGTACCCACTTTTTATCTCTCCCAGTGTTGGGCCTCCAACACCAGGGAAGTAAGAACTGTGGACTTCCGCTGGGGCACGTGGGAGATCTATGGCCCTTGGGGAACCACCCCAGGAGCCACAGGATTGCAGCCTAAGTGTTCCTGAGGGCTTCTAGGGTGTGTTTTCACAGTGGAAAAGCCAAATCATCTTGTCCTTCCTTTCTGAAGTTTGTGCTGTATATGATAAACTACAGGAGGGCAGGAACAGAAGAGGAGGAGGAAGAGGAAGAGGAGGAGAATCTGATTTGGTACACAGATGGTATTAGCATCTGAACACAACCCAGTTAGAACTGGGTATGCCAGGAGAACAGAAGCAGTTAATCCCATGTTGACCCATCTGTCCATAATAATGATATTCTGAATTCAAATCTTATTGAAAAATATACAAGATTGTTGTGCTTCTTTGTGTCATAAAGCAGGGAGGTGGCCCTCAAAGGGACTGTAAACATTCTGTTGCACAAGAAATTAGGTCCAAGATAAGCCAGTGCCCAAAATGTTTCAAGTCTGGAAAACCACATGAACAAGAAAAACATCCATATCTTAGTCTATTTTGTTTATGCTTACTTTTGTTATGTCACATAGCGTTTTTACTTTTTAATATTCTTTTTCCATCAGAGCATTATTGTATTTTCTAAGTAGTCTTCCTTTTATTCATTAAAGCTTTTAAAATTGCAGTTCTCGTGTCGTTTCTCATCCACTAAATATGTTTCACATAGTAATTTAATATTGGCTGTGGTCGAACAAGCTTGAACTTGGAAACATTACCATTTCTAAAATAAATGTTGCCAGTGTGTTTATTGGCTATGATATCACATCCTGTTTATCCAGCAAAAGACTTCACCAAAGGAGAAAGATCTGGAACAGCTGCTCTGCAAAGTTATGCAACACGATGCTTTTTTCAGCAAGCCTCAACATGACAGAAGTCTTCCAAAACCCAATCCTGTGAGGGTGCAAGGGGTGCTAATGCACAAACAGAACTCTGCCATGTGTGGGCTTTCATTCTGTAGTTCAAATTCTTCATCATACCATAATCTTATATGCTTTTATTTTAAGACAGTTATTCGACATAAATTGTAGGATATGCTACTAATGCCTGATAATTGGGCCTTTTGCTAATCTGTTTGCTTGGGCTTTTTGATAACCTCAATACGCTATTAATGACTGATAATTGGTCTTTTTGCTCATCTGTCTGCTTGTGGCATCATGAGCAAGTGTAAGATATGTTTAACTTTTTCATAGAACTGTTTGAGTTAGCATAATTAATTCATGGAAAAGAGTGTTCAATATAACACTTCTGGTTCAGACAAGAAACTGTGTGGGCAAGTGGAGTTTTACTCTGTAAGAGTATAGAAGGGTGCCCCCTGCCTACATTGAATGCAATCATTCAAATACATTCAAAGGGGGAAAATTTGCATTTGCAACCTTTGGAGGAACAGCAATTAAGGGCGCAATCTCATGCATGTTTAGGGAGAAGTCCTAGCATGCCCTAGCCAGACATAGGACTTCTTCTGTCTAAACATGCATAGGATTGCACCATAACAGCACAACAGTAAAAGAATGCTTCTGAATTTGACAACCACCAACATGTTTGCTAGCTAGCTATTTATTATTTATTTATTATAAATAATAAATTAATTATAAATATTTTATTTATTTATTATTTATTAAATAGCTATTTATTTATTTATTTCCTTTTTATGCCACTCAATAGCCGAAGCTGTCTAGGCGGTTCACAAAAATGTTTGGCCAATGCAAGTTAAGAAGGAAAATTAAACGATGCTGTTATAGAATTTATTGATTTGTTTGTTTATTTACAATATTTATATACTGCTCCGCATCAGAGATTTTGGAGCGGTGAACAACAAGATGAAAGAATAAAACCCCATAATTAAAACATTTTAAAAGAACATTTAAAAGAAATTAGCCTATTTTGCAGTTTGGTTTTTAAAATATATAGTGCATGAGGAAAAGTTGTTTTTCTATAGTCACATACATGAGATTTCCAAAGCAATTACTTGTTTAGTTACTCTTTTAGTAACTTCTCTGGTAACCACTTTCATTCACATGCTTTGTTTTCAGACACTGGATCGGTTAATATCTTTCTAGTCAACTATATTTGGCCATCTTGAGCTACTGAAGAACCATCTGCCCTGAGGGGAGGAGAGAGAAGACAGAACAAATAACCTGACTGAAGTGAGCAGCATGAAAGACAAAGCAAGATGAGATCATATATTTAAGCCAACCATTAGCTTGTGACTAACATGAAAGGCAGTTACCGCAAACAGAGGCTGTTGTTTTTTCACTCAGTGATATTTTACAAGGGCCTTGGCACGTAACATCAACGTGGTAGTTGTGGGATATAGCTTTTATTGATAGGTTGTTGTTGAATTGAATTAATTATTGTTTTGTTATGCATGATGTGATTTTAAAATTATTTATGTAAACTGTTTTGAGTATAGGAAAATTGTTATACCAAATATCTTAAATAAGCAAACCATTTATCGCCAGGACCAAAGAATTTACTCCAAATCCAAAATATACTGTGCACTGTGTGCTGTTTTTCCTCTAGGTTGCCTAGAACTATCTACCAAGAGTGACAGACTGGATTTAACATTGAATTTATCATTAGGACTGTGAAACTATTTTATTGGAGGATCAATTCCTTTGGTAGTTTTGGAAGTACAATATTAATGTGAATGCATCTACTATGTGCCATCCTCCAACATAAATTATTGAAAACCCTCTTCCAAATGCTTTTTGCAGTTGGAAAGAGACCGATTCCAAGACAAACTTGAATATTTTTCTTTCAGTTGTTGAGAGAAATGGCACAAAACACCACTGAACAAATTAAATCTGTGCTGACGTCAAAAGGAGATTGAGATCAGCTAACTAGGGGGAGGGTATTATGGAATATATCTTGTTAACTGTCCTTTGATAGCTATCACCATCCTAAGGCCATGTCTGCAAATCTCCCATTAAAGGCCAACTTTTTAAGGGAGAAGTCATTCTGCACCCATAGAGTGCCTTCAAGGCAAGGCAAGCTAATTGGAGATGAGGAAAACATAGCTAGGAAACTTTTAGAATGATCTCATAGTTACTAGCAGTGGGGGTGGGGATTCTTATGAAGTAAATGTAAATTACCTTTAGCTCCGGGCTTTCTTTTCCTTAGATTTTTGCTGTTCAGTTCAATGAACTGGATTGTTTTTATTGGCTTTTACCAGTTCTGATTGCAACAGAAGTTTCATTTAAGTTTTCTTAGCAACTTCATTAACTTGGTTATATCAATTACAAGTTTGTCTCTAGGAAACTTTTTTAAGTTCCTTTTTTTAATTGAAGATTTATATCTGATCTATGGGAATATTAAGAGTCTGCATTGCTGCTTATTAGTTTACAGACTTCAAGGATAATTTTTTTTCAAATATCCTTTTCTAATGTATCCTTTTGTTTTTCAGACTCATACACGCTTTTTTGTTTGTGGCCATTCTGCCTCAAAAATGTCTTGAAATGAGCTGATATGGCACAGCTCTTATTCCCCAGAACCTCTTCCCTCCTGTATTACAAAGACATATACTACACAGAGATGTGTGTTTTACATAAGAATTTCCTTCAGGAAAAAATAGCTTTAAATCTCTTACTGCGACATATTTGTCAGCCTATACTTATTACTTAGATATTTCAAGGCTCGGAAGCATCCTTATCTCTCAGTCCTAAACTTGAACTACAAGTCTTTCCCTATTGGCTGCTTCTTTCTTTTGAGGTTTGAATATAATCCCATTAGGGGAGAAAATTCTACAAAATAAAAACTAACGATATCAGTGAAAACAAACTTTCACAAAAAAGAGCTGGAGAAATGCACCATTAATGTTGTCTGCATGAAATCTTTGAAAAGAGCTGGGAGAAGGATTGGAAAGGGTGTTGCTGACTACTTGATTTCATTAAAACTATCATTTAAAAAAATGCAAATATATATTTAGTGCTTAACTGGGTGTTTAATCCCATTGACATGAATAGGATTTAATCTTGCTTAACTTCCTTTGGACTGAGCAAATGGTGTTAAAAGACAAGATCCAGAGATCCAGAAACAGAAGAACAAATATTGTTTGGGTAGTCCTGAATGAGAATGTGCAAGTTAAAATGAGGAGAGCGAATGTGGTTTAAACATGGATAGAGTTTGGGCCTTGAATCAGGGAGATTTGGCCCATATCCACACTACTTGTATGTCTTCTGCACCCCAATTCTCCAAGTGGTGGAAACTCTGAGAGTAAAAGTGTTAGCTGGGGTTTTTGTTTCCTTGGAATGAGGTCACTGGAGGCTTATGGCAGTTAAACACACATACACAACACAGGTTGAGTGTAAGGCAGAGGTTCACAGGGTAAACCAACTTCAATAGACACTGCCCCCCATTAGGCTTCATTGGAGGGCCACCAGCACCATAGGATTCTTGCAGAAAGCAACTCAGCTCTCTGTGTGACTCTTCTAGTCCAACTCCAAAATTGGTTGCATTTCCCCCAGACACTGATTTCATTAGCACATTCTTTGGAGGAGTGACCAGAAGGTGATGGAAGAGGCATCTCTTGCTATATTTTCTGGCCATTAAGAGCCACTGGCCTAACTTCATGGGAATCTGCCAGACTAAATCTGTTCAACCTGGTTTGGCTTCCCATTAATTCTGAACCTTTTACTATCAGAGTCACTAGGCTATAAGAGATCCCTGAGAAGTTATTTAGGACAACTCCAAATCTCAATACACTATAAATGTATATCTGTAAATACATCTCAATATTCTATTGCTTTAACCATGCTGAAAGAGTCCTGGAAGTTTTACTTTAGTAAGGAGTGGAAAACTCTGTATTACAGAACCCTAGCCCTGCCATCTGTCTATAGAACTACAATTCCCAAGATGCCCTGGAAAATTCTGAAAGCTACAGTATGGGCTAGGATGGCCACTGCCAAAAAAAAGAAGATGACACCAGTTTGCATAGCATTTGCATATGCAAATATATAGGTGCAAATTTAGAAATGACTATTATTTAAATAGAAATTCAAGACCTCTTCCATAGTTGAGAAGATTGACTAGGGGATGGTTGTGCCAGTTCAGCCCTCTGTCTTGGTGCTAACTGTTGATGGGCCACTTCAAGGTCCCTGCTGCTCTCCCTCCTTATGGGTCTTTGATTTTAAACCATACTTGGAGTGTAGTCAGCTCATCAAATAGAGGTCACCTTCAAACAAAGGACTATCATTTGCCAGCTCTACAAAACAGAGGACTTTTCTCTGTAAAGTAGGACACCTGGCCACCCTCGGACACGTGCCTAAGTTCAAATCACCACTTAGCCATAAAACATGCTGAGTGACCTTTGGCCAGCCAGTACCTCTTAGTGAGGATAAACTGAGCAGGGGGCAGGGGGGAATAACTGTAGGTGTACATCTCTCCGAGCTCCTTGGGGGAAGGGAGGAATAAAAATGTAATCAATACTCTGTTCATATAGCTTGCACAAAGGCTTTTGCATCCACATGCAGAAGAGAATCTTTGTGTGCGACTTCATTTTCCAAACGTAAGTGGCTTGAACAGGGAAATTTTGATGCAGATTTTTGCACCTGGGTTGCTTCCCATTATAATCTCAACAGGCATAGGGGTGCTCTCATCCAGATCTAAAGATGAATAAAAACATAAACCAGAGCTATAATAGATACATCTGTCTCAGAAAGAAGAGGTGTGTGAGGAATAACAATAGATATTGTTGACCATTGGTCTATACAAGGTTATTTGGTACTGGAGATCAAAGCCTCAACTCATTGGCCAACCTGGAAGGCACAGCAAGCATTCAGTTTACTGGATGTTTGCAATGATACCCATTTGAATGAAGAGGCAGTGATGAGGAAGCTGAACTGTTTTCTGCCTGCCACACAGCTATTACTGGCACAGACAGAGCCTCTATTAGGGCCTGGGGATTGCAGGGGGAGAACAGAAGGCAAACCATGCAATAATCTGCAGTGAAGCTATAGGGCTGGTTATTTTGTTCTTGTTTCTCAGCAGCCTTGACACACCTAAGAATCCTGACCTTTTCTCCTCTCAGCATTCAGACAAGTAATTAGGCTGTTTATAACTGAAGCATTCCATAGGTTTGAATTAGGAAGAGTTCTCCATTTCGTCTTAAGTGAGGATTGGGAAAAGAACAATGGTAAGATGACTGTCTTTCCCAATGAAATTTCATTATTTGTCTGTATGTAGGTTTTCTTCCTTCATCAATCATGTTTACTGCATCAATCCAAGAATAAATGTGTAATAGGGTCATATGCCTCAGGAAATCATTTTGTGGTAAAACCTGCCTTAACCACAGTCTTCCACTTTTAACATTTGACCTTTTCAAAATTAATTCTGTACCGTGTCACACAGAGGAAGTTTTACCTCACACCATGCATCCCAGTGGTTGCTTCTCCTTTTCAGTTTGAATTTAAATGTTTTAGGCTGCAATTGTATGCACACTTACCTGAGAGTATTCCCTGTTGAACTCAATGGTACTTTTTATCTTTTTTTTACTTAAAAGGATTAAATTTAAACTCCATGACACACGAAGTTCAAATACCATTCTACTTAAAAGTTATACCTATAACATTGGCAATATTACAATTCAGTACAGCATAGATGATCAACCTTACATTTCAATATCATATCAGTCTTAAAGCAAGGAAGCAGGCCTACAGTTCATTTCCAATAACCATATATTGCCCTTCAGTTAACATATAATAGTAGAGCCTAACAATTTAACCAGCCTAAAATATTACTAACCAATCTCATAATAATGATAGTAATAATAATAAAAAAGAAAGGAAATTAGAAAGGATAAATAATAATTATTCAGGCTAGGCAAAAGAACTCAGGCTAGGCTAGTTGAGTATATTTATTAAAGCATCGAGCAGAGAGGAGTTTAGAATTGGTCAACTGCTTTTAAAATAAAAAGAAACATGGAATGAGCTAAACCTTACTTAACTCACCAAAGCAGCTTCTCCTGCCTCGTTGCCTGCCTGCCACAGGAAGATTTCAGAGGACAAAGGTATTTCCATGGGGGTTTGGCAGCATCTGCAGAGGGAAAGTCAAAGTAACAGAACAATGGCCTGGGAGGACCTGATCATGAATCCTCTAGGTCAGGGATCCCCAACCCCCGGGCCGCGGACTGGGACCGGCCCATGGCCTGTTAGGAACCAGGCTATAGGTGTGTGTGAAACCCCCTTACCTTGGGTCCACGAGGGTCCGTGGGTGGGGGGAGGCAATCCGTCCCTCCCCTCCGGAATCCTCGCCGGCCCTGGCCGGCTCTGCTCCGCAGTGAGTCCACAGAACTGCCAGTCGGCTCCAGCCACTGGCGGACTTCTGGCTGCTGGGACGCAAATGGCGTCCGCATAGTGGATACCTTTTACGTCCCTGTTCTTCAAGTAATAGGCTACGTAAATCTTTCTTCAAGTAATAGGCTACATAAAACCATTTGCATCCCAGTGGCCAGAAGTCCGCCAGCAAAACCATCCCCCCCCCCCCGGTCCGTGGAAAAATTGTCTTCCACGAAATCGGTCCCTGGTGCCAAAAAGTTTGGGGACCGCTGCCTAGGTCAGCCTTCCCTAGTGGAGGCTGGTGGCTCCAATTTTGTTGGGGTGCGTATCCACGCTGGGCTTCAGTCAGAACCAACCAGAATTCTAAAGGAACTATCCAAAGTGCTGAACGTGTTTTGGAGATAGGGTTCAGAACCTTGGATAGCTCCTTTAGTGGTCTGCCTGCTTTTGACTGAAATTCAGAATGGATTTACAGCCCCACCAAAATCAGAGCCATCAGCCTCCACTGGTCTTCCCCAACCTGATGCCCTACCAACGTTTGAGGCTTCAGCTCCCATCAGACTCTGCCATCATGGCCAACGGTGAGGAATGCTGTAGTCCCAAACACCTGGAAGGCACCAAGTTAGGTGAGGCTTCTCTAGGTGATTCCTGCATGTACCTTCTAAAAGGATGAGTCGTGGGGGTTGAAGAGGGAGAGCCAGCTTCAAATGTGTAGCAATGCAGATTTGGGTACCTAATGGTGTCTGAGTTTATCTGGGCATGTTCTTTGTTTGGAGACATTTCTAGAAGGGGGGGCAAAGAGTTGGGTTCATCTCAATCTTACATTCTACAAAATACACAGAACGGATGTCTCTCTTCTCTGACGAAAATAATTTCTCATAAGAATTTTCATAACAGAGTACAACATGTCCTTGGAACACAGATATTTATGGAGAAAGGGGGATCCTGAATATTGTGACATTTGTGCAGATCAGCTGTAAATAAGGTGTGTTAAGGAAAGAGCTTTGTCTTTCCATTACAGTGAACGTGGATCAGTTGAGAACATTGTGCTACAGCTCACCTCAGCCATGGTCTTTTAGAACATATCATTAATGGCAACAGCTAGGGGAGAAATTAACATAGACCTGTCTTTTGCCAACATGAATGTCTTGATTCATGTTATTGCTTACACACACACACACACACACACACACTACTCAGAAACTTGCATATATATTAACTTTTCAGATCTACTGTCAGGCAATTACTCACCTAAGCCTCTCTCATGATAAAACTGAATAGAGAAACAAAATATCAGTCGTGTACTACCAAATCCTCTGATTGCATAGCAAATGCTTCTCCTTCTTTATTTGGCTGTTAATCAAATCTTGTTACGTATCAGTGACATTCTGTATAATGTCAAAACAGACCCTGAAAGAAGCAGTTCTTTTGGATTTACCAGCAGACTGAACATCAAGTTTGGTATTTAACTGAGTCCAAATAAAGGGTTTTAGTTCCTCTTTTATAGAATCAAGCCTTGGAAGCTCCCCATGGTCACAGCATTCCCTAGACTCACCCACCCACCCACCACCCACCTTCCTGACCACACAGACATTTCTTATGCCACAGCTGCCTTGCAGATCAACTTGATCTAGATTTAAAATAGGGTTGGCCCTACTGTTAAGCCAGGTGAGGCAGTCTGTCTCACACAGCAGATTTTAAGGTTAAATTGTCATCATATTTTTACCACCTTGGGGATGCCATTTTGCCTCAGGCACCAGGCACCGTCTCTGCCAGACCAGCGTTGTTCGGCATTGTTATCTTCTTTTTCTGGATTGTCTTCCCTTTCTCATGTTTCTGTATCAGAAGCACATATGATTGCATACAACTGGGCTACTATGTCGAAAATGGACTGTCACTAGGGATGCATAGCCAGATTTCTTCTTCAGCTGTTAACTCATTTCAACCTCTGTGCAGTCCAGAGAAGAGTAGTAGTAGCAGTAGTAGTATTATATCTTCTGGGGACCAATTGCATCTTCTTCTTTTGTACATTACTTTATTACTTAATGGACTACTTTTTCACAATTTCATGAAGTATAATTGAGAGGGGGTGAGGAAACAACTGCAAACGTACACCCAAATCCAGCAATTTCTTCTGGGTTCAGGAACATTCAACTTCCCCATTCACATTAAACCTCTCAAGGAATACAAGACCATATCCAAAAATGATCCATTTATTTAGGAAGTTTTGTGTTGCATATTTTAATACTTCAAACAGCATCACACTAAAGACAGCCCATATTTCCTAAATATTTGCTCTCTTTATTTCACTGTTGTAAAATCACTGCTAAGTTCCTTTTTTCTTTCTTTTTTTCTGGAAATAAGAAGTTAATTTCCACCTAGACCAACTCCAGGTGAAAGGTTTGGTGGGGAAACTGCATTAACTAAGTTCTCTGCCCTTTATTTTCCTTTACACACAAGGGATTTGTAACATTTAGGGCACAATCCTATCAGCAAAGCCCTTCAGCCTCTGAACTCAGAGGCTTACAGCCATCCATTGCAGAGCAGGAGGAGCAGCAGAGGCGATCTTCTCCTCCACGCTCCTCCCACTCTGTATTTTGGCTAGACGGGCTTTTTCATCCGTCTAGCTAGAGCTTGTCAGAGCAAGAGGGAGGGGGGCTGGGGAGGCCCAAGGATACGTTGTAAGCTGGCCTCCCCACTCCCCTCCATGCCTCCCCACGCCCCCTTTACCCCCTCTCCAAGGCTGCTTTTGTGAGTTGGGGAGGCAGCCGGAGTGGTTCTCTCTGTGCCAGCTGAGAGGGGGAGAGGCAGAGAGCTTGGATTCCTGGGTCCAAGGTCAGAGTGCTGTCCAGGAATCTAAAATATCCTATAGCCCGCCCCCAGACGCTGTCTAGGAGCCATAGGATTTCCCCCTCAGCAGTGTTGTAATACTATCTACCTCCTTTTTTAAATTACACAACACTTTACCTAATAGACACCTCATCAAAACTGAGCTCTTAAGTTTTCATTCTCAGCCCCCTTTTTTGTTTAACTTCTAGACATGGAGAATTACTTTTGTGTCAGCTAAAATCAATTTGCTCTTCCTCCTCTTAGTGAACTGCAGAGCTTAGGCCAATCATATGTTTTAAGAAGGGCCTTTACAGAATACCCCCCCTTTTTTAAACTTCACATTTGAGAACCATTTCAGAACACCTTTGCTTGTCATATGCTTTGTTCATATCATGGGCAATCATCTACCCAGTTCAACCTGGAATTAGGACAAAACTATACATTACATGTGTAAACACATGTATATTTAAACCAGAACAACTGTGTTTACTAGAGAGAAAACAGGTTTCAGCAAAGCAGCAGTCAGAGTGGGAGTAAGGGTTCCTTACCTCTTTCCCTTCCACTTTTCTGCCCCTAGGTTCCACCAGGCATGTGACCGCTAGGGTAAACATGCATTTGGAACTATAGGAGAGACATCTTGGCAAGGGAAAGGGTTAAGCTCCCTCTCTGCCACTTCGCCAGTGACATTTACCTCCTACCTCCCAAAAGCTGCTTTTCCCTAGTAAAAGCAGCTGTCAGAATTTAAATGTATGTGTTTGTGTATAATGTGTAGTTTGGTCTTTAGTTTCTGGCTTTTCAGCTCACTTCTACAACTACCATAATATGTGATAGCTCTTTGTAACTATAATATTTCCAAGCCCAAGAGGATAGTTAAAATGCTTCACTTCCCCAGAACCTATAATTAGTTACTCAGATTGTCCATTGTCTTTATTCTCTCCTCCAGACTCCATTTCCCATTTTACACATCTTCTTGAACACCTTGCTCTGTCCCATGGTGAATAATTAATTTCACCAGCAAGCTTCTTCCTATTTTTCTCTTATAACCCTCACTGATTTGAGATAGTGACATTTTAGATTTTACATCAGAAGTTTTGTTTTTGATATTAAGATAATCCTATCTGCAGCGGGGAATTGGGTAAGCTTTATTATTCTTTGTCACCCAAACTCATTTCCCATGACTAATTTAGTTTATTATTGCTGTCCACATTTCTTCAGAACAAATCTTGTTCCATGATTTGCTAACACTGAAAATAAATGGGCCCTTTGCTTTAAAGCTGCCTTTTCCAACTTGGTGACGTCCATATATGTTAACTACAGCTCCCATCATCCCCACCCAGCATGCTGACTGGAAATTATGGGTGCTGTAGTCCAACACATCTAGAAAGCGCCAGGTTGGGGAAGGCTGCTTTCAGCTACTCATTCAGCACATGGTGGTTTCCAATTGTGATGTGTCCAATTCAGCATGGTACTGTCTGGAGCTAGCCAAAGGCACATTTGCTGAATCAGGGTGGAAAGAGGAGTTCAGGTGGAATCAGTTTGCAAATAGGTAAGGACATCCCATTGGAAAATGCTCAAGAAAGAGGAGGGCAAGGAGAAAACAGAGGGGAAAAGTTCAAGGACAAGGAGGCAGGTGTAGAGAGCCAGAAATAGGGATGGCGGAGAATTCCGCCACAGACTCCAATGAGGCCGGATTCTAAAGAATCCAGCCCCCCGGAGTCCATGGCAGAATGGATCACTCACCTCCGCCTCCCCACGGGATCCATCCGGGTCGGATCCCAGTCCACGTCGAACCTGCGGAGCCGGCCGCCAGCTCCGCAGGGCTGGAGAAAGTCGATACAGCCGGCACCCATTCCCGTGCCGTATCTCTGTGTAAGTCAGTCCCCCAGATGCAAATGGTATGGGGAACAGTCCCTGTTCACGCAATAGGCTTTGCAAATATTTGCGTAGCCTATCACGGCCAAAAACAGGGACGCAAATGGCGTAGCGGACACCATTTGCGGCCATAAAGCTGGTCAGAAATGGCTGCATTTAGGAAATGGCTGCGTTTAGGCTAATCAACCAGCTTTACGGCTGCAAATGGTGCCCACTACTCCATTGGCGTCCAGGGGACTGACTTACACAGAGATACGGCACGGCAACGGCTGCTGGCCATATCAACTTTCTTCAGCCCTGCGGAGCTGGTGGCCAGCTCTGCAGGGCTTCAAAGTGGAGCCAGCCTGGACGGATTCCGGTGGGGGAGAACGGATCACCTCCCCCCCCCGTCAAGGATTCTGGGGGGAGGAATGGATCACCTCCCCCCCATGGACTAGAGGTAAGGGATTTCGTACATCCCTAGCCAGAAGGCAGTGAGTGTTATGATACTAACCCATAGTAGGAACCAAAGTGTTCCACAAATGGTTGTATAGAGGAATGGAGTTCTGGTTACATCAAGTAAGGAAAGGAAACCTAGAGTGATAGCCATTTCATGTGTATCATTGTGAAAATTACAATTGAAATAAATTCCTTTATTTCTTGATTGACTGATTGATTGATTAATTTACAGTCGCTTTCAGCCCAAATAGGGCATCCAAAGCGATACAAAATGATGCAGACCCATGACACTCCAGTCTTTGCCTGCATCATTCATTAAGTTTGTTGCAGCAAATATTACAGTTAAGGAGTTCTGAGGCTGAATGGTTGAGAAGCCTACCAGCAGGTTCTTCCTCCTTCCTTTTCCAAGGGCTGCTGGAAGGCAGAGTCCAATAAGGCCAGGGCAACCAATGAAACACAGATGTTCCTGATCGAGATGTAGCAAGATGTAGTAAGGAGTGAATTGTTCTGGGTGTTTAAGCACCAACCTAATTTTAACAGCAAAATCAGCGAAACCAGCTGAGTTTCACAGACCTCAGTCTAGCAAAAGTTGAATTCTGTAGTTATCTTCTCCAAGTCCATCCACCTCACTGTATATCCCAATACAGTTATCCAAAATTATCTGGCAAATTCCTCAAAACATCTGAGATAGCAAACGTTTGGAGAAAAGAGGAGTGTGTTTATAGCAGCATGGGCAGCAACATATGGCCTATGGTGAGCCATGTGCAGTCTCCAAAGCATGTTAATGAGGCATGTTAATGAATTTGAAGGGGCTAATTAATAATTTTCAGCATTTGAGCTTAGGGATGCCAATGGGTAATAAGCCAGCCATTTACAGATACCAGGAAACAATGCAGCGAGAGCAATAGGCAGAAAGGGGAAGCATCTAAGCAGCAGCTGAGCTTTGCAAGGTGGAAGGATGAGGCTGAGGGAGAGCAAACCAGCAGGCCAAACCCCAAGCTCCTGCCCTCGTCAAGCTACCTTTCCAGACTCATGTGCCTAACTACTGGACAATGTCACAGATCTGAGAGAAGGGGCTATAAGGGAAGGCAGGGAAAACGTATGAGCCCAGAAAGATCGTGGGGTCAGCTGCATTGTCCAGAGATGGCCTCCCTCAAAACCTGCTCTGCAGCTGCCTGAGAGTGGGTGATGGGAGTACAAGAATGCCAGTGGCAGCCAGAGTGGTATTGTTATGCTCCTGCACCCCAGCCCAGAGAGGGGAGAACTTGCAGGGGCTTCAGCACTTGTGCAGACTTCACTTTCCTGGAAGGAGGACACTGGAGACTTGTGGTGTTTCTTTTGTAAAGGTTTATTTACACTGTGCTCAGAATGAAGGCCTACAACATCATCGCTCCAAGCAACCCCCTGCTTCCTCTCTGCTGCCCAGGGATCTTCTTCTGCAAGACAAAAACTACTCTCCTCTTGTCTTAGATTCACCCTTTTCCCCCAGATCCATTTCCTCCTACCCCCTCAGGCCTTGTAAAACAAAGGTTACCAATTCAAGATAACCTTTGGGTAACTTGCCCAAAAGACTGCATTGGGGAAAATCCTCAGTCTCTTTGTACTCAGAAGCACTGAATAGTAAGGGATCTCTGGAGGTAATATAGACTGACCTCAAACACATAACAGTATCCTCTGACATACACCCCAGTGTGTTTGGGGAGGGGTACTTTTGATGGAAAGTTTAAGGCCCTAGTTAAACAGGGAGCACCAAACCCATCAGGTGAGCTGTTTCCCCAGGTCCCTTGACAGGTAAATGCAACTCATCAGTGCATACATCAGCATAATTGCATTGTTACAATTGATCAAATTCCACTTTATTTTAGGAGGGAAAAAATATAAATACTGAGCCTGCAAGTCTGGAAAGACGTGTACATGAATGGGAAACATAAATCTTTGTGTTGGGATACCAGGTGACAAGAGTGAAATGAAGTGCTGTATGTGACAAGATTGTTATCCTGGACATGCCATTAGGGTGCATACAAATGTACCTTATAAAGAAGTCTTGTTGAAGTTTTTTTCTCCCAGAGTGAACCCAGTTCCTCCCCCAGTCTACCCACTACCACTTTTGCCAGGCAATTGATAGATGTGCTTACCAGCCATTCAAACACCGATTCAGTCATTTGTCTTCCACTAGGCTTTAGACAGGCTTTCCTCTTCTAAAATTTTAGTTTCAATTGTACATTCATCCTTAAGAAAAGGACAATTAAAAATTAAGTTGAAAAACTGCTTTGGGGCTTATGGCATCTCTGGTTTATTTTATTTATTTATTTATTCATTCATTCATTCATTCCATTTCTATACCGCCTAATAGCCAAAGCTCTCGAGGCGGTTCGCAAAAATTAAAACCAAACGGCACACAATAAAACAATATAAAATATATAGAACATTTGGTTCCAGTCAAGGACAGCTGGGCACACATGGCTTTGGCTGCAAACACACAGAACCTTAAGCTCCACTTTCTTGGAGAGAAAACTGTACTTTTGAATAGAAGTGGTGAATGTGCTTCAACAGTACTCCTGCTGCTCAGATGATGTACATTTGTATGCACCCTTAGTTTGGCATAACTGTTAAAAGGAGCACCAGCAAATAAATGTAATACATCTAGTGTACCATAGACATTCTCCTGCTTCTACTGTAATGTCACAGGAAGCTTCCTTATACTAAGTGAGATGGCTGTCTAGCTAAGAATTGTCCACATCAGCAGTGAGATGAAGGTAGATTGGGATCTGTTGGTAGATCTCTGGGTGACTTGCAGTAGATCAGCAAGGGTTTCTGCTTCCCAGTTATTTAAGTATAGCAACAACAAAATATTTTTTTCAACCTAAGATAGGCTCCTGAAATTAAAAATAAAAAAAAAAAGCTAGGGGTAACCAGGAGTGAACTTGCATGTGAAAGGATCAGTTCTGTTCTAATTACTGAAAACAAATTCCTAGGCTCAGAATGTGCTCAGAGACACCCTGTTCTTTAATTCTAATTGTATGTTTTTTGCACCTGGCTCAGGTTGGTGAATCTTGGGCTTCTAGGAAAAACAGAGTAGATCTCGCAAGCCTTAAATTTGCCCACCGGGGTAGGCAACATGGTGCCCTTCAGATGTTTTGAATGACAATGCCCATAAGCCCCAGCCAGCATGGCCAATGGTCAGAGATTACAAAAGTTGTGGTCCAAACCTCCTGGAGGGCACCAGGCTGCCTACCCCTCGTCCAGTGGAGCCTGGCAGCTCCGATTTCTATGGGGCTCAGCACCTTGGATAGCTCCTTTAGCAGTCTGGCTGGTTCTGACTGAAACCCATGGATTCACAGACCCACTGAAATTGGAGCCACCAGCATCTACTGCCCTGGTCTATACTGACTACTACTACACTCCAGAGTTTCAGACAGGGCTCAAATGCCTGTGCTCTACCACTGAGCTACGGCCCTTCAAAGCGTTCATACAAAGAAGACATGCAGCTTCAAAAGTACATATATTCTGTACATATATTTCCCCAGTGGAAATGCTCTTAAGGTGCAATCCTATGCATGTTTTGACAGAAAAAAAAAGTCCTACAACTCCCAGCATTCCCCACCCAGCAGTTGTTGGACTTTTTTCTGTCTAAACAGGCATAGAATTGTGCCCTTAATTTTGAGTACTAAGAAAATGAGACACTTATCACTGCTAATGGATGCTTTTGAATTAATCTCTTTACATGAGGAATGGCAATATCAGTAATGGATCTAAAAAGGGACTTTTGAAGATTAAATAGTTAATATAGTGCTAAGACTACACACCTTAAAAGATATTAACCTGTTCAAAGTTTAGTTTGGGAAAATGTCAAAGGGACAATCAATGATTGCCTTTCAGTTCCTTGGCAACACCTGTTCCTTAGAAGCATGCTTAATATATTCTATACCTTGCCACTCAAATTTATGCCATATCAAATTTAGAGTTTGTGTCATTCGATACATTATGTACCACTCTAACCTGCCAAGACGTCTCCGGAGCTTAGTCTCAGTATCACTGAATATAAATTGAAACAGTGATTATGCTAAAGCACTGTGCATGGTTGGCAGAAAACAGACCTCCATTTCCAGCGACAGGGTTACCGGACTGAGTTGAAGCCCAGCAGTAATATTGTAACAGGTTTGGAGTGTGTTTCATTGACTGCTACCTGAGAGCTGTTGAGGTTTTATTTCTCAACAGAAATCACAGATAGGTGTTTTATATTGCAGGCTTCTGCACATTAGCAATGCCATTCGGTTACGGGAAAGAGCAAAGATGACAGTGTTCCTAGTTTATATTGTGAGCCTCTCACTTCTAGTCTGCAATGTCTCCTAAACAATTTGGGATTTCTGGTCAAAATGCCTAACTAAAAAAATCAGGACAATTTTATCAATCTAATAAGGTCTTGCACATTGTAATTTCTCCCTTTCTGGCCTTATTTCTTTGTGTTACTGATTCTGCCCATTCTCCAAGGAGTTCAGGGCAGTGTACTTTGTTCTCTTCCCCACCTCCCTACCACCACCACCCAATTTATTCTCACAACAATCCCATGAGGTAGCTTAGGCTGAGAGAGTGGGAGGGACTTGCCTAAGGTCACCCAGTGAATCTCATGGCTGCGTGGGGATTTGAACTTGGATCAGGGCTGGCTCAAGACATTTTGCCGCTTGAGGCAAAGCAGCAAATGGTACCCCCGCCCCGCCCCAAGTCAAGGTGCCTAGTAGCCAATGTCAGCCAAATTATTTTGGCACCTGAGGCAGAAAATCCCACAAGCATCTCTTTCCCTACCTGGCAGTAATATAACATATTAAATAATTATCAATGCTGCCTTGTCATGACAACCAAAATCAGCTGCCTGAGGCAGCCATCTCACTGTGCCTAATGGTAGGGCTGGCCCTGACTAGTCCAATACTTTAACCCAGAGGTGGAGAACCTCAGGCCTGTGGGCCAAATCCAGCCCTCCAGAGCTCCCCAGATGACTGTGCCCTCTTCCTCTGGCCCCACCCCCTTTCCTTTGACCACCAAACGTTTAGTGGTTTCTCAGCATCTGTGCTGTTCTTCTCCAGTTCCAAAATGTTGAAATGCCTCTTGCAAGGTTTTGTTACTGGCAGTAGGAGCTTTAGGGCGCAATCCTATGCGTGTTTAGACAGAAAAAAGTCCTACAACTCCCAGCATGCCTCAGCCAGCATGGCTGGCTGGGACAGGCTTGGAGTTGTAGGACCTTTTTCTGTCTAAACACGCATAGCATTGTGCCCTTAAGTGACAATGTGCTGGTATTTTTGGTATTTCTGTCCCCAACCCTTCTGCCTTTGGCCCCACCCAGCACTGGAATGCCGCTTCTGAGAGCAGCTCTGAAATTCAACCCTTGGGCTGAAAGAGGTTCAACACCCCTGTCCTAGCCACAACACTTAGTTTGATTCTTCAAGAGACTCACATGCGTCTTTATCCCATGGGAGATGGTGACTTCATTCTACTTTGAAGAAATGATTCTAGATTTGTAGGTGCAATGCATACACATGTTAAATATTATATAAACATATCCACACATGGACATGCAATGGGGAGCTGCAGTTGGCCATGTCTCCCTGCTGAGTGCACCCTGTGGGTTTATCTGCACTAGAAATGTACAATGGATTTATACCAGTTTCACTATCATCTCCTCTCATGTGAACCTGCCCATAGTTTAAGATTTTCTTTGGATGCCCTTCTTTGTGTTGCACCACCCAGAGAAATGGAAAATGGAATAGAACGCGGAGCAGGGCCTTCTCTGTGGCACCACCCCATCTGTGGAACTGTCTCCCAAAAGAAGTTAGGCTGGTCCCTTCTTTGTTCCATTTCAGGGGAGCTGTCAAAATGTTTTTGTTCTGTATGGCTTTTTAGTATTTCAGATGTATCAGCTCTGTTTTCACCTGCTCTTAATTCCAAATTGTTCTAAAGTTTTAATTATAAGTTGCCTTGGATGCCTTATTTACACCGAAAGGTGACTCATCAATTTAAAAACACAAAAATAAAAGAAATACTCTTGGCTCCCCTCACCCACCCATGAGTCTTGGACATTTTAGTTTGCTAAGGTTGAGAGTATTGCTGAGTACTAATTCTGTTCCACTTTTCCATCCCTGCAAGCCTTGCAAAATAAAACATATCCCAAACTGGGGAGGTGGCAGAGGTAGCAACCCTACTCTGCCTCCAGCATGAAGTAACAAAAATTGCAAATTGGAACTTGCTATAAAAACTAAATCTCTGTAAGAGCGCAACTTGATACATGTTCAGATAGAAAACAAGCCCTACAACTCTCAGCATCCCCCAGCCAGAATGGGCTTTGTAGGACTCTTTTCTGTCTAAACATGCATAAGATTGCACCCTAGCCCCAGTAATACTAAATCTCTCTTGCTGATACTGATTTCTGAATAAACTGTCAATCTCCTTCTCCTTATGATGACCCAAGACAACTAAAACATAATCTTGAAATTTCCTGAGCCACAAAATGGAAAACCCAACCCTCTATGCATTCACCTATTGCAATCCATGTCACAGCGATTATATTCTCTTTTAGTTTTGATCTGTTCCTTACGTTTAGGGAGCAATCCTATGGCTGCTAGATGGCCATAGGATTTTTCGGTTTATGGGTTTATGGGAATTTTGGTTCCCAGAAATCTGACTCCCTGCCTTTCTCCCCCACCACCTTGTAGGAGGTGTGGTTCATCCCTGGCTCCGCACTCCTAAGAGCAGTGTGGAGCAGCCAAAAATGGGGCATTCCTGGGGGAGGGGAGGAGACTGCGGAAGCACCAATAAGATGCTTCCTATGCACCATCCAGCCTCCCCCTCCCCCCCGCCCCGCTTCAAGGCACCCTGGTTAGACAGCTGAAATCGGCTGTCTAGCTGCAAATGCAGGGTGGCTAGAGCACAGAGGAGAAGATCCCCTCCACACTCTGCCTGCTCTGCATTGGGTGGTTGGCCACCTCTGAGTTCAGAGACAGCTGACTTTTCCCATAGGACTGTGCCCTTAAACATCTAAGTGCTACATTTGGGTTTTGACACTTGAAATGGGGACCAAGTGCATGTGCCAGGTATTCTAAACCGAGTATTGCCAAGTTACAGTTTCCACTTTCATTGCCTTGAGCCAGCGTATGATATAAATAATAGCCGCATCTTGAAAAATGTCCAAACCAAATGTGTTTCACTTCTCGGCTTATTTTATATCTGTAAAAAAGAAAAAGCACTGCTAGTTTAATTTTATTAATAGGTTAATAAATATAATATAATATTCATTGCTAAATGGCATACTCCAGACTGGAATGATTTGCTGCAAGAAATTTACCGCAAAATGTTGATGCTTTCCCCCCCGTTTCTATTTTTGCTTGTTGTTGCTCAACGTAAGCAGTGGAATGATGAAGCAATTTTGTTTTTCAAAAGCCCTTTTCCCCACAATGAAATTACCAACTGTAAAACGTGTGCGCGCGCACACACGCACGCACAGCAAAAAGCAAATAATGACCCTATTTTATTATGAGTTGACAGAGCAGTAGTAACATGTGGCTAAAACTGGAACAACTATTTGCCAGCACTCTGAATATTCAATAGCAGTCTATGTGCCAGAGGTACTCTGTAAATCTTTCCAGATTCTAACTTCCCTCTTGCTGCTTAGGTCCAACATGGAATAAGCTCTTGATCTTCTTGAAATTAATACCTAGAAACATGCCAATCCTGAGGAGGGGGAGGGGGAGGAGTACGATGCATTCTTGCTTGGCTCACTCTTTCCACCTAGCAACAGCAGAGGCATAGTACAAGTACTGAGTGAACACAGGTCTGCTACCACATCTCCTCCGCTTAGCCCTTCACATGAGCTAATTTTGTGGCAATAGAGCATTTGTCTGTGGGCTGACAGGTGAGAAGGTACAGAGAAGGGTTTCCTCTGGATTCCTCAGCTCTCTGCAGTTTGACGGATGGTGCAAGCAAAGAGCCAGTGGTGCACATCAGGACAGTCCCCCCAACCACGCCCCCAAGGAATGTGCAAAATTGCAGGCAGCTGTGTTGATCCATATCAGCAAAACCAGTTCTAGCAGTTTTCATCTCCACCAAGAGGTCTTCTGTAAAGCTAAGGGGTCTTAACTGCCCATTCAAGACCAAGCCACCTTGCAAATACTTTACGTTACAGCGAGGAACAAAACATTGTTGCTTGGGATTCTCTCCCCCCGCTACTATGAGGACTGCAGCTACGCTCAGAGGGAACAGGGAATTCTGATCAGGATGACAGATGACGTCAGTGTCCCTGCTAATAAAAAAGTGCCAGAGCTGAATCCCTGCAAGCCCTCAATCCACTACACCACTGCAAAGAGCCATCCTTCCACTTTTTTGCCTCTCAAATGTTAAAGTAAGCAGCAGCATTTCCAGGAACCAGCTCCATTGGGTTGTCTCTCCCTGCAGACAGCTGTGAGAAAGAACACTGTGGCTTCTCTGTCCTTGGTCATGTTGGGCTTTCGAGTGCGTGTTGGCCTTCAAGAGGAGAGGGCTTGCTAGTCTAGCCACTGGGCGCATTGGTACAGGACTCTCTGGTTCCATTCAACACACGCAGAGACACACACACTGACGCTCCCTCTTGGAAGGCGTATGCAGCTGGCTTGTAAAACTGGCAGCATGACTCATCCACTTGAAGTGGCTTTCATGACTCAGAAGAACCCACTATTCCCAGCATGACCTCTCCCATGAGGGAGCCACCAAAGCCCTCTTAAGGCACAACCCTATGCACGTTTAGACAGAAAAAGGCCTACAACTCTGAGTATGCCCCAGCCAGCTTTTTTCTGTCTAAACATGCATCGGATTGCACCCTTAGTTAATGGAGCCAAGCTAGGCAATCCTTAAGCATGCTTACCTGTCACTGTGAAACTGGAGGCCTTCCCACTCTGTCCTGTAAACACCCAGTCTCACCTGAATCAATCAGCACACAACAATCACGATTTTGGCAAAGGTATAATTATAAAAACAAAGTCTGTTTTTCCCTTCTGTACGCAATTGTAGTGAATTATAGTAAGGCCCCATTTTACAAATCTGTGAGCTGAGCCATAGCTTTGAGGAAATCAGAGTTCCTCTCTGTATGACAAGGGTTGAACACTCTGCAGCTACCCAGGCCAGGAGGACACCCAGTCTTCTCCCGGACAGAGATAATAAGCTGATATTTAGCTGGACTCACTGTGAGGCTCACAATGCTGATCACCCTTTTCCTGTTGGGTGTGTTCTGGCAGCAAGTACTTGGTGGCTGGGTCTCAAGGGCTGCAGCAGCTATGTGATCATTGGCCATGCTGGCTGGGGCTGATGGGAGTTGGCATCCCAACAAGATCTGGAAGGCCACAAGTTCCTCACCCCTGGGCTACAGTTTGCATAATACACCATGATGCATGTGCATCCAGCATTTCTTCAAGACCAAGAGGCAGAAGTTCATGCTGGCTTTTCTTTTTTGATATATCACTGACACTCCATTGACCCAGTTTTAAAATTCTCATCAGATATATTATAACCATTCTGTTATACAGTTTTAATCTTTAAGGGATCATTAAGATGACTCAGCTGTGGTAGCCAGATCTCATTAGGTGTGTCATAACTCTAGAAGGCTTCCTATCAAGATGTGTTTGAGGAAGAAGCATTTGCAGTATTAACAAGGACTTATATAGCTGAAACTCTGACTGCTGGACCTTCCAGAGGGAAACTGTGCAGAAATGTTTACTCAATTGCTGAAAAATCTGTGGATTTGCTCTTCTAGAAGTGGCACAGAGAGAAATTTTCTCAAAAAGGTGGATTGTCTCATAGATGGGTATTATCTTCTTTGCAACATACATGTAAGCACATACTTGAGTGCATAACAAATAATTTAGATTTTTGTTACATTTGAAGACTATACACAACTAGGTAGTAGTATTAATTTATCAAACCCCTTTTCTGCTCACCAGAGTCCTCAAAGTGATGTACAATTTAAAACAACAATCTAATAAATAGAAACCCAACAGAACATGCCAGCTACAACCCTACCTGGAAAGGACAGACCTTGCCTCAGTTATCCACGCACTAATCACATCCAGGCTAGACTCTGAGCCTTTGAAGACTGTTCAGAAACTTAAGCTGGTGAAGAATCATAGAATAGTAGGGTTGGAAGGGTCCTATAAGACCATCAAGTCCAACCTAGGGATGTACGAAAGGCACTTACCTGGTCCCGCAGCTTGCTTCGTGGCAGGGGGGAGGCGCTTCGGTTCTCCCCCCGAAGTTCAGGCCGGGGGGGAGGTGCCCTGCCTCACCTGGCCGAAATTCAGGCCGGGGAGAAGCGCCCCGTCTCCCCGGCCACGAAATAAAAAAGTGAAAGAAAAAAAAAACACCCGTGATAGGCTATGTAACAATTTACGTAGCCTATCCCGGCTAGATTTCCAAAGTCAGCCATGATAGGCTACGTAAATCGTTACATAGCCTATCACGGGTGACTTCGGGGGGGGGGGAAGCGCGTATGCAAATGGCGGCGCCCATGGGCGCCGCCATTTGCATTCCTTATTTGGTCCCGGTAGTTTACGTAAAGATTTACGTAGACTACAGCGAAAATAAGGGAAACGCAAATAGCCTATCACGGGTGTTTTGTTTTTTACTTTATTTTGTAATAGCAGCAGCCGGTTGGAAGACCAGCCGCCACCCCCACCCCTGATGAACCGCCGCCGAACTCCCGCCGGGACCCGCCGCTGAGAGGGACATTCGAGGGAGGTAAGTCCCATCCCGGGGGGGGGGGCGGGGCGGCGGAGAATTTCACCAACAATTTCGGGGGGCCGAATGCGTTGGCATTCGGCCTCCCCGAGATTCGAGGAGAAATTCTCCGCCATCCCTAGGACCCCCTGTTCAGTGCAGGAATCCAAGTCAAAGCATCCCTGACAGATGGCTGTCCAGCCTCATCTTGAATGCCTTCAGTGTGGGAGAGCCCACCACCTCCCTAGGTAATTGGTTCCATTGTCAAATTGCTCTAACAGTCAGGGAGCTTTTCCTGATGTTCAGCCGGAATCTGGCTTCCTGTAACTTGAGCCCATTATTCCGTGTCCAGCACTCTGGGACGATCGAGAAGAGATTCTGGCCTTCCTCTCTGTGACAACCTTTCAAGTACTTAAAGAGCGCTATCATATCTTCCCTCAGTCTTCTCTTCTCAAGGCTAAACATGCACAGTTCTTTCAGTCTCTCTTCACAGGGCTTTGTTTCCAGTCCCTGGATCATCTTTCTTGCCCTCCTCTGACCCCTCCCAAGCTTGTCTGCATCCTTCTTAAAGTGTGGCGCTCAGAACTGGACACAGTACTCCAAATGCGGCCTAACCAGTGCTGAATAGAGGGGAACTAGTACTTCACGTGATTTGGAGGCTATACTTCTATTAATGGAGCCCAAAATAGCATTTGCCTTTTTTGCAGCCATATCACATTGTTGGCTCATATTCAGTTTGTGATTGACAACAATTCCAAGATCCTTCTTGCTTGCAGTATTGTTGAGAATGTGGCCACCTGAGTATTGGTGGAGGTGAAGCAATTTGATCACATAATGCCTATACTGCACCAGCTGCACTGGTTACCAGTGTGTTTCTGAACCCAATTTAAAATGCTGGTTTTGACCTTTAAAGCCATAAATGGTTTGGGACCAAGTTAGTTGAAGGACTGCCTTCACCCATATCAGCCTGCCCACACTTAACATCAGAAAGAGATGCCCTTCTCATTTGCCCACCCATGAGAGCAGTTGGGTGGGTGACCACACATGAGAAGGCCTTCTCTGCAGTGGCCCCACATCTTTGGAACAAGTTGCCATTGGAGGTCTGCCATGCTCCGTCATTGCAGGCTTTTAAGAAGGCCTTGAAAATGTATTATTTACCGTGGCCTTCTCTTGATATAACTACTGTTGTTGCTGTTGTTGTTGGTTTATTATCGGCTTTTATTGTTGTTTTTATTGCTATTTTACTGTGTTTATGTTTTTGTCGCTTTTAATATTTTAACTGTTTTTAAGTATTTTATTGCTGTGAGCCACCTTGGGAGGGCTTTTGCCCTGAAAGGCAGCCAAGAATTTAAAAATCAATCAATCAATCAATCAAAGCCAAAATAAAACATTTTTTTAAACAGAGATGAGGAATTGGTGGCCAGTGATGGGGAATGATGGTAGTTGTAATCCAGCAACATATGAAGGGCCACACGTTACCCATTGTTGCTTTAAAACAAACCAGAATGATATTAAAATTCATCACAAAGGCCCAGTGATACAGAGCCATTTTTACTGCCTTGGTAAGGTAGGCCCAAAACTCAGGAGGGATAGAGCCCATCTGATATCCACAGGAGGGCCTTCAGTTGTTAGAGTGCTGTTACTTAATAGGCCCTGTCTCCTGTCCCCACCAACCAAGCCTTTCTTGGTGATGGGACATACAACAAGCCCTCTGATGAAGATCACAGATTACAGGCAGGTTCATATGAGAGGAGGCGGTCTTTTAATACCCTGGCCTCAGGATGTTAGGGCAGAGATAGGAAGATAGTAGAACTCAAGATGTTGTGGATTTCAACTCCCAGAAGCCCCTGTCAGCATGGCCAATGGTCAGGAATGCTTGGAGTTGATGTCCAAAACACCTGGTGATCTATTTTCTGACCACCCCTGGTTTAGGGTTATGTGAGGATCATGGGCAAAGAGGAGAAACATATGGGCGTATTGCCTCTTTCAACAGATAATCGCAACATGAGATACCTTAGCAGCCCACTCCAAAGCTTCAGAGAATTTCAGTATCGATCCTCATCCAAGTAGGGGCTTGCCCACATTCAGTTCGGTGTCAGGAAAAGCTTGGTGCACATTCTCAAGAACTGAGGAGCCAACACACACAGTACATTTGGAGTGGAAAGTCCATTGAAAACATCCCTCCTGTCCTGAGTGATCCCCATCCAGTCCCGTAACATTCATAACCACTTACCATAGGCATCACCAGCATTTGTGAGGGCCAAACATAGATGGGCCGTAATCATATGATTGTCCCTTACATACTTGCTTTTTCTTCCTTGTATAGTAACTGTGGGGGGGACCAGATCTGGATCATGGCATGGAGGAGAGTAGCGTTAACCTTTTGCTCCCATGATGATCCTGATCTGGATCAAAGGCCTCTACAGCTATGATTTGTACTGGGAGGGAAGCTCCCATTGGTGCCAACAGGAGCTTCCCTTGCAATGCAAATTGCAGCCACAGAGGAGGGAGGGGACTGGATCAGGACCATGGATGAAGACCTTCCTCTCCTTTTGCATGGTTACAATCTGGATCAGCCGTCTGACATTCTCTCCCCCCCACGCAGAAGGTCCTATTTAGCAAAGAAAAAGAAGCATGCAAGGGTCGATCATGTGATTGAAGAAGCATGCAAGGGTCGATCATGTGATTGAAGAAGCATGCAAGGGTCGATCATGTGATTGACATCATAACTAGTCCTCCTGCTCCTGATTGACTCGGTGAGAGTGTGTACATTGTACAAGATTATCATAGGTAGAAAATGACTACCCCTTCCCTCTACTCCATCAGAACTATCAACACTGTGTACATCTCCACACATTTTACCGCATTTTTAACGATGCAAGTACAAATGTTCTCGGTGGAACATATTTTTAGAAAAACAGAATCCTTTTCAATCCTATATCCCCAGGTTTGAACTGCATCTTCTTAAAACAAAGAAAACACTGTGCAATTAGTTTCTCTGAGAAAGGATTTATTGAAGCACTACCGGGAGACTAGGGATTCAATTCCAGGGTTTGATAGTCAACCATTGCTAGTCCATAGTATGGGTGCAACTTTTTTTGAACTGTTGAATGTCTTCAAACATGTTTATTATAAAACCTTGACCTGCCAAAGATGCTTAGCCACATGGAACATTGTTGATTGCAAACGATAAACATAATGATTTACTGTAATAGCTCACACATTTTTAAGAGACATGCCTTCCTTTGTTTTGTACCCTCGGGGGGGAAAAAAAAAAGCTAATAGAATCCAGGATGGGTGATCTAAAAACTGCAGAACATGCTCATTTTTAATGTGTAGCAGCCCTAAAAGGAGAGTTCCCTAAATCAAAGAGTTTTGCGAAGTGTTAGCCTCCAACTAAGTGTGTGTCTAACATTATAAAGAAATACACACATTTGTTAGAAGATAGATTCTTGATCAATAGCATTTGTTATTTTATTTACAGAAAGAATGAGATCAATGAGATTGATATAACATACGTATAAAACGTATGTTATATCAATTGGTTAATAATTGACAAAATGCACTTTGCCTACTTGATTTAAGCTACGGTTCAAATCTTGAAATGGGCATACCCTAAGAGGCAGGGATTGTTTATAATGATCTCTTTCAAGCAGCCAAAACCCGGTCTGAATGTGCTATCTTCCCAGAAATTCAGTTAAGGAGTGAGAAAAGATGTGTGGCCCTGTCTTGTCTCATCTTCAAAAGGTTCCCAGTTGCACCCAGCATTTTAATGCAATATATGTAAAGTTTATGAAGCAATAATTGGGAGGGGGTCATCTCTGCACCCTTCCTTATATAGAGGAGTAATAATGTCAAATTACCTTCCTTTAGGGAAAGACTCAGAGTTATTAATCAATGCAAAAAAGTTTGGCTTAAACAGAGCTCCACCAAGCCACCTCTCCCATAACTTGGCAGAGATGAAATCCCTGGAACTTTATTTTGATTCAATTTATCAATTCTTTCTAATTTCCCTTGGAGCAACTCAGCCCTGCTACTGTCTCTGCTAGACTAAGTGATTTGGGGCAAATAAGAAATTGCCGAGGTGTCTGCCAAGTTATTAAGCAAAATTTTAACAGACTCCCAAATGTGCTTGGGAACAAGAGTATCGATAATTAGATTTGACAACTATACAGCTATCTGCAAGCAGCAGCCAGAAGCTTAGAAACTCCCTTTCTCTGTCAGCCAGTTCCCAAATATTCCATAATTATTTACAAAATCCCTCTTTCTTTGCACAGAGAATTTGCTTTAAAGTAACACCCCAGTTCTACATATATTTACTTACAAGGAATTCCCATATATTCCGATACAATTTAATTCTGAGTAAGAGAACTCAACTGCACAACCCAAGGTTGCATACTTATTTTTGATTGTCTTCCAAGTAAACTCACTTACGATCCTGAGGCAAAAGTGTGCTGATGGCTGCAACCCTATGCACAGTTACATGGGAGTAATCTCCACTGGGACTTACTTCTGAGCAAACAGAAGGCACAGATGTCTTGTTTTTATTCATCTGTTCTGGGAACTTTTGCATCTGAAGAGCAAGATATAAATGCTTTAAATAAACAAATGTGCCTAAAATTGGGCTTAGGGGTAGTATCCAATGTTAGTCTTACATAGAGTAGACCAATTGAAATGAATCGGACTTGAGCTAGTAGGACTACCATTTGATACTACTCATATTTGCAACCTTATGGAACCTTCTGAGTTTTGTATGGGAAGAACTGAGCTTTAGTAAGGATGATCTTGTTAAAGCTCACTACGAGCATCTCTACACCAGCCTAAATTCCTGCATTTAAAGCAGGGCTTTCTTCTGCTGTTTTAAATGCAGGATCATGAAGGATTCCCTTTACATGTGTTTCCCCACCCCCACCCCATTGCTTCCCCCCCCCTCCTTTTCCCCCTTATCTGAGTCTTCCATATTTTTCACTATACAGCCACTAGATGGTGCTGTGGTCTAGCTCCTCTTATTGTGCCTTTTCCTTTTCCACAGAGGGAACTGAAACGGAACTCAAGCAAGGTGATTTGATAGCTCATTATCGCTGATCTTTAAAAAAAATGGAATAAAGGTCATTTAGTGCGGGAGATGCCCTGGAGGTTAATGACATCATCTAAAGGACCGGCAAACTTCCATGAGTGAGCAATCTCAATCCCAGGATAAAAGCTCCGTGTGAAGAAGCCCTATAACACCCAGATATGAACGGGAGAGGTTTGGGATTCCTGGATCTTAGGTGGTCTTAGTTCAAGCCCACTGTATATGCTCATCTGCATAAAATATTACTTAAAGGGAGCACATAGGTGTAAGCAAAATGCTTCCTGTGGCAAAAGGGAAAGATAAATGAAGTAAAGTTGTTATTTCATTCAGGAAATAATAAACAGTCTCCTAGTATGTTAATACTATCTCATTGTAGCATAATCTTATATTTAGGAAGAAGTTAAAAGACTATAACCTTCTATCTAGCCACATCAGAGGAAATCAACGTAATGTGGTTAACAAGTCACACTTATGCGTGAATGAATTGCAGCTTAGTGCAAAGCTGGTCGTTCAATTATAAAATATGTCAAGGCCTTGCAGAAGTGATTACAGCCACAACATTGAATAAAGTTACCACAAGCATGTCTGACTAACTGGCAATTCTAAATCTATTTTTATGTGCTAAATAGCATTTCATTGGGAATGTGTGGCATATTTATGTGTAATTTCTTGTACAGAAAGGTATATCCAGTGCCTGTGCACCATTCAAGTGCAGCTCACAACCATTTAAAACCACCGTACAATAGAAAACCATACATTGGTTTTTAAAAAATGCAATCAAAGAAAAGGGCAGAGCTGGCCAGACTATTAGACCAGCCTTTCCCATCCTGATGCCCTCCAGCTGTTCTGGACTCCAACTGCCATCAGCTCCTAGCATGCCAGTCTATGCTAGGAGTTGTATTCTGGAGAGCACCAGTTCAGGGAAGGGAATGATACAGCTGCTTCAGGCAGGGGATGTCAGAGCCTGACAGGGTGTTAGAGGACAAAGCTGTGTGTGCTACATGACCCACTCTGCACCCCCTAAGCTAGTGGGCTGCCCTCAGATATGGTGGAGGACACTGTCCCATCACCAATGATGTAAGGGCCAAACTACAGATTATGCTCATCATGTAGCTATGCGTGATAGTTTTCTTCACTCTCATGTTAGCATGCACAGCCCAGATTCAGATCAGGACCATGGCACTCCAAGAGAGAAGGATTAAACCTTTCCCACCCACCCAAATTCCACCCCCACACCCCACCCTTGCAGGGGAGTTAAAAGGAGGGGGGAACACACAATTGACTTCAATGGAGACTTTTCTTTTTTTAACCTCCCCTCCCCCCACTCTCTCACTGGGGGGCAGGTGGAATTTGGGGGGAAAACAGAGAGGTTTAATCCATCCCTCCCAGAGTGCCATGGCCCCTATCCAAACTGGGGCCATGCATGCTTACACAAAAGTAAAGAAAATTTTCATGCATAGCTACATGCTATGCAATTAGCATAATGTGTGGTTTGGCCTTGGATTCAACTGCCAGTGCAGTCAGTTTCTGTTCACAGAATTGTGGGGAGAGGAACAGACCATAGATAAAGCAACCTTTAAACAAAACAAACACATAGCTGGCAAAAGCCTGTAGGAATAGAAATGTCTTCACCAATGGGTGAAAGACATCCAGACAAGGGACCTTTCCCCATTTCCAAGGAAAGCTTTGGATTCCAAGGTGTCTCAACTCAGTTGTCTGAAATCACACCAACGTAGGACTTACTGTCAAGGAAATGAGCATGTCTGTTAATGCTGATTTGGACAATCTCCACATGAAGGCTACCCCCTCCCCCCGCCCCAAAAGTTTCATCCTGCATGGTGCCCTGATCATAGGAAGAATCTCCATGCTAGCACCAAACACTTCTGGCGACAGCTACCACAGGCAAGGAGACTGACTCTCTGAGCCTGTTCGCATGTAACAAGAAGCCACCATGGATGGATTTCCCCAAGGGGTTTCTCACTGTGGCGCCAGAAGCCATTTTGAAAATTCAAACTGTGGCAGGGAGTGCGCCGCAGCTTGTCATTACATGTAAACCCGGTGAGGGTGAGTTGTCGATGTGGTTGACAAGCCACCTATAACACATGGGCTGCTTTAGGGTTGCAGGTGCCTTGTCAACCACCCCAACAACTCACCTTCCCTGGGTCTGCAGGTAAGGAGAAGCCACAGCGGCAGGTATCAATCTGGTACCAGTGGATGCCACATCTGTGGCTAATAAGCCACAGTGGGCTGCAGTGATTGTGCGAACCAGGTCACTATTAGCAGTAACCATTCACAAAACAGTGGTTGCTGATTGCACAAACATCCTGGTATTGTTACATCCACTATAGGGAGCACCGCTAGAAGTGGAAGCCATAGCAATTGAATTTGCCCGCATTTCCCCTAGTGAAATAAGTGTATCTATCTAGTTGCTATGAAACAATTTGCCCTGGCATAACTGTAACACTGGTTTAGCATAAGCATGACTAACTAGAAACACTACAGTATAATTTTAACTGTTAAAGTGCATGTTATTGATATATGGTTGAGATTTGCAGGCTGTTGCTAAAGGAAATACAAACTGCTTCCAGATTCCTTTTAGCCCAGTTTCAATCCATTTTTGATTACTTGGAGAGACAATCCACCTAGCCAGTGGGATCTTTTTGCATACCATGTACTCACATGACATATATATATATATATATATATATATTCACACTAAAGTTTAAGGGATGCTAGGCAGTTGTTGTTGTTCAGTCGTGTCTGACTCTTCGTGACCCCATGGACCATAGCACGCCAGGCCTTCCTGTCCTCCGCTCTCTCCCGGAGTGTGCTCAAGTTCATATTCATTGCATCGGTGATGCTATCTAGCCATCTCATCCTCTGCCGTCCCCTTCTCCTTTTGCCTTCAATCTTTCCCAGCATCAAGGTCTTTTCCAGGGAGTTTTCTCTTCACATTAGGTGGCCAAAATATTTGAGCTTCAGCTTCAGTATCTGTCCTTCCAATGAGCACTCAGGGTTGATTTCCTTTAGGATGGACTGATTTGACCTCCTTGCAGTCCAGGGGACTTGTAAGAGTCTTCTCCAGCACCACAGTTCGAAAGCATCAATTCTTCGGTGCTCAGCCTTCCTTATAGTCCAGCTCTCACAGCCATACGTTACTACTGGGAAAACCATAGCTTTGATTATACGACTCTTTGTCAGCAAGGTGATGTTTCTGCTTCTTGCTATGCTGTCTAGGTGTGCCATAGCTAGGGATGTCAGAGAATTTCACCACGAATCTCGGGGAGGCCGAATGCCAACGCATTCGGCCCCCCAAAATCGGTGGTGAAACAGTCTTCCCCCCCCCCAGGACGGGACTTACCCTTGGGCGAATCCTCCTGGCGGCAGCGGCTCCGGCAACGGGGCGCCACCACCATTTCCAGTAAAAAAACAACAACAACAACAAAACGTGATAGGCTATGTAAAGATTTACATAGCCTATCACGGCTAGATTTTAAAAAAATACCATGATAGGCTACGTAAATGTTTACGTAGCCTATCACGGCTGAGTGAAGAGAAAAAAAAAACCGTGCATACGCAAATGGCGGCGCCCATGGGCTCTTTTCACATGCCAGCAAGGTTATGCTCAAAATCCTACAAGCTAGGCTTCAGCAGTATGTGAACCGAGAACTACCGGAAGTACAAGCGGGGTTTCGAAGAGGCAGAGGAACTAGAGATCAAATCGCCAACATTCACTGGATCATGGAGAAAGCAAGAGAATTCCAGAAAAACATCTACTTCTGCTTCATTGACTACGCTAAAGCCTTTGATTGTGTGGATCACAACAGACTCTGGCAAATTCTTAAAGAGATGGGAGTACCAGACCACCTTACCTGTCTCCTGAGAAACCTGTACAAGGGTCAAGAAGCAGCAGTAAGAACCGGACATGGAACAACCGTTTGGTTCAAAATTGGGAAAGGAGTACGACAAGGCTGCATATTGTTGCCCCGCTTATTTAACTTATATGCAGAGTACATCATGAGAAATGCCGGGTTGGATGAATCACAGGTCGGAATTAAGATTGCTGGGAGAATTATCAACAACCTCAGATACGCAGATGATACCACCCTAATGGCAGAAAGCGAAGAGGATCTAAAGAGCCTCTTGTTGAGGGTGAAAGTGGAGAGTGCAAAAGCTAGTTTGAAACTCAACATTAAAAAAACGAAGGTCATGGCATCTGGCCCCATCACTTCCTGGCATATGGAGGGGGAAGAAATGGAAGCAGTGACAGATTTTACTTTCTTGGGCTCCAGGATTACTGCAGACGGTGACTGTAGCCATGAAATTAAAAGACGCTTGCTTCTTGGGAGGAAGCTTAGATAGGGATGTACGAAAGTCTCTTACCTGTATCGAAATTTGATTCGCAGTGGGGGGGAGGCGCTCCGTCCCTCCCCCCGAAATTCTGGCCGGGGGGGAGGCGCTCCGTCTCTCCCCCCGAAATTCTAGCCGGGGGGGAGGCGCAGCCATTTGCGTACGCACAGGGTTTTTTTTTTCTTCACTCAGCCGTGATAGGCTCATGATCTGAGCCACAGTCAGCTCCAGGTCTTGTTTTTACTGACGGTATGGAGCTTCTCCATCTTTGGCTGCAAAGTACATAATCTGATTTCGATATTGACCATCTGGTGATGTCCATGTGTAGAGTCACCTCTTGTGCTGTTGGAAAATAGTGTTTGCTATGATCAGCGTGTTCTCTTGGCAAAACTCTATTAGCCTTTGTCCTGCTTCATTTTGTACACCAAGGCCATGCTTGCCTGTTATCCTGGTGATTTCTTGACTTCCTACTTTAGCATTCCAATCCCCTATGATGAAGAGGACAACTTTTTTTGGTGTTAATTCCAGAAGGTGTTGTAGGTCTTCATAGAACCGATCAACCTCAGCATCTTTGGCCTCAGTGGTTGGGGCATAGACTTGAATTACTGTGATGTTGAATGGTTTGCCTTGGATTCGTACTGAGATCATTCTATCGTTTTTAAGATTGTACCCCAGTACTGCTTTTCCCACCCTTTTGTTGACTATGAGTGCTACTCCATTTCTTCTAAGGGATTCTTGCCCACAGTAGTAGATATGATGGTCACCTGAATTAAATAGCCCATGCCTGTCCATTTTAGTTCGCTGATTCCCAAGATGTCGATGTTCAATCTTGCCATCTCACGTTTGACCACCTCCAGCTTGCCTTGATTCATTGATCTGACATTCCAGGTTCCTAAACAATATTGTTCTTTACAGCATCGGACTTTCTTTTCACCACCAGACACATCCACAGCTGAGTGTCCTTTCGGCTTTGGCCCAGCCGCTTCACTCTTTCCGGCGCTACTTGGAAATTACCTCTGCTCTGCCCCAGTAGTATATTGGACACCTTCCGACCTGAGGGGCTCATCTTCCGGCATCATATCTTTTAGCCTTGTGATACATTCCATGGGGTTTTCTTGGCAAGAATACTGGAGTGGGTTGCCATTTCCTTCTCCAGTGGACCACATTTTGTCAGAACTCTCCACCGTGACCAGTCCGTCTTGGGTGGCCCTGCACAGCATAGCTTATGGCTTCACTGAGTTATGCAAGCCCCTTCGCCACAACAAGGCAAGTGATCCATGAAGGGGATGCTAGGCAGTAGCAAAGTTCAAAAAAGACAGATTAAAAAGACATTTGAATATTCTGTTTCAATATCGTGATTTGGAGAAATCTTTTTTTTTTAATTCAAGTTGGCAGAATCTTAAAACAAAAACAAAAAAATACCCAGTTTCCATTCAATAATTTGGTTTTAGCTTCTATCATTATGTTCATGCATAAGCAAAAACTGAAGCATTACTACTTAAAGCCATTAAGGAGATTCTTGAAACTGACTAGACTAAGTCAGCTGGCCTGGGTTACATCCAAGAACTGATAGAGTAAACCAAAACCTGCAATATTAGACTGTTAGTACTTCAATGTGAGGGATTTCGGTGTCCCTCTCGTTGGGTCCCTTACTCAACTAGAGTAGATAATCATTTTAAAATTTCCTAAATCCTGAACATAGTTCTGAACTATTGGAAGAAATTAGGTGAGAATATGCAGTTAGCAACTTGTGTCCTGATCCTATGCATGTTTACTCAGTAAGATACACTATATTCAATGGGGGTTCCATCAAAGAAAGTGTGCATAGGATTGAAGCTTTCATTTGTAAAGCCATAAACCTATAGATTTATTTTATTATTTTTATTATTACTTCTACTACTACCACTACTACTATTGATGATGATGATGTCGTGATATGCCCTATCAGTTTGATTGTACATTCCAGCAGTTTTTAACATGCCAAAATAATAAAAGCACTTTAATAAAAGAATAAAACTGTTAAATTAAATCCCAGACACCCACAGCAATAGCTTTAACTGTAATTGCAAAGAACTCAAAATCACATTATAGAACAAGGATCAGGAAAAAGACTCAAAGATGATTGCATTTAATGCATTTAAGCCATCTGCTCTTTGTTGGCAAGATGTAAACAGGAGGTCTTGGGATCCATTGTACTTCTGTCTATATTTGCAAGTTTGGTTATTGTGTTTGCAGTAATGTTAGTGGCCCGAGAGGAGCTTTGGATACACTTTCCCCATGTGTATATGTGTGTGTTTCAAAATGCCTATTTTCAGTAATACGCTTAGAGCAACACACCAATAAAAATAGCTGTGGGGAAACCATGGACTTCCAGAATGGTTAAATTTCTCATTTGAAATCACCCTGGAAGCCCATTATTTCTTGTACCAAATTTTGTTTTATACTGGTGCAAAGCTGAAAACATATATTGCCATGAACTAGGCATAAAAAGGTTTCCCACACAACGGTCACACAGCATGTGCCCCAGAATTGTAGGGGGACCCATACCTTAACTTTAAGTGCAATCCTATGCGTGTTCAGACAGAAAAAATTTTGCTGGCTGGGAAGGCTGGGAGTTGTAGGACATGTGTAAGATTGCACCCTAAGACTTGTTTTATGCTTGTGGACCAGGCATGCAAAATATCTTCCGGGTGCCACTCCTTCTGCAGGCCGCCTGGGAAGGAAAGCAAGTAGCATCAGCGGGTGGATGCACACTACCATTTCACTGCACATTTCACAGCATGTCTGCACATAATGGGTTAGATCCAGGATCTGCCTTCTGTTGGCAGAACAGCTGCACTCATGGAAGCTGCCTCCACCCAATTTTCAGGGATCCCCCTGCACCACAGCTCACCCCATTCAGCAAGGCCCTCTTACCCTCTGGGTAGCATTTTCAGGGAGCTGCCATGGGGATGTGGTGAAGGGAAGTTGGCTTCCACCAGCTGAGTTACCCATGCTTGAATCTGGATCCAAGCCTTCCATGAGCAGAAGTCCACTCGCACAACGGGACGTCCACTCACACACGGGGACTTTCTCACCCTCTCCTTCCCCTGCAGCCCCCCATGCATGCCCCAAATCTGCTCCCAAGCCCTCCAGAACAGATTTGGGCAGTGCTCGGGGGCTGCCAGGGGGGTGGGAAATCTGTTCCACTAGTGCTTCCCTTCCGCTGGTGGAACAACACCGTTGGATACAGCGCAATGTGTAGTAAAAATGTTGTTAACATGGCTAAGCCAGATTTTTTTTGTGGCACAGTACTGCCTTTTTGTCATACGCAGAAGGTGTGAATTTGCCATTCAGCCCCCCTAACAAAACAACAACACTTTTCTTGCTTCCTTAATCTATGATTAAGAGCAAAGTACCAAAAATGTATAGCAAGGATTCTAATAGACACTGCTGAATCTACACATAGCAGTTTTACTGTTATCATACTGCAATGATAACTACTGGTGCACGTGACACCAATGGGCACCAATAGTTATCACTGCAGTATGATAACGGTAGAACGGCTATGTGTAGATTCAGCATTTCTCAAACTATGGTCAGCTGTTTGTTTTTAAGGGTTTTGAGTTTGGTTCTGTACATTTTGTAGATCCCTTTTTGTTCACTGATTAATGAATACTTTTTGATATCCTGCATGTTACTTCATTATTGTCTATATACTTTAAGTACTGTTACCCCTAAGGAAGGCCTAGTACTATAATTGCTGCTGCTGTATTTCGCATTGCATCAGCATATGTAGCTGTTACATTTTTTTTCAAATAAGTGTTAAATAAACCAAATCTTCCTTATCACTTGGCAGAACGTTTTAATTTTATTATTTATTTGGAAAGGTATAAACCATCCAGCCTCTGGAGCAGATTGGGGGAGGGGGACACGGGGGGCTGCTGGGTGGGAGGGAAATCCATTCCACTAGCAGTTGCATTTCCTTTGCATAATTCTACATTTACAGGCTGCTCAGGAAGGAGCCTGGGGGAAGGAGGACCAGCCAGCAGCTGCACCAGGTGGACCCTGAGCCTGCTTCTGCCCCCGCCCACAGGTACTTAAAGCGGGCCTGCCAGAGGCTGCGCCTCGGCGTTGCGCCAAGTGCGACGCTAAGTGCGCACTTAGCGTCGCACTTGGAGTCGCGTAGGATCTGAAGACCTACCCACCTGCCTCTCCAGAGACACCAGCAGCCACAGATACCAGCAGCAAATAGCAGCAGCAGAGGGCAGCAGCTTTAAAGACGAGGGGGAAAGGGGCAAACGTGGACTTTATCTGCTCCTTCTTAGCTGCTGTTCTCTTTTATCTCTTTTATCTTTTATATTCTTTTACTGTTGAATCATTTTATACTCTAACATTTTAATATGTGCCTGGGAGGACTATTGGGCAAGTCAGGGGGTCAGGGAGGTGCCACTATAACTGTGGTCACGGGCAGGGGGAGGTATGGCATTGGGGGATTAACAGGCCAGCTGAGGAGAAGAGGGGCTAGACACCTTACAGCTGTCCCCTCTTCTGGTTCTTCCCCCAACCTGATGGTTCCTGGCAGCCTTACCAGTCTGCCCTTGGGTCTGGTGGTGCTGCTGCTGAATGCCAGGTCGGCACAAAATAAAATCTCCCTCATCCATGATTTGATTGTGGATGAGGGGGCTGACCTGGTACGTATTACTGAGACCTGGGTGGGGGAACTGGGAGGGGTCACTCTCTCCCAGCTGTGCCCACCTGGGTACTCAGTGCAGCACCAACACCGACTTGAGGGTCGGGGAGGGGGGGTTGCCGTGGTCTATAGAAATTCAATCTCCCTCTCCAGGTTTCCTGCTCATTCAAGTGCAGATCTTGAGTGTTTGTACCTTGTGTTGGGTACCCGGGACAGATTAGGGATTCTGTTGGTGTACCGCCCACCCTGCTGCCCATCAGACTCCCTGCCTGAGCTGACGGAGGTGGTCTCGGACTTGGTGTTGAGGACCCCTAGGATGATGGTCCTGGGGGATCTCAACTTCCATGCCGAGGCTGCTGTATCCGGGGCGGCTCAGGACTTCATGGCCACCATGACAACCATGGGGCTGTCCCAACATGTCATCAGCCCAATGCATATAAAAGGACACACGCTTGATCTGGTTTTCTTGACTGGGCAGGAGGATGGTGATCTGAAAGTGGAGGAATTAACATCTGTCCCTTTGTCATGGTCAGATCACTTCCTGCTGAGGTTTAGACTCCTGGCGGCCTTTCCCCTCTGCAAGGGTGGGGGACCTATTAAAATGGTCCGCCCCCGGAGATTAATGGATTCCGATGGATTCCAGAGGACTCTGGGGGATTTTCCTGCTGGTATGGCTGGTGCTCCTGTCGAAGCCCAGGTTGCTCTGTGGAGTGCAGAGATGACTCGGGCGGTTGACACGATCGCACCCAAGCACCCTCTCCCTCTGAGCAGAGCCCGGACAGCTCCTTGGTATACACCTGAGCTGAGGGCAATGAAGCAAGAGGGAGATGGCTAGAACGCAGGTGGAGGAAAACTCGTGCTGAGTCTGACCGAACACAGGTAAGAGCCCACTATCAAGCGTACTCTGTGGCGCTGAGGGTGGAAAAGAGACAGTTCTTTTCCACCAGCATTGCATCTTCTCAGTGTCGTCCAGCAGCGGAGATTTTCCAAGTGGTTCGCGGCCTGTTACATTCTGGGCCGGGGAGAGAGATGGTGGAACCCTCAGTAGCACGCTGTGACGAGTTTGCACGGCACTTTGAGGATAAAGTTGCTCAGATTCGTCATGAATTGGACACCACCATTAATGCAGTTCCATTGGTAGAGGCGTTCAGAGCACCGTCTGGTCCAGTTTTATTGGATGAGTTTCAGTTACTGAGGCCTGAGGATGCGGACAAGGTGCTTGGCCAAGTCCGATCGACCACTTGTGTGCTTGACCCTTGCCCTTCATGGCTTATTAAGTCAAACAAGGAGGGGATGTCTGGCTGGGTCCAGGAGGTTGTAAATTCCTCCTTGAGAGAGGGAGTGGTGCCTGCCACTTTAAAAGAGGCGGTAATTAGACCACTCCTGAAAAAGCCTAACCTGGACCCAGAGGATGTTAACAATTATAGGCCAGTGGCCAACATCCCCTTCCTGGGCAAGGTGCTTGAGCAGGTGGTTGTAGGACAGCTCCAGGCACTGTTGAATGAAACGGATTATCTAGATCCATTTCAATCGGGCTTCAGGCCTGGTTTTGGAACGGAAACTGCCTTGGTCGCCCTGTGGGATGACCTCTGCCGGGAGAGGGACAGGGGGAGTGCAATCCTGTTGATTCTCCTGGACCTCTCAGAGGCTTTCAACACCATCGACCATGGTATCCTTCTGGGTAGGTTGTCTGGGTTGGGAGTTGGAGGCACTGCCCTGCAGTGGTTCCGCTCCTACTTGGATGGCCGATTCCAGAAGGTGGTGCTGGGGGATTATTGCTCTCTGCCATGGCAATTGTGCCATGGGGTTCCACAGGGCTCTATTTTATCCCCCATGTAACATCTACATGAAACCGCTGGGGGAGGTTATCCGGAGGTGTGGGCTGAGGTGCCATCAATATGCAGATGACACCCAGCTCTACCTCTCTTTCTCATCAAAACCAGGTGAGGCAGTGGCTGTTCTGAATTAGTGCCTGGGCACAGTAATGGACTGGATGAGGGCCAATAAACTGAAACTCAATCCAGACAAGACGGAGGTACTGTTAGTGGGTGGTTCATCTGCCCGGCTAGGTGATATTCAACCTGTTCTGGAGGGGGTTGCACTCCCCCTAAAGGATCAGGTTCGTAGTTTGGGGGTGCTCTTGGATCCAGAACTGTCACTTCAGGCACAGGTGAACTCAGTGGCACGGAGCACTTTTTATCAGCTTAGGGTGGTATACCAACTACGCCCTTATCTGGACAGAGATAGCCTAGCTACAGTTATCCATGCTCTGATAACTTCTCATCTGGATTACTTCAATTCATTATACATGGGGCTGCCTTTGAAAATGATCCAGAAACTTCAGCTGGTCCAAAATAGGGCAGCAAGATTGTTAACAGGGACTGGCCTGCGAGCTCATATTACGCCAGTACTTTTCCAGCTGCACTGGCTGCCAGTCCATTTCTGGGCCTGATTCAAAGTGCTGGTATTAACATTTAAAGCCCTTAACGGCTTGGGGCCAGGTTATCTGAAGGATCGCCTCCTCCCATATGTGCCTGCCCGGACCTTAAGATCATCGTCAGCGGCCCTTCTCCGTGAGCCTCTGCCAAAGGAAGTGAGGCGGGTGGCTACTAGAAGGAGGGCTTTTTCTGCTGTGGCACCCCGGCTCTGGAATGAGCTCCCTAGTGAGGTTCGCCTGGCACCTACATTGTATTCCTTTCGGCGCCAGGTGAAGACCTTTTTATTTTCCCAGGCATTTTAGCATTTTAGCTTTCTAAATTTTTAGCTTTGCTGTTTTAAATTTTAGCTTCTCTCTGTCCCATCACAGCTAGACTGGTGGGGACGAGGGAGAGGGCCTTTTCTGTGGTGGCCCCCACTCTGTGGAACTCCCTCCCTAGGGAACTCCGTCATGCCCCCTCTTTAATGAGCTTCCATCGTGCATTAAAAACATTGTTGTTCAGGCAGGCATTTGGGGTGGGTTAGGGTATTTTAGAAAATGTTTTTATTGTAGAATTTTATTGTTTTAAACTGTTTTTATTGTATGTTGTACATCGCCCAGAGTGGCTGGGTGACCAGCCAGATGGGCGATTAATAAATTTAATAATAAATAAATAAAAATAAATTAAATCTGTATTTTAAACTCCTGCACTGCTGCTAGGTTTTATTGTGGTTGTATTGTTATATTGTGGTTTTAATGTTCTATATATTTTAAATTGTTTTATTGTGTGTTGTTTGGTTTTAATTTTTGTGAACTGCACAGAGAGCTTTGGCTATTGGGCGGTATAGAAATTAAATAAATAAAAATAAATAAATAAATAAAATACATTGAGCAAATTTCCCACTCTATACTCTGGGAATAAGAACATCTCAGCAAATGGAAGTTTTAAAAAGGTAAACTTCATTTTGAATGGTGGCAATGTAATCACAAAAGGAACAGATGAAATGATAATGCATGCTTGGAGTGCTATGCAGATTTGTTCGCACCTCATTCTCAAGAAAATATTGCTGAAGCTGAAAAGATGTAATGGAAACTTACCCAGTAGGATTCTGCAATTAGGTGTACTAAGCTGCAAAAAGGTAACCTGGATTGGCCTCTGTGAGAAGAGGAAAAAGAACAGACATAGAGACTTGCAAGAGGTAAGCAAGGCCGGGGGGGGGGGGGGGCAGATTGCTACCCATAAGCAGGTTAAGATATAAGTAGCGATTTCTCAATAAAGTCATTATGATGCATAGCAGATCATGTAGATATAGAGAACAAAAATGGCATAGTTTTAAAAAGGCGTAAAACAAAATATGGATGCAAATTCTGATCAGCTAAATGTACTCGGCAAGCTATAGGGTAGAGCTACTGTTACTAATTCAGTTTAGGTAGTGAGAAATCATCTGATGTTTTTTAAGGCATTTAAGCTTTAGTGGACCATATGGTCTTCTGTCCTGAAAGATTCTTGTGCAGTGCATAATCTGAAATATAAACTGTTCTGAGCAGAGGTGGGGTGGGGAACGAACACTGTTCAGTAAACATTTGCAAAAGAAAATCTGTCCAAACCTGATATAATGCCTTAACAAAACTGATGTGTTGTCATGGTTTGCCATGTCATTCAAAACATAGAATTAGGCCATAAAAGTACAAATCTCAATTAGGATAAAAGCCTTAATTCATTTGCTTTGTGGCATTAAGACTGAACTCAGACTGTCTTTGAAAATGAAAATCAGTTAGTCCATTTCAAATAGTATCACTCTGTTTCAAATATCCATTCAAGGAAACTGAGAACAAAGGTCCTGTTCAATACATAAACAAATACCGAATGGCTGGATGTGTGTCCTAATCCCTTCTGAAGTACACAAATAGATATGCTTTGGTAGCTTCATTCATCCTCCGTTCATGCGCTTTGGCATTTTTCTATCTCACAATTTATCACTATAATCAAACATCAGCCAAACGACTAATAGAAGAACATAATGACTGGGTTCACACAACATGCTAGTCCACACTCAGTGGTTGAGTGTGGGTTGTTGTTGAACTGTGGGTTGTCTGTTGAACCATGGCTTAGTATGTTGTCTGAACCCAGGACATCTTCCACAGGGTGGCTTGTTAACCATACAGTGTGGCTTGTTTTTCTCAAACAAGCCACCTTGAGAGCCCATTGTTTGTTGTTGGGTTGTTCAGGGTGGTTAACAAGCGTGGTTAACAAGCCACCCTATGGAAAATGCCCTAGATTCAGACAATACACTAACCCACGGTTCAACAAAGAAGCCACGGTTCAACAACAACCTACACTCAACCACTGAGTGTAGGTCAGCATGTGTGAACAGCCCCAATAGTGCTGGATCAGACCAAAGTTCTAATAGTGTCCTGCCATATGTCCTAGGGCAAGATGGAGATAGGCAGCACCTGTTTTTTTAAGATATACTGCTTCTGACTATGGAGGTTCCATTTAGCTAACATAGCTAATAGTTGTTGATACACCTATTCCCACACAACATGATTTTCTCCTCAGATGAATGTATGGTTTCCTGCACTTTGAGATTGGGTAGATTATTAATTTAAATAAATAAATATGCATTCCCTTCAAGTGAACTATTATTAAGACATAAGAAAAAGACCAACTACACCTGGTAAATGTCTGAACCAGGGCTGTGGCAAATTTTAAAAGATTTTTAAGTAATATGGACATCCCTTCCCCCCACACACCCACACACTTAAAGTAAAATACGACACACGTGTTCCATGTGGAGGTTGATATTTCTCCCTCAAGAAAGAAGGAAATATTTAATGAACTGCGCATCCACATGTATGAGCGTCCATGTGCATCCTTGCATCATACTTTACATTTGGTGCATGGTGAGGGGATGGGTGCCAGCATCACTCCTTCATCACATGGAGCCTGTTGCTACCCAGTAAACATCTGAACCAGCCTTCTGACACTAGGCCTGTTCAGGCATAATTATAAGCTCAAAACAAACACTCAAGGTGCAAGAGACCTAACAGAACTGCACTAGACCAATAAGATACTTGTATACAGTGGTTATAAATAAAGTACTTGATGGTACATAAACAATCTTACCAATTAATTTTACATAATGCTTATAAATAAAGCACTTGATGGTACGCAAACAATCATACCAATGTCATAACAGCCATATCAGTTATATCAGTCTACAAAACCCTAGTATATTCCCGTTTTGACTTTACATAGTCTTTATCAGGAACTCCTATAGATAATTGTTAAGGTACATAACACACTCTAATAACAAACTCTGATAACTGATAGAATGTTGAATGATTGTTTCACTTCCTGAATAGATAAATGTTTCAGTGGTGTACTGGTCAATAAGGCAAAATAGCCAATTATGTTTATAGGTTGAGAGTGAGATAGGTCTTCTAGGAGAAAACTCCAATACTGAATTGAAAGTAGAAATTCTGAAAGAGAAAAACAAATGCAATTACAATATTGAATGTTCCCCCAAGTTTAACTGGCACAAACTTACCATAAATTGCAGTTAATTTTCACCTGGTTTTCTCCAACTCACTCTTCCTCAAATGTGTTAGTACTCCAGAAACCAGTCACCAAACAAAAGATAAACACCATAGCAGCCGTAAATCATGAATTGAATACAGCAGTATATATACAGAAACGCAGTTTATGGTTTGTTTATTATTACATGAAAATTGGGAACTTTATATTGTCTCTTCCAGACAAGTCAGAGTCATAAGCCAACAAACATTGCTTATGGGTCTGGCTTGTCTGGGGAGAGGCAAGCCAGAGTTCCCGGTTTGCACATAGTGATAAACAAACCATGGATCGAAGGTCCACGGTTTGTTTGGCCAATCCCCCTTGCAGGAGGAGCAAGCTGGCTTATTGTTACATCCACTGGCTAGTCACAATACTAATGCTTTCCTTTCTCCCCACACAATGATAGATATCTAATGTCCATCCTGTACAAGGGTATCTCCTTGGCACCACTGCATGCAACAAAAATTAAATACACATGCCACTTCACTACAGCACACAACAGTAATGTTTTTTCCTTAGCGGTAAAGTTTGTTCAGGAGCTTCTTCAGAAACAGAATGCTGCTGAAGTATTGAAACATTAGGGCAATGTTCCTGTGTTCTGAAGTCAGCGGGCTGGTTTGCACAATCAAAATAAACCACAATCAAAATACAACAGCACACAATAAGTGGCCTATTATAAGCTTATTGGAGGGTTGTTTTCCCCTCTGTCAAGCCATGCTGCCCAGGAGGTGATTGTGGAAATCGTGTCCGGCACATGCCGCAATTTAAATAAGGTGGCTTATTTTGCGCACGAACCAGGTCACAGTCTCTGAATTGGCTTTTTCTTTGCTTTGAGGTACACGTTTGCACACTAGTTTTAATGTTCAAACTATCCTATAAAGTAGAAATGGAATTTCATGAAACTTTATAGGGAGATCGACCATACAAGCTTTCCAGACTGTCCTCAAACATCATATTTGTGCAGCTTAAAGCACACATTGTGTACTTACTGTCTGCACTTGTCTATCAGAGCCTTGCTTTGTTGACCTTCAAGGAACAGTGAAAGCAAATACTAAAGAACTATCTTTTCGGGCTGGCTTAACCCAGAATGCAGGCAAAGAAAGATTTTTAAGTCTGCAGTCTTATACATGCCACCTTGGAGTAAATCCCGTTGACTTTAATGAAGATTACTTCTGAGTAGACATGTATAGCATTGCATTATAAGTAGCACTGAGCTAAAAGAGGTGCTTTTCTGCAAACATTTTTAACAGTATCAAAAAGAATCTTCCCCCTTTGGTGATTGTTTTGGTAATTGCTACAAAAAGACTCAAGAGGGTTTGCCAATTCAGAAAGCATTGCCTTCACTCTGAATTGATTGATTTGTCCTTAATGACCTTATCATATAGCCATTCCATTTACCACTTCATCCCCAGTTGGCTGGGCTCAGTTATGTGACTGCTCCTTGAAAGAAAAAACTTATCTCTTTCACTGAAACCTATTGGATCTCAAAATGCCTAGTTCTGGCTGGACTGCCCTTACATTTAACAAATATTTCTTTTCATTTTAATTGAACTTATTATCCTAACTGAAATTAAGGCTACAATCCTAAACACACTTACATAGGAGTATATTCCATTGAGCTCTGCCAATCATATGTCCAAATTGGCATGCATAGGATTGTTCTGCAAAAAAAAAAAAAATAGCCCAGTCATGAGCATATTTATTGAAAGTCACTTCCTCTGCTTCAGTAAGGCTTAGTCTATGAGATTTCAAAACGTGCTAATTAACTGAAATACACTCCAGTCTTTGAACTTTCAGGACATTTTCAACAATCGCAATTCAAAGAGAATAAGAAATAGAGTTCTGCCTATGCAACCTTCCAGAACTTCAACATCCTTTCTGTTCTGAATTAAATACCTTTATTTTAATTAACTTCACTATTTCCAAATATTATAAAGTGAAAGTGAACAATGTATCCATATAGATAATAGGGCTAAGCAAAATATAAATAAAATATTCATCTAGAAATTTGCATTCTTGACTAAATTTGTTATGTAGAATCATAGAATAGTAGGGTTGGAAGGGGCCTACAAGGCCATCGAGTCCAACCCCCTGCTCAATGCAGGAATCCAAGTCAGAGCATCCCTGACAGATGGCTGTCCAGCCTCGTCCTGAACGCCTCCAGTGTGGGAGAGCCCACCACCTCCCTAGGTAATTGGTTCCATTGTCATATTGCTCTAACAGTCAGGAAGCTTTTCCTGATGTTCAGCCAGAATCTGGCTTCCTGTAACTTGAGCCCATTATTCCGTGTCCTGTACTCTGGGATGATCGAGAAGAGATCCTGGCCTTTCTCTCTGTGACAACCTTTCAAGTACTTGAAGAGCACTATCTTATCTCCCCTCAGTCTTCCCAAGGTAAGCATGCCCAGTTCTTTCAGTCTCTCCTCACAGGGCTTTGTTTCCAGTCTCCTGATCATCTTTGTTGCCCTCCTCTGAACCCTCTCCAGTTTGTCTGCATCCTTCTTAAAGTGCAGTGCCCAGAACTGGACACAGTACTCCAGATGAGGCCTAACCAGTGCTGAGTAGAGGGGAACTAGTACTTCCTGGGATTTGGAAGCCATGCATCTGTTAATGCAGCCCAAAAGAGCATTTGCCTTTTTTGCAGCCATATCACATTGTTGGCTCATATTCAGCTTGTGATCAACAACAATTCCAAGATCCTTCTCGCTTGTAGTGTTGTTGAGCCACGTATCCCCCATCTTGAAACTGTGCGTTTGGTTTCTTTTTCCTAGGTGCAGAACTTGGCATTCATCCCTATTAAATGTCATTCTGTTGTTTTCTGCCCAGCGCTCCAGTCTATCAAGATCACTTTGAATTTTGTTTCTTTCTTCTGAAGTATTAGCTATCCCGCCCAATTTTGTGTCATCTGCAAATCTGATCAGCGTTCCCTGCACCTCCTCCTCCAAGTCATTAATAAAACTGTTGAAGAGCACTGGGCACAGGACTGAGCGTAGTTCTTGCATAACACTAAACAATGGTTTAGTGCTATGTAAATGGGCCTGAGTGAGACTAGGGTTAGCATACACCCCAGTTCTCCCGCCCACCCACCCGCCATTCACACTCCCTTTCCCTCCCTTTCTCAAGTGCAACTGTGAGGAGGAGATTGGAAGCATTCACTTCTGCATTTAACTGCTTTTTGTCATTACATTTCACAAGGAAAACTGTGGTTTGTTCAACTATGATTCATTGGAACAAGGCAAGATTATGCTGTGATTTCTGATCCTTAAACTAACTTCAGTTCCCAGTTTGGATGTAACAACAAACCGTTGCTTCCAATGGCCTCCTCTGGCATGCGCTTGACTGGTCATGCCCAAAGCTCTAGCAATCTCAATCACATACAGTTATGTCCAAACCAGGCCTATGTCTAATGGGCATACAAATTAAACAAAAATTGTTTTTAATCCAACTCTAGGACACCAAGCATTGTTTAAAATATAATACTATTGGGAGCAAGGTGAGAAAATTGTTTCACATTGGTATGTCTTTGTGCATTCTCCTGCAAGGTGCTGCCTCTGTGATACAATCTGTATTTTCCTGCGTTTATGTAAGAGGTGAACAAGAGATTTCCTAAAGAAACTGACTGGAGATAAGTTCTACTTCAAAGAATGAGAGGACCCTTTATTTCAAGATAATGAGAAGATATCACTTTGCTTGCCAACTGTTAGGTAGTTTGTTTTGTCCTTGAATGACTCAATAGACAACCATTTTTTACAAAAGCTTTTGAATCTGTTAGAGCACTTACCAAAGTTATTCATAGCTCATGAGTCTCAGCTATGATGTCTGGAAATCTCATGAAGAAATGTTCATTATTCTGTCATGTGATTTTCTTTTTTTTATTCCAGGTTTCATATACTATTAAAGTATTATATTATTTCAACACTTCCGTTATCAATACTTGACAGCTTTGATACTACAACGGTAGAAATCTAAGGGCACAATCCTATCCAGCTAGGCGTCCACCTCCAAACTCAGAGGCAACCGCCTATCCAAAGCAAGGCAGGAGAAGCACGGAGGGGATCATTCCCTCCATGCTTCTCCTGCCCTGCATTTTTGGCTAGACAGCCGATTGCAGCTATCTAGCTGCAGGAGGGCTGAGTGGGGGAGGAGGCTGCTGTACAACACATTGGATGTGTCATACCAGCATTTCCATCCTTCCTGCCCTGGAACGCCCCCAGACACGCCCCTTTTTGGCCGCTCCGCACTCCTCTTGCAAGCACAGGGCTCTTCCGCAGTGCAGAACAGTGGGAAGCCAGTTCTCCAGGAACCAGCCTTGGATCACGGGCTCCGAGGTCGGTTCCTGGAAAACAAGATATCCTATGGCCGTCTAGCCACTGTCTAGCAGCCATAGGATTGCTCCCTCCAAAACATATGCAATCCCCACCCAACCCTTTAAAATGAATGATTTGGCCTTCAGTTAAGGCAGAAAATTCTGCAGCAAACATCCCCCCCCCCCATTCCTTCTGACTTGTTCAAAGAAAATAGAATTCCAGCTCAACAGGTTGAGGTGTTTTCCGCCCATTTGCTCTTGTTTTATGCAGACATCCGAATCTGAGGGTAGAAAACTAATTTGAAAAGGAACTGGATCAGGAATAACCATTAGAGAAATGCCTTTTATACTCGGAGCATGGCAGGATCAGTAATAGGGGCCATGTGAGGCAGTTTCCTCATTAAAAACAAAATTTTACATTCTCTGCATGCAACCCCAAAAGTCCAAAGCTCCTTATAAATAATCCAAAACTTTAGGGGATCTCAACGTGAAAGTATAAAACAGAAGGTTCCTTTTATTTCTTTGGTAAAACCTAGCCAGCCATAAAAAATCATATTTCGTTGTGCTTCCTACCCCTCTGCTGCCCAACTGCATGGCTCAGCAAAGCAGCCTTAACCAGAGGGCAGCCCCTTCCCTAGCTGCTGAAGCACGAGTGACCGGCAGGTGAAGCTGCACAACCTGAGGCTAAACTCGATGCTACACTGATCACGCCATTACCAATTGCGTGAACAGCTTTTCAAAAGTAAATTGCAGGCGGGGGGGCAGAGGTGTGATCCAGAGTGGGGCCCCGGGATGGCAGGCAGGCTTTTTTAACCCCTTGCTCCCTGCGGTGATCCCAATCTGGATCAGCCCCACTGTGCTTACAATTTACTTTTGAAAGGCCAGAGGAGTAGCCATGTTTAGGGTGCTGAGAGGAAGTTCATCATCCCAAAAAAGAGGATAAAAGAGGATACAAATTTCATAACATTGCATATGCAAATGTATATGTCTAGGTACATATTTGGAAATAATAACTATTATCAGTTATTGCTTGGGACTGCAATACCTGACGGAATGCCTCTCCCGACATGAACCTGCTGTCAGGAGTGCCCTAGCTGCCTCTTGCAGTCCCCTCCAGTAGCTAACTCAGGACTCAGATGACTAGGATTCTTTCCAAGGCTTTATTCCTTTATTACTTTAAAAGGGTCATTAAGTATAGCGACTAAGCAAGGAACAGCACTGGGGAAAGATAGCAGAGTAGCCTAAGCTCCAGGTAAGGCAGTTGGTCCCCGTTTGAAGGAGAACCACGGGAGGACTCTGAACTTATGGGCTATGGAGAGATCCTCCCTCTTTCCCTTGGGTCCTTGGGACGTACCGTTGTTTGAGCGCCAAATGAGCGGAACGCCTCCTTTCCGCTTCCACCAGCTGTACCCCCACAAACCCGGGGCCTCCATCTGTCGCCACTCCCTGTGTCTGCGCCGAGCGTCCAGCAAGCCTCCCTCCCACACTCTTTCACTGCCAGGGTCACTATCTATCCCAGGAATGCTGGCAGGAGGAATCTCTGCCAGCTGCTGTGCTTGTGAGAGATGAGCGAGCGCCTCTCCCACGGATTGCTGTTCCTCCTCAGAATCAGAACTGCTCTGGGGCTCTATGGGCTCAGTGTCCACCCTGACATCATCCCCGCTCCCATGAGGGCCCCCCCCCTCGTGCTCCTCCCCTGGGGCCCCGGGTTTGTGGAGGTACAGCTGGTGGAAGCGCCTCAGCAGCAATGGAGAATGCACATTTTCTGCGGGTTCCCAGGATCACTCATCTGGCCCGTACCCCTTCCAGTTCACCAGATATTGCAGGCAGCCACGAGAAAGGTGGGAGTCCAGAATCTCTGCAACCTCAAACTCCTCCTCCCCCTCCACCAGCACTGGCAGCAGGGGGGAGCCAGCCAAGCGATGAGGGTTGCCAGAAACCAGGGGGGACAGCAAGGACTGATGAAAAACAGGATGGCTCTTCATGGAGGGGGGGAGAGCCAGGCGAAAAGCAACAGGGTTAATCTGGGCCGTAATCTGGAAAGGCCCCGTGCGGCGAGGCGCGGGTTTCTTTGTGGGCGAGTGAGAGGGGAGGTATTGGCTGGACACCCAAACCCAGTCCCCCAGTTGCAGAGACAGACCCGGCTGGCACCGCTGATCTGCAGAGGCCTTGTAGGCTGTCTTGGCTTGCTCGAGGGAGTCCCGTAAGAGGTGGTGTACTGCTCGCAACTCCTCAAAAAATTCATGGGCTGCCAGCACCAAAGAGGGAGCTAGGGTGGACGGGAAAGCCTTGGGGTGGTAACCAAAATGGGCAAAAAATGGAATTTGGCAGGTAGAAGCATGGCAGGCATTGTTATAAGCAAATTCTGTGAGAGGCAGCAAGGAAAACCAGTCATCTTGCTGGTAATTGACATAACAGCACAAATATTGCTCCAGACTCGCATTGGTGCACTCGGTCTGACCATCTGTCTGTGGATGGTGGGCGGAGGAAAGACGGAGCGTCACATGGAGAAGCCCAAGTAGCTCCCTCCAGAAATGGGCAGTGAATTGGGCTCCCCTATCCGAAATGAGACCCTCGGGCCATCCATGGAGCCAGAAAACATGCGCCAAAAAAAGCTCTGCCGTCTCCCTGGCTGTGGGCAACCTGGAGCAGAGGATGAAATGGGCCATCTTAGAAAACAAATCCACCACCACTAGAATAGTGGTCTTACCGTGTGAGCGAGGCAAGTCAGTGATGAAGTCAAGGGAGAGCAGTTTCCAAGGTCCTAAGGGGGTAGGCAGGGGGTGAAGCTAGCCTGTGGGCTTGCCTGAGGGGGCCTTTGCCCGCTGGCAGGTTGGGCAGGAGGCGACATAGGTCTTGACGTCCTGACACACACGAGGCCACCAAAAATCCCGCGTCACTCCGTGCAGGGTCTTGGCGACGCCAAAATGCCCAGCGGTGGGGGAGTCGTGGCACTGATGGAGGACCTTCTCACGAAGGGTTTTGAAAGGCACATAGACCCGGCCGGAATTGTAAAGCAGGCCATCTCGCAAAGAGAAGGGGGTAGAGGGGGGGGCAGAGGCGAGCCCCAATTCCTCCACCTTTGTGCAGACAAAAGCATCCTGAGCCTGTTCAGAGTGAATAAGCTCCTCCCAAGAGTGAGGCACCGCAGCTGCCACCAGGCTCGGGGGGGGGGGAATCAGAGAGGGGGGGATTTCCCTCACCCCCTGGCTGGAGGTCCTGCTTACAAGAAAGAGCATCTGCTTGCAGGTTGTCGGAGGCCTTCACATGGCAAATCTTAAGGTGGAACTGGGGCGAAAAAAGCAACCACCTAATCTGCTGCTGGTTTAAGGCACGGGCTGTCTGAAGATGTTCAAGGTTGCGATGGTCAGTTCTAACTTCGACTGGGTGCTGTGCCCCCTCCAGAAGATGACGCCAGGTCTCCAAAGTGGACTTGATGGCCAACAGTTCTTTCTCCCAGATGGTATAATTCCTCTCAGACATGTTCAGCTTCCTGGAGTGGTAGGTGCAGGGTTGCAACCCGCCGCCCACCCGATCTGGCTGAAAAAGCACCGCCCCCACCGCAAAGTCAGAGGCATCAGTTTGCACTACAGAAGTCTTCCTCGGGTCGGGATGTAACAGGATTGGCTCAGAACTAAAAAGCTTCTTAAGTTCCTCGAAAGCCTGTTGGGCAGATGCCGTCCAATGAAAAGGAGATTTCCTGCCCTTAAGGAGGTCCGTGAGAGGAGATGTCAGCCAAGCAAAGCTGGGCAGGAACTTTCTGTAAAAATTAGCAAACCCCAGAAAACGTTGCAAGTCCTTCTTGGTGGATGGAGCCTGCCAGGAGAGGACAGCCTGGACCTTTGCAGGATCAATCATGATACCGTCAGCTGAGATAATGTAGCCGAGATAGTCCAAAGAGGTTAGGTCAAATGCACATTTCTCCAGCTTGGCATAAAGATGGTGCTCGCGGAGGCATTGGAGGATGGCAGAGACATGGTGCTGATGGGTGTGGGGGTCCTCAGAAAATATAAGTAAATCATCAAGATACACAATGAGGAAAGAGTCCAAATAGTCCTGGAAGATGGCATTCATAAAACGCGAAAACATGGGGGGGGCGCAGGCGAGCCCAAACGGCATCACTAGGTATTCATACACTCTGTACTGGGTGCCGAAACAGGTCTTCCACTCATCCCCCTCCCAGATGCGAATCAGATTGTAGGCGCCATGCAGGTCCAACTTCATGAAAATCTTGGCTCGCCCCAGGTGCTCCATCATCTCCGGTATGAAGGGGAGGGGGTACTTGTCGGGGATCGAGACCGAATTCAGCACTTTAAAGTCATGCACCGGGTGGAGTTCTCCCAATTTTTTGCACACAAACATGGTAGGGGCGCAGGCGGGAGAGGAGGAGGGGCAAATGAAGCCACATCTGAGGTTTGTGTCCAAAAACTCCTGCAGAGCTTGAAGTTCCAGCTCCAACATCAAATACAGCTAGCCAGCGGGGATGGTTGCCCCAGGAATGAGGTTAATGGCACAGTCAAAAGAGCAGTGAGGGGGGAGCTGGTTGTCCTCCTTCTTGTCGAAAACATCCCGAAAAGCCGCATACTTCTCTGGGAGGATCATGGTAGCTGAAGAACTGCCAGGAGCAGACAAGGAGGGGGAGGAAAGGGTTAAGGCCTGGACTGGGACTGTCACCTCAGTCGGGAGGCAATGGTCCCAGCAGTAGGGAGACACAAACTCTACTTGCTGAAGCCCCCAAGAAATCTGAGGATTATGCTTAGAGAGCCAGGAGACACCCAGCATGATTGGGTATTGGGGAACCTTGGCCAAGTGAAACTGAATCTGCTCAACATGGGACTGGGCGTGCAGAGTGAGCGGAGCTGTAATCCGGGTCACCGCGCCTGAAGAAAGAGGACGCCCATCGATGATCTCCACTGCCAAGAGGGCAGGAAGAAGCAGGGTAGGAATCTTGTGGAAGTGAGCGAATGTTTCATCCATTAAACTGGTTGTAGCCCCAGAGTCCACTAAAGCTAGGGCCTCCACCCCACCCCACTGGGAGGAGCAGAGGTGAACATGCAATAGCATATGGGAGGGTGGGGCAGTTGCAGAAGGCACCCACCTGGTGTGGAACTGACCCCCACACTGGAGACCCTCAACAGGCTTGGGGGGCAGCCTAGTCAGGCCTGGGGACGAGGAGGAGGAGGAGGAGGAAGGAGAGGAGGGGGAGGCAGTGGAGCTGTGGGTCTGGCGCAGCACATTTTGGCGAAATGTGACAAATGTCCCAGCTTTCCACACTGAAAGCATCAGCACTCCGCGTGCTGCCGCTCCAGTTCCTCTGGCGGCAGTGGGGCTTGGGTAGCTCCCAGCTGCATCGGGGTCTCCTCCGCCCCCACTGCAGGGGCGGGGGGGAAGGGCAGGAAACGTGGGGGAATGGGAGGAGGGAAATCTCAGCCCCTGGTGCCCTGCTGGGTCTGCCGGCGCCCCTCCAGCCAACTATCTATCTGGAGGCAGGTCTGGATGAGGTCCTCCAAACTAGGCAGGCTAGGCATGCATGCCAACTCATCCAAGATCTCGTCGTTCAAACCATTCAAAAACTGAGCCACCAGCGCAGCATCATTCCACTGTAAATCCTGCATCAGCAAGCAAAAAGTTGTCGTGTAGCTGGAAACTGAGTCCTTGCTCTGCCTGAGGTGGCAAATCTCCCGAGAAGCCATCTGCGTGTGCAGGGGGTCACCGAAAAATCTGGCCATCGCTGTCACAAAACCTTGATAGTCCCCGAGCAGGGGGTCATTTGCGAGAAGAAGTCCCGAAGCCCATTTAGCTGCCATGCCTGAAAGTAGGTTAATGATAAAGCCCACACAAACCTGTTCTGTCAGGAAATCCTCCCGTTGAAGGCGAATGTACAGCTCCAACTGGGCACGGAAAATCTGAAGAAGTCCTTTCTCACCAGAAAAATTATCTGGCAGAGCCACTGGGCACTTGTGGCAGAGGGGAATCGGGGGTGGTGGGGGTTGAACCGCAGCTTGCAGACTCTGTACAGCAGTCATCAGTTGAGCCACTTGATCACGAAGAGCCTGGTTCTCTTGTGTGAGAGCTTGCACCGCCAAGTCCATGGCAGCCTCCAGAGGCAGTAGGAGCAGAGAGAGAAAAAAAAGAGGAATGGGGACCAAGCTGTCAGGAGCGCCCTAGCTGCCTCTTGCAGTCCCCACCAAATGCCAACTCAGGACACAGATGACGAGGATTCTTCCCGAGACTTTATTCCGTTATTACTTTATGACTCTTTCAGATACTAATCACTAGCAACAAAGCAAGGAACAGCACTGGGGAAAGAGTAGCCTAAGCTCCAGGTAAGGCAGTTGGTCCCTGTTTGAAGGGGAACCACAGGAGGACTCTAAACTTATGGGCTATGGAGAGATCCTCCCTCTTTCAGGGACGCGACTGTTGTTTGAGCGCCAAATGAGCGGGATGCCTCCTTTCCGCACCCTCCATCTGTCGCTGCTCCCTGCACCTGCACCGAGCGTCCAGCAAGCCCCCTCCCACATTCTCTCACTGCCAGGGTCACTATCTATCCCAGGAATGCTGGCAGGAGGAATCTCTGCCAGCTGCTGTGTTTGTGAGAGATGAGCGAGCTCCTCTCCCACGGATTGCTGTTCCTCCTCAGAATCAGAACTGCTCTGGGGCTCTATGGGCTCAGTTTCCACCCTGACACATATCTGGACACTATGATCAACATCTGGGTTCTTCCTCTGGGTGTCTCCTACGAGGGAGGCTCAGAAGGTGGCAACAAGGCCTTCTCAGTGGTGGCCCCCTGACTGTGAGCTCCTGACTGAGGCCCGCCTAGCTCCAACACTCTTTTTGGCGTCAGGTTAAGACTGCCCCATACTCCAGGTATTTTATGGCATAAGATGGAGCACTTATGTCAGCTGTCTTGAATACGTTTGTTATTGAAATTGTTTATTGAAATTGTTTTTAGCTATTTAAATATTGTTTCAAATTTTGTATGTTAAGAATTTTTTGCCTGCATTTTATTATAGTGTTGTATTATGTGATGCTGTGTGGTGTTTATAATGTTGTGGTTGAATTTTTCGTGAGTTGTTGTGAACTGCCCAGAGAGCCTCAAATATTGGGCAGTATAGATCATCATCACCATCATCAAATCATTGAATCATAGAATAGTAGGGATGGAAGGACCCTATAAGGCCGTTAAGTCCAACCCTCGAAGACTAGGGATGTCAAAGAAATCTGCAATGGATTCAAATGAGTGGCATGCAGAACGTTTATTAATAAATAAAGGGACAACTAGCTTTTCTCAAACATGCACATCCTTCATGCTTTTTCTCATGCTTTACAAGGAAAAATGTTAAAATAGAGGCCAGCTGTCATGTTGGTCCAGGAAAACAAGAGATACAAAACAGAAAACACAAAATGAGAAAGCTAATATCTGTTCTTAAATCAACACTGACAGTTGAGAAACCGACCAGAGAGGGTCGCCAACCAGCAGGGGCTGTTTAACCAAATCCTAACATTATTCCAACTGCAGTTATAAATATAGCTCTGGGAACTATTCAAGGGGGGAAATGTTACAGCCCACCCAGAATTCTTTTGGAGAGTTAAGCGCTTTTTTTCTAGTTGCATAGCTGCACATCTGCATAGTTTTCCATGTTACATTAGGATTGGACACATCTGCTATTTACAAGCAGGAAGATATATATCATCTAGCAAGAGAAAGTAATTGATTTCTTCATCATTTTTCCGTCTTTCTTAGAGAGACAAAAAGGCCCATTACCAGTGCCTGAATGGCTCCTCTGTAAAGTCACAATCTCTGTTTTGTTTTTTCATTATACTGCCTACTGGCAAGCAACCAAACCAGCCAGATTTCTCATCCACCTGGCTTCTTGCCCATAGAAACCACCCTTCCAGGATCTGCTCTGTTTCCTCAGGGGTATTCAGTCATTAGTGGCATCATAATCTATCTGCTTTCACTTCTCGCTTTCCTTCCCTTTTCTCCTAATGCTCCCCCTCTTCCTTGTGAAACAAGAGAAATCCCTCCCACGTTCCAGAGCAAGGATCTCACTTTGATTTCAGTCATTAGCTGAAAGAATCAGATTGCAGTCTAGGGGGAGGGGAGAGGCAGCCATCACAGTCAGCTTCTGCACTCTCCATACTTCTCACTGCATGCACCAGAGGAAGAGGTGTGAGCCTGAGCTCACATCCTGAATCGTGTGAGCTTTTAAAAACAACAGCAGTCTCCCCACATGTAGGCTATTATAGGCTAAACATCGGGGGGGGGGAGTAAATTCTAAAGCCCCTTTTGGTACAGGCCCTCCCTGGACAGTTTCATTCCAGCTGTGAGGAGGGCAGGATACTGAGCACTCTCTGCAGCTGCTGTCCATGAATCAGCTGCCAGCCGCGGCACTTTTTCCAGGATGCTAAAACACCACAGGCGCATCAGGGTTTCTTTCTGCTCACCCAAGGAATGCTCAGCTGGCTTGCCAGACCTGTCTCAGCCATGTGGCCGAGGAAAGCAAAGCTGTGGCACCAGCCAAACGATTCCTTTGTTCAACACGTAGTACTGCGTGTGGCGCATCGTTTCCGGGAGTGTGGTGTGAGCTCCCAGCTTTCTTTTCATAGGCTTCCCTGGCCTGAATTTCAGTGTGAGGTAATCAGCAGGTTGTCAGATACAGCCGTCTGCTCTAGCTTAGGCCCCCTGAGCATATGCAGCCGGTATGCCAAAAATGTAATCATTTTTCTTTTCTGTTTTCTAACATTATCCAAAAGCGAGCTATGGGCATTGGCTGAACTGGCCATATGCTGAGCATCTCGATATAGTAGGTTGCTGATTGCTCATAAAATAATTATTTGAATGGCACCGCATGTCTTTTTGGAAAGCAACCGTATTAATGTGCATTTGCCCAAATCCAGAACTGAAGCTATTACAGTTCCATCAGTGCTTTGTATGCTTGAAGGTTCAGTGCCATCAGCACACGCACACAGGCTTTGCACTCTTTGTCAGACTTGGTGAGAGGAGGATTTTCATTTGCCATGTTACACATTTCACCATTATAAAACAGTTTTCAATTTCTGCTTCTTCAAAAGGGTAGGGAGGTGGGAGTACTATATACTTTTACACTTATATAGTGCTCTTCCTCAAAGGGGCCCAGAGTTGTGTTTCAGGGACAAACTACGCATTACGTGAACATGTGTGCAACAAAGCCATTCATAAAAATCAGCCGTGGGAGGCTGAGATTTTAAGTGGAGCTGGGGAGGGGTGGTTAACCCTTTCCTGCTGGCCAATTTTCTGCTCCTGACTTGTGATTTTCTGCATGGGAAAAAAAATACCTTTGTAAATACACATCTGGGACTCCACAAGGGTAAAGCATCTTGGTGGAAATGTTTAAGTAAAAAACTGGCTGACAGGAAATAGGTTAAGCACCCCTGCCCACCTCGTTTGTTCAAAATTGCAGCCACACAAGGCTACATTCCTTTTTTTAAAAGTCAGGACTTCTTTACACCCATCTTCATGTAATATAGTTCGCTCCTGGCAAGCCTGTGGCCTAGCTTATAACAGGCTGCCACAGAGTTCAGGTCTAACACAGGGCCATGGGCACGTGGGCCAGAGGCAGGAAGCATGGTTGTGAATGGAGTAGGGGTCAGAAACTGGATCAGACAGACAGGAACTGAGGAGCAGAGGCAGAAGACATAGTGACAGACAGACTGGAGGTCAAATACTGGATTGGCAGGGTGGGGCAAGGCAGAGTCTCTGATGTTACTGGGGTGGCCATGTGTCCTCTTGCAGGGGAGAGTCCTGTATTTGAAGGGCTGTCAGAGGAACATCTTCTGTCTGAAGGTGTCCCCCATTTGGAGGGCTGCCCTGTCCAAGTTCAGTTTAAAGAAAAAGAATCATAAGAAGGGAGAGCAGGAGCCCTGAAGTGGCCCACCAACAATTAGCAGCTGGACTGCTGATTGAACAGACAGGCACACAGGTCACCTGGTCAGTTTTCCCCACTATGAAACCATATTTCTATTTAAATTATAATAATGATTACTAAATTTGCATTCATTAGAATATGCAGATTTTATGCAAATCTGTGTTCTCTTTTGTCTTCTTTTTTGGGTGATATATTTCCTCTTTTTTGACTATGCGTAAGTGGCCACTCTAGATGTTGCCTGATGAGGCAAGTTGATCAGACTGCCAACCCAGCCCAGCTCTGATGTCTCTTTATTAGGCTGCAAAGGTAGCCACTCTTCAGAATGGCGTGAGCTGACTGAACTCAGGCCCATCCTATAGCCTAGACAGCATCTATGCCCTGTGAAGCCTGGTCTGGTTGTCTGGTTGAAGGCCCAGAGTGCTGATGGCACAGGAGGTAAGGTGTCAAACGCTAGTTTCTGAACACCCTGGTACATGACACACACCCATGCCGCCGCCTTACAGCTCTATAGCTTTATACCAACACTACGAGGTGCTGAGACACAGAGGCTTGACAGCTGAACTCAGTTTTCCAAAATCTAAGCCAAACACTTGAGCCAGATTGGCTCTCGGTGGTATTTGGAGCCCATCTTGGAAAGACTGCAAAGCATTCAGTTCTTCTTATGTAGATGACTTCAAACAAAATACTCTTGTTGAAGAAAACATTTGTGATGTACAACCTCACTGTTTGTGGATACGTGGATCTTGATACCCCAGCTATCTATAAATTAGAACTGATTCCAAGCATGAGAACATACCAAATTAGACACATGCTAGGAAACTCAGGAAAATAAAACATTGGACTGTCTCACACCCTTTTCTCTTCAGCCACAGTACTTCCTGTCAGCCAGCCATCTGATAAGAGTTGAACTAAATGGATGTAATTAAGAATTATTTCTCTCTGGATAGATAGCTGTGGCTTTCCTGCTTTATCTGAGTTGAGTATGTAACAACTCCCTGGAAGGGCAGTTTCAAAGTGACCTTTCTGATTGGCTGGACTTAAATCTGCAAGTGACACTCAACCCCAGCCCCCAAGCCTGGTTGGCTAAGAATCCCAAAGCAAAATTCCACTTCTAAAAGTCAGTAAAAATAGATTTTGTTTCCATATAGGAGATATGGATAGGTTAAAAAAAATGACATACTGGCAGATATGCTGTCTAACAGATTGCATACTTTGATAGTATATAGATCAAGATTTTATTTTATTTTTTACTCTTGTTACTTCTCAAGTTTAAGGCTGGTTCAGCAGATTTACATCAACTAAGCACCAGAGTAGAGAATTTAAAATTATGCTTGCTTACCTTTGTCTTCTTCTTTTGTGTGTGACTGGATTACACCATTGTTCTGTGACAATGAATAGTTCACATAGGATGCTTCTTCAAGGACCCTTTTCCTAAGTAGTATATCATAAGTCCCTGGTGCCTTTCAAGATGGTGATGGTGGAAATTTCAAAAGAATAGCGAAGAACGAACTTGGAAGGGAGACTGCTCAGTGCAGGAGTCCAAGTGTGTGAAGTAGTTTGCATATTTAGGAAAAAGTTGTATATTAGCATTAGGTGGCATTGATAGCAGCAGGAGGTTCCCTTTTAGTGACAAGGAATGAGATCAGGGTTCCTTCTTTGGGGAGGACCATGACACTGTTATCATTTCTGATACAAATACTCTTTTATTGTTATACTTTTAAACATACTGTAATACAACATGGACAAGAAGTTGCAGGGTTTGTTTTTTATTAACTATCAAGTGATTGCAATTAGCATTTACATGAATAACTAGGACTGTATTAACTGCATGAAAAGTTGGATAGAGATGTTGATTCTTAGTATTCTGGTAGCCCAGAGGTTTGGTGTTTTGTCAATAAATTGATTTAGATTTAAATTGTTCCAAGTTCATGTCCTCTTCAGAGTCTCAGACGAAACAGCTGGACTGAGTAAAGTCCTTTGACGGTTTGTTGTTGTTGTTCAGTTGTTAAGTCGTGTCCGACTCTTCGTGACCCCATGGACCATAGCATGCCAGGCCTTCCTGTCCTCCACTCTCTCCCGGAGTGTGCTCAAGTTCATTTTGAAGGTTTGGCACTGTGCTATAATTGGACTTGAGGAATACAAGTGTCCCTCTTTAATGGGGACTCCATAACTGTTTAGCAGCATTATTTAAAAAACAGAAACATCTCAGAATGAACTGTCTTTGCTCAAATTATGCTCCAGAGGAGGATCTGTTTAATAGTCACATTACATAGTATTATGTAGCCTGCATAATGTTCACCACCATGTTGCAATATTTACAGTTTTAAGTAGCTCACAGAGATCAATAGGATTTCTACTGAGAAATGGCAAGACTGTTTAAGGAAGGAAAACACTTGCATTTTTATTCATTATTATTATGGATCAGTTTTATTTGAGTTGCCCTAGATTTGCTTGCATGCCATAACAGAATGTCCTTTTTTGCAGTAGTGCTTCTGCATATCAAAAACAAAGATCTCATTATTTTATTCTCCAGGAAAAACAGCTCTATCTATAATTGTCATTCCACCATTTGTACTGTGCTTTACATATTTCCTTTTATTTTTCCTTCTGCACTTTTGCAAATTCAACATGAAACACCAAACATGGACATAATGTCACAGAATGTAGAAAAAGAGAGCACGTACACTTATATGCACCCTATCACTATTATTATTACACCAGAAAAAAATGATACAAATGGCTCTTTCGCTCATACACGCAGACATGCATGGAGAAAAAAAGCCAGGGCTGAGTGATTTTCACAGGCAAACTATTTACAAGATCCAGTCAGCGCATGGAAAATGTGAACACAAGGGAAATACTCATTGGCATCTTCTCTGATCATAAATGTGTGTGTGTGTGTGTGTGTGTGTGTGTGTATGCATTATGTCTATACTTCGGGCTTTCTAGTTCTTTGTTATTATTTGGATATAGAAATAAACAATTCTATTCATTCATTCATTCATTCATTTATTTATGTTTTTAACAAGATCCGGTTTTATATGCAAAGAACATAACAAATCCACAACATTACCCACCGCCACCCTCCATATCTCCTCCTTCCCCTCTTATTGCTCCAAACCAAATTCAGTGACACATAAAGGAAGAAAAGGCTCTTTCTTCCTCATCCAAATTAATAAATAAAGCTTAGCGAGCCGTATGGAAAATGTTAAAAGACAGTTTAAAAAAAAAGTGCCCCAAGAATGGATATGGTTGACATTATGTGGAGGTGCAACTCCTAGAGTTCTAGCACAGCTGATGCTATGTTTGGATACATTACTATCATTGCTTCCAAATCCTGGGACCAAAATCACGTGTCTCATGATTGATGCTTTTCTTGGAAGGTTCACCAATGCTGAGATGCGGTCTAGCCAGACTGTTACGAATGAGAATTCTTTCCCACAATGAGTGATGAAAGGCAGTTCATTTTGATGATTCAGATTCACACAAAATTACTTAGGAAATTGAATAAGTCCCATTAAACTATTATTTGCACAGCTAAGATTTCTCTAACATCCCTTCTTATCTGCTAGCCTATGCATACTACAGTTATCTATACTCAGAGAGACAGGCTGGGAGAGAATAAGCAAACAGTCATTAATAAAAGAGCTAAGAGCCACTTTAGATTCAAAGCAGGTTGGCATTATGATGTTCTGATGTACAGTTATAGGCCCTGCTTTCTTGGCATGTTACATGTAATCAAGATAGAAGTTGATTTGCCAGGTGGAAGGGAAATGATAGCAACATCTCATCCAGTCCTCTTTTCTCACAATCCATGAGTCCTGTGCCCTGCCATCCATTCACCATGATGACAAGTTCATGGTTCCGCTTGCACACATTTACCCCTTGGTATGGTACATGCATTCCATTGTCTAATGATTCTGGTGTTAGCGATAACTGAGGACACTCTAGGACAGAACTGTGTACACCACAACATCCTTTCCCATGTTTTTACTTTGATTGTTCCCAAGCTTATGCCAACCCCTTCACACAATATGGTAAACACATATTTTTCTTATGTCAGGATTATCTCAGTGCGGAAAAAAATGGTAATGTGTGAAGTGCATACACGTCATATTTCAGAGAAAATATTTCTGCCAGCCCAGTATCTTGCTTTTTGGAAACAGAAATAAAACGTATGCCCCAATCACGTATAATTGCACACATACACAAACACATATACCCGGAGTGTTGAGTGTCAGGCCTAGGGGCCAAATCTGGCCTGCCGGGGGTCCAAACCCGATCTTCTGGTCGCCCAGATGAACCTCCTGTCTCCAAACACCAATCCTTTGGTGGCTTGCCAGCTTCCGTGTGTTTTTCCCATTCTAAAAAGATGAAATTGTGTCTCTTCTCAGGCTTCATTATTGGCAGGAAGAGCTTGAAGCTCAAAATCCTGGTGTTTGAGGCATTTGGGGGTATTTTGGTCCCAGCCCTTCTGCTTTCAGCCTCACCCACCACTGGAATATGGCTCCCAACCAGCCAACAACTCTGTAAACTTTTCAAAGGCAGCCCCAGGTAGGGCTTGTTACAGGGGTACAGACACGTTGCAACTAAAGCATGTGTAACCATGGCCATGGAAAACATGTCCAGGAATGGGTGGAGTTAGCACATGAGGCTTAGGGTGCAATCCTATGGCTGCTAGACAGCGACTAGAGGGCCATAGGATCTTTTGTTTTCCAGGAATCAACCTCGGAGTCCGTGCTCCGAAGTTGGTTCCTGGAGAACCACCTCCCCTGCCACCTCAAAGGTGGCACGGATCGTCCTCGGGCTCCCTGCTTGGAAAAGCAGCATGAAGCAGGGCAAAAGGGGGTGTTCCCAGGGGTGGGGAATGCAGAAGTGCTGGTACAACACTTCCTATGCATCATCCAGCCTCCCCACCCCATGCTCCGAAGTCCTGCAGCTAGACAGCCAAAATCTGCCATCTAGCCACAAATGCAGGGCAGCTGGAGCCCGGAGGAGAGGATCCCCTCTGCACTCCTCCTGCCATGCATTGGATAGGCGGTCACCACCAAACTCGTAGGCGGCCACCTCTCCACATAGGACTGCTCCCTCCGCTGTGCAAATGCACTCCTGGCCACTGCCAAAACCTGGGCATCCAAGCTGAGGGCTGAATCCAGGAGTACACCCAAAATGAGTATACCCCAGCCAGCAGAGGTTGAATCCTTATTCCCTGATCTGCTTTTCAGCTAACCAGGAGCACATCTGTCTTGTCTGGATTAAGTTTCTCCTTGTTTGTCCCCATCCAGTCCATTACTGACATAAGACACCCATTTGGAATCAATATAGCTTCTTTGGATTTAGATGTAAAGGAGAGATAGAGTTTGGTATCATCAGCCTACTGGTGGCACTGAACCCCCAAACTACAGACAACCTCTCCCAGAAGTTTCATGTCTATGTTAAACAGCCGCCTCAAGTGCCATTTTCTTGGCAGAAAGGTGGGATACATATCAAATCGATTGATCAATCAATCAATAGCATGGGGGACAAGATGGAACCCTGAGGGACAAATGTGGGTCACCCAGCCCCACTGTCTGAAATCACCCCTCCAAGCAGGACAGGAGACACATAGAACAATGCCTCCATGTCCCATCCCAGAGAGAGACCTCAGAAGGATACCATAGCTGATGATATCGAAAGCCACCAAGAAGTCCAACAGAACCAACAGAGACATCCCCCTTGTCCAGATCCCAGTGTGGATCATCCACGAAGCTGACTCAAAGCAGTCTCTATCCCATAACCAGATCTGAAGCCAGATTGATATTGATCTAGATAATCCGCCTCATCCAGAACCCCCTGGAACTGTTCCAGCACCTTGCCCTAGAAAGGAATATTGGAGACTGTGTGGAAATTATCCAAAACAGTGGGGTTCAGGGAGAGGTTTACCAATGATAAAGACACTTTTCCAGCCTGCCTGAACCTCCAGCTTTCCTCAGTTGTCCATGGCTTGACCAAGTCCAAAACCAGCATATAAATTCCTAGGTGATCGTTGCATAGGGAAGCCTGAAATACATTTCTAAGTGTAAGCTCAGAAACAAAGAAAAAGAAATATTTTAAAAGCCACCAACATATTATTCTTAACATTTCAAGGTGTTCATATTTGGAAGCCAAAAAGGATGATTTAAACATACGCACACACACACGCGCACACACACACTGTCAATAGTGTAACCTTTAGCTATATACAGTACTTCATAAAAGAACCGTAAAAAATGTCAGAGCCTGCATTGTCTGCCTGGAGAAAAAAGATGACACCAGTATCTCAGGCTCATTAAATTTGGTGCCTCTGTCCTCTATGCATTCCTATTATTATTGCATACCAATGCTTTGCCTGAGCCGAGGAAAATCTAGGGCAGCTTTTGTAAGATCGTTTTTCTTTTGTAGGAGAGAGAGAGCACTGGAGACTTACAGTGACTTTATAAAACAATAAATTAATTTACAAATGTGTACATCAAGCAGGTATTATGGGGTGAACAGCAAGCACATGCAATTTTAGTCTCACAGCCACATCTAATTATGCTCCAGACATAACTAGCTTAGAGCAAACTAGTCTCTGAGCTTCTCTTTTGCAACCAAAACAAGTGCTTGTGGATTGCTTGCAGCATAGTTCTCTGAATCAAGGTCAAAGGCATTCAAAAGAGTTGAAAGACTCCCATTTCGGCTGCAGTCTACTTACATGAGAGTAAGTAGAACTCAATGGGACTTACTTCAGAGAAGATATGTGTAGGGTTGTGCTATTAATCTACCTGTATTGCTGACACCTCTGAGAGGATGACACTCAAACCAAATCTCCCAAAAATATACACCTAAGCTTTTTTCTAATGATGGCAAGTGATGAGCAGATTTTTCTGTTCTGCCCTTTAATTGTTTTGCGGGGTTATTCAAGTTGCCCCAGAATTCTGATTTAACTGCAGAACTATTGAAGCATTCTAATCCCCCACACAATTTGAACTGCATGAAGGAGACTGGAGACAGGTGTGGTATCTTAACACACATACTCCAGCGCTGTCCCAGGGGGGTGTCTCCATGACAACAGAAGGAGAAGCCAATGGTGGCTTACCCAGATTTTTCAAATACTGGCTTTGGTCCACACAGGGCTCCATGAGCAAGTACACTGCACCATTCTAAGACCCTTCACAGGAACATACTTCTGGGTGGGGTAGGGGGATTGAAGCGAACATCATCAGATTGGCAGGGGCTGATCAACCAATGTGAGAGGCTTCCCCTCCCCGCAGCATCCAGTGACAGAGGCTTCCCCCATCCTTCCTTACAGCTGACAAAGCTGCAAATGATGGAAGCTTTGAAGCTTTGCATTAATTACTCCAAAGCAAACATTAAAGAAACATAGGTGCAGCCTTCTTTCACCCCTGAAGCTCCCAATACTGCAAACAATCAAAGCTTCACATTAATTACTCCCTTGTTGCTGAGAAAGCAGCTTCAACATAGTGCTTCACAGCCTTTAGGAGAGTTTACCCTCTGAATACTTGACACACCATGGCTCCAACCAGCCCCCTTTCTAATCCCCTTTCTCCTTTCAGCTGAAGCTCCCGATGCTGCAAAGGATTGAAGCTGCGAATTTATTACTTCCAAAAAGCAAGGAAGCAAACATCAAAAACACACAGCTTCAACATTAAGGCTTCTCAGTGCATTATTTCGATGCATGGGAATCTCGGTAACTTCTGGAGTGCACATTTCGGGAACAAGCCTCATTGACCACAATGAGAGTTACTTCTGAGTAGACACACATACGTTTGTGCTGGGAAACACAGGGACAGGAAACCAGCCCCCTTTCTATCCTGAGGCAGTGCAGGGTAAAAGGTACGAATTAGTCACTTCCAAACGGCAATAAACCAAACAATGGAGGATCGCAGCTTCGAGACAGCGCTTTTCAGCCTTTAGGGAATTAGTGCTTTAAAATGCACTATTTCGATTGAGGGGGATCTCTGTAAATTCTGAAGTGCGCATTCAGGGACAAGCCTCATTGACCACAATGGGCATTACTCCCGAGTAGACACTAATTGGTTTGTGCTGGGAAACACAGGGACAGGAAACACCCCTTGACCGGGGTCACAGGGAAAGGCACGCTCCTGGGCAGGGCTAGCATACCCGAGGTAAATGCGGGGGTTGGGGCACACAACAACTATGCCACGGAGGACCTGACTTAAGGAAAAAGATCAGACTTAAAGTAGTCTCAGGAAATCTGTTTTTTCCGTGAAAACCTCCAGGGTGGCTGCAGGATGGCCATGACATCATGTGCCCTGAATTACCTCTAAACAGAGCCAGCTCACAGCAAATCGACCATGGCACACACACACCCCGAGTCTCTATCCACGAGTTGGAGGGTGAATGTCTGCAATGGGAAGACTACACAACTACAGTATGCTCCACACTGCGGAAGTTTGTCCTCCAAGTCATGGAGGACAATGGGGAGGGTGACAAGTATGGCAGGGGGGCAGAGCTAGCATACTCTTCCCCCCCATGTACTCATCTCCCTATTCCGTTCCTTCAGTTCCTTTGCCTCTTTTTCCCTCTCCACATTACTGATATGCTTATGCACATTGATATGACACTGCAGAAGAGGAAACAATGTATATATGAGCCCATCAAGATTCTCTTTCTGCAGTGTTTTTTTCAACGTGCCCAAGCACACAGGTGTATCAGTAAAACACTGCACAAAAAAAATCTTAATGCTGTCATGTGTATGACTGCATAAAGATTTTTTTTGGGGGGGCAGTATTTTATCAACATGCACATGTGGATTGGTAACTTGAGAGGGGTGGAGAGACAAATGAAGCTGGAAATGTTAGGGGTCAGAAACAAACTCCTGTAGGTCAGAAAACAAACTGTCATGATCTGAGCCCAAATCGTCCCAAAGTTCAGGCATGGCTTGTAATGGCACGCTCCATTACATGTAGGAGCGCGCTCATCTCTCACAAGCACAGCAGCTGGCAGAGATTCCTCCTGCCTGCATTCCTGAGAGAGATAGTGACCCTGGCAGCGAGAGAGCGGGGGATGGGGCCTTGCTGGACACTCGGTGCAGACGCAGGGAGTGGCGACAGATGGAGGGCGCCGAGAGGAGGCGCTCTGCCCGCTTGGCGCTAAAACAATGGTCGCGTCACAAGGACCTACGGGTAAGAGGGAGGACCTCTCCATAGCCCATAAGTTCAGAGGTTTCCCGCTCTTCTCCTTCAAACGGGGACCAACTGCCTTACCTGGAGCTTAGGCTACTCTGCTAACTACTCCAGTGCAGTTCCTTGCTTAGTCGCTGGTGATTAGCATTTGAAAGAGTCATTAAGTTGTAAAGGAATAAAGCCTTGGAAAGAATCCTCTTCATCTGTGTCTTGAGTTGGCTATTGGAGGGGACTGTAAGAGGCAGCTAGGGCGCTCCTGACAGTACAGCCGCTCACCCCATTTCAGCTGAATCTTAAATTCAAGGCCTTGGTTCTTGTTATACCTTTTTCTGCTAGGTTACCTTAGTATCCAAAATCTTAACAAAGTCGTCAGATTCTGTTTAATTAGGCTTTTCACTCTAAAGGGTGGTTTGCCTTCCATCTGTTTTAATTGCAGTTGTAACTTATTTGCTGTCCCTATTTTCAATATCTTTTAAGGAATGTGGTTGCCAAATCCGTAGGCTCCATTCCAGTTCCAGACTTACCATTGTCTCATACAGAGGTCAAATTATTTCCTTTGTACTTGCCTGCTTGGAAGTTTGCTGAACAGTGGAGGCTGGTGGCTCCAATGTGAGTGGGGCAGTACATCCGCTCTAGGTTTCAGTCAGAACTCTAGAGGAGCTATTCAAGGTGCGAAGCTGGATGGTTCTGACTGAAGCCTGGAGTGGATTCACTACCCCAATGACATCGGATTCACCAGCCTCCACTGTTGCTAAAGTTCATCTTTTGTCTTAAAGACACCTCATAGGTGATCTTATCCAGCCTTATCCAGGATGCAACCTTGCAGACTACATTCAAGCATGGTGTGTCAACACCAGATGAAGTGTAATCTAATACTATGAGCAGCAATGATTTCTGTAGTACTCTTTCAGACTGGTGAGCAATAATATTGGGTAGTATCCCATGGTGGTGAAACACCAGCACTAATGACATTGTGCCAAGGTAAACCAATGCTAGTGCAACGTCATGAATGCATTTCTGCAGCAAAGCACCACTTTTTCCATTGGCATCACCAAGTGCTAGTGGTGTTGCGCAAACACTGGCTTACACTAGCACAATGTCATTAGTGCTGGTGCTGCATCACCTTTGGATACTACCCATAGAGTCTTGGGTCTAGAAGAGAAAGAACATAATTTGTTGATCATTTAATTTGATCCAATACTTGTTGATATTGCACAGTCTTTAATTCATTTACGTTGCTATCCTATTCATACCTACTTAGAAGTATAGGATGGCAGTGTTAGTTTATGTCTCATAGACATGGCATTGTTCTGGCTGTACAAATGATTTGGGGGTGGTCTCTGTTGCATCATATCAGCCGAGTTGTTTTTATCAATAATCTAAGTTGTAATCACAGCAAAAACTGAATTAACTTTGTTTGATGAAACCCATTTTCCACAGAGGCAGGCTGATTTGTCATTAATTGCATTATATGCTTTGAATGCATCTTGACTGAATCCATCATTAGCTTTTCCATTATTTCCCCCTCCAGAAAAATCAATATCAAACTAACCCTTCTATAATTACTTGGGTCATCCTGTCTACCCTTTTACAATAGTGGCACAGCCCTTTGTTTTATTGCACTCTGTACATTTCCCAGTTACTGGATAGCCTATTATTAGTATGATCAGTATTTGTGTAAGCTCATATGGTCCAATAGAGATTTCACAGCCTCACAGTGTTTTTGAAGTAGATTATTTGCCAGTATCCCTTTTGATGGGTCACACATTCTGCTCTTGTCTTCTGGAATTCCATCTGTTACTGTGAGGCTTCTCATCCATTGGATCTTGGTTTTCCTTACAGCATGTACAGGAACAATGTTTCATGTGCCTGGAAACATGAAAACAACAAAAACCCGCAGTAGCAAAACTGCCAAGAAGAATGCGGGTGGGTCAGAATATTTGTATAAAGTGCTCTTATTCAGAGGCAGCCATGCTTCTAAAACCAGGGATGGGCAACAGGTAGCTTGGAATCTAATGCTAGATCTCTGGGTGATTTGCAGTGGATTGGCAAGGATTTCTTACTCCCAATTGTTTAAAAAATAGCAGCAACTAAACTTTTTTTGCCCAAATTATACTTCTGAGAAACAACCCTTAGGGGGAAACCAGAAGGTCAGGGGGCGGGGGGTGAAAGGACTTTTGTGCTTGGTTCTGGTAGGAAAGGAAAGGTTCGTCCTGTGCTAGCACTGGGTCATTACTGACCCCTAGAGGGACGCCGCTTACACTGACGTTTTCATGGCAGACTACAGCGGGATGGTTTGCCATTGCCTTCCCCAGTCGTGACTACCTTTCCCCCAGCAAGCTGGGTACTCATTTTACCGACCTGGGAAGGATGGAGGGCTGAGTCGACCTGAGCCGGCTACCTGAGACCCGGCTTCCGCTGGGATCGAGCTCAGGTCGTGGGGAGAGTTTCAGTTGCAATACTGCCGCTACCACTCTGCGCTGGTACTGATCACAAATTCCTGGGCTGTGTTATGCGCTCAGAGGCACCCTGTTCTTTAATTCTTAGTGTATATAAACCTGCCTGAACCACTATTTTGCACCTGACTGTAGTTGGTGGATCACAGAGAGGATCCTACTAAAACAAAGAACAAAGTAGATCCTGCAAGCCAGAAGTCTGCCTATGACTGTTCTAAACTGCATGAAGGTATGTGGGAGTGTTTCAGCCTTTCAAGTATGTATCCGTAGAGGGAAAAGGCACCACTGCCCCTGCTCAATACCACTATGTCTTTAAGGCTATTAAAAAGAAAAAAAGCAATCATGATGCCCTTCTCCAGGAAAAGGCTCTCTGGAGATACTCAAATGCATCCTGCCCTTAGTGCCAGTCAGAAGTGTAGCATGTTTGCATTGGATTGCTGCCAGTTTTGCAGGCATATCCCTTTCCAGAAAACATGGAGGGTTTTCTGCAATAGGATGTGTGATTCGTATAGGGCTTCATCTTGTCTGTTATTGCCTTTTGTGCCTCTGATTATTCTGTCACTTGACATTTGTTCAAGGGCTTTTATATACTGCTGAGGTTAAGCTAACAGGTATGTAGTTCTTCATGCTTAGCTGCTCCACCCTTTCTAACTAATTAACACTGCAAATAAATAAGGATATTTTACTGACTTTCTGCCATTTGATTAATTTTATGTTATTACTGAATTAGTAAGATCAAACATGCTACCTTTTTACCAGACATGCTTCCTTTCAGGCAAAGAGAATTCAAAGTGTTTATACGTTTTAAAAAACCGAAATACTGTTTGATGAGGTTGGATATAGACAAAAAGGACATCTGTGCTCATTTTTTTTTTTAATGAACCACTTCGATTGCAGGTCACTTTAATATCTCAAATCACAGCTGAACTGAATGCAGTCCCCCACCCCACTCCCCACTTTTGTGTTCATTTCAGCTAAGAGGTTTCCAAAATAAACAGACATTTTTGCTCTCACAAGCTTATGAAAAGCAGCATATAAAAATGGGCTGGGGACACAAAGTATGCATAAAAAGTGTCAGCTTTCAGTTTGTATTAATTATACCTTTGGAAAATATACATATTTTCAACAACCCAACAGTGTAATAAGTCAAAACACTCATTGTGGCACTTACAGGATGTTGACACTTACTTTTAAAAAGCAGTGTCACATTTATGTGTGCTCAACTGAACTTTAATAGGATCATGTTTAATTAGCAGGGATTTTAATTGGTTATGAAACTTTCAAAGAATGCATTCTTAGTATTAGTAGGGTGTTGAAGAATGTGTTGCGTAGGACAACAAATGACCAGAACACTTCAGGACATGTGTATAATATTCATCTAGTTGTGTATCGTGCCTTGCCAAGCCATATTTCCTTGGAGCATTCTGTGTCTTCAAAGGCACTTTTCTTTTTCCTCCCTAATTCATCATATGAAGTTCAAAAGGGCTCTGGATTCATGGAACGTACTGCAGTCCCCAAAATACATGCATGGAGCAGTGGTTTTCTAGCTGCCGCTTGGAAGCCTGAGGTTGCCACTAGGGATGTATGAAAGTCACTTACCTTTTACAAAATTTGATTCACGGTGGGGGGGAGGCGCTCCGTCCCTCCCACCCAAAATTCTGGCCAGGGGGGAGGCGCCCCGTCCCTCCCACTGCGAATCCTGGCCAGCCGGGTCTGCAAATGGCAGCAGCCATAGCTGCCGCCGTTTGCGTCCCTGCAGTCAGCCGTGATAGGCTACGTAAATGTTTACGTAGCCTATCACGGCTGAATTTTTTAAAAAACCGCACGTACGCAAATGGCAGCGCCCATGGGCGCTGCCATTTGCGTACGCGCGGGTTTTTTTTTTAACTCAGCCGTAATAGGCTACATAAACATTTACGTAGCCTATCATGGTATTTTTTTTAAAATCTAACCATGATAGGCTACGTAAATCTTTATGTAGCCTATCACTTTTTTGGTGTGTTTTTTTTAAACTTGGAAATGGCAGCGGCAGCCAGTCGGAAGTCCGGCCGCCGAACCGCCACCGGAGCTGCCACCGCCAGGGAGATTCACCCAAGGTAAGTCCTGTCCCGGGGTGGGGGGCAGACCATTTCACCACCGATTTCGGGGGGCCGAATGTGCTGGCATTCGGCCTTCCCGAGATTTGTGGCGAAATTCTCTGACATCCCTAGTTGCCACTGTCCTGCTGCTTCTGTCTTATCTACATTCACCTAGCCAAACAACAGATAGCAGGTGCTGTCAATGCTGATAGCACTCATCACCAATTTTGAGGTTTGGGAGTCTGCATTCGGGGTCCTTCTTTGGAATGGAAGGGAGGGGCTCCATAGGAAGGAACAAGAGAAATTGCCTCTTCTTTTCTTTTTGTAACTTGTTTTATTGAGTTTTCATAACAGATAATAGAGATAATGAATAGAAACCAACCCCCATCCCTCCATACAAATAACAAGAATCATAATTACAATTACCCTCCCCGTCCCTGGTTGCTCACTTTTATTTCCAAACACTTAGAATAAAAAGTGGAAAGCAATAACTTCAGGGACAATTAGTGCAAAGATTTACAGTTGGATCCAAACTACATGTGAGCAGAACTCTCCCATCCACTCTCCCAGGATGCTCCCACTAAAGGAAAGGAGGGTGGCAGTTCTCACCAATTTCGCTGTTCCCCTGAAGCCTCCTATATCTCCTGAAAAGCTGCCCCAAATGGTGGGGTGACCCTTTGAACAGTGTGGGAGATAGCGCTGGGAGCTGCGAGAGGAATTCTTGAAGGTCGGCTCCTTCACTTTCTTCCAGCAGGAGCTTCTGCTAGATCTTGGTCCCTTCCATGACTGAAAGGAGCTCTTCCATGAATCTGGATCCAATTCTGGTTCCAGTCCATAGTCTTGTACTTATTTGGTTTCTCCCAGTCCGCAAGTTCAGTTTCCAAATATGTGATTACTGGCTGCTGGTCCTCCATAAAACAAACAGATTTCTGTCTCTCATTGAGTTTTAATTTGCTAGTCATAGACCGTAACAATAAATGATTGATTGAATTTGCTGTGTTAATTTGTCGACTATTAACAAATCCCATTTTGAGCCCAGTCCGTTTCTGTAGGTGTTTCGATTGGTTTCAGAAAGGACCTTTTCACTGAGGTACCTAGATTATGGACCATAGTATTAACCCTCTCATTGTACACTTTTAATCAGTGTTATTTCACCTGACATTTTCTTATTTAAGGCCATTTAGGATTTGTTGTTTTATTGCTTCTGTCTGGTCTTTATTGTTTTAATTACTTTCTGTTTTATTGTATTTTGTACTTTTGATTGATATGTGCTGTTTTATTTTTGCTACTGTAAGCCACTTTGTAGCTGCTTTGCAGAGACAGGAAGGATATAAATGTTATTTACTTAAAATAGTAACTTATCCATGCAGGGACTACAGGGCCACTAAGCAGCATGTGGCCACATTTGCAAATTGGTGAGCCTAAAACCTGTGGTTTAGGATTCTATATTCTACTGTCTTCAAACAATGGTGAGTAGGTCCTAATCTGAGCCAGTGTTAAATCCCAGACTACCAGCAGTAACTTTGACATTGCCTTGGAGGGAGAGGGGCCCATTGGGTCTGTAGCACCATCCACAGAAGCAAGAGATCTGGGCCCTGACACTGAGCCCAAGTCCAGCAAGCAAGGAGCATCTCAATCTGAGACTCCTGAACATGAGACAATTGAGCCAGAAGCCCCCGGGGCTGGAGCACCTGAGCTGGACCCCACTGAGAAAACAGCATCCTTGCCCTCTAGGGCCTCACGTGCCAGAACTGCTCACCCCCGCAGCCATCATGCCTGGAAAGAGATTGTGGAGAGATGAGGGAGTCCCAAGCTCCATGCCAGAGGACTTTCCCTTTAAGGAACTCCACCCAGCCAGTGCAGAAAACACACAGAACAGACGCACCCAAAACATAACTCACACTGAGAACACAGGGACAAACAACACAACCCCTTGCTCCCATACTGCCATACCAACCCCTGTGCTGGCATCATCCCAACTCCCACATTGACCCCTGCTACCCTCCCTATCTGCTCCCTCCGACCCCAGCCAGTGGTGCAGGCAGATAATTTTCAACCCTTGAATTAATGGTCTTGTGGGGGGGGGGTTAGATGGCCCCCAAAATGCTTGGCAAAAAAGAGTTTCTAAGCATATGCAGAATTTCATGCTTTAAACTCACTTAACTCATTATGGCACCATCATGACTACAGGAATAAAACTGAGTTTGCCTCTGTTTTCCTGATGCTAAAAACATACACTTGGGAGTGAGCACCGTTTTATTGTGGAAAGCGACAATACATTTTAAAAGTAAAAATAGTAAAATGAGCATTCATAACCATGTACTTGGACAGCTGCCCACTAATGATAAAATAGCTTTAAAAACAAGAAGAAAGAATGCTGTGGCAACCAGCATCAGCCCTGCTGGGCTCTGGCACCCCATGCTGGCCCAGGTGCTGACACCTGGCCTGTTTGCCGCTACCCTCATCATCTGCCATTCTCTGGGTGGTCGTGTGGCCACCTCCCGGGCTGTGGGGCCCTGCGCTTTAGCCCTGAAGTTCAGCCCTAGCTGCACCACTGCCACTGCCTTCTGCAGCTACCATTTGATATCCCGCTTGCAGTTTGAGATACCTAAAATGCTAAAAACAGTTCTGATTTTCTCCTTTATGTCTGCCTAGTTCTCCATGCCATCCTTTTCACTGGAGGCTAGGGATGATGTACGAAAGTTCCGCCACGGATCTTGGGTAGGCCGAATGCCAGCGCATTCGGCACCCCGAAATTGGTGGCGGAACGGCCCCCCGCCCCCCCCCCGGGACAGGACTTACCTTAGGTGGATCTTCTTGGCACCAGCGGCTCCGGCGGTGGCTCCGGCGGCGGCTGGTCTTCCAACCGGCTGCCACCGCCGCCATTTCCAAGTTTTTTTTAAAAAAAAAAACATGATAGGCTACGTAAAGATTTATGTAGCCTATCATGGCTAAATTTTAAAAAACACCGTGATAGGCTATGTAAATGTTTACATAGCCTATCACGGCTGATTAAAAAAAACAAATGTGCATACACAAATGGCGGCGCCCATGGTGCCGCCATTTGCGTTCCTTATTTTGGCACGTCTTAGTCTACGTAAACATTTACATAGACTACGGCGAAAATAAGGGGAACGCAAATAGCGTAGACGCTACGCTATTTTCATTCCCCTTATTTTTGCCGTAGTCTACGTAAATGTTTACATAGACTAAGACATGCCAAAATAAGGAACGCAAATGGCGGCACCCATGGGCGCCGCCATTTGAGTACACACAGTTTTTTTTTTAATCAGCCATGATAGGCTACATAAACATTTACGTAGCCTATCACAGCTGACTGCAGGGACCCAAACAGCAGCAGCTACGGCCGCCGCCATTTGCGTCCCTGCTAGCCAGCGGCCGGATGTCTGGCTGCTGGCAGAGCCGGCCAGCGGCTCCGCAGAATCCCTGCGGAGCAGAGCCGGCCAGCCAGGATTCGGGGGAGGGACGGAGCGCCTCCCCCCCAGCATCAGCATAATCTGCGAACAGGTAAGTGACTTCCGTACATCCCTACCGGAGGCACAGAAGCCTGCTGATTAAACGACTGTCAATACATCCGAGATGTGCTTATTAAGGTGCTACATCTGAAGTGTCTCTAATATTTGCATTGCTAATCAACTTTCCTTCACCACAGTGTCTGATTTTGCATTTTATTTCTATCCGAAGGAAAGCACTGTGACCCATAAAAAGCTTCCATAGCTTCTTTACTCTCACAATTTCAGACCAGTACATTTTTTACTAGTGCTTGGCATCTTACAAGGTAACCCTAACCTTGATCTCAAAGAGCTCCAACTCTGGAGCCTCCAAGGTATCCAAAGCTCAGCTGGGCTCATGCCACCAGGGCAGAAGTGTGGGGCGAACAGTGTTTCCACACAGGGCATCTCTACACCAGCCTAAAATCCTGCATTTAAAACAGGGCTTTCTGCTTCCATTTTTAAATGCAGGATCACCACTGACTCCCTTGACATGCTCTTCCTTTCCCGCCTCCCCTTCCCCCTCCTTCTCCCCGTATCTGAGTCTTCCATCATCTTTCATTGATGTCGCTCCTCTTCTTGCCGCTTTAACTCTTTTCACAGAGGAAACTGAAGCGGAACACAACGGGGTAACTTGATAGCTCATAATCTGCGATCTATTTAAAAATGGAACAAAGAGCATTTAGTGCAGGAGATGCCTTGGAGGGTGACGGCAGAGTCACGGCTTCATGTAAAGAGCCTACAAACTTCTGTGAAGGAGCAATCTCAGTCACAGGATAAAAGCTCCATGTGAAGGAGCCCACAGTGGACGAAGGAGCTATCCAATAGTTCCTTTAGAGTTCTTACTGGTTCTGACTGAAACTCAAAGCAGATTCACCATCCCACTGACATTGGACCCACCAGCCTCCACTGTTTCCACACCTTCCCTGTCTCTCCCCCCACCCCTCCCCCGGTAGTTTTAACTTTAAATTTATTTCACTAATTCCCTTCCCCTGAAAACAATGGGAGGAAATTAATCTACACCAGCTCCAGGGCTGGCCTAGATTACCAGCCTGTTTCGGGGCATATCTGAGGACCAGGAGAGTTGTAAATCCCTGACACATCCAACATTCCACCTCTCAAACATCACCATTCTAACATTCTAACAGAGGTAATGGCTGCAAAGAGACAGTGTGGTGTACTGGTTAGAGTGTTGGACTGAGACTCAGGAGACCTGGGTTCTAGTCCCCACTCGGCCATGAAGCTCACTGGGTGGCTTTGGGCCAGTCACTGACTCTCAGCCTAATCTACTTCACAGGATTGTTGGGAGGATAAAATGGAGAGGAGAAGGATTGTGTAAGCTGCCTTGGGCTCCCTTGCAGGAAAAAAGACAGGATACAAATGTAATAATAAATAATAAATACAATCTGCAGAGGCTGAGAGTGGAGATCTGAGGTTAGATCTCCCCCTCTTCAGAGCAGACCTTTCTCTCCACCCTCAGAGGGAGAGATTAGATTTATCCCAAGGACATCCACCCACGGACACCCACCCAGGGACTTTAGGATTGCTGCATTAGAATACAATCCTATACATTACTGCTCTGAAGTAAGCCCCTCTGCGATCAGTGGGGCTTACTCTCAAGTAAGTTGGTATAGGATTGAAGCCTTAGTTATTTTTAATAATAGCAACAACTCCATACAACAAACAATATAAAAGTCACATCAGGAGTTGATCCAGCTTAAATGAAGCTCTCCTCCAGAATATTCCCTTGGCCTCTTGTTAAATTACACATGAAATATGTTATTTCAAACACAGACATATCCGTGTTAAGTCCATATCCCTTCAAAACACAAGACACTGATATCGATCTGACTAACTGAAGTTTGTAATCCCATTTTCCTAGCCCTGGGCAGTTGATTTCCATGAAAAATCCACTAGCAAACTTTTCCTTAAAACACGGGGGGGGGGGGATCATGGAGAAAACAAGCAGGGCACTGGTGTGAAGGGGGCAGGGGTGGTGGTCTGCAGAATAGAAAAATTGTGTCTACCCAGTCTGTTTCACTTAAATATTGTTGTACTTTTACCAGCAAAATAAAACTTCATTTACATAAACTTCCTATAGCGATATAAAGTTACCTGTATTACATCAATTTCCTCCTGAGACTTTGTCCCCTAGAGATAAACGTTCAAATATCTTCTTTAAACAAAAGACAGGGTATCATGCTTTTTACTTGGCAGGTTACATTCTCAGACTTTAGAGTTTATTACAGCCCCGCTTCCTCAAAAAATAACCCCCCTGCATTTCAATGTCTAATACATGACAAAGGTAAAAGCCAGTTAAACTGAACTTCTCTCCCTTTTCTGACTGTTCATTGTGCTATTTCTTCCCATGAATCATCTCCCACTACATTAGACAAGAAAACAGGGAATATGAGCGCCAGTGAAGAAACAATAAAAGGCAGGAGGTTAAAAATAATATTGGGGAATGTCCATTCCAAAAAGTTACTCCATTCAAGTAACAATCCTGAAAAACTGTCTCTCTACCCCTTATTATCAAGGTAATCATTTTCATTAGTTGTAATGGTGAAAAGTAACTTGAGATGAACAGCTGAAGTATCTCTCCAATAGGTTAACCAGATGCAAAGGAAAGAAGGACTCCTATATGTTGAACCGGTGTGAGGAAGAGGGAATTCTAGCATGTGCAGTTCATCATGCAACAATGAGACAGGCTGTATTTGTCAAAATCCCCCCTCCTCTTGTACATGACTATTAAATATATAGGAGCCCTGTCCTCTTTCGCATCTAGTTACCCTACTCTCCAATGGGGAGGCATGCTTCTGAAATTCTCTTCATCAGAATCTTTCCCCAGATGTAGGATTTCTGAATTACCTGGTCTTGATTTCCCAATGGAATTCTCAATTGTTCTATTTTTTATTTCTGAACTTGGCACAGCTTTCAGTTCACTCAGGTCTTTCCCTCCGCCCTCTACATTACAAATGCACATGTGTACATTGATAAAACACTGAAAAATAAGATAAAACACCACAAAAAGTAATCTTGATATGGTTTTGTATACAGTTGTATAACAATTCTTGTTTTACTAGTATGTAGGAGATATAGGTGTTTAGTTAGTTAGTTAGTTAGACAGATTTCTACCCCACCTCTCCATAAATTGTCCATGGCAGCTCATAAAATTATAAAATTATAAAATTATAAAAATATAAAATATATACTAATATTAAAACCTAGACAACACATCAACACATAGAAAACATAGGCTGTTTGCTTGAGATTGCTTGTTTGAAGTTGTTTCAGATATATGTTCTCTTTTGTATATTGTCTGTTCGTGTGTTTTTTATGTAAATGGCTTCTAATTTCTGTAGACTGTATTTTTAATGTTTTTAATCTTTGTAAACTGCCCAGAGAGCTTTGGCTATTGGGTGGTACAGAAATTTAATTAAATAAATAAATAAATAAACAAACAACAATACCAGAAAAGACATCACTAAAGCTCCAATAACACTGCATCAATAAATCATCTTAAAATACATGAATTGAAAGCCTGGGTGAATGGAAATCTCTTAACCCAACAGCAAAATGACATGACCATAGGTGCCACAGGCATACAGAAATAGGGAAGTCATTCTACCACCAGAATGCCACCTCCTCTACCTAGTCCCCACTCAGCAAACCTTAGTGGGCATGAAAACCAGAGAAGGAGCTCACCAAAAGATCTTAAGACCCAGGCAGATTGGTATGGGAGGAGACAGTCTGTGGCACACTTTGATGCCAACCTATAGGTAAGCATCAGTATCTTGACTTGTATTCATAAATGCACAGGACACCAAGTGGAGCTATTTCAGCACTAGAAAGACATGCTCTCTGTAACCCATGCCAGCTAGTAGCCTCCCTCCTGCATTTTAAACCAGTTGAAGTCTTGAAGTGGTCTTCAAGGCCATCTCATGTGCAATGCATTGGAGTAATGAAGTATGGATATCACTTAGTGACCAGGATACACCACTGTATCAATAAAACACTTCACCCACCCATCCCACAAAAGATTTTGATACAATCACATCAACATTGTGGGGTTTTACCATGTTTTTTCAATGTGCTTATCCAAATCAGTAAGGTAGAGGGGAGAAAAAATGCATGTGAATGGAAGGAACTGAAAGCTGCAATGAACTGTGCATGCTCCAGTTCCAGAATTCACATTAGAAATTCTATTAGGGTGCAATCCTATGGCTGCTAGTCAGCACCTAGATAGCTTTGGTTTTTTTGTTTTCTGGGAACCAAACTCAGAGCCAGCACCCAGAAGACAGCCTCCCCGCCCCCTGTAGGTGGTGTGGTTTGTCCCCAGCTCCGCACTCGTAACACCAGCACGGGGTGGGGGGGAAAGGGGCATTCCTGGGAGCAGGGAGGGGATGGCAGAAGTTCCATTACGACACTTCCTATGTGCTATCTAGTCCCCCACATACATTCCAAGGTGCCCTGGCTAGACAGCCAAAATCAGCCGTCCAGCCACAAATGCAGGGTGGCTGGAGTGCAGAGGAGAAGATCCCCTCTGTGCTCTGCCCACTCTGCATTGGATAGTTGGTCACCTCTGAGTTCGGAAGCGGCCAACTATCCCCATAGGATTGTGCCGTTAGTTGTCAATTGCAATTCAGGAGGAACAGAATGCAGAGGGCAAAGCAAACCCATGGGACAATGAAAAGATAGAAAAGACAGAAGCCTGCTCAGTCCTACCAGTGGGCTTTACTACTCTCAGTGCCACAAGGATGCCCTGTTAAGCTTTCACTTATGTAAAAGGGTCAATTTGGTTCAGAGATCTACGTATGAGAAAAGACCTGAGCATTTTCTTCTCCCACTGAATCATCAGAAGGGGGAGGTGATACTTGAAGTGTTACAGGCAATTTTTAGCAAATGTTGATGAAGCATTTTTCTGTCTTTTCAAGTAATACAAGCTTGCCTTTCATAATGTATGCCACATGCACAGTCTGCTCCCAAGCCAACTAAGTCGATGGGAGAGTTCTTAGTGACTCAACTTTTCAAAGACACGAGTTTTGCCTTTGGCTAGCTCTAAAAGGCTGAGCCCTCATGGAAGAGGCGAGAGGTTTGACATATGAAAACCTTGTGGATTTGCCTGTTTGCTTACCCTATCAAAGTCCATAGGGTTTTTTTTCCTCACCACTAGACATGTTATCATACCCAGCACACAATATATGGGTTTTTCTTGTAACATCTGTTGGTTACCAAGTGCAAGCGAGGCACATTTCCAGTTCTGGTGCTTCTTCTGTAAGGTTTGAAAAGGATCTTGTGCTTTCCTTTAATGAGAAAATGCATGAACTCCCTAGGTGGGACAGCACGTCTCCCTGAAAACAGGAAGCACAACCAACACAATATTCCTGCTTCAGCATTCATTGGATATGTGAAAGCACTCTGAAAGAAGCAGGGAACAGCAGGGACAATATGTCAGACTTTGCAAAAGGCCCACAAATGCCTATGTACAACAACTGGGCTTTCAGTGAGATCATGTGTTTTGTGACCATAAATAATCTGGACTCTGCAAATTCTATTTATGTATTATTACATCTCTTATTCACTGTCTCGCCTATTTTCCTCTCCACAAGTTTCCAATTTACAGTGCAATACTATACACGTCCACTTAAAAGTAAGCCCCTTTCAGTTCAGTGGGCCTTACTCCTGTGTACGTATATATAGATTACAGCCCTAATTTCAAATGCCATGTTCCACACATGAGAAGCTTCCTGTACTTTCTCTAACACAGCCTTCCTTCCCCAAACTGGTACCCTCCAGATGTTTGTACTATAATTCCTAACATTCCTGACCATTAGCCATGCTGGCTAGGGCTGATGAGAGCTGAAGTCCAAAACATCATCATCATGATCATATTACATTTCTACACTGTCTAAAACTTAATATAAAAACTATTTACATACAAAAACAATTTAAACCAATCAATAGTGCAAATCTCTGGACTGATTAAAACCCTATAAGCTGCCAAATGCCTGAAAGTCTTAACCTGGAGTTGAAAGGATGACAATGTTGGCACCAGGCAGACCTTACTGGGGAAAGCATTCTATAATCTGGGGGCCACCAACAAAAAGGCCCTCCCCCTTGTTGCCATCCTCCGAACCTCCTTCAGAGGAGGCTCCTAGAGGAGGGTCTAAGATGACATTTGTAGTGTACAGGTAGGTTCATACTGGGAGAGACACCCTGTCACATATGTTGGTCCTGAGCCATGTAAGGCTTTATAGGTCAAAACGAGCACCTTGAATTAGGCTCGAAAATGTATGCGCAAAACATCTGGAAAGTACCAGGTTGGGGAAAGCTGCTCTGACACAACATTGTACAGAAGATAGACCGTGGTCCACCTGTGGACCGCTGACCCATTTTTAGTGGAACAACTGGTGTCTGATGGTTGCTGGGATTTTATTTAGTTTTTGCAAAGAATGCTGAATTAGGTGGGCCTTGATTTGATGCAGCAAGGCGCTTACGTTCGTAAATAAGAGTACATATCAAAAATCACTTCATGAAAACTAGCCATGCCTTCACTGTTAAAAGGTTCCTTAGTGAGCACTTTTGTTCTGTAAATGTGAAACACATTCATGGAGCATGGGAGATTCTATGCCAAGAAAAGAGGCAGATGAAGTAGGCCACGCTTGTCCTGAAATACACCTACCACTGCTCTAACCACAGCTGAAAGTACAGAAAACAGTACGGATCTATACGATGAGTAGGGAGAATGCCCTGACACCTCAAAGATGCCACAGCAGAACTAGGTGGCAAGAACTCCATCTCGCAGGCTCTTGGGCCATCTCTCACTGGAACCAAGCTTTTAATATCAGGCAACGTTGCCCCAAATGGGCCATGCTGCTGCCACTGAGCCAAAACCCTTAGAATAGTGTGTCACTAAAAGACAAGAGCAGGTGATCTGTTATTCTTTGTACGTCTGCCGTACATAACAATATGTAAAACATATTCATATACTTAAATTGTATCTGGTGGAACCTGCAGTTTACTTTTGCGATTGGGCTCTGGAAACCATGGAGCAAATGTGCCATACGTCACTCTTAATTTTTAAGACTACCAATAAAGTTTGCCTACTGTTGACAGAGAGAATTAAGAATTAAAGTTCTGGTCTCCAATAGATTAATTCATTCTAGAGTCTCTTAGGGCAGCGAGATAGCAGGCAATGAATCTGATTTGCATTATTTTAAAGCAAAATCTTAACCACAGTGAATTCGTTTAGAGGTTTCTTACTTAACACTTTCTGGGATCTGGATTTTACACTCAGATAATTCTCTGCACCAGTTGATTTTACTATGGAATTTACCTGAAAACATCACAGATACCTAGCACGGCCTTCCCCAACCTAGTTCCTTCCAGATGTTTTGGACTACAGCTTCCAGCATTCCTGTCCATTGGTCACGCTGGCTGGGGGGGATGGGAGTTGAAGTCCAAAAGATATGGAGGGCACCAGGTCGACCTAGTGCAATCCAGACTTCATCCTATATCTCTTCCACCTGATCCTCCACTGCCAGACTTGATAGTTCTAAATTTACCAAAATGCCCTTTGAGTTTAGACAACAGAACAGCACTCTCTGCACCCGATCCTCCTTCCTCCCTCCCCTAGAACAAGGAAAGGCTCTGCACTAAATCTTTGGAGAAAAATCACACTGAAAGTTATGACTGATCGTACTTACAATAGTGGGATCCTATTCACATCAGAAGTAAGCCCCTTTAAATCAACTGGACTTACTCCAGGAAAGTGTGCTTAGGATTGCAGCCATAGCCATTTTCTGCTATACTGGTATCCATTAGCAAAATCTGTCCTCATAAGAATGCCCTTAATCCAGCTTGCTGCAAAATATTTTCTTGTCAAGAGTATATATTAGCAAGACAATTAAAAAGGCATGAAAGTCAATGGCAAAAAAGCACTGTTGTTAAAACATATTTTTGCACGTCTATGTCCTTGTATGCTTATCAGGCTCAGTAATATCAAGCTGTGCTAGACTATGCCTGAAATTCCTAGGCTCAGTGAAATGCAGTCATATGAAAGCTAAAAATTCACTGAAAATAAGAGACTGGTTATAAAACATTCAGCCCCGCTTAAAGATTCAGAGCACATGTTGAGACACCTGTTGCTCATCTTAGCTGGAAATCTGAACAGTACTTCAGTGAACAGCCCAATAAGACAGACTACAAAGCTCTATCAGGTGGACCAAATGATTACAGTGATTCAGTATTCTAGCATTTAAAGTGATAGAAGAACCCAAAAAGCAATCCAAACTGAGTTTCAGGGAGCATATTTACTAAGTTTATCCCCTATAACTAACTCGGTGGAGGTTGTTCAGGGAAACAGCAGAAGATGTCCTTGTAGGTGGCAATGAGATAGGGCTCATGTAATCTATCGGTTGGTGCAACTCTGGTTCAATGAATGGCACCAAAATAAAGCATTTGGTAAAGAACTCATGCATAAGCAAAAACATGTGGCCATAAGCACTTATGGGGCCCCAATCCCCAACCACTAATCGTTTGGTGGCTTCCTGGCTTTTGTACAGTTTTTGCCCACTCCCAAATGCCTCTCTGAACACTTTGTTACTGGCGGGAAGAGCTTTACACTAAAATTTGCAGGTAGTTTTTAACATTTTGGCCTGGTCCCTTTTGCCTTTGGTTCTGCCCACCACTGGGATGCAGCCCCCCAAATTGCATAAGCAAAAATAAAATACAATAGAACATATGTGCAGAAAGTGAATACAATGGCTATGGGGATGGAGGAGGGCATAGGCAATTCTTTTCTTACCTCACCTGCTTTGAAGAAGGTAAAACATTTCTTTGCATTGCTTGGATGATCTAGAAGCATGAATCTTTTTCCCCTCCTTCAAATGTGTCATTCCCATTCCCTCAGTGAACCTCAATTTTTTCGCAGGTTTTCCCGTAAATGTAATGTTACATAAATGGCGGCCATAAAGGGGCCATTTATGCAACATTACATTTATGGAAAAACCCGAGCCACCATTTTTTTGCAAAATGGACACTAGTGGACCACGCATCAACTTGGCGAGCAGGGTCCAGAAGTCCACTAGACTCCACCCCCCTATTGGACTCCCATAACATCCCTACTGTGGACTGACCAACTTCACCAAAATCAAGGCTCAGGAAGCAGTGACAGGATATACTGAGTTTTCCCAGCTCCTTAGAGGCAAACACCCCTTTTCTAGTGCTATGTCAGCAGTTAGGGTGCAAACCAAGAACCAAGTGCAATACCACTCGACGGCATAAAGCAGAGGTGGAGGACCTTTTTTCCACTGAGGCTCACATTCCCTTGGGGGTAATCTGTGGGGGCCATGTGCCAGGAATGAATGGACCCAAAGCCAGCAGTGGGTGGGGCCACACACTTCCCTCTCTGTCTCCTTCTCTCTTCCTACCCAACAGGCTGCTGGAGGAGGGACAGATGACTCTTTCTAGAGGTTTGAATGAATTGCTTGCAGCAGGCTGTTGAAATTACACTGAGTGCCACATTAAATTTTGGTTGAGGGCCGCAAGTTGCCCGGCCCTTCTATAAAGGATTGTGTGTCTGGCCCTAACACCAGTGTCTGAATCACCAGCATCCCCTTACTTCTCCCCACCCCCCTTTGCCACCTTTTCACCAGTACTCTTTATCTCATTCAAAGGAAGTCTCATCCTCCCCTCTCCCCATGGAGCACAAAAAAGTGGTACCAGCACCTTTCCATACCAGTCATTATGAGAAGGGAGCAACTTGAATTAGGAGACTGAGAAATGCCTAGGAAAGGGCAGCAAACTCCATCATTGGCTCTCTCTCAACCTCAATGCACACAAAGCCGCAAGGTATTTATTTTATTTATTATTTCCATTTACATCCTGCCCTGTAGGTGAGCCCTGAGAGAACTTCAGAGAAGGGAGAAGCAAAATGGCACCCTAAAAAGGGAATTTCCTGTTGGATATGGCAAGATTTGACATATACGTGGGCCAGTGGAGGCTGGTGGCTCCGATTTCAATGGGGCTATAAATCCATTCTGGGTTTCAGTCAGAACCAGCCAGAACTCTAATGGAGCTATCCGAGGTGCTGAATCCTATTCTGAAAATGTGTTCAGCATCTTGGATAGCTCTTTAGAGTTCTGACTGAAACCCAGAATGGATTCACAGCCCCATCAAATCAGAGCCACCAGCCTTCAGAATGGATTCACAGGGAGACGTTATCACTGACAACTTTACCTCCAACCTCCATGTGCGTAGGGCCAAGGTCTCTAATACGGTGTCTATTTCCTCATTTAAAAGATTCACATCTCATGGAACAAAACAATCTTGCTTGTTTTGACACTTTCCTCAATTTGAAGTAAAGGCAAGGTAAAAAAAAAAAAGATGAAGGAATAAAACAAGCACTTAATTCAGTGCTTTATCATTTTGGAGAGAATAATTTCCTGACACCGTTACATAGACCATTCTAAATTATTCTACTGTTTGGGGTGAAAAATGGTTGAAATACAACTTGTTGTTTCTCAGTCTCACAAATTGAGTTCGAAGACACCCTGGAAAAGCACATCAGGAATACAGACTAGTTCTTTGCCAGTCTATTTCCTCCCAGTTCCTCAGTGCTGTCTCTGCAGACGTAGCTAAATCCCAGAGACGGCACAGACAAATGCCAGCAGGGGCAAAGGGTTTTGCAGCACCTGTAACAAAGACTCACTAACGGATGTCAAGATTACGAGTGTGTTCAAAACATTTTGGTGAGGCCAATGAAGAAGCTCACACACCTTTGCGAAACTTATTTGCAAGCTTCAACAGATACGCCCGCCCCCCTCGCCATAGCGAGTGCGGTGCTACCTTCTGGTGAGCAGGGCAAACAGCCAGCCTTCCTCCCAAGGCTGAAGCTGTAGAGAGGGATGGGACCATCCAAGCAGCTGCGCAGTGACCCCCGCCACCTCCCCAGCTCCAAAGTAGGAAGCAAGGCTGAGGATTGGGGGGCAGCTGTGTGGCGATGGCACACGAAGAGCCTTAGGGCACAATCCTATGCCTGTTTGGACAGAAAAAAGTCCTACAATTCCTGGCTGGCTGGGAAATGTTGGGAACTGTAGGACTTTTTCTGTGTAAACTTGCATAGGATTGCACCAGTAGCTATGCATGGCCAAACTGGCAAGCCATCCCCCTGCTGGTCTTCCCTGCTTCCGGCATGTCTTTCATATTAGAGTAGACTTAATGAAAGATAACCGGTGTTAATGCTTAGTCCCATACTCAGGGTTTCTCTGAATTGCAGCAAAAATCCCGCAGCCTTACCGGGCTTTCTTCTTGAGGAGTCTTTCCGGGATTACAGTCGGCAAAATGCTCGTGCCTCCCCCTTTCCTTCCCCCCTTTCGGGGATGATTTCTTTTGTGGGGAAGTTCCGTATGTTCCACTTATACAGCCAGCAGATGGTGCTGCAACATTACAGCAATATAGCGCTATCCCAAAGATACACCAGCTCTTTGATAGCGGTGTCTATTTGTTACTGCATTTTCGGTAAGTTAAATCATGGCAGAATAAAGCCAAAAAATGGTGGCAGAGACATTGGAGGATGACGACGTTGTGAAAAGGACCCGCAGACTTCAGTGAGTAACTGATCTTGATCGCACTACATAAGCTCCATGTGAAGGAGCCCTTCCTTATGCTGCAATCCTGAGTGCACCAGTGGAGGCTGGTGACTCCAGTTTCAGAGGGGCGGCAGCTCCATTCTGGGTTTTAGTTAGAATGAGCCAGAGCATTAAAGGTGCTACACAAGGTGTTCAACCCATTTGGGGGTAGGGTGCAGCACCTTGGATAGCACCTTTAGAGTTCTGGCTGGTTCTAACTAAAACCTATAATGGAATCACCGCCTCTCTGAAACTGGAGCCACCAAGCCTCCACTGGTGCACTCTTATGGGAGCAAGTCGTATTGCAGGGATGGGGACTGTGTGGAACTCCAGGTGTGGTTGGGCTGCAGCTTCCACAATTCCTCACCATTGCCCCTGCTGGTAAGGACTGATGGGAACTGCCAGTCCAAGCACACCTGGAAAGCCACACATTCCGCAGCATTGCCTTACTGAAATCAGTCAGACTTACTTGTGAGTAATCCCGCATAACAGTTGCACTGTTAATGTCATTGTTTATGAAACAGCTCTGAGCGATGTGGCAGCAGAAAAAAAAAAAGCCCTGAAGTCATGTGGACCTGTATGAAGACCAGGCTATAGTTCTGCGCTCCTTACCAACTGCGTTTACTTAGTGGTTTTATATTTCTGCACCACCTTTCGATGTGAAAGGATCCCCAAGGCAATGCACATAAAATAATAAGATACAGTCAAACTGGGACTACTTCCATCCCTTCTGACACTGATCTTTTCTACAGGAGGCTGTTAATCGGCTGTATCTTGTTTCAGTTCCATCCCAGAAATGAGATCCAAGCGCTACATGAAGAGCGTTTCCTTTCCTGCTTTTCTGCTACATAACTTCTGGTGGCGCTGTGCTGTAGCAGAATATCACGATCACACAAGTAGGAAAATAAATCTTCTTTCGCTTTCAGAATAATACTTTTCCGCGCTCCAAAAAAAAAAAAAGGGAAAGTGCTCTTAAAAAAACAAAAGTGAAACTGGAGGGTCACAAAGCCATTTAAAAAAGCTGTAAACAACCATGAGTAAGGAATAACAAGTGCACAATAAATGCCTCATGGACTCACAACATTTCTCTGCAGTGGCACCGCTCTCTAAGCCCCGGTTCTTGCAGCTGTTCCCATCTGCTTCTTCTCACTCTCCTAGCTGGTGGTCACTTGCCTGGTGGTCACTCCTTATTCCAAGGTGGGGAGAAATCTGGCCCTCCTGGGGTCCCAATTTAGTCCTCTGGATTCCCCCAGAAGACCCTGCCCCCTTCCCTGAGCTCACCTCCTTCTTCCCAACTGCTGATTGTCCACTGATGGTTTGGTGGTTTCTCAGCATTTGCACAGGGTTTTTTTCCCATTCTAAAAGTGTGAAATGCCTCTTCTAAGGCTTACTGACTGGCAGTAAGTAACTGCCAGTAACTAAGCCAGAACAGCAGATCTTTTCACTGTCAAAGGACAAAGAGGAAGGAGCCTGGTGTAGTAACTGCACCTTAGAACCAGCAACTGCAGGGTCAGTTCAGTTTAGCCTGAATAACAATAGTCCAATCCCTGCTTTGAACAGGAGGTCCAGATATTCTTCTGAACGTGTGTGACTCTGGAAAATACATGAATGAAATAAGCAAAGAGAAATGAAAATCCGTATTGCATATTCCCTCACCAAGGAATATGGTGACAATACCATTATTGTGTAAAGTTTATTGGCTGGGCACACAAATGTACTGAATTATGTAAAGGGTATTCCACACACCTGAAAAAAAAAAAATCCAAAGCAGCCATTAGAAATGATTACATGCATAATAAGTATCCTAGAAATCACAACAGTGCTTGCTTAATCAGTTTACATGGAACTTCTGCATATATACATGCACAGTTCTATACACACCTGCATGTTATTTTTAGCAATGATTTTTGCTGCATTAGAGCAAATAAACTGGATCAGATTTTGTTCCAGGCTATCACAGCTTTTGTTTTAAATATCAGGCTAATCATACCTTTAGCTACATATCACCTCTCTATAAGTATGGTTAATTAAATGCTAACCATCGGATTTTTAAAAAATTAATCCAGGTAAATTAAGGTTTCTTCAGATAGGCTGCAGTCCTATGCACACTGATGAGACTTAGAACTGTGTAAATATGCATAGGATTGTACTGTATGTGACACTTTACCTGCTAAATCAAAGTAAGGATATGTATAGCCTGGCAGGTTTGGGATGGTTACAAGCAGCATGGGTACCATGCACATTGCATACTGTGGTATGAACCGAGAGCTTCGGCTATTGGGCAGTATAGAAATGAAATGAATGAATGAATGTATATGTCACCCTTTGGCACTCCACTTCCTCAGCCCCTGCCCTGCCCCATAAAATTCAGACCGTATTGAGATCCAAACTTTCCCTTCAAAGGCCTTGTCTCATGCTATCCCCTCATGTGGTAAATATAGTAAATAAACAAAAGGAGTGGGGGTTCTTTGTTGTGGAATGAACTCTGGTTCTCCACCCCCACACACACCTGTAAAGAGATACATAGCCTTGAATTTGAACCTTGCTTACTCTTTGCCCCTCCTCCAGTGCTTCAAATGGGCTAGTTTTTTCTTTTCTTCTGGTGTTTTCCTTTTCTTTAAGGGCCTGAATGCTTTACCCCAACACCTATTTCTGCAGCATCTTGTTGCTATTTTTACATTTCTTGTTGTTGTTCAGTCGTTCAGTCGTGTCTGACTCTTCGTGACCCCATGGACCATAGCACGCCAGGCCTTCCTGTCCTGCACTCTCTCCCGGAGTGTGCTCAAGTCCATATTCATTGCATCGGTGATGCTATCTAGCCATCTCATCCTCTACCGTCCCCTTCTCCTTTTGCCTTCAATCTTTCCCAGCATCAGGGTCTTTTCCAGGGAGTTTTCTCTTCACATTAGGTGGCCAAAATATTGGAGCTTCCACTTCAGTATCTGTCCTTCCAATGAGCACTCAGGGTTGATTTCCTTTAGGATGGACTGATTTGACCTCCTTGCAGTCCAGGGGACTCGTAAGAGTCTTCTCCAGCACCACAGTTCGAAAGCATCAATTCTTCGGCGCTCATAGTCCAGCTCTCACAGCCATATGTCGCTACTGGGAAAGCCATAGCTTTGATTATACGAACCTTTGTCGGCAAGGTGATGTCTCTGCTTCTTACTATGCTGTCTAGGTTTGCCATAGCTTTCCTCCCAAGGAGCAAGCATCTTTTAATTTCATGGTACAGTCACCGTCTGCGGTGATCTTGGAGCCCAAGAAAGTAAAATCTGTCACTGCTTCCATTTCTTCCCGTTCTATATGCCAAGAAGTGATGGGGCCAGATGCCACGATTTTAGTTTTTTTAATGTTGAGTTTCAAACCAGCTTTTGCACTCTCCACTTTCACCCTCAACAAGAGGCTCTTTAGATCCTCTTCGCTTTCTGCCATTAGGGTGGTATCGTCTGCGTATCTGAGCTTGTTGATAATTCTCCCAGCAATCTTAATTCTGACCTGTCCTGTGATTCATCCAACCAGGCATTTCTCATGATGTACTCTGCACATAAATTAAATAAGCAGGGCGACAATATACAGCCTTGTCGTACTCCTTTCCCAATTTTGAACCACTCGGTTGTTCCATGTCCGGTTCTTACTGTTGCTTCTTGACCCTTGTACAGGTTTCTCAGGAGACAGGTAAGGTGGTCTGGTACTCCCATCTCTTTAAGAATTTGCCAGAGTTTGTTGTGATCCACACAATCAAAGGCTTTAGTGTAGTGAATGAAGCAGAAATAAATGCTTTTCTGGAATTCTCTTGCTTTCTCCATGATGCAGCGAATGTTGGCGATTTGATCTCTAGTTCCTCTGCCTCTTCAAAACCCAGCTTGTGCTTCCGGTAGTTCTCGGTTCACATACTGCTGAAGCCTAGCATTTCTATTTAACAGTTTAACCACAGCTCAGGAGAAAGTGGCTTTGTGAATGACACAAGGGTTGGCCACTCAGTATCACTACCACTTGTGCTTTATTGGTTCACCAAAAAGGTTTTACCCAGAGCTGACCAATCAGTATTGTGCAAATCTGCCTGCTGCAAAAAAAAAAAAAAAAAACATAGGTTGGCCCTGAGCCCAATCCTGGAAAGAAAATACAAAAACCTGGAAGTTCTCTTGGGCAAGGCCCCTGGAAGTAGATGGGAAATGCAAAACAAAAACAAAAAAACATGGTAGCAGTCAATGCTCTTGAGGCATGGCATTTTTCAAACTTCTGAACATTTCCACTTGCAAGAAGCAGTGCTGGATTTTTCAGAGATTACACACTGGGGAACGTGTTACTTAAGTGTCAACATAGCAGTAATGACCTATAATACCCCATAATCCCCTTGATATAGTTCTCAGGAAAGTATTAACTGATGGCTGAGCTGTTCTGTTTTATGTAGCACCCACCATTCCATGTTTACGATCTCTGCATTTTGGTGCTCCGTTCTTGCCAATTTTGAAAGGAATATCAAATATGTACTGATTTGGAAAGAGGTTTTGTGCGTTAATGTGCTACAACAATTATCATCTCTTGATCACTGATTATGGGGAACGACATTTGAGAGCCTTGGCGTATCCCACCTGAACTCTGTCAGTTCGTGCTGACACTGTAAAGTCAGAATCCTGCACATCAGCAGACCTCTTTTTTATAATCTCTTGGAGCTCTGCTTCGTTTATTACTTGTTCAGAAATCCTGCTCAAGTTGCTATTTGCCTCCTCACAAAAGATTGCTGATCTATTATCAAGGGTAATATTATCCACCAAAGATGTTTGCTAATTGGCTTACTAACAACAACAAAAATTGTGAGGCTGGTTTTACACTAAGTTCTCCCCCTCTCTGTAATTCTACTTTGCTGCAATATAGCCTTTGAGATTAAATCAGGTCATACAGATTTTGTCATATAACAGCCCCTCTTGCTCCCCAGTACCTACAGAAAATAAAATCTGAAATTCTCTACAATCCAATCCAATGTACAATATTCTTTCCCTTTTTTTGCATTTGCTGAGTATTTTACATAGAGGACTATAGTACTTCTACAATATTCTAGACTCCTTTCTTGTTCAAGAGCTTGGCCCAAACTACAACACATCCTTATCTTATTCTGTCTTCTGAAGGCTTAAAGAGACGTGACATGGAAGATCCATGACCAGATCTTTCCTCCCCCCACCCCACCCCACCCCACCCCCCAAAAACCACTTCAAAGAAATCATGGTGGGGCTCTCCAATTTTGATTGAAGCAGTAATGCTGGTGGAGGGGTGTTTAAGCTTTCTCCCAAGTAGTTTTCATTACCTAAATCCTCCAACTCCAGCACATGATGCTGCATTTAGCCCCACTGGTAAAAATTCAGGTAGCTGTGTTATGCCTGTATTTTCACCCAACAGGGCTAACAGCAGACAGTGGAGCAATTTAGAGCAGGGAAACAGCTCAGAGAGAAGGGTTAAAATGCTCTCACGCAAGTGCTCCTGCTAGTCAAAATGGCTGTTTTGAACACTGTTTTGTTACAAGAGCTGTTCTGAAGTTGTTGTTTAAAAAGTGGGGGGCAGGAGATCTTATCACAGATCTCCCATGTCACATCGTTTTTGGTCCTGGAGTTAATGGCCACAGTCAAACCCAGGTGGCATGGCATGTTTGAAGGAGAAACAACTCTCAAATAACTTATGGCCTGTTGCTGGGTTATTTGAGGGTTGTTCTTCCTCAAACAAGCCATGCCACCCGGGTTCAGACAACATGACGAGCTGCGCCTGGCAGGTAATGAGGCAAATGGTGCCTGGCATGTGCAACAGCTTAAACAAGCCACGGTGGCTTGTTTAAGCCATGGGGATCATGCAAAGTAGGTTAGTGTATATGCATGTAGAGAGTGACCCCTTCATGGATCACTGCCTTGTTGTGGCGAAGGGGCTTGCGTAACTCAGTGAAGCCATAAGCTATGCCGTGCAGGGCCACCCAAGATGGACAGGTCATGGCAGAGAGTTCTGACAAAATGTGGTCCACTGGAGAAGGAAATGGCAACCCACTCCAGTATTCTTGCCAAGAAAACCCCATGGAACGTATCACAAGGCTAAAAGATATGACGCCGGAAGATGAGCCCCTCAGGTCGGAAGGTGTCCAATATGCTACTGGGGAAGAGCAGAGGGTATTTCCAAGTAGCGCCAGAAAGAGTGAAGCGGCTGGGCCAAACCCGAAAGGACACTCAGCTGTGGATGTGTCTGGTGGTGAAAAGAAAATCCGATGCTGTAAAGAACAATATTGTTTAGGAACCTGGAATGTCAGATCAATGAATCAAGGTAAGCTGGAGGTGGTCAAACATGAGATGGCAAGATTGAACATCGACATCTTGGGAATCAGCGAACTCAAATGGACAGGCATGGGCGAATTTAATTCAGGTGACCATCGTATCTACTATTGTGGGCAAGAATCCCTTAGAAGAAATGGAGTAGCACTCATAGTCAACAAAAGGGTGGGAAAAGCAGTACTGGGGTACAATCTTAAAAATGATAGAATGATCTCAGTACGAATCCAAGGCAAACCATTCAACATCACAGTAATTCAAGTCTATGCCCCAACCACTGAGGCCGAAGAAGCTGAGGTTGATAGGTTCTATGAAGACCTACAACACCTTCTAGAACTAACACCAAAAAAAGATGTCCTCTTCATCATAGGGGATTGGAATGCTAAAGTAGGAAGTCAAGAAATCACCGGGATAACAGGCAGGCATGGCCTTGGTGTACAAAATGAAGCAGGACAAAAGCTAATAGAGTTTTGCCAAGAGAACACGCTGATCATAGCAAACACTCTTTTCCAACAGCACAAGAGGCGACTCTACACATGGACGTCACCAGATGGTCAATATCGAAATCAGATTGATTATGTCCTTTGCAGCCAAAGATGGAGAAGCTCCATACAGTCAGTAAAAACAAGACCTGGAGCTGACTGTGGCTCAGATCATGAGCTGCTTCTTGCAAAATTTCGGCTTAAATTGAAGAACGTCGGGAAAACCACTAAACCGTTGAGGTATGACCTAAATCATATCCCTGATGAATATACAGTGGAGGTGAGGAATAGATTTCAGGGATTAGACCTGATAGACAGAGTGCCTGAGGAACTATGGACGGAGGTCCGTAACATTGTTCAGGAGGCAGCAACGAAATCCATCCCAAAGAAAAAGAAATGCAAGAAAGCAAAGTGGCTGTCTGATGAGGCTTTACAAGTAGCTCACGAAAGAAGGGAAGCGAAAAGCAAGGGAGAAAGGGGAAGATATACCCAACTGAATGCAGAGTTCCAGAGAATAGCAAAGAGAGACAAGAAGGCCTTCTTAAATGAACAATGCAAAGAAATCGAGGAAAACAACAGAATGGGAAAGACTAGAGATCTCTTCAAGAAAATTGGAGATCTCAAGGGAACGTTTTATGCAAAGACGGGCATGATAAAGGACAAAGAAGGCAGGGACCTAACAGAAGCAGATGAGATTAAGAAGAGGTGGCAAGAATACACAGAAGAACTAAACAGGAAAGATCTGAATGTCCCTGATAGCCATGATAGTGCGCTCACTGAACTTGAGCCGGACATCCTCGAGAGTGAAGTCAAGTGGGCCTTAGGAAGCATTAGTAACAACAAAGCTAGCGGAGATGACAGTATTCCAGCCGAGCTATTTAAAATCCTAAAAGATGATGCTGTTAAAGTGCTGCATTCAATATGCCAACAAATCTGGAACACTCAACAGTGGCCACAAGACTGGAAAAGGTCAGTTTACATTCCAATTCCAAAGAAGGGCAACGCCAAAGAGTGTTCAAACTACCGCACCATTGCGCTCATTTCACATGCCAGCAAGGTGATGCTCAAAATCCTACAAGCTAGGCTTCAGCAGTATGCGAACCGAGAACTACCGGAAGTACAAGCTGGATTTAGAAGAGGCAGAGGAACTAGAGATCAAATCGCCAACATTCGCTGCATCATGGAGAAAGCAAGAGAATTCCAGAAAAACGTCTATTTCTGCTTCATTGACTACGCTAAAGCCTTTGATTGTGTGGATCACAACAAACTGTGGCAAATTCTGAAAGTGATGGGAGTACCAGACCACCTTACCTGTCTCCTGAGAAACCTGTACGAGGGTCAAGAAGCAACAGTAAGAACCAGACATGGAACAACCGATTGGTTCAAAATTGGGAAAGGAGTACGACAAGGCTGCATATTGTCACCCTGCTTATTTAACTTATATGCAGAGTACATCATGAGAAATGCTGGGTTGGATGAATCAGAGGTCGGAATTAAGATTGCTGGGAGAATTATCAACAACCTCCGATATGCAGACGATACCACCCTAATGGCAGAAAGCGAAGAGGATCTCAAGAGCCTCTTGTTGAGGGTGAAAGCGGAGAGTGCAAAAGCTGGTTTGAAACTCAACATTAAAAAAACGAAGATCATGGCATCTGGCCCCATCACTTCCTGGCATATAGAAGGGGAAGAAATGGAAGCAGTGACAGATTTTACTTTCTTGGGCTCCAAGATCACCGCAGACGGTGACTGTAGCCATGAAATTAAAAGACGCTTGCTCCTTGGGAGGAAAGCTATGGCCAACTGAGACAGCATAGTAAGAAGCAGAGACATCACCTTGCCGACAAAGGTCCATCTAATCAAAGCTATGGTTTTCCCAGTAGTAATGTATGGCTGTGAGAGATGGACTATAAGGAAGGCTGAGCGCCGAAGAATTGATGCTTTCGAACTGTGGTGCTGGAGAAGACTCTTACGAATCCCCTGGACTGCAAGGAGGTCAAATCAGTCCATCCTAAAGGAAATCAACCCTGAGTGCTCATTGGAAGGACAGATAATGAAGCTGAAGCTCCAATATTTTGGCCACCTAATGCGAAGAGAAAACTCCCTGGAAAAGACCCTGATGCTGGGAAAGACTGAAGGCAAAAGGAGAAGGGGACGGCAGAGGATGAGATGGCTAGATAGCATCACGAATGCAATGAATATGAACTTGAGCACGCTCCGGGAGAGAGCGCAGGACAGGAAGGCCTGGCGTGCTATGGTCCATGGGGTCACGAAGAGTCAGACACGACTGAACGATTGAACAACAATGTAGAGAGAGTTTGTATATAGATACTTATCTTTTTATACATATTATAATTTTGTATTGTATTGTTATTAACTGCCCTGAGCACAAAAGCAGGATATCGATTTAATAAGAACTAGCTATTAGTGTCCAGGAAGAGAAGGTTTTGTAAGTGGGGAAAAAGTTGATATTTCTAATTTGTTTTAAAAGATCATGCTATTTATGTGCCGCAAGTGATCTGGGTGTATGTTGATAGGTGGGTTAGTATGAATTTGGAGGACACTACTATCTTTTATGGACCTTTTTACAAACCTGGTATCAATCCAGTAAGCATGTGATCTGTCAGCTAGGTTTTCTACAGGTCTCCATAGAGCAACTTGACCTGCACCTGAGTAGCAACCAACCTGTTTTCCTCAATTTCCACAGCCACAACATAAAATATCTTGCTTAAGAAATTGTGCCATTTCCAAGTTACTTTTATTACCTGCATTATCTTTCATGATATATCCTTTTCCTCCAGACATTTGATTTATACTGTCAAGGGCTCCTTGGAGGTCTCTCTCTGTCTAAACCAGTAGCCAAGTCCAGACACAGACAAAGGAATTCCTTTCAAAGCTTTATTCTTCTTTTACAACTTAACAACTATACCGATTGCAACTAGATCTGAGCAGCACAGTACCTATGCCCTAAGTTGGAACAGTTGGTCCCCATTTGAAAGGGAATTACTGGCAGACCCCTGAACTTAAGGACTAGGGAGAGTCCCTCCCCTTTTCCCTTGGATCCTCTGGGCGCAGCTGTTGTTTGCGTGCCAACCGGGCACTACGCCTCCTTTCTGCGCCCTCCATTTGGCGCCGCTCTCTGTGTCGGCATCGCGCGTCCACCAAGTCTGCTATCCGCGCTTGGTCACTGCCTGGACTGCTATCTAATCTAGGAATGCTGGTGGGAGGAATCTCCGTCAGATGTTGGTCCTGGGAAAGAGGAGCACACTCCTCTCCCAGGAGCGACTGCTCTTCCTCAGAATCAGAACTACTCTGGGATTCTATGGGCTCAGTGTCCACCCTGACATATACACAACCACAATCCCAGGAAGGTGATTATTTAAATTCCCTCAGGACAAATGTTACTTCACTTCCTCTGGCTTCTTCATGCAGCATCACAGTTCACATGCTCCTCACTTCTGTTTCATTTAATGGGTGAATTTAAATAACAACAACAACCACGAATGGCATTTTACATTTACTTTAGCACTCTACTGCTCCATCACAGCATGAAACTGCACAGTAGAAACTGTATTAGTTTACTACTATGGTGAAAACTCCACGAGAACTTCACGAGCACAAATTTCATTTTAATAAATGCAAAAGCATACTATTCACCTCAATGGGCCACTCACAGAGGATGTTTCTGGTGGATTATGTCTTCTGTCTCTTTTTTATGTCTGCATCCAAATCCACACTTGGCTCTGAAAAACAGTTTGAAATGGTATATTTTTAATGAGAATTTCCTTAACATTATTTTCTTATTGAGCAGGTTCTAACAATGGCCTATTCATCTGGGTTGTGCTACCTTTGAATGGAAAATGGGAGCAGGGAAAACTACAAACTATTATGCATAAACTACTAACTGGGAGTGGCCAATGCAATCATATTACTCTGGTACTTTGTGACCTGCACTGGCGTCCAGGCCATTTCCAGGCCCAATCCAAAGTGCTGGCATTAACTTTTAGAGCCCTAAACAGCGAGGGGCCAGGTTATCTGAAGGAGCACTTCCCCCCATATTTAGCTACCTGGACCTGGACAAGGTCATCATCTGAGGCCTCTTCTAGGTGCCCCTGCCAAATGAAGTGAGGTTGGTGGTTACAAGAGAGAGGGCCTTTTCAGTGGTGGCATCCCAGTTCCCTGAAGGGCCTCCATTATAATCTTTTCCATGCCAGGCAAAGATGGTTGTATTCTTTCAGGCATTTTAAGAACGTTTAGTGCTTTTAGATCGCTGCACTTTTATTGCTGCTGGATTTACTTCAGATGTATGTGCTGGAGTGCTTTTACTCTTTACTGCTGGCTTTATCTTGCCTTTATGTGCTGTTTTTATTAATTGGTTTATTGTTTGTATTTTATGTTTTTTATGTATTGTATACTACCCAGAGAACTTGAGTTATTTGCGTGATTTAAAAGTTAAATAAATAAATGGCAACTGGTTGGTCACTGTATGAACAGAATGATGGATTAGATAGGCCTTTGGCCTGATCCAGCAGGGTTCTTCTTATGTTCTTCAATAAATAAAGGAGTGGGACATAAATGTACTTGTTTTCATGTTTCATTTATGTTAGTTAGGGGCACTTCTTCGGATATGGAAAGGTGAGATAGAAATCCTTAAATAAATAAGGACACAATCCTATTGATATTTAAACATGCATAGGATTGCGCCCTACACTTAAAAATATATATGAAAAAAATAGCTTGTGGAGCCCTTGTAGTTCTCCCTGCTCCCATTTTCCATTCAAAGGTAGCACAACCCAGATGAATAGGCCATTGTTAGAACCTGCTCAATAAGAAAATAATGTTAAGGAAATTCGCATTAAAAAAAAACCATTTCAAACTGTTTTTCAGAGCCATGTGGATTTGGATGCATACATAAAAAAGAAACAGAAGAACTGTGATTCTGGCCCTGACTGTAGAATGCAGAAACAGAAGCCCCGGTAAATTGCAAAATAAAAAGACTCGTGTGGACGACCCCACAGCCTGAACCTGAAGGTTATCAATCGATTATGAGTCCTCAGATTAGGCTTGCCTTTGCCCCCCATTCCCAATTCTTATGGACTGTTCAGAGAGGGTGAGAGGCCAAGAATGGGTCCTAGGTGGCCCACTGGTGTTGGTGGCAACTCCTCTGGAGCCTCATTAGGCCTGACTGGTCTGAAGCTGGTACTGCTGGGTCCATGAAAGAGACCCATTTGATGACAATCTTTGACTAAATTATCCTTGCAAGGTACTTATTCAGCATGTTCTTACTCTAATAAAAGATTCCACCAAGCAAAAGTTATCCAAGGCAATATTTTCCATTGTGTACTTGTTTTATCGCTTTCCCAAATGTTTAAGCCAGATGTATTTTCTTGTAACTCAAACCTCTTGCCGCTTAGGATACCTCCAGGGCCCAACAAACAAACAAACAACTACAAAAACCCACTGTTCTTTTTAATGACAGTATTTACATATTTAAATAAGTGCTCACTTGTGTGTCTCGTCCCCCCCCCCAACTTACTTTTTCTAAGCAAAACATACAAGGACTTTAACCCTTCATTGTGGAACTGGCATTTTCCAGGCTGAACACACAGCCAAACAATATGTTAGCTTAGCTACTAGGCTTAGCAGCATGCTTAAAGAGCTACTCGGCTAGGACTGGGCATATCCCTTTCTCAGGAATGTAGGAAGCTGCCTTCCAGAGTCAGATCATTGGTCTATCTAGCCCGTTATTGTCAACACTGACTGGCAGCAGCTCTCCTAGGATTCAGACAGGATTCTTTCCTAGCCCTGTCTTTCTGAAACAAAGAAATGGGTGCTATGGAACAGTGGAAGTCAAGTGAAAAGAAGGACTAGCCATTTTTTTAAAAAAAATGTTCAACATGTGGATTAAACCAGGCAGAGTATAGCAAGGTGTTAGAGATCTTATTGCTGTCAAGTGAGCTGTTCTTCTACCAGTGTACCTCTGTCATTCTTTTGGACTTGTTAACCTCTCTGAACTGGCTCCCACTGACCATGACAACCTGTAAGTACACCCAGGTCAGCTTCACGTTGTTGCGTGAGTAACTGGTTAACTCAACAACAGTGACTCCTGAATACTACTGATGTTCCCTCCCACCTGTTACTTGGTCTGCTCCTACCTGGCTGGTGCTTTTATGCCAATTCTTCTGGCCCCGTAACATTCAGTGATACCCTTGCCTCAGAAAGAAAATTCCACTGCTACTTCATGCTGTCCTTCCCAAAAGCCATACTTGTCCATATTTTCAGTTCTGGCTTGGATGCAGGAAGTCCAACTCTGTCAAGGGCTCCTTGGAGGGCTCTCTCAGTCTAATCCAGTAGCCAAGTCCAGACACAGACAAAGGGATTCTTTTCAAAGCTTTATTCTTCTTTTACAACTTAATAACTCTACAGGTAGCAACTAGATCTGAGCAGCAGCATCCCTATGCCCTAAGTTGGAACAGTTGGTCCCCGTTTGAAAGGCAATTACTGGCAGACCCCTGAATATAAGGACTAGGGAGAATCCCTCCCCTTTTCCCTTGGATCCTCTGGGCGCAACTGTTCTTTGAGCGCGAACCCTTTGGCGCCGCTCTCTGCGTCTGCGCCGTGCATCCACCCAGTCTGCTATCTGTGCTGAGACTTTCTAAACTAGGAATGTGGGTGGAAGGAATCTCTGTCAGCTGTTGGTCCTGGGAAAAAGGATTGCGCTCCTCTCCCGAAGGAGCGACTGCTCTTCCTCAGCAGCAGAACTACTCTGGGAATCTATGGGCTCAGTGTCCACCCTGACAAGCTCTTTAGGAATTAGCTTCTGAAAAACTGTAGACCTGTCCCAGTTCAGAGAGGTTAACATGTCCAAAAGAATGACAGAGGTACACTGGTAGAAGAACAGCTCACTTGACAGCAATAAGATCTCTAACACCTTGCTATACTCTGCCTGGTTTAATCCACATGTTGAACATTTTTTTAAAAAAAATTGCTAGTCCTTCTTTTCACTTGACTTCCACTGTTCCACAGCACCCATTTCTTTGTTTCAGAAAGACAGGGCTAGGAAAGAATCCTGTCTGAATCCTAGGAGAGCTGCTGCCAGTCAGTGTTGACAATAACTGGCTAACGGGACTTATAATCCATTGATAACCTTCAGGTTCAGGCTGTGGGGTCGACCACACGAGTCTTTTTATTTTGCAATTTACCGGGGCTTCTGTTTCTGCATTCTACAGTCAGGGCCAGAAATATTGGAATAAGGCTAACTGTTTTGGCAGTTGGCCTCTGTGCACCACCACATTGAAGTTGAAAGAAAAGTAAACACACCCAGATGGTAACGAAGTCAGGACTTTCATGCCAGTTCCACAACGAAGGGTTAAAGTCCTTGTATGTTTTGCTTAGAAAAAGTAAGTTGGGGGGGGGGGACGACACACACACAAGTGAGCACTTATTTAAATATGTAAATACTGTCATTAAAAAGAACAGTGGGTTTTTGTTGTTGTTTGTTTGTTTGTTGGGCCCTGGAGATATCCTAAGCAGCAAGAGGTTTGAGTTACAAGAAAATACATTTAGCTTAAACATTTGGGAAAGTGATAAAACAAGTACACGATGGAAAATATTGCCTTGGATAACTTTTGCTTGGTGGAATCTTTTATTAGAGTAAGAACATGCTGAATAAGTACCTTGCAAGGATAATTTAGTCAAAGATTGTCATCAAATGGGTCTCTTTCATGGACCCAGCAGTACCAGCTTCAGACCAGTCAGGCCTAATGAGGCTCCAGAGGAGTTGCCACCAACACCAGTAGGCCACCTAGGACCCATTCTTGGCCTCTCGCCCTCTCTGAACAGTCCATAAGAATTGGCAATGGGGGACAAAGGCAAGCCTTATCTGAGGACTCATAATCCATTGATAACCTTCACGTTCAGGCTGTGGGGTCGTCCACACAAGTCTTTTTATTTTGCAATTTACCGGGGCTTCTGTTTCTGCATTCTACAGTCAGGGCCAGAAATATTGGAACAAGGATAACTGTTTTGGCAGTTGGCCTCTGCACCACCACATTGAAGTTGAAAGAAAAGTAAACACACCCAGATGGGAGCGAAGTCAGGACTGTCAGCTGTAATTCAAGGGGTTTGACAAAAGTGGGGCACTAACAATTCAGGAGGGACAGCCAGTGGCATACACACACACCCATCGTTGGTGGCTCATAAATAATAGAACGAATGGCTGACAAGCAGCTGCATGGCCAGGTGTGGCCTGTTTCCTGGGTACCCCATGACCAATCAAGCAGATAAAAGGCCTGGAGGTGGTTCTGAGTGTTGCATTAGCATTTGGTAGCTGTTCACTGGAACTCCCAACGTGAGGTCCAAAGAGGTGTCCATGTGAGTGAAGGAAGCCATCATTAGGCTGAGGAAACAAAATAAACCCATCAGAGAGATAGCAAAAACAGTGGGAGTGGCCAGCACAACAGTTTGGAACATCCTGAAAAAGAAGGCATTAATTGGCAAGCTCAGCAACAGCAAAAGGCCTGGAAGACCACGGAAGACAACTAAAGTGGATGACCGCCGAATTCTGCTCATGGTGAAGAGGAACCCTTTCACAACATCTAGCCAGGTCAAGAACGCTCTTGCGGAGGTAGGCATGTCATTGTCAACATCTACAATCAAGAGACAGCTGTATGAATGTAAATACAGAGGCTTCACAACAAGGTGCAAACCACTGGCAACGCTCAAGAACAGACAGGCCCGATTAGCCTTTTCCAGCAAACACCTAAAAAAGCCTGCCCAGTTCTGGAATAAGATTCTTTGGACTGATGAAACCAAGATTAACTTGTACCAGAATGATGGGAAGAGAAAAGTATGGAGAAGGAAAGGAACAGCTCATGATCCAAAGCATACCACATCATCTGTCAAACTTGGGAAGGCAGTGTTTTGGCATGGGCATGTATGGCTGCCAATGGAACTGGGTCACTGGTGTTTATTGATGACCTGACTGCTGATAAAAGCAGCAGGATGAATTCTGAAGTGTATAGGGCTATAGTTTCTGCTCAGATTCAGCCGAATGCTGCCAAACTGATAGGACGCTGTTTCATATTACAGATGGATAATGACCCAAAACATACAGCAATAGCTACCCAAGAGGTTCTCAAGGCAAAGAAGTGGGATGTTCTGCAATGGCCAAGTCAGTCACCTGATCTCAACCCAATAGAGCATGCTTTTCACTTCCTGAAGACAAGACTGAAGGCAGAAAGACCCACAAACAAGCAGCAGCTGAAGGCAGCTGCAGTAAAGGCCTGGCAAAGCATCTCAAGGGAGGAAACTCAGCATTGGGTCATGTCCATGGGTTCCAGACTTCAGGCAGTCATTGACTGCAAAGGATTTTCATCCAGGTATTAAAGGCGATCCTTCAGTTTGAAATGATGCTGGTTTGTTCCATTACTTATGAGCCACTAGCAATGGGGGGGGGGTGCCACTGGCTGTACTTCTTGAATGGTTAGTACCCCACTTTTGTCAAACCCCTTGAATTACAGTTGAAAGTCCTGACTTCGCTCCCATCTGGGTGTGTTTCCTTTCAACTTCAATGTGGTGGTGTACAGAGGCCAACTGCCAAAACAGTTATCCTTGTTCCAATATTTCTGGCCCTGACTGTAAGTAAGATAAAGATCAGCTCTTTACACAGGCAAGTTCTCTGCAGCTTCGGGGCAGAGAGCAAGCTGTGAATCAGTAGGTCTCCCAAGGGATTTAAGTCTCTCTTCTCTCTCTCTCTCTCTCTGTGCAAAGCAGTACTGGGGAGGGGTGTTCGTTGCTGTCAGCTGTTTACATGGGGGTCACTGTCTTCTTCCTCCCCCAGCCAGCTCTGCGCTCACTTTGAGCATCTCCTAGTCCAGCCAAGAAAACTCTCCTCCTAGCCCAGGTCAAAAGGCAGACATATGCGGAGGGGGGAGAGCAATTGTGATCTTCCTGCTTTTCTCAATGCCTTCTTCTTCCCAGGCTGTGGTTATAGCAGAACCACACATTTACACACAACCATTAAAGCAGATTTACTTTTAAATAGTGGATTATCACAAGGTGTATTTTTTTGCGGGATAAAGATAAAAAACAGCTGGATGTGTCCTAGAGGTTGATGGCATCATGTAAATGACCCACCAGCTTCCATGAGTGACCAATCATGAGTGCACTATAAATGCCTCGTGTAAAGACAGCCGGTGACAAGGGATGCTGCTAAAACTTGAAATTAGGTGGTTCATTGGTAGAAGCCATTATGTTTGTAATGCTCATATGTGTACTGCACTTGGATGATTATCTAATGAGCTTTAGTATTTTTATTATTCAAACCGAGATTGATTGATTACGAGTGGCTGCATGACTAAACCATCTATACTCCCAATTTCTGTGCATGTCCTGATGTTGGCTGGTTTAGCCCTTTACTTTCTGAGGGAAATGGAACTGTCCCATTTGCAATGCTCATGCTAATGGAATGATGTCACTTAACCCTTTAGTTCCTTTTTTTGAAACCAATCAGTGTAAAAGTTTGGATTTGAAAATGGAAGAAACAGCCATACAAGTTAGTATCTACCCCTTGTTCAATGTTTCTTTTTCGCTTGTGGTTCCGTTTCCTTTCTGTCTCCATCTAGTCAATTGAGGCCATTTCTCTCTAGTTAGGGACAGGGTTTTTTTCTTGTTTGGTAAGTATAAATTTACTTTAGACCTGGGTGCTTGTGGGTGGCACTGTGACGGGTACTGAAAAGGGCATCCAGACAGCAGGAGGTTGGGAGGGGAGTGGTGCAGCCTGGGGTGGCAGGTGGGTGAAGGCTGCACCGCTCCCCTCCCAACCTCCTGCTGTTTGGATGCCCTTTTCAGTACCCATCACAGTGCCACCCACAAGCACCCAGGTCTAAAGTAAATCTTTAGAAATCAGTGCCACCCATCTGGGCTGCAGTGGATGGAAGTGCCTCTTCTGGAACTCCTGCTCCCGCCACTCGCACCACAGCTGCTCATTCTGGCACTATACCAACAATGTGAAAACCACCAATCAGAGGGAAGAACGTAGCGATGCATGATATAATGACGCATAGCCTGATGCCATTCCACAGTTCCCAAGATGCACTTTCCAAGATCTCAGAATAACTAGAACTTTAATCCAAGATTAGATGAAGGAATTTGTAATTTGATGAGCAAATTGTGATTTCTGTTAGGTAAGTTTGCCCATCACCAGCTGTGACCATAGACAGCCTTACATAGATCTGTATCTGGGGTAATCTAGGGGGCAGAAAGATCTGCTCTGTTGACTAGGCAAGAATGGGAGTCTAAATCCCACTTTCAGCCCTTGAAGATCCCTCATTCCAGCCTTGCATCCCCTGACAGGGTGACAACTCAAACGTAACGCTAGGTGTACAACTCACCTACGGGCAACTACACATTACACATAAATGCATATAGCAAACACTTTTTTAAAAAAATGAAGAGCAGCTTTGGGAAGCTGTGATTTTGAACAGAGGAGTGGCAGGAGGGAGGAAGTACTTCCATCTTGCCCCAACAACATTTTTCTGCTCAGAATTGCACACACCCAAGCTGCTTTCCCTTGTAGGTGTTTCTGATGCAGAACTACTCGGGTTGCAATCTTTAATCCAGCTTTTCCCAAGCTGTTGCCTTCCAGGTGTCTTAGACTACAATTTGCATCATTCCCAGGGGAACCTGAGATGATGGGTGCTGTAGTCTGATTCATCTGGATGGCACCAGGTTAGGGAAAGTTGGTCTAATCAATTCATTGGTTGGATGAATTGTTTTAAAAACTTTCAAATGATTAAGGCGGGGCTGCCAGAGGCTGCTCGGGAAGGAGCCTGGGGAAGGAGGACCAGCCAGCAGCTGCACCGGGTGATCCTGAGCCTGCTTCTGCCCCCGCCACAGGTACTTAAGGCGGGGCTGCCAGAGGCAGCGCCTCGGCGTCGCGCCAAGTGCAACACTAAGTGCGCACTTAGCGTTGCACTTGGAGTCGCAAGATCTACCCACCTGCTTCTCCAGAGACACCAGCAGCCACAACACCAGCAGCAAATAGCAGCAGCAGCAGAGGGCAGCAGCTTTAAAGACCAGGGGAAGGGGCAAACGTGGACTATCTGCTCCTTCTTAGCTGCTGTTCTCTTTTATCTCTTTTATATCCTTTTAAACTGTTGTATATTTTATGTATACACTCTTTAGTATAGTATACTATAGTATACTCTTTAGTTTAGTATACACTCTTTTCCAACAGCACAAGAGGCGACTCTACACATGGACGTCACCAGATGGTCAATATCGAAATCAGATTGATTATGTCCTTTGCAACCAAAGATGGAGAAGCTCCATACAGTCAGTAAAAACAAGACTTGGAGCTGACTGTGGCTCAGATCATGAGCTGCTTCTTGCAAAATTTCGGCTTAAATTGAAGAACGTCGGGAAAACCACTAAACCGTTCAGGTATGACCTAAATCATATCCCTGATGAATATACAGTGGAGGTGAGGAATAGATTTCAGGGATTAGACCTGATAGACAGAGTGCCTGAGGAACTATGGACGGAGGTCCGTAACATTGTTCAGGAGGCAGCAACGAAATCCATCCCAAAGAAAAAGAAATGCAAGAAAGCCAAGTGGCTGTCTGATGAGGCTTTACAAGTAGCTCACGAAAGAAGGGAAGCGAAAAGCAAGGGAGAAAGGGGAAGATACACCCAACTGAATGCAGAGTTCCAGAGAATAGCAAGGAGAGACAAGAAGGCCTTCTTAAATGAACAATGCAAAGAAATCGAGGAAAACAACAGAATGGGAAAGACTAGAGATCTCTTCAAGAAAATTGGAGATCTCAAGGGAACGTTTTGTGCAAAGACGGGCATGATAAAGGACAAAGAAGGCAGGGACCTAACAGAAGCAGATGAGATTAAGAAGAGGTGGCAAGAATACACAGAAGAACTATACAGGAAAGATCTGAATGTCCCTGATAGCCATGATAGTGCGCTCACTGAACTTGAGCCGGACATCCTCGAGAGTGAAGTCAAGTGGGCCTTAGGAAGCATTAGTAACAACAAAGCTAGCGGAGATGACAGTATTCCAGCCGAGCTATTTAAAATCCTAAAAGATGATGCTGTTAAAGTGCTGCATTCAATATGCCAACAAATCTGGAACACTCAACAGTGGCCACAAGACTGGAAAAGGTCAGTTTACATTCCAATTCCAAAGAAGGGCAACGCCAAAGAGTGTTCAAACTACCGCACCATTGCGCTCATTTCACATGCCAGCAAGGTGATGCTCAAAATCCTACAAGCTAGGCTTCAGCAGTATGCGAACCAAGAACTACCGGAAGTACAAGCTGGGTTTAGAAGAGGCAGAGGAACTAGAGATCAAATCGCCAACATTCGCTGCATCATGGAGAAAGCAAGAGAATTCCAGAAAAACGTCTATTTCTGCTTCATTGACTACGCTAAAGCCTTTGATTGTGTGGATCACAACAAACTGTGGCAAATTCTGAAAGTGATGGGAGTACCAGACCACCTTACCTGTCTCCTGAGAAACCTGTACGAGGGTCAAGAAGCAACAGTAAGAACCAGACATGGAACAACCGATTGGTTCAAAATTGGGAAAGGAGTACGACAAGGCTGCATATTGTCACCCTGCTTATTTAACTTATATGCAGAGTACATCATGAGAAATGCCGGGTTGGATGAATCAGATGTCGGAATTAAGATTGCTGGGAGAATTATCAACAACCTCCGATATGCAGACGATACCACCCTAATGGCAGAAAGCGAAGAGGATCTCAAGAGCCTCTTGTTGAGGGTGAAAGAGGAGAGTGCAAAAGCTGGTTTGAAACTCAACATTAAAAAAACGAAGATCATGGCATCTGGCCCCATCACTTCCTGGCATATAGAAGGGGAAGAAATGGAAGCAGTGACAGATTTTACTTTCTTGGGCTCCAAGATCACCGCAGACGGTGACTGTAGCCATGAAATTAAAAGACGCTTGCTCCTTGGGAGGAAAGCTATGGCCAACCTAGACAGCATAGTAAGAAGCAGAGACATCACCTTGCCGACAAAGGTCCATCTAATCAAAGCTATGGTTTTCCCAGTAGTAATGTATGGCTGTGAGAGATGGACTATAAGGAAGGCTGAGCGCCGAAGAATTGATGCTTTCGAACTGTGGTGCTGGAGAAGACTCTTACGAGTCCCCTGGACTGCAAGGAGGTCAAATCAGTCCATCCTAAAGGAAATCAACCCTGACTGCTCATTGGAAGGACACATACTGAAGCTGAAGCTCCAATATTTTGGCCACCTAATGCGAAGAGAAAACTCTCTGGAAAAGACCCTGATGCTGGGAAAGACTGAAGGCCAAAGGAGAAGGGGACGGCAGAGGATGAGATGGCTAGATAGCATCACGGATGCAATGAATATGAACTTGAGCACGCTCCGGGAGAGAGCGCAGGACAGGAAGGCCTGGCGTGCTATGGTCCATGGGGTCACGAAGAGTCAGACACGACTGAACGACTGAACAACAACAACAACAACAATATTTTATGTCTTAATATTTTAATATGTGCCTGGGAGGACTATTGGACAACTCAGGGGGTGGGGGAGGTGCCACCATAACTGTGGTCACGGGCAGGGGGAGGTATGGTGTTGGGGGATTAACAGGCCAGCTGAGGAGAAGAGGGGCTAGACACCTTACAGCTGTCCCCTCTTCTGGTTCTTCCCCCAACCTGATGGTTCCTGGCAGCCTTACCAGTCTGCCCTCGGGTCTGGTGGTGCTGCTGCTGAATGCCAGGTCGGCCCAAAATAAGACCTCCCTCATCCATGATTTGATTGTGGATGAGGGGGCTGACCTGGCATGTATTACTGAGACCTGGGTGGGGGAACTGGGAGGGGTCACTCTCTCCCAGCTGTGCCCTCCTGGGTACTCAGTGCAGCACCAACACCGACTTGAGGGTCGGGGAGGGGGGGTTGCCGTGGTCTATAGGAATTCAATCTCCCTCTCCAGGCTTCCTGCTCATTCGAGTGCAGATCTTGAGTGTCTGTACCTTGTGTTGGGTACCCGGGACAGATTAGGGATTCTGTTGGTGTACCACCCACCCCACTGCCCATCAGACTCCCTGCCTGAGCTGACGGAGGTGGTCTCGGACTTGGTGTTGAGGACCCCCAGGATGATGGTCCTGGGGGATCTCAACTTCCATGCCGAGGCCGCTGTATCCGGGGCGGCTCAGGACTTCATGGCCGCCATGACAACCATGGGGCTGTCCCAACATGTCATCGGCCCAACGCATATAAAAGGACACACGCTTGATCTGGTTTTCTCGACTGGGCAGGAGGATGGTGATCTGAAAGTAGAGGAATTAACATCTATCCCTTTGTCATGGTCAGATCACTTCCTGCTGAGGTTTAGACTTCTGGCGGCCTTTCCCCTCTGCAAGGGTGGGGGACCTATTAAAATGGTCCGCCCCCGGAGATTAATGGATTCCGATGGATTCCAGAGGGCTCTGGGGGATTTTCCTGCTGGTATGGCTGGTGCTCCTGTCGAAGCCCAGGTCGCTCTGTGGAATGCAGAGATGACTCGGGCGGTTGACACGATCACACCCAAGCGCCCTCTCCCTCTGAGCAGAGCCCGGCCAGCTCCTTAGTATACACCTGTGCTGAGGGCAATGAAGCAAGAGGGGAGACGGCTAGAACGCAGGTGGAGGAAAACTTGTGCTGAGTCTGATCGAACACAGGTAAGAGCCCACTATCGAGCCTACTCTGTGGCGGTGAGGGTGGCAAAGAGGCAGTTCTTTTCCACCGGCATTGCATCTTCTCAGTGTCGTCCGGCGGAGCTTTTCCGAGTGGTTCGCGGCCTGTTACATTCTGGGCCAGGGAGAGAGACGGTGGAACCCTCGGTAGCACGCTGTGACGAGTTTGCGCAGCACTTTGAGGATAAAGTCGCTCAGATTCGTCATGAATTGGACACCACCATTAATGCAGTTCCATTGGTAGAGGCGTTCAGAGCACCGTCTGGTCCAGTTTTATTGGATGAGTTTCAGTTACTGAGGCCTGAGGATGCGGACAAGGTGCTTGGCCAAGTCTGATCGACCACTTGTGTGCTTGACCCTTGCCCTTCATGGTTTATTAAATCAAACAAGGAGAGGTTGTCCGGCTGGGTCCAGGAGGTTGTAAATTCCTCCTTGAGAGAGGGAGTGGTGCCTGCTGCTTTAAAAGAGGCAGTAATTAGACCACTCCTGAAAAAGCCTAACCTGGACCCAGAGGATGTTAACAATTATAGGCCAGTGGCCAACATCCCCTTCCTGGGCAAGGTGCTTGAGCGGGTGGTTGTAGGACAGCTCCAGGCACTGTTGAATGAAACGGATTATCTAGATCCATTTCAATCGGGCTTCAGGCCTGGTTTTGGAACGGAAACAGCCTTGGTCGCCCTGTGGGATGACCTCTGCCAGGAGAGGGACAGGGGGAGTGCGACCCTGTTGATTCTCCTGGACCTCTCAGCGGCTTTCGATACCATCGACCATGGTATCCTTCTGGATAGGTTGTCTGGGTTGGGAGTTGGAGGCACTGCACTACAGTGGTTCCGCTCCTACTTGGATGGCCGATTCCAGAAGGTGGTGCTGGGGGATTATTGCTCTGTGCCATGGCAATTGTGCCATGGGGTTCCACAGGGCTCTATTCTATCCCCCATGCTGTTTAACATCTACATGAAACCGCTGGGGGAGGTTATCCGGAGGTGTGGGCTGAGGTGCCATCAATATGCGGATGACACCCAGCTCTACCTCTCTTTCTTATCAAAACCAGGTGAGGCAGTGGCTGTTCTGAACCAGTGCCTGGGCACGGTAATGGACTGGATGAGGGCTAATAAACTGAAACTCAATCCAGACAAGACGGAGGTACTGTTAGTGGGTGGTTCGTCTGCCCAGCTAGGTGATATTCAACCTGTTCTGGAGGGGGTTGCACTCCCCCTAAAGGATCAGGTTCGTAGTTTGGGGGTGCTCTTGGATCCAGAACTGTCACTTGAGGCACAGGTGAACTCAGTGGCACGGAGCACTTTTTATCAGCTTAGGCTGGTATACCAACTACGCCCTTATCTGGACAGAGATAGCCTAGCTACAGTTATCCATGCTCTGATAACTTCTCGTCTGGATTACTGCAATGCGTTATACGTGGGGCTGCCTTTGAAAACGGTCTGGAAACTTCAGCTGGTCCAAAATAGGGCAGCAAGATTGTTAACAGGGACTGGCCTGCGAGCTCATATTACGCCAGTACTTTTCCAGCTGCACTGGCTGCCAGTCCATTTCCGGGCCCGATTCAAAGTGCTGGTGTTAACATTCAAAGCCCTTAACGGCTTGGGGCCAGGTTACCTGAAGGATCGCCTCCTCCCATATGTGCCTGCCCGGACCTTAAGATCATCATCAGCGGCCCTTCTCCGTGAGCCCCTGCCAAAGGAAGTGAGGCGGGTGGCTACTAGGAGGAGGGCTTTTTCTGTTGTGGCACCCCGGCTCTGGAATGAGCTCCCTAGTGAGGTTCGCCTGGCACCTACATTGTACTCCTTTCGGCGCCAGGTGAAGACCTTTTTATTTTCCCAGGCATTTTAGCTTTCTAAATTTTTATCTTTGCTGTTTTAAATCTGTATTTTAAACTCCTGTACTGCTGCTAGGTTTTATTGTGGTTGTATTGTTATATTGTGGTTTTAATGTTCTATATATTTTAAATTGTTTTATTGTGTGTTGTTTGGTTTTAGTTTTTGTGAACCGCCCAGAGAGCTTCGGCTATTGGGCGGTATAGAAATGAAATGAAATGAAATGAAATGAAATAAATAAATAAATAAATAAAAAAGTGCTCCCAATTAATCGAGCAACAGATATCTGTGTTGTAGCCTTTAAGCAGAATTGGTGATTAGATGTAAAATCTGTCCATTTTATTATATGAAACCACTTAGTGTAATGACACTTGTTGTTCAGTAATTGGGCAACATTTCAGATTGAATTTTTGTCAATAAGAAGTGTCCACATTTCTCCACTTAATACAGCTCTCAGAAATCGCAGCAAGTGGATGGGGTGTTCGCCTAAAGCGGATAATCCCATTCTCCCATTTTGTGAAATAGATGTCTTGTACTGCCCAGATTTTGGAAATAACAACCCCCAGAGTAGCAAATGGAAACATTTCCTTATTTGTCATAACAAATGCATTTTCAAAGCAAGAACTGGCACTTACTATGGAATGGAGTTATGACATATTTGAAGAGTTCTCGCTTGTTTGTACACATATTTTTCTGATCCACAGACACAGTTATACAAACTATATTAGCTGAGCCAGCCTCTATCAGCTTTCGGAAAATGATCACAATCAGGACAGTAGAATTGTTTGTTTGTTATGACTAATAAATGAGGGGAAAAAATCAGTTGATGCCTCTTCAGTTCATGCGAAGAGGCCAGGTGGCTTCCCTGAGTGAGGCTGAACCGCATGAACGCACAAACTGCCAACACCAGAACATGCAGACACAGTGCTCTTCACAGTGTTGGAGGACCCTCGCAGAGTCAAGTATCTAGAGAAGCTCAACCTCACTTTGCATAATTAACCTAGCCTTCACTGTCTGCATGTACTGTACACATTGTGCCATTTTGTCTATGCTTCCTTTGACAAAGCAGCATCTGATCAATGAGATCTGCACGCACCACTGCCTTTTGTCACATTTCATTTCTTGCTGTTTCGTTTTGTTTGCCTCACGTGGTCCCTCGTATGTGCCTGTGTCGCTCTTTGCGTGATCCAGTGGTGGCTGGAGACTCCGATGTCAGTGGGGCGGCGAATCCACTCCAGGTTTCAGTCAGAACCAGACAGAACTCTAAAGGAGCTCACCAAGAAGCTTCCGCACCTTGGTACGTTTGCAGCACACATGCTGAAAGAAAAGTACAGGAATAATTAAAGGACAAGGGACATAATGTGAAATAAATGGCAGACTGGGACACTTACTAATTGGTTTGCGGCTTGGGAGGTGAGTGAGTCCCCTGAGATCTTAAGGAGATAGGGCAGGATACAAATGTTTTGAATGAATGAATGAATGAACCTACTGCTTGAAATGCCTGCTTTATATGTCTTTTATGCATACTGGGGACAAATCTGTATAATCCAGTCTCTTGCTTGGACCTGAATAACCAGATACATTCTGTAGACCAGTACATTCCCAGCCTTCTTCATTACAGTCACTTCCAGCTGAAATTATTTCCTTCTCATCCGTGCTTCCATATTTCTAGTCTATTTATGATTATGGAAAACCTTGTTGAGATTTCTTAGGTCAGTGTTCTGAAACGGCTCCTTTGCTGATTCAGATATTAACCACTATATAAGCCAGTCTGGGCAAATATGATAGGAAAAAAACTATAATTTGGGAACTAACAGTTGCACTGTGAGCAAGTAACATTTCTAAAAACCCACATTAGAACCAGATGTTCTACCCAAAAGTATTTGTGGTTAGGGATTTCTGGAAAGAGATAGCTAACAGAGGAAAAATTATCCATGTTATAGTATATTCAGTACTGAAAAAAAATTATGATGTGTTTTTAGTAGGACAGCACTAGTAAATAAAGCTTGCATCTTGCTGGGCCAGTGTCAAGATTAGGCACAGTTGGGCACATGCCAAGGGCCCACATCCCATGTTCCCAGCAGGGGCCCACTGACAAGAGCCCCCTGGAGGTGCTCCTCCTTTTCACAGTTGCAACTTCTCACTCTGGCCCAGACAACTGGGGAGGTAAGACAGAGGAGCAGTTGATGCCATTGCCTACCTACTCACTGGCTTTCTGCCCATCAAGCAAGCAAGTGATAGCGATGAGGAGAAAGAGGATGAGGAGCAATAGGAGCTGGTCTCAATGATGGTGAGAAGGTAGACCCACTGAAGGAGGGGGCCCATTCAGGGTGTCTTGCCCAAGAGCCCTCAAAAACCTGGAGCCAGCACTGCTACCTTGGTTGCCACTGAAATCCCTCCCTGCCAATCTGAGGCTGATTCAATTGTTTAAAGTAGGAACTCCCACAGATGGTAAGCATCCTTGTCTGTGCCTTGGCTTGATCAGTGCTGGCCACTGCTATTGGGCAGACTTCCTGACCCAATTTTCAAACAAGAGAGGAAAAATGCAAGTCCCATTTCCAGACTTCTAGGAATCTTGGGATATCATGTTTCCTCATGAAGTCAATAGCAAACATATTGAATTATAAGAAGCGCTTTGCTTTAACAGCATGAGTAGCTGATTCGTTTAGAAAAATAATGCTCTGTTCTTCCGTTATTTGTTTTTAGAGTGAACACAGCACACAGTGACTAACTAGCACACAGAAAAACTAAGCTCCATCAGCGGGGGCGGGGAGGGGGGGAACCCTAGAAAGTAATTCCAAAACAAAGATCATCTTAACCAGAGTCATTGATTTCAAAGCTCCCCTTGTTTTTGCTCTTTTATAAAATAAGGTTGCAATCCTATACTCCCCTGCCTGGGAATAAGGCTCATTGAACACAATGGGACTTACTTCCAAATAGACTTGCATAGGATTGTGCTGTAAATCTGTTTCTGGTACTGTACATTATTTATTTTTTTGCCTGCAGTGATTTATTGATCTCTTTCGCTCTCACCACAAATACTGTTTTCCTTAAATAAAATACTTAATGCTGTTTTAGGATCAGTATCTCTCAGATATAGATATAGATATAAATGATAGATATAGATATAGATATAGATAGATTAAGGCTGTGCACAGTCCCCTGCTTCACTTTGGATGCTGCTTTGGACCCTCCAAATCAGCCCCACTTTGACTCGGTTCTGTATCCAAAGTGAGATTCAAATATCTGGATCACTCGGTTTGGGTGTTTTCCCATTGACTTGCATGGGAAAACACAAATGGCCATAACTTTTTCAGTCTTCATGATAAATCCATAAAACTTGGCGGCCTCTCTGTTGACATAGAGCAGATCCCATCTGCCAAAAATCAGACAGTTTGGCCCAGTGCCTATTGTGCTAGGTGCAGCTGAAATTGAGTTTTTCCACAAAAACTCTCAAAGCAAAAAGCTATACCTCTCAGCCCCACGCCGCCGCCTCCTCCTCCTCCCTGCTTGGCTGCGTTTCCATGACAATGGAAGGAGAAGCTAATGAAGGAGTACTGGATTTTTTTAAAAAGGAATCAACTTTGCTGCAATGTGGTCAATGCAGGGCTCCATGAGCAAGTGCTCAGCACTAGTAAAACTCGCTTCACAGAACATACTTCCTGTTGGGGCTGGGGGTGGGGGTTGGAGTGAACGTCATCTGGCTGGCAGGGGCTGCTCAACCAATAAGAGAGGCTTCCCCCCTCTCCCCTCCCTTCTCCTTTCCCCTGAAAGTCCAGATGCGCCTGCATTTCAGGAGCAAGCATCATTGACCACAATGGGAGTTACATCCGAGTAGACATACATATGGAAACCAGCCGCCATTTTAACCCGCAGGATCTCTATAACGAAGGGTTGAAGTTTCTTCCTAAGGCAATAAACCAAACAAAGGAGAATCAGAGCCTCGAGATCATGCTGTGCCTTGTCAACTGAGGGGGTAAATTGCTGGTGGAAACACACCCAAGACTTGCTAGCCATCCTCTGCTCGCAAGGAGGAGACAGCTAGTGAGCTGCGGGGTGTGCGCCGCACTGCTGGTTGGCTGTCCTTGACAGCCCACCAGGTAGGAGGAGGAGGAGCGGTGCACACCCCTCGCCACTAGCCATCTCTTGCTCGTGAGTAGGAGAGAGCTAGCTAGTGGCAGGGCCGTGCACCGTGCCGCCTCCTCCTCCTGCCTGGGAGATTCGCAGCACTTTTTGCATATAACCCTATATGCACACACAGAGTTATACGCAAAAAGTGCCGTGAATCGCCCATATACTCAAGATTCACAGCATTTTCTGCACATAAGTCTGTGTGCACATAGACATCCAATTGTGGCAGAAGTGGAGGGACCAGCAAGTAGTGCAGGGGCTGGGGGGGGGCATCCAGAGAACCCAGACAGGGGTGGGTTCTCACATCCCTAAGTAACACCACCAGAATGATCTCTGTTTCTTAAATGCAGCCATTCAATCTTCCCCCCTCCTCCACTACTGTCAGTGATTGGAGACTGCTGAGTTATGTTCAGCCCTGATTTGACAACTAGAGTTTCCATTCGACAAAGCTCCCTCCTCCTCCTCCTCCTCCTCCTCCTCCCTTGCCCCCTCCCTCCTCCTCAACCCCTCACTGAACTTTCTCAAGTTGATACTTTTGGCACTGGGCTGTCTGGGTTGCTCAAAACAAATCACCATGTCAGACATTTGTGTCTGGATCACTTACCAAACGGAGCTGCTGCAAGGGAGGATTCGGTCCGCGTGGGTCTGGGAGACGGAGGTGAGTACATCCATTCTGCCACGGACTCCGGGGGACTGAATTCAATGGAATTCGGCCTCATTTGAGTCCGTGGAGAATTCCACGGACATCCTTAGGGGCACAGCCCATATATATAGGATGGATGGATAGAGAGATAAATAGATAGATATAGATAGATAGATAGATAGATAGATAGATAGATAGATAGATAGAGATAGAGAGATAGAGAGATATTCCTAGCCTAGGGATGTTAGAGAATTCCACCACAGATCCCAGGGAGGCCGAATTCCAGTGAATTCGGCCCCCCGGAATCCATGGCAGAACGGAGCAACCCGCCCCACCACCCCGTGAAAGGCCCACGAAACGGAGCCTATCTGGCTGCAGCTTCGGCGGCAGCAGCTTCAGCAGCTCCAGCTGCTGCCGGGCTGCGGCCGCAAATGGTGGCCTGCATAGCGGCTGGAGCTGTTACCGTTTGGTAAGTGATCTGCATCCTTGGCAAGCCGTGATAGGCTACATAAGTATCTACGTACCCTATCACAGCTCAGGGCAGGGATGCAAATGGCATAGCCGCTGCCATTTGCATCTGTGCCTTTAGCCGTGATAGGCTATGTAGATATTTACATAGCCTATCACGGCAAAAGACAGGGGCACAAATGGCATAGTGGCCACCATTTGCGCCCCTGTCTTTTGCCGTGATAGGCTACGTAAATATATACATAGCCTATCATGGCAATAGGAAGGAACACAAATGACGGCCGCTGTAGCCGCCGCCATTTGCGTCCATGTCTTTAGCCGTGATAGGCTACGTATATATTTACGTAGCCTATCATGGCTAAAGACACGGACCCAAATGGCAGTGGCTACAGCGGCTGCCATTTGCGTCCCTGTGCAGCCCAGAGGCTGGATGTCCAGATGCGGATGGCCCCAGCCGGCGGCTCCGCAGAGTCGCTGCAGAGCGGAGCCAGCCAGGGAAGATTCTGGGGGGAGGGACGGAGTGCCTCCTCCCCACTGCAGATTGCCCTGCGCGGAGCCAGGTAAGAGTTTCGTACATCCCTATCCTAGCTTTAGAAATCTGTGTATGAAAGAATATATACTGAAATGGAAAGTCAGACTGCTACTGTATATACTGAATAGTCTGATTAAAACTACAGTAAGTTATGTGCTTCTTTCTCTGCTGCTTTTTCACCACTTAGACATGCAAGTGCTGTCCTTAGGGCTGCTGTCAGCTCAGACTGGGGCTCTCTTATTCATTCTTATCTTCGAAAGTATCGATATAAAATCCCTTTGCACACAAGCACAAACAAGCTATTGCAAGGGAACAATGGAGCTGTTTCTTAAACACATTCCCCTCCCCTTTATTAAAAATAGATATGAATAAAATTAGGAACTCAAGATAGGACAAAGGGGTCCCAAACGCATTTTAAGTCACAGGCCACTATAAAAAAAGATACGTTTAGTTCAACCACCAAAGACTTTATCTTCTGCAATTTAATAATTGTTTGATTCATGTAGCAGTCTCAGATGGCAACAGATACTGGCTAATCCACTCACTCACCAACTCCTATCTTTTTGTGCAATATATAGTTTGGGCTTAGGACAAAGTGAAACTTCAGCAGTTCTTCATCTAGTGGAATTAATACCAATAGAAATGTTATATAAGTAGGACAGTCTAAAGAAAAGAAGAACAGAGCAAAGAGAGGGAGAGATTATAGTAAATGATTTCTATTTAACATCCTTATTAAATCAGATTAATTTAGAATACTGATATCAGCTAGACCAGGGGTGGGCAGAAGGTAGTTTTGGACTTCAGCTCCCAGCATTCTTGGCCATTGGCTATACCGGCAGGGCTTATGGTAGTTAAATTCCAAAACATCTAGAGATCTACCTTCTGCCTACCCCTGAACTAGACATGCTTATTATGGCATCTTGGTCCTCCTGCTGTTGCAGTTTATATGCCAGTCATATATATGCTGGGCAACTGACAGAGAGGACTGGCCCAGCAACAGCCTACACAGACCAACAAGCACAGAACTTATGGACATTTTGAGTCTTCATAATACAGCTTTTCATTTTTTAACAATCCTGAGCATTATGTTCTGGTATATTATGGAACTTGATTGTTACAACGGTGTATTTTCCTTTATAAATTATTTCCAATGGTTGCTGTCTTTGCTGAGTTTTTCTTTCAGGTTACAGATCAAAATAAGCCATCATTTCAAGCAGACTTTTAAAGCAAGTCCACAAAAGTTATTAGCCTGAGAATGTTTATAACTGGCCTGCTGAAGGCTGGCCGAGGAAGGCAGAAAGCAGAATTTCTATGCAGGGCATGAGAAGGGGGCTTCCCTCTTACAGCAGCCTGCTTGGATTCTGTGCCAAGTGGAGAGAAAGAACAGAGCACTCCATCCCTCCTGTGCCAGTCCACTCACTCACCAGCATGGAATTTCATGAACTTGCCTATGGTGACCAGGTGAATGTTTACATACAAGACTGCTTTCAAGCCAGCCTCCTCCATCTTCAGCCAGTCAACACTGTCAGCCCAGAATTACAGTGTGCACAGCCACAGGAAGGACATAATACAGATTTACCTCTCCTTTCCCCCATTACTCTACCTTTCGTCCTATCATTCTACCCCTTCTTTCCAGAAAACATGAAAGAAATCAAGTATCAGGTTCAGAATACAGCAAGTTGAAGTTTCAGTGAAACAGCCATTTTGCATTAATTTTATTTACTTACATAATTTACTTTAAACATTCTTTTTCCTTGCTAAAGGAAAAGGGTTAGAATGTCTAATTCCAGGATACAGACTGAAGGTGGAAAGATAAAAGATGTAATGGGAATAAGTCCCATTGAATTAAATGGGACTTGTGGCTGAATATGCATGTGTAGGATTACACCATCAGAGTATAAACAGAATGGAGACCAAAAAAAACCACCCCTTAACACATCAAGCACCCAAGGCGATAATCATCACCAGCATAACAAGTAGAGGGGGGAGGAACCCCAAAATCTCCTTCCATAGAACATTTTGTTAGCAAGCTTAAAATGTCATAGGAATGTATTTCAAAAGAAACATTTGGCCAAAATGAAAAGTCCTTTTTGTTTGAACATTGAACATCATAAAGTCTTTGGTCACAAACAAAATGCTAAGTAGGAGATTATATTTATATGAAAAAGATAACTCTTTTTGCATTGCTGCCAAGAAACAGGACATTTCAGGATGAAGTTGATCTTTACCAGCTTGTTGCCAATATGTTTGTAGCTCTGGAGATAGATTCTTGTTTTCCCCCTACTGCCCTAGTGTAGTAAGATTCACTTAAGGTTTTTTTCCCAAAACCTGGTAGTGGTGACAAACTGCATTTTATGCTTGTAACTCATCTGCCTGAATGTACTTAAATTAACAATCCTTAATGAGAAAGAAAGAAAGAAAGAAAAAAAGGGAGGGAGGGAGGGAGGGAGGGAGGGAGGGAGGGAGGGAGGGGGTGGGGTGGGGTGGGGTGGGGTGAGCTGGTTTTGCATCAACCTTCCTCCCACTCCTTACCCCCACAATACACTGACCAGGTTCACATAACTGGGACTAGAAAATAAGCCACAGTAGCTTATTTCCCCACTCCCATGTATGCACACCACGTCATTACCCTAATTACCCTCACTGGGTGTGATTTATCATGTAGTCTGAACCCGACAAGGGTGAGTGGCAGGTGGGTTTATAAATCATCCCCCAACCCATGGCTTGTTCTAAGGTTGTGGGGTGGTTTGCAATCCACCCCCACTGTGCACCCTCGCCAGGTTCAGAAGACACGACAAACCACGGCCAGTGAGAGTAATTAGGGTAATGACATGGCGTGTGACTGGCATGCATGGGGAAATAAGCTATGATGGCTTATTTTCATGCCCCAAACATGCAAACCCAGCATACAATTTTGAAGTTCTATTCCCTGCACCAGCAGCAACATAAGTACCTGTGCTAATGCTAGAGAACAAAGGAGCAAGGCAAAAGGATGGACAGTGGAAGGTGTCAAGCCTGCATGGAGTCCCCCGGCCATTTTATGTTGTGTTTTGCTTTGTCAATGGAAGTACAAGGGGTTTGAAAGTAGGGATGTACGAAAATCACTTACCTGTTCGCGGATTATGCTGATGGGGGGGGGGCATTCCGTCCCTCCCCCCGGAATCCTGGACGGGGGGGGAGACACTCCGTCCCTCCCCCCGGAATCCTGGATGGGGGGGAGGCGCTCCATTCCTCCCCCCCCCCCCGGAATCCTCCGCGGCCGGCTGTGCTCCGCGGCGGCTCCGCGGAGCAGCCAGCCAGGCCCAGCCAGGCCAGAGCCATCCGCAGCCGGAATTCCGGCCATGGAGGGCTCGGGGGGGGGGGAAACGCGTACGCAAATGGCGGCGGCTACAGCCGCCGCCATTTGCGTTCCTTATTTTTGATGTCTTAATCTACGTAAATATTTACGTAGACTAAGACGGCGAAAATAAGGGGAACGCAAATAGTGTAGTGGACGCTATTTGCGTTCCCCTTATTTTCGCTGTCTTAGTCTACGTAATTATTTACGTAGACTAAGATGGCCCAAAATAAAGAATGCAAATGGCGACGGCCATAGCCGCCGCCATTTGTGTACACTTTTTTTTTTTTTACCCAGTCGTTTTAGGCTACGTAAGTTTTTACGTAGACTAAAACGTCTGGGTTAAAAAAAAAAGGCATACGCAAATGGCGGTGGCCGTAGCCACAGCCATTTGCGTACGCCTTTTTTTTTTTTTACCCAGACGTTTTAGGTTACGTAAAAACTTACATAGCCTATCACGTGGGTGTAAAAAAAAACAAAAAAACCTGCAAATGGTGGCAGCAGCAGCCAGTCGGAAGACCAGCTGCCGCCACCAACGCCACCACCGGAGCCACCGCTGCTGCCCGGAAGATCCGCCCCAGGTAAGTGTCGTCCCAGGGGGATCCACAGGGGGGGCGGGGGGGCAGGCCATTCCGCCACAGATTTCGGGGGGCCGAATGCACTGGCATTCGGCCTCCCCGAGATCCGTGGCAGAATTCTCTGCCATCCCTATTTGAAAGGAGGCAAGGATTTGCTATAACAATAAAGTGATGATCCAGAAATGGATTTACTCCTGCAGCCCACCTCCTGTCCCCACATGTTGTTTATGCTGCCCTTTTTGGAAGAAGAAGAAAAAAGCTGGAAAATCCCATAGATTTCCATTCCTGCCTCTTCCCCAATCTTATCTATATGGCTGGCATAGGATAGGAAAACCTATGCCGGCCACTATTATAGTCTATTGTTTATCAGATATGTTGGATTTGGCTTCTGCTGCATAAGTGAGCAAGATCCAAAGCATAATGCAAGGCTGGATACAGTGAACTAATGGTGAAGCAGAAGTAAAGGAAGGTGAGAAAGAAACGAGTTCTGTGTCAAGGACCACAAATGCAGTATTTTTGTTGCTCAGACCAGAGGTAGAGCCTGACCTGGAAGCTTTCATGAAGCCATACTTTATAACCTGGCCTGCTGGCCCTCCTTTGGGTGCCCCTAAAATGTTTGGTCAATAAGGACAGAGACTTTTCTGTGGTAGCACCTTGGTTGTAAAATGTCTTTCCCAGAGAGGCATATTTCGCACCTACATTTTGGTGTCACGTGAAGACCTTTTTATTTTCCCAGGCTTTTTAGTCGTTTGTAAATGTGTTACTGTGTTTTTAGAACTTTTACTCCAGTTTTTACTTGGGGGGGGGGGGAAATTACTCTGGTTTTATTCTGTTTTAAACTTGTAAAGGTTTTATATTTTTATAATTTAATTTATAAAAACCTTAACTTGTAAAGGTTTTATATTTTTGTGTTTTAACTTTTGTGAACCACCCAGAAAGCTTTGGCTTGTGGGCAGTAAAGATTTATAGTACTTAAAACAAGCAAATAAATACATAATTTCTATTTCTGGCTGTTTGTTGTCCAAGAGGCTTCTTTGCTGGTCTGGCTTGTTACATTGTAGTTCCCCGCTTTGGCCTAAGCTTGGCAGTGGTCTGCTGTGGGCCTGAGTCATAACAACACTGGACTCTGAATCTGCTCCTCCCAAAAAGGTTCACCAGACTCACATTTTCCATTTGGAAGCCCCAACAAATTTTCCACCCTCCCTTCCAAAATCTACATCATGGAGTCCTTGCACATTTGGTGTGGTCTGAAACACAGGGCTCACATGCCACACCTTCCACAGAACCACCAGGTTCCAGTCTGGTTCTGCACAACACCAAGAAAATGGAAGCTAAATCAGCAAAGAAGGTTATTTGATCATCACTGTGCATTAAAGAACACACTGGGCAGTATGCAGTGGTTACCACTCAAGTGTGGCCAGCCATGCTGATTCCATTGTATCTAAGAGAGCTCCACCGACCTGCTCCGTTCCAGAAACGAGTGTTTCTGCTTGTTTCAGGACGTGCCCCTGGAAGAACTAAATCTCCATTGTGCAAGCGGTGAGTGCTGTTTGCGCAATGGCATCGGTAAAGCTGGGTGCTCGCAGAACAGAAACAGCGGTGGGACTTGCTCGCAGATGGGCAGTATTTGATACTGCCCATTGTTCACTAAAAGGGTTTGAGAAATAAAAGCTCAGACATCACTTTTCCAGTAACACAAATCTCTTCACTTCAAATAAATTACATTCAAATGGGTAGAAAGTAGGACCCAATCTTTAGAATCTCTTGATTAAAATACCATTTCAGTAGGTATCTTACACACACACACACACACACACACACATTTGGTGGGGGGAGAGGGAGACACACCTTTTGACATAAATTTATAAAAACATCAGTTTGCCAAGATTTCTGAGATGTTATGTGCAAGTTCTTGAATTGTTTCAAGAGGAACAAGAGTTATTTTCAGGAAACAATTGGCATATATACTTTACAAGGATCTCGACTTACTGAATTCCATGGTGACATATTTGTTGCTATTGTGGCTGGCCACGAATTGCTGCAAAAAACTCTAATTCCATCCAGATCTTTTCATTGTGAAAAGGCTGTCAACCACACTGGGGGGAAAATGAATGTGGAGAGAGAGAAATGAAAATACAGAGCACACAAAGGAATGTTCCATTGAATCAACTCGGCAGTTCCTGTATGCTACTTACTGTAATCTGTAAACACTGCATAGGCCCAGCTGTATAACAGCTCTTCAAATGTGAAATGGGACTGATTTAGAAGAGTGCAACCTTGAGCCCATTAAAAAGCAGATACTAAACTGCAAACTGTTAACTCAAATGATGCTATTTGGTGACAGCCAAATATCTATTGTTTAGCACACTTAGGGAACAATCCTTTGGCTGCTCGTCAGTGGCTAGATGGCCATAGGGTACGTCAGTTTCGCAGAGCCTGCACTCTGAGGTCGGTTCCCTGAGAACTGACCTTCCCCCCCTCCCGCGCTGCCTCGTAGGCAGTACAGTATGGCCCTGCGCTCCGTGCTCGTAACAGCAGTGCAGAGCAGCGTAAAAGGGGTGTTCCCGGGGGCGGGGCAGAGAGGGCGGAAATGCCAGTATGACACATCCTATGTGTTGTCCGGCTGCAGCCACCCCTGCTCCGACTTCCCACAGCTAGACAGCCAAAATTGGCTGTCTAGCCGCAAATACAGGGCAGGAGAAGCGCAGAGGAGATTATCTCCTCTGTGCTTCTCCTGCCCTGCATTGGATAGGCAGTCGCCTCCGAGTTCGGAGGCGGCCGCCTATCCTCATAGGATTGCGCCCTTAGGTGTTAATCGATCTAGAGTAATTTCTATAGAACTCCAGTTAATGTTTTCAAATTCTGTACAGTGATATGCCTAGTACCTTCTTCAGCCATTGATTTTGCTGATTAGCATTATACCTATATGTTAGCCTTAACAGATTGCATGTTGCTTACAAGCAGGTGGTTGCCCTGGGAAAACACTCCTCACTGGTGAGCATCTTTTGGTTCTTTTACCAGATAAGGATGGATTGACTCAAAGAAACACAGACTCAAGATGCAGTTTACAGCGTTATTGCTGCACACTATCAGAACCACTGCATACAATGAATAGAATCCTTACTAAATAACAAATCTAGCATTAATAGACAAATAGGCTGTCATCTCACCAAGGTCCAAAAAGTGCCCCAACTTTTGGGATGATGAAGCTCCTAAGTCAGATGTATTAAGGGCTGGAGGAACATTGTCATGGTCTTCTGAAGCTTCTCAACCTATGGATGGGCAGATGGACAGACCACGACGGACCAAGCCCATGGTCAGCCCTGTCATACCCTTTCCCCCCAGTCTGACCCCTTTGGTAAGGTGGCCCATGTGATAAGAGATTGTTTACCAGTTAAGATACAGGGTAGATGTGGGGTGGATGGGACTTTCCCAACATTCCTTTTTCCTTGCGTGGTGTGTCTTTTTAGATGGTAACCCTGCAGGCAGGGAGTGCCTTGTTTAATTGATTATACGTGCGCCGCTCTGGGAGCATGTGGGGCTGAGGAATGGCATAAAAATACTTCAAATAAACAAATCAATGAATGAATGATGCACTAGGTAATGTTTACCCTTAGTAATAGATGTTCAGAAGCCATTTAGCCCTTCACCTAAGGGGTATGTGCCTATCTATGGCTGTCATGTATGAAAGCAAGTGGCTATTGCTGACTAACACATGTTTATCTGTCCCTGTCAGGCTTAGCCCAGACCCTGTGGGCCCTGTGGCCTGAGAGCAAAAGTCAGATTCAGAGATGGATAGGGATGATTTAAAACCTGCTCAAGCTGTGAACTGTCAGGAAGCTAGGAGCTCATTTCTGCCTGAGTTCCCAGCAAAGCAGGCTGATACTTATCAGCCACAACCAGAGTTGGTCTTGAGAAAGGCCTCAGAATTGCAACAACCTGAGAGTCTTCCTGAGGGAACCGAGCAGGCCATTAACTCAGCTGAGGAGGTGGATCAGGGGCTGTGTCCAGGATTAAGACGTCAACAAAAGAGGGCAGAGCAGAGATGCCACATGAGGTGAAGTTCATGCCCACAGTTGAGATCTTCCTGTAGGGATAGGTGGACTGACAAGGAACTCTATGAGCCCTGCCTGTGTTTAAAAGTCAGTGGAAAAAGCCACAGAGCCTTTGTGGGAACTTCTTGATTACTCGGAAAACTTCCTTACCCGAACTGATCCTGAACCCTGAAATCTTGTTTGCCTTGAATCCTGTGCCTCTGGGGACTCTGACTTGGGATATATATCACTGGACCTAGAACTCTGTCTTTGACTCTGTGAGGACTATTTGCCTTGGAACTTTCTCCTGACCTTTGTTGCTCTTACTTTAGGACTGTTTTATTGGGACTATAAACTCTGTGAAGAACTGAGAGCTCAGGCTGTGTAGCTGACTTACTGCAATAAAATGGAGTTCGTTGTTGATTTAAACCTGTCTTGACCTATGGGGGTTTTCAAGAAGCCAAGCTTGACAGTCCCCAATAGCTGTTAGCTAGGATCTTTTCCTTGGCTTTCTGATGCATTGTTTGTCCTAACTTAACTCATCCAATGTTTTCTAGAATGCCTGTATTTACACAGGCAAAATACTAGTATGGATCAAAACATATATGACAGGTCAGCATTCCCAAAGAAAAATCCTATAGACCTGATCCCATTATGACTACCATCCCTGGTATTTGTTACACCCTTCTCTTCTCATAGTATTGGCTGTTCTTGAGTGTGGCAAACACAGCACGCAGGCCAAGGAAGTACATGTTAGAGGGCCTATTAGCACAGACTATAGAGGACCCTAGATTTTAGGGGATACCCCCCAAAGCTTCAAATAGGATAATATTTAGTTGTGAGAAGTTTTTACTTCTTTAAAGTTCAGCAGTCAACCCCCAATCCAGATCTTAAAAGTCCCGTGACAAAATCACAACGCTTGCCATGTGGAGACTATATTAATGTTTATATGTGTTTGCTGTGTTAAATAGAACCCGGGTAAATTAGGGTTAATTGCTTGGTAGTGAGTGGATGAAAGGTGGGAGGTGTGTGTATGTGCGTGTGCATGTAAACTGAGTTTATGACAGGCAGGAGCAGGCAGTTAGTTGGATAGATATAAGGTTTTGAGATAGGGTTTAGAGACAGGGCCTTAGGGTTTGATTAAGATACATCTAAATAGTGGGGTTGTGGGAATAGGAGTTAGAAGGGGTAGAGCAGGCAGGGTAAGACAAAGAACTGAGTGATTAATTATAACATATAACATCTCTTGTATTAAATAAACTTTGTTTTTAAATTATAAAATCCTACATCTTGTTCATCTCTCTGTGTTACTAACAGTATTAGTATTTCCTGGGTACTTCCCCTGGTTGGGTAAAGGGAACCAATTAGGCATATTGTGTGTCTCTTTTACTTGGTGAATTTAAGGGCTTAAGCTTGTGGGACAGTGAGGACAGCTGTCCCAAAGCAGAGGCAGATAGACCTGAGGAAATCATTGTGAACCATAAGGCTGACTTCTAAAAGTTGGTAGACTTTGAGCTGCAATCTTAAACACACTTCAAGGGGAAACATGATAAGAGTATAAAATTATGCATGGGGTACAGAAAGTGCATAATACTCTCTCATAATACTAGAACCTGAGTTAATCCAATAAAGCTCAGGGCTGGCCCAAGCCATTTTGCCGCCTGAGGTAAAGGACAAGATGTTGCCTTTCCCCATTTCATGTGCATCAGCTGAACGGGCTGAGAGTTGAATCTTAATTCAATACTGGTGATGGGACAGTACCTAAAGGCAGCAGGCTAGCCTAGGCCTACAAGGCAGGCTGAATGGCACACACAGCTCCTTCCTCCAGCACCTTGCCAACACTCTCTGCCCTCACATTTGTGCCACCTGAGGCATCTGCCTCACTCTATTAAAGGAAATTATTGAAAGTAGGCTATGTCTGCAATATTTCTCATTAAATGTGGGTTGAAAACAGTAAAGCAAGAACAACAGTAATTTGGGGAACACATTCATTTTCAGGAGTGCTATCCTTCCTATCCACCAAAAGCAAGCAAAAGCAGACCATGCATCTAAATAATTTCTGTCCTTTTTTAAAGTTGCTATTTATCTTCAGTTGTGAAGATACATTTATATCCAAGTATTTCACTTAGTTCCTTTTTTAAAAAAATATTTTTATTCTATTTTTTATCTTTATAAATAAAATAAGCAGTATCAACAACCTAATCAGTAACAATACAGTATTCTTAGGAGGACACAGCAATAGCGAAAAGGGGGGGGGGGAGAGAAAGAAAAAAGAAAACAGAAGAAGGAGAAGGAAGAAGAAAGCATGAAAAAAAAGTTATTTAAAAGGATAAATTTAAACTCCATTACACAGAAACGTCAAATCCCATTCCACTTAAAAATTATACCTATAACACTGGCAATATTACAATTCAATGCAGCATAAATAATCAACCTTACATTTCAATATCATATCATCAGTCTTATAGCAAGGAAGCAGACCTACAATATCAATGATACATACATTTGTCCTGCGCACAAAAGCCTCCAGTTGAGAAATTCTGACAGAAAAATTGTTGAAAAAAGCTTGTAATGCAGTCTCGTTCACTGTCACCTGATCTTGCAGCTCGTTAACCTTCACCTCCCTGCTAATTCGCACAGAGGACTATTCTTCCAAAACTTCATCCAGATGCTGCTCCTGCCTCCCCTTTTAATTTCAGGGGAGAGATGAAAAGGTTTTTTTAAAAAGCTGTTTGAGATAGCGTCCCTCAGAGGCTCCGTGGAATGCTGTGAGGGCAACATTGGCTCTGACCAGAAGTCTATTTCACTATGTTTCTATGAAACTGAGCAGATATTAATTGGTTTCTTGATTCTGTTATCTGCATCACCGCTGATGTTTGTTTATTGAGTTTCTACTACTAACATTTTAATAATCTCTTATGATTTGCCTAAATGACTGGACTGGGTTTAATAATGACATAGCTACACACCATCTGCATACACTTGGCTTGTCCTTGTCCACTTGGCTACACATATCCTGTCCATTTTAACACCAGACATATTTTGACTTTCCTAATAGCACTGCCCGTATTTGCCTTAGCTTTTTGTAGGAAATGAGCTCCTGCAGAAGAGCACAGGGGACATTTATATGATAAGATATTTAGATTCAGAAAAAGAATAATTATAAACTGGAGGCTCAAGCTGGGTTCCTTCTGCCACCCCTGAACCTTATAGAATCTGGCCTTTTGATTGTTTAAATTCCATCATTTCAGCATTCAGCATTAACACAACCCTCATTTTCCAAGTTTTACTTTCATACAGGATTTTTAAAAACACATGCAGAGGAGACATGATGCTGTGAGTAGTATCCATAAAAGTGCTGCATAACTAGAGTTCACACCCAAACAATGATGTGCAAAGGCTGGAACCATCAACTGCAATTTTCTCTTTTCCCCCAAGGGCCAGCTGTTCTGAGAACATGAAGCTTCACTCCACCTGCTCTGATATTTGCTTTTAATTCTTTGTGCTTTCCAGCACAAAGCGTGTTCTTTGCTTTCCTCGTCCTCCCCCAAACCTGAGTAATGGATTTTCTATACTAATTTCTATAATGGCAGTATCATGAATGCCACAAGTAGAAGCAGCAGCCTACATCAGGCGTACACTTCAGAAGAAAGATCCCAAGGCCATTGGAAATGCCAAATCATTATATGCATCCCTTTGGAAGAAGCCAATCTTGAGTGGAAAATGTGGCAAGAGAATTATTCTGCTGATACATTTTGCTGTTTGAGATAAGAAAAAAATACCGTTACACTCAGCCCATTTCTCCTAGTGGTGAGAAGCTCCAGGGGTGCAGTGCTTACCTGGGTTTGGTTTCCTTTGGAAGGACGGCTTTTTGGCATTTTGTAATATTTCTATTTATTTACATATATACAAGTTGAGCACAGGAGGAGGCACAGTTGAAACACTCCAATAGCAACCAAAGTCCACTGTTCCCACACCAGATGTCTAGGGAGAAAGCTAGCACTCTAAGATGCTGACAGAATCCAAATTCAAGTTCTCTGTCACTTTCTTAAGTCTCGAACTGCATCCTGTTCCCTTTGTTTCCTTCACAGAGGCCTAGATTACATCATCCTTGCCTGGGGCGGTGGTGGGGGTATGCCTTTTACCAAAATGGCTACCACTTTCCAAAAGGTGCCCCAAGCTATTTCCTAATCATTGGGGCCCATTTGCCTGTAGTTTCCATAAGAAAGGAGACACCTGCCAAGTGAATGAAATTTTCTCCAGTAATGACAAAAACTGTCACTTCACGAAGTGCTCTCACCGTCATTAAATTGATAGTCATAGAATCATAGAATAGTAGGGTTGGAAGGAGCCTATAAGACCATCAGGTCCAACTCCCTGCTCAGTGCATTTGCACATGATGAGTAGGGATGGGGGAGAATTTCTCCCCGAAACTTCGGGGGGCCGAGTGCCAACGCATTCGGCCCCCCGAAATCGGCGGTGAAATTCTCCCCCCCCCCCGGGATGGGACTTACCTTTGACAAATGTCCCTCCTGGCAGCGGGTCCCGGCGGCAGTTAGGCGAGTTTTCATCAGGGGCGGGGGCGGCAGCCGGTCTTTTGACCGGCTGCCGTCGCTGCCATTACAAGTGAAGTAAAAACAACAACAACAACCCCGTGATAGGCTACGTAACGATTAACATAGTCTATCACGGCTAGATCTCCAAAGTCAGCCGTGATAGGCTACGTTAATCGTTACATAGCCTATCACAGGTGACTTTGGAAAAAAAAAAGCGCGTACGCAAATGGCGGCCCCCATGGGGCGCCGCCATTTGCGTTCCTTATTTGGTCCCTGTAGTCTACGTAAAGATTTACGTAGACTACGGCGAAAATAAGGGCAACACAAATAGCGTTGTGTTTTTTTTTCAAAGTCACCCATGATAGGCTATGTGACGATTTACGTAGCCTATCACGGCTGACTTTGGAAATCTAGCCGTGATAGGCTACGTAAATTGTCACGTAGCCTATCACGGGGTCTTTTTTTTTTTTTTACTTTTTGTTTCGCGGCCAGGGAGACGGGGCGCTTCTCCCCGGCCTGAATTTCGGCCGGGCGAGGCGGGAAGCCTCCCCCCCGGCCTGAATTTCGGCCGGGCGAGGCGGGGCGCCTCCCCCCCCTCGCATGAACTTCGGGGGGAGAAGCGAAGCGCCTCCCCCCCACTGCGAAGCAAGCTTCGAGGACAGGTAAGGGACTTTCGCCCATCCCTAATGATGAGCAGTTCCACATACATATATTGGACTTATTGCAATCCTATATCCACTTAACTAGGAATAAGTGCCATTGAACTCAAGGAGATTTCTGAGTAGGGGTGCAGTCCTATTAATTGCACCCTCGCCACTTGGAAGCCCCCGAACTCGGAGGCTTCTGGGTTTCCTATGCCCTGCCAGCAGAGCAGGACGAGCGGTGGAGGTGGTCTTCTCCTCCCCATCCTCTGTCTTGCATGATTTTCATTAGTGAGGGCGCTTCCAATGGAGAAGAAAGGAGGCTGGAGGAGGCTCAGGATACCTCATATCCTGGCCTCTCCAGTCTCCTCCCCTCCCTGCCCACCAGAACACCTCCTTTCCTCCTCTGAGGTTACTTTTCCAACCTCAGAGAGGCAGCTGGTGCAGTTCTCTCTGCACCTGCTGTGAGGGGAAGGGGTCGGATCTCCAGCTCCCCTTTCTGAGGTTGAAGCACTGCCCCTGACCTTGGAGAGGTTTTCTAAGCCATCCTATGGTCCCTGGGATGCTTGCCAGGAGCCATAGGATTGCTCTCTAGACATGTATAGAACTGCACTATTAGGCTTGCTTCTATGTAACCTTGGTCCTAAACACACTTACAAGGGAGTAAGCTCAACTGAAGATAGTGGGATCTACTTCTGAATAAACAAACATGGGATTGCGATGGTAACATTGGATGCAATTTCTTTCAGAAGCATGGGAAATAAATATGCTTTATAACGGGTGGTTCTCATAACAGTTTTCTTTTTTACCTCTTATTTGTAGAGTTTCATGTATAGTTTAAGGAGGAACGGCTGGGATGTGAAGCCTTTTATGATATGGTAATGGCATGAATGAGATTCACATTTTATATACTAATAGTGAACTCATTCTCTGAGTGTGGATCCTTACATAGCCAAAACAGCACTATCCACACAAAAGAGGGTGGTAGCTGGCAAGGCTGGAGGGACCCCAAGGTTCTTAGAAGTACAAAAACGTTTTAGGAAAAGAAATACTAAGGAGGAGGTAGCTCCCAAAATAGCCCAATAAAGACCAAGCATGCTCAGTGAGCACATAATGCTGACTAACGGCGGGGGGGGGGGGGCAGGGCACACAGAACAGGGGAGAGTGTGATGGAATGGAGTATCCTGAAAGAAGGCATGTCTCGCTGATTGGAACACTGAACAGGAGCACTCCACACTGAATCATTTTGCAGCAGGTCACACTTGTGATTGATCTAACAATAATCCAAGTTAACAAAATATTAAGAAATTAACTCTGGGTTTTCAAAATATCTCTTTGTGTTCAGTTTGGTAAAACTGGGCTCAGACCTCTCAAATGGAAAGGTGCTGCATTTTCAAGCTGCAGAACAGATTGTCTAAGGGATGGCAGTCATAATACTAGAACCTGGAGCTATTCCATGAAGCTGAATGATGGGAGATTCAGGACAGACAAAAGGAAGTACTTCTTCATACAGCACATAGTTAAACTATGGAATTCACCTCCACAGGATGCAGTGATGGTCACCACTTTGGATGGCTTTAAAAGGGGATTGGACAAATTCATGGAGGAGAAGGATATCAATGGCTACTAGACCTGATGCTATATAGTACCTCCTGTATCAGAAGCAGTATGGCTTTGTATACCAGTTGCTGGGGAACACAAGTGGGATGGTGCTATTGCATTCATGTCCTATTTGTGGGTTTCCCGTAGGCAGCTGGTTGGCCACTGTGTGATCAGAACGCTGGACTACATAGACCCTTGGTCTGAGCCAGCATGGCTCTTATGTTCCTATGTGCCATCCACCAGGAACTGACCAGACACAGACCTGCTTAGCTTCAGGAAGGTGCTGCATCAGGCACCTTCAGACCATGCCCTGGTGCAAGGAATTGTACTTGGCATCTGAAGCAAAATATTCCTCAAGCTCATCTCAGAAAAGTATCAAAACCAAAATTCAGCTACTGTGATTTAAATTTGTGTGTGTGTTTCTTGTTATATCAAAACAAAACAAAGGTGTCAATCTTACCTGGGCTTAAGCCCCATTACTCCTGAGTAAACAAGTATAGGATCATGCTCTGTATCTACATGAGAAATTACAACCCTCATACTTATGTAATGAGATGCATAGTACTAGGATAATCTTCATGCAAACTGGGCATGTAAATCCATCCTACATTACCTTGACAGTTCAAACGGGTTTGCTTTGTTTCGTTTTTAATAAAAAAAATGTATAAGATTTCAAAAATATTTAACAATCTTTCTCTTGTCTAAATTAAATCTCAGATATAGGATCAAATCTTGTTTTTCTGCTGTTCCACATAAATATGGAGTTTTACTGTCTTAATCATTCTATTAAGGCAGTGCTACATTCTTTCTAAACAGTGAATAAATAAACACATTATACATCTGCGTGACAATTTTATCCAAATATATATTATACACATTTTGTTTCCTTCCTTTTTTCTCAGTATATTAGTCATTTTTGGCAAGCTTTTAGTTTCTTTACACATAGCAAAAGTAACAGTGCCAGGTTCTAATCTTAGCTATGCTAAGAAAATGGAACATTTCTTCACATAGATATGTACACTCACTATGTTCCCCTGACATCTCTATAATGCATGTTTGACTTAAGAAGAACCCTACTGGATCAAACCAAGCTTCTACTCCAGTATCCTCTTTCCAGTGTCCTGTTAACCAGTCAGATGCTTCCCAGAAAAAGGCAACAGGCCTCCTTCTCTGTTTGCCCGTAATAACTGGTATTCAGAGGTCTGTTGCCCTGGAACCTTAAATGTTCCATTTAGCTGTCATTGCTAATGGCCATTAACCAACTTATCCTCTACGGCAAGGATCCCCAACCTTTTGGGGTCAGTGGGCACTTTTGGAATTTTGAGAGAGCATATTGTGGAACTCTCATAAAATGGCTGGCATGGTGGGTGTGGCCAGTCACAAAATACCAATTTCCCAGAAGGCAAACTGGTGAGGGTCAGTGGCAAGCAACTTGGCCAAGAAACTGAGTACAAGGCAGAGGCAGAGTTTGAGCCCTAAATGTGAAATCACATATTTGCCCATTGTGGGGCCTAGAGGTATTCCTCTAAATAAAGATCGCCCTGGAGGCTAGTACTTCACTTTGCAGCATGACAGACTCCTGTTAATTTTTTTAATTAAAAAAAAATCCAGAGAGAGTAAAAAATCAGGACAGGCAGGAAGCCTAGCAGGTGCCAATACAGTTGTCCATGGGCACAGTGATGCCTATGGGGACCATTTTGGAGACCCTCACACACTCTATTAATTTTTCTAATCCCCCCTTAAAGCCATGGGTACAACATCCATATACCTATCAGTAATAGGCTAATGGTGGAGCTTGGTTTTTGTTTTGTTTTGTTTGGATTTTAGGTTTCTTTGTATGTTTAAGAAGGAGATATGTATTTAAATTATTTTATATTTTATACTGCTTTTCTGCCACACAGTGGTATTCAAGGTGGTTCACAAGAAGATGAAAACATTAATACAAAATACAATAGCAGTAAAATTCAATACTAGCAGATAATAACCATAACTCAGAAAAGTAGTAAACAAATCCAAGCCATACCAGCAATCCACAAATCATAATACGCAGTAACTATAACCAGAGACAACTACACTAATAATTATAACCTACTAATTAATACAACACAACCAAACACTTGGATAAATGGGATCATTTTTGCCTCATGAGGCCTCAGGCAGTGATCCTGTTATGAGAATATACACATGTTCCTATTTTCATTTGTGCAGGGTTGGAGAATATGCACTATGCCAGCTTTCTTTTTATGGACTGAGATTCAGGCTGCCCTTTATTTTAGTATTTTTGCTGTGAAATCTTAAAAATTAAAAAGGTTCAGTAAACCCCTAAAAGATCTTTGAAGCCATGACATCTGAAAAACACAGCACATTGAAGCTCCTTCTGGCTTGTCTTCTTACTTTGGATCCTTTAACACCCTCCCAGTTCCCCAGTAACTGTTATTGAGAGGCATACTGCCTCCAATACTGGAGGTATATAGTCATCATGTCTTCGATAGCCTTATCTTCCATGAATTTGGCTAAAGATGTCCAAGTTGGCAGCCATCACTACAATTTATGATAGGAAATCCCATAGTTTAACAATACGCTGTGTGAAGAAGTACTTCCTTTTATCTGTCCTGACTCTCCCACCTTTCAGCTTTATCAAGGCTGGCCCTGCCATTAAGTAGCGTGATGCCTCAGGTGGCACAAACGTGAGGGCAGAGAGTGTTGGCAAGGTGCTGGAGGAAGGAGCTGTGTGTGCCATTCAGCCTGCCTTGTAGGCCAAGGCTAGCCTGCTGCCTTTAGGTACTGTCCCATCACCAGTATTGAATTAAGATTAAACTCCCAGCCCGTTCAGCTGATGCACATGAAATGGGGAAAGGCAACATCCAGCCCTGAGCTTTACTGGATTAACTCAGGTTCTAATATTATGAGAGAGTATTATGCACTTTCTGCACCCAATGCATAATTTTATACTCTATCATGTTTCCCCTTGAAGTGTGTTTAAGATTGCAGCTCAAAGTCTACCAACTTTTAGAAGTCAACCTTATGGTTCACGCCGATTTCCAAAAACAGGGATAGGGAGTGAGGGCAGGAGAAATGCTAAAGTTTGGGTAAGAACTGGCAACTGCATGTTTGTTCAGCACTACATCCAGTGCCAATCCAAGTCTCACTGATTACAGGATCATTCCCAGTTAAGTGTGCATAGGAACTGCAGCCTTAGAATACTGAAATACTTACACACACACACACACACACACACACACACCATCTCCATATAACTTGTTTACAGCAGGGGGACAAGATCAAAATATTAACCAAGTGCATTTCCTTGTTCCAAGAATATCTGGTGATTAAGAGCAAAGAAATATGATGCCCATGTTTAAAAAACTATTCTTGTGGAACTGAAAGGCAAGTCTTTTCACCACTATTTGAGCACCAAAGCTACAATCTTATAAAAGTGGGGGGGATAAACCTCATTGGTCTCTATGCAAAAGTGAGACATACAGGATTTCACTGTGAATGGTGCTGCCATTTTAACATTGACAGTTGCACCCATGCAATAACTAACTTGGGGGCTTGCCTCACAGGAGATTTGCTGCAAATTAGGAGTATTTTGAGGTCATTTGTGGCAGATGTTGTCGTGACCAATCTGCAGCCGCCCCAGAGAGTTCTGGTGGAAAAGCTGGATTTTCTGAGACTAGTTTTACTCCATTTCATTTCTTTAATTTGGTTTCTCCACATTTCTGGTGCTGTGTGCCCTTATCCTCCACATTTACTTTGGCATGATAACCCTGCCCAGGGGTGTGTCCTTCACCTCGCCATGACCTCACCGAGGCTTTCCAGTCTTCAGAATCACCCTGCACTCCCATTTCGCCAGTAATTAGCCTCCATGATGATGCACTTCTCTGATGTTTGCATTACTTTGCTTCTCCATTGTTGTGTTAAATCTCATCTCCGATATTGTGTAAAGTCACTTTTTTGATGTTATGTAAAGTCACTTCTCCAATCTGGCGAGGTCTTGGGAGCCTGCCATTGCAAGCAGGGAGAAAGTGCCCAGAGAAGGAGAAAGGCAGTGTGCGTGTATGTGGAAGCAATAACTCTGTGACAGTTTGCTGGAATGGGGTGAAATTGGGGCAGAGTGAATGCTCTCAGGGGGAGCTTTCAGATGCTGTACTGGAGAATCGGGGATTTGGTTTTTTCATGCAAAAGCAGGGGAACCGGGACAGGGGCAGGAAACAAGCCTCTCTCATTGGTTGAGCAGTCCCTGCTTGGTTGATGACACTCCATTCCACTCCCTCCACCAAACCCAGAAGTATGTGCTTTTGATGTGCTGTGTGACCTGTGAAAACTGGATTTTAAAGGTAAGGTACACTTGGCTTTTCTTGCTTCATGTGTCCCTGATGGACCAAAGCCGATTCCATGAAAATGTGGATAATACTCCAACAACACACTTCTCATTCTGTTGTCGTGAAGATCCCCCCTCCCCCCGGTTCCTGGTTCATTAGAGTTAACTATTTACTGCAATTGCCTTTCCCTCTTCTTCTTCTGAAATACAAAACCTTTTGTTGTATGTGGGGATTATAGGCTGTAAATACAGCTTTAGAGACTGCTTGTCCTTCAAAGAAACCTTGATACTGAAGAATAACTACATTGAGACTGTATATTGCTTTGTCCTATTTCTCACATGTTAAATTCATTTTAGTTTCCATTATCTTCTTTTGGTAATAAAAAAAAGTTCACCCTCACAGCTGTAGAGGACTATATTACAGTTCTATGTTTTAAAAAAACTTAATGTTACCTGCTGTGCAGTTTCTAAAAAAGATAGAAACCATTGTTGAGATAGAATTGTAGACTTTGTTTTAATCTGGAGCTTGTTTTTGCCTGTGTAAGAAAACTAAGTTTGTTCCCTTTCTTCCCCTTAGGTACTATTCTGCCTCGTGTATCTTTTGTTTGCAATTATATGTGTAACAATAAAAATCAGAAACCAAAAAAGAAAAGGAGGCTTTCAATCATTTATTCTTTGAATGTTAATACAAAAGGATGCAGTAACGACTTGCATTAAAAAAAATCATTTTTTAAAATGCCATGTCTTTAAATGTGGGCCTGCCCCAGTTACATTATAAAGCGGGGGGCGGGGTCCAAATGAATGAGCAAAAGGAGTGCATGGGGTGAGGTTCTCAACTTTTCTGCCCATCCTTTGTCCATTTTGGCTTAGAATTTAAAATTAGCCTTTATGCTGATGATCTTTTGTTGTTTATCCCGAAACTCCAGTCGTCGGTTCCAGCTTTGATGAAATTGATTAATACTTTTGGTGAATTGTCTGGCTCCTCAATTAATTGGTCAAAGTCAAAAATAATGCCGATTGGAGATAGGATATATTCTAGCATATTAGCCAACTGGCAATTTTGACAGTGCCCAGAGTCTATTACTTGTTGTTGTTGTTCAGTCATTAAGTCGTGTCCGACTCTTCGTGACCCCATGGACTATAGCACGCCAGGTCTTCCTGTCCTCCGCTCTCTCCCGGAGTGTGCTCAAGTTCATGTCTATTACTTATTGGGGAATAATCTAGAGATATATCTCAAATGATTAGGTTAAAATTTAAATAAGTTTATTAATGATATTTCATGAGATATAGATAGATGGGCATCTTTAAATTGAGTTTATGGGATAAGGTTAATATACTTAAGATTAATACTATACCTCAAATTATTTATGTTATAGATGGGATCCCCATACTGATACCTGGCAAATTTTTTCAAAAACGTAAATGCTTTGTTTTGAAATTTTTTATGGGGTTCCTTTCCACCATGAATATCTTTGAACAGGATGCAACTTCCAATTAATGAAAGTGGGTTTGGGTTTCCAGATCTTGCTACATATCAACGGGCTTACTTGCTGACATGTACTAAATTTTGGTCTTATCCACTTTTACTGCCTTGGAGTCTCCTTTGCTATTGGAAACACTTATTGAAACTGACCATAGAATCATAGAATAATAGGGCTGGAAGGGGCCTATAAGACCATCGAGTTCAACCCCCAGCTCAGTGCAGGAATCCAAGTCAAAGCATCCCTGACAGATGGCTGTCTAGCCTCGTCTTGAATGCATCCAGCATAAATGCGTTCTTCATGCTGTGGCCAAACACATTCTTCCCAGCCCTTGTGAGGTGCAACATATCCCTTGCCAACAGTCCATCTTCCAGGAAGTATAGTCCGTGGTCCCGGAATCCAAATCTCTTACATCAGCACCACCTTCGTAGCCAGTCATTCACCCAGAGTATTTTCCTCTACCTCTCTATCCCTCTTCTAACTACTGGAAGGATGGACGAGAAAATATCTGGGCCCCAAAGTTCTTGAGTTTCCTTCCCAAAACTTCAAAGTCTGACATGATTTCTTCATAGCTCTGCTTGGCAGTATCATTTGTTCCCACATTGATGAGAAGAAAGGGATACCTGTCAGTGGGCTTTATGAGTCTAGACAACTTGTTGCACATGTAGGCCATGTTGATCTCAGGCAAGAAAACAAACATTGCACACACCCTGCAGGTCACCACCACTGGAGAGTCTTTTCCTTCCATAGCCTCTATTCCTTTTATGTTTCTAGCTTTCTGGTTGTATTGGGATAGCCTATGCTTTGTCCTCTGTTCACTGGAGGTTAACAACACAGTCCCACTGGTATGGAAGTGTGTGTTACAAGAAAAGGAATTTTTAAAAAATTCTGTATTGGATATCTCTATGGATCTTCAGTTACGCTTAACTCAGCAAAAAAAATTGTTTCGGGTCTATTGGATGCCACAACATCTCTTTAATAAAGGTTTGTCAAACTCAGCTAATTGTTGGAGGTGTAATGCAGTCAACACTTCTCTTATTCATGTTTTGGAAATGCCCAATAGTTACCTTTTTGGTAACTATTTGAGGAAGTTACTATACGGATAAATTTTGTGTTGGAAAGCTCTTTAATATTTACTAATGTAAATGTTCTCTTAAATTACTTACCTGCTTTTTGGAATGTAACACATGGTCAGCATAAGTGGACCTTTCCTGCCCTTTTGGTTGCTAGAAGACTGATATTATGATATCGGAAGGATAAAAGCTCACTGCTTATAATGCAATGGATTGAAGAAATAAACAAAAATATAAATGAAACTTCTCCCTGAAGCTTGATTTTTCTGCTGGTGAAAGAGGGAAAACAGTCTCTTCTTATTTCTCCTCAGCTCCGTAGCATTCTTCTCAAAGTGGATCAGAGTCTAGGAACACAGGAACAAACTTTACAAACAGCCCTTTATATAATATAAAAGAACATAAATAGACAAGGAACTCATAGTGTTTGTGAAAATCATGACTTCTTAAAACATTTAAAGGAAACCTCACTACTAACCTGTCTCAAGGGTTCAGGGCCTTACAGAGAGGAGAAAGCAAGCTTCTTCCAAACTGCATTGATTTAACTGCCCATAATGGTGGCCAGTCCTTGGGCTCCTTCACACTGAGCTTTTATCCTGCGATTGAGATTGCTCCTTCACGAAAGTTTGCGGGCTCTTTACATGACGCTGTGATCATTCAAGGTGTCTCCTGCACTAAATGCCCTTTGTTCCATTTTTAAATAGATTGCAGATAATGAGCTATCAAATTACCCCATTGTGTTCTGCTTCAGTTTCCTCCATGAAAAGAGTAAAAGCGGGAATAAGAGGAGTGAGATCAATGAAAGATAATAGAAGACTCAGATACAGGGAGAAGGAGGGGGAAGGGGGTGGGGGAGAAGGAAACATGTTGAAAAGGGAGTTGTTGGGCCGATCTACATTGCGCCCGCCATCGCAATGAATTTGGTGTCTCGTCGGGTTAAACACCCTCGCATTAAAACGTGATTATTCACACTCACCCATTTTCCCCATTGCAGTGCTTCATCGAATGCGTGAGCTCGGTTCACACTCTTCGAAGATCATGCCTGAATTAGAAAAAAAAACCATCACGGAGAAGCCCCGATTCTGCGAGGATAACACCTTAATTTTTAAAAAAACATCTGGAGCCGGGGACAGGAGGGGGTAAAACGTAGTCTCATTTGAAGGGATAGAACAACCCCCTGCTCAATGCAGGAAGCCTGATTCCCAGGTGGTTGCCCATCCAACTACTGACCGGGGCCGACCCTGCTTAGCTTCCGAGATCAGACAAGCACACGCACATCCAACACTTTGCTTGTTGCTGAGGAAAAGGGGGCTGCTGAGGAAGCTATGCGATCAATAGCTGGAAGAAGACATGGGGCCGTTGAGAGCTGCGATTGGACAGGAGGGAAATACAAACACCGCCGTATGTAGGGATGTACAAAAGTCACTTACCTTTTCGCAGGGGTGCTTTGCGGTGGGGGGGAGGTGCTTCGCTTCTCCCCCCGAAGTGGTGTAGTCTACGTAAATCTTTACATAGACTACCGGGACCAAATAAGGAACACAAATGGCGGTGCCCATAGGCCGCTGCCATTTGCGTACACGCTTTTTTTTTCTCTCTCAAAGTCACCCGTGATAGGCTACATAACGATTTACGTAGCCTATCATGGCTGACTTTGGAAATCTAGCCGTGATAGGCTACGTTAATCATTACATAGCCTATCACAGGGTTTTGGGGTTTTTTTACACTTTGTAATGGCGGTGGCGGCAGCCGATCGGAAGACCGGCTGCCGCCCCCGCCCCTGACAAAAGGCCGACGAACCGCCGCTGGGACCCGCCGCCGGGAGGGACATTCGCCAAAGGTAAGTCCCATCCCGGGGGGGGCGGGGGACGGAGAATTTCACCGCCGATTTCGGGGGGCCGAATGCGTTGGCGCTCGGCCCCCCCGAAGATTCGGGGAGAAATTCTCCGCCATCCCTACGTATATGGACAGGCGGGGGAAGGGATTATGACCGGATACGGTAGCGAAGGCAGAAAATCAGAGCACATTAAGGGGAAATACCGGGATATTAGGGTATTGAAAGTGGGAGCACGGAAGTAGGAAATTCCGGTTCCAATTTGAGGCGGCTACTGCGAAGTGTGAAAGGCGGGCGGTGAAACCTCATTGGAAGTGAAAAAAGGCATTAAGTGTAGATCCAGCCACTGTATCCTGCATTTAAAATGGAAGCAGAAAGCCCCGTTTTAAGTACACGACTTTAGGCTGGTATAGTGATGCCCCTTAACTCACTCCCTTACTGAGCATGTGCAGAAATATCCACCCTTAATGGGAAATATACCAGTGGGTTACATTAGGCCATTCAGAGAACCACTGCACGTTTTCCATTCATGGTTGTATTGATGATGATGATTAAAAATAGACCTGTGTGTGTTAATCAATTCTTAACAGCCATTGTACATCATAGACTCCCACCTCAGTGAATAGCATCCTGGCAGGCTGGTTCTTTTCTAGAAACTCTAAAGCCCCAAGTGAGGATGAGATGAATCGCAAAGACAGCCTACTGTTTATATCAAAGAGCTGGAAGGAAGAAGCAAAGCTTCGGTGCCTCGTCTCTCTGTGTTTGCCCTGGGAACCAGAACACCTGTGTTGGCAGGATCACTAGGCCTGAGCAAAGATCAATAACGTTTCTGTTTAATGTTAGTTTGTTGCAGCCACTAGAGAAGCAGGCAGAGGTCCCTGCAACCCACACAACATAATTCTGAGGGACATGCCAACAAGCCAGATGCTGGTCCTGAAAGAAGCTCCAACACTTGGCAGCAGGCCTCTATTATCCTTGCCCAAAAGAATAAAACAGATTAGTGGTGATTTAGGGGGCATTACTAAAATGTCATATCTATCTATATCTAGTGTGTGTGGGGGGGTGTTTCATTTGTTTCAGCTCAACAAATAGTTGTCAGAGCAGCAATACAACCTGAGGTTTTAATCTCGCAAATGCTTCCCACACAGATAGGTTCAGGGCTTAAAAGTCCCAGAATCTCTTTTCAGAGGCAGGTCTCTACTCTGGAACAGGTGAAGTAATAGTGAAAGGAAACTGCCATTGTACATGTGCAAAGTGCATTAAGTAAACAGAGTTGAAGATGGACTTCCAAGTCAGAGGGCTGGCTTGCAGGTAGCAATTTTAGGAATGAATTCCTGGGAAGAATCCTGGATCATAACAAATCCACTGAGGTTCCATGTGGATATAAGGGCCTGGTCAGTTTGGTCTTAAGCTTCTGAGAGAAGGAAAACAAATAACCATGAGAGGCTGAGGGTTCTTTTCATTATGGAACCATTTCCAGCATATGTTGAGCAATCTTGCCATTACATAAAGTACATATGACCTTAGACAGTTCCCTGTGTCTCAGGGCAATTTCACACTGAGCTGTTATCCTGCAATTGAGATTGCTCCTTCACAGAAGTTTGTGGGCTCTTTACATGATGCCGTGATCATTCAAGGCATCTCCTGAACTAAATGCCCTTTGTTCCGTTTTTAAATAGATGGCAGATAATGAGCTATCAAATTACTGTGTTCTGCTTCAGTTTCCTCCGTGAAAAGAGTAAAAGCAGCAAGAAGAAGAGCAAGATCAATGGAAGATAATGGAAGACTCAGATACAGGGAGAAGGAGGGGGGAGGGGGAGGGGGAAAAGAAGCACATGAAAAAGGGAGTTGTGATCCTCCATTTAAAACGGAAGCAGAAAGCCTAGTTTTAAATGCAGGATTTTAGGCTGGTGTAGAGATGCCCTCAGCCTCTTTTTTGTAATGGGGATATCATTACTAGAGCCTTAATCACATGTGCTATGTGAATGGAATATAGAAACAAAGAGCAGCACTGAAAATATATTTGATGGGAGAGAGCTGAAATCCGAATCCCTGAAACATGTTGGACTGTTTCCTAACTCTCATAGGTGTTGTAGTGCTTCATCCTGAACATTAAAAACCTAGGCTCATGGAATCAATAAAATGACTTGTGATATGGACCAAAAGTGAGTGAACAGAGATGCTAGAAGAACAGAATATTAGAAATCCGTAAAGAGACGGGTTATATCTCTGTGACAGAGCATATGTTTTGCATGCAAGAGGTCCCAGGTACAATCCCTGGCATCTCCAGGTAGGACTAGAGAACTTCTGCCTGTCAGTGTAGACTATACTGAATTAGATGGACCAACTGTCTGACCTGGTATAGAGCTGCTTTCTGTGATGATTCTTGCCATGGCTGCATCATGAAAGACTTCCACAACAGCCAAGGCATCTTCTGGTGAACTGGAACATTCACCCCTTGAGTCAATTAATTAAAGGGCCACTGGTTTTGCATATTCATATCTTGAATACACACACACACACACACATGAAAAATAACTTCAGAGTTGTTCATATTCATGCATAATAACCTAAATGGATAATAACCTAATCTTCTGCACTAGAACTCAAAGCTAATTTTTCTAGCCATTGTGAGAATATTTCATATAGGTCATTAAAAATGTTATTTTTAGCATGTAACTGTTTTACATTCATTAAGCTTGATATAAATATTTGCCTTTAAGTAAGGGATAGTTCCTTATCTGTTTCAGAACTCAGTTATGAACCTAGCATTTAACATGCAATAGAAATGGTTGAATGATCAATCTAGTTTGAGAGCAATTCAACAAAGTATCAATATGAAGGATTTTAGCTTTAATGAGGCTCATGCCATGGCTGTATTATATATACAAGCATGCTCTTGCACCAGCGATCTGCTTCACACAATACAAACTTGTGTTATCTGACAATTTAATTAGCTGCATCTCTTTGACTAGGAAATGTCCTGTCTTCTTTTATTAGATATCTCAGTAGCTTTTGACACTCGTACAGCACAAGAGTGTGTTAGAAAGACAGCCTGCCTTTATTGGTCTTGACTTTCAGGATATGCATTACAACTTCACAACTTGACATATTCACCCTATACCTTGCCACACTTTGCTCAAACCTAACAAGAAATGTGTTCTTAGTTTCATTTTGAAGAGCAGACTGTTGTGCAAGCATGCTTAGTAGGACGCCTCTGTTTATGAAGGGCCCAATATTTTGACAGCAAAATATAGCCAAATTATTAATACAGTTTATGAGAGGCAAAACCAGAATGATCAAGTCCTTCCGTACTGTGTCAGAATGACTTTAAAGGCAAGATGCCTTCATATATACATGTACATGTACATATACATGTTGCTTATTTAAATTTTAGTCATCTGAGTGCCTGTGGAAGGATATAGTTCTTTTTGTAAAATTCATATTAACATCTGCTAATGTTTAATTCTGAGCAAGGAAGTGATTTCAGAACATTTAGCAAGGCAAATAATTTCTGAAGTAATTTCAGAACATTGTTATTCATCAACGGATTTTCGCCAGGTTTCATACAGGAAGAGTAGAGTATATCGCAAGAGCAATTAACATGAAGCTTAACATTTTGGATCAACCCAAAAATGTGGGATGTGGTTGTTTGTTTTATTTTCACCAAAATTCATGAGTTATGTGTTCAAATTCAGTAAAAGCAAACCTGAGGACAAGGCTTGATTTTACAAAAATTGAGGACCCAACTCCCAGGAAAATTGCAATGTCTAAATAATTTGAATCATTTGTTTTGTAGGTGTTTTCAGCACATCTGAATACAAATTTGCAATTCCTGATTTTCTAATATTTGGGGTTTTCTCACTTCAATCATTCCTTCCAAATGACGTCAAAAATGTTTAGTGACACTTGCCTTACAAGATATGTTACTAACATGTAGTAGATTCAAAGAAGATGGAGAGCAATATCTTTTAGTGGACAACTATAGTTGGTATAGGAATATGCAACCTTAGAACCCTTATATATAAGTGCATGTACAGTATGAAAGAGAGAGAATTATTACATAAACATAGCTGCTTCCTACAGAAGAGCAGAAAAGCAAGGACATATAGTTAGATAAAGCATCTTTGAAACAGGCCACAAAGACAAAATGGCACAATTATAATTAGGTGCTACAAGTAATAATGTAAATATCCCCTCCCTCAAATGAAGACAAACAGCTCACCCTGTTTGGGGGAAATTGCTGTTTCTTAGGTGATTTTCATCAAACTTCACAGCAGGAGGGTTTCATAAATCCAAGCCTGTAAATACAAATCTAGGAGAAGATTTGGATGTTCTGGGTGTTTGAAAATCAGACATTTCAAGGCAGGGCCAGCATCAGAGTCCAGTGGGCCATCAATATATTGGTAGTGATGGGCCCCTTGCTGCCACCCACCGATGCCATAGCGCCCACCACACCACCCATTGAAGTCCCCCATCTGCCACCACCACTACCAAAGCTCACCCACCTACCAGCTGCCCAAACCCCACTCGCCCACACACCGGGGCCGCCCACACACCGGGGGCCCCTACCCACTGGCTGCCCAAGCCTGATGCCCACCTGCACACTGGAGCCACCCTCCCACTGCCTAACCAGCCAACCCTGCAGAGAAGAAGGGGGGAGACTTCTCCTCCTCTTCCTCACCTGGCTGCCTTACTGACAAAGCACCATGAGAGTGAGACCCACCCAGCCAAGCCTGCAGCTCCCATGGCATGAGCTTAATTTAAATAAAAAATTGAGTAGCAACAATCTAGACCAATCAGACACTGCCTTTGGGGAAGATTTGGCCAATGAGGGCACAGGAGCAATGTAAAGACTGCCCTGTGCCCTCATTGGCCATGTCCCATCCCCCCACAAAGGCAGTGTCTGATTGGTTCAGGTTGCTGCTACTCAAAATGTACATTGAAAAACATATTTTAGAATGAGGGGCCACGAGGCATGCAGGCTCTGACCTGGCGCTCCCTTTTGCCAGCCAGGCTGGCAAGCAAGGATGAGGAGGATGGCTGTTGTGGAAGGCTCAGGTGAAGGGATGGGCCCTTCTGAGCCCCTGGGCCCTTCACAGCTGCCTGCTGCAAGGCCTGTTTCAGAGGAATGTTCCATTTTAATGGATTTTCACCAAAATTCAAACTGGAGATGGTGTTTCAGATTCAGTATATACGACTCTAAGAAAAGTTACTTTTTAATGGATCATCATCAACATTTTCACAGGGGACAGAAGCCAATACCACCAAATACAAGGCTGCAAGAAGATAGTTGATTTTTGAAAATTACTAACATCTCAAAAATTACAGATATCTGTCAATAGGGCATGTTTAGGGGAAAAAAATCTCCTAAGAAGGGAAGCAAATTTACTAGTCAAAAAAATAAACTGGTGATGAACTAGCATTTTTACAGTTTGAAAGCATGGAATTTCTACCATTTAACCTGGTAGGTTTCTACAAGAATGTTGTATACTGTATCTTTAGACAAACTAAAATCCAAACAGCAATGCAGAAGATATCTTCAGTGGAATACCCATTCTGACTCATTTCTTGTTGAATGATTATTGCAGAAGCTGCAACTTTTATAATTAGTGACAGCTGGATTCACTGGAGCCTTATAAAAGCCAATTAACAGAAAGTAGCTGAAAGTTTGTTTTTTCTTTCCCTCCGGGTCAAGAAGGAAGGGAAACTACTTTTTCTTCACTCTCTCTCCTTAGATGGTGTTTGTGCATACATTAGCTACAAAGAAAAAGCAACCTAAATAAAACCCTGAGATGTGTTGTCATGAAGGAAGAGCGTTCATCATAACCCAAGTTATGGTAGGTCAGAAACTCAGCATTTCTTTACATCACTGATGTAAGCAGTTTCAATCGTAATGGGGCAGCAGAAGCTCTGAGAAATATGGAAAATCCTTACATCAGTGAAGCCCAAATTGTGGGCCAGAACTCATCAGTGCTGAGATTGTTGGAAGCAATGTGGCATCAAAATTAAAGCTGGTCACTTCTGTTCAAGTAGAGGGACTAGAGTATGGGAAACAAACAGAATGAACTTGAACTCTTAATACAGGAGGGAAATTATGACTTGATGGGTATAACTGAGACTTGGTAGGATGACTCCCATGACTGGAATACAGCAATTGAAGGATATAACTTGTTCAAAAAGAACAGGAGGAACAGAAAGGGAGGTGGGGTTGCACTATATGTTAAAAATACTTATCTCTGCACAGAAATACAGGAGGATGAGCTTGGTAGCCCCATCGAGAGCATCTGCATTTAAAATAAATGCAGCAAAGAATAAAAGGAGCATGGTGGTCGAAGTCTACTACCGGCCACCCAATCAAGGAGAAGACAAGGATGAAACTTTTGAAAAGGAAATAGCCAATGTTTCAAGGAAGCATGAAGTCATGGGGGACTTCAATTTCCCCGATATTTGTTGAGAGACAAATTCTGCAAAACATGGCCCCTCCAGGAAATTCCTGACTTGTGTGGTGGATAACTTCCTCCTACAGAAAGTAGAGGTAGGAATTAGAGGATTGGCTATCCTTGACTTGATCCTAACCAACAGAGATAACTTAGTGGATAAAGTAACAGTAACAGGAACTCTGGGGGAAAGCGACCATGTTATACTTGAGTTCTTGGTTCTAAGGGAAGCAAAAGCCGAGTGTAGCCAAACCTGTAACCTGGATTTTAGGAAAGCCAATTTTAATAAACTCAGAACAATGATAAGTAAGGTCCCATGGCAAGCGACTCTAATGAGAAAAGGAGCCCAAGATGGGTGGGAGTTTTTAAAAAAGGAAATTCTCAAGGCACAATTACAAACAATTCCAACAAGAAGAAAAGGTGGAAGACAACAGAAGAAGCCAATGTGGCTTCACAAAAAGCTAAGAGATGACCTGAAAACCAAAAAGTACACATATAGGAAGTGGAAAGAAGGCCAAGCAACAAAGGAAGAGTACAGGCAGGTAGCACAGAATTGCAGGGATGGCGTCAGGAAGGCTAAAGCTGAGAACAAGGTGAGGTTAGCGAGGGATGCTAAAAGCAACAAAAAAGCTTTCTTCAGCTACTTCCAAAGTAAAAGACAGAGGAAAGAAATAGTGGTTCAGCTATTAAATAAGGATGGTAAAATGATAACAGATGACAAAGAAAAGGCAGAAGTGCTCAATTCCTACTTTGGCTCAGTCTTCTCCCAAAAGAGGGTCTATGACCCCCCTGGCAAAGGTGAACTACAGGCTGAAGGGGTAGGATTGCATCTTGATATCGATAGGCATATGGTCAAGGAACACCTCATTACTTTGACCAATAACCAAAGTTTGTTGATGGATTCCCTTGGGAACCACTGTCCTCAAAAATTAACAAAACTGTCCTGTAATATTATGTTGATGTCCCCCTGGGGGATTTTATTTTCTATGCCAGGGCCACCTTAGCAGGTATGGCTCATTGCTACCCTGACAACCATGGGTATTGCAATATTTGGCCAGTCCCAATGAAGTTGCAGGTCAACCCTTCTTCAGGTCTTTTGATCCAAACAGGTAGAGGGAAGCCTGTGGGTGGGTGCAGGGGAGGGAGTCAGTTATTGATATCTATGCTGTGAAATGGCTACTATATGGCTAAGATTACTCTTATATTGACTACTTACCTCTGCAGAGCTGATGGACATATTGAGATGGTCTGACTCTGAAGGCCTATCCAAATGGTTTCCAGATAGGGGGTGGGGGGTGTCCTTCATTGATCTGACCAGCTCCCTTGTCAAAAATCTAGTCGACTCCAGGAACAAGAAGTTATCTTGGATTATGGTTGCCAGAATTCAGTCCTCCCATGATGTACTGGGGGTCTGAGGGGGATGAAACAACAGAGACAGTGCCTGGAATACAGGAGGAGGAAAACTCATGGTGAATCCAACCATAAATTATTTAGAACTCTTTGAGAGGCCTGTTCCATAGCAGTGATGGAAACAAAGAAATCTCCTCCTCCTCCATTGTATCAGCACAATCTCATCCATATGAGCTTTTCTGATGTACCATTGTTCTGTTCCTAGGAAGAAAGAAAGAAAGAAAGAAAGAAAGAAAGAAAGAAAGAAAGAAAGGATGGTACACTACTGTTTTGTTCCCCAATTGTTAGGTAATACTACAAAATTTGGCTTCAATTAATTTTTACGTAAGTGCACCTAAAATTAATCTCCAGCTTTGTCAATATAAAAACTGTCATGCTTCTCTTTACTTCTGCTCTCTGCCTGCCTAAGGACCTGTGAGTTTCTCCCAGGGTGAGAGACAGAGAGTACTTCCTCAATCCTGAGTTCCAGTAATGATCTATCTTTGCTGCAGATGCCACCTCCTTTGGAATCTAGAATATATTTGTTACTTAACCACATTCTTTTTTGCGTTTGCCTCCTCCCACCCCACCCGCCATGTTTATGGAATTATGACTTGACTGAGATTCATCAGATTCAAAAGCTTGGCCCATTTAAATTAGCTATTAAGAATTTTCTTTTGAAGCAAGATTTTTCTTCAACCTCTAAGCATGATGGAGCTTAGCTAGCCTTGTATTGTTTTCCTTGCTGTTAAGATAATGATACTGATTTAATTTAATTTTTCCCTTTATGTTTTAATGATTTTTTAAAAATAATATTGTTTTCTACTTTGATTATTTATCTGAGTTGAAATGTGGATTCTAAATAAATATGTACATATATGTATACATACATACAAAACCAGGAATCTTTGCATTTTAGCTACTTGTTCATATGCCTAACTATGTAGCTGGGGCCTGTAGCAAGTAGTTGCAAGCACACTTCCTAGGGAATAAGTCCTTTGGGGACTTTCTTCTGAGAAAGCATGCTTGGAATTGTGCTGCATAGGTCCAGTCCACGCCCCAATAAAGGAAATGGCAAGGCTCTTATGCCACAATAAATTTGTTATAGTCTTTTAGGTGCCATAAGACTCTTTGATATTTCTGTCACAGACTACTCCGGCTACCCCTCTGAATAGGTTCTTTTTTATTTTAACGACAGCGAATTGGGTCATAAGAATATGATCCCTTAGCAAATGCTGTTCAGGACAGTAGTGTTATTATTATCTATTTTAAAATATTTCTAGGTTGCTGTTCATAAAATATATCACATTTAAAAATTAAAATAAAACAGCAATTCATTAATTAAAACCCAAAAACAAACAAGAAAAAGAATACAGGAAAGCAGATAGAAAGCAAAGATACAGCAGTCAAATACTTTTTAAAGACCAACTGAAAAAAACAATGATAGCCAATGGGGTGAGCAATGTCTGTATTCTCCGAAGCTGTTCTGTCCTCCACACAGTAGTCTGGGGGCCAGAAGTAAATTTTGACACAAACATCCCGCCTCCTCTCACAGATAATTAGGTGTCATCTAGTAGTGAGGGCTTCACAATAACTGAGCTCAGGAATAGCTAGGCCATTGCATACAAAACCCACTGAGGGGTATAAACATTAAGATTAGAATCTCTCTCTGTCCCCCCCCCACACACACACACACACACATGCACACACCCCTTCTGGGGGGGAAATATTTTCCTTATGACTGAATCACCTCATCTTGACTAAAATTTGGTAGGCTGCTTAGGAGACAGACATCTTTACTTTATAACACACACATACAACCAATGAGAGAATCATAGAATCATAGAAGAGTAGGGTTGGAAGGGGCCTACAAGACCATAGAGTCCAACCCCCTGCTCAGTGCAGGAATCCAAGTCAGAGCACCCCTGACAGATGGCTGTCCAGCCTCGTCTTGAATGCCTCCAGTGTGGGAGAGCCCACCACCTCCCTAGGTAATTGGTTCCATTGTCGTATTGCTCTAACAGTCAGGACGTTTTTCCTGATGTTCAGCCGGAATCTGGCTTCCTGTAACTTGATCCCATTATTACTTGTTGAGAGAAGCCTCAACAAAATATGAAAGACCCATATAACTGAGGTACAGTAAAGAGATATCACTGTACTCTAATTGTCTGAGTTCTTACAGCAGAAGTGGGGAACCTCCTTCACTCTGAAGTCCAAATTCCATTTCAGAGAAGTTCTCAGGGGCCGCATTCCAGTGGTGGGTGGTGCCAAAGTCAAAGGGGGTGGAGTCCCAAATACCAAAAAAAGTAGCATATTGCGGCTTAAAGTTATTTCTGCCAGCAACTTAGAGCTTCTTCACACAGAGCTTTTATCCTGCTTTTGAGATTAGTTGCTCACGGAAGTTTGCAGGCCCTTTAGATGGCACTGTTAACCTCCAGGGCATCTCCACACTAAATGGCCTTTCTTCCATTTTTAAATAGATCAGAGATAATGAGCTACCAAATTACCCTGCTTGTGTTCTGCTGGAGTTCACTCCGTGGAAAAGGAAAAGCCGCAAGAAGAGGAGCTAGATCAATGAAACATATGGAAGACTCAGAGAAGGGGGAGAAGGAGGGGGAAAGGGGAGGGGGAAAAGGAAGCACGTGTAAAGTGAGTCCGTCGTGATCCTGCATTTAAAACGGAAGCAGAAAGACCTCTTTTAAATGCAGGGTTTTAGGCATTTAACATTTAGACATTTAGGCATACATGTAGCAATGCTCTTATCCTTAGGAGAAGCATTTTAACATTTTAGAATGGGGAAAAGACTGCACAAAAGCTGGGAAACCACCAAACTGTCAGTGGTTAGGGAAAAGGGGGAGGTGCAAGAGGAAGGGGATGTGGCCCTCTGGAGAACCCTAGAGGGCCAGATTGAGACCCCAGGCCTGAAGCTGCCTACCCTTGATGTAAGGGTTCTCTTACTGATTCGCTTTGTTTGTGGGATGACCTCTTCTGCCTCACATCTGGTCGCAGTAGTGCTTGTATACACCTTCTTCCTATTTTGTGTATTAAATTTCATGTTTCCATTATGTTGGTTTGGACGGAATTTCCTGTTGTCCAAATAGGTCAGAACAGACAGTTTTTGCCCTTACTTTCAAAGGTATTCAAGGGAAATATCTTTGAAAACGATTGAGAAAAAGCTGAAATGCACCTGTCAGCTCTGCATGAAGAGCAAGGGAGCGCCCATGTCCAACTTTGCACATTAGGACTATTCTATGCATGCAGTAGGAGCCCTTAAATGGAAATAAAGCACCACATTTCCACTTGTTCACATTTCAGTTTCCTTAGCACAGAATCTGATGGGTGGAGCTAATTATGAGCATCTCTACACCGGCTTAAAATCCTTCATTTAAAACAGGGCTTTCAGCTTCTGTTTCAAATGCAGGATCACGACGGATTCCCTTTACACGTGCTTCCTTCCCTCCCCCTTTTCCTTCCTTCCCCCCCTTATCTGAGTCTTCCATATGTTTCATTGGTCTAGCTCCTCTCATTGCAGGTCTTCCTCTTTTCACAGGGAACTCAAGCGGAACTCAAGTGCTGTAATTAGATAGCTCATTATCTCCGATCTATTTAAAAATGGAATAAAGGTCACTTAGTGTGGCAGATGCCCTGGAAGTTAACTGCATCATCTAAAGGGCCCGCAAACTTCCGTAAATAACTAATCTCAAAAGCAGGATAAAAGCTCCATGTGAAGAAGCCCTGTATAAAGCATAAAACCTCTCCAGGTGCTTCCAGACAAATAAAAAGGCAGTGCGTGGCAACTCCACCTTTTCTTCCTTAGCAGATTTTTTCTAGTGAGACAAAGTTGGGAAAAGCGGTGCAAAAATATTGGGAGGGCTACAAGTGGATGAAGATGCCTGGACCTCCCGTAAAATTCCTGCACAATAAAAGCCTCATCTGGAAGCATCTTGTGAGTGCTGCTAACTTCATCATAGTGCAACACTGCTTACTTTCAGAAGACATTTGCTTTTAAATCCTAATGTGGCCACCTTCATAGCATGACATTAGCTGAGTAAGAGCACAATGGTATGCATGTTTAGACAGAAAAAAGTCCCACAACTCCCAGCATTCCCCAGCCAGCCTGTCTAAACATGCATAGGATTGCACCTTAAGTTGCTCTGAACTCTGGAAACAAATGTCAATGGACTTACTGAGCTAGTGGAAGTCAGGGTAATGCCAGAGTTGCACACTTGAATGCTAAAGGTGAAAGAACACTGTTCGCTTGTTTACAGATGTACCAGCTTCATAATACTGCCTTCATGTGCGGAAACATTCTCTCTATTACCAGCACGGGAAAATTCTACATTTCCTTCCAGCAAGGTTTCATTGATGGGATGGAACAACATTTTCTTAGACAGAACACCATATCTGCAAAATATTCCAGAACATCATACATTAGGAAGATAGGTGTATATATATTTATTTAATATGTGATCCTCAAAAATATAGATATCTGTATGTGTTTGTTTGTTTGTTTATTTATTTCATTTCTATACCACCCAATAGCCGAAGCTCTCTGGGCGGTTCACAAAAATTAAAACCAAACAACACACAATAAAACAATTTAAAATATATAGAACATTAAAACCACAATATAACAATACAACCACAATAAAACCTAGCAGCAGTGCAGGACTTTAAAATACAGATTTAAAACAGCAAAGCTAAAAACTTAGAAAGCTAAAATGCTAAAATGCCTGGGAAAATAAAAAGGTCTTCACCTGGCGCCGAAAGGAATACAATGTAGGTGCCAGGCGAACCTCACTAGGGAGCTCATTCCAGAGCCGGGGTGCCACAGCAGAAAAAGCCCTCCTCCTAGTAGCCACCCGCCTCACTTCCTTTGGCAAGAGGCTCACGGAGAAGGGCCGCTGACGATGATCTTAAGGTCCAGGCAGGCACATATGGGAGGAGGCGATCCTTCAGGTAACCTGGCCCCAAGCTGTTAAGGGCTTTGAATGTTAACACCAGCACTTTGAATTGGGCCCGGAAATGGACTGGCGGCCAGTGCAGCTGGAAAAGTGCAGCTGAGCTCGCAGGCCAGTCCCTGTTAACAATCTTGCTCCCCTATTTTGGACCAGCTGAAGTTAAGTTTTTTTACATTTTTCATCTGTTCAGGTTGCATTGCATTAAAAAGTGTAAAAGAGAGGAAGGAAGATATCAAACCTCATTCCCAATGGACATAATATAACAGAATATATATGAGGAAATGTAACTTTGTAGATTACCATTTTCCATTTCTGCAACCTTTTAATTGTCTTTTATCTGTTAGTTGTTATGTATGCATTTATTGTTGTTTTACATTTTAAATTTTTCTACACCATCTGGAAATTATTGATAATGGGCAGATACAAACACTTTCATGAAATAAATAAAATATCTGAACATGTTAGTTGTGTTGTGAGCAGGATTTGGGGGAAATTGTTGAATAATACTCTTTAAATGAACTACATGAGAAAAAAAATTCAAATAAAAAAATCACCATAAAAATTAAATGCTCAAAATATTGCACCTCAATAATATTTTCCTTGAGATGATGCAATGGAAGGAATTTGTTCATTTGTTTTAATTATTTTTGATATTGCTGCGCAGGTATTAAAGGCCCATTCAGTTATAAGAATGGACTAAATCAAAATACGAACATACTTCAGTTACATCTCATCTGGATTACTGTCACATTCACTATGAAGGGCTCCCTTTGTAAAGTACAAAGCACATTTGGTGGAAACTCGATCGAGGACGTTCTCAGTAGCTGCTCTCAGGCCTCCATGCTAAGAGAGACCTGTCTCTGATGACTTTCCAATGGCAGGAAAAGGCAATTTTATTCAGACCAGCCTTTGGCCCATAGGTTGACTTGTGGTCATTGTAAATATGTTGCAGTTGGTCTAACTATTAATTTTCTAAAAAAAAATCAAGATCACATTTAATTGATACATAACATAAAGCCATGTTGGTTAGAAAGTTTTTTTTAAAATTTAAAAAGGAGACTACAAAACAAAAACAATTGAAAAAGACAACATCTATAACAATCTAAATGTATTTGCTATGACATGATTTTCTTTTGCACTCCAATATCCTATGCAGTGACCCCATTGTTTTTCAAAAATATTTTCATTAAGTATTCCTTGTTTCATAAAGTTACTTTACTTAGGATACTGGTATCCCATAATTTTATGCACCATTTATTTATTTCAGAGAATTTCTCTACTGCTTTTCATTTAAAAAAAAAACCTAAATGTTTCACAAAGTAAAATAATGACAAAATACAATAAAACCAATCAATAAAACAGTAACAATATAATGAAATCCCACATTAACAATAACCAAGGCTTGTTGACCATGATTAATGGTCAGGAAAACACCTGGGTCAACAGATATGTTTTTAGTTGTTGGCAGAAATACTCAACGGTAGGAGTCCACCTGATCTCAGTGTGGAGATCATTGCATATGGTGGGCACCACAATGGAGAAGGCCCTCCACCACATGATGACCAAGGGAACATCAGTGGGCTGTGGTACAGTAATCAAGGCCTCCCCTTCAGAATGTAAAGACTGGCACGGCCTATACAGAAGGAAGTGGTCTCTTAGATAACATGGTCCTGAGCTGTTTAGGGCCTTATAAACCAACAATAACAGCTTGAACGTGGCTCAGTAGCAAACTGGCAGCCAGTGCAGAGCTTTCAGCACAGGAGTCATATGTGTGCTGTAGGAAGCTCCAGTGTACAATTCAGCCACTACAATCTGCATTAGTTGTCCCTTCTGAACCAATCTCAAGGGCAGCCCCACATGAAGTGCCTTACAATAGCCCGATCTTGAGGTTACCAGTGCATGGATCAGGCTATCCCTAGCCTGGAATGGTTGTAGCTGTCATTCCAGCCGAAGCTGGTAATAGGTACTCTTTGCCACCAGGGTCACTTTGGCCTCAAGTGGCAGACATGTCTCCAAGAGCATCCCCAGGCTATATACCTGTCCCTGTGCAACCCCATCCAGGACAAGTAAATTACCCAACTCCCAGTCCTGGGAACTGCCCACTCCATCTTACCAGGATGCATTTTCAGTTGGTTGGGTCCTCATCCAGCCCACCACTTCATCCAGACACCAGTCGACTTCATGCATGGCCACACTTGACTCAGATGTAACAGAGCTGGATGTCAAGATGACATCTAACCCCAAATCCTCTAGTGACAGAACCAATGGCTTTATATAGATATTAAAAGGCATTGGTGACAGGATCGTACCCTGTGGTACCCCACAGCACAATTGCCCAGGCGCCAAGACACAGTCCCCCAATGCCACTCTCTGGGACTAATCCCACAGGTAGGAGTGGAGCCACTCCCTCCACAGTGCTCCCTATTCCAACCTCACAGAAACAGTCCAGGAAGATACTGTGGTCGAAATATCAAAAGCTGCTGAGAGATCAAGGAGAAGAAACAGGGTCACAGTCAACCTGTCCCTCTTCCAATATAGGTCATCCATCTGGATGACCAAGGCCAATTCCATCATGAAACCAGGCCTGAACCCTGACTGAAATGGGTCCAGATACTTCATATTCTCCAAGATCATCTGCAGCTGTGCTGTCACCACCCTCTCGAGCACCTTGCCCCAAGAGGGGATATTCATAATCGGACATAGATATCATAAACCTCTGGGTCCAGGGAGGCTTTTTCAGGAGTGCTCACACAATCACCTCATGTAAAGATGTATTACTCCTTGGGCCCACCCAACGAAACATCCTTGGCTAGTCCTCATAAGCCAAGATGGGCAAGGGTTCAGAGGGTACATGGTTGGCCGCATCACTACAAGTGTTTTACCCTCTTCCTCTAGCTGTATCAACTGAAACTGATTCCACAAAACTGGTTAAGATAGTGCTTCAGATACCCTCTAAGGACCTCCCTCAACCTTGGTATTCAGATCTCTATGGAGACAAGTGATTTTGCCCTCAAAGTGCCTGGGGAATTCATTACAGTGAGTCTGTGATGCATACTATTTGTTGGGACAGATGACACTTAGGGTGTCTCTACATTAAGCAAAAAACCCCACATCCTTTCCGGGGCTTTCTGCTTTCACTTTCTTTGTGGAATTAGGATGGGCTTCCTTACACAGTAGACACATGGTTTGCATAGAGAAAGCACCTCCCTCCCTCCCTCCTTCCCTCCCTCCCTGGCATGTGTGCAAAGGAGCGGGGGTGGGGGTGGTCTTGCTTTCATTGCTTAACTTGTGTTGTGGTGTTTCTTCGCAGCCCTAGGCACACTTACTTGGGGTGAGCCCTGTTGAAGTCAATGGGACTTACTTCTGAGTAGGCATAAGAGCACACTGTAAGTCTGCAACCCTCAACATGCTTACATGGGAGTAAGCCCCACTGAACTTAATGAGGTGCTCTGAATCAACAGAGGGCATCAATTCTGAGCTTGGTGAGGCAGGGGATCAGATCTGTCTCCCTTCATTGCAGGGAGGCATTTTACTCTGTTCTCCATCTGATTGGTGATTGAGTGACATGTGGTTTGAATCGAGGAAAGTCCTTCCTAGGCAAGTTCATGGTGCTAAGCTGGCAGTACACACTGCCGATATGGCCCCATTAACTTTTATTACTAGTTTATCTCCAATCTTTGTGAAAGCATGATAAAGGGGAAAATGTGTGTGAGGCATCCTGGAGGTTGACGACATCGTGTAAAAGACCCGCAAAATTCCGTGAATGACCAATCACAAGTGTAGAGACACCCCTTCTCTGAAACAATGGTTGTAGCAATAACAGTAGCTGAAGAATGCTTGGTGAACCCTAAGACACCCTAAGCTCATACCACTCAACAATGCTCTGCTGGGCAGCTATTTGAGGATGTAATGGTGTCAGCAAAGTAGCCTTTTTCACTGACTTCACTGCCACACAGTAGGCATGATTATGTGCTCTCACACATATTCGGTCAGCCACGTAGAAAACCATAGAGCTACTGAAGCTGGAGAGGGTTCTCAGGAGCGATTGTGTTAATGGCCTACTCACTTTGCCATTCCATAGCGACACCAGAGCCTTGATAGGATCATCATCTCTCACTACTGGAAACTCCCACCGAGCTTTCAAGAACCCCCCAGATTCCACTGGTCTCTGCAGGTGGAGCATTTTAATAGGTCCTCCTCTATTCCCTTAGTTTAGGTATTTGGGGATTCCTCCAGTATTTAGCATATATTAATTTGGCTGGTACAATCATAGCAAACACCCCTTCTTTTTCTTTGGGTATTTTCCCTTCTAATATCATTAGCAAGAATATTTATTTATTATTTATTTGTTTAAAAATGTTTTCCCCCACTTTCCCCTCTCCAAAACAGGAGTTGCTCAAAGAAGATTATAAATTACAACCCCCCTCCCATAAAAACAATAAATAATCATTAAAACACATTAACACACTAAGAGCAGCAGCACCCCCCAGAAAACAAAATAAACAGTTAATAAATAAAATTAAACAACAGAAGAGTTTTAGGATCTAAACTCAATCTTCCTTTCAAAATATTAATAGTTTCCCACATTTGCTTCCAGAAACTTCTAGTATTACCCTGTATTTAACTGGTTGTTTTTATTTATTTTGTTGACGAGTTTTTACTGCCGTGTTTCCATGTCTTTTAATTTGTGTATTATTGCTGTTATACTGCATTTAAGGCTGCAATTTTATAGTCCCTGGGACAGCATCCCAAAGGCTATAGGATTTTTGGGATCTCCCCCTCCAAGGGCGGAGACAGGGGGAGATCTGACCATATTTACCCCCGCCCAACCTCTTTAGGAACATCTGCAGCCCTTACTTCCCCCAGTGTGAAGGAGGCAAAAAGGGGGAGGATTGCAGATGTGTTGTGGCCAGATCAGGGAAGGCCTTGGATCCACAAGAACCAACCCCTCCCAGTCCCCAGACATGTCTCCAACATGGGGAGAAATTTAATCCCTCCAATTGCTTGCAATGGGAGGGAAATTTTTTTTAAAAAAAGAAGAAAGAAAAGCTGATGAGGAAGGGGGGGGGGGAACCTGCCAGGCTCCCTCAAGAGGATTTTGGATACCTCAGAAGTCTGATGTCAGAGCTTGCTGTTCAGATCAATTGAATTGCTCTGTTATTGTATTTGTATTTTTTACTGCTGTTCACTGCCATGCGTGCCATTTACTGGAAAGGCAGGGTACAAATTTAACAAACAAACATTAACTGTTTGAAACAAGTTAATTGCCCCAGTCAGGCAAGGACAATCAGCACTCAGAAATGGAGCAGCCTTCTATATGCAAACACTGAGTACTCAAAGGGGGCTTTAAAAACACACCCTAAGGTACTGCACACGGTTGCTGGATTAGGTCTGGGTCTAGAGCTTTTCCACACGAGGCTGTTAATCTGCTGTATCTACTTTTGATTTCATCGCAGAATTGAGATCTGAGCGCTACACAAAGAGTGTTTCCTTTCCTGCTTTTCCATTACATAATCTCTAGGTGGCATTGTGGTATAGCAGAATAGCACAAATACACAAGTTAAAAAGTGTTTTCTTTGCTTTTATAATTAAATACCGCATTTTCCCTGCTCTAAAAAAACCTCACCAAAAGTGCTCTTTAGACACAGAAGTGAAACTGGAGGGTCACAATGTTGTCTAAAGAACCCGTAAAGAACTGTGAGTAGGGAATGATGAGTGCATGATAAATGCCTTGTGTAGAAAAGCCCCTAATTACAAAATGCAAAGCTCCTGTAGGCAGGGCTGGAGAAACCAAATCCAGGTGGCCCCTTTCCTGTCTACACTAAACTTGGAGAAATGCAACCAGCATCTGTTCAGCATAGCATGAGTGCAGACTGTGTTCTGCAGCAACCCACTGCTATGTGCAAAGATCTGTGGATCGGGGCAAGAAAGCCTGGGAGGAGAAACTGCAGTAAACTTTCATAGTAACTTTGATCAAAACAGGGTGGCAGGTGTCACATTAGATAACTCTAAGCTGGAATAGCATTCCATGAAGCTGCTTCATTAAAAGTGTGAGCAAATTGAAGCCTGTAGGGTGATGCAGCCAACCTTGATTTATTTTTATAATGCTGTCAAGAAATTTCAGTGCATTTCTGCAGCACAACGAAATCAAAGACTGCACCATGTACAGAGTCTATTTTTGGCATGGCATACAAATATCAGCTTGACAAATATTTAGTTATACAATAATACATGAGGCTTGAGTTTGGGAAAGTAGAATGATGTGAAGGAACAAATTGTATTCTCATTTTACAATTATTTTTTCTGCGGAGTGGATCAGTATGCCTTTCAGTGCCAGATATCATGAGGCTTGATGTGGTTCTAACAGCATCCTATAGTTGACACACAGATTACATCGATGTCCTTTGCTGATGCATTTAGCTCAGGGCTTGCTGGTATTTATAAATATGGTGAAATGGATGGATGGGTGATATTCTAGCAACCTTAAACATTCAAACCCCCTACTCCAGCTGAGTTTCCAGAACAATTCCCACTATCATTAGCAATACAACCCCAGCCCCAAACCTGCTTGTACTGCTGGTACAAGCATCTCAAAAGGGCCTTGAAACAAAACCAGACATCGAGTCTCTTGGCTGCCCTCTTATTTCTTCAGATTATTGAGCAAGACCTACTTGCTTAGGTGAAGCAAATGGCTCTGCTACTAGGCTTCCTGGCTCCAGGTCTGCAGTGATTCTTGCTGCTGCTCAAAGAGTTTCAAGGCACATTTCCAGGAAGGTCAAATGGAAATTGCAGTGTGTGTGGGAAGTTGTCCCCTTTTCTCCCTTCTGCTGCCCTGAAAATGCTTTGCTGGCCTGTCCAATACACCCCTTGGGTCTAATTGCAGATCTAAGCCTCGCCACAGTCTTAAAGACTAGCTGGGCTAGCCCTCTCACCTTGCCCCTCTTCCCAGGGTGTCTCTACATTAAGCAAAACCTCTGCACCATTACCAGGTTTTCTTCTTTCGAAGACTTTCCAGGTTTCTGATGGGCTCCTTTAGACAGTGAACATGTGATTTGAAATTGAAAACTTCCCCTCTCGTCAATGCTCTATATGTTCAATGAAACATCGCCATCTAGTGGTTGTATTGTAGTGCAACGCTGGCTTTACACACTGCTGATATAGTGGCATTAAGGTTTATTTCAGCTTATTTCCAATCTTTTTAAAAGCAAGATAAAGGGGGGAAAGCACGGGAGATGCTTTCTGGAGATTGATGATGTCATGTAAAGGACCCACTAAATTCCATGAGTGGCCAATCACAAACGTGCAACAAATTTCTCACTGAGAGAAGCTCCCAGTGACTCATATAAAGCAGTCCCAAACAGAAGCAAATAACTTTCCCAGTCTCTCTTGCCCCATAACTTGCAGTCTTTTGGTTCACTCCCACTGCTGGAAATTACATCTGGGGTGCAACACCTGTACCGGTCAGATCTGAAGACTGGGAGAGGCTTGTATACACTTTTGCCTCTCCCTACTTATTCCTGTACGTTTTATTGTATTGTCATGCTTGCCCCACTCTTCAAGCCGTCACAAGTTCCAGGAATGCAGTGCTTACCTGGGTTTGGTTTCCTTTGGAAGAAGGCCACTGGAAGCTTATTATCATTTTTTAATATTTGGGTTTATTTACGAATATTTGGGTTTATAAATATATTTGGGTTTATTTACAAATGTACATGTTGAGCACAGGTGGAGGCACAGCTTAAACACCCTGACAGCCTGCTCCCATCAGATCTCAAGGGAGAGGCAGCCCCCCAAACCCTCACTGAGCCCCAAACTCAGCTTTCCACTTCGATAGAGAGCCAGTGTTGTGTAGTGGCTAAAGCGTTGGACTGGAAGTCGGGAGATCTGGGTTCTAGTCCCCACTCGGCCATGGAAGCTCACTGGGTGACTCTGAGCCAGTCACAGACTCTCAGCCCAACCTATCTCACAGGGTTGTTGTTGTGAGGATAAAATGGAGAGGAGGATTATGTACCCCACCTCAGGTTCCTTAAAGAGGAAAAAAGGTGGGATATAAATGTTATAAATAAATAAATCCCACTAAAAAAAAAGAAAAGAAAAATGCAGTCTGTCCTGTTTGTTTCCTCTCAGGCACCTAGATTACATCATCCTTAGCTTGGGGGGTGGGGGAGGCTTTAAAAAGAAGATGCAACTTATCAAGAGCAATTGGCCAGAAAACTTCCTAACAAAAGATGTCCCTGGCAACTTTCACCCTATTCAAGCATTCTGAAGAATGTGTGTGGGCTCAAAGTGAGGACAGGGATGGGGCTGCACATGGTGGCCTTGCCCCCAATGTCCCCATGCACAGTGGGCCCTGCCCCTCTATTCCCTGACCTCACCGCATGGAGCAACAAGGTCTGAAGTAGGGCTCAGCTCATGTTCAACTGAACGTGAGTAGAACCTCCGTTCAGTCCTCACTGGTGCATGTAGCGAGGCCGGGGAATAAAGGGGCAGGGCCCAGTGTGCACTGGGACGCGAAGCCAGCAGGCACAGCCCCATCTCTGACCCTTCTTTGAGCCCTCATGTGTTCTTCAGAATGCTGGCACTGACTAGTAGGGGGTCTGCAGCAGTACTTCTGCTTCCATTAACCACCTCCTATCCACACACCCCCACCCCATCTCACAACATTAGCATCAGTCTGCACTCCTTGCCTTAGAGGGCATGGCTTCCAGCTGGGTTTGAGCACTGGGGGGATGATGGAAGTTGTAGTCTAACACATCTGAACAGTGCCAGCTTGGGGAAGGCTGGCCTAACACATCTCTCATGCCTGCATGGCAAATATTGTACCTTACAGGACGTGAGACACTCCTTCAAAGGTGCTATGTAGTGACTGGCTCACATCCAGGCAAAGATTACTCTCTACAGTGTAATGCAAAATGACTCAGTCTCTCCAAAGCAGTATTAAGTTGTTCTTTACCCCAGTCTTTTCACCGATGTAATTGATACCTCAAGAAGGAAATCTGGGAAATCTCTAATCCCAGTTTGTCATCATCAGTGTGAGCAGAAATAGCTTGTTGAAATCAGCACATTTCTTCAGCTTTACTTCAGTAACGTACCGAAAGGAACCTAGCAGAATGGATGAAAGGTTGCCCGTAGGTATATCCATGCAAAATCCTTGAAGTCAAGGGTATGCAGAGAAAGAAATTAAATCTCCCTAGTGAAAGAGAATCAGATGCTGAAATCCTAAATCTTAAAATAACAGAGGACAACTTTAGAGAAGACTGTATTCTGGCAGTGGGTGTACATCAGCTGTGATATTAAATCCATATGGCAAAGGGTCAGCATGTAAGTCCCATTGCATATTGATTGCTGCAAGTCCGTACTGCCTATGTTTTCATTCGTATTTTATGTACTTTAATATAGGCATTAGGTGTAGGAAAGAACTACAACATACATACATTTTAATGTCTGGTTTTATTTTCCAGGTTCTCTATTAATTCCCCTCCCACAAATTTAGGAGAAATATGAAAGCCAGAAAAGAACAAGGCAGATTTAGTAAGAAAGGAATAAAGTTAGCAGTAAAATAACCTGGCTACGGAAAGAACAAAATCAATAGGGAAAATGTACATTAAATAACTACTCTGTTTCATTGATGTTGATGTTTCTAATAGTAGTAAAAGCGAGGAGCCTTTTCAGTACCTTTAAAAAATCCTTGCTGGCTTTTACTGTGTGGGTCACACCAACTGTATCAAATCAGTGACAGATGAAGCCCTATTGAATGCAATAGGAGTTACACCTGAGAAAATATGCACTGTTAGGAAGAAAAAATAAAATCCCCCAAACAGAGTCACTTCCATTTTTTGTCATAATTCTTGGCATTGGGATGCCAGTAAGAAGGGACCTCAAAGGTCAGATTTTCCATTCTGCTTTAGATGTGATGCAGGAGTGGCGAAATGAGATATCTGAATGACACAACACCTCTCCCCTATAGAAAGTTGCACATTCTCACAGCGGGGATACAGCTCCCAGGGGGGAGATGTGCAAGTTCCCCTTCCCACAAGATCCCCAGAAATATAAAGGGGGAATGTACGAGCCTGCAATATTTTCCCCACTCTTCCCTCCCATGTGTGCAGGCACGCTATTGAAGCCCTTTGTCCCCTCAGCAGTTCTGGTGAACTGCTGTTTCCCCTTTTCTTTATAACTGCCTTTTAGATAGTATTTTAAATATATCACATTACCTGCTTGGCCCATGGTGTAAGGACGTTATATATACACATATTGGGAATATAAGTTCACATCCTGGGAGAATGAATGCACGTAACTGGTTTCCTTTCAAGTGGTTGCCACTGAAAAGGCAAACTCCTTTTTAATCGAACGTATGTGCTATCTCTTCAGGGTGTCAGAGCCATTGTAGTGGGGTGAGCGGAACAGGAAAGAAAACCCCCGCTGTCTGCTGTACTCCTCCCTGAGTGTGTGCACATGGTTTCAGAAACATATACAAAACTGCCCTCTTCTCTCAGACATTTGGCAGCAGGTCCTGGATTGTCTTTGGTTGATTGTTTAAAACTTGTTTTTAGATATATGTTGTCTGTGTGTGTGCGCCATCTGTTTATATGTTTTGATGTAAATGGTGTTGCACTTTGTATAATATATTTTTAATGGTTTTTAATGTTTGTGAACCGCCCAGAGAGCTTCAGCTATGGGACGGTATAGAAAAATAATAAATGAAATGAAATATATATTTATCACTGCTGATGTTCACCGCAGATTTCTTTCCAATATGTTTGTATCCTTCTTAAAAAGTAGTTTAAATAAAATGGGATGATTTCAGCTGTGCCCTAACTACTGCTGAAATAACTGGTTAGACTAGTAGTAGACATTTGTTTAGTACTGAACACTATTGCATAGAAGGCATCAGGTAATGCAATCCAAGGAGACACTGGCTAATTTATGAAAGCCAGTGTAATTTAGCAGCTAAGATGGGGACCATAAAATTCTCTCAGTGACCTTGGGGTACTCAATAACTATCAGCCTAGCCTATGTCACAAGGATATAACCCTATGTATGATACCATGAGCTCTTTGGAGAAAGGGTGGGATACACAAACTCAATAATTTTACAGGAGGATCCTGTTGATGGCCCATCTTTAGATGGTGATCTTGTGAGCTTCTCTACACCAGCCTAAAATCCCTCATTTAAAAGGGGCTTTCTACTTCCATGTTAAATACAGGATCACAACGGACTCCCTTTACTCGTGCTTCCTCCCCCCCCCCCCGCTTTCCCCCTTACCTGAGTCTTCCACATGTTTCATCAATCTCACTCCTCTTCTTGCGGCTTTTCCTTTTTCATGGAGGGAACTCAAGCGGAACACAAGCAGGGTAATTTGATAGCTCATTAATCTATTTTAAAATGGAATAAAGGTCATTTAGTGCAGGAGACGCCCTGGAGGATAACAGTAAAGGGCCTGCAAACTTCTGTGAGTGAGCAATCTCAATAGTAGAATAAAAGCTCCATGTGAAGGAGCCCTGTGTAATACCTAAATCCTTCTTTGCAAAAATATTGCACACCCTTTTTAATATGTATTTTGTGTAATTTATTTACATGTGCCTTAAAAAAATTATTTGTATTTGCTCATACTCTGGTTTATAAGGTTGATCTATTTTGTGGTATGAAATGTTGTGTCTAGGAAAATAACTAGTGTCTCAAGGTACTATATGCAAATATATATTACCTCTGCTCCCCTTGGCTTTATTTTTGTTTTACAGGAATGGTCAGCTTAGGGAGCAATCCTAGCAATCTTATGGCTGCTAGTCAGCAGCTAGACAGCCATAGGATATGTGGTTTTCCAGGAACCAACCTCAGAGCCCGCGTTCCGAGGTCAGTTCCTGGAGAACCAACCTTAACTCCTTCTGTGCTGCCTCGCAGGAACAGCCCTGCACTCTGCGCTTGGGAGAGGAGCACAGAGCGGCCAAAACGGGGCATTCCGGGGCAGGGAGGGCAGAAATGCCGGTACAACACATCCTATGTGTCGTCCGGCAGCATCCTCCCCTGCTCCACCTTCCCGCAAAATCAGCTGTCTAGCCATCCCCTCCGTGCTTCTCCTCCCCTTCATTGGATAGGCGGTCGCCTCCAAGTTCGGAGGTGGCCGCCTATCCCCATAGGATTGCGCCCTTAATGTCACAGATGCATATCTAACTACTGACATGAGTGATTAAAGCAGCAAGAAAATGTCTGCCGTAACCATAGGCAGCACTGTAAATCATTGCATCTGGGAAACAGATGCTTTTGATTGTGGATATATTGTCCCATTCAGAAAGATTATTTGAAGATTAAAAACTCCCCCATTCATCTTCCAATTTTTACTATGGTAATGTGTATTAATTTCTAGGAAATGCAAATTTAATGAAATTATAAGATGTAATTTTAATAGGGAGGTTCTCCCATTGACTAATAGATTGTCCTAGATTTTTTCCATAACAACAAAAAATGCATACAATAACTGAAATGATTTGCAAGCCAATTTTGATCTCAACTAATTTTTAGTTGTCTGTGCAATTGTATCCACTGGTTTTACCATTTCCAATATTTATAAATATACAAACAGAGGCAGATAAAATTCTGATACATACATCTTCCATATATATCCACAGAACCTCTCAAAGGCTTATTTTGTGATACCACTGTACAGGAATACAGCTGTAAGCAATTTCCTTACTGATTCTTTAGACACACTCTTGTTTAAAGAAATTGTTTTAATAATTTTGTCGGGGTGTTTAAATGCATGTTAGTTTGAAAATTATATTTATAATTTTGAGATATTTCAATATAACTGAAAAATGAAAGATTAGCTGGAGAATAGCTTCCATTTATTTACTCTTTGAGCAGTACAGTACCCCACTGGCAGAGGCCCTGTGCCTGTGCCAATTGTGTTGCACTGGCAGGCTCCCTGGCAGGATCTACAACAGGAAGGTAGCACTTCCAAGAGCCAAAACGCTCATTGAAAGAATGGGACAGGTCAGCGAAGCTCCCTTCTGTGCGGTCCACTCACCTGTTCCGTACTGGAAATTAACACCTCAGCTCATTTCCAGTTCCTTTAGGAAGTACGAGCTTCCCATTGCGCCGGTGGTGAGTCCCACTGGCACATGGGTCAGGCAGCATTGGATACTGCCCTCTGCTTACATCTGATGACACTAAGGGCTGGTGCACACATGCAAGCCCCATTTATTTTTCTTCGTGTTATTTTGTATGCAGGTACATGACTATGAAGAGAAACGTTAGTGTGACACAAGCAATATTACAGAGACAGCAGCAGCTCCATCTGCAATTGCAGCTGTGTCCTCTCCATTTCCTCTCCATTTTCTGCAACCATGGGAATCACTATGCCCGTCTCCATGTACCAGCCAGTTCACACTGACCTTTCTCCATGCGGCCATGTACCTGCATGCACATAACATTTTGATGCAAAAAATTGGGCCCTTCTTGCACAGACTGGCTTTTTGTGGCACACAAGTTGCCCTACTGTGGCTACAGAGGTGAAGGGGAGAACACTGATCCCAAGCAATTGGCCAGAGGGAAAAGGGCTGCTGAGAGGTGTCCTCCCCCATGCCTTCCCAGCAAGAACACAAGCAATGGGAAGATCAGCCTGGCCTCAGCTATTATACAGAGAACTAAACGGTTCCGGGAGCTGGCTTCATTTCTTTCTTTAAGAGACCTGCAGAAATATAGAATTGCTCTGTGGCTGCAGCAGCAAGGGGAAGACACTCTGGCCCAAGTCAATAACCAGGCAGATGTAGAAGGGTGTCTGGGATGTGCCACCCCACCTCCACCCCCACACTGCCTAGCAAAAGGAAGAAGGCTGTTTTAAATTCTTTTTTAATGTAAATATTTTGAATATTTGTGTAAGCTGCTTAGAGCCTTTGGAATGGAGTGGAATATCAATCAAACAAGGTCACTGGTCACTTTCCCAATAAAAAGGTAACAAAATAGTTACTTCGAATGAATACCTAACTGACAAATTGAACAGCAGTTAATCAATAGGTTCCGAAATGCTTGCTTAAAGGTTGCTAAAGAATTCCATAAGTGAAAGCATATAGCAATTAACTAGGGATGGGTGAGAATTTTGTTTCAATTTTTGATAAGAATTTACCAAAATCCACAAATGTCTTCATATTTGGGATGGAAAGAACTTGAGATTTAAAAAATTAGAATGTGGGAGAAGCCGAAATTGACTGCTTCATCCATCCAGGACCAAGGCTTTGAGTGCTTAGCTCTTAAAAGTCTTGCTTTGTTTTTGGTGCTGAATTAAGGTTGCCATCTCCTTTTTCTGACAGGCTCATCTTTAACAGCTATATGGAAGGGAGGAACAACATGGTCCTCTCAATGCTGGGAATAGTTGTGATAAGAATTTACCAAAATTTGCAAATGTCTTCATATTCAGGATGGAGACAACTTGAGATTTTAAAAAACTGGATACAGTAAAAAGCTAAACAGATTCATCCATCCCTACTATCAACATAAACAAGCTTATTATTAAAGTGATATTCCATACTAGATTATGGAATGATGATGATGACAACGATTTATTTATTTATTTATTTATTTATTTATTATTAAATTTATTAATCGCCCATCTGGCTGGTCACCCAGCCACTCTGGGCGATGTACAACATACAATAAAAACAGTTTAAAACAATAAAATTCTACAATAAAAACATTTTCTAAAATACCCTAACCCACCCCAAATGCCTGCCTGAACAGCCACGTTTTTAATGCATGACGGAAGCTCATTAAAGAGGGGGCATGACGGAGTTCCCTAGGGAGGGAGTTCCACAGAGTGGGGGCCACCACAGAAAAGGCCTCGTCCCCACCAGTCTAGCTGTCCTGGCTGATGGGACAGAGAGAAGGCCATCCGAGGCTGATCTTGTTAAGCGGCCTGTCTGGTGCTGCTGGAGGCGCTCCTTAAGATAGGCTGGGCCGGAACCATATAGGGTTTTAAAGGTCAAAACCAACACCTTGAATTTGGCCCGGAAAACAACTGGTAACCAGTGCAACTCCTTCAGCACTGGAGTGATGTGATCTCGCCGGCGGCTGCCTTTAATCAGGCGAGCCGCCACATTCTGTATCAGCTGCAGTTTCCGAACTGTCTTCAAGGGTAACCCCACGTAGAGCACATTACAGTAGTCTAAACGAGAGGAGACCAGGGCATGTACTACCGATGGGAGCAGATGGTCGGGAAGGAAGGGGCGCAGCCACCGTATCAGATGGAGTTGATACAGCGCTGTCCAGCTCACAGCTGACACCTGAGCCTCCATGGTCAGCTGGGAGTCCAAAATGACCCCCAGGCTGCGGACCTGGTCTTTCAAGGGTAGCCATACCCCATTCAACACCAGGTCAACATCCCCCAGCCTCCTCTTGTCTCCCACCAAAAGTACCTCGGTCTTGTCAGGGTTCAGCTTCAGCCTATTCCTCCCCATCCAGCTACTCACCATCTCCAGACATTTGGACAGGGATTCTACGGCCAACCTTGGTGAAGATTTAAACGAGAGGTAGAGCTGCGTGTCATCTGCATATTGATGACACTGCACCCCAAACCTCCTGATGATAGCCCCCAGCGGATTCACATAGATGTTAAATAGCATCGGGGAGAGGATGGAACCCTGTGGCACCCCACAAGTAAGTGGCCACGGGTCCGAAACCTCCTCTCCCAGTGCTACCCTCTGGTACCTGCCGGAGAGGAAGGACCGGAACCACCGCAATACAGTGTCCCCAATGCCCAACCCCTCCAGGTGGTCCAGGAGGATACCATGGTCAACGGTATCGAAAGCCGCTGAGAGGTCGAGGAGAACAAGGAAGGAGCATTCACCCCTATCCAGAGCCCTCCTCATATCATCTACCAAGGCGACCAAGGCCATTTCTGTCCCATGCCCAGGCCTGAAGCCCGACTGAAATGGGTCTAGATAATCAGTTTCTTCCAAGTGTGCCTTCAACTGCATCGCCACCACCCGCTCAATCACCTTGCCCCAAAATGGCAGATTTGAGACTGGGCGAAAGTTGTTCAGAACTTGAGGATCCAAGGAGGGCTTCTTTAAGAGCGGTCTTATCACTGCCTCCTTGAGGGCTGATAGCATCACTCCCTCCTCAAGGGAGGCGTTCACCACCGCCTTGATCCCCTTACCCAGTCTCTCTCTGCAGCTCATAATGATCCAAGATGGGCAAGGATCAAGTAAGCAGGTGGTCGGCCGTACCGATGAAAGCACCTTGTCCACTTCATCAGGAGGAAGAAGCTGGAACCGATCCCACAAAAGCGGTTTGCCACAGGCCGCCTCTTGCTCACTAACTGTATCCACAGCATGCAGAGTAACACACCTAATCTGTATAGATTAATGATTTATTTCATTTCTATACTGCCTAACAGCTGAAGCTCTCTGGGCAGTTCAAAATGATTATAATCCATTATCACCATTATGATCAGGGATCATCATGATCGGCCAGAGAACCAAGGGCCACTGGGAGGCTGCAGCCCCGGCCTCCTAGGGAGAACATCATGGCAAGGGTGACCTGGCCCAACCTGGCCCCATATATCAGCCAGAGGAGGAACAGCTTCAGGGAGCTTGTTTTTCCACTTCCCTACCAGAAAAAACATGTATAAGAGCTTTGAAACCAAGAACTGGTGCCTAAGTTTTTCTTTCTTCCTCCTTCCTCCCAATCCCTTGTATATCATGTATTTTAGTTGGTAGGCCAGGCCTGAGGGGAGGGACTGTCTTATTAATCCTTTTAGGCCACTTAGGGAGCCTTTTTGACTGAAGAGTGGGATAAAAATACTGTAAATAAGGGTGCAGTCCTATCCTGATGCTCATAAGCCTCCGAACTCAGAGGCTTATGGGTGCCCAATGCAGAGGGGGAGGAATGGTGGAGGTGATCTTCACCTCCACACTCTTCCCACTCTGCATTTTTGCTAGATGGGCTTTTTAGCTTTTTAGCCCATCTAGCTGGGTGCTGCAGAGGGGGAGGGAAGGAGGCTGGGGAGGCCTGGGGACACTTCATAAGCCAACTTCTCCAGGCCCTTCCCTGCCCACAGAAATGCCCCCTTTACCTCCTCTCTGAGGGGGCAAGGACACGGATTCCTTGATCTGAAATATCCTATCCCCACCCCAACGCTGTGTAGGGGCCATAGAATTGCTCCCTCCATAAATAAATTATAACACCTATAAGAAGTATCCCGGGGAGAGCTATGGACATGCCAGATTAACTCCTGACCAAGGAAAACACACAGAGAGATAAATGGTGGAGTCCCAGAGGGTACCATTCCAGGACTTAGAGATAGTGAGGTGGCCAAATGTGTATCAAAGCTTGCAGGATACTAAAAATTCAATGGAAGATGGTAAACTGAGTAGCCACTGCCATTCAGCTCATATGTAGGGTAGCCATTAGTTATATCCTTTGCCAGAAGGCAGCATAACTCCTAATCCTAAATGTCAAGTCTGTGAAAGCCTACTGTACATGCCAGACTGATGGAAGAACTTTCTTACTCCAGAAAATGCCACCTAGCAGCACCTGGGCTCTTACAATATACTGCCTTCTGGCTACAGTAGGGCACTAGCATTGACAGTGTTCTGTAAATTAATTCTCTTATTTATTTTGAACTGGTACAAAATGAAAATTATTCTGACACTTAGTCCCATATTGTCATTGTCAAAGTGACTTCACTTTTAGCAGAAGAGTGCCTGCCAACTGAACATTCAGAATTACCAGCTGAAATTGGAATCTATCATTTGTTTTTAACACAGCAGGCATCTCTTGCAAAAGAAGATGTTCCAAGAAGAAGAAAACAAATAAACGGCACTCTAAGCAATATAGAATCCATTATTTTAAATATATATATATTAATTTGCTTTCTTGTTACAAGTCTTTATAATCCAGGCATATTCTAACTGAATGAAGCTTCAAGATAATATTCAAGAACACGTACCAGAAAGGATGGGTTTTACTCTCTATTTCAATTCAGTTTACTATAGTGCAAAAGTTGGACTAAATTGTAGTATAATAAAGGAGCAATCCTATGGCCACTAGACAGTGGCTAGATGGCCATAGGAAATGCTGTTTTCCAGGAACCGACCTCACAGCCTGCACTCCAAGGTCAGTTCCCGGAAAGCCGACCTTCCCCCACTTCCGCGCTGCCTCAAAGGCAGCAGAAGCCCCATCCTCCGCACTTGGAAGAGGAGTGTGCAGAAGCTGAAAAGGGGTGTGGCTGGGGGCGCTCTGGGGAGGGGAGAGCAGAACTGCGTGTACGGCACATCCTATATGCCATCCTGTATGACACACGCAACCACATCCTATGTGTCGTACAGCAGCCTCCTCTCCTGCCCCCCTTCCCACCGTGGCTAGACAGCTAAAATTGGCTGTCTAGCAGAAAAAGCAGGGCAGGAGAGGTGCAGAGGGAACAATCCCCTCCATGCTTCTCCTGCCTTGCTTTGGATAGGCGGTCACCTCCGAGTTTGGAGGCGGCCGCTTATCTTGATAGGATTGTGCCCTAAGTAGACTTGAGAAGGATAACAGATTCACACACAATCAAATTTATTTTACCGAAAAGATTCCTTTTGTAGCCCAAACAGTCATGTGCATCCATTCTTGAGAATGAGCCAACATGCATTCAGATAATATTACTGCTGGCTGAATCTGTGATCATCCAGATGACACTTTACAGGTTTTTACACATGTGTAATTCTGGTGTATGTTCTTTTAAGTTTAGAAAAGGGAGTGGTAAGGAGCACACATGCTCAGTTGAGGTTCTATTTTGCGCACGTAGCTAGTGGAGTTCCAGGCCATGAATGTTTACCGAGCAATGGTTCAGAGAGAAAGAAGTGTATTCTCTTGTAGGGCAGTTATTTTAGACCAGGGGTGCCAGAAACTTTTCCATCTGCCACCACAGCAGCACTGTCTGGGGTTTCCCTTGGTAGTGCAAAGGGATTTCCCAGGGATTTCCTCGCTAGCACTAGCAAGGGAATCCCTTCCCTTGTCTCCAATCTCTGATGAGCACTAGCAAGAGCCTCCAAAATGTTTGTGCAGGTTTTATAGGCTGTTTTAAACCCTGAACAGCTTGACTTGGGTAAGATAAAGGTTAGATAATAAAAACAGGCACTGCAACATGCTGGCACATGCTGGCACATGCTGCAAGATGCGTTGTTAATGCAGTAGTTTGTCAAATGCTTTGCTGAAATCAGATAAATTACACCCACAGCATTCCCACAGTCCACTAAGCTAGTATCCTGATTAAAGAAAGGTGGCTAAGTTTTACTTGACCAACTCCTAATTAATCTTGAACTGTAATTCTAACCCCTCACTAGGCACTAAGTGACGTTGCACACTGTTCCCCTTTTGGGATAAGACAGAGGCAAAATAGGAGTTGAATGCTCCTGCCTTCTCTTTGTCACCCATTAACTTTTCATCATCTTTATGGAGCAGCCGACTGTTTCTTTCTTCTTCCTTTTGCTTCAAACAACTTTTTTATTGCTTTAGCTTCCCTTGTCAGCCTCAGCTCACTCTAAGTTTTAGCTTTCCTGATGCTGTCCCTACAAGTCTGGGTTACTTGTCTGAACACATCATTGATTATAGTTCACATTTATTATACCTATCCTTTATTATTTTCAGCTCATCACTAAGCGTTTTGTGCGGCAAAACTCCATGAGTTTATCCAAATCAGCTTTACTAAAACCCAAGCTACATGTTTGACGATGCTCATCTTTAGCTTTCCATAAGATCATGAATTCCAGCAGTACACAGTCACTTTCCCCCAAATTTCCCACTAGTTTAATCTCTTTGACCAATTTTTCCCTATTGCTTAAAGTCAAGCCAAGATACCGGATGCCCTCTCCTTCTACCCTCCACCTTCTGAAAGAGGAAGTTGTCAGTAAGGCATTTCAGGATTTTGTTGAAAATAATCACCTATAGGGGTGTCAAACCTCTTTCAGCCAAAGGGACAAATTCAATTTCATAATAGTTCTTGGGGGCCACATTCCAGTGGTGGGTAGAACTGAAGGCAAAAAGAGCAGGGGCAAAAAACCCACCATCTTTTAGCTTAAAGCTCTTACTGCCAGCAACTAAGCCTTAGGAGAGGCAGCTCAACCTTTTAGACGGGGGTGGGGGCAAAATGATTGGCAGTTAAGGGAAAGGGGTGTGAACATCTGGGAAATCCCAGAGGACCAGATTAGGACCCCAGGCAGGCAGGATTTGGCATACAGATCTGAGGTTTGACACCCCTGTAGTATCTAACCTGAAGGACATGTGTCTATCGTTGTTTATACAAATCTGCGTATTGATCATTTGTAAAAAGTTGCCTCTGATTCAACTTTGTCATCAGCTCTGAGGCTGCAATACTATTCACACTTACCTGGGAGTAAGTCCCATCGAACACAACAGGACTTACTTCTGAGTAGACATCTATACGATTGTGCTATGAGTTTAGTAGTATAAAAAAGAAAACGAGGTTGCATGAACTTATGTTCAGCAATGCTCAGGACTGAACATGTGTGGAACAGAAATATTGTTTGATCAACTGTTACACATAATTGGTTGTTACCACAACCTAGTGACTATTCTTTAGTCAGTCAGTCATGCCATCTACATAAGTTACTTAATATTTCTCACTGTAATGACAAACATACAGTAAAATAACGTTAGCAAAATAGTTGAAGAATTAGGACTGAGATAAGGGTAGCCTGCAGGGCTTGCGTACATATATTGTCTTAATAATCTTTACAACAGTCCTGTAAGAATTAATTTTGCCACTGGTAAGTGGGAAGTTTGAGGCTGAGAGTAGTGGCTTGCCTAAGGCCACCAGTGGGTTTGAAAGTGAGGGGAGATTTGAACAGGGATTTCTTAACTCACAGCTCACTCTCTTAGCCACTACACTATTTGTTGTTGTTGTTGTTGTTCTGTCGTTCAGTCGTGTCCGACTCTTCGTGACCCCATGGACCATAGCACGCCAGGCCTTCCTGTCCTCCGCTCTCTCCTGGAGTGTGCTCAAGTTCATATTCATTGCATCAGTGATGCTATCTAGCCATCTCATCCTCTGCCGTCCCCTTCTCCTTTTGCCTTCAGTCTTTCCCAGCATCAGGGTCTTTTCCAGAGAGTTTTCTCTTCGCATTAGGTGGCCAAAATATTTGAGCTTCAGCTTCAGTATCTGTCCTTCCAATGAGCACTCAGGGTTGATTTCCTTTAGGATGGACTGATTTGACCTCCTTGCAGTCCAGGGGACTCGTAAGAGTCTCCTCCAGCACCACAGCTCGAAAGCATCAATTCTTTGGCGCTCAGCCTTCCTTATAGTCCAGCTCTCACAGCCATACGTTACTACTGGGAAAACCATAGCTTTGATTAGATGGACCTTTGTCGGCAAGGTGATGTCTCTGCTTCTTACTATGCTGTCTAGGTTGGCCATAGCTTTCCTCCCAAGGAGCAAACATCTTTTAATTTCATGGCTACAGTCACCGTCTGCCGTGATATTGGAGCCCAAGAAAGTAAAATCTGTCACTGCTTCCATTTCTTCCCCTTCTATATGCCAGGAAGTGATGGGGCCAGATGCCATGATCTTCATTTTTTTAATGTTGAGTTTCAAACCAGCTTTTGCACTCTCCTCTTTCACCCTCAACAAGAGGCTCTTGAGATCCTCTTTGCCTTCTGCCATTAGGGTGGTATCGTCTGCATATCGGAGGTTGTTGATAATTCTCCCAGCAATCTTAATTCCGACCTGTGATTCATCCAACCTGGCGTTTCTCATGATGTACTTTGCATATAAGTTAAATAAGCAGGGTGACAATATGCAGCCTTGTCGTACTCCTTTCCCAGTTTTGAACCACTCAGTTGTTCCATGTCTGGTTCTTACTGTTGCTTCTTGACCCTCGTACAGGTTTCTCAGGAGACAGGTAAGGTGGTCTGGTACTCCCATCACTTTAAGAATTTGCCACAGTTTGTTGTGATCCACACAATCAAAGGCTTTAGCATAGTCAATGAAGCAGAAATAGATGTTTTTCTGGAATTCTCTTGCTTTCTCCATGATCCAGCAAATGTTGGCGATTTTATCTCTAGTTCCTCTGCCTCTTCGAAACCCAGCTTGTACTTCCGGTAGTTCTCGGTTCGCATACTGCTGAAGCCTAGCTTGTAGGATTTTGAGCATAACCTTGCTGGTATGTGAAATGCGCGCAATTGTGCGGTAGTTTGAACACTCTTCGGCATTGCCCTTCTTTGGAATTGGAATGTAAATTGACCTTTTCCAGTCTTGCTGCCATTGTTGAGTGTTCCAAATTTGTTGGCATACTGAATGCAGCACTTTAACAGCATCATCTTTTAGGATTTTAAATAGCTCAGCTGGAATACTGTCATCTCCGCTAGCTTTGTTGTTAGTCATGCTTCCTAAGGCCCACTTGACTTCACTCTCGAGGATGTCCGGCTCAAGTTCAGTGACCACACTATCATGGCTATCAGGGACATTCAGATCTTTCCTGTATAGTTCTTCTGTGTATTCTTTCCACCTCTTCTTAATCTCATCTGCTTCTGTTAGGTCCCTGCCTTCATTGTCCTTTATCATGCCCGTCTTTGCACAAAACGTTCCCTTGAGATCTCCAATTTTCTTGAAGAGATCTCTAGTCTTTCCCATTCTGTTGTTTTCCTCGATTTCTTTGCATTGTTCATTTAAGAAGGCCTTCTAGTCTCTCCTTGCTATTCTCTGGAACTCTGCATTCAGTTGGATATATCTTCCCCTTTCTCCCTTGCTTTTCGCTTCCCTTCTTTCCTCAGCTACTTGTAAAGCCTCATCCGACAGCCACTTGGCTTTCTTGCATTTCTTTTTCTTTGGGATGGATTTCGTAGCTGCCTCCTGAACAATGTTACGGACCTCCGTCCATAGTTCCTCAGGCACTCTGTCTATCAGGTCTAATCCCTTAAATCTATTCCTCACCTCCACTGTATATTCATAAGGGATATGATTTAGGTCATACCTGAATGGTTTAGTGGTTTTCCCTATGTTCTTCAATTTAAGCCGAAATTTTGCAACAAGAAGCTCATGATCTGAGCCACAGTCAGCTCCAGGTCTTATTTTTACTGACTGTATAGAGCTTCTCCATCTTTGGCTGCAAAGGACATAATCAATCTGATTTCTATATTGACCACTTGGTGATGTCCATGTGTAGAGTCGCCTCTTGTGCTGTTGGAAAAGAGTGTTTGCTATGATCAGCGTGTTCTCTTGGCAAAACTCTATTAGCCTTTGTCCTGCTTCATTTTGTACACCAAGGCCATGCCTGCCTGTTATCCCGGTGATTTCTTGACTTCCTACTTTAGCATTCCAATCCCCTATGATGAAGAGGACATCTTTTTTTGGTGTTAGTTCTAGAAGGTGTTGTAGGTCTTCACAGAACCGATCAACCTCAGCTTCTTCAGCCTCAGTGGTTGGGGCATAGACTTGAATTACTGTGATGTTGAATGGTTTGCCTTGGATTCGTACTGAGATCATTCTATCGTTTTTGAGATTGTACCCCAGTACTGCTTTTCCCACCCTTTTGTTGACTATGAGTGCTACTCCATTTCTTCTAAGGGATTCTTGCCCACAATAGTAGATATGATGATCACCTGAATTAAATTCGCCCGTGCCTGTCCATTTGAGTTCGCTGATTCCCAAGATGTCGATGTTCAATCTTGCCATCTCATGTTTGACCACCTCCAGCTTACCTTGATTCATTGATCTGACATTCCAGGTTCCTAAACAATATTGTTCTTTACAGCATCGGACTTTCTTTTCACCACCAGACACATCCACAGCTGAGTGTCCTTTCAGCTTTGGCCCAGCCACTTCACTCTTTCTGGCGCTACTTGGAAATTCCCTCTGCTCTTCCCCAGTAGTATATTGGACACCTTCCGACCTGAGGGGCTCATCTTCCGGCGTCATATCTTTTAGCCTTGTGATACGTTCCATGGGGTTTTCTTGGCAAGAATACTGGAGTGGGTTGCCATTTCCTTCTCCAGTGGACCACATTTTGTCAGAACTCTCTGCCATGACCTGTCCGTCTTGGGTGGCGCTGCACGGCATAGCTTATGGCTTCACTGAGTTACGCAAGCCCCTTCGCCACAACAAGGCAGTGAATTTAGGGATGGACGAAAGGGACTTACCTTGTCCCGCAGCTTGCTTCGCAGTGGGGGGGAGGCGCTTCGGTTCTCCCCCCGAAGTTCAGGCGAGGGGGGAGGCGCCCCATCCCTCGCCGGGGAAATTCAGGCTGGGGAGGAGTGCCCCATCTCCCCGGCCACGAAAAAAAAAAGTAAAAAAACCCCACACACCCGTGATAGGCTACGTAACGATTTGCGTAGCCTATCACAGCTAGATTTCCAAAGTCAGCCATGATAGGCTACGTAAATCGTCACGTAGCCTATCATGGGTGACTTTGGGGGGGGGGAAAGCGTGTATTCAAATGGCGGCGCCCCATGGGCGCCGCCATTTGCGTTCCTTATTTTGGCACGTCTAGTCTACGTAAAGATTTACGTAGACTACGGCGAAAATAAGGGCAACGCAAATAGCGTTCCCTTATTTTCGCCGTAGTCTACGTAAATCTTTACGTAGACTACCCCTGTCCAAATAAGGAACGCAAATGGCGGTGCCCATGGGGCGCCGCCATTTGCGTACGTGCTTTTTTTTTTTCCCAAAGTCACCCATGATAGGCTACGTGATGATTTACGTAGTCTATCACGGCTGACTTTGGAAATCTAGCCGTGATAGGCTACGTAAATCGTCACGTAGCCTATCACGGGTGTGTGTGTGTGTGTTTTTACTGTACTTTTTAATTTTGTAATGGCGGTGGCGGCAGCCGGTCAGGAGACCGGCCGCCGCCCCCGCCCCCACCGAAACGCTGCCGAAACGCCGCCGGGACCCGCCGCCAAGAAGGACATTTGCCGAAGATAAGTCCCATCCCGGGGGGGGCAGAGGGCTGGCGGAGAATTTCCCCAACACTTTCGGGGGGCCGAATGCGTCAGCACTCGGCCTCCCGAAGATTCGTGGAGAAATTCTCCGCCATCCCTGGCAGTGATACACTATACCAGCTGTTATGTGATGAGTAGAGCAAGAGGGCTTACAGGTTCTTCAGTATCTGTGAGTTTTAGGAACACTTCAAGGCTCAAGAGGATCTTCAAATATTAGAATTTCACAAGGCAAAAGGTATGGAATACATTTGCTCAAAATTAAAATTGCATTTAATTTCAGACAAAGGCAGAAAAGGCAGAGAAAGGTGAGGGCCCTATACATTCTAGTGTGGGAACCAGCTTACATTATCATCTTTTTGAGATGGGTACCTTGCTCTCACCCAGCTAAACGCGTCTTCCATCACTCACTCAGGCTCTGCCTACCCTTACTTCAGAAACACAGACTTATGTAAACTAAACATTCTGAAAAACGTGGAACTCATATTCTTGAGAAGTCTTTGCAACTCAAGCTGCCCCTAGTACCTTGTGTTCTGACCCTTTCTGAAGCTGTATTCTACATGTGTCATCATTTGTTCATGAAAGGTTCGTGTTCAATGGGGCTTACTCCCATTTCTCAGATTTTATTGTGATTTTAGTTGTATTTTTATCATTATTGTAAAATGCCTAGAGACATTTATTTTATGAAGGGTTTAATAAATTTAACAAATAAATGCACTTCCAAAGAAAATATAGAACCTCCAATAGTGTAGCTATTTATTTTATTAAATAAGCCATATGAAATCTCTTGCAAAGACTCTTCTCATATACATGTAAATATTGCACTTCAGAGTTTGCCATACAATGTATAGAAATGTCTTTCATTTGGTTTATTGTCTAACTACATTCCTTATTGTCAAAGTGCAGCTGTTAGTGCTCTTCGTTTATATTTAGTGAGGGTATAAAACAATATTAATGTAATTATCATCTTTTTGTTTCTAATATGATTGTTATGAAGGGAGAGAAAGGGAAAAGAGAAGAGAATGAGAAATCACACTAAAGGAAATAATAAAAACCTTGAAATGATGTGCCAGACCATCAATATGGATGCTAGCCTTGGCATGAACATTGCTTCAGGTGACAGATTCCAGAGAGATGCCATTTTCCTGCCTGCAATCTCAATCTCTCTTTTTTCCAATTAAAAAGAAGGGAGGGTTGGGACATGCAAAATTTCCATAAATGTTGAAGACCTAGGGAAAAAATTAAATTGGTGGGATGGGTATGTGTGTATGTGAAATATATGCCTTACTTTCTTATCAAACCTCAACTTATGTTACTGTTTCAAAAATATTAAATGCATTATTTATACCTTATTTAGCATATAAAATCATGATGTTTGACATATGTCTGATAGTTATAGAGCAATACTATACATAAACAAAGAGTCTTATGGCACTTTAAATACTAAGAAATTTATTATGGCATAAGCTTCTGTGGACTATAGTCCACTTGGGGCCCAATCCGATGTATGTTTAGACAGAAAAAAGTCCCACAACTGGCTGGCTGGGGCATGCCAGGAGTTGTAGGACTTTTTTCTATCTAAGCAAGCATAGGATTGCACCCTTAGCTTGTGCCATGATAAATTTCTTAGTCTTTAAGGTGCCATAAGACCGTTGTTTTTGCTGCAACAGACTAACATGACTATCCCTCTGGAGATCCTATGCATGTTTTCTCAAAACTAAGACCCATTCTGTTTAGTAGAACTCACTCCAAGATAAGCATGCATAGGATTTGCAGCCCCTTACATATAAATGCCTTAGCTTTATACAAGCAAAATAGTGAATATACTACAGATAGAGCATTATCAGCAAACTGCTGCACAATGCTGTTTATGCACATGTCTTAGTTTTTCCTATCTGCAAATAGAAAAAAATAAAAGTTGAAAATAGAAACCACAATTTTTTAAATGAAGGCAAGCAGCAACTAATGGCCTGTATGCTTCTCTCATAAAGTTGGCAGCACCCTCCAGGTACAGAAATGCATCTCTGATTTGAAGTTGCATATGTCTATACCAATGGTTCTAAAACCTTTCCCCCCATGGGCCACCTGAAAATCGCTTGGGGTCTTGGCTGATCACTTAATAAAAATGTCATGTTCTACAAATCAAAGCACATACCTATCTCATATTTTAATAACTGTCTTCTTGCCTTTCCAATGCAATGGATGTGCCTGTCTTTGTGAGCAAGGTTCTATGAAATGAGGAGTACTGTGTGTCAGGTCAGGTTCAGCATTCATCCTGCTCCTGTATTTTGACTTGAATGTGGTGAGTGATGAAAAAACCCTGTCTTGCAAAGGTACATGCCCTGGTCAGATCTGCATCAGTCTCCACCATCATAAGAAAATAAATAAAGTGCAGGGCCAGATACTGATATTCTCAACTGTTCCAAAACGTCTGTGGACCACCTGAATGGAGCACATGCTCCACTCTTGCCTACAGTATACACGGAAAGTATCATACTCTAATGCTTTAGATTCTCTTACAGAAAAGTCTTCATACTACACATTTTGAGTGAATAAAATCTTGTCCTAAAAATAATTTCACTACATCCAAAAGATAAAATTTGGAGTTTTTTTCAGTGTTCCTCAAAATTTCCAATTTTTGCATTAGAAGGAAAGAAAAAAAGTCCACAGGACAAAAACAAAACAAAACCCAGGAGGGCAAGGGATAGTTTCCCATTCCTCTATTTTTCCAGATTTTTTTCTGGCCCTTCACATTTCTGGGAGGAAATCGTCTTGACTTTTTACATTACATATGAACATGTCCAAGACCAGCATTGAGAATTACTGATTCTGAGCCACTGCCAGAAAGCCTCAGCTAGCTCTCCTTTCCCATAGCATATTTTCTTCATTTCATAGTGATTCATAGCCATACACAAAAAAGGCAGGATTTAGCCCACTGAGAGGGGAAGCAAAAGTTCATTTCACAAAACATTTAAGCCCAGACCTCTACAATACAGTTTATGTGTTTGAGCTAAGTATCAATACTGCTTGACCCAAGGAATCAGGCTGAAATAAACAAAGCCTAATTCTAAATTATTGACTTGGAAATAAGGATAAATTCACATTATCTTTTGTCCTGCTGTGAAATGTGTTTTCCCTGGCACTTCACAAACCAGTTGCAAAACCATATGCTTTGGGTAAACCATTTGGATCGATGTATTTTTTTATCCATTATCAGGATCCACATAAACTTTCACCACAACATAACTATTGCAAAGGCAACTCAGAATAAAAATTCAGAAAACTTACTTCCATTTATGCATGCAGTCTTACACAGTAGTGTGGAGGCATTACAGGAGGCTGCATATAGCAGGTTGAATTCAGGGAGCCAGCTTTTTGCTATCTTACATGGTTCCAGATGGAGGAGTCCTAGTGCTAGCCATCAGAAGGCACTGTGCAGCTCTTCTGCCTTTTCTTCCTTAACAGGTTTTCCACAGTAACAAAAAGAGGAAGAAGTAGTGGGAAAGCACAATGATGTTTGGACCCCCTAGAAAACTCTGCAAATGAGGCAGGGTGATTGCACAACAAAAGCCTCATCTGGAAGCACCCTTGATATGTTTCTCACAATTGGGAGGAAGATGGATTTTAGAGCTTCGGTTTGTCTGTTTTATATCCAACCGTTTCTCCAAATACCTCAGAGTCAATTTTGTATCTTTCCCAGGTGGTCTCTCCTCCAGGCAGCTTACAGGACCAAACCTGCTTAGCTTCAGGAGAGGAACTGTGCCATGTGCTTTGCTACCATTCACACACAAAGAGTGCAGCCAGATAGTGGTGGGGCTGGCTTTTCTTTTTTAGCGTTAGGGTCTTTTTAACCAGTTCAAAAACTCTGTGTTTTCTTCCTCCTACTGACTCCATCCCCTTATAAACACCTGCAAAATTACTGAAGTGTGAATCATAATTATCCTCTTATGCTCAATTTACTCAGTGCTTCATTCAAGTTCTTGCTGAAAATCTCTTCAGCAAGTATGAAGGTATTTAGCCAATGATACTGTTTAGAATCATTTCATTGTCAGAATTAACTTGTATTTTGGTCAAAAGATTTGACAACTCCTCTGTTCTTTTTTTTTTAAATTAGCATACATTGCTCACACCAAAACAAAAAAAGCAAGACCATGACAGTTGGCAAGAAATATACCTAGGAACAACAGAATAAAATGTCAACAAAAGTTAAGGAGTACATAAAGCTGGGGCTAGTTAATTACTTGGCATGCTGACAATTAAGGACTGAAAAATAAACTGATGGTAGTGTAATACCCTTAGGGCACAATCTTATGTTCTTAAGAGAGCATCCCAGGGATCATAGGATTTTCAGAGACCCCTCCCAAGGCCACAGACACTACTACAACATTGGAAGGGGGAGTCTGTGTTCTGATCCCTCCCTCCACTCCAGCCCCTCACAGTCACTGTGGAAAGAACCCTGATGGCTGTTTCCTGAGACTGCAATATGACTTTGGGGAGAGGAAAAGGTGGTGTTCCAGTGGGCAGGGAGGGGAGGAGAGGCCAGGATATTTTCTATCCTATGGCCTGTCCAGTCCTTCCTCCACCAGTGCAACTCCACTAGATGGACTCAGAGGCCCACTTAGTGGGAAAATATTAAGAGGAGGACAAAGAAGCAAAAATTGCCTCCATTGCTCCTCTTGCCCTGCTGGCAACAGTCCAGCAGGGCATTGGATCCCTGGAAGCTTCCAAGATTGGAAGCCTCTGTCTAGTGGGCAGCAGCTCAATAGGGTTGCAACCTTATACAGAGTTATGGTTTGCCTGCATTTGGAGTGCTGCACACAGTTCTGACTGCCCCATTTTGAAATGGTATCATGGAGCTGGAAAAAGTGGAGAAAATGGCAACTAAAATGATCAAAGGGTTGGAGCACCTTCCATATGGGGAAAGGCGAAAGTATTTAGGTTTTTTTAGGATGCAATCCTATGGCACCTTGGGAGAGGGGTCACAGGATTGTTTGGATCTTGCCCTCCAAGGGCAGTGAGAGAAATCCACCTTCAGACAGGGAGACTCAACTGCTCAGGAGTCACTGGAATCAATGTAAGACAAAAAGAAAGAAAACCGCTGGAAATGGCCACATAATAAGGAAAAAAGCCACATGCCCTTCCGTTCTGCCTGACCAGTCTGAGCTAATAGGGTTTTCGAAAGGCAGTTCCTCTGCCTCAGTTTGTCTCCCTTCCTCTCCATAGGAATGCTTTGTCAGTTTAGAAAAAGACGATTGGGATGAGATATCTGGACATGATTGGAAACAGGATGCTGGATGAGATGACCTTTGGTCTGATTCACCCGAACTGTTGTTATGATCCCTTCCAGAGTTTGGAAGATCACACCTATGAAAACTCTGAAGCTGGTCTGATGTCAAGGTCAGGCCCCTGCTGAGGATCCACACCCCAGCAGGGCCCCACTGACAAGACTCCCCGGGAGTTTTTCCTCCACTGCCACCACCTCCATATTGCAACCTGCTTGTTCACCTGCCTCTCACCCTGGCCCAGATAATGGTGAGGAGGAGGAGGAGCAGTAGATACCATTGCCTACTTGATCACTCACTCTCTGCTTGTCAAGCAAGTGACATCAGTGATGAGAAAGAGGATAAGGAGCAATAGCAGCTGGTGACGATGGCAGTGAGAAGGAAGACTCTCAGAGTGAGGGAACACACTGAGAAAGTCTTGCCCAAGGGCCCTCAAAAACTGTAGCTGGCACTGCTCTAGAGGAAAACAAATCTGCAATTTATTTAAGCTAGAGTGCTTATTGACTTCCAAGTGAATTTAAAAGGCATATCTACACCTACAATTTATTGCACATTCACGACTGGCCACTCTCAGAAGTTTGTGGGTCCATTACATGACATCATAATCCTCCAGTGATTTTCCCGCCATTTCCCCCTGCCCATCCCGTGTTATCCCCAAATGGAAAAATGCAGTATTTTTTCAGCCCATGCAACATGTCAGGGTGGACACTGAGCCCATAGAATCCCCGAGTAGTTCTGATTCTAAGGAAGAGCAGTCGCTCCTGGGAGAGGAGCGCGCTCCTCTTTCCCAGGGCCCACAGCTGACGGAGATTCCTCCCACCAGCATTCCTAGATTAGATAGCAGTCCAGGCAGTGACTGAGCGCGGATAGCAGACTTGGTGGACGCGCGATGCCGACGCAGAGAGCGGCGCCAAATGGAGGGCGCAGAAAGGAGGCGTAGTGCCCGGTTGGCACGCAAACAACAGCTGCGCCCAGAGGATCCAAGGGAAAAGGGGAGGGACTCTCCCTAGTCCTTACGTTCAGGGGTCTGCCAGTAATTCCCTTTCAAACGGGGACCAACTGTTCCAACTTAGGGCACAGGTACTCTGCTGCTCAGATCTAGTTGCTACCTGTAGAGTTGTTAAGTTGTAAAAGAAGAATAAAGCTTTGAAAGGAATTCCTTTGTCTGTGTCTGGACTTGGCTACTGGATTAGACTGAGAGAGGCCTCCAAGGAGCCCCTGACAGCTTGGTCCCCATTCCTTTTTTTTCTCTCCTCTCTCTCTCTCTTCTCCTATTGCCTTATGGAGGGTGCCGGGAACCCAGCGGTGCAAGCTCTGGCGCAAGAGAACCAGATGCTCCGTGATCAGATGGCTCAACTGACGGCTGCCGTGCAGAACCTACAGGCGGCGTTTCAGCCCCCTCCACCTCCAATCCCCCCCCGCCGCAAGTGCCCGGTGGCTTTGCCAGAGAAGTTTTCTGGTGAGAAAGGACTTTTTCAGATTTTCAGGGCCCAATCGGAGCTGTACATGCGTCTTAGACCTGAGGATTTCCAGACGGAACAGGTTCGTGTGGGTTTCATCATTAACTTACTGTCAGGCATGGCAGCTAAATGGGCTTCGGGACTCCTGCTCACTAATGACCCCCTCCTCGGGGACTATCAAGCTTTCATGACAGCCATGGCACATTTTTTCAGGGACCCCCTGCGCATGCAGATGGCATCTCGGGAGATTCGCCGCCTCCGGCAGGGCAAGGACTTAGTTTCCAGCTACGCGACAACCTTTCGTTTGCTGATGCAGGATTTACAGTGGAATGATGCTGTGCTCGTGGCTCAGTTTTTGGATGGTTTGAATGACGAGATCTTAGATGAGTTGGCGTGCAAGCCCAGCCCGCCTACTTTGGAGGAGCTCATCCAGACCTGCCTTCATATAGATAGGCGGCTGGAGGGGCGCCGGCAGACCCGGCGGGGCGCCGGGGACCGGGATTTCCCTCCTCCCATTCCCCCACGTTTCCTGCCTCCTCCCCCACCCCCTGCTCCAGCGCTGGGGGGGGAGGAGACCCTGATGCAGCTGGGGTCTACCCAAGCCTCACTGCCACCAGAGGAACTTGAGCGCTGGCGAGCTGAGCGCTGATGTTTTCGATGTGGAAACCTGGGGCATTTCACCAAGACCTGCCAAGTTAGATCCACAGCTCCGCTGCCTCCTCCTCCTCTCTTTCCCCCTCCTCCTCCTCCTCATCCCCAGGCCTGACTAGACTGCCCCCCAAGCTTGTTGGGGGCCTCCAGTGTGGGGGTCAGTTCCCCACCGGGTGGGTGCCTACCCCAACCCGCCCCTCCCATCTGCTGTTGCATGTTCACCTCCGCTCCTCACAGCGGGGTGGGGTGGAGGCCCTAGCTTTAGTGGACTCGGGTGCTACGACTAGTTTCATGGATGAGACCTTCGCCCTCTTCCACAAGATTCCTACCCTGCCCCTTCCTGCCCCCTTGGCAGTGCAGACCATTGATGGGCGTCCTCTCTCTTCGGGCGAGGTGACCCGTATTACAGTTCCGCTCACTCTGCGCACCCAGTCCCACGTTGAGCAGATTCAGTTTCACTTAGTCAAGGTTCCCTTATACCCAATCGTGCTGGGTTTTTCCTGCCTCTATAAGCACAACCCTCAGATTTCTTGGGGGCTTCGGCAAGTGGAGTTTGCGTCTCCCTACTGCTGGGAGCATTGCCTCACGGAGGAGGCACCAGTCCCGGCCCAGGCATTAACCCTTTCCCCCCCCCCTTGTCTGCTTTTGGCAGTCCTTCAGCTACCGTCATCCTCCCAGAGAAGTATGCAATTTTCGGGATGTGTTTGACAAGAAGGAGGCTGACTAGTTTCCCCCCCAAGGCCTGGCGGCAGCTGCAGTGCCTCATTCTTGGGAGGAGCTCCTTCTCTCTGCACAGGTTCAGGATGCTTTTGTTCGCACAAGGGTGGAGGAATTGGGGCTAGCCACTGCCCCCCCCACACTCTACCCCCTTCTCTTTGCAAGGTGGCCTGCTTTACCATTCCGGCCGGGTCTATGTGCCTTCTAGACCCCTCCACGAAAAGGTCCTCCATCAGTGCCACGACTGCCCCACAGCTGGGCATTTTGGCGTCGCCAAGACCTTGCATGGAGTGACGAGGGATTTTTGGTGGCCTCGTGTGTGTCAGGACGTCAAGTCCTATGTCGCCTCCTGCCCAACCTGCCAGCGGGCGAAGGCCCCCTCGGGCAAGCCCACAGGCTAGCTTCACCCCCTGCCTACCCCCTCAGGACCTTGGAAACTGCTCTCCCTTGACTTCATCACTGACTTGCCTCGCTCACACGGTAAGACCACCATTCTGGTGGTGGTGGATTTGTTTTCTAAGATGGCCCATTTCATCCCCTGCTCTGGGTTGCCCACAGCCAGGGAGACGGCAGAGCTGTTCGTGACGCATGTTTTCCGCCTCCACGGATGGCCCGAGGGTCTCATTTCCGATAGGGGGCCCAATTCACTGCCCATTTCTGGAGGGAGCTACTGGCGTTGCTCCATGTGACGCTCCGTCTTTCCTCTGCCCACCATCCACAGACGGACGGTCAGACCAAGCGCACCAATGCGACTCTGGAGCAATATCTGCGCTGTTATGTAAATTACCAGCAAGATGACTGGTTTTCCTTGCTGCCTCTCGCAGACTTTGCTTATAACAATGCCTGCCATGCTTCCTCCCGCCAAACTCCATTTTTTGCCAATTTTGGTTACCACCCCAAGGCCTTCCCGTCCACCCTAGCTCCCTCTTCGGTGCTGGCGGCCCAGGACTTTTTAGAGGAGTTGCGAGCGGTACACCACCTCTTACGGGACTCCCTCGAGCAAGCCAAGACAGCCTACAAGGCCTCGGCAGACCAGCGGCGCCAGCCGGGGTCTGTCTCTGCAACCGGGGGACTGGGTTTGGTTGTCCACCCAATACCTCCCCTCTCACTCACCCGCAAGGAAGCTCGCGCCTCGCAGCACGGGGCTTTTCCAGATTACGGCCCAGATTAACCCTGTTGCTTTTCGCCTGGCTCTCCCACCCTCCATGAAGATCCATCCTGTTTTTCATCGGTCCTTGCTGTCCCCCCTGGTTTCTGGTGACTCTCATCGCTCAGTCGGCTCCCCCCCGCCGCCAGTGCTGGTGGAGGGGGAGGAGGAGTTTGAGGTCGCAGAGATTCTGGATTCCCGCCTTTCTCGTGGCCGCTTGCAATATCTGGTGGCCTGGAAGGGGTACAGGCCTGATGAACGATCCTGGGAACCCACGGAAAATGTGCATGCTCCGTTGCTGCTGAGGCGCTTCCACCAGCTGTACCCCCACAAACCTGGGGCCCCCGGGGAGGAGCACGAGGGGGGGCCTCATGGGAGCGGGGATGATGTCAGGGTGCCCACAGAATCCCCGAGTAGCTCTGATTCTAAGGAAGAGCAGTCGCTCCTGGGAGAGGAGCGCGCTCCTCTTTCCCAGGGCCCACAGCTGACGGAGATTCCTCCCACCAGCATTCCTAGATTAGATAGCAGTCCAGGCAGTGACCAAGTGCGGATAGCAGACTTGGTGGACGCGCGATGCCGACGCAGAGAGCGGCACCAAATGGAGGGCGCAGAAAGGAGGCATAGTGCCTGGTTGGCGCGCAAACAACAGCTGCGCCCAGAGGATCCAAGGGAAAAGGGGAGGGACTCTCCCTAGTCCTTAAGTTCAGGGGTCTGCCAGTAATTCCCTTTCAAACGGGGACCAACTGTTCCAACTTAGGGCATAGGTACTCTGCTGCTCAGATCTAGTTGCTACCTGTAGAGTTGTTAAGTTGTAAAAGAAGAATAAAGCTTGGAAAGGAATTCCTTTGTCTGTGTCTGGACTTGGCTACTGGATTAGACTGAGAGAGGCCTCCAAGGAGCCCCTGACACAACAGGAGCACAACGACCTCCCCGTGTATTTCTCCCATAGCATGAAGAAACCACTGTGTGTGCGCAGCTGTGGCTGGTTGTTTTGGTTTGTTGGGGGTGCAGTCATGATGCAGTGACATCAGGGTGGTGGGTGTGTTGGTATACTGACCAGGCAGCTTTCTGCCATGCTGTGACTAAATGCAATGCACCAACTTTTGCTCCCGACTTCGGCTGCTTACTCCACAACACAGAATGGCCAGCATGCCGGCATTCCAGCAGTTTGCCAGAGAACCAATGCCTGCGGGGCAGGGTTCAGGCAGTTTGGTGGAGGTTGCTGTCCACCCACATTGTATGTCAATCAGAACCAAACCACCAGTGATCTGTGAGTGGAGGGAAAGGGGCAGGAACCAGGGAAGAAATTTCACGATGCCCCCAGTGCATGTAATGGCTTTTCATGGAAAAATAGCCATCTCGTGAAAAGGTAAGGAATGGAATATAACGAGATAGAAACAACAGTGTAAAGGAGCACAGAACTTCTATTTAATGCATATGTGGAATTGGAATCCACAGTGTATTCATTTGTTTGTTTATTAATTACCTTTCTACTTTATAAGCTTTCAAAACAATGAGCAATCACCAACTTTAAATGGCATAATACCAGCAAACAGATGTATGGCACCATTTTAAGATGTGTTCCTCTGAAAAAAGGCTTAGAAAAGGTGACAAAAGGGGGGGCATAATGGAATTTATAAAACTATGCATGGTTTGGATAAAATGGATAGAGATATGTTTTTCTTCCTCCAACAATACTAGAACTTGTGACCATCCAATGAAATTGATTGGCAGGTGTTTCAGGACAGACAAAAGGAAGTACTTCTTCACACACCACATAATTTATGGTATTTGTTGCCAGAACATGTGGTGGTGGCCATTTGCTTAGATAGCTTTAAAAGCAATTAGACAAATTCATGGAGGATATATGATTAGCAGTCATGATGGCGATATAGAAACTCCAGATTCAAAGCAGTATATGTCTGAGTACCAGTTGCTGGGGAGCAACAACAGGAGAGGGCTGTTGCCTTGAAGCATTCTGAAAAAAATGGAAGTGACACAAAGGCATTAGGTAGGCCGTGCCCCTGGTGATGCATAGCACAACCACTGCCAGAAACAGCTCCCAAACCCACTGTTAGCACAGCAGCGACATCTGTGCAGTGGCACCAGTGGATTAATCTTTCACCCCATTCAGAGGAGTGGAATGGCTGATAGCTTTCTGCACCTAGAATCCAAGAAAATCAGGTACAACCCTGCGCACAACATCTGCTGGATTTTATGAGGCTGTTCATACTGTCATTTTAACCAGTCCCCCTCTCCCTACGCACACTATTAACCTCAAACGGGTGCAGAAAACACAAACCGTGAGATGCAGTGGTGCATGAATATACACAGCAGCAATTGCCACAATCATGCCAGTTCCAAAAAAGTGCAGTCACAATCATGGCAATTGCTCTGGAGTGTGCCCTTCTGCTACCAGTTCACACAGTATGTTTCCTTATACCACTGCTTACCCAAAGATGGTTCATGGGAAAAAAAGATAAAAAATTAAATATTGAGGATTACTTCAGGGGCATGCTTCAGTGAAGCAGTTGCTCTCTGGTATCTCAAAAGCTGAAACCTTATGTACAGTCCTTTGGAATGTTTTTTTTTTTTTTAAGTATTCTTTCAAGTAAATATATATGTATGTATGTATGTATGTATATATGTGTGTGTGTGTGTGTATATGTATGTATGTGTATATATATATATATATATATATGTATGTATGTATAAAAACTGGAGGGCGGGTTGAAGAAGGCAATATATTTGTCTGAAGAAGGCAATATATTTGTAAAGTAATACAGAAATGCTAGGGCAGCATCCTATACCGACCGCTAGCACAACAGCCACAAGCAGTTCCTGGAACAACCAGAAACAAATGGAAGCACTCACAGAAGGGAGCTCAACTTACCTGCCTCATTCTGGAAATTAGTGTTTCTGCTCATTTCCAGGGCTGTTTCAGGAAGTGCTAACTAGCAATTGGTTCCACTGGCATAACAGAATGTGTGGAGCCGCAGAAGCAGTACAGGATACTGCCTCTAGTATTTACTGGTGTGACAGAGAGCTGATGCGCCATATTAATATAGGTGATTTATAGCCCACTCCTATGCATTTGCTTACTGAGAAAGAAGCTCCACTGTGTTCAGTGAGTTTAATGCTTAGGTATGCATAGGACTGCACATCTAAAGCTGCAATCCTATGCATACTGACTTGGGAGTAAGTCCCATTGAATGCAATGGGATTTAGTTCTGAGTAAACAATCACAGGATTGTGCTTCACTCAAATGATAGTAGTGAACAAACTGTCAAAAATCACTTAATATTTGAAAGTTTCCTTAAAAAAAAAAAAGATACTTGGTTTTGTCCAGCCTAACCTCAGTTTTAAGCACACAGAGACACTCTAATTCATACTGTTAAAAAGGACGAAGTTAATTTCTGCATGTATGTAATACACATAATGTTTCTACATGCTGGGGAGATAACAACAGAGAGAGTTTCTGGTATGTACTGAAAATATAGAGATTGGTCTGTTTTAGTACTTGTTTTGCAGAAAATGTGCAATGCTGAATTGTACATTCAGAATTTCTAAAAGGAATGATACCATCATAACTCCCTGGGGCCATTTCACACATGACACAGCAACAAATCTAGGATTACCACTGAGTTTACACAAATCAGGGAGCCATAACTAAGAGTAGCTGTTGGGTAAGTGCACCTGTATGAAATAAAAAAAAAACACAGGTTTGTCACATTCAGATAAGACACTTATACGATTATGAAACAAGAACAACTTTGGGTTGCAAGACACAAGACACTGGCAAAGCTTGGCTCCCACTGATTGTAATAGATTTGGATTGTTCTTTTCTTCATCTATCAAATATTCTAAAGCAGGAAGGTAATTTTAAAAGCAGAGTAGTGTTTCACAGTCCATTATCAATATGAAATAGCCTAACATATAGAATACCTTCAATAGCTCACTTTTGTTGTTGCTGTTCCTCATACCCTTTCATGTAATCTAATTGGAAAGGTTTATTGTTTTTGCTTTAATTGAAACATTTTATCTTGGTTTGCCTCTTAAGTAGCATAGAAGCACTGTTGACACATGTATTCAAAGTAAGCATCATAAATATAAAGGGGTGCAAATATATTAAGTGCTGTATCAGGAATATCTTTTCCACACTGTAAAAATGTTGCAAGTATCTTTTGGGTGGTAGCCCATTTATGTAAATGTATCAGAAACTCTGTAGCAATCATAATAAAGGTGTGACATCTTGTATCACTTGCAAGTCTGATCTGAAGTTCTTGTCTAACACTTTATAATACTGCAGGGGTGTTGCATTCATTGATGGAGGGGCAGATTCTTACACTGCTGTTTTACACAAACAGAGATACATGTATGCTATGTGTATAAAGCTATTTAACAAATGGCCACATGGATATGCATTATGGCTCTGACAGCATGTGTACATTGGGAAGCTGATCATATTGGGAATAAAACATGCTTTCGTTGTTGAAGCTGCTCTGTTTAATTCAAGTGACCCTAAGGCCTAATAAAAAAACATCTACATTGTATTTTTGAGTGTCCGCAGCATTTCACATAACTGAGGCTGAGACAGCAGCTTGATTAAGCTACCTACTGAATTCATGGCTGAGGTATGATTTGAACCAGCTTGAAGCTCATGTTTTGGGCTACTAAACTGGCTGTCATATCCAGATGGTGTTTTACGCCATGCTTGATTTTGTCATGTAGCACTAAACCAGAAGCTGGGGAAGCAATACCACTAACGTACCAAAGGGTGGTGCAAGGTTTTTTCTGCCGGTCTTTTTTCAGCCTACCAGAGACAGATATTTGCACATTTAAGCTGATGAATACTCTGTAATCTCCCTAAAATTTATGGGCCTTAAAATACTTCCCCTATGCTTTGGGTGTCAGAAATTCAGTCCATTAAAAATTAGCCTTCTCCTTTTCTTTTCCAAATTATCTGATTCTGACCAAAGTGGGAGACAAACAACTTTACTAGCTTATCCATTTTCTTAGCTAAGGTGTGAGCAGCCATCATAATCACTTCATTAACGTTTACAAGGTAGACAGGAACATTGGGAGCAGTTAGGATAGTGTAGTGTACTTAGAGTGTTGAACTTCAAGCCTGGAGATCTGGGTACAAATCCCCAGATGAGTGACCTCTGGCCATTTAACATCCCTCTTGGCAGCTGACCTATATAACAGGGTTATTTTTGTGAAGGAAAATGAGAGAAAAAGATGGCAATACCAGACTGCCTCCACAAAGGGCAGAGTGAGGAAGAAATCTGAAACAGTGGCCACCTCCATGAGACCCAGAGCAGTTGGGGGTCTGCCTAGTGGACAAGAGCACAGACAGTGCTATCAAACTGATCACAGTAGAAGATACGTAAGAAGAGGGGTGGACTGTTGGTCTACAAAAGAAAATATAATTAAATTAATGTGAAATAAAAATTAAAACAAAATCATTTAGGATGCAATCCTATGCATGTTTAGGCAGAAATTCCCAGCATGCCCAAGCCAGCATGAATAGCCAGTAAATAAGCTAAATTTCATTGAGATTACCTCAGTGATTTCTTTTAATTAGCTGATAAATGGCCCTGTCCATTCAAGTTTTAAGTCAAACATGCCCAATGCAGTTCTCCTGTCAGCTTTCTGACAATGGGGGAGCGGTAGCAAGAACAATCAACTGAGACAAGAGTGAGGTAATGTTGAGAGCTCAGGGAGTCACTCTGCCTGACAGATAGATCACTGATGAATAGAGGGAGGGAAACAAAAAGGTATGCTGGAATCTTGTGCAGGCTTACTCAGAAGTAAGCCCTTCTGAACACCAAGGAACATATCTATTCATTTGCACACATTTACCAAGTTGACTTCTTTGAATTTTGTTTCTGCTTTTTTTCCAGAATGCTGCAACGATAAAATTCTTTTTCAAAAACAAGGAAAATTCAATTATTAAAAAAACCTGCCAGTTTAAAACTAGATTTAAGACTATCACATATTGGCTTAAGCTCCCCAAAGCCTGGGAACTGAAAGTGAACATTGATGCCTTAAATGCCCCAGAATCAGTAATGAGGTTGTGAAATGTCACAAATTGTGCTTGCTTACAACTTACCCTGCATTCACCCACACTTTTCCTGGATCTTTCAGGCCCAAATCCAGATGTGGTGGATGGAATACCTGGGACCAGAAAGATGTTCCATGTTGACCTAGCTCCGTATTGCCTTATGAAGCATCTGAGCCCTACTGTGTTGCTAGAGGAATCCTCCTGTGAGTTCACAAATTCCTGTTTGTTGGTTATATCAGTAACTGGCAGGATGGGTTAAACAGTGGGAGATAGGGTGGGTGTCCTCTGATGCAATAGGTGTGAGTGAGGTGTTGCTGCTAATGACTTGGGGTGTGGTGGTTGCAGCCATTTTTCCTAGTACAGCTGTGATTGATGATGGTGCCACTAATGAAAAATGTCAAAGCAAGTTTTTAAAATAACCTGTTTCATAGATTTTTAAGAAGCACCATGAAACTGAGCATCTTGGCAATATGGCATTGGGGAATGTACTGTTTTGAGCACAACTGGGCTGCTTTATTATTTATATTTCAGTGAATTTGTAGGCCAGTATCTCTTCCCACCTAATAGGTATTCACAGGGACATACAGAGAATATCAAGTTAGACAACTAAGCTCACAAACCTTAAAATGGCAGGGTTTTCGATAATTGAATTCTACATAGGACAAGCAGGTCAGTCTATGCAAAAGGACATAAATTTTGTGTGAGAAATGGCAACAATCATAAACCAATAGGACATTTCAATCTCCCTTGACACTCTGTTCCTGACTTGAAAGTTGTCATTGTCCAACTGAGGAATTTGAAAGGGAGACTCCAGCATGAAACAGCTGAATTGGAACAACTAACAATGTTTGAGTCTGTTCATTTGGGTCTGAATAGGGACAATGGTTTCCTGTCCCCTCCAGGTGTTAATTGACTCAGTCATACTAAGATGATTGCATTAGAATGTCTTACTGCTGTTGTGAATGGTCACTGAGCTTATTTTGCATGCATTTAAGCTTTAATCCAATTTTCACAGACTTTTTGCATTACACTACCATCTAACGCCACCTTTTACATTTCACCCACCCACACCTACACATATACTTGTCAAGTGAGGATATCATTTCATGCATCCACAAAAAGTTCATGCCGTAACAAATTTGTTAGTCTTAAAAAGGTAAAGGTGTCCCCAACCAGTCGTGTCCGACTCTAGGGTGCGGTGCTCATCCCCGTTTCTAAGCCGAAGAGCCAGCGCTGTCCGAAGACACTTCCGTGGTCATGTGGCCGGCGTGACTGAACACCAAGGTGCACAGAACGCTGTTACCTTTCCCACCGAGGAGGTACCTATTTATCTACTTGCAATTTCTTGCTTTCGAACTGCTAGGTTGGCAGAAGCTGGGACTGAAGACGGGAGCTCGAGATGCAGCAAAAACAACGAAAAGCCATGCAGTAACAGACCAAGTGGTTACATCGTTAGAATATATTAGAAACAGAATCATAGAATAGTAGGGTTGGAAGGGGCCTACAAGATCATCCAGTCCAAACCCCTGCTCAGTGCAGGAATCCAAGTCAGAGCATCCCCAAGAGATGGCTGTCCAGCCTCATCTTGAATGCCTCCAGTGTGGAAGAGACCACCACTTCCCTAGGTAATTGGTTCCACTGTCATATTGCTCTAACAGTCAGGAAGTTTTTCCTGATGTTCAGCCGGAATCTGGCTTCCTGTAACTTGAGCCCATTATTCCGTGTCCTGCATTCTGGGATGATCGAGAAGAGATCCTGGCCTTCCTCTCTGGGACAACCTTTCAAGTACTTGAAGAGTGCTATCATATCTCCCCTCAGTCTTCTCTTCTCAAGGCTGAATATGCCCAGTTCTTTTAGTCTCTCTTCATAGGGCTTTGTTTCCAGTCCATGGATCATCTTTGTTGCCCTCCTCTGAACCCTCTCCAGCTTGTCTGCATCCTTCTTGAAGTGTGGTGCCCAGAACTGGACACAGTACTCCAGATGAGGCCTAACCAGTGCTGAGTAGAGGGGAACTAGTACTTCCCAGAATTTGGAAGCCATGCTTCTGTTAATGCAGCCCAAAATAGCATTGGCCTGTTTTGCAGCCACATCACATTGTTGGCTCATATTCAGCTTGTGATCTACAACAAATCCAAGATCCTCCTCGCTTGTAGTGTTGTTGAGCCACATATCCCCCATCTTGTAACTGTGCATTTGGTTTCTTTTTCCTAGGTGCAGAACTTGGCATTCATCCCTATTAAATGCCATTCAGTTATTTTCTCCAGTCTATCCAGATCACTTTGAATTTTGTTTCTGTCTTCCAAGGCATTAGCTATCCAGCCCAATTTTGTATCATCTGCACATTTGATCAGCATTCCCTGCACCTCCTCCTCCAAGTCATTAATAACAATGTTGAAGAGGACCGAGCCCTGCGGTACCCCACTCGTTACCTCTCCCCAGTTTGAGAAGATCCCATTGATAAGCACTCTTTGAGTCCGATTCTGTAGCCAACTGTGGATCCACCGGATCGTTGTTTCATCTAGCCCACTTTGAGCTAGTTTGCTCATCAGGATATCATGGGGCACTTTGTCGAAAGCTTTGCTGAAGTCAAGGTATATTATGTCCATAGCATTCCCACAGTCCACAAGGGAGGTGAATTGATCAAAAAATGAGATCAGATTCGTCTGGAAGGATTTGTTCTTGACAAATCCGTGCTGGCTTTGAGTAATCACTGCATTGTTTTCAAGTTGCTTGCAGATGGATTGCTTTATCATCTGCTCCAGAATTTCCCAGGGATTGATGTCAGACTGACTGGTTTGTAGTTCCCAGGTTCCTCCTTTTTATCCTTCTTGAAGATAGGGACAGCATTAGCCCTCCTCCAGTCATCTGACACTTCACCCATCTTCCATGACTGCTCAAAGATAATAGACAGTGGTTCTGAGAGTTCTTCTGCCAGTTCCTTTATTACTCTAGGGTGCAGTTCATCTGGCCCTGGAGATTTGAACTCATTCAAAGGAATTCGGTGTTTCTTGACCATATGCCTATTGATCTCAAGCTGCAATCCTGCCCCTTCAGCCTGTCCTTTGCCTTTGCCAGGGGGTCATAGACCCTCTTTTGGGAGAAGACTAAGCCAAAGTAGGAATTGAGCACTTCTGCCTTTTCTATTAGTATGAATAACAATCAAAATCTAGAGATGAGATCATAGAATCATAGATGACAGTGTCCACAGTCTACCTTTACCAACTTAAGCTAGAGATCCTTTCATATCAAAGTGAATAAAAAGCACTTATCACAACAGTATTTACCACCAACCAAGTAGCAGTGTGAAAATAATATTGCCCAGAACATTCCCAAGCAGCCAGTGTCCTTAGCTGCTGGCTTCTGGAAGTTAAGGTTCTTTTTACAGTCCTCTTCCTTTGCTACAGCAGCTGTCACACTATTTCGTGTCATCTAATTGTTCTTGATACCTGCTTATATAATGCTTTGCCTATCCTTTGCTGAGGTGAGGCAGTCTACAGTAAATTCCTGTATGTTACCACTTTTAATTTGCTCTCTTTTAATTTTTACTCAGAAGTGTGTATAATATTTGTATTGCAATTACATATTCATAGTTGCAATGCAGGTTTTTAAAAGCTATGATCTTAAGAATGAAAAACAATTTATTCCTAGAGAAAAATAAATTAAGAGTTAAACTTTAAAATCACAACACTTGATCAGAACAGGTGGATCCTGGGAGTGAGTCCTAAAAGATTCCTCCCTCTCCACGAAGCTGTGAGAAAAGCTGTTGAGTTCCCTGCCAAACCTGTTTCAACTTCCTTAATACTTAAACAGAAACTAATGCAAAGAGTTTGCTGATTGCTCACCCAGACAGATAGGCAGAAAATTTTATCAGGAAGAAGGGACAGCAGAGAAAACTACATGCCTCAGAAGAGGTCAGTATGTTTCTGAAATATCCTCAGGCTGAACACTTGCATAATTCTGGTTTGCAGTTTTTGTGTGCAGTGTCTGCTTAAGCCATTTTTAACTAGTTCATTTGTATTACAGTAAATGCTCTATAGGGGCCGCGGTGGCTTAGTGGTTAAGACGCTGAACTGCAGACCGGAAGGTCAGCAGGACAGCAGTTCGAGACCTGAGTGTCGCGTGATGGGGTGAGCTCCCGTCTTCAGTCCCAGCTCCTGCCAACCTAGCAGTTCGAAAGCAAGAAATTGCAAGTAGATAAATAGGCACCGCTTTGGCGGGAAAGGTAACAACGTTCCGTGCACCTCGGTGTTCAGTCATGCCGGCCACATGACCACGGAAGCGTCTTCGGACAGCGCTGGCTCTTCGGCTTAGAAATGGAGATGAGCACCACACCCTAGAGTTGGGCACAACTGGTTGGGGACACCTTTACCACCTTTTTAAATGCTCTATCTAATTTACAAGATAGTGAATGACAACTTCCCTTTGTTTAAACACATACCTATTGTGATATGATAGGTCTGTGTTTGCAGGATGTTAAAAGATGGACAATAGTATTTCATCTCTGAAAAGCGATTTCTCTAAGGTATACCTATATGCTTTGTATAAGTAAAAAATTATAGATAAATCAGATCAAAGGTTCATGTAGTCCAGCTCTTTTTAACAGTAAGTAGCCAGATAAGATAATGATTATTGATGCCCGGTAATATTATTACATCTACTGATCACATTGTTACAATATTATGGCAGTGGGAATATGATGGGGTCAGTATGATATAGTGACTCATCTTGCCAGAAAAGAGTGCTTTCTTTCAAAGTAATATGGCCATATGCATTCTTAAGGAATGATCCTCTTGTTGAAGGAAGTAGGGGATACAAAAAAAAAAAAAATGAACGAAGTACTAGAGGCCTTCACTATAAGCGCTCTTTCCTGGGGCAGGTGTGCCTCCAGTTCATAACACAGTACTATATCCAGATAGCAGCCCAATGCAATTCCAATGCTGCCTTGGTCTGTGCATGTGAGATCACAAGTTAAACGTTATCAGCAAGTAACCTGCTTTCTGAGGTCTCTTCTAACCCTGTGTCAAAGAAATAGATTAATTTTAAGGTGTGTGTGTACAGATGTATATACAGTACATATAAATGAACCTCATACCAACCTCAAAAAGTGGCACTGGAAGGAATTTTTTTGGTGAGGCACATTTCCAATTTTTGTGTACACATATGGATAGAAACCCCTGGCTGTGAAAAGTGAGAAGAATTGAATCCTCTTATTAATAGGTCCCAAGATTGCCATTAATATGAGGTTGGTAGTGAATCTTGCATCTGAGACTCAGTCCTAGACGAGGACACTAAGATCATGTGCATTAGTTAGAGATGGCTGACTTAGGCATGTGGGGCAATTCTCATCCCATGGTATCAGCTGGGTACTTTGTGCAATACTAGCCTAACTTTGGAGTAGGGCAACTTACTGTCTGGGCAACATCAGCACTTTCCCCACAGCTATGCTATTGGTACTGTGTCTAGACTTCATAGCCTCTGATAAGCAGTGAGATATTTCAGGTAATTTATAGGCAAACGTATATTGGATACATCGTAATTGTTTGGCCACCATGTGGATGCAAAACTCTTTAATGATCTGGAAATACACAATATGCAATCCAGTTATTTAGAGTGTTAACAAAAACAGCATTGTCATTACCTACCAACAGTCTGGCAGATTGTTGCCAGAACTGGGCCTGTCAGGTAGCTTGGTCCATCTCAGACACTTAAAGAACCAAATTCCAGAAGTCTTTGGATTTGTCAACTGAGCATGAAAATCATGTTGCCATTTACACCTTGGCAGCTGATTTCTTCCACTGTGCTAGAAAAGACCCCTGGCATATGGAGTGGTTCAGGTGGTTAAATTAGGGCGCAATCCAATGGGGATAGTCGGCCACCTCTGAACTCGGAGGCAACCAACTATCCAGTGCAGGGTGGGCGCAAGAAATCTCCTCTGTGCTCTGGCCGCCCTGCATTAGCAGCTAGATGGCCAATTTCGGCTATCTTGCTGGAGCAGGTCGGAGTTGGGGGGAGGCCAGACTGCGCATAAGAAGCGTTGTAACAATGCTTCCACTGTCCCCTCCCCACCCCCAGGAACACCCCCTTTCCCCCTGCTCCACGTTGTTCTTACGAGCACAGAGCCAGGGACGAACTGCGCCTCTCATGAGACAGTGGGGGCAGAGAGGTGGTGTTCACTTCCCATAAACTGAAAAATCCTCCAGCCATCTAGCCACTGTCTAGCAGCCATAAGATTGTGCCCTTAGCAAGGTAAATGGCTTTTTTCTAAGCTAAACAGTCCCAGGTGTTGTAACCTTTCCTTGTAGAGAAGTTGCTCCAGCCCCTTGTCATTGTAATTGGCCCTTTCTGCACTTCTTCACACTCTAAAATATCCTCTTTTAGGTGCAGTGACCAGAACTGTACACAGTATTCCAAGTGTAGCCACAACATAGATTTGTACAAGGGGAGCATGATCTTGGCAGTTTTACTTTCGATTCCTTTCGTAATTATGCCTAACATGGAATTGGCCTTTTTCACAGCAGCCACACACCGGGTTGACATTTTCATTGAGCTGTCCACCACAACCTCAGATCTCTTTCTTGATCAGTCACTGCTAGCTCAGATCCCATCAGTATATATGTGAAGTCAGGATTTTTTGCCCCAGCATGCATCACTTTACACTTGTTTACATTGAACCGCATTGGCCATTTTTATGCCCATTCTCCCAGTTTGGAGAGATCCCTTTGGAGCTCTTCGCAATCCCTTTTTGTTTTAACTACCCTAAATAATTTGGTGTAATCAGTAAACATGTCCACCTCACTGCTGACTCCTAATTCCAGATCATTTACGAAGAAGTTGAAAAGCACTGGTCCCAATTAGGGACGGGCAGAAGGCTTACCTCCGGGTCCGGGTATCCACAGGGGGGGAGGCGACCTGACCCTCCCCCCTGGAATCCTAGCCAGCCGGCTCCACTCCACGGCGATTCTGCAGAGCTGCCGGCCGGCTCCGGAGCACCAGCGATACAGATGCCATTGACTGCCGTATTGTTGGCTCAGCCTTGCTGGGTGGATTTCTGCGGACGCAAATGGCGTCCACTACACCATTTGCGGCTGTAAAGGTCTTAGTTTAAGGTAAATGCAGCCATTTACAGCTGCATTTACCTTAAACTAAGACCTTTACGGACGCAAATGGCATAGTGGACGTCATTTGCGTCCACAGTCAATCCACCCAGCCAGCGATACGGCAATGGCGGCCGAATCGCTGGCGCTCCAGAGCCGGCCAGCAGGGAGGATCCAGCCAGCGAGGATTCCTCCTGGAGGCGGAGGTAAGTCTTCTGATCCTCCATGGACTCCGGGGTGCAGGATTCTTTTGAATCCTGCCTCACTGGGGGTCCGTGCAGGATTTCTCTCCCACCCCCAGTCCCAATACAGATCCCTGTGGGACCCCACTGTTTACATCCCTCCACTGGGAGATTTTATCATTTATTCCTGCTCTCTGCTTTCTGTTCTTTAACCAGGTACTGATCCATAAAAAGACCTCTCCTCTCATTCCATGACTGCTAGGTTTGCTCAGGGATCTTTGGTGAGGATATTGTCAAAAGCCTTTTGGAAGTCCAAGTAAACAAGGTTTACAATATCACATAAGAACACAGGAAGAACCATGCTGGATCAGAACAAGGGTCCATCTATTCCAGCATTATGTTCAGACAGTGGCCAACCAGCTGTCAACCAGGAAATCACAAGCAGGACATGAGTGCAACAGCACCCTCCCACCCATCACCATCAACTGGTGTACATAGGCATACCGCCTCTGATACTGGAGGTAGCACATAGCCATCAAGCCTTGTAGCCGTTGATAGACCTCTCCTCCAGGAATTTGTCTAACACCCTTTTAAAGCTATCCAAGTTGGTGGCAATCACTACATCTTGCAGTAGCAAATTCCATAGTTTAACTATGCACTGTTTGAAGTACTTCTTTTTATCTGTCCTGAATCTCCCACCCATCAGCTTCATGGGATGACGCTGGGTTCTAGTATTATGACAGAGGAGAAAAAAAGTCTCCCTATCCGCATTCTCCACACCATGCATAATTTTGTATACCTCTATCATGTCTCCCCTTACTCACCTCTTCTCCAAGCTAAACAATCCCAGCTGTTGTAACCTTCCCTCATAGGGGAGTTGGTCCTGCCCCTTGATCATTTTAGTCACCCTTTTTCCAGCTCCACAATATCCTTTTTTAGGTGTGGTGACAAGGACTGTACACAATATTCCAATTCCCAATTCCTTTTCTAATTAATGCCTAACACAGAGTTTGCCTTTTTTTTTTTTTTTTTACAACAGCTGCACACTGGGTTGACATTTTCCTTGAGCTGTCCACCCCCCCCCCAAGATCTCTTTCTTGGTTGGTCACCACTAGCTCAGATCCCATCAGGTTGTACTTGAAGATGGGGTTTTTCCCTCAACGTGCGTCACTTTACGCTTGCTTACACTGAGCCACATTGGCCATTTGGATGTCCATTTTCCCAGTTTGGAGAGACCCTTTTGGAGTTCCTCAGAATCCCTTTTCATTTTAACCACCCTAAATAATTTGGTGTCAGCAGCAAACCCTTGTCCACATCTTTATTAACACTCTCAAAGAATTCTGCATTAGTGAGACATGAAGCCATGTTGATTCTTTTTCAGCAAGGCTTGCCCTTCTATACACTTCCTAATATTATCTTTAATATAATGTTTTTAACCAATTTACCCAGAAGAGAGATTAACCTAACCGGTCTGTAATTGCTTGTATTACCCCTGGATCCCTTTCTAGAAACTGGCATTACATTGGCCATTCTCCACTCCTCTGGTAAAAAGTCTGATTTTAGGGACAAATTTGTGCTCCCTTTTGTTCCGCTCATTTGAGCAAGACTTTCATTTTCTGAAGGAAACCTTCTTTTCCCTAATGGCTCCCTTAACACTGTTCGTTAACCATGCTGGTGATCTCTTCAACTCGGTGCTACCTTTCCTAACCTGTGGTATACATTCTAGCTGAGCTTCTATTATTGTGGCTTTTAGTAACCCCCCAAACATTTTGAAGAGATTTAACCCTCTTGACTCCCTCTTTCAGCTTCCTTTTTATCAGTTCCCTCACTGTACAAAAGTTTCCTCTTCTGAAGTCAAAGATGACTGTGTTGGACTACCTTGACAATTTTCCACTTAAATATATTAAATTTGGTAACACTGTGGTCTCTATTTCCAATTGGTTCAACAACACTCACATGTCACACTAGGTCATGGGTGGCACCAATTAGAATTAAATCCAGGATCACCTCCTCTCTGATTGGTTACATGCCCAACTGTTCTAGGGCACAGTCATTTAGAACGTCAAGAAATTTTACCTCTTTGTCATAACTGGAACATACATTTATCCAGTCAAGGTGGGGGTAATTGAAGTCACCCATTATTACAAAGCTTCCTCTTTTGGAGGCCTCCTTGATTTCATTTTCCATCTCAAGATCACGCAGAACGTTCTGGTCTGGGGCACAATAGCATATTCCTACTGTGTATTCTGTCTGAAACAGAAACAAAGAGCAGTGTGCAGTTAATCTAGTGCCTCCGTATCAAAGCAGATGACTGTTTGAGAAGAAAGCATTAAAGTTAGCACCACATAAGACATGGTCATATGGTGATGTTTTGCTTTTTTAGATTTGTATCCCATGTTTAGACATTCATAACATGGAATTCCATTATAAAAAATCCATTATAAAACTTTACAATTAAAAAAATTAAACTATTAAGAAATGGTCCCATGAGGAAAAGAGAGAGAGAGAGAGAGAGAGAGAGAAGAGGGGACAAACTGAAAACCAGAATTCTAGAATATTGAAATTAAGGGAAGGCTGCTGTGGTGAGATGGTCTAGTTTAGCCAATTCAAGAGCAGTCATGTGATGATGTCTTTGCCTGACTCAGCTCTTTTAGACAGGGCAGTTAGTCTAACATGGCTTTCAAGCACAATCACCCAAATCCAGTCAGTGCTATCCACCACAGCAAGAGTCACTCAGCACATAACAAGTGAACTGTGCTCCCAGCATCTGTTAGGGCTCGTGTGTTTGAAGAAGATACCCAGACTCAGTCTAGGTATGCCCTCTATGCTCCACCCCTTAACCAGTGGTGTTGTCTGATACTGCAGATTACATCTTGCGGAAGGAAGCTTCTCGAGTACAGCAGTCTTCTGTTGCAATCACAGTTGTCTGGATTGGAGCCAGTGCGTACGAGTACATTTTTGGGTGTCAAGATACTATTTTTGAGATAGTTAGATATGAACAAAGCAAACCTGAAATTCTTGGTTGCGTATGTCTATCATATGATTTGTCACTTACCACAGATAATATGAACACAGGAAGTGGCCTTCTATCAGCTCAGAATATTGTCCATCTAGATCAGTATTTTCTACTCCAGCAGTCTTCCATTGTTCAGACATGGGATCATATTTAGCTCAAACATGCATTTGGGGGCGTGCTTCTTCATCTTTACCATATATCTGTATGGTGGTAGTGCTCCTGTTGCAAGCCACCTTAGGTCAGGCTACAACCCAGTAGTGCAGCCTTCTGACAGGCCTCTTTTAAAGCCAGGCACTGAACCTGGAACCTTCTGTAAGCATAGCATGTGTTATACCACTGAGCTTTAGTCCCTCCTCTATATGACAAAAGTCCATCTTATCAAGAACTACAACATCCCCCATCCATTACATTATCTCTATGAATAGATATCAACACTGCAGTCGTTCAATTGTCATACCGCTGAAATTGCGAACCATATTTATGGTGACAACCTAGTTTGATCTTTTACATCATCTATGTTGATATGGACAGTCTCTAATCAACATTATAACATCAAGGTAGTTCTCGGGTTGAACTTGACCTTGTGCCACCCACTTGTCTTTTCTGCCAGTTAAAATAACCAAGTTAATCTTAGCACTGGACTAGAAATCCTAGCTCTTGTGCTACAAAAGCAGTTACCTTAACTCTAGAACTGATTAGAGTATTACACATACCATAGAATATAATTTGTGGCAATTTTCACAGCTGCAACGGGCTCCTAATGTATATTGAATTTTTTGTAAAACTATCTTAACCTCTACTAAAAGCTATTCCAAGCAACATGTTTCACTGTTCCTAGGAGTTTCAGGTTCACACTTTAATGAGTTTTTCAAAAGAAATCCTACCCTCGGGGCCAGTCATGAAAAATCCTTATCCTTATGCCCTGGGTGCATGGATTTAGTGCAGCCTTCCCCAAAGTAGTTCCCTTCAGAAGTTTTGAACTACAACTCCCAGCATTCCTGATCATTGGCCGTGCTGCTGCTAATGGGAGATGAAGTCCAAAACACATGGATGGCACCAGGTTGAGGAAGGCTGGAATGCATAAATTGTAGAGAAAGTATATTCAGTTCAGGTACCTCGGTATGTTACACAGGAAGGTGGATGTGGTGGTGGTCACTCTCCTTTGTGCCGGGGCAGAGCCAATCACAGGGCTGGGGGGTCTTTGCCCTGCCATGCCAACCCTCCTGAACAAAATGTTAAACCTAAAAACCTAGTTTGTGTGTTGCGCCTGCCGCTGCAGCAGTGGTGGTGGCTGCTGCGTCAGCGACTGCTGCACTGCAGCTCCAAGCAAGGAAGAAACTCTTGGTCTGGTGGCGGCCTCATTCTGATAATTGCATGTGCGCAAAGGCAAAGGAAGCCCCCCTCCTACTAACAGGATGTTTAAAAAAAAACTTTTCTCAGGTCAGGCTCTTTGCCTGATCAACCAATCAGTGCAGACCCCTTGCTTTGCAAAGGAGGGGGTCATTCTGGGTGATGTTGAGGTTACCCAAGCTCAACAGAGCTGAATGTGGTGGCTAGCTCATTGGCTAGTTTGCTGAATGAAGCCAGCCAGTTGGAGACTTGTGGGTGAGAGGGCTAGCAGGGGAGGTGAGACACAAGGGGACCATGCTCTGTAGGAAGCACCTGCCTCAGAAGAGAAGCCATTCCGTGGGCCTCTGAGGGACAAGAGAAGTCAGCTCAGGTAGGGGTAGGGGTGCGTGTGTGTGTAAATGCCTTGGTGTTTGGGGGGTGTTGATGTGACCTGGGGGTATGAATGGGAGTTTGCTGATGGACAATATCATCCATTGGCAATAGTTTTCGCTCCTTTCTTTAGCTCCTTTGTGTGTGTGTGTGTGTGTGTGTGTGTGTGTGTATGGGGTGAGGGGGACAAATGTAAGGGGGAAAGCAGCTGGGTGGGAAGGTATAACTCCCACCACATATTTGCGCACAGTGGTCCTGATCTGGATTGGGCCTTGCACACTTCCACTAGAATAAGACAAACATTTAGGATCGCCCTCCTAGATACTATGCATTTTGCATGTACCTTAGCCCTGAGAGTTTGTTGGCATGCTCTTAGAAAAAGGACAGTGTGCGAGTTTGTTGTGTTGTACGTGCCTGTGTTTGTGGGTGCTTAATTTAAACCAGTGGCACTTATTTTCCTTTGAGGAGGGAGGAGTTATCAGGAGGGTAGCACAATCATACCCATAACCTAGTTCTTAACTTGCTAATGTGATGGAGGTGCTGTCTCCTTGCTGCTACTTTTCTCTTGTTTTAAATCTGGTTTTAAAAAGTCTGATTTCTCTCATTGGGTTGGGTGCTTATTTATTTTTAAAAACAACTGCTGATAGAGGTGGTGGACAATCAGAGATCGTGTTCCCTTTGTGGCTTCCAGTAAGATTTTAAAGACGTTCCTAATCCTACATGTGAAATAAATTTTGGGGAGACTGGAAGCTGGTTTCTAGTGAGAAAGTAAATTACTACATCAAAGTACTTGTTAAGAAAATTTTGTGCTTGAGTAGATATGGTTAATACATTTTCCCTTTTCCTTTAGTTTATCATGCAAAAATAGTTCTGTCCCTTTAAAATAGTGACTGTTGTTCTGGAAGCAAATTTGCTTAGTTATAAACTTCACAACCCTCATGGAAATTGTAGTTGCTGTATTGTTTCTAAGCTGCTGAGTTTACAGTTAAGTGTCTAACAGTAACTAGAAGTGGTAGAATGCTGTAGTTTGGATGGAATGCTGAAGTTTGGATCAAGTTACTTCAGCTAGACATCCAGTCTGATCTCATGCTTGTTTGTAAAGTATGTTCCACTTAATTTTTATTTTGACTGACTTCCAAGTAACTCTGAAAAGTAATCCTAACTGTGCAATGCTGTTCATGTCTACTCAGAAATTAGCCCTATTGAGTTCAATGGGGCTTACTCTCACATAAGTGTGTATAGGAGAGCAGCACTGATCTCCTTTCTGGCTTTGTTTTGGTCATTTCTTAGTTGTGGTTCCTCAGACATTTTTTTCCTTTTGGGACTGCTCTGTGGATGTGGAAGGGGGTAGATTTTGGATGCTCAGACCTTGCTCAGCCCATACATGAGTTGGATTTCTCAAGAGGCATGTAGGAGGATGTTCACGTTAACAAGACACATCTTTGGATGCTCAAAACTTGGTGGCTGTACTTAAAACCAAGTAATCTAGTCCTTTTGGCTCCAGAGTAGGTATTTATAAGATGGATTTATTTTCTATACTGTGTGTGCTGCTTCTTCCTGTTTCTGAATTTTGGAGAGGGGATGGCTGTGGGCATGCTCATGTACATAGTTTTTGATGCACAGAACTTGCTGGGTATGCTTACCAGCTTCTTGGATGCTTTTCTGTGTGACTCTGAGGATATTATCATCATCATCATCATTTTGTGTAGCTGTGTGGTTTCTCTCCCTTGTTTTGCAGTCCTGAGTTTAAAGTCATTTCATTCTCTGAACAATGGAAATTGTTCCTAGAACAAGAGAATGTGGGTCCAAAGGAGTGCTTTTGTGTGGCTATGTGCACTCACGATCTTAAAGTTCATGCATGTCATTTTCCCATTTCTGTGGTGTGGGTTGCTGGCTGTTGGGGATTCAAAAGACAGCTCCACCTTGGGTGACCCCTTGGCTCCTCCTCTGACCCGTGATCCACTCCACCACTCAGACTGGCCACCAGCTGCCAATGCTCCGTACAAAGCCAACAAAGGGAGAGCTCAGCTTGAAGATCAACACTTCATTTAAACTCGATTATTTTGCAGTATACGTTTCCTACAAGCACAGACAGCTACAAGTATACAATCATTGCTTTAATTTGCTTGCAGTTATCTGCATTTATATCCACAGTTTGGACCTTGTAACTATTGGCAATCCTGGACATGAAGCCACACTTTCAACAGTAGTGTCTCTCTCTGTGTACTCTGGAACAGTTTAACATATATTATTTTTTTTCATTTTGCTTTGGTGCTCATGTGATTTTAGACGCTGCTTGATACTGAAGTGGTTCACCTAGCCTAGCATTATCCAACTACTCTGACTGGCAGCAGCTTTTTGAGAATCCAGCATTCAGAGAATCCAGAAAGGGTAGATTCTAGTGCCTGAACCAGCACACGAAATATGTGCTCTACTGCTATGTTATAGGTAGTCCAAACCAGAGTAGGAGGATGACTGGGTGAAGGAGAACTTCATACTCGTGGTAACGGAGAAGGCATTTCTTTTGCAACTGCAATCCTCGCTTTGCATTTCTGTCAGCTTGGCGATACAGCTTAGCTAGTAGGCTCCTGCCAGCTGGAAAGCACTGGATTCCAACATTAACATCTAGGGGTAGGGAACGGGCAAACAAAAAACACCCTTCCATTTCAATAAAATAGCATGTATCAAAGGAGTCTCCCACAGTCGCGCATCTTTGTGACAAAGGGGGGCACCCGGCGACATTACCTTTCCCAGCCCCTTCTCGCGTAAGCAAACAGGCTTCTTGTTCACACAAAAGCTACAGCCGCCGATGACAGAGAACAACGCTAAGGAGGAGCGTAGCTATTTCTACACAGGCATTATGTGCCGCTGCCGCTCCACACCACACCACATCAGGCAAGCGCTCTCGCTTCTTCACTCGAGTTTTGCAGCCCCGCCGTCGCCTCCAAGCCCTGACAAGGGAGCCACCACAGCGAGAGCCCGCCCGCTCCGGAGGAGAGCTTTACGACACTCCGCCTCGTTTTCCCTTCGCTTTCCTATGACGTCAACAAATCTGAGTCTGCGCAGAGCGACCTCTTTGCGCCCCACGGGGGTTTGTGGGCGTGGCTTTGTGCGGGAGGGGATGGAAGAGTGAGAAAAGGAGGGGGGAAAGCAGCCCCCGCCGCGCGCGCGCGCGCTTTAAGGGAGGGTGCGCGCGCTGGCTCTGGGCGGTTGCGTGACTGATTAGAAAGGTGTCGCGGCGGCGCGCCCGCGCCCGCCCTCCATTAAACAGCTGAACGTTGCCGTCGCGCGGTCGGAGCCGCGCCTGGCTCCCTCCCCCCCTCCGCGCGCGCGCTCGGTCTGGCCCCTTCGTGTGTGAGTGTGCACAAGTGGGGGAGGGGAGCGAATGAGGCGGCTCTGCCTTCCGCCGGTTCATCTCCGTATCCATCCCCTCCATGGCCCCGGCTCCACCCCGCTAGCCGGATAGCCGTTGCCTGCTGGGATTAGGCTCCGGGGCCGAGGGGTGGGGGGGAGGGTCGTGACGGGGTGCGGTGGGGAAAGGTGAGGACCTGGCGGCGGCGGCGGCAGCAGCGACCGGAGGGAGTAAGAGAGACACGCGGGGAGGCTGAGGCCCAGAGGAGGAAGGAGCGGCAGCGGTAGCAGCTGGAGGGATCCCCGGCGTGGCCACTGGAACCTCCCGGGGCGGATTTGGTCAGTTCGTTGTGAGGCGACTGGGATTTAACGTGGTGGTGACTGGCGGTGGTGGCGGCGCGTTGTGCGGGGAGCGCGGAGGGGATCGTGCCCGCGCCCCCCTCCCGCCTTGGCCGCCTGTGTGGCTAATTCCCCCCCAACCTGGACCATGGCCGACGACGACGTGCTGTTCGAGGATGTGTATGAGCTCTGCGAGGTGATCGGCAAGTAAGTTGGGGGGAGGCAAATGGACCGGGGGGGGGGCGGGAGTGGGTGGAAGAGGGAGGCGGCCGCGGCCAAAGCGGCAGCAGCGATCGGCTGCAAAGCCTCCTCTCCAGCGGGAGGGAGGAAGAGGTGGGGGGAGAGATGCTCGGCTCCGTTCCCACCTGAGCTGCTGCTGCGGCCGCTGTGCCTGTCTGAGGCAGGGTTGGGGAAGAGAGGGACCAGCTCCATGGCGTTGGGGCCCAGTGACATGATAAGTCAATTAATCGTGGCGCCCACGCGCGTTTACACGGTGGGAGAAGTGACCTGACCCCCCTTCTCCCGCTCCGGTCACCATGATTAAACGTTGCTTAACCGGGTGATTGCTTCTGCGCCTAACCCGGGTTATTCTTTACCCCAATGCTGGCACAAGATCTATATGATCGCTTGCCTGCCAGGAAGGCAGACAAGGAAGGGACGGGGGAGGTGTTTTTCCTCCACATCTCTCTGCTCTGTGGTGTCTCTGTATATTTGTACGCCAGGTGCCTTCCTGTGCTCTGCTGCATAATAACCAGCTCGTTAGACGATGTAAGTGACACTCAGGTAATGCTCAGTTTCTCTGTAAATCTTTTCCCATCCACTTGGAATAATGATGAAGAGTAGAAGGAGATCTTGGCCTTCTAATGTTCATTATGCAAAGTGCTTTTAAATCGATGTTCAAAGCTTGCATAAAACGGAAGTTGCAGCGGTTGCTGAACTACCATTGCTGTCTGTTTGGAGTGTCCAGTTTGGTAGGTTGTTTGAAAATGGCAGCTCAAGTTCTCTCCCTTAATGACTTGTGTAATTCTATACTTGAGTGGGTGGGCGGGTGGGGGAAATAAAATTAATCATGATAAAAAAATGAAACTTGAGTTTTTGTTTTCCATGACTGCCTAATATTGACATTGCTTTTGTGAGCTTGTTTATCTTCTATTTTTGAGGGATCTTGATGATAAAACAAAAGTGAAATGGAGATTCAGTATTTTAGAAAAATAGGTAACTTTTCATATTGGAGTCAGCTGCAGATGCTTTAGCAGTTAGGTGAATTTGCTGCTGTTATGATTTTATTAAGGATAACTATATACTGAAGAAAATGTCTTGGTTTTCTTTCTATTTCATTTTCACCATAATAGTTGTCTGTCAGATTCAAAATGAAAATCATTTGTTTACCGTAAGTCTTGGTACAAAATAAATACTTTTTAGCATGCTTTTAGTCATATTTATTTTCCAATATGAAGCCAAAGTTGGTGTCTACATGCTTGAAATATTAGGGCACATTTGATCCTTTTACACCCTTTTGCCAAACTCTTAGCTTTTCATACTGTGACTATGCTGTGTGTTACAAGTGTCTCCCAACTTTAATTATTAATTTAATTCTGTCTATGAGAAGAAAAGCCTGTATGTGTGGTATTATTTGGTCAGAACCCTAGAAGCAGCAGTAAGAAATTCATGTGTCAGTTTCATAGTTTGGAGTTATTTTTCTTGGGAAGATCATTATATTCTGCTCTAGTATACCATGTTTTCTCTTATCTGCCTTTTTTGCAATATTTGTGGAGTCAGTCATGTATTTCTCAAGGTTCCCCTTTTATTGTAGGGAAAGTGCACTGAAATCACAATACTGTGTCCCTTAGAAAATATAATATTCCTTCTAGGTGGCCCTAAGATTGATCTGTGATGTCCTGCTCTCCCCTGACAAAGATCAACTTAGGATGACCTGGGACAGGGCCTTTCTGTGGTGTCCCCATATCTTTGGATCTCCCTTCTTCAAGAACTTCATTGGTCCTCTCTTTGGTTTTAAACACCTTTTTCTTTTGCCAAGCTTTTTCTTTATTTTTATTGCTGGTTTTCTGTGTTTTAATCTGATGCTGTTTTATGGATTGTTTTATTGTACTGTTCTTAATCATAACATTTTATTTGGTAAGTCAAACACAATAATAAATCTATTACTATGAAAAATAGTGTGGTTAAGAGCATGAGTGATGAATGAGGAAGTCCCAAATTAAACAATGAATTCTCTAGGTAGCCTTAGACAACTCAGTTCACATGAACAAGGGGGCGGGGATGGGGAGGGAAACCACATTGCAGGGAAGGAAACCACAACATGCATGCCCCACACATGACCGCAGAAACACGCAGGGCAGCATGGTCCCCCCTATTTCCCGCAGTGTGGTTCCCCCATTGACCTACCACGGCCATGTATCCCAGTGGCCACCGCGGCGGGAATTGGGTTGTGCTGGCCGCTGTATCTGTCACTAGGCGATCTCTCCTGTAGAGATCGCCTGCACTGGCTAGAAATTGCTGGAAGTTCCAGACACTCTAGGTGGCTATTTCTATGGGACGGCCACATTTATTTACAGGGAGGCCAGATTTAACAATGGAGCGCCCAACAGATGACACAGGAAGCCATCCCAGGGCCCCTTATCCCCACTACAGAGGTTGGATACCCAGGGTGGCTAATTTACCAATCGTGTAGGGGAAGAACACCTCCCACATGTCACATTAACCCACTTTGGTTTGCTCCCGAATGCAACCCATGATGGGTTAGCATTACACGTGAACCCAGCCAATATCTCTTAGATTTAGCCCCTTTCTGTTATATGGGGATTTTGGCCTGCCTTCCAAAGTAGTTGTCAGTGCTGCTGAAACAATGTAAATGAAATGCATCGAGTATTTAGGAAAACAGTGAGATACACACTCATAATGATTACTCTTTTGATGTGTGAAATGCAGATATGTTTTGCATGTTGATTATGGTGAATGACTACTCTACCTTTCCATTAGTTCTTTTAATGTTCTTTGAAGACTGAGTATACCCAGCTGTACAACTTTGGAGGGAGACCATAGCTCAATGGTAGAGCACATGCTTCGCATGCAGAAAACCCCAGGTTCAGTCCCTGGCATCTTAGGTAGCAGATGATGGGAAGCTGTCTGCCTGAGACTATAAAGAGATGCTGCTAGTCAGAACAGATCATACTGGGTTAGGTGGACAAACAGTCTGACTTGGTTTATAAAGCAGTTTCCTGTGTTCCGAATCATGTGCGTGTTTAGACAGAAAAAAGTCCTACAGCCATGCAGGCTGAGGAATGCTGGGAGTTTTAGGACTTTTTTCTGTCTAAACGTGCATAGGTTTGTGCTCTTTTATTACTTTTTTTTTTTTTTAAGTGGCAACTAGCTACAAAACTAATTTCCTGGTAGTAGTACCTTGTCATCTTGTGACACTTTAAAATACTCGTTCAGAGACTGTGTATTGGAGCACATATCTAACATGTTGGTTAAGATGGCTGTAAACAGTGCTGTAGCCATGGTGATGAGGCTGTGGGAATCTGGCCCCTTCTGGGGTACTCCAGAACTTCTCCTTCCCAGCTTTCTCTGGGTGGAAAAAGCTTTGGCACTGGCCTTTTCCCTTACAGAGATATAAGGGAAAGGTGGAGGCACTAATCTATTTCATCTGATTGCTCAATAAGTAAACCTGCTCTGCCTACTTTGAGGATGTTGACAATCTCCTTGGAGGTTTGAGTCCAACCACCTGCTCTTTGGATCCTTGCCTGTTGTGGCTTATGAAATCTGCCAGGGCTGTGTGGGTACCAGAAGTACCTCACTAAGGGATGGGGTCATCCCAACTGCTTTAAACTTTTGTAAACTACCCAGAGAGCTTCTGCTATGGGGCAGTACAGAAATGCAATAGATGATGATGATGTTGATGAAGCAATGGCGAAACCACTTCTAAAAAAGCCAGATTTAGATTCTATCGCCTTGGAAAATTGTTGGCCAGTCTCCAATATACTCTTCTTAAGCAAGATCCTAGAAAGGTGGTAGATCATCAACTCCAGGCATCCTTGGAGAAATACTGATTTTTCAATCCATTCCGATCTGGCTCCTGGCCTGGATTTGGGATAAAAACTGCCCTGCTCATCTTGTTGGATTACTTACCCTGGGGAATGGATGGGGGAGGCAACCCTGTTGGTTCTTCTGGACCTCCCAGTGGCTTTTGAGACTGTCAATGAAGGAATCTTCTGGACTATCTAAGTTGGGATGGGGTTATAGTAGTACTGATCCTATCTAGAAGTAAGGGTTCAGAAGGTAGTGCTCGGAGACTTCTGTTCCACCCCATGATTTGGGGAAACCGGCACAGCAATTTTCCTAGCCATCTTCCTCACCCCTCAGTTTGTTACATTTAGAAGGAATATCTGCTGTTGACATTGATACAGGACTTGTAGGAATATTGCCGAAAGGCTAAAATGGCTTTGAGACAGACCTTGGCTGATTTCAAGGTCTAGTTTTAGGAACTGGTGATTTTACTTTAACCAGTTCAAAAATCCTAACATGGAAATTACTTTTAGGTAAATGGCTTAGGATTGCAGCCGTCCATTATTTCTGAGTACTATTTCATTCTAGTGAGCTTACTTTCAGGATAAAGCTATAGGATAGCAAATAAGGATGCAGATATCAAATGATCTCAGATTAAAATGTGTTGGGGTTTGTTTGTTTTTGTAGTGTGAACAGATAAATATATGACCTACAACTATGAGGGAGGGGGAGAAGTAAGCTAATGGAACATTTCTGGTCTTTAAGTTGTCAGACATCCTAACTAACCATGGTTGTCTTGTGTAGTTCTTTTAGTAGAGGTCAGAAAGATAGTTGTAATAACCAACTCTTATTATCTGTATAATCTGTATTTTAAAGCGTGGTGGCCATAATTTGGCTTTTTTCTGTCCTTCAAATTATGGTCCATCATAATTGCTTTTGCATAGGTATTTATAGGGATGGGCAGAACCCCTACCTTTTGTTCCGGGGGGGGGGCAATCTGTCCCTCCCCTCGGAATCCTCTTCGGCTGGCGCCACTCCGCGGCGATTCCGTGGAGCTGGCCGCTGGCTCGGTATCGCCAGTGATATGGGCAGCTGCCATTGCCGTGCCATATCGGGCTGACTCAGGACGCAAATGGCGTCCACTACGCCATTTACAGCCATAAAGCTCTTAGATTAAGCTAAATGCAGCCACAAATGGCTGCATTTAGCTTAAACTAAGGACTTTATGGCCACAAATAGCGTCCGCTATGCCATTTGCGTCTGTGGTTTTTCCCACGATAGGCTAGCCTACTGCGTGAAAAAACACAGATGCAAATGGCGTAGCGGATGCCATTTGCAGCCGTAAAGCCCCTAGTTTAAGCTAAATGCAGCCATTTACGGCTGCATTTAGCTTAATCTAAGAGCTTTATGGCTGCAAATGGCGTAGTGGATGCCATTTGCATCCAGAGTCAGCCTCAGCCAGCGATACGGCACAGCAATGTACTCCGGAGCTGCTGGCGGAGAGGATCTGCAATTTCATGCAACTTAGGGAGCAATACTGTGCCCCCTCAGTCAGCATCTGAGGGGGAGGGGGCATAGGATAGTTTGGTTTCCTGGCTCCAAGGTTAGAGACAGGGCTCCGACCTCAAAGCCAGGAAACTGTGCTCCCCCCCCCCCGCCCATAGTTGGCATAGAGAGAACCATGCTGGCTACCTCTCTGTACTCAGAAAACGGAGTGTGGAGATGGGGAAAAGGGCGTGTTCCCTGGGGGTGGAGAGGGGAGGAGACCAGCGCGGTTGCAATACGACATATCACCACCATATGGCCAGCACAGCCTCCTTCCCTCCCCCTCCGAGGCACCACCATTAGATGGGTGAAATTGCCCATCTAGCAGAAATAGAGGGTGGCTGGAGTATGGAGGCAAAGATCACCTCCACTGTCCTTCTACCCTACATTGGATACTCTGCGGCCTCCAAGTTTGGAGACTGCCCGCAATCCACATAGGATTGCACCCTTAAAGTGTAAACATCCTGCTCAGAAAGAAATTACATCCTGATATTTACTGTGGAAAGAACATTATTTTCATGAAACCTGTTTTATGAGGGCTAGAACAATAGTGCTTTCATCTAAGTGATAGGCATATATCTCATCAGTCAATATAACTTCTGAGGAGAGAGGATTAAATTCTCCCTTGCAATTTAGCATTTCAGTTACCACTTAATAATACAATTTGGGGTAGGGAGTTGTATACTTTTTATATATAGCTCAAACTCTGTATAATGACTTGGTAAATACTGCAGTTATGATATCAGGACTTGTGGAAGTCTTATTTCATGTATTTTGCTAGTCCAAATTGAATTTTTCCATATTTATTTGGAAGAAGAGTTGGAAAGCATATTTGTAGCTTTTGTGCGTAGAATCCTGATCCCTTCAAAGAAGAAATATGCAGTCTGAGTTAAGAGTCATTAAATTTTACATCCTTATACTTAAACATTAGAATTAGCTGTGCTGGCTAAACAATTGTTTTAATTTGTAAGGATCCACCAACAAAATCTGTCAGCATCTCAGCTTGGAATCCCTGTGTTTGATCTATTTTCTGAAACTGGAAATGAAAGCCTGTTTGCTGTGTGCATCATCTCCCCTTGTTGTTAACAATCTGCTGAAAAGGATCACACAACTGCTGGTTTGTAGAGTCTTGCATAGCTGGACTTTCAGGCTGGTGCAGAACTGAAGCAGTGAGTCCTGTTCGATTACACTGAGTAAAGTTTGCATGGAGTAAAGCTAATATTTTGCACTTTGGTTAACTTAGGGATGTGTATTTAAATGTTATTGTCTTCAACATTAGGTAATAACTTTATGTGTTGGAATTGTTCAGGTAGTGATGAGTTTCTAACCCTGGATAGTGAAAATCATGTTTGTTTTGTGTGGGTATGTATTATATATTCAGACATGTATGCTGACTAATATATAGTCATATATATAATACACACAATAGTGAGCTTGTGAGTGCTGATGGGATTGTAGCTAGAATGGGGCCACTAAGAAACAAGAGGTGAGGTATCAGCAAGCTTGAGGGAATCTCAAAGTTTGCAGAAGTATGAAATTTTTTTTTACCAACAACCCAAGTGTGGAGGATAGGCTTCAGGGATCTACATTGTTTTATACTGTAATCCACTAACTGGAGCCAGATGTGAAATAGACAGAGCTCAGGGAACAGAGTCAATTACCTACTGAACCCCATGAGCTATACACTAGGATAAACTGCATGCAGAAATACAAATTTACATCTGAATTACTACAGATTAGGAATTCTAACAGTATAATTTAGATCTAACAATTGTTGTTGCTAACTAATTGGGAGTTGGAGACCCTTGCTGATGTATGACACATCATCCAGAGATCTATCAGAAGAGCCTGATAAACTTTTTGCCCAACCCTGGGAATTCCTCCCCCAAATAGCCCATTGAGGACTGATTTGGGGGGAAGGGAAATGGAGTATGTTGGATGAGGGCATGGGCTGGCTGGAATACTGAATAGGAGCACTTGATTCTGCAACATTTTGTTCCAGGTCACATGTATGCTGCTTACTTTTGTGCAAGGTTTTCGTGAAGTGATGGACTAATATAAAATTCTGGTTTGAGTTTTCTGTTTACAGTGGCTTTGCATGTTCATGTATATAAAGGACTATGTTTGTTTGCCTATCTTTGTGTTAAAATGTCACCAGCCATGGCAATTCTGTATTTATGGTCTCTGTGAGGATTTGGCTGACAAACTCATTTTTTTAAAAGTGCAGATGCAGAGATTGAGCATAATTGTAGCTCTATCCACATAGGAAAGTTGAGGGTTCAGGAATCCTTGGAGAGCTAGTTAGAGGCAATTCATGACCCCTGTCTGTAGGTTTGCCTCCATACTATGGGTGGGTTCGCACATATCATTAAGCCCCATGTGAATAAGCTACAGCAGGCTGGTTATTCGCAGAACAACCCACGGTATGCCTGACAGACAATCAGGCTTGCCGTGGTTTGTTCAGTCCTCAGTCCTCCAGCTGGCTCTGGCACATATCCCAGGTGCCTTTGTAGCAGAACCCATCTTGTCTCCTCATCCCAGCCCTCTCCCCGCTCTGATTGCTACCCCGTTTCGTTCCCTGGCTTTTTTTCGGTGTCTCAAAAATGCAAATTGGGTTGTTTTTTTAATTAGTTTTGTTGGTCTTGCAGAAGTGCACATTGTGGCTGTCTGATACGTGTAATCTTGCCTGGTAAATTTCCTTGTATGTTTTGCCTTTCAAAGAGAGTGGTAAAGTGGAATAGGAAAGTTTAATTTCTTTTAAACATGAAAAGAAATTGACAAGATGAAGCTGCATATAGGCTAATTTGCACACAGCTGTGAAGGACTGGGGGAGAAATAACAGTAAGAGAAAGGAGGGACCCAGTAGAACAATTCAGAAGCACCAAAAATGGGGGGATGGCAAACGGAGTAAATGCACCCTTGGCAATGTGATCCTCTCATTTTTAGGTGTTGAACTGACACATCTTGGTATCCTCCACTTTTTTAACACTTCCCCGACTCCATCTACTCCAGAAAGGGGAGATATTTACTCCCCCTCACCTTTTTGCTGCTCCTTTTCAGAGCAGTTACTGCTGCAGTTACTGTGCTTCAGTGTGGGTGTGCAAATCTCTGTGACAGTAAATGGAGTGGAAATTTGCATGCCTGCAGTGATGGAGCTGTTACTGCAGGTGCACAAATTTCCCCTCCATTTACTCCCCAGCCCTTAAATTTGCACAAAGTTCCCCTCCATTCTCTTCCAACACAAATATTCCCAATGGTTTAAAAAGAAAACCCTTGGAGGGTGGATGAACCAGCAGTAATACCTGCCCTCCCCCACCCACTTGGGCCCCATTTACTCCATCCCATGCAGCTGCCTTCTCAGGGTTTTTTCTAGAACTGTCAGAGATTTGCACACATCTGCTGAAGCTCGATAATTGCAGGAGTAAGTGCTCCAAAAGGAGCCATGAAAAGAGTTAATATCTCCTCTTTCTGGAGTAGCTGGAGACAAGTTGGGGAAGTGTTGAAAAGGTAGAGGACATTGAGAAGTGTCAGTTCAACACTTAAAAGCGAGAGGATCATCAAGAGGGAGATACTGCCCCTCCCCTTTTGGTGCACTTATTCCATTTGCCTTTCCACCCCATTTTCAGTGCTTCTGAATTACACTACTGGGTCCCTCCTTTTCTCTTAACTATTATTTCTACCCTGGTGCTTCGCAACTGTGTGCAAATTAGTCTATATGCAGCCTTATCTTGTCAATTACCTTGTATATTACCTACTCCACTTTGCTGCTCCCTTTGACAGCTGAAACATACAAGGAAATTGACCAGGCAAGACTACACATATAGGACAGCCATAACTGCACACTTGCTCACTTGTGAAGACCAACAAAAAAAAATTACAACCCCATTTGCAGATTTTTGAGGCATCGAAAAAAGCTGAGGAACAAGTGACCGTCCTTCTAAACTGCCATTTCAGTATCGGTGAAAGGGCAGTCACTGGCGAGGGAGGTTGGAAGTGGCACAGGATTGAGAAGAGTGGCACGGGTTTTTTTTCTGCTTTTGCCACATGGCTTTGTAGATGATCCTAGCAATCCACAATCAAATCACTGTCCTGGGTTCAGATAACACGATAACCCACCCCGGGCACAAACAACCCTCCAACAAGCCATGGGTTCTCAGCATGGCTTGTTCCTGAAAAATAAGCCACCCTGCAGAAGATATACTGGGTTCAGATGACATGACATGGGCTTCCCATGGTTGGTGGTCATGTTGTGCAAACTCAGTCTGCATCATGTAATTTTGTATCCCATAGCATTTGTGGGTGTCTGTCATAAATAAGTGGGTCTACAGGTTTTTTATTTTGTTTTTATAAATTTCAACAAAAAGCAAAACAAAACCATAAAGACTTTCTCTAGATAGAGAGAGAGAGAGAGAGATGTGATTGAAGGTATTAATTTCAATGAATACATTTGAAGAGTGTGTGTATATGTGAAAATACAGCTTTCTAGAAAATAAAAGAAATTATACAGACACTTCAGCACAGATCAAATATTGATATATTTATCCATTTGTGAGTGGCACCTATATTCTAGGTGGGGCTAGAGTTGCCAATATAGCCCTGCCTACTGCACCATCCTGTTAGGGATGGATGAATCTTTCCATTTTGTGTTCTGCCACATTCAATATTTTTTTTTAAAAATGGATCTTTTTAGTTCTTTCAATCCCGAATATGAAGAAATTAGCAAATTTTACTACCTTATTAAAACTGAAATGAAATTCCTACCCATCTTCACTGGCCAAATTCAAAAGCTACAAGCCATTCCCAACATAGAGAGAACTATGTACCTGCCTGCCATTACCTGTTAAAGATGAGAAGCCTGTTAGGAAAAAGAGGCGGCAACCCAGTTCAGCACTAACATGGTTGAATATATAGGGATTCAAACCCAGACTTTTAAGAGCTAAGCACTCAAAGCCCTGGGTCTAGACAGATGAATCTGTCAGTTTTGGTTTCTCCTATATTTAATTTTTTTTTAAAAAAAAACTTAAGTTCTTTGCATTCAAATATGTAAACAACTGCAATTTTTTGAAAATTATTTAAAAAATACTAAAGAAAATTTTTGCTCATCCCTACATCTGGTGCTGGTTCTGGAAGTAGGCTGAACTGTTCTTCTGTCTATGGTTTTAGCTGTTGCAATGTGTGTTTTCATCATACATTGTAGACAAAACTATAATTGGCATCTGAGGGGGGGCAGTTTTGACAGTAGCATTTTTCTATATTACCTCCATTTGTTCATGGTCTCGACTTCCTACGTATATTGAGAAGTATACCATTTTGACTTTGAACATATCTTGCTAATGAAATAATCCACCTAGTGAAATAATACCCCCCCCCCGCCTTTCAACCCCTTTCTTCTGTTTTGTACCTCATAATTCTTTTTCGAAAGGGCTGTTTTCCAGGGAAACTTATTTTTATACAGCACTTTGGAGGACTTTTTTTTAACACTTCCAAGTTGTAACTCTTCTAGTAAATATTCTAAGCACTACATATAATTAAACTTTGCTTTATAAAACATTTCCTTAAAATACTATAAGATCTTTATTCTCATGACTAATATTTCTCCCATTAGAGTCACACTGATTGATGACACACCAATATGAACATGAAGCCTATTTTGTAGTGGTTGTACACATTGTACAATGTGTACAAGAGAGTATACATTGCTTTCATTAGTTATTGCTTAGTAAAATTCCTTTTTGTATATTTGTTGTTCGAGTAACAAGCTTAGCATGTATATAGTGCATTTTAAGCATTCAAAATACTTGACATTATCTCAGTAATCCTAACATTTAGTGGGGTCAGTCAGTATTATCCCCATACTGCAGATGGAGGTGGCTTGCATCATAGTACTCAGGAACTTGTGGTGGCTGAACTGGGGTCTTCCTGGCTCTCAGCCTTAGTCACTACTCCACACAAGTCCAATTCTTGATCTTTCTATTGAGGATTCCAGTACTTTCTTTGAGCTGTAAAGTAAGGTGAACTCCATGGAACTCTTCAGGGCCAACGAAGAGAAAATATAGTTAACTCAGGTGATAGCCTTAATTTTCTCAGGGTTGTGGGCATGCAGAATAAGTAGGAGAAAAGAAGGGCTCGATCCATGTGAGCCCATGGTATGCTTTATATTTTGTATAGATGAGAGTTAGAGCTATTTATGTAATCGGGAAGGTATTGATAGACTTCACTTCCGCAGAGGAAGGTATTGGCTACTGAGCTGCTCCTGGCTCCTTAGCATATTTGTGTCATTTATTCCAGAGGGGTAGTCAAGTTAGTGCATTGTAGAAAAAAACAACAGTTTTGGTGGACTGGGATCTTAAAGGTTAACTTTTTTGTGTCATTAGCAGAGCACAGATGTAAATGAGATCTATTGAAAAGAGTAAAACAGCCTACCCCAACCTGGCACCCTCCAGATGTTTTGGGTGGAACTCCCAGCATTCCTAATCACTGGCTATGCTGGATGTGGCTGATGGGAGTTGAGGTCCAAAACATCTGGAGGGCACCATGTTGGGAGCGGTGGGAGTAAAATATCTGATTTGAGTAGCGTGGGAAACTCCGGGCTAATAATAAATTGTCAAGGCAAGATAAATAATGATATGATTACCTAAAGGGGGGACAATTACCTTCTGTAATGAGCTACCCACTCCCAGTCCCCGTTGAGCCCAGGTCTGATAGTCTACATGGTACCATCAGCGTTTGGTTTTGTGTAATCTAGAAATGGGAATGACTGCACAAGTGCCTAAATACAATGTGGGAATTGAAAAACTGGGAGGCCTGTTAGTCAGGATGGCTAAATGGAACCTTCATATTCAGAGGCAATGTGCCACTGAATGCCAATTGCTTTGGGTCAACAGCGGAGAAGGATTTGCTTTCCAGAGCCAGTGTGGTGCAGTGGATAGAGTTTTATGATGTAGACAACAGAGATACAGTTTCATTCCCTTTCAGCCATGAAGCTCCTTGGGCCAGTCACTATGTGGTTGTTATTAGTCCAAAATTGGTGGTGGACACCATGGGTTGGATAAAAACCTATATGCAGCATATGTTCACAGAAAGAGTTCTGCTGCTGCCTGGTAATGGAAGGGGGTGGGCAATTTTTGCTAGTGTCCTCGCAACCTCCAGAAATCTGCTCTGGAGGATTAGGGAGCAACTCAGAAAGTGAAGAGATACTGCCTGCGCCATGAATTTGGCATACAAGATACATGGGCATTTTGGACTAAGGAGATGTGTTAAGGAGAATTTCATCCCTTCAACTGTTTACGCCTTTAGAGAATCCCATCTCCCAATCTGAGAACAGTATTTTGTAAAAAAGATAATGCTTGCAGTCCTTCCCATAATTATGTGTACTTGAGTTCCATTGACTTGAATAAGACTTAAGGATGCATTGCTGTGGGCTAAGTTACAGTCATTGTCAATAATGAAGGTACTTAATGCTACTTGTGGGTGATTATTAAAATTTCTTAATGATAATTCTGTCTTCTACAGTGCAGTGTAATTCACTGACTTCTGAAGAGTTTCCAGTAATACTATTTGTAATAAAGGATGTGGAAAACCACAGTAACTGGAAACGTACATGGTTCATCATAAATACAAATAGCCAACTCAGTTCTCCAAGTCCCAGTCCTTAAGTATCCGGAGGGAGCAATCCTATGGCTACTAGACAGTGGCTAGATGGCCATAAGGTATCTGGTTTTCTGGGAACCGACCACCTCCCATTTCCGCACTGCCTCTGAGGCAACGCGGAACAGCCCCGTGCTCCGCACTTGCAAGAGGAGCGCAGAGCAGCTGAAAAGGGGCGTTCTGGGTTGGGGAGGGCAAAATGTTGTACAGCAGCCTCCTCCCCTGCTCAGCCCTCCTGCGGCTACACGGTCACAATCGGCTGTCTAGCTGAAAATGCAGGGCAGGAGAAGCGCAGAGGGAATTATCCCTTCCGTGCTTCTCCTGCCCTGCATTGGATAGGTGGTCGCCTCCTAGTTCAGAGGCAGCTGCCTGTCTGAATAGGACTGTGCCCTAAGTGGCTCAATCTACTCACAACAGAGAGGTATTGGGCTGGTTCTCATGTCACACTATGCCACCCTGGAGAATAAGCTGTAGTGAGCTCGTTGCTTATTGAGCAACCCACATTGTCCTGATAGATGATTGGGCACACAACAGCTTGGCGTGGCTTCCTTCCCCTTCAATTCTCCAGCCTGCTCCCTGAATGTATCCCAGTGTCCTTTGCATGGCAACCTGTCTCATATCCTTGTCCTTACGGCGGGAAACTTTCCTGGTCCCCTCCCCTCTCCAATCGCTACCTCTTTTCAGAGCACCTTGTGTGCTCACCACCTTTTTCTTTTCGTGCTTTGGAAATATGCAAATAGGATTGTAATTTTTTTTTTCCTGGTCCTTCACAAATGCACAGAATCGCCTGTCCGCTATGTGTAGTCTTGCCCTGTCAATTTCTTTGTATGCTACAACTGTCAAGGGAAGTTCCTAAGTGGAGTAGGTTATATACTAGGAAACTGACAAGATGAGACTGCACTTAGGCTAGTCTACATATACTTATGAAGGAACAGGAAAAAATAATACTAAGAGAAAGTACGAACCCATTTGAGCAATTCAGAAGCACTGAAAAAGAAAAAAAAAGTGAGTGAAGTAATCGTCCCAAAAAGGAGCACCGGGGGGGGGGGGGGAATCCCACTTGGCAATATCATCCTCTCGCTGTTATGCTTTGAACTGACACTTCTCAGTGTCCTCCCCCCTTTAGACACTTTCCCAAGTCCCCATGAATAGGAGTTATTGGCTCCCCACTCCTTTTCTGAGCTGTTACTGCACTTCACCAAATTTGTGCAAATCTCCCCAACAGTTTTTTAAATTTTGAAAAGTTTTTTTTAATGGAGGGGGAGCCAATAACTCCCATATGTTGTACTTCCAAACCAATGCAAAATAAATAAAAAGGTGGCAACCAAGTTACAGTCCTTTCACAGTGCCATTTTGGCATTGGCGGAGGGGCAGTCACTGGCGAGGGAGGAGGGAGGCTGGAGGTGGCACTGGTGAGATTGTGAAGAGTGGTATGGGCTTTTTGGGAACTCTGTAGCCACTTGGGACAAGCCACGCTTCCAGGTTCAGACGTCACAACAAGCCACCCTCAACAACTCTTCTGTAACCCATAGGTTCTCAGGGTGGCTTATGCATGGTTAACAAACCATGCTGAATCGTCCATGCTGGGTTCACGCATCATGGTAAGCCACGCTGACACTAACAAGGCTTACCCACCATGGCTTATTGTGTTGTGCGAACCCAGTCACTGTGGTTAACCCTGAATTTTGCAAAAAAAATACTGCAAAAAATGATGTGCAAAAAATATTGAGAAATGGCAGTGGGGAAACCTGAGCGGGGGTGGGGAGAACCCCAAACTGCCCAGTGAGGACTGAGCATGCTCACTGGGCGTGGAATACTGGCTGGCAGTTGGGGTGGGAGGAGCAGGAATGGAATGGGGTGGCTGTCAGCCTGAACAGGAGAACTCCACACTGAAAGATTTTGTTGCAGTTTGTATTTGTTGATCTAGCTGGCAATTTGAAATTCCTGCTCTTGTTGGATGCTCCATGGAAAAGAGAATATGATCAGAAATACAGTTCTGATTTTAACCGACAGTAGCATTACTTTTACATTAGTATGTGCCCAATTGTCTCAACTACCATGATAGCAAACTTGTCAGAACTATCAAAAGTTTGTTCTTATTCAAGGTTTTGATCAGGCTTTGAATGTACTGTCTTATCAATGTTTTGTTTTGTTTTATCAAAGCTTGGAGAAAAGTTGGATTTAAAAATAATTCTGCGCAGGTAAGATATAGAACTTTGTATTACAAATGTCTTCTAGATATAACCTTTTCTAGTTTCTTATAAGGTATAGAAAGCTTTTTAAGCAGATGAATGGGAAATGTTTTAATTTCATCTTAAACATTAATGTTGCATTTTACTACTAGGTTGCTCAACTTCTGAAAGACTGATAGCGTCTAGAAAGATGGTGTGAAAAAAGGGTTTCTTTACCACCAAATAGCTGAAGCTCTTTGGGTGGTTCACAGTTTGGCGCCAGGCAAACCCCAGTAGGGACAGCATTCCACAATTGGGGGTGGGGGGACTACCACCAAGTAGATCCTCTCCCCTGTTGCCATCCTCTGTGCCTCCCTTGGAAGAGGTACATGAAGGAAGGCCTCAGAGGTTAAATGTAGTATCAGGTAGGTTCATATTGGAAGAGGCGCTCCCATCAGTATTGCAGTCCTGATCCATGTAAGGCTTTATAGGTTAGAACTAGAGATGTAAAAGCCTGGGGGGAAAACAGGAAAATTCTTGGGAAAAAAGGATTTTTTTCCAAGGACTCCCCCCCCCCCCCCCAAATTGAACAGCTTTGGATTATGAAATATTTTCTTCTAGAATTTAAGTCAAGGTGTTTATATATTATTACCTAGCCTTTACTCTGCCAAATGATTTCTAAAAACCATGTAAAAAGACTTTTATAGAAAGACTAGAGATGTAAAATGTCTGAAAATAATGAAACCCTGGGGGAAAATGTTTTTTTTAATCCTCTAAGATTCCCAGCATAGTTATTTCTTCCATTCCTTATTAAAACTGTTTATCTAATGTATCTTTCACTGATAGATATTTAGGGATTCTCCAAGTCACGTTCAGTTTCCCAGCATGTGAGTAGAGCCACCATATCACAAAATGGAAGAAAATGTTTATGCCTGAAAGTTTGGGTTTTGTTCTACAGAGTCCTGTGTTTTGGGGCTCGTTCTGGTTGGATGCTGTATTAGTCAATTAATGTAGTTCTAAAACCCATATGTAAAAAAAATATTGTAGGTTATCCCACCCCTGTCACCGGATGCTGCAGCATTTGGGTTATTTCACCTATGTTTCTTTTTAAAAAGTTATCTTTGAGGCTTGAGTCTATAGAACTCATTGCCACAGGTTTTTTAAAATAAAGTTCTCAATTAGACCTCACCACTAGAGAATGCTGCCTCAGCTATGAAACCTTTTAATTGCTGCCACTAGAACAAACCCTCTCTACCTAAAAGAAATGTAGTAGCCTGGTTCTTATGGCATAGGCATGGGATTGACACTACCCCTAGAGACCACTTTTAAAAATAAACAAAATATAAGATATTCATTAATGGAAACTACAAAGTGAATAAAATGTTACTCTTCAAATAAAAGGTTGAAATTGCTTTGAAGTTCTTAAATTAAATATGCTTGTTTACCATTCCTAATCTGAGTTTTCCCCAGCTAACTAGAATCTCAATAGCTTTTCCTTTAAATCAGATTTCCCTAAGCTCCACCCCACAAACTGGAACAGTTTTAAGAATTTCCCTAAACTTCCCTACAAACAGGAACAGATGCTATACACCAGTCTTCCTATGCCTCCAGTTCTTCCTGCTTCTTTTGGCTTCAAGGATGGTTCAGATGTTTCAGGTACTACTTGCTGAAGTTCCCTCTGGTCAGTCATAAAACAGGTACCTGAAATATGTGATGTTAACTTTGTAGCTCATAAAATTATTCTGTTTGGTATATTAAATTGAAAAGTATAGTTTATTCAGGCAATAATTACACATTTACTAGCTGAGTTTACTTTTTAAAGTTTTTAAATATAATGATAATTTTATGAGCAAACCAAGTTACACTTAATATTACTTTAGGAACATAAACGCTGCTTTATGTTCCTAAAGCAGCCTTCCCTAACCTGGTGCCCTCCAGATGTTTTGGACTACAATGCCCAACACGGCTGACCATTGGTCATGCTGCCTGAAGTTGATGGGAGCTGAAGTCCAAAATATCTGGACAACGCAGGGTTGAAGAAGGCTGTTAAAGCAACAAAGCGACTTTAGATCTGTAAAGAGCCCTAAAAATAGGTGTTGCTTATTTTTCAATTATTTCAGGGGGTGGAGATCAGGAAAAAGCTAGTTTTTTTCCATGGCTTAAAACTTCCCAGAAATTTTACATCCCTAGTTACAACCAGCACCTTGAATTTGTCTCAGAAATGTACAGGCAGCCAGTGCAAGTCAAAACTGACTTGTTTAGATCTTCAGGTCTCTGCTATCAATCTGGCTGCCTCATTTTGCACAAGCTGCAACGTCTGGCCAATCCTCAAGGGCAACCCCACATAGAGAGCATTGCAGTAATCTAACTTGGAGGTTACCAAAGCATAGTCTCCTGAAACCAGGTTATCTCTGTCCAAATAGGGGCATAACTGGGCCACTGAGCCTCAAGTGACTATGATGGCTCCAGTAGAACCTCCAAGCTACAAACCTGCTCCTTCAGGGGGAGTGCAACCCCATCCAGAACAGCTTGAGCACCCTCCATCTGGTCAGAAGAACCTGATGGCAATAAGCAACCACTTTTTGTGCTTTGGAATGGCAGTGTGGCCTCAGGAATAGTCCCCCCCCCCCCCAAGTTTGGAGTTATAAGTATAATACTGGGTTTAGAGAAGAGTTTAGATGCAGCTAAAGATCAGAATGGGTGTTGCAAAATCGCTGTTAAAGGAAGAGTAGAATCATAGAATAGTAGGGTTGGAAGGGGCCTACAAGGCCATCGAGTCCAAGCCCCTGCTCAGTGCAGGAATCCAAGTCAGAGCACCCCTGACAGATGGCTGTCCCGCCTCGTCTTGAACACCCCCAGTGTGGAAGAGCCCACCACCTCCCTAGGTCATTGGTTCCATTGTCAGATTGCTCCAACAGTCAGGAATATTTCCTGATGTTCAGCCAGAATCTGGCTTCCTGTAACTTGAGCCCATTATTCCATGTCCTGCACTCTGGGATGATTGAGAAGAGATCCTGGCCTTCCTCTCTGTGACAACCTTTTTCACGTACTTGAAAAGTGCTATCATATCTCCCTTCAGCCTTCTCTTCTCAAGGCTAAACATGTGCAGTTCTTTCAGTCTCTCTTCAGAGGGCTTTGTTTCCAGTCCACGGATCATCTTTGTTGCCCTCCTCTGAACCCTCTCCAGTTTGTCTGCATCCTTCTTAAAGTGTGGTGCCCAGAACTGGACACAGTACTCCAGATGAGGCCTAACCAGTGCTGAGTAGAGGGGAACTAGTACTTCCTGGGATTTGGAAGCGATGGTTCTATGAATGCAGCCCAAAAGAGCATTTACCTTTTTTGCAGCCACATCACATTGTTGGCTCATATTCAGCTTGTGATCGACAACAATTCCAAGATCCTTCTCACTTGTAGTGTTGTTGAGCCACATCTTGTATCCCCCATCTTGTAACTGTGCATTTGGTTTCTTTTTCCTAGGTGCAGAACTTGGCATTTATCCCTATAAAATGTCATTCTGTTGTTTTCTGCCCAGCGCTCCAGTCTATCCAGATCACTTTGAATTTTGTTTCTGTCTTCCAAAGTATTAGCTATCCCGCCCAATTTTGTGTCATCTGCACATTTAATCAGCATTCCCTGTACCTCCTCATCCAAGTCATTAATAAAAATGTTGAAGAGCACTGGGCCCAGGACTGAGCCCTGCAGTACCCCACTCGTTACTTCTCCCCAGTTTGAGAAGGTCCCATTGATAAGCACTCTTTGAGTCCTGTTCTGTAGCCAACTGTGGATCCACCGGATCGTTGTTCCATCTAGCCCACTTTGAGCTAGTTTGCTCATCAGGATATCATGGGGCACTTTGTCGAAAGCTTTGCTGAAGTCAAGATACATTATGTCTACAGCATTCCCGCGGTCCACAAGGGAGGTTACTTGATTAAAAAAATAAGATCAGATTCGTCTGGCAAGATTTGTTCTTGACAAATCTATGTTGGCTTTGAGTAATCACTGCATTGTTTTCAAGGTGCTTACAGACTGACTGCTTTATCATCTGCTCCAGAATTTTCCCAGGGATTGATGTCAGACTGACTGGTCTGGAGTTCCCAGGTTCCTCCTTTTTACCCCTTTTGAAGATAGGGGCAACATTAGCTCTCCTCCAGTCATCTGGCACTTCACCCGTCCTCCATTTCTCAGAGATAATAGACAGCGGTTCTGTGAGTTCTTCTGCCAGTTCCTTTATTTTTTTAGGATGCAGGTCATCTGGCCCTGGAGATTTGAACTCATTCAAAGTAATGAGGTGTTCCTTGACCATATGCCTATTGATCTCAAGCTGCAATCCTGCCCCTTCAGCCTGTCCTTCACCTTTGCCAGGGGGTCATAGACCCTCTTTTGGGAGAAGACTGAGCCAAAGTAGGAATTGAGCACCTCTGCCTTTTCTTTGTCCTCTGTTATCATTTTGCCATCCTTATTTAATAGCTGAACCACTATTTCTGTCCTCTGCCTTTTACTATGCATGTAGCTGAAGAAAGCCTTTTTGTTGTTTTTAGCATCCCTCGCTAACCTCTCAGCTCGTTCTCAGCTTTAGCCTTCCTGATGCCATCCCTGCAATTCTGTGCGACCTGCCTGTACTCTTCCTTTGTTGCTTGGCCTTCTTTCCACTTCCTATATGTGTCCTTTTTTGTTCTCAGATCATCTCTAAGCTTTTTGTGAAGCCACATTGGCTTCTTCTGTTATCTTCCACCTTTTCTTCTTGTTGGAATTGTTTGTAATTGTGCCTTGAGAATTTCCTTTTTCAAAAGCTCCCACCTGTTAGAGTTGCTTGCCATGGGACCTTACTTATCATTGTTCTGAGTTTATTAAAATCAGCTTTCCTAAAACCCAGGGTACGTGTTTGACTACACTCGGCTTTTGCTTCCCTTAGAACCAAGAACTCAAGTACAACATGGTCGCTTTCCCCCAGAGTTCCTGTAACTGCTACTTTATCCACTAAGTCATCTCTGTTGGTTAGGATCAAGTCAAGGATAGCCAGTCCTCTAGTTCCTTCCTCTTCTTTCTGTAGGAGGAAGTTATGTGCCACACAAGTCAGGAATTTCCTGGAGGGGCCATGTTTTGCAGAATTTGTCTCCCAACAAATATTGGGGAAATTGAAGTCTCCCATTACTACTACATCATGCTTCCTTAAAACATTGGCTATTTGCTTTTCAAAAGTTTCATCCTTGTCTTCTCCTTGATTGGGTGACCAGTAGTAGACTCCGACCACCAGGTTCCTTTTATTCTTTGCTCCATTTATTTTGATCCAGATGCTCTTGATGGGGCTACCAAACTCCTCCTCCTGTATTTCTGTGCAGAGATATGTATTTTTCACATACAGTGCAACCCCACCTCCCTTTCTGTTCCTCCTGTTCTTTTTGAACAAGTTATATCCTTCAATTGCTGTATTCCAGTCATGAGAGTCATCCCACCAAGTCTCAGTTATACCTATCAAGTCATAATTTCTGTTTGTTTCCCATCCTCTGGGCATTAGTATATAGACATTGAAGACCATGTGGTTCATAGTCTGGCTTTCTTCCTACATGTGTCTGAAGACTATTATTGGGCACTATTTGAGCTGTTCTCTCCGCTGTGGTGCATGAGCCTTGGTCCATTGTTACTCCCAACTTTACATCTCCCTTCCCCGTAGGATTCAGTTTAAAGCCCTCCTGATGAAGTTCTTCATGCTGTGGCCAAACACATTCTTCCCAGCCCTTGTGAGGTGCAACCTGTCCCTTGCCAACAGCCCATCTTCCAGGAAGTATAGCCCGTGGTCCCAGAATACAAATCTCTTGCGTTGGCACCACCTTCGTAGCCAGTCATTCATCCAGAGTATTTTTCTTTCCTTTTCCATCCCTCTTCTAACTACTGGAAGGATGGATGAGAAAACTATCTGGGCCCCAAAGTTCTTGAGTTTCCTTCCCAAAGCTTCAAAGTCTGACGTGATTTCTTCATAGCTCCGCTTGGCCGGTATCATTTGTTCCCACATGGACGAGAAGAAAGGGATACCTGTCAGTGGGCTTTATGAGCGCAGGCAATCTTTCAGTCACATTTCTAATCTGTCCTCCCGGGAGACAACATACCTGGCGAGTCCAAGGGTCTTCGCGACATACTTGGGTTTCAATACCACGCAGCAAGGAGTCTCCCACTACTACTACTCTTCTTGTTGTTGTAAGCCTGGGTTTCATTGCCTCTGCTTGACTGACCTTCAGCCTCTCGCTAACTCTCATGCAGGTTCCCCTGTGATTCTTCCTCTGCAGGCTGTCCTCCAGTCTCATCCTCAAGTACCTGGAATCGGTTCCACAGCTCCATTGCTTCCACTAGTGCAGCGTGGCGTCTAGTTCTTCTTCTCCTGTCACCCTTTTCCAAGGTGTATTCTCTACTACATTTTTCGTCACCTCAGCATTTCCCACTTCTGCCTCAGCTTGCTGTTGCTCTTCAAGCTTCTGGTCTTCACTTTGCTGCTGTAGTTCCCCCATTCTGTCCAAGAACTCTTTGTCTTCTCTTATTCCCTGGAGAGTCGACAGTCACCACTCCAGGCCACTTACTTTTTCTTCCAGCAGCATGATCAACTTGCACTTGTTGCAAGGGTAGGCCATGTTGTTCTCAGGCAAGAAAACAAACATTGCAGACACCTTGCAGGTCACCACCACTGGAGAGTCTTGTCCTTCCATAGCCTCTATTCCCTTTTTGTATCTAGCTTTCTGATTGTTCTAGACTAGCCTGTGCCTGTTCCTCTACTCAGTAGAGGTGAAAAGCAGAGTCCCACTGGTGTGGAAGTGTGTGTTACAAGACAAATAAATGAAAAAAAATGTTAAAAAAAAAATGTTAGGGGCCTCCCCCTTGACCTCTCCTGCCGAACTCCCCTGGCCAACTCCTGTTTGCTCCCCCTGTTTGCTCGCTCTGGTCGCTCACTCTCTGGGAGCTTGCTTGCTTCTGTAGTAGGGGTGGACGAAAGTCCCTTACCTGTCGTCGAAGGACGTTCGCGGTGGGGGGGGAAGCGCTTCGCTGCTCCCCCTGCGAAGTTCAGGCCGGGGGGGGGGGGAGGCTTCCCGCCTCGCCCCGGCTGAAATTCAGGCCAGGGGGGAGGCTTCCCACCTCGCCCCAGCCGAAATTCAGGCCGGGGAGGAGGCTTCCCGCCTTGCCCGGCCGCAAACGCGAAAGTTTAAAAAAAAAAAAAAACGCCCCCTGATAGGCTACGTGACGATTCACGTAGCCTATCACGGCTAGATCTGCAAAGTCAGCTGTGATAGGCTACGTCAATCGTCACGTAGCCTATCAAGGGTGACTTAAAAAAAAAAAAAAGCGCGTACGCTAATGGCGGCCCCCATAGGGAGCCGCCATTCGCGTTCCTTATTTAGTCGCTGTAGTCTACGTAAATGTTTACGTAGACTACGGCGAAAATAAGGGCAATGCAAATAGCGTTGCCCTTATTTTCGCCGTAGTCTACGTAAACATTTACGTAGACTACAGCGACCAAATAAGGAACGGGAATGGCGGCTCCCTATGGGGGCCGCCATTATCCGTACGCGCTTTTTTTTTTTAAGTCACCCGTGATAGGCTACGTGACGATTGACATAGCCTATCACGGCTGACTTTGCAAATCTAGCCGTGATAGGCTACGTGAATCGTCACGTAGCCTATCAGGGGGCGGGTTTTTTTTTTTCTTTGATTGCAATGGCGGCGGCGGCGGCAGCCGGTCAAAAGACCGGCTGCTGCTCCCGCCCCGCTCGAACACCCGCCGAACCACCGGCCGGACCCGCCACCGGGAGGGACATTCGGTGAAGGTAAGTCCCGTCCTGGGGGGGGTGCGGGGGCGGGGGGGGGGGTTCGGAGGATTTCTCCCCGAAACTTGTTCGGGGGGCCGAACACGTTGGCGCTCGGCCCCCCGAAGTTTCGGGGAGAAATTCTCCGCCATCCCTATTCTGTAGTACCTGGACCAACTGGAGCAGCTTGCTCTGCTCAGCTGGGAGGCGGGAAACAGACTGAAGCTTCCTGCTCATACAGCTGCTGGGAGTACTCAGGCCACACCTCCCCAATTCAGTTGCATCTCTCAGAAGCACCTGGTGAGCTCACAGCCACTCAGAAGGGTAAAGGACAGCCTCCTGGGCTTCCTGCAGCCCACTTACCTCTTTGCCTCTGTCTCCTTTGTCTCCTTTGTCTCTTCTACCACTGCAACTCTCCTGGCCAACTCCTGTTTGCTCCCCCTGTTTGTTCACTCTGGTCATTCACTCTCTGAGAGCTTGCTTGCTTCTGTAGTCTCTGGATCAGCTGGAGCAGGTTGCTCTGCTCTGCTCTGCTCAGCTGGGAGGCGGGAAGTAGTGCGTAGTGTCACCAGTACTGAAACTAGAAGACCAACAGTAACTGCATTTTTTTTTCTGGGCTTGGCATACTGGAGAAATGATTGCATTGTTTTGGTCTTCATAGAAAAGTTGATGTTCTAGAATTTCAATTGGCCTTTTGCCCGGTATTAAGGACTTCATGTCTGCATATAGTCAGCTTTTAAAACATAATTCTTAAGTGTAGTCTTAAATGCTGCTCTTAGGTAGGTAACATATTTTTGGAAATAGTATCCTATCTACCGATTTGCTACCGGGCGCGGTTTAAGGTTTTAGTACTAGTGTACAAAGCCCTAAACAACTTGTGTCCAGGATACCTGAGAGAGCGCCTTCTCTCTTACCAAACTGCCCAGTCACTGAGGTCATCAGAGGGCAAAATCCTGGTGGTTCCACAAGGACCTACGGTCTGGTTGGAGTCTACTCAAAGAAGAGCCTTCAGTGTGGTGGTCCCCTCCCTATGGAACTCCCTGCCTTTGGAGGTCAGGCAGTTGCCAACATTATGCTGTTTCCAGTGCCTCCTCAAAATGTATTTATTTCAGGAAGCATTCCTTAATTGCTCGGCCATGGCCTCATCAGAATTCTGTTTCTTTTAAAAATAGTAATTTTAACATAGTGTTTTATTCTTTTACCCTATTTTGTATTTTTATTGTTCACCGCTTAAGAATCTGCATGGATGTGGAGAGGTATACAAACGTTGTAAATAATAAATAAATAAATAAATATCTGCAAACCAATTCCTATAAATTCAGCCATAGAAAAAATGTTAAGCTTGAACCAAGCATTGCTAAGCTGTATCTCATGTAGTGCCTGGCTTTACAATTACATTTTTTATACAGTTAGAGAGAATCTAAAGCTCACCGAGCCTGATGCTTGAGATCTTTCTGCAGTTGTAACCGTAGTGAACTCTGATAATTAAAGTATTATGGTCTACCTGCTCAAGTCTATTTATTTATTTTATTTATTTATAGCATTTTTGCTCCACTCTTCAGTCAAGAAAGGCTTCCAGAGCAGACTTCAAAGATCACTAGTAAGACAGCCCCTGCCCCTCAGGCTTATAATCTAAAAGAAATGACACAAAAGAAAAAGGGATTGGGAGGGAGAAGGAAGAAAGCAAAACTTAGGTGCCAGTTCTTAGTTTCAAAGTTCTTATAAGTGTTCTTTCTGTCAGGGAACTGGGAAAACAACTTCCCTGCAGCTATTCCTTCTCTGGCTGATGTATGGGGCCAGGTTGGTCTCCCCCTTGCCATGATGTTTTTCCTGGGAGTCAGGGGGTATAGCCTCCCAATGGCCCTTGGTTTTCTGACCAATGAATGAAATCCAGAATCTGCAGACCCAGGGAACTATCAGTTGTTAGTTACTGAAGTACAAGACCCAGAGATTTCAGAAATATTGTCTTACTCTATAAGGATGCCTTGTAGATAACATTCAATCTTTGCAAATCTTTTTTGAAATAGAATCTTCATCTGTGGACCCCCTCCAGGCACCAGAAATTTGCACTATCCAAGCACAAATGAGTGTGTTAAGAAAAGCTGTAATGCTTGGTTTACTACTCTTGAGGGAAACTCTAGCCATAAGTTCTGATAGATTAAGGTCTGATTGATTCAGTGTTTAGATAGAACAGAATATAGTGCCAGTATAGTGGTTAGCAGTGACCCAGCTTCTTGGTAGTACTTATCTCTTTCAGCCAAACTTTATTGTAACCTTTTTCTGACTTGGCCTCCGAGCTGTTCTAAAGTAATTGTTCTACTCCTGTGATGTGCTGCCTAGAGCTTTCTTGATTCTGCCTGAATACCCAGTGTTCCCAGTGGCCTTAACCTTGTTCCAACAAGGTGTGTCAGGTCAGTGAACCAGAAGAGTACTGCGGAGGCTCAAAGATACTTGAGATTTGACTAATGCTGTAGTGTTCTATGTGACATAGCCCTAGAAGCTAGATCTATTGCAGAATGTTACAGCCTAGTTTCTGGAGGCCAAAAGCAGATTGTACCCATGCTGTAGCATGTGCATCGACTACCTCAAGATGTTATATCAAAAGATGGCTTTGTGCTGCTGCAAAGCACTTCCTCATGCAACGGCAGGGCATCTGATTTTCACTGATCTCCGCCACCGGTCTACTGCAATATCCTACACTGTTCTGGAAGGTCCTCAGTCTCTCAGGAGAAGCTTTCTGGAGTGGGTAAAGGGGATCAGTGAAAATCAGGTATTCTGACTTGAATGAGTGGAAGTGTTTGCCAGTTACTAGTTGGAGCTTCCATTAGATACAACCCAATGTAAATGGGTTATTTCAACTAAAGAACCCTATTTTTTTAGCCCTGGCTATTTTCATTCCTACATTTTTCTTCTGTTTTCTGTAGACCACCCTTCCCCAATCTGGTGCCCTCCAGATGTTTTGGATTACAGCTCTCAGAATTCCTGACCGTTGGCCATATTGGCTGGGACTCATGGGAGCTGAAGTCCAAAACATCTGGAGGGCATCAGGCTGAGGAAGGTTGCTGTAGATGTTCTAAAGCAGGGATGGGAGAACCATTTATTTTTGAGCTTGCCTAACTTCTCCGAAGACCACTTCTAAGCTCTTTTCAGCTTGCTCCCATTTTCATTTCCAACCTGTTTTTCAGTTTGTTCAAATGGGAATGGGAAAAATGTGCATTTCTGTGCATATTTTTCAAAGTGCACATTTTCCCCCATTAACTAGAGGGAGAAAATGCATATTTTTTTAAAAAAAATCATTTTTTTCTTTTAATTTTTATTGTAAAATTTCAACAAAGCAAAGGAAAAGAAAAAAATGTAGCTACGTAGATTTGAATAGATCAATTTCAGTGCATGCATATGAAGTAAGTGTGTGTGTGTGTGTGTGTGTGTGTGTGTATGAATCAATTTGCTCTGACTGTGCGTTAACTTCTAGGAAACAGGTAGAAAATTTAAGAGGACATGTACAGTAAATATTAAAGAGTGTTCCAGTACAATGTTTATCCATATAATAACCTCCTCCCAAAAAGAGGTGTATTGGCCCCAGGAGCCAAGTCATTTATAGTGTTAGGGGGGCCTAGAGATCCATAATGCTTGCTTAAGTTCATTATTGGTGCAATTCCCATGCTAGTAAGCCTCTGAGCATGTGCAGATGAGTCAGAAGGCCAGTAACAGCCTTCTTGGTGCATTCCTTGCTAATGAGGAGAGTCTTTATCTCTGATGTGCCTGGGAAGCAAAGTCTATTTACAGGTGGCTGTGTCTGAGAACCAAACACTTCTAGCCTATGCTGGGAATGAATGCTAGGGGTGCTTGCTAGTGTTGTGCTGCCTCATGGCTAACATGTATTGTATAAAACCCATTTGACCCAATGGCTCGTGGTTCAGACAAGCTGTCTGATTCAACCATTGGGTACACCTGTGTGCTGTAAGTTACCCAATAAGGTACTCCTAGTCATTAAACCTTTGAGTCTGATTTATCACTATCTTGGCACCTCTAACCGAAGAGCTCAGTGCCCACTGCAGGGCCAATACATGAGGCGACTATTGGGCATTGCCAAAACATATGCTTAAAAGAAGCATTAGCTGTGTTACACCTCCAACAATTAGCCAACTTAGACAAACACTTATTAAAGAGACGTTGTAGCATCCCGTAGATACAGAACAAGAGTCTTTGCTGAATAAGGCATAGCCTGTGATCCATAGATGCTTGAGATACAGATGCTAAAATGGCTATCCTTTGATTAGGCAAAATGGGACAATCCAGTTCCCTATTCCATTCCTTCTTAAGACCCTGTATATCATATTTATTCACCAATACTAAGTATTTATAAACAAAGATCATGGATCAATATGAGTGATCAGCCTCAATAAGTGCTTCCAATAGCGAAGGAGACTCTAAAGCTGTAGAAGCGGCAAAGCCAAACCTAGATTTTAACAAATATTGCAGTTACAAGTATTGCCACTTATCTGTAGCAGGCAAGTTGTATTTGGAACACAAAACTGAGAATGACAAAAACTCATCATCAGCACCCACTAGATGATCAAAGGTAAAAAAAATCAATGAACTTTCCAAGTCTGCCACAAAAACATTTTCTTAGCAATTTTTAAATCTGGTTTTCTTCATAGAGTCAATTGGAAAATGTGCATTTCAAAACTCACATTTAAAAAAATACTCATTTTTCAGCTGCAATTACAAATTGAGGAATTTGCGAACATTTCCCCAAAAAAATCACTCCTGTTTGCATTCAGGATTTTCAACGAGCCATGTTAGCATGAATTTGCAAACAGAAGCTAAATTCTCGTATATCCACATCCTAAAGCCTATGTATCTTACATAAAGTAAGGTCTCTTTATTTGCTGGGTCTGTGATGAGCAGGGGATTCTTTTAGTGATTATTTTTTAAGGGTAACTGATAAGAAGTTTTTAAATTGACTAATAATCTGGCTTTTAGATACCTTTGTAGTCAGGCATATTTGCTTCCTTCAATTTCTTGTCTAACCATGTCACTTCAGACTAGTATACCCCTTTAATAGCGAAAGAAAAAGTGTAAACGATGGGATATACAATTATAAACAATGAGTTTAAGTTAATACCATTTTGTTTAAAGGGATGTAGATGTGAAATCTGTTTCCTGGAGCTAAGATATAGTTGAATTTTCCAATAGTATATTTACTGCAAGGTATCTGTACCTCAAAATGTCCTTCCAAAATGGGGTTTGTCACCTAGTCCTGTTTGGCATACAGCTGAACTTTTAAACCAGGACTTGTTTTCTGCTTTGTGGCACTCCACAGTATTGTTATAGGTAATATCTAAGCAAAACACATTTCCTTTGAAAATTCCTAGGCTGCTCAGAGGTTGGGTTCATTTTGCAGTTATATGCAGAATGCACTTTTGTGTTACACACACACACACACACACACACACGGCCCCTGACTTCTGCTGATCTCCCCTACCTACTGATTCAAGTTCAGCAGCTTCCCATTTGATCTAAGGACGGCAACTCCCTCTGGAGCATGAAGGCAGGCCCACGTTACTTCCTTTCAGATCAGCTCTGTCTAGCAAGCCAAACAGTCGTGGTTGAGCCAAGGCTCCCCTAATAGCCCAGCTCCTTTGTTGTCCTTTCCCTTTTTTTCTTCTTTACATTTCAGCCCCCTCCCAGACACACACACACACTCGGATTCATAGGGGATGGAAACTAGCTGCTGTGTGGGCTTCCTCAGCACAGGCTGAGCTGCCCACTTTTGCAGTGGTGCTTCCAGCACATGATGCGCCTCATGCTCCTTCCTTCCCAGCTGACATATTAGTTGGGTGCTGTTCAGTACAGTGACCAGAGCAGCCAGATCCAGGCCTCATTTCTGCAACGGAGCTATCTCCCTCTCTTCCCCATAAGGCATGGAAAGGCTGCCATGTCCTCAGCATGATTGTACATGGTGGAAAGGTGTGCTGTGCAGAGGCCCTCCAGGAACTGCACACCTCCATCTACTTCAGCACAGAGCAACCACAGAGTACAACCTAGCCTGAGGAACTAGGAAAAGAACTGAGAAATCAAGAAAGGTGCCAAGACCTGGAAAGGGTGAGTGCATCTTCCATTGACCCCACACCCATTCCAGAACTTCTGGAACGAAAGCCTGGGCAAGTTCTCCTCATGGGTTAAAACCCTGGTATCACAGCAAGTCGAAAAGGCCATTCCTAAATGGGGAGAGAGAGCCCCAGGTTAGATTCAGATCAATCTACCTCTCCTTACACAAAGAGAGGGGGAAAGAAAGAGACAGACAGACAGACAGGGCACCACATGTCCGGAGGTGGATCAGACCCAGATCCTTTTCATCCAGCTCCCTGTCGACGGAGGGGTCCCAATCCTCCGCATTTCTCTTCTGGCACTCCAAGAGGGAGAAGAAGCACCAGTCAATACCTGAGTAAGCCCCCCCACACACAGACACATGCACCAGATCATATGACACCAACAAGGAGAAGAAACATCATTCTCCATGTGAGTCTCACTCCCTCCCCCTCAAACACATAAGACATCAGATCAGGAGGAGACTTACTTTTCTGATGTGTTGGCTCAATCCACATAGAATCTTAGGGTTCAGGAGACCGTTTCTTGGGGCTTTACCCTGGAATTATCCTACTGTCCCAGGAACAAGTACATACTCTCTCTCTCTCTCTGATCCAGAAATTCTGTGAAACCCCAACACTTCCTCAGGCAACGGAGGGCTGACCATGAGGGTCATAGAACAGGTCCTGGGCAGGGACATCCACTATGGGTCTACTCCATCATTTTTCCAGTCCCAAGAAAAATGAGAACATCAAAGCCATTCTAGATCTGAAGTGGATCAACAAGAACATGGCCAAAAAGCACTTCAAAACTGCAGTTAAACCCTATGTGTGCAGTTCTGAGATCCTTAAAGGAAATGGTTGGCTTTGAATCTAATAAATAATGTGTTCCTTTTAAATGCCCACACACATTTCTGATTTTCTGTTCTACAACTTTTTCTAGATAGTTATAAAAAGATTCCAGTTTTTATTTTAAGACAAAGGCATTAACAAAACACAACTCTAGTCAAACATTTATCGAGCATTAAGAATACATAAGAGATACACACTCATTTCTGGTCCAAATGGCCATACAATATTATGTGGCAGAATATCACTTATTTACTACATTTATATACTTTCTGCCAATGCACTCATGACACTTCATAACTCAGAATAATAGCTTACAGTCTAATAAAACAATAAGACAAGACCCAAAAGGGGAAAGGGTCAGGAAGGGAAGAAGAAAACAAGCAAATACTGGTATTGACACGTCCATAAAGATTACTAATAACTATAATAATAATAACTTAGTAATAACTAAGTGGAATGGTTTGTGCAGGAGACCACACTGGGAGTGGCATTTAGTCCCAGCCAGGCCAGTGGAAGGTGTTTGGTAGATATAATCTACAACTTGAAAATATTTAGCCTGTACACTGATTGTAGTTGTACTGCTAGTTCTGTGTGAGCAGCTTCAACAAATCCACTCACCAGCAGGCCTGGGGCAAGAAAGACTTTAATCTTGGTGGGCAATAATTGGTCCATCGGCTAATTAGTCCATGGGCTAAAAATGGGGTGGTCATTAATATATGATTAAACAAAGCTTTGGCTATTGGGTGGTATAGAAAAAAAATAAAGTAAACAAAGTAGACTTTTTTATAGCCAATGACCATAATAAATGTAATGATGGTTGCCAGTAACCCCCCCCCCCCTTTTAATTGTATTCTTAAAAATAGCTTAAAATACATAACACTCAGTTCAGGGCTATATGTTTCACACTCTTTACCTAATTGGGGTCCAAGAGGGCTCAAATTGACTGGAAAAGATCCATAATGTATTAACATAATTTTTGGGAGCATCACTGAAAAGATGCATAACAGTGGAAAATCTATAAATCATGTGTGGGGGGAAAGCTTTTTTTTAGATTTAACGTAAATAAAATCATGCATAGAGGCCAAAGTATGGTCTTCCTTCTGCATATTATACACTAAAAGTTTCCTCATTTAGCTTGCTATTTGATGTAGATAGATCACACCTACACTGAACTAACTCCTGGTATAAAACAATACTAATCTGTAAGCACAATTCCTTCCAAATACGTTGAAATAAAAAAATAAGCTGAAAATTCATAATATACAAATGTGAGCACAAGGTGACAAAACCACTTGAGAAATGCAACATATTCTATGAGAAATAAATCAAAAGAGATGAAAGAGAACCTGATTTCATTACAATACTTTTTTATTATGCCAGTATGCTGTTACTATACCTGCATTCACAAATCCACAAAACTAGCAAAACTGAAGTACAAAGCTTTGTCAAATGTTCTAACTAATCATAAAAGTCATTGTCATTATCTGCAAGGACATTTTCAAGGTTATCTTCATTATAACAGTGTTGTACAGGGCATATTGCCATGCACGCCAAACCATTCTTCATACGGGTATGTGTGAGTGCTGCACAAGACAGCTTATACCCGCAGGACAAAAGCTCCAGAACTGACTCTGGTGCTGGTTTTCCACTGGTCAACCACTGTATGGCAAGTACTTCTGCCATCCTCTGTCCATAGTCATCTGGGCTGGGCTGGGATTGTGTGGAAACTGGGACAGGCAGCTTTTCCAAACAAAGCTTTGGTAATTTGCATGACAAAAGTGCTGCGGAAGGGAGTTGGGGCAAGGTGATGTGATTCCACATCATTTTCGCATCATATTCTGTATCAAAAAGGCTGCTTTGGTGTAAGTCACATCTGCTGTGTTATAACAGCCATACAGATGACATGTAAAAACGTCAAGGCATTGTAAGAGTTGTGATGGTACATTGATGTTTCTCTAAGTTCTGAAAATGACAACTGAAATTCTGGGCAAGCCTGTGCAAGTTTTAATGCAGAAAATTTGTCTTGATCAACAAAATAATTTTCAGGCATGTAGCCCAGAAAGTGTATTACATATACCAGGAAGACGTCTGTTTTCTAGTTCTGAATGGCAACAGCAAGTGTTTGTTCCTTTTTCCCTTCCTTCTCATTCTGAGAATACTGCAAATCTGATTGGTGCATGGGGCAGAGACTGTCCACACCATTTTCAGTCTCTCTCTCTCTCTGGTACTGCACAGTATTGTAGTTTAGTTTCTCTCTCTCTCTCCACTGTAAAGCTGCTTCTCCTACACAGTTTCTTTTGCTCCCCTTCTCCAGCACTATCTCTACCTTTGCGGTCCCAGCCTCCACCCCTCACCCTGAAAATATATTCCTTCCAAATACCTCAGCTCCTGCCACTTCATTCCAAATGGAGGTAGGTTTTATAAGAATAGGAAAGTTTGCTTTGTAAATTGCTTGATTGGATGGGCAAAGGCACAAGGCAGTTTCAGATCTCCCTTTCATTTCCCTCATTGTTTCTACCTCTGCAGTCTTTCTCCATTTGCAAGCCCCATTTGTAGTTGGTTTCTCCCACTCACCCCTTTTTTCAAGAAAAAAGTCTGATTAAGATCACAAAAAAATGGGTTCTGAAGGGGAGCTGCTACAGGGAAGGAAGAAAAATCTGGAGTGGATTTCTTAGGTGGGGGCAAGAGTATGACTGTGTTTTTGTAACCATGGTTTTGAAATGGGCTATGCTGGGGCTTGCCGGGGAGGTGGGCCATATTTAATTCTCAGAAAGAGAACTGCAGGGGATTCAGGCTTATTGGAATGTTGGGCAATATCTAATGGGACATGAGTGCTAATGTAAACTATGTTGTGCTAGCTTAACAGACCTCTAGCACAATGCCAATAGCTGCCATGGTGGGCAGGCTGGTATTTACTGAGTGGAAACAAAAAGGCATTCTGCATGTGTTTAGAGGGATTTTTACTATATTCTTGCTGACAAGTAGAAATATTTGTTGGCTACCATGCCCAGACACAATTTGTGGACCCCTGTCTGAGAGTCGGTATAGTTTGATATTTTTAATTTTCCCATTTTTTTCTTGGTAAAATGGGTATTTACTATTGCTCTGCTCAGAACTAATTTGACTGTGAATGTTTTAGCTTGCTTTCTATGGGAGGTAGCTATGCTGGCAAACAGGGCTTCAGTGTTGCTTTGCACAATATGGGTAAAAATATCACTAAGGGAGCAATCCTATGACTGCTAGATAGCGGCTAGACAGCCATAGGATATCTGGTTTTCCGGGAACTGACCTCGGAGCCTGTGCTCCGAGATTGGTTGCCAGAGATCTGACCTCCCCACCCTTCCGTGGTGCCTTGGAGGCAGCGCAGAACAGCCCTGTCCTCCACGCTCGCAAGAGGAGTGTGGAGTGGCCGAAACGGGGCGTTCCTGGAGGGTCTTCTGGGGTGGGAGGGCGGAAATGCCTATATGACACATCCAATGTGTCGTACAGCAGTCTCCTTCCACACTCTGCCCTCCTATCGCTAGACAGCCGTAATCGGCTATCTATCCAAAAATGCAGGGCAGGAGAAGCGCACAGGGAACAATCCCCTCCGTGCTTCTCCTGCCGTGCATTGGATAGGTGGTTGCCTCCAAGTTTGGAGGCGGCCCCCTATCTGATAGGATTGCACCCTTAATGAACTAGGCTTGGAAGGCAGTTGTTTAAGATGAGAACACAAGAGCTCGTAGGAATTTGTGTTATTCTGCTTGGTAGTTACTGATGCAGTATATTTATCCTTAACATACTTATCAACTTCTTGTATGTTTCTCTTTTTGGTTTCAATTTTTTTTGCAGGCCGGGAGATGGGGAGCGGTTTGCTATGTAGCCCTGCTGGTCTGTGGTTTCTGATTATTTTTCCATTTTCAATATGGTTTATAATTCATGTTTCAGTTCAGGTTGATTAAAGTCCATCGCTGTAGAATATAAGCAGTTCATGAATAGTGTGTAAAAGTTGGGGTCATACAAGAAGTCATGTGAGGATGGAATAAATGATGGGGAAATTCCCCTCCATGTGCTCTATAGTGCTCAAGTTTAGGAGCCATTCCTGAATCCTTATTATTTTTTTGTCGCAGTAGACCACAAGCATTTGAAATATTTGATGGGAAAAATTAAAGCACATTTAATCCAATGTAAATGTTATATTATGTAGCAATTGTTTTCACTGGAATACTTGTATAAATTTAATAATAGCATGTACTTCCCTTACATTGTTTAAATTTAAAGGGGGAACACAAAGGTAATAAAAACTGTAGACACAGTAATTAATTTTAGCAACCCAAAGAAATGTGCATGATATGCTGACAATCACTCATCTATTTCAGCTGAGGTCGACTTTCTTCCACTAAAGTTGTTGGGACATCTTCAGTTTCACTGTCACTATTTATTAGTTCCATTTCACTCTGAGACATACATGTATTTCAGTGACATACATACATACATATATTCTCTGACATACATGCTAAGGATAATCACCTGAAAAATATTAATTGCAACTTTGAAACTGCCAAGCTTACCTAATATTGTATTTGCAATTGGAATCCATCCAGTTTTACTAATGAAGTTATAAAGCAGAAACTTTTCTGTGGAAAAATAAAGCACATCACTGGTTACAATCCTAATTTTTCAAAGAAAATGCAACCCTATCTTGTATAAGCTGACATCCTTTCCCTGTACAGGCTAACATCTTATCCCTGTATCAGTAGGCCTGCTGACCAGTAGTACCTCTGTCTTGTCCAGATTTAATTTGTTTGTTGACCCTCATCCAACCCACCACTGACTCCAGCCACCAGTTCAGAACCTCTGCCACTTCTGCAGAAGATGGTAAGAAAATGTATAGCTGGGTGTCATTGGCATACAGATAGGCAAACCACACCATACTCACAGATGATGTCTACTTGAAACCACTGGGAGACAAGGCATAGGGGACAAAGCTGAACCCTGTGGAACACCATAGGCCAACAAGTCCCCCACACCGCCTTCTGAAACCTGCGCATGAGGAAGGACTAGAGCCACCCAGTACAGTCCCCCCAAGCTCCATCCCAATAAGATGACCTAGAAGGATACTATCATCAATGTCATTGAGAACTGCTGATAGGTGTAACAGAACCAATAGGCATTCTCCCTGCCCAATTCCTGACATAAATCATCTATTGGGATGACCAAGGTATTTATGTCTCAAAATCAGGGCAGAAGCCTGACTGAAATGGGTAAAGAAAATCCATTTCATACAAGAATTTTTGGAGTTGGGTCACCACAACACACTCATGCATTTTGTTCAAACATGGTATATTCAGCACTGGCTGACCATTATCAAAGATGGCTTTTTCAGCAGAGGAACTGTGGTTGGGGGTAGGCATGCTAGCAGGCCCTCATTCCTGACCCCATTTCCCACCCACCCCCAGGTGGCTGTTGGCTGAAAGGAAGCATATGGCAAGGCTGTTTGCTTCTCTTCATTTGAATGGCTGCCTCGAATATAGCGGGCTTGCGTTTTTACTCCTTCATGCTGCCCAAGTCCCATGGTATACTGACGGCAGCACATGTATGCAGCCTCATTTTTCTCATTTTGTCTTGTTTTTCCTTTTTTTAAAGGAAAAAATATTTTTCCCCTCCAATATTTTGGTATATGGAGTGTCTCCCACAGGCAAGCTGATACCTCCCTCTTGTTTCTCAGTAGACCGGTTTTAGCTATGTAGGCATCATAATTCAGCGCCTGTGTATAAACAGTTGGGATCTGTAACAAAATGGAGTGCTGCTGTTCAGGATGCACTCCATTCCATTCCCCCTCGCCTGTGCTTTTCTGTTTTCCCCCAGCAGTCAGCATTCTATGATGACAGAGCATGCTCAGTCCTCATTGGGCTGGGGCAAGTTCTCCCCATCCTTGTCCTGCAAGAGCTTTTTTCTAAATATTTTTGTACTTCTGTAAACCTCACATTTCCCCTGAATCTGCTGATTCTTCCTCGTACATGGGTGGTGCCATTTTGGCTTCATAAGGATCCACACTCAGAGAACTGAGTATGCTATTAGTATATAAGATGATGATGATACCCTCAACACTCACATGTAAAGAATGTATGCTTTTTTGAAGATGAACACATGGCTAGCCCTGAATTAATCTGTAATACTATTTTCCTAAGTATGCATCACTTTGTAGAGTTGGAACCCACATTGTCTGTAATACCTAAACCATCCTTGAAGATTTGATACTTACCATAATTTTACAAAATTGGTATGGGTACGTTAAGAACTGCTTGATATAATATTTCAGTTCTTTTTAAAGGTACTTTGATTTAGTATACAAGAGCTAGTATAGGTCAATGTGATAAACCTGCTTTTGGGGTCAGAAAATTAAGCTACAAACATTTGCAAATTTTATGTCTGAAATGAAAGTTCACTAGTATAAAGGTAGAAGGAATTACTGCACTAGCTGAAGTATGTTGCATGGGTCATGCACAACGAGAAAGTGACCACTGCATTCTTTGAAGGGGGAAAAGCTCTGGAAAGACCAGTAGCATTTTCTGTTTAGGAAGGGACCTATGCTATAGGGCAGAGGTGGGGAACCTGTGTCCTCCAGATGTTTTTGACTACAACTCCCATCACCCACAGTACTGAATAATTTTCAGTTAAACGCTAGGGTCTGATTCTAAATTACTAAAAAGAATGGTTCATTTTGTTATCTGATGGGAAATAACTTGGAACCATTACAAGGAATCAGTTTAGAGCACGAAATATCACATCAGTTTATTTGCTGCACACCATCTATATGTCTTCCCTCAAGAGTGTGTTTCTGTTGAGGTAATATCTCATCTTCCACTCAAAATATCAATATTTTGTTGCTTGTCAAATATAGTTTGACCACTGGGTAATACAGTACACTCTTTTCTGTTGCAATTGTCGTATGATGAGCCCTCTCTTTCTTTATATGAAGAAGGTGAAACTGGCAGTCTGGAGAAACCATGTCAGTCTTTACTGTGTTTCCACTTTCATGAACTCCCCCTGGAGCATACATCTTTCAGCATATGAAACAAAGCTTTGCCTTCTCTCCCCATGCGACTACTTCCCTTCCCACCAGCAGCAAATTTATATCTCTGCAATAAGGTTATCCAACTCCTAAATCTAATCCCCAAGATGGTTTGATTTTAAATCAATCAAATATGAGTCAGTCATTTAAGTGATTATTTAAATGATCAAGAATAAAAGACTCATTTAATTTATTTAAATCAAGTTTTCTATTCAGATATTTCCTAAACAAAAGTGCATGCTGATTGCTTGATATTGTTAAGAGCCAGGCTGCGGCCATGGCTGGCTCTTCCTGAATCCAGCTCAGGGCACCCAAGGTTGGTGTCTGGAGCTGAAGAAGCAGAAATGTAGCAAGAAGGAAGTATTGCCAAGCAAAAGCAGTAGGCCAGACTAAGTACTTTTACCAAACTTCACCAATCTAGAGGTGACATACTACTTGACAATTAAAGGGGCTGATGTAACACAATATGTCTCTGGAGTCTGGTCCTGAAGTGGGATCTGAGGCTTGAGCACAGGCAGTCTTACTTAGACTTTAGGTCTCACCCTTGGACTGTTCAAGCCTGAGAGTCCTAGACAGATATAATCAGGTATGCAAGTATTTTTTTTGCATAATGGGGAGAGCAATCCACCAGACAGTGTCTGGGAGAGCATTGGATAGTTCAGTTTCCTGGCTTGGAGCCAGGAAACCGCACTACCCACCCCTTCCCCCTCATAGCCAGCACAGAGAACTGTCCTGGCTACCTCACTGTTCCCAGAAACACAGAGATGGGGAAAAGAGGGCATTCCCAGGGACAGAGAGGAGACTGGGGCCACTGCCTTACACTGTTTCCTATGGCTGCCCCAGCCTCCTTCCTTCCCCCTCCAAGGTACAGCTGCTAGACAGGCAAAATCGCCTGCCTAGCAGAAATGCAGGGTGGCTGGAGTGCGGAGCCGCCACTCTCCTCCCACCCTGCATTGGATATTCAGCAGCCTCCCGAGTTCAGAAGCTGCTGACTATCTGAAGAGGATTGCATCCTTAGGAGCCAGACTGAATTACAAGAAGCCATCTTGGAGGAAGAGACAAAGACTTGAATGCATTAATGAGGGAGGATTGTATCTTTGCTGATCTGTGTTCTGACCCTGTTCTCATCCTTTCAGGTAGTACTTTGTTTAGATATGTTAGGGCTGAAGCATCTGCCTAGAAGCCATAGCTTCTGACTCTTTTCTCTAGTGAGGATCTGCTGGTTGCTATTACAAAGTGGTGGGGGAAAAACACTCTGCATATGCCCACTGCCACTCTGTGTATACTTAGAGGAAGGGGCAAGGACTGGAAGAAAAGGGAAATTAAAATTAATTTAATTAAAAAGTCTAAAATTGAACCAAGAGGAATGGGAATGAAAATATTGTGTGAAAATGAGAAAAGAATAGTAGAGGAGGAAAGAGGTATGGGTCTAGAAATGCAAAAAAAAATAAGTTGTAGAGAAAACAAAGAGTGTGGGGGATGGAGCAGTAAAGCTGGGCATAGTCATACCCTGCACAGTGCATCCCACATTTTAACATGAAGAGCTTCATTATCAATAATTATTTTTACATGCTTACAAAACTTGACTTATGTGTACAAAAAAAAGATTGTATACATTTGTGAGATAGCAAGAACTTAATTTCACAGTCTTTCTATACAGTGTTTTTCCTCTATCCATTACATCTGCATTCTTAAGGCTTTTTGAGGACTCTGGTACTGGGAGTTCATTTGTACTTTTAAAGATCAAACTATTTAATGGAGTTGTGGAATGCATTTTGGTCTAATAGAGAAGTGGATTGTAGTCCACGAAAGCTTATGTATAATAAATTCATTAGTCTTCAAGGTGCCACAGACTAATACGGCTACCTCTTTGGAACTTGTGATTTAAGCAAATCATAGTTTCTTGCTAGTCACCTCTTCCAGAATGATTGTTTCATGACTGTTTATCTTTGTTAAACAAGATTCAAGAAGGTGGGGTTGTTCTTTTCTTTTTAAAACCATCTACTAGTTCATTCAGGAAACCTAACTTCTTAGTCATACATACCATTCCTGAATTTTACTGCTCAGAGCTGAATTTTATCCCAGTGAAGAAGATTGTGGTTTAGCTGCAAAATAAAATTATCACTCATCCTTCTTATTTGATGCTGATGTTCGTGTGAGATTGCTGATAAGAGGCCACAATGCAAAGCTTTATGACCAGGCCTGCTTGCCTGGTTGTTGTTCAGTCATTCAGTCGTGTCCGACTCTTTGTCACCCCATGGACCATAGCACGCCAGGCCTTCCTGTCTTGTGCTCTCTCCTGGAGTGTGCTCAAGTTCATATTCATTGCATCGGTGATGCTATCTAGCCATCTCATCCTCTGCCGTCCCCTTCTCCTTTTGCCTTCAGTCTTTCCCAGCATCAGGGTCTTTTCCAGTGACTTTTCTCTTTGCATTAGGTGGCCAAAATATTTGAGCTTCAGCATCTGTCCTTCCAATGAGCACTCAGGGTTGATTTCCTTTAGGATGGACTGATTTGACTTCCTTGCAGTCCAAGGGACTCTTAAGAGTCTTCTCCAGCACCACAGTTCGAAAGCATCGATTCTTCGGTGCTTAGCCTTCCGTATAGTCCACCTCTCACAGCCATATGTTGCTACTGGGAAAACCATAGCTTTGATTAGACGGACCTTTGTCGGCAAGGTGATGTCTCTGCTTCTTACAGTGCTGTCTAGGTTTGCCATAGCTTTCCTCCCAAGGAGCATCTTTTAATTTCATGGCTGCAGTCACCGTCTGCGGTGATCATGGAGCCCAAGAAAGTAAAATCTGTCACTGCTGCCATTTCTTCCCCTTCTATATGCTAGGAAGTGATGGGGCCAGATGCCATGATTTTAGTTTTTTTAATGTTGAGTTTCAAACCAGCTTTTGCACTCTCCTCTTTCACCCTCAACAAGAGGCTCTTTAGATCCTCTTCGCTTTCTGCCATTAGGATGGTATCGTCTGCGTATCTGAGGTTGTTGATAATTCTCCTGGCAATCTTAATTCCGGACTGTGATTCATCCAACCCGGCGTTTCTCATGATGTACTCTGCATATAAATTAAACAAGCCGGGCGACAATATGCAGCCTTGTCGTACTCCTTTCCCAATTTTGAACCACTCGGTTGTTCCATGTCCGGTTCTTACTGTTGCTTCTTGACCCTCGTACAGGTTTCTCAGGAGACAGGTAAGGTGGTCTGGTACTCCCATCTCTTTAAGAATTTGCCACAATTTGTTGTGATCCACACAATCAAAGGCTTTAGCGTAGTCAATGAAGCAGAAATAGACGTTTTTCTGGAATTCTCTTGCTTTCTCCATGATCCAGCAAATGTTGGCGATTTTATCTCTAGTTCCTCTGCCTCTTCAAATCCCAGCTTGTACTTCCGGTAGTTCTCGGTTCACATACAGCTGAAGCCTAGCTTGTAGGATTTTGAGCATCACCTTGCTGGCATGTGAAGTGAGCGCAATTGTACAGTAGTTTGAACACTCTTTGCCATTGCCCTTCTTTGGAATTGGAATGTAAACTGACCTTTTCCAGTCTTGTGGCCATTGTGGAGTGTTCCAAATGTGTTGGCATATTGAGTGCAGCACTTTAACAGCATCATCTTTTAGGATTTTAAATAGCTCGGCTGGAATACTGTCATCTCCGCTAGCTTTGTTGTTAGTCATGCTTCCTAAGGCCCACTTGACTTCACTCTCGAGGATGTCCGGCTCAAGTTCAGTGACCGCACTATCCTGGCTATCAGGGACATTCAGATCTTTCCTGTATAGTTCTTCTGTGTATTCTTTCCACCTCTTCTTAATCTCATCTGCTTCTGTTAGGTCCCTGCCTTCTTTGTCCTTTATCATGCCCGTCTTTGCACAAAACGTTCCCTTGAGATCTCCGATTTTCTTGAAGAGATCTCTAGTCTTCTCCATTCTATTGTTTTCTTCGATTTCTTTGCATTTGTCCATTTTAGTTCGCTGATTCCCAAGATGTCGATGTTCAATCTTGCCATCTCATGTTTGACCACCTCCAGCTTACCTTGATTCATTGATCTGACATTCCAGGTTCCTAAACAATATTGTTCTTTACAGCATCGGACTTTCTTTTCACCACCAGACACATCCACAGCTGAGTGTCCTTTCGGGTTTGGCCCAGCCGCTTCACTCTTTCTGGCGCTACTTGGAAATACCCTCTGCTCTTCCCCAGTAGCATATTGGACACCTTCCGACCTGAGGGGCTCATCTTCCGGCGTCATATCTTTTAGCCTTGTGATACGTTCCATGGGGTTTTCTTGGCAAGAATACTGGAGTGGGTTGCCATTTCCTTCTCCAGTGGACCACATTTTGTCAGAACTCTCTGCCATGACCTGTCCGTCTTGGGTGGCCCTGCACGGCATAGCTTATGGCTTCACTGAGTTACGCAAGCCCCTTCGCCACAACAAGGCAGTGATCCATAAAGGGGATCACTGTTTGCCTACCTCACATATTAAATTCAGTTCCTGCATGCTTCATTGCAAACAACTTTTGAAATTTGACGGAATAGTGTTTGTGAAGTAGTAGCCCAGCTGTTTGGTTTTGTTGTCAGAATTGGATAAAAAGTCTCAAACTCTTAAGAGCACTTAGGGGAACTAAGTGATAATGCAAGTGCTCCAAGGCAACATTTCATTATTTTGCTTAATCCTGTCTAGATGGTTTCTCTGTTATGTGAGAGTGCCATTTTGTATACTGGATTGTTCTACTTGATGGGTAGACAGATAAAAGTGTGGGTTGTCATACTGATCCTACAGAAAGGCTTACAAGGTTGGTGAGATTAAATTATGCAAACTTTCATGTTTCACGAAACACTTCATCAAACAAAATGTATTCAGAATAAAGGACAGAATCCAATGGGACGCTTAACCCCTACCAATTCTCTTTCGCTCCACCAATTCCCATCTGCAAGTGGCACCTATCGTTTGCAGAACAGAGATTTAGTGCTCCCAGGGGCAACTGGAAACAAACGAAAACGCTTGTTTCTGGAGCAGGACAGGCTGGTGGCGCTCACATACGGGAGCTTTGCCAACTTGTCCCAATCCAGAAACGAGTGTTTCTGCTCATTTTGGAGCTCCCTCTGGGAAGTGTTACACATCTCTGTTGTGCAAGCGGTGGGTCCCACTTGTACAACAGAATTGGTGGGATCCACTGCTTTCACAAGAGAATCTGTGGGGGCATAAGTGCCCCACTGGATTCTGCCCCAAGAAAGTAGAATATGCCTTGGTCTATAACTGTAAATAGCATACTAATTTTCCTTAAAATAGACCAACTCAACTACAAATGTTCATCCACTTATGTCAGTTACCTGGGGATGGGGAGTGTTTTGGGCCAGAAATGCTTGCAGACTGAAGTAGATTTCTGAGAGATAAAACAGGAGCTCTTCTTAAGCCAATGACATCTGGTAAATTTGTAAAACCCCTTCATGGATCACTGCCTTGTTGTGGACCTAACAGAAGCAGATGAGATTAAGAAGAGGTGGAAAGATCATTCTCTGGATCATGGAGAAAGCAAGAGAATTCCAGAAAAACATCTATTTCTGCTTAAATGACTACGCTAAAGCCTTTGATTGTGTGGATCACAACAAACTGTGGCAAATTCTTAAAGAGATGGGAGTACCAGACCACCTTACCTGTCTCCTGAGAAACCTGTACGAGGGTCAGGAAGCAGCAGTAAGAACCGGACATGGAACAACCGAGTGGTTCAAAATTGGGAAAGGAGTACGACAAGGCTGTATATTGTCGCCCTGCTTATTTAACTTATATGCAGAGTACATCATGAGAAACGCCGGGTTGGATGAATCACAGGTCAGAATTAAGATTGCCAGGAGAATTATCAACAACCTCAGATACACAGATGATACCACCCTAATGGCAGAAAGCGAAGAGGATCTCAAGAGCCTCTTGTTGAGGGTGAAAGAGGAGAGTGCAAAAGCTGGATTGAAACTCAACATTAAAAAAACTAAGATCACGGCATCTGGCCCCATCTCTTCCTGGCATATAGAAGGGGAAGAAATGGCAGCAGTGACAGATTTTATTTTCTTGGGCTCCAAGATCACCGCAGACGGTGACTGTAGCCATGAAATTAAAAGACGCTTGCTCCTTGGGAGGAAAGCTATGGCAAACCTAGACAGCACTGTAAGAAGCAGAGACATCACCTTGCCGACAAAGGTCCGTCTAATCAAAGCTATGGCTTTCCCAGTAGCAACGTATGGCTGTGAGAGCTGGACTATAAGGAAGGCTGAGCGCCGAAGAATCGATGCTTTCGAACTGTGGTGCTGGAGAAGACTCTTACGAGTCCCCTGGACTGCAAGGAGGTCAAATCAGTCCATCCTAAAGGAAATCAACCCTGAGTGCTCATTGGAAGGACAGATACTGAAGCTGAAGCTCAAATATTTTGGCCACCTAATGCGAAGAGAAAACTCCCTGGAAAAGACCCTGATGCTGGGAAAGACTGAAGGCAAAAGGAGAAGGGGACGGCAGAGGATGAGATGGCTAGATAGCATCACCGATGCAATGAATATGAACTTGAGCACACTCCGGGAGAGAGCGGAGGACAGGAAGGCCTGGCGTGCTATGGTCCATGGGGTGAGGAAGAGTCGGACAAAACTCAACGACTGAACAACAACAAAATTTGTAAAAACATTCTTCACTTATAGCCTTTCTTGTGTATATTGTTTAGTCCTTCTATCCTCCAATATAAAACTTAATCCCATTCTAATTATTCCTTCTGGTGACCATCTCCCTCTGCTGCTTGCTTTGTTCATTGAACAACTCTGACTTTTGTCTTTTAACCACACTTATCCAGAATAGGTTTCCTGTTTTCACTGTAATTTCTTACCAGTAAATGATCTGATTTCAGATTGAGTACCCAGGTGATCTCCCATGCAAGTCACTTGCCTGGTTTGCAAGACACAACAGCCCACTGTGGCATAATTTACTCACGGGGCTGTTGTGTGTTACTGGGCACCCATGAACCCAGGTGGCAGGGGTTGTTTGAAGGTTAGACCATCTCTCAGGTAAACCTAAAACAAGCTATGAGTTGTTTGAGGGGTGTCTAACCCTCAAATACCCCTGCCACCTGGATTTACACAACATGGCAAGCCAGGCATCCACAGGCACCCGGTATGATATGACAGCCCCCATGGGTAAATTAAGCCACGGTGGGCTGTCATGATGTGCAGACAGGCTCACTGACCAGATTCAGAATAAGCTTTAGCCAGAAGGCTACATCATGTGACTTCAGACCAAAGATTAGGTTGATGTTGTGACTAGAGTATACACTTCCATTGGTGTGTTCTCCTTTCCCTTTTGCCCAGTGCGTGTCTTGAATCTTCTTTAATGAACATATTTGATTTTTGAACAGCATTTACAATACTGAAACATGTTCTTTCACTTTGAATGTTGCAAGAGGGGAAAGATTTGATTTTATCACATTAGAAAACTGAGATTATAGACTGGCATATTTTTGCATTTAGTGTACGTTCACAAAGACAATAACTTTTCTGGAACTTAGTAGTGGGGTAGTTATAGGCATAGGTGACTAAATGATTGAACTGCTCTTTTTGCTGGTCATCTTAGCCAACTATGGCTTAATAACGAGCTCTGGGAGAACTGAAGAGAATAATAGTTCAGACTCCTGTTAATTTTCTAAACTTAATATGTTCTTGGCTGGAAATGGGAGAGAAAATTCTATTTTTTCTTAATAACTTATTGATTGTATTTGAGTTGTATGTATTTGTTTATATACCACAGAAATAGAGAATCTGCTTTATCTTTATTTGAAAAGCAACACTTGGGCACAATTCAAACCATTCTAGTCTGCAAAAACAGATCCAACTAAGGTTGAATAGAGTCCTTTTAGTTCCTGCTCCTTCTCCATTAGCCCTCAGCTGGGCCTTCACTCAAGGCAGCTTACAGGCTGCTAACTACTACAGGGGAAGGGACTATTCATATCTCCTTTATGTAGATTCACTCTTCCATAGGACCTTACTTGTATGTATGACCCATAGGAAGTAATGGATGGCAGCACTGCTGCATGTATGTCTGCTGAGAAGTAATTTCCACGTTGTGTAGTGGGGCTAAATGTTAAGTACATGTGCATGGGACTACAGCCTTCATCTAACATTCCATTCTGTTCTGTGAGGCTTTTTAATGCTGGATAATGTTTATTGTTCCTTAGGTTTAGTTGTAATGCTGGTCTCAAATTTTACTGATAGTCTCTTGCGCTTGTTTTTTCTTGGTTTTATGAGAAATTTTGATCATATTTTAATTGTAAATTGCTCCACATGCCTAGTAGGCAGGTGGTGGGATTTATAAATATAATAAATAATAAATATTCTGTTAATTTAAGAGTAGATTAACACAACAACAACAATAAGCTAGTTATACTTAAATGTGTTGCATGTTAGAAGCAGCTCAGAATCAAATCAAGCCTGATAGCTATCCAAAGTTAATTGATTCAGTGTATTCTAACAACTTGGAACTGCATACCCTGTTAATAAAGATAACTTGCTTGTAATCCATTACCACCGAGTGCATTGTCTTTATAATTGAAACAATATTAAGTGTTGATATAATTCATTACATTATTTTAGAACGACCTGTTGCAATTTAAGCATCTTTTAAAAGTGTGATGTGCTCTGTCTTAAGTGGGCAAGGGGGAGAAGAGAGAGTATGTAGCACTAATGGCAGCTTCCTCCCCTCTGCCTTCTAAGGCTGCAGGTATATGGGAAGAAGAGTGCAGGAGGAATGCAGCAGTGGAAAATGGAGTGGGGCTCTAGGCTTAGCTGGTAATTGCCTGGAAGATGGTTAGAATGTAGAATCCCTACTGTTGGAGCTTCTTTCATATTAAGTGTGAATCCAGAAGCATCTTTTTAGTGCAGCAGGCCAAAGTCCTGTAAGGTCAGATTTCGTTCACCTTGTTAGTTAACGTGTGCAGCATACTTTTACTTTTTTTATATAGATGGTAAGGTGTAGTTCAGAGATAGCATGATAAAAGAACTGGACACTTCTTTAAATTCTTAGACCTCAGCAAGAATTTGTAAGAACCATGGAGGAATAAGTGGTTAGAATTGCTGCAGATATTGTTTGGCAAAGGAAAAGATTGGAAAGCTGGAATGGAGTTGGTGAGGAGGGACAAGCAGGCAGAATGCAGTGTTCGGAAAGCTGTGAGGAGAAGGAATTTGGTATCCTTTCAGTTGTGACTAGTCAGGATCTGTGGGAAGGATGTTGGGTCTGAGCCTGGTAAATACAAAATTCGCTAGCACTGTGCAAAATATGTTTGTTGTCTGGGTATTCATTTATGTGGCTTACCCTTTGAAGCCTAGAAGTTTCCAGTTATGCAGCACTTTCGATACTTGCTTAGTAGCCAAAAGGCAATACTGTCTTGCAGCTTCTCACTCTTGCAGGAATGCCTCTACTGAGTATGTCTGGAAAGTTCCTGTGATGCTCCTGCCCTGGGTTCTACCTTCTCCAGCCTCCACTGGATGAAACTGAGAAGAAACCCCCCTCAGGATATCTGCCTCCACTGGGTCAGTTGTCCTCACTGACACACATAGCTTCAGCCCCTTTTATCTGTGGATTAAAGAGACACTCAGTATGACTAATTGGTTCCCTGTACACAATACAGGAGAAAAAACAAGGAAATATTTTTCTAATTGTACTGCAGTAAGACTAACACATGGGATTTTGTAGTTACAATAAAACAAAATTGTATTTAATAAAAGAGTTATATATTATTAATCAATCTATGCTTGGTCCTAACCTACCTACCTACTCTACCCCTTCTAAATCCTATTCCCAAAGACCCACTCACTAGATGTAGCTTCCTCAATCCCTAAGGCCCTATCTGACTAACTGTTAGCTCTCTCCTTCTATAACCTCATAATCCTCACACACACACACACACACACACCTCCCACCTTTAACTCCCTAACACACTATTAACCATATCTTACCTGGATCACATCTAACAATGCAAACACATATATTAATTTAACAGGCATATGATATAGTGCCACTGTGTCATAGGCTTCAAGAGTAAGAATGCTTGTAAGTAGAAAGAAGCACACAATGCACATATATGAATTCATAGGATTTTTTGATTCAGCCATTGCTGCATCTGCCACTACCAAATTCTTAAACTGGGACTTTTAAGCCCTTACTTGAAGCTACTATCCTGTATGTCCACGACTAAAATGTTATTTGAATTGATAAAGTTGTTATATCTTCAATAAACCCTCAAGTGATCATAAAATTGCTTAATAAGCTTTATCTGACAGTTGCTGTTTCCAGCTATATATAGCTCTAAAGCCAATCCTTTGGCAGTAGAATGCTTAACAAGCTTTAAGGCTGATTTTATTTTAGTTAGAGCTGGAAGCCTTCATATAGAATCCAACCAGTGAATAAGCTTTTCCCTTCATATGAAATATTAATTGATACAAATTATGGAAACCGTAAGAAAATCCTGTATATAGAGCTTCCGTGATCTATATCTAGCCCTGTAAAAGAATTCTGTAAAAAAAAAACTTGGAAGTTATGCAGGGCCACTTTACACATAGCTGTCTTCCTAGATGATTCTCGTGTGTAGAAAAAAAGCATATATACCATCATATGTGGTTAACACAGTGTCTGTTTTGCTAGTGTACAAATAACCTTTAAAAATGAAATATGCCTGAGAATTCAGGAATAACATCAATAGAAATTAGGGACCACATGGTTTCCATGGAGCATTTACATAAATCTCCCTAAGTAGTTGACAGTTTAATTGCACTGCAGCAACTTTAACCATGTCCCCAGTGAGAAAAATAGTCTTGCTATTAACATGGAGTGAAGACCTATTAGTGACAAGGATGCAATATGACTGTCATAGGACATGCTTTCTTTCCTTTATAGCTGTTTAACCCTCCATCAATAGGTGGGGTCAAATGCACTCCAGCAGCACTGAAAACAATTCATACAACTTTTGTGTCAGTCTTTCACAACTCCATGTTATAGGCAGACCTTAACCATGAAGAGGTGTGAATTGTAATGTGGTGTTTCAGGGGGCTCCCTTTCTTAATTTAGTGAAAAATCAGTATTTTTAGTTTTACATCATTTGGGATCTGTTCTACCCTCTATTGGAAAGACTGGGGAAAACTGAAAAACCATACACATTCATTTTTTTTAGAATATCTTTGGATTGCCCCTCCACTCAATGAGTGCTTAAGGTGATGCCCAGAGGCATTCATGACAAATGATGATGGCAGCGACTGGAGGCCCTCACTTTGCTTTGCATGCTAGTCTTTGCTTCATTAGAAGTTTGTTTATCCTAGATTTTATAGTTGTCAGAATATTTAGGGGGGGAACCCAAGGGGGACACACACCCAAAAATAGTGCAATGAAGTCCAGTTGTAGATTGAGAATGCTCAGTGACCACAGCTTGGATCACTTCGAAGCAAAGTGAGGGTCTCCAGCTACTGCCATCTTCATTTCCCATGAATGCCTCTGGGGCATACATGGGGTTCAGAGACATTCTTAGGAGATGAAGACGGTGAGCTGCTGCAGGCCAATGCTTTCCTCCAAGAAAAAGAAGGGGGGAAAGAAAAAAAGTCCTGTCACTTCTGTCTGATATGCTGGTGAAGCTAGAGAGAGCAGGAGGGTTAGGAAGGGCAGTGGTAAGACAGCTGGGAGGTAAGGGAAGCCAGCAGGAAGTCAGTGGGGAGGAGGGTAGGGAGAGCAGCAGGAAGCCAGCAGAGGCTGGGGAGCCAGCTGGGAGCAACCTGGGGGGTTGGGAAAGTTTTTGTGCTCGTATGTCTGAATTGATTTGAGACTACATGTGTGTGAGACAGGGGGAGAGGAGAAGGGGTTTAGGTGGGATTTTGGAGGGATCCTGAAAAAGAGTAACTGTGTTTTTTTAATGTTTGGAGTAAGGAAGACGATGGAGGGAGGGTGTGTGTGTGTGTGCGCGTGCATACCTGATGGATACATGGGATGCCTGTGTGTGTGTGTGTGTGTGTGTGTGAATGGATGAAGGGTGGCTGGCTTGGGGGGGGTGAGTGTGTGTGTGAGTGTGAGAGAGAGAGAGAGAGAGAGCGTGTTGTCATGTCTTCCCCTGATGCTGTGGTCTCTGAGGAAGGATCTGCTTCAGAGATAGAAGGATCTGATTTAGGGCCTAGTTGTGGTATGCAATATCAGGGTGTGGGAAATCATCTCTGCCTGGTTTCACAGGAGAATGCAGCTACTCCTTCGCAACTACAGCCAGAGCTAGCCTTGGGAAAAGTGCCTGAGTCACCTCAGCCTGAGGAACATTCTTTGATAAGTGGCCAAGAGGCAGGCTTGGCTGAGGAAAAAGTGTGCCCATGGCTGTCTCCTAGGCCACTTCAGTGGCTGAGAAGGCAAAGGGAAAAATGCCCAGTGAGATGGAATTCTTGACTCTAGGCTAAGACTCCCTACAGGGCTAGATTGACAAGTGAGGAGCTCTAGTTACCCCACCTCTGCATAAAAGCTAGCACAGAGGCAAGAGAGATTTAGGGATACAACATTGCCTGTACTGGCCACTCTTTTGCTTGGACTACTCTTGAATCCTGAACTATTGCATGCCATGAATCCCATGCCTTTGGACCTTTCCTTGGAATATACTGATGGACTTTGAGACCCTGTTTCTGGTTCCTGTTTGTACTATCTGAGTTTATTTAAACTTGGGCACACTATGGACACTGATCAATGGACTCTTGTGAGGTGCTTGTGTTGGTGTCGTGCTTTAATAAAGGAGTTTGCTGTTTCTGGTGTTTTGAGGGAGCTGGGCCTGACAAGCATGTCTATGGGTGGTGAGCTGGGATGAGAGAGAGAGAGAGAGAGAGAGAGAGTATAGGTAGTGATCCAGAGTAAGAGATGGGGTGAATGAGTTGGCTAGCAGGGGCAGGAGAGAAGAGCCTTTTTAGTTTAGGCCTAGACTTCTTTTCCCTTTTCTTCCCTTTACCTGCCTGACGTGTCTTGGTTAGGGGCCAGAAAGGTGGACACAAAGGAGGCAAGTTCTTAGGGAAGCAAGTGGCAAAGGGTAATCCCCCTTCCTGCTTGAAAACTCCTCTCTTCAGTTTTGTTGGCTGACAGGAAAGGAGCAAGCTTTCAGACAAGCAGCAAAGGAGCAATCCCACTCCCCAGTAGAAAACCATGCTTTTTAGCCCCTGGGACCAGCAAAGAGCACCCAGTGCCCTAACTGGGTGAGTGTAATGCTGCTGACAGACAGGAATTAAGAGTCCTTCCTGCCTCACTCATCCCAGTTGGATGCCATTTGTCTTTGGACCCTGCCTCGCCCCACAGGCAGTGGGGATGAAAGCAGGAATTTTTTTGGTGCCCTTCTCTTCACTGTGGCCATAGTTTTCTCCCACCTTGGGGGCCTTTGCAATGGAGTGCTGTGAGCAGGAGGCAGCACAATTACTTGGGGAATGTTCCTCAGAGCTGACCTTGCAAGCAGCTGAGGTGACCACAGAGAGCAACAGAAGGATAAGTTTCTCTGGAGGCTCTGTTGCTCATTTCACACTGTTCCTGGACTTTAGTGGAGAACAGGTGGACTTTGAACTTCTATAATAGGTGAGACAGGTAATCTCACAGGAGGTGAGGAGATCTGGGGCACAGCTGAAGCAAGATGAATGCCGTGGCTGCTTACACTCCAGATCAGAGGCACGTAAGTCTCACGTATTAAGGGGGAGAAAAAAGAGGCATTGCCACCATTCTACAGGCAGATCAAGGCATAAGAAATACAAGAGGGGACAAATACCTTCTTCCTCTAGTTTTTTTTTTTTGTCCAGTTCCTTTGGGGCATCTTCCCCTCACTGAGTCATTCACCCTCCCCGGCAGTTAAGGGGCCAAGTGGTTAGGGAAAGAAGAAAGGGGAAGGTTGAATACTGGCAATCTTGCTGCCAGTTCATGTAGCAAGTGTCCTTTCTCCCTTTGTAAGAGGAACATGCCTTCCTTATTCCCAGATAAATAGGGATGAAGAGGAGTTGTCAGAGGAGTTGGAGGAAGTCATGAGCAATCCAGAGTGCCTCTTCCCAGTAGAGCTTTTTCCTATTGTGCCTGCCAAGGCCACATGTAGGCTGAAACTTGACCCAAACTTGCAGCCTTGGCCAGTGAAGCTGAACCAGCTCCTAAGGGGTTTAAGCCAGTTATACTTCACAGTTCCTCTAAGCCTTCCACGGTTCCCTTTCCTGAGTTTATTGATAGGGTCAGAAAGGCAGAGGGGATGACTCCAGCGAAAAGGAAGGCCTCCCCTCAAATGGAAAGAAGCTGTATGTTCTTCCTGAGAAAGTTATGGAGAGCCTCAGTGTCCCCTCTGTTGATGTCCCCATAGCTCCCTAAGCTTCCTAAGCTATTATTCCCTCTGAGGGAGAAGGGGGGACCTAAAGATCTCTGCAACAAGAGAGTCGAGGCAGCTCTCCATAGGGTATTTAAGGCTTTGGCCACAGGATTCAGAGCTTTGGTCACCAACTCTATATTTGCAAAGGCCACCTATGTGCAGCTTCCCTACCTGATGCTTCAAAGCCCATCAAGGATGGGCTTCGAAAGGATAACCCTTGTACCGATTCCTCTTTAGATGCAGAGCAGTTGGAGAAACGCTGGCAGTCCTTTTGTTCATCCTCCTTCAATCAGAAGCTGTGGTCATCTGGAAAGTATAGACCCAAATAGTTCCGACCTAAGGGCTTCAGTAGGGGTCCTAACCAGGCTTCATTTAGTTCTAGTTTTTCCTCCTCTTTCAGCTGTACTTATGCCATAGGTGAAGCAATATGCAGGGACAGGACAGGCCTGATTTTATTTATTTAATTACAAGATTTTTAGCCCACCTTTCAGAGCATGCTGGCTTCACAAGGCAGCTTACAATATTACAAAAATGTGAACATACAAATTACCATTAAACATGCATGCACCACCATCAGGAACGGTAAATCATGATTTTTAAGCACCAAATGCAGATGGAAATAATGTGTCTTCAGGGTTTTTTTTTAAGTCAATGGTGATAAGGCCATACGTATCTCCCTGTGGGAGGGGGTTTCCAAAAGAGTTGGGCCACCACTGAGAAAGCTTTATCTCTAGTACCTGCTGGCCTAATGGCTTTTGCTAGTGGGTCAGAGAGTAGGGCCTCTGACACTGATTTTAATGCTTGGGCAGGCGTACAGGTGTAGGCCTGCCCAAGCCTTCAGATAATGTGATCCCAAACCATTTAGGGCTGTAAAGGCCAAAACCAGCACTTTCAGTTGGGTCTGGAAACTAACAGGCAGCTAATATAAATGATATAGAATAGGAACAATATGATCTGAACACATAGCTCCCACAAGTGTTCTAGTTGCTGCATTCTGTACAAGTTGCAGTTTCTGAATAATCTTCAAGGGCAGCCACATGTCGTAAGCTGCCTTGGGAGGGCTTCTGCCCTGAAAGGTGGCCAAGAAATGTTTTAAATAAATAAATGTATGTATGTATGTATGTAGAGTGCATTACAGTAGTTTAACCTGGATGTAACCAAGGCAAATGTCACTGTAGCTTGGTCAGCTTTCTCTAGAAAACCCAAACCTCTAGATGACTTCTCCCAGTGGTGTCATCTAGATGTTAAAAAAAAAAACATGGGGGACAAGAAGGAACCTTAAGGTGCCTCAAATGTCAGTGGCCAAGGGGTGGAACAAAAATCTCCCAGCACCATCTTCTGGTCGTTCCCTTCAGGAAGGACTGGAGCCACTGCAACACCATGCCTCCAAGTCCCGTCCCAGAGAGGTGATCCAGAAGGATTCTATGATCCATGGTATTGAACACCACTAAGTGGTGCAGGAGGACCAAATAGGTTCACACACACACACACACACACACACACACATTTCCTGATGTAAGTCATCCACGAAAGTGACCAAGGCAGTTTCTGTTGTGAACCCAGTTCGGAAACCAGAGTGGAATGGATCTAAATAATCACTGTCATCCAAAACTTCTTGGAGCTGACATGAGAGCATCCGCTCCAAGACCTTGCTCAGAAGTGACAGGTTTCAAACTAAGTGATTAGACCTGGCTTCTTCAAGGGTGGTTTTACTACTTCTACTGCCTCCTTCAGGACCACTGGAACTATTGCATCCCTTAATGAGGAACTGACCACTTCTGATATCCATGTTTTAAACTTAGCCCTAGCAGACTTCACTAGCCAGGAGGAGCAAGGATCAAAAGAGCAAGTGGTAGATCTCAGTCCCCCAAGCAGCTTGTCAACATCCTCTGGCTGCACAATCTGAAAAGTATCTATAACAGGACCAGAGAGAGCCATGGCTATATCCATCTCATATTCTGTCAAAACTAGCATCCAAGCTGAAACAAATGCGAACAATTTTTATCTGGAAAGTGTAATGCAGATTGATTACAACAGGCCTTCAAAGGTTCCAACAGCTGACCTATTGGACCATCATCAAGCAGATTCCTTACCACCCAAAAGCTTTATTGGCTGACATTGTGCAGATGCAATGCTGGTAGAGAAATAAACTTTTTTCGCCAGCATCACAGAGCCACATAGTAGACCCTAAATGGGCTTTAATCTGTGTTTGGTTATATCCACTTTGAGTCTTATGCCGTCTGTGTTTTAGTCATCAACCTTGCTGTTTCATCACTCTCAGCTCCTCAGAATACCAAGAAGCAAATATGACTCTACTATAGGGGTGGGTAACACATGGTTTCAAGAAGCCTTGCATGCAGTGAAGCTGGTTTCTGGTAGATGTGCCAGGAAGATCACCCTTTCAATGTGCCCACTGAGGACCAAATGACATCAGGAGGTGTGGTCATGTACCCTTTGCCATCATTCAGCCCACGGAGGACTGGATGTGGAGACATCTGGCTCCCTACCCAATTTTGGTTGCTCCCCCCTATTATTTCTTGGGGTTTTCAACATCACCTCTGAGATCACCACTGTTAGCTTGCGTAGCGAGACTGTTAGGCAGCAGGGCTGGACAGGATGGTACACCAACAGAATCTCATGTCTATTATCCGACGCCAGGAACACACACTCAAAACTGCAGTTTTCCAAAATTGTTGCACCTCTTTCTTACTCTGTATCCAGTTATGCCCTTTATGCCCTGTGAAGGATATAACGCGCAACCCCCCTCCCCCCAAACCCTAAGCGTATTTGGGATGGCCATGTCTACATGAAGGCAATATTCTACATTGCCTCCTTCCTACATCTTGAATACTATAATGTGACAGAGTGTTGGAAATGTGGCTCTGGTAGATAACGAACAGTTATTAATTCATGTTATTTTAATTTATTAATAATTAATTACCAGCTAAAGCAACAAGGGAGTTCTGTCTCCATACACTGGGGTGAGTTATTCTAGTATTTCTATCTGTAAAGGTTCAGCTGCCAACAACATTCTGTAAGTCTTGGAAGCTTGTGGGTTCTTGTCAGGTCATGTCTGAGGTTTTTAAATGGTTCTTTTAATTTATAAACTAATATTCTTCTGGGTACCTGGGGAGTCCCCCAAATGTGTAGGAACCACTACCTTAATTTTAGATGAACAAATTTTGCTTTCAAGCTCTTTATAGATTCAGCCACCCAAGTTCACTGTTAGTCTATATATAGTGGTAGTGATATGCTTGCATGTGCATTAAAAACCATCTTCCAAAATACTCTCTATTTACAGAATCAACAACAGAACAACTTGATGGCAAAAACTCTCTAAAGGGAAGATGGTTATACCTATGGTTAGGATAATTTAAGTATCATAAAAGCAAGAAAATAAAATGTTTATTTGAACAGGATTTTAAGATGCATTTCAAGATTAGACAGAATAAAACCCTTTACCATGCTTATGGTTCAAAGGGCATTACTGTAGCAGTGTAACAGCTACGTTACAAAATTGCCAATCTCCATGTTGCTGTAATACCTTTATTAGGCCAATCAAAAGATCACAAAAATTGTGCAAGGTTTCAAGATCCCTAGATCTATTTTTCAGGCAAGATGTTATAAAAGGCAGGTGATGGTGGTAGGGAATGGGGAGGGGGGGGGGAGTTGACTAGATGGTAAAGTCACATTGTCTGCAAGTTCAAACTGATCCCAAGGTGTAATGTGGAAAGAGGAGTCTGCAGGTCAGCAAATCATGTGATGTTACAGGAAGGTTATGCTGAGATGAAGGGGGATGAGGGGTGGGGAAACATTTGATCCTCTATTCTGGGAAATATGAAGTTCAGCTGTTCTCAGAAGTGTTTCCCATCCTGGTTGAAGCACATGGGCTCCTTTTGCTGGTGGGTCATAGAGAAAAATTAGGAAGTCTTTATATTAACAAAGCAGGAGATGATTTTCAGTGCTGTTCTAGGTAATAAAAGACAATTGAAGCCAAATTGGGTAGCATTACCTAGTAGTTGGAGAAGATGAACCCTCAAAGAATAAGCTTCTGGTGGTATACAGTCCTCCTCCATTGTAGAGTCCTGCTGTGGATCAGCTAAATATTACAAAATTGAAACTAGGAACCAAAAAAGTGTCAATAAACCAAATGCTCTCTGTATCTGGACATGTGGGGCTAAAATATTAGATGAGGAAAAGCAAAACAAATATAGATCCATCGTAAATGATCTTGAGGACATTTGCAGTTTCTTAATTTGGTTAAGAATGATATCATGTTTAAGGATGGATGAATCTGTCTGTTTCGGTTTCAGCAACTTTCAAACTTTTTAAAGCACAAATTTGTTTCAGCCCACTTCTGCATCAGTCTGGAAACATTTTGGTAAAAAGTCCACTCAAAAATTCATACGTATTTTGTATGGATTTCCCCTTATGTGTGCAGCTTCCCTGAATGTATGCAGTTTCTGTGCGCAGCTTCCCCAAATGTGTGCAATTTCTGTGCTCAATTTCCCCAAATGTGTGTATTTTTGTGTACATCTTTGATTGGAGAACTGCATTGCAAAATTCAGAGAAGTGTGAAAACTGAATGATGATTACATTCCACTTTGCATATTTGTTTGGGAAGTACAAATTGGTTCGTTGGTTTAAAATGTGAAACAAATGAATTTGTCTCCCATCCTTAACCATGCTGCTATAACCATTTCATTACTTGTAGTAGTTACTGAGCTCTCCTTTAAGGGGGTTTCTTTATTCAAACTTCATGATTTAGATGGAGTTACATGTGTTCTTGTCATGAGAGATGAATGTGTATGTTTGGTGTTTCCCCCAAATGTGTGTACACATGTTAAAAGAGCCAAGTGGAACAAGCAACTATATTTAAATGTTTTATAAAATCTTTTGAAAAATCCGCATTTTTTCTTTCCTTTTATTTGTCACTTATATCATGCCTTTCCTCCAAAGAGCCCATGGTGGCATACATGGTGGTCCTCCTCTGCATTTCATCCTCACAACAACCCTGCATAGGTTAGGCTGAGAGTCAGTGACTGGTCCAAAGTCACTCAGTGAGCTTCATGGCCAAGTGGGGACTAGAATCCAAGTCTTCCAAGTCCCAGTCCAATACTCTAACCACTACATCACACTGGCTCTCAAATCCCTCTTTAAAAGGGTTGTTTTATAAAGTCATTATTGGCCAACTGATGTGAGGTCTGTTTAGATTTTGTTTGTTTTTAAGTAATACAATAACTCCACTGAACATTTGAGAGAGTATGAAATTTTATACACCAGTTCATGACACATTTCTGTGTTTCAAATTTAAATACCAGCTTGATGCCACACTTATTTTCAAAGAGGGGAGAAAAATGCAAAATACAATGCAATATCTCCCTTAAAGGTTGAGGCATTGGAATAAATGGGGGCATCGTTTTGCATTTCAGGTCCCAACCCCATGTCAGTCCCCAGATTTATTTTTTTTTAAGGGGTCCAGGAGGGATTAAAATCCAGTACAATGTGGTGTCTGACTCATTACTGTACCTGGTTTCAGAGTGTGGAGAAAAAAAAACAAAGCATAGCCTTGGAATCAAGATACTAAAATGAAAGTTGGTTAACTTATCTAGAACACTATTCAATATTCCAGTTTCCAGCTTTAACTTGATCCCTACACTGGTTTAGGTATACAAATGATGTACAATAGTTGAACTAAAAGTGTTGCTGCCATAAATTTCAGAACAAATTATTTCTGTTTTTAGAAATATAATTTGAACTTTAGTGCAATGAAAATATCACAGTTGTAAAGATTTTTGCACACTCTAACATTAATATGATTACTTTAACAGGACTTTAACACTATTAGTAAATAAACACTGGGCTAGAATTGTTGGATTTCTGTACAGGGCATTGTGGCTGTCAGTTTGTATGAAATGAATTGGCAAAACCTAACATTCTCAGTCACTGACAATAATGGAAGGACTTGCCCTCTTGTGTTCTTTTCATTTTGGCTTTTCATCTACTGTTCTATGCAGTCTTATGTAGCTATCATTGCTGAAACACTTCAGTGATATAGGATTGTGAATTATTGCTATTTTGTGATGCTTTCTTTTGCCACTTGAGGATTTTTAATCCTCCTTTCTGAAAAGCTATGGAGATAAAATAATAAAGCCTACTTGTTGAAAATTCCTGTTCTACGTCTTGAATTTTTCATTGGGTCTCTACTTGTTTGTACTGGAAGGAAAATGTTTATTTTAGGCCAGGGGGTGGCAACATGGTGCCCTCCAGATGTTTTAGACTATAACCCCCATCAGCATCAGTCAGCATGGTCAATGGTCAGAGGTATGTGGGTTGTAGTCCAAAACATGTGGAAGGCACCAGGTTGCTTATCCCTGTTTTAGGAAAATATGGAAGTCTTTGGTATACAAATGGAACTTGCAAGAAAATGGTGCAGTGTGGAATGCTTCTGTTCAAAGTGCCTGCCACCCATGCCCTTCTCCAGGATACTCTTCCATTCCCCTCCCCTTCCAAAAGCCAGCTAGCATTCCATGGCCTCCAAGAATGCTCAGTCCTTATGGGGCTGATTTTTGGATCCCTCCACTGTAGGGTTTTTGTTCTTCTAAACGTTTTTTTTTCCTGCTTCTGCAAAATGTGAGATGCCCCCCAAGCCTGCTAATGCCTCTCTCTCCTGCATGGATGAACTTGTCCATCTTCTCTTGTGAGAATTAGTTCACAGTTAGGGTTGGCATTCTTTTACAATTTGTCAAAAGAACACATTGGCAGAAAAGAATTTAATCAAGTTGCACAGGTGTGTTTATATAGGGAATTTCCCACTTCTTAAAATAGATATTTTTAGCTATGTAGTGAATTCGGCATGCAGTGAATACATTGGCCAGTACACTATTGTATTATATATTTATTCACTACATTTTGGCCCTGCCTACTAACCCTAAACAGGGTTCTTGAAGCAACTGTGATTTCATTCCAAATCCCCTCAATGCCCCCCCCATTCTATATGTGTAGAACGGCAAGCATTCTCTTCCAATGAAAAAAGAACTGATTGGAGGTGGTGGGTAGGGAAAATGTTAAGTAATCCCTCTCCCTCCCAGTGGTTTCTCTACTCCATATTGTCCTATCTTGAAGCTGCTTTTTTCCTAGGAAGAGCATCTTTCAGGCCTTTATTATACACATGTGTATGTAACATGTAGTTGTTCGGCCCTCTGAGGCATGCACGCACATGATGTGTCATGTTGAATTAGGCAGAAATTCTAGTCTTTCTGAAATTGATGAAAACTTTATATCTGGCTTCCAAGCTCTATGTCAAGGGCTTCATCAGAATGGGAGGTTGAGACCCTCTGGCCAACCTGCTTGTGAACTGCCATGTCTCTGCTGGCCAGTACACTATTTCTAAGGCGCATCTAGCTTCCCATCCTAAAGAGCTTGCAGATGTGGTAACACTTGCCTCTAAAATATATTGTCTGTTTTGCGCTGTGTGGGGTGTTGACCAGATGAAAAAGACTCCTGTGTTGCCTATACTTTAGCCTGGCCCCCTCCCATAATGTTGGCCAGACCAAACACAGGTTACTCATCTCTTTCAAGCAGCAGGTACCTTAACTTGCCTTAAATAAGAACATCCCAGAAGCCTCTGCATTATCCCAGAGGCCTCAAGGTTGTAATGTCACTGTGTGGGGTGTCTGCCATGTCAAAAGTGACCCTTTAAGCCCTTAAGCTGAGCCCTTATTGCAGTCTTGCTTCAGACATCCTCTCAGTTTATTTCAGTAGGGAGACCTGCCAGATCTGATGCTTGGCCTGGTGAAGCCACTTGAGGGAGTGATGCTGCCCAGGTCAGCAACCTCCAACCTGACATGGGGTAGGAAGGTGGAAAGGGAAATTTAAAAATTGAAGAAGGGCCCAGATCCAGCTAAAGATGTCACATTTCAGGAAATTTTGAAGCCGTGGTAAACCTTTTCTTTTTCATTCCCCCTTCCCCTACTCCCTGCAAATAAAATCCCTGATATTTTGGGAAAAATTGAAATATATGCAGTATTTACTTTCTTACCAAACCTAAGCTTATTTTACTGCTTTAACAGGATAGAGTGCATAACTGTTTCTCACCCTTGGCCCCCAGGTGGTGTTGGGCTACAATTCCCATTATCTGCAACTAGCACGTCCAAAGGTGAGCAATGTTGGAAATTGTAGTCCAACAACTTCGGAGGACCCAGGTTTGGAAAGGCTGATTTATAACTCAGCATATGAATTGTAGTATTTGGCACATTTATGAAATTTACAGAGCAATTTTATTTATTTAAATTTTGCAGGGACACCTTTTGAGATAAAAACCCTCCCAAGACAGCGTACATAAAATAATCCTATGTAGAGATGTAAAATTTCTGGCAATTTTGAAGCCATGGAAAAACTGTTTTCCCCCCTAGGTTTTTAAGAGGAAAAAATGGAAATTTGGGGAGAAATTAAAAAATATGCAATACTTTATGTTTGTAGTGTACTTTACAGATCTGTAACTGATTTAGTAACCTTAATAAATATTTAAATGAAGAGGTTTTCTTTTTTATATGGCTGGGTATCACTGTGAACCTCTTAAAATATGTTAGTAAAACTTAACCAGATTAACTATGAAAAATAATAAAACTGTATGTGAAGACAAGAGTGGGCTATTGTGGAGTTTTAATCAGTTAACTAAGTGGTGTCTTCCTTTCTAGGGGTCCATTCAGTGTTGTGCGGCGATGTATCAACAGAGAGACTGGGCAACAGTTTGCTGTGAAGATTGTCGATGTAGCAAAATTCACTTCAAGTCCAGGATTAAGTACAGAAGGTAAAAATCAGTGATTTTTGTTGTTTGGTATCTGTTGTTCAGTCTCTAGTGTCCTCTTACTCTCTCAGTGATTATGTTTGTGTGGCCCAACATCAGAATCTCTGCCAAGGAAATGCTCTTTCCCTGTGTTTGAAAACTTTGTCTCCCCTTCAGAAATTCTCTTTATTTAAGTTCTCACCCTGACAATTAAACAAAAAGCATTTGAAATGATCAACACTATTTGCCCAAGTCGTTAACATAATCAAATATTAAAGCTGTTTGGCTGAAATAATTTACTGCTTATGGGTAAGAGTTTAAGAAGGAAATCAAAGGAAAATCTGTTCTTGGACAAACTGGAGAACAAGATACTTTAATATGGGATGATACTGTTATCTCTCTTTCAGAAGTGTAGTATTTGGGTGCTTCTAAATGAGGCTTTTATGAAGCCATTTCCGTGCCTCATTCATGGAAATGTTATCTTTCACTCATAACCCTCCCATGTTTTCCCACCACTTTTCCAGTCTTTTTTTTTTCCTTATTGCAGAAAATTCATTAAGGAAAAACAAGACTGAACAACTGCACAATGCCTACTGCACAATGCTACTCTAGGAGCTGTCGGTCTGGAAGCACCTTTAGTGTAAACCTGCAGCCAGACTCTGCCTTTTTTGCTGCAATAAAGTGTTAAGTATTTAGCACTTCAGCGTTTCAAAGAAATGCCCTTGGAGATATACATATAATGGTGGATTGGTGTGGCCTAGGGATGGGTGAACCTTATCTATTTCCAATCCATATAACTTGTCCATGTTACTTTCATACTTTTTACCTATAATTCGATTCCATTTCTGCATTGATCTGCAATTTAAAAAATCCTTCTCAGTATAAATATAATGTGTATTTTCTCTCAAAATATGTATTTAAATGTGTGTTCTCTCAAAATACTCATTTAAACTTTAGATAACTGTGTCACAAAATTTGGAGAAGTGTGAAATCCAGCGGACAGCTAAATTCCAGTCCACACATGAACCCCTAGTTTAGTCACAGTTGACAGAGATCTTTTTAATGGCTGCTGTAACATATAAGGAATATGTTGACATGGCGAGTTTTAAAATTGTCTTTAATGTGCCTTAACAGACCTACTGAACAGATCAATTACTGCTCAGAATTTAAACCTAATCATCCATCCCTCTTTCTAGCTTTGAGTTAAGTTTGGGTTTAAAGAACTGCATTGAGCAGTTCGCATTGAGCAGGTTGGACTCGATGGTCTTGTAGGCCCTATGATTCTATGAAGTACAAATCTTTATTTGTACTTAAGCCATAGGACCCTTGAATACTCATTTTTCCCTCCCTCTGGTACGTATGATCCTTAAAGTAATTTGATATCCTGTTTATTATTCATTTTGAAGAACAAAGTTCTACTAATCATATTTGACTGGGTTCAATATGTTTTAGAAATGGTTTAAGGTGTCATGGTGGATAGCACCATGCTAGTAGTTCTTAGAAAAGAGATTGAAAATAAAATTACTAGTATCATCATTCCCTTACCTATGATGCAGCCATATTTGGAATACTGAGTATAGTTCTCAAAAAGAATATTGTACAACTGGAAAAGATGCAGAAAGGGGCAACCAAAATTATCAAGGGGTTGGCGCACCTTCTATAAGAGGAAATAATAAAATATTCCAAGACTTTTTAGTTTAGAAAAAAAATGAGTGGGGTGGCTGGGTGGATGTGCTAGGAGTTTATAAAATGTATGTATGGTGTGGGGAAAGTGGAATTTTGTATTATGATTTATTTTTTTTTAGAATACTGAATAAAATGGTTAAGGCAAGTATTCATATATTGATACCCAGCCGTTAGTCCCCACAAGTGATTTCTAAAAACTGTACTAATAAGAATTTTATGTAAGACTATCACTACTGACTTTGTCTCAATCCAGGAAAGCCTTCAGTTTTTAGAAGTCCATCAATATGATAAAAATGAAGGATCAGGAGATAGTGATAGCACAGAAAATTAGATTGAATTGACCAAAAGTTTCATGTAGCAAAATTACTATTCAATGTGTCTTGGGGGGGGTTCAAGTGTGTTGGAGGCTGTGCCAGGGGCCGGCGGGGTGGTGTTGGTGGCCTGTATGTGGCCAGTGGGCTGCATGATGCTTACCCCTGCCCTCGATACACATTGGGGCAAAAAGTCCTAACTTCCCAGCTATGCAGAGGGGGTCTGAGCTGGCCAGAAAAGGGGTCTGGAGGTTGTGGTGGATACATGATGAAATTGTCGGCCCAGTGTGCTGCTGCTATGAAAATGGCAAATTCCATGTTGGGGATCATTACAAAAGGAATAAAAAACAGCAACTGCCAATATCATAGTGCCTTTATACATATCTGTGGTGTGACCACACTTGGAATACTGTGTACTGTTCTGGATACCATACCTCAAAAAGGATATTGGAAAGCTGGAAAAGGTACAGAAAATGGCAATGAAAATTATCAAGGGCTGGAGCAGCCCCCTATGAGGAAATGTTACAATGTTTGGGGCTGTTTATGTTGGAATAAAGGTGAGAAAGGGGGAAATGATAGACATGCATAAAATTATGCATTGTGTGGAGAAAGTATCTTTCTGTATAGGTTCTTAATGGATTTTTTTGTGAGTAGCAAGAACTGTTGTCCAAACAGATATATATGGTACTAGAAAGGAATTAAATTGATGAGAAAATGTTGGCCTGTGCTACAAGGTTACCACAGCTCAATACCAAATTCGAATTTTATTGCCAGCTGACCTTCAGTGAAAATATCTGGAGTTGACAAAAACAATACTACAAATTGCATTTTTATCATTTTAGTTTTAACTTTTCTACAGAGGGTAAAATTAACTTGTTAAAAATGTAACACACAAACAAAATGGGTTTAGAAATTGCATACAAATGCTTCCTTGCATAAGATACCCGTGCCAGACACATAAGATATCAATTCCTTCTAGATTCCTCTCTTCACCTAATTTTCATTATTTCATAATTGCACTTCATTTACAGTGCAGTTTCTTCTCTCCTTTTCATGTCAGCAGGGGTTCCTACATACATTTACACCTACAGTTAAGACTTTAGGTCAGGTTAGTGGGGGACATCTTTTTGATCTGAATCTTTGCTAATTTTATTTATTTATTTATTTATTTAGTACATTTCTATACCTCCCAATAGCTGAAGCGCCCTGTGCTTGTTTTAATCCCTGGCACGTGCCGGTGCATGCGGGGTGCTATTTCCCTAATTACCTGCCTAGGTGCAGCTTGTGTCGTCCAAACACAGCATGGCTTGTTTGAAAGGGAAAACACTCTCAAATAACCCATGGGCTGTTGTAAGGTTAGGCTTATTTAAGCCACAGTGGCTGGGAGCCAAAGACCTGTATTAGTTGTGCAAAAATTGTGGGAATGCCCAGTAAGATTTTTTATCTCCCCCCCCCCCCCCCGAACAGCAGACTTTTGAAAGCCTCTTCAGTTGCAAAATGGTACTGCCAGGAGCTGGGTATATTTTGTTTTTGTTTTTTTGGGAAGCAATTCCAGAGTTCCCTCTGGGTACTTGTTTTGTGGTTCTTTGGACTGATTAGGAAAATATAAAACAAGTTCTGGTGTAATTTATATTGGACCAGCCTTAAAAATAATAAACTATATATTATTAACTAAAATGCACACTGAATATTCCATGTGCAAATGGCTGGAAAGTTTTATTAAAGTAGAATACCATTGCCATAAGGAAATTCTCATTACTTTACCTTTTGATATTCTCTAAAGAATGTTAACAGACACAGATTGTATTGACAAATAGGTCTCTAGATTAACATTTTTTTCTGTTCCCCAAATTAGTATAGCACTCTCTATCAAAAACTAAATACAGCATCCTCGTGCACACTTTTGCTTAGAGATTCTCTGAGAAGGTGCCCTTGTAGAGTCCCCAGACTACTACTTAAACGTTCCTGATTTTAAAAACCTGTTGAGAAAAAAGTTGCTGGTGATGTTTTCTTTAAAGTACTATAGTTGGGTTGTCCTGGAAGCAGCAACAATGGGGATTGTTTGGGAAAAATGATTATGATCCTCCCCATTTTATTTTTAAAATTTGTGTCCATTCTATTAAATTGGATTTTGTTTTCAACATGTATTAGGTAATAGTTTGTTTTCCTCTGGACTCAGATATGTCTTCACCCCCTTTCCTCATAATACTGAATATCTGTGAAACATTAGGAGTTAAATGTTAATGTCCTTGGGTACAATCCAGTGTTTTAAGTTCTATTCTTTTCCAGTAGGGGAGAAACACAAAATCAGTAGGATTTAAATATGCTTAACTTTGCCCAGATTGTTTTTCTTATTTTTATTGTTCTCCTGTTGTGTTCCTTTGCAAAATAGCCTTTTCCACTGTCTTTTGAAAGAATCAATATCTTGAAGTTGAAATTTCTAGCTATTTAATTGTCCATCTTTCATTCTGAAAGGCTTTGATTAGCTCCAAGTAAAAATACACTGCTCAGTAATTTGGCCTTTTGTTATTAGTAGGGTGTGGTGAGTCAGACGTTATATTTGTAGAATTCACTTTGCAGACGAGTGTTTAATTATGTAAAGACCTCTTCTACTGTTCTTTCACTTGTGCCTTACTGGTTAAATTCTAGTTATTGCCTGAAAGGAAACTACGTTTTAAGGCCATCAAGTCCTATACGTTCATTGTCCTGAAACACAGTTGTGTGTTTTGCATACTATGGCACATCAGCCTTATAATATTTAAAATTGCCCACCTACTTTGTGTGAATTGCATCAAAGTATCTCTTCGATGCAAGAGATACTCGCATCCTCCATCTCTTCTGAATATATTTTATTAATTTATTAATTTATAATATTTATATACCGCTCCACATGAGAAGATTTCGGAGCGGTGAACAACACAGTAAAATAATAAAACAGCAGGTTAAAAGAGTTAAAACATTTTTTAAAAAGACAAACCCCAATAAAGTGGAATTTAACAAACCACGGCTGGTCATGCAAGGAAGCCCTCTTGAAATACCAACATCTTCAGGAGGCACCAGAAGGAACACAATGTTGGTGCCTGCCTGACCTCTAAAGGCAGGGAATTCCACAGGAAGGGGGCCACCACACTGAAGGCTCTTTTCCTGGTGGACTCCAACCAGGCCATGGGTCCATGTGGAACCACCAGGAACATGCCCTCTGATGACCTCAGTGACCAGGCACGTTGGTAAAGAAGGAGGCACTCTCTCAGGTATCCTGGTCCCAAGTTGTTTAGGGCTTTGTACACTAGTACTACAGCCTTAAACCTGTCCCGATAGTGAATAGGCAGCCAGTGCAGTTCCCTCAGCAGAGGAATTACACGCTGAAAAGGGGCATCTCCCGACAACAGCTGAGCTGCTGCATTCTGCACTAGCTCCAGCTTCCAGACCAGCCTTAAGGGTAGCCCCACATAGAGCACATTGCAGTAACCCAGTCTTGAGGTTACTAATGCCTGTACCACCGTGATCAAGCTATCCCTGTCCAGGAGAGGCCGTAGCTGGCGAACCAGCCGAACCTGGTAAAAGGCACTCCAAGTCGCCACGACCACTTGGGCTTCCAGCGACAATGATGGATCTAGGAGTACCCCCAGACTACAGACCTGATCTTTCAGAGGGAGTGCAGCCCCATCCAGAAATGGCAATGAGCCTATCTCCCAGACCCAGGAACCACTCACCCACAAGCCTTCTGTCTTGCCAGGATTCAGCTTCAGTTTATTGGCCCTCATCCAGCCCATTACTGAGTCTAGGCACTGATTCAGGACTTGCACAGCCTCTCCTGATTCAGATGTCATGGGAGATAGAGCTGCGTGTCATCAGCATACTGATGGCATTTAGCTCCAAATCCCCTAATGACCGCTCCCGCTGGCTTCATATAGATGTTAAACAACATTGGGGACAAGATGGTACCCTGCGGCATTCCATAGCTCATATACTAACCTAGGCTCTGGGTAAGCCCAAAGGGTAGATTTATTTATTGCAACCAGAAGTTCATTGTTGATGTCAAAAATAGTTTGATAAAAGAAACCAAATTTCAATGCGTTTTCTTATTCAGGGCATATTAGAAACAATTTTAGTATAATGAGTTCTGTCTTCAAAGTTCAAGGCACCGGTGTCATGCCTGAACCAGACCTGGGTCAAGATAACTCTTCAGATGAAGACCCTGACATTTTAGAGCCTAAAGACCCTGTGTGACCCCCTGACTCTAGTGATACCCCAGGCACCTCTGGCTGCTATGGGGAGTCTACACCAGGCTCTTCAGCATTGGTGGTCCCTGAGGAACCCCCTGATAGGGGCTCCTGAGGGCCATTCCTTGCCTGTGGAGTCAGAGAAGGAGGCTGCGCATCCACCCAGCCCCAGAGTGTACCAGTGTCAGAGGGTGAAGGCACAGCCCACCACTTGAACGTGAAGTGCATGCCTCAAGACCTGGAGCAAGTAGGCTTCTTGAGAGGTAAAGGCCTGCTTGAGAGCAAGGGAGATTCTGAAGCCAGGACCAGTGATTTGGTTTTTCCAGAACATTTTGAATTGGAAAATTTTCCAGTGCAAATTAGGCTAATTTGCATAGGGTCATTTGCATTTGAAAAATTTCAGTTTGCATCCGAAAATCATAGAGAAGATCTAACTTAGCATGTTTATTTTACTTGCATTTAGTAAATAATAAAGCTAAAAAAGTACCCCGTGTTAATTTTTTGTCCTAACATACTGCAAGTATCTGTTGTGAAATATTTGAGGGGGGAAATTAAAGCACACTTTACACTGTATTTTTTTCTGTAGTACCTGTAAAAAATTAAAGACAATAGCATGTACTTCCCTTCAGTTGTTAAAGAAAAAAACAAAGGTACTGAAAACTGTTAACACACTAATTCAGTTTTCCCTAACATAGTGCCTTCTAGATACGTTGGTCTGCAATTTCCAGCATCCTCCAGTCAGCATGGTGACTGCATGGGAGTTGTAGTCCAATACATCTGGGGGGCACCAGGTTGGGGAAGGCTGCACTAATTAATTTTAGCAACCAAAAGGTCTGGTCATTATATGCTGACAACCACTCATCTATTTCAACAGAGTTCAACTCTTTCCCACTAAAGTTGTTGGGGGACCTTCAGTTTCACTATCACTGTTTATTAATTCTATTTCACTCTGAGACATACATGTATTTCAGTGGCACATATGTAATCTCTCACATTCTTGTTAAGGATAATCACCTGAAAAACATTCATTTCAACTTTGAAACTGCCAAGTTTGCCTAATAATGTATTTGCAGTTGGCATGTATTCAGTGTTACTAATGAATTTATGAAATGGAAAACTTTCCCCAGAAAAATAAAGCTCTGGAAAAATTTCCACCTGACATCACTGGCCAGGACTAACAACCTGCAGATGTACCAGGGTGTGGGCTGGGGACTATATAAGCTCTCAGTTGAGACCTGCTGGTTGCTGGAACAACACCTTTATTTACTCTCAGTACCTTGCAACCTAGTTTTCTTGACCTTGCTTCTTTGGACTGATCTCTTGTGCTACTGACCCCTGGACTCCTGATAAGACTCTGTTCCTTGGATTGTACTTGATTTGGACTGCTTGGCTATGCTTGACTTTGCCTTTGCCTCAGACCCTGCTTTTAGACAGCCTTTCTTGTTGACCAGTAATATCGTGCTTCTGATCTCTCCATGCCTTCTTATGATGATACTGGTGGGCTTTAGAATAATGGGCTGTGTCCAATGTTAGTCCTACTTAGGGTAGACCCATTGAAATGAATGGGAGTTAAGTTGGTATTAAGTCCTATTCATTACATACATTGTTAGTTTCTAATGCTGCCAGGGACAAATGCTCTCAAGATTTATATAAAATCTTACTTTGTAATTCCAGCTTTCTTTCTGGAAACTTTCTGACTGTGTATATGTATTTTTCTTTTTTTAGAGCATACTCATACTAAATATATGCATAGGGTTGAATCCAGATTTAGGTATGTGCAATTAGACTGATAGAAGTAGACTTCCCTGCTGTCGCCTCCCCATGGCAGCCTCTTAAACCCCCTGAAAATGCTACATTAATGGTATATACATACCCTGTGGAACGGGGTGAGCCATGGTGCAGAGGGGGAGCGGAGATCCCCCAAAATTAGGCAGAGGCACATTTTGTGAGTGCCCGTCAGTCCACAGAAGGCAGATCCTGGATCCAACCTATGGTCTAGGAGGCATTAGCACATTGCAGAGCAGGAAGTCAAAATATTTTTTTAAAAGCCTACACCAGTCTAAACCAGCTGAAATAAAGTTCAGATACACTGATACAGGTACACCTGATCAACTTGTAAAACACCAAGCTTTTAACTGGGACAAAGCAAGGAATAGCTATTGCCTTCATGTTCTCCTTGTGAGCAGAGGCATTTGGATGGCTATTGCTGGAAAGACTGCTTGAGATGACCGATTTTGGTCTTCTCTAGCAAGGCAATTCTTGTGTTTCTATTTTCACTTGTACTGAGAGTGAAGTTTATTGATAAAAGATCCTGGTATGAACCCAAGAAATGTGTTGCTTTGCCTTTATCACATCTCTCTTGTTTCTTGGAATGTGCACACTGAATAGCAGCTCAAAGTAATAATGTTACCTTGAACTATACACTTCTTATTGAAAAATGTCACACAATTTAGCTGAAATATTTCTTTAGAAATTCCAGATTAGCCCGCAGTAATTTGCTTTTTCTTTGCATTCATCTGAGAGAAGCATTTTGTACAACATAAATGCAGAACTACTTATTAAATTCAGAACCCCCTTTCTCCCTTCTTCTTCTCCAGTCCCTTTAGTGGTTTCCTGGGAAATAATAGTCTTTCTTGACACCCTCTCTAGGATTGAAAGATCTTCCTGAGTTTCTGATGTTCAAATCCTCTATTTTGAATCAGTTACCAGGACTTGTATTTAGGAGTTCAGTTCTAGTTCAAGTTCTGAGCAACTGAATGACTTTAGGCTCAGTTCCAGTTCCCTGGGGGTGGGGGTGGAATTTGTATAAATTAGTCCTTTGATTCTGGTTTAGGGAAGATAGATTTCTCGACTGTTACCACAGCAATCAGCGTTGGTAAAGTGACCAACAGAAAACCTAGAATCAACTGTTTGATGACAAAGATCAAATTGTTTTACTGTTAAACTGGTCCACTGATCATTGAGAATATTTTACAAGAAGTTCTGAGATGCTCTCAGTTTAAGAGCAGAACAAGCCAATTTGCCTCATCAGGGAAGTAAAAGCCTCCAGAAGGCGTTGTTGTCTGGATAACATCTGACACCCATTTTCAAGCTGGTGCAACATCCAGTGTGTGCCTTGCCATATGTGATAGGCCATGTTATTAGTTGGGATACATTAAAAATTCCCAACTAGCAAACTGTTGTTCAGTGTTTTATTTTACTTTGCAAAGTATTTTTAGTTTTCAGCAGGCCACATCAGGCCTTCATTGGGGATCTGCTATCTCTGACTACCTTCCCAGCACAAAAGATGCCAGCTTTGAGAGAAATTAGGAGATTGCCACTTTATATATTCTGTGGACCATATGTACCTGTAAAGGTACCTGTCACACTGTCCCATTCATTGGCTAAAACTGCATATCACACCCAACCATGTGGCAAATACTTGCCCAGATGCCTCACATAATAATTTGTCTGAAATGCTTATGTTCAGAATCAAGTAATATATCACTTCCCACTTCCCCATGCTCTGTAGTCAGAGATTTCCATAAAACCAGAAGGAGTCCAGAGCATAAATACTGCGAAGGATGAACTTTACCAATCTTTTTGAAACAGATCATCTCACAACATACCAGTCTTTCATCCCTATCTCTTCTCGAAAACAGAGACTTCCTTTCCTCCAACCCAGAGCCTTTTATCTACATGTTTCTTGAAGAGAGGGAAGAACATGACATTTTAAGTTCCTCAAATCTGTGGTGCTTCACTCTAAAGGGAATTCCTACCTGTTCATCTAAACGTGTTCAGTTTTCAAGGAGATTGTTTATTTTTTTTAGCAGTAGTGATATTTTGACTGCAAATTAGTGTTTGCCAGATTTCCCCCGTAAAGCATATAAGAACAAAATTAACTATCTTCCATTAGTTAGTTCAGTCTGTATAACTTTGTTCTTTATTCAGGGCAAGTTACAGGTGTGTGCTCTTATACTTGCAGTGGTGTTCTTTACATGCTGAGAGATCAGCTGTGTGGAAAGAAAATCCCTTTGTTTAAATCAGTTATTGCCTCTCATAAAATATGGAGTATTGAAATATCTTCTCTGATGCTACTTCTCTTGTAGATGGAGAGGTCAACTCAGGCAGTGGTTCTGAATATAGGCCATGCAATAAATTATCTTTACTGCCCTTATGCTCCTTCAGAAGCAGAGGTAACTCGCATTTGGAAACTATTTGCTCTTGGAAACGGTTTTTTCTTCAACTAGCTCTTGATTTGAAATAATGATTTCAGGTTCATAGCATTAATCAGCAATTAATTCATTAGATTCAAATTATGAAATCTGACTCTCACTGGAACTGTTGTGGATTGTGTTTAATGACAAGGCACAGTTTCAAGCAAAGCTTTACTTCTACAATGTGAAAAAATGATGGCGTTCAGACTTTTCAGAATGTAATTAATACAAGGTAAACATTTTTGTTTATTGGGTTGTTTCACTTAGAATTTTGCTAATCAAGTCTGGTTCCTGTGCTGGTATCAGAGCTGGGGCTGAAGCTTTAGTCAAGGAGTAATCCAAAAGGCAAGCCATTGGTTTTAACCAAAAAAAAAAATATCTGTATGTCAAAGTAAGCACTAGTACAGATAGCTGGGTTGGTAAGCAAATATGAAGACTAGGCAGGCAGCAGCTCAGGCTTTACCATAATGCTCAGATTTGAGCCAGGTTGGAATCTGGGAATGTATAGGAAACATGGAACCTGTTGTTTGCTTGGGTCACCTGACAAACTGCTGAATCAGCCTAGTCATGTCTAGACAGCATGCAACAATACCTCCTTCAGACCACCTGCTTGGCAGTACCCAAGAGCAGTAGATAACAGTCTCATGATACCGTTGGCTTCTTCTGTCAAAGTGTGATGGTGGTACCATGGTGTAAGGTGCTGCAGTCTGGCTTCCCTGGGGCCTTATGCTGGGAGAAATCCCATTGCTGTGCCAGTTGAGCTTCACAAACCATGGTATGGTATTGGTGTTACAAGAAAACATCACAACAGAAATGTTTGTGTTGTGCAACTTGTGAAGGCATGTTCTTGATGGGTTTGAGAGTCCTTGTCTGCCATGGCATATGGGGATGGAGATGAATTCTTATATTTAGCAGTAACAGTCATGCTCATTATGTGGTCCGGGATGGTGTTGTACACAGGGCTGGCTTTAGGGATGGATGAGCTGGATGCTCACCAAGGGCACCAAACTGAAAGGAGTACTGAGCTGAGCTTGTTGACTCAATGTTTGTTGAGTGTACTGTCTTCAGTGAGCTAGGGTTGATGAAAGCATTAAGCATCTTTAATCTTTTTTACTACATTCTACAATTAATATGGATACTAACTATAAAAATGAACTTTTATCACTTAGCTTTAAAGAATGTTCCTTTTTCAATTTCCAGTTTAATGTCTTTCGTTCCACTCCTGCCCCACCCCCACCCCCAGCGGCAGCAAAGTATGGTGCACCCCCCTGAAAAAATAGTGAGTCCCCCCCACCCTGGCTTTCAGGAGCTTGAATTCATCCCGTACCCCAAGGATCGTGCAAACAATCAGCTCAGGTGGTATTCATCCCAGCCCTAATTGTAATTGTTTATCTAAATTTGGTGCATACTGAATATTAGAATTTGGATCAGATGGTATAACAATAGATTATGATTACATCACTTGTGCAATATAAAATATTGCTTTGATTGGATGTGGAAATATATTGTTGTTTAGGTAGGCACAGGCAACATATTTGTAAATACTGTGTTTGAAACAATATGTGTATTGTTGAGTTGTGAGCCCTCAGAAGAGCACTGATCAGCATCTTTTGTTTGGAAATGCATGTAGACTGTCCCATAATTTCATTTAGCTTCTTATTTTCCTTATTTATATTTGTAGAGTTATTCTTTGCTGTATTAGTCATTGGCACACATTTATTGTATAAGCCAAAAGGAATATCACATCAAAAATACTCATCACTAGAAAATAAAAAAAAAAATGTGTGCTATACAGTATGGACCTGGGCCCCAGATTCGTCCAACATACCTACAAAATTTGCTCTGATTTTCTTTGCTGTTAGTGCAAACATTAATACTCTATAGGTAGCTGCCACATCCAGGTATGACAGCAAATAACTGTTTCTACATCTGAGGCAGAAAATAGAGATTTCTCCCAGCTTTAGGCCCCCCTTACCATGTTCAAGGGCAGAAATGGCAGTTTGTATCATAAAGAGTTTCTGTCTTCTGGGCAGATAACAATGACATGGAAGTCTGTGAGGGAGCAATTTGCACAGTGCTGGTTGACCAAAGTATGGAATCTTGCCCTGGTAGAGAAGCTTACAAAACAGCTTAATGTACAAAGAGAACTTTTGTTAACAGACAACTTTTATGCAATTTGGCACCCATTTATAGGCTATGCTCTGCATAATGGAGCAGATTTAAGGCCACCAGTGTGCAGTGGCAACCTTTGGAAAAATCTCTTGGGATGAGCTGGTCCTGTCCCAAATCCCCCCGACTACAACAAAGCTTGTATGTTGTATGGCAATAAACCTTTTGCACACGATGGCTTTGGAGATATCATAACATCTCTCATGGTGGAGTGTTGTACTAGAGTTTTAGGTTATTATATTTTGTCATGTTGAAAAAACTTAAAAATAAAAAAAACCAGAAACAAACTTGGAGAATGGGAATTAAATGTGGTTCAGTGTAGGCAAGTCTAAAGTGATGCATGTTGGGGCAAAAAATCCCGACCACATATACGCTGATGGGATCCAAGCTGGTGGTGACTGACCAAGAAAGACATCTTGGCGTTGTGGGCAGCTCAATGAAGATATCAACCCAGGGTGTGGTTGCTGTGAAAGATGCTAATTCCATGTAGGGCGTAATTAGGAGAGGAATCTAAAATAAAACTGCTAGTATCATAATGTCCTTATACAAATGTATTATGCGGCCACACTTGGAATCCTGTGTACAGTTTTGGTCACCTCACCTAAAAAAGGGATATTGTAGAGTTGGAAAATGTGCAGAAAAGGGCAACCAAAATAATCAAACAGCTGGAACAACTCTATGAGGAAAGGTTATAACATCTGGGACTGTTTAGTTTAGAAAAAAGGTGAGTATGGGGAGACATAATACAGGTGTGCAAAACTATGCATGGGGGTAGAGAAAGTGGATAGGGAGACATTTTTCTCCCTCTCTAATAATACTAAAACCTGGGATCATCCGATGAAGCTGATTGGTGGTAGGTTCGGGACAGTTAAAAGGAAGCACTTCTTCACACAGGACAACATAGCTAAACTATGGTATTCGCTATCACAAGATGTGGTGATGCCCACCAATTTGGACGGCTTTAAAAGGGGATTAGACAAATTCCTGGAGGAAAAGCCTATCAATGGCTACTAGTCATGGGAAACACAAGTGGGATGGTGCTGTTGCTCTCATGTCCTGTTGTGGGTTTCCCACAGGCAGCTGGTTAGCTGCTGTGTGAACAGAATGTTGAACTAGGTAGACCCTTGGTTTGAGCCAGCATGGATCTTCTTCCACTACAGCTGAAGGTATCACATAGAAAGGCAACTCAGTAAATGCATGACGTTGTGCCAGGAGAATCAGATCATCCAAATATTTAGCTTGCTTGCTTGCTTGCTTGCTTGCTTATTTATTTATTTATTTAATTTCTTAATTGCCCATCTGACTGGTCACCCAGCCACTCTGGGCGATGTACAATTTAAAACAGTAAAATTATACATTAAAACATTATTTAAAAATACCCTAACTCACCCCAAATGCCTGCCTGAATAACCATGTTTTCAGTGCGTGGCGGAAGCTCATTAAAGAGGAGGCATGGCAGAGTTCCCTAAGGAGGGAGTTCCACAGAGTGGGGGCCAGCACAGAGAAGGGCCTCTCCCTTGTCCTCACCAGCCTAGCTGTCCTGGCTGATGGGACAGAGAGAAGGCCGTCCGAGGCTGGTCTTGTTAAGCGGCCTGTCTGGTGTTGCTGGAGGCACTCCTTGAGATAGGCTGGGCTGGAACTGCATAGGGTTTTAAAGGTCAAAACCAACACCTTGAATTTGGCCCGGAAAACAACTGGTAACCAGTGCAACTCCTTCAGTACCGGAGTGATGTGATCACGTCAGCAGCTGCCTTTAATCAACCAGCTGTAGATTCCGAACCATCTTCAAGGGTAACCTCACGTAGAGCACATTACAGTAGTCTAGACGAAAGGAGACCAGGGCATGTACTACCAATGGGAGCAGATGGTTGGGAAGGTACGGACGCAGCCGCCGTATTAGATGGCATTGGTACAACGCTGTCCGGCTCACGGCTGACATCTCCCCCAGGCTGCAGACCTGATCTTTCAAGGGTAGCCATACCCCATTCAACACCAGGTCAACATCCCCCAACCTCATATTGTCTCCCACCAGAAGTACCTCGGTCTTGTCAGGGTTCAGCTTCAGCTTATTCCTCCCCATCCAGCCATTCACCGTGTCCAGACATTTGGACAGGGATTCCATGGCCAACCCTGGTGAAGATTTGAATGAGATGTATAGCTGCGTGTCATCCACATATTGATGACACTGCACCCCAAACCTCCTGATGATAGCCCCCAGTAGCTTCACATAGATGTTAAATAGTATCAGGGAGAGGATGGAACCCTGTAAGCGGCCACAGGTCTGACACCTCCTCTTTCAGTGCTACCCTCTGGTACCTGCCGGAGAGGAAGGACCGGAACCACCGTAATACAATGTCTCCAATGCCCATCCTCTCCAGGTAGTCCAAGAGAATACCGTGGTCAACGGTATCAAAAGCCGCTGAGAGGTTGAGGAGAACAAGGAAGCAGCATTCACCCCTATCCAAAGCCCTCCTCATATCATCCACCAAAGCGACCAAGGCCGTTTCTGTCCCATGCCCAGGCCTGAAGCCCGATTGAAATGGATTATTATGGGCCCTTCTAAACTGAGCGAACCATTTTATGATATTTAAGGTTTGAACTGTTCTGACATCATGAAGAGCATCCCCAGCAAATATCTTTTGGCTGATATTTCTCTTGCTCACCTGTTCCATATCACCCCCCCCCCCATTACAAAGGCTTTCAGGGAGTTAAACAATTGCAGTCATATTACCTTTGTCTGTATACTAGTGTATGCCACCATTACTAGCCACTGGGTTGGAAGGGCCAAGATCCTTTTATGAAATCTCAGCAGGCAACAATGGATTTTTGCGGTACTAAAGGGGCAGCCAACCTCCATCAGCAGCAGACTGGTCTCGAGTTTTATACCATCATATATAAAATGGTATAAAACACATCTACACCACGTTGCGTTAATACTGTGTCTGTAAAGTTAATATTCAAAATGTCAAAACCATTTAAAGATTTTGAAATAATCAAATACCTTGTTGATAAGTATTCCACTGGGTGTGTGTTGTTCTTGTTTGTTTTGGTATCAAGACAAATGATACAGCAATGACTGTCTCCCAACAGATCTGAAGAGGGAAGCCAGTATCTGTCACATGCTGAAACATCCTCATATTGTTGAACTTTTGGAGACCTACAGTTCTGATGGAATGCTATATATGGTTTTCGAATTGTAAGTTTTATATTCTTTGCTTATTGTGCACAAATGGTGAACAACATACAGTTAAATTTAACAGAAATGGACAAACAAGTTGATTTAGGCTGCTGATTAACTTTTGTTCATAATATTTAAATAATATTGAATAATACCAAGCAGTTCTTTAAGAATTGCTCAGAGTATATATAATAAAATATTTTGAGGGAAATGAAGTTGGGTTAGTATATAGACCAGTAAGCATACTACACACACTTTCTGGCAAAACTTACTGGAGTGTTTTTCTACAGGTTTCTATAGTTTATCTTTGAAGGAACACTGGGCTCATATTTGCAATCTTTACTAGAGTAGAAGAAGAGACAAAACAAAGTACTTCTTCAAACAGCACATAGTAAACTATGGAATTTGTTTCCACAAGATGTTATGATGGCTGCCAACGTAGATTGGTTTAAAAAGGGAATAGGAAAATTCACAATGATAAGGCCAACAATGGCTACTAACCATGACAGCTGTATACAGTGCCTTGCATAAGTATTCACCCCCTTTTGACCTTTCCACATCTTGTTGTGTTACAACCTGGAATTAAAATGGATTTAATTAGGATTTCTTGTCACTGATCTACACAAAATAGTCCATATGTTGAAGTGGGGGGAAATCTACATTTTTAACAAAATGATTTACAAATAAAAAACTGAAAATTCTGGATTGCATAAGTATTCACCCCCTTTGCTGTGACACCCCTAAATAAGCTCTGGTGCAACAAACTGCCTTCAGAAGTCACATAATTAGTTGAACGGAGTCCACCTGTGTGCAAGTCAAGTGTTAATTATCTCAAATTAAATACACCTGTTTCTGGAAGGCCCCAGAGTTTGTTGAAGAGCATATCTAAACAAGCAGCATCATGAAGACCAAGGAGCTATCAAAACAAGTTTAGGATGAAGTTCTGGAGAAGTACCAATCAGGGATGGGTTATTAAAAAAAAAAAATCCAAACTATGAACATCTCCAGACCACCATTAATCCATGATTACAAAATGGAAAGAATATGGCACAACCGTGACTCTGCCTAGAGAAGGCTGTCCACCCAAACTCAGTGACCGGGTAAGGAGGGCATTAGTCAGAGAAATAATCAAGAAGCCAATGGTAACTCTGAAGGAGCTGGAGAGATCCACAGCTGAGATGGGAGAAACTGTCCATGGGACAACTATCACCCAGACACCCACAAAGCTGGGTTTTACGGAAGAGTGGCAAGAAGAAAGCCATTGCTGAAAATCCCCATATCAAATCCCATTTTGATTTCGCCAAAAGACATGTCGGAGACACAGCAAACATATGGAAAAGCGTTCTCTGGTCTGATGAGACCAAAATTGAATTTTATGGTCTTACCGCAACATGCTATGTGTGGCACAATCGCCCTGAGAACACCATCCCATGGTGAAGCATGGTGGTGGTAGCATCATGTTGTGAGGGTGCTTTTCATCAGCAGGGACTGGGAAATTAGTCAGGATTGAGGGCAAGATGAGTGGAGCCAAATACAAGGCAATTCTACAGGAAAATCTGTTTTGGTCTGCAAGGGACCTTGGACTGGGGCAGAGAGAGGTTCACCTTCCAGCAGTACAATGATCCTAAACATGCAGCCAAAGTTACACTGGAGTGGTTTAAAAACAAGAACCTGAATGTCTTAGAATGGCCCAGTCAATGCCCAGACCTCAATCCAATTGAGAATCTGTGGCAAGACTTAAAAATGGTCCCCATCCAACCTGACAGAGCTTGAGCAATTTTGCCAGGAAGAATGGGCAAAAATTGCAGGATCTAGATGCGCAAAGCTGGTAGAGACTTACCCCCAAAGACTCACAGCTGTAATTGCTGCCAAAGGTGCTTCTACCAAGTAGGTAGGAGGAGGGCTTTTTCTGCTGCGGAACCCCGGCTCTGGAATGAGCTCCCTAGTGAGGTTCGCCTGGCGCCTACATTGTATTCCTTTCGGCGCCAGGTGAAGACCTTTTTATTTTCCCAGGCATTTTAGCATTTTAGCTTTCTAAATTTTTATCTTTGCTGTTTTAAATCTGTATTTTAAACTCCTGCACTGCTGCTAGGTTTTATTGTGGTTGTATTGTTATATTGTGGTTTTAATGTTCTGTATATTTTAAATTATTTTATTGTATGTTGCTTGGATTTAATTTTTGTGAACCGCCCAGAGAGCTTCGGCTATTGGGCGGTATAGAAATGAAATAAATGAAATAAATAAATAAATAAATAAATAAATATTGACTCTGGGGTAAATACTTATGCAATCAACAAATGCCAGTTTGTTTTTGTTTAATTAACTTTTGTGCCACAATAAAAATATTTTGCACCTTCAAAGTGTTAAGTATGTTGTGTAAATCAAAAGGTAAAAATGCCAATTAAATCCATTTTAATTCCAGGTTGTAACACAACAAAATGTGGAAAAGTCAAAGTGGGTTGAATACTTATGCAAGGCCCTGTATTACCTCCAGTATTGGAGGCAGTTTGCCTCCCACTACCAGTTGCTGGGGAGCCTGAGTGAGAGGGTGCTATTACGTTCATGTCTTGCTGTAGGCTTCCCACAGGCATCTGGTTGGGCACTGTGTGAACAGAATGCTGGACTAGATAGGCCTTTGGTCTGATCCGGCATGGCTTTTCTAATCTTCTTAGGGTATAATCCAGCCAAAATAGAACACTTTTAATGGAAGAAAAGTAAAGACATGCTGAACCTCTATTTAAATTAGTAGGGTGACATAAAAGACTTATCACAGCTGTATCTTTCCCAAGGGCCACAATCCCAAAGACTGTGTGTTGTATTATGCACATGCTTCTCTGCCCCGTCCTTCTAGCTGTAACCTCCTCTGCCCCTTGAAAAACTGCTCCTGAGGGTCAGAGGACCCCCTGAAGCTGTGAGTGATGCAGTTTTGGGGCCATCTAGCTGTGGCAGAGTCAGTTACTTCCTCCACCATTGCCATCATACATGAAGATGCTTATCGTTCACACATGGGCCTCTTTGTATCTCAGCCAATATTTTTATTATATAAAGACTCATATGCAGATATAGATTTTCTTGACGTTAATGCAGGATTGGCATTGTACAGTTTCTTCAGTCGGCTAGCTATATTTTTAATAGCTAAACATAAATGTAATAACCATGTTAAACATTTAGTGTTAAAAATGTTGCATTTTTCTTTACCAAAACAATGGTTATCCCTGTGGAAGCCATTATATTTATATGAAGGTTTGTTTATAAGTTTTTAAAAATGGTCTCTCTAGGAAAAGAGGAAGCTGCTTTCCACCAAGTCAGACCATTGATCCATCTAGTCCAGCATTGTAAATACAGGCTGGCAGTGGTTCTCCAGAGTTTCAGGCAGGAGTTTTTCCAGCCCTACCTAGAGATACTTTGTAATGTGCATTTTCTTATTTCTGGAAGCACTTTATGAATTCTCATGTGGAAGGAGAACTAAATCACAACTTCTTTTATTGGGCGTCTATCTCCATCTACTGGTGATAAGTTAACTGCACCACCAGATTCTATGCTGATATAGATGTGCTCATTTCTTAACTCACTCTCTCTCTCTCTCTCTCTCTCTCTCTCTCTCTCTATATATATATATATATATATATATACACACACACACACACACACAGTCAGGGCCAGAAATATTGGAACAAGGATAACTGTTTTGGCAGCTGGGCTCTGTACACCACCACATTGAAGTTGAAAGGAAACACACCCAGATGGGAGCGAAGTCAGGACTGTCAGCTGTAATTCAAGGGGTTTGACAAAAGTGGGGCACCAACCATTCAGGAAGTACAGCCAGTGGCATACACACACCCCCATCATTGGTGGCTCATTGTCAGGAGCGCCCTAGCTGCCTCTTGCAGTCCCTTCCAATAGCCAACTCAGGACACAGACGATGAGGATTCTTTCCAAGGCTTTATTCCTTTATTACTGTATGACTCTTTCAGATACTAATCACTAGAGACTAAGCAAGGAACAGCACTGGGGAAAGATAGCAGAGTATCCTAAACTCCAGGTAAGGCAGTTGGTCCCCGTTTGAAGGGGAACCATGGGAAGACCCTGAACTTATGGGCTATGGAGAGATCCTCCTTCTTTCCCTTGGGTCCTTGGGACACGACCGTTGTTTGAGCACCAAACGAGCAGAACGCCTCCTTTCAGCGCCCTCCATCTGTCGTCACTCCCTGCGTCTGCGCCAAGCATCCAGCAAGCCCCCCTCCAGTGCTCTCTCACTGCCAAGGTCACTGTCTATCCCAGGATTGCTGGCAGGAAGAATCTCTGCCAGCTGCTGTGCTTGTGAGAGATGAGCGAGCTCCTCTCCCACGGATTGCCGTTCTTCCTCAGAATCAGAACTGCTCTGGGGCTCTTTGGGCTCAGTTTCCACCCTGACACTCATAAGTAATGGAACAAATGGCTGGCAAGCAGCTGCATGGCCAGGTGTGGCCTGTTTCCTGGGTACTCCATGACCAATCAGGCAGATAAAAGTTCTGGAGGTGGTTCTGAGTGTTACATTTGCATTTGGTAGCTGTTCGCTGGAACTCCCAACATGAGGTCCAAAGAGGTGTCCATGCGAGTGAAGGAGGCCATCATTAGGCTGAAGAAACAAAATAAACCCATCAGAGAGATAGCAAAAACAGTGGGAGTGGCCAACACAACAGTTTGGGACATCCTGAAAAAGAAGGCATTAACTGGCAAGCTCAGCAACAGCAAAAGGCCTGGAAGACCACGGAAGACAACTAAAGTGGATGACCGCCGAATTCTGCTCATGGTGAAGAGGAACCCTTTCACAACATCTAGCCAGGTTAAGAACGCTCTTGCGGAGGTAGGCATATCACTGTCAACATCTACAGTCAAGAGACACCTTTATGAATGTAAATACAGAGGCTTCACAACAAGGTGCAAACCACAGGTAACGCTCAAGAACAGGCAGGCCAGATTAGCCTTTTCCAGCAAACACCTAAAAAAGCCTGCCCAGTTCTGGAATAAGATTCTTTGGACTGATGAAACCAAGATTAACTTGTACCAGAATGATGGGAAGAGAAAAGTATGGAGAAGGAAAGGAACAGCTCATGATCCAAAGCATACCACATCATCTGTCAAACATGGTGGAGGCAGTGTTATGGCATGGGCATGTATGGCTGCCAGTGGAACCGGGTCACTGGTGTAAAAAACTTCGCTCCCATCTGGGTGTGTTTCCTTTCAACTTCGATGTGGTGGTGTACAGAGGCCAACTGCCAAAACATTTATCCTTGTTCCAATATTTCTGGCCCTGACTGTGTGTGTGTGTGTGTGTATGTGTGTGTACTGTTGATGAAATATATAATGTGGTGTCTAGGACTTTAAACTAAAAGCAGTAGATTTTTTAACTGTTGGGTATAATTTCCATTCTAGAGACAGTTGTCACAATAATGTGATGGTCTACAAATTTCCACAGTTGACAGAAATAGGGCAAATAAAAGTTGTACTAATATTATAAAGTATCAAAATATTCTTTTGGCTTAGTGTTTACATGTGCATTCAAAATGTTAAGGTTTTTTAAAAATTCCACACAGGCTATATATCCACCTACCTGGAAGTAAGCCCTATTGAACTCAATGAGACTTATTTCTTAGTAGGCGTACATAGGATTATATTGCCAGCTGATGTGTGTGATCATTGCCCAAGTGGGTTTCCTACTTTGTCTTCAGCAAAAAGTGTTTTCCACATAGGAAAAGCATACTGCTTATGATGTGGCTCTAGCATTCCAGGATCACCCAGTAAATAAATGGGCTGAAATTAGAATCTAAGCCTCCCAGGAATTAGGAAAGGCATAGTGATGAAAGCAGACTTTACTATCTGTCAACCTCAGTTCCACATTGGTAAAATGGAAATGATCGTAACCTGCCTTACAGATGTGAAAGATGATGGAGAGTAGGATGTTAAAGCACCTGCATACACGTGCTTTACAGGTAGATGAGTAATACTATTTCTTCCAACCTCTGATTTTCAGGAATATGAGAAATTACCTTCTACATTTTTCATGTTCCTCTTTACATATCAAAGAGAGCAAAAGAGCAAGGTAATGTGGGTTGGGACTAGAATAGTGCTTGCTTCTAAGCTTGAGGATAAATTATTCTTGTAAACACTAAAAAAACCCATTAGGATAAAATTCTTAATGTCTTCAGGTTATCAAAACCTAGCTTCCTTTTCTGCTAAGCTATGTGTGAAAGGCAATAAGAAACAGGAAGGTGAGAAAAGCAAAGCCCACAGCACTTTTTAAAATGACTTGTATTATGCCTTTCCTTACTTAGAGCCACATTCTATATGACTATTTTTCTACATAGAGATAATCTCCACATTGTCAAGTACATGTCTACTGAAATGTATTAAGTGTGACAAAGTTTTTTTCCCTGCCACAAATTGAGCTGTCTTTGCCATAGAGGAAAAACAGTAATATATAAAGTGGCCTCTTAAACTAGGGGAGAGAGTATAATAGTAGAAGTGGAGGTCTCTTACATAGTCTTTGTTTGCAATCTTAGGCTGAAATTATAAGTTACCCGGCCAAGTATTGTTTGCCATCGTTTCATCTCCCTCCCCCATACATGCTTGCATGTGTACACCCACCCACTGGTTACAGGCTACTGCATACACAGGTTTAGAATCCTGGCTGGAAGACTAATTGCCCCTGCTGTCACTGCTTTGCAGTGGAAAAGCTGTGGCAAGCACAAATTGAATAAATAGTGTTTTATTTCTGATGCCAGTATAGCTTGTGTTAGGGACATATTTTTACTGGTTCTATACGAGCCTCAAAATTGTGACAGTTTTGTAGATTCCTTTTCATTTCCTTAAATTGTGTTATGTTTGTGAGTGGGTAACTTTTATACTGTTTGATATTTCAAGATATATTGTTTGTTCTGAAATAACTGTTTTCCATAGGGAAATACACAAGGGATTACATGTAAGAAATAAACATGTAGATTCTCCTTTTTTCGTAATACTTTCTATATCTGTTCCTTTATTTTGGAGTGGAGGGAAGAAGGAAGAAAAGTTGTGCCTGAACTACTTCAGATACCTTTGTTTTCAATGTTTACCTATAAGCATTCAGAAATTTTGATAGTTGTTCATGTTTGAGACCATTTTCCCCAAATTCTATTATATTTTAAGCTGAGATGGATTGATTTGCTGGTTTTATTGTAAAGCCTGCATGTTTGTCTGGGCTTCTAATAGGAAATATGGTGAGGACTTCAAATATCATGGGCTGGTAACAAATTAAGGTGTTTACTTTTCCATTAGTGTAATTTTAGGTTTTCATTAGTGTAATGTGTGGACCTTTTATAATATATTTCGAAAGTGTAAAATTGGAGAATTATTGTTATTGGAAGCTGTGTTTCGTGTTTTATAAATACTTTTTTCATACTTTTTTACCTGCAGTATGGATGGAGCAGATCTTTGCTTTGAAATTGTAAAGAGAGCAGATGCTGGTTTTGTATACAGTGAAGCTGTTGCCAGGTATGTGTTCTTTTTTTTTCTTTTTTTTTAATTAAATCTGTCGGGGGAAATGGATAACTAACATTAGGTACTCATTGAATAGCCAATATTGTGAGTACTGTTATTGTTTTTATTTGCTTTTAATCCACAAATACAAGATTCAGTATATGATTCTTTGTAAGCAGCTTTATATGTACTGAAGGAATAAACTCAATTAAAACATGTAAGAATGAAAAGTCTAAAGGGTGGTTGGTGTAATTTTGAGCTTCAAACTTGATGAGCTTAAATAGGTGGTGGCCAGTGTGGGAGAAAATGTTTTAGTGCCCCCTCTATCTCAACAGCTTATAGTTATATCATATTGCTATTAGCATCATATTATCAATCACACTTCATTGGATTGGAGTTGTAGATGAAAACATCACATAAATTAAAAGTGGTAAAAGAATCATGTGAATCAGCCAAAGTTAAGCACGCTTAAGTTAAGAATATAAGAGCCCTACTGGATTAGACCAAGAGTCTTCTCTGCTTCAGCATCCTGTTTCCAACAGTGCCTAGGCAGGTGCTTTCAGGAAGCCTACATTCAGGGGTGAAGGCAACAGCTCTGCCTTCAGAGGCACACTGCAGTCATGTTTAATAGCTGTTGATAGATGCTCCCATGAATTTATTTACCCAGTTTTAAAACCATCTAAGCTGGTAGCCAAAACCACATTCTGCGACAGCGAATTCTTTTTTTAAAAAAATGATTGAAACAATAAGAAATATACTTCTTCTCCTAATATTATTGTTATCATCATCACCACCATCAAGTATAAAAAAAATAAATAATTCATCCTACAAATACATAATTTCTAATACATAAATTCAAACTAATGAAAATAACAAATATGGAAGAATGCTATCCTGGAATTTATCATTCTAAAATGTAACGAAGTGTGGCAGTGAATTCTATAATTTAGTTATGTATGGTATGAAGAAGTCACATTGATTTCAGTGGAAGATGTTAAAAATTTGCTTAACTCCTCTCTTGTTGATCCAGTCAAATGTAAGTCCCACTGGTTTCATATCCCAAATTCCTATAAACTGTTACCTGTATGAGTGGGGAGGGATTATCAGAACAATGCAATATCAGGAGGAATAGAGTTTTGTGTTTGGGTATTCTATTTTCAGAGATAGCAGAAGGCTCTTGGAATGGGTTTAAGTGGAATCTAATGAATGTTCATTGAAAGCATCTGGCTATGGCACTTTTCTGATGCTTCCAGAAGCAAGTCAAAGCAAAAGCATGGTCTTAATTTTTCAGGTAGCCAAAAAGTGGCAGTTTTCCTGAAGAGCTTGCTGCTTAAAATTGGCACTGATGTGTAAAGATTAAAAGAATCAATCTAGGCAGTGACTAAGAAATTCTTCAGTGTTCTAGAGTAGCCTTTCCCAAGCTGGTACACTGCAGATGTTTTGGACTACAACTGGTTGGAGCTAATTGGAGTTGTAGATGAAAACATTGGAGGGCATTTGGTTGGGGAAGGCTGTTCTAGAGCATGTGAATGCATTCCTTTCCTTTCTCTTTTATATATTCCTGCTGAGTTTCATAGCAATAGCAAAGTCTTAGCAAGGCTTAAGATGCAGTCCTAAATATGCTTGGGAGTAAGCCCCATTGGACAGCAGGACTTATTTTCAAGTAAACATGCACAGAGATGCACGATCTGTTTGGCCCTGAGGGCTGCATGTGACACCGGGTGGCAGGTCAGGGGCTTCAGACACATATGTACAGATGCACACACACCTCACCCCCATTCCAGCGATCCTGCTCAAGATCACTGTGGTGGGGAAGGCTGCTTTGGAATCACTGAGGGAGGAGGACGTGATCTCTGCCACCATTAGTGGTGCAAAAGCAGAGATCTCAGCTGCTTCAGTGTATTTGAAGGGAAGGGGAGGATAAAGCTGCCGCCTCCCACTAGTGACCTGGATTGGGATTGCTGTCCTGGCAGTGGTAATAGCAGCACCAGAACACTCTTTTCCATGCAGCCCAACTCTGATCAACTGGGCTTTGGGGCAAAGAGCATAGGGCTCCTCAGGCTGCCCCTGCTGCACAGAAATTGACCAAGTGCCATGGGTTGCACACCCCTGTGTTAGGAGATCATCCTGTGAGAAATGTTAATGATAGCCTACTGCTCCTGCTTCTTGAGTTGTTCATGCAGGCATATCAGCCTGCATAGTTGTGAGATCCGCTTTCATCAGCTGAAGCTGTTTCTGGGGCTTCCACTCCCTTTCACTGTGAAGAATTCCAGGGTTTCAGTGAATGAATTCAGATGTATCACCAAACCATTGTTTGGCACAGTGTGAACAAGGGGGTACATTTTATGTCAGCCCTAGTTACATTGTACTTAAAGGCCACAAAAGCAGGGCTTTTGATTGCCTCCCTGGAGCTGTGGAATAGTCTTCCACATGCTGTGCATTTTAGCTCTTTCCTTTCTGGTGTTCTGTAGGCAAGGTAAAACACTTACGTTGTTTGTTTACTTACTAGTATATGTTCCACTGTTACTACTGCGATTTGCTAATTTGCTTCTCCTTTTGTTGTTCTTAGTAGTATTTAGATTGATTTTACTTGATTTAAGTTGCTGTAAACTGCTTTTAAACTATTATTGGGGGAAGGGGGTATACACATTTAGCACATAATATTTGAAATAAAGTTGAAATAAACTTTTGATTTTGTGAGCAACCATAAATTCTTTATTTTCAGTTTTCTATGTTTTGAAGAGAAAGTAGTCATTTCAGAAAAGGTAGCTTTCCCAGAAGCATAACATTAATCTTCAAAATTTACAGGAAATGCCATTTACTCAGCATTCTGTATGCAGCCACACTAACTTTGGCATTAGTTTGTAGAGAGTAGAAAAGAGTGCCATCTACTGGATTATAGTAAATGGCAGTAATGGGGAAAATAATGTAAAAGAAACAGCCTTAGATACTTTTGTTGCTTCGGAATGAACACGTATATTTGTTTTATTTATATATCCCACCCTTCTGATGCTTACTCACCACTCAGAGTGGCAAACAAAAATTGAAAGCAAAAATAAAACCTAATAACATTCCAAAAACAACAAGATAATAATAAAACAGACTGATGCAGCAAATAAAGACATTGGGTAAAACTTACCCATCTGATGTAACAAATGCCTGTTTAAACAAGATCTTTGCCATGTTGTGAAACATTGTTAAAAAGGGTGCCAACCTAGCCTCCAGGGGTAGAGAAATCCTCAATTTAGATGTGGTCACAAAGAAGGCCTTTTCTCTTGTCTCCATCCGTCATGGCAACTTTGGGTGGTCTGGGGGCCAAGTTCCCCCTCCCAACCCCCTGCAGGCTGTACTCCTCTTCCCCTGTACTGGCAACAAATTTTAAAAAATGGTGATTCACCACTGAAAACTCTAGGCGGCTTACTAAGGAGAAATTTAGCTTTTTGTCACATAGTTTGACCTTGTATGGCTCATTTTTTGTAAATAAATAACTTATGTGAAGTGTCCCGGGGAGAAGGATTGGATCAGGACTGTACTGGGGGCAATTTCTTAACACCCTCCCCACACACACACACACACACACTCACACTACATTCTTGATCTGGCTCGAGACTTCTTGTGCTGGCTATTTGTAAACAAAAAAACAGACCAAGCCATGTAACAAGCTTCACGTCCAGTTTGGCCCTAACAGGCTGCACTTCCTGAGGAAAATGTGTTTCCAGAGCCAGCATAAGGTGCTGGGGAAAAAACACATGGTAACACGGAAGCTTATTCAGATACAAGTGTCCTGATCTTAGAGGGTATCCTAGCCCATTCTGCTTGAAGTGCAGCAAATTCTGCAACATGATAAAGTCACCTCCACAGGACATCTGCAGAATAGCACCTTGATGTTCAGTCTCACCTCACCTAATGCCAGGATTATATATGTTGCGAAAACTGCTGCTAAGGAATAGATACATAAACAAAGTTTGAGCCAAGTATCCTCTAGAAGGGATTTATTTGTTGCTTGGGATATGCTAAAGCACTTATACCTTATCTGATCATATTACATACCTAGACTTAGTAGTGAGCATTCCCTGTGCTGCTTCAGGAGGAAGCAAAATAGTCTATGCTTTACTCCCAGTCTCACTGCCTACCTCTGGAGTTTTCCAGCTCGGTGAGATGATTAGATTTAATACCGTTGATTATGAGAGTACCCCATAAAATGTTCTTGTCTTCAGTGTTATAGTGTTACAGGATTTTGGTAAATAGATTTATAGGATTTTGAAACATAATAAATCTATCTTGCTTGTCATCTGTTGCCTTGTCCCATAGCATTTACTAGAATACTATTGTATATTGAGGATTTTTACACTGTAACTGGGGCTGGAAAAATATGTTGAATTTTTAGGCATCAGCAGAAAATGTTTAGGCCATGGGGCACGTGGGACTCCCCCCTCCCCCAGTCCTGCCTATATTTATTAAGAGCTAGTAATATATTAAAATAAAACAGAGGTTCTATTCATAGGAGATTCTATGAGCCCATAGATTGCACAAAAAATCTTAATGTTTTTATGTTGTACACACCCAAATTGCTTGTTTCATACAACACTACCTGATCAAGCAAGAGTAGGCATTGTTTCTGTGTACACATCTAATTCACTGCATTCACAAATTGCTGCTATGGAGGGAGAGTAGGAAGAGGAGAACAACTGGATTTGGATACCTAGTGCACTGATCCAGAAGCCCAGGAGTGTGGCAGAGTTAATAAATCACCTATGTCGTTGCAGAATGCCCCCTGGGAAATCACCCCTTCTCTCTCCATTTGATGGATGATCAGCAGCATCAGCTTGCCATCTGCTTGGCAGGGAGAGGGGTTTGCTTGCTGTTTCCAGGGACTAACATCAGCTTGAAGCTCCCAAAGTCTGAGATACAGGAGGGAGACAATCTTTACAATGGTGGCCTGCTAGTTGTGGGATGCCCTCCCTAGATTCTCCTCTGGCACCTACCTTGCTGTCTTTTTGGCAAATGCCTTTTTATTTTCCCATACCTTTTAAAATAATATATATTAACATTTTAATCTCTGCAGTTCACAATGACATCACGTTGAGTTTTTAGCTTCTTGAGGATTTTATGAATTGATATTATACGACTGGCTGAAATTACTTTCTACTCTGATATTGGTTGCTTTATTTATAGGAATTTTGTGCTGTTATTGGGCTGTTTTATTAGATTTATGATTATAAATTGTTTTAATTGTTTGTCACCCTGGATATGGGGTGGCCAATAAATTAAAAACATTGCAATCCTATGTATGTTTACTCAGAAGCAACTCCTATTGTATCCAGCAGGGCTTACTCCCAGGAGAGTGTGTATTGGATTGCAACCTTAGGCTTTAAAATACACCTTCTGTGAAAATACAGAAAAAGGCTACATTAAAAGTGCGTTTTATTCTGCATTTTAAAATAAGGTGCCAAAAGCAACCTGAGCACTCTGCCTATGCTGTATTTATAAAGTTTATAGTAATGTTATTTATATTTTGGTTTTGCAGTCATTACATGAGACAGATACTGGAAGCACTACGCTATTGTCATGATAATAATATAATTCACAGGGATGTGAAGGTAAGTCATATCGTCGCACACAAAAACACAACTGTTTACTGTGTTGACATTATAGTATGACAGTTATATTATGTACCTTTTTCTTTGTGGCCATATAGTTTAAGACATTTTGGAAGGTAAGTCAAAGCTCCTGTTAGCACTGGGAGTGCCAGATCTACTGGCACTGTTACCAAAACATTGAAAATATGTTTTGTTAACATATACACATATACATATACGAATACAGTATGCTATTTTGGGGGCTTGAATTTCGATATCTTTAAAACACATTACTATTTTCTTTTAAATGAAAACTAAAACAAGAGGCTATGGGGAAATGCACATGTTCCACAGGTGGCCTGTTAAATGTATTCCTTTCCATGGCATCTGCTGAAGTACAGGGGACTTCTGCTGGGCACTGTACAGTAGAGTTTTCCCATCCCCCATTAATGAATATATATTAACGAATAATCATACTTAGGACTCAGTCCAGTTGAGCAGCTTGTATGGCACATCGAGGGAAGAGTGAATGCACTTCCCAGTCTATGCAGCCCTAGTCCCCTTGGACTGTCTATGTGCACATGCGTGTGCCAGTATTGATGGGGGGGGGGGGCGGTGTCAGAGAAAATAGGGCTCTATTGAGTGCAGTAAGACTTATGTGTGGGCACTAAGCCCAGACGGAATTGGATTTATTCTTAGATGTTATTACTGATTCTCTATTTCTAATAGTATTTTTGAACTGCCTTTCTACTATTTCTGGTGCCAATGGCAATCTTCATAATAAAATATTTCAGGTACAGGTGATAGTTTCCTGTCCTTGTTCCTATGTTTGAGAGCAAGTCCTATATGTTTGGTATTTGAAGTTGTCATGCTATACAGGCTGTACAAACTGCTTAATGTCTAATAAAAGCTAATCAAAGATTTGCAGTAGAATCTAATAAAAGCTAATCAAAGATTTGCAGTAAAAAGTAAAGCCTTTCACTGGATTTTATCTTCTCAGCAATGGTTGGTTTTGCTGTTCATCCATTCAAAACATGCTTCAAAAATCCACACCATGATATACACGGGTATAGAATTACTTTCTGGCAATTTTGTTTTGTAGGGTATGATATAAGAATGGGGGAACCCTAACATGCCAGGGAAAGGGAATCTCCAGCCAGTGGAGTCTCCTTGGATTCCTCTAGGGGGTGGGGCTTGGCCTACAAGCCCCGCACCCCCGAGGAATGCCTGCTCTTATCTCCAATCTATGATCAGAGATACCAGGGAGGGGGAGGTGCTCCCCCTCCCAGTTGGGAGGACAAGTGGTGCGTAGGGGAATCTCTACTGTTATCTCCAATCAAAGATTGGAAATAACAGTGGGGATGGGGCCAGCAAAGCCAGGGACTCAGTAGTACTGGGAGGAGTAGGCTCCTCCCAGCCCCAACCAAGTCTTCCTTCACAGCACTTCTCATCAATTGGAACAGTGAGAGGTGCACAAAGGAGGTACCCAACCCTGCCAGCACTGGGAGGAGCCACTCCTCTCGTGCCAGCTGAGTCACTTTCTCCATGTTGAGCGAGCACAGAATTCTTGGGCCTCTCTCAGCACTGAGAAGGCAAAATGGGTAGGGCAGGGTTCATGTTGTCAGTGGGTGTGACTATGCTCACGTATGTCATCTGGCCCACAGAAGGCCCCCAACTTAAAATATTTCTCTACCCCTACAGTATGCTGTTCATTAGTCCATTGTAGGGAAAGATAAAATATGGAATGGAAGGTTGTATCATCTTGGTTAAAATGAAGGATAGTCTTGGAACATATGAAGGACAGTTGAGGGTTTGTTTTTTGTTTACTTTGCCCCCTTTCAGTCTGAAATAGATGTCATATGATCTTATAGTGCAAATCTCATTTTAAAGAAATTTATAGCCAAATTTCAGTTCAGTGAATGTAAGTCAGTGATACGTTGTCTATTGTCACATGCACAAAATCACATTGTTATTTTCCATGTTAATTAATCTTAAATAAATGCTGTCTTCTATTCATATTGACAATTACTGATTAGATACCAGCTGTAATCAGACACCCCCTTTACCATCGTGATTGTAAATGCATAGAATAGTTAAAAATATTAATGCTAATTTTCATTGTGCGATCATGAATGGAAGGAACTGCTACTATCTCTACTGTAATAGAGAATTCCAAATGCTTCCTGCGGTAGATTAATCAAATTGAATGTGACAAATACATTAGAAAGGGGGGGATTATTGTGAGGTGTGTGCGTGTGTGTGTAAAACATAACAGTAAACTCTCAGCTGTTGTGATTAGTTCTTGTGGAAATTACAGATCTCTGCTCATTTATGTTCCATCATGATATGCTCTAGGAATGACTGTGCTTCTTCCTTTGCATACATTTGATACTTACCTGGGCTAAGGACTTACTGCAGACCAGATTTCATCAAAGACAACCAATCTAGTTTCAGTTAGGGGTGGGGGGGAATAAACACAGGCCTCTTGAGAAAGAACTTTAATTGCAGCATGAACATGAATCCATGTGTATGTCCTTTCAGTTCTGAGAGTTTCTGCATCAAAACATCAGAGAACGCTACCTACTTCTCCCTTCATAGCTCTTACATTGTTTAAAACATTTATATACCGCCTTTTAACAATGTGAATCTGTTCCATTCGTTGAATTGCAGTAGTGTAAAAATATATGTATTAAAGCTAACAGCTAGCAAAACTATGTTTTTATAAACATGAAAAGGCTCAAATGATAAAGGAATATAATATGTAGAAACTTCCAGGGCAACATTTAAGGATTAGATTTGATCACTATTAACTGACATTTTTAGCTTAGTTTTGATTAGTGTCATGTAAATCTTCTGTAAGAATTGACTTTGGTAGCCACTTATCCTCCACTGAACTTGATACAGTTTTATAATAAGCAGACTTGAAAATTTTATGAATAGGATGTTTGAAATGAACAGCTGAGTGAAGCCTATGTGCAGATTCATGTATCTTCTTTAGTAGAGAACAGACATTTCCTTCTCAGTTATTTCTATTAGATTAATTACAACATCTTGAGGCTATTTTAATGTGTTGAAGGAGGTGCATGCTTCTCAGAAGTTACCAGGGAGGAGATGTTCCCCTATCACTTAAATGTATAAGTGAGGTTTTAAAGGATGTGGTTCAGGATAGTTAGAAAATTAAAACCAGTGGCCAGGATCCAAACCCCATAACTAATTCCATGTATCCAAGAGAGTTTTGAGCTTGTCTTTCTTGAACAGCATCAGGTGGAATCTGATGATACTTTTCGATATTTCATGACTGTTCTTTGGCACATAAAATGGAAGGTATTATGTTAGTATGTTTATAAAGAATTGCTTTAAATTGTTTCTCTGATGTACAAAATGTGCAAACATAATAAAGCTCTCTTTTTTAGTTTCAGTGTTCAGCATAGTATGATTAAATTATAAATTATAATAATCAGCATGCTTTTGTCTGTTTGTGCATGTGTGTGTTTGCCAGTTGTACCTTTCCAAGTGGAACAGCAGCAGCATAATTGACACAATTAATAGTTTTGAGTATAAAGGGCTATTCTGTCCTTACTTTGTCAGGAATCCCCAACACTTTTTGGCTGGTGGGCACATTTGGAATTTTGAGAAAGTGTTGTGGACATCATCACAAAATGGCTGCTGAGTTTGTAGCCAGTTACAACCACTCATTTCACAGAAGGCAGACTGGTGAGGTTGAAAATCAGGTAACTTGCCCCAAAGTTCAAGGCAAAGAAATTAACTCCTCTTCTGTTAATTCTCATTACACTCATTTCTGCTCTGCCAGCCAACTTACTCCTAGTCTTTCTTTCTCTCTCTGACTGGGTTCGCACAGCATGACAACCCTTCATGGTTGTTGTGTTGTCTGAACCTGGACCACTTCCCACAGGATGGCTTATTTTTGGCCAACAACTACTCTGACAGCCCATGGGTTGTTCTAGGGGTTGTTCTACTCATGATGGGTTGGTGTGTCATCCGAACTTGGCAGAGCCAGCTCATCATGGGTTGCAGCAATCGGGTACAGAGCTGCTCAGCAAGAGCAGCAAGCCCCTCCTCCCACTCTTCCCAATCGTGCACACCCAAGCTGCCTCAAGCCTCCCTCACCAGTGACAGCCCCTCCAACAGTGCCCAAATGGCACTTCGGAGGGGCTGTCACTTGTTCATCAGCCCCTTTATAAAACTATTTTTTGGCCCCAGACTTGCACAAATCAGGCTGTAATATTTTTTTTCAGCCTCAGGAAAGTGCACAAATGTCTTTGTAATTTTTTTTTTTTAATGTTCTTGGTTACTGTTGACAGTAACTCCTCCGAATGGAAGCCATGGAAAGGGGGTGGGCCCTAGATCTCTGTTAAAAGGACTTGCTGGAGACTTGGAGAAGTGTGGAATGGAAGCAGGGCCCCACAAGTGTCAGTTTAACACTTAAAACTCTGAGGATGACCTTGCTAAGTGGGTGATCTTGTCCCCCTTTCCCGACCTGTCACTGTCAAATGGCTGTCAAATTAGTCTATATGCAGTCTCATCTTGTCAATTTCCTAGTATGTTTCATGCTGCGCTTTATTCCATGTCACAGCTGAAACATACAAGGTCATTGACAAGGCAAGGCTATATATATATAAATATATACTCTCTATATACTATATATATTATACTATACAAGGCTATATATACTTTTACAGCATCAGAGTCCCTGTCATTATTGGAATGCACTTATTGAGGCTGGTCAGTAAAAGTGACCCACTATCCATGTCTGTAAATAGTTACTGGTGAATAAATACGATATACAGTGTTTTAAGCAGGAATGGAATAGGAAATGTGCCATAGGATTGTCCTATTCTACTAATTCATGGATTGCTGCTTTGGCATCTATACCTGTCACAGCTATGGATCTCAGGCTGCATCTTATTCAGCAAAAACGTTAGTTTCATGTTTATTGGACGCCGCAATGTCTTTTTAATAAGGGATTGTCTAATTTGGATAATTGCTGGAGGTGCAGTGCAGCTAATACTTCTTTTAAACATGTCTTGGCAGTGTCCAGTAGTTGCTCCTTTTGGGGAGGAGGTCATCATACAGGTATATTTTGTACTGAAGCAGTCTTTAATATTTGCTGATGTACACAGTCTTTTAAATTATTTACCTGCTTCATGGAAATTAATGAATGGTCATCGTAAATGGCTTCTCTGCACCCTCTTGACAGCTAAACTGATCTTATAAAATTAGAAGCATAAATGCTCTCCTGTATGCAATGGATTGAGGATCTTATAATGTGTTCAACATTTGAATGGATGGCATAGACACCACCTTCAAATGGGTACTTATTTGGATATCTGGTCTGTTTTTGTTGAAACCTATGTATAATTGCTAGTAAGTTGTATTTTCATATATGTGCATTTCATATGTATTTATTGGTATGGATATATACAAATTCATATATATATATATTAAAAGAAACTTTTTAAAAAGGCGAAGATAGCAACGCATGTTAGGAACAAACCCCAATAAACTGTTGCATGTAGCCACACTACGTGCAACAGTAGTTTATCAGATTATGCTATAGCTCACAAAATATCTGAACACTAACTCTTGCTGCTGATACAAGATATTGCAAGAACTAATGGTGATGCAAGCAGTCAGCTGTTGGTAATGTGCTTCACATGAAGTCAGAGGGTCATATATACAGTAATTCTCTAATATTGGTAACTTGAGCTTTTCTAATCTGGAACTTCCCAAAATGATTTTAAACAGTTGCAGCAACTTAGAATGACCCTGTCCGTAAAGTCACACGCCCTCTTCCTTTTTTTACTTTAATATTATCAAAGACAGTTCTGTTTCAGGGTTCTACTAGAGGACAGCTATGTGTAATCTATGAATAGGCAACTAGAAGACAACTATTTATCTTGAGTGGAGTATGTTTGCATATTTTGTTACAAAATATTTCTACTTTAAGATGATTCACGTGCAAAAGATGATTGTGCTATTGTACCTTTAATGATTGTGCAAGAGGGAGTATCAGCCCGTGCAACTCTTTAACGCCTGCATACAGCCTGCAAGTTTCCATTCCCCCGTTTTTATGTCTATGAAAGCAACATGATCCTTGCTCTTTTGGGCATTTGGTCAGCCTCCTGCAAAGATGAATGATATTTCCACACTCTATAGTACAGAATACCTTCCAATCACTTCCAGTTCACTTGTGCCAGCAGCATGTTAGTAATAATCAGGAAACTGTAGTATAGAATTTGAGGCAGTTAAGTTCAATTACAACATTAACCATTCATGGTATGTCCTCTGCCTTTTGTAGCCCTTTAGTATATGTACAGTAGAATCCTAAGCATATTTACTCAATGTAAGTCTTGTTGAGTTCAATGAGACTTCCTTCCTAGTAAGTCAATTCAGGACTAAATCAGTTGTCTTTCCCACTGCTACCACCCAGGAGACAGTTATTTTACTAAATTATGCTCATAATATGTCTTAGTGCAAATACTTCACTCTGTGCTAGGGTGGCTATATGTCCTACTTTTCTGAGGACAGTCCACTGTTTGAAGGACTGTCAGTCCAAGTCCAGTTTAAAGATAAAAGAACCATAAGAGGGAGAACGGAGCGTCAGATGTGTCCATTAGTAGTTAGCACCTGAACAGCAGACTGAGCAGGCACGCAAGTCACCTGGTTAGTCTTCCCCACTAAGTTGCGAGTTACTAAATTTCTGTTTAAATTTTAGTCCTTATTTCTGAATTTGCACCTGTACATTCAATTAGCATGTGCACATTTTATGCAAATACATAATCCTTTGTCCTCTTTTTGGCAATATATTTACAAAATAGAAAAAACCCTCTATCTTCTTTCAAAGAAGGAAATTTGTTCACAAATCCACATTGATTCTAGAAACCAACTAACATTTTTCTAGGTGCTTAAATAATGGATTGTCCTGTCATTTGTTCTTCCTACTTTGTGCTGATTTTTAAATATTACATATGTTATTTATGTTAAAATGGGAATAAAAGGATGAAAATGTTGCACGTATGTTTTGTAATATTCAAGTTATTACTTAATATCTACAAGTATATACCATATAGATAAAATAGTTTGGAATCCACTGACACTAAAAGTTTTTATTAAAGTAAATATATAAGTACACAGTAGAGTTATATAAAATGTTACTGAGAAAAAATGCTAGCAAATATTACATATGTGAGGGTCCGGGGCAGGGTGTTATTTCTGTGTTCTAATTTATATCTCTGTATTCCCTCTTTCCAAAATTCTTTCCACTTATGTGCAGAGAAGATCCATTAACTTTAGGCTACAGTCACATGCTTCTTTCCCTGAGAGTAAGCCCCATTAAACTCAATGGAACTTGCTTCTGGGTACACATGTATAGGATTGTGCTGTTGATTGTTTATATCATGTCCTTATTAAAATACATTCTGGAGTGATGGCTCAGATTTCCTGGATTATCACGAAGAGAATGTCCTTGTTTTGCTTCTGAAGTACTGTCATTCATGTTCGAATCCACAAGATGTCGCTTACAGATCAGTTGAAGTACAGTTTTACGGATGTCTCCTGACATTAAGAAATACATAACTGGATCTAAACAGCTGTTGAAGGATGAGAAGACTAGCATAATCTCATTGCATTTGTGAATGATCTGTTTCCAGTAGCAGGATGTATTTTGTAGTTGTGAGGTGATGTAAATAAATCGGAAAATATGATAAGGAACGAAACATAATGTGAAAATGATAAGTACTATAAAAGAGTTCCTTGCAATGACAATATACTTTCCAGTATTGGAAATACTTGTTCTCCTCTTGGAAATTTTCAGAAGGTTGTTTGCAATTTTAACATATGACAGAATCAGTAGAATGAAAACGATCCAAAATATGATAACAAGAATATAATTCAAACCTGCTTCCATTTTTGCATCTTGTTTTTCTCTGTAATGAAAACACATTGCAGAATTCTTATCTTCCTTCCTGGTAGACTGAACAACCATCACAATAAATCCCAATATTGCAACCGTCCATAGTGTACAGCAAATATATATGCTTTGTTTTGTTGTTAACACTTTAGGACGTTGTACAGATCTGTTAACCTTTACATAACGGTCCAGGCTAATTAGCCCTAGTAGTACTATGCTGGTGTACATGTTCATATAAAATAGGTTTCCTACAATTTTACAGAAAGCCAAGCCCAACAGCCATGTGTTTTGGTTTATGTGATAGAATATTCGGAAGGGGAGACAAAAGATTAGTAGAAGGTCTGCAATGGCAACATTAAGTAAATAAATCTGGATAGAGTTCTTCTTGCAACGAATGCAGAGAAAAACATATATGGCAATAACATTGCCAACCAATCCAATAACAAAAATGAATGAATATGAAAATAGTAAAGCTAAAGACAGAGATTCCTCTGCAGTGACACAATCTGAAGTGTTCTGATTTTCTGAGAAGATTCTTCCAGTCGCATTTTGGTTGTTTCTAGATACTCTTTGAGTAAGTGACAAATTCAAGAATTTGAAAGCATCCATCTTACAGCATTCAGTATAAGAATGTCAAAATTCTTAGTACGTGTTCAATGCAGTGATTATATTTCCATGTTCATGTATACTTTACTCATCTTACCTAAAATAAAATAGAAGATAGAGCAATAACTATAGTTGCACCTATAACATATTAATTGCTTTGATAACAGTTGTATGGAATACTTTGATTAATGTTTAGTCATTGGATTGAGAATTTCACCATATATTAATTTTATTGAGGATTACTATAAAAACCTTAACATACTGTAAAACTCCACTAAAGCAATATTTCAAAACTATGCCAGCTTCTACCACAGAAATGGACACCACTGGCAGTTCAAATTCACCCTCCCTCTTGCTGTCACCCCCCCGAATCCCCCCACCCCCAATCTGCTCTGAAGGTTTGGGACGACCTCCAGAGCAGATTCTGGGATATGCAGGGTAGAAGAGGAGAAGGGCAATGCCTGTTGCGCAAGCAGATCTGTCATGTAGCATTAGATTGAAATTATTGGGAAAATGTTTAGGAAATTTGGAAGAACCTTAACGAAATATTTGAAGGGACTTGGTACCAAGCAAAAAACTGAGCTCATTTGTAAAATAATCCAGGGCACAATCCTATGCATGTTTAGACAGAAATAACTCCTACTAATCTCTGCATTCCCCAGGCAGCATGGCTGGCTGGGCATGCTGGGAGTTGTAGGATTTTTTTTCTGTCTAAACATGCATAGGATTGCACCCTTACTTACTTAATTACTTTCTGCTATTGTTTAGAAAAATATTTGAAGACTACTTGCAGTTTTACAAAGCTTACTTTTGAAAGTCTTTTTGTTGGGGGTGGGAGTAGAGAAGCTACAATATTTGAGAAGCAGACAAAAGTACCTTTGGGGGGTTGTTGTTGTTTTGTTTGTTGTTTGTTCCTAACTTCTGTATTTAAAAGATCCGTGGCTTGAACTGGGAAACAGTATCTAAATTCTGAAGTCACTAGAACTCATTCCTGCATTTTTGTATTAGGTGTATAATTTCATTAGGCTTCTCTTGCACACTTTCCTTTTTATAAAGACAGTTTGTAGATTGGAAAATTGTTTTTCTTTAAGAGTAGGATTCAAAATGTAAAATGAAATTCTACATTAGAAAACACAAAAATTATTATCTTAGAATATGATCTAATTGCATAAAAGTAAAACATGAACCTCTGAAAGGTTTAGAATTAAAAATACAGTTTTACTAGTGTGTTTTTAATATGGTGTATGCTTATATTTAGATTGCAGTCTGTATATACGTACTTGGTAGTAATCCCCACTGAACACAGTGGGGTTTATTCCTGAATAGGCATGTTTGGGATTATGCTGTAAAGCTGCAATCCTATTAACACTTATGTAGGAGTAAACCCCATTTAGTATAGGGTTACTTCTAAGTAAAGTGTTGGATAAGACTGGAGAGAGAGAGAGAGAGAATATGAGCTATATACTGGGTAATATATTTAAATGTCTAAACGTCTCATATATTTCTCATTCTATTTGCATAAAACATAAATTAAACTTAATCTATACAGGGGGCTGGGAGCATGAGTGCAAGGGATTTAGTGGAAATATGGTTTTAGGTATGTGCTACTGCTCTGATAAAATTGCTTGTAAATATTATGTAGAAGGCACAGAGTAACACTTCTTTGCCATTTAAAATGGAAAACAAGATGTGAAAGACAAGTTGATATTATTTACAAAAATATTTCTTGCCTTCCAAGAAATATTAGTTGTGTTGAACATGTAAACTGTTTTTGTACTCTAACATATTATCTTAATTGAACTAAAATGTGTTTTACTGTAAATGTAATAAAAAGGGAAATACTTACATTCTGGTTGGTGAGGGAGTATCTTCGAAATCCTGTCTTCAGTTGTGTTGGAGGAAGAAAGGAGGGGAAGTGAACATCTAATTATATAATGGTGCCCATGTGTTGAACATGCTAAGAATCAGCTGCATCAGCTAGTTGAGTTCCCCATGTTTTCTAGTGAATAACTGAAAGACCGTCTGTGTGTATGTATGATGAGCTTTTGCAGTGGGTAAAGCCTACTCAGTAGATGCATGAAGATGCACTACATAAGTAGTGGGTACATATACACACAAACTGAGTATAGTGGAGGATAAACTATGTGCATAGGATGAGCACTAAAGACAAGGGGATGCAAAAATACATCCTAATAACAAAGCTGTCAAACTAAAAGCAAAAAAATATATATTAAAAACATTTCCTGGATCACTGAAGCACAAATACTAAAGAATTCCTGTAGGTGAAGGAGGAGTGTGTTGGGAAGAGTGTCTGTTGCATCAGGGGCTCCTAAATTGAGTCTGTTTTAATTCCCCTTTGTGTTCGTGTAATATAGGCAAACAGTTGCTGAAGCATCATGTGTGGCTGGTGGAGGCTAGTCCTGATTCCAAATCCAAGTTAAGTAGGATTCACAGTTAGCTTTAATGATGATTTAAGGTTGCTGATGAGGCAAAGCATGATCACAGTTAAAGGCAGGAGAGGAGAAATTATGATTACGAATACATCTGCTCTCGCTCATGGGAGACAATGACTGTGAAAGAAGTATTGCCCATGATCCTTATTCAAATATTAAGTAATGCTGTCAAATTTGATCATTCCCATTCTTCAATCTTCCATTTCAGCTATTGTTTTGAATGTTCTTCTCTTATCTAAATAAAGATAATGTCAGTGATGTTATGTCCATCACTGAATGTTTTTATTTTAATTTTCCCATTTTTAACGTACAGTTTGTGTTTGTTCAGTCTCTTACACAGGGACTCCCCAATGGCCAGTTGCTAGTGGATGATGGCCTATTTGATATAAGTGAATAAGCCATTCAGAGTATTGCTGCTGATAGGTTAGATGTTAGGTTAGTTTCACAGAGATGGTGATAGATCAGACAGGCAGAGGGATTTGTTAGAAGTCTGCTAGGCATAGACCAGCAAAAGTGTAGTACTGAACCAAACAAGTTTTTTTTAAATGAGAATTGTTGCAAAAATGTAATTTAATCAATAAGGCATTAGACCTCTTGAGAGAGAATTTTTTATCAGGAGATTTTTCTTCAAAGAAAGATTCCAAAGACTGCATGCAGATAAATTTGCAGAAGGCATTCCAGGTCAAAACAACTTGGTTTCCTGTTGAATAAATTCTATTTTTGCACCAATTGCTTACCCCCCCCCTTCAATTCTGCTAGATGCTATGCTGATAAGTGACTCTTTCCCCTTATTTCCAGGGTAATTACTTCTATTTTTATTGAATTAGTATACATGTAAAAGGTTTTTAGTTCCTTTATGTTGACAATCGGTCTGGATGTTAAAAGCCCTGCAAAATCTGGTATGTTCTTTAATATACGTTATCTGCCTTGTAACTCTAAGTTTTGCATTTAGGCATGAAGGAATTCCAACTGGTACTTGCTCCACATTACCTATTGGTATTGCAAAATTGTTGACTTTACAGAAATTGAGTAATTTTCTATCAGTTATTTATTTTATTTGTACCCTGCCTTTCTACCAAAAAATGGCACTCAAGGCATCTTACAGAACCAATTAAAATTGATTAAAAGAATACCTTAAAATGTAATAAAAACATAACAGTTACAGAAAAAAATATTAAAAACACCGAACCCACCAGACCCACTTTCAGGCCAAAGACCTTCTTAAATAAAGTGGACTTTGGCTGCTGGTTGAAGGACAACAAAGAGAGAGCAAACCTAGCCTCCCTTGGGAGGGAGTTCCACAGTCTGGGAGTGGCCACCGAAAAGGCCCCCTCTCAAATGCACTTCTGGAGGCAGCAGTCTTGAAAGAAGGACCTCACCAGAAGATGTTAGGAACCGGGCAGGCTCATATGGGAGAAGGAGCCTGGTCCCAAGGTTACTATTTAGTGATAGGACCTTTGGTGGCAGGTAGATACTTTCTTTTTCTCCCAGGCTTTTTAGGAGTCCTTTAGAAGCTTTTTCATGGATTCTGAAGCTTTAGTTTTTTTAAGTTTTAAGGTCTGTTTGTATTTAATGTTATTGCTTAGTCTTTATTATGTGTTTAGTACTATAATTCTGTTTTTACTGTTTATATTATATTTTAACGATGTTTTATGTAAGCTGCACAGAGAATTTTGGTTATGGGGTGGCCTAGAACTGGTCGCTGAAGCTTTACATAGCTAGGTACAGCTGCATTGATTCCCCATAGGTCAGGGGTGGGCAAACTTTAGGCGAGCAGGATCTACTTAGTTCTTTGCTAGAACCCCAAGGTCCAGTATCCAGTTGGACCATTGGGAATCAGAAACCCTTGCTGAACTACTGAAAATATCCCAGGGATCTCCTGATATACCTTCCGCCTAACTTGTTATAGTTCAGGCTGCAATTCTTTCACCAAACAGGCTGCCTTGCTAGCTCAAAAGGCTTTTGGAGTCTTGCTGCCATGAATCCTGATTTGAGACCCTTGGTATGTTTTACATGTTTTACATGTTTGAGACTCTGGCGTGTTTTAGGCATTTATTGAAAACATCTCTTTTTACTTTTACTGTCTCCCAGCCATGAGCTGTCGTTGAATCAGTCTCTAATAAGGAACTATTGTGTATTTATTGTATTCTTTTGTAGACCTATTTGGGATTTGTGCAAATGAGAAGCTGTGTAGAAATATTTCTAATAAGTAGTAATAAATAATCTTCCTGACATGCATTAGCCACCACCAACATTAACAAATAACTTTGGCGTCACCAATGTTGTACCTCTGGCTGCCACAGGACTAGCACACACCATCTACCAGTGCCCACTGAGGTCCTCTGCCCCTCTGTGCTTCACATGGGCCCAGAGGTATTTTTAGAAAATGAAGATTGCGAGTGGCCCAGCACTCTGTTTTTGCACCATGTCCTGGCCATTTGATACATATTTTTAAATATTCAAAATAATTTAACCATTGCTGCCCGGTAAACCAAGGTGCGGGTGGGGTAGTGGCGAGACCATAGGATGTGTGTGTGAATGTATGCATGATGGGTGCATAGACTGTGTGCTTGCTTGTGCATGAATAGATTTAGCATCATGGGTTTGCTTTCCGTGAAATAGGTGTTTTTCAACTGGTTTCACCCACCATGGCAGCCATTTTGTGATGGATCCCACAGCAGTTTGTCAAAATTCCAAATGTGCCCACTGGCCCAAAAATATTTTCTCTTAATTCCCTCATTTTACATTTTAATAAAAATCTTATGCTACCAACTCTGATGGTGCTGTTTCACATAAGCTTCTTTAAGGATTCATTATGCATAAATAAATTTCATACATCAGATGTTACAGAATCTGATGTAACCATCACTTCAGTTAATTATCAGGAAGTATAATTATCAGTGAATTATCAGGATTCATCACAATGGGTTGGATCCAAACTTTGCCCTTCGCAAACAAACAGCTTTTAATCCAACAAAGGGATCCCACTGGCAGAATGCGGGACAACTTACTAATTTCTCCTATTCTCTGCACTGCTACCTGCCACACTGTTCAGAAGGGTCCCCCAGCCATCCAGAGCAGATTTCCTTAGAGCACAAAGGGCTACAGGGGGCGGGGGAAATGGCAGAAGTCTCCTCCTCCCTCCCACCAGTGGGGGTGAAGTCTGGATCCAAGCCACTAGTTTTCTACTGTGGGTGTTATCCAGTTAAGTCTTTCTGCTGATGGCAAGTTTCCATCAGTGAAACAGGAGAGGAGCGATTCTCCCTCCTCCCTGTTGTCCACCCACCCACCCTATTGCATGCCCTCAAAATCTACTCCAGGGGGTTTCAAGGCATCCACTGACAGAAAAACAACGAAGGGATTTGCTGCATCTTAAAGACTTGGCAGATTTATTGTGGCATAAGCTTTTGTGGACTGGAATTGAGCCCACATTATCAGACATTGCATTTGACGAAGTGATCTCTAGTCCACAAAGCTTAGGCTACCATAAATCACTTAATCTTTAAGGTGTATCAAACCTCTTTGTTGCAACAGTGCTATCTTGCTTGAAGCCATTAAAAAGAGGAAGAAAGCAAGGGAAGCAGAATGAGAGTTGCTAAGACAGAAAGTGATTCATGATTAAACTCTGTGCTATGCATTTTTGACCCTTTCAGTGTAAAATAAGCTAATTTTGACCTTTTTTGACACTTCGTAGCCTTTCTGGATGCCATTTTTTATTTATTTTTTCAGTGCTGCAGGAGTAGGTGGTGTGGCCCATGGGGGCCAGGCAAATTTATAGAGAATTTAAAAGTTGCTTGCTCCTAACTGCTCCTGTTTTATTGTTGTCCAAGAAATATTTCATTTCACTTAACCTCTATGTTGGGCTGAGATTTTAAAGTGTGTATGTGTCCTTGATTTCTTGATTTCTTACTTACTGTACACTCTGTTCAGAATTGGGTTCCAAAAGGTATGGTGTCTTTTTTAGCTATCCCCCTTACTATTGCAGTCACCATCCCTAAACTGCCCAGGATAGTTGGGGGAACTTTGAAGCACTATTCCTTTAGGCATGAGAAGCTTTGAAAGAGAACATGGGCAAACACCTTCCAATTGTGCTCACAAGTGCTCTGTATGCATGTTCAGATCTCTTTGGATCCCAGCTAGAGGATATATGAGTATTATCAGGTGCCTCTAGTAAAACATTTTCAGTGATTTCTTGTGAATATCAGAAGTATATCTCTGGGCAAGCGATATAATTCACATTTTTGAGTTAAAGGAATTTCATTATATTTAACATTTACAACAATTTGTAACATGAGTAATTTTGTTAACATTAGGGTTATGTAGAAGTATGCAAGTACAGAGAGGATTTCATGAACATAAGTCTAAAGAAAGTAACCAACAGTCATTACTAACTGTCCTATTTCTGCCAAAAAGGAAGCAGGCAAACATTGTAGCACAGAGTAGTTTTTTCTGCCACTGGAAGCAGGGCACAAATCTGTATCAGGAAGCCCCTCTTTTGAAAATTTCTGTTTTCCTTGGTGGTACAGCAGCATCGTATGACCTACTCTTTTAGGTTCTAATCCCCACCATCACTACCACAAGGGTTTCAGTGAGTTAGGGTACAATCCTATGTGGGTTTAGACAGATAAAAGTCCTACAATTCCTGGCATTCTCCAGCAAGCCATGCTGGCTGGAGAATGCTGGGGGTTGTAGAACTTTTTTCTGTTTAAACATACATAGGATTGTGCCCTTCATTATAGTTCTTAATTGGGTTCTCCTATCAGTTTGATTTCGTTTTCGATGTTGCACATTGGCTGTACAAATTCAGCAAAAGTAGAATATGTCCAGGAGACAGAGAAGATACCCATCTTTTTGGAAAATCTTCAGGCAGTACAACCTATCCTATATTTACAAGAACAAAATCATTATTTTCTTAACCAGTATTCACTGTTGGGAAGGGACAGAAAGCTGCCAAAGCTCCTGAAGACATAGTTCTAGGATCAGTTCCTAAAAAGAGGTGTGTATGGGACCAATTCTATGCTATCAAGAACAGGAGTGAACCTGCATAAAGGTTATTCCTGCCTATACAAATAAATGGCACCATGGTATAACCAGAAAGGACTATTCAGCTGATGGATTCATTAATGTCAATTGACAGTTTTCTTAGCTGTAATACAGCTGCATCTCATTTTTTTTTCCTATGAATACTGTACACTCAGAACATTCTTTGTTTAGTTGGGGCCATTTGCATTTGGGCTGCTGTGCCTCCCCTTGGTTTTGTTGCACTCTCAGGAGCAACCACCTGCACAATGGGTCTTTCACACTTCTAAAAAGAACCCCGTAAACAAGTGGAAACACCAGTTTCTGGATCAGGACAGGTCAGTGGAGTTCCCTTCTGCAAGCTGTGCTTGCAGGTCAGGTCAGCGGAGCTCCCTTCTGCAAGCACTACTTCTGGAAAGTAGTGCGTCTGCTGACTCCAGGTTGTTTTCAGAAGTGCAAAAGTCCCATTGCCCAAGAGGTTGCTCCCACAAGTGCACAGTAGGATACTTCCTTTGAAGTCCAACCCCAGATAATATGTGGTCAATTATATAATGCCTGTGACTGTTGTAAAGGCATAACCATTTTAGTATCTGTTCTGGTTCCATAACATTTTGTTCATACAGCTTTGTGATTTTAATTAAATGTCAGGGGGATTTTGTCTTTTCAGCCACACTGCGTACTACTTGCCTCAAAGGAAAATTCAGCACCTGTAAAACTTGGTGGCTTTGGTGTTGCTATTCAGTTAGGGGAATCAGGACTCGTTGCTGGAGGTAAGAATTGACTGTCTTTCATACTCTGCTCAGATTTTTAAAAATCCTTGGATTAGGTGAAACCTGTTGAGAATGGTTTTAGGATGAGCTAAGAATACAGGTTGTTATAGAAACACAAGAACAATCTAGCTGTACCTTCAGCATTCTGCAAATGGCCACTAAAATGTATGGAATAAAAACCATTAGAAATATATGGAATCTTAAGTAATCAGCTAGTCACTCTATAGTACATGGTAGTGTAAAAAGTAAGCAGAAACTAAAACAATGACCTCTCTCTCTCTCTCTGTCGCTCTGTCTCTCTCTCTCTCTCTCTCTCACACACACACACACACACCTGTTTCCTGAGTCTTTGCCGTATGCCAGTAGTGCCACATTCTAGCATAACTAAAACCACAGGAGGTGTGTGTGCGCAGGGAGAATAGGCTACATATATATGCTGGCCATGGTTTTCCCTTTGGTTACCTCTTGTTCGGGTTCCTTCAAAGCACTCTACATGGGTCTGCCTTTGAAAACAGTTTGGAAGCTTTCATCGGTGACAAATGCAGCAGCCAGAGGTTTACTGGAGCTGCTCATCAGATCACAGTGCACCAGTTTTGAAAGAACTTCACTGGCTGCTTATCAACTTCCAAGCCCAAGTCAAAGGGGTAGTGCTTACTTTAAAAGCCCTGAATGGCTTGGGACCAAGTACATGAGGAAACACCACTTCCTATACCAACCTTCCCATACATTAAGATCATTGGCCAGTGTCCAGCTTCAACTACCGCCTCTGTCAGAGGTTAGGCATGATTTAACAAGAGGGAGGGCTTTTTTGGCAATGGTACTCCCAACTCTGGAATGCCCTCTCAGGGAAGTTGGCTGGGCACCAGCTTCTTTTTCAACCAGACATTTTAAACATCTTGATTATTTTAAACTCTATCAGTAATTTGGTTTTATGATTTAGGTTTTTAATAATAAAAAATAAATGTTTTATTTTGTGGGTCTCTACCTTTTATAAAGTTCCTGCCTGGGTTGCTTTTTATATATATGGCAGCATAAGAATGTATTAAATAAAGAAATAGCTGCTTGAGAATTTTGCTAGGGAAAGGGTGCAGTGACCTCAGTTCCATAGCTACTTAAATTCTAGTTTCTACATTTCCCTCTTGCCCCCAAGCCCTGATGTCTTACAACACTATCTTCTCTATCCCCATCCCTAATCCTGTTTTAGTGTCAAAGCCTTGTCTCATTCCACATAGCCAATTGCAGGGGCAGTTTCTAAGCCTGGTGGATCCTTTTACTGCCCACAGAAGCTGCTGCTTCCATGTCTTTTCACTCTTTTTTTTAGGCAGGACACAATGTTAACCTAGGGATGGATGAGCCCATCTCCATCCAGGACGAGCTTGACGAACTGCCTCCCGCAGCTCCCGTAAGGCCAGGAAAACTTACGGAAAACGACCAACCTGTCCCACGCCACTGCTGCTGTAGCAAGGTTGAGGGAAGGAAGAGAAATGCTGCCTTCTTCCCCTCTCCTTGCTGAGGGAGCTGGTGCCCAAGCTCTTGCCTGACTCAGCATGTCGCAAGTCGGGCAAGAGCTCAGGTCCATGAATTGGTATCTGGGGGGCCAAACTGGCAACTTCTTGCTGGGTTTCGAGCCCCAACAGGATGCTCACACCATTCCTATGTTACCCCCATCAACACTACTCAGCTAGTCTTGGAGGGAAATAACTATAACCTCCTTCCTCCACCATCACTGAAGTTAGTTCCTGTGAGGGATGTTGGAATGAGTCTTTAACATTACCCACCTAACCCAGAATCTAGCTTGGGAAGGGAGAGGAAGGAGACAACTATTGACCTGGTTTGCACATAAGAAGCTAGAGTACAGGCTGTTGTTGAATCGTGGGTTGTTGTTGAATCATGGGTTATCATTACACGTGGCCTCTGCACTACAGTTTAACTATGGGTTGTTAACCATAAACAACCCAAAGTTTAAAATCTAACAACAAACAATGGGTTCTCTTCCTGGGTTGCTCATAGTTAACAACCCAAAGTTAAACCATAGTGCACGGTTTCCACAATTCTACAACAAGCCACAATGCAATGACAAATCATATGCAACCCATACTCTGGGTTGTCATGACATGCGGACCAGGCCATAATCTCCTTCAAAATCAAGCCAGTTCCTGAATTTAGAAGAATCAGTTTGTGACCTGGTTCGCAAGGAACAACAATCCAAAATACTGGTTGAGTATGGGTTGTTGTTGAATTGTGGGTTGTCGTCATGTGCAGCCCCTTTGCTGTGGGGCTGTACACATGACACGACAGCCCACCGTGGGTTATTTAACCCATGGTGAGGCTGCAAGGTATGTGTGGTCACCATTTTGAATATGCAAGCCCTACTTGGAGGGTGTCGTGTCATGTGAACCTGGTGAGTGTGGGTTATGCAAGGGTTAAACAACCCTCACATAACCCATGGTCTGTTGTTTAACCCTTGCATAACCCAAGTTAGCCAGGTTTGCACAACATGATAATCTCCAAGTGGGGGGTGCATATGCAACCTGGCACCTGTGAGTGCTGCAGCTCATCATGGGTTAAATAACCTACAACGAGCCGCAGCATTTTATCAGAACCCGGTGTATGATTTAACTATGGGTTGTTAACCATGAACAACCCAAAGTTCACAACCCAACAACAAACCATGGGGTCTCTTCCTGGATTGTTCATGGTTAACAACCCATAGTTAAACCACAGAGCAGGGTTCACATGTAACAACAACCCACGAGTCAATGACAACCCACAATTCAACAACAACCCATATTCATGCCGTTCCCTGGGTTGTCATTGCGTGCAAACCAGGCCATTCTCTGAGGATTTCCCATCCTCAAAGCCAGTTCTGTATACTCTGATTCTTAGCCATACAAAGATGTGACACTGCTAGAGTGTGACAAATTCAGGAAGCTGGATTTCATTTTTATAAATTTACAATATCAAAGAGAGACTCATCAAATTTGGTCGGTGCAGGAGGGAAAGGAAGAATGCAGAGTTACAATTCTCCCACTGTCAATATTACTTCCATACTTCTCTGCCCTCTTATCTATCACTGAAGCTATTGTGTGAGATCGAGCAAGAAGCAAGGCCATGGTTGCTTCTGCAAATTGGACGCTGCCACCTGTTCTCCCAAACCAGACACAGCTTCCAGTCCCTTCTCTTCCAAGCAGCATAGACTTTCCAGAAGCCAGTCCCTGTTTTTGCAGGGGAGGGAACTATCAAAAACATATTGCCCCCTCCAATCAGTAGTTGTCTTGAGGAGGAGGAAGTGCATTACTCTTCCCCCCACCCCTTTCAGTTTCATTTCATGCTAGTTGAGACACCTACTGATGGATGGTGAGAAGGTTTCACCAGAGGAATGAATGATAGTCATTCACATAGGGAAGAAAGTAAAGGCATGAACTTGAAGAAACTATTGGGCTGAAGGTTAATTTCCTCCTGCTTCTGATGATCCCATTGTCTGGAGTGGGAAGAAGGTATTGCACCCTCTCAGCTTGCTGCTCAGCTCTCATAGTGCTGCCTATTTACTGTTTTCTGTATAACTTAATAGAACCAATCCAGCCCTTATCCGCCTACCCCTGCTCTGGATTTTTTTCCTTGATCATGGGGGAAGGGGGAATGTCAGGAGTGTGTAATAAAATGTTGGGAACTGGGATAAAGAGAATGTCCTACTTTACAGCATATACAGTATTTTCAATAAGTTGCACATCATATTGACAAATATGCTGTGAGAAACCATATTTACCAAAATGTAGGCAACTAATATACTATCATTTTGGTATGCTTCAGCATACAAATGTTAATTCAAATTTTTAATTAGTATTTCTGTGCCCCAAACTTAAATTTGTAAGGTTCTCTGTTTGAAAACTGAATCAATCCTAATCAATTTTATTATGGTCACAGACCAGCAAGTTTGAAAACTGAAGAATTTCTGTTTTTGTGTTTTCCTTCAGGACGGGTAGGAACACCTCATTTTATGGCCCCAGAAGTAGTAAAAAGAGAGCCTTATGGAAAGCCTGTAGACGTTTGGGGCTGTGGAGTGATCCTTTTTATTCTGCTTAGTGGTTGTTTGCCTTTTTATGGAACGAAAGAAAGATTATTTGAAGGCATTATCAAAGGAAAATACAAGGTAAGTGATATTGATTGCTTTTTTCAAGAAAGAAAACTGCTGAAAACTTTGGAAACTTTCACTTGAAAAACATATTTGCACATAAAAACAGTGCAAGTCCGATTTTCTGGGTTGTACTTGGTTTGAACTTTACAGTTCCCAGCTTTTAGAGTATAAAATTTTGTACTGGTTTTACTACTAAACCTATTTTGAGTTTTGTGGCCATAATAGACAAAGCAGCAGCAGTAAGATTGCTCAGAACTAAGGCACAGCAAGAGAGATATCGTGGGCTGTTTCACACACTAAACAAAGGCAAAACTAGGTTTGCTACTGAGCCTGTTCTTGACAGGGAGATGCCGCAAGTCACAGTTCACTGACAAGTATATGCAGTTGCCATTCTGTCAGTATATGAAGCATTCTGTTTCCAGTATCGGCCAGCTAGAAGGCTCTGGGAAGCTTATGTGTAGGGGTATGAAGTCAACAGCCTGCCATTGCTTGCCTCCCACATCTGGTATTCAGAGTGTGATGAACTGAGATTTTGTTGGCCATGATTACTTATTTAACCTTATGGTTCTATTTTTTAAAAACCCCAACTCGCATGTTGGTGAGTCAGCAACGCTAATCTCCTTTATGAGTATCCTATGCCTGTCACACACATGAAGATGTCATTTTCTTCTAACGGGTATTTGTAAGAAGTCTGTTACCTAGATGACTGAAAAAGAATTTCCCAGTTTAAATGATAATCCATCTTGTTGCCAGATTAGATGTGCATAGCCTAGCTAGACTTCATTCATGTTTGCTAAACTCTGATTGGATTTTAACAAGCCCCTGCCTCTTGCCCTCTGTACAATATTGATTGCTGCACATTACCAGGGTATTCTTTTTGCAAATACTGACCCTGTTAAATGGTCAGGTTTTAATATCCTAGAGATTTAGTTTGGGATCCAGTTGGAATTTCCTTTTTAGAATCCACTGCAATGAGACAATTTTGCTCCTCCTTTGTCTTGGGCTAACTTGTGCTCAGTCTTTATGGGAGTTATCTACCTCTAATGCCTTAGAACCCAGCTTTGGAAATGGACTTTTAATTATCATAAACAGAGTAACTAAGGCTGTGCATAACGTCCAGGAACACAGAGAGCTTGCCTTTAGATAAATTGAGATTTTCCCTTTTAAGTTTGCCTTTCAATGCCCTAATTAATAAACCTGTGTTATGAAAAGGAAAATGTAGTTACAGATTTAAACTTTTTGTGCCTATCTACAGTTAAATGTAGTATGCTGTGCTTTACTCATGAAGATATATTTTAGTTTATGTGTGAAATGGAAACTTCTCCAAATGCCTAGAGAGCCAGAAGTTAGCCTGTTTCAGTTGTAGAAACTGATAACGACCTTATTTATTTATTTATTTATTTATTTATTTATTTTGGTGACTTAAAAATGAATGGAATTGTCTGAAAGTGTGAGGCAAGGAAGTTGGCAAAAAAAAACAACACCTCTACTTGATCCCAGAATAGGTCCTTCTGTGGATCGATAGCTGGTTAAAGAACACAAAGCAAACAGTAGAAATAAATGGTCAGTTCTCACAATGGAGGGATGTAAACAGTGGGGTCTCTCAAGGATCTGTATTGGGACTGGTGCTTTTTAACTTGGTCGTTAATAATTTGGAACAAAATAATTTGGAACGTGACCAGTGAGCTGGAACATGGAGGATCCATTTATTTATTCTAGCTAATAGCTCTTCATAGACATATCCTCCATGAATGTGACCTGTTTAATCCTTTCAAAAGCCATGTAAACCAGTGGCCATCAACACATCTTGTGGCAGTGAATTCCATAAGGCAATTATGCACTGTATGAAATACTTTCTCTTCTGTGCTGAATCTACTGCTAATCTATTTCATTGTTTGATCCTAAGATCTGCTACTATAAATCTCCACTCCATCAGTAATTTTATAAACCCCCATCAAGGATCCACAAGATTTGGTGTGCCTTTGTAACTGGCCAGAATTCATTGTTGCAAGGACACCGCCCTCCCCTGCCCCCCAGTATGGGAAATGGTGGAGTCTTACCTTGGACTTTCCCTGCCCACCTCCCCAGCTCCCAGGCTGCAAAGAAGGGCTGAGAACCTCAAAATCTCAGTGGAAAATGGACAAGTCCCAGGCTGCCTAATATGCTTCAGGGTGGGCGTGGGGGATGTTAGCTGCAGTTCTGCTGATTTCTGGAGGCAATCTGAGCACGTTGGACATTCAGCATAGCTGCGAGGACAAATCCCGCTTCCCCAGCTTCAAGCTCAGGTAGGCAGCTGGGGCTTGTTACACTTGTCAAATGGGGGAAGAATACTCTCCATGAAAAGAATGGTAAGTGAATCTGTAGACCCCTTATCTCTATCATGTCCATCCTTGGTCATCGTGTCACATTTACATGTTACATTTTAGGTGTACACTCCAAACACCTAAAAAATGTCTTGAGCCTCTGGGTAAAGTGCTGAAGCTTTCAGTAGGGCTTTCCTGCTTGCCCATGGCACTGGAAGCCTTTTTATTCAGATTAATCTGTTATGGGTTTTGTAAGACTCTAAACAAGGCCTTTTAAAACGTCCGTGAAACAAAACATCATTTCAAGCTTTGAACCAAGGCAACCGTGTTTACTTTCTTACTGCTTTGTTTGTTTGTTTTTGTAGTTATGATGATATATCATTTTATTGAAAGCCATGTAATAGAGTCATGGATAATTTATATAGTCCTTTCATAGCACGATGACAGCCTCTTAATGTAGAGCTGATTGCATTAAATCGCAATCAGATAAATAAGAGCATTTTAAAAACTGGGTGGGTGGGTGGGTGGGGAGTTATCCCAGAGAAGCCATAGTTTCCTCGCTGCTACTGAGCTTTTTTGTGTGTGTGGAAAACTTGAAGCAGGTAGAAACCATCACAATTTCAATGTTGCTGTGGTTTTACAAAAAAGCCTAGTTTCAGATTGACTATTTTCTTCACAGCTGACACTTAATGAAAACTCCTAGTACCTGTTTTCAAAGCCATAGTGGTACTGGTTGGAAAGTTGCTATGGCTGCTTTAAATAACAACAGAAAACACTATTTTCTATAAACTGATTCTAAACTATTTTAATATATCGCTTTGCAAGGTATTGATCTCTCCCCCCCCCCCCAAAAAAAAAAAAGCTTGCTGAAATTTTGTTTACTATGTTTTGGATGGAATTAAATGATCTTTAGTTAATTCTCCTGACTGTGCAGGAATAGTGAGTACATGCACTATATTTATGTGATAGGAATCAGCCGATGTGGCACTGTGCTCAGGAAGCAGTTCTACTGAGCAATAAAGTGCCATGTTTAAGCATTACATTCCAATGAGTCAAAGATGTTGCAATCATTTCCTTTTTTATTTAAAGTTGCACATGTAAACAGCTACCCAATGCACAAGCAAATTATTATTTGTTAAATGGCTAATTTGTTTAGGCACTTTTGGTCTTTAGAGAACATTTAAAAAACATGTTTTATCCTAAGAGACAAGCAAGAAAACCATTATACTGAGTAATTCATCTGTGTAGTTAAAGCTAAGCAAGACAACCTTTTAGGTCTTTAAAAGGAATTTTAGAACTAAATCTTTTATACACAATATTTTTATTCTGAAATGTACAAAGGTTTGGGTTTTTTAATGAAGCATAGTCCTGTGTTCATGTTTTAGGTAAAAACATATCCAAAGTCTTAAGTAGAATATGTATGCTAACTAGTGTTTCTGAAGAACAGCCATGTTGGTTGCATGATACCATGAGGTGTCACTGGAGTAATCACAGGAATAATTTCCAGCGAGCTCTCTCACCATCATGCTACCATCTTTCCTGTGCCGTCTTTGCTAATTGCTAGTGCATATTGTTTTCTTGAAGGGCCTAGACACACACTGCATGCACACACCAGAAATACCATCAGGTTTATCATCAGGACTGTGTGTACTCTGCGTACACACATAATTGCATGAAGTTAACTCAGAATCCATGGAAAGAAAAGCTGAATTGTGCGATCAGTATAAATTATGCAAATTGAGTTAATTTCTCTTTTATTGCCTAGGTAATTGTTGCATGCAGATATGCGTAATGAAGCCCTGTGTGCCGCCTGCCTTTCTTTCTTAAAGAAAAACTGCTGGGAGGAAGATGCTTAATCTTTTCCCTGTCAGCCCCTTCTCCAGTTCAAATCCTATTGCTACTTTTCAGCAAATGGGAGTTCCAGATGCATGGGGACCTGCAGTTGTAATTCTGTGGAGGGAGAAAGAAACTTGGGGTGATTTGTTAAGGACCCAATATACTGACACTTGTCTGCTCTAGATCACCCTATCAGAAGTGTATTGTGTTTAAAGAACATGGAGAAGCATCTGTAGGGCAGTTTCATTGCATACATTTGCATTTGCATGTAGTGTTAAGCTCTTACTGCTGAGATGAAAGTTGGCTATTTTGCAGTAAATAGACAAAAATGTAATTATTCTGTTAAATACCATTTTTAAATTATATATAACAGCATAATTACATTTTGTAATTATGCTGTTTAGAGAATTATGTTTTTTAAAGAATTTAATTAGTTTCTTCTTGGCCAGAACAAGGAATTCAACTGGTGGATTACTGGTTTGATTGGTCCAGTCTCAACAAAAGTACTTGTGGAGTAATCAGCACAATTATCAAATTGTTATTAAACATTAAGTATGTAGTTCTGTCTACAATGTGAGCTCCAGAAGCAAAGACCCATGTCATACACTTAGGCTTAATTTACTTTTCTTAACCTAGATGAACCCTAGGCAGTGGAGCCATATCTCTGAAAGTGCCAAAGATCTGGTACGGCGCATGCTTATGCTGGACCCAGCAGAAAGAATAACTGTTTATGAGGCACTCAACCATCCCTGGCTGAAGGTAAACAGTACACATGGTGTAAAAGATCAAAGGTCCTCCACATCTGTTAGCTTTCATAAACCTGTTCAAGATTGTTGCTAACTTGTATGTCTTGATATCATGCCCACAGATGTTTTGGCAGGACAGCTGTGCCTTGATAGTTACACAAGAAGTAAAACATTCAGTAGATGAAGCTTTCCCCATCATAGCAGGATGATGATGATCATGATATATAGTGTTGACAAAGAAGGAAAGAACCAGCCCCTACCACAAGGGGCTTACAGTCTAGAAATATACATGGGGAAACAACCAAGGAAGGAAAAAGGAAGGGAAGAAGGGCTAAATAGGAGTTAACCCTCAATTTCCCCCCTTTTTCTATTGTTCATCATTCAGTTTCTAATCATGACTAATCAGAAGCCTCTGGGAAGCTCGCAAGTAGGACACAGTAGTTAAGCCATTCCTTGTTCTATGTTCATTTGATAATCAGAGGTACAAAGCTTCTATTACTTTCAGGACTAATATCCATTGGTAGACATCCTTCAGGAATGAAGATGATCAAGTTTTGATTCATAATAAAGTTGGTTTAGGATTAGACAGGCTACGCATTTAATAAAGGTACAAACAAGCATGTAGAGTAGAAATGTGGCTGAGGGTACAATCTTATACTCATTTACGTGGGGAGTAAGTCCCATTGCACTATTAGAAATTGTTTTGTTTCTTCTGTTTATCTGTACATTTATTTAATAGATTTTACCATTCTTTATCTTCAAAAGGAAATCAAAACGGCTAGCAACTATAACAAAAATAGCAAATAGCATAAAAACAACTCATAAATTACCAAAAACATCAAAACAGAGCAAAGAATGGCATAGCAAGACAATTTAACAAAAAACCATAACCAGTAAAAGCAAAAGGGAATAAAATGCACATTGTCTGCTGTTGATAAGTACCCCCAATGTTCAACTCTTTCCCAAAGGTCTCCCCCAAAAGTCAGATCTTTGCCACCTATCAGGAGACACCCAAGGATGTGATATAGATTGCCGAGGTGGGGCATTCCATAAGGTTCCAGTGTTCTGTCAGAAATCTACAAAACTATCCTTAATTTTGTTCTGTTTATCTGTAATTTCCATATGCCTGTTCCTAGCCTTCTGGCAACAAGTAAAACACATTTTATTTCAGAGGGTATTTGGGGTCTCCCAAATTGCTGCTCTGAGCTTTGTGTTTTTCTGGTGTTGTGCTACATACAGCTCCTTGTGTTTTTATTTGTGTCTATTGGTAGGTTTTAGTGTTTTTGCTACTTGATTATAAGCTACTTCACGGTGCTCTGGCACAAGATGGTAGGATACAAATATCTTAATAAATAAAACTTTTTAAAAAACTTCTGAGCCATGCTCAGATTTGAAAGAAATTATTCTTTTCAGGTTTTTTGTTTTGAATATGTTCCTTAGCTAATTACTTGCTTATTAACTTGTACCGAATACAGTTAAGTGTTACTAATTAATCACTTTCATTATTTTATCTGTAGGAACGTGATCGCTATGCATACAAGATTCACCTTCCAGAAACTGTGGAACAGCTGAGGAAATTCAATGCAAGAAGGAAATTGAAGGTAAAAGAAAATCAGGCCAGCTATTTATTTAAAATATATCAAAACATGTTCAGAATAATATTGCAGTTATTTGCCTAACTTATAAGCATTCTTTGTTGAAAAAACACCTTTTGGTTGTAGCCAATAATTTGATTTATTTAACCAAGAGAATAAGAAAAACAGCAACAGTAAAAGCTGTATCATGATGAAGTGAAGAAATATGTATACATGCATGTATTGTATGTTATGGAAAGCACTAACTGCAATATTATTCTTAGCATACCCTCTGTGTGTGTGTGTGCGCGCGCGTGCACGCCCGCACAGAATCCAAAAGGGCACTTACACCCCCGCCAATTCCTTTCCATCCTGGCGATTCCCTTCTGCAGTCCGTGGGTTCCACTAATTCCATTGCACAAGCGGCCTCCACCACTTATACAAGGGAGATTTAGCGCTTCCTAAGGGAAGCCCCCCAGAGAGTGTTTCCACTCATTTCAGGTTGCCCCAGAAGTGCTAAATCACCATTGCACAAGTGGTGGGGGCCGCTTGTGCAACGCAATTGGCAGGGCATAAAAGAATCAGTGGGGGCATAAGTGCCTTGTTGGATTCTGCCAAGTGCGTGCGTGCATGTGTGTACTATGTGCGTGTGTGTGTGTACATACACACATATATTGTTGAATTTTTCAAAAATGTATTTATTATTTGTTTGTTTGTAATATTTATATATCACTTTTCAAGAAAAAATGGCAAAGCTGTTTACGTACTAGAAAAGGTGGCTTACACACATGCTGCAATGGTGTTGTTTACAATCTTACTGGGGGCAGGTTTTCACATGTAACTCTTTCACCCTCAAACAAAGGAACAGACACTCTCACCTTATGCCTCATTGTCTATGTAGGTTCTGGCTGTCTTAGAGAGCAAAATCTCCCTGGAAGTACCCCCCACCCCCAGACCAAATTCAAGAACAGATCAGATAAGGACTGCTCCTGCCTCACAGTTCCACCCTTAGATAGCTGATGGCTGTTAGAATCTTCACAAGAGTGGGCTTGATGGACTCCCCCTCCCCTCAGCAATATCTGTGGTGGCTCTGGCTGTCTTGGCTTTGTTCCACCAGGATTAGTTTCTTCAGCCCCATTTGTTTCTGCCACCGCTCCCAAACATGGTGGAAGACCTGTTGCCAAAGAGTCTTGTCTAAGCACCTATCCAGCTTGCCTTACAAATGCCTGAAAGATCAGGACCGTAGGCATATTTTGGTTTCATCTTCGAGTATGTACTTCCCCTGCCTCAAATGGTGGTTGGAGCATCTTACAGAAAAGGTTGGCAGAGCAGGAAGGCTAAAAACTTAACATTATGGGAAGAACATTGAACTTTATTGCATGACTCAGTATCAGTACTGGATATCGAGGGGCTGACACTGAAATTTGACCCTCACTCTTATGTGGGCCTCACGCTTTGGAACAACTCCAATGTAGTTGTAGGGGTAGCCAATATGTTGGAGATACTGGCTTACAGTGGGCATTTTTTCTTAAACCAGTTGATAGATGAGCACCAAAACTGTATAAATTTTGAGAATCTACTGATGATTATGGCTCCCCTCCCACCCATAGCTAGGTGGCAGCTACTACAATTGCAACTTGCTCTCAGAGCTAAATTTGGTCCTGCTGCCTTCTCAGCATTGGAATTCCCATCACCATGGACAGTCCTCCAGTCAGTGTCCTCTCTCCCTAAGCAAACACTAGTGGTATTTACCCAATTAAAAAGCGTCCAGAGGTTTAATCTTTCTCATATTAGGGAAGCTTGGAACACCAAACTTGGCCAAGAGTGCCAACTTTCAGAATTAGTTTGGTGGGCCCTAGGAGCACAAATTTAAAAAAAGCACCCTAGATCTGAAATTAAGATTAATCCAACAAAAAAATTATTCTAAGAGCCTACTGGACACCTGAACTACTACCAGCAGAATTTAAGTGACTCCCTCCTTTGTTGGAGATGTCAAAAAGGGAAAGGGACATCCAGATGCACACGCTCTGGTGTTGTCCAGTCCTGAAACCATTTTGGGGGAATGTGATTGAAAGGATCAAATTCACTCTTCAATTAGATTTTGACATACTAGGCCATACAGTGGTGTTAGGACTCCGGCCATCAATATGGAATAGTGACACACCACTAATGGACTAGGGATGGCGGAGAATTCTGCCACGGACTCCAATGAGAATCCGGCCCCCCGGAGTCCACAGTGGAACAAAAGACTCACCTCTGCCACCCGAGGGAATCCACGTCGGCCGGATCCTACCTGCCGCCATCCGTCCGCTGCCGTCCGTCTTTGGATGCAAATGACGTCTGTTGTAGCGGACGCCATTTGTGTCCCTGCCTTTTGCCGTGATAGGCTATGTAAATCTTTATGTAGCCTATCACGGCAAAAGGCAGGGATGCCATTTGTGTCCTCAGACCAGCCGCAGCCGGAAGTCCGGCAGCAGCCAGAGCCGGCCAGCGGCTCCGCAGACTTGCCACAGAGCGGAGCTGGCTGGGGAGGATTCCGGGGGGAGGACTGGATTGGCTCCCCCTTTCCCGTGGACCCACGGGCAGACGAGGGTGAGTACAGTCTGTACACCCCTATAATGGACTGATGGTTAAGGGTGACTCTAGTGGCTAAAAGATTGGTGCTCTAGGTAAGGAAGGCGAAACACCCACCCAGGACTGAGGCATGGTTTGAGGCCATGTCATCTTTGGCCTCCCATGAATTAATGTTTAAACACCTGATGAAAGAGGACAGAGGCCTCCTGATTTGGCAGCCATATATGGAACTGTTTGATTAACCACTCTTATTAAGTTATTTTCCCCTTTTGCTTTCTTTTGAATATTATTTTGTGTGTCTGGTTTTGGTTTTGGTTTTCTTCCTGAGTTGGTCCTGAGGTGGGATCACTCAGGTGGTGGGTGTTATTGGAGCGGGTGGGGGATTGGTAGGGAAAAAGGACTGTAAGAAAAAGAAACAGAAATTCATGCAATAATGTCCCAGATTTGAAAACGTTTATTCATGTTTAATCAGTACAAAGACACGGACTAGCGGACACTGTTGATTTCTTGATATATTGTTCTTTTGTGATATGAAACTAAAAACTAATGAAGAATTATTAAATAAATATTGGATATCAATATTTCTATAGGAGCAAATGTCCCTACTTTCTAACCTACTTGCAGGAAGACAAATAGCTGTTGGATGGGATTTCTAGGTACACTGTACAGCCACTCTGCTCAATTATCTCAGCCTCTGCATTAACCATCTCACTTAGCATCACTCAATCAATTTTATTCATTCTTCTTAGTATCTTCTTAGTAAGTAAGCCACTGTGGCTCATTTCCCCCACCTCATGCACCAGGGGGTTACATAAATACCCTTGCCAGTGCAGCTTGGCATGCACAACCAGAGCCCTACTACAGCGCATCTGTTCTCAGTAGCTTGTTAACCATGGCAACAAGCCACCCTTGCTGGGTTTGCATGACATGGGAAGCTGCACCAGTGAGAGTAATTATGCAAATCCCCCCCAGCATTTGACCGGCACACATGGTGCAGGAAATAAGAACGTAAGAAGGGCTATGTTAAATCAGACCAAGGGTCCATCTAGTCCGGCATTCTGTTCACATAATGCTAACCAGCTGTCCATGGGAAACCCACAAGCAGGACATGAATGCAACAGCACCCTCCTACCCATGTTCCCCAGCAACTGGTGTAGATAGGCGTACTTCCTCTGACACTGGAGGTAGCATATAGCCATTAGGACTAGTGGTCAACAACTCTGGAGTCCCTATGAAAGGGTCATATACATTCATCATTTAGTGATGCTAACTGGATGAAGAACCTTGGCATTATTCCTCCCATTCCTCAAGCCAGATTGTTCAGATGGCCTTACACAATACAGCCACGAAATGTTATGTCAACAAACCAGAAGACACACTTTCCAAAATTGTGTGTTTCTTAGCAATTCATCTTTGGGGTTGGTGCTTTCTTCATAACATGCCGTCCTCTTTTTAGGCCTTCACAGCTTATAGTCAAAGACAATCTAAGCAGAGCAGGCTCTGATGTTGATCTGTATCAGTATCAAGTGCATCATATTCTGCAGCAGTTAGAAACTCCCAGTCTTTGGAGAAACATTTATGACGATGTGGAGGGGAGTCATCATGTATGCCTTTCACCCTCTTTCCCAGATCCCTGAAGTGCTGCACAAGATATCCAGGAGCAACTCCAACTGCATCTTGATAGCTCCTTGATGAGCCTCACCAACCCTTGTTTACCAGCCTTCTCCAGTTTATGAGAAAGCAGTATATACATCTGCCATTGGAAATTGATCTGCTGCCTTAATTCAGTGAAGTGTTATTTCATTATATTCACACACTGAATCCGATGGCACAGGGCAGGTGTGGTTAACTTGTAGCCCTTCAGATGTTTTTGGACTCCAGCTCCCTTCACCCCAACAATTGGCCATGCTGGCTGAGGCTTATGGGAGCTGGAGTCTAACAACATCTGGCAGACTGCAGGTTGCCCGCACCTGATATAGGGGATTCAGCTCTCTTAACAGCATCCCAGACACTCAGAGATGTTCTCTTAAATATAAGGAAGACTTTTACTATCAAATCTGAGTAGCATGAATTCCCTTTGTTCATTTTGCACACTGCTGTGATTTCGATCTGTATTTGAGCCTAAGCATTGGGATATGGGACTGTCTTCTACAACTTAAGGAATTAGGTTTGGCTCTTCCTTTGTGGGCTAATATGGCAGTGATTTCTGGTCTACACATGATGTAGACCAAAGTGATAGAATTCTGGACTATACCATTTCCAAATGCAGATGGGAGATGGCATTTTTGAAAGTTCATCCATGCGAGAAGCTCCCTTCATGTAGTAACCTAGCACATATAAGGGAGAGGACTATGGTAAACAACTCCTTTTTTTTATTGGGTGGACTCAGAACGTAACTAATAAATACATTCTAATGTGCTAGTTCAGGGTGAGCAGAAGGTAGATTGGGATCTACAAGTAGGCCTCTGGGTGTTTTGCATTAGATCACCAAGGATTTCTGACTCCCAATTGCTTAACAATAGCAACAACAACTCTTCCCCCACCCTTAATTATACTGCTGAAATGGGGGAGGGGGGGTATAACCAGGAGTGGAATCTTGTGTGGAAGGGCTGTGACCTCCATTCATTTCTCATTCCCAAAACAAGTTTCTGGGCTCAGAATTCTTTAATTCTACGTACGTGTGTGTGTGTGTGTGTGTGTGTGTGTCTTTTGCACCTGGAGCTAGTTGTTGGAACTCAAGGTTCTAATAAAAAAACAAAGTAGATCCCACAAGCCTGAAGTCTGCCCACCCATGTGCTAGTTTATGACGTCAGGGAGTTTTCATGTGGAGGAACATTCAAGAATGTCCTTTCCTATCTGCTGTCTGAAGTAGAACAATCCAGCTTTCTGCCAGTTCAGCCTATTCCTTCCTTATAAAGTGTAGATGGGCTCTCAGTTAGAGACTTGTGTAAAGCTGCTATGTAAGCCTTCAATGTATATATAAAGTGGAGACACTTTTTGACACAGTAGTCCTGCACATGTTCTCCTGAAAACACCAGAATCCTTTTCCATGCGTGTTAGCTGATAAATCAGCCATATTGCAGGTGATTCATGGCACAGAGAAAAGAAGAAAACTCTTACCTGTAGCTGGTCTGTTGAAGTCGTCAGTGGTCATCTGCAACAAGGCGGCTGAAGTGACAAGCCAACAACAAATACCTTCTATAGTACTTGCAAAGGAACAGAGCAACAAAGCATTCCCTCTGCCCCCAGAGGTATGCATGGTGTTCAGACCTCTTCTCAAGAGGAGCTGGAATGAGTATTAGCTGTCTTGTAGAGGTTTAAAATGTCATAGTTGGCTCTGCACGGATGATCACGGAAGACCAGTTACAGGCAAAGAACCTGTTTTTACTGGTGAGTAACTTCTAGATTCCTCTGATTAGTCTCTACTCTTAAACAGTAATGGTTTGACAATCTAGTGTGACTGAGAGTATTTGAAGAAACATTAGTGATATACATTTTGTAATCGGAGTTTGTTTGTTTTTTATTTAGGGTGCAGTACTAGCAGCAGTATCAAGCCACAAATTCAATTCTTTCTATGGTGATCCCCCTGAAGAACTGCCAGACTTCTCTGAAGACCCTACCTCCTCAGGTATTACTATTGAAGGAATATTAATCTATCACACACAGTTTTACATTAATACTGACTTTAGGTACAGAAATATGTTTTTAGCTGGACAACTTCTGTTCAATTTAATTTATATTTTTTGCAATTTCTTGAATGTTTTTAGAGAGTAGTGTGAAGAAATGTTAGAGTTTTAATCTTTATGAAAACTTTGTATTAGTAAAATCTGTTTTTAGATTCCCAAACAAATCAACCTGGACATGAGTTCATCCTTGTCCCGTTTAGAGATGATTGCATTTGTTTTTGCTGAGCGATTCCTGAGAATTAGGCAACATTTTTATATGTTTGAAGACACATCTGACTAACTATGTAGGCATAGTAAATAGGTAATACACACATCAAATTGTATTGTTTGTTTATTAAAATTACATCATATTATAGGTACGGAAGTAAATTATTACACACTGATACAACAAGAAGTCAACAAATCCACTTGCTGGCCCTCTAGCAAGAAGAATGCCCAAATAGCCTTCCACAGCCTCTCAGTTGCTTAGTCATTTGAAGAATGTAAGAAAACGACAAGAGTTTCTCCCACTGTTCCTAACATTCTTCATACAGCAGCATAAATGAGATAAATTTCTGTCGGTTCCTTGAGTCTTCTGTGTCATAATGTCCAAAAGAGAAGCAGGCTCTTGTCTCATTCACACTCTGGAGAATATTGGAAACAGTTGGAGAGATTCCCGCTGTTTTTTCCTTTATCTCCAAACCTCAGTGCAAATGAGAGAGAACTCTGCCTCTCTCTCAAGCTCTCTAGCAAATGCAAAGGGCTTGGAAGATAGGTAGTTTTTTTTTGTTACATTGCAATATGGAGAAGTTAAAAATAGCAAAAGGTCTCTTATACTTTTTCTTACCTTCATCATACCCCAATTGGGGCAAATACCTGCCTCTTTCCCCAAGGACTCTGCACTTGCCAGAGGACTGGACAGGCATAGTTAATGACAAGAAGAAATAAGAGGCTTGATAGTAAGTAAGTCAGTATTTATCAGAAACAAATCTCAAAAACAAAGAAGAGAAGAAAAGAAACAAGGGCGCAGTCCTATGTGATCTGACCTGGGTACTCGTAAGCCTTCAAACTCGGAGGCTTACAGGTATCCTACACAGAGCAGGAGGCGCTGTGCATTTAAACCTGATCTAGTGGAGGCTTTGGGGAGGGGGAAGGAAGGAGGCTGGGGCGGTCATAGGATTTCCCCCCCCCTCCCCCAGTCTCCTCCCCTCCCCCAGGAACCCCTCCTTTCATCCCCTACAAGCTTGCATTTGCTAGGTCGTAGCAGCAGCCAGCATGGCTCTCTCCATGCTGGCTGGGAGGGAGGAAGCAAGGAGCATGGTTTCCTGGCTCTGAGCTTGGAACCCTGCCTCTCAGCTTAGAGCCAGGAAACTAAAATATCCTGTGTCCCCCAGATGCAGTCTAGGGGACATAGGATTGCTCTCTAAGACAGTTTTTTAAAAGAATGCAACAATCATAAGGGATTGCTGCTGAATAGACAGAGGGCTCTGAGATTGGAACCCTCTCTATCCTATGCTCTGCCAGCAGGAGCCAGGGAGGGCAGAAGGAGGAGAGAGGTGAAAACACCTCCTATTCCTCTTGTTCTTTACATTTACAGTACTTCTTGGTGGGCGGGATGGCGATGAAGAGGCTTTAAGATCCTTCAGATCCTGGCTTCTCCTCCCCCCTCCCCTCTCACCAGCACACCCCCTTTTCTCCCTCTGATTGAACTGAAGAGGCTGCAGTTGTGATCTCATAAGAGAAACTTTCCACAGCAACTGGGAGAGGGGCTGGGGGGGGGGCGGGGAGATCCACAGTTGGATCTCCTCCTCCATGGTCATAGTTCTGTCTATGGCTTTGGAAGAGGAGATCAGTACCATCTTATGGCCCCCCAGACACTGTCTGGGATCCATAGGATTGCTCTGTAAAAAAAGTAACTCCAACAAATACGTCTACAAATTGCTCAGGATATTCTCTCCTGCACAGTATCTTATAAATGGCCTAAAGTGTGCATGAAAACTTAACTTTCTTCAAATAATATTTGTAATATGAACATAATTTGTCTTGTGTTACTCTTGCACCAACCTGCAGAATAGATTACCTTCCAACTATTCATCTTAAATGGAGATAGTGGTCTCTACACTCTCCTAAGCTACAGTTTTAATTTTAAATGATATGAAATATTAAAATATATTCCTATATGAATCAGTTGATTCTAGCAAGAGCATTTTATTGAACTTTTCAATGACCTCTAATCCTGTTATTGTTAAAGTAACTTGGCAAATGGAATGAGAGGAGTTAGTTCAGGGCCAACTAAATATTCAACTCAAATCCGTCACGGATTGCACTGTTCATGTACACAAATAGGGTCAAAACTGGAGCACAGTAAATGTTTTCACATTGTTTCAAGATTTCATATTATGCATTCTTTACTCAAGAGGTCTTTTCAATCCCAATAAAGGCTTCATTCAAGGAATTACTTTCTAGTGGTTCTTAAATCTCCCCCCCCCCCATTTTAAAGTATTTTATTTAAGAAAGACAAGGTAACAATTATATAACAACAAAAACATCAACACACACGGGCTGTTTTACATTATTCATCACAGGTTTTATACATATTTTGCAATCATTGTTTCTGAACATACTCTTGTGTATACATTTTACGCTCTGTTACAGCCACAAAATAATCACTTTTCAATTATTAGCCTTGCTGGTTATTACAACCTTTCCAAAAATAGGACTGTGTACTCGGGGGATGCTGGTCTGCAGACCCTGCATTAATATATGTAATGAAGGGGAACCATGTTTCAAAGAACGAGTCCTGCTTGATTATCCCTCTAATCAATCGGTTATGTTCTGTTAGTTTTTTAGCAAGAGCTACCTCCCAGATTTTCAGAAACCATCCATTCACAGTGTATCTTATTTTTGTTTTCCAGTATTGTTCTATAACTATTCTTTCTGCTGCTAGTAATAGTAAAATTAGGTCTTCATGCAACCGTTGTTTTTGTGGGTCATTAAAAACTGGTTACTCAATCTTGATAGAAGAAATAGCCCAGTCGGATGACTGCAGTGTCATACTTCCTGTTCTAAAATGTATATAGTTCCTCTTATTTTCTGTACAACATCAGCATGATTGCTCTTCCTTGTTGAAGGTACCAACATATGTTAACAAATAGGTTCTTGCTTTTTCTATAGTTATTTCATTTTGTACACACAGACTTGGGTAAGGAATATAGCCTGAGAGAAAAGATTACCAGTGGGGAACATTAGGGTTGGATCTAACACTGTTATTCCGCTATTGCAAGCAGTTTTATCAGCATAACCGGGAGGGGATATGATTTTCCTTCCCTTCTGCAGCCCCCTTTGAACCCTCTAAATCTGCTCCAGGTGTAAACCTTCCAGAGCAGATTTTAGGGTGTCATGGAGGGCTGCAGAGGGGAGGAGAGAAGGTGAAAGTCCCATCATGTGTGCAATATTGGATTTATCCCTTTACTTCCTGGGTTGAGCTTTAACCCATTTTTTAAAAGTTTAACTAAAACAGTGTTGTAGAATTAGAAATCTGATATGTAGTGCAGTGCAGTGACTAAGGATGATCAGGGAGCTGAGAAATGCCTGGTTAAAATCTGATCTCAGTCACGAACTTACTAGGAGCCTTCAGTAAGCCTCAGTTCTCAGCCTTGGCCTGCTTCCTACAATATGGGGGGAACAGTGATCTCTTTACAAGCTTGTAAGTATTAATAAAATGCTTTGAACATTCAAAAGTGCTATATAGGTGCTGCTATTAATAATGAAGATGAAGATGATAATGACGATTCTTAGTATTTAGCTAGTTTTCTGTGCAATACCTGATATTTTTATCCTTCTAAAATTATGGAAATGAGTGGGAACACACATTGTTTACTAGCAGAACATTCAGAATGGTAATTTCAACTCCTCAGGCTCTTACACTAAAGGCTGTTTACTTGATAGCCAAACAAAATTGAAAGGCAACTGAAAAAAATCAGTGGACACACCACATATAGTTCCACAGTACTCCATAATGTGAGCATATGATGCAACTTTTCAGCCCCCCCTTTTACCTCATCTACACTGTGTGCATATTTACCCTATGCAAATTGTACTTCCCTTTGGGTATACCCAGATCACAAAAGATATAGTGAGCCTTCCAGATGGAGGGTTCCTAGCGCTAACACTCAAAAGACAGCGTGAGCTATTCCTTCTTTTCTTAACAGATTTTGTCTAATAAGCAGTGGGAAAACATGGGGCGGGCTACAAATTGAAAACAACATCATCTGACCCCCTGTAAAATTCTGTCAATGAGGAAATGCAATTGCACAATAAAAGCCTTGTCTGGAACCACCTTGATTCCACATACAGTATTGGGCATAATATATAAAGCAACAGAGGGAGATGAGATGGGAAGCAGAGCCATTCCCCTAAACTTTGCTGAAAGACCACCTCCATCAGACCACCTCCATCAAGCTCCTCCCTCAACTGCCACCACCACCAACCATTCCAGCAGACTGCAACAGAGGGAGATGAGATGAGAAGCAGGGCCGTTCCACCAGCCCTGCTGTAAGACCATCCCCATGAAGGCTCCTTGCTCAACTTTCACCACCACCAGCCATTCCAGCAGGGTGCAGCAGAAGGAGATGAGATGAGAAGCAAGGCCATTCCACCAGCCCTGCAGAAAGACCACTTGCTTTTTTCCCCACTTCCCTTTCCATCCCTTTTTCCTTTTGTGTCATTTTCTTTTAGATTGTAAGCCTGAGGGCAGGGACTGTCTTGTTTTTATTGATGGTATGTAAGCCACTCCAGAAGACTTTTTGGCAGAGTAGAATAAAAATGCTTTAAATAAATAAAATGACAACATGTATGTTAGGCCTACTAGTTGCTTAGAACCTCAATGAATCAGTGCATTATTAAGTGCTTTATTAAGTTTGATAACTTGCTATATAGAACCTTGGAATGCAATAAAATATTCCACATTTATAAAGTAGAACTCCTTCCCTTGTTCTGAAGTGCCTAGTTTTGCTAGGAATTCTATTTTATGTTGGTATTGTGGTTTAACTTAAAAAGAGCAGAATTCAGTAGTAAATTTCCACATCTTGTCTTTTTTTTAATTTCCTGCATTTAATAAATTGGTTGTATTAGTAAGACAGAATGTATGAAATGTTTTGTGTTTATTGCTTGAAAGACTAAATAATAAAAATCAACTTGATATTCTGTCATTACAATCTAGGACTGTGTAGGAACTCAGTAATAAATTTGAGCACCATTGTGCTTGTTACTAGATGAACATAGTAACATAAGTTATTTTGGGAATTAAAGAATCTGAGGAAGGACATTCTAGAGGTCCCAAAGGCCATGCCTATCTTGGGCTGTAATCCTGTGCGTAGACTTGCACTTTTATTTGGCATAATCCTTCTTAATCTCTAGTGATCTCATAATAAAAAAATACAGCTAGCTTGATTCTACAGATGATAATGAAGTTTGTATGAAAAAGTTTTATATCTCCCAATTTCTGAATGATCCAGCATGGGATAGACCTAAGGATGTGAAGGCCCAGATAGAAAAATATTTTTTCCAAGGACTCACCCCGCCCTTTCTTCTGCAATGGAAAAAGTGGGCATTTGGAAGAATACTGACAAAAACTCCTTACGAAATATTTTATCTTTTGGAATGAGTGGGATGCTTAAGATTAGTTTTTACTCATTCAAAATGAGTAGTGTTAAGATTTTTATGTATGAAAGACAATCTACAATATTAGAGAATAAGTTCTATGTATATTCTAGAGCAAGGGTAGGCAACTTGGTTCCCTTCACGTGTTATAGACTACAACTCATGTAAGTCCCAGTCAGCATGGGCAATTGTTAGGGCTTCTTGGAGTTGTAACCAAAACACCTAGAGAGCACCATGTCACCTCCCCCCCCCCCCGCCCCCCGTGCTACAGAGTATAGCATAGACATACACAACACTCAAAAGCAAGATGCATTTCTGCACTTAGGGTGCTGCCATCTTCATGAGAGGAGCATACAGTTCCTTCGCTGCGTATTTATTACTGCTCGTCATCCCCTGGTGACCTTTGATCTAATGTAGAGATGCTAGATACAAGTATCCTGAATCTTCTGGCTATTGACCTGAAAACTCTCTTGTGGTTGACTCATTCACCTCTCCAGAAATGACTGACTGCTACAAAACAAGCATTTCTACTTTTGAGGCTGCAATTTTATGTGTGCTTACCTAAAAGTAAGGGGGTCTTATTTCTGAGTAAACATGCATAGGATTTCTCTGTAAATTTGATAACTATGTCAAATAGTACAATTTTATATACTAAATGATGCATTTCAAGACAGAAATAAATTTAGGTTTGAGTAAGTATTGCATATGCTTTAATCTTTTTCCAAAATGCCCATCCCGCCTTCCCAAATGTAGAAAAAATCCCCAAATTTTGTATCTCTAAATACACCTGCCCCCCAAAAGTGCAATCACTTTCTGTCTTTTTGCTCTAATGTCCTGAAGGAGAATAGCTTAGTATGGAAATATCTGAACATTCCAGCAAACTATCCCTATTCTTTTTCTATGAGATGAAAAGATTATTTGAACAGTCTTCTCACCGTCAGTTGTTATTTTGTATGAGGATTTGAGTTTGGCTCTGAAAACAAACCTCAGTTTGCCACTAGATGGCAGGCAAAAGGAACTTTCTATGATCATTTACTTAAAATGAGTAATAAATACATACAGTATATAGTATTTTTCACTGGATAAAATAGTGCGATATTTTTTAATTTGATTTATACTCTGCCGTTCTACCAAAAAAATGTGGACTTCACAGAGTTCCAAAATGCATAGAGACTTGTGTAATTTAACACAGTAGAGTTTAGTAGGCTTTAGCTTACAAAAGTAGGCCCCTTGATTGGGGGGGGGGGGTTCTAGAGTGAGTTTCCCACATATTATTAATTGATATTGAGCAAGATGCCTAGTTACTTCACCAGTCTGAGACAGGGAGTAGTATGTCATCTCACTTCTGCACTAAGAAGTCCTCCCTTTGTTCCTTGGCTCTGGGAAGCCAATTAAGTTCTCAGGCTGGAAGCCCCCCTCCTCCCAAGTAGCTGTTGGGTGGGAGAAGAGGCGCTTCTTTCCAGCTCCTAAGTTTGGGAAGAGAAGCCTATAAGATCAGTCCCTCCCCTCCTAAATGTGTGTGTGTCAGCCTGTTGGTTTGAGAGAGGAGGGGGAGAGGTGTTGCTCATGGGCTAGAAGGAGGCATCTAGCAGAGAAGCTTATAAGACCCAGCTTGCTGACCCGCCCTTTTGTCTCGCTCTAAGGAGGAATATGCATGCTAGAGAAACTTGTGGCTTAGGAACAGCTTCCCTGTCTGTCTTGGGGACTCAGATAGACATATCAGCTTGTGACAAGGGTGCCTGCATTGTCAACTGAGGGGAGGTGTGAAGTGTGTGTGTGTGAACACACACTCTCCTTTACGAACTTTCTATAGTCTTTAGAAGGCATTAAGAAAACTTTCAGTTTAAGACCTTTGTTAAGGCCTTCAACAAATCTACATAACTACAATTTGTAAAATGCCCAGAGAACATTGGCTATGGGGCGGTATAGGAATGTAATTATTAATAATAATACAATTAATTGTATTAATGGGAGGATTTGAGATTTGTATTCTTACTTTCCTGTATTGTATTTTGCATAATATGGAAATGGGAGAAAAGCATGATTTAAAATGAATTAAATTGACAGAAGCTATAGGAATTCTTCTGAATTTGAAAATTAGATGATTATTGGAAGCTAGTTTGCTCCTAATTTTAGAAGTCTCGAGTATAACATTTTCCGCCTATTTGTTTACAAGATTAATGTTTTCTGTGATTAAGTCCAGGTAAGCTTGTCAAGAGCATGGTTGCAAACAGGAAGAGCATTAGAACCAGGATAGGTTGTAATATTGCATTCTAAGGGCATGGTATGAAGCTGCTACAATTACTACCATAAATTATAATCTTTGCTGAAATTCCTCAAATAATCCCTTTTATCTGTTTCAATTTTGTCCATTTCATTGCTATAGTTTCCCCTTATTTTACCAGCCCATTTAATGTATGGGAAAGAGAACTTCCAGTGCATAGTCCGATTTTCCCTGCCACCAGAAAAAAAACCTAAACATTGAATCTAAGAAGAACACAGTCTTTCACTTTTTCTGGAAGTAGCCAATCACAGTTTCTTATCATCTGTATTCTGACTTTACCTACAGATTCAATAGAGTTTCTACATCTCTTTAAGTTGTATTCTGACATGCATCTCTTGTGCTTTTTCCAACTACATTCTGGCTTTGTGTGACATGCCTCCTCCAGTTTTTCTTAATTTCTCCCCATTGTTTGTGTGCCTGTTTTAGACTGTAAATCTGTAGGCAGAGTTCAGTTATTTTAATTTTGCTTCTTGATGTGTAGTTGCTTTAACTGGCAAATATCGCACAAACTGAAGAAATTAAAAAAAAAAAGTTGTAGACATTAGGGCCAAGGTATGAACTCTCTGTTAGATGCCTTTGTACAATAAAAGTGTTTTGTTTGCATCACACTAGCTCTAATGTTCTGCCTTAAGTTGAAAACATTTATTCACAATAATGTTTTTATATCTGAGCAATTTAAGATAATTCTTAATAAGCCATAATGAATTCTACTATGATTTTACTCTTATTTCTGCTACAACTGCAAAAAATGTTGAAATTCCAGTTAATGTTTTGAAATTACAACTGAACTGCCTGGTAAATTCACAGAACAATCTTATGCATATAAGCCAGCCTCTTTGATTTCATAGAATTCCATAGGATTGCAGTCCAATTTGCTAAAGATGTGTAAAGCTATGATGCTGTGGTACATTATGCTAACTGATTTTCAGTATACAATACCATGTACGCTTGTGCTTCCTTACTCCCGCATGGCATAATTGGTAGCAGAAGTATTGTACTTGTTTAATTTTAGTAGCTACCAGAAAGTCAGATGCTGAACATAGTGAACATTTATTGCAAGTGCTAATCCTGAATGTTTTATTTCACACTTAATTTGACCAACATATTAAAATACCTATATAAATACAAAGGTGTCTGTTCATTCACATTTTTTGTGGCTAAGCTAGTGTGCCAACTTGCAGCTTTTATAATTGCTTTTTTTGAAATCTTCATGCTATTTGTTGTTTGTCCAAATGCTGCCTTCCTGCTAGGACTTCTAGCTGCAGAAAGTAGGTATCCCTTTGTTTTCCTCTAAAGCTTTGCATTCTGCTACTGTGTTTGGCTTTGCATGTTTAAATCTACTTTTTTCTCCTTTACAATATCCTAATTTTAATACTTCCTGTATTTTTGTTTTGTTTTTAAACATAAAGCTATCTTTTCAATTTACACACTATTTAGCAGATAAATATAATCAAACTTTTTTCTTTTTTTTTTTCTCTCCAGAAAACTGATTTTGAGGCAGTATTAAGATTAAGGGAACAATAGTTTCCCAAGCAAAGGTGCAGCACCTGCTCATGGCAGGATTCCTCAAAGGCTCAGTAAAGCCCTGACTGTACCCTTCTTTACCACATCATACAAAGGAGTACACCAAACCTTATAGAGAATGGGAGATCTGAGTGTTCCAGCCATATCACTATCCAGCAGAAATTTTTGAAAATCCAGCCCTCAAGTAACTTGCTGTGCACAAAGAGGGGTTAGGGATATGGGATTTATTTGTTTTAATATTTTTTTATTTTTTAAAATAAAATTTCTGTTATGTGTAGCTCACCTATAGGAGTTAGTTGAGACACCTTGGAAGTTTCTCTGAATACTAATTGCTAGTACCAACATTACACAAGTTGTAGAAATAATTTCTTCATAGGTTTTGCTGGCTGCATGACATCTCTCATATAATCTCCCTGTCTCTGTGTATATATTTATTTATGCGCGTGCGCGCACACGCTACCACTGAGGATTACTTCCTGATGACTACAAAACACATATTTTGTGATCATAGTGTATGCTTTAATTGTTTGTTTTTCTATCCTGTCTTAACCCAGAGGGTTGGGGAAATATGTGTAAACCCATCAACAAAGTAATCCCTCTAAATATTGATATTAACACCTCCCTTTCTCAAACGCCAACTCAACCCTGACCACTAATGTCAGTCCAGATGTAGAGGTTGTATAGCATTTCCACAAGATACTCTTGCTTTGGCTTTGAGATTTCGTGAGGCAAAAAGACCATAACTAGGGAGTGGACACAGAAAAGCATGGTTTTGCCTGATTCACATGTCATTGCAAACTCTGGTTATCACAAACCATGGATAGGAAAGAGGAGAGAAAATGTGCCCACAGCACAGCCTGATCTCCAAACCATGGTTTAGGTATGTAAACATATGAAGCTGCCTTCCGATGAATCAGACTGTAAGTCCATATATACCACTGTTGTCTAATCCCATTGGCAACAACTAGAGATGGGCGAGCTTGCCCTCATTTACTTCAGATTGACTTGGGAATGAATAGAACTTTCCTTTCCAGTCTTCATTCTGTTTCCCTTCTGTTATGAGAGAAATGTCCCTGACCCCGATTGCTTAGCACACTAGAGTTCGCTTTAGATATTAGTACAATTTTCAAGACACCTGTACTGACTAGGTGTGAGGCCAAGGGGAAGCAGACTCTAACATGGCTCTCACTTCTGTTCTGGACCTTGTCAAGCAAGGCAGGAGCTACATCAGGACCATGGATAGCATACCGCATGAAGTGCTGTCTGGAGTATTCTCCCATAAGGAGCTGTTGTCCCAGCAAAGGATTGCAGTCAACTGGACACCTGAAGAAGGCTGGCAGAACCTAATCTTTCAGTAGCTCCACCCCTGCTGTATACTGACTGCAGTTCTTAAAGGGCTGATGTCTGTTTCTGCAGTCTCATGGTCCTGTGAGGCTGAGGGATAGGGGAAGGTGCAGATGAGTCATCCTCAGAGTCCAGTGATGAAAGAGCTACATTCTCAGACCAGGACAGTATAGAAGAGGGTGCCAAGGGATCCCCCCGAAGGGTAGTGACCTGTTATCCATCTGAATCTGAATCCTCCTCAGAGTAATGCAAAGCTTCAGAACCAAAAGATGTGACAACAACTAAAGATACTCTACTCTGTTCAAAGTCTCAGGACCTTCTGCTTCTGTATCTTTGAAGTGTCCTGAAGTATCAATTCTGTATTGATCACAATTTGAAGTTGTATTGTCTCCAGCTGTATGCATTCTGTATGTTTCTAATTCCTGGCCCTAGAACAGGGATTTCAGAATTCAAATTGCTACTTTCCTGGAATTTTCTGCTGGAAGACTGGTCTGTGTTGCTATAAGTTGAACTAACTTACTCATGTGGATGTCACTGCTTTAGTATATGGCACTCATAACTGCTTTCTGGCCTAACTTCATTGACTAAATGTTTTTTCAGAAAGACAAAAGATAGTGGCTAGGAGCCAGAGAGCTAATTTAGGTGATTGGTGCTATACTTTAGGTCATTCCTGGGCAGTTGACTTTTTCCCCCTTGGACCCGGATTCTATTCACAAACTGCTTCTGAAACACCTCTCCATTTGAAAAGAGATTTGCATTTTGTGATGGTTGGGTGACTGCACAGAAAACACAAGTCTAACACTTCTTTTGGAACTTCTTTTAGATTCAGCCGGGGGGGGGGGGGGGTAAAAGTAATATTGGGGAAAAAATGGAATTAAATATTTTGAAAATTAGCTCTAGGAGAAACCACAAGCTAAAAATAATTAACAAAGACCAAACTACTGTTGAATAAGAATAACACATATAGCATGTTATCTGCAGAGTGTTTTATAATCCTCAGCTCTCTCATCCCCAACAATCCCTTAAAGGTGTGGTAGTCATTAATACACACATTTTATAGATGTCAGACTGAGACTGAGAAAGTAACTTGTGCAAGGCCACAGTGAGTTCTTGGCTCCACTTAGATTTGAGACTAAAGGTGCAATCCTATGCATGTTTAGACAGAAAGAAGTCCTACAACTCCCAGTATTCCCTAGCCAGTATGCTGCCTGGGGAATGCTGGGAGTTGTAGGACATTTTTTTCTGTCTAAACGTGCATATGATTGCACCCTTAATCTCTCAAAACCAATACTCTATCTGTTTGATCACATTAATGACATCAGAGAATATTCAGTTTACAATACAACCAAATTTAGGTGCTTTATGCTGACACACATGTGTCATAAGGTGATGGTGGAACACCTTTGCCTCATTGTATTAAAATTATTTTGTGTTAAAGTATTCTTAAATTATAGGATGTAAAGACATGAAAATATGTATATTATGTTTCTAAACAATGTTCAGATAACATTTAATTCCTCAGCGAAACCTGCATCTTTTTAGTGTTCTTACTTTATTCACAGTACATAAAGTAAAATATTCTTGTTCCAGGTTACCTTCAGTCTTTTCTCTAAGGGGGTGTTTTTTTATATGCTTGGCTATAGGAGCAGTCTCGCAGGTGCTGGACAGCCTAGAGGAAATCCATGCACTTACAGATTGCAGTGAAAAAGACTTAGATTTCCTACATAGTGTTTTCCAAGATCAGCATCTTCATACGCTACTAGATGTAAGTATTTTCCTATGCAAAAATATTTGGTTATTACAGTATTCAGAGAGACAAAAATTCCTTGGCTGTGGACAATTTTAAAATAAGGTGTTTGCTGTAGTCAAAGAAATTTAAAGTTGATAATGACTGTACATATCCAAGGTAGATGTTTGTTTATTGCAGTATAAAAGTCATCAAATCAGTTAAAACTCAGATTCACTAAAGGTCAGTTCCTACCAACATCTTCAGCAGCAAATGCCTGTCTAAACAATATTCTCTTCACCAACTTACTAAAAGCAACAGAGAGCGAGTATGGCAACCCTTTTTCCACAATGAGGAAGGCAACTACCAGGAAGGGCCCCATTTTTTATAGCCATCCTCACTTCAGGATGTGGGTGCACTCTGAGCACAGTCTCTTCAGTATATCTAGGATATACAGTCTATCTAGGATATACTGAAGGAGGAGACAATCCTTTAAGTAACCTCCTTCAAACCACCTTAAGATTTAAAGTTCAAAACTATGTACATTTCCTAGTACATTTTAGGAGGTTCTATAAATAATGATGTTAAAAACCAGCACTTTGAATTGGACATATACATTAGCTGGAAGCTGGTGTAACTCCTTGAGGGCTGGTGTTCTCCCTACTTGTCACCATCCAGTGGTCCAGGCACCAGGTTGCTATTCTTCCTGTCTTACTAGGAGGCAGGTTCTTCTAGGAAGACAGTCTTGGACTGGGAAACATCTTTCACTGATTCCAGTTAAAACTTAGCCAGTTTTGGACCAATTCAAGTTTTCAAATACGTTTAATAGGCAACCCCATATAGAGTATATTAGAGTAGTGCAATCTTGAAGTTATCAAACCATGCATCACAGTGTCTGTTCCTATTTTAGACTTATGCCTAAACATCTATACAAGTGCTGCCTCTCTATCAGTGGGCCAGTTCAGATGACACAACAGCCCATCTTGGGTTAATTAACCCTCGAGGGGCTGCAGCACGTGCTGACCACCATTTTGAATATGCAACTTGTGGTGTTCTTGCCTTGGTTCAACCTTTTCCCCAGTCTCCACCTCAAAACAAACCACCTGAGGGGTTAATTTTAAGAAACAAACCCCTCAGGAAACACCTGCTTTCACTCTGGGACAGCTGCACCCACTGTTCCACACGCTTCAGCCATTCTACTCTTTCTGGATTCCAGAGAAACTGAATATGCTCAATTGGTTCTCTCAACCCACTACAGGAGAAATAACCAGAAAAAAGAAATAATAAAGGTAGCATAGAATCAAACAACACATGGGAATTTGAATTTTTAAAAACAAATCAAGATTTATTTCAAACATGAAAGGTTATAAAAAAAGGTGTCCCCAGCCAGTCGTGTCCGACTCTAGGGTATGGTGCTCATCTCCATTTCTAAGCCGAAGAGCCAGCGCTGTCCGAAGATGCTTCTGTGGTCATGTGGCCGGCATGACTGTACACCGAGGTGCACGGAACGCTGTTTCCTTTCCCGCCGAAGCGGTACCTATTTATCTACTTGCAATTTCTTGCTTTCGAACTGCTAGGTTGGCAGGAGCTGGGACTGAAGACGGGAGCTCACTCCGTCACGCAGCACTCGGGTCTCGAACTGCTGTCCTGCCGACCTTCTGGTCTGCAGTTCAGCGTCTTAACCACTAAGCCACAGCGGCCCTATGAAAGGTTATAAGTTATTATTATTAATCAATGCTTGTTTCTAACTTCCCTACCTACTCTATACTCCTAAAATCCCACACACAAAACCCACTGCCTAAACGTTGCTTCTTTGGTCCCTAAACTCTATCTGACTTCTAACTGTCAGTTAATTCCTTATATAAACTCAGAATCCTCACACACATACAAGCCCCTCCCACCTTTCACTCACTCTCCGGTATACTATTAACCCTATCTTACCTGGATTAAATTTAACAATGAAAACACGTACATTAATATTATAGGCATATGTTACACAACCCCTGCCTGGCTTGTTGTGTCATCTGAACATATCTAGAGAAGGTTAAACAACCCTCATAACCCTAGAACAGACAGTGGGTTATGTGAGGGTTCTTTAACCTTCAAATAACCATCCCCATCCAGGTTCAGACAACATGACAAGCCACAGCAACCGCCAGCCAGAGGCTGCACATTCATAATGGTGGTTGGCACGCGCTGCAGCCTCTCAAGGGTAAATAAACACACAATGGGCTGCCATCTGAACCACATCATTTACTTCAGTGGGACTTTCATGGAAGTAATCATGCTGAGAATCAGTGCTTTTATTTTAATTTATAGTATGTCCCTTAGAGGCTGTATCAATTGGCAATGGAAATAACAGCATAAACGGATTAGATTTTTCATGTAACCCTCACATAAAGAATTTTCGTTTTATTTTTCTTTAAGAAAGTTATACTTGGCCCAGTTCCACACTACACAAGTGCTGCTTCTAAGAAACAACAGCAGCAGCAGCAGCAACAAAATCCTCAACTCCCTAGAAATTGTCATTACGCTGCTGCCTGCATTGATGGATACAAATGAAATCTCTCTTGTGGAATCGAGCAGTTTTGTCATCTCTCAGGGGACAACCTCTGTGGGCGATTCAGAATACAAACGACGTTCGATTTAGAAGTTAAATTTCTGCTTAGTGTTAAAACAATATCAGCTTTTGTATGTCTGAGGCCATTCGGCAATGCCAGCTTTGTCTATCTGTCCCACGTTCTACAACTGTAGTCAGAAGTATTCCTACAAAGTTTGTGCTGCTTTATTTCACATATGCACTTTTTAAGGTAAGTGATGTTGTTACGTTGTAATTCTGTTAGTAAAAAAAATCCTAAGAACATCCGGAGCAATCACATAGCAAATCTGCATATCAGTTTACATTAAACTATTTTGTGAACTTTCTATGTATTTTCAGTTTTGAATATCTACGATCTTCTCAATAAACACTTATCAATATGCTTTATATAGAAAATATTAAGAACTCTACTTAAGTTTGTTTCTGCAAAAATTATTTTAAAAAACGGCTCTGTATGAAATCTCTGTGTGAGTTCTTGAAGTCAATGGCTAAAAATTGTAACGTGGTTTAGAAAGGATTCCCTTCTTTTAGTTCTTATTAATTACAATTATTTATATCCTGCCTTTCAGGATACAAATCCTTCCAAGGCAGCTTACAAGTAATGACAAAATAAAAAAATTAGCACCGCAATAAACAATATCGTCATATAACAAGTCAATATAATCAAGTAGTGTTTATTTGGAAGAAAGTCTCACAGGTTTTCATGGGATTTACTTTCTCCTAAGCATGTTTTGGGTTGCAGCCTTGTATAAATATCATTAATTTAGCTTTCAGTCTTGCATTTCAAAAGTATGATGAAGTTCTGGAGGAGTTTACCACCAGAATGATTCTTAAGAACATTGCAAGTCAATTTGCCAGATTATGCATATGAATAGGTACAGGGATTTAAAAAAAAAAATTTAATAGAGGAAGCTCCCATCCACCTGCCCCTTCCTTTTCCATCTTTTTGAGATTTCTTAAATGCGTATGGATTTAAAGACAAACCTGGCTCTTGTCTCAAGTTCAGAATTCGTGTGTTGTGGTTAACCTTTTTAGTGAGAGATTTTAAGTGGATTGGTTCTCCTAATTTCCTGTAGTTCCAGTATATATCATGCTTCTCTATTTCTTTACAGGAATTTTTTCATGTTATTAATGACACTGAAACTATGTTTGAGAAGTCCTCTATATGTTTGTATAGTACTTCTGTGAGAAAACTTTTCATAATATACCATGAAGGAGCCAGCAGATGTGCAAGCAGATTTCATGCTCCCACTTTTCTGCTGAATTTGTAATTTGCAATAAAGAGAACTTCCACAAATGCTTGATGTTTAATTGTTTTACTTTATATCATATTAGGATTTTTTAATTTCATTTTGTATACCACCCTTATATTATAAGATGAAGGGCAGTATAAAATTATTTTAATAAATAATTGGAGACTGAGTGTTTCCCTGTATTCATAGGTTCCTGTGCTGCTCTTTGCACATTTGCCATGCTAGTAAGCAAGCTCCTATAGTCTGCAATTTAAAATGTCACATTAGGAGGTTTACTCTTATATAGGCTCACCAGTTCAAGAACTTCACCAGTTCAAGAACTCCATTTTACATGGCAAGCTGAACCCTTTCCTCACACTTGGTCCTAAGAACCAGCAGTCTATGTATAACATTTTCTACAAAATAGAAGAAACTTGTTGAATGCCTCCCTAGGAATGAAACTTAAGTAGAACAGAAGCCACCTGCAAGGAACACTGCCAGCATTAATAGCTCCACATAGCAGATGTTAATGTGCCCTTATTCTTTATCAATCCTAATTTTTTTAAAAACCAAAACACCAATCTGTGTTTTGGGATCCTTTTGTTCCTGGCTTTGTTGCAGAGAAACCATGATTTTTCTCTAAACGTAGCCCACTCTCATAAATGGGCTTCTCTGTGAGGATTTGAGCCCTAGGAGAAAGTTGGATGGACAAAGATTCTTGTGGGCAAGATTCCTCTTAGATAGTTTAGATATAACTAAGATATAATTTTGTATAAACACGTTAGACATCTAGCTTATTGTGGAATATAAATCTGTCTTCAAGTAGAATGCCAATTCTGCATTTGTGTATTTAAGAGAGACCTTAGGTTAGCCTCACTATGAAGTTTTCCCAGCTGTTGGTTTTCTCATAGTTGTTTTTTTTACTTCCTCCCCCTTGAAATACCATTCTGGAAACTATTTATTCCCTATGGGCTAGATTTGCCTTGGGCTATTTTCAAAACATTTATTTAACATTCATGCCAAGAAGGCATAGTTGTAGTTTTCCAGTCTTCATCATCCAATCTTCTGTGCCTTCAATATTTTGCATACAAACAATAGAAATCTATGTTCACTTATACATCAGTGGTAACGGATAGGAGTTTGAAGTTTGACAAGTGACCTCCAGCACTTTGACAGATATTGTCTGTTTACTTTCTCATAGACTTTGCAGAGTTAAACTTTTGGGCTAATTTCTCTGTTTGTACTGTATCTTTTGGGAATGCATTTATTGTGTCAGGTCAAGGGGAAAGTCTAATATCTGCTAGGCCCTAGTAGTACCATAACATGATTGCAGTTTTTATTGAAAATGCAGTATCCTATGGGACTTCAGAAGGGCTGCTCCTGGGCATGCCCAGAACACTCCTGCAGGTGGAAGGAGGTACAATGCGAGTATGGCTGGTTACCAGGGAGACAGAATAGAAGGGGAGGAAGGAGAAGGGGGAGCAGGTGAGGAAGGAATTAAGGTTTTAGGCAGTTGGGAAACTGTGAGGTTGTTTGGGAAAACAAGAGCTGCAGCATTAATCCTACTTTAATAAACATATAAGTTATTTATGCTGTTGTTCTTTTATTATACTGCAGGGCTGGGGAACCAAACTGTGGGCTTTTTAAAATTATAACTTAAAAGTTAACACATTCTGAAATCCATGTTTTTTATGACACAGCCACTCTCTAGGACTGTATATGGAACAATATTTTTTTAATTGAAACTCTAGGGTTTCTTGTTTGAGATCAGAGACCCAGTTAACACATATTGGTAAACTATGGGTTAAACAACCTATATTTAGCCATTGTGACACCAGAGCAAACATGCATGTTGCCTCCCACGCGTTCACCACTTCCATTTTCTTTCTGAATCACAAAACAAGCCAGGGTTGCACCATTCCTGAGTTGTTTCATGGAAAGAAAATGGAAGTGGTGAGCGTGTAGGAGGCAGTGCACTCACTCGCACTGGCCCATCCATGGCTAACTATGGGTTGCTTAGCCCATGGTTAGCCATTATGTGCAAAGCTAGTCAGAAAGTAATGTGCCTTGCAATGCAATATGGACCAGGTTCACACAACATGTTGCGGCTCATCAATGAGGGTTATTTAACTCACGACAAGCCACAGCACCCACGGGCCCCACTTTGCATATGCAACCCTTGCTTGGGGGTTGTCATGTTGCATGAACCCAGTGAGCATCGGTTATGTGAGGGTTAAACAACCGTCATATAAACCTAGAACAGACCATGGCATAAACCTAAAACAGACCCCCAACTGTGGGTTGCATATCCAAAATGGTGGCCACATGCTCCCCAGCCTTACCCTGGATTAAATAACCCATGGCTAAATAACTCATGGTGGGCTATTGCGTTGTGCAAACACTCCCATGGTCTCTTAAGAACTACACGTTCCAGAATTCCTTCATTCATGGTGGCATTTTCTGTGCATTTGCAAGGAGCCATTTCTGCTGCTAAATTTACAGGCCCCACTAGGCCCCAAAAGAAAGGCCCCAAAATGTACAGGCCCCAAAAGAAGAAAAATCTTTTTGGCCCAGAAGATATATAAGTAAGTAAGCTATCCTTAATTTACAGATTTATAAACCTATCAGAAATTTATGCCACTGAGATTGTATGAAAGGACATAGGCAATTTAATTGAATCCACACATAGATCTGCATTTTGGGAGTCAATTGCATAGAACCTGGAGAAAATTTGGGACAAATTGTACTCCTTTATGTGACTTGGAATTGTTTAATTTTGGCATTTGTTTCATTCCATGGAGGAGAGCAAGAAGTAGTTTAATGCTAGAGACAATTTGAGTGGATACATTTTCTATAGCACCCATTTTTGTGGCATAGTGTATGTTGGTGTTTGTTGTTGAAGTGTTTCAGAGATGTTTTTAAAAAGTCAGACTGATAAATATTTTTTTAATGTAGTTACAGTGTATGTGTTTTTCCTTTTAGCTTTATGACAAAATTAATACAAAATCTTCACCACAAATCAGGAATCCACCAAGTGATGCTGTACAGAGAGCCAAAGAGGTAAGTATTTTAAAACCTGTTTTAAATACAGTGTTCTGTATTTTAAATCAGTATATTATAGTATTCCATTTGAGTGAACAGCATGTCACACAACATTCTTGTGTCCATCACAGTGTTATTCTAAAAGACTTTGTATGAAAACTGTGGACAACTGAATTTGTGATGGATCCAGCTCCTTTTTAAATAATTCTTTCCCAGTGTGGTAGAAATTTGTTGCTTCTTTTATTTTTAGCTACAACACACACACACACACACACACGAAAACCCAGGCACTAATAGTATAAAATATATTTGACTCAAATTGCTCCAAACAATCAGTCATTAGAAAGTCAATGCTGTTATACTTATCAGAGCAAATTGTACATAGTAAAGTACACTCTATATTCACAATCCTAAATAATCTTTCAGAATGTACTTGTTTGTGATTATTAAAGCATTCATCTTCAATTGAACAGTGCCTCCACCATATCATTTTTTGTTTAGGCATATGTTTTAAGTGAAGAAGAAAAACAGGGAGAGAGAAAGAAGGCGAAAGATGCATAGAGTTAGAAAAAACATGAAGTGTTATGTTGCAAGTTGAGGTTAAAGGCAGGTTCCAGTTCTGAAAAGGTTGTAGATTACTGCAATAAGACATTACATATTTTAGATACATCAAGAATTTTGTCTATGCAGTAGACACTTTTCAGGGTTGCTATTTATTTCAGGGCATGGGAGACATTAACCTATTCAGAGTTGCACCATAGATGCAGGTTACCCCAGCAGAGGGACCTAAAGGTTGCCCTATCAAATGCTGCTCCTTCTATCATCGGCTCTTTCCCTTTTTATATGAGAGTCTGCTATTGCCCCACTTGGATATTGATTCAGCCTGCCATCCTGTGAGGTGTGAAGGGGGCTTGGGCCAATTCTGTACTTGGGTGTTCCCCTCAGAACCATTTACAGTAATCAGAAGCTGTGCCAGCTGGCAACACCAAAGAGTAGCAACTTGCAGCATGCATAACCCTTTATTCTCCTGTTCTACCTCTAGTTACTATTCTCATACCTTCCAAGAGGAAGACAAGTGTTTTTCTTTTCTTTTTCCATCTTATGTGACCTTTGTCTTTTCTTACCATGTTAGTCTGTATTGAATTTCTGCCATCTCCTTTCTGGTGGTGATTTTCTAAATGCAAACCCAGCTGTCTGCGTTCAACTCTAATTTCAGTTCCTTCTTCAGCCTCCTTTTTCTACAGTGTTCCTCTACTCAGCTATAAACAAAACGTAGGTTCTCAAGATTCTTTGTTCCCATAAAGCCTCTCTCTTCTGTTTAATTATCTCTTTTCATCTACTCTTGTTTTTACCACTGGCTGGCCAATGAGAATGTTTTTCATTTTCTCTTTCTCTAACTTCTTCTCTAGAGTTTAAAATATTTTTTTTTCTTACTGTGTCAGATAACTACGGGCTGGAATCTCTTTGTCGTGTGTGTGTGTGTGTGTGTGTGTTCATGATTCTCTGAGCATCACCTGGTTACCTTCCATAGGCATTTTGTTGTGCTCTGTGGGGGCAAATACGCTATTGGGGATTTGGGATCAGACACAACCTCTACCTTATATGCAATTTCTTAGCCAAATTACTTATCTCGGAGCCTTATCAGTTTGCCTTCTGTGAAATGGGTTGTTGGAGAAAAAAACTGGGTTCAAAAGAGTGGTTTTGTGTTTTGGAGCTCAGACCTCACCTATGCCTTGTACTTAGGTTCTTGAGCAAGTTATTTTTCTTTTAGTCTCACCAGTTTGCCTTCTGGGAAATTGGTGTTTTGTGACTGGCTGCACCCATCATGGTAGCCAGATTGTGAATGGCCAAGCCCACCCATGGCAACCATTTCTGAAAGGGCCCATGACACTCTGTCAAAATTGCAAATGTGCCCACCAACCCCGAAAGGCTAGGGACCCTGATGTACCTGGATCTGAGACTATCTGGGAACTTCAGGTATGCTGCTCCAAGCTCGTTGGAGAGGACAGGTGAGATATAAATGTCACAAATAAACAAAAGGCTGTTCATAACTGGCATTTTGCTTTGGAATTCATTAATTAAAATGTGCTTAGCTTGAAGTGGGAGATTTAATTTAACACCCATTATTTCCTCTGTCTAATGTAATATTGTAACCAAGTGATTCACTTCTTTCAAACTTGCTATTGTAGAGTTAGCATTCATGTTATACAGTTCATGACTGATCAGAAAAAAATGAATGTATTTAAACTTTGGTTTATTGGTATATGTGCTGTTCTGGTTCACAGGTATTGGAAGAAATTTCATGTTACCCAGAAAACAGTGATGCAAAAGAACTTAAACGTATTTTAACACAACCTCATTTCATGGTAAGCAACTGTGGCAATGGCACTTCTTAACATTCCACATAGAAATGTCAGCTTCAGGGGAGAAAGTATTGCCCCAGTTTGCATGATCAAAACAAGCCACCGGAAGCTACGGTGGCGTGCTTAAATCGGTGGCACATGCCAGGCACCATTAGCCTAATTACCCACCCAGGCGCAGCTTGTTATGTCATCTGAACCCAGGCTGCATAGCTTGTCTGAGGGGAAAATTAAGCTAATGGTAAGTAGGCTAATGGTGTCTGGAACATGCCAGTGTATGCCCATTGATTTAAAGAAGCCACTGTGGCTTATTTAAGCCACAGTGGCTTGTTTGGTGGTGCAAACTGGCCTACTCTCTGAAGTCCATAAGCATTTAAACAAAAATGTAGCTAACTACACAGAGGTTTTATCATTTGATTTAGTAAACTCTTATATGACAATGGCTAATACTTGCCTACAGTGTATGTCTGCTTGTAGTCACGGTGAGAGCTGTCCAGGCACAATTTTTTTGTGGGCCTAAAGCTGCAGTATTATACACACCTACTTGGGAGTAAATTTCATTGAACTCAGTGGCACTTCTTAGACATGCGCTGTAGGATTGCACTGTACATCAGGTTAAAGGATTAAAAAAGCAAATTGAGTGAAAGGAATCTAATATTACAGAAATATCAACCATCAGTCATGTCAAATTAACACTTGTGGTGGTAAATAGCAAATTAGTATTTAAATTTATTTATTGAAATAATTCCTATTCTGTTTTTCTGCACCAAACTGAACTCAAGGCAGCTAATATTTCAGTGGGATGTAAGATTATATCTCATTAAGATGAGTAATATAGAAAAAAGGCCCATGTATTGCAAGGGCCTTGTGGAAGGGAAGAAAGAGAGAAAATGGCTTGGATCCTAATGCAAGTTATGAAGTTTTTTATTTATTATTTATTTAAAAGATTTATATACCACTCTTCCACTGTTTACAAAAACAAGGTAAGACTTAAATAAAATATAAAAAACAGCATGTTAAAAGGGGAAAAATACATTAAAGAGTCTTGGAGAATAAAACACCTTTGGATAGAGCTGAAAAAATAACAATGTTGGCACTAGGTCAGCTTGTGTGCAAAAGGGATTTCACAAACGGGGCACCATCACTAAGACTGCTCTCCCTGATTGTCCAGGTTTGGGTAGGTTTTCCTCCCAGCACCCCTCCCACATTGTTCAAGAGGGCCCTTGCCTCCCAGAAAGGGGGGGGGGGCACAAGTGCCTATTAGGGTGAGAAGTTTATTTATTCATTCATTCATTTATTCATTCATTCATTCATTCATTCATTTCATTGCTCTGCTGCCCAATAGCCGAAACTCTCTGGGCGGTTCACAAACATTAAAACCAAAAAGCACACAGTAAAACAATATAAAAACATTAAAACCACAATATAACAATACAACCAGAATAAAACAAGAATAAAACCTAGCAGCAATGCAGAGATTTAAAATACAGATTTTAAAACAGCAAAGCTAAAAGTCTAGAAGGCTAAAATGCCTGGGACAATAAAAGGGTCTTCACCTGGCGCCAGAAGGAATACAATGTAGGTACCAGGTGAACCTCACTAGGGAGCTCATTCCACAGCCGGGGTGCCACAGCAGAAAAGGCCCTCCTACTAGTAGCCACCCGCCTCACTTCCTTTGCCAGGGGCTCACGGAAGTGAACGTCATCTCCCAAGAACTTCCTTATGTTAACTCATCTTAGGATCCAAGCCAATGTATTTGTGTGATCTACATAGCCAGATTACAACCACATGGGGTGGCACTCTGTAGATCCCCTTCCCCCCTCAATGCCAGGGGCAGATTTTATCCCCACCTGACATGGGGAAATGGTGTACCCAGATGCAGCCTTTTCCCCCCTAATAATAGTGAATGACAGCCAGTCATTCATCTGAGGTAAGGTAAAGGTTTGTACTGAAGGACATCACAGAGGTGCAGCTAAATCTGCCTCTATTGGCCCCAGTTTCTTAGAGGGATACAAGTTTTGCCACTTCCTAATATAGTATCACTAATTTAATCTTGTTTACTTTGTGCAATAGAACTAATTGGAGCCATTAACAACAGAGCCTGCTCTTATCTGCATAGTCCTGCCCTGGGTTCTCTCAGTCATACTAGAATGTCACAAAAAGATATGGTATTGGGAACTGTCTATCGCATATTACAAATATACTAGTGTAATTCATTTTATGAATGAAAATAAGATTATATTTTCTAAAATTGATATATTTAATTTGGCAGTCCTGTCTGATTGTTACTACTGCATCTTTAAACACTGAAAATACATAAGCCAACTGAAATTGGGAAGTGGTGTTTACTTTTATCTTATGATCAAGTGTAAACACCACCTCCCAATTATGGGAGTGACCTTGTGATAATTAGCTATAAATACTTTAGACTGATCTTTTTACAGGATAATGATACCCTGATTTTAAAGAGTTTTAAGCACTAGCACTTCTTTCAAATATGAGAAATTGAATGCTACTGTTTTAAAGTTATTATACATTCTAACAGTATGTGAAGTGTTTAAGAATAAAATAACTACAATAATCTTGATAAGGTGGTTAGAATTTCAGTGTTCAGCCTTAGGATACAAGAGGCTATTGGGAATATAACGTTTTCCCATCTTAAATATATAGTAAGTATCCTTCCAAGCCAAATCTAAGGCCACACAGAGTGCTGGAGAAGAGTGCTGGTAGTAGGAGAGGGGGTAAGATTTTCTTCCTAATGCTTTTTTGCACACGTGACTTGCATCCTTGATAAAGAGACAAGCCTATACATTTCAGTCTTTTATAATTTTATTCCTGAACTTTATTCATCCAGAAAGAAGGTTGTCCTGGATACAGGACAAGACTGACGTTTCTTGTACCGTCTAGACCGATCCTGGATGTCCAACAGCAAATCTACAGTGTGCATACAAATTAGTCTCTTCAGTTTTTGCATCCAAATTAGAGACTTTTCACATTTTGCTGTTTAGCTGCATTAATATTTTGCAAACTCTAGGTGATTACAAAAGTTTCAGCCCCCATCATCAGTTACCAAGTACATTCTTAGAATCTGTTCTGTAGCCTGTAGTCAGTGTTTCAACTGGAATAATTGAAAATGGATTGCAGAAACATAAAGTTTGTCCTGCCTTCCTTCTGAAGTAGGAAAAGTTTGAAATTAAGGCTGACTAGGCCACAGCTCTATCAAATGATCTGCAGAGGGCAGTTGAAGTGTTAACTGTAATCCTAAATGGGGGGAATTGAACAAGGTTGCCCTTTGTCTTGTCTTTTATTTACCCTATCTATACAATCTCTAGCAATTAGAATACGAATTTTTAAAAAGGTCATTTTGCTTATGACAGTCTTACTGACACAAGAGTTAAAACATTAGATACAATACAAACTCTTTTAGATTAATATAGAAAATTATATGATTTAAAATTAATTACACTAAGCTCACAATCTTGGCTATAAATATTTCTGAAGAGGCACAAACTAAGACAGACCCATAGACACATATAACATGGAAACATTTAGGGACTGATAGCTCACAATTGGAAGGGTCATAATTTCTAAGCCATTAATAGGAAGAATAAAAAAGGACAGTGATTTAGAAGAAAATGGGGCTGACATAATTTGGTAAATCTGGAGCTCTAAACCTGAATATGAACTTGCTCACTTCTGGGGATGTTTTGCCCTGAGTATGTTGGGCAAGGGTCTGCCCACCTTTTGATCTGTTATCTGTCAAGACCAGAGAGCGCCCATGGTAACAGTGTAAGGGTCCTTTTGGAGGCAGTTTTTGTTCAGCTTCTTACTCCTTCTCTTGCATGGCTTTTGTGGTACTTTTATGACACAAATTTGGACAATTGGAAGAGTTTTTGACCTTCAGTGAGACTTCAGACCTTTGCTCCAGGGACACTGTTGTGCTCCTATCCTCATGCTTATCATGTTGGTAGGTCATTAGGTTTAAAATGTTGCTGCTTAATACCAGGTCAATGAATAGGAAAACAGCAGCCATCCAAGATTTGATTCTGGATGAGTGTGTCAACCTGGTTTGCATCAGTTAAACTATGGGATTTGCTACCACACCATATGATGGCCACTAACTTGGGTGGCTTTAAAAGGTGATAAGACAAATCCATAGAAGGTAAGGTTATCAATGGCTATTAGTCATGATGGCTATATATTGCCTCCAGTATCAGAGGCAATATGCTTTTTAATACCAGTTGTTCCATGATATGAACAGTAGGTTGGTATTGAGCTCATGTCCTGCTTGTGGGCTTCTGATAGACATCTGGTTGGTCACTATGGGAACAGAATGGTGGACTAGATAGGCCTTTGGTCTGATCTAGCTGGGCTCTTCTTATATTGTTATATTCTTACTGAAACATAAGTGAATAGCAGTGTGGTCCAACTTTTATACTTGGGTCTATCAGGATTTTTGGTGATGAAGGCCTAATACCTCTCCATGCTGAGAGTTCTGTACTTCTGTCAGCACAGAGAAAGAGACTTGGCCGGCACTCTTCCCAGCACCAGCTATGTCTCTAACTTCGCATGGTACACATCATCCCCATGAAGGTGCTGCACGCTGTCTGAAGAGATTCAGCTGGTGCAGGGAAGAGTGGCTTATCTTCCTAGTGCCAGGGGAGTCCCTGGCTTCATATGGTGCATGTTGTCCCCATGGGGGCAGTGAACAGACACAGCCAATGTCCCTAACTGAAGTGCTGGTGGGAGCTTGTCCAGACGCTGCTTTAGTGGGGACCAGCTTCACCTGCCCCTTCCCCCTTGGGGATTTTGCAAGGCAGGCCAAGCACTTAGTGGCACACTAAGTAAGGGGAATCCACTTGTTATTCTCTGAGCTGGGATTGGGGATAACAAGGGGATTCCCCTGTGGACCTCCTCCTCAAGCCCCAGCTATCCTCCAGGCCAGGGGAACAGGCTTAGGGAGGGGGAGGGGCTTGAGGAGGGGAGTGGGCAGAGCCCATGGAGGGAGTCCAAGCCTCCATGAGCTGGATGAGGAACTGCTGCGGGCTGCATTAGACCTGTGGGCCTCAGGTTTCCCACTGCTGCTGCATAGGCTGCTATTGCACAAAGCTCCCTGCACCTGCTCATCTGAAACTTGTGATGCTTGCGCCTCTCCAAAGGGGCAACTATCCCTGCAGATTTCATACAATTCTATCAATAAATTAAAAATATATCAGCAGTTCACTATTTTACAAAATCTAAATTTAAATCCCTATAAACTAATTTTTAAGGATATTTTTTCTTTCTTTGGTTTCCACCTTATCCTGATTTTTTACCTCTGTTGCCTAAACAAAGGGGGACATTTATCTACTTATTAAATAGTATTGAAATATAGATATAACTTAGGCATTTATGGTGCTATATTAATAATAATAGTTACTATCAAGACTCTGGTTCCTTCCTAGGATGTCCTCCCATTATCTACAACAGCATTCCCTAACAGATAGCATGTTGCCTGTCGGTGATGGGAGGTATAGTCCGACACATCTGGAGGGCAGCAGATTGGGAGAAAGCTGATCTATAGTGTTCCAAACCCCAAACAGTGATGGCTGAGGTCCCATCAGCCTCTGAGACAGCTCATCATACCTGTATTGCCTACATGCCCTTCACAAACCATGCAGTTGTAAAACCCTAGTCTAGGAATAAGGGCACTTTAAACCCTGGACTATACGTTAAAACTCATTTTCGTAGACTCACTAAGCACCAATGACCAACAAGAATAGAGTAAGGGAGGAAATAAGCGAAATGGTACCTATTGGAACTATGAATCATCAAAACCCCTTCACATGACCCAGGCCATTCACCCAATTACATGAGCCCTGCCACTCTGGATGCCAGGCTCTTCCGCCTAATGCTTTATCTATGACATTGGTCCCCAACATGGCACACATGGTCCCCAATGGCACCCACAAAGCGCTCCGCTCCCAGCCCCTTCAGAAAAATGTTTTAAATAAAAACCTTGGAAAATGTTAGGGTAGTCTTTCTCTTGCTAGCCTCTAGCCTTGCTCTTTCTCTCTGTCCCTTTGCCTTGCTGTTTCCTGCTCCCTCCGAGCCTCTAGCTTAGCTATTTATTTCCCCACCTTTTTACCTTGCTGTTTCTCCCTGCTCCCAGCCTCTAGCCTCGCTCTTTCTCTCCCCTCTACCCTTTTGCCTTGCTATTTCCCCCTCCTTCCAAGCCTCTAGCCTCACTATTTCTCTCCCCACAACCACCTCTTTACTCACTTTTGACTAGCCAGGCCCCCACAGCAGCCATTATGTGACTAGCCACATTCTCTTTGAGAGCCATTTTGTGGGGGTGCCCACAGTAGTTTCTCAAATTCCCAAATATGCCCATGGGTCCAAAAAGGTTTGGGACCCATGGGCTATCCTTTCCTTTATCCTTCCAAGTATTTTTTAGCTGTTTAAACAGCAAGGCTACATGGGTTTGGGGACTTCTAAGTATTACCCAGGGCCCCAGCAAATTGTATGTCAACCCTGACATTTAAAACAACTATGTGGAACACCAACTGCTGAACTATTTTCTAAAAAAATTATTTAGGGAGCAATCCTATGAAGATAGGCAGCCACCTCCAAACTCGGAAGCGACCACCTATACAATGCCCGGTGGGAGGAACGTGGAGTGGATAATCTCCTCCGCACTCTATCCATCCCAAATTCGTGGCTAGATGGCTGATTTTGGCTGTCTAGCCACGGGACATTGGAGCACGGGGTGGGGAGGCTGGATGACACATAGGAAGTGTTGTACCAGCACGTCTACACTCCCTGCCCTGCCCCCGGAAACACCCCCTTTCCCCCTGCTCTGTGCTGCTCTTACGAGCACAGAGCGTGGGGACAATCCACGTCGCCTGCAAGATGGTGGGGGAGGAAGTGGGGAGGCGGTTCTCCAGGAACCAACCTCGGAGTGTGGGCTCCAAAGTCAGTTCCCAGAAACTGACCAATCCTATGGCCGTCTCGCCACTGTTGCTCCCGTATGTATGTATGTATGTATGTATGTATTTGAAATGTATATTCTGTCTTGCTTTATAAAGCAAACTCAAAATGGCTTACAATCAAAATGTAAAACAAAAGTCCACATAAGGCCATAGGCTGCCAAAATCCACCCACCCACCCCCACCCACAAATGGAAGGGAGAGAACTGACATACTCAACCCAGACAGAATTACCAGTCAATCAAGCCTTCTTTCTCAGGAGGGTGGATTCACTCTCTGGAGATAGCCACTATTGTACAATAAAGGCAGGCTTCTTCCTCAACCTATATTTCTCCCATCCTAGGGTTTTTGCATCTCCCACCAGCTATACTAGTGGATTTCAGCTCCAAGCTTTTATTCACATAGCAAGAAGTCTTTTCTTCCAAGTTCCCCTATATCTTCATAGGCTGAAGACTGTCCACAGCCCTAGGACAAGAGACTGGAAGCCTGTGGATAGTATGTAGAGTTAAATACAGACTTGCTCAGCAGGCTTAATACAGACTTGCTCAGCTGTGAGTTAAAATGAACTCTGTAAGTCAGTGCCATAGCACTATGATCAGCCATGGCCAGACTGTGGCATGTCTAAATGAATCTGGGAAATGCTGGAACTAGCTTAGTCTGTTCAGGAATAAACTAGCTAGATATGCAGCGCACAATATGAAGAAAATTACGCTCTTCTTCATTTTTTATTTTCAATGTATTAAAGGGTATCAGTGGGAGAGAGGTTTTCTCAACATTGCCAAATTTATAGTGCTACATTTTAAAATAAGAGTTTTGTATTTTCTGTGTGTTTTAATACATATTTTGCACAACAGTATTGAAGGAGCTTGAATTTCGAAATCTGACACAAAAGATACTGTATGATTCTGAGTCAGCACCATTATATATGTAGCATATGTTAAATTTTTGAAGATGAGGACTAGGCACAAGAAAGTATGGAATGTGACAACTGTCTCTTCTTACAGGCCTTGCTTCAAACTCATGATGTAGTGGCACATGAGGTTTACAGTGACGAAGCATTAAGAGTTACACCACCTCCCACATCTCCATATTTAAACGGAGATTCTCCAGAGAGCGCCAATGGTGACATGGATATGGAAAATGTAACAAGAGTGCGATTGGTTCAGTTCCAGAAAAACACAGATGAACCAATGGTAAATAGACAACTGTGGTTATGTCCTTTTATAAAGATGTGTGAGACACATTTAGTCATTCCCAAATGGCAGAACATGACTCACAAATAATATGAAACTTAGTTTGAAACCGTTTTTTTTTTTTTAACTATATTTAGAACAGCATTCAATACTCTCTTAAATATTGTATTAGGGATACTTAATAAGTTATAACATTGCATATTACATTTCCCTAACTTTGGAAACAGACTGTCACCTTAATTTGTGCTTAACAAAATAGTTGCGTAGCTCAACTGTATCATAAATATTAACAGCAAACTCCGTTCTTTGAGTACGTAGCCAAAAGAGCACCATTCAGAACCAAAAGGGAAATATTAGCAGGTTTGTAGAAGTATAAAAAAATATATAGAAAAAAGCCTAAGGGAGGAGAGGTCTAAAAACAGCCCAATGAGGGCTGGGCATGCTCATTGGCCAAGGAATGCTGATGGACTGTTGAGGAGGGGGGAACAAAAAACAAGGGAAATGGGTTGGGGAACCCTCCAGAGCAAAGTTCCATTGTGCAAGCAGAAATCCGTGATATTGGTTTTACCAATGTATAGCATTGCACTGTTAATCTTTCTATCTTGAAAAAGTATCATCTTTCTGAGTAAACTTCACTCAAAGATCTAATAGAGCATACATCTGAAAAACCCAGAAATACTGTATTGATTTGTTTCAATGAAATTACTGTTCATTATTTAGTAACTACTTAAGCAAATCTTAAACAAAAATCTTAAATGAAAATCTTAAACAAATTAAAACAATCACGGAATAAAAACAAAGTAAAACCAACAGCAGTACAAGGTGAACAGCAGTGCAACTATCGAAAAAGCATTAACATGCTTTTAAAAATAAGGAACTAAAACAAGAGTTATGCTCTAGACTCATAGGGCATTTACTGTTCGAATAACCTTTCTGTGGATATACTTGTGCTTTGTTCTTCTGTGATAAGTCTCAATTCACAACATGATTTAACAAACAGAAAAAGAGTTCACAGAACATTTCTTTAGGAATTTTGTATGATAGAACTTTCTAAAATAGCCGTTCACAACTGGTTGCTGTTGTTAGATGTAAACATTTGGCTTCCTCAGATCTGTTAATAGAAGTGGCTATTATTTTCAGTTGGTTCAGATGTTTTAAAAAAAATTCCATTCAAACAGCCTGAGTGATTGTGAGGAGTCAGTTGCATGGAGGAAGTAATGTCTGAGCTGGCTCATCCCTAGTCAGTTTCCTGGCAAATCACATCTCTGACTTTTTGTATGAGTTTAGTGGCTGAAAAAGTCCCATAATGCTTATGCAAATTGCTGCTAGGAAGCAGCAGCAATAACTTGGGTTGTGTCGAGTCAGACACTGATTCCACATATGGTTGCATCCCTGGGGAATACTCCACATGGACAAATGTTAAAATATCTGAACTAGGCCTTAGTACTTGAAGAATCCTGTTGTTGACTGTTTTCTGAATTATTTGATTTCTTTTACTAGGGAATCACTTTAAAAATGAATGAGCTGAACCACTGCATTGTAGCAAGAATTATGCATGGAGGAATGATTCACAGGCAAGGTAATGTTCACACAAGAATAAATTTGTACAACGTTTATGTGGTACTGACCAAATACTCAGGTGTCACTTGGGCTTAGAGGCTTTTAGTCCAAATGACATCAGAGTATTTAGTGCTGGCAATCTTTTAATGGCTATGTTTCCTTACCCATCTGCTCCAGCAAAGCTGTGTTGCCATACCTGCCACACAGAAGCGCTTCAGGAAGCAGCAGCATGGAAATGCTTGACATATTGCTAAGGTGGGCTGGATTCTCCGTGTCATGTAAGGTATACAGGGTGCTGGCCACTAGACTTCAGGAGTGTTTTCTGTGTACAAGCCAACTAAGTTGCTAAGGAGTTAATGACCCGGTTCGCACGTCACAGTGGCAACTCTTGATTAATTAATTAACCCACAATTTGCCGGGTTGCATGCACATAAGAACTACTTCCACATTGCATAAACAACCTACGATTTGTTGTTAGGTTAATTCTGGGTTGTTTAAGCCATAAGTAACCCAGAGTGCCGGGTGTTCATAGGTTGTTTATGCAAGGGGGAAACTGCTTGTGCATGGCATGCAATCTACTGCCATGATGTGCAAACTGGGTCAATTAGTTGGTTTGTGATGATGGATGGGCTGTTGAGTTTTCTTGTAACCCTAACCTTAAGCATTGCTGATTGATTGATTGATTGATTGATTACATTTCTGTACTGCCCAGTAGCTGTCCTCTATATCCTCAAAGTGAATGTTTTCTGAACACTAGACTGGATTAAGTCATGGACTCTAGGCTGCAGCTGCATATTATTTCATTTACTTATCTTTATATTGCCAATCCTTGTTCTTTGGATTTTGGCATTTCTCTTAAACAATATCATCTCGTTTTGCTCCTTCGGTAGGTACGCTTCATGTGGGAGATGAGATTCGGGAAATAAATGGAATCAGTGTAGCAAATCAAACAGTGGAGCAACTGCAAAAAATGCTTGTAAGTATGAAAAAGATTATCTATCTGATGTATCTAACTTTGAATGTAGGAATGAAAACCCACTTCAGCCCTTTCTGCTTACTAAAACACTAAAGTCCCAACATGGTGTGGGCTTCACATCCCCCGCTCAGCATTGATTGTTAGTGCTGTGAGCCAGTTTTTTCAGGAGATTTTTGTTTTCTCTGCAAGCCTTCCCTCAAGCTTCAAAGTACATTATGTTTTTTGCTTGTCCCCTTGTCTTCGGACTTGCTTACCTAATCAAAGTGAAATAAGCAATAACAAAATGGCTTATACTATATTCCCACCTAGCCCCCTTGATTTAAGAATACTCATAATGACAAAAGTTAAGAACTCCTGTACTATATAGCATTTTATGAATATCTCATTTTACTCTGACCGTGAAAAGTAATGCCCTCAGCAGTATGATTGGTCATTCAGACCCTTTCTTTTGAATGCTTACACACACACACTCTGGAGAATCCTGTTTTATTGCTGATAAGCAAGCGTGATTGTGCATGAAATCTGATCACTCTTGTTTGGCTCCTCTCACTAGCAGGAGCAGCTTCAGCAACCAGGAACTCACCAGCAAGAAAAAGCTTAGCGTGACATTCAAATATGACTCCTGGCTTGCTGGGGATCAACAAAGGAGGAGTCCCCGTTTGGACGTAGTACTAAGTTTGTTCCTCCTGGTGAGTTCCTGGTTGCTGAAGCCACTCCCACTGGTGGGAAGAGCGAAGCAGGAGCAGTTGGGTAGCATTGCACTAGCACGCTTGCATGTGAACGATAAGCCAGGATTCTCCTTATTGTGGCTTATAGTTTTGTACAAACGTGGGCAGTCTTGAGTTTCTTAGGTAAGGAGCAGGGTCTGGAAAATATTCATTGACATTGGTCTATTATTTCATGAAATATTAGCAGAAAATATTGTGTAGGTTTAGCCTACATGTTCTATTCAGGGCGGGGCTCGCATCTTCACATAAAACACTCAACAACATAATCTAAGTAGAAATGATAAGCACAGGAAGGAAGTTGTTTTCAGAGCTTTCTGTTAAGCAGCTTTTATTTTTGTAAGATTTGATTATCCTTGTTGTTTGCCTGCATTTGTTGTTCATAAAATAATCCCATTCTTTGAATCTAGACTCATCATTGTTTTTAAAGGAAAAATGGATTCTTTCAGGTTGATTATAGCAAGCTTTTTGGTGCTATGTAAATTAATAATTATTACAAAGTCTTCAGTAACTCTAATAATTGTTAGAACAGTTAATCTCTATTAGAAGTTTTTAGACTTACGTTTTTCACTATGCTGCCTTATTAGCCACTTTCTTTTTTCAACCTTTAGTATGGCAAATGGCTACTTCTATACTATATTTAAATTATTTTTCTGCATTTAACATATAAATTGAAAAAATGGGCAAATGTCTCTGCTGTTAACATAACCCAGTAAATTCCACTAAGAAAAAGGTTGAAATCACAAAGACAGAAACAACTTCCTGGTGCAAAATACGCAAATTTCTGCAGGCCTTTAATGGTGATCAACTTTGCAGTACAAATACATTGTTTTCAAATGTGGCCACATGATTTATCATACTTTCCAATATAATTCTGAACATGAATTTCTCCAAGAATTGCTGAAGCTCCTAGGCTTCCTGATTTCGTTGAAGTATTACATAGATTTGTGAGCTTGGTTTTTGTAACAAAAGAAAAACTTTACTTTCTCCAGAGGGAAATGCGAGGTAGTATCACCTTCAAGATTGTGCCAAGTTATCGCACTCAGTCTTCTTCATGTGAGGTAATGAATTTAATGAATTACTCTTTCCTCTTACTTCTGTAACTAACTGCCTGCTGATGGCTGAATGTTTTTGCTTTCTGGGAATTGTTTCTGCCTGTGCTGTTAGATCACGCACACCAATTTTACAACAAAGATAACGGAACAGAGGAGTAGCTCTACCCACCTACTGTGTCGTCCTTTCATATTCATTACATCAACTCATTAAATACCCTTTTATAATGTGACAACTGCCTTACAGTATATCTGAAGTAAAGCAGAAGAGAGTATAATTAGTACGTTGAGGGGTAAAAAGCAAGCTTAAAGAAGTTTTCAAGTGCTAATAAAGATGTCATTGGACAGGACAGTTTAAAAGGCTAACCTCTCCCTCTGCCTGCTTGCCCGCAGGACATAGGATCTGATGGTTTCTCAAAAAGTTAAAATCCTGAAAGTGCAATAGAAAACCATTAAGACAGGGATGTAGAACACTTTGGAGAAGATCTTAAGGGCCACATTCTGATACTGGGTGAAGTTAAAAGCAAAAGGGGCAGGGCCAAAAAGCAAAACAAAACCCCAGCGTATTGTAGCTTAAACTGTTACTGCCTGTAACAAAGCCTTAGAAGAGGCATTTCAACCTTTTAGAGTGGGGAAAAAACTGCACAAAAGCTGAAAAACCACAAACAATTGGTGATCGGGAGAAAGGGGCAGGGCCATCTGGGGAACCCCGGAGGGCCAGATTAGAACCCTTGAAGAGCCGGATTTGGCCCCTAGGCTTGAGGTTCTACATCCCTGCATTAAGAAGTATCGGAAGGTGATACTAAAAGGAGATATATGCTGTGACAGGAGAGAGAGAGAGAAAGAGAGAGATGACAAGCTTATAAGTAGAAAGTGGGAAACATCTTCAGTAAAAGAACAGTACTCATATATAGAAACAAAATCAAGTTAAAGGACCTAAAAAGTAAAACAGTTAAGCATTAAATGGTTATACAAATACATTAAGAGAAAGATTAAATACATTGCAGGACAATAACCAATGACTGTAAAAAGTATATGTTTCTAGTATTATAAAAACTGATTTTGACCAGAATACCAGATTGTCAATGAAGAAATAAAGGTTAGAGAACTAATTAGAAAAGGAATAGGCTGAAAATTTATTTTAATTACTGGGATGTATGATATGTTCAGTTTATGATATTTGAGCAATCTAGCCAGAAGTTAGCACAAGTACCAGATACCTGAAAAAGCAAATACATTTTATTATTTTATTTTAAGAATTTATATTCTGCTTTTCCCCTCCAAAAAAAGGAGTCACTCAGAACAGCTTATAAAATTATTGTTGTTGTTGTTGTTGTTAATAATAATAATAATAATAATAATATAGCATATTGGAAACAAAGTGGAGAGTAATGACATCTATTTAACACTTCAGGACAAGTTTCTGTCTCTAGTACTTGGTGAGTAGGAAAATCATAAAACAGCCAATATGGGTTTGTCCAGAGTAAAAGAGGGAGTACATTTACAAAGCTCCTTCTTTTATTTGGTGAAATTTTTGATTTTATGGATTTCAACAGGGGTGGGTAACCTTTTGGTCCCAAGGGCTTCATGTGGTGCTGGGTAATGATTGGGAGCTGCACACATGTACAAATATGCATGCGCACACATGCAGACACAGACGTCACACACACACACACACACATACACACACACACCCCTCAACATTGAGGGATGGGGAGGTTTAAATGAGGTCACTTGGAAGGGGACAAGTTAAAGCATCCCCCCGTCCCCCAGTGATCCTGATCCAGATCACTGTTTCCCTGCTGTTGTTAACAGCGGGAAAAGAGCTACCTTGGCTGCATCTGGATTGTAGAGGGTGGGGGCAGGTCTTTTCCTGGCCACCCAGCTGGTGGCTGATCAGCTGAACTTCACAAAAAAGTGAGTGGTGCTCCCGAGAGCTCTGGCTGGCCACATGGAGAGCAGCCAAGGGCTGCATGCAGGCCAGAGGTTCCCCACTTATGGATTAGAGGAATCTACCTGGCAGCAGCTTGGCAGATCAAACATCTTGTAAGAGGGATAGAAGCATGAGGGGAAAGAATTCAGTTATGAGATATACAGGGGCAGTTGTTGGGTCTCAGCTGACAGGCTAGTAGCTACTCCTGGGCTGTTACCAATTCCAAAATCGCAGTTTCTGCATGATTTTAATATTTATATTCTGCTCCAAAGTTACATGAAAGTTCAAGGAGTACATCAGTGTAATTCTGTTGTGCAGCCTGGTGCCTTCCAGATGTTTTGGACTACAGCTACCACCATCCTTGACCATCCCTAGTATATGAGGAGTTGGGCTTTTAATGCTGTTTTCTATGGCAGATTTTGAAAAAGAAAAGTTATTTATTCATTATATTTGTAATCCACCCAACAACCAACTATCTCTGGGCAGATTACAAAATACCATACCAGCAATTAAAAATATAAAATATAATACAAATATTCAAAAGAATACAGTAAAATACAAACAACCGAGGAACAGATAAAACCGACATAAAAATCTAGAACTAGGTCTCTAAAATGCCTGGGAGAAAAGAAAGGTCTTTGAAAAGTTAACAGTGTCTGTGCCAGGCTAACCTTTTTGGGGAGGACTTTCCATAAACAGGGTGCCACAACTGAGCCGGCCTCCTCTCTTGTAACTACCTGCGTCCTTCAGCAGGAGGAAACATTCCTTTAGATACTCTGGTCACAAGCTGTTTAAGGTCAACACCAACACATTGAATTGGGCTCGGAAACTGACTGGAAGCTAACAAAGCACTGGTGACACATGATCATATCAGCCAGTCCTATTGAGTAACTTAGCAGCTCTGTATTGAAGTAACTGAAGTTTCCGAACTGTCTTCAAAGGTAGCCCCAAGTACAATTCATTGCAGTAATCCAGCCAGAAGATTAGCAGAGCATAGATAACTGTTGTCACGTGAGCCTCAAGTGACACTGTGAGCATCCCCAAGCTACACACCTGATCTTTCAGATGGAGTGCAGTTCCCTTCAGGACAGATTGAACACCATTCAACCGGGCAGACAAACCACTTGCTAAAAGTATCTCCATCTTGTCTGGGCTGACCTTTAGTTTATTGGCCCTCATCTAGTCCATTACCCTGCTCAGGCACCTATTCAGGACATCCATTGCCTCTCCTGGGTTAGATGAAAAGGATAGGTAGTCCTGTGTGTCATCAGGGTATTGATGACACATCAGCCCACATCCCTGGATAACGTCCCCCAGTGGTTTCATGTAAGTGTTACATAGCATTGGGGTGGCTATCAAAATCTTAAAAATCTTGAGGAGTTTAACAGCACCCTATGTCATATACAGTGGGTTATATGGGCTACTATGTATTTTGTTGTCACAAGTAGGAACATACAGTGGCTTAACTTGGATTTTTTGACATTTATATTTTCAAATAAGGTTTGGATAGAGTGACGTATTTCAGGATATAAATACATAATCAGGAAATTGTCATCTGGGTAAAACACTGAAGAGAATTATGTGAGAGAGAAGTAGGGAGATCACAACATCAAATTGAGCAAGGTATTATTTTGAAAGAAAATGCCATATGTACGAAGATATAAAAGGATACTATAAGTAGGAATATAATCCAGTTGTTCATAACTCCAAATTGCCATAATGGATTTTAAACTGACAAAAAAAATAGGTTAAATATTAGGAATAGCTTATGTTATAGCAGCTAACCAGACAAATGATCAGGGCGAAAGAAATCGAAGGATATCCTCACGAACCAAGCATTTTTCTGAGGATATTGAAATACAATTCTGTTTTAAATATGATTGGGTTACCTCCTAAAAGTTTCTTAAATTGTATAATCTGTAATTCTGCAATGTCTCCATGTAAAACTATTTAAAATACTTTGTTTTCTGGAAAAATGTAACATTTTAAACCCAAAGAGGCTTTTGTTCTCTTATCTCCCATGTTGAATGTTTACAATTGCTTATTTTGGGTTATTTAAGATTAAGAAAAGATCCTGTACCTGTATAAGATGTGCTTTGATAGATTTGTTATGATTAAATTCGTTTTAAGGAAGGATGTTTTTCCTACTTAGCAAACAAACTGGGACAAATACTATGTAAGTTATGTCATACTTTAAAATACTGCATGCTCAAATGTATAAGTTGTTCCTTATGTGTATTCTGGTAACAGATTGCTAATGTACAGATATACAATATTATCAACTTCCATTTTGAAGTAAAATTGATTTGTTTTCATGCTCATATAAAAGATAGGGAGAGGCCAGCCTTGTAGTGGGGACTAACCACACTGCTCATTGTCCATTTAAAATTGGCTAGATATGCTCTTCTATGCTGGGTAGAACACAGTCTCCAAAAAAATTCTTTTGAAAGCATAAATAATACAAAACATCTTGAAGTCAGAGAAGTTGTATTGCCACCACATTACAGACTTGCCCATGCCACTTTCACAACTATGCCCTTCACAACAATCACAGAAGCAGTGAATGTTCTACTAGAGGAAATAACACATTTCCAAGGTACAAGAGTCTGCTCAGAATGCTTGGACAATGCAACAATCTCTCTTACATGTACAAAAAGTATATTGAGGGAAGACATGCAGATTTTACACAACAAATAGGAAACATATATTTTGTGAGGAACTCTAATCATCCAAAGAGACTCTAGTAGAAAATCACTTAAAATGAGGTAATTTTCATTCATGTGCAGGAAGGTTTTTTAAAAACTTTCACTTGTAATACATTTTAAGGAGAAATAATTACAAGTTAAAATGGTTTTTAATATTCTTCCTTGAATAAAAATCTGCAGTAATACAAGGAATATGTGCCAGGCTTTAATGCATCTACTAGATTCAGCAGTGTGAGATGTTGCCTTTTAAACATTAGTGTTTTTAGGAACTATATATTAAGATAGTTTCAATTCAGAACACAGTCAAATTCAAGCTCTAAAACTAACCCTCAGCATGAGACGATATTTTAATGCTAGCATCAATCTCATTTATCAGGACTGTATTGTGCAAAAGATTAAACACATTTGAATAGTCAAACATTGAGATAAAAACTAACCTATTTCTAGAATCCTCATGCTGGGCTTTAGATTTGGATAATCAGACTTTGAATATTAAGACTTTTCTGTATTTCTCCTTTATATTTCTTGGATGTATTCTTGCTCAAAGCCCACCTGTTCCTACAAGAAATCAAAAAGAAAATGAAACGTTACATTTATTTAGATTAAAATAATATAATTGGAGCTTTCTGATTGAAGCACAGGAGTAGAACTGTAATGAACTGCATTTATTTTCATTGGAATTTACATGCTTTTTTATACTAATCTATCTTCATTTTGATTTCTCATAAAAATCTCAAGTTCTAACATCTGTTTATGTACTAGTTGAAGGAAAGCATCCAACTCTTTTTAAGTTTCAAAATATGATATATATGTGACGTTGCAGGAAAATCTTTGAATCATAAAGAGTACCAGAAACTTTGTAGAAACCTGTAACATATGCATTGGATTGGATCCAAAGATGTCTTTCTGTTAGAAAGCTTCTTCTGTATATGGAAGGGCTCTTTCTGACTTAGCAGGAAAGCACTGCTTGGGGAAAGTGACCCCAAATCCAGAAGAGGTCTACCATTTGCTCATGCTGTTCTGTAAGGCTTCACACAAGTTCATTCTCAAGACCTTTTTATGGCCTGCTAGAGTTTATGCACAACAGTCTGTCTTTATTCAGTCTGTCTTTATTCATGCTTTCTTATATGGTAATGCGAACCTCAATACATTGTGGCGCTGCACTGTGAGAAGTCTTCCTCTAGTTCTTGTGCAAGAGTTCACAGAACATCACTAATACATTTTTTTCCTTCTGGTTGCTGTAATGGCTTATACTAATTGTTGGACTGTGAATGTGGGATGAAATTTCATAAATATATGATGATTTCAAACAAAATACCTTAACTAGAGTATCTTTCACTGGGGTGGTTCAGACCTGACCTCAAACCATGTTTTAGCATGATGTGTATAAGTCTGGAGTGAGCCGTGTCCTCCCTCCTCCCCACTTGCACATGGCAATTCCCTGCCTCCTTTCCTGGGTTGAGGTAAGCCACAATTTACCATTTAGCAAATTATGGCCTGAGCATGCCCTGCAAACCATTAGTAAATTACACCCTTTGTCTTTGAGATACATTAAAACTTCTGACCTCGGGCTCCATCCATAATGTGCACACATAAGGAATTCAGTGACTTAGGGCACAATCATATCAAGATAGGCAGCCTCCTCCGAACTTGGAGGCAACCGCCTATCCAAAGCAAGGCAGGAGAGGCATGGGGGGGATTGTTCGCTCCATGCTTCTCCTGCCCTGCTATTTTCCACTAGACAGCCATTTTCGGCTGTCTAGCCATGGGGGGCCAACGTGGAGAGGAGGCTGCGTGTACGACATATAGGATGTGTCGTACACACAGCTCCACTCTCCCCACCCCGGAACGTCCCCAGCCCCGCCCCTTTTGAGTTGCTCCGCGTTCCTCTTCTGAGCACGGAGGACAGGGCTTCTCTGCGCTGCCTCCGAGGCAGCGCGGATGTGGGGGGACGTTGGTTTTCTGGGAACTGACCTTGGAGCGCAGGCTCCGAGGTTGGTTCCCAGAAAAGAGCATATCCTATGGCACTCTGGGCAGTGTCTAGTGGCCATAGGATTGCTCCCTCCCTAATTGAATTACAATACATCAGAGAATATTGCTCAAAGCTAGTGACTGACTTGGAATTGTCTTAATACTGACAACTAGAACACACCTTTCATTTTCATAACACAATTCATTCCTTGAGAAAGCTGTCCCTAAAAGGGCATCTTGTTTTCTCCTGGTAGTCAAGCAGCAAAAGGCAGGCAGACTGCAACAATATCTGTCTCACCTTTATATGGAAACTTGGGGGCAAAATGGGAATGCCACTGATAAATAGACAATCCATTCCATTATTTATAGCAAAACATTTGGAATTGTGTTCAACTCAAATGCCTGTTGCTTCCATTGGGTCCCGCAATTTTTTTCTAGTTTCAGATGTTCAGGATTGTAGCTAGGGGTATATATGTAAAGAAAACCTTGCTTTTAAGCTACTGAGTTTGACCTTTTGAGTTGGCTTAGATGAGAAAGCTGAGAACTGATAAAGTCATCAGAAGTAAGGAATAAAGGGATCATTATAAAGGAATTATATAGTAGGCTACAAAAAATATAGGATCATTAGTAAAATGGCAGTGACAGTCATCAGGTTTGGGGGACTGGGGTAATCGAAAAGGTGAAACAGAAGGAATCAAAGGGGCCTCATTTAACAGGATGCTCACTAATAGTAAGTACGTTTCTGACTGCCACTGTAAATCCCCCATCTTTTAAACTGAGTTCTTAAACAAAGGGAGAACTCCAACACCCTTGCTCTTCACTCGAGAGCTGGCCACTGTTATAAAGGAGAACTTACATATTGCATTTTGTTCAATGTAAAACAAAAATAATTTTCAAACTTGTCTAATGATCAGGATTTGTTGGTTACCAGTGTACTACATTTCAGCTTTCTGTCTGATGGGAAAATACCCTAACAGTTTTGATACCAGCAAATGAGGCCTAAGTGTGAGTTTGTGTGCATAATTTATTCTCAGAGTTTTATTCAATAATATTTTAAGAATCATTATGTATATAAATATGTAGTAGATGCAGTAATAAACAGGACATATGCTGTGTCAGACATTAATTGATTCCCCATACTGAGAAGCCTAATAATTATAATAATAGTTATAATAATAGTATCCCCATGGCATTCTAATTCCCTTTCAAAATATAAAAAGGCCCCCAAGGTACACTTGGGAAAAGGTGGTGTTTTTGGTAACCTGGTCCCAAGTCATTTAGTGTTTTAAAGATTAGGAGGGAGTACCTAGGTATGTAGAAGTATATACTTTTGTAGAATAAAAGGAGAATTTGGTGGAGTGGGTGGGGGTTCAAAAATGGCCCAGTAAGAACTTATGCTCAGTGTTTCTACGACCTACAATATGTTGAGGTTACCTCAACAGTCCCCCCCCCTTTTTTCAAGAAAAATGAAGGGGAGTTGGTCTGCTTGATCTCCAAACACAGGGGTAGACAACCTGATGACCTACAGATGTTTTGGGCTACAGCTCCCATAATGCTTGACTAGTAGGTCTCCTGGATGAGGTTTATGGGAGTTGTAGTCAAAACATCTGGAGGGAATGAGGTTGCCTACCCCTGTCTTAACCATTTATGTTATCTTAGAGGTGAATTAAGTAGAGCAGAGCCTTTGGGAGCCACATCCCAGCATCCATAATGTTCTTGCATCTCCCCACCCACCCAGAATCCTCTCCTGAGTAGACAGCAGCAGTGCTTTGGTATGGGAACCACTCAGCTTCCACCATCTGGAGAAGCTACCTTTCTAGAGTCCTCCTAATTTTTGTTTAGTTATTTTTTAAATTTATACACTGCGCTTCATCCACTAGGGCCCCAGCATGGTGTACATTACATTATTAAAAAATAAAGCAAATACACTATATTAATTATAAAATTACAGAATAAGAGGCATAAAAACTATTCAGTCAGGAAACAAACACATCAATTGATTAAAAAGTATAAATTCGAAATGCCAAGAACTTTTTAATATAATGCTGAAAAGAAAGTAAGGTGGGTGCCAATTGTATCTCCCTTGGACGGGATTTGGGGCCCTCTCTTTTGCAAATACATTCTATATTTCTCCTACTTATGGTACCCAGAGAACGGCAACCTCTGAAGATCTTAATACACAGACAGAATGGTATGGGAGGAGGTGCACCTTCAGGTATTTGGGCCCCTAGCCATTTAGGGCTTTAAAGTTGATAACAAGCACCTTGGATTACTCTCAGTAGCAAATAGGAAATCATTGTAATTCCTTAAGAGTTGGACTGACACAACTCCATGTAGGCAAACTGTTCAGAATTCTAGCTGCCACATTCTGCATGAATTGGAGCTCCTTACCATTTTCAAGGACAGCACCACATACAATGCATTACATTAATTCAAACTGGAAGTTCTTCTTCGTGGTCTCTGCATCACACATATGGGCCCTGCGCCTGTGCGGTGGTCCAGGTCACTTCAGACAACACAACTGTCGTCACATATTTGAATAAGCAGGGAGGTACCAGATCTGTCCTATTGCTCAACCTTACGCTCCAGATCTTCAACTAGTGCATAGCCTGTTGAATCAGACTTGTGGCAATACATGAGTCTGGTGTCAACAGTGTCCTGGCCGATCAGCTCAGCTGGGCCATGCTGATCTCCCACAAGTGGGAGTTGGACAGAACACTTCTGAAAAGCCTCTTCTGGCTTTGGGAGATGCCAGAAATTGACCTTTTTGCCACAAGGGAAAATGCAGTTTGCACAACATTCTGCAGCAAAGCGAGCCAAAGCCCAGACTCGATAGGTGGTGCTTTCCTGTTTCAGTGAACAGGGGCACTGTTCTGCCTGTTTCCCCGCTTTCCACTGATGGCCAAGGTCCTGGTGAAGATCGCAATGGACAGCACCGAGTGCATCATTTTGACACTGTTGTGGCTGCATCAGCCTTGGCTCACCTCAATACTCAGGTTGGCAAAGGGTCGGTACCGACGGCTCCCAGTGCATCCATCCCTCCTCATGAGAGAGAAGGGCCAGATCCAATACCCATACCTAACAACTGTCCACATGACATCATGGAAGATCAGATGACAGACGTTACTTTGGCACCAGCAGCGGTCCAGAATATTCTTGATGCTGCCTGTAAGCTGTCTAAGCAGTGTTCCTACTCAAGGAAATGGACTGCTTTTACTACTTTCACTCACGAGCATGGTTTTCACCCACATTGGTGTTCTTTGCACCAAATTATCCAGTTTCTTTTATCCCTGTTTGAGAAAGGACTCAAACTGTCATCTCTCAGAGTTCACCTTTCTGCTGTTTCGGCATTCCACCCTCCTGTTGAGGGATTTTCTGTGTTCGTGCATCCAACAGCAAAAAGATTTATGAAAGGGATCAGAAATCTAGCAACACCAGTCCATTCTAAGGCACTGAGCTGGAGCCTTTCTGTGGTGCTCTTTCGTCTAAGCCTTTTGAGCTGTCAGCAACTACAGACCTTTGCCTCCTCTCACGGAAGGTGGTGTTTCTGGTGGCCATTACATCTGAACACCATGCCAGTGAGCTCTGTGCAGTCAGAGTAGACCAACCTTGTCTCATCTTTCACCAAGATAAAGTGGTGCTCAGACCTGACCTTGTCTTTTTACAGCTTTTAAAGTTGTGTCTGAGTTTCACTTAAATCAGGATATTGTTTTGCCTGTTTTCTTTGCTTCCCCTTCTACACCTTTGGGGCCAACCCTGCATATGCTCGACGTTTGCCATGCCCTGGCCTTTTATAAGTCAAGGACTGAACAGTTTCAACTGTCATCCCGCCTCTTTGTCTGCTATAGTGGCAAGTGCAAGGCCAGCCTCTCTCGACTCAGTGCTTCATGTCTTGGGTCATTAAGACTGTCAAGCTGTTGTATGAGCTGGCTGAGCTTGAACTGTCTGCCCTGGTCCGGGCTCACTATACTCGTGCGGTAGCGATATCAGTCGCATTTGACAGGAAGGTTGCCATCCCTAAACTGTGCCACACCCTAACCTGGTCAACACCATCCACCTTTGTAAAAACATTACAGACTGAACTTACACACTAGAGCTGGCTGTATTTTTGGTTATACTGTCCTCTCCTCTGTATTGTAGCAGGACACCGACTCACCTCCGTTGTAAGTTAGCTTTCTACTCACTCATATGTGTGATGCATAAAGACCACGAAGAAGAAAGACAGGTTGCTACCTGTAACTGTAGTTCTTCAAGTGGTCATCTATGCATTTACACAACCACTCGCCGTCCCCTCTTCAGTGTCATACCTGAGTTCGATGTTGAGAACTGAAGGTATTTTTTTTGTGTAAATTTCTCTTGGTTACAAGGCTGCAATGTCAGTCAGGGGTTTCTGCCAAAATTCCTCAGCTATAGAAGCTTCCCAAATTGAGGCTCTGCGCAGGTGCAGAGCCCATATGTGTGAATGCATAGATGACCACTCAAAGAACTGGTAAAGAGAGGTAGCAAGCTGTCTTTATTGGACCATGAATCACCATGGCAAGGATATCCCTATCCAGGAAAGGCCACAGCTTGTTAACCAGACAAAGCTGGTAAAGGGTGCTCTGAGCCTCCCAAACCATTTAGGTTTTCTAGTGACAATGTTGGATTGAGGAGCGCTCCCAAGCTGCACACTTGCCCCCTCATGGGAAGTGCAACCCTATCAGGACAGGTTGAACATCAGCTTCCGAGACCTGGGAACCACCTACCCACAGTGCCTCTGTATTGTCAGGATTCGGCTTCAGTTTATTGGCCTTCATTCATCCCATTGCCGAGTCCAGGCAGCAGTTTGGCATCTCCACAGCCTCACCTGATTCAGACGATCCCAAGAGATAGAATTAGGTATCTTCAGCATACTGATGACATCTCACTCAAATCTCTGTATGACTTCACCCAGCAGTGTCATATAGATCTTAGAAACCATAGGGGAGAAGATAGAACCTTGTGGGACCACACAGCTCAAATGTCATGGGGTCAAGCAGATGTCCCCCAATACTGCTTCCTGAAACCAACCTGGCAGGTATGACTGGAACTACCACATCACCATGGACCCAGCTCCAACCCACAAAGCCGGAAGGTACCATGGTAGGTGGTATCAAAAGCCACTGAGAGATCAACCAGAAACAACAGGGTTATGCTCCCCCTGTCTCTCTGTTGACAGAGCAACCAAGGCTGTTTCAGTGCCTGGTATAAACCCAGATTGAAATGGATCTGGATAATCCATTTCATCCAAGAACACTTGGAGCTCAGCTGCCAGCATCCTCTTGAGCACCTTGCTCCAAAGCAGATATTTGTGACCAGGCAATAGTTGTTACAATTTTCTGGGTCTGCTGAGGCTTTCCTGAGCAGTGATCTGTCAGTTATCTGCTTCAAGGCAGCCAGGAATACTTCCTCTCTCAATGAGGTATTAAGAACCTCCTGGATTCATCTGGTCCTTCTCCTTGGGCTTGATGTAAGAAGCCAAGATGGGCAAGGGACACAAAAAGAAGTGGTTGGCTAAACCTCTCTAAGCACTATGATCATGTCCTCAGACTGCAACAACTGAAACAAAGCCTATAAAACTGTACTGGACAGTGCTTTGGACACCTCCTCTGGAACTGTATAATGCTGGCATCTAGGCTAGAACAAATATAAGCAACTTTGTCTTCAAATACCTAGCAGACTTGTCACAGCTGGCTTTTAAGGGTTCCAGTATATCTTTCTGAAGATTGTTGACACTATCTAAAAATTCCAAATGCGTCTGTGGACCCAAAAAAGTTGGGTAGCCCTTTAAAGCTATACATCTCTCCTCTCCATGTTATACAGAGAGGCTTCAGGAATGAGAAATGGCGAACGACCACCTTTTTTTCTTTTCCCACTCTCCAAAAATCTTTGCCTAATATTTATTATTTAGTAGCTTTGTATACTGCCTTTTCAAATGGACTTCTCAAAGTGGCTCACAACGTTTATAAAATGCAATGAATGCATTAAAAACCATATACGTAAAGCAAACAAAAAAGCATTCCAGCTGGAACTGGAGTGTGCGTCTGATTTTGTCTTCACCTTCCTCCCTCTCCTGTTCCTTTCCACAAGGCAGTTGGAGTTAGATGGCCCTGTGGTGTGGGAAGTGATAGCCCAAACACCTCATGTTGCATTCATCTTCCTCCTTTTCTTTCCTATTGGTGATAAATGGCATTGTGTGGAGGAAATGACAGTCCAGCTGGGGCAGGAGCAGGCACCCAATATTGCAGTATATAGCAATAAAGCGCTTAGGTTCAGAGCTGGATGTCCAGCTCTAAACCTGAGCCCTTTGCACTATATAGTACATTTTCAGGAAGGTGGGAAGAAAGACAAAGGCTCCTTTTCCAGGCTGATTAGAATGCAGAACTGGAGCATTCATGTTACGGGCAGGAAAGACACTGTAACGTTTTCTTACAGATCCCCAGTTGTCCTGTATCTGATAATGCTGTGAGAGTTGGGCCAAGCCAGGAAAAAGAGAAAATATACATACTTGTGCAACTATAAAAGGCTATTAAAGCCAGTAAAAAAAAAATCTTTAAAACTATAGAGTTCCAAAGAAAGATCTTACATTGATTTATAAAAATCAGCAGTCTTTCTAAGGCTACAGCTGTAAAGGCTCTGCTGCATCTTCTCATTAATTCCAGTTCTTGAGTGCAGTCTCTCAACAGGGCCACTCCTGATCCTAATAAATGGGTGAGGAAAGGCATAAGGAAAGATAAGAAAAATCAACTTGAGTTCTATTTTTTTGTGGAAAGGCAGGAAGCATCTATTGTGGTCTATAATATCTATAATAAATAGATATTAAAATGATGCTTCCTATGATATGCACTTGCCCCTCATTGTATATATACACTAGTCATTATATATATATGTATTAGTATTCGAAGGTAGAAACAAATCTAGGGATATCATTGTCTTACTGTATCTGAGGAATTTGTTCCTGCCATGTGCATACATACACTGCAACCTAACGTGACATTAGAAACATTTTATTCATTGTTGTAAATATTATATAAATCTAATTTTGAATATTGAAATATCAGAATCCTTTATTTTGTATTAATGTTTTTTTTTCTTTAATGTAATTCAGTATTCAGATTAAGTTGAATTTTCTTTTAAGACTGTTATGTATTGTATTACATGCCCCATCAGAAGGATAAAGAAATGTCCTCAGAAGTGTTTAAAAAGTCATACCATAGATTCTTTTTAAGGAAACCCTGTTTCTTTTATTAATGCTTCCCGCTGTACCAATTCTGAAAAGGCCAACATAGTTCACATATTATTATGGGGAAAACAAATCTCAATAATATACACACCAGAAAGATAATGCCAAATTTTCTTGTACACAGTTATATCCCAAGACACGTTCTTGCCCTTCCTGTTCAATCCAGCTCTCCTAAAAAGTCAGATTATGTTTTGTAAAACATCTTAAGGGGGAAAAAAATAAGTATGATTGAAGAACTCATCACAATAAAATGTTTCTGGATACTAAGAAAAAGAGAGACCTTACCAAGTTACTAATAAAAAAGCAACTCCACTTACATTGCAAATTATTTTTTTTAAATACATTAATTTAGGAGTATTGGAAAAACTCTCAGAGACGACAAGGCAAAATAATTGGTTATAAGCCTGTGGATATAACTGTCGATTTAAATATAACTGTGTTCTGTAGTAGTGTTGTGTGATAATGAACCTTGTGTCTTATTTCAGAGAGATTCCCCCTCTACATCCAGACAGTCCCCAGCTAATGGCCATAGCAGCATTAACAATTCTGTTTCGGTAAGACCTCCAGTTCCAGACAGAGAGTATTCAAATCTTGTTGGTGCTCATCTACCATTCCTGTTATGATGACATGTTCAGTGGAAAATTGTATTCTGCTGATAAAATCAAGAATACTTAGACATCTAATTCCCCATTTACTCTCATTCAAGGATTTATTCAGCAACATAATCTTCTCATTAAAATCTCTTTAATGAGTTGCATTCAACTGTAATGTAGAAATTCACTCATCCCTGGAATATGCTTATCATTATCCTCATCCTGACTTGATCAAAACTAGCCAAAGGACTACTTTCCATTTTGAACTTTTGAAGTGGTGTTTTCGAGCAAATTATTTGCATAGCAGGTATTTGGGGATTTTGAGACCTGGATGTTTTTTTGTTTTTTTTTTTAACTCGCTACATTGCAGTATTGGTTTCCGCTATCTGAGTTAAGGAATTGGTGTGTCCTCTGCTGTTGTGGTATGTGCACATATTTTGTGAAATATGAGCCTTGCCTGGATATGAAAAGCAAAAGAAACTGGCTTTAAACTGCATTTATAAGCCAAACTATTAACATCACATCTTTAACACAAAGTACTTCCTTTTTAGCCATATCTTCAGGCAAAAAGGTATTATTAAACATAATCATTGACACTGCTGTTGTTTATCATTTGTCTTTCTCTGAATGTATATGGTAGAATGTTAGAAAGCACCTGTAGAGAAATCATTCTTCAGAAATAGTTTTGTAACTGTGCTGTCAGCACACATATGTTCAGTTAACAAATGGTATCAGTTTCTGTGAACTTTCTATTAATGGGAATGTGGGCTGTTTTATAATCTGTTTAATATATTGCAGTTGTAATTAGCTAACGGAATAAATTGATTTACATATAAACACTACAATGTATATGGATTAGAAACATATTTAGTTATATTCATTAAATCAACTAAAATAGTTACAAAACAACATAATGGCTGGGCACCCTAGCCCTCAAATTGTAATAACAAAATTGATTGATATAGCTGACCCATTGGGGATACAAATAGAACGTTACGACTAAAAAGGTGGTCCTCCTTGGCTTACAGGTGCTTTTGTGTTGAAGATGATGAATTCTTTATTAAAAGCACATTTTCTGTCTGCTTAAACTTTATCTGCTTTCTTCAGCTTGCTGCTAAACAGCCTGGGTTTGACATTTTTTTCCTATTAAGTGATTATTTCTGAAAATGCATTTGTTGTTAATACTTGCAAACAAGCTTTTAACTGTAATACTACTGTCTAATTTTTAAGTAAAATGAAAATTTCTTTTCCTGGGTTGGCTTTATTCTGCAGGATTTGCCATCGACAACACAACCAAAAGGACGACAGGTGAATAGCTATTCCCCATGGAATCTTTCCTATTAGCCGCTTTGTAGCAATTCCTCCTTACCATTTCAAATTTGGTATTCCATTATGTGCTGATCCTAATTCTAAAATCTTTTTCCATTTTATGTTTTGCTCATATGTCTGATTCACGGTAGTGCCATTTTCCTGTGCCATGTAGTTGTAATTTGGTTTTGTTACTAATAGCAGCTATATTCAGTCTCATGTGGTGTGTCAGCACCAGCATTCTTGTCATCATTTCATTTCATGGTTGTCCCTTGCTGTCCTGGAACTAATATTTATGCATTTCCCATACATAAGACCTTCTTATGCAAGAGTTGTGGACTCTGGGTATTTTTCTCTTAATGAATAGTGATGTTGCGTAGCATACAGGTCCACTTCCCCAAATTTCTTCATTGTGTTGAGGAGAAAGGGTTGACTCTTGAAACAGTATGAGAAACTAGCTGGGTTCTCACATCATAACATTTAGTCCAGCTGAAACCACACATAACCATAGTTGCATTTATTTTCCCAACTTAAAACACCAAAAGCAGCCTATAGAGGCTGCAATTTTGAGTGGGGGACTGACAGTGGAGAGAGCTGCTTCCCCCTTTCTCCTCTGGCAATTTTTCTGCTCATAATCACTCCCCGCCCACCCCCAGGGTGCCACACATATAAACAGTGGAAAAGATACTGGCCCTTATCTTTTTCCCTGCAGGAGTACAAGCAGCTGGGGAGGCTCACTCTGCTGCCCGTCTTCCATTCAATATTGCAGCCTTCAGATGCTGCTTGGGCAGGGGGTTAAAAAAAGAAACTAGTCAAGTGAAAGAAACCTGCACATGTAATTTATGCCCAGGTCTACACTTTAAACATTGGTGCAATGGAGCAAATGTGCAATTTAAAAATACAGGCCAAGTTCCCATGTGTTGGTTTGTGTGCACACAGTTCAGCTCTCCCCTCCAGCTGCAGGTTCCCATGTTCCCTGGAGCCCTCTCCAAATGCCAGGATCGATCTAGAGGGGCTCTCACCAGCAAGAAAAATCAGCCACAACCTCCTCCTTACTTGTATAAAAGCACTTTTTGTGTACACATGGGTCTCTAGATCCCTTACCAGATATCGCGGTGTAAACAAGCCAGCTTCATAAAGTGAAACTAAATCCTAATGAAGTCCTCCCAAATGCACAGGAGGAAATTGGAGGGGGAGAACACAAGCCCAAAGCTTCGCTCAGACTTGTTCCTGCTTGTGCATGTAGAGCTAAAGCACAGCTCAGCATTATTTGCAAACCAGTCCACTCTGATATTCCTTTCTGGAAGTAGTTTGGTTCAAACAGTAGCAATATAAATATTAAAGACTAGTTATATGAATTCTAAGCACGACAGGTGTACTTTAAGAAATATACAGATATTATACATAATGCCTTAGTTCATATAAATTCATGTGGCCATTTGAAACACACATACCAAACAGTCCTTAGCTCCAGTAACCTTTCTTAAGTGGTATCAACCACAGAGAAATAATTAACACATCCTTGTTTTTTTCTTTTAAAGCCTAGTATTATCTGGGTAAACTGTTTATACAGGTGAATCATCGGAAAGTACTGAAGTAATAACTCTTCCCTTCTCCTAAACCAGGGGTGAATAACATTTTTGCCCCCAGGGGCCACACATGGTAGTGGGCAGCAGGTAATGGGCCACATGCCAGCAGTGCACTCCCCCCACACTCTTCCATATACCCACAAACATGCACATACTCAGAGTCTCTCTCTCTCTCTCTCTCTCTCTCTCTCTCTCACGCACACACACAGTCTCCCCCCTGTCTTACTTCTTCCCCACAGGTAATCTTCATCAGGAACTTGGGATGTTAAGGATTAAACCTCCCCTCCCTCCACAACTTCTTCCTTGCATAGGGAAGGCTTTTCTCTCCCCACTTCGAGTAGCCCATGTTACTCCATAGTTTCTTCCACAAGAATAAGGTTCTTGTGAGAGAAAGCATGGAGGACTAGAATATCTAGCCTGCTATATTCCATGTGTTCTTTTTCATCTATGACACTATTGAATGAGAAACTGGAGTACAGAGGGTTAAAGCAGCCAAAGTCACTCTACATCCCCCATTCCCCATACTCCATGGTTTCCCTCTCAATGATGTTATTCTTGATAGATAAACCACAGAGTAAGGTTTGTTTAAGGCCCAGGAAAACTGTGGTACAGTGAGAGAAGTGTGGGAGTCATGGCAGGCCACAGGGCCATATGTGGCCTGCGTGTTGCCGATCTCCTAAACTGAAGGTATTGGTATCCTCTAACCAGGAAATAGGTTACCTCTACTGCCATTCTGAAATTGCTATAGGAAATGAATAATAAATGAGTTAAGAAATACCATTCTGTTCTCAGGTGCTACTGTGCATAGGCTAATTAGAAATGCACAATATTAATGCTAATTCTTCACTTCTGTATATGCAGCCTAAATGAAGCAAATGTAAATCATGATCCTTGGGAATCTGTTCTTCATAGTGTTGAATCCAAGTAGCTCTGTATTTGTGTTCAACTGGAGATAGCAGTGATAAAGCAGCAATCCATGCCAATCACTGCTTTACTACCATGATTCGCACTGCACTGCCATGGTTTTTTCAGCTACAGCTGGGATCTTAAGTGGCTGCCAAGATGGGGTTGGGGTCTGCAGGTTGTGCACCCCTTTTCTACAGATACAAATAGACTGATGATAGCAATCTCCTTTCCTGTCTAGAAATTGGAGTCGATCAGTTATGAGGATCATGTCCCCAGTGTAACTTAACAAGTATTCTCAGGCACTAATGCAAGCTGGTGCTTTGTAATAAAACATTTCTTGCTCCAAAATCCTGTCCATAGAAATGTTATGATGTATAATTTAATTTCTGCTGTGTCGTGACAGTGTCTGTACTTGATATTTGCAAGGAAAAGATAGTCCCCTTATTATTGACACATATATAATTTATGTAGTATCTATCCATTTTTTTCCTATTTTTTGGATAAGGAACAGAGGCTTTGTGAGAGAGGTATTTTTAATATTCACAATTTTTATTTAACTTTTACATTTCCAAATATAACCAAACTCACACACACAAAATAGATACATAAATGACATAAAATTAAGAAAAAACAAAGAAAAACTATAGATATGTATGGACATACGCAGTTTAAAAAGCTTAATACAGTAATCTTGCAGTGCTTGTGCAAGGTTTTCCATTTCAGTGATTGCCCCCTCCCACTGTAGCCCTATTAAGACATAGCCCATAATCTTCAATAGTTCCCCCCAAGCCTCTAAGGAAGCTTTTCAGGGGCTGCAGGGAGGAGGAGGGGACAGGACAGAGTCATTGCACAAGCTTGCCTTCTGCTCACACAACATTAGATATGTTCTTTGATCATATCCGTCTTTCATATTCTTTTTAAAACCTTGAAGTAAATGTAACTACGTGATTTCCTATAGGTGTAAAACAAAGATAGGAATTTAGGTATTAGTGAATAACATACTCTGATAAGAAGTTGTAATGAAAGATAGCAATACAGGAGGATGTGAGTGTAATAATTAGATGTCACTGTAGAACAGAGATTGGAAACGACTGCCCTGCAGATGTGATAAAGCCCTCAGTGGTTCCCCATCCAACCCAGCAGCTTCTTCCTTTGGCTCCTTTGCCACAGAGAGAAAAGCTCTTATCTCTGATCAGCAGCAGATTGGAGATAAGTGCTTTTCCTAGCAGAGCCAGGGGAGGAAGCTGCTGAGTGATTCCTTCCTGCTTCCTTGCCCTGCTTACTTTTGAGCAGTCATGAAGACTTGCAAGACATGATGCTCATGCTTGTTTCTGAGTAGACATGCCTAAGTCTGGGACATTGTTTGAAAGTGCTGCTGAGTGATTCAGTCCTGCTCACTTCTGAGTAGACCTGCTTCCTACTATAAATTGGTGGTAATGGAGTTGGGCAGGGGTGGTGATGGAATTTTTCAGTCCTGCCCACTTTTGCCTTTGACCCTGCCTACCACTGGAATATGGGGCCCAAGAGCATCTCCAAAATGGAATCCAGCCCCTGCTATAGAGGTTTTGAGTGAGGTGGGGGTGGGGGGGGTTAAAAGACATGCTTCAAGTGCACATATATCCCATGCAAGTGAACCAACCTGGGCGCTTATCCAGTAGCAGATTTTCATCTAGCCACATAGCCGAAGGAGGTAACTGCAAAACTTTATTTAAAATACTATTGTGGGTCTCATGAAACAAATGTTGCCTGCATCCAGAACTTTAAAATAAGAACAGGTCAATTTAGCTGCATATCTATTGCGATATACAAGCTGTTGTGGTAAAAACTAATGCAAAGTATTCCAAATCTTTAATTAATATGTATTTAATATGATACATGCCAACTGTAAGGGCTATTTTAAGTTGACATATATCAAGTCCACAGATAAATGAAAGATTTGGAGTACAGGAAGCTGACTGGAGACAGGTCCCTAGTGATGCAACTTGTGTGCGTTGCATAGTAACAATGCATTATTGTTACTTCACCTTCTTAATTATACAGTTTTCACTAATTAAAAAAGTTAATGGCCATTAACTACAAATAAAATGCAAATATCTATTTCAAGTTTTGAGTGACTAGAAATAATATTCTAATGCAAAGAGATAAGTCATCCCCCAAAAGGTGAAATAGCATTTCAAGTTGTCATGGAACATTAAAAGGGTGCAATCCTATGCATGTTTAGACAGAAAAAAGTCCTACAATTCCCCATGCTGTTTGGGGAAAGCACTATTATTAGCAGCAGCATCAAAATCACTATTTCTAGCTTTTTTATTTTTTCCCTAGCCATCACTTTTACTTCTAATATTTTAGGTATCTTCCTAAGCCTATATACAAACAGTGTGTGGTAGGTAGATTACAGATCAACTTTTCATCTGCTAGTTCTAACCATATTAACATTGCAGCATTTGTCATAAACTCCTGTTTTCTAGATATATGTAAGAGCACAATTTGAATATGACCCAGCAAAGGATGACCTCATTCCCTGCAAAGAAGCTGGCATCAGATTTAGAGTTGGTGATATTATCCAGATTATTAGCAAAGATGATCACAATTGGTGGCAGGGTAAACTGGAGAATTCAAAAAATGGAACTGCAGGACTCATTCCTTCTCCTGAGCTTCAGGAATGGTATGTTGTTTGGCATTCTATAAAAACCAATGTATCTTTAATTTTCTTTTTCTTTTTTAAAGGAAATTGGTGTGTTTAAACGTTTGCTTACTGCTTATTTGACAAAAAGGGTATTTGATTTAGGCAACTGGATTGGCCATGCAGTGAAGCACTAGAACCACAAGCATATGCGCACGCACACACACACACACGCTACCTCCTTGTTAAAGAACTGCATGGGCATATACCCCGGGATTACTTGTGAGAGAGGTAAGTGGTGATAACAGTGCAGTGATAAGATCAGTCCTGTAGAACTTTAGCAGGCAGTTCCCATATGGCAAATAAATATTCCCCCATCATCATCCTCTATCAGCAGCCTAAAAAAGAAGCTAAGCACAGAACTGCCTCATGGATACTTGGCAAGTCCTGTAAGCAGTCCACAAGAAACGCCAAAAGCCACTGAGATATCTAGGAACCCAAGGAAAGGTGATATTGCCATTGTCCTTCTTTAGCTGAATTAACTACCAGGACTGCTAAACCAATTTCATCCCCAAATCTAGCCTAGAAACCAAGCTGAAACTAATTGAGAAGGCATGTGTGATCCAGCAAAAATTCAAATAAAAGAGAGATTAAACCATAGGCAGTAGCTGTAAGAGTTATTTGCGGGTACACTAACTGCTAACCCTCTGCCTCTTGAGACAACAGCATCAACCTCTCATTCAAAAGTGCCTTGATATTCCCATCCAACAGCCTACGCAGTCCGTTAGTGCAACTCATAACTGTGAGGGGCAGGAATGCAATGAGCAGGCGATTTCCTACATTTCCCCATAGACCCTGTTGTCATAACATGAAACAAGCTGAAAATACTTAAAATAAATGTGACAGTGCTTCTGATATCCCTGCTTGGATGCTGACACAGTAAAGGCAGCCAAGTCAGGTGGATGCAAGATTTTTCTCTCTCTTCAAACTGACATGCAAAGCAAGTCCATAACATTGTGCAGATGGTTCCCTTGGGTGACCAACTGTGGGAGGCAACAGCTGCTTGACCATGCAGAAGAGTTCCATCAGATTGTATTGCATTTGATTCACTGGCATCACTACCATGGCATAGCCTTCAATTCTGCATAAGATTTGAACTGAACCTTATGCTTCTTGCACTCCAGTTGCCTTCAAGGTTCTCAATAATTAAGTATACCAAGGAGTAGCACCTTACAAAGGTGGGTGAAAGTGGTGCTTAGTTGCCACAGTATCAATACCCACAGTCAACCTTTATTTCATACATCAACCATTCTATCCACAACATAACCATCAGTGTCAATGAATAAATCCTCCAGAGAATTCTAGAAGCTGTGGGATCCATTAGCCTCTGGGGAAGGACCAACCGAAATGGTCCACAACCCCTGCAGAGAGCCTAAGCTGTGACTACCCAGACCTGTTGTGGTCTGTCCACAACAAAATGCAATACAATAATGCCCCTGATATCCAGATTACCTAGAACCAGGCCAGGAAAAACACTAAATCTAGAATGTGTCCTGCCTTGTTTGTGTGTGTGTTTGTTTTTATTTATTACACTTATACCCTGCTCTTCCTCTGAGGAGCTCACACCGACTTATGTATAAGTATCCCATCTAGGCAACTTTCAGGGTCATACCTGCTTAGGTTCCACAACAGAATTTCATCATGCACATGAGAGGCAGTGTGGTGTAGTGGCTGGAGTGATGGACTGGAACTTGGGAGATCTGGGTTCAAGTCCCCACTCGGCCATGAAGCTTACTGGGTGACTTTGTGCCAGTCACTGTCTCTCAGCCTAGCCTACCTCACAGGGTTGTTGAGAGGATAACATAGAGAGGAGCAGGACAATCACGTATGCCGCCTTAGGTTCTTTGGAGGAAAAAGGTGGGATATAAATATAATAATAATAATGCAACTTTAAACCATTATCTGGGAATGTAATACATTAGGGTAACCTAATGGTTGTTGTTACAGCCATGAAGTCTTGACCTGTGTCTACTAAGATGGCCTCATAATGGCAGGCCTCAACACTAGGTCTGCACTAAGGAAGTCTGTGGTCAGCACACTGAAATAATCTCAGCTTTTCCTTGGTACTTAGTCTTTGGTTCACACAATCAAAATACAGATACGGTCTGCACTGGTTATCCGCAAAAGGGAATAATATCTCTATATCCATCAGAAATCCTCTCCCTGACTCAAAATTGTGGCTGATGTTGCACTTAAATAACTAGCTGGAACACCCTGGGCCAGCATGGTTGAGCAGCAGCATCCATCCAGTTTTTTGGGATACAGATGAAGGCAGGGTCTTCCTACATGATTAAACTATAGAGGTCATTTTAGGTTTATTTCACAGGTTGCCCTTATACTGAGACAAGGTGGCTGCTGCCAGAGTCAACAAAGAATCGTTGCTTTTAAAAGAGCCATCTAAAATTCCTATTTGAAACCTTTGAAACCCTAATAAGTCTACCACAAATGTACGATACAAAAAAGACTAGGGAAGGATTATGTTCATATTAAACTTTACTATTCCTTTATTAAAGACATATGTCTTTACTAACAAGCTGATAGTTGTTTCTTCTTCACTTACAAGGCGAGTAGCTTGTATTGCTATGGAGAAGACTAAACAAGAGCAGCAAGCAAGCTGTACTTGGTTTGGAAAGAAAAAGAAGCAATACAAAGACAAATACTTAGCAAAGCACAATGCAGGTGAGAAAACGATAATGCACTTACAGACATTTTACAGCTGCATTGTTCATTATCGAAATGTAAATCTTTAAACTGACCAGTGGCACTCAATGAAAGCATGCAAATAAAAATGCCATATGTTCAAATGTAATTACAAGAATAAAAGAAAATGTAGGCGCTAACTAGACAAGTTGAATATTGGAAAAGTGCTGATGCATCTGGGATAAAATCTGCATCTTAAGGGGAGTAGGAGTGTTAGGTAACTCAAGATTTTGTACAAGAATATTTTTGCAGCTGTACATGTATTTCCGTAAGTATTAAGTGATGCAGTTGAACTTTCAAAAATAAGGTGCTCATTTTGATATCTTTTAACTTTCTCAAGAGATGGCGAGTGCATCCTAGATTCCATCACAATGGAACTGAAAATACACATGTTTTTAATCTGTTGTGTTATTTGAATTTGGGGTTCATATTTTAAGTTACTGAACTTAAGTTACTGTATTATAATCATATTAGAGGAAACCACTCCTCTTGAAGTTGCACATTAATGATGAAGATATATTGTGATACTCTGATACTAGAGAAATTAAGTGTTACTGAGCTCTCAGTGGGCATCTTCATCTAACAATATTTGTTGCGTGTGCAAGACATCCATAATTTTATTTCAGAATTCCAAATTTTGGAACAGGAGTGAATTATATATAGTATACAATTTGTTCTATAGTTTTCATTACTTTGTTATAGTTGCAGAATAATTTTTTTTTTTGCAGAATTTGGAAGGATTTTTGTTCTTAAGGAATTGGGATAGCAACTATAGAAGGAAAGATGGCACTTGTGGGATACTATGGGTTCAGTTGCTTTTGCGGGGAGGATGAGGGAAGAGCAATTGGAAGCACTGAGGAGTTTTGGTATGTTGAATGTTAAAATTCCAGGCTATCAAATTTGCAGGCCTTTCACCAAAACTGGCATCTATTTTGAGAGTTTTTCCAACCATACAGCTCACAAAAATAGCGTGCTCACTTTTATTTTGAGATAGTTGTAATTTTTTCAAGGTTCTGCATTAGAGGGTATATTCTAGGATTGATTATATGATTGCAACAGTGTACATCCCTGCTCCCCTCCCCACTTCTTTGCTTACATGCTAACGTAAATGACTTTTCCCATTTTATTCTTTGGTGTCTGATGCCCAATTGAAAATATCATCTTTTTAACATTAGCACATTTAAAATATTTTAGCAAACTATTATACATAATAATGTGCCCTTATTTCTTAAGGCTCTAGTTTTTCTTCAGCTCCTGGCTTAACTCTTCACTTCCCCTTGTACCCAACTAATGTAGAATCTGTAATGATCTTGTGCAATAGCTTATTCCAAGAAATTTGGTAGATGTTAACTGCAGATTTAAAGGGATACTGCAGACTGTCAACAAACATTAGCTTGTTCACAAGGTCAGGGGTCATCATGGGCAAGCATCCACCAAAGCCCACTGACCCTCCTGTTCTTCCTCCTCACTGCTGCCACCTGTTTGTTCAATTGCCCTCTAGCCCAGAAAGGCTTGACAAGTGAGTGGCAACATCAGTAAAGATGAGAAGTAGCTGCTGCCATCTGCTTGCTCACCAGCAAGCAAGCAACTGGTGGCATGGCCTTGAAGGATGAGTCTACACTAAGTGCTTCTTGCCCAAGCCCACCACACAACCTGAAGCCAGCACTGCTTGTTCAAATCAATACATGATTCCTCTCCTATGTAATTCCTGGTCATGTGCATCTCTCGCTGCTGTGGCCTTTTCCTCTTCCAGTCTAACTCTGCACCATGTCCTATTCCAATTTGCATTTCTTAGAAACAGCCCACCTACCCAGCTTCCCTTGACCCCCCACCCCACCCCCCGTTTTTCTCAGGCACCTGTCTTTTCCTTTCCTAGGACTCTGCTTCTTCCACTCTCCCTTCCCTCATCCGTTGTTCCTGTCCTGCTCAGGATCAGAGCAATTCAGCCAACAGCAGTGGGAATTTTGTCTTTCCCACCCCCTTAACATTACGGCAGCTCAGCTAGTCAGTGCTAGAGGCTTCACAGGCAGCAGCCTACCCCTTTATGCACTGCAATATAGAAGATATTTTATTGTTATGTTCACCCCCCAAATCCTGGCAACTATCATTTGCCATATATCTTATTAAAATAAAACTAGAAATTGAAAAAAATAATAATATAGGTTACAGGAGAAATGTTTCAAGCTTTCTTTAACTGTCTGCTCTTAAGCCTCTCTCTGTATGCAACAAGGGCTTAGAATTGGTTGACATTATGCTGTGATGATTAGTCAACCCACAGGTAGATATGCTGGCAAGCATTCAGAAGTGAGCAGTGCAAACTCCTTCACCTTCATAAGCAAAATAATTTCTATGCTATTTGACATGTTTTGCTCTGTGCCCCTAAAAAGAGGGCTAGGCCCAAAATCTCCATATTAGATACATAGCAGGCTACTCCAGAGCCAACTGCTATATTCTGTAAAAACCTGCAAACTCATATCTGTTGAATGATAGGTATTGACATTCACTGTGAATGTTTTGTAAACTGAATTTACTGCCTACTCACCACTCTCACTCACATTGCAGTATGTTGTAATAATAATAATAATATAATAAAAATAATATTTTAGTTAAAATATTTTATCCCACTCTTCTTTCCAGAAGTGACCCTCAGGAATAAGTCACAACATAAAAACAAAACAATAAAACCAAAAAAATTACAAAATAATATTTATAATGATATGTATTTATATTACACTTTCACTTTACCCCCCCCCCCCAGCAGCTCATGACATCCCCTCCGTGTGTCACACAAATTATAATATCATCTTTAGGGAATATCCTACCAATTAGCTGCTCTTAAAGGGACTGGCAGGTCTACTTTTGGTTTGAAGTGTCATGACAGTCCATGTTCACATGTCACTCTAAGCCAAAAATATGGCTTAATAAACCAGCATGTGAATGAGCAGCAGGTTTGTGTGTGGAGCTCATTTGCACTCACGTCATTTCTCTTTGCACAAGGACCAAGCAGGTAAACTCATACATTCATAAGCCAGGTTTAAACCAGGCCTTGTTGCTGGGTTATAGGTCCTGGTTTGTTTGGGGCATGCTTAACCATAATCCCAGGTTCTGATGTTATAAGACGTTACCTCCTTCCTGGTTGGTTTACCTGCTTGCACAAAGGGAGGTGCAAAGCAGGAACAAACTGGCTGTATGCAGTAGCACACTGCTTATTCACATCCTTAATTTTTTCGCTTAAACTGACATGCAAACACACCCCAAACTCTCCAAATTAAAAACTAGGTGTCACAGAGCATCTCAAATACAGGGAACTGGAATGTAGGATAGGTATTATGGCAGAGATTATGGTAAATTCTGATGAATTTTAGTTTTCTTTTATTGGTGAATTGTTGGATTTGTTATTACTGTGTTACTGGTTTTTAATAGCACTGCAGTAATGAATTTGGTATTCTGATGGTCAGAGAAAAGATTTTGGTTTGAAACTTTGGTCCCCAATTTCTGTCAGGGAACTGAATGCATGTTAGCATATAACATGTAGCTTGCCCCTCAAGTACCTGAAGCACTATGCTATACTAGTTTTCAATATAAAGCACAATAATCAAAATGGACCAGAATGCACTGTGCCCAAGATCATTTGGACTTCTGAATATATGCTTAAAATATATGCAGTACTATGCATCTTTACTCTTACTCCCTAATAAGTGTGTTTAGAATTGCAGCTCTTAAGGCGCAGTCCTATGCATGTTTCGATAGCAAATCATCCTACAATTCCCAATATTGCACACCAGTATGGCTGGCTGGGGAATGCTGGGAGCTGTGGGACTTTTTTCTATTTAAACATGCTTTGGATTGTGCCCTTAGCACTTTTTAATTTCAAGAATGAATCATCTAATCCAGAAAACACCATATTACAAAAAATGCCATAATGTTCATTAAAATGTGGGATTTGTCATGGTAATGACAGGCAATCTGGCTATTGCTTCATGTTACTATTAAAAAAACACCTGTTCTTGACTCTTATGAAGAACCCAAATACATACAGTAAATAATTCAAATGGGAAGCGCACAATACAGCCAAAGTTAAGCACTGCTAAGTCTCATTGATTTCAGTGGAGAAATGTAAGAATGTGTTTTAACTTGCCCATTGAAACCAACGGGACTTAATAGTGCTTCATTTGAAACTAGATCATGTCCCAAGAATGTCTTACAGTGCAATCCTATACATGTGTATTCTCAGAAGTAAGTTCCACTGAGCTGAGTGGGGCTTACTCCCAAATTAATGGGTATAGGATTTAAGCATTCGTATTCCAGATTGGGAGGGAAGATTGGCCCATTCAAAATGTATGGGTTTATAAGAAGCTGTCTGAGTTTTTATTAAGTTAAGATGGTCAGTCACAAAAAATTATAGAGACGTGTTATATGTTGGAATCCTAGTCTTTGTGTAATTTTCTTGCCTGGTTCTTGTGCTGTGGCTGTGCAAATTGTCCTATTTCTTAAATTGGAGAGATGATCAGTCCCTACAGCAATCTCTGATAAGAGAATTGGAAACTTCGTGGTTGATAGTAGAGACTTTCCTGGTGTCAGATGGAAGAGGGCAAGCCCCACAAGAAATCTGTAGCTCTTTGTGATTCAGTACTTCCTGCAGATGTTCTTGTCAGGGCATTCACTTGATCAGCCAGACTTTTAAAAAAATATAATTACATTTTGGCTTTTTAAAATGTTATGTAACAGTTATAATCTCTAATGTACAGATAGGCTGCTAAAATTACTCCCCCAACCCTCCCTCCCTTAAGTCCATCATACCCCATTGTTCCACCCCTTCTTTTCAATGAAGAAAACCCTTGCACATGCACACAGCTCACTCCCAAGATTTAGGAAAAGTGAGAAAAGAAGAGTCAGTTGCTCCTTTATAATCAGATTTTGTTTAAATCCTGACTATGCATCGTCCCCCATATAAACCAGATAACTTGACACGAGGGGGGGGGGATTTTTTGAAATGAAGACTGCAGTCTAGTTATTTTTCTCCTTCATAAATTAACAATGGAGAATGGATTGCCAATATTTTCCACTTTCTCTCAAATATTGCTGCTATCTCAGATTTCATTTTTACCCTACATTATTTTAGAAGTCTGCAGTCTGCAAAGGTCTGTTTCAAAACCAACAAAATCTACTGCTAACTTGAACTATAGAATATTATTTCTACATTTGATTTTTAAATTATTAAAATAAATTTGTAAGGGCATATTACAGTATATATAAATATATTTTGGATCGCTTTCAGGTGTTGTATTGATTCTTCTTTAAAAACCACGCCATAGGCATAAATGATGCTTCCTGGCAATTTATAGAATAGAGCCAAGTTTTGTAAAACATGCTTATCATTTAATGTGATTTATTTGCCTTGTGTTTAGAATATTGCATGGTGAAGTTTATTTTGTGCATATACTTTTTATTTTACTAATATATTATGAACCATATTTCAATGACCCCTGTACATTTTTCATGCTGTCTTAATCCCAATGGCCTCTCTGTGCATGTAAGTAACCTGTCAAGTGACAATGCCTCTTTATTTGCTTCTTACTGTTTCCTTTCAAGAACTCCTTTTCTTTATTAGCTAGAAGTGTAGAAGTGTTTAAAAGTTCAGTCTGTAAATGTGTCCATGTACGCCTCTGAATTTGTGTATAGAAAAACTTTATTTTCCTTTCATTTCTGCCTGAAAACCTGAAATTATTAGTATGCACAATTATTTGATTATCAGAATATTTGATTCTGCTTGATTTATAGTTAAGGGACTATTTCACTAAGTGTTCCTTTACTTTTAGTGTATTTGGAGGTAGACTGAAACTATTATAGAGCTGCAATTTCATTTTGTTGTTATCTAGCATAATATATTATTGGGGTGGGGGAGGAATAAAACCAAGGGCCTAATTCCAACATATCATTAGCGGAACAAATTGCTGTGCTAGTGAAACATCACTGCTTTTTCCCATTGCCCAAGTGGTAGTGGACCACTTCGTAAACCTAAGATCTGCAACCGGTTGCATGAGCAGAACTTTAGTTGGATACTCTCCTTGCACATAGTTCAGAATTGGATTTCCGCTAGTGCAGTGTCACTTGCGTGAGTGGGATGACACTGTTGGATACAACCCAAGGTTTTTCCAGAATGGAAAGGTTTGGGGGCTTGGTCACTAGTAGCTGACCTCGATGGGATCTTTAATGTAGAATAAAGTCTTTGATTGTAGTAACTCATATAACAGAGGCAGGGTTCATATAACCCCAGTATAGTAAGAACATTCGTTATATTTTTTGAGAAAATTTTAGAGATAGCTCTGAAAAACTATTTAGGAACATGGGTATTGATAACCTGTCACAAAATATCCAGAAGCTACCTGGTAATATTCTTGTTTGTGGTAAAAACAATAAAGAGTCTTGTGCTACCTTCAAGACTAACAAATTTATTATGGCATAAGTTTTCATGGACTATAGTCAACTTTCTCATATAAATCTCTTTGTTGTTTTTGCTGCAACAGACTAACACAGCTTCCCCTCTGAAAATGGTTTGCCGTAGTAGTTGTTAATTTTTATTTCTTAAAAGTATTTATACCTCATCTTTTGGTCTCTAGAGACCCCCAGCAGTGGCTGTATGATTTATTTTTAGAAGCAGGAAGCTTTCTAACATTCTGGATGTAAAATTTGCTGTACAAGAGATAAGAATGTATAGACTGTTCTGCCAATGCAACATCAAAAATATATGTTGCCATCGTTACAGGGAGATACGCATGATCGAACTTCGATTACCAAATTCTGAATCTAGTTTAAATTTAAAACTGTACTGTAATGATTAAAATAAAGCTGTGATTTCTGCTGTTGACTCTTCACTCTTTTGAAAGCATTCAGAATCATAGAATAGATGATATTTAATAGAATAACTTCTTCACTGTTATATCATCATAATTAGATATTAAATATGCCCTTGTATTGGCTTATTCCTTTCCATTGTGTTTTTGAATTATTATAATAGCATAAACATTTATTTCTTTATTAGGCACAAGGGAGGAGAGTGGGTTTTTTAAAAAATCTGTTTTTCTGTATCATGGCAATTGACAGTGAGTTGAGATAGCAGTGAAGTATACATAAATACAGTTGAGACATTTTTTACCAGGGTCATATTTTATTAAATATTTCTATTATGGTGATGATTTTATAATTTTCAGTGAAACCACCCTCTTTGTTCAGAACTTTACTGTCAAAATGTTAAAGAGCATGTTAATATAAAATTAGCACTTCTGTGTAAAGAGAACTCTACTTACAATTAATTTGATAAATGTATCTGGAAGAATAACTAAAATAATAAAACCAAGCCTTTTAATGTATTTCATAGTTTTAATAAAATATGTTTAAATCTTTACTGTTCATGTAAGTAGATGTTCTCATAGTTGTATCCATTTGTCACTGCTTACAAACTTCATTGCTCACTTTCAGGAAGCCCAGAATTTTCCAGAAGCACTAATTTTTTGTAACGTGCATACTGCATGGTCTCAGCTACAAATCCTTAAAGCATGTAATTTAAAAGATATTCTTGTGATGTATATTGTTTTAGTAAAATTGTAAGAAGAAAATGCTTTATTAAAATATCAGTTTAGCTGTAGCATTTTGATACAGTTATAATTTTCATTAGAATTTGACATGCGTGGAAAATAAGGTCAATTCAGTATAACTCTTACTTTTGCCTTTTCTTTTCTGTTACAGTGTTTGATCAATTAGATCTTGTCACATATGAAGAAGTAGTAAAATTGCCAGCATTCAAAAGGAAAACGCTAGTGTTACTAGGTAATTTTGAGTAGAATTTCAGTCCTAAAATAAATTAAACATCATATTATTGAATGCTTGTGGTAATATTAGATTTCCTTTTCCTGTAGGAGCACATGGTGTTGGGAGAAGACATATAAAAAATACACTAATTACAAAGCATCCAGACAGATTTGCATATCCTATTCCACGTAAGTAGAAGATTTATAAGGCAGGTGGTTGCATATTAGCTATTTATTATGATGTGTCTAATTATTACTATATAACATTTGTAATGTTGTAATAGCTAAATACATAGAATGAGAGACTGCATCTTGCCATTAGCAATATTGGCTAATCTCCCGGTGGTGGTGATGGTGCTCATAGCTCCATTGCCAGCTCCATCCCATACAGTCTCCTCCTACCTGCTCCACTCCACTCCATATATCTTAGTACTTGTTTGCACATGCATTATTTCTACACTCCATAAGCCATGTATTGTGTATGACCTACATGTACAGGAGACAATCCCCAAACTCTTTGCAGTGTTGCCATTTGAGGTTCAGATCGGAGGTCCTAATGGATATACACCATTGTACAACAACCAGAATGCAAGAGCAGGAGATTACTGCCAAACAGAGTGCCACGTGACCCATGCAAGCTACACATGCTAAATAAGAAGGCAGTTTCCCTTGCTCTCTACCCTGAGTAGAGAAAGCTAATCAGTCCGGGTTAGGGGGTGGGAACTGCTTCCTGACATGAATGTGCACAGGTAGAGGGGAAAGCTTTCTACTTTTATCACAAGGTTGAAACCTTTTCCTTTTCCTGGCCCCAAAGACACAGCTAAAATTCTTACAAACATATTTGAAAAGAGGCTTTGCACTATTTCCTTTCTCTACCCTTTCTCCCTCAAATCAGAGCAGCACTTCAGCCACGTTCACCTAGGAAACTGCCTTATACCAAGTCAGATAAATTTGTCCATCTAGCCCAGTATTTCTTACTCTGACTGGCAGTGGCTGCCCATGGTCTCAGGCAGAGATATTTCACATCACTGAGTGTTTTAACTGGAGGTGCCAGGGATTGAATGTGGCATCTTCTGTGTGCAACATTACCAAGCAAATGTGGAATTGCGATGGCTGGCCCATTGGTAAACCACCCACTGTTGCCATTGCTATGGGGGATGGCCATTGTAGGATTGCAACAAGGAATACCATGTTATATTAAGTGCCATGTGGAACTACAGTGATAGATCCACTTCCAGCCGGTTGTGGTAGAGCAATATCTCAGTGGCACCAAAGGACTCCAGTGTGGAAGCAACTTTTTTGCCTCACATGTTCACTCCATTTTCTGTACTGTCAAATCTAGTCCATTCCTTCTCTCCCCTAACCCTTTCACCTCCTGCCCCAGCACTGCTCCATCTTTTCATGAAATTATGTGCTCTTCATTGTGCAAAGCTAACACCGGAGTGTTCATCCAGCCACATTTACAAAAAAAGGATCCTTTGAATAACTGCAAGACTAACAATGTAATCCTATAATGTCTATGCAGGGGTAACTCCCATTGTATTCAATTGAGCTTACTCCCAGATAAGTGGGTATCATGCTTTTGGGACAGTGAATATAATGCTGCTCTACTCACAGGAAAGATGTATTATTATTATTATTATTATTATTATTATTATTCAGAAGAGTAAATATTTTCCAGTAAGTTTTTCTTCTGGAAAGCAGAGTTGTGCAATGTTAAGAATATCATCCTTGTTTTCAGTGGCTTGTCATGCCAAAGTACAAACACTGAAATTAATTAGTGATAGTCTTTGCAAGGATAAATAACTGAAGGTTAAAATAATAGCCTGCCATATTTACCAATGAATGACTTTGTCATGAGAATATATATGACTTTCTGTATTATGGATGGGGTGTGAAACACAGTGGGTCAACAAAAGTCCAGTTTCAGTGTTCCTAACTCTTGTAATTATAGACACAACCAGACCACCAAAGAAAGATGAAGAGAATGGAAAGAATTATTACTTTGTGTCACATGACCAAATGATGCAGGACATTTCCAACAATGAATATTTGGAATATGGTAGCCATGAAGATGCAATGTATGGGACAAAACTGGAAACAATAAGGAAGATCCATGAACAGGGATTAATTGCAATACTTGACGTAGAACCTCAGGTAGATATAGAATCACTGCACATTTTATGATAGATCCCTAACTTTAATTGTTTTTGCACTAAATATATTTTATTCATGATAACAAGGTTTTCTTAATACATGAGATACTGATTCTTAAAATGTAGGGGTAGCACTTGGTCTTGTCATTACTATTATTGTTGTTGTTACTTTAAACTACATCATATTTTTCTGTGTAGCTGGATGTCCATCAGATATGCAGAAGTCACCCATTTCTCCTGGGGTGGGCCTCTTCACCTGCAATATTGGCCAGCAAGGGGGCCACCCACTTTGCTGTTCAAAGGATTAAAATGTCTTGTATGCAGATTTCATTATAACGTATGTCTGTGTGACTGGATTCAGATGATCGCGTAGAGAGAAGAAGCCATGGTGGCTTCTCCCCCTGCCCCCGCACATGCTGCACACGCGACCACCACCGTGCCATGCACCAGTTTCGGATGACATGCCAACCTGCACTGCAGGATGGGTAATTATGTAAATGGCTGCTGTGCGTGTGGCACACGTGGGTGTGGGGAGAAGCCACTATGGCTTCTTCCTATAAGATTGTCTGAACACCCTCTGTGTCTTAATACTATATCTTATGCATTGGCAAATTGGGAATGCCTTCCTTTCTTTTAACGTAGTCCTACATTGGATAAATATAAATTGCAGAATTTATACTGTGCAGGTATCTTCATTCAAGTTAAATTAAAAGAGGGATCCAGTTAGAGCATATAGGCAGCATAATGCCATTTGTTCTGAAAGAGAGCTAGGCCACAACATGAGAGGTTAGTTAACTCCTCTCTATAAAACAGTCTCTTGATATTAACACTACTGGTTTGATGCCAAAATCTTGTATATGTGCAGAGATGCATTACAGAGAGAGAACTTAATGAGCTGGTTCGCACAACACAACAGCCCACCATGGGTTATTTAACCACAGTGACGCTGTAGAGTGTGAGCAGCTGCCATTTTGCATATCCAACCCCCATTTGGGGGTTGTCGTGTCGTTTGAACCCAGCAAGCATGGGTTATGCAAGGGTTAAACAATCCTCGGATAACCCTAGAACAGATCCATGTCGAGAGGAGCCATGTTGTGCAAAGCAGGTCAAATCAGTCTCTTGTTTTTTCTTACGAATCAATGTAAATGCTATTGTTGTCTCATATTCTTTCTGCTCTGTAAGAACCATCATATAGACTGAGGTGCATGGCTGGATGAACACTTTCAGATTGGCTTCTGGCATACGGAAGGGAATAGTAGGGCCTTTATTTTAAAATGTAAGTTACTATACACTGGGCAAAATCCAGCCAAAGTAAAAACACTTTTAAAACGTGTTTATACAATGGGAGTATTCAACTGTCCCATTGAAATTAATGGGAGTTAAAAGTGTTGATTGGATTGTGCTCACTTTTTGAAATGTTTTGAAAGGTTGTAGCACATATATACTGAGACTCCTGTACCCCATAGAAATCCCCCAAATGTCAGGAGTTGCTGCCCCAGCCCTAAATCTGTCTGCTGTGACATCATGGCTTTCCCACGTGATCCCTGATCATACGGGAACACTTGGGGAAGAAGTAACCCTGAGGAAAAAATGGAGCTGAAGCAGCAGTAAAGGCAAAATTAAGCTACAAACAGCAGTGAAAAAAGGTACTGTTAAGGGGGTTGGGGAAACATTTTGTGCCCCCAAAGCCTTTCTTTTACCCCTAAGATGTTAGTGGGTAAAAATGTGGTGCAACCCTTGAAACATTTTTACATATAGCCAGTGTGTGTGTTCCTGGTTTCAGTGCAATGGTATGAACTGCTGCAGAGAGTAGCGGGTTTTTTAAACTGAACAGCAGCTTGTCTTATAGACAGTGGGGCTGTTCACACAACACGACAGCCTATGGTTATGTAACCCACAGTGAGGCTGCAGGGGGTGTGCAGCTGCCATTTTGAATATGCAACCCCTGCTTAGAGGTTGTCGTGTCATGTGAACCCGGAAAGTGTAGGTTATGTGAGGATGAAACAACCCTCACATTACCAGTGGTCTGTTTTAGGGTTATGTGAGGGTTGCTTAACCCTCGCATAACCCATGCTCTCCAGGCTTGCTCAACATGACAACCCCCAAGTAGAGGCTGGATATGCAGAGTGGCACCCATGGCTCATCATGGGTTAAATAACCCCGTCTGAACATGACCATTATTTACTAATACGATATACATGGCATGCAAAGCTCCAGCTGTGCATATGGTTTTTAACCTTTGTATCCAGTTTTGTTGTTGTTGTTCAGTCGTTCAGTCGTGTCCGACTCTTCGTGACCCCATGGACCATAGCACGCCAGGCCTTCCTGTCTTGCGCTCTCTCCCGGAGCGTGCTCAAGTTCATATTCATTGCATCCGTGATGCTATCTAGCCATCTCATCCTCTGCCGTCCCCTTCTCCTTTTGCCTTCAGTCTTTCCCAGCATCAGGGTCTTTTCCAGAGAGTTTTCTCTTCGCATTAGGTGGCCAAAATATCTGAGCTTCAGCTTCAGTATCTGTCCTTCCAATGAGCACTCAGGGTTGATTTCCTTTAGGATGGACTGATTTGACCTCCTTGCAGTCCAGGGGACTCATAAGAGTCTTCTCCAGCACCACAGTTCGAAAGCATCAATTCTTCGGCGCTCAGCCTTCCTTATAGTCCAGCTCTCACAGCCATACATTACTACTGGGAAAACCATAGCTTTGATTAAACGGACCTTTGTCGGCAAGGTGATGTCTCTGCTTCTTACTATGCTGTCTAGGTGTGCCATAGCTTTCCTCCCAAGGAGCAAGCGTCTTTTAATTTCATGGCTACAGTCACCGTCTGCGGTGATCTTGGAGCCCAAGAAAGTAAAATCTGTCACTGCTTCCATTTCTTCCCCTTCTATATGCCAGGAAGTGATAGGGCCAGATGCCATGATCTTCGTTTTTTTAATGTTGAGTTTCAAACCAGCTTTTGCACTCTCCTCTTTCACCCTCAACAAGAGGCTCTTGAGATCCTCTTCGCTTTCTGCCATTAGGGTGGTATCATCTGCATATTGGAGGTTGTTGATAATTCTCCCAGCAATCTTAATTCCGACCTCTGATTCATCCAACCCGGCATTTCTCATGATGTACTCTGCATATAAGTTAAATAAGCAGGGTGACAATATGCAGCCTTGTCATACTCCTTTCCCAATTTTGAACCACTCGGTTGTTCCATGTCCGGTTCTTACTGTTGCTTCTTGACCCTCGTACAGGTTTCTCAGGAGACAGGTAAGGTGGTCTGGTACTCCCATCACTTTAAGAATTTGCCACAGTTTGTTGTGATCCACACAATCAAAGGCTTTAGCGTAGTCAATGAAGCAGAAATAGACGTTTTTCTGGAATTCTCTTGCTTTCTCCATGATGCAGCGAATGTTGGCGATTTGATCTCTAGCTCCTCTGCCTCTTCGAAACCCAGCTTGTACTTCCGGTAGTTCTCGGTTCGCATACTGCTGAAGCCTAGCTTGTAGGATTTTGAGCATCACCTTGCTGGCATGTGAAATGAGCGCAATTGTGCGGTAGTTTGAACACTCTTTGGCGTTGCCCTTCTTTGGAATTGGAATGTAAACTGACCTTTTCCAGTCTTGTGGCCACTGTTGAGTGTTCCAAATTTGTTGGCATATTGAATGCAGCACTTTAACAGCATCATCTTTTAGGATTTTAAATAGCTCAGCTGGAATACTGTCAACTCTGCTAGCTTTGTTGTTACTAATGCTTCCTAAGGCCCACTTGACTTCACTCTCTAGGATGTCCGGCTCAAGTTCAGTGACCACACTATCATGGCTATCAGGGACATTCAGATCTTTCCTGTATAGTTCTGCTGTGTATTCTTTCCACCTCTTCTTAGTCTCATCTGCTTCTGTTAGGTCCCTGCCTTCTTTGTCCTTTATCGTGCCCGTCTTTGCACAAAACGTTGCCTTGAGGTCTCCAATTTTCTTGAAGAGATCTCTAGTCTTTCCCATTCTGTTGTTTTCCTCGATTTCTTTGCATTGTTCATTTAAGAAGGCCTTCTTGTCTCTCCTTGCTATTCTCTGGAACTCTGCATTCAGTTGGATATATCTTCCCCTATCTCCCTTGCTTTTCGCTTCCCTTCTTTCCTCAGCTACTTGTAAAGCCTCATCAGACAGCCACTTGGCTTTCTTGCATTTCTTTTTCTTTGGGATGGATTGAGTTGCTGCCTCCTGAACAATGTTACGGACCTCCGTCCATAGTTCCTCAGGCACTCTGTCTATCAGGTCTAATCCCTGAAATCTATTCCTCACCTCCACTGTATATTCATAAGGGATATGATTTAGGTCATACCTGAATGGTTTAGTGGTTTTCCCTACGTTCTTCAATTTCAGCCGAAATTTTGCAAGAAGCAGCTCATGATCTGAGCCACAGTCAGCTCCAGGTCTTGTTTTGACTGACTGTATGGAGCTTCTCCATCTTTGGCTGCAAAGGACATAATCAATCTGATTTCGATATTGACCATCTGGTGATGTCCATGTGTAGAGTCGTCTCTTGTGCTGTTGGAAAAGAGTGTTTGCTGTGATCAGCGTGTTCTCTTGGCAAAACTCTATTAGCTTTTGTCCTGCTTCATTTTGTACACCAAGGCCATGCCTGCCTGTTATCCCAGTGATTTCTTGACTTCCTACTTTAGCATTCCAATCCCCTATGATGAAGAGGACATCTTTTTTTGGTGTTAGTTCTAGAAGGTGTTGTAGGTCTTCATAGAACTGATCAACCTCAGCTTCTTCGGCATCAGTGGTTGGGGCATAGACTTGAATTACTGTGATGTTGAATGGTTTGCCTTGGATTCGTACTGAGATCATTCTATCATTTTTAAGATTGTACCCCAGTACTGCTTTTCCCACCCTTTTGTTGACTATGAGTGCGACTCCATTTCTTCTAAGGGATTCTTGCCCACAATAGTAGATATGATGGTCACCTGAATTAAATTCGCCCATGCCTGTCCATTTGAGTTCGCTGATTCCCAAGATGTCGATGTTCAATCTTGCCATCTCATGTTTGACCACCTCCAGCTTACCTTGATTCATTGATCTGACATTCCAGGTTCCTAAACAATATTGTTCTTTACAGCATCAGATTTTCTTTTCACCACCAGACACATCCACAGCTGAGTGTCCTTTCGGCTTTGGCCCAGCCGCTTCACTCTTTCTGGCGCTACTTGGAAATTCCCTCTGCTCTTCCCCAGTAGTATATTGGACACCTTCCGACCTGAGGGGCTCATCTTCCGGCGTCATATCTTTTAGCCTTGTGATACGTTCCATGGCGTTTTCTTGGCAAGAATACTGGAGTGGGTTGCCATTTCCTTCTCCAGTGGACCACATTTTGTCAGAACTCTCTGCCATGACCTGTCCGTCTTGGGTGGCCCTGCACGGCATAGCTTATGGCTTCACTGAGTTACGCAAGCCCCTTCGCCACAACAAGGCAGTGATCCATGAAGGGGTTGTATCCATACAATAGAATAGTAGGGTTGGAAGGGGCCTACAAGGCCATCGAGTCCAACCCCCTGCTCAATGCAGGAATCCAAGTCAGAGCATCCCTGACAAATGGCTGTCCAGCCTCGTCTTGAAGGCCTCCAGTGTGGGAGAGCCCACCACCTCCCCAGGTAATTGGTTCCATTGTCATATTGTTCTTACAGTCAGGAAGTTTTTCCTGATGTTCAGCCGGAATCTGGCTTCCTGTAACTTGAGCCCATTATTCCGTGTCCTGCACTCTGGGATGATCAAGAAGAGATCCTGGCCTTCTTCTCTGTGACAAACTTTCAAGTACGTGAAGAGTGCTATCATATCTCCCCTCAGTCTTCTCTTCTCATGGCTAAACATGCCCAGTTCTTTCAGTCTCTCTTCATAGGGCTTTGTTTCCAGTCCCCTGATCATCTTTGTTGCCCTCCTCTGAACCCTCTCCAGTTTGTCTGCATCCTTCTTAAAGTGTGGTGCCCAGAACTGGACACAGTACTCCAGATGAGGCCTAACCAGTGCTGAGTAGAGGGGAACTAGTACTTCCCGGGATTTGGAAGTGATTCTTCTATGAATGCATCCCAAAATAGCATTTGCCTTTTTTGCAGCCACATCACATTGTTGGCTCATATTCAGCTTGTGATCGACAACAATTCCAAGATCCTTCTTGCTTGTAGTGTGGTTGAGCCACATATCCCCCATCTTGTAAATGTGCATTTGGTTTCTTTTTCCTAGGTGCAGAACTTGGCATTTGTCCCTATTAAATGTCATTCCGTTGTTTTCTGCCCAACGCTCCAGTCTATCCAGATCACTTTGAATTTTGTTTCTGTCTTCCAAAGTATTAGCTATCCCTCCCAATTTTGTGTCATCTGCAAATTTGATCAGCATTCCCTGCACCTCCTCCTCCAAGTCATTAATAAAAATGTTGAAGAGCACTGGGCCCAGGACTGAGCCCTGCGGTACCCCACTCGTTACCTCTCCCCAGTTTGAGAAGGATCAATATTATCCTGGTCATAATTTGAAATAGAATCAGTCTGAGTTCCTGGTTTGCCAAATCTTCAGTGTCAGGGGTACATAAATGCAGTCACCTGAGAGCCAGCAGCAGTCACAATCAACTCTATCATGCTTCCTAGTGTCTCCAAAGTCTGATGTGAAAAGAGAGCCATCCTTCCTTTTACCAAGTCATGCAAGAAGAGTCAGAAGAGGGATGAGTCAGTGGCAACCAGAAATAATGGCTGGCTGCCAAAGCTAAAATTGTAGACCCTTGTTCAGTATAATTTACTTTCTTTGACATTCAGTAGTCCTGTTTTCAGAAACAAGTGAATAGAATACATAGGTTAGATCCAGATTTAGTTGCGTGTGACTGGGCTGGCGGAAGCAGACTTCCCCACTCCTTCCTCACCATGCCCCCTGAAAATGCTACGAAGAGGGTAAGGGGACCCTGCTGAATGGGGTAAGCTGTGATGCAGGAGAGAAGGCAGAGAGAAAATCAGGCAGAGGCACCTCCAGTGAGTGGAACTCTTCTGTCAACAGAAAGCAGATCTTGGAACCAACCCATAGAGAACTAGGGCGTTGCAAAGTGGAGATCTCTTATCACCTTGAAACTTCACTTCCAAGTGGATCCAGAATCGTATGTGTCATTGTGTTGCTTTTATATGTATTAAAGTTTATGCCATGCTCCTTCTTCTAAAATGTCATTTGCTTAGGCCCTGAAGGTCCTGAGGACTGCAGAGTTTGCTCCTTTTGTTGTTTTTATCGCTGCACCTACAATTACCCCAGGCATTAATGAGGTAAGACTTGTTACAATGAAATCTCATTTATAGATAACTTAACAGTAGATAAGTAGACTTCAGTCCTATTTGCCAAAATTTAAATTTAATATTCATGGAAATATAGAAGAAATCTTAAGTTTGGTATTGTTTCTCTGTACTATAATGAAGTTTTAGAATATGGCCATTCATTCATCTCTCTTTTTAAAACATTATTTGTATACATAATATCCCTTTCTCTTTGCCTGCTTTGTCATACCTTGTTTTAAATCCTACCTTGAAAGAACACATTTCTAAGGACATGTCTGCACCAGCTAATCTGTCACTGAATATACATGAGAGGCTTGTGAAGTCTGCATCTCATTCAGTTTCCTGTCACCAATTGTCCCAAATTAGAAGTCCATATCCTGGTTTCTTTGCAAGAAAGTACCTCCTTCAAGGTGTAGTAATAGTCTCGTGATACAGTTTGGACAATTTTGAGCTTACTTACTTGTTAAGTCATGGGGATGAGAAACATATGAGGTTGTTTCTGACTTGTCTAACTCCAGCTGTTTCAAATTTCTTCACACATCTAAAGATTCCACCTGTTTGTTTATTGCATCACAGTTAACAGTATATATATGGGTGTCTAGGTGTAATTGTATATATTTCAGTACAAAGGGGGTTTTTTTAAAGAAAAATGCTGAACCTACAATTCCAAAAGGGGAGAAACATCTACTAATTGAAAGTGTATGAAAATTAGTACTGACATGTGGAGACATAAATTGAAATCAAAAGTATTGTAAGAAGGGTTGCTCTTGCAGACATATCCTACATGACTGCCCTTGTTTTCCTTTTTTTTTTTTAATTATCATCTTGCTTTTCTTCTCATTTTCTTGCACTTGTACTGATTTTATCTAGCTGCCAAAATGGTGCAGAAAGTTGCCTGTAAGTACCAGCTAGGAGGCAATAATATGTAGACCTTATTATTTTAGCACTGTTTGAATGCAGATACTCATTTCCAATGTAGCATTGCTTTTATCCACACCCCATGGCTACTCTTACTTTGTTGTGCATTTGTTTTAAGTCAGGAGATCTAAACATGGATCGCCTGCATCATATGCAGCATGGAATATTGTGGAGGGAGTGGAGGGAGGGGACAAAAACCCCTAACCTACCTTTTCTCATGTGTTAGAGGAACAGTCATTCCCAGATGAGGACAGGTCCCTGTTCTGTCCAGCAGAACACGGACTCTTGCTTCAGTCGGAAAAAAGGGGGAAATGCCTCACAAATTTCCTGTCACAGGGACATAATCAATTTAAAAACAGATAGCTACATCTAAACAAAACAAAAGCCAGCCAAGCCAGTCAAAAGGCAGTGGCAACTATAGTAAGTTTATTTATTTAACTTCTGTCCTACACTTTACATACACACACACACACACACACAGAAAATATATTTAAAAAAAAAAACACAATCAGACATAAACCAATAGAAACAGCAGAATAAAAATAGCAAATAATCACCTGGAGCCAAAATGACATCAGAGTAGGCACCAAACACATGTCCCTCGGGAAAGCATTCCACAGGTGGGATGCCACAACTGGGAAGACCCTTTTTCCAGTCACCACATGCTGTACCTCAGAAAGAAAGGACACAAAGAGAGGAGCTTCAGATTATAACTTCAGCGATTGGACAAACTGATGTCGTAGAGTCACAGACAGAGCTTGAAACTATGTCAACAGGATCACTACAGTTGTTTCTAGCTTGGTGGAGCAGGATGAGCTAGAGTCAGGAACAGACTTCCTATCACTTTCCTGCTTTATTAAAAGTGCTTCAACTTGCATGACTGATGCCTTCACAATACCTGAGTCAGCAGTATAGTATTCAAATTCCCATTGAATAGGTTGAGCCAGGATACTTTGTGGTAGGGGTAGCCAAACTGCAGTTTGCAACTTTTAAGGAGGCTTGTATGAATACTATGTAGCTGGTTTTGCATAAGTTTCAATGTGACATGTCAGCAAGAAAATAGTAGAATAGATTAACATTCCTGAATAGGTTGAGGGCAGGGAAGGACATATCCCGGTCACTCGTCATGGTTGCACAGGAGAGACAGCTGGCATGGGAAGAGAGGGAAGACGCATACCAGTAACAATGCCACGGATAACTAGGCACATGAGACCCTTGCACAGCTGCATGCAGGAGCTGTAATAACAATGGATGGGGAAAATAATGTGTTTTCCCAGGCACAAAATTATATGGCGTATATATTGCTAGGAAAATATTATATCCTGAAACTGAAATGCAGCTTCAGTGGAAGGTGCTTAGACTGGTCATCTATTGTAAATGGGTAATAATTGTGCTTTTATTGCATAAAAGAACTGATCATGCAGAAAAGCCCCCAATGTCACCAGGCTACGGCTATAGTGTATTTGAATCCAGCATGCATGTATCTCAGTACCTCTCTGCTTTCTGCTCCCCTGCCGTGTGCATGTACAGGAGGGGCACGGTACAATAGAAAGTGATATGTGCTCAGAGTGAAGCCTCATCCCATTTTCTCAGTCCTATTGTTGTGTGAATCTGAATGCTAACTGTTGTGGCAGTGACACATAGGCAAAATCAGTGAAGAAGAGCAGTATGGATGAGCTAGCATTGCAAGTCTCATGCTGCTAATGCAAAATACCCAAACTAGTCAAGTCCTTTTTGTGCATAGCCTGCTGCTAATGTGTCCTAATGATTAGAGACCAGCTCCCATGTCTGAAAAGACAAGCAAAGGTATCTCTGCAATAAATCAGCGTTTTGTAAGTTTAAAGGGTTTGTGAAAGTGTGTGCGCATGTGCATAAGAGAGGGACTTTGCATGTGACCCTGTAACCTTTTGCCAACCATTGTTTAATGTTCTGAATGCCTTGGCAGTAATATGCTTTTGTGCCTGATAGAAATATTTTTCAATCACCACAAATTATCAATTTATTGTGAGTAGAGGAACTCCCAAGTGTGTGCATGGAACTTCCTCATCCATAAGGGTTGTCTCATTGATTTAGAAAGAGAAAACAGAATCATGCACATACTCCTTTGTGCATGCAGATCTGCTTTCTCCTGGAATGAATGGGGTAGCCCACATGCACTTACCAGATTAGTGCAAGTATCTTCCTTTGGGCATAAGACAAACAGTTGTGTATGTGGTGTGGTTTCGTTAATAAAGTAGCACTCCTCCCTTGTTCCTTTTTTATGCTGATTCTTTTTGCTCATACCCACCCCCTGTCCATTTAGATCTCCATGAAAGTAGACAAGTGTTTAGCTGTGTTGTGATAAACCTAATAAATATTTTTATTTTGATTATATGAATTAAACAGTATAACTGATGGAGTGGAATTCAGCATTATTTATTACTGTTAAACTGCGTTACTAATGAATTCTCATGTAAGAATTTCATTGTGGTGTTCTTTTCTTTGTAAGTAACAAAAGCAGGATATAATGACAACAAAATAATAGAATTGTTTCACCCCCATTTTCCCCAATCACTATGCAGGATGAATCTCTTCAACGCTTGCAAAAGGAATCTGAAATCTTACAGAGAACATATGCACACTACTTTGATCTTACAATTATCAACAATGAAATTGATGAAACAATCAGGCATCTGGAGGAAGCCATTGAGCTTGTTTGTACAGCATCACAATGGGTTCCTGTCTCCTGGGTGTATTAATCCTCTCACCAGAAGAATTTTATCATTACTGGGAACCACCTCATACATGGAAGAACCTCTTTGTTATTGACCTTGTGTCAACAGGTCTTGGCCCCTAGAGACTACCTAGATGTAGTGTGACCTAAATTTATAATTATCGTCATGTCCTTATAGATAGGAGGAGAAAAATGCTAATTTAAAGAGACAGTATCTTTTTTAATCAGTTCTCCTAAACTTTATTAAAATGTATCTTTAAATATATGTATTATTCAATCCTTTGGAATGTTATATTTTTGGAAATCATAGCTTTTAATTTCAAAGGCCCCTAAAACTGCACAAAATAGATGCTGCTTTCTATAATCTATTTTAATAATAATATGATCTGTTACTTAACTTGGGGGTGGAACACTACATTCTTTTTAGAGTCTGATTTTGTGAATTGGAATAACTTGCTTTCCTTTATTTATTTGAAATTATTAGCCCAATCACAACAAGATCAATTCTTAAATTCCAATGGCCTTCCTTCGCTTTTTTTCATTATTTTTAGAATAGCATTTTGAAGTACTTTCATGTAATATCCGGATAATGTGATACTGTCTCTTTGAAGAACTCTGTAAAACTTATAGAGATTTGAAGTTGGGTCTTGACTCTTAATGCATGTGGACAGTCGCAAGCGTTCATGCTGTTGGTGTATCTGTGTTGAAAAAAACTGTAATCTACAGCAAAGTACATTCCGTTCATGGGGGGAAAGTACCCAAGGGAATAAAATAAAATACTATGACTAAGTTGTAAAACCTATGCACATCCCTTGCATTTTGGGCAACTTTATAAACAAAAATCCTAATTTTTATTAATAATCATGTAGTGAAATGTGTTTGTAATTTTGTCTCAATTTAATTTGTTGTAAAGGTGGGAGGGGAAAAAATTACTGGTTTCACCATTTCAGATCTGTGTTGTCTGAGAGTATTAACGTTTTAATTACGTTTAAACAAAGAAATGCTGATTTTTAATATGTATGTAATTGTTTTGAAAATGCACACATTTTAAGAGAAAATACTGTGCAATGAAGAAAGCAGTTTAGGCACTGCGATAAACTAACAATTCCAAAAGACTCAACCTGCAGCCCTGTAAATTCCTTTAAACGATAAATTACAGTCTGACAAGTTTTTTATTTTAAATATACTTCCTTTTATGTGTTCAACAATTAAATGCCTTGGGTCATTCATTTCATCACAGGATTCTTCAGGTGCTTCAAAGGCCAGCCAACTCCTTTCTAGATGTTTAGAAAAAACGTTCTGGCCATCTTTGCATTCATTTGCATTCGTGCTTTGATTGCAAGACTTCAAGACTTGTGGCTCACTCAGCAAATAAGGGTTGCTTCATACATTCACATTTTTAGCATGTGTCCACATTATACATGCTAATGACAATGTACTCAAAACCACATGTAATAAAACAAACATAGAGTAGACAGGTGCAAATCACAGGGTGCTCCCAATTGGCCATGGCTCCCTGCAATTTCTACTCTGATGGGGAAACATGTTCTTGACAATGTGTGAAGCAGTCCTAAATTTTATATGCAGAGCCTTAATAAGCGAATATTTCCATGTATTCATCTCAGGGTTATTGCTATTTTCTGATTTCTCTGACCAGTCCCTCTGCAAGGGCAACATCTGTTCCCTGTGATAGAAGAGGGAGATTGAACATTATCCATCCCAGTTTGTGATGTCTTCATGAACCTAACCACCGTTTATCACTAGTTTCGATGTACCTTGGACTGTTTTACATTTTTATTATTTACTATGGATTTTTTGCTTTTGTTATTAAATTCCAGTATGTTTTTGAAAAGCGTTATCCTTAACGTTAAAATGCAAAATTGTTATTTACTTGTAGATAGTTTCAGGTCCTTGAGAACCATTCAGACCTCGCTGTACATTACCATTCTAAAGAACTGAACGATTTTTAAAAGGCATTAGAAGTACTCATCCACTTTAATTATTCTCATTGTCATGTATAGTTTGTAGGACTGCAGTTGGTTGCCATCAGTTCTCAGAGGTAGTTGTGGTTATATGTTCTAGTTCTCAAAAGTAATGCTACTAATAAATTTAAAATGTGCTTGGGTAACAAAAGGAGTCAAAGAACAAAGAGAGCCAGTTCCTCTGGCATGTAGGTCATTTTACACTTACAAGTTCATATTGATCTATAGAAAGATTATCATCTCCCTTCCTCTCAGTCCATAACACCTTCTGCATTGCAAGCTAGTTTCGAATTTCTGAATCTGTCACAACTTATATTTGCAATGAAAAAGATTGTGTTTCTTTTTTACTGTTGTTAATCAACTGCATCCCTCACAATTTGATCTGACTGTGTCATTAGAGTATATAGCATCCCTGCAACCATGAAATTGTGCTTGGTGACATTGTGTTAGCAGAACTATTGGGACAAGATACCAATGTTTCTTCACTGACAACCCGGGGCCTGTTCACACAATCATGGAGGGGCAAATAAGCCATGGTGGCTTATTTCCCCTGCTGTGCGTGCCGGGGGGATTTGCATAATTACTCTCGCTGGCCCAGCTTGCCATGTTGTACAAACCCAGCAAGGGTGGCTTGTTGCCATGGTTAATAAGCCACCCCAGAACCCTAAAACAGTCCATGGGTTCTGGGTAATTCGTAACCTCGCTGGGTTTGCATAACACAGCAAACCATGCAGGCGAGGGTAATTATGCCAATCCTCCCAGTGCGCACAGCTGGAGAAATAGGCCACCGTGGCTTATTCCCCCTCCGTGATCATGCGAACCTGGACATTATTTATCTATAAGGAACTGAGCACATCATTCTAAGCCCGTGCTATGGGAGTGGGATCACTGAGTTGAATCAATACGCTTTTAATCTCCCTTTGAAGCCTGAAATCTGCATTAGGGACTTACTCCCTCTGGATTTTCCAGTTCTTATAATATGCTGAACTACTTCTTTTATTATTTTGCTAAATATTCAACCATGAATGATGGAGTTTTCGCAGCCAATTCCATCCTTATCCTAAACATTTGTGCCAGTACTACATTTCCTTGCAGCACAAGCATACAGTTGTGATGCAAGTTCATTTCCCTTGACAATAACAAAACTCCTGAATAGTGTCCTTGATTTGTAATATTGTTCTGTTATTACAGTACTCAGTCCTAAGCATTTGAACATGTGGGGCAAAGTCTAGAACTTTTAAATGCATCTATTTTTGTGGGATACAGTTAAGTATACGACTTACATTTTGCTGGATTGGCTCCATGAGATTTACCTGCTGCAAGTTTACATCTCCTTTCATGAAAGATGGGGCTGCATACCTTCTGTTATTACACTTGTATCATATTCTTTCTTCAACAAGGCTACAAACAGGATCTCATCCAGGCACCAGACTGAGGACCTTCTTGGCCAAGCTTTTAACAATGTTGTGGCATCATGTGCTCTCTAGCTATCCTTTTGTACAAGATCATCGTGTTCTTCTGTCACTTATTAGTTACTGGCAACTGACATTCCTTATCATATCAGAGGGATTCATTATGTTACAAAAGTCCTGACTGTGTAATGAATTTAATATCCACTGAAAATAAGATACTTGATAACACCAGATGCTTTCAACATCCAAATGTGTTTGATTATTCAGGAATTCTGGGAGTGAAGAACAGTTTTGTGCAACAGGAAATTTTATTACCCTATACTACCAACACAGCTGGCCTTATAAAGTGGATTATCTAAATTATTTGAATCCTATCTGAGCAAGATCATTAAAAATACAAGATATTTAAAATGCATTTAAAGTCTTCAGCCGTAACACATGCATGCTTCCTAAGAATAAGTCCTCTGAATACAGTGAGACCTACTTCCATGTAAACATACACAGGACTGGGTTATTAGCGTTTCAAGCAAACAGTTAATAAATTGCAAGTTCTCTTTAAATTTTTGGAGTCCCTTCAATCTTTAAAATATAATAGATTACTTTTTTCAGACTTCTATTTAATTTACTATACTCATCATTTAATGGAATAAAGAAGTAGAGCACAAGCTCACGGTGGCTCTTCTGTGCTGATAAGGTAGCACTGTGTTTCAACCATTGCAACAGATGAGCTTTTGTAGGTGTTTACAAGAAACATGCATTTTATCAGCCAACTTGTGGGTGTTTAGGCTCTTGGGCACCTCCCAGAAAAGCTCTGCCATTTTGTATAGAAATATATTATTGCTTTAACAGCAACTGCTACGACGACTGCCTACCCCCATCTCCCAGGAATCCTCACTGTTCGTTTGAATGAGATCAGCTGCCGAGTGATAGCATGTGCCAGAGAACCACCAGGTTGAAACGGCAACATTATCTCGGAGCCATTTGAGACCTTCTGGCCCCTTAGAGATATAAGCGGCCCTGCTGTGGAGCCTTGAATGGACACTGGACTTGGCACTTCGGGTCACCTCCTTTGGGATGCCGCGAGGGCACCAGTTTTTTCTTTTTTGTTTTTTACTGACTAGTGTAACATCTGTTGTGTGTGTATGGGAGCTGCTCCTTGGTGAGAGTAGGCAGCATTTGATGATAGAGTTGCATTCATGTTTTGATTCTTGAGGTTCATAGGTTGTCTGTTTGCCTTGGGTTGGAGATGGGTTTTATGTGTTACAGTTTTGTAACTTTTATGTGTCTTCTTTTGCCCAGGGTGGGAGCTTGTTGGTGGTTAGAAATAGATTCCCTCTGGGTGAAAGCCAGTGGGGGAAAAGTGTTTGTAATACTCCAGGTGAGAGAGGGAGTGAGTAGGGGCTAGTGAAGGTGGGTCTGAATGTCTTGATCATTCTCCACTGTTGGGGGTGGGTTAACAAGCTTGACATCACATACGTGACCAGTGGTAAGTTAGAAGCACAGGAGATAATTTGTGAATATGTTGCTTTGGTTGTGAGTGGTTGGCTGGGTGAATAGAGAGGGTTTGAGTGTATGATTGAATTCTGTGAGTGGGTGTTGGGAGTTTGTGTGAAGTTTTGGTGTGCCAAGGATGTGCTTGGGTAATTCTGATGAGGGGACCCATGAAGTGGTGTGTCTATTCCAGTGATTTGGAGCAGAAGGAGATATGGCAGGAGGAGGGCGGTTAGGTCATCAGAGTAGAATGGACCACAGATGTTTACACACTCTTCCCTTTCTACTCCTCTCCCCTAGCTGTCATGTACCTGGTAGCTCATCCACTGAGTCGCCTTGTCCTGCAGTGTTGGTATGAAATGCCAGGTTGATCTGCAATAAGACCAGATGCATTCACAATTTAATTGTGGATGAAAAGGCTGATCTGACGTGAATTAATGAAACTTGGATGGGCGAGCTGGGTGGGGTTGATCTGCTTTGGCCACCTGGGTACTTGGTACAGCAACAACATGGGCGGGGAGGGAGGTAGAGTGGCTGTGGTCTATAGAACTTCCATCTCTCTCATCAGGGAACCATTTCATCTTGGGGCAGGCCTTGAGAGTTTGCACCTGGTGGTGGGCCATAGACACAGATTGCAGATGCTGCTGGTGTACCATCCACCCTGATGCCCAGCAGCCTCCCTGACTGAGCTGGCAGAGGTGGTCTCAGGGGGAACCCAGGATAGTGGTTCTGGGTGACTTTCTTCCATTCTGAGGCTGCCTTCAGAGCCCCAGCTGTCTCAGTTTTGTCATTGTCCCAATTCATGGAGCAAGGTATACCCTTGATTTGGTCTTTGCTCTGAGTTATGAGGTTAGTGGGGGAGGGGAGGGTTGTCATGGTCAGATCATTTCCTGGTGAGATTTAAACTCACAATGTTACTTCCCTCTGGCAGGGATGGGGAACTTATTCAGATGGTCCACCCCAGGAGATTGAAGGAAACCAGTGGAATTCTGAATGCTCTTGGGGATTTTCCAATGGAGAGAGCTGGTGATCCAGTCGAGGCCCTAGTCTTGCTGGAACGGTGAGATGCAGCAGGTGCTGTAGAGCCCACTCTGGTCCTTGGAATGATGGACAATGAAACAGGTCAGATGTTGGTTAGAGTGCAAATGGCGTTAAGGCTGAAAGTGAAGATAACAGAGCATGCTCTAGAGTATATAATTGCGCCTACTGTGTGGCAGTGCAGGCAGTGAAGAAGGCCTAATTTTCTGCCTCCATTGCATCCTTGAGTAGCTGTCCAGCAGAGCTTTATTTATTTATTCCATTTATATCCCACCTTTTTCGTCCTGCAAGGAACCCTTTGGGTGGTTAGTGGGTTGCTAACATATTCTCCAATGAATGGACCCCTCAGTGGCTTTTTTGCATTGCACTTTGAAGACAAAATCGTGAACCTGAATTAACATTCTTTGGAACGGAACAAGATTTTTGTGGCTTATGAATAGTTCTGCAAGGTAACTGAAGAAAATGCTCATAGGCTGCGCAAAAGTGCCATGTGAGTTACATAAATTTATTTGCACAATTCCATTGTGCCCAGATGGAAACAGGAAAAAAGCCATTTAAGATAAAGGGCCTTCTGCAATGGATAAAGTCTACCAGGGCTGTGTAAATGTTTCTCCAAATATTCTTACTTATTTTAGTCATTACTTAAAGCCTTAAACAGATAGATTAGATTAATTAGATTAGATTAGATTAGATAGATAAGGGTGTGTGAATGGCAGAGAAGCCCATAAAATTGTATCAGATGTCTATGTGAGTGTATACACTGCAATACAAAACAGCATTGATTTCAACCATAAACCGTATTTGGGGAGGGGGCTTTGATAACATGTAATTTAGGTAAGGGTGGTTAGAATCATGTCAGTTATGTTTTAGGTGCCAAATATTTCCATTAAAAATTGGACCTGTTTCAATTGCACGCGTATCTGACTGGGGGGAAAGCCCCCTTACAATATTATTGGATGTTATATGTTAAGATACATTTCCACACAAATTAGAATGTGGGTTTTTTGTCTCACCATTAACTGTTCTGGCTAGGGCTGAAGGGAGTTGTAGGTCAAAACACTAGAGGGTCAGAATTGCCCACCCCTGGTCTATCACCTTGAATGACACCCCGATTGAGATAATTAAAGCTTATCTGTTCTTTTTCTTTGTCCTGGTAATCTGCAAGAGATATAACAACAAAACTACTGGTAAAATCAGATGTTTCCTATAGTTGAAGTGCATAAGATAACCCTTTTAAAAAAATTAAGATGAAACTTGCCTTACTTGCATGCACCTACTGAAAAAAGCAAATCGTCTTCCATCTTAGACCTGAAGCTTTGTTTTCAGTTGGACTGAGAAGCCTTTCAGTTATTTCTACTTTTAATGAAACTGAATGTGTCTCTTGAGAAGAAAAGAGAGCATCTGTCCAGAGAATTAGCACTTCAAAGAAGAAATGGGAGCATCAGCATGGTGAGTTACTGTATTATTTTGTAATATTCTGATTTCACTTACTAGTTTTCATTTTAATTGGTCTCCTGAAGGTGGCTGTAAATCAACGCTTGGGGTACCCATGAGGAAAGAAGTATGTCTGATACTAAAAGTGAAGTAAGACATTTATCTTTAGATGCATACCTGCATGCCGTGTTTATTTAGCTGTGATACAGCAAAGCAATGACAACCCTTTTCCTAAGCCTGTGGCTGTTTTGTTTTACAGAAAAACATGCTAGAATACTTGGTGGGCATTCTGTTTATGAAAGGATTAGAGGAATTGTTTGCTTTCCCATAATCAAATTTGATTCATACTCTTAATAGATCTTTCTTTCTTTTTCTTTCAAGAAGATTTATATCCTGCCAAAATAAAGATGAAAAAAATCAGGGGGACTTTCACAACTTCCAAATAAAACATAATCATACAGAACTATAATACAGGAAAAAAGGGGGTTGGGGTCAGGGTACCTGAAGGATTGCTTTCCTCCCCATCAGCATAGCTGTACAGTACACTAATATTGGAGGTGCTTTCAAACTGTGGTGCTGGAGGAAAATTCTGAGAGTGCCTTGGACTGCAAGAAAATCAAACCAGACCATACTCCGGGAAATAAAGCCAGACTGCTCATTTGAGGGAAGGATATTAAAGGCAAAACTGAAGTACTTTGGCCACATAATGAGAAGACAGGATACCCTGGAGAAGATGCTGATGCTAGGGAAAGTGGAAGGCAAAAGGAAGAGGGGTCACCAAGGGCAAGATGGATGAATGATATTCTGAAGGTGACGGACTCGACCTTGGGGGAGCTGGGGGTGGCAACGGCTGACAGGAAGCTCTGGCGTGGGCTGGTCCATGAAGTCACGAAGAGTCAGAAGCAACTGAATGAATAAACAACAACACTAATTGTAAATCTGGATCCAACTCATCCTGTTTTGAGTTTCTCCATCCCTGCTCAATTGTGGGTGGCAGGGATACTTGAAGCATCAGACCAGCCTTTCCCAAACTGGTGTCCTCCATCATCCAACACATCTGGATGGTTCCAGGCTGGGGAAGGCTGCATTAGTCTCTAGTTGATACTCATCTTGCAGTACTTATTCAAAATCCTCTGATAAGTTATTTTGTTACTATCTGGTGTCTGATCCCAATTGAGAGGGGAAGAGCCTTAGGCTTACTACCATGGACCTCTTTAGCTAAGTGGTTAATTCTGTATGTTAAAATATACTGATTTAACAAACTTTTAATCATCTCCGTCACTGGAGGTCTTCAAACAGACTCTGGATAGCCATCTGTTGTGGTTGAAGTAGATGGCCTACAGGAACTATGATTCTATGAAAGTCCAAAAGACCACACCAATTTTGAAATGTTTGTCGTCCATATCTTGCTTATTCCTTGTACAAAGGCAAACTAGACACAGACAACCTTACAAGTGAGAGGTATGTTTCAATCAACAGAAGCATTCAAAAACATTGTGTACAGTCCAATAGAAACTTTAAAATATCCAAAATACACCAACATCCAATTTGCTCAAAGCATCAGGTTTGATTTTATTGCAGGTATACTCAATCCAAATTAGCATAGTAATTCATCCATACTCTTCAATGAAAATAATGTAGATAGTGGAGTAATCAGTTCAATTTTCTGTGTTTATCTTTGTTATAAAAACTTTACATTCACAAAAGGTTGTGTCCTAGGTCTGGGTAGGCAAAAAGGCAAATTATTATTTAAGCCATCCTTCATTGTTACACCCATAATACTAGGAACCCATCACTAGGACTGAAATAATTGGTAACTCTATATAAATGATATCCTATGAATTTAAAAATCTCTAGTATTGTTTAAATGTAAAGAAACAGAGCAACAAGGGAGGAGGGAATTTTACAGAAGTGCAGAATACTGACATACCTACAGCTGCATCAAAGATTCAAGCTGGGGTGACAGTATGCAGATGACACACTGCTCATTTCCGTTTCTGTCTGCTGATCCCAGGGAAACAGGCAAAGTTCTGAATTGGTGTCTGGTGGCACTTTTGGATTGGATGTAGTTGGTCAAGCAGAAACTAAATCCAGACGAGAAGGATGTACTATTGGATGGGACTTCTGTTGTTAGTGAATGGGTTGCACTCCCCAAGGTGTAAGATGTTCACCATTTAGGAGTTGTCTTGGACTCAGACCAGCATCTGGATGCCTGGGTGATGGCTGTAAGCCAAGAGAGTTTTAACACCTTCAGTACATTTGCCAACTGCCCCTTTCCTGGAAATTTCAAGCCTGGCTTCAGTTGTTCATGCTCTTGTCACTCCCAGGTTAAAGTATTGCAGTGCTATTTAGGCAGGGCCAAGGGTTCTTATGGAAGCTGTCTGTTTAGAGTATATTACACCTATTCTCTGTCATCTTACTTGGCTACTGGTTTGTTTCTTGATTCAATTCAAGATGCTGGCTTTGTCCTTAAAACTCACCATTGCCTGCTTTGGGGTTCACCCTTTAAGAATCTTGACTTTATCATGAATTCTGCAGCTAAAATACTTAATTTTCCCAACGAGCAGCTTTTTCCAGTGATATAACAATGCCATGGAGAACTTCCTCACATTTTTTAAAAAGTGTAAGGACATAAAATAAATGGGAAAAAAATCCAAATAATGTGTGGTAGGAAATAAAGGAATGTTGGCATATCGCTTGAAAATGTTTAAACCTATTGCATGTTCTTGTGGATATGACACCCAAGTGAATGGGATTCACATAAGCTTGCCTATCCACTCTCTGCATGTTGTGCACCTGCAGCACTGGTGCAGAAACATCATTTGTCTTGTTTGAAAAGCACAGTGTGAATCTCCATATGTCCATGCAGTCTCTTGCATTCCTTCTTTCACAAGCAAATTGACCAAAGTGTGTGTGGTGGTGGTGGTGGTGGATCTGAGGTCTTTACTGTACCAGAAGGAGAGTGGTACTACTCTCCTGTACCACTACTGTACAGTACTGTACTGCACCTACTGTACCACTAGGAAAGCAAAAGAGCTGTGAATAATATCCCACTTGAGCATCATCAGGGAAAGGCTTCTGCTGTATGTTGTTGCGTGTGATTAGTGGAAGACAGGATAGCACCCCTCCTCTTGCATGGCCTGATGGTATGCTATTGTAACACATGCGTACTGCTACTCAGCTGCTACAGACTTATTATATCCTACTAAAGAAAGCTTTCTGGAAATGGGAATATAAACTAATGAGGTTGAGGTGTGTGTGGTCAACATTTTGAATGGGCAACCCCTGCTCAGGGGTGTCTTCTTGTGAGAAACCGGTGAGCATGGGTTATGTGAGGGTTAAACAACCCTCACATAACCCATGGTTGTTTAACCCTCCTAAAACCCACGCTGCTGGGTTCACACGACATGACAATCCCCAAGCAGGGGTTGCATATGCAACTTGGCACCTGCAGGTACCGCAGTTTGTTGTGGGTAAATAACCCATGACAAGCCACAGTGGGTCGTCTGAACATGTGCCAACTTCAGAAGATGCTAGGCTGCAGGCAGCTAGGACAGCCACTTCCATATGTATTTCTGGACCTTGTAATTGAGCAGTAAAACCGCCCAGCATGAATTGTGTTTTTCAAACCAAGTTGCTGACTCCTGAATGTTTTCTGTTAATATTTGCTTTAGTTCTGAGAAAACCTTCCAGTAAGATTTGGCTTAGAAGTTACTATACTGTACGTTACAACTACCATGGTATGATCTTTAGCTTAAGGACCTTGAAGCAGAAAAAACAATATCAATAAAAGCAGTTTCTAAATATATAAAATAACCACTTGTACAAGGATGTAAACGAACCAGTATTCCTGATCATACTTACCAGTTTTATCCAATTTCTGCTGTCGAACTTCAAGCCACATGATTAATATTTCCCTTGCAGAAATCCTCAACTTAATCTACAGCATTTCACTGATACATGCTTTGGAGTGGAGGGCGATCTTTTATAATACCCAGTTGAATTTAGCATTTAAGAAGATTATCACATTTATAAATAGCCTGGAAATCCAAAGTCATTGAATGTAGCGCACAGAACAGGTCAATCACGTAGTTATCAAACCATCTGGCCCCTTTCTTCACTGGGAAAAGTTCCCATATAATTCTTTGTATTTACTAACATGTCTTGATGTGGATGTATTTAACACTCCACCCAAAACCACTTGCTGCTGTGGTTCTCATGGAGTTCTTTGCACAGTTAAGTTGAATAAGGACAGAGCCATGCAGAGTTGCTGCTGTTTTTAGGTAGCATGAAAACGTGCTTTGTGAGGTAGTCAGACAATGGGCTGGGGAAAGGGGAGGGCTGCATCGCTTTCAATGCCAGCTAGGCTTGGCAAAGCTACGCAATACATGTCCATCAATCCCTGCGCCACCAAGTCGGTCATTATTTCTCACTATGGTTGCTGCTCTGAAAGAAAAGGCAATGGATGCCTTTTTTTTAAACCGCATAAAATTTTGTTAGGAAAGGGGTCAGCATTAGTTGCGACCTCAGTGATTAACACCTGCCGTGTAAAATAGAGAGCGAGGAATAGCTGTTAGGACTGCAATGTGCATTTGACACGCATAACCAAGGATTTTTTTTAATCCCTGTTTTTTTTTTTAGAAAACATTATTTTGCCAGTTATTCCATATAATGCTAATTTTAGATGTAAGCATGTGAATGATACTTAAAAACAGGCTCTTTTGTGCAGGGACATTTTAATCAACCATTTTTCTGTTTTATATTTAGGCTGTGTGTTTTGAATACGTTTCAGCACTATAGTACACGTTCTAGGCATTTCAGAGTACGTTTCTTATAATATCACCCGATTGATAAAATCTAGGATTTCACATCAAAATTTTACCTTCAGATGTTCAATGTTTTCTCTTACTCCTAACCATGGTGTATGGGTTTTTTAAATTCCAAAACTAAAGATAGGATACGTAAGTGTCCAGTTTGTAGAAATCTAAAGTGGGTACAGTGTGTTGACTAAACACATACTAAAATTTTCCAAGGGAAACATTGCACACTTGCCGATTTGGTTTCTTTAAAAAATGCTACATGAATATCCACATCTATAAAATATGTATATAGAGAGACATTTTATCAAGATTTAGGAGGTACAAAGCAGCCATCATAACTGCTGTATGTGTATAAGCATGTTTCTCCATGCTGTATAGCTTATAGCACTCTACACATTGGGGCTCTTTATTCAGTGCCTACAGCTTTGTCTGAGCCCCATCAAAGAGGTTTTGGTGGGGAGGTGGCTAGGACTGATGCCTTGCTGAGCAGCTGTGGCAGCCCCTGGGGTTTGCCAATATTTATTTTATTTGTATCCCGCCTGTGTAGCAAAAAATGGCGCTCGCGGCGGGTATGGATCCCCTTCCTCCAGCCCCGTGCCCAGAGCTCTATCGCAGCCCTGCGGATAAATGCTACTCTAAAGAACAGCTGAAAGCACTGAGTGAGATTAGACAAGTGGATATTTTAACATAATTTTTGAAATGGGGATTTTTCTTTATGGGGGAATCTGGGAGGGAAACTGAAGTAACTGAAGGGGAATTGGTGGGGGGGCAGTAAGAGAAAATAATCTGTAAAGCAAGGCAATATTTGAATTCAGGATTTGGCTGTTGCATTAGAATGTAAGAAAAGACCTGACGGGCAAAGCCGTGGTCCATTTCATCATACGTTCTGTTTCCAATAGCAGCCAGCCAGATGATTCTGGAAGCATACAAGCAGGACATGAAAGTGATAATGGCATTCCCGTTCTTTATCCCCCATATATCCATACATTTAGAGGTAAACTGCATCTGAACATGGAGGCTCCATTTAGCTATCCCAGGTAAAGGACAGAAATAAAATATATTTAGGATGCAATCCTATGCATGTTTAGACAGTGAAAAGGCCTACAACTCCCTGCATGCCCCAGACAGCATGCTGGCTGGGGCATGCTGGGAGTTGTCATCCTTTTCACTGTCTAAACATGCATAGGATTGTGCCCTTAAAAGATTTTTAAAATCTTTTTTAAAGCAATCTATGCTAGACAGACACCAAACCTCATGGCGGTGAGTACCATAACTTAATTACATGTTGTGTGAAGAAATAATGTTTGAAGCATTGCATTATAAGGCCATCTGAATGTCATTTTCTTTCTGTCTCTGAAAGACGTGTAGATGTCTTCAGGGAAAGCAATGACACTGCTGCTACTTGCTGAGCCAAAAGACAGGTAATTTTTGAAAAGGGAAATTATTTGGAGGGGGCTGGTATTTGGGGCTCAGACTCCGACATCTGCTTTATACTCAGTTTATGGCCTTACAGCAGACAGACTCGTCTTCTGTCTAAACGAGCAGTTGCAGCAACTATGGGATTAAAGGGGCGGCTTTGCTCAAACCCCATCTCTGCCTTGTTCTCAGTTTGTTCTCTAGAGCTAATCATTTGTTTCCAACTGGACCAGCACTTGGTTTCCCACAGCAGCAAGCCAAGCGTGTCTGGGAAGCTTCTAAGTAGAGAACGAGGGTAGCATTCTTCCCATTTGTCCCCAACATCTGGTATTCCCAGACATACTGTCTTTGATCAGAGTTCCATTTAGCTAGCATGGCTGTTAGGAGGGGCTCCCATTGATGGACCTGGGATGGAGCATGTAGGAGGAACTCTGGGTGGATGGAGCCATGGTAAGAGTGGTTGGCCTGGGTGGGTGGGGTTTGTAGCAGCCACACTCTTTAGAATTAGCACCTGCCCATGTTTGGAAATGTAAGAACTATAGCCCCTGAACAGGGGTGGCACTGTCACATCCAGTGCCAAGTGATAACCAACTTATGAGGTCCTCCTGAAATATAGTTGCATATGGCATTTGAGCAGCCTTAGACAGTGGTTGGGGTGCACATTCCCAGTGTGAGTGCAAGTGCCCCCCCACACACACATTGTAGAGCCAAATGGTTGTGCCTCATACAAATACATGCATTGCAACGGGGATGGGTATCCATGCCCAATCTCTCATGTCCTGACCCAGCAAAGAAATCCACGCACAGAAGCAACTTCTATCTGCACAACTTCCTCACTGGATCCTAATGTAGACTAATTGCTTAATTCCTGTGAAACATTATCAGTGTTGGCTAAGCACATCAGAAATTGAATATGTGAAACTCCAGTAATTGGTTATCAAGTTATAGCTGCAATTCTGTGAATATTATGTATGCATTCATTCTATAATACTCCTGTAATTCTGAGAATTCCAATATTCTATAACTTTCCCTTGTTGTATGAAGCTTAACAGAGTAACATCTTATACCATGTATGCCAGTTTTGATACACCAAGCTATTGCAGACTTCTCTATTTTGTGTCTCACTTTGGATGTAGCTCCAGCGCAACTCCACCAGATAAAAAAGAAAGACAAATGAAGGCAACTTTGAAGTTTTAAATTTTTAAACAAAGTTACCTAATCTTCTCCTTAGGCGAACTGAATGGGGGCCGTTAATGTGCTCACTCCTTCTCAGTACTGCTACTCTTACAAGTAAGGTGTGCAGTGGCAATGGTGAGATGCTCTCCAAGGTAAGCTTGAGGAATCATGTCTAGCAGAGCAAGTGAAAAGTCTTTTTTTTTTTAAGTTATGGAATATACCTACAAATATAATTGGGGAAATGTGCTTATAAGAACTTTGAAGGAAAAGGAAACCATGACAACCAATAACAGAATTATTACATTTCCATCTTGCTAAATTTGTTGTTGCCAAACGCGGGAGATCTATATAAAGTAACTGCCCCCTCTGTTTCTCTTAGCATTTTAATAGCTGCAGGTCCCTTTTTTTTTTTGGTGCAATGATGATAGAACCCTGTACGTAGAACAGTCAAACTGTCTTGCTAATCCCATAGAAAAGTTATAGTTGTATGGTCAAGTTGACTAGTGAGTCCATTCTCTGAAATCTTCCTGGTAGGTCACCATTCCTCTTGCTTTTGATCCTAGTAGCCTGTGTTACAAAACATGCCTAGAACAGCAATTATATTATTAACCTTCTTCTCTTGTGTCCATGTAAATTTGGATTTACTGCAGGTGACTGACTTTGAAGCCACCCTTTTGGAAGACTAACGACAGGAACCAGGCAGAAGTCACTGAATGTGGTAGGTTTACAAATGAATGTTGTCTCTGTGAACCTGGACTTATTTTAAAAGATGGACCCAGACCAGATTTCTAGGTCTAAATATATACTAAATCATAATCTTTGTACATGATTGTCAGGAATGAATCTGAGTATGTGGAGATATCTAGCAGGTCAGATTCAGAATGGGAACAGCCAGAACAGGGGGAGGCTCTCTCCCTAGTGAGTTCAGATACGGCAAAGCCTTCTTCCCAAGACTTTGCCACACAGATGGCTCAGCCTGAAGGGGCCCCACCTTTCCTCCTCCATGAGAACCCAGGTTTTGGGGGAGGAGGAGAGTGAGGGGAATGACTTGAGGGATGCTAGGGTCCATCGCAGAGCGAAGCAGGAAAAGTTAGAGGTGTAGCTCAGACACTCCACCAGGTTGGCTACATGTGAAAGCCAATGTAGGAGGGAGCCACCCTAAGGGAGAGGCATCCCTGTAAAGCGAGTCTGGCTGAGAAGTTCTTGCTCAGACTGCTGGCAACTTCTCTAACATCCACTTGGGCTCCACTTCGTGGATTAGCTGTTTTCATTGCAGTCTGAGAGTTTCCTAGAATTTGCATTTGTAAGGAACCTGGTCATTAACTAATAAAGTAGTGCGCCTGAAGCCTGGTATCCTGGAGTGTGCTGATTGCAAAGGGGGAGGATGAAGGAACATGACAGCCATCAAGCATACACAACTTTCCACCTCATCCAAGGCTGAGTTCTGTGGGTAGTAGATTAACTTCTATCCTGTATAAAAACCAAATTCTTAACTAACCCTAGAACTGCTTTGAGCTATTTGCCCTCTGCTTGAGCTATAATAAATAGCCAAAGATTAAAAGAACATACTAGCTTGATATTACATTCCCCCAGTCCTAAAGACGCCTCATTAGTCAATCCATCTAACAAGGTAGTATTAATAAAACTTTCTGTGGTGTTTACCACCTCTTCTGAAAGACCCTTCTGAAGCAGAAATTTGGAGATAAGGCTGTTGAATTTGTTCTCTGTGGTAGATTGTGGTTCTCCAATTGGAAAAGGACTGTAAGATGTGACATTTAATTCCTCTGGGTCAAGACAGAAACCTTCAGATGTTCTTTCAAAGCAAACATCAGTCAAGTCAAGACCAGCTACAGAGGATGGGGAGGCACAAGGAATATCCCTAACAAGTCTGTAATTCTCCATCCACTCTTTCAGCCACTCAATCCTGCAGTCACACTCCCAGGGGTTCCGGAAAAGATAGAGTCTTCCTAGAAAGTAGACTGGTTGGAAGACTGAGAAAGGCATGGTGATTAGGTTGTTACTGTTCAAGTGCAAAGATACCAAGCTTGTGAGGTTTTCAAAAGCGCCTTCTTGAATATAGCTAATCCGGTTTCTGTCCAAATACAAAACTTCCAGTTCAAACTGGTCCTGAAACCAGGTATTGGAGACATTCCTGAGAAAGTTACCACCAATATTAAGCATCTTGAGATGCCGCAGACCATCAAAAGAGTTCTCAGGAAGGTCACTGATGAAGTTGTCATTTAAATAAAGATACTCCATTTTCTGACAATCCTGAAAAGCTCTGTCATGAATTATGTTTATTCTGTTGTCTTGCAGATTGAGATATTTCAGTCGGGTCAGACCCAGAAGAGAGTTATAAGCCACAGCTTCTATCCTGTTTTTCTCCAAATAAACATGGGTCAAATTCTCCATCCCTCTTATTGCTCCTGGAATCCTTCGGAAGTTGTTCTGAAAGCAAAAGAGTTCCTGAAGGACTGGAAGCTCTATAAAAATCCTGTCTGGAATGTTGAAAAGGTTGCAGTCTGCCAAGTCCAGTCTGACTAGTCTCTTGAGCGAAATGAAAGTCCTAGTATGCAGATACCGAATGTATTCATTATGGGCCATTTTTAGCTCCACCAAACTAGGTAGCCCTTTGAAAGCTCCAGGAGTGATAAAGGATATGTTGTTGTGGCTTAATGAGAGGGATTTGAGGGATGGGAGGGTACCAAATGCCCTCTCAGCGAGGAATTTGATGCTATTTTTATCCAGGTTAATAGAGTAGGCTTCACAGGGAAACTCGCTGGGGATCTGTGTAAGGCCAGCATGATCACAAAGGACAGAGCAGCTCCTCTCTTGAGTGCACACACAGTTGGTGGGACAGGAGCGGACACAGGCCCACACAGAGTAGACACGGGGGATGCAAAGCAAGACTGGCAAGTAAGTGCACCAGCATTATCCCCAAGGAAAATGAGAGAGCAGGCAGGGAGAGAGAGAGAAAACAGATTAGTATTTTATCAAGACACTAGCAAAACACTAGCAATAACAAAAAACAAAAGATTCTAATTTATTTATGTAATTAATGGATCTAGCATCTAGTAATCCAATGTTAGTAAATGAGATTGAAACACTCTGTGGAAGGCTTCTACAGCGTTTCAAGGAGCTGAATATTTTGGGTTTTTTTTAACCCTCCTCAGATTATGTGGTATTCTACAGTTTCTCTACCCAATCCAATAGTTCCTCTTTGGCATATTTCTGGTGAAAGGGCTCCCTCCAATTTACAGAATTGGGGAATTTTCCCTTCCCCTGGCAGTAATTTTTCCTCTTGCTATGATCCATTTGTACAGGATGTAGCTGGAACCAAGCCTGGGATGCTGCAGATTGGGTAAAGTTGGGAAAAGAATAGCAAAACCTTTCATGAGCACACTGCAAGCAGGCTAGCCAGCTGAGAACTGTAGGTCAAGGGGTGGACAAGGCGTGGCCCTCCAGATGTTTTGGCCTACAACTCCCATCACCCTAGCCATCATAGCCAATGGTGAGGGATCATGGGAGCTATAGGCCAAAACATCTGGAGAGCAACAAGTTGCCCGCTTCAGCTAGAAGTGATGAGTGTGAAGTCGAAGGCAGCAATGTTGTTATAATGTTACAAGGTGATTCATTGTGCCAGCTTGTCTTGTCATAGAGCCATACATTTTCAATAGTCGTTTCTAGATTGTTTGAGTAACCAATTTATTACCATAACTTAATGAGCTATTAGCAGTAAATAATGAAGTAGTACATATTCAGTGTGTGTTAATTCCCAGCCTAACACAAAAATAATGCATCAGGCCAAAAGCACTGCAACTAAATAAAATGTATTCAGCTTTTTTAAAGCAATCTACAAAAGTGCGAAGTCTGATTAAAACAGCCTCTCCATTTTGTTTTTTGCTTGCAAGGAGGGAATGCCGCATATACAGCAAACTCCTATAAGTCAGTTACTCTTACTTCCAAACACTTTACTGGAAGTGTCAGTGCTTTGTTTTTCCACAGTGAATACCTGATTTTATGGAAACTCATCCACCTTGTGGGTTTTACAGTAGCCAAGAAATTAGCAAAGTTGTGACTACTGTCAAAATGCCATGGAAGGCGATTTGCCTAAAAAGTTTAGATTCTGTGTATACATTTGGAGAAAGGCCTGTCTTCTCTAGCCCTGGACAAGAGAAACTTAACTACTAAAGTAGGACCAAGATTTTTCTACTGCTTTTCATTTTATCTGGGACAGGGGTAGGAATCTGTTTTTCGATGGAGGGCAGAAGACCCCTTGCCCAGCCCTCGGCAGAACAAATGACATCAGGAGCGGGGCCGCACCCCCAGCGTCATTCGCTCTCCAGGTGAAGCGCCAAATGGAGGAATGTTCCTCAAGCCGGGGCCCAGCATTGCGGTAGGCGTGCTGCCCTGACTGGAGTGCTCTTCCAGCTGGCTCCTCAGTCAGTGCAGCTTTGCCTGCACCACCTTCCGCCACTGAGGAGGATGTGAGGTGGGTGAAGCTAGGAGGAGAGTAATCCTCACTATTTCCACTGATCTGAGGTAGCAGTAGGGATTCACCGCCCCACTAGCCTTCAGGGGCGGGGCCACACCCGAGACCCTATGAGCCGGGCTGTTGGGGCTAATTGGCCTGCAGGTCCAGAGGTTCCCCATCCCTGATCTAGGTGAACAGAGTAGGCATCACAGTGGAACTCAGACTTCTCTAAGGCCAGCACAGTCACCTAGGATGGAGCAACTCCCCTCTCAGATGCTAAGCTTGTTTAACATTTTAACTTAATATATTAAAAAAAACATTTCACTGAAAATGTTACAATCCACATCTTTGGGTTTCAGGTTTTCCTCCATAATTTAAAACGAATCCTAGATTGGATACTTGAGTCTGAACTACACACAACATGCAGTCAGGTTATGTTTAAACAAAGGGAAATACCATGACCAAACTCAGCCTCAGGAGGCCATATGTTTCAGCAGAGAAATTGGGAAGCGGGGGGAAGGAAAGTGGTGCTCAATCTGCCCCCCTCCAACTATTTTTCCACTCAGCATTGCCCCATCTCCATATAATGGGGAATATATGGGGCCCTGTATCTTTCCTTTCACAAGCGGAGACTGCTGGAAGGCAGTTTTGAGCAGAAAAACAGTTGGAAAACAGAAGAGTTAAGCAGCACACACACCACCCCCTGCTGTTCCTCCACTCAAACTTGCAGCCTCTCAAAAGCTGCTCTTGGTTTAAAAAAAACTGTTGGGGAAGATACACATCTGAATCTCATGTCTAGTTAAGGCATCAGTGAACAATATTCAATGGGGGACAGTCGGGGGGAGTACAATTTTAAAATTATTGGTTCGTTATGCATCGTGGAGATGCAGTGAAGACCACAGATCCATTCTACAAAAGGCCTCAAGAGTGCATCCCCATTGTTTTTGTCACATTAATATCCCACCCTTTTTCCAAGGAGCTCAGAGCCCTGAATGTGAGCTTCCTGGATGGTCTCCCATCCAGATACTAGGCAGGCCCAGACCTGCTTAGTGTTTATTAGAAATGAAATACATGTATCTTCAAGCTATTCTCTAAGTTGCAATACGGCATTTCACCTCAATGTGCTGTGTTAACATAGGCCAAGGATGGGCTGACTTCAGTCTTGTATAATGAAAATACTTTACTACAATCCTTACTGGCCACAGATATGTTTGGAATGTATAAAGCAACATGTGCATGCTGAGGAATTTCCAGGTGTTCAGGCATAACTAATCTGTGTTGAGCGATCCTGAGGAAGCTCTCTTTCTTAAAAACATAGGATATGCCTTGCTGGATCAGAGTGGACTGAGGTTCAGCTAGTCCATCGTTCTTGTTGCTGCAAGAATCTGAGCAACCAGCGGCCTACCGTCTGCTTAACTTTGACATCAGCAACCATCTGTCAATGACGTCACCTCCGGAACACTCAAAAGCATTTTGCACTCAGGACCATTTGATGTTATCTAGGTTAAGTGGAAATTTGTCTGAATTGGTTATCCTGCATCATTGTCTGGGGATCACAGACAGTTGAGGATTCTAGATTATGCTTGAAACGTACTAATGGATTTCCCTTCAAAAAATTAGTTTTAAAGGATATATTTCCTTACAAAGTTCACAGGAGTGCACAACCCAAAATACTCCATGTGACACTCGTAGGTCACACACACACACACACACACACACACACACAGAGTGTATTGCCTACAAGGCCTGCCAAAGCTTGAGGAGGGAATCCTCAGTCAAGTATTTGGGTGGTGGGGGTGGTGGGAGGAAGCATTAAAAAACCCTCAGCATTTATGATAGCACAAGCAAGTGAGCAGCGTATTTCCAAAGGAATACACAGAAAGCCCACAATTTTATGATTTGGTAAGTCATAAAATTGGTCCATCTAGCGCAGTATTGATTCCAGGGTTTCAGACAGGAGTCTTTCCTAGCCCTAATGGATATGCCAGGGGTTGAATCTGGAACCTTTTGCATGTGAAGCAAGTGCTCTGGTTCTTTGCAAGCTGCAGTTTGTGAACAGAGAGCTATTCATCTCAAACCCTCTGCAACATTACAGAGGTGCAACTCAAGATTCATATGGTACAACTTTTCTCAGTCATCTCAAACTGGACTGGGCAGTCCACCCCCCTCAGCCACTTCCTAATTCATTTGTTGGATATCACATGTGTGTTGTGGGGTGGCAACAAGACATCAGCATCCAGAGGCTAGAAATATTTCAAGTGGATAGGGGTACACTTTGTGCACAGGCCATATATTATGGCCTGTGTGCGCCAAATGTTATTTTATAGTAATCCACGTTTAAAATCACCTATCTGCATAGTTTAAAAATAATCTGTCTATTTAGACCCCATTCACACAAACCTGTTTGCAAATTATAAATTACCTGAACGGCTGAGTTTATCTTCCCTTCTTTTGCATGGAATGTCTAAATCACAGGACCACTAGCCTGAGATAAAGAACTCACTATTCTAAACTGGATCTATATTCTTTATCCTAATTTATATCAGGAAATAAGCAGTGTTTTTTCTTCACGTTTTTAATAAATTGTCCTTAACCAAAACCCAAATTTCAACATCACAACATTTTTACAGTTCTTCTAGCTCTGAATGCTAATTTGACTTTTGCAGCAGGTATCCAATTTTGCTAGTCTTAGAAAGGAAAAATATGCTCAAACCCATCTTGGAAGTTTACACAGAAAGGCAGAATAGAAATGTTTAAAATAAATTGAAAAGTAGCGAGCCAACAGATGGATACAATTTCCTGGGAGATTGTGCCCCTTATTTTGTGGCAAAGAGCTCAAGAAGTTTCCATATTTGTCTAATCAATACAACAGAGAAAACAAAAAAATACATTGATGTCTGGACATTACTAAGGTTAATGGTTGCAGCACCATAAAAATACAGATGTAGTTATAATTAACAAGTGATACAATTCTGTACATTGATCTTGCAAAATTTGAATTCTAAAAATTTGAATTCTAAAACTGATGAACTGCCCGCACTGGGCATTTAACAGAAATGTGACAAACTCTTTCAAAATAAAAAAGCTACATAGTGCTAGTTTTAAAAATTGCTACGGGATGTCATCGAATGAAAAGTCTACTTACCATTTAAAATGATGACAAACATTACCCTGATTATTAGCTAGTGGCATCTCAGGTCTGGCAAATTCTCTTCCAAAATCTAAAAGCAGACAGAAACATAGACGTATACCATTCAAATGTAATTTGTTACTATAACTTGCCTTGTTAATATGTTTTTAATGCTGTTAGTGATTTAAAATAAATGTTGCCCTCCCAGCTTGAAACAGATCTTTCCCTTCCTTTAGTTTTTCACTAACCTTTCCAACATGTCTTTGTTTTGATAGTCTAACAACCCAAATCATTTACATATTTACTCAGAGGTAAACTAGCTCTCACTTAAGTTCATTGGGACTCATTCCCAAAATAATTGTCCATAGGTCTGCAGCCTTAGAATGGTTATTTCAGGAAAGACCTGACCAAGCACTCTTACAATACATCCACTGAATATATCAGTGGGATGGAAGATAATCAAAGTTATTTCATGGAATGCCCATGTAACTAACTGCAGCAATCCTTTCCCATCATCTCCTAACTAGACCACCAAAGAAGAGCAGAATCAAAGTGAAGTAGAAAAAGACCTTCTGTACGTGTCAGGATGATAGCTGTGCTTGCTGCCCTTTGTTCCTCCAAAGCTTGCAGTTAGTTATATGGCAGCACCTCTGAAGGGCTGGCACTTTTTCCCACTCTCAAAAGCTATCATTTAATGGCAAGGAAATCCTCTATATCAGGGGAGGATTAACAGAGATGGAAGAATTTGTCCGTTTCATAAATCTCCTGGACTGCCGACAAATCTGTCTGCTTTTATTCCTCTTCTTTCCCCACCCTGCAAGAAAAATAACCGCCTAGAGCTGGCCCTCAGCATTACCAGGAATAATAAAAAAAAAAAGCCCTCAGCTCCAGTTCCTCTTACATAATGAGAGAAGGAGAGAGTTTAATGTAATTATGTTTGGGGGCAAAAAGTGAATGGTTTTAGCAGACAGGCAATGGAGGAAGCAGCACAACTGATTTCTCCCATCAAGCAAACTTCAAAACATCAAGCTGCCTGCCATAGTTTAAACTGCAAAATACAATCCTTTATCAAGAGGTTTCCAAAGTGTTTTCTAATTTAAATACTACCAGCATCTTTCTTAGCTTGCCTTTTTCCTGTAATAATTAGTATAGGTGGAGAGGGGCTATGCCCACTTGGGAGGAAAGACTGCAGAGGGCTTTGCTGAATGAGCCTTGTGGGTTGGAGTATAGAGAGACCTGGCTGGGGAGTGGGAAGTAGCTGCTTTGTTATTTGTATTGTTTCTTTGATTTGTATCCCACCTTTGCATAGAAAAAGATAATGCCCAAAGTGGTTTAAAGAAAGATGGGAAGAGAGGCTAGAATGGAATAATGAGGGGTGCTATGGGAGATCAGGAGAGGAAAGATTCAAAGACATGGAAGAGAAAGATGCACAGCTCTTGCCAGCTGTTGCAGTCGCAACTGCATGCCTGCTTTAGCAGACCCTAGTGGTACAACCAACTTGCTGCACCTCACAGACAACGTAGGCCAGCTGTATATTAGCATGCATCGAATATGAAACCTTGCCTTTATGTTTGTGCCTTAGGGTGCATCTGCAACCACGATTTTCCCCGTTGGATGTACCAGTAGTACCTGGTGCAATCTGTTCCTGATCCCAGTTGGAATAACTGATTAGGACTCCAGTTCTGGGTTTGAAATGAGTGTCAGAATTTTTAGGTGGCTGGCCTTTTGCGATAGTCTCAATCCATTAATTGAAGCTTCATAGGAACACCTACAGAGACACAGCAATCTGAGGCAAGGAACCTGCGAGCATAGGTGCATTGTTAATAAGAATGTGGGTTTATTGAGTGATATCCCCGTGGGGGATAATAAATGCAAATACGATCTTCAGTTTGGAACTGTGAATACAAGCTTTACCCAACCTAGTACCTTCAGAGTGTCTTGGCTGCCTCACCCATCATCACTAGCCAGGCTGATATATACCCTCTTAATAGGTGAAATTTCACTCAGAGCAATAGCTTTTCTCTATGCAATGTAACCTAGAAAAAGGGGTAGGGTCTCACAGCTGTTTCTTTCAGCATAGAGAGATGAATTAGTCTTCTCCTAGGACAGGGTTTGGTACAGGGAACTGCCCATCCCAGAAGCCCAGTTTACAGAGATGTGTGTGTTTGTGTCTTTTTCAAAATAGGGCAGCAAGACTGTTAACAGAGACTGGCCAACGAGCTCATATTATGCCAGTACTTTTCCAACTGCACTGGCTGCCAGTCCATTTCCAGGCCCGATTCAAAGTGTTGGTGTTAACATTCAGAGCCCTTAACGGCTTGGGTTATCTGAAGGATCACCTCCTCCCATATGTGCCTGCCCGGACCTTAAGATCATCCTCAGCAGCCCTTCTCTGTGAGCCCCTGCCAAAGGAAGTGAGGCAGGTGGCTACTTGGAGGAGGGCTTTCTCTGCTGTGGCACCCTGGCTGTGGAATGAGCTCCCTAGTGAGGTTCGCCTGGCACCTACATTGTATTCTTTCTGGCGCCAGATGAAGACCTTTTTATTTTCCCAGGCATTTTAGCTCTTTATACTTTTAGCTTTGCTGTTTTAAATCTGTATTTTAAATTCCTGCATTGCTGCTAGGTTTTATTCTGGTTGTATTGTTTACTGTGGTTTTAATGTTTTATATATTTTGTATTGTTTTGTTGTGTGCTCTTTGGCTTTAATTTTTGTGAACCACTCAAAGAGCTCCGGCTATTGGGCGGTATAGAAATGAAATGAAATGAATGAATAAATAAATAAATAAATAAATTTTTCATTATGAAAAAGAAGTTTCCAATTCTGGAAACAAAGTCAAAATTATGTAAAGACAAGTTGCTTACCTGCAACTGTAGTTTTTCAAGTGGTCATTTTTCAAGTGGTCAGACAACGGCGATCAGGAGGGATGGTGGATCATGTCCCACCCATCACCAGGAGGACCATCCACCGAGCCCAGTGTCCCGTTCTCCACCACAGGTGACCTGGCACCTCACTTTGCGGCATCATGGCAGGCAGGTGCTCCAGAGAGCCCGCCAGGCCCAAATGCCTTGTTCTGAGTCCTTCCTCAGTGCAAGGCATTTTGTGTGCAAGGCAGTGTGGCCGAAGCGGCCATGGAGACCACCTGCGCAGCTGCAGCATAGGCAGTCTCCGTGGCCACCTTGCCCACAATGCCACACTCTGAGGTAGGATCCCTCAGGGCAAGGCAGGCAGGGAGGGCGTAGAGGTGGTGAGACAACTTGTGCTGCGGCATCTGTGCAGTCACACATATAGGTTCTGCACTTGCACAGAGCTCCATTTAGGAAACGTCTATAGCTAGGCTAGACTTTGGACACACAGCCCGCTGCACCTCCTAACTGCATGCCCAAAGGGCTTGCTTCTGCCTTGCCACTCGGTTCCACTTCTGACTAGCACTGCAATTATAAAAATGAAACCGAAGAGGAAGCACAGATATAACACCATCTGTAGGAGGGTGGGTTGTACGACTACACAGGTGACCGCTCTAAGAAGTACATTTACAGGTAAGCACATACCTGCTGCTGCTTCCCATCAGCCTGGAATTCAGACCCCATGTGCTGCTGCCCAGATACTGGCCACCGTGCTAGTAGGCCTCTCCACAGGGTGGCTTGCTCTGCTCCAAACTAGGCATGTTCAGGATTCATATACGTGCAAAATGAAGGCGAGCACCCGGGAGGCACTGCCTGCCTTATTCCCCTAGTTTCATCCTAATTGCCCCCTCCCCTTAATAAGTTGTCCCTTGCCACCACGACGCACCCAAGGAAGGCTGTAGATGCTGTGTCACGTCTACTGGACTGAGACCACACCATCTCTGGGACCAGGAGCTTTGCCAGCTGGCAGCATGAGCAGACAGTTTCAGAGAACTAGCATGAAAAGTGCAGAATGGAGCCTGCCCATCCCCTTCTGGGCCCTCACAGCAGAGGAACAGTCTAGGCAGCAAAATGGCAAGTGTTCGTAAAGGGTCCTGCAGGGTCAGAGCCTAAGCTCTGCGTGCCTGCTCAGAACTAAACCCCATTGCAGCCTTATTTTATGGATCCTTTCCCACCTTTTTGACCAACTCATTAGAATTATAAACAACGGACTTTTAAAAAGATTCTGATCCCTCTCCACACGACTTTAAGGGAGGTGGGGAGGAGAGGTGGGGAGAAGAAGCTTGCACCCCCCCCCCCCAGGTCTACCACTCATGGCACCGCCAGTTTCCCACTACAGTTTCCGCCACAAACGGGGGCGTGGGGGGCGGAGGCTTCAAGCGCCTGCCCACACCCCCACTGAAGCGGGGCGGGGCAGGGCAGGGCAGCCTCGCCCCACCCCACCCCACCCCACCCCACCCCAGATGCCCTGAAGAAAGAATGCACGCCCACCACAGGCGGAGAGGTCAATGTTGAAGACTAGCCTCCCCTTCCCCACTGCCTCGGGCGTCATCTGCGTGTTCTCAAATCGCAGGCACGGAAGTAGCACTCACTTCGGAAACATGGCTGGAAGAGGCCCCCGGAGAAACTTTACAACGCCGAAGGAGCTGGGAGCAAAGGCTTGCTGGGCCGCAGAGAGTCGATTTACCAGAAGGGAGGCCAGTGTTAGGGCGGAGCTAGGCTGAGGTGCAGCCACAGCGGGTGTGGAAATTGAAGCGGCGGCGGCTGGGCGCCTCAGCTCCTCCAGGCTGTGCCTGAAGGCCTGTCCTCTCCCTGCCCATCGCAGTGCCACTGCCACAGAGGCCTTTCCCTGGGAGACTCCTCTCCACCCCTTCCAGCCCCAAGTGAGGCACCAACACTGACTCTCTGGATGTCTTTCCTCCGCTCTCTGTCCCCATGTCAGGAGGAGGCGAGGACACTGTGGAAGCCACACGGAGGCCTTTCACCGCCCTGCCCCAGCCATGAGTGTGGCGCTGTGTGCGCAAGGAGGCCATGCAGGGGCCTTCTTTCCTGAGTAGACGCTTCCATACCCAGCGTCAGGGCCTGCTGCTCTCCATCTCTTCCATTGGCGTGAAAGCAAATGGCATACACAACCACATCTGCATTCAACTGAGTGCTGGCTTTGGAAGGTGATAGGGTGGCTGTGTGTCCTGCTTCACAGAGGACAGTCCTCAGTTTTAAGGGCTGTCCAGTCCAAGTCTAGTTCAAACTTACAGACCCATAAGGAGGGAGAGCAGAGAGAGGCCTTGAAGTTGTCTATCCACAGTTAGCACCTGGGTAGCAGGCAGCGCAGGGGCACAGGTCAGCTGGCCACACACCATGGGGAAAGATAATTCTATTTAAATTAAATTATACTACTTGTTTCTAAATAAGCATCTGTACATATACATTAGCATCGTGGCCTCTTTGTTGGTGATGCGGAGGCCTTAAATGGAGGCTTTTGAGAGCTCAAAGGAGGTGTCAGTTGAACTAGGTTTATCCCAGATGCAACCTGAAGCATGATTTGTGTTGAGTCACTAAAGTGCCTGCTTTAGCATGCAAATCCTATGCATATTTAGACCGAGAAAAGGCCTACAACTCCCAGCATTCCCCAGCCACCCATGCTAGCTAGGGAATGCTGGGAGTTGGGGCCTTTTCTGTCTAAACATGCATAGGATTGTGCCCTTAATGTCTTTTTGATACCTTGCAAGAACTTTTAATTTTCCCAAGCTTTTACCATCCGTGGAGGCTTATTATGTTTGTTCTTTTTTATTCTGTATTTATTAGTGTGCGCATTCATTGTAATTTGTCCTGATAAATTTTATCTTGTAGGACAGTATATAAAGTTGATAAATAAAATAAGCCTTATTTAAACCAATGAAACTTATGACTGAACATGAATAAGATCAGGTTCATTTACAGAAGGAGTTTGACCTTGGTGCCTTATAGAAATTCCAGTCATTCTATTTGTGTGGTTCCCCAGGCTTATAGTTTTTACTGTTGATAGGGGAAGATGTCCTATTTCCAAGCGAGAACTCAAGTAAAGCAGCAGTCTGTCTTGTGATACTGGGAATGGAAGCCTCCTGGGTTTGCTGGTGTTAATAACAGCTTCAGAAGTATGGAGAGTTCCTTGTTTCTTTTCTTAAATGATTTTTAAACAATGACTTTATCTGTGCATTTACAGCTACCCTACACTATTGATCAGCAGTAGTTTACCACTAATTTCATATCTGAAATACTTCATTTGGACAAGTGCAGACATACCAAAATCAACAAGAGTATTTTACTCCAGACGAACGTGACAGTTCAGCTGGACAGAAGAAAAGTACTTTAGGGTGCAATCCTATGCATGTTTAGACAGGAAAAAGTCCACAACTCCCAGCATTCCCCAGCCAGCATGGCTGGCTGGAGCATGCTGGGAGTTGTAGGACTTTTTTTCTAAGCATGCATAGGATTGCACCCTTAATGCTGGAGTAAACTATGGCAGTCTGACATTGAGAAAGTAGCCGTGAACACAGTCAAACACTCCATTAACACAAATTGAGATCTGTTTATTAATCTTAAATAACTATCACTGCCACAGTCATAACCAGTTACCACTCATTATCCATCCTAGCTGGGAATGCAAAAAGTCATTAATTAAAGTCAAAAGGGAGCAAGTCATAAGAACATAAGAAAAGCCATGTGTGATCAGACCAAAAGCCTTTCTCATCCACCATTCTGTTCCCACAGTAGCCAGTCAGATGATGCCTATAGGAAGCCCACAAGCAGGACATGAGTGCAAATAACCGTTCTGCTTCTGTTCTCCAGCAACTAGTATTGAAAGGCATATTGTTGCCCATAGTGGACTTAATCATATAGCCATCATGACTAGTAGCCATTGCTAGTCTCACCCTCCATAACGTTGTCTAACTCCCTTTTAAAAACATCCAAGTTGGTGGCCACCACTACAACTTGTGGTAGCAAATTCCATAGTTAACCATGTGCTATGTGAAGAAGCACTTCTTTTTATGTGTCCTGAATCTCCCACCATTCAGCTTTGTTGGCTGACCCCAGGTTCTAGCATTATGAGTAAGAAAAATTCTCCCTATCTACTTTCGCCACACCATGAATAGTTTTATATACCTCTAGATGTCCCCCCCTTACTTGCCTTTTTTCTAACTTAAAAAGCTCCAAATGCTGTAACTTTTCCTCATAGTGAAGTTGTTCTGGCATCTTTATCATTTTGGTTGCCTCTTTCTGCACTTTTTCCAGCTCTACAATATTCTTTTTGAGATGCAGTGACCATCTCAGGCATTATGATATTGGCAGTTTTATTTTCAGTTCCTTTCTTAATGAACCCCATCAAATTTGCCTTTTCACAGCTGCAGACCGGGTTGACATTTTCATTGAGCTATCCACTCCAACTTCAAGAACCTCTTCTGGTCACCATCAGCTCAGACCCCATCAGCATATATGTGAAATTAGATTTTATTTTACTTTTTGCCCTGATGTGCATCACTTTACACTTACTTACATTGCATCACATTTGCTATTTTGATGACCATTCTTCCATTTTGGAGAAATCCTTTAGAGCTCTTTGGTGCCCGTTTTTGTTTTAACCTCACTTTTGTTTTAAACAGTTTGGCATCATCAGCAAACCTGGCCACCTCACTGCTCACCCATAACTCCACATCATTTATGAACAAATTAAAAAGCATCAGTCACAATACAGATCCTTGGCAGATCCCACTTTTTATTTCTACTCTGCTTTCTGTTCTTTAACCAGTTACCTTTTATCCCATTGCTCCTAATTTACTCAAGAGTCTTTGGTTTGGGACTTTGACAAAAAGCCTTTTAAAAGTCCAAGTAAACAATGTCTATCAGATCACCTCTATTTGTCTCTAAGCAAGTTTTCTAAAAAAAAGAAACTCTTAAAGATTGAGACAGGACTTCTTTGCAGAAACTTATGTTGATTCTTTTTTCAGCAGGGCTTGTCCTATATGCTCAGAATTTTCTCTCTAATAATGCTTTCCACCAATTTACCCAGAACGAATATTAAACTAACTGGCCTGTAATTTCCTAGCATATTGGCCACTTTCCAGATTTCTGGTACAGAGGCTGAGCTCAGGGACATTTTTGTTAGATAAGCAATTTCTCATTTGAATTGTTTAAGATAGGGGTGGGAAACACATGGGCCACATGGAGCCTCTGCTGCCCCCAAATTTAAGGGAAAGTTCTTTTTTTGGGGGGGGGGGAATGGCATCCTTACCGCTATTGGAGTGCCAAAAGGGTCAAATTATCTTGTAAACAATTTTTGGTTTTTGTGCCCATGGAAGGGAAGGGACAGGAGCAAAAATGTCCCCCAGACCACCCACAGTTGCCCACCCATGCTTTAAGAACTCTCAGATGGATACCAGTAAGAACTGGTGATTTGGGTTTTCAAAGTGTCAGTAAGTTCTACAACTTCATCTCTTGTCACGCCTATTTGCCTCAGTACCTCAGACTCCCTGAAAATTTCAGTTGCTGTACATCTTCTGCAGTGAAGACAAACAAGAAACAAATCATTTAGCATTTCTGCAATCCATCCTCCTATAACTCCCTTGTCATCCAAAGGTCCAACCACTGCTCAAGCAGCCGGATTGCTGCTTCAGATATATTTAAAGATGTTTTTATTGTTTGTCTTAATGTTATTAGTAATATACTCCTCAAAAACTTTTTTGCATCCTTTGCTTGCATTTCTTTTGCGCAAGGCTTTGTTCCTTTTTGTTCTCATTTGGGCAAAACTTCCATTTTTTGAAGGAAGCTTTCTTTTCTTGAATAACTTCCTTGACATTGTTCGTTAACCATGAGGTGACTTCTTGGATTTTGTGGTACATTTCCTGACCTGCAGTAAACATTCTAGCTGAGCTTCTATTACTGTGGTTTTGAGTAACTCCCCAAACATTCTGTAGAGATTGGACCCCTTTGACTTTCCATGTCAACTTCCTTTTTTGAGAGTCCCCTCATTTTTTACAAGTTTCTTCTTTTTAAAACAAATGTGAATATGCTGGGCCTGCTTGGCAATTTGTCTATTTACAAATGAATAAAGCACACAATCCTATGGCCACTAGACAGTGGCTAGACGGCCATAGGATTGGTCGGTTTCCAGGAACCAGCCTCAGAACCCATGCTCCAAGGTCAGTTCCCAGAGAACCGCCTCCGCGCCCCCTCCTAAAAGCAGCATGGAGCAGGGCAAAGGGGGGGGGCGTTCCTGGGGGCGGGGAGTGCGGAACTGCTGGTATGAGACTTCCTATGCATCATCTGGCCTGTCCACCCCATGCTCCGACATCCCGCAGCTAGACAGCCAAAATCAGCTATCTAGCTGCAAATGCAGGGCGGCTGGAGTGCAGAGGAGAGGATCCCCTCCACACTTCTCCTACCATGCATTGAATAGGTGGTCACCTCCAAGTTCAGAGGTGGCCGCCTATCCCAATAGGATTGCTTCCTAAATGTGATAGTACTGTGGTCACTGTTTCCAATCAGTTGAACAACATTCACATCTTGCACTAGGTCCTGGGCACCACTTCAAATTAAATCCAGGGTCACCTCCCCTCTGTTCGGTTCCTTGACCAACTGTTCTACAGGTAGTCCTTTAAGGCAGGCTTGGGGAACCTCTAGGCCATGGGAGTTCCCCATCTGTCTTGTCCAGACCCTGCCCCTTTCTCCAGTAAGGAAAAGCTCAGTAAGAACTTTTCTCTGCTGAGCTTGAAAAAGGCTCCCTTCTCAGCACTCAGCTGGGAAAAGCTCTTCTTGCCAGTCAGCTGATGATTGGAGACAAGAGCTTTTCCCTGCAGGGAGAGCAGGCAGAGCCTGGGGAGGAAGCTGCTGAGCGATTCAGTCCTGCAGCTTGTCTTGCAGAGGCTTCTCCTGCTTGCTTCTGAGTGGACATGCAGAGGCTTTTGCTTATTGTGAGTAGATATGAATTACCCAGCACTCTCAGTAAAACATCCCAAACAAGCCTCTGCATATCTACTCAGACACAAGCATGCGCATTATGTCTATTCACGTATAAGCAGGGCAAACCTCCACATATCCTGATCTCGGAAGCTAAGCAGGGTCAGCCCTGGTTAGTACTTGGATGGGAGACCGCTTGGGAACCAGGCTTCCTGCATTGGCTTCCTGCATTGAGCAGGGGGTAGGCCCCTTCCAACCCTATGATTCTATGATACTACTCAGACATAAGCAGGACAAGCCTCTGCAGGTAGGGGTGTGTGGAATACTCACCCCGTTCCGGTCAGCATTCCGCAGTGAGGCAGGGAGGTGATCCGTCCCTCCCCCCCCCCCCCGAATCCTCCCTGGCTGGCTCTGCTCCACGGCAAGGCCACGGAGCCGCCAGACTTCCGGCCACTGCCGGGCTGTGGCCTCAAATGGCATCTGCTACACCGGCCGCTATTTGCGTCCCTGCCAGGCCGTGATAGGCTATGTAAATACATACTTAGTCTATCACGGCTAAACCGGGATCGCAAATGGCATCCTGGGGGACGCCATTCACGGACATGGAGCAGCAGGCAGCAGCAGCCGGATCCAGACCTGCCAGAAGCAGGTAGGATCCAGTCCGCAGGGACTTCGCGGGGTGGCGGGGGGGAGCAGTCCGTTCTGCCACAGAATTCCTATCTGCAGGACAAGGCTCAGAAGGGAGCAGGACTGAATCACTCTGCAGCTTCCTCCCCTGGCGCCGTCTCCTCTGCCATGGAGGGAAAAGCTCCCATCTATGATTAGGAACTGATCCACCATAAATGCTCTCCCCTGCTAATTACTGAGACGGGGTCTTTGCTAAGCAGAGAAAAGCATTTATCACTGATCAGCTGCTGATCAGAGATAAGCGCTTTCCCTCCATGGAAGAGGCGGAGCCAGGGAAGAAGTTGTCTTCGATGGCCTTGTAGGCCCCTTCCAACCCTACTATTCTATGATTCTATGACCCCAACAGTCTTCCAGATAACCACGTGCATTGACTGGTAATATGTCATGGGTGGACATTGCAATCTGCCAGGAAGTGGACAAACTATTTAATATACAGGGGACTGACCCACAGACAGAACATGTTCTTAGGACTGTTAGACCCATTGGATGCCAAAGCAAACTGTTGGAAGAGACCCTTCTCACTCCTTCCCTGGAAATATAAGGGTTTTGTCTGACTAGGTAACCCCACTAGATTAGTTTAGACTGCCACAGATTTAACTGCTGCAATTAACAAAAAGTACTTCTAATTCCTGCATCAACTATACACACTGTGATAGACCCTTTAATACCCAAGAGGGCAAGAGACAATGACAGGATCAGTCTGTCCATGGTACATTATAGATAGGTAGGTTATTGAAATTAGTGCTGTAACACAGCTATGTGCAAACAATTATAGTCAGCTGATTTTCTGCTATGGCATGGGCAAGAGTATGTATATTTACAGCAGTTACCATGAAGGCTATTCTTATAGGCAGGAACTAGGCCCATACACAGAGGCTTTAAGACCGGTTGTATTACAGGTGTATCCATAACATACCCAAGTGGCTAGGAAAGCAGAATTGCACATAGCAGGAAGTAAGCTGTTGCAACCTTGCTTTGAAACATACAAGTGTAACACAAGGGTGTGGTACTAAGCAACCTTCCATCAGAAACTCTAATAACCAGCTAGATGAAGATCAGGGAATCTAGCAGGTTATATAATTTATCAGGTCATTTCTCAAAATATTTGTTTTAGCAGAGATTAGTATTGCCATATTATCAAATTGGAATCCTTGTATTAGTGTCCCCGTATTTTTCTCTTTTCCCATCAAGGCTCATAAAAAGCAGGGAAGGTCTCTGACCCACCACCACGTTCATCTCTTGCAGCAATACCTTTTATCTCAGGAAAGCACCTTAGAACATGAAAGATGTCATGTTCTTCCACTATTTGCTGCCTTTTCTTCATGCTTAACCTCGCTTAAAGGAATGCTGCAGAGCTCCACCATCTTCCTTGGCACCCTTGCAAGAACCAACCCTCCCCCCACTTTTCATTCAGCTTCTACAGTGGCACTGGCACAAGACAAAAGCAGCCTAGAATCTCCCCAAACTGTGAAAGCCCTCTCCCTTCTACTGCTCGTGCTATAGGTGCTGCTACGAGGGGAGGACCTACACAACTGGTATTCTCCTTTGCTCAGCAAAGCAGTTGGGGCAACAACAGGAGAGAAGCTTCCCTGTAAATTCTGTTTGCTAAGCAGTGGTCCAAACATTGGGTCTCTTCTCTCCCTCCACTACAAAGCAGGTTCTTTGAAGACAGACTTGGCCAGGAGCTAGACCAAAAAACATCTTCCACTTTCTCCCTAATGTTAGTCCCTCTCCTGCCCAGCTTTAGGCTTGGTTTTTAATTTGTTTGCAAGCCCAGCTGAAGACCGGAGTAAAGGAGTATTTGGTTGACACTGAAATTGCTGGGCTAAGCTTTCTCTCATATATAGTCCCAGAGCGTCAAGTGGGGTGCTGTAGATATGAAGCTGCCTCCATCTCCTTTCTTCCTGTACCAATGAAAGGCTTCACAGTGAAATCATAGATACCAAGAAACCTTCTTCCCCTTCGTTATTCTCCCCACTCATGCCATCTCCACTACACTGGTGGGTCAGTTCTCTTCTTTGAACATATGAGCTGCTTTATGCTTTACACTGGTTCATCTAGCTCAGTATTGTCAACACTGACTGGCAGCAGCTATCTAGGAGGTCTTTCCTAGCTCTACTTCTGGTAGGTGCCAGGAATTGAACCTGGGACCTTGTGCATACAAACAATATGCTCTACCACTGAGCTGTGGTCCTCTCCCTTAGTTGTAGCATAGGCCTAATGGAGATCCCACAACCTCCTAGGAAAAGGTCTATGGAGTGGGAAGATGGGGATTGCATTACCACAACAAACACTTGGCCTTGAGGGCTAGCCCTCGCCCCACAGGCACATCAGTTGGCAGACTTCCCTCAAGAAAGCTTTCATATAAACACTTTGTGGTGGGCCACCACCGAATGGGCCGCCTTGCAGCCACTTCAGTCAAGGGACCTAAGCAAGACAAAGGAAAGTTCTGCTAGCTATCCTCAAGGGTCCATCAAGCAGGGATGTGTGCTGGGCCCCCCAAGATCCCACTGCAATGTGAGCCCAGAATGACCAAGGCTTGGATGATGTCTTGCCTTCGATGCAGAGGACTAATCCATTTGTTTTCAACCCTGCTATAAGTACAAGTTGTTGCTGACAAGATGAGGGGGCAGTAGGCAGTTCAGGGATAGGCAGTTATAATCACAGCTGTTGTTGTAGAGACACTCATATGCCTTGGCCTGGCTGGCAGAGCTCCATTGGCAGCAGGCACCAAAATACAATCACCCCCACCCTGACCTTGGGAACCTTTAATCCCTGGGTACAGAGGTCCCTAGCTAGGCAGTGGTTGTACTAGCCACATGTGGAGCAAGGGTGTAGCAGCCACTGCTGCTGCATGGAGATCTGCAAGCCACCACCGGTATTCCAACCACAGCACAAACACATACAATGGCTGTCCCCAAAAAGCAACTACATGCAAGGTGATGCACTGTGAACCAGCATATGCAGGCTTGACTAACCCTTTCAGGATCTACTTCTCCATTCCAGGCCAGCCCAACCCAACGCTCATCCCCCCAGCCTTCTAAATGTAGCTTTACTTTCAACAGCTGCAATCTAGTACGCATTGCATAGTGAAAGTTGGATAGCAAAAACAGGACAAGTAGACAAGCCACTATATTACCTCTATACTACATGATTGCATGTTAGGAATTGCATTAACAGGCCAGAACAGCTAGCTTTCTGTTCTGTATTCTTGACAGCACTCAAGAAACCATTTTTCTGGAGTGGATTCTGCCAACTGTGCTTCATAATGCACTCCTTTCCAAACTGCACCATCACCTCTTATACCAAGAGCCTTTTACCAAGGTTTATTAGGACTTATCTTGTATTTTGTATCATTAGGATGTTATCGCCCACCTCAAAGTTCCATATTACATAGAACAAGCACACATTCAGGCGTAGACAGGCAATATGATGAAGCTTGCTTTCCTTCTCTATAGGGATATGGCAAGATGCAGTCTCCCAATCATGCACTGTGCCAACCAGGTATTCCAGGCTTAGACATTATAGCTAATTATGACAGATGGCAAACCATATCAAGAAATCCATTTGAAGTATGCCTCCTTCATAGGTATTCAGGTTGAAAGACCTGTGACATCTGAAAACCACTATTTTCATATAATATATAATATAATCTGCCATTTATCCTGTGGCGCCATGCAGAACAGATACGAAGGGCTACTATTCCATACACTTGAACATGTAACAGTCTCCAAGGAAAGCTAGGTTTGTGGTGGTGAATATGCTGAAGTCATTGCCCAATACTGCAATCAGCAATGCGTGTTACCAACACCGAACTGCCTTTCCTTTACCCAATGTACAAAAAAAACAAACTACGAAGTGTGCATTTCAACTTTTTATTTTATTAAAATTGAGAGTAATGCACAGCACATGCAGTGCTAGCATCTAAACTAATACAATAAGCAATTACTAAACCTAACAGTGACCCGACGTTCAAATATTTTATGCTCAGCAAGTTTAAACCCATTCTTTGCATATGATTGAATCCTTATCTGAACTGAAGTATATTGCTGACTGTAAAACTTGCTAAAATGCCATTGCTGAATGTACAAGTCACTGATTATGCCAATACAACAAAGAACCACATGTTTGAGGATTGCAATGTGCCAGACATTCACTGGAAAAAAAAACCACACAACTAAACAAAAACTCACGCAACAAACATCTGAGAATCTGGACACTTCACATCAGTGTTTTGAAGTGTTTCATTAATATCTTAAGACAAGTGTATCAAAACCTTGGCATGTTTAATTTTAAAGTTGCCAATTTTTGTTTTACTATCAGAAAGTTATGGCTACACCGCCAATGCCGGGTCTGCTTAATTTGACTTAAGAGTTTAATATGACTTAAACATTAAAAGCTCACACTACCCCGAAATATATAATTTCACGCATACGGTGACATTCAACATTCAAGTGCCAGTGTTTTTGTACTGTCTTTTGGTCAAGTTTCTTTAAACTTTCAAAGAATCACTTTTAGGCTTACAAAAATAAATATTTGTCAAAAATGTTCAATAAATATTACACAAAACTAGCAGCAAAAAGTATCTAGAAATCTGTCGTGTGCAAAGTTTTCTTCCCAACCATTATTCCCATGGTCCCAGTTTTAGAATCTAGTTCCTTCTCCTTAGACAAGCTGCGTTCAGTCTCCCAAGAGACAAAATAAGATTGGAAGTTAAGGACACGCACACAAGACATATAAAATTCTCTGAATGTGCAATAAAAGAAGTATTTTGTAAAAAGTTATGGGCAAAATGTACAAGGGCCTAAATCTAGACTAATTGAAATAGCACCATAACAAATGACCTCAAATACTGTCAAGTGCACCTACTTAAAGTTTAGAACAAGGCACAATACACTTGAAAAGATCTATTGCACTTTAGGAGATTTTGCTGTTGTCCTATGCCACTCAGATTAACAGTTGGTAACAGCTCTGGCCACAGACGTTAGCTCAGAGAAACTAAGTGGCAGAGGCATTTTACTGTTGGAAATACTTATCTTTGGCCAGATTCAGCATAACAGACTAAATACAATGGAAACCTATGCAACTAAAACTGACTAAAACTGCACTTGATAGCAGAATTGAAACCTTGTGCAGTTATGTACATTCCAACCTTTGTGATCTCAGAATTTGTTACTCTTCTGGAGCCATTTTACAAGTCTACAGTAAGCCAGTTAACACTTCAACGCAGCTTGAACAGAGTAATGTGAATCTGCATTAAAATAAAGCCTGCTGCATAATTCTTCCTGTTCATTCCCCCTTGACCAAAAAACATCAACACTAGCATGCGTTAAGACCAAAAAAATCAGTCAGGCCCTTAAAAAAGTGGGCCCATTACTGTTGTGGTCAGCCATTCTACCATTTCAATTTTATATGGCAGGCAATTTTGAAAAGTCTAAGTAGATGAATTCTCCTAAAAACTATTTCAAGTTCAGACCTTTAAACATTCCCTGTAATGTTCCGCCTCCATTTGGCCAGCTCACATTAATTATCTGCCTAAACACTGGAATTGCTGTTTACTTGCATTAACTTTTAAAACAGTGCTTGTATGTACATATCCATACATCACCTCATCATGACTGGAATGGCTTATTAAAGACTATCAGGTTCTAAGTACCTATCCAGGATAGAGTGAGCAAATCAACTTTAACTTTGTACAGTTTTGCCACATTAGAAACTAATTCCATTGATATGCTTCAAGATGTTTTATTTTTTCAAATCTGAGTATCAAAGCCCTAATGCAGGCCACTGCACAAGTTTTTTTTGTAGTATAAAGTGGATGAATCAATGATTCCTGTAAGTTGTATCACACCAGCGTGCCAAGGTTTGATTTTTTTTCAAGCCCAAGTTGAGTAATTTTGTCGAGACAATTGATAATCTTGGGCATTACTGAGCCAACAGGACATCAAAATAAAAAGTTGTCTAAAGTTAAAGGCACAGTACATTAACAAATGATCCTCAGTCACAAAATTATAAATACAGTCTGGGAGTGGGGGCAGGTGGGGGAGTTAATCCTGACTACAATGGAGTCTTTAAACCTTCGGAGTAGGGCTTCTGTTCCTTTCCTTCTTCTTGTGACCTTGAGCTCCCTCAAAAAAAATTCAGTGGAGAATCACAGCTGGTAATGTACTGCGAGTTCTTGAAGCTACACAAGGTATAGTCTGGCTAAGTTACATGTGGTTTCCATATTAGCTTGTTTGGTAAGAATCTGCAGCAAGCAGATCAGTTGCCCCACCAATCTACCCCCTGAGAGTTATAGTTTCCTCCATATCCATCACTGTTATAGAAGCCGCCATAGCCACCACCTATTAAGACAAAAGGTAGGAACAATTTATGACCAAGTGAATTTACCTTTACAATTTTTTTAAAAAAGAAATGTAAGAAAAAGCCTCTTGTTTTGGTATTATCTTTTCTCATCTCCCTCCCACTCCACCAGCAAAAACACAATATGAAAGATTCACCTCCAAATCCTCTGCTACCTCCATGGCTGCTGCCGCCGCTGCCGCCACCACCACTCCGTCCACTGCTTGCGCGGCTACTGCCAAAGCTACTGCTGCCAGTACTGCTACTTGTTCGATAATCTCTGGCACCAAATCCTCCACTGAAACGGCTAGAGGGAAATACAATAATATAAGTAGTGGCTAAAAGCTATGCTTCTTCCAGTAAGCTACTTAGGGCACAATCCTATGCATGTTTAGACAGAAAGAACCCCAGCATCTCCCCCACCTTGGCTTTTTTTTGGTCTAAACATGCATAGGATTGCAACCTTAGTGGGTTTTCTCTTTAGAAGCGCTTTTAAATGTTGTTACATCAGGAAATTCATATGCAAGTTGAACACCTTTGCTGGTTCTTCAACATCACTGGTTGCAAACTACCTACTCCTATATTTCTGCCCAAATGCCAAGGTCATCATGTGAAGCCATCTGGAGGCCCCTGCCTTCAGGGACTGGGGCAACTGGCAGCCTGATAAAGTGTTTTCTCAGCTGTGTTGCCCAATCTGCGGAATGTTCTCCCCAAGGAGCTCACCAAATACAATTTCGTATCTTCAGTGCCAGGTCTTTTACAAAAGGCCTGGGAAACATTTGTTACTGAAGTGAAGTATTACGTGGAAGGCAAGCTACTTGTTTTGAAAAGCAAATACTATTCTTCAGGGGGTAAAGAACAGATTAATTCAAGTTACCCTTTAGACCGCCCACGACTGCTTCCACCCTTGTGATGCTGCTCATATGCCATGTTTTCTAGCCAAGATGGTACTTCCTGTTTAGCTTCAACAAGGAGATCTAACAAGTCTTTTGTGATATTTATGTTCCTCTCATTGAAGAATGATGTAGCAAGACCTAAGGAAGACAGGCACAGCATTTTAAGGGAATACCAATGTTCAGGTGAGGAAATTAAAGAAGGAGTATGGCAGGAACATGTTCCTGGCTCTCAAAAAGCACACACTTTTATACAGCTGCAGTTGAGCTGTGAACTATGTTCAAGCCACTTGGAATAAAAACACTTGCTTTACAAGCTTAGCACCTTGTAAAGCAACGCCAGAGCCGTTTCCCTGCTGCACGCTTTGGGAGAGGGAGGAATAAAACTTCTGCTTTTGGAGGCACAATTCTTACAGTATGTCAAAATCTAAGGTATATTAATTCACAGGGACAGTAATATGCTACCAAATTCATACAGCATATGAAATTATGAGAGTATGAAAGCTTGGGACACACTTCACTTTTCATGCTGGATGCTTCAAAAAGTTTCTGGGTGAGAGCACAGTAAAGCTACCCAAACCCGGATTCCAGCAACTACCTAGACATCCAAATGTGCACATTTCTTTCCTTCTGTTCGCTACCTTACAGGGAACCTACAAGTTCCCTTGGTGCTTTTTTGCATTCCAGAGAAATCTTCCATTTGCCTTTCCCATCATGTCTTTGTTAGCCAGAGATCTTCTGCATAAAACAGTTCTATCCTAGTCAGCTTTCATTACCATTTTGCTGCAGCTTTTCACAGCCTCAATCAGACTGGTGGAGATATTGGCACCATGGCATACAGCACACCCTAGGGCTTGACTACTGTGAAAGTCTCATTAAGGTTTCAATTAGGTTTCAATTAATAGTCTTACCAAGATTCCCTACACGGCCTGTACGGCCAATGCGATGTACATATTCTTCTATGTCACTTGGCAAATCAAAATTTATGACATGTTTTACATTTGAGATATCCAGTCCTCTTGCTGCTACCTAAAGAAGAGTAAGTTCAGTCATCAGTTCCTGAAGTTCAGACTACAGCAACATAAAACGCCAAATTCACGTGTTTGCACAACCAGATGTATACTCACTGCAGTGGCAACCAAGATGGGACTTCTGCCTGAGCGAAACTGGTGCAGTGCTTCTTCTCTGTCTCGCTGAGAGCGATCACCATGGATACTTGTGCAAGCATATCCTTCATGGTACAGGAAATCCTCCAGAGAATCAGCCCCCTTTTTAGTCTCCACAAACACTAGAGTCAAGGAATCCTTGCCTATGTAAGCAAAGAGTCTAATTAGTAATGAATGCTGCATCTGTCAATATAGCACCACCAAGTGGTGCAAACTAGTATTTATGGTTGCAATAATAAAAAACAACAACAACTTTACTACGCAAGCTAACTGCATGCAGATTTAAATTAAAAATGCAAATATAGGAGAAAACAGGGAGGAAAAGTCTGAAGCTTTTCCTCCACCTAACATAGATTCTCATTACCTGAGCCATTAGAGTTGTGTTGGAATTCTCCCAAACAGTCTTTACCTGTGGCATTTAGGAGGTCAAGCAGAAATGACCGTTTGTCTAACTCTTCCACCCACACTACTTTCTGTGTGATGTTCTCAGATGTAGAGCCAACTCTGCCAACAGCCAGAAAGATATATTCCTCCAAGAAGTCACGAGCAAGCATCTAAAAAACAACAACCAACACATGATTCAGCAACCTGGTTTGCATGATTAAACAGTCCACCATGGATTGTTTTAAGGCACAGTAGGCTGCTTCGCATGCTGGCCAGATCTGCATATTCAACACCTGGCTTGTTGTGCTGTGTGAACCCAGGGGCCCTGGGTTGTGACAAGGTCGTTTAAGCCTCCCATAACCTACAGTCCCCAGGTTCGCATGGTATGACAAGCCACAGTCGGGTGTTGAATATTCAAAATGGCTGCCTACCAGCAATGCAGCCCACCATGGCTTATTTAGCGCCACTATCTTATTTAAGCCAGGGTGGGCTATTCGATTGTATGAACCAGCCCAATACAAGGGACACCCAAATGATGAATCTACCCCCATTAAGTTTACCTATTGCTACGAACTTCCATGAGTATACAAATTAGGGACACGTTTCTCACCACATTTTGAGCTAGAGTTCTTCAGGGGAAAAACTGTTCAAGTAGAACTCTGCTTATTACTTCTGTTCTGGAAATTTTGATTAGTAGCTACATCTTGACCACATACAGTTACTTCCTCTTTCAACACACTAGAGGTGGTGATGGTCATTCTTACTGGCAGCTAGACAACAATGCACAACTTTACAAGACAGAATACCTGGATTTCCTTTGGAAAAGTAGCACTGAACATCATAGTCTGACGGACACCCTTGGGTGGCATAGTGTCTTGCTCAACAATACGGCGAATCTGTGGTTCAAACCCCATGTCAAGCATACGATCAGCTTCATCCAATACCAAGTATCTGGAAGGTATTAAGAGACCACATCAGGATATCAAGGGCTTCATATTAATAAGCTGCAATCAAGACCAAATGCTATTAATACTGCAAGGTTTATCATGCATATGTTAAGCCATTTCACTTACTTGCAAAAGTCTAGTCCAATCTTTCCTCTCTCCATCATATCTACAAGACGACCTGGAGTTGCCACAAGCAAGTGGCAGCCACGTTCCAAGTCACGTATCTGCTGACCAATGTCAGCACCCCCATATACAACACAAGGACGAACTTTGGAACGGTATGCAAACTATGGGAACAAGATTAAGAATGTTAAGAGTCTGAGGTGCTCTGAACATTCTGCTAGCAACTTCCCAGAACCACACAATATTTACCTTTCTGGCTTCTTCATAAATCTGCACTGCCAACTCTCTTGTGGGAGCCAAAACTAATGAGATTGGGTATTGCTTACGACGTCCATACCTTCCATTTTCCTGCAACAGTAGATACCTATTACCAGCTGGAAAATAAATTGCTATTGGATTTCTCAACATAAATCTTCTACACAAATGACTTTTCTATCCTGCTCTTCCCAAAAGGAGTTCAAAGACTTTTATATATGGTTCTGGGTGATCTCCAATCCTGAACCACTCAGGGCCAAACCTCTTCACTTAAGCAGTAGGAACCACATGCTGTGCCATTCTCTGTAGCTACTAACATCATGGCCACCCTAGCAAAGCTACTCTGTCAAGATCTTTGCCTCCTGAGACTAGGTCAAAGATCCTGAGACCTGTCTTCTCCTGGACATAACCTATAGGGGATGCCTCCTCATACCAAAGAGGGAAACTGCCTACAACTGAAACTGGACTGTGATACTTTGAGTAGCTATTTTTGTACTGAACTCAAGTTTTGATATGGAAACCTATTTGTTGGCACCAAAAGAATGTGATTTTAGTCTTCTCTTATGAGTATCTTTATACCTATGCTCTCAAATAGTAGTGCTTTACTCCCACAATTAAAGTTCTTCACTTTTGTACTACACATGCTACCAACAGTTAGAATTGGCAATGCAGACAGTATAGAAGTGAAGTACTTATAGGTGGGGGAAACCACAGAAGTGGTCTATATATTTTAGATATAAACTTGCCTTCATAGCTCTCAGGGCATCACCCGGGCCATCTGTATATATCTGACTCAATATGGGCAGAAGAAATGCAGCAGTTTTCCCAGACCCTAAAAGGAAAGACATTTTACTCTAGACAGCAGTCCAAAATGTACTTTATTTCCTTAAAACCAACTCTAGCATTACGTGTATCTTCCAAAGTAGGATGTGATAGCTGTCCCCATTTCACGTTACTTTGGAACAGGCAGAAGGTATTTTTATTCCTAATATATAACATGCCTTGTCAAGGTAGTGACTCCAGCATAACCTGGACACTACCCATAGTGGAATGGCATATCTCTCATTTGCACAACACACACACACACACACACACACAGCATCCTGAGAAATACTTTCAGGGAACAGCATTTTCCATCCATACTGATTTTGTCCCTCACCATCTACATTTTTATTTATTTCATTTCTATATTACCCAATACCCAAGCGATAACCAATAGCAGGGTACTACTTCAGAACAGAATTTGTTCTGCAGACATTCTAAATAAAAGATTACACATTTTATACAGCAGCTCTTTCATGCTCACTAGCTTTACATTTAGATCAATGCTCTTTCCAGGAAAACTTGCTGCTATAAAGCAAGACCACAAGTTCAATCAGTATAATAACTGCACCAACACATATCAGTTATACCTGTCTGGGCACAAGCCATCAAGTCTCTCTTGTCTTTGATGATAGGGATAGCGTACTTTTGCACCGGAGTAGGTCGAGTGTAGCGGGTGAGCTCAATGTTCCCCATGATGATTTCCCCCATGTCAACATCGCTGAACTGCAAAGTATTTAAAGTTATTAAAAAGCAGCCTTGCAAATTAACCTAAAAAGTTGCTAGCCTGCTTTTTACTCTAAGAGGGCCTGGCAGAGAATGGACAGACCACCCCCCTTTGTGAGACCCTCTTAGGAGCAAAGACTAGTAAACATCATGCAGGGGACTGCTAGAGGAGCCAAAGCACCTTCCTGCCTCCTCCACCAGCCTTGGTTGGTTCTTACGCTAGATGCACAGGCAGCAGCTTACCCTCAACTACGGCCAACATGGGAACGCAGCAAACTGCTGGAGGAGGAACAGAGCACTCCATGCTACCTCTAGTAGCCCCTTCCCACCCACCCCATGCTGGACACAGAAGAGGCAAATGCCCTTCTGCACACTCAGCATAGAAACACAGTGGGCTGCCAGAAGAGGGACAATACTCTGTTCCTCCTCCAGTAGCCTGCTCACTCATCTGGATGAAATTCCTTGTTACCTAAGGCAACCAGGCAAGTGGGTAAAAATAAGCCTATTAGAAGGAATAGGTGGTACAGGGCACATTTTCTCAGAATGTGCTTTATTCAACTCAAGTCTATACACTTCTTTAGCTTGAACAGTAGAGACTAACTAGCAGACCTGGCTGAAGAAGTGTGCCATAAGTACGCAATGCGGCATTGTCACAAGAATCACATAATGCATTCAGTATAAAAATTGTACCTTTAACCCAAATGCAAATATATTCAGTGATGCAACATGTAGCTGTACGCAGATCTGCAATAGCCAAAGCTATTAAGTTGATATGCTGCCAATTCCAAATGTGTTCTTACCAGACAATTCTACATAAGCCATTCTTTTGTTCTGAGGGTCGTCTAGGGTATTGCTACTCTCAATTAACATTTCTCCTAATGTTTCTACCCTCTCAATGGCTTGTCTTAAATAAGATCTCACTCTCTAGAATTTTAACTACCACCCCCAGGTAGTAAAGACATGCCCAGTTCTCAATTCCTGAACTTACCAATACTGCCATTGAGTATCATATAATCAGAGACCAGCACATCAGATATGGGCTATTTTCTATGATTAAGCCTGCTTTACTGCAACTCTAGGATCAAGAAACTATTTTTACTATGTAAGTTGTGCTTGGGACTAGTATTTTTGTTAGGGTTAATAATGTTTAATTTTAAACAGACGTTCATATACATGGATCTGCTCTGGCATGATTCAGCAATAGTAATTTAGGAATATGTAATATAGAACAGTCTTACTTAGTATTCTAGCAGAAGTGACCAACTAAATGCACCATTAAACAGAGGAAATACTTACACTTTCAATGTGTGGAGGGCAGTTGTTGCCTGTTGCTTCAACTGGAATGTCATCATATTTTTCAAAATTAATGCCAGTATTTCCACCAGCAAACAGCTCCCTAGAATGGAAATGGATAACATACTATCATATAGTACTGAATACTTGATTTACAGACTGTCAGATGCCACAATGGTTGATACTCACTGTTCCATACGTTCACTTGGTGGAAGTGGTTTGGACCAGTCATCTTCATCACTTTTATCAGACCAACGGCTGTTTCCACCACGCTCAAATCTGCCAAAGGCACTCCTATCACCACGACTGCTAATACCATCCATGTCACTGCCTCTTCCACCACGGTCATCAAACCTAACATGAGGTTACATTAAGATCAGCTTTCGTTACAATTTCTGTGATATGTTAAACACATCATTAAAGCTGCATCCCTGATAGGCAGTTTCAAAATATTCCTTGGCATGATTAAGCTTTTCACCTCCTGCCACAGCTACCCATTTCCTCAAGTCTCTCGACTTCCCCTTATGGAGATTATACTATGCCAACTAGTTCAATTGAATAACTGATGTACACTTGAGGTATGCAGACAGAATAACAGTAAAACTCCAGCCAAATAAGGAGGACTTTAATTGTTTAGGCTGCATTTAACCCCATCTTGGGAACTGGACTATTACTTAATTCCCCCACTGCTCTTAGCATTGTGGTTAAGAGTGTTGGACTGAGACCAGCCATTAAATTCACTGGGTGACCTTGGGCCAGTTGTTCTCTATTAAGGCTAACCTCCCCCTCCTCACACACGCACTCACTCCAAGTGTCCCTGCCTGTGGCCCTTTAAAAATAGGGAAAGCACAAGGCTGGAATAGCAACATGGTGCTTTTTCCATCTGGAGAAGGAACTGCTGAACTGCTACCACTAGACTCAGGCTCATGCCAAACTACAGAGCTGCTCTAGACTGTAGTCTACCTGCCTTTCCACTGGAGCTTCCTTTCTCAAGAGGGAGCAAATAGGTTAATGTTAAAAGGCACACATTATTCTGCTATGTGAATTGGAGTTTTAGAAACTACAGTGAGCAGTTAGAGCTTTCTTCCCATTTATCAGAGTATGCATAAAAATGGATGTGTTGCAGTCAATGCAAGCCTAACAGGTACAAAATAGGTGCTGAATATTAGCCAGAAAGAGCAATTTTACTTAATTCTTTTTTTAAAAAAGTACTGATCAGTTGTTTGTGGACAGCCTCCAAGAGTCTTACCCAGCAATTTAATAGTTGCTTATTCGTGTCCACACTTTAACCTGAGTAGTGTTAATAAGTAAAACAAGTTGCTCCAAGTAACATATAACATGACATAACATAAAATGTCATACCATTTTTAAAAGTCTTAACTTTTTAAAATAGGACAATGATTCAGAGCCAATATTATTCATCCAAATGTTTTTTTTAAAGTACAAAAGCTTGCTTAAAGTACAGCAACATGTTTGCAGACGTGTATGTACTCTTATCACATGCCCTAAATCAGATGTCTAACCTCAGTCAAAAGAGCTAGTTGAATTTCTAGAGAGTGGAATGAACTGGAGTTAACTAGTGTTGCTGTTTTGTTTTACTGAGAAAGGAGCCAAGATTTTACCTTCCTCTTGAGCCATTGCCACGGTCAGCAAAGAAGCTTGATTTTCCCGATCCACGTTCACTTCTTGCACCAAAGCTACTGTATGCATCCCTGTCTCTGCCAGCATTCCATCCGCCATCAAATCCTAGAAGCAATGCAATCACAGATTAAATGCTTGTGTAGTGGCTTACAGTGAAGTCAGAGTCAACCTAAGAATCACAGGCATCACCATGAAGGTGTCTCAGTAAGTAGCAACCAGTCTTCCAAGAGTAATCCTCTAATACTTTATCATACATTTTATTCAAGGCAAGACACTAGGATGCAGCATTGTACTGCCAATACCACAAGGTGGCGTAGACTGTAAATACCTGATAGAAATTAGTAATGTAGTAAATGCAGCAACTGCTGATCCTCAAGCTGCAGTGAACTCCAAAGAGCAGAGTCTAGTTACATCCAATGGAGGACTCTGCATACCTTCGTGCCTATGGCACAGCACTAACGTGCAACCATTAGGCAACCCTTACCAAACCATTTCTAAAATCTGAAATATGAAAATTAATGATGCAATTCCAAAAGGTCAATCTAGTTTTGATTTATAATTTGACTCAGGACAAAATTTGCAACATGGGCTGAAAATGGGATGTCTGTTTCCATTAATATGCCCACGTGTACACTGAAGCCAGTAAAATGAAATAGCAAGTGGTGAAAAGACTTGGAAAATGTTTGTGTTCGCTGACATGCAAGATCTGCAGTTGGTGGTAATGGGCATAATTAGGCTATTGAGCAAGAAACTACACTATTTTTAAAGACACTCATATGGGCATAGGTGGGCAACTTGTGACCCCCCAGATGTTTTGACTTGCAACTTCCATCACCCCTAGCCAGCATAGCCATTGGCAAGGGATGATGTACATTATAGGCCAAAACTTTGGAACGTCCACAAGTTGCCCACCCCTCATATTAGATTTGGACAAAGTTCTGGCTCCAGAATTCTAAGAGATTATCCTACAGTAGCCGTTGCTATGACTAAGCCTCAATAGTCCCCACTGAAATCGCTAAGAGGAATGAACACTAATTCTATAGCCTATCTGTTTAGGAAAAAGCAGGTCTATAAATGCTGCTCGATAATCAGGAAGTCACCTGAATTCCGTAAGTACCATCAACTTGATGCTACTATACTCTGACCTAAGCTCTGTAGAAAGGAGTTAGCTTTGATCACTCCTACGAAGAGCAGTGGACACTAGCTGTGTTGGATGAAGGGTGACAGGTCCCCACGCCCACCTCTGTCATCACGTCCAGATCCTCCTCTGGATCCAAACACACCGCGATCACGATCGTAGCCATTCATCCGGCTGTCACGATCATATCCATTCACATAGCCATTACCTCCACGAGAGTCCCAGCTGGGGGAATCTTTAGCAGAGAATAAAAAGTTAAACAATTAACGGATAAAACGTCACTTGCGCTAGCAAATAGTTTTTGCAAGCTTCACAGCACTAGTGTGACTTTTGCTGCCAGAAATTTACATCAAGGGCACCTTCCTTGGGAAAAAGAAGGGCAGCCTTGGGCCCAAATTCTTGATAAGAAATGAAAGCTTTCACTTGATCAGGATGCTGCTTTAGTGTTGATAAAAGCTGCAAACTAAGTTTACAGATAGTTATGCATTTCATGAAGCCAAGAGTTTTCAAAGAAAGCGAATGCAATGGTTTGTATGTGTTATTAGTTTTCTGCACCAACACTTGCTGCCATGCTGTAAGCAGAAGCATCTCCTAAAGAAACCTAATCAAACAGTTTGAAGCAGGCTTCAAGATTATGAGCTAAGCTCAGTAGAATATATGATTTATTAAGCATACAGCTATTAATGGCATAATTATAGTAGGCAGAGTTATGTGCATTGTTTGGATTCCAAATCCAGTTTCCTAGCACAAACAACTTACAGAATACAGAACTGAAGTTTGCAGTTGCCACTATAAACATAATGGAAGAATGTTTGAGAAAATCTAGCCAGAAGTTATAGCCATTTGGTTTGTTTAATGGTTTCAAAATGTATGACAAGTTCCAGTGGTGTAGGTATGTAAGGCTGTTGTAGGCAACACAAAGTCCTATGACATCTTAAAGGCTAACTAATATGGGGGCATAAGCTTCCATGGGCCAGCACATGCAATGATATGTAAGACTAGAAATGAAGGGCTCAAAAAAAAGCAGAATGATCATGGAAGAAAAAAGTTCTTTCCTGTCCCCTCAAGGGCTTTCCACACCCCACAATCAAAAAGAAAAGAGCAAGTTTGGGGAACATTGCCTCCTGGACTAATCTGGTGGGTTGTATGACATCAAGGGAATAGCTCCCCCACTGAATCCCACCCATTTTCCCTCACTGCCTCTTATCAGCATGAAAAGAGGGACCCAGCTGGTGCTTGGAGGAGCATTTCCTCTAAGCACCAGTCAACGTGGGTGCCTCCTTCATGCACTATTCCAACTGGGCCATCAAGTGGCATGCGAAGAGAAAGGACTTGGACAGCAGCTGCAGGAACTCCTGCAAGCACCAGCAGCACTTAGCACATTGTGCCCCAAACAAGGGCAATTCTCTCCCCTCCTTCCTCCCCAAGCCCCTGTAGCCTCCAGGCCAGCAGGTAGGCTTGGGGAGTGGACAGGGTCCGTGGAGGGAGCCCAAGTCTCCAGAGGCTGTAGGTTCTCCATCTCTGATGCAAGACTAATCTACAGCACCAGGATATTATAATCTCTGTAAATATATACAACTCAAATCCAATTCTGTGCAGCTAGACTTTATTTAGGGGAGTTGGAAACTATTTGAAAGGGGGGCTGTTGCATACAGTGGATCATCCTACTGTCAACTCAGAAATACAGTTTTTCAGTATTGTTTCTTCTGTTTTCATATAATGCTGACTGGAGACTATTTATGCCCAAATAGCAAATATTCTGTTTACTACAATGTTTGATAGTTTCTTTCCTGCCTATTTTCCCAACAGGCAAAAATCAATGTGTGTTTGATACTTTTAAGAGCCACAACAGCTTACAGCTCCATCTCTAGTACTGTGTCTGTTTGTAATTGTTGGAGTAAACCAAAGGCGTTCATCTTTTTGAAGGCAATAAGCACCACTGCATATACTACTTTATACATAAAGCATTATTATGTAGTTAAATCAGTAAAGTCAGAACCAATAAATTAAGTATTGCATAAATTTCCGTTTGGGATTTAGAAGTGATTCTTTCTCCATGGCTTCAACATTTCTGGCAATTGGATCTCCACATCTGATTAAGTTGACTCTATCCCTTGGAAGCATAATGCATCTGTTAGTTTTCAAGGTGCCACAGAACACTACTTTTTAAAACCTGTCACAAGTTCTACTAGATAATCTTGATGAAACTATTCCATGGCCCCTAAATCTTTCATGTACTTAACTGATCTATAAGCAGCTAAAACGCTTATAGTAAAGAATATGAAAAACAGTAATAAGTGACCTGTTGAAGAGTGACTTTGAAATATTTGGCACATCATGTTCATGTGTAATTTTATAGCAGTTATATGAACGTGCTTGGGGAAAGTTTGTACAAACATTTATAGGAAGAGGGAAGTTTATACTTTTGGAACAGAAAAATACATGTGTAGTTAGAATATGTGCTACCATCATTGCTATGAGAAAAATATATTGTATCAGGTTATTAAGTTACCCAGTATCTAAACCCTAAATCCAGGCAACGTGGCATCTATCATACCCACACTACCAGCAAGGATTGCATGCTATTTGGCTTTATCATATAGCTGTAAAAATATCCTAGTGTTAGCCATTGCAAACTTTTAAAGAAACTAGCATGGACAAGTTTCAGGTGGCTTGTTGGCCAGCTAATCTGATGCTGTGTTTAAATACACAGACGATCCCCACCTTGTTTCCCAAAAACTGGATTTTGGCACATGCTATGACTGAACAAGTCTAATACAGAAGGACTGTTAGAGCCACAGAACAGTGAAACAAGACTTTTTAAGCATGTCCAGGTAGAACTGAAGTTGCTGTTTCTCCAATGCCTACTTTATCTTAGACACACTAAGCCAGTATTCAAATCAATCCTCTAAAAGTTAAATTGTAGGCAAAGAAGGCATGCCTGACTATATGCTTGAAGGAAAAGCTCACACTGTTAGTTGACTGCAAAGTACTGCTATGCAGTATGCTTAGAAGCATGCTCCCAAATGACAAACTTTTAAGATCGCTCCAGCCTGACACCAACTTACAGCTTCTTGGTGGTGGTGTTGAATTGGAATAGTAGTTTGCTGTATAGTTATAGGCACTGCCTGCTGCAAAAGAGCCATGAAAACTCCCAGCATTATAATTCAGTTCAACATATACGTACTATAAAATTTATTCAACCTGTAGATTTTACTGAAACAGTGTATCAGTGTGAAGATCAGTATTTGCTAGGTTTCTACAAACACCAGCTTACCTCTGGCAGCGAGACTGACCCACATTTGGACGCAGAAGGACAAGAACAGTCTCTTACTTCCTGTGGCCAAAATGGGAGAGACCAAGTCCCTCTCCCAAATCCGCTGGCATGGGCAAAACACTTGGGGGAGAGAAGTTGGCCTCTCAGCAGGCTGGGATACCCTCAGGAGGACCAAGAAATTGCTACCACCTCCAAACATGTCCCAGCCCACACTGAAGCTGACCCTTTTCCTCAGGCAAGGGTAGTGTACTTCACTAACCTGGTGATAAGCCACTCTGAAGTGGCAAGAATTTCTATGGCTGCTTCAAAGTGCCTTCACCCAGACCTAGATGAGCAAATGTCTCTCACGGGAAGGGCAGTGTAAGGATCTGTCCTCACTTTGCTGTATGCTTCTAGCACAAGACAGACTGTTCCTCTGCGTCCCCTTAGTTCTCTAGAAGGCCAAGGTCACTTACATTACATTGACTTGGAAGGATACTCAGAAAAACGATTTTGCTACCTATATGTGCTCCAGCCTAGTCTTTAAGCAAGCCTTCCCCAACATGGTGCCCTCCAGATATTTTGGACAACTTCCACTGGCATAACCAGTAGGCATAGGTGACAGGAGATATGCCCTCCAGACTATCTGGATTGCCACACCACGGAAAGGTTGATTTACGGTATTATAATACCCTGATGAAGGGGAAGAACTGTCCTCTCACACATGCCAGAGGAAGGGGGAAGAGCATCTGTGGACCCTTGTTACCAGGCACAACGAAAAGACTAAGTAGAGTTGTATTGTTGAGTTACAGAAATGGCAATTAAAAAAATAACTATGAATCTGAAGTTTTAAAAATATGTGATTCTGACCTTTAAGCTTGCATTAAAAGTTTGATGTAGATGAATGAGACTGGGATATTTAGTAGCCAGGAACACAACTGGAGCGTTCCATGCCACTCCCAGTGCAATACAGTGGCCGCAGTCAACTTCTCCTATCAGACAGTAAGTTCCAGATTAAGTGCAATATGTATGCGCAACTGTAGCTTGGGGTTTGCTACACTTTCAACAATGACAGCAGTATGTAAACATAAAACTTACATGACAGTAAGATTTGTACATTCCTTCTCCCTCCCAAATCCAGTAACATTTCTAAATTGATTCACTAAACTATGGAGAAGATCCACATCTCAGGTACACCAACACGTTTTGCAAGCATAAAGTTCTATCTGTGGAACCATCAGTTAAAACATCTCTGGCAGCAAGGCAGGAGGGAAAGACCTCTATGAAGTCTGAGCTGCTGCAAGGCAAACAATATTGGTCCAGATGGACTAGCTACCTGATGCTAAGGCAGCTGTATGTTTGTACTGCAACCGCATTACAGTTACACTCTTCAATAAGTCCATCAAAATATTAAATATCTTAATGGATTAGTTCTTGGCTTTTAATCATGAAGCTGACTGGAGTGCAAATATTGTAAAACCACAATTGTAATGCAAGTAAACAGTGTTCTAAAGCGCACTACCTGCCCCACAGAAGCAAGAAATGGCAGCAGGTCATCAAGCAGGGGGATGGAAAGAACAGAAAATAAGAAGGATCTGGCCTTGACCACAGCTTTCATTAAAGACATTTCCTTATTAACTGCTAGAGAACAACCATTTATGTTACTAGCTCATTCTCAAATTGAACTCCCGTGTCAAGTTCTTGATAATTCCAGTTTAGCTATGTCTTTCCATACTAGAATGAGTGCTAGTCTATAAGACTATCAATACTTTCAAAAGGAGCAATCAGCTATCTTCTGCTGCTCCACTGCAAGCGGTGGGTTTCCTCTGTAACAGACTGCAGTTACTTAAGAAATGTTGCTGCTCAACCTGGACACTACCCATCGATCACCAGCTTACTGTAACTTACCTAGTTACATTTGAACATGAATCTTCTCTTCCCCTCCCCCATTGTGGAAAGAGGGAGTCTAATTTTTGCCACAGATATCCAAGTGTTAGCATGCAACTTACCTGCATTTTTAAGAACTTCCCATACTCCTACAAGCATAGGTGCTCATATTTCTAAGCCCTAGTACAAAATCTCTATTCATATACCAACAAACATACCCTGCTTCGAAGCTTCTCTATTCCGCAAGTGAGGAGGAATGTACCGGCCTTCTGAAAGTTACAGAAAAAATGCTTGTTAAGTTTCAGCAAAACTGTTAAGACCAAGTTTCTATCCCACAAGATCTGCTGCACTTTAGGGCTTCATAATCTTTGTATTTTCCTTAAGCACTTCATGACTGGAACCAGGTGAGTGTAGCACCTACTTGCCATCAAGACATATAAAGACATGGAGCAGAGTAGGTAACATGATAGTCCTTTATATAATTACAGTTATCACTCAAATGTGTTACTGCCTTGCTGTTAAGAACACATACATGTTCCATTTCAGCGAACAATACACCTCAGTAATACTACAGTATACTCACTGAACCCCATTAATTCCACCATGCCTCAAGAAAATTATGCAAGAATACAATGTAACTTTGGAACTCACACCTCATTCCTACAACTAAAGAGGTTTGCTTAATATGTTAACGAAAAAGGGAACATTTCTTTGGAAGACAAGTTTTCTTTCTAGATAAGAATCCTTGAGCAATGTAATTAAATCAAATATGAATTAGAGTTAGTAGTCCGATACTTCTCAAAACAGTGGGCTGTATCCAATGTTAGTCTAACTTAAACCCCCTAAACTTAAATTCATTTCAATGCATCTACTTTAAGCAGTACTAACATTGAATCCAAGCCAGTGATACCACGATGCCATGTATTTGCTCTCTCAATTATCAAAACATGCTAAGCTTTTTATAGTTGTGTGCTGGAACATGTTAACAATGAACGTTATCTACTAGCTTTAACAAGATGCTTCTTTTCTGAATTATATACTTACTTGCTGTACCTCCTCCACTCTGAGAGTCTGAGGAATTCAAGTCTAGACCAGCAAACTTAAAAAAATACACAAAAAAGTAGTCATTTAGTACTGTTCATATAAAACATTTAAGTGACAGCTGTAATACAATTAAATATTGAATTTTAATCATATTTGCATGCAAGAACAGCAGGCCTAAAGCAAAAGAAAGCACTTTTGTTTAGATCATTACGCATGCTGTAGCATGCACCTATCAACTTGATTACCCATATCAGAAAAACACACTTAGCCTTCCCATCCCGCCCCCACAAAAAATTGCTCCTAGTAGTTACACTCCATGACACCTTTGGACTGCAGATGTTTTGGATTACAACTCCCACAATTCCTGATCATTGGCCTTTCTGGCTGGAGCTCATGGGAGCTGCAGCCCCAAACATCTGGATGGCTTCAGATTGCCTACCCCTTGTAATAAGCAGCGTTGAAGACTGCAGCAGTCACACCAACTTTTCTTAGGAAACGCTGGGCAAGGGATGGATTGCCATCTCGGCCTTATGCACAGAAGAGCAACCTTCGATCAAAGGCACCACAGCATGATGAAGGCAGGCGAGGACTGGACGCCAAGCGACCCCCCCCACCACCCGTTTAATGGCCGCAGCAGCGCAGGCCAACCTGTACTGCGGCGCGCGCGGGGGCCTGCGCTTTTGCTGGCAGCCGCAAATCCGGCCGCGAAAGCGTCACGTGGCTCCTTCTTCCCTTTCCCGGCCGGCTCCGTGACCTACTTCGAGAGCCGGCTCTAGTGCAGCGCCGCTCGGAACGCATCCGGCAACGCTCGCCTGCCCCGAGTGGAGCAAATGGGTGGTCGTCGGGAAGGAGTAAAATTCACGGGATTGAGGAGAGGCGATGGATTAACAATCCGGCCTCCGAAGCGGGTCAACACCCTCCCTCCCCTCCTTGTTCTTCCTTCATGGACCGCGAGGACAAAGGAGCCGGAAACGCGCGCGAGCGCGACATTTCGGGAGGGGGGCGAAAGCAGCAGCGCCATTGTGGTCCCAGCTCCCCTTCTCGTCCCCCTCCCCCCAGGCGAGGGGAACCGCGCACGCGCCTCCCCCGCCAGCCACCCCCTTTCTCTCTCTCTCTCCCCCCCTCCCGCTTCGTCATACGCACAATGGCCGCCGTTGTCCCCCGCCCGCTGCTATTCTCAGGCGCCGCCACCAGGGGGCCCGGCAGATGTAGCAGTCGCCACAGCCGCACAAAGCCTCGGGAGCAGGCCAAGCCTGTCTCACCGGCCCGGCGTCGCTTCACCCGGGCTGCCCTTCACTCTCCGGCTCCCCCCACCTTTTTCTCCCTCATCGGTTGTCCCCTCCCGCCGGAGCCTTCGCCCAAGAAGGATTTCGGGCCCGGGGAGCCGCTGAGGCGGCCTCCACAAAAGGAACTGCGTCACAGTTAAATGCGCCACCAGAAGGCCGGCAGAAAAACCGGGGCGAGGAGAAAGGAGGGGGGGAGAAACAGAAGTGTGTGTCAGAAGGACAAGGATCGCATCACGGGCCCCGGGGAGGCCCCGATACCAGGCCGCTCAGCGCCGGGGAGGGGAGAAGCGAGCATCTCGCTATTCCAGGCCCACCCGCCTCCCTTTCCTTCGACGAGGCCCCTCACCTGCTGATCTAGACCGAGGGCATTTTCCACTGCCACATGACTCATAACGAGAGATCGTCTCGGGAGGTCCCGCTCCGCGCAGAGAAATTCGGATTCACCAGACGTAGAACTAGCCTCAGCTCCTGCAGCTCCCTCTCCTTCGCCTCGGAATCGCTTCTCTAACTGAAACCCCCCCGGTTCGGCCTGGGCCCTTATATATTCCTCCGCCCCCACGCAGCCGCCGTGCTGACTTCAGCGCGCAAACCACGCCCCTTCTTCCTCCTCTCAATCCCCTCCCCCCACCTCTGCTTGCAGCAAAAGGTATCGCGGGGAGAACTCTCCGCTCCGCATAAAGAGGTGGGGGGAGGGCGAAGAAATCCCAAGGCTACCGCGAGAACTAGGCAGGCTGCGGACTCCTCCCGATTCAGGAGGCTCTAGATACTATCGCGAGGTTTCCTTACACAATGTTTACAGCGCTGTTCACGCGAGATTTCCCCCACCTACTTGCCTCCCCCTCCCCCCGTTTTCGTTTCGTAAAAGCTCTGGCGACTCAACCCCCCTCCCTTTCCTCCAAGATCTCGCGAGATTTCTGGCCAAATTAGTCTGGCGCCGCAACAGAAAGGGTCTCCCTAGGTCACGTGAGCATCCTTGTTCGGTCTCGCCGCCATTTTAAGTTGTGTGCAGGTCTTGGCTGCTGAAGTGGCGCAGCTTTGGGACGGGAAAAGGGAGTCAGAGGGTGGTGGAGGGAATTAGTGTATGACGGCCTAAAGCGGCTAAGCCGCGGCCTATGTCCTGAGGATTGCGGGAAGCAGTATGAGAGTGCGTGACTCTCATACTGTCATGGCGGCGTGGCGTGACTCGCTTCTGGCCCGTGTGTGACCTAAAGAGAGGTAGCCTGGCAACGAGTAGGGTGGGCAGCAACCCCTCCCGCTGCCCTATGGCGGCCCCACAGAAGCACCGAACAATAAGTACGCGGTGGTCCTTGGCTCAGTGCCTGCTCCCTCCGTTCCTTGTGACCCATAAAAATAGGTTTACTATCTCGTCTCTTCTCCCCGCCCCCCGCGCCCTTTTATGGCCGCCGCCTTCTGCCATTTTCATTTGCCTGATCGTCAGAAGAGCTTCCCCTCCACGGAAGGGGTTGCTTTCGGCAAGAAAGATAAAGAGGCGGCCTCCCCTCCTACTTCACAACAGAGAGGAACCCCAGTTGATGCATAGGGATGATGCTCTATCAGTGTGGGACACACATTGGACCTGCATTAGCATAAAGATTCATAAAACAGATGCTGTACCTAATAAATATAGGCACATGTGAAGAGGATATACAGCTTTGGGTGTCAGAACGGCTATGGTTTCTTCCATCAGTAGGCAAATACACTTATAGTCACACATACACCGGCACAGAAAAGGCCAGTGTCCAAGTCCAAAATTCGGCATCCGCATGCTGCTCAAAGTGAGGCAAAACCTGGTTATCAGGAAGGTAGTTTCAAAGCCACAAATCACATAGAAACCCCTCCTCCCTGCCATCAAAGATTCAGCCTTTCTTTACAAGATACTTTACTTGGTTCTCTGGTTATCCACTTCAGCAGTGTTTCCTAACCATCTTAAGTCTGTGGATGGCTAATGGCTTGTGCAAGGGGAATGAAAATATTTGATTTGACACCCACTGATGAAAACGGGTTTTCTGCAAGTGGTAGAAGCATTGTGAAGCAGAATAACTGTTGGATACAGCCCATTGTTTTAGAAATTCAATACCCTAGCACCATCATGCTCTTTGGATCAATGATGGAAGAATTCAGAAACTATATGACCTCCAAGGGCCTTGTCCAGCACTATCATATCATTTAGTTAGAGAAAGTGCTGTCTTTTATTTCAAGGATATTTTTGGCTTGATTTTGTTCTATTTAGAAGGCTTCTGACATATCATAAATGATTTGGAATTTGGAGTGAGCAGTGAAGTGGCCAAGTTTGTGGATGACACCAAATTATTTAGGGTAGTTAAAAAGGGATTATGAAGAGCTCCCCAAAAGGGTCTCTCAAAACTGGGAGAATGGGCATCTAAATGGCAAATGCGGTTCAACGTAAGCAAGTGCAAAGTGATGCACTTTGGGGCAAAAAATCTCAACTTCAAGTATAGCCTGATGGGATCAGAGCTAGCGGTGACTGACCAGGAAAGAGATTTTGGGGTTATGGCGGACAGCTCAAGATGTTAACCCAGTGTGCAGCTGCTGTAAAAAAAAGGCAAACTCCATGTTAGGCATAATTAGAAATGGCATTGAAAATAAAACTGCCAACATCATATTGCCCCTATACAAATCTATGCTATGAGCACACTTGGAATACTGTGTACAGTTCTGGTCACCACACCTAAAAAAAAGATATTGCAGAGCTGGAAAAGGTGCAGAAAAGGACAACTGAAATGATCAAGGGGCTTGAGCATCTGCCCTATGAGAGAAGGTTGCAACAGCTGGAATTGTTTAGCTTGGAAAAAAAGGAAGGTAAGGGGAGACACGATAGCGGTCTACAAAATTATGCATGGTGTGGAGAATGTGGATAGGGAGACATTTTTCTCCCTCTCTCAAAATAGAACCCTGGGTCATCCTATGAAGCTAATTGGTGGGAGATTCTGCCTGAACTGCTAGGCAAAGAGTAGGAGCAACCCATACCACCTGAATGACAGAGAAATGGGGACAGCAACACCTGTTCAGTGGCTGCCAATTGCATGACTGCAGTCATCCTGTGAAGTTGATTGGTGGGACCCAGGGTCATCCTATGAAGCTGGCTGGTTGGAGATTCAGGACAGATAAAAGGAAGTACTTCTTCACACAGCATAGTTAAACTATGGAATTCACTACCACAGGAAGTCATGATGGCCACCAGTTTGGATGGCTTTAAAAGGGGGTTTGACAAATTCCTAGAGGAAAAGGCTATCAATGGCTATTAGTCTTGATGGCTCTGCTACCTCCAGTACCAAAGGCAGTGAGCCTATGTGCACCAGTTCCTGGGGAACATGGGCGGGATGGTGCTGTTGCCCTCATGCCCTGCTTGTGGGTTCCTGATTGACAGCTGGTTGGCCATTGTGTGAACAGAATGCTGGACTAGATGGACCCTTGGTCTGATCCAGCATGGCTCGTCTTATGTTCTTATGACCTCATACAGAGGTCAAGAGTTGAGAGACATAACAGGCTTCCGATATTTTTAACTCCTCGGGATGTTTTTTTGATATTTAAATAATGCATCATTAAATTATCTGACTTTTCAACCGACTTGGCATTAGCCAAGTTTTGTCAAAACAAAAGCATTGGTGTTTGTTATGTTTTCTTTCTGGATTTTATTTAGCTAATCACTGGAGAAAATAATCTTTAAGTGCTTTGAGAACTCTGGAATTGCTTCAATAAATCTTTGTTATACCCATAGGAATGTGTTGCTCACCATGTGCACCTGGCTACATAGAGTTGCACCATCTTATGTAGTGCAGTCTTATGCACATTGTCTTGAGAGTAAGTCCCATCAAATAAAACCACAATGTATGTATCCTTCGTTCTGAGCGAATGCATGCATCCATATAAGCTGGATAATAGATAGGACTAATGTATTCGCTCAGATGTTCAGTGATCTTGTCCAAGAGATAAGTCTCCAGTCTCCCAAGACCTGCAGTTTCACAGACACATGACAGCCTAATCACATGCACATTTACCCCAACATTCCAGTGAGTTAAATGAGACTTCTTCCCAGTTAAGTGACCATAGGATTACAGGCCAGGTGTTTCTTATCATACTGTTTTTTATGTAAAATGTTTTGTTATTAAGGCTACAAAGAAGCACACTTAATTGGAAGAAAACCCATTTGAAATCCTTAGGACTTCTTACATGTGCTGTAGTGACTAGCACTGGAATGGCATTGCTCAAAAGCTAGCTATAACACATTTTTTTTCTAAATGTAAAGCTACACACATTTGTTTTCAATATGAGAATGGGGTTTCCTAATTTTATAACCCTGCTGCCACATATATTTAGTCTGTTAGCTCCTATTGCATAGGTAACTAATCTTGAGGATTGTATGCAAATATGAAGAAATCATTAATTTGGTTTCAAAAGGAACAAGATTTACAGGTACTAAAAATTTTAAATGCTGCATCCATGTTTAGTTTAAATGCACAAGAACTGAAAAATGTATGTTAAAAATAGGATTGTATCGTTGGGTTTTAAAATTTCTAGTGAAATAACCCAGAAAAAAAAATTACCCTCTAGGTTTTGTCCTAATGTTTATGGATTGGTGTTCATTTGATGGTGAATGTCTCGTAAAAGAGCTGCTAATTTCCTGTGATGTCTTTCATGTAGTCTGGATGAGCATCACAGGAAGTATGTTACTCCACCCTCAGATTACCCAAGCATCACTTTAATGTATTTTATTTATTTAAACATTTTAACCCCACTGGCCAGAAAAAGGTTCCTAGGGCAGCTTACAAATATCAGTAATAAGAGTCTCTGCCCTCAGGTTTATAGTCTAAAGACAGGACACAAATGGCAAAGAGATTGGAGGAGGAAAAAAGCAAATTCAGGCACTAGGTAGCAATTTAGCAGGTCATGGAGTAGATCTAAGCACAATGGAAGGGCTGCTGCTTCTCCCTCTGGTGGTCTCAGCAATGGCAGTTTGTAGCTGGAGGGAGTGGGGCTGTCAGCTCATTAACTTCTTAACCATAGCCGTGAAACTCAGGGAAGTAGATAGATCCATGGGCACCTGCCCAGTAGATGGCTAAGTTCCCTAACAGGTATGAAGGAAGGGTAGAATAGATAAAGACAAAGGCTCTGTGGCTGGTTTGGGAGTCCTGGAGGAGAATCAGAAGTGGCTCAACAGCAGAAGCTGGTTAAGTGTCTGTCTCTATATAGGCACACACACATACTGCTTCCTTCATAAAGTAAGAATGCTTTTAACCTGGACTGTTGGTGCTCTGTATTTTAAAAACAAATGTACACCAAGGTAATCCGCACCCTGTAACAAATTTAAAAAGCTGACTTCTGCAACAACTATAAATTATAAAAATATGCTGATTTTTATAATTTAGGCAGCAATGCTATGCACACTTACTAGAGAGTAAGCCCCGTATTAGGACTTCTGAGTATATATGCGTACGCTTGGGCTGTTAACTTCCTTTGTTAGATATGGAAAGAGTCAAGGAGCATTACCCTTGGACCACTGAAAACCAAATTTGGCTATTCCCTGGCTTCTGAGATTTTGCTAGGCGTTGCCCATTCACTTTCAAGCCAATGTTTACAGGGCTAGAAACTTGCTTTTTAAAAGAAAGAAATATTGATTGATTGATTCTTGGTATACTGCCTTCTATTATGGCAGTACCACATTGTGCCCCTTTTTGTTTTTGCACAAAATTGTGGGAATCACGCATCCTTCCTTAGAAATTTCTCAAACCTCCTGTTCCTGCCCGTAAGGTCAACTGTACCATTGAAAGTGCAGTATGTCCAGGCTTTCTAGGACTCAGCTAAGCAGCAGCCTGGACAGCAGGGTGGCCAGGGCAAGGACAACAGAGGTCTCTCTGTCGTGGTGTGGTGTCTGGTGGCAGGAACTGGAGCTCGCCCATGGACTTTGCTCTTCAGGATGCTTGGGATGCACTGTGCCAGAGTGCCCCTCATTCCAGCCTCTGCCTGCTCTTCCTCCTCCAGTTCCACACTTTCAGTTACTGTGCCATCCCATAGAAATAACCCAATCTCCCATGCTTTTTTGTGGCTTAAAAACAAGTGCAGCATAGTATACTGGGGGACACAGTTGCTTGAGGGCATATCTACACTTTAAAAAAAACTGACCCAAACAGCAACCCATTCAGCTTACATGCCAAAGGCCTGCCTGAATAGAAATGTCTTTGCCAGCTGTCAGAAGGAAAGCAGAGAGGGGATCAACCTAACCTTTCTTGGCAGGGAGTTCCAGAGCCTGGGAGTAGCCATCAAGAAGGCCCTCTCGCATCCCCACCAGATGTGCCTCCAATAGCAGTGGAACCAAGAGAAGGGCCATCCCTGAAGGTCCTAAAACACAGGTAGACTGGTATGGAGAAGGCAGTCTTTCAGATAGTCCAGTCCTGAGACGTATATGGTTTTATAGGTCATAATGAACATTTTGAATTGTGTCTGGAAACAGACTGGTAGTCAGTGAAGCTGTTGTAACAAGGGAGTTGTGTGCTCCCTGTAACTGGTCCTGGTTCAACAGTCTGGCTGCAGCATTCTGGACCTGCCGCAGTTTCCAAATAGTTTTCAGAGGCAGCCCCACATAGGGGTTCATCACATGGAGCTTTTATCCTGCTATTGAGATGGCTCTGTCACAGAAGTTTGGGGGCTCTTTAGATGATGCCATTACCCTCCAGGGTGTCTCCTGCAATTTGCCCCAGCCTATCCTGTGTTTTCCCCAAACGCAATAAATGTGGTATTTTTTTCCAGCCCACAGAACAGGAGTGGCATGACCTCCCCGTGAAATTCTCCAATAGTGGAAGAAACTGCTCTGTCCACCTGCTGTGGGCGTTTGTTTTCAGTTGCTGGGGGCACATGCAGTCAGGATGACAAAGGCATTGAGGATGGGAGACATTGAGGATGGGAGCAGAGCCTGCAGGAGCAGATTTGACAGGCACAGGTAAGCGTTGCCTGTTGACTGCAACTCCTGCCTCTGCTCGAGTCTTGCTGAGGAAGGACTTTCGATTCCCAGGTGTCTTCCATGTAAATGCTTCAGCACATCTCTCATTTGGAGGGAGAAGAAGGTAAAATGCCTCCCTGCAATGAAGGGAGACACATCTGGTCCCCCACCAAGCTCAGAAGCAATGTCCTCCGTTGATTCAGAGCACCCCATTAAGTTCAATGGGGCTTACTCCCAAGTAAGTGTGTTGAGGGTTGCAGACTTACAGGGTGATCTTATATCTACTCAGAAGTAAGTCCCATTGAGTTCAATGGGGTTTACACCCATGTAAGTGTGCCAAGGGTTGCAGACTTATTGCACAAGGTTACATTTTATGTCTACTCAGAAGTAAGTCAGATTTCCTGGGGGCTGAGAGAAAAGAGTATAGCAGAAGTTAAGCTATGGAAACAAGAACCCCCCACCCCACCCCCGTGCTCCTTTGCACACATGCCAGGGAGGGAGGGAGGCACTCCCTCAATTTAAAACACATGTCCGCCATGTGAAGGAGCCCTTCCTAGTCCAGCAAAGAAACCGAAAGCAGGAAGTTCCAGAAAGGATGTGGATTTTTGCAACGGGGGGAGGGGTTTGCTTAATATAGAAACACCCATAGAAGGCATTACAATAGTTGAAGTGGAATGTAACTAAGGTATGTGTGACCATGGCCAGATCAGACATCTCTCAGAATTGGCTCAACTGGCACACTAGTCTCAGCTGTGCAAATGCACTCCTGACCACTACTGAAACCTGGGCATCCAAGTTTAGGCATGAATCCAGGAGTATAGCCAAACTGCGAACCTGAGTCTTTAGGGGGAGTGTAACACCATCCAGCGCAGGTTGAATCCCTATTCCCTCATCTGACTTTCGACTAACCAGGAGCACCTCTGCCTTGTCTCGATTAAGCTCCAATTTATCCACCCTCATCCAGTTGATCATGAACATCAGACACTGATTTAGAACCAGAACAGCTTCCTGGGATTTAGATGGAGAGAGCTGGGGGTTCTAACATAATGTTGGCAAGAACCCCACAACTCCAGGCAACCTCTCCCAGCAGTTTCATGTATGTGTTAAATAGCACGGGGGACAAGTTGCAACCCTTAGGGACACCACAGGCTAAGAGCCATGGCGTCAAACAGGAATCCCCCAGCACTACCTTCTGAGATTGCTCTTCCAAGAAGGACCAGAGCTAATGTAAAAAGTGCCTCCAAGCCCTATCCCAGACTGAAGCCTGAGAAGGATACTATGATCGGTGGTTTTGAAAGCTGCCAAGAGGTCCAGCAGAACCAACAGGGACACACTCCCCCGTCCAGTTCTCAGCATAGATCATCCACCAAGGCAACCAAAGCAGTCTTAGTCCAGTAACCAGGCCTGAAACCACATTGAATTAGATCTAGATAATCTGCCTCATGCAGAAACCCCTGAGCCAAGAAGTCACCGCATGCTCTAGCACCTTGCCCAAGAAGTAAATATTGGAGACTGGCTGGAAATTATCCAATACAGTGGGGTTCAGGAATGGTTTTTTGATCAGAGGCCTTACCACCTCCTCCTTTGGGCGAGATGGAATCGCACTTTGCCAGAAAGAGGTGTTCACCACTACCCTTACTTACGCAGCCAGTCCCTGCCGCATCCCCCGCCGGCCCACCGCTTTTTTAAGGCAAGAAGGATAAAGGTCCAGCACACGGTAGGCCTCACCTCCCCAAGGATCCTGTCCACATCCTCAGGCTGTACAAATTCAGAAGTATCCACTGTAGCTGGACAAGCAGTGGCCAAGGCTACATCCACTGGACTGTATCAACTATGGCATCTAAGTTGGTACAATACAATCAATTTTATCCATGAAGTGTCACACAAATTGGTCACAGTGGGCTGTTGAGCGGTCCACATTTTCTTGTGGGTCAGAGTATAATAGGCCTTTAACCACCCAAAAAAGCTCCATTGGGCAACTCTGTGCAGACACAATGGTGGCAGAGTGTAGTGTAGTGCAGTGACATCCCTAGTGTAAAGTGAACCAAAGAGCTCCTTGCAGTTTTGAATATTTCAGCAGTGCTGTATACTAGGAACATAGAAAGCTGCCTTATACTGAGTCAGACCATTGGTCCATCTAGCTCACTATTGTCTACACACTGATTGGCAGTGGCTCTCTAAGGTTTCAGGCAGGGCTTCACCAGCCCTATCTGGTGATGTCTGGATTGAACCTAGGCTCTTTTGCATGTAGATATAAGGATCTACCAGATAGCCATGGCCCTTCCATTAGATAGTATGGGCCAACCTTTTTGCGTCAACAGATAGTAATAATGACTGGGGTGTGCATCAAATGGGCTTTCTAGGAGATAATGCTCTGTAGTGATCATTAGCATGAGCAGTAGAAACCAACAGGGAATTCAAGAAAATTCAATTCAGAATGTATTTTGTTGTATAATTTTAACTGGTATCGGTGGGAAAATGTATGTGATCTGTGCCAGGGTTACTTGTTTCACAATACAGAATGACACAGACTAGCTAATCTTACTTTCTTAGAACAAATATTTGTTTAAAAATGGACCCACAAAATGTTATGACATGAACATAATCCATGCAGGATCAAATTTTTGTAGAAACCACATGAGATTTCATGCAAGATTTCACGGAAACCCAACTCCATACTATAGCTGACTGCACTCAACATATTTAGTTCTTATATTTTTAGGATAATTTATTTATTTATTTATTTATTGCATTTATACCCCGCCTTTCTCCCTCTCGCAAGGAACTCAAGGCGGCTTACATTATCCTCCTCCTCACCGTTGTATCCTCACAACAACAACCCTGTGAGGTAGGTTGGGCTGAGAGTCTGTGACTGGCCCAAAGTCACCCAGTGAGCTTCCATGGCCAAGTGGGGACTAGAACCCGGATCTCCCGGCTCCCAGTCCGTCACTCTCACCACTACACTACACTGGCTCTCATAATGTGAGTTAATATCCACCATTATTGTTTATATCTGTTACAGCACTAAAACAGTGCTCAGAGCATCTTACAACATATGAAACATAACCCTGTCTCCCAATACAAAACAAACATAAAAAAATAAAAACAAAACATGTCATATCAGAGACAGGCTGTAACAGATAACACAGCCTTAAAAACAGGGGACAGTTAATTAAAACAACAACCCCCTCTTGAGCCCAACAAGCCAAATGCTTGTCAAAAAAAGAAAGGTCTTGGCCAGACTATGAGAGGCCAAAAAAGGGGCCAAATGAACCTCTCTAAGTGTGGAATTCCAAGCCATGGCCACTAAAAGGCTCTCTCCTGCATCCCAGGCAGTTGCACTTCCACCAGTGATGGGACACAAAGGAGGAGAGCCTCCCCTACAGATCTTAAAGGATGAGCAAACTCCAATAGGAGTAGCTCAACACTTCTTGTTAAACTAACAGCTGATGACTACCTTCGTTGGTTGGTGCCTTGTTATGGTAGAGACCTCAGATTGGTCTGCACAGGCAGCTTACCTTACATTAGAGTTCATCAACTGGAGACCCCAGGGCCAAATCTGACCCTTTGTCAGGTATCAATTGCCTCTCTTCCCAGTGGGTAACCCATAGGAAAGACAAAGGTGCGGAAAAACTGTTGGTTGTAGTAGCAGAACTGTCTCACAAGCCACACTGTCAGATGTGGAAGGGTGCTTAGCCCACCCCCTCCTCAAAGCAGCCTTGTCATAAAACTAGTTGCTGACCAGAGTCCTACATGCAAACAGCTGCAGCCCTAACCCCTTTCATCCATTCTTTCCATCTGTATAGTGAATGCAAGGAGGGTGGAGCAAGATTTTGGCCCTACCCCATACTTCTGTGGAAGTATGAAGTATGAAATTAAGCATACACCTGGGGGCAACAAGTCAGCAGGGCTAGAACTTTCTCAGCCATACATGTGTCTATAATTGTGTTGGAAAATGCTAAAATAGACCAAGCTGCATCAGAGTACAACTGGCAGAGGTTGCCGTGATCAGGGAATTGGCTTTATCCTTGTATAGCCTGGTTCACCCCAATGTTTCTGCACTGGAGAGCCAATGTGGTGTAGTGGCTAGAGTGTTGGACTGGGAGCCGGGAGATCCGGGTTCTTGTCCCCACTCGACCATGGAAGCTCACTGGGTGACTTTGGGCCAGTCACAGACTCTCAGCCCAACCTACCTCACAGGGTTGTTGTTGTGAGGATACAATGGAGAGGAGAAGGATAATGTATGCCGCCTTGAGTTCCTTGCAAGAGGAAAAAGGCGGGATATAAATGCAATAAACAAACAAACACATGCTTGTGATTAAGGGAACCTGACCATGTGAATCAGCTAGATCCAACTTCCTGGTTTGCTTGTTCTCCTGGATAAGCAGATACATAGAAAGCTGCTTGGACAGAGATAAACTGATAAAGTGGAGTGACCTGTTATTTTTAAACAATTAGAGGTTCAAAGAGTTTCATTCAGTAACAACAACATGAAACCTTGCTGAGCACTAGGAAACTTAAGAGCAGCCTTCCCCAACCTGGTGTTCTCCAGATGCGTCCAACACATGCGACAACTGCCAGGTTGGGGAACTCTGCTTTGGAGAGATGTGGAAGCAAAGAGTGCTAGTTTAGACAAGCATGTCCTGAGGAAATTTAGCAACAAAAGTGGGTCATAGCAGCATGGGTGTGCTAGCTATCCTTCCTGCCTTTCTTATCCATGGGCCAAACTACACATTTTCATGTAACGTGCAGGGTTTTAAAAAAAATCAGCTGGGCCCAAGCATCCTTTTGGGGAGGCCTGTACAAACTTGTAAAATGGGTCGCCTCCCACACAATACTACGATTCCATTCTATATATACAATCTAAAAATTACACCATGACCCACACTGGCACTTTTCTACCATGCTCCCAAATACCTCCCCCTTTTCTTTTTTGGCTATTTTTGTTTAATATAACATCTAGCCTGAGAAAGAGTCCTATAAAACTTGCTGACTATTTTGTAACATTTTCCTTGGCAGCAGCACCAGCTCTCAGTATCCCTGATTATTATGGTGCTTTGTCCCTCCCTTCAGCTCTCCCTCTCTTCTGCCTATGCCCAAGGAACTATGGGACAGGTAGTTCTTGAGAGAGCACGTCACACAGGGAAGCATGAATCTGTCTTCTCTCAAACAGCAAGTCCTAGTTTTAACTGCACAAGCACATGCTCTCTGTTCTAGGGAAGGGCCTGGGCCAGCAACCCACTCTTCAGAATGTTGCTTGTTTTGCTCTAACATTCTTACTGATCGACTCCAGTAAACTTCACAAGATTTCAACAATAGGTACAGAAATACAGGGAAATAAGTTTCCATTGATGTTCTCAAGCATGATCTACAATTTAGCCTCATTTGTTTTCCTCATGGAATGGGATTGTAGGCTGAGACAGCCCACCTCCACCCCACCCCCCAGGTCTCTGAGCTCTGGTAAAGTATACCCTTTCTCCTATGTTTGAGCCCTGGAGGAGGGGAGAATGATAATTATCTCGATCATAGCAGGCAGGCATGGAAGGGGAACTGAAACCTTTCTTCCCCTGCTGTAGTACTCCTGAGGAAAATCCTCAGTAGCTGGTATTTGCTGTAGCTGGTATTTGCTTGCAGGGTGGGGGTAGGGAATTCTCCATTGGCAATTTCTACTGTCACTGGTGGCTACCAGCGATGTGAAATGGGTAGAGAAATTCACTCTGTAATGACAGCAGGGGTGGGGGCGGGGATGACATTACTACACATTACAGAGGGGAAACTCAACGTGGAATTTCTGGTTTTGGTGGCAGCCCCTAGCTTCTTATACTGTGTAGTTTCAGCCTCAGTTGAACAACATTAGTCTGTCCTCTGTATTTCAATGACAGCATAAACATAGTTTAGGTTTAGATCTCAAGCACATGATAGAGTGTAAACACTATTTAAATTATAATAGGCAATTGTATGTTTTCTCATTAAAGCTATACAACTAAGAGGGACAATGGAATTGATTTTATAAGCTCATGAGTGGTGGGAAATTATTTCACCCTCTTTAAGCAAAAATGTAGAAAATTTATAAAAGTAAAATGAAGTGTTTTATTTATATTCTAATACAGGCTTTGCCAGTAACTGCACAAATAACTCAGAATTCCTTCATTGCTCAAGTCAATTGATTCAAGACCTGATAGAAACTCAAGCTATTATCATGGGTTGAATTAAAACAAACATGTTTCTGAATAAACATTTAAAGTGGGGGAGGGAGTTCCTTCAAAACCATGCTTGCCAGCACTGTTGTTACAAATTTTGTTTCTCAGACAGTAACATGCATGCAGAGTAAAACAAGCATGCACAGTATCCCACCAATGGGAAAGCACCCAACACAGGAAGGAGATGGGCCAGATATCTTGGAATGGGGAGAGAGTGGCTGAGATGCCTCCTTCTTTCTCCTTTAATATTACAGGGAGGGACACATCAGCCAGGAGGAGACATTTATGTTCCGCTTGTTGCTAAAATTCCTAGGCTATGTTTCCACCAGAGATTTACTCTGACCTGGCTGCACAGTGAGGTCGCTGTGTTTCCATGACATCGTGACCATTCAACACCAGCCCCGCATTTTAACGCGGAAAAAACGCTTCTTCTGAGACTGCTTATAGTCTGACTTTTCCAGCTTACTTCGGCTCCATTACTGACCTGTTTCCACAACTGCACTGGGTTTGGTATCATAGTCCTGCCCATGGGGCATGTAGCCTGGCCTTTGTGGGTGTGTTGCTCTGACCTCAGTGACCCAACCCTTTCCCTCCCTGTTTTCTGGAGGTTTCATCGCCGTTTTGGAACAGGATGCCGAGGGACCAACTTTTAAAACATCATTGAAAATACTCACTGGAACACAGCCCATGTCCCAGTCAAGGGGTGTTTCCTCCCATTGTGCTGAATGAGGCTTGCCCTCTCAATGACCACAGAAATCACAGAGAAGCCCCTTAATTGACACAGCACATATCAAAGCCCTCAATTCCTTAAATGTGACTAAGTGCGATCTCAAGGCTCTAGTCCATTGCCTGAGGATGTAACTCCTTCACAGCTTCCATATAGAGATCCTGTGCATTAAAACGGGGGCTGGTTTCAGTCGCTTTCCCACAACAAACCCATTAGCGTCTCCTCAGAAGCAACTCACATTGCGGTCAATGAGGCTTCCCTTTGAATGCCCACATCAGAACTTACAGAGATTCCCCCTCAATTGAAATGGCACACATTAAAGCCCAATTCCTTAAGTGCAATTAAGCAACCAAGCGGGATCTAGAGGCTCCGATGAATTGCCTTAGGAAGAAAGTACTTCACAGCTTCGTTATAGATATCCTGCGGGTTACAATGGGGTATGGTTTCTGTCTTTGTGTTTACTACTCTCTTTCCCACAACAAACCCATTAGTGTCTCATCAGAAATAACTACCACTGTGGTCAATGAGGTCCTCTGGGTTAAAATGGGGGTTGGTTTTCCACTTTCACACAAGCATATGTGTGTCTACTCAGAAGTAACTCCCATTGTGCTCAATGAGGCTTGCTCCTGAAATGCAGGTGCATCTGGACTTTCAGGCGAAAGGAGAAAGGGGGGGAGACGGGGAAAGCCTCTCTTAACAGCAAAGCTGACTCCTTTTTAAAAATCTGGTACTCCTCCATTAGCTTCTCCTTCTGTTGTCCTGGAAACATGGCCGAGGAGGCGGGAACACTGATGAGGTAATCAGACCCAGCCCAGACTCCACCCAGCCATCAAGAAAATAATTCAATTAGAGCTCAGCGGAAACAGCACGGAGCCCCAGGCTACACCAAAGATAAGCCCGGTCTTTTAAGGGCTGGGGAAACAGGAAAAGGAGAAGATGCGATTGGGGAAACATCGCAACAAAGTTGCAAACAAAGTGAAGCCAATAGTGTGGAAACACACTCCTGGTTCTCTCTTTCTTGTCTGCTCCATAACACAGATAGATAAGAAAAGCAGGAAGAGAGAGATGTTGCATGCTAGCATCTGTGTATCTTATTAAAAATAGCCTCTATGGGGAACCCTCATCAGGACCACAGTTGCCACCTGCTGCTGTTTGCCCCTGGGAAGGAAGCTGCTATAGGTGGAAATAGCAGCTTTCATTCTGGGACAAATAGCCTCTTCAGGGCATGGGATTTTCATCAGGGAAAATGCAGGGGGTAGGGGTGAAGGTTAAGCCCCCCTCCTTTTGCATTTTCAATACAGTGGGTTATAATGGCGTTGGTTCTCTCTCAACAACCCAGAGTTCTGAGTTTGGGCATCATGGAGAACAACCCAGGGTTGGAGCCTCCCTGGGTTGTTTAGTACACCAGAAGCAGCTGAGTGGTTGGGAGCCAGCATGCTTGCTCCCACACACCTCACGGTTGTTGGTGTGTGTGGGAAAGAAACTGTGGGTTAAGAAACTGGGTTGTTTCACCATGTGAACCCAGCCACTGTGTGTTTTGTCACCCATTATCATTTAGTTATGATGTATCTTTGGTGTAAATGTGCTTTCCTTACATAGCCATAATATCTGAGTAGGAAAATAGCTTGCATTAAGTGGCCCACCAAAGACTGTGCTGAACTATACGGACCATTGGTCTGACCCAGCATGACTCTTAGTATGTAAATTGTGAGTTCTGCTTAACCCCATGGCAGTGGTTCTGGAATTCTGTGATATAAACCTGATGTTAATTTCTCAGAAGAGCTATTCCGCAATGGAATATATACTCTGTTTGGGAAATGTGCATAAAATAGAATGCAAGGTTAAGCTGGAAAAAAATTAAAAATCCAAGGTTGAAAATATTAAAGTAAATTATACAAATATAGACCTTTAGGAATAGGAGGAACTGCAGTAATTAAAGTGGCCTGCATTAGCCTGCCAATTCAGTAGAACAAGGGATCCTGCACCAAGTTTGCACAACAGAACAGCTCTTGCTGGTAGGAAGGCAAAGAATTAAACAAGAAGATATGGAGCATCTCTACACCAGCCTAAAATCTCACATTTAAAAGGGGGCATTCTTCCGTTTTAAATGCAGGATCACAATGGACTCCCTTGACACACGCTTCGTGTGTCAAAATAAACACACCCTCCCCTTCTCCCCTCCTCCTCCCCTTTAGCTGAGTCTTCCGTATGTTTCATTGATCTAGCTCCTCTTCTTGCGGCTTTTTCTTTATCATGAAGGGAACTCAAGCGGAACACAAGCAGAATAATTTGATAACTCATTCTCTCCAATCTATTTAAAAATGGAATAAAGGTCGTTTAGTGCAGGAGACGCCCTCACTAAAGGGCCCGCAAACTTCCATGAGTGAGCAATCTCAACAGCAGGATAAACGCTCCATGTAAAGAAGCCCATACAGTCGGGCTGGAGCCTGAGGTAAAGGCAGTGAGCAGGGTCAAATTTCTGGACAGCTTGATATTGTGAGTAGAGCCATACAGAAGTGAACGGTGGAAGCAAGTGACACAAATGCATTGTGTTTTGATGGCGGAGTGAAAGGGTAGCTGCCTAGTAGGGATGTGCATAGGATTTGGCTGAAGCCCAAAGCTCAAGCAGAATTGGGCTGCTTCAGAACATTTCTGGTGCTTCCCAAAGTGAAGCAGGCTTCCCTCCAAAGTGTTCAGAACTGCCTTTCTGCTTTAGAAAGGCAGATACCATGGAGGTGTCTCCACAGTCGATTTGCTGCGAGCTGGCTCCGTTTCAAGGTCATTCAGGGCACATGATATTGTGGCCATCCCACAGCCACCCTGCGGGATTTCCTGAGATGATCTTAAGTCTGATTCTTTTTGTTAAATCGGGTTCTCTGAAGTATAGTTGTTGTGTGCCCCAACCATTTACCTTGGGTATGCTAGCCCTGCCCGGGGTGTGCCTTTCACCATGACCCCGGTCAAAGGTTGTTTCCTTTCCCTGTGTTTCCCAGCACAAACCAATTAGTGTCTACTCAGAAGTAACTCCCATTGTGGCCAATGAGGCTTGTCCCATGAATGTGCACCTCAGAATTTACAGAGATCCCCCTCAATTGAAATAGCACATTTTAAAGCACTAATTTCCTAAAGGCTGAAAAGTGCTGTCTCAAAGCTGCGATCCTCCCGTTGTTTGGTTTATTGCCGTTTGGAAGTAACTAATTCCCACCTTAGACACTGTGCTGCATTGGGTTAGAAAGGGGGCTAGTTTCCTGTCCCTATCTTTCCCAGCACAAACATATGCATGTCTACTCAGAATTAACTCCCATTGTGATCAATGAGGCTTGTTCCTGAAATGCGCACTCCAGAAGTTACTGAGATTCCCATGCAACGAAATAATGCACTTAGAAGCCTTAATGTCAAAGCTGTGTGTTTTTGATGTTTGCTTCCTTGCTTTTCGGAAGTAATTAATTCGCAGCTTCGATCCTTTGCAGCATCGGGAGCTTCAGGGGAAAGGAGAAAGGGGATTAGAAAGGGGGCTGGTAGGAGCCATGGTGCTTCAGGTATTCAAAGGGTTAACTCTCCTAAAGGCTGTGATGCCCTCTGTCGAAGAATTAAGGGAGTAATTAATGCAAAGCTTCAATTGTTTGCAGCTTTGTCAGCTGTAAGGAAGGATGGGGAAGCCTCTCCCATTAGAGGCAGGGGAAGCCTCTGGCATTGGTTGATCAGCCCCTGCTAGTCTGATGATGTTCACTCCAATCCCCTCACCTGGAAATATGTTCCTGTGAAGGGACTTAGAATGATGAGGTGCACTCGTTCATGGAGCTCTGCACGGACCAAAGCCAGCTCCTTGAAAAATCCAGGTACGCCACCATTGGCTTCTCCTTCTGTTGTCGCAGAGACACCCCTCATGTCTCCAAAATCAGCATCTTTTGCTTCTCTAAGCACTGATGGGGGGATGGGTGTTGAACGGCTGATGGGTCTACCTTCTAATTTTAGGGCACATTTTACCATGGGCTCTCCAATCACTGGGCTTTGTGGTAGGGTAAAGATGGGATCCTGAGATAGCCATTCATCCAACACTACCAGGCTTCACTATGAAAAAAGCCTTAAACTGATTTACAACAAACCATGGGTTAACTACTGGGTTGTTTAGCCCCTAAACCACCCAGCGGTCAGGGTTTGGACAATACGATAAGCAACCTATGAAGGAGCTGATCATGTGATGCTAAGTAAAAACAGAAATGGTGGGCACACTGCAGGCAGCATGTCTGCTCTCACTCTCTTGTCCCCAGACAGCCCATGGGTTGTTTAACTCACAGTCATGTCATGCAAACCAGATCATCAGCTCCCTAGCCCCTGCAGCTGTCCTTCTGAAACTTTGCAGGTTTCTTGCCTGGAGACACCTCTATGGTGTTTGCAATTTTCATTCAAATTGCCTCCAAAACCAAGGGACAGAAGGGAAATCACTCACCCCGCACAAATTTGAGAACTCCCACATAAACTGCTGTATCTGTCTTCCTGAAACTTTACAATTTTCTTACTTAGACCCATCTCTATGCTGTCTTTTCATTTCCAGGAGGGTGGTACACAAGGAACATAGGGGGATAAGCACAATCTTTTTGAGATACTCTCAAAATGTAAAGGCTGCTCTTGCACAGAAATCCCTGAACTTATTCATTTGAAACTTGGCATACATGATCCTCTCAGAAGGGGCAAGTGTTCCTGCAAATTTCATCCAGTTCTGCCAAGAAATAAAAAAGTTATTGGCACTTATTTTTCTGACATTTGGCAGGCATAATCTCTCCACCCCCTAAGTAGCTACTATGTCTGCAGATGTCATCCACTTTGGACAAACAGAAAGCTGTTATAGCCATATTTTCATTTTCCGAGATAGTCAATGGGAGGCATTAAGTCTCAGATTCCCAAATCTCTACTTGTGTTTGGTGCCTGAGTTGAAGCAGATAGCCTTCAAATCTGTCCAAGCAGAATCAGGGCATTTTCCAAAGGGGCAAATCAGGGTCCAAGTTGAATCTTCAGGTGTATTTGCACCTCTGCTACCTAGAGCATCTTGATGATGCAATCTCCCACAATTTCTGGCTTAACCATATACAAGTATCTTTAGGTTGTACAAACATGGTTTTTTTATATTTTAGTCATCCAATAGATATTTTCCAAGGAAAACAAACATTTTAGCCTGCTATTTATGACAGCAAAATGCGGCGTATGTAGTGTAGCGATGCAGAACATGGCAGCCTTACATGCAGCTGTCTGCTTGCCAGCAGCCTCAAGAACTCCTTCCTATGCTCAGAAACCTGAACTTTAATTACATCTGCTTTGATGCCCCCTCTTGGTTTTATGCATGACTTGAACATTTACAATTAATTGAGCCTACATTCTGAATCGCCATGATTGAAATTCATCTTCCTTAGCGAGCTAAACTTTCTCTCCATTTGTCTGAGAAACCCTGAGGGTGTTTTTGTGCAGCTGTGTTTATTTTATGCAGAATGCTGAACAACAAAATGTAATCGTTTGCGTTGTGTGATCACTCTGCTTCACAAAAGCTAATTTTTTTAAGGGTTGTGGTTTACTGTGTTTTTTTTAAAACACAGTAAACCACAACAGGTCCCTGAAAGTCTCATCCACCAACCCCTCTGAGCTTCTCCAGGTCAGCAACCTTGGCTTCAAGGGAACACACTCATTACACTGAGCACACACCCATGACTTCCGTCCAGCAGGTAGATAGTTATACATGTGGCATTCAGTGCAATACACTGGATAGCCCCCACCCCACTGCTGTCTTTCTACCTTCATAACTGTGTTGTTGTTTTTAAATAAAATGGGTGTGTTTTCCCTGGAAAAGTTGTTTACTATGAGAAGGTGGGGAAATTATTTATAGTTATTTATTTGCAGTTACTGTGAGTAGAGAATAGGGAGAAAATAGTTGACTACCCTGGCTTCCTCGCCCTGTTGCTAAACGTGCACAGTTGCTTAACTCACTTATTTGCTGACACCTTGTCACTGTGGCTGAGATGCTTTGTCACTGGGGCTCCTCCGCTTGGAAAGCTGAAAACACATATGGAGGGTATTAAGTTGGGGGAGGTTGCTCTAACATTAGGTGACAATATATCATCAGGCTCAACTGCCTGTGGATGAGCTTGTAGTGGTCGCAAATGATTTGTCTGATTTTAGCAGTGTTCATTGTTGCTTTTAACCTGGTTGACTGCTGTTTTTAAAAAAATGAGCAACAGTCTAGGAATGTTTTAAAATAAAATACGCTGGTATCTAATGTGTAGGCACAGATTGCTCTCTTACAAGATGGAAGACTGTGTCCACTGCTGTATCTTCATCATTAGGAAGTTGTTCTGTGGAATGGGAGGTTTGACTTGAAGTCCTCTTGCCAGTGGAGGCTGGTTGCTCCAATGTCAATGGGGCGGTAAATCTGCCCGGAGTTTCAGAAGCACCTTGGATAGTTCCTATAGAGTTCTGACTGAAACCTGGAGTGGATTCACCACCTCACTGATATTGGCACCACCAACCTCCACTGCCTACTGCTACACACATATACAGGTGCATATGCACACACCTATCTCAAAATTATTGTTCTGGCACATCACCGAGCAGGTAAGCTTTGGCTTGTGGAGATCAACATCTCCTCTTAGTGGGACCTGAACCTATATCTCCCATTTCTCTGTCTTTTCCTGGTGTCCACTCTTCCTCGAGTATGTCACCCTCTCCTTTGGAAAAAAAAAAGCTTTTCCCCATCACGCAGTTTCATGGAATGGGTCTGAGACGAGTGCCTATCAAAACACAGAGGTGAAGGGATGGATGGATTATCCCCGTTAGTTTATTATATTTGTACTCAATTGGTGTGTGTGCCTGGGTGTGTCTTGGACTGGGTCTGTTTATTTTGATTGTGATCCAAGTTGTCTCTCCTATAATATTCTTCAAAGAACCCAGAACTTGAAGTAGGAGCCTAACTGGTACTCTGTTAAAGGGAACCTGAAATTTAAATGCAGACATCCCAATCTGACAGTCCTGCTTGGTGAATGGCAGAATATTGCACATTGATTTCCACATGCAGATCAACCGCACAGAGATCCTGTTGCATATGGCTTGTGGTGGGTAACAAAGACATTGAACAGGTTCTCTGTGATTTTCCACATGGAGAAACTAACACAGGATCTCACTATACATAGATAATGATGGACTGCAGTTGGGGTGGCCAGATGGAAAAGGGTTCCTGCACCTTGAATAGTTACGTGAAAGAGGGAATGTTAGCATGAGAAGCTACACCTGTTGAAATTTCAACTTCTACACAATTATTAAAGGTGCAGGAGCCCTGTCTTCTTTTCCACCTGACCACCCCTCCTGTACAGGTGGTTGGAGTGGATCTACAGATTTGCTTTTGCATGTGGACATTATTTCCTCCCAAACTGGCTATCCATGTCTTACTCTGGATGCAAGTGTGTATCAAAGTCCCACATGCACAACAATTTGTGTATTGTGCCATTTTCCACACAGCTGTCTTTGGATGGTGTGCAGATAATTTTTTCTGCAATGTTTTTGAAAAGGTCTTTAGGTGCTTCAAATTCCCTCTCCCTCTTAGCAACTTAAGTTTCAGTCTCTAGTGAAGTCACTGATAATCCCACTAGTTCTCCTCCAATTGTCTACAGCGCACACAGCAAAAACAAAGCAACTGACACCAAAATAAGGTTACACAAAAAGAGGAAAAACATTTCACTGGGAAAGCTCACAAGCCTCATGGTTCCATCACACAGGTATTCTTTCTTTTTTATCTCCCCCAAAATGTGCCATTTGAAAGTTACCTTTATGAAAGAAGAGAGAAACCATTCATGTACTTGAGTCTTTAAACTGCTGGTGCATTTCAGCCTTCCCAAAGCCTCCAGGGAAGGTGCTATGAAACCACTGCTGTCATTAAAGTGTTAGGAGGTCTGGAAGGAAATGAAGAAGGGAAAAACAAGGCAACTTGAAAACAAACTCTTCAAATGAATTGGGTAAAAGCTATACTTGGAAGATTTGTGGAGGTTTTGGAAGGGTTACCAATGGAATACACACACCTTAAAGCCAGTGGAGGCAACTATTTTTAAAATTCTCTTGTAATTTTAGTTTATAACTTTTAAAATACGTTTCATCCAGCCCCAAAGAGAAAACAGATTTTGGCAAGCTTCTCCCCCACAGCAGCTACTTCAAAGATTTAATCCTGGCTGCCAACCAGTGATTCCTCTGTTTCCTTTCACACAGAATCCTCATATGACAACCTTAAACAAAACTGAATGTATATACCTGAAATCCTTTGCATTCTTTTCTATGCATTTAGAAAATTACTGTACATCACTATTTCCCACCACCCCCTAAATGTGAAAATACTGGTACCACTTCATTTTTTAAACAAATAATGTTATGTAGCATTTGCTTGATATAGTATGGTAATCCAAGAGGGCTGATGCAACGAAATAATATTGACAAGTCCAATAAGTTAATACTAATTTGCAAAGTTCAGTTTCTAGTAAAGGTGATTCTACATAGATCTAAGCTTCAGTCCCATAAATACTAAAGCACGTGCTTGTTCTTTGCTAAATATCTGTAGTTCTACGGAGTAGTAAGTTTTGAAGTGCAGGAGTTGATCATGACAGCGATGCATCACCCCCCCCCCCCCGGAGAATCCATAGTCATACCTCCAAGGGATGTGTGTGCGCGCGCGCGTGCGTGTGTGTGTGTGTGTGTGTGTGTATATATATATATATAGTGTGTATATATATATATATATATACACACATATACACACATACACACACACACATACACGTGTGTGTGTGTGTGTGTGTGTGTGAGATTATATATCCTATCATAAAACACACAATATCCAAACAAATCATTAATAAAATCTCACAATCAAGTTTGCAGGGAAAGAAAAGGAAAGGTTCCTCCTGTGCAAGCACCGAGTCATTGCTGACTCCTAGAAGGACGCCGCTTTCGCTGGCATTTTCATGGCAGACTGTAGTGGGGTGGTTTGCCATTGCCTTCCCCAGTCATGACTACCTTTCCCCCAGCAAGCTGGGTACTCATTTTACTGACCTCGGAAGGATGGAAGGCTGAGTCGACCTGAGCCGGCTACCCGAGACCCGGCTTCCTCTGGGATCGAACTCAGGTCGTGGGGAGAGTTTCGGTTGCAATACTGCCTCCTACCACTCTGTGCCACAAAGAAAGTAAGTTTTGTTGAATTCAGTAGTATCCTGATTGCATAGGCTCAACTTGTAAAACACATTGAATGTTAACAAACGATCCTCAGAGAGCTGAAATGTAACCTTAAGCTGCTAATTAGAAATAGGGATGTCAGAGAATTCCAGTGAATTCGGCCCCCCGGAATCCATGGCGGAACGCAGCAACCCACCCCACCACCCCGCGGAAGCCCCCCGGAATGGAGCCTATGTGGCTGTGGCTCCGGCGGCAGTGGCTCTGGCTGCTGCCAGGCTGCAGCCGCAACTGGCGGCTGCTACACCAGCCACCAGTTGCGTCTCTTCGCTGAGCCATGATAGGCCATGTAAATATTTATGTAGCCTATCACGGCAAAGAGCGGGGACACAAATGGCGTCCGCTGTGCCATTTGCGTCCCCGCTCTTTGCCGTGATAGGCTACATAAATATTTATGTAGCCTATCACGGCTCAGCAAAGGGACGCAAATGGCAGCCACTACACTGGCCGCCATTTGCGTCTGCAGACCTGCCGCAGCTGGATGTCCGGCTGCGGATGCACCCGGCCGGCGGCTTCATGGAGTTGCTGTGGAGCAGAGCCAGCCGGGGAGGATTCCGGAGGGAGGGACGGAGTGCCTCCCCCCGCACACCGCAGATGCCACTTACAAAACAGGTAAGTGGTTTCGTACATCCCTAATTAGAAATGCAAACAATCTTGAAAAAGTTACTATTTAAACTGTTAGCATGATGTAGGAACTCCATCAACAAAAGGAAAAGATTATCCAGTCTCTGCTATTTTCCTCAATATCTTACTTCCTCTATGCTAACCTGTCACAAACAAGAGTAACAAAAGGAAAGCTTTGTTATCACCTCATTCATTGACTAGAGCAAGGAGGGTCCATGAATTACCCTGATGTTTTGGCAGTTGGCATCATAGCTCCTACTCCGAAAATACTCCTGGAGCTACACTCCCCTACATTCCCTTTACACAGAACCACTGGTTACATGTAGGTTTTTGAAGAGATGATGTGGCCTTTATACCGCATAAATTGAACAGCGTTAAGTTCAGAGTTTTTATACAAATATACAGTTGTTTAGCTGCCCAAGAAGAAGAACTATTCTCCTATCTGTCAATCAATATTATGGTGTTAAGGCTAGGATGGAAACAACTGAAGAGAATTTTAACATAATTCTGCAACTATACAAGAAGTAAATAATGCACTTTGAGCCCCAGTTACAAAGCATCAGCACACAAGCAAGTTAAGCACCTGCGTGAGGAGAAGGTAAGTGCAATTACTTATTTGTCTATTACATTATCTCAGCTTATCTTTTACAACTCATAAATTAGCAGCTGAAGACAAAACAAGGGCACAGCAAAGGCAGCTAAACCCCAGAAGGGAAACCCTTTACAAACTTACCATTCTGAGCTAGATCCCAAGGGGGGAAACCAGCAAGAACTTACAAGTCTTGCAGTCTTGATCCAGCAGAGATCCCTGAGTGATTGAAGAGACCCTCAGCCACTTATTTAAACTAATCCCAAGCTTAATAAGGGGTAATAAAAGCAATTCGTAGCTCTTTATCAACAAGAGCCACTGTACAGGACTAGCAAGTGGAAGAGTCTGCTTAAAACAACAACAAAAAGTGCGGGCTAGCTTCAGTTTGGGCTCAGCGTGGGCTCGGTTCTTAGGCCTCATAGAGCAGTTAATTAAGGAAAACACAAAAAAAGCTTCATTCCAAGTTTCAGAGTTCAGAGTAGCATTTAGTTTTTTAAAAAAACTCACAGGATAAAGGAGCCATCACAAGTCTGACAGTTCAGCTTATCATTTAGTTTTTAAAAAATGACAACCCGGGGAAGAAAGGACCCAGCCCAAGTTTAAGAATTCAGCTTATCATTTAGTTAAAAAAAAAAATACAGAAAAAGCACTCAGCCTTGCAAACCACATCCCTTCCCAAATCACCTGCCCTTTGTGTGCTGCCCCCTCCAACGACCCATTAAACAGAGAATCTCTCCTAAATAGGTCTCCCATTCACCATTGCCTTCCTTCTTAAATAAGGATCCCCATTCCCAGGGGGCCCAATTGACCTACATCCCCACCCACTGGAAGCTAGTGCTGACCAGTGGTTCACATACACTTTTACAAGGAGGTTGTAAATTCCTCCTTGAGAGAGGGAGTGGTGCCTGCTGCTTTAAAAGAGGCAGTAATTAGACCACTCCTGAAAAAGCCTAACCTGGACCCAGAGGATGTTAACAATTATAGGCCAGTGGCCAACATCCCCTTCCTGGGCAAGGTGCTTGAGCGGGTGGTTGAAGGACAGCTCCAGGCACTGTTGAATGAAATGGATTATCTAGATCCATTTCAGTCAGGCTTCAGGCCTGGTTTTGGAACGGAAACTGCCTTGGTCGCCCTGTGGGATGACCTCTGCCGGGAGAGGGACAGGGGGAGTGCGACCCTGTTGATTCTCCTGGACCTCTCAGCAGCATTCGATACCATCGACCATGGTATCCTTCTGGATAGGTTGTCTGGGTTGGGAGTTGGAGGCACTGCACTACAGTGGTTCTGCTCCTACTTGGATGGCCGATTCCAGAAGGTGGTGCTGGGGGATTATTGCTCTGTGCCATGGCAATTGTGCCATGGGGTTCCACAGGGCTCTATTCTATCCCCCATGCTGTTTAACATCTACATGAAACCGCTGGGGGAGGTTATCCGGAGGTGTGGGCTGAGGTGCCATCAATATGCGGATGACACCCAGCTCTACCTCTCTTTCTCATCAAAACCAGGTGAGGCAGTGGCTGTTCTGAACCAGTGCCTGGGCACGGTAATGGACTGGATGAGGGCTAATAAACTGAAACTCAATCCAGACAAGACGGAGGTACTGTTAGTGGGTGGTTCGTCTGCCCGGCTAGGTGATATTCAACCTGTTCTGGAGGGGGTTGCACTCCCCCTAAAGGATCAGGTTCGTAGTTTGGGGGTGCTCTTGGATCCAGAACTGTCACTTGAGGCACAGGTGAACTCAGTGGCACGGAGCACTTTTTATCAGCTTAGGCTGGTATACCAACTACGCCCTTATCTGGACAGAGATAGCCTAGCTACAGTTATCCATGCTCTGATAACTTCTCGTCTGGATTACTGCAATGCGTTATACGTGGGGCTGTCTTTGAAAATGGTCCGGAAACTTCAGCTGGTCCAAAATAGGGCAGCAAGATTGTTAACAGGGACTGGCCTGCGAGCTCATATTACGCCAGTACTTTTCCAGCTGCACTGGCTGCCAGTCCATTTCCGGGCCCGATTCAAAGTGCTGGTGTTAACATTCAAAGCCCTTAACGGCTTGGGGCCAGGTTACCTGAAGGATCGCCTCCTCCCATATGTGCCTGCCCGGACCTTAAGATCATCGTCAGCGGCCCTTCTCCGTGAGCCCCTGCCAAAGGAAGTGAGGCGGGTGGCTACTAGGAGGAGGGCTTTTTCTGCTGTGGCACCCTGGCTCTGGAATGAGCTCCCTAGTGAGGTTCGCCTGGCTCCTACATTGTACTCATTTCGGCGCCAGGTGAAGACCTTTTTATTTTCCCAGGCATTTTAGCTTTCTAAATTTTTATCTTTGCTGTTTTAAATCTGTATTTTAAACTCCTGTACTGCTGCTAGGTTTTATTGTGGTTGTATTGTTATATTGTGGTTTTAATGTTCTATATATTTTAAATTGTTTTATTGTGTGTTGTTTGGTTTTAGTTTTTGTGAACCGCCCAGAGAGCTTCGGCTATTGGGTGGTATAGAAATGAAATAAACAAACAAACAAATAAATAAATAAAATACAGCCTCCCTTGCTTTTCAAATGAAGCCATGCAATCAGATTCGCCGCAGAGTTTAGCAAGAGGAAGCCAGGGCAGTAAACCCTTCCCTAGCACAGTAAGTAAGCGTAAACAAATAACTGTAAATAAACTCCCCACCTTCTCCTAGTAACAACTCAGTTTTCCAGGTAAACAAACCCAATAATAGCAATAATAATAGTAATCATAACAACAACAACCAGTTTTGAAGATAGAAAACCAGCAGCGAGGTGGGGGCTATCCAGTGTATTGCACTGAGTGCCATATGTGTGACTGTCTGCTTGCTGGACAGAAGTCATGAGTGTGTGCTTGGTGTAATGAGCTCCTGGCTCTCAGGGAACAAGTTCGTTCCCTTGAGGCCAAGGCTGCCGACTTGGAGAAGCTAAGAGAGGAAGAGAGATTGGTGGATGAGACCTTCAGGATCCTACTAGCAGTGTCACACTCCCAGGGTGACAGCTTCTTTGCTGTCATGGAGAATGCAGGTCTCGGGGAAGGAGGGTGTTATTCTGAGGAAGAGGGAAATGATCCCTCAGAAGGGACCCATTCCTTGGAAGATGAGGAATATGCAATATCCTCTTGCACTGAGGGAGTGTCTCCGAGGGGAGAGGGGCTTGTGGTAGTGGGAGACTCGATCATTAGACACATAGTCAGCTGGGTCTGTGGTGAGCATGTAGACTGCATGGAGAATTGCCTGCCTGGTGCAAAGGTTGCAGATATCACGCACCATCTAGATAGCCTAGTAGATAGTGCTGGGGTGGAGTCAGCGGTCGTGGTCCATGTTGGTACCAACGATGTGGGGAAATGTAGTTGTGAGGTCCTGGAAGCCAATTTAGGTTGCTAGGTAGGAGGTTGAAATCCAGGACCACCAAGGCGGCTGTCTCTAAAAATGCTACCTGTTCCACATGCAGGGCCAGCTAGACAGGTGAAGCTAAGGAGTCTCAATGCATGGATGAGACGGTAGCGCAGGGAGGAGGGGTTCAGATCAAATCTTCCCTGGGGGATGAAAATGAAAATGTTTTTGATTGCCCAAATGAAGCCACATCACTAAAATGCGCATTTGCGCAAAATCGCTGTATATCGCTAAAACACACATTTGCACAAATGCACATTTTAGCAATATATACGGGATAATGCGCGTTTTAGTGATATACAGCGATTTTGAACAAATGCGTGTTTTTAGCGATATGGTGATTTTTGCACAATTTTCTGCTGTTTTTATTTATTTTTTGCTTATTTCTGTAATGGAATTAGAAAGGAGAAAATGGCCACCAACAACCCTCAGCAGCCCTGCTGCTGCTGTAATGGCCATTTTTGGCCACTGTTGCTGTGAAGCTTTATGGAAGCTGGCTGTTAACTACAGGGGCCTGTTCAAATGTCACACTAAGCCATGGTTAGTGCCACTAACCATCTTGTAGCAGGTGATTATTGACCATGGTTTGTGTGTGGTTAATAAACTGCCATGGTTGGATCTGACCTCCATTGAGACGTCACGCTAAGCCACCATGGTTAGCTCAGAACTCCTAACCATCATGGCTTAGTGTGACGTCTGAACAGGCTCATTGTTTACTTGGACTTCCAAAAGGCTTTTGATACAGTCCCTCACCAAAGACTCCTGAGCAAACTTAGGAGTCAGTGAATAAGAGGATAGGTCCTCTTATGGATCAGTAACTGGTTAAAGAACAGAAAGCAGAAAGTAGGAATGAATGGTAAATTCTCCCAATGGAGGGATGTAAATAGTAGGGTCCCACAGGGATCTGTATTAGGACCAATGCTTTTCAATTTATTCATAGATGATCTGGAATTAGGAGCGAGCAGTGAAGTGGCCTCATGGATCACTGCCTTGTTGTGGCGAAGGGGCTTGCGTAACTCAGTGAAGCCATAAGCTATGCCGTGCAGGGCCACCCAAGATGGACAGGTCATGGCAGAGAGTTCTGACAAAATGTGGTCCACTGGAGAAGGAAATGGCAACCCACTCCAGTATTCTTGCCAAGAAAACCCCATGGAACGTATCACAAGGCTAAAAGATACGACGTTGGAAGATGAGCCCCTCAGGTCGGAAGGTGTCCAATATACTACTGGGGAAGAGCAGAGGGTATTTCCAAGTAGCGCCAGAAAGAGTGAAGCGGCTGGGCCAAAGCTGAAAGGACACTCAGCTGTGGATGTGTCTGGTGGTGAAAGAACAATATTGTTTAGGAACCTGGAATGTCAGATCAATGAATCAAGGTAAGCTGGAGGTGGTCAAACATGAGATGGCAAGATTGAACATCAACATCTTGGGAATCAGCGAACTAAAATGGACAGGCATGGGTGAATTTAATTCAGGTGAATTAAAGCTAGGCTTCAGCAGTATGCGAACCGAGAACTACCGGAAGTACAAGCTGGGTTTCGAAGAGGCAGAGGAACTAGAGATCAAATCGCCAACATTCGCTGCATCATGGAGAAAGCAAGAGAATTCCAGAAAAATGTCTATTTTTGCTTCATTGACTACGCCTTTGATTGTGTGGATCACAACAAACTGTGGCAAATTCTTAAAGAGATGGGAGTACCAGACCACCTTACCTGTCTCCTGAGAAACCTGTACGAGGGTCAAGAAGCAACAGCAAGAACCGGACATGGAACAACCGAGTGGTTCAAAATTGGGAAAGGAGTACGACAAGGCTGCATATTGTCACCCTGCTTATTTAACTTATATGCAGAGTACATCATGAGAAATGCCGGGTTGGATGAATCAGAGGTCAGAATTAAGATTGCTGGGAGAATTATCAACAACCTCCGATATGCAGACGATACCACCCTAATGGCAGAAAGCGAAGAGGATCTCAAGAGCCTGTTGTTGAGGGTGAAAGAGGAGAGTGCAAAAGCTGGTTTGAAACTCAACATTAAAAAAACTGAGATCATGGCATGTGGCCATATCACTTCCTGGCATATAGAAGGGGAAGAAATGGAAGCAGTGACAGATTTTACTTTCTTGGGCTCCAAGATCACCACAGATGGTGACTGTAGCCATGAAATTAAAAGACGCTTGCTCCTTGGGAGGAAAGCTATGGCAAACCTAGACAGCATAGTAAGAAGCAGAGACATCACCTTGGCGACAAAGGTCCGTCTAATCAAAGCTATGGTTTTCCCAGTAGTAATGTATGGCTGTGAGAGCTGGACTATAAGGAAGGCTGAGCGCCGAAGAATTGATGCTTTTGAACTGTGGTGCTGGAGAAGACTGTTACGAGTCCCCTGGACTGCAAGGAGGTCAAATCAGTCAATCCTAAAGGAAATCAACCCTGAGTGCTCACTGGAAGGACAGATACTGAAGCTGAAGCTCCAATATTTTGGCCACCTAATGCGAAGAGAAAACTCTCTGGAAAAGACCCTGATGCTGGGAAAGATTGAAGGCAAAAGGAGAAGGGGATGGCAGAGGATGAGATGGCTAGATAGCATCACCGATGCAATGAATATGAACTTGAGCACGCTCCGGGAGAGAGCGCAGGACAGGAAGGCCTGGCGTGCTATGGTCCATGGGGTCACAAAGAGTCGGACACGACTGAACGACTGAACAACAACAACAACAGTGAAGTGGCCAAATTTGCTGATGACACCAAATAATTTAGGGTGGTGGTCAAAACCAAAAAGGGATTGTGAGGAGATCCAAAAGGATCTGTCCAAACTGGGAGAATGGGCATCCAAATGGCAAATATGGTTCAATGTAAACAAGTGTAAAGTGATGCATGTTTTGGGGAAAAAAATCCCAACTTCAAGTATAACCTGATGGGATCTGAGCTAGCAGCGACCAACCAGGAAAGAGATGTTGGACAGCTCAATGAAGATGTCAACCCAGTGTGCTGCCACTGTAAAAAAGGCAAACTCCATGTTAGGCATAATTAGAAAAGAAATTGAGACTAAAACTGCCAATATCATACTGCCCCTATACAAATCTATGGTGTGACCACACTTAGAATACTATGTACAGTTCTCATCACCACACCTAAAAAAAAGATATTGTAGAGCTGGATAAAGTGAAGAGGAGGACAACTAAAATGATCAAGGGACTGGACCATCTCCCCTATGAAAGAAGGTTACAACAGCTGGGATTGTGTAGCCTGGAAAAAAGGAGGGTAAGGGGAAACATGACAGGTGTACAAAATTATGCATGGTGTGGAGACTGTGGATAGGGAGACATTTTCTCCCTCATAATACCAGAACTCGTGGTCATCCAATGAAGCTGATTGCTGGGAGATTCAGGACTGATAAAAGTATTTCTTCACACAGAGCATAGTTAGACTACGGAATTTGCTACCACAAGATGTAGTGATGGCCACCAACTTGGATGGCTTTAAGAGGGAGTTAGACAAATTCCTGGTGAAGAAGTCTATCACTGGCTACTAGGCTTGAGGGCTATGTGCTACCTCCAGTACCTGAGGCAGTATGCCTATGTACACCAGTTGCTGGGAAACATGGGTGGGAGGGTGCCTTTGCACTCATGTCCTGCTTGTGGGTTTCCTGTGGGCCACTGTGTGAACATAATGCTGGATTTGATGGCCCCTTGGTCTAATCCAGCATGGCTGTTCTTCTGTTCACATCGTTAAACAAGTGTAATGTATATTAAAAGAGTATTGTATAGGCTAGTGATGTCTTCTCTCATAATAACTCAGCCAACATCCTTTCCAGGTCGCCACACTAAGAAAAGGAACAGGAGCCCTGCTAGGTAAAATGTGACTATTCCCCATCCCTCATTTTCTGTCAGATGTACTGAGACCTCTCCTTGCACTGAGAATCACAGCAATTGCAAAGATGCTCACATTATTTTTTATGCATGTCAAAATCCTACATAGAAATTGGTCCTTGTATAGGGATAAGTAATGTATGAAGTAGCCTTGAGTTAAGCTTTATTCAGGCATTCTGAAAGTGGTTCAAGTAAATGTATGAGAGGGAGCACGCTAGTCCCATCCCCCCGATTTTCCTGTGTTCTCAATCGTGTGGAGAGCGTCCTCTCCGCTCCAGAAAGTCGCCCTCCATGAATAGAGGGCGATGGAATTTCATGAGTGGGGGATGGGGCTACTGTGGTCCCCCTCCTCATGCATTTACTTTAGGGCGCAATCCTATGCATGTTTAGACAGGGGAAAGACCTACAACTCCCTGGGGAATGCTGGGAGTTGTAGGCCTTTTCTCTGTCTAAACATGCATAGGATTGTGCCCTAAACCACTTTCAGAACACCTGAATACGGCTTTACTTGGACACAGATGTGATTGTACAGGGGAAAGGTCCAAAAATTAACTTATAACAGGCAGACCTGGACTTCTTCTGGCATTCAAATCCATTCAGCTGGCACTCCTTCTTATACAGCTGAAATTGCTCATTGGTCTAGAACTTACATATTGTATAATCTATTTAATGTTTGCATTACATACACAGAATCAAAAATACAACAATCCTACGTACACTTGCACCAATGAACATAGTGAGTTATGTTCAATGTGAGTCCTACTTAGAGCAGACTCACTGAAGTGAACGGAACTAACTTAAGTACCAACCCAGTGGGCCTTGCTTTTGAGAAAACATCCATAGTATTGCACTGCTAAACTGTCATACATGGTGCCAAGGGTTTTTATGCAAAGACCTTTCATGTGTCATTGGATACTGAAGAACAGGGGCAGCTTTGGCCTTTGTGGAAGGTCCTTCCTTGTTTAAGAATGTCCTTGAAAGGACTGGAAAGGTGGATGAGGTCTGTTAAAACTGTATGCAGAATTGCTTCTTCCTTGGAACTGCAGGCTCTTTTTTGTGGCTGGGAGACTTCTATGAAGGAGCCCCTAACAGCCACTGCCAGTAGGCTATTATATACATGCTGTATAGATCATTGCTGGAACAGACACAAAGCAATACAATAGGCCTCTGTATTGGTTGTTCATGTTCATGTTCATGTATCATGTTGTTCTCCTCTGGACTGTCTTCAGTTGTAGTGAGGTGCAGAACTGCAAGCTCTCAGGAGAGGTCTAATCAGAGCAGAAGAATAGAAAGGCCTTTGGAGACAAGAATCTTTACATATAAAATCTCTCCTTTATGCAAAGCCAGATAAATCTAGCATAGGGATGCATCCAGGGTTAGTTTAACAAGGCTCATGCATTTCAGTGAGCCTACTCTAAATAAGACTAATATTGGGTAAATGTACTGCCCATCTTGACTGGCAGTAGCTCTTTATAGAGTATAACAAAGCAAACCTATCCATGAATAACACTTGTTTGGGACAGAATCACTCCTAAACCCTCCTGCGCAGGCAGCACACAGTGCTAGGCTATCAGGGAAAAAAAAAGTTATACTGGCCTAGTGATAATATTGTACTGGCATGTGGCTACTGCCAGTGTAATCCTTGTGGTGATGGAACTCCGTACACAGTGGGAACCTGGGGGATGATGGGGAAGGAAAAGGCCTTAATAAGAATCCTGTGCTCACTCAGTTGTCAGTCTCACTTTGAGACTGCCTCTCTGCTTTCTTCCTTCTCTACATGCATGTCCATAACAAAGGACAGGACTCCAAATAAGTCAACAGACAAACATGGCACAATTCAAGGACAGGACCACAGAGCATACATCAACACACACACATACACACACAGTACTGGGCTGCATGACTCTGTCTTCACATCTAGAGATCCTTGTCTAGAGTGGGGACTTTGGTAATGGGGACTTTGACAACAGGGCACTTTGCACAAACAACAAACCACAGGAAATAAACGGAATTGAAGGGCAGATTTTGCAATTATGTATGTGGGTATTTACTCTCTGGGCCAAAGGCTCTCCCAGGGCAGTTCACAAAAGTATAAAAATACATGCTAAAATAATTTAAACAAAAAATAATTTAAAACATAGATCAGTAGCCATCTGACATAATACAGGGGTAAAACAGCAGAATTAAAATTATACATCAGCAACCTTATTCAATCAAAAGCAGGTAAGGATAGCAATGTTGAAGGCTTTACAAATGAAATTTGTCTTCCCTCAACCCTTTCAGGTCCCCTGCCTCAGGATACTGATGTTCATTAGAAATCTCAACTCCACACCTGCAGCTGGAGCTTTAAGAACAAGATACCTACACCCAGGTAGGCAAAGGAAGCTGGTGCCCACTCAGGCTGGTTGGGTGGATGACAGGGTCAGTGGAGGTGGAGCAGTCTTTTGAATTCCCAACAGCCGGCAACCCATACCACAGAAAGGGAAAACTGAGGCACATGAACTTTGAGATTGCGTGTGCAAAGGAGGGGGTGGGGAAATTACACAGCCACACAAAAGCACTCCATTGGACTCACATTCTCCTATCCCAGCAACAACTCCCATTCTACAGAGAATCAAGTGATAACCTCAGAGCCACAGAGCCAGAGCCAGACCAGGGCCACGAAGGGTCCCAGGGCTGTCTGTCTGCAGTAGGCCCCATACTCTGCCCCAATACTGAACTCATATATGACATTTGTGCATACACACATAGTTAACAATGTACAACAATAACACAAAAACATATTTTGCTACATCTTTTTAGTGGAAATAATCTCCCATGCTTTCCTGAAAGCAAAGGACAATTATATCTTCCATGGTAGAGCACTCAGATACAAACACAGGCTTCCTCTTTTACAGTATACAGCACTCAGACACACAAAAACACATCAAAGTGCTCTCTCTTGCACACACATACTCAAGAAAGAGAAATAGACTGGCTGTTGTGTCTGAATGAGACAGCGAGTCAAGCAGGACACACGCATACCCAGCCAATGCTGGCTCAGGATATTTTTCTGCCTGAGAGGGCCAGCAAACACCTCCTATTTCTCACTGGATGATCTGGGCCAGTTACTCTCAACCTAAGCTACTTCACAGGATTGATGTGAGGGTAAAAATGGGGAGATCTTTAATTCCTGGAAGGAAGGCAATATAAAAAAGGAAATAATTATCTGGTAGAAAAACATAATTGTCTTACAATATGTTCATAGTAAGGCTTCATAGCCTTACATAGTAGCATGTAAAATGGCCATCTGTGCATTGCATTACTGTGTACACTCGTTTACATCCTCCATGATATGAGGAGGGCTCTGGATAGGGGTGAATGCTCCTTCCTTGTTCTCCTCGACCTCTCAGCGGCTTTTGATATGGTTGACCACGGTATCCTCCTGGACCGCCTGGAGGGGTTGGGCATTGGGGACACCGTATTGCGGTGGTTCCGGTCCTTCCTCTCCGGCAGGTACCAGAGGGTAGCACTGGGAGAGGAGGTTTTGGACCTGTGGCCACTTACTTGTGGGGTGCCACAGGCTTCCATCCTCTCCCCGATGCTATTTAACATCTATGTGAAGCCGCTGGGGGCTATCATCAGGAGGTTTGGGGTGCAGTGTCATCAATATGCGGATGACACGCAGCTCTACCTCTCGTTCAAATCTTCACTAAGGTTGGCCGTAGAATCCCTGTCCAAATGTCTGGAGACGGTGAGTGGCTGGATGGGGAGGAATAAGCTGAAGCTGAACCCTGACAAGACTGAGGTACTTTTGGTGGGAGACAAGAGGAGGCTGGGGGATGTTGACCTGGTGTTGAATGGGGTACGGCTACCCTTGAAAGACCAGGTCCGCAGCCTGGGGGTCATTTTGGACTCCCAGCTGTCCATGGAGGCTCAGGTGTCAGCTGTGAGCCGGACAGCGCTGTATCAACTCCATCTGATATGGTGGCTGCGCCCCTTCCTTCCCAACCATCTGCTCCCATCGGTAGTACATGCCCTGGTCTCCTCTCATTTAGACTACTGTAATGCGCTCTACGTGGGGTTACCCTTGAAGACCGTTCGGAAACTGCAGCTGGTACAGAACGCGGCGGCTCGCCTGATTAAAGGCAGCCGCCGGCGAGATCACATCACTCCAGTGCTGAAGGAGTTGCACTGGTTACCAGTTGTTTTCTGGGCCAAATTCAAGGTGTTGGTTTTGACCTTTAAAACCCTATATGGTTCCGGCCCAGCCTATCTTAAGGAGCGCCTCCAGCAGCACCAGACAGGCCGCTTAACAAGATCAGCCTCGGATGGCCTTCTCTCTGTCCCATCAGCCAGGACAGCTAGACTGGTGGGGATGAGGGAGAGGGCCTTTTCTGTGGTGGCCCCCACTCTGTGGAACTCCCTCCCTAGGGAACTCCGTCATGCCCCCTCTTTAATGAGCTTCCGTCATGCATTAAAAACGTGGTTGTTCAGGCAGGCATTTGGGGTGGGTTAGGGTATTTTAGGAAATGTTTTTATTGTAGAATTTTATTGTTTTAAACTATTTTATTGTATGTTGTACATCGCCCAGAGTGGCTGAGTGACCAGCCAGATGGGCGATTAATAAATTTAATAATAAATAAATAAAATAAAAATGTACAGTAGAGACAAGATGCATCAAGTATCCTACTTGGGGATTTATTGTATAGAAACCCTGGGGAGGCAGCCTGAAGACTGACACCAACTCATATTAAACATTCAACATTTGAAAAACATCCTCTTGCTTCTTATACACCCCACTCATACGCCTCCATCTTCTGCATGAACATCAACTCAAATAAACTTTATTAAGAGCAAGAACAATGAAGAGTCTTGTGGCATTTTAATGATGAACACATTTATTCTGGCATAAGCTTTCATGGACTGTAGTTCCACTTCATCAGATGCATAGAGCATTATGGGGATTTTCAAATTTATATATGGTACATGTGGTGGTGGTGGTGGTGGTGGAATTGTAAACAACGAGGTCAGAAGGAAATTAAATGCACAAAGTACTTAATGAAGGAAAGTATCCATCTTTGCATCAAATACTTCACGTAGGCTTTCTTCACATAGAGCTTTTATCCTGCAATTGAGAGTGCTCCTTCACTGAAGTTTGTGTGCTCTTTACATGGTGCTGTGATCATTCAAGGTGTCTCCTGCATTAAATGCCCTTTGTTCCGTTTTTAAATAGATCACAGCTAATGAGCTATCAAGTTACCCCATTGTGTTCCGCTTCAGTTTCCTCCATGAAAAGAGGAAAAGCGGCAAGAAGAGGAGTGAGATCAATGAAAGATAATGGAAGGCTCAGATACAGGGAGAAGGAGGGGGAAGGGGAAGGGGGGAAAGGAAGCACATGAAAAAGGGAGTTGTTGTGATCCTGCATTTAAAATGGAAGCAGAAAGCCCTGTTTTAAATGCAGCATTTTAGGCTGGTGTAAAGATGCCCATACACACACACAGCCTGACTGCATTTCCCTAACACCCCCCCCCCCAACCCCAACCCCAACCCACAAGCAGACTAGTTAACAACTCTGGACTGCACTGTAGTAATGTCATACACTATTCTACCTTCCAGAAATATGGGTATAACAACCATGGACTACTTTGCGGTGCTAATATAACCCACAGACCTCAGAATGTCTAAAATTCATCCTTTTGCATGGTGTAACAACTCCCAACCCAGATAAAGGTTTTAAACCATTAATTTGGCTTCATTTAAGCCAGCCAGCCAGAGAGGCCACAGATGGAAAGGCTTTGTAAATGAATTAATCCCCCCTCAAGAAATTAACCAAGAGCAGCAAACAGCAGCAACAAGCAACATTTAAAAAGTAAGAGCATACCAACAGTCTTTCTGAACTACACACACACAGAGACGAGAAATGGGTGGCTTAGGGATCTGCTGCTTTCTGTAGCATCGCCCAGCAGCTGCCTGAGCCTCTAGAGTAGCTCTGTGCAGCGCGTGCTTAGACTGAGGTGCTGCCTGCTGGCACATCCACAAGGGCCCCAATTGATCACTGACCAGGCTAGTTGAGGCAGCCAAATTGAGCCGCAGCAGCTGGGCGCCCTCCCCGGTGCCCTTATGACCCTCTCCATTGGGAGGATCAGGCTCACATCTGATTGGCTGCCCGTGCTCCACAAAGCCTGTGCTATTAATTTTTGTTTAAACTATAGCCAGTTTTGGAGGAGCAAGCCCTCCAGGAAGGAAGCCTTTCCTAAATGTGCTTGTGTGCATGCACAATTAACAAAATAGCTGCTGGACCACCAGGGGTCTATTCCTAGTTCTGGTAGTGCAGCAGCAGCACTGGGTGTGATGATGTCTGCATCCTTGCCAAGCAATGCAGCAGCCAGAAAAAGTCAGGGAGATCGGGACTTTCATTGCCCCACCAGTCCATTGACTGGCACCGTGACTGAAGCGTGTGTGTGGCGGGGAGACCATACCTCTAAGCATGGCACCTGCACTTCCTTCATTCCTCCTTCCGGCAACTGCTCTAAGAAAAGAGAAAGATGTGCAAAACTGAAGCACCTGGCCTTAGGTATCTCTCACTGGAATACAGACAAAATGTGTAGTGGCTTAATGATGATGCCTTACTCATGAGGGGTGCCAGCAGCGTCCCCATACAGAGGACACATGATAAATATTAATGTTGGGCTTAAGTGGCTGGGTAACCGGTCAGATGGGCGATTAATAAATTAAATAAAGAAATAAGCGTGCAGCCCATTTTTTTTCCAGTACATGTGGGGGGGGGGGAATAAAGCTCCCCAAAGATTAATAGATTAACCTTTGGGAAGAAGGAATATCACACAACTTTTGGGATGATGTATTTACATTTCAGCATAGTGGCTGAGGGTAATTTTCTTTTTTATATTGGGGTGGGGGGGATCCTTGCCACTGCTTCAAGGGATGGCTTGGCTTTTCAAAGCAGCCCTATTGTGTTCCTGAGTCAGAATGCCCATAGGAATGACATTACATGAGGATGAAGATTTATTACCTGGGGCATTCTTGGGTGGGTGGAAGTGGCTGTCCCATGGGCAACTCAGCCACCTCACTGAACAGTATACAGTACAGAGATGTGGTGTGGCATTTACCTAACCCCCCCCCCCCCATTGTCGGTAACACCCTGCCCTTGCCTTTGTAGGGGAAAAATGGTTCCACAAAAAGATAAGGGACTTTCACCCAGCCCTAGTAAACTTACATTGTGCAATATGAGACTCCACTGGTCACAAAATGCCCAAATGCAGATACATTTCTACCATGCACCAGTAAAGGCAACGTGGAACGTGGCTGCCTTTGCTGGTACATATCAGGCACATCACCTATTGCCGCTGCTGGCCAGACACCCGTGACTCTCCTCTCTCTCAGCCCTTGTGTGTGTGTGTGTGTGCAGGATATGAGCAGGGCTCATGGAGCATAACAAGCTGAAACGGCGGATAGCGTTCCAATGCAACTCCCTACGGTAGATAGATGAGTATTGTTGAAAATGACTACATTATGTTCCTCAACAGGCAAAGCTACAACATAGACATTAGGAAGACTCTCAATGGGAGATGGAGGCTGAGGCATGCAGAATGGAAGGGTACTTCCTAGGTGCTAGCACTCTTTCTCACATTTAGGGTGCAAAGTCTTTAAGTTTTCATTGTTTTTGCTGCAACAGAGCAACACAGCTACCTCTGTAGAAAGTATGTCTTTCTAGAGCTTCCTAATTTAAACTGGCCCTGACGCTATTTGCTCCACAGAGAGAAGCCTGCAGATAACACTGTGTTTTCTATCCACGGGGCAAATATCAGTTACCGAACGATTATTTAAATAGGGAAAATGGCATGGGTAAAATGATAAACTGCCCTCGACCAGCATTACAGCCCCAAGCTGAATCTGCTTCCCCTGCCCATGAAGTTGTTCTTCAATTTAAAACAAAACCATGGGAGATCCTGTTCAAGAATGTCCTATGTCTAGTTTGGCCCTTTGAACAGCAGTCAATGGTGTTTTTATTTTTATTTTTCCATCATACCCACAGTTCCTTTGAGATGTACATTCTGCTAAATGCTTATGGTTCCACAAACTGTATTGTGTGGTCAAGATTCTCTCTCTTGCAGTCAGTGGAGTAGCATGGGGGATGCTGCTTGTGAAAAGACAACAGTGTCTAAAATGGTTCCAATAGCTTCCACTGGATTTTTTAAAAAAGAATTTGGTGCAAATAAAAAAAAAGATTGCCACCTCCCAACACATCTAATAATAGATCATCTAATAAAAGGTACTATTTAATGCAGTTTGAATCCTGTCTGTCTTTTCTAGCGATCAACATAGCCAGCATTTCTCCAAAATTAGAAAAGGAAGAATGATGCTGTAATCCGTAGGGTCGAAACAAAGGGTGTCAGCAGAGCACCTTACACTGATGCTTAAAAGAAACAAAAGAGCACTAGCCAATTTCAGAAGGCAAGGGCGTGCCTCCATGTGAAAGCCATGCTGTATGCCTCCCAGTTTTTTAATGACCCAATCAACTTGGGTTGTCAGCTGCTTTTCGACCAAGGCTCCGGCACCTTTCAGCAGTGTCTTGCCAAGCAGCAAGCCGGCAGATGAAGCTTTTCCCATCGCTGCATCTGCATGGCCGGGCACCGCTCCATCGGTCATATGGTTGCTGATGACGCAGCTGTTAAAACCCTAAAAGCCCCGCTAGGAAAAGGAAGAAAACTAGCTGACAACCCTAGCAAGAGCACAAGCCCCTCTGTTGTTAAAAGGAAGATGACGTGCGTTGCATAACCTCTTCTTGTGGCAGCGTCGGGCAGTATCTTGTATTGCAGGAGCTCTTTCCGCCGCACGATGGCACAGACTGCGCGCAGGAAACGCGGCTGTTACACAATTAAAAGCACAATCCTATGCATGTTTAGGCAGAAAAAAAAGTCCTACACCTCCCAGCACCCCCTAGCCAGCCATGCTGGCTGGGGGATGCTGGGAGCTGTAGGGCTTTTGTTCTGCCTAAACATGCATAGGATTGCGCCCTAAGCTGCAATCCTAACAAACTCACTCACTAAGGAGACAGTCCCACTGAATGCAGCGAATATTCATGGGCTGTTGCACTCCAAGCCGGCATAGGCAAAGGCGGGTCCCCATTATCTACCCGAAAATAGCTACCGTTATAATCCAGCCAGTTCGGCGGGGAGGAAATGCCTTCGCTATTAAATCCGGACGTGAAAAAAGAACAGAACATCCTCGCCACAGCGGCGGAAGCAGAAACGGGTCCTGCGCGGCGCCGAACTCAGAGCCGCGGCGCCGGCCCCGCGTCAACGAGACTGACTGGAAAGGCCGGCGCTGCTCCTCCGCGGCGCCTTCGTGTTCCCGGATGCCAGAACTACACTACCCACCAGACCTTCCAGGAGGCTGCGCTCGCCACTTCCGTCCCGGCCGGAAGGACTCGTTGGCGCCGTGGCCTGCTGAGCGTCCTTCTTTCCGCGCCAGTCCCCGGCGGAGGTAAGCGCGTCGAAGGGGGCCGGGAGCATCCGTCTCCATCGGAGTGACCGCGGCCCTCCGCCGACCACCCCTGGGCGCCTTCGGGCTTCTCCTTCTCCCCCCAGATTTTCGGGGGTGGGCAGGGGAAGCGCCTCTCGGGTGATTTCGGCCTCGGCCTCTCGAACGGGTTTCTTCCTGCGGCAGTGTGAGCCTGGGCTCGCCTGTGGCTGGCGAGGCCAGGAACAGTGGGATGGGTGAAGACAGAAGATTAAAGTCGAAGGGAAAGGGGGGGGGGGGATTTTTTTTCTCTGCTTGTAACTTTGGCAATGGCAGCCTCTTTCTTCCCATTCCCCTTAGTGGCTTGGAGCAGTTAACGTACAGTGTGTGACGTTTCCATCGTGTGGATTAATCATGATTCTTACAATTGATGCTGTTATTGTAATCTGGTTTATTCCATTTTAGCCATGTTCCATATTTTAAAGTTCACCCTCACAGTGTTTTTAGCTTAACCCGTATATGAAGAATACGTTGGATAAGAAAGCAAGATGGGTTGCAACAGGCTCATTAAAAGCTTTTCAAAATAATAAAGGAAACCAGGCTTCCTGCCTCTAATGTGTCGTGTGAGATGATGAAAAAGAACATAAGTTCCATGCGAACAACAAAATAATTGCTGCAATCTAACTCCACAACTTAAAAACCTGTAAAAGTTTTGGGAATCCCTAAATAATGCATCAAACTGAGAAGGAACACTTTTTTTTTTTTTATCAAGGCTCTATTCCAGTCACTGACAGTGAAGGTACAAAATGAGAAAAGCCAAATTGCAGCAGTTGATATACATGTGATACAAAAATTGGCATATTAGACAGAGGATGTCTAGAGAGAATGATAGATGGTATGGAGAACTAAATTTCAGCCAAGACTGGTTTGTTACATTACAACACCCATTAAAGAATCTTTATACCCTAAAAATAATTGCATCTCCTAAACGAATGTGCTTATAACTGTTTTCCAGTACACAATGGGCCGTGTAATCAGAGGTCAAAGAAAAGGTGCAGGGTCCGTGTTCAGAGCCCATGTGAAGCACAGAAAGGGTGCAGCAAAGCTAAGAGCTGTCGACTTTGCTGAAAGACATGGCTACATCAAGGGTATCGTAAAGGCAAGTATGATGTTCTGATGATGATATGCTTCAGTATATTTCGGCAGTTTCTTGTAGTCTGATGAATTATTATCCAGCATAGTTAAGTTTAAGAGCTATGAATTTTTTTTTTTTTAATAATGAGAGATGGTAAGTAGATGCCAAGAGGGACCTCTGAAAAATATTTGTAGCTTGTTTAGGAGCAAGGCATATATAGGCGCCCATTTAAAAAGAGGTGGTTGGGTTGAGAAGATTCGACAGTTATACAAAGGGGTGAAGACCAAAAGTATACATTGAAAGGCAAATTAGATATAAAGATGAATCCATAGGGATAGTAAGAAATATTTTTTTAAAAACTGTTCTTCAAACCAAATATATGCTTTCCTAAGTTAGTCTGCAGTCATCACTATGTGGATGCTAAATATGTGGAAATGAGGTAGCTCATAGGTTCTATGGGCATGTAATATTACCTGGTGTGGTTAATTGTTTTGTAATCTCAAATATCTGGTCTTTTGATCTGGCAGGTGTGCAAGTAAATTGGCAATATTGCCAATTATATATTTCAAATCATACGATTCTGAAATTGCATTATATTTCAACAGGATATCATTCACGATCCTGGTCGAGGAGCTCCTCTTGCCAAAGTTGTTTTCCGTGATCCATACAGGTTTAAGAAACGAACGGAATTATTCATTGCAGCTGAGGGCATTCATACTGGGCAGTTTGTTTATTGTGGCAAGAAGGGTGAGTAAAGACAATAAGCAACCATCCATGTTTCCCTTAAATAGTTAAATTTCTTGAAAATGTAGATTTTGAGAGAGAGATTGTGGTCCAGAGTCATACTGCTGTCTTCAAAAAACCCCTTTTTTCATATGTACAAATAAATCTTTTAGCGCAGCTCAACATTGGCAATGTCCTGCCTGTTGGTACTATGCCAGAAGGCACCATTATCTGCTGTCTTGAAGAGAAACCTGGTGATCGTGGTAAACTAGCCCGTGCTTCTGGAAACTATGCCACAGTTATCTCCCACAATCCTGAAACCAAAAAAACCAGGGTGAAACTGCCTTCTGGATCCAAGAAGGTGATCTCTTCTGCAAACAGAGCAGTTGTTGGTAAGTGTTATCTAAAATGTATGCCAGACTCTTCAAGCCTCATAAGCTAAAGCATTTGGTTAGAAGTTTTAGCACAGGACAGTGTAGTACTTGCACAGTCTGGATTATAGAGATGGTCTCGTGCTCTCAGATGATTGAAAACAGATCATTTTTACAATAACTAGGTACTGTACATAAAGCAAAAAGGAGCCTACTGATACTTAAAGACTACCAGATTTGTCGTGGCATAAGCTTTCATGGACTAGGAGAGCCTGCTTCAGTACATGCATAAAGTTTTATCCTCAGTCGCATCTGATGAAGTCAGCGCTAGTCTATGAAAGCTTATGCCACAATAAATCGGTCAGCCTTTTAGGTGTTACAAGACTTTTGTTTTTTCTGCAAAAGAATGATACGACCACCTCTGTGTAATTTGTTGTCAAGTTACTCATAGGCACTTGGAAATAGAGAATTCATTCTTTAAAAGCCACTCTGTACAAATTGTATCGTGTGACATTATTTAATACATTGCTACTACAGTAACATATTAGAAAACTGGTCACAGCTAAACTAAATTTTGTGTTCTGTTAGAGGAAATGTGAGGGGTAAGTAGCAGTTTCTACATTTAAAGAGCAGCTTCATAGAATGTGGATAGCACTAACTGGATATAAATGTGGGAGCCCAAATACTTGAAGTCCCACCTCCTTTCCTACCATACTATCCTGCCTTTGCATTAAGATGTTCAGAAGAGGCCCTTCTCGGAGTACCATCCGTGGGTGAAATACGCTGTACTTTTATAAAGGAAAGGGTCTGCTCTGTGGTAGCACCTTGACTTTGACATGGCCTCCCAAAGGGGATACGACTGGTGGCAACTGTTTTCTTTTTGGCTCTGAATTAAAGTGTTCCGTTTTACCCAAGCATTTTAACATTTGAGATTTTTTTTTAAAATTGTGCTCTTGCTTTCTTTGCTGGTTCAAGAATTGTTGTTCTCTTCTCTTTTTTTGGACTTTTTATTGTATGGTTGCATGTAACTACATGGTTTTTTGAATTTTTTTTTAAATGTTGTGTGCACTGCTCTGATCCTTAGTGGGTGAAGGGTGCTTTATAATTGTTTTAAATAAACAAATCAGCTACAAGTTTCTACACTTAAAGCACTTGTCTACCATACTATTAGAAGTTGATTTTGATGGAAGGGGTGTTTACTCCTGAACTTCAGATCCTGCTATACATACTGCATCATAAAGGTTTTCATAAAATACCCACACGATATCTAAGACAGTGAAGAGTTCAGTTGTACTAAGTTGAAGTATATAGACAATATGAAAGCATTTTTGAGGAATTCAGTACACTACCTGGATGTCTACAGCATAGATATGCATGCAGTGTCCACAGTGAAGAGTGTAATCTGAACTCTTATTTGACTTTGAAAAGCAAGTAAATTGAAGACTTTGAATTAGTTAAATCAGGGGTGGGCACATTTGGAGGGCCCAGGGGGGCAATTTCTGCCCACTGGGGGCTGCACCCTCCCATCCCCCATTGTCATATTGTTTTAATGCAACATTTTGCTCCTAGAAACTCCAGGGAAGCATGCTTTTATATTAAAACAAGGTGTGTGCTCCCTGTGTACCTTACTTTAAAGTGAAAATGCAGCTGTTTCTTCGGCACTGCCGAAATTCAGAGGCGATTTGGGGGCAGTGAAAAAGGTGCATGTGGCCCACATGCTGACCATTTGGAAAGCTTACAAACAGCTGATCATATTTTATGATGACATTTCAGCACTTGCTTCCCGCCTCAATGTGTATTTTTTTAAAAAAGGAAAAAAACCTCCGTAAATCTTCTAGGTATTGTTGCTGGTGGTGGTCGTATTGACAAACCTATCTTGAAGGCTGGACGGGCTTACCACAAATACAAGGCAAAGAGAAACTGCTGGCCACGTGTCCGTGGTGTAGCTATGAATGTAAGTAGCTCTTACATAAAGCATTCCGATTTAGCATCCGCTGTTTATTACAATTATATACTGCCTTTCTGCCAAAGCACTCAAAGCTGTTTACAGTTTTAAATTGTAACTGATTATTTTAGAGACATGATACAAAAGGAAAATGGAATGGGGAAGGAAGAGGAAAGTAAGCAAGTTTAACTATGGACACCTTCATATTGTGGCCAAGGTGGAATGGTCAATGCGGAACACAGTTCTGGGAGAGGAGGAGCTAAAGGGCAGAGGGCATGCTGGGTGTCCCTCTCCTTCCTCTGATGGGGTCAGGTGAAATGGCTGCTAATAGACACGGTTCTTATACTACTCAAGTACCCAAGAAATAACAATGGGTTTTATCTGCACAGTTTGCACAATTTCTTGAAGGTCCTCAAATGAGGCCTCTGATCGGTCAAAGCAAAGTGTCCTCAGACTTCCCTGTTTTCAATGACATGACATTAGGCAAATGATCCTAACTTTATTGTTAGTGTTTGAGTTTCTACCTTGCAGAGCGAGTTCCTTTGTGTATTTGAAATGATTTCCTGTCCTGCTTTTGACTGTGGTTACTGCTGTTCTTCCCACAGCCTGTTGAACATCCCTTTGGTGGTGGTAACCATCAGCACATTGGTAAGCCTTCAACCATCAGGAGAGATGCTCCAGCTGGTCGCAAGGTTGGTCTCATTGCAGCCCGGCGTACTGGCAGACTGCGTGGAACAAAGACTGTGCAGGAGAAGGAGAACTAAATCTTCTGTTCAGTATATTCATAAAGAAATAAATGCCATCTTTTGTGTTAGACTGGTAAAATTGTGTGGGAGGACTCTTCTTTTTAGTTGTAATAGCTTGTCAAGGCATTTTACTCATATTTACAAATGGTCCTGAAACTAGATCAGATTTCCTAACAAAGGTAACTCTTGCATGAAGAGGCCATACAAACCATGGCCATACAAGTAGCTGAGATATCAAACTTGTTTCCTGGTGCACAAAGTAACTTTTCTATCCTTTGTGAAATATGGGAATAAGAACACTGCTCTGTATCCTAGATTAATACCAAAATAGAAACATGGCCTTGGTATGGTTCAGTAATCCTGAACAGGTACATTCAAGGGTTATGGTTCAGTATTGTATCTATATTCTCCTTCTCTCTCTAACTTGCAGTTGTCTGCTATCACATAAGAATGTGCCTTGGGTATGATCATGGAGGATAAGGCTATCAATGGCTACTATTCCTGATGGTTATATGCCTCCTCCAGGATCAGAGCCAGTATGCCTATGTACACCAGTTGCTGCAGAATGATGACTAGAAGGGTGCTTTGTGCTCCTGTCCTACTTGTAGGTTTCCCACAGGTTGGCCACTGTGTGAACAGAATGCTGGAGTAAATGCAACCTTGGTCTGATCCAGCATGGCTTATGTTTTTACTACCTTAAGTTATTGTCTCCTAAAGGCTATTAAGAGTCCAGAATCTAAAGAACTGTGAAATTAGTTCCTTGGGGCTAAGGGCTCCTTAAGAGAGCAATCCTATGGTCCCTAGACAGTGTCTGTGGGTCCATAGGATAGTTTGGATTCCTTGATCCAAGGTCAGAGATAGTGCTCAGACCCAGGAGTCTGACCTCCCTACCCCCACCCCCTTTGTAGCTGGCATGGAGGGAACTGTTCTGGTGACCTTGGAGGGAAGGGGGGTTGGGGGGGCCTTACACTGTATCTCCGGCCGCCTTCCCTCCCCAACACCTCAGCTAGACAGGTGAAAAAGCCTGTCTAGCGAAAATACAGAGTGGGAGGAGTGCAGAGGTGATTGCCTCTGCTGTACCTCCTGCTCTGCTTTGGATGGCTGTAAACAGAGTTTGGAGGTTTACGGCTATCCCCATAGGATTGTGCCGTTAACCTTGTTTCTGTGCAAATATAGAGGGAAATTTTGCAATGTTTAATAGCGGTGACACCCCTTCAGGGCCAATTTGAATGCTATAGCTAAAGGAGACCTGCTTTCCAGACACATTTTAGAATAGTCTTGCACAATGCAAGACTAGCATGAACATGCTTAATGTGCTGATAAATAGGTGAGAAAGTACACATTTCACAAAGAAGCCAGTATGCAAGAAATTTGCACAAGACATGCTAATTTGAAAACAGGTATCAAAATATTTGCCAAACTAGAAGAATGAATGACACATTCTCATCATTGTTCCTTGAAATCAGTGAAGTGTTTCTTCATTGCCTTTCTTCATTGCCATTATGTAGTACAAGGTAAGAAATCCTCTAGAAACTAATGGTTGAGCACAGTAGCTGCAAACAGGCAGCTCTCCTACATATCAATGGAGCAAAACAGGAACTCACGCCTTAAAGAGCAGTCGGATAGCCAGCAGGAGCAACTTTTCCCACATGTGCAGCAAATGGAAAAAGTGCTTGCTTAATTTCTGCCTGCAACTCTTCTCTAAACCAACTGAATGAATGATGCAACTGTTGGTAAGGAACCATTATCTTCAAACTGTTTAGGGATTACTTACTTTCAGAATGGGGATGGCTTAATTAGCAACAGTGGCTGCTAAAGATACTGCAAATGACGACCCAGGATTCAGACAATGCCTACTTAATTAAAAAGTTAGTTACCCATTCCTGCTGTAAACATGTATTACCTTTTTACCCAAAGGTAATTCTGTTGGGGTGGGGGGGCTCTGCCCCCTAATTTCTTCCATGCACTATTAAAGTTTTTTCATAAGTTTTTACTAGCAGCGTGGGGAGGATGAATTCCTCACTCTGATTCTCTCTCCCCACTTTGGTGCTCAGCACCTTTCTCTGCTTGAGCAGGGCGCAGGCTGCCTGAGGCCCCAGCTCACAGCTTGTCCACTTGGTTTATGCTATCTCCTTGGAACTTGGTTTGAAAATGGCTACTAACAGAGTAGACGGAGCTTGCACAACTAATAATTTTTCTAGAACTTATTTGTAGTGATTTACCAATACCAACTAATGTTCAAAAATACACATCATACATAAGCCTTCAAGTATCACACAATGTAAACAAAATTAATTGCTTTTCAGAGATCCTTTCTGCTGGAGAATGGAATGTTGCACTTGCCATCAAGTGTTCTGGTGAGCAGGGCATAGAACAGAGCATATGAAGTTTTCTATTTGGCCCTTTTACCTAAAGTTGGGCCAACATTCAAGATCTTTATCTGTTCAAGGGTGCAATCCTATGGGATCTGCCTTTGATACTTGTAAGCCTTCTTTCTCCCATCTAGCTGATGCATCACGGAGGGGGAGGGAAGGAGGTTGGAGACGCTTCAGGATATGGAATAATCTGGCCTTTCCAGTCCCATCCCTTCCCACAGAAACACCTCCTTTACTTTTCCTCCCAGGCAGCTGACCCACTTCTCTCCATGTCAACTGAGAGAAGGAAGCAGGCAGTAGTGAGAGCTCCTGGCTCTGAGGTTGTAGCACTCTATCTCAGATCCAGGAATCCAAAATATCCTATGGCTTCCCAGACCCTGTCTAGGGCCCATGGGATTGCTCCCTAAGTGTCAACTGACCAGCTTTATAACCCACTTAAGAAGTGCAAACTCTTATGTAAGAAGACATGTAGCACTCAGCAAACATGTTTTTTGTAGGCCATGCTGGTGTTCATAGATAAAATTTTATCACTGGATTTATACCACATGCAGGAAAGTGGCCAGCAAATAGGATTATACTTTTTCTCCTTTGCAGTAACTTTTGAGTTTAATATGCACCTATCACTGATGAAGCAGACCACAAGATGAGGGTAAACAGACTGTACTCAAAATTGTTTCTGCTTGAGAATTGCATTCATTTCACTGCATGGGTTCAATGATGTATTGCTCTAGCCAGATGTAATTTTACTTTTCCCCTCATAAATGTAAAGACAGATGTTTCACAGGGTTAAGAATTGGGGGGGGGGGTGACTGATACCAATCCTGGTATAAGGTATTAGCAAATGTGCTAAAATGCTGTAGGCCTTTTTATTGGAAAGCAACATCTTAAGATTGTCTCCAGTGGTACGATGGAGACATCGTAGGCCAGCAAATTTTAAGTAACTGCTAGTGGAGTTTGTATTACTTCGTTACCGTTAGCTGTAGTTTGCCACAAATGATACATGCAACTTGGATATGAGGCATCTTTTGTTTACACTGAGATATACAGTGAAACTTGAAGGGTGCATGCCCCAAGCACACCTATGTAGGAAAAGGCATTAAAATAGAAAGAGATGAGCATTTAAGCATTTGTTTAGATCAGGGTGAAAGGCAGAAAGTTCATCACTCACACTGCAGTAGCCTGACTTTGATGTACATCATCACTGAACTGGCCCTTGAAACACAATTTTAAGTTCATGGCATATGCCAATCTTTCAATTTAGTACTGCAATTTCAGAGTGTGCTCACTAAGAACAATCTAGTTATACCTACAAAAGGCACTACAACTGAAGACTATTTTGCATAAAGATGGCAGTTGCCAATATGGAAAGTCGCTTTTCATGGTCAACTTTTCCCCAGTACAGCAGTTGCTTATGTAATTCAATATTCCAAATTTTTCACACTTCAAATCTGGCTCAAATACCAAATGGTATTATTTAAGTTCATACTAAAAATTCAGAAATGGGAAATCAAATTCACAAACTGGAAATAAATAATTCGGGTTTCTTTTAAAGTTCAATGTTTCAAATCTAACACAGGAGTATAGAGTAATTCTAAAACAAAACTGGCAGATGCAAAATGTTTATACCAGCCCGTTAGCGAAAACAGTAGGGATAAATGAAGTTGAAAATAACTTGTTTGGGTGGAGAGGAGGAGAAACATTAAAGGCATTGGATTGTATCCAATTAACTTCTACCCCACTGGCAGATCAAGTTCCATCAATGTAGGGGAGGAAGCAATTCCCCCTCTTGCCATGTGCACTCAAAAAATTTTCTGGAGGGTTGGGGGGCCCTCCAGAGCAGTTTTTGGAGGGGAGGCACAGGTGTGGGGGAGAAGGAGAAAGTCCTATTCTGTGAGCAGCAACTTTGAATTTGCCCATTACATTTGAAGTATTTTAAAAGAGATCTACAAACTGGAATATTCTCCCCATCTCCCATTAACCTAGTTTACAATCATAGAATCATAGGGTTGGAAGGGGCCTACAAGACCATCGAGTCCAACCCCCTGCTCAATGCAGGAAGCCTGATTCCCAGGCAGGGAATCCAAGTACTAGCCAGGGCTGACCCTGCTTAGCTTCCGAGATCAGACAAGATCGGGCGTATACAGCCGTTTGCGCAAGATTAAAAGGTTTCAAGTTATCTATTTTCTCCCACACACAAAAATGTAACAATCTTGACAGCATTAGCCAATCAAATATAAATGATGGAAAGAACGTAACAGTTGCATACTTTAGAAATAGTTAATTATTCGGACAAAGGTTCCATCAGTTGCCTTCCCAAGATAAAAGGAACATTCAAATATATTTGGAATACAATTTATATTTACATCAGTCCCATCAAAAGGCAAATAGAAAGATGCTTTCATAGTCACTACACTCTTTGGCAAGTCTTCTGTCACCTAAATTTCCCTTAATTACTTTCTGGAGAGTTCATCATGGTGACCGTCACTTATATGTTGATGAAATTCTGTTCTATTGCTGCCTGCTTTGAAACAGGTACTAGTACTGAAAATACAATCCAAGACATGTTAAGATGCAGAATATTTATGAACATGTCAAGATGTCCTGGAGACAATAGCTTGTACAGAAGCACATTAAAATTCATTTATATCTGTAGAGGAGATTCAAGTATTGTGTGTCACATGTGCCTCACCTATTGAAAGAGATGAATATACTTTACACAGGTACCTGGAATAACTTCCATAGCAAGCTGTGAAAGTTTTGATATAAGGACTATGATGGGACAGAGTGACAACTGGCTGTAACCTTTACAGATGAAAACAGCATAGGTCCCTAAAACTGTACATGTGGGCAGTATATAACAATATTTGCTCTTCCCAGGAAAACTTAACTGCCTTTCTCCCTTGTATTTGCCTACAATGTCAATGAAAGTCAGATCAAGTATTAAAATGGTCAGCAACTGGAGCCCAAGACCAAAATTTTGCCCTGAGGGACAACCCACAGTTGCCAACCCAGGGGGTAAAAGCTGTGGAGGAAATGCATCTGTGGCAACAGAACGTGCTGACAACCATTTTATGGGGTGGGGACTAAAGCCCATCACCCTCACTCCTTTTTCAATCTGGCCTTCTAGGAGAATTAACAAACAAGATTCTAAAATGTAATTACCATGTAGTTTGAGAACGTTATTTGTTTTAAGTCAGGCAAACATGGAATAATACTGAACACTAGAAGCTAATTTGTGAGATTTAAACACATACAAGCAAAAAAAGCAAATTAGATTTTGCATTGACTAAGATGTGTTCAGGAATGAAATGGTATAGAATATGGTGGCAGTTATGTACAGAAATCAAATGTGGAGTAACACATACGGAACTTATTAGTACCTAACTTTTGTGTTTGTTGTTTGTTTGGAGAAACTAGATCCAGCAGGAATTAAGTAGAAAGAAACATTTAGAAGCTTATAAGAAAAAAAGGATCAATGCATTTAAAAAAGACATATAGAAAAACCAGAAAAACAGCAATTTTAAAAATAGCTGTTCAAGTAGCAAAATGAAGGTATACAAGCCAGCCAATTTGACCCAATAATTAGCACAATACAATTCTGAATGACATAAAATTTTAAAGAGAATTTTGGAAAATTAGGCAGTATCAGGTAGAGGTGAAGAAAATGTTTTTGGTACGATCACGGCAGATAAGAGGACAGACTTATGGGCTGGTTCACACAAGCTGTTTTATCAATTTCATAATCACCACTCAGCTAAAAAAACACTTCGGGTGACTTACAATAGGAAACTGACATGCTGAAACATTTTGCTCTACATGTGAGCAGTAGTGTCAGTCCTTGTGCTGCCTTGGACAAATGTATTTGCGCATTAGACAAACTGCTATATAGCCAGCAGTGATCCCCATGGTTGAAAAAATTCCATTTCCAGCCAGGGTAATCACAGGAATTCCTGCTGCTTATCTGTAATTGACTGGTGTCAATTTAACATTTGCCCACTTCCAGGGATGGTTGGCAGTATTAGTATGAACAGCAAATGTCTCTCTGGGCCCCTTCACAGCAGTTACTGGCAGAAAGATTGCTAATTGGAAAACTTGGAAACATCCAGCAAATTGTATGCAGGTGGTTAGTGTCATATACTGACAAATAATTTCACCAAAGGATACTTGTATTTTAACTTTTGTATAGCACTGAGCATTCAAAGCACTTCGCATGCATTATGTAGGTGTAGTCTTTACAACCTTGTAAACTAAGTGAAAAGTATTTCCCGCCATGTTACAGATGGGGGTACTAAGGCTGAGAGTGGCTTGTCTAAGGCCACCAAGTGAGTTCATAGCTGAGGTGAGATTTGAAGTGGGAATTTACTGATTTGTAGCTCAAGTCTCTTCAGCCACTATGCTACACCTGCTCTAATTAAGCACCATCCTCTTACCAGTTAAGTTAACCTGTAGTTTACCTGAGATGATTTTACAGTATTTGCTACTTAAGCACCTAGGAATCCACTTTGGTTCAAACCACAGCAGTACAAAATGTGTGGAACGATGACATTTTGTGAAATTCAGCAAAATTGTGAAATGCATTATTAAGTGCAACTACCTTCATAGGCCAGTGAAGAGGAAAGTGCCACACATAGCTTCAGGTAATGCACTACACTCATCTTTCCACTACTGAAGCAAGGTTCTTTCATAGTTACACAAATGAAATAAAGTCCAGTTGCAGTTCTACAATATAGCATATAAACCTTTGGAATATAATATTTCATTGACACCTGATAGCCAGCAAGCTAGCTACTCACAATGAGAACAAAAGATGGAGTAGGAAGTGTTTGTACAAGTGTTTATTCATAAAGGCAGAATTACTTTCCTTTCTGCAAGAGTGTTCATGCTGCATGCTGTTTTCAAAAGGACAGCTATTTCTCCAGAACTAGTCAAGCTCCGCCTGTGCAAGTTGTGAAATAAATGGGGGTGGTGCATATAGGTTTTCCCCCATTTTAGCTATCAGCTTAACAAAATGAAATGCCTTCCTGTCCCTTTAGATAAGTAGAAAGCTTTCAATAAGTAGAAAGTTGCGAAGCAGCAATGGCACTTTCCTACTGGCCAGACGAAGATGACAGAGACTAAGGGCCTGTTCACACATACATTTTACATCACTTGATCAACACATGACAATTCATTTCTGGATGTATGAACTAACTACACTGAAAAGCGCTGGGTGGCATCCCAAGAACTGTTTGTGGCTGGAAATTGGCAAAAGGGAACTTTCCTGCTCTCTCCTCATGTCTGTATTCCCCTAAATCCTCTGAGGGTTGGAGGACCATTGTGTATGGGGTAGGCTGTGACCCGGAGGAGGGGAGAAGAACCTTGTGCAAATGGAGCTCTGCTCAAGGAAGGTGCCTTTGACCAATCTGGGGTGGCTCCTTCCTTCCTGAGTAGCTTCCCATTCCACAGCCCCTCCCCACAAACCCTTAAGCGGTTTTCTGGGAGGCACAGAGAAGATGGGGCAGGAAAGTCTTCTCCCACCAACTTCCTCCTATGAACGGTTCTTAGGATCCAATCCATTATATGTTAGGTGATATGAAAGACCTAGCCAAGGCATTCCATTCTCAAGATGGCCCATTCACACACAGGCCACACTTGACCGGGCATCGTGAAGTATGAACCAGCCCTATGCCACCTCTGTATTCTGTTATCTGCCATAATCTCCATTAAGGATAAAAATGTTTGCATTACTCTGAAAATATTTTTTTTCTGTTATGAGAACTTTCTAACATCTTAAATTTCCCTTTCTATAAAATACTTTAAAAAAATATATGAATCTTCATGTAGCTTGCTTTAACAATGCTAAAAATGCCCATGATAATACACTTTATAGAATAAGAAAAATAAGTTAACCATATAGCCATACAACATTTGCTAGTGTTACCAGCATATTCATAAATGATACAGAACTTGAGAAACAAAGTTATTTTGACCCCCCCCCCCCATGAGAATTGATGGGCTTGCCCAAGAGCACAACGGTACTTTTATTTAAGGTCCATGCATAGGAACTATGCAGGGGAGAACCCTATAGATTGTGCCACCTAGGGAACTAGGAAATATATACTTTCCAGAAAACACAGACATTACACAAATGAACATTTTGCAGCAAGTTCTTAAAGTGCAATTCCATTCTGAAAATACCATTGTGGTGGTAGTCACAAGGTAAAGTTCAGTTCCATATGAAGGTGCGCCTAGAGGGATAAGGACAACCTACTTATTCTACTCCTATCTCTCTAAGTTGACCCAGAAGTTCCAAATACATATTTATCTTACTTTGTAATGCACTAATTACATGAACAAATGACACCCAGAGTCTGATTTATATACAATACACTGCCTGTAAAGGTTTTACTAGTTACAACTTAATTCTGCTTGGGAAGCAAATCAAATCAATACATGCATTTCTAAAGCTAATTCTTCAAAACTCATGGTCAGTTTTAAAAGACATTACATGGCTTAAGAATCATGAGGTTTAAAATTCCATTTTGGATTCTTTTTATTTTTCTTTTGGTTTTTGAATCTTCAGAGGACATGCTTTCAGTTCTTTCCAAAACCACTAAAACTAGAATCTATGTTCAAAACAAAACAAATTGAGGCTCCCATGACTTTTGGCATTCAAGAGCTTCCCCAAAGTGACAATACATAACAATTCCCCAGTAAGATGGCAGCCATGCATACCTACTTAACCAGGCTGGTTTAACACAAAAACAGAACTTCAAAGTTTACTCACTGAAGACAGTGGCAAAGATTCATTCGCACACAGAACTGCTCCTGTTAGGGTGAAGGAAGCTATTTACATAAACACATTCTGATTACAAACACACTAAAAACTTTTCCTACAGGTGTTCAATTTCTTTATATTTAATGTCAAATTATTAGGAAAAAATGTAAAGATTATTTTACTGCTGGATGGATCACTTCTATGGAAGACAGGGATTTCCCATTAGCTGTTACAAACAAAAATTAGGATTCAATAATTAGTGGAAAAGTAAAATTAAACATTTAGGCACTTTGAGGACTTGTTTTAATGTGTGCCATTAATATTGAGGTATTACATTACAGCTTTGAAGTGACTGCTGCCAAAGCTCTGACAGAATCATGCGTTATTCTTTAGAACATCTTCACTTAAAAATGAATAAATTTGATGTTTTTTCAAGGAAGGAAGGAAATTACTTTTGAGGTTTCTGCTACACAGAATTTCAAAGAGGCCATCATCTCAGAAGAGTCTCTTCCAGGGGAAAAAGATTAGTCATCATATCCCCAAAACTGGTAATCTGGAAACATGTTTCCCCATAGAGGGGAAAAACAAGTTACAGCCTTGTGAAAGTAAGGTGTTTTTAAAAAGCCACATTTCCACAATCACTTCACGCTTCATCATTTTGTCCAAGGCCGAATTATCAAGTTCCATGTTTCGGTACGCAAAAATATTATTTGAAACAACATGTTTAACAATAATTAGTGGTCCAAGGGAATATGAGAACTGTTGCAGCTCTAATACAAAAGCAGGCTAATATTTTGATTTAAGCCAGTACTAAACATACCCAAATACATGGGGAATGTTTCACTCAAATGTTCTCAACCAGTCCAATTAAATGCTATTAAAAACATAACAATTAACATGAATATTAGAGAAAATCTGGAAGGGTAAAGTGATCATTGCTACATAGAATATTTAAAAATGGTTTAAGACTATTTCATTACACTAAATGCAAAAGAACGCACTTGTGATTTTCTCACTTTGTCATTTCAACTATAAATCCTCAGTTTGATAAGCAGCGTTGTTTGTATTAACTCAATTGTAAAAAATACCATCAAGCTTGTGCTCATTAAATATATATGTATATATAAAACATACAAAAAGTACAAGATAGTCACATTAAGAAACTATTACAGTTTTCCTTTTTTTATTCTCTGTCAAGGGTCAAATTTCTGATCACCAAATCTCAATGCGACTTTAGTTCCAGAATTCAGTATAGTGCACAGAATTCAAATACCTGTGCAGTGTTTGTTTGTTTTTTTAAAAAAAAAACCACACACACACACCACAGGACAAAAATGGTCTTCTTAAATCAAATTCTATTTGTGAATTCAGCAAAATAATTTCTATAAAATAAAACAGCAAATATTTAAATAGTATAGGGTGGGCTGTATCTGTTTTGCAGGGGTATTTGGTTTTTCGACAGGCTCCAAAATAATTACACACATTCAAGTTACCAATTTTAATTTAAATACAGTATTTACTGATGCGTTCCTTGAAGTCTTTAAACAAATGTTTACTCTGGAATAGAGATACCTCATATTTGTATTTGACTAACCAGTAGTTGTTTTTCTTTTAATAATCAAACCCTGCTTCTAAGGTTAAGATTTCTCTTATAATGGATAAAGAGCTAAGACAACTCTTGCTTTCAAGTAGAATTGTGAATGAGCAGAAAACCAGCAAGTTAACTTGGTGCAGTGGCACTCACAAGTACTGTGTGATTTTGTTGACTTCCACTTCACTGCAATGCAGTAGAAAGGAAAGTGTTAGAAGTTTATCAAATAAGCTCTACCAAAGAAACAAAACAAGCACACCAAATACAGTCTATTATGCTCCAGGCATCCTGGCATAGCAAAAATTTGCATATTTGTTTTAAATCTTTTAATTTCCTATTACTGAAAACTAAGTGTTCTTTTATCCCACCCAGAGACACAACTGTCAAACATTAGATGTGGGGAACATATGTGCAACTGAAAACCACTTGTTTGTCACATTGCCCAACCCTCCCCTCCGTTTTATAATCTAGATGTCAGAAGAAAAGGCTCTGTCTGAACAACACAGTTGTCACTTTGGGACAACTGTAATTTTTCTTTCCTCACTGGCTACACTAACCTGGTGTGAAGCCATGCTAAATGTTACAGCTTAACTATAGCTTCAAAGTGATTAACCTAATACCAGAATGAAAAAGGCAATGAAAAAAGACCTAGAAACAATGTTACATCACCAATTTTCCACATCAACCAAATAATTAAAAGGTTACCAGTCATTACGTTGCTCATAGTAAAATCGACTCCAGTGGCAAAGAATTACATGAAACTATTTTTCTGGTTGACATGGAGAGGCTTACTTTTTGTGGGGAGGGGAAGGAGTTGATCCAACTGCCATTAGGCAGGCAACACTGGTTGTAGAGCGCAGCAGATATATCAAGAAATTAATTGTTGTAGATCTGTGAGTCTCATCAAGACAAAAAAATGTTTCTTGCTTAAGAATTAACAGTCAAACATTAATATACTATATACACCTTTGCCATTTACACATTAGCATCAGGCCATTTATTACAAAACACTATACACTTTCCACTGCAGGCAGGTTATATATTGACAGCAATTTTCTGCAGATAAGACAGTGAATAGACTCTTCACTCCATGTTGATTAGGAATAGTTTTTTCTAAATATTAGCCAGACACAGAGAAAAGTTGGATTGTAAGGCCTGGGTGCACAGTCTTGATGGAGCAAGTTACTTATGTGCATTTCTACTATTCTTTTGTCTGAGGCGGTGAAACCTCTTCACTGCCTTCATAATTTTCTTGTGCTCGTTGGCCGGTTCGCTGAGGGTTGTTCATATGATGTGCTGCTGGGCCTGTATACGGCTGTCCATGCACATGGTTATTCTGTAAGAGACAAAACATAGTTTATGAATAATGTCTTCTATTTTTCTTTTAAATAGCAGCTTGGCAAACTGGGTAACAATGCTATTTTAAATACCTCTAGAGAGATAGACTTACCTGTAAAATAAAGCTAGAGACCAAATACATTGGCAATGAAACCAAAATGTAAAGTTTCCATTAAGTCCAACTTCATGCAAGAGGCTTAAGCAAGAGGGAACTGAAAAAAAATGCAGTCCAACTTACGTGAAGACCTTGAATTAAAATAAGTCTTCAAAAATGAAAGGGTGGAGAGAATGTAGTTTTAATTAGTACGGAAAAGTAGAAACTGTGAATTCTCTTTCTTCCAAAGGTATAGTAGAGTTCTTGTGTCAAGCTTAATGAAATGACTCATGGTAATCTGCATCAAGTACGTTAAGCATTAACACACCTACTAAGCTGGTCAACGTAAAACATGTATACCTTGGTGTAATGTGGTTCGATTGATTATGAACCTATAACTAGAATAAAAAATATTGTGCATGTTAGGAGGTGAAATAAAGCCAGCTCTTGTGAGACAGTGAAGATACCAAACACTAACAGATAAGGGAGCTGGTGGATAACATGTGGTTTAATTTTGAGGGGATTGGGTTTATATCACTTACCAACTGCTCTGCTACAAACATCGGTAAAGAAAGCAAGATGAAAGCAAATGAGCAAATGAACAGGAAAGGGAATTAACAGATTAAGGATATACAATTAATGATTTAGAAAAGAGAAGGGATAACTGAACAAAAAGTTCAGTTATCTATGACTTACAAACACAGTGAATGCAAGATAAATAAAACGTTAACTTTGCAAAGCTAGCACCACATTTATAAAGGCATTTCACTTTTAAGAGAGGTTTAGGGTGCAATTCAAAGCATGTTTAGACTGGCTGGGGCATGCTGGGATTTGTAGGATTTTTTTCTGTCTGAACGTGCATAGGATTGCACCCTTAATCTTGTGTACACATAGTATGAACCTGGACCTCGGTGTTCATGAATTAGATATTTCATACCTCATTTTTGGTTTGAGAAAGACTGGAAAATACTAAAATCCAAGACCTGATCTTTGAGCTTGATTCTATTCATTAGGATTATGTGGCAACTTGAAGTCAAATAGTATTATACATGAACTAGAGCAAGGCAGAATAAGAATTCAGTGTTGGTTCAGAAACTTCCATTAGAAGGTAGTTTTGTGCAAAATTTATGTAATGTTTTAGGCATTTTGAAATACATGCATTTGCTTTCTAACGTGTTCCCCAAAGCATCAATGGATGAATATGTCATATCTGGAGAAATTAATTTTATTATGGAAGTATATATAAGCACATTCAAGTTCTATTGGTGGCTATTACCATAGCTTACGCTACAGAAAAAAGTTGGATAATCAATGCCCACATTGTGGTTTTGTGTAGGCACTCACTAGAGCCTTTTACAAAACGAACCGGTCTGCACGTAACACTGTGTTGGAAGAGGCCCCCTGTAAGAACCATGTTCTGCTACTGGGGTTGCCAATGCACCGTCCTCAGGTACCACAGTGCCATTGGACACCACTTGGTGCCCACCAAGGCCCCCTGCCCCTCCTGATTACTTCAATGTTTTGAATTTTTAACTTGGGGGGCTGGAAAACAGCAGATGTCTGACTGCCCCGGCCTCCTCTTTTGACTTGCCCAGAATGCCTCTGGACCCCATGTGGACTCAGAGCATTCTTCAAAGGAAAGGAAAAGGGTGGGGCAGCTGGAGGCTGTAGCTCTTTTGCTTTCGAGCCAGACAACCAAAACTGAAATTTAAAAAGTAAAGAAAGCTTCTTGGGGTAAACTGAAGTGATGGGGAAAGGGGGAAGCAGGGACTGATCTGGGGGCAGGGCAGGAAGGGCAGCAGGGGCTTAGAAAGCCAGCAAAGGATGGGGAGACAATGGGAAGAAACTGGGAAGCAATCGGGGGGTGGGGGGGCTGAGACGGACAAGGAAGGAGGGATACGCACGTGTGTGCGCACATGTGCACATATCTGTGTGATGGATGAACGGGATGCGTGGTTGTGTCTCTGGATGGATGGGGTGTGCTTTTGGGCTGGGGGGTGAGCCTGACAGAAACAGCATGGTTTTACGCGTGTACATGTGGCGTTTTGAGCGTACTGGTGGTGTGTGTTGTATGCGTGTTTGGAGCAAGGTGATTCGGGGTTGATCTTTCTATTCTGATAAAATAAATTTGGAGAAATGTTATAAGAATGGGCAGTATCCAACTGGGTGCAGATTGCTAACATAAATTACACTGTGCTAGCATAAAATATTCTAACGCAACACCAATTTCACAACACTGATTTTCCAGTGAGCCAGCTAATCCTACTGGCATTGCGCTAGAGTAGTTTATCCTAGCGCAACATAATTTATATTAGTGGTTGTGCACCGTTGAATGCTGCCCACTATATTTAGAGCTGATCTGGGGAAATTAGTTTGCCTTTCTGTGAAATAGGTGGTTGCTGGAGCAGAAAACTATAGGTTCAAAAGAGTGTATTAGTCTTCTGGCCTCATCAGTTTGCCCTTCTATGAAAGAGGTGTTCCATTGCGGTAGTACATTTTGCGATTGCCCACACCCCATAGCAGCTATTTTGTGACACACACACATACCCCCCCAGTAGCCATGCTGTGACAAGTGTTCAAAACACTTATCAAAGATCCAAATGTGCCCAGAGGCCAAAAAAGATTGGAGACTCCTCTTTTAGTATGTACTTGTGAAACACTTATCCTTGTGTCTAATGGAACAATGTTGGCAATATATGTTTAATCAAGCTGAAGCAAAATTCACATGAATACTAAAATAACTGACAGATTTCCTTTCAAGATAAATTTCTGCTCACCTGCTGATATTGGGAGCCAGGTGAATGGGGATACAATGGAGCATCTTCTGGTGGAGAGGACTCATGCTCATCAGGGGCATCTGGATCATCTGGTTCCTAAAAATGAAAAGCACTCATTAAAACAAGCGTAAAGCTACTTCGCACATTAAATCCTGTCTTGTCATTATTTTCTTCTGGCAATTAACATTCTAAAATTATATAATATAGTATACCACCACTTGTTGTTTATTCGGTCAGTCGCTTCCGACTCTTCTTGACTTCATGGACCAGCCCACGCCAGAGCGTCCTGTCAGCCGTCGCCACCCCCAGCTCCCCCAAGGTCGAGCCCGTCACCTCCAGAATATCATCCATCCACCTTGCCCTTGGTCGGCCCCTCTTCCTTTTGCCTTCCACTTTCCCTAGCATCAGCATCTTCTCCAGGGTATCCTCATGATGTGGCCAAAGTACTTCAGTTTTGCCTTTAATATCCTTCCCTCAAGTGAGCAGTCTGGCTTTATTTCCTGGAGTATGGACTGGTTTGATCTTCTTGCAGTCCAAGGCACTCTCAGAATTTTCCTCCAGCACCACAGTTCAAAAGCATCTATCTTCCTTCGCTCAGCCTTCCTTATGGTCCAGCTCTCGCAGCCATAGGTTACTATGGGGAATACCATTGCTTTAATTATGCGGACCTTTGTTGTCAGTGTGATGTCTCTGCTCTTCACTATTTTATCAAGATTTGTCATTGCTCTCCTCCCAAGAAGTAAATGTCTTCTGATTTCCTGGCTACAGTCAGCGTCTGCAGTAATCTTTGTGCCTAGAAAGACAAAGTCTGTCACTGCCTCCATGTTTTCTCCCTCTATTTGCCAGTTATCAATCAAGCTGGTTGCCATAATCTTGGTTTTTTTGAGGTTTAACTACAACCCAGCTTTTGCACTTTCTTCTTTCACCTTCATCATAAGGTTCTTCAGCTCCTCCTCGCTTTCAGCCATCAAAGTGGTATCATCTGCATATCGGAGATTGTTAATGTTTCTTCCAGCGATTTTAACTCCAGCCTTGGCTTCATCAAGCCCAGCACGTCGCATGCTGTGTTCTGCGTGCGGGTTGAATAGGTAGGGTGAGAGTATACAACCCTGCCGTACTCCATTCCCAATCTTAAACTAGTCTGTTGTTCCATGGTCTGTTCTTACCGTTGCTACTTGGTCGTTATACAGATTCCTCAGGAGGCGGACAAGATGACTTGGTATCCCCATACCACCAAGAACTTGCCACAATTTGTGATGATCCACACAGTCAAAGGCTTTAGAATAGTCAATAAAACAGAAATAGATGTTTTTCTGACACTCCCTGGCTTTCTCCATTATCCAGCGGATATTGGCAATTTGGTCTCTAGTTCCTCTGCCTTTTCGAAACCCAGCTTGTACATCTGGCAATTCTTGTTTCATGAATTGCTGGAGTCTACCTTGCAAGATCTTGAGCATTACCTTACTGGCATGTGAAATAAGTGCCACTATTCAATAGTTTGAACATTATTTGGTGCTTCCCTTTTTTGGTATGGGGATATAGGTTGATTTTTTCCAATGTGTTGGCCATTCTTGTGTTTTCCAAATTTGCGGGCATATGGCATGCATCACCTTGACAGCATCATCTTGCAAGATTTGAAACAGTTCAGCTGGGATACCATCATCTCCTGCTGCCTTGTTATTAGCAATGCTTCTTAAGGCCCATTCAACCTCACTCTTCAGGAGCTCTAGCTCACTGACCACACCACCAAATCTATCCCCGATATTATTATCCTTCCTATACAGATCTTCCGTATATTCTTGCCACCTTTTCTTGATCTCTTCTGCTTCTGTTAGGTCCTTGCCATCTTTGTTTTTGATCATACCCATTTTGGCCTGGAATTTACCTCCGATGTTTCTAATTTTCTGGAAGAGCTCTCTTGTCCTCCCTATTCTATTATCTTCTTCTGCTTCCATGCATTGCTTGTTTAAAAATAATTCCTTATCTCTTCTGGCTAACCTCTGGAATTTGGCATTTAATTGGGCATATCTCCCCCTATCACTGTTGCCTTTTGCTTTCCTTCTTTCTTGGGCTGCTTCCAGTGTCTCAGCAGACAGCCATCTTGCCTTCTTGGTTTGCTTTTTCTTTGGGATGTTTTTTGTTGCCGCCTCCTGAACAATGTTGCGAACTTCTGTCCATGGTTCTTCCGGGATCCTATCTACTAAATCTAGTCCCTTAAATCTAATCTTCACCTCCACTGCATATTCATTAGAAATATTAGTGAGCTCATATCTAACTGATCTGTGGGTCTTCCCTATTCTCTTTAGTCTGATTCTAAATTGTGCAATAAGAAGTTGGTGATCTGAACTACAATCAGCTCCAGGTCTTGTTTTTACCGTCTGCATAGATGTCCACCACTTTTGGCTACAAAGGATGTAGTCAATCTGATTTCGGTGTCGACCGTCTGGTGAAATCCATGTATAAAGTCGTCTCTTAGGTTGTTGGAAGAGAGTGTTTGTTATGCACAGTGAGTTGTCTTGGCAAAATTCTATCAACCTATGTCCTGCTTCATTTTGTTCTCCTAGACCATTTTGTTTCTCTCTTTCCTAACAGTTTACATAACTTGTTCAAAAAGAACAGGAGGAACAGAAAGGGAGGTGGGGTTGCACTGTATGTGAAAAATACATATCTCTACACAGAAATACAGGAGGAGGAGCTTGGTAGCCCCATCGAGAGCATCTGGGTTGAAATAAATGGAGCAAAGAATAAAAGGAACCTTTTCAATAATGGTCGGAGTCTACTACCAGCCACCCAATCAAGGAGAAGACAAGGATGAAACTTTTGAAAAGCAAATAGCCAATGTTTTAAGGAAGCATGATGTAGTAGTCATGGGGGACTTCAATTTCCCCGATATTTGTTGGGACACAAATTCTGCAAAACATGACCCCTCCAGGAAATTCCTGACTTGTGTGGCAGATAACTTCCTCCTACACAAAGTAGAAGAAGGAACTAGAGGATCGGCTATCCTTGACTTGATCCTAACCAACAGAGATGACTTAGTGGATAAAGTAGCAGTTACAGGAACTCTGGGGGAAAGCGACCATGTTGTACTTCAGTTCTTGGTTCTAAGGGAAGCAAAAGCTGAGTGTAGTCAAACGCGTACTCTGGATTTTAGGAAAGCTGATTTTAATAAACTCAGAACAATGATCAGTAAGGTCCCATGGCAAGCGACGCTAAAGAGAAAAGGAGTCCAAGGTGGGTGGGAGCTTTTAAAAAAGGAAATTCTCAAGGCACAATCACAAACAATTCCAACAAGAAGGTGGAAGACAACAGAAGAAGCCAATGTGGCTTCACAAAAAGCTTAGGGATGACCTGAAAACAAAAAAGGACACATATAGGAAGTGGAAAGAAGGCCAAGTAACAAAGGAAGAGTACAGGCAGGTGGCACAGAATTGCAGGGATGGCGTCAGGAAGGCTAAAGCTGAGAATGAGCTGAGGTTAGTAAGGGATGCTAAAAACAACAAAAAGGCTTTCTTCAGCTACGTGCATGGTAAAAGGCAGAGGAAAGAAATGGTGGTTCAGCTATTAAATACGGATGGCAAAACGATAACAGATGACAAAGAAAAAGCAGAGGTGCTCAATTCCTACTTTGGCTCAGTCTTCTCCCAAAAGAGGGTCTACGACCCCCCTGGCAAAGGCAAAGTACAGGCTGAAGGGGCAGGATTGCAGCTTGAGATCGATAGGCATATGGTCAAGGAACACTAATTACTTTGAATGAGTTCAAATCTCCAGGGCCAGATGAACTGCATCCTAGAGTAATAAAAGAACTGGCAGAACAACTCTCGGAACTGCTGTCTATTCTCTTTGAGAAATCATGGAGGACGGGGGAAGTGCCAGATGACTGGAGGAGGGCTAACATTGCCCCTATCTTCAAAAAGGGTAAAAAGGAGGAACCTGGGAACTACAGACCAGTCAGTCTGACATCAATCCCTGGGAAAATTCTGGAGCAGATGATAAAGCAATCCATCTGGAAGCACCTTGACAACAATGTCGTGATTACTGGAAGCCAACATGGATTTGTCAAAAACAAGTCCTGCCAGACAAATCTGATCTCATTTTTTGATCAAGTAACCTCCCTTGTAGACTGTGGGAATGCTGTAGACATCATATACCTCGACTTCAGCAAAGCTTTCAACAAAGTGCCCCATGATATCCTGATGAGCAAACTAGCTCAAAGTGGGCTAGCTAAAACAACGATCCGGTGGATCCACAGTTGGCTACAGAATCGGACTCAAAGAGTGCTTATCAGTGGGATCTTCTCAAACTGGGGAGAGGTAACGAGTGGGGTACTGCAGGGCTCAGTCCTGGGCCCAGTGCTCTTCAACGTTTTTATTAATGTCTTGGAGGAGGAGGTGCAGGGAATCCTGATCAAATTTTCAGATGACACAAAATTGGGAGGGATAGCCAATACTTTGGAAGACAGAAACAAAATTCAAAGTGATCTGGGTAGACTGGAGCGCTGGGCAGAAAACAACAGAATGACATTTAACAGGGATAAATGCCAAGTTCTGCACCTAGGAAAAAGAAACCAAATGCACAGTTACAAGATGGGGGATATGTGGCTCAACCACACTACAAGCGGGAAGGATCTTGGAATTGTTGTTGATCACAAGCTGAATATGAGGCAACAATGTGATGTGGCTGCAAAAAAGGCAAATGCTATTTTGGGCTGCATTCATAGAAGCATCGCTTCCAAATCCCGGGAAGTACTAGTTCCCCTCTACTCAGCACTGGTTAGGCCTCATCTGGAGTACTGTCTCCAGTTCTGGGCACCACACTTTTAAGAAGGATGCAGACAAACTGGAGAGGGTTCAGAGGAGGGCAACAAAGATGATCAGGGGACTGGAAGCAAAGCCCCATGAAGAGAGACTGAAAGAACTGGGCATGTTTAGCCTTGAGAAGAGAAGACTGAGGGGAGATATGATAGCACTCTTCAAGTACTTGAAAGGTTGTCACAGAGAAGAAGGCCAGGATCTCTTCTTGATCATCCCAGAGTGCAGGACACGGAATAATGGGCTCAAGTTACAGGAAGCCAGATTCCGGCTGAACATCAGGAAAAACTTCCTGACTGTAAGAGCAATACGACAATGGAACCAATTACCTGGGGAGGTGGTGGGCTCTCCCACACTGGAGGCCTTCAAGACGAGGCTGGACAACCATTTGTCAGGGATGCTCTGACTTGGATTCCTGCATTGAGCAGGGGGTTGGACTCGATGGGCTTGTAGGCCCCTTCCAATTCTACTATTCTATGATTCTATATAGCAACCCAAGTCTGATATTTTCAACAGAAGATAGTGATAAGAAGGGCAACCAAAACCAATCTAGACTTTCTTGGAAAAATGTTTAAGCATCTTGGTCATGAACTGCAAGTCTTAAGAGGTATCTAACAACTAGTGAAAAGCTCTTTATACCCACAATGGAAAGAAAGGGCCACGTGAAATCTCTGATCTGCAACAATCACAGTGATGAACCACAAAAAAATAAGTATCCTCAAATACTGAGGGATTTAGCTAGTTTACAACCCAACACAGGACTAATATCTATCTACCGATCTACCTACCTACCTGTATATATGTCAGCTGTAAAAGGGGACTTCCAAATGTATGCACCTATGTCATACTATGGGCAACCTGTTCACCAAAACGTAACAGACTATGGGATGTATCCAAGCAATGCCTACCAGCTAAGAAGTGTTACAATGGAGACATTGGAAAAATAGAATTCATAAAACAAGAATAAATTTTCCTTTTTAAAGTTCATTTACAGTGGAGAGAAAAAGTTTGTGAAACGCTTAGGATTGTCAGATATTTCCAACCTAAAATGTTATTAGATCTTAATCTAACCCCATAATCCTATATAAAGAACAGATAACCTGAGTAAACAAATGACACACAAACGATGCTTTTTCAACATTTATTTATCCACAGCTGATTCAACATTCAATATCCATGTGTGAAAATGTATGTGAACCTTTAGATTCAGTACCTGGTGCCACTCCCTTGAGCAGCAATGACTTCAAGTAAGAGTCTCCCGTAACTGTTGGTTAGTCTCCCATTTAGGTTTTGAGGAATTTTGGCCCATTCCTCCTTACAGAACTGCTTCAGCTCAGTGAGATGAGGGCTTCCTTGCATGAACAGCTCATTTCAGGGCCTGCCACAACATTTTGAAGGGGTTTAGGTCCAGACTTTGACTAGGCCATTCTAAAACACGGAATTTCTTCTTCCGCAGCCATTGTAAATCTGCTTGTATGCTTAGGATTAATGTCATACTGCATGACCCACTTTCAGTTCAGCTTCTGCTCATGGATGGATGGCCTGACATTCTCCTCTAGAATCTTCTGATATACTGCAGAACTCATGGTTGTGTCAATGATGGCAAGCCATTCGGGTCCTGAGGCCCAAACCACACATTCCTACCACCATGCTTGACAGTTGGGATGAGGTTCTTGTTTGAACTCAGTGTTTTTCGCCAAACATAACGTTTGTCATTGAGGTAAAGGGTTCTACCTTTGACTCGTTTGTTCAGAGAACACTGTTCCAGAAGTCTTCGGGATCATCTATGTGATCTTTAGCAAACATCAGACGGGCAGCAATGTACTTTTTAGAGAGCAGCGATTTCCTCCCGGTTATCCTCCCATGAACACCATTCTTGTTCAGTCTTTTGCTGATCACTGTCAGCAACACTCACGTTAGTGAAGGCGAGAGTGGCTTGGAGATCCTTGGATATTACTCTGGGATCCTTTTTGACTTCCTAGATGATGTGCCAGTTTGTTCTTGGAGAGATTTTGGCGTGACGACCACTCATGGGTGGAGTGACTCTGGTCTTGAACCTTTGTAGACTGTCTGACAGTGGATTGGTGGAGCCCCAAATCCTTAGAAATGATTTTGTAACCCTTTCTAGACTGATGAGCAGCAACAACTACATTTCTGAGGTCCACGGAGATGTCTTTTGATTGTAGCATGACGTGTTTCCACACAACCGTATGGTGAAAACCAAACTCACAAAGTTTCTGTTTCTGATCCTTTTATAGGGTGGGGCCTCCCAAACTCACCCTTGAAGATCTACCTAATTACTTAAACATCTGATTCTAATTATTCCCTTTAACTGAGCTTATGCAACCATGGGTTCACTTACTTTTGCACATACCTTTCTCTTAAGTATTCATTGTTTGCCTAATTTATACATCATTTTATTTCACAAGACACGGAATTGGTTAATATAAACCCTACTGATATTTAGAAAAGGATTTTGATTCACAAAGGCTATGATGGTAAAACTATGGAGTTTCTGTAATTATCATTAGGGTTCACAAACTTTTTCTCACCACTGTAGGATAATCTTTTTCATCTTGGTTATAGCCAGTGCAAATAGTAATTTGAGATAATATTCCCTCTAACTCTTATAAATGTTAGCATCCCATGAGGGAATCAGGCTTCCGGCACTGAGCAGGGGGTAGGACTTGATGCTCTTGTAGGCCCCTTCCAACCCTATGATTCTATGTATGTATGTATGTATGTATAACTATAAAGGCAGTCATGGGTTGGGTTAAATTTTGAACAATGTTTTTTATGAACATTAGAACTGCACCACTAAGTGCATATGAAGAAAAAATGTAAAAACTTGCAATGTTAACAACTCCATATTAAACTGTAGTGCCAGCTGGCATTTCTACTATGAAACCAATATATAATTCTATAAGGAATTTAATAATGTAAGTTGTCTGTCCTCCGGTGAATGTTAAAGTAACCTTGGGTACAAACGAATTCCTTACCTCCTCTGGGCACAGCTCACAAGCCTTTGCCAGGGTCATTCTTGCACTGTGAGATCTCTCCAGAAAGTAACCATTTGATGTTTCATTACTCTGGACTGGTGGGGACCAGTTGTTATATGTATACTGTGGGTTGCCAGTATATGGTCTACGTTCAAGCTCATCTCCAAGCCACTCTACTGCCCAGGTCCATTTTCTCTTCAAATCTCCATTGCTCTGAATAGATAAAAAGTAAACTATTAATATTTGTAAATCAGTTCTTCATACACCGCAGACCAACACAGCTTTTTAATAGGGTGTATTGTTTTCCATTCATTACTCTGGTGGTTAAAGAGATAACTTAACTAAGAGCATTTCTCTCTATTTGAGGATAGGATTTGACATTGTATTGGGTAAAGTATGCAAGCTAGTTGATTAAGTTCAGCAATTATGCAGGGAGTTCTGTTATATGATTATCAACCATGCCCTCACTCTTCATAGCAGGGCTTAAATAAAATAGTTTCCGGAAAATAAAATGTTAATCGACTTAAAGCAGAACACAATTGCTAATATCACAGAAATACTGAGATCAAAGGAATTACCTGTAAGATTTGGTAGGCTACCGGACAGTTGCTGAAGAGAGCCACCATACACTTTATGCACTGGTAAGCCCTTTTTTGATAATGGTTCTTAGAGCGTTGAATGGTATCAAATAGCCCATCCCGATCATCTGGAATTCCTTTAAGTGCATTGTGAATCCTAAGAGGAATCCAAACACACCAAAAGGTCAGAATTAACACTTCTCTCATCCATCTCCTAGACCCAAAAGATAAGAACAGGATCTTCCTGTTTACCTGCCATTTCTCTGATCAGTGAAACTTGTTGGACAGTCAACCCACCCCCTCCCCTGGCCAAACATAATGCATGGCTCTTTGTTCCTTTGTCACTTGGGCACTGTGTCCCCCTGGTCATCAGATGTAGAAGAAAAAGGGGTGTGTGTGTCAGCATTGTACCAATCAGACACGTGCACAAACGGCCTGCCTCACAATGCAGTTGTGGCATGGCAGAAGTGTTACAAATGTCATTGTCATAAAGGTTCTAATAAATACTTCCAATTACACTTTAAGGTGGAGCCAAAGTTCACAGATCCTTCTGTCCATGGAAGGGACTGATATAGAATGGAGGCAATTTTTGCCCATTTCCCCTTACCCCTGCAACTCCCTGTACCATCTCTCATGCTCTTCCAGAGGGTCCCCCAACCCTCCAGAGCAGATTTTTAGGAGGTGCAGGGAGGAGGACAAATTGGAAGTTTCTTGTGAGTAGAGTTCTGGGCCTAACCCATTAAAACAGGGGTGGAGAACCAGTTTTCGGGGGGGGGGAGGGGAGGAAGAGAGGAAACACACCAATTGACATCATCACTTCTCCTCTCCCATTTTGCCTTTCTTTGTGCTGAGAGAGGCACCACAATCTAAATGAAATGGGGTCAGAGCATGGATAACTGTGGCAGGCTTGCTCTGTCTATGAGGAGTCAGTTAGTGCACCAGCTGTAACTAGTGACCAGCTATGTGCCACAGAAGTCACCTGGGCTATTAATGAACAAGGTGTAAGAGCACCCCCAAGCTGGAAACCTGATTCTTTGGGTGAGGGGGATGCAATCTCACCCAAAAAAGAACTCCTCCCAAGCCAGAAGAACCACCAACAGAAATTCCATTTTGTCTGTACTGAGACGCAGATTAATGGCCCCATACCATCCATTACCAAATCCAGAAAGTGCTTCAGCACCCTCACAACCTTATTTGAACTTGGTGAAAAGGAGAAATAGAGGTGGCTATCATCTGCATATTCATGACACTTTTGTCTAAATCCCAGGATGACCTCAGAGACCTCATAAAGATTTTAAACGGCTGGGGAGTGGAGGGAGGAATGTATACAGTGACACATCACAGTATAACAACTGCAATGGGGCAGACTAATAGTACCCCACTACTACCTTCTGGAAATGGCCACTGACTGGTGGTACTGAAAGCTGCTGAGAAATCCAGAAGAATTAGCAGTGTCACACTTCCCCATCTTTCTGCTTCCAATAAGCCACTGAAGCCTGGTATTTCTCCATACATACATAAGGGCTTTCCCACAGAAGTCCCACTTTATGAAAGCAAAAAACTGTATTGAGCACAAGAATTCCAAATGCTAACCTGTGAGTTTGCCAAGAGTCCTCAATTAACAAGATTTGTAGAAGCAGATCCAAGTAAGGTCGAAGTTCATATGTGTATGAATATGCAACCTTAAAAAGGTGGAATTTTAGGAAACTATTAATATACAACTTCAGGTAATTTAAATGTGTATTACAGACAGGTTTTGTCCCTGAATATCTGGATGGAACAATACTATGACCTGGTTTGCACATAATGCTAACCCATGGTTTATTTAACCCTGGGTTGTCATTATGTGTGAACCATGGTTTGTTAACCAAGAACAACCCAGAAAGAGAACTCATGGTTTGTTATTGGGTTGTTTAAACCATGGGTGGTTGTTATATGTGAGCCCAGAATTGTGGGTTGTTCATGGGTTGCTTCGCCAGGCTACAGAAGTGGCAGGCAAGAGTGTTTATTAAAAATAAACAGCCACTCTACATGCCAATACTACAGCACCATAAAGGCATTGGGGATATTGGGAGGGAGGGAGGGAAACAAACCCAAGAATTGAGAGAACAAACCATGGTTTGTTCAATCACCTGCCAGAAAAATCCTGGGTAGGGCAACAAACCATGGGTTAAATAAACCATGGGTTAGTGTTATGTGCAACCAGGTCTAGGAAGGAATTTCTTTTACTAAACCATGGGTTAGTGTTATGTGCAACCAGATCTAGGAAGGAGATTTCTTTTACATGTCACAAGCCACAGAGAACATCTTGGTGATTGTTAAATAAGGTTTTATTAGTGGATGAGCACTTATTTTCTTCGGTGGTAGAGGTTTTTACATTAACTATTCAGTACATTCAAGGGATGTTCCTCATTAGAACACTAATAAGTTCAGAGAATGGAATACAAGTGTGAAAATCACAAGGTTTTAAAAAAAATCACATCAGACTATGTTTCCAAAACTGCAAGTTTAGGCCTTGGGTCAGTTCAGTGGTAACACCAAATCATGACTTAAAGCTTCGGGCTCACATGCTCCTTTCTTCCACTTTCACCTACACTCTGCTTAGTTACTTCCTGATTTCCCATGACCCAGGAAGTAGTTAAGCAAAAACGCATAAGGGGGAAGAGTCAGCATGCGAGGCTGAAACTTTTGGACATGTGTTGCCAAACCAAGAATTGGGGTTACTTCTGAACCAGCCACTGTTTACTTCATTAATATAATATACTTAACAAATAGCTATGAAGTAGCTTCCCATCAAAATTTACCTATGTAATGTCTGACAGCTCAAATAGTAATTTTAAAACTACGTGCTGCAGCTGCTTTAATTGTCAGGATGGATCACGCAAGGGCAGCTGCTCCTCTTCCACAGCTGAGGGCAAGGAAACTGGTACATAAAGCCATCAATTCTATCAAATACTGGTGGACGAAACAGGGCTTCTTCCACATGATTCCAAGCTCAAATTAATCTTGCTGCTGTTTTAATGTTCTGAATAAAGGCAACTGACTTGATATATTTTATTACTGATTGCTTGTTTTAGATTACATTTTAATTATGTTGTAAACCACCACCTTGAGCATTATGGCTAGAAGATGGAGCATTAATACTTTCAATAAATTAAATGAAGCCTTCAGCTGACTTGTGACAATATAGATCACTCTACATACAAGCTGCTTCAATAACATGCACCTTTTCCTCCAAGTTTATCTTGTTTTACCTGCCAAAGTAGTTCACTGAGGACTGTAGATGAAAACTGAGGATTCTCCCAACAGCAGAAGCGAAGGAGTTTGATGGTCTCTTCTGAGTTACTGCAATCTTCAATTATTTTTTTCACGTAACTAGTTCGCACGAACAAGATGTCTGCCACATTCTGCTGAAGTGCCATTATTGGCTGTGATAAATTAGGATCACCATAGGGGTTGCTAAGTGGAGGATTACCTAAAAAGAAACATTTACTGTTTTATTTTTGCTCTGAACTATAGATATCTATAGGGTATTATATAGCTATTAATGTCATCTTCTAGAATTACAGTATGGATCATTAGTATGGTACATTAAATATTTGAGTTAATTAAGATTTCTCCCTAGTTGGTATGAATAGGTGCTCACCTATGTGTTCCCTGTTGGATATGCATAGGTGCTCACCTAGAATTTAGACTGTGTCTGACAGAAACATATTAATCTCATACTGTCACAACTGCAAACACAGAAAGCATTACAGCTGGTTATGTAAAACATGGATGTGGAGAAAAGGGGAGACCAACATCCCAGCACTGACCCAGTGGACAGACTACCAGTAAGCTGTCCTCCATGCTTAATAAACCTAAATTGGGCTGAGTGAGGTTCCTCATGACTTCATGGAGTATTATTCAGAAATAGGAGTGCCAGATATGCTTCCAGTCTCCACCTGTCAAGCAATTAGTCCATCTTCCCTTCCTTGCCTGTCAAGCTATTAGTTCATCTTCTCCTCCTTACTTCCCATTAATTAACACCTTATAGCCCAAGCATGGAGGGAATTCTATCCCTTGAGTGATACAGAAATCCAGGTTTCTGTACCACTCAAGCCCAGGTTTCTGAATGAATCAAGTTTATTAAAGAAGAAAATAAAGGGGAAATAAGAGAAAAGCAGTGAATATGCACAGAAAAATAAACTAAAATAGCTTACTGGTCTAGCTAAATCTATACTAAACATTCTAACATAGTAAGTACATTTCTATAGACTGCTAGGATCACTCTGGTGATCCTTGGAGCCTCTCAAGATGGTTGGGAAGTGACAAAAGCATAGGATAAAAGATGGAAAGGATATGAGAGGAAAAATAGAAGGAATACATTAGAAAATAAGACTAGAACTCCGTTTGCCTGATGAAAAATGGTGAGAGACAAATAATGTTCTTCACAATGATGCTGTGGTGGCTGAAAAGAAACTGAGCAGGAGCCATGCCCTTTCAAGCATGTGCACTGAGGAGCGGCACAGGCCTTGCACCACAACTTCTCTCAACTCTTGAACATTCTGACTGAAGCTCTGCACAGGTACAGAATCCATGTGTGCAATGCACAGAGAACATGAATAATAAGTTTTCATTTTTTTGTCATGCTGTGGCTTCTCTTCCAAGCCAGGTAGGAGAGAGATGTCCACTGGGCACTTTGTTGGAGTACTGAAGAAAGTTCCCTTCCTCTCTTTTTGAGGTGGCACTGGTCTCTGTCCTCTTTCTGCAAGAGTGATAAAGGATCTCCCCGAAGAACAGCATTCAAGCTTTTAGGGTACCTCAGATAAAACAGGGACAGCTATGTGAAGGAAACAATTGCTGTTACTAAGGAAGGATAGGGCTACAGACTTTAAGTAGGAGCTCAAACAAATCCTATTACTCCTCTGAATGCTACTTCGGATTGACTTGTGACAACTCTGAGGGAAGAGCATCCCAGAGTCTGACCTCTGTTGTCTCCAAGGAATTGGCTTTTATACTTAACAAGACAATACAAATTGGAAAGTCGGGTACTGACTGTGAAGGTCCATTCAGTGTACAGATGACATCCATCATAGGTTAACTCCTCCTACCACTCAGGACAGACAAGGAACATGTGACCAGGCCTTTTGTCTTGGTCCTGGCCTTCATGGCCCCTCCCAGCTAGTTCTTCACTAGCTGAGCATTTAGACAGAGTAGTTATTAAAGAGCCTTTAATGTAATAAGGAAAAAAGAACAGAGAAAAACTGAAGGCACAGAAGGAAAAAGGGGAGAACCTCTCTATGGGGATTGGCACACTCTGAGGAAATTATGATAAATATCAAAAGAGATGGTCAGCCTGCCAGAGGATTCAGTATGGATGTCTGCTGCACACCGGATTAGAATGGAACATCATGGTAAGTACCCAACTTTCCATTCCCATCCAGTGCGAGGAGGCATCCATCATGGTATGTACAAAAGCTACTATTCTCATGGGTGGCCCCAAAGCAAACAGACTCTACGTTGATGTAGTAGCTGCTGCAACACTCTACATCTGAAGACTGCATTGGCAGAAGCATATTTGTCCTTCTCATAATACCTTATGAATGTGTGGTATGAGGACCACTTGGCAGCCCTACAGATCTCCTGCTAAGGGGGCATTAGTAGAAAAAGCCGCTGAGGCAGCCGCATCCCTGATGGAGCGTGCTGTAACACATGCAGGTACAGGGAGTTTTTATGACCGTTTAGAGAGCCTCTCATAGGCCGCAAAAATACATGTCTTGAGCCTAGGAAAGTTTTCTGCGCTAAGGCCGTTGGTTGAAAGGAAACAAGGAATTGGAACATCTGAGTTCCTCAGTCATCTTAAGCTAGATTCTGATGGGCCTTCTACCATCCAATGTGTGCCAGATCCATACAGAGGGGTGAGAAGGATTAGGGCAGATGGAGGGAAGAACCATTTCTTGTGCTCTGTGAAAAAGAATGTTAATTTGGGGAATGAAGGAGTGATCCAAACCAAGCATGATAGAGTCCTTACTGAAAATACAGAGGTGGGCTCTCATGGAGAGAGTAGATATCTCAGGAAACTCTCCTGGCAGATGTTATGGCTACAAGAAATAAAACCTTAAGGGACAAAAAACCTAGAGACCTATGGGGCTCAAAGGGTGGAGACATGAGAGCTGAAAGAACTCAATGTGGGTTCCATGTAGGGAAACAGTGTATAACTGGAAGGCAGATTAGCAATGATCCTCTGAGGAACCGTTTAAAGTGTGGGTGGGAACTAAGCGGCATGTGTCAGGGCTTGGAAAGGACAGAAGAGCTGCAGCTTGGCTGTGAAGCGTGTTTGCCTTGAGACCCATATCTAGCCTCGCTTGTAGGAATAGGAGCAACTCTTTGATTCCTGCTGTCTCACGATCTCAACGTTTCATTTTGCACCATCGAATGTTGAAACAGGTTGTTTCACGTATTTGACTGATGGATGACCTCCTGGAAGATAGCATAGTGTTTGTAAGCTCAGCCGAATAACCTAGGGAGAGGAAAGTTTAGCATTCAGTAGCCAGGTGGTTAGATGTAGCCATCTGGGGTACAGATGCCAGACCAGGCCTTGCATGAGGTCAGGTGCTGATGGAAGGAACCAGGGGTCAGACTGTGACAGTTGCAGGATTTGGGAGAATCATGGACTCTGGGGCCAGAATGGCACTATGAGTACTATAGTTCCCCATTCCTCCATGATCTTCCTGAGGGCCTTGGACAGAAGTGAGAACGATGGGAACACATCAAGTCTGCTCCTGGGCCAGGGGGAATGGAGCGCATCTGTGGCTTCTGCTGCTTGAACCAGGCATCTGCAGAAGAAGTGAGGTAGTTGATTGTTGAGGGGGGAGGCAAAGAAGTCCACCTGGAGCAGGCCAAAGTGACAGTAAAGTCTCTGAAATACTGTTGGATTGAGAGCCCACTTGCCTCGGTCAAGTCGTTGTTGATTTAGAAAGTCAGCTTCCATGCTGAGGTTCCCATGGATGTGATGTGCAGTGATGGTCAAGATGTTGTGTTCCGCCCAGACGAGGAAGGAAGAGGCCTCCTTGTGTAGAGACTTGGATCTTGTTTCTCCCTGATGATTTATGTGGGCTAAAGATGTTGTGCTGTCTGTTCCAACTAGGAAACAAACAGGACCAATGTGCTGGACAAAGTGTTTGATGTTGAGGTGGATTACTCGTAAGTTCAACCAGTTGATACTGTAGTGTTTTAGCTCAGGAGGCCAGGTCCCCTGAATGGGGCGGCCCTAGCAAGGAGTCCTGCCATGCTCCTGGCTGACATCTGTTGTCACAATGGGGCAATGGGGTTCCTGAATGGATGAGCTCTTTGCTATGTTCTGTGGTGTTCTCCATCAGATGTTCTGACTGTCTGAATCAGAGTGACTTTGATGTGAAGTTTGTGCATTATTTTGGACTGAAAAGGGAGAAGCAGCCATTGCAGGCGTCTGGAATGTAACCTGGCCCATGGTATGATTCCTGAGCAGGATATGAGACACAGCACTTGAGCAAGGAACATGAGGTTTTCTGAGCAAGCTTGAAGAAGGGGCTTTGCTACCTGGTGGATCTTGGATATCCTGGCTGGAGCAAGATTATTCCTTGGAGGTGTCTAAAACTACTGCCAAGTAGATTAGTGATCAGGAAGGTAGAAGATGGCTCTTTTGGAAGTTTATCAAGAACCTGTGGTCTTGGAGACAAGACAGGGTGTTCTGTAGATCTGCACGGGCATTTGTCAGTGATGGGGACCTAAGAAGGTGGTTGTCCAGAAAGGGGTAAATGTGAATGGCCTCAAGTCTGAGGTAAGCTGCCACTGCTAGCATTAGCTGGGAAAAGACTTGTGGTGCTGATGCCAGACCAAAGGACATTGCTCTGTACTAATAATGGTGCCCTTTGTAGGAGACTTGGAGAAATCTCCGGTGTTGTGCAGTGATCGGAAATCCCCCTGATGTAGCGTCTCCTTGATGGTCTGGAGGGTCTCCATCCTGTGCCACAAACTTATTGATGTACTACAAATCTAGGATGGCATGCCAGGACCCTCCCTTCATTGGGATGAGGAAGAGAATGGAGTACACTAGCAGTCCATAAAGCAGAGCCCATGGGCACCATAACACCCACGAAGGATTCCCAACATGGTGCCCATGGGCTCCCACAAATTTTTATTTTTTTCCTGTTTATATGTACAAGGATTTGTATGAAATTCATACAATTTTCTAGCAATTATACATAGGCTTCAACAAAAGTGGACCAAATATCTAAAGAAATACCCATTTGTAGGTGGTCTCTATATGCCACCCATTCAAATACTGAACGTGTTGTAAGGTCCTCAATCCATTGCATTAAAGCAGGTGAGTGTTTATCCTTCTAGTGTTATAATATCAGTCTTTTAGCACCAAAAGGGCACCAGGAATACATTTATGGTGACCATTTGTTAATTTCCATGAAGCCGATAAATAATTTAAAAGAGAATGTACATCAGTGAATATTAAAGACTGTTCCAGTACAACATTTATCTGTGTAATAACCTCCCCAGAAAAGAAGCAACTACTGGACATTGCCAAAACATTTGTCTAAAAGAAGCATTAGCTGTATCATACCACCAGCAATTAGCCAAATTAGACTATCCTTTATTAAAGAGATGTTGTGGTGTCTAGTAGACACGAAACAAAATTTTTGCTGAATAAGATGCAGCCTAAGATCCACAGATGCAACAGGTGGACACCGAAGCAGTGATCCACTGATTAGGCAATTTGTGGTGGTGCCCTCAACAGTTTCTCAAATTCCCAAATGTGCTCACAGGTCCAAAAAGGTTGAGGACCCCTGGAGTAGACCCCCTGGAAGGGTTCAGGAGATGGAATAAGTTATATTGCCCCTATCTCTTGGAGGTGAGCAATTGCTGCTGCAATCAGCTGTTGTCTGTGAGCAGATCTGGAAGAGGGGCAGGGGAAGAAACTTGTTTCTGGGAGTGAAACTCCAGGAAATAGCTGTGTTGTATAGTGTTGAAGGTCTAGGTGTCTGGTGCTGTCTGCTCCCACGTGTGGAGAAAGTGCTATAGCCTTCCCCCAAAACATGCAAGAAGGGAGTCAGAACTGTTGCTGAGGGGCTTTGGAGGACTGGGGTGGGCCTGGTCTACCCTGAATGGGGGTTTGAGATCTAGGCCGGAAACTGGTTCTGGACCAGGTAGGGTTTGTGAACCTATAGTTGCATGGCTGAAATGATGAGTTAAATAGAGTTCTGAAGGGATGAAAGGAAGAAAAGGAGGAGGACAGTGCTTGGTTGGAGAACCTCCTTTCATTCTTCTTAGACAAAGAAGTCATGGACATCTTCTTGTCCTCAGTCTCCACTAAAATGTTCTTAAGAGCCTCTTCCCTGAAGAAATATGGTCCTGCAAAGGGGACCACTGCTAGGTTTCCCTTGGAATAAGCATCCACATTCCAGAGTTTCAACCACATGTCTTGCCACTGTGGTTGCTGCACTGGAACATGCCACAAATATCAATCCTGCGTAGCATCTGATATGAAGGTTTGTCTTGTATAACTGAGAAAGACTCCAAAGCAAGGAGAGACTATCTAACTCCTTATTTTTGGTAATATCTTCAACCCACAGGAGAATGGCTCAGGAGAAAATTGAAGCTGTAGAGGAAGCTCTAAGGGACAAGGCAGTACTCTTGTGAGCATTTTTCAGCACTGCTTCAATACGTTTTTCACTAGGTTCCTTAAGGGAGTAGCCTCTGTCCTTAGGATTTATGGTTCCTGAAAACATGGCTGCCATGAGGGCATCAATTAGGGGAACCTTAAGTTCTTCCATAACCTTCTGTCATAAGGAGTTATTTTTGTGCTATTTAAGTTATTTTGACCTTTTACCTTGGTGGGGGACCTTCCATTCAACCTTAACCAATTTCTCAAAGGAGGTAAAGGTATCTCATGGTTAGCTGGCTTGGGCTCTGGAAACAATCCTTCACTTCTGGAAGGCTGCTTGGTTGGTTCCTGAGAGGAATTAATGTCTAGGGAGGACATCACTTTAGGTAGAAAATCATCATTCTTAAATAATCTTACTTTGGAAGGTTCCTCTACTGTTCCTTGATATGACCATTCACCCTTTAACTGTGCTGATTCATCTAACAGAACGAGAGAACCTGAGTCAGAAAGTTGCTCCAGAGACACCCCCTTTGACTTATGATGTTTGCAATTGACCGTGAGATGAGGGTCAGGAGAATCAAGAGCTGATTCAGCAGAAGAGGTGGGTAACTTAATTTTATTAGAAGTTTTAGAATGTTTGGCCTTAAGTGCCCTCTTTTGTTTTTTCTTTGGCTGGAGGGAAGGAGCATAGGAATAGGAACTGGAAGTTCTTTCTTTGCATTTCTTGTGTCCCCTTCTCTGATCAGGGAGCTGAGCCAATTCCAGTCTAATGGCCTGTTGTATGGTTTTAAACAAGGCCTGGATTGGGGGGGGGGGGGCTGTTGTTTAGCCGATTTCCCTGTGGAGGAGGAAGGAGCAACTGGGAGGGGTTGCTGTGGCTTCATATCATCTCTTGGAAATGGCCACATTTGTAGGAAGCAGGCCGCACAATCCTGGGAAAATGAAGCAGATTGTTGGTGGGAAACAAAAGAGCATGTTGTTGCCTCCTCCTGTTCCTCGCCCACTTCCCTCCCCCCAAATAGCTTACATGCCCATGCAAACTCTTCAGGACTGATGTCTGGGTCAGCATCATCCAAGACAAGAACTGTGAGAGGGTGCAAGATCCCATGTCATCCAGTTTCACAAGGGCTCTGCACTATGGGATGATTGGCAGTTGCAACAGCAGCTTCAAGCAGGGCATAGGTGTCAGCTATGCCTGGACACTACAGAGCCTTTGCTAAACTTCTCATGGTTGGAGACAGCAGTGACCTGCAGCTCCTCTAGATCAAGCTGGGGTGGCACCTTGTGAGTGGCAGTTGGGAGTCCAGACAACTCTGATATGCCTTACTGACTGCTCCTGTTCTTTTCCAGGCTTTGAGCAATTCTCGCTAAGGGGGGCCATCTTGTGGTGAATGAACAGAAGAGCCAGAAAAGGAAAGTGAAAGGGTGGGGGGGGGTGAGGGGAGAAAGAACAACTATAGAGAAAGGTTTGCTAAGGTAAGTGATAACAAGGATTGAAAGAAAAATGAGCCCTGAAAGAGAGATTATTGAGGAGAGATAAGAACAAGCTCCCGGGCAAAGGCAAGGAACAAACTGGCTGGGAAGAGCTTTGGAAAATCAAGGTAAAAGCCTGGTCACATGTTCCTTACCTGTCCTGGGCACTGGGAGGAGTTAACCCATAATGGATGTCTCCTTGCACCAGATGGGAATATTTTAATCACTTAGAAGTTCTCCAAATCTTGAACACAGCTCAGTATAATAAAGATTAATAAAGCTATGAACAGCAACAAGCCATACCACACATTTCATCACAAATATATTCTATTTATAAACTTTAAATTTAACAGTACCATTGATAGAAGACTGCATACGTGATGACACATTGCAACAGCGGATTAGCTGCGACACCACAGTGTACAGTTTGCCAAGTTCAGCATACTGGTATTTGATCGGAGGACCTGGGCCTTCATCCAGCGCCACAAGCATAAATGTGGCAGGTACATTTAATTTTAAAAGCTGTGTTTTTTCTGCTACACCTAAGGGGAAGGTGGTAAGAGGGGAAAAATAATTAGAGCTAACTTAACTACATTTTAAGCTACTGAATTAAGTCGCATATACTATTATTTCATACACATCAAATTTCAGTCATCTGCTCACATTTGGGAAATTCATAAACAGGTGTTTAGTATGAATACAAGTATGATACTCTGTACCCCCAACAATCCAGCCAGAATCACTTGAGTAAGCCTTTCTGATTCAGCAAGATTTATAATATGTTTATGAAATTTGTTATCTAGCAAAGTCAGCTTGCCCATTACTAACTCTAGTACAATTATTTAGAGGAGCTGAGCCAAATTTTAACGATTTAATTTTCTTGTCAAAATAGGCATGCTTGATGAAGGAGGTCCTTTTGGCAAACAACTACGTAAATACTACAAAGCTCAACTGTTTTTCTGCTTTTTGTTCAAGTCCTGGATACTTATCATAGCTCAAAAAGCTATGCAAAAGCCCCCAAAGGCTATTTTTAAAAATATCCTAGCAGACTGTGCAGTCCCTGAGCTAGCCTATGGGCACGGTTCAGAGGGAGCTGAAATCTCTGAGCTTGTCTGACCAAGCTCAGGAAAGCTCTCTGACTAAGTGAGCTAAAGCAAATGCAGAGCTCCTTTATATACTCTGCAACCCCTCAATTGGATTGAAGGCAGAGTGAGAAGTGGAGCTGCAACCAGTCACACAGACTAGGAAGATGCCTTACAGCAGGGATGGAGAACCTCCAGGCCATGGGCTGGATACAACCCCCAAGGGTTCCCCATCCCTCCCGCAAGCTCCTTTGGTGCTATCTCCAAGAGATAAGGTATTTAAAAGCAACTGACCTTTAAATACCCTGCAAAGAATTGAGCTTCTGCACAGAATTGAGGAGTGCATTTTGCAGGTAGGAGAACTGCTTACTTGTGAGTAGACATGCAGAAGCTTTATATTTGGGATGTTATTTGAAAGCACTCCTGGGTGAGTCGATCAGATTTCTGAGTAGACTTAACATGGTAATAACATTTGGCCCCTCCTACTCTGCCTTTGGCCTTGCCCACAGATGGAATGTGGCCTCTGAGACCTTTCCCACTTTGGCGCTTGGGCTGAAAAAGGTAACCCACCCTTGCCTTACAGAAAGCATTTGAAGGAGCTCTGGTTAACCTTTAGTTAACGTTGTCTCAAAGACCTTTCCTGACTTTGGTTAGAAAAGCTTAACAGTTTACACAGCTCCCTTGTGCCTAAGGCTTGGGAGCATCCATGAGCTGTGCCTTGTGAGCTGGGAACTACACAGTTCCCTGGAGCTTTAAAAACCAACTTATGGAGGCATTTGCACACGTCCTAGTGTTTAGGATCTAAACAAAAGAGGCAATATTTCAAGATGGCAGTCAAGAGCACACCAAAAAAAAAAAAAAGCTGCTTTTTGACAAAGACAAAAATAAAACTAAGACCTCTCTTATTAAGTTTCTTCCATGTAATTATACCCTTTGCTATCTTTTTAATTTGTCTTGGATGGTGAGGATCAGTATAATAAAAATGCCAAAAAATAAATACATTTCTAACTTTATTTTTACAAATACATATAAAAATAAAAGCCTGGGAATGTGCTACAAAATTAATGGAGACAGAAGATCTAGGATTTATTTTCCAATTTTAATCAGAAAGTACTATGGGAAGAATGAATATTCCAAAGCTTTTTATTTATGGTCACTTTAGCAGGTTGGTTTCTTATAGAATCTTCTCCACACTCGAAAGAAAAAACCCCCAGGAGCAATCTGAGGTATAAATTCGACTTCAAACTTTTATTATGGATTAAAAATAATATGTTGCCTTATGCTAGGGTTGGTTTGTTTTGTAGGGCTCTGATTATGTGTTGGGAAAAAGTATGAATGAAGCTATCTTATATTTCTTGTTTAATGTCAATTTTTGTCAATAGTGAATAATTTAAACAAGTATTAGAGATCATACAAATATGGATATAGTGTCAATTTATATATACATATACAGAGAGCGAGAGAGCTGTTGCAATATGACACAATTGTACAAGAGATGAGACTATTTTATAAATCAGACTTTTTTTTTGCAACCAGTGATTTCTAATTTTCAAAGTGATGCCACTAAGGGCACAATCCTATGGGGCTGTCTGAATTTAGAGGATTACTGCCATCCAAAGCAGAGCGGGAGGCGCAGTGGAGACCATCTTTGCTTCTGCACTCTTCCTGCTCAATATTTTTGCTAGACAGGCTTTTTCACCCATCTAGCTGAGGCATCAGGGAGGGGGAAGGAAGGAGGCTGGGAAGGCCTGGGGATATGGCGTAAGCCACCCCCTTCCCTCCCCACCCACCGGCACGCCCCCTTTCCCTTCTCTCCAAGGTTGCCTCTGCGACCTCGCAGAGGCAGCCAATGTAGTTCTCTCCGCATTGGCTGTGTGTGTGTGTGTGGAGGAGCTTGGACATCTAAGTCCAAGGCCAGAGCACTGTCACCAACCTTGGACCCGGGAATCCGACCTATCCTTTTGCTCCTCAGACTCTGTCTAGAGGCCACAGGATTGCTCTCTAAAAGACTGAGAAAATGTTACTAAAATTAGAAACAAGGCCCTTATCAAAAATTTATTCTAGTTTGATTTCAACGTAAGAGGGGAAAAGAAAAATCCAAAAATTAAAGGACAGATGGAGTTATACCTGTAATTATATTATTTCAGAACCACTGTGGAATTATTTACTTTAAAATGAATTTCAGAATTCAATTTCTACTAACGTACAGGAGAATCATTTTAAGATTTTGTATAATTGGTATTTAGTATCTCAAGTTTTAGGGAAATACAATTGGAATGTATGTGGCAACTGTTGCAGATGTCAGCTCCCTAATGCGATCATATGCATTATACAGTGGGAATGTATTAAAATTAAGAGTTTTTGCAAAGAGGTGTTGTCAATATTGAGACAAATAATTCCGACAACAATTCCTTTTACTGAAGTCTTTTTTCTAATTATATATGATTCTGTTCTAAAAGGATAATTTGAAATAACTAATCTATTAATTGCTGCTAGTAACTTAACTAGTACATGGAAAATATGGAAGAACCAAATATTACTGAACTAAACAGGACATGGACGAACCGTTCACAAATCATACTAAACAAGTTGTAGCGAGCCTTGAACTCGCACACTCCCCCCTCCCCTCACACAGCTGGAAGGAGGAGTTCAGAAGCTTCCACTTTAGATTAACCAAGCTTGCAGTGTTACATCGACCCAGAACTGTGGATAACATTAACTATGGTTAGTTTCAAATACAGCAACTTCAAACTGGTTTACAAAACTGGCTTGTGGAAACCAATTCTACTTAAGATGAACTACAGTTCTGGATCCAGATGACATGGCAAGCTTAATCAAAAGTGGAAGCAAAAACCTCCAAACAACTTCTCCCAGCTGCATGGGAGGAGAGGGGAGGGGCAGAGTATGTGAACCCAAGGTTCACTGTTGCTTCTTCATATCACGCTAAACTATAGTTTAGCATGATGTATGAATGCTGCTGTGGCATCTTGCGTATAGTAAAATGAATACATATGATAAGAAATTGAGAAGAACTTTATCACTTTATAAGGGACTATGAACATTCATTAAAAAAAAAGTGCTTCAACCAAAATATGCATCTGATCATATTAAATCCTTAGTTTATATTTTGTCTTTTTCTTGGTTTGTTTGATTAGTTTGGATTTCACTTTTCCAAACTTTCCAAATCACTTTTCCTTTGGATTACATCTCTCATACTATTTAGATTTTTGCTAAATCTGCAGCTGTGTGGGTTTTTTAAAAAGTGTATCGGATGTACTACTTGGATTTTATATTTTTTCTAACAGTATTTTTTTTTAAAATTAAATACTGTTTTGACTCAGTTCTATGTACTAGCAAGACTAAGTTTGGGGGACGCAATTAATGCACACACCTGTACTTTACAATTTCACATAATCACTTAAACTATTACTAGTGATTGGTTAAAGAGAACTGAGGGAATAGATGGGAACATGCTCAGGACATGCACACCGGGACGGTGGGGGTGGATTCCTGCCAAAAATCCTCAGCTATAGAAGGTTCCTGAACAGAGCTCTGTGCACGCACAGAATGCGTATGTGTGATGCATTGAAACCAGCAAGAATAACCCTTTATTATCAGAACTGTCTTCTGAGTAATCCCTGATTATTGAGGACTCTGAAGATAAGCAATATTCTAGAGTACACACCCAGTTCATGTTGGCTGCTGCCCGAAAATAAACTGAGGGCATGCCCTAAAACACATCCCACACTCTGTGTGTAGCTGTGGATTCAGGTGAAGATTGGTAGTGGTGTCTTTCAGGGAAGCTTGCCATCATTACTCATCTTTTCACTGAGGAACCCAAGGGATCTCCAGAACATAGCTAGAAAACCAATGATTTAAGTCATTACTAATATTTTGTGCAGCATCATGGAAGATCCCATGAGCTATACAGAAAATTTGGCATGAAGCTTTAGATGAAATTAAATGTCAAAAAGGAAAAAAAATAGGCAAGGTTTAAGTAGCAAGAATATAAGCAAATGCAGTGATATAACACTTAGCTTTATATGCAAAGCCTTAGGATGACATAGACAGCATATTACCTAAGTTGGCATACATCACAAACAAGTTGAAATATTGCTGCAAATGACGCCCATGCTCAGATACTTCTCTCCTAAGAAGATTCAGTACTGCTCTTAGCAAGTGGTCACTCAAACTTAAATTGTCATAGACCTACAAAACAAAAAAGGCATGTCAGACCTTTTACTGACTGAACATATATACTGGAACACAAGATACATTGCGTCATTAAGCCTTTAAGGGACCAACTAGACATGAGACATACTTCAAATCACAGACTAGGTTCAGACAATCATGTTGGTAAAAGAAGCCACCGTGGCTTCTCCCCCCACCCATGTGCATGCTGTGCATACGACCATCATTTGTATAATTCCCCACGATGCAGTATGGGTTGGTGTGCTGTCCAAATGTGGTGTGTGGTGCGTACGGGATGGCTTCATACCCACCCTACAGCCCACGACTTGCAGCAAGGGTTGTAGGGTGGGCACGAAACCACCCCTGCCATGCCATGTCTGGAAAACATGCCAACCCATGCTGCATCACGGGGAATTATGCAAATGACGGTCACACTTGCTGGGGGGAGAGGCCACAATGGCTTCTTTTACCAATGTGATCGTCTGAACACCCCCAGAATGTAATGAAACTCTTTCAATGTTACATCAAATACTAATGACATCCAATTCCTGAAATGCTCACTATACCAAATTGCTGTGGTTAAACCCCTCAATTTTTATTCATACAACACAGAGCAAGGGTGGGCAGAAGGTAGATCATGCATCTCTGGGTGATTTGCAGTACATTGGCAAGGATTTCCGACTCTCATTTTATCAACAATGGCAAAACAAAATGACACCCCCCCCCCCAGTATACTGCTGATATAAAGAAAGCAGGAGTGCATTTTTGTGTAGAGGACTATGAGCTCAATTCAGTTCTGGTACTCAAAACAATTTCCTAGTTCAAAATTCTTTAAATCTATGAATGCCTTTTGCACCTGGCTCTGGTTGGTGGACCTCATTGTCCCAGTAAACAAACAAAGTAGATCTCACAAATCTGCCTTCTGCCCACTCCTGATGTGGAAGTTGCAATGTGTCAAGCTTTACTTACCGCCTCTGGCTATTCAAGCTGAATCGGCTCAGTATGAGACCAGATCACAGCATATAGACCAACCTTTGTTTAAGACCAGTTAAGATGCCCTTATGTCAAAACAGGATTATTGTTATATCATTGTACATTTGTAATTTAACAGATCTCAGTATTGCATTCAGCATGCAGAACTGAGCATACCTGACTAGAAGGTCCAGGTGAAGCAAAAGGTGAAGGACATGGTCCATCTTGTAATGAAAAATGTGCAATAAATACAATAAGTTTTGCAAAAGCTCCCCTCACTTCAGCACTAGGGCATTCCAAAAGGTACTCAGAGAAACGATTTGAAACATTGAAAAGGACATTATGTGCAAACCAAAAACGTACATTCTTGCTGTGACGAAGGAGAATGCACAAAGCATCATACCTGGAAAAAATATTAAATTAATGGCATCACATTTCCAGAAGACAGAGTGATGTATCTCAGTTATAGCACTGCATGTTAGTAATAGGAAGATACAAAATTACTGTTCATGCATATTAGGAAACCTAAGTGATATCAAATATAGCATGTACATAACATTAAAATTACAACATTTTTCAGACTCAGTTGGTTAACCTTGATTAAAACACTGTGAACGGGCTGTGGGATTTTATGTCCCAATAATTCTTCCCCGAATTCCCTCTGCCCTTCCCACCTGTGGGCATTAAATATTACATCTGCACTAATATTAACTATGGTTAACATTAAACAGGATTCTTTCTTAACCAGGGTTTGCTAGCCAGCTTCAACGTTCTATAAAACATTATAAATAAAACATTTAAACTGTTTTATTGTATGTTGTACATCGCCCAGAGTGGCTGGGTGACCAGCCAGATGGGCGATTAATAAATTTAATAATAATAAATATAAATAAATTCAGTCTGTTTTGAGATCAAAACCCAAAGCCCATAGGCCTGATAGGATGGGTGGAGCCAAATCAAAATAGCCTCATCACCAACTTGCATAGAATTCAAGGCTTGTAATGCACACTGCTGAAGATAGCCGTTTGAGTGAGAGGCTGTTTCTAAGTGTCAGCGTAACCTGAAGCAAATAAAACACACAGCCACCTTGTTTGCCCCACCTAAACCACAGGAGGCTTTTCATGTTCATCAGCAATTATGACTTCTCCCTGCAACTGTAGCAGTGCTTTAAGAAGCCATACTGAATCACAGAAGGCTAGCAACATCAGATGAATTTATCTTTGAGGAGGACTCCTGGTGAAGAGAAAGTCTGGCTACACCAAGCAATAAAAGGGCAACAGTAACAATAAAACTTTTTTTTAAAGGAACAAAGCTTCCAAACCTTCACAGCAGGAGAATGTTCTCAATGATGCTGCCCAGGCAGCAGTCAAGAGAACTGGGTGGGAAGGCATTCATCCACCCCTTGTGATGTGCACACAGCACAGGCACCACCCACTCAAGGGGAGGATGCAAGTGCCAGCTCCTGCTCTCTAAAGCTTTAGAACTTTCCAAAATGTTACATGGGGAGATGCACAGAGTGTGGTGGAGTGGTTCAAGTGCTGGACTAGGAAAACTCAAGATTCAAATCCCCATTCAGCCATGAAGCTCACTGGGTGATCTGGGGCCAATCACTATCTCTCAGTCTGACTGAAGTCACAGGGTTGTTGTGAGGAAGTGCGTGTGCATATGTAGAATCCTAGAACCATAGAATAGTAGGGTTGGAAGGGGCCTACAAGACCATCAAGTCCAACCCCCTGCTCAATGCAGGAATCCAAGTCAGAGCATCCCTGACACATGGCTGTCCAGCCTCCTCTTGAATGCCTCCAGTGTGGGAGAACCCACTACCTCCCTAGGTACACTACCTCCCTTTGTACACTATGCCATAAGTTCCTTGAAGGAAGAACAGGGACAAAAACAAACAAATAATTTTTTAAAGTGTGTAACTGAAGACGATACAAAAGAAAACCATGGTTAATATTAACCAAGATCCCTCCTTAACTATTGTTAGTGTCAGTACTAATGTAATGTTTAACTGTGGTTAAAGGCCTGCTGGGGAAGGCAGGGAGAATTCACATCAGACAGAGGGGGGCTGAAAATCAGCGGTAGGCAACTGGTGCCCTCCAGATGTTTTAGACTACAACTCCTTAAGCCTCAGCCAGCATGGCTAATGCTCAGGAATTATGGGAGTTCTAATCCCAAATGTTTGGAGGGCACCAGGTTGCCCACCCCTTCTCACAGCCTGCTTCTGATCTCAATGAATTAGCAGCATTAACTATGCATCAGTTAACAAGTTCATACTTATACTTAGAGTGAATTTTGGTTTCTTTAACAAATTAGATGCAGCTACAAACAGCACTTTATTTAAGGCTCAGTTTCACTGCACTCCAATTTTTTGAAGATCATATAAGCAGTACACTAAAAACATTAAATCTTATGACTGTACAATTATTCTTAAAGCCAAATATACCAATCACTGGCAGGACCACGAACTATTTTCTTTGTGTGAAATCCTGTGGTAAAGAGAAACCTAGCAGCAAGCTGAACACTAATCATGGTTATTTCTTCTGCTTCAGGCAACAGATGATCTTGTCCTAAAGAAAAATGGAAGATGCTATGACATTAGTTTGGAACTGATACAACAAAATATTCTTGTTATGTAGTGTTTATCAGTAACATATCAACCTGACTCTCAAAATACATTTTATATTCTTAGATCAAACTATTTGAGAGGACTCAACACTCTATTTTTAAGCAATACTGTCTGACAACTTAAGTTTGTCTTTATGTATTTGTAATATATTTGAACTTACACTTGGACCATAGCAGTTCAGTTAGACATAGACATTTTTGTTGCATTTACCAATCAACAGCAGAACATTTTAGCAAAATATAGAATTGTAGGCAAAGACAAATGTAGAGATCTATAATGCTGATATCAAGGAAACAGTGACCTATTTTTTCTGCCCAGTCTCACCAAAGTACACTTAACATGTTCAAAATGAAACAATGTTAAAGACCTACTTTCAATTAGTTTTTATTATAAATATCCAAACACTAACCTGGAGGAGGATTTAGATAGACACTATTAGAAGTCAGCAATTTCTTTACGAACTGGAAATATTCTAGGCTGTACTGCATTCGGTTATGCATGAACTGTACATTTTGCTTCCGTACACTTCGCTCAATGGCAGATGGCATTTTAATCTGATGGGGTTTAGTGGTCATTGTAAGTTCGGAAATATATTTTATTAGTTCATTGTCTTTGTCTACTGTATCCATACGTTCATAAAAAAGAATGTAAGCATTCCACCATCTCTTCTGACGTCTGTAGGACATGCGCTTCATCATATGATCAAATACTTCCCCCATGTACTCTCCACCAAAACACTGATTTTTCATTTCTTCATCATCATCCATTTTGCATTCCGTTACATCACCATCATCAAATTTATACCATCTGTTTTTCTCACCATCTCCACCGTTTCTCTGAATAATGTAAGAATAGTAATGTCCACCACTGGCCTGACCACTATGCACCAATACACCCACTAGTCTGTATTTAGTACTTCCAGAATGCTCATTTTCAGATTGTTCATTCTGTATTAGCTGATTTTCAGGATTTACATCATCTCCTTCTAGTTTCGCTACTCCTGCCACGGTATAAGGTTCCATGTCCAACTCTCGAGGAAACTCAAAATAATCATTGAACTTGATTGCACATTCCCTTTCCCAGTCATAGTCAAATCGTTTTAGCTGGATGGCAAGAACTGGTGGCAACTTTTTAATTAACAAGCGTTTCACTGTATCAACCTAAGAAATAAAGATTTCCATGTTAATGTAGTCCATTTATATGAATTATCAACAGCAACTACAAACACTAAGTAAAAAACACTGTTACACTTCTTTCTCAAAGTGCTACAATACACCAAGTGACCTTTAACATATATCAACATGATTCAGGTTTAATATCAGAAGACTGGTTTGGAATCATTCTGAAGAATCTTTCCAGAATTATGACTATTCTGGGTGCAATCCTATGGCCCCTAGACGGCATCTAGATAGCCATAGGATTTCTTGGTTCCCAGAAACCCAACTCCCCTCCCTCTCCCCTGCTGTCTCATTAGAGGCGCGGTTCAACCTTGGCTCCGTGCTCATAAAAGCAGCGCAGAGCAGCTGAACAGGGGGCATTCGTGGGGGCGGGGACTGCAGAAGCACCGTTACAATGCTTTCTATGCACTATGGGGGGGGGGAGATAGGGGCAGGAAGAATGGCATGGTATTGTCCAAGAGAAGGCCTCCCCGCGCCCGAATGCACCCCGGTTAGACAGCCAAAATCAGCCATCTAGCCACAAATGCAGGGCGGCCAGGGCGCAGAGAAGATCCCCTCCACACTCCACCCACCCTGCATTGGATAGTCATCTACCTTCAAGTTCGGAGGTAGCTGACTATCCCCATAAGATTGCGCCCTCCATATGACAAATAGTAGCTCTCAATTTCTCCTACACAACAAAGCTATCTAAAATGTTAGGTCTTCCTGAACAAAGTCAACTGCTGCTGAGTTCATATGAAGTTTCAGAACGTTTTTTAAAAAAGCATGCTATATTTCAGTTACCTTTTTATTGCATTTTTCACAATGATATGCATTTGCACCTTCTAGTAAGTCTCCTTTGACATACTGTTCCAAGGAGTCAAGCAGGTTTTGGTGATTTCTTATATCTACATTCAGTGTTGTAAAAGATTCTTCACATTCGTACCTACAGATGTTGGCAGAATAGGTTAAGTATGCTGAACCAGTAATTCTACAACTTTAAAATAATATCCTTATCATGAAGCAATCCCAAGTCACTTCTCATGGATTCTGTTATATTAATGTCTTCTGTCATAACTAAACTACTCTCGTTTCCAACTATGTTTTTCTCAAGGCTCAGTGCTTATCCACACATTAAAAGAGATCCTCAGTGCTTCATGTGCAAAGGAGTTTAGCACCACTCGCACAATTTACAGTGTCGTAGTGCTTAATATTTCCCATACATGCAGGAAGGAGAAGCAGTCCCAGCTGCCAGCAGCCCTGTTAATGATTCACATGAAGCCCAACCAAAATACTAAGCATGCTACTCCAATTTAGTAAGCGGGTAAGTAAAGACAAGCAAGCATATTATATACTTAAATGAATTCATTCTCCAAATGCTTATCTTTATGTAGCCAAAACGACACCATCTACACACAAGAGGGAGGTATCAGCAGGTATGGGAGACCCAAGGGTTTGCACAAGCATAAAAAATCTTAAGAAAAAAAACCAAGGGGGGAAATTCAAAACTGCCCAACAAGTACTAAGCATACTCACTGGCCACATATGGGGAGTGAGGATGGGGTGGGGGAAGAGACACGGGACAGGAAGAATGGAATGGCATTGTCCAAGAGAAGGGCATGGCTGGCACCCTGAACAGCACTCCCCATTGCCACATCCATTGCAGGTCTAATTTGGCAATATTTCAAGAGGGCAGTCAAGCGCACACCAAAAAAAGCTGCTTTTTGACAAAGACAAAAATAAAACGAAGACACTTCTTATGAAGTTTCTTCCATGTAATTACACCCTTTGCTATCTTTTTAATTTGTCTTGGATGGTGAGGATCAGTATAATAAAAATGCCAAAAAATAAATACATTTCTAACTTTACTTTTACAAATACATCTAAAAATAAAAGCCTGGGAAGGTGCTACAAAACTGATTAATGGAGACAGAAGATCTAGGATTTATTTTCCAATTTTAATCAGAAAGTACTATGGGAAGAATGAATTTTCCAAAGCTTTTTATTTATTATTATTATAGCTTCAATACAGTCACTTTAGCAGGTTGGTTTCTTAAAGATTCTTCTCCAAACTCGAAAGAAAAAAAAATCCAGGAGCGATCTGAGGTATAAATTCAACTTCAAACTTTTATTATGGATTAAAAATATTATGTTGCCTTATACTAGGGTTGGTTTGTTTCTTCGGGCTCTGATTATTTGTTGGGAAAAAGTATGAACGAAGCTATCTTATATTTCTCATTTAATATCAATTTTTTGTCAATAGTGAATAATTTAAACAAGTATTAGAGATCGTACAAATATGGATGTAGCATCAATTTATATACATATATACATATACAGAGAGAGAGAGAGCGCTGTTGCAATATGACACAATTGTACAAGACATGGAACTATTTTATAAATTAGACCTTTTTTGCAACCAGTGATATCTAATTTTCAAAGTGATAGCCACTAGGGGCACAATCCTATGGGGGTGACCATAAGCATCTGAACTCAGAGGATTACTGCCATCCAAAGCAGAGCGGGAGGCGCAGCAGAGGCGATCTTCACCTCCGCACTACTCCCACTCTATATTTTCGCTAGATGGGCTTTTTCATCCATCCAGCCGAGGCATCAGGGAGAGGGAAGGAAAAGAGGCTGGAGGGGCCTGGGCATATGGGGTAAGCCACCCCCTTCCCTCCCCACCCACCGGTATGCCCCCTTTCCCTTCCCGCCAAGGTTGCCTTTGCGATCTCACAGAGGCAGCTGATGTAGTTCTCTCCGCATTGGCGCTGTGTGTGTGTGTGTGTGTGTGTGTGTGTAGAGGAGCTTCCTCCGAGTTTGGAGGCGGCCGTCTATCCCCATAGGATTGCGCCCTCCATATGACAAACAATATCTCTCAATTTCTCCTACACAATGAAGCTATCTAAAATGTTACGTATTTCCTGAACAAAGTCAACTGCTGCTGGGTTCATATGAATTTTCAGAGTGTTTTTTTCCAGGCATGCTATATTTCAGTTACGTTTTTATTGCATTTTTCACAATGATATGCATTGGCATCTTCTAGTAAGTCTCCTTTGACAAACTGTTCCAGGTCTGGGAGACCCGAGGGTTTGCACAAGTATAAAAAATCTTAAGAAAAAGCCCAAGGGCGAAATCCAAAACTGCCCAATGAGTACTAAGCATACCCACTGACTACATTTGGGGGGGGGGGGAAATAGGGGCAGGAAGAATGGAATAGCATTGTCCAAGAGAAGGGCATGGCTGGCAGCCTGAACAGCACCCCCATATTTACTGCAGGTCCAATTTGTCAAAACCTAACAGCAAGTTACAATCTCAGTATCTACTTTTCAGGGTTGACTCACAAAAAAGATTTTCTTTAACTGCAAGCGGCAACAGCCCCTTCCCTGCCCTCAGCCATACAGTTACCGTTGCTTCTCTGGGAATATTAGCATGAACCGGGCTGTATAAAGAATATAGCTGACATAAGGCAGATAGATTGCTTACCTGTAACTGCAGTTCTTTGAGTGGTCATCTGTACACTCACACATATGGGCTCTGCGCCTGCACAGAGCCTCTTATTCAGGAAACCTCTATAACTGAGGAACATTTTTGGCGGGAACCCTCCCCTACCACCTCACCGAGCATGTCTGAGTGGGTTCCCACCTATCTCCTCAGTTCCTTCAGATGGCAAAAAATTAGTCTCGATCTAAGGATCCCTTGAGATCAACATCAAAAAGGGTACTGACACCGAAGAAGGGATGGTGGGTGGATTGTGTGAATGCACAGATGACCACTCAAAGAACTAGTTACAGGTAAGCAACCCGCCTTTCTTCTTTATGGTCCCTGTGCATCACACATATTGGTGATTGACAAGCCAATTTACCAGAGGAGGGCAGGTGTCTTAATGTAACATGGACGAAAGAACCGCTCTTCCAAACGTGCAATCCGATCTTGCATGCACATCCAATTTATGCTTCACAAAGGTTGACAGGGTTGACCACGTTGCAGCCTTGCATCGGTCCTTTAAGGCCACTCCTCTCCCAAAAGCAGGCGACGTTGCTATAGCCTTTGTCGAATGTACTCAGATTTGATAAGGAGACTCTTGGCCAAGAAGCTGGTATGTCAATTTGATAGTCTGTACTTTGGCCACCTAATGCGAAGAGAAAACTCTCTGGAAAAGACCCTGATGCTAGGAAAGACTGAAGGCAAAAGGAGAAGGGGACGACAGAGGATGAGATGGCTAGATAGCATCACCGATGCAATGAATATGAACTTGAGCACACTCCAGGAGAGAGCGCAGGACAGGAAGGCCTGGCATGCTATGGTCCATGGGGTCACGAAGAGTCGGACACGACTGAACAAATGAACAACAACAACTATCCAAGTAGCCAACTTCTGGGTCGATACAGGTAATCCCTTGTTAGGACCTGCGAAGCATACAAATAATCTTTTCGATTTCCAAAATGATTCAGTCCTTGATTTATAAAACGCCAAAGCCCTTCGGACGTCGCAGTTGTACAAATGTGTCTCCAAATCCGAAGACAGTGATGGAAAAAAAAGGTGGGAGCACAACAGACTCATCGAAATGAAATTCCAAAACGAAGGACAACCTTCTCTTTATGAAAGACTATAAATAGAACATCAATACGGAGAGCACAAAGTTCACACACTCTTCTAGACGACGTGATCGCTACTAAGAATGCTACTTTCCAAGAGAGTAAACGCATATCAATTACAGCCAAAGGTTCAAAGGGTTTTGCCATCAAGCCTTGCAGTACTGATGAAAGATTCCATTGTGGGACCAGAGCCTTCACTGGAGGAACCAAGTTCCATAATCCACATAAAAATTGCTTAGCGAGAGGGTGAGTGAAGACTGTGTAGCCTTGTATCTGTCCTCTCATAACTGAGACAGCTGCAGTGTAAACTCTAATAGAAGGGAATTTAAGACCTTTCTCAAACGAATGATGAAGAAAGGAGAGAATATCTGAAATTGAACTTGAAGGACAAAACCCTTTAGAAACAGCAAAATTCTCAAACGCCATCCATTTATTCCGGTACGACCTTCTGGCTGCTCGTTTTCTTGCAGCATCTAATACCTGCTGTACCTGCGACGACATGGACCTTCAAGCCTCCTCTTCTATCAAATTCTCCATGCACTCAACTTCAGAGTGTCCAGATCCAGATGCCGGATCCGTCCTCGATCCCATGAGATTGGATTCTGTAGGAGTGGAAGATGAAGAAAATTTCCTTTGGCCATGTCGGACAGAATCATGAACCATGGTTGTCTCAGCCACCATGGCACGGTCAACAGACAACAGGTCTTCTCCTCCTTTATCTTCGCAATCACTTGCAGTAGCAGAGGAAATGGAGGAAAGAAATAGAACAGTATTCTGCTCCACTGAAGTGGAAAGGCGTCCCCCAGTGATGATCGACCGACTCCTGCTCTCAAGCAGAACCTTTTGCAAACTGCATTCGACTGGTTTGCAAACAAGTCCACAGAGGGCTGTCCCTATCTCCGAAAGAGGTGATGTAGGATGACTGAAGACATTTCCCATTCGTGGGATGCTCGGGAAGTTCAGCTCTGCCAGCATGTTCTCTACTCCAGCGACAGGAATCGCTGTCAAGCAGATGCCCCTTGGGATAACCTAATCGTAAAAGTTTAGGGTAAGGCTCACCAGCTTGGATGAATGGGTAACCCTTGCTTGTTCAGTTGCCAAGGAACAGAGGTATTGTCTGTCAGAATTTGGACATGTCTGCTCCATAGATAGGTCACGAAGGCCCTTAAGGCCTTCCATACCGTCAACAACTCCAGGAAATTGATGAGATCTCATCTCTCTGCTCCCGACCACTGGCCCTGTATTTGTAACGGTCCACAACGGGCTCCCAGACTGAGGAGAGAGGCATCTGTGGTGAGCACTCAAGATGGATATGGCTGATCAAACAGGATACTTTGGCTAAGATTGTTTGGATCCATCCACCAATGGAAAGAGGGGGCAACATGGTCTGGAATCCGGAGTCGGGTTCAACGAGTGTCCATCTCATTGTAGAAAACTCGAATAAACCAGTTTTGCAATGGTCTCATTCCCAAACGCACCCACTCCACTACTGACACAGTTGCTGCCACGTGTCCAAAAACACTGAATGGTGTGGGCTGACATATGTCAGTGTCAGTAAAGAGTGGTCGTGAAGGTGATTAAATGATCTAAGCACTCCCGAGGAAGATATACATGACCCCAATTTGAGTCCAATACTGCTCCAATGAAAGAGATAACTTGAGTGGGAGCCAAAGTCGACTTCTCCCCGTTGAGACAAAGGCCCAGAGCTTCCAGTAGATTCAGAACGACTGAGAGACTCCTTTGAAGGCCCTGTGAGAAGAGAGTCATCTAAATAGGGGTAGATTTTGATGCCCTTGAGACAGACATGCACACATACTACAGCCATGCATTTCGTGAACACCCTTGGAGTGGTCACTAGTCCAAAGGGTAGGACACGAAACTAGAAAATGTCAGATCCAATCGTGAAACACAGGTATTTTTGATACGTCTCTTCGATGCCAATGTGGAAATAAGCGTCTTTGAGATAGACTGCCGCAAACCAGACACCTTTTCGCAGGAGAGGGAGGATAGCTTCCAGCACAGTCATTCTGAATCTCTTGGGTGTGATAAACTCGTTCAAAGGTCTTAGATCTAAAACTGGGTGCAGACCTCCATCCCTCTTGGGAACTGTAAAATATCAGGAGAAGAAACTCCTGTCCTTCTGAGCGAGACAGGCATGTCAAATGGTGCAACTCTGTCTCAAGATGTAGTGGTTCCAACGGTGGGGTCAGTCAGACAATTCCCGCAGGAGGCAGGATCTTGTACCCTCAGGCAGACAATTGCTAGCACCCAAGAGTCCGATGTTATTGCATGCCATGCTGGGAGAAAGAAAGATGGTCTCCAAAAATCAGGGTAGTCGGAGATGGGGTGATACTCAGTAGCTCCAAGTCACAGACGCCATTTGGAAGAGGTGTCAGTCTTTGCCCAGGATTGACAGAATTTAGAGGACATACACTGTTTTCTCTGTTGCTGCTGCTGTGGTTCGTACCGAGGGGTATGATCCACAGTCTTCCTCTGAAAATATGGGTGGTGTCTAAACCAATATCTTGATCTGTAAGACTGTTGTTGTGGTTGTCCTATGCCCATCTTTGCTGTTGACCTCGTTTTTTGAACTGAATCCATTTGGTCATCTGTTTTAGAATTCAATAGACCATCACCATCAAAAGATAAGTCTTCAATCCTAGACTGGGCCTCTGGTGTTAGTCCAGCCGAGTGGAGCCATGCATGATGTTGTAAAGCTATAGAGCCTACCATGGATTTCACACTACAGTCAGCCCGATGATGAGTGGCATTAATTTGCTGACGGGAAAGCTTAACGGCTTCCGCTTGAAACATTTCGTCCAACTCTCTCTGGTAGTCCGGAAGGTAAATATACAAAGAATCCATCTTTTCCCACAAAAACAACTGATACCGCGACATCATTGCCTGAGAGTTCGCAACACGAACTGCTAAGGCTGCAGAAGAGTCTACATCCCACCAGATCTAGTCTGTGTCCCTCCTTATCCACTGGAGAAGCATGAGATTTCTGGGACGACCTTGAGCAATTTGACTATTACTGAATTCGGATGAGGATGAGAGAATAGAAAAGTGGCATCTTTTTCTTGCACCTTATACATCAACTCCAGACACTTCAAGGTGGGTGCCACCAAAGACAGAGTGTTCCAAGTCTGTTTCACAGTATGGAGGAGAGTGGGAACAAAAGGAATTGCCACTGGAACCGACATTTCCATATATACGGTATCAAACACCAGGTCTTATATGTGCTCTGTGAGTTGCTGCACATCTGTAAAACCTGCTCTGAAAAATGACCCATATCCTCTGAGGGGGAAGCTCTGTCTCGAGTACCCATTAGTCTGGCAATGAAATAGATGGAGGCACAGAGGAATAGGGCAAGGAATCTGATTGATAATCTTCCCCGGGGCCTCTGGGAGATCCCTGTGGCTTGTTGTCCTTACCTGCTCACCTTGCTGTTGCACAGGAGGAGATGGCAAAGAACAATCAGGAGGCGCCTGATCCACACAGCCTCGGGGCTTATCCAAAGAGGACGAGTGTGGAGGAACTGGAGGCAGCAGTAAAAAACCATTGTGATCTGGTGGACCTGAAAGTGTAGCTGAAGGGGCAGTTCTGCACCAAGAAGTCGCTCCTCAGTACTTGGGTCGATTGTAGTACAGATTGTAATCTTGACGCAGTTGCCACTCGTCACATTGGTAAGATCTCAGAGGTGGCATGGACCAAGTAGAGAGTCAATCCCAATCATGACTTCGATCAGAATATTTCTCTTCCTGGTACCATAATGGTGATCGGTATCAAGGGACAGATTCCCTGGGAATGGCAGACACTTGAGGCTTTCCATACCAAGGTGACTATGGTTCTTTATCTCGGATGCTTGTCGACGTAGAGCTCGAGCGTCGATCCCAAGGAGTGGAATTGTCTCAATGTCGAACAGGAGAAATATCCCTGATCTCGCCTTCTGAGGCCGTAGACAGTGGCTCCAACGGGGCCACAGCTGTTGGTACCAATGATAGCCTCAGAATCGGTGAATTCAGAAGAGCGGGAGGAGGAGGGATGTCTGACTCCGAAACTCTCAGTGGAGTCTTTTTAAGCTCCTTCCTCTTCTTTTTCTGGGGTACAACCTCCGACACAGGCTTAGAGCATTTAGACTTCTTTGCAATCTTTTGGGCCACAGAAAAGGCCGACCAACAACCCAGTGTTGGAGGGTCTGTTCTCCCCACCTCCAATGATGATCAAGGGGGTGAAACGGTGGCAGACTGCAGCATGTCACTCCGTTCAGGGGTACCTGGTTGAGGTTGAGACTTTTGGGTATCCACTGCTTCTAATGCTCTTTTCCACAGAATCACCTTTAATCTATCTGAGCGATTTTTCTGAGCTTGTTTTGAGAAGGATTGACAATGATGGCACATCTCTACAACCTGAGATTCCCTGAGGCAAAGGAGGCACAACGAGTGTCCATCAGATGGGGAAAGTTTACTACCACTGCGGACGCATTTTCGAAAAGGGGCCTTTAATGCCATAAGCTAAAAAATAGAAAGAACAACTATACTAACCACTTTTTTTTTTTTTAAGGTAACAAGAAGAAACACGAAAAAGAAACCTCAGCACTAACTCCACGAAAAAATTTCCAGGCAACGTTCCCGAAGAGGCAACCATGACAGTGGTCAAAAAGGAAGAGAGGAGATAGGCGGGAACCCACTCAGACATGCGTGGTCGGATGGTAGGGCAGGGTTCCTGCCAAAAACATTCCTCAGCTATAGAAGTTTCCCAAATAGAGGTTCTGTGCAGGCACAGAGCCCATATGTGTGATGCACAGGGACCACGAAGAAGAACTGGCCACAGTTCTTAATTACATCAAGGCTAGACAATTATTAACATGCTCTACATGGGGCTGACCTTGAAGAGCTTTCAGAAACTTCAGGAGGTGCACAATGTTGCTGCAAGACAGCTGAAAGGAACAAGTTGTAGGGAGCATGTCTTGCTGCTCCAATATCAGCTTCACTGGCTGTTTGTTCACTTTTGGGCGCATCAAAAAGTGCTGATTATGAGCTTTAAATGGTTTAGGGCATGGATACCTTAGGACCATCTCTTCTTCATGATCCTGCCCATCCCCTGCAATCAGCTGGAGAGGCCCTTTCATGTACTCTACCAGTGCCCAAGGTGCAGCTGGTGGGAACGAGGGAAAGGACTTTCTTTGTGGCAACAAGCCAAGTATAAATATGGTATTTATATTTTACCAACTACAGTTCTACCTTTCCCAGCAATCACAACAATAGAAATCACTGCAATTTGATCTTTTATTGTCTGGTTTATGCAAACTTTCCCCACATGATCATGGATAAACACACATGGTGGAGAATGTGGTCACAGCTGTTCATGTTTTCAGGAAACTGCCAGTACGAACCACCCCATAAAGGTCTCTATACATTTCCATATATGGGAAGAATATAACAGTTTTCAATAGATGCCCATTGTCACAAAACATTTTATGAGATGAGAAAGATGCATATCTCCTTATTAAATGATGAAATGCTTACCTATGTGGGCAGCCTTGACAGATCTTCTGATCAGCGAAGGATCCTCCCAAAACTTTACTCAACATTGCTGGGTGACCCAAGGCTTTTAAAGCTTCATCTAGACTATCCACCAAGGAATTAAAAAATTCTAAAGCATCATGCTGTTCACGCAGATTTACGGGTTCACCCCAGAGTCTAGAATGAAAAAGATTCACTCAGAATAAAACCAGACAGATTTTCTAATAGCCAAATGATAAATGGCATGAATGGGAAAAAAACCAAGGAGTTTATATCACCATTAGATTTTTTTCCTGTAAGTGTACCTGCATGTTATAATTATGTAGCAATCAATAGTTTGGTTGCTTGGAAGTGGATTGCAACATCCATCCCCCCAATTTGTCACCCCATTTCCAGGTGACAAAATCAGGGTAGCCATTTTGGGGCCATGATTAAACTCCAAAATGGTTCTGGAGGGGAGGGGACTTACATTTGTGGTGGGCAAGGGAGGGGGCGTCTTACGGTTTCTCTCTCTCTCTCTCATATATATACCTTTAAGCCACAGCTTCAGAAGTGCAGCAGTAGCAGCTCTACCCACACCACCATCCATCATTCTTCTCAGAGTGCCTCAGGAAAAGATGTTAGTGTGTCTATATTACTGGATGCTAGTATTTTTTCCAGAGGTGCTCTGGGATGAAAGAATGGTATGAACAGAATTTCACTGCTGCGGTTACCAAAGTACCCCACTATAAATGAGGGTACATGAACCCAAGGCTTGCCCCTTCACCCTGCCACATCCACATCCTTTCTATGCCATCGACCATGGTATCCTTCTGGATAGGTTGTCTGCGTTGGGAGTTGGAGGCACTGCACTGCAGTGGTTCCACTCCTACTTGGATGGACGATTCCAGAAGGTGGTGCTGGGGGATTACTGCTCTGTGCCATGGCAATTGTGCCATGGGGTTCCACAGGGCTCTATTTCATCTCCCATGCTGTTTAACATCTACATGAAACTGCTGGGGGAGGTTATCTGGAGGTGTGAGCTGACGTGCCATCAATATGCAGATGACACCCAGCTCTACCTCTCTTTCTCATCAAAACCAGGTGAGGCAGTGGCTGTTCTGAATCAGTGTCTGGGCATGGTAATGCACTGTATGAGGGTCAATAAACTGAAACTCAATCCAGACAACATGGAGGTACTGTTAGTGGGTGGTTCGTCTGCCCAGCTAGGTGATATTCAATCTGTTCTGGGGGGGGGATGCACCTCCCAAAAGGATCACGTTCGTAGTTTGGGCGTGCTCTTGGACCCAGAACTGTCACTTGAGGCACAGGTGAACTCAGTGGCATGGAGCACTTTTTATCAGCTTAGGCCAACTACGCCCTTATCTGGACAGAGATAGCCTACCTACAGTTATCCACGCTCTGATAACTTCTTGTCTGGATTACTGCAATGCATTATACGTGGGATTGCCTTTGAAAACGGTCCGGAAACTTCAGCTGGTCCAAAATAGGGTAGCAAGATTGTTAACAGGGACTGGCCAACGAGCTCATATTATGCCAGTACTTTTCCAGCTTGCACTGGCTGCCAGTCCATTTCTGGGCTCAATTCAAAGTGCTGGTATTAACATTCAGAGCCCTTAACAGCTTGGGGCCAGGTTATCTGAAGGATCGCCTCCTCCCATATGTGCCTGCCCGGACCTTATGATCATCCTCAGCGGCCTTTCTCCATGAGCCCCTGCCAAAGGAAGTGAGGCGGGTGGCTACTAGGAGGAGGGCCTTTTCTGCTGTGGCACCCCGGCTGCAGAATGAGCTCCCTAGGGAGGTTCGCCTGGCACCCACACTGTATTCCTTCTGGCGCCAGGTGAAGACCTTTTTATTTTTCCAGGCATTTTAGCTTTCTAGACTTTTAGGTTTGCTGTTTTAAATCTGTATTTTAAATCTCTGCATTGCTGCTAGGTTTTATTCTGGTTTTATTGTTATATTGTGGTTTTAATGTTTTTATATTTTAATGTTTTTATATTTTATATTGTTTTACTTTGCGCTTTTTGGTTTTAATTTTTGTGAACTGCCCAGAGAGCTTTGGCTATTGGGCAGTATAGAAATGATATAAATAAACAAATCCTACAGTGTAGGTCTTGTCTGAATTGGCCCAATATCTTCATCTAAACACAGGGATACATTTTGTTCTTTGGGTTTCTTTACCTTGCTTTCTGCATCGTTAAAAGGGTACATATTAAGCTCTATCAGTTTGGGGGCATATATTAAATTACCTTGCATTTCATTAAAAGTATACTGCTTCTTTTGTAAAACTTCATGTAAATACTGTTCATCTTAAATCAATTTTCCACTTACCTGAACTGCTTCCAAAATCCTCTTGGTACATAGTACTGTAACCTAGAAGCTGCTAAGTGCCCAAAGATGACCTGCAGATGTCTTAATACGCCTATGTTGTATTCTTTCCTGTCTTCTGTTTTACTTAAAGTTGGTTTATCTTCATACTGATGTGGATAGCCAAACACTTCATCTCGCGGGTCAACATTGCTCTTTAAAATATTTTTTAAAACACCAATGTAATATAGATTATATGCATAAAGAAAAAAAAGCAAAACAAACAAGTAAATAAACAGAAATGAACAGAGACTTTGCACCGGTTCACTTGAAACGGCCAGCTCATCGAAGGTTGTTTAACCCATGATGAGCCGTGGTGTGTGCAGCTGCCATTTTGAATATGTAACCCCCAATTGAGGCAATCAGGGTTGTGGTGTGTCATGTGAACCTGGCCATAGTGGGTTATTCGAGATTTAAACAACCTTCGCATAACCCTACTACTAATCGAGGATTATGCTTGTTTCTCATTTGGGACAAGTTGGCAGAGCTCCCTTATGCAAACTCTGCAGACCTGCCCTGTTCCAGAAATGAGCATTTTCACTCATTTCCGATTGCCCCTCCCGCTTGTGGATGGGAATTGGTGGGGTATAAGGGAACCGGCAGAGGAGTAAGTGCCCCACTGGATTCTACCCCAGGATCTCTGGCTTGTTGCTCTCCTAATGTCAGAGTTATAAGCCAGCATTTGTTCTTGGCTTATGACTCTGGCTTGAGCACCATTTTTGGCAGGATATATATTTAATAAATACATGCATTAATAGGAGAGCAACAAGCCAGAGATCCAGGTTTGGACATAATGCTAAACAAACCATAGATAGAGGCTTCCTGGTTTATTTAGCCACTCCCACTGGCAAGAGGAACCTAGCATGATTATTCAAGCAGCATGCACCAGCACATTCGATCATTCACAATAAGGCAAAGTTCTTTTGAACTCCATCTTATCATGGATAGTTATGTGTGAACGATCTCAATGACATGACTCACTGTTTGTCATCACAACAGCAAAGACGTGAGCCTCACACTCACACATTCTCACTTCCTTTTCCGCCTTCCTTCATGCATGTGGTGAAATTAGAAGCTTCCCTTCTAGTTTGCAATGAACAGTTAATGTTTCACATGAACTATTATTTTATACAAAGTTTTGGCCCCAAACCATGATCAAACAGTAGTTTCAGGTTCCTGGCTTGAAAGAAAACTATGATTTGCCACAAACTAGATGTGAAAGCTTCTAATCTCCTCCCTTGATGCATAAAGGGAAAAGAGGAGGAGGAATCACAACTCACACCCCTCAGTCTCATAACAAACTACAGCTTGAATTGAGCCAATGTTCCCCAAACTGTGGTTGGGATCACATTCCTCCTCCCTCTCAAATTCCCCCTCCCTTCCCTTTGCCCTCTGATTAGCTTTATGTCTGCACTGAGAATGTTAGCCACAGTTAGCTTTAAACCACAGTTTGAACCTATGGTTCTAGGGTTTAACTCAAGAAAGTAGTTGCTTGATGAAAAAAAATCAGAAAGTTTGTAGCTATTATTCAAGATTTACCAATAAAAAAGCTGATTGCTAAATAACATTTAATGTTAAATGTATAAAGAGCAGATAGATGACTTAAAGAGAAATAAGCAAACAGGAACTTTAAGCAGGGGAGAATGACACACACTGATACTATTTGTAAAAACCAGAATACAAATTTTAAAGTTCTCTAATTTAACACAAAAGAATACCATTTCAAAATTAACTGCTAAATACTGGTAAAAACTAAAATTAAAGTATAGGGTTAAATCCAAGTATGCTAGCAGAACTCCACTAGCACAGTGGGACTTTCTCCCTCTCTCCTCCCCACTGTAGCCCTCTGTGCTGCCTGAAAATTTGCTTCACTCGTGTCCCAGCCCTCCAGAACAGATTTGGAAGATGCACAGGGGGCTGCAGGGAGGAGGGGGAATAACACCCCCCCCAGCTCCACTGCAAAAGCAGTTCTGTCAGTGGAATGATACCACTGGAATCAACCCATAGAATATTCAGAAGCTGAGGTCTCATGCTGCTTTTTCTTGTTCGGTTGAACACATACCAACACACTGTTATAATTAGATATATACAGCTATGGAAAATACATGTATGGATAATACATTAAAATGTGGCAAAAAAATAAAGTTACCTCATTGTCTTGCTTCTCATCTCCAGACATATCGTCATCTACATCACTACCTGTGCCCTCAATTGCAAGGATTCCATTCCTGATGGAAGGAATCATGTACAGTTGCTGAATGACAGAATTCATGTAACAAGTGGCACCAGCATTTTTTAGCCCTACAAATCCCTTTGGTGGTCGTGGTCCAACAGGTGGAAGATATTCCCATTCAGTTAGTGCTTCACAAGCTAGGAGAGATTAAATGTGTTAGAAAATTAACTCAACTTCCAAACATGGTATAAGTTTATGAACTGCCATTAGGCTAAACAACATTGCTTAATTCCCTGGTCCTAAACAAATTTATTTCAAACTCAGTCAAACTCAACCAGAAATTATTTGCATGTGTATGCTTATGATCATAGCCCCTAACATTCAAAAAAGCAGATTTCATATTTTCATATAATCAAAATAAAGCCTACAATGACAAGATGCTGAAAACCAAATAGCAAGTTTCCCCCTTAAAATATGTAACCATTGCACTTATTTGAAGATCACTTGGACTCTTGCTAGATTTGTAAATGATTTTACTTGTTTGCTTAAACTGGGCCTGTAAGGACATGGGGCAGGATCCAAAAGGCTGTGCTTTGAGCTCCCTCATGCCCACGGGAGCTCTCCTCCTTGCCCTGAAGTTTGAGAGCTTCCCCTTCCTAATGCACTCTCTCATGTGTCCCAAGAAAGCCATTTCAGACCACTGAGAGCCTCTGAAGTAGTCTCTGATATAGAACAAGGAATTGAGGTTAGAATGGAAATCCTAATAATACCTGTGCCTATACAGGAAGAACTTGGATGTGCATGCTGGAATCCCAACCACAGATTTATTCTCTATGCACTCCCCTTAGGAATTATAGTTAATATATCTAGCAGTCACCTCAAATAGGAGACAGCATATTTTTGGAATAGCAACGTACATTTTTAACATTTTCCCAAAGAAATTGTGAAAAATAAGAAATTCTTTAATTGCTACTAATATATACAAAGCATTAACATATTTGCATAATTTATATTACACAGAATATAAAATCTATGAAATAGTACATACTAGTTATCGCGGTGCCTATGTAATACATTTCAGTCAAAGTATCTACTATTTGTTTGAGGTTCCGAACGCAGCCCACCGCTAGTGCTACTAGCAACTCAAATCCAGCATTAATGGTAGCTGGGGAACTACAGACTGGTATCGCCTGCTCAGCGGGCAATTCTCCATTCCTCATGTACTGTAAGTAAACATTAGAGGCTGGAAAGATGAAATCATCTATTAGCTCCTGAAAAACAAGGAAAAAAATCCAGTTATTAATTTAGGTATTACCCAGGCCAAAAGCATTATGTAACACCACAAAATGTCTTAGATTTTTACAGCATGACAGGAGAGGAACTGATTACGAAGCAGGAAAGCCTTAAAACATTCCGTATCCCCACCCTGTGAGACTAAACATGTAATGGATGATTTTATTTATTATTTATTTAGAATATTTCTAGGCTGTCTTTCAGGGCAGGAACAAGCACTGAGGTGAGGCAGACAGAAAAGGACTTGCTAGCTCAGCTCACCAACAGTGAAAGTGCCTTCTATGAAAAGTTTGGGGGCAGAGATATGCCAAAACCGGCACCCAACTCTTCACCTTTCATCCCTTCACTGAAGCAGCTGCTGTTATCATGCCCTTTCTCTTGCTGCCCACATCTAGACAAGATAGCACTGATTGCAGCCACGTGGACAGAGCGATTCCAGGGTGAGGAAGAGACCTGTCACCATCTTCTCAAAGCAAGGAAAGGACCCATTTGCCCTCAGTTTGCATGTACCCAGTTTGTACTCCAATTCCTTTCTGATTATTTTTCCTTTGGTTTTTGTAAAATAAGATTATTCTTATCTCGCAAGATTATGAACAATAATTTTACAACAGACTGAATTATGTGCATTTCTACATAAATCCCTTTTCTGCTATCCTAAAAAATAAAATCAATCAATATGTAAATAAAGTATGTATGTTTGTTTACAAGTTTCTCTTCACCATGCTAATGGCTTCATGATGATTTTAGGGTTTTCTGTATAGTAATTACTTACTTTAATGAGATTAGCACCTCCTTTTTCACAACCAATATGGTATTTTTTTTCAGGAGTTTGGAATGCCAATAATTCCTTTGTTACTCCAAGGTGACCTTCTAAGATGGTCTCTTCTACACCCGTTTCTCCTGTTCTTTTCACTTCATCCTAACAAAGAAGAACATGCAGTCACATGAGTCCTAGGAATTACTTTCCAATGAAAATACCTGCTTTTATTACTAAATACTGCTATAATTTATAAAAAATATTGTCCTGCCTTTCTGTCCTAGAGACTGGAACTCCCAAGGCAGTGAACAAGTACAACTTAAAACAGAACCTAATCAACAAAGTTAATAAAACAAAAACTTACCCTAATCCTTTTAAGCCAGTCAATTTCATTATTAAGCAGAACTTCAGCATTGGGCACATTAATATTACTATTGTAAGCATAATTAAGAAGATGTCTTAACAGAGTAAAGTAATCCCCTGAATGCTTTGCACGCTCTCGTGCAGTACTCTGTAAGAGAAAGAGATTATGAGCCATTCTGAAAAGGTATTTGCATTAATAGCCACAAAACAAAGTATTTCTTAGAGAATCCAGAAAGATTTTATGTGAAGTAGTGGGAGATTTAAAGAAACTAACAGCTCTGTATTAAACCAAGGGATTGTATCTAGAGGAATGTTAGCGCAAACTCCCCTTCTGCCCCTCAAATTTTGGGCATGCTCCAACTGCCACTGCTACCACCCCCACCCCCAGATCCCAGGTCTTTCCTAATGGTCCCTTAACCCTCAGAAGATGTTTCTTGAGGTGCAGGGGGCAAGAATGTCCTCTTGCCTGTGTGACCTTCTACTTGGATAACTTTTGGATGCAAGCAACCAAATGGCTCCAATTCAAAGCATCTTGCATGTTCTCATGTGTATACTGTTTTGTTGCCTGGATCTCAATGCTGGCAACAGCTCCATGTAACTGGAATTAACCCTGCATTAGAGTCAATTGGTGAAATTCTTGTGTGCAAAACAAACCCCCACAAACAAAGCCCCACATATTAGGGCTGGGGAACCTGTGGCCTTACAGACGTTGTTTAACTCTACTCCCCTAACCCCTCACCATTGGTCAGGCTGGCTAGGGCAGTCTGACCAACAATATCTGGAATCAACAATTCACCAGCCCTGTACACCATCAGTTGGACAAATCACTGAACTGCAACTCAGTATTGTTTACATTTTAAAACAGTCAGCAAGGGACAATGCTAAGGGATTCTGGAATTCTAGGAAGCCCTACGTCTTAATTGTGTAAATAAGCACTAAACTAGTAATTAGCAGACTTAGTTCTACTAATATTGTGTTTAAAAATGTGTAGCCACTTCAAAAATAATCCACCAATCAACAGTAATTTTAGGATTTCTGGCATTTTAGTCAGGTACTTGAGAAATAGCTTCACTTACAGTAACTGAGAAAGACCAAATATGGAACACTTAACTCTCTCAGGAAAGGCATATATGTGAAGCCTGAACTACACCACAGCTCTGAAAATGTATCTCCCCCACCTCCCACAAGGAAATATATTCATCTGGTTTTCAGTGTTAGCATTTTGCTTTCTATTTTATAGTATACCTCAACTTACAGATACTGAACACACTGAAAAACATGACCATGCTGCACACCCAAACCTGTTTCAATTAAGTTTTTGTACGAGAAGCAATTTCATATAAGAAAAGCATCAAAAAGCTGCACTGTGAGAAGTTACACCCAAAGTTTCATAGCACATGAACACAGCAAACGAGAGGTGCATAACTTCCATATGTGACAATGTAAATGTATTTTCCACACTATTTCTTGCACGGAGGTGCTATACATTTGAAGGTTCATTATGTCAGGTGCAGCTCCCAGAAGGTAAAGAAATTTAAATATATAATGCAAGAAAATCTGCCATATCTTAATCTGTACATCACAAATATTTATCTGTCAGCTATTAGCACTTAGCTATTGGAAAAACAATGTATAAGTATTTCACTAATAATTGAAATAAAATATCTGTATCAGGAATTTCTTACAGACATTACTATAAGCACAAGCATGCATTTTTAAAATGCCTTACCCCTAATACAGTAAATAGTAGAGTAATAAAGAAAAGAAGAGGTCTCTGTCCCATACAACATCTGGTAGCCATTAAGAAGAACTGCTCCTGTGCCATCTGACGAACAGTTCTGAAAATTTTAACCAGAAATATTTCTATTAATAGTTTGTGAGCAAAATAAATCTTAAATGCATACTAGATAAAGTTTTAGTCACTCTATCCAGAGTTTTGAAGATTCTATCATCTGTATGTATCTTAAAAATTGCAGAAGCTACTTTTAATTAAGTAGCCTATGGCAAAACCTTCATTGTCGTTACTCTTTCATTGGTTCCTGTTTTCAGGAAGAACCCAACTGCAGGAAAAGAGTTCACATACAAACTTTCTAGATATATGTTTCCTTAGTCAGAGTCCCCAACCTTTTTGGGACAGTGGACACATTTGGAATTTTGAGAGAGCATCATGTCTGCTCTCACAAAATTGCTGTCACAGGGGAGCTTGGTGACTGGTGACGATCTGGGGAAAAGTAACAAGGAGAGGCAGACCACCCACGGTTCCAGCCAGCTGATACTGTGGCTGGCCTTCCATGGGTACCAAGTCCACTACACCACTTGGTTCTGGCAATGGGTGCACCAACCCCCCAAACTGGTACCTGTTAGTACAATCCTGGAGGGATCTCTGAGGGGGATTCCATTCTTGAGATTGAGTAGCTATCCCCACCAGGGGAAGGAGAGCTTTACATTTGGCGGGAGGAGAACTGCACAGTGACGTTTCTGTATCATGTCCTGCTGATAAGGCAGGAGGAGCCACTGTAATGGGCAAGAATGAAAATGAGCCCATGGAAGGACTTGGATGCAGGGAATCATGACGCCTAGTTGGTGGGTTAAGGGCATAAGATCAGCTAACTTTTGCCCGTGTACGGATTTGATCTCATATTGGAGCTTTTTTATGTCTTCTGGGAGCAGAGAAATCAGGCTCTTTTCCGTGTTTATCTCTGCCCCTACATGGATGACCATTTCGAATGGTTGAAGGTGACTCTTCCTGGTGTTTATCAGGAAGCCATGGCTATCTACAGAGGAAAGGGTGGTAGAGAAGTCTTTCTTCACTTTAGGAAGGGGGGAGGGAGCCCCGAGTAGAATATCATCAATAGGCATAAAAATGTATTCTTTGAAGGTGCAGGAAGGCAATATAGCTTCATGATACACTTGAGGCAGATACAAGGCTGAATGGAAGGGCGTGGTACTGGAAGTGGCTGTGACTGTATGCAAACTTGAGGTATCTCCTGTGCAGGGGGGGCTGTTGGCTCATGGAGATAAGCCTCCATGAGATCTACAGAGGCCAAGAATTCATTGTTGCGGAGAGTCTCTTGTATGGACTTGGGGGAGGGCGTCCATTTTGAAAATGTAGTACACCACAATTTGATGCACTTTAAGTCCAGAATGCCCTCCAGTCCCCTCCCTTCTTCAGGTCCATAAAGAATATCAAATAGAATATAGAAAGGAAGAGCTTCAAGAGTAATTACTGTTCTGGGCAAAGGCAGGGAAGGAAACTGGAGGCAGAGCTGGAAGACCAGGACTTCCTTCAACTATCACCAATCATGTGATCCTTGCCTTCCTGGGTGGCAAGAGAAGATAACCCAACCATGGATATTCCTCCCACCAATCAGAGAATGTATCTGATGATTCAAGATAGAAAAGAAATCACAGCCCAGCAGTTGTACTTTGCTGTACAGTAGTTGCTGCATGTGTGGGGCATCTAGTCACTTGCAACCAGCACACAGATACACTTCTGGAGTGAAGTCAGCAAAACTGAAAAGACTTAAAATCACTTACTTGCTGTGACAATGCAACAGCAAGTCAATGATAAATGTCTGCCATGCTTTTTCTTTACTAAGTGCATCCAATGCTGTTGGAATCAAGGCAAAACAAAGGGTCATTGCTTCAAGTGCTTCACAGCAAACTTGTTCATCTTCTGCATCTGGTTCATTTCCTGCATTTGTCTGTAAAATCAAACAGAAATAAGTAGCATTAATATATATATATGAGAAGAGGAACTAATGGTTTTCTTCACTGTTCCCTTCAAATACAAACTAGTACTGGGAATACACATGCTATTTACTGGAACCCGAAAGTCACAAACATGAAGGTCTGTTTAAAATCTACAACTAAAACTAGGATTAAGAATTGAAGAGGGCTGATAAACTGTATGGTGTAACTATAATCAAACCACTTCAAAATGATACTTGGATTCTCACACAACACTGAAATCACATAGAAGGGGTTAGGTGGTGGTAAAATTTTCACAAGGCAGGGGCAGGAGAATATGCAACGCCTTGGCTTGCTGCTGACTCCTAAATCCGAGTTCAGTTGTAGGTCAAAGCTAGACCTTTTAGAGTTTACAGGGTTTTAAATGAAATGTTTGGATTTGGGTAGTTTATTCTATTCAATAACTTTCCAGAGGACAATCTTCTCTCCACAACCACAGAACTGAACTGATTAATAATCTCTGACATTCAGAAGAGGATTTACAGCAGCAACTGCCCATTTCTTATACCATTGCATTAAGAACAGCAGAACACAGATTCAGGCACCAACACCTACCCCCAGTGCAGCCATGTTTCTTGCTCACATAGTGATCGCATTTTTAAAAAACTTTTGTTGAACATCACTGATCATACTTTAAAGAAACTACTTAAGAAATTTACATGAAGGTTAAGTGTAATTCACCTATTTTCTGAGTAAACCACCATAATGTACACATAATATGTGAGATGAGAGAAACTCCTATTTTTATTTAGTAATTCTTCTACATACAAACTTTTATGAAGCAACTGGCAGAGGGGCTTGTTAGTTGGAAATAGCAGAATTGCTTTAACCTGCCAGTTTCTAAGGAAATCCCATGATGTCCAAGTGTATGGAGGTCAGGCGAGCTGCCCAAAGGCAGGTGAACACAGTTTCTATGCACATTTGCATACAGTTTCTACCAGGGTGGATTGATTTAAATCAACAAGAGAAAACCCTGATTTAAATCACCTATTTGAATCAAGTTTGACACTGATAGTTCTTCACTTATTTCTTAAACAATGGGGCAAATCTCATCATTAGAACATGTTAATTTGCAACTAATACAGCATTTTACAACATCAAGGAGCCCCAGATAGGATCTCTCTCACATGTAGAAGCCATGGTAGTTTTTCTGTGGCAAAATAGTGGAGGAATATAGAAAGCGGAAGTTGTGTCTGTACTATAATGTCTTTTAATTTCCTTTTTATTTCAAATTCACTCCATTGTCCTATACCATTCTGCCTCTGACTGTCCTTTCCAAATTGCCTCTGTCCAAATAATTTCTTTATCTTGCTTGGCCCAGCTCCATCACCACATAAGCACAGAACAATCTTATCCAGCCTGTCTTTCTGCACATGTGACTTTAGTCAGGGAAACACAGGAAGCTGCCTTACACTGGGCCAGTTCACATCACGATAAGCCACTGTTTGTTAATTAACCCATGGGGTTCCAGAACACATGCCAGCCATCATTTTGAATATTCAAGCTGCACCAGGGGAGATGCCACAGCTTGTCGTGTCATTGAACCCAGGCTTATTTGGGTTATTTGAGGGTTAAACAACGCTCGCATAACCCTGTAACAACCCATGGGTTATCTGAGGGTTGTTCAACCCTCAAATATCCCATGACCCCCAGGTTTGCATGACACGACAAGCTGTGAGGCGCTTCCACTGCAACTTGCATATTCAAAATGGTGGCCGGTGCACATCTTAGAGCCCCATGGATTAATTAACCCACAGCGGCTTACCATGATGTGTGAAGCAAGTCACTGAGTCAGACCCCGGTCCATATCACCCAGTATTGTCAACACTGATTGGGAAAAGCTCTGCAGAGTTTCAGGCAGGACTCTTTCCTAGCCTTACGTGAAGATGCCAGGGACTGAACCTAGGACTTTCTGCATGAAAAACATGTCCTCTGCTACTGAGCTATGGCAAAGCCTAGAACTCTTAAAAAGCAAGAGCTGGTAGTTAGGCTGCATACCGTCATTTTTTTGAGAGAGAAAGCCTGAAATGAATGCCTATCTTTGATTGGTAGGTAACTCAAAGTGTATGAGTGGTAGAGCCATGACTTCATTTATATGAGACTGTGTAGGTTTAGCATGTTTATGATTAGATTTAACTGTAACTAAGTTTTTTTTTTTAAATGGGAGAGAAATTTAGTATTTTTGAAATCTGATTTAAAAATTAAAAATATTTTTTTTAAATATTATAGATTTTAATCCACCCTGGTTTCTGTTTAATTCAAGGAAGTGAAGAATTAAGCAATTGCTACCTTCAGTGGTCAGCACAATAGCCTTACACACAGAAATATGAGTTTGCAAAGGGCACTGAGATTGCAACTAAGTAAGTTATGCTTGGATAAGGTAACACTGAAGTATTTTCTTAATAAAGTTAGAAGATATAACAGCATTATCTCTGCAAACTAGCATAGTAACTATACTAAGAATACGACTGAGAAAGCTGTAACACGAAAACTATTTAAATTGTAATTGTTTACCATTTACAAACAGGCCACTTCAAGCCCAAATTTCTTAGTATGGTCCTTCCTATCGAAGACTAGTTTGCAAGAAAATGTTCCTTAAGATTTCTTACCTTCTCATAAATTTTACTAATGTCCTCATTTGAGCTGAATACCAGCTGTACTGATCCACATCCTGAAGCCCAAACTATTTTTTGTACTGCTCTAATAACACAAATATCAGGAATATACTTTGAAGCCTAAAAACAGAAACACAGTATCAAATATAATAATTAGTCTATAAGTCCCACTTCAGAAATTACGATGTAAACATGTAGCACAAAATACAAGCTACTCATATTTTTGAATTCCCTACAGCTATAAATCCCCCACAACCATGAATCCATCCATTGGCAGTCTACGTTTTTGCACTGGAGGCTGAAGCTAGTAAGAAGCTGCCTTATACCAGGTCAGACTATTTGTCCACTTAGCCCAGTACCACCTACTTTGGCAGCTGCTCTCCAGCGACTCAAGCTGAGATCTTTCCCATTACATGTTACCTGAGCTTTTCTAAAAAATTGCACATGCCAGGGATTGAGACTGAGATCTTCTGAATACAAAGTATGTGCTCTACCATTTGAAATTTGGCCTCTCGCAAAGCTACAACCTCCCAGATCCTCCTGGCCCAGGGATTTAAACCAGGGACCACAAGACTAGTAAGCATAAAGGACATACATGACTGCATGCCACCAGAAACAGTCTCAAATGGAACACAACACACAGGCCCATGCATGTTTTCTTATTTTAAAAACAACAACCCAAAAGCAGTCCCAGGAGGAGGCTGTGAGTTTAGGCCAAGAGAAGTGGGGTGGGGGGTGGCTTTCTACCCATAAGGAAAGAAAATATGCGTGCTTGTGGGGAGCCACTTTTCTACTCCTAACCACAATGAGAAAAAGTCCTTTTAGCTGAAAAATGGCCAGAGTAGAAAAAGTTAAGTAGCCCCTTCCTCCTTTGCTGTTCCTCCACTTAAACTTGCAGCCTCCTTAAGCTGCGTTAAAAAGCTTGGGAAAAGATGCACACAACTGTTAACATCTAGTTTGGATCTCATAGGAAGTGACTGACCCTGAACGTTCACATTCTACAGCCCTCACAATAAAATTATTTTGGACTGACCAGAAATTACTCAGCTGTCTATCACTGCTAAGGAAAAGCAGGCAGGCGTCTTAGAGAGGAGGAAGCCAGTTGATGGATGTAAAAATACAATCCAAGTAAATTTTCAAACTTGGATTAAGTTTAGCCTGAGAATTAATTTTAACACTTTAGGAAAATAGGGCAAATTATTAAGAAACACAGGATGTTTATCAGCACAATAGGTAACGCCTCTCAAGTTGGAGACAGGTTTCCATTAAGGATATATATGAAGCTAAGGACAGTACTTCTCTCTTACTTCTCAATCATCACCTTAAACCTAGCTACTGAACCACTGTTGCATGGAACAGGGACTGGCAGAAGATTTTCAGAAAAAGTGAAGACCATACTAACCTCATCAGATATTTGCTGTGCAAGACGTATTGCTACATTTCTTAACATACACTCTGAGGTTGGGTTGGGAATGTTCTGTAGAGCAGTTTGTAACACCACTGCCTGGTCATGAGTTGCTTGGTTGATCTGGAATGATTTATTTTCAGTATTTTAAAGGAAGAACACATTGGTACAAATTAACATGCTGGAAAAATATATTTCCACCATATTCTTGCAAACAGAACTGAAAAATGTTATTGCTGAAGTCTGCATCCTCTACTATCCTAACAAGTCAAGGTTTAGAACCAGAGGGCAGTATCCAAATGGACACTAGCACTAAAGTAAATTATCTTGCACTAACATAAGGGACCTCTAGCATAACACCAATAGCATTAGATGGCACAACAAAATTCCTCAGAAAATTCATTGCACCAGCTAATGCTATTAGCATTGCACTAGGTGCAACATAATTTACATTAGCACTAGTATCTGATTCGATACTGCCCTTAATCTCCCAGGAATGAGATTTCAACCCCAATAGGCAAGCTTTATATAAGCTCTAGTATTTACTTTGGCCCTCAATGAACTTCAAGGATCATGTCCAGTAGCTATGTTGCAATCACGAAGAACATCTCCATCTGGCCTAGCCATTAGCAGTGTCATCAATATGCGGATGACACGCAGCTCTACCTCTCATTCAAATCTTCACCAAGGTTGGCCGTAGAATCCCTGTCCAAATGTCTGGAGACGGTGAGTGGCTGGATGGGGAGGAATAAGCTGAAGCTGAACCCTGACAAGACCGAGGTACTTTTGGTGGGAGACAAGAGGAGGCTAGGGGATGTTGACCTGGTACTGAATGGGGTACGGCTACCCTTGAAAGACCAGGTCTGCAGCCTGGGGGTCATTTTGGACTCCCAGCTGTCCATGGAGGCTCAGGTGTCAGCTGTGAGCTGGACAGCGCTGTATCAACTCCATCTGATACAGCGGCTGCGCCCCTTCTTTCACGACCATCTGCTCCCATCGGTAGTACATGCCCTGGTCTCCTCTCGTTTAGACTGCTGTAATGCGCTCTATGTGGGGTTACCCCTGAAGACGGTTCGGAAGCTGCAGCTGGTATAGAACGCGGCGGCTCGCCTGATTAAAGGCAGCCGCCGGCAAGATCACATCACTCCAGTGCTGAAGGAGTTGCGCTGGTTACCAGTTGTTTTCTGGGCCAAATTCAAGGTGTTGGTTTTGACCTTTAAAACCCTATATGGTTCCGGCCCAGCCTATCTTAAGGAGTACCTCCAGCAGCACCAGACAGGCCGCTTAACAAGATCAGCCTCGGATGGCCTTCTGTCTGTCCCATCAGCCAGGACAGCTAGACTGGTGGGGACGAGGGAGAGGGCCTTTTCTGTGGTGGCCCCCACTCTGTGGAACTCCCTCCCTAGGGAACTCCATCATGCCCCCTCTTTAATGAGCTTCCGTCATGCATTAAAAACGTGGTTGTTCAGGCAGGCATTTGGGGTGGGTTAGGGTATTTTAGGAAATGTTTTTATTGTAGAATTTTATTGTTTTAAACTGTTTTTATTGTATGTTGTACATCACCCAGAGTGGCTGGGTGACCAGCCAGATGGGCGATTAATAAATTTAATAATAAATAAATAATAAATAAATTACAAAAATAACTGGAGCACTAGCCTTCAAGAGAGAACCTCCAAAACAGGCTAAGGTTTATGGATCTCTAACCACTGTGGGCAGCATTTTTCCTTGCCAACGTTTTCCACAATCTTTTTATTTTGGATCTACTGCATGCCCTGGTAACTTCATTTGCCGATTACACCATCATATTTGTTTTCTGGACTATCTTGGCAACTGTCTTTCCATCAGTCCACAACTTTTCCCCTAAGCTATATGAATCTTCACATCTCACCTATGCTGCTCTATATGCACTTATCTACTCTCCTCTTGCTGCCACCTTACAAGCTGGTATTCTTAGATCAGCTTTCCCTAATCTGGTACCCTCCAAATGTTTTGGACTACAACTACCATCAACCCTAGCTAGCTATTATGGAAGTTGTAGCCCCAAACATCAGTTTGGGGAAGGGCGCCTTAGATCATGGCTGATGGCTGTGCTAAGCAATTTTGTATCCATTTAAAGCTGCCCAAAAGGGTAAAATGTCCTTTGTTAATTACTATTTATATATAGTAAAGGACAACAATGTCTGAACTCAGGATAACAGCAGGCAGCATAGATGCTTAGTTTCAGAATTACAATATAAAAAAAACCCAACAAAGGGGTGGGGCGGGGGGAACTGAAGTACAAGATTTCCATGTGTTGGGTTGAGATGAGTATATTCAATTCAAACGCTAAGTGAAAAGTTAATGAAAACCGATTTCGTATATAATGCGAATAAACTAAGTACTACTAATTGTATATGATGTTGTACTATTAGGATCAGATCATAAACATTTGATACTTAACCAGCTCACAACAAAGGTATGCATATTTTAGAACACAAAATTAACATTACCGGTGACATTGGGCTTGTGCCCTCTACAACTGGTTGACAAGCTTCTGCCACAGCTCTCACATGGCCATAGCCAATTGCAGTTAGCAGTAGTTTTGCTATTTTTAGAGCATTTAGGTAGGCACCCCTTCTTGTTTCCATATCTGCATTTGGCAGGAAGTTATTTCTAGTCAGCATACTCAGCACAAGAGGCAAGCCACCGCTTTTTAAGAAGTTGTACTGGAAGTCAGTGGCATCTTCTCCCAGAGGTAAATTGGCAGGCATTAACAAGGCATAAACTACCTGGAAGTAAAGAACAAGAACAAGGATAAGAACGATAATTCAATACATACACTTTTTAAACTAAGTGCACTGGACTGCAGGATGTGGGAATGGTTTTTACATAATTCTCTTCATCAAATGCTGTGCTGACAGTATTTATCCAGAACTATCTTGCTCAGAACACAGTGCTATGGAAAGTGCTGTATTTAGTAACTTAATGTGATCCCTAAATTCAGTGTAGGAAATATTACTAGAAGGAAGTTTTCAAATCTCAAAATATTAACAATGAGATATTACAAACCTCTGTAAGATACAGCACTTGTGAGGCAGAAGGACCGAAGAAAAGAGAATCAAGGGATGGACTAAGGCTGCTGTCACCAAGTTTTGCATGGTCTAAACAAATAGCTCTTAGTTTCTCTACAGTAGTGTTATCTGAAATAAAAGCACAGTGTCAAAATGTTTCTTCCTATAAAGAATATAGATTTCTGAAGCATACCTTTGGAAACTGAAATATACTGAAATTGTACCAAATACAGATTATTTTCAACTATCATCAGTGCAGACAAATGAATTATACTGCTGAAGATTTTGGTCTTTTTCTTTAAAGATCAAATTATGCTTAAGCCCCAAAATAGATGCTACAGGCTGGAGAGATGGTAAACACCAAAATTTTTCTAAGAATTTCCTAAAGCAGTTTATGAGCTTTCTACAGCAGAAATAACAGTAATATGCATATTTCTGTTTTTAAAAACTCAGGTTAAATTTTGAAGAATGGGAGGTTAACAAGTTCTGTGGAGCTATCTTCAGAGGGGACAACTCCGAAAAATTCTGCTGCATGTGTGCACATTCCTCTGGATAGCAGCTATACCTTTTCATTAATGTTTACATACGATAATAAAATGAAAATAAAGTTTTACCTGGTGGCATTAATTTCATAAGGATGCGTGCACCATCTCTAAGAGGTGGCATATTTAGGCTACTGCCTAAGTCCGCAACTTGCCAAAGAAATGAGATGTATCTAGGATGCAGTGACATGATCTAAAATAAGAATAAAAACTTGTCATGAGATACCCCCTCCTAACATCTGATAGGAAATTTCAATGTTTGGTTAATACAATGGTTTTAATATGTGCGTCTTCTTTTACTTACCACTCCAGGTAAGCAACTTTCAACTTCTGGATTTGGACCATCACTATAGTGATTGCCATGGTTGCCAGGAGAACCAGTAGAGGAATCAGAAGAACTATCTGGGCTTGAAGGCATATTGGAACTTATCTGCGTAAGCTTGGCTGTAATTAGCTAGGGGATAAAGTAATAGGTGCAAATTGGTAAATTGTGTAAAACTGTAAACTTCAATTACTGTTGTAAATTTGTGAGCTTCAAGAAATATATATGTCTGTATATATTAAACTGGTATACTCACAAAAATGCCACTATTACAAATTATATTTATGCTGTCATTTTCCTTTCCACAGGAAACCTTCAAAACTAGGACTGTTTATCAATATATAATGTTTAACAGTACTTACTGTTTTATCTTTGAGATTCAGCTGTCCAATTAATTTCCTATCATCTACAGGATCTACTAACTCGCCTCCAATAAACAATTCTACTTTTGTATGTGCACTGTTGGCTTTAATACGGTTGAGAATGCAACGTCTGACTGAACCAATCGTGTCATTTGTATGGGACCAAACATCCAAATCCTCCACTTGCCGACCTTGGTTAGGAAAACGAACTACCAGAGAGATGTGCTTACCACGAAAAGCTCTGAGAATACAGGAAAATATAATATTACAATAGTCCAGGATGTTTAAAAGAGTTTAATACTTCCAGAACAAATTAAATTATTAGACATTTTAAAGGATTATAAGCAGTCCTCTAACACAGATAAGGGAGCAGAAAACTTTCTTACCTGTGATTTCTCGTACTTATTTACCTGACTGAATGGGGATAAACTTTAAAAGGCTTTTTGTAGCATATAGTCTGTCTGTATAATAGCTTGCATACAAGATATCAAAAGTTTACCTTTTGTTTACATATATGCAGTAAAAAAAATAGAAGTATAACATTTCTGATTCTACTATACACAAGCTATGTTATTTGGAAGACTTCTACACAATTAGTAAAAGTTAAGCAGCGCAATTCTAAGCATGTTGAGAAGTATGGTTGGGATTACATCTTAAGTCTAACATTTCCACAAACCTTGACATTGGTAGAATTGTTCGCTCTTCGTGGTAATCACTGTCACATTCATTTATATACTCCCTTAAAACTGTCAACACTCGCACCATTCGTATCGCTTCTTGCCTTGCACAATTAATACTGTCTTTATCTCCATCCAAAACACACAAAGTATCATAGGATGCCTTCAAACGGTCAAAGCAGGATTGAATGAAGTCTTCATGGATTACTACCTAAAGAAATGCCCAGAGAAATCAGGGAGGCTGTATTATCTCAAATCAAAAACATTACAAGAAGAGACACAAAGTGAATCCCTCTTCATTCATTACTCATTTGGAGCACTCACAAGGGCAGGGCCACATCACAGGCCCTACCCTCACCATGCACCTGGGCTTGCCCAACCTCCCAATATTCCTGTACTGAGTGCAAGCATCTTAAATGAAGAGCCTACATGTGCGCAGCAGTAACATGTAGGCCTTCCATTCGCTCATGATCCCCAGTTTTGTAGAGAGCTTATGCATGAGCTCCTGTGGCTCTACTCAAAGTATGGATATAGGGTACCAACCCTGCTCCTCCCTCTGCCTGCGAGTGCTCTTCATGCAAGTAATATATGAAGGAAGCTCATCTTTTGCCATTTTAAAAGATAAAACTTCAAAATATCTTTTAAAAAATCCATTAGCAAGCCAGCCAGGTTTTGCAAAAGTAAAAGTACTGGTCCAAGTCCTAAGAACATTTATTATACTGGCCATATATTCTGAGAGTGCATCAACACTTTAGTTGGGAGAGCCACTGCTGATGCCAAGGCAGCAGGCCTTGACTATTCTGGACTCTGCCTGCAACAAAATTACACTCTAATCCTAGGCACAGTGAAAATTAAGGTTCACTGAAATCAGTAAGATTAATAAGTAAATATGCTTAGGATCAGGGTGGAAAGTTTTTTTGCATAAGTATGTTATAAACAAGATACAGATTGTAAAATAAACTTCAGAGGGTTAATGTCTCCTAGCACACCTCTGGGAGAAGATGCCAGAGGCGCTAGTATTTCTAAAAGCCTTCTGTGATCCAACAGAACAGGCATGAGTTATTGTTTGTTTGGTGAAAAAAACAACTAGTGACCTAAGAGACATTAGTGTTAGAAGAAATCTTATTTGAACAAACAGCTAAAGCAAAATTAAGTGTACTTATTTTTTCAATATAGTCCTCAAACAAAGGACTATATTTTTTCAATATAGTCCTCAAACAGAAGGAGGCTTTATTCTATGGAAATTTCAACTAAAAACATCACCTACTAAAAACAAGTTGAGTTCTTTTAGTATTTTTACCTGATTGACTTGTAATCTTGGACCAAGATTGGTATAGATTTCTTTTAGCAGATCTATTGCTCGACTGGCAATGTCATCACTTCCTTGAATTACAACCTAAAGCAGCAATATAAAGCATGAACTACTTTAAGGTGCAACCATGACAAAGTTATATTTCAATTCTATTGAAAATGGTCTATGGTACATCCTTCGTTTTGATTTGGCCACATGACAAAGTTTTAAATGAATTTGCTGAGGTTTTTTTAAAAAGTTGCTTTGAAAGAATATTCATTGTTTTTTTTTATTTTATTTATACATTCATGAGTCACCTTGTGGCCCAAATAGGACCTCCAAGGAGATTTACAGTTAAAACTTTAAACAATTTAAGTTGTTAAAAACATCACCAACAGCAGAATTAAGAACAGGAGAGAATCTTAAAAACAGTGTGGAGCTAAAACTTTTAAAATACTAAAAAGCCATATGTAAGAAATGTTTTAACAGCTTGCCTAAAATTGAACAAAGAAGGGACCAGCCTAACTTCCTTAGGGAGAGAGTTCCACAGGCAGGATGCTGCCACAGAGGAGGCCTTATCCCAGCAAACTAACATCTCTTGGTGGTGGGATATGCAGAAGGGCAACCAAAGAGGATCTTAAAACTATGGGCAGGTTCGTAAGGGAGGAGGTGGTCTTTCAGATATCCTGGCCTCAAACCATTTAGGGTTTTATAGATACGCAACAATAGCTTGAATTGTGCCTGGAAAGAGATTGGCAGCCAGTGCAATTGATATAAGAGTGGTGTAATATAATCAACAAAGCGTGTGCCAGAAAGCAATTTGGCCCCTTGCATTTTGCCCTAGCTGCAGTTTCTGAGCGCTCTTCAAGGTCAGCCCTATGTAGAGGGTGTTGCAATAATCTAAATGGGAAGTGATTAAAGTATAGATTACTGTGGCCAAATCTGCCCTCTGCAGGAAAAGTTACAACTGGCACACCACTCGAAGCTGGGCAAAGGTGCTCCTAGTCACAGCAGCTACCTGACCCTCTAAGAGCAACGCCAGGTCCAGAAGCACCCTCAAGCTATGAACCTGATCCTTCAGAGGATGTGCCACCCCATCCAGAACAGGCTGTACCTCCAATCCAAGATTAGCTTTCCTACTGACCAACGGTACCTCTGTCGTGCCTACATTGAGCCTCAGCTTGTTAACCTACATCCACTCCATCACTATGTTCAGGACTTCCATAGCCTCCTTGGCATAAATTGACAAAGAGTGATAAACGCTGGGTATCATCAGCATACCGATGAGACCCAACCTCCAGATGACCTCTCCCAGTGGCTTCATACTACTTCTTTCATTCATCATCGAGCTAATATTAAAACATATTAAGTAGGAGTAGTACAGCAGCATCTCTACTAAAAAATTAACATACTGTCCATAATTTTAAAAAACCTTAATGGACAAGTGTTCCTGTAGACAGCTATAAAGAACAACCATACTGGAAAGATTCACAGGGTTCTTTCCTTTTCCAAAGCTGACAACAAAAATGTTCTCCTGTATGCCCAGAGCTGCTGTTCTGGATTTCACCCAATATGTTCACTGGTTCAATTGCCCCATCCAAGAGATGATCAAGTGTATCCAGTAACACTTGATTTAATTAAAAATATATTTGAAGACTGGAGTTCATCCCAAACTTAGCCATCATGGTTACCATGGGCTGACCAAACTTGGTATGAAATCTTTTCTCCTTCCAGCAGTCAAAGTTTTGGTCACAGCTGGCATCCATGTTTATGGATCCCTGTTCTTATTTGTTTATAGTTTGGGCCTGCCACCATCTCCCAGACAGCACAAGTGAGGAACATACAATAGCATGTATAAGGTAACCATTACATTCGGACCAAAAAAAATGACAAATTCTAAACTGAGCCAACTGGTTTAACTGCAGAAACTAAAAGCCAATTTAAGTATTTTTGAACTTCTTCCAAAATAATCTCAAGCAAGTATGCAGGGGAATAGAGCTATATTTGTGTGACAGAAAGATCAAGCACAACTAATAGCACCCTTTACTTTCCCCAGCATGGAGATTAATACACTGCATCTGTTTCCCCAAGTGTGTATGTATAATGCTTGCACATGCTGGAAAATGCAGCTCCAAATTCCCTTAACACTCAGATTGTAAGTTCAAGAACACGCTTTCCATTAAAACTGGATATGTGACGGAACAAAACAGAAACCACCTCGTAGGAATGTAGCTGTTTAGGGCCTTTTAGGTCCAAAACTAGCATGAGGACTTGGAATGCATATAACCATCCAAGCCAGTTGCTAGAGCATGGCGTAACAAACTTTGGAAAAAGGAAAAGGATTGCCATTGTGTACCAGTTGTGACTTCTCAAAAGTCTTCAAGGGAAACTCCAGAGTATGAAAAAAAAACCTTTAGGATTACTACAAATGCGGTGATCACCTTCTAATGAAGTTAGAATTGGTAAGAAGGCATTGAGCCACAGCTGCAAGCTGAAGCTCAACATACAATGATGGGCTCAGGAGGCATTTTGCAGATGTAATGGCATGGAGACAACAGGCTTCATCACCGCCACCGCCACCAGCAATTATTTATAAAAAGATCTGGAAACCTATTGGCCTCAACAAGCATTGTGCACTTTGAACAAATCAAAGCCTATCAAAATAGGCAATGAACATTTAAAGTACACAATAAACTTTCATTCAAAACAGCTATGGTACTGCACAACTCACGTATACATAAAACTGTGGAATTTGTAATTTATTGGTCTAGGTTAGAAACCAGCATTGTTGTTTTTCAGTGTAGTTTTTGCATCAATTACTATACGCCACAATTTAGACAGATGAACTTTCACACTTACCCTCCAAAGATAATCTAATCCTATTAACTCCAAGTCATCCATCATATAGGCTCGTCTCTTTGCGACTAGCTTCCCTTCTCGACAGTTCACAGCTTTGAAGAAACGTTCAAAACATTTCATACCATTTTCAGTTAAGAGTGAAGGGTCCAACTGAAGAACATTGTTTTCAAAGAAGTCTTTATTAATGTCAGGGTCTAAATCTGGTTCATCTCCCATGAGTTTAGAATACCATTTAAAACAGGCTTCACGATCACACAGGTAGACTGCATTTTCAGCTAAACATTTCCATATTTGTTTTGCCTGAGGAGCACAGAGCCATAGCTGACCATCCTTCAGTAAAAATCTTGCACAAAACAAAGAGAAACAAGTCATTAGAATTAGAATCTATAAAGTATAAAAACAGCAACTCCTACCAAGGTATTCAAATCTATTTAAACATTTTGAGATCTTCCCAAGCATACTCAAGAGTTTACCTAGACTACATAATATGCGCATTGTGAACTTGATCTTTTACATGACACACATCAGCTACACATTAATTTCATTAGATAAAATATAAACATATTTTTATATGTTTATAAAATATAAAAGAAAATAGGAGTTAAGTAAATGATATAGTGCAAGCAGCCTAGATAAATAGGCTATTACTATTTGACACATTTGCAGGTTCAGTTGCTTTGGACAGCCCTCAGTTGTGCAAGAAGTATCTACTTTCCACAGATCCATCCCTGCTTTAACCGTTCAAAAATGCTTTAGGAACTCTCCAAAGAATATACATGACCGAAATAGAGAAAATTGTGTTAATTCCTTTAAAAGGAACCATGATTACACCAAAACTTTGCCTTATCCCTTTAGTTCCAACAGAACATGTTCAAATGTGTGGAAGGAACACCAGTAGTATAAGCCTCAATCAGGTCAACAATATTTCCTGTTTCACTGAGCATTTTAAAAGTTTTAACAGCTCCTTGATATGAATCTCCTCCTGTGTCAACTTTGGTGAGTACTTAGTAACAATATTTTTGATAATAACTTTGTCTTATTTGCATTAAATAACTACTCCAACTTCATAGCTCTCTAAAAGTGAAGTAGCTACTCCTGAAGTTATTAATCATCCTCCTGCTCAAATTTTTTTTCCAGGTCGTCGTCGTCACTGTTATTGTTGTTGTTATTATTATTATAATATTTATTTATACCCCACCTTTTTCCCAGTACTGGGACACAAGGCGGCTTACAAAAATTAAAACATATACAATTAAAACATATGAAAACATACAAAAGTTAAAATATAAATTAAACAACAATATAATTAAAATATTAAAACAGCATTTTAAAACAGCATTTTAGCAGCTTACCCCCAGATTCCAAGTATGTCCCAAAGGCCTGCTGGAACAAGAATGTTTTAGTCTGCCTCCGGAAACGCATCAAGGAGGGAGCCATCCTAGCCCCCCTGGGAAGGGTGTTCCACAGCTGTGGGGCAGCTACCGAGAAGGCCTTCTCCCGGGTTCCCACCAAACGTGCCAGTGACAGTGGTGGGACTGAGAGAAGGGCTTCCCCAGAAGATCTCAGAACACAGGCAGGTTCTTAAGGGAGGATACGGTCTTTCAGATAACCTGAACCGGAGCCACATAGGGCTGTATAGGTCATAGCCAGCACTGTGACGTATAACCGTAACAGAATTACTAGTTTATAGAATTTTGGCGTGAATTTAATTTCAGTGGTAAACTGGAATAACTAAACTCAAGAACAAGCCAGAAATGAAGTAGCTCCAAGTAGCTCTTTAGGATGCTACAGAAGTGAAAAATGTCCCTTGATAAAGAGACACATTTCAAAACACATCAGGAATAATATATTGATGCAGCTGTCTTTGTTTTCGCTTTGGCATTTACATCTGTTTTTATCCTTCTTGTTGTTGGTAACTAAATCCCCATTATTCTAGTTTACCAGTGAATCTCTGGGGTACTAGTATAATGTGGGTATATAAACTCTCCAAGAACCTGAGGGACGCCAGAGTACACTTTTTAGGCACCTATCCTCTGTGGAATAGGCACGTCCCTAGAAACATTTGATCCCAATCTTTTCAGTCTGTTATCACATAAGGCAAAGAAATCAGGACTTGCACATGAGTAATCTCTTTCCATGGCCTCTGTACTGCATGTTTCCTTCTGATTCTTAACTTTGGAAAGTTCCCTTTAGTATTTATGCATCCCAGTGTTGTTCTCTTATGGTTCGTTCAAACATGCCTTGATCAACCACAAGATGTGCCTGCACTGATAGAAGGAGGAGCACTATTCTCTGCCCCCACCCTTCTGGGTGAATAATTCCATTAGTTAGAAAGAGCCTCAGTATTTCATTGAAGAGAAGTATAGACCTGGAAATGTGGGTATATAAAAGAGATTGACTGCTGGAATATATTATACACAGATATAAGGAATGATGTCTTTTGGTTGGTAAACTGAGGACTACATCATGCAAGGGGGACTGGCTTCCAGCTGTGCATCCTGCTGCAACACTATCTAGAAACAGAATCAGTCTACATGGCAAATACCATTTTGTAGATAAGCTGTATGAAAGTGTCAAGATTTATTCCCTTTGCCTTCAAATAATATTTGTGGAATATTTTCACCCAAAATAAAGTAAGATTTACTCAAACCAACCGTAGGAAGTTTAGCCGCTCTTGGACTTCTTGCACATGACTGTATCTACTCCCTGGTCTTACAGTTTGTGGATCATATTCTCCATGTTCTGCAAATTTAAGAGAAGATGTTATAATACCCAAAGAAAAGACGAACACCACAATTCTGTACATGTTTAATCAGAAGTAAGGTGTTCGCTCTCAATGTGCTTAGGACTGAGCACATTTTAAAGTTTTTCAATAGTCTATTAGAAGGGCATTCAACATCATATTAGTGACTGACTACTATATTTAACTCCGCTTTAAATAAGGGCCATGCATTGTGATTTATTTGCCCTTTATTTCTGTAAGAAAAATTATACAAGGTTTACATTACAGCAACTATTTTGATTTACTTAATACCAGATGCTACTTAATAATAAATATATTGGTTCACAGCAACTATGGAAGTACACTGCAATTTTTAGTTAGAAACTTTTCCAGAAATATTTAAACACAATACAGGATATATAAATTAAAGTATGCACCTTTAATAGCTATTCTAAAGCGATAGCATAAATAATTTACAAGGAAACTGGGACACCACAAAAACAGATCTGCATTGATAGAATGATACTGCCCCGCAAACATCTCCCACAGTAATTCTTTGCTCAATATATATTAAGTATATATAAACATATAGTTTAAAAATGTTTTGCAAAATTGCAAGGCAATGTAAAGATTTCTCAGATTAACGTATTACTCCAGTATTTAACAATGTGTAAGCGTGAGATCAATAGCAATAAGTTTCTTAGGCTGCAATCCTATACACACTTACCTGAGTTCCATTGAAGTCAATAGGACTTCTGTGTAGGCATGCCTAGGATTGCACTGTTTCTGTAATTCTAAACAAAATTAAACTTAACTCACCTTTAGCATACTGTCTCATGCTTTCCATATATGCTGAAAGATTTTCTGCAACTAAAGTTACTAGAGCATGATTGTGCTGAAGTTGATTAATTAGATCATGGCGATAAAACACATGGGGACTTCGCTGAGTTTGACTATAGTTAAAAACATAGAAAAGGTTACAGGTACTATTACTGAGAAATTGTTTTAAGATTCTATTAGGAGGAGAAAAATGGGAGCCCGAAGTGGCTACCATATAATACAACTAGTATCCCACTCAAAAGTGAACAGATATAAAATAGGTAAAGTTAAACTAAAAATATTATAGTAGGTAGAACGACTACACCAATATTTCGTGTCTTTCTTGTAACAAATATTTTTGCTCTTTTCATAAAAATCTGAATTGTTCACAATTATTCTTCATTTATTATTGCTATCAATTTAGTTGGCCATTTAAGGACATAATCCAGCGAACCCATTAAGGAATGTTGAAGGACTTGCATGTATCAAGGAGAGAATTCTTGAAATACCAATCTCACTCCCGATGCCACTGTAAAATCTGCTTTTGAAATTTTAAAGTTCTGAACATGATCTGTCATGCGACCGAAGTAACCATTAATACATAAATCTAAAGCCCTCATGGACACATGGTTGACTAATTGTGGGCTGTGTCATAACACACATGCAGCAAAATCGATGATATTAGGGAAGGGAAATCTGCCATTTCTCTCAATAGTGATGAACATGGGTTTAATGGATGTTCTTTTTTACCCTTAAGAAACCATGATTTGCAAGTGGAATGAAAGTCATACTGTACAGCCCTTTGCAATGGTTTGGTCATACCTGCCCTTTTCCCCCCACTTCTACAGATAGCCTACATAATACAGATCAAGATGTTCTACAAGAACAACAAACTATTGCAGAACAGTGCCTGCAAGCTAAATAGCTCCATAGGAATTAAGGAAAACACCCAAACTGAACAGTCCAAGGAAGAAGGAAATTACAGGGAATTGAGTTTGACTTGAATTACGGAGCCCCAAATACTAGTAGTAGTAGTGAATATCTTGCAGTCATGCTTACTGTCCTATGGCTGTCCAGTATGATTTTCATTCCACTTCCAAACCATGTTTTCTTAAGGTCAAAAAGGATATCCATTAAACCCATGTTTTCTATGTTACCCAATGACATACCTTCTGAATACACCATTTTTACTTTTAAATTAACAAGACAAGTGGGGACCCACAAGATGTTATGGTGATCCCCAAGTCCCTAACAGTAATGCTCCTGTTCCAGGGTCCAGCCAGCCTTGAACTGGATCTCTTTAACACTGGAGAGTAACAACTTTTCCTTCTTCCGGAAACCTCCTCAAAGAGTGCAGGGAAGTGAGCTTTTTAAACTCATGCATTGACTCAAATGCCACCTCCAGGCTACTATGATCTGGTATGCATGACAGGATAGCCCACAGTGGAACCATTTTTGCACAGCAGCCACCTCACCCTGGCTTGCTGTGTTGTGCAAACCAAGGTAGCAGGGGTTGTTTGAGGGTTAGACAACCCTCAAATAACTCTAAATCAAGCCGTGGGTCATTTGAGGGTTGCCTAACCCTCAAACAACCCCTGCTGCCTGGGTTCGCATGACACAACAAGCCATGATGGCAAGCTGGGCACCTACAGGCACCATGCAAAAATGGCATCCATAGGTGCCCAGCACAACACAAGAGTCCCCATGGGTAAATTAAACCAAGCTGTTGTGTCGTGCAAACTATGTCTATATGTGGGTATGTTTGAACTCCTAACAATTCCCCTACCCACTCCATTTTCTCCCTCCAAGTAACACCCTCAACATTCCATGGCTCCTGGGGGCCACTGAACATGTGATGTTCTTGTTGGGCTCAGTTTCCCTTTTTCTTTTAAATGTACAGACCAGGGTATTTCTTTCTGCATACCTGGAAAGGCTCTAACTATGCAGAGACCACTCCCTCACATGGGAGTGACCCTATTTCAACAGAGAAGGTACAATGCCACCAAGTTCAGTATTATATGGTATACAAATGGAAGCCACCACAAAACATTGCTGTGGATCCCACATGCTAGAAACACACTTGTTCAGGGTTCCAGACAGCCTAGAACAGTAAGCTTATAGTGCTGTTGAGGCCTCATACAGCAGGCAAGTTTCAGGAGGGGAAAAAGCCCCCCCCACACACACACACACACATACCTTCCCCTGCTGTGCTATATAGTGTTAGAGGAATCAGGGTTGGGGCTGGTAAACCTAACCTATATAAGGGGGGGGGGGTTTTCCTGGTGAGTGGGAAAGAGAAAAGGTCTTTTTCTTTTTCTTCTTCCTGAGACATCTCTGCACAATACAGAGAGGGAAGCTTTTTTTACAATTCATGGGATGGTTCCCCTGCCCCACCCACCCCTAATTATAAAAGGTGTTAGGGACTTTGGCAGGCCAATTCCCTCTCCCCCTCCCTTTTCCTCTTTTCATTTTACTTTCACCAGCATTCTAACATTCCTTGCCTTGATGGCTCTTAACCACAGCCTTAACTGACAGACTCACACAGACTGCACAATGTCCCCAAGGGTAGGAGCTGCCCATAGAAAGCAATAGAGAAATCCAGTGTATTTGTATAACAGCGGCTGAGGAACAGCATTCTACTCCTGTTCCAGCCACACTGAACCAAAGGAATTAGTTCTTGCATTGGTGTTCAATGTGAATCTGGAAGTTCCATTTCCAGTCAATGGGGTGAGTTACTCAACATTTTCTTGTCTCAACAGATTTCAGATATATGAATGCCATCAATATTCTGTAAATCCTTGAAGGTCACATATCCCTGTCAGGATGTTTTCGGGGGGCTTATATTTGTGTGCTCTAGTCCCAAACCAATAGGCACTCAGGCACATGAGTTCAGTATTAGATGAAATTATATGCACTATGTATTAACATTTTACATTGTATTTCAGTAGTACTAAAGAAATATATGAACTTTGCCACCCGTTTAAGAAATGAAAACTTTACACTGCTCACCTCAAGTTTTGTGGTGCTTCACCAAACAAACTGCAAATTTCTCTAATTTGTTTCAGTGCAGGAATGACCCATTTGTCATTTGTGCGAAGCTCTTCTATAAAACGATCTATCCACTGTATTTTTTGCGTATCTCGATCCTTAAAAAGCAAATATTTTTATTATAACATGTAACTGATTAGTAATTTTCAGGCAGTTTATTAATTTCAGGATCCCTTTTTAGATCATTATTATAGTCCAGCGCTGGAGATGCGTATTGAAATGCTGGTCAATGGGCCAGTGAACAGCTTAGTCGAAAGTAAAAAGCTTTCCCCCCACTTTCTGTGTTAAAGCGTACATAATAATAGCTTGCGGAATAGCAAGGTGAGTTTCTGAGTGACCTCATCTTGTACAAATTGAGTAGTCTGATGCCCAAGTATAATTAAGAGTGTGTTTCAGTATCCCAAAGTACAGAGCAGAAAGGTAAATATTGTGGAGCAAAATATGTTAATTAAGTGCCTATTCCAAACTAGTGCTGGCCCTCCCTGGAGTACTTTTGGGAGAATTTCTACAGAGGCACATACTTTAAGAGTGTTGTAATTTATTGTCCACAATTATTTTCTCCAGAAACAATTTTGTGACCAGCAGCCAGGAGAAATCCATTCAGAAAAAAAGCCAAGATAAATCTATTAGAGAAATAACTTATTTTTTTTCTGAAGATGCCAGTTTTTTTAAAAAAAGTACTAGTAAATGTAATTAGGCACTCAACATAAACTGAAAAATCTACACGATCAACACATTTCACATCTGAGCTTTCAGCTAACAGAAATCTAGAACAGGCAACATTTAATTAAAAGATTGAGCACAACCATCTTTACCCAAAGTATTCAAGAAAACTGGGGCTAAAGATTAAGAGAGGCAGAAATTCTTAATAACTGAACAAAATACTAGACTGGTTCAATTTAAACCATGATTTAGAGAACTGTGAACAAGCTGTGGACTGTCACACACACCTCCCCTCTCATACATAGCTGCCTTCTCTGCTTCTTATTTAGTGCTAACCAAAATTCGCCATGACATGTCAAAATTAGCACAAGTTAAGTACTGCCCTCCCAAGCACAATCAGAAACCCACTTCAGACCATAGTTTCTGATTCTGCTTCAGTGGGCATGCACTTAAGAATCGTTTGCCAATTTGGAAATCATGGCAAACAAGTTAGTGCTAAAATAGGAAGGGAGAAATTGTATGTGAAAGGGCAGGAAGGGGAAAAGCATGTGTGCCAGCCCATGGCTCAATGATCCTCTAAAGCAGAGGTTGGCCACATGTGATCTGTGGGCCACATGCAGCCCCTGCCACCCCGGACATTCAGGGGACCTCCCCCCACCCCAATCCATGGTTTGGCATTACACACAATGAGCCTTCTGTTTGCATGCTCCCTCCTCCGCTCTGTTTTTATCAGTTACATTTGAAATGGCAAATTACGATTTGTATGATCCTCCCTGGTTTGGAAGTATTACACCAATCACAGGTTGTCAGTTCAGGTGTTACAGAAAATAATTTCTGCAGAAATAATTGAATAAGACAGCATGAGGGAGAAGTGAACATATAATCAGAAGGCTCATTTGTGTAATGTGTCAACCAACCTAATGTTAATGGCTAGCCAACAGGATATATTTACCTGTGAACAACTATAATCTAAGATTTTAATGTGAGCACTGAGAGCCTGGTCCATGATATCAACTGGAACATCATCACTATGTGCTAAATTCCACAAGAGGTTCAGTACTTTGTGTGCCATCACACCATCTTTATCATCTTCTGCAAGACGACGAATTAGCTCAAGTAGCTTTTCACGCTGCTTTTTGCTTGCATTTGTCCAACTTGCCTAGAAAACAAAGGGAAACCACCAGCAATTTAAAAATATAGACCTACAAATCAATGGTATGAAAAGTAAAAAGACAAATACAAATATTATATTAATAAAATACAAATTAAGAAGAGTGATTGTAGTAATGTACAACTAATTTAAATAATGTACACAGGTGTAAATCTACTATTCCATCCAGCAACACTGATAAGATACAAGCACTGAGTAGTTTACCAAAATGGGGAAAACTAAGCTATTTTTCAATCATTTTAAAAGACCTCACTTGAATGAATTTAATTTGTAATCTGTTAGAGTATTTATTATTCAGTGACTGTATTTCACAGTAAGAGGAAGTAATAGAAAACCAGACAGAAAAGCCTCTTCTCCAGATTTTCACATTCAAAATTAATCTATGACCCTATTTCAGGAGAAGGACACAAGCAGAAGCAAAATTTACTTTAATACTATTTTAATATATTTTAAATATCAGCCAAATGTAACATTATTTACAGGGAACTCTCTGTGCTTCAAGCACATCTAGCTGCAGATTTATCTTCAAAAAATGCCTTTGTATGAAAAAGTAAGATATTCACTGGCTTTTACCCATAGAATAGTTACACACACAAACCCCGTTGAAATAACTGGGATTTTAAAATATGCATTAACTGACCTCTGGATTGCAGCCGGAGAGATTGCTATATAAGCCAACTGTTAATTATTTCTCTTCAATTAAAATGTATAATTTGATAAAGTTTTGCAACAACCCCTAACACTGTTCCATCTAAGTAATCTACAAATTTCAACTGTTAATATCTGTATTTCCTATAAGATCTATAATTTTAATTTTTTTAAACTACTACAACAAACAAGGTGGAGTTTTGATCTCAAGGCGCAAGAAATTATCAGCACAAGGAATGTAAGTTTGCCTAATCAAAATATTACGCCTGTTATTTACTTACAGTAGTACACTTTGAACTTATATTCTACCCTATGATAGGGCTCTGATAAATAACAGGAGCAGATTAATATGTATGGTTACCTTAAAACAATCAAACAGATGGTCAAGCTGTTCAGGAGAGAAATCCCAGGCCAATTTTGCAAGGAGGTCATGTACATTCTTCACAATGGCTTCATGTTTTCCTGCCTTGATAAGAAATACTAACATCAATTGCAGTTATCTCTACACCAAGATAGCACTGTTCCAAGTATCTTATATTTCTATTTACAGCAATTTTCCCACAAGGGATCCTTCAAAGAGGAACTGACATACACTTACAGTGACTTTGAACAATCCATATAATTATTATTCACACTTTACAAAGAACAGGTATGACAGATCTCTACTCCAAGGGACTTACAATCTAAATTAAACACAGAAGAACAGAATAGGGCAAAATAGAGGTATAAGCAGGGAGAGAATGTGCTTAAATTACACATACGTTGCACTAAGGTAAAGCAACTAGGGGAGGAACCAAGGGTTTCCTGGAAAAGATGAGTTTTGAGGAGAAAAAGGAAACTGGTCACATGGAGGTATCCTGGGAGGCTGGTCCAGCCATAAGGGGCAGCAATGGAAATGGGTGGAGTTATTTTACGAAGCAGGAGACCTTTGAATGGCTGAGGTTGGTGAGGCTGAATTAGCAGTCAGATACTGGGATATAAGTGCAGAGAGATAAAGAGCAACAAGGCCATGGAGGGCTTTGAAAGTAAGGACAAGAAGTTTGTGCAAAAACTGGGAGTGCCAATGAAGAATTTAATGTAATTTGTATAAGAAAGACAGTGGGAATAATAAACATGCTCCAGGAGTTTGGAGATAAAGGGAAGAAATTGGGCAGCACATAGAGATGGAGGATGGGCCAAGGGTTGGGTTTTTGAGAATAAGGGAAACAGTGGCATGTTTGAATGCTGAAAGGAAAAAAACTGAGGACACAGGATAATGTGGTGGAGAGGATGGATAATGGCTGGGGATATGGCAGCTAGATGTAGGGAAGGGACACGATCAAGGGGGAATGTAGAGGGGTTAGATGAGGATAATTGGATAGTGAACTCATAAAATGTGACAGGAAAGAAAGAAGGGTAGAAGGAGGTGCTGTTGGAGGGAGATGTGGAAGAGTACTAAAGAAAATAGAGGCAGAGTGGTCAGAGTGGATTGAATTTTGGCACTGAAGGAGGCAAAATCTTAAACACAGAGAAAAGAGGAATAGGGGTAGGCCTTAGTAGGTCATCAAAGGTAGAAAAGAGACACTTGGGATTGCTCGAGTTGGTGGGGTTCAGAGCTAGCATTTCCCTAACATTCTACTTTCATTTTCCTATGACAGGCTAAAACGCATAGCATATATAATTCATACTTTTAAACTGCACTTATCTATTGTTATTTTGACTTTTTAATGCCTAATACTTTTTAAACTCTTTCAGCTTTTTATGTACAAGATGACACTCTAAAGATGACACAGATTCTGGATGATCAGCATACCCATCACCTTACCTTTCTGAAGGGAAGTCGCAGAGAACAGTGGGTGCTTCTTCTTAGTTCTAACAAACATTTGCTCTAAACACCCAGCCAACCCAAAGATGGTTTATAGTTTATACTTCAGAACTGCAACCCCCAACCTACAGCAACATCAAGCTACAGAGCTTAATACTTTGACACTCTAAATTTTGTCAGAAAATTAGGCTTAAATCTTTAGTTCCAAAAGCAATATATTATGTATATTGGAACATAACGGAACATCAGTGGAACATACCTTGTGGGATTTGAAAAAGCCGACAAATTACAACTACAGATCAAAATGTCAGCTCAATCTACTACTCAATCATTTAACCTAGAATTGAAAAATGAATAATCAAGCAATCCCAGTGTGCCTGGCACTTTATGGAGCACAAGAAGGCAAGTCCCTGCCCAAGGAGCTCATAATCTAAAATTTGACACAAGGGAAACAGAGGAAGAGGAAGGAGGTGAAGGTAGCATTAAACAGAAAAAGAGTAAAGGCAGTGTTATCATTTCAGTTACATATGCTTAGACTTGGTTACAGTCTTAGATGACGTAGGGCACAGGAAGTAGGGGTTGTGCTAAACCGACCATATTTAACTTCTTACATCTATCTGGTGACACAAGAAAAGATAAATAACACCAATAATTTAATGGGCCATATATACTGCCTTCTTTTGGTAGACAGCACAGCATTTGTGAACTAATTAAAAGTTTGTGTCTGCCGCAGAAATATGTAGCATAATAACTGTGGGATTCACAGACAAAATGTCAAATTAAAATTTTAGTTTAACACCTGTTAACACAAGATATAAGCAACTAAAATTCCAACTGACACATAATAGGGGATGCAAAATAAAATACCGCTTGTTTAGTCCCTACCTGTGCAGCCCAAATGTTATCAAGGTCTTGTAAGGTGAGAGCCTTTTCTTTGATGACAAAACGAAGAATTTTCTCTAACTTTTCTACATATTGAGGTTGATGTAGACTATCTCTTAACACAATCGATAAGATGTTATTCTGCTGGATCCACTCCTGAAGATAAAGATGGCAAAACTTATTAGATAAAAGTGAAATACCAACAAGGCTATTCTCTTTGTTTTTATATCAGATGACAGCATGCAACACATTATAAACCCCCCAAATGGAACTAAACATATGTCTGTAACAAAGTGGAGCATGCAGTCCTACTATTGACCACCAGAGTTTATTTTTTCTGTAAATCTTTTCTGCTGGCTGTTCCAGATTTCACACCACTCAGGTACAGTGTAATTAAGCCATGTATACATGTAGCAGATACCACAAGTAATCCCAAGAACCAGTTATGCCAGTAACCTGCTCACAGTCTAGATCCTGACATGCATCATGCAGTTGGGGCAGATGCTTCAAATACAGAGTTTCCAAAAGCAGGGATATGAGAGTAACATCTCGAACACAGATGTTGTATGGAAGCACAAGTCACAGTGGGTGGGTTCGCACATCACTCTAAGCCACCCCATGAATAACCTTCGGTGGGTTGGTTGGTTGCTCACTTACCCACAATGGTGCTGACAGACGATCAGCCTCTCCGCGAACTTAGTCCCCCTGCCCACTCCCTGCATGTATCCCAGGTCCCTTTGTGGCCAAATCCTCATACTGCAATTCCTTGCTCCCTCAGCAGCCTTTTTACTATCGGTCCACTGGGTGTTCAAGGCGTGTTTGGCTATGCCAGCTCCCAACAGTTTCCTGAACCCAATTCCTCTCCCACCCCATGACGGCACGTGCCTATGCTTATTTTTCTTATTAAAACTGTAAACCTTACCATCCCATTTTATGTTATGTTGGGATTGGACTTGATGGTCTTATAGGCCCCTTCCAACCCTACTATTCTATGAGTCTATGTTTTTATTAACTGCTTTCTTCGTCTGCCCAGGCAGCAGCTTTTGTTCATCCACCTCCCTTGTCACCTATAGAAGTCTCTCTTGTTTAGCGCCCTCTCTGCTCCGACTCCCTTGGAAGCAGTTTGTTTTTTAGCTGGCTTCCCCCCATGCCCCCATTGGTGAAGCCATCACTGATAGAAGTGAGTCTCACTCATTGTCCACTGCCCCCTCCCCTCTCAGCCATTTGTTGTTTAGCTGCTCCCCCCTCCCATCACCGAAGGCCCTTTTGCTCACCCTTCCTTCCTGCCTTTGCTCCCAACTCACAATTCCTTTCAGACAGGGAAATCTCATGCTGCCCAGTTTCCACCACCCCACCCATCCACCCACCCTGTGGACCAGCTGCTTGGTAAGGTTTTATACTGCACCCTCCGTCCTTTTCTTGACTCCCATGAAGCATATAGTAGACATTCTTGGGTGGCATTTCTGGGCACAGTAAGAGCAGCAAAGCTACATTACTAGTCTGTCCATTTCCTCAATGACTTAAGTTTTTTACTTTGAAGCTTGTACCCTGCCCTGTTTATTTTTGTCCCTATAATGATGCAGTACCGAATTTGAGCTTCGAATACAAAATACATAGGACATGCTAATATCAACGCTTTAGCTCCACTGAGTTACTATGACCAGTTTTATGACCCATGACACAACCTTTTCAGTAGCAGCACCAAGATTATGGATCTCCTTGGAGATCTGTCAGGAACTTATTTTTTAACATTTAGACATTTAATGAAAACTTTTGTTTCAGCATATCTTTGGTTCTCAAGTTTTTGTCATTTGCTACACCTGGCTTTTAATTGGTTGTTTTGGATTTGGTTTTATCTGCTACTTAAACTGTTTTTGTGATTACTGTTCTTTAAAAATATTAAGTCATTAAAACATAATTTTGTAAACCACCGTGTGTGACCATGGGCAGGGAAATATGGTAAAAACATAAATAAATCAAAATCAAATGAATTAGTTATAATGGAAAATATCTCCTGGCAATTAAGATGCAAATTCTTTAAACAGGTTGCCACCAAATAAATGCAAATAAACTTACTGCCATTCTTTCTGCTGTAAGCCATTCCTCCTCTTCAGGATTGCCATGTCGATGGGTATAATATGACACACTAGATATCACCTTGTTAACTTCATTTAGTGCATTCATTTTTCCATTGAAAGATGAAATCTGCAACAACCTGTGGAGAAATGTATGTATAAGAGAAGCACAACAGGACACAGACATACACATACCTATGCTGTTTTTATTCTGTTACTGTGTTTTAATTATGTTTCAATGCATTTGTTTTATTACTGTTTTAATAAGTTTTATTTATGATTGAAAGCCACCTTGAGTGCCTTTTTTCTTGGTAGAAAGGGAGGGTACAAATCAAATCAAATAATAAAATCACAACAGAAAAGAGACTTACCTAAGTATCATTTTTAATCTAAATATTTCTAAGTTTTTTACAGTTTCCTCTTGTCCTGGAACTCTTGAGGCTAAGTTCTTTAGAGATTTGATTATCATTGACAAAGCATCATTTTTGGCTTCATTTTTGGCTTCTTTTTTCAGTTCATCATCAGTTAAGTTTTCTAAAAACTGTGGAACCATTTCTATAATTGGAAGGAAGTATTTCTTCACTGTATGCAGCGTAAGAAACTCATAGCACTGTCCAAATGGCCTTGGGAGGAAAAAAAAGATCACTGTAAAGGTAAAACTGACTTAAAGTAGTATTTTAGGTAACAATTAACAATACAGTAAAGGGTGTATTTTAGGGAAATCAATGAAAGCAAAATTTACCAAGCTAATAAGTGCCAAGTTGAAATACTTCTCCCATTTCATCATCCCATGTGCAAGTGGCATTTCTGTTTTCTGGGGGGCAATTTAGGGGTTGGGCCCCCCAAATTTACCATCACTGGAACTCTCCTGGAAGCTCCCACTGCTCATAACCTTTTGGACTCTGAAGTATCTAGAATGATGCTACATGATGACACAGTGTCACTCTGATAGCAGCTTCTGGGGGTAAAAAATAACTGCCTGCATTGGCAGCTGCCATTATTCCCCAGAAGCCCTAATCACAGCAATACTACACCACCACATAGCATCGTTCCAGGGGACTTGTGAGGGAGGAAATGGTAGCTGCCAGCCATTGGAAGGAGCTCCGGCTCTCGTGGTGTGTTTCACTACCATAAATTTCACTCTAGATTTCGGATCACGTTTCCGCCCCTCTCTGACATGATAGAGGGATCACCATGCATAACTAAATTACGCATGGTGTGGAGAATGTGGATAGGGAGACATTTTTCTCCCTCTCTCAAAATACTAGAGCCTGAGGTCATCCCATGAAGCTGATTGGTGGGAGATTCAGGACAGATAAAAGGAAGGACTTCTTCACACAGCACATAGTTAAACTATGGAATTTGCTACCACAGGATGTAGTGATGGCCACCAATTTGGATGGCTTTAAAAGGGGGTTCAACAAATTCCTGGAGGAAAAGGCTATCAATAGCTACTAGTCCCGACGGCTATGTGCTACCTCCGGTACCAGAGGCAGTGAGCCTGTGTACACCAGTTGCTGGGGAACGTGGATGGGAGGATGCTGTTGCGCTCATGCTCTGCTTGTGGGTTCCCGGGCAACAGCTGATTGGCCACTGTGTGAACAGAATGCTGGACTAGATGGACCCTTGGCTGATCCAGCATGGCTCTTCTTATGTTCTTGTGTTCTTATGAGTCCAAGCTAAATGCTCTTTGTGAAGGACTTTCTACTAAGCTTTAATGAGTACTTCTGGTGAGTACTCACTTGGATGTCTAATACATCTAATGCCTGAAGACCTTCTAGGAACAGACAGATAATGACAAGTAAAAGTTAGATTGAAAACTATGAAGAACTATAGCCACAAGTGATACATATTTCAGCAAGAGTGGTAATTATATCAAGATTCTAATGCACCAGTACAGACAAGGTATTGCAAAGACAAGAGATCCTCAATGTTTCAATTGCTGGATTGTTAGCAAAATGGCTCTGGCTGATCCTGTATTCACCTCTCATCCAAGGGCACTGGAGGAAGCAAGGTCTCCAAGATAAAGTTCTTTAGGCTCTTACAGATATAGCACTGCATCCAAAACAGGTTTTAAGTGGAACTGCATAATATATATGTAAATACGCCCTCTTGCCCCAACTCAGAGAATACAATCCAGATCTGCCAACCCATTTTCCATACAAGAACCAACACCACTGGCTTATACAAACCCAAATGGGGTAGTGCTCCCATATAGGGCACAGCCTTTGCCGAGCTATTTCAGCATTTCTATCCCAACAGGAAATTGCTCCTGGGAAAATTCTGAAGCCTCACAACTAACCTTTGTTCCCAGTCTTATCATAACTTCCTAAACAATACAATTGCCAATTAAGGTAAGCTGCCCAAGAGCTGATCTTGCTGGATCAAAGCAAAAAGAAAATCTGTCATCTCCTAAAAACTGTGTTGCATCTAATTTGCATGTTAATTATGAAAGTGTGTGTGTGTGTGTGTGTGTGTGTGTATATATATATATATATATATATATATATATAATTTTTTTGAGATCCTATATTGCAAACCTTGGATTAGAACAAGGTTCTTTTTTTTTAATTGGCTTTTTGCAAGCAAGCCAGGATGCATCTAGATTAGTTTAAAAAGAAAGTAAAAGGCTGTTTCAATCTGTCAACTGCAACCAACAGTAAATCTTACAATAATTTCAAAAACACTTTCAAAAACAATAAAAATTGCAACACACCAATTAGCATGCACTTTTAAGAAGCCAGAAGACCTCTGAAGCTAGTATTCGGCCTTAAAGCTCACAAATATGATATGAGCTGTTTCTTTGTTCCCTTTTCATGCACATTTAGGAATATTAGGTTATAGCTAATGGCGGCTTGCTTTAGAGGAAAGCACTTCTGCTTGTGCATGTTGTGGCACCTGATTTTCACTGATCCCCCTTCTACCCACTTAAGTCCCCTGTCCCCCACAAGAAAAGTGGCTCCTGAGGGGTGGGAAACACCGTCCCCCAGAACAGAATGGGGATATGGCATGGAGGACTGTAATAGGTAGGGGTGATCAGCAAAAATCAGGTGCCCTGACTTGTGTGAGTAGAAGCACTTCCCACTAAGTCAAAGCCACTACTGGATACAACCCCCTTTCTAAATGCAGATAGTACCTATTTTCACTTTCTTGTGGTTACAAAAAATGAGAATTTCAGGATTGGACAAAAGTCTTGAAGTCTTCATATTTTGAAATGCAGGAGAATATACATATGTCAGCTACACAGATAATAGCAACTGTGCCAAAGTTCATACTGAGATACTTGGGTTCCTTAAGGAGGAAAAAAGGTGGGATATAAATGTAGTAAGTAAGTAAGTAAATACTTAAATTAATTCGAGAGGTTTTGTTGCTAATTCAGTTGACACATCCCAAATACAGCCTTAGAAAAAGAACTTACTTGATGAGAGCTGCAATAATCTGAACATTCAGTGCTGATCCGCTCATAAAACGATCATGTAGGATCTGAAACCCATTTAATGTGCCAAACTTGTTGATGAGATCTACTAGCCAACCCTGTAAAACAATTTTTCCTGCTTTACAAGTAATTTCTACCACCAAACACATTTATGTTGCAAAAAACCCGAAAACAAAACCAAGCTGTGTATATACCTTGGCTTGGAATTAGAACCTTTTAACCATGATTGTTCTCTTACATGCTCATTACTATCCTTTAACATTTCAAATAGTTTATGCTTGGAAGAGTTATAATAGCACCAGCAATTCAGTGTTTATTTTTTTTACAAAATAAAAAAGATTTCTAAGAGCATCTATTTACAATAATTTGTATCTTGAGACAGAGTGGACACATTTCCTTTTATGTCAGAAACCAGAAGTGAAAACAGGTTAACCGTGAAATAATGTTTTAATATATGAAGAACAGAAGAGGCCTCAGCCAGAAGCTATACCAAGCTCTTCTGAAGCTTCCCATCATGTGAACTGAGCCCCTCCCCTGCAAGGCTCCCTGGGAGTTGGCCTTATAGCAACCATACCAATGCAAACATTACAATGAATTTAAAACTTATGAAAGCTGTAAATTCTAATTTGTTGGACTGGGAGAGTTGTGCACCTGCAGCTACATTAATCATTGTTAATGCTATTCGGACTTCACTTTTACCAAGGATTTTTAACCAACTTCAAATTCTGTGTAAGAGAGAACCATAGTTAGCATTAACCCAGGTTAACTTCAGCACAGACCTAACAAATAAATACCATTAAAGCTGATGTGGGAAGAGTGAATAGTATTTATGCTAAGAAAGGAGGGTTGAGGATGCTCAAACTCATGGCCTGCTCCCTTAACCACAGGCTGAGGGTTTGACAGTGTTACATATGCACCAGTCTACAGACACTCCACAGACATCCTTGTTACTGGCTCCTCCAAGACAGATTTTGACTCAGGCAACAGGTGTATTCCAGGAATTTACACAGATGAAAATCATCAGGTTCCAAAGTTGTAATTTAGCACTTTCACTGGGAGTAGCCTACACAAATTAGGGGCACAGGTTGAAGTGCTCTGCTCCACAGCCACTGTTATGTCATGCTAGCTATTTAATACTCTAGAAAGGTACCACTTACAGTATACAGTGAAGATGTGCTATCAAATTGTTCCATGGAGAAAGTGTCAAAGATACCAACTGCACAAGTATCAGAGATTCAAATTGTATTCTGATGCTATCTTGTGCAGGTTTCTGCCTAAGCACAATGCAAACTGTGAGCAAATGTGCAATAAGGTCTATTGTCTTTATGACAAAATAAAGACTGAACTTGCAAAAAAACAGACAAAAACAAAAACAGTTTCTGCTTCACTGGTTTTCTATATTTCTGGCTCAGCCGAAACTGAAGAGCCAAACCAAGACCCTAGGAAGCTGCTGTCCAGAGGGGTCTACATGAGGATGATCAAAGATTCACGGTTCAAAATTTCAATCAACACACCTTCGGTGACCGTGGATCTGGGGGACGAGCATAAAGTTCATCTTCAGCCAGCTGAACTCCAGCAGGAACAGTTTCAGAGGGACGTGTACCATTGTAAAGATGGAATTTGCAATGAGGATTTAAGGCCATTGCAAGAAGTTCAAGAAGAGGAAACCAATCTTGGGCCAGTTTCGCCACACAGAGTTCAACTAGGCGGTGAGTGTTGTTAATGATACATCTCTGTTAAGAAAAAAATAGTTTAATAGCTTTGCTTGATACTGAAATTCCAACATATAAACTTTATTACAGTAAAGACCATTCTTAAAACCTTTGTTGCATACATTTATTTATTTCACACCATTCAAGTTTAGACCATAGGAACTATACTATAAAAAAGTGAGAAGGCATGTTTCCCAAGAGTCATAGGCAATTAAATCAGTTTTAAACATACTGAAATGGCTGATATCACATAGTTACTTAAGTGGGTAGCTAACACAAACTTACATGAATCTCAAACTTCCAGCCACTCACTGCCTCATCTGTAAGGATTTTTGTGAAAGAGATTGTTAACCCATCTCGAAAAAATCGCTGACAAGCTTCACTTTTAACATCAAGACCTGTGTAAGGAAGATCAGTAAAGCAATTAGGTTTCTATGGAAATACAGCGGTCACAGCATGCCACCAACTGTAAATCATTCAGTTTATTTTAAATGATGTCATTTTTAAATACACTATGAAGCAAGCCATAAGCACCTATTATTCTTTAAACTGCATAAAAGGTAAGCCAATTTCCTTATATCATGGCTGAATCAAGAATTCTGTATCCATGTACCAGCAGCTCCAGCAACTGTGGATTATTTTTCTAAGTACATTTCTAGTCTTCAAGAAAGCAGCAAACAATTCTGAAAACTGCAGACCATGGATAGTATCCAAAAGGCGCCTCCCACACACTGCAAGCCCCCACAGGTCCCAGTGCATGGAAGGCTGTCCCCTACCACCATTTCTGCTAGTTTCGCCACTTGCCCCCAGAAGCGCTAATCGTGCACCACTACCTAGTAAATGCTCAGAAATTAGGAAGTGGCTTGCAATAGCTAAGGGTTAGGATTTGTGGACATGCACTCTATACTTATTTCCCATCTTTCCTGTCACTCCTGCAAATTTGCTCCTGTCCAACTCAAATCCACTTTGCCTCACTCCCTCAAATTCAGCCCTCCTTCCCCAAATAGCAATGAAGGAAACAAGTCAGTCAGTCCAGAATCTGACTCTCAACTTCCATACTCTTTCTCCCTGTACTAATTCATTATTACTGCATCACATCTTCCATCTGTAGTACTATATCTGAACCAAACTACAAATAAATGTCAAGTATATAGGCATGCATATACTATGTAAGTAATAGATGGAGGGAGCAATCCTATGGCTGCTAGACAGCGACTAGAAGGCCATCGGATATGCATGTTTCCGGGAACGAACCTTGGAGCCTGCGCTCTGAGGTCGGTTCCTGGAAAACTGACCTCCCCCCACATCTGCGCTGCCTTGGAGGCAGTGTGGAAAAGCCCCATCCACTGCGCTCAGAAGAGAAGCGCAGAGTAGCTGAAAAGGGGCGGGGCTGGGGGCGTTCCAGGGCGGAGAGAGCGGATCTGCCTGTATGACACATCCAATGTGCTGCATAGCAGCCTCCTCTTCCGCTCAGCCCCCCGCGGCTAGACAACCGAAAACAGCTGTCTAGCAGAAAAAGCAGGGCAGGAGAGGCATGGAGGGCATGACCCCCGCCCCCCTGTGCTTCTCCTGCCTTGCTTTGGATAGGTGGTCGCCTCCAAGTTCAGAGGCGTCCCGCCTATCTAGATAGGATTGCGCCCTTAAAGGCGGTTTGTTCCTTTTACTTCCCTATAGGGATTATTTTCAAGGGTAAAATCCAAAATCCTCAGGTTAACTGCAATTTTCTATTTGACTGCCTCAAGCTGGAAATTTAGTCCTGCAAGTTAACATCTCATCTGCTGTATAAATTTCATTAAATACTTTTCCATTTGACCATGCATATTTAATATAGAATAGTTGCACATTTTCTTTTTTTAAAAAGGACACTGGGCTAATTCAGATGCAACAGAAAATGCTAGTTTGGCATTATGAGAACAAACCTTGGGCTTGCACAATGCTCACTGGTGCAGCTGCAAAGTGTTTGTAAGCTTTTGCTTCCACTTTAGATAAACCGCAGCTGTGTTGTCCCAATATGGGCAAACTGCAATAATCACAACTATGCAAGTAGAAAAAATCAACCTGAAACTACAGTTTATGAAGCTGGGTTGTTTCTACTAATCATGGTTAAGATTAACCACAGTTTACGTTTTTGGTGGTTAATCTAAAACAGAAGCTTCTGAACTCCTTACACCCCTGCCAAATAGGGCAGCGCACATTCCCAAGGATCTCTGAATCTCCTTTTTCATAACACAGCTTTCTGAATGCTGTCAGTATCCTTATACAAGCTGAGCTGAGAGCAATGAAACAAAATAGAAGGCGACTTGAGTATATATGAAGAAGAACTCCTAGTGGGTGCAATCGAACACTGGTGTGTGCCTATGGTAAGGTACATTCAAAGGCAGTGAGGGTGGCAAAGAAGCAACATTTCGCTGCCTCTATTCAATCTTCCATATCCAATCTTCCATATCCTACCCAGCAGAGCTTTTCAGGGTCATCCATGGCCTATTACATGCTGGCCCTAAAGACACTGCAGACCCATCTGAGGTCTGCTGTAATTCATTTGCTACGCACTTCCAAGATAAAATATCTTGCATTCGTTGGGACTTAAGACTCCAGCGTTACAGCAGGTAAATCTGGTGAGGTGTCCAGAGCACACCCTTGTCCAGTTTTCTTGGATGAGTTTTAGTTGGTACAGCTTGAGGATGTTGACAAGGTGCTTGGACAGGTTCATGCAACCACTTCCGTACTGGATCCTTGCCCCTTAAAAACTGGCAGAGAAGGAACAGCAGGCTGGGCCATGGAGGTGATTAATGCCTCCTTGCAAGAGGTAGTGGTCCTGGGACACCTCAAAGAGGCGGTGGTGAGACAACTCCTGAAGAACCCCTCCCTGGATCTGGAAAACCTTAGTAGTTTTAGGCCAGTGACAAATGTTCCTTTCCTGGGCAAGGTTCTCGAACAGGTGGTTGCCAACCAACTCCAGACACTCTTAGGTGAGACTGATTATCTAGATCCATTTCAGTCGGGATTCAGGCCAGGTTTTGGCATGGAAACAGCCTTGATTGCCCTATGTTGGGAGAGTGACAGGGGCAGTGTGACCTTGTTGATTCTCTTTGATCTCTCAGCAGCCTTTGATACCATCGACCATGGTATCCTTCTGGGACGACTGCCTGAGCTGGGAGTGGGAAGCACTGCATCGTGGTGGTTTTACTCCTATTTGGATGGTTGGCTCCAGAAGGTGGTACTTGGGGGATACTGCTGGGCCCCATGGATTCTCCTGTATGGGGTTACGCAGGGGTTGGTTTTGTCCCCATGTTATTCAACATCTACATGAAAACAGTGAGTGCAGTCATCCTGAGTTTTGGAGTGTGCTGTCATCAGTATGCTGATGCTGTTAGTGGGTGGTTCTCCTGACCAGATAGTGGGTGCTCAAACTATTCTGGATGGGGTTGCACTCCCCCTGAAGGAGCAGGTTCATAACTTGGGGGTTCTCCTTGAGCCATCTTTATCACTTGAGGCTCGGGTGGCCTCGGTGGCATTGAGTGCCTTCTACCAACTTCAATTGGTGGCCCAGCTATGCCCCTATCTGGACAAGGATAACCTGGCTTCAGTTGTCTATGCTCTGGTAACTTTTAAGTTAGATTACTACAATGCACTCTACATGCAGCTGCCTTTGAATACGGTTCAGAAGCTGCAGGTTGTGTAAAATGCGGCGGCTAAACTGATAACAGGGACAAGACAGTCAGACCATATAACACCAATTCTGGCCTGGTTGCACTGGCTGCCTGTATGTTTCTGAGTCCAATTCAAGGTGTTGTTTCTGACCTATAAAGCCTTACACAGCTTGAGATCACAGTACATGATGGAATGCCTCTCCCGGCATGAAATGACCTGTACACTATGCTCTGCATACAAGGCCCTCCTCTGGGAGCCTCCACCGAGGGAGGCTCAGCAGGTGGCAACAAGAGAGAGCGCCTTCCCGGTGGAGAACCTTTTCAGGTTCTCTTTGTGGGTTGTTCATGTTAACAAACCATGGTTTGTTAGCATGGCTGGGTTTACACAACACAACAACCCACAGTTCAACAACAACCCATGGTTCAACGACAAGCCACACTCTACCTTGAGTACGGGTTTTCGTGTTGTGTGAACCCAGTCAGTATATACTAAAGCTGGTGGAGACTCAACCAGGTGCTATATCTACTGTTCTTTTAAGTTTCATTTTTCAACTTACCTTTTTTACTAAGCTCAATAGCTGCTTCTAGAAGAACTTCTAACTCCCCTTTAGGCAATACAGGAACAACCCATCGAGGTCTAAGGAAAAAAACAGAACACAATATTTCAAGTTTACATGAATTCTAAACTTTCCCTATTCAGTATCTTTCATCTGAAAAAAGATGGAAAGGTTTGAGCCACAAATTAAGACACAGCCTAAGAAAAATCTGCCATACTTATGTATGTACAGTCCTTTGCGTGCTAAGCATTTCATACTTTGATTTTTAAAAATCCTACAAAAGGGCATCTAGAATGCCAGCAGACATTAAATGAACAGCTTATATTTATAACTTGTTATAATTAGAAAACATGCACAAGGCCTTTAAAGAAATTACCTGTTAATCATGTCATCCAATTTGGCCAAGTCAGTGTGTGGAAATGCAGGCTCTTCATCTTCAAGTTGTGGTGGAGCATCACCTTGACCCTGTTCATCAGGGGGGGTAGCTGGGGAATTCTCATTTGAAGAATCAGGTGAGGAAGTCTGAATGAGAAATTATGTAATTGAGTGAACCACTCAAACCCAGTAATTATTTCTTAACTATCAAGCTAGTTACACTATGTGCACTTAAACCAAATTAAATAGCATTTCACATGAATATATCTTATTTTTACATGTAAAGATCCCCAGTTCTGGTTTGTTCATGCTTACCCAGTTCTTTTAATTAAAGAATCACGGTACAAGCCTACCCAAATTTTGATCTTTCTTTCTAATAATCTTCAAGGATAGACCTGCTTCTTCCTCTCCATACCCCTTTTCAAAGATGCACTTACCTCTTCCTCCCCAACCCCAATGTAAGACATCTCATACTTCTCTCATTTTATCACATCTGTTCTACATTTGTATCTTTAAATTTTAACTGAAAGTATACACAGCATTCTCAAATTTCTTCTTCGTTGCAGGATACTAAGTTTCATGCCACTTTTGTAAAAACCTAAGCTCCCTCCAAAATCAAAGTAATCAGAAGCTTTAACATGGTCCCTCTACTTCTAAGTCCTAACTCTAACTACTAAAATGTGTGAACAGTTCAAGGTCTCTGTGTAATCTAACATATGGAATAGCACAGGTGCTATCCAGCACAGGGGAAACCTTCTATAAAGCTCAGGATCAATCAAAAGCACTCTGACAATTGGGCAAGCATTTGCATTGTGAGTTTGCTCCAAAGTGAGGGAAAGCTGCTGAAAGCAGCAGCAGGGAAAGACTCCTCTTGTTGCTTCATGGTTTCCTGACAAGATTTATAGTGTTTTAACATAGGTCAACTGTTTCTGTATTCCCTATAATACTCAGTTCTTCAGACTATTGTTTTAAAAAAGAAAAGTCCATAACATTTTGAACTTCAGTCTGTAACATTTTGATAATCTTCCCACAGTTTGGAGGCAACACATTCACCAGGTGGCACAAAAACTAAACTTTATTTGCTATGCTAGTTTTGGTAGCAAGCTCTCTTTGATGCACATTCGCAAACCTACTTTTCTTAGGACAGGGACATAATGTTACTTCGAGCACTAAGTGCTTAAAATGAAAAAGAATAAAATTTAGAATGCCAGTGTGGGAAAACAAAAAGATCATCAAACAAGGGGGAGGAGAGATTGCTTCCACTGGAGGATCTGAAGTGGGACTAGATCACCAAGACACTAATGCAATTGTTTTTTCATTCAACAAACTTGCTCTCATTTTTATTCCGCACAGAGAAAAGTGTGCAAGTAGTATAATTAGAAGAGGCATCAAGTAAAAACCAATTGTGTCTGCTCTCTGTGCAATAACCACCAAATCTTAAGTGCTGCACTGGTTTGGGAGCAAGAGCTCTTAAGCATTTTTTCCTCCAGTTTATATCTGAGACCCCCAATCTAATCTTGAATCTTTTCAGCCCGTTTTAAAATGTAATAGTGATATTATTTTCCTGCGCCAAATGGACAGATAATACTTCTAATACATGTATTTGTGAAAGATTATGAGAGCTGTAGGCCAAAACAACGGGAGGGCCACAAGATGCTCAACCCTGGTGTAGTATAAGCATGACTCAATTTAAGCAATAGCTGTAGCCCCTAGTACATGCAGGTATCTGCACTTGAAGCATATAGATAGCTACTTGTCTGGTTGGAACTCACCTCTGTGCAAAGAGTCATGAAAGATTTTGCATACTGAAAATAGCTGATTTCCTCCCTCTTTTAAAATGTTTCTCTGCTACAAATAGCTGTGTGTAGATGTTACTTCTAAGAGCAACCAGAAAAACCTTGCCTACATAGATAAGGTTTAATAATAAGTACGTTTCACTTCAACAATGATTCCACTATTAATTGTACTTCTATATGAGTAAACCTACTGAAAGAACTACTACAGAATAGGGATTCACCACCTGCAATTCCCTGCTGGCACCATTATGAATACACAGCATACCTGATTCTGCTGGAGAGGAGGCTGGGACTGTCCATCAGGAGCCTGGCCCTGGCTGTCATTCCCTCCTACTGGAGAGCCACGGGTCGTGGCTGTCATACTCGAAACAGGGCAGATTTTTGCAATTTTGTCTGCTTATGTAGTTGTTGAGAGAGAAAAACTTATAGTCTGCTTAATAAAGTTGAAGTACCAGCATATGTCTGTTTTAAAAAGCTCCAACTCAAGAACAAGCCATTTTGCAGAGACCATTGCATAACCTGAAAGAGACATATAAAATAGCATATTAATTTTGTTTTAAACCTAAACTTGGACTTGAATGTACATATGAAAACAGTCCTGTTTAAAGCATTTCCCTTCCCTCCACACTCATAAATCCACCACAGAATCATGCATGGTCTAAGCAACTTAGCACCTCTCTAGAGGTTAAACTATGAGACTAATGGAACGTACTCCATAATGGACAATTCTTGTGAACCCGTTACCTTTCTCATCTCTCAGCATAGGAAGTTACCTTCAGGCTTGAAGAAAACACTGCTGTCATTCTAACAGTAGCATTATACGCAAAGAAAAGGATGTGGTGCCACAACAGTACATTTGAAAAAGCTAACCCATGGTCAGTATTGGACCAGTTAAGGTTGTGTGTTCACTCTTACCTCACCTTCCTAACAAAACCTCTATTTCAAATGATACACAACTCGAATACATAAAGACTCAGTAGCCAGGATTTTGGCAACAGGTTGATAGACATTTACACTCAACTATATACTAAGCACCCTCCTAAATTTATCAGGAATGTTTAGACTAAAGATTAGACTGAGTTAAAATAAAAAGGTTACAAAGTGTTGTTCTCAGTGGCACCTCAGTGACTGTGCAACTCCCATCTCCTGAAGTTTCCTAAACAGTAATGGGTAATTCAACCCATGAACTGCCAGGGTACAGCGTGAGTGGGTGAGCTGCCTCCTGCGTGCTCGTTGCTTTGGCTTTACATTCGGCTTTGTAAATAATCCAGAGTTGTTGTCATGACGTGTGAACCCAGCACTCTGGGTTGTTTATGGTTAAGCAACTCAGAGTTTAACCCAACAACAAACCATGGGTGATTGCTGGGTTAAAATTCTGGGTTGTTTAACTTTAAACAAACCAGAGTGCAGAGTCTGCAAATCACAATGACAATCCAGGAATGGGGCATTCCTGGGTTGTTTACAAAGCCAGATGTAAAATGGAAGTGATGAGCACATGGTAGGCAACACGCTTGCTTGTTCCAGTGCAGCCACAACTATGGGTTGTGTAACTCATATGTAGTTGTGACGTTCAAATCAGGTCAATATCTACTTGCTCATTCTACTAGCACAACAACATTTACAAGGAAGCTACAGCTACAGATGGAGCACTGAACCAATACCAATACCCAATATTAAAGAATGTTCAATAGTGGAATCCAGTACACACCAATCTGGTGCACAACATCTCTCTTCAGCAGAACTATGCTACTGAGCAAAGATGTTTACCACTGGAACACATATGGATCTTAATTCAAATTATCTTTTTTAAAAGTACTCTAAGAACTACCACTTTTGGTCAAGCACCAAATAAAGACAACATAGCATGACAAAACTGCAATCCATCTACAGCGATTGCGAGATGACAAGCACTGAACAAACTTTATTCACTTTTGAATACATATACACAAATGCCTTCAGCCTCATACATTTTATAGTATGGAATCACTTGTGCTTAACATTGAACAAATCATGTCCAACTTATTTTCTAGGCACAAAACTATATTCAACAGTCATTTAGGAATTATCATACAACCAGGCCCAGCATCAGAACACGACAACCCTCAGCTACAAGCCACCATTTACAATTTCCCACATTGGCCTGAAATATAGACCCAGTTCACCAGGGTGTTTTTTTTATATTCAAGCTACAGCTTGTCATATTGTTCGAACTCAGGGACCATGGTCTATGCAAAAGCTGTTTGGTCTGTTGTTGGGTTATGTGAGGAGAAATACTGAGTTCGAACAACAGAACTCATCCCAACCATCAAGCATGGGAATGTGATGGTTTGGGCTTGCTTTGTTGCCTCAGGACCTGAACGGCTTGCCATCATTAACACAACCATGAATTTTGTAGTGTATCAGAAGATTCTAGAGGAGAATGTCAGGCCATCCATCCGTGAGCTGAAGCTGAACCAAAAGTGGGTCATGCAATATGACAATGATCCTAAACAAGCAAGCAGATCTACAAAAGAATGGCTGCAGAAAGAGAAATTCTGTGATTTAAAATTGTCTAGTCAAAGTCCAGACCTAAACCCCATCGAAATGTTGTGGCGGGACCTGAAGTGAGCTGTTCATGCAAAGAAGCCCTGAAATGTCACTGAATTGAAGCAGTTCTGTAGGAATGGGTCAAAATTCTTCAACACCAATGTGAGAGACTGACCATCAGTTATAGGAAATGCTTATTTGAAGTCACTGCTGGGAGTGCCACTAGGTACTGAATCTAAAGGCTCACGTACTTTTTCACACATAGATACTGAATGCTGCATCAGTTGTGGATAAATAAATGTTGAAAAAGCATCATGTTTGTGGTTTTTTTTAATCATGTTATCTATTGTTCTTTATCTAGGATTATGTGGTTAGATTAAGATCTAATAACATTTTAGGTTGGAAATATCTGACCGGGTTCACAAACTTCTTCTTGCTATTGTAGCTGCCTGCTGCTACTATGTACCTTGTTGCTGGGGATAGCTGTAAGAAGGGGTACACTGAATGCCATCTGAAATATGAAGACAGCCCTACCTATTACCTTCGAAAGCAGTTAAAGGCACAAGCACTGGGGATTAATCCAAAACTACCAATCTGTAATTCTGAACTCAACCATTCAGTTACTATCCCCATCAGATTACATTTAATGAGTGGGGGGAATCCGCTGTTTCTCCTCTTTCAATCAAAGAAAATGGGATGGAAGCTTTTCCACTTCTATATTTTTCCATGGAAAATTTTCCAGTTCCAAAAACGCAGTTTCATAAAATAAGTAACATAATGAATGGAAACTACACTAGCCAAATCAGACGGTTTCAAACTTGTAATTAACTTTTTTCAAATGACTATAGCTATACTGAATACATAGGTCTTCAGGAGCGCTAAAAGTTCAAGGTAAGCGTTTTAGCCATTTCAGTGCTTCCATGTTTTCCCTAAAATTTAGACAACACAAGGGAAGGACATAATATCGAACTGTTATATCTTCAAATATTTACAAATATTAAAATAAAATAATTTCTAAGATTTAAACTCATTTCGATGTAACATATAAACCATGTTAAGTATGTCTTTTAAAATCCCCTAGAAATTTTCAAATTAAAACATTTCCAGAAAACACACATCACCACTCACAGCATCTTTAATAATAAAAGAGGACATGTGTCTGTCTGTGCCATAGGGCCAAGTCCGTGAAACCTAGACACCTGAAGAGTGGCATGCATACTAAGGAGACCCTAGGGGTGTGTACTTCAAAGTTATTTTTAAAATGCATTAAATTTAACTAATTTAAATGTGTCCCTAAAAAAGTGCGCACGCGCACACAGCCTTACTTATCATTGTCTTCCGGTCTTATACTAGAACTCTGCAGATCTCAACTCAATGGTCTTAGGTCAGACTTTAAGAGGTACACCTTAAGAGAGTTATTCTTGTGTCAGTCTTGGCAAATGGATAACCCAAAGGAAAATGAGGCAAGCTTTCTAATTACACAGAACATTCATGGACAAAATGAGAAGGCAATTATTCCTTATATAGCCATTATTAGAAGCAAGAGTAGTCCATTTTAGTGTCAGCAACACAGGTGATTCCAAAACAATACATTAAGAGAGCTTTGGAGTTTTTGTTAGCAGAAATCTTTGAGTCACATCTACTACTAACTAATCTTTATGTGGAAGATCACCTTATTAGTATGCACACACTATACATCTTTCAAACAGCTAAAGCAAAATTATAAAACAGTTCTCTGGAAAACCGTTGGTATACTGAATGCATTTTGGACATCTCAATAGCCCAAGAAATCTTAGTAAATAGAATCAACACATACTAGCAAAGTCTTTTATCATTTATATGCTGTTTCGGCAGCTGTTTCTTACTTCTGAGTAAGAAACAGCTGCCGAAACAGCATATCAATGAAGGAACTTGCTAGTGAATGCTGATTCTAGATACTAAGATTTGTTGCATCCTAGCCAGCTCCCGCCAGTGGCAGTCCCTGATGAAGTAAAACCAATCCAAAAGCTGAACTGATTATAAAACAGGTTAGAATTTGTATTAACGGCTTAAACAATAAGATGCTTCTATGAAGAAAGGAAATCAATGTTACTGTTAACATTAGTATTACAAGTAAACTCTCAAATGCAAATGACTATTCTGTTTCATAATCGTAATCCTAGTTATTCAGATGACATGAAAGCCTTACAGATAACTATTGCATATTTGAGCTTCATTGCAGTACTTACAATAGTATTAAGCTGTGTTATAGTTTCTTCATATAATTGTAGATACTACTCTACATACTGTAGAGATCAGCAATTTTCATCACCTGCTATAACATTTCACAATGTCTCAGCAATTTTAAATCAGCAAACGTAACACTGACAACTTCACTGTTTATCTTCCTTTTTATTGTTTTGAATCCAGCATTTGCAGGAGCTGCTTCTACCCATGGAAATGTTGGATCCAAGCCACTGCATTTTTCTCACATGCATATTGTTTCTTCAACCACAGTCTTGGGTCTGTATAGGCAGAACCTTCAGGTTTTGCATTAGAGTAAATTCAATGAATCCAGTGTTTTCTCATCCAGATTTTTCTGACCTTTCAGAATGCATGGTGGTACGTTTTAGATGCCAGATACTCCCTGGTTCAGAAGGTTCCATTGCTGTTGTACCTCTTTCATTGTTGTCCTTTAACAGGATAGGGAATTTGCCTGTATTTACTATTGCATGATTCATCTCTGGTGCTTAAACAGTGGCAAACTGACAGAAATCCCTGCTACTGTTATTGCATTCTGTGCTGGAGAAGAGGAACAGAGCTGACTCCGTCTGCTCTCTCTGCAACCAGTTAACTTTTATTTCAAATCTCAGAACAGAGATCAGGCTATCATATTGGCTACTGGTGAGAGGGAATGCTCAGTGCTACATTACCTTGCTTTTTAACCTTTAACTCATATCCAGTCCCATAAGACATTAGTTACACGTCACATTACAGTTCACAAATAAGAGCATTTTAGCGTAAACAGTGGTCTCGTTCAAATGGTAAGGAAAACTATAGTTCACTGCTCCGTGAATGTGCCACGATGACCTTCGGACTCACGTGCTGCCCCCTCCTCTTTTGTATTTCAGTAGATCAAAATCTTCTGCTTTCATTTTTACACTAACCTCAGTTCCCTGTGATGTGTGAACTTGGGGGACTGGAGTTTGTTTAAACAGGGGGTGGGAAAACTTCAGGCTTGTGGGATATATTTTGAGTTTTGCTAGAACCCAGAGGTCCACCAACCAGAGACAGGTGCAAATTGTGGCTCAGGGGACGGAGCCAATTACTTAGTGCATCCCATGAGCGAGCGAGCGAGCGATCTATATGAATGACATGACCTGCATATACAGGTATGAATCTACAGCTACTGAAGATCAGGGATTCTACCAGAAAACTAGAACTGGTCAGTAGAGCTGTACAAAGACTTGCTCAAAGGCAATAAATCAATATGCATATTTTACAGGTCCCGAACAAGGCTCCACGCATGCACTGAGCCCATATGTGTGATGAACAGAGAAAATGAAGAAGATGTAATTAACACAAGATCAGCCATTTTGTTACTTGCAATTTTACTCGCTACTGTTAAACTACTGGGAATCGGAAACTCTCGCAGATCTAGTAAAAATCACCCACAGATCTACCAGATTCCAACCTACCTTCTGCTCACTAATATAACTATTTAAACTATGGTTAAAGAACAAGCCTTGTTCTTACTAACCACAATTTAAATGAACTGCAATTCCCAATCAAAATCTGTACACATTACAGGAAGCTGTGGTTAGTTTAAAATCAAAAGTGGAAAACTTTTAACCGATAGCATGTTTTGGTCTAGAATAACTCTTACACAGTAGAATACCTCACTGTAGTTTTGCCTTGTCTCGCTGTTATCTGATATAGCAGCAACAGCAGCAAAAACCAACTATCCTGTCATAAGAGGAATTAAAAGGCAAGTCATGCACCCAAGCAAGGATATGCAGAACTGAGGAATTCTTGGTACTGCCTCTGCAATACAGGGGCTATTCACCGCACGACAACCCTCACATAACCCATGGTCTGTTTTAGGATTGTTTAACCCTCACATGACCCATGCTCACTGGATTCTCACGACACGACAATCCCTGAGCGGAGGTTGGAAATGTAAGTTGGCACCCGTGGGTGGCCCAGCTCATCATGGTTAAATAACTCATGATGAGCCTTGTGTGTCATCTGAACCTGGTCACAGTGTGCAAGACCCAAAGAACTGCAGATGGAAGGAAAACTGCTGCTCATGTTGTTCTACAAACACTTGCACCAAGACTTCACATAGTATTAGTACTGTAACAGGTAGTACTTCTATAGCAGTTCTTATACTGCTGCTTATACAAAAGTTTAACATCTTGTATAAGTGAAATAACATCTTTAGATTTAGTATTTGTTGTGCGGTACAATAGCACAGGTACAAATGGCCCTTCTGTGAACAGGAATCTCCTGCTGCGTGTATTTTGATCCAACCCAGTTAATAAGGACCTGAGACATATTTAAAACTGATGATACTTGCCTGGTCACCATGTGAAACATGTAAATAGTCAGAACTAAGCTAAAACACATGCAATTAATATTTTGTGAGGGTAAAAGGCTTGCTCCAGCTCAGATGTAACAGAAGACTATGGTTTCCTGCCCTGAGAATGAGCCACAGCAACCTTCAAGCTCATGTGCTCCTCTTTCCCCTCCTCATTTGCATCCCAGAGGAGATTAAGATTTCCCTTCGTTTTCTCTCCCCATCCGCTATCCATTTTCTCTTTTGGTGTTTTCCACTATCTAGTACATATGAACATATGAAACTGCTTATACAAATCAGACATTGGTCCACCTAGTCCAGTATTGTCTACTCTAGCAGCAGCTCTCAGGGTCTCAGTCACAGACTTTCCCATCACTTGCTACCAGATTCTTTCAGCTGGAGGTGCTAGAGATTGAATCTGGGAACTTCTGCTTATGAAGCATGTGTTCTACCACTGACCTATGCTCCATATAATTTTTATTAACTGTATAACTATTCAAACCATCATATTGACTCTAATATTTTCTAAGTTACTCTCCCAAGAAATGCGGCAGAACATTTTCCAAAAAAATATTGGTTAGCTCTACTGGGGTCTCCCAGACTCTCTCTTATACTTTCAACTCTTTCGTATTACCACAAATGCTGCTAATACCACACTCTTCCTCTCCTAAGTTAAACAGCTTATTTGCACGTCTATTTCAAACTATTTTCATAAATCACCACACCAATTCAATTTCATAATTGATAGTATACATTATAACAAAAATAATAAAGTTAAAGATGTTTCTAATACTTTAGAACAATTTTCAGAAAGAAAAGGCTTGTTCTGGTTTAGAACAAGTTTCCATCCACTAGCTGCTGCTGCTGAATAACCACAACTTTTTAAAGATGCTTACTGCAGATAACACCAAACCTAATGAAGTTTTCAAAGTATCTGATTATTCCCTCATGTAGACAAAAGTTTCATCAGATACAATTCCCCCTCAAATGACATTAATTGCAAAATCTCCATTGATTTAAGTAAAGCTGGTCTGCAAACATTGATATAAAAAGTCTATAGTAAATCTATGTCTTTATTTATAACTCTTATAGGTGTATAACCCTTACAGGTCTGCACTGAAATATTTCAAGTATCAATGCTCAGTATGAAAATAAACATATCTGTGTGGAAGATTATTTCTGGGTGATTATGTCCGTATTTTTAAAGACATAGATCTCCCAATAAAAAAAACTCACCTAAAACTGAAAAAAGAAATATCCTGTTAAGTACATTTTCTATTCAGTATACTTCAACGTAAGATCTGAGATACTGTTGACACAATGTTACTAATGCCTTATCAATGCCACTAGATTTTTAGCCAAATAGCCAACATATGATAAACGCAGCTTTCCCAGATCTGGTGCTGTCCAAATGTTTTGGACTTCAACTCCCATCTGCCCCAGCCAGCATGGTCAAGAATTTTGGGAGTTGTAGTCCAAAACATCCAGAAGGTACTAGAAGTTGGGGAAGGATGGATTAAAGCATTCCCAACACCCTCCCAAAAGTCTTATGAACTTCAAATCCATATACAGGGTATTTCTGATTCAATAATTAAGTTCTCAAAAATGACCTTTATATTGCTCAAACAAGGGTTGCAAGTAAATTCATGCAGTCAGTCTTTATGAATAGCGTAAAGAAACTGGGATGTACTCAACAGTAATCAAGTAAAGACTACGGCTTTCCCGCCCTCTGCTCCCCACTGCAGCCCCCTGTAAAGCCTCTTCTTGAAAAGCAAGCTGCCACAGCCCCAATGTTTAGCAATTACCTCCTCAGCACCTCTCAGGCCTTTCTTGAGGATATGCTGACTCTCAGGACAGGATTTCAGAGGGGTGTAGAAAGGAGGGGCAGAAAAATACCACTGCACAAGCAGACAGCTGCATGCTTAATGTTAAGATATAATCCAAAGTATTTACTGCTTGACAAATACTGATCAGCTGGATTACAGTACTGTTAATTGTAGGTAATAATCACTAACTCTACACATAAACCTAGACATGTGTTGCTTTATAAAAAGCCATCCAGGTATCCTTGAATGTAAGAAGCATTCTTGCACTAAAGTTCTTTCAAGATGCCCATTTCTTCAAGGACAAGTACATTTAATGTGAACTGTGTGTCTCAACAGAAATGTATACAACCATATGTATCAGAAACATATATTAATTAGTTTAATCAAAACTTGTTTCTAACATTTCTGAAAGCACTAGTACACAAATGATAGGCTTTCTAAAAAATACAAGCTGCAATCTGTATGGCTATAGTGGACATAACAACAGAATGTGTTTCACAAGCCTCTTGATTTGGGCACACTTTGTATTAATGCTTGGCAGTAAGCCAACTGTTTGGGTAAACAACCGTTCAAGAAAAGTGCACTCCTGGTGAGCTACTTTATCAAGGTGGGTTGATTTAAATCAAGGCAGTTTGATCCACTGATTTAAATAATTTAAATCACCAACAGAAACCCTTGATTTAAATCAAGTTTGCTACTTACAGTTCTTCACATATTTCTTAAACCAGATGTAGACAACCTAGTGTCCTCCAGATATTCTGGATAACTCCCATCTGCCCCAGCCAGCATGACCAATGGACTGGGATTACAGGAGCTGTAGCCCAAAACATCGGGACCCTGTTCTTAAACAATGGTGCAAATCTGCTCACTAAAACATGTTAATTTACAACTCAATACAGCATTTTGCAACATCAAGGAGGGTATTTTTGTATGATTTTTAGATAATTTTATTGTTATTAATTTAGAAAACAGTACATAATACTTGTTACCTGTGTCAAGCTGCAGATGCAATGGCATACATTAGCAATGCTAAACATTCAATCAATCATACACACACAAACACACAACAGCACTCTTCCTTTCCAGTCTACTCCACTATTCCTTTCTACTCTGCCTCTGGCCATCCTTTCCTATATTGTCCCTGTCTTGCTTGGCTCAGCTCCACCACCACATGTGACTTTAGTCAGGGAAAAGGAAACTGAAAGCCCAGAATTTTCCATAAGCAAGAGCTGGTAGTTAGGCTAGACAGATCGATTTTTACGAGATGAAAACTTGAAATGAATGCCTATGTTTGATTGGTAGCTCCATTTTTATGAGAATGTAAGTGTAAGTTTAGCATCTTTACAAGTATAAGTTTCTGAGGTTATTTAATTGTAAATAACTCATTTCTTAAATGACAGACATGTATTTTTTTATTGATGATTAAAAAACATCTGATTTTGAAACAGTTAAGGTATTTTTTATGTTGTTTTAAATATTTATCTGCCATGTTCACTGAACATTTCAACACAGGTAACAGGACATAGTGCGTGATATCTAAGGAGATAAAATCCCCTTTACAAATATGTTGCCTATTGCCAAGCTGAGTTTTACCTGCATGTTTGTTGAAATTGCTGAACTTCCAGCATTTTTAACAGTAACATTTTGTACTGTTTTACACACGCACCGACAAGGAAATACACATAACTAAAATAATAAAAACTAGCAGTACATTTACTCTTATCTTTTAATGCAGTGCTAAGATTAAGTTGTGAAAACCTCGAGAGCAAGTAGTCAAATTGGGATTGCCATAATTAGACCTCTCCTTGTGTTCTGACATGTTATATGGCTTTTGCATCATTCTTAGTACTTAGTGCAGACATTACATTAAGTTATGAAGTGAGCTACCAACTCTTCGCAAGTCAAAAGATTTTAACAGTATAATTGGCATATCACTGGTTCAATAACAACCCTAGCCCAGGGGTGAACAGAAAATAGAACTTCAGATGTTATGCCTTCAACTCCTAGCATTCCTGTCCATTTGCCATGCTGGCAGAGGTTTCTGGGAGTTGAAATCCAAAACATCTAGAAATCTACCTTCCACCCAGTCGTGAAGCCCTAGCCAACTGGTAAGCTTGAGAAGAACAGTTTAAGTTTGCCTTCTCTACTTACTGCTACTGAATATTTTACTGAGATGTAGAGTTTCGCTGGATCATGCAGAAAGCAAGAGAATTCCAGAAAAACGTCTATTTCTGCTTCATTGACTACGCTAAGGCCTTTGATTGTGTGGATCACAACAAACTGTGGCAAATTCTGAAAGAGATGGGAGTACCAGACCACCTTACCTGTCTCCTGAGAAACCTGTACAAGGCTCAAGAAGCAACAGTAAGAACCGGACATGGAACAACCGATTGGTTCAAAATTGGGAAAGGAGTACGATAAGGCTGCATATTGTCGCCCTGCTTATTTAACTTATATGCAGAGTACATCATGAGAAACGCTGGGTTGGATGAATCACAGGTCGGAATTAAGATTGCTGGGAGAATTATCAACAACCTCCGATACGCAGATGATACCACCCTAATGGCAGAAAGCAAAGAGGATCTAAAGAGCCTCTTGTTGAGGGTGAAAGAGGAGAGTGCAAAAGCTGGTTTGAAACTCAACATTAAAAAAACTAAGATCATGGCATCTGGCCCCATCACTTCCTGGCATATGGAAGAGGAAGAAATGGAAGCAGTGACAGATTTTATTTTCTTGGGCTCCAAGATCACCACAGACGGTGACTGCAGCCATGAAATTAAAAGACGCTTGCTCCTTGGGAGGAAAGCTATGGCAAACCTAGACAGCATAGTAAGAAGCAGAGACATCACCTTGCCGACAAAGGTCCGCATAATCAAAGCTATGGTTTTCCCAGTAGTAATGTATGGCTGTGAGAGCTGGACTATAAGGAAGGCTGAGCGCCGAAGAATTGATGCTTTCGAACTGTGGTGCTGGAGAAGACTCTTACGAGTCCCCTGGACTGCAAGGAGGTCAAATCAGTCCATCCTAAAGGAAATCAACCCTGAGTGCTCATTGGAAGGACAGATGCTAAAGCTCAAATATTTTGGCCACCTAATGCGAAGAGAAAAGTCACTGGAAAAGACCCTGATGCTGGGAAAGATTGAAGGCAAAAGGAGATGGGGACGGCAGAGGATGAGATGGCTAGATAGCATCACTGATGCAATGAATATGGACTTGAGCATGCTCCGGGAGAGAGCGCAGGACAGGAAGGCCTGGCGTGCTATGGTCCATGGGGTCACGAAGAGTTGGACACGACTGAACAACAACAACAACAAGAGTTTACTCTGGGTACTTCCAGACAAGGCTTTTATCATGACATCACCCTGCCTCACTAATGGAATTTTACAGGGATCCAGACATTATCACCATCCACTTATGATCCTCCTGTGTTTTCTCACCACTCCTGTCTCTTTTCTTACTGTGAAAGAATGGATTTACACATACATAAAATAGAAACAGCCTTTCAATTCCTGTCTAGGACTTATTGGATACTTACTAAACATTGAGGGGTGCCAATTCACAATATCTCTGAGCAGTTCTCAACTCACTGCACTTCACAATGACTTTACAAGGCTCTTCTGGAAACATTTCAGTGTATATGGGCATCTGCTGCTTACTGTAGGCAGAAAGTGCATTACTGCATTTTCCCATTATTCTGGGTATGTAAGAGAAACAGAAGGATCTGTACACACTAGGCAAATCCTGAACTACATGGAAGAAATATAAAAATCTGAAAAGCAAGTGTTCTTATTCTGATTCAACTTGCTTATTAATGGCACTCCAAGAAAGCAGCCATTCAGAATAACCATCTTTGACGTTCTCTTCTCACACTCATTATTCATTCTTTCACTCTTTTCTGATTCATCACAGACATTCTATTACATTGTATTCTGAGTGCTATTTTTGGTAGAAAAGCAGGGTACAAATTGAATAAATACATAAATAAAATAAACATGTCTATTATATACAGGATAGTAAACAATCTGCAAACTCATTTCTCAGGTGTGGATTCTTACGTAGCCAGAATGGCAGTATCCGCACACAAAGGGGAGGTACTAGCAATTTCAGGGGAACCCCAAGGATCACAGGAGTACAAAATCTTAAGGAAAAAAAACCTTGAGGGAAAAAAACTAAAAACTGCTCTATGAGGACTGAACATGCTCATAGGGACAGAATGCTGGCTGAATGAGGGGAAACAGAAAACCACAGTGGGTAAATGGAATTAAGTATCCTGAAAAAGGGTATGGCTGGATTGCTAGAACCCTGGACAGGAGCATTCCACAGTACAACATGCAGTTGCAGATCACACTTGTTCTGTTCTATTATGCATGAGACCCACTCAAAAATCATCTGAGTATTCCTTTTCATTTATTTTAGTTATTAGAATGGTTTTGTTTCACTTGTGTTTTGTGCACTGCTAACAATTGTTACTTGTTATAAACAGAACCAACATGTTACGAGAGACCACACCAAAATGACAAATTAACAAAAGCCAAAATCTGTGGAAGTGCTTATATATGAATTCTGAGGTTTTCCACAAGCATTTAAACAAAAGATTTCCTTTGAATGAATGCAAACATGGTTTATACAAATACCAAACTTGTGAAATCTCTCATATCGGGATCTTCAAATGCAACATTACTGTAGATCACAAATCAGAGCATATCTTTTAAACAGTGGGACAGAAACACCCTCCCCAATATGAGAACCTCATCTACTTGTCCATATACAAAAGCCTTACATCGACATAGAGCATTAATTTGTTCGTTATCTGACTTGCAGTATGTATTCTCATCCCCAAGATAATTATTAATATCATAATTTTTCAGAGGATTTTGCACTAAATTCTCATTAGAAGTGTTCTAGCAACATAATAGATTAATAGTGTGGTGAACTTAAGCTTGAAAAATATCTTGTGAAATTTTCACTTAATGCTAAGTTCAGACTAAGTTACTGGATTGACTAACACCTCAGTTTTAAACACATTTCATAGATCAGTTAGCTAGAAAAAAATGTACAATATTTGGAATTTAAGTGACAATGTAATTCTGTGCAGGATTGCAACCATATGTGCATGCAACACTAACTGCCAATGGAACTTAATGTTATTTTAACTGAGGTATCAATATATTTGATAATTGTCTTATACAAAAATCAACACAATATATACTCAGCAAAAAAACAATATCCAAGTACACTTGCTAAATAAAAATAGAAAAATGTATTTTCCAATTTAAGCTACTGCTACAGCAGGAAAGTTCAATACTGAGATTAAATATAAGCACAACCTGAAGATCAGAGAAATCTGGAACAAAGACATAACGAACACATTAGGCAAGACTGCCATTCTTCCCAGTTACCAAATTAACTTCAGACTAGAGGCTTATTACAGGAAGACGAGAGCTTCAGCTATTGGGCAGTATAGAAATGAAATAAATAAAATAAATAAGACTAGACCAAAAGACTAAATATTTTAATTTACTGTCCATCATATTTGCCCATCACAGTGTGGGTAATACACTTGGATATATTAATTGTAGTGAAGTGGTTAGACACTTCAGTTTCAATATGAAAAATAGAAGTTCAATTTCACCACTCTGCCACGAAGCTCAGTATGTGGTCCTATGTCAACCTAGCTGGTCAGCACATACATTCCCCTTCCTCCAGTTCTCTATGAATTGGAAAGAACTAAGGGAAGGTCTTCGAAATAATGTTACCCTGTTAGTCTCAGAAAGTACTTCCTCCAATGCCTGGGTACACTTCATTATGATAGCAATATAAATCTGATTATTATTATTATTGTAATGTGCTTTGAGAACTATTATGGTTGAAATGGATATATAAAGTAAAATAAATAAATACAATGTGTGACATAATACCTCCTTCTCTTATTAAGAGAAGGGGGTGTTCTCTCATAATGAACTTTGGAACAGGCAGAAACAGTGTGTAGATCCTCACAGCTTCTGCCTTCTCCGAAGCTGAGCACAACCTCGCTCCCCTCCCACAAGTCTTTTGGTATATGCAGGGGGCTGAGATGTCTCATATAATACTGAGCTTTGGGACAGACGGAAACTTCTACATGCTCCAAAGCTCAACACAATGAATAGAACCACCGTTCACCCTTCCACATACAGATGGGAGAGATGTCATGATGGGAAGACAAACAAGTCAGTATTAACCCTACGTATAAGCTCCAGTAACTCATCAGGATAGCAACAATATTCCGTTTTGCCTTTAGCCTCTAAACATATTTTCAAGAACAGCCTAACATAGCGCCATATTTTAGAAGTCTCAAAATTTTGTGGGCAAATTGTCTGACATCAGAGTCAGCTCCAACTAAAAACAGAGGTTCTGTTTCTCATATGCTTTTCTGAATACTGTCCAACTTACAGTGGGAATTTTGGGGAGCAATAGCTGTGGGATTTGGTCTGGCAGCCAACACACCAGGTACCGTGCAGCAGCTTCCCATGAGCATGTTATACCTTTGCTCAAAGAACTGCACTAGCTACCTAGAGGGCTGGAAAGAAACCAGGATCCCCCCATTTTTTCTCCAAGCCTTCACATGTCTACACTGCCAATATGTTATTGGGCCAAGTTCAGGGTGGTCTTATTGACATATAAGACCCTAAACAACTTGGGACCAAGTTACCCGGGAGAGCGCCTTCTCCCATTTCAATGTGTCCATTCATTGAGATCTACAGATCAGGGCCTCCTAACTGTTGTCTACACATGTACATCTGATGGCAGCCAGTGGGAGGAGGGCCTTTTTGGTTGTGGCACCCCACCTTTGGAATCTCCCCCACAGCAGTATGACAGATGTTTCAGCACCTGTTGAAGACACATTCATTTCACTAACCAATTTTACTGCCTACCTTGTTTTATTGTAGATTTTCATCTCAATTCTTTTAATGAATACTGTGCAGTCCCACCCTGGAATTTGTTCATGAACGGCAGTATATACATATTTTAAATAAAGGAATAAAAATAAATACTGTAGCATTTTGCCAGCAGACAAATCCTTACTTCCACATCATTTTAGACAATGAATAGTCATAGGGTCATAAATAATTCCCTAAATTAAAGTATGAATTCAAGCTATAGAAGCATTAAAATAGACAAATATTAGGAACAGACAGCTAATTAACCAACTCACAGGGTAGCAAAGTTCCAAAACTGAAGAGTCATATGTCAATTTCACTGCAGGCAACACACAGCTCTCCTGGGGGTACTTCTTTCCCTGTGCCTAACATTTATAAAATTCACATTATTGCTACTACTTTTTCATTGCAAGAGATTTCCTCAAATGACCTGCTGGCACCCTCTCTTCACTCAAGAACCCCAACAACCCACAAGCCAGACCATTGCTACCTTCCTCCCTTCCCCTTTCTGGCTTTTGCCCTGGAAATTAGAGCCTGCTTCTTGCAATTCTATTTCCTTGAATTGCCCAGGACCTATATTTGGTCCTGTCTTCACCATCAGTCACACATAAATCTGTATCTCGAATACGATGTACACTTCTGGTAGTTTTATACTGAAACACAATGGATGACACCATAGAAAAGAAAAATAATTAAGAGATGGAACATCTTCCACGCTGAGAAGCTTAAAAATTAGATTGTAGTTCTAAGCTCAACCAGCCTCAATTCCATCTAGAAAGCACATTGCCCAGGCAAAAAGCAACATCTCACGGACTAATTCTGAGTAAGCAGTGCCCTTCCAAGCATAAAATGGAAACATGCTTTTTTCAGAAATAAAAACGGCCGATTTAAATCACTGATTTGATTTAAATCAGTTTCCCATTTAAAACTTCTCATATATTTCCTGAACAATGGTGCAAATCTGACCACTAAGCCATGTTAATTTACAACTAGAGGATTATTTAAGTTGTAACATTCTGACAAGGCTTTGCATCTCTATGACCCAGTTCTCACATAACAGTGGCAAATCATGGATTAATGAATTTACAATTTGCCATGGCACATGCCATTTCCTAATTGAGTATGTAACCTCCAATCAGCTGTATTGTAGGTTGATGCATGATGTGTAAACCTGGACACTTTGAGTTGTTTGTAGGTTAAACAACCTGCAGGTAACCTACGATTAGTTATTAGGTTAACCTTTGGTTGCTTAACCCACAAACAATCCAAATTGTCTGGGTTTGCACATCACGCAGCAACCTACAATCGAGCTGATCAGAGGTTGCATATTCAACTCAGAAGTGGCTTGAATCTGGCACATGCTGTGGCAGATCACAGGTTAATTAACCCACAATTTGCTGTCATTACATGTGAACTGGCCCTTTGTCTCAGTCAATATATTTTGCATGTTTTCCTTTTTTACCTATAGAGGTAAAATATTCCCATATGGGGTCTTTCGTATGAACAGCACTCATGACAGTATGAGACAGTATACACGTCTATGCAGAACACTGGGGCTTATTCCCAACCAAGTGGTTATAGGATTGCAGCCTAAGTATGGGAAGACAGGGAGACGGGCAGACACTGGACAATTCTGTCTCCCCCCCCCCACTCCTTTCCAGTATTGCTCCTTTCTGAATCACTCCGTCTTGGCCCAGCCCTGTCCTCACAAAAACTAACTAGGAAACAAAAAGGAAGTGTTCATGAGTGATAGATCGAAATAAGGTTTTATAGTTACTGGGCAGATATGAACAGTTTATTTTCATCAGGTAAAAATGAAATGCCTATGTTTGGGTAGTGTGTCAGTATTCATATCTGAGATATGTTCAGATTGGTTCTTCATTTGGATAGAAAAGCCTCCTTTTATGAGATGAAAAACTAAAACGAATGCCCATGTTTGAGTGAATTTCCTACCAATGTGTATCAGTGTAACAGAGCCATTAATTCACTTTCAGGAGACCGTAAGTATAAGTTTAGCATGTTTATGATGAGATGTAATTGTAACTATGTTGTTTTTTTAATGAGAAAAATCTAATATTTTATGATTTTGAAAAAAACTGATTTAAATTTTTAAAATCCAATTTTAAAAAACATCCATTTTTATCCACCCTGATGTGTCTGCAAAACAAAGCTGTCCACAAATCTTTTATGCTTTACTTCTGGAGTGGGCAGCACCAATTTCCAAGCAAAACACTTATTTATTACATTTCTAATTTGCCCAATCACCAATGTTCACTTGTGGAGCAACAGTGTGTGGCCCAGAACAGTGCTCAAGGACTTCTAACCCATCAGGCATTCCTTTTGTAGTAAATCTACAAAAAAGTAAATCTAGAGGCCTCTGTGGTAGACATCCACAAGTTTTGCCTTTGGTCAGTAGCCAGCTATCATCTGTTCTTATCACCAAACCTTCCCCATGTCCTCTGGCAGATGTGGAGGACTTAGGGAAAGGAGAGGGAGGACTAGAATAGCACATCATAGAATCACTCCATAAAACACCTAGTCCGACTTTAGATATGCCATCCATCACAGTGGACAGGTCTTGTGCTTCTGAGGGTTGTTGATTACTAAGCTTGCAAAATATTTTAGTACCTATAAAAGTACTTGACTTGAAATCACTGCTTCTGTGAGAACAAGTAAGGTTATTAGTATTTCATGAAGTTTTATCAGAGACCTAGAGCACAGGGCCAGGCAAGATTTGGAACCATAGAACCACAGTAGGCTTAGAAGATACCTGAAGTTAGTAGTTTAATTTTTACACTGAGGCAGGAACACCCACACACAAGACATTCTCAATACATTAACTCATCCAAAGAGTGGAGGCATTAATACATAGACAAATTAAGCCAATATCACTCAAGCCAACAAGCTATGCTATATGGAACTGCAAAAAGCCCTGGACTGCCATACCACCCAGTCAGCCAGTATCATGAATGTAATAAGACCTTTTCATCAACCTCCCCAGCCAGGAAATTAATCTTAGCTTTTTAGCACCAGATCACTGCCCAATAGGTGAAGTATCAATATTACCACTGTGGCTCCGCTCGTTCCGTTGCATCCATGGGACCAACCACTAGAACAGGAACTAGCACTTCCTAAAGCAACCGTGGAATGCTCATTTCCAGAACAGAACAGGTTAGCAAAGCTAACCTGTGAGCTCTGTTGACCTGCCCCATTCCAGAAACAAGTTTCCGCTAATTTCCAGTTGCTTTAGGAACTGCCAGTTTCCCATTGTGCTAGTAGTAAATCCCACTAGTGCACAAGCAGCGCTGAATAATGCCCTGTCTGCAGAATGAGGTAGGCTAGAAGTCATTGAAAGCATGTCATACTGCAAAACAAAACATTAAAGATTCTGGAGGAAAAAATATGCTTCTTGTTCTTGAAGCATGTATTTCTCACCCAAGTAAAACTTTTTCTGAATTTGAAGAAATTACTGTATTTTAGAATAAGTTTAAATCCCATAGCTTCTTGAGAAAGAACCAAATATATCACTAGACATTACACAAACATCAAAATATGTAAATTAAGGAAAAACAGATTCAAACCTATTGCTCCTGAACTGTCACAAGTCATGGCACTACCAGTGCAGCAAAGCACCCAAGATAATGCACGTATACATTAACAGATATGTGTGCAATGATTTTATTGTGAAAGGCCTGGTAGAAGTCAAATGCAGGCAGAGCGGGGCCATGGCAGAACAACAGGACAGTACTAAATTTTGTGCTATCCTATGCACTTCAACAGCATTAATTCCACCACCAGCCTGCAATAGTGTATCAATGGAAACAGAAAGCATAATTTTTAAAAAAAACTGAAGTTCCAAGGCCCATAAAAGAAACAGTTCCAACAGAACATGGACAGACAAAATAGCTATGGATCACAATGTAAAGTGGATAAAGAACTACAAGCAGACTACACACTGAACAGAGACCAACAAAGCAAACACCGGTCCACAGCAAGGCATAGCACAGCAACCAGTTTGCATCAACACAAATACTGGTGAAACAGCCCTTTGCAAAAACAGAAAAAGAAAAAAGCTTTAAGATTGAGCTGCAAAAGGAAACAATACAGAAAAAGTACCATAAGCAATAGGACTTACAAAATGTTTGATATGTGGAACAAGTCCTGAGGAATATGGTTCGAGTATTATTAGTATAGTGAAATGTAAGGAATTACTGTTAAAAGTTTGACTTCTACTCTTCACAATTTTAGCATTTGTATGAAGTGGCAAGTAGCCCTATTTCTAAGCAGATAGCAAAAGTTTTGTCCAGATCTCATGACAAAGCAACCAAAACTACTCAAGCACAGGGGGAGTGGGAGAGAAAAACAGAAGTGTTCCCTTACCCCAGCCTTCCCCAACCTCGAAGTCCAAAACATCTGGAGGGCACAACTCCCATCTGCCCCAGCCAGAATGGCCAATAGTCAGGAATGCTAAGAGTTGTAGTCCAAAATATCTGAAGGGCATCAGGTTGGAGAAGGAGGCCTTACCCCAACAACTATCTAACTCAAATGCTGTTATCCTGCTGCAATCCAAGATGTACATACTTAAAAGTTCATTAAATTAAGGAACTTACTTCCAAATATTTGGGATCCACATGTCAATTAACCAAGCAGAGTCCCATTGCCCACAACTGGATTTAAATTGTAACTCTGAAAACTGAACATGTATCTAAAATATCAAAACAGACAGAAATATATGAATAGTCAAATCTGTATGCAATAATTCTCCAATATGTTTCTCTAATAAAGGAAAAAGAAAAGTTAAAACATACACTGAGACACCATATACACATTTCCTGTAGTAATATGACATTATCCAAAGTTTGAGAAGTTGATATGGTACACATGAAATAGTAATCTGGATTTAACCAGCATTATAAAGATATAAAAATACAAGTGAGAAAAAACTGTGATTCTTCCTTATAAAGCGGTGTGTTAGCCTTTTAACAGTAAATACATTAAGCAGTTTTCAACAAGCCATCTTTGAAAGTTAAAATAAAAGAGAACAAATCTCCAAGAAATGATGCTGGTTTGTGCCCACTTAAAACAGTTACTTCAAGATTAGCTTTTAAAATGTCATTATCCAGAACACATTCTCGAGTATTAGGGATGTGTTTCCAGATGTCTTAAAAGAACTTTTGGCCAATCTAGACAATAGACAACCTGTTCCTCTTTGGAAACAATTCTGAAATCTGCTACATTCTTCATTTTAATTGCTAACTCCCCTACCCCTCACAGAAAAGACCAATGATTCTAAATATTGTTATAGTCTCAAGTAGCTATTCCTTTCCCCAATTATAAGCGTTTATAATATTGGCCTTGTAACATTCCCAGCGCTCTGGAACAAACATGGGTGTGATAATATAAGAGATGTATCTTTTTCTGGGATTTGTATCCCACCTTTCAATTTCATAATGAAGCACTCAATTACAGTGATGTGAATATACTGTAATGTTTATAGCAATCATATTTTAAGAAACAAAACACTTTGTTCATTTTCCTTGACTGGTTCTTTAAGAAGCTAGCCTTCAGCAAGACATTGAACAGGCTGAAAGTGAAAGAGGTAGTTTGTGTGTTTTTATCTATATTTATGACCTATATTTATGAAAGGGATGGGGAGGGGGGGAATTTAAAAGATGAAAAGTTACTCTACTGCAGTCTTGCAAGTACACTCTTACAGCCCATCCTAAACATAACAAGGAAGCAACCACTATTGTTTTCAATGGGATACACATCTAGGCAAGAATGCATGCCATTCATACTTGGAAAAAAGTATCATTTCAAATCAATGGTGCTTCCTTCCATGTTTAGGATGAGAGTGTGTTAGTAATTTCTCCCAATAAATACATGATGAAACTGCACTGCAGCTTATTCCTGGTTATATTAATAATTTGTTCAAAGCAACATCTCAGTCATATACCATCCTTAACTCCAGATGTGATGAGAAATACATTATTTTGATAATTGCCCCCATCTAATTTTCAAAGTAATGTTCTTGTCCTATTTAAGGAAAAAAAGGATTTCAAAACCAGCATAAGAGCATACCTACAGTTTAAGAAATTACTAGAGCTATCTGCATCCCATCTGCAAGTTGTTCATTTTTCATCCATGATTTCCTGAAGTGGAACAGACACTATTAATCCACAACTATGAATTAAATCAATTAAATCCCATTCTTCCAAGGGATTCTTTCTAGCTATAGAACTCAGTATAATACAAATGAAAAAAGCTAATAGAAACTGATTAACACACTTTTGCCATGCATAAGTTGCTGTGGCACCAGTTAGGCTATAACAAAAACTGGATACCATAGCCATGTCTCTCTTTCATATACTAGACACTGGCAACTATATAGAACCACACCCCCAAACTTCATGTTTACGTCAGTACAGAGGTCCATTCAAACAAAATCTGTATCACAATCATACCTTAATATGTTATGCAAAATTAGGATACTTGCAGAACAGAACAGTGCTGGGAAAGTATTTAAGTCAAATTTACAGTGTCTTGAAAATCCTAACAAAATACTTCACTTTACTATACATGTAACCCAATCCTATGCACGTTTATTCAGAAGTCCCACTGAGTTCAATGGGGCTAAAGTCACAAGTGTGCATACGACTGCATCCTTAAATTTCTTTTTCTATTCACATTTAGCATATATGTTGGATTCTGAAACTAACCCCATCCCCCACTCCAGCAAACAAAATACATCAGGCAACATTGCTATCACGGCAACCTTGCTCTATTAAAATCAATAGGAGTTTTTCCAGTAGTTTCTATAAAGATAAAATTGTTCCTGAAAGTGCTTAAGTATTTACAAAGCAACCCTCTGTGTTCTAGAAGTATGTCGAATATTCATAAATCTACCTAGGAGATGGTGTTTTTCCCGAGTTATAAAAAAAATGATTAAAAATTACGAACCAAAGTGAATTGTAACACAGATTTTGCACAATAACTGAACGGTGAGGTTGTACAACACCGAATATACATAAAGATCCAAATTATAATATTTTCGAACCTAACGGAGAAGGGATATTGAATTCTGAAGGCTTATCCTACAATAACGCGGATTTACTGAGAGTGCAGCCATGACACAGCCCACCTGCACCCATGACAATAATGTTTACAACGAAGACGAAGGCTCTGAGCCTGGTCGTTTGAAACTGGATTCAGAAAGAAAGAGCCTGAGCAGGGCCTTGTTTCCTGGCGTAGCCCGGGCCTACACGATTCCAATCACTCCACCTCAGTAATGGCGTTCGGTGTGAAGTGAAACGAGAATCAAAGGAACTAAATGCCGGGCGAAGCTGCGTCGGCAACCCCTTGACTTTCTTGCTTGCCAGCTTCCCCGGCTATTTAAGGAGAGGTCAGGTCAGCAGGCGGCCAGCTCTGCAGGTCGTGTCCCCCACCCTCCCGGGGACTGCGGATACGGGGCGTGCGCGCCCCATTCTCCCGCAAGGCCCAGGACAGGCCGGGCAGAGAAAGAGAATGAGGAGTCGTCAGCCATTTTCCCTTCTCACTCCAAAACACACTGACACACGCACGACCAGACACTTCTCACTCCAAGGCACAGTGACGCGCGCGCGACCAGACACACACCGGGGTGCCCCCGCCCCGGATTGCTACTTCCTCACCGAGTGCCCCCTTCCTTCCCCCGGCGGGCCACAGCAACACCAACCCCTTTCCCGACGGGCTCACCCCCACACAGCGTCCCCTGTTTCCGCCGCTGCTCCTGGCTCTAGTGCCGAGGCCCGCTTCGCTCCCGGGCGCCGCCGCTGCTGCTGGTTCTGCTGGCAATGGGGGGAGGAGGGGGAGGAGGCGGCGGCTGCGGCGGGTGTGGCCGAAGACTTTCTCATCCCAGGCGGCAGCAGCCGCAGCAGCAACCAACGGGGCTGCGTCTCATGCCGGTGAGGAGCCGAGTTGCTGCTACTCGAGACGCCGGCTTAGCCTACCCCAGGCGCCGTAGGAAGCCGCGCGCTATGTCGCGAACCTGGCTGAGAGTCTCCTTTCGGGGGCGCCTGGGCGGCTTCCCCCCGCCTTTTTTTTTAGTTTTGCGTCACCAGCTGTTCGGTGCCGCCGCTTCCCAGCGACCGCCGCAGCGCTGGCGTTCAGCGGCAAGGCCCGGGTTGGCGCTTTTTCTTGCCAGGCAGCTCCCGTTAGGCTGGGCCGGGCCTGCAGTCTCCGTTCTTCCCAGTCTGCGGGAATCAGATGCGCTCAGTCCCTGGAGAAGGACGCGGAAGTAGGAGATTTGGGGGAGGGGGCTCTGTTCGGCGAGGCCGGCTGCGGGAAAGCAACGGAGCCTAGCTCTGGAAGAGGAGAAAGAAGGCCGCGGTGCGATTAGGAGCAAAGTCGCGGGAAAGGCGGCGGCGGCAGAAGAGACGGAGCGTCTGTGTCCCGGGCAATATGGCGGCTCTAGCAAGGCTCGGCCAGCAGCGGCAGCGGCGCAGACTCCGATTCAACGCAGCGGCGCCGGCCCCGCCACCCAAACAGCATCCGCGGCGGCGAGCGTGACCCCCTCCCTTTCCTGCGTGCCAGTCAGCCAGTCACTCCCACAGCCCCCTTCCGCGTCCCTGAGACAGAGCAGGCAGCAGCTGCAGTTTGCCCCTTGCCTTGTATGGGTGGCGGGCTGTGGGACGGGGCCGCTGCTGGACTGGGGCGAAGTGTCCCTGGCGCGGGTGGGTGTGTGTGCCTCAGGCGCGGGGGGGGGGGGGCGAGGCCGAGTGGTGACAGCGTTGATGGGAGATGAGCGATGATGACGGCGGCCGAGCGGGGCCTGGCTTAGCTGGGCCAGGCCGCGCTCAGTGACGCGGGCGGGTGCGCGGCCGTTTCATTTCGGTTGGGCTCCGATTTGGCTCCATTGTGACCCGCGGTGCGAAGAGCGCCGCCGCGGAGAGCCCGGATAATGACGTCACCTTTCGTGTTCGGGAGGGGGCAGAATTGATCCTCCCCTTCCTTTCCCCTCGGTCCCAGGGGCCAGCCAAAGGCTGACGCGTGGGTGGGGCGGGAGCGAGAGAGCCGGCTGCCTCCGAGCTGCTAAGGAAAGGGACATTTGGTATAGTGGTTAGCCTTGGGGGAAACTGAGCAAATTCCAAAAAAGGGCTTGGGGCGTTATCAGCTGGAGCTTTCCCTCACTGCGCGAGTTGGACAAACATTGCGCATCGTATCAGAGGAAATTGGTCTGCACGCCTCTCGTCTGGAGAAAACCACCGGAAATAGCACTGAAGACAACAGAAGTAATGCTGGGTATAAAGAGACGATGTTTCTGTCTGTATTCTGCTAGACTGAGAAAACACACCCATGGTGATGCTTTGTAGGAGTAAATAAGAAAAAAGTGCATGTTTTGCTCAACTTGACAGAATGCAGAAACATCACTGTCTTTGTACCTTGTATTATTTATTCCACAGACTGAAAAATTCCAAGACTTGGCAAAATCTGTTATATATACAGACTCTTATGTGTTACTATTAGCATTAAATGCATCTGCTTCAACTCACATGCATTACTTTCCACCACCTTTTCCGAGCTGGAGACTTTCCTTCTTTAGTCTATCGTTACTGTGTTGTTGTTGGGTTCCCGGACTTGGGATGAAAGGTGGTAAACTGGCTGACAGGATGGCAACTTGCTGGTAGACTCTTAGGGATTCCATTCAGTGAATTTACCCCCGTTTTAGGCCTAAACTGATGGGGTAGCAGCCGAACAAGAATTAACTCTTTTTCAAACATACTGATTATAGTCAAATATGCTTCAAGAACTAGAAGCAGGAAGTTGGTTGACTTGGTTAAGAATTGTACTTGGGGTCCATACTTACCAGTATCTGCTGAAAGCTGATGCACCACCAGTGTGTGTGTGTGTGTGTGTCTTGAAACTCTCCCCTCTCATGAGTGACTGCATGTTTCAACTGCTTATTGAACTTTTGCACCCTGCACCCTGACCAGTACCCCCAGGGCCTAGCTTCCTTTCTGGGTAAAGATACTACATTGCATGCTTTCTTCCTAGTTTTAAAACAATTCGGTGGCTGTTTAAGACTTTTGGGACCTGGTAGTTGATATAATAAAGTTTGTTGCATTAACTAAGTAAACAAATATAAAGGTGTATGGTGCATTAGGGCCTAGATCAGCTTTCCCCAATCTGGTGACCTCCGGATGTTTTGGCCCAACTCCCATCTGCATTGGCCATGTTAGCTGGGACTGTTGCAAACTGCAGTCCAAATATCTAGGTGGCACCAGGTTGGAGAAGGCTGGCCTAGATGCTACTGTACCATAAAATGTAGTCTTACCTACTTGCAGACTCTTAAAACATTTTCTTAATTATAAATACATATGTGATGAAACCAGTATTGGGAATCTAACTGAGAAACATGGATTCTACATCTACAGTACTGTATAAAGAAAAACATTTTAAACATTTAAGGCATAATCCTATGTGTTGTGCCCTTGTGAGACAGAAGCCTCCGTTAATTATTTTGTACAAAGTTTATTCAGAGCATACTTCGCTCAGAATCTCATTTACACTGCAATCCTATAGATGTCTGTTGTTGTTCAGTCGTGTCCGACTCTTCGTGACCCCATGGACCATAGCACGCCAGGCCTTCCTGTCCTGCGCTCTCTCCCGCAGCATGCTCAAGTCCATATTCATTGCATCAGTGATGCTATCTAGCCATCTCATCCTCTGCCGTCCCCTTCTCCTTTTGCCTTCAGTCTTTCCTAGCATCAGGGTCTTTTCCAGAGAGTTTTCTCTTTGCATTAGGTGGCCAAAATATTTCAGCTTCAGTATCTGTCCTTCCAATGAGCACTCAGGGTTGATTTCCTTTAGGACCTATAGATGTCTACTCAGAAGTATATCCCATGTTTCTCAACAACTGTTATTTAGAGGCATTCTACCTCCTATATTGGAGGTAATATATAGTAATCATGACTAGTCTTTTGATAACTTCCATGAATGTGTCTAATCCTCTTTTAAAGCCTTCATGTAACTATGCATTGTGTGAAGAACTATTTCCTTTTGTCTGTCTTGAATCTCACAACATTTAGGTTCATTGGATGACCCCAGGTTCTAGAATTATGAAAAATAATCCACTTTCTCCATGCTGCATATTTTTATACACCTCTGTCATGACACCCTTTACTCCCTTTTTTTCTAAGTGAAAAGTGCCAAAAGTTGTAACCTTTCCCCTTGATCATTTCCCCTACTGCATTCTATATAGGAGAAACAGGCTAGTCTCCATGCAAACGAATAAATGGACACAAATCTGACATCAGGAATGGCAGTGTTTACAAACCAGTCGGGAAACATTTCAGCCTCCTAGGACACTCTGCCAATGACCTTAAGGTGGCCATTCTTGAACAAAGGAAAGTATCAAGATTCAACCCAATGTCCAGTGGTTTAAATAATGACAAAGGGTTAAAAAAAAGCACTACATATATTAATTGGCTCACCATTGCAATGATGTATGTGTTATCACCTAGCAATGTTTTGTGAATGGCAACTGATAAGTACATTAGCTTATCACTCCCTGTTTTGCATTTCAATTCCCTCCAATAGCACAATTTACATGTCCCCTCATGTGTGTGTATATAAATCTGCCAATTTGAGGTTAACAATTCATGCATCTGATGAAGTGGACAGTGTCCACAAAAGCTTATGTCAGAATAAATTAGTTTTTAAGGTAACACACGACTCTTTGTTGTTTTTTATCATTTGGGTTGCCCTTTTCTGCAGCTTTACCAGCTCTGTGATATCTGTTTTGAGGTGTAGTGACCAGAAGTGTACACAGTATTCCAAGTGTGGTTACACCATAGATTTGTATAAAAGCATTATGATATTGGAAAATTTATTTTAGATCCCCAATATGGAATTTGCCTTTTTCACAGCAGCTGCACACTTAGCTGGTTCACATGTCACAGCAGCAATTCCTGTGTTGCTTAACTCGGGAATTGTAGGGACCAGCAGCGTGCATCAGCTACGTGGTCATAGTTCCTGTTTTTGACTAACAACCCAGGAACCTGGGTTGTTTTGTGACAGGCGAACCCGGAAATTCTGGGTTTGGGGGTTAAACAACCCAGAGTTAAGCCAATCATTACCCATGGTTTGTTGTTGGGTTAACTCTGGGTTGTTTAACCAATAAACAACCCAAAGTTTCTGGGTTGGCACATCACAAAACAACCCAGGAATGGGGTGTTCCTGGGTTGTAAATTAAAAGCAGAAACAACCAGCATGCAGCTTGTACACTTTACTCATCCCCACAATTCCTGGGTTAAACAACCGAGGAATTGCTGCTGTGATATGCGAACCAGGTCTGGGTCAATGTTTCCATTGTTACCCCCCCCCAAACTCCAAGATCCCTTTCTTGATTTGTCACTGCCAGCACAGACCCCATCTCTTGTTTCACTATGCTTTTCCCCTCTCTTCCTTTCATTCTGCAACCTGGACATGAAGCAAATACAGTGCTGCAACTCTTGTTGGTTTAAAACTTTCTCTACTCACAGCATGAGATGTAGAAATGCCTTGGTTTCTAGAGTTGTGAAGTATTGTAGGTTATACACAGCAAATCACTTAAAAAAATGTACATGTACTTCTTGACAACTTAGGAGGCAATCCTATGCTTGCTTAGACAGAAAAAAGTCCTGTAACTCCCAGTGTTCCCCAGCCAGCATGGGGAATACTGGGAGTTGTAGGACTTTATTCTGTCTAAACAAGCATAGGATTGCACCCTTACAAACACACCACAAGCTATAACTCAACATTCTAATGACCTAACCAATTACCCTTACTGAAGATTAGTTCTATAGTTGTAAAATCATGAGATGATTTGCATCAATAGTATGAAATTGGTATGGAAATTCACTTGCATCAGAGATAATACTATCCACATTTCAGAGAAATCAGATAAAATGGCTGAGTTACAACAGTTTTACAAATGGAGAAAGTAGGATTGTTTTTTTCCGGGATGTTTTTCATATTTTTGTTGAAAGAGGAAGCATAGTTTAAACATAGCTCTGTCTGGAGTTACAGAATTCCCTGCCCCCCACTTAACACAGAGAAATTCAAGTACGTTGAGGAGATGCAACTTTTTAGTTTCTGTGCACTTGTAGTGTTGTGATGTTTTCCAGTCCTTATGTAGTTCAGTGACGTATGCTCAACAGCAACTAGGGGGACTTAACTTAAATTTTTAGCCTGGAGGGAAAATAAATAATTTGGTGAGGAGGAGATAGCTGCTAAGCAGGGCTTGTTCACACCAGGATAGGTAAAATATTTTCCATTCCCACCCGCAATACACAGAAAGGAAAGAGGTTGAATAGGGGATAGAAAGAAAAAAACAAGCCTTTATTTGTGGGTAGGCAAATGAAGAGCCCAAGCAGAGGTGGGAAGCAAAGGATAGACAACTGACAGTGCAACCTACTTTACAGAGGACAGTCCTCGGTTTGAAGAACTGTCAGAAGACAGTGCTCTAAGGCATCCTCTGTTTCAGGGGTGGAGAATGTGTGGCCTCCAGATGTTGGTGGGCTACAACTCCCATTAGTGCTAGCCAGCATAGCCAATTGTGAGGGATGATGGAAGTTGCAGTCCTCGTCATCCCTACTCTATTTGAGGGCTGTCCAGTCCAAGTCTAGTTTAAAGATAAAGAAAGTGTAACAGGGCTCTTGAAGTTGCCAATCAATACTTAGCACCTGGACAGCATGCTGGGCGGGCACAGAGGTCACCTGGTCCCCCCCCCCCACTATGGTGAGATTTATTGTATTTCTCTTTAAATCCGGGGTGGGCAACTTGTGGCCCTCCAGAAGTTTTGGCCTACAACTCCCATCAGCCCTAGCTAGCCTAGCCAATGGTGAGGGATAATGGGAGTTCTAAGCCGAAATATTTGAGGGGCCACAAGTTGCCCACCCCTGATTTAAATCATAGTAACTATTTCTAAATTTGCACCTATACATATAAATTAGCATATGCAAATTTAATGAAAATATCTACCCTCTTTTGTCCTCTTTTTTGGTGATGCTTTTCTTATTTTTTTGGTGGTGGTGGTGATTTGTCATTTCATTAAATCACCAAATAGACTACAGCCTGGGTGTGTGTGAGAAGAGGCTATGGAGAAATGGGATTTAGCTGGCTGCTTGGGAAGAGAAGGAGACAGGTTGGGTGATGAGGGGAGTCTTCTGGCATAAGGAAATGTGTGTGTCTGTGTGGGGTTAAGCAACTCTTGTAAATAAAAACAGGGGCTTACCCTGTGACAGCAAGACATACAGCAGGCTGCATCCTATCCTGCCTGATATCTATGACCTAGTTTTCACCAAGGTGGTAAACCTGTTTGGGTGGTATGACTTAAGAACAGCCGTGCTGGATCAGAACAAAGGCCTATGTAGTCCAGCATTCTGTTCCCACAGTGGCCAACCAGATACCTATGGGAAGTCTGCAAACGGGACATGAGTGCAATAGCACCCTCCTGCTGATGTTCCCCTGCAACTGGCATACAGCTACTGGAGGTAATATATAGCCATCATGACTAGCAGGGAGTAATATAAGTGAATTCTCCTCTATACAAAAAATAACAAAAAACAAAACAAAACACCACACATAGAAAACAAAGCATATCAAAAGAAGGCTAGGTTAGAAAAATTCTCCCTAGCATCTAGTTTTCTGCATGAATTTTTTTAATGGGGGTATATTCAAACATGTGAGCCTTCACTTGCACTCTGAAATGGTCCAGCCCACGCAGTTTTACCACCTCATTGAGAACTAGGCCTAGGATGCTTTAGTTCCTGTTTGTGTTGGACAGTGCATCTTTGACCTTTCAGTCCAAATACTCTTCCTCTTGCAGCAACACTGGACCTGATAGGAGAGGACACATAGCTCGGTCATAGAGCACACACTGTGCACATAGATCCTTGGCTCAATCGTCTGCACCTCCAGCTAAAAGGGTCTCAAGTTTGTGGGCTGGGAAAGATCCCTGCCTGAGATCTTAGAGAGCTGCTTCTAGTTAGTTGCTTACATTTATTTCTTTGTTTCATTTATTTAGAATATGTTTCCTTGCAACAAAAAGTTCTTAGTGGCTTACATGGTAAAGCTGAGCAGCAATAAAAACATCTTCAAACTTCTTAAGATTTCACTACCATTTCATCAGCACCCTTTGTTTTACAGAAGATATCTTGAGTCTTGTAGGCTTCATCAGCAGATGGTAGTAGCAGATCCAGGACTCTCAGTGATGGAGGCTACTGAAGGAAGGAGGGGAACAATGATATTCAAACATCCTCTTCCCAGCCTCTTGTTGCTTTTGTTGTATCTATTTATTTTTTCCCATACTTTTGGGAGTAGGTGGATTTAAAGAGTGTTAATTCTTCTCCTTAAGGGAATATCTTTTGATTCTAAAATGTTATTTCAAGTGCAACTCTGAGAATATCGAAAACTAGAGTTCAGTATCCTCCTCGTCCAAACAATGCTGGAGCTCTGTTAAAACCAGTGGCATGCTGTGCATTTTCAGAACAGTGTCTTGACAACTGGCATCCAGGTCACTGATCCTCAGTCAGCAAACTTGCAAGCCATTACTTGTTCGCACAGGCCAACAGATAACCCTAGACGGTACAGCTTTCAGTGTCACAGGCTGACTGATCCTCTGGCCCTGCTATCCTGGCAGCCACTACACCACAGCTTTGCTCATGTCATAACATAGTCACAACCCAATGCCCTCCCAGCAGCAAAGCAGAAAGAAAAAGCAACACAAATAGAAGCAAGTGATAACACAGCAACAGACATTCTCACAGACGTCACAACTGCACTACCATCCACCAATTTCAATGGTGGGCACTGACGACAACCAAATAGTACCCATGCATGGAAGGCATCAAACATGCAGTGATAATACTGATGCCATGATGATGTCACAGATCGCATTCTGCATTTCCTCCAACACACAATAAAGGAGTATGCTGCTAAGAAGAGCCCAAAGCATCTATCCTTTCAGAGACCACACACACAGAATAACAGACAATATCTGCCCCCCACCCACCCAAGTGCTCAAATCCTACTGCACTGGTGATAATTCTGCATCCTATGTATTTTTATTAGTGTCTGTATGAAGGAAACAAGCATCAGGAAGAAGGACTGGGGATAAATAGACATCTTTGAAAGCTTCCCCAATTATTTTGTACGAAAAGCAGTGTGTTTCTCTCCCTGGAACTGAAGAGAGATGCACAACTTGTGTCTATGGAATCAATGATTCAGCAAATGCATATGTACTTATCCCTAGTCAGTTAAAATACTTCCTTATAAAAGTGGCTTCTACAGATTTGACAGAGATGTGTTTCTGGGGTGGGGGCATGCAACTCTCTTGTTTCCTGTTTTCTTCACTTCTCTGTCATGTTCAAAACAAAACTTTTGCCTCTTCCCTCTCCTATCACCACTACCACATGTTGGGATGGATGTGCTCCTGATGCAGGGACAATTTGTGCATCTCAGTGTGGAGTACAATAATGTAGATGCACAGCAATAGATAATACAGGGTATGTCTTCTTCCTGTTCCCCTGCATCTCTGTCATTTCCAAAACTGCTCTATAATAAAAAGGTTATTTGAACTAATGAGATAACAGATTGCATATAGGTAAGATCCCATTGCAATCTATTGTTTGAAGCTTTCTTGTTAAAATGGTATAATTAACATGCACAGGAACATGGGAAAATAAGCAGGAAGAAAAGAGACTAGGTTACATATGATGGATACAATTAGTTGAATCTCCAGGAATACTGACATAGTTTTCTGGCAGGGAAGATGGAAAATGAGTGCCAACTGTGTTCTGTGGCTATCCCAGAACAAAGACTATTTTCCAGACTGTATGAATCTCATAATAAATTTGTTAGTTTTTAACATGCCACAAGACTCTTTGTTTTACTCTGTAAATCCTTTTTTTTTTTTTTTTTACCTGGTGCATATTTGGCAAGTAAACATTAATAAAGGCATGTTATTGCATCTCCATCACAATCACCAAAATAGTGTGAAGAAAAGGTTATGTGTAAGAAATTAAGGGGTATTTAATTCCTGTTAACTGGCATTATGAATGGCGGCTCAGTTCAACCCTATCCATGCTCCCTCTGGTGATACAAACAGCATCCCTATACTGGCAAGTGTGCACACACATCTCTCCCCTGCTCCTCCTTTGAAACCCAGGCTCGGAGCTAGATTGTCCTTCCTTGGGTCTTACAGGTTTATTTATGTGTATATACACCAAAAAGTATAAAGTTCACACAACATGAATTCAGAGCCACCCTGGGGCCTTTTGAAAATGAACAATGCTACTTACAATGACTATATTGGAGAGAATTATCGCCATATTGGCGGTCTGCTCAAATTCTGGAGCACATAGGCACAACATCTTGTCTAACATAGAAAATGCATTGGAATGTTTTGATGTGGGGGTGGGTGGGTTTGAGGGGAACATACAACCTCAAAATGGTTTCATTTTTTAAAGAAGGGACAGGTTTTTTGTAACAACTAACAGAAGGGATATGTTTTAGGAAGCAGCTCTGACTTTCTATCAGAAATTAGGTCACAAGCTATGCCGAAGTGGCTATGATACATTGCAGCCACAAACCACACAGCATTTAGGAAAACTTTCAATGTGTTATACAGGGCTCAGAAAAATACAATACCCCAAGTTATAGTTCGGCAAAATGGATTCTAACTGATGATGCTAAAATTGGTTACTAATTCCCAGTTCCTTATTTGCATGAAAGTTTGAAACAAGTCAATCGATACGCTGAATAAGGACCTAAAGTTTATATGTCCCTGCACTCTAAAATAACCTTTGTACTACTCCATGTTATATATCTCCATGACTGGGGGACTATCCCCTTCAGCATAAGCAACAATTCTTGACAATAATTACATGCACAGTGTTACATATAAGAAGCCAGAGTTTGCTACAAGAACAGCAGCAGCAACAAAAAGATGATACAGGAAGCAGTGGTTTCCCCAGGAACTGAAATGGTGGGGCTGGGGCTGGGTGGGGAGGGTAATCTGAATGATCAGAGGGGGCTGAGGCTTCATAATCCTAACCATCCTATTAGATTTTGCTGAATTTTAGTTAAAATTAGCCATCTTTACATCTTTTGTTTTATTGTAATTTTGCACAACCCTATAAGTGAACTTCTTGAACGCAGTGCATTAATTTTCATCCGCTTTTCATTTGACCAGTAGTTCCTCCTGTCCAGTTGATGGGTAGTGGTTAGTTAATTCACATCATCAGGCAGAAGGCAGTTTCTTTCAAAATATTATGTTCTGTTCAGTGATGAAAACAAAACACTGAAGCATAGTTGTCATGTTTGGAAGTAGCCAGAAATTAATTCCTGCTTCGTTCCTTCCAAGAAACAGAGCGCAAGATGGGGTCAAAGTGAACTTTTTTAAAAGTAGAAAATGACAGCACTGTATCTGACAAGTTCATCTCTGAAGTGGGGGGGCTATTAGGAAAGGTTACAGGATGTCCTCCATTTTCATTAGAATCCATTTCAAGATGCCATGGCTCCACTGAACAGGTCCCAGAGCTTCCACCCAGCACACTCCATGGGCATGTTCCAACTACAATTAGAAATACATATCTAAGGAATATAATGGCTCTCCATCTGTCATTTAAAATACATGTTTTAATTTATATTTTCTTGGTTTGTATAATTGGTAGAATCTGGAAAAACGCTTTTTTGACTGCCACTCTGACACTCCTTGTGATAGCAGCAAGTCCCTACCACCTCATTTTTTCATTACATCAACATCTTTCTTATGTTGACATTTTGTATGTTTGTTTTATGTAAAGCACCAAGCTGAACCAAATGTAAGTAAAGAACGCAAATGCAAGATAATGGCTGAGACCTCCCATTTAGTAAGCAGTGGTCTTTTTTTGTCCCTCAAGGATACGATTTACAATACGTTCTTTCATGATGATTACACAATGCTGCCTGCTGTCCAGTATGCTCCAGAGTAAATACAATGCATCTCATTCTAATCTGAAATGCATTTTTTCCTGTTACAATAGATGTGCATACGAGGCACACCATGTATGCTGGCAAATCCCTAGCACGAAGCTGTCATACAGTTTGCAACTCTGAGTAACTTGTCTAGCTGTGGAATCCAGAAAGACCTTGGAATAAATATTTTATATTTCTGTCTGACAAACTCAAGTCTCTTATATGATATGATGTTAGAGGCAAAAAGTATGGAACCCTGACTGGAGGTTTTCTGGTTCTGACCCAAGTTCAGAAACAGCAAATAGGGCATTGACTCCTCAGCAAAGATCAAGTAAGGAACTTTTGAAACAGCTGACTCTCCATTCATTCTGCTTGATAATGCTGAGCAAATTCGAAATACAAAGAAGGCACCATTTTTTAGTGGCAAAGGATGATTAACTGTTAAAATAGACTGCCAAGGGGAACTGGCGGATACATCATAATCTGGCATCATCAGCTCAAGACTTTTCAAGAAAATAGCTTTCATCAAACATAAACTTTATATTTCAGGCATAGCAGGGCCCTTTTGGTCTGTCTTGCCAATGCAGTAAATGTTGTGGTTATATCCTGGTGCACCCTTACATTCCCAACATGTACTTTGTACATAAACAGCTGTTTACAAAGTCACCCTTAGTTTTCACTGCTCTCTCCTCCCAAGGTAAGTGACCATGCAAAATCTACCTTAAACTTCCCAGTTTTCACAGCAGGAGAAAGTAAAGTAAGTCTGAGGGCTCAGTACTCAGCACCCTCACACTGCACTGCTCTCCCACATTTTGGCCTCACAAAGGGGAGAAAGTGGAACAAAGTTGCCCAGTCAGTTAGGGTACTTTGTGCAGGTGTATTTACTTATGACCAGGGGCATCGTTAGAGGCAGGACCACCTGGGCACAGCCCTGGAACTTTTGAGCTGTGCCCCGGATCTTTTGAGCTGTCCTAATGGCCATTTTTTTTACATATTCCCATTGACTTGCATTGGAAAATAAAAAGGGCCATAACTTTTTTAGTTTGTAAGATAAATTCATTACATTTGGAGGCTTGGAAGCCCCCATGGAGCTGATTGAACCTGCCATATTTCACATAGTTAGGTCCAGTGGTTTTTGTGCTAGTGACAGGTAAAGTTTGCTATTTTCAAGAAAATGTGTCAAAGCAAAGAGCTATATTTTATTTGTGCTTCCACATACATGCATGGAATTTGGGGATTTGGCAGCCCCTATAAAGATGACTCAGCCTGCCAAAGTTCAGAAAGTTAGGTCTAGTGGCTTTTGTGCTAGACACAGGTAAAATTTGCTTTTTCAAAGAAAATCAGTCAAAGTAAAGACCTATAGGGTTTTTTTTTGTGCTTCCACATAAATTCATGGAATTTGGGGACCTAGCAGGCCCTGTGGAGCTGACTGAACCTACCTGTCAGGGTGGAAACTGAGCCGATAGAACCCCAGAGCAGTTCTGATTCTGAGGAGGATCAGCAATCCGTGGGAGAGGAGCCAGCTCATCCCTCACAGGCATAGCAGCTGGCAGAGATTCCTCCTGCTGGCATTCCTGAGATAGATAGTGATCCTAGCAGTGAGAAAGTGCGGGAGGGAGGCTTGTTAGATGCTCGACGCAGAGAGCGACGAGTGATGGAGGGCGCGAAAAGGAGGTGTAGCGCCCGTTTGGCGCGCAAGCAACGGCCGCGTCCCGTGGACCCAAGGGAAAGAGGGAGGATCTCTCCCTAGCCCATAAGTTCTGGGTCTTCAAGTGATTCTCCTTCAAACAGGCACCAACTGCCTACTCGGAGCATAGGCTACTCTGCTGTTCATTGCTTAGTCGCTGGTGATTAGCATCTGTCAGAGTCATTACGTTGTAAAAGGATTAAAGCCTGGAGAACTCCCCTTCCACATGAACTGCTGCACCTATCCTTCTGAAACTTTGCTGGTGTCTTACTTAGGGACAACTGCAGGCTGTCTATAATTTTCAGAACAATGGTCCACAAGGAACATAGGGAGATAAGTATGTCCTCTTTTGAAGACCTCAAATGTCAAGGCCAGCCTTGCACAAAAACCCTTTGGCTAGCATTCTGAAATTTGGCAGACAGGATCTCCTCTGATGGGGCAATGAATCCTGAATTTTTTATCCAATTCTTCCAAGGAATTAAAATGTTATTGGCAGTTCACTTTAAAAGAATATCAAAATATAAACCCTGCACCTATTTTTCTGACATTTGGCAGGTGTAATCCCCCCCTAGGGGGCTACTATTCCTGAAATTATCATCCAGCTCTGACCAAGAGAAAAAAGTTAGTTTTTTTCTAATTTCCCATGATAGTCAACAGGAAGCATAAAGACTAATTTTTCCAAACATTGACTCAGGTTTGGTGCTGAGCTGAAGTGGTCCGACTACGAATTGGCCAGAATAGAAGCAGGATGTTTTCCAAAATGCTGAATTGGGGTCTGAGTTGAAATGGGGTGGGGGGGTCAGTGCACACTTTGTCTGTCTGTCTCTCTGTCATCTATACACACACGTGAGCACACTGCATGTACATACCACACACACACACACATTAGACGTGCGTTTAGACTCAAATATGCACATTTGTGTTATGGGCCTGTGTTCTGGATCTTTTAAGAACCTAACAACGCCCCTGCTTATGACACTTCTTTTGCTACCATAATGCTATGATGGCATTGGAGGTGGGAGACACCAATTAGGGATACCAACTGATTTCCATTGCTCACCTGCCACACCCTCAACTCTACACATGTTGTTGGTGTCTTGCCAGTGTTAAACACCACAGCAACATACTAACATAGCTACCCCTTTGGAGTCACATTTGTGTGGATCCTATACCAGTATAGTTCTGCAGTACGTGCAGAACAAATATACCAGTATATTTGTTCTGTGTATACAGGGGGATTCAGTAGTAATCTTATTCTACCCATGGTGTGTAATTGCAGGACAGAATTTATTCTAACAGTGATTTCAGGGTATTTTGTCCCAGTGTTACAGCCATTTTAGTGTACTCCAGAAGCTACTATTTTTGATGAAGTATACCTGCTACAAATGGAGGTGTCTGAAAGTCCACAAGAAAATTTCTGCAGGTATCTTACAGACATTATAATTATTTGTGCCCAGAGAAAGAAAGACAGCATTTGGTAGAGAGAAACAGAGTATTTAGTGTGTGATGTGAATGTCACAACAAAATCGCTAGCTATATGAAACCTACTCAACTACTAAAAACTGTTGATAAATACTGATCGGATTTCAAATCACGGTTCTGATGACCTCCATTCCTTCATTTATTGCGGAGAGTATATCACAGAAGAATGTTAGCCCCATTTATTATGTATCAAGTATAACAGCTTTTAATATTAGAACACAATTGCAAACTGCTTCTTAGCTTTGAACCTGACCAAATATGGGACCCACTCCCAGCCTCTGATTTTTGTGGAAGGATAGGTGGACTCTACAAATCTGAGTCTCTAACTATGACAGCAGCATATTATTTTCAATATATTATGCTGCAATGCGTATACTTTGTACACCACCTTCCGCAATTTTGTATTAGATAAATGCCATAAATAAGGAAGTACTAAACAAATCAACTGTATTTTCAGAATTACATGTTGAGGAAAAATAAGAAAACTCATGGAATGCTAGGAGCAGAAGCCAATAAAATGTGCATGTGAAGGAACGTAGAGCAGTGTATAAAAGAGAAGCCAAAACAATGTAGATCTGTAGTACATATTATAGGATCAAAAAAGCTTCAGGTTAGAAGAGCTAAGATGCTTACAAATTCACCCATTAATTAAAAAAAAAAAAGCATGCAAATGGTAAGATAAGGTACTGCTGGGAGTTCTAGGTCTTTATCTGTCTAAAGCTTATAAAACCTCACACTGCAGTGTTTTCATAATGAAAATATGCAGGTCATCCTGTTGGAATGGTAAATTTCATTGTAATTCATTACATTGTACATTATGATAAATGTTCTTTTGAGGATACAAAGTAATTTGGCGGCATATGATGAGGTTTTAATCAGGTCCTCGATTTTTCTTATTGTTTTAGATATATGTGTGTGTGTGTATGTGTGCACACTGTCTGTTCATATGTTTGTATATAAATAGTTTTTACACTTTGTATAATGTATTTTAATGGTTTTTGATATTTGTAAACCACCCAGAAAGCTTCAGCTATCGGGAGGTATAGAAATGTAATAAATGAAATGAAATTTTGGGGATTTATAGTGTTGGATTTCAACATATAATTCAATAAAATCAACTGATGAAGATGTACATGCAGGAAGGCATCAGTATCTACTTTCTGAATAAAAAAGTGTTGAGATAGGCAGACTAATCTATGGATTAGCTGCAGTGCAAAGAGTAGGCATTTTACTAAACAAGTGGAGCACAGACATAATAACGCCCTGCTCCTATATAGATCTCTTCTTGTCATAGGCGAACAGTAGTGTACAGTTGCGACTCTGTTCACAGCTCCAGGCTCAATAAATGCCAAGTAACACATTGTTGCCAGCTCTGTAGTGCCCTCAATGCCCCACACAATAGTCCTTTGAACAACTCAGTTGAGCCCACTTATGAGCCTTGCTATGGTAGTACAACAATGATTGTGACATTTGGTGTAGTAGCAATCAGGCCAGAATCATCCTCTCACACTAGGACATGTACACAATCCTATGACATACTGGGTCAGTTTACACCATTTTGAATATTCAAGCCACGGCTTATCATGTCATCTGAACCCAGGCAGCAGGGGTTGTGCCCATGGTCTGTTCTAGGGTTATGTGAGGATTATTTAACCCTTGCACAGCCACTGCCTCCGTAGTTTAGATGACAGGACAAGCTGTGGTCACAGCTTGAATATTCAGAAACCGCCTGCCACATGCTGCAGCCCACCGTGGCTTAACAAGCCATGGTTCGCTGCAGTGATCATGTAAACAGGATAATTGCCTCCCCTTTGTATAGCTCAGTTCACTAATATGGAAGAAAGTATTTTCAGTGCAATGAGATTCAAATAAGTAGGGTTAAGACTGCAGCCTTTCAGGAATGTGGAGACAGCCCACATCCATGTGCAGAGATGTACTAACAACCCAAGTAATGAAAACAGACTTGCCCACACATCACAGTTGTGATGTACTCATCCTTTAGATCTGGGGTGGGCATCTTGTGGACCAAAGGCTGCATATGGTCCTCGGCCGAATTTAATTTAGCCCTTGGGCTAATTTCAAATGCTCTATGTATGAGATTAGATCAGACCTCTGCAAGAGCAATCTGTCCCTTCCCTGGCAGCCTGCTGTATGGGAAGGAAGAGGGAGAAAGAGAAAAGGGTGTAGCAGAAAGAGAGAGAAAAGAGAATAGCAGAAACTGAAAGAGAATAGGGGTGACCCACCCACTTTGGGCTCTGCCTCTTGCCCTGTCCACCAGTAGCTTTGACCCCACTCACCACCAACATGAGGTGCCAACAGATTACATAGGGTGGCCATGAGTCCTCTTTTACAGAGAACGGTCCTCTGTTTGAAGTGCTGCCAGAGGACCATCCTCAATTTCGAAGGTGTACTCTATTTGAGGTATTGTCTAATCCAAGTCTGCTTTAAAGATAAAGAACCATCAGAAGAAAGAGCTGGTCCTTGAAATTTCCCATCAACAGTACCCAGGCAGCAGAATGAGCAAGTCACACAAGTCATAGTCTTCCACGCTATGGTGAGATGTACTGTATTTCTATTTAAATTATAATAGTTATTTCTAAATGTGCATCTATATTAGCTGAAAACTGGTTTTGTCTGAGGGCTTGAGTGTAATTTTTATGCACGCTAAATAGAGACATTATTGCCTGTGGTTTACACATACAATCTCTGGCACCTTGCAGCAAGATTAGCTGCCCCCTGGCCCCTGCTCCACTATGTGCAGACTGGTTATTGTAACAGTATCCTTTGATTGGAACTTGCAGGACTAGGGGTTGTTCCAGATGGAGGGCTCCTAGTACCACCAGTCAAAAGGCATTGTGCAGCTCTTCCATCTTTCCCTCCTTAACAGATTTTCTGTAGTAAGGAAAAAGACAGAAGATGAGGTGAGAAAACATGGGAGGGCTATGATTGGAAGATGATGTTCAGGACCCCTGTACAATTCTGTGAATAAGGCAAGGTGATGGCACCATAAAAGCCTCATCTGGAAGCAGCCTCTCTCTAAAATGCTGAAATCTGGTTGTTTGTTTGAATAAGCCCTATTAAACTGTTTATATAGCCCTAATAGCTGCCAGCAATGATAATGCTGTTCTAAATAGTCTAAAATAATCAAAAGAGATTGAGTTTTATTCACTTTTTTCAAGTTGCCATTTTAAATATAATTACATTTGGGTACCTCCCTATATTCAACAGACACAAATAGGAAGCTAATTAACTCTACTGCTCATGGAAATAATGCTCCATTGTAGATACAAAAAGGCATTCAGAATTGACAAACCAATAGTCTGTGGCAGCAAATTGAATTTTCTGGGAATAATACAGCTACTAATGAGAGTTACAGCCCAAATACATGTGTATGTTGTTCGGTTGCATTTATTGGAGATGATACTGTTTACCAATTTTAAGTTGTATTGCATCAGAACTTTGTAAGCAGATTCTGATAGTGATCTATGACTGTTACAGTGGGAAACCTACATTATTTTATTATTCCAGTATGTTGAACAATACTTAAGACTTTCAGGAAAACAATGTTTTACATATACAAATATATATTGATCTTTGAATATAAATGTACAAATGAAGATGGGATTGTGGTACTATGTACCCAAGACTGAAAGTTTCCAGATGCAAAATTCTCTGCTTGGCTCAAAGCCCTTTACAGTGCAATTCTATGCATGTCTACTTGGAAGTATGTCCTATTTAGTACAATGGGGCTTACTCCCAAGTGAGCATAGGATCTGAGCCTTTATCAACTTACAGTACATGTCTTATACATATCTACTTGGAAGTAAGTCCTTTTGAGTTCAATGGGACATACTTCCAGCTAAGTGTGTATAGGACTGCAGTCTTAACAGTTCAATCCTATGCATGTTTGCTCAGAAGTAAATCTGTGGTCAGTAAGGTAAGTATACTTAGGATTGCAGCCGAAGAAGTGCATAAGAAAGAAAAAATAGGTAATCTTGCATATGAATATTTTTTGTGTATATGTCTTTCTTTTATTTATTTATGTAACTGCAGGAGTTAGCACCACCGCTGATACACTACTGCTACATGCTCTGTGTGGGACTCCTTTTACAAAGGGTCTGGAAACTTCAACATGCAAGTCTCCAGTATTCTCTCCTACAAAGCTGCTCTGGAAATACCAGCTGCTTTGGAAAGAGGAGGGCACAAAACATTGACCGCATTAATATGCAATGGTACACCCAAATTCCAGAGAATCCTGGCTTACCATGAACAAGCTGTGTGTTAGTACATGCAGCCCGTTCACTCCTGCTTGGCTCGGCTCCTCACATCAGTGGGAGCATGAAAACTAACCAGGCACTGAAAACTTAGTGTGTTGTCCAAACTGGGGCCCCTGGCTTGAATCATAATCCAAGAATAAAGCCTGATTTGTGATTCTGGTTTGTAAGGTGCTCAACAAGCTGGGAACCCTGGTTCAGCCAACCTGGTAAACTTTCAATTCCTGGTTAGTTTGGCCAGTCCCACTGGCCAGCATCCTACTGATGTTCAGCTGATATTAGTTGATCTCCCACTGAAATGATAGAGAATATTGCAAGGGTCAAATGGCATACACACTCGGGTTTTTCTTTTTTTAAACAAACCCCGATAAAGTTCCTCAGCCTTTAATTACTATACCACAGGCAGATTGTATGATAGGCAGGTGAAGCTTCTTTTATATGAACATGCAAATTAATTTCTGCCTATCATGAAAGTGTTAAAGGCACAAGAGCTCTGGTAGGAAAGAAAGAAACAAAAAAAAGTGGCAGCTGCGACCTCTTCTCACACCGCCAGTTCCCGTCCTCAACCCACGGGGGACGAGCGGGGAACTGAAGCGAAGCAACAAGAGTAACTTCCCCAAAGTGTCTGTCGGCACCGCCCACTCTGACGACGGCTTTCTCTAAGGCAAAGGAAGGGCCGTCGCGCCACCCCACCCCACCCCACCCCACCCCGTTGTTATCCATGCCATAGAGGTCGAAGAGTGAAGCGAAGAATAAACCGCCTGTAGACGTAACTTCCTGGTTCCTTTTCGGTGCTGTTTTTCCCCTTGGGGGCAGAAGTGAGAGTTACCCAAATAAACTAGAATGTTCTAAAATCCTGGTTCGCTCAGCATGGAGACAGTTTTAAGTTAACAGCTGGATTTTATCTTTTAAAAAATGGAGGACTGACGAATGTCTGATACTTTCTTCTTCCCAGTGGCCCTAGGGCACTTAAACCGTCACATCACCTGGCAGAACCGAATTTGAGTATCTGCAAACCCTCTCCTCCCTATTACCCGTAACTATTTTACACAGTTACCTGGGACTAAAACCCATTAAATTCAATGGGGCTTACTTCTGAGTAGGCGTGTATAGGATTGCACTGTAAGACTATGCAGACATCCTGATTACAACATCCAGGCAGCCATCCCCCACCCGCTACTTTTTGTAACATTTGCTTGATGAAGAGACCTGTAGATCTCAAAAGCTTGCACATTTTTTGTGATCTTTGAGTTAGCCTAATAAAGGTATTATATGATATGGATTTTTCCTTATGGTCAACACGGTTGTCTTTGCTTTTTTTTTTTTTGGTAGTTTCCTAGTAGTAGTAGCGGTAGTAGTAGAGTTTTCTAGTAGTAACAAAGATAGGAGTTCGTGCTCTTTTCTAACTCAAGTTTTATTTTGAATGGAAAATGTAGCAGCAGCAACAATAATAATAGGCTTTAACAGCGCAGCCCTATCCATATCTACTTAAAAGTTCCATAGAGTTCAGTGGGGCTTTCTGCCAGGTATACGATTGCAGCCTAAAAGTATGAGGCATCTGCATGCTGAATTTGGCTGCATAGGGGTTTGGCTTAGTTAATATTTATACCGCACTTTTTCATTACGATAATAACCAAAGTGGCTTATACCAAAAATAATAATTTAGTATAACAAGCCATAGCAACAACATGAAATTCAATATTAATTCAGTTAATAGGGGGAAAAAAAAACCCAAACACCAATTCTTAAAGGGGACAGTTTAGGTAGATTGAACTCCGCTGTGACCTGAAAATACTTTGCATGGGGGGTTTCAAGAGGAAAACCCTCAGCCCATCTCTAACCTGCACTACAACAGAGAACTCCACGGTAGTGCTGTCATAAGCCACCCTCTCCCGGCCACGGCGGCCCCACATGCAATACGGACCATGGACTGTATTGACATCGGCACAGGAAGGGCGATTTTTCGAATGTTTAAAAATTCACATACTGCAGACCTGAATAATATCAGCAGGCTGATGTTGTCCCTAGATACTGTACTGGACGTACAGATGGACCCTGTTTCGGTCTCATGGTAATAAACTGTTATCCCGTCACAGCTACGCTAAAATCTCATTGTTTTCTATGAGCAGTTCTCACTTCCTCCTCCCGGGAGACCAAACATGGCGTTCAAAGTAAGCCCGGAAGCTTGAATCTGTCTAAGAGTCTACAAATTACAGGTCTACGACAGAGAAAAAAGATCTATGATCCGTGTCGACTCCCGGAAGAGTTTTCTTTCCGGTCCGTCACTCTTCTCGGATCACTTCCGGCACGGTGTCCGCCCCCAACAATGGCGGCGGCAGCCCCAGCAGCGATGGCGCTCGCAGGGCGAAGAAGTGCAGTGTGAGCGCTGCTGCTTCTCCTTCCGTATATTTCTGCCGTCGCCGGTGGGACTACCGCTGAGGTGGGGAAAGGGCTCTGACGGCTCGTTGTGGTCGGCCGGCTTGTGTTCGCTTCGGGCGTTGCAGCGATGGCGCCGGTGCAACTGGAAAGCCACCAGCTGGTCCCGGCTGGAGGTGGGCCCGCCTCGGCCCCGGCTCCACCGCCTCCCGGGACGGCGGCAGTGGCCGCCAGTCCAGGCTACCGGCTCAGCACTCTCATCGACTTCCTACTGCATCGCACTTACGCGGAGCTCACCGTCCTCGCCGATCTGTGAGTGCCAAGCGCCCTGTGCCCCTTCCCCACCTTCTTATCTCCTTTTCTTCCAGAGGTCTTCTCTCCACGCAAGGACCGACAGGGCAGCGTTAGGCAGTTTTTCTTTCTTTGTTACCCACTTGCCCTCCCCTTGGCACCCCTTGTGACATGTTAAATGTTATGAAAAAAGAACAGGGTGGTCGTCGTGGTATGGAAGCCTGACCTTCTGTCTTGATCACGAGCCCAGAAGTCTCATTGTGTACTATTACTTATAGGTATCTGCCTTAAGTTTTAAATGTACACCCCAAAAGGTAGAGTGTGAATAAGTTAAAAGATTTCTTTAAAACATGATGTTGCTACAAGTGCACTTATCAGAGAGCTGGTGTTGGCTCCTGCTTCCTATTGAGTCTGTGTTGGGTTTGTTTCTTTGTAGTGTGCAATGGACCTTAGTTTGTCTATGTTGCTTATGCCAGAAAATAAACTGCTGGTTTGCTTGATTAAAAAAATACTGAGTCAGGATACAGCTGGCAAGCCACTGTCCTCCCAATTTAATGCTGTTCTTTTTAGTTCCTAGGATAGTCCTTTTTTTGCTGTGAAAGATATGAACTGTGTGACCCATTCTAGTCCAGCACAAGCCCCTGTCACACAAGTGTAGGTGGAAGCACCCCACATGTCTGGGTTGCAAAAAATGGAAGCATTGAAACAGTGCACCCCGTACTGAGGTCAAATGCTTTTTTGATATTCCATCTGTGTAAAAAATGGAATTGTATACTTCATGACAAGTTTGTATTGAAGCTTTATAGCAATCTCCTGCTGCAAAGCTGGAATACTTGTGGCAACATGCATGATACATGGCCTCTTTAAACCAGTTGCGTCTCTGCAATAGCGGATTTGTGTGTAATAGCAAACTGGATGTGTTCTCTGCACCACTGCAGAGACAGTCCAGAATGCTATAAAGAATCAGAGTGACCTCAGATTTTGACAGAGAAGGAGAAAGCGCATAACTGTGTGGCTTCTATGGTCTCTGGAATATGTCATGCAACAGCCCTACAAATGAGAATGGGTTGGACAAGATTTGTATCATAGATAAGTATCTTATTAAAGCTGGCAGCACTAATATATCCACAACTACTTTCTCAAACTGTTTCTGGAATATGCTGAAGTAGTCTGTTGGCTATGAAAGCTAATGTCAAAATAAACCAATTCATTACAAAGATGCCATAGCGTTTATAAATAAGATATATAGTCATATCCCAAAGACAATTAATCTGAAGTATTTGTGTTCAAGTGACGCTCCATTGCTTTCAGTGGGGTTAAATGGATTCAGAATCTGTCGTCACTGGTTTAGGGTGCAATCTTACGCAGATTTAGACAGGAAAAACATCCTGCAACTCCCAGCATTCTCCAGCCAGCTATAGGTCTTTTTCTGTCTAAACCTGCATAGGATTGCACCCTTAACTGGTCTGTGAATAATAGCAGTTGCAATTTAGGGTACAATTCTCTAAAACGATATAGCAATCTTCAAAATGGTAAAATAGTAGACTCAAATAAATTGATGCTTAAATGCATTGTGGATGTAGTTCATGGTGTACAACTGTGGGGTAGTGAAATGTGGAACTTCCTGTAGTCTATATTTTAATGCTTTTGCAGTTTGTCACAACATAATGTTTTCTTTTTTTCTAAAAACAAACAGATTACCAAGAAAAACTGATATGGAAAGGTGAGTAATGACAACTGAAATGGATTTACAATTAATTTTAATTAATTTTATCAAGTGTGGAGTCTCTGGGAAATAATTGGACGAAGTGTTTTCTTCACTTACGTTTACTTGAGTTAAAAGGAATGAAATTATGCTGAATTGCTGTTCTGCTACAGAATAATATTGCTTCACTTTTACTGAGTATATAGGCTGAGACTGCTTTACACATAATGCCAAAAAATGGTTTTATGCTCTTCCCCCACCCTGCCCCCCAGTGTTCTAATTCAGTGCATTTGCTCTGTAGTGCAAACCATCCTTTACCACTGCATTCAGACCAGAAAACGATGGTTTGTTCTTACCCTGCAAATCAGGATTGCTGGATCACGGAATATGAGAGCTCAAACTACTACAAAGGAAAATGAGAATATACCAATAAAGGCTAGTATCTGAAGGTCCACATAATAATTAAGCCTCTTTCTTGGCAGAAAATGAGGAGTCCGGTTTTCAAATCTGAAACCCATTTCTCAGATTTCTTAAGACTTCAGTTCAAGATAGTAAATAATAGGGAATAGATGGTTGAATATTTTTGGAAATATGCCCCTATTCAGATTATGCTTAAGAATAATTTCTGAATACTGAACTATAGTGAAGCATTGGCAACAATATGAAACCATAGTTTCAAGTGGATTTGTAGACATGGTTTGTGTTAACCATAGTTTAGTGAGTAAAATATGGTTAAGGCAATTTCCCCTCTCTTGCCATTCTGCTTATAAGTGGGTCTTGCTGGTGTCCCACTATATACATCTGCTAGAGGGAGAACTTATATCGGCAAGATAAACCATGTTTCACTTGAACTTGTTGGATATCAGCCATAGTTAATAGTTAGCTAGCACCGTGCTGTAGTTCTTTCTATCCATGTTCACTTGCATGTTTTGAGGATTTGTTTTAAAATGGCAAGCTCTGTAATTCTGTGATACTGGCATGTTTAAACATTAACATGTTTAAAGTCCTTTGTTTTGAGCCATGGACTGGGTTTGGGCAACACACCATTCCTTCCACAACGAGCTGCGGGCATCCACAGGCACCATGTTGCATATCCAACTCCTACTTAGGGATTGTCATGTGAACTCAACAACCTTTGCATAACCCTAAAACAGACCATGGGTAATGTGAGGGTTATTTAACTCTCGCATAACCCCTGCTTACAAGATTCACACGACATGGCATATTCAAAATGGTGGCTGCACAGTGGGCTGTTACGTCGTGCAAACAAGCCCAATGTGGTACAAACGTTTGACTGTCTTTTGAGGTTATAATTCCCTGCACACTTGGGAGTAAGCACCATTGGACTCACTTGGACTTACTTCTGAATAAACACCTGTAGGATTGGGCTGCTCAACAGAATTTTACCATTTAATATCAAATCCTTGCTTAACAAATCCTAATATTTATGCCAGTTTTCCATGCTTCAACCTGTCATATTCCTAACAAGTCAGTTATATGGACTCTGTTTCAACTAGTGACGTACTGTGTATTTAGTGGTTGGTAAGACCTCTATGAGCATAACCAGAATGTGCTGCTTTGGGGCAAAATGAGCTCTTAGACTAATATAGCTGGGATTCCTATTTACTCTGGGTGGTTATTCATTAGGAGAGAATCAAACAAACTACGTTGTCCTGAAATTGCATTGTGTCTGTCCTATTGACATATGATAAGGCGATGATATGTCACTGAATATTTGTCATGAAATGTAACTCTGTTTTGAAGTGGGTTTCCTGTTTTCTAATGCAACTGCTTTAGGGGATGTTTTAATTAACTAGCATAGCTGTCTGCCTTTCAGATTTAAATGCTGTAGAAAAATTGACTAGCAATTGATTTCACAGGTTCCATAATAGCATGAGAATATTTTATTTTTATAACAATTTATTTTTGTAACGTTTATAACAAAATCAAAGCAATTTACAGTTAATAAAGTTAAATAGCAGATGTGTCATTTAAGTCGAAGACATCAGCTCCAAATCTAAACCATTTAAAAGACACGAGAAAAAATGTTTACTTTGCACCTAAATGCAAATAATGAAGTGGCATGGCAGGCCTCCTGGGAAGCTGGTTCAAGAGCTGAACTGGCTTCCCAGCATGGGAACCACCACAGAGAACGCCTTGCCTGATGGCCCACAAGAGTTTAGTTCATGCATGAGAAAAAAAATAGTGGCTATGCATGGGGAACTGCCCAGAGAGAAAGGTGTAGCAGGTGCAAAAGTGAGGGTAATGCGTTTGACATGCTTATCTTCTTGCAGTCAAAATCCAGCTTTTTAAAAAACATCTTTCATAAAACTTTGCAAATCAAAACTAGTAGAGAGTCATGGACTGTAGTGTCATGTTTTCTACAAGACATACAACTCAGTAAGCTGTCTTGGCTATTAGTATTTAAACATAAAATGTTAGGCTGTGCATCTGTGTTGAAGAATAATGTGGCAATAACTACTCAGTCTGCTGCATCATTCAGCACCCAGTTGGAATGCATGTAAGAATCACTTTGAAACCAGTTTGTTAATGTGTCTTGACTTCCTTGCCCTTCTACAAAGTTGAACATGCAAGAGAAGATCAAAATAAAAGTACTTTGGAACCTGCCTACATGTAGGAGCAGATGACCAGTAAAGACAGCCTGTTGGAGTGTAGTAAACGTTTGTTTTAAAATATAGTTTACAGTCAAGTCCTCAAACTAAATTAATGCAGCAGTACATATACTTAAGACAGCTTACTCTTACTGCGACTACATTGTCATTATAACCCAGTGCTGAATATTTGTTTTCATTCATCTGATTTCTATGTTGGTCCAGTATCACATTCTGAGACTAAAATAACTCTTGTCATCTGATTTCATATGCTGTCTCTTTCAAAATAATTGAACTACAGGTTTTCTAAAGGGAATTTAATCTTTGTAAACCACCCAGAGAGCTTCGGCTATGGGGCAGTATAGAAATGCAATAAATAATAATGATAATTTGTTTCTTTACAGAAAAATAGAAATAGTGCAGTTTGCAAGTCGCACACGTCAGCTGTTTGTCCGATTATTAGCCTTGGTAAAATGGGCAAATAATGCTGGAAAGGTTGAAAAATGTGCGGTAAGTTTCAGATTATTCATGAGATCCCCAGTGAAATTAATGGGAGCAGGGTGGTTGCTGTATTCCACCCAGCTAAGATAATTGAGAGACTGGTTACATGTTCAAAATGTTCAAAAATCATAGCCATTAATTACAAAAATATTTTAAGTAGAGGAAGTTACATTCTTAATTTCTTTAGGATGTAATGAATGATAATCTTTGGAAAACTTTAGCCAAAGTTTTTTTTTCTTGCTTTGCAGAAGGCATAATCCTGCAGTTAGTTCCAAAATAATGTAAAATAGAAAACGATAAACCTCGCATAACACTACAACATACTATGGGTTATGCAAGGGTTGTTTAGCCCTCAAATAGCTCCTGCTGGCCGGATTCTCATGACACAACAATCCCTGGTCAGGAGTGACATATTCATCATGGCAGCTGGCATGTGCTGCAGCTCCTTGAGGGTTAATTAATCCATGGTGGGCTGCTGTGTCATCTGAACCAGGTCAGTGTAATGTAATGTGGAACAAAATAGTCACTGGGTTCAGCTTGTCGGTTAACCCATGATGAGCTGTGGCAGGTACCAGGTTGAATGTGCAACCCCTCCATTCGCCAGGTTCACATGACACGACAATCCCAAGCAGGGGTTGCATATTTAAAATGGTGGCCACATGCGCCCCATGGGTTAAATATCCTGTGGCGAGCTATTGTGTCTTGCAAACAGCCCCATTGTGTCATTATGTAATTAAATGATGACATGGCTTACATTATTTGAGAACCCGGACGTATGGTAATGCTGGTGTACGATAATGAAAAAAATACAACATAAAATTTAAAAATGAATATAATAAGAAACAATATAATTGGCCTCTCCAGGCTTTTCCCTCTGACCTCAGCTTCTCTAGTCTAATCTTTACCCTATTACCTGGTTGTCATGATTTTTCTTCTCTTCTCCCCCCTCTTGTCCAGCTCTCACCAACTCTCTTAACGGCCAGAAAGCACTTCAGGTACTTGGGTTGGAGTTCTTCCCAGGATGGGTCTGTTTCCTTTTGAAGCAGGTCAAGGTGTCCTTAGTGTGGGATTCTCCATTGTTTTGACTTGATTTTTTTCTTTGAAAGTCTGAGCAGTGGACTTGTAATCTCCACTTATTTGGCTTCCATATTTCTTGGGTAAGCCAATTCATACGTGCAAGGGTGATGTCTTGGAATAGCCATATCACAAGAGCACACACACTTGTTGACCTGCTAAGCACATGCTCCCTCTTTTCTTGAGTTTCCTCTTCCCTTGATTTCCTTTAACATTACTTCCAGAACGATAATTCCCAAGTTGCCTCATAAATACATGCTCTTGTCTTCCTGGCAGCTGCAGTGAATTAAAAGAGCCTGTGTATTTTGTTAGGATTCTTACATTTTTCTAAAGTCTACTTTGTCCTTATTTATTCCACCAAAGACTTGGGGTTTTGGAATAGGGGGTATCTAAGTAGTTGGGTTTTACAGAGGAGTTTATAGATGACATGGGTGTGAAGAATGAGAAAGGAATACATTTATGTCATTTTTTTTTTACAGATGATATCGAGCTTTCTAGATCAACAAGCGATTCTGTTCGTTGACACTGCTGATCGTTTAGCATCACTGGCCAGAGATGCTTTGGTTCATGCTCGGCTGCCTAGCTTTGCTATCCCGTATGCTATTGATGTTCTGACAACTGGGTCATATCCACGGCTGCCAACATGTATACGGGTGAATTGCTCTGTAACTTAGTTAAAGTACTGCCCTAAATGTCTGTCACAGTCTGCCTGCGTAGAGGCAGATTCACCTCACAGTTTTGTTATTCACATACCATCATCAGATACCAAAATCCATATTAAGGGAATACATATATTAGCCCAGCCCAAAGGCCACGAAATGATATACAAGCTTTTGAGTTCTCCAGAATCCTTTGTCGGGCTAGATCAAAGAAGATTCTCTCATTAGTTCTGATGAATGCAAGTATTTTATTTGTGTATTTCTTTAAAGTTTCTGTTTTGAGTTCTTCATTATTTATTTGCTAAATTTATGTCCTGCCTTTCCACTGATCAAGCTGATTGGTGGGAGAGTCAGGACAGATAAAAGGAAGGACTTACACAGCGAGTAATTAAACTACGGAATTCGCTACCACAAGATGTCCTGACGACCACCAATTTGGACAGCTTTAAAAGGGGATTAGACAGATTCATGGAGGATAAGACTATCAGTGGCAAGTAGTCCTGTCAGAGGCAGTATGTACATGTGCACCAGTTGCTTGGGAGCATGAGCAGGAGGGTGCTGTTGCACTCACGTCCTGCTTGTGGGCTTTCTGTGGGCAGCTGGTTGGCTACTGTATGAACAAAATGCTGGACTGGATGGATCATTGGTCTGATCCAGCAGGGTTCTTCTGTTCAAATGGTGGGAAATTAGGATTTTTCAGAATTACAAAGTTATAACCCTCACTCCTGTTGCTCACTGTCTGAAAACTAAAATTTCCAAGTTAGTACAGATAACAGGTTCATTTAAGACACTTAATACCGCCATGTAGTTCTCTGTTTCTTTTGTTTATCCCTGTTGACAGGGTTAGGTTCATGTAAAGGAATCGCTGGCCACCGGGCTTCCATGAAGTGGTCTACTTCCTGCCTGCCTTGCTGGGTTTGGATTTGCTGTGTTAACTTCGCCATGATCAGTAGATCTCCGTTTTTGTATCCACTTCCTTTCTGTCAGTGGTTCAGCAAATTCCCACTTCTGTGTATTTTAATAACTAGTCAGCGAAGATCTAACTACTTTGTGTGTTGTGCTGTCCAAAGGCATGTGCTCCAACTGTAGCACCCACCGGTGCTTAAAAATGACTTGTGTGGGACATGAGCGATATTCTATATTTTCCATTGAAATCCAAAGGGTGTTGTACCTTCAGTTCTAAAAGCAGTCTGACATGCCAGGGTGGTCAGCTTTTTAAAGAAAAAAGTCAAGAATTCCATGAAACTGTTGTAAGCTTTTTGTATGAGCCCAAACAGCTCTTTAAATCCTCACCAATATGGACCTGTAATATGTATGATGAGGTTTGTTCTCGCTGCTTATGTGTGTTTACTGAATTCTTGAATGAAATGCAAAATAACTTAAATTAGCACATCTATACTTTAACAGGATAAAATAATTCCTCCTGATCCAATAACAAAAATTGAGAAACAAACAACACTGCATCAGTTAAACCAGATTCTTCGCCACCGCCTGGTGACAACAGATCTTCCTCCTCAGCTAGCAAATCTTACAGTTGGTAAGCAAGGCACTTTAACCACTTTACTTCCAGCTGATTAAAATGTTGAATATAGAAATTTTGAATAAAATAAGGGGACTAAAACCTATAGATACCTTTTAAAAATAGTATCTGAAATGTCTTTAATTGCGCTCATAGACCCAGAAAGATTGGTTGTTATTGCTAGAGTAGTGGGAAACTTTCCCTCTAGGATTTTATGTTAAGAAACCTATCTTTGATTGAAATAATCCATTCAAATTATTTTCTTTTTCACAATAAAAGTGATATATGGTGGGGGCGGGGGGATTGTGGATCACCAGGATTAGAAAATATGGCAGGTGGACAAAAAGGTATCTACTCAAAGCACAGAAACCTTATTCTCTCATAACTACAAGCTCTTTCCCAAGGGGGTGTACAAGATAAAAAGCACAGAAGACGGATACAATAAGATTACATATATAGTCATTAGAATTTTGATAAATACAGAGGTGACTGTTAAATTCCTGTGGATGCTGCTCCCCCTCCCAGTTGGGAAGGCAAGCAGCTTGCTGAGAGGTATTCCTCGCTGTTGTCTTGGATCATGAAATGGAGGTAACCATGGGGCCTGCTAGCCTTCAGGGAGTGAGGTTTCAGAGAGGGAGTGGGGCTTGGCCTGAGGCCCTGTGGGCTGGATGGGCGGGCCTGGCAAGCCACATTAGCCCATGGGGTGGAAGTTCCCCATCCCTGCTGTGTTGGTTTAGGAAGTGTGAATTGGGTAGGTTTGCTTTACAATGTGAACTGAATGAATTTCTTCCCCCTCCTTCCCTAGTTATAGATAACTTCTCAGCTCCATGAGTTGTGTCCTGTGGGGTCCTACAAAGTTCTTGAAACCCATATTAAGCAATGTGTATATGAAGCTGCTGAAGGAGACTAGCTTTTGGTTTGGAGTGATGTTGCTAATATGTTGATACCCAGCTCTACTTTTCTTTTTCATCGTATCAGGTGTAGCAGTGCAGTCCCTGATTTGCTTGTTTAGAGGCAGTCTTGAGCTGTATGTGAATGAACAAATACAAATTGAATCTATATTAAAAGTGTTGTTGATGGTCTCTGTGATCTAGGGCAGGTAGGAATTCCTGTATCTCACTGAAGGATCAGGTTCACTGTCTGGGTAGACTCCTGAGTCCAGCCCTGCTCCTGGATGTCCAAATATGCTGGGTGTGGCTGGGAGACCATTTTATCACCTCTGTAATGTCAGCTGCCACTGTAATTGGCATGCTTTATGCTTTGGTTAGGACTCATTTTGATTTCCATAATGCACTTTACTTGGGCCTGCCCTTGAAACCCGTCCACGTGCTTCAGCTGGTACAAAATGCAGCTATCTTCCTGATGGCAGGAGTGAGGCATAGAGCCTGACTGACCCCTATTTACTCTGACTTGTTTTGGTTAACAGTTTGTTCCCAGGCTCAACTTAAGGTGCTGGTTATTATCTCTTAAGCTCTACACAATTTGGACACTGCGTTCCTTAGACTAAGGCTAAAGGGGGTGTCTTTTCCTATATGTATCTCCCAGATTTTGAAGTCATTGCAGGAAGCCTTGTTGAATGGTGGTGGGAGGAGAGCACCTGAAACTTGACATTCTCAATTCTGGCATTAGAACTTCGAAACTCTCCATTTAGAAGTTCAGCAAGCTGCTTCACTGCATGAATTTAGTCAGGGGTATGGCAGCTATTTCTGGATAACAGTATGCTCCAGCTTTCTGTTGTAATCTTGTGCTGCTGTGCAACATGATTGTGGGTGTTTAAAAAAAACCCTTGTTTGTTTTTTGCTTAATACCTTGTTTTGTGGAATATTTATGGTTTCTGTTCCTAGCTAATGGCCGTGTAAAATTTCGGGTTGAGGGTGAATTTGAGGCTACTTTAACGGTGATGGGAGATGATCCTGATGTCCCATGGCGTCTTCTCAAACTTGAAATTCTGGTTGAGGACAAAGAGACCGGAGGTAATGCCAAAATACATTATCATGGATCTAATGCTTCTTGATTATGAGTGCTGGCCCCAAACTGATATGGTCTATTAGCTCTCCTGTTAAAGGAAATTGTAATGTTTCTACTGGCCATCTCAAAGGTTGATAATGTCTGTCTCAGCATTTTACTCTGTTCCCCAGCTCTGTGTTCTCAAAGTGTACACTGCAACAATAGCCACTCTCCAAGCATTGATAAAATTGTGGTACTTTCCACTAATGTATGAGGCTGTGCACAAATCTTAAGTAGTGTTATGCTGTCTTTTAATGTGCATTAAAACACACAATTTTTATTTTATTTTAATGGAAGATGGTCGAGCCTTAGTTCATAGTATGCAGATCAGCTTCATCCATCAGTTGGTCCAGTCCCGGCTCTTTGCTGATGAGAAACCTCTGCAGGACATGTACAACTGCCTACGTATCCTTTTAAGTAACTTGCCGTGATGTGGCATTCCCCCTAGACCCAGTAGGGTAGGTAAAGTAGCGACAAGCCTATGCGTTCAATCTAGATTTGCTGTTCTGCAAATGAAGGGGCTCCTTCTGTTTGTGGCACTGGGATCCAGCGGAGGCTTCCTGCTTTAGGAGGGGCTGGAAGGCAGTCTTTACCAATTTCCCCTTCCCCCTGCAGCCCTCCACATTGCAGCCCTCTCATACTGCTCCAGAGGATCCTTTAATCCTCCACAGCAGCTTTCCGGGAGGCACCAGGGGCTGCAGGAGAAAATTTGGTGGAGATTGCCTCCCCCCCCCCGCCCCCTTCAGCATGAGCTGAATTCAGCTGTGCAACTCTGGATCCAACTCTTTAGAAACTTCCGCTGGTCCAGAATGCTGCAGCAAACTGTTAACTGGGGCTGGTTCCAGGGAGCACGTGACTCGGTTGTTCCAAAAGGCTACTGAACTGTTTCCAGACAGAATTCAAAGTGCTGGTTATGACCTATAAATACTTACACAGCTTGGGGCCAAGCTGTGTGAAAGACTGCCTTCTCCCATACGAGCCTGCCTGGGTCTTAAGATCTTCGGGAGAGGATCTTTTGATACTGCCTCCTTCAGAGGCATGTCTGGTGACATCGCAGAAGAGGGCCTTCTCGGTGGCCATTCCCAGAACTCCCTGCCAAGGGAGGCTAGGTTCACTCCCTCTCTGCTGTCCTTCCTCCAGCAGGCAAAGGCATTTTTATTCAAGCTGATGTTTGCATATAAGCAGGCCTGTTGGGTTGGATGCTGTTTTTATTTTATTGTTTTTTAAATTTTATTTATGATTGTAAGCTGCCCTGAGTGTTGTTTTTCTTGGTAGAAAAGCAGGGTACAAATAAAATTAAATGAATAAACCCAATATGTGCAGATTAGGGAGTGTTGGATGAGTAGTTTGTGGACCTTATCTGAAGCTGCAGCTATTCCTTAGCTCTGACCTGGTGCTGCTGCTGTGTTTGTCTATCCCCTGTCTTCCTGTCACACAGAAGGATCTGGGACTACTTCAGTTAAAGTGAGGGCAAAAACCAGTTACAAAACATGGACAGCTGCATGAATTTGTATGATTTCTATTGCATTTCAAAGAACTCTTTATCAAGGGATTTTAAAAAATATTCCTCAGTAAAAATTGCTTTGGTATATTGCAGCATGAAATTTTGTTCCAAGCAATACTTAAGGAATATAATTTTCCCTTAATAGGGAATTGCTTGAAATGCTTTGGGAAGCATACAAACTTGTGCAGCTGAATTTGTGTTCTGTTGTTATTGACTGCTATGGCAGAAATCCTATGCACACTTAATCTGGGAGTAAGTCCCATTGAACTCAGTGGGGTCTACTTCTGAGTAGACATGTATAGGATTGCATTGTAAGTTGTGTTAAAGATTATACAAACATTTTAAAATACATGTAATATGAAGTTTGTTTTCTATAGTTCTAGATAAAAAACTAATTGAATCTCAGATTCCTTATAAGAAAGAGCTCTTGGCTCTTAAAGCCAAGAATGGCTTTAAAATGTTTAGTTAACAGTAGCAGTGCTCATTTATAATTGAAGTAGTATACAAAAAGCTGTAATATAACAGTAAATATATTTACTGTTTGTTGTAATTGGTTGTAAGATAACAGTAAATTTATTTACTCTTGAAAATTGCAAACATATTTTACTGTATTTACTTAACCTGAATCCTTTAGACTCTTTCTGCTTGTCACTGCAGTTGGAAGTTTTACATTCACAGACTTTAATGCTGATTCGAGAACGTTGGGGTGATCTTGTGCAAGTGGAGCGATATCACACTGGCAAATGTCTGTCCCTCTCTGTCTGGAAGTAAGTGAAATATTTGCTTATTTATCTGTAAATGTTCATCCAGCTGGCCGAAACTGTTTGGAACTTCAAAGCCCAAAGACTCAAAGCTTAGGAATTCCTATACTATCATATTTGGATACCTTATTACTAGAATTCTTGGTTGAACAGATATGAGTGGTTCTGTTTTATAATATTAAACTGCCTGTAATATTATTGATGTTCTGCAGTGTTCCACCGAAAGATGCTCTTAGGGAGCAATCCAGTTGGGATAGGCGGCCGCCTCCAGACTGAGAGGTGATCGCCTATCCAATGTAGGGCGGATGGAGTGCGGAGAGGATCTTCTCCACGCTCTCACTGCCCTGCATTCGCGGCTGGACAGCTGATTTTGGTTGTCTAGCTGCAGGACTTCGGAGTGGGGAGGGAGGCCAGACGACGCATAGGAAGCCTCATACTGGCACTTCCGCACTCCCTGCCCCTCCCCACCCCCAGGAACTCCCCCTTTTGCTCCACTCCATGCTGCTCATCCGCGCTCGGAGCCTGGGGACGATCCATGCCACCTACGAGGCTGCGAGGCTGCGGGGGAGGGGACAGGGAGGTGGGTTTCCGGGAACTGACCTCGGCGTGCAGGCTCCAAGGTTGGTTCCTGGAAACCGAAGAATCCTATGGCTGTCTAGCTGCTGTAGCGGTCATAGGATTGTGCCCTTAGCCTCTTAACAACTTAATTAACATACCATTTCTGTATTAAGCCAACAGGTGGTTGGAAGAAAAACAGGGACTGCATCTCTTCATAAGGTCACCATTAAGATAGATGAGAATGATGTGTCAAAACCTTTGCAAATTTCTCATGAGCCACCCCTTCCAGCTTGTGATTCCAAACTAATTGAAAGAGCTATGAAGGTAAATTTCACCAAGGGCAGTTGGCATATAATGTTAATAAATGATTCTTTTTTTACAATTAATCTCTCTTAAACAATTGTGTTTAGCTTCTATTTCTAGTCTTATTCAGAATTCTGTTACCATTACATTAACTTATTGTTGTGACCCACTGTCATAAGTAGCTGTTAGAATACATTTCTAGGAGCTCAGTCAGGTGTTATATATATTCACTAATTTCATGCAGTGCCACAAGGGTTAGGTCAAAGATTCATTATTGCAAAAAATTGTAGTTCTAATCTCTTGAAATACTATTTACTCCCCCCATCTCCTCTCAGGCATCTTCTAACCCTCTGGTACTCTTGTAAAATGTAATAGGAAGGCCAAACCAAGTGTTAACCTCTTGGGCATTATCCAACAGGTCCACTGCACTTACACAATTGACATAGCACTAGTGTAAACAACCTCTAGCACATTGCCATGCCAGCTTACGCTATTGGCATGTTTCCTTGGTAAATAGAGTTGCACTAGCACTTATGCTAGTGCCTCATCAATTATGTAAGCACAGTGGCTCTCTTGGATACTGCCCCTTGATTTAAAAACTGATACAAATCCAAACAGGCAGTACCTTTTACCATTGGGCAGTGTGATGTTTATGCTAATTGTCTATAATGTGAATTTGAATAAGCCATAACTTGCAGTGGATTTGGTGGCCCAAGTATTACTGTATTTTGTGCATGAAAGTTTGTTCTGCTGTAGTTTCCTTTATACTGTTCTCCCTCTTCCCTCCAAAGTGATGAGTGCCCCAAAAAGAAACAGAGAGAGCAATTGGTTTAAAACAATTGACAAGGCTCAGTGAGATTAAGGCGAAGTGCTAGCCGGGATGTTTAGGCTGAATAGCAAGCCTGACCATTGCCAGGGGTGTTGGTGAAGAAGAAACTCTGGAAATTAGAATCGTCAGGTCTTCAGAGAAGCACAGTTTCCTCATCAAAAACAACTGTTGACTAGATGGGCTAGATGTAAACAGTGAAGACTCTGAACTCTGCAAGGGGAATGCAGAGACCAAGAGCAAGAGGAAGGCTTTTCAGGCAAACTGCCATTTGACAGACTGCATGTGTGTCGGTTTCTTACTCTCCCTACCCCAGCCCAGTTTTCCAAAACCTGCTCAGGGAATTTCAGGTACAAGGACTTGGGGGTTAAGTGACAGTATGGAGTTCAGCCCCTTCATGGATCACTGCCTTGTTGCAGCGAAGGGGCTTGCGTAACTCAGTGAAGCCATAAGCTATGCCGTGCAGGGCCACCCAAGACAGACAGGTCATGGCAGAGAGTTCTGACAAAATGTGGTCCACTGGAGAAGGAAATGGCAACCCACTCCAGTATTCTTACCAAGAAAACCCCATAGAACCTATCACAAGGCTAAAAGAGATGACGCCGGAAAATGAGACCCTCAGGTCGTAAGGTGTCCAATATACTACTGGGGAAGAGCAGAGGGAATTTCCAAGTAGCGCCAGAAAGAGTGAAGCGGCTGGGCCAAAGCCGAAAGGACACTCAGCTGTGGATGTGTCTGGTAGTGAAAACAAAGTCCGATGCTGTAAAGAACAATATTGTTTAGCAACCTGGAATGTAAGATCAATGAATCAAGGTAAGCTGGAGGTGGTCAAACATGAGATGGCAAGATTGAACATCGACATCTTGGGAATCAGCGAACTAAAATGGACAAGCATGGGCAACTTTAATTCGGGTAACCTTTATATCTACTACTGTGGGCAAGAATCCCTTAGAAGAAATGGAGTAGCACTCATAGTCAACAAAAGGGTGGGAAAAGCAGTACTGGGGTACAATCTCAAAAACGATAGAATGATCTCAGTACGAATCCAAGGCAAATCATTCAACGTCACAGTAATTCAAGTCTATGCCCCAACCACTGAGGCCGAAGAAGCTGAGGTTGATTGGTTCTGTGAAGACCTACAACACCTTCTAGAACTAACACCAAAAAAAGATGTCCTCTTCATCATAGGGGATTGGAATGCTAAAGTAGGAAGTCAAGAAATCACCGGGATAACAGGCAAGCATGGCCTTGGTGTACAAGATGAAGCAGGACAAAGGCTAATAGAGTTTTGTGAAGAGAACACGCTGATCATAGCAAACACTGTTTTCCAACAGCACAAGAGACGACTCTGCACATGGACATCACCAGATGGTCAATATCGAAATCAGATTGATTATGTCCTTTGCAACCGAAGATGGAGAAGCTCTATACAGTCAGTAAAAACAAGACCTGGAGCTGACTGTGGCTCAGATTATGAGCTTCTTGTTGCAAAATTTCAGCTTAAATAGAAGAAGTAGGGAAAACAACTAAACCATTCAGGTATGACCTAAGTCATACCCCGTATGAATATACAGTGGAGGTGGGGAATAGATTTAAGGGATTAGACCTGATAGACAGAGTGCCTGAGGAACTATGGACGGAGGTCCATAACATTGTTCAGGAGGCAGCAACTCAATCCATCCCAAAGAAAAAGAAATGCAAGAAAGCAAAGTGGCTGTCTGATGAGGCTTTACAAGTAGCTGAGGAAAGACGGGAAGTGAAAAGCAAGGGAGAAAGGGGAAGATATATCAAACTGAATGCAGAGTTCTAGAGAACAGCAAGGAGATACAAGAAGGCCTTCTTAAATGAACAATGCAAAGAAATCGAGGAAAACAACAGAATGGGAAAGACTAGAGATCTTTTCAAGAAAATCGGAGATCTCAAGGGAATGGTTTGTGCAAAGTTGGGCATGATAAAGGACAAAGAAGGCAGGGACCTAACAGAAGCAGATGAGATTAAGAAGAGGTGGCAAGAATACACAGAAGAACTATACAGGAAAGATCTGAATGTCCCTGATAGCCATGATAGTGTGGTCACTGAACTTGAGCCAGACATCCTAGAGAGGAAGCATTAGTAACAACAAAGCTAGCGGAGATGACAGTATTCCAGCTGAGCTATTTAAAATCCTAAAAGATGATGCTGTTAAAGTGCTGCACTCAATATGCCAACAAATTTGGAACACTCAACAGTGGCCACAAGTCTGGAAAAGGTCAGTTTACATTCCAATTCCAAAGAAGGGCAACACCAAAGAGTGTTCAAACTACCGCACAATTGCACTCATTTCATATGCCAGCAAGGTTATGCTCAAAATCCTACAAGCTAGGCTTCAGCAGCATGTGAACCGAGAACTACCGGAAATACAAGCAGGGTTTTGAAGAGGCAGAGGAACTAGAGATCAAATCGCCAACATTTGCTGGATCATGGAGAAAGCAAAAGAATTCCAGAAAAACATCTATTTCTGCTTCATTGACTATGCTAAAGCCTTTGATTGTGTGGATCACAACAAACTGTGGCAAATTCTTAAAGAGATGGGAGTACCAGACCACCTTACCTGTCTCCTGAGAAACCTGTACGAGGGCCAAGAAGCAACAGTAAGAACCAGACATGGAACAACCGATTGGTTCAAAATTGGGAAAGGAGTACGACAAGGCTGTATATTGTCACCCTGCTTATTTAATTTATATGCAGAGTACATCATGAGAAACTCCGGGTTGGATGAATCACAGGTAGGAATTAAGATTGCCAGGAGAATTATCAACAACCTCAGATATGCAGATGATACCACCCTAATGGCAGAAAGCGAAGAGGATCTAAAGAGCCTCTTGTTGAGGGTGAAAGAGGAGAGTGCAAACGCTGGTTTGAAACTCAACATTAAAAAAACTAAGATCATGGCATCTGGCCCCATCACTTCCTGGCATATGGAAGAGGAAGAAATGGAAGCAGTGACAGATTTTATTTTCTTGGGCTCCAAGATCACTGCAGACGGTGACTGTAGCCATGAAATTAAAAGACGCTTGCTCCTTGGGAGGAAAGCTATAGCACCCCTAGACAGCATAGTAAGAAGCAGAGACATTACCTTGCCGACAAAGGTCCGTCTAATCAAAGCTATGGTTTTCCCAGTAGTAATGTATGGCTGTGAGAGCTGGACTATAAGGAAGGCTGAGTGCCGAAGAATTGATGCTTTCGAACTGTGGTGCTGGAGAAGACTCTTACAAGTCCCCTGGACTGCAAGGAGGTCAAATCAGTCAATCCTAAAGGAAATCAACCCTGAGTGCTCATTGGAAGGACAGATACTGAAGCTGAAGCTCAGATATTTTGGCCACCTAATGCAAAGAGAAAAGTCACTGGAAAAGACCCTGATGCTGGGAAAGATTGAAGGCAAAAGGAGAAGGGGATGGCAGAGGATGAGATGGCTAGATAGCATCACCGATGCAATGAATATGAACTTGAGCACACTCCGGGAGAGAGCAGAGGACAGGAAGGCCTGGCGTGCTGTGGTCCATGGCATCACGAAGAGTCGGACGCGACTTAACGACTGAACAACAACAATGGAGTTCAGACTATTTCCAGGAAGAAATTGTTTAGTGTTGGGCACAGCTGAACTTACTCTCTTCCCCTTTTGTCTCAGATGTCTCTTGTTCAGATTAAGAGTAGCTCAGGGGTGGGGAACCTCTAGCCTGTGAGACCTCCCCCGATGTTTCCCCATGCAGCAATTAGCAATGGGTGTCAGTGGAAGCTTTAAAAAATGCTTAGTGGCTGTACTAGGTGGGGGTGATTTTCAGCATGGGGTTGCTGCTGGGAAGAGAAGGGGGGACATGTGTGTGTGTGTGTGGGGGGGGAGATGGATGGTGGGGTGAACCTGTCTACTTTTTGCTTTAGTTCTGTTCACAACTGGAATTACTTTATGACATTTGTATGCCACCCCATACCATAACATAATGTTCTCTGGAAGGCTAACTATAAATAAACATAAAAACAATGTGGCCCTGGAAGGTTAGCATGCAGGAATGTGACCCTTGGGCTGGAAAAGCCTGAGGTGTAGGAAAGGCCCCTCACCCCTTCAGTAGACTCAGGAAGTAATCTCCAGAGGCTTGACAGCGTTGTGATCAATCACCTAAAGCCCTGGGAATATTCCCACTCTATAGTATTAAGCACTCGATTTTTATAAGGCATGGCAACCAAATGTCATGGAAATGTTTTTACATGGCAATCAAACACAAGGGCCCCATTAATAAAGCTTTAGTAAACTTTATATTGCCTGTCAGTTTTGAGGAATTCAATTGGTTTGACATTGGCAATCTTGGAAACTGTGGAAAGGCAGGACTGGGTTTATAAAATGTAAAAGACAGTGTCTGTTTGGAAATATGGAAAAGAACCCTGGCTGTCTGGCATAGAAAGAAATTATGTATCCAACTGTATCATTCCACCAGTGCATTCTGAACTACGCACAAGGGGAGAATCCAGCTAAAGATCTGTTTGTGCCACGGTTTGTGCAACTTAGGTTTACAAATTGGTCTGCTTGCACTGGCAGTGGAACTCTGCTAGTCCAGTAATTTCTTTAGCTGATGGTACATTGGGTTTAGGCCCGTTGCTCCACTAACCATACTGTAGTGACATTTCCCTCCTGTGCTCTCATTGTATAGAAAGCAACCTGCTGGGTTTTTGAAGAACTTTAAACAAGCTTAGATTTTAGGAAGACACTGCCATACTATCTCATTTAGGTGAAACAAGACCAGTTTGTTTGGGCTGTTGTGGAAATCTCCCTTTACAATTGTTTTTTATTTAGTTTTTTTAACAACTGCTCTAATTTTTATGTTTTTTAGATAGACCACTTGTCAGTAGAGAAGCTTCTGATAGACAGTGTCCACGCAAGAGCTCATCAGAAACTCCAGGAACTGAAAGCCATTCTTAAGAGTTACAATGTCAATGACAATTGTATGTGGTAGTATCTGAATTACAATGAATTTTGGGGAGATGTGGCTCTGCATTTTTTATGTGTCTTTTCTTACCTTACTTCAAAACCACAAGGCATAAATACTAAAGTGGGTGAAATTACTTTGCCAGTTTGCCTCTGCCTAACCTAAGCAAAATTCTTTAAGGCACTTTAAACAGAACACCTTTTTTGGTCCAATCATTGTGTTAAATATCTCACAGAAAAGTAATAAAACATTTAAAGGGGGTGGGGGCAGGATGAATGGCAAACATTTCCATATTTTATGAAAAAATTGAATGATATGTATGTTACATGACTAGAACTCCTTTCTTTTGTCTCCTTTGGAATTGATTTTAGCACTTTTCAAATGCTAGTTAAATTTTCAGTAAAGATTGGTATTTAGGTTTTGTTTTCTTATTTCATTTGATGTATTTAATTAAATGGCGTATCCTTTACATTCTTTTATGTAGAACCCATCTTTGTCTAATTTTGGCTAATCTCTTCTCAGCCCCCTGCGCCACAGCCCACCCTGTCTCAGGAGAGGCTTTTGGGTGCGGGGGGTAGGGAAGTGGAGGGGTGGAAATGTTCTCTTCTGCCAACCCCCTTCCATGAGTGCTGCTTAAAATCTAAGCTGCAGAATGGACTTTATTAAAAAGTATACATCAAGAGCATTTTGTATCAAAATATTGTCGAATTGTCAGGTGCACAAATGCAATGATTGAGGTAAGGGTGCTCAGCTTACTGCTTTCATAAAGCAAACTATCCTGCTTCTCTCCTCTCCCACGCAGCTCCCAGGTTCCCATGCATAGATACAGGCCTTCAAAATCAAAGCACTGGGTTTTGTTCTTTTTGCAGCATCTGGAAAAAGCAACTGGTTTTGATTGATGGATACCAATTATATTCTTGACACTTAACTTATTTATCAATTACTATACATTCATGTTAGTGAACAAGGACATTATTTGCCTGTTCACATGTAATGGTGGCAAAGCATGGGTTAATTAACCCACAATTTGCATGATGTGCAAACCCGGATGCTATGGGTTAATTGTGGGTTAAACAACCTACGATTAGTTCATGCCCTGGCAAATTGTGGGTTAATTATTAATAATTATTAATAAATTGTTAATTAACCCACTACTTGCTGCCATTACGTGCAAACTGGGTCAATGGCTGTGCTCTCATGTAACGCTAAGCCATTATTTATGTTATCCATGGTTAGTTGCATCTTGCAGACAGGCAAGCAAACAACAGCTTGTTTTCCCTGTTTATGGTTTGTTTTTCTCCCACCCATTTTACCAGTCTTCAGCATGGTTTCATTTTCAGGCTGCTCTTACTGGGCACCTCTGTTTTAGGGTGGACAGCAGCATAAACAAGACAGGGATAAGCCTCAGTTGTGGGTTCAGACATCATGATAGACCATGGCTTAAACAAGACAGACAAAAGAAGAGTACTTCTATTGTGATTGGGGCTGCGCAGTTCCGGTTTTGTTACGGGAAAATTTATCTCTTAATTAAGTAAACTCCTGTACTCAGTTTATGAATTCTTGATTCTTTAATTTAGCTTTTATAGAAACTGCTCTCCCCACGCTTGTTATCCCTATTCTGGAGCCATGTGGTCGATCAGAATGTTTGCACATTTTTGTAGACCTTCATTCTGGAATGTTCCAATTAATGCTTTATGGAATTGGTAAGTAAATAAACTTTACTTTCACTTAAGTGCTTCTTTCTAATACTATGACAGTTCATAGTAGGGGTTTTAGAATTCAACTGTTTCTTTGGCCTTAAAGCTAAAGTGAAAGGATTTAATCATATGGTTGGCTGGTAAGGAAGGAAAGGTGTTGAATAGGGGAATAAATACAGATCTGCAGGGTATAGCATGTAATACACTTAAAGCACGATGTGGCATGATCTGTAAAGCTCTCTGCCAAAGGAAGTAGTGGTGACTACTTATATGCAGTATTCCATAGAATAATTTGCTGTTAAAACATGTTTAACATGGAGTACTAGATAGGGCTGCTATTGTAAATGAAATATGGGACTGGACAGGTCATTGGTCTAAGCCAGCGCAGCATTTCTTGCAGTGCACAGTACCTTTTAAACTGTAAAAAAAACACCCCTTTGTCCTTTAAATTTTATTTTAAAACATACCTCATATCACGTAGGTATTTTTATTGGATATAATGGGTTGTATCCAGTGGTGTCCATCTGCTAGGGCAACAGACGCTGCTGGTGGAATGGATTCCCCCTCCTCCATGCCCCCAAATCTACTCTACAGGGTTGGGAGACTCTGCAAAGCAGATTTGAGAGGCATGTAGGGTGTGCAGGGGGATGGAGGAGAAGTCCAGTTGCACAAGGGGAAGTCTACTCATGTAACATTGGACAGAACTCAGTGGATTGGATCCGGACTTAATCATGCTTAGGGTAGACCTGTTGAAATCAATGGTACTAAAGTTAGTCATGACTAAATTAGGTTTTATTGATTTTAGTGGATCTGCCCTACCCATGATTAACTCAGGATCCAACCCAATGGGTGAGTTGGCACATCACACTAAGCCACCCTGAGAATAAGCCACAGTGGGTTGTGGTTTGCTCATTACTTCTGGCCGATGATTGGGCACTCTGCGGCTTGCTGAGGCTTGTCTCCCCCTCAATCCTCCCGTCCACTCCTGGCTTGTATCCCAGGGTACTTTGTGAGAGAAATTCTCATTCTCTATGTGAGCACCCTTTCTGCAGTTGGTCCACTGGGGTTGCTGGCTCATGAGGGAACCTCCTCCCCCATATCAAATCATCAAATGCATATAATTTTCTAAGCCCTTATGAATGTGGTAATGTGTTCGCAAACTTTTTAAAAACATATTTTTGTTTGGGGTCCTTGTGCAAGTGCACAGGAGCGCAAGACCACCTATCTGCTATTTAGTCCAGCATACTGATATCCCCTCTTGTCAGTGTCATTGTCAATCTCATCCTCCACTCTGGTGCTTGCTTTGCTAGTGAACACCTTTTTCGTTTAAAGGCCACTTCACGTACTACTGAAGTAATTACACCCACCCGAAAAGCTCCTCTCTAGCAGCCTCCAGCTGCTTTCAGCTCCCCCCTGCTTCATGCTTGTCGTTTCCTTCAATTGGTCTCTGCTTTTAGCTGTCAGTTATACATGTGGATTACAGAGCAGTGAGCGGAGTCACTACCCGTATGCATATTTCAAGGCAGAATGGGGGCTGAGTGGGTAAATATATGCAAATTTCAAGGCAGAGCAGTAAAATGGAGCAGAAAATTATGCAATATTCCTATCAGTAGATATTTGCTCCTGTGCACTTGCACAGCACTGAAAATAGAATTTAAAAATTGCAAACACGTTTGGGACACTCTCTGGTGTCCTTTCTTCAAGATTTCTATGAATTGGGGTTTTTTTTCCACCCCGAGGCGGAGGGCGCTGAGAAGGGATGAGGGAGAATGGTGGTGGCACTAGCAAGATTGCAAGGAGCAGCAGGGGTCTTTGCTGTTCTTGCCGAGCAGCTCTCTAGATGTTCCCGACAATCTATGATAAAATCGCTTCACTTGTTTTGGACGTCATGACAAGCCATCATGAGAACAAGCCACCCTAAACAACCCTGCTACAAGCCATGGGTTCTCAGGGTGGTCTGTTGGGAAAAATACATGCTACGTACACTGCCCTGAGATCCCTTGTGGATGAAGGACAGTTTATAAATTTTAGAAATAAATTGATTATGAGAAAACTTATTAGTGTGTTTTGCTTAAGTCCAGATCCCATTTATCCAAATAAATGTAAATAATGTTACAGTTAAGTAGTAATCATTCATCTTTCCCTGTAGACCAGCAGACACTGGATGACATAGAGAAGTCTGTCAATGATGACATGAAGCGTATCCTTACTTGGCTTCAACAACTCAAGTGAGTGAGCTGTGGGGTCATGAACTTTTAATATTTCATATGTAACTATTTTACCTTAAGCTACACTTTCTGCTCTCCTCCAGCATTGTGAAGATCACGTTCACTTCTAGAAACTCAATTTTTGTAAGATCTCCTGTGATGTTTCATACCAAGCTCAGTAGTATCTGCGGACATGTGAAATTCTGAGAGAACCCATTTGAGAATCTTCTAAAAATCTTAATTTTGATTGCTAGCTACTTTGAGTAGGAACTGTGATGCTCAAAATCCTACAAGCTAGGCTTCAGCAGTATGCGAACCGAGAACTACCGGAAGTACAAGCTGGGTTTAGAAGAGGCAGAGGAACTAGAGATCAAATCGCCAACATTCGCTGGATCATGGAGAAAGCAAGAGAATTCCAGAAAAACGTCTATTTCTGCTTCATTGACTACGCTAAAGCCTTTGATTGTGTGGATCACAACAAACTGTGGCAAATTCTTAAAGTGATGGGAGTACCAGACCACCTTACCTGTCTCCTAAGAAACCTGTACGAGGGTCAAGAAGCAACAGTAAGAACCAGACATGGAACAACCGATTGGTTCAAAATTGGGAAAGGAGTACGACAAGGCTGTATATTGTCGCCCTGCTTATTTAACTTATATGCAGAGTACATCATGAGAAATGCCGGGTTGGATGAATCAGAGGTCGGAATTAAGATTGCCGGGAGAATTATCAACAACCTCCGATATGCAGACGATACCACCCTAATGGCAGAAAGCGAAGAGGATCTCAAGAGCCTCTTGTTGAGGGTGAAAGAGGAGAGTGCAAAAGCTGGTTTGAAACTCAACATTAAAAAAACTAAGATCATGTCATCTGGCCCTATCACTTCCTGGCATATAGAAGGGGAAGAAATGGAAGCAGTGACAGATTTTACTTTCTTGGGCTCCAAGATCACCGCAGATGGTGACTGTAGCCATGAAATTAAAAGACGCTTGCTCCTTGGGAGGAAAGCTATGGCCAACCTAGACAGCATAGTAAGAAGCAGAGACATCACCTTGCCGACAAAGGTCCGCCTAATCAAAGCTATGGTTTTCCCAGTAGTAATGTATGGCTGTGAGAGCTGGACTATAAGGAAGGCTGAGCGCCGAAGAATTGATGCTTTCAAACTGTGGTGCTGGAGAAGACTCTTACGAGTCCCCTGGACTGCAAGGAGGTCAAATCAGTCCATCCTAAAGGAAATCAACCCTGAGTGCTCATTGGAAGGACAGATAATGAAGCTGAAGCTCCAATATTTTGGCCACCTAATGCAAAGAGAAAACTCCCTGGAAAAGACCCTGATGCTGGGAAAGACTGAAGGCAAAAGGAGACGGGGACGGCAGAGGATGAGATGGCTAGATAGCATCACGGATGCAATGAATATGAACTTGAGCACGCTCCGGGAGAGAGCGCAGGACAGGAAGGCCTGGCGTGCTATGGTCCATGGGGTCACGAAGAGTCGGACACGACTGAACGACTGAACAACAAAAAGAGAGAGAGAGATGGCACTTTAAACAATCCAAAATAAATGAGAACTGTATTTGTCTAACTTAAATTTCCCAAACTGTAAAGACTGTATTTGCAAGTAAAATCCAAAAGAGTTGCTGATGTTGGGTTTATATTGTACATATACACAGAAAAGCCGCTGTTCCTGTAGTTATAATATGGGCCACTTAGCATGTCAAGTGGCAGTAAACCTGGGTTTGCTATCATGTGTTCACTTTACTGATGGGTGTGCCTGTATGGCATGTGCAAACACAAAAATGTACATTCAGACAATGTACATTTTTATCTGTACACATGAAAAATCATAGATGTACACTTAAAAATCAGAATTTGTGTAGTAGCTTTATAAGAACTTTGATTTTTCTATTAAAGTTCTGTTCTGCATAATTGCAAAGGGGTAAAAGTACGATACTTTCTAAAAACAAATCTAGAAGACAAATTAGCAATGCTATATTCTAGTACATGAATACCAATGTTCTTGCATGACTTGGTTTTTGTTTTTGTTTTCAATTAAGGTTTTGGCTTGGACAGCAGCGTTGCAAACAATCAATAAAACACTTGCCTACAGTCAGCAGTGAAACACTACAGCTAGCTAATTATACTGCTCACCCTGTGGGAAATCTCTCCAATCACAAGCTCTTCATCAAGCTCACCCGACTTCCACAGTACTACATTGTAAGTGAATGTGGAATCTTTATATGAACTTGGTCCTCTGCATGAAGAAAGCAAAATGGGCCATTTTTGTCATGTGACTACTGGTTTGATCTTTATCATTATCACTTTGTACTGCTGGCAAGTGGCAAACCATTCGCTTTGAGTCTAATGATCCCCTCTTTGTCCCAGCCAGCCAGAAAACTCCAAATTACTTCCTAGCAATTAGTCTAATACAGGAGATGGCAAACTTCTGTATTCTTTGGGTGTAGGTGGGGTGGGGGGACTATTTTTTGGAAACATAATACTACATAGATCCTTGCATATAGCAAACTTTAACAAATCAAAAGTGTGGAAAATATGCTTCATACAAAATAAAGGGACAAGATGTGAAATTGTGGAATATCTGTTTTTCTTAAAACTTAAAAAAAAAATTTGAGTAAAAGTAAGGGCAAACTTTTTATCATACCTTGATTTAAAATTTGATAGTCACTAGGGGTCAGGTTGCTCTGGGGCTGGATCTGACCTGAGGGCTGTCAAGTTGGTCAAAGCAATAAGAAGGTAGGCAAATAAAGTCTTACTCAGTTGGCTGAGTTACAGAGGGTTATTTTACGGGTCACATAAGAGCTTTGTATGTGAAGTAGGATAATAAAGTATGTGTGTATTTATGAACAGCAAACTTTCCAGCCTTCCCCATAGCACTGTGAGCTTTTAACACTTGCCTCCATTTCAGAAGCATTTGGAGTGGTCATGATGTGAGGATGAGATTGCAGTTCAAGAAATGCAAGTTATAGTGTCCACCAGCTACTTTGTTCTCTGCCATGTTCATGAAAATAATACACTAATTATGTTAGCTAGAGCATTTAAACTTTTGAATTTTGCATTCATTGATCTGGTTTGCATGTAATGGCAGCAAATCATGAGTTAATGAACTCATGATTTGTTGCTGTGTATGCTGGGCGCATTCTGCCACTGTTTCCAATATTCAACATGTGTTGACTCCTGATTGACCCGATCGGGGGTTGGATATTCAAAAAGGCTGCCGAATGCACCCCACACGTGCTGCAGCAAATCGTGCCACAGCAAACCCATGATTTACCACCATTACATGCAAACAGCCCCATTATGATACTTCCAGGTTGCCTTTTGTAAACTTGTTTAGCTCGCACTGCTGTGACAGTGAGAGAATTCATAAATTAATCTCCGAATGTTTTTGACCTATCTCAATTTAACTTTTTAACAATCTAGGTAGTGGAGATGTTTGACGTTCCCAGCAACACCACACAGCTGGAATACAAATACTACTTTCTTTCTGTGAGCTATGCTGAAGGAGATGACAACCCTGCTACTGCAGTTCTCCTTCAGCAGTTTAAACCAAATATTGAAGAGCTGGTTTTGGACACAAAAAGCGGGAAACATGCAAAAGGTGGCACAAAGCGCAAGGTAAGGTATGGGTTTGTACACAGGCGCTGAACTTGTTTGTAAGTGGAATCTCTTAGTTGAAGGTGATCTGATAAATATTGGGGCATGTCTTGGCCTCATGGAATAGAATTGGTCTGCTCAACTGGACTTCTCCCTTTCTTGTTATAAGAAAGGGAAGAAATTGAGTTTGACGAGTATTCTGAGATCATGCTGTTGCAGACAGTATTCCCTGTATTTAACTAACAGTACTCAAGTCACCTTATTTTGAAATACAGTGCAGTGATATTTCCTGAACCAACATTCTGTGCAGTTCAGTAACTCCCACGTTATTTTGAGAGAATCGTCACAATCTTGAATATTTAAGTAATACGTAGTGCTTGTACTCTCTGGCTTCCATCTCTAGAGAAAATATCTGAAAGGAATTTTGAGGAGCTGTTTATTGTATGATGCTGTGACCGAGGAATTTGACAGTGTATTTAGTTTCTTACCTATCATGGAAGCATTAAATAATGAGGGTAGTGGTACTGTCATTTACTGATATACCAATATGTGGGTTTCTTGACTGTTTTGTAGGGCTGTCATCTGATTGTTGTTGTTCAGTCGTTCAGTCGTGTCCGACTCTTCGTGACCCCATGGACCATAGCACGCCAGGCCTTCCTGTCCTGCGCTCTCTCCCGGAGCGTGCTCAAGTTCATATTCATTGCATCCGTGATGCTATCTAGCCATCTCATCCTCTGTCGTCCACTTCTCCTTTTGCCTTCAGTCTTTCCCAGCATCAGGGTCTTTTCCAGGGAGTTTTCTCTTCGCATTAGGTGGCCAAAATATTGGAGCTTCAGCTTCATTATCTGTCCTTCCAATGAGCACTCAGGGTTGATTTCCTTTAGGATGGACTGATTTGACCTCCTTGCAGTCCAGGGGACTCGTAAGAGTCTTCTCCAGCACCACAGTTCGAAAGCATCAATTCTTCGGCGCTCAGCCTTCCTTATAGTCCAGCTCTCACAGCCATACATTACTACTGGGAAAACCATAGCTTTGATTAGACGGACCTTTGTTGGCAAGGTGATGTCTCTGCTTCTTACTATGCTGTCTAGGTTGGCCATAGCTTTCCTCCCAAGGAGCAAGCGTCTTTTAATTTCATGGCTACAGTCACCGTCTGCGGTGATCTTGGAGCCCAAGAAAGTAAAATCTGTCACTGCTTCCATTTCTTCCTCTTCTATATGCCAGGAAGTGATGGGGCCAGATGCCATGATCTTAGTTTTTTTAATGTTGAGTTTCAAACCAGCTTTTGCACTCTCCTCTTTCACCCTCAACAAGAGGCTCTTGAGATCCTCTTCGCTTTCTGCCATTAGGGTGGTATCGTCTGCATATCGGAGGTTGTTGATAATTCTCCCGGCAATCTTAATTCCGACCTCTGATTCATCCAACCCGGCATTTCTCATGATGTACTCTGCATATAAGTTAAATAAGCAGGGTGACAATATGCAGCCTTGTCGTACTCCTTTCCCAATTTTGAACCAATCGGTTGTTCCATGTCTGGTTCTTACTGTTGCTTCTTGACCCTCGTACAAGTTTCTCAGGAGACAGGTAAGGTGGTCTGGTACTCCCATCACTTTAAGAATTTGCCACAGTTTGTTGTGATCCACACAATCAAAGGCTTTAGCGTAGTCAATGAAGCAGAAATAGACGTTTTTCTGGAATTCTCTTGCTTTCTCCATGATGCAGCGAATGTTGGCGATTTGATCTCTAGTTCCTCTGCCTCTTCTAAACCCAGCTTGTACTTCCGGTAGTTCTCGGTTCGCATACTGCTGAAGCCTAGCTTGTAGGATTTTGAGCATCACCTTGCTGGCATGTGAAATGAGCGCAATTGTGCGGTAGTTTGTACACTCTTTGGCGTTGCCCTTCTTTGGAATTGGAATGTAAACTGACCTTTTCCAGTCTTGTGGCCACTGTTGAGTGTTCCAGATTTGTTGGCATATTGAATGCAGCACTTTAACAGCATCATCTTTTAGGATTTTAAATAGCTCAGCTGGAATACTGTCATCTCCACTAGCTTTGTTGTTACTAATGCTTCCTAAGGCCCACTTGACTTCACTCTCCAGGATGTCCGGCTCAAGTTCAGTGACCGCACTATCATGGCTATCAGGGACATTCAGATCTTTCCTGTATAGTTCTTCTGTGTATTCTTGCCACCTCTTCTTAATCTCATCTGCTTCTGTTAGGTCCCTGCCTTCTTTGTCCTTTATCATGCCCGTCTTTGCACAAAACGTTCCCTTGAGATCTCCAATTTTCTTGAAGAGATCTCTAGTCATCTGATTAGAGAAACCTTAATCCATTAGCCAATTAATGACATAGGGCAGAATCCAGTGCTGTGTTTCTGCCTCCTTCCACCCCACTGACAGCACTGCACGTGTGGCTCCCACTGCTTCTGCAATGGCGATTTAGCGCTTCTGGGGCAATCTGAAATGAGCGGGAACACTCATTTCTGGAAGGTGGCGAGCTGGCAGAGCTCACATAAGGGAGTTCCACCGACCTGCCTCCTTCAAGAAGCTAGTGTTTTTGCTCGTTTGGGGGCTTCTCCTAGGAAGCGCTAAATCTCCCTTGCATAAGTGGTGGTTTCCTCTTGCGCAGTGCAGTCGGTGGGACACGCTGTCTGCACAATGGAACCGGCAGGGTGGAAAAGTGTCGGCAGGAGTGTAAGTGTTCCATTGGATACCGCCCATAGGTTTTAATGTATTAAATATGCAAATGATTGCATATGAATAATATAATAGTTTTGAAGAAAGGATGCATTTTTTTTAGATGGATATATCTCACTGGCCCTGTCTTAGAAGAGGCATTCTCTTCTGTAATAGAAGGGGGATGTCTTTTCTAAAACGGCATTTAGTTTTTATTTTATTTTTTTTACAAAAATGTATTTTCAGATTAATCTGTGGCACCATCTGAATCTATAAACAGTCTTTAATTTATCCAGTTAATCTACAGGGAGAGTAGATTACCTGTGCCCCCTAGACAGCACCTGGAGGACATAAGATTCTTCAGTTTCCAGGATACGACATTGGAGACAGGGCTCCGACCTCATAGCCAGGAAACCATGCTCCCCTCCCTCTTGTAGCTGGCATGGAGAGAACCACGCTGGTTACCTCTACACGCTCAGTTAGCGGAGCGCAAAGACAGGGGAAAAGGGCTGTTCCTGTGGGTGGGGAGGGGAGACCGGGGCGGCTGGCTTATGCCTTTTCCTTTCGCCGCCCCAGCCTCTTTCCTACCCTGAAGCCTCTGCTACTGTAAATGCAATGCAGGAGGTGCAAGACACCTCCTGCTTTCCATAGAATACTCATTAGCCTCCGAGTTTGGGGGCTTCTGAGTACCCACGGCACAAACCATAGGACTGTGCTGTCAGTGTTGCAGGCCTGCAAATTAACTAGATATATTATCATACAGTCAGATGACACATAGTGCAACCCTGTGCACATTTTCTAAGAAATAAATCTCCCATTGTTCAGTGGAACCTGTTCCAAGGAGGTGTGCATAAAATTGCAACTGAATTGTTTGTGGGAATCCCGTCACACCATTGAACACTGTTGGTGTTGCGCTAGATGTCCCTTACACTAGTGTAACGTAATTTACGTTACTACTCATGTTGACTTGAACACTGCCCAAGAATTACTGAATAGTTTATCTAAAATAGGTAAGTTTCATGCTGTGTAATTTAAAACTTAGAACTATGATCCAGCTTTTTAAGTGATAAAAATTGTACCTTGCTAAAAGAGGTTATTCTGCTATTTTCTAGTTATCTGGTGATCCGTGCCCCACAGAACCCAAGAAACCAAAACGGTCTGGAGAAATGTGTGCCTTCAATAAAGTTCTTGCTCACATTGTAGCAATGTGTGATACAAATATGCCATTTATAGGACTTCGTATGGAGGTAAGTAGAAAAAGGTTTCTGTTGGGGGTGGGGCAAATGGCTTGATAAGCATTTTTAAACAAGGACTTGATAAGGAGAAGGAGTCCAGGCTGTGTAGCCCTGAGAAATGAGAGGGACTCCCTGCCTGAGTTTGCTTTTCTAGCTGTGCTCACTGCTAGCCTAGCACAGAGCCCAACGTTTGCCAGAATGTGAAGAATTTAGTCACAGACCAAGAAGCCTAGTGTGTTGGAGTATGGGCACAGCTTGGTAAACCATTTTGCTAAACTGCAATGGATATTAACTACCATAAATATCCCTTTGTACTTAATATTTAAACAGTTTGGTCAGGAATTGCCTCAGTGACCAGCCTTGGGATTTGCAGATAAATAGTTTGCAATAATTTGGGCAAAGCTTTAAGCAGAAGGAGCAGGAATTATTATAGGGTGGGGAAGAGGCCTATCCAGTGTTGGGAGTAAGCTGTAGTGCACTTCCTAAGCTCCTGAAGTGTGAAAGTTTTGGCAATTGGATGTTCTCTGCAATAACCTGATACCTCTAGAATGAAAAAGGAGCACAGATTTTTAGTGTCTAAAAAAATGCAGGGAATTAGACATGTCTAAGGCCATTCAACAGCCCATATTCCTTTAATCTCTTATGGCTTTGCTTCTCAGCATGTCAGTGCTTCAGGCTCTGTCCAAATCAGCACTGTGTGGTATAGCTCATAATGTAAATAGCCTAGACGGTAAGGATTAGGTAATGAAGGCATTAGGTAAACATGCAATCCTAAGCACGTTTAGGCAGAAATAAATCCTGTAACTGTTTTTTCTGTTTTAAATTGTGTTAAAAGTTTGTATGTTAAAGTTTTTGTATTATGTTTGTGTTATGTTGTATTTTTTGTTTGTTTCAGTTATCCAGTATGGAGATCCCACATCAAGGAGTCCAGGTTGAGGGAGATGGCTTCAGCCATGCTATTCGTTTATTAAAGTAAAGAGATTATGCCATGCTTTCATTAATGTGTACAATATTCCATGAATGATGGTGGAAGGGGAGGAAAGCAGAGAGCTTCGGCTATTGGGCAGTATAGAAATGAAATAAATAAATAAATAAATAAATAAGTATTTAATATACAAAATGGTGTAGAATTAAAACTCAAACCTTTTTTTCCTCATTTTTATTATACATTTATTCATTCTTACAAAATTTTACTGAGAACATACAGTTTTTAAGGATTGGGAATTACCCAAAAGAACTATTAAGTGAAGAGACTTTGTTGAAGAACTTACTGTGTGTACTGCATTAGTTGGCCAGTTTAGCTGAGGTACAGTTTTAAGCCACCACTACACTTTGTTGTCCAGGAGAAGGTTATCTGAAGCTTATTTTATGTAGCTTACCCAGAATCCATTTTTCTTTGTGGGCTGCCATTGTAGGCCTACTCGGAAGGAACTCAATCATGTATATCCATGGTTTGCATGCTGTGTTCAGTGCTATCTTGTAAGACCATAAATGCATTATTCATACAGAAAGGAAAAGGAATTTGAAAATCTGAATCCAACATTTCTTTAAAATCACGTGGTTTCTGTGAAGTTTAAAAGAAATGGCTAGTAAATTCTCATAAAGTTAAGGTGACCTAGGTGGGATTGTGTTTCTGATGCAGACCCAATCCTTTCCCTGCCTCTTAATTGCAATATCCGTGTTTTGAAATTGGAATAAATGATGTAGATCATATAAAGGCTAGTCTGCTGAGTCTAAATAACTTAATTTGGGGGGAGGGTACAGACTTCACACAATCTAATTTACTATTAAAGCTTGATTACATTTTAAGAATAAAAATCTGGAATTGAAAGAGTTGCTGAAACACAATACCTGTGTACATTTTTACTGTTTTTCAATTTCTAGTATATCTTCAAAATTTCCCTGCAAGGAAACTTTTTTGGGTACAAGTTCAGTGTTGCTATGAAAATATCTAGAATGATATGCTGAGTTGTTTCATTATAGGACTGAAATGAGTGCACTGTCATCCCTTCCTCCTTTTGAACAGAATTCCTCCATGTAAGGGTACAAGTGAGGAAACCCAGAAGGCTCTGGACCGTTCCCTTCTTGATTGCACTTTCCGATTGCAAGGTAGAAATAACCGCACATGGGTGGCTGAACTGGTATTTGCAAATTGCCCACTTAATAGCACTTCTTCTAGGGAGCAAGGTTAGTTTCACAATTATCTTGCATGTTCCTCGATTTCTGCTTCCATCTTCTGTGTATCAAAATGATGACAACACTCTTTAATTTTGTAGGACCAACCCGTCATGTTTACCTGACATATGAAAGTCAATTGTCTGAACCAGTTGGTGGCCGAAAAGTAGTTGAGATGTTTCTCAATGACTGGAATAGTATTGCTCGATTGTATGAATGTGTGTTGGATTTCGCTCGATCCTTACCAGGTATAGGAAGACTCTACTTTATTCTTGTGTTGATATAAAAGCTCTACCAAAACAATTTATACCTTTTTTGGCATCTTTTCTTCCCTGTCCCCACCCCATTTGATCTCTTGAAGAAGTACCCAGCCATCTAAATGTTTTCTCAGAAGTCCGTATCTACAATTATCGGAAGCTAATTCTTTGTTATGGAACTACCAAGGGAAGCTCAGTAAGTGTTTTCTTCTAGCATTCTAAAGCCATATTAATAGCACTTCTTGGATGTGTTCTTGTTTGACGATCTCTTTTTTTAAAATGCAGTCTTAATTTGTTATAAAGCTGCTCCCATACTAACACGTGCTCCAGTTAGTTCAGTCCTGTGCTATTTTGTATGCTACAATTCTTTACCGAAGTGATTATTCCCAATTTTCTCAGCTTACCATTATCCAGTGCAGCTATCACAAACCACCTTGGGTGATAGCCAGTGCTGCACTTAAGCAAGGGGAATCTTCACCCTCTCCTTCCCATAGTAGTCCCCCATGCATCCCCCAAAAAGCCTCTCCTTAAGATCAGGGAACCCTAAGAAAATGTCCGGGATGTGGATGCAGGGGGCAATTAGGAAAAAGGCAGCTAGCAGTTTATGTGGATGTGACAGCCTCAGGCCCACATGCTCCCTTGTCCACAGTCCCCTCACATGATTTGCTTAATTAGTTGCAGACCGTAGTTTGCCTTTACATCCAAAGCTGCGAACTGTGGTTTACCACAAACCAGGAAGATTATGTAAACAATGGAGGAAGGGGGAGAAGGGGAGTGCATAAGCACAGGGCTCATTCTGATACTGCCAAACAAAGGTTTGGCATTACCAGTGACCCACCTCAATGGCTCTGATGCTTTAGGGTTGCATCTATGTGGTGGTGCTTAAAAACATGCTATGAATTAATGGTTAAAAAAAACGAGTAAAACAATACAATTTCCACTGATGTATAGGATTTGGGTCCTGGATCTTGTGGTATTGGGACAAATAACAGCTAACTCAAAATTTAGGTTGCATTTCCAAATAGCAACAGTAACTTTTACTAAAGTATTGAAAAGGCATGTATTTCAACTACATAAACATTTCAACAAATAAGAAGTACATTTGAAAAAAATCCAAGAAGGGAAAAAAATAGGTGTGGACGACTTCCTTGACTTGGTTGAATTCATGTTTGAATAAACATAAACATTCATGATATTGTCACCTGGGGTGGGTGGGAACAGTGTAGTCTTGTCTGGCCTCTAGAAGAGACAGATGAGTCTCCATCCCACCCTTCAGAAGATAGGGCTACTCAGTTCCACAGGGTAGGAGGGTAGAACTCTGACCACAAGGAAACAAGTTCAGTTTAACTGTGCTGTTTGAGTGCAGCCTGAGTGGAAGCAGTTGTCTTCTTAGTGGAATTCTCAGAATGTTCAGCATGTAATGGTGGGATCGTCAAACATAACAGCCCCTTCATATATAATAAAGCTTCTTAGGTAAAAAAAGTACATAATAAATATGGAGCTCTTGACCAACCATGTTACATGAGATCCTTAACATGCTGTAACACTGAGCTATAGCACTTCCTCCCTGAAGATAAACTCTGAGCAGCTAAACTTTTGTCAGGTAGAGAAGTATCCTAGGCAGCAGTATTTTGAAGAAATAAATTATTTTTGTCCTATGCCTACTGTGTTTCCTAGATACTTTTAAAGATATTTCTTGAAAAATAGTAAATTGACTTCTGTTTTTAAAAAATCCCTTGAGTGTTCATATATGTCTGCATGCATGCATGCACACAACATTGTGAAAGAGTTGTTTTTCTTTGTCACTGGATAATTTTTCCTAATGCTCTTCTTTGTATTTATAGATCAGCATTCAGTGGAACTCTGCTCATCAGAAATTCCACATATCACTAGGAACAGTTGGACCAAACTCAGGTTGCAGTAACTGTCACAATACTATCCTGCACCAGCTCCAGGAGATGTTCAATAAATCACCAAATGTAGTCCAACTATTACAGGTGACTCACATTTTTCTTCCTTGGAAGAGAAACATTTCATTTGAAGTGCAAGAAGCACTGAAGGACAGGCTCTGTTACTAGTCAGCAAGAGTATCATTTTACACAAGAGAACATAATGACTTGTGTGGGGCTGTAGAAGGAGCAATCTTGTAAGCTCATTTATTTCGTATTTAATCCGCTGTTAAGAGGTTGCTCTTGAAAACAAAACCCCGAATGGGGAAATGGTGATGAGAACATTTAGTGCCCAGTAAATATGCCACAAGGATCTCATCCAAGGTAAAAACAATTTGAAACAGCATTTATGTTGGCTGTAGATACTGTAGATACAAATATGAGTGATACTCATATTTGGCTGGCTGTTACAAAGCTAAACTTCTTTTGTTTTGCAGGTTTTGTATGATACTCAGGCTCCATTAAATGCTATCAATAAGCTCCCAACTGTGCCGATGTTGGGACTGACGCAGCGCACCAATACTGCCTACCAGTGTTTCTCAATTCTGCCTCAGTCACCCACACACATCAGGCTAGCCTTTAGGAATATGTATTGCATTGACATTTATTGCCAGAGTCGTGGGGTCGTGGCAATTCGTGATGGAGCATATAGTCTTTTTGACAATAGTAAAATTGTGGAAGGCTTTTACCCTGCACCAGGACTAAAGGTTAGTGTTCTTTGTATATTTACTTTACAGTATATTTAGGGGTTGTGGTGAGTTCCCACTGATATTTCAGAAAGCGAAAAAGCCCTTTGATTGGGGTTGACTGTTGGAGTGCTTCCCAATTCATTTTTAGGGTGCTAAGTTGTGCAGTGCTGCAGAAATTAAACACCCTGACCTCTCTTTTTAAGGTATAATGAGACTGTGGGCATTGGGCAGGAATATCCTTCAGACCACTAGCTTTCTGTGAATGTGGCTACTCAAAGCCAATACAGGAGTGGCCCACAGCTCAGTAGCACAGTACATGCTTTGTAAGCATGAAGTCCCAGGTTCAGCCCCCAGCTTCTCTATTTAAGTGTTCGGGTAGCTGAGCTAGACTAAACTCCTGCCAGAGATCTTGGAGAGCTGCTGCAAGGCAGAGTAAACTGTGTTGGGATGGATGGACCATTCTGTGCTGAAAATGTATTGGCAATTTTTTAATTCAAATTCTGTTTTAAAAACTTGAGCTTTCTGAGTTCTGTGCCTTTTGCAAGTGCAAGTTTTGGATAGTGCAGCGAATATGATCAAACTAACTTTTCTGCTTGCTTCTGGGTTGGATACCATTGTTTTTAATGGTAGAGTGGCTTATTTTGGTAAATGTTTAAATTAAAAGGGCTGCTGATTTGTTAGTGGCGAAGAGCAACCCTTCAGACTGATTTATAACTTCCCATCATATTGCAAAATAAAATCCAGCAGCTTTAAATTTTAATTTTGGAAGATTTAGTGAGATATGTTAATACGGTTATAGAATCATTGAATATTGCTACTATTATTGGTCTGTGTCTGATAGATAGACATAATGGGAAAACAGGTTGGCTCATAAATCTGAGTACTCTATATCCACAGACATTCCTGAACATGTTTGTTGACAGCAATCAGGATGCACGTAGGCGATCTGTCAATGAAGATGATAATCCACCATCTCCTATTGGAGGGGACATGATGGATTCATTGATATCACAACTTCAGCCTCAGCAGCCGGTATGTGGTGTGTGTGTGCACGCACGCGCATGGGCCCGCGCACACATGCATGTACTTGTGCAAACTTAGAAACCCAAGGTGTAATTATAGATTAAGCCTCTATGATTAACTTAATCAGGTTGACCAGTGTGTATGCCTAGTCTAGTCTGTAGAGATGATGGCAACAACTGAAGCAGTAATACGAAAAGGGCTGTAGCTCAGTGGCAGAACATATTCTTTGCGTGCAGGAGGTCCCAGGTTTGATCCCTGCGATATCCATGTAGAATAGGAAAAGTCCTGTCTGAAACCGTGGAGAACTGCTGCCATTCACCATAGACAATACTGAGCTTGATGGACCGTTGGATCTAATGAGTAAGGCAGTTGCCTGGTTGCTTTACAGATCAGCTGGCCCATATGGGAACTGACTGTATTTGAAAGGTGTGGGTTTTTTTTAAGAGTAGGTTAGAATGGATGTTGGTGTCCAGGGCACAAGCATTACACTTATTGCTGGCTAGAAGCAGTAGAGGGCAGACCACATAGCAGACATAAAAACAATAAAAAAGGAAAAACAGCTCTTAGAAGCAAAGCCTGATTATGAGAGTTTGAAGAGAGTGGATACACTGGAGAGCCAGTGTAGTGTAGTGGTGAGAGTGACGGACTGGGAGCCGGGAGATCCGGGTTCTAGTCCCCACTTGGCCATGGAAGCTCACTGGGTGACTTTGGGCCAGTCACAGACTCTCAGCCCAACCCACCTCACAGGGTTGTTGTTGTGAGGATACAACGGTGAGGAGGAGGATAATGTCAGCCGCCTTGAGTTCCTTGCGAGAGGGAGAAAGGCGGGGTATAAATGCAATAAATAAATAAAATAAAATAAAATAAATATGAGCTAGTGGCTGACCAGTCATCCATGATTTGATGGTAAGAAGGAAAACGCTGTTATCTAGACATGGAAATGCATGTTAAGCCCTTCCTATGACTGTGTTCCGCTGAATTTATCAGCTTTGGTGAAGTCAGATGCCTGTATTAGATCTTAAGGATGTAGAACAGTTGAAATACATATTTATCTAATCGTATCCTAATTTCAGCAGTCTTCAAAACAGACAGGAGCACCAGGGGCTTATCCTTTGACATCGCCCCCCACATCCTACCACAGTAATGTTACCCCATCACCTTCCATGATGCTCACACAGTCCCCAGGTAAGATGGCTTTCTATTAAACATCAGCTGCATTCGGATGATCATATCTCTGCTTAATAAGCCAAGATATGAACAAGCCTCATGCCTTTTCACATAGCATCTTTGTTCCTCCTTTTAAATGAACAAGCGGACCAGGAGGTCTTCAGTTAGCTGTAATGTGCCATTACATCCGAACTGGGAAACTATGGTTAATGGCTTCCAAACAAGCCAGGATACAAAACATGGCTTTATATCCTGGCTTGTTTGGAAGCCATTAACCATAGTTTCCTAGGTCGGATGTAATGGGACACTATAGTTAAATGTAGAGTTTGTGGCTTACTCACTCAAGAGGAGGAGCAGTGCAGCTGTGTATGAGGCCACAATGCTCATTCATATCTTAGCTTACTAAGCAGAGTAAGCACTCAGATTGCCTGAGTGCAGTGATTGGCCATAGCAGTGAATGGCATTCAGTGTTCCTAAGGTCCTTAATGAATGGAATGTGACATATGTTTTTATGAGTGACTAACTCTTCACATACCCATGGCTACTTACCAAAAAGTTATTTTCAAGTTTTGAGAGGAATAATTGGAAAATATATAACCTAATGGTTGTTTTGAATCCCACCCTTTAGGAACTCTGCATGCTGCAAGCTCTCCAAGTGGTGCATTAAGAGCACCATCACCGGCATCATTTGGCCCGACTCCTTCTCCTTCATCTCTTGGAATCACAATGGGACAAAATACAAACTTTGCCAGCCCACATGGTAAGCCCATGACTTGCATAGCTAAGTACTAATAGAAAATGGACACTTCAGATATCGCAACACAAACTGTGTCTGGGAAAGGCTGCTACTCTGTTCTTGGTTGAGATGCAGACTCTGAAATGGCAGCAATCAGTTCTCCAGAACACCAGGCTTGTATCCCTGCATAATCAGGAGGAACTGCTGCTGCTAAAACACTGGCTTAACTAGCACCTAACATCGCAAATTAGAGAAACTGGAGCAAATAGTATTGTACTCCTTCCAAGGGGATGGTGTCCAAAATCTCTTGAATGCTGCTATCATTGCTGGAGATCAAGCTTCATCAGCAAAATTGATCCCTTCCAGGCTAAAAAGATGACCCGATTCCCATTTGGAGAAGAAAAGGGGAGAGGTCCCGGCCTCTTGTAGATGTGTACAGTCCTTTTTCCTTTTACAGGAAACAGAGCTTTCTTGGATTCATAGGCAGCTTTTCTAGCATCAACCTTAGTTTTCCTCTCTTTGCCGGATATAATCCCAGCAGGTTCAGTCTGCATCTCTGAGATTCAAAACTTCCTTGCAACAGTGGTGTAATCTTACAGGGATGGGAATAGTGGATTATAGCATTAATTTATACAAATTTGAAATACGAGCTTGTACAGTGGTGAATTATCTGTAGAAAAATTGCCCTATAGATGCTGTTGGTTTCCCCTTAAGGTTTTGCTGACCAAGTGCAAACTAAGAGAACTCCAAATTACTCACTCGCTATCTAATAATGCTGTACAACTTCTGTCAAAATCCATAGTGAATTGCAGTTATGTGATGTTAAACATGATACTTTCTATGAAGTTACTTCTAGATTCAATATTTTCATTGTGGAATAGTGAACCACTTAATTAGATGCATTTTAAGGGGTAATACTCTTAACATTGTTATCTTTATGGCAGTGGGTATTTCCTGTCTCCCACTTTAAATTGATCATTTGGAAATATCTAATAGGAATTATTTGCTGTGCAATGTAGCTAAGGTTGACACCTTTTTCTCTGGGAGGATTCCTGTGCCTTCAACACCTGTATCATAAGTTACAGTCAACATCTCTGTTCAAGGAAAAGATCTAGCTGTTGACTTTTTGCCTGTTTGGCTGTCAAATGCACAGGGACCCTGCTGGCAGGGGGCGGGGGTGGGGAGCTCTTAATCTTTAATGTGACATACTTAAAATTTTAAATTTTGTGACTTGTAGCACCTTTTGCCCATTTTAATTGGCTCACCAGCTGTATTCCTTCTTGGAAAATGATGACTTCCACAGTTACACAGGTTGGATTAACTCCAGGTTACGTTACTGAAATATGTTGCATGTGGCGGCCACCTTTGAAAAGGATCTGAAAACATCAGTCCAGAATACAACAGCAAGATTAGTAGGTCTTTGCTGCAACCAACATGCTACATTATTGTTAAAAGAACTAGTGGCCTGGTTCAGGCATAACACTAACCATACTTCAGCATTGCAGGAATGAGCTGCGCAAGAACTCTCTCCTCCTGTCTCTGTTCTGGTGCAGCTGTGAGGAAGAGGTTGGAAGAATCTGCTTCCTAGTTTAAACTAATCTCAGTTTGTCATTGACTGTATTTGGACATAACAATAAACCATAGTTCAGTGTTACATGGACCAGCCTGCTCCCTATTCCCCTTTCCTCTTCCAGCACAGCCACAATGAGATCAGACACATCTGATTCCACTTTTTGCTAACTGCAGTTTGTCATTATGTCCAAACTGGGAACTCTGGTTAATTTTAAATATGACTTTTCTGAATGAGCCAGGATCTTAAACAACAATTTGAATTTGGTTTGTTCATAGAAGCCATAGTTAAAACTAGCCAGAGTTTTGTCCCTGTTCAGATATAATGACAAACTAGAGTTAGTTGAAATGGAAGTTGTGCCAGAGGAGGGAGTAGATGATCCCAAGATTCAATCACAAGGACTAAAGCATAATTTAGTGTTATCTCCAAACATGGTCATTACATCTGAACTGGGCCAAACTGTGGTTAGTTTAAACTACGGTTTCTTGAAAGAAACCAAAATTGAACCATGGATCTTGGCTTGTTTCAATAAACCGTAGTTTAAACTAACTGTAGTAACCAGAGTGGATGTAACAAACTACAGTTAGATTACACCACGCAGTGGATGCTTCTAAGCTCCTCACAACTGTGCCAGATGGGTAGGTGCTTGTGAGCCCAAGGCTTGAGCAGGATCATTCCCATAACACTAAACTGTGGTTTCCTATTACGTCTGAACTTTGTCCCAGTGTGTTTCTGGCCGCAATTCAAAGTGCTAAATAGCCAGGCTATGGCCTTGAGTACCTGAAGGATCACCTCTTCCCTCAAGCATTTGCCTGTTCACTAAGATCACCATCAGAAGCCCTGCTCTTGAGTGCCACAGCCTTCAGAGATTAGGCAGGTGGCCACTGGTTGTCTTCAATTGTGGTAACCCAAACACTTGATCCAGGGAGGCTCATTTGGTGCATACGTTGCTTTCCTTTAGGCACCTCATAAGAACTATTTTATTCTCTTGTGCCTTTCCTAATGTGTTTCAGTGTTTATTGCTGCTTGTTTTACTGGTTTTATTGCTATTTATTTTTTGTGGTGGTTTTACAGTTTTATAGCTTTAAAGTGCCTTGGACAATTATTTGGAAAGATGGAATACATGTGTATTAAATGAAACAAATGATGCCATTATATGTACAATAGATGTGCAAGAAATGGGCTCATATTGCGTCTTGTTTGAAAACTTTAATGAGGAAACCCTGGACCAAGTTTTGTTTTGTTTTTTCCTCATGTCCAGAAGCCTTCTGTGGTAAGCAGAGTGTTATGCAGGCAGGTCCCTTATCAGGGACCAAGCATTAAATTGCTTGGTTTAAATATTCAATGTTTGAAACACTTGTAATGGTCGGGTCATGTTTTTACATGGTGGGTTTTAGATAGGCGGTGTCCTAGGAAGACTATGGATGATGTACTGTGCTGGTGTACATGTAGTACTTACATTTTTATTCCTGTCAAGAGAAAGTCACCTTCACATTTTTATAACTTCCATAGGTACTATAGATCCTAGCTCACCGTACACAATGATGTCCCCCAGCCAACGTGCAGGGAATTGGCCAGGCTCGCCTCAGGTCTCTGGTCCCTCTCCAGCAGCGCGTATGCCTGGAATGTCACCAGCCAACCCTTCCTTACATTCCCCAATACCAGATGCTTCTCACTCCCCACGAGCTGGAACAAGTACGTAATATCAGTAGTGGGTTTCAAGAAAAGGCCAAGTCTCTTGCCGTTAAAGGAAGTGGATGTTCAGTCCTACTCAGTATTTCACTACAAAACCCTCCTGTTGACCTGGCATATTGGTGAAGCTGAGAGTTCCAATTTGAACATATACAATTAAACTCTGGAATAGTAGTCTGAGTGACCTGTTCTGGGTAGCTAATCCTCTCAGTTGCAGGAGGGAATTTGACACAGTAACTGCTCCTTAGTCTTTGGAATATAAACAACTTCCACAGATTCTTTAAGTGTAATTTTTAATACTATTCTCCTATATACCCACGTATTATGCAAAACTCATGCATCTTATCTGTCATCCAGGATTTGTGATATGCCACCTGTATAGAGGGAGCTTGAAACTTTTTTGCACACTTCGTAATTGTCTGGTACATCTTGGTGGGACAGTTGGGTGTTACCTTAGCAAGTTTTCTCATCCTGGGTCATTCTGAATTCTTGGCTAGGTAAAGACGAAGAATTTGCTTTCACTTCTGGCTTACTTCATATGCTACTTAATGTTTTAACTTTTTGTTGGGGAGGATGCAGACACAAGGAGTCCAGGCATCAGGTTTAGCTTCAGATAACAGCATCTGCAGATACGAAAGATCAGTAACTAATTCTTCCATTTCGTGCTGGAGGCAAGCTACATATTTGGATATACAGAGTTATTCACAAAGCTGCTAGGCCTACTCTTGCAGTAGTCTTCAGACTTCCAGAAGGTGGGAAGCTGCTCAGACAACCAATAGCAATATCAAGAATGTCAAATGGCATCTGCTTGTACCTCACCTTCTAGCTACAAATTTAAAGTCGCTACTATTTATTGGCATTAATAATTTGCTAATACCTCTATGGTACAAAATAACACTAACTGTTGTACGGATTCTGCTGTGGCTTTCCTGGCAGCCTTTTTCTGGAAATACATTGTTCTCCTGTGCCCTACCTTGCATGGCATCTCTGTGTGCACAGTCCTCCAGAATTTGTGCGTTGTTAGGCAACTGCTGGGGGCTCAGTTAAGGGCGCTCATTGTTGGCCCATATCCCATGTTTCGTTGCCATTTCTCTAGCATGGCAAGTGTGTAAATAATCATGCATCCCTAGACAGGACGAGTAAATTGTGCTTCCTGTTTCTACTAGGTTCCCAAGCAATGCCAACAAATATGCCGCCGCCTCGTAAACTACCTCACCGTTCTTGGGCTGCTTCTATACCCACAATTCTCACCCACAGTGCCTTGAACATTCTGCTGCTGCCCTCTCCGACCCCTGGGCTTATGCCAGGGCTGGCTGGAAGCTATCTCTGCTCTCCACTTGAACGTTTCCTAGGATCAGTTATTATGAGAAGACACCTCCAAAGGATTATCCAGCAAGAGACGGTAGTTAAGGATCACAATGTGTAGTTCCTTAGGCAGTCACTAAAGTGCAAAACTTAAATGTATTATTCCCCTAGCTTGTACTGTGTGGCTGATTTACAGTATAACTTCTTTATTTTGAGAAATGAACTTCTTGGGGATTGAAAACCATGTGATACACAATGGATGTTTATCATTCTGCATTTTAAGAGAAGTGTGACAAGGGGTGTGGTGCGTTAACTGCATACATTTCATTTGCCACACTGCTGAAGTTTTAGGGCAGTGGTTTTTAAATTGCTACCTATAGGGAATATTTTCTACGACATGTCTGCCAAGAATCCTGTGCACTGGAATCCTGAGCACTTTTGTGGAATTGTGGAATCCTGAGCACTGCAGAGAATTCTAGGGCACACATTCAATTTGTGTGGCTGCTGTTGGGAGTGACTGTCACCTCTTGCAAACCAAGGGTGCACCTAGAATGTGTCTCTGTCTTCTAAGGTGGTCAAATGCAGCTTGTCCATTATTACCAATCTTCTCAGGGAGGAATCCCTGAGTTCCTAGCAATGCAAATTTGAAAACTCCTTGTTTAGAGTTTATATTTAGAAAAACTTGGTCCAATGCTTGGCCTAGCCACAAACTCCATTGCTTGCCTAATATTACCAAGAAACTATCAGAATGCATTCCCCATAAGTGAAATAGGGATCATATCAGCATATTTCAAGGTTTGAAGGGCTAAATCGGGGCAGGGGTAAGGGGAACAGGTAAAGTCTAAAATATCCCTCTAAATAAGAGTAGAGAAAGGTATTGCTTTCTAATCCAGTGGTTGGTTTTTTGGTTTTTTTATTCACTGGAGGTGTGAATGTAAATGCTAGATCATGATTCCTTTAGTTGTTAGGAACTCCGTTTCCCAGTTAGGATGGGGAATACTTCCAAAACAAAGCCACCAATTTCCCTTACTTCCCAGTCCTATAAGGACAAAAAATGGCCTCTCCCATTTTGAGATGGTGTTAATTACATCATAATTATAGACGTGGAAAGTGTGCAGTGTATTAATAGAGGAGAGGGCAGAAGTGTAGTAGAAATTATGTTTACAAGAGGAGGTAAGATGAGGCTATAGAGGAATGGGACAGAAATAAGAGGAGTGGCAAGAAGCTATAACACAAAGCTGTCTTCCCGCCCTGGCTTGCCTGTACTAGTCATGGTGACACAGTTCTGGCTTCAGATTCCTTTACCTTTTCCTCTTTTTCCTTGGGAGAGTGGTAGAAAAGGTACCTCCAGAGGAGAAGAGCATGAAGTTTCCGTGTGCAGCAATAAAGTACCAAGGAAAGAGGGCGAAGCACTCATATTTCCTTACTTTCATCCCCACCTCAAATCTTTGCTGGTGAGGCTGAAATGTACAAAATTGTGTTCTGTTAGTGATCTAAGATGATTATGTACTACTTAAGCTTCTGGAAATGACTTGTTACTTGTTAAGGCTGTTCATGTGCTCTGAAGAAGAATATTCTGTGGACGGATCAAAGGAGTACTTCGCTCGTAGCAACTGGGGCAGGGGTTCAAACAGACAACGTGCCCTACTGAGTCAGTATGAAATATATACAGGGGGTGGAGGGTGGTGTATTCCTCTTCAAAAGTAAGTTGAAACTTCGGGTAAGCTACTTCTACAAAGCCAACACTTGCTCCCAGCTTGAGGCGAGCTTTAATTCTGTGTGAGATTGATATTTGTGGACCACAGAGAAGAGCCTGTGAAGCTTCATACAGCCAACTTTAAGATCCCGACAAGTTGTCTTCAGACCAAACTAACTGTTCTGGTTCAGAGTATAATAGTGGGGGCAAGAGCTTTTGTCTTGTGTTCCAGTCAGATGCCTTGGCTTTTTTTAAACAGCTGCAGCTAATCAACTCCAACGAACCAGGAGTGATAATGTTCAAGACAGATGCCTTGAAGTGTAGAGTTGCGCTCAACCCAAAAACTAACCAGACCTTGCAGCTGAAAGTATTACCTGAAACTGCAGGACAGTGGAAACAAGAAGAATTGCAAGTTTTGGAGAAGTTCTTTGAAACCAGAGTATGTACTTCATTTTATTTTATTAGTAATTTAATCCTTGATTAACTGCTTCTGGAGTTAACAGGCTTACTCTTGGAAAATCTAAATGGAATTGAATTACTTAAGCAAAGTGTGTCAACAAAATTAATCCACAATTAACCTTGCAAAGGTCGAAGGGGAGGGAGCCTGTGGGATTTTATAGGGGGCTAGGTGAATGAAGTAGTGGGAGGGCTGTGCTTTTCATGGACTGTCTGAAAGAGATGCAAATGGTTAGGCTGACTTTCATAGACAAAGCAGAAGTCAGTGGTCTGGGGTGAGGAACACGGAGATGTGAATGAAAGGTGAAGTGTTCCTTTCCTCTAACAACTACAAACCACACAGATCTCCTCTGGTCTTCAACTAACCCTGTTATATGCGATTCACAGGGGGTGACCAAGTCATGCAGGGGATCCTCATGGTAGTGCAGCACCTCCCTAGATATTTCATGTGGTTTCTCTACTTCATATGTCCTTGAATTGATATGGGATGAGCCGCGCAGCTTGGGCTGCTCATTAACTGGAGCACTAAGGGTTTCCATCTCATTTTCTAGCATTCATGTTGTAGAGGAAGTTCAGATTCCCAAAGCTTTGTGAGAAGGGCCAGAATGGAAATTGACATCCTTGTGCTGTTAGTAGCCTTGACTGGTGGTTTTGATTTCTGTAGGACTTATGGTATGCATTAAGAGCAGGATCAAAGAAGCTATGCATTATATCATGGGGCGCCACTCCTCAAACTGGCAAATAGAGCTCTGTCAGTTCTCCTGTATGCAGAAGATGCCATGCTCTTGTTGTTGATGAGTATTGGTCTGGGGTGCCTTTTAAGAGCTTTGGGCACCTACTGCAAAAATTAACTGCTGATAATTAATTGCGCCGAGTCCAAGGTCCTAGTTTTTACTAGGAAGAGGACCAAACACAGATGGCAGATAAATGAGCATCCTATTGAACAGGTTACAACTCACAGATATTTGGGTGTAACTTTCCACTCATCAGGCTAGTGGAGAACACAAATAAACAATGCCATTGCGAATGCTCAGAGGAGTGTAAAGGCACTCCTTGGCGCTTTTTTTTTTTACACCGAATGGGGCAGCATATCCCTTCAGCCATGCAGGTATTTTTAGATAAGCCCTTTAGATTAGGGTTCAGATGCTGTATGGTTCACAGATATACACTCATGACAATTATGTGCTATTTGAAGTCGTACAAACATATTTGGAGCCCCGAGCGTTGTGCCCAATGTAATTTTATGTCTAGAGGCAGGGCACATTTCTGTAGAGCCCCATGCATGGGAACACAAGATAAATGTTTGGTTGAAGATAATTTTCTTTCCTGTGGGATTGGCCCCACTGATGCTAACGGATATCTTTCAGACAGAATGGAAAATGACATTGGCCGAGAAATTACGGAATTTGGGATTCTCTCCTAATTTTTTTTAGCTCTTGAATACACCAAAGCTAAAGCTAATATTTATCAACAGATCTGGGATATTGAATTGCCAAATCATCTAAGTCTGTCCATATTATACCGACTTCAAGGACTATGGGAGGGCATTTGTGCCTGCAAATTATTTGGCAGATTTGACTATTCCCAAATTTAGAAAAGTGTTTATGTTATCCAGCTTCAATGTTCTGCCTTTTGTGCGTTGGGAAGGAAGATTCAGGAGGGTTCCTTATCAAGAGCGTTTATGCCTTTGCAAGGTGGGGGAAGTGGAGACAGTTGGACATGTTTTATTCTTTTGCTCTTTTTATCATGATCTTCTGTTCATTTTTATCACTCCAATTTTACAAAAAAATTCCTGGTAGATCTGATATATTTTATTTATTGTATCTTTTGTCCGATCCGAATCTCCAGGTCACACGAAAGTGGCTACTTTCTGTGCAGCTGCTATCACTTGCCGGAGATGATAAAATATTCATTTATTTTAACATTCTACCAAGGTTTTTTACACAGGGGTTTGTATGTTTCTGTTATATCGCTTTGCAACTATTTTGTTTTGATTCTTCATACACCATATTTTCAGTATTTTATATTTTACATGTGCTGGTCTATGACTGAAATAAACTATAACTATATCATGGGGCTGTCTAAAGAAATACTGACAACATACTGTATTTACTGTAGGTTGCAGGGCCACCCTTCAAAGCCAACACTTTAATAGCTTTTACAAAGCTGCTAGGGGCACCTACGCATATTCTCCGGGACTGTGTACACATCATGAAACTAGAGCTGGTAAGTTGGTTTTACCCTTATTACAAAATTCTACTTTTCCCCCCAGAACTCAGACTGGACTATTTATCTTTTTATTTCTTTGGCATATCTTATTAAAACAGTTTCCTGATCAGGCAAGCCAGCTGAAATGGAATGTACAGTTTTGTTTGACAATTCCTCCAAGTGCTCCACCAATTGCACCTCCAGGAACACCTGCAGTTGTACTGAAATCCAAAATGTTGTTCTTTGTAAGTAGACCAATTGAGTCAGATTTTATTATTCCATGTTTGTTGTAGTCTCTGACACTGTAATACTGAATTGAAAGGGGTAGTCTAAATATGACTTCCATCAGCCTTCAGCCACTGCTTAAGTAGTAATTGGGGTATCTGATTAAAGTGTGGGCCTATTCACACGCAATGGTGGCAAATAGTGAGTTAATTAACCCGTGACTTGCTGTGTTGCTTCCGCTTTACATAATCAACCTGCAGTCATGGGTTGATCTTTAATGTGTAAACCCAGACACTATAGGTTAATCGTGGGTTAAACAACCCACAGTTAACCTAAGAACCAGTTGTAGGTTAACTGTGGGTTGTTTAACCCATAGTGTCTGGATTCACATATCACGATCAGGCTGATCACAGGTTGATTATGCAAAGCGGAAGTGGCACAGACAGAGCATGCCCTGCAAGAAATCGTGGGTTAATTAATTAGTGGGTTAATTAATTAACCCAAAATTTGCCACTGTTACATGTGAACTGGGTCTGTCTTATCCATACCCATTGAAGTCAATGGCCTGATTTGCACATAATGCTAATCCATGATGTGGGTTGTTGAATTCTGGGTTGTTGTGATGTGTGAACATGGCTGTGTTAAGAAACCATGGTTTGTTAATCATGAACAACCCAGAAAGAATCCGTGGTTTGTTTTTGGGTTGTGAATTCTGGGTTGTTTGAACCATGGGTTGTCATTACTTGTGAAACCATAACTGTGGATCATTCGTAGGTTGTTTCGCCAGGCTTACATAGGTGATGGGCAAGAGCGGTTTAAAAAAACCAGCTGCTCTACATGTCAGTACTATAGCATCACAAAGGGATTTTGGAAACAGTGAGGGAGGGGGTGAAGGAGGGGGGAAACAAACAACCCAGGAATTGAGAAAATAAACCACAATTTTTTTGGTCATCTGCCAGACAAACCCAAAGTAGGGCAATGAACCACGAGTTAAATAAACCATGGGTTAGCATTATGTGCAAACCAAGCCATAAGTTGAATTGTTCTGGATTATACATGAAAGGCAAAATATAATAAGAGTTAGGTGTGCTTAAGCCCATTGCTTCAGTTGGACTTAAAAGTGCCTAATTCTGTACTGAATTGTATTGTTTCTCTTGTAAGAGGCTGTGAAAACATGACTCCTTGCAATTAGTCCAGCGGTTAATTTCTCTGGAAATAGGGCCCTGTATTTGACTTGTCTTAACTTTCTTCTTTTCTGAAACCCCATGTAAAAGGCACCTATATTTTATTCCAAAACATGTGGCTTTGGAAGTTTTTGTGTGTAAAGATGGCGATTACTATTGTTGATGTGATTAAAACCACCACGTATGGTTTTAAAGGACATCCAGCTGATGTTACCTCAATTTAGACTTTTCCCTTTGAAAACCAGAATTAGGATGAATGGTGAACTTTTTTTTTTGTTCCTAAGACTTTTATGACATTCCTTACAATCAGACAATGCATAACTGAGTGCTTATTTCTAAATTTCTGTTTCCCTATTGAACTACCAGGTAGTGTATGTTGTAAATATGTTCCTATATTACCCCAAAAGACCCAATAGGCAAATTAGGAAATGTAAAGAGATGCACTAGAACCAAATATTTAGCATACTTTGATTTAATTGTCATTTTGAAGTGGTTCTAATTTCAGATTTGGATTTTGGTAGTCTTTTATATCAGCTTTATTTTTTTCTCTATTGAGCTGTGAATTTGAATTAGTATAGTAATAAAGAAATAGCCCCAGTTTGTATGATATGGCCAGGGTAGCCTTTTCTGTATTGAAGGTATGTTGCAAAATTGCTGTGACTACCATTGTGTATTTTATTCTGTTTGCAGCTTCAGCTAACACAGAAAACTACAGTTTCACAGGAAGCCATGAGCATAATAGTCCCAATCATTTATGATATGGCTTCAGGTACAACGCAACAGGCAGATATCCCTAGACAGCAGAACTCTTCAGTTGCTGCTCCCCTGATGGTTAGCAATATTCTAAAGAGGTTTGCAGAACTGAATTCACCGCGGCCAGGTACTGTACATGTCCAGTAGGTCAAATCTTCTGCATGCTTGAATGGACAGAGTCCAACTTTTAAAGTTTTTAAATTGCACTTTACCGTTAGTGTTGCTTTGTTTTTATCGGTTTCGTTAAAAATGATCTTGAAAAACTGGTTTTAGGTTAATGCATGTTAATGATAAATTGTTGAATATACCTCTCTGTGATGCCAGAAGGGTTGTATTATTGACACAACATGGACTTTATGACATTGACCAAGGAAGCATAATGCACTCAGTGGCTTGGCTCATAGTACTGTAGTTATACCTACACTATTTTAAGCATTGTCATGTGAGCCCTGTGTATATATTACTGTGAAAACTAGTGCTTGTTAGTCATCTTGCACTGTAGGAATATGTCTTCCCGTTTCTTGTAATTTTACTGTTACAAGGTTTACTACCTGTTTTGTTCTCAATTGTACTGCTCTGAGGAAAGCTTGGGGGCCAGGAAGATGGAACTACTTATAAATTACTCCATAAAGGAACACGTTACAGCACTGGCTTATTCTTTCTGTATCCCATGACTAACATCTCACCTTGATTGTATCTTCTATCTTGTGCTGCCTGCTTTGTTTGTGTGAGAAACTTTTGTATTCAATTTCACTTTTCCTTTAATAAAAGTGTTAGAAACTTTCGAAAAGTGATTTTTTTTTTTGGGAACAGCTTTATTCTTGGGTATGAAATCTTTACCCAAGACACTAACTTCTTCACAGCAGATTTTCTCCCCTCCAAGAATATCCTTGCGAACTGCTTATTGGTTTAATAACTAAAATCATTATATTGGCTTTAAGTTTTTTTTAAATGCTAGCAAATTCCTAGTGTAGTGTTATAGCATAGACTTGAGCACTGATTCTAAAATTGCACTGTGTGGATACACATACCATTTGACTACACTGGAACAGCTGATAGGATTGAGGTGGTGTGGATGATGCCTCTTCAAATGCTTGCCTTTACTTTTGATAACACTCCATCCTGAACCCTGGTCGTCACTGAGGTAACTGCGATTTTGGGAGGGTTAGCCATGAGTTTCCATCTGGGTATAAGGTTCAAGGTGAGTTATCCAACAACCATGCTGCGTGTTGCTGGGAGTTGGAGTATCGTGCATGCTACCCATAATTCATGCATGCACCAGAGAGCTACTTAAGCACTGATGCTTGTGGGCGGGAAATGCAGTTTTAGCTTTTATACATAACTGAACAAGCTTTTTCTTCACTAGCGAGGCATTGGTCCTCTGGCTCTACTACCCATGGGGCTTTACTGAAACTGAAAAAAAATTCTTGGAATTGGCATTTGTGGTTTTAAACTTGCAACATCTTTTGTCACATTATTCTAAAATATAATGGCATCAAGGTAATAACTGTATGCCTTCTAAACTCAAGTTTAGAGAAGACTCCATGGCTACTTTTCACTGCTTTGTCATTTTCAAATTGTAAGATGAAGCACAATGCACATGTAAGTAACGTATTGTCTGCTAGAAATATTCCTGTGTAATAAAATCCTCACAAAGATGAGGATCCTCATCATACTTTAAAAGAGCTGAAAACAAAAACCAGCAGTCAGATGGCGTTTGGTGATTGTTCTTTCCCAGCAAGAGAGATTCTGGCTGAGCTGTATTTAAACATTGTCTGATCTTTGTCTTCAAGTCTCTGTCGATGAAATCTGGTTACTGTTAAAAATGTAAACTGCTTGTGTGGAATGGTATGCTGATACAAGTTGAATTCCTGATGTCAGTGATACTAGAAGTGTGCTTTCTTATTCTTAGTACTAACTTTTTCACTTGAGAACCGAAAAAGTCTACTATTTTGAGGGAAGAGAAGACTTAATGAACCGCTTGATATGAGTGCCTGCCAATAACAGTGCTGTGTTTGAAGTTTAGGTCTTCATCGTTCAAGAATAAGCAGTCAGGGGCAGCTCCCTTTCCTGCATTCCTTTTGAGAACCAGAGGCTAGCAAGAACTGACCGATTTGCTTGTTTTTCTCTACTAATAGTAATTCTTCTGATACTAACAGTACTTGATTTTCTACTAATACTAGGTTCTACTAATTAGTAGTAGATTCCACTCATAGTAGTGATTCTTCTCTAGTAGTGGTAGCATATAATACATACATAGCTGACTATTGCATTGCTCAGTCTTTGATATTATAACTGATATAGTTTGTATCCTACCCTTTTGTCAGGGAGCACAGGACAGCACATTTGATCCGCTAAACAGCCATGTGAGCTGTGGTATACTGAGAAATAGGCACTTACTGAAAACCACCTAGAGTTTCATGGCCATGCAAGGTTTTGAATCCAGGTCTCCTTGGTCTAAGACCAACATCCTGCACCAGTCTTCACTTTGTTAGCTGCATGAGGGGACTGTCTTTCCTGCATTTGGGGAATCCCAGTAGCCTGGTTATCATAGAGTGTGGCAACCTGTGCTTTATAAAAATGTTGACTTTTTATTTTTCACACTAGCTGGCTGCACAATTTCTGGTAGGTTAGAATAAAGCAGTTTTATATGGTATTGGAGTTATTTGTTTGCTGTTGCACCTGGTGTAATTGTATATTTGCAAAAATTGAGTTGTGGTACATCTGTTATTACTTTTGAATAAGTTTATCACTGCCATAATTCAATTTCTCTCGCTAATTTCTGTTTCTTTCCCTTGTTCTAGGTGAATGTACAATCTTTGCAGCTGTCCGTGATTTAATGGCTAACCTTACAGTGCCCCCTGGTGGGCGTCCATAGGCTATTTTTAAAGAAAGGGTAAAAATGAGATGAAGCGGCAAAAACATTTCTCTGAAAATAAAGCCTTCAGTTATATATAATGGAAGAGACATTTTCAACTGTCACATTCTTAAAAGAGCTAATACAATGGATTGGCCTACTTTCAGGGATGCACTTTCATCAGATTTTTTTTGTATAGCGCTCTGTATAATGTTTTAAGGAGACATTTCAAACTCGTAATAGATTTATGTATCCGCTTGCCAGTAAATAGAGTTTATTCTGTTTTATACTACAAAGATTATGAAAATGCCAAATTTGTTTATTTAAATGGTTTTTCTTATGTCTTGGTGTAATAATCTTTTTTTTAAGGCAGGTCTGTCATGTTTTGAATACTGTAAAACTGTGACAAACTTTATATTGAAGCTGTATTTTAATATGACTGCTTTGAAACATTTAAAAATTGGGCTTGTTGTAAACATGTCCCCCAAAGCAATATTTAATAAACTAGATTTTAAAAAAAGTGTGCTCACTTTAAACATGTACACTTGTATGCAAAGGAAGTAATCTTACATTGCCTGCTATGGAGTGATACGGTGCTAATAGCACAACTTCCTCTGTGCATCACATTACGTTGTAGGGTATTGCCAGTTCCTTCTCAACCAATTTATTCTCTCTAGAAGTTAGACCAAGGAAGTAGAAAGTGTGAGTGCGTGTGCGCTTTTTTTTTTTGCTGCTGTTTCTCCTTGTTATAAGGCAATGCCTTGCAGTATAGGTAACTGCCTAGAGCATCCTACAACTAGCCCCTTGTGTCCAATTGGCCTTCTGAGTATGTTTTTAAAAATCAGCATTCTGTGTTGCATGGAAAATGAATTTAAAACTCGGGGGAACAACAGAAGCAGTTTTTAATGGAGGGAATCATTTTCATGGGGGAGGCGGGGAGGAAGGCGAAAGTCCTGTTAAATGTACTCAAGCTCACCTAAAGTCATTCTCTCAGTTGTAACCATTCTGCAAGTTAAGCGTTGTAGCTATTTGAAACAGCCTATGGGGTGACTGTTCTATTTGGCAGGTGTACCTTGTAGAGTAGCTTACCATGTGGGTCTTTCCTTGCCTCCACTGGCAGCCATAGGGACATCTAGTGCCAGTGTGGTGATTCTACATGCTGACAATCCATGTGGTAAGTTAATAATGCACCATAAAGATGCCCGTATGGTGCAGATGCTATGCAGAGGCTGTTTGACAGCTTCCATGTAGAATCCATATAGTGAAAATCCGTGCCATCTACAGAACATTGGCATCTATCCCTAAGTGATAATCTAGGACATAAAACTATAGAACATTTCATAGAATCATAGAATAGTAGGGTTGGAAGGGACCTACAAGACAATTGAGTCCAACCCCCTGCTCAATGCAGGAATCCAAGTCAGACCATCCCTGACAGATGGCTGTCCAGCCTCATCTTGAATGCCCCCAGTGTGGAAGAGCCCACTACCTCCCTAGGTCATTGGTTCCATTGTCGTATTGCTCTTAACAGTCAGGAACGTTTTCTTGATGTTCAGCCGGAATCTGGCTTCCTGTAACTAGAACCCATTATTCTGTGTCCTGCACTCTGTGATGATCGAGAAGAGATCCTGGCCTTCCTGTCTGTGACAACCTTTCAAGTCCTTGAAGAATGCTATCGTATCTCCCCTCAGTCTTCTCTTCTCAAGGCTAAACATGCCCAGTTCTTTCAGTCTCTCTTCATAGGGCTTTGTTTCCAGTCCCCTGATCATCTCTGTCGGCCTCCTCTGAACCCTCTCCAGCTTATCTGCATCCTTCTTAAAGATGAGGCCTAACCATTGCTGAGTAGAGGGGAACTAGTACTTCCCGGGGTTTGGAAGCTATGCTTCTATTAATGCAGCCCAAAAGAGCATTTGCCTTTTTTGCAGCCACATCACATTATTGGCTCATATTTAGCTTGTGATCTACAACAAATCCAAGATCCTTCTCGCTTGTAGTGTGGTTGAGCCACGTATCCCCCATCTTGTAACTGTGCATTGGGTTTCTTTTTCCTAAGTGCAGAACTTGGCATTTATCCCTCCTAAATATCATTCTGTTGTTTTCTGCCCAGCACTCCAGCCTGTCAAGATCACTTTGAATTTTGTTTCTGTCTTCCAGGGTATTAGCTATCCCACCCAATTTTGTGTCATCTGCAAATTTGATCAGCATTCCCTGCACCTCCTCCAAGTCATTAATAAAAATGTTGAAGAGCACCGGGCCCAGGACTGAGCCCTGCGATACCCTGCTTGTTACCTCTCCCCAATTTGAGAAGATCCCATTGATAAGCACCCTTAGACTCTGATTCTGTAGCCAACTGTGGATCCACCTGATTGTTTCATCTAGCCCACTTTGAGCTAGTTTGCTCATCAGGATATGATGGGGCACTTTGCCGAAAGCTTTGCTGAAATTGAGTTATATTCTGTCCACAGCATTCCCACAGTTCACAAGGGAGGTTACCTGATCAAAAAATGAGATCAGATCAATCTGGCAGGATTTGTTCTTGACAAATCCATGTTGCCTTCGAGTAATCACTGCATTGATTTCAAGGTGCTTACAGGTTGATTGCTTTATAAACTGTTCCAGAATTTTCCCATGGATTGATGTCTGACTGACTGGTCTGTAGTTCCCAGGTTCCTCCTTTTTGCCCTTTTTGAAGATAGGGACAACATTAGCCCTCCTCCAGTCATCTGGCACTTCACCCGTCCTCCATGATTTCTTAAGGATAACAGACAGTGGTTCTGAGAGTTCTTCTGCCAGTTCCTTTATTACTCTAGGGTACAGTTCATCTGGTCCTGGAGATTTGAACTCATTCAAAGTAATGAGGTGTTCCTTGACCATATGCCTATCGATCTCAAGCTTCAATCCTGCCCCTTCAGCCTGTACTTCGCCTTTGCCGGGGGGGAAAGGCCCTCTTTTCGGAGAAGACTGGGCCAAAGTAGGAATTGAGCACTTCTGCCTTTTCTTTGTCATCTGTTATAATTTTGTCATCCTCATTGAATAGCTGAATCACCATTTCTTTCCATTGTCTTTTACCATGCACAAAAAAGCATTTTTGTTGCTTTTAGCATCCCTTGCTAACTTCAGCTTGTTCTCAGCTTTAGCCTTCCTGACACCATCCCTGCAGTTCTGTGCTACCTGCCTGTACTCTTCCTATGTTGCTTGGCCTTCCTTCCACTTCCTATATGTGTCCTTTTTTGTTTTCAGGTCATCCCTAAGCCTTTTGTGAAGCCACATGGGCTTCTTCTGTTGTCTTCCATCTTTTCTTCTTGTTGGAACGGTTTGTAATTGTGCCTTTTGAATTTCCTTTTTTAAAAACTCCCACCCATCTTGGACTCATTTTCTCCTTGGAGTTGCTTGCCATGGGACCTTACTTAACATTGTTCTGAGTTTATTAAAATTGGCTTTCCTAAAATCCAGGGTACGCGTTTGGCTACGCTTGGCTCTTGCTTCCTTTAGAACCAAGAACTCAAGTATAACATAGTTGCTTTCCCCCAGAGTTCCTATAACTGCTACTTTACCCACTAAGTCATCTCTGTTGGTTAGGATCAAGTCAAGGATAGCCAACCCTCTAGTTCCTCCTCCTACTTTCTGTAGGAGGAAGTTATCCGCCACACAAGGCAGGAATTTCCTGGAGGGGCCACGCTTTGCAGAATTTGTCTCCCAACAAATATCAGGGAAATTGAAGTCCCCCATGACTACTACATCATGCTTCCTTGAAACATTGGCTATTTGCTTTTCAAAAGTTTCATCCTCATCTTCTCCTTGATTGGGTGGCCGGTAGTAGACTCTGACCACCAGATTCCTTTTATTCTTTGCTGCATTTATTTCAACCCAGATGCTCTCGATGGGGCTACCAAGCTCATCCTCCTGTATTTCTGTGCAGTGGTAGGTATTTTTCACATACAGTGCAACCCCACCTCCCTTTCTGTTCCTCCTGTTCTTTTTGGACAAGTTATATCCTTCAATTGCTGTATTCCCATCATGAGAGTCATCCCACCAAGTCTCAGTTATACCTATCAAGTCATAATTTCCCTCCTGTATTAAGAGTTCAAGTTCGTTCTGTTTGTTTCCCATACTCTGGGCATTAGTATATAGACATCGAAGACCATGTGCTTCATGGTCTGGCTTTCTTCCTAATTTAAAGAAATGAGACAACTTTTACAAATAATGTATAGGGAAAGTAAAGAAATTCACAATTGTTAAATGTCACAACGAAGAGAATTTCACTTATGCTTGGCTTGGAAAGTAGCTCTGGAGAATAAAGAGCAAATCTTCACTAACAAGGAATCAAACATACTGAGAGAACAAAACTGTATCTTATACTCATAGATAATGTAGTAGATCAACGGACTAGTTAACAAAACCTGGTGTTACTTCATTCCAATCCCAGATAACATTTTGAAGTGCTTTAGACATTACTTGAAATACCTGTATATTGCATAAAAGTGTTGCTTCCAGTGGTTAGCTAGATGCTTCTGGAAAGCCCATAGATAGGACCTGGACACAAGTAATCTCCCGCTTTTTATCCCCAGCACCTGATACTAAGAGGTATACTGCCTCTTAACCTGGAGGTTTCATTTAGCCATCATGGCTAATGGGCATTGATAGACAAATTCATGAAGGATAGTTCTGGTCTCCTTTGCCACGTCTTGTGGTAGTTAATTTCATAAATTAATTACGCATTGTATTAAATACTACTTCCTTTTCTGTTGCTTGGATCTACTGCCAATCAGTTTCACTGGGCAACTCTTGGGTTACACTTCTCTCATTTCTTTTCTCAGGGTAGAAAACCTGCTGCCGTCCACATCATGCATAATTGTATAAACCTTAGATATTTTTTAATACCATTTTATAACTGTATTCTTGTAACAAAAGTACTTCGGCTTTCTCTAGTGGTGAAGGTGCTCCAGACCCTTGATGATTGTGGTTTCCCTCAACTGCGCCTTTTCCAGCTCTGTAATAGGCTTTTTGAAATGGGGCAACCAAACCTGTACACAGTAAAGTCTTTATAATACTGGAAATTAAATTTTCAAACTCTTAATTATAAATCCCTATCATGGATGTTTTCATTGAGCTAACCACTGCTGTACCAAAATCTTTCCTGTTTAGGAACAGCCAGTTCAGACCCCATCAGAATATAGGAAGGAGCAGGTACATAGTCCAGGGCTGCTCCTTGATCTAGTACAGGAGGTGTCTTCAGTGGCTAGGAGTACCTTCTGCCAACGTCAGCTGGTAAGACACACATGGCCATTCCTGGGCAAGGATAGCTTAACCACTGTGGTCCATGCATTAGTAATCTTGAAAATGGGTTACTGCGATGGACTTTATGTTGGGCTGCTCTTAAGGTTAGTTCAGAAACTGCAATTAGTGCAAAACGCTGGCAGCCAGGTTGGTAACTGGAGTGGCTTATCAGCAGCGAGTTACACCTACACTGAGGGAGCTGCACTGGCTGCTTATATCTTTCTGGGCCAGGTTTAAGATTTTAATACTTTTTAACAAAGCCCCAAACAACTCAGAACCAGGATACTTAAGAGTCAGCTGACCTTCCTGTTCTGTTGCTGCCCCCATCAGGAGATGCCCCCTGGTGGCGCCTAAGATATCAGAGATCCAGTCCATCATGGCTGAGAACCACGTCCTGCACCAGAGGCCACTATGCTTACATGGAGGATTATGTCAATATCCCTGTTGGCTGCAACCCTTAGCGTCTTTGGTGTCACAGCACCCACTCTCTGGAACGCCGTACTAGGACATATTAGGCACCAGCCTTTCTGGATTTTCGGCGCTTATTGAAAATTTGCTTTTTCCAATAAGCTTTCCCGGAATGGTGATCTTCTCTTCCTTATTGTCATGCTATTGTCTTCTCTAAGTTTTATACAGTATTTTATTATGGTTTTATACTCTATTGTTTGTATATTACTTAGAAATTTCTTAATGTAAACAATTCATAAATATTGATAAATCAATGTGAAGTTATGTTTTTTTGTCTCAGTCTGCATTACGCTACATTTACATTGTACTTTGCCATGTTGTCTCTTCATCCAGTTTAAAGATACTGTTTTGGAACTTTTCCCAGTTGGCTTAGGTTGTTATCATCCTGCATAATTTGGTGTCATCTGAAAACTTAAGTTTCCTCACTGTTCACCTGACTAGATATTTCTGAATCTTTAAAATGATCTCAGTACACATTCCAGAGGGGACCTCATTGCTTGCGTCCCTTCTTTATGAGATCCATCCATTTACTCCTCTGCTTCTTTGCAGAGAACCAGTTACCAGTCTTGGAGAATCTGTAGTCATAGCCCATGACTGCTATGGTTACTTAGGATCCTTTGATGGGGGGCTTTGCCAAAAGCTTTTTGGAAGTCAAAATATATAACGGCCTAGTTCATAACTCATTTGAATAACCATAGTTTTTACTTTCTCATGCAATGGATGTTTCCACCAATTTACAGAGGACATGTGTTAGTCTAATGCAGGGATAGGGAACCTATAGCTCTCTAGATGTTGGATTCCAGCTCCCATCAGCCCCAGCTACCACAGCCAGTGATGATGGTATATTGTAACACCTGTCCAGGGACGGATAGTGGGTTAGAAGTCAGTTGTGTCTTCCTAAACTAAAGCATACATTCACTGAAGAGTCATATATCCTTCCACACTGCAGGTAGTACTTCACACAGCTCACAGTTAAACTATGGAATTCACTACCACAGGATGTAGTGATGGCCACCAATTTGGATGGCTTTAAAAGGGGGTTGGACAAATTCCTGGAGGCTATCGATGGCTACTAGTCCTGATGGCTATGTGCTACCTCCAGTACCAGAGGCAGTGAGCCTATGTACATCAGTTGCTGGGGAACATGGGTGGGAGGGTGCTGTTGCACTCATGCCCTGCTTGTGGGTTCCCAGTCGACAGCTGGTTGGCCACTGTGTGAACAGAATGCTGGACTAGATGGCCCCTTGGTCTGATCCAGCATGGCTCTTATGTTCTTAGGTACACTGAGAGCCAGTGTAGTGTAGTGGTGAGAGTGACGGACTGGGAGCTGGGAGATCCGGGTTCTAGTCCCTACTCGGCCATGGAAGCTCACTGGGTGACTTTGGGCCAGTCACAGACTCTCAGCCCAACCTACCTCACAGGGTTGTTGTTGTGAGGATACAACGGTGAGGAGGAGGATAATGTAAGCCGCCTTGAGTTCCTTGCGAGAGGGAGAAAGGCGGGGTATAAATGCAATAAATAAATAAATAAATACACTGCAGAGGTGAAATGTACACTCATTGCTTAAACTGGAAGCTTCTCAAGGCTCCTTAATATTCCAACTTCATAACTCATTTTAATAACCATAGTTTTTACTTTCTCATACAATGGATGTTTCCACCAATTTACGGAGGACATATGTTAGTCTAATGCAGGGATGGGGAACCTATAGCTCTCTAGATGTTGGATTCCAACTCCCATCAGCCCCAGCTACCACTGTGATGATGGGAGTTGTAGGCTAGCAACATCTAGAGGGCCACTGTGCTTGTGCAGCTCAATCGACCTGGTATTCCACATGTCACTCAGTGCTGGCGAAAGGCTATTCTTGTTCATTTCTTTCTTGAACAACCTACCAGTTGGTTCCATTTTCAGATTTAATTTTCCTATGATGTCACGTTCCCCTTTTGGATTTTGCCTTAACTGATGTGTTAGAAAGGTTTTGCCAGAATACAAGTGTCGTAGGAGAGGGGATGTGTACACTGACATCATTGTGAAAAGGATTAGCATTGTTGGACAGGGAGAGACCAGATTTACAGAATCCAGATACTTTAAAGAGGGGTTTAAAGGATATTAACCTGTTTCTTGTATTATTTGTGCAAGTGCTGATGAGATTATCCTGAGTGAAAAAGGCTTTTAAGAGAAGAATACAATGGACTATTTGCTGCTCATCTTTGACTAGCTAATTTTAGGTTGCACACTTACCTGGGTGTAAGTCCAGCTGAAGTCAATAGGGTTTACATCTGAGTAGGCATGTATAGGACTTAAGAGTTTGTGCATTTTTAAAAGCTCTGCACCCCTTTCCAGGCGGAGCTAGTCAATCGCTAGCCAGCTCGCATCCCAAAAACCTAAAGAATCTTTATCCAGTTCCCCTCTCAACGTGCACCCCCCCTTCAGATCACTTCTTAAACATTTTAGAGCTTTAATTATGCAAAGCAGAGATTGTAGTACTAGCAAGTTAAGATAACGCTCATGAACTGAGAAGTGACAAAACTGGTATACTACTGGAATACTGTAATAGTAGCTAGACTCTAGAGTAGTAGTAACTAGATTCTAGTTCTTATAGCAGCCTTTCCCAACCTGGTGCCCTCCAGTTGTGTTAGACTACCACTGCTAGCATCCCTCCAGCTAGCATGTTGTGTAGTCCAACACATCTGGCGGGTACCAGATTGGGAAGACCGTACCAGAGGGAAGGCAAAGAGGTTTGCGAGAGCGGGGCGCCGTGGTGCTGCTCCCAAGGCGGGGCTCCTCTTTGCGTTCGCCTGGAGCGACGAAGGGAGGAGGCTGGCTGGCTCCAGCGCCTAGTCCAGCCCCGCGAGACTGACGCGAAAGGCGGGCCGGGTCGGACTTGCCATGGCGCTGGCGGAACTGGCCGCTCGGCTCAACTGCGCCGAGTACAAGAACTGGGTGAAGGCCGGGCACAGCTTGCTGCTGCTGCGGGCCGCGCTGCAGCGCTTTGCCGGCGAGCAAATCCACGCCTTTCACCGCCAGCTCGTCGCTCGCCTGGCCCCGCTGGGTGGACGGTGCAGCGGGCGCTGCATCGCTCGAGGCAAGCAGGTGAGCCGCCGCCCGCCCCCACGGCAGAGCCGCTCTAGGAGGGCTCTTCTTCCGTCGCCTCTGCAGACGCACCTGTGCCGGGCCCTGCGTAACGCTGGGCTCGTCCAAGCGCCTCTCTGCCGACTTAGGGGGCGCCCCGACGTATGTTTGGACAGCAGAAAGTCCTACAACTACCAGCATTCCCAGCCAGCATGTCTAAACATGCATAGGGCTGCGCCATTACGCGCTCGGGAGCAACCAGACACCCCCTCACTTGACCATTACCAACGTAGGCGCGACACGCGGCCCCGATGTCCGAAAGCCTCGAGAGGCCGCTTGGTCGGTTCCTCTTTGACTGTTTTTGCTCCGAGCAGTCCTCAAAGAGGGGCGTGGGGGATGATTCTGAGCAGAAAGACAGCTAAGAGGATTAAGCAGCCCCCTCCCAGCATTTTCCCGCTTAAACTTGGGCATTTTCCTGCCCCAAACTGCTTTTAAATGTAACGGGCGCGCACATCCGGGGAAAGGCGCACACCGACTCGCATCCGGTGTGGGGCAGAACAAAGAACTCGGCTCCACATGTCGGAACAAGAGCTCTACCTGCCGCAAGGGCTTCTTACAGCCAGCGCCCGCTTCTGCAGTAAGGAGGGACGTGGTGGAAAAGAGGCGAGAACCTCACGCTGTATATTTCATGGTTTCCTATAGTGTACTATATTTTTACTAGTTCTCAGTTGCAACAAGTCCGGTTCTTTAGCTAGACCTTAATTTCTGGGGCTCCTTTGGTCTGATTGCGGGACTTCAGTTATTTAATTGTGAAGTCCTGCTTGCCCGGGGTTTTGATGATCACATTTTCTGTTGCAGTATGATGTGAAACAGTGGTTGGAGTGCTACCTGGCACCACTGAGAAATTAAATATATTCAAGATGGTTGCCAAATTAGTTCTGAGTGAAGCAACAACATCCAGCCTTGAAACTGCTATCTATCCGACATATCTTGATGCTTTCTTTATATTTCAGGTGCGCTAGTCATAAATATAAATGATACCGAGTAGGTTTTTTAAAATGGTCCCTGTGATGCGTTGGGTTTGATTGGTCAAAAATGCAGTGTCATTTTCATGTTTTACTTGTTCTTGAACAGAGAGGAAGTGAGGAGATGAGGTGCTCCACACGTTGTTTTTGTGCTCCAAATTCATCCTCTACCAGCTGCTTTTCTCCTTTGTGGGGTTTAAAAAGTGGGATTGGAAATTAAACAACGTATTGGGCTTGCCATCTTTCTATGGTATCACAGGAGGAGCATCAAATGAGCCTTTTGGCCCAGGTGTTCACATCATAGTAAGCTTCTAGGGGTTAGCTTTTGCGGCACTTCCATTTTTCTGTGGAGAATTGTGCACCTTGGATCCTGATCCAAAGCATCCTAGTTGATGGAGGATTGTTAAACTGTGTGTAGAACTGTGTGTTGATCACAGGCCCAACATGAAATCCTTCCAGGCAAGTTGAAGTGAGAGAGAGCTGGAGCAGTCAGTGATCTCCGTCCTGCTGATGCAAGATATTGCACTGACTGCAAAAGATGGTTCATGGCTCAGCTTCATGCTCCATCAAGGTTTCAGCACAAACGCCTTGCTGCTAATAGAAACAAGACCTAGAATTTGACAATATCTCAGGAGAATGAAAGTTGATGGGTTGGATCCAGAGTTCTTCTCAGAATGCGCCTGCTGGGAGAAAGCAGAGAAGGGGGTGATTTTCTCCTAGTTCCTCCTAGAAGTTTCCAAACTTCTAAATTTTGGGGGTTTCATTTTGGCCATAGCTTCCTACTGTGCACAAATGCCTCGTCACATGGAGCATCCTTCATATGGTTGGACTTCATGTTGCCACCCACATAACTGCTGGCCCGTACTGGTCGGCTGCAAGAATGACAGCAGAGGGTGCTGCCAAACTGGCACCGTGTTTGTTGTGCTGCTTCAGACTTCTTCCTTGATGGTAAAAGCTACTGGATGGGAAAAGTTTCCTTCAAGACTCCTGCAGTATTCTTGTGAACAGCGGGGCATGCTTAAGGCAGCAGGGCACCATAGTGAACAAAAATGTTCCGTAACAGCAAAGCTGACATGCATCTCAGGTTCACATTATACTGGAATCGTGAATAAAATTCACAGATTTGCTCATTTGTGGGTGGAGAAGGTGGAATTACCCAGGTGCCGAGTGAGACTCTAAAAAGGATGAATTCAAGGAAAGGAGAGAGTTCTGGGGCCAATCTAAATGGAAATGCTTTGTGAAGCGTTTTGGGCTAAATCTGCATTTTCACAGAATCGTATTAGATCTTCCCACGGTACATGTGGTGCTGTATTCCTCTACTTTTGAAGTGTATATGGGAACTGAAGCTCATGATTTGGGATGGGGTGGGCAAGTCCTACCACAAGTAGAAATGAACGTCAGTAATTGTCAGTAATTGTGTCGGTGTGGGGCAGCCCATGAGTGGAGGCTTGCTCCCCCTCCCTCGCGTGTTCAACAAAGTGCAGTGCAGGACTTTCTTACCAGTAGATGTTCATGACAAACCCTGTATGCCCCACATACACACAGACACATTTATGAGGCAGGCAGGCAGGCAGCTGCTGCCGCCTGGAGACTGAACAGAATGAGTGGGAGTGCAAGAGGCACTGAGAGCAGAGAGTGCAGAGCTGGTGAGGAGGGAGAGTGACTGGCACGTTGTCTTTGATGTATATTAACTGCCCAATCAATAGGCTCCCCCCCCTTCCCACAAAAATGGGCTCAGTGTAATGCTTTTGAGTTCATGTTCATGGAAATCAGCCGTCCTAGCATCCACCGTTTCTTAGCTGTGCTCCTTCATAGCAAAAGATGCACACGCCAGAGGCATCTGGGGAGGGACACTGTGTATACATGTTTCTATGCAAATGCTAGAAGCCTCCGAGTCAAAATGGGAGAGTTGGAGTGCTTGGTTTTAAAGGAAAACTTGGATATAGTGGGCATTGCAGAAACCTGGTGGAATGGAGAGAACCAGTGAGATGCGGTCATCTCTGGATATAAAATCTATAGGAAGGACAGGGAAGGGCATACTGGAGGAGGCGTTGCCCTGTACGTCAAAGAGGGCACAGTGTCAAGAAGACTAGAACACCTAAAAGGGGTAGGCTCTTCCACAGAAGTGCTGTGGGTGACAGTACCAGGCTCCAAAACTAATTTAGTGCTAGGAACGTGCTGTCGTCCCCCTGACCAGAATGCTCAGAGTAATCTTGAGATGGAAAACAAAATCAGGGAGGCCATCCAACAAGGAAGTGTTGTAATAATGGGTGACTTCAGTTACCCCCACGTTGACTGGACAAATGCATGTTCCAGTCACGATAAAGAGGTTAAATTTTTCGATGCCCCATATGATTGTGCCCTAGAACAGTTGGTCACAGAACTGACCAGAGGGAAAGCGACCTTGGACTTAGGAAAGGTAGCACCAAGGTTAGGAAAGGTAGCACCAAGTGCAAGAGGTCACCAGAATGGTTAATGAGAAGTGTAAAGGGAGCAATTAGAGAAAAGAGAGCTTCCTTCAGAAAATGGAAGTCTTGCCCAAGTGAGGAAAACAAAAGGGAGCACAAGCTTGCACAAAGGCGATGCAAGCAAACAATACGAGATGCAAAAAAGCATTTTGCAGAGCATATTGCTAACAATTTCAAGGCCAACAATAAAGAATTCTTTAAATATATCAGAAGCAGGAAACCACCTAGGGAGGCAGTTGGACCACTGGATGACAATAGAGTTAAAGGAGTACTGAAGGAGGATAAGGAGACTGCAGAGAAGCTGAATGAATTCTCTTCATCCGTCTTCACTGCAGAAGATATAGGACAAGATACCTGTGCCTGAACTGATGCTTTCAGGAAGGGAGTCTGAGGAACTGAGGCAAATAGTGGTGACAAAAGATGAAGTTCTCAACTGTATTGATACATTGAAAGCAAATAAATCACCAGACTCAGATAGTATCCATCCTAGAGTTTTCAAAGTACTCAAATATGAAATTGCTGGTCTTCTAACCAAAATATACAACATGTCCCCAAGATCAGCCTCTATACCAAAGGAGTGGAAGATGGCCAATGTAACACCAAATTTCAAAAAGGGATCCAGGGGGGATCCTGGAAATTACAGGCTGGTTAGCTTAACGTTGGTTCCGGGTAAATTGGTTGAAGGCATTATTAAAGATAAAATAGTAAGCATATAGAAGGACAAACCCTGCTGAAAAAGAATCAACACGGCTTCTGTCTCACTAACCTTTTGGAGTTCTTTGAGATTGTCAATAAACATGTAGACAGGGGTGATCTGGCAGGCAATGTTTACTTGGACTTCCAAAAAGCTTTTGACAAAGTCCCTCACCAAAGACTCCTGAGCAAACTTAGCAGTCATGGAATCAGAGGACAGGGCCTCTTATGGATCAGTAACTGGTTCAAGAACAGAAAGCAGAGAGTGGGAATCAATGGTAAATTCTCCCAATGGAGGGAAGTAAATAGTGGGGTCCCACAGGGATCTGTATTAGGACCAATGCTTTTCAACCTGTTCATAAATGATCTGGAGTTAGGCGTGAGCAGTGAAGTGACCAAGTTTGTGGATGACACCAAATTATTTAGGGTGATTAAAACAAAAAGGGATTGTGAAGAGCTCCAAAAAGATCTCTCCGAACTGGGAGAATGGGCATCTAAATGGCAAATGCGGTTCAGTGTAAGCAAGTGTAAAGTGATGCACATTGGGACAAAAAATCCCAACTTCAAGTAGAACCTGATGGGATCTGAGCTAGCGGTGACTGACCAGGAAAGAGATCTTGGGGTTGCGGTGGACAGCTCAATGAAGATGTCAACCCAGTGTGCTGCCACTGTAAACAAGGCAAACTCCGTGTTAGGCGTAATTAGAAAAGAAATTGAGAATAAAACTGCCAATATCATTCTGCCCCTATACAAATCTGTGCTGCGACTACACTTGAAATACTGTGTACAGTTCTGGTCACCTCACCTAAAAAAAGATACTGTATTGGAAAAAGTGCAGAAAAGGGTAACTAAAATGATGAAGGGGCTGAAGCATCTCCCCTATGAGGGAAGGTTACAACAGCTGGGATTGTTTAGCTTGGAAAAAAGGAGGGTAAAGAGAGACATGATAGCGGTCTACAAAATTATGCACAGTGTGGAAAGGGAGACATTTTTCTCCCTCTCAAAAAATACTAGAACCCAGGGTCATCCTTTGAAGCTGATTGGTGGGAGATTCAGGAGAGATAAAAGGAAGTACCTTCACACAGCGCATAGTTAAACTATGGAATTTGCTTCCACAGCATGTGGTGCTGGCCACCAGTTTGGATGGCTTTAAAAGGGGTTGGAAAAATTCCTGGAGGAAAAGGCTATCAATGGCTACTAGTCTTGATGGCTATGTACTACCTCCAGTACCAGAGGCAATTAACCTATGTACACCAGCTGCTGGGGAATATGGGTGGGAGGGTGTTGTTGCACTCATTTCCTGCTTGTGGGTTCCTGGTCGACAGCTGGTTCCTGGTTGGCCACTGTGTGAACAGAATGTGGGACTAGATGGACCCTTGGTCTGATCCAGCATGACTCTTCTTATGTTCTTAACATAGCTGCACAGCTTCAAAACAGCAGGGCTGGCTCCCGTCCCCTATCCCAAGCTGGATGACTATTTAAAGTGAGAGGCAGTGAGCCACTGTTTCTCATCTGTGCTCCTGAGTAGCTGCAGTTTTAAAGCAGCAGGGCAGGCTCCCCTGCCCTCACTCCCAAGCTCGACTATTTAAAGTGAGGGGCAGTGACGTGGAACTGAAAGCAATGAGTTACTTCCAGGTAGACATGTTTACCCTTGTGCTCTCTCCATGCCTGCCCCCCCCCCCCACGCTACTTTCCCTTCTGCCAGTCAGCACTGCTTCCACCAGGCCACGCTGAAGCCAGCTGAGGCCACACAGACTCCTACACTGCACTGAAGCCACGGAGACAGGAATATCCGACACAAAATGAGTTTGAAAAGAAACCAGATTTAGGGCAAGAAACGCCAGGCTAGCTACAGAGAGCAGTGTGCGTCATCTGACACTGTCCATTTGGGGGTGGAGTAGAACTGGAGTAAAAGCCCCATGCGGATGGAGCCCTGGAGAACTGGTCTGCTTGTCTGCTTAGCAGAGGCCCAGTGGTGCAGCTGAGCCAGGTGTGATGCATCTGCCAGCCCCCTCAGGCTTCCCTTTCCCCTCTGAACTTAGCTGCAATCCTCACAGTACCTGGTAGGGAAATGGATTTTCCCCAGCAACAATATATTGTTGTAAGCTATCGCTGCTGTAATGCACAGTATTTGGGGGCAGCTTGGAATGGGCAATTAAGACCCAATAGCTTTGCAAAATGTCAGACAAAAGACATACTGAATACAGAGGGGGGGAGGGAGCTGAGCCAATGCAGCTGCCTACATTTTTGGACCCTCCTTGGGGGCGTAGCTATGGGGACTGTCATGATGAGTGCCTGCACTTCAAAATTTACCACTGCAGCACTGCGGAGGCCCCACCTGCCAACTGCTCTTCCATGCACATGGAGGGTTCTATTGAATGCCCTTAGGAACTGGAACCCTTGCAAGAGAACTATTAAGGCTATAACCCCTTGACTATAATTCAACCTCCCCTGCACCGTTTGCCTATTTGCTGCAGTAAACAACCCTATTCCTTCATTCCTTGACCCTGCTTTGTGATGGGGTCGAGGGGGCGGGATTATTGATATTTTTTCCTCAGTATTCCCCTTTGTTTTCTCTCCGTTTTCTGTTATTTGCTTAAATGTAATTTGTCAATTTGGGGGACTGGCAACTGTTCCTTTCCATATTGTAGAATTCTCTTACCTGCCCTTGTTGGGATTGAGGGCAAATCCAAATTAAATTTTGAGACTCCCTCTTGGGTGAAAGATGTGAAACCACTGGTTTAAATGCAGCTCATATGTTTTAAGGTCGCTTGTACTGATGCTTAGTTTGCTTTGTAGTTTCAGCCTGCCTGCTCCTTATGTAAAGAATGGAAAAAGGAGATTTTGAGTCATCACATGCACAGGACCGGGGAGGTTAACTGGGGAAACTGCAGACCTTGGCTTTGGCCTTCTAACTCATGGGAGCTTGCAAAGGTAATGCCTGATGGTTCTTATCTCTTCGAATAGATTTCAAAGGCAGAGCCAGTTTCTGCGAAACTGTACCTTGTTGCGTCTTCCAACATATGTACATGTGGTGAAATAGACATAAATACAATCAAAATGTCATGAAAAGCATGTTGAAGCAGTCTTGAAAGGCAATTAACATCAGAGCTAAGAATTCCATCTGCAGTCTTGGTTCTTTATTTTGGAAAATGGAACATAATTCAGATTCCAGAGGCAGCGATGGCCTGAGGGCATTATACTGTACATGTTATACAGTAGTTGGTAATAAAGTTGATCAGGGAAGTCCTAAATGTTTCTTCTTGGACAGTGTGAAATATTATTGAATGACCCTTCAGAAAAACAGTGTACCATATGAGTTTGTAAAGAGAAAAAAAAACTACAAATGCTAAGTACACCACTATTTTAGTCTTGCAGAAAGCCACTTGCTGAGTACCTGGCAAAGCTAAGGTTAGAACCAAGTATCGCAGCTCCAAGCCCTGTGTTCTTTTTGCTAACCTTGAACGCTGATGTAATGATTAGTTAGAAACAGTGTGTTACTAGCTTCTGAAACAGAAATGAAGAAATCGACTACGTGTGGTATTCTTCGTTGTATAGGCTTACATGCCTCGTGGGAAAGCTGATTGCTGTGGCCCTGACAAGTGTGACGCATCAGCGCTCTTAAACCTTTTCACCTTCTGTGATCACTTCAGCTATATCGATCAGAAGAAAGTCAGAGAGGTAATCCGACAACTAATGTTGATGTCTTCCTTGTGTTGATTCTTAGCAGGGTTCACTCACACATTAACCAGGTCGCCACAGGTGACTCCCCCTTCCACTCTGGCAAGCACCCTGCCCATGTGCAGTATCTCTCACCTGAGTTCTTTGTGTGTGAACTTTGATCTTATCTCACTGCAAATGCCCAGTAGGTAGGTAAGATCTTATGCTGTATTTTATAGTTTTAATTGTTGTGAACTGCCCAGAGCTCTTCAGCTACTGAGCAATATAGAAATGAAAGACAGAAAGACAGACAGACAAACCACCACCACCACCACCTTTCTCCCAAGTTCTCTGCAGTTCATGGATTACTCAGGAGAGGGAAAGGGTGATCTCTCACTTCTAGAGGGACTTCTTCAGGATTCAGCAGGGGGAGGGGGGTGAGAGGAGTCAGTGGTTGCCAAGCCAACATTTGTGGACTGATTCTTTGCAGATGTTTCTCTACAGCCTAGCCAGCCACAGTGAAGGCTGAAGTGAGTACTATTCCTTGGGAACATCAGTGATAACAGGACCAGCTAGTCTCCCATGGTTCCAGAATTTTCACTTGGGTGTTAAGTAAAAGTAAACCCATATGTGGACATAATGAGGAATGGTCAGGAGTAATAAACAATATTTATTTGATTTGTATTCCGTCTGCTCATTCCTTTCTTCGTCCTCTAATTCCAAATAAAGTAGCCACACCTGGAGACAGTTCAGTCATAGACAAGAACAAGTGGGACCTGTAACAGAATGTTGCAGTATGCCCTCGCCTTCCTAATAAGAGTAACCCTCACAATTCAGGGTGCCAGACATGCCCTCTAGAATGCTTCATTCTATCCCCTCCCCTCCTTTTCAGTTTTTCTTTTCCAACTGACATTGCCCTCATTGGATTGTTCTTTTTTTTTTTTTTTGCAGGAGGTGGGGGATTGCTTCCTTAGCTGTTATTTTTAAAGTGTGTACTTCTGGAAACCCAAGGCCTCCCCAAGCATATGGTATCTCCCTCTTGTTTCTCAGTGGACCTATTTTGTCTCTGTGTCTGTCAGCACTCACCACCTCAGTTCACTATTAGAAGGAGTTATTGTCATACTTAACAGTGCCATTGAACATCTTTCTAAAGTAATGAATTGCTCATACTTATCAAAAAGGCATAATTGATTTCAGAGTACTCTTTTCATTCCAGTAGATCTTGTATGCCTTCAGATGTAAAATAAAATATGGTAAAGTACAATAGACTTAAGGTTGATTACAATGTGAGAAAGGCCACTAGAAACATTGGTGCTTATTGAGTGAGACTTGATTGAATTAAATGTATTAGGTAATAAATTGGTAACTTCGCGAAGATACGTGCATTCCCCTACAAAGCCTTGTAGATCACACCAAAGGAGTGTGATCTACAAGGCTTTGTAGGAGTTCCAGCAAAGGAGTTTTCCTCTGACCATTCAAATGCATACTTAAACAAATTCTTCCCCAATTCACACATCCTTTTTTTAAAAATCCAGCTTCGATGTTTGGATTCGGAAAGTTTGTTTTCATTACGCATTTGAATGGTCAGAGGAAAACTCATTTGGTGGGACTATTATATAATAGATGATAAGTGTTGGTGGTGTGGTTTGGGAAAAGCAGATATCTATCATATTCTGTGGACTTGTCCAAAAAATAAAAGTGACTAGATAGCAACAGTAAAAGAGATTAAGGCTATGATGGGATATAATCTATTATTACATCCATTGGTAATTTTGTTTTGTTATGTTAAGGAAATAGTTCACAAAGAGGATAGGAACTGATGGTTTGTGTATTAACGGCTGCTTGTATTGTTATTCCCTATAATTGGAAAAAAATAAATCTCCCGTTGATGAATGGATTAATAGGATGTGGGACATGGTCTGTATCAGGGGTGAGCAACTTGTTTGCTCCCAAAGGCTGCATTTGCCTGTGGGCAGTGTGTTGGGGACCACACCTGTGAGCATGCCTGTACATACACACACACACCATGTACACAAGGGCATGCAAGAGCATGCACACACACACACACACACACACACACACCCTCCCCAGCATGTAGGGATAGGGAGGTTAAACATCTCCTTGCGCACTGAGATTGCGCCTTCTCCCATACTGATTCTGCAGGGAAAGAGGGTGTGTGTGAATAAGAACACAAGAGCCGTGTTGGATCAGACCAAGGGTCCATCATCGGGCTTCAGGCCTGGGCATGGGACAGAAACGGCCTTGGTCGCCTTGGTGGATGATATGAGGAGGGCTCTGGATAGGGGTGAATGCTCCTTCCTTGTTCTCCTCAACCTCTCAGCGGCTTTCGATACCGTTGACCACGGTATCCTCCTGGACCGCCTGGAGGGGTTGGGCATTGGGGACACCGTATTGCGGTGGTTCCGGTCCTTCCTCTCCGGCAGGTACCAGAGGGTAGCACTGGGAGAGGAGGTTTCGGACCCGTGGCCACTTACTTGTGGGGTGCCACAGGGTTCCATCCTCTCCCCGATGCTATTTAACATCTATATGAAGCCGCTGGGGGAGGTTTGGGGTGCAGTGTCATCAATATGCGGATGACACGCAGCTCTACCTCTCGTTCAAATCTTCACCAAGGTTGGCCGTAGAATCCCTGTCCAAATGTCTGGAGACGGTGAGTGGCTGGATGGGGAGGAATAAGCTGAAGCTGAACCCTGACAAGACCGAGGTACTTTTGGTGGGAGACAAGAGGAGGCTGGGGGATGTTGACCTGGTGTTGAATGGGGTACGGCTACCCTTGAAAGACCAGGTCTGCAGCCTGGGGGTCATTTTGGACTCCCAGCTGTCCATGGAGGCTCAGGTGTCAGCTGTGAGCCGGACAGCGCTGTATCAACTCCATCTGATACAGCGGCTGCGACCCTTCCTTCCTGACCATCTGCTCCCATCGGTGGTACATGCCCTGGTCTCCTCTCGTTTAGACTACTGTAATGTGCTCTACGTGGGGTTACCCTTGAAGACGGTTCGGAAACTGCAGCTGGTACAGAATGCAGCGGCTCGCCTGATTAAAGGCAGCCGCCGGCGAGATCACATCACTCCAGTGCTGAAGGAGTTGCACTGGTTACCAGTTGTTTTCCGGGCCAAATTCAAGGTGTTGGTTTTGACCTTTAAAACCCTATATGGTTGCGGCCCAGCCTATCTTAAGGAGCGCCTCCAGCAGCACCAGACAGGCTGCTTAACAAGATCAGCCTCGGATGGCCTTCTGTCTGTCCCATCAGCCAGGACAGCTAGACTGGTGGGGACGAGGGAGAGGGCCTTTTCTGTGGTGGCCCCCACTCTGTGGAACTCCCTCCCTAGGGAACACCGTCATGCCCCCTCTTTAATGAGCTTCCATCGTGCATTAAAAACGTTGTTGTTCAGGCAGGCATTTGGGGTGGGTTAGGGTATTTTAGAAAATGTTTTTATTGTAGAATTTTATTGTTTTAAACTGTTTTTATTGTATGTTGTACATCGCCCAGAGTGGCTGGGTGACCAGCCAGATGGGCGATTAATAAATTTAATAATAAATAAATAAAATCTAGTCCAGCATTCTGTTCACGCAGTGGCCAACCAGCTGTTGACCAGGAACCCACAAGCAGGACAGGAGTGCAACAGCACCTTCCTCGCACACCCTCTTTCTCTAGAATTGGGCTCCTGCTAAACAACTATTTGACGGGAGCCCAATTCTTCTGAGAAAGTGGGTACATAGGGATGACTCTACCTGCACTCCCTCTTTCCCTGCAGATTTGGGCTGTGGCTGTGCAGGGTAGGGGGGCAACATTGGTGCGTGTTGCCCACCCATGGGCTGACCATACCTACCGTTTTAAATGGGACAGTACTGTTTTTTCATATTTCCTGACCGTCCCGTCGTTTTAATGTAAATGACAATTTTGTCCTGTTTTTAATTTTTTGTGAAAAAAACTGAATGCGTTTATCATAAGGCTCTATGCTAATCAATGCGTGCAGTAAAACTACTAGTGTGGCGAAAGAGGAAGTTCCATTTGCTTTATCCAGTCAGGGCCAGGCTTCTTGAGCTAGCGACAATCAGACACCGCCCCCTTGCTTGTCTGCAGTGGCGGGGAATTCAAGAGGCGGTTGCTAAGCCCCATTCAGCATGTGGGAGCCAGGAGGGTGAGCCTTACTGTTATTACTACCATCATTCCGCCCATAGAGATTCTTTCTGCCCTACATTCAGTTTGATTCGGACTTTTCAGACTCATATTTCGGTTCAACAGGCTGTTAGCTATTTTTTTATTACAGCGGAACTCTCCAGCGGGACATTACATAACCCCATCCCGTTTTTGACATCCCAATATCCCGTTTTTGTCTCAAGGAAGTATGGTCAGCCTACCCATGGTCCATAAGATCAAGTTAACAAATTTGTTACAGGTTAGGGAAGGGAGACAACGTGAGAACAACTTTATAAGAAAGTGGATTTTATAGGATTTTGGAATAAGAAAGTTCAGGATATAATAAATCCATATACTTTGTTGGGTATAATTTAGTCTAAGAAGAATAAGTGAAGGGGTCATAGGAAAAATTGTATATGATTATTGCAAAAATGCTATAAGTATTTATAGGTTGATGATATTTATTATATTTTAGGGGAATTTATATTTATAGTTATAGACACGCACACACACATACGTATAGCATGGTTAAATGATTGTAATGTTGTATTTATTACTTAATTTAATTTTTTTTTTAAAGGAACATTGGTACTTTCATTCAGGGACCATAACACTTGCAAGGTGTTTACCACATGGAGTGTTTCAATGCTAGTAACATCAATGACTATGTGTGATTCTGGTGTGGGAACTCATAATTCACTTAGTCCCCACCCCCTGCCCCCAGTACAGGGCTACAACTTAAGAATTGCCCCCTTGCCCCTGGGTTTACAGTTGACCTGTTTTGCTTTACATTTCACATCTCTAGGTGATTAAGTGTCGCAATGAACTAATGCATTCTTCAGATATGAAAGTATCTTCTTCCTGGCTGAAAGAGTTTGGAAATCATCTTCAGAATTTGCTAACTGAATTTCAGCATGTTCCAGAGGCTCAGACAGTTTGTAGAAGGATAGAAAAGGTGACATCAGCAGTTCTTCCCACTTGTAATTTGCTGATAATAGTAATAAATTAATAATTATTATTTGTTTAAGCTCTGCAATGAATATTGAAATGACACAGTCTCTGGCCAGATGGACTGCAGTCTAAATTGAGAGCTTTTATGTATGATCCAGGGTACCTGAGGTTGTTTCAGAATTTGTTGATTCAGGATTTTGTGTAGATTGATACAATTTAGTTTAACTATTGCAATTACCATTTAAAAATCTGTGGCTTTTCATTAGCAATAGTGCAATATTCTATCTGCATATAATAGATGGTAGAATAAAGCCTGCTGCATAGCAGATAGCCTTACAGGGAGGAGACAGACATTATCCTGTTTAGCACTTAAAAAAAAAAGCTGGTTAGTTATGTACCTCATGTGGGAGAATACAAAAGACAGGATACAAAAATGGTTTGGGGCACACCAGTGGGTTTTTTTTAAAACTTGCTTTTCTTTGTATAGCAGGACTCTATTCAATATCACAAAAGTAGCTTTTGAAACTCCCCTTAGTTTTGAGACAGTTTGCTATGTTGTAAAATAACAAAGCTTTAAACAAATGTTTTCAGAATGCAGGGACATTAGTGCAGCCTTGTTGATGTCCACCATTTTTTAAAAAGTGGCTAGATTATTTAAATATGTAATTTTACACTGGCATTATAGCCTCCAAATAATGTTTAGAACCTCCCCTAAATATGAGCCAGTATGGTGTAGTGGCTAGAGTGGCTCCCTACTCAGTTATTAAGGTTGCTGGGTAACTTTGGATCAGTCTCTGACTCTCAGCCTAACCTACCTCACAGGGTTTTTGTGAGCGTAACATAGAGAGGAGGGGGATCACCATGTGAGCCGCCTTGGGTTCTTTGCAAATGGAAAAAAGCAGGATATACATTTAATAATAAATGCATTAAAATGTTTCAAAAGAAGTTTCACAAACTGATTGGCCTCACTCAGTTTGGTGGAATTGGGTTGTATCCACTGTTAGTCCTACTTAGGGTGGACCCATTGAAATTAATGGGACTTAAGTTAGACTAACACTGGATACAACCCATTGTATCGCTTATTTCTAATGACACAAACATGGGCTGGGGTCCAAAGAACTGCGTAAGGTGTTCACAGTCACATTCCAGACAGCAGTCACAATAGCAGTATTGCAATAACTGGAGATAGTATCCTGCTTACCAAATATTGTGTAACATTACCTATGGGACTTGGTCTTGAAATCCAGTCTCTTAGGTCATTATTTTCTCACCAAATAGCTTCTGTTGTTGTTTTTACCAACCAAATAGCTTCTGTCATCTGACTGGGATGTTCATGTACCAGGGGAAGATCAGTTTGATGGACTGGAAGGTGAAATGAGCCAAAGCCAGATCAGTGAAATAGAGGCAGAATTGATGAGAGAGAGACTTCATGAAATCAGCCTTCTCATGGAAGAGCAAGGAATGATGTCCGAAGAGGTAACTCAATTTGGAAATATTAAAGCAGGTTTAGATTTTTCAAGTTTATCACTCCTAAGAAGGAAACTGAGTCTATTGAGAGGTCAAATCAGAATGCATTGGAAGAAGGCCAATTTTCTTCCTTGGTTAAGAAAATAATATTTCATACAGCTCAGCTCCAACCATCCCTGTTGAATTTTATAGCTGGGCAGTTTTTTACTGGGGTACAAAATGCAATTGCCTACTGAGAATGCATTTCCCAGAGTATTTAACACTACTCAATCGAAATTTAGAACAAGGATTCTTCCCTCCCCACCATCCTCCAGCTATCTTCTGCACAGCTTCTCTTTCTTCGGTTAGCATGTCTCTATTCTGGGCAGATAGTTGAAGTAAGCAGGCTTAGACCTGTGTGGCCTTTAGGAGAGACATGGAACTTCCATTTTACATTGGGCCAGTTCACATGTCACACTAAAGCCACCATGGGTTAATAAACCAGTCCATAACATGCACCTATAACATGCAGCATGGGGGGGTTCTAGGGTCATGCAAAGCTTGTTTAACCCTCACATAACCCACACTGCCCGGGTTCGCATGACATAACAAGCCACGGTATGTGTATTAAAAATGGCAGCTGGCACCCACCATGGCTCAAGTAAGCCATGGTGGGCTGATTTGATTGTGCAAACCAGGTCAATGTCTTATGTTTGCCCACTTATAGGTAACTAGTGCTGGAGAACCGCACATCTGTGAAAAATGAACATGCCCTATTTTATATTTCAATTGAAAGAGAATAGGGTACATTTTCCAACCCAAATATGCTAGCTTGTGCAAGAATGTAGGAACTTTAGACTGAACTTTTAGGATTACTTTGTTTACTTTTGTCAGATCAATATAAACAACAAAAATAAAATGGACAGTTCAAATATGCCTATTAGTTTCTGAGGCCCACTTGGAAAGGCTGTGTCTACTCCCAAGATGTTGAGGGGTCTGGAAACCAAGTCCTATGAGGAATGGTTGAAAGAGCTGGTATGTTTAGCCTACCAGGTATCTGAAGGGCTGTAACGGAGAAGAAGGAACAGAGTTTTTCTCTGTGTGTCAGAGGTCAGGATGAAAACCACAGGGTGGAAATTGTAGGGAAGCAGAATTTAGCTAAACACTAGGAGAAATGCCCTAACGCTATGAGCTCTTTGATGGTGGAACAGATTGACACAAGACGTGGTGGGTTTTCCTCTACTGGCAGTATTTAAACAGAGGATAGACAGCTACGTATCTGTCATAGATGCTGTAGCTACTTCTTGCATTACAAATTGTGCATTGAGCACAGGGTTGGACTATGATCTTCAAGATACCTTCTAACTCTATGGTTCTACAAGTCTGAATCTTGCTATGGGAACAAAACTGAGCATCCACAGAACTACATAAGAAGTGTCCTGCCACTGAGCGGAGAGCAGCTAGCTGCTGAAGTGGCCTCGCTCCCTCCCCAGACACAAATTAGTTAAGAACGATTTTGACCCTGAAGGGAAGACAAAGCAGTGTGATGCCAGATACCCTGACTGAAGAAAGAAGCATGGAAATAGCAGGCGAGAGCATGTGCTAAAGTGACTAGTTCCAGATTTAAGCACATGTAGCTGGGCTGGTGGAAGCAATTTCCCCCACACCTTCCTCCCCAGAAGTTTGGGGACCCTGCTGAACAGGGTAGGGTGTGGTGCAGAGGGAAAGAGGCATCCCCCAGTCTAGGTGGAGGCTAGAATTGGAGACCGCTCAGTGTCTGAACTGAACTCCAACCAGCAGGGAGAAAGCCATTTTTCAGCATTCACTTTTCTCTTGTTCGCATTGCGTTGGTACACAGCAAAGCCATGAAGGGTGGAATGTAAGCTTACAGCCTGGAGACAAAATGGGCTTCTTGTGCTGCCTTTCATCTTCCCCATTGGCATTGTCAGCAAATGGCTTGCTGCCAGAAATTGTGGCACATCGATGCCAACCATTACTCACTTCATCCCTTGATTTGTTGTCAGAGAGTCATGGCTCTTTCCATTTTAGCAACCTAGCTTCAGCTTTAAGGGTGAGTTGGGCCTTCAGAACTGGTGTGGAAACCTGTTTTCCAGATGCTACAGGCCCACTCTTGCTTTCTGGACCACCCTTCTGGGCATCGTGTGTGTGTGGGTGTGGGTGTGAGAGAGAGAAGGAAGGAATGGGGTAGCAGAGAGCAAGAGAGAGAGAACACGCTATGCAATGCTGCAAACTTCATCTACTTTTGGATCTGACTCTAGTTCTATCCACCATCAGCTGCTGCCTGATTTGAGATTTCCATGGGCCAGCAGCCCTTCATAGGAAAAAGGATTCCCATTCTTTCCTTTCACTTTTTAAGATATGCACTATGTATTTTTCTTCCTCTTAGGATTTAAACAGAATACAAATTGCAAGAGATTTCCTACAGGACAACAGTGATCTTCAGAGAAGTCTGCAGGCAGAAATGCAGAACCTTGAAGACCTAGTACAACAATTGTACAGACAAAAACAATCAGTAAAAGAGACCCAGGAAGTTAATTATGAAGAGGACAAAGATGAAGGCAAGTGCATGCATTTTAAATTATAATTTTTTCTGTTTTTCCAGTAAGCTTCACAGCATGCCAACATTTTATCAGAAATAGTGCAATCATATAGAAAGCTTAAAGAACTTGCATGTGAGCCGGACAGCGCTGTATCAGCTCCATCTGATACAGCGGCTGCGCCCCTTCCTTCCCGACCATCTGCTCCCATCGGTAGTACATGCCCTGGTCTCCTCTCGTTTAGACTACTGTAATGCGCTTTACGTGGGGTTACCCTTGAAGACGGTTCAGAAGCTGCAGCTGGTACAGAACGCGGCAGCTCGCCTGATTAACGGCAGCCGTCGGCGAGATCACGTCACTCCAGTGCTGAAGGAGTTGCACTGGTTACCAGTTGTTTTCCGGGCCAAATTCAAGGTGTTGGTTTTGACCTTTAAAACCCTATATGGTTCCAGCCCAGCCTATCTTAAGGAGTGCCTCCAGCAACACCAGACAGGCTGCTTAACAAGATCAGCCTCGCATGGCCTTCTCTCTGTCCCATCAGCCTGGACAGCTAGACTGTTGGGGACAAGGGAGAGGGCCTTTTCTGTGGTGGCCCCCACTCTGTGGAACTCCCTCCCTAGGGAACTCAGCCATGGCCCCTCTTTAATGAGCTTCCGCCGTGCATTAAAAACGTTATTCAGGCAGGCATTTGGGGTGGGTTGGGGTATTTTAGAAAATGTTTTTATTGTAGAATTTTGTTTTAAACTGTTTTATTATATTCTGTACATCATCCAGAGTGGCTGGGTGACCAGCCAGATGGGCAATTAATAAATTTAATAACTAAATAAATAATAAAGTTTTTTTTCACTTAAGATGCCAGAAGGCAAAAATATAGGAAAGGACATATATTAAGATGAGAAGTCTGTAGCCTAGGAACCACACAGTAAGTTTAAATAAATGTGCAATTCAACACCCCCCCTCCCCGCTTTTTGGCTGTTTGCTTTTTTAGGAGTGCTAGGCCAGTGTTAGTGACAGTGGAAGCCACAACTGACAACTCCTTCTATGCAGCTCTGAAAAGTAGAGTTGACCTAGCAACCCTACATGCCCTACACACTGCAGCCCTTCCATTTGCCTTTGCATGCACCCTTCCTCCTTGCCTGTAGTGTGCCACCCAAGTCAACTTCTTGTTGTAACCTTTCTTCAACTCCATGACTTTGATCCATGAGAAGGGCTCTGCTCATGGAAGGTCCCTCTGCCCAATTTGGGGAGATCCCCTCCTCTCCTTGCATCACAGCTCACTGCATTCAGCAAGGTCTCCTGGCTCTTTCTGTAGCATTTCCAGGGGGCTGGAAGGGCCCTTCTGCCAGTGCAGCTGATTCAGCTTAAATCTGGATCCATCCCCAGATCGCCACCATTATTTCCTTGGGTTCTTGCTTTTCAGGCCACTGCCTACTGTATCCTACTTCTTTTAGCCACCTCTTGACCAACTTCCTGGGCATTTCTTCGTCCTTTCATGTTAAGTACCGAGTGTTCAAAGCCCCTTCCAATTAGCTCTTCCTTTCATTTCCCTTCCACCTTTTACTCTTGTCCTCAAGCATCATCTGCAACACACCTTTCCTTCAGTTTCTTCTTAGATCAAAGCTTACTCACCTTTCAGTCTTTTTCTTGAGTTCCCTTGTCCTTAGCTCCCCTATGCTCCAGGACCTGTTCCCAGTCCTTATCTTGCTGCTGTGTGAGGCTTTAATCCAAGCCAACTTGACTTTTCTCTCCCTTAAGAAAGCTGGATTGCAAACTGTTTCATTCCCTGAACAACATGAAAATTGGCTGAGCTGGTATAGTGGCAGTTGATAACATGCAGTGCAGTATGGTCTTTGTCAGAGTCCTGCATGCTGCGTGTTCAAAACTCTCACATTAGTTTTATTGCCAGATGAGGTGATCAGTCTGGGACTTTGTTTCAAGTGACTATCCACAAGCTAAATATGTTTAACCCAGCTATGTTTTAAGTTCGATTGAAACACAATGGGCCTCAATTTTGAACATTCTTTTCTCTGCATTGTACCCAGTATGTAAGTAATACTGAAATAACAAACTCAGTGTAAGGTAACGTTAATGTTATCTGTGCATCTGTTTTAGATTTTCCTTTAGAAAAAGGGAAGCGTATGAAATGAAGATTTGGACTCTACTGTGAAAATGCCAGGCATTATTATCCAGAGGGAACCTGTAAAAAGGTGATCTCCTCTTAACCATGAAGGTGAAGTTGGTGGGAACACAGAATACGTCCTTCTCTGTGGCAGTACCCCACCTGTGAAACTCTGTCTGGAAGGAAGTTAGGCTGGCCCCTTCTTTGTTTGGTTTTAGGCAGGCTGTTAAAACATTTGTTTTGTATGGCTTTTTAGTATTTTAAGTGCATTATCACCACACTGTAAGATTCTCTCCTGTCTTACTTCTGCTGTTGGTGACGTTTTTAAAGTTTTAAATTGTTTTACATTTTAATTGCAAGTTGCCTTGGGGGCCCTATTTGTACCAAAATGCAGCTCAAATAAAGCATGTGGGTATTGTAAGTTATATTGGAACGTCAGAGAATAAACTTGAAGGGAGAATTGTCATTAAATTATTTTCTAAAAATTCCCAAACCACTGGATTACTTTCAGAGGCTCAGCCCAGCGTGCTCTTACTACACAAGGCAGATGATTTTGTTTCACTTCTGTGTAAATGCTTTGTGACTCTTTACATTTATATTAGCAATACGGAAATTCCAGTTACAAGAGAAAGAAGATGTGGGAATAAGCCCCAATGAAATTAATGTGACTTACTTCTGAATAGACATGCACTGGATTGCTGTTATGGATGTAGGGCCTCAGGAAGACAGGAGCAAATACCACCACATAAAAATTTGTATTTTCTAATAAGCTTCTACCTTAAAATTGCCCAAGCATGCAGACAGAGGGACATGGTGATATGAAGAAAAAGCAGAAGCCTTAATTATCTATTAGGTACAGTTAAACACAGATATTTTTGGTAGGGTCAAACATTTATTATTACACACAAATTAGAGAACATCCTATAATGCATGCATGATAATTTGGGTAGACAGGCAATGAAACTGCATTAAAAAATAATCCTGTTAGGGTAACTAGAAGGCTAAGGTTCAGAAGGCCAAGGATTGACCAGACCTTAAGTTTTAGATCTGAACAAATTATTAAGCTGACTTGATATAAAAGATAAAGATTTATCAACTCTGATACAACTGTACTATGTAACCTAATTTGGTATGATTTCCCTTCATTTGTTATCCCCGTTGTCTAATTTAACAAAGCAGTCAAGGCAGTACTAAGACAAAACTGGTCTTCTGTCAGCTGTCTCAGTAATATCTTTTGTGTCAGAGTTTCCAGGGACTCCTTCCATACCCAGGCAGTAATCCAGAGAAACTAGCCACATTCAAGGTCAATAGAAATTAATGTAATTTGTTAATAGTGATTTCTCAACGGGTCTTAAGAGCAATATCCGCCTGAGGGCCCATTTAAGGTCTTCTGTTGCCACAGTATATGAATTATTAGAGCTTAATGTATGGACACCCACTCTAGAGTAATGAAGACTTGAATTCTGGACAGTTTATAGACAGAGGGAACACAAATGAAGTCAATGGGATTAGGTCTAACTCAAGACTGGATTACGCCCACAGCCTCCTATCAGATTGTTTTCAATTCAGCTCTCATTTGGGATTGTCCATTATTAGTTTTAGGGTTAGAAGAAACTGATCCTTGATTTACTGGTCTTCAGGTTTCCTACAGATCCCCTATGTATCCAACAATCATTGTGAGGAATTCATTTGTTTTAGAGTGAAGGGCATTAGCCAAATCAGAACACAAGCTCTCATCTAGCAGCTCTCTATAGAAAATTAAACACTAAAGCAGGAAAAGCATTGTAAAAAACTACTGCTAGAAATGGATTGTCCCCACTGGAATTCAAGTATTTTTGGTATGCCATTTGTATATATGAGATTCTTCACCAAAATGAGCAGATGGTTAATGTGCACTGGAAATCACTCCTGTCATGCTTTAACTAAAAGTGCTCAATAAATGTGCAAGGGCTGTGCAGAGATGGAATTTATTTTCAGCATAGTGGTTCCTGTTGCAGTTAAAATCTAGGATGAAGTTAAAGATCTTTCCCAACAACAGGATGACTGTTTAGTTCACATATTAATGTAGTAAACCACCTAATATGAACTGGGCCAAATCACAAGCTAGTACAAAGCCTCCTATGAGTTATAGGAATTAGTGACATTTATTAACTTGTCAAGTGAACAACAATCCGAAATATGATGAACTATTTATACAGCAGTCATAGATAAGCTGGTGCCCTCCAGATGCTTTCGACTACAACCATAAACCTCAGCCAGCATGGCCAATGGTCAGCGATTATGGGAGCTTTAATCCAAAACATCTCAAGGGTAACAGCCTAATCCCTGATCTACAATATTGGTAGAATATCTATTAAGTTCTTCACACTGAAGATTGACCATGCCTTTTGTACATCTGAACATGCATCATGTGTCAACATGCACCCACATAGAGGTAATGTACATATCACATGGTCTAGCTAATCAGTATTATAGGAATGGAGAATAAAGCTGAAGAACATAATTCACATGCACATACTGCATTCCTACCGTAACATCTCTAGTTTGATGTAGAAAGCATCCCTGAAGCCATTACATGTTTTTTGTCATTTTTACTGCTCCCGGTCTACTTTTAATTTTTTTAAATTCAAAGCCTATTCACACACTCTTCAGTGCTACTGATGCAAGAAGAAATTATTCATGTCCCTAAATATGACAGCATCCAGTCCCAAAGTATGCTAGTCGGGTATACGACAACCACTTGAAAGATTCAACTTTCAGCGTGCGTTAGGGAACAGCTTCTAGTTGTGGTTGCAATTTATGCTGAGAGCTGACACTTGTGGTGACGAGAGGCACAGAACTTGCCGAAGATTAGCAACCACCATGTGCCATTTGACAATTGGTCCACAATCACACTATAAAGGAGGAGCCTGGAACAGAACCGGGTATTGATAAAGCCAAGATCATTATGAGAACAATCCAATGACATTTAACTACAAGATCTTTCACTGTTTCAATTTCTACTGCTTACTATTGTGGCAATGTGTTTTTTGTTTGTTCCAGATCTGTACAGAGCATTTAGCCAAAAAAACTTCCACTTTGAATAAGGTTTGTAGGGTGGCTCACAGGCATACACACATAAGCCAGGTTCCATTTAACAGAACAGCTCAGGTTAAAGGAGATTCTATACTGAAGATTCAGCATAAACCAGACCAAATCTTTACAAACAACAATGTATTTACATTAACAAAACCTGTATGTCATAATCTACAATACTGTCCCAGGAGGACATCCTAGACATCCAGTGTAAGGAATTTAAAACAATGCAAGTTGCTAGAATTACTTTCAGTGCATTTGTTTCACACGTTCAGTCACGCAATACAGGGGAGCACCTCCAGAACTCAACACATATTGCACAGCCACAAAATGGAATCATTTATACAAATGGTCTACAGGAGTTAGCTTATGATTTCATAGCACTGCAGTTACAGCTCTGCAAAGTTGACCACGCTCGCCGCTAACCTTTTAAATATATCCTCAATGAAAACACAAGGGGATACTTCACAGAAATAGTTGTGCTAAGGAGTCATACTGAACCATGCCAAAGCACTGGAAGAAGCCTCCTAGGCTTGACTCTGAAGCTTAATCCATCCTAATCTTCTGGTTGGTCATCCGATAAATGATGCTGTCGTAGCCTGGATCCATATTCCAGAGACTGTAGGAGATGACAATCACAGCTATAGTAAGGCATATCATGATCCAGAAAACTATGTTGAAAACAACCGCATAGTTGAAGTTGTACGGATATCCCAGGTTATATGGATTTTCAGGCTTGCTCTATGAGGAGGGAAACGAGCATTGTTAAAAAAAAGAAAGGCGTCAGGAATGAGCATAGCTAGCTGCTTTATGTAGTCATGCAGTTGCCCACCCCCTAAAGAAAGAAATATTCTGGATAAGTAATTGTTTTTGTATGGTATGAAGTTGATTGCATCAAGTAACCAAGTATCTATGTTCTTGCAGCTACAGCTCCACAAATATCAGCTTGGCTTATTTTCTGTCCCCACTACTCACCAGGGGTCTACATTTTGGACTAGTCTTGTTGGCCAAGCCCAAAACTATAGTCATGACTCTCTTCTCCCTGGTTATTCCCAAGGGCCACTTGTCATGTTCACCCAAGGACAGTGCCACATTTCCCTTGGTGAGTCTAATTGCTGAAGCCTGCTAATGACTTTCCCCAAGTCCTGACAAGTGCAAGGGGCTTCAGGGATTTCATTTCCACTGAGGAATCAACAAAGGAAGAAATAAGCAGGAGAAGCTCCTGCTGCTTCTTTCCTTTTTCAAATTACTGGGTGAATAGTCTGGCAGGGGCTGCTGGGAGTCCTTGTCAATAGGCCAGGGCACTTGCCTACGGGGAGTAGAATTGGGGGTGCCTGCTTGCAACTAATGTAAAGCCCCAAAAACAAATCTTCCACTCATTCCTGGAAAACATATGCGCTCTGGACACTTGGTTCTGTAGTTCATGGGTTCCGGAGTATGCTGTGATTTGTGGCTATCTTTAAAATATGCTTCCAGTCCTCATGGAAGCAATCTAGAAATATAATGGCCAACATTTCAGAGAGTCAAACTGGCCCTTTTTCCTAATTTCTTGATTTCAAAATTTAAAGAGCAACAGCTGGCTCATGTTTTTCACATTTGAGGACCCCTTCAGAAAAAAAATGTTGCACTTGCTCTACATCATGTCCACCTATGTAGTCTAGAATCTACCATGTCTATAGAGTTATGCAAAATACTATGACACACAAATTAGATCCAGTAGCTATTTAGTTCATGGCATTTCCAATGAAGCCCTTAGCTCTGAATAAGCTGCTCACTCTTGTTTCATATTAGTTTAAGAATGAAGTAACCACACTCAACTGTCTTTGGCATGACTATTGGAGAGGTGAGAGAATAAACAATGAGGCATAGTGTAGACAGATTATCATTGATAGGCTGCCTTCTAAATTACTTGCTTAGACACTCCACCAAAATTAATGAGATTCCCAAATTATTTAGGATCGAGACATTAGGTTTCCTTGATAGTCTACTGTGAACTACAACCTGTGAGGCCTCTAGGATGGATCGTGACTTCCTCACAAAGGGAGTGTCAAATGTCTTCACGGTCACGACCTCTACCACTGCATTTCCACCGTAGAGGTTGTACATCTCATCTGCAAACTGAAAACAGTTTAAGCTCAGACAGAAGTTTACCAGCAGAGTTTGGTGCACAGATTGGCAGCGTTTGGACGTCACTTTAAGCCATAGTGGTTTAATAAGCCACTCACAGTAGCTTATTTTTTACATAAACCACGATTCCCTGCTCCACAACCAGGCTAATAAGCTACTGTAACTTATCAAGTTACTGTGCGTAATTGGAGTCATCCCCCCGCCCCCTGTCTCACTGAAGTTCTCCTGCCCAAGCAGTGGGGCTGTTTCACCCATTGACAACATCGCAACCACCTGTTTTAACAGGGGAAAGGTGTGGGGTTAAGTACAGGGGCTTAATTCAGCGTTTCCAGCATCACCCTGACAAGGCCGTGATGGCTCTAAAGCACTGGAAGTTTGCAGGATCGGGGCCAAACTTCATACACAGCCTCCCCTAGTCAGGAGACACCAGACACACCATCAAAACCCTGCACGATTACTCACAAAGGAAAAGAAATCCACTGTGCACCAAAAAGGGGGTGGTGGCTATAAAACCTTGGAGGTTTGCTTGACTGGGACCAAATTTCACACACAGCCTCTCCTACTTGGGAGGCATCTGATGCACCATCAAAACTGTGCACTATTACCCCAGAAGGTGGAAAATCCCGTGTGCAACAAAAGGGGGGTGGCACAAATAAACCCTTGGGGGTTTGCAGGATTGGGACAAAACCCTCAAGTGCACATTTACCCCTATAGCCATTGCTGGCATAGACCTTGTTATTGTCCAAAATCAACAATAACAACATGGAGTTGCACATTTCACCCCCCATCCCAGACACTGCTGGTAGAGTCGCTATGTTATCACTCTAAAGTTAAATTGTGCAACCCCCCCGCCCCCCGTTGCTAATAAGAAGCCTTTATGGTGTCAGAATTGCTAAAGTGCTATAGCATGCTTTACCGATACAGTGGAGTTGCATATTCACCGCCTCCAAGACCTTGGTGGCAGAACCACTTCTGTTCGCTATAGCGCATTAGGGCTAAGGCAAAATTGTGCAAAAATGCAATTGTGCATTCCCCCATAGCCATTTTGCTACTTCATAAAAAAGTGACCAGAGAAGGAAAAAGGGGGTGGGCGCTATAACTCCCAGACAGTTTACTGGAATGGGGCGAAACTGCACAGGTGGTGTGCCTTCATGGGGAGCCTCCAAATGCTGTAGTGGATTATTGTGAAACTCTCTTCTTCATGGAAAAGTAAGCAGTTCTTTTCCTATTCCCCAAGTTGTGCAGTTTCAAAGTAGCGATCAGGGAATCCTGTCAATGTGTAACTTTGTGTAGCTGTAGTGAGGTAGCATGAGGCGAACACCCTCCTCTTTCCCTGGAGGAAGGGAAAGCAGCAGTCCTTCCAATGTGTTTAGGTCCAGCTCCATGACTTGCTGAACTTTGCAACTAAGAATCTAGAGCTTGAATTTTCTTTTTCCTCTTCCCTTCCAAACCCTTTTCCTTTTATGTCATGTATTTTACATCCTAAGCCTGTGGGCAAGGACTGTCTTGTTATTTATCTTCGTAAGCCGCCCTCGTAGCTTTTTTGGCTGAAAGGCGGGATAAAAATGCATTAAAGAATACTGCTGAAGTCATAATCCAGCATCCAGAAGATGCTGATCAAATTTGCAGATGACACAAAATTGGGCGGGATAGCCAATACCCTGGAAGACAGAAACAAAATTCAAAGTGATCTGGATAGACTGGAGCACTGGGCAGAAAACAACAGAATGACATTTAATAGGGATAAATGCCAAGTTCTGCACCTAGGAAAAAGAAACCAAATGCACAGTTACAAGATGGGGTAAAGATGGGGTAAAGATGGGGTTGAGCCACAGTTACATGGCTCAACAACGCTACAAGCGAGAAGGATCTTGGAATTGTTGTCGATCACAAGCTGAATATGAGGCAACAATGTGATGTGGCTGCAAAAAAGGCAAATGCTATTTTGGGCTGCATTAATAGAAGCATAGCTTCCAAATCCCAGGAAGCACTAGTTCCCCTCTACTCAGCACTGGTTAGGCCTCATCTGGAGTACTGTGTCCAGCTCTGGGCACCACACTTTAAGAAGGATGCAGACATACTGGAGAGGGTTCAGAGGAGGGCAACAAAGATGATCAGGGGACTGGAAACAAAGCCCTGTGAAGAGAGACTGAAAGAACTGGGCATGTTTAGCCTTGAGAAGAGAAGACTGAGGGGAGATATGATAGCCCTCTTCAAGTACTTGAAAGGTTGTCACAGAGAAGAAGGCCAGGATCTCTTCTTGATCATCCCAGAGTGCCGGACACGGAATAATGGGCTCAAGTTACAGGAAGCCAGATTCCGGCTGAACATCAGAAAAAACTTCCTGACTGTCAGAGCAATACGACAGTGGAACCAATTACCTAGGGAGGTGGTGGGCTCTCCCACACTGGAGGTGTTCAAGACGAGGCTGGACAGCCATCTCATCTGTGAGGGATGCTCTGACTTGGATTCCTGCATTGAGCAGGGGGTTGGACTCGATGGCCTGGTAGGCCCCTTCCAACCCTGCTATTCTATGATTCTATGATAAGACTGGATTGGTAACCTGTACATGTGCACAGAGAGGCTGGTGGCATTCCTTGAAAATTTGGTTTTGGAACAATGTTTCAGCAGCACTTTCCAGTGAGGCAGAATGAGCATCTGGTAGGAAACAAAAATGAAATGCCACACAGTCTGTCGAAAAGACACCTCTCTGGACTGCAGCCCTAGCCCCATTTTTAAAATCAGTAATTTCAAAGATCACCTAGATCTTTATAGTACATTTGAATGACACAACTCAATCTCAGTTTCAGTATTCGTTGTTGCCAGGTTTCTGGTATGGGATCTTGGGATATGGCACAAATTTCTATGAAACTATGTTGTAGCTGATTATTCACAAGAGGAAGGGAAGATACTAGCAATGACTGGGTGATGCTGGGGTCTGATGCCTACATTTGCTAATTTGCAAGGAATATCTGACTTGAGTAAATGTCAAAACAGGTTCCTCCCAAATCACAATCTACCACAATTTTTCATCAAATGTTGTTTCCCCTCTAAGTGTCCTGACCTGCTAGTTACTTACAAATGCATAATTAAGACTGACCAGGATTATTGGCCATCACCTGTCATTCTGAAGTCCAGCCCTCCAAAGAAATTTTCATTGGAATAAAAGCCAGATAAGTGTCAGCAGGGATGCACTGCATAATCTGTTACTCAAGAGAAGCGTTGCACCAGTTTGAAGATAAAAGGAAGCATTCTTTTGATTTAAACTAGCATGTTTGGCATTACATTATTTTTCAGCAGGATCTCCAGTCATGTTACCTTTTGTAGGGAGTCTGCAAGAATTTGAGAGGCATCCTTGAACTGCTGAGAATCTTCCCCATACCGTTTGCCAATTTCTTCCAACCCAGAAAGCTCTAGAGAATACAGGTCTGGTGAATGATCCTTGGCCAGATGTTTGTGCCTGGATAGCTTTGGAGGTGACAGGGAAAAAAGTAAAATAAAAAAATAACAAAGTGAAAAGCAGGTATATGCCATTTTAAAAAGTAGGTTTTCCTACCACTATTTTAGAGAACACTGCTTGAGATCTGTCCTGCTCCCACTGTCATTTACTGGGAAGCACTGCTTACCCAGCAGTTGTTTCTTCTTTCCAGTATACAGCTTCCTCAGCCAGCTGGCGTCAAGGCAGCTGAGTTACATGACCAGAAAATTACATGGGGGCTGCTGCCACCATGCCTGGGGTCAAATAGTTTTCCTTTGCCCAGGTTCTGCCAATGGACCATCAGCTGCCAACCCCATAGTAGAATTAAATGTTTGTTTACAGAGTCTTTGCTTACCAAGCTTGTGATATCATGCAAAACTTGTAATTCTGACAGGAAGAGCAGATCAACCTAAAGAAAGAATAGTCTTCAGTATTTCTGACCAGAAACTGAATAAGTGTTTCATCTATGCTGAAGAGTCTCAAAGCCAGTTCAGAGGACACATTATTAGCATGGATGGCAGATGTGTGGCTCACACACACTTCTGTTTACTGATTAATCACTAAGTGTACAAATTAATTTCATCCATGGTCAGATCACAACTTGGAATCAGTGACCAGCACAGAGATCTGAACATAGACAAGAACTATGCATCAGTGCTTTCTACTGTATGCAATTAATGAGTAAGCAGCTAGTATTTGAGAGAGAGAGAGAGAGAGAGAGAGAGCGCGAGCGCATAAGTGTATGCACACCATGTTGTATTAAGCAAATACTTGAGACAATATGCAGACCCAAAACTAAAACATGTTCCTTCATTCAAAAAGTGGGGGTAATAAAGAATGGAAGAGGGAATTTTAACAACTTATATGTAATGTTTTGCCTCGTCTTACCTCATTGTTTCTACTTAGCGAGTTGAGGGGAAGGGAAGCAAGAATGGAATTATCTTGGAACAGTCTATTCCGAAGCTGACGCAGCGTGACAGAAAGATCTTCAAATACGGAGTTTGCTTTTCCCACCATATATACTCTCTGAAAGAAGCACCACCATATGCATTATGAGAGTGAATCAATACTTAATTGCTTTGAAAAAAAAAACACGTTCATTGAACAAGCAATGTTTTCCAGTGTGGAAAGTTTTACACAAATCTCTGCTTGGAAGCAGGCACAGGGTGTAACTAATTTCCCATGCTTCTGGAAAGGAATAGGTATTTACCTCTTCACTAGGAGCCAGCTGTACGACTACAGGGGTTTCTTCTGAAAACAAGGTATGAATTGCATTTGCAACACCATCCAGGCTGAAAGGAACCGCCTAGGTCAATATGAAAATATTAGTCAACAACTCCAGCGGAGGTTTAAGGAAAATTAGAAGATAATAACTTATTATTGCTTATGCATTATCCCCAAAGTCATTCACACGGAAACCTCTAGAAAAATAGCTGCCTATGTGGCATTTTTACTTCATGCAAATACCATTCCCTCCAAATTATAGAAACATGTAATTCTAAAACCACTATAAAATAGCAGCTGTATTAAGATGTATAAAGCCAAAATTCCCCAGTGCAGTAATCAGGGTACACAAGCTACTTAGGTCTTCATTATGACCATCCAAGCCTATCTTTCCAACATGGGCAGTTGTACAGGATCCCGGAATCTTGAGGCAGCTAACCGAGGCAAATTTCAAGAACATCCAACACTGAGGAATTACACATTCTTAGCATAGCATTGTCTGATGGGGTCATCAAGATTACGGTGTATCAATATTCAATTTAAAAAGTTGCCACATGTCATTGTAACGGCCCCAGGCCTGTAACCAAGTCACCAGTAGTTTGAGAGGGGCCTAGAGACCCATAATGCTTTTTTTAGTGCAATTCTCTTGCTAGTGGGCCTCTTGGCTGGTAAGATGAGTCAAAGGTTGATATCACCACCTCAGCACATTCCATGCTAACAAGCTCTGGTATCTTATCAGGGCCTAGGATGCACCTGGGAAGTGGAGCTCTGCTTGGGCTAAGCTACAGATGTCTATGCTGGGAAAGTTTTGATTGCTTTCCTCCTCACCAAGCACTGTTAGTCTATGCTGGGAAAGTTGCAGATGAACGCTAATTAACAATGGCTTCTATCATGCTGCCTCACTGCTAACATGTACGCCTAAAACCCATCTTACCCCATGGCCCTGGGTTCAGAGAAGCTGTCTGATCCAACCACTGGGTATGCCTGTGCACTCAAAGTCTCCTTGTAAGCAAACCTGGATCTGGCTTATCACTATCTCAGCACCTCCAAACCTTAGCAGCCCACGGCTGGGACATACAGTCATACAACTCTTAATCATGTCCTAATTACACAAGGCTGTGTTTTCATGAAGCTTTACTTTCTACTCAGATGTGTATCTTGTTGGCAGAGCTGCTGAAATACCACGTCACTCTATACTTTAATCCAAAGATAGCCCAAGCTGGATACCTATATTGAAGTTTTAAATAAAGCTCACATTATTCCATGCTATGCAGATAAAAACTGATAGTGGGATACTGTACTTTTGCTTATACATGCCAAGTGTATGAATCATGTCCAGCTTATTTTCCTTGATGTACTGTATAGTGTTTTAGTGTGGGGCTTTAATTTTACACTCCTCCATTTTTCTTTTTATCCGATTCTGCATGTGTACCATGTAGAGGTTTTTAATAAATACACTGGGGACAAACCAGCTTCTCCACTACCCTTGTGTTCGTGTGCAGGAACTGCAGTAGGTCATTACGATACAAAGGAAACCTAAGTACATTTCCCTTACGGCCATCCGACCCTCCCCACTAGCTCTAGGGCCAATTAATTTGTATCAAGGCAGGGGGAGCTGGATGGGGAATGGAAGGTACACACCCCCATTCACCAAAGGCCCTTTGTGTTCTGTACACAGGTGCCCATGTCAGCACGCAGGGGCAGAGCAGTACAAGGATCTATTGAGCCTATGGAAATCCCCCTCACAAGCAAAAGACAGAGCAAGCAGAAGATACCATATAACAATCAGGATCTAGTAAAGTCCCTTCTGAAGCTCTTGTAGCTGTGATAAGAAACAGAAGGCAAAGTTACCAACCCCAAGTAGTTTGAATTAATCCAAAGCAAGAACAACTACTAAGCACAGATGTCAAGGCCTGGAAAAAAGGCCAGAAAAAACGGGGGGGGGGGACTTTTTTTTTTTTTTTACATTTTCCCTGATTCCCCCCCCCCCGGGTTTTGTTTTTCTCACAGGTTCCCCCCGCCCCGCCATTTTCCCCAAACCTTCACATCTCTACTATTAAGACAGAAACCTCACACCCCACTTTCACACAGAGGTTGGTAGAGGGAATCAGCACACTGATACATAAACACTGCAAAGGACAGAGATCAGTGTCTTTTATTTGTCTATCAAAGACTGCACTTCATATCTGTGTGCCGACTGACAGCTGAAGCAGTGAAGAAATAGAATTTGTACAACTCCCCTTTTCCTATATAGAGGTTTTGACGACCAGAATAGGCACTGGAATCTATAGCATGGTAGTACTTACATTCTCAACTGGGTAAGATATACCACTCTTAGGCAGCGTTAGCTTGTCTATTCCTGTCACTGTGACTAGAACTGTAGCTCGAGGACGCCGGAAAGGGTCACCTACTGCAAGTCCAGGCCAAGAGAGATCCTGTAACAATTCAGATGTTTTTTGAGAAAAGTTGTAGCTTTTTAACACAAGTAAAAAAAAAAACAAAAACAGTGAAAGCTAGGTTCACATGAAACAGTATTTCTAATCTGCGAAGGGGTATAGAGAACATGCTGGTCATTAAGGTATGAAGAGTTCATATCACTTAGTGCATGTGTTGCTATTCATCTTCAAATGTCCTATTGACATGTCATGATTTTAGTAAAACACCATAATGTATATTGCATAATATAATGCAAGCCAGAAGAAAATTAGGTAATCCTTGTTCAAAATTCCCAAAACCAAGTGCTGAGAAACATAGGTGATTGTGTAGGGGTTGCACTCCCCATGAAGGAGCAGGTTGGTAGCCTGGGTTTTTTTCTGGAGCCACCTTTGTCACTTGAGGCTCAGGTGGCCTCAGTGGCACCAAGTGCCTTCTACTAACTTCGGTTGGTGGCCCAGTTATGCCCCTATCTGGACAAGGATAACCTGGCTTCAGTTGTCTATGCTCTGGTAATCTCCAAGTTAGTTTACTGCAATGCACTCTTGGAAGATGGTTCAGAAGCTGCAGCTTGTGCAAAATGCAGCAGCCGGATTGATAACGGGGACCAGAAAGTCCGAACATGTAAGACCGACTCTGGCCTACTTGCACTGGCTGCCTGCATGTTTCCGAGCCTGATTCAAGGTGCTGGTTTTAACCTATAAAGCCTTACGTGGCTTGGGACCACAATACCTGATGGAGCGCCTCTCCCAACATGAACCTATCCATACACTACGCTCAACATCTAAGGCCCTCCTCTGGCTGCCTACATCAAGGGAAGCTTGGAAGACGGCGACAAGCGAGAGGGCCTTCTCGGTGGTGGCCCTCAAATTATGGAATGATCTGCCTGACGAGACCCACCTGGCATCAACATGGTTATCTTTTCAGCACCAGCTTAAGACCTTTCTATTCTCCTAGGCATTTGGCAGCATATGATAAGTTTTAATTGATCCTGGAATGTCTTAGAGTTGCGGTTGTTTGTTTTTGAGATTGTTTGTTTGAAGTTGTTTTAGATATATGTTTCTTTTGTGTATATTGTCTGTTCATGTGTTTTTTATGTCAATGGTTTTTAATCTCTGTATACTGTATTTTTAATGTTTTTAATCTTTGTAAACCACCCAGAGAACTTTGGCTATTGAGCAGTATAGAAATATTAATAATAATAATAATAATAGGCGAGGCCTACAGTGATTTTCAAAAATGTAACCAATGCTGTAACTGAAAAGACATACTGAGTCACATACTTCCTCAACAGAGAAACCCATGGATAATGCTGCCACATCTGGAATTCGTTCCCCAGGTATTGGCCAACTTCCTTCACGGAAAACAACAGATTCAGGAGATCTTAATACGCTGAATTCATTAGCAGAAATACCTGAAATAGGAAGACATTGGTAAAATCACTTCTTTAAGCAATATTCTGACTCCTTGGGAGAGCCTTTGGCTGAGCACACATGCAACAGAATGAGGTGGTAGAACGGGCCATGTCACTTCAGACTACTGGTGGCAAAAAACATCTTTAAATACCTCACGTTAAAAAAAACCCTCTGCAAACAGAAAACAAGCACATCCACATGAAAATGCTGTAGTCCCAGAACTTTGCCTGTTGAGTTTATTTCATATATGCAGGATGTTTGTCTGAGATGTGCAGAAGGGAGCACTAACATGCACAACCCCCCACCTAAACTCTGAAGTGGTGCAGTCCATTCTACCATGCCATTCTGACGCATGTGTAGATCAGGCCTTTGCTTACAGTAAACATATCCTGAATTTTATTTAGTAATTTCTCTACAAAGTTATAGAACTCTCCCAAAATCAGCACCAAGACAGTAAAATACAGCCCAAATGGAGTACAAATATGTGAATGTGCCCAATAATAACCAGAACTCCTGCCTCCCTGCGTTTTTTTTAAGCAGGTAAGGAAAATTATATAAAGAATTTTGGGGTTGAAAGAAAACATTGATACACAAATACTGAATGCAACTCTTGCACATACTTAAGAGGTTGTCATAGGAAAGGCTGTCCCACCTTTCCATCCTAGGACCTTTAGTAGTAGTTACTTGGGGGGGGGGGGAGCCACTTTGAAAGGGGTAAAGGGCCAGCACCTCAGTCCCAATCCATTACAGTGCCCTGCTGGCAAGTACAGTCGCTACAGGTGCCACAGCTCACCTCTGAATGCAGAAGGAGGTCTCAGGTTTAATTCTTCGCATCTCCAGTGAGAAGGATCTCAGGGCTGGGAAAGACCCTGGATTAGGGATGCCAGAGAATTCCACGACGGATCTCGGTGAGGCCGAATGCCAGTGCATTCGGCCCCCTGAAACCCGTCGGAGAACGAAGCCCCCACCCCCCACCCCACAAAAGGCACGCGGGACGAAGTGCCTGCCGCCCCCACCGCACTTACCTGCTCCCGCCCATGCTGCTGTGCAAATGGCGGCCGTCCTGTGGCCGCCATTCGCTTGCTCCTCTTCAGCCGTGATAAATACTTACATAGCCATTTGCGTCCCTGTGGAGGCCGTGATAAATACTTACGTAGCCTATCACGGCCTCCACAGGGACGCAAATGACGGCGGCTACGACAGCTGCCATTTGCGTCCCTGCAGGGCTGCCCAGCGGCCGGATGTCTGGCTGCGGGTGGCCGGAGCCGGCTGGTGGCTCCGTGACTTGGCCGCGGAGCGGAACCGGCTGGCCAGGATTCCGGGGGGAGGTGCAGAGCGCCTCCCCTTCCCGGCCAGGATTCCGGGGGGAGGGACAGAGCGCCTCCCCCCCCCCCCCAGCGGAACCCGGCGGAGCCAGGTAAGCAGGGTTTCGTACTCCCCTACCCTGGATAGGCTCTGCCAATCAGAGTAGACAATAGGCTGGATGGACCCAGTGTAAGACAGCTTTTTATGTATGTTCATATCACATTAGCCTCTATGTTGGCAACTGGCTGGTTGCTACTCTTGGTAGGTTGGATTTGGTTGCTTTTTGCAGGAACATAGGAAGCTGCCTTATAGTGAATCAGACTATTGGTCCATCTATCCCAGTACTGTCAACACTTACTGGCACTTACTCTCCAGGGTTTCAGGCAGGAGTCGTTCCGTGCCCTACCTGGAGATGCTGGGGATGAAACCTGGGACCTTCTGCATGTAAAACTACCACTGAGCTATGGCCCCTCCCTATCCTACATGATCTGGAAGCAGAATGTAGATCCAAAAGAAACAGGCAACAAGACTAACACCACATAAAAGCCTCTAGCAGGTATCATTCCTCAGCTACAGCATTTTTCTTCAGTTACTCTGACCACATTAACCTTGGAAGCAGGTATAACCACACTCAAGGCTATATGAAAACACAGTAGGTATTGACAGTAAACATGTGCCATTTTATAATACTAGTTTACATCAACAGCAAAGTATCTGTAAATATTATCTACCTGTGAGGCCATTTGAATATAGGGCAAAGGAGCGGTTCAAGACGTTTTTGTAAAAAAAAATCCTAGAAACTTCTCTTAAAGAAGATTCCCTTCCCTTAACTATTATAAAACTTGCAGGGAAGAGGATCACCTGTCCTTGAGTTTTAGAAAACAGCTGGTTTTGCTTCATTGAAATTGCTTGCTAACCAACCTCTCTTAAAACAATATCAGATGTCTTATTATGAAATGCAAATGCCAAATGTTTAATGATAATTAAAATTTTAAAAATGTAAATACATAAAAAGCAGAAATTGTATTAAAGGGAAGAAGACATGTAAAAATACATGCAGGATTAAAATGAATTTTAAGTAGCTACCATAAAAAACAGTTGTCAAGTTTACCTGGATGGTATACAAAAAGAAAATGCTGGGTTAAAGCTCTGTCACTTGGGCTACAGGGGTATTTGAATACTGAACAGGTGTGGGACCATATCATTCTAGATCAATGTACTTCAAGTTTTTGTTTATTAGTTAATGAGTAAACAATGTTGTGTAAGGTATACACATCAAAAAGCTTGATATACAGATGTCTAGAAAAATGTATAGACTTAGGTTTAAGTATCAAATTTTGAGTAAGCAATCTTCTTAAAGGTATGTTTCAGAACTGATGTTATCTAGCCTGAAAGGTAAATATGTAAGCCTTTTTGTATGTTTTAATTTAGGAATGTTTAGTAATAAGATAATTAAGACCGTAAGTACTAATCTATGGGACAGTAAATAATATTAGCTATTTGGTAATTTCTACACAAAAAGGTGTTATGTGTTGATTCTGGAAGCTTCTTCTTAGAATCTCACCGGGCTTGTGTACCTGTCAGCTGAATAGCCTGCATGGAATTGAATTGGAAACTTAGTACTTAAAATGAGATCTCTCTTCTTATGCTATTAGGACTGGAAGCCTATGAACAAGGAATGTTTAGGAAATACTATTTATTGTTAAGCTATTAAGATCTAAGAATCTTTAGCAATGCTCTGTTTAACAAGAATTTAGTTTATGCAGGTTATATTTTGATGTGATATTATAAGTAGTAAAAATAAAAAATGAAAAAAATTCCCTTATTAATTCTTGTTAGTACAAAACTAAAATTGAATCTGCTTAGAACAAATTTTGGCATACCCTTTGTTTGAAGTGTATTAATCAGCTATAGATAATTAACTGGCAGCCAAAGGCTTCCTAAATACTGGAACTATAATTTAGAAACACTCAGCAAAGGCCAAATCCATAACACACCAATCAACCACATGAAAAGTTTGAGAAGTTTATTAGCTGTGACATTTTAGTTCTCTATCGGAGTATGAGATAACTGCAGCTAACTCAAGTCAGCATGGCTTAAGTACATTTAAGATGGACTGCAACTAGGAAGTTGACCCTACAGATGGGTAGGTGGCAGCAATTTTACTTGCTTTCAGAGTTGTATCTATTCAATCTAGAAAGTGTTTAACACTTGATTTTTCTTAAGAAAAGTATGATTGTTCAATACTGAACACAGTAGAAAATTTTAAGATTCAGAAATATACTATATCTACTCACTTACAGGTCCACATATATTTATACACTAGAGGATACTCAAATCTCACACTCACACACACCCCTTTAACAAGATAACTGAACCCAAATAGTTAACAGAAACTCACTAACTCAATATGGCTTAGGGAGAAACTTGGGCATAGTCAGATTTCCAGCCACTAAACTTGAGAAAAAGCATCCAGCCAATTTCCTGAATGAAACAGGTAAATGGTACTGCCTGCTATTACATCCTTAGGGGTAATTTAGTTCAAGAAGCAAGTGCTCAAAATACCTGCTTTCTTGTCTATAGAGCAATTGCTTGCAGCTATCAGCTGACCATGAATTAGAAGGGCTTCTCTCACACGCTTTTTAATCTCGCCATTAACAGGGATGGGAGGTGTTATTTCCTCCAGACAATAGCCAATATGAGGCTGGTCATAAGTGACAATGAAACCATTTTGTCTGCTCATTTTTACACAGCAGCTAGAAGTACTGGACTGAACTTGGCACAGCCAGGCTGGTGCCGAAAGTACAGGAATGAACTGACCAAAGACTCTTGGTTTGTTCCAACAAGACTAATAAAGCAGATCAAGTCACAAGATGTTGCCAAAAATACCCACCTCATACAAGGCAAGGAACCTGGATTTCCCCAGATTAGCTAAGATCAAAGCTGACAACATACATGTACTGAAATGCCCTACACTGATGTGGGTTACAGCAGCCCCTCTTTGTTTTCAGAAATGGGGGTCAGCTATTGCTTCTTCGCCCCAGAACGCTAGGTATAATCTGCTGTAATCTTCGTAATCAATGTAATCTTCCTTACCCAGGTTATTCTTCAACCTAGTACCGCCCAGAGATTTTGGACCACAGCAATGGAAGCAGTGACAGATTTTACTTTCTTGGGCTCCAAGATCACCGCAGACGGTGACTGTAGCCATGAAATTAAAAGACGCTTGCTCCTTGGGAGGAAAGCTATGGCAAACCTAGACAGCATAGTAAGAAGCAGAGACATCACCTTGCCGACAAAGGTCCGTCTAATCAAAGCTATGGTTTTCCCAGTAGTAATGTATGGCTGTGAGAGCTGGACTATAAGGAAGGCTGAGCGCTGAAGAATTGATGCTTTCGAACTGTGGTGCTGGAGAAGACTCTTACGAGTCCCCTGGACTGCAAGGAGGTCAAATCAGTCCATCCTAAAGGAAATCAACCCTGAGTGCTCATTGGAAGGACAGATACTGAAGCTGAAGCTCCAATATTTTGGCCACCTAATGCGAAAAGAAAACTCCCTGGAAAAGACCCTGATGCTGGGAAAGACTGAAGGCAAAAGGAGAAGGGGACAGCAGAGGATGAGATGGCTAGATAGCATCACCGATGCAAGGAATATGAACTTGAGCACGCTCCGGGAGAGAGCGCAGGACAGGAAGGCCTGGCGTGCTATGGTCCATGGGGTCACGAAGAGTCGGACACGACTGAACGACTGAACAACAACAACAACAACAACCCATTATGCCTGATCATTGGCCATGTTGGCAGCGGCTGATGGGAGTTGTAGTGCAAGACACCTGGAGGGCACCAAGCGGAGGGCCTGCCGCTCCTCTGAGCTAGCGGTCCCCCACGTTTAAGCCGCGCACTCCCTCGCCCCCTTCCCCGTAGCTTCCACGAACATGACCCAGCCCTGCTTCTCCCTCGTACCGGGCCCCATGGCCGACAGGGAGCTGCCCTGCCACGACTAGCCCCACCCAGGCGCCCTTAGCTCTGCCGCGCTGACCCGCCGCCACCCACTCGGCTGCATCTAACCCCAGCGGCCGACCCTTCCACCCGCTCCCACAGCGTCCAAGGGCTGCTGGAGACGGACTCTGCGGACCGCGGAGCCTGGGGCGACCCCTCCGCCCCCAGCCTTTCCCCGTGTCGACCGGCAATTTCAGCAGGGCAGACCCAGAGGCTTACCCGCCACAAGCGCCGCCGCCAGCCAAAGACCCAGCCCGGTCCCCCGCAACCCCATGACCGCCCTTTCTTCCGCCGCCGCCCCGCAACTACGACCGGAGACTAGCAAAAGAGGAAGTATAAACCAGCCGGCCGCACGGCCCAAGGTTGCCCCGCCTCCTGCACTAATTGACGCCACCATCGGCCACTCACGAAGCGTACATCGCGAAACAAGCGGGGGGGGGGGAAGGCGGGGCCACCTTCTGAATGGCAAGGCCCTACGACCAATAACAATACCAGCAAAAACCCGCCTATCGACTCGACTTCAGTGGGTCACGGGGCTCAATAGAGCTTTGGGTGGGGCTTCGGCTTGAGTGATAGCCGAAATAGCCATTCGTGACTTAGAGGATCTCTTGTCTCTTCCTTGAAATTACAGAGATAGTACTGTGTGCGTTTTTAAAATCTGTCCGCGAAGGGCTCCATTCGAGATAACGACGAGCATGCGCAAATTGCCTTGGGTGGGAGGGGGAATCCCTCAGTAACAGAAGGTGGGGCCAGCCCACTTTACTGACGGGAAAACTAACCAGTTAGAATGCGAGGGATCCTTCCCGTCCCGTGACATTTTCGCGGAGGCCTCGTTGAACGAGGCGAAGGGTTCTGATGAGACTGACAAGCCCGTCGCCCAATAAAGGTCTGATTGATCCCTGAGGAGTCCTAATCCAATTAGAGAGAGCTAACAGTGTGCTAGGAAAGGGCAGGCCAGAAGCTGACGCCTGAGGGAAGCGGGAGCGGGCCGTTTTCAGAGCGTTTCAAGGCGATGATGTCGCACACTGGGAGGAACGATAGAACCACTGGGGGGGGGGGTCTCAACCAGGGACAATATTTCAAATCTTGGCAGAAACGGGGGCCTGGAGATTTCAGCAGAGAAGGTTTAGGTTCCGCAAGGGCCAAGAAAAAGGTCTGCTTCTGGATACAACGAAGCAGGCGTCCCCAGCCTGGTGCTCTCCAGATGTGTTGAACTACAACTCCTATCATCCTCCAGACTGCATGGCTAGCTGCTGGGAGTTGAAGTCCGACACCTCTGGAAGGCGCTAGGTTGGGGAAGGCAGCACTGAAGGTTAGCCGGGCTGCGGGTGGGGAGCAGTGTGCTTCAAGAATAGTTGTTGTGGGTGGTGTTTTTTTTTTTTTAATACATCACAATAACTATAGCAGTGTTTGAAAAGTGGAACTTTTCTTTTTTAAGCGGCTGGGTTTTTAAGTTTGGCCTGCTCATGTAGTTGCCCATCTAGTTGGGTGTAACGCTTGTATTACAGTGGAATTCTACACCAATGGCCATGCTGGCTGAGAATGATGGGAGTTGTAGTCCAACACATCTGGGAGTCACCCAGTTGGGAAAGGCTGGTGTGTTCCATAAGAATATAAGAACCCTGCTGCTGGGTCATACCAAAGATTCATCTAGTCCAGCATCCTGTTTCCAACAGTTGGACAGCCATATGCTTCCAAGAACCGCACAAGCAGGGTGTATGTGCAAGCAACAACCTACTGTGGTATTTCTCCCAGCAGTTTGTACTTAATGGCATACTGTCTCTGAACACAATGTGCCATTAACTGTCATTGATAGATGTACCCCACATGAATTTTCTAGACTCCCTTTTGGAGCCAACTGAGACAGTGGCCCTCACCAAGTATGGTGGCAGCAAATTCCAAAGGTGCATTATGCACTGTGTAAGGAATACATCTATTTATTTATTACATTTTTATACCACCCAATAGCTGAAGCTCTCTGGGCAGTTCACAACAATTAAAACCATTAAAATACAGAACAATAAAATATACTTCCTTTTGTCTGTCCTGAACTTACTGCTAATCAACTTACACCTACTCACCCACCCATACTAAATGGCATCCTTGGCATTTTGTCTGTGCTGCAACGTAAGATGGTAAGAGAAGGGAGAAGACATTCATTGGCTGGATACCACATTAAGTTTCACACATTATTAGCTTGAAAAAATGATTTAAATGTACACATTCCTTTCAACTCCCCCTCCCAACCTAAAAAATAGTTATTTTAATACTCCAGTTATATCTACCTTATATTCACATTTGTACATTTTCCATGAAAGTGCTCCTCTCTTAATTCTGAGGTCTTGATTCACTTTACTAGCTCATGTCAGCACAAAGCTGGCTGCTAATGCAAGAACTGCTAAACTCTATCTAATTATATTATTATTATTTTAGATTACCCTAACGGAGGGCGCAGTCCTATGGGGATAGTCAGCCACCTCCGAACTCAGAGGTGGCTGACTATCCAATGCAGGGTGGGTGGAGCATGGAGGGGATCTTCTCCGCACTCCAGCCTCCCTGTATCTGTGGCTAGATGGCCGATTTCAGCTGTCTAACTGGGGCGCCTTGGAGTGGGGGATGGGGGGAGGCCAGACGGTGCATAGGAAATGTCATACTGGTGCTTTTGTGGTGCCTTCCCCTTCCCGCCCCCAGGAAGACCCTTTTCAGCTGCTCCGCACTGCTCTTACGAGTGCGGAGCCAGGGACAAACCGTGCTTCCTACTAGGGGGCGGGGAATCAGATTTCTGGGAACCGAGCTCAAGCACCGGCTCTGAGATCAGTTCCCATACACCAAAATATCCTATGGCTGTCTAGATGCTGTCTAGCAGCCATAGGATTGCACCCTAAGGCTTTAATTTTGCATTTAATGTCATGGGATCTGAAGAGCTACTTTAGGCACACCCAAGGGTTTATTTGTATCCAGTGGATTCCCCCTCTCCTTTTCCTTTCAGCAACAGATGCCTATATAGTATACCATACCACAGCCTTTTTTTTTTTTCAAACTCTCCTTGTTTTCAAAAAGTGTTGTCATGTGGCATAATGGGCTGCTGATGAAAACACAAGACATCCAAACCAAATGGCTTACAAAACTGATTGCATGATTCTTTGAATTCTGGTGTAGGACAGAATTTGGAAGCTTTTTTCTGTTATCCAAAGTGGTGGATGAATTGGGCATCAGGAGGAATGATGAGTTCCTTTATGGATGAACATATAAGAAAAAAAGAAACTGTTCCCGTGCTTCTTCTGTAGCACATCATAACTGATGATGCACTAAGGGAAAATATGCCTAAAGTAGCAGTCTCATATACTGTCAAGTGACTGGGAAAGTTCCAGAGAGTTTGATTTGTTACACAGTTAGCTTGCTGAGAGACCAGGCACTCATCCGGAGGCTTCTGCACCCAGGTCATGGATCTGCTGCATTTAAACTTGTGATAGACAGCTCCAATGTGGAAAGTTGTCAGCCCTACAATTGCCTGTTATTTCCAGATATCTTGTCCTGTTTGCAATTTCGGTGTGAGGTGGAACACTGTCATTCTGTCTTTAGTCCAAGTCTGCTTTTTGACAAGTCGCATAACTTCACAGTCAAATACATGTATTGTCTAATTAATTCTACTCTACAATACCCTAGAGTTTAAATGCACTGGAGAATAGATGTTGTTCAAAAGGATTTGACCACACATTGTGCATGTCAAATGTTCAATTATCCATTGCATGTGTGTGTTTGTGACTGTGTTCAATGGCTGCCGTACACTGGCTGCCAATTTGTTTCCGGCAAAATATCAAATGCTTGTTCTTACCTCTAAAGCCTTACATGATCTACATCCAAGGTACCTTAGGGAGTGCCTCCCCCACTCTGCCCCAGTCTGCCACCTAAGGTCCTCTGAGGGATCTCTGCTGTGGCTGCCTAATGTGAGATTGGCAGCCACACACAAGAGGACCTTTTCCTTTGCCACCCCTCAGTTGTGGAATGACCTGCTGGTTCAAATGTGACTGCTGACCTCTTTGAATGTTTTTAAGCGGGAATTCAAGACTTCAAGCGGGAATTTATTCCAGCAGGCCTTCCCTTTTTAGAACTCTCATTCTTCTTTGTTGATTGTTATATACTTTTTTGTGCAAAGTTGTTTTTCTTGTTGGGTTTCTTGTTAAATCGTTTTTAACTTTGTACACCGCCTAGAGTATTTTGTATATAGGCGGGTCATAAATTGAATAAATAAATAAAATTAATATGATTATGCATTCAGCTTCAGTGTATGCAAAGATGGGAGATTATAGATGTTCCAAATTATGGTATTTGGGGTCCATTTCACCTCTCGGTTTTTTTATGTTATTGGATTTTCCCCATCACTTTTTGTTGTTGTTGTTCAGTCGTTCAGTCGTGTCCGACTCTTCGTGACCCCATGGACCAGAGCACGCCAGACCTTCCTGTCCTGCGCTTTCTCCCGGAGCGTGCTCAAGTTCATATTCATTGCATCGGTGATGCTATCTAGCCATCTCATCCTCTGCCGTCCCCTTCTCCTTTTGCCTTCAGTCTTTCCCAGCATCAGGGTCTTTTCCAGAGAGTTTTCTCTTCGCATTAGGTGGCCAAAATATTTGAGCTTCAGCTTCAGTATCTGTCCTTCCAATGAGCACTCAGGGTTGATTTCCTTGAGGATGGAATGATTGGACCTCCTTGCAGTCCAGGGGACTCGTAAGAGTCTTCTCCAGCACCACAGTTCGAAAGCATCAATTCTTCGGCGCTCAGCCTTCCTTATAGTCCAGCTCTGACAGCCATACATTACTACTGGGAAAACCATAGCTTTGATTAGATGGACCTTTGTCGGCAAGGTGATGTCTCTGCTTCTTACTATGCTGTCTAGGTTTGCCATGGCTTTCCTCCCAAGGAGCAAGCGTCTTTTAATTTCATGGCTACAGTCACCGTCTGCAGTGATCTTGGAGCCCAAGAAAGTAAAATCTGTCACTGCTTCCATTTCTTCCCCTTCTATATGCCAGGAAGTGATAGGGCCAGATGCCATGATCTTAGTTTTTTTAATATTGAGTTTCAAACCAGCTTTTGCACTCTCCTCTTTCACCCTCAACAAGAGGCTCTTGAGATCCTCTTCGCTTTCTGCCATTAGGGTGGTATCGTCTGCATATCGGAGGTTGTTGATAATTCTCCCAGCAATCTTAATTCCGACCTCTGATTCATCCAACCCGGCATTTCTCATGATGTACTCTGCATATAAGTTAAATAAGCAGGGTGACAATATGCAGCCTTGTCGTACTTCTTTCCCAATTTTGAACCACTCGGTTGTTCCATGTCTGGTTCTTACTGTTGCTTCTTGACCCTCGTACAGGTTTCTCAGGAGACAGGTAAGGTGGTCTGGTACTCCCATCACTTTCAGAATTTGCCACAGTTTGTTGTGATCCACACAATCAAAGGCTTTAGCGTAGTCAATGAAGCAGAAATAGACGTTTTTCTGGAATTCTCTTGCTTTTGCCATGATGCAGCGAATGTTGGCGATTTGATCTCTAGTTCCTCTGCCTCTTCGAAACCCAGCTTGTACTTCCGGTAGTTCTCAGTTCGCATACTGCTGAAGCCTAGCTTGTAGGATTTTGAGCATCACCTTGCTGGCATGTGAAATGAGCGCTTCACTGAGTTACGCAAGCCCCTTCGCCACAACAAGGCAGTGATCCATGAAGGGGTCCCCATCACTACTTCTAGGCAAAATATAAATGTTGTCAGGTGGTGTCTTCTTAGTTTTTTGAGAAACAGTTAGACTTTAGTTACATCCAGGGTTATGGATGCATAACAGCGCTGGCAGAAGTGGACTTCCCCACCCTTTTCTCCTTGTGGCAGTCTCCTCAACCCACTGAAAATGCTACACATAGGGTCAGGGGACCCTGCTGAATGGGGTGGGCTGTGGTGCAGGGGGCTGAGGCAGGAGGAGGTCCCTGAGTGTCTTTTACCAGATTTGGTGGGAACTCCTTCTTTCCCCTCAGTCTTCCACACCACAGCCCATCACATTCAGCAGGGTCCCCCAAACATCTGTGTAGCATTTTCAGGGGTTGGGGACCGGGGGAGGGAGGAGGAAGAGGCTATTTCCACCAGCCCTGTTATGTACTCGTAACTCCTTAACTCTGGATCAATTCCTTCACATCTGGAGAACAGTGGAGTCCAAGGTCTTTTCTTTTTTGATATATTTGCTGTATATTCTTGCAAAATGAATTAAAGAGCTATTTTCATAGAATCATAGAATAGTAGGGTTGGAAGGGGCCTACAAGGCCATCGAGTCTTCTATTATTTTGTTTTTCAACCTTTCAAAATCTATAGATTTGACACTGGTATTAAAAATTAGGATAGGAATAGCACAGGCAACAAAAAAACTGGCATCCATCACCAACCTAGTTGCTCCAGTGACACCTGTCTTAAAGAAGAAGAAAACAAAAGGACCTTGAACGTTCACCAGCAATTCCATTTCATAACAATAATTCCTGGATTGTGGTATCATATGTATTATCAAACTTTTGAAGAGACCTTTGACGCAAAAAATGATTGGCCAGTGCTTGGTTAAAAACAGAGGTCCCTCTTCTAATGAAGCATTTTATGATTTCAAATCTATGCAGGAGTTCAGATTTGGACCTACTACTTCAACGCTTCTGATTTTGTGACAGAATCTGACATGTCCATGCCATCGCAATGATAACAGCCATCTCCTTTGCCCTAAAAAACCATTAAATATCTGGATGCACTCATACCTCGTGTCTAGGAAAATGTAACAGGTTTTTAAAAACGTTTTGAGATACTGAAAAAAATGAGCCACAACTCTGGACTAGATTCGCAGTGTTCAGCAAGGAAAATATCTTATCTCCAATCAGCAGCTGATTAGAGATAAGAGATTTTTCCCTGAATGGGAAGAGGGGGCAGGGCCTGGGGAAAAAGCTGGGGGGCCAGATGGGGAACCCCTGTGGGCTGTCTCTGGCTACCAGGCCAGAGGTTCCCCATGCCTAGATTGGAATATCTTTGATCCACAGCAGGTTTAGATAAAAACCCTGCCCTTTGGCCATATTTTCTGAATAAAATTATATATGTAGCATCCTTCAATGGGGTGCTTCACCTGAATTCTTGCTGTCTTGGGGCTTGAATTCTCTAAATAGCAGGAATGATGTGATCTGGGAGACTCCTGGTGACATCCTCCCCAGTTGTGCTGGACTTGCTGCTGTTTCTAACTGCAGTGAAGACTGGAGGAAATAGCTGGGGGAACGTATGTTGCATCTGTCCTCACACACACCCAGGCAGTCACTCAGCCAGCTAACCAATATTATTTTTCCATTTTTCTGTTAACAGTAATTCACATGCCTTCGTCACATTCACACTGGGCTACTACACTACATGTCTTTGAAAAGTGCACAGAAATGTAATTGCACAGAATTTACCTGCCAGGTTATTGGCTGGAGATGGCTACTTGGATCACATTGCATCAATTTTACAACAGCTACATTGGCTCCCTATTAGTTTCCCCTTTCAAGGCCTTTGTACTGAACTTTAAAGCCCTAAACAGCCTGGGTCCCAGTTACTTGAAGAACACATTCACCCTTATTATCTTAGCTACACATTAAGGCTTAGAGGACACACCAGTTAGAAAGCTGGACAGCAATTTTATTGTCCTTCTGCAGCAAAAGCAGAACAGCCTCAGGAAACTCTTGACTTCATCCAGATAAGCCCAGTGCCACCTAATGATTAAACTATGTAATGACAGTATTCACACAATGATGTAAACCAGGAAGTTATTATACAGCTGGATTTTTAATATCTTAAAGAAATGTAAGTCTATGTAGTGAAAGGAACAAAAGCACCTCAAGCAAATAATTTTCATATAAAGTTAAATGAAAATTAGAAAAAGTTTTTTCCTAGTTTTCAGTAAAATAATACAATGAACACATTACATGTGGCCAGAGAAAACTCAGAAATTTTCATTAAGCCTTACAGCCCTTCTATGAGGTAAAAAGGCACAGTGTGTGTTGCTTTCCTTATTTTATGAATACAAAAACAGAAGTAAGGCTTAGAACCAAAGAGAATAAATGTCTGACACAGACGCTGAGACACTGATGGGGTGGGGTGGGACGTCAAGGAAGAGTTCTGAAATCTAAATCTCTTGCAGGGTTGTTGTATGGATGAATGCTTTAAGGAGTTGGGAGTACATTTAGCCAGGACCAAACCAATGATTGATAATGAAATGGTCATTTCATGCATGCTGTGTCCATGTGCATGTAGGCATACATTCTGCTTTCCAGGCCTTAACTTAGAGGCACTGACCAGCTGCAAATTCTTCAAATAAATTAAGAGTGCTTCCAGATGAGGCTTTTTATTGCACCATTGCACTGCCTCATTCACAGCATTTTACAGGGGTACTGAAAACATCATCTTCAATAAGCAGTCTAAAATTATGTTTATAAAATGCCAAATCACAGTGCAAATGAATTGTCAGCACTCCTTTGACCCCCTCCCTCAAATATATTGTTAGCTTTTTAGGCCCTTGGGACTAGCTCTGTAATAGAGAGTTAGGCTGTCCAGCTAGACAATGTCATCAGAAAGGGACAGCTTAGTTTAGAGTTAGTTGTAATAAAGCGCTTGAGCAAGCCAGACCTTTTCAGCTCTCTTAATAGTACATAGTGTCAGAAAGTGATGATTTCTGCCACTTACTACTCAACAGAGCCAGATTCGGCAAGTTAAAAGCAAGCCAAAGCCCTAAGATGCTCAGAAAATACCAAGAACAGCATAGCAGCAATGTGTACATACTAGTGAAAGAAAGGAAAATGTCCTGTAAAAGGAATAATACTGGAATTACAGAACAAGCTACAGCAGGCCCTGATTCTACACCACGACACACTCCAGCCGCAATCAGAATGGAACCATTAAAGATTGCACCACCAGAGCAGTTCAATTTCCAGTCTCCTGGAACGTGGCCTAAGTGAATTGCATTTTAATTGATTCAAGGATGTTGACTAAGTGAGGACTTCAATCTGTTCTGTGGGGAATCAAATGAATGAGAACCTAATGTCAATGCCACTCTCAGAAGAGTACAAACTCAGTATAGTAAAGCTCAGTATAGTAAAGGAAGCCTTTACAGACAATTGTATGGGTAAGAAAAATGTATTTTATGACTGGGCTAGATTTAACGTCTGCAGTCAAGGACCCCTGGAACCTGTAGACAGTTTTATCATGTCTTTATGCACACTAGGGGGGGTGTCTCCACCAGCAATTTACTCCGAGCCAGTTGCGTGTTGAGGTTGTTAGGGATACATGACGTTGTGGCCATCCAGCAGCCACCCCGGAGCTTATCAGGGAAAAACTGGATTTCCTGAGACTGCTTGAAGTCCGATTCTTTTCCTTAAGTTAGGTTCCCCGTGTTATAGTTGTTGTGTGCCCCAACCCCCACATTTAGCTCCTGTATGCTAGCCCTGCCCAGGGGGTGTGCCTTTAACCGTGACCCTGGTCAAGGGATGTTTCCTTCCCAGCACAAGCATATGTGTGTCTACTCCCACTGTGCTCAATGAGGCCTGTCACCTAATTGCTCACATGGAAGTAATTAATTCACCCCTTCATTACAGCGATCAAGTGCACCAACAGGCTAGAAAGGGGTTCTAAGGCTTGAAGGGAAGCAACTGATTCTGAAAGGGCTTATGAGGCTTGAAGGGAAGTAATTAATTTGAGCCTTCCTTATGGAGAAAGTGGGGAGAGCCTAAAGGGGCGGAGCCTCTCTTACTGGTTGAGCAGCCCCTGCCACTCAGATGACATTCACTCCAGACACCCCCCCGAAGTATGTTATGTGATGTGAGTTGGAATGGTGCGATGCACACCCACGTGGAGCCCTGCCCAGACCAAAAGCAGCTCCTAGAAAAATGCAGGTAAGCCACTCCTCCCTTCTCCTTCCGTTGTTGTGGAGACACAGCCTAGCAGAATTCTGTGAATATGCTATTCTTAAAGAAGACCCCATCAGAGATAATTCTGTCTTCAAGATTGATTAGCTGTTACAACAGTTACAACTGGATCTTGCTTTAACTCTTCAAAAGGTAATTACAGGAGTCTGTGAATCTGAGTTGGTCAAGCAGTAGCAAAGAGAAATTTGCTTCCCTACAAATAAGTGTTCTGGAAGCACAAAAGTCTGCTCATTCATGTGACAATTTTTTTAAAAAAAATGCTTAGAAGGGGGCCACACACACCCACACACACACACACACACACCTCAGACACTCAGAACTGAATAAATATTAACATGAGAGATTCTGTTTTCTCATGTTTCGAAACAGTATTAGATCAGGACATTCTAGAAAGGATTTACCATGCCCAGCAAGGTACTACAAAATGTTGACCCTGAGCTTGTTAGACAGCTTGTTGACTGTCTATAAATGAAAACATACACACCTGGAAAGACTGTTTATCTTTATATCATTGATTACTATTCTATCTACTTGGAGTTAGCAAAACGAGGAGCACAGCTGCAGAAAAGTGATTATTATACTAAAGAGTATACTTGCTTGCCATGGCATACTTTCCATTTTGAAGATAGATAATGGGCCACAATTCTCTGACATTGTTTTCAAATGTTTTGCAGTAGGCTTTGATTTTCAGCATATTACCTGTAGTCCACACTTCCCTCATAGTAATGGGAAAGCAGGACAGGCTGTTAAAAAAAAAAAAACCCTGCTCAAAAAGCAAATTAATGAGGGCATACACACAGCCCTCCTGATATTCCATTCAAGCCCAACTGAGTCTGAACTGAATTCGAGCCCAGACCTGCTCATGAGTAAACGACTATGTACAATCCTACCAACCATTGGAGCTGACTTGATTCCAGAACTTGTGAACTTAAAATAATTCCGTTAGAAAGATAAACGGATAAAAGATTATCAGACGTGCAATTTCAATATCACACATGCAAGATGTCCCACCACAAGAAGCTTGGATTCCAGATATGGCTGTTCAATGGGAACAATGAAGGGAACTCCTTCGATGGCATCAGGAACACCTCCATCACATTCCTCCTGTTTATTATACAAAATCAGGGCATGCATCAGTTTCACCAGAAAGACTAGTAGAACGTCCAGTTATGAAAGACTCAGTTCTTTAAAAAGAAAGTAAAGGAAAGTAAGCAAAAGTTGAATACAGCTCCCATTACATGTTTGAACCCTTTCCAGAGAAATAGGGTAGTAGTAGAAAGAGTTCCCTTCTGTCCAGCTTGATGATATCATGAAGGGACAGCTTTGTTTGTAGTTAGCAGTAATAAAGCGAACAAGCCAGACCTGTCACAGCTCTTTTAATAACACAGCTCAAGATGCTTAATTCAAAGGTTGCCTGCCATTCTAGAGCACTTGCAGTTCACCCACAGATGCACATCTCCTGCCCTTGCACTGTCCTAACTAAAGTGGCAGGAAAAAAAAACCTGAGCCAGTTCTGTTATGCCTGATCCATGTGTACTGTAACCAGTCAATTGGGGTAGGGGATGGGAAACAGGACGCTATCCATTGATTTCAGTGGACTATTCACTAGCTTTATTGCCTTCAGTTCTTAATTTGAAAATTAAGTAAAAATAATAACAACAATTAGAGGTCTTGGTTTAGATCCAAATAATGCAAGGTTGCTTCCACTTCTGCAAGGAAGCTTTTCTGCTTTTCTCTTCCAGTGGCACCACAACCCTTCCCAAGGATTGGAGAACCTCAGGCTGCTTTATGATGGGTGTGAGTGGCTGCAGGTGGGGGGAGTGGGGATGGCAACCCACTCCTCTGAGAGGACAAGTGTCTTCCATTTGTGCATGAGTAGGGCAAGGTCGGATCCAAGTCCATGCACCCTTCTCCCACTGTCAAGGTGAGTAGTCATCTTTAGCTGATTCAAATATCTAAATGATTTATACTAAATTTATAGTCTTGGATGCTGGTAGGTTTGAAGGATCCTAGACAAAATGCCCTCCGCCCCACCGGGACACTCTCCCTCCACTCTGCTTTCTCTCCCCCTTGCTACCCTGGGCATTCTGCTCCCCCCCTCCCCAAGTTTACCAGGTAGTAGTGGAAGGGGACCCCTTTTCATTCTTCCTGAAAAACAAAACACTATTTGGGTCTTCATTTCCCAAACATGTTTTGCTCCGGCACCCCACTACTGAGAGGGGAGAACCTCAGGGGCTTCACAATTGACTCAGACTTCAGTTTCCTAGAAGGAGGGCACTGGGGAGTTGTGGCATTTCTTTTATAAAAGGTTTATTTACCCTGTGCTCAAGGTGAGGGCTGTAGAGGAAAATCACCGGAAGACCTATAAATCACCTATATCAAGGAGATAGGGATGGTGTGCCACAGTTGTTCCTTCTATTCCCATGTCTCCTGGAAGACCTTAAAACTTAGGTCTCCTTAAGGCCTTTAGTGTGAAATTCAGTTTTCAGAAGTTGGTTGTAGGTGGAGATGGCACGGCCTTGAAACGCGGGAGGATGACATGAACGATGGGACGGCCTTGGAATGCAGGAGGGTACCATCTGGCTATGGTCCACTCGCTTCACCTAATCTTTTGAGTGGTACAGATATGACATACATCATCAGGTGGTTTAAGCACAACAGGTGTGATTAATTAAGGTGCTGTCCTAAGTGGCACATAGCACTCAAGAGATTAAGGTATAAAAAAGCCCGGCAGTTTGCCCAAAGGGAGCTTCGATGCAGACCTGACCGGGAAGGTGCTGCATGCCGGCCATAGACTAGAGTCTCCTCGTTGTTGTTCCACTGGGGCTCCGGACAACTGCTTGAGGACTGCTTGCTTGGTATTGTATATTCGTCTTTGATATCCTTTTGTCTGCTTTAAATAAAATCCTTTGACTTCAGCTCACTTGTGTGCTTATTGCTCCTGAATCCAAAAAGAACCCTTGCCTTTGGCAAGACAAGGGCCCACAACATCACCAGTCCAATCGATCCCTGCTTTCCCTCAGCGGCCTAGGGATCTGCTTCTCCTGAGACAAAAGCAGCTCACCTTTTGTCTTGGGTTCACCCTTCCCCCAGCCTCACTTCCTCTTACCCCCTCAAGCCTAGTAGAACAAAGGTTACCAGTTCAAGAGTTACAGAATTGGGAGAAATCCTAAGTCTCTTTGTGCTCAGAGGCACTGGGTTGTAAGGGAGCCCTGGAGATAACTTAGACTGACCCCAAGCACATTACAATCCAGTTCCCACATGTGGCTAGAAGCATTCTGAGGAAATGAAGATGGCAGGTGACTGAAGCCTTGGCTGGTCCAGTGCTTTGCTTTGCAGAGTGCTATGGCTTGCTGTTGCTGCCCCCATCATCTGCCATTCACTGTCTGCCATCCTAGGGCGGCCCTTGGCCTGTGGGATCCTGGACTTTATTCCCAAACTCCGGCCCTAATAGCACCACCAGGGTGCCCCATTTTTTATGTTGTTAACAATGTTTTTCCTGCTTGGGTTTGCACATGATATATAATGTAATAGGAACATAGAAAGCTATATTGAACAGCATCTATCCCCAATGCTGTTCAATATCTACATGAAACCACTGGGAGAGATCATCAGGAAGTTTAGGGCTGAGTGTTATCAGTATGCTGATGACACCCAAATCTATTTCTCTTAAACATCTTTATCCAAGGAAGGTAGGAATCTTCTGAATGACTGCCTGAAGTCGGTAATGTGCTGGATGAGGGAGAACAAGCAGAAATTGAATCCAGGCAAGACAGAGGTGCTCATCATGAAGGGTCCTAATTCAGTTATTGAGATATGTCAACCAGTTCTGGATGGGGCTGCACTCCCCCTGAAGGAGCAAGTTCGTAGCTTGGGGGGGGGGGCTTCTTGACCCAACACTGCTCTTGGCACCCCAAGGGGAGGCAACAGTGAGAAGTGCCTGTTATCACCTTCGGCTGATATGCCAGCTATGCCCATTCCTGGAACGTGTGGACCTGGTAACGGTGGTGCATGCGCTGGTAACGTCTAGCTTGATTTCTGCAATGTGCTATACTTGGGGCTGCCTTTATATTTAGTTTAGAAACTTCAACTGGTACAAACTAGAGCAGCCAGGTTGGTCTCTGAGACATCCCATGGAGACCATATTACACAGTTTTAAAAATCTTTACACTGGCTGTCAGTTTGTTTCTGAGCAAAAAATAAAGTGCTGGTTCTTACCTCTAAGGCCTTACACGGTCTAGGTCCAAGATACTTTAGGAAGCACCTCCTCCCCTACGTCCCAGTCCGCCACCTAAGGTCCTCTAAGAGCACTCTGCTGTGGCTGCCTAATGTGAGACTGGCAGCCACGCCCAAGAGGACCTTTCCCTTTGCCGCCCGCTCGGTTGAGGAATGGTCTGCCGGCTGAAATGCGCCTGCTGACCTTGTTGAAGGTTTGTAAGCCGGCATTAAAGATGCTATTATTCCAGCAGGCCTTCCCTTTTTAGAACTCTTGTTCCTTTTCCTGACTCTTGCATACTGTTTTAAGCAGTTGTTTTAAGCTGTGTTACACTGTTGGATTTTTAAAAAATAGTTTTTAATTCAAAGTTGTTTTTATATGTTTGTATATATTGTCCCTATGTTTTATGTAAATGGTTTTTAAACTTTGTATATTGTGTTTTAATGTTTTAACTTTTGTAAACTGCCCAGAGAGCTTCGTATATGGGGCAGTATAATGATGATGATGATGATTGATGATGATGATGATGATGATAATAATTTACATCACACCAGACCATTGGTCCATCTTGCTTAGTATTGTCTACAGTTACTGTCAGGGGCTCTCCAAGGTTTCAGGCAGGAGTCTTTCCCAGCCCTACCTGGAGATGCTGGGGACTGAACCTGGGAATCTTTGCATGCAGAACAGGCGCTCTACCACTGAGCTATGGCCCTCCCTTGGAAAGTTTTCAACTGTATGTACCAGGCAAGAATTTATTGTCTGAACATCTGGTTGGTGTCTATATAGATAAGCCACCTGTGATGTTAGGAAATCAGGCTGGAATTTCAGCCAGAAGCAGAAATACATGACAGCATTCCAGTCACAAACTGGAACTTTGCAGTCAAATCTTTCAGCAGAGTTAATGTTTTCAAAATCTTTCTGGCAAAGGTAGGCAGCAGGTTTCCTTTTAAAAAATAGTGACCTCATTTGCACATAACATTAACCCATGGGGTTTTTTTAACCTGTGGTAAACCCATGATTTGTTGCCCTATGTAGGGTTTGTCTGGGAGATGGGCTGTTTGTTTCCCTCCTCCTTTGACTGCTCCCTCCCAGTACCCCAAATACTTATGCAGCACTGTAGTACTGGCATATAGAGCAGCTGTGTTTTTTTTAACACACTTGCCCACTGCCTCTGTAGCCTGGCAAAACAACCCATGAACAACCCATAGTTCTGGGTTCACACATAATGACCACCCATGGTTTAAACAACCCAGAGTTCACAAGCAACCAACCACCTATGACCTGGGTCACATATAATGACAACACAGAGTACAGGTACAGGAGTATGGTTTGAGTACGGGCTGTCATTGAGAAGAAGTTGAGTATGGTTTTAGTATGGGCTGTTGTTGAATTGTGGGTTGTTGTTACATGCGAATCCTACACTATGATTTAACTATGGCCAGGTTTGCATGATCATTTTGATACATGGTAGCTTAAATAAGCCACCGTGGTTTGTGGCACGGGCACCACAACCCAACCAACACAACACAGCCCCATCTTGTAGGTTGTTGTGTTGTCTGAACCCAGTAAGATGGATTGTTGGCATGGTTAACAAACCACCCAGAACCCATGGGCTGTTTTAGGGTTTTAAGGTTATTTAAGCCATCATGGGTCAAAATGACCATGCGAACCAGGACTATGGGTTGTTAACCATTAATAATCCAGAGTTCACAAGCCAACAACAAACCATGGGTTCTCTTCTTGGGTTGTTTGTGTTTAACAACCCAGAGTTAAACCATAGTGCAGGGTTTGCACATAATGACAGCCCATGATTCAACAACAACCCATGATTCAATGACAACCCATACTTTGGGTTGTTGTTACATGCAAGGGCTGGTCGTGGTTAACAAACCTTGGTTTGTTAGCGGGGTTGGGTTCACACATCACAACAACCCAGAATTCAACAACCCATGGGTTAAGTAAACCATGGGTTAGCATTATGAATGAACCAAGTTAGTGGCTGTTAGAAACAGGAGCACATTCCTAAGGTGTTAATGGCAACTTCCTTCAAAGAAACTTATATAAAGGTTATGTTTCAGTGGTACTTCACCCCATATAAATTAAACAAAATATATAAGAATTGTTCAGAGAAGTGCTGGAGATGTGGGGGGATGAAGGAGGACTTTGTTCATGTATTTTGGTCTTGTCCGAATATTAAAAAATATGGTTTTGGTGGGTCTTTTGTCATGGAGCATGGCCTGTATGTAATTGCAATATTTGCCCCACAGGAAACTGAAGTGAGGAGGGAAAGGTGGGAATTGTCTAACTTCAACTCAATTATGTATGTGCTCTGTCAGCCTCATGAGTGTGGACTTCATGTATGTATGTGTATACATCTATTTGTGTGCATGTGTGAAACTGAAATGCTTTAAACCCAGATTGAGAAATCATATACTATAATATGGTATGTGTGTTGCATGTAGACACATATAGACACTTCACATTTAGGTTTCCATTTTAACATGGAATTAAGGATGCAACGCTATGCGAGTTTAGAGAGAAAAAAGTCCTACAACTCCCAGCATTCCCCAGCTAGCATGGCTGGCTGGGGAATGCTGGGAACAGAAGGATTTTTTCTCTCTAAACATGCATAGCATTGTGCCCTAAATTGTACGTTCTTACTGACTTCACAAAGATAATGAATACTTATTAGAACCTGAATCATGTGTAACTTGCCATTAGATGATTTACTTCTTTAGGCAGTTTGCTCTGGATTACTAGAAGAACATGATCATTCATTATCATTAATGCAAGCACTGTTAACTTTTCTGTCTCTAAGTAAACCACTGCTGTTTACTGTGTGGTCTGATGCCTGGTAAGGCACACCTATGGAATATGATTGCTAAGGCTACACAACCTCCATTTTATAAAAAGCTACCATTCTTTATTGAGCAACTTTTAAAAAGCTGCTTCACTGAGCCTGTGCCTTGAGTATCATTTCTAGACTTGCCTCGGCTCTTAGATTCACTAGGATGATCTAGCTAGGAGCAAACCAGTCAGCAGGCTTCGGGAGAAAAAAAAATGATTGCAAGACTTATAATGCTTGAGCTTTGAACGGTGATATTGATTAACCTCGTGAAGAATGAAATTAATCCCAGGTCAGTCATAGATTCACTTGGTGGCCTTGGGCAGGTTACTATCTCTTGGCTTTAGTTCTGCTGGATCTGTAAAGTGGGAGCAAACACTTCTCCGACAGGTTGTTGTAAAGATGAGAAATAAAAGATTTCAAGTGACTTTGCATGTTACAAGTGTTATAATATGACTGATACATTATATTATCCATACGTATTCCAATAAATGCCCCAGGATATATATGTTTATGGACTGGTTCCTTGAGTGCCTGCCTCACTTGTGCTCCTCCAGTGTTGGAGGGATTTGGAGCAGCCCTACCCTGCCTACCACGTGTAACTGGAAGATAGGGTCATGCTGTTAATTAGTTTATCCCAAAACATTTATAACCCTGCATATGTATCTCTGACAGCTCACTTGAAATAACCATTGCCAGTGATAAAACTTATTTTTAATGAGATGTACTTTTGGGAAGCTATCTGTGATCCTCCATGTCTCAGATCAGATGCATTTAGCAATTCCTGAAATAATATATGCTGTGTATGACAGAGCCAAAGGAGGATGGGATCTAGGCAATGTAGGTAGAGATAATCTGACAATGAGTTTATTTTGCTAATTGTCATATTCCAGGGGTAGACAACCTGGTACCGTCCAAATGTTTTGGATTACAACTCCCATCTGTCCAAACTAGCATGGCCAATGGTCAGGGATTATGGGAGCTGTAGGCCAAAACATCTGGAGGGCACCAGGGGCCCATCTACATGGGAGGTTTTCTCTGATGCTGCTGTGACTTAAAGTCATCAGGGGTGCATGACAGTGTGACCACTTTACAGCCATCCTGGAGTTTACCTGTGGGGAAGCTATATTTTTGCAGAGTACTTTTACTCTGTTGTTTTTCTTTAATTTGGCTCCCCTGTGGTTCAGCTGCTGTGTGCCCATCCCTTCACTTTAAATTCAGGATGATCGGGAGGTTCCTAGGGGTGTATCTCTCACTTGGCTGTACTCTCAGTAACCTAGGTAACTAGAGTAGCTCACCTGCCTTTCCAACACATTAAAGCCCTAGAGCACTCTTTCAAGCCTTCAGAATCGCCCTGCACTTTGTTTTTGCCAGTGGGAGTAATTAGTCTCAGCGATTATGCAGTTTTCTGATGTTTGCTACTTGGCTTCTTCCATGCTGTGTTAAATTGCTTGTCCAATGTGACGCACCTGTTCGTCCCTGTGCATGCACGACAACCCATTGGTTTTTAAAATGATGGGTTGTCATTACATGCAAACCAGGTCAGAGAGAGGAAGGGGTTACCCCTTCCGCTCTTGGCCCTGGACCTGCCCACCACTGGCATGTGAACCCTGACAGATTATCTCCAAGGGAATAAAGCCTGCAATAGAGAAAATGTTCCCCTCCTCTGTTTAACAGTTTCTGACACCTGCTTTATAATTTCTTTTGGTGGAAAGAGTATTGGAATATTTGTCTTCGTCATAATTTATTTATGGGATCAACCCTTTGGGTGTCACCACTTTGGGTATGTACGAGGTCAAGGGCGGAACTTTTGTAGGTTATACAATGGGAACTGAACGTTTGTTTTAGAATTGTATTTTCCCGTGTGAGAGACAGTTTTGTGGATAGTAGGTTGTCTCCTGTGTGAGAGACAGGAGGAACGAAAGAAAGGTTGTCACTGCTATTCTCATACGGTTGTTGTTGTTCAGTCGTGTCCGACTCTTCATGACCCCATGGACCAGAGCACGCCAGGCCTTCCTGTCCTGCGCTCTCTCCCGGAGTATGCTCAAGTTCATATTCATTGCATCGGTGATGCTATCTAGCCATCTCATCCTCTGCCGTCCCCGTCTCCTTTTGCCTTCAGTCTTTCCCAGCATCAGGGTCTTTTCCAGAGCGTTTTCTCTTCGCATTAGGTGGCCAAAATATTTGAGCTTCAGCTTCAGTATCTGTCCTTCCAATGAGCACTCAGGGTTGATTTCCTTTAGGATGGACTGATTTGACCTCCTTGCAGTCCAGGGGGCTCGTAAGAGTCTTCTCCAGCACCACAGTTCGAAAGCATCGATTCTTCGGCACTCAGCCTTCCTTATAGTCCAGCTCTCACAGCTATACATTACTACTGGGAAAACCATAGCTTTGATTAGACAGACCTTTGTCGGCAAGGTGATGTCTCTGCTTCTTACTATGCTGTCTAGGTTTGCCATAGCTTTCCTCCCAAGGAGCAAGCATCTTTTAATTTCATGACTACAGTCACTGTCTGTGGTGATCTTGGAGCCCAAGAAAGTAAAATCTGTCACTGCTTCCATTTCTTCCCCTTCTATATGCCAGGAAGTGATGGGGCCAGATGCCATGATCTTAGTTTTTTTAATGTTGAGTTTCAAACCAGCTTTTGCACTCTCCTCTTTCACCCTCAACAAGAGGCGCTTGAGATCCTCTTCGCTTTCTGCCATTAGGGTGGTATCGTCTGCATATCTGAGGTTGTTGATAATTCTCCCGGCAATCTTAATTCCGACCTGTGATTCATCCAACCCGGCATTTCTCATGATATACTCTGCATATAAGTTAAATAAGCAGGGAGACAATATGCAGCCTTGTCGTACTCCTTTCCCAGTTTTGAACCACTCGGTTGTTCCATGTCTGGTTCTTACTGTTGCTTCTTGACCCTCGTACAGGTTTCTCAGGAGACAGGTAAGGTGGTCTGGTACTCCCATCACTTTCAGAATTTGCCACAGTTTGTTGTGATCCACACAATCAAAGGCTTTAGCATAGTCAATGAAGCAGAAATAGAGGTTCTTCTGGAATTCTCTTGCTTTCGCCATGATCCAGCGAACGTTGGCGATTTGATCTCTAGTTCCTCTGCCTCTTCGAAACCCAGCTTGTACTTCCGGTAGTTCTCAGTTCGCATACTGCTGAAGCCTAGCTTGTAGGATTTTGAGCATCACCTTGCTGGCATGTGAAATGAGCGCAATTGTGCGGTCGTTTGAACACTCTTTGGCGTTGCCCTTCTTTGGAATTGGAATGTAAACTGACCTTTTCCAGTCTTGCGGCCATTGTTGAGTGTTCCAGATTTGTTGGCATATTGAATGCAGCACTTTAACAGCATCATCTTTTAGGATTTTAAATAGCTCAGCTGGAAGACTGTCATCTCCGCTAGCTTTGTTGTTACTAATGCTTCCTAAGGCCCACTTCACTTCACTCTCGAGGATGTCCGGCTCAAGTTCAGTGACCGCACTATCATGGCTATCAGGGACATTATCATAGAATCATAGAATCATAGAATAGTAGGGTTGGAAGGGGCCTACAAGGCCATTGAGTCCAACCCCCTGCTCAATGCAGGAATCCAAGTCAGAGCATCCCTGACAAATGGCTGTCCAGCCTCATCTTGAAGGCCTCCAGTTTGGGAGATCTTATACAGGAAAGATTAAGATCTTTCCTGTATAGTTCTTCTGTGTATTCTTGCCACCTCTTCTTAATCTCATCTGCTTCTGTTAGGTCCCTGCCTTCTTTGTCCTTTATCATGCCCGTCTTTGCACAAAACGTTCCCTTGAGATCTCCAATTTTCTTGAAGGGATCTCTAGTCTTTCCCATTCTGTTGTTTTCCTCGATTTCTTTGCATTGTTCATTTAAGAAGGCCTTCTTGTCTCTCCTTGCTATTCTCTGGAACTCTGCATTCAGTTGGATATATCTTCCCCCTTCTCCCTTGCTTTTCGCTTCCCTTCTTTCTTCAGCTACTTGTAAAGCCTCATCAGACAGCCACTTGGCTTTCTTGCATTTCTTTTTCTTTGGGATGGATTGAGTTGCTGCCTCCTGAACAATGTTACAGACTTCCATCCATAGTTCCTCAGGCACTCTTGTCTATCAGGTCTAATCCCTTAAATCTATTCCTCACCTCTACTGTATATTCATAAGGGATATGATTTAGGTCCTACCTGAATGGTTTAGTGGTTTTCCCTACGTTCTTCAATTTAAGCTGAAATTTTGCAACAAGAAGCTCATGATCTGAGCCACAGTCAGCTCCAGGTCTTGTTTTTACTGACCGTATAGAGCTTCTCCATCTTTGGCTGCAAAGGACATAATCGATCTGATTTCGATATTGACCATCTGGTGATGTCCATGTGTAGAGTCGTCTCTTGTGCTGTTGGAAAAGAGTGTTTGCTATGATCAGCGTGTTCTCTTGGCAAAACTATTAGCTTTTGTCCTGCTTCATTTTGTACACCAAGGCCATGCCTGCCTGTTATCCCGGTGATTTCTTGACTTCCTACTTTAGCATTCCAATCCCCTATGATGAAGAGGACATCTTTTTTTGGTGTTAGTTCTAGAAGGTATTGTAGGTCTTCATAGAACCGATCAACCTCAGCTTCTTCGGCATCAGTGGTTGGGGCATAGACTTGAATTACTATGATGTTGAATGGTTTGTCTTTGATTCGTACTGAGATCATTCTATCGTTTTTAAGATTGTACCCCAGTACTGCTTTTCCCACCCTTTTGTTGACTATGAGTGCTACTCCATTTCTTCTAAGGGATTCTTGCCCACAGTAGTAGATATGATGGTCACCTGAATTAAATTTGCCCATGCCTGTCCATTTTAGTTCGCTGATTCCCAAGATGTCGATGTTCAATCTTGCCATCTCATGTTTGATCACCTCCAGCTTACCTTGATTCATTGATCTGACATTCCAGGTTCCTAAACAATATTGTTCTTTACAGCATCGGATTTTCTTTTCACCACCAGACACATCCACAGCTGAGTGTCCTTTCGGCTATATTAAGTTTTAGCACCATATTATGACAGTTCCTGCTGCTTGAAATCTGTACTTTATTATTCCAGCACTTTATATTTGAGCAGTTTATTGCTCTTGCACTTTATTGCCACCAGCACTTTAGTTAGCACATTTAGCACAATGCTGTACTATTTTTGGTGTCAAGAGAAACCGTGTTTATTTGCTCAAGCATTTTAAAACTTGTAAAAAAATTAGATTGAAGTTGGTATCTTTTTAGCGAATCAAAATAGTTTTATGTATTTCAGTTTTTGTTATGTATCCTGCGGGTGGGGGAGTTAGTTCTTGTTTTGAACCCTGGCAGCTCCTGTAGAACTTGGATCTGCAACAGTGGGTGGAGCTTCTGCTCAGTTCTCACTTCTGTGTGTGCTGATTAAAGAACAGTTGTGTTTGCGGCTTGCTGACTCTTGTAGTCATTCCTACTACCTATACAACTGTTTTACTTTTTGATATTTAGATTTTAGATCATTTTTATTGTACTGTACTGTAGTGTAGTGCGTTGCATTGTTTTTAGTTTGTTTTGTGTACACCGTCCTGAAATCTTTTCTGGGATGAAGGAGTGGTTTATAATTTTTTTAAAAAATAAATAAAAAAAGAAATTTACAAGTGTACAAATCAAGCAGGCATTCGAGAAAGCAAATACAAACACACAGGCATTGAAAACTTCACTGCAACATCAGTCCAGTTCCTCCAAATCCACTTTCAGCCTGAGCAAATCACTTTCACTCTCCTCCCATCCCATATGCAAGTGTGAAAGGGTACATAAAAAGGTATATAAAAGGAGGGTGACTATCCAGACAGGCTGAGGTACAGATTGCCCAGTAGCTATCCATTAGCCAAATAAATTCTAGATTTAAAATGAGATCGACTTTCTATAACAGGACAACATGACTTACAATAACATTTTCTTAATTGTAAGAAAACTAATGCATATAAAATGGTCCCTTTGTTCTCATCTCTTTGTTCTCATTTTACCTGGGCCCCAAACCAGGCCCTGATTAAGGAGCCAAATCAACAAAGAATATTTTTAACTTTAAAGTTAGGCTTGCATTAAATTTTGGAACACAACTGGTAAAGTTGAAGTTACTTGGATTTAGGGTAATTTAGCAGCCTGGTTCTAAGGCCACCTTCCCCAGCTTGGTGCCCTCCAGATGTCCTGGACTATAACGCCCGGAACTGCTGACCAGTGGCCATGTTGGCTGGACTGATAGAAGTTGACGTCCAAAACATCTGGAGGGCACCGGGTTGGAGAAGGCTGTTCTAAGGTTTGTTTTGCTGTCATATGAGCAGTGAGAATGACCGTAAGAACAATGGAAGCTACCTTATATTGAGTCAGATGACCATTGGTCCGTTAAGCGCGGTACTGTCTATGCTTATTGGCAGAGGCTCTCTGGGGTTTCAGGCAGTAGTATTTCCCAGCTCTACATGGAGATGCTGGGGACTGAATCTGGGGCCTTTTTGATGCAAAGCATGTGCTCTACCACTGAGCAATTAATCCATGCAATTAATAATAATCACACACACACACACACACACACACACTGTACTTTAAGCCATTATATTATTTGATCATTTGTGAATGTTAAATGTGACATCCAATACATGAATGGTGACTGAGCCTTGCTGTAGAGGTGTGGTTTTATTTTACTTCCACATGCCTCTGTGCAGCATTTAGAGGAATATTTTGGTGGCTGAGTTTGGGAATGACCTAGCTTCGCATTTCCTTGCTTTTCTGCATTTTGATGTTTATAGCCTTATGTTTTAACTCTGCAGTTATTGGAGTGTTTAGGCATGGGCATTACATATTTTATTACGGGTCAAATTCTGCTCTGTTTGCTGTCAAAGACTAAACTCCTATTAATTTTGAAAGTGTAGGACCTAGAGAAGTCAAGGATGTTTTGCCATACCTATTTTACATTCAGTTTCCACCTTATCATTATTGATTTCCTGCATGAGAACAGAAGTGCTGAATATAGAAAAGGGGCAGCATCATTATTTCCATCTTGTGCAAAAATAGATCACAGGAAATGAGTTGTTTGAAAGAAGGCTGTGGATCATGCCACCTGACAGCGATATGATTTCCTTTTCTATAGTCATGTACTAATATGAATTCTCTTTTTTACTCTTCTCCTGTTTAAATTCCCTTCTCCCCCTCATGTATGCCACAGACTGTCATATACTGGGATTTTGTTTTTATTTTACTTTGTTCAGTTAGCAAAGTCTGACGATTTCAGAATCCCTATGAATTGCAATTGTGACTGTTCTCTGGTAAATTTGGCACTAAAATAGAATTCTTGAACCCCAAGGTAGATGCTAAAGTCCTTGAAGTTGGCATCACACTTTTTCATGGTGTTCCTGTCTCGCTGTAATCTGTGCAGCATTGACAGGACTGCACCCCCATCCCCTTCCCCGCACGTGCAACCAGCCCCCCCCCACTCAGTGACTGGGTTTGCATGATGGTGCCACTCTGAATATTCAGGCTGCTTCTGTGGCTGTTGTGTATTCCAAACCCGGGGACTATGGGTTATGCAAGGGTTAACAACTATCACAGAACCCATGGCCAACTCTCGCAGAACCCAAAATCATCCCATAGCCTGCTTGCAGAAAGGCAGTGCCAGCACTTTTTTATTAACAGAGTCACTGTCCTCATCTGCTAACCCCATCATACTTCTCTGTTACCTCTGAGCTTACCAGAAAATCCTCACTGTATGTGCAGGGAGGGAATGGATTTTCCCAGCAGCAATATATTGTTGTGATCTATCCCTGTCGTAATGCAAAATATTTTGGGGTGGCTTCGTCTTAAATGACAATTAAGGCCCATTAGCTTTACAAAAGACTTGCTCCTGGTGGAGTTGACAACTGCTAGAACTGGTTTAATGATATGGATCCACACAGCTACCTGCATTTTTGGACTCTGCTTAGGGGCGTGGCTATGGGGACTGTCATAATGAGCACCTGCACTTGACCACTACACCACTGCTGAGCTGTTAACCCATGGTCTTCTATCTTACCTTTCCCCACTGATGTTCCTCAGCACCACAAATTAATCTAGTAAGGAACAGCCTACATTATCTAATCCATGTGGGACACTCTGTCTGCCTGGAATGCACACCATGGTTTGCCACATGGATCCTTCTCGTTGCACAGAGAACTTTCCACTAACGAACTGGATGTTCCTGGTGGAATTAAGACACTCACTTTCAAGTCCTCATTGATCTCCCCTCCCCCTGCCCCCAACACATGGTAACTATGGTTTTGTACAATGCAACATTTACTTTTAACAGTCTTAACTATTTTCAGTAGAAAAATTATGGATGCCATATGAGTAGCATTCAGTAGGCGGTAGACAGGACACACTTGACAGGACACACTTCAACTATTGATCTAGAGCAGCAAAGAGCTGGGAGAACCATTGTGGCAAAAAGATTTACAGCTTTGCCTGGCCTGGCTTGTCTATAATATAGTATTTTCCTTTGTCTTCATCTCTTTGGGCACATACATGAGTATGTGAGCTCAGTGGTAGAAGACATGCTTTGTATATCTAAAATCTCAAGTGAAATCCCTGGCATATTCTCTCTTTAAGGTCCAGGGCAGCTAAAAAAATCCCTGTCTGAAACACTGAAGAGCTACTCAGTGTGGTCAGTCATGAGCTAGACAGACCAGGGACCTGAGTCAGTTCAGGGCATCTCCGTATGCTCTCATCTGCCTCCACGTAGTGCCCTGACCAAACTTTGCCTTTTCCCGTATGACCTGTTGGTTAATGTGGGGCTCTGGTATAGATCATTCTGCATTAGGATATAGCTGGCCCTCTTACACATTCCATTCTGCAGAGTGTGCAACTTCATTATGTGGCTTATCAGGCCAGAATCATCAAGGGGAAGAGGAGGGGGTTGTCATAATGTTGGGTACTCCTTGGTGGCTGATTATGTAGGAGATGTTAAACTCTGACCCTGATTAGTCCCTGAAACAGGAAATCCAGTTCATGTGTGTGTATGTGTGTGCGCACGCACAAACCAACACATATCGGTATGCACATGATTTGGACACAGTGACCTGGTTCAGACAACACAACAGGCCATTGCGGGTTAATTAACCCTCGAGGAGCCATGGTGCATGCTGTCTGCCATTATGAATATACAACCCCCAACTGGAGATTGGCATGGCTTGTCCAGCTGGGGGGGCTCATGGGTTAAACAACCCTGACATAACCTTAGAACAGACCATCGATTATGCGAAGGTTGTTTAACCCTCAAATAACTTTCCCCAGCCAGATTAGCATGACACGACAAGCCATGGCAATTCCCAGTTAGGGTTGCATATTCATAATGGCGGATGGCATGCACCACAGCCCCTCATAGAATCATAGAATCATGGAATAGTAGGGTTGGAAGGGGCCTACAAGGCCATCGAGTCCAACCCCCTGCTCAATGCAGGAATCCAAGTCAGAGCTGTCCAGCATCGTCTTGAACGCCTCCAGTGTGGGAGAGCCCACCACCTCCCTAGGTCATTGGTTCCATTGTTGTATTGCTCTAACAGTCAGGAAGTTTTTCCTTCAGCCAGAATCTGGCTTCCTGTAACTTGAGCCCATTATTCCATGTCCTGCACTCTGGGATGATCAAGAAGAGATCCTGGCCTTCTTCTCTGTGACAACCTTTCAAGTAATTGCAGAGTGCTATCATATCTCCCCTCAGTCTTCTCTTCTCAAGGCTAAACATGCCCAGTTCTTTCAGTCTCTCTTCATAGGGCTTTGTTTCCAGTCCCCTGATCATCTTTGTTGCCCTCCTCTGAACCCTCTCCAGTTTGTCCGCATCCTTCTTAAAGTGTGGTGTCCAGAACTGGACACAGTACTCCAGATGAGGCCTAACCAGTGCTGAGTAGAGGGGAACTAGTACTTCCCAGGATTTGGAAGCTATACTTCTATGAATGCAGCCCAAAAGAGCATTTGCCTTTTTTTGTAGCCACATCACATTGTTGGCTCATATTCAGCTTGTGATCGACAACAATTCCAAGATCCTTCTCACTTGTAGTGTTGTTGAGCCATGTATCCCCCATCTTGTAACTGTGCATTTGGTTTCTTTTTCCTAGGTGCAGAACTTGGCATTTATCCCTATGAAATGTCATTCTGTTGTTTTCTGCCCAGTGCTCCAGTCTATCCAGATCACTTTGAATTTTCTTTCTGTCTTCCACAGTATTAGCTATCCTGCCCAATTTTGTGTAATCTGCAAATTTGATAAGCATTCCCTGCACCTCCTCCTCCAAGTCATTAATAAAAATGTTGAAGAGCACTGGGCCCAGGACTGAGCCCTGCGGTACCCCACTCGTTACCTCTCCCCAGTTTGAGAAGGTCCCATTGATAAGCACTCTTTGAGTCCAATTCTGTAGCCAACTGTGGATCCACCGGATCATTGTTTCATCTAGCCCACTTTGAGCTAGTTTGCTCATCAGGATATCATGGGGCACTTTGTCGAAAGCTTTGCTGAAGTCGAGGTATATGATGTCTACAGCATTCCCACGGTCTACAAGGGAGGTTACTTGATCAAAAAATGAGATCAGATTTGTCTGGCAGGACTTGTTCTTGACAAATCCATGTTGGCTTCGAGTAATCACGGCATTGTTTTCAAGGTGCTTCTAGATGGATTGCTTTATCATCTGCTCCAGAATTTTCCCAGGGATTGATGTCAGACTGATTGGTCTGTAGTTCCCAGGTTCCTCCTTTTTACCCTTTTTGAAGATAGGGACAACATTAGCCTTCCTCCAGTCATCTGGCACTTCCCCCGTCCTCCATGATTTCTCAAAGAGAATAGACAGCGGTTCTGAGAGTTCTTCTGCCAGTTCCTTTATTACTCTTGGATGCAGTTCATTTGGCCCTGGAGATTTGAACTCATTCAAAGTAATTTGGTGTTCCTTGACCATATGCCTATCGATCTCAAGCTGCAATCCTGCCCCTTCAGCCTGTACTTCGCCTTTGCCAGGGGGGTCATAGACCCTGTTTTGGGAGAAGACTGAGCCAAAGTAGGAATTGAGCACCTCTGCCTTTTCTTTGTCATCTGTTATGGTTTTGCCATCCTTATTTAATAGCTGAACAACCATTTCTTTCCTCTGCCTTTTACTATGCACGTAGCTGAAAGAAGCCTTTTTGTTGTTTTTAGCATCCCTCGCTAACCTCAGCTCGTTCTCAGCTTTAGCCTTCCTGACACCATCCCTGCAATTCTGTGCTACCTGCCTGTACTCTTCCTTTGTTACTTGGCCTTCTTTCCAGTTCCTATATGTGTCCTTTTTTGTTTTCAGGTCATCCCTAAGCTTTTTGTGAAGCCACACTGGCTTCTGCTGTTGTCTTCCACCTTTTCTTCTTGTTGGAATTGTTTGTAATTGTGCCTTGAGAATTTCCTTTTTTAAAAGCTCCCACCCATCTTGGACTCCTTTTCTCGTTAGCATCGCTTGCCATGGGACCTTACTGATCATTGTTCTGCGTTTATTAAAATCAGCTTTCCTAAAATCCAGGGTACGCATTTGACTACACTCGGCTTTTGCTTCCCTTAGAACCAAGAACTCAAGTACAACATGGTTGCTTTCCCCCAGAGTTCCTGTAACTGCTACTTTATCCACTAAGTCATCTCTGTTGTTTAGGATCAAGTCAAGGATAGCCGATCCTCTAGTTCCTTCCTCTACTTTCTGTAGGAGGAAGTTATCCACCACACAAGTCAGGAATTTCCTGGAGGGGCCATGTTTTGCAGAATTTGTCTCCCAACAAATATTGGGGAAATTGAAATCCCCCATTACTACTACATCATGCTTCCTTAAAACATTGGCTATTTGCTTTTCAAAAGTTTCATCCTCGTCTTCTCCTTGGTTGGGTGGCCGGTAGTAGACTCTGACCACCAGGTTCCTTTTATTCTTTGCTCCATTTATTTTGATCCAGATGCTCTTGATGGGGCTACCAAGCTCATCCTCCTGTATTTCTGTGTAGAGATATGTATTTTTCACATACAGTGCAACCCCACCTCCCTTTCTGTTCCTCCTGTTCTTTTTGAACAAGTTATATCCTTCAACTGCTGTATTCCAGTCATGAGAGTCCTCCCACCAAGTCTCAGTTATACCTATCAAGTCATAATTTCCCTCCTGTATTAAGAGTTCAAGTTGATTCTGTTTGTTTCCCATACTCTGGGCATTAGTATATAGACATCGAAGACCATGTGCTTCATAGTCTGGCTTTCTTCCTACATATGTCTGAAGACTATTATTGGGCACTATCAGAGCTGTTCTCTCCGTTGCAGTGCATGCGCCTACGTCCACTGTTACCCCCAACGTTACATCTCCCTTCCCTGTAGGATTCAGTTTAAAGCCCTCCTGCCGAAGTTCTTCATGCTGTGGCCAAACACATTCTTTCCATCCTTTGTGAGGTGCAACCCGTCCCTTGCCAACAGCCCATCTTCCAGGAAGTGTAGCCCGTGGTCCCAGAATCCAAATCTCTCTCATCGGCACCACCCTCGAGGGCTAATTCACCCACAATGGGCTGTCTGTTGTCTGAACAGGCCCACTGTCTTGTTATTGACAGGAACTGGTGATTAGGCTGAAATCCATGAATTTGGCAGCATGTTTAGGATGAATGTTATGATGCAATCCATCACCTTGAAGGCCTTATGAAATGCAAATGCATCCAAACAATTGGATGCATGTAACCTAACGCTGCAGATAATGCTTGGTCAACAATGTATGTTTTCAATTTTGTAAGCAGCTGTCAGCAGTGCAAAATGTACAGTCATGTGTTCTTGACCCACACAGGCCTGGGATTCTGCTGCCTTCCCATTCTGCTTGAGGAAACTTGCAAACTTGCATGCTCTTATACAAACCTAAGTTGGCCTCATCAAAGATATAGTGTTACTTACTTTGGTTTCTATCCACCAAACAAATGAAAGCAGAGATTCCCTGGATTTCAAATTCTGTGCCAGATCCTAGCCAGCACAGTTTTCCCTGTGTGTGTGTGTGTTTTTTAATAATGGTGCTATGGAAAACAGGGATCTGGGGAAACTGTTGCTCTTCTCTTTAAAAAGCTATAGTAAGAAAATAAAAAAAGTGATGGAGTGAGTGAGTGAATGAATGTCTGGGACTAATGGCATCCAACTTCAACTAGTAACTACTCTGTAGGACAACCTTCCCCAACCTGGTGCGGTCCAGGTGTTTTGTATTAAAAATCCCATTATTTCCAGCCATCACATTCTGGTGTGGGATGATGGGAATTCTGGTTCAATGCATCTAGAAGGCACTAAGTCGGGGATCACTGCCCTTGGAAATCCCCTCTGTATCCGTTGATGCTGGTTAAGCAGAATATGAATCAGTAGTATTGTGCACCTTCCTCAGATCGAAAGCTTAGCAACGAAGAGGAAAAGCAAACAGACATTAAAACAAAGCCTGTGCTTTGAAAGTGCTCTACTTCTTGTCTGCTTCCCAGAGTCCTCTAATAAGGGGTTTTAGAAATCAGCCAGCCTGCAAGACCAACTATGTTTAAGTAGACTATCCCAGAATCCCCCAACTATAAAATGCATTTTCCCAACACCCCCATAAAATGGATAACTCCAAAGTACAGCAAAGGGTACTGGCTCACCCTACTGAATATTCCAATTCCAGAAGCTTAGCAAACTGATAACAGTTCAATTTCTAGTAGATATCTAGCAGATATACTAGATTAATATCTAAACTTTAACATGTAAATGCCTACAGGTGATTTAAGGTTTAAAATGCCTTCCTCCTCCTCTCTCTCCCTTCTTCCGGCCCCATGCGCAGGTGCCAGGGAAGCTAACTGTGGGCAAGAGGCAGCTTCCCCATGGTAGGCAGACTTACAGTGAGGTAGACCCGACTAAACTTTTCTGTAGGGTTGACATTCAACCAGAAGAAAATCAGGCTGGCTTTTTCTTTCATGTTTTGGATCAGTTGCGGAAAGCAATGGTCAAAGCCAGTCTCTCCACCCACCCAACTCAGCATTTTTTTAGTTGCACACCTTAAAAAAAATTAATTTCATCATACTGCATAGGACAGGAGTGCAGAACATCAGACCCTGGGGTCAAATCCCACCCTCTGGGGATCCCAGTCTGTACTCTGGGGGCCCCCAGAAAGCCATGTCCCCTTTTCCTGGCCCCGCTCCCTTTCCTCCAACCACTGCTTGTTTGGTGACTTTCCAAGAGGCCAGTCCTCTATTTCAGGAGTGAGCAACTTATAGGCCAAAACATCTGGAGGCCCACAACTCCAGTGATTCCTCCCCATTGGCTATGTTGGCAAAGGCTGATGGGGGTTGTACGCCAAAACATGGGGAGGCCCCCAGGTTGCTCACCCCTGCTCTATTTGAAGGTGTCTTCAACTTGAAGGACTGACTAAGGCTTTCTTCACACTGAGCTTTTATCCTGCAATTGAGATTGCTCCTTCACAGAAGTTTATGGGCTTTTTACATGACCCCGTAATCATTCAAGGTGTCTCTTGCACTAAATGCCCTTTGCTCCATTTTTAAATAGATCGTAGATAATGAGCTATCAAATTACCCCGTTGTGTTCCTTTTCAGTTCCCTCTGTGAAAAGAGGAAAAGCTGCAAGAAGAGGAGCGAGATCAATGAAAGATAATGGAAAATTCAGATATGGGGAGAAGGAGGGGGAAAGGGAGGGGGGGGAAGGAAGCACATGAAAAAGGGAGTTGTTGTGATCCTGCATTTAAAATGGAAGCAGAAGGCCCCGTTTTAAATGCAGGAAAAAACCAAGATTATGGCAACCAGCTTGATTGATAACTGGCAAATAGAGGGAGAAAATGTGGAGGCAGTGACAGACTGTCAGGAGCGCCCTAGCTGCCTCTTAAAGTCCCCTTCAGTAGCCCAAACAAGACGCAGACAAAAGGGATTCTCTCCAAGGCTTTATTCCTTTACAACCTAATGACTCTTTCAGATGCTAATTGCCAGCGACTAAGCAAGGAACTGCAGAGGGTATCCTAACAGGGTAACCTAAGCTCCATCTACGCAGTTGGTCCCCGTTTTGAGGAGAAGGGAGGGAAAGCTCTGAAACTTATGGGCCAGGAGGGGAGGCTCCCCCCCTTACCCATGGGGCATCGGGGCACAGCCATTGCCATAGCGCCAAGCAGGCTGAGTGCCTCCTCTCAGCGCCATCCACTTCACACCTCTCTCTGCGCTGGCGCCTTGCATCTAGCAACAACCCATCTCCCGCTCCTTCGCTGCCAGGGTCACTGTCTCTCTCAGGAATGCAAGCAGGGGGGGCCTCTCCCTGCAGCTGTGCCTCTGAGAGACGAGCGGGCTCCTCTCCCATGCGTTGTAGCTCTTCCTCAGAATCAGAGCTGCTTTGGGCTCTATGGGCTTAGTTCCAACCCTGACACAGACTTTGTCTTTCTAGGCGCAAAGATTACTGCAGACGCTGACTGCAGCCAGGAAATCAGAAGACGTTTACTTCTTGGGAGGAGAGCAATGACAAATCTTGATAAAATAGTGAAGAGCAGACACATCACACTGACAACAAAGGTCTGCATAGTGAAAGCAATGGTATTCCCCGTAGTAACCTATGGCTGCGAGAGCTGGACCATAAGGAAGGCTGAGCGAAGGAAGATAGATGCTTTTGAACTGTGGTGCTGGAGGAAAATTCTGAGAGTGCCTTGGACTGCAAGAAGATCAAACCAGTCCATACTCCAGGAAATAAAGCCAGACTGCTCACTTGAGGGAATGATATTAAAGGCAAAACTGAAGTACTTTGGCCACATCATGAGAAGACAGGATACCCTGGAGAAGATGCTGATGCTAGGGAAAGTGGAAGGCCAAAGGAAGAGGGGCCGACCAAGGGCAAGATGGATGGATGATATTCTGGAGGTGACGGGCTCGACCTTGGGGGAGCTGGGGGTGGCAACGGCTAACAGGAAGCTGGCGTGGGCTGGTCCATGAAGTCATGAAGAGTCGGAAGCGACTGAGCGAATAAACAACAAAGAGATGCCCTAGGCCAAGCCTTATTGAAAGATGAAGAACTCTAAGAAGGGAGAGCAGCCGCCTTGAAATGGCTCAACAGTTAGCACCTGACCAGGCACATAGGTCACCTGGTCACAGTCTCCCCAGTATGGTGAGATGTATTGCATTTCTATTTAAATTATAGTAATTATTTCTGAATGTAGATCTCTATATATAAATTACCACATGCAAATTTTATGCAGCTGTGTGTGTTCTTTTGTCCTGTACTTTCGTGATGCATTTTCTCTTTTTGGGCGATGCGTAAGTCACCATCCTACCTGTAGGCAAGAGCTGTGCTGTTCCTGATATTATGTAAGCCCAGCCCACCCCTGCAATTCCTGAAAATACCCGATAGCTAAAAATCTGTTTTTAAATTGTTAGGCAAATGAATATTGACAATTTCAGGGCTTTTCAGCAAATCTCACCTTACATATAAGTCGGGTACATTTTGGAAAAATCAACACGAGCGTTCTCTACCAATATTATCTCAGATCTCTCTACTTTAGCTAATGTATTGTGGAAGAATGAGAAGTGAAACAATCCTTGAATAATGATTTTTGCCACTCTTTCACTCCCACAGATGAATTCTTGTAGAGCTGCCTCTGCATAAACAGGGCATATTTCATGCACCCATATTATACTTGTAATAAAAAAACTTAACAATTTAAACATTTGCAATGCAATCCTGTATGTATCTACTTAGAAGTAAGCCCCACTGTGTTCAGTGGGATGTACTCCCAGGTAAGCGTGTACACAATTGCAGCTGTAGAAACCAGAGCAATTCTGAATGAGGCACCCATTGCTGAGGACACAGTATCCTTATTTCTGTAAGACCTCCACACACATATCCTTTCTTCAGCTCTTATGCCTGACTGTACTGCCCCCAGTAGCTATACAATCCTTGCATTCTCTACCACTGGATTGAACAAATAAATGTAGTACATACACGCGTGCGCACGCGCATATATATATATATATATATATATGTGTGTGTGTGTGTGTGTGTGTTTTCTTGATTTAGATAATTTCCTTATGTAAGGGAACATTTCCTTTGACTTCACCTTGCACAGAATGCTTTCATATTCTAGTTATATATAAAAAATACTTTTAATTTTTCCACACGCAAGAGTTTTGAAAATCTTGATACATGGATTTTCTCTCTTACTGGATTCAGTTAATATTTTCCACTGGAATTGTGAGTTACATTTCATCAAAAGCAGAACTGAGCCTTTATCTGTTGTTGTTCCATTTCGAGACTTGGTGAATTGCCCTGACTTTGTTCCTAGACATCACAGAGAAATGTATTTTCCAGCTTTTTCAACAAGTCATCTCTCAAAGTAAATATGTTACATACCAGGAGTCTGTGTGACAGACTTTGGAGTCCATTTAGGCAGAGGAAGGTGTGGCAATGTTTACACAAAAGCTATATGAATTTATTCATCTGTAATCCCCTTCAAATATATTGCATTGCTTAGCAACTAGAGTGAAGCTAATCAGCATGACATTAAATATTGATATTTTACCAAAAATAAATGTCACCAGAAATTTTAAGGGAGTCCCTCTCCCCTCTCACACACATGAACACGCACCTGCCCTTTACTTAGAATTGTTGGTATTCAGTATTAAAAAAGAACCCAGCTTGTATTTTCTCTTCTTCTTCTTCTTCTTCTTCTTCTTCTTCTTCTTCTTCTTCTTCTTCTTCTTCTTCTTCTTCTTCTTCTTCTCCTCCTCCTCCTCCTCCTCCTCCTCCTCCTCCTCCTCCTCCTCCTCCTCCTCCTCCTTTCTCTCTTCTTTCCACTGTCAAACATAAGTTGAGTTCTTTAAAGTGAGATGCATTCTTATCTTTGATACAACTGCAAGATTTGAAGATTTGAAGATATGGCTATATGTGTATATGACTACTAGCTAAGCCATACTGACTGTAATCCCATCTGCTTGGTGGAACCATAACTAGAGTTGCCAAATACTATCTCCCCTCCCCTCCCCCCCCCCCGCTTCCTAGAGGGAGCTCAGCATGAAGGTTTCCCTACTTGGTCATCACAACAACCCTATAAGGCAAGTTAGAGTGTGGGAGAGTGACTGGCCAGCTCTTCAAGCACAAGGGGGACCCAAGCTGATGAAAGGTCTCAGTCCCAGTGTCAAGGTAAACAGTTAAGCAGATAGGCAAGTTAAGCACCTGTGCAAGGAGGAGTTAAATACTACCCATTTGTTTAATGTACTAATCATTAGCTGAAGCTGAAGCAAGAGCACACAGCAAAGGCATTGTGAGTTAGGAGAAAAATCCCAGAGGAGTAATGTTGTAGTGTTAACTGCTTTGGACACATTCATGTGGGAAAGTAATCTATAAATAAATCAGTGCATCATTGCAGCCAACAATCTAGCACCTGTTCATTTCCAAACACAATGTTGTTGTTGTTGTTGTTCAGTCGTTCAGTCGTGTCCGACTCTTCGTGACCCCATGGACCATAGCACGCCAGGCCTTCCTGTCCTGCGCTCTCTCCCGGAGCGTGCTCAAGTCCATATTCATTGCAAGTATGATTACTCCCCTATGAACCTATCAGGTAGGGCCAGCCCAAGACATTTGACTGCCTGAGGCAAAGGAAAAAATGGTGGCCCCCGCCCACCATATGCCATGTAGAGAAGCTGATCAGACTCACAGTTAAATCTTAACTTCACCACTAGCAACAGACCAGCATCTTTCATTGCAGCACACTACCTACAGGGATGCAAGGCAGACCAAATGGACCACGTAGCTCTGTCCTCCAACACCTCACTTCTGCTCTCCATCCCCATCCCACGGCACCCCCAAGCATCCACTGCCCAAAGCAGCTGCCTCACTGTCCCTAATTACAGGGCCAGCTTTGTTTGTTCAGTTGTTAAGTCGTGTCCGACTCTTCGTGACCCCATGGACCAGAGCACACCAGGCCTTCCTGTCCTCCGCTCTCTCCCGGAGTGTGCTCAAGTTCATATTCATTGCGTTGGTGATGCTATCTAGCCATCTCATCCTCTGCCGTCCCCGTCTCCTTTTGCCTTCAGTCTTTCCCAGCATCAGGGTCTTTTCCAGTGACTTTTCTCTTCACATTGGGTGGCCAAAATATTTGAGCTTCAGCTTCAGTATCTGTCCTTCCAATGAGCACTCAGGGTTGATTTCCTTTAGGATGGACTGATTTGACCTCCTTGCAGTCCAGGGGGCTCGTAAGAGTCTTCTCCAGCACCACAGTTCGAAAGCATCAATTCTTTGGCACTCAGTCTTCCTTACAGTCCAGCTCTCACAGACATACGTTGCTACTGGGAAAACCATAGCTTTGATTAGACGGACCTTTGTCGGCAAGGTGATGTCTCTGCTTCTTACTATGCTGTCTAGGTGTGCCATAGCTTTCCTCCCAAGGAGCAAGCATCTTTTAATTTCAAGGCTACAGTCACTGTCTGCGGTGATCTTGGAGCCCAAGAAAATAAACGTGTCATTGCTGCCATTTCTTCCCCTTCTATATTCCAGGAAGTGATGGGGCCAGATGCCATGATCTTAGTTTTTTTAATGTTGAGTTTCAAACCAGCTTTTGCACTCTCCTCTTTCACCCTCAACAAGAGGCTCTTTAGATCCTCTTCACTTTCTGCCATAAGGGTGGTATTGTCTGTGTATCTGAGGTTGTTGATAATTCTCCCGGCAATCTTAATTCCGACCTGTGATTCATCCAATCCAGTGTTTCTCATGATGTACTCTGCATATAAATTAATTAAGCAGGGCGACAATATGCAGCCTTGTCATACTCCTTTCCCAATTTTGAACCACTCGGTTGTTCCATGTCTGGTTCTTACTGTTGCTTCTTGACCCTCGTACAGGTTTCTCAGGAGACAGGTAAGGTCCAAAACCATTCATTTCAATGATACCAATCTTATAACATCTTAAAAGTCATTACAAAACAGGTAATATAAATAATTAAAACACAATATTAATTGATAGCATTTATCATTAGTTAAAATACATAAACTAGAGTCAGATTGATACAATCAACTTTTCCAGTGATGTCAGGTATTAATAAATCATGTAGCCATCAGCCAATTCTCCAAAGTGCCAGGTGGAGGAAATAGCAACCAGATTTCTTACAGCTTGTAGCAGATGGTCTCTCACATGCCCCCTCCCCTCATTCTGGTGCAGTTCTTAAGGCTCAAACAAAGACGGGCGTGTGTGGTGATGTTCAGTCTCTTCTGCTGCTGCCTGGATGTTCCTGCTGCTTCTGGAGAGTCTGTGGTGGCTGCTGCAGAGAATACCTTCCCACTCTGGAAACTAGGCAGTTTCAATTTTCCCAGGGCAGGTCTTGCTCTGCTGCAGGTGATCTCTCACATGCTCCATGCAATACAGCACACCAACATGGACTCGCTACAACTCCATAATGCAAAATACAAAAGATTTAAAGTATTTATATTATAAGACAAAAGCATTAGGTAGCAGGACAAATGTCCAAAAAGGAGAGAGAGAGACCAATCTGCAGTAACGTCTAGCTTAAAATCTGTTCTTTTGCGGGGAGGTTCTGTACTGCAATGCTTCATTTTACCTCATTCTATCATCACCTTTTGAATTCTTTCACATCTTGCAGTTCTGTGGAAAATGGGAGGCCCATCATGTCTGCTCTACCTGCCAACTTGAAGGAGAGCAGATTCCTGGCCAATGTATCTTGGCCTGATGTGGCACGATATGCCACAGTTCTGCTGCTTCCAATGATGTCAGACTTGGAGATGTGGCACTTAGGACAGCCGTGCCTGTCATTGTCTTTCCAGGTTGGATTTCAACCAGTGACTTGACCATTAGCAAGTCCCTTATCTTCTCACATCTGTCGATAACACTTCTCACCTTTCACATCCTTTGCCTTTTTAGAGGTTGCCTTTGTATACTTTGACAGGAGTGAGAAGTGTGATAGCAGAGTAGTCATTCTCTTCTGTGCTTGTGCCCCATCTTCAGGAACATTATCCACTGTTTCCATATTTTGTGCGTGTGTATTATTATTATTATTTTGACATGCCCACAAAGGTATCTGTCTTTGGCCATTTCTTTTAGCAAATTAAAAAGGACCAGGGCCCCAATCCAGCTAAAGTTAATTATGAATAAGGCCCACTGAAAAGAATGGGGGCTGAATTGTGATTAAGAGGTTTTCTACACGAGGCTGTTAATTGGCTGCTAATTGGCTTTATCTACTTTTGGCTTCATTGCAGAACTGAGATCTGAGCACTACACAAAGAGTGTTTCCTTTCCTGCTTTTCCACTACATAACCTGTAGGCGGCACTGTAGTATAGTGGCATAGCACAAATACACAAGTGAAAAAAAGTGCTTTCTTTTGCTTTTACAATAAAATGCTGCATTTTCTCTGCTCTAAAAAAACTTGCCGAAAGTGTTATTTAAACACAGAATGGAAATTGGAGGATCGCAATGTCATCTAAAGAACCAGTAAACAACCGTGAATAGGGAATGATGAGTGCCTGATAAATGCCTTGTGTAGAAAAGCCATAACTTGTTCAACTGGTTCTGATGGGCCTTAATTCCTTAACTTTAGCTGGATGTCAGTCCAATATTACTAGAGTCTGAGGGTTCTGAGTGTATATTCATTTCTGGATGTCTGCCACATTGTTATACTTTGCAGATCAATACAAAAAGGTAGGGATTCTTGCACATCACCTGTTATCACCATAATAAAATGTATGTTTTTAAATGAAGACAATTCACAAGTTTAGCTGTGAGTCACCAAATGATGAACAGGCATATGAAAATCAATCACAAGTCAACAAATATGTATTGAATAACTATTACAAAAACAAATATACATGATAGTAATAATAAAGTATTTATACTACCCATTACATTTTAAAATAATTATAAGTATGTGTACCTGTGTGCATGTATATGCATATACGCATGCATGCGCGCACACACATACACACACTATATACACAAACCATACTGTTACCACTGATCAAAGGTTTCTCTATTTTTAAATTATGCCTCTTTTCTACATTACACACACATATTCAAAGTGACATACAGTAGTAAAGCCAGCAATAGGAATCATATAAAGAAGCAGCCAAAACCCCAAACCAAAAATGTAACCAGTGAAAACAAAAGCAGCAGCACAAACTAAAGTAGCTTAAAACACCTTAAAACAGCTTTCAGAGCACTATTTATTTACTTACTTACTTACTTACTTACCTTCTTACTTCTTTCTTTCTTTATTACATTTCTACACCACCCAATAGCCGAAGCTCTCTGGGTGGTACACAAAATCCAATCGATATTTAAAGCCCATCTAAAAGTAGGAAATGAGGAAGGCTGCCAGATCTCCCCAGGGGAGGGCTTTGCAAAGTTGTGGTGTCATCACTAATAGGCCTGTCTCTTACACCTGTTTGTCATATTCTAGTGGCAACCAGACAGAAAGCTGGAACTTTGAAGCTGATCTTAGGGCTCAGGCAGGCCCATATGAAAGAAAGAAAGAGGTCCTAAGCTATGAAGGGCTTCAAAGGCTAACACCAGCACTTTAAATTGAGCCCAGAAACAAATAGGTAACCAGTGTAGCTGGTCTATGGCCCATATACCCTCTCTATCACACTCATAGTATTACTGCTGTACCCAGCATCATTTAGCATCCTGTTTTGTGTGTGTTTACATTTTTTTAAAAAAAGAGTGCCTGCAGCACAAGGCAAGTGGATTGCAGACGTATGTTTGATTAAACACAATTAGGATGGAGCTGTAAATCCGGACTTTTCTAGTTATTTTCACAATCCTGCTAGAAAACTCACCTGTGTGGTTTTTCTAATCAATTTCAAACGCCCCCTTGATTTTTCTGAGCACTTTCACAACTGAAACTTGCTTGCATGATTTTTCTAGTCAGTTTCCAGCTCGTCTCCTGATTTTTCTGTCCAGTTCCATACCCAGGCGAGAAAACTGCAGAATTTCATTAATTCCTCAGTGAAGGTACCAGATAATATCCAGCTTTGGTCATTTAAAGATGATCATGTTTCTCTTTATTTCTGCTCTTTGCCCAGCCAGAGAACTGTGTGATTCAGCCAGGGTAAGAGAATGAACTGAGTTACAACTGGCCTTTACATTTTCAGAAATGTTCTTGGGGGGGTGGGGAGGGGACGGTGGAAGCACCGTTATGAGGCTTCCTATGCACCATCCAACCCCCCCACCCCCCTCTGAGGTGACCTGGCTAGACAGCTGAAATAGGCCATCTAGCCACAAATGCAGGGCGGCTGGAGCACAGAAGAGATCCCCTCTGCGCTCCACCCGCCCTGCATTAGATAGCTGGCCGCCTCCAAGGCCAACTACCCCCACAGGATTGCGCCTTTAATTTAATTTAAATCTTGCCTTTTTGCCAAAGAATGGTACTCAAGATGGCTAACAATAAAAACCAAATTAAAACAAAATCTTAATTAAAACATAGCGTTAAAACAAATAAATTAAAAACACAATTAAAACACAATGATCAAAGAAATAAGCAGAACCATCCAATTAAAAATCCTTTCAGCAGCAGACCAACTTACAAGCCAAAGGCCTGCCTTGATAAAAATCTATTTGCCTGCTGGTGGAAGGACAGAGAGGGAGCCAACCTAGCCTCCGTCAGCAGGGAGTTCCAGGGCCTGTGAGCTGCCACCGAGAAGGCCCTCTCTTGTGTCCCCACCAAATGTGCCTCTGATGGTGGCAGGTAGGGATGTCAGAGAAATCCACAATGGATTCAAATGAGTTTGGATTTCTATGAATCTGATCTGAGCATTCTGCAGCTTTTTCTGAGTTGTGTGGATTCCACAGACTTGTGGACCTTTTTGTGTGTGTGTGAGGGATTTACATAAGTGCGCATTTAGCACAAGTGCACACTAGTGCTAATGTGCACTTGCACTAACGCACATTAGCACAAGTGTGCAAATGCACATTTGCAAACAGGAACAAAATTCTCGTACATTCCCCCCCCCCAATCTGATTCTGTCAATGAGTGAATGACAGAATGAAAGATGCCAGACAATCCATGAAACACAGGCAGAATGGATTTAACAAAATTCATGCATCCTTAGTGGCAGGACTGAGAGAAGGGCCTCTCTCAAAGGTCTTATATTTGGGCAGGCTCATATGAGAGAAGGCAGGCTTTCAGACAGCTTGGTCCCAAGTACTATAGGGCTTTATAAGTCATAACCAGCACTTTGAATTGTGCCTGGAAACAGACTGGTAGCCGGTGAAGCTGTTGTAATGAGGGAGTCATGTGCTCCCTGTAACTGGCCCCTCTCAACACTCTGGCCGCAGCATGGTGGACCAGCTGAAGTTACTGGGCAGCTTTCAAAGACAGCCCCATGTAGAGCTAGGTTTTATCTGGCACTTGCAACACCTACCAGTGACTCATTCAGTCTCCAGTCACCATTTTGAAACTGACTTTATGGCCACAAGGACTGGCCTATTTTTTGAACTTTTCTGTTTCTTCCCCATCCCCTACCTCTTATGCCACCTAGCCTGATGAAACATTCTGGAGAACTCAAAAGTTTGCACAACCTTTTGTGGCATCTTGGTTGGTCCTAATAAAGGTATTGCCTAACTCTGGATATTAGATTTTTCTCCCCCTGGAAATTGGATTTTTAATTCATGGACTAGCATGTAAATGGTCTTGCTGCCTCTTAGCTCTGTCCCCAGCTCTCCCTGTCCATGTCAATGAAAGAACCTTCCTGGGCCACTGTGATATTGCATTGCCTAAAAGGTGGGTCAGTGGGTTGGCACCAGAGTGTTGACTGACACTCCTGCACCAATCCCTTTCCAGAGTCTTGCCATCACAATGTCACAAATTGCATGAACTGAGCCTGAACATGGACCCTCCATCAGGATAGTGTTCATTCATTAGCAGCACTGGGCTGCCTGAATAGCAAGTTGAATTCAGTGGAAGCAACTTTTTTCTTTTTTTCAAGCCATATTGCATTGATTAGCAGAATAGGTGTGTGGAGTGTGGTAGATGTTGGGAACAAATTTCATCAGCCTTCAAGAGGTGGCAGTAAGGCAGTGACTTTGGACAGAAAGATGTAGTATAATGGTAAATGTAGGCAGAACATTTCCTGCAAAAGGATAGCTGCCTGGAGCAAGTGTTGACGTGTCAATCTGCCAGCCAGGAGTCCAATTAAATACATGCCTTTGACAAGCTCCTTGTTTTCTGTGCCCCAGAGATGGTGGGGTCACCCATTTTGCAGAGCCTGTTTAACTTCAGCTGCTGAGCTTCTCGTGCCTAAAAACAACAGAATGGCAGAAATTATCTTGAGCAATTATCTCCATCATCACACTTACTAAACAAAGAGGCCAGTTTCTGATCTCAATCACGCCACTCAAAAACTCTATGCTTTGGGAACTTTCCACTGTTTCATTCTTTTTGCTGGGGTGGGGGGATGTGCCTGGTATCTGTCTCCAGAGCATCTGGCCATGGGAAATGGGAACATCTGTGCCCTGTTCAGAAGGATCCTCTGTTGGGACAGCAACCAGCTCTATCAAAGGCAGTGCTGTAGGGAGGCCTGCAGCATTGCTTCAGCATTGCTCTTCCTAATGAGGCTTCCTCCTATCAGTACATGAGGAAGAGGTGGTGACTGCAGAATCAATAATGCCACCGCACAATACTTAAAAAAGAAGAAAATTGAATGCATCCCAATTCACACTGCAGTCAATGGGAAACATCCACAAATTTAAATAAGAATTGGATTAAATCCACAGTTTGCACAGAATCCTGGTTTTGAAGCTTAGTGTTATAAATGAGGACACAGAAGGTGTGGGATCTCTGTTAGTTCTTACTTAAATCAGAATGCTAAAAAAGACAAGAAAGTGAAAGAGAGAAGAACAAGGAAGGGCATTTCATCTCTGAAGACTGCATAACTTAATTCTTTAAAAAAGAAAAGAAAGGCAAGGCAGAATTTTCCCTCTGAAATTATATTAGTGCCCCACATTTCCAGTAATAATTAAAAACCTGCCAACATTTCTATTATGTATTCTGTTTTGATGCATTTAATATCTCAGCAGCTTGAAATCTCATTGGCTAGGTACTTGGCAAACAAATGTTCATTCTGGATGCAAATCAAAACCTGAGTCACCTTTATTTTTAAGCACAGGCCCTGTTTAAAATATATGGTAATTTTTATGTTATCATTTCAGAGAACATCCCTGTGAGGTAGGTTGAAGATATTTCCATTTTTGCTGTTTCGGAACAACCAAGGCTTAGAAAGAGAGACATCAGAAGTCATCAACTATAAGTTCATGCCTGACAATATATTGGAGCCCAAGGCTGAATCTACACATAGCAGTTTTACCATTATCATACTGCAACAATAATTATTGGTGCACATGACACCAATAGTTATCACCGCAGTATAACAGTAAAACTGCTGTGTGTAGATTCAGCCCAAGTCTCCCAGCTTCAAGTCCTTTGGCAACTTCTCACCTGGCAAGAAAATGGCATTGTAGTGCCAGTTGGATTTTGTAGAAATCTGAGAAGGCCATAAGAAAATACTACATGATCCTTGCATATTGCTAGAACTGGCGCTCCCGTGTTTCCATCATCTGCCTCTGCTGCAGGGTTTTGAACCTCTTTCAGCCTGAGGGCTGAATTCAATTTCAGAGAACTCTCAGTGGCTGCATTCCAGTGGTGGGTGAGGCCAAAAATGCCAGCATATTTTAGAGTAAAGTTCTATCTGTCTGTAACTAAGCCTTAGGAGAGGTATTTCGGCCTTTTAGAATGGGGGCATAACATGCCAAAGCAAGGAAGCCACCAAATGATTGGTGGTCAGGGGAAATGGCATAGCCATTTGGGAAACCAGGAAGGTTGTATCTGGAGAGAGGCCTGAGGTCTGACACCCTTGCTCTACTGGGAGAAGCAGAGAGGAAAGCCACTATCTCCCTGCACTGCTAGGGGGATGAGACACCTCCTTGCACTTGGGCAGAGCCAATAGCACTTCCCCAAGGCTTCATACCTCCTACCTCAGTTGGCTGTGAATAGGGATGTCCAAATTTTGCTAAATCCATTCTGACTGTGTTTCACAGATTGTCAGGCATCTTTCATTCTGTCATCTGCTCATTGAAGGAATCAGATTTTTTGTATGAGACTTTCATTTGTTTGCAAATATGCATTTGCACTAATGCACACATGCGCAAATGCGCATTTGGCCAAATCCTCCCCCAAAGTAAAAAGACAACAGTCCTTAAGTCCATGGAATCCATGCAACTCAGAAAAAGCCAGTCCCCTGTGGACTCCATTGGTCAGATTCATAGAAATCCAAATTCATTTGAATCCATTGTAGATTTCTCTGACATTCCTAGTTGTGAACAAAATGATGATCCCATTTTTCGGAAGGCAAAATGGAGCAAGATATACAGTAGGAGCTGTCCCATGACTGTCCAATCTCTGTCTGAGGGAAGAATGAGATATTTATTTATTTATTTGATTTATACCCCACCTTTCTACCAAAAAATGGCATTCAAGACACCTTACAAAAACAATTTAAAACAGATTTATTTATTTATTTCATTTCTCTACCGCCCAATAGCCGAAGCTCTCTGGGCTAAAGATTAAAACAATTAAACAATTAAAATACAATAAAAACATAACAATTACAGAATAAAAACACCAGCCAACCCACAGACCCAGCCAAAGGCTTTCTTGCCTAGATGGCCTTCCCCAATCTGATGCCCTACAGATGTGTTGGACTATAAGCCCGATCATCCCCAGCCAGCATGGCCATGATGGGGATTGTAGGCCAACAGGTCTGGTGGGCATCAGGTTGGGGAAGGCTGGTCTATAGCATTATTATTTGCTCACTAAGTAAGCACCGAAAAGTAGGCAACCTTTATCACACTGCTAGCGCTTTGAGACCATCCCTCATACACATTAGAAATACTTCCATGGTCCCTGGTTGAAGACATGGGAAATGCAAAAACAATTTAAGAGGAGCCCCTCTTAGGGTTGGGGCAGAAACTGAGTACTTCTGTTCAACTGGGCTTCCTCTTGTGCTCCCAGCTTGCCTTGCCAACTTCACTATATTTGACAAGCTTTATTTCCCGGTTCTATCTATGAATAATGGCTGGCAGCAAATAGTGAGGCATCTGGCAAAACACAGTCATTAATAGCAGAAAACAAGATTTCAAGTAATAATTACAGCGCTCTGTCTGAAACAAGCTATAGTTAGAATTAGAAACTCCATATGAACTGCTGCAGTTTAGGTCAGTCACTAGCTAACGCTTGATTCTAGCCAAAAGTTCCTTACCAGAAGAGTTTTTTAAAACAAAAAACCCACACCAAGTAATTTCACAAGTTTGTAAACTGGTGCTGTCAATTGCCAACACACACCAGCAAAATGGAAAGCCATCACATCATACTCCGACAGCAAATAAGAGTCAGAATAGTGGCAGTGAAAAGCTTGTCACTATATAGCAACCTTCCCTTACCTGGTGCCCTCCAGCTATGTTGGACTGCAACTCCCATCATTCCCAGTAAGCATGGTCAATGGGAATGATGGGAGTTGTAGTCCAACATATCCAGAGGGCGCCAGGTTAGAGAATGCAGCTATATAGTCATGGCACGTGCACAAAGCAGAAAGGTCATATGAATTAGCTGCAAAATTGGGATGAAATCTGATAACGCAAAATTTACGGCCGCATTTCTTATTTCTCTTTCTGTATAATGGCGTTTGCTCAGGGCCAGACTACACCTAATGTAAATGTGTCTTTGTATCTAAAATGCAGGATTGTGGTTTTTTTTAAATGCATCACCTCCAGAGCGCGGGGGTAGGGGGAGAACCAGGAGGGTCCTGATTATTGATGAGATCACAGATGGGGAATTTAACCCTTACCTCCCTTGAGGTGTTCCCTCTGCCGAAGCTGGTATTTGCTTTAAGGGCGAATCCTCTCTCCTTCCCTGCTCTGATCCCATTTATTACCAGTTCCTCCAGCGGATGAAATTTTCATCCCTCCATCCTGCATATTAGATGCAAAAGACATATTTAACATCACTTGTAGTTTGGCCCTCAGAGACAGTTCCAGTTTAAACTTTGGGATGGCAGCTCTGGGAAATATCATGAATGAGTTTACAGTCAGAGCATTATAGCTGAGTGGAAGTATACGGCAGGCAGTAGTTAAAGTGCTGGGTTTAACGTAGGGATGCACAGATGTCGTTAAATCTATTCTGTCTGTGTTTCGTGGATTGTCGGGTGTCTTTTGTTCCATCATCCACTCATTGACGGAATCGGATTTTTTTAGGGATGTGCAAGAATTATGTTCCGCTTGTGCAAGTGAACATTAGTGCTAATGCACATTACCACATCTGTGCACCAGCACTAACATGCATTAGCACCAATGTGAATTTGCACAATTCCCCCCCAAAGTGAAAAACTGCTCCGAAGGTCTGCAGAATCTATGCAACTTGGAAAAATCTGGTCCGCTGTGGAATACACAGGATGGATTCATAGAAATCTGAACTCATTAGAACCTATTGCAGATTTCTCTGACATCCCTAGTTTAAAGGTAGGAGATTCCCATTAAAGTCCTGAATCTGATTCATCCACAGTGCTCCCGGGTTGCCCGGGGAAAGACAATGTGTCCCAACCTAGCCTACCTCATAAGATGCTTGTGCTGGTAAATACAGCGAGGATCAAACAAGGCATCACTTTAAGGGCTTCTTCACATGGCGCTTTTATCCTGCTATTGAGATTGGTTACTCATGGAAGTCTGCGGGTCCTTTAGATGATGCCGTCAACCTCCAGGGTGTCTCCCACACTAAATGGCCTTTATTCCATTTTCAAAAAGATCAGAGATAATGAGCTATCAAATTATAGTGCTTGTGTTCCACTTGAGTTCCATGAAAAGAGGAAAAGCTGCAGTAAGAGGAGCTAGACCACAGCGCCATCTAGTGGCTGTATAAGGAAACATATGGGAGACTCAGATAAGGAGGGAAAGGAGGGGGAAAGGGGGAAAAGGAAGCACATGTAAAGGGACTCTGTCGTGATCCTGCATTTAAAATAGAAGCAGAAAGCCCTGTTTTAAATGCAGGATTTTAGAATGGTGTAGAGATGCTCCAAATCTGTATTTAGCAGTGAAGTAATTAAAAACATTTTTTAAAACCTCTAGAGTAAGTTTAGGGCCCCCAATCTGAATCAGGACCCTGGCATGGGGGGTTGGGGGCTTTTAAGATCCAGATTGGGCCCCCTGCATCCACTCAAGAGTAAACATGTGTGTGTGTTGTGGGGGAGCTGTAGCTGCTAGATATGGGTTCTTAGGTTCTTATCTACTTTTGTTCAAAGGCTGCACTCTTACACCCACTTACTTGGGAGAAAGTCCATTCAACTCAGTGGAGCTTATTTCTGAGTAGGCATTATTTTATATTTATTATTTGTTGTTTACTTCCAAGGAGCTGAAGGCAGCCTGCATGATCCTCCTCCTCCTCACCATTTTATCCTCACAACAACCCTGTGAGGTAGGTTAGGCTGAGAGTCAGGGACTGGCCCAAAGTCACCCAGTGAGCTTCCATGGCCGAGTGGGGACTAGAACCCGGATCTCCCGACTCCCAGTCCAACACTCTCACCACTGCACCACGCTGGCTCTCACACCACACTGTGTCGGATTGCCCTGTAAGAATTTGAAGGTGCTTTGAACACAGAAAAGTGCCACACAGATTTCCTGATTTCCCTCCTCTCCCTCAGGTGTGCCCCCCCATTCTAAATTTAGTTTGTAAGTTCCTGGGGGCGGGGGCCTGCCTCTTTGTTTATTTTTTATGTTACTCTATAAAGTACATTTATGTGGATGCATGCATAATAATAGTTATAATAATGACTCATGCAATTTCAGAAAGCAACGTTTTAGTTGGTTGTGGGAAAACAAGGCTCTGACCAATGCTCAGCTATGATTCTGAAGCTTATTGCATGGCCTTGGGCAAGGCGCTACCTCTCTGCCAAATCCACCTCTCAGGGTTGTTGTGATGCTCTGAATTCCTTGGAGAAAAGGCAGACTTACAAATTCAGACATAATGAATGAATGAGCAAAATACAGGAAGTCACAGCTAAGACATACTAGAGTGGTATGCACAGGAAAAGCAGGCTTAAAAATGTTCTTCATAGAATCCTTACTGTTACTTGAATTCCCATGACTATGTGGCCTTTCATTAGATATAGATTATCATTTATATCCTATCCTTCTTCCAAGAAGCTCAGAACACTGACTATGGTTCCCCCCCCCCCGTTTTTTCACCCTCAGAATAGCACTGTGAGGTACAGTAGGTTAGTCTGAGAGATGGGGACTGGCGTAAGGTCACCCAATGGGGTTTGTTGCTGAGCAGGGATTTGAACTTGGGTCTTCCCAATCCCAGTCTGACACTCTGACCCCTATACCTCTGGAAAAAAAAAACCAGTCTTCTTACATAAAAACCCTATTACATAGCCTTCCTCAATTTGGTGCCCTTCAGATAGGTTGAACGACAACTCTCATCATCTCCAAGTGTCACAACAATGGCTCTGCTGGTTGGGGATGATGGGAGTTGTAGTCCAACACATCCAACTGTAGTCCAACAGTTTTCTCAGCTCAGCTCCCCATGCTAGGGGTCATGGGGCCATAGAATATATTGCCTTTTCTCTAACAGTAGAGAAAAGTTGCTGAATTCACAAAGTTTCAGCCAAGCATCCTTAAAACAGGATCCGGTTCAATTAACAACTGAGTCAGTTTCCACGTTTTCTGAGAACATCCGGCTGTACTACAGCAATAGTTGCCAGATGTAAACAGTGTGAGAGATGGATTAGGTTACAAGGGCTTATTCGTGACTTCCTTGGCTCAAGGAGCCAAAGAACTGTGAGCAGAAAGAAAATACCTGTAGCACTGTTCGGCAAAGAGCTTGTGCGGTGCTGTGATTTATACAGGTGTACATTCGGTTCAGTTGAACCCCAAACCAAAGCAGGCCACTTCAGAGAGATTCGGGGCTTGTCGGAAGGGAAGCTGGTGTCCTCCGAAGCTGTCCAAACTGATTTGGGTTCTTCCTGAAGCTTCAGTGCTGATTCAGAAATGTGGAGGGACACAGGACTTCTCTACATGAAGCTTTTAACCTGTCACTTTACCGAGGCTTCTGTTTCCAGATACTTTGTGGGATAAAGATTTGATCCTCAGCACGTGCGTTTTCCCAGTGTTTTTCCTTCTCTGCCTTTCTGTGTGTTCTGTTATATAACCTCTAGGTGGCACTGTGTTATAATGGAATTGTGCAACTACAATAGGTTTTCATTCCATCATTCTCCAGTATACCAGAGTTTCCTTGATTTAACCCCCCCCCCCCCAACTGGTTGGAAAGAACGGGAGAGACTCTGGGGGATGATGATGTCATGTAAAGCACCTGCAAACTATCATGAGTGGAGAATCATGAGCGCACAATAAATGCCTTGTGTAGAAAGGCTTACAGAGACACAGCATGTCTGTGAGAACTGATACGTTATCCCCAAGCTTTCCATATAAGGAAAACGCCAGGGAGGCTCAGTTCCAACCAGAGAATAACTTTACCAGGGCTCTCATTTTTTACTTCTTGTCACAGTGCTTTTCGGTGGGATGTAGAAGGAGCTTACCAGACGGTGTTCCTGTGTTCTTGCTGTATCATGACACTGTGTGTCTGTGGCAGTAGAGGCGGCAGTGGCAGTGTTCAGGGCTTCCGAGGATGGCTTGAGAGCTGGTGCCATCTGGGAGAGGACTGTCCCCACTGCTGTCTGTTCAGTGGGCACCTGCTGATACTGACTCCCCAACCAAGTATGTGAAGATTCACTGAGTCCCCACCACCTGAGCCAAGCTTGCTCAGCACTTTTTCCCTGTCTGCCTTGTACAATGGAAAGCAAGACACCTCTTCCTGCTTAAGGTGGTGCCTGCTCGCAACCTATAATAGGGGTGGAGGGCCACCAGCTCCAGGCAACAGGCAAGTAGTGTAGCTCAGACAGGGTGGGAGGGAGAACTGATCTTGCCTCCCCTGCTTCTCCCTCTCCCACTGTTCTTAGGGCTTTTCTACATGAGGCTTTTAACCTGTCATTTTACCAAGGCTTCTGCTTCTGGATTCTTTATGGGATCAAGATTGGCTCCTTTACGCAGTTTTTTCTGGGGTTTTTCTTTCTCTTCCTTTCTGTATGTTCCATTACATAACCACTAGGTGGTGCTATGGTATAGTGCAATTGCGCAGATACACTAGGGTTTCATGCCGCTTTTCAGGAATACACCAGACATTCCCCATTAGAAAAACACACACACCTAAATTGGCTGCAAAGAATGGGAGATGCACTGGAGGATGCCAACATTGTGTAAAGCACCCACAAACTACCATAAGTAAGGAATCTTGAGGACACAATACATGCCTTATGTAGGAAGACTCTTAATGTAAAGCCACAGTGATGAACTTCACTTCTCACACTGTAACAATAAGTGAGAAGGCCACTCCCTCTCTCCCTGAAATAATATGGAGGCAAGAGTGCTCCGAGGGCTTACCAGCAAGTAAGATTTTACAGGTGCACCAAGCACTACTCTAACACTGTGTGTGGGTGTGTATGTGCATGTAACACAGTCATATAACACCCACAACAAAGAACACAGCAAACTGTCTATAAAAGGGGAGAAGATAATTCTTTTTAAAAAATACTCCAGACTTTAAGGCTTCCCATGCACTACATAGTATGCACAAACTCTACAGTGTACACTTCCTTACATCTGCTGAATAAAGTGTCTTCCATCCACTTTACTGAGGATGAAGCACTTTTGTGTGGCTGTGGTGTCCATTGAGCAGGGAAACGAGAAGAACCCCCCCTCTCTTTTTCATTCATTGTAACTCCTTAACCTATCCTTCTGAAATTTTGCAGGTTTCTTATCTAGGGGCATCTCTACCATGTTTGCTGTTTTCATACAAATTGCCAACCAAATAACTGGAGTGGGCTGTATACATATGTCTGTTTTCTTTTGGGCACACCTCTTATATGGCAGACTAGATCCCTTATACTAGACCACTGACGAAGATTGCATGTTGAAACACATTTGGTTTATTTGGCATTGGTTATTTTTGGTATGGTTAGGCCTTTATAACACAACAACATTGTATTCTCTCTTATTGCTTTGATGCACAATTCTTTACAGCACAATAACAGTGTATTCTTTCTTATTGTTTTTATGTGTGTGTGTGTGTGTGTATATATATATATACACACACACACACACACACACACACTATATAGATAAAAAACTTTATTATTAGATTTTGTTCTATTTATATTTATTATCACCAGTAAGCCCAGCCCAGTTGTTTTGTTGCTATATTTCTAAGGGTTGGGATATATCTCCTGTTTTGGTTTAGTCTGTTTCATACAATTTGCCTACAGTGAGGGGAGCAAATCTAGTGAGGGGAGCAAATTCAAGTTTCCTCTTGCACAAAACCCACTACACCTACCCTTCTAACATTTGGAAGGCACCACCCCTCAGAAGGACAACTATGTCTGCAAAGGTTATCCAATTATGCCCTTTAAAAATTACAGGTAGTTCCCTTTTTAAATTTTATTTTAAAGTCAAAATGGAAAGGCTTCTTGCATGATATTCCCTGCACCTAATTGTCCAAAATGTGGAAGGCTTCATCAGAAAGGGCCACTGTGCCAGCAAATATAATCCAATTCCGTCAAAAAGTAAATGCAAAAAACAAAAAAAGCTAAAGCTGTTTGTTCATTTCCCCATGTAAGCCAATGGGAAGATATATAAAGGCTTGGAGTTTCAGAAGTGAGGTTCTGATTCAAATCCGAGTGACTGCCAAATGCATTCCAAGTGGAATCAACCTGGTTTCCAAACTGTCAAAGTGGGATCCAAATGGAATGGTCTCTTTGGGGCACACCCCTAAGAATATGTCTTTTCTATAACAGTTCTCACACATTTGCTTGTTCAAGGAGCGCAAGCTCTGGTGCAAACAAAAGCACTCCTTTGGATTCAATTTCATCTTTCTCGTGCAACACTCTAGTGCGAGGCATAAAACAGCCCTTCTGCGAGAGGAAGGTGCCTTTTTCATGTGGAAGGATACATTGGGCTGTTTCACACAATCAAATAAGCCACGGTGGCTTATTTAAGCCATGGTGGGCTGTGGCACATTCCAGTGTGTGTGGATGGCCATTTTGAATATTTAAGCTGTGGCTTGTTGTGTTGTGCAAACTGGGGCAATGGGGGTTGTGTGAGGGTTAAATAACCATTGCAAAACCCATGGCTTGTATAACCCTCACACAACCCATGCCACCCTGGTTCAAAGAACATGACAAGCTGCGGCATGCTGGCTGGGGAATGCTGGGAGGTGTAGGACTTATTTCTGTCTAAACATGCATAGAATTGCACCCTAAGACATGTGACTAGCAAAGATGCTCAACAAAATGCTATTATTTAAGACTTCCATTCTTATCCTTGGCTGGTTATTTTAGAAATATTAATGACATGAGGTTTGGACATAGGTTCCCTAGACCTGTATCTAATTATGTAATTAAAATGTAATTTATGGATTTTACAAATGAAGTTGAAAGCACCTTGATGATACATTATTATGTGACCTGTTATATAAGAGGATTATATCTCTGGCTATTACAGATAGAGGTTCTTTGCCACTGCAAAAATGATTGTTTTCCCATTAGCTTGTCTTTACAGAAGGGGAAGAGGCACATACTGCATTTCTTCAGAGACTCCCTGCTTGCAGAGTTAAACTGAAGGCCCAGTTTTACACTCCAAGTTCATTATCTTTTTCAATAGCTAAGGAATTGCTAAATGTTGTTAGTCCACAGCTAAGATGTGTGACTAAAAAGTGGGGGAGGCAATAATTATGGTGATCTCCTCTGAAGGTCATTTTACTGAACTGCACTTATTTGTGGCTAGGAAGAGAAAATAATGAAAGTGGAAGGCTGCAATCCTACAATCGCTGGAAGGTCCATGGGTAGAGTGGCAATTCACACATTGCCAAAAAGGAAGAAATTCATCACCAGAAAGGAGGACAAAAGAGGATACCAATTTGCATATCATTTGCACATGCAAATTTATACTTACAGGTGCACACTTAGAAATAACTGTTATTTAAACAGAAACACAAAACAACTCACCATTGTGGGCAAGTCGGACTAGGTGACCTGTGTGCCAGCTCAGTCTGCTCTCTAGGTGCGACCTGGTGATGGGCAACTTCAAGGCCCTTGATGATGCTCCAACTTCTTAGTGTTCTTTGACTTTAAGCCAGACTTGGGCTGGACTGCCTATCAAATAATGGGCACTTTCAAATAGAGTACTACCCTCCTACAGATCTTCAAAATAGAGGACTGACCTCTCCTTGGCCACCCTAGCCATAAGAGTTTTCAGCTCCCAAGAGTGGAGAGGGAGGTCTACCCTCAGAGGAGGAGATCTGACCTCAGATACTCCCTCCCAGCCCCTGTGGAAACCTCTGCAACCCTTACCTCTGTGACGTCAGAGCTCTGGCATTGGCAGATGCACAAAGGAGGCAGATCAGGGGCTGTTCCTGGCATACTGGAAGAGGCCATAGATCCTAAGCATCCACAGCTCTCCTATGCCCCTGACATACCTCCAGAATGGGCAGAGAACTATGCAAGCCCTGGAGCTGACATAGGTCATTTTTCTCCCATAGAACGGAGAAAATGGGAGAGAGACAGAAAGAAAAAGAATGAATTTTTTTTTAAAGCCACTCCTCCCTCTCTTGTGCCCTGCTGGTGCAAGCCTGGCAGGTCGTGGGGTCTTCAGAAGCTCTGAAGTTAGACTGCTCCACACCTATCAGTGGGATTGCTATGTAAGGACATAGTTCAGTTCCAGGGTGTAGCCAAGAAACATGTGACCTAGACATCATCCTCATCCTCATCCTCATCATCAAAGCGCGCCCTCCAGCATGTGCCCAAATGGATAACTGCAACAAGTCCCCCACACACCTGGAATGGGAGGAATCCTCATCAGAGGATGTGACTTCTGGATAGTCTTGAGTAGGGATGTACAGATTTTGTTAAATCCGTTCTGTGTTCCGCATATTGTCAGACATCTTTTATTCCATCATCCACTCATTGACAGATTTCAAGTTTTTTTTTACCAGAATGACATTCTACTTGCACTAATTCACATTAGCACAAGTGCGCATTAGCTTTAATTGCACAAATGTGTTAGTGTGCATTAGTTAAGGCAAATTAGTGCTAATCCCCCCAAAAGGAAACCAGTCTACAAGTCTGTGAAATCCGTGTGACTCTGAAAAAGCCAGTCTGCTGCAGAATCTGCAAGCTGGATTCCTAGAAATCTGAACTCATTTGAATCCATTGTGGACTTCTCTGGCATCCTTAGTCTTGAGTCATGGTGCTTCGCGCCTGAGAAACTGAGAAGGAATGTCTTGCATACACTTCCAGTTCCCAAAACGTCTATTCCTCCTTTGTCCTTGGGTGACAAATATGGCATCACTCCAAACTGCCTGGGCTACAAACCACTTTCAGTTCTGCTTAACTGTCATGGCTCCCAATGACCCTAGGGACTATAGTTCTATGAAGAGTCAAAGGACACAGAAGAGTCACAGAGATCACATCAGCACATCCCCCAAACTAGACTTCTTTGGGTTCTTTGGAGGAACCATGATGAGGAAGCTGGTTTGAAAGTAGTACATACATTTGTAGATAAGTTATCTTTTCGCTGAGTCTGTATGGGAATGGCAGTGGTGCACCGTGGATGATCTGGTTGTTCTTCTGTGCGTAATATTTACAACTGGTTGCTCACGTGTGTGTGTGTATGTGTAATATTTACAACTGAGATAGACATCTGGATTAATTTGATCATCATGCAGGTTTGGTGCAAAAAAGGCACTGGAGGGGGATACTATTCTCCAGCAAACAGATTTCACACTGTCAGCATATTCTAATAGGCTTATTAGCAATTTTATTGTATTCAATTTGCAGCAAGGTAATTTAGTGTCAGGCAAAAGAGCCATCAGGATGAAAAACAGCATCAGAATTAAAAACCAATAATCAAACTTCCCGTCTCGATGAGCTCTTGGAGTGTAATGATGACGCACAATTAAGCAGGAGCCAGTCCTCCTGGCCATCCCACAACAGTGTTTTATGGAAATGCCTGTGTGTGGGTGTGGAAGCCAGTTGGTGCTTCTCCCCTGTCTAGAAGCCTTGGGAAATAATATGTAATACTTGCCTTGTTTGTTTTCATTGTAAGTTTCCCCCTCCTCCCCCATACCCTTTTGTTGGAATGACACTGAAATTGTCCCAGCTAAGGGCTTTTTTCTGTGCTATAAAACTCCCTTTCTTGCTTTCTTACTACAGCTTTAATTTTCTTCCGCAGTTTGAGAAAGTAATTGGAATTTTAAAAGTTTCTTCTGGTTTCATTTGGAGTCCAAACCCAACGAAAGCACCGGAATGCCAGTGAACAAGACTGGGGGGTGGGGTAGGGGGAGTGAGAGTGCATCAGGGTCTAAAGTGGAGCGCTGAAGAGCCATAGACTTTTATAGCTACAGGATACACTATCCTAGACCAAATTGGGCAAGAATTAAAGCACCCCCAGATCTTAATTCTACAGTTTTCACTACAGTTTAATCTGTCTAGTTTGTTGCACAGGACATTCCTTGAGTCTTTTAGGCCTCATTGGGCAAATGGTATCAGTGGTTCCTGTGGCTTTTGGAGACCCCGGGGACATTCTCCTGGCCCTGTTGTTGCCTTGCCAGGCATGGAAGACATAGCACCAACACACCCACACACAGGCGTTCAAGACGAGGCTGGACAGCCATCTGTCAAGGATGCTTTGACTTGGATTGCTGCATTGAGCAGGGGGTTGGACTCAGTGGTCTTGTAGGCCCCTTCCAACCCTGCTATTCTATGATTCTGTGATTCTATATGATCATATCCATGTAAAACAAGATGCAGTAGTGTCCAAAAGAGATTTGTAAAAAAAAGAAAAGAAAAAAAAGACAAAAGAGGACCTGAATTTGCATATGCTTATTTATATGTATAGATATGAATTTAGAAATAAATATTATAACGTAAATAGAAATGCAGTACTTCTCACCACCTGTGTGCCTGCCTGTTCAGTTTCTGTTAATCGTCAATGGGAAACAGTTCCTATGGTTTTTAATCCTTCAATTGGAATTGAACAGGACAGCCCTTCAGACAGAGGACTCCTTCAAACAGAGGATTGTCCTCTGGCTGCCCTTCAAATAGAGGACTGTCGCCTATGAAAGAGAACACATGGTCACCCTGCTCTAGACAGATGGTATCAACAGGTCTTGGCTCTATACTCAAAAGTTCAGTTTTTCATTTCTTGGTGGACATTACAGATGACCAGCTTCTTATTTGGGGTACTTTCAGATGAGACTGTTATTGTGCCATTACCCTGCCTCATTCACAGAATTTTATGGGGGTGCTAGAAAACATCATCTTCCATTTGTAACCTTCACATATTTTCCCACCCCTTCTTCTATCTTTTCTTTTACTGCAGAAAATCAGTTAAGGAGAAAAAGATGGAATAGATGCAGATGCCTTCTACTTCTTAGTGTGAAGAGCCTTCCATCTGGAAGCACCCATAGCTGAGGCTATATTGTGACTTCATAGTAGAGCTAGATCCCAATCTCATTCTCCATCCTCTAGACTGAGCTGGCTTTGAAAACTAGTTCATCAAGGGCTGGCTGATATCAGTAAAGGCAGGCATGATGGAGACCTTCTTCTCAATGGAGGATGGGGAGGCACTGTGACAACCTGTTGCCTATGATTCCAGAGAGTGTGGGAAACGGTGGAGCTCTAATGATGTTGAAGTTTGTATTAATTTCTTCTTTGGCTAATGTTGACAACTCCAAGAGCTGTGTATAAGCAAAGAGACACTAGAAATCCCTCAGGGAGTGGGGTTGGAACATAACAGAAATCTGTATCTTACATCCTGGAGGCACCTGCTCCTAAATATGTTTCTGTTCCTTGATATTTTAGAGAAGCTTTAGACTTTTCAAAAAGATTCAGCAATTCAGCAAATGTTGATGCCGCTGCTGTAAAAGCAGAGTCTGTCTTACTGTTAGGACAGAGTTATCCATTCTTCTTTTTAGCAATAAAAACAACAACTCTTAACCCACATGATAGTGGGGACTGTACTTCTAATTTAAGGAGGTACTCTCCTCACCAAAATAATATGGTGCAATGGCAGAGAACTAGGACTTTCTTTAACACTAATTGTCAGGGATACTGGTCCAAGCATTTAGATGGCACCCAAGTCTATAGCCCTTTCTACTGCATGTATGTATCAGTGCATCCTACCTCCCAAGTACTGTCTTGTCTGGGTCATAAAGCCTTCTTGCTCTTAAGATTCCCTGCCTTTCATGGTGGTTCTCTTTTCTTACCAGTCCTTGCCACATTCACTCCTAGGGTTTAATCAGACCACTCAACATTCTCACAAAATGGATTAGCAGGCAATAGGAAGACATAAGATGTAGTGGGAATTTCACAGAGGATAGGTCTATCCATGGCTATTAGTCATGATGGCAATATTAATATTAATTAATATTAATCTTTCATGTTCAAAGGCAGTATGCCATTCAATAAAGGTAAATGGGGAGCAACCATGGAAGAAAACCAGTGCCTTCATATCCTGAATTTGGCTTCCAATAGGCATTTGGTTGGCCACTGTGAGAAGCAGGATGCTGGAGTAGACGGAAACCTGGTCTAATCTAACAGGACAGGACTCCTCTTTTGTTCCAGCTGCTGGCTACTTAACAAGTGGTGCTTATCTGCTAGGGTGGCCATGTATCCTCTTTTACAGAGGAGAGTCCTCTGTTTGGAGGGCTGCCAGAGGACTGTCTTCTATTCAGAGGGCTGTCCTGTAGGGCTGTCCAGTAGGAGAGTTAGTGCTTGGTATGGGATACCAGCCAATTGGAAATGTTAAAGCAGGGCCAGCTCAAGACATTTTGCTGCCTGAGGCAAAGATGGCGCTCCCCTGCCACCTCATGTACAGAAGCAAACTGGACTGGCAGTTGAATTTTACTTCAACATTAGTGAAGTGATACTGTCTTCTTCCATGGCACCTAAGGGCAGCAGGCTAACTTAGCAGATGCAGGACAGGTCTCATGGCATACACACCTTTGTCCCCCAACAGAGGGGAGTGGCCAGGGGTCTCAGGAGAAATAACTGGGGGGCTGCTGCCCCCCAGCATCTGCCACCTGAGGCGGTCGTCTTATTCTGCCTAATGGTAGGGCCAGCCATGGGAGAAAGTGGGAGAGAGCTAAATAACCTAGCGGTTAACTCAGCAACAAACCATGGTTAACCACTGGGTTGTTTAGCCCAGTGTTCTGGGTTCAGAAGACATGTTAAGCAACCTATGAAGGTTGCTCATGGGTTTCTGATTAAAAGTGGAAGTGGTGCGTGAATGGGAGATAGCAAGCCTGCTCTCTCCCACTCGTGCACATCAGCTGATGGGTTGTTTAACCCATGGGCTATCGTGTCGTGCGAACCAGATCACTGAGTTATTTGTAAGATTGCCCCCTAGTCTTTGCATTTAGAATTGCTTTAATTTTCTCTGTATAAATCGCTTAGCAACTGGGCCTTACTACTGGGGCAGCCAGTGTAGTATAGTGGTTAGAGTGTTGGACTGGGGCTTGGGAGATCTGGTTCTAGTCCCCATTGGGCCATGAAACTCAATGGGTGACTTTTGGCCAGTCACTGAGTTTCAGTCTAACCCACCTCACAGGGTTGTTGTGTGGATAAAATGGAGAGGAGGAGGGTCGTGGGTTCCTTGGGTTTCTTGCAAGAGGAAAAAGGGTGGGATATAAATGTAATCATCATCATCTGCCATCATGCATTGATTGGTTGTTCCTAGAGAGGAACTTTAGTCCAGTTCAAACCAATTTATTCTTCAATAGGAATAATCCTCCCTCTGGCCTGGGTCCCTGCTGCTGTCTGGAGTTTGCAGCCTGGAAATCCTGGCCTTGCATTGTTCATCCCCCTCATCCATACCATTTCTTTTATTTTAACCTGCTTCTTCTTCCATTTATCCTCTTTTTATAGTTAGGTACTGATACTCTACATTCATCAGTTGCTTGCTGTACAAGTTGTGTTTCCAATAAAGTTGAAGATTTGATTTACATGGAAGTGTGGAATGGATGTGAATTTAGCTGCCTGGATAGAGACACATGGCCCAATGTGTGTTGAGGCGAAAACAGTGGCTCCTGGCCTCAGTCACATCCTTATCCTAACCTTCCGCACAGGGATATGGTGAAAAGAAAAAACCTAAGACTGCTGAAGCATTTTCAACAGTGTAAATTGCTATAAAATAATTGATGATTATATTTAATTCAGTGGTTTGGCCAAGATTGTACCTCTCAGTTTTCCACATTTTTTTGTTTTGCCTGAGAACTCTTATGCGTATGTCCTCTTTCCATGTCAAATTTCATACATGATAAAGGACTGATATTCTGAGTACTAGAGCTTTAATTATACTGTAATTATATTAATACTAGAGATTTCATATAAAATTAATAAAAGCATTTTTTCTTTGAACAATCATTTTGTAAATGAATATTATTCTACTCCCATTTGCACTCACCAATAACATCTTTCCTTTAATAAAAAAAAAATCTTTTTCCAGTATGAAATATTTCATACACGGTTATTGCTTGAGAATAATTTTCCTTGAAAAATGCAAATAACAGCTCCTTCTATTTTTGGATTGCATTAACAAAATTACAGCAGGGAGCTATGTTCATTTGGAAAGCACAAGTTAACAGACCAAGAAACAGTTTTTTAAAACTAAAAATGATCAGCGTACACTGAAATACTATTACCTTGTTATGGAGTAACTACACAGCAATGTCTAGGTGTAATTGGCTCCTTCAGGCCTAGTGTATTCATGTCATCAAGGCATGCCTTTAGGTAGTATGTTATGACTTAAAGACTTAATCCACTTGTCAAATGCGTGTAGAATGTACCATGGTTAAAAACATTTACTTTTGTTGGAACATTCCTGCTTTTCTCTGTTCTTCATGCAAGAAGCCATGTACGTGTGCCAGAGTTGCCCTTGCAGAATTGGAATGGTTTAAATGTTTTAACAAGCTTATATTTATATTTTTTAAAAAATAGATTTCTCAAACAAAAATTCTATATGATTTAAAAACAGTGACGATGAGGGCATTGTCATGGTAGCTGATCTACTGCAGTACTAGTTACTTAAAAGAGCGAGCTGTGAATTGGAAAGATCATGTGCAAGTTTCACCAAGCAGCTTAGGTAACCATAGATAAGCTGCTTTCTCCCACCTTCCCCCTGCCTTATTTGTAATATGGGATAATAATACTGATCTACCTTGCAGGGTTGTTGTAAGGATTACTGAGATAATTGTGTGGAGTGCTTTAAATATTCTGAAGAACTGCATACATACTAACTGCACAATCTTAGGCATGTTCACTCAGAAGTGTTCCATTAAATTCACTGGGATTTATTCACAGCTAAGCGTGCATAGGATTGCAGCCTTAGTATCATTAATGTTATATTGCACTAGCTAGATTCCCCAACTTCCATTTTTGGAGAGGAAACCTGCATTATAGATGCAGGGGTGTGCCACCTGTGGCCCTCCAGACGTTTTGGCCTGCAACTCCCATAATCCCTCACCATTGTCTGTGCTTGCTAGGGCTGATAGGAGTTGTAGGGGAAAGCATCTGGAGGGCCACAAATTGCCCACCACTGCCATAAGAGCTGGTTCACACAATAAAATTGCTACGCTGACAAGATGTCTTGACTGGTTCCATGCAGAGGCTGGAATGTGGAAATTGCTTCCTGGTGTGTCCAGCTTCTGATTCAACCCAGGTCATCCTGCAGGCCTTTTTTGCTAGCTTTGGTGTGACACCATAAGCATGGATTAAGTTGCAAGATAAGCACATGGGGGAGAAACAATGTCACAGCTGTTTTGCCATTTGGCAAACTGCACAGATCCACTCAACCCATATTCCCCATCATGCCAAATGTGATCATATGAACTGGACTCCAGTTTAAAAACACAAGCAGTGCATGCGGACTAAAAAGAAAGTTGTAGTGCCTTAGAAACTGAGCCATTCATTCCAGTACATATGGCTAATACCATGTCTGGCAAATCTGTTTTTCTGGTACCTGTGGAAGCCGCTCCTGGTGAGGTTGGCACCATGGGTGGAACCTGATGCTTTGCATGCCTCTGCTCCATGCACTTCAAGAAGCCTTTAAGTAGCTTATAGAATGGACCATTCTGGACAAGTAGGAAGCAACTGTTTTGAGCACCAAAGAGAAAGTGGCCAACATATGCTGGGCAGTCTTTACACTGTGCTTAAATCGTCCCCAACCTGGGTCCCACAGAGGCTTTGGATTACAACTCCCATAAGCCTCGGCCAGCATGGCCAATAGTCAGAAACTATGGGAGTTGTAATCCTAAACATTTGGGACCCAGGTTGGGGAATACGGCTGCAAGGTGCTCCAACTACAGAACAATGGGTACAGATCAACACAACTGCTATTCTGAAATGTTAACTTGCTTCTCATAAATTGTTTTAAACAAACAAACTTGTCCAAAATTCCAAGCACATGGTCTTCTCTGATTCTTGGGAAGACAGTTTCATACAAGGAGCTGTCATCACAAGTAATGAAAGGCAGATCTAGTTAGAGTCCGCACTGTAAGCTGCTAAATCCAATTACAATTCGCTTCTTGTTGGGCCAAAGTGAATCAGGACTTTGGGGAGGGATAAGGGAGGAACATTTTCTTTGTTAATGAATCCAGCTCTTTGTTCTATAGGAATCTGGTTGCTGACAAATATGCTCTTTCCTGAGAGACATCTTTGTCCCATGTCCAGGTGCAGATTAGAAACAGCGACAGCCAACTCTGCTGAGTCCTTTTTATATATCAAAACATAACTTTCAACAAATAGAAGAGCTTTTTTAATTCCTTGATGGTTGTTTTTGACCGACCGTAGTAGGGTATCTTGCAGACATCAAGTGTGCTCTCCTGGCATCTGACTATAAAAATATTATGGGAATTAGATTTACAGTGTATGGCATAATGGGTTACAGAACAAAAGTGTTTCATGTTTGGATTCCACACAAATATGGTTCAGTTTAGTAGGAGGAAAATAAAACAATCACAACAGACTTCATCATAAGATATTGAATGAGATGACTCCCCTCCCTCTCAAATCCTTGACAGATAACGTTTGTGACTAGAGATTTGATTATTCCATGAGCTGAACACTGGGTGCAGCGTGCAGACAAGAGGAGTTGAGTTCATGTGACTTCCAGGATGGCTGGATCTTTCCAAACCTGAGTTGTGCTTCAAATTAATTCTGGTGAGCTGTTATTTCTGTACTTGGCAGCAGCAGCAATACACTTGGGCCTGGATTTTTTTAAATCATGCATCATGGAGGCTGCGATTGATAATCACAAAGCATTAAAATTATGTTCTGTTTTGCAAATAAGAACTCTATATGGAGGGTCATATGTAGTGAAAACCCCTTCATGGATCACTGCCTTGTTGTGGCGAAGGGGCTTGCGTAACTCAGTGAAGCCATAAGCTATGCCGTGCAGGGCCACCCAAGACGGACAGGTCATGGCAGAGAGTTCTGACAAAATGTGGTCCACTGGAGAAGGAAATGGCAACCCACTCCAGTATTCTTGCCAAGAAAACCCCATGGAACGTATCACAAGGCTAAAAGATATGACGCCGGAAGATGAGCCCCTCAGGTCGGAAGGTGTCCAATATGCTACTGGGGAAGAGCAGAGGGTATTTCCAAGTAGCGCCAGAAAGAGTGAAGCGGCTGGGCCAAACCCGAAAGGACACTCAGCTGTGGATGTGTCTGGTGGTGAAAAGAAAATCCGATGCTGTAAAGAACAATATTGTTTAGGAACCTGGAATGTCAGATCAATGAATCAAGGTAAGCTGGAGGTGGTCAAACATGAGATGGCAAGATTGAACATCGACATCTTGGGAATCAGCGAACTCAAATGGACAGGCATGGGCGAATTTAATTCAGGTGACCATCATATCTACTATTGTGGGCAAGAATCCCTTAGAAGAAATGGAGTAGCACTCATAGTCAACAAAAGGGTGGGAAAAGCAGTACTGGGGTACAATCTTAAAAATGATAGAATGATCTCAGTACGAATCCAAGGCAAACCATTCAACATCACAGTAATTCAAGTCTATGCCCCAACCACTGAGGCCGAAGAAGCTGAGGTTGATTGGTTGTATGAAGACCTACAACACCTTCTAGAACTAACACCAAAAAAAGATGTCCTCTTCATCATAGGGGATTGGAATGCTAAAGTAGGAAGTCAAGAAATCACCGGGATAACAGGCAGGCATGGCCTTGGTGTACAAAATGAAGCAGGACAAAAGCTAATAGAGTTTTGCCAAGAGAACATGCTGATCATAGCAAACACTCTTTTCCAACAGCACAAGAGGCGACTCTACACATGGACATCACCAGATGGTCAATATCGAAATCAGATTGATTATGTCCTTTGCAGCCAAAGATGGAGAAGCTCCATACAGTCAGTAAAAACAAGACCTGGAGCTGACTGTGGCTCAGATCATGAGCTGCTTCTTGCAAAATTTCGGTTTAAATTGAAGAACATAGGGAAAACCACTAAACCTTTCAGGTATGACCTAAATCATATCCCTGATGAATATACAGTGGAGGTGAGGAATAGATTTCAGGGATTAGACCTGATAGACAGAGTGCCTGAGGAACTATGGACGGAGGTCCGTAACATTGTTCAGGAGGCAGCAACGAAATCCATCCCAAAGAAAAAGAAATGCAAGAAAGCCAAGTGGCTGTCTGATGAGGCTTTACAAGTAGCTGAGGAAAGAAGGGAAGCGAAAAGCAAGGGAGAAAGGGGAAGACATACCCAACTGAATGCAGAGTTCCAGAGAATAGCAAGGAGAGACAAGAAGGCCTTCTTAAATAAACAATGCAAAGAAATCGAGGAAAACAACAGAATGGGAAAGACTAGAGATCTCTTCAAGAAAATTGGAGATCTGAAGGGAACGTTTTGTGCAAAGATGGGCATGATAAAGGACAAAGAAGGCAGGGACCTAACAGAAGCAGATGAGATTAAGAAGAGGTGGCAAGAATACACAGAAGAACTATACAGGAAAGATCTGAATGTCCCTGATAGCCATGATAGTGCGGTCACTGAACTTGAGCCGGACATCCTCGAGAGTGAAGTCAAGTGGGCCTTAGGAAGCATTAGTAACAACAAAGCTAGCGGAGATGACAGTATTCCAGCCGAGCTATTTAAAATCCTAAAAGATGATGCTGTTAAAGTGCTGCATTCAATATGCCAACAAATCTGGAACACTCAACAGTGGCCACAAGACTGGAAAAGGTCAGTTTACATTCCAATTCCAAAGAAGAGCAACGCCATAGAGTGTTCAAACTACCGCACAATTGCGCTCATTTCACATGCCAGCAAGGTGATGCTCAAAATCCTACAAGCTAGGCTTCAGCAGTATGCGAACCGAGAACTACCGGAAGTACAAGCTGGGTTTAGAAGAGGCAGAGGAACTAGCGATCAAATCGCCAACATTCGCTGCATCATGGAGAAAGCAAGAGAATTCCAGAAAAACGTCTATTTCTGCTTCATTGACTATGCTAAAGCCTTTGATTGTGTGGATCACAACAAACTGTGGCAAATTCTTAAAGTGATGGGAGTACCAGACCACCTTACTTGTCTCCTGAGAAACCTGTACGAGGGTCAAGAAGCAACAGTAAGAACCAGACATGGAACAACCGAGTGGTTCAAAATTGGGAAAGGAGTACGACAAGGCTGCATATTGTCACCCTGCTTATTTAACTTATATGCAGAGTACATCATGAGAAATGCCGGGCTGGATGAATCAGAGGTCGGAATTAAGATTGCCGGGAGAATTATCAACAACCTCCGATATGCAGACGATACCACCCTAATGGCAGAAAGAAAAGAGGATCTCAAGAGCCTCTTGTTGAGGGTGAAAGAGGAGAGTGCAAAAGCTGGTTTGAAACTCAACATTAAAAAAACTAAGATCATGGCATCTGGCCCCATCACTTCCTGGCATATAGAAGGGGAAGAAATGGAAGCAGTGACAGATTTTACTTTCTTGGGCTCCAAGATCACCGCAGACGGTGACTGTAGCCATGAAATTCAAAGACGCTTGCTCCTTGGGAGGAAAGCTATGGCCAACCTAGACAGCATAGTAAGAAGCAGAGACATCACCTTGGCGACAAAGGTCCGTCTAATCAAAGCTATGGTTTTCCCAGTAGTAATGTATGGCTGTGAGAGCTGGACTATAAGGAAGGCTGAGCGCCGAAGAATTGATGCTTTCGAACTGTGGTGCTGGAGAAGACTCTTACGAGTGCCCTGGACTGCAAGGAGGTCAAATCAGTCCATCCTAAAGGAAATCAACCCTGAGTGCTCATTGGAAGGACAGATCCTGAAGCTGAAGCTCCAATATTTTGGCCACCTAATGCGAAGAGAAAACTCTCTGGAAAAGACCCTGATGCTGGGAAAGACTGAAGGCAAAAGGAGAAGGGGACGGCAGAGGATGAGATGGCTAGATAGCATCACGGATGCAATGAATATGAACTTGAGCACGCTCCGGGAGAGAGCGCAGGACAGGAAGGCCTGGCGTGCTCTGGTCCATGGGGTCACGAAGAGTCGGACACGACTGAACGACTGAACAACAACAACAAATGTAGTGAAAAATAATGTAAAGATGGAAAAGGTGCAGAAAGGGGCAACCAAAATTATCAGGAGGCTACAGCAACTACACTATGAGGAAAAGTTACAATATTGGGAGTTATTTAGTTTAGGGGGAAAAGGTGAGTAAGAGGTTTCCAAACCTGAGGTTCATAATAGAGGTTCATAAAATTATTTATGGTGTGGAGAAAGAAATCTCTCATATACGTATTACTGGAAGTTAGAAGGGTCATCCAATGAAGCTGAATGCTGGGACATTCAGAACAGACAAAAAAGTATTTTTTCACACAACACATGAAGTATGGAATTCAATACCGCAAGATTTGGTGATAGATGCCAATTTAGATGGCTTTTAAAAGGGATTAGACAAATTAGGGTGCATCATATACATGTTTCGACAGAAAAAAGTCCTACAATTCCCAGCATTCCCCAGGAATTTTTCCATTGAAACATGCATGGATTGTGCCCTTAATGGAGGATCAGGCTATTAATGGCTCCTAATCATGCTAGCTATATACTACCTCCAGGCTCAGAGGCAGAATCTCTCTGAATACCAATTGCTGGGAAACAAAAACATGTGCTCATCAGGGCTGCATGAGGCAAAGAACAAGATGGCTCCCCCTTCTCATTCCATGTATAAAAGTAGACTGGACTTGTAGCTGAATCTTTCTTCAACACTAGCAATGGGATAGTATCTTCCAGTATGGCTGAAGGCAACAGACTAGCTCACGGGGCACAGGGCATGCTGCTTGTCACACACCTCTTTCCTCCAACACCTTGCTGCCATCTCCCAGCATCTGTCACCTGAGGTGACTGCCTCACACTGCCTAATGGTAGGGCTGGCCCTGGTGCTCATGTTCTGTTTTTGGACTTCCCATAGGTATCTGGTTGGCCACCCTGAGAAGCAGAATGCTGGACTAGATAGATTGTTAGTTTGATGTTCCATAAAAACAAATTGCATATACCAGGGGTGCAGAACTCCTTGTTGGAAAAGTTATTGGGGGGTGTATTCCAGTGATAGGCAGGGCCCCAGGCAAAAGGAGTGGTTCTGCATGCCTGCTTCAATTGTTCTGCATGCTTAGCAGATTGGTGTAGAATCTGCTGTCTGCTGTAGAATTTGAATTCCTGAGAGAGCAATCCTATGGTCCCTCAGTGAGCATCCCAGGACCATAGGATTCATTGGATTCCCCCTTTCAAGGTAGAGACCACGCTCTAACTTTGGAAGAGGGAGGTGGAGATCCACCCTTCCTCCCCCACCCCCTCACAATTGACACAGAAAAAACCTCACTGGCTGCCCTCTGAAGTCAGAAAAGTAATCGAGGAGGAGGAGGAAGAGGAAAGGGGATATTCCAGTGGGCAGGGAGGGGAGGAGACTGGAGAGGCCAGGATACGCATTATCCTGAGCCTCCTCCAGCCTCCTTCCCTTCCCCTCTGAAGCTCCCCCACTACATGGGCTAAAAAGCTGTCTAGCAAAATCTGCAGGGTGGAAGGATGGGGAAGCAAAGATTGCCTCCCACCCTGCATTGGATTATCAGACACCTTCTGAATTTGGGGGCTTCCTATCACTGAGGCCACAATTGTGCCCTGAATTAACTTTTCTTTCTTTTAAAGGTTTGGAGCTCAGTCTCCTGTCAGTGCAACACACTGTGGGATTTGAACCAACAACCTCAGCATCCCATTCCAAGCAAAAGCACCGTACCAGCTTGCCCACACTTTGCATCCTATAGGACAATATCCATGGAAGTCACACCAAAGGCTACACATGTCTACTGCAGAGGCACTGGTTATTTCAGTTTTTTCTGGATGCAGCTGGCAGGGCTATGAAAACTGTTTTGACCAGTCACAGTGATCATGGTGGGATTCAAAACACAAATTTGCTCTGGCAATGACCACCCTATATATAAATTCCAAGTCTCTGAAAAGCTGTCATCTGCAGACAGTCTGGAGCAGCCTCCTAGGGAAGAATCCTTCACTGCAATCTCTTTGACTTATAAGTCTTCTAAGTACAGGAGCTGGAGGCGGGTTGGAAGGTGTCATACTTTGCAAAACCTCTGTTTGGCTCCCAGTCCTTGGTGCCCTACTGTGTGGTTCAGGGATGCCCCAGCATTTGTGTGTTTAAGGAGGTCATTACTCATACCATGTATTTGTCTTTGACTGATGTGGTTCCCATCCAGCTGCAACTGATTCACTTTCCTCCAAGCCAACTAACTCTGGGTAGTAGCTGCCTCTGGTATCTCTAATTAAATTACCAATTAAGGAGGCAATAGACTCCTTCCTTCTCCAGTACAGAACTATGACACACCCAATGCTTGTGGGTAAGGAGGAAACATCTGGATTATTTGAACATTTCCAGGAATCTTGAGGGAGAACCAAGAAGCCACATGGGGCCATTAATTGAATTAATTAACTAATTTGTTTATTTAGATTTATATCCTGCCCTGTCACTAAGATTTTGGATAGCTTACACAGGCTGCAACTCTATGCACACTTACATGAAAGTAACTTTCCCTGAAATTGGTGGATCTTGTTTCTGAGTATATATGAACAAGATTGAGCTGACAAATATTTCTTTTTGTTTGTTTGTTTGTTTCATTTTTTTTAAGGGTACCAAGGAAATGGTCTCTCCCCCCCTCCCCCCGTATTCTATAAGGAGCCTCCAAATAGCCTTTGGAGATCCATCCAGAGAGCAGCAAAAATGTGTGATGTAGTTCTTGCTTGGAGGAAATGGCTCTGTGCAGCTCATGGTCCTTTGGCTAATAGCTGGGCCCAGGCTGCTTGGTTTGATTAAGTGTTAGAATCTTCATGCTTTGCTTGTGGAAGAACAGATTCTGCAGCTTGGCTCTGTTTCATTGATAGCTAGACCACAAACCTATCTTCATTCTTGAACAACTAAACACATTGAGCTGGATCCAGGATCTGCCTTCCATAAGAGGAAGGGGAATGCTGGAAGTTGTAGGACTAATGCATAGGATTGCACCCTTAGTGAATATTTGGTTATCATTACTGCACTATAGGGATTTCTTGGGCGGGGAGTGTGAAAAAGCATGGCCAAAATAAAGTATGAGTCAACATTAGATGCTCTTGGGGAGGTGGGGGAAAGATCAAATTGAGTCACACTGTCTCAGCTTCCTGTGAGAAAACGGTTGTTTTCCATTTAGCTCTGATCATGCCTCAGCTGGAATATTGCGCTCGACAAATACCATTCTTTGCATGATCAGGGACATCTAAGTCTGGTCCAGACAATGGCTTTTGTTGTGCAGTAAATGTTCAGTTTGCACTAATTTATTGTGGGATATCCAGATCTCTCAGAAAGATCCAGGACTTGAAAACGTTCTGTTGCCATGTGTCACATCCCTTTTGAAATGAGTGGAATGTGGCTAGGGCTAACAACAGGGATGAGTGGATGTCAAGCTTGCAAGATTGTTTTTTCTTTCTTTCCTAGAACCCTGTGCTGTGCTGAGCATTGGCCATGCTGGCTGCAAATGATGTGAGATGCAGTGTGGCACATCTGGAGGATATCAGGTTGAGGAAGGCTGGGCTCCTAACAAGGGACAGTCCTTTGCATGAGATGCTTTAGCTATTATAATTCTAAACATATTTCCAGAGACTTGAGTGCTGCCCTGCAATATTGCTTTTGTGTGCACATGTATTTGTGTACTTTTTCTTTTTCCAGAAAGGGGTAAATACTAGCAACCCTGCCTTCTTCTCCCATTACAATGTTTCTAGGGATGTACCCAAAAAACAACATGAGCATCATGGCATCTTAAAGCCTACTTGACATTGTGGCTTTCATGGACTAAACATCTATTTCATTTGATGCAGGGAGTATTATCCTCAGTTGGCATGTATTTATATGCAAGGGGGTGGGTGGGTGGGTGAGAAGTGGCAATGAAATGCAAAAAGCACAGTCTGTGACAATTCTATGTAAAGTTTAAGATAAGCTGAGTGACCATTCCTAACAGCAGTGCATAACACAAGCATCCCATCTTTACTATTTTAATGAACACCTGTAGAGGGACAGGCAACCATTGCCTTCTCCCACATCAGCTTCTACAGCCTGCCTGGCAGAGGTATGCTACAGTATGTGTTCTCCAGGCCCACCTACTTCCACTCATTATCTGGGGTCAGTCGCCTGCCACTTGTGTTTGCAGAGAACTCTGCACTCCACCCCTCATCAGAGAAAACAACTCTGCTATTGTTCACACGTTCACTTATCTCTTGATGAAACAGAGGTGAATAAGACCCTCACATTTGACCAGGGGGTCTTTCCCTCTCACTTCAACTTCCGATTCATGCTTTGGATAGGTAAACAAACCAGAAGATAAAGTGAGTTGAGGGTTTGTTTTTTAATCGCAGAACGGATTCTTTAAAGGAGCAGAGAGTTCAGAGAAAAGATGAAAGGAATAAATATAGTGCAGGATATATAAACCTATCAGAAAAGATTGAAACATTTCAGTCTGCTTAACTGAAATAGAAGGAGGCAGATTCAGGAAGAAAATCTGAAATGACATTTTCTAAGAACCCAACTATATTTCTATCAATGACCAGTATTTGCACCTTCTTTGAAGTTCTTGAAATAAAGTCCTTTACTTGAAGTAAAGGAAATTACTATCCATACCTCTCTTAGGTTTTTCTTTCTTTCTTTTTGCACATATTTTTAAAGAGCCCTCCACTCACCCTTTTCAAAGCACAATAAAGCTCTTTCCTTGGGCCAGCCCAAGAGATTTTGCTGCCTGAGGTGAAGGACAAAGTGGCATGCCCTCCCCATTCCATGCACAGAAAGCCAGCTGGACTGGCAGTTGAATCTTACTTCAGCACCGGCAATAGGGCAGTGTCCTCCACCTCACCTGAGGCAGCTGGCTAGTTTAGGACTCCCATGACAACTTGTGTGGCATACATAGTGTTGTCCTCAATCAGAGAGAAACAGCTGGAGAGTTCAGGAGGAACAACTGAGAGGCTATCCCTGCTGCCCCCCACTAACTGCTGCCTGAAGCAATCACTTCAGCTCAGCCTAATAGTAGGGCTGGCTCTGCTGCCTGGAGCTATGCAAGCTGCAGGAAGGGGCTGGCAGCAAAAGTGAGATGGCAGATGTGGTTGCAATTCTCTTCTTTTCCAACCTGTTTCAGCCATAGCCACCAGAAACTTCAGGGGCAATGGAAAGGGATGCAGTTGTTCATGTACCCTTTACAGAACAACAGAAATGAGCTGGTTCAACCTTGCCTTGAGGTTTTGTGGTGAGGCGCACAGCTTTAGATAAGCAAGCAGACAATTCCAAGAAAGGCATAGCAATCCAAATCTTCCCTTCATATTGGGCTTTGTGCATAGGATGGCCAGATGCAAAAGAAGGCTCCTGCACCTTTAATACTTGTGTAGAGAGGGGAATTTCAGCAGGTGTAACTTGCATGACATTAAATGTATAAGTAAAGCTATTAAAGGTGCACAAGCCCTGTCCTCTTTTGCATCTGGCCAACCTATAAATTGTGCATATGTGAGATGATACTGGGAGACATCCACTCCTCCCCTCCCCCAGATTTTCTGGGAATTATAACTGTTTTTTCCCTAGGGACATTGTAGAGCATAATAAGAACCAGAAAAGTATTGGAAGGAAATAATGAATGCTTTCTAGAAGGAAAGGAGGTGCAGGCTGAAGGATTATGGGCCAGCTCATACACTGCAAATCCTTGACATGGAGTGGCCTCAAGGTCTTCAGCACATGAAGGAAGTAATGGATTACTTCGTGTGACCAGGTTGTCAGGCACCACGTCCCATTGGTAATTCACAGAGAAGTGTAGCTAGAAGATGTGTTACCAGATTGTGGGTATTGCATCTAGGAAATAATCCCATCAATATGGCTGCCCCAGCTCATATTTTACTTCCTTATAGGGCTAGACACCACAAAGGAAATTTAGTTTGTGTAAGAACAATGTATTGAGAGTCAGGACTTATATCTTGCACCTGGAGAACTCTAGTGCTTCCCTAACTAAACCAACCAAGCAACCAACCAAATAAGCAAACCTATTATGGAGAAAATCCCATGGCTTGGCTACTGACTTTTTGAAAAAGTGTATTTGTACTTTCTGATGTGTACTGGTGTATGTGTGTGCATGTATGCTTTTAAAATGTCTTGGTACTCATGTATATGACTCCTGGGTTTCATATATCATTTTCATGTGTTGTCCCTACCATTTAAGGCACTTTGAGGTTTGCAGACAAAGACTAAAATCCTCCAGCCTGGGAGAATGGAGGAACATAAGAATACCAAAGGCCTCTGTAGTCCAGCATTCTGTTCCCACAGTGGCCATCCAGATGCCAATGGGAAGCCCACAAGCAGGACATGAGTGCAATAGCACCCTCCCGCTCATGTTTCCCAGCAAGTGGTGTTCAAGAGCATATTGCTTCCGATGCTGGAGGTAATATATAGCCATCATGACTAATAGCCATGGATAGTCTTATGCACCATTAATTTGGCTAATCCCCTTTTAAAGAAATCCAAGTTGGTGGCCATTGCTACATCTTGTGATAATGAATTCTAAAGTTTGACCTGTCTTTTATACCCTGTGTGGGAAAAGAACTTCCTTTTGTCTATCCTGAGTCTCCCATGATTCAGCTTCATTGGATGACAGACTCTAGTATTTTGAGAGAGGGAGAAAAACTTCTCCCTATCCACTTTCTCCACACCATGCTTAATTTTGTACATCTTTACTCCATTTTTTTGAAAGCTAAATAGATGCAAACATTGTAACCTTTCCCCATAGGGGAGCTGCTCCAGCCTCTTGATAATCTGGATTGGCTGCATCTTTCCCAGCTATACAGTATCCTTTTTGAGGTACAGCGGCCAAAACTCTGCACAGCATTCCAAGCACGGTTGGACCATATATATGAAGGCATTATGATATTGGCAGTTGTATTTTTGATTCCTTTCTTAATGATCCCCAACATGAAATCTGCTCTTTTCGCAAAGGCCACACATTGGGTTGAGCTATTCACCACAGTCTCAAGATTCCTGTCTTGGTCAGTCACCACCAGCTCAGACCCCATCTGCATCTATAAGAAGTTAGGATTTTTTGTCTCAGTGTACATCATTTAATACTTGCTTACATTGAATCACACTTACCCTTTTAATGCCTATTCCCCAATTTTTGACAGATCCTTTAAGAGCTCTTTACGGTACCTTTTTGTCTTAAACTCCCTAAATAATTTGCCATCATCCATAAATTTGGCCATCTCACTGCTCATCCCTGACTTTAGATAATTAATGAACAGGTTAAAAAAGACTGGTCCCAATGCACATCCTTGGCAGAACTGCTGTTTACATCCCTCAGTTTTGAGAATTGGTCATTTATTCTTACTCTCTGCTTTCTGTTCTTTAACCAGCTAGTGAGCCATAAGAGGGCCTCTCCTCTTTTCTGATAACCTCTAACTTTGCACAAGAGTCTTTTGTGAGGGACTATGTCAAAAGTCTTTTGACAGTCCAAGTAAACAATGCTGGATCAGCCCTATACACATGTTCACTTTCAAAGAACTCTAAGGCTGCAATCCTATGCATGTTTAGACAGAAAAAAAGTCTTACAACTCCATGCTGGCTGGGGCATGCTGGGAGCTGTAGGACTCTTTTTCTGCCTAAACATGCATAGGATTGTGTCCTAAAAAGGTTAGTAAGACAGGATACACCATTGCAAAATCCATGTTATTTCTCTTTCAGCAAGACTTGTCCTTATATGCTTTTTAATGTTATCTTTAATAATGCTTTCAACCCGTTTATCTGGAACAGACATTATGGCCTGTAATTTCCTGGATCTCCCTGGATCCCTTTTTAAAAAAACTGGTGTCACATTAGCCACTTCCCATCCTCTACCACAGAGGTTGGTCTTAGAAATGTTACTTTTTTTTCTTTTGTTTTAGAAGATCAACAATTTTTCATTTGAGTTCTTAAAGAACTCATCGATAGATATCATCTGGACCTGCTGATTTGTTTGTTTTCAATTTCCCAAGGTCTAGAACTTCATTCCTTGTCACGACTGTTTGTCTCAATTCCTCAGACTCCCTATCTGAAAATGTCAGTTCAGACATGGGTATCTGTCCTACCTCCTCTGCAATGAAGACAGACACAAATAATGCATGGAGCTTCTCTGCAATCTCCTTATCATTCCTTAGCAATTCCTCTATTTTTAAAAAATGTTTTATTTATTCACTTTATAACCTACCTATATACAACTACTCTAGGTGGCATACAAAGTTAAAAATAATTTAACAACCCAACAATAAAAACAGCACAGCATAAAAACAGTATATAGCAGTCAACAAAGAGGAACAATAGGCCTGCTGGAATAACAGTGTCTTTAATTCCTGCTTTAAAACCTTCAAAGATGTCTGCAGGTGCATTTCAACTGGCAGGTCATTCCACAACTGAGGGGCAGCAAAGAAAAAGGTCCTCTTGCATGTGGCTGCTAATCTCACATTAGGTTGTCGCAGCAGATAACTCCTCTGTCATCCAATGGCCTAACCACCCCGCTAGCCAGTTTTCTGCTTGATCTGTATTTAAATAATTTGTTTATGTTGGTCTTTTCTTTCTTTTTTTTGCATCCCTACTTGTCCACTTGCACTTCTTTTGTACAAGTTTGGGCATGCCTCATTTGGGCATGACATCTATTTTTCCTGTTTTAATAGCTTCCTTCACACTGCTTGTTAAGCATGCTGGTGACATCTTGGACATGGTGGTACCTTTCCTGACCTGATATATACATTCTAGCTATGTTTCTATTATTGTCATTTTGACCCACTTGACTTGCAACTTCCTTTTGACCAGGTCCCTCCTTTTTGAGAAGTTTCCTCTTTTGAAGTCAAATGTGATTTTCTTTTACTTTCTTGGCAAATTCCAATTTACATGTAAATTAAATTTGACAGCATTATGGTTACTGCATTCAATCAGTACCACAACACTTATATCTTGCACTAGGTTCTGGGCACCACTTAGGATCATGTCCAGGGTCACCTTCCCTCTGGTCAGTTCCATAACCGATTGTTCTAGTGCAGAACCCTTAGGGTATTTAAACATTTTACCAGTTTGTTGTGACTAGAACCTGCATTTCTCCTGTCTGTATGAAGGTAACTGATGCCCCCCATTGCTACCATACTTTCTCCTTTTGATGCCTTCCTGATTTCATTCTCCTTCTAAAGGTCACCCTGAGCATTTTAGTTAGGGGAATGGTAGCATGTCCCCTGTACTAAATTACTTTTGGGGCCCATTATTGTCACCCATAGTGATTCTGTAGAGGAAGAGACTGAGAACATCTTATAAGAAGTCAGTATTGTCAGTATACCATAAGGGCAACTCCATGGTGAGTGCACCACTGTCATGCCAAATACTTCTTGGGATGCTCATTTCTCTAGCTTTGCTAGTCTAACCAAATAGAAAAGTTGGTTGCAGAAAAACCAACAAAGAGTCTTTCAGAACATTTGTTGTTGTTCAGTCGTTCAGTTGTGTCCGACTCTTCGTGACCCCATGGACCATAGCATGCCAGGCCTTCCTGTCCTGCGCTCTCTCCCGGAGCGTGCTCAAGTTCATATTCATTGCATCGGTGATGCTATCTAGCCATCTCATCCTCTGCTGTCCCCTTCTCCTTTTGCCTTCAATCTTTCCCAGCATCAGGGTCTAACAAATTTATTCAGGCATAAGTTTTCATGGACTATAGCCCACTTCATCAGTTGCATGGAGCATTAACGAGAGTTTCAGTTTTATATACAGTACATATGGGGGGCGGGGGGGGAAAGGAAAGAATTGTAAACAGTAGAAGTCAGAAGGAAATTAAATGCAGAAACTACTGACAGTGAGAATTACATTATTAACAGTGGCCATTCACAGTACAGTTGCTGCTGATAACATAAACAACCTGGCAGTAGGTAAGCCAATTAACACATGTAGGGTGATAAAAAAAAATAAAAAATCCTTTATCCTGAGTCAAGACTCTGGTGATAGAATTGGACCTGTTCATGAAGTCTAAGTCAGCAGTCTCTAATCTCCCTTTGTAGTTTGAAGTTTCTTTGTTTCACAGTAACCACTTTAAAGTCAGTGATGCTGTCCTGGGAGACAGAAGTGATCTCCCACCTTTGTAGGTAATGGTATTTTCCATTAATTTCTCACTTTTCCTTCTGTATAGTACATATGCATAGTTTGATTTCTATGTTGACATTTGTCTGGCCTGAGAGCAGTTTTAATCATTGCTAGAACAATCAAGTATGCAGCCTTTTACACCAATGCAGCAGTCCTTTGACTTCCGCAGAAGGACTCTCAGGTCTGTCTTTTGAGAACCGCAGCCTCCTGTCTTTCCTAGTATCTGCATGTTCTGAAAGTGAAGGTAAAAGAATGAGGTGGGGGAATATGACTTCAATGAACAAATTATTGTGAGACTTGTAAAAGAATAAATAATAGTTTCTTTTCAATGGAAAGCAATGATCCAGGTGCAGACACAAAAATAGGCACTGTGGATTTCTGACACACGTACTCGGGGGCATTTTCACAACAGATATTAGGAACACTTTGTAGTCTGGAATGTGTTACTTATGAATATTACTACTACACATTTACATAGCACTTTTAGGGTATTCAAAGCTGCTTCACCTACGTTATCTTATTGTATCTTTACAACTGCTCTGTAAAAAAAGGGGGACAATATTATTCTCCCTATCTTGGGGTGGGGGTGAGATGAAAAGAATAGTGTCTTGCTTAAGGCTACCTAGTTTGTTCAAGGCAGAGACAAGATTTGAACTGGCAACTTCCAGATTTGTTGTTCAGACTCTTAGGAACCACACTACACCATTGCCCGACATTGTTAATGAAGAATAGAAAGCAGTGGACTGCCATGTTTAAACTGAATATCTATGTATTGTAGTTTATGTAGGTTTGCATTCACTTTCAAGACATGAAATGCAAAAACTGGTTTTAGTGTCTTTTGCAAAAAATGCTCTAGAGCTAAATGTTGGAACAAATTTTCCTTACAGAATGCTGTACTATGACTTGCAACACTTAACTTTTCCATTAGATGTCTCTAGTATCCTGAAGTTGGGGAAGGAAGCAAATGGAGAATGGCTAAAAATCGAGTTGGAAAATGGTCACTAAGCTTACTCAGGACAAAGTTCTAAAATACCTGGAAATTCGAATGGGACAGATCAGTCAGAAGTAAGCAGTTTGAACATTAGAGAGTGTTGTCTTTGTAGAAAAATTCTTTACTAGATTATGGTGACAAATCCAATCAAGGTTAAGAACTTGACTATCCCATTGATTTGAAATGACACAAATTTAATGGGGATTCAAAGTGCTTGACTGAGGCTGGATCATGGCCTGTATTTTATTTTGTTTGCAGTTTGACAAAAGGTTCTTTTAAAAATTGGCTTTAAATGTTCAAGAAATGGAGTGGTTTCTCCCTGCTTTGTTCTGAATTGAGGAGGCACAAGAGGTTCAATCACAGCCCTCTCAGAACAATGGTGCTTACTTTACCAAAGGAATTTTCAAACATTAACAGATGGTAACAGATTAGATTCTCTGGAAGAGTATCTCCTTGTTTCTCAAAGAGATCAACAAAGGCATTTAATGCCCAAGGTCACATAGTGAATCAGTGGCAATGCTGTGATGAGAACACAAAAACTGCAGCCTTCAGACAACATTGTTTCCTGATGGCCAGTGATAAGTATTTGGATGTACAAGTCAGACTTGCAACAAAAGAAGGCAGGGTAGGGTGCTCCTGTTCACTGTTCCAGCCAGTCAGCCATGCCCTCCTCCACACTACTCCATTTCATCGCCCACCTGGTTTTCCAACCCCCAATAACACTTAGCATTCTATGGCCACTGAGCATGATTTGTCCTTATTGGGCTGTTTTGGGGTCCCCGAAGCCTGCCGATACCTCCCTCTTATACATGAGTGATGCACTCAGCTTTGTTCAAGTATGGAATTTGCTACCGCAAGATGTAGTGACAGCCACCAACTTGGATGACGTTAAAAGGGAATTAGTCAAATTCATGGAGGGTATGGTTATCAATGGCTACTAGTCCTGATGGCTATATATTTCCTCCAGTATCAGAGGCAGTGTGCCCCTCAATATTAATTGCTGGACAACACAAGTGGAAAGCTGCTATTGCACTCATGTCCTGCTTGTGGGCTTCCCACAGGCATCTGGTTGGCCGCTGTGGGAATGCTGGACTAGATAGGCCTTTGGCCTGATCCTGTTTGGCTCTTATGTTCTTAACCTTGAACTTGGGAAACAGAGCGAATGCTGATAAAGAAATCAGGCAGCCACATCAGACAACTGATCATTCTTTTTTGGGCTGACAAAATGTCTGCACAGATTGAATAAAATCCTCCACAAACAGTTATGTGAGTTGCACCCAAATCCTACTGGCATTGAGGAATTTATCCCAATGAGGATTACATTGGATGGTTCCTAGGCTCTGGCTCAGTCCGTTAAAGTGCTGCTGCTATTTTCCTGTAGAGGAATATGAAGAGTAGGAACGACGCCTCGGAATATGAAGAGTAGGAACGACGCCTCTATTCTTTGCTGCTGGCTGACGAAGAGTAATTAAGAATGCACGTAAATGTTTAAGTGAATGAAGGTCTCTAAGGCAAAGAGACAAGGCTAGGAAAAACTGTAAAGTACTAATTACGTTAATTGCAATCAATCTGGGAAGGTTTTCTTCCTCAGCTCCTCCTTTGTCAATAAGTTTCTGAACATCATGTGCCATGTTGCCAGCTCTAGGGCCTAGTGCTGTGGCTTTTACTTCTTTTGTGTCACTTAAGTGAATTGGCCAAGAGTGGCAGGATTATGCCAGCACTGATCTCCCTGCCCACTTTGGTATGAAGGTCTGCTAGCTTTCGTGTAACTTGAACTAGCATTGTTGCTGCAGTCTGTACTTCCAGCACAATCCTATGCATGTTAATTCAAAAGGTACGCACATATACGATTGTAGCCATAAGTATTTCCATTAGCAAAATGCCCATCATCAGGATGGGTGTGGGATGCCGAGACAGGACTCATATGTTGCAAAGATTCTGGTGAGCATTCATGAGCGTGTAAAAACCATACTGCAGGACACTGTCAGGGGTGAGGCAGAAGCTCTCACTGCAACAGTGTCCCCACAAAAACAGTGCTTTACATTTTCCCATTCAACTGAATGGGCAACCATTCCTCTATAGGGGAGGAAATAAAGGGCTGGAATCAGGGACACTACTGATATAGAAACTAAATCTGCCTCCTGCCTCTGGTGACTTCAGCCATGAAGGAGGGCGGCAGCTCTACCTTCTGTCTGCATAGTTATATCCTGGTCATGCTGGAGCAGGGGTGCAGAACCTCTTTCAGCCCAAGGGCCAAATTCCATTTCAGAGAACCTCTCAGGGGCCACATTCCAGAGGTGGGTGGAGCCAAAGCCAAAAGGGGGGGGACAAAAATACCAGAATAGTTTAGCCAAGTAAATACTACCAGTAAATAAGCCACAGGATTGGGAGCACACCTTTCTAAAAGGTGCACACCTTTTAGAATGGGGAAAAAAACTGTACAAAAGCCAGGAAACACCAAATGATTGGTGGTTGGGGGAAATGGGTGTGGCTTTTGGGGGAACCCCAGAGGGCCATATTGGGACTGCTGGAGGGCTGGATTTGGCCCCCAGGCTGGAAGTTCTGCACCCCTGTGCTAGAGTGTAGTAGAATGTTGGATGAGTTGAACAAAATGTTTTGAACTTCCATTTAGATAAAAAGAAAGAAAAAGAGTTGTGGGGCTTCTGTATGACAGTTCATTGTTAGGCTGATTGCGTGATAATAATCAGAGATGATCAGTTGATATTCCCTGATTGGGAGCTAATGACTAGAAATCTCTTTCCCTGCCTTTGAAAAATAACATATTTCAGTTAGTGGGAGTAGCAAGAAGCAGTGTTTGTGTATTTTTGCAGTGTGAATTGGAAGGATGGCAAGGGAGAGAGCTTTGAAGTTAGCTGGACTTGGAGAAAATGTGGTGGTGGTGGGGAATGTGAAGCAAGAGCAGCAGTTTTGTGGCCTGCTATAGGAGTCTATAGCAGTCTATAGGAGTCTATAGGAGTCTATAGCCCCTTCATGGATCACTGCCTTGTTGTGGCGAAGGGGCTTGCGTAACTCAGTGAAGCCATAAGCTATGCCGTGCAGGGCCACCCAAGATGGACAGGTCATGGCAGAGAGTTCTGACAAAATGTGGTCCACTGGAGAAGGAAATGGCAACCCACTCCAGTATTCTTGCCAAGAAAACCCCATGGAACGTATCACAAGGCTAAAAGATATGACGCCGGAAGATGAGCCCCTCAGGTCGGAAGGTGTCCAATATGCTACTGGGGAAGAGCAGAGGGTATTTCCAAGTAGCGCCAGAAAGAGTGAAGCGGCTGGGCCAAACCCGAAAGGACACTCAGCTGTGGATGTGTCTGGCGGTGAAAAGAAAATCCGATGCTGTAAAGAACAATATTGTTTAGGAACCTGGAATGTCAGATCAATGAATCAAGGTAAGCTGGAGGTGGTCAAACATGAGATGGCAAGATTGAACATCGACATCTTGGGAATCAGCGAACTCAAATGGACAGGCATGGGCGAATTTAATTCAGGTGACCATCATATCTACTATTGTGGGCAAGAATCCCTTAGAAGAAATGGAGTAGCACTCATAGTCAACAAAAGGGTGGGAAAAGCAGTACTGGGGTACAATCTTAAAAATGATAGAATGATCTCAGTACGAATCCAAGGCAAACCATTCAACATCACAGTAATTCAAGTCTATGCCCCAACCACTGAGGCCGAAGAAGCTGAGGTTGATCGGTTCTATGAAGACCTACAACACCTTCTAGAACTAACACCAAAAAAAGATGTCCTCTTTATCATAGGGGATTGGAATGCTAAAGTAGGAAGTCAGGAAATCACCGGGATAACAGGCAGGCATGGCCTTGGTGTACAAAATGCAGCAGGACAAAAGCTAATAGAGTTTTGCCAAGAGAACATGCTGATCATAGCAAACACTCTTTTCCAACAGCACAAGAGGCGACTCTACACATGGACGTCACCAGATGGTCAATATCGAAATCAGATGGATTATGTCCTTTGCAGCCAAAGATGGAGAAGCTCCATACAGTCAGTAAAAACAAGACCTGGAGCTGACTGTGGCTCAGATCATGAGCTGCTTCTTGCAAAATTTCGGCTTAAATTGAAGAACGTCGGGAAAACCACTAAACCGTTCAGGTATGACCTAATTCATATCCCTGATGAATATACAGTGGAGGTGAGGAATAGATTTCAGGGATTAGACCTGATAGACAGAGTGCCTGAGGAACTATGGACGGAGGTCCGTAACATTGTTCAGGAGGCAGCAACGAAATCCGTCCCAAAGAAAAAGAAATGCAAGAAAGCCAAGTGGCTGTCTGATGAGGCTTTACAAGTAGCTCACGAAAGAAGGGAAGCGAAAAGCAAGGGAGAAAGGGGAAGATATACCCAACTGAATGCAGAGTTCCAGAGAATAGCAAGGAGAGACAAGAAGGCCTTCTTAAATGAACAATGCAAAGAAATCGAGGAAAACAACAGAATGGGAAAGACTAGAGATCTCTTCAAGAAAATTGGAGATCTGAAGGGAACGTTTTGTGCAAAGACGGGCATGATAAAGGACAAAGAAGGCAGGGACCTAACAGAAGCAGATGAGATTAAGAAGAAGTGGCAAGAATACACAGAAGAACTATACAGGAAAGATCTGAATGTCCCTGATAGCCATGATAGTGCGGTCACTGAACTTGAGCCGGACATCCTCGAGAGTGAAGTCAAGTGGGCCTTAGGAAGCATTAGTAACAACAAAGCTAGCGGAGATGACAGTATTCCAGCCGAGCTATTTAAAATCCTAAAAGATGATGCTGTTAAAGTGCTGCACTCAATATGCCAACAAATCTGGAACACTCAACAGTGGCCACAAGACTGGAAAAGGTCAGTTTACATTCCAATTCCAAAGAAGGGCAATGCCAAAGAGTGTTCAAACTACCGCACAATTGCGCTCATTTCACATGCCAGCAAGGTGATGCTCAAAATCCTACAAGCTAGGCTTCAGCAGTATGCGAACCGAGAACTACCGGAAGTACAAGCTGGGTTTCGAAGAGGCAGAAGAACTAGAGATCAAATCGCCAACATTCGCTGCATCATGGAGAAAGCAAGAGAATTCCAGAAAAACTTCTATTTCTGCTTCATTGACTACGCTAAAGCCTTTGATTGTGTGGATCACAACAAACTGTGGCAAATTCTTAAAGTGATGGGAGTACCAGACCACCTTACCTGTCTCCTGAGAAACATGTACGAGGGTCAAGAAGCAACAGTAAGAACCAGACATGGAACAACCGATTGGTTCAAAATTGGGAAAGGAGTACGACAAGGCTGCATATTGTCACCCTGCTTATTTAACTTATATGCAGAGTACATCATGAGAAATGCCGGGTTGGATGAATCAGAGGTCGGAATTAAGATTGCCGGGAGAATTATCAACAACCTCCGATATGCAGACGATACCACCCTAATGGCAGAAAGCGAAGAGGATCTCCAGAGCCTCTTGTTGAGGGTGAAAGAGGAGAGTGCAAAAGCTGGTTTGAAACTCAACATTAAAAAAACTAAGATCATGTCATCTGGCCCTATCACTTCCTGGCATATAGAAGGGGAAGAAATGGAAGCAGTGACAGATTTTACTTTCTTGGGCTCCAAGATCACCGCAGACGGTGACTGTAGCCATGAAATTCAAAGACGCTTGCTCCTTGGGAGGAAAGCTATGGCCAACCTAGACAGCATAGTAAGAAGCAGAGACATCACCTTGGCGACAAAGGTCCGTCTAATCAAAGCTATGGTTTTCCCAGTAGTAATGTATGGCTGTGAGAGCTGGACTATAAGGAAGGCTGAGCGCCGAAGAATTGATGCTTTCGAACTGTGGTGCTGGAGAAGACTCTTATGAGTCCCCTGGACTGCAAGGAGGTCAAATCAGTCCATCCTAAAGGAAATCAACCCTGACTGCTCATTGGAAGGACAGATCCTGAAGCTGAAGCTCCAATATTTTGGCCACCTAATGCAAAGAGAAAACTCCCTGGAAAAGACCCTGATGCTGGGAAAGGCTGAAGGCAAAAGGAGACGGGGACGGCAGAGGATGAGATGGCTAGATAGCATCACGGATGCAATGAATATGAACTTGAGCACGCTCCGGGAGAGAACGCAGGACAGGAAGGCCTGGCGTGCTATAGTCCATGGGGTCACGAAGAGTCGGACACGACTGAACGACTGAACAACAACAACAATAGGAGTCTATTTACCTTCACTGTACTCTGCTTGTATATATTTTAGTGATTTTAATTAAAAGCTTATCACTTGTCTTGCATTCTCCAAAGGGACCCCTGTTCTACTCACAAATAAGCAGATCTTACGTCTCCAGGTCTCTCCCATCCCAAAGAAACTATAAGCCCTCACCATTCAGGGAAGCAGTCTTTAGATCAGGGACTGGCTGGTCTTTTTCAGTGTGTAAATGTTGGGTTTCAGGATCTTTAACAAATCTACAAGGTTAATGTTATCTCATTCGTTCCATGTGCGCAGGCGCACACACAGAACGTTCTGCAGGACAGATAGGAACTCTACTGTCAATAATTTATTGTGATGAACCAAATCCCACTGCCCTACTTTTTGGAGGAGCCTCTTAACAAAGACCTGGCCAGAATGTGATAGACCCCAACGTTTACATCTTTCTCCCAGCTTATGTTAATGAAGCATTGTAGAGATCACCTGGAGGATGCATGATTAGGTCCCTCCAGGCTTATGAGTGGTCAGTTTGAATATTCCCACTGAGAGCTGCCCAGCCCCATAGAAATATCTTCATTGTGGAATCTCATTTTTGCTTTTTCAGCTGGTGGGCAGAGTCAAGGCTATGGAGGCCCAAGGCTGCTTTGGTGAGTTGCTTTTAGGATCTTGATAAGTAAGGTTTACTGAGCTAGTTTGATGTTTTGTTTTATTTTTAAAAGCAACTGACTATTTCTCTGTCTCTCTTTGCTTGGTTCTTTGATAAATACGTTGAATTAGAAATGGGAGTTGATTTGATTGTCCTGCCTAGCTTGGAAGTCGGCAAACACGCTAACCAGGTTGTTGGGGAGTTTAAACACAGCTCTGGAAAAAGGGCCTATTCTCCTCCTCCATGTATACACTCTGTAAGCCTCTCTCCTCCTTTGGGCTGGGAGTGGCGGTGGCACTTCCTCTGGGGAATATAGGGGAAAGGGTGCCTCACAGCCTGTCCTGCCTCACAGGGTGGAGGTGCAGACATATTGGTGTGTCACAGATATACATGAGCCAGCTCAGTCCATAGCCTAGCTAGGCCAAAGTACTGAAAAGTTCAGAGCATTTAGAGCAGTTCTCTAAACTGGTGCTTTGCACCTTGGAAAGCTCCTTCAGAGTTCTGACTGAAACTTGGAGCGGATTCACCGCCCACTGACATCGGAGCCACCATCCTCCACTGATGTGGAGCCACTGACAGCTGAAATTTGAGAGTGACCATTTTTTTTTAGGTGGGGGGGGCGGGGGCTCTTGTCCTTACAGGAGTGGCTTGAGCAATAGTGTGCTCTGTGGCAAGGCAATCTGGGCCCCTGTGGGGAGAGTTGCCAGGTGGCCACCTGGAGATCTGTGCTGCGGCTTTGAACTCCCTGATGCCGGGGGGGGGGGGGGGGGGGCTGGCAGCTGCACCTTCTTTTCCTGCCCATTCCTCCCTCAGTCAAGGTGTCTGTGTGATTCCTTCCCTTGCCTGCTGTGGCAAGCAGGAATCAAGGAGTGTGGCGCAGCTAGGGATGTACGAAAGTCACTTACCTTTTCGAAGGGTGACATTCGTGGTGGGGGGGAGGCGCTCCGTCGCTCCCCCCGAAATTCTGACTGTGGGGGGAGGCGCTCCATCCCTTCCCCATGAATCCTGGCCGGCTGGCTCTGCTCCGCAGGGATTCTGCAGAGCCACTGGCCGGCTCCGCCAGCGGCCGGACATCCGGCCGCTGGCTAGCAGGGACACAAATGGCGGCGGCCATAGCCGCCGCCGTTTGCGTCCCTGCAGTCAGCTGTGATAGGCTACGTAAATGTTTACGTAGCCTATCACGGCTGATTTAAAAGAAAAAAAATGCGCGTACGCAAATGGCGGCACCCATGGGTGCCACCATTTGCGTTCCTTATTTTGGCACGTCTTAGTCTACATAAACATTTACGTAGACTAAGATGGCGAAAATAAGGGGAACGCAAATAGCGTAGTGTCTACGCTATTTGCGTTCCCCTTATTTTCGCTGTCTTAGTCTACATAAATGTTTACGTAGACTAAGATGTGCCAAAATAAGGAACGCAAATGGCGGCGCCCATGGGTGCTGCCATTTGCGTACGCGCATTTTTTTCTTTTAAATCAGCCATGATAGGCTACGTAAACATTTACGTAGCCTATCACAGTATTTTTTTTTAAAATCTAGCTATGTAATAGGCTACGTAAATCTTTACGTAGCCTATCACTTTTTTTTTTTTTTAATTGGAAATGGCGGTGGCGGCAGGTGGTCAGAAGACCGGCCGCCGCCGCCACCGAACTGCCGCTGGAGCTGCCACCGGAGCCGCTGCCACCAGGAAGATCCGCCGAAGGTAAGTCCCGTCCTGGGGGGGCGGGCGGGGGGGCAGACCGTTCCGCCACCAATTTTGGGGGGCCGAATGCATTTGGCCTCCCCGAGATCCGTGGCGGAATTCTCTGACATCCCTAGGCGCAGCAGACAAAAAGAGAAGCAAACAGGAGGAATGGATGGGAGAAGCCACCGCTCCCAGTCTGCACTGCGGGAATTTAAAGGCTCAGTATGGATCTTCAGGTTGCAACTCAAGGGGTAACCCTCACACGGCATATTCAACAACACCAATAAGCAATCCAGGCCAAATACTTTCTCACGCACAGCCAAGAGCATTCGACCACAGAATAGCTTCCTTTTATCATAAATGCCTTAGTGAATACAGGAACAGAGGAATCTGCCTTATACAGACTCAGACCCTCGGTCCATCTAGCCCAGTATTGTCGACACTGACTGGCGGCGGCTCTCCAGGGTTTCAGGCAGGAGTTTTTCCCACCCTACCTGGAGATGCTGGGGATCGAACCTGGGACCTTCCGCATGCCAAGCAGGGGCTCTGCCACTGAGGTACGGCCTTACCCTCAGTGGTCATGTGAATAGGCTCTACATTCCATTTCAGTCAACTTCCTAGCAGCATATGCATCCATTTAAAACAGAAGCCCCTCTGTTTAAATATTGTGTGAATTGGACTGTGCAACTTTTCCATCAGGCTGCCACCTTTTGGTTTGGCAGGACTTGTGTGCCTTCAACAGTTGCATAACAGGCAGAAAATCAACGAGTGAAGCTTTCCCTATCAATGCATACCCATGGCTTGAAAATCTGCCTCGGGTGAACTTCTGCCTGCTACTGCACAGAAGACCTGCCAGGAAAAAGGTGGTAACCCTATTCATTCCTTCCATCCTAAACTCTGGTCATTCTGTCAGGGTTACCGCAGGACGGCATGATCAGGTGGGCAAATCTTTGCTAAAATAGATACATTCTTGGATTAGCATGTGAACCATGTGTAATGAAAGGGCTATGCAAATAAAGATTCTTTAATGTTTATCTGACTGCTGCCAAACCTCCCATTAAAAAAGTTAACTGAAGGGCATGAAGGAAATCCTAAGTGTATAAGATTTACGGCAGGCACAATGACCTTGATCTGAACTGAAGTCAGTGCCACTTCCTTCCTTGGCTGAGAAACCTTGGCTGCAGCTCTCCGTAGACTTACTATCAGGTTTATAAGATGTGTCTGATCTATATTTCTCAGATTTCCAGTAAAGATATGCAATGCTGCTGTGTTTACAGAGGGGCAAAAGGAAGAGTCTCCTCTCCATAAAACAAACAGCCTCACAGCCAGCCAGCTCTTCAAGCAGGCTTTGCATAATTGTGTCCTGATGGATAGCAGATCAGCTTTCACCAGGCTGGGAAAGGCTAGGAAGCAAGTTCCACAGATTACAGCTAGATATCCCACCTAGTCACTGCTCCATACAGAAGGAAAGCTCTGTTAGGTCCCAGGGGAAGGGAACTCTAGGGCAGGAGTAGGCAACCTCATCCCCTCCAGATGTTTTGGCTCAGAACCACCATCATCCATGAGTTTTGGCCATGCTGGCTGGGGCTTATGGGACTTTTAGTCAAAAACATCTGCAGGGCACCAGGGGACATAGCCTATCCCTGCTCTAGGGCTATGTCAGAAATAGCCCACTGCTGCTCTGAAGCAGAAGGAACCCCCCAAACCAACAGCTTTCTGGCTCTTAGGAGAACACTTTTCAGAAGAAACTCAAGTGACCTGGCCCTTAGAGCATGAATTTGGAAGTAAGTCCCACAGAAATCAGAGGACTCGCTTTCAAGCCATTTTGTTATCAGGCTATGTGGGGTACATGAGTGGTCTTTCTTATAATGTAATCTGGCACTGAGGTTTGAAAGAAAAAAGACTGCAGTGTAGCAACTTTAACAGTGTATAAGCAGGGGCAGTTCTAATCATGGGTTGGGCATGTGCCACCCTGCCCCTCTTACCATGATCCTGCCACTGCGACCATGTACTGCCCTGCAAAATAAAGAATAAAAAAATTACCACACCACTGCTGCTTTCCCGTTCTGGTGGCCAGCTGCTGCTGCTGTGCTGAGACCAGGAACTCTTGATCTGGCATGGCAGTGTCATTCTAAGAACTATTCATGTGCACATGCTGATGCATATGTGCAGAGACTTTCCCCACACAAGAAAAGTTTTTCAAGGCCTCCTGGCAGGACTCACTCCCCTAGATCAGGGATATTTTTGTTAATTGGCTCAGGTCAGGCTGAGAAACTCTAGTGACCTCGCCCTTAGAGCCTGAGCCTGAGCTAGCCAATAGGAGAAGACCATTTCCTTCTGCAAGGGAAGGGGTCTTTGGGGTGCCGAGTTGGTGGCAGGGGCACATTGCTAGCTGGCTCATTGGCTGAGCCAAGTCAGCCAATCACACTTGGAAAAGACTGGAAAAGAAGGAGAGAGAGAATGGGGTGTGTGTGTGTGTGTTTGTTATTTCTCAATTTGCTTTGAGGAGTGAGCTCAGCCCAGGACAACCCTGGTATGTAAATTTGTTTAAATATGGGAAGGGGGAGGGGTATATAATTAATTTGTGAGTCCAGTTTATAATGCTTTTGTCAGATTTGAAAAATCATAAACTGGTTTACAATGCTTATGTCAGATTGGAGAAATCATAAACTGGCTTATAATGCTTTTGTCAGATGGGAGAAATCATGGGATGGTGTGTAATGCTTTTGACAGGTTGGAAAAATCATGGGCTGGTTTATAATATTTTTGTCAGATTGGAGAAATCATAAACTGGGTTATAATGCTTTTTTCAGATCAGGGACATCATGGACTGGTTTATAATGCTTTTGCTGGATTGGAAAAACCATAAATTGGCTTATAATGCTTTTGTCAGATTGGAAATATCATGGTGTGGCTTATAATGGTTTTGTCAGACTGGAAGTATCATGGTCTCACTTATAATGCTTTTGTCAGACTGGAAATATCATGGGCTGGCTTATAATGCTTTTGTGCGTCTGGAAAAATCCTAACCTTGTGTATAATGCATTTACACAATGTTATGTCTTTAAAAACCACTTTGCTGGCTGGCTAAAAAACTTTTATATCTTTCAAAGCTCTTCTGCTGCTGGTACCCCTTGGCTCCGCCTTTCCTGCTGTGCTTTCCAACCCACCAGTCAGAATGGCCACAAGCCAGTACTATGTATAAGATATACCCTCCCCCCCAAGCAGCCATGTTGGCCATAAGAAACATTCCAAAAACTCTATAGTGTAATACCTTTATTAGGCCAACTCAAAGTTCAAAAAATGTACAAACTTTTGAGGTCTCCAGATCTCCATCAGGCAAGATGTTATAAACAAACAGGTTGCCAAAGACAGTCTTTAGTTAACAGCTGGATTTTATATGTTCAGAAATGGAAGATCATCAAATGTCTGCTACTTCCTTCCCAGTGGTCCTAGTGTCACAGAGTATGAATGTAACACGTATTGTTGATAAGAATTCATTGTATTTCATTGGAGTGCTATTCTTTATTCTTAATTAACTGTGTATGCTGACTTATGCTATTAGTAATAGATGCGATTAATTCTGTGTTGTGAGATAACTGTGAGTAATGGAATGTATTCTTGAAAATAAGGGAAAACATTCTTAGAAATGGAGCAAGGTTGCCACAAATGGATTAGTTAAGTACTGGAACCAGAAAGCTGCTTAGCTTAGCAGAGATACTTTCATGTAGGTGTTACTGGTGTCAATGGCAACCTGGCTACAATGAGCTAAACAGGAGTAGGCCAGTTCTGAAAGATGAGGTCATCTTCAACATAAGGGTTATAAAAGCAAGAGTTTGTTCTGATTGCCCAGAGAGATCCTGGGAGAACGAGAAGCCTACCAAACATTATTACCTAAGCTCTACAAACCATGCTTGTCAGATAGGAAACTATAAGATCTTAATGATGACTGGTTTGTTGGTTGAGAGGAATAGAACTTTAATTTTAGTAAGAAATATGTTAGCCATAATTTCTACTATGCTTCTAATCATTCTAATCGTATGTAGGGATGGCAGAGAATTCCACCACAGATTTCAGTGAGGCCGAATGCACTGGCATTCCACCCCCTGAAACCCGTGGCGGAACGTCCCCCCCCCCGCGGAATCCCCCCTGGGACAAAGCTTACCTGGGGCAGATGTTCCGGTGGCGGTGGCTCCGGTGGGGGCTCTGGTGGCAGCGGTGGCAGCTACGCTATTTGCATTCCCCCTTTTTTTTTGCCGTAATAGCTTATGTAAATATTTACGTAGGCTAAAACAGCGAAAAAAAGGGAACGCAAATGGAGGCCGCCGTAGCCGCTGCCATTTGCGTACACGTTTTTTTTTTCCTGGAAGGCTGCCCAGTGGCCGGATGTCCGGCTGCGGGTGGCCCCAGCCGGCAGCTCTGCGGAATTTCCACAGAGCGCAGCCGGCCGGATCAGAATTTCGGGGGGAGGTGTGGAGCGCTTCCCCCCCACCGCGAATCACCCGGTTGAAAAGGTAAGTGACTTTCATACATCCCTAATATCGTATGTAGCAATGTGTTTTGCTTGTTTCATCATTTAAAAGTTTTGTTATTCTCTAAAGGTGGGAGGATCTTCATGACAACGGAATGAGAAGTGCTTTGGAGTATTATCTGGATTTTCATGAAATCGCCTTTGGTTCATCAGGGACAAAGCAAGATAAGCCACGTGTACCGTACCTTAAAAATCTGGTTTTCATGTGCCACACAGTACTTGACAGGAACATACTTCCGGGTGGGGTGGGGTGGGGGGGAGTAGAACTGATTTTCCTTAATCTGGCAGGGACTGCTCAAACAATGAGACAGGCTTGTTTCCAGGCCCATGTCCAGGTTCCCCCCTGCTACTACATTATTCACAATTCTGAAAGCTAGAAACAGTGCTAAAAAGGCAGGCTAGGTACCCACTCCCTATGAGAGCACCCCAACAGTGCTCCCCCACTTTTCCCCAATGTGTGCACTTCTACTTGAAGAAGCCAAAATCCCCAATTATCCAGTGCAGCATCTGAAGACTCCCTATGAGAGTCCCCCTCCCATTTTGCCCCATTCAGCAAACTGTTGCTGCATTATAGCTTCCCATCCCCCTTTCTCCTTCCCTGGGCATTTCTCCTGCTCACAGTGACAGGCTTCTCTGCTCCCATGTTCCTAAGACCATGCTAGATCGCTACAGTGATAAAGCCTTTATTCACATCAGAGAAGTGAAGTGACGTGATGTCAGAGAAGCGACTTTACACAGTGTCAGAGAAGTAATTTAACATGACATCAGAGAAGTGACTTAGCACAACATCAGAGAAGCAAGTAACACAGACATCAAAGAAGTGCATAATCATGGAGGCTAGTTACTCTTACTGGTGAAAAGGAAGTACAGTGTGATTCTGAAGGCTGGAAAGGGCGCTCTAGCATTTTGATCTGTTGGAAAGGCAGGCTACTTACTCTAGTTACCTAAAGTTACTGAGGGCACGGCCAGGTGAAAGTCACACTCCTAGGAATGCCCTGATCATACCTAATTTAAAGCAGAGGGATGGGCACACAGCAGCTGAACCACAGGGGAGCCAATTTAAAGAAAAAAGAAGGGAGTAAAAGTACTTTGCAAAAATGCAGCTTCCCCACAGGTAAACTCTGGGGTGGCTGTGGACTAGCCACAACATCATGTGCCACAAAGGACCTCCAAATGGTCCCAATCCATAGCAAATTATCCATGAAGATAGATCCTAATACTGTTTGAGCAATAGATCTATATTTTGTAGTACCACTTTGTATTATTTGGCTTGAGAGAAGTTTCAGAGACCACAGCATACATTAATTCTTGAAGCCCAAAACACTCAGCTAGATTCATATATCTGTTGCTAAATGGGGTCTGTCCTTACAGCTGTTGTATTCTCTCTTGATCTGGTGAATCTCAGATACACCCGTTCAAGTTTGGGAAACAAGCTAGTTGGATAGAATGGGAAGAAGTTACCTGTCTCACTAGGAGCACTGCAACCACATCACTAGGCAGAGCCCAGTTTGAATGTCTCCTGCATATCAAGACTCTGGCTATGCAGACATTCTGACTGCAACATGAAGTCAACCTTTCCCCCTCCTGTTCATCCCACCCCCACCATAACATCTTGCCTGATGAAGAGAGCTGTAGATCTTAAAAACTTGCACATTTTTTGTGATCTTTGACTTGACCTAATAAAGTTGTTACACTATATGGATTTTGGTGTGTAAAATGACACTTGAATTTATAAATTCTGTATTCTAGATAATTTCAGCATCGAATAATCTGCCTCACTACAAGTTCTAGTCCTGATGGTCTGTGATTCTTACTGGGGAGTGGGTAGGATTTCTTTTAAATAGCAGACATGTCCTTAGGAATACTTACCTGGCTTCAGTCAGACTTACTGTTGAGTACACATTTGAGGGGTGGGGAACCTGTGGACCTCCAGATGTTGTTGGACTCTGTGACAAATGGGAGTCTGCACTTCCAACCCTGTAAGGTTGGACAGGCTGCAAGACACTCTTTGGTGTCTATTTAGGGATATTTACTACCACCATCCATGATTATTAAGTCTGCACTTGAACTTGAGGGAGGTTTAGACATTTTACACTTAAGGAGAAGGGTAGGCCCCTTTTCCAAAGCTTCCTTTGATCTCCATGAAAACCATGTTGATCTCCATGAAAACCATGTTTTCATCTCCATGAAAAACACATTTTCAGGCCCCTTTTCCAAAGCTTCCTTTGATCTCCATGAAAACTATGTTGCTGAGTAAGCCACTGTCAGGAGCGCCCTAGCTGCCTCTTGCAGTCCCCACCAATAGCCAACTCAGGACACATACGACGAGGAATTCTTTCCAAAACTTTATTCCTTTATTACTTTATGACGCTTTCAGGATACTAGTTGCTAGTGCCAAAGCAAGGAACAGCACTGGGGAAAGATAGCAGAGTAGCCTAAGCTCCAGGTAAGGCAGTTGGTCCTTGTTTGAAGGAGAACCACGGGAAGACCCTGAACTTATGGGCTAGGGAGAGATCCTCCCTCTTTCCCTTGGGTCCTCAGGACGCGACCGTTGTTTGAGTGCCAAACCAGCGCTACGCCTCCTTTCCCCGCCCTCCATCTGTCATCTCTCCCTGCGTCCATGCCGAGTGTCCAGCAAGCCCCGCTCCAGTGCTCTCTCACTGCCAGGGCCACTATCTATCCCAGGAATGCTGGCAGGAGGAATCTCTGCCAGCTGCTGTGCTTGTGAGAGATGAGTGAGCGCCTCTCCCACGGATTGCTGTTCCTCCTCAGAACTGCTCTGAGGCTCTATTGGCTCAGTTTCCACCCTGACAGCCAAGTATTCCAGCATGTGAGTAGGAATCTACGGATTGTGTAAAATCTGTTCCATCTGCATTCCGCAGATTGTCTGGCATCTTTCGTTCTGTCATCTGCTCTTCAACGGAATCGGATTTTTTTTTAGTTTCCAAATGTATGCACATTTGCACTTGCAAAAGTATGCAAATCCCCCCCCCCATGTGCATATCCATTCAAATGCACATTTTCACACTTTAGTCTATGAGGGAAATGCACATTTTTGGCCTTTTTTCTTTTGCATATTTTTCTATTATTAAATTTGTGCAAAATTCCAGAAATTTAAAAATAATGTTCCAAATATCTGTGAAATCTGCCTGACTGGGGAAAAGCTTGTCCTCTGTGGAATCCACAGGCTGGATTCATAAGATGAATTTATTTGATTCCATTGTGGATTTCTCCAACATCCCTACATATGAGTGAGACCAACCTTAAGCTAAGCAAATAAGCTGAAATCAACCCCAGTTCCCAGTTGAGTATATGTATTCAAGAACAAATATGAGAGAAGTTCAGAAACGGTCAGTTGCTTTTAAAATAAAATGAAACATACAGTTAACTAACTAAAACTTACTGCTCAGGAACCTGAGTCCTAAGAATAACTCAGCAAAGCAGCTTGCAGGTGGTGGTTGTGGTGGGGACACTGTGGGGCTCCATAGTGTGGTAGAGTCCAGTTTTGACCCTTTGCTAGCTGCCTGAAGATGAAGCAAGATTTCACAAACAAAGGGTGCTTGAATTTCCAACCTCTCTGTGGGAATTCCCATCCTCCATAGAGAGGTTGGAAATTCAAAGTTACCAATCGAAATCCCGAGAGGACCTGATCCTCTAGGTGATTCCTGCATGTGCCTTGTAAAGTGATGAGTCATGGGGGTGGGGGGGTGAAGGTGAAGAGCCAGCATCAGATGTGTAGTAATGTAGGTGTTGGCCCCTATCAGGGTGCACAATATTTTGGGCCCTGAGGTCCATTTTGGCTGCTGGGGAAGTGGGAGGCTAGATGAATGAACATCTTACCTATATGGACAGGGATTATCAGTCTATCCAACTGATGTATTTTCTTCTCAAAATAAATCCATCCCTCCTAACGCCATACCATGTACCACCAAGCCAATATGCCACATGTTCTATAGCTTTATTAAGTAAGTGAATGTATACAGAGTCATTCTAAAAAGAAGCACTCTCACTCAGTCTCAGGTATTGGAGAGGACAAGAACTGACACTTGAGATCAGGTTCTTGAAAAGATGTGTTGCAATGTTCCATGATCCAAGCTTGAACTCTTGAAAAGCTAAGAGGTAAATTTATATTCTGTTCCCTGACCTAAAATCCCCCATCTCCTGATCCAAAAAAACTAGGTCAGGTGTTCTTAAATTTGAGTTTATCCAAATCACATTCCTAAAGATATGTGAAAAGTAAAGAGACTTGTCAAGAACACCTACAAAAGTGAGACACTTCATATTGTTGTGTTTAAGCTGTGTGAGAGAAAAAATTAAAACCTGTTTTCCTTCTACTCAGTATATATGTTTTTATAGGGTTGCAAAAATCTGGTATGTCAGTCAACAAAACCAAATTGTGTTAATTATATTGCAGGAAAGCTGAATTCATGTAAAGTGTTCTGGTTTGATCTAGCAGCTGAACTCTTGCAAAATATAGCTTACTTGTCCTAATTGCCAATAGCATTATTTGGAACCCCCTGGATAAATAAATGAATACTCTGTTTACACGTTGGAGGTAACTGATCAGAGCAAAAGCAAATTAGAAGATGAAAAATAAAATAAAATGGCAGCGAACGAAAAAAAAACACTTCTCTAAATGGAGAGAAAAAGCAAGTTCTTCAGTTTGTACAATTGGTCTGATTTATGTCATTTTCAGCAGGACTATTCACACTGGAAAAAGGTAGGATATACAAAACGTATTTGTAGGTCAGAATATTTCTCTTAAATATACATTACCCCTGGACTAGCTGACTCTAAACATATTTCATAAAATACAAACAAACAAAAAAACACTTTGGTAACTTGACCAAAACACTGCATAAGAACATAAGAGCCATACTGGATCAGAACAAAGACCTATCTAGTCCAGCATTCTGTTCTTACAGCTGCCAATCAGATGACCTATGGGAAGCTTGCAGGACGTGAATGCAATAAGCTTCCTCCTGCTCATTGTCCACAGCATCTGGTATTATTTGGGAGGCATGATACTGGAGGTAATATATGGCTAACATGACTAAGGGTGCTTCCAGATGAGGATTTTATCACACCATTGCCCTGCCTCATTTAAAGAATTTTAGGGGGGAGTCCAGGCGTCATCATTGTCCACTTGTAACCCTCCCATGTTTTCCCACCACTTCTTCCATCTTTTTTTATTACCATGGAATATATGTTATGGAAGAAAAGATGGAATAGCTGTACACTGCCTTCTGACTATTAGTGCTGGGACTCTTCCGCCTGGAAGCACTGCAGTAGCCATTGATAGCCTTCTCCTCCATGAATTTGTCTAATGCTATTTTAAAGCCATCCAAATTGGAGGCCATCACTACATCTTGTGGTAGCGAATTCTGTAGTTTAACTACAGTTTGTGTGAAGAAGTGTTTCCTTTTCTCTGTCCTGAATCTCCCACCACACAGTTTCATTGAATGGTCCCAGGTTCTAGTATCCACTTGCTGCATACCACCTCTATAAAATTATGTTTTAAGTTTCATATTTTTACAGGTCTCCGCAAAATCAACCTTAAACTCAGCCATCTTAAGCTTAAATTATATAAACAAGAAGAGTAGGATGGATAGAAGTGTGGAAGCAACCAATGGAAGTTACATTAGAAACCTCAGTTGGTGTCAATATTCCATTGATATCTATGGGAATACAACTGATGACTAATCATCGCTTTGGTAGTATCACTGGGAATTGAAAACACTAGATCTAGATTGTTTATCCTATATGTACATAAGAACATATACTGGATCAGACCAAAGGCCTATCTAGTTGAGCGTTCTGTTTGCACACTGGCCAATGAGATATCTATGGGAAGCCCACAGCTGGGCATGAATGCGCCAGCACCCTCCTGCTCATATTTCCCAGTAACTGGCATACAGAGGCATATGGAGGTAACATAACCATCATGACTAGCCACTGATAGCATTATCTTCCGTGAATTTGTCTGATCTCCTTTGAAAGTTGTCCAGGTTGGTCACTATTACTATATACTGTAGTAGTGAATTCCATAGTTATACGCTATATGAAGAAGTATTTCCTTTTATTTAACCTGAATCTCCCACCATTCAGCTTAATTGGATGATCCCAGTTCTACAGCTCAACAATATCATTTTTGAGTGTGGTGACCAGAACTCTACTCGGTATTCCAAGTGTAGTTGCACCATAGATTTGTATAACTATAAGGTCATTGATATTGATATTGATATTGATTGATATTGAAAACATTATTTTTAATCATTTTCTTAATGATTCCCAACATGGAAGTTGCCATTTTCACAACAGCTTTACATTGGGTCACCATTTTCACTGAGCAAGATCTCTTTCCTGGTCAGTCACTGCTAGCTCAGACCTGATCTGCATATATGAGAAGTTAGGGCTGTTGTTTTCCCCTCAGTGTGCGTCACTTTACACTTGTTTACATTGAACTGCATTTATCATTTTAATGCCCATTCCCCCAGTTTGGAGAGATCCTTTGGGAGCTCTTTGCAATTTTTTTTTGTTTTAACACCCTAAATAATTTGGTGTTATCAGCAAAGTTGGCCACCTTACTGCTTAACCCTATCTCCAGATCATTTATGAACAAGTTAAAAAGCACTGGTCCCAATACTGGTACTTGGGAGATGCCGTAGGACTTCTCTACATGGGGCTTTTATCCTGCGATTGGGATTGGTTACTTACGGATGTTTGTAGGTCCTTTACATGACATCGTCAGCCTCCAGGGTGTCTCCCCCGCTAAATTAACTTTATCCCATTTTTAAAAAGATTGGAGATAATGAGCTACCAAATTACAGTGCGTTGAGTTTCCTCATAAAAAGAGGAATCATCATGCAATAAGAGGAGCTAGACCACAGCACCTTCTAGTGGCTGAATGCTGAAATATACAGAACACGCAGATAAGGGGGAAATGGTGGGGAATGGAAGTGCATGTAAAGAGAGCCGGTTGTGATCCTGCATTTAAAATGGAAGCAGAAAGCCCCAGTAAAGTTGTAGCCTGGTTTAGAAATGCTCATAGTTTACATCCCTACATTGTGAGAAATGACCATTTATTCCTACTCTCTGCTTTTTGTTCCTTAACCAGTTACCTATCCATAAGAGGACCTACACTCTTATCCCATGTGTGCTTGGTTTGTTCAGGAGTCTTTAGCGAGGGACTTTGCCAAAAGCATTTTGGAAACCCAAGTAAACAATGCCTTCTGGATCACCCCTATCCACATGCTTGTTGGCACTCTCAGCTCTAAGAGGTAGCGAGACAGGACTTACTTTGCAGAAACCATGTTGATTCTTTTATCAGCAGGACTTGTCCTTCTATATGCTTGATAATGTTATCTTTAATAATGTTTTCCACCAATTAATCAAGAACATATGTTAAGTTAGCCAGCTTGTAATTTCCTGGATTCCTTTTTAAAAATTGGCATTATAATGGCCAGAGCTGTGGTAGAGAGGCCAATCTTAGGGACATGTTGCATATTTTTGTTAGAAGATCAGCAATTTCTCATTTTAGTTGTTTAAGAACTCTCAGGTGGATATAATCTTGACCTGCTGATTTGTTTGTTTTCAACCTGCCAATAAGGTATAGAACTTCATCTTTTGTCACCGCTATTTGCTTCAGTTCTTCAGACTCCCTTACTGAAAATATCAGTTTAGGCATGGATATCTGCCCTATATCTTCTGCAAATAACTCATTCAGTTTCTCTACAATTTCCTTATCCTCTTTAGAACTCCTTAACTCCATTGTCATCCAATGGTCCAACCGCCTCTCTAGCTGGTTTATTTTTTTTTGCTTCTGATATAATTAAAGGATTGTAAAGAAATGCTCTTAATGTTATTAGCAACGTGGTCCTCAAAATCTTTTTTGCATCTCTTGTCCACTTGCATTCCCTTTATGCAAGTCTGTGTTCCTTTTTGTTCTCTTTGTTTGAGCAAGACTTCCATTTCTTATGGAAGCTTTCTTTTCTCTAATAGCTGTCTTGACATCGTTTGTTAACCATACTGGTGACCCGTTGGACTTAGTGATAACTGTCTTGACCTGCAGTATATATTTTAGTTGAGCTTCTATTATGGTGGTTTTGAGTAACCCCAAACATTCTGGAGAAATTTGACCATCTTTGACTACCCCTTTCAACTTCCCTTTTACCAGTTTCCTAATTTTAGAGAAGTTTCATTTTTTGAGGTCAAATGTGATTGTCGGATTTTCTTGGCAATTTCCCACTAACATATAAATTAATTTGATAGCACTGTGATCACTCTTTCCAATCCGTTCACAAACACATCTCGTAGTAGTCCTGGGCACCACTTAGGATTAAGTCCAAAATTAGCTCCCCTCTGATGGGTTCCATGACCAACTGTTCTAGGCACAGTCATTTAGGGTACAGAGAAAAATATTTGTTTTTTGTGACCAGAACATGCATTTATTCAGTCAGTGTGGGAGTAATTGAAGTCACCCATTATTAGAACATGTTCTCCTTTGGATGCCTCCCAGATTTTGTTCTCCATCTCAAGATCACCTGAACATTTTAATCAATGAGGTGATAGCAAGTCCCCAACACTAAACTACTTTTGCAGCCAGGTATTGTCACACACAGTGATTCTGTGGATGGGTCTGCTCTTTTTAGGTTTCTAGCTCTTTTAACACTATGCCCTCTTTGATATACAGAGTGACACTGCCCCCAATATGCCCTCCCCTGTCGTTCCTGCAGAGTTTGTATCCAGACATGAATACATCCAGCTCCATTCCACCAGGTTTCTGTTATGCCCATAATATCTATGTTCTCCTTTAAAACCAAGCACTTCAACTCTTCCATCTTGACTTAGAGGTTTCTAGCATTAGCACAGAGGCACATACACTTGCCCCCCTCCAGATGTCTCTGGCGTGTGCATTTTATGCTATGACCCTTAGGCCTCTTTGACAGGATGTCTTGTTTTATCATATGATCATGCCCTATTTCCACCCTGTTCCCATTTGGGCCATCAGAAACATTTTTACCTTCATCCCCTAGGGATGATTCAACCCGAAGGAGAAACTCCTCAGCTCCTGTGTTTAAAAGCTGCTCTGCCACCTTTTTGAGTTAAGTACCTTTTTGACGTTAAGTGCCATATGTAATTTAGAGCTGAGGCTAGTGAGGCCATAAGGCATGACTTAGGTCTTGCAAATCATGCTTTTGTGCAAGCAATGGGGCTTTCTAAATAGCTGAAATCAGTTAAAGATTCTACAGGTTTATTCAGTAAAGTGCATCCAAACCACATTTTCCCTTTGCATGATCCATTGGGTTACTAAATACAAATTAGAACAGGGTTGCTGTACCCCGAGTATTTCTGTACTCAGGGGAAGTTTAGCAGGGATGGCTTCCTTCACTTGAAACAATTTGTAACTCAACAGAGCATTTGGAAGTATGGGATCCCTTTCCTCTTTTGCAGGCTGTCATGTTATTGATAGCAAGTGAAACTGACAGATGCTGAAAATGAGGGCTGCTGTCCTGGAGCCAGAAACACATAGGCTGTGTTTCCATGACAACGGAAGGAGGAGCTAATGGCGGAGTACTGGGTTTTTAAAAAGGAATCAGGTTTGCTGAGATTTGGTCCATGCAGGGCTCCATGAGGGAGTGCTCTGGACCAGGAAAAATTGCTTCAAAGAACATACCTCCTGGTGGGGGTGGGGGTGGGGGTGGGGGTGAGCATCATCTGACTGGCAGGGGCTGCTCAGCCAATAAGAGAGGCTTCCCCTCCCCCCCTTTCTCCTTCCCCCTGAAAGTCCAGATGCATCTGCATTTCAGGAGCAAACCTAATTGAGCACAATGGGAGTAACTTCCCAGTAGCAAATGCTTGTGCTGGGAAAGAGGGGGCAGGGAGAACACAAAGACGGAAACCACCCCCCATTTTAACCCACAGGTTCTCTATAATGATGGGTGGAAGTAGTTTCTTCCTCATTCAGTAAACCAAACAAAGGAGAAACGGAGCCTTGAGATTGCACTTTACCTCACTTAGGCCTTTAAACTGTGCCACGTCAATTGAGAGTTATCTCTGTAAGTTCTGTGGGCATTCAGAGGGCAAGGCTCTTTAACCACAATGGGAGTTACTTTTGAGGAGACACTAATGGGTTTGTACAGGGACAGGAAACACACGGGAAACACCCCTTGCCTGGGGTCATGGTGAAAGGCACACCCCTAGGCAGGGCTAGCAGACCCGAGGTCAATGTGGGGGTTGGGGCACACAGCAACTATACCAGGGAGAACCACACTTAAGGAAAAGAATCGGACTTTAAGCAGTCTCAGAAAATCTGTTTTTTCCGCAATAAGCTCCAGAGTGCCTGCTGGATGGCCATGGTGGCATGTATCCCTACCGACCTCCACACACAGTCAGTTCAGAACAAACCACTGGTGGAAACAGGCCCACAGTTTAAGGAAGAGGTCCCTCTGATGTCCGGGGCACTGCTGTGTGTGAGGGACAGGACCACTGACTTGCTAGTGTTTGCTATCCCTCCACTTTAAGATTGTACCTGGGAATAAGCCCAACAGAATGCAGTGAAACTTGGTCCTGAGTAAGCAGGGATACATTCAGGCTGTGGGAGGCTAGATGAATGTCCCCTCACTTGACTGGTCCGGCAGGGAGGGTTGCCATCTTTTTTTCCTGGCCTTTAATAGCAACCTGACATATAGACTTTTAGTGGCTGAAGGTTTTTTTCTGGCATGGATGTAAGCGGGGTAAAAGCTTCAGCTGCTAAATATCAGTGTGCCGGGCTGTGGTTAAGGTCATGGAAGTGGGGCCAGTAAAAAAGACAAAAAGGCCGAACAAGGGGCAATCCTAATCACCCTCAGAGTGAAGATGCTTTTGCCTTTTCTCTCTTGCATCTTATGTTGTTCTAAATCCACCTTCCCCAACTTGATGCCCTCCAGATGTTTTGGACTACAACCCCCATCACCCCACCATTGGCCATGCTAGGGGGTTGATGGGAGTTGTAGTCCAAGACATGTGGATGGCACCACATCTAGAAGGGTGAGGCCAGAGAGAGAATATATTGGTTACAGGAAGTACTTACTAGTGTGGTCTTTATTGCCATAGTTGCTGGGTTTTTGAAACCCACACTGGTCTTGGTTGTCTCTGATCTGTTATTTGGATCTTTTCTACATAAGGCATTTATTGTGAGCTTGTTGTTCCCTATTCATGGTTGTTTATGGGTTCTTTAGATGATGTTGTGAACTGAAGTTTTGCTTCAGTTTTAAACAGCACTTTTGGTGAGTATTTTTAGAGCAGGGAAAATGAAGTATTATTTGTGAAAGCAGAAGAAAATGCTTTTTCCACTTGTTTAATTGCGCTATTCCACTATATCACAGTGTTGCCTAGAGGTTATTTAGCAGAAAAGCAGGAAACAAAATGCTGGTCATGTAGTGCTTGGATCTCAGTTCTTCAATGAACCAAAAACTAGATACAGCAGATTAACAGCCTTGTGTAGAAAAAGCACCAGGTCTAGTGAGGATCAGCATGGGAGCTGTCAGTCACAGTTTCTGCATGGTTTGCAATGATCCCATGTACTGAATCAGTGCACCAGACACCCTTGAAAGTCCTGGCATGGGGCTGGAAGCAGTCATGACGTGTGCGCCTTGCTCAACCGTCTCTGTGCTTTTTTAGAAGTTGGTAACATTTGCATCCAGCATTATCAGTGGGTTAAAGATAAATCACTTTTATGTCTGTGCTAAAACATTGTCTTTGAAACATTCACCTTAAACAGTCTCCACTCATCTTCATTTGTATTTTTTTTTGCTGCTGCTGTTTGTCTCCTTTGTCCCATCAGAGATGTAAAAGTGTAGCTCAAGCCAGAAGAGCTTAAAATAGCTGCTTTCAAGGACACGAGCTCTGAGCTGTACTCTTCGGAGCAGCAAATACCTTTTGCTCTTCAGAATTTCTTTTATGGTTTCCCCTTCTCCCCTTCTGTGTGTCATATATATCATCTAAGAGCCAGGGAATGTTTTCCACTACTTTGAAGGCAATTCAGAACTTAATTAGGGCTCAAAGGGGCTTGGTCCTAAAACCTGTTTTCAGTATCATATTGCAACCCTAGATCATGTGTAGAAGAGAGTTCCTGTGAGCATCTGCAGAGCGCTCATCATTCTTCAGGGCAGGAGTGGGCAATATCCAGTCCATCAGCCACATGCAGCTCCCACCATAGCAAAAACAAATGGATACATTTTAAAATCAAAGTGCTATGGAGCACTAAATGAGCTAAAATTACCTTGTTCTAAAGCTAAATTTGACCTGTATAAAGCGCTCGATAAATTTGACCCATATAGTACTCTGTAGCCACTATGGAGCACTATACAGGTCAAATTAAGCTTTGAAATGAGCTAAATTTGGCCCATTTGGCACTCTGTAGAGCTAATGTGCCCCCATTCGTGTGTGTGTGTGTGTGTGTGTGTGTGTGTGCGTGTGTGGCAAAAATGGTTGTTGTTTTTGGTGCTGTGCAGACTGCGACTGAGGGGAGGGGTGCTCAGGAGGCCAAAATTGATTCCTGGATCCCCCAAAGTTGCCCACCCTTCCTCTAGGGAGTAATCAGCACACACTTATGGAAGCCCTCAGAGGATATAACATTCAGGCTTTCTTGAGCTGTGGCATCTCTCATTTTAGCGATTAAGTGCTACGTTTTGGGAAGAACACTGGAAGCCTTTGATGTTTCATACTGTGAAGATTCAAAGGAATATTACGGACTGTTTAAATTCAGTATTTTCAATTTTTGTCACTATGACTATTCAAGGCTAATTTTATTTATTTATTTATTTATTTATTCATTCATTCATTCATTTTCATTCATTTCATTTCTATACTGCCCAATAGCAGAATGCTACAATCCTATGCCCACTTACCTGGGAGCAAGCCCCACTGAATATAAGGGGAATAAGTGCCACTGAAATCAGCAGGACTGATGTCTGTTGTTTTCATTTCGTATATTGGGAGCCATCTTGAACAGAATGGCTTACAAACCATCCTAAGATGTTAACTTCAGGAAGTTCACAAATGTCCCTGACTCCCCCCTGTATCTACATGTGCCCCACAAAGCCTTTCTGGGGAATTGGGAACCCTCCTTGAACAATCTGGGTTCTCCAGAGGAGAACAGTGCAAAATTGGTAACATTTCCTACCCCAGCAACCCCCTGTGCCCCATCTAGGGAGGCCAGATGCAAAAGAGGACATGGCTCCTCCACCTTTAATAGTAGCAGAGAAGACAGAATTCTGGCAGGACTAATCATGGTTTGTGGCTGTCGAGTCATGGTTTGTGGGATGATGTTTGGTGGCTGCGGCCTGATGACATGGACAAGATGCTTGGAGGGGTCCCGCCTGCCATTTGTTTGCTTGACCCTGGCCCTTCATGGTTACTAACTGCAAGCAGAAGGGGATTGACTGGCTCAGTCCAGGGGTTGCTTAATGCCTATATGAGAAAGGTGCCAGTCCCAGCTACCTTGAAAGAGACAGTCTAAAGCAATCCTCCCTGGATGCCTGAGGATTTTAACCATTATTGCCTGGTTGCTAATATTCCGTTCTTAGGCATGGTAGTTCAGCAGGTGGTGTCTGTGTAGCTGCAGCTGCTCTTGGATGAGAGACTGATTGTCTGGACCCACTTCAATCTGGTTTCAGGCCTGGTTTTGGTACATAAACTGCTTTGGTTGCCCTGATGGATGACCTATGCTGGGAGAGGGACAGGGGAATTCAACCCTGCTAATTCTCCTGGACCTCTCAGCAGCATTCCGTAGCATTGACCATTCTGGCTAGGCCCTCTGGGTTGGGAGTAGGAGGCATGGTGATACAGGGGTTCCAGAAGGTGGTGCTGTGGGCCCACAGGGTTCTATCTTGTCTCACATCCTTTTTAATATTTACACGAAACTGCTGGGAGAGGTCATTTGGGGATTTGGAGTGAGATGCCATCAGTATGCTGATGACACCCAGCTCTATCTCTCTTTTTCATTGGATTCAGTATTTAGGTGAGGCAGTGGAAGTCTCTGGAATCAGTAACTGGCAGAATTACTGAACCTTAGAACCTTAGTCCTGACAAGATGAGACTCTGTGAGTAAGTGATTCGTCTTTTCAGAGAGATGGTGTTCAACCTGTTCTGGACAGGGCTGCACTCCCTTGAAAGGATCGAGTTCATAGTTGCGGGAAATTCTAGATCCGGCGCTGTCAGTGGCAAGAGGTGCTTTTCATCAGCTTAGGCTGGTGTACCAGATACAGCCTCTCTTGGGCAGAGATTGCCTGGCCACAACTCTCCATGCTCTGGTAACATCTGGGATTGACTACTGTAATGTGTTGTATGTAGGGCTGCCTTAGAAGACAGTTTGGAAACGTCAAAATACAGCTGCCAGGCTATTGACTGGGACTGGTCGGTGGGAACATATCTCACCAGTAAGAACTTCACAGGCTTCCAGCCTATTTCCGAGTACAATTCAAGGTGCTGGTACTTACCTTTAAAGCTCAATATGACTTAGGACCCAGGTACCTGAAGGAATGCCTACTCCCATAACAACCTGCCCATATATTGACGTCAACTTCAGCGGTTCTCCTCTAGGGTCCTCTGCCATCTGAGGCAAGGTGGGTGGTGACCAAAGAGACAGCCTAGTCAGTAGTGGCATCCCGTTTGTGGAATTGTCTCCCCAAAGAGGCTCTCCTGGTACCAACATTGTTAATTTTCCAGTGCCAGGCAAAGACACTTTTGTTTTCCCAGGCTTTTAATGTATTTGTTATTTTTTAATATGTTTATGTTTTATTTGTATTTTGCTTTGTTTTTTTAAGCCACCCTGAAAGCTGTGCTGAAGGGTAGTATAGGAATTTTTAATAAAAAAGAGAAGGTAATAGCTTTTCATGCAAGCTGTACCTGCTTAAATTTCCTCTTCTACACAACTGTTAAGTGTGCAGGAATCCTGTCCTCTTTTGCATCTGGCCAGGCTAGCTCCATCTCAATTGTTCAGGATCCCCCATCCTCTAGAAAGGCTTTTTGGGAGGTGCAGCTGGCTGCAGGGGAAAATGGAAATGTACAGGAAACTTTCCTCCTGTGAACATCCTTAAATTTAGGAACAATGTCAGTTTCTTTTGTGGAAATGTGGCATCATCAAAAGATGCCTTACACTGAGTCAGACTACTGTTCCAGCTCAATATTGTCTACATTTACTGGTAGTAGCCCTCCAGGTCTTCAGACAGGGCAGGGTCTTCCCCAGCCCTGCCCTGGGAATGCTGCAGATTAGGCCATCTGCATGCAAAGCAGGGGCTCTGTCACTGAGCTATAGCCCTGTCCTCTAAACTAAAGTTGACTGTAATTCTGAATTGACATGCAGAGGATCGGACTGTTAAAGGGAGACAAAACTTTGGCCACTTCATTTTCCCAGGTGTGACACCTTGTTGCGGGAAGGAGATGGCATGTGCTATGCACAAGGGGACTGGCCTGAGCGTGGAGACAGTGGCCACTTCCCCCAATGCAGGCGAGTCCTAATGTCTGCCACCCCTCATTCCTGTAATGTTCTCTCCAATCTGAGATCAGAGATAACAGCAGGGTCCCACTGTCACACACCAGCAAGGGAATCTCCATTGTTATCCCCAATCTCAGGTCTCCAATCTCAGAGAGCAGCAGGGGTGGGGTGGGGGGAACTGGAGGGCTGGCTGTCGTGTTTTGTTCAGTCTCACCCAAGATTATTGGATTTGGGAGTCTTAATCCAAATCTCAGTTTAGCTTTAGATTCACAGAATGCTAACGGAGTCAGCCTCTGTTCTCTCCCTCCGTCTGTCTGTCTGTCTGTCTTACTCTTTGTTTTTCTCTGTGTATATATTAGATCTAAAATGAGATTTTGCACCAGTTTGAAACACTTCAGAATTCGAAGTTTTGTAGTTTGGAAATTACTAGATTCTTGCTGATGAACCACCTGTGAACTTCCCAAATTCCGTAGTTTTACACCTTTCACCTAACCTGTATAACCACTTAATTCCAATAGTACCCTTAGTTAGGAACTTTGATAAAAATGTAAATTATGTAATTATGTATTCTAGGATGGGTTGTAAGTAAATTCAGATTAGGAGGCTACATGCTGTGAATCGCAAAAGCAACTACTGCTCAAATCTGAAGGCTAGAAACAACAGAGGTGCCACTCAGGGAATGAGAGAGGCTTGTTTCCAGCCCCTGTCTAGGCTCCCCCCTGCTACTGCACTTTGAAATAAGGCTACATACTGTGAATCGCAAAAGCTACTACTGCACAATTGTGAAGGCTAGAAACAGTGCTGTAGTACTTCTATGAATTGGAAAGGCAGGCTAGTAACTCTGATTGGTGAAAGCAACAACTGCACAATTCTGAAACCTTGCTGTACCACTTTCATGAATGGGAAAGGCAGGCTAGTTACTGTGACTGGCAAAAGCAACTACTTTGTTATCCTGACTCCTTGAAATTGCACAACTGGGATTCTGAATGGGAAACACAGTCTACAGACTGCCAATGGGGAAAAAGAGTGAATGGGGGTGGATGGGTGGCCCCACCCCTTGACCACATCACTGCTGGGTCACAGCCCCATCACAGAGGCATGCCCAGGATTTAATGTGGGGGGACAGGGCACACTGCAGCAGAACCAACTGGGAGCTGCTTTAAAGAATACAGACTAAGGGGGTTGGCTGTGGATTGGTGACAGCATCATCTGTTGCAAATGACCCTGATGTGCTCTCCCTTTGCATTAAATCAGCCATGTAGATTGGCTTCTGGTCTCTGGCCTAAGCACCAGGTGGAAGATGGGGCAGGGAGCAAATGACATCAGGTGGGCATGGCAATACCCACCTGATGTTATAAGGTCTGCAGAGGCCTGGGGGAGGGGTGTCATCTGGTGCCCCAGCCATAACTAGTTCTGCACCCCTGATTTAAGGGCATTATGCCACAAACTGGAGAGACACTTGTAGGATTTTCTGCCTCAGTTGCCAGAGTAACTTGGCCAGCCTTGGGAATTATGCACCTTGACTTTATGGGGGCAGGGGATGTACTGTTCTGCCTCAGACAGCAAAATGTCTTGGGTTGGCCTTCAGTTAAATGACTGTTCCCTCTCCCCTGGAGAACCCTGGAAACTGCAGGAACTTGTGTCTGAATGGTGCTGCCAGACTTTTTCAAGTGCTAGCCCTAGCAGCAGGAGGGAGGCAGTGCTTCAGGCAGCAAAAATGTCTTGACACTGGGGTTAAAGATCCTGAACAAAGAATGCTTAGCATTCTTACTAAACTACAATTCCCATGATTCTTTAGGGAATGCAGTTGATCTGTTTGTAGTGCAGATATGTTCTTAGTAAGAGGGCATATGTATAAAAGGTTTCCCATCTTTCTGTGCTGGCATTTAAATACCGTTATGGACTGGGAGGGAGATGAATTTTCCTCCAGGTGGACCCCTTCTTTACAAGAGCTTCCCAGGAAAAGAATTTCTGATAGGCTGCAGCCAATCAGGATGAACCTCCTGACACACCTTAGTCTGTCCAGCTGCAAGGTCCCCTCTCTACAGCCCAGCCTGAGGAAGAAACAACAAAGAAGTGCTTTGGACTTTCTTTCCCAAAGCCCAGAAACACAGAAACTTAACAAGGCCCTTTAAAAAATCCTAATAACACAAGGACTTGCTTTGTAACAATGTGGTCTTTCATGTGGAGAAGAGTTTAGTGAGAAGTCCCTTTTAAAACAACACAGCCAGGTGTCCAAATATAAAAAGGAGTATATTTAGGGGGAAAAGGGAGTGGGGAGGGGGAAGTAAAGGAAGGCAACAATCAGACACCTATACAGAATTCCAAATAAAATCAATAAAGTCTGTCTAAGTAATCTAGTAACATGTTACTTACTTGAGCCAAGTCTTGGGTTCCAGAGCACATGCAGAGTTCATTGCAGAGAGGATGGTCTGATAGAGAGCATATTGGCCTCTAGTTAGATGGTATATGGAAAGCTCCCAGAAGGAGTTAGTTAATCCTTTTTTTGTGGGGATCTCAGTTCAGTAAAAGCCACCCCCTTAGCAGAGGCTGATTGCTGTTTTGTCCAAAGCTTCCATTTCTGATGTCAGTGTTCTAGCCAGCAAATCAGAGAATTACCTATTGGCTAGCTCCTCTCTAATGCCTGTAAGCTTACATCTCAAAAGCTCAAAGTGGTTGTAACCAGTCAGCCTATTCTAAAAAAGAGCTTAAGGTTTGGGTTGCATTTCTGAGGACAGAAAAGTGAGATAGGCCTATTTGGGTTGCATGGCAGGGTGCCAACTGACCACATGCTCTAGGGCTACTGATGAGCTACATCACTATACAGGGTTTGTTACAAGTACCAGCAAAAAAAGTGTTCAAAATGCTGGTGGGGGTGTGGGGCAATGCATGGCATGGGCTAGTTAGCACGTTTAAGTCATACTAAAAGAACAGTGCATTTTTCAGGTTAACTATTAAAAGTGTGATCTCTCAGAAGCGTTTGGCACATTTCGTGGTAGAAGGAAACATTTTAGTGTTTTATTTATCACCCTAAAAGCTGATACATTCTAGCCATAGACCACATACAATACTAGCAAATAGAATACAAACTTTCCTTTACTAACACTAGAGGCTCAGGTAGCCTCAGTTGCCTGGAGTGTCTTTAACCAGCTTGGGTTGATATACCAACTATGACCCTACCTGGACAGAGGTAGCCTTGTGACAGTTATCCATGCTCTGGTAACCTCCCGCTTGGATTATTACAATGTGTTATACATGGGGCTGCCTTTGAAGATGGTCCAAAACAGGTTGGCTGGACTGTTAACTGGGACTGCCTGACATAATCACATTCTACTAGTGTACTGCCATCTGTATTGGCAGCCAGCTCATTTCCAGACCCAATTCAAAGTGTTGGTTTTAACCTTTAAACCCCCAAACAGCTTGGGGCCAAGTTTCCTGAAGGAGTGTCCCCTCCTACATTTACCTACCCGGACTCTAAGGTCATCATCTGAGACCCTTCCCAGGTGTTCCCACCAATTGAGATGAGGCAGATAGCTTAGAGAGAGGGACTTTCCAGTGGTGGCACCCCATCTGTGGAACACTCTCCCCAGAGATGATTGCCTGGCGACTACATTATAGTCTTTTCTGTACTGTGTGAATGCCTTTTTATTCTCCCAGAGATTTAAAGAACTGTTTTTGTGCTTTTAGATCTCTGCACTATTTTATTTTTTGCTGGCACTTTTATTTTGGTTTTATTATATGCTGCACTGTTCTTAGCTTCTTGCTTCTAATTTTACTTTGTGTTATTTTATTTACAGCTATTTTATTATTGTATTATTGTGATTTTGTATTGTATGTTTTTTAATTTACTTGTTGCCACCCAGAGATTTTTGGTTACTGGGTAATCTAAAAGCATAAAGATATAAAATAAATAGATGATAGGTTATTGGCAGATAGATAGATCAACTGATCAATAGATAGATACATAGGTTCTATTGGGTTCTCTCCTCTACTGATGGTGGAACAATTCAAAATCCATTCTGATACAGTCCCTGACATTTCTGCTTAGACAGTGAAGCATGAATTCCACATGTAAAACCCAAATGATTGTTACACATTAGGAGAGAACCTCTGAACATGGATTTCATCTGATGAATAACAAAAGCAACCTTAAGACCAAAAGCACAAAAATGTTATTTATGGCAAGGATAGCCATGGTTTCCATTATGGGTGCCATTAAACTGCACAGCAAATTTCACATTTGGGTCCATATGCTGTGAACACAAGTTCTAAGCTTTTTACAAAGATTTCATTGGCTGAATCTACACATAGCAGTTATACTGTTATCATACTGTTATCATAATTATTGGTACACATGACACCAATGGGTACCAATAGCTATGATGATGGTATAACTGTTATGTGTACATTCAGCCATTGTTCACTGCAAGTGTTGTACAAGGTGGATAATTACCTTGAAGTTACCAAACTGTTATATCCTTCCACATATAACCAGTGTCACAAAGTGTGAATGTAATGTGTATTGTTGATAAGAATTCATTGTATTTCACAAGGGTGGTATTCATAATAATATGTGTATGCTGACTGTAAATAATTAGTAATGGACTAGCTAGCTTTAAGTATTAGCTAGCTTTAAGTGCAAAACTGTATTCTTAGAACTAGAGCAAAAAAGCTTGCCACAGGTGGGTTGGTTATTTCTTGGAAGCAAAAATGAGAAGATAGACCTTTGCAAGGGTGTTTCTAAAGTCACCAGTAAACCTGGCTGCATTGAGAAGCAGCCCTATTAGGATTAGATGGTAGAATTAAGAGCCGTGATACGACCAGGTCTGAAACTTAAGATGAGGTCATCTTCATAGGGGTTATAAGAAGCAAGGGTTGGATCTGTTTGAAAGAGAGATCCTAAGAGAACAAGAAGTCAACAAATGTGATTACTAAGCCTTGCAAACTATGCCTGTCAGATTAGTAACTATAAAATCTTAATGATGTCTGCTTTGTTAGATGAGAAGAATAAAACTCTAGTTCTACTAAGAAATAAGCTAGCCACTGTTTCTATTATGCTTCTAATCATCCTAATTGCACTGCATATATGTTTTGCTTGTTTTATCATTACAAAGTTTTGTTCTTTAATACTGTTTGAGGAATAAATATATATTTTGTAGTACTACTTTGTGTTATTTGGCTTGAAGGGTGTTTCAGAGACCACAACGCACATCAATAAATTCTTGAAGCCCAAAGCACTCAGCTGGGGTTTACAAATCTGTTGCTGAGTGGGGTCTGTCCATACAGCTGCTGTTTTCTCTCTTGATCAAATGAGTCACAGCCACACCTGTTCAGGGAAGAGAAACAAACTAGTCAGACAGAGCGAGAATGGGTCTCCCCTCTCACCAGGAGCAGTGACCATGTCTTGTGTGTGCTGGAATCTGAACGTTTCTTCAGTGATACTTGATGTCAAAGAGCATAACAGTCTGCCTGACAGGTTTACTGCAGTAAAGCTTCAGTTCTAATACACTTATCTGAGAGTAAGTGCCATTGAGTATAGTAGGGCTTATATCTGAGTAAACATGGATAGGATTGTGCCATAAATAGCTTATCATATAGTAACAATTGCAGGTTATCCCTGTGCTTTTCAATGGAATATTCTCAAACTGGGGAGAGGTAACGAGTGGGGTACCGCAGGGCTCAGTCCTGGGCCCAGTGCTCTTCAATATTTTTATTAATGACTTGGAGGAGGTGGTGCAAGGAATGCTGATCAAATTTGCAGATGACACAAAATTGGGTGGGGTAGCTAATACTTTGGAAGACAGAAACAAAATTCAAAGTGATCTGGATAGACTGGGGCGCTGGGCAGAAAACAACAGAATGACACTTCATAGGGATAAATACCAAGTTCTGCACCTAGGAAAAAGAAACCAAATGCACAGTTACAAGATGAGGGATATGTGGCTCAACAACACTACAAGTGAGAAGGATCTTGGAATTGTTGTAGATCACAAGCTGAATATGACCCACAATGTGATGTGGCTGCAAAAAAGGTAAATGCTCTTTTGGGCTGCATTAATAGAAGCATAACTTCCAAATCCCGTGAAGTACTAATTCCCCTCTACTCAGTGCTGGTTAGGCCTCATCTGGAGTACTGTGTCCAGTTCTGGCACCACATTTTAAGAAGGATGCGGACAAACTGGAGAGGGTTCAGAGGAGGGCAACAAAGATGATCAGGGAACTGGAAACAAAGGCCTATGAAGAGAGATTGAAAGAACTGGGCATGTTTAGCCTTGAGAAGACTGAGGGGAGATATGATAGCACTCTTCAAGTACTTGAAAGGTTGTCACAGAGAGGAAGGCCAGGATCTCTTCTGGATCATCCCAGAGTGCAGGACACGGAATAATGGGCTCAAGTTACAGGAAGCCAGATTCCGGCTGAATATCAGGAAAGCCTTCCTGACTGATAGAGCAATACGACCGTGGAACCAATGACCTAGGGAGGTGGTGGGCTCTCCCATACTGGAGGCATTCAAGATGAGGCTGGACAGCTATCTGTCAGGGCCAGGGGTGCTCTGACTTGGATTCCTGCATTGAGCAGGGGGTTGGACTCAATGGCCTTGTAGGCCCCTTCCAACCCTACTATTCTATGATTCTATGATTATCTGTAAGCACATTTTTGTTTATAGGCTCAGATTTTTATTTTATGAAGAGTAAGATTACCCTTTTAAGAATGTCTATAGCTGAATTTAAAACAGAATATGATTAATTTTATTTACTTACTTTTAAAAATTATAATTTTGGAAGAAGAGAAAATACAAAAAAAAAAAAAAGTGATGTGTTTTTATTAACCCTTCCAGCCACTGGGTGCCACTATTGGTTTGCAAGGTTAATTGAACAGCAGAAATCTTGCAGCTTGTCCATCAAAAAATATACGAAGAAGTGTTTTGCATCTGCATCCCAAGCCTATGCATATTCACTCAAAATTAGGTTCATTGCTTTCAGTGGGGCTTACTCCAAAGTAAGGGTTTTCATAGTATTATTTATTTATTTGGAGAATATGTGATAATTGATTTAAAATGTATGCTCCTTTTAATGAACTTCCCTTTACTGGTATCTCAAAGGAATGTTTGTGTTTTTCCTGGACCTCTTCTACTACAATATTCTTGCAGTGATGAGGTCAATTCCCATGAGCAAACACATGGACAAACATTACGAGGAAATCTGTGATCCTTGTAAGATTTCTAGAGCATAATACATGAACAGGATTTGGCTGAAATATAGGATATTGTCCATAGAGAGCTGATTGGCATGATCACCACAGCTGACTGTGGCTTAAGCCACAGTGGGTTGTGATATGTGCTAGTGACCATTCTGAATATTCAACCCCTGGCGGGGTGGGGGTGAGTTTGCCATGGTTTGTCATGTCATCCAAATTCAGGTGGCAGGGGTTATTTGAGGATTAAACAACCCTCAACTAACTCATGATCTGTTGTAGGGTTATTTGATGGTTGTTTAACCCTCAAACAACCCTTGCTACCCAGGTTTGGATGTCATCACAAACCGTGGCAACCCCCTGCTGGCATGTGTCACTGTGATGATTGTGTGAAGCTGCTCAGTGAGATCCATTGTAAGCCATTCTTACCAGTGACAAATCAACTGTATCTTCATCCTTGGCTTCTCCAATTGGGGCAGCAACCCCAAGATTGCTGCCCCAATTGGACCTGAGCCAGTTGATCCTCCTTATTGTTTTCAGTGCAGTTATGGCAAAACCTGTCAGATGTTCAACACATCTCCTGGAGTATCTGAGAGGATTTCTCCCCCCCCCCCCGAAATTTGGTTTTCATATCCTCTTTTTTAAACTGACCCAAGATCAGGGCTGTTCCAAGATATTTTGCTATCTGAGGCAGAGCAGCAAATGTCCTGCCCACAAATATAACAAAATGTGTGGAAGCGTTTACCCCTGAACATCAGAGCTCACAAATGGCTGCTACATCTCAGTCTTTCTAACGTTTCCAGGAGTTACAGCTGCATCTTTCTACCCTTCTGGAAACTGTTTACATATTCTGATACACTTTACTATGGTTCCTGATATGCATAGTTGCATCAATGCTTGCCATATCCAAATACAAAGGAACATAAGAAGCTTCCTTATACTGAGTCAGACAATTGCTCCATCTAGCTTAGAACTGACTGGCAGTGGCTCCGCAGGGTTTCAGACAAGATTCATTCTGAGCCCTACCTGGAGATTGTTGGAGGGACTCGGGCCATGAGTCATTTAACCTGAACTTGAAGGGTTAATATGTACCTGAGTCAGGTGAGAGGGGATCTCTGGGAGATGGTATTGCCTTTTCCTTGTCTCCTCCCCCTACTCTCCTATTCTTCTTCCTACTTCCTCCTGCAAGGGATGCTGACCGTGAGGCTGACCTCAGCCAACTTGCCTCGAGATGTTAGCTTGTTATATCTCAAGTGAAGTCTGTTCTTAACCCACCACTTGAGTGTGTTTTGTCTACATCCTTGGCTACTGACGGGGAGTTGATTCGGACTTCAGAGATGCCAGGGATAGAACTTAGAATCTATTTCATGCAAAGCAGGTGCTCTGCTACTGAGCTATGTATGGCCCGTCCCTAGGAAGTATAAGGATTCCTGATACATGCTTTGGTACCATCTTTAAATTCCTAGATGTCAGCACTGTTCTGTTAGAATATGAATATTGGAACAAAGGGATGGAAACATAGAATTGTACCCAATTGGTGTGCCTCTGCTGACAGAAGCTTCTTTGGTCCAGTGAAAGCTTCCATCAATGGAGCTGGAGATGATTTTTTGGCAATTTCCTCTCCCCCTGCCAACCCCCTCATGACATTTCCCACACTATTCCCCTAACTCTCTGGAGCATATTCAGGGGAGCGAGAGGCTGCAGTGAGGAGGGAAAATTGCTGAAAATCACTGCCCTACCCATTATGCTTGTGGAAGCCGCCACTGGATCAAAAAGCCTTCCATCAGTGGAGGGACACCAATGGCATTCAACCAAGAGTCAAACACTACATAGCATTCAGAACAAGCCATGGATGTTCATTTGGATGCATAAATCATCGTATGAAAAAAGGAAAGTTATGTGTACATAATTACACTGCAAATGGCCTCTATGTGCCAGAACTTGATCATTGTGAGGGGATACAGCAGAAACTCTAGGCTCTTGAGTCTAGGTCCTTGGAATGCATTTCCAGGGATAAGGTCCTGCTTTCTTTAAATATGTGAAAACACTGGAAAGAGTACATGAGATCCATTGGTTTCTTTGGCAATATTAAGTGGAAGAGATGAGTAAGGATGGGATCCTGATGGAACTATACCTAGATTTGACACTACCTGCTGGTATGATCCAGAATTGAGAAAACAGTGCCACTGCTTGCAGCATATACAGTCAAGGCCAGAAATATTGGAACAAGGATAAATGTTTTGGCAGTTGGCCTCTGTACACCACCACATTGAAGTTGAAAGGAAACACACCCAGATGGGAGCAAAGTCAGGACTTTCAGCTGTAATTCAAGGGGTTTGACAAAAGTGGGGCACTAGGCATTCAGGAAGTACAGCCAATGGCATACACCCTCCCCCCATCGTTGGTGGCTCATAAGTAATGGAACAAACCAACATCATTTCAAACTTAAGGATCGCCTTCAATACCTGGATGAAAATTCTCTGCAGTCATTGACTGCCTGAAGTCTGGAACCCATGGACATGACCAAATGCTGAGTTTCCTCCCTCGAGATGCTTTGCCAGGCCTTTACTGCAGCTGCCTTCAGCTGCTGCTTGTTTGTGGGCCTTTCTGCCTTCAGTCTTGTCTTCAGGAAGTGAAAAGCATGCTCTATTGGGTTGAGATCAGGTGACTGACTGGGCCATTGAAGAACATCCCACTTCTTTGCCTGGAGAAACTCTTGGGTAGCTTTTGCTGTATGTTTGGGGTCATATCTGCAATATGAAGCGGCGTCCTATCAGTTTGGCAGCATTCAGCTGAATCTGAGCAGAAAGTATAGCCCTAGAAAGTATACACTTCAGAATTCATCCTGCTGCTTTTATCAGCAGTCAAGTCATCAATAAGCACCAGTGACCCGGTTCCACTGGCAGCCATACATGCCCATGCCGTAACCCTCCACCATGTTTGACAGATGATGTGGTATGCTTTGGATCATGAGCTGTTCCTTTCCTTCTCCATACTTTTCTCTTCCCATCATTCTGGTACAAGTTAATCTTGGTTTCATCAGTCCAAAGAATCTTATTCCAGAACTGGGTAGGCTTTTTTAGGTGTTTGCTGGCAAAGGCTAATCTGGCCTTTCTGTTCTTGAGCGTTACCAGTGGTTTGCACCTTGTTGTGAAGCCTCTGAATTTACATTCATAAAACCATCTCTTGACTGTAGATGTTGACAGTGACATGCCTACCTCCTCAAGAGCATTCTTGACCTGGCTAGCTGTTGTGAAAGGGTTGCTCTTCACCATGAGCAGAATTCTGCAGTCACCCACCTTAATTGTCTTCCGTGGTCTTCCAGGCCTTTTGCTGTTGCTGAGCTTGCCAGTTAATTCCTTCTTTTTCAGGATGTTCCAAACTGTTGTATTGGCCACTTCCAATGTTTTTAATATCTCTCTGATGGGTTTATGTTGTTTCCTCAGCTATGATGTCCTCCTTCACCTGCATGGACACCTCTTTGGACCTCATGTTGGGAGTTCCAGTGAACAGCTACCAAATGCAAATGTAACACTCAGAACCACCTCCAGGCCTTTTATCTGCTTGATTGGTCATGGGGTACCCAGGAAACAGGCCACACCTGGCCATGCAGCTGCTTGCCAGCCATTCATTCCATTACTTATGAGCCACCAACGATGGGTGTGTGTGTGTGTGTGTGCCACTGGCTGTCATTCCTGAATGGCTAGTGCCCCACTTTTGTCAAACCCCTTGAATCACAGCTGAAAGTCTTGACTTTGCTCCTATCTGGGTGTGTTTCCTTTCAACTTCAATGTGGTGGTGTACAGAGGCTAACTGCCAAAACAGTTATCCTTGTTCCAATATTTCTAGCCCTGACTGTATGAGAATATCTGAGAGCTTTGGAAATACGTAATATAAAATGGGGTGGGGGCAACATATACAAAGATACTAACATGATGGTGCATTAATTTCCTGTATAGATATAACCACATTGTTTATTGAAATGAGTGTTATGGTAGATAATATCTATTGGCAGGTCTATGAAAAATATGACAGTTCTGAGGTGCTAAACCACATATTAAGGTGCTAGGCAAGTAAGGAGAATAAGAGTTAGCAGGGCTGGATCATTGGTAGCAGAAGCACAAACATCTACTATTAAAATTACACAATAGAACTGAATATGTTAAATATGCCTCAGCAAATATAATAATGGAATAAAGACATTTTCATATGTGAGACTTAAATTGGTTTGTGCTTAAATCAGACTATGATGCAAATGTAAAAACTACCTTGGGTGGAATGTACCTTTTGGTGTCTCTTCTATGTTAATGACACTCAAACACATTGCACAGTATCAAGAGAGGGCAAGGCCAGCCCTACCATTAGGCAGAATGAGGAAGCTGCCTCTTGTGGCAGATTTTCAGCACCGTTCAAGAGCAGGCAATTGTCACATATTCAAAGTATTGTATTATATTGTATTGTGTATATTACAATGAATACAATACAAAGTAATTATTGTATTGTATTGTATTATTTCTACTTGGATTTTCTGCCTCAGACCTTGAAATTTAGGCCAGCACTGAGAGTGGCTGTTATTAATTATGTTTATTAATCTGGTTTTACTGTGATTTTTTTAAAAAAACTAAGTTGACTTGGGGGCCTTGTTGTTGAAAAGCATGGTATACTTTTAAACAAATAAATAAATGTGCTTTTTAGTGTCCGGTGTAGAGACAGTATAAGCATCCTGTGCATTTTCTCCTTCATTGTTTAAGATTCATCCTAACCCCTTTGCTTCCTGTGCTGTGCCTTACATTTCACAGAGAGGGATCACTTTGTAAGAAATCACCATTTCATTAAGAAAACACACCTTGGGCTGATAATCCATTCTCAGAAGCTGGACAATCATTTGGTCTCATTAGACCCCTTATAAGCTGAGGCCGTTAGCAATGTATTTCCAGATTACAGTGTTGTAGGCAAGAAAAATTGTACCAGAGATCATTTAACACCCCTGGGGAGATGACAGGAAGGAATTAATCTTCTGCTGCTAATTCACCCAATGCTATTGGATCAAAAATTGCCATCCATGGGGGGTCTGCTATGGTAGAGCCTGCAGTAGTATTTATGATGCACATGGCCCTTTCCTTATTCCTTTGGGAAATGGAGATTTAGGAACTGATATTTTAAGGAGTATCACTGTATCAGTTATGCATCGCTTGATTGCATTACATTGTTAGTTTTTACTGACATTCACCCTATGATATTCAAACTGTCATAAAGAATTTCCTTATGTTAAAAAGACAGCAAGAGTGAGAGCGAGAGAACGCCTTTCCCATGTAAGGGCAAGGAACCACCAATTTCCTAAGCCTGGTGTTTAGACTCTCCCAGCCAAGGTACTTGGGCCTGGACTATTCCTGACTATGATGATGCCTTTCTCAGGGTAAAAGGAATAGTCTCAAATACACGTATGAATTGTCAAGCTTGGAGGAGATGGAAATGTCCCTCATATGTGCAGTGAGCCATGAGGCTTCTAAAAGTATGGTGTGAAGGTGGTACAGGAGAAAACCAAGGTTCACCTGCCTTTGCTGAAGTTTGTTGCAAAGTGGCCTTGATGTTCTCTTGTGCATTAATGTTGCCATTACGTTCACTATGAGTCTAGCAACATCAATTTATGCTTGGGAACAGCCTCCACATGTACAATGACAAGGATCTGATGCTGCTCACATGTTGTCAGATTTCCATTCTTGATCTAGGACAGGAATGGTCAGTTGGCAGCTCGTCTTCTTCTTCTTCTTCTTCTTCTTCTTCTTCTTCTTCTTCTTCTTCTTCTTCTTCTTCTTCATTACATTTCTATACCACCCATAGTTCTTTAGGCAGTTTACAGAAGTTAAAACTTTAAAATACAATATACAAAGTTTAAAAGCCATTTACATAAACACACACAGACAATATACACAAACAACATATAACATAGGCAAGATCCGGGTCCCAAAACAACTTTAACTGGCCCCCAGGGTCCCTATGGAATTTTAATCCAGATCTGGGAAAATCTTTATTCTATTTTACTTGTAAAGAAAATAAGCAACAGGTCCCTGTGTGTAATTAATATATTGTATTGCTAATCTCATGCAAATTCTGGGATCACAATCCTTCCTCACTCCATGTTGCTGTAATGCCTTTATTAGGCCAACCAAAAGATCATCTAAAATGTGCAAGCTTTTGAGATCCTCAGATCTCTTCTTCAGGCAAGATGTTATAAAAGGCAGAGGGGGGGGGAATGGGGAGGGAAAAAGGGTGACCAGATGGTGAAGCCACATTGTCTGCAAGTCCAGTTTTTGGAGTTTTTCTTATGGTCATCACAGCTACATTCGCTTTTTTGTAATACTTCCTCACTCTCCCTACCCCAGCAATCAGTGGCTTCATACTGACAGGGTTTGGACAATCCTGACTGGGAAAGAAGCCATCATGGCTTTCCCCCCTGCCCCCGTGCGTGTGACTGCCATTTGCACAATTCTCTGTGATGCAGCACAGGTTGGCGTGTCATCTGAATCCGGCATGCAGTGGCAGTGGCTTTGTACCCACCCTACAACCCACGACTTGCAATAGGGGTTGTAGGGTGGTATGAAGCCACCCCCACTGTGCCGCATGCTGGATTTGGACGACATGCCAACCCATGCTAGGTTGTGGGGAATTATGCAAATGGTGGTTGCGGAGGCGAGGGGAGAAGCCATGATGGCTTCTTTCCCCACTGGGGTCATCCGAACACCCCCAGTATCTAAATACTATAAGCTTTTGTTGCCGGGTTATGCCAACCTTTTTTTTATAGCGTCTAACCATCTGTGATGAGGTCATATTCTTCTGGTCCTTGGGCTAATGTCAAGAGAATGAAATGGTCCCTGAGAAAGCCATACTTAACCATCTCTACTCTAGTGGATTCGAAACTTGGATTTCAATACCAACACTAGCAAAGATTCGCCATTGGTTGGCCTTGATGAAATCAATGGCCATATTTGTGCTGACAGTTTTCTCGCTCCTGTTTGGTTCACTTCCATTATGGATACGTACTGGCAGCCTATTTCTGGGATGAGCTGTGGAGGTGTGGAGACATTGTGCCACACCTCCACAGACAACATTTGCGCCAAATAATATTTAAAACAACACGAACAGGGAAAATGTACATCAGGTGGAAAATAGGTTCCCAGGCTACATGCTTCAGGGCAAATCCATCCTGGATTTGTCTTATGGTTATGGTTGCTTGCTTGAAGTTGTTTTGGATATATGTTGTCTTTGTGTATATTGTCTGTTCATTTTTTTTTTTTTTAATGTAAATGGCTTTTAACCTCTGTAGACTGTATTTTAATATTTTTAATCTTTGTAAACCACCCAGAGAGCTTTGGCTATGGGGCAGTATAGAAATGATGCTAATGCTGATGCTGATGATAGTGGTATTAGGGGAGCAGACAAGGGAGAACACAAAAGACTAGTTTGGCTTGAATCTGAAAACCAAGGGTCCAGGGTTTCTGCCTCTAAAGTTTCCCCACATTGTAGAAGGGAAATGTGTACCTCAATGTGGTACAATGTGAACAATGCCAAAGCACTTTATTGTCATTCCTAAAATGATTCCCAGATGAGTGGGTTAAATGTACTTAACTTAGCACTGACCCATGTGAAACTGGCAGTGTAAATAAGCCCATAGGATGATGTTGTTAGTGGAAAGAGAGGGGAGGGTGGGAGAGAGAGAGAGAGAGAAAGAGGGAAGTGGGTGGAGAAAAAGAGATGTTTGAATATTGCTTTCTTCAAATGCTAGTAGATGCCACTGAAAGCATAAGAAGTGTCATGCTAGATCAGAGCAAAAGCCTATCTAGCCCAGCATTACATTTGCACAAAATTCTAACCGAGTCCTCAAGGCCATTTGCAAACATTCCAGAGTGATCATTAGTCTAATATTCTACTGTATTTACCTACCACAAGTTACAAAAGAGTGTAAGAACTTCATTGGGGATTGAGCTATTTAGGAACAAACCTGATGAGTTCTTGTGGAATGCATATAGCACTGAAAAATTAGGATAGGATCACTCAGCAAGGCATGTCATTGGGATAAAAGAATGAAAACTAAATTATACTTTTGCCTGTCTCATGGCTTCCCCTTTGGCAGTTCAGAGGACTTCCAGATGGAAGTTTCTTGAGTGCAGATCTAGTGCTCCACCTGACATCCGCAAGCCACACTGTGCTTGTGCGCATCCCTGTGCTGGCTGCTGTTAGGCCAAAGTCAGAAATGGTTCTTGCAGGATCATCCTGGGTGGCGCAGTCCAAAAAAGCAATTCTATGTAACCCAGTGCTCCCACCACCACTTCTAGTTTAGGATACAGCTGAGGGTGGGAGTGGGAGGTGAGGGCACTGATGTCTGGATACACACTTAACAGGTTGGCCTCCTCTTTTCCACAGTCACAAATGTTAAAAGATATCTCACAGCCTGATCTTGGCACCACATTACCTCTGCCGTCTTCTGAAAACTGCACAGCATACACAATGAGAGTTTCTCTCCTTTTCTCCTAGAAAACAAAACTGATGTGAATACTTTAAAGGAAACTACAGAAAGGAAAGGTGGGGGGAGATTAAGGGGGATTTCCCTGCCTCTGATAGATTTCTCCTCCTGCTCTGAATTCTGCTAAAGCATCCCTAATGGGAATGGTTTTTCTCTCTGGCTTATAACAAGCACACATTCTGCCTTTACAATGCATCCCACTGCACCAAAAGGTGAAGTTTCTCTCCACCCCGCCCCCCCGCCCACCACATGAGGGAATAATACGAGATCTACAGAGTCTTCACACTTCTTGCTCTCCCTCCTTTCAAATTATTCTATTCTAGCACTCTTCTGAAGAATAGCATGTAGTTGCCAACGAAGCCTTGGCAATCATCTGTAAGTGAATGTTTTATCTTTAAAAGAGGGGGGGATGGGAGGGGAAACCAAGACTGTGCCACAGAAACAAGTGTGACATTTCATCTTCAATTTCACCAAGTGGCTATTAACAGAAAGGAAAAAATATAACAGGGTTGTATTTCTCTGGGATAATATGGAAATATATCACAATATGAGCTGCTCTCATTTTTGAAGACATGTTTTACCAAAATAACTAAGGGAATCCATGTTTGTTAGTTTGTTTTGAAATGTTCACAGCACAATTATTTTGGCCTATAGACACCACATTAGCAAAACAAACAGCACTGACGTCAAGTATTGTGGTTCTGACAATCTCCAGTAGTGCTCTCCAAAATATACTGAGGGCTATACTAAAAGTGGCAATGCTTTCCATGAATCCACCATATTTGTGTTGTTGTTGTTGTTCAGTCGTTCAGTCGTGTCCGACTCTTCGTGACCCCATGGACCATAGCACGCCAGGCCTTCCTGTCCTGCGCTCTCTCCCGGAGCGTGCTCAAGTTCATATTCATTGCATCCGTGATGCTATCTAGCCATCTCATCCTCTGCCGTCCCCTTCTCCTTTTGCCTTCAGTCTTTCCCAGCATCAGGGTGTTTTCCAGGGAGTTTTCTCTTCACATTAGGTGGCCAAAATATTGGAGCTTCAGCTTCAGGATCTGTCCTTCCAATGAGCAGTCAGGGTTGATTTCCTTTAGGATGGACTGATTTGACCTCCTTGCAGTCCAGGGCACTCGTAAGAGTCTTCTCCAGCACCACAGTTCGAAAGCATCAATTCTTCGGCGCTCAGCCTTCCTTATAGTCCAGCTCTCACAGCCATACATTACTACTGGGAAAACCATAGCTTTGATTAGACGGACCTTTGTCGGCAAGGTGATGTCTCTGCTTCTTACTATGCTGTCTAGGTTGGCCATAGCTTTCCTCCCAAGGAGCAAGCGTCTTTGAATTTCATGGCTACAGTCACCGTCTGCGGTGATCTTGGAGCCCAAGAAAGTAAAATCTGTCACTGCTTCCATTTCTTCCCCTTCTATATGCCAGGAAGTGATAGGGCCAGATGCCATGATCTTAGTTTTTTTAATGTTGAGTTTCAAACCAGCTTTTGCACTCTCCTCTTTCACCCTCAACAAGAGGCTCTTGAGATCCTCTTTTCTTTCTGCCATTAGGGTGGTATCGTCTGCATATCGGAGGTTGTTGATAATTCTCCCGGCAATCTTAATTCCGACCTCTGATTCATCCAACCCGGCATTTCTCATGATGTACTCTGCATATAAGTTAAATAAGCAGGGTGACAATATGCAGCCTTGTCGTACTCCTTTCCCAATTTTGAACCAATCGGTTGTTCCATGTCTGGTTCTTACTGTTGCTTCTTGACCCTCGTACAGGTTTCTCAGGAGACAGGTAAGGTGGTCTGGTACTCCCATCACTTTAAGAATTTGCCACAGTTTGTTGTGATCCACACAATCAAAGGCTTTAGCGTAGTCAATGAAGCAGAAATAGACGTTTTTCTGGAATTCTCTTGCTTTCTCCATGATGCAGCGAATGTTGGCGATTTGATCTCTAGTTCCTCTGCCTCTTCGAAACCCAGCTTGTACTTCCGGTAGTTCTCGGTTCGCATACTGCTGAAGCCTAGCTTGTAGGGATTTTGAGCATCACCTTGCTGGCATGTGAAATGAGCGCAATTGTGCGGTAGTTTGAACACACTTTGGCGTTGCCCTTCTTGGAATTGGAATGTAAACTGACCTTTTCCAGTCTTGTGGCCACTGTTGAGTGTTCCAGATTTGTTGGCATATTGAATGCAGCACTTTAACAGCATCATCTTTTAGGATTTTAAATAGCTCGGCTGGAGTACTGTCATCTCCGCTAGCTTTGTTGTTACTAATGCTTCCTAAGACCCACTTGACTTCACTCTCGAGGATGTCCGGCTCAAGTTCAGTGACCGCATTATCATGGCTATCAGGGACATTCAGATCTTTCCTGTATAGTTCTTCTGTGTATTCTTGCCACCTCTTCTTAATCTCATCTGCTTCTGTTAGGTCCCTGCCTTCTTTGTCCTTTATCATGCCCGTCTTTGCACAAAACGTTCCCTTCAGATCTCCAATTTTCTTGAAGAGATCTCTAGTCTTTCCCATTCTGTTGTTTTCCTCGATTTCTTTGCATTGTTCATTTAAGAAGGCCTTCTTGTCTCTCCGTGCTATTCTCTGGAACTCTGCATTCAGTTGGGTATATCTTCCCCTTTCTCCTTTGCTTTTCACTTCCCTTCTTTCGTGAGCTACTTGTAAAGCCTCATCAGACAGCCACTTGGCTTTCTTGCATTTCTTTTTCTTTGGGACGGATTTCATTGCTGCCTCCTGAACAATGTTACACACCTCCGTCCATAGTTCCTCAGGCACTCTGTCTATCAGGTCTAATCCCTGAAATCTATTCCTCACCTCCACTGTATATTCATCAGGGATATGATTTAGGTCATACCTGAAAGGTTTAGTGGCTTTCCCTACGTTCTTCAATTTAAGCCGAAATTTTGCAAGAAGCAGCTCATGATCTGAGCCACAGTCAGCTCCAGGTCTTGTTTTTACTGACTGTATGGAGCTTCTCCATCTTTGGCTGCAAAGGACATAATCAATCTGATTTCGATATTGACCATCTGGTGATGTCCATGTGTAGAGTCATCTCTTGTGCTGTTGGAAAAGAGTGTTTGCTATGATCAGCATGTTCTCTTGGCAAAACTCTATTAGCTTTTGTCCTGCTTCATTTTGTACACCAAGGCCATGCCTGCCTGTTATCCCGGTGATTTCTTGACTTCCTACTTTAGCATTCCAATCCCCTATGATAAAGAGGACATCTTTTTTTGGTGTTAGTTCTAGAAGGTGTTGTAGGTCTTCATAGAACCGATCAACCTCAGCTTCTTCGGCCTCAGTGGTTGGGGCATAGACTTGAATTACTGTGATGTTGAATGGTTTGCCTTGGATTCGTACTGAGATCATTCTATCGTTTTTGAGATTGTACCCCAGTACTGCTTTTCCCACCCTTTTGTTGACTATGAGTGCTACTCCATTTCTTCTAAGGGATTCTTGCCCACAATAGTAGATATGATGGTCACCTGAATTAAATTTGCCCATGCCTGTCCATTTGAGTTTGCTGATTCCCAAGATGTCGATGTTCAATTTTGCCATCTCATGTTTGACCACCTCCAGCTTACCTTGATTCATTGATCTGACATTCTAGGTTCCTAAACAATATTGTTCTTTACAGCATTGGATTTTCTTTTCACCGCCAGACACATCCACAGCTGAGTGTCCTTTCGGGTTTGGCCCAGCCGCTTCACTCTTTCTGGCGCTACTTGGAAATACCCTCTGCTCTTCCCCAGTAGCATATTGGACACCTTCCGACCTGAGGGGCTCATCTTCCGGCGTCATATCTTTTAGCCTTGTGATACGTTCCATGGGGTTTTCTTGGCAAGAATACTGGAGTGGGTTGCCATTTCCTTCTCCAGTGGACCACATTTTGTCAGAACTCTCTGCCATGACCTGTCCGTCTTGGGTGGCCCTGCACGGCATAGCTTATGGCCATATTTGTACCTTATTATTTGTACCATATTTGTACCATATTTGTACCTTGTGCCAGTTTTGTGTTTTCTACTCACATGTAAGAAGCAGGATGTTCTCTCAGGATATCTACATTCTTACAAACCTACAATGTTTTAAATAAGTCTAAAAGCTTTAATCAGTTTCTTCACTGGGATCCCATTTTAATTGACAACAGCAAATGTTAATCAGAGGGGCTGAGAGTTAAGGGTGTCCTTGTTTATTTCTTGAGGCTGTGGCTGAAGTGTGTTGTAACAGGGTCAGGAAAAGAACATACTAATTTTCTTTCTCACAGTGACTGCTAGCTGTTGTTTCTTAAACTGTAGGTTATCTCACACTTTCTTCAGTAATTTAAAATGGGTACTTATACTGAAATTTTCACAATATGCAAATATCTTAATTTGATGAATTAATTGGTTAAAAGGCAGATAGATAATTAATCAACTGAACCCATTCCCACCACATCACTTCTTTACTATTTCTTTCTACTCTGCTTTTTGATATGAAATTCCAGTCTGGCTTACAGCATAGGTTGCCAGATTCCAAAGGCTGCAATGGGCCCAATAATAAGGCTTTGGTTGGCCCAGATACAAGGCTTAAATAGGCCTAGATGCAAGGTCTTGATATCCCATAAGCAAGGCTGCAGTAGGCCTTGCCAACCAGGTTCCTTGCCCCACTGTTGGCTGCTTGCTGACAAAAACACAACTGTGTAGGGTGGGACATATGGCGAGCTTGTAAAGCCTAAGGCCTGCCCCCTTTCAGCAGCACACTGGCACTGCTTGCATTGGCACACAGGCCAGAGTGCCATCTCCATGTGGGTCCAGCCGCAAATGCTGCCCCACTCAGGAATGCTGCTCAGTGCGGGTGGGAAACAGGCATCCTGCAGAAGGTGAGTGTGCACAAAGCCAAGCTTCTGATGACAATTTAGTACCTGGATAAGCAGTCCTTCTGCTACCCTGGTCTTCAAATGTTTAGAGCGTTAAAGGTCAAAAACAGCACTTTGATTTATGCCTGGAAATAGATTGGTAGCCAGTGGAGTTCTTTAAGCACTGGTGAAATGTGCTCATTTCTAGATGTTCCACTTAGCAGCCTCAAAGATGTATTCTGAACCAATTGAAGTTCTGAACAGAGGAAACCCCACATAGAGCACATTGCAGTAATCTAACCTTGATGTTACCAGAGCATGGAGAACTGTAGTCAGGTCAAGTTTACTTCTCTATGAGGCGCAATGACCTTGAGCTAAATAAGTCCAAAAATAGCAACATGTCTCAGTAGTTTTATGAGTGTAAAACCCATGACAGTTCAAATGCAAACTAAATATACGTGGCCAGTGACTTTCTCATGGAAATCTGCTCTGTGGGGCCAGGAAAACTGAATGAACAAGACTTCAGTCCTGCAAAGCTGCCTTGGCCCAAGTGGGTGGCATAGCCTGGTACATAAACAATGAAAAATAAATGAATGGACATTGATTCTTTTGGGGGGAAAATGTGTTGACATTTCTTGGGTGTCCCTAACCACACAAAATTACTGTATTTCCCCATGACTTTTGAAAGCTTTTGTAGGCTCTTAGTTAATCCTCAGCTTTCTGAAGCTGGTCTCCCCCTGCCTCTCTGAAGAGGCCACTGACGGTCTCATTGAAGCTGGTTCTGAGGATTCTAGCTTTTGCTCTGAACATACCAGACTTTGATGTTGGATGAAACCATGAATAAACTCTTTTGTCTTTTGTGTTTCAACCACAGCAAGTTACAGTTAGAAGTTATTATATCCAGAAATGCTCTTTTATATTGATACTTCAAGCTTTGATACTCTTTATTTTGGGGCTGCAGTCAGGGGTATTGAATTATTAAGTCAAAGATTGATTATGCTTCTGTAGAGTATGTTGGTATAATCCTCTCTTAATCTGACCAGTATGTTACTTTTTCTTCAGTATTTCAGCTTGCTGCAAATTCTCTGATCCTTTTCCCCTCAATACCTTGGTTTCCTTGCTGATAGCATAACATTCCCTTTGTTTCATTTCCCTCCTTTCCCTGATTAATAGAAATTCAGGATTCCCTTTACAAGACCAGTGTTTTGGAAGAAGAACACTGCATATTTATGGTGTCTTTGATTGTTGTTGTTGTTTGTAATTATACCGAGAAGGAATAACAAGGGTATTGCTGCAAGCCTTAGATCCAAAGCACAATCTGCACAATTCTCTCTCCAAGTAACTCTGAGCATACAAGGCCAAACTGGTCCTCATGTCTCCTTTCTAGCCACCAAAAAGGCAGCACTTGGATCTTTCTGCTATCAGCTTTCATTTCCAGCCCTTTGTGGTTTCTAGGAAAATGATGCATTCTATCTGGCTGGGTGAGTTGCAAAGATTGCGGGTTGTATCTAATTGGTTTTATCTAATGTTAGTCTAACTAATTAAGTCCTACTCATTTCAATGGGTCTAATCTAAGTAGGACTAACATTGGATACAGTCCTCTATTCATAAATAGGTGGCTATTTAGGTTGCAAACCTATATCTATTTACCTGGAAGTAAGCCCCATTGCCCCTTCATGGATCACTGCCTTGTTGTGGCGAAGGGGCTTGCGTAACTCAGTGAAGCCATAAGCTATGCCGTGCAGGGCCACCGAAGACGGACAGGTCATGGCAGAGAGTTCTGACAAAATGTGGTCCACTGGAGAAGGAAATGGCAACCCACTCCAGTATTCTTGCCAAGAAAACCCCATGGAACGTATCACAAGGCTAAAAGATATGACGCCGGAAGATGAGCCCCTCAGGTCGGAAGGTGTCCAATATACTACTGGGGAAGAGCAGAGGGTATTTCCAAGTAGCGCCAGAAAGAGTGAAGTGGCTGGGCCAAAGCCAAAAGGACACTCAGCTGTGGATGTGTCTGGTGGTGAAAAGAAAATCCGATGCTGTAAAGAACAATATTGTTTAGGAACCTGGAATGTTAGATCAATGAATCAAGGTAAGCTGGAGGTGGTCAAACATGAGATGGAAAGATTGAACATCGACAGCTTGGGAATCAGCGAACTAAAATGGACAAGCATGGGCAAATTTAATTCAGGTGACCATCATATCTACTATTGTTGCCAATAATCCCTTAGAAGAAATGGAGTCGCACTCATAGTCAACAAAAGGGTGGGAAAAGCAGTACTGGGGTACAATCTCAAAAATGACAGAATGATCTCAGTACGAATCCAAGGCAAACCATTCAACATCACAGTAATTCAAGTCTATGCCCCAACCACTGATGCCGAAGAAGCTGAGGTTGATCGGTTCTATGAAGACCTCCAACACCTTCTAGAACTTACACCAAAAAAAGATGTCCTCTTCATCATAGGGGATTGGAATGCTAGAGTAGGAAGTCAAGAAATCACGGGGATAACAGGTAGGCATGGCCTTGGTGTACAAAATGAAGCAGGACAAAAGCTAATAGAGTTTTGCCAAGAGAACACGCTGATCATAGCAAGCACTGTTTTCCAACAGCACAAGAGATGACTCTACACATGGACATCACCAGATGGTCAATATCGAAATCAGATTGATTATGTCCTTTGCAGCCAAAGATGGAGAAGCTCCATACAGTCAGTAAAAACAAGACCTGGAGCTGACTGTGGCTCAGATCATGAGCTGCTTCTTGCAAAATTTCAGCTTAAATTGAAGAACGTAGGGAAAACCACTAAACCATTCAGGTATGACCTAAATCATATCCCTTATGAATATACAGTGGAGGTGAGGAATAGATTTCAGGGATTAGACCTGATAGACAAGAGTGCCTGAGGAACTATGGACAGAGGTCCGTAACATTGTTCAGGAGGCAGCAACTCAATCCATCCCAAAGAAAAAGAAATGCAAGAAAGCCAAGTGGCTGTCTGATGAGGCTTTACAAGTAGCTGAGGAAAGAAGGGAAGTGAAAAGCAAAGGAGAAAGGGGAAGATATATCCAACTGAATGCAGAGTTCCAGAGAATAGCAAGGAGAGACAAGAAGGCCTTCTTAAATGAACAATGCAAAGAAATCGAGGAAAACAACAGAATGGGAAAGACTAGAGATCTCTTCAAGAAAATTGGAGATCTCAAGGGAACGTTTTGTGCAAAGACGGGCATGATAAAGGACAAAGAAGGCAGGGACCTCACAGAAGCAGATGAGATTAAGAAGAGGTGGAAAGAATACACAGAAGAACTATACAGGAAAGATCTGAATGTCCCTGATAGCCATGATAGTGCGGTCACTGAACTTGAGCCGGACATCCTCGAGAGTGAAGTCAAGTGGGCCTTAGGAAGCATTAGTAACAACAAAGCTAGCGGAGATGACAGTATTCCAGCTGAGCTATTTAAAATCCTAAAAGATGATGCTGTTAAAGTGCTGCATTCAATATGCCAACAAATTTGGAACACTCAGCAATGGCCGCAAGACTGGAAAAGGTCAGTTTACATTCCAATTCCAAAGAAGGGCAACACCAAAGAGTGTTCAAACTACCGCACCATTGCGCTCATTTCACATGCCAGCAAGGTGATGCTCAAAATCCTACAAGCTAGGCTTCAGCAGTATGTGGACCGAGAACTACCGGAAGTACAAGTTGGGTTTCTAAGAGGCAGAGGAACTAGAGATCAAATCGCCAACTTTCGCTGGATCATGGAGAAAGCAAGAGAATTCCAGAAAAACGTCTATTTCTGCTTCATTGACTATGCTAAAGCCTTTGCTTGTGTGGATCACAACAAACTGTGGCAAATTTTTAAAGAGATGGGGTTACCACACCACCTTACCTGTCTCCTGAGAAACCTGTATGAAGGTCAAGAAGCAATAGTAAGAACCAGACATGGAACAACCGATTGGTTCAAAATTGGGAAAGGAGTACGACAAGGCTGCATATTGTTGCTCTGCTTATTTAACTTATATGCAGAGTACATCATGAGAAATGCCGGGTTGGATGAATCACAGGTCGGAATTAAGATTGCTGGGAGAATTATCAACAACTTCAAATATGCAGATGATACCACCCTAATGGCAGAAAGCGAAGAGGATCTCAAGAGCCTCTTGTTGAGGGTGAAAGAGGAGAGTGCAAAAGCTGGTTTGAAACTCAACATTAAAAAAATGAGGATCATGGCATCTGGCCCCATCACTTCCTGGCATATGGAAGGGGAAGAAATGGAAGCAGTGACAGACTTTATTTTCTTGGGCTCCAAGATCACCGCAGACGGTGACTGTAGCCATGAAATTCAAAGACACTTGCTCCTTGGGAGGAAAGCTATGGCCAACCTAGACAGCATAGTAAGAAGCAGAGACATCACCTTGCCGACAAAGGTCCGTCTAATCAAAGCTATGGTTTTCCCAGTAGCAACGTATGGCTGTGAGAGCGGGACTATAAGGAAGGCTGAGCGCCAAAGAATTGATGCTTTCAAACTGTGGTGCTGGAGAAGACTCTTACGAGTCCCCTGGACTGCAAGGAGGTCAGATCAGTCCATCCTAAAGGAAATCAACCCTGACTGCTCATTGGAAGGACAGATACTGAGGCTGAAGCTCAAATATTTTGGCCACCTAATGCGAAGGGAAAACTCTCTGGAAAAGACCCTGATGTTGAGAAAGACTGAAGGCAAAAGGAGAAGGGGATGGCAGAGGATGAGATGGCTAGATAGCATCACCGATGCAATGAATATGAACTTGAGCATGCTCCGGGAGAGAGCGCAGGACAGGAAGGCCTGGCGTGCTATGGTCCATGGGGTCACGAAGAGTCGGACATGACTGAAAGACTAAACAACAACAACAACAACAAGAGATGCTCCATATCTACTCAGAAATAAGTACCATTGAGTTCAGTGGGGCTTACTCCCAGGTAAGTGAATACTGGATTGCAGCCTTAACATGTCTGAGAATAAGCCTAGTTGATTCAGTGCAAAATGTACTTCAGACCCCGAACTTTAGCTGAGGCAACTTGCAAATGTAATTTTCTCCACAGCTACTGCAGTATTTAAATAATAATGAAAGGATTCCATCCTTCTTGTTCCCATCTCCCCAAAATAAAACCCAGAGGATGGGGTCCTTGAGTTGTCAGGATGTATCCCCTGCAATGATCAGACAAGGCTGCTGCTTATGTACTGGCTAATTTTTCTGGTGCCACCCCTTCCCTAAACTGAAAAACAACCATCCCAGAGTACATTTATTCATACACAATGTACAGTCAGAAAATACATTGCTCGGGATTCTCAATTTACAGAAAGCACTTTCCCACTCTCACTGTAAAAAATATTGGAATGCTCTGTGGTTGGTCATAGTCAATGCAAAATGGAGGTGTTAGTTACATTTCTTTTTGCTTCCATCATCTAACCTTATAGCTGCAGAAGTCTATAAGATATATCACCTCCCCTTCCCTGGTATTTATGGTACCCCATAAATCCTCAGCACAAACATTACCTGCAAAAAGGAAACACCCCAAGCAATAAGCACTATTTCAGTTACAAACCATTTCTGTTAAATGATGCATATATTTGCATTCGTCAACTATTTTCAATCATCCATGGTTACTAAGACCATCAGATATGATTGAGCAATAATTCACAAAGGGGAGAACCAAAAAGGGCCCCAGTTGTGATTCCCCTCCCTTGATTTACCAGGGAAAGGCTGCACTTAGTGGTGAGGCTTCAGATCAAAAACTGGTTCAAAGTTAGAACAAATTCCTGCACTCACACAATCACTCAGTAGAAAAAATGGGTAAAGGGGTGGAAGCTACAATTTGTAGGGAAAGGACCTCTAGAAGATAGGATAAGCCCTCAAAGATACCTTTCCAGGAATGCTGTTGGATCCTACCTGAAGGTGGAACTAGGGTGTGGGGAAACTCCTGTGGTTGCTGAGGAAAAGAGCCTAGGAAAAGTCTGTATGTGGGTCACTGCTTTAGCAGAAGGGGGGGGGGAGGGACTTAGGTAGCCAGAACTGTGTGTGCTGTGGAAAGGGATTGACAGGGCTTTCTGGTAGAGCCATGAGTTCCATGGGTTAGGCGTGATTTCAGCAGGAGAGTGAGAGTCAATGGACAAAGCCAAGAATACTGAGCTTGTTATGTACCAAAATGCGTGGTACCAAATTTTGGGGGGAAGGCCAGGAACGGGTGGTGTCCTGACCTTGTGAGAAGCATTCAAACTTGTTTTTTTAAATAGTGTTTGAACAAAAGGAACCATGTCCCTGGGCGAAATCAATACTGAAACAATACTTCTTCACATGGGCATCATTATAAGCAGACCACCTGGGCATGGCCCCAGTCTTCTGAGCTGTTCTCCGGATCTTTAGAGCTGCCCCAGTTGCTATCATCTTCCTGAATACAAGCCTGCTTCTTCCGTCCAAACTCAGTAGCATTACAGTTACTGGGAGACCTTAGGACTCACTTCCTTAGCAGACTAAAGTGGAGTGTAGCATGAGGGCACCAGCCTTTAAAACTAGAGGGGAGACTGCCACCTTTCCCTCCACAGTCTGCTCATTATTTTCATTAAGTCCAGAGTCCAAAATTGGACACCACCACTGTCACCTGGCTTTCTTGGAATGTGCCTGGCTCTGCAGAGTCCTGCCCAGCCAATTGCTACTGGGCAATTGCACTTGTGTCCTGGGCCATTGCAGGCGGCGAGGCCCTGACAAGAGGAAAAGCAGGCACATCGGCTGCTCACTATCAAACGGAGTGCCAGAGGCCTTCCTCATCAGTTGCTTCCTCCAAGCTGGCCCAGGCCCCTTACATTGGGGGGAAATAGAAGTGGATTTCCTTGCAAAAAGGGTTTGAATAAGCAGCAACACCTGAATTTGGGGCAAGGCAATGTATGACTGTATGGCTTCCCCTGGCTTGCTTGAGTGTGTCTGGAGCTCCTTGGCTCTGCAGTCATCTTTCTGGAGTGCACCTGCTTTTTCCATGATCCATGTGATCGGATTCTGGTGGGTGTATGGTCCTCCTTGGCTTCAGGGGTTTGCAATAGGCCAGAGAAAGGTGAATAGATATGGGCGGAGGTTAGGGGCTTCTTGTTTTTTTGTGTTCAAAAGCCACAATGCCTTGTGGCACCTTAAAGACTCACACATTTACTGTGGCAGAAGCTTTCATGGAGTGGCCTTCATTGTACAGAAAGTTATTTTGAAAGATCTTGCTGTTTATGTAACTGACGAAAATGACACTTCCTGAAATAAAGGTAGAGGAGCCCTGATTATCTCTGATGCATGTGATCCCCCTAGACTACCTCGCTTTTTGCCCACATGTGCTTCCCTTCCTGCTGCCTCCCTTGAATCTTTCTGCCTGTTTTTTTTTTCTGAAATCAAATGCCTTCTTCTCCCCCTCCTTTCTTACAAATAAGGGTGTCCTTTCGAGAAAGGGTCCTCTAAACACACACACACACACACTTGAGCTGCCTCAGACAGGTAATTTAGGAAATGAAAAAGCAGCAAAGTATTCATTATTTAATGTATTAATTATTACTGTGTTTTCACTACCAGAGAAGGGGAGAGGTGCTTGCAGGATTTTCTGCCTCATGAGCCAAAATGACCGATTATTACTATGCAGCTTGACTGGAGGCAGGGCACCATTTACTGCTTTGCCGCAGGCAGCAAAATGTCTTGGGGCCAGCCCTGGACATAGCTATAGAGATCTGTGGGGTGGGAAAAGGTAGCAGAAGTGGTACAGGAAATTATGTGGTGTAGGGAAACAACTGGGAGTGCGGAGATCTGTGGATGGGGAAACATGTTCAGGATTACATCAAACTTACTGTGTAATCCTATATATTTTTACTCAGAAGTAAATTGTACTAAGTTAAATGGGATTTACTCCCAGGTAAGTGCATGCAGGATTGGAATTTTACTCCTTAGTAAAGTGCTCAGAGCTGCAACCTACCTTAACCACCCTGAAGATAGTTCCAATATCTGGATCTAGAGAGAAACCTGGGGATTGATAACTTTGGTAATTTTAAAACCAAACAACAAAAACAAAGGTAGCCGTGCTGGTCCATGAGAAATAAAAACCCCAAATCCACAGCTGGGCAATACCTTTAGTGGGAATTTTGGTTGGTCCAAATAAAGATACCCAATTATGTATTTTGGTACTTTAAGAGTTGTATGATGATGAGGTTGCTAAAAACTTAATATTGCAACGTTTGGTGTAGATTATAGGATGTTCAGAAGTTTGAACTCAGGAACTGCCACATAAAAGTGTCCTAAAATCCCAGAAACTATCAAAATAAAGTTTTTGAAATAAAATGAGGAGCCACTTTTGATGGCTGCTCTCTCTGCCTCCTCACAGGGACCAGGAGCAGTAAAGCAAAGTCCTCCAGTCCTGAGGTCTGTGTCCAGTACTGTTGTGCTTGTTAGTGATGGGGGGGGGGGAGAGTGAATGAGGATTTACTCAGAAATAAATCCCACTATGTTTAATGGGGGTTACTCCCTAGTAATTGTGTAAGTTTGCAGCCTAAGAGTGTGGCTTATTATAATCTATAATACATTCCCACACTCTCCCCTGCCAGTGTGCCATGTTCATTTTGCAATTAATCAGTAAATATTTAAGGTGCCATACATGTCTTTGTTGGTTCCAGGCACTCATCCTTCTCATATGGATTTGGGCCTGAAAGACCAAGGAAAAATGTGGGTGCATGGGGGGGAAGTTTTAGATCGGCTTGCCTTCATTAAAATTTAAATAATAGTTGTTTCTAATTATGCACACATATTTGCATGTGTAAATTAGCATATGCAAATTTGTGCAGTATTTTTGTCCTGTGGGATTGAGCCCCAGATCTTTTAGGTAGCTAGCCCCACCCCTCCTTCTTTAGATACTTCGAGGTCCTTCATCACAAATCTAATCAAGCCAGGACTTCTCCAAGATTGCTGAACTTAAGGGTGGGGACCTCTGCTCAACCACCATACTTATCACTAATTATGCTGTGCTAAGTGGGCATGCAACTCTTTGCCTGGGGTATATTCATGCCTACCTCCTGATTAATGTGCCTAACCTAATTGTGGGGAACTCAGTCTTAGTGGGGTTGATTAAGTCATATTACCGAGTCTTGACCTGAGTATGTGTCCAGAAGTTCCTGACCTCATGGCACAGTCACTTGCTTGGGCCTTTTCACCCATTCCAGCTGCCTGCCCTCCAAGCTTATCAGTACAGAGGGTGCCAGGCTGAATATCTTAAAGTGACAGCGTATAATATCAAATACTGGGGTGAAGTGTCACAGGCATTTATGCTAAGCAGCCTACCAACAATGCTAGATGATGTTAATAAATCCGTAAAAATGAAGAACATGATTTTTGTAGATTAGGGTGAGGATTGGATATCTATTTTATTTCTTCTTTTTTTCGTATGGTTGTATGATGTCATATATCCTCCAGCAACTTTTTATTGAATTTTAGGTTACAAACTCAAGCATACTTTCCTAGAAACATTTATTCCATTTTTATCCCACCCTTCCTCCAGAGAACTCAGAGCAACAATGTATATGGGATTTCCTTCAATTGTATGCCTGTAATAATCCTGTGAGGTGAGTAGAAGGCTGAGAGATAGTGACATATCTAAAGCTGTTCCATGAATTGCATGGCTGAGCAGAGACTTAACCTGAGGTCCAAGTCCAGCGCTCTATCCAGGACATAATTACACTGACCCTTAAACAAATGGGATGTGAACATGAAGTAAACATGAGCAGAGCCCACAATCCTGCACAAGGTCAACTCTTGCAGGGAAAGCGATGGAACTGGAGAAGTATTAACTTTGGCCTGGTCGTCTTCATGGTGAGAGTGGAGCTGCTAGTAAAGTTTATTCCCTCCCTCCTCTTTAACTTGTAAAATATCGTATGGACAGGAGTTCCCCCTTTAACATGAGTCTGGGATAAATGTAATGAAAAAATAGTGGGGGTGGGGGTGAGGAAATATCTTTTGTTGTTTGGTTAAACTTTGTTCCAAATGTTTGCTTCACTGAGAGGCTTTTCCCCCCTCTTTCCAACTTAGCCCATGAAATCATCATACGGTATTTATGCCATCACACTGTTGCCTTGGAAATGTGTGTGATATAATATGCAGCATTTTGCCATTGAAGAATTGAATGGGAACAACAGATGGCTGAGCAGATAGAGTGAAAGCACTGTTTAAACAACAGAGATCATTTATACATAGCAAAAGTAGCAAAGGAAATGGCTGCAATCTCATCTGTGCAGGTCTTTCTTTGTAAAACTTTCCTTAGAATCATATGCCATGGTGAGGACTGAAATAGTCCAAGACAGAACTTCAGTTAAATAATTCAGCCTTCGCCAACCCTGGTGCCCTCCAGATGTGTTGGACTACAACTCCCATCAACCCCAACCAGCATGGCCAATGGCCATGATGTCATTTTCTGTGACCTTGAGTTGACCTAATAAATGCATTACCTTAATAAGGATATGAGTGGATGAGAGTATCTTGCATGGGTGCCCACTATTGTTGTATGCTTAATCCATTATGAACATAAAGGGGTGGGGGTAAAATGACAAATAAAAAAGGTCTGAATCAAAGGAAAGCTCAAGTGCAATTCATCAGTGGGAGCAGACAACAATACTACACAACCATCGACGCCACTGGCATCACGACTGCAGCATTTGTTTGTACGGGATTTGCTTTTCAGGAAGTGACAGAACATCCAGATTATATGGATCAATTGTGTGCTGGAACAGTCTTTGATATTTGCTGATGTACACACTCCTTTAAATTATTTACCTGCTTCAAGAAAATTAATGAATGATCAGCATGAATTGATTCTCCACACTCTTTTGAGAGCTATCATAACAATGGAAGGATAAATGCTCACCTCCTATAATGCAATGGATTGAGAGCCTTATAACACTTTCAACATTTGAATGCATGGCATATAGACACCACCTTCACATGGATGCTTATTTGGATAAGTGGTCTGCTTTTATTAAAGCCTATGTATAATTGCTAGAGTTGTATTTTCATATATCCCTTTCATAAGTATTTGTTGCTATGGTTAGAAATAAATTCATGTATGTATGTATGTATGTATATATATATGTGTGTATATATATATATAAAAAAACCCCTAAGAAATAAATAGTACCAGATTTTAAACCCCATTACTTGGAAGTATTACTGATTTCAGTGGGGCTTTCTTTCAAATAATCATGGCACTACCAGCCCTAAACACACTGAACACTATGGGCCCAATTAAACACATCCAAGTCCCACTAACGATTGCAATGGAAGAGTTAAGCATATGCTTATATTTCTACCACTGAAGTCAATGGGACACAAGTGGATCATGCCGAATGTGCTGACGGATCCCTGGTACAGATACTAACACCTAATCACATGGTCTTAAATACACAAGTGCAAGCTTGAATACTTACTATACTGAGTAAAATGATGCACAGTTTTGTAAGAAAATGAGAGGGCTTATACTGAAACCCTTTCGCAAAATACACACCTCTCTCTCCTAGAAGGCAAATTGCCCATCTCACTTTCCCCCCAACATATGTCCCCTCATGGCAACTTTTCCTAATTTACTAGCTTCCAAATTGTGCCCAATGCGTGCAACGCACCCAGAACCACCTGCAGCCCAATTTCTATGCATGTATACTCAGAAGTAAACCCCATTGAGTTCAATGGGGCTTACCTCCAGGTAAGTGTGCACAGGATCGCAGCCTTAGAGTTTGTCCTCTGTCAGCACCGTCCTTCTCTTGGTAGCCTATCCTACATTATTCCTGCGGCAATGATCCAGCATATCCCTGGACAAGGAAAGAGCAGGACATCTCCTCTCATTGTAAATCAGCATGGTTGTAGCGGGCCTCGCTGCCTTGCTTCTTCAGTTCGATGCTGCGGGCTTGAGCTGAACGTGGCTTGCGCCATGCAAGCGAACCGGGGGATTCCACCGGGCAGTCGGGAGCGAGGCCTTCCTCTTCAAGGCGCCCAGACAGAAGAGGGAGGGGAAGAGGAGGACGGCTCATCGCAGAGCCAAGTCTTTCCTCCCCGAGGAAGAAGCGCCTTGCAAGGGCCTTCCAAGCCCGCGCTTCTCCGCGCCCGGCACCAAGCGGCTGATTGGCAGCAGGCCCAAATGCCGGCTGCCCCCTGGAGTTTGGCCGCAGAGGAGGCGGAAAGAGAAGCAGCCAGGGGCCGCCCTCGGAATGCCTTGGTCGCGCTCGCAACGAGGCGCCTGCTTTCTCGGGCGCTCCGGGGGGGGGGGGGGGTCACGTGCTAAGCCGTCCCGGAGGAGGCGGCTTCAGCAGCAGCAGCGGAGGGAGACCCCTGATCTCCTGGGACTAGGAGGAGTGATGGGCAGGAATCAAAACCCATCGGCAAACGGCGTAAGCGGCGCTGACCTTCGCCTGCATAAAAGCATTGGGCAGCTGGGCAGTGCAGCGAGCCTGAATCGTGAGGGTAAAGAGTGCCCAGAATCACGCCGCGGGCGTTCTTCCCGATTGCGTCTGGGGCATACGGCAGGGAGATATTCGCTTCTGATTAGTTAGTACGCAATAACGGCCGCTATTGATCTTGTGATCAATTGCTCTATACGCCATTACAGTCCCCCCAGAAAAAGAGGGGGCGGGGCGGAAGCCCACCCTTTTACGACACCGCAATTAACTTCGTATTCACTACTCCAGCACCAGCCTCTGCTTCCATATATTCACAATTACTCTTCCCGTTTCGCCCTTAAGGATGCAATGAAAGGATGGCAAAGCCGCCCTTTTGTTACTTGCGAAGGACGACAAGGTGCTGAATGTGTGCGGTAAAGGGTGAACTAATCAATGGGCCTTTGCGTTCCAAGTCTGAACATGTCACAGGATTTTTATCAGCGCAATTTACTAGTCGGCAACAACACCAGAAATGCTCTAAAACGGGGACCTGAATGCCTGCGTCGTGATCCGCTTTTAAGCTGCCCCTCCGAAGCACGTACAATGAAGGTTTTCCGGTTTCCCTGTTTAGTTTGCAGATCCGGAACTGTAAAGGTTTATTACGCGCGATCTTCAGACCGCTTGCTTGTTGAGAGTTACTAGTACCGCTGCAGCAATCCTCGTTGAAATGCTCCTGTCCGAAAGGAAAATGTTTAAAGTCCTGTCCACACTCTGTTCCTCCGAATCACTTAGGAGAAAACTGAAACTAAAATAACTGGAAGGCCATGGTTTTTTCTTTCTTTTTTAATTCTGTGGATCCTGCTCTCATCGGTGTGTGCCTAGAATTGAGGCTCTCAAAGAGATACACGACTGAGAGGATTGTCTTCACCCTTCCGGCCCCTAACTTCCGCTTGCAATAGGAACATCGTAACTTCAAACCCGAGTGATTTATTCTTCAGACAGGGAGTACCGTGAAGGTATTGCCTTCCTCACGGTAAGGCGGTAATGTGTAATTTATTGGAGAGTCGCTGCCATTGAACTCAGTCTTACTTCCGGGTAAACGTGTATAGGATCGAACTGCACAGTGACATTAATCCTTGCGTGAAATTAATTTAGCATCCAGATCCTTAAATATATTAGGCAGAAGCTGGACTGAATTACCGGCTGGCTCCACCCAGGAATCTGATTAAAGTATTAGGGTTTTCTGGAATGTATGAACAGATAAAAAAGACAGGAGTGTGTTTTTAGCAGGTGCAGAATGCCTCCCCCTCCCATCACGGAGTAATCATAGTGAAATTCTGAGTAAAGAACTTTGATTTTATAGAATCATAGAGTTGGAAGGAACCTTAAAGGTCACCTAGTCCAACTCCCCCCTCATTGCAGGATCAGCAAGGTAGGATGCAGCTGCAGCATCCTTGACAGTTGCCCAGTATTTGCTTAAATACCTCCGGGGTACCCACCACCTCTAGAAGCAGTGCCTTCCACTATCAAAGAGCTTTTAGGTTAGGAAGTTTCTCCTAATCTTTAGCTGAAATCTGATTTCCTGGAATTTCCATTCATTGATTCTAGTCCTGTACTGTGGAGCAACATTTGAAGTTAAGACAGCTCTTTTCTCCAGGCTAAATATGTCCGGCTGTATCACCTGTTCCTCATAGGGCTTGGTTTCCAGACCCCGCACCATCCTGGTCACCCTGCTTTGGACATATTCCAGTTTGTCAATGTCCTTCTTAAAATGTGGTGCTCAGATATTGCACAGTACTCCAAATGCAGCCTGACCAGCCCAGAATAAAGTCAAAGTATTACTTCCCCTGATTAACACACTGTGCTTGTGCTAATGCAGCCTCAGATTGCATTAGCATTTTTAGCAGCTGCATCACACTGCTGGATCAAAATCAGCTTGTGATCCACTAAGACACCTTGATCCTTTTCACATGTACGACTCTCAAACCAAGTCTCTCCCATCTTATAGTTGTGCCTTTGGTTTTATTTATTTATTACCTAAATGCAAGACCTTACATATATCTCTGTTGAATTCGTCTTGTCAGTTTTCACCCAGTGCTCCAGCCTGTCAAGATCTTTCTGAATCTGGATCCTGTCTTCGGTGGTGTTAGATATGCCTCCCAGCTTTGTGTCATCTGCAAAGTTGATAAGCATCCCCTTTACACTCACATCCAAGTCTTTTATACAAATGTTGAATAGCACCGGGCCTAGGACAGAGCCCTGCAGCACCGCTTGAGATCTCCCTCCAGGTTGAAGCAGAGTCATTAATGAGGACGCCCTGAGCTGTGGATCCATCTAACAGTTTACTATCTTGTCAGCAAGGATATCATGGGGAAACCCTGGCAAATACTTTGCTGAAATCGGGATATACTGGGTTGCATCTAGATTTATGTGCATGAAACTAGGCTGGTGGGACTTCCCTGCCCCCTCCTTCCCTGGGCAGCTTGTCCAGCCCCCTGAAAATGTTACACAGAAGGTCAGGAGACCCTGCTGAGCTGTGGTATGCTTGTGGGGAGAGTGGATTCCCAAAAATTGAACAGAGATACATTCCATTAGTGGAACCCTTCTATCAACAGAAGGTAGATGCTGGATCCAACCCACTATGTCCATGGTGTTCCCATGATCTACCAGACTAGTCTCCCTCCCTCCCCCCCCCCTCTCTAAAAGAGACAGTTGGTCTGGTGTGACTTTTTCCTCGATAAAGTTATGCTGGCTCCTAGTAATCAAAACGCTATTCTCTAGATGTTCACAGACCCACAACCTGTTCTAGAATTTTGCCTGGTATCTAGTCACCTGGACAAGTTTGTAATTTTCGGGAAATGCCTCTTGGCCCCTTTTTGGGGAGATGGGGACAGTTACCCATCTCCAGTCCTTGGGAACTTCATCCCTTTTCGAAAAATTCTGAGAGATTACAGCCAATGGCTCTGAAGTGTGTGCAAGCTGTACCTTGGGGTGTCATCCATCTGGCCCTGGAGATCTGAACTCATTTAAAGTACTTGGTGCTCTCTAGCCATCTCCTTATCTATCCTGCACTGCAAGTTCCTCCTTATTTCATTTCTTCTACTTGTCCCAAGTGGAGCACAACGGCTTGAGTTGGGGCATCTCTGATTTTAGAAATGAACCACTGCTTGGAAGTAAGCAGTCAACTAGTATTTTCACATGGTTGCGGCTTAAATTGGGGCTCAGCTGGGGGAAATCTGTTTTCAAGGAACATCTGAAGGAAATACACACACACACACACACAGGTCAAGAATTCCTTTCCCCGGGAGCAATCACAACAGGCTTAAGCTCCAGCACCATTCTTGACAAAAAGAAAAAAGAAAAAAAAAAGAAATGGCAGGAAAAGAATGTGTTTACAACTGGAGTGCGGTGTCGCGACCCGAAGCACAGTTCAAAATAGGGAAATCTGCAAGATTTTATTTCAAGTCGACGCGTCTAGCGGAGGAAACGCCACTCTTTGACCCAGTTCGCGCCTGGGACAGTTTTATGGTCCGAGGATGAATCGGCGAGCCTTGCCAACATTGGAGAGGATTGAGTGGGGAGGGGGTGGGAGCAGCGTGAGTGGCAGGAGGGGGTTTCATCTTCGCCTCCCCTCCTCTCCCGCTCCCTGGAAACCCGCTGCGCGATTTGCTGGCTAAAGGGAGCGCTCGCAGAAGAAGAGCGGGCTGCACTGGCAAGCGCGCGAGCGGGGCTGTCCTCCCTTGACAAGGACAGTTGGCATGTGTGACAGCTGCACAGTGGCGGGGGATTATCTTTCTGGCGCACACACACGCCTTTGCGTGGCAGGAAGGAGGCGAGCCAAGTGCGGCGGCGGCGGCGCTCTCGCTGGGTTCGCGCTGCAATTCAAGGCGCGGCCGAGAGAGGCCGGCAGAGCCAGCGAAAGCGCTCGCCTCTTCTGCCCGCAGCTGTGGCTTTGCACAAAGGCGCTTCCCTCGGCGCCTGACCCGGCCGCCAGTGGGGGTCTTTCCTTGGGCTGCTGGCTGAAAATACACACGGAGGCAGCGGGCCCCCCTTTCCGCGCGCTCCCACGACCCGGGGGTGGCGAGGCGGCAAAGCGAGGCCGCCTCGGAAACCAGCCCGCCCAGGCGGCCACCCTCGAGGCCACAGGAGGTGAGCGCGGCGGCCTTCCTCTGGCTCGCCCGCCTGCCCGCCGGGGTTCTCCCGGGGCCGCCAGCCAGCCAGCGCAGACAGACAACGGCACGCCTGTTTGCAGGCTCGGGCGGGAGGCAGGGCGAGTATGTTGCCGGACCCGGCGGCGGCTCTGCGCCAGCTAGGCGGGCAGCACGGTTTGGGATCTTCTCGCCCCCGGCTCTTTCCCCTCCAGCGGGCGGCGGGCTTGTCGAACCAGCGCGCAGAGCAAGAGGTGCTTGCGTGAGCGAGCGCCGGGCTGAGACTGGCTCTGGGGGCGAGCGAGCGGTAGAGCGAAGACGCCATTTGCATCCGCAGCGCACGCCTCTGGCCGCCGAAGAGAGGCGCGGGAAAGCGAGGGGGACGGAGTCGCCTCCAGGGGGCACAGCCAGGGGCACCGCGCGAGGCTGGGAGGGAAGGGGCGGCGCCTGTGTGTTGGCAGGGTTTGCTAGGCAGAAACTTCCTTGCTCCAGGCCAAGTGGGAGATGCTGGTAGTTTCCAGCTCTCAGATACTAAGAAACCACACGGCGGAAAAAAGCCCCCGCAAGTTGGCAAGCTGGCGCTGTACAGAAAGGGCTACCGCGTGTACTTCCTACTGGAGACAGTAGCTTAAAAGGGGGGGGGGGGCTGCTCCAAAAAGGAGGTTGACGTGAGGAACATTCGTGATGCAGACGGGACTGCGACGTGCTGAAATAAGACACCCGCTTCCCCGCAACAGCCCCTCACATCCGCTTAAGCGAAATATAGAGAAATTGATCCGATTACGCCGGGCCGTCCCTGAGACCCTAGTTCAAGCTCCAAGTGGCTTGGGTCTGGACGATCCTTCCTTGCAATTCTTCTAAATCTGAAGGGAAGTGTTTTGTCGCGGCTGCTGCCCTTGAACTCTTTCCTGCTCTTTGTGTCAAACCGAGACCCGTTATGTTGGTATGAATTCTGTCTCGGAAAACTGGTTTCCCATATATTAATGGAGAGAGTGCCCTCATGAACGAATGACTCCGGTTTTCGCCATTAATGCGCTTAGCCATATTCTGGGAGGGAAACTAGTAACACGCAAGGTGCGTTATGCAGAGAGACTTTTCTGAAGAGGCAGTTGATGGGAGAAACCTGGAGGATTGTGTTGCCTGCGAGGCGTCCTGGATAAGTGGGGAAGGCGGATCGCTGCTTGCGGAAGCCGCACAATGCTTTCCCCTCCCCATGGATTGTGATGAACCATCTTGTGTTTCAGTCGGACAGGATGCAGGTCGGTTATGAATACTCCGGGCGGCTGCAAGATTGCTTTGTCGGCGGATCTCCTTCGCTCGATACACCAAACCAACAAAGAACTGGCAAAAGTTGAGAGACTTCCCTCTGCAAACCTCCTTCCTACTGTAAATACCGAGTTACTGTGCGTTGCTGCTTTATAAACAGGAAAAGGTTGAAACCTCGAGCCTACCGGCTCGCCGATTTCTAAAACTGGTAGGCCAAATGTTCTTCACAATGGTGGCTTCCTTTAAAGACCCAGCGCCTGTGGGCCACACTGTGCGCGCGTACGGGCATTGCACGCCATTTCCAGAAAGCCCCCCGCCCCCCCCCGGGTGACAGCCTCAGACCAGGCAATATTACAGTGACAGGCGATGGTGGTGCCCGGGGCATTCTGAAGCGCCGCAGCGCATTAGCATGCCAGGACGCCAGGCGAGGTGTTTGCTCTGCAGTGCAGAAATGAATTCAGTTTTCCGATTCCATGGTGGGGCTCTGAGGCTGTTTGTGCTCGTGCACGGAATAGCATCTTGGCCGTCGCTTCAACATGCGGGCCGTCCTGGCAGTACAGAAAATATGGCCGATTTCTTCAGCTGGGGTTGCCGGTTGTGTTGGTGGAACTCGGTGACCCGGAAGAGGGGTGAGGAGCTTGTAGTTTGCTTGCAGAAGTTCATCGATTTGAATCCTATTCTGGCAGTCTCCCTGACTAGAAAGGCCCGTGATGTTTTCCACCCTGGCTTCCATGAAAGTAAGATTTTTCCCTAGGCAAAATTTAAAAGCATTAGGAATGGAAGAAAAAACATCCCGTCGAAAGTAAGTTTGTTTACTGTCAGGAAAGTATTCTGGCTGAGTTCAGAAAGGTTTTGATATGAATATCAAGAACAGGAGCGGTGGCCTTCTGTTCAAATACCACCCCATTTGCTAGTCACTGTCTCTCAATGTCAGTTCTGCCATCTGCAAAATAGTGAAGTATGGCATAGGTTTAGAGTAAATTAAATGTTACTTGCCCTACACTTAGAGCAGACCATTTAAATATATAAGGCCTCAATCCTATGCAGGTTTAGACAGAAAAAAAGTCCTACAACTCCCAGCATTCCCCAGCCAGCAGGCTGGGAGGTGTAGGACCTTTTTCTGTCTAAACCTGCATAGGATTGTGCCCTAAATATAGAAACCATGCTTTATTATTAACTAGCAGGTGTCTTAAAGAAGTAAGGGGACTAAATATTAATCTTCATATACTTACCTTTGTCTGATTCATAATAATCAGAGTTCCTGGTTATCCAACTTCACTGTGCACTATTTATTTTATAATCCTATCGAATAGCTAGTTCCTTCGAATGAGCTTTCGATTTTCCAAATAGTTTAGAAATTCTCCCATCTAGATTTTTTTTTTTAAGCATTGGGTTATAGGCAATGTTAATCCAAATCCCATTCATTTCAGTGAGTCTACTCTAAGTAGGGCTAAGATTAGATGCAACTCAATGCAAACAGCACCCCTTTGTATTTTTTAAAAAAATTAAAATCAAGTTTTGCATACAGTCTTCCTTTCTACTGCCAACTAACCAATACTAGTGTCTTGAGGGGAAAGGGACTGTGGAGTCTGCATACAACCAATGAGCCTAAGTTTCAAAGTAATCCTTAGGGATCTGGCTGCTCATGATGTAAGTAGGTTTGGCCTGTAACAAAACCCTGGCCTGTGTAATGTATTTGAACCACGGAGACATTAGAATGGAGAGCAAGCAGCCTTTTGAACCTACTACCCAAGCAAGAGATACCAGCAAAGTGATGTAGAGATGTTTAAGGGCATAAGTAAAAATCTGAACAAGGGGTCATAAGGTTCCAAATCCTTATTCTGATGGAACCCTATTAAAAGCTATGGGATTGGGACTGTCTCAGAGTAAGTGGCATCCTTGCGGAATTCTCATGTCTGAACACATAATAAACAAGCAGCTAATTGATGGAGGGCTACCCAAGCTTTCTAGTTACAGACAAATGGAAGGGCAAGCAACATCCCAATCTTAAACGCATTAGGTCAATGAATGCAAGCCCGGCTGGATTCAGTTTCAGATCCACACAGAGAGGGAATGAACCTGTAGCTGGGTATGAGCAATTTACACCTTGCTCGTTTAAACTCTGATTCCTTGGAAGTGAGTAGCTAACAGATTTACTTCCAGGTAAGAATGCTAGTTAGGATTGCAACCCCAGCCACTATTCTGTCTGATGAAGACTCCGGTGCAGCTTGAAAGCTTGCATACCAGCTCTCATCCAACAAACAATTTCACTTTGCCTCTTTTGTATTGTTTGTGGAACAGAGAGGCTACCAGCTGACCAAATGCCGAACTATCGGGTATTTGGAGCTAGATTTCCCCATCTGTAAAAGAAGGTGAACAATAAGAATGCTGGCATGGAGACAGAGCTGCTTTCATAGGGGAGAGTAAACATAGTCGCGCAACGTTAATAACTGTGGCCTTGCCTATCTTTTAATAGCTGTTAACGTCAACGCGGAGCGTGAATCAAGGTGTTGAAAAGAAGCAAAGTGTTTGCAAAAAAAGGGGGGAGGGGAGAGTTTCTCTCACATATGCAACCCCCACCCCCACCCCCACCCCCACCCCCACCCGGCAATGCGGAAAGTAACATCTGCTGCACGTTGCATAACGCTCTCTCGGCTTGTCGTTTCGATGCAACCTTATTTGCATTGAGGAAGAAAGGAGGATGTTTTTCGGTTCTTGTCGTCAGGTCCGCCCCCCCCCCCCCCAAGGCCCTGATTTGCAGCCTCCTCCGGCGGGAGAGCTCTCCCTAATTACAAGATCTTTTCCAACAGGGGGCGTGTAAACCCAGCAGCAGTTTGACTTCAATTCTGCCTTGGCTACATTTAATAGATTCTGGCAGCGTTTTCACTTACAGCCCTTCGTTAGGAGGGGGAATCGGGAATAATTACCCAGCAATAAAATATCTCTCTTGAACAAAACCTCGCGGCGCGAGCTCTTCGCCAGGAGGCGATTACTCTTGTCAATATTTTTTTTAGAGAAATACGTTTGTATGTGGCTCCCCTCCCTCTTCCTCCAATTCTCGCACAAACCCAACATTTACAAGATCGGCACCCCCCCCCCCACACACACTTTTTTTCTTATATTCCCATTGATTTCTGTGGAATGTGCTTCCAAATAAATCCGGTTAGGAGCGGATGACAAACTCTTTAAGGAGGACCGGGGAGGGCGGAGGGGAGGGAGGAAAATTATCTGATATTGTCCTGAACGTTTTAATGTCTGGAAAAACGCGTAAACGTGTCTTCAGGCCGAATGCAAACGAAAAGCTTGAGTAGTATGTGATTCTGTAAACGAGGTGGTGGAGGAGTGAGAGGTTGGCCTTCTTAAGGGTCTGGACTCTTAAGGGTGAATACACAGGCACACACACATTTCAAATAAACCCATTACGTCAATGCTCTATCAGGCTTTTCCGAAATATGGATCCAGGTCCCACTGGAATCACTGAATGTGCGGAGCGCACTAGGAAATCCTGCAGGCCCAATTCTCAGATTGGGGAGGAAAAGTAGGTGGTTGTGAGCGGAGCTGGGCAGGTGAAATGGTGTGGCAGAGCGAGGTATGTTTGTAGGACTACTGTCCGCGTAGCTACACTCTCTGAGATCTCTAGGGTAAGGAAATGTAGAATGAAGGGAGGGAAGGGCCGTTTCCCAAAGTCTGAGAAGCTGAGTGAGAGTTATTCCGCGCCGCTTGATCCTTCATTCCGATTGCTTGGAAGCAAGTTTCATTTGTTTATTATTATGTTTATACCCCGCTTCCCCCCCCCCTTTTGCAAGGAACCCAAGGTGACTTACACGGCCCTCCTCCTCTCCATTTCATCAGTGCCTAGCCCAAAGTCATCCAGTGAGTTCAATGGCTGAGTGGGGACTAGAACTCGGGTCTCCCAAGTTCCAGTCTAACACTCTAACCACTACACCACACTGGCTGTCGTGCACTGTGCTCAGTGGGGCTTACTCTCAAGAAAGTGTGCATAGGATTTCAGTGTTTATAAGAAAAACGTAAGTGCCAGGATAGGGGATGTGCCTGATCTCGTCTGATCTCGGAAGCTAAGCAGGGTCAGCCCTGGTCAGTACTTGGATGGGGGCCCGCCTGGGAATCAGGCTTCCTGCACTGAGCAGGGGGTTGGACTCGACGGTCTTGTAGGCCTCTTCCAACCCTACGATTCTATGATACCACACGGACTGGCTAGATCAGTCTAAAGATCCATCCATTCCAGTGCTCTGTTCCCAGATGTCTCCGGGAATCTTGGCACAGACTGGATTTTAGTTAGAAGTAGTGATGCTTCTAACTAAAGCACTTAGACAGGGCTGTTAAAAAAAATCTTTTTCATAGTAGTTTACATCTTAATCTTAAACATATCCTCTGGGAAATAAACTCCAGTGAAATAAGGTGTGTAGGAAGAGCAAATTAGTCCCATTGACTTCGTTGGTGCCAGAACCTGGATCTTCAGCTCCTGAAAGCCCCATAGATCTCAATGAGATTTGTTGCCTAGGAAGGTCCAGGTCGAAGAAAGCTGTAAGTACGGTGGTTGAAGTAGTTTGTAGATGGGATAGAAATGCCCCAAAGGAGCGTTAACAAAGGACAATTTCAGCCGTTGGCTCCATGGGAGAATCGTCTCCCCAGCGGTGGATCTACGGATCTCAGTTCGGCGAAAGCCCCCTACTCCCACTACAATTTGTAGTCAAGCTGATAGAGTGAGAATAAGTTCCCCTGACTTGATTGCATCAATTTCTGTCAATAGTGGGGAGGGCAGGACTAGATTTGAGCCCGCTGGGAACCGCATGTTCTTCTGGGCATGTGCAGAGCGCCTTTGCCCCGCGCTCACTACTGCGTTACTACAAGAAGTCCCATAATAACTGGGTATCTTAGTCAGAAGTTGTGACTTTCAGGTCGGCTTGAGGCTCGCCGCTTAAGTACTGAGGATGGCGTGGGGTGGGGCGGGGTGGTGCGTGTGCGCGCTTGTGCGGGGGGAGAATACTAGACGCCCCTCAGAAAGATCCAACATCTTTCTCCGACCGGATCGTAGTGGACAATTCGTTTTCAGACTCGCCGCCTTCATATCTGTTCCTGAGACCAAAGGCTGCCGCCGCCGCCTCTTCCTTCCTCGCCTGAGGCGATGTTGGCCTTTCTTTCGGGTGCGGAAGGCAAAGCTAAGCCAAACCTGCGCCAAGGCTGGAAAAGGACTCAGAAGCAGGCGGGAGGCCGCCGCCGCCGCCGGCGAAGTCTGGAAGCAGAAGCAGCACCGCCCAGCGACGCAGCGTCCAGAGACTGGGGGCTGTGTGTGCGTGTGCGCGCAAATGAGGGGATCGTCAAAAGAGAGGTGAAGAGGGCGCCTCCAACTCCGCGGTGCGTCGACCAGTTCGCGGACTGGCTAACTTAGTGAGCACTTCGTCCTCTTTCCCCCCTCTCGCTACACCCCTCTCCCCGGCTGGGAATCTGATTACCTCACCATCATTACATTGACATGCTGGTAGCAGCTCCACGCCACGGGCAGACCTCGTTCTGTCAGCAGCGGGATCTCGAAGGGCGATATGCAGATTCTGAAGTCTGACACTCTCCCGCTCTCCTCTCTCTCCCTCTCCACCTGCCCGCAAGTCGATCGATCAGACAAATTATATTCAATAAGAGCTGGCAGGAGGCAGGGAACTGAACCTGGCAGAGCAGCAGCAGCAGCAGACAATGTTTCGGAAAGCCTGCCAGGCGAGTAAATAACGGAGGAAAGGGGCTTCCCACACAGACAAGCCGGTTTGTTCCGAGAGGGTTCCCGCTCCAAAAGAGAGCGCAGCCACTGGAAACTGGCCAGAGGACGCTGGTCACAAGGAGAGTGGCTTCTGTTACTCTCAAGAGGTGGTGGTGGTGTATGTGTCGGTCATGTGGCCCACCAGATGTCATTGGACTACGACCCCGATCAGTGGCTGTGCTGCCTGGGGCTGATGGTAGTTGGAGTCCAGCAACATGTGAAGGCCCTCACAGATCTGTGGTTTCTGGGCCAAGACTTACAGGCTAGGGGATGCAACTTCCAGCCACTGCAGACTTGAGAGCCCTTGGGGGAAGTCTGCACTTGTGCCCAATGATTCTTGACCTGATCGCTGGAGTATTTCTCCACGCAAGTCCAACCTATAGCAGCTACAGCCCGGTGGAGGCAGGAGCCAGCTCCCGGCTGGCTCTCTTGAGGGCTGGCTCACAGACGCACTCGCTTACTCAGTGCTGGATGACTGACAGGTTACCGTGTCAACTGACTGCATTAAGAAAGCATCGCGTTCTGGGTCGTGTGCAAGTTCCCTCTGCGGTGGTTGGTCAGTGATGGCTCATTCACACACGCGAGGCTGCAGTCATCAAGTGATGAAGGGGCATGTGTGAACCAACCCGAAGTATCTGGATTTCCGTTTGTTAAGAAAGCGACCCTAAGCACACTTATTTAGAAACTGTTCCCGGAGGGGGAGGGGGAACCCTCGACGTTCCAAGTAAACGTGATTAGGATTGTGGAGCAAACGGTCTTACTTCTTAAATCCTCTATTCGAATTAACTGAGCGTCGGGGAGATGCCGCGTACGGGCAATCTGTTCAAAGCGGGCGCCTGCGTTTATTTGTGCGATGCTTCCAATTCCGAGAGCCCTTTGATGGGCTGTGGGGTCGCTAGGCGCTGGACCGACATACATACTAGGCGTGTGTGTGGCGAGAGCGAATTCACTGTGGTTCTGACAATGGAATAATGTGAGTCAGGGCTGGAAGATATTTTATGCAGGAACATAAGGCAGACAGATCAGGCCCTTGAGCTGGGATCGGCCCACTCCCGCGGGGAACAGTTCTTTTCACGATCCTCCTCGCAGAAAGGCGAAGGCAGAGAGGCAGGCGCTGTGATACGACCGTGGCTGCTTTACGTTAAGCCTTCTGGCTTTGCTGGTCGCGGCAGAGAGAGGCTGTAGCCTTGGCCACACCTCCCCCCGCGCCTCCTTCCCTCCTTTGGAACGTCCTTGATTGGCCCCCAAGGGGACAGCTGCAGTTCTGGATGGCCTGGGAGGGATTAGGCGGACTTTTCCGCCGTGCCCTGTCCTCCACTGCGCAGCTGCAAAGCGGCGCGTAGTGAGGGGGTGAGCGTCGCCGTGCTTTTCTGCGCGTGACTCTACTTACCGGAGGTTGTTTGACTGTGGCCTCAGACTCCCCGTCGTTCTCTTTGCCCAGCTCGTCCTTTACAGCAGACGAGGTATCTCTCTATCGTAGATAATGCAAAGAGAAGTGTCCTCGCACCACGAGGATTAATAAAAATGAATTTAAAATAAAATAAAATAAAAATAAATTGTCAAAAGGATCGCCGTACTGGGAAGAACCTGAGTTTCCCCCCACCCTCCCCGAGGAAAATACTGCTGCCGTAAAGAGTTAACACTATTTACTGAAGAGTAAATATACAAATTCCAAGTCACTTAGGGCACAGACCTATCCATGTTTAGACAGAAAGAAGTGCTACAACTCCCAGCATTCCCTAACCATTTCCTATGGTGGCTGGAGAACGCTGGGAGTTGTAGGACTTTTTTCTGTCTAAATATGCATAGGATTGCACCCTTAGAGTCTACTTAGAAGTAAATCTCATTGAATTCAGTGGGGCTTACTCCCAGGAAAGTGAACATAGGACTGCAGCCTTAAAAATCGTGGAGCAGACCCACCTCAGTCAGTGGAACCATTACAAAAACTATGTGGTTTGAGAAAATGCCTTTTGAGTCTCACTGGGTTTTTCCTAAGTCCCATGGATTTGTGATGCTTGGCATCTAGCTGAGATATCCTGGCTGGGAGAACATTCTCAAGATACGGTTCACTGTACAGGTCTCTGCACTAGATCTCTCCTCCTTTTATACAGTAATTAGTCTTCCTTTGTTAGCAATAAAGACATAATTCTGACCCTGCTAGAATCAAGAGTGAAGATTCTGCTCTCTGTTTACACCAGGGGTAGGCAACCCAATGCCTTTCAGATGTTTTGGATTACCACTTCCATCATCCCTGACCATTGGTCATCCTGACTGGGCCTGATGGAGGTTGGACTTGATGGTCTTGTAGGCCCCTTCCAATGCTACTATTCTATGATTCTATGAGTTGGCAACCAGGTTGCCTACCCCGATTTTCACTCTACATGTATATTGCAGTGTCTGGGAACATGAATACTAGCTCTGGATTCTCAGTATATCTCTGGAGGGGGAGGGGGAGAGAGGAGGAGGAGGAGGAGGAACTCGATATTATTGCAACATGAGTGTTAATAAACAACTGTCCAGGAAATGGTTAAATATTAACCTTGTTTTACAGAGCTGGGCTTTGCTTAACATCTTACTTGCGGATTAGGCCCAGCTCCTCAAGGCAGTTACAGAAACATATGTGCATATGCATATGTCACCAACAATAATGTGATTTAAGATGCATGTGTTCAGATTTGGGGCTCTAATACGACGATTGCTTATTTCTATAAAATATTATTTGTGTCGATTCCTTGTGCACAGATTTTCTTTGGGGAAAAGATCAAAGATGCCAAAGTGAATGCCAAAAGGCTTTACATCCCTTGTTGTAAGACGCATATGTTAAGATCCCTTAATGTAGATCTCTTACCCTTTAACACCCTTCAGCCACCACTGGAATGCTTAGTGGTTAAAGAGTCATTAAATGGTTGATTTCCTCCACTCATTCGAGGCTTGTTACTCACCGGTAACTTGGGGATTCTGATATAACCTTAGCGATGCTGAATGGTGTAGATACCCCGAATTAATTAATCCTGAATAAAATGGTATGATCTTCTAGCTTGTCCTTACTTGAACTAGGAATTCCCCTCATACCAATTACAATGAGTACGGGTTTCTCTGGCTGGGACTCCATATGGCATGAATAATATTGCCTCCTCCTTCCCATTCAGGCTACTGCTTAAAAGCATGCATTGGAAATCAACATGCAAAGCATAGAAGTATGTATAGAAAGATCCATATGTCCCGACAGGCTGCATTTGAAACGTTCCTGTTCGCCTGGAGAGAAGGAATAGGGAACGGGATCAATATACTGCGGTGAAGTGTTTAGTATGGATGCCAGCCTCTGAAAGTCTAATTAATGGGAGGGCCCAGAGCATCATGCACTTTGCCTTAGGGACCCAAGAGGATGCAGGCTCGAAAGAGGTGGTGGTGGATTTGGCCTGTTGGTCTCTCTCCTCTCCCCAGGTAACCACCAAAGAGCAAGAGAGCTGATGTGCAGGTAGAGGAGAAACGTGACTGGAAAACCTCGTGACATCTTTCCTCCGAAGGATTTCAACTAATGCGCCACCAGGACCCGCGAGGAGGCGATCTCCCGGGTAGCTCCTAGGATGCGTGGCCTTGTTGTTAACACATGTTTCAATTTGGGCTGGAGACTGTCAATCACCCGCTGAGCTGCGAGTCAGCCCTCGGGCGGACGTGAAAGAGAACTGTGTACTTATTAACCTCCCAAGCCTGGCAGAACCTCTTCCGCTCGCCGCTCCCCCCGCCCCTTTCTCGCACACACGTGCACACCTTCCCCGGCAGCCTTCTTGCAAAACGCGCTGGCCTTGCTTCTCTCCCCCACCTAGATGACTGTACTTTGCCTCCTCCTGGCCCACGTTGCTGCAAGGCTCTCCCTGGCCGACCACAGCGGAGGAGCGTCCATCCGTCATGTCACAGGGCCTTGATTCATTTAACAGCTGGAAGAAAAGGGCTGCTTACCCTCTGGGAACCGGGCTCGACTGTGTTGGCAAGGAAAGCTCCGCTTCAATGCCAGCTAGCCCCCAAAAGCCAAGCCAAGCCAAAAAAGAAGATAAAATTTTAAAATGCATGATTTTTGTTTTATTTGGTTCATTAAAACAACAGGAGCTTGAAATCATTTCATACACCTCCCCCCACCCCCTCTGTATGAGGAAGAGCACGCTTGTCTTGTTTAGAAGTAAGCTTGATATCAATGGGCATCCTTCCAAATCAATGTGTTTAGAATTGGGGGTGGGTAGAGCGATTCTGAGAGGCTTGTGGATTGCACTGAATGAACCACTTACTGCCCAATCCTATACATGTCTACCCCAAAATAGAACAGTACTGGGTTTAATGAGACTTACTCCCAGGGAAGTGTGCATAGGATTGCAACCTTAACGTGGCTTTCGTCTTGTGGATCGCTGCCATGTAGGCTTATATTTGGAACCGCTAGAAATCCCTTGTGTTTCCTGGGACCTTTACCTTTTTCATTCAGGATGCAGCCCATCCCCCGCCCCACGGCCTCCAAAGTTGGAGAGAAGATATTCTCTAAGGGATGACAAACTCCCAGGGCCCTTCCGTCGGACTTTCAAGCACTTACCACCTAATCTGTTAGGTGATCTGCAAACATTTGGGATTTAAATGCAGAAAACTGAAGGTCTTATGCAGTGTCTTGATCCCTGCAAGAAACACACAGACAAACCCACGCCATTTTAAGATGTAATTTATGTCTCAACAAGAGCCTCAAACAGCCCCAGAAAGAATGAGAGAAATACCTTGTTACGATACTAACTGAACTCCTTTCCTTGGAAATAAAGTTCGAAGACTTCAAGAGGGGGCTTGTGGAAAGTTGCAATCTGTGCACATTTGCCTAGAAGTAAATCCCATTTATTTATTTACGAATAGGTATGTTTAATATTGTCAATAAGCAGTTTTTAAATCAGGCCCTTCGTCTCAAATGTGTGGATCGGGCTCACGGTGACATACATTCGGGATCCTAAGCACCTCATTTGGAAGTAAAAACTTTTGGGGGGCGGAAGCGGTAGTGCCTTAGTAAAAACAAAAGAGAGGCTGAGCTGGATTTTGTTCGGGTGACAGAGGGTGGTCCCTTTTGGGATACTCGTTGGAGACCGCGTGGTTTCTCTATTTTATTTATTCGATCCTTCCTCTTCCCCTTTGCTGAACGTATTCTGGTAAAATGCCTTCTCTGTTTGCTTTTTGGCTTGCAGCCGGCGATCTCAACCCCCCTCCCCGCCTTTATTGCCGACCTGCAGAGTTTAGACGCTGAACTGCGAGTCGCCTGCTCGACCCATTCAAGGGGCCCTTTCTCGTTCTCAGGGGGGGCGGCTCGCGTTGGTCTTCTCCCGCGACGGGCCGCGGCTACCGCTGGCTCCCTCGCTTCGGCCTCTTTCCCTGAGCTCTCGAGATCGAGCGCGGATCCCCTCCGCGACCCCCCTCTGTGTCTCCATCTCTCTTCGCCCGCTCGCCGCCGCCGCCTCCTCGACCGACCACCCCGAGCCGCTCTGACGATAAACGCGACGTAGGCGGCGGCCTATAAATAATTTCCATTATGTTCAGCTGACAGCGTGAGGCGATTAATTTTAATAGCTGTATATTTGCCTGGCTCTCCTAATGCCCTGTAATGAGATGAGAAGCCACCCAACCCCAGATGGCTCGCTCTCTCCATCCAGCCCTTGTGAAAGAAAGAAAGAAAGAGCAAAACAGCGCGAAGAAAGGAGAGTGCGCGCGCACGGGGTGGGGGCACGTTCCTTCTCCCATCTTGCTTTCTTCCTCCTCCTCCTCCTCTCTCCTGTTGAATCCCGTGAGATCTCGACGGCACCGATCCCCAACGCTTCCTCTGACCAACTCGGCCTCCTGCTGATTTGGCCCTCGAGCGGCCCCTCCACCCACCCGCCCCCACTTCTCCCCGGCCCCGTCCCCCTCCCCCCCATGCGCGGTGCGCCGGTGTGCGGCTAGGTCACCTTTTCTCCCCTCCCGCCTCGAACAGGAGAGAGGGAGCCATTGTTATGACACGGCCCATTTTCTCTTCGCGGTCTGTAGGCCAGGCAGGGTCCAAAAGCTGCTGCTTCTCCTTCGAGAAGCGGGGCTTTCTCTTGGCCGCCCGGGTGTGAAACGCGAGCTATGGCGCGCGCCCCTTCTCTGAGGCGGCGCGACTGCTCGGCTACGGTCGGGCGTGAGGCGATAAAGGCACGCCGAGCGCTGTCGCTAGGGGCGGGAGGAGATCGCGCGGCGAAGCCCGTCCTGTTACCCTAACTATCCTCGGCTCTGGGTCGACGGAGGAGCCTCCGCCTCCGCCTCCCCCTCCCCCAGAGTGTGCGTGTGATGAGGGGGAGCTGTGGAGGAGGCGGCGGCGCCGCGGCGGGGTGCGTGCGTGCCTGGGCGCGGGAGGTCGGAGCAAACGCGCCGCGGCGTCTCCCCCAGCAGCAGCCGGAGCGAGCGTTCCGGTGCGCCTCTCACTCGCTCTCGATTGACCAAAGCGGGGCTGGAGAGGGACGATCGCTCCTGCCCTCCTCAGGCCAGCGCGGCGGGAAGGAGGGCCGGGGGAGGGGGGAGGCCGCGCGGGCGAGCAGGCCCGCCCGCCGCCGGAAGAGCGCGCGAGGCCGAGCCGCGCGCGCCCCCTCCACTCGAGCCGGGCGAGTTCTGGCTTGGGGAGCGCGGGAATTCATGGCACTCGGTCCCAGGCCAGCCTGCGGCTCCGTCCGCCTCAGCCAGGTGGGACCGCTCCACGAGGCGAGGAGCGAGCACCTGTGACTCCCTCGCTCCCCTCTCTCCACGTCCCCTCGCATTGTGCGTGTGCGTGTGCGTGTGTATCGCAAGAACTGCACAATGCTAATTACCACAGGTAATTGCGTTTCTTTTTGAAGGTCATTTGAAGTCGCAGGCTGTGTATGCGAGCGAGCGCGCGCGCGCGAGTGTTTTTGAATTCCCCTTTATCCTGGCGGAGGACGTGTGCTGGCGCTTTCTCCCACCCCACCCCCGCTCTCGCTCGGTTTTAAATGTAAATAGGCGGCCGCGGGGGCGGAAGGGGATCTCCGTATCAACCTATTATCGACGCGGAAGGGCTACAATCTCTCTCTCTCCCCCCCCCCCCCGCCCTCTCTCTCACACACATTCTGGTTGACGCTCTCCAAACGTTGGGATGAGGAGAAAACAAAAAATTACCACCACCACCATTCTCTGGCTTCATTCTCGGAAACAGAACACGAGGAAGAGATGGGAACCGCCAGGGGAAAGGAGGAACGGAGAGGGAGAAGGGGGGTATTTATCCGGGGGGGGCAAATACAAACACCCCCCCACACACACACACACACCATGGAAGGCTGGCAGAGACTGGGCGGTGGAGGTGTCTCAGGCAGACCTCTGTTTCTTCCCGAGGTGTTCCGAAATATTAGCGCAACACTGGCGAAAGGAAGGCGGGCCGAACGATGAAAGTGCTACATCAGACAGCAATTACACACGCACACACAGATGTACACGCACACGCATACAAACGTTTGCCAAGGCTAGAATCCAAAAGTGCGATGTTTGCTTGTACCAGAGGCAACATACTGGGAGCCGCTTAGCGTTGTTCAACACAGTGTGGGGAGGGGGGGAGGAAGCAGAGGAGGCACCAATGAATTGGGCTTCCTCTGTCCAAGATTTCATTTGAACGTGGGAAAGGGGACTTTGTAGACCGCCCCAGCTGCCCTCCTAGCAATTTATGATCAGTTTGGAAATTGTATATTCCTCGTACCTTGTGGCCGGAAAGTGATTCATAAGTTTTATAAATAAGATTAAAAATAAATAAATGCAGTCTCACTTGGGAGGAGATGTTCCACTTCCTCCATGGAACATTACATCAGAAGTGTTACATGACAAGAGAAAGCAAGACTCATCTGCTTGCCCTCTCCATGCGACTATCAAGGCCACTCTGGAAAGCCTCAGTCAAATTTACAAATCCACCACCTGTAAAACCTGCAAAATACGCACATGTCCAGCAATCCCTACACTATTTTCATGATTGTTTCTTTTTCCCCACATAGAACTGCTTTCCATGTAGGCAAAATCTAATGTGTGGAGTAGCACACTCAAGGAAGAAAGGAAAACCCACTTGAAGAAAAAGTTGGCCCCAAAGATGTTTATTGTTTTGTTACAATAAAGTACATATATAGTACCAGGCTAACATGAGCAAGTGCTGGATAGGGACACCTCCATGGCCCTCCACTTACTAGGCCTCTTACCACATCATCAGAGTGCTGTCAGGAGGTTGAAGAGACACTGAACACAACTAAGTATGGGATTCCAATGAGGCTTTTCCAGCCAAGCAACAGAATCAGTCGAACATCCCTTAGATGCACCACCTCTTCAGTTACATGAGACTTTATGATGTAGCCTGCTCTTGTGCCTTTGAAACACAGTACCCTATTAAAAGGGAAGTGGAAACTAGGCCACAGGCCTTTGAAGCCTCCACATGTAATAACATTTGAAACGTCACTCTGTTTCTCTCTGAGCAAGTTTGGACAAGACTGGTCTAGCCACCTGTCCACAGCTACTTAGAAAAAGGAGAGGAAGAACTAATGCTATATTTAACCAGCTAAAGCTGTCATCCAAAACACACTTTTGCCAGCAGATTCCCTTCCAAGCTCAAAGACGTCTGTTAGTATATGAGCATGAAATAATGGAACACAATATGTGATCAATAACACCTACTGTTCTGAAGACTGTCTCTCTTTCTTTAAACATCACTGAACTCTTGAGATCAGTACAATATCACTCTTACAGGATGGCATAACATTGCCTTTCATTGCTATTGGCCAACTATAGAGATATAACAACAAAGACTTTTGTGGCACCCTAAAAACTAATAAATTTGTTTTGGCATATATGTTGTGTCCTGGGAAAAGGCCCCATCCCCAAGATGCTTCTTTACTTATGTGGGAAGCCAGCAACACAGGCAGCAGGTATAGTCAGTGCTGGCCCCACAAAAATCCTGCATCAGTTGGGTGGCCTGTTGCAAAACCACTCTGGAAATGTGCAGAAAGAGTCCATCAGTTTCCATACACAAGAGACACATCAGTATTCCCTAGGTCAGTTATCCCCAACCCAGTGCCCTCCAGATGCTTTGGATGACAACTCCCAGCATCCCTGAGCATTAGCTACTCTGGCCGGGGATGATAGGAGTTGAAGTTAAAAAGCACACACCACACCACCTAGAGGGTGCCGGGCTGGGGAAGGCTGCCCTAAGTATTCCTCAGTAGATTTTTATTCCAGAAACCCCCCCTATTTATTTTAGAATAAATTACTATTTCCTGTCTAAGTTGATTATGCTGTATTTTGCTTGCAGCAACTTTCCCCTTCCTTTTCAAAGGCTGGCTCCTCTAAGATGTTCAAGGTCTGAAGCTAAAAAAGGTTTCCTTCCTCTAACTGGAAATTAGAACAAGACTTTAAGAATGGAATATGTTTTTACATTTTAGCATTTCCAAAATGATTGATAGCATGTGTGCAACATGGCCCAAATCATGTACTTTAAGGCTGCAATCCTACACACACTTACCTGAAAGTTAATCCCATTGAAGTCAGTGGGGGTATTTCCAAGTAGAGATGCATAGGACTGAACTGCAAATGTGCCATTCATTTCAACAAGATTGTTGAATGGACTACAACTCTCATCAGCATAATGGCTGGGCTGATGGGAGTTGTAGTCCACAACATCTGGAGGACACTAGGATGGGGAATGATGTCCTGGGGGAAGAGAAAGAGAGAGATAAAAAGAGGGGAAAGGGGGAGTATGTAATGGATGAAAGAAAGAAACAAAAGAAAGAAAGAGATGGAGAGAGTGAGGTGTCTCAAATCTACCCACTAATGGCATGTACCCCCCCCCCCAAGATTTCCCCAGAGGGAATGTGAGCCTAGGGAGGAAAATGTTCCCCACTCCTGCTTTGTAAACTTCCATTTGCTCTCTCCCAGCCATCAGCATTCAGCAATCTACAGGAGTCTCAAAACTACATGCACAGTCCTCTAAGAGTGCAATCCTATGCACACTTAGCTGGGAGTAAGCCACATTGAACACACTGGGATTTACTTCCAAGTAAATGTGCATAGTATTGTACTGAAAGGCTTCTACCAGCCTCCTTTATTTCCTTGTATCCACAAGTGTGCTTGCCCTCAAATCTAGAGACCCCTTTAAATTGTATAAAAAGAATCAGGGGGGAAAGGCCACCACATCTGTAGAGCCACAAGTCCTCAAAACTGACTTGTTCACAAGCCCAGCAACAAAACCCATTGTGTCCAACCAAAAAGATTAAATTGCATAAATTGAGGGTGATGACAACTGGATAACAGGGGAAATGGTACTCTTAAACAGCAAAATGGGTTATAAATGCAGTTCTATAACTGTGCTTGATAGACTAAAGATACAATAATTACCTTCTAGCCTACAGATCATATGGGGGCTAAATGTGGGAGCTAAGTGCTATTTTCCAATGCTCACCAAATACCTCTTCCAGGAAAAGCAAAACTAGCTTCTGTAAAACCTCTACTTTTATCTCTAGACTTTGTAAGCCCTCTGCTCTGGAGTTTGCAGAGTGGGTCTTTCCTTTTTCCTTTGCAAAATCCCCATGAGAAATCCCCTTTTAGGACCCCCTCCCAAACTAGTTCATTCCAGCTCCCTTTCTGCCAAGGCTAACTAGCCATCTGGGCCCATTCAGGGTGTAGGTTTAAACAATGGCTTTTCATATGCAGGCTATCTTGCTTAAGTGGACAATCAAGGGAGTTTATCAGAGAAGAAATACTTTTTATTCTTTTTAATTCAAGCTGCTATACAGTTGGGACAGAACTCAGAGACAGGTAGGATGTGAGCCCATGTCCAGCACATGTAAGTCTCACTGATTTCAATGGAAGAGTGTGGTGCACTCTCCACTGAAATAATTGGAACTATAAATACTTAACTTTCTCTGGATTATTTCCCATTTGTTTTGTGAGTATGTGGAGATGAATGCGGACCACCAGGGGTGCATTAATGGGCATTATAGCAATCACATTTGCAATGTTCACTGATCACTTGTAGTACTGGGCCTATTGTGATTGATGCCCTAATCCTATCATGGTGTAATATATCTTAAAGGTCAACTTTACAAATAATTGCATATCAATATGTGGAAAAAATTGGATTCTCTATAAGTGCCCAATTTTCTAAAAAGTGTATATGGCATCCAAGGCATGTTTTTCACTGCAATAATAGCCAATTGCTCAAGGCATATCTAAAGTAGCCTGGTACATTGCTGAATCACTTCAGGCCCTCAAATTGTCTTATATCTTATGAAACATTTCTGAGCCATGGCCAAAACTATTAGAAGCTTAGAGATGTCACTAGCTGAAAATGGAAGTTCTGGAAATGGTGGACTCAGAAATCAATACCTTATCAAGAACTTCACTGTGCATGAGGACATGTGAATTTCACCTCAACTTTGTATGGATACTAATAATTTTCTGCATAAATGGACATGGATGGAAATTCACATCAGTGGAAATTTCCAAAGATTGAATAAGTACTTCCCAATAAAACCATTTCCTTATGGAACAATCTCAATTTATTCTTTGCCAGGTGACAACTATAACAGAAGTTGGACATTACATGAAACAGCTAAGTGCAAAAGAAATAATATGGTGTGCACAATAGCAAACTATACTGATATTGGGAAGGGGGTGGGAGTGAGGGCATGAAGAACCACAGAAAATTGATGTGCACAGGAACTTGTAACGATCCAAATTAAACTGTACAGGGAATGAAAGACAGGTTCCAAAGGAGGAATAGATTGGTTCAGTAGAGGATGTCAGCGTAAAATCAGAAAAGCAAAGGCACAAAACGAATTACTCTTAAGTGAGATGCTAGAAACAAGAAGATGTAGTTTCATAAGCATGAATATGGAGTAAAATTAACACAAAGGGAGCATTTGCTTACTTTAGTATTAAACAGAAGGAGGAACTTAGGGGAAATGGGGGAAATTTGTGGCTTGCCAATGTTTTGGAATTGATTGGGAGCCAGAGAAGTCATTCAAGGGACTCTTCAGTTTTTGTTTTTCCTAATGCCCTAAGGGAAATTTCTGCCCAATCCATCTTACCCTTACCATCATAAATTATATTATGTTCACCCCACCTCCTAATACTGGGGGGGCATACACAGAGTATATATATGTTTATTTGTCTCACCCCCAGCACCTGAACAGTCAACAAAGGGTTGGCACTATGAAAAGTATCCTTGGCATGAGTGCAGTTGGGTAGCTGCTATCAGTGTAATGCAACTCCTCATTCCCAAGGTTGTGAGGCTTCAAAATATGCTTCAAAATATGCTTGATGTGGGGACATTGTTAACCCATGAGTAAAATTAAACATAATTTTCGCCACACCGCCTCTGCAGTAAGCCTACTGCAATCAGTAGGCGCACACAATTTGTGGTTTGCTGCCTAGAATTATTCTTGACCAAGGCTATAATGGCAGAGATCCAAACACAAGGTGCGATTCCTAGCTTTCAGGTCTGCCTTGGCTCCAAACGTGAGGCCACTTCTTTGCCCATGTGATCCCATTTCTCCAGGCCATTTGTACTGTTGTTTCATGTGCTGCTGATGGAAACCATATTGTATGTGGGCTCCCATGCTGCTTTAACTGGAATGATACAAGGAGGAAGAGAAGCAGAATTGGGCAGTGTTACAATGCAATAGGAGAGGAACTGAGCCCAGTGCCTTAGACAAAACAGAAAAAGAAAAGAAAAAGAGAGTGAAAGGGGGAGGGGGGAATCCTTTGCCAGATATTGTGCCTTTGGTCAGTTATAAACAGGAAGTATGGTTTCCAGTTCCTAATAACCAGTTTAGGCATCTGGAAATCGTAGCTGTAATAGAAAAGTCCATCTGGTTTTGAGTATGTTTTATATCTGCAAAGTTTTACTTTTATTTCTAATGTATAGTTTGCTTATGCATATAGTATAGGCACAAATATTATATTTACATCGAATGGCTGATAGGCCTCACCAAAAGGTCTTTCAGCCCCATCCACAGCTGAGTTAAAGCAAAGTTGTAGGAGCTGATGAACAGCATGCTGCCTGCCTATGCCTATGAGCAGGGCTGCAGCTGTCAGCAACCTGGAAACATGTTCAGGTTAAAATCAGTAGGTTGCTGTCAACTAAATAGAAGTCATCCCTGGGACACCCCTTTGCTCCTTATTATGTCCAAGAACATCATCAGCTCCTAAGCTAAAATGCTGAGGCCTGTGCATTTTCACTCAAATCTCAATCACTAAATGAAAAAGGCTGTGAATCAAATATTCATGGTAGGACATGCCCTTTGACTTGGTAGCATTTCCTACTAAATGCACTCTGTACACCATCAGAGGAAAAGTCTGCAGGGTCGGGGGGAGTTACTGGGAGCCTTGGTACTAAAAACATAATACCCTGGCTGAGCCCTGATTCAAAATTGAGTCTAATATTCGCTTACACCATACAACATCCATTATCAAAATCAGTTTGGGGGAAGAATTCATGTTGTTAATTAGAAATACTGGCACTCTGGTTCAAATCATATTACATGAAAGTAAGGATAATTTCACACATGCATGCTCATCACTTGATGACAGCAAAATCAAATGGCAATTTAGGAACCACTTTCAGAATGCCTCACATCACTCCGCACGAGGCATCTCAGCAGAGGCAGAGGCCGTTCACATGCAGGCTCAATCTGAGACGAAGTGATATAGGAGCTTGCTTGTGTGAACCAGACCCCCATCTCCTAGAAACGTGTTTCCCAGATATGCCCCAGTAGTCTCTTCCATGCCTGCCTAAACGCTCTTGATCCTTGCCCAACAGTGGACATTTCGTCACCTTCATCGGGGAGAGAATTCTGTTCTCTCCCCAGTGCATGCATTCTACATGAATGCACGTGGTGGCATTCGCAGCCCGATCCACAATGCCACTCCAGCTGGGCTTGCAAGTGACCCTGGCTTTCTTTTGGCTGCGCAGCTGTGACTCATGCAACGAGAGCAGTGAATGGTGTGCTTCCAAGGAGAGGGACAGTATGAATGACGATGACGATGATGTCCTGATTATCCATTTAGTTCCTTCCACCTCCCACACGCCCCCTAAAAATCAGGTTGAAATATAATGGGCGACATCATCTACTCTTAAGAGGCGTGGTGGGCATCATGTTCTTGGCTCCATCCCCACCTCTGCCTGCATTGCACTGTAAGAAGTATTACACCTGTCCAGGTCTCTTTTATCTCAAATCATAAAATACGTACAGCGATTCCCATTAGAAGTGCTCCTCCAAACGGTCCTGAAATGGGGTTATCTTGGGTCTTACAGCTTTAAAAGGCAACTCCAGGATCCGAAGGCAACTTGGGACTCTCTGGGGGGGCGGTAGGAAGGAGTGGGGATGGGTCGACCACAGTTTACTCTCGTCCCACTCCCGAAGTAAATAAACTGGGGCAAAGAAGAAGTCTCTGGGGAAGAGAGAGACGGCAGGCTGTAAACTAGATTAAAAATAATAAAGAAATAAAAGGCTCTGTTTTCCATGTCCCAGACTGGAAGAATTTCTAATCAGGAAAATCACCATAGAGGAGGGGAAAATGTGGTGAATAAATAACAAACCAGAAGTGGCAATTAGCGAAGGGACGGACAAAGCCAGGGTGCATTTTAGCTTCATTTTCAGTGGGGAGGGAACCTGAGGTCGTCAGAGCAAGATGGGACAGGGGGAAGGCGAGCAGGGCTCAGTGGAAACGAGCTCTCGCTAGCCCTTCGGCCTGGTTCAGTTCTATTTCCCCCACCCCCTATGGGAGAACGGGAGACGGGACTGTGTGAAATACTGGAAGAGATGAAATAAATACACAGTGCCCCTGAGAATATGTAGAGTTCCTTTCCTCTCAAGCTCTTCCAAGAAGCCTCTCTGTCTACACGTGATGTAGGGCTGTCTAAGAAGTGGAGCTTTTCTAGGGCGTGGAATACAAAGAACCTCCCGGCCCTTTGGATGGACCTCTGGCTGCTCGCTTTCGACCTTCCTCTTTCAGAGGAATCCACCCGTCCCCTGGAAACCTTCACCCCACGCCCCGATGTTCCTGCCCTGCCTGCCCCGGGAACCCCGCTGCCATCGAGGCCCGCGCCCGGGGAGTTCGGGGAGCAGCCCGCAGCGCTCAGGGGAGGGAGGGAGGGAGGGGGGCTGGCAGGCAGGCAAGACGAGTTCCCGCAGTGTTCGCAGCCGCGTGCTCGGAGAGGGAGGAAGCCGCAGAAGTCGCCCTAGAGTCAGGCAGGCGGGCGGGCGAGCGAGCGGGCGGGCGGGCTGCTGCCTCTGGTGGAAGGGAAGAAAGGAGGAAGGAAGAAGGGGGGCCAGCGGAGGAGCCGGAGCGAGAGAGCCGCTCGCCTCGCTCTTATCTGGGTCAAGAGGGTTACCGCGCCAAGGAGCGCCCGATCGGAAGCGACAGACAAGACGAGCTCGCTCTGCGAGAGACAGCGGCGCCCGCAAAGAGCAGCAGCGGGAGGGGCCGGCGGCGGCGCCGCCTCGCGATCTCGCTTTCGTCCCCCCCGCCCGCCCGCCCGCCCGCGCAGCTCAGCCCAGCCCAGCCCAGCCCAGGTGCGCGGCGGCTTCGCTCCCGCTCCGGCAGCCCGCCTCCCCCCGGCAGGCAGGCAGGCAGGCAGGCAGGCGGGCGGGCGCACGAGCTCCGAGGTGGAGCCGGCGGAGGCGATCCAGCCCCGGCCTTCGCCACCCGAGGCCGACTCCGGTCCCCGCGGGGGAGGAGGTGGGCCCCGGAGGGCAGCCCGGGCAGGGCGCGGCCCTCGGACGCCGGGCGGGCGGCGCTTGGGCGGATTCCGAGACGCGTCCTCCCGCCGCCCGCACCCCGCGCTGCGCCGCTCCGGCGGACAAGAGCGGCGCTCCCGAGGTTTCACCGAGCGCCGAAGGTGGCGGGCGCGATGCAGCCGCGGCCTGGAGGCGGCGGAGGAGACGGCTGCCGGAGCGCTTCGCGCAGAAGCGCTGCACACGCGCCTCGGGGGCGCCCGCCTCGCCCCGCTCTCCGCGCGGATTGTCCGTTTCACGGCGAGGGGACGAGCCGGAGCGGAGGCGCCGGGAATCCAGCGGCCTCCAGCCCCCCCCTCCGCCGTCGCCCCCGCCCTGCCCGCGCTTTGCTCGGGCGCCAGTCCCGCCGCGTCCCGCCGGGCTTCTGTGTTCCGGATGGCGGCCTGAGTGGCCGCCGGGGCGAAGTCACGCTGCCGCGTTCTGCACGTGGGCGCCGGCCCCATTCCACACGGCGGGGCTTGCTTCCGAGCAAACCTGCCTGAATCCCCGTGCACAGTTATCCGGGAGCAAGTCTCATCCCATTCGGCGGGACTTACTTCCTCCCCCTGCCCCGGGCTCTTTCCTCGGCCAGGGAGACTGACCCCAACCCGCGACACCAGTCCCGCCTCTTTGGTCAGTCACCGTCTCTGAATTCCTGACTGGGGCGGCGGCGGCGGCGGGCTCGGGAGTCTCCCTCTGGAGCCAGAAAGCAGGAGGGCCGCGGGAGCGGTGGCTCTCGAGGCTCAGCCCGAGCTTGGCTGGAGCCCAGGCCCACAGTGCAGCTCGCCAGCTCGGGATCTGAGCCAAGGCAGCCAGCCGAGGGGCGCTGCTGCAGCCGCCCTACCGTTGTACGCTGCTGCTGCTGCTGCGGCAGACTTCTGCTCCTCCCTCTCCCTTCCCTCCCCCCCCCCGTGCAGACGCCTCCGCTCCGAGCCCCCTCGCATTGCAGGGGATGATGGATCGTGCCTGGCGGGGGTGATTTGGTGTTGATCGCACATGATCACTGGCAGGTTGGACTGGTTGCTGATGGACGGCTTCTACCAGCGGCGCCTGCCCGTGCGCACCCGGGGAGGGAGGGAGGGAGGGGGCGGGGGTGGAGGAAAGGAGCCGCTCGCTCGCTAATCTGCCTTTAGCTCCTTGCTTCCTTCCTCCCTTCCTGCCCTCGCCAGCGAGCACGCGTAGGACAGAGCAGCGCTGAGCATCTGTCAGAACATCTCGACGGGTGACACTTGCCTTCCGCCCACCACCAGCACTATCTATCGGCAGCAGCCCCACGTTTCCGCCCCTGGCTGCTCCAGGGAAGGCGCCGGTAGGGGCTGCGATCGCTAGTAGCTGGGAGCCCCACACGAGCTCAGCCGCGCCGCGCCGCGGGGCGAAGGGCGGGAGGCTTGGACGCCCTGCTCTTCCTTCCCCGCGCCGCCCCCGCGCCGCGCCGCAGCTCCCCGAAGGGACGCGCTTCGCGTTGACGCCGCTCAAACGGAGCGATCTTCACGTCCGCGACATCCACTCGGCTCTTGGTTCCTGGCCTGAAGCCGCCTCGCTCGCCTTCCTCCCGCAGAGGTGGGGTTTCGTGACGAGGGAGCAGGAAAACCTTGGCTAACCTTGGCTTTCCAGGGCTTCGGAATAGGCAGCGCTGCTCACCTCGCCCACGCAGGGCTCTGGCGCGGCTGTGGAAACTCCGCACCCTTGCCCGGGGCCGCCCTTCCCGAACCACACGGGGCATCCGGAGAGCCCCCTGCCTGGAAGCCCGTTTTCCCGTGGCAATATTCCAAGCCAGGAGCTGACTTTCAAGCAACGTGTTCCGAGAGGGACTTCTGGGTAACCCACACAAACCCACTGACTAATCCCATTGAGCACTGGGACCGATCTGGGGGAGATGATAGATAGATAGATAGATAGATAGATAGACTCAGACAGACAGACAGACGTGTGTGTGTATGTGTGTGCGCGTTCTTTAAAGGTGGATTGGCGCCTGGCCCCTAAAGCCTTAACACGTTGGGTGAGAAGTATGGCGCAAGACTTTGAAGTGACACATTTCATGACAGAAGAGTAGCTGGTGTAGGAAAAGCAACAGAACCCTTTAGCCCGTAAAGCTAAACAAAGCCACGAAATCTTTACTGTGACGGAGCTTTCTCCTGGCAAGGACTCTTCTCCAGATGTATTGCCCTCTCCGCGCATCTGATGAGGGCTCAGCCTCTTGCTAGGAAAGCTCGGGACACAACAAACTGGAATTGTCACCCTCGTTGTTGTTGATTTCCAGGGAAGTGTGTGATACTTAGGACACGATCCTAAACAGAACTCCAGGCCTTCCACAACCGGTCTGGTGTAGTGTAGGCGTGGGGAACCTGCGGCCCTCCAGATGTTGTTGTCCAATTCCCATCATCCATGCTGGCTGGGGCTGATGGGAGTTGGAGTCCAACAGTCACAGGTTCCCAATGTCTGTTGTAGCGGGGAAAAGAGAGAAGTTCGAATGTCGCCTTAGTTCACTCGGTAATCTAGGGCTGGGAAAGGGCCATAGGGCGCAGCTGCTTTGCATGCAGAAGGTCCCAGGTTCGATCCCCGGCATCTCCAGGTAGGGCTGGGAAAGATCGCTGGAGAGCCCCCGCTAGTCAGTGTCGACAATACTGCCCTAAATGAACCAATGGTCTGACTCAGTAAAAGGGTCCTTCCCGTGATGATCATAATACCGACCTACCTGGCAGGCTTGTTTGTAAGGATTACACATACATTCCCATACCACGTGAATGGGAATCGCTTTGAACGTACTAAAGCGCTATATACATCTTTCAGTTTCATCGCTTTGACCACCAACGGGGCTCACTTCTCCAAACTCAGGCGGGGTTTGTGTGTGTGGCTCAGAAAGGAGAGTCCAGAGGCAGTCTCCTCAGGCGAAGGCCGGGTCAGCGGAGGCTGGTGGCTCCGATTTCGGAGGGGCCGTGCGTCCGCTCCGGGCTTCAGTGAGAACCAGCCAGAACTCTAAAGGAGCTATCCAAGGTGCTGAACTTATTTTGGGGACAGGATTCAGCACCTTGAATAGCTCCTTTAGAGTTCTGGCTGCCTGAAACCCGGAATGGATTTACAGCCCCACTGAAAACGGAGCCACCAGCCTCCACTGGGCCTGGTGATACTTGGAACTGAGTTCAGTTCAAAACCGGAGGGACAGCTGGTGCAAGGCTAGAAGTTCCTTGGACTTCAGCGGGGATGCAATTGACCAGGCCTCCCCGCGCAGGCGCCGTTTCCTTCCATGGGAGCTCGCCTTGCAAAGCCCCTTGGCATGAATGGCGGTGGTGGGAGCAGTGAGTGTCTCTGGCGGATCGCACCCGTAGCCATTAGGTAGGTGAGTGGCCGCTGGAGTCGTGGGGAGGGCGCAGGCTCGCCAGGGGCAGCCGGAGCCCACCGGAGAAGAGGAACCCGTGGGCTGCTGGCTGAGGCCAGACCATTCAGTCACTGCCTTTCTTCGGCTGCCTTTGGAAAGGCCGGGCTAGGCCGGTGTCTGGAGCCGGGGACTGATGCCAGCCATGGAAAGGGCTGCGGGAGGTGGCCTTAGCGGCGGCGGGTGTTCGCGGAGATCCTTCCTGGCTCCAGGGAGGGGCGGTGGGTAAGCAGGCAGCCCCCCCCCCCGCTTTCTCGGGTGGCCTTGACTCCTCCCCGCAGGTTCGGTTCGAGGAGGATTATTTTCTGTTTGGAAATCGGAGAAGTGGGGAGGCTATTGACAGGGAAGCGAGCGCTTTCCCTCTGGAGAGCTCAACAGCTGCTCTCGGGCGGGCAGCGCCTTGAAATCTATTTAAAGAGAGGGAAAGGGGAGGAGAACAAAGCGGGGATGGAAGGAAGGGGGGAGGGGGAGAGGAGGGAGAGGGGGAGAGGGGGGAGCCAAGCCGGAGCTTTGGAAGGGGAGCGAGGAGACGACGAGGGAGCAGCCGCTTTGCAGTGAGCCTCGATATCTCACATCTGTACACGCTCCGATCGATGGCAAGGAGGGATATTTGTCAGCCTGCAGACCTTCGTTCTTGCAAGAAAGACAGCGAGGAAAGGGAAGCTTTTCTGTCTGAGAGGCATTTCCTCCTGGTTCAATTAAAAAAAAAAAAAAACAGTCCGTGAAGAAGAGAGCCGAAGTAGCCCCATGCACAACCAAATAAAACTGGAGTACAAACCCGATCACCTCCTTCCTGGTCCGCAGTTTAGTTAAATCCACAATTTTGGATTTAGGCCATCGAGTCCCCTTCTCTATTATACAGCTCGTGCTCCGGTCGTCAACAATATTAAATCGCATTGAAGTTACTGACCATAGCATGGTGGTAAAGGTACCTCATCCTAAACAGGTTGACTCGGACCTCGAAATGTACTTCGAGTTGTTTGGGATAATGCCTAATCATCCCGATCCTACGCGTAGTATTTGAGAGTCAGTCCTATAGGCAAGTGAGATCTGTCCAAAAATGTGTCTAGGTGCGGAAGGCAAATCAGCATAGATCTGTTATTTCCACCTAGCTGGCTTATGGATCGCTAGTAATAGAATACACAATAGTATAGAAATCGATTAACGGTGTATTAGACCTTCGGTTTCCTGTACTCTTAAAAAAAGAAGAGGAGGAAAGGAGGCAAGAGAACCTTAAGCGGGTGGTGCCAAATAGGATTTACATTCCGATCTTGAACACGATTGCAGCCTTATTCTGGAAGCCTAGTGCTTTCCCATTAACAAAACAGCGCAAACACCTTCCAGGAGAGCAATAAAGAACAAGATTATTCTCCTTCAGAGAAAAACCTGGTTGACCTGCTTTCTGCAGAGGGTCTGTCTGTCTGTCTGTCTGTCTCTCTCTCTCTCTCGGTTCGTCCTGAGCTATGAGCTATCCACAGAGCTATGAAAGGCGGCGCCTCCCTCCTAGGTTTGGGGACACATAACCGCCTCAACCACGTCGCTCGCTTCTGTTCACATCCTTGGACAGAAACCAGCGGGGCTTGACAACCCGCCCAGAGACAAACAAGGGAACCCGGCCGCGAGGCTTCTGATTCCACCGGGAATCAGCGTGATGGGGCGCCAGACCCGTTTGGCTTCGACTCCAGCTCGGCTGGGCTGTAGCTCGGGGCTACTTTCCCCCGCGCCAGCCCCTTGGCCTCGCAGCGAACGAATCGCGCACGGTCCGCATTCTGCAGAGCTAGCGGCGTGTCTCCTCTCGCCGCGCCGCGATCTGCTGGAGGGAGGGGAGGGGAGGGGAGGGGGGGCGCAGATCAGCCGAGGCCGAACGCAGCTCCAGGAGCGTCGCGCGCGCGCACACAGTTCGGCCGCAAGCCAAGGCCCGACGAAGCCGTTCGTCGACCCCCCGCTCCCTCCTCGGGCACGGCTCGGGCAGCCTTCTCCGGCGGCGGCGCAGCGTGCAAATAGTCCGGCGCGTTCCGAGGGCCTTGACGTGGCTGAGAGCTCGGTCGTTCTCTCAAGCGGCCCTTTGTGCGTCGCCCTCTCCGAAGGAGTGGGTGGGTCGGTGGGTGGCTGGAAGCCAGAGACTCCATGCCTCCCCCTCCGGCTGCACGGGGGGGGGGGAAGGGGAAGGCTGCCCTGGGATACAACAGGGAAGCCAAGGCCTGGCGCTTATTTCCTGGGAGGCGACTGGGAGGCAGGCAGACAGGCAAAGGGATATCTCGAAGGGCTGTCAGTGTCTCCACTGGGTGGACCTGGACCCGCAGCAATTAAAAAAAATATATATATATATTTTTTTACATGCAACCTCCCCACACCCACGGAGCCCAAATAAAAGTCCCAAGTGATTTCCATGGGATTCTACTTTCACATGCTTGGGAGCCGCAATTCTAAACTCAGTTTGTAAGGAAGTCCCATCGAAATTCATCCAGTGGAAATTTCCAAGTCAATGTATCGAAAAACTCTGTTTCAGGATAGAATGGGCCACCAGGATTTTAAATTCCTCAATAGGTCCCCCAAAGCAAAATGGCGCTGAATCAGACCTGAAACACACACCTCTATTTATTATTTCAGGGGCATCTGCAGGAATTTTTCTAGAGGGAAAAGTATATACATATAAATATACTATAAACTTACAGAATAGAAATCTAAATGCATAAAATAAACATGTCAAAATTTTGACATTTCTCATGAAAAACACACATTTTAATATCATCCAACATTAACGGGCAATTTTTCACTCCAAGGAAAGGAAAGCTTCCTCCTGTGCAAGCACCGGGTCATTGCTGACCCCTGGAGGGACGCCGCTTGCGCTGGCGTTTTCCTGGCAGACTGTAGCGGGGTGGTTTGCCATTGCCTTCCCCAGTCGTGACCACCTTTCCCCCAGCAAGCTGGGTGCTCATTTTACCGACCTGGGAAGGATGGAGGGCTGAGTCGACCTGAGCCGGCTACCCGAGACCCGGCTTCCGCTGGGATCGAACTCAGGTCGTGGGGAGAGTTTCGGTTGCAATACTGCCGCCTACCACAAAGAGTTTAAGTTTATACAGAAAGAACTGAGGGTAGAGAACATAGCTTAAGTCCAAACAATGAGATAGATTTAACATTGCTGCTTCCAACATGTCAATAAACCAAATGTGTAAATCTAAACAATAGGTTAACTTTCTTCATCTTCCCCAAACAAGCAAGCAAACAAAATAGAGTAGGGGACTGGATAACAACTCTGGACTGCAGGGTTGCCAATTTCCCCTCCCCCACACCCCGCAAAATAGGTATAACAACACGGGCTACTCTGTACCCACACTCTTTCAGCCACAACTTTGCCCCCTGAAATATGGGTACAATAACGAGGGCTTTATGATGGATTGGCAGAGTAATTTTTTAAAATGAATAGTCTCCCTGCCCACAAAAAAAAAGGCCTGGGAGGGGCACTTTGGCATGAAATGAGCCTGATCATGAACTCATGTCTTTGCTGCTACCTTCTGTTTTTGTATACACACAGTAGTGCCCAGCCACAGCTACACGGAGGGTGCAATCCTATCTTGATAATCAGTAGGCTCCAGAATTGGAGGTTGCCGAGTATCCAATGCAGGGTGGCCGGAGCATGGAGGAGAGCCTCACCTCCGTGCTCTGGCCACCCTGCATTTTCCCTAGATGGGCGATTTTGCCTGTCTAGGCATGGCTTTCAGGAGGGGGAGGAAAGAAGGCCTCTGGGACATGCATAGGAAGCTGAGTAAAGCAGGTTCTGTGGTCTCCCCTCCCCCGGGACCACCCTCTTTTCGCGACCATGAAGATATAGCTGGTGTGGAGAGAACCATGCCAGCTACAAGGGGTGGGGGTGGGGAGCATGGTTTCTGGGCTCTGAGGTCAGAACCCTGATTCTGACCTCAGATCCCAGAAAGTGAAATACCCTATGCCCCCCAGATGCTGTCTAGGGGACATAGGATTACATCCTAAGTTACCAAAAAAAAAAAAGCCTTAAAAATAAACCAGGAAGTTCCTACTCCAGGAAATGGGGGTGTCAGTCCATATGGCTTACTCTGTTCCTAAATGTCAGTCATAGCTATGACTTCATTCACTGGTCAAACACACTGAAATACTGGAACAGGCTAGTACCTCACAAAAGAAATGGGCAGAATCCTGCCTACACATTTTGCCTTCTATCTTGGGTTCTACAAGAGCTAGATAATTGTGTAGGGGTGGCTTTTTAAATGAAAGCTGGGGATCTGGGGACTGTTGCCCACTTATTCCCCCTTGCCCATGCTCCCTGGACATAGAAAACTAGATATTAGGAAGACGAGTTCTAGCCTAACCGCCCTTGTAAACTAGTTTTGTATTTACCGTTCTGTATTACAGTTTTCTATTTACTCCTTTTTCATGGTGAAGCACTCAACCATGGGATCTCTCACAGGCAGTTTGAAGTGCTATAGGCCAGAAAGTGATTTACCACCTTCTCTGCCATTTGTATGAGCTCTGCCTTGTGACTGAATAGTGGTTCGGATCAGAGGCAGAGGTGGCTCTATATTTGGGGAAATGGGGCAGGGAGCCCCACCCAGTTGTGGTACAGAGATCCCCCCCAATCAGGCACATTTGCTTCAATGCACGGCGTGCAGCTGCCGAGTGCCACGCATGATCTGCTCTGGTCCTCTAGCAATTTCAGTGGGATCCCGAGCATCTGCCTTGCTCTCCACCCCACCAGCCCCAGTGAGCACCAGCCGCCACTGCTCCAGAGGGTAAGATTGCAGTCTTAGACACATGCACTGCTCCATCCTCAAATCTTTATGTCACCTGCTGCCCAGATCCTCATCATATTTACTTGGAAAGAATTCTCACTGATGTCCATTAAACTAGCAAAGATGCTTGAAACTGCAGCCAGAATCAACTTTGATCTGAGTTTGGAAAACTCAGTAGGCAGATTGAACTTGCTAGGTAGTGTTAGCCTGTTGTTGTTGTTGTTGTTTAGAACTACATTTGAAATGAATGAAACTGATGTCTGTTTGTGTTTGGAACCTAAAGAAAGAAAGAGAGGGATTATGATGATGAAAAGGATAATTTAAAAAATATTCATGTTTTCAAAGCATTTTGCTTCATATTGTCTTGGGACATTAAGCAGCCTTGTAATATGGGGCAATGTATAGGCCAGCCTTCTGCAACCTGATGCCCTCCAGATGTTTTTGACTACAATGCCCATCATTCCTGACCATTGGCCATACTGGGTGGGAGTTGTCATCTAAAACATCTGAAGGGCACCAAGTTGGGGAAGGAGTCAGGGACAGGCCACATCCAGTGACCCTCAGATGGTTTAGGCCTCATTTCCCATAAGTCCCAGCCAGCAGTGAATGATCTGGGATTGTGGTAGTCCAAAACATCTGGAGGGTGCCAGGTGGCCTATCTCTGATATAGGCTATGCCCTACCAGTTAGCTGTGACCCTTATAAAGGTGTCCTGGGAACACATATATTATGTGATATATAGAGACCAGGCTGTCTGATTCTGCTGTGGGGGTCTATGCCACAGGACGATGGTACAAGCTTCATCTGCACATCATCCCCTTAACTAAAGCTTCCAGGGTCTTCTTGCCTGATCTCCCAGCCTGGCCTCCCCGCCTTTCTGACTGCCCTTTTGCTGCGGGCAGGAAACCTTTTCTCTTCTGACCACTGATTAGGCCAGGAGCCCAGAGGCCCCCCTCCCCACCCCTAGAGCTAGCCTTCTGCATTTCCTAAGAAGAAGCCCCTTTGCACCAGCCGTTTCCCCCCTCTTGGCTATTTAAAAGAGAAGGGTCGTTGTATTCTCCCACACAGAAACGCGAGGTTTCTCCTCAACAATGCTTACATTCAGCCTATACAGCTCCCTTCTGTGGGACCTTGGCAAGAGAAGCACCATTCTTTATAGTGCATGACAAAGAAATTACAGCCCAATGGGGCTAAGGGAGGCTTGCAAATTGGGCTTGTGCAGAATCAGAGGTTGAGATCTGCAAGCCAAGGCCTGGGAGACAATGGGCTCTGCCAAGGGAAAGAGGGCTCTTGAAATCACTTAAAGCAGCCTATCTGATGGGAATGTGTCTAACGGTGCAGACCACACCAACCACCTTTACAGCCCAATGTGAAGCGCATCAATTTGGAGTGGTTTGGGTGACTGAGCCCTTGAAATCCTGGGGGCCTTTTCCCAAAGAAAGGTTAGGAGTGTCAATGGGAATACCTAGTTTTAAATACCTAGTTTTAAATCTGCTTATCACCATGTCATTGTGTAGTAAGAAATACTCATGAGAAGTGGCCTCAGGTTGTTTGTGGATCATTAAGACCAGTTTAGTGGTTGCTGATGACATCTTCAGTTACCTGGGATTTACTGTGGAGTAACTCGGGAAGGGACTGCTGGAAAGGGCGGATGTGCTTTGGGATTTTTCTCAGACAGGGAAAACATCCACAACCCACTTATCTTTGACTAGCTGAATGTGTTGTTATTACATAGGAAGCTGCCTTATACTGCGTCAGGCCACTGGTCCATCTAGGCCAGAATTGTAGACACTGATTGACAGGGGCTCTCCAGGGTTTGAGGCAGTATTTTTTTCCAGCTCTACCTGGAGATGCTGCTGGGGATAGAACCTGGGACCTTCTGCATGCAAAGTGAGTGCTTTGTGGCTTACCCCATGCACTTGACCCATTTTAAGTGAATAGAACTATTTGAATGGAAGTACTTTGACCAAATTGGATTGTGGAGTCTGGGTCTGATGACGAAACAGATTTGTGTGTGTGTTTGGGGTGGGGGGCATGGAAAGATATTGATATTGCTGAGTATTCAGCAGAGTGCCAAAGGGCCAGATCCAAGATTTTGGGGGCTCTTGAGCAAGGTTCCCATAGTAGGCTTCTTCCTGCTACTGTCCCTGCTGCCTCCCTCACTTGTCCTCTTCCTCTAGACCCAATCTGTGCAACCATCCAGAGAACAAATGCAAGCCAAGTGAAGGAAGCTGCCTTCTCTTCTCACTCTGGTGCCTGCTTCCATGCTCAGAGGAGGCACATGAACAGGTAGTGACAGCAAAGAGGAAGAGCATCAGGGCCAGGGAGTTCCAGGGGTTGACAGTGGGTGTGAGCTTTGAGGTGTGGGCTTGGCAGGTGCCCAGCAATGCCTACCCCTGACACTGGCCCTGGAGGGCCATCTCCTTTCATTATACTTTATTCACTTTTAATTGAGTTTTAACCATTTTACAACTTAAACTGGGATAAGTATAAAGAGAAAGAATTATTCACCACCTGTATGAGATGTAACACATGATGGATGGTAGTGGTACTGTACATTTCTGGAACCTCTTACTGCAAAAAAAGGTTCAGAGATCATCAGGAAATTTCTCTGTGGGTCACGTTTTACTAGACATAAAAGTAAATGTTCACTACAACAAACTGTATGTGGAACTCTGGGCTCCTGCTCCAAAACAGCCTATATCCCATTTCTTCTTTGGATGGTCAGCTAGCTTTGGGTATGTGTGTGTACATGTCTTGTGTTTCCTGTAGCAGCTGGCTTTGGAGTTTAGGTCTCTCTACCATTTAAGCAAGGAGCCCAGTGATGGCACAAACCACCTTTGCGAGGTAACCTGGGGTACCTACTGCTGGCTCTGAGCACCCTCTGTTGCATCAAGGGCTCAGGGCGAGGGAGCTGTGAGGCCTGCGGGTCAAAGGTCTTGGCCTTTGGCTCACTCTACTGAAGCAGATGTCTGAGGACTTAACACTTGTGTCACAGGATTGCCCCCAGGGTGGTAAAGAAACCATGTGGAAATGTGTGTTGGCTAGCAAGGAAGGCAGTTTGTCTCTCCACTCCTTGTGAGCATGCTAAAAAAGAAAACACTTCACTGACTTCATTTGACCTTTTGGCCAAATTTGCATGCAAACTGATATTCCCCACCCCCCACTACACAAATGTACTTCGGGTCTCACTCTAAGTACACCTACACAAGAACAATATCTCTGTCATTCAGATAGCTAATCTGGAACTACCAACCTCGGTTGCCTACTCCCAGTTCATACCAAGGATGCATAGTCAAATTACTGAAGCAGGATTAGTTACTCCTTATCTCCTTTTAAGGATCATTGGGGTTAAAGAGCCATTTCCCACTTTTCACTGCCTGTAAAGCTGAGATTCTAATCTGAGTTTACTGAGTATGATCGTGCAACCTGTCAATGTGTGTGTGCTTGTGTGTGTTAGAGCTACTCTAGGTTAGTGCAGAGCACAATGAGTATGATCCTACATATGTGGCTTAATAGGGCTTAAACTCCATCTTAAATAATGAGTAAGAATAGGGTGGAGTGCAGGTGTGTGTGTGTGTGTGTGTGAGAGAGAGAGAGAGAGAGAGAGAGAGATCCACTCCTTAGCTACCCCGTTGGTGTCAAACAGCTTGACTAAAGGGATAGCTAACCCACATGAAGTGGCCTTGAGTCTGGGCCAGTAGAGCGCACGAGCGATTTCCAGCTAGCGAGAGAGAGGCAGCAGCTGTCAGATTTGTTCGGAGAAAAGCCTTTTGCCAGGCAGAGGCTGTTCTGTTTTGCACTCCGCCTAAACAGAACCATGCTCCGCTGAAGAAGCGATGCGTTTAGCTGGCGGGTCCCTTGCTAATGCTATACATCCCTCCCCCTTCTTAACTGGCTGGATTTGACCTCGGTGGCCTTGGTTGGGGCTGTTGTTCAGCGGAGGCTGCCGCTCAGGGAATATTTCACAGGGTGATTGTCTCCCCTCCCCATCTCTCCTCCACTGCCGCTCCTTCCAGCAACCAGTTTGCTCTTTGTACTGCGTTTACCTTTCACGGAGGAAACCAGCCCCTGCTCCCAACGTTGCCCGATCCTGTGCTGACATAACCTTTCCCTTCCTATCTGAAGTTCCAAAAGGCACCTCACCCACCGCCCCGTCCCCCCCGCCATCAACGATTCTAGGGGAGCCAAAGAACAAGATTTTAAAAGGATTTGGTGCCTCTGATTTGCAACCTCACCCTGCTCCTAAATACATTTATTTGCAAATAAAACCTGCAGATTATAATGTAACTTACTTCGATGGTGCCACCAAAGGATGGTGAAGATCGAGGTTTTGTATGGCATAAAATGCCAGCAAGTTCTACTGAGCTGGATCGTGGATCGGGCTGAAAAAGAGGGAACACAACTCTTTTGTGGCGAGAAATCATTGGAGAGGCCAGGGAAGGGGAAACAACAGCAGCAGCAGCAGCAGCAACAACCCAGTAAAAAGAAAGAAGGAAAAAAGAAAAAGAAAGAAAGGCTCACATTATAAATCTAGAGGCCTCTGAAAGAGAGACCTTTATGAGACAATAGATTTGGGGGCGGGGGGGGGAGAGAGGAGGTTTATGTCCATGATGCCAGCCTTCCCTGCAATAACAACAGATCGATCGCTGCTTTTTCACAAATGCACCCACATACCGCATGTTGGATGGGTTTTACTCAGGCGAACGTAAAGCCAAGAATGTAAATAGTTGCCTACACGTTGAGATGTTAATGTAAGAGTAGAGTGCCATGTGTTTGGCAGCCTTTGGCAAGGGAACTAAGAAAACAGAACGCAAAACTTGGAGACCGAGCGGATGATGGGGAAGAAAAGTTGACTTGCTGTCAAACGTGATGCAAGGCCGGGCTTTAAGCAAACAGAAATGACAAAACCAAACCCCTACTATGGCATTTGTGCTGAAAAGATGAATTTACTGCAGCTCGCGGATCTAAGGGAAATGACTGTGCAGGAAGGGAAACCGAATCCCAAGGCTTCCGTCCAATGCTCGCAGGTGGGAGCTGCGGAGCTGCCGCAGAATTCCCCTCTCGCTTCTGCCTGCCTGGGACCCGTCGTCGCGCCTGCGCGCTAGGCTCTCGGGGGACGCCTGCTCAGGAAGCGTGCCGTGCGCTTTCCTTGCCGCCTGAGCAGCCTCTCCGGCATCTCGCGCCAGCAAGGCATAATGCCACATTAATATGAAACGCCTTGCTACACAAAAAGGCGTCGCTAATTAGGAAATTGATGGGAAGGGGGGGCAGGGCGCCGCGCTTTGTGTTCGCTGCCGGTCGGGAAAGCGGAACAGACGAGGCCCTTGTCCTGAGGCTCCCCAGCACTGCTAACTTTCCTCGGCTTTTTATTAGAACAGCAAGGAGCTGGCCATGCCTAAAAGAGGCCCACATCAGTGTCAACAGCCAGGCTGGGGAGTGTACGAGCTCGACCCCACGAGAAGTCATGGGACTTGAGACTGTGCTCCTTTAGGACGATTTCATGTCAGTAGGACCCAGCCAGGAGAAATCTACCGCCTAGTTTTCCCTGAGCGAATAAACCATGGGCCTGGCTGGGTCATACAGACTGCAGGTGGGACTTATATCATTGAATGCTCCTCCAGTGGGTTCTTTTATTTGAAGAAGTTTCCTGCAGATAGAAAAACAGCTTGTCAGGGAGAAGGCTAGGACAGCATTTTTCTGTCTGACAGGGGAGTTTTCTGTGTGGAGGGAACTGTTTCATAAGGCGCAGTATTCAATCATGTGTGCACCCCTCCCCCAAGCCCAAAATGGTGCAGCCCAGACCCAGGTTCACTGTCCCCGTGAGAGTTAGACCTAAGTCATTCCTCATAACTGGATTGCTAGAGGCTCTGCTCACTTGGAGGAAATGTGGTCATCCCCTGGCTTTGTTGAGCTTGCATGCCACTTTCTGGACCATATCAGACTCGGCAAAGCCTCCATTGTGCTGCCTGCAACTGACCTCCTCCCTTGACCCCTGCCAGAAAAAGACATGGAGGAAAAGCACCCGCCACAGAGCATGCATTTGAGAGATGATTTACTGCACAGTCCTCAAGTTTATTACACCAGTATGCTTGCACTTTAACTGGTTTAATGCCACTGATTTCTGCAAGGGTAAACTGCCCTAATTGAAAATAGACCATGTTAATATGTCTATAATATAACTATAATAATTGTTATGTCTTAATATTGTGTTAATAAGGAAACGCTCAGAACAAGTGAAAATGTGTTAGAGTTACCCAACTTATTAGGAAGCTATGTTGGGAGCACACAGAAGGGTAAGTGGGTTAAAAACAAGCTTTGAAAGCTCTCAGAACTAAAATTAACTGCACACTCAGTTTACAATACACTAAAATTAACCAAATACAGACAGGAACAAATACATCTTCTAAAGGCCAGCAAAAAGGGGGCCATAAGCACCTCCTGGGGGAGGGTATTTCTAAGAGATGGAGCCACCACCAAAAAGGTCATCTCTGGTACTCACTAATCTAACAGTTTTGACCCTGGGCCAGAGGGCAGGGCCCGAGATACTGATCTTAAGGTTTGGGCAGGGTCATATGGGTGCAGGGTGTCTTTTAGGTAACTAGGTGCCAAACCTTAAAGGCTAATACCAGCACATTAAATTGACCCAGAAACAAATAGGCAGCCTATGTAGCTGGCACAGAACAGGTGTAACATGATCTAAATGCCTACCTCCTACAAGTGTTCTGGCTGCTGCATTCTGCACCAACTGTAGTTTACCAACCATCTTTAAGGGCAGCCCAATGCACATTACAGTAATCAAGTCTGGATGTAACCAGGGCATGTTTCTGGTGAGATCTCCTTTACTGATAGTATGAATATTGAAATTTGTGTTATTTCTTTTCTGTAAAAATTGTTTAAGAAGTTAATACTGCAATCCTGTATATGTCTACCCAGAAATATCCTACTGAGTTCAATGGAACTGGGTCCCAGGTAAGTGTGTATAGGATTGCAGCCTAAGTTATGATTTATTGTTTATGTGTTTTATGGTTTTACATCTATTTTATGAACTGCCCAGAGAGCTCTGGCTACTCAGTGGTATACAAGTGTGGCAAATACTCTTTTTTTTAATTTGTGCATGCAAAAATCAATAAACACATGTTTAAAAAGAATGTGACCCTTCATCTGTTATAGCCTGGAAAAAAAGTTCCCTACAGCTTGCTGTTTTACCATATCAATGTTGGCATTATCACCTGCCAAGTTATTTTTTTATTCCTGCTGAACATTTGTCTGCAAAACTCAAAAGCTTGCAACCCTTGGGTGGAAACACTATATATACCACACCTGTGTAGAGTTGGAGGTCCAACTGTACTGGGTTAAATCCATAAACCAGTGTTGATGAAATCATCACAACATACATACTTACCAGTGCATTTAATTCCCACTGATTTCAATGGAACTCAAACTTCCATTGTTTTACAGTCCTTCTCTGGGCTGTACTCATTCCATGGAACTAAGTTCTATTAATCCACTTATAAATAAATTTGTTTAGGATGGGACACCACATTGGCAAAAAACCACTTGCTCCAGAGCAGTTCTAAAGCCTTAACATTTCAAGAATACTCTAGAGCAGGAGTGGGCAGAAGGTAGATTCCAGATGTTTTGGACTTCAACTCCCAGAAGCCCCTGCCAGCATAGACAATGGTCAGGAATGCTGGGAGGTGAAATCCAAAACATCTGGAGATCTACATTCTGCCCACCCCTGTTCTAGATGATAGATTGCAGCCACAGCTATAGTCCCCCTCTATAATGTTGACATTTCCCTTACATTTATATAGTGACATAATGTTCTAGGTGCAGAACAGAGGACTGATGCCCAGAAGGCTCATGATACATGGACAGTACAAAGATGGGAGTAAAGACAGAGTTTGAATAAGTGAATAGCAGAAGAATGTAGTTTGAATAACAAAAGAAAGTACAGAAAATGTGGCCCAGAAAAGGCCTAGTAGAAGTGAACACCAAGGAAGGGCATAGGTTCACAGACTCCTGTAGGGACAGCAGATGACCTGGCAGGCCAAATTTCTCTCCTCCCCAGTTTTGCACAAAAATGACAATCCCACCTGACTTTGATGCCAAACCATCCATTCTGTCTCAACGAGCACTAAAACACACAGTCAGAAGAATCACACTGTGCAGCTTTTATTGGACTGTTCCTTTTAGACTACAGGTCAGAAGATGCAGCTTCCAGGCAGGGTTGACCCTTTGACACCTTGCTTTTTAAAAAGTGGGTTACTGATCACACCTCTGGCCTCCTCTGGCCTCCTCCTCCCAGTCTCTCCAGCCAGCTTCAACTTGGCTCACTATCCCAACCCTCATGCAATGTTCCTCCTTCCCCTCTCTTGCATGTCAAGCCCCCTTCACAGTTAGTTCTGCTCCTGCAGCTTCCCACTTCCCACTATGAAGCCCCTTCCCATGTGCCTTGTCTTGCCCTACAAAACCCTTCCACCTAACTGGGGTGGATAATGCTCTTGCTATCCATGTTTCCTTTCTTTCTGTGTTCAGGCTACTACCATGCCATCTCCTCTCTTGGCAGCAAATGCTAGGAAATTGCAAATTCCACCAGCCCACTTTGCTCTTCTGTACTTGACATGGTCCTTGACACCTGGGGTGCATAGAGGGAAGGGAAACAGAAGAGTCTGTTTCCAGGACATGCAGTAACATCCATTGGTGAGTCAAGGCTGGCAGTAAGAGCCACTGATGAGTCACCACCACCACTTGCATCAGTTTTCCATTTTCTGAGGATGGCTTAGTAATTTCAGTGAAGTGTGTTGACAGTGATGAAGGCTAAGGTGAGGCTCGCTAAACAGGCCTGATAACTCCCCCCCCCTTATGTTGAGATGGATGCATTAAGGACAATCCTTGTATCTCATGCTTATATTTACAAAATAACTTGCATTTTGTTGTCAAAAATTAATTTTGAATGAATTGTATTGTGAGGGCATTTCACAAGAGATTCAAAATTGGGTCCAGCAGCCTCCCCTACCCTCACCCAATGAGATGCAAAATGGCCCCATACAGGGCGTAGAGGGTAGGCGCCTAACAGGCTGTGCATTCCAGGACTAGGTAGGTTGCTTGGCAGCAAGGCCCTATAAAACCAGTGGGACTCCACTTCCAGCAGTGGAGTTTCAGGGATATCAGCCTGAAAATCTCATCCACGGAGAAGAAAGAACACCCAGAGACAGGACCCTAAACACACAGAAGACAACAAGATTTACAGGCATCAGAAGTTCAAGCCACATCCGTGAGCCTTGCTTTGCAAGTACAACACCGTGTTAGAATTTGGGGCATTGACAATTCACACCAGGCCCATTAGAGTAGCTTTTTGGCTGACGATCCTAAGCACTTCACGTGAAAGTATAAGTTTTTTTTTTTTTAAGTGCTTGAATAGGAGCACAACCCTAGGGCGTTGATTTGGAAAAGAAGCCCCACACCGACTTCAACACGACCTTCCTACTACCTTGTGCTCCATCCTAAGTACATCTCCTGGATTTCATTGAAACTTCATTCCAAGTCAATGTAACCATGGGTTAGACATCTGCAAGAACTCCCTTTTGGAGCATCACGCGCGCTCCCCCTCCAGAGTCACGTTCAATCTCCGCGAGGTAGGGATGCGCGCGTGTGTTTAACGGGCGACACTCCCTCCCCTCCCCTAGGGACAAATATCTAAAGCCCGAATGCGGAGACACCCAGCGAGCTCTGAGCCTTATCCCGACGGCTGTGCCATGGTTCCCGGCCCCCCATGTTGGCCGCCACTGTATCCCCCTGCTGCGGTTCTGGCTGCTTCTTTCTCGGTGGTCCCGGCTCCCCTACCGGTGGTGCGCCTTTGAGGACGCACCGAGTTCCCTTTCCCGCTCGGCCCTGGAGTGAAAGCGACTAGCGTGGCGGCGGCGAGCGACTGCAGCGCGGCGGGCACTGCCAGTCAGGTTTCGCGCGTTAGTCAGTTTCACTCCGTGGCCACCAGCATAGGCGGTGCGGCAGGGAAACACAAAGCGGGGGAGGGAGGCGGGGAGGGAGACGAGGCAGGCAGGCAGGCAGGCAGGGAGCGAGCGAGCGAGCGAGCGCGGGAGGAAACAACAGCCGGAGGGGGGAGGAGGAGGAAAGGAAGGAAGGAGGGGGGTCATCTGGCAGCGCTGAGCAAGGGGGAAGGGCTGGCTGTGAGCCTGGAGGTTTATCACCTCGCCCTTGGCTGCGCTGGAGACGAGGCTGAGAAAAGTTGAGCGTTCCTCACCCCGCGAGCCGAAAGAGAGCGAGAAGCGACCTCCTTGAGCTCGCTGGCTGGCTGCACGGCGGCAACTCTCCGGCACGGAACGCCACGACTGGCTGATCCCCCTCTGCTGAGAATAGCGTTTAGCCGTTCATGCATCATGTGTGTCAAATAAATGCCTGATTGAGGCCCTCAGCGGAGGAATTAGCCTGCCTTGCGCTGCAGACGGGGCGGGGGAGAGAGTGCGGAGGCAGCCTGGCTTCGCCGTTTAGCCACGTTCACTCCGAGATTGTTGATTGCTCCGGTGCTGTCGCCGATTTCTTTTCTTTTTGCTCTCTCGCTCCCAGACGCATTCCTTTCCACCCCACCCCCGCAAATGTGGGAGGGAGAGAGACAGCTGGGTCAGAGGAGCGTCAAACGAGGCTGAAAGACCAGCTCCAAAGAAGCGCTCAGTTTGATTAAACCAAGCACCATTTCCGAGCGAGGGTCTTGGAGCCGGAACATTCACCCCACCCCCCGCTCTCGCACTGATCCCTTCCGTCCCCATCCTAAACAGATGTACGTAGAAGACAGGCCCCCTTGATTTGAACGGGACTTACTTCCTACTATCTCTGCTTCGGGTCTGGATGCAAGGTTTGGCCAAACGCCCCGGGACTCAACGCTGGCAAGCCCACGCCTTCGGGGATTCTTTGATCAAGGTCACAGAGAAGTCGTTGGGACCCAAGACGGCTTTAGTTCCGGCTGGGGTTGTGGGAAAAAAGGATGGAAGAACTGGGGGTGATGGTGGGAATCCCCCCGCCAGACCTGATGGCTTCCCAAAGGGAACTGGCTGGTTGCCTAAATAAAGGCTGCAGACACTTTGCACCAAGACATAGATAAGCAGAGGAACAGAGGGGCTCTCCTCGGGCCTCCCTTGCTGCAACCTTGGGCCTCATTCTCTGATGCTGCTAAAAAGGTCCAGGAGAACCGCTGGTTTCAAACAGGCGTCTGAACAGGCCTTCCTCTTCCAATGTCCCCTCTTGCATCTGTTCCCAGAAGAAGAAGAAGAGCCAGTTCACAGACCCTTGAGGACTATGACCGTGCAGTTTTCTTTTTCCATCTCTTACAAGATCCTAGAGATATGGTGCTGGAAATAAAACAAAGGGGTTTATTTCCAACTTTCCAAATACAAATGCGGGGTGGGGGTGGGGCTTTATTCTTTTCTTGCCTCTGTTCTACTTAGGATGGTACATTTTTGCTTCCCTTCCAATACACGCTGATGAGGTGGGCATTCTGTTCTGTGACTGTAAGGGACCAGGACACACAAGTCTCTGGATAATTTTTGCAGAGAGTACAAGTTTACTGGGGGTAGGGGCACCTTAAATCACACATCTCTGCGACCATTTCACCCTTCCGAGGCTCTTTTCCGTGTACTTTGGCCAAGACAGAAAGAGTGTCTCAAAATCGCCCCTCTCCCCACTGCCTTTGGCATCCAGGGTTTAACTGGAGCTTGGGTTCCAGAAGTCCCGCTTTTGAGTACCAGAGCGCTGCCCTCGCATATGTGATGAAGTGTGTTACTCAGATCCCTTTTGGGGGTTCATGTGTTTGTCGCATCACCTGAAGCCCCCCAAAGGGACTTGCCTAACGAAGTGTATGTCTCAGGACATGTGGCGTCCAAACAGAAAACCACAAACCTACTACTTCCAGGTCAGAGGATGGGGGAAACCTTCACACTTTTCTTTTTAGAAACAAAGCGCTTTCCGCGCCCGCACCACCACTCTCTGTTTTGCTGCGTATCAGATGATACGTGTATCAGGTGAGAGGAGCGCTCCTCAGCAAGTACTCCAGCGGTGAAGACGAACAGCTTACTGGTCTGTGGTCCCAAAGTCTTTCGAAGCCGCCCTGCCCCCTGAGAAGGTCAAACGGCAAAATGCTCGTTTACGATGATCTTCATTGATGGTATTCTACTTTTTTTTTTTTTTAAGACAATCTATTTCGGAACGAACTTAAAAGATAAGATGGGTGAGGAGAGTAAGGGGAGAAGGCGAGGAGGTGGAGGCCGGAAATTGCTTTGGGCTGCTATCTGTGTGTCAAGTTTCAGCCCTCGCTGACATTTCTGGCTGAACGCCACAGTCCTGCAAATGGAAAATCAGACGGTGCTGAGGGGGAAGGGGGGGGGGAGAAGTGGAGCGGCGTGTGTGTGTGTGAGCTCCACTGGCAAATGGGCCAGACCGCTCCCCCCCCCCCCGCCCCGCGTCCCTCGGGCAGCGCGCTGTGGCTAGTAACGTCACTGTGCAGCAGAGGGGATGAATCAAGCAGGCATCTGAGCGGAGCAAGGACATCTTCCGCAATCCATTCAGGCACTGGAGCGCGTGAAAGGCTGCTGATCGCTGCCATTGTTACACGCGGCCGATGGGGGAACCGGAGCCTCGGCTCTGGCAAGAGATAAATAGCCTCTGACAGCGCCTTCTCGCCAGGGGATCGCCTCCAACTGCACGCGGCGGCGGCCACGGACGCTCCCAGGTCGGTGCTGCTCTCTTTCCTGCACTCAGCAGTCGCTCGTTGCCTTGGCCCCGGTCCCTCCCCCTTAGATTTCTCTGCCTTTCCCTCCCGCCGCCCTTCTGTGTTTGGAGCCCGGATCGCCCTGCGGCTGCATTCGCCTCGCCACAGCGAGGTTTTCGGAGCTGCGTGTGATCTTGGCCACCTCCGCAGTCACGGACAGGTTGAGCCAGTCCGTTTTACAAGCCCCTTATGTCGAAGTCCCTGGGTTTGCTAGCCATCAGCTGCTGCGACCCCTTGAATCGAGTGGTTTTAACGCCTAAGGGTGTTTGTGGATCGGAGTTGTTAGTTTCCTCTTTCGGGGTGTAAGCTGTAGACCTCGGATGAAGTAGGGGAAGTCCCTAACAGCGCAACCCTACGCTTGTTTTCTTGGAAGTAAACCCTGTTGAGTACAATGGGTCTTACTCCCATGAAAGTGTGCATAGGATTGCAGCCTTGGGGCTGCAGGAGCCAAGAGCCCGAGGCTACCTACGCTTCCACTGGTGACGCCCTTTAAAACTGACCCCAGCAGGCAGGTTATAAGGATTAGGGGTGACCGCAACCCTCCCCTCGCTCCCTGCCAGGATCAGGGCTGTCTGAGATCGCAGATCTTTATGGGTTGCCAGCGAAAATCGATCGCCATCCTAGCGGGGGGGTGTGTGTGTGTAAGGACGAGACTGAGTGTGGAATGGATAGAGCAGCCTTTCCCAACCTGACGTTTTGGACTACAGGTCCCATAATTCCCATTGGCCATGCTGACTTGGGGTGATGGGAGCAGCAGTCCGACACGTCAGGAGGCTACCAGGCTGAGAAGGCCGAGATCGAGGTTGCCCGGAGGCTGCAGAACAGACGAGCTTCCGGTCTTGGCAAGCGCTCCAAATCCTTTCCCCAATTTAGCTGGAGCCAGAGAAGCCCCACTCACTTCAAACGGGGTGGACACAGCTCAAGCTGAGGGCCGGTTACTTGGAAGCAAGCTGAAACAAGTGGGGCTTTCTTCCAAGCAAACGTATTTGCTTGTGGTGTTAAATTATTGTGCACCTGCTTGGTGGCTGTTTGGCAGGTAAGGTGGTATAGAAATACTAACGAATAAATAAGCTCAGTTGTGGAAAGAGTTGAACTTTCTCATCAAGGCCCTGTCCAGGCACGTTGAGGAAGTCTATAGCATCTTCCTTCGAGAGCCAGGTTTAGTGTATCGAAGTATCCCTCCTGGACTAGGCTGGAATAAGAGGTTTCAGAATGCACGCAGAACCCCCTTTCCATGGATGCGCTTGAATTCCATCCCTTCAAAAAGAGTATCGGAGTTGTAAGAACTGAGCATGATCTCAAGGTGCCCTTCTGTGAGTGGTTTAGCCCACACAGGAAGCGACACCTCCCTCTGCACACAGCAGCCGTTGGACTAGAGTAGCAAAATGCCACCACATTAATACTCGGAGACAGCACAATCCTAGACATGCTTACTTGGAAGTAAGCCCCACTGTCTTGTATGGGGCTTGTCAGATAAGCATGCATAGGATGGAATCCTAAACTGGGAGTAAGTCCCACTGAAGTCGGTAGGTCTCACTTCCAAGTAGACATGCCCAGGAATGTGCTGCTCAGTCATTTATTGGAAGTTCCATTAACAATGGAAGCAACTTCCAAGCAAGGGCGTTTAAGATCGACCAATCTCCTTGAGCCGGAATATTCTCACTTAAATCGAAGCAGGCTGAGTACACTAGGACGGACTTCTAAGTAAATACGCAAAAGATCAGGGCGATGGTAGGAGGAGTTTCAACTAACTCGAAACGTGCCAGTGCCGCTCTAAGCCTAGGCAAAGACCAAGGGCAAGCACTCCGGCTGAACTGGTTTGCGGATGGCGCTCCAGAGCGTTTGTGGTCTCGCTTTCTTCTGGACTGCAGCGCTGTTGCTGGCAGCCGTTTTAGGCTAGCCACAGACTAGCCGAGCGGGAGGCTCCCGGGGAAAATCCTTCCCTCCGGCTTTTCCTGTGGAGCGAACTTGGAAGAGCTCAGCAGAGGCGTGTCTTCCAGCGGAACTGATGGGGAGCGGTCATTGGAAGACTCTGAAGCAGCCTTCCTCAACCTGGTGCCCTCCAGATGTGTTGGACTAAACTCCCAGCATCCCCACCCAGTCCAACACATCTGGAGGGCACCTGGTTGGGGAAGGCTGCTCTAAAGGAACTGGTTTCCCTTTCCAGCCGGTGGTCGCGGTGTCCTCTTCAGGGCAGGGGTGGGGAAGGACGGGCATTCTCCCCTACGCACACCACTGCCAAATTTCCCAGCCTTGAGGCGGGTGCTGAGCTCGAGCTCTGGGCGCACTTCTCTCGAACCCAGAATTCGGTCCTTAATTACAGCCTCTCGCTCCCTCCCCAAACAAGGAGGCCAACGAAAATATTTACGCAGAAGACACACTGGTTTCAAAGGAATCTGCCTCAAGCAAACGGGCATACAGGCTGATCTCTACGGGTTTTACATACGTGAAGCTGCCTTATTCAAAGTATTAATCAATGGAGCCTAGTACCGTCCGTTGCGAGTGCGGAGGCTCTTCTAGGCTCTCAAGCAGAGGGGTCTTCCCACACCCCGCTACCACAGTTCCTACTAAACGGGGGTGTCAGGGACTGAACATGCAAAGCATGTGCTCTGCCCCTCTTAGTAAGCTCCCTGGGATCCAATGGCCTGCATTTCAGAACGGAAGGATCTGGCTACTCGGTGCCAAGGGCAAAGCACTCTTCACTTGCTCAGAGGCACTCTTTCAAACATCCGAGGGCTGCGTCCTGGGACAGAAAACAGGTCCTGGAGCTCTGAAAGCTACCCTTTGTCAGGCCGGGGAGGGGTCAACCCCACCCAGCCTTCCTCCATCCCTCCACGGAGCATGTTCTATTCTGTATGGCGCCAGTTTGAAGTCTGAGCTACCGGACTTAACTTTTAAAAACGACCTAGTAAAAATGTTTATCTTGTTTTGCAGTGTAACCAAATGCCGTCTCGTGGTTTCCTATAGGGCTGTTTTCCGCGTAGAGTTGCAGCGCCGTCCATTTCTTCTCGAAATGCAAACCATCCTACCCGCGTATTTTGTCTCCCGGGGATCTATGGGCGGACGGGGGTCTTGGCCCCAGCAATGGCCAAGCCGCTCTTGGGCAGGAGAATAAGACTCAGTGACGGCCGGAAGGGAAGGGGAGAGTGTCCGGCGCTCTGCGCTTGTTCTCAGTGAGTCATCGCTGGCAGCCGAGCTGCGTTTGCAGGTGCAGCCAAGCTGGGCGCTACCTGCTCAGAGGAAACGGGAGGCATCTGGAGCGGGCGCAGGGTTCTGTTCTTATCCCGAGCTTCGGGCAAGTCTCCTGCCCCCGAGAACCGAGCAAGCCGCTTTTGACAAGGCGTCCGCCCGGGCACGGCTTGGCCCTGGCCGCGCTCTGTGCCCGAGAGGGCGGGCGGGCGAGGATTTGCTAAGCGCTGCCTTCCTTCCAGCCGCGTTGCCGACTGTGCTTTTAGGGGATTGGCTCCCCACCCCCAGCCTCCCTACACTAGTGTGTCTCAGGCCAGTCTCGTAAACTGCTAATGATTTATTACCTAGGCTAAGTGCTTAATTTGTGAATATGAAACAGATTAAAAGGAGATCGGCATATTTTAGCAGGCAGACCACGGCGGGGCCAGCAGCTGTTTCGAATTTGGAGGTATTTCCAGCCTCCTGGAGAACGCGAGCCAACCCCACCAGGAAGGGGGCGGGGGTCGATCCTTCCTGGGATATGATCATATGAACGGCCGGGTTCGCCTTCCCGCATTTGGTTGGCTCTAGTACTACTTTCTCCTCTTGGACACCCCGAGTTCCTTCCGTTGACTTCAGTAGGACCGACAGCCCAACCCCATACGTGTTTACTTGGACGTAAGTCTCACTTGAATTCAGTGGGATAGGCGCTCCACAAAAGGGTGCAAAATGCGGCTGTCTACCGTTCTATTACCATGAGATTTTCCTCCCAGTTGCAGGCCAGTCTTAAATAGGTTTGTTCGGGCCTCACTTGTAGAGATTTCATTGAGACTTACTTCCAGGTAAGTATGTTTAGAATTGCAGCCTAATTATATTTAAGGCCAGGTGTCAAGATCACACCAACGCCTGAATGCAGCTGATTGGCTGGAGATTCAGGACACATGAAAGAAGGTACTTCTTCACACATGGTTGACGGCGCATAGTTAGGCTATGGAATTCGCTACCACTGATTTGGATGGCTTTAAAAGAGGGTTAGACAAATTCCTGGAGAATAAGGCAATCAATGGTTACTAGTCCTGATGGCTAGAGGCTACCTCTAGTATCAGAGGCATTATGCTTATGTACAGCAGTAGCTGGGGAACATGAACAGAAGGTGCTATTGCACTCATGTCCTGCTTGTGGGCTTCCTGTGAGCAGCAGTGTGAACAGAATGCGGAAGGAGATGGACCCTTGGTCTGATCCAGCATGGCTCTTCTTATGTTCTTGTTCTTATGAATCATTGATCATTGATCCATCTGCTAATCATTGATCCTACTAACAGTGGAAGTGGTTAAAGAGCGATAAAGGAGTATTTCCCCCCAATCGTTCAGTGCATATTTATAAAAAGGAGAGATTATAACCATGAGCACAGAAGTAGTTTACCCGGATTAATCAACGACTAGTACAAGGATGCGATTTGTATGTGGCTTTAAAGTCCAGGTGGTTCTGTCTGTGGGTTCTGGATAACAAGATACAGGAATAACAAAGCTGAGGGGAAGCGGGTGAGACTAGCTAACCATTAGGAAAAATCCTAGTTGCGAAGTTTGTGAATGCCTAAGTGATCAAATACTATAGAAGACGCTCAGTGGCACAGGAAAACTATCTGGTACCTAAAGAGTTAACGAAATCAGTGCTGCCCCCCGCTTCCCCTTCCAGGATTAACTCCAAATCAAGCCAGTGCAACCGCGGACTGGTGGTCCCAGCAAAAGGCACGTGATTCTAAGAGCAACGTAAACATCCAGTAGAGAACAAAGACAAACCATTACAGTCAGTTCTGCAGGCAAAACTTAAGCAGCGAGGAAGGAGGAAAGTTCTTGCCAAAAATAGCCAGGAGATAATCAAAATAAATACCTTTGATGTAGCCGTTCTCAGGCTGGCCGCCACTTTGTGTGGAGTTCCCTACCGCTCCCTCCCCAAACAAGGAGCCCGCACAATTAAGCGCCTTCCTTTGAAAGGAGGCCGGGCGAAGAGGAGAGCGGGGCTTTTGTCGCTTCCAGGCGGCACCGCACATCAAAGGAGTGGCGGCGTGGCCCTTTAAGGTTCCTCTGGCTGGGCAGCCGAGTGAAGCCGCAGGCGAACGGCTTCTCCCTCCCGGTTTGGGTACTTTTGTTACGGGACAATCCTGGCTACATGGAAGTCACTGGAAATCCGGGGGCGGGGAGAGAGGCCGAGGGGAGCGAATAAAATGGAATGAGAGACAAGCGTTTGGATAGGCCTCCATGATGGAGTACATGCGATGGGTACAGTCCCGCCCCCGGTCCTTGGCACAGGGGTGGGGTATCTGTGGCCCTTCCGGTGTTGCTGGACTCCAACTTTCACATGGCCAATAGTCAAGGTGATGGGTGTGGCAGTCCAGCGGCATCTGGAGGGCCGCAGGTTCTCCACCCCTGCCTTAGCACCTCTAGTTATCTCACCCACGCTTATTTTGGAGGGTGGCGCGTTGAACTTAGTGCAGCTTACTTCCGAGTAAACATTACATAGACTTATGCTATAAAACATAGGCGGGGAATTTGGGGCCCTAAGAACATAAGATGAGCCACGCTGGATCAGACCCAGGGTCCATCTAGTCCAGCATCCTGTTCACACAGTGGCCAACCAGCTGCCTGTGGGGAACCCACAAGCAGGACATGAGTGCAATAGCACTCGCCTGCTCGAGTCCCCCAGCAACTGATATATATATATATATATGCATACTATCTGCGTTTCAGACTACAACTCCCATGATCCCTTACCGCAGGCCATTCTGCCAACTGAAGTCCAAAACATCTCATAAGCTCCCCACCCCTGCTGTAAAGAACGTCCGGTATCGAGGCTGGGTAAGACCTCTGCCTCCAAGCTAGAGACCAGTTTTCAGTCAGTGTAGCGAGTGTAAATCCCGTACCACAAATCTAACTTGGTTATCAGACACTCTCCTTTTACATTACGACAGCCTTCTCCAACCCGGTGCTCTCCAGATCCTTTGGACTTCAACTCCCATCCCTGCTACCCATTGGTTAGAAATTGTGGGAGTTGTGGTCCAAAACATCTGGAGGGCATCAGGTTGCAGAAGGCTGCTTTACAAATTAATCACTTTAGTAGGCGGTGGCTACGAATCCCCCACCTGTGCCCAGTTACATCCCAACCCTAAATCTGGTAAGCACACTTCGGGCTGCAGCTTTAATTTACAAAACCACGGCACTGAAATAAGCAGAGCTTTGCCAAATGTAATTCAGGACTGAAAATCAAAGGCTGCCATTCTAAGCATGCTTCTGTGTAAAGGCTGAGTGAGCCTGGTTGCTTCCGGACTCTTTTAGAGAAGGAGCACTGCAAAGGCAGCCGAACCTTTTGCTGTTAAAATCAGCCCCCAGATCGTTTACTTCAGAGTAGATTAAAGTACTTGAGGACGGCCTTAACATCTCATCCAGTGGTGTCTAACCTAAGGAAATACGGGGGGGAGGGGGAAATCTGTCCCCAGGCTGTAGTCTGGAGGAGGGTGGCGGTGGCAGTGGGGTTAGGTTTGCTTCCTCCCCTCCTTCCTGCGATGGAGAAAGAGAGCAGGATTTCTCCTGGAGCTTTAATAACCTCCAGGAATTCCTCTTGGCCTGTTTCCAAATGACACATCTAACTCACGCTTCCCTCCCCGATCCCATCCTATCTTGATAAGAGCTTTTATTGTCCTTCCCTCTTTTCCCTCAGAATCTGTACGTGACAGCTCATGAAAAGGGCAAGAGGGAGAAAGCGCAGCCCCTGCTAATTATATCTCGTTTTCAAAAGTGGCTTCCCTTTACTGCTTCGCGCGTTTGGCTGGTTTACCGAGCCCTGCCCCCACCTCCTTGATCCAAATTCTCTGGTGGTTTTTAATTTTAAGTGCTTAGATTCGGAGCCTGTCGCCTCCCTTGCATTATATTTACTAGAAGGAAAATCCGATTGAAAGAAGGCTTATGTCAAACTACTATGCTCAGTGCTGGGACTAAAGAATAAACGTGCACAAGGTGCAGTTGTAAGCCTTCCTTCCAAGTAAATATGTATAGGATTGACCTGCAAGCCTCTAAGTGCTCTGGCCCTTGCTTCTCTGAGTAAACCTGCATAGGATCGGGTCGTACCGAAGACTTGGATATAAGCGTATTGACTTGGAAATAAGTGCAGGCCCCACTGATTTCGACAATTATTTACACACCACTTCGAATGTGTGCAAAGCGCTTCACATGCAAACCTGCCTGTACAGTTGGTCAGCATTCTTGCCCCCATATCGTAGGTGGTGGGTTGTTCGCCTAGGGGAGCTTCGAACCGGGGACTGCCCGGTTACGCCGTCACACTTTTAGCCACTCCATCACAGCGGCCCTCGTTCTGCTTCGTTGTCAGGATCGCAGCCAGGCTCCAGCCCTCTCCCATGCATATTGCTCAATACAAGGGGGCTTTGGTCCTCGGAAGTGTGCCGCGGATGGCAGGGTCGAGCTAAGGCCCCGGGTTCTCTCTCGGTCCGCCTCGGCGGAGCGGGGCGCGCGCTTGGGCCAGGCTGTCTAACTTGAGTCAGCGGCGGTCCACTGAGAGTGGGCCGGGCTGAGCCTGAGTGGGTCTCTCGGCCCGAGTGCCGGAGGCGATCATTAGCTGACAACCGACAAGGCTCTCCATCAGTCAGTCCGCACGGGGGGGGGGGGGGCGCTCTTCTCGCGTCGCACAAGGCTAGCTGGGAGGGGAGAGAGAAACAAAACCTTCCCTTGTAGACAGCGAGCGGGAATGCATGGGGGTGGGCTCTGGAGGCGACGGCGGCAGCAGCCTTTCCACAACGCAGCCCTTTCTGCGCAAAGGCAGGCAAGCGAGGGCTCTCAAAGCTGCCGGTTTCTTCGGGCATTGCTTCTGAAAGCCGAGAAAGAGCCCGGGGCTGTGTGTGCGTGTCATCCTCAGCGGAACAGACCGGCGTGCACGGCTGGCTCAGAGGAAAACGACCCGCAGTGCCCTGGTTGCGCCCCAAGTGATTGCTCTGGTGAGCCGCGGACGCGTCTGGTGGCGGAGCGGTAGAAATAGCTGGGGTGGGAGAGCCAGAGAGGATGCGAAGAAGACCAGGTGTGCAGTGTCACTGAACAGATTGCAAGCAACGGTTGATCCCTTGTCAGATGTTGCTGCCAATTACCAGGAGAGAGATGACAGAGAGCCGAGCAGCGCTTGGATAAAGGAGGCGGCGGGGGTTGGGGGAAAACACCCACCAACTTTGGGGTGGAGAGGCTGAAGGCGAATACTAGAGAATCGCACTTGGAAACGCTGTTGTGTGAGCAAAGGTATAAGCAAGGCATGTAGGGGTGGGTGGTGTTAAGCCCGAGTGAGCACCAATGCCAAGCAAAGCACACACACGATTGGAAAGGCGATTTCATTTGAAACCAATGATGCTGATTTCCATATAAACAAGTCCAGAGTTCCATGCAAGAAGGAAAAACCACCTGAGAGCAAAATTCCCCGAGTTTGAACTTGTGAGAAATCCAGGTCCAATCCCTCCCTGAAATATGACGCTCTCTGGGAGATCTTCAGCAAGCCATTATCTTACGTCCACTTATTTTACAGGACTATTGTGAGGCTAGGACACTGTCCTGAGCTCTGTAGACCAAGGATGCACAATGTGCCATGGCAAGGCTTTTACTGTGGCCTCCAAGGGTGCCCTAACCCCCTTGCCCATTTTACCACCACCGGTACTCTCTACTCCCTCCCATAGAGAGGAAAGAGTAATTTGTATCCAGATTGCTGGGATGTGTGTGTGTGCTTGAGCATGCATGTATGTGTGTGTGTGTATATAGATGTATTTATGTGTGTGTGGACATGCACTGTGGGCCCACCAAGCCAGCATCACATGCAGCCCATGGCAGAAAAGGTTGTGCACCCCTGCTCAAGAGAAGAGCAAGTAAAGCAATAAGTCCTCTCCTACCTGGGAGTAACTTCCATTGCACTTGGTGAGTTTTGCTTGAGTAAACATGCATAATCAGCTCTTAAGTTTAAAATGCTGTTTGCAATTATTTGTGAGTGGGATGTACTAGTTATATGTGCATAAGATCTGGCTGTAAACAGGAGCCTAACTGGTTTAAATGCTGCCATAACATTGCTGCAAAAGGCAGATTTATAAAGCTGTAACACCTTGGATGTGTTTGAATAGCAGCAAGAACACTGTTCCAGCTTGCTAGTAACTGTTGGGTAATACAAAACAGGTTGCCTAGGGAAGTCACTGGGATTTCTGCCTTTGGAATTTGTCAAGGCCCCTTAAATAGACTTGGAGACTCTTCTTAATCTTTCTATTGGTAACAGAGACAAAGCATGCAGTGGCATCTTAAAGACGAAATGGTTGGTTGCTTTGCTAGGCTCAGTTCAATTTTCTCAGATGTCTTCAAGTGGTTACACATACACACACAGACTAAAATTAAAGATTTGGTATGTGGGTGTACACCTCTGATGTACCTTCGCCATGCAAGAGTATACTTCTTTGTATCTGTGGCATTTGCACAACTCAAGCACGTTCTTTTGGTGGTTCCGACAAGATACAGAATATTTTTTCAATACTGATAAGGAGCTGAAGTATACCACCACAGATTCTGACATGATAAATACACCCCAGTAGCCTCTCTCAGGGCTGAATCACACATGTAGGTATGTCATGGGACACACTATATCTCTCCATGAGATAATGTCCTTACTCAAAAATATTTTGTTTGAAATTAGGTCATCTTTGTCTTTTAAGTGTTTGATACAGTACTGCCCATTTCACAGATACAAGTTTATCGGCTGGTGTTTCAGTCACCAAGTAATGTGTACATGTGTGTGAACTTCCCTTTTGTAAAAGAGGTGAGAATGCAGGTTAATTTCAGGACAGCCAAATCTCTTATATGCACAAGGCAATCTACTTTTTGTAGTGAGAAAATCACCCCAAATGCTTATTCAGTACCTAAGTAATTGAAGCGGTATCATAGCATTAACCCTGGTCTTAAAGACTTCCTTTCACTTTGTCCTTCAGAATTCTTCTGTATAAATAGGTGTGCTCATAAGATTTATTGGCCAGCAATAGCAGGCTCTGGTATTTTTAACTGATAGAAGAGGGGGACTGGAAAGGCCTTTGTCTGAAATTCAGCAAAAATGTGCCATATGAAGCTTATATCCAAAATGATAGACTAGAATGCCTTGATCAGTTTGGTCAGAAGTGAAAGCACTCCTGTTTATGATCTTTCTCTGGTTCAATATTCATCTATACAGTAAATATAAAAGAGTAATATGTTCACAACATGTAACAGTATAATACTGTCTTATGGACTATAGTCCACTCCATTAGATGCATGTAGTATGCTTCTGTGTGCCAGTTCCTGGGAAAACAAGTGGAAGGGTGCTATTGTGTTCATGTCCTGCTTGTGAGCTTCTCAGAGGCATGTGGTTGACCACTGTGGGAACAGAATGCTGTTCTAAGGCCTTTGGTCTGATCCAGCATGGTTCTTATGTTCTTGTGTTCTTAAATAGCAAAAATAAATTGTCTATTCAGCAGCTTGGTGATAAACTCAGAATACCTAAAGGCAACAGAGAAAAAGCCAACTTGAAATAAATAAATGAAAAAACTGAATAAAATTTGAGGCATATCTGCAGCAGTGGGAGAGTGCTGTTGCACTCACATCCTGGTTTTGGGCTTCCCACAGGCATCTGGTTGGCCACTGTGTGACCAGAATGATTGACTAGGTAGGGTTAAAATTAAATCTGCTGATTTCCAATCAAACAAATAAGCCATAAACAAGAGGTCATCAAGTACAAATGGATCACAAATGAAACAGAAATCTACAAATAACTGGTAGGAGATCATGAAGTCAGCACAAAACACCAGCCCCACATGACACATGGTATGCCTCTTTTGGAACTGACACTTCAAAAGCAATCTCTGATATTATATGGGGCATGTGTGGCTGATATTAGAAGTGGGGCAGTAGAGCTGAAATCCCACCAAGTATGTACAGGCCCTTGGGCACATGGTCAACACAAGAGGAAGAATTTGCAAGTTTCAAGAGCACTTAACTTATAAAGGGGAGTCAGAATCCAAATTATTGCAAAGATAACCTTTTTCAAACTATGGCTGTTAAGAAGACTGGTAGCCTTTTTATGTGGTGTAAAAGAATATCCCCTTAACCACAGCAATAAGTCAGTCCCATTGGGTTGGATCCAGAGTTAAGCACAGGAGGTGGAGGAGGAAAGAAGGGATCACTGAAAATTAGGTGGAGGTATGCAAGGAACCCCTGCAGCACAGCTGACTTAAATCAGGAGCATTGGGGGTATGGGGTATGGAGAAACTGTCACAGGAAGAAAGGGGCAGGGAAGTCAGCTTCCATAGTTTTACATGTGCCCTGTTTGATGTGCTTAACTCTGGATCCAGCCCAATATGTTGACACCTTTTTTCTAAATATGGGAATATTTTTAAAAATGTAAAAATAATTACAGAGTATTATAAACTCTACACAGATGTTCTTGAGAAAGTAAAGAGGCAAGTTAGCAGATGTGTCATCATACTAGAGTATCTCCTACCTCTGGTATAAGAATGACCAATTTATGAATACAGCTGACATTTTTACCAAGGGGAAATAGGCCAGAGGGTGGTGAGAATGTGATCATGCTCCAGCTATTCATCTGAAACATAATGCAGGGGGAAGAGGGGTGTGGTAGAATGCTCCTCAAAGATACCATAGAGACAGCTCCTCACATGGCTGCAGACAAACTGGTAATTTACTCAATTGGTATAAGAAACTGCAATGCCACCATGACATCTAGGCACTTCCCTGCAATGAGAACAGGGTGAGACATGGGTCCTATTCATGCATCACATACTTCCCATGTAGGGCACTCAAACATTGAAAAAGGAGCAGGGCTATGCTGTTGGTCCTGCCTCAATGTCCCTGCTTTGAGTGTGAATGGTTGAAGAGGAACCCTTACTCATGAGCAGCAGCTCATCATGCATAGGGGGTTCTTCTTGGGACATCTGTGCTCAATGTGCAGATGCCAGGGAATTGGCCTAGCCTGGCCACATGATGTTGGGGGCAGGGCCAGTAATACTGACATGCTCCTTTCTGTGGAAGGCCTAAGATGCGTGTAACACATGAAACAGGGCTGTAGCCACGAGACAAAGTCAGTGCAGTGGGAATTTGCTCCTCCACTGAATGCAAATTCAGAAATAATGAACCCTCATATTATTACACCTTCACTAAAAAATATGAGGTGGGTTTGCCCTCTCAGCATCAACACATCCTACAAAAAAAGTTCTAACACAGCTGATAAGCAGGGTGGCCCAGCGGTGAGACTCTGTTCAATAAATATTAAATTATTCAGAAAAAGATTTCCAGAAAGAAAGAAAGAAAGAACGAACTAATGTGGTAATGCAGGCCCCTTTTTGGAATTTTTAAAAATAGAATTCCCACTTCTATCATTCACTTGAGTTCACTGCTTGCGTGCACGCATGCTCCCTCTCCCTCTCTCTCTGTAATGCATTCTTACAGATATGAGGAAAAATGTAAGAAATATACAATGCTATATAGTTCAAGCATTCTAAATAAGACAGACTATGTGCTAGATCAGCCATCTCCAACCTGGTGCCCTCCAGATGTTTTGACCTACAACTCTCACCAGCCCCAAATAGCACAGTCAATAGTCAGGGATTATGGGAGTTGTGTCTAAAATATCTGGAAGGCACCAGTTTGGGAAGACTGTGCTAGGTCCTTGTTATCAGCAGGGAGCTGGAAAAAGCCCCTTATGACTTTTATGACTTAGAATAACCTTTCCCAACTTGGTGTCCTCCAGATGTACATTGTACACTGGGTTAGCTGTGTTAGTCTGTTGCAGCAAAAACATCAAAGAGTCTTGTGGCACCTTAAAGATTAACACATTTATTATGTCATAAGCTTTCATGGACTACAGCCCACTACATCAGATCCAGTTAGTATTAAATGAGGTTGGACTCAATGGTGTTATAGGTCCCTTCCAACCCTACTATTCTATGATTCTGTGATTATCATGTAACTTACAGGCATATATACACATGACTGGAGTAGGGGAGAATCTCACTGTTTACAAGGGAGAAAGGATGGAGCCATTTAAAAGAACAGACCTTCTTCCGGATATGTTGCTACTGTCAAGATTGTTCTGGTAATAATCAGGTCACTTGACTACCTAGGCTTACTGCCACTTTACCTTCATCTCTAGACCCTGCTTATTCTGTGCTAATTGGAAGGGCATTCCCCATTTCAGAACCATGTGTAGGATATTTTCTTCTGTAGTACTCAGCACACAGCTGTTATTAAATAAATGTCTAGTAGTTCTTATTGTAGCAGTAGCAGTGTGATGCAGTGTGATGTAGCAGCAGTAGTAGAAGCAGTGTGATGCACCTGTTCATAATCAAGTATTCCCAGTTTTAATTTCCGATTGACGTATGGAATTCTATCCCATTATACACCTTGTTTAGTGTTTTTTATTGTATGATAAAAAAGGAAGACTTCAAAATAGCTCACAATGGAAGCAGAAGCATCTTCTTCCATTGGAAGGGGAAAGCTAGTATAGTAGATTTTTCTACTAAGGAGTATAAAATATACAACCAACCTCTCTGGTAATCAGTGTAATATACTCATGGTATTATGGTTGGTGGAATAATTTGTATTTGGAATGTCACTATGGTTGGTCTCCAGAAGTCACTTAAAAAACTCTAAGAAGTCACTTAAAAACCTTTTTAAAAAATGAGTAACTGGACAAACTTATTTCATTTGATGTACCACAATACAAAAGAGTCCTACAATATTTGTTTCATTATCAGCATACTGTCCTCCTTTTGATGTCAGTGAAAGGAGGGCAAGAAAACAGAAGGAGTTGAGCATCCAAAGTAGATCACAAAGAAGAGAAACAAGTTTTCAGGATGCAAGATAGAATTTATTATAAGAAGCACAACCTGTTTCAGCCTTTTTTCTTGTTTTAGGCCTTCTACTGGCTATTGTTGCCAGTATATTGATGCAGGAGACAATCATTTGCTGAAAAAATTCTGCAGACTTTTTTCTTTACTCCTTGAAGAAGGCCTAAATAAGAAAAAAGGCTGAAATTCTTTGGGCTTCTTAAATACATTCTATCTTGCATCCTGAGAACAGTGAAATTAGTGCCCCTGCCCAGACAGACAATCAAGAGCAGGCCTATTGCAACTGAGACCAAATTCACTTTGGTCATAGCTGACAGAACTTGCAGCATTGAGAATTTGGCTATTTGCAAATGATAGGCAAGTTAGACTGTACTGAAAATATCACAGACGCACAGTTGCACAAAGCTGAAAGATGTTCTGTGTGAGCTACAAATCAGTCACTATTACAAATGGAGCAAGAGTGATATGCTACCCATTAAAGAGAGGCATAATCTACTGTGCTATTGTAACAAAGATTTCTTCATATTCTGTTTCTATAGATGAAAGTAAGAAATATATTATTGAAAGGAACATATGGGCTTTTTGAGCAGTCAGGCTAGACAGAACTGGAGTAATACCATTCTATCCATCTATGGATAGAGCAAGTGACAGCGAGTTATCAGTGAACTGCCTCCACAATCTGAAAAGTCTATAGGCACTTTCTTTGTTTAGGAAAGATTTTCCTACATAAAGGTCAAGTCTAGACAGTGTTTAATCAGTTTATGCACAAAGAATAAGTGGTTGGCCGCAACTACTTGAAAGTGACGCCAGCAAAATTCTAAATGAAATAAGGCCAAATCTATGGTTCATTACCTATAGTTAAATTCATATAGACCAAAAGATAATTTTGTGTGTGTGATAGTGACCCAAAATTCACATCTGCTTTGTTTAAATATTAATGCCACATTTACACAAACTGGTGTCACTGTGCTGTGCTGCCCCATGTATGAACTATTTTGGGAGCTGCTTCCAGATGTTATAGTCCTATGTATGGTAGACTACTCCTTTATTCAAAGCTGGAAGCAGGGCTGTTGTATACAGTACAAATGGGTGAGCAGAAGGTAGATCTGGATCTACTAGTAAGATGGTTAGTAGCAGAGGGAAGACGGTTTAGAACACAAGAGGAAGATGTCCGAGTCTGACAGAACACAGGTTAGAGTTCATTATCAAGCCTACTCTGTTGCAGTGAGGGTGACACATAAGGAGCTCTTTTCCACCAGCATCTTCTCAGTGTTATCCAGCAGAATTTTTCCATGGTTCATGGGCTTTTACAATCTGGGCCAGGGAGAGAGATGGTGGAAACCTTGGTAGCATGCTGCGACAAGTTTCCAGGACACTTTGAAAATAAAGTCACTGGCATTCATCACAACTTGGACACCACAGTTAATGCAGTCCCATTAGTAGAACTGTCCAGAGCATCCTCTGGTCCAGTTTTATTGGATGAGTTTCTATTGTTGAGGACTGAGGATACAGACAAGGTGCTGGGCTGAGTTTGGTCAGCCACGTGTGTGCTTGATTCTAGTCCTTCATGGATTATTACATCTAATAGGGAGGGGATGTCCAACTGGGTCCAAGAGGTTGTCAACTCCTCCTTGAAAGAGGGAATGGTGCTGGTTGCTTTAAAGAAGGCAGTTATTAGGGCATTAGGTGCTTGAGAGGGTGATTGCTGACCAACTCCAGGCACTCTTGTATGACACTGATTATCTAGATCCATTTCAATTGAGCTTCAGGCCTGGTTTTGGAACAGCAACTGCTTTGGTCATGCTGTGGGATGACCTTTGGCAAGAGACGGATGGGGTGGTGGTGGAGTGAGATCCTGTTGATTCTTTTGGACCTTTCAGCAGCTTTTGATACTATCAACCATGGTATCCTTCTGAATAGGCTATCTGGGCTGGGAGTTGGAGGTACTGCACTGTAGTGGTTCTTCTCCAACTTGGATGGCTGATTCCAGAAGGTGATGCTGGGGGTTATTGCTCTGTCCTTTGGCAGTTATGCCATGGGGTGACTCAGGGCTTTATTTTATCCCTCATGCTGTTCAACATCTAAATGAAATTACCGGAGGAGGTTATCTAGAGATATCTGAGGTTTCACCAATAAGAAGATGACACTCAGGTCTATCTCTCCTTTTCATCAAATCTAGGTGAGGCAGTCAGTGAACCAGTGCCTGGGTGTGGTGATGGAGTGGATGAGGGCCAATAAACTGAGACTCAAACCAGATAAAATGGAGATACTGTTGTGGTTCTTCTGCCTGGATGAGTGATATTCAGCTTGTTCGGGAGGGGGCTGTACTCCCCCTAAAGAATCAGGTTTGTAGTTTTGGGGTGCTCTTACATCCAGCACTGACATTGGAGGCACAGGTGGCCTCGGTGGCATGGAGCGCCTTTTATCAGCTTAGGCTGCTATAACAACTATGATCCTATCTGGACAAAGATAGCCTAGCTACAGTTATTCACATTCTGGTAACCTCTTGTATGGATTACTGCAATGTGTTATATGTGAGATTGCCTTTGAAAATGGTCCAGAAACATCAGATGGTCCAAAATAGGGCAGCAAGATTGTTAATAGGGACTGACCAATATGATCATATTATGCCAGTGTTTTATGATCTGCACTGGCTGCCAGGCCATTTCAAGGCCCAATTTAAAGTGCTGGTATTAACTTACAAAGCTGTAAATGGCTTCGGGCCATGTTACCTAAAAGATAATCTCCTTTCATATATACCTGCCTGGACCCTAAGATCATCCTCAGAGGCTCTTCTCTGGGTGCCCCTGCTGAATGAGGTGAGGCCAGTGGCTAGTGAAGAGAGGGCCTTTTCACTGGTGGCACCCTGGTTGTGGAATGACCTTCCCAGAGAGGCTTGCCTGGTACCTACATTGTGATCTTTTCAGTGCCAGATGAAGACTTTTTTAATTTTCCCAGGCTTTTTAACCCTTTGGTTTTAAAAATTGTGTTAGTTCATTTTAGATCTAGATGCTGCTAACTTTTATCATGGTTACTACTTTGGTTTTGATCTTATGGTTTTATATTATGTTTTATATATTATTGCATTTTATGGTTTTAAGCTTTTTCTTGTAAACTTCCCAAAGAACTTTGACTAATGGGTAGTATATAAATGTGATTGATAGATAGATAGATAGATAGATAGATCAATAGAGCGATCTCTGGGTAATTGGCAGTAATCGGCAAGTACTTCTGCCCCTCGCCCCCATTGTTTAACAATACCAGCAACAAAATTGCTTCCTTCCTACCCTAAGTTATACTGCTGAAAAGAAGAAAGCTTGGAGTAACTTGGGGTCAGAATTCTTTAATCCAAAGTATGGAATCTTTTGTGTCAGGCTCCAGTTGGTGGATCTTAGGGTTCTAGTGAAAAAAACAAGTAGCTCTCACACACCTGATGTCAGCCCATCCCCACAGGACATGAAGTCAGCCCCATGCTCAAATTATAGGGGGAAGGAGCAGAGGAAGCCCAAAGCCTTTCCTTTTTAAGTAGTGCTTTAGCTACTGTTTTCAGAAAGGTCATTATTTGGCTAAAATCAGGAAGTGGGCCTTGCAGGAGGGCCCCTACCTCCCTTTTACAGAGGAGGGAAGAAGCACAATGTCATTTCTAGACAAGCTCAGTGTGATCACTCTCCTGAACCCCTCACACATCCCTCCAGAATGTGGATAAATTAACAACCTACGGGTAAATTAAATAGGAATTCTGTTGTGGGGCAACCAATCTGCAATGAAAAGGAGGAAGAGGGTAAAAGATAAGGCAGAGACACCAAATACTTGGGGATAGAAATGAACCATAAACAGAGAAGTGACTGAGAAGTATGTATTCTTACCATTGGGAACAGTATTTTGTCCCCTGAGAAAATCACCGTTCATTTATGGTTCTGAATAGAACAGCACCATTTCAATATTGGTTACCCACAGCAGGTGAATCTTCCTATTGTATTCAGCAGTGGGTTATCATCTGACCCAATTCTTCCCTCTGCTTTCTTGGGAGAAATATTCAGATGAGTCAGTTTGCTCAATCATGACTAGAGCTATTGCAGAACTCCAACCCAATTCTGCTTCCTCTACCTGTGCTCACACTTTAAAATTATACCTCATCAAAATTACACTGCACAGCATCAAGGAATATTTATCACTTTGTAAACAAAAGGCTCTGAAAATGATAACTGAAATAGTTTAGGAGGTGACCACAGCTCTCAGTGTTGTTCAGGCGTGCTGCTGGAACATGAGAAAAATTTAAGTGAATTATTATTTTTTCCTCAACTGAAGCACTACCAGTATGCTGTGCTTGCACTGCTACTTGCACCAGTCTTCTGCCTCTAAATGTCATGGCTGTTGGGTAAGTGCTCTGTTTGGCTTGTAAACTGCGCATTTCTTTTTAGATAAGCCTGAATTTATGTGGCACATCATATACACGCTAAAGGGCCAAATTACTTGGCTTCAGAAGTTGCATCTTTGTCCTGTGTTGATATTTTTGTAGTTGTTATGAGATACAAATAATATCACAGCAATGTTCCTAAAAAGGACTATTTTTCATGTTTTAACTTTAAAGAACGCAAGGGCTGGTCCTTGCACCATTCTTCAACCCTCCATGCTCTTCCCTGCTGAATTCCAAAATGCTCCTCCTTTCTTCCATGGCATACCCCGCAACAAGGAAAATGCTTTGTACAAAACCAGTTCTTCAGAACTGCAGGGTCTACTACAAATTATGCCAAAACCTGCAGGGTGTGATGAGTCAACTTTGTAGCCACCAGTGATGGAACCCTATCAAACCAGATAATCCAGGCAAAGTGTCTTGTTTGTTCCATGATCTGTCTCATTGCATATATATTTCTGACTAATCTAGATTGAATGTGTACATTAGTGGCCTATGAGAACAGATGGGCCTAACAAAGCAGTAGGGTATTTTTTGGGCCCTGTATTTTTATTAATGACTTGGAGAGGGGATGCTTATCAGATTTGCAAATGACACAAAATTGGGTGGGGTAGCTAATACCTTAGAAGACAGAAACAAACTTCAAAATGATCTTGATAAGTTAGAAAATTGGGGAAAAAATAAGAGAATGAAATGTAACAAAGATAACTGAAGTTCTTCATTTAGGAAAGAGAAATCAAATGCACAAGTATAAGATGGGGGATACTGGCTTCACAGTAGTAATATGAAAAGGCTCTTGGAGTTGTAGTCAATCACAAGATGACTATGAGCCAGTAGTGCGATGTTGCTGCAAAAAAGGCAAATCCAATTTTAGGTTGCAACAACAGAAGTATAGTTTCTAAATCATAGGAAGCATTAGTTCTACTCTACTTTGCACTGGTCAGACCTCACCTTGAATACTGTGTCCAGTTCTGGACACTACACTTTAAGAAGAGTTCAGATAAATTGGAATGAGTTCAGAGAAGGGCAACAAAGATGACTGGGGACCAGAAATTAAATCCTATGAGGAAAGGCTGAAGGAACTGGGTATGTTTCTCAAACCTTGAGAAGTTTGCGTGGGGAGGGTGGATATGATAGCACTTTTAAAGTACCTAAAGGGCCGTCACACAGAAGAGGACCACAACTTGCTCATACAAGACTTAATGAAATAATGGGCTTAAGTTACACGAAGGCAGATTTCAGTTGAATATCTGGAAAAACTTCCTAATGGTCAGAGCAGTCAGACAATAGAACCAAGTTCCTAGGGAGGTGGTGGGCTGTCCATCACTGGAAGTATTCAAGCAAAGACTGGACAACTATCTGTCAGGGATGCTTTAAACTCGATTCCTGCTCTGAGCAGGCGGTTGGACTTGATGGCCTAAATGGCCTATTCCAACTCTATGATCTAAGATTCTATGAACAAATACTTCCTCTAAAGAACTATCATATTAGAGAGAGCGCCTTCTCCCCTACCAGCCTGACCAGTCACTGAGGTCATCAGATGAGGGACTCCTGATTGTTCAACATGGACCTGCATTCCATTTGGAGTCCACTCAGAGCAGAGACTTTAATGTATTGGCTCCCTTTCTATGGAACTCCCTGCCAAAATATTGCTTTGTTTTGAATGCCTGCTGAAGTTATTTTTATTTAAAGAAGCTTTCCCTGACTAACAAGCCATGGTCTTATTGGTACAATCTGATTTTAAAGGTTTTAATTCTGATTATTATTATTATTATTATTATTAATAATAATAATAATAATAATAATAACTCCCCTTTTTATTGCTCACCACTCAGATATTTTATTGGATGTAGAGGGTATATAAATCTTGTAAATAAATAAATATAAAAATTATTGAAAATAGAGCCTGGTAATTCTGACAATATAAATATCAAAAATGTTGAGAAAATAGCTTTCTGTGTTGATGAAGAAAACTGCTCTTTAGGGTAAAACTTTGTTTTACTGTATGTTGTCCCTTTGCCTGTGCATAGTGATCTAGTGTTGGTTAAAACTACTATACCGATAGTGAAATTTTCACTCACAGAAATAGTTGTAATAATAGCTAACTTCCGATAGGAGATGGCACCTTAAGAAGAAGATAGTGAAGTTGTGTAATCTTGGATAAAACATTAGACACAGATGTGGAAATCCAGGTTCAAATGCCTACTCAGCCATGAAACTCACTGGGTGACCATCTCTTAAGATAACCTATCTCATGGGTTTGTTGTGAGGATGGGTCTGAGGGGGCAGTGTATGTTGCTCTGAGCTCCTTGGAGGAAGGGTGGGATACAAATGTAATTCTAAGTAACTAAGGGTGCAATCCTATGTGGATGGTTGGCAGCCTCTGAACTTGGAGGCTGCTGAGTATCCAATGCAGGGCGGCTGGAGCATGGAGGCGATCTTTGCCTCTGTGCTCCAGCTGCCCAGCATTTCTGCTAGATGGGCGATTTTGCCTGTCTAGCACTGGTGGCTTGGAGGGGGAGGGAAGGAGGCTGGGGCAGCCATAGGAAATGTTGTATGGCCACGGAGTGGGTCTCCTCCCCTCTCTTGAAAGGCTGCTTTTCCCCATCTCTGTGCTCCATTTTCTGAGTATGGAGAGGCAGCTGGCGTAGTTCTCTTCATGCTGGTTATGAGGGGGAGGGGGAGGGGAACGCAGTTTCCTGGCTCCAAGGTCGGAGCCCTGTCTCTGACCTCAGAGCCAGGAAACTGAACAATCCTATGCTCCCCACCCCAACACTTTCTAGCGGCCATAGGATTGCTCTCCCCATTATCTTTCCTTTCACATATTATAATTCATCTTTGATATTCAGTTATTTATAATGGTCTGTGATCCAGGAAGGGAGACTGCATGCACAGTTTCTGCATGTACAGCCAATCCAGATGCACATCTGGATGTGTATCCATATATGCTGCAGTGGACTTACGTTTTTATATGCTGTGGAACAAATGGGATGGAGATGGAACAAATGGACAGTTGGAGGTGATTAGATGCATTAACTGTTACGGTTCCTGCTATTTGTTGTTAGTTTCTCTCTCAATAAAAGAAAGCACTGTTTGGTCTCTGGAGAAATGATCAGGAGAGTTACACATAGCTCATCTGGGCCCTATTAAATTGGCTGGAAGAATAGTTTGATGCAGATGGGGACATACATCCCTATCTGGAGCTCCTAGTTGTTGCATATGACTGACTGTTCAGGGCCATGATATTCACAGATGAGGAGAAAGATCACAGAAAGACAAGGCTATGTTCAGGGCTGTTCATATTTTGTGGTAAGAAAATATATTATAAAAGAACTACATATGCTTTTTAAGGGAGCATAAATATATTCCATTTGCATCTTACACTCTAAAGCTGATGACTCTTAAGTTTGCAGACAGACAGAGCTCTTGAGAAGAAGGAATAAGTTTGGGAGCCATTCCTGCTTCCCAAATAGTGCTATGTAGAATTGTATACCAACAAGAAAAAGTGGCTTCAAGAACCCTTCTTCCACATACAGCTCAAAGCCAGAGAAGGTGCCTTTTATAAGGACTTGATATTGCTAGAAGATGGGACAGGGACTAAGACTTCCTGAGACCCAGCATTTATCATATATTAAGGGGCCTGGGAACAGATAGCCACATAAGCAGAGAAGCACTGTTCCACATAGTAATGGTGGTCACTGAATTGTACCTAATATTGGCCCTACTTAGTGTTGGTCCATACACTGAAATGAATGGGACTTAAGTCACACTAATATTAGATACCATCTATTGTTTTCACATTTTTTAAGTCATGGGGATGGAGACTCCCATTTCAAATTTTGCATGGCTATTAGACTGAGTAAAATATTCCACCCAATGGACACTCAGATGACAGAAAAGCCTGAATATACATGTCTAGAAAGCCCAGCTGCATCAAGAGAAACAGAAGACAGAAGAGTGATCAGTAGTAATTTCCCTGTGCTTCAACACACTAGGAATCAAGCTTTAGTTCTGCTTTGAGAGCCTTTGGTAGTTAGTGGTGGTTATCATTCAACTAAAGCACAATATTGAATAAGTACAAGAGAGAACTGCACTTCAGCCTGATAGCTGATGCCCAGTGTCATGGATTTGAGAGGCAACTGGCTAAAATATCTTGGAATTTCTAACATAGACTCATAATGACTTTAACAGTGTCTGTATTACTGTGAACCCCTTTGGATGGGGGAATCTGCAACACATTTCAGATAAATGGATTTATGTGCTTATTTGCTTTCTCATTATGTGAGAAGAAATCCTAAATATTATATTCCCGTCAAAACAAAGTAGTATGTTCTACTTATTTCTTTTTAATAATATGACTCCCTGCTCTCATCATTCTGGGTTTTTCTTTCTATCTCGCTAGATGTGTACATTGTGAACTTTCATATATTAATGTTTTAAATCTGTGGAAAACAACTCTCCAAAGGATTTCATAAGGCACCGGAGCACTATAGCTCACAAGCCCACATTCACCCCTCCCTCTATACAGCACCTCTTTAAGCAGAAAAAAAACGTGGTGTTGGATAACCCAGCAGTAATACCATTCCAAAGAGTATACAGACTGCAGACAAGCAGTGGCACCACTGATTACACTGGTCTCCTGTTTAGATCCTGCTAGTTGTTCTGCATCAGGAGGCAGCCAATACACATCCTTGGGGATTCATGCTGGTGCAGACACCCCCAAAAGTACTTCCCTGTTTCATGAAACTGGCACAAGATCAACCCAATACAAGGTTTTCCCAAGGCCAATTTCAGATTGTGTAAATTCAGAAGACAAGGTGCCAGATGGCAATTGACTGGTGGCTAATAGCCTGATTCACAAAAGAATGAGTATTTGGATACAGGCCATTTTAATCTTCCACCTTAAGTGGTTTGTGAATCATATCCCCAGATCACCTCCACTTTTAAAGAGGTGATTTAGTTGCCTATCTACTATTTGATCGGCCACTGAATTCACAGATCATGAAATGGGTCCCCTGAATTACATGGTTGGGACAATGTATATCAGTTTCTAGTTAACTGCTTTCTCCATTTTGCATGGAGTCTTGAAAACATTAGTTTTCAACTAATAATCATGAAAACATTTGTTCTCTAGATATGCTGTAGTCTTTCAGAGTAGATGAGATCTGATCATAAAAGTAAAACCAAACCACAGATCCTTTTTGCTCTCCACATTTGTTCCACAATGCCTATATGCTTAGACAGGGAAGCAAATGAGCAAACTCATAAGGTATCAAGTACAAGTTTCTATACAAAAGACTTTAAAGATGATAATGCATCTTACAAAAGTTTAAAGAGTCTGAAGATTTTAGGGTGAATAAAAGTTACATTATTTGTGGTCAGGCATTAATGATATTACTTGACCTATTTACCAAGCATCTTTAATAACATTGCTATTGTTAAAGCATACCACTTATGTCATGACTGGGTGAGAGGGACACATTTTCAGAGAGCTGCAGATGTTTCTGGTCACTTAAATGAGAATAAGACCTGCTAGGTCTTAGAGTCTTGTAAATCATTCTTCCTGCTTCTGATAAATAATTCTAACTATTTCCAGTCATACCACTCACTGTCTTCTTGAGATAGAAGATATGCAACAGACAGTAATCTCTTGCTAGAAGTAGTGGATGTCTTTCTACCTTTTCCTCTTTGCAGCTACTGACTGCAACAGCATTTTCACAAGACTTAGGGCACAATCCTATGCATCTTTAGTTAGAAATAAGTCCTATAACTCTGATTGCTCAGAGTTGTAGGACTTATTTCTGCTCAAAACATGCATAGGATTCTGTCTAAACGTGCATAGGATTGCATCCTTAAGTGACAGTCAGCTCCTAATAGAAATGTTTTTTTTGTTCCTAATTCTCCCCTGAATGAATTAAGAACATGTATATATGAAAAAGATACCATTATCTGTTAGCTGCCCTAGGAGGTTTTTTAAACTTAAAGGTAGCATATGTATCTAAATAAAAGAATAAAAATAAATAAGATGGGCTCAAATGGACTTTTTAGTGTAATGTATGAAAATGTACAGTTGTGTTAGTCTGTTGCAGCAAAAACATAATGAATGTCTGATTGCACCTTAAAGACTAGCATTTTAAGCCATGGTAAGACTAACAATAATATGACTAAGTTTATGCCACAATAAGGGCACAATCCTATGGCTGCTAGTCAGCGGCTAGATGGCCATAGGATAGGTCAGTTCTAAGAGAACCGAGCCCCCCCCCCCAATGCCACCTCGTAGGCAGTGTGGATCAGCCCCACACTCTGTGCTCATAAGAGCAGTGTGGGGCAGCGAAAAAGGAGCATTCCCGGGGGCAGGCTGGGGTGGGGAGGTCAGAAATGCCGGTATGACACATCCTATGTGTTGTCCGGCTGCTGCTTCCTGCGCCTGGAGGTCCTGTGGCTAAACAGCCGAAATTGGCTGTCTTGCCATGAAAGCCAGGTGGGGGGAGTGAGGAGGAGATCCCCAGGAATAGGGCTGTGTACGGACCCACTGCTTCGCTGTGGATGTTGCTTTGGACCACTTTGACTTGGACTGATTTGGATCCCATGCACTTTGAATCGGATCCAAATACAAAGCGAGATTTGGATATTTGGATCACTTGGTTTGGGCATTTTCCCATTGACTTGCATGGAAAAATACAAATGGCCAAAACTTTTTCAGTTTTCATCATAAATACAGGAAACTCTCTGCCCCCATGGAGGGGGATCCCATCTGCCAAAGTTCAGACAGTTTGGCCCAGTACGTTTTGTGCTAGGCACAGCTGAAATTTGATGTTTTCCACAAGAACTCTCAAAGCAAAGAGCTATACCTCTCAGCCCCACGCCTCCTCCTCCTGCTTGTTCAGCTGTCAAGGACCGCTAGCTATCTCCTGCTGGTGAGGAGGAGACAGCTAGCTAGTGGCTGGGGTGTGCACCACATTGCTGGTTAGCTGTCCTTGACAGCTGACCAGGTAAGAGGAGGAGGCATGGTGCATGCCCTCGCCGCTAGCCATCTCCTGCTCATGTGGGGGAAACGGCTAGAGGCTGGGGCGTGCACCGCACCTCCTCTTCCTGCCTGGGCAATTCACAGTGCTTTTTGCATATAAGTCTATGTCCACACATAGACCTATACACAAAAAGTGCTGTGAATCGCCAATATACTCAAGATTCACGGCATTTTTGCGTATAGGTCTATGTGCACATAGACTTCCAATTGTCATGTTTTTTTAAAAAACATGGTGATTGCAGTGGAGAACCAGCAAGCAGAGCAGGGGCTGGCAGGTGTCTGGAGAACCTGGATGGATGGGGGTGGGTTCTCACATCCCTAAGTAATGCCACCAGAATGATCTCTGTCTCTACAACGCAGCTGTTTTTCTCCAGTTATTCAGTCTTCCGCCTCTCCTCCACCACCGTCACTGATTGGTGATTGCTGGGTTACATCCAGCCCTGATATGGCAACTAGAGTTTCCATTCGCCAAAGCTCCCTCCCTCTCCCCCTCCTCCTCCCCACTTGCCCCTTCCCTCCTCCTCAATCCCTCGCTGAACTTTCTCAAGTTGATACTTTTGCACCAGGCTGTCTGAGCTGCTCAGAACAAATCACCAAGTCAGACGTGGCACTTTGTATACAAGCCGCTTCGCTTCAGGGTGCCTTGTTGCTATTCTGCTCTGCCTCGTATCATGCAGAGGCACCTCCGAAGCAGCCCGTTTCGACTCGTTATTCAGGCTTTGAACTGAAGCGATGCACAGCCCTATCTGTTAATCTTTAACTTGTCATAACATTTCTTGGAGAGGGTCTCAGTGTGGATGCTTTCTCAATTACTGTCAGGTACTACCAGCTTCCCTCAGAAATAAACAGCACACATCAGCTAAAATCTACTTCAGCAAACAAGTCAACTTAAGAGACAAAAGTCTGTCAGAATATTTATTTATTACATTTATATCCCGCCTTTCCCCCTCCTTAAGGAACACAAGGTGGCTTACACAATCCTCCTCCTCCATTTTATCCTCATTCCAACAACCCTGTGAGGTGGGTTGGGCTGAGAGTCTGTGACTGGCCCAAAGTCACCCAGTGAGCTTCCATGTCTGAGAGGGGACTAGAACCCAGATTTCCCAACTCCTAGTTCAACCCTCTAGCCACTACACCACACTGGCTCTTTTGTCTTTTCTTGCCATCTTTACTGTTATACTTTAAATATGTTATAGTTCAGGTGAAGTAATCCTGTTATCTCAGGCTTTTAGTGGTAGTACAGGGACAACTCTACCTTTAGGCAGAGTGAAGCAGCCACCTCAGGCCCCAGATTTTGGGTGTTGTAAAAGGGTAGCAAATGGTTAGTTGTTCAATTAATTTTTTTACTGCTAGGGAGAGGTGTTTGTGTGATTTTTTTGCCTTGTGTGCCAACTTACCTTGATTGGCTCTGGGTACTATGTATCTTGACTTGGAGGGGGAGAACCATTTGCTGCTTTACCTCAGGCAGCAAAATGTCTTGGTTAGCCCTATGTATGAAATCTCTTAATGGCCTTTAATCTGCTGGCTTTCAGTGTGATCTTTATATCTTGTTGTTTAACTGTATTTATTGTATTATATTTTGTTGTACTTTATTATTAGAATTTGTCCTGAGGGCATTTTATAGCAAGAGGTTTTTATTTTATTAAATACATACATAAAGTTTAAAGAAAAATTTAATGGACACCAAATGTGGCCAGCAATTGTCAACTGAAACCAACAAGGGCTGAGTTTAGAGCTTTCTAATTGTCATTTAGCCAAAAAAGAAACTTATTTTTGTGAATTTCTTGTTCACATTTAGTGTACATAGCATTGTGAGGTAGGGCAATGGCTGTGTTTATCCATTGTTACAAAAATGAAGCGACTCGTGACATCTTAAAGACCTATACATTCATTATGGCATACACTTTCATATTTAAAAGCCTTATATTTCATCATATCCTTACCCTGGTCATAATAATGTAAGAACCATCCAGAAGCAGACCAAAGCCCTATCTAGTCCAACATTCTGTTCCCACAGTGGCCAACCAGATGCCTATGGGAAGCCCCCAAGCAGGACATGCACACAACAGCTACCTCCTGGTTCTGCTCCCAGCAGCTGGCATACTGCTTCTGACATGGGAGGAAATACATAGTCATCATTACTAGTAGCCAGTGATAGCCTCACCCTCCATGAATTTGTTTTATTCCCTTTTAAAGCCATCCAAGTTGGTAGCCATCACTACAACTTCTGGAAGCAAATTCCATAATTTAACTATGTGCTTTGTGAAGAAGTTCTTCCTTTTGTCTGCTTTGAATCTCATACTGATCCATGTCTTTTCTTGTCCTCCATGCTGCAGACACATATAACATTGCCTCTTTCTTTTCCTCTTCTATCTTTCTAGACGTATTTGTATCACTGTCTGAAATAGCCCCATTTCAGCCCTACCTACTTTGCTGGATTCCAGAATTAGAGGAATATGCCCATTGTGACTAGTAGACAACTACTGGATTTGCTCTACAGGCATTTCCATGTTGGCTTGCAGGTGACTTTTGGTAATATGTCTTATGATTACATATGAATTACAATACAGCATTGTCTTTTCCTGGATCTAGTAAAATGATCCCAATTAGACTGAAGACTGGTTGCAGTGGGCAGTACCATAACTGGAAGTGGCAGCAGCGGGGGCACCTAGCAACTGGCTCAGCACCCCTTATGTGTCCACAGAATGGATAAATGACTTGGCTGTCTGCCTGTGGAGAGAGTTGGAAGAGAATTTTCTCTGACTGCTTCCTACCATGTTAATCGAAAAAGGATCAAGAAAATAACAGCTCAATCAGCAAACCAGTTAAATCAAAGTAATTCAAACCACTCAAAGGTTGCAGCTGCCCGAACTGGTCAAGGTGGTGTATAGGACTGAAGGTAGTTTAGTGGTCATAGCTCAGTGGCAGAGCCCCTGCTTTGTATGCAGAAGGTCCCAGGTTCAATCCCCAGCATCTCCAGGTAGGGCTGGAAAAATACTCCTGCCTGAAACCCTGGAGAGCTGCTGCCAGTCAGTGTCGAAAATTCTGGGCTAGATGGACAAAAGATCTGACTCCATATAAAGCAGTTTCCTATGTTCCTTTCTTCCTAGTTCTGTCACACAACCTTCAAGACCAGCTGAACTCTGCTGTTCCTCAGACTGAAGTAGGCTTTGACTTACTTTAAAATGCTCTGACCCCAGTCACTCTAAGGTACTAGTTAAATCCTCTCAGACTTTTACCAGCCTGGCCTTTACTTCCAGCTGCAATCTGTCCCAAACCCAGAGCACTTTCGGCTGTGTGAAAGGAATTTGAATGGGAATGGTACTTTTGTGGAGAGTAGAACCCAGCCAAGTTGACCAACCAACCAATGTTCTTGTCTCTTAATTATACATCACTTACAAGCCATTTTATAGTATATCAGAGGATTGTAGAGAATCAGTACCTGGGCTATTAATGTATTGGGGGAGGTTGGGAACCAGGGGACCCATAGGGACCCCATAGGACATCACCAATTCTACTGATTTGAATAAGGATGCTACTTATTTTAAGAAATTAAAACAAATTTATGTGGAAATTTACTAATTTCAGTGGGAAGTATATTCAAAGAAAAGTGCTTATGTGGTACAATGTCATGTTCAGTGATATTGCTCTTTTAGGTATTAATATATGTCTCATGCAAAACATGCATGTACTGGTGAATCAAATCATGGGATCAGTCTAATAATTCACCAAACGTTATACCTTCTGCACACCCAGTAGCTGGAGAGCAAAATAAATGTGAAATAAAAGGCAGATTTAAACAGATTCAGATTTACTATTAAAATAACGATTTCACATGCAAACCAGATGAGGGGGGAAAAGGTGTTGTAATGATATGCAAATTCCTCTGCAGACCATGCAACATGCCTGTGTTGTTTCACAGCTATAAACACAGGAGCAGGCATGCAGTCAATGACAGCAGCCTTCTCAGGGCTATTTTAGGCCCCTTCTCTGCATGTTCAGCTTCCTTTTCTTTCCTTTTTTTAAAAAAGTATCCCTTGGGCTAGTTTATTTATGGGAAATTAAGTAAATGTAGGAGCAGTATTTTACCCACTTGCTATTAGAAGTAAAGTTGTTTTCAGTTTTCAGTATTCTGGCCAATAAGTGTAGAAGTACTGGAATGATTCAGAAGCACTTGGCATTTAATATTAATTTTGTAAAATTAAAAGTAGTGAATATATGATGTTAAACGTATTAGACAATGTGTGCTTAGGTTTTTGCTGTTTCACCTTGAATTACAATGCCTCCTTCCCAATGTACTCTTAGGTTTCTCCTACTGTAAAATACCTGGATAAGGGCTGGTGTTGCTTTACAGCAGCCTTCCCCAACCTGGTGCCCTCCAGTTGTTTTGGACTACAACTCTGAGCATCCCTGGCAATTAGCCAAACTGGCTAGGGCTGATAGGGGTTGTATCTCAAACATCTGGAGGGCACAAGGTGGGAGAAGACTGATGTATACATCTCCCTGGTTAGAGACTAGAGAAGTGCATCAGATCTGGATACAGTCCAAAGCCCAAGCAGAATCAGGTCTCATTGGTCTGGTTCTGTTCAGTCTCAAGGAAAAGTGGGCTTCCCTCTGAAGCCAACAGAACTGAAGTTGCTTCAGAACAAGGCTTCGTTACCAACTCATGTTTTGGATATGATACACACCCACAGACTTTATGTCTCCAAATGTCATCTTTTGGATTCGTTTCTGTAAACACTGCAGGGGGAGGGTGGTTTTGAGACTGACAGGTCCATTTTCTAATCCCAGGACACATTTCACCAGAGGGTCTAATCACTGTGCTTTAGGGAAGGGCAAGGATGGGACTATGAGATGGCCATTCTTCCAATGCCACTGCAGTAGGGCCGGCACAAGCTCTCCTGTTGCCTAAAGCAAAAGACAACTTGCACTGCTGCAGCCACCACCTCACAGCCTCCCTCTTGTTGCCACATGTCTCCATCCCCTACCCCCCTTACCTTTGCTGCCATGGCATGCAGCTGGAGGAAGTGGCCTCCTGGTTCTCATGTGGTTGCTGCTTCTGGCCATGTGGTTCTCACTGAGAGTAACAGACAGCTGATGGCTGCTCAAGATGGCCCCACCAGCTGCTCTCTTGCTGCAGCTGGCAGGGCTCTCTGGGGCACCCACTGCTGGAGGCAGTGCAGGCCCTCCTGTCTGGGGTGGGAGCAAAGGAGAGAGGCATTTTGCCACTCCACCACCTGATGCAGGTGCAAGAGCCTGCATAATGGTAGGGCTAGCCCTGCACCACACTGTACTATGGAAAAGCCTTAAACTGGTTTTCAAGCATCATAACTCCCTAGTCCTTGCACTTATTCTTCTGAAAATCTGCAGCTATCTTGCCTGGGGACAGTGTTCTATTTTCATACAAATTGACCAAAAAACCATGGGGTTGGGGGAGGGGGAGGGGAGGGGAAGCAAATCACCTCCCCGAAATTGGAGAACTCCCTTCCACATGAACTGCTGCACCTATTCTTCTGAAACTTTGCGGGATTCTTGCTTAGGGTCATCTCTAGACTGCCTGTAATTTTCAGAACAATAGTCCACTAAGAACATAGGGGGTATGTCCTCTTTTGGAAGCCCTCAAAATGCCAATACTGCTCTTGCGCAAAAATCCCTGGGGCTATTATTCTGAAATCTGGCAGGCTTGATTTGCTCAGAAAAGGCAACTCTCTCTGCAATTTTCATTCAAGTCTTTCAAGAAATAAAAAGATACCAGCAGTTCCCTTTAAAAATAATAATCAAATATCAAAATGCTTAGCACAAAAAAACTACACCTATTTTTCTGACATTGGGCAGGCATAATCCCCTCCTAAGTGGCTACTATGCCTGTAACTCTTATCCAATTCTGATTATGAGAAAAATGTTATAGGCATTTTTTTAAAAAATTTCCCATGATAGTCAATGGGAAGCATGAACCCTCAGTTTTCCAAACTTCAACTCAAGTTTGGTACCAAGTCAAAGTGGACTCACTCCTAATTGGTCCAAGGAAAAGCAGAGCATTTTCCAAAGTGCCAAATCGAGCTCTGAATCAAAGCAGGGTGGTGGTGGTGGTGGGTGAACACCTCTACTTGAGACCTAACAACCCAGTAGCAGCCAGTCATAATCATCCTTCCTCAATGTCTTTTTCTGGCTTTTTCATCATTCACTCTTCATTTCTTTTGACCAGTCTACCTTCCATTCCTGCCCTGGTCCCATGGGGACCCAAGGGAAGGAATCTGCTGTCTCATCAGACCCTTGCTTCCTTCTGTGCTAGACTGCTTTGATTCCTCTACTCCCATTCCTAACTTCTGTTATTTTAAACTCCTATTTCCCCCTCATTCATCTGGGAGGGTAGGATGTTGTGACATCAGTGCAGTTCAGCACATGGTAACAAAGGGACTAAGGCTCCTCTGCTGCTCCACCTTTCTATAATATCACATCAGATCAGCCCAACACTGCCACAGGCTTCACCACCACCACATCCCTCAGCACATTACAATATAGACTTGCGCTATCAATAAGGTCATAAGAGGAAGCCCTGCTGGTTGTATTCCAACCTGCAGATGCTCATCTGGCAGCAACCCAGAAGTGGATATTCTCTGTGTTGGCACCCACCTTATGGAATGCCCCCCCCCCCCGTGGTATTTGGGAGGCACCAACTGTGGTGTGCTTTAGACACTTCATAAAGACTCATCTATTTACCCAGGTCTTCCCTAATTGATTGTGCCACCCAGTTTGTTTGTTAATTGTTGTATTTTGAGTTTTTGGTTTTAAATGTTTTAACTGATGAGTATTTTCATTTATTATGATATTTTGTTTTAATATCTGATTTTATAAACCACTTTGAAATATTTTTTTAAACATGATAAGCAGTATATACAATAAATAAATAAATAAATAAATAAATGAGATTTCTGGTTGGTTGTATATAGACTAGCAACTTGTTCTAGAACTTCTTTCAGTAGATAAGTTGGTTCCAATTATGCTTACCATACATGCTAACCACTGTTATAGAAAACAGCACACATATGTGCACAAGAACACACACAAAATTCTGTGTGTCCAAGAACTATACCAGTAAATTATACATGGATAGAAAGTACAGTTAAATTACCAACAGCTTTCTGTGGACTGAATAACATCTATTAGCGATATTCTCAGAGGTATAAAGCAATGCGGTGTATCACTTGGGAATGAGATTACACAGACTGAAAGCCAACGGCCAGCCCCAAACGATCTCCCTAACCATGGGATTGGTTGTGCACTCTCTTAGTTGCTGGCTGCAGGCTTAAGGCCTGATGAAAAAGGGGAAGGGGGCATCTTCTATAAAGCCCCTTTTGCCATTCAGCTTCAGAGAATTTGGGAATGCATGGCCAGGGAAACTAGTGTTATGTTGGCAACAAAAGAAGGCAATAGGATTCTGTTTCTCACTCTATATGTCCCAAAGGCATTTTCAGTATGAGAATGGATCATTTTGAGAAAGTTCAGATCAAAGGGTACAGCATTCCCAACACATACATAATTGCAGGATTTCAAAGCTTAATAAGTCTTAAGAAACTGTGCATAACCCTAAGCCTTCTGCCCATCTTAAACTTTGGGGTAATGTTATATATTTACGGACATGCTTCAAGCCCTTCTTGGAGGCCAGAGAGGGAGATTTGGAGATGTGGTAGCTACAAAAATAACCCAGGCCTCCTGTGACAAAAAGAATTAAAAATAGACTCGCTTAGCTGGCGGTTTCCAACTCTGGAACACTCACGGCCTGATGGTAAGAACTCTGGTCATTAGACAGTGAATGGCCTTGTCTGAAAGTGAAGAATATGCAAGGGAAGATCTTTGGTGACTTTAGGAACATGGCCTTTCCTGAAGGAGCAACTCCTTTTGTTGTTAATGAACTGGAAGGTTAAACATAAAGAGAGCTTTTAAACAGGAAAAGAAAAGCCTCCAGGTCAAATGCACATATTTTTCTGATGTCAGAAGGTGTGGTGGGGGCAAATTGCTGACTGTGTGTGGGGGTCTTTCCATTTCCAAACTAATAGCCCTGAGGACTGTCTGGTTTTGGGTGTGGGAAAACAGGTCATTGTGCCCCCAAATAGCTGCCTCACACCAAGTACATTACAATGGACAATTAACCACCTGTAAATTCTACTGACAGTTTATGTTGCAATTCACTTGGTCTGCAACAATCCACTAATTTTGGTGCAACACTTCAGAGTAAATGGTCTGAGAAAAGAGGTCATACTGCGTGTCTCTTTTGTTTCCTCTTTGCTCACAAGTAAGTTCCACTGAGTGCAAGTCGGTGACAATTACTCCAGTTTAACCATAATTTTATCCCATGGAGTAAAAAGCACGATGGTTCTTTACTGTTTGCCATATGTAAGTATGCAATCTTACTTTTATTTCTTGGTTACATTTATATCCCACTTTTCTTCCAAGGAGCTCAAGATGGCAGACATGCTCTTCACCACCCCATTTTATCCTCACAACAACCCAGTGAAGTAGAGTACTTTAAGAGATAGTGACAGGCCCAAGATTTACCCAGCAGTCTGAGAGAGGATTTGAACCTGGATCTCCCCAGTTCTAGTCCAACAGTCTAACCACTGCACCACACTAAGCACACATTAGGGCATTAGTCCCACTGTGGGGCTTACTCTCTAATAACTGTACTTAGCATTGTAGCCTTAAAAAAAAAAAAGGTAGAAGCACAGCATGCCCTCTACTCTGTGAGTAAAACTGTGGCTAAACTGGAATAATTCATTGCCACTGAATTGAATGCAGCCAGGGTTTCTGCAATTTAACTGTTGATAGAAGAAAACCCACTATTAGCATATACTTTGCTCCAGTCCTCTGAGACTCCTCTGCCCACCCCCACTCCGATAGTACATAGAAAAATGGTATCCAGGTTTCAGTCATAAGTTATGTAAAGATCACATTGCTAAGTTATATGGCTAACACAGACTGGGCAGAAAGTAGATCTTCAGATGTTTTTGACTTCAACTCCCAGAATTCCTGGCCATTGGCTATGCTGGCAAGGGCTTCTCAGAGTTGAAATCCAAAGCATTTGGAGATGTACCTTCTGCCTACCCTTGAGTTAATCTACACAAAGAAAATGTTACAGGTGCTGGTGGACCTGTAGCACTTGCTCCCTCTCCTACTATATTGTGCATTTGGTACAACTGTGGATTATTCTGTGTTCTTATTATGTGATATGTATATACACCATGTACCACACCTATATCTTTTACAGCTTCTTCCCAAGCTACTGCAGTCACTTGAGACCTTCTGTAATTGGGGTTAAATGGCACATTCACACATTAGCATAGGGGGCAGAGAATCTCTGCTCTAAATCCTTTACATTAGGAGTGGGCAACGTGTGCCCACCCAGACGTTATTAGTCTGCAACTCCCATCAGCCCCAGCCAGCATAGCCAATGGTGAGGGATGATGGGAGTTGGAGTCCAACAACATCTGGCGGGCCACAAATTGCCTACCCCTGCTTTAATTTAAAGAGGCCAGCCCTATGACCAGTCTTAAAATATACAGTTCCATTGTGAAGATATATTTGGGGACTCAAAAGTGAAACTGTACCATACCGAGTGGTGTATGGAGTGGGTAGGTTGAGAAATACAAAAGGAAGTTTTTTTGCTCTCTTAATTAAAAAGGAAACTCTTCCTTGGTTTGACCCTGTATTTGTGAAAAAAATCATTAAAAAATCTGATTTCAGACAACCTGCTTTTGTCCACCACACACATACATTTCAACCAGATGGTGTAATTCTCAAAACGGGTTTTCTGTGAAGGCCCTAAATTACTAACATGGGCTGAGAGAGCTCAATTTCATGTGCAAAATAAATTACGCAAATCAATTAATATATGCTCAGTTTATCTTTTATTCCTATCCTATTTGAAATGATTGATAGATATTCCCCCCATAAGCATGTGGCTGAGAAAAAGATGTGAGCAGGAATTACTCCAGGCCATACAGGAGGGACAAGCAATCAGTCAGGACTCAGAAACTCCAGGCACTTTCTTTTCAGAAGTAAAGACATACGCCATAGTTGAATAATGGCCTGGGGGTGGTGAGAGAATGATCTATAGTAGCAATTTGGCTCCAAGTAATCAAGAAATAACTAAAATTACCATTTAGTAAGCATCAGCTACAGTTCTTCCAGGAGGGCTAGAAACTTGTCCTTTTGAAAAATAAAAGCAGGGGACCTCAGAACTACAAATATGGGGTTCCAAGGTGAACATCCAGGAAAAGAAGTTCACAATGCTTATATTTTAATCTCCAGCTGAGCTGTTCTAGATCAAAGAGCGTAAAAGTTATGATATCCTTTGGGTTTACATTTAGTTAAAAAGAAAACAAACAGCCCCTAGTTCTAAGCATGTGCAGTTAAGCCTCATAGCATAAATCCAAAGCTCCTATCCTAAAAACGAGAATCAAAAATATATCCCATTGATTTCAGTGTGACCATCTTCCTACTGCTAAAGATCTGGGCCTTAACCTTCATTTTGAGTTAAAGGGCTGATTACAAGATTCTGACGAAATCCTGCAGTCCGGGGTGGGGGAGGAAATACTACCATAAAGCTCACCCCCTTTCGCTCTCCATTTTCCATTCTAACAATCCTGTCCTTCTTTAACGCACGTTAGTAGCCAGATCTCAGAACTCGAAAGGAGTTTATTTAAGGTGCACGTTTGCAGCACTGCTCTTGGTCTTATGCCAGAAACGCGTTCTCCGTCTACTCCCCCTCCTTACTCTAAGCCCGTGAAGTGGCGAGGGGAGATCTTTCCCCCCTTTCGCTGCCTTTACAGCTTGCAGGGCAGCCTGATCACGTGCGCTCGCTGTGTTTGTCTGGCCTTGGAGACTCTCGTCTACGCGTGGAGCCGGAGCTCGCTCTCCTATTTACAGTCGGCCTGCCCTGGGCCTAGGCGAGAGGTTAGGCAGCGCTCACTCGCTGCTTCTGCAGCATTTGCGCTGCAGTTCCCCATCGGCTCCCTCCCCGCCCAGCTTTGCGAGACGTGGGAACAAGGAGCGAGTGGAGAAGATAAAAGGGAGCTGCCTGCGGAACGAATGTGCTCGAGGGTGGCTTTCGGTGGCGGAGCAGAACCTTGTAAATGAGAGATTTCCGTTCACAAGACTCTGCTTGCACGGTTCCTGTCCTGCCCTTGAACTGCCAGGCGAAATCTCGGCGTCGCAACCAGAAAGTAAATCAAATCGAGCCTGCCTGCCTGCCTGCCTGCCTGGCTCCGGGAAAGCGCGGGTGAACAACGCTTGGCTCGGTTGCTAAGTGCTGAGAAGTGGAAGGTTTCTGCTTCCAGCCCCAGCCAAGCCGGTGGTCTGTTTGCCAGGCACTGTTTACTCGGCGCGCCTGCACAAATACGTTCCCTGTTTACTAGGCAGAGCCTGGCCTGGAGGCTCTCGTTTTCATCAGCCTGCCCAGACCGGGAGGACTCCTCAGGGTTGGTGGTGCTCTCTATGGGGGTGGGATGGGAGAAGGCACAGATGGGACCATGCCCTTTAACATTAATTGATTGATTAAGAACTGTTTCTATTTCCTTCAAACCAATCAGACGGGTTGGGGTCACACAACACTGGTAAAACCAGGTTTTAATAAAAAGCGGCCAGGAAAGCTTGATTGTAACTGCAAAAGTGTGATTAAAAGAGGTGGTGGTGCAGTTAGGGATGGACCTCGAGAGAAGTCCAGGGCCCACCCCCACATGGGGGCAGAGGCAAAGGGGCCCAGCGTGACCGCCTGGGCATGCAGGACCCACTGGGCCTGATGCTGCTTACCACAGCATCTTTTCTCTCCTCTTATTTAAAAAAAAAGGTTTATTTTATTTAAATTTATAGTGGAGGGTGGGGCTGGCAGGGCATGCACATGGTTGCAGATTCTAATTTTATTACTTTAAAAATCCTCTTCTACAACAAAATGGCACTTATTCCCACATCAAATGTGTTTAGTATCAAGGCAGCAATAGCGAACTCCATTTTATTCCAGTAGTTATGCTGGTACTATGATTTAAGTGAATTTAAAATGCAAAACTGCTCCGATTCAGAGTATTCCTTGTTTTACTAGAGTTGGAAAACAGTCTTGTTTTACTCTAACATAACAAATGTAGAAGCAGTTGTAAAGGATGGAATGACAGGGCTCCTGCTCTGAAAGGTAGCCTAGAAATATTTAACATAAATGAAATAAATGATAGTGAGGGGTGAAAAGAGAAATATTAGTTGTGTACTTCACAACTGAAGTAACATAACATGGCCATCTTAAATGCCCCTACCCCCCTCCCATTCAATCCAAGGTCTAAAATTACCTAGCTGCACCACTGGAAAGAGGTTGTGAAATAACTAGTCCACCAGAACCGCCACTCCTATTTTCCTCCTAAATGTAGGTGCCGGCTGCTCAGTCCAGCTTGAGAATCACACCCTTTGACCTAGAAGCTTTTATGCCTAATCCCAGATGTGCTTTGGGTATGTGTTTGAAGGGGTAGGGAGAGATTTGTGATTCCTGCATGATGAAAGGCACCACTGAAAAGCACTTTTCTTCATTAAGCAGGAGTGGAGAGAAAAGCATAGTTTTCTTTAAGAAAGCAGAAGATGTCATCACAGAGCCCCGCCTCCTCTATGGCGAACACTCATTGTCCTATTATCATCTCCAGTCAAACAGGCTTTGCAGGTTTTTGAAGCAGGACTAAAATCTGAAAAACCTGGTTGAATTGATATAATGATGGGATGGGGCGGGGCAGGGATGGGACGGGTGAGAGTGGGTACAGCTCTATCGTACTACTTCCAACTTTCAGGAGGAGGAGAACATCTGTCTCCAGTTCACACACACCAGATCTGAGCCCTGACATTGAAAACAAGTGCTGGCATTTAAGTGCTGCTTCAATTTCAGCCCTGAAGGGATCTCAAGTATATTCCCTCCCCCACTTCAGTGAAATTAATTGGCCTTGGGAAGGCAATTCCAAACTTCTAGTTTACAGCTCTACTTTGTATTTGACAATGCCCATCTGTTTACTGTCTTGCTACAGTGCGATCCATTACCTAGTTAAGTCAATGTACTTCGATAGATTGTTGCTGGATTGCATGCAGAACCTATACTGCTTTTATTTAGAAGTCAGTTTCATTCATTGCTGGATCGCATGCAGAACCTATACTGCTTTTATTTAGAAGTCAGTTTCATTCATTGCTGGATCGCATGCAGAACCTATACTGCTTTTATTTAGAAGTCAGTTTCATTCATTTCAATAAGAAGCACTAATCCTGAAATTCCATGGGCATGAATATAAATTACTTCCAAATCAGTGCCTTTGCTTTCCATCTTGAATTTCACTATTTCAGTACTTCTATCCAGCAGAGTGGTAGGATTGGGCTAGTTCATAGCCCTTCTTTTGGGGGAAGTTCACCTTCGTCCTTCTTCCATATAAAGCTGTTTCAGCTGCAAGGGTGCCAGCAACTTACTGGTGCAGTTCAATTAAGATGCAGTGGGAGCCCTTTAACCCTTCTGGGTTAGGAAGTCAAAGCAAACACCGCTGGAGAAAGAAATTAACACCTTCAGCCAAACCACTGGCCCACATAGGTTGTCATTTTACATGCTGTGGCCCTGGGGGACCCCCTGCACCCATTTTTTTTAAAAGAATCAAAATCGGCTCTCTCACAACTCCTCCATCAGCCCCACAATAATCCGATTAGCCCCACTGCATTTAAAGAAGAAAGTGCCTGGTGCCTGCTTGCTTTTAGAAAAGCAGACAAAGGTCTAAAAGGCAAGGCCTCCCAGCCGACCGCAGGAGGCTGATGTTTGTTAATATTCAACCCGGAGCTAGATAACAGGTACAAGAAAGAATCTTCTCCGCATTTCCGCTATCAAAACCAGCAATGAAGTTGGATGTGCACCTCCAACTTAGGACGATTAAAACACACACACACACACAAAGAGAGAGAGAAAAAATATATAGGACAAAAGTAGACCTCTCTCGAGACAAGTAACAATCTTTCTCTTCCTCCCCTTCCCCCAGTTCCAGAGTTCAGGCATAGAGGCCCCTTTGAAACCTCTTAGGAATCACCGAACTACTCCACAACAATAGGACATACGACCTGACCTCTCGTGCTCTGCCTTTCTTATCATCAAACAATATGTTTGAGGATCGCAGCCCTGCATACTGTTCTATAGGTTTCTCTCTCTCAATCTGGTCAAACAGATTTGATTTAGAGAATCGCAGCCCAGGAGGCTTTGGGGGGTAATTTTTTTCTAGACACCAGACTACTGGAGAGTTACATTTGCATTCTGAGTCGGTGATGGGATTCGACTAACTCGGTTCTCATTATATGTGTCTGGGAGGTGAAAGAGCAACTGCGACCTGGGTGCCTTGGCAGCAGAAATCAATGGACTTGAAAAGAACAAGTGGAGAGCTTCTGAGAGATCCATAAGCCCAAATGGAAAACTTGCACCATTGCAAATGTTAACAGGCGAACCAACAGTCACTCAGCCTCCTAAGTTAATCAGAACAGAGGTCAGAATTTTCCTGACCTAACCCATCACAACAATCGAACTGGACTCTTCACTGTGGTAGCCACACTTCTCAGGATGATGGATCCACCACTTAACTGACAATCAGATGCAGATTCGACAATAAGGAAATCAGTTTGACTTTACAGACAAGGGTATTGACACCTACCAGGAACAAAATTGCATCACCAGCTTGTATTCAAAACACCTTACTTAGAAGTAAATCCCCCAGAAATCAGTGTACAAAATGCCCAGCCCCAGTTAAGATAGAAATGATTGAATTTGCTGTGATTTATCAATTTCTGATTAGGATGTGGTTCTGGGTGGAAGTCTGTCTAATTTTGCATATTCTATCCCTATGGGAAAATACCTACTCTTCTTTAAAGCAGATTGCTACAAAGCTCTTGCAGGCAAAGCAAAGTCCTGGCAACGTTGTAATTTACACACACACACACACACACACACACACCCTGTGTTCTCCAGCAGATTTACAATCTCACCTATTGTGTTTATGTTTCAATACTGGGGAGGCGGACCTCCGTGGTAGTTTGTCCGCTTCTTATTCGCGGGTAGAGAGCCACCGAGGCCTTTTCGCCTCTCTGCCTAAGCAGCATCGCAGTACCACAAACGCAATTAACAGCCTCTAAAACAGGCGACCACAACACTGAATTTCATTTGCAGACTTCACAATAACAACAATAACAACATCATCAACACAATTCTTAGCACGCAGGGCAAATGTGACTGCGTGGTGTACACCGGGGGGTCGGGTTCCTGGGACTGCATCGGAGGAGGAGAATGGTAGTTTGGAGCTGATTCAAAGGGTTGCTCGTTCCCCCTTTTGTGACCAAATTTCCATGCAAACTTCTCCGATGGCTGTGATATCTGCAGTGTGCCTTCACGTAGCAACTCTTTCCCTTCCTTCCAACCCAGCCCCCTCCATCCCTCGGCGAAGGTGATGGGTTGAGAGGAAGTGAAAAACAACGTCAAACCACCAAAACGCGGGGGAGGGAGGAGAGGAGCATGATGGAAAAAACAGGCAGACGAACAACAGTCAGGGAAGCAGCGCCGGTGGCGCCCCGACCTCTGATCCACAACTCTGCTAAGCCGGAGGATCTGGATTCAAACAGGCACCAAGACCGGTGGAATAAAAGGTTTCGATTCGAAGCTAAAATGTTATTATGATAGGAATCATTATACTTCCATAATAAATCTTCGTAATTCATAATTATCACAGGAATTATCATAATTGGGTGTGTGTATTGCGCAGTGGATACGACGACACAACCTATGTACCTGATTAGGGGGCCACTAGATCTAAAGACTGTTTTCCAGAACAAATTCCACTCGTTTTGTAAGCGCTGGGCAGCTGGAAGCCCAAATACTCCGGCATGATCGCGTTGTGGATCTGCCTGTGCCTGCAACTCGGCTAAACTCTCCGGCAAGGCTTCCTTCCTCCTCCCGGGGAGCCTCGCGCTTCCCCTCCCCGCTTCCGAGCTCTTTGGCCTTCCCGTCCCAGTGGCTCCGGGGGTGGAGGGGTGGAGGGAGGAAACTGAATGGGGGGGGGGGGTGGAGCGGAGAGGACGGCCGCGGCCGAACTTTTCATTTCGCCCTTCTGCCTCGCCCGCCCCCTCCCACACCGCAAGCTGCCTGACATTTTAAAAAGAAAAAAATAGCAAAGTTAACACGCCAGAGAGAGAGAGAGAGAGAGAAGAAGAATAGGAATCGGGGAGAGGGAGAGAAGGCAGAGAGACCCACCGAGCTAATAATGGTGTCCAGCTGCCAAAGGGGGAGCCTTTAAAACGGCCCGACAAAGCTGCTGAGAAGGAAGTGGAAGCCGAGAGGGAAGGAGGGGGAGGGGAGGCAGCGCCATCTTTTCGTGTCACACAGTCCCAGAGACGGAGCGCCTTGCTCGGCGGCCGCCTCCGGCTCGCTCTTAGCTCTGGAGAGCGCGCCTTTGGGCAGGCTGCGAGGCGGAGGCTCTCATCTCGGCGGGGGACGCACAAGGCAGGCGGCAGCAGCAGCCCCACCAGCCTCCCGCACCGGCGCTTCTTCCGCCCCCAGTCGTGGCTGGTGCGGGGCTGCAAGCAAACCAGCTCCTGCGCGAGGCTCCTCCGAGCGAGTTTCCCTCCTCGGCTCCTGCGCGATCCCTGCTTTGGCGGGCGACTGGGCGCTGCCGCAAAGAGGGAGAGGCCAGGCCGAGGGGTGGCTGTGGCCCAACGCGCAATAGCAGGAAGCAGCACGGAGGCCCTGGCGCGCGTTGTCCCCCCCGCCCCCGCCCCGAGCGCCATTTGGCCCCTTTCAGTCTCACCCGTAGGCGGCGGAGGCCCTTGGCCTCAGGAGAGAAGGCGCGAAAGGACGGCCAAGGGGCAGCTTCCCGCTTGGGAGACTCGTCTTCGCGCCCTTTTCGGCTTAGCCTCCTGTGACCGTCAACGAGGGTCTCCTACGAACCCGGGGAGCACCATCAAAGCCCCGCCGGGCTCTCGTCCGGGTGGTTTAGCTTGCTTTCCCCTTCCCTTCCCTTCCCTCCCCGCCCCCAGCCCCGGGCCCACAGCGGGCGGCTAGAGCTGCTGCCACCTGGCTGTGTTGCTAGCGCTTCTTCCCGCCCTCGGGGCAGGTTTCGCCGCACCGCGAGCTCTGGGGCCTGCGCCAAGGAAGGCTCCGCAGCGCCGGTTTCTTGAGCAGAGCGCAGTTTCCTTGTCCCGCCGCCCAGGACGTAGCCAAGTCGTTGTGGCGAGGGGAGGGGATGGGGTGCACCACAGCTCGCCTCCGACGGTTTTGCTTTGCTCCCCCACCCTCCCCAGTGCCTTTATTATCTTAGCACCGTTTAACCAGGAAGGGACGCTTTTCATGGTGCGCGGCAGAATCACCTGCCTCTTCTTGTGAGGCGCTGCGGAATGGCGCTTCTCGCGGCAAAGACGAGCGCGCTCGGGCTGTGCGCTCCTCTGGCACCGCAAGGCTTCCCTTGGGCCTCGCGCACGCCGGAGAGCGAGAGCGAGGGATAGGCAGGGAGCCCATTGGCATCCAGAGCCTTGGCTCTCCCGGCGGCGCCCGGGGAAACCTAGCCTAGCTTGCTCTCGCTCGCTCAATCTGGCAGCTCTGGCTAACACACGCTAGCAAACGCGCTGCCGCCTCTCAGACCTGCTGATGCGGGAGCGAGGGAGGGGGGAGGAGAGCGAGAATGGAGCGGGAGCAGCGCCTGGTGAAGGGGGATTTGATGGGTGGTTGGCTGCGCTTCGGGAGGGGAGGGAGGTTGGCTGCGCCTGGTAATGAGGGATTTGAGGGAGAGGGAAGGGCGTGTTGGTTGCGCTTGAGAAGGGGAGGGCCGCCTGCCTGCCATTAGCGATGGGACATCTGAGGCGGGGGCGGTTGCGCCTGAGGTTTTTTATTATTATTATGGGGGGGGGGAGTAGGGAGGCTCTTCATCCCGGAGAGGCAGGAGGCGTGCCTTCTGTTTCTAATAAAGGAAGCGACTTTTCTCGAAGGAAGGTGCTGCCGAGGGGGGTTGGTTAGGATGATGGAGGTGTTGGTTGCCTTGCTAGGGAGCGGTGCGTGCGTGCGTGTGCAGAAATGAAAAGACTGGCTACACCTATGGCGAGAGAGAGATGGAGGAAGGGAAGGGGCTTTGAGTGCGTTTGGAGAGGGGGGGATTTAAAGCGGTTGCCCCAGGGAAGGTGGGATTTGCTGCTGATTGTTGGCTGCCCCTGGTGGGAAAGGGATTAATAGTTTGCAGATTCGCGCTGGCTACTCCTCGGAAGAAGGGATTTCAAGGGGGACGTTGGCTGCCCCCGCAAGAAGGGGTGTGCGAAGCGTTTTAACAACCTGCCGCCGGGAAAAGAGGGGGGGGGCGGCAGTTGTCTTTGTGTGTTGGTCGGGCTGCTGGCTGGCCCCGGTGGAAGAAGGGCAGCCACCGGCGTCGGGAATGTTTGGCCGTGGCTTGCCAAGAGGGGATTTGATGTGCGTTGTGCGTGGGGGAGGCGTCGGGCTGCGCCTCGCCAGTTGGGATTTGAGAGGGGCGGTAGGAGACACGTCTCCTGTTTCTAATAAAGGAATCGGCTTTTATTGAAGGATAAACGCAGGCAGCCGAAGTCGTGTGGGCTGCAGCCGCCGAACTTCGTTAGCTGCTAATCTGACTGCCAAGATGAAAACCTTTCGCGATCGTTTGAAAGACGGCAGGACCCTGACACACACCGCGGAGGCAGCAGCAGCGGCACACACCCTCCTCACACAAACACACTCACAGAGGCAGACCTTATCGTGCCCTCCCCAACATCTGAGAGACTCGGCTGGCGATGGGGGAACACGGAGGAGCAGCCCCTCCTAACGGTTCCGGCGTTGGGGGATTGCCAAGTTTTCTTTGACTTGGGGGAACTCTGGAGATTACTAATCGCGCGCCAGGCTGAGGTTTATATGGGCTTTCTTTTCTCGTCACCAGCAGTTTCTGACCCCGCTCGCTCCAAGAAAGGAGCTGCGACAGGCGGCTTCTGAGAAGGCCGAACAGGAGCCCGAGTCTAGCTCAGGGGAAGTTCCCCTGCGTGCACCCGAGAGAAAACAGTGCAGGCCCGAGGAGGGCGAGGGCGGGAGTGAGGGTTTCTTCCGGCGCGGAGCTGGTAAGATTAAGGCTGCAAGCACACTTACGCTTGAGTAAAGTCCCAAGTTAGTGGGACTTCGTCTGAGTAAACTTGCATAGGTTACGCCGCTCTGTAGAGCTGCAACTCGACGCACACGTAATCGGGAGTGAAGTTCCATTGCCCTTGTATATCCTCTGCTGTATACTTTCGTTTCGAAGTTGAAAGATTGCAACCCCAAGACCGAAGTTCTGGAATTCCTACCTCTTTGAAAATTCCATTCATTTTAAAAGGGCATGATTCTGCCAGCAGCTTGATTTTAGGGGAGCAAAGCTCCCCTCGTGCTAAACCCGTGCAGTTCACGCCTATGCATATCTATGTGGAAATACGTTTCATTGTGTTCAGTGGGGCTTACTCACTAGTAAGTAGGTTTAGGAGGATTTTTTTGTATGGGGGAACATTAAATCTGGAGCCTCCACTTGCAGTCTGAAGTGGCAGAGCCCAAACATCCGTTTATCTCCTCAGGGAGGACTAGGCCCCAGCCGGTGGGGCTGTTACTCCCACTCCTATATGCCTCCTGCACTTTTGCAGGTTTGGCTGTGATTGCCAGATTAGCCTCTCCTCATTTCTAAGGGAATGTAGATGGTGCCTGCATTTAAGTCTGCTTCTAACAACCTCCAGCCTTAGAGAGAGAGATCCCTTTGACTTGGTATATCTAGATCTGTGTGTATCTATCTGCTCTGCCTGCGATCTCTTAAGCACACTTGTTTGGAAGGGAGCTCCACTGAAATCAATGTAATTAGGGGTGTTTGGAACACCACTCTTGGACATTGGGCAGTAAGGCTGCACTACGATGCACACTTAATTGGGCGAAAATCTCATTTAATTCCTCAAGAATTTTTTCAGAGTAAACATGCATCTGCTGGGCTGTGTGTCTCATGAAACTTTCATAAACATTTACTTTCAATTATCACATTTAGGAGTACCCAACTAGCTAGACCTCTTTTATCTGTTATTAGTCCCATTTACAACTGTGGAATTATTTCTAAGTAAAGATTTTAGGTTCAGGGTTCCAGAGCTTGATGTACCTTGGATCCTGTACCCCTCATTGGAGTTCATTGCAAATATTCATTCATTGACTTCAATGGCTTCAAAATCTATGTGGTCTGCAAGAATATTTGCTTCAACTGCATTTCACCAGATGCTAGTCTGCACTCCAGTAAGGGCTGGCTTACTGTGATGAAGTGGACTATAGACCAGGAAAGCCTTTGCCATCATAAATTTGTTAGTCTTCATGGTTTCTTCTCCTTGTACCTGATACGTTCTACTTTTATCTTCAGTCTTAAACAGTGTAGAAATGAGTGTGATTACATGGAATTTAGAAAATCTGTACCATTCTGATATAATGGAAACTGCCTTCAAGACATCTCTATGAGTCTGACACCTTTTAAGTGCACAGGGTGCTGTACAATCCTTATCACCCTTATAACAACCTTGTCCCTGAGAGGAAGTCTACTTGCAATAATGCTGAAAACTCTGGAGTAATGGCTGTGCTAGCTCTGAAGGTAGATTTACTCAAGCTGTACATCACTGCTTCCATTGATAAGCATTATCTTTGATGGGGCATCAGAAGATAGGAAAAGCATATGCTTAATCTGTGATGGCAGTTTCACACCAGCAAATCATTCACTTGATGTTCCAGTGATGACTTCTCTACAACCACACACTGCATGTGTAAGGTCCACCTGAATGTGGCTGTCCATCCAGCCTCCCCATAATGCTAGCTAGCTAAAGCAGACTAGCTTCTTACAGTCATAGGAACAAAGGAAACTGCCTTATACTGAGTTCCATGGACCATTGGTCCATCTAGCTCAGTATCTTCTGCACTGACTCTGGACCTCCAGGGTTTCAAGATGGAGCTATTCCACCCCTACATGGAAATAGATGCCAGAGATTGAACCTGGGCCCTTCTACATGCAAAGCATGTGCTCTGCCACCTTTGAAGCAAGTGGGATTTGTTTCTGTGTCCTGGTCTACCACGTAGTTACAATCAATCACTGGAGTGTAGAGTTGGCAACCAACTGGCTTTATGAAATAATACGTTTAGGCTTGCCCTGCAAGTCAAGCTGAAAAAGGAGTTGGGCAGATGAATACCTGGCTTGGCTACAATTGATGCTCCTGCTTTGGTCTGTCTTGGTCCTCTGACTTTCTGCTGAGAACTTAGGCAGCCTCGATCGTAGAAACAAGTATGATGGTCTTTGATGGTGTGGCCCATAAGTTGCAATATTTGGGAAGAAAGTCGCCTTGTTTCAAAATCTCAGTTCAGGTGAGGAAGGAAGAAAACAAAGGAAGTGCTTTACTGAGCCCCTAGGCCTACCAAAAGCACATAGGAACCTTACATGGTGTTTACATGGAGGGCCTGGTTCTGCTTAAAGAGTCCCCACATGTTGACACTCCTGCCTCACTGACTGCAGCTTTACCTGCCTAGTTTCAACAAAATGATCAAATCACTGACCCCTCCCCCACTTTCTTCACAGCTGCTCTAGAAGCTTGGCTAATGTGTCTGTGTTTCGGAGATCTGGAGCCTGGATTAACAAACCCTTGTAATTTCATTACTCTAGCATGGGCAAATAGGACCTGCAATAGACCAGGCAGAGAGGAAATTGGGAGTTTGATTTGGCTAGGATGAGTCCCGGCGGACAAAGTTCAATGCATTAGAATGGCTTTCTTGTGGGTTTGAACCTAGCGGTGACTCGAAAAGCGAGAACGTTTGTATGCAGAAATCTTTTTCCATTGCTGATCAGATTTACAGTCAGATTCACAACCCAGTTAAGCCAAGTACAAATGGGTTTGCACCCACGCCAGTCCACTGAATGTCACTGAGAATCCCTGTTAACTTATCTACGTATTGGGCTGCCTGTTTTTAGAATGGCAGGAAGTGAAAATTCTCATCTCATAACGAAGTCTTCTTAGGCTCTATGCCCATCTTTGTTTGGTTTTTTTAAACAGTTCTTCCTAACCTTCCCAGTGGCTCTCCGAACTGCTTCATCTCCTAGGCCTGTAAACCTTTGGCTAGAATGTCAATCCCATTTAAATCAATCTCTCTCCCTCCCTCTCCCTCTCCCCCTCCCCCCCCTCTCTCATTCTCTGTGCGCATCCCTAAATAATGGCATTCACAGGTGATCCTTTCTTCCTGTCTTAAAAAAAATATTCTAGGACATTTTGTGAGTAGGGTCTGACTCTGGTGTAATCTCTCAAACTTCAATAACAAAGAAGCCAGGGAGTGTCTTCCACCAAAATGTTCAAAAATAATCAGCGATGTTCTTTCTCTTCTTTTATTTTAACAATCACACTTGTAAAAATGCATGCTTTAAAAAACACACATTTTTTTTAAAGAATGACTTCCCTCCACTTCACGCTATTTCTCCAGCCCAGCTCTAACAACTGGCGTTGTCATTTCCTTCGTGCTCAGGCAGGCCAGAAACTCGCTGTTGCTGTTTGAGCTCCACAGCCTGAACGGAAAATCCAGCCGCTTCATACCAGCTTGGCCACAAGGACTATTCAGCGCTACGCTCTCTCGAGCTGGTGTTCCAGCTTGGTCGTTTTAGCTGCCTTGAGTTTGCGACAAGGAGGAAGGAGCCCGAGGGGGCCTTGAGGTTGCCGCCATGGTGGCTCCAGAGAATGAAGTTATGCACCAGGGCAGCCCAGGAAAGAGATAGTTTCCGCCCCCCCTTTTTCGAGCAGAAGGTGGCAGAGAATGATTCATCGCTTGCATCCAATAATTAAAACAAAACCCGCTGTCGGCGGAAAGCCTCTGGAAGCTAATGCTGTTTTCCCTTCCCGGGAGTTAAAAGTGCAATTCGGTTGAAAGGAGGCCCAGCAGCTGATTTCCAGGCCTAACGTTCACTGTGAGGTGAGAAACTTGTGTCTGGTGGTGTGACCTCAGACTACAGATGTGGGGCTTCGCTCCCATCATGGTTGAATGCTCACCAGCATTTTTTTTTTTTAAACTCCCCACATCCAGAGCTCTAACACTTCAGGGAGAAGGCTTCTACCTAGTCTTCTTCATGACATACTAGTTTTCTAGGTGCAGGGGATTTTTTTGTATGGGGGAACATTAAATCTGGAGCCTCCACTTGCAGTCTGAAGTGGCAGAGCCCAAACATCCATTTATCTCCTCAGGGAGGACTAGGCCCCAGCCGGTGGGGCTGTTACTCCCACTCCTATATGCTTCCTGCACTTTTGCAGGTTTGGCTGTGATTGCCAGATTAGCCTCTCCTCATTTCTAAGGGAATTTAGATGGTGCCTGCATTTAAGTCTGCTTGTAACAACCCCCAACTAGGAAACCTTTTAACCCTAACCTGGTTAAAGTAGGGATTGGTTCTGGTTTTAACCCCCCCATCCCATGAAGAAAAAACACTCTGTGCATGTTCCATGTCACTCCATGACCTCACATGTTACAGGACTGCACCAGAGGTTGCAGACATGGTCTGGGTGAATTCCAGTTCAAAATGAGCCAGGTTTATTATACTGGGAAATGTCCCTATCTTCCTTGAGACTTCTCAGGCACGCAAGTGCTACATGATCCAATAGTTTTGGATCCTCCTGGATCTGTGCTGACCTGCGATTCAAATAAGCCTCGCATACTTTTGACAGAGATCACACGGTGAGGCATTTGGCACGAAATCACGTTGACGCTGGAGGAGGAAAAGGAAAGAAACGACTGACGGATCAGGGGCTGCATTGTTTATGTTTGGGAAAAGAAAATTCTGGAAGCAGTCGGAAGTAAGTCTTCAGGAACTCCGGACAGCTCCCCACCCCCACAAACAGGCATTGGCTTGGCCTGAAAGTCTGGCTGATCTGAGCAGGACTTATTTCTATGTGAAGGCTATTAGAACGGGCTGTAACCTAAAGCTGCACACACACACGTTCGGGCACAGGCCGTCGGAGATACTACGATGAACAGGATCATGCTATACAGGTCTGTTCAGAAGTAAGTCTCCCAGCGTTCATCGGGCCTGACTGCCATGTCCGAGGTTCTAGGATTGCAGCGTCAGTTGTTCTTCTTTGAAGGGATCCTGGCGTGTTGATTTATTTACACTAGGGGTGGGATATTTTTGTTGTTTCTGTCCACAGTCAGTGAGCCTTGGGCGGAGAGGTGAAGGTCAGGAGGTAGGCCGAGGAGGATGCGATCGTTTTGCGCACCCTCTTTCTCCTGTCTTGCCCTCTCCTGCCCAGCAGTCCTCTCCTGTAGGGCCCTGCGTCACAGCTGCCTCTTCCTGCGAGCAAGGAGAACTGGATAGGGTTGCAGACAGTAGTCCTTTCAGAGCCTGTCACCAGTGCTCGGTGATTGGCTGTCAGAGGAACGCGAGGAGGCTAGTCCTCCCCCCACCTCGCCAGGCATGTCACTGGCTTCCCTTTCCCTGCTGCACCCCAGAAGTGACAGACAGGCGGAGGCTGAGGTGTGTGTGTGCTCTGCTGGAAAGAGATGCTTTTGGCGAGTACCCTTGGAAACACTCCCAGGATTTCGAGCCCCAGCATGCAAGCCATCAAAATGGCCGAGGTAGTAAATAGCTACAAGTGGCTGTCGTTCAGCCCGCAATCTGGTGTGTGTGTGTGTGTGTGTGTGTGTTTCAGGGGGGTGGCATAAAATTCCTCGTTCCTCGGGGAAGGTAAATTCCCACTTAACAAAAGTGGTTACTTGGTCGGTCATCAAGAGCAGGAAAGGTAATATCCTTGGAGATTCATACACATGTTGTAGGACCAACTAAGTTGTCTGAGGCGAGGGACCAATTTCCATAACGCCAAGAATGCTTCCCTAGGTAGATCTGCCTGAAGAAAAGTTCGGTGAGGACTCGATTCAAGTAAAAGCCATCTCCCGAAACATCCCTGATACACCACCAATAAACTGGTAGAGAATACACTCCAAGTCACTTAATCAGGATGGTGAGGTGGCCTTACCGCTACAGAACGCCCATATTTAAGTTGACTGACTGCAGTCCTTGCACATTTACTTGGGAGGAAATCTCTGTTAATGAGTGGGATTTCCTCCGCAGGGAGAAAAAATGCAGACCCCCCCCCCCTGCAAAGCCACTTTTGTTATTGCATCCCAGTCTTATGCATGCTCACCTAAGTAAGTGTTCCTAGTATTGTAGTCTTAACTATCCATTTCCAGGGCTGCAAGAGGGGGGCAGGGGAGGCGGAATCAACTATTGGTGAGGGGAGCACCGGGGTGAATTTCTGGAGTGTGTGGGAGCTTTGTTTCAGGTATTAGATTTCTGAAAAACAAAATCATATTTTACACAGTGATGCATTTACGTCATTTTAGACTCCAGACTTTATGGTCTTGCCATCCATCCCTGATATTAGAGAGTAATGTGTATTGCTGCACTTAATTTCACCATCTAGTAAGCCAGCCCTGTTGCATTTGGGGTCCTGGACTTCAATCCCAAAGTCTTGCTCCAAATTCACCACTGATTTCACATTCAAGCTCCCATCATAAGCATATTTTCTCTGAATTTCTGCTGATTTTGATGGAATTAACTGTCAATTTTGAGCTCCAGTTTGTGAATCTACTATCATTTGTATGTTAAAGGTGCATTTCCTTTAAGGAATTAAAAGGGCCCAGAGATGTGGTGGGGTAGCTATTGGAGGTGTGGGGGGGACTTGCCCCTCCTCACCTATTCAATCCAAGTCTATTTCAAATAGGGTTAAGATAAATAAAGTGATAAAAGCTTTATGGCCATGTTCACTGACACAGCTACACTGTTTAAAAAAACAAACACCCGATCGTTAATATATTTTAAATCTTTCGAGAACTGAGGTGGAGTTCTCACAAATGGCAGATGAGGTGGCAAACCTGCATCAGAACTGTCCCACTTCACACTGCAGGTGGGAACTCAGAAGCTTCAATGCTAGTCCATGAAAAACAAAAACAAAAAAACCCCATACAGCAAAAAGAGAAGGCAAAGACAAGGGTTCTATGTAGCCTTTCCTCCAACATCCTAGTTATCTATAAGGAGGAATCTTGTGGGGGTGTGGAGAAGCATTTTGTCAAATGGGACTACTTTTACTGCCTGAAGTGGTACAGGCAAGACAAAGGATTGCCACTTCATCTGCTGTTTGTGAGAGTTAGGCCTGAGACAGGAGGGACAGTGTGAGAGAAGCAGGAATACCCCCCCCCCCGCAACACACACACACACACACACACGAATCGCTTTGTTCATTAATGTCTTTTCCACCCATTCTGAGGTTGCTTCTATCTCTAGCAGAGAGAATGACTACTTTCTTGCTAGGAAACAGAGTGGCATAGAATTATGAGATAACCTTGCAATACTTTACTGAGTGGGCTCCATCTTAGGTGGAATGTAGGAACCATAGGAAATTTCGGTATACTGACTCAGACCAGCGGTCCATTTAGCCCAGTATTGTTAACACTGAGCTGCAGCAGCTCTCCAGCCATACCTGGGGCTGCCAAAGACTGAACCAGTGAAAGCATATGCTCTACCACTGAGCTATGGTATATATATATTCCTAGACCCCTACATATTGGCTTAGGGTATAATAGTTTCTCTTCAATAGTCCCTGTAGAAGGACGTTTGGTTCTTTTGCCTTTGTCCACTCAAACACAAGCTAAGTGATTGTCACTCAGTACAGAACCAGAGAGTGGTGGTTAATTGAATTAATGAATCTGGATCTTGTTAAGGCCTCATCAAAAGAGAGAGTTAATTATATTGGTAAATGCTACAGATTATATATGCATTTTGGACTGGGATATTCAGCTGTGTATATTTAACACATACATATATGTGGAACAAAGCAGAACTTTCTCCTTTCTCCCATCATAGCTTCTTTTTTAATGCACGAATGTTTTGGGGCTACAAAGAGAGGCCTTGTGGGTTCTCTCTCAGTCCTCGGTGTACTGCATATGTGTCATATGCCTGACAAAATCTGAAACATGTTCTTTCCTGTCTACTGACTGCACCGGTGTTTTTGTGTGTGCCAGGACAGACACCAGCTGATGTTTCCACTAGAACGGCAACTAGTGAGCATTTAAAGACCATCACTCCCACTCCTAATTGCATCTACTCAGAAGTAAACCCCACTGATTTCAGTAGAACTTATTTCCAAGTAAATTTACTTAGGATCACAGCCCAGACATGCGACTTCCCAAAATGGAACACAAACCCTGTTAAAACTTGGCTACTGCAGCTGGGTGGACTGTTTTCAGATGCTAGTATTTGCAGCATTAGAAAGGAGGTTCCTGACTGTGAGCACACATTTTGATCATTTTGTGCTGCAAAAGCCTCACATTCCTCCACCATCCAAGAGAGCAGCATACATTAGCCCAGAAAATATAGATAATTCTATTTTGATTTCCCTGCCAGGTGTGTGTGTGTTTTAAAAAATGAATACAAATCTTTATTTCATCCAATATCTTGTTTTCCTGATGGTGAACTCAAGCGTATGAGACTGGTCAGACCCTCAGTATAAGGCCAAGCCAAGGTGGCCTTGTTTTGTTATTCAGATTTCTACACTCCCATTAAACCAGGCTCCCAGGAAGAGACGCAACGGCTTGATTTAAGGCACACTCAAGCAGGGCCATTCAGAGCTAGGGGTAGCGTTGGGTTATTTATAGGCTTTTTCCTCGGCGCTGTGCGCCCTCGTATCAGAGCAGAGCGCTAATGAATTTAATCCTGGCGACACCCTTAGGAAGGAGAAAAGGACTGAGTCACGGACGGAGGTTGATAAGGCCCAGGGCCTCCATCACGCCGAGGCTTTCTTGATTGATTACGTGCCTTGGTACGAGACCAGCCTGCTGCTTCGCGAGGCAGGAGGCATCGCTGCCTGGAAAAAGGGGCCAGCCGGGAACCACGTGGAACCACGAAAGAGCCGGTGCCGTGTGAATCCGTCGTCTTGCCAGCCAGCAGGAGCGAGGAAAAGGCTGCAGCAGCAGCAGCAGCAGCAGCGACGAGATCTCTCTGTTCCGTGGCGAGGCTTTCTGGCCCGTCCTTAGAAGCGGCGGTGTCTTCAGGAGGTTGTTAAACGCTCGGCGTTCCCGCAGCGGTCGTTGGCGTGAATCTCCCCCCTTCGTGGCTTTTGATAAACATCGTCCGGAGCGCCTGTGTCTACGGCTCGCTGGCTCCGGTCGCTCTCAGATCGTCTCTTCCCTGAGTGCAGCGCACAACGGCCTGACCTCCGGGTCAGCTCCCCGAGGAGACGTAGGAGGAGGGAGAAAGGGGCCTGGAGACTGCAGCCTTAGTCCCTTCGGCGGAAGCTCTCCTTCGGTGATTGTACTTCGCAAAACACAGCGAGCGGGCGAGCGGGGAAGCCCGACACCAGCACCACCAGCACCAGCACCACCACTGGGGCGCTCAGGAGGCGGTGGATTTACAGTCTCTGGGAATCTTGATGAAGGCGAGGGAGGAGGGGAGAGAAGCGCGCGCACAGCGCATAAAATGAAGCAAAACATGTCCGTTTTTCTTCCCCTAAGAACTTGCTTAGAAAGGTACGGCCCGCAGAATTGCTTTCGACGGATCCTTAGGGTTTCACAACGTCGTCAAGTGTAGGCACCTCGAATTCATGAACCAGCTAAACAGTGGCGTGAATGGAACAAAACAAGTCTTAAATCCGAAAACTTCGACTCCGTCAACTATGCTGTGCACCGAGCTCGGTATTTCCACCCGTTTGTGAAGGCCCAAGGATACCCAGTACACGAATCCGGATCTTTTTAGGCTAGGGTCTCACACTGTAGGTATCATTCAAGTGTGTACTTTAGGAAATTTGAAGAGGACAAAAGTCGGAAGTTTTAAATACAGACTTAATGCACTTCATCCTCCAAGTTTGCTTGCTTCGAAAAGGAAGCCAAAGCAGAACACTTTAACAAGGGCTCCTACCCCCTTAAAAAAAATTGTCTAGAGGAGAAAAATATATACCAGAGGCCCTTTTTTCTCCAGCTGCGTGTCTGTACCTCACGTGTGCTCAGTCTAATAACTTTTAATGTCTAGCCCTAAAACGTCTTTATAAAAAATTGCTTTACAACGTAATAGGCCAGGTGCCCTTGTGCTCGTTACCGGAGATTGAAAAAACGTGTGGGATAGTTTTCAGATGCATACCTCATAAAGTGGGAACGATATACAGCCGCCTCGCCCCAAAACGGATTTTGACTCCCCCCCCCCTTCAGTCACCTCTGAGGAAAACCTTTCCAAAGCATTTCCAATGTACACACCTCATTTGCAACGTGCTCCCCTCTCCCCTTAAGACGATCTACCCTACTACTTGGGAAATGGATGGCTTTTTATCATTTGTATCAGCTGTTTAAGAAGCTGAAAAGCGTGTGTGCCCAGAGTTTCGGGTTACAAACGGTAGGTATCTTTCACTTCTGCTTTGAGAGAGAGGAGGGTTTCCACCCTTCCCCCATATTTTCCTGTAGGTGCAACTGAAAAAAGAAAATTCATCATCAACAGTTCAGCTTTCTGATCAGAGATATGTTTTAAAACCATCGGAGATTATTCATATATGATAAACTTACGTTTATGTTTCCAACGTCTGAAAGCGGGAACTACTTCAGGGAGTTCCTGCTTTCCACTGAACACAAGAGATTCGCATAATTAATGAAGGAAACTTAGGAGTTGTTCTGGCATATTGAGTAACATTTTTAATCAAGGAAAATATTGTTAGGAACTGGGTTTAAACATTTTCCCTTCTCTCCCACAGATTCCTGGACTTCACGATGAAAAACAGGCTGACCCTAGAGTTCGACTGCGTTGAAATAACAAATCCACGGCATCTCCTTTTCTCCGCATGCTTACCTAGGTGTAAACAGCTTATACACGCACATCGGAGGATGGAGCAAATATTAAAAGCGAGGGCGTAATATAATCACCTGTGGTCAGTAATAATAAAAGCCCATTCATTCCCACCGGGCTGCTTTATGCTCCCCTCCCCCACTTACTTCTTTTGTAGCCACAACCTAGACACGTTTAATCGGATGCAGCTCCCACTGAATTCAAGCGGACTTAGACTGCACCCTCATTAGATAACCAGTGGTAGTTGTTCGCGGGAGTAAGTGAAGCAGGAATCGGAGACGGCTTAGTGCAATCCTGCGCAGGTTTTTTTCTGAAGCAAGTTGCTCTGTGTTCTATGGGGCTTACTCCAATGTAAATCCCTTGTGCTACACCGTGGTAAGTGGTCACTTGAATGCACGTGCGCGCGCGCCTGTGCGCGCACACACCACTTCTCGAAGTATAGGGTTAATCCTGTAGCCTGCGTCTTGCTGTTAATACCGGCGATCGCTTTGAAAGCAATAAGGAATCAGGCGCTGCGAGAGGAAGAACCGAATAAACGAATATCAGTCAAGATGGGCGTCGTGAACGCGACATTTACCAGCTGACCTGCCGAGTCAAAAGTAGCGCTACCCATGTAAGTAAATATGCAAGATAACGACCATGCCATCGATTGAGAGACCAAAAGGCAGGCAGAGAATCCTCCAGAATTGCAGTGAGGGGAACTCGGGTGTGCGCAGCGCAGCCTCCCGCATACCCCTCATTCCGCGATTCACACATCAGACGAAAACGTGTCTGGGAGTTTCAGAGGTGGCAACCACGCACTACTTTTTAGAAAGCAAGAGAAGGGAAGCAGTTTTGCCACTCCGGAACGTAGCTGTTGAGAAACGAATGTGTTCCATTACAACAAAAAGACTCGGGTCGAGGGGAGGAAAGAAAGAAAACCCCAGTGGGATAAAAATAAGGACGGCGGGCAAAATAAAGGATGTGAATGGAGAGCTGTGGGTACAGGGGTGTTTTTTTTTTTTTTTTTAAAGAGAGTGGGGACACTGGAGGAGAACGACGGTTTGTGCGCTTCTGGAAAGGAGAGATAAAGGGAAATGCTCGTTTGGAGGGGGACTTAAATACAGGTTGGGACGAAGGCGGGACGCCACTCAGTTATCTGAAACAGAAAAGAGGAGGCTTGCGAGGCATTTCCCCCAGGGAAGAGTGGTGGACAGATGAGACGAGGAAGTGCAAGGGGAAGCTGAAGGAAGGAGGCTCCACTTCGGGCAAGCTGCGCGTGACAATGCGAGGCGTTTGGAGGAGGGGGGAGGAGAGAGGGAGGGGAACAAAGGAACCGTCCTTTTGGGGTTCTCAGGGAAATGCAGAGACGGCGATGAACGGGGGGGGGGTTGTGAATTCCCTCACCTGGGCGAACAGCAGTTCGGGTGGGGATATAATGCGGGCCGTCGTCGTGCTCCCACCTGAGAAAAGGCCGCTGCAAGGATGTCGTTTGTGGCAGAGGGGGCTTTCCCCCTCGTGTGGAAAAGACCCTCCGTGAGGGCTGAGGAGACGAGGGCTGGCGAGGGACACGGAAGGGTGCTCTTGCGAGCAGAAAGAAGGGCGGGGGAGGGGCGGGAAGGGCGGGGAACAAATGCCGAGGCGAAGAAGAGCCCGCGCCGGGAGGGGGGGCGGAGCAGGGCGCGCGCGAGCCGGTCCGCTGGGGGCGAAAGGGGCAGGAAGCCGGTCGGGCGGCCGAGGCGGTCTCGCGCCAGGGTCTGGCTGCGCCTGCGGCGGCGGCGGCTTTGACAGCTTGGCGAAGCGAAGGGAGAGGAGCGTTATGGTAATCGCGGCTCTCCACTGGCCTTCTGGGTAGCGAGCTTGCTGAGCGGGGAGTCTGGAAGGGGGCGGGAGACTTTCCTCTTCAACCTCGCCTGGTCGAAAGGAGAGAGGAGTCTCCTCAGGGCGCCCTCGGGCAGGGCACGGCACGGCACGGCACGGCAGGGCAGGGCAAAGCGAGGGGAAAGGACGGCGGCGGGGTGTGCGTGTGTTGGGACGAGCTCCGTCAGCCGGGGGAGGACAAGAACCGCGGAAGAGGTGGAGAGGCGGGGGAATCAATTAAGGAGAGAGAGCGGAGAGCTTGAGAGAGGGAAAAGAAAGAAAAGAAAGAACAGCAAGGCAGCCAGAGAGTGAGGGGAAAGAGAAGCCTCGCTGTTTGGGAGAGCGCGGCGGCGGCGGCGGCGGCGGTTTTGCTGCTGCCTCTGCCGGCGGCGGCTCCCTGAGTGCTGAGCCGGGGGGAGGGGAGAGAGAGGGGGCGGGGAAGGAGGAGGGGGCGGGGGGGCGGCGTGCGGCAGACGGAGCCCGGTCTCCCAGCGGCAAGGTGAGGAAGAGCGGCTTTCCCGGCGGATTAAATCCCCAGAGCCAGCCCAGCCCAGCCCAGCCCAGCCCAGCCACACAGGCTCACCCGCCGCCGCCGCCAGGACACGGGGCTCTCGGAAGGGGAGGAAAAGAGCATGTAGGTGCCGCCGAGCCCAGCCTGGAGCAGCCACACAGCAGCAACATGGCGCTGCCAAAGCGGAGCCGGCGGGTAGCCGGAGGGAGCCCGGTGGGGTGCTGAGCCCCGTCGAGGGAAGCGGCAGCGGGAGGTCTCCCTCTCCGCCCGCGCGGCCCCACCTGCTCCTCGCGCGTCCCGCCAGTGGCCAGACCGTCCGACGCGGGGCTCGCAGGTCGGCAAACTTTTCTTGCCCGCGGGGCTGACGCGACTTGCCTGGAGGGGGCTCGCTCCAGTAGCGCCGGGCCGAGCGTCTGCGGTGGCCTTTCCGGAGCGGAGACTGAGGTCAGTGGAGCTCTTTGCTTTGGACTCTCCTCTCGCGCTCGCGCTCTGCGGGAACGCCGCGTCGGGCAACTCCCGAAAGGGGCCGCAGGCGCGAGTTGCCCGACGTCTTTTATGAGGTTCGACTTCTTGGGGGTGTGGGTGGGTGCGGGGAACACAGTCTGCGATGTTTTCTCCCCCCCCCCATCTGGCGGGGGTGCGCCTGTGCGTGTGTGCTTACAAGAGCGAGACAGCGGCAGCCGCGAGCGGAGCTCGCCTCTCCTCGGTTGGGATCGTTGCCAGAATGTATTTCATCCTGAAACGATCCGGGCTTGGAGGGAGGCGGAATGGAGGCGAGGGGAAGAGGTTAGCAAAAGCAACGGTTACCGCCTGGTTGTGCCTTGGCTGAGAGAGCGGGGGTGGGGGTCCTAGGGGCGGGTGTGTCGCGCGGACTGGCTGGAAGTTTGGAGGCAGTTGGTTATGGGGGGGGGGGAGACGACGACGACGAGGAAAGGGGAAGCTGCCTGTCGCGCTCTGTCTACTCCAGCAGGAAGGGAGGAGGGAAAGCGGGTCCCCGGCGTCTCGCTCCCTTTTATCTTTCCGATTTGGAAAAGGGTTATAAACGCCCCTCCTCTAACAGCCGCCACTTCTCGGCTCCCAAGGGGAAAGGGGAGAGTGGGTGGAGGGGAAAGGAGCGCGGGGCTGGAGCGAGGAAGAAGCACCACGAGCGCTGCTGGAAAGCTTCTGGGCTCGCCCTTTTGACTCACCGGGCAGCGGAGTTAAAAGATGAGCGCCGGGAGGAGACAGTCAACGTGACGGAGGTAAAAGGCCCGGGCGTCTCGGCGCGGGGCGTATTTGTTGTTTCGTTAAAGGCTCTTTTGAAAAGGGCTGCGGAGGCGGAGGGAGGCTTTCTCCCCAGTTGTTTCTGAGGCCGCTGGTGGATCGGGGTGGGGAGGAGGGGGGATAGGAAGTGGGAGCGGAGGAGGAGAAGAGACGTTTTAGAGCTGGTGGTTCCAGTTCAAAGACTTTTGTGTTGCTAGCGTGGGGTCCAGCGTGGCAGCCGGGAATTTCACGCGTCCTTTGCACCTTCCTTCTGGCTCCAGGGAGTTTGAGAACGTTCCTTTTTAAGACCGGATGGCGGAGGGACAGGCAGCGAGGCTGTTTGCTAAACACCCCCACCCTCACCCGCGCACCGCCAACTCCGGGGTTTGCTGGAGCGCAGCATCTGAGGCACGTAGCTTGTTTGCTGCTCGCGAAGCGAGTCCACAGGCGATCTGCGAAGCGTTCGCCTCCAGTTCCGGGCTCGCCGTCTGCATGTCAGATTCACAAAAGCCAGGTCTGTGGGTGGATCGTGGAGGAGGAAAGACTGGAGAGGAAAACCCCCACAGCCCTAGTAACACTGAGGCAAAATACGTGCTTGTGTTTTAATGGCGATCGCCTCGGAGCAGGTTTCTGCGTTAAATCATCCGAACGGCTCCCTCCGTGGCTTCCCATCTGCTAGAGGAAGCCCGCAGCTCCGCGTTCTCTCTCTTTGAAAAAGACACCGGGCGAAAGGGCGGTCTGCGCTCCGGCAGGTCGCGCAGACTGGATCTGTCAAGCTCCTCTAAACTTTTCCATGATCGAGGCTCCCCGTGAAGGAGGCCCAAGCCAAACGGCTCCCTAGGCAGGGCCCCACGAAGACGATCTACCAACACAGATAAGGAGCCGGGACTTCTCCCTTCCCCCTGAAGTGGGGTGAAGCGCAGTGCCCTTGGCAGAGTCTCCCTGGGGCGCTGGAGCCCGGCCGCCAAAATCAGTTGACCTCAGGGCTTTCCATTACGCATTGCCAAGTGGATTGCCTTTTTCCCTCCCGCGCCCGACATTTGCATGCAGTTAATCTTGGATTCCCACTTTAGTTTGCTCTCGCTCACTCTCTTGAGTTCCGTCTCCGAAATATTGGCGCCGGCAGACTTGCCCTGCGGGATGCGGAGCCCTCAGGAGAGGGCCCAGCCAGTGGCTATAAAACTTAAATCGTTTACCTGCTAGCAACTTAATTGAGGCCAGTGGGACTGCTCCGGAGTACAGCAGGCCAGGAGGACTGTACTCGATTAATGTTTTGTCTTATTTATTTCCCCTCTCCCGCTTCCGCTTTACAAGCGGTGTGTGGTGGTGGTGAGGGGCTGTAGTTGTAGGTGTTCCAGTGGAAGCTGGTAGGTTTCGTCTTTTTGCAAATAAGACCATCTCCGAGGAGGGTTATAAAGCAAGCCTTTAATATTACCTCCCCCTCCCCTCCCCGCCGCCGCCCCCGCCCCTCTCGTCTCGAGTTTGGCTTTCCAGTTTAGCCACAGAAGAGCTCTCTGAATTGGTGACTGGGAGTTAATTAGGATGTATCCTCCGGATCAATGAGTCGCGCAACCTATTAGCTATTTCCCAGCCCTTTGCAGAATTGGCCCTCCATCTCCTCTACCAGAAAGTACTTTGTCTGGAGGTAGGATCAGTTAAACTCAGAGCGTTGGGCCAAGGAAAGAATGGATCTATGGGCCGAAGCCGTGATTAAGTTCCTCACCGCCTGGAAGGCCTGGAGTCTAGTCTGTCTCCCCACCCCCTTTCTCCGAGGGACTCCAGCCCTTCGTTTAGTGCAGCTGTGGAACATGAAACGCGTGGTGCGCCTTTGGCGTGCGCTAAAAAGGGCAAACAAAATCCCATTTGCTAGGCATGAAGGTGGGCTGTTGAGGGGGCTCGCCATACTCACTGGCGGCTGGTGAGGCGGGCGGTATTTCTTTATTCCCTTCCGTCCTCTTGAAGGTGAGGTACGGCGGCCGAGGGAAAAGGGAAGGGGGCTTTTTCCTGGTATTGTTTCTCCCGCTTATGATAGATCGGTCTAGACAGCCGTTCAGGCTCCCTGCGAGCGAAAGAACCGGAGCCTGAAAGGGAGAGTGGGGGCGATGCAGAGGAAAAGGTCACCGCGAGATTCGGTGCCTGTGAATGTGTGTTGTTAACCCTTCGCGGGTCAGAAACCTAGATCGGCTTTTTGTGCCTAAGTGAGAAGGCGCCAGGCTAGCAGTTGCAACGATCTTCTGACTCCCGCAGGGGAGACTGAGGCGCGATCCCTAGGGCAGCTCCCCACGGCTACCATCGACGAGCGTCGCGAAGAGCAGTTTCCCACAATCAGGAACCTCCTTTTCTAGGCGAGTGCCAGATTCTTCCGTTCCCAGAAGTTTCCTCTTGTTTGGGAACTCCGCTGAGCGCGCTTAACCCCGTGTCCTGTTGATGCAGTGCCAGCCAAGCACAGAGAAGCACAAGGCGAGCCAGGCGTGGTGGGGGGGGCGAGCTGGAGAATCGCAGATCGCTCTCTTCCCCAGTGGGGTGGGGGAGGGAGAGAATGACGGCTCACAAGGACAAAGCCAGAGCGGAGAATTCGGAGCTGCTCTGGCCAAAGACCGCGGGGCAAATAGCCTTCGGTATGGAATAGAGTTCTCCCTTTCCTAAAAGAGTGGGGGGTGGCGGTTTGGGGAGCGGGGAAGAGTGTCCAACAGGGGCTGGCTTTGTTTCAGGCCACTGGGCTGGGTGAGCCTCGCCTGTATTTGTTTAATATACCGGGGGGGGGGGGAGAGCCAGGCAAACTTCCCTATGGGTGCCTTGAGGCACATTAGACTTGGCAGGAGCATCAGAGGGCAAACAGCGGCTTTGGCTGCGGTGTGAGCCGCTCTTTGGGGTTGCCTTTCTGAGATAGGTGGGGAGGGAAGAGCACAGAGGCTCTACGCGGAATATAAGTACTTCTCCAGGCCTCGGAGCTGCCGCTGCCGCCTCCCGGCCCAGCCAGGATCACCCCGGAGGAAAGCTGATTTGCTTTGGATTTGCCCGCAGAGCAGACCAGCTCTTTCCTCTTTGTCTGGAGCTAAGGGCTCCGGACGTTCGAGCTCTCTCTGGAAAGGTTCCCGGCGAGGAGTCCACGCAGAGCCAAGCAGGCAGCTCTTTGCACGTCACATCTAAATACATCGGTAATTAGATGGAAGCACCGCCGGAAATGATAGATTGGCTGCATAGCTAATAGGGACGAGGACAAATAAAGCCTACAGCGTCCCCCCCCCCCTCGCTCCCTCGGATAAGTGGGCCCCTGGAAATCAAGCCCAAGATCTGTAGCGGGAACTGAAATTACATGTCGTCCGTTTTAGGGCTGTAATCAACCACACAGATGAGAGTCTCGGTTGCTCCCCTGCTGCAAGCAGTTCTTGAACGTGTTTGCTGCATGATTGTGGGAGGAGGGAACTCGGAGTCTTTTTAAAACCCTCTGGGTGTCTGCTGGCTAAATATATACACCTAGGAGTGAGCGGGAAGGGGGGCGAGAGAGAATCCGATCATCTAATCAAGCCTCAGTAACTGCGGCTGCATTTGACAAACTCGCACGGCTAAGCCGATTAGGCGCCCATACCGATTTTAATGGGCCTCGCTGCAGGGATGCTATGTAAGTGTCTTCTGGATCGCAGGCGTAGAAGAAACCCGTGCCTAAGTGTTGTAAACTGTGACGCAACCACAGAGAAGAGTACCGCTATCCTAAACAAAACAGGCGGAAATAAGCAACATATATTTCAGTAGCTCAGGTTGTGCGGAATGTTTTTCCCCTTCCCGAAATCGAATAGGACTTACGTGCTGTCCTCCTCTGTTCAAGATCGAGGAACTAACTGCTTATCGCTGGTTTGAGTGGCCCAATGCCGCTTTACTGAGAAGTACTTACTTTGGGAGTATCTCTACTCTCCCATTCAAGCCTTTGCTCCTCTAACGGAATAACTTCATTTCTGTGTTTTGTACAGCTTGACATGCCTTTGGCTTGAAATAAACGCAGCAGAGACCATAGTGCTCAATGAGTAATGATCACTCTCATTGACTTCATTGTAGATGTTATGGGCTAAGACAGCCTTCCCGAACCTGGTGCCCTTCAGGTGTGTTGGACTACAGTTCCCATCATCCCCACCAGCATGGCTAATGACATATCTGGAAAGCACCAGGTTGGGGAAGACTGGGGTGATCTTTCTTCATCTGTCTACCTGCTACCCCTTTTCAAAGTTCCTGTTACAATTGCTTCCTGCAACATTTTAAACAGGAGAGTTCAAAATGAAGCATCTGAACATTATGACGCAGGGGAGTATTTTCAGACGGGGTGCCTAATTTCAGGAACAAGGGCCATTTTTAAGGCCAACCAATTCCTGTTTTCTAATTTGGTGATTAAAACAAAACAAAAAACTAGCTGCAAATGCAAGTAAAACAAAGCCCTCGCTTAAGGTCACTTGTTCCAGGCTAAGGGTGACTTAGTGGCTGGATTCCTGTCCAGTGTGGATGTATGAAAGTCATATTCAACCCCCTGGCCAAGCTTAAGGTGGTCTTGGGCAAGACACGCTCATCCTAACTTACCTTGGGGTGAGTAGGGGGTTGTCTGTGATGAGGTTAAAGTGAGACCAAGCCCATGTTCAGCCTGAGCTCCTTGGAATAAGGGTGAGCTACAAAGTTAGCAAATGATCTTTCATGGTAAGACCAGAGTCTTAAAGTGCACAGCTAGTGGTGTAGTGGAGGAGGGAATACTGGGAGCAGAGCAGGAGCTATGGTATCATCTTCCCCTAGGGTAATTGATGGGCCCTCCCTGTTTTGGCAAAGAACGAAGTGAAAAAGAGGCTTCCAGTTTTCGTTACTGTTTGTGATGTATTGGTATAGAGGTATTCAAAGAAAGAGGAAAATAAGCAAAGGCTGGATATTTCCATCTTTGGTGGGTCTCTGCCTTTAGCAGTTTAAATTGTAAATTTCTGAGATTGCTTGTCTTTCTAATTAAAAGTTAGAATGTTGCATTTCAGCTGGCTAAAGATCTTTTGTTGAAGCTCAATGTGTTTTACAAGTTGAGCCTTTACAGTCAGAACTAAGCTCCACTGAGTTCAGTGGAGCTTACTCCCAGGTAACTATAGTCATGTTGATCCTAAGAAATTGGTACTGTGCTATTGTACCACTGCTCTGTGTGTGTGTGTGTACACACACACACACTGCCATGCCAAACTCCTGCATTTCAACATTTACCACTACACTGCTGTGTACGGTACACTTTGTAAGACTTAACTTGCAAAGTCCTTTTGAATGGTCAAAAGGTTTCAAGCACATTCTCAGTGTTCCTTAAAGCAACTCTGAAAGAATGCCAGTATTATTATAAAGTGGCTTGTGATAGGCAACCCCGTGAGTTCCTAGGTGAGCTGAGATTTGAATGAGGGATTTTCCAGCTCATATCCCCTTGTACTAGTTTCTACACGATACCAGTTCTCTATGCGAATCTAGACTCAAATGCTTTAACAATCAGGAGTCCAGTCAGATGGGGTCTAGGCATTTTATCTGACTGAGTTGAGGACTGGGCCAGAGTCGCCATTCCTTCTTAAAATAAAGCCAGTTCTGATCAACAAGCTGTCATCTTGGCATTAGCTGATGGTAGAAGTGGACAAAACATTTTAGTAGCTCTTTCTGGGCTGGATTTATATACAGAAATCTTGCAGCAACAGCAGCTGCTTTCCAGTGGCTGCTGGCTTGGGTTATATGGCCTGTATTGTGCCACACACCATCCCATGCTGAGCACTTCATTTCCAGGCAGGCCTCACGAACAGCAATGCACAGGATCTGTCCTGCAGCCTCCGGCACTTTCGCATGCTGAGCTCAATTGTTAAAAATAAGCAGGGGGGGGGGAGTGAAGCGGGGCTTTTCCTCAAATTCTCCCCTCTCACACACACACTCATAGCCCAGCAATCTAGCCATTTAAATAGATCAAGCAGATTCTTTCCGGAGAACCAGACTAACCCCCTTTTACTACATCAGAAGGAGGGAGGGAGAGACGCGACAGCCCTCTCTGGCTCCAAGCATGGAGCAGAGGCCTCCTTTGCAGACAGGGGGAGTTCCCATATCCGTGAGCAGCGCTGCCTGCCTGGCTACGTTTAATCCTTGTGTCCCTTTCTCCAACCAAGGCTGATAAGCGAGAATTACGCTGAATCGACCTCTCTTTTCTCTTTTCCTCGGCCCTGTTCAGCTGTCGAGCCTTGAACCTTTAGCAAGCTGCTGGGGCGATCTTTCCAGGCAGAAGTTAATGAATGTTTCACAAGGGTTCCTCTGGCATGTGCGGCGCCTCTCTTAATGGATGAGCTGACTTACGGGCAGAAAGCAAGGAGGCCACCACCAGCTCGTAGGAGCTATTCTCTCTCTCTCTCTCTCTCTCTCTCCCCCTCCCCCATAGAAAATTATCTGCTATTCTTGGAGGATCTTCATTTTTCTTACTTCTTGGGTAACCAAAGTTCTTTCAGCTTGGGCTTCCTTTAAAAACAACAACAACCCTAACACAATTCTCATAACCGAGAGAGTTATACATAAGGTTTTTACCTTATGCTTGTGGGTAATATATTAGAATGGCAATAGCACAGGTAGCTAGTTTCTTGGCCCTTCTGCTTACATTTAAATTAATATAGAAACACACCTTCTCCATTATATATGGTGTGGTGCTGGGTGCAGAGACTAGAAAGAAGCCCTTTTGGAAGCCAGTCCTTTGGCAGCATGAAATATAATTTTGTGATCTGCAAGACAGTTTCCAGTATAATCTCATTACGCACCACAGGCTCCCGGTGTTATTTTGTAGGAGGCGGACAATGATCAATTTACATTGACCTGGGGCTGGGCGAGCTTTTAGATGGTAATTGCCATATTGATTTGCATGCCCCCCCAAGAGGGGGGGAGATCTGCTAAAATTAAACCCCCAAAGCGAAATTAAACTAGATTTAATGTCTAGGAACCAATGGAAAAGACCTGCTAAACTAGGGGCCGTGAGACAGCTATTTTTAGAACTGTGAAACTTGGAGGAGGAAGTAGGTGACTTTTGTCACTTTAAACATTACCCTACATGTTCCAGAAAGTGGGACTGGAAATCCTCAATGATTCTACTGTGGATCTGCAAGCCCTTTTAAAGAGTACCTGTCCTTTAGGGAATTGCAGTCGTATGCTCTCTTATATTAGTCAAAGAAAAAGTATTGGATTGAAAGCATTCTGTCTTTCTGAAGGCAAGGACAAGGTTTTAATTTGATAAGGCAATTAAAGGAAAAAATACAGAATCCAGCAGTTGCAGCCACTTCCCTGGAAACTGGCTTTATGGAGAGTTGAGTGTAGCCAGTGGACCGTTAGGAAAGGGGGAGGGTTACTGTTCCGCTCTGCGGCACATCTCCTTAGAGGAAAGCATTCCATGCACTTTGTATCGCCTTAATTTAGTAGCAGCCAGGGAGTCCAGGAAAGAAACCCACTTGCCCTGGGACATTCTGGCAAAAGAAGCCCCCGCAAGATGGTTGGATCTTTCTATCGAGGACCCTTCACTTTGCAAATATTTCCTGTGCAGCCTGATCCTATGCAAGTCTCTCACCAGCCCCCCCCCCCGGGATTTCCAAGTAAGTGTGCACAGGATTGCAGGCTTTGTGTGTGTGTTAGTGAGCATCTAAGGCTATAATTCTGTGCACACTTGCCTGGGAGTAAGCTCTAATGAACACAGGGGGACTGGCTTCTGAGTAAATATGCATAGGATGGTGATGCATTTCCTCTACTGGCTGTCAAAGCTTTATAAGTAAACAGCTGACCACTTCTAACACCTAGATCATAATCTCATTGCTTGGAAATAAGTCCCCATAAGATAAATGGGGCTTCTGTCCAAGGCTGGAAGTTTAGGGTGCAATCCTATGTATGTTTAGACAGAAAAAAGTTGTGCAATGTGGTCCACTGAGCTTCCTTCTAAGTGTGCATAGGATTGCAGTTTCAGTTTTATAAAAATGTACAAAGGGGAAAACCTTCAGATTTCACCAAAGGAGTACTTGGGTACTTTAATTTCAGAAGTAGTGGGTGTTTCTAGGTTCCACCTAGGAGCACAGTTCAAATGCCCAGGAATAAAATCAGTTTCTCACATCTAAACAAAATTGCCATTGAGCAGTGTCTGTCTCTAGTACTGGAGCCTCTTGAAAGTGAATTGGTAGAGTTCAGTCTGTGCCTATTTTGGTAAGGGAGGGGGTTTAGAACTAAGCGGATGTTGTCTGTTTTAGTACTGCAAGGTTGTGCTTTCCATCAAGGAAGTGAATTGCAGCCTTAGATGAAGACAATCTTGCTTATGCTTTTCAAAAGGCTTCAGTGGTGATATTAAATACAAGAGGAGGTGCAGGCTGGAGAAAACTTCTTTCCCTGGAAGTAGGTCATATCCTCAATCCTATGCACACTTCCTTAGAAGTAAATTCCTTTAAAATCTTGTGGGCTTGCTTCCAAGTAAATGTGCTTGGGATACATAGTAATCATTTTTTTTTTTTTTTACATGATTGCTTATAATGATCCCCAGAAAAGTTTCCACCAGGGATAGTTAAACCATACAAGGCTGGCACCATGCAACCCATATTCACAGACATTTTGATTTTTAACCCAGATTATAGATATGGCAGATAGAGCATTTCTAGAGGCTTGTAGTGACCCTCTTTGATGGGGCTTTCTAGTTTGGGCTGGCCTAGTATACGTTCTGATATCAATATATAGATCAGAGCTGGCAGACCTTGTAAGGAGACCTTAAGAAGAGCTTTGCTGGATAAGACTTGGGGCCCATTTAGTCCATTGTTCTGTTTCAGACAGTGGCCAGACTGATACCCCTGGGAAACCTACAGGCATGCAAAGCTTGAAGACAACCATCCTGCCCTGCACCTTAAGTTTACTATGTGTTTGGTGAAATGGTACTTCCTAAACCAACTATCAGTCAATTTCATTGGGCAATCCTGAATTCCAGAATTATGAAAGAGGGAGAAATCTCTCTTCCCATGCCATTCGTAAATTTATAAACCTCTACCTTTCATGTACAGATTTTTATGGATGTTTTAAATGGTTTACTGTGTTTTTATTTGATTATGGGTTTTGTTTTCTGAACTTTTGGTAAAGCACCTTGGTTGGGTTCAGAAAGGCAGTATATAAATGCAATAAATAATAATAACAATAACAATAAATAAATTCAGCTATCTTTCTGTCAAAACAAAAATGACACAAACACCTATAGCCTTTCCTGGTAAAGAATTTGGTCTAACCTCTAATTATTTAATTGCTCTTTTCTGAACCTTTCCCCATACTATGGCATAAAGACATTATAACAGACTGCTTGAGTTTTCATCATCCTGAAGGATTTGTTGTTATCTACACACTTGATTTCCTCACTACTCACCCTGAAGTAAGTTAAATAACACAGGTACCAATGCACATTCTTGCTTACTTCTCTCTAATGTGGAAAAGTGGCCCTTTATGTGTACTACCTATATTTTAACCAGCTCTTAATGCATAAAAGGATTCATCCTCTTATCCCATGAGTGTTAAGTTTATTTTGGAGTCTTTGGGATTCTGTCAAAAGATTTTTGGAATTCCAAATGTATAATAACTACTTGATCACCTGATGACTACATGCTTTTTGACATACTCAAAGAATTCAAAAAAGTTGGTGATGCAGGACTTCCCTTTCCAGAAGCCATGCTGATTTGTCATCAGCAAGGCTTGTTCTTCTGTGCATTTAACTATTATTGGTTTAATAGGTGTTTTGACCAACTAATCTGTTAGGCTAATATTTCTATAATCTTCTGGGTTTTCCCCAGATTCCTTTTATGTATTATACTGGTTATCCTCAAATTCTCTGGTAAGGAGGCTCACTTTTTTTTTTTAATCAGTAATTTTACATTTGAGCTCTTTTAAGAACTCTTGGAGATGAACTTGTCAATTTGTAATTTGGCAGCCCAAATGCTTCATTCTTTTCCACCTTTATTTATTTTTCCTGTACTGCTCCTTAATCACCCAAAGCAATCCCAGGGTGGTGTACATAATCCAATCTAAAATCAACTTAGATTGTAAATGTAATTAAAAATTAAAAATTTGATTCAAGGTGCAATCCTATGGCCACTAGACAGCAGCTAGACAGCCATAGGACTGGTCAGTTCAGGGAGAACTGCCCTTCCCCCCTCCCCTGCTGCCTCATAGGCAGTGTGGAGTGGGCAAAGGGGGGGGGGTCCTGGGGGCAGGGCATTCAGAAGTGTCAGTTTGACACTTCCTATGTGTTGCCTGGCTTCTGCACCCCACGCTCTGATGTCCCACAGCTAGACAGCTGAAATCAGCCATCTAGCTGCTAATGCAGGGTGGCTGGAGCATGGAGGAGATGATCCCCTCTGTCCTCCTCCTGCCCTGCACTGGGTAGGCAGTTGCCTCTGAGTTCAGAGGTGGCCTTCTATCCCCAAAGGATTGCACCCTTAGCTTCTCAGATACTTTCTCCCAAAACAGTGGTTCAGGTTTGAATATCTATTCAGCATCCATAGTGAAATAATTTAGCCTCCCTGCAATCTGCTGCTCCTCCTTCCATACATTTGTCCTCTAAGGCTGCAATCCTATGCACATTTACCTGGGAGTACGTGTGTAGTGGGACTTCCCACTATGCACGTGTAGATGCTGGCCTGGTTAACCACAGTGGGACTTCCCACTAAGCACTTGTAGATATTGGCCTGGTTCACACATAACAACCCAGAGTATGGGTTGAGTATGGGTTGTCACTGAGCCATGGGTTGTTGTTGAATCATGGATTGTTATGTGCAAATCCTGCGCTATGGTTTAACTATGGGTTGTTAACCATGAACAACCCAGGAAGAGAATCCATGGTTTGTTGTTGGGTTATGAACTCTGGATTGTTCATGGTTAACAACCCATAGTTAGATCATAATGCAGGGTTTGCACATAATGACAACCCATGATTCAACAACCTGTACTCAGCCTCTACTCTGGCTTGTCGTTATGTGTGACTCAGGTCTATAATTAGTTTAGTATAACTTTAGGTTATCACTTGGTTCCATTGAGGGAAAGCAAGCCCAGAATAAGATGCAGTGGTTGCTCTGTAGCTCTATGGTACTCCAGTCAGGGCTTTCCAGGCTAAGACTGTACTCTGACACCCACTTACCTGGGAGTAAGCCCCACTGTACTTAATGGGAATTCCTTCTGAAAAGACACATATAAAATTGCATCAGTGATGGATTGTTAGAGTGTGCTTAATTTTTAAGTGCCTCCGGCCTTTTCAAAAGGAGTGAGCTGGAGTGCGGGAGAGGCCAAAAGAAAAGCAATTAAGCAAATGCTGGGTTTGCTAAATAAAAACAAAATTAAAGGCAGGGGATAGGTGCTACCATATATGGTTCACAGTGAAGGATACTTAAAACAAAACCGATCAAAACGATCAATTTAATTGCAAGGGTTTAAAGATATGGCAGGGGAGACTTGAGAAGCATGTCAGGAGCAGTAAGCAGCACTGCAATCAATTTTGAGAAGACTGCTGTTAGTCAGTAGCAAACAACAACAACAAAGAATCCTGTGGTACCTTCAAGACTCCTACATTGCTGGTAGATTGAGTGTGGTTCTGGCTTTTGTTTTAGGCTAAAGAAGAGTGCCTCTTTAATCAATGTATTGAACGTGTTCAGGGCTGGGATTTGACTTGGAACGTGGAATGTTTGTTTCAGGAACACTTTTAAAAGGTAAAACAAAAGACTGAGCCGCTTTCCAAAAAAGAAAAAAGAAAAGAGACTGGCTTCAACATCCCCCTCGAATTAAGAAACCCTCAGAGCAGGAAATGACTGATTCTCCTTTCTCCCCGTTTAGTCTCGGTTCCTGTCATCTCGCTTTTCTCCGGCTGCTGCTTCGCCGGGCTGGTTGTGCAAACTGCGTTTGTTGTTGGTCTTACACAAGAACCTACAGTTCCCCATAGCTCATTCCTGATCTTTTCTGGGAGACGAGGAAGGGGTGCGTAACTGTGGGGGCATGAATTGTGTGGCCTCCATGGGAACCAACTGTTAAGACTAAAAGCTGTTTAGGGACGTTGCATTCGGTCTATCGCGCTGGCACCAACTAGGCAGCGATATACAGAGTTTAAGCCAAGCGCCAGGGCGTTACGCTGATCAAGTCGCGTGGTCTTGGTGAGACTAAAGCGAAACTGGACTAAACCCAAGTACTTCGGCTAAACTGGTTTGGGGGCGGGGGGCGGTCCGAATGGAGCGAACTGTAAATATTTCCGACGACTTCGTCGCCAACGGGCCGATCCCGCAAAGAGTTGGTCGCGCTCAAACCTGTTGGGGTTACAGGGTTGTGATGCTTCAGTGTTTTCATCATAATGGCTGGGAAGCCACTGCGAACGTTTACTTGGAGGTAAACCGCACTGAATTTACTGGGAAGTCTTCCTAAGGAAGTATAAGGTAGGACTGCAGCCTTAAGAGGCAGCGTTTCTTTGCAAATGTAACTTGAGAGTCGAAATACGGGACACGGTGTGCTCGCTTTGGGCAACTGCTTTGCCCCAGTAAGATGTAGGCGCCGCAACCATGCGGGAGGCGAGAGAAGCCGCTCGCCCGATGCAGCTGTTTCAAGGTAATGGTTGTTTTCCTTTAGCAAGAAGGAAGAGCCCCCGACCGGATCCTCGCTGGATCGCCTTTTCAATCTGGTGTCTCGGATCTGCTCTTTATATACAAATTGCTGGCATTAAGGGGAGGGAGGACCCAGCCCGTGTAGATGGAAGCAGGCATAAACTTGTGAGATCAGGTTTCCTGCTGAGCTCCCGAAGGAGAAGTCAGCATTTGATTGAAGCTACACTTGGTTCTTGGTTCCCCGGGGGACAACAGCCCTGAAATACGAGAGAGCGCGCGCGCCCCGGCTCCTTCCCTCCCCTCCCTTCCCTCTCGTCTTCCTCTAAAAGCCTTTGTGCTGAGAGAGGCTCGGTAGGCACGGATCGCTGCTGTCTCGCAAGAATGTGTTGCAGGCAGCCTTGGCTGACAGCATTTTGTTAGCAATGGTTCTTCACCCCACCCCTGCTCCATGGCTGGCTGGCTGGCTGGCTGGCTGGCAGGCAGGCCAGTTGCCCGCTCGGTTGTGGCAGTGGTTATGGCCGACCTGGGCAGGTTGCAAATGCTCGAATACTTGGAATCTTTTCCCGGAGGATTTGGCAGGCACGCTGGGTGCAGGCGCAGTTGATGTCAGTCGGAGACACCGGAGCTGCGTGAGCGAAACCTTTTAACCTTTTGTTGGTGAGAGCTGGAAGAGGCTTGCCTCGAGTCAGCGGCTAGTGCTCTTGCTCTCCCAGACCCCTGGCCAGGCTCGTGCGCGCTTCCTCGGAAGTAAGGGCCTTTGAACTTCGGCCTTGACCTACTAGAGGGAAGGAGTTGTCGCTCCCAAAACGAGCGCGGCGTAGGATTGCTGCTGGCTGCGCGGTTTTGGGTGGCAGTGAAGAGTCCACAAAAGCCCTGGCCGCAGCAAAAGCTGGATCCTATTACTTCTGAGTAATCCTATTCCAGTTACTCGGAAGTAAGTTCAGTGGGACTTACTCCCAGGTAACTATATGTAGGATTGCTGCCTGAGTGTGCTAGCTCATGCACACTTACCTTAGTAAGTCTCAAAGTTCAGTGGGGCTTTCTCCTGAGTAATAATGTATAACAGTGGTGGGAAACCTGTGGCCTTCCAGATATTTCTGGACTACAAATTCCATCATCCTATTGGCCAGGCTGGGTGATAGGAGCTGAAGTGCAACAACATCTGGAAGGCCACAGTTCCCCAGCCCTGACTTACCCAATCAGGCTATTAATTTCTAACTGCTGAAGGGCTCTTAGGGTGCAACCTGATCCACCCAAAGGAGTGAGTCCAATGGAAAACTGAGTAGACAGGTGAAGGATTACGGTGCCATTATTTGCTTACAATGGCATCTTTAGTCTGTTGTTGATTTAAAAAAATAAATAAAAATTTAATTTAATTTAACAAACTAAAGAAGAAAATAGAAAATAAAATAAAGATGAACAACACAAGACAGAGGTTACTTACTCTCCAGGCATGTACCTCATCATAGGGGTTTACAGATGCAAAACAAGAGAATTAACTCCGTCTTGTAGGAACTAAATTTGCACACTGGAGTCAGTCTTCTTGACTTCAGTGGGGCAGGCTGCCATGAAAATGTGTTTAGGGTCAGGAGTTAATTTTTGCGGCTGTTGGTGCCTTCAAAAGCTGCCCTCTCAGAGACCACAGCTGAGACTGGGCTTCACAGTTCTAGCCACCTGGTCTCCCCCTTAATCGAGATGAATTGCCATAAGCCAAAAGGCTGTTATTCGAGAGGAAAACTGCCACGTGAACTAGAGTTCTTTTCTGAGTAGAAAGAAAGACAGACAGCACAGGGGACAGCCTGCATTCGAGGAAGTGGCCTCTGCAAATCGCTGTGGAGCAGTTCTAAAGGGGAGACTCAAGCTATTTGGCCAAAAGCGCAAAGCCCCCATCTAGTTGTTCCTTGGATGCATGAATCCTTTTGCAACTGTGTTTTTCCCCCCACCAGAACAGCATTTCTAAGGGAAGGGAAATGGACCCATTGGAAGTCTCACATGCCTGGGACATGCTTGGGCTCCCCTAAATGCTTTGGATTCCATTTAGATCCCCTCAGGCAATGCCATAGGGAGCCTTCCCAACCTGGTGCTTTGGACTTCAACTCCCATCAACCCAGGACTCAAGCATGCTGGGAACTGTAGTTCAAAAAAATGTGGAGGACACCAGGCTGAGGAAAGCTGCCATTGGGCACAAAGGAATCTTGTTTTCCCTCCTGTTGCCACTGGTGTGGCCAAACGTGTAGTAGCAGGTTCTGGAATAATCTGTGGGCCTGTGTCTCACTCATGGACCAATTCACGCTTGTCTGAGAGTAAGGCCCAATTGAACACAAAGAGATTCACCTCTGACTGAATATACACAGGAATGCCCGGCTTAGTGTGTGTAGGACCTGGGTATAAGAGTAGTGTGACACCCCTTGAGCCCCCTTCTCATTTTAACTGGAACAACAATGCCTCCTTACCTAAGCATAAAATAACCCTGATTACCTGCTACCCTTTGCTTTTCATTTACAATCCCTGACCCAGCCTAGAAACCAGTAGGTAACTATTAAGAGGGTGGAAAGTTCACCGTTTCTAAAGCATCAGAACAAAAACCAGCTACTCTTTCTGTCGGCTGGTTCTCAACCAGCTATTTATTTATTGGTTATATTCATAGCTTGCCTTTTCCTCCGAGGAGCCCAAGGCTACCAACCTGAGCCTCCTCCTCTCACAACCCGGAGAGGCAGGTTAGGCTAGGAGCTGGTGACTGGCCTAAAGTCGCCCAGTGAGCTTCATGGCCAAGCGGGGCTTGAACCCCGGTCTCCCGAGTCCCAGTCCAACACTCCTACCACTTTAGGCTTGCTTGGGAACCGGCTCAGATGAAAGAGCACCAGCTTGCAGAATGGTCTCTAGGTATGGGCCTTGAAGGAGGAGGCCTCCCCGCGTCTCTTCGTGTCACTCAGTGGAAGGTGACGATGGAGGAGGGCGGGTCACTGCTAGAGTCTTTCAGTGTCTGCAGCGCTTGAAGTACTGAAGGGGCCTGGGCTCCGTTTAATGACACGGCCAAGCGGGGTGTATGTCTTGAGGACCAGTAACAGCAACCAGGAAGGAAATAAAAGCAACAGTCCTCCCTTTTTGCGCTCTCCCTCCCTCGCTCGTTGCAAATGCAGCCAGCTGAGGAATTTCTCCTGCAGAACGAGAGGCATTAAAGCTTCTAAGAGCTGCAATGAGCGAGACCCTGGCAGCGGCACGGGCGGGGGCTGGGCCGCCCCGAAGAAGCTAAGTTCCTGCAGCTGGACTGGAGCGTAGCAGAATAGAACTTGGGCGGGCCGACGGGCGCGCGCGCATGTGTGTGTGTGTGTGTGTGTGAGAGAGAGAGAGAGAGAGAGAGAGAGAGAGAGTCGTATGCATGTGAGGGGGCAGCCTTACTTTTTAAAAGACCCTTTATTGCGGAGGGGAGTTCGCGCGAGGGAAGGCTCGGCTGATACAAATCGTTCCCTGGCCTAGGGGGAGGCGGGGAGAGGGAGCTCCTTGTTTCGACTAACCCAGCTGCAGCAGGAGTGATGCTCGGGCAATGAAGGCAGACACAATGCTGCTGTTGTTGGTTTGATCTCTAACTGTGGATTGTTAGTCTGGATTTAACTATGTGGTGTGGGGAGGCGGGAGAAAGAAGCGGGAGGGGGGCCGAAGGCTGTTTACAGCTAGTGCAAATAATGTGACAGCTGTTGGAGCGCGAGCAGCCAGCGCCTCTTCGGCTTTGACACAAAGCTCTCACTATGGCGAGAGGGAGGGACAACTAAAGGGGGGGGGGGGGGCGCGGCGGCGGCGGCGGCGGCGGACAACGGCTTAGCTCCGGCTCTCGCAAAGAAAGCTGCCAGCACGCTCGACGAAGACGGTGCCCTCCTCGCATAGGGCGATCGCGACAGCTTCTCCACAGTGATTTCGAAGACTTCCTGGGATGGGTTTTGGAGACCCACCTGTCTCCCTCCCCTCACCCCTCACCCCTCACTCCGTTTGAATAACTTGAAAGACACTCCGAAGCATGCTTATTCAGAAATAGTAAGACGCATGGGGGTTCAAAGAGCCTTATTCCCTTGTTCTCACTGCTCCAAAATCTGTTCTAGATATGGACCCCTATACAAATACTGTAAATAAAGAATAAATAAAATGTCCTAGTCAAGCATGCCTAGGGCTGAATGAAGCCTTAAACTAGTAGATAGGAGCATTTCTTTCTCCCACCACGACATACAAAACCGAGCTAAAAAACTACTAAAAAGACTACATGAAAGCTGGAGCTCTCATGCGCTAGTCAAATGGAAAATTCACTTGCAATATTTATTTAGCACACATGCCCCAACATACACACATGGCATATAAATCCCCTGGAAGTAGGAAAAAGGGGTGTGCGTGCGTGCGCGTGCACCAGAGAGCCTTTTTAGTACTTGGGCTCCTACACCTTGTCAGAAGCAGCTTAACCTAGGATTGATGCATACGCGCATGTACATCTCTGCCTATCTTGTCACTCAGGGAAAAGTAATCCAATGCGTGAACTGGCTCCATCAAAATGTTTTGTGAAGCCCAGCTTATGATGCTGTCACCGCTTGGTGTTATTCCTAGTTTGGAACATGCACATGTGAATTAACTGAAGATTGCTGTTTTAAATGTTTTACTGGCCTGCTCTTAGGCCAGGCGAGGTAATTGTACAATAGGTGCTATGGGTCCTGCAGTATTTGCCCAAAGTCAGATTGATTGATTGATTGCATTTATACCCCGCCTTTTTTCCTCTTGCAAGGAACCCAAGGCGGCTTACATTACCATCCTCCTGAAAACACCTGCAAGATTTTGCATCTTCAGACTTTTGTCCTAGTTACAAGGGACCAGGGCTGGCCCAAGACATAAGGCAGGGCAGCAAATAATGCCCCCTTTGATTAACTTTGATTAATTTTGTACATTTTACAGTCAGGGAGGAGTACTGCTGTTTAGAAGTGAGTTCAGGCTGCCTGCCCCAGGCCTCCCTTAATTTTCTCTTTTCTGGCACGGCCACTCTAAGCACCAGGCTGCTGGATCTAGCCACATGTTTAATTTGCTAGGATAACCACGACCTAGTGTTGCTTTGCAGCATTATGGGGAATTTAAAAAGTGGCTGCCACCAGAGCCAGATTAGCCCCCCCCCCCCCCGGCTCACTGACAGAGGAATGCCCTCTCCCAGAGGTCCCTTTGCCCAAGGCCCCCTCCAACATGTGAGGCAGAGTGAGGCAGCTGATCTGGGGGGTCATAAAAGGGCAGTGAATTGTTTAATTTTTTATTGTTGTATTTTTATTGTGAAGCAGGGGAGAGGCACTTGTGAAATTCCCTTCCCCTTTCTTGTGCCAAAATAACTAGACATGCCTTGGGTACTATAATTTTGTGTGTGTGTGGAGGGGGCATTATTTGCTGCCCTGCCTTATGTCTTGGGCCAGCCCTGGTCCCTTGTAACTAGGACAAAAGTCTGAAGATGCAAAATCTTGCAGGTGTTTTCAGGATTGTAACTTTGATTAAATTTGTACATTTTACAGTCAATTTACAGTCAACAATTACTTACTCCAGGATGGTTTTACTGATGCCCATTTGGCTATTCACAACTAATTCAAGAATAGGTGGTTTTGAGGGTTGCAGAGTCGATGATTTCATGCCTGTTTTTATGCTGGCTCATCTTGTTTCCACATTTTAAAAACTGACACAAAATCATTCATGATAATCATACAAGTTTAACAAAATCTGTGTTCCTTCTATAGAGCCATCTTTTGTCAAACTTTTTGGACTGGGTTGGAGAACTTTCTGCAAAATAATTTTAAGAGTGTTCATCCACACTGGAAGTTGGCATGTTTTCCTTAAAACACCACAACAAAGCACAAGGCAATAAAACAAAAATCAATATTTAAAGGGGCATGGGGGAATTAGAGGCAATAAATGCACCACAGAAAACCATCAGTGCACCTTTTAAAAGCACCCTGAGAATGAGATGTCTTACATTAGTGACGATGAAAAGGTAAATGTAGTTTGAGAAGAGAGGTCTGTTACCTCAAGCAAAACCTGGTTTGAGGACAGAGCCATAGATATCCATTTATGTATCCATGGCTTAGATACATAAATCCGAATGCTTCTACATGTCTCCAGTGCACAAATGGAGGATGCCAATACTCAAAGCATGCTGGTAACCAAACTCTCTGATCTGAAAGCCCTGCCCTGTCATTCCAGATGCACTCTACATATGCTCAATGTTTTCTCTAGCTAGCTTGCAGGTGCAGGAAAAAAAAAGTTCTAGCCAGCGTCTGGCTCCAGGACTCCAGAAGTGGTTTCTGAGGTTGAACTTGATATCACCAGGTTCTTATACTGGAGGGCCCTGTTTGAAAATGAAGTATAGAAGCTGCTTGGTTTTCTAGCTTACCGCACCCCATCAGTGGCAACCAATTTGTTCCTATATATCTTTTGGGAATAGGAGTTGGCACTGGCAGGCCTGCAACATTGTCCTCCTTTAGCAGCAGATACCAGGGAACGGCTAGTTGCATTAATGCAACCCCGATGCAGGGGCACAGAAAGGAACCTCCAAAGTCAAACTAGGCCTTGCTCATCACACACATGAGTAAAACCAGTATAAATTGCACCATTGTGGGCAAACAGTGGTTTCACATTTGACCCTACTAAATGGGTTTATTAAGGGCAGAATTAAATTGTGGGAGGCAAATTGGGGGGTAAATTTTCACATTCTTTCTGGATTTAAGAGTGCTTTAGCCTAGTACAAGAGCTCTTTGTAGACCAGCTCCAACAAGCAATTACACCCTCAGTTAAATGGGAATGGCTTTGGTTGAAATTTGAACATGCAAAACCTTCACAAAGTGAGGCTCAGCCAAGGTGCTTGAGGTCAAGGGCTGTGATCCTAAGCATACATCCTTAGATGTAAGTCCCACACTGAACTAGCTGGGCTGTGATCACTCTGAAATCAGTCTGGTAGCGAAAGGTGATTTGGGAGTTCAAGAAAGGCATGCCTTTTGCACACAGTGGGATAAAATGTCCTCCTAATAAAGACTGAATCAAAATTGTGTGCATGTGTGTATGTGAGAGAGGGTAGGGGAGAGAAGGGCAGGAGCTATGCACAATGTGTTAGTGTTCTGACTTACATGAGAATTCAAAACAGAACTGGATTAATTTCTAATGGCGAGCTCATTTGGGCAGCATTTATCAAATAAATCTGTGCATCTTGCATTGGTTTTATGTTAACTATTATAAGATGAAGTTGTGAAACAAACTGAATTCACTCTAAGACAACTTAGGCTGCTATTCTCACAATTGTTATGTGTTAGAAAACAATGGAGCAGAAACGGTTCCCAAACATAACAAATCTTTGTCTGTTGCTTCATTTGCAGGGTTTCCCCCCAACTCTTGCACAGATATTCACCTGATAGCCATTTCCAATCATTTAGTAAGAGAACAACATTTTGTGTGACTCTGCTCTTGGTTCCCTGATTGAAGGTCCTGGTTAAAGCTGCAGTGCTAAACGCACTTACAAGGGAGTAGGTCCCAATGAACTCAGTAGAGCTTATTCCTTAGTAAACATGCTTAGGATTGTGCTGTATGGGAATCTAAGCTGCAGCATATATTTGGGCCTTCTATCTGAATGAACTGAGAAACCACTGCTTTCAAAGCAAGATTGGACTACCAAAAGAAAATGGACTCACAGCTTGCATTCTGCTCTGGCTTCAGCTTTGAAACACCATTTGACCAACAAGCAGGCCATTCTCTATACCAGGGGTGGGCAACTGTCCATTTTCCAACCTCTGGACTTCCCCGGGAGCCATACTCCTGCCACTGCAGCAGCAAAAGCCTCAGCAGCAAACCACTACAGAGACTCAAAAAGGTTACATTTAGCTTGAAAACATGGTAGATTTTACACTTTGGAGTCTCTATAGTGGGTTGCTGCTGAATTTCAGAGGCAAACCACCATTTTCTTAAAAAAATGCTGCTGTACCACTGAATTTAAGCATTGTGGGCCACATTCAAGGCCATGGAGGCCTGCATGCTGCCTGCCCCTGCTCTATACACCTGCACAAGCTTTCAGTGTTTTGTGTTTTTTTTCCTGTCTTTCTAAGATTTAACAGCTGGTTTGAGAGACTGGGGTTGGCGGCTTTTCTACAACAGTGTTTTTAAAGCACAGAGCAAGGTGGGTTTTTTTGTTGTTTTTTTAACTAGCACACTGATGAAAACACATTACAATCACCCTTGCAATCGGAGTGTCTGGTACCTACTATGAATCTCTCTCCTTTCTGTTTTGGCCTAGTGCAAACTAGAATCACTACTGGCTGTGGAATGGAGAGAAGGAATTATAAAATCATCCACCTGGAAATGACCCTGACTTGTAATACAACTTGATGCCATGCAGCACAGCCCTATGCATGTTTAGACAGAAAAAAGTCCTATAATTCCCAGCATTCCCCAGCTAGCATGGCTGTCTAAACCTGCATAAGATTGCACCCTAAGTGATCTATCTGAAATACTGCTTTATTGCATGACATTGCCTTGGATCCTAGCCTTTGTGCTGGCTCAGCGGGAGTGGAACCTTTTGTCCGCAGTGACCTTTTGATCACACATGTACAAGAAACTCTCTGCTCTGCCACAGCCTCAATGGCACCTGAGCAAGTTGGAGTAGTTTAATTCCTTCTCATAAATTTTACAGATTAGGTCCCATTTGGGAATCACTCTGTAATGCAGATCAGTTTCTTGCTTATAGACAATGGAAATGATTCTTGTGTCTAACAAACTCTATCTTTATAGCCCATTGATAGCTTATACAATTTCCCCACCTTGGGAGAGTGCATCAGGGCATTAATGCAAGTGACCCAGGGTGGCTTTTAGGGTGATATTACCATGAATCAGGGCTTTTCATGCTTCTGGTGTAATGGATGAAGAGGAAGGCACATATCTCCTCCTGCATTGAAATGCAAGAACTGTCCCCACATCTGTTGCCTATGCAGCTCACCCTGTGCGATTTCCTGCTTCAGACATTACTCCAGAAGCACTCCTACATCTGCTTGTCTTTTTTCTCTGTGATGTCTGAAGCAGCTCTTTGGGAACCTTTTAGCGTGTGTTGTTTTATTTCTATGTACGACTTAACGACTGAACAACAACAACCATGTAAGGAAATTCACACACACACTCCATTGAAAGTAACTTTGAGTGTAATAGGGAGAAGGAGCCATGTTTAACTTGAATATGCATTCTAGCATCCTTAGGTTTTATATTTGAATTACAGATGTGGAAAATGGGGAAAAAACGTGCTGTTAATATCTGTGAAAATGCAATTTTTACATCAGTTAAGAGCTTCTATATAGTTTGGAAATATGTCTCATTGATTTCAATGGAATGCACTTTAGGGCTGCAGCCACACTTGCTAAGGAATAAGCTCCATTGAACTCTGTGGGACTTGGAGCAAGGTGTATAGGACTGGGCCGCAAGCAATAGAAATCTTAGGAATAATTGCAATATCCTTTGGCTTGCGGAGCCAATCTTTTAAAATTCAGCATATTTCTCCTGGGTTGTGAACTGAATCTCTTTTGGGGAGATGCTGATTTGTTTAAGGGCTACTGGCATATGTACATCGAGTTTTAGACCTCCGCACTCTCATGCGGCATATCTGTCAGTCTCCGACTCCAATGCACAAAGCACTCTGGGTGGAAGATACCCCCAGCAGTCATTCATTAAGCGCCAGAGCTATAAATCGGGCTTTTAAAGTGACGTCTGCCATTTTCTGGAGGAATGTTGCTTGCGAAACTACTTTTGCCTTGGAGCAAAGGCGGAAAGATAAACACGACTGCCTCGCCAAAACACTGGCAAATCTTTTTCCTGCTTCCACAAATCTCTTAAAGTCAACCGGCATTATTTTTCCAGGATTAGTCTGCTGCCTCGGGGGTGGGGGGACTGTCGTTTGCTTTTTATTTTGGTCTTAAGGGGGAAAAGAGCTAATGCAAATTAGAGGAAAATAATTTTCTTTCAGCGATATGCAATGTATTAGTCACTTGTTATCGTGCTTGGAGGCAGACCTCATTTGCGCGTCTGCCAGCTCGCTCACATCTGCTCCGAGCTGTTCCGGGCATTTTAACCTTGGCGGTGTCGTGTCGTAGTCCCACGGATCAAGAGCCAGTAATTAAGGCTCTAAGCAGCAGCAAAAATTCATAGCCGCCCATCTGCAGCGCAGTTGCTTCCGTGCTCAATCCCACCCCCCACCCCGCGACCCCGTTTCGGGGCCGACTTCAACATAGCAAGGCGGCAGGCGCTGCAGTGGTCCTGAGGACTTCTGCAGAAGATGGAGGTGGCGGGCGGCTTTCCTAGCCCCAGGGCACCGGCCCATAGTCAGCCTAAAAATTCGGGGTGGGGGGAGAAAGGAGGCAGTTCATCTGGTTTGCAGGCCTTTTAAAGACAAAACTTTAAACTGTTTTTTAATTATTTCTTTGTAAAAACTTTTTTTTGGGGGGGGGATTTAGCCCCCTCTCCCCCGCCTACGAAGACAGCCTTGGGAGATTAAAACCAGAGCGCGCGTCTAAACCTGGGGGATCGACTATCCAAGGGAGCTTCTGATGCTTTCAGTCAAGGAGAAATAGGTATTGGTGAAGAGGTCTCCGGCAGACCGGAGGCCTCAGCCTTAATACGTGCTCTGCTAGGTGCTGCTTGGTCCTGGGGTTTGAAGAAGAGCTTCGCGTCCCGAGTACTTGCGTCCGCGTGGGTGGCTGCGTTAGGACTTGGGGAGGAGTCCCATTTTCAAGCGTGCCTGCGCAGCGATGAAGCTCAGCGAGTTGTGCATAGTCCTGGCCTCGGCCAAACTGACCTTCAGTGTGTATCCTGTCCTTCCATACAAGGAAGTATGTCCCACTGTGGGGCTCACTCCCATCGTGTAAGGGTACATAGGCTGCAGCCTTAAGCGGCGATCCTATGCTCGCTTACCTGGGAGTAAGTCCCATTGAACTCAGTGGGGCTTACTTCTGAGTTAACTTGCCTAGGATTGCGCCACAGAAGGACTAACTTAAAGTAGTGGACAGCACTTCCCACACGAATGGTGCTGGAAATGCTAATCTAGGGAAACCTTGATGAAAGAAAGGGCTCTGTAGAAGAAACCGCTGGCGTTTGATGGGACAGGGGCCATAGCTTTCACATTAAATGTGAAACCATCCCCGATCTAGTGGGTTGCAGATGGTTGTCACATAGCTCCTCTTACGACATTTAAGTTTGTTGTTAAGACACGGTGTGTCTGCGCGCGTGTGTGCGCATATAACGCTGGTAGTTTTAAAGACGCAAGATGATGGTGGCTGTTCTGATTTTCACTTTTGCGGGGTGGGGAAAAGACTAAGGCTAAGATCGCAAGTAACGGGGAGTTTTTCTGCACAAGCAGGACGATCCTGGCACCATTAATTTCAATGGGGCTTGCGCAGGGCACGCCTGCGCTACATTTCGTCCTAAGCTGCTTTGTTCAGGCGTCGTTTCACTGAAATGAGGGAGGTTGCTCCTCCGGAGTAAGTTCCTTTGGGGCTTGCATTGCAACCAGCACATCGGGGGCTTCAACTTAGCAACCGCTTTCCAAGAAGCGACGGTCGCTTCTCTTCCCACCCCCGCCTCGAGAAAATAGTCTCCATTCGCGAGCGCTTAACTCCCGAACCAATCTGGTGGCTGGCGAGAAGGCGGCGGCGGCGGCGGCGGAGGAGGCGAGGGGGCCGACGACGCAGGCAAAAGCAGGCAGACGGTCCTGCGGGGGAAGGAAGAGGATTTAAGGCTAGTTAAGCTCGGCAGAGCGTTCGACAGCGAACCAACCACGCTGAATCTCGCGCTGTCGGCGCGCCGGCCATTTGCTGAATAATGAGAAGCTGCTGCTTCTCCCCTCCCGAGGGAGTCGCCTTCACACAGGCTCCCTCTCGGAGGTGGCGGCTGTGTGTGTGTCTGCCGGGGGAAAAGGGAGTGGGAGGCGCTGTGCTCCCAATCAATCAGACCCTCGATGCTGTTGCTCCGAAAATGAGGAAACCACAGGCACTGTCAGCCACAATTAAGCAAAATCAACTCGCCCGTGATCAATATCTACTCGTTTCCCCGGTGAATACGGGGGCCGTCGCTGCCCTCTCTGGACCTCCACAGAGCGACTGCCTGGCTGAGTACGCAGAGAAGAGCAGCAGCAGCAGCAGCAGCAGCCGCCCTGGCGAACTGGGGTAGTCAGTGGGAAAGAAAGGGCGAGGATCTCATTAATCATCTCCGTGTATAAAGAAACCGGCGTATGTGTGTGTTGGTATTAGACGCTGGTGCTTATAGAAGCAGAGGGTGTGGACCCAGCGAGTCTACCATTTCATTTAAACTCGCCTCGAACAGGCCTTTGGTCTATTTATACATTGATGGGCATGGCTGGATGCCCCGGATCTCGTCTGATCTCGGAAGCTAAGCAGGGTCAGCCCTGGTTAGTACTTGGATGGGAGACCGCCTGCGAATCAGGCTTCCTGCACTGAGCAGCGGGTTGGACTCCACGGTCTTGTAGGCCCCTTCCAACCCTATGATGCTATGTCTGTGTGTCCCACATGTGCACGATTTAGTTGCATATGCTGCGTGTGTGCGTTTTCTTTCTCTAAGTACTTTATTAAAGAAGTCGGCAAAGTAGTTTTTTTTCTCTTAAAAGAAGTTTCTTACTAAGCTACTTTACATAATGTACACCAAACTCCCCTGAATGCTGGGATTTCCCCTGCTCTACGTTTAATGAAAAGATACTCAGGCCAGAATCCACAGAAGACATAAAACCAAGACCTTGGATTGTGATCCCAAAATAAGTTTTTGGCGGTGAAATCTGTCTCTCCACCCTCGAAGGCCGGCTGTACAGCTCAGGGCAAGGGAGCCGCCTCGGCCTCTGTGACTGAGTGAGGCCTACAAAGGGTTAATGGGCGTGTGGCCGCAGGCGCCAGAGGAGGCCAGCGCGGCCTCGCCTGCGTTTTCCCCAGGCTCTAGCTTGGCTGACACAAAAGGAGGAGACGTTTGCTTAATTACCTGAAAGGCACAGTTGTGCCTGGCTGGCTGGACTACTCTCTCTTCTAGCCCGCCGCAGCCGCCGCTCCTCTTCCGCCGCCGCTCCGCCTCTGTCGCTGCTTGCCTGTTGTCTCTGAAAGCAGCAGCACTCGAGCGGCAGCTGCGGCGGAAATCTCGCTGCTGAGCCTGTTTGCCTAAAATGGCGCGGCTGGTCCGGGAGCGGAGAAACGGAAAAGGGCTAGGACTGGCTGGAAAGGCCGAAGGGGAGTCGTGGAAGGCAGTCTGCGGAGGTGGATGGGAAGGGGCGCTCGAACGCAGGCGAAGCGGAGCTCCTTCCACCGCGCTGCTGGCCCCAACCCTAAAAGGCGAAGCCTATCCAGAGACGGGTGTGTGTGTTCGTTGGCGTATCACGGATGTCAAGAACGCTACAGCAGTGGACTGGGTGAAGCTGCTGTTTGCTGTCGACGTTGTGAGAACTGGACCGTAATGGGTGCCCAGGCTAAGACATTCCTGGGTGGGAGAGTGAAAGACACGAAGTCTCGCGCAATGACTCGCTCGTTAGACGGCAATTTTTCAAAGCTTTCTTCCTTTTTGGTAAAAAGCTCAATCCTACACGTATCTCCTCAGAAGTAAGCCCCATTGAATTCAATGGGAAGTGGGTTTGCAGCTTGAGTAGTCTAAGCTTGGCTGCCTTGGTTTTTCTTTCCTGCAGCTGTAGAATCTTTTCCAGCTGACCATACATTCGAAACAAAACAAATAAATACGCCCCAAATATTTGTCTCTTACGGGGCTGTCCCTCAAAGATTCAGTCAGTTGAGTTGAACAAACATGCCGCGCAGCTTTTCACAGGTCTCAGACTGACATTTAGAGGGGGAGGGGTCGGCGGCAAGGTTATTTGAAGGCTCGCCAGCCATTTTACCTTTCCCTTATTGACGGGCTTCCCTCGCTCCTCTCCCCTCCCCCTTCCGCCCCCGCATCACTTATTCACAAGTTTTGCTTGCAAATGGCGGTAAAGAATTGAAGTCGCGACGCTTGGCTTCGCGGTTTATAGGAAAAGGAGACGCGGCGGCGGGAGACGGTCGTTGTGTGGCTGTGTTCCGAAGCCCTACGCATGATAGAGGAAACATCGGGGGAGGGGGAGGAGAATGAGGAGAGAGAAAATAATTTGAAGTCTGTCCCCCCTCCCGCTCCTGCTCCCCCTCCCGGGAAACGAAGCAAAATATGAAGCCACGTTCTCTCTTCAAAGTAGGGTAGCCGGGAGGGACTCCCTGACCATTCAGGGAGGGGCAGGAAAGCCCTTTACATTCCTGGAGCTGCACGGAAGTTGGCTGGGGTTGCGGAGTGCTTCCTTCTTCCCTGCGTCCTCCTTAACAGCTCATCCCTCTCCGCTCTTGAAACAGACAGACGCACACCACCACCTCTGTTTCCAAGGAACTATGCTCCCCCTTCCCCTAAAAGCGAGCCTTCTTGGGAGACGAGCAGGAGACAGGCAAAGAGCGCCGCGTTCTCTTTCTGCGCCCCACCCCTGGTATTATCTCGGGGCAGGAATCCTTCGCTGGATACCGTCGCCTGGCCAGCTGATATACAGCAAAACAGCTCTGGCCGCCCTGAAATGCCCACACAGCGTTTTGTTTGCGCGAGAGGAAAGTCCAGATCGCCTCGCCGCACGTGACGGTGCGGGGAGCCTCGAGAGAAACGTGCGCTTACGGAAGAGGAAGTTGAAAATCTCTAAAGTGAGACACTAGACCGGCTCCTTTCTTTCTAAGTGCGTTGCTCTGCCAAACTTCAGAAGTGTCGTGCCCAACTCCAGTATGCATTTTAGATTGGTTTAAGACATTACCGGCAGTCGCATTGTACTTCGTTTTATGGCCAAACGAAATGCCGCACGTCTAGGCTAAAGGTGACCCCCCCCCCCGCGAATCCGTCCGACAGACACTTAGATTGCTGTCTCCTATCTCGCCTCACAAATATACTTCAAGCCTTGTGCCTAATGCATTCCCTTCTGCCGCCCCCACAACCCCATATTCAAATTTATGGGACCACATTTATTAACCATCCAATTACTGTCGCTGCTAACAAACCAAGCAACATAATGAAAATATTGCAAATTCCAATCATATCTTATCCTACAATCAGATGTAGTATTACCTTGGACTAAGGCCCATTAAACACGGTGGAACGTAGTTCTGAATAAACATTGGTATGACTGGGCCACACTCTCCTAAACTGCAGAGCCTGTTTGTAAACTGTTAAAAGAAAAGGGGAGCATAACGAAACTTGAGACCCAATGTGGTGCAGTGCAGCCTTCCCTACCTGGTGCTGTCCAGATGTTTTGGACGGCAACTCCCAAGATTTCTAGCCATTGGCCATGCTGCCTGGGCTGATGGGAGCTGAAATCCAAAACAGCTGGAGGGCTCCAGGTTGGGGAAGAATTGTGCAGTGGCTGCACTACAGGAGTGGGGAAATTGCAGTAATGGCCATGCTGATGGAAGTCTGAGTTGAACAACTGGTGAGGCACAGGTTCCCCACCCTTGGGGCTGGTGTAGAACTAGGACTGGGAAGAGGATGGGCCATTGTCGTAACTACCTCACAGGATTGTTGTGAGGCTTAAATAGGTAGAGTGAGCCAGGTAGGTATGCTCCTTGAGGTCGCGGGAGAAAAGGCATTTCTAGCATTTTAGCGAACGAAAGCGTCCCGTCGACCCTCAGAGTTCAGGCTGCGTGCATGTGAGGCTACTCGCGAGTAGACGGGTTCAGCTTCAGTACAAGGTATCACTGAAATGGAAGATAAGGTAGCCACCGCCCACTTTTATTCCTTCCTGCTGTTGTGAGGGTCAGTCGCCTTTCTAGATGTGATCCTTCACTACATTTAGGTTAGCAGAGAACCAAGGGAAACGGGATCAGAGCTGGGCAGACTTACTGCCTTGTTTTCATTTCCGAGGCCCTTGTTTGCTCCGCTCGGTCAGCGCCACTTGCGCGGTTCCAACTCTGACCCGCCGACATTAAGTATACACGTAGTTTGCTAAAGCTAGAGCCGCCTGCAGTTCAGCTGACGACGGGTCTGTGGTTTGTGCAGTGGAAACTGGCGGGCTGCCAAAAGGAGCTGGAGGTGGAAAGAGTAAAGGCGCCAAAAGGGAACTCGTGCGCTCGCTGCATTCTCTCCTTCCTGGCTCGGCGGAGCTGCCTAAGCCCGGCTGCGGCTTCCTCTCCTGTTATTTCGCTTTCACCTTTTTAGTGCAGCACTCGCTAGCAATAAAAGCGTCCTCCCACAATAGCGAGCCGCGGGAAAGCGGGTGGGCAGAGAGACAAGAGACTGCTTCATGGCTTCCCCTGACCCCTCCCCTGCTTCCCCAGGAGGCAAGAGCGAGGCGCTGCTTTTCCTCCGAGTCCTTCCCTTGGCCCGGGGCACCAGGTTTCTCTAGTTCGCAAAGGCAGGAACGTGCTAGCAAAACTTTGCTTTTGCGCCCGCCGCTGGCGTCAGCGACTGCCAAAAGTCTGTTGCTGTTGCGAGGGAGATGCAAGTGTTTCCCTTTTGGAGGGAAGAAAAAGGCGGCGGCGGATGGAGGTGGGGACGCGGAGGATCAAACGGCCGCGTCGGGTCCTGCGTGCGTTTGTCTGCCTCACAGTGTCACGGAGCTGCGGTGGCTAGGGGTGCCCAGAGAACTGGGTGTTCAGCCAGACACGACGCGCGCCGGGACTGCTTTTTTCAGTCTGCCCTGTAACCTGAGCGCGGCAGACTGGGTGGGGGAAGGGAGGCTCTGCTCGGCAACAGACGCGGAGCAGGTTGCCGCTTGCACGCCCTTTGCACGCTCGCCGTCTTCCCTTTGCAGCGAAACCAACTCTGTCGAGCAGCCTGATGGCTTTGCCAGCGAGACGCCTCCGGGAAGGAAATTCTGTGGCCTATTTGGCCGCTCGGAGTTTGGCTTTTGCTGCCTTGGGTCACATTCTCGCCAAACGAGCGAGCGAGCACGCCTCGTTCTTAAGGAGGTGCTGCGTGATTCCCACCCCTCCGGAGTGGGGAGGGGAGGTGGCGGTTCAGCTCCGGCTGGTACGGACGGAAGCTGCTGCTCCTACAGCAGCGCTTAGTAACTCCAACCGCGTTCCTTAGCATGTGCGAGCTGCGTGTAAACGGCGGGGGCCTTCCATGCAAGGATGGGGGTGGGGTGGAGATGACAACAGAAAACAAGTTTTTTTTAGAAGGGTGAACACGAGACGTATAGATAGTGCTATATTTGTTGATGTCTGTTTCCGTCTGTTCCTTCACCAAACCCCTCCAAATATATCTAAAGCACATCTATACGACCAGTGATGAGTGCTACACAACAGGGCGATTTATGGATGTAGAAGGAAATCGGGGGTTACGGTAAGGGAAGTTGTTCCCTTGGGGCGGGGGATGTCTTGACACGAATAGAGGGGTCTTTCCATTTCAGGCCAAAGCCGATTAGGCTGTAATCTTCAACATACTCATTTAGGAAACGTTCAGTCGAAATACATACGCACTACGCTTCAGCATCCGTTATTTTAGGGCAGGGTCGATCTCCTAAGTAGGCGGAACACTAAAAAAAACAACAGCATCCCACTCCCCCGGCCCCCATCAAAAACCTAGCTCAACCAAAACAAAGAGTCTTGTGGCACCTTAAAGACTAACTTTTTTTCCTGGCATAAATTTTCGGGGACTAGTATTCAGATTAAAGTGAACGGGGCCTCTAGTTCGTATTTGAAAACAAGTATTTCAGTTGACTTCTATTGATAGCCCTTTAATTTAAAATATGTATACCCCCTTTCAACATGGTTCTCAATGCGGTTGATTACTACCTAGGACTAACCTAGTTCGAAATAGCTCTACTCCTATGTACGCTTACTTGGGAAGAGGTCTCCCTCAACATAATAGGGCTTCGTTCTAAGAAAACATGCAACTTATTCTTATTTCAGTGGGATTTTCAAATAGGTCTAGGATTGGGTTTCAGATATGTAAGAGTTTCTTTGATTTCACTGGGATTTCCAAAGTAAAGCCTGTGGTGGTCGATAAATCCAAATGCTCCCGCATTGTGGATCCATTACTTACGGCACAATCCCATCCATGTTTGGACCGAAAGAAAGTCCAACAATCCTATGGATGTTTAGACACAACTCCCAGCATTCCCCAGCCAGGATGTAGGAGTTGTGGCGCTTTTTTCTGTCCAAGCATTGATAGGATTGGGTCTTAAGTAGGGGAAAGAGTTCCTTATCTTTAAAATTATACACAAAGCAGGAGTGTATGACAAGCAACATTTATTTTCCTTCTCTCAGAACCCTTTCCCCCTTGATGGGCCCTAAGAAGAAACACTGAGTGAATGGAGTCTGAAGAGTTAAAGTCTGTTGCTTGTTGCAATGAAATTATGGCTGGCAGTGGCGCCGCTGTTTGTTCAACAGACCTCCACTTTTAAACAGTTCACAAAAAGTTCATCAGGGCGGCGGCGATTATAAATAACGTATGCATGAATCCCACTGCAAAGCTCGACCCTGAAAATGAGCAGAAACTAACAAACATCTCGCCCCACCCACCTCCCGAAAGGATCATCCTGATCAGCGCGGGTGCTCTGCTGTTCTTTTGCACGATCCCCAGGAACCGACTCAGCCGCTGCAAGACGCCCAGCTACAATCCTCTCCGGGCCTCCAAAAAGGCTTTTCGCTCCCAGTCCGGTGACTCCGCCCTCCCTTGCTTATCAACGGGTTTCACTCGTGCCACCGGAGTGCGGCGGCAGCGGCAAAGATGCTCAAAGGGAGAATTTTGCAACCGCTTCTGACCGTTGCAAAAGCTCCGCGGCAGACCTGGTTATCCACTCCCCGTGCGCTCCCCCCATCTCTGCAAACACCTTTGCTTGAGGCTAGTTTCGTGGTGTGGAATAGGAAAGAGCGAGGCTTGTCTTCCAGCAGACGGCAACATAGTTTTCTTTTTCTCCTTGGCTTTTTTATTTTTTTATTATTATTGTAGCGTTTTGGGAGGTTGACTATCGTATCTGTGCCGATTGTTGTGCAATCTGCCGTTGACCTTTTGCTCTTTCCAGCTAGCAAACCTTTACATTCAGAGCGTAGTTTCACTTGCATAGCGCGCTCCTAAACATACATGGCATTGGAAGCAAGTTACCTACTTCACTAGAACTTCGAAATGAGTTTGCTTTAGGGTTGCACTCTTGCAGTATTTAATTTTTTGCAAAGCGTTGTACGACGTGAGAAAGGCACACCAGCTGATGGCAACGATGCATTTCCAGCAAGGAAGCCAGGAGTATTAGCTCAGTTGCTCTAATAAGTAAGATTAGGATCCCTGGCATGTTTTCTCTTTTAAAAAAGGGTGTGTGCGAAAGACAGAGGGAGCGGCGTCCCCCGGCCCCACTTCAGACAGCCCTATCTATTTGGACTTCGTGTCCACTCCATTCCTTACAGATGAGGCAGCACACTGGGCGGCTACTAACCGTATGTAAAACTCTAAATCACTCTCTCCAGGCTGTGGCTGCTCCATCTGAAAACATTACGAGCCGTGCATCTGGAAAACAGTAAATCTGTTCAGCAAAACCCGTCTTTCCAGTGGAATAACTCCTTTTGAATGATAGTGCAATATTTCCTCCTAGCCTCTATGGTGGCGGGGAGGGGCGGGGCGGGGCGGGGGCGGGAGAGGGAGTGTGAGGAGGAGAACGAAGGGTAAAAAAGTAGGGTGTAGTTTCCTTTTCCCGCAGCAATTTCGGCTGACTTCGTTATTGTTGAAAGCTACCTACTACTACGCAGGGAGGGCAATATGCCATTTCATTAAAATGCATTTCCTCCGTGCGTGGGGTTCTACACAAAGGGCTTCTTCAAGGAATTGAGGGACCGGGGGGGGGGGAGCGAGCGGCGTGAGGAGACAGACACGACTGGGAGATGCTTGAGAGGAGACGACTTGGCGTTTATTTCTGAGGGCCTCTCTGATCGTATCGACCATTGCGTAAAACACAGTCTGGTCCCCCCCCCCGCTCCCCTTTTCGTATATTAAGAAGGGTTAATTCGCATATTTTGGTGTCTGAACCAAGCACGGTAACTTAAGCTTTTTAGCTGAGAGGCATGTTTATGCGCGGGCGCACTTGGCGTTTTCTGATGGCCTTCTCTGTACGCCAGGGCTGACCTCACGTTGCTTGCTGGTGCTGTCGTTTGCTCTCTGGTAGTCCCGCTGTACCTGATTGAGCAAGAGAGGTCGAAGGACTGCCGACCTAGGGGCCGGGCCTCACCTAACCAAGCACAGTCAGAATTTAAAAGCCAATTTAAATGGGGACTCTCTTCGAAGGAAATAACTGTGCATACGGTAGGATTGTAGGCTGCACAACGCGATCCTAAGCACAACGTTTGAGATTGCGGCTGTGCAATACGATCCTAACCACATTTTAAACTTAGATTATAATGTGTTCAACGTGACTTCGTCTCTGGGAAGTACATTTAGTATTGCAGATCTAGCGTGTCTCATTCTTTTTCTTTCTTTTTAAGCGCTGGTCCCTCCCATTAGTGAGGAGTTCTGTGTATGTGTGCAGTTTTTTCTTTTGGTGAGGAAGAGCTGAAGGAGTATCCTGTGCATTAAAGGCTCCCCCTACTTATTAACCCAGCATTTAACAGCGGGATGCAGGCTGAAGCTCAGTCAAAAGAAACGACTGAACCTCCAAAGAGCAATTAAAATCCAGCACTGGAATAAATCATGCGCCGCGATAATCGTGTTAATAAAACGCAGCTTGTCCTGACACTTCACTCATGCAGCAAACTAGAATTTAATGCGGGTGGAGATGGCTCGTTCGGGGAGGGAATAAAGGCAGGCGAGGCCCTTCTGTTCCTGGACGCGAAAATCCGGTTGCCTTTCACCTGCCTTCCCTGCTGCACGCAGCGCCGATCCTTTCGGACTGCTAATGCTTCTCCAGTGAGCCCGCTAATGATTTCTTTCCCTGGAGTGAGCAGGCGTCATTGAATTACTGAAAGCACTCAAAGCAGCAGCACAGCAACAACAGCTCCAATGGTAAAAGCCACCAGGGTTTGGTTACTTAATCAAATCAAGGGGTAGGGAGCTTACCAACCTACTTACTATTTTTAACCCTTTTCTGGGTTGGGATATGAACTCCTACTCCAGGAAAATTAAATTGTTGCCCTTTTAAAATTAGAACCGCTTGTTTGTCTGTGGTATCCCAGTCCTTCAGGGCCCAGGGCATCCTCCTCCAACTTTTTCTTGGAGACAGGAATGTTAGAAACTTCATTTAAAGTGGAAACAAACACTTTGCTGCCAGTTTATTTATTTATTACATTTTTAAACCACCCAATAACTGAAGTTCTCTGGGTGGTGTACCAATCAAAAACATAAAATACAAGGTAGCAATAAAACAATAATAAAACAAGTCAGATAAAAACAAGTTAAAACCAGCAGGATCACATAGCAAAACCAAACGTGAAAGAAGCAGCAGGGATAAAACTGAAAGTCTAGAAACAATTTTTATAATGCCTGGAGGAATAAAAGGGTCCTTACCTTGCACAGAAGACTATAATGTAGGTACCAGGTGAACCTCTCTGGGGAGGGCATGCCACAGACAGGGCAATGCCAGTAAAAAGCCCCTCTATCTCTAGCCACCTGCCTTGCCTCATTGGCTGGGGGCACCCGGGGAAGTGCCTCAGATGATGGCCTTAGGGCATGGATGGGCAAGACGTAGGCATCATGTGGTCCCCATGGCCATCTTTGCAGCACCTCCGCCAAATCTGGAGCTTTTTTTTGCTGTGGCGAAAATTCCTAGTGGATTCATGGAGGAGCAGTGTGTCCCCCTGACCCCTTGAAGTTGCCCACCCTGACTTTGGGCCTGGGTAGATAAATATGGGGGAGAGACTTCTGACTCCAACCAGTTTTTTTTAAATGAATGTTAGGATTACTGTGTATATCAAACCTTCAGTCTTATTCTGACCCACTCCAGTGTCTGCTGTGATTTCATAATTGGATTTCTCCTTACTGGAGTATCTGTTTAGACATAACCTAATTCTATGCACACTGTGTAAGATTCAGGTAGTATTAAGCGCCACTGGTATTAATCCGTTGAAACTTTGGCTGGATATTGACCATTATTTGGATTTTACATTCCATTGACACTTGTGTTAAATTTATGAAAACAAAAAGTAATGAAAACAAAAAGTAAATCTAGCACAGCTAGGCCAGTGTGATTTCAATGGGACAGGAGTGTCTTCCCATTTCTGGATTGCACTCAGCGTATTTAGGATGAGATGTTTTGCAGCACGAGAGAAAGAAAACCCTCTACTGTTGGTAGCAGTGCAAATGATCTGTTTCTGTTTACCAAGACTTTAAAAGCATCAAAAGGGGAATTATCCAAAGGTAAGTCCTTTTACATCCTGTAAAAATTATCCAGGTGCCTAACACCCGTGTTGAAATCAATAGGATGTAAAAGTGCTTACTTTTGCATGGATTTCTGTGTGTGCTGTTTCCTTCATATGTTTTACAGCTTTACTGTTTTTATTGTAAACTTCAATTATTTTTTGGATGCTGCCTTGAACAATTTTAATTAGCAAGGTGGTAGATAAATACTATAAGTAATGTACCAATTACTATTCGTTGGATTTCCTTCTGTTTGAGGTTTTTATTCTGAATAGTACAAAATTCTTTCCTGCAGTGAATAGTGTCATCAGTATATACTGTGATGTCAAAGTGCAGAAACTTCTTGCAGAGTAAGGAACAGGATGAATTCCTAAGGTGTGCTTTGCTTGGGTATCTCAAGGAAGTATCTCTTGCTTGAGTACAAGTCTGGTGCGTTTTATTCATGGGTACAGAATAGGTTTTAGATCTAATGAAAGTCATTGGGGGAAAACCCAGTAATGTTAGATTTGTCAATAACATGCAATGAACCTTAATTTTCCGGATGTGCACCAGGGAAAGAGAGCTATCTCATCTGACCTATAAATGCCCTCAATTTGCCTCTTTTATTGCATGTATTTTAACTAGGCAACTCACACCCTTTACCAATTATGAATTCAGCTGATGATTCCACTGTGATGTTTGCATTCCTTCTAGGCCAATCTTCCTAACTCTTTATTTTTTTTCCTATAGATTATAAACACGTGTGAAGAAGGCCTCTGTTCTAAGTGACGTCATGCTTTCTGCAACTCCCCTGTATGGTAACGTTCATAGCTGGATGAGCAATGAGAGGGTCCGCATGTGTGGGATTAATGAAGACAGGTAAATATTTAAGCTTCAATGAAGTTAAACTACATGATATTTCTGCAGAGTTTCGGAGTTCATTTGCCTTTCTGTTACTTTAGTAGACAGCTGCCTTCTTGCATGGAAATTGGTCCATGGAGAGGTCATTTATGAGGCAACAAGGGGTGGAGAGGAAAGACTTACATGTGATGGGTGCCAACTAGCCCTATTTACTATTTTAACATGCAGTGATGCTTAGGAAACCAGAAAGGGCTTTGCAAAAGATTGGCTCCCAAAGCAACCTCTCTCTCCCCCTCCCCCCCCCTCCCCCCCCTCTCACTCACACACACACACTTATACATACACATAAACACATGTGTACATACACACACACGCGCGCATGAGCACACACACTTGCAATCCTAAATGTATTTATTGGGAACCAGGTCTCACAGGTTTTAACAGAACTTATTTCCAAATGTGCATTTACGGTTGTTGCTGTAGTTCATTATTTTATATTTGTGAAAAAGACTAAAATCATGTTTCTTTTGAATTGTGTGACTATCCACACAATATGGTCTACAAAGATGAATAATTTGCCCAGTAATTAGATGCTTGGATAACTTTCTCCTAGCATAAACGTGATAGTTTACCCCAGTCCAGAGAAAGTTTGTTGTGCTTAAAATTTCATTGAAATCAATGGGACAAGTTAATCATTATACTTTTGGATCGTGCTGGTGATTTCTCTGGATTTGGGCCTAGGACAAATAAGCTCATCAAATATAGTTTTGTTAGATACTTTATAAGGTACTTAACAAGACTTTAATCCTTGTATGATTAAATCTCAACAGGTACAATACGTGCGCCTATGAACTTTTGTTCAGTATTATGGTCTTACAGAAAATACTGTCAGGGATGTGGGACCTCCTTTGGTCATTTCATAACTTTCTCTGCTGGATTATTTGGAAGCAACACCCAGGTGTCGTCAGCGTTAAGACACTCAGCGGGACTCCATGGCACTGCATATTGTAATCAGATGCCAAAGACAGGAGATACACATGAGCCATATGCTATCTTTCTGTTTTTGTCCAACTGCGTCCTGCTGCTATGCCTGTAGGTATAGTTATAACAATAATAGGTCCAAACAGGGAAAACATGTGGGTGTTGCTTTTACCTTAAAAATTGATAGTGCCACTTTAAATATCCATAGGTTTAGAACTGGCCCTTCTGGGTAATGATGAAACTTTCCTTCTGCTGTATGTCAGCAATTGTATCCCCGGGATTTGAAAGTTGGCACCAAGGTGCATTCTTTATCGGTGTTTTCTGTGATAACAAGTCCCTGAGCTGCAACGCTGCTAAGGCACAGATGTGTGGCTCCCTCTTCAGCACCAAACAGCTGACATTTGTATGATATTAGAAGTGTGCGTTAATTTTCTCCTCCCTGTATTTTGTGTGTGTGTGTGTGTATATATAACATCAATATGGTATAATAAATAGTTTGTCCATCCCTAAGAAACAACAGTGCTTACTATTCGCTCATATTGCTATAGGGAAACTTTTGAAATGGAACTTGAGTGTAATAATAAAATACTTTAAACTCTTAAGGAACAAAGCCCTATTGGAGAGCAGATAATGTTTATCCATTCTTGTGTATTAATGTACTAATAAAGACAGTTTAATACAAACATTGCAGGCAAATCAAGATGTCAACACCTTAACATTTTATTTGTAAGTAATTTAATATAGATAGATATATATTTTTTCTTATAAATAGGAAAATCCCAGTTAATGATGGAGATGCCTCAAAAAGCAGGCTGGAATTAAGGGACGAAAATCACCTGAACCACAGTGTGGTAAGAAACTGATAGCTCAATTTGATAACATGTTTTTCATTGTGTTTTTGAATTATGCTTTCATTTACAAATAATTATTAAAGAACCTTTAAGAACAATTGGGACAACTAAAACCCTTAGTTGTTGTTACCCAGAGGTAGCTTTCAAACATTAGGTCAGTACAGTCTTATTATTGGGTTAAAATTGCATTATTTTGTGGCATGAACAAGGCCTCATAGTCAAACTTTTCCTGTTGTCTTTATTTTTATAAGGAGTCTAAGTACTTTTATTCTGTGATATACTTACCACATCATGAGGACTCTTAGGGAAGAATCCAATGCTGCATGAATGAGACAGGACTTTCTCCCTCTCGTCTGTAGCTTTCTGCCCCTTCATAGCAGATTTTGAGGGCATGTGTGGGGCTTCGGGGGAGAGGAATCACACTCCTCCTGGTTCTGCTGATGGAAGCAGTTCTGTCAGTGGAAAAACTTCATTGGATTCCACCGTTTCTCATGATTACCCTAAATAATATTGCATGATATATTATAATTATCCTTTGCAACTTATACATTAGTGATTGACAGCTTATTTGATTTGTTTTGAATTGTGTTTTGATATTTGAATTGAGATTTTGTTTTTATTTGTATTTTTCTATTGTTAGCCACCTTGAGGGCCATTTTTGGCAGAAAAGTGGGATATTAATTAATTAATTAATTAATTAATTACATAACTAAATAAAGAGTCTTGGATTGCCAGAACTGGGGTGTGAGCCCCAGCCATAATATCAATAGAGATACACTTGGGAACTATATGTATGTCATACTGAGCTCCTTGGAAGAAAGGTGGGATACACATATAATACAATGGGATGATGCTTTCAGACCTGGCTCCTGTAGACAGAGATGTGATAGCAGAGAAGATTAGAAACACCTCCTCCCCCAGCTGCATGATTTCTCCAAGGTGCTCAACTATGTGGCTGAAGCTGGTTTTGCTGTCCCTTCCTGTTCAGTAGTGGAGGTGATGCAGCAGAGCTGGCCATGGTCTGAAATAGCAGGTAGAAGGGCTGTGGGGTTCTGCTTCTCTGCCAAGAAATACAGTAGGGAGAGAGGGCAGCAGCTAACTACCATTGGGAGGAGGGAGAACTAGTAGGGACTGTGGTTTGGGGCTGGCTCAGAGCTACTAGAAAATTGGGGTTTGGGCCCTAGGCTGTTTCCCTGGTGACTGAAAGGATGGTGGCACTCGGCCCTTGCCTGTTTGCACCATAGTATGGTTTGTTTCTTCTGAGAAGTGGGCAGCCTACCTTCAGCTATGCAAAATATAGAGCAGAGAGACCATGTGTTTTCTCCTACAAGCTCCTCCTAATTCTGTATGGGGATGCTGGGAAAAGCCGCAGTTTAGACCCTCTGTGGAGGTGCTGGCGTTTGAAGTTACTACAGTGCAATCTGATATATGTGGTTTTGAGCTTTCATATTTTATATTGTTTTATGCTGCACTTAGTGGTTTTAATTTTTGTGAATCACCCAGAGAGGTTTGGCTATTGGGCGGTATAGAAATTTAATAAATAAATATCTATACTTTGCAGTAAGCCTCATTAAGTTCAATGGGACTTACTTCCACGTAAGTCTGTATAGGATTGCTGCTTAAATATCTCTGTTTGGCTATCAGTAAGCAGAGGGATCAAAGTCAAAAAGTATTCTGATGATTATCTCTGATTTAAATTATTTTTGAAGTATGGGTATGTAGTATGTACACCTATGCATCTGAGATGTTTCCCAAGAGCAAACCCCTAAAAGTTGCAGAGGATATGGTTGTGGAAATCTATTTATTTTAATGGGAATATCTGTTGAGTAGCAAAGATTTTAGGAGATTAGTGTTTGAAGGCAGAATCCATGTAGATGTTTGCGAAGTATGAAAGGATCTAAATGCCTATCAAGTTAATCTTATTTAATTTTTTTAAACAAGCTTGGCAGATGACAGACAGGCTCTTTAAACCCAAGTGTGAAGCAGCCAATAATTTTTAAATGTTTGATTTCCTTTAGTTCTCTGCATTTATCAGTTTAATCACCCCATATTTGTTTTTAACAATGAAAAAAATGTTTTTACTTCCTATTGTTTCTAGTCATTTAAAATGTATATATAGCCTTGAGTAGTACTTTGACTAAATGCCAAAGTAACATCTTTCTTATTCTACAAAGGTGGATGCAACGGCAGTGCATCGCATTGACAGCCTTGCAGCTCTGAGCATGGACCGGTCTGGACATATGCGGGAAGGGCTTAGAGTCCCCAGTAGTATTGTCTATTCCAGTTTATGTGGACTTGGCTCAGACAAGCCCCGGGATGCTACAAGTGCTATTGCTGGCCTTGGATTTGCTCCTGAAAGAAATGCAGAGATGCAGTTCAAGTCTAATCCCACTGAAGCACTTGAAAACACAGCTGGAAAACCCCCAAATGGCTTCAGTGCTATGTACAAAACACCACCTGGAATACAAAAGAGTTCTGTTCCAACTGGGGAGACCTTAGGCTTGGACAGAAGCTCAAGCGACAAACAAAGTCCTCTCAATGTCAATGGTGCTAGTTACCTAAGGCTACCCTGGGTAAATCCTTACATGGAGGGTGCTATTTATCCTTTTCTTGAATCACCAAATAAGTATCCGTTGAACATGTATAAGGCCTTGCTACCTCAGCAGTCCAATTACAGCTTGCCACAGCATCTGACCTACTCACCTGTATGTACAAATGGTGAACGTTTTTTATACTTGCCACCTTCTCATTATGTTGCTCCCCACATTCCATCATCATTAGCTTCACCGATGAGGATCCCGACTGCATCAGCATCTCCTGCAATTCCCCCTCTAGGACACTGCCCAGAGAAAAGCTTGTCTTGGAAGATGGGAGTCAGTCCTGGAAATCCTGTGGACTCTCATGCCTATCCACATATCCAGAATAGCAAACCACCCAGAGTCCCATCTGCTAAGCCAGCTGCTAGTAATATGCCAACAGATCCTACTGTTCTGCTGTCCCATTCACCAAGACCATCACCTAGAGTCCATCTCCCTACACAGGTTGGGGATGGTTACTCCGAGTTCCACAAACACTTTTCCAGAATTTCAACATCTCCTTCTGCAGTTGCACTCCCAAAGCCATACATGAATGTAAGCAGTGACTTTGCTCCTTCAAGAATCCCTAGTGGAAAAGCTCCCAAAACACATGACACAAGTGAAATTTCTCAGCAACCTGTGGTGCATGCAAGGAAAACAGGTCATGACAGGAAGGACAGCAGATCCCCTCCATTATTAGAAAAACAACAAACTGTTACCAAAGATATTATAGACAAACCACTGGATTTGTCATCAAAAGTTGTTGATGTGGAGACAACCAAATCTGATCATGTTAAGAAAATGGCTCCAACTGTATTAGTTCATACCAGGGCTGGAAGTGGGTTGGTTTTACCTGGAAGTGATCTTCCAAAAGAAACCATTTCTCCTGGAAATGGTTGTCCTGTTTATAGACCTGAAATAATTAGCACTGCACCTTCCTCCTGGGTAGTTCCTGGTCCAGGTCCCAATGAAGATAATGGTGGTAAAAACATGCAGTTGAAAAACAAGGCATTAGACTGGGTGACACCACAACAGCGAAGTTCTTCTTGCCCTAGGATGGGAGGTACAGAAGCAGTTGTCAGTAATATTTCAGGGTCTGTATCAAGTGGAGGTCGCCCAGCATCTGCTTCTCCAGCTCCAAATGCCAATATAGATTGCCCTAAGACTAACAGCTCAGTAGAAACCACTGCATCTGTCATACAGCATATAGGACAACCTTTAGCAATGTCCTCTTCAAAGCATAGTAATAAGGCAGCTAAATGCAATAATCAAGAACCTATCTTCAAAGCTAATGAAAGCACTCTTGCACCAAGTTCCATATTTTTCCCTCCAAATGATGCATTCCGATCTCCACCATTGCCCTATCCAAGAAGCTATCTCCCATATCCAATTCCAGAAGGTTTAGCTATAGGCCCTTTGTCTCTACATGGAAAAGGGCCAGTGTATCCTCATCCAGTTCTGTTACCCAATGGCAGCCTTTTCCCTGGGCATTTGGCTCCCAAACCTACCATTCCATACAGCCTGCCAACTGGCAGAGGTGAGTTTATGACCTATCAGGATGCATTAGGTATGGGGATGATACATCCCATGTTGTTACCACATTCAACTTTGGAGCTAAAAGATGAAAAATCAGAAAGGAGATCTAGATCACATGAAAGGCTCCGTTATGAGGATCCTGCTTTAAGGAACAGGTTGCCGGAGATGCTGGAAACCAGCACAAAGCTACATTTTGAAGTACCTACTACAGACAGGAATGTGAAATCGCACCAAAGTTCAAGTCATAGTAAAACTACTGCCAAAAGTGACAAACACATGTTTGCAGAACTGAGAGATGAACCAGAGATGAAAGGTGAAACAAACCTGGCAAAACCCACTTTTCCTCTTGAAAATAGTAATCAGACGAATGACCCCACAAAGCACAAGGTAGAGCAAGCCTTTCAACACAGAGACTTTGTTGTAATGAGAGAAGAATGTGGGAGAAATAATTTCCACGAAGTTTACAACTTTAAGCAAGCCCAGAGCCCACACCCATCAATGTTCAGCTTAAGAAAAGAGGATCTTGCAATAAGCCAAAATAGAGAGAGGTTAACAGTCCCCCCTTCCTCTGTGTTCTTGGAGACTGCTCACGGGAATGATGGCCTGGCTATGACTTTTTGCAACATGCCAGAGGATGCTAAACAGCTTTGCATGGGAAATGCACAATCAAGCATTGACATCCATCAGACATACGCCAAAGATGGGACTGAGGGCACTGAATCTAATGATGGCAAACTGCTGAAACCTAAGCCGTCTAAACTGGCAAAGAGAATTGCAAACTCTGCTGGTTACGTAGGTGACCGATTCAAGTGTGTTACAACTGAACTGTATGCAGATTCTAGCCAACTGAGTCGAGAACAGCGGGCTCTACAGGTGAGTCTCTGAGGTTTAACTACCAAAGCATCTTTTAATGATAAGGTCACAGTTGAGAATGAAATTTGGTATGTTACAGAGGCTGGGGAATGTAGGTATATACTACAAATTTAAGTCTTATCTTGACACAACTAGCAATGGTAAACTTGCATATATTTGGGTTCTGCTATGAAGCTGGGGTAGTTGAGCATTAATAGATATGAATTATATGTCGTTAATAACTATTCTAAATTATTTAATCTCATAAGCATAACATGTAATGAAGGGGAGCTGAAGAATGCATGACATGTTAAAAAATAAAAGGTTGTCTGCTATAGCTTGCCTGTATTTGGCCAGCACTATAAAATAATGAAGTAACGGCAGAGGTTCTGATTAATATACCATACATGGCATTTGATAAAGAGGAGTAACAACCATATTTTAGCAAGTATAATGAACTTCTTTACCAAGTAAAATGTAGCATAGAGGAATAGAAGCTGTAGTGAATTTGATGTTGAATGATGGCAAGCATTGTAGGTTACTTTTGCGTTATATGAAAAGATGAGTTAAGCCAAATTGTTTTTGCGTTGTTAAGAAAAGAATTAGTTGATGCTTATAAAAATGGATGAAATTATCTAAATGATCCATTGAGTGCCCATTTTAATTACATAGATGGAAGGATTACAAGAGGACAGTATTTTATGTCTACCTGCTGCTTACTGTGAGGTCAGTTCTTCAAATTTTTATTACTAGAATCTTGCATAAACCTTTGAGTTAAAATTTCATTTCCAAGTACACAAAGGGAAGTTGTGGGCCATGATCGTCTTTATTCATTGTACAGTTTTTGTTTTTTGTTTGTTATACGTCCCCAAAAACAGTGCTTTTTAATATATATATATATATGTGTGTGTGTGTGTATATATAATATATATATTGTATGCAATTTACATTTATATATGGAAGAACTGTGTATATATTTGTGTATAGAAACTACATGGAATGCGTATTGGACATCTGAGATTTTTAAATTTTATATATAATTGTTTGCATCTTAAACCTTGGTTTTGAACAGATCTTTTCATTTGGAAATACTTTCATATAAGGTAAGGTAAATGAAGTCACTCTTATTGTGCAATTTTTTTTTCATATCAATTCTCTTTCTAGCGTGCAATGATGCGCTTCTCAGAGTTGGAGATGAAAGAGAGAGAAGGCCACATAGCAACCAAAGACCTGGAGGTCTGCAGATTCAACCAAGCAGACTGGGAAAACTTGAAAGGAAATAATGAAAAGAAGCCCAAGTCTGTCACTTTGGAAGATGCCATTGCTGGGCAAAATGACAATGACAGATGTAAGCAAATTTTTAGATGTCTTTTTGAAGTGTCTGTGTGCCTCCTATAGAAGTTTGGGGAAAAACATGGCAATGCCATAACATAGTTTTTAAAGCATTTGAATCTATAAGGCTACTGCATGGCGTTAGCTGTACATGCAGAATTTCCCTTCACAGCCAGCAAACATTTTAAATGTAAACTTTATCTGACATCTGCAGCTCACTGTTTTTGTAGCTTAAAAGTTGTTTGTATCCTTAGTATGATGTCTCTGAGAAAACTACAGGCTATTGCCATAGGCTGGCAAAAAGGAAGATAGGTAATTGATGATTGAATTACTAGCCCATTTAATCATGAAGCATTCAATTTAATTCTCTGAAGTGTGTGAATGTTAACATGGTTGTTGTTGGTGGTGGGGGTTCTAGAGAGCCACTGAGTTGTGTTGATCTGTATTGTGAAGTACAGTAAAATACCCCTCTCTTTTTCATGGAGGATAAGGCCATCAGTGGCTACTAGTCATGGTGGAGACCGTGTGCATCTCAATACCAGTTGCTGGGGAAACTGAGTGGGAAGGTGCTCTTGAACTAATGTTCTGCTTGTGGGCTTCCCATAGGCATGTGGTTAGCCACTGGACTAGACTGATCCAGCAGGGCTCTTCTCCCTTCCTGTCAATAATCTGATGTAAGACTCTAGTTTGACAGACACTGCACAACTTTCCATTCATAATGTGGAATTTCTTGGGACTGGTAGGAAATAAACTATGCCATGGATTTAAGGTTAGGTAGGGATTAATTTTTTTGCTTATATCTTGGCTGTATTCTACCAATTGTTAGCATGGGGATACTTCCAACTAATTGCCAGTGTTTTCAGCAAGGCTGCTGTGAGCTAAAGAATTTGAGAATTCCAGTCTAAATGTACCCAAACCCTATTTAGATGGTACAACACATTGCCTCCCCTACTGCACAAACTTGCGGATGGGATAATGGGTGCTCTTTAGTGTGTGTATGAGCATGCGTAAATATCTTTTGGTAGCTGGGGGTTGTCTTCATAGCTATGGCTGATGAACTGAGCCAATAGGAACTTTTAATTACGAGCTATTATGTTATTAACTTTTAGATATGTTGGTCACAAATTCATATATTCACCTACCAAATTCAACTGTATTTGACAGCACTGTTAATGTAGCACAAAAAAGGTGGGCCCTTCGCTAGGTAAGGATAATGGATTTCTTCTTGGAAAGAGAATCTTCTCAAAGGTGTTAAGCGTGGTTTGGGTAGTGGAGGAGCAAGTCCTACGTTTTGTTCTGAAGCTAGGTGCTCTGACTCTCTTTGCTGCTCATTTTGTGCTTCCTTCAGTTTCAATAACTGCTTATGCTTCAGAGTGTGAGCACGCTCCCCATGAGACTTGGAACACTCAAAAGTGTTGTTAAGTTAAAAGGAAAGTAGTTACTGTTTCTGTTCCCTTAGCTGATGCAGCTGGGCAGGTCATACATAGCCTCAACTAGCAACAGGGTGAAGGGAAGAGCTGGCTTTTGTCAAAGGGAGCTGGAGCAAAAGATAGTAAACGTGGGAGGAGTGAATGACTAGTCAGGGTTGGAATAAAAGGAGATGGAGGCAAAGGTCTCTTTTTAGGTGTGTATAATGTATGAAGGTCGATTGGGATGTAATGTATGTTTGCTCAGGGAGTAACATTTTCAATCCTGTGGCTGGGTGCATATATGGGAAGACATTTTTATTGAAACAGGGTATCCATGTCAATTTTATGTGATAGCTCTAGGAACAGGATTCAGATAATTACCCCATTGTTGCTTTTTCTAGTGCTTCTGGGTTTGTTTCACAAAATCAGCATGCGAGCATCAAGCTTCAGATTGATCTGGATTTGGCACCTTCCATTACCCAGAAATGATCACTTACATTATATTTTTCCCCACAAGCCACCATGTATTCCTTGCCATCAGTCCTTGTTCTTCAAGGCTCCAATGGATAAAAAAGCATTTAACGAAGTGGGATGTATGAAGACTGATTAGAAGTGAAAATAGGCATTGTATCTTTACTGTGCTCCTCATATGCTTTTTTTCAAGAGTGCAATCCAGACTTCTCAGAATCAGTGGCATCTGGACTGCACTCTTAGTTAGCTGTGAATTAACAGGAAGTTCTATCAATTTACTGAATGGCAGATCTTTAAAATCTAGCCTTTTTGAGGACACATCTACACAAGAAGGAACTATGTGGTAAGAGGGATTTAAGGTGTAGGTTACATATTGTGGTTGCCTGGAAATTGGCAACCTGTGGCAAGCTTTCCATCTCCTCTGGCTGTAACATTTAGCAATACTCCCTGCATGAAATGGGCCCATGCTTTTTCTCCATGTAATTGGTGACCTGGTGGGAGTGGGACAGGAAAACCTAGAACTGAGGTCTCCACCATGGTGCCAGTGGGTGCCCTGCCAGGCTCCCTCCCTGTCCTGATTTATTTATTTAAGTGTGTGTGTGTGTGTGTAAATTAAAAATATTAACTGGGAGGCTGGCCTCTAGCACTGTCTTTATTTCCAAGAATGCCTCTGGGCCCAAGAAGGAACTATGTGGTAAGAGGGATTTAAGGTGTAGGTTACATATTGTAACCCCAGAGGCATTCTTAAAAAATAAAAATGCAGTTCAGTGCTTTGTTTTGGAACATGTCCAGCCACCAAGAAAAAAGGAAAAGGTAAGCTGGGTGTGTGTCTGTTAGGGAATCTCCTGGGGAGCTTGGGGGGCAGAGAGCATCTGCGGGAGGGGAAGGAATAGTGGAAATCAAGGGGGAGTTTCACTTGTTTTGTGTGTGTTTTTCCAGTGTTTGTGTTTTGGTGTGATGTGTTTTGCTTGGAGTTTGTGTGTCAGGGGTGTGTTTTGCCTGGATGTACTACCAAATGTTATGGCTTCAGGGAAGCAAAGGTGCCATAGGGTTCTTGATGCCTATGGTGACTGTAATTTATAGTCCAGCTCTTAGCTTCCATGTAATGTAGGATGGGGGGAGTTACTTTGATGTTGTTTGTATGATTTTTTTTTCTGTGTGTGGACTGACAACATGTTTACAATGGTTTATGCATATTACAGGGCTTATCTTCGCAAAGAAGTTGAAAATAAGAGGTTGAGATCATATCAATTATCTTAAGGAATAGTTGCACTGATTTCAACAAGAATGCCATGATATCATTCTGGACTAGCCTTTCTGACAGTACTGGTGGAAGGCTGTTTTCTTGCCTAACAAATATAATAACACTGCTATGGTAGACATGGGCCTGGTCCGCACAATCACCACGGCTTAAGTTGCAGTGGCTAGTTTAAGCTGCAGCGTTACGTGCTTGGGCATGGCTTGTTGTGTCATCTGAACCCAGGTGGCATGGCTTGTTTGAGGAGGAAACAACCCTCAAATCACCTGACAGCTGGCCATGCCACCCGGGTTTGGATGACACGAAAAGCTGCGCCTGGGCAGGTAATTAGACTAATGGTGCCCAGCACACGCTGTGGCTTAAACAAGCTACCATGGCTTGTTTAAGTTGCAGTGATCATGCGAACCAGTTTATGATATTAAAAAGGGCATTTTTCTTCCATGTTGCAGTCCCTACAGTGATTATGTCTACAAAGTACAGAAGGTTTTTAGAGCATCTCTATCTACCTTCTTGCTCCCTGGAACAGCTCCTAATAAATAGAGCTGAGAGGAATGCTTTTAGCACTGTGTTTTGTTTGGGTTTTTTTGGTGGGGAGGGATACTTCAGGACATCTTGACCTTTGAGACCCTGACACAGACTGTGCCAGTAAGCATAAGTATCTGACATGGCCAAACGTTTTCAGATTCAGCTTTTGTTATGGAGAGTGGTTTTTATTCTTCTCTTCAGTGACTTATACCTAATGGAGATTGATTTCTTATGGTGAACCTTGAATCTTACAACTGGATAAAATTTTGAAATCTAAAACATGCAGTGTTTTGTAAATATAAAACATATGCAGTGTTTCTGTTCAGGGTTCCAACCAAGCCATCTTCTAGGATACTCTTCCTATTCTCCCTGGCCCTGATCCCCCCCCCCCCCCGCCGCCAAACCGGCAACATTCTGTAGCCACTAAGCATGTGAAGTCTTCATTGGGCTATTTTTGCAGGTTGGGATTGTTCCCTCCAGGTTTTTTTTCCTAAAGATTTTCGTGTATTTCTGCAGACTTTGGGGTTTCCCCAAGCTTCTTGATACCCAACCCTTATGCATGGATAGAGAATTGGCTGCATAAGGATGAGTACTTGAATAATGAGTTCACTAATAGCATTCCTGCCTGTAATCTGAAGATGTATAGTCCATGTTTATCACCTAATTTTGTTATATGTGTGAGCTACCTGTTGCGTTCTGGACAAGAGGATTTCTATTTGGTTTATTAATCTGAAGTTTAAATGACCTTATGGAAACTCTTACTGACTCATGTTGGGCCTATTGCATTGACCGGGTTTGCATGACCATGGCAGGGTAAATAGGCCATGGTGGCTTATTTCCTCTGCCTCATGTGCTGGTTGCATGCCAGTGAAATTTCATAATTACCCTCGCCAATGCGGGTTGCTGTGTCATGAAAACCTGGGCAGCATGGCTTATTGGAGTGGGCAGCAACCCTCAAATAAGCCATGGGGTGCTTTGGGGTTGCTGCCCACTCCCAGCAAACCATCCCAGTCCACATGACATGACAAGCCACAGTGAGCTGGGTGCCATGCAAAAATAATGCCCACTGGTGCCTGGCACAATGCGACAACCCCCATGGCTAAATTAAGCTATAGTGGAATGTTGGATCATGTGAACCAGCCCATTGTTATGATCACTCTTTCAAAGTGAAGTAAAAAAACTGGTAAAAGACATTAGACCAGTTCTCACAATCAAACAAGCCACTGTGGTTTGTTTAAATTGCGGTGCATGCTGGGCGCTATTAGCCTAATTACCTGCCCATGTGTGACTTGTCATGTTGTGTGAACCCAGATGGTATGGCTTGTTTGAGGGGGAAACAACTCTTAAATAACCCAACAACTGGCCATGGGTTATTTGAGGGTTGTTTCCCCTTCAAACAAACCATGCTGCCCGGGTTCGGATGACATGGCAAGCCGCGCCTGGCTGGGTAATCAGGCTAGCAGTCCCCAGTGAGTGCCAGAGATTTAAATAAGCCACCATGACTTAAAAAAGCCATGGTGGCTTGTTTTGATTGTGAGAATCTGGTCACTCTCTTTCCTCCTACCCCTTTTGTCAACAAGGTAAAACAAAGGCAGATGTGATAGTGAAAGAGTGCTAGTTTTTGTCCTCATCTTTGACCTAGGGACAGGCAGGATCAATGGAAAAGGAATTGACTGGGACCGTGAAGGGCTGTGACATGCCTTCAGTTCCCCAACTGAACTGAACTCTGTGCAGAAGCATGAAGCCTAAGGATGTCCCATTGATCCTCAATGTTGCTAAGTGGCTCCCTTGTTGTGGTGGGGGGTTGTGATGCCATAGGTAAAATGCACATGAACCCCTTGGGGAGCCACTTGCAACTTGGATTATGCAGTTGTGCTAGAGGCCACCCATATGGTTCAATGCACAAAGGAAGCAGGCCTATGAGAATGAGAAGTCTAGAAAGAGGGGTCGCCGACTGTTTGTCTTATCCGTCCTTACATGGAATAGTTGTACGACTGTAAATGTACAGGAGTGGAAAAATAATTTTTTTCTTGGTCCTGTGGTGTGCAGATGGGACGGTTGCACTTGGGCAGAGTCTCATTCAAGCAAGCAAAATGCTGTGCAGATACAGCAGTCTGCCTGCTCTCTAAAACATGCCTGATACTATACAGGAGAGACTGTAATGCTACTGGCAGTTCAGCCATGCTTATATAATACCCGAGTCCTTAATCTGGTGCAAAGGTGAAATGGGCTGATTAAGAGCTATGACTGTCATAGGTTCAACCAATGGGTTGGGCAAAGTATTTCTCTCTTTCTTTCTGGTTGCATCCTTCATAATCAGTTAATTATCATGCTGTCAAACAAGCTGTCAAAAAAGGTGCTTGGGATGTGGTGTTCTGTTCCAACTGTTGTTCCACTGTCGTGGCATAAACATGTTAAGGCGATATTGAGTTTGTTTCTTGCAGATGCATCAGTGCAATTTTTATTTTATTTTATCAGAATGGCACAGAGTAGTTTGGCTACCTCCTAGCTGAAAATACAAAACCAAGAATAGGAGGCAAACATATTTATTATTTTCCAGGGAATTTCAAAATCAGTAGTGATAGCTGCTTTGTTGCCAAGGTGGCTTGTAAATGTTGCTATGGAAAACTTCTGTGCCACAAATGTGATAAATTATGGGATGTATTTGTTATAAGTCCATTCAGCACTGATGTTAATTAAGCAGCCTGGTACACAGATCCATTTAAACAAGGTCTGGCGGCTCAATATTGGTAAAAGGAATCAGAATTGATTCTTGGAGAAATATTACATGTTTCTTAAAACACATAGTACATGTATTTTAAGAAACGTTAAATGTGTAAATGGGCTTTTCAAATCCACAGTAGGGAACTGATTGTTGAGATCAGGCATCCCAGACCTTTTGAATGGCTTTAGCTGCTGCAACATGGCCAATATTTTGCACCACAAAAATTAAGGTGAGAAGACTATGGGTGAGAAGGTAGCACTGGCAACAAGACCTTACTACCTACCTAGAAGTGAGATCCAGAAGCCTCATCCTATTTGTTTCAGGAAGCAGAGTGCTGAAGCAAGGACAATTTCCACTGTGTTCTCCTAGTCAGCTTCTGCTGATTGGCAGCTAATCTTGCATCTCTGCAAGATCCTTCAAGCACTCCCAGTACAGAAAGACAGCAACATTACCTGTGCTCAGAAAAGGCTGCCCCTTGCATCTCTGTGTGAGTTACTGCTCTAGGCTGGCCTTCCAATCAGGAAGCATGTCCAGATCCTTGACCATGATGAGAGAAGGAGATGGGATCCTGTGAGGTAATTCTTACTCCTACTAAAAGCAAGACTTTTTCAGGTGGAAGAGGGAAGTGTGACTTGAATTTTAATTCATGAAATAAGTGTGTCTCTGCTATCAGCATTTAGAGGAATGCTAGATTAAATGGTTATAAATTGTTCTAAAATGCACGTTATTTTGTTTAAGATTAATTTATGAGAGTTGGGGATCAAATACAACCAACAGAAGGGAAGTAGTTATATTTGCAAAGCTGTTAGGAATTATGTTGAGAAAGAATCTGCAGCATTTTTGCAGATGTCTAGGCTCCTTAACCCAAACTTTGAATTTTTAACCAAGCTCTTTTTGCAGGGGGTGGAGTGGGGGGTGGGGGTGGGATAGACATAGACATAGAATCATAGGGTTGGAAGGGGCCTACAAGACCATCGAGTCCAACCCCCTGCTCAGTGCAGGAATCCTGATTCCCAGGCAGTCTCCCATCCAAGTACTAACCAGGGCTGACCCTGCTTAGCTGCCAATGTTGATCCCCATGTTGGCCATTCTGCCCTTGATATTTCCCATTTTATTCTATATTACATTATACCTACCTCGGCAGGTTTTTTTCACTGTTTTCTGTCTTTCTGTTGCCTATTCAATTTTGGGGCAATGACACATACAGGTTTCTTATACTTTTGGGAGGACCAGTCAAATTCAGTGCCCCAAACTATGTTCCCTCCATCCCTCAAACAGGTACTACTTCTTATGTCCCATTTTTGGGAGATCTTGCTCTTCAACGGTCTTGCACACACTGAGCAATGAAAGCTCAAAACAGCAAATGCTTATTTCTCTTTGGAGTATTTTTCATTACTTTTATGTCTTCCAGTGATGCACACGCACATGAAATGCTACGTAGGCAGGAATAAACAAGGGTGGAAACATCCAAAGAGAGCTTTGGCTATTGGGCGGTATAGAAATGAAATAAACAAACAAACAAACAAACAAATCCTGTATGTGTATGAAACTAGAATTCTGCTTCCTTTATGTAGGGCTTGGATTACACTTATTGGACACAGTCTGGCAATAGTTAAGTCAAAATGTTGTCCTATTTATTTTGAGGTTGGATCTAGACATAGTTATGCTTACAGTATACTCACTGAAATAATGCTAACTTATCCCATTAATTTCTGTGGGACTACTCTAAGCATGACTAAGTTTGGATTCAATCCACTGGAAGTAATTTGAAATGCTGTATAGCCCAACTTTATGCATGCTCAGTCAGATGTAAGTCCTGCTTAGAAGTAACTTCTGTTGAACTCAATCAGTTTGTATAGGATTGCTGCCTAAAGTTTATTAATCTCAGGTGGGTTTAGTTGTAACTAACAAGCTGTCCTGTTCCCATTATGTTATGCTTTGTGGATGACAGATATTAGATAATTTCAGTGTTCAGATGGCTCACGAGCATTTCCTAAAGAAAATTTCGTGACAAGAAAAAGTATACTGATGAAGAGATGAAAAGTTGCTTCTGTTGTCACATGTGCAGAAGATAATGGCCTTCAGTACAGAAAAGAAGATATTTGTTTCCTGTTCACAAACAGGCAAAGTTAAAACTTGTCTGTATCTCCAAGTGTGATCAGTGCACTGTGGGCAACAAATAGTACTTGAAGGAGATTCTATTTTTGTTCTTGCTGTGGAATGCAAGGTCGTGTTTAGTTTCTGTGTTACCATGGTCGGACTGAAGCTAGAAGATGCAGACAAGAAGTTGCGGTGTTAGACTTGGAAGTACTAATACAAGAAAGCCCAGAAATCACCTTATTCAGAGTGGCTGTGATTAAAGGAAAAGCTTGTACAAAACTCTCACATGCAGGAGACTGATTGATGCTTGGTTGCACAGTATTTGGGAAGTCAAGGTTTCTGTCTTGAGTTTTAGGTGTAGGAAATTCTCAAACCGTTAAGGCAGAGAAATGTTCTTGTTTCATGCTGGCATTCCTATCAAGATGGTACCTGGTGGTAAAATGATAAGAGAATTCAGCGCAGTCATTTCTCTCAAGCGCTTATGATGGAGCAAAAGAAACTTTTTCCATCTTTGACATAATTAGTGATAAGCATTATAATGAACTAATGCATGTTGCCTGGCTTATGTATGGCTGCCTGATATTTGGCTGTGTGTGTGTCTGTGTGCATGCACACACCTCTATTTGGTTTCTCCTGAATATTTCTGTGGTAAATAAATCAGGCCTAGCTCTGATTCACATTCAGATAGGAAAAGAGTTTGTTGACCCCAGCACCTATGCATATTCTCAACTGGGATTAGAGATATGAATTGGCCATGGTTGCTTGCCCATTTAAATGGTTAAGAAAGAGGGGGAGGCATAGGAGATGGCAGACAACTTAGGCAGCAGTTTGTTTTTTTAAGGTTTAGGTCAAAACCAGGTTAGCAACTTTGAGTTTAATCCATCTGAGGTCTAGTTGAACTTTTGTTCAAGGCCCACTTCAAATGAAGGCTATGTGGGAGCTGTGCTTGATGGATGTGTGCTTTAGTGTTTCATTTAAATGGTCAGTCTATCGGTATGAGTCCAGTAGGTCAAAACTTCTGTAGCCATGGATTCATGTGCCCAACTAACACATTTTTCAAGCTTTACTTCTCATTAGAGCACAAAGTTTTATCCCCGCCAGTAACATCCCAATCCTCTAAATATTTGCAAGAAGGTTATTAGTATTTTATTAAAGAACCTTAACACAAAGTGAGAGTGAACACTTTCTTCTAGCAGTCAATGTGGAGAATCTAATAAATGAAGACTACAAAATACCCATCTAGACCTTTATTTCAGATGAAAATAAGCTGTAGTACTTTTGCCTCTTTTGAAGTTGGTGACATCAGATGCTTTGAAGATTTGATACAGTCCTGTGTGCTTTGCACATCACTTATGTAAAAACCTAGGTTTCTTTTTCATTGTCTTTATTATACCTAACAGTTAATATTTTTCAGCAAAAGTAGTTATGCTAAAAAAAAGTTTTATGTTGTTTATAATCTCAGGATATATTCAGCCCCACATCCCTTTCTTAAATACCTCAGTCTTAAGAACCACTTAGAACTGAGGCAAGGGGAGGGTTTAACATCTGTTTGGATTACAGGCCATCACGAGTTCATCAAAGTTAATTTTTACAGCATGATGTTCTTCTGTTTGCCCCATAATCTAAACTCATGTAGAACCTTTCATTACATAGTACTGTGTAAATCTTCCATCAGTATAACTGAAGAAATTGTGATGGGAGAAGAAAATGATCATGTCAATATGTGGGCTGATGAATATTACCTACACACGACTCAGCCTAATAATCATAATCATAATAATAGCATTAAACATTATATAGATTATCTTGCTTTGACACCATTAAGTTTTACCATGAAATGAGCTGCTCCTGTAAATTGGTTCAGTTAAACCCTTCCCTTTTCAATGGCTTTCCTTACGGAGATTCAAAACTCCTCTTAAGTCTGCTTTTCAAACTAGCAGGTATCAAGCAAACATTTTAAGAAATGGGTTGCTGATGATAAGGCATGTGACGAAATAGAAGGAGTAAGTTCAGTGGCTGATAAGATTGATGGGATAAATTAGAGGAGGAATGTGCTGGGGAGATAGGACAAAGAAAAGAAGACAAGAGGCAGATATATAAGAAGAGAGAGATCAGCTGCATTCTTTTAAAAAAGCAGGAAAAGAAAACTGGAGGGAAAAAGAGAATAAATGAAAGGGATAGAAGCTTAAGAAAATCACATAACAAAATGTTTGTTTTTAAATAAAAGAACAAAGTGCATGAAATTCCAGGTTTAAGGTGGGGCTTCTTATGCATTGTTTATATAGAACTTGGATTTATTTAGGCTCAGTTCAGAAATATGTCTGTTGAAGACCATAAGATGCCTAAGTGGATTTTGTTATGTTGTATATATTCTTGGCTAAGCTTACAGTTAAGCATAACCTTGAGGATACAAAGTGTCATCCAGGTTTTCAAAGCCTGCAAATGCGTGCCATAGCTATGTAAAATAAAGAAAACTATAGAATTTTGAAAGAGGACTGGAAGTGCAATATGGTAACTGCACTACTAATAATCACACACATGGATATGTATGACACTTTTAAAACATTTTTCTTACCCAGTGAATGCACACTTACTGGGATGTTGTGCTAAGTTGGGATGGAGAACTTTCTTTGCCCCAAGATCCAGATTCCCTTGCAACTGTATGCTGGCACTGGATGGGGTCAGAACTGATGGTGGGTTGGGCCAAATCGAAAAATGCACGAACAGTGTTCATTCTCTCTCTCTCTCTCTTTCTCTCTCTCTCTCACACACACACACACACACAGGCACACACTGTCTCTCTCACTCCCCCTGGAACTGATGGGTTGATACGTGGAAAACAGCTGAGTAGCAGGGAAAAGGGGGCTGAGGCGTCTGATCTCCCCACCTGGTCAGCTGAATAGCACAGTGGGCAGAGCCTTGCAAGATGTTTCCAATGGTTACCAAGTGTTTCCAATTGCCATAATCATGGCCTATGATTCGGGTGGCCACTTATGCATTGCCAAAAAAGAGGAAATGTATTGCCAAAAAAGAGACAACTAATTTTCATAACATTTTCATATGCTAATTTATTGTATAGATGCAAATTAAGAAATGATGACAATAATTTAAATAGAAATACAATACATCTCACCATAGTGGAGATGACTAACCAGGTGACCTGTGTGTGCCTGCTTAGTCTGCCATTCAAGTGCTAACTGTTTATGGGGAAGTTCAAGGCTTCTGCTGCTCTCCCTCCTCATGGTTCTTTGACTTAAACCAGATTTGGACAGGATAGCCCACCAAATAGAGGACACCTTCAACCAGAGGACTGTCCCATTGACAGTTCTCCAAAACTGAAGACTGTCCTCTGTAAAGTAGGACACCTGACCACCCTATGATCAGGCAATATAGCATACATTCCTTGGGTTTGTATTTGCACTATGAGCAGATAGAATTAATCTGAGATTGCAAAATAACTGGTGGCTATAATATATATGGGGAAAAGAATGACTTGGATGATGCCCCTTTTTCCCACTGAAATACTGGTTTAATAAATGCTAGCAATATTTGCATCTGCTTGGTTTTCCTATGGTTCTTAGTACATCTGTTATAATATTCATCCTAAACAATCCCTGCATTTTACAGATTTAACTTTTCAAATGCTTCAGAGATAGAATTCTTCTTTAAAATTGTACGCTGGCACTAGATTTGCTCTGTAGCAATCAAATACAGTATTCTTGCACAACAGATTCCTTCAGTTAATAATGTGGTGACTTTTTTTTTAAAGGTGATTTTCATAAAACAGAGAGCCCCCCAGACCACAATTGTGCAACTACCGAGAACAAAGGTCCTCCACCAGACTGTTGTTTGGAGAGACTTGCTGTATATGAAAAGACAACTGACCAGTCAGCAGAAGATGTCAGCCAGGCCCTGTGCCCACATCTGGACAGAAAGCGTAAACATTCTGGTGAGAAAATGCAGAACGATGGAAGCCTTAAAGAAAACTTTGTAGAGGAACTGGAGGAGGAATTTGCATCAAAAGCAAAAAAGAGGAAGAATTCCAAAGGTAACAAGGCCCAGTTGATAACTCTTAAGGCATGGCTTGTGAAATGAACACTCTTTGAATTAACATATGTCCATTTATGGCCTTGTTTGTGCCAATCCCAAGTACTCACCTGAATGATGTTCGAGTACCTAAAGGGTAAAAAGACTAGTCATTGGACAATGTAATCATTGGACAATGCAAATGGCTGTAGTGCATGCAAACCCCTACCTGAGCTAATCTTTTAAAAATGCATAGTGTGGTGGTGAAGCTGAAACAATCTGCCCCACAAGTGAACTATAGCTTTTGTTTCAAGTTGAGGGCCTTTTGATTAATTTTTAGTTATTTTTCCATTAGATGGCTGGCCTGAGAGGGAAATGACAAACAATTCCTCTAACCACTTAGAAGAGCCCAATTGTAATGAGGTGACCAACCTGAAGGTGTGCATTGAATTAACAGGGCTCCATCCCAAAAAGCAGCGTCACCTGCAGCATCTTAGGGAACTATGGGAGCAGCAGGTGTCACCAGAGAGATCCCCACCCGGCAAGTTGGGCCGGCAAAGCAGGAAAGATTTAGCTGAGGCTGTTCAGCCAGAGGCCACTGCAAAGGTCAAAGACTGCACAGAAGAAAGGCACACCAAGAAAAGGTCAGAGGTCAAAAGCAATAGAAGTTGGTCTGAAGAGTCCCTCAAAACAAGTGACAATGAACAAGGTATGCAGAGATTACTAGGGAAATCTAGCATTACTTAGTGACGCATGCTGCCACCAATGCTAAGAGGTTGTCAGTAGTTTTTTGGGGGGTAAAAGTTTTATATTATAATATATATAATATAAAATTTTTATTATTATATAAAGGACTTTAAATGCCACTATTAAACTTCACTCATGCTTGTTTTGCAAAAATTTGTTTGTGTGTGTGTGTGGTGTGGTGTGAATTATGTTTTAAAGCCTAGGGGTGTGAGTGTGTCTTTTAAAAAGAAACCTAAAATATTTTTGTCTGTAGATTATTAACTTTTGGCATTCTTATCATTTGGGAATGGTTTTGACTTTCATAACAATTTTTAACACATGTGTATGTAAAATGGGCTGTTAAGGTTGAGTAGATTAAACAAAGTATGAAGAGTTTTAAGTCTTTAGTCACTCATGGGAATAGGCTGCTCCATTAGGTTTTGAACTTGTGGGCTAATTTTTTATATTCTGGGGAGCTGGGAGGGAGGAAGGAAAGAAGCATGCTTGTATTCCATTCTTTTTATGTCAGCAAAAGTGACAGATGTCTGTTCCCAATCTCTTTCCCTGTGTGGTCAAATGCAGAATAGCTGGGTGCTTCTACTCAGCCTCTTTTTCCTGCTACTTTCTTCTCTTTCCTATTTAGTCATAGTCAGTTTATTTATAAACTAAATAAACTAAACTAGACCCATTTCAGTTGGGCTTCAGGCTTGGGCATGGGACAGAAACGGCCTTGGCCGCCTTGGTGGATGATATGAGGAGGGCTCTGGATAGGGGTGAATGCTCCTTCCTTGTTCTCCTTGACCTCTCAGCGGCTTTTGATACCGTTGACCATGGTATCCTCCTGGACCGCCTGGAGGGGTTGGGCATTGGAGACACCATATTGCGGTGGTTCCGGTCCTTCCTCTCCGGCAGGTACCAGAGGGTAGCACTGGGAGAGGAGGTTTCGGACCCGTGGCCACTCACTTGTGGGGTGCCACAGGGTTCCATCCTCTCCCCGATGCTATTTAACATCTTTGTGAAGCCGCTGGGGGCTATCATCAGGAGGTTTGGGGTGCGGTGTCATCAATATGCGGATGACATGGAGCTCTACCTCTCGTTCAAATCTTCACCAAGGTTGGCCGTAGAATCCCTGTCCAAACGACTGGAGACGGTGAGTGGCTGGATGGGGAGGAATAAGCTGAAGCTGAACCCTGACAAGACCGAGGTACTTTTGGTGGAAGACAAGAGGAGGCTGGGGGATGTTGACCTGGTGTTGAATGGGGTACGGCTACCCTTGAAAGACCAGGTCCGCAGCCTGGGGGTCATTTTGGACTCCCAGCTGTCCATGGAGGCTCAGGTGTCAGCTGTGAGCCAGACAGCGCTGTACCAATTCCATCTGATACGGCAGCTGTGCACCTTCCTTCCTGACCATCTGCTCCCATCGGTAGTACGTGCCCTGGTCTCCTCTCGTTTAGACTACTGTAATGCGCTCTACATGGGGTTACCCCTGAAGTCGGTTCGGAAACTGCAGCTGGTACAGAACGCGGCAGCTCGCCTGATTAAAGGCAGCCGCCGGTGAGATCACATCACTCCAGTGCTGAAGGAGTTGCACTGGTTACCAGTTGTTTTCCGGGCCAAATTCAAGGTGTTGGTTTTGACCTTTAAAAACCCTATATGGCTCCGGCCCAGCCTATCTAAAGGCGCGCCTCCAGCAACACCAGACAGGCCGCTTAACAAGATTAGCCTCGGATGGCCTTCTCTCTGTCCCATCAGCCAGGACAGCTAGACTGGTGGGGACGAGGGAGAGGGCCTTTTCTGTGGTGGCCCCCACTCTATGGACGTCCCTCCCTAGGGAACTCCACCATGCCCCCTCTTTAATGAGCTTCCGCCGTGCATTAAAAACGTGGTTGTTCAGGCAAGCATTTGGGGTGGGTTAGGGTATTCTAGAAAATGTTTTTATTGTAGAATTTTTTTTTTTTTAACTGTTTTATTATATGCTGTACATCACCCAGAGTGGCTGGGTAACCAGCCAGATGGGCGATTAATAAATTAAATAAATAAATAAATGCTGCATTTTCCAGAGATACATTGTGCTCAAAGCAGTTCACAGAAAATAAAGTGACAATTTAAATACAATAACAGCACAACAGCCATAATACTTAATACAAGCTAGAATATAGTATGACATAAATTGAAATACAGTCTTTCATTTCCAACTGGGAGCATGTCTTTGGGAAAGAGCTTTTGGGGACAAGCTACATGTTAGGTTAAATGTTTGATCTCATTTAATGTATCTGTCTTTAGATAACATCAGAAGGTGTGTGTGTGTGGGGGGAGTGGGACTGGACCCATGGCACATGGAAAAGGGGAAAGTTTCACCCTTTTTCCTGGGTTTAGAGTCCTGACAAAAATTGCTCCCCAGAGCTGGAATTACTTCCCAGAGCTGGTATAGGTGTCAATAGCATGATAAATAGCAGGCAGAGGGAGAGCAAACTTTAATTAGGGCCATAGTGCAGTGGAAAAGGGGCACCATTTGCTGCTCCATTTCCTGATTGGGCCCCTTTACAGCTCCTATGTAAAAAAAAATGTGAGCCCCCATCCCCTGTCTGAAATCATATAGTCCAGCACAGGTTTACCACTCCAGTGAGAACTTGGCCTTAGTCCTCAACAGTTAGAACAACTAGAGGGTTAACCAACTTTTCAAAGGAGCTTCTGAATTTTTGTTAGGGAGGAAAGGTTGCTCTTAGGTGGACAGATCAAGTCATCTCAAGTGCCATGTGTCCAGTCCGTTCCAGTTCCTGGCTTCTGCTCCATTTCTCTATCGCTTGATATTGTAGAAGCAGAACTTAAGAAACCTTGATTTGATATAATATGCATTCAAATACTACAAAATGTTCTTATTTTTTAGTCATTTGTTCATTTCAGTGGATTAAGGGTTCTACTGGGTCCTTCTAGATTCAAAAGAAGTTGAGTTTTGTTTTTCACTTGAAAAATGACATGTAAACAAATGCAGCTTGAACATTTTTGCTTTCTTCTTGTCATATTTCCTTCATGTCTTAGGAAATCATTTTCTCTCTTCGGGCATGGCTGGTAGAATATTACAAAAGTAGAATGAACCTAGACCGTGTATTTTGGTGTTTTGGCGAAGCTAAAATAGTCACATAGGGTCAATATATCCTGGCTCAGTTAGATTAAGTACATGGCATTCTTGCAAGACAACTAACTTTCACCTGAAAGTTAGATGCTTGCAAAGCACTGAACACGAGAGGCAGCTACTTACTGGTAGAAAGCTGTACTTCAAGAAATTGCTATCTGGATCTACGAATCCATTTCAGAATGCTGCAAGAAATGGACTCCAATGTTTTCTTCATTTTTGGTGCACAAATGGAGACTTTTCAAAGGCAGAAATGGGAACTGGGCACTTAAATACAATCTCTGCTTTTGAAAATCATTTCTGTGTCCTTTAGAATTTTTCACTTACTACTGCTCTACAAAAAATAGCAAAAACTGGCTTCCCAAGGTGAAAAGGCTCAGCAAGTCTATACCTGAAAGAGCAGTATATTCCCATTTTGGTAGCATGAACTTACAGGTAAGGAAGCCCCTTCTCTCATTTGCATTCATAGGAGGTGGTATATTGAGAGGGTGGACTGATGGCCATCTACATTGTATAAGTTTTTAAAGTTGTAAAGCCACCTTGAGTCCCAGTATTGGGGGAAAAAAGGGGGATATACTGCTGCTACTACTACTACTACTACATTATCAGTGTCTAGATGGTGCAGTGCCAGGATTGTGTGTCTGTGTACTATCCTTAGACCTAGGCACATCAGAACTTATTTTAGAGCATATATCATCCCATTACAATTCCTTTTTATTTTGTGGGTTAGCACTTTGTAAGCAGAATTGCTTACAATATTAATGCAATGCAATTGTAAAAGGCTGTTTTTAAACAGTGGAAGAGCTTTGTGTTAAGTGTTAGCAGTGTGTGTGTGTGTGTGTGTGTGTGTTCTGTTTCAACACACCATGCAATGTGCAATGCCTTTCCTCCCATTTAGGTATCCCTCTTTTCCCAGTGTCTCCGCATATGAAGAACCTTTCATCCACCAATATAAACAGCAAAAGGCAAACCCAGCCAAGCTGTACTCCAACTTCAAGGTTGGCTGCCAAGCAGCAGAAAATTAAAGAAAACTGGAAGACAGATGTGCTGTGCACGGACGAAGAAGAGGATTTCAAAGCCGCATCCCTGCTACAGAAACACAGCGAGTCTGAGAAGCCACCAGGGAAACGTCAGTGTAAAACAAAACATTTGGCACTGCAGGAGAGGAGAAGGAGGTCATCCCTGACTGGAGATGACATTACAGATATTGAAAGCACTGAGGAGAAGGTATCTTTATCTCGACTTAATTGTCCACTAATATTACTGTAGGGTTAGTAAAGTCAGTAAAAAAAAATCAGCCAATTTAAATTCTTAACGTGTTGTCTAACATAGCCAGTGATTCTTTCAAAGTCTTCCTATTTACTTTAAAATGTATTTTGCTGTAATGCCATCCCCACTCCACTTTACTTCAGGACAAATTCCCTGACTTCCTGGGACTGCTGTACAGTCCATTCTTTCAGGATTTTGGCCTTACATTTTTCGATGTTAAAAAAATCCAGAAGGTGATACTACTACACCTTTTTTTAAAAAAAAGAGAGAAAAAGAGGAGATTTTCTGTGAATTATTAAGGGTGGATGAGGTGGGGTGTGGAATCCAGTAACGATTTTGACAGGTCATAGTTAATGAGGAGAATCTGGATACGACCAGAGGCTCCTTCAGACCAAGACTCTTCACCAGTCGAATCACATGAGCAGGCATTGTATGATCGCCTGCAGCAGCAGACTTCCTCATTATTGCCTGTCTCTTCAGCCCCCACAGCTGCAGACTGCAAGTACCCCTCAGGAGACTACCCCAAGTCGTCCCATGCCACCAGAAGCCCGAAGGCTTATTGTCAATAAGAATGCTGGAGAAACTCTTCTGCAAAGGGCAGCCCGACTGGGATACGAGGCAAGCATTGTTTCTGAAGTTCACCACTCTGAATTAGAATATGTGAGATGCTTAGTGTCACATATGATTCTAATTGTGCACATGGTTAGAGTCTCTCTTTGTGCTCCTCCTCAACATGGTGAAATATCTTGAGGCTCTCTGTTCTGTTTCTTCATTCAAGCATGCAATTAGTATATTTTGTGGGTTGGGGTAGGAGCAAAACCATTTAAATTCCTGTAATTTAATAACCTTCAACCTGAATAGGTGCCTGTCATTGCCAGTAAGAATTCAGAGCATGATGTGTTTTGCAGGATTGGAATCCTGAGTGGAGGGGGGTGGGGATATGTATATGGATTCATAGGTGAAGAGAACATCTATGCTGTATTTAAGGAGGGTTAATGACTTGCATAGCCTTGGCAGTATGAGTGTATGAACATGCTTCAATTTAGGTTGCTTCTGAACATTGCATTTTCGATATATGAATGCATTTTTGGAGTCTGTCCCATGTTTGGAAACTATAGAGTGCAATTTAGAGCCAGTAAATCTAGCAGCCACAGATTACAATGGGCTGTGGATTGTGCACATATGGTGAAAATAGTTATATATGACCTATTAGCAAAGTACCTTTGCAGTCCTAGGTCTTGGGTTAGAGATGACTGTGTGTTTGGTTATTTGGCTTATTATATTTATCTACACATTGCTTGTGAAAATGCTGCAATGTGGTTTAAAGTTCAGTATGTATAAAGGTCCTGATATATCCTTTCATTCAACAAAGATTTGTATTAATGGGAACATTTTGTTTTTCCTTTGCCTGTAGCAAAACACATGAGATCTTATGCAGCTTAGACAAAAGGACCAGAACTTAAAAACAATCTTCCTTAACCGATTTGCACTAAGATTTTAATCAAGAGACAGCTCACTTGCTGTACCCTTTTTCCTTAATGAAAAAGGAAAGTGAAGACAATAGGAATCCAAATTCCTATTGCTAATGTAGCAAACTGAGATCCAAGTGGTGAAGATATATATGGTGCATCTAGCTTCTTGTGTGGTAGGGCAATGTGACACCTTATAGATGTAAAAACCCAGTGAAGAATGTGCCCCAGGCTGTATATTTAATTGGCTTTGGACAGCATCTTACTCCTTTTCCTTAGCTACTTAATTGGATTTTTTTTATTTGCTGCATTTTATCAAAGGAGAAAAGTAGAAGACTAAAAAAACAAGAAAAATCTAAGCATTTGTTACATGGAAACACAGATTGCTTCAGAATGTGGACATAGTAGTAGTTTAGCTGTAGCCCAATAAGGCATCCGTTCAGAATCTCTCAATTATATAAAATCATTAGTTTGCTCCCTGTCTAGATCAAGCAGTGCTGCCTAGTAATTTAAGGAGACTTGGGGAACAATCCTATGGCCGCTAGACAGCGGCTGGATGGCCACAGGAGATCTTGTTTTCTGGGAACCGACCGTGGAGCCTGCGCCCCGAGGTCGGTTCCCAGAGAACCAACCTCCTCCCACTTCCACGCTGCCTCGGAGGCAGCGCGGAACAGCCCCATCTTCCGCGCTTGCAAGAGGAGTGCGGAGTGGCCAAAAAGGGGTATGTCTAGGGGCGTTCCAGGGTGGGGAGGGCGGAAATGCCTGTACGACACATCCAACATGTCGTTCAGCAGCCTCCTTCCCCGCTCAGCCCTCCCGTGGCTAGACAGCCGCAGTCGGCTGTCTAGCTGAAAATGTAGGGCAGGAGGAGCGCGGAGCGCGAACGATCCCCTCTATGCTTCTCCTGCCCTGCATTGGATAGGCAGCTGCCTCTGAGTTTGGAGGCGGCCACCTGTCTGGATAGGATTGCACCCTTACTGGCTCTTCCCATTCCACTGTTGCTAAGCTCTCAAGGGGCCAGTTCTATAGGCAATGGGGGCTGCAAGACATTTGCTTTCAAGTTCACTGATGAGGGTGGTGGCTGGGATGAAGGAATGAAGATTAGACACAGCTTTCCTTCCAACCCAACCTCTCACACACATACAACTTTGCTGCCCTTCCTCTCCCCCACCCCCAGCTGTAATGGTGGCAGTGGCTTACCTGGGCAGGGCTGGGACAGAGGGCAGGAGAGGGAGAGAGAAAGACAGACTCTTTTTTCCCCCCAACAAAGGCCAATTTGACTAAGCCATCCTGTATACTAAAAGCAAACTCATTCTTGGAGCCCTGACTTAAATGAAACACTACTATCCATGTACAAGTGGGAGGTGTTAGCAGACTTAGGAGAACCTTATGGGTTGTAGAAGTTTGTAAAAAAAAAATAAAGGAAAAAAGTAACCTTTAGGGGAAAAAAACCCTAAGGGGAGAGGAGCCCCAAAACAGCTCAATGAAGATTGAGCATGCTCCGTCACTGCAGGATGCTGAGTGACCGTTGGGGGAAAATGGAAAACTGTGGGCAGGGGGAACTTTTGTGCTTTAGCTTTTAGTGCACATCTACCATATCCAGTGGGAATCCTGCCTCCAACCTCCATAGGCTGCTGCATAGCTTAATTAATTCAGATTCCATATTTGGGCAGTACACTTATTAGGCCAACTAATGGTCATAAAATAGTGGGCAAGCTTCCGTGTTCTTCATCACTCTACATCAGGCAAGATGGTAAACAAAGAAAAAGCAGGGGAGGAAGTGGCTGATATTCAAGCCCTGGAGTCTGCATCAAGTTACAGTCTTAAAATGGAATATGGGAGGAGGCTGCAGATATTCAAAGCAGGCCCTCTTGGGTGCTGAGATGGTTTCAGTTTGCACCTAGGAGACTCTATCCCACCAATCCTCTTTCATCTTAAGATGGTAACTAGATGCAGGCTCCATAGCTTGAACATTAGCCACTTTTTGTTAGTCACTAAGGTGCCACAACACTCTTTGTTTCCACTTTTTTTTGTTTACCATTTTGCCTGGTGAAGAGTTCTGGAGGACTCAAAAACTTGCACACTCTTTTGTGATTTTTAGTTAGCTTAATAAATGTGTTATCCAAATAATGGATTTTGGCATCTTTCTTATGGTTGGCACAAATACTTTCGTTTTTTTTTTAATTCAAGCTGTATTCCACAAGACTTCAATGAAAACAAATAAGGACAATGGTGAAGGCCCTTTCCATAGTAAGCAGTGACAAACACCAAACTAAAATTCCTTCTGAAATAGCTATACTGAATGCACAATCTGAGAGAAAGTGAGAAGTATTTCTGACTTCTGAGAGAAGTTTGAAGTAGGTAGTTAGGTGGTACTAAGTTTGCGTATGCTGTCTGACTTGACTTACATGCACCTAGGAACTTCTCCTTTCCTTTCACTGTGTATGCTCAGGGCCAAACCAGATGTTTTGGTGGCAATCCTGTGTATTTAAACATTCAGTAGGAATCCAATAGAAAGGGGCTGAGGCCCCAATTTTGACAGCTAAAGGGGCACACCACCAGATGGGTGTTGAATCCATTGTGCACCTCCTGCTTACCTCTGCACAGATCTTCTTTCCAATAACTTTTCAGTCAGCTGAGGTTGAGTATCAGAGCTCAACTGTGAAGAGAAGGTGCTGGTAGAGAAGCTGTGGGTGGGTTCTGCACTCATCATCCACACACTGTTGTTAAAAAATAGACACATCCTTTCTGTGTGATTTGGGCAATTATTTGTTTAAACACACACAACTGGTGCTGTCTGGTCTAGTTTGGCCCTCACTATGGCTGTGCTGGTGTGCAGATGCAGCTCTTCAGGTGGCCTCCTGTGTCACAGGCATAACATAAGAAAATGTTGTAGTCGGCTAAAGGGGACCAAAATGGGCATTACGTTAAATCCATATGTAGCTGCTATGTCTTTTTTCATTTTTACTCTAGAATAGGTGCAGAGAGTTTTAAAAGTACCTCTAACCCCCCACCACTCTATGGTCCTAATCCATATTGTGGGCCCTCTGCCCACTCTAGAGAAAAACATGGAAATACACATAGCTTCTACATACAGATTTAAAAGTAATGTCTGTTTTGGTTTAAGAAAAACAGAATAGCACTCCGAATCACAATACAACAAAGCTCTGAGATTTGCAGACAAACTTTCATTTTCTTAATTCTTGAGTATAATTTTACAGAGAACATTTTATCTTAAGGGGCTGAGAAATAATTTGGTATTTTGTGCCAAGTTTTGTATGAGCTTTCTAATTAAAAGATAATGTTTTTCCCTGTGTGTGTTCTCAGCATTCCCCTCCATATAATAGAGGAATACAGAATGCTAGAAAAGGCAGTGAATTTGTGAGTGAGGGGGGTTGTGGATAGGGTTGTAGACAGGAAATCTGAGGTTTCCTTCATGGTTTCCCCAGAGAAATGGGGTTTGCCTTGTAGAATGCATTACAGGCTTCAGCCTAGCAGAGTTTGTAGGTCGCCATGATAGTTTGGCCGCAAATGCCCCTCTTAGCTTTCTGAAGACTGTTTTAGAAGGACTCGCTCTGGAACATTCCTCTTCTCATCTCTCCCCCCGCCCCCGCCCCCGCCCCACTTTCCCCGCCCCACTTTCCCCAATTTTAAGGGGAAATATGTCCAGGATGAAATGTGCCCCTCCCTCCTGTTTTCTTTAAGTGACAGCCTCTGATGTTAAAGGTATCACCATAGCAACAAACAGTTTCTTCTCCCCACCCTTCCCGTTTTTCTCCAGGAAGTGGTTCAGTATTGTTTGGAAAACAAGGTCTGTGATGTAAATCACTGTGACAGGGCTGGCTCTTGCATTGTAAAGAGACTTTAGGCACATTATTCTTTCAGTGATTTTTTTCTTTGCTGGCTTGGATAGAGGATGATATGCAGAATGCTCTGTGGATCCATACTCATGGAATATGGATCTACAGGGGCTCCCTGCCACACATACTAAAGCAGCAAATGAAACTCCCCTGTCACCCACCCACATCCCTCTGTCTCTCACTCACTCACACGCGCGCGCACACACACACACACTTTAAATATATTATTGTTCCTACTAGGGAGAACCACATCTCTTCGAGTCTCTCACAGAAAACGAGATTTTTAAACTGGCTTAACACCACCCCCACCCCACACACAGACATACACACACATTTGCACTTTTACAAGAAGCATTGAAATTAGCTTTTGTTGGTGGAAATTCACACAATTTTTATGGCAATATTATAAACTATGCAGGAGTGCTTGAAAATGGCACATGAGCAAGATCTGGCCAATAGGCTCAATAGTGAATATAGTCTTTATAGATTAAACAGACCCCTTTGTGTGTTTGATGACAGCACAAATATAGGCTACATCCATAACCTTTTAGTGTTCTACACGAGCTTTTGCATTCCCCTGACCCCATGATCTCCACTTTCGTATCCAAAGTAGTCATGTGCTGTCAGCCACATATTCTGAAATTCAACAGAGAGGGCTGAAAATTCTATGAATTGAATAAATCATGTTTAAAGAGTTAATGAGGCATTTAATTAATTAACCATAAAACTCTACATTGTTACATTTCGTGGTTAATGACATTGGATAAAATCCACTGGGAACTTCTCCAGTTCTGTCATAAGAAGCTGTATGCAGAATGGGTGCAGTCCATCAGGGACTTCTGTGCAAATTAAATGAATGGGAGTTAAGCAAGAACATGTGTGAGAGGGGAGAAACTCTGGCCAATTTCTAATTTACACATATTCAGTCACTTAAATATAGGCAAATGTTATATTGCCCATTGATTAATACTGATTTTAGTATTGGGGCTTTTTTTAAAGTCCCAAAGCCAAAACTCTGCGGGGTCCATAGGTCAGTGGCACAACACATGCTTTGTGGAGAGAGGAGACTTCATTTCCATCCCTGACATTTCTGGATGATGGATCTCAGGTAGTAAGGCTGAGAAAGCCTTATCTAAAAACCTTGGAGAGTCTCTGTCAGTCAGGGTAGACCAATGTGGATTCCTCCAGATGTTTTGGCCTCTATAATTCCGTCAGTCTGGTAGCTAATGGTCAGCAATGGTGGGAATTGTAGGCCAGAATATCTGGGGGGTGGGGAGGACCCAGATTGGGGAAGGTTGGGGTAGATAATGCATGCCAGATGGACAAATGGCCTGGTTCAGTATAGCTTCATATGTTCAAAACCCCTTTTTGAACCAGTTTAAAATTAACCTAGAGTGTGTCCTGCTTTACAGAGCACCATCAAAGGACTGTCAGAGGACTTTTGAAGGTATCCTCTGTTTGAAGTCCAAGTCCAGTTTAAAGATAAAAGGGAAAGCAGGGGCCTTGAAGCTGCCTAGCACCTGGCACACAGGTCACTGTCTTCCCCACTACATCCAAGACATTTGGGTGGGTTGGTGAGGGCGGACTAAATGGCACTAACAAGACCTGACACCTGTTGCAGCAGCTGATTTAGCACTATACCTCTAAACTAGAAATGAGAAAAGAGGTACCAAACAACAGAAGAGTTTTTTCACAGGTGTCTCTTTGGGACTATGTTGTGCACCTTTTCTCCGCTGACTGCATCCTGCTGTTTGAAGGTGAGCAGAGAGCGGCATGGGTGCCACTTGAAAAATTCACCCTCTGGAAGAGCCTTTAACTTTTAAAGTCTTGAAGTTTAAGTCTTGCCCATTTTGAAAAGACAAACCTTGTTCACAGTATGGCTAAGATGATGCTGTTAAAGTGCTGCATTCAATATGCCAACAAATCTGGAACACTCAACAGTGGCCACAAGTCTGGAAAAGGTCAGTTTACATTCCAATTCCAAAGAAGGGCAACGCCAAAGAGTGTTCAAACTACCGCACAATTGCGCTCATTTCACATGCCAGCAAGGTGATGCTCAAAACCCTACAAGCAAGGCTTCAGCAGTATGCGAACCGAGAACTACCGGAAGTACAAGCTGGGTTTAGAAGAGGCAGAGGAACTAGAGATCAAATCGCCAACATTCTCTGCATCATGGAGAAAGCAAGAGAATTCCAGAAAAAGTCTATTTCTGCTTCATTGACTATGCTAAAGCCTTTGATTGTGTGGATCACAACAAACTGTGGCAAATTCTGAAAGTGATGGGAGTACCAGACCACCTTACCTGTCTCCTGAGAAACCTGTACGAGGGTCAAGAAGCAACAGTAAGAACCAGACATGGAACAACCGATTGGTTCAAAATTGGGAAAGGAGTACGACAAGGCTGCATATTGTCGCCCTGCTTATTTAACTTATATGCAGAGTACATCATGAGAAATGCCGGGTTGGATGAATCAGAGGTCGGAATTAAGATTGCTGGGAGAATTATCAACAACCTCCGATATGCAGACGATACCACCCTAATGGCAGAAAGTGAAGAGGATCTAGAGAGCCTCTTGTTGAGGGTGAAAGAGGAGAGTGCAAAAGCTGGTTTGAAACTCAACATTAAAAAAACGAAGATCATGGCATCTGGCCCTATCACTTCCTGGCATATAGAAGGGGAAGAAATGGAAGCAGTGACAGATTTTACTTTCTTGGGCTCCAAGATCACCGCAGACGGTGACTGTAGCCCTGAAATTAAAAGACGCTTGCTCCTTGGGAGGAAAGCTATGGCAAACCTAGACAGCATAGTAAGAAGCAGAGACATCACCTTGCCGACAAAGGTCCGTCTAATCAAAGCTATGGTTTTCCCAGTAGTAATGTATGGCTGTGAGAGCTGGACTATAAGGAAGGCTGAGCGCCAGAGAATTGATGCTTTCGAACTGTGGTGCTGGAGAAGACTCTTACGAGTCCCCTGGACTGCAAGGAGGTCCAGTCAGTCCATCCTAAAGGAAATCAACCCTGAGTGCTCATTGGAAGGACAGATACTGAAGCTGAAGCTGAAATATTTTGGCCACCTAATGTGAAGAGAAAACTCCCTGGAAAAGACCCTGATGCTGGGAAAGACTGAAGGCAAAAGGAGAAGGGGACGGCAGAGGATGAGATGGCTAGATAGCATCACCGATGCAATGAATATGAACTTGAGCACGCTCCGGGAGAGAGCGCAGGACAGGAAGGCCTGGCGTGCTATGGTCCATGGGGTCATGAAGAGTCGGACATGACTGAATGACTGAACAACAACAACATATGACTAGGCTTCTTTCCTTAGCCTGGACAGCCAGTTCATTAATTTACTGCTCTCCACTTGAATCTGGTTAGTAAAGGCCTGCTTAACGAACAGTTTCATGCTGTATCCTAGCTACCAACTCCTTAGGTTAGGTATGTGAAGACTGCAGATTATTGTTGGCTTTCCAGCAGATTTGGAACTGCAAGGATAAGTCTGCTGTACTGGGAAAAGTTACTTGACAGAGTAGTTTCTAGTTCATGAAAGCTTATGCCATAATAAAATCTTAAGGTGTCACATGACTCCCTCTTCTCATCCTCTTCTCAGTTTTTAGTTGAGAAAGAAAATGGCAGTCTGATACTGTGAAGGATCTCAGATAAACTGACAGTATTTGCATTACAATTCTTTCACTGCACTTTTTCTACCATTCATTCAGGGCAAATTGAGTGGGATGTACTATCCCATACTTCTGAGCTAGGTGATAGAATGGTCATAGGTTTATGGTAATGCCAATAATTGCAATGATGAGGACTTGTAAGTGGCATATTTGCCTGCAGGCTTGATTGTGTTTGAAGGCTCACACTACTGCCAAAGCAGTACAAACATTCCCAGTCAATTATCTTGGTCCACAAGGCATTCTTACCTTCATGAAAACATCTCGGGTTGATGAGACTGGTCTTCATGTTACCTTATCTGTGATGAGCTCTTTCTCCATGGTGAATTTCCACTTTGCACTGGAACGTGCGCAGACACACCACGTGCAATGGAACATCATGATGTCATGTGTCTTTGTCCCTGCCAGTGGCCACCATTGACATGGAGCAGAAACAGGGAAACTCCCAAAATGTCTCATGGTCAGTGTTTTACACATTACTGTGCAAAGGTGAAACTTGACTCCAGGAAGCAGCTGAGGCACTAATAAGTTAAAGTATGGATCAGCAGTAACGGTATTCTCCAGGAGAACTTGTGATTTCAGTAGTTAATATGCAAAATACCAGAAGGAGGTTCAGTTGAACAGAAGTGGAAATTAAAGTGTATTGTTAAGGATCTGAAAGAACAGGGTGGGTGGGGATTATAACATATACTTTTAGGAACTGATGACATTACACTTTTGGAGCAAATCCAAGGTCACAGTGGCAACTCTAAAATGTATACATCCACATTGTTTCCTTCTGCTAGTGTGGAAAAATAATTATTTTATGTAGATACCATACACTGCAAACTAAACATGTCTGTTAGTTCAGTCGAAATCTGATACTTGACTTATAAACAACAAAGGGTTTCATGACACCTTAAAGACTAACAAATGTATTAACTTATAAATAAATGTGTTGAGAGTAGGTGCTGTTTGGGATATCCTGATCTTCCTTCCGGGCTAATAGCTCATTTTGTTCTTCAAAGTTTTGGCTTCTTCAGCTGAGATGATAGCTGTATGATGGCTTCCTTCTTTCCTTTGTAACTTGCTAATAGCCCAATTGGAGGGGTATTCCCTGCATGTTAAAAGTAAAGGTATGCATGTCTCCACAGCAACAAACAACTTGGTCTGTTTTCTCCTGCTTCTCTTTTCCAGGAAGTGGTTCTGTATTGTTTGGAAAACAAAGTCTGTGATGTAAACCATCGTGACAATGCTGGTTATTGTGCCCTGCATGAGGCCTGTGCTAGAGGCTGGCTGAGCATTGTGCGACATCTCCTAGAATATGGAGCGGACGTTAACTGCAGCGCTCAGGATGGAACTAGGTTAGCCACACTCCAGTTACTATGACCAAATCGCCTCTGCTTCTGTATCGCATTAATACATGACTGAGTTAATGTCACCGATGGGTTTGAAATCATATTTAAAGAAATAGCAACTGGAGACTGTCAAACTTTGGTGTTGTAAATTTTGGAGCTTGCAAATTACTATATACTGTGTAAAATTTGATTTCTCAAAGAATGCAGTGTTGGACTACATCTCCAAGCATCCCTGCTGGCTGGGGGATGCTGGTAGTTGTAGTCTAACACATCTGCAGGGCACCAGGTTGGGGAAGGCTGCTTGCTTTTGCAGAAACAAGTACATGACCAGTTGGTTACCTTTTAATTTACCATTCTTGTTCTGATATTAGAGAAACGCTTAATCACTCCTCACGACAACGGCTTTATATTGATTTGGACATCACCTTATGTTAATAGCTTCTGATATATTTCTCCCATCCACCCATCATCTTGTGCATTTTAAATCTGTTTGCTAGTGTCCTTTAAAAACAACAACAGGAAAGTGTTTAGGTACCTTCTTACAGGCCCTCATACTGTTTTATCGAACTGTTGAAAGAGATGATGCATGCCTTTAGTCTTGTTTATACATTTGTAAATATCTTATTTTTGCTCAATGAGTGCAAGAAAAAGTCCCCATGTAATTTAATCCAAAATCCACAGTTGGGCAATATCTTTATTAGAACCAACCAAAATTGTCACAAAAGAGTGCACAAACTTTCAAGTTCTCTGGAACTCTTCATCAGGCAAGGTGTTACAAAAACAAGGGGATAGAGGAAAACAAAACAAAACCAAAAATTAGGCCAGATGTTGTGGCCAAGTGTACCTTTTATGTAATTTAAACGAGTGTACTATAATATTTAATGTTAGTCTTTGACTGTTAGTGATATGCAAGCAAGTAGACAAGTAGTCTGCTGACTATAACTGTACTTAATCACCTTCTTCTAACCTTTTAACCTTCTACCATGCCTTCTACCAACAATATATTTTTCTAAACCACAAAGAGTCTTGTGGCATCTTAAAGACCGACACATTTATTATGGCATAAGCTTATACCACACAAGAATCTTGGTTGGTTTTGCTGCAAGACTAACATGGCTACCTCTCTGGAAATCTTTTTCTGATTATTTGATCCTTTGTCCTGTATTATTCATTAAACTTTCTTAGCTTAATTGTTATATACAGTTTATTTTTACAAAGGCAGTTTAGTTGTTCTCATTTATCTATTTTTTAATTGCTGTACTAAGATGGTGAATATTCCTGGGGCTCCTCCTTGTTGAACGTTTTATCACTTATCACTAAACCTGGCAGCCCAAGGACATAAAATTAGCATGCCTGGAAGCCAGTAGCCTTTCAGTTCTTGGCCTTTGCATATCAACTTGCAATAATCAAAAAGATTTCAAGAAAAAACAAAGCCTGTTAGAAACTCCTGAGCAGTCTATCGTTATCGCCTCATCAGTCCTATAGAAGGGTTGTGGTGCTGGTTCCTTTCCTCTATCTAACTAAATAGAAAACTTTGAGGAGAGGCACCCCCACTGTGTAGGATTTTTTTAAACTGAGCAGTCAACCCACCCAGACCTTTCTTTTAAAGGATCACTTTACACAATAAGGCAAAGAAGTGTTAGCAGCATGTGGTACAGACACAAAACTATGGGCCCAAAAGCAGAGACTCTCCTTATTCCTTGAAAATGTATGGAGACATGCTGTGGAAATGCTGCAGTCACCTCTATTCTGTAATGTGCAAAGCTGCCATAAGACATTTCCTTTACCCGAGCACTCTTAATGCCAAGTTCCTGGGGATCTCTTGGAAGTTAACATGCCCCTTTCGCTTACCGAGCAGGAGATTCTGTCACTGGCTTGTTCTACAGTGTGCTCTTCCCCTCTCCTCCCATAATCCAGCAACAAGTGGATCTTGTGGGGCTGCGTGGCCCTACCTCTTCCACCCTTCACATGCTGTGCCATGTCTCCCTTTCATGTTGGACTGGATAACAGTGGAAATCGTGGCCTAACCCATAGTGTTCTCCTTTCCCTTGGATTTGACCATGACTTTCACTGCTCCCTGTTCCAACATGAAAAGGAGCCAGGCAACAGCACAATGCATACATTCATTGGCAACTCTGCTGCTGCTAAGGTCATAGGTGCAGATTCAGGTCGCTCAAGCAGCATGCAGTTGCAGATTGTTTGCAATAGATCTTTCACTGGGGATCAATATTTTGCTCTGCACCATGTTATATTACATGCGGGGTAGCTTTTATTGCACATAACAAGTTTGTGCGAAGACCAACATTCCATGGCCAGAAGGAAATGAAATAAAAATAAGGGGTGAAGCTGTCTTTGACTGGGGATTACGCCAGCCACAGAATTCAAAACAGGGTGGGAAAGGACTCTTCCCCACTCTTCTCTGTGAGACCTCAGTGTGACTTGGTAGGAGCCATGCAATGGGACCACTCAGTGCAAACCACATTGTGGGTTGGTTCTATATTTTACCCTCACCGGCCATGTTATAGCAAGCAACCCTGACTCCCTGTGGTGTTTCCAATGATGAGAGGTTTTTTTTCTCATGATTAATACGCCAGCCCCACAAAGCTATTTTCCCAGCACTCTAGTACTCTGTAATCCTGGCAACTGCCATCTTGAAAGCATGAGCATCAGTTATAGCTAGTGAGGTCTCTCTATACTCTAAGCCAGCACCCCCCCTTGCACTGTAACTAAGCGTGTAACAAGTCTTTTGCACAGATAGCATTAGTGTTAGTATTCAAACAGCCGTTAGCAGTACTGTTCACTTACTCTTTAAGTCACACAAGCAGAGTTTTTCAGGCTTGCATGATGTTTGAGGGGCTGTCATAAATCTTGGTATATCTTGACCCTCTTGGTTCCAGCACACTGAGAGAGCACCTCTGCCCATTTGGTCCCTTCCCCTAAGATTTGCTAGGACAGCCTTCCCCAAAGTGGTGTTGTCCAGATGTTTTGGACGACAACTCCCATCGTGCCTGGGCATGCTGAGAGCCAGTGTGGTGCAGTGGTTCAAATGTTGGACTGGGAGCCGGGAGACCTGGGTTCTAGTCCCCACTCGGCCATGGAAGCTCAGTGGGTGACTTTGGGCCAGTCACTGCCTCTCAGCCCAACCTACCTCACAGGGTTGTTGTTGTGAGGATAAAATGGAGAGGAGGAGGAGGATTATGTACACCGCTTTGGGTTACTTGGAGGAAAAAAAGTAGGATATAAATGCAATAAATAAATAAATAAATAAAACATCTGGAGGGGACCAGTCTGGGGAAGGCTGTGCTACAGAAACCCTTCAAAAGTTCAGAAACTTCCAGCCCCTTTTCCTTTTCTGTCCTGTCTTTTAGATTGTAAACCTGAGGGCAGGGACTGTCCTATTATTAATCTGTGTAAGTGGCTCTAGGAGCCTTTTTGGGCTGAAGAGCAGGGTAAAAATGCTGCAAATAAATAAAAATAAGATCTGTGAAGAAGCATATCACGGTCTTCTCTGCTAAGACTTTGCAGAGTGGAACATCTTTTCTACAGAATCACGAGTCCCTCCCAGCAGGCTTTTAGAAAGGCTGTAGAGACATTTCAATCTGGTTATTTGCTGCTCTGAATTTTAGAGGAGTAGGATATAAATCTTGGATCCCAGCAACGTATTTGTCCCCAAAACATGCTGAAGGAGCAGCGGCCTCCCATGCTCCAAGTATGATACACTTTGTAGTCTGGAAAAGCCCCAGAGTGATTTGTGTGTATACAGGATTTATCCAAAAAATGCTGAGAGAAAATTTAGTGGTTTTCTTGTATTCCAGCTGATCTATAACTTGATCTGGCCATGTTCTCTACTGAGTGTTCTCAAGAGTTTTGAGAGTTCTCACCTGATCTTTCTGTACTTACCTGTAATCTTGAGCATTTCATGCACTTACCTGACTAGGGATAGCAGAAGGACCTAAAGCTTCTGACTTCTTACTCCCAACCGTCACGATTTCTTTTTATCTTCATGCTATTTTAAACTTTGCTGCAGAGATGCATTTGTTTTTATGAAATTCTCAAGTTACCATATGATAACAATGTTAAAAGGAGTTACCACTTCACTCAGATCCACACGGTTGTGGCTACACATGCTGCATGTTTATCTAAAGTGTCTGTTTTGGATTTGAAGAATGGAAAGCCATGAGTCATCATCTCTGGCTAGCTGTGTCTTTGACCATTGGTTAGTCCCACTTCCCTTTCCCAATTCTTTAATGAAAGGACCTGTGACAAATGATGTTACTGTAGAGAGCCTGACTATGATCTTGTGAGGGGCAACTGTGTATGTTGCATTTTGGGGAAATTAATATGTCATCTTTTAAAGGACAATTTTCGTGCATATTATTTTTCCTTGGCAGGGACAGGACAGGTCTCATGATAGTGCTGGGCATCATAAAAGTGCTTTGAATGTTTTAAAACCAAAGTAATTGGATTTATTCATAGGAAAGTTTACACATATTACTTGTTTACATCATTGTATGATTGTTTTTAAAAATAATTATATCAGTAGGTTTAATAGGAAATTATTATTCTATGCAGCACTTCTGTATTTACTCCCACACCCCCAATCCAATCAAAACTTGCATTCTTTAGTTCCAAATTTACTGTTAATGAGGATAAATCCTTCTGCATTAAGTACTATAACTTCCCCAAGCTATATTGTGAGGTGGAATCTTCACAGCAGTTTTCCTGAGCTGGAAATATTCAGCTCCATCTTAACAAGGAGTGGGGGTTAGAAGAATCATGGAATCATTCCTATTTTTCTGCCTCCTTGCTCCAATGCATTGTTTGTATCTCTTCTGCTCCTGCTATACATGATTGGGGGTGTAGAATCATAGTTGAAGGAATTTCCAGAAGAATAGCCATGTTAATCTGTTACAGCAAAAACAACAAAAAGTCATGTTACCTTAAAGACTAACATATTTATTATGGCATAAGCTTTCATGGACTACAGCCTAATTTCTCAGATGCATGAAGTATTATCGTGAGTTACAAGTATATATCCATATAGGGTTGCAGGGGGGTTGGGTGGTATTGTAAACAGTGAGGTTAGAGAGAACTGAAATGCTGAAATTACAGACAAGCAAGTGATAAATACCTTACTAAGAGTGGCCATTCAAAAACAGTTGTTGGGTGGTAATCATCCCTGGCTACAGGTTTTTCCTGCCTGAGGGGAGAGAGAACACATGTCTATCGCACCCCTTCCTACCACCACCACATCACAAACCTCTGTTGCGCCTCCCCCCCTTGAAGATGTTGGCATACTGTGGAGCCATGTGATTCCCATGTCAGTGCTGTTGATCTGTAGTAATTGTGAGAAACTACAAACAGTTCGGTAGTTAAATATGTTGTAGCACCATCAGCAGTAATAGTCCTGATGGCTTGTAGTCCATTTTTGGGGGTGGGGAATGTATATAACTTGGAATATTGGTGTTATATAATCTGAGAATGGAATCTCAGACACCCCAACTCTGACAGTTCCAATGTCTGAAACAATAGAGCACCAACAGCTGTGTATTTTGGGTAGCAGATAGGAGACCTGGAGGAAACCGTATAGCTCAGGGATCCCAAACCTTTTTGGACCCATAGGCACATTTGGGAATTTGAGAAAGTGCTGTGGGCACCACCACAAAATGGCTCCCACAGAGGTTTACATAATGACTCCCACAGAGGTTTACATAATGACTCCAGTGGGGGCCTGGCTAGTCAAAAGTGAGCTAAAGAGGGGATGGGGAGAAATAGTGAGGCTAGAGGGTGGGAGGGTGGAGGAAATACTAAGGCAAAGGGGTAGAGGGGAGGGAAAGAGCAAGGCTAGAGGGTGGCAGGGGGAGAAACAGCAAGGTTAAGAGGCGGGGGAGAGAAATAGCAAAGCTGGAGGCTGTGAGGGAGGGAAAACAGTAACATAAAGGGATAGGGAAAGAGCAAGGCTAGAAGCTAAGAGGGGGAGAAACAGTGAGCTAAAGAGGTGGCAGGGGGATAAAAATAGTGAGGCTAGAAAGAGAGAGAGAAGACTACCGTAACATTTTCCAAGTTTTTTATTTAAATTTTTTTTTGGAAGAGGACAGGGAGTAGAGAGCTTTGGAAGTGCCTGCAGATGCTGCATTGGGGACCCCTGGTGTAGCCCACCTACTCTAGCCTCTTGCCCAGTGCAGGAAATCTGGAGCTAAAGCATCCCCAGCAGTTGGCTGTCCAGCCTCTGCCTGAAGACCTCCAGTGAGGGAGCCTTTCCCCCACGTAATTGGTTCCATTGTGGGACTGCTCTTCCCATTAAGAAGTTTCTCCTAATGTTCACCTGAACTGTACATTCCTGTAACTTAAGTCCATTAGATCTAGCCCTTCCCCCTGGGGCAACAGAGAAAAAGTCTTTGCCTTCTTCTATGTGACAGCCCTCCAGGTATTTGAAGGTATGCCAGTAGCCTCTGTCTAGCACCATGTCCAAGTTCATACCTTTTCATACTCTGTTAATTGGGAATAACTGGTTAATAACTGGTTGTGGATTAGAATCCACATTCCAGTCATTAAAGTGAGAATGCATTAAAAGGATGGGAAAACCATCTCTTTTCTAGTCACCTCATTTGTGAGTAGGACAGGTTGGTTACAAGGGTGCTAAGGGATATCTAGTCCACATTAAGTCATCTTAATCCTTTCTTTCTGTATGCTGAGGTAGGCAGTTCTGAGTTGGCTGCACAAAATACAGTGGTATTTTAAAAAATCTTTGCATTTATTATATTTCTATACCACCCCATAGCTGAAGCTCTCTGGGCAGTTTACAAAAGTGAAAACATTAAAATACAATATACAAAGTTTAAAAGGTATGACATAGAAGGAATCCTTGGGCATTGTAGAAAACTTTACATACTGTCCATTTTGGCTCCAGCTCAACATAGTAGGAGATGTTTAGGCTAATTGAAATCAGTGGGCTTAAGGAACCCTAGCTTTGTGTTGGATTGTAGCCTTGTGTCGTTTGTGTCATTATCACAGTTTGAATATTCTGCACTTTTCACAGTACTGCCTCCATTGGGCAGACCTAAAGAAATCGCTGGTAGAGAGTCAAAATCTCTCTAACAAGCTTCAGGTTACAGGGGGCCTCCTTGCTTTTAGTGATGACCCCCTTGGCTAATTTTTTAGAAGGCTACAGACTTGGCTAAAATTTGGGTGAAGCTTTTGTGGATTTCATTAAGGCCCCTCTACTTCCCCCCCCCCCTAATTAGAGCACTGCTCTCTACAACTCTGCTGTGTCTGCTAAAGCATTTGGTGCACCCGCACGCTCTCTGAATAGATGTTGTTTTGGTATATGGACTTAGCTTGTCTCTCTTTAAGAGAGGAGCATGCCAAAATGTCTTCCTGCTTTTTTCTCTGTGTTTGGTCTGCTGCTGTAATGTGTAGTTTTGAGTGTGTCTTGGCGAGACAATATCCTGTAACAGCAAATTTTTATGAGAGGAGTATCAGCTGGGGTGGCTTTTTGCCACTAGGTTACACCTAATGGTCTGCAGGGAAAGCCTTGCACTGAGATATTAAAAACAGCCAACTGATCGCTCATGTCACATGAACTATCTTGTCTGGTAAATGGTCCAGGGTAATTATGCTGCTGCTGGTGCATATATAGGGCTTCATGGGAAAGGCTCAGCTCTGGATACCTCTTTTGAATGCCATGGATATGTGGTAACAAGGCATCTGGATATGTGCAGAGTGCCTTTTCCTCACTACTGATTGATCACAATCGTTCTCTGTATATTTGACTTCTATATAAAAAGTTACAAATTCCTCACAGCCCTGAACTCTGGTTAACTTGAGAAATTAAGCAGTAGTTGTGTGAGGGAACATCTTTATTTATTTATTGAATGTATATCCTGCTTTTCTGCCAAAAATGGTGTTCAAGATGGCTAACAATAATAAAATACTGATATCTATGTATCAGAAAAATATCTGTGTTTGGACATTTAATGTTGTTTCGCTTTTCTGCAGCCCTGTGCTGAAGCTCCTCATGCCTTATCTGATAAAACAGTTCTTGCACTTTGGTAGCTCTTGTAAATGAAATGGAGCAAAATATGGTGGTGGCCATATAATTTCAACCATTTAGAAATTAAAATGAGTATGCAGAGCTATGTGTTCCAGTGACGTGATCCCAGTTTAGCTAGTTATATATTTGCTGTAGGTTGGTTTTGCTTTACTTACTGGCTATACAGTGTTTGCTGCCATAATCTTCCCCCGCCCCCTCTTGTACTGTAGTCTCTCTTTCCATCATTTCTTAGAATGTGAAGTTCACTCCTCCTGCTACTTTTTCCTCCTATCTTTCTTGCCCTCTGGCTCTCTTATGCTAAGGCGAAGCCTGTCAATGGGGTCAGGAAGCCCAGGCAACCTTGGTTGGCCACTGGTGTGTGTGTGTGTGTGTGTGTTTGTAGAAGAGATTGGGTCATGGGGCCTGAAGAGCAGCTGCTTCCTGTGCTGGCTGCCTGCAACAGCTGAGAGAGGAAGCAGTTCTTGTAGGTCGTGAGGCTGGTGGGAGGATGAATGAAGCTGCTGCCCACGAGAGGCAGCTGCTCTTGAAAGTGATGTGATCTCTATAGGCAAGGAGCCGAGGAGAAATGGGACTAGAACTGACTCTCTGTGCCAGTCTTAATGATGGCCCAGGCCAAGCCTTCCCTGAGAGGAATCAACATAAGCACAGCAGGGTCTTTCAGTGACTCCACTCTGCTTAGCCTGAGCAGGTGTGCATGCCTTGTGGTATTGATGATATATACACACAGTTCCTATATCTGTTCTCTTGCTTAAAATTGGGAGCCAGCACACATTAAACTTGAGTCGTGCAGATTTGTTGGATAAATTTCTGCAAGTGGCATGAACTGGAACTGCCAATGCTTTCTTCCAATGTATAGGGACACCAAGTTTACCCACAGTTTTTGCCATCTTCAGCCCTATTTTGCTGGTCACCAATCTAAATAACGCAGGCAGCTTTCTCTTGTGCATGTTTCCTCTCTCCCTCTGTCTGTCTGTCTGTCTGTCTGTCTCTGTGAATGGTATATACACTTCTGGGTGTATTTGCTCCATTGCCCTGGGGTAAATGCTTCTCAGGCTATTAAGGCTGTCTGCTTAATTCCCTGTATTACTGCTTTTGAATACAGTACAGCAAATGTATAGAAGACAGTTGTAAAAACAATGCTTGGAGCCTGCACAATTTAAGATTCATAAAGCCAAATGCAAGCCTCCAACCATGTGTATGTCCTGCCAGGTTTTTTAATTTAAAATTCCCCTATTTTTACTCTCCCAGGCAAACAGCAAAAACAGGAAGTTTGTTGGGTCCCTAGTGGGCTGCTATCAAAAATAATGCAGCTCTGATTATAGCACAGAGCTCCCAACTTCCTATTACGTGGACATATTAACCTTAAGACCCCAGTACTAAATACATGTTTGTGTGAAAGTCTTACAAATTATTGTCTGTTAGAGTTGGCATATTAAGTCCTCATATTTAAGAACATTGTTCATAGCCAGCTGCAGGTTTTTAGGCAGAAGGCTGTCAGTGGAGTCTTCCAGACTCTTTTTGTCCAGAGACAAGTGGTGGGGCAGGGGAGACAATGCCCAGCCTCAATTCAAAACGTCTAAGATTGGGGGAAGAACACATGCCCAACCTGTCCTTCTGCTGACTCTGGTCATGGTGCTCCAAGAGATGCAACTAATGCCTTCTTTCCCTTTCTTTTAGCCCATCAAATATCATCCCTCTTAGAGCAACTGCCCGCTTTGCCTTGGCCTAATTAATCAGTCTAGATCAGCCTTCCCCAACATAGTGCCCTCCAAATGTTTTGGGTGTCAACTTGCATCAGCCCCAGCCAGCATGAGCAATTATCAGGAATGCTGGGAATTGTAGTCCATACCATGTGGAGGGGATCACATTGGGGAAGGATGGCCTAGGACCAGGGGAAAATAATAAGGGTGGCTCTTCGCTGGCTGTAACAGAGCTATCAGCCCTAGGGCAATTATTGCATTTGCCCAGTGGGTGAGCCAGCCCTGCATTCCATATTGTTGTATTCCATTTTGCTGAGGGGGTTTCTGACACCTAAATAACAAGGTCTGAAATCATTATGCCCTTTGACTTCAATGTCAGGATTTCAGTTTCAATTGTCATTTAGATAAAGCAGTTTGACGCTGTTGTAACTGGGATAAATTTGCTTTCTGATTCACACTCCTCTGCTTCCAACCACTGAAGAGCTGATATTTATTTTTGTCCACATCTTAAACATACCTGCATGTATGATATTTATATTCATGCAGATTCATTTACACAAATTCCACAATCTATTACAGCTTCAGATATCATCATTTCACCGTTACAGATAGAAAGTGCTTGTAAGGGTTTCGGCTAATAATTGTTTTGTGCACCTGTGAGCTTCTCTTCCCTTGAGTCACAAAGCAGAGGCCTGCAATAATTTTTGCACATTCTTGAATGTTTACTGTAGTGAAATCTATAACTTTATAGCAGATTATAAAATATTAAGCCAGCAATTTGTGTTTTTGGGGGCCAGGGAATAATATTTTGCAAGTCCAATGCATATGTGAACACTGTGTTATGAATGCACAAGCTATTGGGTTGTATCCAGTGTTAGTCCTACTTAGAGTAGACTCATTGAAATGAATGGTACTTAAATTAGGCCAACATTGGATATACTCACTGTTTACCCACATGCCTCCTACCACCAAACATGCCAGTTCTACAAAATTTGATTATTGTTTGAAATAGTGTTTGTTTAAACAGATGGAAGAAAGGCAAAAAAAGAGAAAAAGATTTGGTTAAAGTGATCACAGTGGTGATTAATGGTTAATAATTTGCATGTCATTTAATGTAGGGGCGGGCAGAAAGTAGATCTCCAGGTGTTTTGGACTTCAACTCCCAGTGTTCCTGACCATTGGTCATGCTGGCAGGGGCTTCTGGGAGTTGAAGTCCAAAACATCTGGAGATCTACCACCCCTGGTTTATACATGTGCACATATTATGTAAGCCTAGTTTCAGTTCCTGAAGTGAACTTATTTTAAAATGCTGAAAAATGCAGTTAGTACAGTGGTCACCCCTTTATACTTTACAATTAAAATATTGTTAATACTTGCAGCTTTAAATGAAACCAAAATGTGCATCACTGCGTCACTCATGATTGAGTTTGAAACAAAGATGTTTCTCTCTCCCTCCTCCCTCCAGGCCTATCCATGATGCAGTAGAAAACGACCACCTCGAAATTGTCCGATTGCTACTTTCTTATGGCGCTGACCCAACACTTGCTACATACTCAGGTAGAACGATTGTGAAAATGACACACAGTGAACTAATGGAAACATTTCTAACAGGTGCGTAACATTTTTGCTTTATTTTTTTGTTTATGAAAATGCTTGTGTAGTTGCAGTGTCATTTGATACCAAAGTGTGATTAAACGTCATATAACAATAGTGAAAACCAGGGCTTAACATTTAGTTTACTAATTGGTTAGTTTATAACAGAAATACAGGCCTTTACTGTTTGGATGTCAAAGTGTAGGTACAAATATTTAATCACTGTTATGCAATTATCAGCTATTAGGTTTTAGGTTGCAATCCTAAGAAAGTAAGACCCACTGAATTCCTGGCACTTGCTTCCAATAATAGTTGCATTATTAGGAGATACAGTATTAATAGCTTGGTCTTCCAGTCAGCTCTGCAGTCTCCTCACCCACCTGGCAGATGTGGTGAGGGGTAATTATGACGACAGTGGGGCAGAGTGAAATGCAGAGTCAAAGGGACTTTACAGCAAGAAGGCAGAGATTGACTGCAATTCACATACTGTTTTTCTTCTTTGCCATACCCTGCTAGCTGTGGTGCAATGGAAAGTACTCAAGACATTTTCTCCAGAACAGTCCTGTTTACTTTAATGGGCCTCCTTTATTTTTAAGATTTATATCCTGCCTTATTAACATGGGTTACAAGATGGCTAACAAAATTTAAACAAAATGATACAGCATAATAAAAAACCAGCAATAAAAAAGCAGCAACAAGCCGTGTAAAATCAATGAAAAACAGGTTAGGAGCAATAAAACAAGATATAAACAAGGAGAGCAGATACCCTAAAAGGCCAAATTAAATGGCATTGCAAGCTTGAGAGAACAGGACTGACTTTGCCTGGTGTCTAAAAGATTGTAATGAAGCTACCCGGTGCGCACGCCTGAGCAAGGCAAGGAGGGTTCCACAGTTTGGATGCCACCATTGAAAAGGCCTTCTCTCTGGTAACCACCCATTTAACCTCAGAAGGTCTAGTCATATGGAAAAGGACCTCTGACAAAGATCTCAACTGCTGGGCAGGTTCATGTGGAGCATATGTATCTATAGCATTTGCAATCTAAAGTATCTTGTCTGTATGTTCAGGTTCTGTTTCAGGAGTATACAGAATGAGATTGCTGAAGTAGTAAAGAACAGAAGAGACAATCAGATGGAAGTGGGAGAAGGGTTTTGGAGAGGAAATAAGATGAGAGATACTGACCTGGTTCACACAGCATGACAAACCAGAGTATGGGTTGAATTGTGGGTTGTTGAATCATGGGTTGTTGTGTTTTGTGAACCCAGCTGTGTTAACAAACCATAATTTGTTAACCATGAACAACCCACAGTTCACAACCTAACAACAAACCATGGGTTCTCTTCATGGGTTGTTTGTGGTTAACAAACCATGGTTTGTATGTGCGGCTGTGTTCACACAACACAGCAACCCACAATTCAATGACAAGCCATTGTTCAATGACAATCCATACTCAACCTGTACTGTGACTTGTTGTGATCTGTGAACCCAATTGGTGTCTCATTTAGAGATCCATAGTGATCTGAGATCAATAATATTGATGGTATATTCTTTGAGAACTTTGAATCTAAAACTTCTTCAAGTATGTATAATGTGACACCCTATGACAGACTGTCTGCAAAACTTGCCAACTTTTTGTTTTGACTCAATATTTGTTGTTGTTGTTTCTTGCTAGAGTATTTAACTGACCTGCAAGGTCGAGGTGTCGAGGACCCTGGCTTGTACTGGGACTTCTATGGCAGCTCTGTGTGTGGTATGCAAACATTTCTTTTTTGTATTATGCATGGGAGTTTCTGTGTGTGTGTGTGTGTGTATGTGTGTAGGAGGTGGGGGTGGAAGGGGAAGAAAGCCAAGCAAGGTGTGCAATGTATGATTTACAGTGGTCTCAATTTCTTTTTATCTTTTTTTTTTTTTTTAAATAGAGCCAAAAGGTGAGTCAGGATTTGACATCCTGTCTAATCCACCTGGCCCAAGTGATGAAGATGAAGATGGCTTTAGTGATGTCTTCGAGTTTGAATTCTCAGATGTGCCTCTCTTGCCATGTTATAATATTCAAGTGTCTCTTTCACAGGGGTAAGGCCCATCATAATTTGTAGTGAGGAGAAAATGGACTTTAACTATAATACATGTACATGTAAGAAACATTTGGGCTAGTTGTTAGGTTCTGTGATTTTGATGTAACCATTCAAAATTGACATATATGAACAGTAACATTTTCTCATCCCATTGAATTCACTATAAATTCCTCTCTCTCTCTCTCTCTGTGTGTGTGTGTGTGTGTGTGTGTGTGTGTATGGACTGTGTACTAATTTAGTTTTACATGCAAAACAAGACCCGGTCCTTCGTTTTAAAAACTGTTATTAAATGTTCCTATTCCTGTCAGTGGGCTACTTAAGAGTTAAGTTCATGAGCTTGCAAACGCCAGATGAGGTATGTACAGTGTTGGCTGCCTGGCATCCCCAGGGGTGTGTGTGTGTGTGTGTGTAGACTAGGTATTTCTACCGCCTTTGCCTGAAGTAGATCTGTTGCCACGAATATGACAAATGGAATGTGACCAGTTACGCACAGTTATTACTGACATAATCATGATGACTGAAACATTTGTGTCATCTTATCAGCAACTTTAACTTCTTTCTTTTCTTTGTTCTATAGACCACGAAACTGGTTATTGCTCTCTGATGTAGCGAAGAGGCTGAAAATGTCACCCCGCATATTTCGCTGCAGTTTCCCGAGTGTGGAAGTTGTCAGCATCACGGAGGCTGAATTTTTCAAACAAGTTTCTCTAAGTCAGCTGTTCTCTTGCCAAAAGGATCTTGACGCTTTCAACCCAGAAAGCAAGGAACTGTTGGACTTGGTAGAATTTACAAGTGAGCTACAGACTTTGCTTGGCGCCTCACTTGAGTGGTTACATCCAGATGAGGATGCTGATATTCATTGGTGAACCTCCAGGCCATTTAATGTACAGTTCTCCGTAAAGTTATTTCTTTATGTATATGTGTTAATGCAGTTGTTTATGTAAAGAAAGGACACTGTTAAATAAGATATCTTTCCTTTATATACATATTATATATATATATATATATATATATATATATAAATTCCAGATGGGTGGACTTTTGGAAGAATTTTTTTTAGAGACTTCACTCAGTTTTTACCAATTGTTATATAATATTCCTTTAAATGCACACAAACTTTGGTATAAATTTGTTTTTACTTGGAACTTTTTTTTAAATAAAGAAAATGGCTTTGCTTCATACAAAGCACTGGTTATACAGGAGATACCTATTATAGGTGATGTGATCAAAGTCATATGGGTGGTTTCGGAGACTGTATTAGGTAAGGCACTTCATGATATTTTTGTTTTTGTTTACAAAATTGCCTGCTTTGGTCAGGCAAACACTATTGAATATAATTCAGTAGACTGTAATATAAATTAAAACCATATCCATGCGCATTGACTAATTGTGTGAACTTTTATATCTTAATTTAAAAGATGTGAAATTTAGTTTTCACACGGCAAACTGGATTGTTTATATATATATATATGTTTAAACATTTGATGCCCTTTATTTAAAAGAAGACTTTGAACTATTTTTTCTGTACCTTGTAAAATATTGAAAACTAACCTATGTTGAAGTTGCTTAAAACTGTACAGAAGCTAAATCTTTTTTCTGAATTGTCTGTTTATGTTTGAGATCTGTGTTTTAACTTTGTAAGTAACTCTGCCTTTGTATTTATATTTTACAAAAAAAAATCTTAAAGGCAATAAAACTGTTGAGAAAACAATATTGAAATAATTTTGTTTTGTTCATGACCCTTAAGTGCCATGCAGAGCTGTATGCGCACCAGGGAATTCCCATATCAGTGCTGCCCTCTTGTACTGCCCCTCTCCACTCAGAGGTATGCATGTGTGCAGAGCTGTGTGTGCTCATTGCCATAAGCAGGGCCTGAACTCATCCCTGTGTTAAGCCAAGCAGGACGTTTCTTCACGAACCCTTGGACACCAGCATAACTCTGGATTGTATCATGCAGGTGTTTTAATTTTTCTATCACAGATTATTAGCCTGTCAAAGTAATTTACTACTGAAATTGTAAGCATGTTTAGTTTTCTAAACAAGACCTTGCCACCAAACTCCCATGGCTGTCTGATGAGGCTTTACAAGTAGCTGAGGAAAGAAGGGAAGTGAAAAGCAAGGGAGAAAGGGGAAGATATATCTAACTGAATGCAGAGTTCCAGAGAATAGCAAGGAGAAACAAGAAGGACTTCTTAAATGAACAATGCAAAGAAATCAAGGAAAACAATAGAATGGGAAAGACTAGAGATCTTTTCAAGAAAAGTGGAGATCTCAAGGGAACGTTTTGTGCAAAGACGGGCATGATAAAAGACAAAGAAGGCAGGGACCTAACAGAAGCAGATGAGATTAAGAAGAGGTGGAAAGAATACACAGAAGAACTATACAGGAAAGATTTGAATGTCCCTGATAGCCATGATAGTGCGGTCACTAAACTTGAGCCGGACATCCTTGAGAGTGAAGTCAAGTGGGCCTTAGGAAGCATTACTAACAACAAAGCTAGCGGAGATGACAGTATTCCAGCTGAGCTATTTAAAATCCTAAAAGACGATGCTGTTAAAGTGCTGCACTCAATATGCCAACAAATTTGGAACACTCCACAGTGGCCACAAGACTGGAAAAGGTCAGTTTACATTCCAATTCCAAAGAAGGGCAATGCCAAAGAGTGTTCAAACTACCGTACAATTGCGCTCATTTTACATGCCAGCAAGGTTATGCTCAAAATCCTACAAGCTAGGCTCCAGCAGCATGTGAACCGAGAACTACTGGAAGTACAAGCTGGGTTTCAAAGAGGCAGAGGAACTAGAGATCAAATCGCCAACATTCGCTGGATCATGGAGAAAGCAAGAGAATTCCAGGAAAATGTCTATTTCTGCTTCATTGCCTACGCTAAAGCCTTTGATTGTGTGGATCACAACAAACTGTGGCAAATTCTTAAAGAGATGGGAGTACCAGACCACCTTACCTGTCTCCTGAGAAACCTGTACGAGGGTCAAGAAGCAACAGTAAGAACCAGAGATGGAACAACCGATTGGTTCAAAATTGGGAAAGGAGTACGACAAGGCTGTATATTGTTGCCCTGCTTATTTAATTTATATGCAGAGTACATCATGAGAAACGCCGGGTTGGATGAATCACAGGTCAGAATTGAGATTGCCGGGAGAATTATCAACAACCTCAGATACACAGACGATACCACCCTAATGGCAGAAAGCGAAGAGGATCTAAAGAGTCTCTTGTTGAGGGTGAAAGAGGAGAGTGCAAAAGCTGGTTTGAAACTCAACATTAACAAAACGAAGATCATGGCATCTGGCCCCATCACTTCCTGGCATATAGAAGGGGAAGAAATGGAAGCAGTGACAGATTTTATTTTCTTGGGCTCCAAGATCACCGCAGACGGTGACTGTAGCCATGAAATTAAAAGATGCTTGCTCCTTGGGAGGAAAGCTATGGCACATCTAGACAGCATAGTAAGAAGCAGAGACATCACCTTGCCAACAAAGGTCCGTATAAACAAAGCTATGTTTTTCCCAGTAGTAATGTATGGCTGTGAGAGCTGCACTATAAGGAAAGCTGAGCGCTGAAGAATTGATGCTTTCAAACTGTGGTGCTGGAGAAGACTCTTACAAGTCCACTGGACTGCAAGGAGGTCAAATCAGTCAGTCCTGAAGGAAATCAACCCTGAGTGCTCATTGGAAGGACAGATACTGAAGTTGAAGCTCCAATATTTTGGCCACCTAATGCGGAGAGAAAACTCCCTGGAAAAGACACTGATGCTGGGAAAGATTGAAGGCAAAAGGAGAAGGGGACGGCAGAGGATGAGATGGCTAGATAGCATCACCGATGCAATGAATATGGACTTGTGCACACTCCGGAAAAGAGCGGAGGACAGGAAGGCCTGGCATGCTATGGTCCATGGGGTTACGAAGAGTCGGACACGACTTAACGACTGAACAACAACAACAACAACACTGGCTAGCGAGGCAGTTGGCTAGGTAGAGGGGGAGCATTATCATTTGGGTGGAGGCAGGCAGTGCTGCAGCCAGCTGCATGCAAGCACATGGTTGCTGAGGAGTGTTGCCCCAGCATGGGTGCAAACTGCTCTAACCACTTTCTCCACACCATGCATCATTTTATAAACCTCTGTCGCAGGGGTGGGGAACCTTTTTCAGCATGAAGGCCAAATTAGTTCTGGGCTTGTGTCAGGGGCCACATGCCAGCAGTGAATCCCAAAGTGGGTGGGGTCATCCCATTGCTGGCCCCAACGTGACTGCCCAGACTCCATTCATTCTCTCTCTCTCTCTCGCACGCACGCACGCACGCGTGCATGTGCACACCATCCCTCCCCCACTGCAATCAGGCTTTTTAAAAGCTTCCACTGGTGCCAGTGGAGGCCTTTAAAAACTGATTGCAGGGAGGAAGGAGCAATTGGGGGAGTCACTGCTGGGGAGGGACCCCCCATGCTCCTCCCCAATGCTGTGACCCCCCCATGCTCCCCCACATGCTGGAGCAAGACCTTGCAATGGCACCACTAGAGGCTTTTAAAAAGCCTAAAGACAGCAGCTGAGGGGTGATTTTGAGGGGAGGGTTCACAGGACTGGGCAGACTCCCCTCCCCATCAGTGACCCCCTGAAAATATCCCCAACAGCAACCCCCAATGCCCCCCCCCCCCGCTGCCGCCCATGCTGTAATTTTGGCACCAATGGAGGGTTTTTAAAAGCTGTACTTGCAGTGTCGGAGGGAAGGGGGAAATCCCTTATCTCCAAATGGAGAGAAGAGGAGGGGCCGTATGCAGACCACCTACAGGCTGTGCCCAGACCATGGTCTGGAGGTTCCCCATCCCAGCTTTATCATGTCCACCCTAATTTACCCTTTTTCTAAATTAAAAAGCTCCAAATGTTGTCACCTTTCCTTGGGCTCGGTGCACTGCCGCTATTCAGAGATGGCTTTGCCATCCCGTGCTCAAGGTTGTTGTACCAGTTGGGTAGAAATGGATTGTGAACAGCCAGTTGATGCAGTGCAGCCTTCCTGAATGGGACAAGGCATCTAGGACTCTATTTCCATTTCACGAAGGGTGACGTTGCAAAGAAAAGAGAACGGACTGTAGACTAGTCCTGGTGCCTTCCGCATGTTTACTTCAGGCCACTGTGCAGGTGGGTTGCTGCTGTGTAGGAGGTAGTAGAATGACCAACAGTGTTTTTTTTTTCTGTAACTCCATACAAAAATTGAGAAATGTTGGATAGCTTTTGCTACAAAGGTAGCAGTAATTGGGAGATATGAAGGAATGACAAAAAATACCCAGGAATTTCCTATGGCCAGAATGGCCCACACCCCTGCATTGGGTATGAACCACAGTTCTGCCACTAAATAGATTTTCCTTTTGTTGTCACATTAATTTGCAACTCATTAATTGTGACAGAACTGAGGTGCTGCACTGATGCAGATTTGCATATTCATGAGTAACTTATTAAACAAATAAGATCTCCCTAGCCTTAGGAAGTGCCCAAAGTAATGCTGCACAGTACATTACACCAGGCTTGGATGTTTTATTCTCTCTTTATTATGTTAATAGATGCAGTTGATTTACAGAATAAAGTAAATAACCTGCAATTTAAAAATACAGAATCATTTAAACAATAATCTAGTTGGCGTCCCAAAATGTGTACACATTCCTAGCTACCCTGGGAATTTATTTGAAGGGTGGGATATAAATTCCTTAAATTAATTAAAAAAGACTGCACATGGTAAAATAATTACATATGTGTTCTTCATTCAGGGTATACACACATTGCCCATGTTCTCTTCTATATGTTATTCACATAGAAAAACTGTAGGATTTCCATGTAGAAAAGTGGTCATATTAGGTGGCTGTTAGTGGAGTGAGTGTGAGTCTGTTTCACTCTTTCTCTTTTAGAAGAAAACAGAAAAATTATCTTTTTTTATGGGTCTTATAAAAATCAGGGCAATAGTGTAAAGGAGAGAGAGATAGGGGAAGAGCTGCAGCAGAAGAACCTGGGTATTAGAGGGAGTCACTGACTGGGTTCACACATAATGTGAACCAATGGTTTATTTAACCCATGGGGTTTTTTGCCCTAACCAGGGTTTCTCTGGCAGACACTTGAATGAACCATGGTTTGTTTTCTCAGTCCCTGGGTTTTTCTTTCCCTCGTCCTTTGCCTGCTCCCTCACTGTCTCCCATATCTCTTTGTGGCACTGCCACACTGGCATGTAGAGCAGCTGGTTTTTTTTAACCATTCTTGCCCACCACCTCTGTACCCTGGTGAAATAACCCATGAACAACCCACAGTTCTGGGTTCACACATAACCCATGGTTTAAGCAATCCACAGGTTCTCTTCCTGGGCTGTTTGTGGTTAACAACCCATGGTTTGTTAGCGCAGCTGTATTTACACATCAAAACAACCCAGAATTCAACAACCCACACCATGGGCTAGCATTATTTGAAAAGACAGAAAATATGTACAGTCAGGGCCAGAAATATTGGAACAAGGATAACTGTTTTGGAAGCTGGCCTCTGTACACCACCACACTGAAGTTGAAAGGAAACACACCCAGATGGGAGCAAAGTCAGGACTTTCAGCTGTAATTCAAAGGGTTTGACAAAAGTGGGGCACTAACCATTCAGGAAGTGCAGCCAGTGGCATACACACACATCCATTGTTGGTGGCTCATAAGTAATGGAACGAATGGGTGGCAAGCAGCTGCATGGCCAGGTGTGGCCTGTTTCCTGGGTACCCCATGACCAATCAAGCAGATAAAAGGCCTGGAGGTGGTTCTGAGTGTTACATTTGCATTTGGTAGCTGTTCACTGGAACTCCCAACACAAGGTCCAAAGAGGTGTCCATGCGAGTGAAGGAGGCCATCATTAGGCTGAGGAAACAACATAAACCCATCAGAGAAATAGTAAAAACATTGGAAGTGGCCAATACAGCAGTTTGGAACATCCTGAAAAAGAAGGAATTAACTGGCAAGCTCAGCAACAGCAAAAGGCCTGGAAGACCACGGAAGACAACTAAAGTGGATGACTGCAGAATTCTGCTCATGGGGAAGAGGAACCCTTTCACAACATCTAGCCAGGTCAAGAACGCTCTTGAGGAGGTAGGCATGTCACTGTCAACATCTACAGTCAAGAGACGGCTTTATGAATGTAAATACAGAGGCTTCACAACAAGGTGCAAAACACTGGTAATGCTCAAGAACAGACAGGCCAGATTAGCCTTTGCCAGCAAACACCTAAAAAAGCCTACCCAGTTCTGGAATAAGATTCTTTGAACTGATGAAACCAAGATTAAATTGTACCAGAATGATGGGAAAAGTATGGAGAAGGAAAGGAACAGCTCATGATCCAAAGCATACCATATCATCTGTCAAACATGGTAGAGGCAGTGTTATGGCATGGGCATGTATGGCTGCCAATGGAAGCGGGTCACTGGTGTTTATTGATGACTTGACTGCTGATAAAAGCAGCAGGATGAATTCTGAAGTGTATAGGGCTATACTTTCTGCTCAGATTCAGCCAAATGCTGCCAAACTGATAGGACGCCGCTTCATATTGCAGATGGAGAATGACCCCGAACATACAGCAAAAGCTACCCAAGAGTTTCTCCAGGCAAAGAAGTGGGATGTTCTTCAATGGCCAAGTCTGTCACCTGATCTCAACCCAATAGAGCATGCTTTTCACTTCCTGAAGACAAGACTGAAGGCAGAAAGACCCACAAACAAGCAGCAGCTGAAGGCAGCTGCAGTAAGGCCTGGCAAAGCATCTCGAGGGAGGAAACTCAGCATTTGGTGATGTCCATGGGTTCCAGACTTCAGGCAGTCATTGACTGCAAAGGATTTTCATCCAGGTATTAAAGGCGATCCTTAAGTTTGAAATGATGTTGGTTTGTTCTATTACTTATGAGCCACCAACAATGGGGGTGTTTGTATGCCACTGGCTGTACTTCCTGAATGGTTAGTGCCCCACTTTTGTCAAACCCCTTGAATAACAACTGAAAGTCCTGACTTCACCCCCATCTGGGTGTGTTTCCTTTCAACTTCAATGTGGTGGTGTACGGAGGCCAACTGTCAAAACAGTTATCCTTGTTCCAATATTTCTGGCCCTGACTGTATATCTTGCCATACGCATGTGAAGGTGTCAGGGTTGTCTCCTCGATGATAAAATCCAAAGTCAGGCAATTCCTTTATTAGAACCAACCAAAATATCACAACATAGTGACATTCTCCAGAACTCTTCATCCTTGCAACAAAGATTCCGTATGTCAGTAACTCAGAGGCTCACCAGGGGGGAAACACTGGGGCTTCCAATATTGCAAGATAATCCTTTTGGACACCTAAACACCTCTTTGAAGCCAAAGTACCTAAACAGGCATATATCCTAGGATTACAGTTTTAAAAGTAGAAGAAGACAAAACCTGGTTTCGCATGATCGTGGGGGGAAAAGAAGCCATTGTGGCTTCTCCCCTGTGTCTGTGTGTGCCATGCGCGTGCTGGTTGTTTACATAATTACTCATGCTGCAGTGCAGGTTGGCATGTCACCTGAACCTGGCGCACAGCTCGGCAGGAGTACCCTCGTACCCACCCAGCAAACTCTACTGTATGTTGTGGATTATAGGGTGGTTATGATGCCACCCTGCCTTGCACTGGGTTCAGATGACATGCCAAGCCACACCTGCAGTATGGGTAATTATGTGAACAACCAGCACATGTGTGGCATGCACAGGAGTCGGGAGAGAAGCCACAATGGCTTTTTTCATCCCCATGATTGTGCAAACCCAGTCAAAGTAAAATTAACTGTTGCTCCCACAATCTGCCCACATTGTACAACTGTCCCCCAAACCATGCAAACCACATGGCATGGGCATTATCTTCATGGCAACTCTAATAGGTACCTTCATAGCCAAGTCTAAGCTAGTTTAATTTAGAGCCCCCATGTTTTTGGAATAGGATTTGGGTGTAGAAAAGCTTTGCAGTTTAAAACTAGAGTAGTTAATTGTAAAGATTCATTGGCAAATTTAATATTTGTGGGTTTTAGAAGTTTTTTAAGGGAGAAGTGGGGACAGGGGGATTTCAGAAACCCCACAAGTTTCAGGGACACATTTAGAATCAAGACCATGTATACTTCAGCTGAATGTACTGCCTGCCAGTCTTGGCCAGAAAAGTTGGCTTTGGGTTGCAAGAATTCAAAAGACTTGAAATTGTCACCATGCCCACTTAGTTGGGATAAAGCCAAAAGATCATTAACTGCTCAGTCTTTTTTTATTTTCTTTTAAAATGACTTTTATTGTAAAATTTCAACAAAACAAAACAAAAAAGGAAAATAAAAAATTGCAGCTACATACATTTGAGTATATCAATTTCAGTGCATTCCTATGAAGTGTGTGTGTGTGTGTGTGTGTATGTATGTGTGTGTGTGTGTGTGTGTGTGTGTATATATATATATATATATATATATATATATATAAAGACAGCTTTCTAAGAATTATACTTAAACTTCAATGAAAGCAGACCAAATATCCAAATATAAGTATCCATTCACAGGTGGCATCTGGGCCCCACCCATTCAAATGTTGAAAGGGTTGTAAGGTCTTCAATCCACTGCATTATAGGAGGTGAGCATTTATCCTTCCAATGTTGTAATATCATTCTTTTAGCTGTCAAAAGGGCATGGAAAATCCATTTGTGCTGACCATGTGTTAACTTCCAGGAAGCAGGCAGATAATTTAAAAGTATGTGTACATCAGTAAATATTCAGGAGTGTTCCAAATCAAAGTTTATCCATATAATAACATCCTCCCACAAAGAGGCACCTATTGGACATTGCCAAAATATATGGTTAAAAGAAGCATTAGCTGTGTTACACCTCCAACAATTGGCTGACTGAGACAAACCCTTATTAAAGAGACATTGTGACATCCAGTAGACATGAAACAGAAGTTTTTGCTGAAGAAGATGCAACCTGAGATCCATAGACACATCAGATACAGATGCCAAGGCAGCAATCCATTGATTAGGCAAAATGGGACAATCTGATTCCCTATTCCATTCCTGCTTAAGACCCTGTGTATCATATTTATTCACCAATAATAAGTATTTATAGACATAGATCGTGGATCGATATAACTGATTGGCCTCAATAAGTGTTTCCAATAGTGAAGGAGACTCTGAAGCTGTAAAAGTGGCAGGGCCAAACCTAGTTTCTAACAAATGTTGCAATTGCAGGTTTTGTCATTCAACCATAGCAGGCAAGTCGTATTTGGCACACAAAGCTGAGAATGAGAAAAACTCATCATCATCACCTACTAGTTGATCCAAGATAAAAACAACAACAAAAAAAATTAACTGTTCAAGTCTGCCACAAAAACATTTTGTTACCAATTTTTAAATCTGGGTTTCCCCATGTAGTCAATTTAGCATGAGGAAATGGATCAAAATGTAACTAACGTGTCATTATACACATGTCTCTAACAGCCATAATTGTGGGAGGAACCCTCTCTCTTTCAATGTGCTAAGAACCTAACACCATCCATTTAGGGAGAGGATCCAGACAAGAAGATTCCAAAACTGACCAGGTTAGAAAATCTGTTCTAAGTGGAAAAGACCAAAATTTAGTACAGGTCAACAAGTCTTTTCCAAATACACATCTGCCCCCCTTTTGATCTCATGGTTCTGGTAGAATGTCTAGTCCAGCTTTCCTCAACCTGATGCCCTCCAGATGTTTTGGACTTTAACTTCTATCAGCCCCAGCCAGGATGGTCAATGGTCAGAAATGCTGGGAGTCCAAAGCACCTGGAAAGCACCAAGTTGGGGAAGACTGGTCTAGTCCATAATTATATAAGAATAAAACCCAATGGAGCACCTACTGGACATAGGCCAGCTTGATAGCTTTAATTGTAGGTCTGCATGTCTGAGGATACTTCAGATGGATGGAACCTAACATTTCTCATAACAGTCACAGCTGTTGAGCCACTTTCCAAGGTAGTCACCCATTCAGAGGCTTCTTAAGCAAGATTCAAAAGCTAATACCTGTCCCTCGAAATCAGAAAGGCTAAATTATATTGATATATGTTAAGAAAGAAAATGACCTTCGAGGATCATTTAGCACCAGTTCAGCTTTTCAAGTGATTTCTTTCATATAAATATGGGTGCTTACTTTGAGTTGAAACTCCAATATGTTATCCTTTTGTTTCAGTAATGGAGTCTGGAGACCACCTTGATTTGAGAGGGCAATTGATTGTATCACTTTACAGTCAACAAATCTTTTTAGTCCTAGGATCTAGAGTTTAACCCTGAAGATCAAGCTAGAGATGATGTGGTAGTAGGGATGCTGGAAAAATCCACTGTGGACCCAAATGAGGTCAGATTCCTGGGAGCCCAATTCAGAGTGCTGGTTTTGACTTTAAAAGCCTTAAACGGTTTGGGGACATGTTACTTGAAGGACTGCCTTCACCCATATCAAGCCTGCCCACACTTTAAGATCAGAAAGAGAGGCCCTTCTCATTTGCCCACCTGTGAGAACACTCAGGTGGGTGGCCACATGTGAGAGGGCCTTTTCTGCAGTGGCCCCACACCTTTGGAACAAGTTGCCATCGGAGGTCTGCCATGCTCCATCATTGCAGGCTTTTAAGGCCTTGGAAACATTTTACCATGGCCTTCTCTTGATATGACTGCTGTTGCTGCTGCTGCTGCTGTTGGTTTTATTGTCAGCTTTTATTGTTGCTTTTATTGCTATCTTATTGTGTTTATGTTTTTGTCGCTTTTAATATTTTAACTGTTTTTATGTATTTTATTTCTGTAAGCTGCCTTGGGAGGGCTTCTGTCCTGAAAGGTGGCCAAGAAATATTTCAAATAAACAAATAAATAAACCCAACCTGCAGACTCCACAGCAGATCAATTCTCCCTACCTGCATGTCCTCTGGATTTTTTTGTGGCTTCTCCCCCACCTTTAAACAGGGCATGCTATGCCAGTTGTAGCCAAGATTGGTGTATCTTGGGCAAATTATGGCTGTAATTAGTGTATTTTACAACATTTGCGGCTTTAAAGTGCTTAGTTATACGTAAATTGGGCCTGCAATTTATGTATAACTAAGCACTTTATGGATGCAAATGGCATAAAATATGTTAATTATGACTGTAATTTGCCCAAGATACCCTAATTGCAGCTGCAATTGGCATAGCTTGTCCAGTTAAAACAAAAAAGCTATGAAAAATCCAGAGGATGCACAGGGGCTCTGGGGAAATCCACTGAGCCCCAAGAAGACTGGATTTCCCCAGAATGGACCTCCCCACAAACTGGACATTGTGGGGTCTGTACATCCCTATGTGGTAGATCTATGATCTGATCTCTGAAGCATTTTATTATACTTAAAGCAGCCCTGAATTGGATCAGCCATGGCAGTGGGGAGGGAGGAGCTTAACCCTTTCCCTTGCACCCTTTCCCTAATTTAAACTAACCCCCCGCCCCCCAAGCTAACATTAGCCACAGAAGGGGGAAGAAGGTTCCCCACTCATGGCTAATAGTGGCTTGGAAGGATTTAAATTGGGGAAATGCTGGGACCTCCTGCAGGATCTTCAGGGGGAAAAGGCTGTGGTCTTTTGAGCCTCCGGTCATAGGGGAAGGAATCTACCAACATTTGACCCCTAATTTGAGCAGAGATTGATTGTGTAGTGGGGCTGGGGCTTGCAAGGTGGAAGTGCTGGGACGTTTTGAATAGCAGGGATGGTGATGCGATCTGCCACCTCCCACAAATTTCTTTGTTCTCTCTCTGCCTGGCTGTAACTGCAGTATGCAATGTAACACATTGGCAACTGCAAATAGATTTTCCCTAATGCGAAGAGAAAAGTCACTGGAAAACACCCTGATGCTGGGAAAGATTGAAGGCAAAAGGAAAAGGGGACGGCAGAGGATGAGATGGCTAGATAGCATCACTGATGCAATGAATATGAACTTGAGCACACTCTGGGAGAGAGCGGAGGACAGGAAGGCCTGGCGTGCTATGGTCCATGGGGTCACAAAGAGGCCTTGGACAACTGAACAACATCCCTGTTGTAATGCAGAGTATTTTGGAGTGCTTTGGCCTTGAATGGTCAATTAAGACCCATTCGCTGTACAAAAGCCTTGCTCCTGGGGAAGATTTTTTCTAAAATGCTAGAACTGGTTTGTTGACTTTGAAGTCAAATGTTTCTCCCTGGGGCTGGGAAAAAACCCTCCTGAGCTGATTGTCTTAAGCCATTGGGACAGGTTGTATCCTTCTCTTTTCCATTCTCATGCAATCTCAGGTCTCTCCAGTCAAAGAGATGAATGTGCTAATCAACACACTGCCCTTTGCCAGCTCACTCTTCTACAACCATCAGCAGATCTTAATAAATGGGGTTTTATGTTATGTACAGCTGCTCTTTGATGTGTATGTGTTGTTGTTCAGTCGTTCAGTCGTGTCCGACTCTTCGTGACCCCATGGACCATAGCACGCCAGGCCTTCCTGTCCTCCACTCTCTCCCAGAGTGTGCTCAAATTCATATTCATTGCATCGGTGATGCTATCTAGTCATCTCATCCTCTGCTGTCCCCTTCTCCTTTTGCCTTCAGTCTTTCCCAGCATCAGGGTCTTTTCCAGAGAGTTTTCTCTTCTCATTAGGTGGCCAAAATATTTCAGCTTCAGCTTCAGTATCTGTCCTTCCAATGAGCACTCAGGGTTGATTTCCTTTAGGATGGACTGATTTGACCTCCTTGCAGTCCAGGGGACTCGTAAGCGTCTTCTCCAGCACCACAGTTTGAAAGCATCAATTCTTTGGCACTCAGCCTTCCTTATAGTCCAGCTCTCACAGCCATACATTACTACTGGGAAAACCATAGCTTTGATTAGACAGATCTTTCTCAGCAAGGTGATGTCTCTGCTTCTTACTATGCTGTCTAGGTTGGCCATAGCTTTCCTCCCAAGGAGCAAGCGTCTTTTAATTTCATGGCTACAGTCACCGTCTGCGGTGATCTTGGAGCCCAAGAAAATAAAATCTGTCACTGCTTCCATTTCTTCCCCTTCTATATGCCAGGAAGTGATGGGGCCAGATGCCATGATCTTCGTTTTTTTAATGTTGAGTTTCAAACCAGCTTTTGCACTCTCCTCTTTCACCCTCAACAAGATGCTCTTTAGATCCTCTTCACTTTCTGCCATTAGGGTGGTATCGCTGCATATCGGAGGTTGTTGATAATTCTCCCAGCAATCTTAATTCCGACCTGTGATTCATCCAACCCGGCGTTTCTCATGATGTACTCTGCATATAAATTAAATAAGCAGGGTGACAATATGCAACCTTGTCGTACTCCTTTCCCAATTTTGAACCACTCAGTTGTTCCATGTCTGGTTCTTACTGTTGCTTCTTGACCCTCGTACAGGTTTCTCAGGAGACAGGTAAGGTGGTCTGGTACTCCCATCTCTTTAAGAATTTGCCACAGTTTGTTGTGATCCACACAATCAAAGGCTTTAGCGTAGGCAATGAAGCAGAAATAGACATTTTCCTGGAATTCTCTTGCTTTCTCCATGATCCAGCGAATGTTGGCGATTTGATCTCTAGTTCCTCTGCCTCTTCGAAACCCAGCTTGTACTTCCGGTAGTTCTCGGTTCGCATACTGCTGAAGCCTAGCTTGTAGGATTTTGAGCATCACCTTGCTGGCATGTGAAATGAGCGCAATTGTGCAGTAGTTTGAACACTCTTTGGCGTTGCCCTTCTTTGGAATTGGAATGTAAACTGACCTTTTCCAGTCTTGCGGCCGTTGTTGACATGCACACAAAGAGTGGGGGGGGGGGGAGACCAACACAGCTGCCTGCATTTTGGACTCTCCATGGGTGTGTGGCTATGGGGACTGGCAGGATGAGTGCCTGCACTTCAAAGTTTACCACTACACCACTGGCAGAGACTGTTTTCAGATGGGAGACATATAGTAACCCTCCTCCCATCTTAAAAAGAAGATTTGAGGGTTGATACCTACCCTGGCAAGCCAAAGTAAGCAATCCAGAAAAAAGGCCCTGCTAAAATGGGGAACTCCTCAGCTCCCATTTCTCCTGACCCCTTTGGCCGAAGGTTTAAGACATCGCTTTTAGATATATGTTGTCCATGTGTGTGTTATCTGTCTATATGTTTGTATGCAAATGCTTTTTTGCACTTTGTGTAATGGTTTTTATTTTTTGTAAACTGCCCAGAGAGCTTCGGCTATGGGGCACTATAGAAATATAATAAATGAATGAAATGAATGAACGAACGAACGAACGAGAAGCCACTGTGGGTGAATTTCTCCACAGAGCTTCTTGTTGCAGTGGCAGCTGCCATTTTGAATATTTGAGCCATGGCTGGAGCGTACCATAGCTTGTCATGACATGCGAAACCGGTGAGGGTGGGTTGTTGGGGTGGTTGAGAAGCTGTAGCTCTAAAACAGCTGCATGGGTTCTGGGTGTCTTGTCAACCACCGCAACAACCCACCCTCGCCGGGTTTGCACATAATGACAACGCACCCAAGCGCATGCCTGTAAACTACTCTGAGATGTGGCTTATTCTCAGGGAGGCTTAGTGCGACATGTGGACTTGCCCATTATAAGTTCATGGATTCTTACGAAGTTAAGCGCTAGGCTGTCAATTCTGTGTTTTATCCTCTTTTAAAGTGATCTTTCATTTCTGAGCCTCTCTCTGCCTTAGTTCTTTAAAAGTGCTCTTCAACTGAAGCTCTGGAGATGGTTACGTTTCTTTGCATAGCTACTGGACTGGCCTTACCTACATCACCTTGACCACTTTGTATATTCTATCCAGTTCCAACAGTTTTGTGGAGGTTAAAGGAAAAAAAACAACAGTGGGTTTTTTTTGTCTGCATTGCCCACATGTTCAGAAGGAGGTATTTTAAAACATGGGTGGTGGAAGCAATATGAGAGGTAAAGAACACAAAGAGCATCTGCAGCCTGCCCTACCTTGCAGGAGGAGGGGAGTATTCATGTTTACTATCCCCTCCACCCCCCTCCACTTTCTGCAGCTGCTTTTAAGCATAAAGAAAGTCACCAGGTTATTCAGCCATGAATCTCCTATTTCACCTCAGCTGAGGACCATAGATACTGGAGATGACCATCTGCAAGTCATATATGTTGGTTCCTCCTCGAATTGCCTTGGAAGCTCCTGCCCTGAAAGGTGGCTGAGAAATATTTTAAATAAAAATAAATTAAATGGAAAAGATAGATATTTTTCTTTGTTTGCACCTGGGATCTAGCAAGATTAGGCATGTTAGCTGCTCCTTTTATCCTTTTCAGCCCACCTAAGGCACCTTGCAAGGTTTCTTACCCATCATTCAATTGGGCCTGTACTGTAGAACAATGAAATATCACCCCTTTGGAATGAATTTCCAGTATAGGACCTTACATCATAAAGGGTTTTTTATTTCTTTCTTTGTTTATCAGGGCCTATTTTTAGACTCTCCCTCACAAATGTGCACACTTTTTCTATTTTAGACAGTCAGAGCTCACTGCCTTTGAAGTGAGTGTGTCTGGATCAGCACTCCAAAGCTACGCTGATGACAGCTGTACAAGGGCAGCCACCAAAAGTGGGAGCAGCATAGCGATGAAGGGTGTTCCAGAATGGGTATGTAACATCTGGCAGTGAGCTGGTATAACAAGACAAAGTGAGGAGGAGAGAACCACAAGAAGGGGTTGATGAAACCAATACAGGAATCAGATCCCTCACTTTCATGGGCAACTGCATTGCAAGCAGCCACAGCAAGCATTAATACTTAGGATGCACATGGAGCTTTAGGATGCACATGGAGCTGTGCAAAGCAGCTCACTTACATTATCTCCACATTCCTCACATTCATCCTGAAAGCAGGAGTGGGCAGCAAGTAGATCTGGATCTACTGGTAGATCTCTGGATCATTTGCAGTAGATCACCAAGGATTTCTGATTCCCAATTGTTTTACAATAGCAGCAACAAAATGACTCTGTCCTGCCCCCCTGGTCCTGAATTATACATCTGAAATGAAGAAGGCTTGGGGTAACCAGGAATGGATTTTTGTATGGAAGGACTGTGGCACCACTCAGTTCTTGCACTTCAGACAAATTCCTGGACAGATGGATCTTGAGGTTAGATCTTGGGGTTCTATAAAAAAAACTAAGAGGATCCTGCAAACGTGAAGTCTGTCCATCTTTGCTGTAAGGAGGTCAGTATTATTTTCCCCATATTGTGGATGGGGCTGAGCTAAGAGGGCATATTGAACACTCTCCTCTATGTCAGAGGTACAGAACCTCAGGCCCAAGGGCCAAATTTGGCTCTCCTGGGGTCCCAATCCAGCCCTCCGGGGTTTCTCAAATGGCCATCACACTCCCTTTCCCCCAACCATTCAGCGTTTGGTGATTTCTCAGCGTTTGTGCAGTTTTTCCCCCATTTTAAAAGGTTGAAGAGTCTCTTCTAAGGCTTAGTTACTGGCAGAAAGAGTTTTATTTTGATATTTGTGGTCCACCCCTTTGCTTTTGGTCCCGCCCCTTTTTCCTTTGGTTCCACCCATCACTGGAATGCAGCCTCCAAGAGCTTCTCTAAAATTGAATTTGGCTCTCAGGCCGAAAACCGTTCAATACCCTGCTCTGTGTTAATGGCTGAAGATTTAAACCAGAAACTTCTCAGTTTACAGCCACTACACTACACTAGACCTTGGGCCTGTCATCATGGGGGATTTGCTGTGAATTGGGAGCATTTCAAGGTCATTAGTGGCAGATGATGTTATGGCCAATCTGCAGCCACTCCGGAGATTTCTGGTGGAAAAGCCAGATTTTCTGAGATGGTTTTATTTCTTTAATTTGGGTTCTCCATGCTTCTGCTGCTGTGTGCCCCAATCCTCTGCATTTACTTCGGCAAGGTAGCCCTGCCCAGGGGTGTGTCTTTCACCTGGCCATGATCTCATGAGCCTTTCCAGCCTTCAGAACTGCCTTGCACTCCCATTTTGCCAGTAATTAGCCTCTGTGATGATGCGCTTCTCTGGTGTTTGCATTACTTTGCTTCTCCATTGTCATGTTCAGTCGCATCTCCAATATTTGGTAAAGTCGCTTCTTTGATGTTATGTAAAGTTGCTTCTCGGATCTGGCAAAGTCTGTCATTGCAAGCAGGGAGAAAGTGCCCAGAGAAGGAGGAAGGCAGTGTGTGTCTGTGCGTGTGTGTGTGTATGTATATAAGCAATAACTCCACAACTGTTTGCTGGAATGGGACAAAATTGGGGGTGGGTGAGCTGCTTTCAGAGGGAGCCTTCAGATGCCACACTTGAGAACTGGAGATTTTGGCTTCTTAAGGCAAAAGTGCGCACATTGGGGAAAAATAGGGTGGGAGTAATAACTCTGTGGCAAATCGCTGGAATACAGCAAAATTGGAAGGAGGGGAGATACTCTCTGGGGGAACCTTCAGATGCTGCACTCGAGAACTGGGGATTTTGGCTTCTCAAGGCATTAGGGAACAGAGGAGAGAGGAAAAACTCCATGGCAGATTGTTGGAATGTGGCAAAATGGGTGGGGGGGATGCTCTATAGGGAACCTATTAGTTGCTCTCCATTCATAATAATGTAGTACCGGGGGGGGGGGGAGCCTGGACATGGGCCAGGAAACAAGCCTCTCTCATTTGTTGAGCAGCCCCTGCCAGTTTGATGAGGTTCAGTTCTACTCCCCCCACTCCACCTGGAAGTATATTCCTTTCAAGCACTGTGCAACTCCTGTACACTGGATTTCAAATGTACAGTACACTGTTTTGTGTATCCCTGACGAACCAAAGCCGATTCCATGAAAATCCAAATAATACTCCAACAAGCTTCTCATTCCATTGTCTTGAAGATCCCCTCTCCCTTTGTCATTCTTCCCCTTAGCACTTACTCAGCATTATGACTGTGGCCTGCTGTGACAAACCCCAGTATTCTGATGTAGCTCAAGAGTGCCCCCTACAGTGTCCGATACATTGGTACCCTGCTGGGCAACTTAAATAGGCTTATCTAATTTCATAGAATCATAGAATAGTAGGGTTGGAAGGGGCCTACAAGACCATCAAGTCCACCCCCCTGCTCAGTGCAGGAATCCAAGTCAGAGCATCCCTGACACATGGCTGTCCAGCCTCATCTTGAATGCCTCCAGTGTGGGAGAGCCCACTACCTCCTTAGGTCATTGGTTCCATTGTCGTATTGTTCTAACAGTCAGGAAGTTTTTCCTGATGTTCAGCTGGAATCTGGCTTTCTGTAACTTGAGCCCATTATTCTGTGTCTTGCACTCTGGGATGATTGAGAAGAGATCCTGGCCTTCCTCTCTGTGACAACCTTTCAAGTACTTGAAGAACACTGTCATATCTCCCCCCAGTCTTCTCTTCTCAAGGCTAAACATGCCCAGTTCTTTCAGTCTCTCTTCATAGGGCTTTGTTTCCAGCCCCCTGATCATCTCTGTTGCCTTCCTCTGAATCCTCTCCAGTTTGTCTGCATCCTTCTTAAAGTGTGGTGCCCAGAACTGGACACAGTACTCAAGATGAGGCCTAGCCAGTGCTGAGTAGAGGGGAACTAGTACTTCCCGGGATTTGGAAGCTAAGCTTCTATTAATGCAGCCCCAAATAGCATTTGCCTTTTTTGCAGACACATCACATTGTTGGCTCATATTCAGTTTGTGATCTACAACAATTCCAAGATCCTTCTCGCTTGTAGTGTGGTTGAGCCACGTATCCCCCATCTTGTAACTGTGCATTTGGTTTCCTTTTCCTAAGTGCAGAACTTGGTACTTATCCCTATGAAGTGTCATTCTGTTGTTTTCTGCCCAGCGTTCCAGTCTATCAAGATCACTTTGAATTTTGTTTCTGTCTTCCAGGGTATTAGCTATCCCACCCAATTTTGTGTCATCTGCACATTTGATCAGCATTCCCTGCACCTCCTCCTCCAAGTCATTAATACAAATGTTGAAGAGCACTGGGCTGTCAAGGGCTCCTTGGAGGGCTCTCTCAGTCTAATCCACTAGCTAAGTCCAGACACAGACAAAGGGATTCTTTTTAAAGCTTTATTCTTCTTTTACAACTTAATAACTCTACAGGTAGCAACTAGATCTGAGCAGCAGCATCCCTATGCCCTAAGTTGGAACAGTTGGTCCCTGTTTGAAAGGCAATTACTGGCAGACCCCTGAATATAAGGACTAGGAAGAATCCCTCCCCTTTTCCCTTGGATCCTCTGGGCGCAACCGTTTTTTGAGCGCGAACCCTTTGGCACCGCTCTCTGCGTCTGCGCCGCGCTACCCAGTCTGCTATCTGTGCTGAGTCACTCCCTGGACTGCTTTTTAAACTAGGAATGTGGGTGGGAGGAATCTCTGTCAGCTGTTGGTCCCGGGAAAAAGGAGCGCGCTCCTCTCCCGAAGGTACGACTGCTCTTCCTCAGCAGCAGAACTACTCTGGGAATCTATGGGCTCAGTGTCCACCCTGACATGGGCCCAGGCCTGAGCCCTGCAGTACCCCACTCATTACCTCTCCCCAATTTGAGAAGAACCCATTGATAAACACTCTTTGAGTCTGATTCTGCAGCCAACTGTGGATCCACCTGAGAGTTGTTTCATCTAGCCCACTTTGAGCTAGTTTGCCCATCAGGATATCATGGGGCACTTTGTCAAAAGCTTTGCTGAAGTCGAGGTATATTATGTCCATACCATTCCCACAAGGGAGGTTACTTGATCAAAAAATGAGATCAGATTCGTCTGGCAGGATTTGTTCTTGACAAATCCATGTTGGCTTCGAGTAATCACTGCATTGTTTTCAAGGTGCTTACAGGTGGATTGCTTTATAATCTGCTCCAGGATTTTCCCAGGGATTGATGTCAGACTGACTGGTCTGTAGTTCCCAGGTTCCTCCTTTTTACCCTTTTTGAAGATAGGGACATTAGCCCTCCTCCAGTCATCTGGCACTTCACCTGTCCTCCATGATTGCTCAAAGATAATAGACAGAGGTTCTGAGAGCTCTTCTGCCAGTGCCTTTATTATGTGAGGGTGCAGTTCATCTGGCCCTGGAGATTTGAACTCATTCAAAGGAATTCGGTGTTTCTTGACCATATGCCTATCGATCTCAAGCTGCAATCCTGCCCCTTCAGCCTGTACTTCACCTTTGCCGGGGGGGGGGGGGGAGGTCATAGACCCTCTTTTGGGAGAAGACTGAGCCAAAGTAGGAATTGAGCACTTTTGCCTTTTCTTTGTCATCTGTTATCATTTTGCCATCCTTATTTAATACGTAAACCACCATTTCTTTCTTCTGTCTTTTGCTTTGCACATAGCTGAAGAAAGCTTTTTTGTTGTTTTTACCATCCCTCACTAACCTCAGCTCGTTCTCAGCTTTAGCTTTCCTGACACCATCCCTGCAATTCTGTGCTACCTGCCTGTACTCTTCCTTTGTATCTTGGCCTTCCTTCCACTTCCTATATGTGTCCTTTTTTGTTTTCAGGTCATCTCTAAGCTTTTTGTGAAGTCACATTGGCTTCTTCTGTTGTCTTCCCCCCTTTTTTTCTTGTTGGAATTGTTTGTAATTGTGCCTTGAGAATTTCCTTTTGTAAAAATTCCTACCCATCTTGGACTCCTTTTCTTGTTAGAGTCATTTGCCATGGGACCTTACTTATCATTGTTCTGAGTTTATTAAAATTGGCTTTCCTAAAATCCAGGGTACACATTTGGCTACACTCGGCTTCTGCTTCGTTTAGAACCAAGAACTCAAGTATAACATGGTCATTTTCCCCCAGAGTTCCTATAACTGCTGCTTTATCCACTAAGTCATCTCTGTTGGTTAAGATCAAGTCAAGGATAGCCAATCCTCTAGTTCCTTCCTCTACTTTCTGTAGGAGGAAGTTATCCACCACACAAGTCAGGAATTTCCTGGAGGGGCTATGTTTTGCAGAATTTGTCTCCCAACAAATATCAGGGAAATTGAAGTCCCCCATTACTACTACATCATGCTTCCTTGAAACATTGGCTATTTGCTTTTCAAAAGTTTCATCCTCGTCCTCTCTTTGATTGGGTGGCTGGTAGTAGACTCCAACCACCATGTTCCTTTTATTCTTTGCTGCATTTATTTTAACCCAGATGTTCTCGATTGGGCTACCAAGCTCATCTCCTGTGCAGAGATATGTATTTTTAACATATAGTGCAACCCCACCTCCCTTTCTGTTCCTCCTGTTCTTTTTGATCAAGTTATATCCTTCAATTGCGGTATTCCAGTCATGGGAGTCATCCCACCATGTCTCAGTTATACCTATCAGGTCATAATTTCCCTCCTGTATTAAGAGTTCAAGTTTGATCTCTTTGTTTCCCATACTCTGGACATTAGTATATAGACATCGAAGACCATGTGCTTCATAGTCTGGCTTTCTTCTTACATGTTTGTGAAGACTATTATTGGGTGCTATTAGAGCTGTTCTCTCTGTTGTGGTGCATGAGCCTTCGTCCATTGTTACCCCCAACTTTACGTCTCCCTTCCCCGTAGGATTCACTTTAAAGCTCTCCTGATGAAGTTCTTCATGCTGTGGCCAAACATGTTCTTCCCAGCCTTTGTGAGGTGCAACCCATCCCTTGCCAACAGTCCATCTTCCAGGAAGTATAGCCCTTGGTCCCAAAATCCAAATCTCTGTTGTCGGCACCACCTTCGTAGCCAGTCATTCACCCGGAGTATTTTTCTTTCCCTTTCTATCCCTCTTCTAACTACTGGAAGGATGGATGAGAAAAGTATCTGGGCCCCAAAGTTCTTGAGTTGCCTTCCCAAAGCTTCAAAGTCTGACGTGATTTCTTCGTAGCTCTGCTTGGCGGTATCATTTGTTCCCACATGGATGAAAAGAAAGGGATACCTGTCGGTGGGCTTTATGAGTGCAGGCAACCCTTCAGTCATGTCTCTAATCCATCCTCCCGGGAGACAGCATTCCTGATGAGTCCACAGGTCTTCGTGACATACTTGGGTTTTGATCCCACGCAGCAAGGAGTCTCCCACTACTACTACTCTTCTCCTCTTCTTGTTGTTGTAGGCCTTGGTGTCATCGCCTCTGCTTGACTGACCTTCAGCCTCTTGCTTGCTTTCATGCAGGTTCCCCTGTGATTCTTCCTCTGCAGGCTGTCCTCCAGTCTCATCCTCAAGTACCTGGAAGCAGTTCCCTAGTTCCACTGCCTCCACTGGTGCAGAGTGGCTTCTAGTTCTTCTGCTCCTAACTGTTGCCCTTTTCCAAGGAGTATCCTCCATTTCATTTTTCCTCACCTCAGTAGTTTCCTCTTCTGCCTCAGTTGCTGTTGCTCTTCTAGCTCCTGTACTTCGCTTTGCTGCTGTAGTTCCACCATTTTGTCCACGAACTCTTCATGTTCTCTTATTCACTGGAGGGTCGACAGTCGCCGCTCCAGTCCTCTTACTTTTTCTTCCAGCAGTGTGATCAACTTGCACTTGTTGCATCTATAGGCCATGTTGTTCTCAGGCAAGACAACAAACATGGCACACACTTTGCAGGTCACCGCCACTGGAGAGCCTTTCCTCCCATAGTCTCTTTTCCTTTCTGTGTCTAGCTTTATGATTGTTCTGCAGTAGCCTGTGCCTGGTCCTCTACTCACTGGAGGTTAAAAACAGAGTCCCACTGGTATGCAAGTGTGCGTTACAAGACAAATAAATTAAAAAAATGAAAAAATGTTTAAAAATGTTTTTTTTTAAATGTTAGGGGCCTCCCCCTTGACCTCCCCTGCCGAACTCCCCTGGCCAACTCCTGTTTGCTCCCCCTGTTCGCTTGCTCTGATCGCTCGCTCTCTGGGAGCTGGCTTGCTTCTATAGTCCCTAGACCAGCTGGAGCAGCTTCCTTTGCTCTGCTCTGCTCAGCTGGGAGGCGGGAAAGACTGAAACTTCCTGCCCACACAGTTGCTGGGAGTACTCAGCCCCCCCCCCACGCTTAACTTGGAGCTCTCAGGAGCACCTGGTGAGCTCACAGCCACTCAGAAGGAAAAGGACAGCCCGCTGGGCTTCCTCCAGCCCACTTACCTCTTTGCCTTTGTCTCCTTTGCCTCTTCTTCCACTGCAAATCCCCTGGCCAACTCCTGCTCACTCCCCCTGTTCACTCCCTCTGATCGCTCGCTCTCTGGGAGCTTGTTTGCTTCTATAGTCCCTAGACCAGCTTCCTCTGCTCTGCTGGGAGGCAGGAAACACACTGAAACTTCCTGCCCACACAGCTGCTGGGAGAACTCAGCTGCTGGGAGCCCCCCCCCCCCGCTTCACTTGTGGCTCTCAGGAGCACCTGGTGAGCTCACAGCCCCTCAGAAGGAAAAGGACCGCCCCCTGGGCTTCCAGGACAGCCCAATTTCTTTCTTTCCCAATACATACCCCAAACTTTACGCTTTTTTTCAAATGGGCTAACTTGTTCAAACTGCCTGGTTCTTTGAGGTGTAAGTTTGAGTTGGTGGGAAGGTGGGGCCAGCCACTAAGTAACTTCTGGATTTCTGGTCACATCAGAAATGGAGGCTATCACATTATTCAACAAAACAACAATCAGTCTCTGCTAAGGGGCTTGCTTTTACTGAACTCAGACTCCCATAAAAGAAATTCACTCACTCCTTCAAGGGTTGTTGATGTACCATCTAACTGGAAGCCAAGATATTCTCTCTCAGACCATCTTCTCTGCAATGAACTCTGCATATGCTATATAACTCAAGATTCTACTTAAATAGGTAACATATAATTAGATTAGTTAGATCGACTTTATTGATTTTATTTTAAACTCTCTCCCTCCCTCTCCCTCTGTGATTGTTACCTTCCCTTGTCCCAAATAAACTCTTTTAAAAATATTTGAACATTTGGCTGTATTGCTTTAAAAGGGAATTCTCACTAAACTCTTCCCCATACAAAGGACTGCATGTTACAAAGCTACTGCTGTTGTTTTTGCGATTAAAACATAAAAGGATTTCGTTAAGTCCTGGGGTAGTATCCCATGTTAGTCCTACTCAGAGTAGTCCCATTGAAATGAATGGGACTTAGGTTAGTCTAACTCTAAGTAGGACTAACATTGGATTCTACCTCTGTGCTCCTGGGCTTTGGAAAAGAAAATCCAAAGCAACTTTCTTTTTATTTATTTTCCTAGGGATAGGCTGAAGGGAGGGGTCTTTGGCCATAGGAAACTCCCCAAGCAGCTGGACAGGAGGTTCATCCTGACTAGTGGTAGCCTATCAGAAATTATTTCCTGGGGAGACCTAGAATCATAGAATAGTAGGGCTGGAAGGGGCCTACAAGGCCATCGAGTCCAACCCCCCGCTTAACGCAGGAACCCAAGTCAGAGCATCCCCGACAGATGGCTGTCCAGCCCCATCTTGAATGCCTCCAGTGTGGGAGAGCCCATCACCTCCTTAGGTAATTATGTAATTATTAAATGAGCAGGGACCTTGTAAAGGAATCCACCAGGAGTAAAAGTTACTCCCCCTTCCAGTACCATAACACCTGCATAGGTGGAGACACTGGGGGATGGTTTTAGGACAGGGGAAAAAAGAGGGAGGAACTCCAGATGCCAAAAGATTTATTTGTAGATCCAAGTTGTTTCGGAAATCCTTCCTCAGGGGCACTAATGGAATAATTAGAAGATGAAAGTGAAGACATAAGTAATTGTAGTACAATCTCTCGCTAAACAGTATTTAAAACGTTCCAATAATTTTCATTAAAAAACTAAGATCTATACCTGTAACTGAAGAGGTTCTATTGCCAAAATAGCATCTGCCACTTTTGTTAAAAACCAACAATATTGAACATATATGCAGAACAAACATAGCTTAAAATACACAACCTCTGAGAAGAAAAGAGCCCTTAAAATCAGAGCTCAAAAAACTTTTAAAAGTACATGTACGTGTATGTTGTAATCTTTGTTTGCATGATGGTTGTTATAAATCAATTATAATTGATTTGTGGCAGCTCCCACCTTTAACGGTTGTTTTCTCTCTTGATGTTTTGTCTTATTATGTATGTGTGGTTTACAGTGCTAGTTTTCAACATGATTTCTGCTGGTATGTTCCTTTCCACTTAGAGGTTCAGACATTTTATGTTTCCCTCAAAGATAAATTTGCATACCCTGTACATGTAGGATATACAATCATCTTTCAAATATATACATTCAAATCTAGTAACCTAGCAAAATTCATTTTCAGCTATAAACTGGAGAAGGGCTGCTGCTCAATGGTAGAACATGTGCCTTAAGATCCCAGGTTCACCCCCTGGCATCTCTAGGAAGATCTGGGAGGCTCCTGTGGTCAGCATAGAGAATACTGAGCTGACCAGCAGTGTAATGGAGCCAGGGCTGGCTGGGATGCAGCCTGGCACTGTTTGATGAGCAGGGACACTGATGTCATCTGCCACCCCCCTCAGAATTCCCTGTATCCTCTGTTTAGCTGAAATCCTCACAATAGCTAGGGGGGAAATGAATTTCCCTATTCCCAGTTGGAATGCAAAGTATTTTGAGGTGGTTTGGCCTTGAATCAAGACCCATTTGCTTTACAGAAGACCTGCTCCTGGTGGATTATCCGCTTTTTGATTAGCAGGGACACTATCATCTATCACCCCCCCTCCCACCCATCCCTCAGAATTCCCTGTTTCCTCTGAGTAATTCTCACAGTAGCTGGGGGGGATGGACGGACAGAATTTCCCCAGCGACAACATACTGGGCTGATTCTCAGGATTACAGAGAGGGAAATGAGCCACCATGGCTTATTTCCCCTGCTGCGCATGGCGGTCACATGCCAGCGGGATTTCCCTCACTACCCTCGCTTGCGTGGCTTGCCATGTCGTCTGAACCCAGGCAGCATGGCTTGTTTCGGGGGTGGGGGAAGCAACCCTCAAATAACCCAATGATAGCCCATGGGTTATTTGAGGGTTGCTGCCCCCTCAAACAAGCCATGCCACCTGACTTCGGACAACATGGCAAGCTGTGCAAGTGAGGGTAGTGAGGGAAATCCGGCTGCCACACAACTGGCATGTGCAATGGGGTTAGCAAGCCACTGTGGCTTGCTAGCCAGCCATATCTCTATCCTATGAACTGGGTCTTTGTTCCCTGTTAGCAGTGGTGTAGTGGTGGTGGGTTGTGCCAGGGCTTTGCTCTGGCACTTTTTTTGAAGCCAGCCCCCAGCCAGGTCGCAGTCTGCTAGGGAAGAAGGAGGAAGCAGAGGGAGTGTGGGCAGCTGCCTCTTGGCTGCTGGCCAGACAAAGGGAGCGAGGGAGCGAGAGAGGGAGCCTCAGGGAGCTCTGCAGCCTCCTCTCACGCCCCCTTCTCCTCCTCAGCTCTTGGCTTCTCCGCCCATTCCTGCTCTGTGCCTGCGCGCCCAGTGCTGCCCTCGTCTCCTGCAATACCGGCCACCTGTGCAGGGCTGCTGCTGCCATTATTTACTTATGGGGCAGGGTAGGTGCCTGGTTTGTGCCAGTTTTTAGGATTTATCACACAATCCTATGCATGTTTACTCAGAAGTCAGTCCCGCTATGTTCAGTTGCCAACTGGGCTTTCTCCCAGGTAAATGTGCGTGGGACTGCAGCCTTAGCTGCCTTCCCAAGATCTCTGTAAATTTAATTTGAAATAAAAACCCATTGGATTGCACGGTTAATACTTGAATATTAATTTCTACAGTAAGCAGAACTGCCAAATGCAACCTGCTCTGTCAGCTACAATTTTTGGTATGAGGCTGGCATGCTTCTGGGCAAACAAGCCCTGGTGGAGGGGAGGGAAGCCCTGGTGGAGGGGAGGGGAGGGAAACAGAAAAAAAATCAGTTGGGGCAGGGGAGAAAGGAGGTGTGTGTGTGTGTGTGTGTGGTTCAATCCAGCTGGGTGTGCGGACGTTTCTGTTGCGGGATGGGAGAGATGTAATGAAGGGGCTTAGGAAAAGCTAATGGGTAATTTTGGGGCACTAAGGGAGTGTGCAAGGGGGCTGTTTAAATGAGAAGGGATCTGTCCACGAGGGCTGAGCTGAGAGGGTGAAGCTTCCGTAGAGTATCATATTTTGAAAACCTAAAATGTTTGTGAGTGAGTGAAAAAGGTTAACACCCCTGCATTTTTTCTCAGACATCCAGTTGAAATACCCCTGCCTTACTCTCAGCTGCACTGTTTTTGGATCCCAGCTGAAGGTGGTATATCTTACAAGGTTGTAAGAAGGGGCGTCTTAGAAGGGGTGTGGCTGTGAGGGGGCGTGGCTGTGACTGTTGCAAAGGGGCCCTGCACTTCTGGATTTGCCACTACACTACTGCCTGTTAGAACTCAAAAGTATTTGGGGGGTGGCTTGGTCTTGAATTCTAGGGGCCATGGTGGCTTCCTGGTTAAGATGCTGAACTGCAGACCAGAAAGTCGGCAGGACAGCAGTTCGAGACCTGAGTGCTGCGTGATGGGGTGAGCTCCCGTCTTCAGTCCCAGCTCCTGCTAACCTAGCAGTTCGAAAGCAAGAAATTGCAAGTAGATAAATAGGTACCGCTTTGGCGGGAAAGTTAACAGTGTTCCATGTACCTCGGTGTTCAGTCATGCTGGCCACATGACCACAGAAGCGTCTTCGGACAGCGCTGGCTGTTCGGCTTAGAAATGGAGATGGGCACCACCCCCTAGAGTCGGACACGACTGGTTGGGGACACCCTTACCTTTTTTATCTTGGTCTTGAATGGGCAACCAAGACCCATTAGCTTTACAAAAGACCTGCTCCTGTTGGAGATAAGCTGCTAGAAGTGCTTTCTTGATATGGATCCACACAGCTGCCTGCATTTTGGGACTCTGCTTGGGGGCGTGGCTATGGGCCTGTCATGATGAGCACCTGCCCTTCAAAACTGACCACTGACTACACTAGTGGGTCTGACTTGGCATAAAGCAGCTTCCTATGAATTCCTATGAAATTTTTTACAAAGCCCAACTACCTGACAATCTTTCCCCCATCCGGAGGCAAGAGAGAGAAACTTTTTTCTCTCTAAAGAAAGTCACTGGTTCTGAAACACTCATTTAGGCAATGATTAGCTGGATATTTCCCTCCATTCCTAATTACACATGTACTGGGCTGAAGATCCCCGGCAGCTATTTGTTTGCAGGCAGAGACTTTTTTTTTTTTTAAAGCACATTTAATCACTTTGCTTGCTGCCTGCTGCACAATCGTATTTCCTCTCAGTATGGGAGATATTAAAAGGAGACTGGACACTCCCAATGGATTTGCATGGAGACATTTGTGAACCACCCAGAGAGCTTCAGCTATTGGGCAGTACTTGTTGTTGTTCAGTCTTTAAGTTGTGTCTGACTCTTCGTGACCCCATGGACCATAGCACGCCAGCCCTTCTCGTCCTGCGCTCTCTCCTGGAGTGTGCTCAAGTCCATATTCATTGCATCGGTGATGCTATCTAGCCATCTTATCCTCTGCTGTCCCCTCCTCCTTTTGCCTTCAGTCTTTCCCAGCATCAGGGTCTTTTCCAGTGACTTTTCTCTTTGCATTAGGTGGCCAAAATATTTCAGCTTCAGCTTCAGTATGTGTCCTTCCAATGAGCAGTCAGGGTTGATTTCCTTTAGGATGGACTGATTTGACCTCCTTGCAGTCCAGGGCACTCGTAAGAGTCTTCTCCAGCACCACAGTTTGAAAGCAACAATTCTTCGGCGCTCAGCCTTCCTTATAGTCCAGCTCTCACAGCCATACGTTGCTACTGGGAAAACCATAGCTTTGATTATACAAATCTTTTTCGGCAAGGTGATGTCTCTGCTTCTTACTATGCTGTCTAGGTTTGCCATAGCTTTCCTCCCAAGGAGCAAGCGTCTTTTAATTTCATGGCTACAGTCACCGTCTGCGGTGATCTTGGAGCCCAAGAAAATAAAATCTGTCACTGCTTCCATTTCTCCCCCTTCTATATGCCAGGACGTGATGGGGCCAGATGCCATGATCTTCGTTTTGTTAATGTTGAGTTTCAAACCAGCTTTTGCACTCTCCACTTTCACCCTCAACAAGAGGCTCTTTAGATCCTCTTCACTTTCTGCCATTAGGGTGGTATCGTCTGTGTATCTGAGGTTGTTGATAATTCTCCCAGCAATCTTAATTCTGACCTGTGATTCAGCCAACCTGGCATTTCTCATGATGTACTCTGCATACAAGTTAAATAAGCAGGGCGACAATATACAGCCTTGTCATACTCCTTTCCCAATTTTGAACCAATCGGTTGTTCCATGTCTGGTTCTTATATCCGGAGGCACTGAAGGTCATTCTTTCCTGGGTTAGAGCTATAAACCCAGCAGTGTGAGCTTGTTGGGATTTTTAACACTGCAAAGCTATTCTTTCTTGCAGCAACAGGTAAGCTGTCTTTTTATTGAATGCATTGCTATAATATCCAGAACATCAGGCTGTTTCATTTATTTATTGTTTATTTACAACACTTGTATACTGCTTCATATCCAGAACAGATTCCAGAGTGGTGAACATAAAAGGTTCAAAAAGATTAAAAGAATTAAAACACCATATTAAAACTGTTCTGTTAAAAACAGAATACCAATAAAAACTGTGGCTAGTCAGTTAAGGAATGCTTCCCAGAAGAGCGCTGTTTTGAGGAGGCGCTGGAAGCAGCATAATGTTGACGCCTGCCTGACCTCCAGGGGCAGGGAGTTCCAAAGAAAAGGGGCTACCACAATGAAGGCTGTTCTCCTGGAGGACTCTAATCGGGCCATAGATCCATGTGGAAACTCCAAGATATAGAGTACAACGCCCTTCCGGCTTCTCCTGCAAAGGTCTTAACTGAGATTTTTTTAAAAAAGTGTTTGGTAAATTCTCCGATTTTGATTCTGGGCCATGTTCACCTGATCTGGACCAGGTTAGCTCAATGAGATTGACCAAATATGTATTTTGTTTGCTTCTCATCAAGTCTGTATTTTACTGAAAAAGCTGTAGTACCTAACCTAGTTAGGTAAAAGAAACATGTAAATACCAACTGTTACAGGTAAGGGCAAATTTGTTGTCTCTGGTGTAACTTTATGTTGTAAGGAAATCATGTCAATAAGACTCCTAGTCAATATTTTTCCAACTTTTGAGTCGTTTGGATATCAAGTCCTTCAAGCTATTTGGATGAATGAAGTTTCATGGTGTTTTCATAGTAAACAACATCTCGTGGCTGTCACAAACATCCCAAAGTGACATAGAGTGTTTATTGTGAACAAACCTGTAAGACATTCATTCTTTTCATCACACACTCTAGACCTCTCCAATGCCCATGACCTCTCTAAAATAAAATTTATATGACAGGTTTATTTCTTTATCAGTTATTTGTTTAACCCTATGTCACCAGGAGGACGAACTCCCAGATACTGATCTTGAAGGGTAGATTTCTATAGCGTGCAATGCCATAGTCCAGAAATGGTTCCCTTCAGGGTTTCATGCTTACAGATGCTATCTCCTAAGAGTAGGGATGGGCAACTTTGGGAGGCCTGGGGGTCATGTTCACCCCCTGAACCCCTTCCCCATGGGTAGCACACACCCCAAGTCAGCAATAGATAAATAAATAAAGACAGACAGACAGACAGACAGTTTTTAAAAAGGTGTCTAGAGTGACTATGCACTAAAAGTGGGGGGAAAGGCTTCAAAATGGCTGCTCTGGACAGCTTTTTTTTTCCAATTTGGGGTGTGGGCCACAGCGGGGAGCAGGGGGGATTGCCCTCCTCTGCCTTAGAGTCATAGCTGCACAGCTGAGAGACAGCCTCAGCCAGTGCAGTGTCATGGATATGGAGCTGGACGTAGACTAGAGAGTTGTTGTTGTTCAGTCGTTAAGTCATGTCCGTCTCTTCATGACCCCATAGACCATAGCACGCCAGGCCTTCCTGTCCTCTGCTATCTCCCGGAGTGTGCTCAAGTTCATATTCATTGCATCGATGATGCTATCTAGCCATCTCATCCTCTGCCATCCCCTTCAAATGGGGCTCATCTTCCGGAGTCATATCTTTTAGCCTTGTGATACATTCCATGGGGTTTTCTTGGCAGGAATACTGGAGTGAGTTGCCATTTCCTTCTCCAGTGGACCACATTTTGTCAGAACTCTCCGCCATGACCTGTCCGTCTTGGGTGGCCCTGCACGGCATAGCTTATGGCTTCACTGAGTTACGCAAGCCCCTTCGCCACAACAAGGCAGTGATCCAAGAAGGAGAGACTGGAGAGACCGGGTTCAAAATGTCCACTCGCCCATAAAGCTTACTGAGTGGCCCTGGGCACACCTCTCTCAGCCTGACCTACCTCACAGTTTGTTGGGAGAATTAAAATGAGTAACGCCAAGTATGCAATTCTTTGAGGCAGGTGAAACTGAACTTTACATTTTATGAAATGTGATCAGTTTAATTGGATGAAATCTGGAACTTTTGGTTTATTAAACAAATGAATGAATAAATAAATGTGTATATCACTTAATAAAGACATTTACCAAAGCAGTGTACAGTAAAAAGACACAGGCAGAAATACAATACAATACAATATAATAAAAATAAAAATATCTATTTCATCTAAAAGAGGAACCATTAGTAAATTTGATCAACAAAAACTAATCTGGAAAAAACCTGTATTGAATGGGCTGTAGATCTAAATAAATATGGTTTATTATTTATTTATCAAAGAGGACGCGCCATGCATGCTGCTGAATCCTAGTTCATATTAAATGCATTTATCTATCTACTTCCACCCTCATTCTAAAGGATTCTGGACAGCATAGGGTTATGAAACTGTTTACAATATGATTCCTGAGTCCAGTGGGGACGGGGATTGTAAACGCCTAAGATAAATAACACTTCTTATTTCACATGCCTTAAGATTTGCAGTATTGCTGGCTCATCAAATGCAAATTAATATTTAAATCATAAATCACTGTAATTAAATTAGATATATTTACAAACTAGGGATGGGCACTTAATGACCTGGCGTATGATAACAGTAGCAGCAGTGTGATAAACTCAAGCATAGTGTACTATAATCCACTAAAAGAGAGTTTGGTTCCTTTATTGTTATTAATCATTTCTATGGCACTTTATCTGAGTCCAAGGTGCTTTATCATTCTAATCTCATTTATCCTCTTAACAACCTGTGAGGACTGGAAGGTGAGAGACTAAGGCAGCCTGACTAACCCAAGGTCAACCAGTTAGCTTCGTGAAGGAGGAGGGATTTGAATTCCATTGCCCAGGTCCAAATGTAGTACTAGCCCTATATATACCACACTGGTTCTGTTTATGAGTCATATTAGATTCACTTTTAAAAAAGAAATAATAGAAATGTTTTTTTGCTTAAATAGTTCAATGATATTTTTTCAGCCACCTTGTGTCCTCAAGTTGAGTAGATGTGTGAATATATGTTTTATTTGTGAACGTCTTGTGCAGAAAAGGAAAGCCATTTACATCAGGGATTTAAGCCCGGACTTCAAGCTTGCAGGATTTACTTCATTTTTTGCTAGAACCCTGGGGTCCACTAACCAGAGCCAGATGCAAAATAGTGGCATCGGAAGGTGGACATTGAACTGAATAAGGAGGTCCCTCTGAACACATGCTCTGCTGCCAAGGAATTAGTTTTAAGTAACAGGAGCACAACTCGTTTCACACACAAATCTATTGCCGTTTCCCCCTGAGAGGTCTGCAAAAGTATCCATGAGAGTCTCTGAACTGTGTGAATGGTTTCTGATGTTACTGTTTTTATTATTACATTTCTTTCCCGACTTTTCTCCACTTGCAAGGAACCCAAGGCAGCTTACATGGTCCTCCTCTCTGTTTTTTCCCTCTCACAACAACCCTGTGAGGTAGGTTAGGCTGAGAGTCAGTGATTGGCCCAAAGTCACCTAGCGAGCTTCATGGCTAAGTGGGGATGAGAACCCAGATCTCCCGAGTCCCAGTCCAACATTCTAACCACTACACCACACTGGCTGTCAGATTGGAGCTGCTCTTCCCTCTGTAGCCAGGTGAGCAGTGGGGATGGAGTGACGCAACAAACTAGGATTAAACCAGGAGTCCATGTTCAGATGTAACAACAAACCACAGTTCATTCAAGCCGGATTCACAAACCAACTTCATGCTGTGGTTTATGATCCTGGTTTGTGTAAATCTAGGTTCAAAATTACCCAGTGGGTGTAATAGTGACCAGCAGTTTTGATAATATCTCACCAGTACTTAAAGATCTGAATTGGCTACCAGTTTGTTTCTGCACATAATTCAAAGTGCTTGTTTTTTCCTTTAAAGCCTTTGTGGCCTAAGACTAGGGTGGCCTTCCCCAACCTGGTGCCCTCCAGAAGACTTGGACTACAACTTCCACCATCCCCAGATAGCATGGCAATGGCTATGCTTTGGAAAGGTTGGGGAAGACTCAACCAACGTAGGAACAGTGATAGGAGTTGCAGTCCAACACATCTGGAGGGCACCAGGTTGGGGACATCTGCTATAAAACATGGAAACATAAAACGGTCACAATAAAAACAAAGAAACCAGTGGGGGCTGTTGGCTCCGATTTCTATGGGGCTGTAAATCCATTCTGGGTCTTAGTCAGAACTAGTCAGAACTCTAAAGGAGCTATCCAAAGTGCTGCACCTATTTGGGGGATAGTGTTCAGCACCTTGGATAGCTCCTTTAGTGGTCTGGCTGGTTCTGACTAAAACCCAGAATGGATTCACAGCCCCACCGAAATCAGAGCCTCCACTGAAAGAAACCTGCCACAGAGTCAAAACCCAAAGGAAAATCTATAGTCAGGAAAGATGATAGAAAATAAGAATTTTCACCTGCTGGCAAAAGCAGACCCCTCAAGTGTATTCAAGAGCAGAGCCCTGAAGTATGTTCAAGATATTCCCTGGACAGGAAGTTCCTCCAAAGTGGGAGTGAGGGTAGAGAAAAAAGAAGTTACAATGCATGTGAAGTCCTTTGAATGCCAAAGTGCTATATAAATGCTTAACAAATGACAATAACAAGATACCAGTTCTCATGACACATATGTGGCAGTGTACAAATTACCACCAGAAGCACAGTTTTGGGATCTTTGATGACATTTTCTTTAAGGCTGTACAAAGAACAGGGGTGGTTCCTCTTTGGGGACTATGTTAGGGAATACACATTGAAGGGTGGAGGCTGAAAGACAGCAAGAAGTTGCACAAGAGTAGCCAGCTTGCCAGCGACATTCAGAAACTCAAAGCATTTGGCAGCAATTCAAAAAGAGAAAAAAGAAGAAGAGGGTGGCCCAATGAGGGAGTACAGGAAATTGTCTGAGTTTGATTAAACATTTTCTGAAAGCTTCTGGGTGTTTGAGAGTTGTGTGAGAAGTTGACCGAGGTAAACAAAACACCCTCGAGGGAGCAAACAGGAGTTGGCCAGGGAAGTAGCAGTGGTAGAAGAGACAGAGGAGACAAAGGAAACAGAGGCAAAGAGGTAAGTGGGCTGCAGGAAGCCCAGGGGGCTGCCCTTTATCCTTCTGAGTGGCTGTGAGCTCACCAGGTGCTCCTGAGAGCTCGAGCTGAATTGGGGGGTGTGTGGCCTGAGTACTCCTAGCAGCTGAGTGGGCAGGAAGCTTCAGTCTGTTTCCCAACTCCCAGCTGAGCAGATCAGAGCAGAGGAAGCTGCTCCAGCTGGTCCAGGGACTACAGAAGCAAGCAAGCTCCCAGAGAGAGAGCAACCAGAGTGAGCGAACAGGGGGAGCAAACAGGAGTTGACCAGGGGAGTTCAGCAGGGGAGGTCAAAGGGGAGGTTCCTAACATTTTTTCTTCTTTTTTTTAACAAACATTTTTTTCAATTATTTATCTTGTAACACACACTTCCACACCAGTGGGATTCTGCTTTTAACCTCTAGTGAGTAGAGGAGCAGGCACAGGCTAGTCTAGAACAATCAGAAAACTAGACTCAAAAAGAGAATAGAGGCTATGTAATGACAAGACTCTCCAGTTGTGGTGACCTGCAAGGTGTGTGCCATGTTTATTGTCTTGCCTGAGAACAACATGGGCTACACCTGCAACAAGTGCAAGTTGATCACGCTGCTGGAAGAAAAAGTAAGAAAACTGGAGCAGCGACTGTCAACCCTCCGGGGAATAAGAGAACACAAAGAGTTCTTGGACAGAATGGGGGATCTACATCAGCAAAGCGAAGACCAGAAGCTTGAAGAGCAACAGCAAGCTGAAGCAGAGGTGGGGCTGATGTGAGGAAAAATGGAGCTGATGTGAGGAAAAATGGAGTAGAGGATACTCCTTGGAAAAGGGTGACAGGAGAAGAAGAACTAGGTGTCACTCTGCACCCGTGGAAGCAGTGGAGCTGTGGAACCAATTCCAGGTACTTGCAGATGAGACTGGAGGACAGCCTGCAGAGGATAGAATCACAGAGGAAGATGCATGAGAGTGAGCAAGAGGCTGAAGGTCAGTCAAGCAGAGGCAAAGAAATCCAGGCTTACAACAAGAAGAAGAGAAGAGGAGTAGTAGTGGGAGACTCCTTGCTGCGTGGGATCGAAACCCAAGTATGTCGCGAAGACCCGTGGACTCGCCAGGTATGTTGTCTCCCGGAAGGATGGATTAAAGACGTGACTGAAAGGTTGTCGGCACTCATAAAGCCTACTGACAGGTATCCCTTTCTTCTCATCCATGTAGGAACAAATGATACTGCCAAGCGGAGCTACGAAGAAACCATGTCAGACTTTGAAGCTTTGGGAAGGCAACTCAAGAACTTTGGGGCCCAGATACTTTTCTCATCCATCCTTCCAGTAGTTAGAAGAGGGATAGAAAGGGAATGAAAAATACTCCAGGTGAATGACTAGCTGCAAAGGTGGTGCTGACAAGAGAGATTTGGATTCTGGGACCACGGCTATACTTCCTGGAAGATGGGCTGTTGGCTAGGGACGGGTTGCACCTCACAAAGGATGGGAAGAATGTGTTTGGCCATAGCATGAAGAACTTCATCAGGAGGGCTTTAAACTGAATCCTACGGGGAAGGGAGATGTAAAGTTGGGGATAACAATGGACGAAGGCTCATGCACCACAACAGAGAGAACAGCTCTAATAGCGCCCAATAATAGTCTTCAGACACATGTAGGAAGAAAGCCAGACTATGAAGCACATGGTCTTCGATGTCTATATACTAATGCCCAGAGTATGGGAAACAAACAGAATGAACTTGAACTCTTAATACAGGAGGGAAATTATGACCTGATAGGTATAACTGAGACATGGTGGGATGACTCCCATGACTGGAATACCACAATTGAAGGATATAACTTGTTCAAAAAGAACAGGAGGAACAGAAAGGGAGGTGGGGTTGCACTGTATGTGAAAAATACATATCTCTGCACAGAAATACAGGAGGATGAGCTTGGTAGCCCCATCGAGAATATCTGGATCAAAATAAATGGAGCAAATAATAAAAAGAACCTGGTGGTCGGAGTCTACTACCGGCCACCCAATCAACGAGAGGACGAGGATGAAACTTTTGAAAAGCAAATAGCCAATGTTTCAAGGAAGCATGATGTAGTAGTAATGGGGGACTTCAATTTCCCTGATATTTGTTGGGAGACAAATTCTGCAAAGCGTGGCCCCTCCAGGAAATTCCTGACTTGTGTGGTGGATAACTTCCTCCTACAGAAGGTAGAGGAAGGAACCAGAGCATTGGCTATCCTTGACTTGATCCTAACCAATAGAGATGACTTAGTGGATAAAGTAGCAGTTACAGGAACTCTGGGGGAAAGCGACCACATTATACTTGAGTTCTTGGTTCTAAGGGAAGCAAAAGCCGAGTGTAGTCAAATGCACATCCTGGATTTTAGAAAAGCTGATTTTAATAAACTCAGAACAATGATAAGTAAGGTCCCATGGCAAGCGACTCTAATGAGAAAAGGAGTCCAAGATGGGTGGGAGCTTTTAAAAAAGGAAATTCTCAAGGCACAATCACAAACAATTCCAACAAGAAGAAAAGGAGGAAGACAACAGAAGAAGCCAATGTGGCTTCACAAAAAGCTTAGAGATGACCTGAAAACAAAAAAGGACACATATAGGAAGTGGAAAGAAGGCCAAGTAACAAAGGAAGAGTACAGGCAGGTAGCACAGAATTGCAGGGATGGCATCAGGAAGGCTAAAGCTGAGAACTAGCTGAGGTTAGCGTAGGATGCTAAAAGCAACAAAAAGGCTTTCTTCAGCTATGTGCATAGTAAAAGACAGAGAAAAGAAGTGGTTGTTCAGCTATTAAATAAGGATGGCAAAATGATAAGAGATGACAAAGAAAAGGCAGAAGTGCTCAATTCCTGCTTTGGCTCAGCCTTCTCCCAAAAGAGGGTCTATGACCCCCCTGGCAAAGGCGAAGTACAGGCTGAAGGGGCAGGATTGCAGCTTGAGATCAATAGGCATATGGTCAAGAAACACCGAATTCCTTTGAATGAGTTCAAATCTCCAGGGCCAGATGAACTGCATCCTAGAGTAATAAAGGAACTGGCAGAAGAACTCTCGGAACCACTGTCTATTCTCTTTGAGCAATCATGGAGGATGGGTGAAGTGCCAGATGACTGGAGGAGGGCTAATGTTGTCCCTATCTTCAGAAGGGGTAAAAAGGAGGAACCTGGGAACTACAGACCAAGCAGTCTGACATCAATCCTTGGGAAAATCCTGGAGCAGATTATAAAGCAATCCACCTGTAAGCACCTTGAAAACAATGCAGTAATTACTCGAAGCCAATATGGATTTGTCAAGAACAAATCCTGCCAGATTAAACTGATCTCAGTTTTTGATCAAATAACCTCCCTTGTGGACCGTGGGAATGCTGTAGACATAATATACCTCGACTTCAGCAAAGCTTTCGACAAAGTGCCCCATGATATTCTGATGAGCAAATTAGCTCAAAGTGGGCTAGATGAAACACCTCTCAGGAGGATCCACAGTTGGCTACAGAATCGGACTCAAAGCGTGCTTATCAATGGGACCTTCTCAAACTGGGGAGAGGTAACGAGTGGGGTGCCACAGGGCTCAGTGCTGGGCCCAGTGCTCGTCAACATTTGTATTAATGAGTTGGAGGAGGAGGTACAGGGAATGCTGATCAAATGTGCAGATGACACAAAATTGGGTGGGATAGCTAATACCCTGGAAGACAGAAAGAAAATTCAAAGTGATTTTGATAGACTGGAGCGCTGGGCAGAAAACAACAGAATGACATTTAATAGGGATAAATGCCAAGTTCTGCACCTAAGAAAAAGAAACCAAATGTACAGTTACAAGATGGGGATACGTGGCTCAACAACACTACAAGCGAGAAGGATCTTGGAATTGTTGTCGATCACAAGCTGAATATGAGCCAACAATGTGATGTGGCTGCAAAAAAGGCAAATGCTCTTTTGGGCTCCATTAATAGAAGTATAGCTTCCAAATCCTGGGAAGTACTAGTTCCCCTCTACTCAGCACTGGTTAGGCCTCATCTGGAGTACTGTGTCCAGCTCTGGGTGCCACACTTTAAGAAGGATGCAGACAAACTGGACAGGATTCAGAGGAGGGCAACAAAGATGATCATGGGACTGGAAACAAAGCCCTATGAGGAGAGACTGAAAGAACTGGGCATGTTTAGCCTTGAGAAGAGAAGACTGAGGGGAGATAAGATAGCGCTCTTCAAGTTCTTGAAAGTCTGTCACAGAGAGGAAGGCCAGGATCTCTTCTCAATCATCCCAGAGAGCAGGACACGGAATAATGGGCTCAAGTTAAAGGAAGCCAGATTCCAGCTAAACATCAGGAAAAACTTCCTGATTGTTAGAGCAATACGACGATGGAACCAATGACCTAGGGAGGTGGTGGGCTCTCCCACACTGGAGGCCTTCAAGACGAGGCTGGACAGCCATCTGTCAGGGATGCTCTGACTTGGATTCCTGCATTGAGCAGGGGGTTGGACTCGATGGCCTTGTAGGCCACTTCCAACCCTACTATTCTATGATTCTATGATTCTAAAACATTTTTTACAATCTCCTCCATTTATTTTATTCTAGGAGTCTGTATAAATCTCACCTTTTTTTTTATGATTTGAGGTCCCTTCCTCAGTGTAAAAATATGAATCTATGTCAAGTTACATTCAGAGCTATTTTCCACACCAGTTGCAGGCCACATGTGTACTGAAATTGCTTTTTTTGTGTTGTTTTTGAGCTGGGTTTCCAAAGTTTGACTTCGGCGCATAAAAATGTATTTGTTTCAGATGGTGTTTAGGTGTAGAAGAGGCTTAGCAGGTCTTTGGTTTAGTGTTGGCTGGCGACGGCACAAATTCCAAGAGACTAGTTAGAGTGACAAGCTTTTGACCACCTGGAGTGTGTTGTGGGACAGAATGTATTTGAGGATGGGGCAAGAAGATATCAGAGAAATGGCCAATTGACAGTCTTTCATTCTTTGAGCAGCATTAACCACAAACTGTCAGAACTGCAGTGACAGAGTGTGCCTGAAGGCGATTCAGCCCAACCTAGGGTGACCAGGTGTCCTACTTTGCAGAGGTCAGTCCTCTAATTTGAAGAGTGCTCAGAGGACAGTCCTCTGTTTGAAGGTGTCCCCTATTTGATGGTCTGTCCAGTCCAAGTCTGGTTTGGAGTCAAAGAACCATCAGAAGGGAGGGGCCTTGAAGTGGCTTATCAGCATTTAGCACCTGGACAGCAGAATGAGCAGGCACACAGGTCAGTCTTCTTGGCGACAGCGGGCTCTATTATATGTCTATTTAAATTATGGTTATTATTTCTAAATTCTCATCTATACATATAAATTTGCACATGCAAATGTTATGCGAACTGGTGTCTTCTTTGGTCCTCTTTTTGGGTGATGCATTTCCTGTTTTTTGGTGATGCGTAAGTGGCCACCCAACCATCTGAAATAAGTATACACAAGTGTCATTCCGTTGTAGGCTGAGCCAGCTTATCCCTTCACCTGCTGTCTCAGAAGCTATTGCCTGTTCTGGGCACCTAGGAGCATTGGAAGCTGCTTTATACCGAGTCAGACCCTTGGTCCATCCAGCCCAGTACTGTCGACACTGACTGGCAGCGGCTCTCCAGGGTTTCAGGCGGGAGTCTTTCCTAGGCCTACCTGGAGATGCTTCTGGGGATTGAACCTGGGGCCTTCTGCATGCAAAGCAGGCGCGCTATGCTGAGCTACAGACCCTCTCATGCAGCCCATGATGGCTGCTCTAAATCCAGCCCCAGCCAACATCTTTGCTTTCATACCATACATGGGCACATATTTGCATGTGTAATATGTGCTAGGGACATGAGGTGGCCTGGACTGGGCACAGAGAAGGAGGTGATGGGGGTTGGGAGGGCAAGAGGCAGAGACTCTGGGGGCCAGTTGGAGAGGTGGTGAGGCTCACAGCACCTAATAATAAAGGACCTGCGCACAAACATTCCTGCCAGATTGAGCCCACCTAATGGAACACAGCCTATCTGCTAATCTCGATTACAGAGATGTTGCAAAGAGAGCAAAAGGAAATGAAATGCTTGCAGGACCAAATATATAAGTGGTAAAATCAATCCAGATGGCTCAAGCAAATGCATTATGCTACATGCTGAAGAAGATGGAAGGTAAGACATTCCCAAACTCATGAGTCACAACGAGTATGTGATTGCTGGAAACTTTCCTCTTGAACTATGATAAGGAGATAATTTAGTTACAAGAAGCTGAGCACTTGAAGGACCTCCTCCTCATCTGCTCTGTTCAGTACCTGAATCTTGCTATGAAGATTGGTAAGTCTTTCAGATTCCCACTGGTGGCACCAAATTTGTGGAACTTCTCCCCAGGAAGGCCTACCCAGCCCAACAAGGTATGCTTTCAGGCATCAGGTTAAAATCTGGCTTTTTCAGAGGGCTTTTGCAAATGGCTGTTTTGAAGGTGTTATTTTGCTTTTGTGCTGTATTTTGTAGGTATTGCTATTTTCCCTGCTTCTTTCTATTTTTTGGCTTTGTGTGTGTGTTGATTTTGTAATTGATTTGTTTAATTTGGTGTATGTCACCTTGACATCACGGGAGGCAGTGGGAGGTGATTTTTGCAAATCCCTCCCTTTATTATTTATGTATTATATTAGTTAGGCTGCAATCCTATCATCCTGGAAAGGTGTCCCAGCGGCCATAAGATCTGCCCGATCTCCCCCTCCGAGAGCAGAGAGAGATGTCAGCCCTTGGAGGAAGAGCTCTGACCTCAGATTCGTTGTGCACGTTCCATGTCAAGCCTCTAGGGGGCTTTTGCTGTCTCTGTGGATATCAGTGCAGAACAGAGCAAGCAAGCAGGCAAGCCAGCAACATGTCTGCCTTAATAAAGAGTGCTGTGACCAGGAGTGATCAGTGGGACACAGAGACATGACAGGATCCCCCCCACCCCCAGCTGCCTAAGAAATGTCTGCAGCAGTTTCTTTCAATGTCGGAATTCTGGGTTTGTCAGCGGTTATCCAGGCATGTGCTGGGAGAGGCCACGGATCCACAGGTCTTCTGGCCTCCATACATGTCACCAAAATAACTGATGATCTACGTCAGCCCTGGAGTGGTGTTGATTCCTCCCTCGTATTGGTTTAATTGGAAGGGAAATCAGATAAACATGGAAAACGCCAGCCCCAGGGATAGAGGGTAGAAATGTTTCTCCTCCCTCTCCTCTGTCCCTCTGGCGTTACATGGCAGGGTTTTGGGAGTCTCGGAGGCTCCAGCACCGGAGCTCTCTGAGGTGAAGGTTAGGACTGCCCTGCCTGTTGCTCAGTTACCTGGGTTCTCCTGTGCCATCTCCTGTGCTGTTCTGAAGAGTCCCCAACCCTCTGGAGCAGATGTGGGTGGGGGAAGCACAGGGGGCTGTAGAGGGAGGGGAGAATCAGTGGAAATTGCCTCCCTCATTGTGCTCACAGAAGCCTCCACATCCAAAAGCCTTCTGTGGACAGAAGGACATGGTTGGATGCAACCTATGATCTCTTCTCCTTAATGCAAATATAGTTTGTTATTTGTTGCCAATGTCACGGACCCCCACATGTTGTCATTGTTGTCATTGTTATCTGTTTCCAGTATTGTTCGAACACACATCACTCTAGCCACAGTAACCATTCATGCAATCAATTATCTATCATGCTTAGGTATGCTGTCATCAGGATACTTGGAAGGGAATAACAAAGGATCTAACTATAGAGCATAACCTAGACTCCCCCTCCCCCCCACTTTATTTTCACCTTTCTTTCCTTTTTTGTGGTAATAGGCATTTTCACCAGAGGGAAGAGGAATCCTCTCCTTCTTTTTGACACTTCCAAACAGTAGCACTGTGCCTTTTGTTTATTTTACTAATTATTTCCGGGGTTACATTTCATCTTGACATTGTTTTGAAACACTTTTCTGTGATGTTCATGTTAAGGGAGAGAGCATGGTTCGATATCCATAGATATTCTGAATGTTGGATCATATTCCACATGTCATTTATTCTATTTTCTCTATCGTCTTTCCTTCTTAAAATTTTTTATACTGAGGCCTTATTCATCATTGAACTGCCAGATCTGTTTTTCAGGTCACCGATTCTATGCATATGAGGGCAAGGAAAGGGAGTGGTCAAGGGACTTCACGGTTATTTGTGGGCCTTAATACCACAGGGATGGTCTTTTTGTTAGGACTTCTCATACTTTCCTTATATTCAGATATTCTTGAGGGAAAAAGTGCTCCACTTCTGTGCTTCTTCCCCATAACGTAGACACTAGACTTTAGTATTTGAACAGAAGTATGTGACAATGGTTTACTAATAGAATCAGATGTATCAGACAAACTGACTCCCTTAACTTTCTTAAGGTGCAATCCTGTGCATGTTTAGACAGAAAAAAGTCCTTCAACTCCCAGCATTCCCTAGCCAGCATGCGGCATGCTGGGAGTTGTAGGACTTTTTCCTGTCTAAGCATGCATAGGATTGCGTGCATAATGGAGGAAGCCTCTTATGCAAATAAAGGCACAAATAAATCTTAGATTAATGTTTCTGTCTTATGCTAGTCCACTTACAAAAGGTAAATTGAATCTGATGCATTTTTTTTACAAAAATCCTTTGGTTTTGTTTGTTTTTTAATTTAAAAAATTGAATCTTGAATCAGAGTTGGGCTTTGCTGAGCAGCTCCAGGAGAAAAATGAGTGGCCCCAGGACTTTAAGAGAGAGAGGAAACTAAGAAAGTCAGTGCACATTATCAAAGATGGGAGGAAGTGGGAATACTAGCACAGTGGCTGCCCATGGAATGTTTGAGGAGAAAACAACTCTTATTGCAGCAAGAACAAAGAAAGTGATCCTAGAGAAGGGAGGAGACCAGAACAGCACAATCCTGTGGAGTGAAGATGGACAAAGGCCTCTCTCTGCAACAGAGAGAGAAAGAGATGTGAGGGCACCAGCAAAAGAAGAAGCTTTTAAGGATATGTTTGTGTGTGGGAGAAAGGCTGTTCTTATGCCTGCAGGATCACAATGGGGCGGGGGCGGGGAATCACCTGCTGAATTCTCCCTTGTGACAGACATTAGAGGAGCAGGGCTGCTCACTGTTCCTTCCCACCATCCACCCTTTTCCTCCCATTTTTCCTGTTCCTTGCAATGTTCTACATTCTGAGGAAAAGCACACTTCTGTGGGGTGGGAAACAGCAGGAGAGTACCGTGCTTTCCTCCCCTAATGCCATTGTGACACAAGTTGTTGTGATCAAGAACTTCCTTACTTCAGCTCAGCTTTGAAAGAACCTGGAGTAAAAGGCCGCTGGTGCTCAGTCCACCTGTGCTCTCAGTACAAGTGGACGTGGATTAAAAGTTTGTATGGAGTGTGAATAACCTTTGGGTGAAGAATGATGACAAGTAGCTATACAAACGTTTAATGTCACATTTCCATAAAGTGAAGGCATTCTTTCTCTCTCTTGCTTGCTTTTTGGCATTCTTAATTTTTTTGTCTTTTTTTTTTTAATTTAGAAGGCATTCATTTTAAAAAATGCACCATTTGATCTTGTGTGACCTGCTGTGAATTGAACTTGCATATGAAATGCTTGTGTTTGTTTTGGGGAACTTACATTGGGGAAGCATGTGCACTTTTTTTTTTTTTTTTTAATCCTTGATGATGTTTGCTATGACAACATTTCTCTTCCAGGGTTTCTCTCCAGTTCCTTACTTGCTTTTAAAATAGCATTTTTTGTTTTAGCTCACGATGCAACCTCTGATGTACCCTTTTGTATAATTTTGTATTATTCATGCCCAGTTAAAAATAATTGAATACAACCCACACAGAGCCAGGCTGAAGACAGACTAGAGTTGTCTTTGGAGTGTCGAGGGCGGTAGGAGAGAAGCATCATGGCCCATGGCATGCACCCTCTGGGCCAAACCAGATGTGTGTCCGCCCTGCTCCCACAAAGTAGGGGTGGGGTCTATTTGTTGCCTGAAAAGGAGTGCATGGGGAAGGGAGCAAAGCCAAGCCCACCTCTCCCTCACTTTGCCTTGCAGCATTCTGCATTCCATTGCCTTAAGCAATTTTCTCCCAGCTGTGATATCGGAAATTGCTTACAGCTTTTTATGTGAATGGGGGCAGATGCATGGATAAAATCCAGGTGGCTATCCCATCATGTCTAGTGTGTCCCTTACCTCACTACTGTTTCTGGTCAAACAGGTGTTGCAGGTTTTTGTAATGCTAGAAAATCCTGCTGGATCAGATCAAAGATGTACCTAGTCCAGTGTCTTGGTTCCCACAGATGTCTGTGGGAAGCTCACAAGTAGGGCTAGCTCCAAATTTGAGAGGGCCTCTCCCCATTATACCATGATGGCTGTCAGGCTATAAGCCACATAATCTATACTTAAAAAATGTAAGAGATGTATTTTCCAAAATAATTCATGATGAGGGACACTCCAGTAAATATTTTCCTGTTTGAACTGGTGGTGGTGCAGAGCCAATGTACAACACTGATATTCTTGCTAAAGGATAGCAATTATCCCTGTGCATTTTTATTCCATTGTTTTGTATCTAAGTCTTTTGCAATGGATGAGACAGTTTTTCACCTGGAAAAGAAAATAATGTCTCTCATATGCAAAGCACTGTGGTGATCATGTTTCCTCAGAGTTCATGGTCTGGGCTCTATCTATTCTTTTGAGAGAGAGAGAGACAGAGAGAGAGAGAGATCCTTCTAAACCAGACTTCCCCAGCCTGGTGCCCTCCAGATGTTTTGGACTGCAACTTTCATCAAATTCAGCCAGCATGGCCAATGTTCAGGGATAATGGGAGTTGTAGTCCAAAACATCTGGAGGGCACAAGGTTGGGGAAGGCAGTTCTAAATGAAATATGAACTGGTGTCATCTCATCTGACCTTTCAGCATCACTTTTTGGCTCTTCCTGTAGTATGAAGTGATGAACAATATAGAAGACATTTATGGGTAGAATACATGTTTCATTGGCTTACGGAATAATAATCCTAACATCTTCAGTCATGGTGCATTTATTTTAACACAACCCCCCACATACACAGACACACATACACACACACATATTTCAGTGTCTGTGCCTTTGCCCGTGCTGCAAGTAGGGATGTCTGGATTTTCTGAAATCCAGTCCATGTGTGTTTGATGGATTGTGTGGTGTCGTTCGTTCCAGCATCTGTTCACAAACTGATTTGAATTGGGTTTTTTTCCCCATTATGTGGAAAAATACACAAATAATTCCATATGAAGGTCCTCAACAATTGATGTAATTTATGTTAGTATGTAACATTTAGCGTATGTCCTGCATTCCATTCAACAGTGAACTCAGCCAGGGGCCCATGCCAGGCGGAACAGGACAGGAAGTCAGGGATTTGCATAGTCGTGGTCAGTGAGGAAGCCTGTTATGCTACTCCCCTGCTTTATGAGGCAGGCATTCCCAAAAGCTACCAAACCGATGGCCCACCGTGATACTGCCTGGCTGGGCCTGCCAGAAAGCCGGCCTCACCGCCCCTTCTAGGTCCCCACTCGACCATTTGCATTGTAGCCACTCTCAGCTCAGCTCAATGGAATTCTCCCCCCAGGTTTAATTTACTGACGTCCCCTGGCTGGGCCTCAGCTGCCCATGTTGTGGGGAACTGGAGACAGAGACAGCCCACGGGGCAGGCATGTGCAGCGTGGGGTGCAACTGCTGCTATCAGAATGGAGCTGCTTCAGCATGGAGGAGCCTGGTCTGCTACTGCCACTTTGCCTTTCGAGGGGGTGCTCCTGTGGCACCGGTTCAACTCAAGGACATCCCCCCTCCCATGTTTAATGTACCAACCTCCTCTCCTGTCCTGAGTCTTGCCAGTATGGCTGGAAAGAGAAAGTAGAGATAGACAGGGAAGGCACAGCAGGAGCAGCTGCTGCTGCCGTTCGCAGAATGTCATGGGTGGAATCTGGGGGGGCGGTTGCACCCCCTATCCCCTACAAGTGGATGCCCATGAGGGTGGGCCTTCTCTCCCTTAATTCCCATCAGCCCCAGCCAGCATGGCCAATGGCCAGGAATCCTGGGAGTTTTAGTCCAAACCATCTAGAAGGCAGCAGGTTAGGGAAGGCTCTCCTATGCAGTGTGCATACAACCTGGCTCCCCGCAAATAGGTTCAGCACTTTGGATAGCTCCTGTAGAGGTCTGGCTGGTTCTGACTGAAAGCCAGAATGGATTCACAGCCCTGCCAAAATCAGAGCCACTAGCCTCTGCTGACTACAACTCCCATCATTCCCAGCCAGGAAGGCACATCTGGAGAGTACCTGGTTGGGGAAAGCTGTGCCCATACTCAAGACAGCTCACGTTAAAGGCACTTAAACATCTGAGCCATGAATAAGAAACTGAGGATAGCTGTCAAAACAAAGGGCTTTTGATTCAAGGGGAAAATGTTTGAGAAGCGGCTTCAGCAGCCTCTTCTTCACCTGCTGTAAAAAAATGGCACCATCTGATTTTGTTGAAGACTAACCAGATACTGATCCTTAAGAGGTGTGGGCAAGTGATATTTAGCCATTTCCGCCTGACAGTCACTCACTACAGTCCAGTCATTATGGATGATAGCAATCAAAACATGTTCCCTCAGCAAATCCAGGTCATCTCTTTCTTTCTTTCTTTCTTTCTTTCTTTCTTTCTTTCTTTCTTTCTTTCTTTCTCCCTCCCTCCCTCCCTCCCTCCCTCCCTGCCTTCTTGCAGGCAAGAGCAGGCATGTGGACCATCGATCTGTACAAGACAGAGTGGTCTTTGGATACTGTTTAGTTCCAAGGGGGCTATAAAAGGCAGATGGTCTCATTAGAAACAATTTATGCATAACTATTTCTAAGAACACCACTGGAGTAGCTCGAGCTACTCGGAGGAGGAAAATATCACTGCTTGCAAATGTTTTCAGTTTGCAGAATAATGACCTCTTTGAACTGGATAAGCCACAAATAAAAATCCAAGAAGGTTAGATGCCACTATTCCCACGCTGCTGGTCTCCAGGGCAAACAACATCCCATTCCTGAAAGAGCCATTCTTGTGTTTAGCAGGGAAACCCCCTCTTAAGGGAGCGGCAGGCCAAGCCCCCTGTGCTGAGATGCTTCTTTCCAGTCTCCAGGTTGTTAATTAAAAAGGTGATTCCGGTCAGTCCAACTGCTCACCGGCAATTTCCCCCAGCCCCACATTGCCATTTCCCACTTGGAACTGGGCCTCGGTGTCCCGAGGTGCTGGGCAGAATTCGGGTTTCTTTCTTTTCCCCTCTAAAGCACATCCCTGGCTGCCAGGTGTTTGTGCTGTCGCAGCGAGAACCGTTTTCACTTCCTTCCGTTTTGGATGTCTGTCTGTGAGGTTGTCCTCTGCCTTCAGAATTCTTTTCTTCCCACACGCGCCCTCTGCTCCCCATCATGCCCTTCTGCTGACAGCTCCGAGCAGCATTCTCTTTCCCTGTCACTGGAACACTGCATGTCCGGCTCCTCATGCCTGTCTGATGTCTGGTGCTGCTGCTGTCTTGGGTCAAAAATGCCTCCGGAGGTGGGTCTTGTCTGAGTGACAGCAACCAAGCTACCTTTTGGTTCTCTTGTCTGGGTTCGCTTAAAGCGGAGGGGGATAGTCTCTGAACCGGATAGGTGAGCGCTCTTTTTGTTTGCAAGTGGCTGGGAGAGCTTGCACAGGTGACACAGTTGCTGCTTTCAGCGTGTAATGTGCCTCTGTGATTATGTCAAGAATGCCAGTGCTTACAAGCAATTGCCTGCTTTTACTCCCCCCATTCCTCTCCCACTTTTTCTTTAGATTTGGAGAAGCAACAGCCATCCTGCATGGAGAGCCAGATGTTCCTTTCACAGCAGGGGTGGGCCACCTGGTGCCGGGCAAATGTTTTGGACTACAGCTCCCATCAGCCCCAGCCATCATGGCCAATAGTAAGATATGGGAGTTGTAGTCCAAAGCATTTGCCAGGCGTCAGGTTGCCTCCCCCAATTTCCAGTAATGGGGTTGGTGTGTCAGTTCAAGACTGAGTGGATTCACAGGGGGCAGAAGCAGCATGTCAGCATTAAACGGGAATGTAAGTCTGAATTCCAGATGCGTCCTCATTTGAATTTTAAACATGTGGACTGGTGCATGCATCTGTGCACATCATGTGATTCCTCTGTACTTGGTTTGTGTACAACAGGGGTGGGTAACTTTGGGAGGGTCCCCTCCATGGGCCACACCTCCCATCTGCAGTGTGGAAAAAATAGATATTAAAAAATGGCATCCGGAGCAGCTATGGAACACTAAAAGTGTCAAAAAGGGGTCAAAATGGCTGCTTCAGAGACCTTTGTTTTATTTTAATTTTTACCATTTCTGGGAGCAGCAGGGGCCACATGTTGCCCAGCCCTGGTACACACCAAGAGTGGGTTCTACTTTGTTTGCTGACTTAGGGGAGGGATGGGGAACCTCCAGCCCTCGGATATTCCCCATCTGGCCTTCAGAGCCTGCTTGGATTCCTCCTGGAGGAATCCCCGCTGTTATCTCAGATCTGTGATTCTCGTGCTCGCTGCTCCCTCTTCCAGCTGGCAGGGTGAGCCATCACATTGAGATAACCGCCGGGCTGCAGCTGGCAGGATATTTGGCTGGTGCTGGGAGGAGTGGTTGCTCTTCCCAGTGCCAGCCAAGTCCCTTTCTCCGAGCTGAGAGAGGCACAGCACTCCATCCTCTCTCAGGGAGATGATGACAGTGGAGGGCCTGTCATGTTACCCACTCCTGACTTAGTGTCCCCGTTGTGGTGCCTGTGGGTGAGTGCACCCGTGAGTGCACCCGTGGACTCTTGGTGCCCACCAGACTCCCTGGCCCTGGTTTTTATTTTATTTCTTAAGATTTCTTCAAAAAACAATTTTGCACTAGCAAGGACACTGGCATGCTGCAAAGTGAAGTGCGTTCCTCCCTTGCCCTCTTTATTTGGGTTCAAAAGAGTGGTTTTGTGTTTTGGAGCTCAGACCTTACCATTACTTTGTGCTTAGGTGCTTATCTTAGTTATCTTAGTTTGCCTTCTGGGAAATGAGTGTTCTGTGACCAACCTTGGCACAATAAGGAGGTACTCAAAAGGGAAAACATTGAAGAGGGAATGGAGAATGAGTGTTACACATGCAACTACAACAGGGATGGGCAATGCTGGGAGGTCCGGGGACCATTTTTGCCCCCCCACCGACCCACCATGAGCTGTACTCTCCATAGGTCCTGGGGAAAAAAGGTGTCCATAGTGGGTATGGAGCTACAAAAGGGTCAAAATAAGCTTTTTTTTGCAAGCTAGTGTTGACCTTTTGGGCACCCCGTAGCCACTACAGATGCCATATTTTTCCCCCAAAAAAACCTTTTAGCCATTCTTTTTTTACTAAATATGATGGGCAGTGCAGAGTGGCGGGGGCTGCATGTGGCTCACATGTTGTCCCTACCTACAGGGTAGGAAAAACCCCTACCCATATGCAAGTTTGCATCCTTCTATTGTGAATTCAGCCTAGAATTACTACCCTGTTAGAAGGGCACTGGAACATTTACCTCTCAGTTCTTCTACATTCACATCTTTGGAGCCTTCAGATGAGACTTTATTGTGCAATCACCCTGCTTCAAACACATAATTTTACTGGAGGTCCAGACAATGCTGTCTTCCCTTTGTAACCCTCCTGTGTTTTATTTATTTTATTTATTATTGCATTTATATCCCGCCTTTTTTCCTCTTGCAAGGAACCCAAGGCGGCTTACATTATCCTCCTCCTCTCCATTTTATCCTCACAACAACAACCCTGTGAGGTAGGTTGGGCTGAGAGTGTGTGACTGGCCCAAAGTCACCCAGTGAGCTTCCATGGCCGAGTGGGGACTAGAACCCGGATCTCCCAGCTCCCAGTCCAACACTCTTGCCACTATACCACACTGGCTCTCCCAGCACTGGTTTTCCCAGCACTTTTTCCATCTTTGTTCTTAACACAAACAAATCCATTAAGGAGTGAAAGACTAAATAGCTGCACAATGCTTCTTGATTCCAGCCATCTGTCTGGAAACACCTTTCAACTTTCTGGATTACTACAATGTGTTATATGTGGGGCTGCCTTTGAAAACAGTCTGGAAACTTCAGCTGGTCCAAAATAGGGCAGAGAAATTGTTAACAAGGACCAGCCGATGTAATCATATTATGTTAGTACTTTTCCATCTGCCCTGGCTGCCAGTCCATTTCCGGGCCCGATTCAAAGTGCTGGTGTTAACATTCAAAGCCCTTAATGGCTTGGGGCCAGGTTACCTGAAGGATTGCCTCCTCCCATATGTGCCTGCCCGGACCTTAAGATCATCACCAGCGGCCCTTCTCTGTGAGCCCCTGCCAAAGGAAGTGAGGCGGGTGGCTACTAGGAGGAGGGCTTTTTCTGCTGTGGCACCCTGGCTCTGGAATGAGCTCCCTCGTGAGGTTCGCCTGGCGCCTACATTGTATTCCTTTCAGCGCCAGGTGAAGACCTTTTTATTTTCCCAGGCATTTTAGCATTTTAGTTTTCTAAATTTTTATCTTTGCTGTTTTAAATCTGTATTTTAAACTCCTGCACTGCTGCTAGGTTTTATTGTGGTTGTATTGTTATATTGTGGTTTTAATGTTCTATATATTTTAAATTGTTTTATTGTGTGTTGTTTGGTTTTAATTTTGTGAACCGCCCAGAGAGCTTCGGCTATTGGGCGGTATAGAAATAAATAAATAAATAAATCTTAGCGCTGTTGCTAGATTCTGTTTGGTTATTATTTTTTATCATGTATACTGTAGTTTTAAACTTTTATATTGTATATCATTGTCTTGTATTTTATGGTTTTAATTGCTGTGAACTGCCCAGAGAACTTCAACTACTGAGCAGTATAGAAATGCAATAAACAAATAATAAAATAAAATAAACGTGCCCCCAGAACATCCCAGCCCAGGAGAGCCATAGCTCAGAGGTAGAGCAGATACTTTCCATGCAAAAGGTCCCAGGTTCAATCCCTGCCTTCTCCAGGTAAGAGAAGGAAAATCTCAGTCTGAAGCCCTGGAGAGCCACAGCCAGTCGATATACTATAGACAATACTGTCTAAGATGGGTCTGTAGTCTGGCTTGATATAAGGCAGCTTCCTCTGTTCTTAAAGCAGGGTTTCAGGGCAGTAAGATGAAGTAAGAGATGGGAATCTTAAACTAAAGCTGCAACAGGGGAGGCAGTTCCTGGTGTCTAGGTATCGGACGTTATTATTTATTTTATTTATTACTCAAATTTGTATACTGCTTTCCACAGTGGTATCAAGGCCGGAAACATAAAATGCAATGACATCAGGACATCAATAGAATTTTATTTGTTTGTTTGTTTGTTTATATTATTAATATTACCTTGACAGCGATTGAGACATCTCTCTTCACTGTTGCCTCTAAGTCATCCACTCCTCCCTCCCTCCCTCCCTCTCTTTTCTCAGACAGACTGCACCAAGGAACTTATGAAAACATGGTTTGGCCTCTTTGCTGGTACACCACTTAAGGTGCAATCCTATGCATGTTTAGACAGAAAAAAGTCCTACAACTTGCAGCATTCCCCAGCTGGCCGGGGAACACTGGGAGTTGTAGGACTTTTTGCTGTCTTAAACATGCATGGGATTGTGCCCTTAGTATCTTCTGCCCGAATCCAGGCAGTGCCTGGAGGAAGCCGTTGAGAATGGCTGAATTGAGGCAGAGAATGTTTGAAGCCATTTATCAGCAAAGGTGCTGAGCAATTTGCTCATAAACTATTTACTATATTCTGCCAGAGTCCTGAGTTCTAGACAGCAGCCTAGACAGGCAGCATTGTTGGGAATTTGCCTCTGCCATGGATTTCTGCCAGCTCAGGCAGAAAAAGGATGGGCAAGTTCCAAAGGAGGGATTTGCCCACCATTGTTCCCTAATGGCACCACACATCATCTTTGGCCTACAGAAGGGTTTTCTCATGGGGGATTTGCTACGAATTTGGAATATTTTGAGGTTGTTGGTGGCAGATGACGTCGTGGCCAATGTGCCACCATCCTGGAGATTTCTGGTGGAAAAGCTGGATTTTCTGAGACTACTTTTACTCAGTTTTATTTCTTTAATTTAGGTTGTCCACGCTTCTGGTGCTGTGTGCCCCTATCCTCTGCAGTTACTTCAGCATGATAGCCCTGCCCAGGGGTGTGTCTTTCACATCAATGTGAGCTCACTGAGTCTTTCCAGCCTTCAAAATCACCCTGTACTTCCATTTCGCCACTAATTAGCCTCCGTGATAATGCACTTCTCTGATGTTTGCATTACTTTGCTTCTCCATTGTTGTGTTAAATCACATCTCCAATATTGTGTAAAGTCACTTCTTTGATGTTATGTAAAGTTGCTTCTCCAATCTGATGAGTTCTTGCAATCTGTCATTGCAAACAGGGAGAAAGTGCCCAGAGAAGGAGAAAGGTGGTGTGTGTGTGGAAGCAATAACTCCATGACAGTTTGCTGGAATGGGGCAAAATTGGATTAGGGGGAGGGATGCTCTCGGGGAGAGCTTTCAGATGCTGTGCAGAAGAACCAGGGATTTTGGCTTCTCAAGGCAAAAGTGCACACATTGGGGAACAGGGGAGAGAGGATTAACTCCGCAACAGATTGCTGGAATGGGGCAAAATTGGGGCTGGGTGGCATGCTCTCAGTGGGAGCCTTCAGATGCTGCACTTGAGAACAGGTGATTTTGGCTTCTCAAGGCAAAAGTGCTCACAAGGGGGAAAATGGAGTGCGAGCAATAACTCCACAGCAGATTGCTGGAATGTGGCAAAATTGGGGGGGGGGATGCTCTCGGGGGGGGGCTTTCAGATGTTGCACTGGATAATCAGGGACTTTGGCTTCTTCAGGGAAATCCGCACACATGGGGAAATTTAGCTGCTCTCCCTTCATGTAGTAGCAGGGGGGAGCCTGGACATGGGCTTGGAAACAAGTCACTATCATCGGTTGAGCAGCCCCTGCCAGTTTCATGACATTCAGTTCTATTCCCCCCCCCCCAAGTAAGTTCTTTTTAAGCACTGTCTGACCCCTGAAAATTGGATTTTAAAGGTACGGTACACTCGACTTTTCTTGCTTCATGTGTCCCTCCCAGACCAAAGGAGATTCCATGAAAACCCAGATAATACTCCAAAGCACTTCTCATTCCGTTGTCATACACCCCGCCCCCCAGTCAGCGATGGGTAACCTTTTTCAGCCCAAGAACCAAATTCAGTTTCGAAAAGATCTTGGGAGCTACATTCAGTGGTGCCAAAGGCAAAAGTGATGGGACCAAAAATACACACCCTCCCTGCATATTGTAGCTTAAAGCTCTCACTGTCCGGAATTAAGCCTTAGGAGAGACATTTCAATCTTTTAGAATGGGTGATGGTGAGGAACTGCACAAAAGCTAGAAAGCCACCCAACAATTGGTGGGTGAGGGAAAGGGGGTGGGGCAAGAGAACCGGTGTGACCATCTGGGGAACCCTGGAGTACAGGACTGGGACCCCAGGAGGTCTGGATTTGCCCCCAGGCCTGAGGTTCCCCACCCCAGTCCAAGGACAGATGTTGTGCTCCATGTTTTTCTACCTCTGCTGCTTTCTCCTCCCACTGGGTGCAGTGCCCAAGCACATTTTTATCAGTCTACTGCTCACTGGCAAATTGCTCTGCATCACATGTTTATTTTGCATCCTGCTCTAAAGAACCCCTCAAGTCAAGGGAAACTCTAGTTAAGTGTAATGGCTGTTAGCCCTGTATGAAATACTAGATTGTCTACACTGAATATGCAGAACTGCTTTGTACTTCATGTCTCTGAATTCACAGTCTGCATTCTCGGATATGTGACTTTTGGATGTTTCCGATGTCAGTGAACTTTAGGCATTGCTTGGATAAGCGCTTTGAAAATGAATAAAGTGAATAGCATGAGAAGAAATGGCAGCTGCATACAATGTGGCTGGGGCAGAGTTTCCAGCGCAGCTCTCTAGCTAATTGCTACACACGCGTGCGCGCGCGCACACACACACACACACGTATCTTTGGATGGCATTGGGCAATTTGGTCTTTCAACTTGACCTACCTCACAGAGTTGTTGTGAGGATAATGTGGAATAATGCCATGTATGCTCTGCTGAGCTCCGTGGATAACACAGTTGGGATAGAAATCCACCAAAAGAAAGAGCTTAAGTTCAAATGGTACATTAAAGTTAATGAAGAAATTAAATGTTTTAGGTACTCAAGGGAGGTGGGAAGTGTTTTCATGATGAGTGAGTGGTCCATTTAGTTCCCATCATCACTCCCCATTTGAAATTCTCCAGCCCAATGCTGCTGCTGGAGAAACTTCAGGACAGGGCACACTGAAAAGTCTACAAGACCCCAAGCTCCCCTTTTTTGTGCAGTCAGTAAAATTCATGGGTAATTTACAGCAATCAGAAATGTTTACATTTCTGTAAAATTCTGTGCAATCTGCAAGGGAACACCCCCATCTTTTTTTCTTTCTTTTTTTGCTGTTGAATGTGAAAACTGACCCCAGGCTAATTTTTTTTTTTAAAAAAACATTCCTTTTGCAAAATGATGCACCATCAAAGGTTAAAAAAAAAAAGGTAAAGAAACCAGCCCCTGTCATGTGTGCTGATCTTTACAACTCGTGAGTTTAGCACTAATGAGTTATGGGCAGACCCACGAAAACATAATGTGTAAATTAGGAATTTAATGATGTGTAAGATTAAAAGCTGTGTGGGGCTGCATGTATTTAAGGCTGCCATCTTGTGTTCAAAGAGGAATTACTTGATCGCACCACATCCTTTTCACTCTGCTTAAAAAGATTTGGTGATGATGCCCACTAGAAAAAGGTGTCAGAGTTCTTGAGGCTGCCAGCTGATAATATGGGCCCCTAAAGTTTTCTCTCTAGCTCTGTGAGCAAATGCTAGGTAACTGTTACTTTGCATCCAGCCCAGTGTAAAAGAGCAAACTGATATTGGGAAAGTTTTTCCTACACAAAGTTTACTTGTAGGAAAGTGCAAGTTTCAAATGTGTTCAAAACATGATCTTGCTTTCCTCCCTCTTTTTACTTTGTCCGCATACCTACTCACAAAGCTAAATGTTGTGATACTTCTGTTAGCAGATTTTAGGAATAAGCATGTTTCTTCTTTACTAAAATGTTTCTGAAGCTGTAATCCTATACAGTTTCCTGGGAGTAAGCACCATTGAACACAGTGGGATTTATTTCTGAGTAAACATGCATGGGATTGTGGTGTCAGAATCACAGCTTTTAGATCAGGTGGCTCTCCAGATATTGCTGGACTACAATGCCCACCTGTATGCCCCAGCCGTGGGCTGCTAAGGTTTGGCGGTGCTGAGATAGTGATAAGCCAGATCCAAGTTTGCTTACACCACCATTGGCTATGCTGGTTAGGGGATGATGGCAGTTGTGGCCCAACAACATCTGTACAGTAGATGTTTGGATTACTGCAGTGTGCTCTACATGGGGCTTCCTTTGAAAACTGTTCAGAAACTTCAGCTGGTCCAGAATGCCATGGCCAGACTGGTGACTGGGACTGGTTACTGGTAACATGTGACTTGATTGCTACAACACCTTCACTGGCTATTGGTCTGTTTCCAGCCACAAGTCAAAGTGCTGGTTATGACCTTTAAAGTCCTATAAAACTTGGGATCAGGGACTGCCTTTGCCCATACAAGTCTGCCTAGGTTTTACTATCTTCCGGGGAGCCCCTTCTTGCCATCAGAGACACATCTGGTGGGGTGTGTGAGAGAGGGTCTTCTCAGTGGCTGCTCCTAGGCTCTGGAACTTCCTGTTGAAGGAGGCTAGGTTGGCCCCCTGTCTGCTGTTGGCAGGCAGAAATGTTTTTATTCAGGCTTTGGTTGGTCTGTTGCTGAAGGGGAGTTCTATTGGGCTGGGTGCTGTTAATTTATTTTATGTTGTGTTTTTAATTATTATTTTAATTCATTTGTTCTTATTGTTTTATTTCAGTTTTTGTTTTAATCTTGGTGTTATTACTATTAGCTGTCTTGAGTGCCATTTCTTGGTGGAAACATGGGATAGAAATAAATACAATGAATAGATAAATCTGGAGGGCCCACATGTTTCCCCCACCCCCATCTTACATGTTGTCAATATTCCAAAACAATCCTGCTCTTCTATGATGAAATAAGAGTAGGATTCTCTTAGCACAGGTGATTTTGACCAGAAAAAACATAGCAAGGACCTTCCAATGCTTTGATTCCATGTGTACCTCTTTATGGTGCCTGAATTTGTTTCTCAGTTTACCAGCACTCTTTTATGTACCAAAGCAGACCTAGAGCAAATGAAAGGTCTTCAGCCTCCTGAGCAGCTCTGTGCCTGTAACTTACAGAGATGTAGGACCCATTCTGCAGTGCCTCCTCCATAGCCAACCAAGAGAAAGACCCATCCACAACAAATAAAAAAGAAAAAGAAAAAAGGGTAATGTCTTACTGTTCTGAACACTGTTTGGAGGCATCAAAGATTTTTGTATTTGGATAAGCAAGCAATGGGGTAAGTGAGCTCTGTTTGTCACATTGACATTTTTATCCTATATTTTGAAATCTGTTTTAAAGCATTACTCCTTGCTCTGAGGGTTCTGAAGAACATGTCTGGCTAAAAATCAAAATAATCCAAACAGACAATGAATTTTAAACCATTCACTGGGAAACTCACTTGGTGTGATATTGTGAAATCACTGCAGGAATAGGGGAAAGCAGTTCTGGCTTTGGGAGCTCAGATAATTCAAGAGGATGGTCTATCTAGGAGCAAACGGTTGTGGAGGAAGGACTGGTAAAGACCTCATTCATGGGAAGTACCTGGACTTTTTTATTGCCCGAGGAAAGAAGGAATTTTCTTTCTTGATACAAAGAAAAGGAATGGTAATGGCTGGTCCCCCCCCCTGCCCTTTATGCCCATTTAAATGCTTCAGGATGAATCTGATCTTACTGCTCTACACAATAGATTCGAATATGTTTCTCACTGCAACTAATTGCACTGTATTTTTCAATTTCTCTCCCTGCATGTTTGAATGGGCTGAAAGCCCTTTATGTTAAGAGCATAGGGATAAGCCCTCTTGGCACATCTGCATGGGGGCATTTTCCAGCAGTTGGCTGGACCATCTCTGAAACCCCCCAGCATGCTTGCTTGGCCCATCATCTCACACTTTTCCCTAATGCAGGCAGGTGGGGTGGTCAAAGCATCACACCTCACGATTTGTACCACTGAAGGAATGCTTTTAGCCTCAGTTTCTTTCAACTGTGTTCCATTATTTCTGCTGCTCAGGGATTTCTCCCATATTTCTGTCTTGTGCTGAAGCAATAAAGTGGGAATGTTGGAAGCTCTTTAACTGTGGCAACTTTAAGGGCTGTGTATAGAGGAGTATGTATTTATTTATAGATGAGTATTTATTTCTTGTTTGTATTTGACCAATTGCAATGGTGCTTTCCACACTAATACTGTGGCATTACGCCAGTCCAGCACAATTGTAATGAAAGGGGGGAGGGACCAGAAAGGAAGCCGTGTTGTGGGCTCAAGGGAATTCTATTTGCTCTGTTTTCCCAGTTCTTTAATTGAAACCACACCCCATATCCCTTTCAGGTCAATGGAATGGGAAATGAACTGCCCAAAGAGCTTCAGCTATTGGGTGGTATAGAACTGGAATAAAATAAATAAACAAATAAATAATATAAATAAATAAATGAATGAATGGACGGAACCATTCCTTGTCTAGTCAATTTCACTCCAAAGGGACACACAAGAAAGAAAGTTTTAAAAAAAATAACGGTGGCAAATTGCTGACAGAGATAGACAACTATACAAGTGCTTATACCCACAGGCACTGCAGGGAGTGTGTTACCTGTAATGGGCCCTGCCTATTAGGCAGTAGAGGCTGGTGGCTCTGAGGGCAGTGGGGTGGTGAATCTGCTCCGGGTTTCAGTCAGAACACTAGAGGAGCTATTGCAGCTTGGATAGCTCCAAGTTCTGATTGGCTCTGACTGAAACCCAGAATGGATTCACTGTCCCATTGACATTGGAGCTACCAGCCTCCACTGCTATTAGGCACCCACAACAATGATACCAAAACCCACACGTGTGCATTGCAGTAATGTTGGTTGGATATCTGGAGGTAAGTTTTGGCTTTTGCAGGATGCTACAAAACCCAGAAAAAGTGGTTTCATCAGAAACCCTAGCAGGAAACAAAAGATGAATATTTGTACCATGGACAATGACAGCTCTACATTAGATCTTCAAGCTGATCATGATCATCTCCTGGAAGTCACGTTCGTTTGTTCATTTGTTTTGTTTAGGATGATGGCATTTGGTGACTGGAGTCTGCTTCTTACTGGGTTGCATCCAGATATAGGCCCATGCAACTGCTGAATGAGGTGAGCTGTGGTGTCAGGGTGAAGAGGAATCCTTCAAAATCAGGTGGAGGCATCTTTCGTCAGTGGAGCCCTCCCATCACTGGAAGGCAGTTCTTGGATCCAACCAACTGAGTTCAGAAACCTGTGCCTACTCTAGGCCACACCACTTCATAGCCAAACAACACACTGGGTTGGATCCACAATTAGTCATACTTCCAGTGTGATTTCAACCCACTGAAATCAATGGGACCACTACTTTTAGGTCTGACTAAGTTTGTATCCAACCATTACATGCAGCCTGGAGGGGGCAATTTTGGGTGTACAAACAACAGGGAGAAAAAAGAGTTAAGCAGGCCCACCTTCCCCACCACTCCTTTGCTCTTAACTGCCACCTCCAAGGCTGGTCTTCAGCCAAAAAAACAAGAACAGGAACCCCAACCAGAAAGAAATGTGCAACTGCACATCATGTGTAGCTTGGCACTCAGATTGCTAGTGAAGATGGAATTTAGTTCAGAGTTCTCCTCTGAACTAAAAAAAAAATCACTCCATATAGAAAACTAGTTTCTAGAAGAGAAGGGTTCTAGCTAGCCAAGCTTTCTGCTTTATATGCAGTGTGTGTGTGTCTACCAGCAATTTACTCCGAGCATGCTGCATGTTGAGGTCACTAGGGATACATGATGTTGTGGCCATCCCACAGCTACCCCGGAGCTTATCAAGGAAAAGCCAGATTTCCTGAGACTGCTTAAAAGTCTGATTTTTTCCCCCTTAGGCTGTGTTCTCCCTGGTATAGTTGCTGTGTGCCCCAACCCCCGCATTGACCTCAGGTATGCTAGCCCTGCTCAGAGGTGTGCCTTTCACCGTGACCCAGTCAAGGGGTGTTTCCTGTGTGTTTCCCATCCCTGCACAAACCAATTAGCATCTACTCAGAAGTAACTCCCATTGTGCTCAATGAGACTTGTCCCCTGAATGTCCACATCCATCAGAATTTACAGAGATCTCCCTCTATTGAAATGGCACAGTTTAAAGCACATTCCCTAAATGTTCTAAAGCATAATTTTGAGGCTCCTATTCTCTGTTGTTTGGCTTATTGCCTTAAGAAGTAGCTACTTCACAGCTTCGTTACAGAGATCCTGTGCAGTATCCGTTTGGTTAGAAATGGTAGCTGGTTTCCCATTCCTGTGTTCTCCCCCGCCCCTCTTTCCCAGCACAAGCATATATGTGTCTACTCAGAAGTAACTCCCATTGTGGTCAATGAGGCTTGCTCCTGAAATGCAGCTGCATCTGGACCTTCAGAGGAAAGGAGAAATGGAGGGGGGAGAGGGGGGAGCCTCTCTTATTGGTTGAGCAGCCCCTGCCAGTCAGATGACACTCACTCTAACACCCACCAGGAAGTATGTTCTGTGAAGCAATTTTTACTGGTGCTGAGCACTTGCTCGTGGAGTCCTGCATAGACCAAGTTGCAGCAAAGCTGATTCCTTTTAAAAAATCCGGTACTCCTCCATTCGCTTCTCCTTCCATTGTCATGGAGACATAGTCCTAGTTTTCTGTGTTCAGGGATTGCTATAGTAGTTATAGGTGTATGGAGGAACAATCAGTCACCTGAGCCCTACCTGCAGCCTGACGTAGTACAACCCAGGCACAGATTTACCATCTCAGTGGGAATGTTGGAACATATCATGGTTCACATTTTATTTTATATTTGTTATCTGTTTTAAATATTCTGTCAGCTGCTGCCCCTCAGTCTTTGAATATAAGACACGATAATGCTAGTCTTAGAAGTGAAAAGTAAAGATTACCCCTTCCCTTTCTCAATGGGAGCTCAGTTTTTAGAATGACACACAGGAACAGTGACTGGAGGCAAGAAAATGGCACCCTTTCTGAAATCTGCTCCCTGAAACAACTGCTTCATGTTCATTCTCAGTAAGGCTAGGCTTGTGAATAAAAATAAATAAAAAGCAATCAGAAAATAATGACAATAATGAGCATCATACAGTTCTCAATTCTCTTTTGTGTTTTAACAGGCTGATTAAAAATACCAGAGGTTTTTCATTTAAGGCTGAGAAATCCCTTTTCCCTCTATCTATCATCTTTTCACCATTGTTTCATAAGACTCTTTAAGAGGGAAAGATGCGATTATATGAAGCCATTGATAACATTCTACTCTGCTACAATTAACAGAGAAAACCTGCAGAGAATTGGGGTGGTAAGGTTAATAAATTTAATTACTCTCTCAGACAAGAGCCAAAACTCATTTTGTGCTGGGCTTTGGCAACATGAACAACCAACACCTGATACTTGCTGTTTAGAAAAGTCTACCAAACCATCTGCAAATTCTCCACTATACTGATTTAGTGAAGAAACTTAAGAAGGACTTAGGAGTTGTACATGGGGCAGTGACAAGAAGGGCATTTTAACATGATGCCAAAAGCATCTTTGAGCCTTCCTTAGACTATTTGTGTGCGTGGCGTGAATGTGTTAATGTTGCGATAGAAGGCAAATGAGAGCCATTTTAAAATCCAGTATTCATTCTAGTCAATGTGGGTTTTTACATTCAAATTACAGATATAGGAAATGAACAAACTAGTTTTAGTGTCATGAATGGAGTCCCAGTAAAATGTTCTTTGGAGACACATGTCCGATTCCTTTGGCATGATAAGGTGATGCCTTTTAATTGGACAGGCTGCTCTTTATGACAGAGCATGTGAGCTTTTGATTTACACCAGGGGCACCTGTTGCCCCCTGATGCTCCCCCACAGACATCTGCCATACCACCCCCTTTTAAAATTTCAACAGAAAATGGCTTCTGTAGCAGCTACGAAGCATTAAACAGTTTATGTTGAGCTTCGAATTTTGATGGCAAACTGGCAGTCCTCTCCTCTGGTGTTTTTGCTTTTTTTTTTTTTTAAGCCCCACAGACTTTGCGGTGCCCCTTGGAGCGTAACCTGTGTGTGTGGGACTTGGAGGCAAAAATGCCCTCCCAGACCTCCCGCAGTAGCCCACCCTTGATTTTTACAGATTTCTTCATCAAGCAGAATGGAAAAGAAGCTGACTTTCAGCTGTAAACATCAGAAAGTTACTTGTGAATATACTTCTGTTGTCACTCATGTCACGTAGGTAGTGGCTGAATCCCAATACATTTCGCATGTCATACAAGCATTTCATACAACACATTAATCAGCAGCATAGTTACGGGCCATTCTGCCCCTCTTGCTTGGATGCCTGGAAGGTTTCCATGGTGTTACATACATTTCCCTGAAGCTGGGAGTATGGCCACTACACCATTCCTGTTTCATGCAAGGTTGGAGCCATGACTCTGTTTTTGAGCCCAGGAACCTGAATGGGTCTTAGCGCAAGAAGTAGGGTGGCCATACTGCTGGTTAATTGAATTCTGTTGGGATTTAGGTGGAGCTCCAGACTGTACTGTAGTGCAAAGGTGCTGAACCTCTTTCAGCCCAAGGGCCCAATTCCACTTCAGAGAAGCTCTTGGGGGCTGCGTTCCAGTGGTGGGCCAGACTGAAGACAACAGGGGACAGGGCCCAAAGTACCAGAAATACCCCCAATACCAGCATATTTTAGCTTAAAGCTCATACTGTGAGGAACTAAGCCTTTGGAGATGGCTTTAGAATGGGGGGGAAAACCTGCAAAACCACAAAATGATAGGCAGTTGGGGGAAATGGGTGGGGGCCAGGGAAAAGGGGCATGGCCATATGGGGAACTCCAGAGAGCTAGACTGGGACCTCAGGCAGGCCAGATTTGGCCCATGGGCCTGACATTCAACAGCCCTGCTGTGGTGAGTGTAACTGTTTATCCATTCCTACCCACCAAGAAAACTGCCATTGTTTTTACCTGTTTGATCCCTCCCCTGTGATGATGCAATGCCTTGCTCATGTGTTTGCACATAGGAAGCTGCCTTATACTGAGTCAGACTACAGGTCTGTCTAGCCCAGTGTTGTTTACACTGACTGGCAGCAGCAGCTCTCCAGGGTTTCAGGCAGGAGTCTTTCCCAGCAGTAAGGTCCCATGGCAAGCGACTCTAACGAGAAAAGGAGTCCAAGATGGGTGGGAGTTTTTAAAAAAGGAAATTGTCAAGGCACAATTACAAACAACTCCAACAAGAAAAAAAGGAGGAAGACAACAGAAGAAGCCAATGTGGCTTCAGAAAAAGCTTAGAGATGACGTGAAAACAAAAAAGGACACATATAGGAAGTGGAAAGAAGGCCAAGCAACAAAGGAAGAGTACAGGCAGGTAGCACAGAATTGCAGGGATGGCGTCAGGAAGGCTAAAGCTGAGAATGAGTTGAGGTTAGCAAGGGATGCTAAAAGCAACAAAAAAGCTTTCTTCAGCTACGTGCAAAGTAAAATACAAAGGCAAGAAATGGTGGTTCAGCTATTAAAGAAGGATGGCAAAATGATAACAGATGACAAAGAAAGGGCAGAAGTGCTCAATTCCTGCTTTGGCTCAGTCTTCTCCCAAAAGAGGGTCTATGACCCTCCTGGCAAAGGCAAAGTACAGGCTGAAGGGGCAGGATTGCAGCTTGAGATCGACAGGCATATGGTCAAGGAACACCTCATTACTTTGAATGAGTTCAAATCTCCAGGGCCAGATGAACTGCATCCTAGAGTAATAAAGGAACTGGCAGAAGAACTCTCGGAACCACTGTCTATTCTCTTTGAGCAATCATGGAGGATGGGTGAAGTGCCAGATGACTGGAGGAGGGCTAATGTTGTCCCTATCTTCAAAAAGGGTAAAAAGGGGGAACCTGGGAACTACACAGACCACTCAGTCAGACATCAATCCCTGGGAAAATTCTGGAGCAGATTATAAAGCAATCCACCTGTAAGCACCTTGAAAACAATGCAGTGATTACTCAAAGCCAACATGGATTTGTCAAGAACAAATCCTGCCAGATTAATCTGATCTCAGTTTTTGATCAGGTAACCTCCCTTGTGGGAATGGTGTGGACATAATATACCTCGACTTCAGCAAAGCTTTCGACAAAGTGCCCCATGATAACCTGATGAGCAAACTAGCTCAACGTGGGCTAGATGAAGCACCTCGCAGGAGGATCCACAGTTGGCTACAGAATTGGACTCAAAGAGTGCTTATCAATGGGATCTTCTTAAACTGGGGAGAGCGGGGTACCACAGGGCTCAGTCCTGGGCCCAGTGCTCTTCAACATTTGTATTAATGACTTGGAGGAGGAGGTGCAGGGAATGCTGATCAAATGTGCAGATGACACAAAATGGGGCGGGATAGCTAATACCTTGGAAGACAGAAACAAAATTCAAAGTGATCTTGATAGACCAGAGTGCTGGGCAGAAAACAACAGAATGAAATTTAATAGGGATAAATGCCAAGTTCTGCACATAGGAAAAGGAAACTAAATGCACAGTTACAAGATGGGGATACATGGCTCAACCACACTACAAGTGAGAAGGATCTTGGAATTATTGTCGATCACAAGCTGAATATGAGCCAACAATGTGATGTGGCTGCAAAAAAGGCCAATGGTCTTTTGGGCTGCATTAATAGAAGCATAGCTTCCAAATCCCGGGAAGTACTAGTCCCCCTCAGCACTGGTTAGGCCTCATGGAATAACAGACTTAAGTCACAGGAAGCCAGATTCCAGCTGAATATCAGGAAAAACTTCCTGTCAGAGCAATATGACAATGGAACCAATGACTTAGGGGGTAGTGGGCTCTCCCACGCTGGAGGCATTCAAGATGAGGCTGGACAGCCATCTGTCAGGAGTGCTCTGACTTGGATTCCTGCATTGAGCAGGGGGTTGGACTAGATGGTCTTGTAGGACCCTTCCAGCCCTACTATTCTATGAGATGCCAGGGGCAGAACCTGGGACCTTCTGCATGCACAGCAGGTGCTCTACCAGTGAGGTTTGCCCCCTCCTTAACAGTGCAATTCTATGTATATTGACTCAGAAGAAAGTCCCAGTGTGTTCAGTGGGGCTTACTCCCAAGGAATTGCATAGGATTGCTGCCTAAAAGACTAAAATGTCTCCTTCGGATTGCATTCTGCAGATGCATAGGAGTGTTGTGCACAAAAGGTAATTTTTCAAACCAGCCCCACTCACAGCACATCATTCTCATATATATGGATATTAATTTATGGGCTCGCTTGTATACAAACGCTCCACTGTCTCAATAAGTTATGGAAGCAATCATCTAAGGAAGCATCAGAAACACCTAAAGTCAATTCTGGCCTCATAATTTCCTACTCTAACCTGAGATGCCAAATCATGGCTCTTTTGGATGAAAAGCAGGTGTGCAAAAGAACTCCCCCCTCCCACATTTTCAGAAAGGCAGACTTTATTCCTCTATAAAATAAATTTATGTTAGGAAATAATAGGTGGCTAGCCTGGTGCTATAATAAAGGGTTCCAGGCTTAGGTACCAAGCATAATTTACTGCAAAAAATTGTCAGAATGGGGGCTGGGATGGGGGGCGGGGAGAGCCTCACACCCCCATCCTAAAAACATACCATAGAAAGATGTCTGCCATTTCAAGAGAACATATTGCCATGTATTGTCCTTAGGATCGGGATGTCAGGCTCCTCGGCCTGGGGACTGCCTCTTGAGGAGTAAGACTGATGTACAAGACTGGGGCAGGGGGGCGGGGGTCAACCAGCAACATTTTAAAATTTGAATTGAAATACTTCTCTCAGTGGAGATGCTACTCCTGAAAATTTTAATTAAATTTGGAGAGTTACAGCAAGAAAAGCATTGGAATTATTACCCCAGGCATACCTGTCAAGTGTGCTTTAATGAGAAGGACACGTCATCTTTGTTTCTGGTTTTGTTTTTTAAAAACTGTCTTTTATTATTTGGTTAACTTGATGTAGTCCTGCCTGCTCATATGTTCCACTCCTCTCAGTGCTTCAGATATAATCTGCCATGCACTTGTGCTGTGGAGTTTGCACTTTAGCGCTCCTGATCCCCACAGTTGGGGGTGACCTGCAACTGTGGCTTGCCTGTCAATCTGTGGCTGTCCCCGCATACTTGTGTGATGTGTGGAGAGAGTGGGGGCTGCACAAGCCTCCTGCACTTGCTGTGTGAGGTGCTCCAAGAAAGAACAGCATTGCACTTCCCTCTGACACCCCACACACTTCCAGTCCTGTAGGGAAATGGGAAGCTATTGCTTGAGTAAGTTCCTAGGGTTCCATGCTCGGTGCTGACTTTAGCATTTTCACTGGTGAAGTTAGAGAGCCAGTGTGGTGTAGCGGTTACAGTATTAGACTAGGACTCAGGAGACCAGAGTTCAAGTCCCCACCCAGCCATGAAGCTCACTGGGTGACTTTGGGCCAGTCACCAACGCTCAGCCTAACTTACCTCACATGATTGTTGTGAGGATAAAATGGAGAGGAGGGGGACCATGTATGCCTCCTCGGGAGCCTTGGAGGAAAAGGTGGCATATAAATGTAACAAAACAAACAAACAAACAAACAAATAAAATGCCAGTCTAGAATCATGGAATAGTAGGGTTGGAAGGGGCCTACAAGGCCATCTAGTCCAACCCCCTGCTCAATGCAGGAATCCAAGTCAGAGCATCCCTGACACATGGCTGTCCAGCATCGTCTTGAACGCCTCCAGTGTGGGAGAGCCCACCACCTCCCTAGGTAGTTGGTTCCATCGTCGTATTGCTCTAACAATCAGGAAGTTTTTCCTGATGTTCATCCGGAATCTGGCTTCCTGTCACTTGAGCCCATTATTCCGTGTCCTGCACCCTGGGATGATCGAGAAGAGATCCTGGCCTTCCTGTCTGTGACAACCTTTCAAGTACTTGAAGAGTGCTATCATATCTCCCCTCAGTCTTCTCTTCTTGAGACGCCCAGTTCTTTCAGTCTCATGCCCAGGTCTTTCAGTCTCTCCTCATAGGACTTTGTTTCCAGTCCCATGATCATCTTTGTTGCCCTCCTCTGAACCCTCTCCAGCTTGTCTGCATCCTTCTTAAAGTGTGGTGCTCAGAACTGGACACAGTACTGCATATGAGGCCTAACCAGTGCTGAGTAGAGTGGAACTAGTACTTCCCTGGATTTGGAAGCGATGCTTCTATGAATGCAGCCCAAAAGAGCATTTGCCTTTTTTGCAGCCACATCACATTGTTGGCTCATATTCAGCTTGTGATCGACAACAATTCCAAGATCCTTCTCGCTTGTAGTGTGGTTGAGCCACGTATCCCCCATCTTGTAACTGTGCATCTGGTTTCTTTTTCCTAGGTGCAGAACTTGGCATTTATCCCTATTAAATGTCATTCTGTTGTTTTCCGCCCAGCACTTTGTTGTTGTTTTTGATCATCTATCAAGATCACTTTAAATTTTGTTTCTGTCTTCCAAGGTATTAGCTATCCCGCTCCATTTTGTGTCATCTGCAAATTTGATCAGCATTCCCTGCACCTCCTCCTCCAACTCATTAATACAAATGTTGAAGAGCACTGGGGCCAGCACTGAGCCCTGCGGCACCCACTCGTTACCTCTCCCCAGTTTGAGAAGGTCCCATTGATAAGCATTCTTTGAGTCCGATTCTGCAGCCAACTGTGGATCCACCTGAATGTTGTTTCATCTAGCCCACTTTGAGCTAGTTTGCTCATCAGGATATCACGGGGCACTTTGTCGAAAGCTTTGCTGAAGTCGAGGTATATTAGTCGAGGTACACCATTCCCACAAGGGAGGTTATCTGATGAAAAACTGAGATCAGATTAATCTGGCAGGATTTGTTCTTGACAAATCCATGTTGGCTTTGAGTAATCACTGCATTGTTTTCAAGGTGCTTACAGGTGGATTGCTTTATAATCTGCTCCAGAATTTTCCCAGGGATTGATGTCAGACTGAGTGGTCTGTGTAGTTCCCAGGTTCCTCCCTTTTACCCTTTTTGAAGATAGGGACAATATTAGCCCTCCTCCAGTCATCTGGCACTTCACCCATCCTCCATGATTGCTCAAAGATAATAGACAGTGGTTCTAGAGTTCTTCTGCCAGTTCCTTTATGCATCCTAGGATGCAGTTCATCTGGCCCTGGAGATTTGAAAGTAATGAGGTGTTCCTTGACCATATGCCTATCGATCTCAAGCTGCAATCCTGCCCCTTAAGCCTGCACTTCGCTTTTGCCAGGGGGGTCATAGACTCTCTTTTGGGAAAAGACCGAGCCAAAGCAGGAATTGAGCACTTCTGCCTTTTCTTTGTCATCTGTTATCATTTTGCCATCCTTATTTAATAGCTGAACCACTATTTCTTTCCTCTGTCTTTTACTATGCACGTATCTGAAGAAAGCTTTTTTGTTGCTTTTAGCATCCCTTGCTAACCTCAGCTTGTTCTCAGCTTTAGCCTTCCTGACGCCATCCCTGCAATTCTGTGCTACCTGCCTGTACTCTTCTTTTGTTGCTTGACCTTCTTTCCCCTTCCTATATGTGTCCTTTTTTGTTTTCAGGTCATCCCTAAGCTTCTTGTGAAGCCACATTGGCTTCTTCTGTTGTCTTCCTCCTTTTTTTCTTGGACTCCTTTTCTTGTTAGAGCTGCGTGCCATGGGACCTTACTTATCATTGTTCTGAGTTTATTAAAATCAGCTTTCCTAAAATCCAGGGTATGTGTTTGGCTACACTCGGCTTTTGCTTCCTTGAGAACCATGAACTCAAGTATCACATGGTCACTTTCCCGCACAGTTCCTGTAACTGCTACTTTACCCACTAAGTCATCTCTGTTGGTTAGGATCAAGTCAAGGGTAGCTGACCCTCTTGTTCCTACCTCTACTTTCTGGAGGAGGAAGTTATCTGCCACACAAGTCAGGAATTTCCTGGAGGGGCCACGCTTTGCAGAATTTGTCTCCCAACAAATATCAGGGAAATTGAAGTCCCCCATTACTACCACATTGTGCTTCCTTGAAACATTGGCTATTTGCTTTTCAAAAGTTTCATCCTTGTCTTCTCCTTGATTGGGTGGCTGGTAGTAGACTCCAACTGCCATGTTCCTTTTATTCTTTGCTGCATTTATTTTAACCCAGATGTTCTCGATGGGGCTACCAAGCTCATCCTCCTGTATTTCTGTGCAGAGCCACCTCCCTTTCTGTTCCTCCTGTTCTTTTTGAACAAGTTATATCCTTCAATTGCAGTCATGAGAGTCATCCCACCAAGTCTCAGTTATACCTATTGAGTCATATTTTCCCTCCTGTATTAAGAGTTCAAGTTCTTTCTGTTTGTTTCCTATACTCTGGGCATTAGTATATAGACATGGAAGACCATGTGCCTATCCCAGTTAGTTGCTTCTCTCTTCTTCCCTACACTTAATTGACATTCCTCTACTTCTGACAGCAGCTCAGTGGTAGAGCACATGCTCTGCAGGCCGAAGGTCCCAGGTTCAATCTCTGGCATCTCCAGGTTAAACTGGCAAAGACCCTACTCTGAAAAAATGGAAGGCTGCTGCCAGCCAGTGTAGGCCAGGGGTGGGCAGAAGGTAGCTCTGGATCTATTTGTAGACCTCTGGATGATTTGCAGTAAATCAGCAAGTAAATCCCAACTGTCTAACAATAGCAACAACTAAAAAGCTTTCCCCCACTCCTAAAAGTGGGGCAGCTGAAAAAGATCAGTTGGGGAAAAACCAAGAGTGGATTTGTGAGCTTGGTTCTGGAAGTGATAATCAATTCCAGGCTGAGTCTGTGTCCAAAGGCACCCTACCCTGTTCCTTAATTCTTAGCATATGCCTGCCTGCCTGAGCTAGGTACCTATTGGTAGACCTTAGGGTTCTAGTAAAAGACAGATCCTGTAAGCCTGAAGTCTATCCACCCCTGGTGTAGGCAATACTGATGTAGCTGGACCAATTATCTGTTTTGGTAGAAGGCATCTTCATATATCCAAGATTGTGCCAGGCATGTGCAAAGTGCACTACCCTAGAATAGCTCTAGGGTGCTTCTCCCCAAGAGACTGTGCTGGGAAATCTGTGTGCAGTACACATGTAGGGTACCATTGCAGAGATGCTTTATCTTGCAGCCAACACACGATCCTGGAGCTGGTAAGATCAGGACCTCAGTATGGCACATTTTGGATACCATGTATTCAAAATTTGTCAGCTCCAAACTGTTCCACAGAGTTGCCCAATTTGGCACAGGCCAGTTTGTGATCAGGATGGCTTTGCCCAGGTTTCATCTGTATTATTTCCAGTCAAAGGATGTCAGAGAGTGGGGCTGGGACAGATCCTTGCCTGAGACCCTGGAGATCTGCTGTGCCTGCTAGTCAGAAGACAATGGGGTCCAACTCAGTAGAATAAAGCAACATATTTAAGCTATTTATACTTCCTCAGATTGTTTCCTATCTTACAATGATTTTTCATAAGTATGATCTTGGAAACATTGGGTGATGACAATAATAGGAATTATTAATATTAATAAGAAGAATGATTTAATAGATCTGATTGTACACTATGATCAATATCTGAGGCCCTCCTTCAAGTGCCCTCCTCTGAGGGAGGTTCAGAGGATGGCAACAAGAGAGAAGGCCTTCTCAGTGGTGGTGCCTTGATTGTGGAATGCTCTCCCCAGTGAGGTCTGCCAGGTGCCAACATTGTCATCTTGTTAGCACCAGGTTAGGACTTTCCTCTACTCCCAGGCATTTGACTGGGGGCTACAAACTTTTTGTATGATTTAACCCTTGCTGTAAGAGGCTTTGATCCTTTCTTAGAGAAAGGCATCTAATAAATGTTAATCAAAACAATGAGGAGGAGGAGGAGGAAGAGGAGGAAAGAATCAAACCTGTATTTATTTCTGAGGCAGGTCCAGCTGGCAAGCTGAGGATGCAGAAGTGGCTTGGAAGAAGCATTTCTAATGTGTGAGATGTTGCAGGCATACATTGTCTATGTAGGACTAGGAATGTTCAGAGAAAATATTTTCATGCTTCATCATCAGGCACCTGAGATTATTCCAGTCCTGTTCTTGTAATTTTCATCATAGGAGTGACTTGGAGGACTTTTTGTCACAACTGATGATGCTGGGCAGAATTTTGATCAGCATCAACCCTAGTAAGACTGCTCTTATTTCCTTCGAAATTAGCCATTCCTTAGAAACAACAGCACTGTTGCTCCATTTTTGCCCCAGAGACCTGGACAAAATAGTGGAAGTCCTTTTTGCACTATGTTGATGTGGCTGCCACCAAGAACATAAACCACACACAGGCTCCGATCTAAACCCAGAAGTATTTAGCTGGTGTGTCTGAAATCGCTTAAACCACATGAGGAGCAGCTTCAGGCTCTTAGCTGGGAAAGCCTACTTGGTTTGTGTTCTCAGCAGCAACCTCAGCACCAGTACAACATAAAAATGGTCCCCCAGCAGACCAGCTTGAAAATGTTTAAAATGAAGAAAGCTTTTGAGTTACACAAAGCTTAAGAGCTTACGTCCCTTTAGATCAAATCCAGTATAAGGTATCATTTTATCATTTTTCCTTGAAGGAACCACCACAAAACAGGAATTATTACTCAGAGGGTGCCCCCCTCCACCAATAATGAGGAGGAGGAGAAGTATCACACTGCAGATCAATCTAAGGCAAGTACTAATGCAGCCTTACCCAACCTGGTGCCCTCCAGATGTTTTGGATTCCCAGCCAACACCCCTAACCATTGGCCATGCTTGCTGGGGCTGATGGGAGTTGTAGTCCAAAACATCTGGAGGGCACGAGATTGGGAAAGGCTGTACTAGTGGGTTCCCCCCACCCAAGTGTGAAGGAGTGTTTTGTGTTACTATGTAAAATGCCAAGGAAGAGTTAAGTGGGAAATGTGGAGATGAAATTTCTGTGCAAGGATGATATACTATACCTATGCATTTTATAGCACTGGATAAGTAATTTAATGTCTCAGCCAATATCAAACACTTCATTTGCAAATCTTGGTATGCTGGGCTCCCTAGTGGTTCAGGAAATAAAATGGGATAGTTAAAGGGCACATCCTTGTATTAACTCTTCCTTCTAAATTCGAGGGGCTCTGCCATTATGTAAATATTGACTATAATTAACTGGCGAAACACTCCTGTTGGCCTAGTTTGCAACCCTGCTCAAAATTGGCTTTTTTCCATAAGCTGTGATACTTTAACACATTTTCTACATTAGGGGTCAGGTGGGGGTTAGGGGTGGCATTTGTTTGTCTTGAAGATCACACAACAGGGATCAACACTCCCCCCCCCCACCCCCTTAACACAGGCAAATATTTTTGGTGTGCTGAGAGACATATGCTTATACTGTTGATATCATCCTACTGAGCAGAGTGACGTGGTAAGTGTGACATTGAATTTGAGCCTGGACACGCTGAAATCAAATTCTTGCTCAGTTCATCTTCCAATGAAAGCAATGGCAAAAGACTCATTGTGTCCATTGACTCACTGCATAGGCTTGGGAAAATCTCTGATTCATCTCTCCCATCTTGAAAATAGGACCAACAATGAATAAAGACTGGACTGGAGTAGAACCGAATGCTATAAGGAATGCAAAACACTTTGCATCTTTAAAAGTGTCACATAGATGACCAAACTGCCTGGCTGGATTGGTCTAAATGTTTCAATAGTACACAGCTGTGGGAAGCTCAAGAGCAGGGCATGCTCCATGATGTTGATTTATGTGGGGTCCTGAAATAAGACCGAGGGAGTAGCAATGTAATTCAGCTAGACCATTAATCACAATGGGTTGGATCCAGGTTTAGCTGTGTGCATCTAGGCTGGTCCCCTTCATGGATCACTGCCTTGTTGGGGCGAAGGGGCTTGCATAACTCAGTGAAACCATAAGCTATGCCGTGCAGGGCCACCCAAGACGGACAGCTCATGACAGAGAGTTCTGACAAAATGTGGTCCACTGGAGAAGGAAATGGCAACCCCATAGAAAACCCCATGGAACGTATCACAAGGCTAAAAGATATGACGCCGGAAGATGAGCCCCTCAGGTTGGAAGGTGTCCAGTATACTACTGGGGAAGAGCAAAGGGAATTTCCAAGTAGCACCAGAAAGAGTGAAGCGGCTGGGCCAAAGCCAAAAGGACACTCAGCTGTGGATGTGTCTGGTGGTGAAAAGAAAGTCCGACGCTGTAAAGAACAATATTGTTTAGGAACCTGGAATGTAAAATCAATGAATCAAGGCAAGCTGGAGGTGGTCAAACATGAGATGGCGAGATTGAACATCAACATCTTGGGAATCAGCAAACTAAAATGGACAAGTGTGGGCGAATTTAATTCAGGTGACCATTATATCTACTACTGTGGGCAAGAATCCCTTAGAAGAAATGGAGTAGCACTCATAGTTAACAAAATGGTGGGAAAAGCAGTACTGGGGTACAATCTCAAAAACGATAGAATGATCTCAGTACGAATCCAAGGCAAACCATTCAACATCACAGTAATTCAAGTCTATGCCCCAACCACTGATGCCGAAGAAGCTGAGGTCGATCGGTTCTATGAAGACCTACAACACCTTCTAGAACTAACACCAAAAAAAGATGTCCTCTTCATCATAGGGGATTGGAATGCTAAAGTAGGAAGTCAAGAAATCACCGGGATAACAGGCAAGCATGGCCTTGGTGTACAAAATGAAGCAGGACAAAAGTTAATAGAGTTTTGCCAAGAGAACACGCTGATCATAGCAAACACGCTTTTCCAACAGCACAAGAGGCGACTCTACACATGGACATCACCAGATGGTCAATATCAAAATCAGATTGATTATGTCCTTTGCAGCCAAAGATGGAGAAGCTCTATACAGTCAGTAAAAACAAGACCTGGAGCTGACTGTGGCTCAGATCATGAGCTGCTTATCACAAAATTTCGCTTAAATTGAAGAACGTAGGGAAAACCACTAAACCATTCAGGTATGACCTAAATCATATCCCTTATGAATATACAGTGGAGGTGAGGAATAGATTTCAGGGATTAGACCTGATAGACAGAGTGCCTGAGGAACTATGGACGGAGGTCCGTAACATTGTTCAGGAGGCAGCAACTCAATCTATTCCAAAGAAAAAGAAATGCAAGAAAGCAAAGTGGCTGTCTGATGACGCTTTACAAGTAGCTGAGGAAAGAAGGGAACCGAAAAGCAAGGGAGAAAGGGGAAGATATATCCAACTGAATGCAGAGTTCCAGAGAATAGCAAGGAGAGACAAGAAGGCCTTCTTAAATGAACAATGCAAAGAAATCGAGGAAAACAATAGAATGGGAAAGACTAGAGATCTTTTCAAGAAAATCGGAGATCTCAAGGGAACATTTTGTGCAAAGATGGGCATGATAAAGGACAAAGAAGGCAGGGACCTAACAGAAGCAGATGAGATTAAGAAGAGGTGGCAAGAATACACAGAAGAACTATACAGGAAAGATCTGAATGTCCCTGATAGCCATGATAGTGCGGTCACTGAACTTGAGCCGGACATCCTCGAGAGTGAAGTCAAGTGGGCCTTAGGAAGCATTACTAACAACAAAGCTAGCGGAGATGACAGTATTTCAGCTGAGCTATTTAAAATCCTAAAAGATGATGCTGTTAAAGTGCTGCACTCAATATGCCAACAAATTTGGAACACTCAACAGTGGCCACGAGACAGGAAAAGGTCAGTTTATATTCCAATCCCAAAGAAGGGCAGTGCCAAAGAGTGTTCAAACTACCTTACAATTGCGCTCATTTCACATGCCAGCAAGGTGATGCTCAAATTCTACAAGCTAGGCTTCAGCAGTATGTGAACCGAGAACTACTGGAAGTACAAGCTGGGTTTTGAAGAGGCAGAGGAACTAGAGATCAAATCGCCAACATTTGCTGGATCATGGAGAAAGCAAGAGAATTCCAGAAAAACGTCTATTTCTGCTTCATTGACTACACCAAAGCCTTTGTGTGGATCACAACAAACTCTGGCAAACTCTTAAGAGAGATGGGGGTACCAGACCACCTTACCTGTCTCCTGAGAAACCTGTACGAGGGTCAAGAAGCAACAGTAAGAACCAGACATGGAACAACTGAGTGGTTCAAAATTGGGAAAGGAGTACGACAAGGCTGTATATTGTCACCCTGCTTAATTAATGTATATGCAGAGTACATCATGAGAAACGCCGGGTTGGATGAATCACAGGTTGGAATTAAGTTTGCCGGGAGAATTATCAACAACTTCAGATATGCAGATGATACCACCCTAATGGCAGAAAGTGAAGAGGATCTAAAGAGCCTCTTGTTGAGGGTGAAAGTGGAGAGTGCAAAAGCTGGTTTGAAACTCAACATTAACAAAACTAAGATCATGGCATCTGGCCCCATCACTTCCTGGCATATAGAAGGGGAATTCTATTCTATATTCCTGGCATATAGAAGCAGTGACAGATTTTATTTTCTTGGGCTCCAAGATCACCGCAGACGGTGACTGTAGCCATGAAATTAAAAGACACTTGCTCCTTGGGAGGAAAGCTATGGCAAATCTAGACAGCATAGTAAGAAGCAGAGACATCACCTTGCCGACAAAGGTTCGTATAATCAAAGCTATGGTTTTCCCAGTAGCAACGTATGGCTGTGAGAGCTGGACTATAAGGAAGGCTGAGCGCCGAAGAATTGATGCTTTCGAACTGTGGTGCTGGAGAAGACTCTTACGAGTCCCCTGGACTGCAAGGAGGTCAAATCAGTCAATTCTAAAGGAAATCAACCCTGACTGCTCATTGGAAGGACAGATACTGAAACTGAAGCTCAAATATTTTGGCCACCTAATGGAAAAGACCCTGATGCTGGGAAAGATCGAAGGCCAAAGGAGAAGGAGATGGCAGAGGATGAGATGGCTAGATAGCATCACTGATGCGATGAATATGAATTTGAGCACACTCCAGGAGAGAGTGGAGGACAGGAAGGCCTGGCGTGCTATGGTCCATGGGGTCACGAAGAGTCGGACACCACTTAACGACTGAACAACAACAACATCTAGGCTGATGGAAGCAGACTTCCCTGCCCTGTCCTTCCCAAGGAAGCTACTCCAGCCCCCATATACTACACAGAGGCCCAGTTCAGACGACATCAGGGTGGTTAATAAGCCATGGTGGCTTGTTAACCATCCCCGCATGCATCGGTCACTTGCCAGCTGATTTCCCTAATTAGCCTTGCTAATTGTCATTACATGTGAACCCAGCAAGGGTGGGTTGTTGGGGTGGTTAGCCAACCACCCAGCTACCCTACAACAGACCATGGGTTCTGGGTGGTTTGTTAACCACCCCAGCCACCCACCCTCGCCAGGTTTGCATGTAATGACAAGCAACGCCTGGTGAGGGTAATTAGGGAAATTGGGCAGCCTGTGCCTGGCATGTGTGGGAGTGGTTAATAAACCATCATGGCTTATTACCTGCCCACAAATGGGCAAACCCAGTCAAAGGCTGCGTTTGGACAATCAGCAGTGTACGGATATGGCATGAACCGACCCGTACACTCCGAGGGAGGCTCAGAGGGTGGCAACAAGGGAGAGGGCCTGTTCAGTGGTGACCCTCAAATTATGGAATAATCTCCCTGACAAGGCCCGCCTGGCACCAATATTATCATCTTTTCGGCGCTGGGTTAAAACTGCCCTCTTCTCTCAGGCATTTGGCGACATATAATGAGTCTCTTGATTGTCTCTGGCTGATTGTTTTTAAATTGTTTCAGATATATGTTGTTATTGTGTGTGTTATTTGTTTTATGTCATTATGTGAATGGTTTTTATATTTTATATAATGTATTTTAATGGTTTTTAATTTTGCAAACCCCCCGGAGAGCTTCGGCTATGGGGCGGTATAGAAATATAATGAATGAATGAATGAATGAATGAATGAGCAGGGGAAACACCACAGTATGGGTTGTTTTCCCCACCCCTGCATGTGCCAGCTGCATGACTGGCATTTCCCTAATTCCCTGTACTGCATCGTGCGTTGGTGTGTGATCTGAACCCAGCACATGGCACAGCAGGGTGGCTTCTCACCGACCCTGCAACCGCAGCGCTGCACACTGGGTTACACCTGCAGCGGGGGCGGAGGGTAATTAGGGAAATGCTGGTCACACGACTGGCATGCACGGGGGTGGGGGAAACAACCCAAGCTGTGTTGTTTCCCCTGCTGATCATCCAAAACCAATCAGAGAGTCAAGGGAGCTGCAGACTGGGGGTAGGCTTTGGTGTGGTGGAAAGGGGAGAATCCTTGAAAATTGGGCAGAAGCACCTTCTATGAACAGAGCTGCACTCACAGAAGATGTCTCCACCCAATTTTCAGGGATCCCCCTCCCCCCTCCCCCCAGCCCCCTGCACTACAGCCTACCTCATCCAGCAGCCACCACCACCCCCAGTCTGTGTAGCATTTTCAGGAGGTGGAGAGACTGGCATAGGGAGGAGGGGGTGGAGAAATGCATTTCTCCGCCAGCCCAGTTGCATGCTCCTACATCTGGAGCCAACCCAATCATTGCGTGTCACTTTGCTATAGACCAAGGGTACACAACCTGGTGCCCTCCAGCTGTTTTGGACTACAATTCCTATAAGCCCCAGCCAACATGACCAATGGCCAGGGATTATGGGACTCATAATCTCAAACACCTGGAGGACACCAGGTTGTCTGTCCCTGCTAGACACTCACACACTGAATTGGTATTAAAATATGATTCAACTTGCATGCCGTTTTTAACTCTCCTTCCGTAACGACTCTTGGGCTTTTGGAGCTGAAGTGGTATCTATGCCCAGAGGAGGGCTCGTTTTAAAAGAGCGAGTGTGCCGAGGCAGCTTGACTGCACATTGGCAAAGCCAGGCATGCTGCAAACAGAGAAGACCCGATACTGTGGACTCGAGATCCTGGGCATTAAGCCAGGTAAGGTGATGCGCTGCTCAGTCTCCTGGCTACAGGAAAGCAACCTGCACTGTGCTAACAGCACTTGTGTGTGACCTTTCTCTGAAGCAGAAACAGCAACGGTTCTTCAGATGCACACTCTGGCACCCACCCAGGTAGAAGCAAATGCATCCCCCTCCCTTCCCTGCCTGCAAAACAAAAGGATCAGCTGTAAAGGAGGCTTTGCAGCATTCTGCTTGATGCCAAAACAGAATACATGACTGAGGCTTGTTTTAAACGCACGAACGCACGCACACCACATTCTGGCTGCGTTGTGTTATTTCCCCATCTTTATTGAGTTAGGCTTGAAAATGTGTCCCCCTCCCCCACGCCCCCTACACAGAACGTGGGATTCTGAACTGATATTATAGTGTAATAACAACTGCTTTAATCTGTCAGTGCCACCCTGCTGCATCTAGTGTTCCTAGGCATCACATGCAATCTCTAGCATAATGTACATAAGGGAGACAGAAAACACGGTGGTGGGTCTCATGCTGGATGGAGATGTTGAAGGTCTAGAGTCTAGACTCAAATCAGCACCACTTGTGGGTACTCCTTGAACAAGATGTTGTTACAACAGGCTGACCCACCATCGCTTAGCGTGACATGCAAACCAGGCCATTGCCTCAGAAATCATATTATTTTCACCTGGGCTTACTCCTTGACTAAGTTGATGCATGCGACTTAAAGTGCTTTGAGGCATCTCCCACTGTTAGTGGGTATGTGTGAAACAAGACAGAATTGCAGTTTTAAATGCAATTGTATTGGGTGTTTTTAGAATGATTGATGGCTATGCAGAAAGGTGGATATACAATTGCATTTCAACCTCCTGGGGTTTTTTTTTTGGGGGGGGAGTCATCTTTGAACAGATGAATATATGCTAGCTGAAGCACAATTTTTGTTCTCCATCATCCGCACTATTTTCCATAGAGTTCTATACATTCAGGGGTGCTTCCTCCCACATGTTCCACATTCCTCCCTGTCCAGAGGTGTCTCTTTGGCCACTATTAGTAGGCATGGCTTGGTGACCAGATTCCTCATTCTTTTCTGTGTTGGTGAGCATTTGGTATACAGCAGGGGTGGGCAGAAAGTAGATCGCCAGATGTTTTGGATTTCAGCTGCCAGAATTCCTGACCATTGGCCATGCTGACAGGGGATTCCAGGGATTGGAAGTTCAAAACATCTAGTGATCTGCCTTCTGCCCACCCCTGCTATGCAGTCATTGCTTTCATTCTCCATTCTCATTGGTCCCAGGTGAAACTGAAAAAGTCCTGGGAAGTCTTATCAATTTCACCAAAAATGGAAAGACCTGAAAAGTCTTGTCAGTTTCACTAAGCGTGGCAAGACCTATCAATTTCACAGGTTCAGTGTGTGTGTGTGTGTGTGTGTGTGAGGGTTGGGGGGTGGCACCAGATCTGATAGTAATATTCTTCTTTTTAAATGACAGTGACATTGACAAAGATTTCCTCTGAGCTTGTCAGATTTGTTGGAGAACAGAGAAGGTTGGTGAAGGAAATCGGCATTTGGTGAAATTGACAAGACTTCCCTTACTTTGTCAGTTTCTCCAGAGCCAGGGGATGGTGAAGGAAGTGGTAGCGTGGTGGGCAACACTGGATATGATCACCAACCATGCTTGAAAATGAACATGTGTTTTTGGTCCTTGATCAGTGCATATAGGGTTGCAGCCCTCATCTACCTCCCAGTATGCTGTGAATATAAATGGGACAAAAATGGTAAAGCACTTTGTATACTGAAAAATATAATTGAAATGATAATGATTTGATGGAAGAATTTTGAGTTCCAGATGCCGAGTTCATTTCATGGAAAGGTAACATAACCTCTTTTCTTTTTATTTTCTCCCCCCCCCTGCTTTTTAAAAAAACTTCCCACTGTATCATCTCCATCTATTCTAGAACATCTTTAGCAGTCCTGGCATGAAGCTACAGAAAGGGACCGCTGAATCTTCTGTCTAAAGAATTCTGGTTGGTATGACCCCTGCATGTCTGATGATTCTGCTGTGGAGGGAGCTGCAGTTTTATGACATTAAATATTAACAGTGGGATATTAATAATGAAGGCTGACAGCTCCTTTCCCAGTGCCTGTGGTTCTCTCTCTCTCCCAGTCTGCAAGTCCAGCAGGACTAGTGTTTTTCCCTTGCCTAAGCAGAATAGTCAGGGCCCTCTGATCTTTAAGGGTCAGAGGAGGTATGAAAAATAACACAGTGGTGTCATCAGTGTGAATGGGAGTCATCTCCGTCTGACTAGCCCCTGTGATGCGTGGTCTGTCTCTCTTTCTCTCCCTCTTTAGCCTTGTCGGCAGAACGGATTGGAGGAAAGCAATTTATTGTTAAAGAAAGAGAAAGGCAGAGATAATGTACAGTTCTAATAACAAAAAAGGCATAGCAACACAGACCACACAGGACTCTCCCATCCCCAGCTTGAAAAGAAGATATGAAACCAAGCAAACTTGAGCAACTGTAAAAAAATAACATATCGAATTTCACTTTCTGATTTACCACAAAATCCCCATCGCTTCCCCCCACCCTCGATTCTTTGTCCTGCTGTTCATCAGTCGCTGCTCTACATCAGCCACAAATGTGAGCTGAGACGCAGCCCCCTTCTGCAGTTCCATCCGTCTTGCTCCTCAGATAATTTACTGGGGACGGTAATGCACAAGGCAGGCTCTCCCTTCTCATCAGCAGCATTACTGCAGCTGAATGTTATGTCTGTGGCTTGGATCGGGTGGCCTGAGGATAAAGGAACACAAGCCTTGTCTTGAACTCAGGACTCTGGAGCCTGCTAAATACTGCTGGAAAGTGATCTTGGAGGAATCAAACCTCTGCCTTTTTAGAATGCAGTGAGTGCACTCCAATGGAGTGTTGGACATACTATGTTTGCCAATAAGCAGTGGGTCATTTTCTTATATGAAAGAAGAGTGCAGCCCTTATAATTTCCCTGCACTCTCCCTCCCTCCCTCTTCTTTGCATTTCCCTTTCCTCTCTTTCACCTGAACTGGTAAAATTCAGATTGTAAGCTCTTTGGGGCAGATGCCTATTTGTTGTTGTAGATGTTTTTCTTTATGCCATTCTGCAATGCTATACTATGATGTTATACATGTAATGTAATGCTATAAAGCTCTATATGGTTTAGCACCAGGCTACCTGAAAGACTGCCTTCTCTCATAAAAGCCTGGTCCTCAAGATCTTCTGGAGAGGCCCTTCTTTTGAGACTGCCACCTTCAGAGGTGTGTTTGGTGGTGACTGGAGAGAGGGCCTTTTTGGTGGTTGCTCCCAGGCTGTGGAACTCCCTCCCAAGGGAGGCTAAGTTTGCTCCCTCTCTGCTATCCTTCCAATGGCAGACAAAGATTGCTTTATTCAAGAAGGCCTTTGGCCTGAAACTGGGTCTGTGGGCTGGGTGCCATTTTTATTCTGTAGTTGTTTTGTTTTTATTGTATTTTAATGTGTTTTATTGTTTTGATCTATTTTACATTGTTTTTGTAAGCCAGCTTGAGAGCCATTTTTTGGTAGGAAAGCGGGGTATAAATCAAATAAATAAACAATAAATAGTAAATAAATAATGCGCAAGACACACAGTGCTACCAGACTATCAGTGATTACTAGTCCTGATGGCTATATGCTCCCTCCAGAGTATCAGAGGCAATATGCCTATGTACACCAGTTGCTGGGGAACACAAGCAGGGGGGTGCTCTTGCACTCCTGTCCTGCTTGAGGTTTTCCCACAGGCAGCTGGTTGACCATTGTGTGAACAGAATGCTGGACTAGATGGACCCTTGGTCTGATCCAGCAAGGCTCTCCTTATGTACTATCTAAACAATGTTTTCATCACAGATGTCTTGAAATTTGGGAGCATAAACAACCTTTGCAGAAAATTTATGTTTGGATCAGTATGATTTCTCTTCCTCTTTGCTTCCTGTTAATGCATAACCCCCACAGCTTCTTTTTCTTTATCATGGTGCATTTCTTCGTATGCTTAAACTCACCTCTCAGCAGCTTTGTTCCCCATAGGGGAAAAAGAAAGGCCCCCCCATATCTCTCCCGCCTGTCCTATGGGTGGGAAAGCAGTGTGGGGGCAGGGGGAAGGTGTGATTTTGAGTGGACAAATGGCAGGAAGGAAAAGGATTAAACAGCCCTCATCCACTAGCCCTCTGCTCCTGTTTCAGATTCCTGCAGCTGTTTGTTTTCTTCTTAAAACAGACACTAACTAAAGAACTCAAAACCCATATTAGTGAAATACCTTAGGCCAACTCATAAAAGGTATTTAAAGTTCACAAAAATCTGCAAGCTTTTGAGATTTTCAGATCTCTTAATCAGGCAATATGTTACAAAAAGTAAGTCTGGAGTGGGTGGGAATAGGGGAGAAGCAAAATCTTGTGACATAATGGTGAAGTTACAGTGTCTGCATGTTCAGAGTCCCAAGATGAAGTGGGGGCAGGAGAGCTCTACAGACATTCAAATTAGGCACAGCAGGTCATGTGATGGTTGGACTTTCAGCTGCCCCCTAGGATTGCTGGGAACCAGAAAGGGGAAAATGTCGGATTCCTCATTTTGGAAATATAAAATCCAGCTATTATTCACACATGTTTCCATTCTGGGCAAAGCACACTGGCCCCTTTTACCAGTGGATCACAGACAGGGCCAGTGCCAACAGCAGGCATGGTTCGGCACTTGCCGAGGACCCACACCACTGACAAGAGTTCCCTGGAGTTGCTCTTCCTCTTTACTATTGCACCCTGCTTGTTCACCTGTCTCCCACTCTGACCCAAGATGACTGTGGTGGTGAAAAGGAGGAGCAGTAGATGCTCCTGTCTACCTGCTCACGGGCTCTCTGTCTATTAAGAAAGCAAGTGGTAGCAATGATGACAAAGAGGGTGAGAAGCAATAGCAGCTGGTGACAATAGTGGCGAGGGAGGGGGCCCATTGAAGGTGTCTTGCCCAGGGACCCTCAAAAACTGGAGCCAACCCTGATCAGAGAGAGAAACTAGGCAGTTTTTATATTAACCAGCTGGAAATAATTTTAGATGCTTTACAGATCTGCCCATCATGCAGTTTGGTCCTAAGAAAGTATTCCCACTATTAGAGGTGACTAATCTTCAGTCTAGGCCTTCTTGTGATCCACTTACCAAAGGCTGAACCAAGGAGGACTCTCTTTGGGGATGACTCCGGCCCACTGATCATGCTGGTTCCAGTGCAAGAACTGATTTTATTAACAGAACTGATTTTTGCAGCCTCCTTGCCAATATCCTAAGAGACACTAAGGGAAAGAGGACCTAAGTCACTTTGTCATAATATGTGCATTACCACATACTAACATGACTGGGAAATGTAACGCAGGGAACTGGGTGGGTGGGAAGAATGCATAGGAAATGCATTGCTTCCCTTCAACCTGTGTTTGAACTTCAGGATGAGGAAGGAGTGGCAATACCGTTGCAATATTTCTTCCCCAGACTCAGGACCTGGCTTCAGGAATTGAGAAGGAGGTCAGAAGGCAGCTCCAGGGTTGTGGGGCAGGACGTATTTCCATTGCTTGCTTTGCCCCAAATCCAGGAGCTGGCTTCAGGATGGGGGAAGCAGCTTCTTGTGTTGGGAATGATATGGATTTGTGTTCTCTGCTTTTATTGCTGGAAGACAGGAATGGGAAGGGTTAGAAAAAGACTCTAACGAAGACATGAAAGATGTGTTCCTAGAAACAAGCACATTGAAGGCAAATAAAAGATGAACGCAAGAAGAAAGAGAAAGCCAGCAAGGAGAACAAAAAGAGAGAAGAAAGGTGATCAAAGTGATGAGAATGATAGATCCAGCAAGCAGAGGAGTTCAAGATAGAAGAAAGGCATTTAGGAAAAGAAGCAGAAAGATCAAGAACTATTAGAATATTACAATAGTTATGGTGAGAGATTATGAGGGAGTTAACAAGAACTTTAGCAATGCCAGAAGAAAGAAAAGAGATGCATTGTACTTAAAATAGGGCGATTAAATAAATGTAAGTTGGTAAGATCTTTCTTCCTCTCATCTCTTTATCTGTATTATGCAGAAAGTTCTGGAGATGGGGATAGATGCATTGTTCAGCACTGAGAAATACGGCAGACACTTTTGCCATCACATTCAACCTTAACTTTGCGGTTATGAGGGCTAGGGGGAAAAACCCAACAACTTAAAAATATAAAAGTAAAGTGTGTTTCTTGTAAGTCTGGCAAAACATCTTGCAGTAATGCTTATACATTTGCCCACCCCTATTTTCAACAGGAGGAGGTGCAATATTGATATTGACCTACCTCATGGGAAGTAACATGGTGTATTTCTTGTGTAAATCTTTAAGTGCAGTGGTAGGAAAAATGCTACACATCATTACTAATCCTGGATGGCTTTTTTATGTCCTTCAAATGTGTCCGGTAGGGTGCAACCCTATGCATGTTTAGACACGAAAAAGTCTGACAACTCCCAGCATGCCCCAGCCAGCCATATTGACTGGGGCATCCTGGGAGCTGTCAGACTTTTTTGTCTGAACATGCATAGGGTTGTGTGCTAAATGTCTCCACCCACCTAAGGGAGGTTGATTCCTGGAACCTGAAGAAGTCTATGTACGTATATCTATAATGAAGGTGGCCACAAATGAAACTGCAGTTGAGAAAGGTGTATGCAAGGACAAAGAAAAAGCAACCAACGCTCTTGCTGAAGACACTAGCTATGTCTTCCATCTATTCATGTCCATAGCTGACAACCTTTACAAATACGGCTCTGGTAATAAACATACTACATATATAACAAATTAGTCTTCACAATAAACTGTGTCACAGTTTTAGTATATAACAGCTTTCCCCAAGCTGGTGCCCTCCTGATGTGTCAGACTACAACTTCCACCATCCCCCAGCCAGCCACACTGGCTACGGAATGCCCGGAGTTGTCTAACACATCTGGAGGGTGCCAGCTTGGGGAAGGCTGAAATAGAATGAGAAGCTCATGGAGTAGTCCTGAGCATGCACAGCTTCTAATGATAACTGCTGGAAGCTGCAGCTATTGAGTGTGATGGTTCAAAAAGCAGATCCTAAGCACATAAGATGTATTTCTACACCAGTAGAAGATAGGGTGTGAAAAAGGTACCCCTAGCTCAAATCAGGCCTCCCAAAGAGTTGTTTCTGGAAAAGATCAGGCATAATATTAACATTGGCAGCTACGCAGAAAGTTGTTCCCAGATATAGTCTGGGATAATATTATGAAAGTGCACAAAACAGCACACTTTTCATCCTTCCCTTGGAGTTAGCTCGGTAGGCTGAGATCAACTGTGTGTGTTCTGAACTGGCATTTCTTTCCAGTTCCTGGATTTTTTTTTTTTTTTTTGTCATCTGTGCCATTTAGCCAAACACAATTCTCTTGGCTACCATGATACGTACTTTGGTTACTTTCAGGCTGGACTGTTCTAACTGGCTATATGTGGGGCTACCTTTGAAGATCATCAATGAACTGCAGCTTGTCCAGAAGGCATGGGAATTCTGGAGCTGACAAAACGACAGACATGATGTCATCGCTCAAAGACCTGCACAGGCTTCCAGTGAATTTCTGGATACAATACAAAGGGCTGACTCTGACCTTTCAAGCCATAAACAGCTTGCAGCCAGGGAACCTCTGGAGGAGTGACTCCTCCCAAATGTTCTCCAGTGCACTCTGAGATCAGTGATGGAGGATCTCCTTGAAATGCTCCCATTGTCTGAGGTTAGTCCCGTGACTGCAAGAAGCAGAGCCAGTGCAGTGTAGTAGACAGAACAGTTTTCCTCAACCTGGTGCCCTCTAGATATCATGGACTATAATGTTCAGCATCCCCAGGTAGTTTGCCCAATGAGTGTACTGATAGGGATTGTTGTCCACCACATCTAGAGGGCCCAGGTGGAGGAAGGCTGGGTTAGACTGGGGAGACTCAGGTTCAAAGCCCTACTCAGTGATTCACTTTCTCTGAGCCTAACCAGGGTTATTGTGAGGTTCTTGGAGAAATGAAATAAAGAAGCAGGGCCTTCTCCTCTTTGCAGAATTCACTGCTAAAGGAAGCATGTCAGGACTGCTTATTTGTCATTTTCTGGAGGCTGGATCAGATTTTTGCCCATAGAGAGGACTTTCAAGTAGGGCTGTACACTGCCTCAGTCCAAAGTCCGAATAATGAGGTGAAGCGGGCTGATTCGGAGGTGCCTCGGCGTGATACGAGGCAGATCAGAACAGCGAGGTGCCCTGAAGTGAAGTGGCTCATTGACGAGGTGGCTCATTGACAAGGTGCCTCACCCACCTTAGAGATTCATAGCTCTTTTGATGTCTTCTGAGCAGCTAGTGCCAAATGTATCAACTTAAGAGAGATCTGGGAGAGAGGAGGGGGAAAGGGGAGAGGAGGCAGAGGTGCCAAATGTATCACTTTGAGCGAGATCCTGGAGGTGCAAAAGAGGAGGCAGGAGGGGGGAAGGGGAGAGGAGAGGAGGAGGAGGAGGAAGGGAGCTTTGGTGAATGGCAATGCTAGTTGCCAAATTAGGGCTGAATGTACCCAGCAGTCTCCAGTCAGTGACAGTGATGGAGGAGGTGGGGGCTGGGGGAAGAATACTGGAGTTAAATTACTGGAGAGATCAGCCTCCGTTTGCTCACTGTGAGAGAGGGGGTGTTACTGGAGAGGAGAGGACTCTGTCTGAACATTATTTGGCTAAAGGTGTGTATTTGTCTGCTTCCTTCCCAATCTATTTCTGTTGTAGATTCTTTTATTTTAAAACCCAAATATTTAGCACTTAGTTTTTCCTCCCTGGGTCTTAGTCTCTCCTCACCCCACCCCAACTTCTGTAATAAGTTTACCATTCATTCTTCTTGTTCGTTCATTTAAAAATACAGAAAATTTCACTTCAGTTGCTTATCTCCCCCCCACACACACACACACCTTTTCAGTTCTCTCTCAACGTTTGCCCTTACTTTGATACCGTCTATATTTTTGATATAGATTGATAGATGATAGATAGATAGTACTGTCTTCTGCTTGTTCTTGGCTCCCCTCTACCCCCCTCAATTCCTGTATTCCTTCCCTTCCCATTTTTGATCTTTTCCCTAAAAAATTAAAATAAAAACCCTTTTCTCTTCTGTTAGGATTATAGTTAGTCCCTGCACCCCCTTGCTACTTTAGCATTGCTTTTCTTTTGTGTGTGTGTGTGTAAAACCAAACAGTGTGTGTCAAAGGACTACACACAGTCCATATTTCCAAAAACAGTGGGCAAAGCACACTATACACTATACACACGTTAACAGCTATTATTTAAATAATATAATTCTACGCTGTGTGGCAAAGCCAGCCAGCCCAATATGACGCATCTTCGGGGTCTTGTTGGCACGGGCAGAGGTGGGCGAGGTGCCACTGGGAATAGCAGCACTGGGAAAGCTGGCTTTCCCCCCAGTCCGGATAGTGCGTCCTGGTGTAGCGGGCAGCAGAGTACGGAAGCAGTGCAGTGCCCGGAGGTCCCTGCCTGAGGAGGCTGGTGCAGGCAGCAGCAGTAGCACTGCTGCCAAAGGAGCAGCGTCTCCTTCTGTAGTGGAAGAGGGGAGCCCGATGATGGGCGTTACGTCAGAGGCTCTGATGTCCTCAGCGTGGTGGAGGGTCAAGAGGAGGAGATCCCCCGGGGAGCGGGGGAGGATGAGCAGCAGGCAGAGGCTCCAGCACCTGACCCCTCTTCCATTGTTCACCCTGCTTGTGTGGTGACCCCCGAGACCCAAGGCAGGCCGTCTGTGTCTCCTTCACAGAAACACCAGGGCCCCATCATGTGGGACCACTTTGAGGTGGGAGTGGATCCCAGCAGTGCCGTCTGCCACCACTGCAAGGCGTCCCTGAGGAGGGGAAACAGCCAGGGCACTACACCACCAGCGGCCTGCTCCTGCACTTAAGGAGGCAGCATCAATCAGTCTTGCTCGGAAAAGAGGCCCCCACATCCCAGCAGGCCGGCAGCAGGGGCAAGCAGAAGGCCAGTAGCGCCGGAACTCCTGCAAGCTCTCCGTCTCTCATCCCCAAGAGGCTTAGGCAGGCCACCATGGAGGAGATGGGGTGGGGGAAGTATGGGTCCACCAGGTGGAGGTTTCCAGTGCCTGAGCAGATCACCAATTGCATGTATAAAGATAAACTGGATAATGATGTGTACTTTGCTACACTCTCAGTTCCTTCAGTTCACTTGCATCATTTCTTTAAAAACTGTCTGAAATTTGGCAGGTGTGGTGTGGCTAAAAAATAAAAAAAATGTAAAATATTCATTGTGCGTGTGCTAAAAAAAAAAAAAAAAGCACATTACTACAAAAACAGACTACTTTGCCAGCCTGCCTGCCAGGTATTGTGTGTATTCTGCCAAAGAGAGCCTGAGCCTGTGATTCTTCTGAATAGGAAGTACTAGGAGAAAGGGGTTGAAGAAACCTACAGCAGAGATTAGGGATCGCCTCCAGGGGGGCTGAGAGTTTCCCAAATGTCATGCACTTCTGTGCAACCAATGAAAAATTGTAGCTCTTTGCTTTGAGAGCTTTTGTGGAAAAAAATCAAATTTCACCTGTGCCTAGCACAGAAACTACTGGGCCAAATTGCCTGAAATTTGGCAGGTGGACACCCCTCCATGGTAGATTAGAGCTCTCCAAATTTCATGTAGGTATCATGAAAACAAAAAAAGTTATGGCTGTTTGTGTTTTCCCATGCAAGTCAACGGGAAAACACCAAAAATGAGTGATTTGGATATCCGAATCTTGCTTTGGATTCAGATCCAAGTCAAAGCCGATGGGGTCCAAATCAGTCCAAAGTGAAGTGGGGGGTCCATGCACAGCCCTACTTTCCAGTATAAAAATAGCTGCTGGTTTACTGATCTTGACGTGCTGTTGTGACAATGCCCTATACTCTGATGTAGCTCCGTGGTCTGCCCCCAGAGCATAGGGCACCAAGCCAAGAAACCTCAATAGCCAGATCTTATCTTTTGTTCTCCAGTTAACATTTGCACTAAGCTCTTTTTTTATAGTAGCCCACCTAGTTGGAACTGGCTGGCTCTTTGGAGATGTAAGCTTGGAATAATTAAAAAGGTTGGTTCATCTGGTAGACCACTGACATAATAAATAGAGGGCATTGCACCACTGGACAAGATAACAGCCAGTCTCTGCTAAGAGGCTGGCTTTCACTGATCTTGGATCCCCAGGGTCTTCCAAACATTACATTCCTGAGGGGTGATTGTAGATATATTTTGTCTCTAATGCAGATATTTATAATACCACTACTTCCCTGAAAGCAGGTGTGAAGGGACAGTGTTTTGTCCAGCTCGAGATGAGAAGAAGATAGTGCTGTGCCAAAACATGTCCTTCAATTTCCTGGAAGTTTTCTTCTCCCATGAGAGAGACATCCATTTTGTTGCCTCATTCTCAGGGCATTTTATAATTTATTTTGAACTTCTTTTGGTGGTGTTTTGGGGCTTGCCCGATCACTGCAAGTTGTCAGAGGATGCAGTGTGTGCTTTTTCTTTCTACTGCACATCACTCTGTAGCCTCCCAGGCTGCCTGCACTTCTGGATATGAAAAAAGCTCTCTGGATGGGAACAGCTCATGAAGTCTTCCACTGGGCTTTAAATGAAATGTGGGAAGTCAAGGAGGCTACAGGCTCCTGGAGAAATGATGGTACAATGAAAGACAAGACACTCACACATTCCTTGATCACCTCATAAGTAAGGCAAGCACAAGAACCCTGAGCTGAACCCATGAGAATGTCTCTGAAATTTTCTGCTCCTTTGAATGTCTTTTCCAAAGCAATTTATTTTCTATCAAATTGAGTAAGAATGGTAAAAAAAATGTGGGAGAAATTTTCAGCACAGCACTAAAATAAATAAGCAAACTTATAGAGAAGAGGGTTACTGTTCAGATTTAGAAACTAAAAGTTATATTGTTGTATGCTAATGTACAGGATACAGAATGTATATATGCATTCTATTTTTAGCTTTCTGTTGGTGGTCAGTTTCTTTGCTATTTTAAAACAATCATTTGAAAATATTATAAGATAAACAATTATAACATATTACTTTAGAAAAAATGCCACCCAAAGCCTGCTTAAATCGAAAAAGTAGGCTGTGTACATCTTTTAAAAACACAATTCCATAAAATGCACAGCATTGGTTTTTGGCATGTCTTCAGATAGAGTCATCAGTTTCCGAGCCAGGGAGAAGCCACTGAGATGCCCTCATCATTTGCTTGATAGATGTAGGGAACTCTCAGAAAGGTGCATTCCGCTGACTCCACTTTTGAAAGGCAAGCCAAACACAAGAGTTTCACTCCCAAGGCAATTACAAATAGACTCATCCAAAATACATTTACATGGGAGTAAATCCTACAGCTTTCAATGGAACTCACTTCTGTTCCAAGTAAGTGTGCTAACCCCCACAGCCAAAACAGATTTTTAATGTTTCAAATTTGAATTGTAATCTGTACCTATATGAAGGATTATGGGCAAGTCACTCACACACAAAAATGATCTAATATCAGATGGCTCAGGCTATCTGATCAGTCGTTTAGTAGTTGGGGGTACAATCCTATGCATGTTTTAGACAGAAAAAAGCCCTACAACTCCCAGGATGCCCCAGCCAGCTGACTGGAGCATGTTGGGAGTTGTAGGACTTTTTTCTTCTGTCTAAGCATGCATAGGACTGCATCTTAAATCAGTTAGGAGTGTTTGTCTGTCTGCACAGGATCTTCCTGCTATCTCAAGTTTGGTGTAAAAAGCAATGGCTAAGGGGGTGGGGAGAGCCAAATTGTGTGCAGTTCTGTGTGCATATTTCTGGCATGTGGACTTAGTGCATTGATTTTTGAAGGGCCCACCAACCTAAGTCCTGGGCCAAGTGCAATTCCTAACCACACTTTCCACGATTCTCGTAGCGCATGGAAGACCGGTAGGCAAGGTGGTTGAATGATGCTGGGCGAGTGAGTGAGTGGCCCACTTTCACTGGCAACACCCAGCACAGGTGTCTTCCTCAGGCCCTCATGACCCTCGCTCCCCCCACCCCTGAAGCTAGCCCTGACTTGTCATTGCTGACCAATGCAATCCCTGGGAGATTGCCCCCCCCCCCCCGAAAGATCAAGGTAACGGGACCAAGCCAGCCTCGTCGACTGGCCAGCGAGGAGGCTGTGGCTCCACATTTCTTTTTCTTCTTGTATCATGTCTATCAGGTAAGGCAGGGACAGTCTCATCTTTCAGTATGTGTACAGCACTTAGAACATTGTAGGCACTTTATAAGTCTGTAATACATCATCATCATACAAAGGAGTCTTGCCTCTAACCTGCAACTCTTTTGTGTCATTAATGTTAAAAAGCTAGTGTAGGGTGGCATCTTTTTGTCTTTGTTGGTTCAAGTGCAAAACTCTCAAAAGCTGGCACTGACACCCACCCCATCCACCACCCTGCTGCTGACCTGCATACTACCAAGGGGGTTGTGGGACTTGTGGGGACCGGACAGCAGCGGGACCAGGAGGCAGAGTGGGGCAGGCAGATGCTTGAGGCAGCAGCAGAGTGGACACCCTTTGAAGGACAGGAAATGGTTAGCTTTTATCGTTCTGAGTTTTTTGGGCATGGGGATTTTCCATCTGGGCACCCACATGTCCAGGCCAGCCTCAGGACTGGCATGGCAGGTCACCGCCTCTGACACTGGCAAAGAGAGCCCAAGAGCTGTGCCCTCCAGCGGGAGGGGTTGAGTAGGGTGCTCCAAAAGGAAGCTGATGCAACCTGGATCCAACCTGTTTTGTCAGACGTGGAATAGATCCACTGAAATCAATGGGACTTCATTTAGACTGTCTGAAATCCTACTGATTTCAGTGGGTCTTCTCCAAGTAGGCCTAAATCCAGATCCAACCCAACATGTTGATGGGCACCAAAGCTCTTCCTGGATTAACATTCAAGGAGTTTCTTCTCTCCCATCCCTCCGCCCCGTGTGCACCTTCCCCACAACATTCCCCAGCCTGGAGCCCTCCCTATATGTCCAACTACAACTCTCATTATCCAGAGTCAGCTTTGGCTGGGGATGATGAGAGTTGTGGTCCGACACATTGTCCCCCCCCCCTTTAGATGAAATATGTGAAGTCTCCTCCTGCATAAATCCCCTTGAAGTTACAGCCACAAGGTTGCGTCGCGGCGGGAGGAAGGGGCGCGATCGATCAGCTGAAAACGGCTCTTCTACCGAAGCGGCCCCCGCGCCCCGCCCCCTTTCCAGGTGCGGATGAGCTCCCAGGCTTGGCGTTTAGATAAGCCGCCCGAGAGTCATTCGCTGGCGGCAGGCAAGCAAACCCGAAAGTGCGGGCTTTCCACAGTGCGCTCCGTCTGCTCCCCGTCACAGAAGGGGCCGCGGATCACCGGCCGCCCCCCCGCAGGGAAGAGCAACAAGCGCTGTGCCCCGGTAGCGCGCTTCCCGGCGGATATCTGTATCTAGCTCCATCCCAGCAGGCAGTTCCTATCCTCGTACCTTGAAGCTGCGTTTTTCTGGCTCCAGCCACCTAATTGGTTGATTGCAGAGCCTCTTCTGTTTCAATTACTTCTGATTGATTCCCAGGTCTGTGTCAACCACTCACTGCAGCCGCCATCCCAGGAACAAATCTGTAGCAGCTGAAGATGAAAATAGCTTCCACGGGCACTTAGGATGGAAATTCAAGCAGCTGCTCGCTGAACGTGGCGCTGCCGCCGCCGGAAAACAAGCGGGGCCCTCGGTGCAGCCGGCGGGGCTGCTGATGGCGGCCGCGGGGCCCGATTCTCAGCCGTGGGCGCGACAAGGCGGCTTCTTGAAAAGAGAAGAAAAGCAAAAATGGGGGAAGGGGCAGCGCGAGCGCTTTGCTTTCCGGCTTCCTTCCTGCACAAACTGCCGCTGCCATTTGGGTCTTAAAAGGGCAGCTTTCAACAGCCTGGGGGGTGTCGTAATCGACAGCTGCGTTGGACTGGTTGGGGATGATGGCTGTTGTAGTCAAACAGCCGGAGGGCGCCAGATTGGGGGAGGCTGACCTAAGCTGTTATACTTTCTTTCTGCTTCACTTTTAGAAGCTGTGGAAGAGGTTAGGAAGGCAGGTTTTGGCACCCTGAACACTGTTTTGCAATCTCCAGAGTTGCCCTTTGCCCAGGGCGAATTTACAGGTGGATGTGGTTGTTGTGGTGGGGGGGGGGGAGGGGAGGCTAACGTAGATGTGAAATTAATGGCGTGGCTGCAATTAACGTGCATGCTTTGTTATGTGAAGGAGCAGCCCTGGGCGACTGAGAGGGGAAGTGTAGCCCTTATTCTCTCCCTGCCACAGTCTGTCCTGGCTGCTACTTGCGTTTCAAGGGATGCTCCTTTGAAGAGGGCATCCTTGGGTCCTTGGCAGGTCTAGGAGAGAAGCTTCTAGTCCCCAGGCTGCTCAGGCATGTCTAGCTTGGCTCAGAAAACACCAGCCTCTCCAGTGGTGTTTTGTGTGTAGTCTTTGTTTACAAAATATATAAGCTGGGCAGGTGGTAAACTGAGCACATAGGCAGGCAGTCCTGAGTACCGGCATTCTAAAAAGTTGCTTCAGTACAGCAGCAACTTCTTTCCTAACCAAGGCTGGATCTACACTTACCGCCGTTTTTTGCTTCCAATGGGGTTTCACTCCCTGTCTTTCACATTACGCAGTAGCCGCTTCGAATTGGAACTGGAATTTCCCACTTCTGTGCTCCCGCTTTCAATACCCTAATATCCCAGTCTTTCCCCTTAATGTGCTCTGATTTTCCGCCTTCGCTACCAAATCCAGTCATAGTCCCCTCCCCCGCCTGTCCATATGCAGAGGTGTTTGTATTTCCCTCCTGTCCAATCACAGCTTTCAATGGTCCCATGTCTTCTTCCAGCTACTGATCACATTGCTTCCTCTGCAGCCCCTATTTCCTCAGCAACAAGCAAAGGGCTGGATGTGCGGGCGCTTGTCTGATCTCAGAAGCTAAGCGGGGTCGGCCCCAGTCAGTAGTTGGATGGGTAACTGCCTGGGAATCAGGCTTCCTGCACTGAGCAGTGGGTTGTTCTATCCTTTCAAATGAGACTAAGTTTTACCCCCTCCTATCCCCTGCTCTGGATGTGTTTTTTTTTTTTAATTAAGGCATTATCCTCTCAGAATCGGGGCTTCTCCGCAATGTTTTTTTTTCTAATTCAGGCATGATCTTTGAAGATGTGAAGCTTCACAACTTCGAAGCTTCGAAGATCATGCCTGAATTAGAAAAAAAACATCGTGGAGAAGCCCTGATTCTGTGAGGATAATGCCTTAATTTAAAAAACACATCCGGAGCGGGGGATAGGAGGGGGTAGAACTTAGTCTCATTTGAAGGGATAGAACGACCCCCTGCTCAGTGCAGGTCGCCCATCCAAGCACTGACCGGGGCTGACCCCATTTAGCATCTGAGATCAGACAAGTGCGCGCAGGAAAACAGCACAGCGCTCGAGTGTGAACCGAGCTCATGCATTCGATGAAGCACTGCAATGGGGAAAATGGGTGAGTGTGAATAATCACGTTTTAACGTGAGAGCGTTTAACCCGACGGGACACCGAATTCATTGATGGTGTAGATTGGCCCCCAGGTCATATACTGCTGCACAACATGTTCAAGTAACTTTTAGAAAACCACCCATTGGTATATCATCATCATCGTCTAGAGCTTTCAAAGCTTCAGGGCACTTCATGTGCATTCTTTAGCTGAAATGCTTATAACAACCCTGTGAACTTTGTGAGTATTATCCCCCACCCCCTCTCCATATTGCAGATGGGGAGACTGAGATTGAGGGAGAGAATGAGTCCATAGCAGAGCCTAGATTCAAACTGGGAACATCCTGAGTCTCAGTCTCTTTGCCGCTACACTACACCAGGTCTCTAGGTCGGTGGCCAGAAACAAAAGAGGACAGGGCTCTTGCACCTTTAATTATTCTGTTGAAGATGCAATTTCAGCCAATTTAACTGGTCATGCAAGTCCCCCCTGCTGACATTTCCTCTTCTACACAACAATTAAAGGTGCAGGAGCCCAGGCTTCTTTTTGCCCTGATCACCCTTTCTCTCCTTTGGTACTTGCAATGTGTGGAGCAGCCACAGGGCAATGGAGTCTGGAATGATCTCTGGCTCCTGACAGATGTTGTCCATGTTGCCCTCCTGCCCCCCACCCCAGCTCTTGAATCTCTATTGCCCAAGCTTTAGAGCAGGGGTAGGCCAGACACCTGGTACCTTTTTGATGGTTTAGACTACAATTCCTATCACCACTGATAGTTGGCCATGCTGGCTGGGACTGATGGGAGTTGTAGTCCAACACACTCAGAGGGCAGTAGGTTGGACTAGACTTACTACACTCAGAGTCAAGACTGGCTGCCTTCTTTTGACTAGTCATGAGTCATTGTATGAATCCAGGCTTCTGGGTAGGATGATTACACCACCACTGGATGCTTCTTGGATTGAGTGTGAAACTGGCACCCCTTCCCTCTGTCTTATTTGTTCCATCTGTCTTGCTCACTGCTTTTGTCTTAGCCTAATTTCTTTGCCCTATCATGTTCTTTTGTCCCTTAGAGTGACATACGTAATCTGGCCTCCAAACTTGGCTTAATCCCCTTCTTCCCCCTGCCCCCACCCCTGAATCTGGCTCCTGACTGTTGGATTTGTATCTTTTAATTCCAGTCTTGCCCCATCTGGTCTTATGACGTTTTGGGACCACTTCAGCTCCTTGTCCTGGACTGTATTCTGCACGACAAGCTCTATTTCCCAGCAGTGCAGCCTCTGCAGATTGGCTTGAACTATGTAAAGTGTTCCGTGCACTCTTATATCTGCCCTGCTAATGGGTTTGGACAGATGTGCCTGGAAGTCCTGGTTTCTCATTCAGGTAATGTGTCTCCCCTTAAATGATGTAAAGAAAACCTTCCTTGCTAGAACAGTCAGAACAGAGCCAAGGCAGCATTGGAAACGGCCCTCTCCCTCCTTCACTCATCATAACTTTTAACTTGGGATCGGAAGACCAGTGTGCTGGCTGAAGGTGCCCTGTCCACCACAACCACAAAAGGTGTTGGGCTGGTCAGGTGCTTAAGTGCTTGAAACGGAAAATCTTCTTTCTGTCCACTGGGGCTCAGAAGAGCCCTAGTTAAAGGTAGACCTCAATGGCTGCACGCTGCACAATCATTGCAGCCTTTCCCAACATGGTGCCCTCCAGTTGTCCTGGACTTCAACTCCCATCAGCCCCAGCCAGCCTGGCCATTGTTGCTTTCCTGTGTTGCTTCCAAATTCTGGAATACCGTTGGGAGTTGCAATGGGTCCCCACTCTCTCTGTGTTCAGGAAGGGAGTCAAGACGCATCTTTTTTTAGTCTGGCTTTTTAAGGACGCAATCCTATGCGTGTTTAGACAAAAAAAGTCTAACTCCCAGCATTCCCCAGAAGCTGTAGGTCTTTTTTCTATCTAAACATGCATAGGATTGCACCATAAATTGTTGTGGTTCATCTTAAGGTTATTGTTTAAATATTTTACTATGTTTTTATGTTGTTGTTATTATTATCTGAACTCTTTGTAAGCCACTTCTGTTAGCCTGAGAAGGAATTATAGCAAACAAACAAACAAATAAATTGGAGAGGGCTTTGAAGTAGCCCATCAACCGTTAGCAGTTGAACAGCAGGACACCAGATCACAATCTTCCCCATTATGGTGAAGATATAATTTAATTATATTTATATCATAGTAATTATTTCTAACTTACACCTTTGCATACAAATTAGCACATGCAAATTTTAGGCAAATCTGTGCTCTCTTTTGTCCTCTTTTTTGGTGATGTGTAAGTGGGTGCACTACTGGTTTGAGATCCTGAGCACCTCACAGAAAAAGAGTGTAGAACTACCTGGAGACAGGAATTCCTTAGTTCCCTTGGCTCATTGGACCCTGAGGCCTGATTTTGTCTTGGATTCAGCACTTGGGGTTCTCCCTCCATCCTTTCTAATTTTGTATAAATGCACAGATTTATGCCCAGTGTAACTCTTCAGTGCACTCTACAGTGAGGTACCCAGTGCCCTCTTCAGTGGTGGGAAGTGAGTTATTTTAAGCCTAGAAAGTGCTACTGAAAAAATTCCATCACAAAATGAAGATGAAGAGGTAGAAGCTGTTGTGCTGATGCCCAGTTCCTTGCTCTTACCATGCTAGGAACATATTTTTGCCAGGTCTGGTCAGCATTATTTAAAGACAGCTCCCTCATTAGAGAAGAGAATATATAGAATCACACAATCTTCATTATTGATTTTACCGCAGTTGGACTGTAATGTTTATCAGATCTTTTAAGAACAACAAAAGGAACAGAATCAATCAGAACTGTGTCTGTTTAGATTTAAAGCAGAGGTGGGGGAAGCATGGGCAAAAATGTCCATCTCGCATGCCATCCATGAAGTGTAATAAATGAATTCTACTTCGGGGCTCCCACCTTCATAAGCTTCACAAATAAGTGCTGTAGTCAAGAGATCCTTGTAATGAAATTGCATCTTCCAACCATGGCTGCTTCCCCTCCCCCCTTCCTTAGATGCATAGTTCCCCCTACTGTTTTCACAAGATAGTTAAGACACAATCCTTTGGTAAACCTCAAAAATGGTGCAAAGTGAGCATCATGTCAGAAAAGCAGCAAGATTAATAGTGTCTCACAAAAGACATGCAATATTAAGAGACAGAAATCTCTCTTCCCTCTTTACTGTGAATTGCTAAGGGCCCCTGCTCAGATTTTCTGTACCACAAAGCACAATGTACATGCGCTACCCTCAGCATCTATAATGCTAATATCCAGTGCTACTCAGGGGGTGAGAGCAAAACAGGGTCCTTTAGAAGCAGAACTGTGAACAAGGCAAAACATCACAATTTGAAGAGCTTTTCAGGCCATTTAAATGCAAAGCGATGCTCTCTCTCCCTAGCAGCCAGCACCTGCATATGCCTCCTTTTTGCTCTTAAACACAAATATTTAGAGGAGCTGAGTGTTTTGTTAGACTGGCCAGGTGCCTTTTCACATGATTTCCTAAAACACTCCCCTGCCCCCCAATTCCGGGTGGTGATGGTGAGGGCAGGTTCTGCCTAATGGCATACAGTCACTCAAAAACAGCGCCTTGCTGTATGTTTCATAGTAAGGGTACATCTAGACTTTGGCTTCCTTCAGCAATTGTAGGGCTTTACAAGCAACCTGCATGCTGATATACTGGCAGACCTATTACCCACAATCCACAGGGGAGGACTACCAATTCCTACAGTGATGACTACTTCTGCTGCCAATGTACTAGTGGGATTAGGTGGGGCTGGGGTTGGGGATGAGACAGTGATAGTAACCATTGTAGAAAACCCGTGATGGTGGCTCCAACATCCCGTGTTAACAGGGACTTCATGAAGTCTGAATTTTGAAGGACAAGCCCAAAATCCTTTGTACAGGTACACCAGCGCCGTGCGATTCCTGTTTTCTTTCTTTTCTCCAGCCTAGATATTTTCAATCAATACAACTTTGTCTGCCTGTCTGTCTCTTCTTTTTGAAAAGTCGCATGTAGTACAGTGGGACACCAAATGTCCGTCATGTCTGGATATAGCACCTCTTCTATTGTATGATTCAAAGAAGGACCGAAAAGTAAATACATTTTAATTTATCACCCACCTCAGTTTTGCAATTCTGCAAAAGCCTTTAAGGTCTCTCTCACTTAAACAAAACAAAGAGAGAGAGAGAGAGTTTGTGCACACACAAAGTAAGCATGTCAGTAACCAATTAAAGCAAAACCCTCCAAACAACCTAGTTCCACTTTTGACACTGAGGATCACCTGCAGTGCACAGAGGAGTTCCACCTGAGTAGCGAAATGGGTTATTTAGGTGGCAGCACCAGGGCTGGCTTTCATACTGTGGGTATCAGGTATGCCTTCATGCAGGTTGCCTGCAAAAGCAGCACTACAACTGATGGAGTAAGCACCATATAGAAGCACCCTGAATATGAAACCTAAAGCAAGGCACTGCTTAACGTGGACCCAAATGGAGAAACCCACCTTAGGGGGATACATAGGTCAGGGCCATACAGAAATAGTTAACAGAACAGAAGGGAAATGCAGAGGGGAGGATTTCCCAGTGTGCAGGGATGAAACTCCAGCATCTGTGTCAGATGGGGGACCTCTTAGTGCAGCCTTCCCCAAGGTGGTGCCCTCCAGATATGCTGGACCACAACTCCCATAATCTCCAACCATCCTGGCCGATGTCACCAGGTTAAGAATGAGTCATGCTGGCTGGAATGATGGGAGTTCTAGTCATCACCAGGTTGAGGAGGGCTGTCCTAGTGTCTGCTATCCTGGAGCTATATGCATAGTGTACATATTAGGCATACCTGCTGTTGATGTGTGAGGTGACCTGAGTCTCATAGTGGCAGAGACAGTAGGATAGATCTGGACTTAGTCATATTTACAGTAGGCCCATTGAACTGAAGGCCCATTGGTTTTAGGAGGTGCTTAGTAAGACTAAGTCTGGATCCAACCCTGTTAGCTTAAGTCAGATGATGAACTGATATGGCTATTAGATGGTCCCATGCTGTGTGCATGATCCTTAAAAACAACAACAACAACAAACAAAGGGGTGGGAGATGTCGCTTTGAAATGGTTTCTCCCTCTTTGTGTAAGAAAACCAGAAAACAAGGGAAATCCCCCAGTTATCTCCGATCATTGATCAGAGATAACAGGGATTCCTTGCCCCGCCCCCTCCTCAAGCCTCCCATAGCCTCCTGGGGCATAGCTTGGGCCAGGGCCGGGGCCGGGCCCATGGAGGGAAACAAAGCCAATGTGCCTAGATGGGGAACAGTTGCTGGCCAGATTAGGCCCATCAGCTGGAGGCTTCCCTCCACTGCTCTAGGGCACTGTCAAAATTTACAGTGGTGACTTTCAGGCCCAGGGTAGGTGGCAGCACCGGTGGCAGCTTCCCAAGGGTGCTAACTGCTGAAGCCGGGCCTAAATCTGAGGGAAGGCCTATGTCAGGACTGGGAGACATGTGGCCCTCTTGGACTGCAACTTGGATCAGTCTTAGCCAGATGGTGAGGTATGATGGGAGTTGCAGTCCAACAACATCTGGAGGCCATAAGTTGCCCACTCCTGGCCTATATGATTAACACTTGGGAAAATCTGTGCTTAATTTTCACAACGAAGACAATTGCATGAAAAGCATTCTGTTGGATCTGGTCAGAGACTAGCAATCAATGAAGCTAAGGTGTGGCAATAAGTTTGTGTTGTGTAAATAAGTGGACCAAGTGTATGAACTTGGTAGCTCTTTCAGTTTGCACAAGAGCATGTCACAGGAGGCAGCAGTTTCTCCAACTCCCCTAAGCAGGAATAATGTAGTCAATACTGATCTCTGACCATCCATTTGTTCTTTCCACCCACTGTAGAAAAAGCTTTTCTCTTGGAAAAACAAGCAGCGTCTGTTGTTCATGGTCACGTAATAGTTGGAATGCTGAAGATTTAGAGCTCAGCTCCTGCTGCTAACTAATGGTTGGGGTGGGGCGGTGTTAACAGCTGCATATAATATAAGAGACATGGCTCCCCCCCCCTTAGACATTACTTTTCTAATTTAAAATCTTGGTAGAGAATGACACATACACACAGTTTTAAAACGTGATCTTTAGGCTGCAAAGCCTTCCATGAGAAAATTAGTAAATGCCAGAATTAAAATTGCCTGCAACCTTAGTTGTGCCACTTTAATGCATATACTTTATGATACCATCTTTAATTACAAGACCACTTGCCGTTCCTTCCCCACAGGATCTCCACTTGATTTAATGCATGGGAAAGATACGCAAGGGGCCAGACATTAGGATTTCCATAAACTTGTAAAACTAGCATTTCCTGGGTTTTGATTGCTTAACATGGCATCCAAAAGACCATTTTCATCCTATTAGCATTTTAGTTCATATAATATTCAGGGAAGGCACCACCGTTGTATGTTAAAATGGTAGATGAAAATGCATTGTGGATTCTGGAATCCATAGCTATGAGAGATGTGCAGGTCAGCTTATGGCTGATCTACATGCTACATTATACTTGTTCCGGGGATGCCACCAAACACTGAGGAGTGATCTCCTGCAGCCATAGAGCTGCTTACTTTCATGCAGAGAGTCACCACCATGTCTCTGTCAGTGGCACTTCTGTTGGAGGTGATGATAACCCACTTTGGAACTGCTGTTTACAGCAGCATCTCGGTGGGCACTGTAGCATGTGCACTACCCATTTGGTGGTACAAAATGGATGTGGTTGATGAATGAGCTCGTACAAAGTAGCATGGGACTACGCCAGGGGTGTTGAACCTCAGGTCTGCCTGGTGTCCCAAGTTGGCCTCTGAGGTTACCCAGAAGGCCATGCCCCCTTCTGGTCCCATCCCCTTTCTCCGGACTGCTGGTCATTGGGTGGTTTCCTGGCTTTTGCACAGTTTTCCTCCCCATTCTAAAAGGTTGAAATGCCTCTTCTAATGCTTAGTTACCAACAGTAACTAAAATATACTGGTATTTTTGGCACTTTGGCCCTCTCCTTTTGCCTTTGGCCTCACACACTACTGGAATGCAGCCCCTGAGAGTTTCTCTAAAATGGAACATGGCTCGCCTGTGGAAAAAGATTAAACACCCCTGATTTACACTCTTCTTGTTTTGGAATGGGCCTCACTGCTGATCCTCATTGATGAAGGTTTGCTGCTTGGCCTTGGAGGGATCAGCAGAGGGTTGGCACAGCCCTAGGGCAACCATATTACAAAAGAGGACAGGGTTTTAGTGGTTGAGTAGGAGAGAGAAGTTTGATAAGTGCACATTGTCACGCAGGTGTAAGAAAAGCTACATGTTCTGGAATTCCATCACCTACTATTTCAGAGGATGGTGTATCTGGGATACAATATTTTCTGAAGCTGGCTAAATATTTATCAAGAGTGTTGTTGCTGTTCTATTGCTGGACTTAAGGTTTGCTTCAACAGGCTGTTTTAAATTATTATTTTTTAATTATGTGGTTTTTTGTCCATGAAAGCTTATGCCATAATAAATTTATTAGCTTTTAAGGTGCCACGGGAGTCTGTTGCTTTTGTTTTGGCCGTAACAGACTAATACGACTGCTCCCGGGAAATTTGACTGTGACTATTGCTTATTTTAAAAAATATTTTAAAACTTGTTGTCCTACAGTTTGAATATTGTTTGCAGCAGAGGATGTAGTGTTTAAGTATTTAAAGTGAATAAATAAATGCTTACCTTCCAACTTTGCCAATTAAGCTAGGATGGCCACAATTTTTTTGTTTCATTTTGTTTTCAATTTTTTAAGAACAGCCACAATTTTCAGAGCCCTGTCAGAGGTAGAACCTTGCCCCATTATCCTTCTGATTTTAAAGAAGCAGCACTATATTTTTAATTTTGCACTGTACATGCAGTGAAAACCAGGGAACAGGCCTCTCAAAGGGTGGCCTGCCACAGATGCATATACACCTCTGCATTTTTATATTATTTATTTTATGATGATGCCAAATACTATAATTGTTGATAATACGTGACTTTAACTTCTCAGCAAGCAAAGAAACTGCCTTACAAGAAATTCTTTAAATGCAAATGCTGATTTTGTTCTTCTAAACTTTCCTCTGCAAAGCCTCAGATGCAATTTAGACGCTTTTCCTATGGGCTAGGTCTGGACAAATCTGTCAGTCTTGGTTTCTCTCAGTTTCTCATTTTCCAGTCTTAAGATCATTCCATCCCATCTCTGTATCAGTTCATGATTTTTTTTTTTAAAAAAAGGTCTGAACGGACACGCATATACATTTTCATGCACATTTCTCCTAATCTGTGCAATTTTGCCTGATATACACAATTTCCCCTAGTATAATGCACCCTGCTATGGGCTAATTCTCTCTGAATCTGTCAGCCCATCGTGAATGGTGAAAATGGAGAACAAGGAGGAGCCACCTGCAACCCTAAAACAGCCTATGGTTCCTGGGTGGCTTATCAAGCACCCCAACGATCCACCTTTGCTGGGTTCGCACATAACAAGAAGCTGTGGTGTGCCCCTGCCGTGGCTCAAATATTCAGAATGGCTGCCGTGATGAGAAACCCCATGGGGAAATTCATACATTTTGAATATTTGAGCTGTGGCGAGGGCACGCTGTAGCTTGTTGTTACATGTGAACCCGGCGAGGGTGGGTTGTTGGGGTGGCTAACAAGCCACCCAGAACCCATGGGCTGTTTTAGGGTTGCATCTGGCTTGTCAACCACCCCAGCCACCCACCCTCACCAAGTCTGCCATAACCACAAGCTGTGGCCTGTCCCTGCTGTGGCTTGAATATTCAAAATGGCAGCCACTGCCACGATGATAAGCCCCACGGGAACATTCATCCACAGTGGCTTCTCATTATGTGTGAACCAGGTCACTGTCTCTGCCACTGCTCACCAAACTAGACCATGTGTTGCTGGGCTGCTGGACTCCACCCCTAGCCCCACCCACTCAAACATAGAACATCGCAATTTTCATCTGTGAGATGTTAGAGGGCTTGTCAACAAATCAAAGAAAAGAACAAAGATACAGGGATGCTGTCTTCTTCCTTTGTAGTCCTCATGTGGACGTGGCTGTCAGGCAGGCTGATTGGGTTTATGTGCATAAATACTCTGCAAGCTGCCTAAAAGGCCTTCTTAGTGTCACCAGTGGAAATGTCCTTATTAACTCTGCTTGGTGAGTGGGAGTGAAAGGCTGATTAATTCAAGGGAAGTATTTGCTAAAGCAAATTCCAGGGTTGGGAAGAGGTATGAGCTGAAGCCGCATGCCAGGGACTATGGAAACAGACTCCCTCCTGAGCAGGGCTGCGGACAGAAGCTGAGGGGATAGGAACAACCCAAGGCTCTGGAGAGCTGTGCAGTTCTACCTCGCAAAGAAGCAGGGTCTGGGTTGTTTTTCCTGTCATCTCCTTTCTTCATCCTCAGTTTGGTAATGGGCAAATGAACAGAAAACTGCCTTTATTAGGCTTGAAATATCCTCTCTTCAAAGAGAAGCTCAACTCTTGTCTAGACCGACCCCCTCTATATGTCCCAACGTTTGGGAAGGGCAATTCTTAACCCTCCAGGTTTGGGGCCTGCCATATGTCAAGATTCAGTCAATGTTACCAGTGGAGGAGATGCCAGGCTGCTTCTTGGGAAGGGGCTGTTGCTCAGAGGTACCTGTTTTGCATGCAGACGGCCCCAGGTTCAGTCCCTGGCATCTCCAGGTAGGCCAGGAAAGACGACTCCCTGAAACCCTGGAGAATCGCTGCTCCCAGCAGTGTCAGTAATACTGGGCTGGACGGATCACTGGCCAAACTCGGCACAAGGCAGCTTCCTGTGTTCTTTCAGTGGCGGCTAGGCATTTTTTGTACCATCTACCTCAGTCATAAGAAGCAAATGCAGCTGTGTTGGCCATTATTTCCCTCCCCCAAATCCATAGAGTGTAGTACCGTCATTAGGCTAACTCAGAGTTCCCAACAATGTGCAAGCTTCTGAGATCTCCAGATCTCTTTGTCAGGCAAGATGGTAACAAAAGGCAGGTTGGCAGGGCAGGGGTTGGGACAGGAGGGGGGAAAGGCTGACTGGATGTTGTAGTCAGGATGTCTGCATAGGCAGAGTCTTAAGATGAGGACGAGTGTTTGCAGGTATTCAAACTGGGCTCTTCCATCACATCACCTGGCAGAGCCCAATTTGGATGTCTACAAACCCTCCCCCTCCCCCATCTATATAAACTTAAGACGCTGACTATGCAGACATCTTGATTACAACATCAGCCATTCCCCCACTCCTATTCCCCCCCCCCAACTGCTTTTTGTAACATTCTGTCTCATGAAGAGACCCGGAGATCTCAAAAGCTTGCATATTTTTTTGGTGAACTTTGAGTTGGCCTAATAAACTATTGTACTATATGGATTTCAGCCATAAGAAATGTTTTCCTCCCAGTGCATTTCTCTCTTTTTTATCCATAGTTTGCCTCTCTGTGGTAGGGACATACAGTATTTGACAATGCTATGGATTATAGGCTGAGCTCTTAAAGAGAGCAAGCATGGATGTAGCGTGCTCATGTTTTCAACTTTACAGAGGAAACATTTGAAGGTGTCCTCTAGTTCAGGAGCTGTCCAGTCCACTTCTGGTTTAAAGATAAATAACCATAAGGAGGGAGAGCAGGGGCCTTGAACAGGTAGCACCTGGACAACAGACTGAGCAGGCACACAGGTTATCCATTCACATGCTTCCCCACTTCCTCTGAAGCAAATGGATCTGCCAGTATGTCTGCTTACCATGCTTGAGTTCTCCTTTGTGGAATGATGAAGAAGCACAGCTACTTCTGATTAAGGTGGATGGATAGAATGTACTCAGATAAATTGGTTTCTCTATCCCTTTTTGTTTCAACAATTCACTCCTTTTGATTTTTTTTTCTTTTTTAAAATCCCATACATGTCTCATCTCAGAGCCACAGTGTGACAGCAGAGGTGTGCTGTTTTGGTACTCATGCCCTGAGAGGCCTTGTGCAGGTTTTTTCCCCTCCATTTACAAGGGAGAAAAGGTGTGCTTGGAGATATTGCTGTCTTAGATCCATTTTTAACAATTAAGCTTTATGTTTTGGCTTTTTAATTCTTTTGCTTCATAAGTAACAGTTGGGAAATTATTTTTTCTGCAGGTATCTAATAAGGAGATCAGTGGTCCTCACATTTTTTGGGGGATTGCAGTTTTTGGAATTCTCAAGCTGCATTTTTAAGTGACTGTTGTTCTTTTTAACTTAGATTTTTAGCCCACTTGATCTCAAAGACTCAAAGCTAGTTTCAATGGTTTAAAAAAACCTGTTTGCCCTTCTTTTAGTAGCAGCAAAGTTTCAAATTACAGCAAATTACAAAAAATAAAATTCCTACTACTACCAGGAGGGTATGATAAGGTATGACAAATATTAACTATGGATAAGATCTCATATCAGTTAAAGGCTACAACTAATCCCAAATTTCATGACAATTTCATAGAAAAATGGTGCTCAGTTCTAAATGTAATCAACTCGGCTAACTGGAAATACAAAAGATCAGATAGATTCTCATCAATATTTACTTTACTGACTGCAAGATATATATTTATTACTGAATTCTATCAACAGCAATTAGCACTGAGTTAGGGCGCAATCCTATGGGGATAGGTGGCCGCAGTAGTGTAGTAGCACATACAGAAGTGAAGGGCCCCTTCGCGACAGTCACAGCCACGCCCCCTCACAGCTGTGCCCCTTCTAAGATTGTACAACTTTGTAAGATATACAGCCTTCAACTGGGATCCAAAAACAGTGCAGCTGAGAGTAAGGCAGGGGTATTTCAATTGGATGTCTGAGAAAAAATGCAGGGGTGTTAATCTTTCTCACCCACCCACCCACTCACTCGCTCACTCAAACACAAACCTTTTAGGTTTTCAAAATTCGATACTCTATGGAAGCTTCACCCTCTCAGCTCAGCCCTCATGGACAGATCCCTTCTCATTTAAACAGCTCCCTTGCACACTCCCTTAGCGCCCCAGCATTACCCATTAGCCTTCCTTAAGCTCCTTCATTATATCTCCCCCCTCCCCCTCTAACAGAAACTTCCACACACCCAGCCGGATTGCACACACACCTTCTTTCTCCTCTCCCCCAACTGATTTTTTTCTGTTTCCCTCCCCTCCACCAGGGCTTGTTTGCCCAGAAGCATGCCAGCCTCGTACCAAAAAGTATAGCTGGCAGAGCAGGTTGCATTTGGCAATTCTGCTTACTATAGAAATTAATGTTCAAGTATTAACTGTGCAATCCAATGGGTGTTTATTTCGAATTAAGTTTACAGAGATCTTGGGAAGGCAGCTAAGGCAGCAGTCCTCCGCACACTTACCTGGGAGAAAGCCCAATTGTCAATTGAACACAGTGGGACTGACTTCTGAGTAAACATTCATAGGATTGTGTGATAAATCCTAAAAACTGGCACAAACCAGGCACCTACCCTGCCCCATAAGTAAATAGTGGTGGCAGCCCCCACCCCCCTGCTGCTGCCATGGCCAGCAGCAGCCCTGAACAGGTGGCTGGTATTGCAGGGGATGAGGGCAACGTTGGGTGCACAGGCACGGAGCAGGGATGGGCAGAGAAGCCAAGAGATGAGGAGGAGAATGGGTGGGGCAAGGGAGAGAAGGCTGCAGAGCTCCCTCAGGCTCCCTCCCTCTCTCTCCCGCTCCCTTAGCTGATGAGAGGCAGCTAAGAGTCAGCCGCCCACACTCCCTTCTCCTTCCCTAGCAGACTGTGACCCGGCTGGGGGCTGGCTTCAAAAAAAGTGCCAGAGCGAAGCCCCAGTGCAACCTGCCACCACTACACTGCTGGGCAGCTGCCTCCAAACTCAGAGGCGACCGCCTGTCCAGTGCAGGGCAGGAGAAGCACGGAGGGGATTATTCCCTCCGTGCTTCTCCTGCCCTGCATTTGCAGTTAGACAGCCAATTTCGGCTGTCTAGGTGTGGGATGGTGGAGTGGGGGAGGAGGCTGCCAGATGACACATAGGATGTGTCGTACCGGCATTTCCACCTTCCCCCGCCCTGGAATGCCCCCCAGAATGCCCCATTTTGGCTGCTCCGCACTCTTCTTCCTAGCACGGCGCACGGAGCTGTTCTGTGCTGCCTGCGAGGCAGTGTGGAAGCGGGGTGGGGGAAAGGCTGGTTCTCTGGGAACCAACCTCGGAGTGCGGGCTCCCGGAAAACCACATATCCTTTGGCCATCTAGCTGCTGCTTAGTGGCCATAGGATTGCTTCCTTAGTAGACAAACCTTTGTTACAGCTTTTAATATTCCTAATTATTCTGATTTATTTCCTTGATTTATTCATTTTTATTTACATAGATATTTTTGCCCTACACTTCCAATGCTAGTGCCCTCCAGATGGTTTGGGCTTCAACTTCCATCAGGCCCAGCCAGCACAGCTAATGGTCTGGAATGCTGGGAGCTGTAGTCCAAAACATCTGGAGGATGACAGGTTGGGGAAGGCTGTTCTAATGCATGTGCCTTACTCAAGGCAGATTTGCATAGTTAAAATCCCAATATCAGAAGGGCAGAGTCATCCTAAACCTGGTCCAATGGGGAGCAGCCATGGTGGGAGATGGGTCTGTGTGTCCATCAATTGTTCTTCCTGTGTATCTTGGTCCTTTCAGTGGGAGGGAAAATACTTATGTCAGCCTGATTAGGGTTGTAGATTAGGGATGCAATCCTGGAGTTCACGAGGGGCTTTGGATCCAGAAAATCCAAAGCCACCCCATCACCCCATTTCTGAGCCTTCTGCAGGCAGGACACACTGCTGGCAGTAGCTTTTATATTTTCTATGGGCGTAACTGGGGCCTTAAGGCAGATACTCACTCCGCCAGCTCAAAGGGAGCTCCACAACAAGCTAACTCCCACCAGCCAGCAGATCTGGCGGTTAGGATTGCATTGTAAAAACAACCATATCAAACAAAACATAACAGAGGCAAGTAAAACATAGTCTTCAAGTAAAAGATTATCTACCTGGCAAGGCAAAAGCCTGCTGGAAAAACAAAAACTGTTCACTATCTGCCTGCCCCATCCTGATGCCGCCTGAAGTAGGTTGCTTCACCCTGCTTTATGGCAGGGCTGGCTCTCCTGCCCTTGGTGCATGGTTTCCTCTTTGGTGAGCATCTCTACACCAGCCTAAGCTCCCGCATTTAAAATGGGGCTTTCTGCTTCCGTTTTAAATGCAGAATCACGATGGACTCCTTTTACGCGTGCTTCTCCCCCACCCCGCTTTCCCCACTCCTTTCCCTCCTTATCTGAGTATTCCATAAGTTTCATTGGTCTAGCTCCTCTTATTGCGGCATTTCCTTTTTCACAGAAGGAACTCAAGCATGGGAATATGATAGCTCATTATCTCCAATCTTTTAAAAAATGGAATAAAGGTCAATTAGTGCAGGAGACGCCCTGGAGGTTAAAGACGTCATCTTAAGGACCCGCAAACTTCCGTGAGTAACCAATCTCAATAGCAGGATAAAAGCTCTGTGTGAAGAACCCCCATGTGCTCAAGTATACTTTGATCTCTCCTCATTTCCAGGGTTGCATCCAGACATGAAACATACTAAGCTCTGAATGCCCTACTGAAATGAATAGGAGGTGCACAAGAAGAACAGAGTTGTGTTGTTGTACAGCTACTGCAGGGATGCTTCTTGGGGGATTGTGTCCAATTAACAATTACCCCCCCCCATATCTAGTGAACTGAACAGCTTAAATTGTTTTATTCTATTTTAAAGTATTTTTACCGCAGTCGTCAGCCGATCAGGCTCCCAGAGTAAAACCAATAAAATCCATAAAAGACAATAATAAATACACTACAGCTAAGATGTAGAATGGTTTTAAAACCCAGCATAAAATAATTGCAGCATTAACACCAAAGCACGAAATACAAATATTTCAGACTTCTCTGGGAAGAAAGTTCCAAAAATGGGGTGCCACAATGGAGAAGGTCCTGTCTCCAGTTACCACTGTATACGTTAAAACCAGCACGTTGACTTTGTGTTTGGACAGGTAGCCAGTGATGCTGTTTCAAAACTGGTGTAGTAGGTTTCATACATCTGGTCCCAGTGAATAAATGGACTGCAGTATTTCTCACTAACTGACATTTCTGAACAGTCTTGAAAGGCAGCTGCCCCATGTACATTGCAAGGTGGCTGATAGAAGAAGATGATAATCATTGAATTACATCAGTAACTATGGATGGGCTCATGATAGGAAATCCCCAGCAAGTTGAACTTGTAAGCCTTGCTAGATCAGATACAAGGTCTTTCTAGCCCAATCTCCATTCTAGCCCAGCCTCCAGTTTCCAGCAGTGGCCAGCCAAATCCCTTTAGAAAGCTCTCAAGCAAGGCATAAAGACAACTGTCTTCCCTGGTTGTTTGGCCCAGCACTGGATTTTTGGGGGACCAGATATGGTGGATTCATACCTCCAAATATGGTGGATTCATCTGTCTACTAATTCAATGCTAATAATTGTTGATAGATCAATCCTCTATGATTTTATCCAATTCCCTCTTATTATGGTCCTTGAACCAATGTGACGGCAGCCAAGTATTGCGTTTAAGATCCAGAGGTGTGGTATAGGTTTTGTTATCTAATGTCAAAACGATTAGAAATTAAAGTCAGCAGCAACAACAACATTGCAGCTTCTACACGCCCAACAGTTCAGCAGTGTGCAGTCACCGTACACAAATCTGTTTGATCCCCCTGACCCGATGCAAATGTGAATGTTAAAACCGTTTTGCAAAATAACATATTTTAAAAGGCCATTTCCCCCTCCAACTTTGGCCACATATTACTGTGTTCCTCAAAGTTCAAAGAGGCAAGAGAAATAAAGTTTGCTTTGAAAGTTGGACTTGTTTTACTATTTGTTCTTGTGTGTGTGTCTGTGTGTGTCTGTTTGAGCCTGCCTACAGGCTTTTTGGAACCTTGTAGCTAACTAGGCCAGAAACAGGCACATAGCCAGGAAGGGACCTGCTGGAACTGAGGCTGGTTTTATGATTTATGGCACTAATAAGGCTCAACTGCTACTTCTTGTGGTTTCCTTCCAGCTTGTCTTCAATGATCTCTGCTCATACTGCATGTGCTGCTGTTGCAGCTGCTAGAACTCAGTTGCGAAACCTAACTGTTTTACCCCTTTACGAGGGTTGCTGTCTTTATCTATGCTGGTCTGGCTTTTTTTTTTTTAACAACAACATTTAGGGAGCAATCCTATGACCGCTAGACAGTGGCTAGACAGCCATAGGATATCTGGTTTTCCAAGAACTGACCTCGGAGCCCACGCTCCGAGGGTGGTTCCCGGAGAACCAACCTCCCTGCCTCGGAGGCAGTGCGGAACAGCCCTGTCCTTCGTGCTTGCAAGACGAGTGCAGAGTGGACAAAAAAGGGTGTTCTGGGGGGTGTTCTAGGGCATGGAGGGTGGAAATGCCTGTACAACACATCTAATGCGTCATACAGCAGCCTCCTCCCCTGCTCAGCCCTCTTGCAGCTAGACAGCCGCAATTGGCTGTCTAGCCAAAAATGCTGGGCAGGAGAAGCGCGGAGGGAACAATCTCCTCTGTGCTTCTCCTGCCCTGCATTGGATAGGCGGTTGCCTCCAAGTTCAGAGGTGGCCACCTATCTGAATAGGATTCTGCCCTTAGAGTATATCAAAGAGGAGTCATCCTTCCCTATTCTTGCATTAAAGCCTCCGGCCAAAAGAACTTCAGCTGAAGGATATTGAGATTCCATTTTTATCACAGTTTTATACTGTGTTCAACTTTCCCACTGGGCCAACTGGTCTGGCATTATTGTGGGTGATATGCATGTTGGCACAAGTTAACTAGAGTACGGGTGGGCAGAAGGGAGATCTCCAGATATTTAGGATGTCAGCTTCTAGAAGCTTTTACCAGCATGGCTGTTAGCAAGGAACTATGGCAGTTGTTGTGCAAATCATCTGGAGATCTACTTTCTGCCCACCCCTGAACTAAGCCAAGGGCCTTTTGTGCTGTGCGTTTGACCATATCTATGCAGATATGACACCCTATTCCTGTCTGGTTGCTACTGCTGTCCCTCTACATATCAACCCGAGAGTATAGACTGGTCACCAGTGGTTTATTGTCACACCAGTTGTATTCACGGGAGTTCCAAATGACACAACAACAGAGGCTCAGTTCATACTTTTTCTACCAAAAGGTGTCTTTGGGGCAATTGCTTCATTGCAGAAATCTACCTGGCACCTTTTCTGTTGTGAACAGAGTTCCAATGTGTCCTTCCTCACCTCCCCACCCCTCGAAAATTACTTTAGGGTGGAAGAATGATGATCACATCTCCTCATTAAAGAAATAAATGTAGCAGCAGCAAGAATATACTGCTGTCTATACAGAGGATAGAAACAAACAATCCAAATCTGTCAATGGACACAGATCAGCTGAAATAATTAGTTCTCTTTTCCCCCACACCCTTTGTTGCTTGCTGTGATTCCCTTATCACTGAACTACAATAACTGGGTGATTCAGATGCTACACTACATTATCATAACAATGCAGACATAAGAGATTCTCCAAACCTGTGGTGATTTGTGGGAAGAGTTCTAGGTTTTGTTCATCAGATGGAAGCAGCCTGATATTTCCAGCCTGCGTGATTAGTTTACACTCTGGCTGATGGCAGAATATCATACATCTCAATTGCATTTTTTAAAAGTCCTTTTCCCCATCTGCCCTCTGCATTCAACCTTGCATCCTGTCCAGGCCAAGTGAGTGTTTTCAACAGCCAACCAGACTAGCCAGAACTGAAAAGACTTTTTTCTGAAATGGCATGGTCACCAAGCCCCCTTTGTTTGCTAGACCATCAATAAGCAAAGTGCATTAATCCCTTTGTTTGCTGGAATCTCACTAAATTAGTGACTGAGCAGAGGGAGGGAAGATGGAGAGATCACAGTCTGATATGCCAGTTCTACATTCTTAGGGCAGGAGAAGTTACTCTTTAATTTCAAAGTCCAGAGCTGGGGGCAGGTGGGTTGAGACATGCAATCAAATAATAGCAACAACAGTTCTATCCACTAAAGTAGGGTGTCCAGGTGCCCAACTTTACTGATGACAGTCCTCTATCTGCAGGGCCGTCAGAGTTCTCCATTTGATGGCATCCACTGTTTTGAAGGGCTGTCCAGTCCAAGTCTGTTATGCTGGGAAAGATTGAAGGCAAAAGGAGAAGGGGACGGCAGAGGATGAGATGGCTAGATAGCATCACCGATGCAATGAATATGAACTTGAACACACTCCAGGAGAGAGCGGAGGACAGGAAGGCCTGGCATGCTATGGTTCATGGGGTCACGAAGAGTCGGACACAACAACAACATAAAGAAAAGAACAATCAGAGCCTCAGAGATGCTCAGCAATAGTTCATACCTGGGTAGCAGACTGCATGGCCACACAGGTAATCTGGCCCCACCCTTCCCCAGTATGGTGAGATGACTTGTATTTCTATTATAATTATAGTCATTCTTCCTAAATTTGCATCAATATGTATAAACCAGCATGTGCAAATGTTATGCAAATCTGTGTCCACTTTTCTGGGTGATGCATTTGCACTTTTTTGGCAATAAGTGGTCACCCTACACTAGGTGAATCTCTACACTTTACACAAAAACAAAAACTAGAATTGAACATTGCATATCCAATCAGGAAGCCTATCAGCAGGGAGATCTATTGCCTTCTTTTAAAATGACAACACCACACACAGCACACTCTTTCCATCAGCTCATTGCAGGATGCTTGTGAATGAATGAAAGAAACCGAAGGTGTTCACAGTTTTGAATTAACAGAGAATGCTATATCTTCTAAGACATTTCCCTTTGCTATTTGTAGCGTGAGGGTTGCTGGATGTGGCTTTAATGTCTGTGTTCAAAAGGGAAAGTTGGGGCTTTTTAAAATGATAGTCCCTGGATGGACAAAACAAAACCTTAATAAAATTCTTCAAGAAGCCCCATTCAAATCCCTGAAAATCAGAGTGGAGATGTTAAAAGTCTTTAGGAAACAAAATTAAGCAGAATTCACAGCAGAAGCCTGACGCATTTTGTTAGTGGTGGTGGTGGTGGTGGTGGTGTGTGTGTGTGAGAGAGCATTCCATTGATTTGACTCCCCCCCCCCGACAGATGCACTATCTGAATAAAAAAACAGAACACAGCAATCAAAAATTTGTATGTTTTCCAGTATGAATGACATCAGCATTAAGAATAGACATCAAGAAGAGCTCCAAGCTTTGAGGAAGCAGTGATGAAGAAGATATGTCTGAAAGGAGAACATATTGTACATACTATTCCTGAGCAGGGTGATCCTACGGTCCTGCCATGCTGGCAGCTGCCATGCCACCATTACACTGCAATGTAGAATGGTTTTAAAACCCAGCATAAAATAACTGCAGATTGCAATAACTGCAATCACTCCTAGCAGCACAGTAGAATGAATACTGGTAGAAGCGAGAGATAATGTAACCATATCAGCAGCTAATCCCACAGCATCCTTGGCATCTACGCTGCCATTCAGTAATCATATTGTACAGTGATGATACACCACATCACCTATTCATGGAAGGCGCCAATCAACACATGGTACCGGTGGGAATGTTGCAATGACCCCACCTTTCCCAGTCTGCACATAAAGCATGAGCACACGCCCATGAACAGACTGCAGTGCTTTCCCCATCAGAGGCCTCATACAGCCCAGAGCTCAGAAGACTGGCATGTAGAATCCAGAGGCTTTCCAGAAGAATGGCACGAGTCCTGCCAGAATATCAGTAGTGCCACATGGACAACACCAATAGCATAACACAACCCATTTGTCTTGGTGCCTGTGGGAGGGGAACAGGCATTTGGGAAAGGAGCTCCATCATCAGCATCAGCATCTGTATGTTGCTTTCAGGTGTTCAAAGCACTTCACATATTATTGAGTTCAGCCTTCTCTGCCTTGGTGCCCTCCAGATGTGTTAGTCTGCAGCTCCCATCATTTTCAGCCAGCAATGGAGTAGTAGTAGTATTATCCTATTGGAGATATAGGGATGGAACAGAGTTCCATAGGCCACCTGGTGAGCTTAACATGGTAGAGGTGAGATTCAAACTGAGGCCTTTCTAATGCATAGTCTCTTAGACTCTGTGTTACTGTAGCCACATGGATAAGGAAGAATAGAACCTACAACAGCAAGCTCACAGGCAGAAGCATTATGAGCTGCCTGGAAAGAAAACCACTGTGGGAAACAGTGTGGATTTGTGTCCCCTACCCAGGGGAAAATGCAAACAGGGCAATCAGAAGGTAAAGCTGTCCTAATAGCAGCCACAGTTTTAGATAGAAAATGGAGAGGCACCAGGATTGGATCCCAGGTTTTCTGCTCAACATCTTACCCACATAACTAACAAAAGGAAGGCCTATGATGGAGCTTTTGTAGGGGTGCACCCCTACAAAATAATATATTTGTTTAAAGTATTTTTATCTTGGTCCTCAGCCAAGAGGTCTCCCAGAGTGTCTAACATGCAATCAGTAAAAGAAGATAATCTATGCCTGTAGGCTTACAATCTTAAAAAGACACAGCATGCAAGAGGAAAAGGAATGGTAAGGGAAGAGAAAAAAATAATTAAGGGTGCAATCCTATGCCTGTTTAGACAGAAAAACGGTCTGCAGTTCTCAGCATTCCCTAGCTAGCATGGCTGGCTGGGGCATGCTGGGAGTTGTAGGACTTTTCTCTCTCTAAACATGCATAGGATTGTGCCTTAAGTAGCCTTAGAGCAGGGCTGGTGGAATGGCCCACTTCCCCTCTCATCTCCCTCTGCTACAGTCTGTTGGAATATAGACCCAGCCATACAGAGAATGATGAAAGGGACTCCATGTAAAGTTGTAGCTCAGCAGGAAAACACAGGCTTGGTTCCACATTCAATCCCTAGCTTCAGCTTTCCACAAAAAGGGCAAGGAAACTCCATGAGACCACAGTGTGATAGCCAGCCAGGGTAGTTAGTGAATGGGCCAATACACTGACCTATTCATATCCTGGAGCACTTACATTTTGCCCAGCCCCATCCAATTCCATTTGGCAATGCCTTCCTCCCCCACCCCCGCCCGCCTTCTGCCAGCTTCTCCACTGGGGTTCACTAGGATGATTGTCAGTGTCTGCTGATTATCTCTCAGGACACCTAATTATCCACACAGACCCTCCTATATTTAATGCATCCAAACTGCTGGGCTTTTTATCACACTGACAGTAACTTTGGAGGGTGGGGTGGGGGCCAGGGGGAAGTCAGGGGGATATTGATCTAATTGGATCTGCCCCCTCACTAGTACTCCAGTGGCAAGGACATGGGCAGGATGCAGAGGACTGAGCTGGACTGGGCTGCTGGCCACCCCCTCCCCAGCGGCATGCCCATTTTGGAGATCATCCAGATGAGTAACAGTAGGAGGTGTGTTGTTTCCTCATCTGTTAACCATCGTGAGAACAGAGGTGCAGCTGGAGGAGTCACAGAGTTGTACAGAGAGCTCCAACAGAATCACAGGAGCATGCATCCTGCCAACTTTCTTCTTCATTTAGGCCTTGGTGCCTTGGAAAGCTGTATGACAGGCAGAGGAGAAACAGGTGCATCTCACCTGTTCCCATCACTGGAGCTCTATGCTACATCCATTACATGACAGTCCATCAAGCACTCTGGAAACAGTAGACAGAACGGAGATGAACAACTGATTTCCCACCCTCACCGCTGTGGCTGCTGGCTGTGTCACTTGTCTCAGTGAGTGTTGAGAGCAGTAGTGTAGTGGCAAATTCAGAAGTGAAGGGTCCCTTGTGACAATCACAGCCACACCTCCTCACAGCCATGCCCCTTCTAAGATTATACGACCTTGTAAGATATACAGCCTTCAACTGGGATCCAAAAACAGTGCAGCTGAGAGTAAGGCAGGGGTATTTCAGTTGAACATCTGAGAAAAAAGGCAGGGGTGTTAAAATCTTTTTTCACTCACTCACTCACACACAAACATTTTAGGTTTTCAAAATATGATACTCTGTGGAAGCTTCACCCTCTCAACTCAGTCCTCATGGACAGATCCCTTCTCATTTAAACAGCCCCCTTGCACACTCCCTTAGCACCCCAACATTACCCATTAGCCTCCCCTAAGCTCCTTCATTATATCTCCCCGCTCCCCCTCCAACAAAAACATCCACACACCCAGATGGATTGAACTCTCTCTCTCTCTCTCTCTGTCACACACACACACACACACACACACACACACATACACTGGTGTAGTGGTAAATTTGGAAATGCAGGAGCTCATTGTGACAACCTCCAAGGGCAGTCCAAAAATTTCAGGCAGCTGTGTCGATCCATATCAACAAACTAGTTCTAGGAGTTTTCATCTCCACCAGGAGCACATCTTTTGTAAAGCGAATAGGTCTGAATTGCCCATTCCAGACCAAGTCATCCCAAATACTTTGCATTCCAACATGGAACAATATATTGTTGCTTGGAAAATTCATTCCCCCCCCCCCCCCAGCTACAGTGAGAATTGCAGCTAAGCTCAGAGGGAACAGGGAATTCTGAGGGGAGTGGCAGATGACATCAGAGTCCCTGGTAATGAAAAAGTGCTGGGGCTGCGTCCCTGTGAGCCCTGCCTTCACTACACCACTGGTTGAGACCACCATTTGTGGGGTGTTATAACTGCAGGCTCAGTCTCAGCTGGCCTCACTGTGGAAGGAGGAGACAGTCAGTGTGAAATGCTAAACATTTTGCATTATTCTTGGGAGATAAAAGTTTCTGGGAGTTTTGGAAATTCGTGTCAGACACCTAGGCTACATGCTTGCGTATACACATGTCTGTAGTTGCATACATACATCTCGACAGGATATGTTGGAAAATAAAAATAATAAACTTTGCCTCTCTGGCCATGCAGGAGAGCAGCTATTATATTTACTAACAGTTGCATTAATAATAGCTATCATCATTCCCTCTAATACCAAACACTGGTGGTCCTAGCTGCTCAGTTTGGGCGTGAAATGAGGCTAGCCAAAAATAAGATTGTGGTTTCTGCATACTCAGGGGATTTCCCAGGTGTGCAGAAATATATTATCTTGTAAATTAGAAGAAAAAGATAGTTATACCCTCCACTGCCTGGCAGGGACCTATTTTCAGTGATTTCCAGGATAAACAGAATGGTGAGGGGAGTTGAGTCACATAAAGCTGAGGGTATCTGCTATAAAGAAAAAGTGAGGGAACGGAGGGGCAAGGAATTAGCCTTATTGAGCCCCTAGTACCTTTTTAATAACCTGGAGGGAAAGATTAAGTGTGGGGGATGTGTGCCATGAGGTTAAATAACTCTCTTTTCTCATGCTATATAGGAAGGTTTCAGAAGGGAGGGGGGAGGAAAAGGACACCTTTTCCACTCTCCAGAAACCTCCCCCTTCCCACCATCTAGCAGCCCATCCCAAAGTGAGCCCTTTAGTGCTGTAGAACACAGTGGAGAAAGGTTTCAAGAGGGTGGGAAAGAATTTTTCCCCTTCCTCCCTGAAACTTTCCATTCCTCTAAGAGCCCCAAACTGCACTAACAGGTTCCTGTTTGAGCTTGGCAGGAGCCCTAAACAGGAGTACTGCTGCTAGGGGGAGATACACTGCAAGTTGTGGGTCTCAACTTGTAGTAATGACAATAAACAATGAACAAATACCCATTTCTGTAACACTTGAAGGGAGCAATCCTATGGCCATTAGACAGTGGCTAGATGGCTATAGGTTATGTTGTTTTCCGGGAACCGACCTCAGAGGCTGCGCTCCGAGGTCAGTTCCAGGAGAACCGACCTCCCCACACTTCTGCACTGCCTCGGAGGCAGTGTGGAACATCCCCATCCTCTGCACTCACAAGAGTAGTGCGGAGTGTCTGGGGGCATTCTGCGGAAATGCCTGTACGACAAATCCAATGTGTCATACAGCAGCCTCCTTCCTGGCTCCATCCTCCCATGGCTAGACAGCCACAATCGGCCATCTAGCCACAAATGCAGGGCAGGAGAAGCATGGAGGGAACAACCCCCTCTGTGCTTCTCCTGCCCTGCTTTGGATAGGCAGTTGCTTCTGAGTTTGGAGGCAGCCGCCTATCTGGATAGGATTGCACCCTTAGTGTCTGGACTGCTTTACAATCCTCAGGAAATGTATCTGCCCAAGAACCCAATGAAATAGAGTGGGGATGGAGAGCTTCAAGCCTGGAGGCCAAATTTGGTCCTCTTAGGGTCCCCAGAAGGTCCAAACCCTTCCTTTTCCTCTGGCCCCACCTCCTTTCCCCCAACCACCACGCAATTGGTACTTTCCTGGCTTTTGTGCAGTTTTTTTCCCCATTCTAAAAGGTTGAGATGCTTCTCCTGCAGCTTAGTTAGTGGCAGTAAGAGCTTTAAGCTACAATATGCTGGTATTTTGAGTATTTCCAGTACTTTGGGTCCCACCCTCTTTTGCCTTCAGCCCACCCACCATTTGAATGCAGCCCCAGAGAGTTTCTCCAAAATAGAATCTGGCCCTTGGGCGGAAAGAGCTTGAAGCAGCACCCCTGAAGCAGAATATTTCCATTTTATGGATGGGAAAGTGTGGTTGAGTGAAGTGACTTATCAAAGGCTAACACATACTCTGTCCATAGCTGAGAGGGATGAAATTTAAATCCAGCTCCCCAAGGTCCCTGTCCAGCACTCTTCTCACCAGACAACACTGGCATGCAACCGCATTCTCTACGCTTAGACAAGCAATGTTGGATTCACGAAGAGGGAAAATGGGTTTTCAGAAACTGTCTGCTTGATCAATCTGGCATTAAATCTGCACGGGTGCCAAAAGAAGGTCTCCCCTCACTTCCCACACACAGCCTGTACTTTGTCCTCGGTGTGCTGGGTGCAGTCGACACCACTGTGGTCACCAGCCATGTCCCATTCGCACTGGGGGAGTTGGTCACAAAAGAATATCTAGTTTGCAGATGATGCCTAGCTGCAAACCAACAGCCCAAACCTCTCTTTGACTCTAAACGGAAGGTCAATAAAAGCTAGCAGGTAATGAGCCCGATGCCCTCCGAAGGGAAGCGGAACAGCAGCTGTCTGGGAGCCAGTATTCGGGAGCTGGCAAAGCCTCCTAGACAACGAACTTGATCCTGGAGTCTGTAGCCTAATCCCTTTGATCAGCAAGGCTGGGGTTACTGTAGGGTCAATGCTGACATAAAACCAACCAATCAACCGAGACCACCTAGGTATTTAAATTAATCTTTTATCTTCTTCTTCCTATGAAGGGGGAATACAATTTTCTTCAAGGATTTCTTTCCCCTTGAACAGAGCTCTGTGTGCTGTCTGTTTTCCTTCTCTTACATCAGTGCTATTGAGAAGGGCATTGTTATGGCAGGTACTTCGTTTCCTCAGTGCTCCTACCACCACCACCAGTGTGTGTGTGTGTGTGTGTCTTCTCAACCTACAGATCTGTCTAGCGGTCAAGCTATGTTGCTATGGCCTATTTTTCGAAAAGATTTCTTTAAATCTTACACGTGATTAAATAATACACACATTCTCTCTCTCTTTTTCATTTCTTCTTGCAGACAGCTAGCGGAATCAATTTGCTATGGTTATGCTTCCCGTCAATTGTTTAGAATTTCCAGGATTTAATCTTTCATCCATGTGTATATCCTCTATTTACCTTTGAATGAGATAATGCATTATGCATCGGGCTTTACAGAAATGAACCATGAAGCCCGACTTCTCCCCCACCCTGAAGAACAGAAAGTCACATTCTTCTTTCTTAGGAGAAATATCAGTCCCCATTATGATGGCAGCTGCCAAGAGTGGTGAAGGTGAACCAGTTTAAACTCCAGTTTAGAGAGGGCTCAGTAGTTTATACTGCCATGTTCAGAGCAGGTTTCAAGTGACACAGTAGTAAAAGCTCCTGATCTCTGTGTCCAGTAGAAGTTGAACATCAGTGAAACCGCAGCACTGGCAGCTGACACTAAAATAATAATGCTAGACTTTTTTCTATGGCAGTGACCCATTATTACCTCCCTGCATATGTAAAAGTCCACACGGCAAGTGCATAGCCCCTCCCCGCCCCCAATGGTTGCAGAGGCATAGTGAAGATTGCCAAAACTACATTTTACACAGACAGCTTGCCATGTGGAGTTGCCTTTGCCCAGCTGCATGCTTATGCTGCAGAGTGCACATGTGAATTGTCCCTAAAAGTGCCTTCCCCAACTGGGCCCCTCTGGATGTTTTGGACTTCAAAGCCCATCATCCCTAGCATTGCCAATGATTAAGAATGCTGGGAGTTTTAGTACAAAAGATCTGGAGGGCACTAGGATGGAGAGGGTGTTCCAGATGTTTTGGACTACAACTTCCATCGGCCTCAACCAGCATGTCTAATGGTCAGTGATGACAAGAGTTGTAGTCCAAAACCTCTGGAGCCTTCCCCATCCTGCATTGCACCACCGCATTGCACTGTCCTCTTGAAATGTTTTTTTTTGTCTCACTGCACAAGAGAAGGCTCCTTCAGAGTGTAGTTTTATTTTAAGAATAACACCACTTGAATTGGAACACACAGTTTTCAGATCATGAGATGTTGTTTCATTGGGATCTAGAAATGGGGTTTGCTGTGTGATGTGTCCTTGCAGTTTGGGAAGTTGTCATATCCCTGACATATGGCTGTTAGGATTGTTCTCTCTTTGAAGCAAGGGTAGTTAGTGATATTTTACCACTCCCTTCCTTCTAGCATAACTGCAAACTCTTCTAAGGCTGCAACCCTATAGCCACTTACCTGGGAGTAAACCCTGTTGAACTCTGCTTCTGAGAAGGCATGTATACGGTTGTGTTGTACATATATTATGGTTAGGTAGGAGAGAGCACAGGACAGGAAGGCCTGGTGTGCTATGGTCCATGGGGTCACGAAGAGTTGGACATGACTGAACGACTGAACAACAACCCTGCAGAAGGAAATTGTAGGGAATACTTAATGCCACACATTCCTCAGTATTTACATTAAAAGAGAACTATTAGTGCAATGCCTTATAATTTCCTTACTATAGGGTATCGTATCTCCTACTGTTTAAGACTCCACTGAAGAAGTAGGACAATTTTTAAGTTGGTAGTTTTTATGGGCTGTCTTTAGCCTTTAATAGATATGCTTTTATTTGACTATGCTTTAGTGGAATCCAAGCTAGAAGGCTGGCGTTATACTTACATGCACTGAACAGTTACAATAATCTTACAAATCAGAACATTAAAAAAAAAATATTCTTGAGATCTGTATTGGGCTAGACATGTATCAGTGTTTAAGGATCTAAGGGAAGTTCAGCATTAAATTAACAGGGCAAAAATGCTGAGGGAGGATGGAGAAAGCTAGTAAATAAATACTGCCTGATGTCTATGACAATGCCTTGTGGATTGTAAAATTTGACAGGATCAATGAGAACTATAAAAGGCCATATGCGTTTCTGGGTACCCTGAAGGTGACTTCCATTTTGTTCTACAGCTACAGAATGTGTCAGGTTTTGTTTTGTTTTTTTAAATGATCATGTTGAACAGGGTATTCTGGATACAACCTCTTACGTGGTGAGTTTGTCGAGAACTGATTGTGAAATGACACAAGCATGCCTGTATAAATGCCACGTTCTTTCAGAGGCTGAAGAGATTTGGATAATCCAGGTTTTCCTCTGACAGCATAGTGCAGCCTTCCCCAACCTGGTGCACTCCAGATATGTTGGACTGCAACTCCCATCATCCGCAGCCAGAAGGCACCAGGCAGGCAGGTCTTGCCCCGCACCCAACAACACACTACCAGTCTCAGGGAAGAGAGAAAAGTCTGCTTTGGGGCTGCTGTCAGCTTCCCTCTGGGTATAACGGGTTTTTTAAGAGCCCTTTTGAAGGGAACTGACTTCCGAGGAGGCGGGGCTGCAAGGCTTACTTGGGAGGGTGTGCACTGAACAGAGCAGGAGAAGCCGTGCCTCCCGGAAAGTTTGCACAGGATCGGGTTGCACAGGATCGGAGCACAATCCTTCCTGTGCTCAGAAGTAAGCTCGGTTGGGTTCATTTGGGTTTAAGGGTACTCTGTAGGGTTGTTTCTGCCCGATTCCCTTTTGCTTCTCCTTGGTCGGGGGCGGTGGGTGGGATTGACTGTGTTTTTTTCTACCCTTACCTGCCTTGTAGTTTGCTTTTAGTTAGCTGTTTGTATGACAGAAGAGGGAGGGACGGGTCTCCCCTTTATACATTACATGGAAGGTTTGGGGGCACCCCCCCCCCCAAGTTTAGTCAGCGTGATCTGCCTGTCGGGACATGTAATCGTGGAGAGCCGAGCAAAGGGAGCGAGCGCGTGTGTAAGTTTTTTCAGCAATACGAATGCGTGCGTTGTGTATGCGGGGGTTTCTTCCTCAGCTGTCCAGCTTTCCCGGCCATCTCCATTCTCCCAAGCGCTCCCAAGGCCTCTGCTTGCACGCTGTCTACATGCCTTTTGCAGGTGGAGTGTTTTGGACGGAGGGTTTCTCTCCTGGTGAGTGAGGCCGGCCGGCTGCTTTGGCAGACAGGAAAACCTGGCGAGCTGGATGGCTCTGGCCCTTTAAGGACCAGCTGCGCGCTCTCAGGCGCCAATGACTGGCAGCCGAACTGAAAGGCAATGCAGCAAGGAGGAGAAAGCAGCCACGGCAGCCCGGCTCTTCCCACGGTGGGAGGAGAGTGGTCAGACCCTCTTGACTAGGCTGTGGCACATGGAAGGGCTCCGCCGGCCCAGTCCAGCTAGCAATGCCGAACCTACTCTCTGCAGCTCAAAATGCAAGCCTCCCACCCCGGCTGCCTCGTTCCCACCAGTGTGCTCCCCCCTGGGCTGGGGTTGCCGGGTTCTCTTTTGCATGTGTAATAGGGCCGGGGCGGGGGGGAGAACAGCAAAGACACGTTTCTTTCGTTTGGAGCTGGGGGCAGAGGGGAGATCAGTGGATTGAGGGTTAATTGGAGAGGAATTAATTTGGGGCGGGATATGGGTGGCTAATGAGTTTGGGGGAAACGGATTTTGGAATGATCTTTCTATGTGGGGGAATAAGTTTTATATTAATTTAGAGGTGATTTGGGGAAATTAATTGGCTTGCCCTTGGTGAAATAGGTGTTCTGTCTGAGCAGACAAATGTCTGCTCAAAGGATTGTTTTTGTATTGCCTGGGTCAGATAGCTCTGTTAACCTTGGCTTGCAAGCCTCTGCCCAGTGTGGGCAAACAAGCCCCCGCCCAGCTCCCAACTTCTGTTATCTGCCCTGCCTTCTGTCTGCCCCCCCCCCAGGCCCCACTTTCTGTTATCTGCCCTGCCTTCTGCCCCACCAGCCCTAGTAGGCAGTGGCTGCCACTGAGGTCAGAAGCAGATTTCTGCACCAATATATTGCAATGTAAATGTTGAGGAGATGCGAGCTCTTTCCTCACAAATGCTTCCTGTTCCTGGAGGGAAGACATCTTGATGTTGTGCAAAAAATGAATAGCAAGTGCCCAGGGAAGGGAGAAGCAGTTTCTCTTGCTGTCCAGGCATTTCCCCCAAATAAAGTAAGATTGCATCTAGGGGAACCTCTACGTATCTGTGACCACTACCTTTACAGCACTTTGCTGATGGGGATAATTCGTGGTCTCTGCTGGAAGCAAATCTTGCTGGTTAACATGATTACTAAGCAGGGTATGCTTAGTGATATTGGAAGCCTACTCATAAATGTCAAAGGTTAGACAGATCACCAGGTTCAGACAGAACTGAATCAGAGGCAAATGGCTGGTGACATTAGCAAAGTGTTTATGATTTAAACAAGGTGTGAATCTGTGCCTTTCTTAAAGCAGAAAAGGGTCCAGGGCTGAGACTGTGTAAAGAAACAACCTCAGGGAAGATCTGTTCATAAATATCACCAAATGTTACTTTAAACATAGGAACTGCATAATATCATTAATAGGGTTATTAAATACATAAAATATTATGTAAGGCAGCCATTCCCAAGCTGGTGCCCCCCAGATGTGTTGGGCACTAATTCCCATCATCCCCAGCCAGCTGGGCCCTGGGGGGCGCCAGCTTGCGGAAGGCTGATGCAAGGTGGTGATGTCTCTCGAAAGCTGTACCTCAGCTCCCTCAGCTGGGTAAACTGTGTATGAGGTGACCACTGGGATGAGACATATAATGCAGAAGAAAAAGGCAGCATAGAATTTGGGCACTGGCCTAGATGGTAAGATTCCTAATGAGCTCCAGCACCTCTTTCTTCTAAAACAAGAGAGGTGTGTAGGGCATCCAGTGCTGTCTTCCTGCAGTCAGAATTAGGCAAGGGTAAGTATTAGTCAAGTTGGGCACTTTTTCATAAACCAAGTCATTTATTTTGAATGCAAAATCTAGGTCTCCTGAGGGTCAGCAGCCTGGCCCAAGTGCACAAGCAGTCCAAGTAGCCACTGAAGGAGCTCAGGACACTGTTTTGAAGGTGCCAGTGAAACAGCATCCAATCTCTCAGGCACTCCTCACCCTCATCCTTTGCATCATTACAAGAGATTCTAGAGCACAATTATCAGATCACAAGCCCCTCACTGGGCCAAGGTGGTGTAGTGGTAAAAAGAATTGGATAATCACTAGGGAGACCCAGATTCAAATCTACACTCAGCCATGAAGCTCACTGGGTAACCTTGGGCCAGTCACTGGTCGGGTTCATACATCACACCAACCCAAGGTGGGTGGCAAGCTATGCTGGGTAGGTGGTTATGCAAACAACCTACTGTGCTCCCGTCAGATGATCAGGCAAACAAGTTACACAGAGTTATTTCTTTAACCCCCACCCCCATCACCACTCCTCCTTCTGTAGTCCTCCTGCCCAGCTGGGCAGGTATCCCAGCTTCCTTTGCAGTGGGAATAGAGACTGCTTGAGAGGAGCAGAGTGGCGGTAGCGTTTTTGGCCGCTCTTGCCGAGCAGGTCTGTAGGCAGCCTCCATAACCCATGTTACCCATGTTGAATGAGGGACAACATGCTAACCCACCATAGGTAAAATAACCCTTAATGCAGACTCTGTGTTGTCAGGGTGGCTTATTTGGGGGAAATAACCCACCATGTAATGGCAGAAAGCGAAGAGGATCTCAAGAGCCTCTTGTTGAGGGTGAAAGAGGAGAGTGCAAAAGCTGGTTTGAAACTCAACATTAAAAAAACGAAGATCATGGCATCTGGCCCTATCACTTCCTGGCATATAGAAGGGGAAGAAATGGAAGCAGTGACAGATTTTACTTTCTTGGGCTCCAAGATCACCGCAGACGGTGACTGTAGCCATGAAATTAAAAGACGCTTGCTCCTTGAGAGGAAAGCTATGGCAAACCTAGACAGCATAGTAAGAAGCAGAGACATCACCTTGCCGACAAAGGTCCGTCTAATCAAAGCTATGGTTTTCCCAGTAGTAATGTATGGCTGTGAGAGCTGGACTATAAGGAAGGCTGAGCGCCGAAGAATTGATGCTTTCGAACTGTGGTGCTGGAGAAGACTCTTATGAGTCCCCTGGACTGCAAGGAGGTCAAATCAGTCCATCCTAAAGGAAATCAACCCTGACTGCTCTTTGGAAGGACAGATACTGAAACTGAAGCTCCAATATTTTGGCCACCTAATGCGAAGAGAAAACTCCCTGGAAAAGACCCTGATGCTGGGAAAGACTGAAGGCAAAAGGAGAAGGGGACGGCAGAGGATGAGATGGCTAGATAGCATCACGGATGCAATGAATATGAACTTGAGCACGCTCCGGGAGAGAGCGCAGGACAGGAAGGCCTGGCGTGCTATGGTCCATGGGGTCACGAAGAGTCGGACACGACTGAACGACTGAACAACAACAACAACAACAAACCCACCATGGTGGGAAATGTCCCACAGTCAACATGATAACCCATCATGGGTTGTTCTGGGAAATAAACCACGGGTTAGCGTATTGTGTGAACCTAGTCTCAGTCTAATCTATCTCACAGGGTAGTTGTGAGGATAAACTCTGGGGGAGAACTGGTACACTGCCTTGAGCTCCTTGGAGGAAGGGTAGAATATCAGTGTAATAAATAAAAGCATAGATACATTGACTGACTATAACTTTTCTTGGTGGAATGTATATACCTTATATCCAGTATCTTGTTCCTGGTTTGTTGCACATATGCTTATGAATACTCCTCCTTACTTGGTTTCCCCTTTTTTATGATTCCTGTAAAATTTATGTACTAAAGTATTTCTTCTGTCCTGAATAATGGAACAGAAGTCAAAGTGGACTTCTAAAGCCTTTGGATCATTGCTTGTGTATATGTGTGTATGAGTGTGTCTTGCAATGAAGGCCTCTGCTCCCAGAGTTGTAATACAAGATTAACCTAGCCAAGTTCAGTGCTGTAGTGGTACATTTTGAAGGCAGGCACTCATCATGATGGTCCCCATAGCAATGCTCCCAAGGAGAGTCCAAAAATGCATGCAGTTGATTCATATCCACAAAGCAGTTCTAGCAGTTTCCATCACCACCAGGAGCAGATCTTTTGTAAAGCTAATAGGTCAATTGCTCATTCAAGACCAAGCCCCGCCCCCCAATACTTTGCATTACAACGGGGAACAGGACAGGTTCAACAACCCTGGCGTAACTCTACAACAGACTGTGTGTTATGCGAGGGTTGTTTAGCCCACAAATAACCCCTGGCTTCTCACAACATGACAGCCCCAGTCAGGGGTTGCATATTCATAATGGCAGTCAGCATGTGCCGCAGCTCCTCAATTAACTCATAATGGGCTGCTATGTTGTGTGAACCAAGTTGTTGCTGGGACAATGAGTCTCCCCCACCCCCACTGGCCCCTAGAAACTGTGAAGATCGTAGCTAAGCTCAGAGGGAACAAGGAATTCTAGACGTGGAGTAGGGGTGCGGGTGGCAGATGACATCAGCAGCCCTGCTAATCAAAAAGTGCTGGCACCCCATCCCTGCAAGTCCTGGCTCCACCGTACCACTGGTCGCAATGTGATTATCAAAGCTCAAGGAAGCCTAAGTCTCCAGGTAGTCAGGATGCAGGACTGGGGGTTGAGGCAGAACTGGCTGTCAATCCAGTTAGGCCAGGAGCAGGTGCGTAGTCAGAACCATGCAGAGGTTGAGTTCTGAGGAAGCAACCGTGGATTAGGAGGGCCAGAAACAGGTGAATCATGACCAGGAAGAGCTCAAGATCCAAGGCATCAGCGAGGGAAAGAGCAGGAGCGTAGGCAATGTTGTCACGTAAGAGACCAGTTGCTAAGACTGAGGCACAAGCTCTGAGACTACAACTTTACATAGACAGGGACTGATTGGCCCTGGAGGAGGTCAGCTGACTGAGTGCTCAGATAGGTAGTACTGCAGCCTAGATAGTACCCTAATTCACTGAGCCCAGTCTGCCAGGTTTCCAGAAGAAGCAGATTGCTGGTGGTTCAAGAGACACAGCTTTATGAAGTGGTGATGCTGGGCATCACAGAGTCATTGGCTCAGCAATCTCTTCAGTGTATTTCATGGGGTACGTTTATAGGCCACTCCCTGTTCTGAGGAACCCAAGTCAGAGGGATCAGGGCCAGGATTCTGGAAACCCCAGTGGAGCTGAGGTGTCTCAGCCTAATGGCATATGGCAGGTAGTCCATCACTCCCTCCTCTATAAAATGTTATGTGTGAATTCAATTTGCACTAAGTGCAAATCTGTTGTTATGCCACCTATTTGTAAGGGGTGTAACTGTGTCTATAGACAAAGGTGAAATCCATGCCCTCAGCTTGCTGGATCACAAGAATATCAACTCTCATGGATGAAAGAAAACTTTTTCAGTCTGGAAACTCCCAACAAACAGCAACCTATAGTACTGGTTTTGAAATCAAAGCTACACCTTGGTATGGTTTCCCATGGTCAGTTTTTCCCCCCTTCTTTCTCCACTCATTAGGAAAACTGTAGCTGACGAGAAAAACTGGGGTTCTCCCTGTAGATTTAATGTGGTTTCTTTCACCTTCTACCTAGGCTAAAATGGGGCTTTAGAAATGTTTTTTATTCATATGTTTCTACTGAAGCTTGTTTATTAACGTGTTCATTTTAATTTTAAAATCTATAAACCACAAGAAAACTTAGGGAAGGTTGTGTAACATTATAAAAACAAGGTCAACACTATTTGCATCTCCCTCAGAAGGACGTTCCAACATCAGGGCGCCACCACAGAGGAGGCTCTCTCTTTTATAAGCGCTGTGTAGTTCTCCCTCTGATGGTATTTGGAGTAGGGCCTCTTCTAAAGCTCTTAATGCTTGCGCAAAGCTTTCAAAGACATTTCAGGCAGGGAAGTAGTGATAGAAGAGGGTGACCATGGTACATTGTTCATATTGAACAAATGAAGACAGGAAATACTGCTTGTGGATGACCAAATATCACTGGTGGTAACTTCAGGGAATAACACCTGTAGTCTTTTGTAGTTATTTCATCCTGTGAGCAGACTTGTGCAGGGAGATTATAACTCCACCAGACACACAGTAGTAACATTACCTCTGGTGATAATTAGATGCATGCATCATTAACTATCTTAAAGGGATTAATACCAGCAATTATATAATACCAAAGTTAATTAAGCCCTGTCGGTAGTGTTTGTAGTGCTGTGCCCTTACCACTGGGGGTTATCCCTTTGGTCATAGAAACATGCTCGTGCCCCCCAATAATAATGTCTACCTGCTAATAACCACAGTAGGTATGTGGCCATGTAAGAACTGATAGGCATTTACCTTGCTGGTGACATACGGCCCCTTCCCCACTGTGTTATAACTTGTCAACATTTTGGATGATATGAGGCCTTCATTCAGAAGATCTCCAGTGATTTTAGTATCGTTTATTCAGCAGAAATGCTTTAAGGAAATGAAAATAAGCTCTCATTCCAATTCTGGGTCAGTGGGCAGGAGCAATTCAAATTCAGCCTCTTGCTCCAAGCTGCGTCGCACACGAGGGACCATTTCGTACTTGGCTCTGTCTTCTCATGCTGGGCATTTGTAGGAGCTTATGGTATTACTGCAAAACACTCTGAACATGCACAGCATGAAGAAGCAGGATGGAGGGTACATTGGGATGCGCTGCACTCCAGTCAGATAAACTCACTGGATTCAAGGGGCCCTGGGATGCCAACGAATTGCATATGGGAATTAATAAAATCCCCATTTGGTTAGCGCATGGTGTGCCTATGAGGAGAAAGGTCTGTGAATTTCCAACACACTGAAATTGTTAGGTACTGTTATTAATTCAGACACAAACCTGCCAATTAACCATGGATCTAAAAACTACCTCAGATGTGTTTGTTTTTTCATCCATCTGTCAGTGAGAGACAACTAATCCTTCCCCTTTTCAGCCAGATTTCAAATGGAATTATTCCCATCAGTCAGCACAAAGCTGGTCTCTGCATACACAAAAGTGCAGTCTCTAATATACCAGACACTCTTGGATGAGACCGACTATCTAGATCCATTTCAGTTGGGGTTCAGGCCGGGTTTTGGCATGGAAACAGCCTTGGTCACCCTGTATGATGACCTATGTTGGGTGAGAGACAGGGAGAATGTGACCTTGTTGATTCTCCTTGATCTCTCAGCAGCTTTTGATACCATTGACCATGGTATCCTTCTGGGATGATTGTCTGAGCTGGGAGTGGGAGGCACTGCATTGCAGTGGTTTCGCCCCTACTCGGATGGTCAGCTCCAGAAGGTGGTGCTTGGGAAATATTGCTCAGGCCCGTGGATTCTGCAGGATGGAGTGCCACAAGGGTCAGCTCTATCCCCCATGCTATTTAACATCTACATGAAACAATTGAGTGCAGTCATCCGGAGTGTTGGGGTGTGTTGTCATCAGTATGTTGATGACATGCAGCTCTATTTCTCCTTTTCATCTTCTTCAGGTGAGGCTGTGGATGTGCTAAATCAGTGCCTGGCTATGACAATGGACTGGATGAGGGCTAATAAACTGAAACTCAATCCAGACAAGACAGATGGTGTTGGTGGGTGGTTCTTCTGACTGGATGGAGGGTGCTCAACCTGTTCTGGATGGGGAGCAGGTTCATAGCTTGGGGGTATTTCTTGAGTCATCCTTGTCACTTGAGGCTCAGGTGTCCTCAGTGGCATGGAGTGCCTTCTACCAACTAAGGTTGGTGGCCCAGTTATGCCCCTACCTGGACAGGGATAACTTGGCTTCGGTTCTTTATGTGCTGGTAATCTGCAAGTTAGATTACTGCAATGCACTCTACGTGGGGCTGCCTTTGAAGACGGTTCAGAAACTGCAGCTCATGCAAAATGTGGCAGCCAGATTGATAACGGGGACCAGAAGGTCCGAACATATAAGACCGACTCTGGCCCACTTGCACTGGCTGCCTGTATGTTTTCTGAGCCTGATTCAAGGTGCTGGAGAGGGCCTTTTCGGTCGTGGCCCCCAAATTATGGAATGATCTCCCTGACAAGGCCCGCCTGGCACCAACATTGTTATCTTTTCAGCACCAGGTTAAGACCTTTCTCTTCACCCAGGCATTTGGCAGTAAATAATAATTGAGCGGCTGGGCCAAACCCGAAAGGACACTCAGCTGTGGATGTGTCTGGTGGTGAAAAGAAAATCCGATGCTGTAAAGAACAATATTGTTTAGGAACCTGGAATGTCAGATCAATGAATCAAGGTAAGCTGGAGGTGGTCAAACATGAGATGGCAAGATTGAACATCGACATCTTGGGAATCAGCGAACTAAAATGGTCAGGCATGGGCGAATTTAATTCAGGTGACCATCATATCTACTATTGTGGGCATGAATCCCTTAGAAGAAATGGAGTAGCACTCATAGTCAACAAAAGGGTGGGAAAAGCAGTACTGGGGTACAATCTTAAAAATGATAGAATGATCTCAGTACGAATCCAAGGCAAACCATTCAACATCACAGTAATACAAGTCTATGCCCCAACCACTGAGGCCGAAGAAGCTGAGGTTGATCGGTTCTATGAAGACCTACAACACCTTCTAGAACTAACACCAAAAAAAGATGTCCTCTTCATCATAGGGGATTGGAATGCTAAAGTAGGAAGTCAAGAAATCACCGGGATAACAGGCAGGCATGGCCTTGGTGTACAAAATGAAGCAGGACAAAAGCTAATAGAGTTTTGCCAAGAGAACATGCTGATCATAGCAAACACGCTTTTCCAACAGCACAAGAGGCGACTCTACACATGGACGTCACCAGATGGTCAATATCGAAATCAGATTGATTATGTCCTTTGCAGCCAAAGATGCAGAAGCTCTATACAGTCAGTCAAAACAAGACCTGGAGCTGACTGTGGCTCAGATCATGAGCTGCTTCTTGCAAAATTTCAGCTTAAATTGAAGAACGTCGGGAAAACCACTAAACCGTTCAGGTATGACCTAAATCATATCCCTGATGAATATACAGTGGAGGTGAGGAATAGATTTCAGGGATTAGACCTGATAGACAGAGTGCCTGAGGAACTATGGACGGAGGTCCGTAACATTGTTCAGGAGGCAGCAACGAAATCCATCCCAAAGAAAAAGAAATGCAAGAAAGCAAAGTGGCTGTCTGATGAGGCTTTACAAGTAGCTCACGAAAGAAGGGAAGCGAAAAGCAAGGGAGAAAGGGGAAGATATACCCAACTGAATGCAGAGTTCCAGAGAATAGCAAGGAGAGACAAGAAGGCCTTCTTAAATGAACAATGCAAAGAAATCGAGGAAAACAACAGAATGGGAAAGACTAGAGATCTCTTCAAGAAAATTGGAGATCTCAAGGGAACGTTTTGTGCAAAGACGGGCATGATAAAGGACAAAGAAGGCAGGGACCTAACAGAAGCAGATGAGATTAAGAAGAGGTGGCAAGAATACACAGAAGAACTATACAGGAAAGATCTGAATGTCCCTGATAGCCATGATAGTGCGGTCACTGAACTTGAGCCGGACATCCTCGAGAGTGAAGTCAAGTGGGCCTTAGGAAGCATTAGTAACAACAAAGCTAGCGGAGATGACAGTATTCCAGCCGAGCTATTTAAAATCCTAAAAGATGATGCTGTTAAAGTGCTGCATTCAATATGCCAACAAATCTGGAACACTCAACAGTGGCCACAAGACTGGAAAAGGTCAGTTTACATTCCAATTCCAAAGAAGGGCAACGCCAAAGAGTGTTCAAACTACCGCACAGTTGCGCTCATTTCACATGCCAGCAAGGTGATGCTCAAAATCCTACAAGCTAGGCTTCAGCAGTATGCGAACCGAGAACTACCGGAAGTACAAGCTGGGTTTAGAAGAGGCAGAGGAACTAGAGATCAAATCGCCAACATTCGCTGCATCATGGAGAAAGCAAGAGAATTCCAGAAAAATGTCTATTTCTGCTTCATTGACTACGCTAAAGCCTTTGATTGTGTGGATCACAACAAACTGTGGCAAATTCTTAAAGTGATGGGAGTACCAGACCACCTTACCTGTCTCCTGAGAAACCTGTACGAGGGTCAAGAAGCAACAGTCAGAACCAGACATGGAACAACCGATTGGTTCAAAATTGGGAAAGGAGTACGACAAGGCTGCATATTGTCACGCTGCTTATTTAACTTATATGCAGAGTACATCATGAGAAATGCCGGGCTGGATGAATCAGAGGTCGGAATTAAGATTGCTGGGAGAATTATCAACAACCTCCGATATGCAGACGATACCACCCTAATGGCGGAAAGCAAAGAGGATCTCAAGAGCCTCTTGTTGAGGGTGAAAGAGGAGAGTGCAAAAGCTGGTTTGAAACTCAACATTAAAAAAACGAAGATCATGGCATCTGGCCCCATCACTTCCTGGCATATAGAAGGGGAAGAAATGGAAGCAGTGACAGATTTTATTTTCTTGGGCTCCAAGATCACTGCAGACGGTGACTGTAGCCATGAAATTAAAAGACGCTTGCTCCTTGGGAGGAAAGCTATGGCCAACCTAGACAGCATAGTAAGAAGCAGAGACATCACCTTGCCGACAAAGGTCCGTCTAATCAAAGCTATGGTTTTCCCAGTAGTAATGTATGGCTGTGAGAGCTGGACTATAAGGAAGGCTGAGCGCCGAAGAATTGATGCTTTCGAACTGTGGTGCTGGAGAAGACTCTTACGAGTCCCCTGGACTGCAAGGAGGTCCAATCAGTCCATCCTAAAGGAAATCAACCCTGAGTGCTCATTGGAAGGACAGATAATGAAGCTGAAGCTCCAATATTTTGGCCACCTAATGCGAAGAGAAAACTCCCTGGAAAAGACCCTGATGCTGGGAAAGACTGAAGGCAAAAGGAGAAGGGGACGGCAGAGGGTGAGATGGCTAGATAGCATCACGGATGCAATGAATATGAACTTGAGCACGCTCCGGGAGAGAGCGCAGGACAGGAAGGCCTGGCGTGCTATGGTCCATGGGGTCACGAAGAGTCGGACACGACTGAACGACTGAACAACAACAACAATAATTGATCCTGGAATGTCTCATGGTTATGGTTGTTTGTTTTTGAGATTGTTGTTTGAAGTTGTTTTAGATATATGTTTCTTTTGTGTCTATTGTCAGTTCATGTGTTTTTATGTAAATGGTTTTTAATCTCTGTATACTGTATTTTTAATGCTTTTAATCTTTGTAAACTGCCCAGAGAGTCCGGCTATTGGGCAATATAGAAATGTTAATAATAATAATAATAATAATGACTACATTTGATTACAGATAATGATAAAACACACTTTTGAACCCAGGATGAAATAGTGTGTCACGTTTTGCTCATGGTGGTGTTGGACTCATCATATCAGTTATCCTTGAAAAATGCAAATGTCTCACCTTTTCCCTTAATTTTTAAATAATGTCATTTTATATTGTTACTAAGGGTAACTGAAGAACTCAGATATCTACCACTGCATATTCTTTGCTGTTCTCCCTACCAACAAAAATAAAGTTGTGGCAATGTTTATGAGACATTCCCTTGTAGTGAATTAGGCCTGTGCGAACAAGTTGTTAGAAATTTAAAAAATGCAAATTCAAGTACTTTGCCAAATGTTCATGATGACTGATGTTCAATATAGGAATCCTTCTTTTCAAAGGGACCAATATTTGTGTGTGTGTGTGTGTGTGTGTGTGTGTGTGTAGTGCTCCCTTTCAAATAATAAGGGCTAACTCTCAGGGACAATGGGATTGTTGGTTATGTTATGGGGTATTCATGGTTGCATTAATGACAGTTTCAGACCTATTGTTTGAATTATATCGATGAAGATGGTGATGGTGATGTAAAGATCTAACAAACAGTTAGATCCAGGATCTGCTTTGTGTGAAAGGAAGGCACCAGCCTCAAGAGGGAGGGCTCTGCCCAGTTTTTGGTGATCCCACTTCCACCCCACGGCTCACCCCATTCAACAGGGTCTCCTGACTCTCTGTAGTATTTTCAGGAAGCTGGAGGGACTGCTGTGGGAAGGAAGGGGTGGAGAAGTCCACTTCCATCATAAGTTGATCCAGTGTAAATCTGGATCCAATCCATTATATATGATGGCTAATTAATTGTTTTAATTCTTTTATGTAATCAAATGTATGTAAGGAAAATGTATGTTGCATGATGGGTCACCTAGACTAGGGCAGAAGGTAGATCTGGATCTATTGGTAGATATCTGGGTGATTTGCAGTAGTTCACCAAGGATTTCTGACTCCCAGGTGTTTCATGATGCCAGTAACAAAATTACACCCTCCCACCCTAAATTATACTGCTGAAATGAAGAAAGCTTGGGGTAACCAGGAGTGGATTTTTGTGTGCAAAGACTGTGAGCTCTTTTCATTTCTGGTGCTCAAAACAAATTGCTGGGCTCAGAAGTCTCTAATAGTAAGTGTACGGCTTTTGTACCTGGCTCCAGTTGGCAGATCTCAGGGTTCTAGTAAAAACCTAAATTGGTCCTGCAAGCTTGAAGTGTGCCCATCCCTGACCTAGAGAAATGGAATTTGGACCAATAGCCTATATATTTCGCACCTCTTTCATTTGTAATGAAGGCCTACATGACTTGATTGGTTGCATCCCCCCCCCCCCAGTCCCAGTTCCCCATCACAGAAGAAACATTTAAAGAGTGCTCAGGGAATAGAAACAGTAGTAATTTATTCCAGGAGAGACTCTGGCCATCTGTATATGAGGGTTAAATCCCATACCCTTACCAGGGCTTCTGCTTCCGGATTCTTTATGGGATTAAGATCGGCTTCCTTACATTGGGCTGACATGGGCTGTTTTGGGGGGATTGTCTTTCTCTCATGTTTTATACGTTTCATTATGTAGCCACTAGATGGCGCTATAGTGGAATTGTGCATGTCATGAGGCTTCTATAGCGGGATATGGCAGGACAGAAAAAATACTAGATTTTCCTTGCCATGAAAAAAACTGCAGTAATGGTTACAAAGAGCAGGAGAGGCCATGGAGGATGATGAGGTCATGTAAAGGCCCCACAAACTTCCGTGAGTAACTGATCTCGATTGCAGGATAAAAGCCTGGTGTGGAGAAGCTCTGTCAGCTCAAGGAAGAAACAGAGAGTGTTGATGCAAAAAGCCATTGTGGAGTCAATGGCTTTGTAAAACAAATCACAGAATCATTCAGATGACATACTATTTCCCATTGAGGACCAAGCTGAAAGCTGCAACCTAACACACTAGTGGATTAAGGAGGATTTTCAATACATTATTTTGCTCTTCTCCAAGTAGTTCAGTACAGCTGTTCCTTTGGAGACGAGTGCACAAGAGCCTTATGGTGCTTATGGGAATACTCAGAAAGTGGAGGCAGCAGTGAAGGCTGGTGGCTCCGATGTCAGTGGGGTGGAGAACCAGTCACAACTCTAAAGTTCTAAACTCTTTAGATTCCTGACTGGTTCTGAGTGAAACCCGGAGCAATTTGCTGCCCCACTGACATCAGAGCCACCAGCTTCCACTGGTAGGCAGTGTTTGTCTTCCCTGCTACAAGACTTGACTCAAAGAAACAGAAAAATCAGTGGTTCACACTGTTTATTTTCTCCTACATGCAAGCCTCTGCTTTCCCTCCTTAGCCATGCCTCTGCCCATGTTCGTGTGGGGGAATGTTAGTATGAGCCAGGCTGTACGCAGATTCAACCCCAGCTATTCCTGATATCACAGTGGCTGGGGAGAAAATGCAGCCACAACCACAGAAATGGCTGCTGGCTCTCTCTGACCCCCACTTACATTCCCCTTATGTGATCTTGTGGTCTTGTGGTTACAAGAATTAGGAGACGCTGACTGTGGAATCCGTCCTGAAGGCAGTAAATACCTCTGGATTTCCCACTGCTTGTGAGAAGATACTAATAGCAGTTTTTTCTTCCCATGCTAATTGCTGCATAGCACCCCCCCCCCCGATTTTCATTGGGATTGTGGTTGTGGAGGGAAGGGTTAAACCTCCCCATTCCAAGTGCTGTGGCCCCAATGAAAATTGGGCCATTTGGGCCAAGTATTAATGTTTTTTTAAAAAAATAAATCCTAGCATGGTTGCTAACTATGTAATAAAACTAACATCCGGTTTGGCCCTTAGACCTTCCTCTCCCTGCTCCCCAAAAAGGCGTTGGCAGTCCTATAGCCACAGAGATGTGGGAAGAAAGCGTGTCCAATTATAATAAAACAATTCTGTGCACTTGGCCTATGAGTGGTGCTTCGAAATGCCGAGTCACATTGTGTTTGTGGAAGCTGCCTCGTCTCTCTACAGCCTGTAGGGAGTCTCTGCTAGTGATAAGTGGAAACCTGATTCGTTTGTCATGAGCCGAAGGTGTCAGTTTTGCATGTTTGCTGCAGCCCCACAGGAAAATAGATGGTGTGCAAAATTACTAGTGTCTGCTTGTGGCGAGCGAGCCAGGCAACCCGCTTGCCATGACAGAGGAGTTACCACAGCTGAGTCAGGCTGAAGAAGAAAGTAGATGCCATCAGTGTGGGGTTTTGTGCTATCACTTGGCCTCCATTCTTTCCCAACACCTCCTTTCCCCACTGTCTGACTGCTAAACTCAAATTCAAGAACACAGCCCTAAATTGGCAGTCGTGTGCAAAACAATCTATTCACCCTGGAAGGCAGTTTGAAAAAAGAGCCATCATCTGCTCCAGGTTTATCCATATCGGACTCTCAAATTTCCTAAATAGGACCCCATTGCACTAGACCGGGGTGTTGCCCCCCTTTCAGCCCAAGGGCCAAATTCCATTCTGGAGAAGCTCTCAGGGACCACATTCCAGTGGTGGGCAGGACCAAAGAAAAAGGGTCAGGGCCCCAAATACCAGCCTATTGTAGCTTAACGCTCTTACTGCCGGTATCTAAGCCTTAGGAGAAGCACCTCAACCGTTTAGAATGGGGAATGTACAAAAGCCAGGAAAACACCAAACAATCCATGGTCAGGGGGAAAGCAGGTGGGGTGAAGGGAAGGGGTGTAGCTGCCGGGAGAACCCCAGAGGGCCAGACTGGGACATCAGGAGGGCTGGATTTGGCCCCCAGGCCTGGCACCATGTATTGCACTAGCGCAAGTGTAGGCAACCTTATGCCCTCAAGTTGATTTGGCCTACAACTCTCATACTCCCTGTTAAGTGATTATGCTGGCTGAATTGTAGTCCAAAACATCAGGAAGGCACCAGATTACTTACTCCTGCACTAGACGCTGTATATGCACACACTCCTTCCTTCCCTCTCCTTTAATAGCTTCTTTATTTATGTGCCATGGCCTTGTTTCATGTTGCATTCCATTCCCAGTTCTCGTTCCTGTTTATAAATATTCACTGGCTTTGAAAATGACCTCACAAGATGCTGACTTCTGCTATGGTTCCTAGGTCTCCAGTTATCCCAGGCCCATTGCTGTGATGGCTGCAGTCTCGTGCAGTCAGATGACTGGCCCAAGCTGCTGACTGAAGTCATGTGTTCAGGATCTACCCAGCAGCAACATTAAGAAGATGTGCCTTATAAAAGAAAACAGTATAGTACTAAACCCAGATTGCAAATCATGTAGTCCTACCAAGTATTGGAAATTTCAGCAGTACCAGTAGATATGCAGCCCTGATCAGATTCTTTATACCTTTATAGTAAGATATGGAGGAACTATAACCATTTTGGGGCAAGTGTTTCCTCAGCAGTAGCCCCAAACTAATCCCCGATATAGAAAGTTTCCTTTTCAGACAATTCTAGGTTGAGCTGGCCTCGAAAAAATGCACGCATGCTCTGACTTACAAAGTAATGTACCAATGGGAGCTTTCATCCCAGTCCAAAAAGCAACATTGTCAGGACTGGGGCAGGGAGGAACCAGCTGGCTGTGGTCCTGATCCTGCTTGGATTCACAGGGGCCATTTCCAGTTTTTAAAATTTACCTATTAAGTGCAACAGCTATTTTACATCACAGAGCAGCACTTATTGTGCTCTGTTGTTTCAGGATGGAAGAAAATTTAGAACAGCGCTTTTGATGCCTATGAGAATCCCTAACAATGCACTCTTCGGTAATAATAATTTCAGAAAAAGAGTAAGGGTAGATAAAGAGCAAAACAAAGGTCATTCAAAACACTGTTTGGGAGGTGGGGATTTGCCCATGGACACTAAATCAGTTCTAAGAGCAGTTATACCTGTAAGTGCATGAAGAACAAGTATACGTGCAAAAAGTATAAATGTGTATATGTGTAATTGTGATTTGCACCTTCACATATGCACACGGAATTAATAATAATTTTGAACATTTCATCTGTAAACCGGTCTTATATATTTGTGCATGAGGTGTGGTGCATCATTCCTGGAACACTGATAACTAAACTCGATGAAACCTGGAAGATGTGGAAGCAATTTCCTCAAGGTTTTACTGAAATACAGCCAAATACAGCCACAGGGAGCTGTGAATTTGGAGCAGTATGAGGGAGGAGTGCTTAACTCTTTCCCTGTGGGCTAGTACACCCCCCAGCTGCTTTTTTCTGTGCAAGGGAAAAGATACAGTGTAAGGGAAAAGATAGGGGTGGGTAGCCTGCCTGATAGGCGGGAGCGAGCGGGCATGTGTCCACCTGATGGAGGCAGTGGGGGGAGTGTTGGGGGCCAGAACATACCGAGGCTGGGCGGCAGGTGCTGGCGGAGCGCTAGGGGCAGGCCATGCCAGGTAAGGGGAACAAGGGAGAGATGTATAGTATCTGTCCCCTGCTCCGGGCCTGTCCAGAGCCAAAGGATGGCTGGGGGAGGCGTGACTCCATCTTCTGGCCTTCGTTTGCTGCTCTGCAATGCCAGGTCTGTTACCCAGAAAACCACCCTCATCCATGACATGATCCTGGATGAGGGTGCAGACCTGGCATGTATTACGGAGACCTGGCTGGCCGAGGCTGCTGCTCCAACTCTTGCAGCCATGTGTCCAGCCGGATTTTCATATGCACAGCAGCCGAGGGCTGGGGATCGGGATCGGGAAGGGGGAGTGGCTGTTATCTACCGAGAGTCCTTGGTCTTCACCAGACCCCCTCTCCGGGAGACCAAGATTGCTGAGTGCATGTACTGGAGGTACTGACAAGACCGAGGTACTTTTGGTGGGAGACAAGAGGAGGCTGGGGGATGTTGACCTGGTGTTGAATGGGGTACAGCTACCTTTGAAAGACCAGGTCCGCAGCCTGGGGGTCATTTTGGACTCCCAGCTGTCCATGGAGGCTCAGGTGTCAGCTGTGAGCCGGACAGCGCTGTATCAACTCCATCTGATACGGCGGCTGCGCCCCTCCCTTTCCGACCATCTGCTCCCATCGGTAGTACATGTCCTGGTCTCCTCTCGTTTAGACTACTGTAATGCGCTCTACGTGGGGTTACCCCTGAAGATGGTTCGGAAGCTGCAGCTGGTACAGAACGCGGCGGCTCGCCTGATTACAGGCAGCCGCCGGCGAGATCGCATCACTCCAGTGCTGAAGGAGTTGCACTGGTTACCAGTTGTTTTCTAGGCCAAATTCAAGGTGTTGGTTTTGACCTTTAAAACCCTATATGGTTCCGGCCCAGCCTATCTTAAGGCGCGCCTCCAGCAACACCAGACAGGCCACTTAACAAGATCAGCCTCAGGTGGCCTTCTCTCTGTCCCATCAGCCAGGACAGCTAGACTGGTGGGGACTAGGGAGAGGGCTTTTTCTTTGGTGGCCCCCACTCTGTGGAACTCCCTCCCTAGGGAACTCTGCCATGCCCCCTCTTTAATGAGCTTCCGCTGTGCATTAAAAACGTGGTTGTTCAGGCAGGCATTTGGGGTGGGTTAGGGTATTTTAGAAAACGTTATTTTATTTTTTTTGTAAGAATTTTAAGAATGTAAGAATTTTATTGTTTTAAACTGTTTTATTATATTTTGTACATCGCCCAGAGTGGCTGGGTGACCAGCTAGATGGGCGATTAATAAATTTAATAAATAATAAAATAATAATAAATAATACAGAGACCCTGTAACATCTGCCCTGTGGTGGGAAAGCAGCTGTGGAGGGAATTTTGCTCAGAAAAATAGCCTGCAGGGGAAAGAGTTACATGTTCCCCCCACCCCCTTGCTCTCATTTATTTGCCAACCATCAAGTATTATACACTGCCAAGTAATATATACCAGTGGTTCTCAGACTATCTTCTGCGGAACCCTTTAAAAGACAGCTTGCTCATCACTATTGATCTTCCAATGTAATATGTAGCCACAGGAGAATGTTGGGTGTGTGCTGTGGGGGGGGTGTGCGCGTGCCTGCGCCTGCGCGCACACACATTCTCCATTCAGAGTGGGCAGTGTTGAGGCCTAACAGTGGCCTGCATGAAACAGGTATGTACTCTTAAAACATGCCCCAACATCCTCTGCAACACACAGGTGATTGCTTGGAAGATAGGTTCATGTGGAAATTGTTCTCTAAAACAGGCATGGGGAACCTCCTCCTTGTGGGCCACATATGGCCTGCAGGGGTTCCCCATCCAGCCTGCCAGCTTCTTCCCCAGGCTTTGCCTCTTCTCCTGGCAGAGAAAAGCTTTTGTCTCTGATCAGCAGCAGATGGGAAATAAGAGCATTCCCATACTGAACACTGAAAAGGCCCCCCTTTCTCAGCACCCAGCAGGGAAAATCCTCTTATCTCAATCAGATGCACACTGAAGATAAGAGCATTCCCTGCTAGGGAGGGGGGCTGGGGGCTGGGGATGAAGATGCAGAGTGATTCAGACCTGTTTCTGAGGCTTGCCCTGCTTGCAGATGCTTGGTATTTGGGATGCTATTTGAAAGTGCTGCTTAGTGATTCAATCCTGCACAGGCTTGTCCTGCTTACTTTTGAGTAGGGATGCTGCTCATGCTTACTTCTGAGTAGAGGGGCGGGGGTTATTTGAAAGTTCTGCTGAGTGATTCAGTCCTGCTCACTTCTGGGTAGATATTCAGAAGTTTGTCCTGCTTAGTTCTGAGGAGGCTTACAATTGGTAAGAATCTCATTTTGGCCATGCCCACTTTGCCACAGCCGCAGATGGAATGCGGTCCCCAAGACCTTTCTCAGGATGGAATTTGGCCCTTGGTCTGAATCTTGGAAAGATTATCTCCTCACTCCCTGCTGTAAATGTAGAAAGTTTGAAAACCACATGGCTATCAGTTTCCAGTACTGCAAAAATCAAACAAAGGTAAATACCACTGCATGTCACAAATACCATTGCATGTTAACTTTCAACAAATGTCAAGCACCAACTGTCAGATATGAAATATTGTAACAAAATATAATTGGGTGACAAATGCAGACATCAAACGGCAGATATTTGACCAGCCTGAGAGTACCTTGAGAATGTTTGAACAGAGAATTGTGGAGAAAATTCATTTCCGCTCTAGTTGCTATGATTGTTTGAGAACTGAATCTCGGTTTGAAATCACCTTCCCCCTCTATTATTGTGGTGCTTGCAATGTTGAGGATGAGGGTTGTGTTTTCTTACAATGGTTCCTGAAAGGTATATATGAGAAAAGCATCCTCTTCCACCATCTAGCCACAAAACAAGGGCATCAAATGCGAGCAAGGTAACTCTGATGCAGAGTTAGAATCCAGAGCTTAGCCAGCGCTGGCTAGCCATACTGAAATTGCCTAATTAGCCCAGAGGTACAATTTGTGACTTGTCTCGAGCCAGCAGCAATTGCTCCTGAGACTGTGCAGCCAAATACAATATTTCACTTCCCCCTCCACCCCCTTGCTGTCATTTATCTGCCTGCTGCCCCACACCGCCTTCTGGAAATATCACCTCATCATTATTCTAGTTGCATGCTCCAGCCGTTTAAATCTGGAACAGGCAGCCAGGATATGACTGTTGCAGAACTCTTTCTAGCCAGTGGAATGAATGGAGCAGTGTCTCGGTATTCTTTCTCCAACTTGGAAAGCACTCTGGAGGTATATCCTACTGAGCTGTGCAAAAATGGCCTCTAGAAATTCTCCACTCTATTTTGTGGCAAAGAAATGGAGTTTGGGGGGCAACTTCACCGAATTTCTCCAGAGGGAGGAGAAATTCTCCAACAGTTTCTCACAGGTAGGGCTCACCATTGGCAGAGGTTGTAGCACTGCTTCTTTCTCTTTTCCAAAGAGTTTTGGGTTTTTTTGTGCTGCCACTGCAAGTGGCAACAGCACCAACTATGTGGGCAACCTGGCCTCCATTTTTTATCCTCCGCAGTGTCCCATACCTAGTGCCATTCTAGGGCATTGTTGGGGGTGGGGAAAAGAGGAGGAGGCCACCACACACACACAAAATGGTGAAGAAAATTTGGAGAAAATTCTGTAAAGTGGCCATTTATTTAAGAACATAAGAAGAGCCATGCTGGACCAGACTAAAGGTCCATCTAGTCCTCTGTTCACATAGTGGGCAACTAGCTGCCCATAGGAAACCCACAGGCAGGACATGAGTCCAACAGCACCCTCCTGCCCGTGTTTCCCAGTAATTGGTGGACATAGACATACTGCTTCTGGTACTGGAGGTAGCATAAAGCCATCAGGACTGCCTTATCCTTTCTAGCAGGCTAAGAAAAGGAAACCCCCCCGGAACTATTCTGAAAAAAAATGTCTTCTGAGAAATTTTGGCTCAACTCTAGTTGTCATTCTTCGGGGTTCAATACCTTCCCCAGGGTCTTCCAAGCATTACATTTTGAGTGGTGACTGTGGATATATCCTAGCTTTATTCAGGGGTTTGCCTGCTCACGTGTAGAGCTAAAGTGTGTAGGGGGGCATGGGTACCTATGTAAGCCCCTCCCCCGGTGTTCCTGTGCATCCGGCTTCTGGTTAGATAGAGCACAAAGGTCTGAAAGAGAGCTTGTAAGCCTGTTCAGCTGAACGTGTGTACAGAGTTCCCTTGATCGGAAACCCTGACAAGGCTCAACACATGCAGGTCTAACTGGGAACCATGTGAGTGGAAATGCTGGGGGCGGAGCTTACGTGTGTGCCCACATCCCCTACACAGTTTAGCCCCACATACGACCAGAACATCTGGAGGGCACCGTATTGCCTACCCCTGGCTTGATGGATAAGCACTCAGGTTGGTAGTGGCAGCGGTAGACAGAAGAGCTGGAGGTGTGGTGGGGGAAAGGAAATGGTTCAAATAGTAACAGTGATAAGTGAAGAGGACAGGACAGTGGTCCACCCGCTCCATAAGTAAATTCAAGGCTGGATTAATCATGCCTGAACAGAAACCCAATTTCAGTGTAATGGGAACAGGTTTTTTCCCCCTCACAGAGAATGTGTGTGTTCAAATGCATATCTACACCTCTTCCAAATATTCATCACAGGGAATGCGACTCTTATAATTCCCCTTATTTAAAACTTAGTCTTAATCCTATGGGAAAGTGGTCTTCCAGTTCTAAACCAACGATATATAATGACATACTTATGCTTGAACTTTGAGAATTCAAATATTATATCACAAGATCTAGTTCGAGTCTAATGTGATGTATTGTTAATTCTGAAATGAACTCAGGTATCTCTTTCCAGGCAAATACTATGATGACTTTCCTCCCCTACTGCACCCCATCCCACCCCACTAACAATAAAAATGTTATTTGCTGGGAATTATCACTCTTCTAAAATGTACTGCAATCATGATTAACGGATGCATACTTATTGCACTGAATAAATAACAATGAATTACAATTGGCAATGGATCGGAAATCTTCACACCCACACCTCATACAGATGGTCAGGATTGTTATCCTTCTGCCTTGAAAATCAGTACCACTTGCAGTCAGAAGTAAGAATCCTGATACAGAACGAGACCAAAGCATTTAATGCAGGTTATAATTATTTCAAAATATACATTTGTCTTAGGGTCATAAATAAAATGGCATGCTTCTTTTGCTTCGCTTCACTCGAACAATGCTTTATTTCTCTGTGCTTGTGGTTTATAATGGATCTTGAAGCAAATTGATAGCTTTGTGGTGTTCTCTGCTGCTACAGGAAATCTTGGCACGTGATGTGCCAAAAATCTTCTCCAGGAAATCACACACAGGCCTCCTGAGAGCAGATTATGGTAGAAGGTCTGTGGGACAAGCTGTCAGAGAACTGTGCCTATAGTTTGATGTGGGGCCAGAGGCTGAAGTTGGAAATGGACACAAAAGCTTAGGTTCATTTTCAATGGTGTCATGAGTGACATCAGCTCATTTCCAGAGATGTTTGCTATTAATCAGAACATTCTCAGGAAATCCATTCCGAAAGTCCCAGGTTCAATCCCTGACATCCCCAAATAAAAAGATCGGTACTGTAGGTGATGTGAAAGATCTCTGCCTGAAACCTGGGAGAGCCACTGCCAGTCAGATAAGGTTGCTTCTTATATTCCAAATGAGGGTTGTGTAAATTGGATCTAAGGTATAAGGGGTTAGGAGCTTCAGAATAAAAATATTGCATTGTGAGATTTCCAGGGAGTTGAATCCAAAGCAGCAAGGGATGGAAGATTTTTTTCTTTTTATTTTTTTGTCTGAAATCCTAAATTAGTTCACACTGGTGTCTGTCTTTCCTTCAAGATGATCGAATAGATGTTTATAAAAAAAGGTTTTGCAATATGTAGAAATATTTAAAATTGATCAATTAATTGGTTCAAGGTCAGAAAGCTACCAAAAAAAGAAAAGAAAAGAAAAGAAAGAAAAGAAGCATTAGTTGACTGACAGTCCTAATTTCTAACATTTTAGAGCTAGGATATTTCAGCCATAACTAGCCCGGGAAATTCACCATCACATATGAGAGAGGCTGAGCTCCAATGGCATAGATATAAAGTTACCTTAGCAAGCATTTCATCCAAGGGAAGAACCCACCAATTGCGCCTTGGGTGTGTGCTTGGATCTGGCATTTCTGTGAGAGGCTCGGTGGCCCTGGTGGCAAGGAGGGCTTTTTGCCAGCTTAAGCTGATATCCCAGCTGTGCCCCTATCTGTATGTGGATGACCTGGCTTCAGTGATCCATGCTCTGGTAACCTCCTGTTTGGATTACTGTAATGTGTTGAATGTGAGGCTGCCTTTGAACGTGGTAGGGTGGACACTTATGCATTGCCAAAAAGGAGGAAACGCATCACCAAAAACAGGGCAAAGGGGCCCCCCAATTTGTATAACAGCTGCATATGCTAATTTATATGTATGGATGCACATTTAGAAATAATAACTATAATTTAAATAAAAATACAGTATATCTCACTATCATGGAGAAGACTGACCAGGTGAGCTGTGTGTCTGCTCAGTCTGCTGTCCAGTTGCTAGCTGTTGATGGGCAGCTGCAACTCCCCTGCTGTCCCTTCTGGTTGGTCTTTGACTGATATTCTTCAGCTGATATTATTGGAGTATTGTAAATGGTAGACTCTGTTTATATTAGTGTTTTAGCCCGATGTGATCACTAATGCAGTTAGTTTAAACCAGGCATGGGCAGACTTCACGCTTGCACAATCTATTTTGATTTTTACTTGAACCCCATGATCCACCAGGCAGGGTGTGGTGCAAAAGATATATACTTAGAAGTAAAGAATGTATTTTGCCTTCAGTTTGAATGTGTTTTGAGTAGCAGATCTAAACAAAGCTCACACTCCTTCCATCAAACAATACACTCCTGGTTACTCCAAGCTTTCTTCATTATAACAGTATAATTGATGGTGCAGGTCATTTTGTTTCTGCTATTGTTAAACAATTAGGAGTGAAATATTTCTGGATATATATATCTGGTCTTATATATGCTGAACTTATATCTGCTGCTATATATTTTACTGATTCACTGCAAATCACCCAGAGATCAACAAGTAGCTGTGGATCTACTTTGGCTTGCCCCTGGTTTACATTTTGGTTTACTGGAACAAGCCAGAATCAGAAACTTTGGTTTGACCTTGGCTTGTTTCAATAAGCCATAGTTTAAACTAACCACAGTTGAGTTTGGCTTTGTCAGACATAATGAAAACTATGGTTATTTTAAACATGAAAGTGGATGCTTCCGATATCCTCCTTGCAGCTGTGCTAGAAGAAAGTGGAGTATTTATACTCATTCGTGTAAATTATGCTTTAGCATTATGTACAAACTGGACCAATGTGTTTTGTTCTGACTGTCTTTGTCCGCAATTACAGATTGTTATTGAACACTTTGCATTCTAAATTTACAATGTTTTAAACTAGGAAAGTTGCTTATAATCTGTATTGTTAATTAAGATTCTCTTCTTCCTGAACAGGCAAATTTTAGTCTCTTAGTAAATATTGTTGATTATTTTTTCTGACAGGACAAAATTGGAATAATGTAAAGTCACAAGCCATTAAACACTGGAGAATTGATAAGTAAATACTGCTGCTATCTCAGCACTGTTGTTTTTGTGTAAAGGTGTGTAGGAAACATAAACTGGTAGCCAAATGTGAAAATGGGTCACTTTCCCTTATGTAGTAGTAGCAGTAGAATCATAGAATAGTAGGGTTGGAAGGGGCCTGCAAGACCATCGAGTCCAACCCCCTGCTCAGTGCAGGAAGCTGTATTCCCAGGCAGTTCCCCATCCAAGTACTAACCAGAGCTGACCCTGCTTAGCTTATGAGATCGGACAAGATCAGGTGCATCCAGCCCTTTGCTGGGGGTGGTAATAATAATGCTTAATATTTATATTACACTTTTCCTAAATAGGCAATAAAAATGCCTTCCATACATTTTTCTTAACAGTTTTTGCTGAGTAGTCCAGAGTGAAAAGGTCTGTCCCATTCCCATATATTAGTTCAGTCAGAGCTGCAAAATTAATCAATCTTAGGGATAGTGCGTACCTGTTACAAGCCTGCATAACATATTGAAAGTACATAGAGTAGATCACAGGTGGTATAAAGGCATTGCATCATGGTTATATCATTTCTGTAAAGCATCAGATGGACAGATTTGGGACCTAAAATCTGTAGAAGGAGTCAGTGGAGGCTGGTGGCTCTGACATCAGTGGGGTGATAAATCCATTCTGAGTTTCAGTCAGAACAAGTCAGAACTCTAAAGGAGCTATCTAAGGTGTTCTGACTGAAACCCGGAGCGGATTCACCACCCCACTGACATCGGAGCCACCAGCCTCCACTGGAAGGCACACAGTAAAGGCACTTGCCTGCCGGCCGGCCATCCGGCCGGCCGTCCTTCCCTTCCTTCCTTCCTTACAACATTTATATACCATTCTACATCTAAACAGATTTGGAGTGGTGAACAATAAAAGACAGAAAGATAAAAACAATAAAACACCATATTCAAAAGTTAAAAACAAAACCAAGACCAATAAAAACCATAGCTGGTCAATCAAGGCAGGCTTCTTGAAATAAAGATGTTTGCAGCAGGCACAGAAAACAACACAGTGCTGGTGCCTGCCTGACTACTAGAAAGGGAGCCACCACCACACTGAAAGCTCTTCTCCGGCTGCACTCCAATTGGGCCACAGGTCCATGCGGAACCACCAGGAACATGCCATCTGATGACCTCAGTGACTGGTCGGGTTGATGAAAGGGGATGAAACAGAACTGCAGTGTTTCTCTTCTGTTATGAACAATGCAAGAAGTGTTTTAACTATGAATGAATACCTTGATGGACTGAGCTCATTTGTTCTGCCTAGCAAACATTAATGTTGCATGTGTACAATGAAGGTATGTACAAATGTACACACACACACACACACACACACACACACAGTATACCTGATTAAGTTGTAGCTGTAATAGCATTAGGGAAAGCTGCAAGCTGTCTTAAGCCTATTATTATGGAAAGGCAGTGGAAACAGAAACATGAGAGACAATTAGGATCATATTTCAGGTTTATAGGGTTGCTGTTAGGATGGTAAGTGAGCCACCCTGTATCCTGACTTTAGATTGCTTTTCTCTTTGCCCCAGTCACGTTGCTATGCTATGGACTTTGCACACAGCCTCTTCTGGAGAATGGATGGGTTGGCCATGATCACACCTGTCTTAGTTCAGGAGTGGGCAAGTTGTGGCCCTGCAGATATTTGGCCCATGATCCCTCACCATTGGTTATGCTGGTCAGAGCTGATGGGAGTTGTAGGCCAAAACATCTGGAGGGCCTCAAGTTGTCCACCCCTGCCATAATTACACCAAGGTTGGATTACTGTAACATGAGTTGCCTTTCTGAAAAGTGCTCAGAACCTTTGCCTAGTCCAAACCATTGCAGCTAGAGTTTTAACCAGAGCCAGTTTCTTATGTGACCTAAACAACCTGACTGTCTTTCTGGAATTCCTTTCAAATGGCTTAAGATGAGGGGCATACTGTCAGTCCATCCACACTGATTTAGTTGTTTTGAGAAAGGGCTCATATTGCGGGCTCATATGGGAGAGCAAGAGATGGATGAGTGTGTGATAACTTGTTAGGCTAGATGTCCTGGTGTATTTGCTTACCATCTGTTTAAACATGCTGATTTGTTGAGTTAACCCTATATCCAGGACAATTAACAAATGTGTTTAAATAAACAATAGACTGGCTGCACTAGCATTTGACACACTATTTGCACCTGATGACTAATAAACATTGAAATTGTGTGCTTTATTATGGGTTAGCCTGCTATCTAGATGTGTACCCTCCCCCAACCAAAAAAAGCAGCAGTGTATTACTGAGAATATTTAACACTGATAGGGGCAGACCAGAAAAGTTGCTTAAATTAGCTTCAGACTTAAAATTATTTTCTTATATGTTGTGAGTGATGATTACTCTTCAGGCACAAGGAGCTACAGTTGAGCTGTTATGGAGACTGTACATCCACAGTCATGTGGCATTTGCAAAGACCAGGAAAATGCATTTGGATGTAATCAGTGGGTCCCACAAATATTCTTTCCAATTTCAAGGGCATTATCAAGCAAGAGAGAATAGGATCTGTTCCAAAGCCATGTGTTGTTCTCTCATTCCCACAATATAAGGCATCATACCAGCAATCGGTTTACTCCCCAGACACCAGTGAGAGGCTTGGAGAGTAACACTTCCTGAAAGCCTCTTACAAAGTTACTAAGGTCACAATCCTATGCATGTTGAGACAGACGAAAAGTTCTACAACTCCTAGCATTCCCCAGACAGCCTAACGGCAACATGTTTTGGAAATAATTTTAAGAATTTTAGGATTTTGACACTCCTTTACATAAAGCAGTGCTAACAAGATAGGCATTTAATGTGAGAAGAGTCCTAATTTACATCCAAAGCAGTTCATCTGACTGTAACAATGAAACATATACTCTCTTTGTTCTAGACCTGTTATTGATTAGTGTTTATAAATGAACCTATGTCAGAAGATGGGATACAGAGGTTACTGCATCTCGCTCCCTTCAGCACCCCAGCCTCTCCACTGCTCCAGTGTACCCACTGGAGATATATAGATGGGATTTTTCATATATGTGCCTAAAGTTCTTTTCTCACGCCACAGCTTTTACTAATGCTGGCACCTCATCCTGCCACAGGACACATGGGGTGACAGCAAGAACAGTGCATGCTGTACATGCAGCCTGCATGATTGAAATCATGGTGTTAGTGCAGGGTTCTCTTGAGAAGAAAGATACCTGCCTTTTCTTGAGGCACTTGCTGTGTGCTAACACACAGCAAAAGGGAGTGACTGGGTTCACACAACACGCTAACCCACACTCAGTGGTTGAGTGTGGGTTGTTGTTGAACCGTAGGTTATCGTGTTGTCTGAATGCAGTGTGTTTTCCACAGGGTGGCTTATTTTTCTCAAACAAGCCACCTTGAGAACCTATGGTTTGTTGTTGGATTGTTCAGGGTGGTTAACAAGCCACACTGCATGGTTAACAAGCCACCCTGCAGAAAACATGCTGTGTTCAGACATCATGATAACCCATGGTTCAACAATAATTCATGGTTCAACAACAACCCACACTCAACCACTGAACCCAGCCTGTGAGTAGGGTGTTGACACGCAGATTCAGGGATTCCAGTCTTGCACTTGCTTTAGAATTTCTTATGGTAGCCTTAAAAATGTCTGTTGGTCATGTTGGCAATAGCATTATCATCATTTAAGTATGGATGGTTGAATCTATCACCTTCACTTTCTCTCACATGCAAATGTTTTAAATCTCAAGTTCTTTCTGTCCTGTATATGAACAGATTTGCAAACTTTGGTAAATTCTTATGAAAAATGAACCAAAATGAAATTCTCATCCATCTGCAATGGCCAAGTTCAATAGGGACTGCCATTCCTAACACGGAGAGGACCATGTTGTACCTGCCTGCTATATAGCAGTTAAAGATGAAGAGCCTAATCTTTAAAGAGAGGTGGCAACCCTAATTCAGCACAGCAAACGCTGCTGAATACACAGGGATTCAAAGCCAGACTTTTAAGAGCCAGACCTTAAAAGCCCTGGTGCTGGATGGACAAAGCTGCCAGTTTCAGTTTCTCCCACATTCATTTTATGGAGAAATTTGGAAATTTTGGTAAGTTCTTATCAAAAAATGCACCCAACCAATTCTCACCCATCTCTACCTGTAAGTCACATTGGATGAAATACTAAACCCCACAGAAGACAAAGTGCATTTTGCCATTTATTTCACTCATTAGCCGTGCATCCGAGTGGCTATGCTGAATTTAGATTGAGATTACTTTTATGAGCATGTGCCCTCAGCATAGAATATTGCTAAAAAATGTGGATTGCATAGGCCAGACACGGACCCTTCACAAAGAATTACTATTTTGCACAACTCTTGGGCTAGTGGGGAGATATGCAAAAGGAGGTGTGTGTTCGTGTGTGAATAATATAGGAATGGGGTTAGCTCAGCAGCTGAATGAGACATACCAGTTTGCACGTACTAAGGCTATATTTATTTGTCACAGAAGAAACAGGAGAATCAAGTACAGGAACTATAAATAGATTATCTGAGCCATCAAAGAGCACCTGTAAGAGGAACCACTTATAGTAGCTTAGAGAGCATGGAAGGTATACTGGATCACGCACCAAAAACTCGAGAAGCTCTCGACTTGCCCTGGATGTGGCAGCGAGATACACCACTGCTACACCAGCAGAATGGCCATGGTATCAGCCTGAAATGAAGGAAAAACACACAATATGGAAAATACAAAAAGAGGCATAAAAATGATAGACATGCCCCCAGTGTCCCTGAAAGCACCACCAGCCCCCCAGTCAGGGCCAAACAGGAGATGATGTCCACAGGCCATGCAGACCCAGAGGGAGCCAACCCACACAGGCCAAGCCAGGAGTGTTTCTGTCATGTCACCACTCCCCCAATATGCAAGAACCACAGGGAACCCCACAGCAGCCACAGCCAAGGGGAGTCTGTGGTGCTGTCTGCTAAAGCAGGCGCAGATACCCAAACATTCCCAGGTGTTCAACAATTCAGATCCACATAGGGGACAAGATATTTTGCTTTTCCCCAACCCCCAATGCAAGAAATACATAAAAATACTCGGCAGCCAAAGGCAATGGGATTCTGTGATGCAGCCTGCAAGGCAAGGTACAAGCATGCTCAGGAGTTTGCTGCTGCTTCAAATCCACACAGGGGACAAAACATTTTACCTCCCTCCTCCAGTGGAAGAAAGACATAAAAGCAGGTGGCAGCAACAAGCAAGGAAACGCCATTGTGCTGTTTGCTAAAGCAGGCAGACACATATACTCAGGAGGTTGTTGCTTTGAGCCCATAAGGGTGTTTTCTTCCTCTCCCAGTAGCTATTGTTGATTGAACAAGAGAGGGCCAGCGCAGCTGCACGGACGCATGAACAAATGCACACATGCTCCCGGAGGCCCTGGCTCAAGTACCGCAAGCAGAAAACATTTTTCACGCACCCCACACTGTGGAAGGTCCAGGAGAACAGGAAGCACACTGCTCCCAAGCATCAGACATCTCCCTGGGCTAAAAACCACACAGGAGCATCCTTCCTTCCCCCTCTGATGGCTTTGGGGAGGGATGCAGGGGGTGGTCTGGTGGAGCCAATGCACACACATGGCTCCTCCCTCCCCCAATTGGGGTAGATTGCAGTGACTGTGATGCAGACCCCTGGGGGTTGCAGTGTCTGCAGGAAGAGCTTATTCTGCTCCGTGCATCTGAGCAGGGAGCAGCATGTCCCCCACAGGGGAAGCACCGTCCCCACTTGCGGCTAAGCTCTCTGTTGGCAAATGCTGTCAGACCTTGCAGGGCCCCCCAACTCCAGTGCTGCCCCAGACATTTCTGCAGAAGCTACTCTGAGCCCTTCAGCAACTGTGAACATGTAATTTAAAGACCAGTGGGAATCTATGTGGTACAATGATCCAAGATATTCCATTAGTATTAGTGTGGCAAACCCATGCTTGTGGCCAAGTGTACACTCTTCAGAATAATGCCTGGATAATGTATTCCTCTAAAGCAAGCTTTTGTAAGCATGTGTTTCTTGCATTTATAAGTAACGTTTTTGCATCTGTGCCTTAAGCACCACAAGATGAAGCAGCCTTAAAACCACTTTGGAAAGAGATAATGTAATACCACCAAGGGAAGGACTGGTCATGAATTGCTCCCACACCACTAGTTCTGCTACTAGGTTAAGGAAGAGATGTGATCCACCCACAAAACAGGCACCTACCCAGGAATTTTGCACAGGCCAGGCAGAGGCAGAAGCTGTCTTTAGAAGAAATCACAACATGGCTTAATAAGAGTTGGCTTCTAATGGAGATGAATACGCTAGTTTTCTAGAAATGAACTGGGGACTGTTAAGAGTTTTCTTTGAAGATTATTATGGAAACGAATGTTAAGAATGCTGGCCTGGCCATATACGCTGGCAGGCAAATGACTTGTTACGGGCCATGGAAATACTGCTTTATGGAAATTAATTGTTTGGAATGTGAAAGGCATCAGCTTGAGAGGGTGACCCCCTCCTCCTCTGACTGAGGTGAGGGTCTGAGGGTCTGTGTGTGAATGGTAACAACAGAAGTGGGGTCTCCAACAATGTGCAAGGCAGATCCCTCTCTGGGTGCCCATCAGGTTCCCTGCCTCTTTTTAGTTTTACTTGATTTCTTAAGATTTTAAAAGTTATTATTGTTTTTTAAACTGGGAGGCTGGTATGCTTCAAAGTGAAGGACAGCCCCACAGCACCATCTTTATTTAGGTTCAAAAGAATGGTTTCATGTTTTGGAGCTCAGACCCCCACCTCTAAAAGTTACTTTGCTTTTAGTTTCCCCAGTTTGCCTTCTAGGAAATGAGTGTATTTTGACCAGCCATCTGCATCATGGCAGTCATTTTATGAGCAGGCAAGCTCCCTGGCAGCCATTTTGTGACAGTGCCCACAACACTCTCTCAAATTTCCAAATGTGCCTACAAACCCCTGTGCAATAGAAGCATGTTTGGAATAGTGACACTGACCTGGTTCACATGTAACGACAAGCCACCCATGGGCTGTTTTAGGGTTGTGGATGGTTTGTTAATGCCAACAACCCCACCCTAGCTGGGTTCACATGACACAACAAGCCAGGGCATGTCCCCACCATGGCTTGCATTATAAAAATGATGGCCAGTGTGTGACGACAAGCACCATGGGTAAATTAACCCATGGTGGCTTCTTGTTACATGCGAACAGGCCCAAACAAATGCCAGTTTGAGACAGAGGGAGCTCCAGGGTCAAAGCATCTTGGTGTGCTGTGATGCCTCCATGGGGATCTGATATGGGGATGGCTTTGTTACTTACAGAAATGCTTAAGCTTTTTGTCTCCACCAATTTTCTATTTGCACATTTGTCAATAAATCAAATACCCAAACTCCAGAAGCCTCCAGCAATCTCTCCACCAAAGGAAGTCAAATCCATGGCAAAAACTGCCCCTGGAACTTCTCGCCACTTGGGGAAGTAGGAAGCATCCAGCACTATTTTTCAAGCTGTAGAATCTCCAAAATCTAAAGTATAAAGTTGAGTGTCATGTTTTCTCTCCAGTGTAAATGGATACACCACTTTTTTGTGGCTGGAGTGTTATTGTTTGTGGGGTGGGAATGTACTGTATAGATAAATAAGTGCTGAATGGAGGGCTGAAGCAAGACAATGAAAACGCTTGCAGATAATGATATTTGTGGCGGATATGAAGGCAGAGAGGAAGCCAATTGAGAGACTCGAAGAAAAGCCTGACATGGATAATGAAGTGGGCATGGTGGATAATCCTGACAGCAGGGTATTGAAAATGATACATAAATTTTTCAGATTCTTTGCTTTCTGTATAAACAACCTTATATCATTTGGTTGATGGAATCAAATCGTGACTAACTTAAGGAAGAAGAAGATCCACACAGCCTTTGATGCTGGCTAGTTGTCAGATTTTAATGGCCATTTTAGGAACTCTGAAATATTGCAATTTATCTGACCATTGGGCAAATTGTCAGCCCGATTTTGTGACTGTGGGTTTTGTATTTTAATATGGGACCTAACAGTGTGCAGTAAAGAATGCTTAAGGTAGTCCTTATATTCTGATTCATAATGGAATCACAGAGAGAGAAATGCAAACAACAACAAAACAAATAGTAATTAAAAGGGAAGAAAATTCACAGCCCTAGAATGTCCTCTGTGAATTTCCGTGAGCATTCTGAGCTAATATAAATAATATCTGTCATTTTCCTAACCATTCAAATGTCTGGATTCCTTAACAACACAGTTGAATAACATCTGCTGAGAGAGGGGCTGGGATTTGATACATCTTTAGTTTCTCCAGGCACTTGGTGCTGTCTGTTGCAGGTACCCCATTCCACCTTAAAGGGCACATGCAAAGTACTGCAAAGCACACACGCATGCATGCGCACACACATACACACCTCCCTCTCTTTTTTTCCAGTCTGCTTCCCTCCTATTTCTTTCATTCCAGCTCTCCCAGCACAAACCAAACTGGAACGAACTTCACATTTTGGAACTCTGCTGGAATTCAGAATCATTGCAATGGATTAATTTATTCATTCACTAAGCTCCAAGACATGCAGTGTCTTTCTACCCTTTGCAGCACACATCAAGGTGTAGACTAAACTGTATATGGGGGGATATAAATAAATGTAGAGCTCAGATGAAGGTGCATTGCATCCCATGACAAAAGATATTTATTATGCTTTTGATTGAAGACTAAAATTCCTTGATATTAAAAAATACATGATTAATATCACTTATAAAGTCAAGGTTCAGCATATTTTTCTAATTTAAGTGAGGGCAGAAGAACAATCACATTCAGAGATGCCTATTCGAAGAGATTTAGGCTCAATTCAAAGAGAAATTCTCTTAAATCAACAGAATTCAGGATAATGTAATGTGTTATGACTGTTAACTTGTAAAACTGCCTTGGTGCTTGATTAGTGATCAAAGACTTCTTGATCACAGTGATTCAGAAATATGAGGAACATACAACTGTGCTTGTTTACACTGCCAGGAAATTCTGTAGTATTTTATCTGTGTGTTATTTGCTCACCATTTTGTGCCAATTCTGCATACAGGTATTCTGAATCCCACCCATCTCTCTATGCCTACATCAGTAATGATCATGCCATTGCCTGACATGGTTATGTTTGTCAATATGAATCAGAGTTAAGTCTTGATCTCCTGATTGTTTGGAGAGGGGGGGAACCTATGGCCCTCCAGATGTTGTTGGATTCCAACTCGCATCAGCCCCAGCCAGCATGGCCAATGGCCAGGAATCCTGGAAGCTGTAGTCCAAAAGCATCTGGAGGGCCACAGGTTCCCCACCCCTGATCTAGAGCCCCCTTCAACCCCCACCACATTAATAATATTGCATTCTAGCGTCATCCCCTGCTGCCACCCCTGTTGCCCTCTCCAAGTTGGAGGGCAAACTGTTGCACCCTTTGTATTCATATGGGCTCCCTGCACAATCCAGGGGCCTGATCTTCCAAGGTTCTAAACTACATGGCGAGCTGACACAAGTAGCGCAGGCTCCCCACTGCAGCTGTCCATGAGCCCATGCAGGATTCACATTACCTGCTCCTTCAGCCTGGAGATACCAGGCATGGGACTTGGGAGCGGCCTTCTGTATGCACAGCATGTGCACTACCACTGACCTATAGCTTCCCCCACCCCCCACCATTGGGTCAAGCTTTCACTCTGTCAAAGCAATGGTTCATCTCGCCCAGTATCCTGAGTCTGATACTGGTCATTATCGAATGTGTTGGAGGAAATGGACCTCTCCAGAAGGGTCCTGCTGATTATCATAATCAAGAGGACGCTTAGGTCCATTTCCTGGGGTTTGCTTCCAGTTTTTGTGACATAAGCCTATGTTGCACAAGAGGTGCTAATCCCATGACTATATTTGCTGTCACTTATTTAAATGTTTACATTTGTCCCATCCTTTTGTGGGTCCAGGGGCATGTTTCCATGCTGTCAGCTTCACTTTGTTTGCAACTTTGTTGCGATGTTTCCCGAATCGCATCTTCTCCTTTTCCTGTTTCCACAGCCCTTAAAGACCCGGCTTTTCTGCGTTAAAATGCGGGGCTGGTGCTGAATGGCCACAACGTCATGGAAACACAGAGACCTCACCGCACAGCCAGGTTGGAGTAAATCGCTGGTGGAAACACAGGGCAGTTCTATTAGGAGATGCTTTTGCCTATCCTTGTCGTGTCTGTCTGAGACTTCACAAGACTATTTCCTTATAAATGCGATGCATGGGGGCATCACATTTTTCCTTGTTCCTGCTTGTGGCATGGAACTGTCTGAACAAGGTGGCTTCATCTTTGAAGGCATTGATATAGCCTGGATGGGATCTAGTCCTACTCCCTCCTCATGGATTAATCATCCCAGTGAAGATATAAAAAAGGCACTACTGGATCTATCTAGCTCAGCATCCTGTTTCTAACAGTGGCCAACCAAATGCCATGGGAATACTCACAGGCAGGGCAAGGAGGCAAAAACCTTCCCATGTGGTTTCCTCCCCACAGTCTGTGGCATACTGCCTCTGAACATAGAGGTTCCATTTAGCCAGCCTTCCCCAACTGGGTGCCCTCCAGATGTGTCACTGACCATGCTGATGGGGGATGCTGGGAATTGTATTCCAGTACATCTGGACAGCACCAGATTGTGGAAGGCTGCATCGAATTATCATGGTTAATAGCCATCGACACACATATATCCACCACGAATTTGTCTAATCCCCTTTCCGAACTTTTTAAGCCAATGGCCAGCCCAGCACCACATCTTTTGACAGTGAGTTCCATAAATTAACTATGCACTAAGTATGTCCTTTTGTCTATCCCGAATCAACTGCAAATCAAATTTTATTGCATGATCCTTCCTGGCTTCTAGTGTTGATGGGAGGAGGGGGAGAAAATCTTTATCCACATTTTTCCACACCATGCATAATTTTGTAGATGTCTGTTATGCTCTCACCCGCTTTTAAGGTGCAATCCTATGGTCCCTGGGACAGCATCCAGGTGTCATAGGAAAGGTCAGATCTCCCCCTCAGAGGCCAAAGGCAGAGCTCCACTTTGCAAGCAATGGGAGAGAAATAGTTTAAAGGGAAAAAGGGCAGGAGACCAGCAGGTCTTTGGAAATCTTGGAGCACTCTGAATGTTGGGATTGCTCTGTAGTCTTTTTTTCCTAAACTAAAAAGCTTCAAACACCTTTTGAAAGACGTTGCAGCTTTTTAAAAACAAAACAAAAACAGCGATGCTAAGAACACCTTAGATTTTACAGGACACGGCAATAATGGCTCACGCTCATCTGCTTTTCACACTTCAACTCTTAACAGGCTTGAAAATGAGTCTACAAAAATTACTAACCCATGACAATTTGACTGGCTCTTGCTCTCTCACACACCTATGCTAATAATTTGTGGCTCAAGCAACACACTACAGAAAAAAAGGGGCCAACAGTTTCCTTTTATAAAAGTTTTTCTATCTGGTTATCTGAAGTGAATTTTTACTCATCAGAGGTGAAAAGTGAGCCACTATATACTAGTATTCCTCACAGTAATTTCTGCTGGGGAAAGTCATGCATTGCCCCATGGGGGAGATGTGTGAGTTCCCTCTTGAGATGTTACAACTGGGCCACAGATCTCTCATGCCTGCCATCAATCCCAGAAATGAATAAAGAGTGCCGTTTAATAGCGAATGGGGCTGTTCACACAACACGCTAACCCACACTCAGTGGTTGAATGTGGGTTGTTTGTTGAACTGTGGGTTAGCATGTTGTCTGAACCAGGACATTTTCCACAGGGTTGTTTGTTAGCCATGCGGTGTGGCTTGTTAACGATCCTGAAAAACCCAACAACAAACCATGGTTTCTCAAGATGGCTTGTTTGAGAAAAATAAGCCATACTGCATGGTTAACAAGCCACCCTGTGGAAAATGTCCTGGGTTCAGACAACACACTAACTCATGGTTCAACGAACAACCCATGGTTCAACAACTACCCACACTTAACCACTGAGTGTGGGTTAGCTTGTTGTGCGAACCCAGTCAATGTGTCACTAATGTGTCACTTGTGAACACTGTCAATACAAGATAGGCAGTGTCATTTTAAAACCAATGTGTATTCTAGTCAACATGGCTATTTCATTTAACTTTCAGACTTTAACAGGAAATTAAAACAACATTGTTCTTACCATTATTTGTGCAAAGACTGTGGTCTAAGAATTATTGTGACAATGGCAGTCACTGGGTGGAACCAGGTAAAAAGATGAGACAGATAACTAGTGAATTCACTCTGCACAGAAAAGTCTCAGGAAGAGCATTCTGGTGTGTGTTTTGAACAGGATAGACCTTGTCCTGTCTATTGTTTTCTTTCACACCTCAACTTCTGTCCAGGGCAGGCCTAAGGTATCATTCTGGCCCAAGAGGATGCACTGCATAATGTGAAAAAAAAATGAAATATTGTAAAATATATATTTAAATGCTGAGATAAGAAGTCCACAGGCAAAATAGTTTACAAAATATGGTGGATCTGGCAAATTCTCACTGATGCAAAATGTGTCTCTAAAACTAAGACAAAAAAGTCCACCTGTGACTACAGAGCTGGGGCTGGCCTCAAGCTAGGGTGACCAGGTATCTTACTTTACAGAGGACTGTCCTCTATTTTGGAGAGCTGTCAGAAGACAGTCCTTTATCTGAAGGTGTCCTCTATTTTGGGGTGGGGAAGACTTCAAGCTTGCGAGATCCACTTTGTCTTGTGCTATAACCTCAAGATCCACCAATTGGAGCCAGGTGCAACAGACACATACTTAGAATCAAAGAATTCTGAGCCCAGGAATTTGTTTTGAATGCCAGAATAACTGAATGGAGCTCACAGTCCTTCCATACAAAAATCCACTCCTGGTTACACCAAGGATTTCTTCATTTCAGCAGTGTAATTAATGTTGAGAGGTGAGTCATTTTGTTGCTGCAATTATTAAGCAATCGGAAATCAGAAATCCTCACCAATCTACTGCAAACCACCCAGAGATCTACCAGGAGGTCCGGATCTACCTTCTGCTGACCTGTGCTCTATTTGATAGGCTGTCCAGTCCAAGTCTGGTTTAAAGTTAAAGAACCATAGGGAGGGAGAGCAGGGAAGGGCTGTGTAATTTCCTATCAACACTTAGCATCTGGACTGCAGACTGAGCAATTGCGAAGGTCGCTTGGCCACAGTCTTCTCCATGGTGAAATGCATTCAGCGGAGAGTGGTGGCTCTGATGTCAGGTGGGGCAGTGAATCTGCTCCGGGTTTCAGTCAGAAACAGTCAAAACTCTAAAGGAGCTATCGAAAGTGCGGAAGCTTTAGAGTTCTGTCTGGTTCTGACTGAAACCCGGAGCAGATTCACTGCCCCACTGACAGCGGAGCTACCAGCCTTGACTGAATGTACTGTATTTCTATTTAAATTACAGTTATTATTTCTAACTTTGCACCTATGCATATACATTAGTTTATGCAAATGTCATGCAAATTAGTGTCCTCCTTTGTCCTGTTTTTTGGCGCTGTGTAAGTGGCCACCCTACACTCATATAAATACAAACTTTTCCAGACCCCAGGCTGCACAAGTTAGGGTGGAGGATGGGAAATGAAACGGGGAAACTGAGGAGCAGTTTCTGGTGACTGTCAGATGGCTTAACGTGCTTTGGTCAAAGCCACAAATGGCATGAATGATTCAGCAAGCATGTGAAGATTCTGCCCCTCACCCATCTTGAATCTTGGTAATTAAAATAAAGGAAGGAAGGAAGGAAGGACAGAAGAAAAGAAGAAAGTAATGCTATTGCCCTTCTGTGAGTACTGCACAGAACATGATGAAAACGTATGCGCCTAAAAACATGAGCTCACCAGATATGCTGATGCTGCAACAACAGCACAAGCTGCACAGATGAGGAGATATAAATAAATAAAGGCTGAAAATGAGTAGTAATTAACTTGCAATAAACCAACTTAACCACTTAGGGGCAGCGTTAACGCAGAGTTAACATGCAAAAAACCAAAAACAACATCCTGCACTTTTATCAACTGACTTAATTGAATATGCCCCTGAATATTCATAGTGGAGCAAACACCGAGACACTGACAAGCTGAATAGTGTAATCCGTCAAGTCCCTGGACAGGCAGAAATAGAAGACCCACCCTGGCTGCCACTTGAAAGCTCCCCCGATTGTTCATTTACAGAATTATCACACTTACGAATACAACGCCTTGCTGCTTTTCCTCTGCCTGCGTCACAGTATAGCTTCCAATCTAAGATTAAACCCTCAGAAAGAGAGATAAAACTTTAGAGGTAAATAATAAGATGAAATAATAAAACATGTCCTTGTTAGAAATTATTTCTGCATGAATTACCTGAACAGTTTCCCCCAAAGTCTCTCTGGCTATATTACTTTGGCCTTAGGCAAAGCACAAAACTGCAAAACCATCTTGGTTTTTTCTTTCTTTCCAGGCACTGTTATATTTGGAAGTGGTGAAATGCAGTTTTGCCTTGGTGAACAGCTCTTTTTTAGCTAGAAAAATAAAAGCAGTGCCAGGAAACCATTGTGAAAAAAATTGGAAGAAAAGATGGTGATGGTGGTGGAAAATGGACATTTATCTTAAAGCAGTAACACAGTCTAGAGCATGCCTCTGGGATTTACGCCAGCAGCTAGACTGCCTCTCATCAGCAACTGTACAGTATGGGAATAGCATCACTTGTATTTTTCTTCTACTTGATCTTTTAAAATAAAATAACATGAATAGTAGTTATTTTCTGCATCTATAAATTGAAGTGATTACTCAACAACATCAACAACAGCATAATATGTATGAACATATCAATTTATTTATTAAACTTATAAATTGCACCATCTGCTCACAAGGGGCTTGGGGCAATGTACAATAAAACCATTAAAAACATTAAAAATTCACCAAAAAAAAGAAACACAGGAACAATCCCCCCCAATAAAATTTTAGAGAGGCTTTAAAATTAAAATTAAAGGGTGACAGAACATTCATTTTTCATTCATTTATTACATTTCTATGTCACCCAGTAGCCAAAGCTCTCTGGGCAGTTTACAAAGACTAAAAACCTTAAAAATACAATATTGTGCATAATATAAAAACCATTTACGTACAAACATACAGTGTGCCCGCACACACACACACGCGCGCACAAACACCCCCCCATTAAACGAATTTAACAATCAACAATAAGAAATCCAGGATCCGAACTAAAACCTTCTTATATGCTGCTAAATGCTTGAGAGTAGAGGAAGGGCTTAACGTGGTGCTGAAAAGATAACAATTTTGGCACCAGGCAGGTCTCATTGGGGAGATCATCTCCATACAACATTAAAAAGACAATAGAACAAAACAGTATTAATTGCCTATCTGAAGCAAAATACAAAAGGAGCCAATCTCAGCTCTCTTGGGAGGGAATCCCACAATCAGGGTGCTGCTACCAAAAAGGCCTTTTCTCAAGTACCCACCAACTGTAGTCTCTCTCAGTGGTGGGACTTAAAACAGAGCCTACAATGATGATTGTAAATTATATGAAGGTTCACATTGAATGAGATGGTCGTTCAAATACCTTGTCCACAAGTAGTTTAGGGAAGGGGTGGGCAACCTTTTTCTGCTGGGGGCTGCAATCTCTCGTGGGTAATCTATTGGGGGACACATGTCAGCAGCAAGCGGAGCCAGAGCCACAATTATGTGCGTCAGCCCTTTTCTCTTTCTGCCCCTCTCTTTTCTCTCTCCTTCTGCCACCCCCTTTCTCTCTTTCCCTCTTCCTTCCCACACAGTTCTTGACAGAGGTCTAAGCTCTTGCAGAGGGCTTCTGAAATTAAGCAGAGGGCTGCAGGTTGCCCGTTCCTGGTTTAAAGCTTTGTAGGTCAAAAGGAGCACCTTTAATTGTGTCTGGAAGCAAACTAGAATTCCAAGTTGTTCCAAGACCAGTGTGATATGGTCTACAAAGTGCAGTCCTGACAAAAGTCTAACTGCTGCACTTTGCACAAGCTGCCATTTCTGAACACTTCTCAAGGGCAGCCCCATGTAGAGTGTGTTTACCAGAAAGGGTGCAGCTGGTGCACCAGACGAACCAACTGCTGCCACCTCACCTTCCCTGAACAGCATCGGATACAAGTGCACCCCCAAGATACATACCTGGGGGGGGGGGGTTCTCCACAACAACAGAAGGAGACAGAAGGAGAAGCCAAGCATGGCTTACCCGCTTTTTTCAAGGAGCCAGCTTTGCTCTGCACAAGGCTCCATGAGCAAGTGCATTGCACCAGTAAAAGTCGCTTCATGGAACATACTTCCGGGTGGGGCGGGGGAGTTGGAGTGAATGTCATCTGATGGGCAGGGGCTGCTCAACCAAAAAGAGAGGCTCCTCCCCAGGTTCTCCCCCCCTTTCACCTTAATCCCAGGAGGTTTTCTCCTGTGTCACTACATAAATCACTCTCCTCTTCCTCTCTCTCTCTCTCTCTCTCTCTCTCTCTCTTCGCCCCCTCAAGCATTATTTACTCCCTTAAAGAACAATCACTAAAGGAACACATTGTTCCTTCTTCCCTGATCAGCCAATGATGTGATCGATCAAAGCTTCGAAGCTTCAAAACTTTGACATGAAGGCTCCTAAATGCATTATTTTAATTCATGGGAATCTAGTAACTCCGAGAGTGCACATTTTGGGAACAAGCCTTATTGACCACAATGGGAGTTATTTCTGAGTAGACACACATATGTTTGTGCTGGGAAAGACAGGGGGAAACGAAGTGATGGGAAACCAGCCCCCTTTCTAACCTGATGCTACGCAGGATCTGGTGAACGAAGATGGAAGTAGTTACTTCTGAATGGCAATAAACCAAACTCAGAGAATCACAGCTTTGGGAAAGTGCTTTACAGCCTTTAGGGAATTAGTGCTTTAAAATCTGCTATTTCAGTTGAGGGGGATCTCTGTAATTGCTGGTGTGTGCATTCAGGGGACAAGCCTCATTGAGCACAATGGGAGTTACTTCTGCGCAGACACTAATTGGTTTGTGCAGGGATGGGAAACTCACATGAAACATCCCTTGACCAGGGTCACGGTGAAAGGCACACCCCTGGGCAGGGCTAGCATACCCATGGTAAATGAGGGGGTTGAGGCACACAGCAACTATACCGGGGAGAACCCGACTTAAGGAAAAGAATCAGACTTTAAGCAGTCTCAGGAAATCCGGTTTTTCCATGATAAGCTCCGGGGTGGCTGCTGAATGGCCACAATGTCATATATCCCTAACGACCTCCAAACGCAGCTGGCTCAGAGTAAATCACTGGTGGAGACAGCCCTGATCTCTCAGAGGGAGTGTTATCCCATCCAGAGCAGGTTGTATCACCACTCCCAGGTTAGGTTGTCTACTGACCAGCCATACCTCTGTCTTGTTTGCTCACCTACATCCAATCCCTCATTGTATCCAGGATGCAGTTCAGGACTTCCACAACTTTTTTGGCATCTTTTGAAAATAGAGCTGTGTAAATCTGGTCTGAAGGAAAAGTTATTGAGGTTTTATTTAGCTGGAACGGACTCTCTCACCTATTAGAAATGGTAAGCAACCATGTTTCATTTAAGAACCTTTAAGCAATCTCAACCTATTATTTGAAGAGTGACATTTTATTCCCTTTTGTAAATAATTTCTATTAATAAAATCTTATTTTGTGTTCATTTTGAAAGGTTATCTCTAATGGTGGTGTCAATCCCATCCTTACATCATAGGAACCAGGCTACTGAGTTTCTTTTAGATAGGGAGGGTTTATTCTAGTGGCAGCAGTTAAACGTTTTACAGCTGAGGCAGCACTCCCTAGTGGTGAGATCTAATTGGGAACTTTATTAAAAATGGTTGCAGTGAGTTTCACAGACCCAAGCTTCACAGTTAATTAGAAGAAAAGAAATGAAACATTGGTAGGGTAGCCCATATGCTGTTCTGTCTCATCTGGTGACAGTGGCGGGATAACTTAGAGTGGGTATTTTTTTTCTTCCACATGTGGGTTTTAGATTAGAACGATACTAATTGACTGCTACAGCATATAATGAGGATAAGCCCAGAAACACAGGAATCAGTAGAACAAAACCCAAAATGTCAAGAATGCACCTTTTCTTCCATATTATAACATGGTGATTCTACTCACATGTTGGGAGACTGAGCATGACTTGGAGCATCCCTAAATGTCTATCAGTAAAAGATACATTGATCAATAATTTTAATAAGGAATGTAAGAAATAACTATGCTAGGAATCTTTTAGAGAAGATTAAAATAACATCCCCCACCCCACAATGGCTTCATTATTTCCAGGAATTTTACATCTCTAGTCTTTCTATAAATGTTTTATTACCTAATTTTTAGAAATCATTTTGGGGGAGTAAAGGCTGTGCAGCAGTATATAAACACCTTGTTTTAAATATTTTATTCATCATTCTAAAATAACATATTTCATAATCCAAATCTATTCAATTTTTCCAATTTTCTGAAAAAAACAAAAACGGCCCTTGGGGAAAAAAATGGACAGATTTTTTTTAATCCACTTTTTCCAGGCATTCCTATCACTAATCCTGACTAGAAAACATCATGTCAAGCATATACAGTGCCATATGAATAGACCCAATATGAACTGAGACAGGCCTGTGGTTGCCAGGGAAGCTCTGAAATTGTGAGCTGCACCAGATGAGAGCGTCTCAGTGTGAATATTGAAGCCCCACAGAACAATCAAACTAATACCACCTGCAAGACAAAAGCTTGTGTAGGATCGGGGAATGGAAACTAGTGTGGGTATTGGGGTGTCACATGGTCAGAGCAATATGAGAGGTGAATAATTCTGGCAGCAGAGGGCTGGACGGAGGTGAGTAGCTGAACGTGAGACAACAAAAAAACAGAGAGAAGAAGATTGCAGCAATGAAAGTGACAGATAAGCATTTTTGCTGAAGAGACAGAGAGGAAGGTCTATGTTTTTGTAATGCTGTAAAGGAAGAAACAACATGATTTGATGATGGACTGAATATGTGGGGCAAAGGAAAGCCAAAAGCCAAACAGAAAACCAAGAATTATAAGGATTCACAAGAATATTCATTTTCATCTGGTAGTAACTGAAGACTACAGGCTTCTTCACACGGAGCTTTTATCCTGCTATGAAGATTGCTCACTCACAGAAGTTTGCAGGCCCTTTAGATGATGCTGTGAACCTCCAGGGCGTCTCCTGCACTAAATGACCTTTTTTCCATTTTAAATAGATTGGAAATAATGAGGTATCAAATTACCCCACTTCTGTTCTACTTGAGTTCTCCCCGTGAAAAAGGAAAAGTTGCAAGAAGAGGAGCTAGATCAATGAAACATATGGAAGACTCAGCTAAGGGGGAGAAGGAGGGGGAAAGGGAAGGGGGAAACGAAGTGCGTGTCAAGTGCGTTGTGATCCTGCATTTAAAATGGAAACAGGAAGCCCCCTTTTAAATGTGGGATTTTCGGCTGGTGTAGAGATGTTCTACATGGTTTTAATAACACTACTAATACAATTTCTTTGTGGAATTTATATGCCTTATATGCCCCTCACTGTGAGGAACATTGTGATTTGCGCAAATGAATAATGAAATCAGTGTGAGCCTAGAACAAACCACCGACCTTTCTTTCTGCCATTCTCTTAAATAAACTAAAAGCTAAACAAGGAAAGGAAATATTTACAGCTAATATGAAATATGCTCAACATTTTGCCACTGAAATGTGGATTTCCACATAAAACATTTTTACCTGATAACTACACTCCCCACAGTTCTTTTCCACCCCAGTGAGTATTAGAGTATCCTGGAAGAAAATTGCATCTAAAATGTTTTCTTCAGAAGAATAACAGAAAGCATGCCACATGAAAAAATAACTGTGATTTCAGAGTGGAGAAACATGATATTTCCATTTCAGACACTACTTTGGGGGAAGAAATGCTCCAAAAATGTGAAAGCATTTGCATGCTGTATACCACCAAACTGAAAATTCACTCAAATACTAATAGCTAGCCCTGCCAACCAATTTTTAAATTTTCAAGATTCAAATTGTGGGCTTTGGAATGTCCACAATTTCACATACAAATTCAATATCTGAGAATCTGAGTGTGAATTTCCCCATGAAATCATTTCAGGTCCAGAAAAATTAGAACCATAAGATGAAACCAACATACTTTGGTTTTCCCCAGACCTCCCACTCTAGAGAGGTGAACATTCCCTTAATTTACACTTTGGCACAGTGGATCATGTTCAGCCGTCAGCTCAGTTCATCTTCACAGCTCCAAAGCAATAAAGTTCAGTGTCTCACCTCTCATTGTTACTTATTTCAGCTTCTACATTTTGTGCTCTTCTGAGCAATTCAACCCTACAGTTGCAGTACCATTAACAAGAGTCACGAGGCTAAGGAGCCCTGCATCACACTGTACCTTTACCCCAAACGCATGCTATTTTATTTTAAATCTAGTGTGTAATACTCTACGCGTCTTGCATGTTGCTATTGTGTGTTCACATTGCCCTGTCTGTCTCTTTCTGGCAGCTGCCATTGTGAAACAAAAGGCAGCTGCCAGCATGAATGAACGTCTCTCTCTTGCTTGGGAGTGGAGGCGGCACCACTCTGCAGACTGGGTGGCAGCAACTGAAGTTGGAGAGGTATGTGGTTCCTGGGGAAGCATGAGCTTGTCATGGCTGAGAGATTCAACAACATGCTTGAGGCCTGCCTGCATGTTTAAACAGGGGAAGCTGGCCCTGTGCTGGACTGGGAAAGCAGCCACTGTCCCCGTGCCAGCAGACTGGCTCTAGCGGGCTTCTCAGTGGTGACAGTCCCACTTTGTTGCTGCTCTTGGCAAAGGTGCTGCTTGATTAAACAGAGCCTTGGCTCCCTGCCCCGAGGCACAGAGTCAGATGTGTACAAAACTGTGGTTGTTGGTCGGCTGTAGGGCCTCCTAAATCAAATTAAAAAATCGGAAAGGGAAGAGATGGGTTGAGAGAGCCCTTGTGAGGATGTAACTGCTCATATTAAAATAAAGCCGTCACAGTACTGGGAGAAAAACAGGAAAGTGGTCTTTTTTCCCCCCCTCCATGAAAACGAGGTCTTACTATTTCCACTCACAGTTTAGGGGCCTAAATAATTAACAAAATAAGCAATGACTCACTGGGAAAAAAGCACCAGTATGTAAAAATAGATCCCCAAGCCCCTAAAATTAGGAACAGCAAAAACTCTTCCAGAAAAGGAACGCAGTAAAAAAAATAAAAAAAAATCATCTGTTACTCAATGCATTCACATCAATTGCTGGTTCTCTTAAAGGAACCAACAATCCATGTGAATGCATCAGTTCAATGAATTTTTGCAACACCCATTTACATTACAGGATATGTATTTAGAATGTAGCTGAAAACACAAACACTGAACCAGTTAAAGCCAAAGGGAGGTGGAGTGGGTTCTGTAGCACGTGATATGGAAGGGAATCCTCTGTTGAAAAATAGTTGCTGGAGGCTTGGCTCTGCCTTTAAAAAAAAAAATCCTTTTAAAAGGCAACTGAGAACAGATGATAAGCACCAATGCAACTGACATACTTGGTTATCAATTAAGATTAAAACTTGGTTACTTTTACATTTAACATGGTCAGGACAGGAGAGTTTGCTATTTAGAGCTACCTCCCCAAATCTGCCACAGAAATAATTCAGAGGAACTATCTTGGTTTTCTAGTGTGCTGAGAGGTCCCATCATTTCCCATAGTTTAGTATTTATTGATTTGTGATATTGATATGCCGCCTTGAAACAAAATGTTCTCAAAGTGGTTCACCTAAACTGGTTTAAACAATGAATACAATATAAAAGTGTAAAAGACAATGGAAAATAAAATCACAATCATAAAAAATTAAAATGCCTGGGAGAAGAGAAATGCCTTCTCCTGGTGCAAAAACAAAACACAGTGTGGACCCCAGATTAGCTTTCTTGGGGAGGGCATTCCATATTGATTGATTGATTAATTACATTCCTATACCACCCGATAGCCAAAGCTCCATAAACAGGGCACCACAACTGAGAAGGCCATCTGTCTTTGTAGCTACCCACCTATCTTCATTTTGTTGGTACACCTGCAGGAGGGCCTCAAAAAATGAGGTAAGGATTCAGGCACGTACATATGGGAGGACACATTCCTGAGGTACTCTGTCCCCACTCAATTAAGGGATTTAAAAGTCAGCATGAACACTTTGAACTGGGCCTGGAAATGAACTGGAAACCAGTAGCAGTACCAGTCCTGTACCAGAGGTAGTAAGCTCATGTATACCAGTTCCTGGGGAACATGGGTGGGAGGGTGCTGTTGCACTCATGATTCTTCTTGTGGGTTCCTGGTCAAGAGGTGGTTGATCACTGTGTGAACAGAATGCTGGACTAGATGGACCCTTGGTCTGATCGAGCACAGCTCTTCTTATGTTCTTAAGCCAGTGCAGCTGACAAAGCACTGGCATCATATGATCATATTGATCAATCCCATCCCTGGGCTTCCTGAACTCTAGGCTTTCAGTCCCACTGCAACCTTCAGAGTAGCAAATGGAGCTTTCCCAGATGTCTCTGCCTTGCCTCTGGTAAGTTATATGGTGTGAGGGGCATGGAGGGCAAAGGCCCATCAGTGACATATTGCAATAGGAAATGAGATGTCCAGAGTCAGGGACACAGGATGATGTCATTGTCACATGCTTGGCTTGGAGGCATCTAAGCCACCTGATCTGGATCCAATTCAGGCTTGACCTAGTTCCTTGAGAAAATGGATCCAGTCCTGAAATGGAAGTAAGACTCCAAAACCAGGTTAAAATTCAGTTTGGGCAAAGATTGCTGGTATCTATATTTATCTATATTTAAAACTAATAGAGTTCTATCACCTCCCATTTGTATTTACATCTACTCATTTATGTAGATGTATTTATACACTGCCCTTCTTCCTAAAATAAGTGTGACTTCCAACTTGTACAAAATACAAAAGCACCCAAGCAATATGAAACATAACTAAAAAATAAAACAACATCATGATCAGCCAAAGAGCAAATTAACAAGGGAGATCAGTGAACAGGGGAGACAGCTACAAAGTCCCAGTTCTACAGGCTTCTGAAAACCAGAAAGAAGCAGAAATTAGTGCTAGCACAGTTCTTGGGAGAGGGAACTCCAGAACGGTACAGCGATAGGGCAGCTTTTTTCCCCTCTTATTCCAGCAGGCAGGGACAAGAAGCAATGGGAGATTTTGGCTAAACACCAGGAGAAAGTTCCTAATGGCAAGAGCTGTTTGACAGTGGAACAGACTGCCTCAGAGAATGATGGGCTGTCCTTCACTGGAGGTATTTAAGCAGAGGCTGGACAGATATCTGTCACTGATGTGGTTAGTTGCATCCTGCATCACAGATCCTCCACTAAGCAGGAGATTGGACTAGATGATCTCACAGATCCCTTACAACTGTATAATTCTGTGAGCCGGTTTGAGTGCCATTGTAGGAAAGGGGCAAGTAAATTAAAATTAATCCAATTAATACCTGGAACAGAGCTTCCCATGATGATCTTAATAGGTAGATGGACTCTTGTGAAGAGAGGCAGTGGATTTATTTTTTACACTTATAGCCCACCTTTCCATCAAGGAATTCAAGCTGGTCTACATGGTCCTTCCCCATTAACCTCAGAACAACCCTGTAAGAGGTAGGCTGAGAAACAGTGACCGACCCAAGCTCCATGGCTGAGCAAGCATTTGAACCCAGGTCTCCCTCAAGGCCTAGTCCAATACTCTAACCGGGGGGGGGGGGGGGTTGAACCTCACGCCTGCAGTTCAAATCCAGCCCACCTGAGGTTCCATAGATAACTATGCCACCTTCCTCTTTTCCTTAACTGCTTTTCGTTTGGTGGTTCCCTGGCTTTTGCACAGTTTTCCCTCCATTCTAAAAGGTTGAAATGCCTTGCCGAAGGCTTCATTCCTGTCAGGAAGAGCTTTACGCTACAATATTTTGGCCCACCCCCTTTTGCCTTTGGCCCCTCCCATCACTAGAACTTGGCCCCTCAAGAGCTTCTCCGAAAATGAATTTAGCCCTTGGGTGGAAAGTAATTTGACAGCCCTGCTCTATCCACTACGCCGCAGTGGCTCTATATGGCTTTTTGAGCCCAGAAATTAACTGGAAGGTTCCAAACACTTTTCATTGACAAATTCAAAAAGTGCAGTATAGTACAATCCTCGAGGTTAGAAAGGCTTGGGAAAGGGTTGTCAACTCCCTGTTCTCCAAACATGAGCACAGCCTCTTAAACAAATTGTGATAAGAAGCTGTACTCCACATGAGAGCAGGGCCACATCCAATAGAATGTGTGAAGTGTGTACCTGATTGCACAGCGGAGAGTTACCATGTATCATAAGATGTTTAATTGGCACAGTACGTACTTTCTTAATTCTCACAGTTGCACGAGTTGCTGGTATGTTCTGAATTTGCACCTAATAGTGGAACGTACCAGTTTTATCCATTTAGCTACCAAAACGCAGTCCGCCTTCCTTGGGTGTTTCCTCACATTTCACAACTTTGCTAGTGTGTGCTGACTGCTCTGCTGTGTTAGAATTAAGATATTGTTTTGCAACCACTATGTGAAAACCTATGCCATTTCAGTGTGGAAATTGGCTTTGGCTTTTAGGGAAAAGTAAATATTAGTGGGACATGTCATCAGACCCATGGAAATGGTGAGTTCATTTTGGTTTGACATTGTCAGATCCTGGCTGTCTGGGGGCTAGGAGGGGGAGTGACTTTCCCAGCTGGTGGACCCCTTCTTTGAAAAGGTTCCCTCCCTTTAAAGGAATTACTAATAGGCTGCCACCAGTCAGGTTGGGTCTCCTGATGCACCCTAGTCTGTCCAGCTGCTTGGGGAGTTTCTCAGCCCTATAGCCAAAGTCCCTCCCTTCAGCCCAGCCCTAGGAAAATAAAAAGAAAGGTGCTTTGGATTTTCGTGCTCAAAACCCAGACATACAGAATTTAACATGACCAAATCCTGAGAAAACAAGTGGTGTGTAGTCCTTCATATGTGGAAGGGTTTTTAGTGAGAAATTCATTTATAAAACAAGGCAGCCAGATGTCCAAATATAAAATAAGAAATATATTTGGGGGGAAAGGGAAAAAGGGAAAAATAAGGGAAGGTAACGATCACGCACAGAATTCCAAATAAAATCAATGAAGACCATCAAACTTACGTAGTTACTTGTTACCTATGTGAGCAGAGTCTTGGGTTCCAAGACTTTAAATGTATTTAAATGTATGGCGTAAGGAAAGTATTAGTATGTGCAAATACTTCTTCATACACTGCAGAGTTAAACTATGGAATTTGCTATCATAAGATGTAGTGATGGCCACCAACTTGGATGGCTTTAAATGGGGATGATACAAATTCATGGAGAATAAGGGTGCAATCCTATGCATGTTGAGATAGAAAAAAGTCCTACAACTCCCAGCGTTCCCCAGCCAGTCATGCTAGCTGGGGAATGCTGGGAGTTGTAGGACTTTTTTCCAACCAATCAAGCATAGGATTATGCCTAGGTTTATCAATGGCTACTAGTCATGAAGATGATGACGATCATCATCTTTATTATGGTCACTGACCAGACTTATGATGGCTATATATTACCTCCAGTACCAGAGGCAGTATGCCTCTGTGTACCAGTTGCTGGGGAACACAAGTGGAAGGGTGCTATTGCACTCATGATCTGCTTGTGGGCTTCTCATAGGCATCTGGTGGGCCACTGTATGAACAGAATGCTGAGCTAGACAGGCCTTTAGCCTGATGATCCAGCATAACTCTTCTTACGTTGTTACGTGCCCCTGGGCAAACAGCAACAACCCTCCAGCAGAATTGGCCTTCAGAGCTTCACCTGAGAACAAGGAGGAGGAGGAATTGGGGAAAGGAGCCAAAGCAAAGAGTCACATCCATATAGGAAAGGAAGGTTAACCTGTGCAAAACTCCCTTCCCAAATGAGCAAAGCTCTACAGGGGGAAGTGGCGAGTGTAGGACTACAAATGTATTTCATACAGAATGTGTGTGTTCACAGGTTGAAATGTGATGGTAAATTCCCCTTCTTGCATGGCCATCAATCAATTTCAAAATGTAATCCAAACCCATTGAAGCTGCATTTCTGTCCGTCACACAAGCGCACCAACAGGTGGAAGAGCTGTCTGCTCAAATGTCCTTTAAGAGGCCTGTGAGAAATTGATCTAAACCCTTTGTTTTAATTGCCAGTGTTACTTGGCTGTGTTTTGTAAACAAACCTTTTGGCCATTACACACTGGATCTTACCAAAATATATTTGCTTCTTTGGAAAACTAGCCTGCCCCATCCTAGGGCAGTCAGAGTACACTATCAAAACACACACACAATAACATGTCAAATGAAAAAAAAAAATTGGGATTGAGTACACTGCATCAGGGGTGCAGAACCTTTTCTGCCCAAGGGACAAATTCCATTCAGATAAGCTCTCAGTGGCAGCATTCTAGTGGTGGGTGGGGCCAAAAATGCCAGCAAATTTTAGCGTAAAGCTTTTACTACCGGTAATTACGCCTTAGAAGAGGCATTTAAATCTGTTAGAATGGGGAAAAGCTACACAACAGCGAGGAAACCACCAATTTATGGTTAGGGAAAGGGGGCATGACCAGGGAAAGGGGGCGTGGCCATCTGGAGAACCCTGCAGGGCTGAGATTTTGCATCCCTGCAATAGGGTGCAATCCCATGCATGCTTAGACAAAAAGTGTCCTACAACTCCCAGCATTTCCCAGCCAGCTATGCTGGCTGGGAAATGCTGGGAGTTGTAGGACTTTTTTCTTAGGTACTTAGATACTAAAACCTCATTCTCTGTAGAAAAATAAAACCTGACTACCAAAAGGCAGCTAACATGTCTGAAGGAGGATGGGGCTTAGGCTTTTGCGAGCTCGCAGGGGTAAAGAGACCCAGAGCTCTCAGACAATCATTGTCAATACATCCCTAATATGCTGTTGCTCTCTGAAACTGGTGGCCAGGTAGCATGTTTAGCAGGGCATTCTTGGCAGCTCTAAGAGATTGCAATGAAGAACTGGGGACAATGCGATTTTTAAAGATGTGCAAGACTCAAACTCTGCAGAGACTGATACGCTCGCACACACCGGCCAGCATCTTGAAGAGGTGCCTGAAAGGCAACAGAGATCCACAGCAAATGCCAGAGCACAGATGTGACATGCCCCCAGTGAATCAACTCCATCAGGATGTGGATTGCTGCAAAATGAAGTCCGACTGATTTCCGCAGGAATAATGTGATTTGAAATACTAATCAATTCATCATTGTTTCTGATTTCGGGGTTGTGGGGAGAGACCCAGCCAACAACAAATAAGAATTTCTGTCCTCTGGTTAAAATGCCAAGTATCTCCATTGACAGCATTGGATTTCTGAAGCCTGTGGCATGCAGACTGCTTTTAGCTCCAGGATGGGGCAGCAGAACAGAGGCCTGATGGCTCTGTTGGCATCCCGCACCTGACCTTCTAAAATGCCATTGTCAGAGTGCCAGGATCCTGACAGAGGGCTGACTCAGTAGGAGACAGTGGTTTATGTAACCCACAGCAATCTATTATTACAAAGGGGCTTTCAGGAACTCCTCTGTGCCAGGCACAGCTAGAGTTATTGATTGAAGAGACAGTGAAAATGCACAGAGAGGCGGCATCCATTAGAGCCGCTGCTCTCCTTCAATTAGAAAAAAAAATCATTACTCAGCAGCCATCAGTGGGCTGTGTGCAGCATCGAAGTGCATGCATTCGATTTATCTTTGCCCACCACCTCACTGCAAACTTAATGACAACTATTAGAGATGATTGCCCACACTGAATGCCCAGTGTGTATAAAAGCAAGAAGAGTCATTGGGTAATCTCTGTAATAATGACATGGCAGGAGGATGCTGGTTAAATTCCAACAAGGAGGAGGAGGAGAGAGTTGCTGAATTTCAGTTTACAGTCAGGGCCAGAAATATTGGAACAAGGATAACTGTTTTGGCAGTTGGCCTCTGTACACCACCACATTGAAGTTGAAAGGAAACACACCCAGATGGGAGCGAAGTCAAGACTTTCAGCTGTAATTCAAGGGGTTTGACAAAAGTGGGGCACTAACCATTCAGGAAGGACAGCAAGTGGCATACACACACACACATTGTTGGTGGCTCATAAGTAATGGAACAAACCAACATCATTCCAACTTAAGGATTGCCTTTAATACCTGGATGAAAATCCTTTGCAGTCAATGACTGCCTGAAGTCTGGAACCCATGGACATGACCCAATGCTGAGTTTCCTCCCTTGAGATGCTTTGCCAGGCCTTTACTGCAGCTACCTTCAGCTGCTGCTTGTTTGTGGGTCTTTCTGCCTTCAGTCTTGTCTTCAGGAAGTGAAATGCATGCTCTATTGGGTTGAGATCAGGTGACTGACTTGGCCATTGAAGAACATCCCACTTCTTTGCCTGGAGAAACTCTTGGGTAGCTTTTGCTTTATGTTTGGGGTCATTCTCCATCTGCAATATGAAGCTGCGTCCTATCAGTTTGGCAGCATTCGGCTGAATCTGAGCAGAAAGTATAGCCCTATACACTTCAGAATTCATCCCGCTGCTTTTATCAGCAGTCAGGTCATCAATAAACACCAGTGACCCAGTTCCATTGGCAGCCATACATGCCCATGCCATAACACTGCCTCTACCATGTTTGACAGATGATGGGGTATGCTTTGGATCATGAGCTGTTCCTTTCCTTCTCCATACTTTTCTCTTCCCATCATTCTGGTACAAGTTAATTTTGGTTTCATCAGTCCAAAGAATCTTATTCCAGAACTGGGCAGGCTTTTTTAGGTGTTTGCTGGCAAAGGCTAATCTGGCCTTTCTGTTCTTGAGCATTCCTAGTGGTTTGCACCTTGTTGTGAAGCCTCTGTATTTACATTCATAAAGCCGTCTCTTGACTGTAGATGTTGAGAGTGACATGCCTACCTCCTCAAGAGCATTCTTGACCTGGCTAGATGTTGTGAAAGGGTTCGTCTTCCCCATGAGCAGAATTCTGCGGTCATCCACTTTAGTTGTCTTCTGTGGTCTTCCAGGCCTTTTGCTGTTGCTGAGCTTGCCAGTTAATTCCTTCTTGTTCAGGATGTTCCAAACTGTTGTCTTGGCCACTCCCACTGTTTTTGCTATCTCTCTGATGGGTTTATTTTGTTTCCTCAGCCTAATGATGGCCTCCTTCACTTGCATGGACACCTCTTTGACCTCATATTGGGAGTTTCAGTGAACAGCTACCAAATGCTAATGCAGCACTCAGAACCACCTCCAGGCCTTTTATCTGCTTGATTGGTCATGGGGTACCCAGGAAACAGGCCACACCTGGCCATGCAGCTGCTTGTCAGCCATTCGTTCCATTACTTATGAGCCCCCAACGATGGGTGTGTGTGTATGCCACTGGCTGTCATTGTCAAGCCCCTTGAATTACAGCTGACAGTCCTGTCTTCGCTCCCATCTGGGTGTGTTTCCTTTCAACTTCAGTGTGGTGGTGTACAGAGGCCAACTGCCAAAACAGTTATCCTTGTTCCAATATTTCTGGCCCTGACTGTAATTCCACCCCTGAATGAGGGTTTATTGTCTTTATCATTGTTTTATTGTTTTAATTATTGGTGTTATTGTATTTTATCATGATTTTATCTTGTAAACCACTTAGTGATTTTTTTTTAAAGAAAAGTGGTATAGAAATTCTCTGAAATAAATATACCCACCAAAGGTGTAACCAAGATTTCAGTGTCTGCTGTCTTGTGTCACCTTCTCATGGGGATATAGGTGCCTTATACTGAGTCAGACCCTTGGTCCATCTAGCCCAGTGTTGTCGGCACTGACTGGCGGTGGCTCTCCAGGGTTTCAGGCAGGATTTTTTCCAGCCCTACTTGGAGATGCCGGGGATTGAACCTGGGACCTTCTGCATGCAAAGCAGGTGCTCTGTCACTGAGCCACAGCCCCTCCCCTTCTTTAATATGCTTTTGGTGGATTTTGTTTTAGGCCATAGCTTTGTGAACACAAATTAAAATGGGATTGCTTTGGAAACATCTGGAACGGGCAGGTGCATTAGAAATCATGTCAACACGTGTTTACAGCACTGCCCATTATGGCCAGGAGGTTTATGAGCCAAGGAAATCACCAAACAGTTTCATTGCTTAATCAACCTGTAGAATCAGATGACTGCTGTAGCCACTTCCAAATAGTGCATTGATGCTTCCATATGAAGTATAGGCAAAATCCTAAGAAAGTTTTTTTGTGGGATGGAGATATTAAAGGCAGATGAAGCATATAATTTCCAGTGCAATCCTACACATGTCTACTCAGAAGTAAGCTGAGTTTAATGAGACTTACTCCCAGGTAAGTTATTGCAGCCTAAAACTTAAAGAAGATATTTTCAGGAATGCCACTTCGTTCAAGTCTCACTACCAATAACCCAGTCAAAAACAACAACAAGCAATCATTATTCCATGACTGCACAAACACGAAGTAGTCAAGACCCATGTTACAGATTAGGCACAGAGATGCGTCACGATTCTACATTGGTACAAGATTTCCATAAACACTGCACAGTCCATAAACTGCTTATGTCATTGGCAATCAATCCAGGCCAAATGAACTGACAACTCTGCATACAGATATTGCTAAATGATGAGCAGGGGGCAAGCTGTAGTGACCTGCAGATAGCCAGTACACACACCTCTGTGCTATGAGGATTGGGTGGGGCAGCTAACTTACAGTGGCAAGAAAAAGTTTTTGAACCCCCTAGGATTGCCATGTATTTCCAACCTAGAATGTTATTAGATCTTAATCTAACCCCACCATCCTAGATAAAGAACAATAGATAACCTGAGTAAACATGATGCCTTTTCAACATTTATTTATCCACAACTGATTCAACATTCAATATCCATGTGAGAAAAAGTATGTGAACCTTTAGATTCAGTACCTGGTGCCACTCCCTTGAGCAGCAATGACTTCAAGTAAGAGTCTCCCGTAACTGTTGGTCAGTCTCCCATTTAGGTTTTGAGGAATTTTGACCCATTCTTCCTTACAGAACTGCTTCAACTCAGTGAGATGAGGGCTTCCTTGCATGAACCACTCATTTCAGGGCCTGCCACAACATTTTGATGGGGTTTAGGTCCAGACTTTGACTAGGCCATTCTAAAACACGGAATTTCTTCTTCCGCAGCCATTGCAGATCTGCTTGTATGCTTAGGATCATTGTCATGTTGCATGACCCACTTTTGGTTCAGCTTCTGCTCACAGACGGATGGCCTGACATTCTCCTCTAGGATCTTCTGATACACCGCAGAATTCATGGTTGTGTCAATAATGGCAAGCCATTCAGGTCTTGAGGCCCAAACCATCACATTCCTACCACCATGCTTGACGGTTGGGATGAGGTTTTTGTTTAAACTCAGTGTTTGTTTTTCGCCAAACGTAACATTTCTCATTGAGGCCGAAAAGTTGTACCTTTGACTTGTCTGTCCATGAAACAGTGTTCCAGAAGTCTGGATCATCTATGTGATCTTTAGTGAACTACAGATGGGCAGCAATGTTCTTTTCAGAGAGCAGTGGTTTTCTCCTGGCTACCCTCCCATGAACACCATTTTTGTTGAGCCTTTTTCTGATCACTGAGTCATGAACACTCACATTAGCCAAGGTGAGAGTGGCCTGCAGATCCTTGGATGTTACTCTGGGGTTCTTTTTGACTTCCTGGATGATGTGGCAGTTTGTTCTTGGAGAGATTTTGGTAGGATGACCCCTCCTGGGTAGAGTGACTGTGGTCTTGAACCTTCTCCATTTGTAGACTATCTGTCTGACAGTGGATTGGTGGAGCCCCAAATCCTTAGAAATGGTTTTGTAACCCTTTCTAGACTGATGAGCAGCAATAATGGCTTTCTAAGGTCCTCAGATAGTCTTCTGATCATGGCATGACGTGTTTCCACACAACCATATGGTGAAGACCAAACTGACAGAGTTTCTCATCCTTGTATAGGGTTGGGCCTCCCAGACTCACCCCTGAAGATCTACCTAATTACTTAAACACCTGATTCTAATTATTCCCTTTAATTGAGCTGATGTAACCAGGGGTTCACTTACTTTAGCACATATGCTTACTCTTAAGTAGTCATTGTTTGCCTAATTTATGCATCGTTTTAGTTCACCAGACATGGAATTGGTTAATATAAACCCTATTGTATATTTAGAAAAGTACTGGTTTTGATTCACAAAGGCTATGATGGTAAAACTATGGAATTTCTGTAATTATCATTAGGGTTCACAAACTTTTTCTCACCACTGTATTTGTGTGGCCCCAAACAACTCTGCCAATAATTTTTTTTTTTACTATAGAACATATGTTACAGAATAAAGTTACTAATAAAAAGAAAGGACCTTCTTACCTAGAACAACTGCATGTTAGAGTGAGGTTTTAAAGATGTGACTTTGTCCATCACACTGTAAGGCTAATGGAAGAAGCAAGATTGCTGCAATTCTCCCTTCTGTACATATATTAATCATAATTTAGTATTCATATAGCAGTGGTGTTCAAAATCACAAGTGCTTCAAACAAACTCCCCTGGTATTAACACCTCGGGTTCTGCCTGTGATCTAAAATGATTGTTCTTATTTCTAGTTCTTATTTATTTGTATTCTGACATTTTATGACACTAGCATGAGGAGTGTTTCCTATTTTAATGTTTGTCTCTTAACTAAGTATTCCTCTTTGCAAGGATTTGGTGGCCTGGTCCTAGGAGCTGCTGTCCAAGCATCATATTGCCCCAGTTCAGAGGTACATGTATGGCCAATTTCAAAGCATGGCTTAACGTTTTGGCATGTTCTGGTCCTGGTAACCATAGTCTCTCAGTTCAGATGTAACATTTAGATCTCAATTTTCCTCCCAAAAGTCCATTGGCTTACATAGTTCTCTCTTCCCCATTTTATTCAATACATAGGGCCACAATAGTCATCCCAGTATATAGAGTGAGTTGCCCATCTCTGCAGTAGAGTATGGCTACTAAAGCAATCCCTAGTTCCTCTTTCTACCAGGCACCCTATTTGGTTCAATATGAAACCCGTGATGAAGTAGCTTGCAACTCTTACTATAGTACCATTCTGGAATGCTGTTAGCACCATGGGACAGTTCAAAGAGATCCACCTATCAATCTCTATAAATCTATCAAGAGATTGTTCAGGTTAAAGAATAGGATTTTTCAAAAACTGGCATGTTTTAATGGGCAATGGATAGTTGATTCCAACATGAAAAACAAAACCACTGAATTTGCACATAATGCTAACTGATTACTTGGTTAGCCAAATTGTGGTTTGTTTGAATGTCTGAACTTCAACCTGGCCACAAACCATGGTTTATTTTTCAGCAACAAACTACAATTTGAAGCCATAGTTTGCTGTTGACATACAAATCCTAGCTTGTTTTAACTATGGCTTGTCATTATGTCTGAACCCAGTTAATCCTTGGTTTATTTCCAGCTTGCCACCAGGCAACAGAGGTGAGAGGCAAGAGCGGCTAAAACATGAATCCATTCATCAGGCTAACTCACTCTTACTGGCCCTTTTCCTGAACTAGCCCTCTCGCTTGGAACCCATGGGATTATTTGGTAATGATGCCTCCTGTTAGAAAGGTAATTAGTACAGAAAAAATAAAGAAGCAAAACAGAATGAGCATTTACCAGTCCCACATGCACACAGACTATCTTATAACAATAAAAGGAGATGACACCCTTCTTTGGTGAAGAAAAGAGAACAGTCATTTTATTCACAAATGTTCTTGCATATAAAATGCAGGTAGAGCATAGAGTTTCAAAAGTAGTTTGTTTCAGTCCATTTTGTGTTCCATTACACAGGCAGGAATGAGACAGCAAACACATATTGCTCCCACCAATTGATGAGGTCAGAGAGAGATGGGGGCGGGGAGGAAGGGGAGGAGCAAAAGGAAGAAACCACAGGAAACCACATTGTGGGCTATAGAGATCATAAGGCCTGTTGTTGTTCAGTCGTTCAGTCATGTCCGACTCTTTGTGACCCCATGGACCATAGCACGCCAGGCCTTCCTGTCCTCCACTCTCTCCCGAAGTGTGCTCAAGTCCATATTCATTGCATCGGTGATGCTATCTAGCCATCTCATCCTCTGCTGTCCCCTTCTCCTTTTGCCTTCAATCTTTCCCAGCATCAGGGTCTTTTCCAGGGAATTTTCTCTTCACATTAGGTGGCCAAAATATTTGAGCTTCAGCTTCAGTATGTGTCCTTCCAATGAGCAGTCAGGGTTGATTTCCTTTAGGATGGACTGATCTGACCTCCTTGCAGTCCAGGGGACTCATAAGAGTCTCCTCCAGCACCACAGTTCGAAAGCATTGATTCTTCGGCGCTCAGCCTTCCTTATAGTCCAGCTCTCACAGCCATACGTTGCTACTGGGAAAACCATAGCTTTGATTATACGAACCTTGGTTGGCAAGGTGATGTCTCTGCTTCTTACTATGCTGTCTAGGTTTGCCATAGCTTTCCTCCCAAGGAGCAAGCATCTTTTAATTTCATGGCTACAGTCACCATCTGCGATGATCGTAGAGCCCAAGAAAATAAAATCTGTCACTGCTTCCATTTCTTCCCCTTCTATATGCTAGGAAGTGATGGGGCCAGATGCCGTGATTTTAGTTTTTTTGATGTTGAGTTTCAAACCAGCTTTTGCACTCTCCACTTTCACCCTCAACAAGAGGCTCTTTAGATCCTCTTCGCTTTCTGCCATTAGGGTGGTATCATCTGCATATCTGAGGTTGTTGATAATTCTCCCGGCAATCTTAATTCCAACCTGTCATTCATCCAACCTGGCGTTTCTCATGACGTACTCTGCATATAAATTAAATAAGCAGGGCGACAATATACAGCCTTGTCGTACTCCTTTCCCAATTTTGAACCAATCGGTGTTCCATGTCCAGTTCTTACTGTTGCTTCTTGACCCTCGTACAGGTTTCTCAGGAGAGAGGTAAGGTGGTCTGGTACTCCCATCTCTTTAAGAATTTGCCACAGTTTGTTGTGATCCACACAATCAAAGGCTTTAGCGTAGTCAATGAAGCAGAAATAGATGTTTTTCTGGAATTCTCTTGCTTTCTCCATGATCCAGCGAATGTTGGCGATTTGATCTCTAGTTCCTCTGCCTCTTCGAAACCCAGCTTGTACTTCCGGTAGTTCTCAGTTCACATACTGCTGAAGCCTAGCTTGTAGGATTTTGAGCATAACCTTGCTGGCATGTGAAATGAGCGCAATTGTACGGTAGTTTGAACACTCTTTGGCATTGCCTTTCTTTGGAATTGGAATGTAAACTGACCTTTTCCAGTCTTGTGGCCATTGTTGAGTGTTCCAAATTTGTTGGCATACTGAGTGCAGCATTTTAACAGCATCATCTTTTAGGATTTTAAATAGCTCAGCTGGAATACTGTCATCTCCGCTAGCTTTGTTGTTAGTAATGCTTCCTAAGGCCCACTTGACTTCACCCTCTAGGATGTCTGGCGCAAGTTCACTGACGGCACTATCATGGCTATCAGGGACATTCAGATCTTTCCTGTATAGTTCTTCTGTGTATTCTTTCCGCCTCTTCTTAATCTCATCTGCTTCTGTTAGGTCCCTGCCTTCTTTGTCCTTTATCATGCCCGTCTTTGCACAAAACGTTCCCTTGAGATCTCCAATTTTCTTGAAGAGATCTCTAGTCTTTCCCATTCTATTGTTTTCCTCCATTTCTTTGCATTGTTCATTTAAGAAGGCCTTCTTGTCTCTCCTTGCTGTTCTCTGGAACTCTGCATTCAGTTGGGTATATCTTCCCCTTTCTCCCTTGCTTTTCACTTCCATTCTTTCCTCAGCTACTTGTAAAGCCTCATCAGACAGCCATTTTGCTTTCTTGCATTTCTTTTTCTTTGGGATGGATTGAGTTGCTGCCTCCTGAACAATGTTACGGACCTCCGTCCATAGTTCCTCAGGCACTCTGTCTATCAGGTCTAATCCCTGAAATCTATTCCTCACCTCCACTATATATTCATAAGGGATATGATTTAGGTCATACCTGAATGGTTGAGTGGTTTTCCCGACGTTCTTCTATTTAAGCCGAAATTTTGCAACAAGAAGCTCATGATCTGAGCCACAGTCAGCTCCAGGTCTTGTTTTGACTGACTGTATAGAGCTTCTCCATCTTTGGCTGCAAAGGACATAATCAATCTGATTTCGATATTGACCATCTGGTGATGTCCATGTGTAGAGTCGCCTCTTGTGCTGTTGGAAAAGAGTGTTTGCTATGATCAGCGTGTTCTTTTGGCAAAACTCTATTAGCCTTTGTCCTGCTTCATTTTGTATACCAAGGCCATGCTTGCCTGTTATCCCGGTGATTTCTTTACTTCCTACTTTAGCATTCCAATCCTCTATGATGAAGAGGACATCTTTTTTAGGTGTTAGTTCTAGAAGGTGTTGTAGGTCTTCATAAAACCGATCAACCTCAGCTTCTTCGGCCTCAGTGGTTGGGGCATAGACTTGAATTACTGTGATGTTGAATGGTTTGCCTTGGATTCGTACTGAGATCATTCTATCATTTTTAAGATTGTACCCCAGTACTGCTTTTCCCACCCTTTTGTTGACTATGAGGGCTACTCCATTTCTTCTAAGGGATTCTTGCCCACAGTAGTAGATATGATGGTCACCTGAATTAAATTCATCCATGCTTGTCCATTTTAGTTCGCTGATTCCCAAGATGTTGATGTTCAATCTTGCCATCTCATGTTTGACCACCTCCAGCTTGCCTTGATTCATTGATCTTACATTCCAGGTTCCTAAACAATATTGTTCTTTACAGCATCGGATTTTCTTTTCACCACCAGACACATCCACAGCTGAGTGTCCTTTCGGGTTTGGCCCAGCCGCTTCACTCTTTCTGGCGCTACTTGGAAATTCCCTCTGCTCTTCCCCAGTAGTATATTGGACACCTTCCGACCTGAGGGGCTCGTCTTCCGGCGTCATATCTTTTAGACTCGTGATACGTTCCATGGGGTTTTCTTGGCAAGAATACTGGAGTGGGTTGCCATTTCCTTCTCCAGTGGACCACATTTTGTCAGAACTCTCCACCATGGCCTGTCCGTCTTGGGTGGCCCTGCACGGCATAGCTTATGGCTTCACTGAGTTACGCAAGCCCCTTCGTGGTCAAAATTCCCATGAACTAACTGCAACGCTGCCCTCTTCCAGTAACTTGCAGACAAGGTTGCAATATTCTCAACAGGAACTGCATGACAACTGGAATCTGTCCCCACCCTACCCAAACAGCCATCCCTTTCAAGTCCGAAGGCCTAGCTTTGCAATTGCTACCGGAGCAGAGGGAGATTTAGAGCGATCACTACACGTCTCAATGCATCTCAGCAGGACTACCAGTTCAAAGCATCACTTTGTTCTCTGCAGGATAGACTGACTCTTAGACACAGAACTGCGGATAAATGCCCTGCAACATGAGGAAAGGATTTTTTAATTTGCCTTTCCCCTCAATTGATATAATATATCAATTATATTCCCAGGGATGTTTCTGGGAAACTCCAAACTTGTGACTGTAAGGCACTTATTACCTTGTTGACCAAACAATGAGAAAGATTTCCATGTTGCTATGTGGTCTCTGCACCTGTTCCTCCTCCGCCCATGCCAAAGGCCAATCACCAGTACCTTCAGGACAGGAGCCAGGCTTGTTTACACCACATGACTCCTCACGCTTGGCATCGGTAAATCATTCCCATCACCACCCATATCAGAAAGGCACCCTCTACCCTTTCTTGGGAAAGCCTAAAAAGAAACTTAGGGCAGAATACTATGCATGTTTAGACTGAAAAAAGTCCTACAGCTCCCAGCATGCCCCAGCCAGCCATGAGGGATGGGGCATGCTGGGAGTTGCAGGACTTTTTTTGTCTCTAAATATGCATAGGATTGCACCCTAAGGAACTGCAATCTCAGTTTGATCAAAGTCTCTGCAAACTGAAGTAGCACATAGGGAACTTACTGCCCCACGGCCATGAACTGGTGCAGCAAGGGGCCAAAGTCCAGGGCCCTGCAGCAGCAGCACCCCGCCCCCACCATCCAGAGAGTGGCAGATGCAGGCGCAAACGCCATTTTATTTCTGCAGCCAGGATGGTGCTACGACAGTTTAAAATGCAAAACTGCAAATGCTCAGAGTATTTTTTTTAAAAAAAATCAGGGTCGGAAAACAGCTTTGTTCTTGTAGTCCTAATGTATCAGGAATGTAAAAGCAGTTTTAAAGCATGGAATGGCAGTTGGGGGTGGGTGGGAGATAAATGTTAGTTGTTGGTTCACAACTGAAGTAATACACATGGCCATCCAAAGGGCCACTGATAAGACCATTACGTCTAGAGTCCCTTCTCTAGAGTCCCTTCCCTTGCCCTATCCACTTTCTCCTGACCTCCAATAGTTTGGTGGTTTCCTGGCTTTTGCCCTCCCCCCTCAGTCATTATTCTAAAAAATTAAATGCCTCTCCTAAGTCTTCATTACTGGCAGTAAGAGCTTTAAATTAAAATATGCCAGTAATTTTGGTATTTGGACCCCCATGCCTTTGGCCTCACCCACCACTGGAATGTGGCCCCCGACAGCTTCTCTGAAAATAGATTTGGCCCTCAGGCTGAAAGAGGTTTGACATCCCTGTTTGACACTTTGCCTGATGTCAAGATAGACCTTGTTCCCAACATAATCATGGCTTGCTGCATCCTCTACAAAATCTGTGAAAGCAGAACCAACATTCTCATGGAGGAGCTTCCTGGGGCAGTTGTAGAGGACAATACTGTTCCTGTGGAAGTCAAGCACAGACTTCAACCACCAAGTCCACTCACTCCTTGGTCCAAAGGTTTGAGGCATCCAGAGGCAAGGGAAATCCAGTCCTCTATCACATAATTCACACTCTTCCACACCCTGTGTCTGCAGTTGCACAATGGCAAATGAGCAGTTGACACAATGAAGCTATGTCAGTACTACAGTGCCACAAAGACATTTGGGATACCAGCAAGGAGCCAACAGGATGGGTGGGTGAAGGGAAAGAAACCAAAGATGAGGACAAGAAATTTCAGTTTCATGGATCGTCTGTGAGACAAATCACGGCTTCATCAACAAACCATGGTTAACATAAATCATTGCTCAGTGTTATGTACAAACATGGTCAAAATCTACTAATACTTTCCTGAGAATGACTGATTCTTCCATATGAAGATCCAGACAAGAAGAAACCTAATGCTGTTCTGAGATTCCTACTTATATGCAAGTTCAATAGTAATTTGTCCTATGCTCATTAGCTTGTTAAAAATCTTTTTTTTAAAGCCACCAGCATGTAAAAAGCCACAAGACACCATTCATTATTTCCACCCTTGCTGTGGAAAGCTAATTAATTTAATTTCTTTGGGAGGGGAAAAGGCCCCCTAAAATATTTTGAAGGGTAGAAAAAATAGCAGTTTTGGCACAAAGGAAAAGATTATCTTTTTATCTTTTAGAGAAGATGCTATTTTCTTTCTTTTTGCTCAAAGGAACAAAGGCAGAACCATAAAATTTAGCATGCTAATTATTTTAAAGTGTTGCTTCTTCATAGTGGTGCATGGAGATGTATTTTGAACCCTCAGTTAAAAGTAACATGAGAAAAGGCATTATTGAGAGAATTCCTCAAAATTATGTAACACAAGTTGAAACACGTTTTTGTTTTGTTTTTGTTTTTTTAAGGAATCAAGGAGAATAGTTTTGTGTACATAGAGAAGAATGGCAACATTGGTCACTGAGGCTTCTGAAAATCTGTTAAGCCTGCAATCCAATGTAAACTTCCTTACTAGGGAGTAAATCAAATTAATGGAGATGTGGTTTAGCAGTAGATCACCTGCTTTGCATACAAAAGGCCCCAGGCTCAATCCTGGGCATCTCCAGGAAGGGCTGGAAAAACACCTGCCTGAAACCCTGGAGAGCCACTGTCAGTCAGAGGGCTTCTTTGCATGGAGCTTTTATCTTGCTATTGAGGTTGGTTACTCATGGATGTGTGCGGGCCCTTTAGATGTTGTTGTTAACTTCCAGGGCATCTCCCACACTAATTACCTTTATTCCATTTTTTTTAAAAGGTCGGAGATAATAAGGTATCAAATTACTGCACTTGAGTTCCCTCCATGAAAAGAGGAAAAGCTGCAATAAGAGGAGTAGACCACAGCATCATCTAGCAGCTGTATAATGAAACATATGGAAGACTCAGATAAGGGGGAAAAGGCGGGGTAGAAAGGAAAGACATGTAAAGGGAGTACGTCATGATCCTGCATTTAAAACAGAAGTAGAAAGCCCCATTTTAAATGTGGGATTTTAGGCAGGTGCAGAGATGCTCAGAGTAAACACTACTGGGCTAGATAGACCAATGCCCTGACTCACTATGTGGCACCTTCAAATGGGACTTACTTCTGAATACATATGTGAAGGATAGGGTTGCTGAATAGTTCTGCCCATTCTGATGGCTTCTTCTTATAATATCAAGCCATTTTTTTTCATTAAGGAAGTCCAAAGTCCTCTGAAGGGGTTGGGCAGCCTTTAAAGGACCAGCAGCTCCAGACTTCAGATGAATGGCACCACATGATAACCCTTCCATTTTAAGGTGCTGGAGCCTGGTATGCATCTTTTCGGTGTTTTCATGCACTGGGAATAGGGTGGCTACTTGTGCATTGCAAAACAGAGAAAATGTATCACCAAAAAAGAGGACCGCAACTTGCATAACAACTGCATATACACATTTATATGTATAGGTGCACGTTTAGAAATAGTAACTATAATTTAAATAGAAATACATGACATCTCACCACAGTAGAGAAGACTGAGCAGGTGAGCTGTGTGCCTGCTCAGTTGCTTGTCCAGGTGCTACTATTGGTGGGCATCCTCAAGGCCCCTGTGGCTCTCCCTCCTTACAGGCAACCTATCGAATAGACGGCTCCTTCCACCAGACGACTGTCCTCTGACAGCTCTCCAGAACAGAGGACTGTTGTCTTTAAAGTAGGACACCCAGCCACCCATATTTGCATGACTAACAGGAAGGATTTGGGTTGTATCCGAATGCCTTCCAGCTAATCGTTCACATTCCAATCTAGGGAGTAATGGGAAGGGTTGACTCCACCCGTGACCATGGGGAAGGGAGTGTCTCTTTCATTAACTGCAAACATCTGGCTGTTGTAGTATTTCGTTTCATTTCTTTCTTTTCCCAGCCAAACCACAAATAATGCTGAAGTTTGAAAAGGTACCACAAGTTCATGCAAGGAAAAGGGATGGAAACAAGACCAGCTGTTTGCTCCTTGTCAGCATGCCTATTTATATCCTCATTATTCAATGTCAGTGATGTCACAAATTCCTTGGCAGGATTCCTCGCCCAGTTGAACACAAATGCTGCTGTTTAGCCACATATCAGCTTAAGGAATACCAGAATAGAACACCAGCAAAAGTGTCGCATGTCGAGCAAGGTCAACGGAACAAGCAAACAAGGCCCTTTTAAAGATACTTCATGGGCATTCCCTTCTACAGGCTTTCACATTTCTTCAAATCATTTTGGATCCTGGGTTGAATCCAGGGTCTGCCTTCTGTGCATAGAAAGGTTCCATTCATGGAAAGTGCCTGCCAGATTTTGGGGGGATACTAATGCCCTGCATAGCTCACCCCATTCAGCAGGGCACACTGACCCTCTGTATAGCATTTTCAGGGGGCAATAGGGGCTGCCGTGGGGAGGGAAATGAAGAAAGTCTTCACAATGGGAGGACTGCGGGTTTTTTCTTTAGTGTAAAGGCAGCCCACATCTGCGGGAGGAGAGTGGCCCTGTGTCTTAAAAAGGCAGTCCTTTCTGGGCTGGTGGAGGACTTCTGCTATGGATTGAACATCATTTTGGATTCTGGTTTGGGCTTAGCATCAGCCTTGCCCAACCTGGTGCCTTCCAGATGTGTGACCACAACACCCATCATTCCCAGTTCCATTCCCATGTTGGACTGGATTTAGATGAATGTTTGGATAATGTAATCTGGCTACTTGACATACTCACCTAGGAGTAAGTCCCTTTGAACTCATCCCCATCCTCAGCAAGCATGGCCCAGCTATGCTTGCTGGGGATGATGGAAGCTCTAGTCCAACACGTCTGGAGGGTGCCAGGTTGGGGAAGGCTGATCTTTCTATATGAGGATTCTCAGAAATGTCAGTAGGATGAATGGTCTCCACCTTAATCCCCAGCCCCATTTCCTTCTCCATAGCTAATTAGTGGGCTTGATTTTTCCAAACCTGAATTTCTGCAATGATGTTGATCTAAAAGGGCAGTTCAGTGAGCTTGCAGAAATCCTCCAATGAGAGGTCAGTCTGGGATTCCCAGGCCTCAGGCCAATACTGATAAAACTACTCTGAACAAGCTAATCACCGGAGGGCTCAGACTGAAGTCCTGGCCATTGAAATAAATCCAGGTGCTCAGAGCTTCCAAGCAGAAACAAGCCTGGTTTATTATGCATATTGCTTCTTAATTAAAGCAAAAAATGCTTGAGAAAAGAGAAGAGAAGACCCAGTCCCACCATCCCAAGAGCCTTTGGGATGACTTAAAAGTGCAAAGAAAACACAATCCCTGCACCAAGATTAATTCCTTATGTGGCCTAAAATGAAGTGGTTCTCGCTTCCCCTCCTTCTTTTCCCTGTTCTTGGTCCCTGTGCATTCCTCAGCAACTACCAGAATCTCAGCAACTTCTGTGGTTGGGTTTGGGATATTCTTCATTCCCAGCTGGAGCCTAAGCTAAATGAACAAGAAGAAAATGTATATACAGCTACTCAAGTGAAATATTTCATAATTGTAACTGAAGGTGGCTGTCCAAGATCTGCTCCGCCATGGAGAGTGGCCACTTAGGAATTGTCAAGAAAAAGGAAATACATTACCAAAAAAGAGGACAGAAGACAACAGTTTTCATAAAATTGGCATATGCTAATTTATATTTACAGGGGCAAATTTCTAAGTAATTGTTATAATTTAAAGAGAAATACAGTATATCTCACCATAGTGTAAAAGACTGTGACCAGGTGACCTGTGTGCCTTACTCTGTCTGCTGTCCAGCTGCTGTTATGTTTCATTATCTTTAACCAGAATTGGAGAGGATAGCCTTTCAAACAGAGGACTGTGTAAGGCAGGCAACCTGGTGCTTTCCAGCTGTTTTGGACTACAACTCCTAGAATCTCTTACAATTGGCCATGGTGGCTGGGGCTTATGGGCACTGTAGTCCAACACATCCAGAGGGCACCAGCTTGCTTACCTCTGGACTGGTACAACTACCTAGTAAGGCAGGCTAGTGTTACCATCCCCACGTTAAAGGTGGAGTAGGGGAGGGATGGAGTATTGGTTTCCTGTAGCCCAGAAAGACTCACTCATACTATTAATCATTACAGGACACCAGGTCAAAGCCAGGCAGTTCAGTGTCCCACATGTTTGCCAACATGGAATATAGCCATTCCTTTGAAAAATCGTTATGAACTCACAAATCATGCAATTAGCAGAATAGCTAACAAAGTGCTTCAGGAACTAAATGTTGCCCATATTTGTTTTCTAGTAATGCGAGTGTGTATATGTGTTTTTGAAATAAAACAGGGTTTTTCTTTCTTTTTCATTATTCTGCCTAGGCCTCTGCCGTGCTGTGTTCCTGAAACCAGATCTGTCTACAGGGGCATTGCTAGGTACCTAAAAGATCCAAGGCACCAAAGTAAAGATCTGGAGCCCGGGCTATAGTGAGCTCCTCTTCCCCACCACTTCTGCCTATCTACAAAGTATTTTATCTTTTTATTGTTTTGCTTAACTTTGATCATGTTCCTGATTAATTTATGAGCACAATTCAAAGTACTGGTCATTATCTTTAAAGCCTACATGATTTGGGCCCAGGCTATCTTAAGGAACATCTTCTGCCATGTAAACCTGCTTGCCTGTAGACATCATCAGCAGAGCTCTTGTTTCATGTCCCACAACCGCCAGAGAAATGACTGCTTTCCATTCACCCAAGTATAAAAGTGACCAAAGGTTGGGATCCTCATGTGTTGAATAGCCTGAGTAGGGGCAGTTACTCATAAGCAAGTCAAAGAAGCACACCCCAGCCTGGTCCACATTGCAGGATGGGAGGAGTGGCTTTCCTTCACAATTATATCATTTTGTGTGTTTTTTTAGTCTTGAATTTTATTATGTTTTTACTCTCTAAGGTGCTTTGAAGGCCTTTTGTTGGAAAAGTTGCCTATAAGAGAGCAAAAAAATTAAAACTGAAATAGTCTTGCATACACACCCAGGCTGAAGGAATAGCTTTGGAGAGCAGCCTACTACACTTTGGAGAAAGAAAGAAAGAAAGAAAGAAAGAAAGAAAGGCAAGGTTACCAAAGGGCAAGATGTCCATAGGGTTATATTTTGATAACACCTTCAAGAGTTTCTGAGGTGTCACTGGGATCCCTTGATGTTTAGAAACTATTCCTCTGACTGTTTCAGCCAAGAAAGTAATTTGAGATTCTGGGGATTAAGTTTGCCAGCTATTTGCTGGTAGACACAAACAAATTGGTTATTGCTTCAAAAGACATGATCAACATGACTCTAAAAAGCAGTTCAGCCCTTCCCCCTTCTTTGAATTTATAATTAATCACTTGCCATAAAATGAATTACCACCTTTGATTTGCTTATTTCTCTTTCCTCTTTGACTACATTAAAATAGCCTGGTGGATCTGCTCACATGTTATCAATATCCTCCCACATTAGACAAAAGGGGAATAGGTGTGCTTGTTTTGCATTAAGGGAACAATGCGGTCACAGCAAGCTGCTGCCATGAGGTCTGATGGTATTCCTGTCAAATGTTTTTAAATATTAATTCTCTCTCTCCCTCTCCCTCCCTCCCTCCCTCCCTCATCCTTTCACCCAAGAAATAAATTTTCACCTTCTGATACATAAATATTTTTTATTCTTACACACCCTTCTAATACCACAACACAGAGATTTATGTATGTACTAGCAAAGCTGAAAGATACAGTTCCCAATTGAGACTAATAGTAGTGTGCTAAACATGCAGAAATGCTTGCAGGCAAGCTTGGAAGATTAAAATTCCTGGGAAAAAATGGAGTGGGTGTAATGTTTGTGGGGATGGAAACATCCATGACAAAAAGTTTTTCCCCATTTTTTTCCAGGGAGTTTTGGAGAATTTTGGGAAAACGTGTTATCCCAAATGTTTCTGCCCCCCCCCCCCCCAAGTCTTCACATCTCTAGGCAAACTCCTTCTCTATTAGGTACAAATTCTTTCTACACAGTGAAAAATATAGCTACAATTGGAAAGCATGAATACTCACTAGTAGTGAGGAAGCAGTGCCATATACATATCTATAACTAGATATCAGTTATTTATTATCTGTTTATTATATTTAAACCCTGTTTCAGCCAGTATCTGTACAAAATATGTTATGAAGGCTATAAAGACTATGTTCCAACTTGATGAAATCTTGCCCAGAGAGCCGTGAGGTGGTCATGTTTTTTTAAAGTTTAGCTAAGAAGTGGTTGAGATACAGTTTACTTTTCAAGCTTTCCCCTCAAAGTATCATTTGTGTCCATTTTTGTACGCCCATAATATACCTCCAGTTTTTCATTTAGCCAGTTTAGATTCCATCAAAACCTCAGGAAAATAAACAGCTGTTTGACTTCTGTAAAATGTTCATAGAATCCTATTATTTTGCATCTACTATAGCTTCAACGTAATATTTAATATGCCTTCATAAAAGCAGATATAAGAAGCTGATATAAAAACAACAGGAAGTCATAAAAAGTTGCTCTAAGGTAATAACAGGTGCTGGTTCTGAAATTATTATTCTGATTACAAAATGCTACTTATATTTCAGTTTTAATTGTGTGATAGTGTTTTTGGCAGCCATTTTGGATTTTTAAATTGCCTTTTTCTCAGCATAACAGTATAACAGAAGCCTGGTTTATACACCAAAATATAAATAATTTAATACTGTATGACTAACACATTTGGTTTCATAATGTATTTTGTACACATTTTGTGTTGCCCCAAATACATTTCAATTGGATGCCATTTTGTGACTTAGGCTTCTAACAACCTTTGAGATAAATGTGAAGCCTAATACTAGCTTACTCTCAAAATCTCATCAAAATTAATTCAACAGTATTAAGGCATTGGCAGCAGCTATCTTGGTTGACATCCTTGGTTTTAGAGCTTTTTTAGAGGCTGTTCCACTGTAACTACTTTTGGTTTTGTCGCAGAACTGAGATTTGAGCACTACATGGGGAGGGTTTCCTTTCCTGCTTTTCTACTACATAACCTCTAGGTGGCACTATGGTAAACCAGAATAGCACAAATACACAAGAGGAAATTGTGCTTTCTTTCGCTTTCACAGTTAAATGCTGCATTTTCCCTGCTCTTAAAAAAAACTCGCTGAAAATGCTGGTTAGACACAGAAGTGAAACTGGAGGGTCACAACAATGTCTAAAGAACCTGTAAACAACCATGAGTTGGGAATGACGAGCGCACAATAAATGCCTTGTGCAAAAAAGCTTCTAGGGTAAAAAAGTATATTGCTTAGGTACAGGCAGATTTGGGTTCAACAAGATGAAAGACATAAAAGAACATTCAAGCAAACAGATTCCCATAAAAAGCCACAAAATGTGGATAATCTCCCTGAATAGAAATTGTTCCCAAAGTAGTTAACATTTAAAATCCACGTAGAGGTACAATGAAATTAGTAATATGTTTCTTATTTGGGGAGGGGGGAGGAGGGACAGTCCTGCCTCTGGCAGTTAGTGAGATAGTCTAGGGGGTTGTCTCCATGGGGGATTTGCTGTGAGTAGGCTGTGGTTGGAGGATGTTTGGGGCACATGATGTTGGGGCCATCTTGCAACCATCCCAGAGATTTGTGCAGAAAAACTGGTTTTTCTGAGACTACTTTTAGTCTGATTCTTTCCCTTAATTTGGCTTGTCTGCACTTCTGTTGAGGTGTGTACCAACCCTCTACATTTAGTTCAGCATAATAGCCCTGTCCAGGGCTGTGTCTTCCACCTGGCTGTGACCTCACTGACGCTGGTTAAGGGTGTTCCCCCAATGTTTCCCCTCCCTGTCTATCCCTGATGTTTCCGCCATTTTGCAGCTGGCTGTTTGGGAGTTCTGAGCTACCTCATGGTATTTACTTCGCCTTGCCTACCACTAACCTCTGGCATCCATCCCCCCAAAAGTATAGGTGTGCTCTGCTCAGCAGCCTCTAACTTTTAAAAAAATCCTCTAAAATCGATACTGCATAAAAGTGCAACATCGAAATAGTGCATTGCCACTACATAGTGAACCTGAAGCAAGTGCTCCAGTTTCACCAACCACAGATGCCGGGGGGAGTTATTTACAAATAGGGTATGGGGTGGGTGGACATAGAGTAAAAAAAGGTGGGGAGACCAATGAGTGAGGCTTGTTTCCTGCCCCTGTCCAGGCTCCCTGCTGGTACTACATTATGAATGGAGAGCAATCTGTTTTCCTAGTTTTCCCTGTGTGTGCAGATGTCCTTGAAGAAACTAAAATCCCCAGTCCTCCAGTGCATCATCTGAGGGCTCCTGAGAGCTCCCCCCAGCCCAATTTCACCTTATTCCAGCAATCTGCTGCAGAGTTATTGCTCCCACCCCACTTCCCCCATATGTGCACTTTTGCCTATTGCTTCCACACACACCCTTCTCCCTTTCTCCTTCCCTCTTCTTGCAGTGAGAAGCTCCCATAAACCAGACAGAATGTTACTGCGATAACGTGAAAAAGAGAAGGGATTTTAGATAGAAACTACAAAACATCAAAGAAGCACAACATGCAATAGCAATTTAAGAGAGCATCGGAGAAGTGAAAGAGCACTTTAGGGCGAGTTACTAAAGTTAGCCATTAACGCTTCATTGCAGGGGAGTGAGATTTATTTCTTACTTCTGAGTAAACATGCACAGAAAGGGGGGGGGGAATCTGTTAACGATTGAAAGCAGACTACCTAAAGTGACTGAGTGTCTCAACTACTGTGGTAATGTGCAGTGTTGCTGCTGCACTCCTGGGGTGTTTCTCAATGGGAAAGGGAAAAACTACTTCCACTGGGGAAACACAAAGGAATGGGTCATCCCAGGACAATGCTGGGTCAAAGAGGCATACCCAGGATTTAATGCGGTGTGTGTGTGCGTCACGTGGCCAGCCCTAGTAGAGATGTGCTATAGTGAATCCAGGGCATCGAGATAAGTTGAAATAGTGCATTTAGAAGAGAAGTCTTTACTTTGTTGCTAAGCAGAGGCAGGGCAAAGTTCCCCAGGAAAGAACTACTCCACTTGATGGTTCCAACACCCTAAGTAAAATGAAATCAATGGGTCTGTGTATTTAGCCCTGTCGCTATTGCGCTATTGCGGTTTTAGAGGGAAAATATTTTTTTTAAAAATTGGGTGGGGAGGGTCGGACATAGGATGGGGAGGGTGGGGGTGCTAACACACAAATTGACTAGAGAAAGCAGAAGGGGCGGAACAAGGTGAGAGTGGGTGGGAGGGAACAGGCTCTCTAAATGGTGACATGAACGAGACTCCACCCACTAGCCACCCCAACAATTCTCAGTAATTTGCAGTAAACTGCCGTGTGACCTGCTGAGAGCCCCAGGCTAGCTTTGGGATAATCCAGGTTTTCAAGCCCTGTGTGTCCCCAGATGGAGCAGATTCGACTTCAGTAAAAAGCACAGCAAAGTGGAACACGGACTAAACCTGTCGCCGTGGAGATTCCCCCCCAGGTTTCAGGCTCTTCCATCCGGAACCAGCAGGCATAAGTAACTACAGATGGACTCAAGGGCTTGTTGAGGACAGACCATCACCTGGTGGTAGAGCATGTGTTTTGCATACAGAGGGCCCCAGGTTCATTCGCTTGTTGTTGTTGTTCAGTCGTTCAGTCGTGTCCGACTCTTCGTGACCCCATGGACCATAGCACGCCAGGCCTTCCTGTCCTGCGCTTTCTCCCGGAGCGTGCTCAAGTTCATATTCATGGCATCGGTGATGCTATCTAGCCATCTCATCCTCTGCCGTCCCCTTCTCCTTTTGCCTTCAGTCTTTCCCAGCATCAGGGTCTTTTCCAGAGAGTTTTCTCTTCGCATTAGGTGGCCAAAATATTTCAGCTTCAGCTTCAGTATCTGTCCTTCCAATGAGCACTCAGGGTTGATTTCCTTTAGGATTGACTGATTTGACCTCCTTGCAGTCCAGGGGACTCGTAAGAGTCTTCTCCAGCACCACAGTTCGAAAGCAACAATCGCTAGCATCTCCATTTAAAAGGATCAGGTAGTAGGTGATGTGGAAGACCTCTGCTTTTGAGACCCTGGAAGGCGGCTGCCATTGCTAGGACAGACCAATATTCTGACCTGGCATAAGGGCAGCACACAGATGCAGTCCTTCTGCTGATCTGTATCATACCACAAAATATAGAAACTCCTATAAATGACAGTGCCCTTACCCTGCCCTTTTGGTTAGCAATAATTTTAATACAGTTTGTAAGACAGAGTTCTGATTCTCTTTGACTACTCTTAGGATTGACAACTTGTCTTTTTTTCTTTTCCTCCTGGCAGAGTCCGTATGTCTTTAATAGCTGCCTGATACACAGGCATTTAGTGGATGAAGTTCTATCTGGTGATAGAGATACAGCAATGCTAAAGCTGAATGCCACATTTTCACACTGCGGATACCGAAGTCCTGCTAGGAAAAAACAGAAAGAAAAAAAAGACAGTTGGCCACCCTACTCACTCTTTTGAAAAGATATACATGATGGATGAATATAAAATGACCATTCTGTACTATTCCTTAACCATCAGGGATGGGCAATTTGTGGCCCTCCAGCTGTTTGGACCTACAGCTCGTATTAGCCCTTGTAGGCAAAGCCAATGGTGAGGGATGATGGGCCAACACATCTGGAGGGCCACAAGTTGCCTATCTCTGCTTTAACATGTATTGCACATTTCTTATAAGGCACCGTGTTGGAGCAAGTTCTTTTTTCATTATTTCCCCCTAAAGCCTCCAGAGTCAGGTTTTCCAATCCCTTTGTATAGCTTTAGTCAGTATGGATCTCTCCCCACTGCCTCTTACAGCTGCTTAATAGCCTCTTGTTTCTTGTGACTCACCGTGCCAAGAGTACTTAGCCTTAACTGTAGGGAGTGTGTGAAAAATGCTTTTTCAGACACAAATGATTCCTGAATCAGACAAGGATGTGAGGGGTCCCCCTCCAGAGAGCACCAAAAAGCCTTCCAGTCCCTGCCTTTTGACAGCCTCATTTGTGAGCCAGAGAATGACACTGCAGCTTCCTCTCTCTGAAGGTAAGTAGGTCTGGGCCTGATCCGTACCTGAAAAGGGATAGTGGCTGGGAACCCTATATCCCTTGGAGCTCTTTGGAGGAAGAACAGGATATAAACATAAGTGAATGAACCAACTGAATAGACTTGCACAAGCAAGATTTAGAACTTGTCTACATTAGAAGCTTACCACAAGCCCTCTGCTATAACTAGGGTATGCATAATGCATTATCCAATTCACCAGTTTACTACACATTTATGAGATAATTGCAGGATCTGAATGCATGGTCAGTGTAAACTACAGCTGATCTGCACTGTTTATGCTAAAGCTATCTGGGAAATAGTATGTGGGGTACCAAGGCCACTAGGGCATGCTTCACATTATGCTAGTTGAAAGAACAAATATTCTCAATACAGCTAACAATAAGAAATTAGGGCTAGCTTGCACCCTAATTTCAAGGATGATTTCTTGGGGGGAAATGATTCCTGTTTCTGTTATATGTTGACTCTAAAAAGGGAATGTGTAAAAAGCCTGCTAGGTTCAATCCTATATTTATATTGTGATATTGATGCTAACACACACACACACACACACACACACACACTTTTAAATATGTTCATATACATTTTTAATATATTGTGTGTTATACTTTCAGTTACCAGTTGATATTAGTGGTTAAGATGCTGAACTGCAGACTGGAAGGTCGGCAGGTCAGCAGTTCGAGACCTGAGTGCTGCGTGACGGAGTGAGCTCCCGTCTTCAGTCCCAGCTTCTGCCAACCTAGCAGTTCGAAAGCAAGAAATTGCAAGTAGATAAATAGGTACCGCCTCGGCGGGAAAGGTAACAGCGCTCCGTGCACCTCGGTGTTCAGTCATGCCGGCCACATGACCACGGAAGCGTCTTCGGACAGCGCTGGCTCTTCGGCTTAGAAACGGGGATGAGCACCGCACCCTAGAGTCGGACACGACTGGTTGGGGACACCTTACCTTTAACTCTGAAAAGAAGGATATGCAAGTGAAAATGGGTGGTTATTTTTGAAATGAGCGCTTAATGAAATGGTAGTTAATGTATTTCTCTTTTGTAATTAAAAAATCTTCAAATAAAAGTTCAAATATATATATAACAACATCCAAGGGCTCTTGATAGACTCATTTGATGAGGGATCGCTTTTTATTTTATTTTAAATGAATGAATGAATGAATGAATGAATGGAGGCAAGTCTTTCCTCTCCCCCTCTGCTATGTTTCAGGCTAGATGTGATTGTTCCTCAGGAGGAGTACCTCTATCTCTTGTTACTGGAAGGATAAAAGAGTAACCACAAGAAAAGCTTTTCAAACACACTGCTTCTGCCCCCCTTTTTATTATTTGTATTATTTATTAAGCAGTTTACAAAAGAATAAAAACAAACAAAAAAGATCATACACACATGTATCAGGAGGCTGGTACACAGATAGCTCATGGCTATGGGGAAACACAGGTTTTCAATACATGCCTATGGCATGCCAGCACTGAGGCTGAATGTACCTCAGTATGTGACCTCAAATAGCCATGAGCAAGTCCTTGAACCAAACACCAGCTTTCTTGGACAGTAGCGGAGGTGAGCCATGCAGCTGGGAAGCAGCCAGTTTCCTCTATATGCTCTTGCATACAGCTGTGGAAAACACTGAGAGGGCTACCTCAGTCTGCTGCTGGTGGGACATGCGGAATGTTTATTTGGCGAATATAGGGCCTATTTGCAGTAACAATAAAGAGTTGGACACAGACACTGGATTAAATGCAGGGGCAACCTTTATTAAATACAACAGCATGAGGTTGACTGGTCCTTGTGGAGGAAAAGGGGTGAAAGAGGGGCCCCCATTCCCTACTCTTTGCATCTGAGGGCCTTGTCTGGCTGCTGTCCATGCTGCATGAGTCCATCAGGTGTCATGTTCATGCCAGAGTAAAAACTGTAGTAAAGACCTTCAGCATCATGCTTCTAATATCAGCTGGCCAGTCCTTGCCACGCTGGCTTGTCCTACTAGCAGAGGACAGGTGACTCTTCCCATCTGGGGGAGTTTCTCCCGACCCTGGTTACTAGTGCAGGACTTTCTAATATGATGGTGGGCCTAACCACCTCCCCCTTATTGTCCTGCTGGCCAGGTTGCAATGCATGATTCAAGAAGAAAGCAAGTAGACTATCATGACTATAATTGGGAGAACCACCCCTAAGTTATGAAGCTAGGAGAACCTAAATATACACTCAAAACCCGTTACTCCAGGGAAGTTGAGAAGCATGCCTCTCCTCAGCCGATTAGGACGGCATGAAAAAATTCCTTCCCCATGATGAGTGGAGGCAGTGCTGCCTCCAGGTTTTTGAGGGCCCTGGGCAAGACACCCTCAATGGACCACCTCAACCAGTGAGTTCTACCTTCTCACCACCATTGTCACTAGTCATTATTGCTCCTCATCCTCTTTCTCATCACTGCTGCCACTTGCTTGCTTGACAGGCAGAGAGAAGTGAGCAAGTGGGTAGTGGCAACTCCTCCTCCTTCTCACTACCACCATTTTCTGGCCAGAGTAAGAGGCAGGTGAACAAGCAGCTTGCAATGATGAAGAGGAGCAACACTCTTGTCAGTGGGCCCCTAATGAGGTGTGGGCCCTTAATAACATAAGAACATCAGAAGAGCCCTGTTGGATCAGACCAAGGGTCTATCTAGTCCAGCATTCTGTTCACTCAGTGGCCAACCAGCTGTCAACCAGGAACCCACAAGCAGGGCATGAGCGCAACAGCACTCTCCCACCCATGTTCCCCAGCAACTGGGGTATGTAGGCTCACTGCCTCAGGTTCTGGAGGTAGCACGTAGCCATCAAGACTGATAGACTGATTGATAGCCTTTTCCTCCAAGCATTTGTCCAACCCCCTTTTAAAGCCATCCAAATTGGTGGCCATCACTACATCTTGTGGCAGCGAATTCTATAGTTTAACTGCAGTGTGAAGAAGTACTTCCTTTCATCTGTCCTGAATCTCCCACCAGTCAGCTTCATAGGATGACCCTGGGTTCTAATATTTTGAGAGAGGGAGAAAAATCCACATTCTCCACACCATGCATGACTTGGCAAGTACCCACCGATGCCTACCGTTGACACTGGTCTGGGTCAAGGGTATACTTTATAGTAAGGGAGGGATCCTTAAAGGCATTCATGGTCCCATGACTTTATGTCTGTGGTCAGCGGTGGCCATTAATGAATGGAAAACACTGAAATTATTCTCTTTTACAGCCTACATCTCTTCTCCTTCCAGGAGCTCAGGGAGGCAATTTAGTCTAACAACACCCCTATGAAGTAGATCAGTCTGCAGTTACTAACATCAGCCATTGAGCTTCAGAGCCAAGCTGGGATTCAAACCTGCATTTCCCACACTGTAGCCCCACAAACTCTCCACTGTGCGATACTGCCTCTCTCAGCCAGTCATTTAAATTTGCTCAAACCATCTAGAAGCTGAAAGCATTTCTTGATTGCATGATAATAAGAAGAGGAATGGAACAGTAGTGGTAAAAAAAATAAGAACTCATGAACATTTTTTTAAACAGTTCAACAGTTCAAATTACTTGAGAAAGAGAGCAAATATATTAAGTTAAGGATTTTTTTTAAAGAATCCTTCCTTATTGAATTGTTTTAAACTTAATCTGTTGGTGCTGTTCAAAGGAAAACTTGTGAAATTTGAGCTGCAGAAGTAATTAAACAAAAGAGGATACATTTCAAAGGGTAGTGAGATATCTCTTTAAAATGAAAAAAAAAAAAAAGCAAACAGGAAGAAACGAATGTGAACTATTCTATCCTGTGATTGTTCGTGCATGGGTGTGATATGGGTTTCCCTTGGCTTCTCTCGGTCAAACATCCATAAATTGTCTAGACTGAGCCCAGTCAGGACTTCACAACGGTATCTGTGCCTTGTGAAGGATATATGCTGCTCTCTTTTGTGCGTTCTAATTAGCTTGTGCCAACAGTACTTTGACTGGGATGGGGGTGGCGAATTGAGAGGGAGGGGAAAGAGGAAGTCATATATACACTTTAAAGACAGCTCATCTAACCTGTGCAATTTGTTTTTTTACACCTCATGAATTTTAACAACCAAAGTTATTATAACTCTGGTTAACTCTGTGTGCCCTGGAATTCTGGCTTCCTTTCAAACATCTAAATGAGGCTTCTCCAACCTGGTGCCCTCCAGATGTATTGGACTAAAACTCCCACTACACCCTAGCCAGCACAGCCTGATGGGAGCTGTAGTCCAACAACATCTGGAGGGAACCAGATTGGGGAACAAAAAAGGTTTACAACTCCCAGCATGCCCCAGCCTGGTTGGGGCATGCTGGGAGTTGTACGCCTTTTTTCTGTGTAAACATGCATAGGATTGCACCTTTAGGGCACAATCCTGTGGCCGCTAGACAGCATCTAGATGGCAATGGGATTTTTCAGTTTATGGGAAGCGAGCTCGGAGCTGGCACTCCGAGGTCGGTTCCCACAAATCCGACTCCCCTCCCCTGCCGCCTCATAGGCAGCATGGTTTGTCCCCAGCTCCACACTCTAAGAGCAGTGTAGAGCGGCCGAAAAGGAGGTGTCCCTGGGGGTGGGGGGGACCGTGGAAGCACTGGTATGATGCTTCCTATGTGCCTTCTGCTGCCCCCCCCCTCTGAGGTGCCCTGGCTAGAAAGCCGAAATCAGCTGTCTAGAGGAGATGATCCCCTCCACGCTCCACCAGCCCTGCATTGCATAGTTGGTCGCCTCTAAGTCTGGAGGCGGCCACCTATCCCAATAGGATTGCGCCCTCCAACACTCTAATGAAATTTGGAAGGGCTGCCTTTATCCAGCACCTGCCATGTAATGAATTAGAACTCTTCGGTAGCCCACTGGCAAAATGGCACTTGCCTCTGATATCCTGCAGACAATTAGATGGAAGTTGTAGATTTCTCTGATTTCTGCAGGTAATTTTGTTGCAAGTTTTATTCTTCAAGGAGACACTGCCTCCTAAAAGCACACTTTGTCTATGCTTTCCAGGGACACACTAGAGTCGATTTGATTTAAGAGCATAGAGAATGATCATGGCAATATTGATCTAAACAGAACACTTCACTTAACCCCCTAATCACCACCTGCTCAGTTTGTCTACCCTATACCTGACTCTTAAGGCCATTTAATATGTGAACTTTGTTGCTGATTTGACACCTTACACAGCAACAAGCCCAGAATTGCAGTCCCAAACATCTGTTTGTCACATTAACATCTTACATTTTAGATGCATTCTTAAAAAATCTTAGGTATACATCTAAAACCCATAGTAGATTTTATATATAAGTATATAAGGATGAAGTATAATAAAGAGTAGACTTGTCCATCCATGGTATACCCTGGCATCCATGAGTGAAACAAGAAACATTTTTTTCCACCAAAACATTTCTATTTATAGAACCCAATTCTATATTACAGGGGTTGGGAGAAGGCAGATTTCAATCTACCAATAAATCCCTGGGTGATTTCCAGTTGAACAGCAAGGATTTCTGATTCCCAGTTAATTAACAAGAATAGCATGAGAACAACCCACACACCCAAAATTATGCTGCTGAAATGAAGAAAGCTTGGGGTAACCAGGTGTGGAATTTTGTGTGGAAGGACAGTGAGCTCCATTCAGTTTCAGTACTCAAAACAAGTTCCTGGGGGAGTCTACATGGCAATGGTTTCGGAAGCATTTTGTGATTATATCCAGATTTTCATGAAATCACTTTGGTCCCTCAGTGGCACACGAAGCAAGAAAAGTGGAGTATACATTACCTAAAAACCTACTTTCGTAGGTCACATGGCACTTGAGACTGCCATACTTCAGGGTTGGGTGGGCAGAGTCCAGTGAGTAAACTGAACATCATCAACCACATTGGTGCTGCTGAGACAATGAGAGAGGCTTGTTCCCTGCCCCTGTCCATGCTCCCCTGCTCAGGGAAGTTTAAGGGAAGTGCTGAATTAACCCCCCCCCCCATAGTTACCCCACACCTCTCCCCTCTCCTCCACCATTGGGATATTGTGAAAGGTTAAAAGAGTGCTACTGTAACATTGTGAATGGAAAACAATGTGGCTACAGTTGTGAATGGGAAAACAGCGCTACTGCAATATGGTGAATGGTTAAAACAGCTCTACTGCAACATAGTAGGGAAAGGAAGCCTGTGTCTAAAATTGCCCTACTGCAAATGGGGGAAATGAGTGAATTGGGGGGGGGAAGCAGTGACCCCACCCCTAGCCAGGTCACAGCCAGGTCACAGAAACACCCCTAGGCACACCCAGGATTTAATGCGGGGCGGGGCAGGGCACACTGTATCAGAACTGTGCAGGAGCCGAGTTTAAGGAAAACAATACACTAGAATGACCACGAAAATGTGCAGTTTCCAGAAGGAAGCTGAGGGGTTGCTGTGGATTGATGACAGCATCATCTGTCATGAATGACCCCGATGTGCTCTCGGTCCACACAAAATTGGCTGTGTAGATTGGGCCCTGGTCTCAGCATTCTTTAATTTCAAGAGTATGTCTTTTATAGCTGGTCCTGCTTGGTGGATCTCGGATGGTGGTGTAGCAGAGCCAGGGCTCACAGGGATGCAGCACTGGCACTTTTTTAGTTGCAGGGATCCTGACATTATCTGCCACCTCCCTCAGGCTTCCCTGTTCCCTCTGAGCTTAGCCGCAATCCTCAGTGTGTGTGTGTGTGTGTGTGTGGCAAACAAACTTCCCCAGGAACAATATATTATTCCTTCTCGTGATGCAAAGAATTTGGGGGTAGCTTGGTCTTGAACAGGCAATTAAGACCCATTAGCTTTACAGAAGACCTGCTACCGATGGAGAAAAAACATGCTAGAATTCCCTTTCCCCTTAACACAGCTGCCTGCAATTTTGGACTCTCCCTGGGGGGTGTCTGCAGTGAGCACCTGCGCTTCAAAATTTTTCACTATACCACTGATCTCAAGGTCCTATTAAAAACAAAGTAGAACTTGCAACCTTGATGCTCACCCACCTCTGCTGCCATGGTCCTGGGTGCCATGCCTCCAATGGAGGATTCATACTCAGAGGAAGAGCTTGAACCTTTGGAGCCAGATGTCTGCCCTGAACAGGTCACCTCAGAGGATCCCAGCACTACCAAGATGGTCCTGGACCCTCAGAGGGGAGGCCTTCACATCTACCTCCTTGAACTGCAGACAGTTCAGCTTCTGGGGCAGAAGGGAATGCTGAACCACCACCTAGTCCCTGAGAATGCTGGTGCCGTAAGATTTAGACTACACTGCTGGCTAGGTGAAGGAGTGCCTGCCTGCTGAAGACACTCCTCATGAGAAAAGGACTCCTTGTGAGAACTCCATCCTCACAAGGAGGACTTCTTACGGAAGTCTTTAATGTGATGCAGCTGAGTCCTGGTTGGGGCTCTGGAAGCTCCAGCATATAAGCCTTCAGTCTGGGCCTGCTGGTTGCTAGAATAACATCTTTCTATCAGACCTTGTGCCTTGAACCCTTGCTTCCATGGCCTTGCTGCAAGGCTGATCTGTGCTGCTGACCTTTGGACACCTGCTAGACTCTGCTCTGGATTGCATTTGTGTGTGACTGCTTACCTGTGTTTGGACCTTGGCTCCACCTCAGACCTTTCTCTTGGAGCATTCACCTGGCAAGATTGTGTCGTTGATCATTGCCTTTTTACTGACTACCCCTGCTTTGAACAGCTCTCTCACTGCACTGATACCACTGTGCTTGACCTTGTGCCTGTTTACTTGTCTGCCATTGGATTTGCCCTAATGCTGAGTCTGGCCTAGCTACAGCAGGACACCTGCTATATTAAGTCTTGACTCATTATTGGTATGTGTGGTCCTTATGAGTGTTTTTGAGCCACCTAGGTGGAAAACCATTCCTGAGGAGAGACCAGTATTTATCTTAAGGAGCAGATAGGGAAGCAGGAGCTCAATTGGCAAGGTGCTGGCACTGAAAAGTATGGGGCTGGTAACCTGCTGTTTCAATACATGAATGCCATGCTCACAGCACAATCATATGCATGTCTGCAGATCTGCATTACTCAAAGCATGACTTTGACTAAGCATGTTGCCTGAAGGTGGTATCTGCAACATAGCAGCATCATTTCAGTCATGGACTTCTTTAGTAGTGAGGGGGTGGGAGGACATTGAGAAAGACACCTTGAAAATAAACCATGAAGGGCCCCAAGGCAAAAGCTTATCATATATCTTGAATAAATCTCATCTTGTGCGATCAGGTTGCGGGGGTGGTGAGTGGAGAAAAACCAGACTGCAAAAACATTCTAGATACAGATGTCTGAGAAAAAACAGGGAACGTGTCAACTACCTCGGGCAGGATGATAACTTACAGATATGCCTGTTTTCAAGTGGCAAGGAGAGGTGTGAAAGAAGTATTTGTTAGGATCACTTCAGAGCCATGCCAGAAGATTGTCTTGTACTTCCTCTCTAGCCATGCTATCTTATCAGAAAGATTAATATCAAGAATGGAAATGAATGTATGCAGGCAGACCATGCATTTATTCAGGATCATAAGGAAAACTGGCATTTCATAAAATGTTAAGCTAATAGAGGTCCACCTGAAGGCTATCTGTGCTCTGTGCACAGAGCACAATCAGATACTCAGATTGCCTGTTTGGTAAATGAGTGTTCAGGATGCACAACGGCTGTGTTAATTGGTGAGTGTCCTCCCAGGAAAGAGTTGCAAATATTTTCAAAGCTCAGGGCATAGTGAGCTGGATGCTTCTGGTCAGAGATGGTGGTAGAAGAGTGAAGATTCATTTCCCTGGAATTCATCCAACATCATTTAGATCACACCCAGACTTAAGGCTTCAACCCCCCCCCCCCCCTACACACAAAGCAGCTTTCAAACAGACTGGAAGCAGAAAATCTCTGGTGCCCTACTAACAGCAGGAACATTGCCAGTATGGTGGCGGCCAGAAACACAGCATTGGGCTGCTGCTCCTGGAAGATAGATGACCTCTTCAATTTGCTAAAGCTTACAGCAATGGAATACATGTGAATCTAAAACAGGATGTTACTTCCTGTTTGTACTGAAAAATAGGAAGCACTTTTTCTCTGGCACACCTATAGATAGCAATCCACTTCACCATCTAGTATCCATATTTCCACTACTACAGCTCTCCAGTAGCCCCAGCCTATTTTCTTTTCTTTCTTTTTTTGGAATATAGTTTTATTTATTTTATATGGATGAAATAGACAGTACCAAAATTACCAACAACCTCATCAATGCTTCAGTTTCCCAGCAATACAGTATTCTGATGAGGACACCACAATAACAAAAAGAGAAGAAAAAAGAAAGAGAAAAAGATAAAGGGAAAAGGGAGGAGGAAAGGAAGTGAAGAAAAAAGAAAATTTCTTCCCCCTTGCTCCCCCCTAATGAATTGAATTTAAGCTCCAACACCCCCCCGGTCTCCAACGTTGTTCTATTTTAAAGACTATATAACCTTAACAATCTTACAATTTAATAAACAACCTTACATTTCTATATTATATCAATCTTATATCAAAAAAAGAAGTCTAGAATTCATTCCCCAAAGTCTAGTATTATTACTAATATATATATTATATAATAATAAATCTTAATATAAACCTTCAACATTCAGTAATATATTTTATACTAGATATATTATCTATTTTAAGATAAAAGCAAGAAAAAACAAGAAAAAATAAGAAATGAAAGAAAGTAAGCATATATATATATATATATATATATCATTTATCTTCTGAGTTAGCCTGGATCATATAGGCTAAATAGAGACAATTAACACAGCTTGTTTAAAGACTCCAGTTCATCGGGTGTTGGGCATATGCCAAGGGCCCACATCCCAACAGGGGTCTACTGACAAGAGCCTTCACCATTCTCCTCTTCACCATTGCAACCTGCTTGCTCACCTGCCTTTCGCTCTGGCCCAGACAACAGTGGTGTTAAGAAGGAGGAGGAGTAGATGTCACTGCCTACCTGATCACTAGCACTGCCTGTTGAGCGAGCAACTGGTGGCCATAATGAGAAAGGCGATGAGGAACAATAGCAGCTGATGACAATGGTGGTGAGAAGATAGACTCACTGAGGGAGGAGGCCCATTGAGGTTGTCTTGCCCAAGGGCCCTCAAAAACCTGGAGCCAGTACTGCCTCTAATGTCTGCACACAAAACACTCCCCTAGAGCTTTCAGACCTCTACAAGGAGGGCAGAACAAGAGCCCTGCACTGAACAGAAAAGAAAGGAGCCAGATTTAGGATGCTTCCAGATGAGGAGTTTATGACACCATCACCCTGCCTCACTCACAGGTGTTTGCAGGGGTAGAGATGATGTCATCTTCAGCTCATAACCCGCGTGTGTTTCCCAGCACTTCTTCAACTTTTTTCCTTACTGCAGAAAATCCATCAGGGGAAACAAGACGGAATCACTGTGCAATGCCTTCAGGTTGATAGCACTAGGAGACCTCTGTCTGGAAGCACCCTAATTTACAGAGCAACACAGAACAATTGCCCCCACTGTTTTCTGTGGGGATGCAGGATAAGTAAGCAGGACAGAGGAATGGAAAAGTGAATCCATTTAAAATTCCCCACTCTACTGAGAATATATTTGCTGTTGCCTTCTATTAAAGATAAGGAAGCTATGGTGGCCATATTCCCAGCTGTAGGGAAATTGACAGTATTGATCCTCTAGTCAGGATGAGGAATCGACTGCTATCCATACTGCAAAAGATTTCAAGGGTGGAAGAGACTGGCAGGGACAGGAGTGATGGCTGCTACGTGTGTGGCTGGATTTGTACACATTTGCTTCTCTGTGGTCTATGGATCATAGACTTGTAGAGCCCTAGAATATGGATCAGCATAAAGGCTCTCCCAAATCATTTTAACAGAGCCTTGACAGTGTCCCTGGCACAGAAAATGCCAGACCAAGAACCAGAGGGAGTTCATTACTGTTTCTCATTTGCTTAAAATACAGCTCTAATTAGACATTTAAGCCATAGCTCTCTTCCTCCTCCTTTCTCTTTGGAGATTGTATGAGTACGTTTTCTATTTGTGTGCAGCAACCTTTGCCTTCCTGCCTCGGTGGGTGTTAAATTCTTTGAGTTAAATGCTGGCATGATTCAGCCTAAATTACTGCTCTACCTCATGATCTCCAGCCCTGAAAAACCTGGCAGGGTATCCACTAGAGAAAGGACATTCTTCTGCTGAATCTTTTATGTGTTATGTTCTTGGTACTGTTTACATTTGGTACTGTTTATGTTTACATGTACTGCATGTGATAGTATTTCATACTTAAACAGTGCTGCTGTCGCCATTACAATTTCCCCCACAATGTCCCCCTTACCTGAGTACAATATAGGGCTTAGCCTGCTTCCTAATAGCAAAAATTAAATGATAGCAAACAAAAACCAGAGGCCAAAGTGGTAATGCAACTCAAAGGCAGTCTAACTAGAAATGTTCTCTGCATCTGCTGGTTAATTCAACACTTCTCCGTGGAGAAGTGATACCAAGAATATCCATGGCCCGTCCAATCCCTTCATCCTTTCAGTATTTCCATTTTCTTTAAATGGTGGCAGGAAATACAGAAAAGGTGACAGATTCCAGTGCAACAGAGTTTACAGGCCAAGCGACAGATGCACTGGGTGCACAATGCTGTTAAGTGAAGCTTCACTTTCTCCAGTTACTTGATGAATTCCAGGCCTGTTACAGTGCTCAGATTAGTACAATGCTTTTTGCAGAGCAGAGTTGAAGTCCATGAGGCCACATACCATGATGTATGAACATCTGGGGCTCACTAGGGGATTATTTAATTACACCTTTCTCTCACATTTAAGTTAAATCTTTAGCAACTTGAGAGTAGTAGTTATATATCTTTTTCTCCAAGATGCTGGACAGCTAGTATAGTAAAGCAGAGTGGACAAAGTGCCAGAGAGACATAAGAACATAAGGAGAGCAAAGCCAGATCAGATCAAAGGCCTATCTAGTCCAGCATTCTGTTCCCATAATGGCCAATCAGATACCTATGGGAAATTCAGAAGAAGGACATGAGTGCAATATAGCACTTTCCCACTCATGTTCTCAGTAACTGGTATTCAGAGATGGACTGCCTCTTATTGTTTTGGCTAGGCTATGGCACAAGCACACTCACAGATGGTTATGTATCATGTAGGGATGTACGAACGTCACTTACCTGTAACAAAATTTGATTCGCGGTGGGGGGGAGGCGCTCCGTCCCTCCCCCTGAAATTATGGCCGGGGGGGAGGCACTCCGTCCCTCCCCCTCGAAATCCTGGCCAGGGGGGGAGGCGCTCCGTCCCTCCACCCCCGAATCCTGGCCAGCCGGGCCGCAAATGGCGAAAATAAGGGGAATGCAAATAGTGTAGATGCTACACTATTTGCGTTCCCCTTATTTTCGCCGTAGTCTACTTAAATGTTTACGTAGACTAGACATGCCAAAATAAGGAACGCAAATGACGGCACCCATGGGCGCCGCCATTTGCATATGCACGGTTTTGTTTTTTTTACTCAGCCGTGATAGGCTACGTAAACATTTACGTAGCCTATTACGGTATTTTTTAAAAATCTAGCCGTGATAGGCTACGTAAATCTTTACATAGCCTATCACGTTTTGTTGTTGTTGTTTTACTGGAAATGGCGGCAGTGGCAGCCGGTCAGAAGACCGGCCGCCGCAGCCGCCGGTGCCGAACCGCCGCCACCAGGAGGATTCACCCAAGGTAATTCCCGTCCCGGGGTGGGTGGGGGGGCAGACCGTTTTGCCACCAATTTTGGGGGGTCGAATGCGCTGGCATTCGGCCTCCCTGAGATTCGTGGCGAAATTCTCTGACATCCCTAGTATCATGTCAGGTAAAGCAGGGTCATGACATTGCAAAGAACTATCAGGACCTTGGACAGCATACTACAGGAGATACTGGATGGAGTAATCCCTGATTACTGTTGACCCAGCAAAGAACTGCAGGCAAATGAGGCCTTAAGAAAGCTGAAAATGGGCAGGATTTTCAGAGGCCTCACCTCTGCTGGCTGCAGTACTTAAAGGATCTGTGATCACTTCCGTAGCCTCATGCACCACATAGCTGAGGGGCAGGAGAAGCTGTGGGGTAGTCATCTTCTCAGTCATTGGGGGTATGTCCTCAGGCCTGGAAGGTATATAATGGGGTGCCAAGGGTTCTCTCTGAAGTGGGGCAACCAGTGGATCTTCAGACTAGGTCCTTCTCAAGGTGATGCTGAACTTCCAAGCCTGGGGGACATGACAGCAATGCTGGAGGCAATACATAACTGTAACAAACTCATACTTCCTCTCCCACCCCTTTTCTGGAAATAAGTTTTAATAAATAATATGTCAGGCATGGTCAGGCTGTGTCAGACCTCCAAATCTGCATTTGTATACCCCTTCCAGGCTGATTCAGCTTATGTTAATGAGGTAAATTTAGAAATCATGTGGAGGATGCATGACCAGGTCCTCCCAAACTCTTGATTGCATTTGTTTGCATTTCCCACCCTGGGAGCTGCCCAGCCACCCCCAAGCAATACCTGTGTTTGTGAAATCTTCTTTGGGTGGTTGGCAAACAGTAAAGGTAAAAACCTTCCATGCTCTGGAGTCCCAGTTGGGCCTCATCCCTCTCCCGGCCTGTAAGCTGCTTTGGTGAGTTACTCTTAGAATCCTGATGAGTGTTAGTAAGCTAGAATGATGTTTCATTTTATTTTAAAATGCAATTAGGGATGTATAGATTTTGTTAAATCCATTCTGTCTGTGTTCCATGGATTATCATGGATTATCAGGTATCTTTCATTCCATTATCCACTCACTGACTGAATTGGATTTTTTTTAACCAGAATTTCATTCTACTTGCACTAGTGCTCATTAGAGCAAATGCACACTTGTGCACTTGCACAAATGTGCTTACCCACATTAGTGAATGCACATTATTCCTAATGCGCAAGTGTACAGTAGTACTAATGCGCATTAGCACAAATTCCCGTGCTCCCACCAAAAGTGAACAACAGGTCCACAAGTCTGTGGAATCCACATGACTCTGAAAATGTCAGTCTGCTTCAGAATGTTCAGGTTGGATTCACAGAAATCCAAATTCATTTGAATCTGTTGCGGATTTCTCTGACATCCCTAAAAGCAACTGACTATTTCTCAACTTCTCTCTCCTTGGGTCTTTAATAAATATATTAAATTGGAACCTGGAGTTGATTTCATTGTCTTGCCTAGCCTGGAGTTGATCTTGAGTAAGAGTAAGAGTTGAGCCCCTGCCAAAGGAAGTGAGGCGGGTGGCTACTAGGAGGAGGGCTTTTTCTGTTGTGGCACCCCGGCTCTGGAATGAGCTCCCTAGTGAGGTTCGCCTGGCGCCTACATTGTACTCCTTTCGGCGCCAGGTGAAGACCTTTTTATTTTCCCAGGCATTTTAGCTTTCTAAATTTTTATCTTTGCTGTTTTAAATCTGTATTTTAAACTCCTGTACTGCTGCTAGGTTTTATTGTGGTTGTATTGTTATATTGTGGTTTTAATGTTCTATATATTTTAAATTGTTTTATTGTGTGTTGTTTGGTTTTAGTTTTTGTGAACCGCCCAGAGAGCTTCGGCTATTGGGCGGTATAGAAATGAAATAAATAAATAAATAAAATAAATCTTATTCAAGCACTGGACTGCTTGGCAAACACACTAACCTGGTTCTTAAGGAGGCTCTGAAACTGGGGCCTGCCCTTCGCCACATATAAAAGCTAGAAGTCTGTCTTCTGACATGGGCCAAATAAGGGCATTTTAAAAAAATACATGTGTGGTGGTCAAGCTACCTCTGAGGAATATAGAAAAAAGTGCATCTTGCAGCCTCACAGGGTTAGAGGTGCATACACACCAATTTGTCACAATAGCCATCATGACTAATAGCCATTTATAGTCTTATCCTCCATGAATTTGTCAAATCCCCCTTTAAAGCCAAGTTGATAGCCATCAGTATATCTTGTGGTAGTGAATTCCATAATTTAACAATGAGCTGCATAAAACCTTTTTAACTGTCTTGAATCTACCACTGCTGAGCTTCATTGGATGGGGCCGGGTTTGTTTGTTTGAGAAATTTATATGCCACTGTTCTACAGTAATTCTGCCAACCTAGCAGTTCGAAAGCAAGAAATTGCAAGTAGATAAATAGGTACCGCCTCGGCGGGAAAGGTAACAGCGTTCCGTGCACCTGGGTGTTCAGTCATGCCGGCCACATGACCACGGAAGCGTCTTCGGACAGCGCTGGCTCTTCGGCTTAGAAACGGGGATGAGCAGTAACTGTACCCACAGCAGCTCACAACAAAAGTTAACTTATCAAAATGCAGCCTTTTGTTACAAAGCATAGCATTTAAAAATTCAAACATAAAAAAGTAAAAAAAAAATCAATATTATAATGAAACAACTGCTGAGCAAAATCAAAATTAACCGGCTAACCTCCCTGACCTCCAAGATAATCCACACTACTAATGCTGCTCTTCCTGCACTCCAAGGGTCCTCAGCATCCTGGCTAAATACAGTTCAGAGAGGGTGAGAAGTTCTCACCAGGCCTGATGTCTCTCAGCTGGCTCCCTCATTTCTTTTCTAGCAGTAAAAGGGAAGAGCTGGGAGCAGTAACGATGGCAGGTCCTCTCCCCCAAATATTCTGACAGCCAGTGCTGAGTTTCTACTTAAAGCTGGGTTCTAGAGGGAGAAAAATGTCTCCCTATTTTTTTTCGCACCAGGCATAACTTTATACAGCTCTATCATGTTCCCCTTCCCTAAGCTAATATGCCCCAAACATTTTAAGCTTTCCTCATAGGGCAGTTGCTCCCCCCTTGATCATTTGGGCTAGAACTTAAGAGCTCTGCTGGATCAGTCCCAGGGTCCATCTAGTCCAGCGTCTTGTTCACATAGCAGCAAACCAGCTGCCCATGGGAAACCCACAAGCAGGACAGGAGTGCAATTCTCATGCCCCTCCCAGCTGGAGTACACAGGCATACGGCCTCCGATACTGGAGGGCTTGCCATTTTCGGCACCTTTTCCAGCTCCACAATATCCATTTTGAGGTATGATGGCCAGAACTGTGCAAAGTATTTCAGAAGTGGTCACATTGTAGATTTGTACAAAGGCATTATGATATTGGCTTTTTCATTTTTTTTCATTTCCTAATGATCCCCAACATGGAATTTGCTTTTTTCACAGCAGTCACTCACTGGATTGATCTTTTCATTGACTCTCTCCACTACAACCCCAAGCCCCCTTTTCTGATCACTTTATACGTGAAGTTGTGGTTTTTGACCCCAACGTGCATCACTTTACATTTGTTTACGTAGTTCTATGTTTGCTATTTTAATGCCCATTCCCCCAGTTTGGAGAGATCCGTTTGGAGAGATCCTCTTGGAGCTCTTTGCTGTCTCTTTTTGTTTTAACCACCCTAAACCTGGTGTCATCAGCAAACTTGGCTACTTCTCTGCTCACCCCTAACTCCAGATTGTTTATGAACAAGTTAAAAGGCACTGGTCCCACTAGAGTTCCTTGGGGAACACCACTGTTTACACCCTGGGTTCAAATCCTGCTCAGCTCTTTGGTAACTTGAATCCACTCACTATCTCTCAGCCTAATATATCTCACAGAGTTGTTGCAAAAATAAAAATGCGGGGGGAGGAAGAATCATGTATGCTTCCCCATTTGGTAGGATGGGTGGAATTGAAATAGAACTAATAAGCAAATAAATAACCTCAAAGAACATATTTTAAGTTCCCAGACGGTGTCTGTGAAGAAGGGAAATGTGCTCCCACCTTCCTTACAAGGTAGAAAAGGCTGAGAAGCACTTCCTGCTTAAATAATCAACGGCTGCCACCGCCCACACTAATTCACCTTGGTCAAAACATGTGGGAATTCAGACCTGCAGTGGATGTTTTGTTTTGTTTTGTTTTTGATAGGAGGGATCGACCTTCCAGCTCCCTATAAGTAAATAAGTAGTTTTACACAGGAGCAGCCGGCACATAGGTAAGAAATAAAAGCTTATTCAGTCAACTCCAAGCTTCTTATTCAAGGTAATTATTAAAGGATTCAGGATCAATGAGTAGGAGAATAGGAAACTGCACAAAAGAAAAGAAAACAAGTAATAGCTGCTAACCTCACAGACACTGTCTCCAAGTTTGTTTGGCATTTCCATAAAATGCGGCTTCCTTTACAGATGCAGGGACCCATCACTGAGAGGGGCAAGCAGAGTTCCTCATGGCAAATGGAGACAAAGGAAATACTAAACTCCCCCCCCCCTGTTTTAATGGGGTATTCTGGGAAGGGTGTGATTTTTGGAAGATGGGGAAATTCTCCAAACCGATAGGATCCTGGGGCTCACCAGATCTCTGACACATACACACCCTTAGCACCTTCCTCTGCCCTGGGAAATAGCTTCAGGAGGTGTAAACCTGAGTAAATGTTGCTCTTCTCTCCCTGCCAGATGCTCCTTGTGGATTTAGATAAAGCTCAGGACTAAGCGCGTTGTCCATTTTACTGTTCTGGATGTAGGAGGCTTTGGCAGTCATAAGAATTCTGAAAGGGACAGGAAGTTGAAGCTTCCGCTTTCGTTACAGTTTTGGATCCATGTACAGGCCAATCCCAAACAAGCTTAGCTTTGGAGACTAACGGCCAATTCAGAAATCAGAACAACAGCACTTTCCAGGCCATATTCCTGTACAATTTGGAGCTGGGCTTCTGGGCAGGCTGGGCTCGCAGAAAGGAACTGGTTGGGTGAACAGGCTTCTCCACGTAATATGTGTCTATGCGGACATCCTGATCCCTGTGATGGCAGCATGTGTGAGCTGGGCTAGCAAAGTTGCATCAGGCACTCTTTCTGAATATTCTCTGGGCCTGTTGTATTTTTTACTGTTAAGGCCTTGGTTTGCATACTCTGGTCGTTTGAGGACACCATGGTTCAGGAAAGATGTTGATAATTGGGGATTGTTCAAAGAAGAGCTACAAAGATAATAAAAGACATGGAAGGTAAATTATGAGGACACGTTAAAAGAGCTGGTTAAATATAGCATAGGGCAAAAAGTAGATCTCCAGATGTTTTGGACTTCAACTTCCAGCATTCCTGACCATTGGTCATGCTGGCAGGGACTTATGGAAGTTGAAGTCCCAAGCATCTGGAGATCTACCTTCTGCCCACCTCTGGCCTAGAACACGGGTGAATGGGGTCTGCTGGGGTGACAGGGGCCATACATACATGTGTGTATGCTGTTAGCAGCGGTAAAGCAGTGATCTGGGCTGCATGGAGGTTTCTGGAGCAGTGGGAGGCTGTGCAACCCCACTCCTGCTGCCCTGACCCAATTGCTGCTTTACTACCACTACTGTCGCTTGCAAATAGGAACAGTTGTAGCACATCCCATTTCCAGACACAGCCGAAGTATGAATTTCCAGAGGGGTAGCGGTGTCCATCTATTGCAGCAAAAACAACAAAGAGTCTTGTGGCACCTTAAAGACTAACAAATTTGTTCTGGCATAAGCTTTTGTGGACTATATAGCCCACGTCATCCAATGTATGGAATATTGTTGAGTGTTTCAGGTACATATAGAGTTGATGTGGGTAGTGAAATCAGAAGGAAATTAAATGCAGAAAGTACTGACAGTAGCAATCACATTATTAACAGTGGGCATTCACAGTGCAGTTGCTGCTGATAACACAAACATCCTGGCACTAGGTCAGACAATTAATGCATGCCATGTGATAAAAATCGTTTGCCCCCATTCCAGCCTCTGATGGTAAAATTGAACCTGTTGATGGAATTCTAACTCAGCAGTCTCTCACTCTAAGATGAGATTGCACAAGACACGGCTATCACTGGGGAAATTGAGAATCTCCTCCTTAGCTTGATCAGGCGAGCTCTGCTAATGACCGCACATCACTGGCGGCAGCATGCTGAAGAGGGCAGGCGAACAGGCACCGTTACAAATCCCTTTCCTCACTGGTAACTGTGGAGGTAAGATGAGGGAATGTGCTCTCCTGACACCTCAGTTTTTTACCTAATGCCTTTGAGCCCAGAGTGAGGAGTCTTTTAAGCTCTTTAACTCCTTTGTACCCTCCATGTAGGTCTTTTCACTTTGAGGTGCTATCCCTTTACAATTCTGCTCTGCTGGATCACAATGTTCATTTCTAGCCCAAAGAAGGTGCAGCCACTTTATGTTTCCTAATATGCTGCAACAAAGGCAAGATCAGAAGATCTGTTAAATCCTTTTTTTTTTTTTTTTGCAGCAGTGGGCAACAAGAAGAGCGCCATGCTAATTATGCTTGCTTTCAGCAAGGTCCCTGATGTCCCAACAATGTAAATCTTAACTTTTATGGTATAACACACCAGGATGCAATTTACTTTAAAAGAGAGCAGAAATCCCTGACTGCAGCTTATATCAGAAGAGTGTTACATACGAATGGCATATGTGCTATTGGGTTAACTCTTTAGGAGCTGCTTCACATGTTGCCATGTTTGCGGGGAGGGGGAGGGGATGTGGCTGTATTCTGCTGCATTTCATGTGTAAATAGTTTATTTCTACTCTAGTGCCTGTGAAAATACAGTTTTCATACTAGCCCTATTCAGGTGTTTGGTATCACACATATGAAGGGAACCCCTAAAGCTGGGGTAGGCAGAAAGTATGTTGTTGTATGTACAAAGTATGTACAAAGTATGTATGTCCAGATGTTTTGGACTTAACTCCCAGCATTCCTGATCACTGGCCATGCTGGTAGGGGTTCTGGGAGTTGAAGTTCAAGGCATCGGGAAATCTACTTTCTATTCACCCCTGCTGTAGAACACATGGGCTAGTCTTGCCCCCTAGAGGCTAGCATGTACACTGGCCATGCCACCTGGCCAACATGTGATCAGTGATAATCTGGAGGTGGCCTACACTTTCCTGGTAAAAAGAAGCTGAAAGGAGGAGTCAAGAGGGTTTAATCCCTTCAAAATGCTTGAAGGTTACTCAAAACAACAATAACAGAAGCTCAGTGTACCATATGTTAAGAAAGGTAGCACCATGTCCAAGAGGTCACCAACATGGTTAATGAGCAGTATCAAGGAAGCTATTAGAGAAAAGAAGGGTTCCTTCAGAAAATGGAAAGGAGAAAAACAAAAGGAACCACATGCTTGCACAAATGAGGAAAACAAAAGGAAGCACAAGGTTGCACAAAGGCGATGCTAGCAGACAGTAACAGATGGGAAAAAAGCATTTTGAGGAGCATATGGCTAACAACATCAAGGCCAACAATAAAGAATTTTTTAAAATATATCAGAAGCAGGAAACCAGCTAGGGAGGCAGTTGGACAACTGAATGATAAGGGAGTTAAAGGAGTACTAAATGAGGATAAGGTGAATGAATTCTTTTCATCTGTCTTCACTACAGAAGATATAGGAGAGATACAGATGTTTTCAGGTAGTGAGTCTGAGGAACTGAGGCAAATAGTGGTGACAAAAGATGAAGTTCTCAACCTTATTGACAAATTGGAAGTAAATAAATCACCAGGCCCAGATGGTATGCATCCAAGAGTTCTTAAAGAACTCAAATATGAAATTGCTGATCTTCTAACAAAAATATGCAACATGTCCCTAAGTTTAGCCTCTGTATCAGAGAACTGGAGAATGGCCAATGAAACACCAATTTTAAAAAAGGAATTCAGGGGGGATCTGGGAAATTACAGGCCAGTTAGCTTAACGTCTGATCTGGGTAAATTGGCTGAAAGTATAATTAAAAATAAAATTAGTAAGCATATAGAACAAGTCCTGCTGAAAAAGAATCAACATGGCTTCTGCAAAGGTAAGTCCTCTGTCGCTAACCTTTTAGAGTTCTTTGAAAGTGTCAGCAAACATGTGGACAGGCATGAGCCAGTAGGCATTGTTTACATGGACTTCCAAAAGGCTTTTGACCAAGGGCTTCTCCACATGGGGCTTTTATCCTGTGACTGAGATTGGTTACTCATGGAAGTTGTGGGTCCTTTACATGACATTGTTACCCTCCAGGGCCTCTGCCATGCTTTGTAGGGATGGCGTGAGAGTCCAAGGAGTGGAAAGAGCCCCATACTCTTTGGAGATCTATTCAACAGTTCCTCTGGCTGTATCGTTTGTTCCCACGTGGATCAGCGGAAGATGGTAGTAGTCAGTTGGTTTGAGGAGTCTCTTTAGCCTCTCTGTCACATCTTGAATATGTGCACTAGGAAGGCAATAAACCTCCCAAGATGACATGTCCAGTGTGTACATGACTATCTCTGTCCCTCTCAGAGTCTCCAACCACTGCCATGTGTCTTTTCCCCCTCAGGTTGATGGTTAAATTCCTCTCATCCATGTGGGCCTGAGTATTTTTTTTTTAATGTTCTGTAGAGTGCTGTGTGTTGTCTCATCTTCAGGTGGCCAAGGGTCACCTTCCATGGGAAAAGCCTGGTATCGCTTATGTCGTTCCAGCGGCACAGAATGTTTCCTGATTCTTCTTTTCCTATGTGTTACATGGTTCCTATCCCCAACCTCTTGCCCTTTGTTTCCTTTTTCTTCCTTGGATACCTGATGCTCTTTTAGGAGGGCTCCCTGCTTCTCAGCTAAAAACCTGTCCCTGTCCCTGATAAGTTGGAGTTTACAAAGGCATGCCTCGGCCCTGTTCACCTTGGGCCTGTTCAGAGGCAACACTAAGCCACTGTGGGTGGGGTAAAAATTCTACCCACAGTGGGTTAGGGTTGCGTCTGGAGGATGTTTTCCCAAGTCAGGAGGGGCAGTTAACCCCACACTACCCATGCGCTGATATAGGGTTAAGGGGCCTCAGTGTGGCATACCTTGCTGTTTGGCAGGCTCTATGGACGAAAAAATAGGCCTTGGAGGACTCCTGGGCTGGAACCATAGAGTCCATGGGCTAGAGCAGCTGCTCCATGGGAGCGACGCTGTAGCCACCACAGACATTTTCTATGGTTGTGTGCCCATTTTTTCCTGTGAAGCCTGATTCGGCTGCGGGAATGCCAGGATGCGGGGAAACAGTGCTGGGAAACCCAGCAGATAACAGCGGAGATGGGTGGTTAACGGAACCACATGGCCCTGTGCAGATCCATGATAGTGTGGCAGGGCTACTTGGAGTGGTTCCGCTAACCCCCCTCCTCTGATTTTTCACAAACCCTCCTTCCCTATGTACATCAGAACAGGCCTCTTCTCTTCCAGCAGAGCTACTAGCTATCACTTGCTGTAGATGAAGTTCCTGTTGTCCTCAGGTTGGAAGACAAACATGGCATACACCCTGCAGGTCACTGGAACAACTCCCACAGTGTCCACGGTGCTCAGCCTTCCCTGCTAAACTCCTGTTTGCTTACTCCAGTCACACACTCCCAGGAAACCAAGAACCTTACTAAAGAACTCACTTGCTCTGATTACCCCCAGGTACAAACTGTGGCCTCACCCACAAGCCACAGGCTTTTATAGTAGCAGGCTGAGTCAGGTGACCCAGCATCCAAAGCACCATCCCAAGTTTTAAAAAGCAGTTTGAAGAAAGAGGGAGAAAAACAACCCAACTTCAATAGCAGGCTGAGTCAGATGACTCAGCAGCTTAAGCAAAGCAAGCCACAAATTCAGCTCAAAACCAAAAATCTACCCCCACTTTGCTTCACATGCAGAAATCCCTTATTTGCTCACTCATTTCCAGGAAAGAGAGAGCCTTGTGTCAAAGCTCACCTATTCTGATTACTCCCAGGTGTGGACCGTTCAGCCTATCACTAATCTAGGTCTACCAAGGGAGAAACATGGGTTTCCATTATTGCAAGGTTATCCTCCTTGGCCATCAAACCAGTTCTATGAATCCAAAGCATATTCTGTTTAGGGAGTGCCCAAATAGCCAGTATATGTATCCCAGGATTAAATTATTACAGTGAGTAACCTCTTATTCTAGGTGCTTCAAATAATACAGAAACTGTTTGATAGCTGACAGTGTTGCAGTATTATTCCACACGGGGAATGTGGTTTTCTTCTGGTTCACTGCTGATGCATTTCCTTTTCCTGGGTTCTCAATCCTTCTTTCTTGTTATGTTCATATCTTGTTGTTGTTTATTCATTCAGTCGCTTCCGACTCTTCGTGACTTCATGGACCAGCCCACGCCAGAGCTTCCTGTTGGCCATCGCCACCCCCAGTTCCCCCAAGGTCGTGTCCGTCACCTCCAGAATATCATCCATCCATCTTGCCCTTGGTCTTCCTTTTGCCTTCCACTTTCCCTAGCATCAGCATCTTCTCCAGGGTATCCTGTTTTCTCATTACGTGGCCAAAGTACTTCAGTTTTGCCTTTAATATCCTTCCCTCAAGTGAGCAGTCTGGCTTTATTTCCTGGAGTATGGACTGGTTTGATCTTCTTGCAGTCCAAGGCACTCTCAGAATTTTCCTCCAGCACCACAGTTCAAAAGTATCTATCTTCCTTTGCTCAGCCTTCCTTATAGTCCAGCTCTGGCAGCCATAGGTTACTACAGGGAATACCATTGCTTTAACTATGCGGACCTTTGTTGTCAGTGTGATGTCTCTGCTCTTCACTATTTTATCAAGATTTGTCATTGCTGTCCTCCCAAGAAGTAAACGTCTTCTGATTTCCTGGCTGCAGTCGGCGTCTGCAGTAATCTTTGCGCCTAGAAAGACAAAGTCTGTCACTGCCTCCACGTTTTCTCCTTCTATTTGCCAGTTATCAATCAAGCTGGTTGCCATAATCTTGGTTTTTTTGAGGTATAACTGCAAGCCAGCTTTTGCACTTTCTTCTTTCACCTTCGTCATAAGGTTCCTCAGCTCCTCCTCACTTTCAGCCATCAAAGTGGTATCATCTGCATATCTGAGATTGTTAATGTTTCTTCCAGCGATTTTAACTCCAGCCTTGGCTTCATCAAGCCCAACATGTTGCATGATGTGTTCTGTGTACAGATTGAATAGGTAGGGTGAGAGTATACAACCCTGCCATACTCCTTTCCCAATCTTAAACCAGTCCGTTGTTCCGTGGTCTGTTCTTACCGTTGCTACTTGGTCATTATACAGATTCCTCAGGAAGCAGACAAGATGACTTGGTATCCCCATACCATCAAGAACTTGCCACAATTTGTTATGATCCACACAGTCAAAGGCTTCAGAATAGTCAATAAAACAGAAATAGATGTTTTTCTGAAACTCCCTGGCTTTCTCCATTATCCAGTGGATATTAGCAATTTGGTCTCTAGTTCCTCTGCCTTTTCTAAACCCAGCTAGTACATCTGGCTGTTCTCGTTCCATGAATTGCTGGAGTCTACCTTGCAAGATCTTGAGCATTACCTTACTGGCATGTGAAATAAGTGCCACTGTTCGATAGTTTGAACATTCTTTGGTGCTTCCCTTTTTTGGTATGGGGATATAAGTTGATTTTTTCCAATGTGTTGGCCATTCTTGTGTTTTCCAAATTTGCTGGCATATGGCATGCATCACCTTGACAGCATCATCTTGCCAGATTTTAAACAGTTCAGCTGGGATACCGTCATCTCCTGCTGCCTTGTTATTAGCAATGCTTCTTAAGGCTCGTTCAACCTCACTCTTCAGGATGTCTGGCTCTAGCTCACTGACCACACCGTCAAATCTATCCCTGGTATTATTATCCTTCCTATACAGATCTTCCATATATTCTTGCCACCTTTTCTTGATCTCTTCTGCTTCTGTTAGGTCCTTGCCATCTTTGTTTTTGATCATACCCATTTTTGCCTGGAATTTACCTCCGATGTTTCTAATTTTCTGGAAGAGGTCTCTTGTCCTTCCTATTCTATTATCTTCTTCCGCTTCCGCGCATTGCTTGTTGAAAAATAATTCCTTATCTCTTCTGCCTAACCTCTGGAATTTAGCATTTAATTGGGCATATCTCCCCCTATCACTGTTGCCTTTTGCTTTCCTTCTTTCTTGGGCTACTTCCAGCGTCTCAGCAGACAGCCATCTTGCCTTCTTGGTTTTCTTTTTCTTTGGGACGTTTTTTGTTGCTGCCTCCTGAACAATGTTGTGAACTTCTGTCCACAGTTCTTCCGGGACCCTATCTACTAAATCTAGTCCCTTAAATCTATTCTTCACCTCCACTGCATATTCATGAGGAATATTAGTGAGCTCATATCTAACTGATCTGTGGGTCTTCCCTATTCTCTTTAGTCTGATTCTAAATTGTGCAATAAGAAGTTCGTGATCTGAACTACATTCAGCTCCAGGTCTTGTTTTTACCAACTGCATAGATGTCCGCCACCTTTGGCGACAAAGGATGTAGTCAATCTGATTTCGGTGTCGACCGTCTGGTGAAGTCCATGTATAAAGTCGTCTCTTAGGTTGTTGGAAGAGAGTGTTTGTTATTCACAGTGAGTTGTCTTGGCAAAATTCTATCAGCCTATGTCCTGCTTCATTTTGGTCTCCCAGACCATGCTTGCCTGTAATTCCAGTTGTCGTTTGACTACCCACCTTAGCATTCCAGTCTCCTGTAATGAAAATAACATCTCCTTTTGGAGTATTATCCAGTAGGTGCTGCAGATCCTCATAGAACTGATCTACTTCTGCTTCTTCAGCATCTGTGGTTGGGGCGTATATTTGGATCACTGTGATGTTAAATGGCTTACCCTGAATTCGAATTGAGATCATTCTGTCATTTGTTGGATTATATCCAAGCACCGCTTTAGCCACTTTATTATTAATTATGAAGGCTACTCCATTTCTTCTGTGGTCCTCTTGTCCACAGTAGTAGATCTGGTGGTCATCTGATGTGAAGTGGCCCATTCCAGTCCATTTCAGTTCACTGACACCCAAAATGTCTATATTTAATCTTGACATCTCCCCAATAACCACATCCAATTTTCCCTGGCTCATAGATCTTACATTCCAGGTTCCTATGGTGTGTTGATCTTTAGAACATCAGATTCGTCGTTCACCACCAGCACCATCGGCCACTAGCCGTCCTTTTGGCTTTGAGCTAGCTGCGTCATCACATGTGGGGCTAGTTGAACTTATCCTCTGTTCCTCCCCAGTAGCATTTTGACCATCTTCCGACCTGGGAGTCCCATCTTCCGATGGTATACTGACATATCTCTGGTTGTACTGATCCATTTAGTTTTCATGGCAAGAATACTGGGGTGGGTTGCCGTTTCCTTCCCCAGGGATCATATTTAGTCTGATCTCTCTGCCATGACCTTCCCGTCTTGGGTGTCCCTTCACAGTTTAGCTCATGATGTCATTGAGGTTCTCAAGCTCCAGCACCACGACAAGGTAACAATCTCCTTTGCTGGAGATGTTCATATCTAGATACTAATAATTAGGGATGTACAGATTTTGTTAAATCTGTTCCTTCTATGTTTCACAGTTTGTCAGGTGTCTTTCATTGTCTACTCATTGATGGAATCAATTCTTTAATGAGAATTTCATTCGTTTGCAAATGCATATTTGTGCTAATGAGCACTTGCACTAATGTGCACTTGTGCAAGTGCACATTGGCACTAGTGCACACTTGTGCAAATCACCCACAAAAGTAAAAAACGGTGGAATCTGTGTGACTCAGAAAAAGCCAGCCTGCTGCAGAATTCGCAGGTCGGATTCATAGACATCCAATCACATTTGAATCTGCTGCAGATTTTTTTTTGATATACCTACTAATAATATAATATAAGCATGGCAGATTCTTTTGGTGAGACAACACTGTGGATTGTGAAATGTGTGGAACTAATTTGTGCAGAATGCCACTGGGGGACTGCCACTCAATTCCTTTAGCAATGCAATTCCAAGGTCTCCTACCCTGATAAGGTATCAAAAGAACGGTATCTGGAAGTTGTTGGGTGTTGTTGTTTTTTTTAAGGACAATGAAGGGTGCTTCACCAGGAGAAGCAGGATGATAATTGGAGTGATACAAGGTGCACTGACAGCAGGAGTGTCAGGATGTCACACACAATAAAAGCCATAGCTGATGCGGGGAAAAGGGGGAAAGGAATCAAGGAGCACTACAGGTGCGACAAATGAAAGATTATCACCTCCCAAATGCAGAGATCTGCACAGCGGTCTTTGTTGCTGGGAGGATTCACTTTCTCCCTCCGCTCTTACATGTGGCATAGCTCTGATGCATTTCCTGGCTTTGATGAAGCGGAAAAGCCAATGCCCTGATTGTGACACGAGGCCAACAGTCCGCGTTGTCTTGTCAGCCTGAAGCGTCTCATGCTGGACTCTGGAAGCCCTTCCAGCTACACTCACTCATTAGCAGTTCATGACTCGCAGCTCCTTTTCGCCTGAAATCCTGCAATTACAAAGATGGTTGGCACAGAACACGCAGCTAAACAATGGCTAGTAGAGATGGGCAACCCAACGGCTCTTTCTTATGCTGTGTTTGCTGCAGCAGAGAAAGAGGAAATAAAAGCAAACACAAAGGATATAGGGCCAAGGGGAGGGAGGGATAGTGCTGGCCCAAGAAATTTTGCTGCCTGGAGCAGAGCCCATATCCCTCCCCACCCCCATATCCCAATTAGTGCCAACAGTTTAAAATGTCTAATTGTACTATTCAGATGCCGGTTTCTGCCTTCATCTATCCAGTCTTCATGGTGCTGCCTGAAGCAGGTTGATTCACTCTGCTGAATGACAGGGATGGTCCTGAGAAAGAAGAAAGGGACTGACTGGTTTTACCACCTTGTACAAAATAAAGGCAAATTCTATTTCATTCAGAATGAAAACCAATGACCAAATTGGCTTGGAGTCTCTAGTTATTCTAAGCCAGTACACACATATATATGTATATGTGTGTGTGTGTGTATACACTCCTTCGTCCTCCATCCCGAAATCTCCTCCTTAGAGATTTTCTACACAAGGCTGTTAATCCAATGTATCTACTTTTGGTTTCATCACAGAACTAAGATCCAAGCACTACATGAAGAGTGTTTCTATTCCTGCTTTCCTGCTACATGACCTCTAGGTGTCACTGTGGTATAGCAGAATAGCACAAATACACAAGAGGAAATCATACTTCCTTTAACTTTCACAATGGAGGGAGCAATCCTATGGCCACTAGACAGCAGCTAGATGGTCATAGCATATCTGGTTTCCCGGAGAACCGACCTCCCCCCACTTCTGCACTTCCTCCAAGGCAGCGCGGAACAGCCCCATCGTCCGTGCTTGCAAGAGGAGCACGGAGCGGCCAAACGGGGGTGTTCTGGGGGGTGTTCCAGGGAAGGTGGAAATGCCTGTACGACACATCCAATGTGTTGTACAGCAGCCTCCCCCCCCCTGCTCAGCCCTCCCACAGCTAGACAGCCACAATTGGCTGTCTAGCCGAAAATGCAGGGAAGGAGAAGCATGGAGGGAACGATCCCCTCCGTGCTTCTCCTGCCCTGCATTGTATAGGTGGTTGCCTCCGAGTTCGGAGGCGGCTGCCTATCTGAATAGGATTGCGCCCTAAATGCTACACTTTCCCTGCTCTAAAAATACTGCTCCGACAGTGCTGCTTAGACACAGAAGTGAAACTGGAGGGTCATGATGTCGAGCATCTCTACACCAGCCTAAAATCCTACTTTTAAAATGGGGCTTTTTTCTGCTTCTGTTTTAAATGCAGGATCACAACGGACTCCTTTGACACGCGCTTCCTTTCCCCCTCCTTCTCCCCCTTATCAGACTCTTCCATATGTTTCACTGGTCTAGCTCCACTTCTTGCCACTTTTCTTTTTTCACGGAGAGAACTCCAGTGGAACACAAGCGGGGTAATTTGATACCTCATTATCTCCGGTCTATTTAAAAATGGAATAAAGGTAAGTTAGTGCAGGAGGCACCCTGGAGGTTCACGCCGTCATCTAAAGGGCCTGCAAACTTCCATGAGTGAGCAATCTCAATAGCAGGATAAAAGCTCCATGTGAAGAAGCCCGTCGTCTAAGGAACCCGTAAAAAACCGTGAGTAGGGAATGATGAGCACATGAGAAATGCCTGATATACAGAAAAGCCTTAGTAAGAAACATAAGAACAAACTGAAATATTTCCTACAGGGAGATAACTGCTTAAACAGCATTTTGCCTACAATCAGTTCTCCCTTTTTTCTCTCTGAATTAAATCCAGATATTGCAGTTATTATACTTTATATAGCACTTGAAGCCTCGAGCATGAAAGTAAGTGCCCCTAAAACCAATTTGGCCCTCCTGGGGTCCTAATCTGGCCCTCTGGGTTTCCCCAGAAGGCTCCTACTCCATTCCTCTGGACACACAGCCCCTTCCGCCCAGCCACCAATTATTTGGTGGTTTCCCGGCTTTTGTGCAATTTTTACTCCATTCTACAAAGTTGCAATGCCTCTCCTAAGGTTTAGTGACTGGCAGGAAGAGCTTTAAGTTACAATCTTCTGGTATGTTTTGGCCCCACCTCCTTTGCCTTTGGCCTCACCACCTTTCCTTACAGTCCTGCCCACCACTGGAATACAGCCCCAGAGAACTTCTCCAAAATGGAATTCAGCCCTCAGTTTAGCACCTCTGCCTCAGGAAATTTGAGCCAGGCCCCTAAAAAAGATGATTTCTGATTAATGGGGCCTAGGAGTGTGCTGGTGGGAGTCAGGGAATCAACATTCATAAAATGAAATTGAGTTTTATAAACATCAAAAACAAGTGCCTAGTGCTTGACAGGTTCCCCAGCATTAGTCTGTATTTATTTGCATAGCGCTTTCCTACAAGATTGTGCCCATAGAGGTTTGGACAAAGGGCAAAGAAAGCTTAGAGCAATGTAAATATTAGGTCAACTGTATTCATCCCACACAATGAGGTTTGCATTCAGTAGCACCATTGAAACTCCACACGTATCCTTTTCCTCAATGTCCTCCTCACCATTGAGAAAAAAACAATTAGGGAGCTATCCTATGTGGATTGACGGTCGCCTTCGAGCCCGTCTGTCCAGTGCAGGACGGGAGGAGTGATGAGGAGTGGATCTCCTCCTCACTCCCCCCACCCTGCTTTTGCGGCTAGACAACCGATTTCAGCTTTTTTTAATAAAAAAATAAGAACATAAGAAGAGCCATTCTGAATCAGACCAAGGTCCATCTAGTCCAGCATTCTGCTCACACAGTGGCCAAGCAGCTGTCTACGGGAAACTCACACTCAGGGCATGAGTGCAACAGCACCCTCCCACTCATGTTCCTGGGCAGCTGCTGTAGGCATACTGCCTCTGATAGTGGAGGTAGCATAATAAAGCAACGAAGAAAAATACCAAAATGTAAAGAACACTATCTGCACAGAGGATAACCTTGACATGTCATTGACTGCAACATCTACTGGGCACCCATCTTATCTAGAAAAACTATTTTCCATGAAGGTGAGCAGTCAACTCAACAAAGAACTATGTACTCTATTCATGGGATTCATCCAGCATCTCCTGAATATCACCTGGCAATCAGAGAACGCTACCCATTGTTAGCCAACTCTGAATGTCTCGCTAATGCAATCAGGAAGCCTCCAGTTATAGTATTCTGCTAGCCTCCAAATCTACACAGATTACTACACAGATTACTAGCTGTACTTAAACCACCGATCAGCAATCCTGGATCACATCCTAGTGAATCCAAACACTATATCACCTGTGTTTATCCCAGGGAGACAGTTACCTGGCAGAACTTACTATTTATTTTTTTATTTTATTTTAAGTATTTGTACCCTGCAGCTCAACCCACAATTCTCCCGGAGCAGTGTATATGCAGTCAATCAATCATTTATTGTTATGGTCAATGCCCAGCATAGTGTATATGCAGTCAGTAAAACAAGGCAGTCCATGTCCACAAGCTTACAGTCTAAAAAGACACAAAGAAAAAAGGATGGGAAAGGAAGAGGAAAAAATAGTCTTTCAGCAGGGTCTCCCCTGTCAACTACCCCTCTACAACCTGCTGAACAGGTGAGGGAATAGGAAGGATCTTCCAGTAGGGCTGGTGGAATGGCCCTACCTCCACTCCCACCCCCCTCTGCACAGCCTGCTAGAATGTCCACTGGTGAGAACTATAACAAACAAAACATCCCCTGTAGGTCCTGCAGTGCAGTTTACATCACTGAATGCAAACACATAGGATGCTTGTATTCAGCATGCGATAAAACAGCAGACCCATGCATATGCTTTAGAAACCATACACCTGCAATCTTGATGAATAAATTGGAATAACACAATATCAAGGAGGCCTTTGCCATGTAAGCTTGGTTTGGGTGCTGTTTTTATTCTTTTATTATTGTGTTTTTAAATAGTGTTTTTAACATATTTGTTTTATGATTGTTTTAATTATGCTTTTAAAATTTGAAATGCTGGCTTTTATTGTTGCTGGCTGCCTGGAGTGCTACTTCCTGCTAGAAAGGCAGGGCATGAATTAATTCATTAATTAAATAACCATTTGCAATGCAGTTTAGTTCAGATAATAAGACCCTCCCTGATTTGTCAGTTATTGCAACAAAGATGCCATCTGATCCAAGAACACTAGACACCAGAGAAAACGTCTTGATGTGCAGACTTGATACGGTAGCACCAGATGACCTCAACCTGGAAGATAACTTGACATCACTCATCTATATGAAATGCCACAATCCAGAATATTCCCCCCTCAGTGTTCTGTAACTGCCACTTTTACCTTTCAATTCACAAAAGCACAGCTGAAAAAACTGGAAATCCACATTGTTTTGTTTTGCAATTTTAATATTTATATTATGTTAAGTCACTGTAATACACACAGAGAGGGACACACACAATTAAAATATCCTTCATGGATCACTGCCTTGTTGTGGTGAAGGGGCTTACGTAACTCAGTGAAGCCATAAGCTATGCCGTGCAGGGCCACCCAAGACGGACAGGTCGTGGCGGAGAGTTCCGACAAAATGTGGTCCACTGGAGAAGGAAATGGCAACCCACTCCAGTATTCTTGCCAAGAAAACCCCATGGAACATATCACAAGGCTAAAAGATATGGCGCCGGAAGATGAGCCCCTCAGGTCAGAAGGTGTCCAATATACTACTGGGGAAGAGCAGAGGAAATTTCCAAGTAGCGCCAGAAAGAGTGAAGCGGCTGGGCCAAAGCCGAAAGGACACTCAGCTGTGGATGTGTCTGGTGGTGAAAAGAAAGTCCGATGCTGTAAAGAACAATATTGTTTAGGAACCTGGAATGTAAGATCAATGAATCAAGGCAAGCTAGAGGTGGTCAAACATGAGATGGCAAGATTGAACATCAACATCTTGGGGATAAGCGAACTAAAATGGACAGGCATGGGCAAATTTAATTCAGGTGACCATTATATCTACTACTGTGGGCAAGAATCCCTTAGAAGAAATGGAGTAGCAGCACTCATAGTCAACAAAAGGGTGGGAAAAGCAGTATGGGGCACAATCTCAAAAATGACAGATGGTTCTATGAAGACCTACAACATCTTCTAAAACTAACACCAAAAAAAGATGTCCTCTTCATCATAGGGGATTGGAATGCTAAAGTAGGAAGTCATGAAATCACCGGGATAACAGGCAAGCATGGCCTTGGTGTACAAAATGAAGCAGGACAAAGGCTAATAGAGTTTTGCGAAGAGAACATGCTGTTCATAGCAAACACTCTTTTCCAACAGCACAAGAGGCGACTCTACACATGGACATCACCAGATGGTCAATATCGAAATCAGATTGATTATGTTCTTTGCAGCCAAGATGGAGAAGCTCTATACAGTCAGTAAAAACAAGACCTGGAGCTGACTGTGGCTCAGATCATGAGCTTCTTATCACAAAATTTCGGCTTAAATTGAAGAACGTAGGGAAAACCACCAAACCATTCAAGTATGACCTAAATCATATCCCTTATGAATATACAGTGGAGGTGAGGAAATAGATTTAAGGGATTAGACCTGATAGACAGAGTGCCTGAGCAACTATGGACAGAGGTCCATAACATTGTTCAGGAGGCAGGAACTAAACCCATCCCAAAGAAAAAGAAATGCAAGAAAGCAAAGTGGCTGTCTGATGAGGCTTTACAAGTAGCTGAGGAAAGAAGGGAAATGAAAAGCAAGGGAGAAAGGGGAAGATATACCCAACTGAATGCAGATTTCCAGAGAACAGCAAGGAGAGACAAGAAGGCCTTCTTAAATGAACAATGCAAAGAAATGGAGGAAAACAATAGAATGGGAAAAACTAGAGATCTTTTCAAGAAAATCGGAGATCTCAAGGGAACGTTTTGTGTAAAGACGGGCATGATAAAGGACAAAGAAGGCAGGGACCTAACAGAAGCAGATGATATTAAGAAGAGGTGGAAAGAATACACAGAAGAACTATACAGGAAAGATCTGAATATCCCTGATAGCCATGATAGTGCGGTCACTGAACTTGAGCCGGACATCCTAGAGAGTGAAGTCAAGTGGGCCTTAGGAAGCATTACTAACAAAAAAGGTAGTGGAGATGACAGTCTTCCAGCTGAGCTATTTAAAATCCTAAAAGATGATGCTGTTAAAGTGCTGCACTCAATATGCCAACAAATTTGGAACACTCAACAGTGGCCACAAGACTGGAAAAGGTCAGTTTACATTCCAATTCCAAAGAAGGGCAATGCCAAAGAGTGTTCAAACTACCGTACAATTGTGCTCATATCACATGCCAGCAAGGTTATGCTCAAAATCCTACAAGCTAGGATTCAGCAGTATGTGAACCAAGAACTACCGGAAGTACAAGCGGGGTTTCGAAGAGGCAGAGGAACTAGAGATCAAATCTCCAACATTCTCTGGATCATGGAGAAAGCAAGAGAATTCCAGAAAAACGTCTATTTCTGCTTCATTGACTACGCTAAAGCCTTTGATTGTGTGGAGCACAACAAACTCTGGCAAATTCTTAAAGAGATGGGAGTACCAGACCACCTTACCTGTCTCCTGAGAAACCTGTATGAGAGTCAAGAAGCAACAGTAAGAACCGGACATGGAACAACCGATTGGTTCAAAATTGGGAAAGGAGTACGACAAGGCTGTATATTGTCGCCCTGCTTATTTAATTTATATGCAGAGTACATCATGAGAAACGCTGGGTTGGATGAATCACAGGTCAGAATTAAGATTGCCGGGAGAATTATCAACAACCTCAGATACGCAGACGATACCACCCTAATGGCAGAAAGCAAAGAGGATCTAAAGAGCCTCTTGTTGAGGGTGAAAGTAGAGAGTGCAAATGCTGGTTTGAAACTCAACATTAACAAAACGAAGATCATGGCATCTGGCCCCATCACTTCCTGGCATATAGAAGGGGAAGAAATGGCAGCAGTGACAGATTTTATTTTCTTGGGCTCCAAGATCACCACAGACGGTGACTGTAGCCATGAAATTAAAAGACGCTTGCTCCTTGGGAGGAAAGCTATGGCACACCTAGACAGCATAGTAAGAAGCAGAGACATCAACTTGCCGACAAAGGTCCGTATAATCAAAGCTATGGTTTTCCCAGTAGCAACGTATGACTGTGAGAGCTGGATTATAAGGAAGGCTGAGCGCCGAAGAATTGATGCTTTCGAACTGTGGTGCTGGAGAAGACTCTTACGAGTCCCCTGGACTGCAAGGAGGTCAAATCAGTCAATCCTGAAGGAAATCAACCCTGACTGCTCATTGGAAGGACACATACTGAAGCTGAAGCTCAAATATTTTGTCCACCTAATGCGAAGAGAAAACTCCCTGGAAAAGACCCTGATGCTGGGAAAGACTGAAGGCAAAAGGAGAAGGGGACAGCAGAGGATGAGATGGCTAGATAGCATCACCGATGCAATGAATATGGACTTAAGCACACTCTGGGAGAGAGCAGAGGACAGGAAGGCCTAGCATACTATGGTCCATGGGGTCACGAAGAGTCGGACACGACTTAACGACTGAACAACAACAACAACAATAGTGTCAATAAATGAATATATAACAATATAATACAACCATAGCAACCATATAAAACCATGCTATAATTGAATTAATACTCTAATAATAATCTAATCCATCTTTTCTCATACTGGATATAACTTTTGTAAGGCAGGAATAGATTACTTCATCCTGAGCAATTGGGTAGAATGCTGTCTGTATGTTTTTCCTCATATCTCAGCCAATAAAAAGGTCTAAAGACTTTCCTTTCCTTCTTCTTTTAAAATGACATTTGAACATTTAGTGGAGAGGCATCCTTTGAGTTGGGGTGGGGGGAGGCCCTCAGAAACCCCCACCCATGTGGCAAGATCCCTGATTTGAGCTGTAGTGGAGTGGAGGGGTTCTTGGTGCAGGCTGGGTGACTGCAGCCTGGGAATGGCTTCAATAAACAGTTTTATGTTCCTGCCTTGCTTCTTAGATGGAATGTATCTTTAGGAGACATGTGTCCCTCGGGAACATCACCAGCAATGGGGGGGAAATGCCACTGTTGCTTCAGATGTAACCCATCATTTTGATAACCTATTGATCCTGGGAAATTCAGAACAGAGGAAGCAATATATGGGATTTGCTGTGGGATTATTATTGTTTTAAAGAAGGCACATGGAAAATATTTAATGTTATGCCTGTTATTAAAATCACACTATCAAGAAGGCTGCCCACCTGCACCACAGTGGGCACTATGGAGTGTGGATCAAACCTTATGTGCCCACTGGGCATAGGGTGGCCTCTTACGAGTCACCCAAAAAACATCACCAATAAAACAGGGCAGTGGTTTGCATAAAATGTATAAAAAGGTAAAAGGTGTCCCCAACCAGTCGTGTCCGACTCTAGGGTGCAGTGCTCATCCCCGTTTCTAAGCCGAAGAGCCAGCGCTGTCCGAAGACGCTTCCGTGGTCATGTGGCTGGCATGACTGAACACCGAGGTGCACGGAACGCTGTTACCTTTCCCACCGAGGCGGTACCTATTTATCTACTTGCAATTTCTTGCTTTCGAACTGCTAGGTTGGCAGGAGCTGGGACCGAAGACGGGAGCTCACTCCGTCACACGGCACTCGGGTCTCGAACTGCTGTCCTGCCGACCTTCCAGTCTGCTGTTCAGCGTCTTAACCACTAAGCCACCGCAGCCCCTTACATAAAATGTATATATAGATGCAAATTTAGAAAATTATTCTAATTTAAGTGGAAATACAGTATATCTCACCATAATGTGGAAGACTGTGACCAGGTGACGGGTGTGCCTGCCTGTTCAGTCTGCTGTCTATGTGCTAACTGTTGATGGGCAACAGTTCTTATGGTTCTTTATTTTAAAATTGGAATTGGACAGGGCATCCCTTCAAATACAGGGCTGTCTTCTGTAAAAGCAAACCTGACCACTCTATAATTCTTTTAGAAGAAATTATAGAGTGAAACAAATGGATGGAAAATGAGAAATTCCCTCTCCCTTTTGTCTGGAATTGTAATTCAAATTGCATGGGAAAGAATTCCATGTGGCTTACTTGGGGCCAAAACAGACATTACAGACTGTTCTGGTTCGCACGATCGCAGGGTGGTTGACAAGCCACCATGGCTTGTTAACCAACCTGACCATGCTGGCTGCATGCTGATCAATCACAGAGTAGTTAACAAGCCACCATCACATGTTAACCACCCTGCGCATGCCAATCACTTGCTGACCAGATTTGCATAATTACCCTCACCGGAGTAGCTTCTCATGTTGTGTGAACCTGGCAAGAGTGGCTTGTAGTGGTGGGTAACAAACCACGCAGAACGCATTGGCTGTTGTAGGTTGTGGGGTGGATTGTTGCCCACCCACAGCAAGCAACCCTTGCCAGGTTTGCACAACATGAAAAGCTGCACCGGTGAGGGTAATTATGCAAATCTGGCTGGCACACAATTGGCATGTGCAGGGCGATTAAGCGATGGTGGCTTGTTAATCACCCTGCGATCATGCAAACTGGCCCTAAATCTGTATCTAGCAGCTACATAGTTTGTATGTGTGTTTACTCTACAGTAGGTGCAGAGGATCCAATCTGGATTGGGATCCTAATATGGGGGAGATTATTTATTTATTATTATTATTATTGTTATTATTTATTTCTTGCATTTATACGCTACCTTTTTTCCTCTTGCAAGGAACCCAAGGCAGCTTACATTATCCTCCTCCTCTCCATTTTATCCTCACAACAACAACCCTGTGAGGTGGGTTGGGCTGAGAGTCTGTGACTGGCCCAAAGTCACCCAGTGAGTTTCCATGGCTGAGTGGGGACTAGAACCCGGATCTCCCAGCTCCTAGTCCAACACTCTTGCCACTACACCACACTGACTATACACACTGATATGGAGGATTTTAAGATCTGGATCGGGGGGGGGGGGGAGGGAGGCTGCACTTGCTCTAGAGTAAAAATGAAAAAAAAAAGACAGCTGCTAGATATGGATTTTAAAGTAATGTCTGTTTTGGCCCTTAGAAGCAATATATGGAAGGCTGTAATCCTCTCCTAAGCACACTTACTAGGGACAAAGCACGGTGGAGCTCAGTAGGATTTACTACTGAGTAAATATGCTTAGGATTGCACTGTGCCAGACTGTCAGAGAGGTTGCAACTCCAGATTCTTAGCAAAGTTGGCTTCTGGGCAGGCTGAGGATGCGTGTGTGATTGTATCAACCTGAAGAGAGCTTTCAATAATGCAGGCAGCACTTCCTTCAAGACTGCCGAATGCCACTTCCAAAGAAACAGTGCAGCAACGGACCTACCAAAAATCAAACCTTTGGGGAAAAAAATCACTCACAGAGCAGCCCTATACATGTCTACTCAGACATACACTGAGTTTAATGGGACTTATTCCTGGGTAGGATTGCAGACTTAGGGCGCAATCCTATGCATGTTTGGACAGAAAAAATCCTAGAATTCCCATCATGCCCCAGCCGGGCATGCTGGCTGGGGCATGCTGGGAGCTTCAGGACATTTTCCTGTTTAAAAATGCATAGGATTGTGCCCTTAATGTGTTTGGAAATAAACATGTGGCTGTCCTTTGTTTCCTGTGACCTGGCACTTAGAAACAGAAATTGTTTCAGGCTTTTGCTCATAGAAACGGTCATGGACAAATAAATATTTTTTTCAAAAAAGAGAAAGGCAGACATGGAGCATCACAGCACTCTGTTAACCTACAATGCAGAGATTGCCTACAAAAAATAGCAAAGATCTCTCCTGAGTTACCTAGAAAGAGCCAGCACCTTTTTATTGGCAATGGGGGCCAATGTGGTGTGCTCAGCAATGAAAGTATCCCATTTAGCTTTGTACAGGTCTTGCTTAGCCATGCCAAGCAACTGGGGTGGTGCAAGTTGTAAATCAAAATAAATGAATAGATAAAATAAATGACAGCCCTTCCACCAATCAGAATAAGGGCATGTTCCAGTAGCATGGAAAATGGGAGAATCCTCTCTCCTCGTCTTTTAAATAAATAAATAAATAAATAAATAAATCCCCAGATCTCCAAAGAATGTATGGGTGGGTACCGTGTCTAACTTTAACTGCATTAGGAAGGAAAGGTAATGAGATAGACACTTTGGGTCACTCAGTTTAAATGCTTTCCAGCAATTACACTTTGCAAGGGGGAGACCAGTAGACCCCCAGCAGACGTAAAATATATTGTGTCAGTTTCATGCTCAGTGTAAATTCCATTGCTTTACAGTAGTTTGTACTAGTATTGTTTATTTACTTAGCAAATGTATACCCCGCCTTTCCTAACAGTCCAAGGCAGATAACAAAGTCATAATTGTGAAAATACATAATACATGGAATGCACAAAAAAACATAATGAAATAAAAATGTATGCCCCCCCACCCAACCAGCAACAAAATAAAGACCTATAAAAATGTCATTAAGACCAGCAGCAGGAGACACTAATAGCGCCAATAGAGGCGCTGAGCACACTTCACGGTGCTGGTGCGCCCACGCTACCCCTGCCAGCCCTGGTGTGCGGCAGTGAAGTCACGGTTCCAGGGGCAAACCGTGGAAACACCAGTGCCAGGGAGCACATTCAGCGCCCTTATTGTATACTGTCCTAAGAATAAATCTAGTTGCAGAATAAAAACAGCAAAACCAGTTACAGAGCAAAATAGAATACACAGATGTTGAAGACGAAAGACTTTCTTATAAAGGGACATCTTCTCCACTCAGCAGAAAGCCAATAAAGAGGGGGTAAGTCAAGCTTCTCCTGGGAGGGAGCTCCACAGCATAGGGACAATTGTATGCAGCTCCTAAGGAGATAAAACTATGTTTTTTAAAAAAGGAACTACAGCATATCCTATATGATTCCTGAGAGAGAGGATACCTGAGAGAGCACCTTCTTCTTTACCAACCTGCCCAGTCACTGAGGTCATCAGAGGGCATGTTCCTGGTGGTTCCACATGGACCCATGGCCTGGCTGGAGTCCACCAGGAAAAGAGCCTTCAGTGTGGTGGCCCCCTTCCTGTGGAACTCTCTGCCTTTGGAGATCAGGCAGGCGCAAACATTGTGTTGCTTTCAGCGCCTCTTGAAGACATCGTTATTTCGAGAGGCCTTCCTTGAGTGAGCAGCTGCGGTTTATTAAATTCAGAATTTGTTTCTTTTAAAATGTGTTAATTGTTTTAATATGGTGTTTTATTATTTTATCTTGTTGTTCACCACTCCAAAATCTTTTGATGTGGCACAGTATATAAATATTATAAATAAATAAATAAATAAATAAATAAATAAATCCCTTAGACAAACAAGAGCCAACATTCCTTGGGCAGCTTTTCTGATTCAAGTCTTGAATTGCTGCTGATTGAACCCCAACTGCCTCCCTGCCCTGTCTGCTTGTGAGCAGTGTGCAACATGCCAGCAGAGGGTACAGGACTGCCCTTGTAGAGTGGCCAATTATGCATCACCAAAAAAGAAGGCAAAAGAGAGAGAGAAAGAGTGTGAAATTTGCATAAAATTTACATATGGTAATTTAGGGATATATATAAATTAGAAATAAGGTCTATAATTTAAATAGAAAAAGAATACATTTCACCATAGTGGGGAAGCCTTTGAGGAAGTGCCCCACGTCCATGTGCTGCCTGTTGATGGGCACCTTCAAGATCCCTGCTCAGCCTTCTTACGGTTCTTTAACTTTGGGCTGGACAGCCCTTCAAACAGATGAAGTTTTCAAACAGAGCACTATCCTCTGACAGCCCTTCAGACAGAAGATACATTACATGGCCACCCGATGCCCTTTCTTAGAGCAGATCTACACTATAGACTTAAACCAGTTTCAAACACCTTCCTTCTCCTCACAGGATCCTGGCAGCTCCAGTTCTGTGTGGTTATATGCCTGCTTTTCTATGGCAATTGAAGATGTTCAGGTGCTTCCTGTGTTAAGCCTTTAGACAGGGAAGAAGATGTTCCCCAACCTCAGTAAAACTTATCATGGGAAGAACCTGCCTCAGCACTTCATTGAGGTCGTCAGAGGGCTCACTCCTGGTGGTTCCACATAGACCTATAGCCCGACTGGAGTCCACCCGGAGAAGAGCCATCAGTGTGGTGGCCCCCTTTCTTTGGAACTCTCTGCCCCTGGAGGTCAGGCAAGCACCAACACTGCATTGTTTCTGGCGCCTCCTGAAAACAGCACTGTTCCAGGAGGCATTCCTTAATGGACCAGTCACGGTTTCTACTGGCATTGTGTGTGTTTTTTAAAGTATAATTTTGTGTTTTTAATCTTTTTATTCCTTTACTGTTTTATCTTTTCTGTTCACCATTCTGAAATCTCTTCTAGATGTGGAGTGGTATATAAATATTGCAAATAAATAAATAAGAAGCTGCCTTTTGAATAACTCAGATCTGCTCGTCTCTCGCCCGCTAAGAGACCCTGACGTTTTCCTTCCTGACACGTAGTGTACTTTTTCTTGCCTTCCTGTTACTCCTCAGGAATTACCCTGCCCTGAAATCCCATGAGGGGAAGGGCCTCTGTGCTGGAGCTGCTTAATCAAATGCTAATTCTGTGGAGTGACAGAGCTGGCTGGAGTTAGCAAAGGGTGCTTGCTGGCAGCAAGAAAATGCATTGATTCACTCCAGAATCTGCTTCGCAAGAGCCAGGCTGTGATTTAGAATATAAAGCTGTATTAAATCACAAAGTGCTGTTTGGCTCATGCAGGAATCCTTTGTGTCCTTAATGAAGGGAAAAAACGGAGCTCTATTCTGACGCTTTCTGTATAATCAGATGCCATTTTGGAATGCTCTGGAAAACACACTAGAAATAATAATTGGTAGGCAAGAAAAGGTTTAGTTCAAAACAATAGGTGACTGAAACAAGAAGCAAAAGAAAGCAAAGATTTGAGCATGTGGAGAATAAAGGGCTTTTTTAAATAATGCATTTGCATTGAAATAAAAGTGGAAAGGAGAAGCATTTAGAATGGTTTGAAAAATGAGTTTAGATGTAAATGAGATATAATAGGCTAAAGACACAGGAAGGGGATTCACTTTCTCTCCTCAGGAGGCTGTGGTAACTCCTGGCATTGTTGGTGGAGCTGGGAATCCCAGATATGGTAATTAAGAATGACCCCACAAATCTAAACAAAACGAGCATTAATTCGGTCTGCCAAGACCATCTGGGGAATAAGAGCAGGGTATCTGGCATGTGGCAGCAGATCATGAACAAGCATTCAAGATGGAAACAGGTGGTTGTGGCAGAATCAGCATGAAAACTGCTTTTTTAGATGAGTACATGTGAATTGTAAGTCTGGGCATGGTGGACCACATTCTATTGCTTCCTAGGTTCTAGAAAGTTCCTTTGGCCAATTTTACAAGTGACAAATCCTTTCTTGAATTTGCTGTATCTCTATGTTGAACTATGTCACATGGCAGCCCTTTGATTGAACATCCTGATATTTTTATTTTTTATGTTAATGTAAATGTAAATGTGTGAGAGCTCCAAATTTGGTTGGAGCAGCAGTGTCTGTGTGTTACCGCACCCATCCTACTCCTGCCACTTCCTCAAAATTATCTTTAAAAGCTGCTGATATCCTCACACCAGAAAAAAAAAGGTTATGGTTTTTTTTTAAAAAAATAGAAAATCCCACTCTAAGGCTAACAACGGATGTGGGAGGAGATTTAGATAAGGGTGGCCACTTATGCATCCGCCCAAAAGAGAAAACTAATCACAGATTTGCACAACATTGGCATATCCCAATTTGTATGTATAGATGCAGATGTATAAAGAATAATTGTAATTTGAATGGAAATAAAATACATCTCATCGTAGTGGGGATGATTGTGACCAGGTGACCTGAGTGCTTGTTCAGTCTGCTGCCCAGGTGCTACCTGTTGGTGGGCAACTTCAAGGCCCTTGATGCTCACCCTTCTTATGGTTCTTTCTCTTTAAACCAGACTTGGACTGGACAGCCCTTCAAACAGAGAATGTTCTTCTGACAGTCCTTCAAATAGAGGACACCTTCAAATCAGGAATGGGTGAGAATTTTGTTCAATTCTGGTTTTGATAAGAATGTACCAAAATGCATGTATTTCTTCATAGAGGGAATGGAACGAACTTGAGATTCAAATAAATTCAAATGGCGGAGAAAACAAAACTGACAATTTGTCCATCCCTACTTCAAATAGAGGATTGCCGACTGTAAGGTAGGATACATGGCCATCTAGTTTAGACAAGGAAAATGGTACAGAAGACAAAGGGCACAACATTCCCTCCTCCCAGTGCTACTTTACTGGTTAAATTCAGAGTACCCCCAACCCACCTTCCCATTCTTTATTCCAAGTGATCTCCTCACCCTCCTCACTCTAAAGATAATACTAGATAGGATTAATTCAATCTGGATATTGGAAGAAATATTTCAATTTACAGAAGAGACTGCAGGCAATGTTTGGAGACTGCTTGGATTAAATGGCCCCCTTTTACTGAGTTTATGGGATATACCATTTGAGATTTGAGTTTTATAAAAGTTTTTTCTGGATTGTTAATACTTTTCAGATTGTTTTGTATTTGTGCATTTTCTATATTTATAACAATAAAAATAGCCATATCACAGTAGCAGTGGTTGTCTTTCTTGGGGAGATGTTGTGGATTTTAGCAGGTATTACTTGAAGTCTTACAGAATCTAAAAACTACTGCTAAACAATGTATTTGAACTACTTTAAGTGTAGCAGACAACAGCAGCAACAGCAACAACATAATGAGTATAGCACACAGCAGGAGAGTAATAATGCTTTCATGTTTCTCAAAAACTATCAGGTATACTAGTCCATCATGATTGTGGAGGGACATGTTTAGTCTGTAATATTATACTTGCTTACCTGGGGAATGGGAGTAAGGCCCACTGAATTCAGTGGAACGTACTTCTGAGTAGACATATACAGGATTGCACTGCTAATTGTGTTCAATATTTCCCCTCCTTGGTTGTGATATTAACAGGGAAATGTTGCATTTTCTTTTAGATGCAGTACAAAATAACTCAGTGGAGGTAAGTGAGACCCGACTAGGGGGAATCACATTATGTATAGTATTTATTATTGCTTTTTTATTCAAAATAGTTCATCTTACAGATCCACTAAGGTGATACCTTGTCTTGGACCAAATAGTATACACAAATATTAAAAATAAACTTGCGAACATAGTATTCTTGTTCCTACTTAGGTTTTCAGAGCAAAAGTTGTTAAAGTAATGTCAGTATTTTTATAAGACTTTAACAGTATACTTGAACTACTTTTAGTAGTGCCACCATGTTTATAGGCCATGCTGCTGTTCTTACAGTTTGATTAGCTTGCTTTTATAGTTTATAGCACAATCCTATGCATGTCTACTCAGGAGTAAATCATTTTACATTCAATGGGACTTACTTCCAGGTAAGCATCTATAGAATTTTAGGGCTGTAATACTTAATTCAATTATGAAGAAGTGTTTTAAAGGTTATGTTAATGTATTTTTATATTGTTAGTACAGAGTTCTCATATGAATAACAACCACAATGCTATTTTTTCCCCTTATGCCCTGTGGAAAATAAATAAAAAAAACTATTTCTAATTTGTTAAAGATTGCCTTATTAGTTCTGATTAGGGAGTACATGTCACTTAGAAGACTTGAATTGGCATTGATTTGTGTTCAGTCGTTAAGTCGTGTCTAACTCTTTGTGACCCCATGGACCATAGCACGCCAGGCTTTCCTGTCCTCCGCTCTCTCCCGGAGTGTGCTCAAGTTCATATTCATTGCATCGGTGATGCTATCTAGCCATCTCATCCTCTGCCATCCCCTTTTCCTTTTGCCTTCAATCTTTCCCAGCATCAGGGTCTTTTCCAGGGAGTTTTCTCTTCGCATTAGGTAGCCAAAATATTTGAGCTTCACCTTCAGTATGTGTCCTTCCAATGAGCAGTCAGGGTTGATTTCCTTTAGGATGGACTGATTTGACCTCCTTGCAGTCCAGCGGACTCGTAAGAGCCTTCTCCAGCACCTCAGTTCGAAAGCATCAATTCTTTGGCGCTCAGCCTTCCATATAGTCCAGCTCTCACAGTCATACATTACTACTGAGAAAACCATAGCTTTGATTATACGGACCTTAGTCGGCAAGGTGATGTCTCTGCTTCTTACTATGCTGTCTAGGTTTGCCATAGCTTTCCTCCCAAGGAGCAAGCGTCTTTTAATTTCATGGCTACAGTCACCGTCTGTGGTGATCTTGGAGGCCAAGAAAATAAAATCTGTCACTGCTGCCATTTCTTCCCCTTCTATATGCCAAAAAGTGATGGGGCCAGATGCCATGATCTTAGTTTTGTTAATGCTGAGTTTCAAACCAGCTTTTGCACTCTCCACTTTCACCCTCAACAAGAGGCTCTTTAGATCCTCTTCACTTTCTGCCATTAGGGTGGTATCATCTGCATATCTGAGGTTGTTGATAATTCCCCCGGCAATCTTAATTCTGACCTGTGATTCATCCAACCCGGTGTTTCTCATGATGTACTCTGCATATAAGTTAAATAAGCAGGGCAACAATATACAGCCTTGTCATACTCCTTTCCCAATTTTGAACCAATTGGTTGTTCCATGTCCAGTTCTTACTGTTGCTTCTTGACCCTCATAAAGGTTTCTCAGGAGACAGGTGTGGTGATCTGGTACTCCCATCTCTTTAAGAATTTGCCAGAGTTTGTTGTGATCCACACAGTCAAAGGCTTTAGCGTAGTCAATGAAGCAGAAATAGATCCAGCAAATGCTAGTGATTTGATCTCTAGTTCCTCTGCCTCTTCGAAACCCAGCTTGTACTTCCGGTGGTTCTCGGTTCACATACTGCTGAAGCCTAGCTTGTAGGATTTTGAGCATAACCTTGCTGGCATGTGAAATGAGTGCAATTGTATGGTAGTTTGAACACACTTTGGCACTGCCCTTCTTTGGAACCTTTTCCAGTCTTGTGGCCACTGTTGAGTGTTCCAAATTTGTTGGCATATTGAGTGCAGCACTTTAACAGCATCATCTTTTAGGATTTTAAATAGCTCAGCTGGAAGACTGTCATCTCCGCTAGCTTTGTAGTTAGTAATGCTTCCTAAGGCCCACTTCACTTCACTCTTTAGGATGTCCAGCTCAAGTTCAGTGACCGCACTATCATGGCTATCAGGCACATTCAGATCTTTCCTTTATAGTTCTTCTGTGTATTCTTTCCGCCTCTTCTTAATCTCATCTGCTTCTGTTAGGTCCCTGCCTTCTTTGTACTTTATCATGCCTGTCTTTGCACAAAACGTTCCCTTGAGATCTCCAATTTTCTTGAAAAGATCTCTCTTTTCCATAGTTTTCCTCGATTTCTTTGCATTGTTCATTTAAGAAGGCCTTCTTGTCTCTCCTTGCTATTCTCTGGAAATCTGCATTCAGTTGGATATATGTTCCCCTTTCTCCCTTGCTTTTCGCTTCCCTTCTTTCCTCAGCTACTTGTAAAGCCTCATCAGACAGCCACTTGGCTTTCTTGCATTTCTTTTTCTTTGGGATGGATTGAGTTGCTGTCTCCTGAACAATGTTACGGACCTCTGTCCATAGTTCCTCAGGCACTCTGTCTATCAAGTCTAATCCCTTAAATCTATTCCTCACCTCCACTGTATATTCATAAGATATATGATTTAGGTCATACCTGAATGGTTTAGTGGTTTTCCCTACATTCTTCAATTTAAGCCGAAATTTTGCAAGAAGCAGCTCATGATCTGAGCCACAGTCAGCTCCAGGTCTTGTTTTGACTGACTGTATAGAGCTTCTCCATCTTTGGCTGCAAAGGACATAATCAATCTGATTTCGATATTGACCATCTGGTGATGTCCATGTGTAGAGTCACCTCTTGTGCTGTTGGAAAAGAGTGTTTGCTATGAACAGCGTGTTCTCTTCGCAAAACTTTATTAGCCTTTGTCCTGCTTCATTTTGTACACCAAGGCCATGCTTGCCTGTTATCCCGGTTATTTCTTTACTTTCTGCTTTAGCATTCCAATCCCCTATGATGAAGAGGACATCTTTTTTTGGTGTTAGTTTTAGAAGGTGTTGTAGGTCTTCATAGAACTGATCAACCTCAGCTTCTTCGGCCTCAGTGGTTGGGGCATAGACTTGAATTACTGTGATGTTGAATGGTTTGCCTTGGATTCGTGCTGAGATCATTCTATCGTTTTTGAGATTGTACCCCAGTACTGCTTTTCCCACCCTTTTGTTGACTATGAGTGCTACTCCATTTCTTCTAAGGGATTCTTGCCCACAGTAGTAGATATAATGGTCACCTGAATTATATTTGCCCACGCTTGTCCATTTTAGTTCGCTGATTCCCAAGATGTCAATTTTCAATCTTGCCATCTCATGTTTGACCACTTCCAGCTTACCTTGATTCATTGATGTTACATTCCAGTTCCTAAACAATATTGTTCTTTACAGCATCGGACTTTCTTTTCACCACCAGACACATCCACAGCTGAGTGTCCTTTCGGCTTTGGCCCAGCCACTTCACTCTTTCTGGCGCTACTTGGAAATTCCCTCTGCTCTTCCCCAGTAGTATATTGGACACCTTCCGACCTGAGGGGCTCATCTTCCGGCGTCATATCTTTTAGACTTGTGATACGTTCCATGGGGTTTTCTTGGCAAGAATACTGGAGTGGGTTGCCATTTCCTTCTCCAGTGGACCACATTTTGTCGGAACTCTCCGCCACGACCTGTCCGTCTTGAGAGGCCCTGCACAGCATAGGTTATGGTTTCACTGAGTTACACAAGCCCCTTCGCCACAACAAGGCAGTGATCCATGAAGGGGTGGCATTGATTAGTAACTCTTTATATCGTTGCAGCTATATTGGTCTGGTAGAGAAAAGCTGGGTGCTAGCAAGAATCAGCCAACCACAAACAATAAAACACAGCATGAATGGATCCCTCTATTCCTCCAGTTCTTTTAGCACCAATGTCCATCATATGCAGTCAGGTTAATGCAGCGTAAATATAGACAACATGTAGGGATATTGTTGGGAAGATTCCGGAAGACTGACTAGTTTGTGTTTTTAAATTTGAACATGGTTATTTCTTTATTAAGCCAAAAAAAAAAATCTTCCTGAGCCCTAATAAAATTGTTCCTGTTTGTTCAGGTGAAAGCAATGTCTTTCATTCCTTTTGTTTAAATCTGGCTCTTTTTCTGGGTGTTGTCACTGAGGTTGTCTGGAAATGAGGTACATGGTGACTTGTGCTATAGCAACCTCCTTTATCTGAGATATTCCCAGGAAAAATCTGTTGGCAGATCACTTTGCTGCACATGACGCAGACAGGTTTGTTCTAGGCACAGCTGATGAATACCGTATGCCACCACCTTTCAATAGCCTGGCTAATCCCAGACAGATTTTCAATAAGGATGACCTGGTTTCTGGATCCTGTCAGAGAAAATAACACTGCTGTCATCCGTATGATGCATACTTTAGGTAGGTCGAAGTCAGAAAGCAACTGAAATTCCCAGGGCATAGCACATCCTTGGTTCACATCTTGGGGCTGAGCTTCCTCTTTGATTTAAATATTTGATAACAAGTAACTCAGTGAGGGTGTCGTGTTTTCTATTTCTGTGATGCACTACAGCAAAAACAGTCACAATACAGTGGTAGCGATGTAATGCAGAGGTGTAGAACCTCAGGCCTGGGGACCAAATCCAGCCCAACTGGGGTCCCAATCTGGCCCTCCAGTGTTCCCCAGAATGCCACACCCACTTCCACTGGCCCCACCCATTCCCCTGACCACTCATCATTTGGTGATTTCCTGGCTTTTGTGCAGTTTTTTCCCCATTCTAAAAGGTTGAAATGCCTCTCCTAAGACTTAGTTACTGGCAGAAAAAGCTGGGGCCAGGGGAAGGGACATGGCCACCTAGAGAACTCCAGAAGGTCAGGTTGGGAGCCCCCCCCAATTGAATGTGGCCTACATGCCTGAGGTTCATCACCTCTGGCCTACATTTACATCCATGACCGGGGAAGTTGTCAAGTCAGGCATCCGTCCAAGCTATCTAAAGTTTACACATAACATTCATAAGCAAGTTTACTCAGTTATTCACTGAGAAATGGTCAACATTAAACCAACAGCAAATCAGGTAGTTCAAGTCTCAGAAGTATGTATCAGTTCTGAATTCTGAGTTCAGTGCTATTATCACTGGAGCAACAAAATTGATAATTGGGCTGTGTTTTGCTTTATCCTTGTTGTCTCAGTGCTGTTGTTTTCTTTAAACTGTCCCTATGCTACTTCCAGACTGCTGAAGCTCAGCTTTTTCCTTTTATTTTGCAGAACAAGGATAGTTATGATATTTTTTATTATAAATTATATAATTTATTATGTTTTTGCTGGCAGGAAAATCCCGGATATGTTTTATTGCAGCCAGTCTCCTTCGGCTGTTTAAAATATCTTTGAGTTATTATTGTTTGTTATTAATATTACAGCATTGGCTAATGGCTTTATCTTGCAGCAGTCATCATGTGCAGGATGCCCCCAGATACAAGCAGTCCCTGCCCCTAAGCTGTTTACAGTTTAAATGACTTGAAATACAAAACCAAATGATAATGGGCTAAGACACTATTGGGACAAGAAATGGATGAGAAGGAGTGGGCTCAATGACAAAAAGATAGGAGGGAGGAAAAAGACAAAAGAGCAATCCTATGGTCCCAGGGAAGGTGTTTATATATATAGAAGCATATTTAGAAATAATGAGTATAATTTAAATAGAAATGCAATGTATTTCATCATCACTGAGAAGACTAACCAGGTGACCTTCTGATGGTTTTGACTTTAAACCAGACTTGGACTGGACAGTCCATCAAATAGAGGACACCTTCAAACAGAGGACTGTCCTTTGACAGCTTTCTAAAAGAGAGGACTGTCCTCTGTAAAGTAGGACATATGTCCACTCTGCCCTTGCATTATTATGTTATCTTTCTGAGACACAACTGGCCACAGTGTTACAAAAACTTTGTATATGAATTTTCATAGGTTTACTTGTAAAAAGGGTGCCTTACCTTTCACTTTTCGACCATCAAAGTCAGCATAAGGTCAGATTTACATTTACTGCTGATTCGTGTCATGTAAAATACATTGTCAGCTGCAGGCCAATACACATGAAATAAAACAGGCTAAGGTTGTGGAATCTTACCTTTGGTTTAGATCCTTCCTCCAAATATTTTACTATCTCTGTCCTATTGTGGAAGAAGGCATAAAAAGCAAATACACTGAAAAAAAGAAGAAAAAAAGAAATCTGCCATTGCTTGTTCTCTGCACTTAAGTGCCGCGTGCAATCTGTGAATAAAATTCCTAACTAGAAAAGCAAGGAGACTGTAGAGGGATTCAATCTGTTTCATTTTAGGCATACAAATTAAAACAAGAGCCACTAAATCGAAAAAGGGTCATGGGTGACAGATGAATGTAGAACATTTGGATTTGGTTAAAACTTCCCCCCAGCACAAGGTAGCATGAATCCATTTAAAACTACGTCAGAAGAATTAATACTTGCTTCTGCAGAAACATCTAGGGCTTCTTCACAGAGGGATATTACAAAACCCATTATTTCTTTGTTCCCCCCTTCTTTACTTTGAACAGAAATTTCACTCTTGGGTTCAAGACACTGGCAGAGCAATCCTATGGTCCCTGAGAGAGCATCCAAGGGACCGTAGAATATAGTGGACCCCTCCCCCCCACTCCTGAGGCCAATGACACTCCTATGACCTTGGGAAGGGGAATACGTGATTGGATCATTCCCTTCTCCTACCCACTGACTTGCTTTTATGCCAAAGCAAGCATGATATAAAATAAGGAGATTTGGGCCCTACCACCATGTTTGTCATGATTTTTCAGACCTTCTTAAAAATTCCTGTGGATGCCACAGGGCCCTCCCTACTTTTCTGTGGAGTCTGCTCCATTTTCATTTGATTCAAAGATGCTAAGGGCAAAAAGGAAAGCCACTCCATGTTCCGGAGGAGGGGTGTTTTTGTTTTAAAAAATCAAGAGTATTATTAGGAGGCACACAGCTATCAATCCAGAGGGTGACCATAGATGGCCAACTTATCACATGGTTAATACGGGGAAACCTCACAAGACCTCTACCCTTTAGAATCTGTGGCAGGAAAACCACACTATCATCAGTAGAGACAGATGAGCAAATCCTTGGTGGAACATCTTCCCACTCGTTGAGCTGGTAACCTGTATTGGGCCAGAATAATGGTCCCAAATGGGGTGATTTAAGGCACTATGGATGGCTCTCTTTTGCCTTCTCCTTGTGTTCTAACGTTGCAAGAAACTGCAGAAGTGGCTGACATTTAGTATCTCATAAACCTGTATGGCACAGACTAGATTAGTTCTGTCCCTGTAGCTGTGCAACCCTTGTGAGGATAATAATAGTAGCTCTGAGCACTTAAGTACAGCACTATACAAATATTGTTAAATATTTGTTGTGTTGGCACATACATTTTCCTCCTCCTCCTCCTCCTCCTCTTCTTCTTCTTGGTGGCAGCAATTACCCACAATTAAGATCCTCCTCTTTGAGGCAATGGCACAGTGCAAATTGTCCACGTAATTGTACACAGACAGTGCCCAACCCCCCTGGGAGAAAGCAGCAGTGTGACCATATATTCACTGACAGCAGGCAGGAGAAGAAGAAAAATGAGGCAGGAGGAGAGAGCATGCCATTACATAGTTTAGCTGATCTATTCGTTTTATTAGCTGATGACTCCAACTAACGGTGACCAATTTCAGATCTGGACATTGAGGTATGACATTTTGGAAGTCTGGAATGGTATGCACTGAGAGAGCATCAACATACAGTATGTGATCTTGATACTGCAGAGGAACAAAGCCCCTTGTCATACTTAAGCCACTGGAGGTGACTAATTACAGATGCCAATATTTCCTAGAAACCCCCAGCACATAGCCTTAGAATGCTTACTCTGAATGACCAGAGCATTGCTGTCTCTCTATTCTTCACAGGGAGTCAAAGAACGTCTTTTGGGAGAAAGTGTCACAGTCTCACTGTGAAATAATTAAGGAGAAAATCCCCTGAGTGCTCAGTTTGGATTATATTTCTGGTATTTGAAGTTTTGAGGTCTGTGTGCTTTTTTCTGGCATACACTATCATGCTGGCTAATAGGAACAGTACCCACTCCTCTCCTTCATCTGCCATATCACACACAGTTGTGCACAAAGTTAGCAGGCTCCTACATGGTTTCCAGTTTCCACTCATTCCTCTTTGCCCTTCATGGATGTGATAAATGGTGCACAAAATTGCAACCAGACAGCAGAGGGCACAAGTTTCACACACCACCATTTGTTATCAATTTACTTACCACGCAATAATGATCGTGTGACAATTAATTTTACACATTTTAATTATACTGCATTTCTTTAAAGATAATTCTGACATCAGTTTTCTAGAGATTTCACCTGGAAGGAAGGAAAAGAAGGAAGGAAGGAAGGAAGGAAGGAAGGAAGGAAGGAAACCAGTTTGGGAATATTTTTTTTCAGTCACAAAGACTCAGCAAACAGAAACAATTGTCTTTGAGCATGTCTGTATTAATGCTCCTTGTGACCTTCTTTCCACTTTCAAAAATAGAATTATTAAATTTAATTGGTTTGATCCAGACTTCATCATGCTCCAGACCCAGTGAAATGAAAGAGACTTAAATGAGTCATTAATAAATTATCCCATTGGTTTCAGTGTGTCTACTCTAAGCATGACAAAGCCTGGATTCAACCCAATACCTATATATTACATCAATTGAACCCATGCTATGTAATGGTAAGGAAATCTGCCTGTTGAATGGTCTAGAAAAGATGTGGCATTTGCACTTTATTTCACCCGATGTAATTTTCCCTTTTGGGGGCATATTAGACAAATAAATTTTATGGAGTACAATGGCAGTAACATATGCTTACTTACAAGTTGGGCCATAGCTACACGCAGTTTCTGTATCCTTTAAATATTTTTATAATACCCATAAATTGGTTGCAAACTTAATTTATAAAATAGGGCTTAATGAATTAAGGCTGCAGTCCTTACACACTTACCTGGGAGTAAGTCCCACTGAAGTCAATGAAGCTTACTTCTGAGTAGACATGCATAGGATCACCTTGCAAGATGAGCATAGAATAACACAAAGCTGGAGACAGCTCTCCTGGCACAGGGAAAGTCACTTTTAGCGAACATTCGCATGGCACCCCCAGGTCCTATACTTTGTCTTTTTCAGCTGGGAAAAAAAATCTCTAAATGTCTCAGATTTGTCCTTCACTATCTAGATGCTAGACTTCATGTGGTTCCTGTACAATGTGTACATAATGCTTTCTTTTCTCAGAATGATGACCTGCTTTTTAGTCTAAGCTGGCGTGGGGGGTGGGGAACTTGATGTACACAGAAGGAGGTACCCTGCCAGATGCTGTAAAAGGGGAAAGCAAGGCAAATCTGAGTGGAGGGGAAGCAGCAGGACAATGGCCATTTGGGATATTTGTTCAGGCTACCAGAAGGAGATCATGAAAATATTGAATTTTCATGTGGAGAAATCTAGTCAGGGAGAAGACTCAGCCAGGATATTAACTATTCACAGTGTGATCGGGGACCTTGTGTGATAAACAGCTGACATGGGCAGACATAGCCTTAGAGGAGAACTTCTGCTTCCATGATTTGCCAGGGTCTCCTTGAACACAGTATTGCTGCAACCAACCCAGCATGCTCCATGACCAGATATTCAAACATGTCCAAAGGGAATGGGAAACTGGCTGGCTGGTATAGTCTGTTCTGTGTCCTTGGGCTCCTTCACACGGAGCTTTTTTCCTGTTATTGAGATTTTTCCTTCACAGAAGTTTGCAGGCTCTTTACATGACACTGTGACCCACCAGGGCGTCTCCTGCACTAAAAGCCCTTTGTTCCGATTTTAAATAGATTGCAGATAATGAGTTATCAAATTACCCCGTTGTGTTCTGCTTCAGTTTCCTCCAGGAAAAGAGTGAAAGCGTCAAGAAGAGGAGCGAGATCAATGAAAGATGATGTAAGACTCAGCTATGGGGAGAAGGAGGGGGAAGGGGAGCGGGGAAAGGAAGCACGTGTAAAGGGAGTCAGTGGTGATCCTGCATTTAAAACAGAAGCGGAAAGCCCCGTTTTAAATGCAGAATTTTAGGCTGGTGTAGAAATGCCCCTTGTGGGGCTATTATGGCCAACTTCTGCCTGCACTGTAAATATTCCTGCAGCGTGCTTTAAAGACATTTAAAGCCCACACCTCTGGAATCAGCTTCTATCAGGGGTTCATCAGGCCCCTTTTTTGCAGGTCTTCAGGAAGGCTCTGAAGACCAACCTGTTTTCTCTGGCTTTCCCATAATCTGTGGGCTGGAGGTCTCATTGGTGCAATGTGATTTTAATAGTTTTTTAAAATAGTTTTTTGTTGTATATTTATTGGCTATATGTATATTTTTGTATGGCTTTTATCTTTTATGCTGCCTCGAGAGGGTTTTACCCTTAAATGTAGCCTAAAGATTATTAAAATTTTACATACTTTAAAAAAATGTAAAATAAAGCAGTGTAAAAGTTCAATGTGAATACAACCATGTTAGCTTTTTCTTTGGGATGTCCATCACCAGGAAATCTGCCCCTTTGGGGGATTGCTGGAGTTCCCTGGCATGCCTGACTCTGCTTGCATTTCTGAGCCGAACTGTGGGTTTTCCCTGACTTTTTGCACATATATTTTTGTCTGGGCTGTAAATTGCACAACAAATTATGGCCACAACTTGCATAATTTGCACAAATTACGGCTGAAATTTGTGCAAATTAAAAAACACCAACATTCCACTAGCTGGTCCGACTTGCTGCAGACCAAGTCTGGCCAGCTAGTGGGAGACAAACCAAAGTCCAGGGCACCGAGCTGATGAAGCTTATCGAGCTCTACCCCACAACCAGATTCCTCCGAGATCCCTAATTTTTCCTACTCTGAGCCAGTGTCCTTGCATGTTATGCTCCTTTCTGCTAGGGATGTCCGGCATGGGGAAGTCTGGCCCTCTGGGGTCTCAACAGATTTACCAGCCCCCCCCCCCCCGGCTCATCTTGTGTTCGCGAGCTGAGCTGCAGGCTCCCTGCTGGAACTCCCAGCCTGGGCGTTGGCTGTGCAGCTCCTCCCTGCCGGGTCTTGGCAGGGAGAACCAATGACTTGAGCACAACAGCCAGTGGTGGGCAATGGCCTGCCACCGCCCGCTGTGCACGGGTCTGTCTTTCTCCCTGCCTGGCCTCGGAAAGAAGGAGAGAGTTGCGCACAACAGACCGGTGGCACTGGCTACTGTGCACAAGTCTCTGGTTCTCCTTGCCAGGGCCCAGCAGAGAGAACTAGAGACCTGCATGCAGTGGTTGTTGGCAGCAGGAAGGGCAATGCCACGGCTCCTTCCCTCTCTGCCGCCACTGCTGCTATTGCCCACTGGCCACTCTGCACAACTCTCTGGAGCAAGGGAGCTGGGGTGGGGGGTGGGGAATTCTCTGGAGGAAGGGAGTTGTGCAGAGCAGTTGGCAATGGCAACGGTGGAAGTCCGTTGACACAGGTCAAGCTGGGCCAGGAAGACACAAGTCAAGCTGGGCCAGCTTGCGGACAAGTGAGCCAGAGTCTGGGGGGCTGAGCCACCAAAAGCTCGGCAGACTGGACCCTCTGGACAGATTCCTCCAACATCCCCGCTTTCAACATTTATCATTCTATGCCAGCCTTCCCCAAACTCTTGTCCTCCAGATGTTTTGGACCAACTCCCATCAGCCCCAGCAAGCATGGCAAATGGTTATAAATGCTGGGAGATTTAGTCCAAAACATCTTGAGGGTACCAGGTTGGGAAGGCTGTTCTATGCCACCCCATAGTCCATTTTATGTGGTCATGGATTACAATAATGTATTATATCTAGGGCTGTGTTAATACTAGTGGGGACAGGGCCAGCCCTTCCATGAGGAGGGGTGAATTCCCCACCTCATGCGGCAGATCCCAAAGGGTGGTGGATTCTGCCCCTGGGAGAACTATTCACCCTGCCCAGCCCGCCAGAAAGCCAGCACAGCTCTCTGGAGCACCACCCACCCAATGCCTCGCTTTAAGGACCCCTCTGAGTGCAGCATAGGGTGGGCAGATTCTCTGAAAGCCCTGCTGGCTGCTCAGAAGAGAGAGCATCCAGCATGGCTCTCCAGAGAGCCTGGCCCAAAGGCCTCGCTGTGAGGGGTCCTTCCTTAGAGCGAGGCATTGGCAGAGAGGTGGCCCTCCAGATCGCCTGTGCTGCTGTGGCACAGGCAGTCTCCAGGGACACCTCCCCACCAATGCCTCTCTCTAAAGAAGGACCCCTTAAGCGAGGCATTGAGGGAGGAGAGAGGCCTGCTGCTGCCACCATTGGAAGGAGGTTAGCGACCACCGCCCAGGAAGGTAGGAGGAGGAAGAGGGGCGGGCCCAGCTGGGCTGTCACAGCCAGGGGGAGGAGAGAAGAGAGGGCAGCAGTGGAGAGGGGGGAAAGGAAGGGGTGGATGGCTGTTGTCTCTGCCTCCATTACTGCGCACTGCCACCATCACCGCTGGCATTGGGGGGGGGAGGGGGCAAGTGGTTGCCACCACTGTCTCCATGGCCTGGCAGGGAGAGGGAATCACTGGCGGTGGGGGAAAGGAGAAGGAGGAGGGCAGGTGGCAGCTGCAGCCATCATCACCATTGTCAGAGTGGGAGCAAAAGAGTGGCCGCTGCTACCACCATCACTGTTGCCGATGCGATGAGGGTGGTGGTGGTGGGGACAGAGAAGGCAGCAGTGGGGTGGGAAGGAGAGGAGGCAGAGCAGGGTGGTGGCAGCCTCCATCATCATCATTGTTGTGGGGAGAGAGGAAGAGAGGGTGGGCAGGGAGCAACTGCTGCTGCCACCATGACTCCGGGGGTGGGGGAGGGAAGAGAAGGCAGCGGTGCAGCCTCCCACCTCAGGGGGTGGGGAGGTGTTGTGCCAGCCCTGAGCGGAGAGCATGGGTGTGTAGATATGCAGTGGAACTATATCAGACAGAGGAACAGTTGCAAATGGAAGTATTTCATCCATACCTCAGTTTGGTCTTTTAGTATTACAACTTGGACAAGTGGCAGAAATTGCAAGGCCTATATATCCATCTAAAAATGGGTGGGTTAGTTGGTTGGTTGATGGATGGATGGATAGTAGGAGACTAGAGGACAACCTCCTGTTGTTCCGAAGCTCTTTGCATCTCTGCATCCTCCCTCCCCTTTTCTCTTAGGGCACATCTAGACTATGAACCCAGCTTCCATGAGGGTACCTTGGGAGCTACAAATCTGTAATGGGAAGATAGGAGATGCCAACACTCACAGAACTACAAATACCATGGGATTCATTTGCCAGATACTCACGGACAAACATACCCATGAAGTGATAGCACGGGATCTCTGAAGTTGCCATGGGTAGCAGAATGATTTCTGCCTTCTCCCCAATGCTATGAACTCGTATTTATTGCAATACGCCTGAAGTTAGATGCTTTAAAAATGTGCCATTTTTAGGTAGTCTGAAACTATCCTTCACTTTATAACTGACACATCTATGAACAAAAATTTGCAGTCACATTCAGCATGCAAACCATTCCCGCCTCATCCCTTTTGAATAGCACAGGAAGATGTTGGATATTTGGAGTGGCTTTCGTCTTTGGATCTTTGAATGAAAGCAAAATGAGACAGACTCCACCGGAAAGTTGGGTAGGTCCTGTAGTGTCCACAGGAACTTTCGGGAGGTCTGAAAAGTCATGACAACCATGGTCGTAGGGCCCATATCTGCATATCATGCCTGGATTGGCGTAAAACATGGTCTGAAGATCCAGATCTTTCCTCTGGTTTGTAACAGCAAGTGGGACTTGCAACTAAGAGAGCAATCCTATAGTCCCTGGGTGAGCGTCCCAGGGACCATAGGATTGTTTGGATTCCCCCTTCCGAGGTCGGAGACAGTGCTCTGACCTCAGAAGGGGGAATTGGAGATCTGTCTCCTCCCCTGCCCCCTTCACAGCCAGCATGGGAAAGGACTATGCTGGTTGGCCTCCAAGGCCGGAACATTGACCTCAGAGAGGGGAAAAAGGGAGCATTCTGGTGGGCAGGGAGGGGAGGAGACCAGAGAAGCTAGGATAAAATTTATCCTGAGCTTCTTCCAGCCTTCTTTCCTCTCCCTCCAAAGTGCCCTTGCTAGATGGGCTAAAAAGCCTATCTAGTGACTTCTGCAGGGCGTGAGGGCAGGAAGGTGAAGATCGCCTCTGCTGCTCCTCCTGTGCTATGTTGGATGATCAGACACTTCCAAGTTCGGGAGCTTCCAGTTACAGAGGGCAGGTGCAATCAATAGGATTGCATCCTAAATGCTGTAGTGTATCCACACTTCCTAACAGGAGTGCCCCTGTTATGGGTTCCACCCTGCCATGCCCTGCTTCAGCCAGCCATTCCATTTCTCTTCCTTCCTCTCCAGTTTTCTATTCCCCACCCCCACCCCCCAACCAAAAGGCAACTTTCTGTGGCAACTCAACATGCTCAGTTCTCATTAGGCTGTTTGGGGGAGGGAAGGAGGTAGTTGCCCTGTTACATTTTTCTTTGAAAGATTTAAAAAAAATACTTCTGCAAACCTCGATGTTCCATTGAGCATGCTGATGCCTCCCTCTTGTTTCTCAGTGGCCGTGTTTGACTACAACCCTGCCTGCACTCACTACCTTAATTCATTATTAGAAGGAGTTATCGAAGTTTTAGCCTAGTGGTAGGCAACAATTTTTGTGCTGTGGAGGACAGGAAGGCCTGGCATGCTATGGTCCATGGGGTCACGAAGAGTCGGACACGACTTAACGACTGAACAACAACAACACTTGGAAATCTCAGAAACTGGCCTGAGCACCACCACAAAATGTTCCCATGGGAGGTGTGGCAAAGGACAAGGAACGTACCCAAAGGAATGAGTGCAAGACAGAGGTGGGGTCTGAGCCCTAACACACTAAACAACTCTGTGAACCTGCAGTTTTCACCACCTATTTCACACCAATCCCAGCTGCCGGTAAGAAAATGTGTTAATTTAAAAAAATAAGCGGGAGGGTTAGGGCACCTTGGTGGGCACCAAGATAGATTTCCAGGGGCGCATTGGTGCCCATTGCACCATACACATTGCCTACCCCTGCCATAGCCCCTTCACCTACCCAATTGTGCCTAGGTTGAAATGCTGTTTGATCCTTCCTTCTTTTGAGACAATTCACAAATATTTTGAAGCATTCTCTAGGTTTTGCTTTATACTTCTTTTCTGGTAATCTATTCCATATGACCCCCAAAACAGGTAATTATTCCATAGCATGGTAATCAGGTAAGTTATTCCATAAATAAGGCATCTTAAGAGAAGCACCATTTCTTATAAAATATTTGTATGGTGTTATTATTCTCTAGGTAACTTATTTATTCGCAGATTATTATTCTTATTTATTTTGCATGTCGAGATCCTATCGGTTAAAATTTTGTTAGCTCATTTGAACAATATGACTTGACTTTAAAATATTTCAGGACAAATGTTTTTGCATCTGAGGCCAAATAGTCAGGAAAAAGAAATACCTAGTATATGTAAGTTGAAAATTAAAAAAGAAAATAGGGGGAAAAAAGAAAAGAAAAGAAGAGGAAACTGATCATGTTGATAACTACAGACACAGTAAATGCCAAATCCCCACTTTGGCTGCAATTCATCAGTTCCTAACAAATGCTTCTTTATAAGTACTTGTAATAGGAACCGGCTAGCCCTCCAGCCATGTGAACAGAGAATGTTCTCCTCGTGATCCCTTCCTGTACTGCTGTGGACGCAAAGGCTGACATCGAGCATGCCAAGGTTAGGAAAAGGGCTGCTTCCCCTCGGCAGAGCACAGTTTCAAAGGCTTTGGAGGGGAGAGTCTGGCTCTTTGCCAAGATCCAGGATCAGCTAAAGGGCAGCAGGCGCCCCCTCCCACAAGAAGTTGCTTTGACAGGTGTGCCAGGCAGCAGACAGCTTTTGCTCTCTCAGTCTCTTGCACTAAACTGGGAAGACTGATAAGGCGAACTGTTGGCAATTGAGGTGAACTTGAAGGGGCGGATTGTTAGCAACCGCAATTTTCATCCCATAGGAAATGTCGACATTGATTTCTGAATTAGGTTTTCATTCTGAACGGTATTATGTGTGTGTTAAAAAATTACAAAGCATCAACATTTTGCAGTATCAGAATATCGCTTTTCCCAGCCACTGAATCTCCACACTGTGTGGAATCTATGGTCCTTATCCAGCTGTGTGTGTTCACTGCAGCCAGGGCTGTACACAAGTAACCCTGTTGAATAAGCTGCAGCTGAACAGATCATCTTTTTGAAGGACAGAGGGAACGAGAAGGCCTGAATCCAGGCATGGTCTCAGTGGCAGGGCTGGGCATCTGATAGGACTCAAACCCTAGCAGGAGGTTCACCAATGCAAAAGGAGCCCCCTGTTTCTCCTCCTTCTTGCCATAGTGCTGCCCACAGAGCTCACCCATCCTCTTCCTCTGAGCGCAGTCTCCACCATTGCCTAGAGGGGAAAGGTAATGAGTGTGCAAGTGGGCAGGCTGTGGCAGGTTGTTCCTCATGTACCTTCTTCCTGCTACTGCTCCCTCCTTCATTGTGGGCAGGCAGAAGGTGCTGGTGGCTGCAACAGTGAGGAGGAGCAGAAACAGCAGCCCTGTGGTAGAGCCCACCCCGCATATTTTGAGAGGGCCCATGGAGGGAATCTTACCAGAGCATCTCTCCCCACAAAACATGTCCTGGAGCTGGCACTGAAATGGCTCTACCTCCTTCTGCTCCCCTGTGAAGTGGATCAGTTACAGCAGCCTTCCCCAACCTGGTGTCCTCCAGATGAGTTGGACTACAACTCCCAGAATCCCTGGCAAGGGGATGCTGGGAGTTGTAGTCCAATATATCTACAGCAGAGTCAACCCCACCCTTAGGCAGTGTGAAGCAGTCACCTCAGGCAGCAGATGCTGGGAGGTGGCAGCAAGGTGCTGGAGGAAAGAACGGTGTGCCATGTGCTGCCTACGGGTGGAGTGGAGGATGCTGTCGCATCATTAGTGTTGAAGTCAGATTCAACTACATGTCCAACTACATGACTGAAAGAACTGGGCATGTTTAGCCTTGAGAAGAGAAGACTGAGGGGAGATATGATAGCGCTGTTCAAGTACTTGAAAGGTCTCAGAGAGGAAGGCCAGGACCTCTTCTCGATCATCCCAGAGTGCAGGACATGGAATAATGGGCTCAAGTGACAGGAAGCCAGATTCCGGCTGAACATCAGGAAAAACTTCCTGACTGTTAGAGCAATACGACAATGGAACCAATTACCTAGAGAGGTAGTGGGCTCTCCCACACTGGTGGCGTTCAAGACGAGGCCGGACAGCCATCTGTCAGGGATGCTCTGACTTGGATTCCTGCATTGAGCAGGGGGTTGGACTCGATGGCCTTGTAGGCCCCTTCCAACCCTACTATTCTATATTTCTATGATGATTCTATGTCCAGTTTGCTTTTATACATGGAAAGGGAGTGGGCGCCATTTTGCTCTTTGCCTCAGGAAGCAAAATGTCTTGGGGGAGGGCACCATGTTGGGGGAAGGCTGAATTACAGCTTCTTCTTTTTGCAGAGCCACACACACATGGTCTCAGCTGCTGGACTGGGCTGGGGAATCAAGTGCACAACACATACTTCACAAGCCATTAATTCCCTATCTAGCTGGGAATATAAAAGCAGGTACCTCTCTGTTTGTGTCTGCTCCTTGGTTGGATTAGGGCAAATGTGCAATGATCACTGGAGAGAACAGAAGTGGGAGATGGACGGGGGGGGGGGGAGAAGAAATATCCCCTCCTCAACTTGGGGTATGTGTCTGGGGTTAGGCAGGTAGTTGAGCTGCTGCATGTGTATCTGCCATTCTTCAGTGTTGTTGCTGCTGGTGGTGGTGGTGGTACTGTTGTTGTTCTTGATGACAATGCTTTTTAAAATTAGCTAGGCAGGCTGTGAGTCAGAGTGGAGGAAGGATGGACGGGGAAGGGGTGAAATACTTTCCCTCGGAGCAGTATTTTAGCTCAAAATCCTGCTTCCCAAGCTGCCTTTCACCCCTGGGAGAACAATTCAAGGCTCTCACGTCTTTCTTTCTACATGTGAAAATGCATCTTGGGGGATTGCTGGGGGGGGGGGGGAGATGATGATTTTATGATGAAAAACTGCCCAAGCAAAAGTGTTAAGCAGTGCACTCCGGCACAGCCCACCCTTTAAACTCATAGCCTGCCCAGGCTGGTTTTGCCATGGAGGAAAACTAGAGAGAAAAGTAAAACCATGTACGTTCAGCCTCAAACTAAGCAACCTCAAGTAGCAAGGCTGGGTAAGACTTCTGCACTGGAAAATGGAGTGCTGGCCTGGAGAGAACATGCCTTCCATGCCGAAGATCCCAGACTTGATCCTTAGCATCTGCAGGTAGGACTAGAAAAACTCCTGCCCAAAACCCTGCAGAGCCATGGCTGCCAGTCTGTGTCAACAGTACTGGCCCAATGGGCTGACTCAGTATAAGGCAGCTTCCTATGTTCCTATGGATCTCTGTTTCAGTTTCTACATTTTTTGAACTTTTTGGAGCACAAGTGTGTTCAGCCCTGTTTCATTATCAGTTTGCAAATTTCTTGGCAAAAACTCTGCACAAAAATTCATATGCGTTTTTGCATGCATGTCTCCCCAGATATGTCCATTTTTGTTTGCATTTTTTAAATTGGAGAATTTCATCACAACATCTGGAAAAGTGCAAAAACTGAACGATAATTGCGTTCCTGTCCATGTATTACCTTGGGAATGCATTCATGGGAATTGCTCATAAAAATGAGAAATGCATACAAAATGCATGCATTAGGAGAACTGTGTACAGAAATATATGCCATTTTGTACTCATTTCTTCTCCTGTATGCATTTCAGTGTGCAATTTCCACTAAGGGCTCACTCCTATGGAACTGCTGCCCACTAGATGGAAGCTTCCAATCTCAGAGCCTTCCGAGTATCCTATACCCTACTCTGCTGCTGCCATCAGGGTGGAAGGAGTGGCAGAGGCAATTTTTGCCTTTCTTTCTCCTATTTTTTCTTCTAGATGGGCTCTGAGCCATTCTAGAGAGGTCACAGTGCTGCGGGCAGGTCCAGGGCTAGAGAGGCCACAGGATATAGTGGATCCCTGCCTCTTCTCTCTCCTCCCTTCCCTGCCAAACAGAACTCCCCCTTTTTGACCTCTATGAGGTCATTTGAGGTCACGGTCCCAAGCTCAGGAGGTGGCTGCCACAGTTCTTTCATGGTGGCTGCAAGGGGGCTGGTGAGGATCAGAATGCAGAGTCCCCCTCCTGAAGTTGTAGGAGTGTCTGTGTCTTCGGGATCCTCTGTAAAGTATGTATTTTTATATGCATTTTTTTATCAGAGAAATAAATTACAACATTCAGAGAAGTACAGAAACTGAAGGATGATTGCATTCCAGTTCACCTCTTAGTTTGGAAAGTGTGAATTAGGTCAGTTTGTATTAAACTGCAAACCAAACACTTCCCCCGCCCCCCCGTCCCTAGGGCTGCTCCGTCCTCTGTATAAGACTACAGAGGATGTAGCAGCCCTAGGGACAGGGGAGAAGAGGTGGCACTTCCGCTGTATAAGAAGAAAAGACAGAATCATGGGGTATGTGCCAAGTCACCTTTATTTTAAAAACACAACATTGGATATTAGATCTCTTCTTGATGTATTGCCTTCTTGATATAAGACCCAGCAGCTATTTAAAGTTAGGGTAGCATCATGTGTGGCAGCCAGTTAGAGATATACTGGATGACAGCTCTGGCTGCCTGGGAAGCTTCCAGCCAAGCAGTGAGTTGTCTGACCATTTTGGGGGAAAGGATGCTAGACCACATGGGTTGTTCTTCTGATCCAGCAGAACAATATTTTTTTCCTCTGAGGGCATCTGCTGAACTGCTGATCTCCAAATTTTGAGTCCCTCCTGGGAGGCCTAGTGGCCATGAGAAAAGAAAGATACCGAAGAAAGACAACTTGGACTGGTTTAAAGTTTTTACCTAATGAACTAGTTATTGTTTTAATTGTGGTATGCTTGGTTGGCTGGGGGCCTTTCTTGTCTGACTTGTGATTTGCTGTGTGCTTGGGAGATACATTAGTTAACCCTGAGGAGAGATGGGCTCATCATTATCACCATCTCATCACTTTATTTGTATGCTGTTTTTCCAAGGCAAAACCTTGGCTTACGGCAACATCAGAAAAAATAAATAATAAAATACACAAACACTTTCCAACAGTTCACTAACAATGACAAATCATAACAAAATTCAGTACTCATACAGATAGGCTAAACATCTCACATTACTAATGTGATTTTATTTTAGTTTTATTATGTGCTGGCTTTATTATCATTGTTTTATATTTATTGTGAATTTTATGCTTTTAACCTATCTGAACATCGTACAAAGAACTTTCGTTATTGAGTGGTTTAAACAAACAAATAAACCATCAGCGCTTACTCAGTGGCAGAGCTCCTGCTTTGCATGCGGAAGGTCACAGGTTCAATACCCAGCATCTCCAAGTAGGGCAAGGAAGATTCCTGCCTGAAACCCTGGAGAGCTACTGCCAGCCCATGTCGACCAGGGGTAGAGGATCCTTGTGGGCCCATAGGCACATCTGGACATTTGAGAAACTGTCCTGAGTGCCACTACAAAATGGCTGCCATGGGAGGCATGGCTAGTCACAAAGGCTCATCACTGTGTAGCCCAGAGGCATTAATAGGAAATGAAGATGGCAGCTACAGGAGGCCCGCACTTTGCCTTGAAGTGATTCCAAGTGCAGGTAAGAAAATGTGTTATTTTTTTAAATGGGAGGGGTGGGGTACCTTGGCAGGTGGCAAGAAAGGTGTCTGGGGGTGCATTGGTGCCCAGGGGTGCCATGTTGCCTACCCTTGATGTAGATGGACCAATTGCCTAACTCAGCATAAGGCAGGTTCCTATGTTGTTTGTCAGAGAACTGCAGTGTGGTAACTTTTGAAGTGGCTAGCATGTAGTAATTGTGATCTTGCCCTTAAAAGGCAAACCAACCAATAGCCAAACACCAGTTGGTCTGACATTAAGCTGAGAGATGTTGGTGAGTGAGTGGGAGAAAGTACCCACCAGGGATTTTGGAAAGGGATGCGTGGTAGGAACAGAGAAATATGATTCTGGTACCCATAGCCACAAACATTCTTCCTGCACCCCCCCCCCCCCCAGCACCACTTGGTAGCTAGCAGAAAACTAATCTTTCTCTCTCATACACACACACACACACACTCCCATTTATCTATTTGCTAATAAACCACTTCCATTCTTTTTTGAATGCTGGATATGATTAGAATGAAATGAAAAATCTGGAGCAGCTATGTCATCAGGCAGAAATAATTAGATAGATGAAATCCTTGCAGAAATCATCCATCTTTTGGAAAGAAGTGACATTTTGAAAAATTTACAAATTTTCATTAAGATATTATGGGTCTGAATCCTAGGTGAACATTATTGCGTTTGTAGCATTCTCTGGACATGCAAGTATAATTAAAGGGTTTTGTAGCATCATATTGATATTGGGGCTGGACACTTGCAGATCTCTATAATTTCTCTGTCAATGGTCCTTTAAGGGAAAGGAAAAACAGTATAGCAATTTGAAACAAAATGGCAGCAGGTGTATAAATTGTGTCTTATATATATTTTAAAATTCCAGGCTATTAAAAAAAGAAATGAAGCTGAGGTCCCTCCCAATGCATAAAGCTTTCATGCAAACATTATAAAGTGTAGTGCTTTGCTGAATATTACAAAGCCATCTATTATTAACTCAGCATGAAAGATGAGGGTTATATGGCAGAAAAATGATTTCATTTGATCACAGGCCGTGCCTCGAAAAATAGGATGCTCACTTCCACCAACCCTGAAACATGTATTGACAAATTCCAGAGATGGGATCAATACCTTTAACGGGCCAGCCAACTTGGGTCCATGTATACAGCCCCCCCCCCCCATCACATATAGTGATTGTGAATGCACTTTGTCCTAATATGCACATGTTTTTAATTGACAAACTTGCTCACAACATTTAAAAGGTGAGGATACTGCATTTGGATTTGTGTAGAGGTTTGGGGAGTGTGAATTAGGTAAGTTTGTATCAAACTGAATGAAATTCACACCATCCTTAATTGCTGCAAGGGAAGTCATAGTTTTCCATTAAAAAACCCCCACCTCTTTGTAGAAGGCTCCATATGCATTCATGTCATAAAGTTAGTAATCACATTCCCTTTTAAAACCCCTTTTAAAGTATCCCCAAACTACTGGGGCTTGGATGGGATGACTACTTTATCATGATAGATGTCACAGACACTATTTCAAAAGTACCTGAGAGCATCATGGGAAACCATGCAGACATCCATCACAAGAGCACTCGTTGTGTTTCTTGGGGTGGGAGGTACCTCTTGAGGTGATATGAAATCATCCCCAAACCTGGCTTGCCAGGGATAGTAGTGCAGCAGAGCACTTCTATGTTTCTGAAAACGGGTTATCTGTCTCAGCCTGTATGCAAAGACTTGGGCAAGTTGCCTCAGGGAGTTCTTGAGTGTTGCTTCATAAATAGGGGGTTCATCACACAGAGCTTTTATCCTGCTATTGAGATGGAAGTTTGCGGGCTCTTTAGATGATGCCGTTACCCTCCAGGGTTTCTCCCGCAGTTTGCCCCAGCCTATCCCACGTTTTCCACAAATGCAAAAAATGTAGTATTTTTCCCAGCCCACGGAACAGGAGCACCATGTCCTCCATGTGAAATTCTCCCATAGCGGAAGAAACCGCTCTGTATGCGTGCTGTGAGCATTTGTTTTCAGTGGTTGGGGTGCGGCTAGGATGACGAAGGCACTGAGGATGGGAGCGGGGAGGAGACCCAAGCAGATTCGACAGGCACAAGGGCAAGAATCACCTGCTGATTGCATCTCCTGCCTCTGCGTTTCTCAGGCAGAGGGAGAAGAGGGTAAAATGCCTCCCTGCAACCAAGGGAGACACGTCTGATTCCCCCACCCTACCAAGCTCAGAAGCAATGCCCTCTGTTGTTTCAGAGCACCCTATTAAGTTCAATGGGGCTTACTCCCAAGTAAGTGTGCCGAGGGTTGCAGACTTACAGGGTGATCTTATGTCTACTCAGAACTAAGTCCCACTGAGTTCAATGCGGCTTACTCCCAAGTAAGTGTGCCCAGGATTGCAGACTTATAGCATGGTATTATTTCTACTCAGAAGTAAGTCTGAGGTTTCCTGGGGGCCATGAGAAAACAGTACAGCAGAAGTTAAGCTACGAAAACAAGACCCCCCCCCCTCCTTAGTTTGCACACATACCAGGGAGGGAGGGAGGCACTCCCTCAGTTTAAATCACGTGGCTGCTGTGTAAAGAAGCCCTTCCTAATCCCGCAAAGAAACCAAAAGCAGGAAGCTCCAGAAAGGATGTGTTTTTTTGCTGGGGTTTTGCTTAATGTAGAAACACCTTAGGGATGGGAGAAAATTTTGCTTGGTTCATTTTTTTTTATAAGAACTTATCAACATTTGCAAATTTCTTCATAAATGGGATGGAGAGAATGGGGTTAGAAAAAGAATGTGGGAGAAAGCAAAACAGGCAGATTCATCCATCCTTATAATCCTGTTCATAACCTTCAGTCTCTTCAAAAATCCCACCTTCTAAATTAGCCAGCTCTCAACTTCTTATTACTTTTTAATCAAGCCCCATCTTTACTATATCATCACTGAAATGGCTAAGAAAGAACCAACAAATCACTCTATTCTGACCACTTTAATAGTAGTGAATTACATAATTCCATTCAGATCTATGATTGGTAAGTAATTAGATGTTTTCAGGATGAATAATGTAAATGCATTGATTTAAATCTCAACAAGCTTGATCAAAAATATTCCCCTAGTTAAAATGATATTGGGTATTTTAAAGCCAAAAGCAGGCAAAGTATTTGGATGTTGAGCTGCAGTTGATTGCATATGACGCAGTGCAAAATGAGAGCCAAACTGAAGAATACAAGCCAGATGCTGTTTACATGTCTCATGCGTTTGGAAATCTTTTGCTGAAAAGTTCTCTGTTTCCAGCAATCCAAATCTGGGATGAAGATTTCCTAATTTGGGTTTGCCGCAAACTCCAACCACTGAAAAAAAGATCTTCAGCATGACAATGGGATTACAAGGTTTTCAGCTTCCAGTTCCTACAGAGATTTCAAGAAGAATTGGATGCCATTGTCAAGTATCTATTTGTACTGCAAGTGGAGAAGTGCCTTCAGTGTGCGCGCACGTGTGTGCAGTCATCCTTTGTGTGCACACGACTGCCCTATTTTCACCTGCAAAATTTTAGAGGCCATGGAAAGGTTTTATCAACGTTTCACAGCTGTAAACAGAAGCTATTGTGCACTTATAACTCTTCTATACTTACAACAAGAATTACTGTCGGAGTGTGCTTATGTACATGCACACACTGGGTTGGATTTCATGCTTAGAGTAGACCCATTCAAGGCAACTTAATTCCCATATATTTCAATGCATCTATTCTAGTGTGACTAAGTCTGGATCCCAAGGGGGGAAAACGGAAATCAAATGCAAGAACAAAAACAAGGAATCATCAATCAAGTTGAGTTGCGTAATACCACAGATAAATTAATAAATAAATGAAATCATGGCATTTACAAACACTTTATAAATTCATATAACAAATGTTATAACCACAATGTTAAAAACAAGCAATGTTTTGCATCTCTAGTGTAGATAAATATGAAATCCCTTGCATATGACAAATAGCACGCATGTTTTGACCATCAATTGCTCTTCTTCAGTGGTCCAGTAATGTCACACAAACATAATTTCTCACATAAGCATATGGAAAATAATAACCTACCTCTCAGCCCAATCTGCAAAATACAGTGAAACAACAGCAATGTAACAGTGGTGTTATCTGTAAATAAACAAATTGATTTTAAAAAATTACATTCAACTGGGGGTTGTAGCTAATAGTCTCTGTCTGCTAGCAAAATCGAATCCATCACCCCCTGCAGGCTCCCATGTTCCCCCAGAATATGCTTCAAAGTGCTGAGGGGCCCTCTGGAGCATATTTGGGGGTGGTGGGGGGAGGGGAAAGTAAAGTCCCACTGTGGAAGACTGCTTGCATGATGTTGGATGTAGCCCTTGATTGGTAATTCCTAAGTATGGATCCAACCCATTATAACTTGCTGAAGGCTGTATACTGTATTCCTTGTGGGGGATGTTCAGATTTCTGTCATTCTAACTGGACTCTTCTTCTTACCTGCACATAAAGGAGAAGGTCAAGCACTTTAACCCCATGGTCCAAATCTGGGGGGAAAGGATATATTTACAGATTTCTATTTTAGAGGAAATGGTGTTGATGCAGCAAATTTAGCCCTTAAAAATGCAAATCTTTGGGCTATAAACCTAATACTCTGCCCAAGGAAGATCTTTAATTATGATATTTTATTTATGATTCATTGCACTTTTGCTTGTTTATATGCCTTCAGTGTTAAGGTTTAACATTAACTGAGTGAAAGTCATAGTATCCTCAGCTGTATTCATGTGGTTTTCATTAACTACATTAGAATCTAAGGAAGACCCTTGTTAACCCAAAATAAAGAATGTTTGTTAGTGTTAATTAAGAGCTAACCATAAAATTACACAATGATAATTGAAGCCATCCCGTCCACAAATGCATTTTTTTTAATGAATCATAGGGTTTGGCCTTGGCTTATGGACTGGATTGTAGTCTATAAATACAGTTCTGTTCTTCTCTGCATTTGTATATGAGAGATGTTATCAGCTCATTAGTGCTAGGTCCAACAACTATTTTCTGCACCAAGACACAGCCTTGGTACTTCTGAAATGATAAAGAGTGCCTCTGAGCATGTTCATAGTACATTACCATTGCCATTTAATACTACATGTATTATTATTATTATTATTTGTAAAATACTTTAAAAACTACCTATATTTCTCCACCCACTTTGCAGGGCAAGCAACAGTCTGAGGGGCATGTTTGATCAGGAAAACAGCTTGGGAAAAGCACTAAACACCCATTCCCTTGTGTCACCTGCTCTGATCAAACTGACAGACCCTCATGGCCACATTTAATTAAAAAAAGGAAAAAAAAGAACACTGTCCGGGTCAGTGCTTACACAGGATGTATTTGACTTGCTGTGATAGCACACCTCATTTCTCCTGGAATGACCAGCCTGAAGATAAGCAAACACATGGTGGCAGCACAGGCCTGCACAGAATGGGGAGCATGTTTGTGGGATGGATATCACCTCCAGGCCTCAGGTGGCCAACCCATGACTTAAAGCCTAATATCCAGTTTAACTTATGGTGAATCAAGCTGTTGGTGGCTGAAGTGTGAGAGGTCTAAGCAGCAATGCCTGGAAGTTGATTCCACCATTTTGGTTTGGCTTAACCTCAGCTGCAGCAGTATGTACATAAGAGCCATGCTGGATCAGACCAAGGGTCCATCTAGTCCAGCATTCTATTCACACAGTGGACAACCACTGGAAACCCACAAGCAGGCCACCAATGCAACTGCACCTTCCTGCCCATGTTCTCCAGCAACTGGTGTAGACAGGCATACTTCCTCTGACACTGGAGGAAGCATATAGGTATCAGGAGTAGCAGCCGTTGATAGCCTTCTCCTCCATGAATTTGTGTAACTCCCTTTTAAAGCCATCCAGGTTGGTGGCCATCAATTCACTACATCCTGTGGTAGCGAATTCCACAGTTTGGCTATGCACTGTGTGAAGAAGTACATCCTTTTATCTGTCCAGAATCTCCCACCAATCAACTTCATGGGATGACACCGGGCTCTAGTATTAGGAGATGGGGAGAAAAATGTCTCCCTAGCTACTTTCTCCACACCATGCACGTACACCAGGCAGGCCTAAAATTATGAGTCTAGTCCAGCCTTTCCCAAACCTGTTGTCCCCCAGATATTTTGGAGTACCTTTCCAGCATTCCTTGCAATTGGCCATGCTGCCTGGGGCAGATGGGAGTTGAAGTCCAAAACATCTAGAGACACCAGGCTGAGAAAAGGTGGACTGTTCTAGGTCTGAAGGTTGTGTTTGCTGTGCACTGAATCCAAGCTTCTGAAGGAGCTGGCTGCGGTGTTTGGATTGCAAAACCGGCTTCAAACAACAGTCTTGTTTACTCTGTGGTATGTTATGGTATGGTATGGTATGGTATGGTATGGTATGGTATACAGTTTGGAAGCTCCAAACTGAAGCAATATATCTTCTCTAGTAAAGAAGGGAATGGTGTGTTTCCCTTCCCCCTTCTTGCATCTAGATACTGACAGCAGGATGAGAAATAAAGAATCTGCATAGTTAAGACTTGCTGGTTCCATTTTGAGAATTCAATCTTTTGGACTGATTGTTGAGTTATGGGCCATAATTATGATTTCTATTCTTTCCTGCTTTCCAGCTGATGAAGACCTGTCAGGTCAAAACATGTTTGGGTTTGGATATCTTGTATCAATATAGCCTTTTTGGAAACCAGTGTTGTCACTATGTTTGTATGTAAAATGTTGGACTGTTAATTTATTGCTCTTTTATAATTTTATATGGTGTATCAGTTATTTTTTTAAAAAATGCCTTTTAAACTTTGTATGTTATATTAGTTATATTCTCCCTCCTTTCTTATAGTTCTTTATCGTGACATCGGATTTGGACTGGACAGCCCTTCAAAGAGAGCATGCCTGTAAATAGAAGACAGTTTTCTGACAGCCTTTGCAATAGAGGATGGTCCTCTGTACAGTATGACACATGGCCACTCTAGTTCCCAACCTCCTCCATTTCACTGGGGAAAAAAAACCCTGGGAGAATCAATCACTGATCTCCTGCTAGGGATGTATAGATTTTGTTAAATCCATTCTGTCTGTGTTTCACAGATTGTCAGGCGTCTTTCATTCTGGTGTCTGCTCATTGATGGAATTGGATTTTTCTTAATTTCCTGAACTTGTGTTCTCATTGGAAAGTGTGCACATGCACAAATGTGCACTTCCAAAAATGCGAGAATCCCTCTAACTCCCCCCAAAATGAGCACTTGTATGCTTTAGCCGGGGGGGGGGGGGGGATGCAAAGTTTTGGTCAGTGTTTTTTTCCCCTCTTTTTCTTCTCTTCACATTTTTGTATGGCTAAATTTGCCTACAATTCCTGAAAGTAAAAAAATGGTACGCAAGTCCGCAGAATCTATGCAACTCCAATAAGGCCGGTCTGCTGCAGATGCGTTTGAATCTGTTGCAGATTTCTCTGACATCCCCGTCTCCTGCATAACATGTCAACTAGCCCTAAGATCCTTTTGCTTGGTTGTGGTTTGTTTTTAGATCCATCTCATTTCCCACTGAACACACACACACACACACACACACACTCCTCCTGAAGAGGAGGGAAAGTTCAAAATATCACAGGGAAGTAGCTTTGGGTGAGATCTGTCAGCCCAGTTTGCTCTTGTGGTACGAATTGCTTTTCCTTGGCAGCGCTTTCAGTCCAGTGACAAGGCATTCTTGGGCAAGGACTGCAGGCCAATCAAATCAGGTGTGCTCTGGAAAGCCTAATGAACAACTGCAATACTTTCAGTTGCCGTTGTTGATTTCATGTTGGTTATTTGGAGGACAGTGAATTAGGCTTCCCTATCTTTCCTGGCACTTTTCAGTATCTGAGTCAGCTTGGCAAACATAGCCTGTCTTTGAGGGGAATCATCTTGAGAAAAGGAATTCTATTGCCCTGATTGACTTTATCATTTATTTTCACAGTCCTCTGTTTTTCTGTTGCTTCACTTCCTTGAGTTTTTCCTTCTCATCTTTTACACACACACACACACACACACACACACACATGTTCCTTATCCTTTAACGCCTCTCACCTATTTTTCTTCTTTCTCACTCTCTTCCCCTCCTCCTCCTCCTCCTCCTCCTCTCTGTGCCGTATCCTTATTGGATGTTAGCAATCACTCTGGCCTACATAAACTTATTTCAAACTCTGCTGAAGTAGATATCATTCCTGTCCGCTGAAGTAGATATCATTCCTGTCCACTGGAATTCCTCAGCCATGATGTCTTATGTCACCCAGGTCCTCTTTTTCCCCTCCACTTTGCCTTGCATTATGAGCCTTTATTTCTCATGATGCATGATATGAACAAAATATGATCGCTTCTTTTCCTTTACACAATTCTGAATTTCTTTGATCTTTCCCATTCTCTGCATTATGGTGTCATTTGTTACATAATGTGTCCAAGATATTCTAAGCATGTGATGGTAGCACCATAGCTCAAATGCTTCCAGGCATTTGCAGGCAGCTTCTGTGAGAGTCCAGGCCTCCACTCTGTACGTGAGAGCCAAGAAAATGTAGCACCTTAGCACGAGAGTTCAAATGTGAAGGTTTAGGGTCATAGAATCATAGAATAGTAGGGTTGGAAGGGGCCTACAAGGCCATCGAGTCCAACCCCCTGCTCAATGCAGGAATCCAAGTCAGAGCATCCCTGACAAATGGCTGTCCAGCCTCGTCTTAAAGGCCTCCAGTGTGGGAGAGCCCACCACCTCCCCAGGTAATTGGTTCCATTGCCGTATTGCTCTGACACTCAGGAAGTTTTTCCTGATGTTCAGCCGGAATCTGGCTTCCTGTAACTTGAGCCCATTATTCCGTGTCCTGCACTCTGGGATGATCAAGAAGAGATCCTGGCCTTCTTCTCTGTGACAACCTTTCAAGTACTTGAAGAGTGCTATCATATCTCCCCTCAGTCTTCTCTTCTCAAGGCTAAACATGCCCAGTTCTTTCAGTCTCTCTTCATAGGGCTTTGTTTCCAGTCCCCTGATCATCTTTGTTGCCCTCCTTTGAACCCTCTCCAGCTTGTCTGCATCCTTCTTAAAGTGTGGTGCCCAGAACTGGACACAGTACTCCAGATGAGGCCTAACCAGTGCTGAGTAGAGGGGAACTAGTACTTCCCGGGATTTGGAAGCGATGCTTCTATTAATGCAGCCCAAAATAGCATTTGCCTTTTTTGCAGCCACATCACATTGTTGGCTCATATTCAGCTTGTGATTGACGACAATTCCAAGATCCTTCTCGCTCGTAGTGTGGTTGAGCCACGTATCCCCCATCTTGTAACTGTGCATTTGGTTTCTTTTTCCTAGGTGCAGAACTTGGCATTTGTCCCTATTAAATGCCATTCTGTTGTTTTCTGCCCAGCACTCCAGTCTATCCAGATCACTTTGAATTTTGTTTCTGTCTTCCAAAGTATTAGCTATCCCTCCCAATTTTGTGTCATCTGCAAATTTGATTAGCATTCCCTGCACCTCCTCCTCCAAGTCATTAATAAAAATGTTGAAGAGCACTGGGCCCAGGACTGAGCCCTGCGGTACCCCACTCGTTACCTCTCCCCAGCTTGAGAAGGTCCCATTGATAAGCACTCTTTGAGTCCGATTCTGTAGCCAACTGTGGATCCACATGATCGTTGTTTCATCTAGCCCACTTCGAGCAAGTTTGCTCATCAGGATATCATGGGGCACTTTGTCGAAAGCTTTGCTGAAGTCGAGGTATATGATGTCTACAGCATTCCCACGGTCTACAAGGGAGGTGACTTGATCAAAAAATGAGATCAGATTTGTCTGGCAGGACTTGTTTTTGACAAATCCATGTTGGCTTCGAGTAATCACGGCATTGTTGTCAAGGTGCTTCCAGATGGATTGCTTTATGATCTGCTCCAGAATTTTCCCAGGGATTGATGTCAGACTGACTGGTCTGTAGTTCCCAGGTTCCTCCTTTTTACCCTTTTTGAAGATAGGGACAACGTTAGCCCTCCTCCAGTCATCTGGCACTTCCCCGGTCCTCCATGATTTCTCAAAGAGAATAGACAGTGGTTCTGAGAGTTCTTCTGCCAGTTCCTTTATGACTCTAGGATGCAGTTCATCTGGCCCTGGAGATTTGAACTCATTCAAAGTAATGAGGTGTTCCTTGACCATATGCCTGTCGATCTCAAGCTGCAATCCTGCCCCTTCAGCTTGTACTTCGCCTTTGCCAGGGGGGTCATAGACCCTCTTTTGGGAGAAGACTGAGCCAAAGTAGGAATTGAGCACTTCTGCCTTTTCTTTGTCATCTGTTATCATTTTGCCATCCTTATTTAATAGCTGAACAACCATTTCTTTCCTCTGCCTTTTACTATGCACGTAGCTGAAGAAAGCCTTTTTGTTGTTTTTAGCATCCCTCGCTAACCTCACCTCGTTCTCCGCTTTAGCCTTCCTGACGCCATCCCTGCAATTCTGTGCTACCTGCCTGTACTCTTCCTTTGTTACTTGGCCTTCTTTCCACTTCTTATATGTGTCCTTTTTTGTTTTCAGGTCATCCCTAAGCTTTTTGTGAAGCCACATTGGCTTCTTCTGTTGTCTTCCACCTTTTCTTCTTGTTGGAATTGTTTGTGATTGTGCCTTGAGAATTTCCTTTTTTAAAAGTTCCCACCCATCTTGGACTCCTTTTCTCGCTAGCATTGTTTGCCATGGGACCTTACTGATCATTGTTCTGAGTTTATTAAAATCAGCTTTCCTAAAATCCAGGGTACGCGTTTGAGTACACTCGGCTTTTGCTTCCCTTAGAACCAAGAACTCAAGTACAACATGGTCGCTTTCCCCCAGAGTTCCTGTAACTGCTACTTTATCCACTAAGTCATCTCTGTTGGTTAGGATCAAGTCAAGGATAGCCGATCCTCTAGTTCCTTCCTCTACTTTCTGTAGGAGGAAGTTATCCGCCACACAAGTCAGGAATTTCCTGGAGGGGCCATGTTTTGCAGAATTTGTCTCCCAACAAATATCGGGGAAATTGAAGTCCCCCATTACTACTACATCATGCTTCCTTAAAACATTGGCTATTTGCTTTTCAAAAGTTTCATCCTTGTCTTCTCCTTGATTGGGTGGCCGGTAGTAGACTCCGACCACCAGGTTCCTTTTATTCTTTGCTCCATTTATTTCAACCCAGATGCTCTCGATGGGGCTACCAAGCTCCTCCTCCTGTATTTCTGTGCAGAGATATGTATTTTTCACATACAGTGCAACCCCGCCTCCCTTTCTGTTCCTCCTGTTCTTTTTGAACAAGTTATATCCTTCAACTGCTGTATTCCAGTCATGAGAGTCATCCCACCAAGTCTCAGTTATACCTATCAAGTCATAATTTCCCTCCTGTATTAAGAGTTCAAGTTCATTCTGTTTGTTTCCCATACTCTGGGCATTAGTATATAGACATCGAAGACCATGTGCTTCATAGTCTGGCTTTCTTCCTACATGTGTCTGAAGACTATTATTGGGCGCTATCAGCGCTGTTCTCTCCATTGCAGTGCATGCGCCTACGTCCATTGTTACCCCCAACATTACATCTCCCTTCCCCGTAGGATTCAGTTTAAAGCCCTCCTGATGAAGTTCTTCATGCTGTGGCCAAACACATTCTTCCCAGCCTTTGTGAGGTGCAACCCATCCCTAGCCAACAGCCCATCTTCCAGGAAGTATAGCCCGTGGTCCCAGAATCCAAATCTCTCTCGTCGGCACCACCTTCGTAGCCAGTCATTCACCCGGAGTATTTTTCGTTCCCTTTCTATCCCTCTTCTAACTACTGGAAGGATGGATGAGAAAACTATCTGGGCCCCAAAGTTCTTGAGTTTCCTTCCCAAAGCTTCAAAGTCTGACGTGATCTCTTCGTAGCTCCGCTTGGCGGTATCATTTGTTCCCACATGGATGAGAAGAAAGGGATACCTGTCAGTGGGCTTTATGAGTGCAGGCAACCTTTCAGTCACGTCTCTAATCTGTCCTCCCGGGAGACAACATACCTGGCGAGTCCACGGGTCTTCGCGACATACTTGGGTCTCGATCCCACGCAGCAAGGAGTCTCCCACTACTACCACTCTTCTCTTCTTCTTCTTGTAGGCCTGGGTTTCATCGCCTCTGTTTGACTGACCTTTAGCCTCTTGCTCACTCTCATGCAGGTTCCCCTGTGATTCTTCCTCTGCAGGCTGTCCTCCAGTCTCATCTGCAAGTGCCTGGAATCGGTTCCACAGCTCCACCGCTTCCACTGGTGCAGAGTGGCGTCTAGTTCTTCTTCTCCTAACTGTCACCGTTTTCCAAGGAGTATCCTCTACTCCATTTTTCTTCTCCTCAGCATTTCCCACTTCTGCCTCATCTTGCTGTTGCTCTTCAAGCTTCTGGTCTGCCCTTTGCTGCTGTAGTTCCCCCATTCTGTCCAAGAACTCTTCGTGTTCTCTTATTCCCCGGAGGGTTGACAGTCGCCGCTCCAGTCCACTTACTTTTTCCTCCAGCAGCGTGATCAACTTGCACTTGTTGCAGGTGTAGGCCATGTTGTTCTCAGGCAAGAAAACAAACATTGCACACACCTTGCAGGTCACCACCACTGGAGAGTCTTGTCCTTCCATAGCCCCTTTTCCCTTTTTGTGTCTAGCTTTGTGATTGTTCTAGACTAGCCTGTGCCTGCTCCTCTACTCAGTAGAGGTTAAAAGCAGAGTCCCACTGGTGTGGAAGTGTGTGTTACAAGACAAATAAATGGGAAAAAGTTAGTTAAAAAAAAATGTTAGGGGCCTCCCCCTTGACCTCCCCTGCCGAACTCCCCTGGCCAACTGCTGTTTGCTCCCCCTGTTCGCTCGCTCTCTGGGAGCTTGCCTGCTTCTGTAGTCCCTGGACCAGCTGGAGCAGCTTGCTCTGCTCTGCTCTGCTCAGCTGGGAGGCGGGAAACAGACTGAAGCTTCCCGCCCAGTCAGCTGCTGGGAGTACTCAGGCCACACCCCTCCAATTCAGTTGGAGCTCTCAGAAGCTCCTGGTGAGCTCACAGCCAGTCAGAAGGATAAAGGGCAGCGCCCTGGGCTTCCTGCAACCCACTTACCTCTTAGCCTCTGTCTCCTTTGTCTCCTTTGTCTCTTCAACCACTGCAACTCCCCTGGCCAACTCCTGTTTGCTCCCCCTGTTCGCTCGCTCTGTTCGCTCGCTCTCTGGGAGCTTGCCTGCTTCTGTAGTCCCTGGACCAGCTGGAGCAGCTTGCTCTGCTCTGCTCTGCTCAGCTGGGAGGCGGGAAACAGACTGAAGCTTCCCGCCCAGTCAGCTGCTGGGAGTACTCAGGCCACACCCCTCCAATTCAGTTGGAGCTCTCAGAAGCTCCTGGTGAGCTCACAGCCAGTCAGAAGGATAAAGGGCAGCGCCCTGGGCTTCCTGCAACCCACTTACCTCTTAGCCTCTGTCTCCTTTGTCTCCATTGTCTCTTCAACCACTGCAACTCCCCTGGCCAACTCCTGTTTGCTCCCCCTGTTCGCTCGCTCTGTTCGCTCGCTCTCTGGGAGCTTGCCTGCTTCTGTAGTCCCTGGACCAGCTGGAGCAGCTTGCTCTGCTCTGCTCTGCTCAGCTGGGAGGCGGGAAACTCAAACTCTTTGTCAAGCTACAAAGTCTTTTCTAAGGCGCTTAAAGGCACGTCTTGCTTTCTCAATGGCAATTCTGATTTCATGAGTATGGTCCCAATTCTCATTTAGGGTAACTCCCAAATTGGTTATAATGTCTACTCTTTGTAACGGTTTTCCATTTAATATAAACTGAGCATATATGTTAGAATCATCACTTTCGTTTTGGTTTGATTAAGTTTCATACCATATATTTCGCTTCTCTTTTCCAGTGCCCAGCAATGAGGAAGTTGTCCTGGATAACCTCTTAGGCGTATAGGATACTACCTCAGAGCAATGCACACCTGAGGTATGCAACTGATTATGCTCCTGAAATGTTGACATTACACCACCACCACCACCCCGGCCAAAATCTGGACTTCCAGCATGAAGTGAGTTCCGGGAGGATTTGGATTTTTCTGTAATGCAGTTGTTTTAGTGGAACAGAAACTGCACCTTGAAATCATTTGTTGTTGTTCTATTCTCTTGGGCTCATGGACCTTTCCAGATGGTTTTGTTAAGGAAAAAACGCCCATTTGTCAGGCACAGTCGAGATACGTTCCCCCAGAATTGTGCTTCTCTAGTCCAGAGTTCCTTTGTGTCCATCGGAATGTGCTCTGTATCGCCCTGCATGCGCTGTACCTTGAATCTGGGGGAAAATCCTCTCCTTTTTCCAGATCATATAGCTACTCCTTTTGCATGGTCTGTGTGGAATGTGGTTTTATGAATGTCATCATGGGTAACAATTGGATATTGGATATGATGCGATAGGTGATGAGAGAAACAGCTCTGCCTCCACATGCCCTTGCCATTTGTGAGTTTTAAAAGTCTTATTTTTCATATATTTTAAAGTCCAAGTGTTGTACTACTCAAGAGCAGGAGTACATTATTATTATTATTATTATTATTATTATTATCAGCAGCAGCAACAGCAGCAGCGGCAATAGTATGCCCTAAGATTAGGAAAAGTTTTGCTTTTATTTTATTGAATTCTGTAATGGTTGTGCTGTCCCATGTCAGTCTCTTGTCCCCCTGTTTGCCTCTAATCCCAGATGTCCCTCTGTCTTGCCCATAATTCCCTGGCTGTGCTCTGCCCTCTTCCTATACCCCCATTTCCTGGTCATGTCCCTTAACTCCTCCACCCTGGCTGAACTTGACTGCTTCTTCCTGCCCTCCCACTAGGGCAGGGGTGGGAAAGTTCCAGGGGTTGTGGGGACGCACCCCTGCCTCCCCTGCTGCACAACCAAAATTTGGTGGCATGGTGAGAAAAGATAGCCTCATTTTAAAAGATGAAAGTGGTGGTTTGCTGCTGAAATTCAGCAATTGAGTGGCAGAAAAAGGGGCCTATTTTGTTTTAAAATAGCCCCTTTTGCCACTACCCCTGGGCCACCAGATTTCAGTGGCAAGCCACTGCTTTTGCCCATTAAAACGAGGCTTCTTTTTCCTCATTGCCCTGCCACCAAATTTTGTTGCCAAATTTGGTGGCAGGGGGTAGTGGGGGACTGCAAAAAGGCCAGAGGGCTGCATGCTGCATATTGCCCATGCCTGCACTACAGGAAGGAAGAAAGGAAGGAAGGAAGGGTACAGCTGTGCTCCGAAGCTTGTACCACATGTTATGGGGCAGAAGCCCTGCACACTGTGTTTACATGAAGCTGGACCTGCAGGTAATCTGAGTCACTGTTTTCAACATGCACATAGTACAAACTTTTTTCATGTGTATATTTTTGTCCAACATACCCAAGTTTAAGGAAGATAATTTTATATGCCTTAATAATTAGGAATGAATTTATGGTGAATTCATAGCACAAAGACAGTGAGCTTGCCTCCAGTGACATCAGCACATAGACAAATCTGATTTGCTACATAGTGTGATGATGTCATCCCATTCTCTATATGATCCCTGATTGCTTGGAATCACTTCTGTAATTAATCAAGGAAGACGAAGATGCAGGAACAAGATTTTTCTTTTAAAATAATGGCTCCAGAGCAGCAACACAGAAGGAAAAACATGGCAGCAAAGAGGTTGAAAACTCCTTGTTTTCGAAAAGAAGGTGATCCTTGTCACAATTTGGGGACGGACAATGTAGTGTAATTCATGGGATGGCCCTTGCCTCCTCCCCCCATGGGGAGGATATGGTGCTGGGCAGTGGTATAGCAGAGCCAGGGCTCACAGGGTTGAAGCACCAGGACATTCTGATTAGCAGGGATGATGCCATCCCCCCAGGCTTCTCTGCTCCCTCTGAGCTTAGCTGCAATTAGGGATGCCCAGGTTTTGTGAAATCTGTCCCGTGTATATTTCATGGATTGTGTGGTGCTGTTTGTTCTGGCATCCGTTCACTGCCGGGTCTGATTTTTGTTTTTCCATTATGCGGAAAAATAAGCAAATGATTCTGTAAGAGGGTTTGCAACACTTAACATAATTTACGTTAGTACGTAACGTTTAGCAGATCATCCCCCATTCCATTTAACTTTTCCCCACATATATTTTCCAGGATGATGTATGTCTCAGCAGAAACTTGCATATTTTCCTACGAATAAATTTGCATAAATTTCGGGAAAGTTAAAAAAAAAAGAAGATCTGAAAGTCCACAGACTCCGTGCGGCCGGTCCGCAGTGGATTCTGCAAGTTGGATTCTTAGAAATCAGGACTCATTTTAGTCCATCTCAAATTTCTCCAGCATCCCTAGCTACAATCATTACAGTAGCTGTGAGGAAATGTCATGATGAGTGCCTGCCCTTCAAAATTTCCCACTACAGCACTGGTGCTGGATGGATTCTCCTCAAATGCCTTGCCCCTGTACACCCTTCCACCACCACCTTGGCTCCAAAGAAAGAGAGAGAAGGGGGGGGTAGGATTCCTATTGAAATAAGGCCTCTCTGACACAGCCTCCTTCCCCATGACAGTGGAAGCTAGTTCCTTTCTCTGTTCTTTTGTAAATAGGAGGAAATATAGAGGCCTGAACTAGACTTGAATTAACACCTCCCCCCCCCCCATTTGCTAGGTGTAGACTGAAGGAGGCAAGCGTGGCCCATTTGTCTTACTATGTATGCTGCTACACTGGTGTGTGTGTGTGGTGTGTGTGTGTGAAAGTATCCAACTTGCAGAAGCCCTCCTGTTTTTAAACGAATGGCCATGCTGTGAACAGATTGCCTGCATAAGCCCTTAGCCTGAATCCTCTTCCCACAGCTGTTCTGCAGGGAAATGCAATCCTGTCATTGCTGAGTGGTGTCAGACCAGTTTAAAATGATAAGGCAGGCAGTGGTGAATCAGGCGTTCCATTGTGAATGCAAACACTACCGCCAGCATCATACTGTCAGCCTGACAGGCAAGGGAGAGGAAAGGAGACAGCTCTTCTGAGAAGTTTCCGTCTTTCTCAGTGAGGAAAAAATGGATGTAAACAAGGAGAATCAGAGTTAATTCAAGCAACTGGATGAACCACTGGCACACACAGAGCTGTGCTCTTTGCAGTCTCAGCTTGCAGCAATAACAGATTGTTGAAGGAGGATAACATTCTGGGCTACTGCGGGAGAAGGAGACAATCCCAGTCTGTATAGACCAGCCTTCCCCAACCTGGCCAATGGCCATGCTTGCTGGGATTTATGGGAGGTGCACACATCTGGAGGGCACCAGGTTGGGGAAGCTATAGAGCAGAGTTGGGCAGAAAGCAGATCTCCAGATGTTTTGGGCTTCAACTTCCAGCATTCTTGACCATTAGCCACGCTGGCAGGAGTTTCTGGGAGTTGAAGTCCAAATATCTGGAGATCTAACTTCTGCCCATCCCTGATGTAGGGGTTTGATTTTCTCAAACTCTGCCACCAGGATTTCCACCCCTCCTCCAGCTTCTCTTGATTTAACAGCAAAGATTTATAGTTTATTCACATGACACACTGCCAAGAGTTATTTAAAATGGTTTGTATTTACCATGTTAGGAGCCCACTGAAAAGGAAGTGCTGAGTTTCGTTCCAAGTCAAGTAAACACTTTGTCCTTATGTGAACTGTGGACACTCTGGTTGACTGACTGGCACATGCAAGCAGGGAACCACAAGATACCTCTGCCCCACAACTGTAATTGCACAGTAATTACTCTGGCTACCCAGACACTTCCCACAAAACGGCTCTTCTCCTTGGCTTTTGCTTTGAAGTGCATCTCCTTCTTTGCTTTTGCATTCAAACCATATATTTGCAAGCATGGCAGAGGCCACTGGATTATTCAAAACTGAAATCTCCCTGCTTTTGTTTCTGTTTTTCAAAAATGGGCGTGTATGAAATTATGAAGGAACATACACTAACCCTGCAAAGTGGTCCTGCATGCAGCTCTCCTACTTCCTTAGAAGCTGTGGCCACCCTCCTTCTCTCTCTTACTTCTGTGAGTTTAAACTGGGAAGAGAGTCCACTGCCAGCTGACCTTCAATGTGCCACTGTGCAAGGCTCGGCCCACTTCCTTCTTGCCTCCCCTCAGATCAGGGGCTCCCAAACTTTTTGGGTCAGTGGGCACATTTGGAGTTTTGAGAGAATGTTGTGGGCGTCTCACAAAATGGCCACCAGAGGGGCAGCTAGCCCATTCATAAAATGGCTGCTATGGTGGGCTGCAAGTGATCCACATTCCTCAAGCTAGTTCCAATTTGAGTTCTGTACCTTGGGGCTTTTGAGGAAGAGACACCTATGCCAGTTCAGCTGAACTGTAGATCACAGTAAACATCTCACATTTCAAAAGACATGTGCAAGGGCTGTACACACATCCTTCTACCCACCTAAAGTTGCATTTGTACACCATGCATGTATTAGTAGTCCTCGCTTCTACTCACATGGATGGTGTATATCCAGGAAACACCCACTAAACTTACCTTTGGAGATGTGATGCAAACCTACCAAACTGGTAGGTACACCATACTTTCTATGTGGGAGAGAAGTTTGAATTATTGATATGAGTTAAGTGATGGGACTGATCTGGAAGCATTCACAAACAAATATATGATCCATTGCAAATATAGCCACCTAGATGCCTGCTTTACATCAAATAGAACTCAAGGAAAGAGCCACAGATTTGTGGGGCATTGAAGCTGGGTTACGGTGGTCAGAGCTGGCCTTAGGGGTGGGTGAGCTGAGGGGGGTGCTGAGCTGAACTCAGTGGCTGTGTTTTTTGAATGTATTGTCTATAGTGAGCTAGGGTGGCGAAAAGCAAGTCTCTATAACCTTTCTTTCAAAGTTCTACAGGTTATTTGGGTACTAATGACAAAAATGATCTTCCTTCAATGAGCTTTAAAGTTTGTTTCTTTTTCAGTTTCCACTTTGATCTCATTTGCGGTAGGTAAAACGCAGTGAAACACAGCTTTACTCTGAGGCAATGCTATGGAGCACCCTAAGCACTATCTAAATAATAACAAAATAAAGCCATACGCTGTAAGAGATCAGCTGGATACCTTTTTTATTTATAACTTTTCTTTATTATTTTTAAAGATAAAAATAATGGATATTCTAAAATAAAGAATGCTTACCAAAAGAGAGGAACAGCTATAATACAAGAAAATATTATAAGCAAAACCTGTGATAGTTCTGCTGTGTTCCATAGTGCACTGCCACTCCTCAGAATGTGGCTTTTCAAACTTTGGCTTATGCAAACTGTAGCACAGTGGCTGAGAGATCAAGGTTTTGAGCAATGTCATTCTCGATGGACATCACACCTGTGCCAGGCCACATAAATCCTCTGGTTGGTCTTGCAAAACTGACTACCCGGGGCCGGGGGTGGGGGGGATCAAGGGCACTCCTCACCCAGAGCACTATTTATCCTAGTGCTGGTCATGAGCGTGGTATTCTGTTATGCTGGGCTCCCCATCATCATCATCATCAAATTAAGAGACTGGCGTGTTGCAAAGCGAAGTCCTACCCTCCAAAACCATCTTCATTTGGGTTCAAAAGAGCAGCTTTGTGTTTTGGAACTCAGACCCCCACCTCTGCCTTGTAAAAGTAACTTCTTGGGCAAGTTACCTTTCTTTTAGTCTCACCGGTGTGCCTTTTTGGAAATGAGTGTTTTGTTACTAGCCATGCCCACCATTTCATGAATGGGCATGGTACCCCTTGGCAGCCATTTTGTGAGAGTGCGCATAATATGCTTTCAAAATTCCAAATGTGCCCACTGACCCCAAAAGATTAGGGGCCCTCGATCTAAGGGGATGCAAGGAGGATGCAGGCTGAGCCTTGAACAGCGGTGTCTGTGAAGGTCAGCTGGCAGTGGACTCTCTTCCCGGTTTCTCTTCCACTTTTTGCCCACTGCCAAATGCTGTTTGGATGGAAATTCTATGAATCTGACACGTTAGGTCATCCTATTTTGCCTAATCCAAAAGGAGTAGTGAGAAGGTGTTTCCTTTATCACCACAGAATCCTAAGCATGTTTACACAGAAGGAAGCCCCACTGAGCTAAGGCTGTAATCCTAAAACCACCTACTAGCAAGTCAGCCCCACTGGATACCATGGGACTTATGACTGAGCACACATGCATACGATGGTGCAGGCGCTGCACATTTCTGCAGTTGCCTAAATTCTCTCCCAGTGACAAGAAATGTAACCCTGAGGAAGAAGCAGATTCAAATGCAGCTCTCACTGTGCTTCTCTCTGATGAACGTTCCTTTGCTTACAACTGCATGCTATCCTCTCTTTGATGAGAAAGAACACAGGCGAAAAGCAGGAGGAATGGGCAGGTGCACAATTATTACTAAAGATGCTAATAAATTATAGGAAAAGATGGGGGAAGCTTGAAACCCGAGTCACTAGGGACCCCTATTTGACGTATTTATTTGGAACATGTATGCACTGCCCTCCATCACATTAGATTTCAGGACACTTTACAAGCATAAAAGAAAACAATACAGTAAAACACGCTCACACACATCCCAAAATAAAAGCACCAGATAAAATCTAATAACCCTTTGAGCAATTAAAATGCTTTAATCAGGCATGCAGAACCCCTGGGCCACATTTGCTTCTGTGCAAATGGCCACCCATGACTCCTGAACGAGGCTGTGGCTGCCACCAAACTCAAACCAATTTGCTGCTGGGATCACTGCTTTACTGCCTCCTCCCTGCCCCAGTGACCCTAAAGCTATGTGGAGGCTGTGTGTATGCATGTGTGTGCATGCATGCCCTGCATGCACATGTGTGGTCCCTGGGCCCTCAGTTGACACCTGATACAGCCCTTTGCACCAAAAAGGTTGTGCATTCCTGGGCTATGTAAATATATATGTTTTAGCTTGGTGCCTAAGGGCACTGTTGTTGTCTGCTGAATCTCTTTGGGGTGTGCATTCCACAGCTGGTACACCATGGCCAAAAAAAGCTCTCTGGAGGTCCTGGAGACTGATGAGGTATCCCAAAACAACGTAGCTGCTTGTGCACATCACATGCAATTGCATTTAGGACTTGCCCATGCCAGTGACAGTGGCCACTATCCCCATGTGGGGAAGTCCCAATGCTTCTTATCCCTGCCACTATCGATGATCTGAGTTCAGAGATAGCAGTAGAGATGTGGGGCAGCCTGGGTGGCAGGACTTGCCCTGTGGATGCAGGGGGAGAGCAAACACTCTTCCCCATGTGCAAACGGGTCCCAACCCCCATCACCCCTGCTAACTCAGATCTGAGAATAAGATAGCAGTGGGGGTGGGAGTGGTGCTGTGCGGTGGGACTTACCTGTGCTGGGGACTTACTCTTCCCTGCATGGGTAAATCCCAACACCCATGTCACTCCATTTCCTTGCTGCTATCTGATCTCAGATCAGAGATAGCAGTGGACTTGTGGGGTGACCTGGGCTTTCTCCATGTTGGGAGGAGGCACAGTTCCATGCCTCCTTCAAGCATGAAGAAAAAAGAAGAAAAGGGGGTGATGTCAGGGGTGGGGCCATTCCCCCTGATATCATCCAGCCTGTGGGGTATGGGGTGTGGGAAATTTGCCCCCTACCCCAAAACAGTTCTGCTCTACAGTCTAGATCTACTGGACTACAACTCCCACAATTCCCCAGACAAAGGAGCTGGCTAGGGGATCATGGGACTTGTAGTCCAGCACATCTGGAATGTGCCAGGTTGGGGAAGGCTGCTCTAGAGACTAGAGAAGCATGACCTTTCGGGGTCAACCCTTCTTTCTAACAGACCTGTTTGTAGATATGAATACTCAGCTCATAGCTGTTTTGGAGCAACAGGGACAGATATTGGGAACCTGGGATACAGTAAAGGTCAACAGAGGGCACTCCCAGGCAGCGCTAATCTGGGGTCTGGAGTCATCATTTAATAATATGTTGACCACAGTGCTGACAAGGACCCCAAGAGACTAGTACAGGGATGATGTCTGCATGGCTGAACATAGAGGGGTCCCAGGAAAATAACTAACAAACAATTTGCTGCTCTTTCATGACCCTCCAAATCAGCTGCCTGTGGTTTCCGTCTCACCTTGCCTAATAGCAGCCCTGGCCCTACCCGGCATAGAGGTGGGAAAGAAATCCATTCAGTTTGCATTTTAATGCAACTTACCTAATGTTAGGTAATGTTAACTTACCTAATTTTGCACATTTCAACCAATATGTGAACCCAACTCTATTATCTTTCAAAATTTGCACTTCTCCGACTTTAACAGTGGGCTTCTCTGTTTGAAAAATGCACGCAACAATGTGTATATTAAAGGAAAGTGGACACAAAAATGCGTATATGAGTAACATTTTAAATAACATTTAAAATGCATTAGATTAGGAAAACTGCTCATAAAATTACGCAAAACTGCATACACAAATGCACATATGAGGAAGAATGTCCCCCGAAAAATGTGTGTCTCAATGAAAAAACATTTCTGAAAGTTGGGGCTGAACCAAACTTACAATTGGAAAAATTCTCAAAATTTAAGATTAGACCACATTTAAGGTTAGAAAAAAAGAGAAACTAAGGGTGTGATCCTATTGGGATAGGCGGCCACCTCCGAACTCGTAGGCAAGCGCCTATCCAATGCAGGGCAGGAGCAGTGTGGAGGGGATTGTCCCTGCCACACTTCAGCTGCCCTGCATTTGTGGCTAAACAGCTGATTTCAGCTGATTTCAGCTGTCTAGCCGCAGGAAGGCGGAGTGGGGGTGGTGGATGCTGGCCCATGCATAGGAAGTGTCAGAACAGCACTTCTGCCCTCCTCACCCCGGCATGCCCCCCAGAATGCCCCGTTTTTGCTGCTCCGTGCTCCTCTTCCAAGTGCAGAGTGCAGGGCCGTTCCGTGCTGCCTACAAGGGACACGGGAGGGGGTGGAGGTCGGTTCTCAGGGAACCGACTTATCCTATGGCTGTCTAGCTGCTGACTAGCAGCCATAGGATTGCACCCTAAGATAAAATGAAACTGACAGATTCAGCCATCCCTACCTACCAGGACAGAATCTGACCCAGCACCCAGGTAAAATTCACCTTTAAGCAAGGTCCCTTTGCTCCATAGTGGAAGGCACATTGCTGTGGGGTTTATAAGCACCGGGGTGCACGGGAGTGAGAGAAAGGACCATAGAGGGCAATGGAAAACCAGCACTTCAGTCCAGCCCTCAAAGGATCGCATCCCTTTCATCATACGCAAGCATCCCAAATAATAAAAAAAACCATTTCATTTAATCTTTAAATAATTACAAGTGGTGTCTCCTCATTCTGTTGTAAAAGGCCGGAATACCTTGCCAGAGAAGTAACATCCCAGCAGTGGTCTTTGCTCTTGAAAGCATCTTGCCATTGGCCTCCTGTCTCCTGTGTCTCCTTTGCCAAAACAAACATGGGGCCTTCATCAGTGCTAGAAGGGGAGGTGGAAGAAATGTGCTTTTCATGGTCCACAATTTCTATTTGAATTCTTCAACTTTCAGAGAGGTTGTGATGGCCTTCCCAGGAATTTACAAGGCCGTCACACCTCCTCTGGATAAGTATGCCTGTGCACAAAGTGGCAGGTGGGGGATAAGAACAAAATATCCCCAGGTCTTTTTCTTGAGCTGCTGTGGGCTCTCAGGCATTTTCATCCAGGATGAGCTTGTTAGCTGAAAGACCTCTAGTCTCCAAAGGCCAAGCAGATCGCTCTGGGGGAGCTGAAAGCTGTCAATGAACTTGGCACCCTTCACACTTTTCGGTCATGAAATGGAGATCAACTTCCCTACCTAGGAGTTATTGGCTCTGATGGCTACATCGGCATAGGCAAGTGTGTGTGTGTGTTTTTAAAGCCCTGCTGCTTCTGAAATTACTCATGAAGTCACCTATTCTCCCCCTAAAGATGCTAACACATACAAAATCTGTGCAACTACTGATTCCAACAGACCATATGCTGCTATGGCTGCCGGCCCAGTCCTCAGGGATGGATTTTTCCCCTTCAGCAAGCCTAAAGAAATGTCGTAGAAATTTATATGCTTATTCACAGAGCCGATAAAGCAGAAAACTGGTGTTTCAGCTATTGGGTGGGGGGAGGTGTTTTGCTTTGCAGATGGTCAGTAAAAGACATAAATCTTCCCTCCATTGCTTTGATGGCCTTCCCAACTGCCTCATTTGCATCAGATAACTGCCAATGTGGTCTTGCGGTCTGTAGCCTCCCATCTTCCTGCTTCCCATCTGCAGAGGAATTATTAAGAATCACTCCCCACATCAACTATGTCTTGCCTATCAAGCCCCAAATCTAATTGTCTAGATTGTCATGAAGTTTTCTTTGAACACTTAAGATAGAGGGGTGGGGGTGAGGTGGGGATGCAATATGAAAGCAAACCAACTCCCCTCCCATGTTATAACATGCATCACTTCTGTTGACAAACTGCATGCTTTTCCCTATTTTTGTTGTCTCCATCTGATATATGTCCTGATTTATTGTCCTGGGCATCAGGCATCCATAAATCAGCAAAGGAATTTCACAACAGGTGCTAGATTGGCCACCTATCAAAGTGCTTGCAAGTAATATATCTTGGTTATATTTTAGGAGAATTTGACGTATAACCTCTGCTAGGCAACGGGGTGGCTGAAGCCGTGACTAAATCTTTGTTCAAGGTGTATTTATAATTATTAAATCATCCGATGAAGTATCAGCTTGCGCCATCTTAAGATCTGGCCTCGGAAGGCGATAGCTGTCTTTCCTGGAAAAGTTGTATATACATATTTTAATAAGTGCATATGAATAATAAACAGCTGCAGAGTAAATGCCAGATTGGTGGCTGCTGTCCATGTCCGTCCAATTGTCCAAGACGAGTACAGCAGTCTTGAGAGAATTCATGACCTGCTAGTTGCCACTGCTGCCACTGTTGTTTATATAGCGCTGCAATTTACAGAGTGCTGTCCCGCCCCTCCAGCCCCCTGACAATCCTACACAGAGGGTCAGGTGATTTTGCTGACTGGGGTGAGATGTGGTATATGCCGAAAATCAAGCAGAGGCACCTTCTGTGAGTGGAGCCCTTCTGTCAATGGAAGGCAGATCCTGGACTGAACCCACACACAACTATCATCTGGGCTGGTCACTATGACCCCATTTTACAAATTGGAAACAGAAACTGGGCCCATTTTCACACATGAGAGTTGAATCACCTTTGAACTTCTAACATATCTTGATTTGGTTTTTGCTCCAAGTTGTGAGCTGGGTAGTCTGAAAATTGGGGAGGCCCAAGTGACCCCATTGTCATGCTCAGACCATTTCCTGGTGAGATTTTAACTCACAGCTACTACTTCCCTCCTGCAGGGGTGTGGGACTCATTCGATTGGTCCGTCCCAAGAGACTAATGGAATCCAATGGATTTCTGAATGCTCTTGGGGATTTTCCAGTAGAGAGAGCTGGTGATCCACCTGGTCTCACTATGGAACAGTGAGATGCACAGGGCCATTGATCTGATCGCACCTGAGTGCCCTCTCTGGCACTGTAGAGCCTGCTCTGCTCCTTGGCCAATGAAACAGGCTGGACGTCGGCTAGAGTGCAAATGGTGTAAGGCTCAAATTATGACCAGGCATGCTCTAGAGCACATAATCGTGCCTATTGCATGGCAGCGCGGGCAGCAAAGGAAGCTTAATTTGCTGCCTCCATTGTGTCCTCAAGTAGCTGAAAAATCTCCAAAAGCACACAGACATCCACTGGATTCCATCAGTCTCCTGGGGCAGACCATTCACATGGATCCCCCATCCCTGCAGGAGGGAAGTAGCACTGTGAGTTGAAATCTCTAGTGGAACTCTTCCAGGTGGTCTGGGGCTGTTAACATCATCCCCAGCAGATGGGGCCCTGGCCCCCTCAAGGGCCTGCTGTGACCTTTTTGCATTGCACGTTGAGGGCAAAATTGCTTGTCTCTGCAGCGAACTTGACACTGCTGTTAACGCAGTTCCAGTTGAGGTGTCTGATGCCACCATCTGCCCAATTTTGTGGGATCAGTTTCAGTTGCTGCGGCCTGATGATGTGGACAAGGTGCTTGCAGCAATGTGACCAATTACATCCCCTCTCAATCCCTGCTCCTTCCTGGCTAATAAAAGCTAGCAGAGGGGGTATGATTGGGAGGGTCCAAGGAGTAGTAAATGCTTCCTTGTGGGAAGGGAAGAAGAAGCCCACTCTGGACCCAACAGTACTAGACAACTACTGCCCAGTCGCAAATACCCCTTTCCTAGGGAAAGTACTTGAAAGGGCTGTGGCAGAGCAATTGCAGGCACTCTTGAAGGATAGTGATTATCACACCCATTCCAGTCTTCATTTCAATCTGGTTATGGGACTGAATCAGCCTTGGTCGCCCTGATGGATTATCTTTATCGAGAGAGGGACAGGGGGAGTGCAACCCTGTTAATTCTAATGGTGTGCCGAATCCTGCCCCCTATTTTCAGGAACCTTTTCTCTCCCTGTGAAAGAGGCATAATTTTTTTCTGCCTCTTTTGCAGGGAGAGGGAGAATTTTGGTGAATTTTCCCCTTGGGGATGGGGACAGGGTTTCCGCATACCTTTTTTTTAAAGTGTAGGCGATTCTTGAGGGATCGTCTTTCTATTTTTTATTTTAAAAACAACAACACCCCCTGCACTTGCAGGAGCCCAGGACTCTTCTCCAGCTGGAAGTTCTTCCTGAATGCCTATTGGAGATGGAAAGATCACATGGTCTCCTGGGAGTTCAGAAAAAACTGCCAGGCTCAAGAATTGCCTACACTTAAAAAGGTATGTGGAAACCCTGTCCCCCTCCTCAGGAGAAAATTCTCCAAAATTCTCATCTCTCCCAGCCTCTTTCACCAGAGTTTTCATCCCGTCCCCTGACGAAATGCTGAAAATGGAAGAATTGAAATTTTTGGCACAGCACTAGGGCTGAATCTACACATAGCAGTTATACCATTATCATACCGTTATCATAACTATTGGTGCCCATTGGTGTCATGTGTACCAATAGTTATGATAACGGTATAACTGCTAAGTGTACCCATAGTTATGATAACAGTATAACTGATGTGTGTAGATTCAGCCTAGTTAATTCTGCTTGACCTTTTGATACATTGACCATGGTATCCTCCTGAATTGACTCCATGGGATGGGTATTGGAGGCACTGTGTTACAGTGGTTCCAGTCCTACCTACAGGGCCAATTTCAGACAGTAACATTGGTTGACCATTCCTCGGCCCCTTGGCAATTGAGCTATGGGGTCCCACAGGGTACCATCTTGTCCCCAATGTTGTTTAATGTCTATATAAAGCCACTGGGAGTGGTCATTAGGGGATTTGGAGCCAAGTGCCATCAGTATGATGATGACACACATCTCTAACTCCCTGTGACATCTGAATCAGGTGAGGCTGTGCAAATCCTGGATCAGTGCCTAGACACAGTAATGGGCGGGATGAGGGCCAATAAATTGAAACTGAATTCTGGCAAGACAGAAGCCTAGTGGGTGACTGGTTCCAAGTATGGGAGATGGGTTCATTGCCTATCTGGACAAGGTTTCACTCCCTCTGAAAGATCAGGTCCATAGTTTGGGGGTACTCCTAGAACCATAATTGTTGCTGGAGGCCCAAGTGGCTGTGGTGGCTTGGAGTGCCTTTTACCAGCTTCCGTTGGTTCGCCTATGGCCTCTCCTGGATAGGGATAGTTTGGCCACAGTGGCCCAGGTGCTAGTAACCACAAGACTGTATTACTGCGATGTGCTCTATGTGAGGCTGCCATTAAGGCTGCTCCGGAAGTTGGAGCTAGGGCAGAACACAGCAGCTCAGCTGTTGCTGGGAGCTACCCCTTTTCAGCATGTAACTCCTTTGCTGAAGGAACAGCACTGGCTGCTCATTTGCTACCAGGCCAGGTTTAAAGTTTTGGTATGAGTGTACAAAGCCCTAAACAACTTGGGGCTAGGATACCTGACAGAGTGCCTTCTCCCTTACCAACCTGCCTGGTCACTGAGGTCATCAGAGGGCTTGCTCCTGGTGGTTCCACATGGACCCACGGCCCGGTTGGAGTCTACCCAGAGAACAGCCTTCAGTGTGGTGGCCCCCTTTCATTGTTACTCCCTGCTCCTGGAGGTCAGGTAGGCAACAACACCATGTTGCTTCCGATGCCTCCTGAAAACAGTTCTGTTCCTGGAAGCATTCCTCAAATGACCAACCAGCATTTTTATTGGCATTCTGTTTTCAGTAATGTTAATATGATATTGTAAACTTTTATCTTTTTTACTATTGTACCTCTTATGTTCACTGCTGCAGAATCTGTGTAGATGGGGAGCAGTATACAAATGTTGTAAATACATTCATACATATATACATACATACATACATACATAAAAGTAATAAATATCTTATTCACATCAAAGAAAAAAACAGGAGAAGAGGCATTTGTAATATGAATGAACATCCTGACCAATATAGCCTTTACATCAGCATTACAAATATGACTCAAGGAAAAGCTGCTTTAAGCTTCATTGTGTGTGAAAATGCTCCAGTGTTGCTTCTATGCAAGAGCTCGTTAGCACTACTGAGGCACTGCTGTACACTATCAGCTGGAAGTGGACATAAAATGGTGGTTCCACATGGCAATTAATATAGCCCTGTATTATTCCCCACAATCAAGATCCTTCTATAATTTTTACTCAGAAGAAACTCCTAGTTCACAAGCATGAGAAGGAGGGCTGAAACCTATTACCATGAGGAAAATGTTGAGGGTAAAATCTATCTATCATCTACCAATCTGTCTATCACTATCTAAAATTATTTCTAGGCTGCCTTTAAGGATGGGACTCTCTCAAGCCGGCGTACAAGTAAAAACCACACAAAGTGGATAGAATAAAAATAAATAGAAACATATTCAATAAAAATCCATAGAAGAGAGATTTCCAATTAAAATAAATAAAAACAGATATTACCAATTAAAATAAATAAAAATAGATACTACCAATGAAAACCAGCAGCCCAAGACACTATGGAAAGGCCAGTGAGAATAGGTGGGTCTTTCCTGGAGACCTGCAAAGAAGGGGCCTCATGAACCCCTGGTGGAAGATGATTCCAGAGATGTGGGGCCACCACTAAGAAGGCCCTCTCTTTTGTACTCACCCTTGTACCTGGTGGTTGGCAAGTGACAATGCAGAACATGCTTGAGGATGCGTATGCAAACTTCTTTCCTTGTATTGATGTGGGGTGCCCTAACCTTGTGAAAGCTTATAAGATTTGCTGGAGCCAATAGCCTGCTTTACACATTATGCATGAACTTCCAGGGCAGGAGGGGTGCACTGCTGGTCCAACCTGATTCCGTATGTTCCCTGCCCCCATCCATTGAGAGTAGGGAAGTACAGAGTGTGTAAATTCCATTCTGTGTTTCGTGGATTGCCAGGTGCCTTTTGTTCTGTTGTCCACTCACGAATTGAGTGGATGCGATTTCTTTTCATCATGCAGAAAAATACGCAAATAATTACATAAGAGGTTTTATAACAACTTACATAATTTACCTTAGTTGTTGTTGTTGTTCAGTCATTAAGTCGTGTCCGACTCTTTGTGACCCCATGGACCATAGCATGCCAGGCCTTCCTGTCCTGCGCTCTCTCCCGAAGTGTGCTCAAGTCCATATTCATTGCATCGGTGATGCTATCTAGCCATCTCATCCTCTGCCATCCCCTTCTCCTTTTGCCTTCAATCTTTCCCAGCATCAGGGTCTTTTCCAGTGACTTTTCTCTTCGCATTAGGTGGCCAAAATATTTGAGCTTCAGCTTCACTATGTGTCCTTCCAATGAGCAGTCAGGGTTGATTTCCTTCAGGATTGACTGATTTGACCTCCTTACAGTCCAGGGGACTCGTAAGAGTCTTCTCCAGCACCACAGTTCGAAAGCATCAATTCTTCGGTGCTCAGCCTCCTTTATAGTCCAGCTCTCACAGCCATACACTACTACTGGGAAAAACATAGCTTTGATTATACAGACCTTTGTTGGCAAGGTGATGTCTCTGCTTCTTACTATGCTGTCTAGGTGTGCCATAGCTTTCCTCCCAAGGAGCAAGCGTCTTTTAATTTCATGGCTACAGTCACCGTCTGCGGTGATCTTGGAGCCCAAGAAAATAAAATCTGTCACTGCTTCCATTTCTTCCCCTTCTATATGCCAGGACGTGATGGGGCCAGATGCCATGATCTTCGTTTTGTTAATGTTGAGTTTCAAACCAGCTTTTGCACTCTCCACTTTCATCCTCAGCAAGAGGCTATTTAGATCCTCTTCGCTTTCTGCCATTAGGGTGGTATCATCTGCGTATCTGAGGTTGCTGATAATTCTCCCAGCAATCTTAATTCCGACCTGTGATTCATCCAACCTGGCGTTTCTCATGATGTACTCTGCATATAAATTAAATAAGCAGGGCGACAATATACAGCCTTGTTGTACTCCTTTCTCAATTCTGAACCAATCAGTTGTTCCATGTCCAGTTCTTACTGTTGCTTCTTGACCCTCATACAGTTTTCTCAGGAGAGAGGTAAGGTGGTCTGGTACTCCCATCTCTTTCAGAATTTGCCACAGTTTGTTGTGCTCCACACAATCAAAGGCTTTAGCATAGTCAATGAAGCAGAAATAGATATTTTTCTGGAATTCTCTTGCTTTCTCCATGATGCAGCGAATGTTGGCGATTTGATCTCTAGTTCCTCTGCCTCTTCGAAACCCCGCTTATACTTCCGGTAGTTCTCAGTTCACATGCTGCTGAAGCCTAGCTTGTAGAATTTGAGCATAACCTTTCTGGCATGTGAAATGAGCACAATTGTACGGTAGTTTGAACACTCTTTGACGTTGCCTTTCTTTGGAATTGGAATGTAAACTTTTCATTCCTTTTCCAGTCTTGTGGCCATTGTTGGGTGTTCCAAATTTGTTGGCATATTGAATGCAGCACTTTAACAGCATCATCTTTTAGGATTTTAAATAGCTCAGCTGGAAGACTGTCATCTCCGCTAGCTTTGTTGTTAGTAATGCTTCCTAAGGCCCACTTGACTTCACTCTCTAGGATGTCTGGCTCAAGTTCAGTGACCGCACTATCATGGCTATCAGGGACATTAAGATCTTTCCTGTTCTTCTGTGTATTCTTTCCACCTCTTCTTAATCTCATCTGCTTCTGTTAGGTCCCTGACTTCTTTGTCCTTTATCATGCCAGTCTTTGCACAAAACGTTCCCTTGATATATCTGATTTTCTTGAAAAGATCTCTAGTCTTTCCCATTCTATTGTTTTCCTCAATTTCTTTGCATTGTTCATTTAAGAAGGCCTTCTTGTCTCTCCTTGCTATTCTCTGGAACTCTGCATTCAGTTGTATAGATCTTCCCCTTTCTCCCTTGCTTTTGACTTCCCTTCTTTCCTCAACTACTTGTAAAACCTCATCAGACAGCCACTTTGCTTTCTTGCATTTCTTTTCCTTTGGGATGGATTGAGTTGCTGCCTCCTGAATAGTGTTATGGACCTCCGTCCATAGTTCCTCAGGCACTCTGTCTATCAGGTTTAATCCCTTAAATCTATTCCTCACCTCCACTGTATATTCATAAGGGATATGATTTAGGTCATACCTGAATGGTTTAGTGGTTTTCCCTATGTTCTTCAATTTAAGCCGAAATTTTGCAAGAAGCAGCTCATGATCTGAGCCACAGTCAGCTCCAGGTCTTGTTTTGACTGACTGTATAGAGCTTCTCCATCTTTGGCTGCAAAGGACATAATCAATCTGATTTCGATATTGACCATCTGGTGATGTCCATGTGTAGAGTCGCCTCTTGTGCTGTGTTTGCTATGATAAGCGTGTTCTCTTGGCAAAACTCTATTAGCCTTTGTCCTGCTTCATTTTGTACACCAAGGCCATGCTTGCCTGTTATCCCGGTGATTTCTTGACTTCCTACTTTAGCATTCCAATCCCCTATGATGAAGAGGACATCTTTTTTTGGTGTTAGTTCTAGAAGGTGTTGTAGGTCTTCATAGAACTGATCAACCTCAGCTTCTTCGGCCTCAGTGATTGGGGCATAGACTTGAATTACTGTGATGTTGAATGGTTTGCCTTGGATTCGTACTGAGATCATTCTATCATTTTTGAGATTGTACCCCAGTACTGCTTTTCCCACCCTTTTGTTGACTATGAGTGCTACGCCATTTCTTCTAAGGGATTCTTGCCCACAGTAGTAGATATAATGGTCACCTGAATTAAATTCATGCCTGTCCATTTTAGTTCGCTGATTCCCAAGATGTCGATGTTCAATCTTGCCATCTCATGTTTGACCACCTCCAGCTTACCTTGATTCATTGATCTTACATTCCAGGTTCCTAAACAATATTGTTCTTTACAGCATCAGACTTTCTTTTCACCACCAGGCACATCCACAGCTGAGTGTCCTTTCGGCTTTGGCCCAGCCACTTCACTCTTTCTGGCGCTACTTGGAAATTCCCTGCGCTCTTCCCCAGTAGTATATTGGACACCTTCCGACCTGAGGGGCTCATCTTCCGGCATCATAGCTTTTAGCCTTGTGATACGTTCCATGAGGTTTTCTTGGCAAGAATAGTGGAGTGGGTTGCCATTTCCTTCTCCAGTGGACCACATTTTGTCAGAACTCTCCACCATGACCTGTCCGTCTTGGATGGCCCTGCACGGCATAGCTTATGGCTTCACTGAGTTACACAAGCCCCTTCGTCACAACAAGGCAGTGATCTATGAAGGGGAATTTACCTTAGTACATAACATTTAACGTATTGTCCCCCATTTCATTCAACTTTTCCTCCGCATAAATATGTGTATTTTCCTATGAATAAATATGTGTAAATTTTGGGAAAGTAAAAAAAAAATCCAAAAGACCATGGACTCCATGCAGCCTGTGGGGGTCATTCCACAGCAGATTCTGCAGGTCGGATGCTCAGAAATCTGAGTTCATTTTAATCCCTCTTTAGTTTCCCCAGCATCCCTAATTGATAGTGGGTGCCTTAGCAGGAAAGGCTAGGCCACCAGGGTGGGCCCTTCTACCCATGGAGCCCTTTTCACACAAGTAATACATCTTATATTTCTTCATGCATATCATGCATATTCAAGAGCAGTGCCAGAAGCAGCATTCTGAACAGTGAGCTGCTGAGAGAGAGAGATTGAGAGTGAGTGAGTGAGTGAGTGAGTGAGTGAGAGAGAGATTGTTGAGGGGACTTCAGTACTTGAATGAAAGACAGAGAGATGTGCGCTTCCTTATGTGACATGCTCTCTCCAGAACGAAAGGTCCCGCAGTCCCATATTTCCTGCTGGCATGCCCTGTGCACAGACAGGAAGAGCCAAAAGGATGTGTCAGATGACTGGCAGCAGGAGAGAGGGACAAGCACCATGATAAATCAGGAACTGACATCCCAGGAACTGTAGGAGCCAGGGCCATTGATAGGAATCACAGGTCCCAGAACATGAGTGAGGAAATGTTATTGTCTTCACTCCGGATGTATAGAAGAACAGATCCAAGATCCAGGGCAAGGAACAGCATTTGTCACTCAGCCTAAATGGAGACAGAGACAGAGATGCACACACATGCCCTCGAGCCATGTGAGGCTATGAATACAGATCAGGCAGCCAGAAACATAAGGAGTTGGAACAAAGGGAGCTGAAAGAAGGGAAAGGACACTAATCAATCCACAGTGGAATCCAGCAGAGCTATTTTGAGTAGTACAGGGTCTGGGGCCACAGGAGAGTCTGTCTCAGGTGTAGGCAGCCTGGTGCAGCTCCCATAATCCCTGAGCACTGGCCATGCTGCTGGGGCTTATGGGAGTTGTGGTACAAAACGTCTGGAGAGCACTAGGTTGTTTACCCCTGGTCTATCTGAGCCCTTGTATGCCAAGCACATAGATCAAATCCCTTGCATCTGTTCTGATTTAGGTGCAGTATAATCACATGACATTCCCCTCAGTCTGCTTATCACTTGGGCCTGGACACTTGCAGACCTTGAAGACTGAGAGTCAGATACTGCAGCCTGGGAGTGTTGACATGGAGCTTGAATGTGGCCTGCATCTCACATGGCCAACCCATGCCCATCTTGGCTGATAACATCTAGCTAAGAGTAACATGTACAGAGGGAGGGGCCAGTTAGGTCCAGGGGATCATGAATGTCTCATGGGGGGCAGTCCTGGCCACCTTGAAGGAGGCAGCAGTAAGATGGCTTCTGGAGAAGCCCTCCTCAGACCCAGTGATGTTACTATCAGCTGGTCACAAATGTCTCCTTTGGGTGCAAGGTGTTTGAACAGGTAGTGCTGGCCTGACTCCCAATAATCTTGGATGACACTGATTATCCAGACCCATTTCAATCTGGCGTATAATCCAGTTTTGAGACTGAAACAGCCTTGGTTTCCCAGTTAGACAATCTTTGACAGGAGACAGATGAGGAGTGTAACTGTATTGATGCTCCTGCACTGCTCAACAGCTTTCAATACCATTGACCATAGTAGTTTTTGATTTGCTACCTAGGATGGCGGGGGGGTGTAGGAAGGGGGGGGTCATGCTCTGGTGGTTTTGCTTCACCGACCTTTTGGGACAATTTCAGAAGGTGGTGCTGGAAGGCAGCTGTTCTCGTCCATGGGGGTTATACCTTAAGGGTAGGCCTGTTGGAGAAATCCCCAATGGCTTCAAATGAGTAGCAATTTCTATGAATCTGACCAGTGGATTCCACAGCAGACTGGCTTTTTCCAAGTCATGCAGATTCTGCAGACTGGCAGCTAAGCATTCTACTTTGGGGGCAGGGGACCCGTGCAAATTTGCGCTTGCACCAATGCACGTTAGCATGTGTGAATTAGTGCTGTTACACATAAGTGCAGGTGGAACGAAATCCTCATACATCCCTTAAAAAAGCCGATTCCATCAATGAGCAGATGATGGAATGAAAGACGTGATGATCTGTGAAACACAGATGGACAGCTTTAACAAAATCCGTACATCCCTACTTAGGGATTTTGTCCTTGTGCTATGTAATGTCTTCATTAAATTGTAGGGTAAGGAGAGGTCATGGGGGAATTTGGAGTGAGGTGTCATCAGGATACTGGGTGATGACACCCAGCTGAACATCACCTTCTCTTCTAATCCAGGTGTGGCTCTGAATGCTCTGAACAGAATCTTGGAGACAAAAATGGGCTGGACAATTGGCCCAGTAATAGGATTATATGTTGAAATTCAAGGCAGTGCTGTTGTTGGTGGGTGGTGCAGTTGATCAGTGTAATAGCAGCTCATGACAATGGCAGTGAAAAGGTAGAGTCACAGAGGGAGGGGCCCCAATGAAGGTGTCTTGCCCAGGGCCCCTAAAAGTCCTGGAGCCAGCACTGACCATAGATATGGTACTTGCCCTGGTCTAGACGGAACAGGTTCACAACTAGTCAGGCTCACGTGTTGTCCATGGCTTGGAGTATCATTCATTAACTTTGGTTGATACCCCAGCTGCAGCCCTACTGGAAAAAATCCAGTATCTGATTTATTTATTATTTTATTTTTACCCCACCTTTCTCCCAAGAAAATGGTATTCAAGCCTTACAACCATAGGAAATTTTTAAAAACTTTAAATAAAACTTTATTAATACAATAATAAAACAAATACATTTAAAACACAACAATAACAGAATAATAACAGCACCCAACTGAACAGACCAGCTTACATGCCAAAAGCCTGCTTGAATAAAAACCTCTTTGCCTGCCAATGGAAGGACAGCAGAGGGGTTGTGAACCTAGCCTCCTTTGACAAGTTGCTCCACAGCCTGGGAGCAGCCACCAAGAAGGCCCTCTCTTGCTTGGCCTTCTGAAGGCAGTAGTACTGAAAGAAGGGCCACTCCCAGAGATCTTAAAATCCAGGCAGGGTCATATATGGGTGAAGGTAGTCTTTCAGATAGCCCAGTCCCAAGCCATATAGGGCTGTATAGGTCATAACCAGCACTTTGAATTGACCCTGGAAACAGACCAATAGCCAGTAAAGCTGTTGAAGCAAGGGAGTCATGTGCTCCCTGTAATTGGGCAACAATCTGGCTGCAGCATTCTGGACTAGCTGAAGTTTCTGAGCAGTTTTCAAAGGCAGCCCCATATACAGCACTTTACAGTAGTCCAAATGAGATGTAACTATGACAAGTGACCGTGGCTAGATCAGGCATATCTAGGAATGGACCAAGTAGTAGCACTAGCCTCAGCTGTGCAAATGCACTCCTGGCCGCCGCCGAGACCTGGGTATCCAGGTGCATGACTGAGTCCAGGAACACACCCACAATGCAAGCCTGAGTCTTCGGGGGAGCAACCCTATCCAGCACAGGTTCAAGTCCCTATTCCCTGATCTGCCTTTCGATTGACCAGGAGCGCCTCTGTCTTGTCAGGATTAAACTTCAGTGTGTTTGCCCTCATCCAGTTCTCATCCCGTATCTTACCACAGTTATTCGTGCCTTGGTAATATCCCGGGTAGACTGCTACAATGTGAAGCTACCTATGAAAAGCATTTGTAAAGTTTTAACTGTTTCAGAATATGGCAGGAAAGTTATTAGAACTGGGTCATATGCAGGATATATTTTGCCATGCTTAACTATCTTCACTGGCTTCAACATGTTTCTGATTGCAACTCAAAGTATTTGTTTTGTAGTTGTTATGTTTTAAAGTTTATATTGTACAACGCCTTGAGAAATATATTTTATTAGGCATTTAATAAACTAAATGCACAATCCTATGCATGTTTAGAAAGAAAGAAGTCTTATAACCCCTAGCATTGTCCAAAAGTTGTAGGCCTTTTTTCTGTCTAAAGATCCATAGGATTGCACCCTTAATAAAGGAAGAATTAATATAAAGCCTCAAACAGCCCCAGACCAGAGTGTCTGAAGGGCTGTCTTCTTCCATATGAACTCTTGGTTGAACTTGCCAGTTGAGGCCTGCTCCTGATGGTCCCAACCCTCCAAAGGGTGAGTGATTTCCAGCAATAGAGTATTTTCTGTGGTGGTTCCTCATCTATTGAACGGCCTCCCCACAAATGTTTTCTTGGGCAATCTCACTGTAATATTTTAGGTGCTGGGTGAAATCTGTCCCATTTTCCCACACTTTTGGTGGTTTATAATATGGAGCTGTTATGATAGTTTATTTATTTGATGTTTTTATTTATCTGTGCCAGTGCTTTGTTTGTTTTGTATCTCCACCCCCATTTCTGCTGTTTTTTAACTGTTGTCTTTTATTTTATGCTATTTTAATATTTGTTTTTAAGCCACTTTGGAGGTCTTGCTGGAATGGTAAATAATATGCAATTACTGTAACAAGCAATTCTATGCATGTTGACTCAGGAGTAAGTCCCACTGTGTTCAATGGGGCTTACTGTCTTGTAATTGTGTTAAAGACAGCAGTCTTTTTGTTCTTTGGTCAAATAAAGCTGTATTGTACGTCCTCACCATCTCAGAATTCACCAGTGTGTGGGAATGTGTCACATTCTTGCTGCTCAATGACGTAAAAAGATAAATGTGTTGGCATATGGTTTAGAAAGATTCTAATTTGTGTGTAGGGTTGAACCGTCCAATGGATATAGAAGATTATACTAAGGAACTCAATCTCAGAGTGGAGGTGGTCATTAGGTGCAATTGCTTATGAAACGAAATAAACAAAAAGATAAACAAGGTTATAGGAGAGTCCCAGATCAAAATGATCACAACAATAATGGTCTTATCCTGAGATTAAGTTATTTGCCTTATCCTCTGACACAACAACTATGGATAGCCTTAATCCTAATAATAGAGGGCCAAGTCATATATACAAATCAATAGGCTATGAGTAAGAATACCTGGGATTACTTTGTGCTTTTTACATAGAAGGACGAGGCCATAACAGTGTTGTGAAACTACAGTGGGATGGTGTAGGAGTTCCATTTAAACAAGAACTAGAACCATGTACCTATAGATGGCTAATCATGGGTACCTCCTCTGTATCAATAATGATGGAACTTTTAGATTTGGTCCACCTTCTCCTTAAAGTGAGGTGAGGAAAGCTAATAACAAAGCCATGGTAAGTTCATGTTGTGACTCCAGCCATGAAATCCACACCTCCCACACATCTACAATCACCCTTGTCTGTCAGGAGAACAGGAGGGGAACCAAAACAGAATAAAGTCATGGTGGGATGGGTGGAGGGGGCCACATGTGGCCTAAAAGCGACACAAACTCCTAGAAGAGCCTTCCCCAATGCCCTCCAGTTGTGTTTATTTTATTTATTTATTACATTTCTATACTGCCCAATAGCCAAAGCTCTCTGGGTGGTTTACAAAGATTAAAAACATTTAAAAATACAATATACAGATTTTAAAAGCCAATTCCATAAAAAAAACACCCAAACAGACAATATACACCAGAACATATATCTAAAACAACTTCAAACAAGCAATCTGAAAGCAAGCAACCATAACCATAAGCCATTCCAGGATCAATTAAAACTTATCATATACTGCCAAATGCCTCGGAGAAGGGAAAGGTCTTATCCAGGCACCGAAAAGATAACAATGATGGTGCCAGGCGGGCCTCATCAGGAAGAACATTCCATAATTTGGGGGCCACCCCCAAGAGGGCCCTCTCCCTTGTGCCATCTTCCAAGCTTCCCTTGGAGTAGGCAGCCAGAGGAAGGCCTTAAATGTTGAGTGTAGTGTACTGGTAGGTTCATGTTGGGAGAACCTACCAGATATTGTGGTCCCATTCCGTGTAAGGCTTTATAGGTTAAAACCAGCACCTCAGAAACATACAGGCAGCCAGTGCAAGCAGGCCAGAGTCAGTCTTATATGTTCGGATCTTCTGGTCCCCGTTATCAATCTGACCACTGCATTTTGCATGAGCTGCAGCTTCTGAACCATCTTCAAAGGCAGCCCCACGTAGAGTGCATTGCAGTAATCTAACTTGGAGATTGCCAGAGCATAGACAACTGAAGCCAGGTTATCCCTGTCCAGATAGGGGCATAGCTAGGCCTCCAACCAAAGATGGTAGAAGGCACTCCATGCCACTGAGGACACCTGAGCCTCAAGTGACAAAGTTGGCTCAAGGAGAACCCCCAAGCTATGAACCTGCTCCTTCAGGGGGAGTGCAACCCCATCCAGGACAGGTTGAGCACCCTCCATCCGGTCAGAAGAACCACCCACCAACAGCATCTCAGTCTTCTCTGGACTGAGTTTCAGTTTATTAGCTCTCATCCAGTGCATTGCCGCGGCCAGGCACCACTTTAGCACATCCACAGCCTCACCTGAAGAAGATGAATAGGAGAAATAGAGCTGCGTGTCATCAGCATACTGATGACAATGCACTCCAAAACTCTGGATGACAGCACTCAACAGTTTCATGTAGATGTTAGCATGGGGGATAGAACTGACCCCTGTGGCACTCCATACCGGAGAATCCACGGGGCTGAGCAATATTCCCCAAGCACCACCTTCTGGAGCCGACCATCCAAGTAGAAGAGAAACCACTGCAGTGCGGTGCCTCCCACTCCCAGCTCAGACAATCATCCCAGAAGGATACCATGGTTGATGGTATAAAAAGCTGCTGAGAGATCAAGGGGAATCAACAAGGTCACACTCCCACTGTTTCTCTCCTGACATAGGTCATCATACAGGGCGACCAAGGCTGTTCCTGTACCAAACTGCATGTGTTGAACTGCAACGCCCAGGAGGCATGGCTACTGGCTGACCTAGGTTAGGAAAGGCTGACCTGGAGTATGTGCACCATTTGCAATCCACAAGTCCCCTCTGATTTCAGCCTGTGATGGTTCCTTCCCTTCCTGTTCACACAACACTCACTAACCATGAGGAAACCTCCATGCTGCCATGCTGTCTGAATGGCAGAGCCACATTACAAGCCCATTAAAAAAAGGGGGGGGGATATGGACTTACAATTTGGCATGCAAATGCCAAGCCAATAGTAGGAATGAGGGAGAATTTTGTTTGGTCTGCATTTTTAAGTAAACTGACCTACCTTCACTTCCCAGATGCAGATCAGGACACAGTTATCCTTTGGACTGCTCACTTTTCCAAATTTTGCAGTGCTGTTCTTGGCTCAAAAACCACATACAAAAATGCATAATTTAGGAAAAGTTGTGTACAATAATGCACATGAGTACTAAAATGTGTAAACAAAATGCATATGTTAGGGGAAATTTACAAATGAAAACCAATGCATATTTCCATGCATTTTTTAAAAAATCACAAACTAATGCAGAAATTGGATGGAACAGGTTTATGCAAAAAATTATTCATATGAAGCTGACAAGGACTGGAAACAGATTTATTTGTCCATAGTACAGGAACTGCTGTTTGGACTCTTTCTTCGCTGCATCAACAACAAAGTAAAAGAGTTCCATAAAGACCTTTCTTATATTATCTGGATCTTGAGACTTGGGAGTAACACCTAACATCTGGATCTCTAAAGTGCTCTATCTGTTTGTGGAACTGGAAGTCCATGAATTTCACATACTGCCATTTTTATGACCTGATAAGCACTTTGGGGGTCATGGAGCCATTAGGAGTGACCAGTTTAGTTAGCCCCGGACAAAGGCAGCACGTTGCACATTGCATTCGTTCCAGTGAGTGGACAACTTTGCACAGAAGTGGCACAGGAACAAACACTTATTCTGTCTTGTTTAATTAATAAGGACAGGACAGGAAACAAGTGAATACTGCTGTCTGGGTGACATGTTTTAGAAAATGAAAATCTTTTAGAAAAACAAAATTCAGGATTTAACAATTTCATGGGCACTGCACTGTTCCTTCCAAATGAGCCATTTGGAGTAAGTAATTAACCAAGTCTGACTGTTTGAGGAACACCCACAGGCTACTTCAGAATGAATGGTCTGGTATTCTAGGGGCTATTTTTCCTCTGAGCACTCTTTTTCATGAGTGGGGCTTTACTTTCTCCCATCATCAGCAGAACCTTTGCATAATCATGTTCCCATCCAGCTGGTACAGACTGCAAAATGATTTTAAGGAAGCATTTCTTATTTTTGCCAACTTGTGTCTTCATCTAAAACAGAAAATACATTTTGGTTTTGTATTGGGGGCTGAACCGTAGAGCTGTCACTTCCAGTAGTGCACACATTAATGTTTGATGTTCTTTTGTGCTCTCTGATCAAACCCAATTTCCACTTGTCAAGTTTCTCCTTATGACCTGGACTCCTTGAGCAACTTCTTAAGGATCTCCTTAAGTGTGCCCCTTTCTTCTTTTACCTTCCCCTTTCCAGTAACATGGGGCTTAGGCTGCAGACGTGGGGTTAAACCTCTAGACTCAGGGTTTAACCACAACAGTTGACTAGTAGATTTAAAGCAAACAAATTACAACTAAAGATATTTACACAATAGAGCTGAGTGATACAAAAGGCCTTAAAAGAAAATACTTGTGTTGCAAAACACAAGTTCCTTTACCCTAGCTGTCCTTAGGCTCACTCTTCAGACTCTGTTCTCACTTCAGGCTCTGGCTGTCTCTGCTCTTATTGCTGCTGCTCTTACTGGCTCTCTCTTTTTATACCCTCCTCTCTCGAAACCGAAAGTACTGCTTCAAACCTGAAGAAATTAAACTTGAGTGGCGAAATGAAACTGACACTTAACCAGAGAAAGGAAACTACTCTTCTCAGGGATACCCCCTCCCAACAGAAAATGCCAGGCCTCTAAGCCTGACCATTTTTCCTTTTGCTTCTGTAGGCCACAAACCTTCATACCACTTTTTTGCACACTCTACAGCTTGAAACTGTACCCTGAAAAAGCCAAAAAAAAAAAAGTCCCCAGAATTGTAACCGGCAGTACCTTAATAGTTATGTGTCCATTTTGGTGTAACTACTGTGGGATAGTACCCATGATGAATGGTAACATAATCCACCCCCATGTACCCTAATGCCTGGACCACAATTTAAATGTTTTGTCACCATAATAATTATCATAAGTACAAAGCTCATTAGTCTAGGTAAAATATAGTTTGAAATGGGAAAAAGTGTAACAGAAGCATTTGAAAGTCTTTTCCACTCAGAAATAGCAGCTGCTTAAATTGAAGCACAGGAACACCCTCAAATTAGCATTTCAAAATGGTGGCCATGTACTAATCTACTGGTAAATGTAATTGCTCTTTACATTTATATTTTTCAATTTTGTAATGTTCCAATGACCACTAATTACTTGTAAAATATTCTAAGAAATATGGAGGCCCAAGAACATGGTATTGCATTGATTATACATAATAACCATATTATCTATAATAATAAAAGAAGGCGTGTGTCTGTCAGCACCATAGTGAAAATGATTAGGTCTGGCTGCGTAACAGTGTTCATTGTTGTGCTGTGGACACAAAGAGAATGGCTTTCCTTGTTCGACCACTTTGCTAACTGCCAAGTGACAATAGTTTGTTCGACCACTTTGCTAACTGCCAAGTGACAATAGTTTGACAATGGAGTATAAAGACAGTGATTGTGATAAATAAATTGCCTCAAAGAAATGTCCTTATTTAAGTTAGTTGTATTTGTTTAGTATTAGTTACTAGTGAACAGGCCGAGCTCCACAGAGGTTGGAATAGACCTTGGCTTGATTCAGCGAAGCCCTCAAACAAACTCACACAGCTTTCAGATTTGGATGCATCATGCCCACCCTGTCTGAGTGAAGCCACACCCACTGGCACTCTTAGGCATGGGCCCCTGCATTAGTGTACCCCAATAGCCCCTGAGGGAGAAGTCTGTCGATTCCATTCTCCTGAGGGTGGAGGGGGGGCTCCACAGTAGGAGGGAGGGGCCAGGCATATAAGTCTGTCCTTTAGCATACTAATCTCCTCTGGCATCAAAATGCAGCAACTGCAAGTCTGTGTGCTGGTCAGAGAAATTGCCACCTAGTGACTGAAGTTGTAACTGCAGGCTTCAAACACAGAGACACTTTGAATTAATTAAAATTAATTAGTGCATTTTAAAAACCAAATAACCCTGAGTGCATACCCCTAGAATCCCATTAGTGTGCATGCCAAGTTCCAAGTGTCTAAATTCCATGGTGTTGGCACTACAGTGCTGAAAGACAGTCAGACACCACCCCCTCTTTTATTATTACAGATAATATGGTTATAATATATTATAAATGCAATACCTTGTTCCTGGGCCTCCATATTTTTGAGAATATTTTATGTATTTTACAATTAATTAGTAGTCACTGGGATATTACAAAATTGAAAAATAAAAGTTCAAGGAGAAATTACACTTACCAGCAGATTAGCACGTGGCCACCATTTTGAAATGCAAATTTGAGGCTGTTCCTGTGCTTTGATTTTGGCACATTATAGATATGTTAATCAGCTATAATTTCTGAGTGGAAACACTTTCAAATGCTTCTGTTAAAATTTTGCCCATGTTCAGTGCTTTTTCCCCTAGAAAAGCACATATCTTTCCTAGATTATATGTGATCCTTTTAAAGAAGGAAAAGGATGCAATTTTCTGTTGGGAGTGAAATAAACCAGACCAGAAGCTGCTAGTCTAGTTTCTTTCAATACTATTGTCTAGTCAATTTCACTACTTGGCTGACTGAAGTAGAACATGGGTTAGTTATAAAAATGGAGCAAACAGGATAGTGCCAGGGTAGTGGTAAGGGAGAAGGCACTCCTGTTGCTACACAGAAATAATCATCGCTATACTCATTTGGCCTAAGGGCCAAACTCACCATGTTGTTTCACACTCGTGATCACAGATCTCTAGACGTGCCTAATTTCACGCTAGTGAGCATGGATCTGAGGGTTTAAAAAACGTTAATAGCATCTGTGGGGACCATCATACTAGATCAAGGCCACAGTGCTGCAGGATATATATTTGTGTGTGTGTGGAGAGAGAGAGAGAGAGAGAGAATATGCTTTCTGCCTGCAGTTTTCCCAATTAAAATCGTCCATCAAAGGTGCTATTTTCTCTGGACGGGAAAATACACAGGTAGCTGTGGGTTTGCTTCTGCAGGCCAAACAGAAGCTTCAGGGAGGAGGACCAGCTCTGATCAGGAAAGGGGGTTATAGAGAAAGGATAGAGAAAGATGCTTTACTCCAGCATCACAGCCTCAAGCTTTGTCATTTTGATCTTTAGAGAACACCTGCAGGATGTCTGTTTGTGAAGGCAAGGTATCTCCCAACAAAACCAGCTTCCCCCAACCTGGCACCCTCCAGATGTGTTGGACTAAAAGTCTATCAGCCCTAGCTAGCATGCCCAATAACCAGCCTGGCAGGGGTGATGGGACTTGAAGTCCAACACATCTGGAGAGTGCCAGGGTGGGGGAGGCTGATGGAAACACTGCCACTGGTTCCTTGGAGGGTCACATGGGGGGGAGTGTTGAACCTCTTTCAGCCTGAGGGTTGAGTGGCATTTCGAAGAAGCTCTTGGGGGCAACATTTCAGGGGTGGGTGGGGCTGAACGCAAAAGGGGCAGGACCAAAAATACCAGCATATTTAGGTTGAAACCCTTCCTGCCCGTGACAAAGCCTTAGGGAAGACATTTCAACCATTTAGAATGAGGAGAAAACTACACAAAATCTGGGAAACCACCAAATTATCAGTGGCTGAGGCCAGGGAAAAGGGGTGGGCTCAAAGGAAGGGGCATGGCCATCTGGAGAACTCTGGAGGGCCACCCTGGGACATCATGTGGGCTGGATTTGGCCCCTGGTCCTGGGGTTCTACACCCCTGACATAAACACTGACATGGCCTTTATTGTCCAATAGCCCTTCCTCACAGGCAAAATTTTACAGGGATCCAGCTGCTAATGTCTCCCATTTGTAACCCTCCGATGATTTCCCAGTATTTCTTCCACCTTTTTTCTTACTACAAAAATCATGTTAAGGACGGGAAGACAGAATAGCTGCACGATGCTAAGAGCCATCCATCTGGAAGCACCCAAGGGGACTTCTCAATCATGCCCTTATTTGCCTTGCGTGGGCTCCTTTCCGAAATCTGTGTTGCCTGTGCAAATTTGGCAGGCCCGACAACCATTTACTGGGGGACCTCTGCTACGTCTCCCAGAGAAAGATATTTCTCTGCTGGAGGAGAAAAAAACAACCCTTCCCACTTCAGCAGATGAGGCCATTTTTCACAAATACTCAAGAGCCGAGCGAGATTGACAAATAGGTCTTAAGAGTGAGATGCTGTGCTAAAAAAAAGTCGCAGAAGGATTTTGCAGGTAGATTTAATATCAGAGCAAGTGTGAGGTCGCTAACTCTTTTCTGCAGATTCCCAACCATATTCTCAAAAGGAGATTGTTCATTAGCTCAAATGGAAGGACATTAGCCTGGTTGCTGCTGGAGTTTTCAATAAAAACCTATCCTGAAAGAGACGCCATTCAGGACTGAAGAGGGGAGCATTTTTCAAAGAACCTGTAATGCAAATGTTTCCAAAATTTGGGAAGGGATATTCTTGTTTGTGACCACTTCTCCTGAACATGAATGATACAGCAAATTTATTTTTCAATCATGCAAGTTTTAAAATAAACTTCCACCTCAAAGGTGCTGGCACATGGGAGAGATATTGATTGTATTACTGAGCACTACTGAGGTTACAGATACTGTCCAATAAGAGCCTGATTCTACACAGCACTCATCCTTGAAAATAACACACTAGCTGAGAAACCAATCACAAAAGAAAATTTTGCAGTCTGAGTAATGGGGAAATGTTATGTCCCTGTAACAGAGGCCATATCTACCCTACAGACTTAATCCACCACTTTAGCGTACCTTCCGTTTCCAGATTCTTTGCAGGATTAAGATTGGCTCCTTTACATGTGTGTTTTCCCTGGGGTTTTCATTCTCTTGCTTTCCTTATGTTCCATTACACAAGCACTAGGTGATGCCGTGGTATAGTGGAATCGCACAATTGCACTAGACTTTATCCCACCATTCACAAATAATACCAGACTTTCCTCATTAGAAAAAAAAAAAACCCACTAAAATGGTTGCAAAGCATGGGAAAGGTCCTGGAGGAGGAGGATTTCATGTAAAGGATCCACAAACTACCGTAAGTGAGGGCTCAAGAGCACGCAATAAATGCCTCGTGTAGAAAGGCCCAGAGTTGCTACCATCAAGGAATATGTCTGGATTCTTCCCCCACAACCCTGTTTGGGCATTCTCCACTCACAGGATCAGTGGTGTGGTAGAGCCAGGGTTTGCAGGGATGCAGCACTAGCACTGTTTTTATTAGCAGGATGCTGACATCATCTGCCCCCCCCCCCCGAATTCCCTGGTCCCTCTGAGCTTGCCCTTCAAAACTGACTACTACATCACTGGTGGGGATGTGTCCTCTATCCGCACTCCCTGGGAGAGGGTGTCTGAAGTGGGGACTCTGCTCCACATGACTCTCTGCATGATTTAGACCCTTGCATGTTCAGGGTTCTGAATAACATGGGAAAAGCCTCACGTGTAGAGCGGGATCCCACTTCAGATGTTCCCTGGACAGTGGAGGTGGAGCTAGAGATGACGTGATGGTAGGGGCTGGACCAGCAAGTATGATTCCCTGCCCATTGCATGATTGTGGTCACACAAGGGGAGGACACTGGGCACACACAACTTCCAAAACTGTTGGTCTGGAAAAGCCCCTGGAAGTCCAGGAAAATGTTGATTTCACCACGTTTCCCATTGCAATTAACATGGGATTGCCTGTGTTTTGCCAAACACCACAGAACCACTGGGAGTGCATCTGCTCTTCCTGCTATAATAGGTCCACAAAATATGCAATATCAGCCAGCAGCCAGCAATGAAATCATGGTGGCTGATGATATAACCACTTTCCCAGGGGCATGTGCAATCCCACTGGTTACCCTGCCTGGGGCCATCACGTCTAGGGGACTTCAGGGTAAAAGAAAGTGTAGGCAAGCTGGTGCCTGCCAGATATTTTGGACAATGATTGCCCAACACTCTGACCAGTGGCTGGGGCTTATGGGCATTGTAGTCTGAAATGCACCAGCTTGCTTACCTTACAGTGGCATTACAAATCCAAAAACCATAACCAATAATTTAAAGTACCCAATACTAGCCCTTAGAGCTGAGGGGCAAGACTCAGAGATAGGATCTTGATTCCCCTGTGGCCAAGACGAGCCGTTATGTCAGAGCAACCTAAGAAGGGCCCTGCTGGATCAGACCAAAAGTCCATCTGGTCCATCATCCTGTTTCCCTGTGTGGCCAACTAGGTGCCTCTGGGAAGCCCACAAGTAGTGCAGGAGGGCAATATCCCCCTCCCCTACTCTTGCTTCTTCCCCAGCCTCTGAATTCATACATCCTCAGAATTCAGGGGTTCCATGTGGCCATCTAGGCTCATAGCCACGGGAAGATCCTTCATCCTCCATGAATTCATCTCATCCCCTAAGCCAGTGACCATTGCCACCTCTTGCGGCAGTAAATTCCATAATTTAATGTAATTTAATTATGCACTGTGTGAAGAAGTCCTGTATTTTGTTCGTCATGAATCTACTGTCGATCAATTTCACTGGATGATTTTGCATTCTAGTATTATGAGAGGAACAAATCCTCCCCATTCATTTTTGCCGCACTATGCACAATTTCATAAAGCATGTCCACACACACATGCACACACACCAGCTCTCTTTTTCCTAAACGAAAAAGCTGCAAATACTTCAGCTCCATTCCCTTGATTGCACCTTTTCCAGCTTCACAATATTCCTAGCCCACGAAGACATTTAGGGCGCAGTCCTATGCACACTTACTAGGGAGCAAGATCCATTGAATTCAGTGGAGTGTACTTCAGAGTAAACATGTCTATGATTGTGCTGTTAATGTCCTTTCTATCTGACAGGGACTGACAATCCAGTAACTCAGATCCACTCCACTCCCCAGTCCTAGCACTGCTGAAGCCTCTACTCCAACCTTCTCCAGCCTTGTGCCCTCCATATACTTTGAACTACAACTCCCATAATCCACAGAAGGCATGGTCATGCTGACAGGGAATGATGGGCATTGTAGCCCAAAGAATATGAAGGGCACCAGGTGGGAAAAGGCTGCTCCACTGGGTGTTCTGCCTTTCTCTTGGCGGGCAGCATCAAGAGCAAGGACTTTTTTAGTGGTGACCCTCCAGGTCTGGAATGCTTTGCTATTATCCTAGTGCCAGGCTAAGACTTTTCTGTCTTCCCAGGCTTTTAAAGTATTTTAGTATAGTGGTTAAGATTTTTAGTGGCATTTTAGTCCCTGCAATCTGGTTTGTACAAGACGGTCAGTTTAATTTTTGTATTTGTATTATATTTTCTGCTGTGTTGACATGTTCGATAGTCTTATATTGTTCATTGATTGATTGGGATTTTATTTGAAATTTTTGGTGCCATTAGTATTATGCTTTAAATTGTACAATGTCTAGAGAAAATTATGTTATGAGGAGTTTAATAAATTAAATAAATAAATAAATAAACAGAATGCTGATCGGGAAGAAATTATCCACAGTGCGTGTGCCTGAGCTTGCAACACCCACGGCAATCACAAAATGTACTTCATGCTGCTTATTATGTAAACAATGGATCTGAACAATGTCATTATCATACCAGAGTAAATCCAACAACTAGGGATTTAAATGCCTCTTTTGCTAGAGGAAATAAAGAGAAGAATCAGCATAATACCTTAACCCCAGAGGAAATTCTCTGCAAAGCCCTAGGCCTACCATTAAGGCCTACCTAGGCCTACCTCTCAGTGGCTTTTGATACCGTTGACCACAGTATCCTCCTGGACCGCCTGGAGGGGTTGGGCATTGGGGACACCGTATTGCGGTGGTTCCGGTCCTTCCTCTCTGGAAGCATTCTAAGGCCTCCTGTGAGGCCTTGGCAAGGCACTTTGCAGATAAAATTGATCAGATTAGGTGTGTTACTCTGCACGCTGTGGATACAGTTAGTGAGCAAGAGGTGGCCTGTGGCAAACCGGTTTTGTGGGATCGGTTCCAGCTTCTTCCTCCTGATGAAGTGGACAAGGTGCTTTCATCGGTACGGCTGACCACCTGCTTACTTGATCCTTGCCCATCTTGGCTCATTATGAGCTGCAGAGAGAGACTGGGTGAGGGGATCAAGGCGGTGGTGAACGCCTCCCTTGAGGAGGGAGTGATGCCATCAGCCCTCAAGGAGGCAGTGATAAGACCGCTCTTAAAGAAGCCCTCCTTGGATCCTCAAGTTTTGAACAACTTTCGCCCAGTCTCAAATCTGCCATTTTGGGGCAAGGTGATTGAGCGGGTGGTGGCGGTGCAGTTGAAGGCACACTTGGAAGAAACTGATTATCTAGACCCATTTCAGTCGGGCTTCAGGCCTGGGCATGGGACAGAAACGGCCTTGGTCGCCTTGGTAGATGATATGAGGAGGGCTCTGGATAGGGGTGAATGCTCCTTCCTTGTTCTCCTCGACCTCTCAGCGGCTTTCGATACTGTTGACCACGGTATCCTCCTGGACCGCCTGGAGGGGTTGGGCATTGGGGACACCGTATTGCAGTGGTTCCGGTCCTTCCTCTCCGGCAGGTACCAGAGGGTAGCACTGGGAGAGGAGGTTTCGGACCCGTGGCCACTTACTTGTGGGGTGCCACAGGGTTCCATCCTCTCCCCGATGCTATTTAACATCTATGTGAAGCCGCTGGGGGCTATCATCAGGAGGTTTGGGGTGCAGTGTCATCAATATGCGGATGACACGCAGCTCTTCCTCTCATTCAAATCTTCACCAAGGTTGGCCGTAGAATCCCTGTCCAAATGTCTGGAGACGGTGAGTGGCTGGATGGGGAGGAATAGGCTGAAGCTGAACCCTGACAAGACCGAGGTACTTTTGGTGGGAGACAAGACGAGGCTGGGGGATGTTGACCTGGTGTTGAATGGGGTACGGCTACCCTTGAAAGACCAGGTCTGCAGCCTGGGGGTCATTTTGGACTCCCAGCTGTCCATGGAGGCTCAGGTGTCAGCTGTGAGCCGGACAGCGCTGCATCAACTCCATCTGATACGGCGGCTGCGCCCCTTCCTTCCCGACCATCTGCTCCCATCGGTAGTACATGCCCTGGTCTCCTCTCGTTTAGACTACTGTAATGCGCTCTACGTGGGGTTACCCTTGAAGACGGTTCGGAAACTGCAGCTGGTACAGAACGCGGCGGCTCGCCTGATTAAAGGCAGCCGCCAGCGAGATCACATCACTCCAGTGCTGAAGGAGTTGCACTGGTTACCAGTTGTTTTCCGGGCCAAATTCAAGGTGTTGGTTTTGACCTTTAAAACCCTATATGGTTGCGGCCCAGCCTGTCTTAAGGAGCGCCTCCAGCAGCACCAGACAGGCCGCTTGACAAGATCAGCCTCGGATGGCCTTCTCTCTGTCCCATCAGCCAGGACAGCTAGACTGGTGGGGACGAGGGAGAGGGCCTTTTCTGTGGTGGCCCCCACTCTGTGGAACTCCCTCCCTAGGGAACTCCGTCATGCCCCTTCTTTAATGAGCTTCCGTCGTGCATTAAAAACGCTGTTGTTCAGGCAGGCATTTGGGGTGGGTTAGGGTATTTTAGAAAATGTTTTTATTGTAGAATTTTATTGTTTTAAACTGTTTTTATTGTATGTTGTACATCGCCCAGAGTGGCTGGGTGACTAGCCAGATGGGCGATTAATAAATTTAATAATAAAATAAAAATAAAATAAATAAATTAACGTTGTCTAATGAATTGTGAGGCCAGGGACCTCTGAGAATGGTTCCCTATTTTAGCTGCCATTTCCCAACATACTCCAAGCATCAGGAGTCCTTCATAAGTTCACACGGTCAGTCTCTGAGAGAGAGGAAATGGTACCATCAGTATACATTGTCTAATAGCTTGAGCTCAACTTTGACAAAAAGAACAACACACACTTCTCTCAAAAGAAAAAAGAAAAACTCTAAGAAATAGGCATGTAGAAAACCAAGTGAAAACGATAATGAAAAGTATAATTTCCCTTAGAAAATTATCATCATTTTCATGATATTTTATTTATAAAGTACCGAAAATTACTAGGCACTGTAGCATGCATATATATATATATATATATATATATATAAAAGATTAATATCTGTTGGCAGACTCGCAAAGCACCTGACCCAATAGGAAGGCCGAGGAAGGCTAGAGAAATGGAGGGGTAGGAAAGAGACAAAAGGAAACACAGAAGAGTGGATTCTGAACCCCAAATCACAGCACTTTAAGCATTTAGAGAGGGAAATGCAGTAGAGGATAAGTATGTTGTCAGAAGCTTTTGGGAGGCAGAGATTTCTGAACACAGGCAGAAGTCAGAGCAAATAAGCAACAATGAGGAACTTGCCAAGAGGACAGAGGCCTAACCAGAAGATTAGATAGAACAGAGTGTAAAGAAGGATTGGGGAAACTAGGGGCATACAGATATTATTGGACTGCAACTCCCATCAGCCCAGCCAGCATAGCCAATGATCATGGATGATGGGAGCTGTAGTTCAACAACATCTGGAAGGTAGGGTGGCCAAAATCACCAAAAAAGAAGACAAAAGAGGACACAGATTGGCATAAAATATGGTATGGATGCAAATTTAGAAATAATAATGATAATTTAAATAGAAATACAGTACATCTCACCATACTGTGCAGGACTGTGGTTAGGTGACTTGTGTACCTGCCCAGTCTGCTATCCAGGTGCTGTTGATGGGCAATTTCAAGGCCCGGCGCATCCTTCTGATGATTCTTGATCTTTAAACTGGACTTGGAGCAGTTGTTGTTGTTGTTCAGTCGTTCAGTCGTGTCCGACTCTTCGTGACCCCATGGACCATAGCACGCCAGGCCTTCCTGTCCTGCGCTCTCTCCCGGAGCGTGCTCAAGTCCATATTCATTGCATCAGTGATGCTATCTAGCCATCTCATCCTCTGCCGTCCCCTTCTCCTTTTGCCTTCAGTCTTTCCCAGCATCAGGGTCTTTTCCAGAGAGTTTTCTCTTCGCATTAGGTGGCCAAAATATTTGAGCTTCAGCTTCAGTATGTGTCCTTCCAATGAGCACTCAGGGTTGATTTCCTTTAGTATGGACTGATTTGACCTCCTTGCAGTCCAGGGGACTCGAAAGAGTCTTCTCCAGCACCACAGTTCGAAAGCATCAATTCTTCGGTGCTCAGCCTTCCTTACAGTCCAGCTCTCACAGCCACAGGTTACTACTGGGAAAACCATAGCTTTGATTAGACGGACCTTTGTCGGCAAGGTGATGTCTCTGCTTCTGACTATGCTGTCTAGGTGTGCCATAGCTTTCCTCCCAAGGAGCAAGCGTCTTTTAATTTCATGGCTACAGTCATCGTCTGCGGTGATCTTGGAGTCCAAGAAAATAAAATCTGTCACTGCTTCCATTTCTTCCCCTTCCATATGCCAGGAAGTGATGGGGCCAAATGCCATGATCTTCGGTTTTTAACGTTGAGTTTCAAACCAGCTTTTGCACTCTCCTCTTTCACCCTCAACAAGAGGCTCTTTAGATCCTCTTCACTTTCTGCCATTAGGGTGGTATCATCTGCGTATCTGAGGTTGTTGATAATTCTCCCGGCATTCTTAATTCCGACCTGTGATTCATCCAACCCGGAGTTTCTCATGATGTACTCTGCATATAAGTTAAATAAGCAGGGCGACAATATGCAGCCTTGTTGTACTCCTTTCCCAATTTTGAACCAATCGGTTATTCCATGTCTGGTTCTTACTGTTGTTTCTTGACCCTCATAAAGGTTTCTCAGGAGACAGGTAAGGTGGTCTGCTACCCTCATCTCTTTCAGAATTTGCCACAGTTTGTTGTGATCCACACAATCAAAGGCTTTAGCGTAGTCAATGAAGCAGAAATAGACGTTTTTCTGGAATTCTCTTGCTTTCTCCATGATCCAGCGAAAGTTGGCGATTTGATCTCTAGTTCCTCTGCCTCTTCGAAACCCAGCTTGTACTTCCGGTAGTTCTCGGTTCGCATACTGCTGAAGCCTAGCTTGTAGGATTTTGAGCATAACCTTGCTGGCATGTAAAATGAGCGCAATTGTACGGTAGTTTGAACACTCTTTGGCATTGCCCTTCTTTGGAATTGGGATGTAAACTGACCTTTCCCAGTCTTGTGGCCACTGTTGAGTGTTCCAAATTTGTTGGCATATTGAGTGCAGCACTTTAACAGCATCATCTTTTAGGATTTTAAATAGCTCAGCTGGAAGAGTGTCATCTCCGCTAGCTTTGTTGTAGCTTTGGACTTGGACCAGACAACCCTTCAAATAGAGGACAGTCGTCTGGCAGCTTTCTGAATTGACTATAGTCCTCTGTAAAGAGGACACATGGCCACCCCAGGGCACATAAGAAGAACTCAAGGAGGAGAGAGAGAAGAAGAAGGAAGATCAGGAAATGCCTTTGAAGTTAGAAGTGAATGATGAGTACGGCCAGGAAAAAGTAGCCAGTGAAGAGGAAAAGACAGAGGTGATGCATGCTTATCTAGCTGACTGTCTTCACCCTGAGAACTTCCAAGGAGGCCTTATTGGTCATTCTGCAACAAACAGAATGTCACCAGATAATAACACGTACGTGGGCCTTCTCGGTAGTGGCACCCACCCTCTGGAGCACCCTCCCAAGCATTATGTGAGAGTCAGAAACCCTGGTGAGTTTTAAATGTGTTTTAAATACATATTTGTTTACACAGGCTTTTCTTGACTTGTAATGGACGATAACACTGCCCTGGCTTATCATTGGGCATCTTTATACCAGCCTAAAACCCTGCATTTAAAACAAGGCTTCCTGCTTCCATTTTAAATGCAGGATAACGACGACTCCCTTTTTCACCTGCTTCCTTTCCCCCTCTCCCCTTTCCCCCTCTGAGTCTTCCATTATCTTTCATGGATCTCGCTCCTCTTCTTGCCGCTTTTCCTGTTTCACAGAGGGAACTCAAGCGGAACACAACTGGGTAATTTGATAGTCCATTATCTGCAACCTATTTAAAAATGGAACAAAGGGCATTTAGTGCAGGAGACTCCCTGGAGGGTCACGGCGTCATGTAAAGAGCCCATAGACTTCTGTGAAGGAGCAATCTCAATCACAGGATAAGAGCTCTTTGTGAAGAAAGCCATTGTCTGTGTTATAATGTTTTAATTAATTATTTAAGTAATATTGGTTTTACATTGTTTTTATACTGTATTATGTATGTACTATGAAATGCTTAGAGATTTTAGAATATTAAGCAGTATAAAAGTAGTATAAATAAATAAATAAATAAATAAATGTTCAGAATGACAAGATGACAAAAACAAGACCAGCAGCACAACTGAGGCCTGAAATAAAGGAAGAAAGATGAGACATTGGGAGACAAACAAGGATATTAGCATAATAAAGACCAGAAATAACTAAAACCTGAACTAGAACGGCATCAGTGGAATGGTGAAATGGATACTGTTGCTTCACAAGCAGCTTTTGGTGTCAGGACTTTCACCCCTTGGAAGAAACGCCTGAAAAATGGAAGACAGGGCACTGCTGAGAGAAAGAGAGGTAGATAGTCCTAGGCTGTTTTGTGAGTTTAAGCATCATTGGTTTAAAAATGGGACATAGACCTGCTCAACTTTCTCTGGAATGCAAATGGTGTGAGTGACCTTAAGCAGAGGTTGCCAATCTTTTCGGCACCAAGAGTTGCATGCAGTGCCAGGCGGTGGATCGGGGCTCATTCACGCGTGAGCACATCCATGCACATGTGCACATGTGTGCTTAAAGGCTGAAAATCAGAGTGTAATGATATGTGCATTGTTGCATACTATGCAGTCTAAAAACTCACAAATGACATGATTTTGCAGTGTGGTAATGTGACAGCACACCTTGCAAAAATAATTCTTATCCGATAGCAAAATGCAGCTAGGAAAGACGCATGGGTCCAAATAAAAATTCAGATAGTTAAAGACCATCAATGCCACATTCCAGTTCCCTAAATGTGGGCCTGTGGCAATACAGTAATTGAGAAAGTTTAGCCAAATCAGATTAAGCTGGGATGGCCAAATTCCTGCACAAATTCAACTGCAGATAATGATAGCACTTCAATCCATTCATAGAAAAACAGCCTCAATGGTTCTCTAGCAAGGGTCTTCCATCCTAAACATGTCTGATTAGCCCACATTCTCCCTCCAGCTGCTAGTTTTAGGCTTCTTTTAATGTAGCAGAATTGGATGTCGCAAATGCGATTCTTCCACCTGATATTGTTACTGGTTATTTATCAGGCAAACACAGCTGTGGCTGCCTGCATATACATACAGGGTCTGGTGAACAGTGCATATGAATGTTAACTGTGAGAAATAAGCATGTTTAGCACAATCTGAGACAGTCAAATATTTCCTACAACTTTCTAATTAATGCCTTGTGGGTCATGGCAAATTTGCTGACACAGGAATGGGAAGAAGAAGAAGAAGAAGAAGAAGAAGAAGAAGAAGAAGAAGAAGAAGAAGAAGAAGACCAAATGGTGGTATTTTCTGGTAGGACAAAATACCAGTGGATACAATAAGGGCAATTTCCACACTAATCCTTCCAATCCCATTTAAATTTCTTGTTTGAATTAGGTCACTTTCAGAAGTGACATTTAAATTAAGATTCCATTTCCTGTGTCTGTAAATGGGATGAAAAGTGTTTCTGTCATGTTAACTACAGTATCAAATTCCTAAATGGAATTTAGGGAAAAAATTTAGGGGATGGGTGAAATTGATGTCAGGTCATCTGTTCCATAATAAACTATATTTTTTAGTTAGCATCACTTGTGAAAATAGAGGAACCAGTATGCATTGAACACAGATGCAAAACAATGCAGCCTCAAGAGCTTATAGCATTGTGGCTTTCCCCAGAAGTTCATAAGATGGTCTGCCATCATAGAATCACTGAACCAGAGGTGGGCAGATCTCCAGATGTTTTAGACTTAAACTCCCAGAACCCCCTGCCAGCATGTCCAATAGTCAGAAATGCTGGGAGCCTCTTCAGCTTCCTCTGAATGGGGATGGCCTAGATTCTGCTAGTTTAGACAGTCTGATGCACGCATACACACACCACCTTAAAATTGTACCTACTGGGAGTACTCTTGACAAAAAATGGATATGTGGGCTACCATTTTGAATACAGTCGGCAGCCATATTGTGCATGAGCAACCCCACTAAAGAAAGTATTATTTACTCATAGGAACCTTCCCACACTTTCAGTCTGACCAGGAAGTTTCTGTTCTGAATGCTCACACTTACAGAAGTGTTAAAAGTTGGGACCAGGAGTAGAACTTTCTCTGTGTAGCCCATGTCAAGTGGAATTCCTTGTCCTTGGTGGAGATGCCTGGACACAGCAGCAAGAAGAGGCCACGTGCACACTCCTGAATGTCTCCAGCAGCAGATGCCAGCGTGCAGGGCAGGGGGGCAGAGCGCTTTTTCAGCCTGAGACCCGAATTCCATTTTGGAAAAGCTTTCAGGGACTGCATTCCAGTGGTGGGTGGGGCCAGAGGCAAAAGGGGCAGGGCCCCAAACTAAAAAAGCCAGCATATGTTAGCTTAAAGCTCTTGTTGGCAGTAATGATACCTTAGGACAGGCATTTCAACCTTTTAGAAAGGGGGGGAAACTGCAGAGAAGATGGGAAACCCCCAAATGATCAGTGGTTGTGGGAAAGGGAGTGGGGCTAGAGGAAGGGGATGGGAATATGTGGGAAGCCCCAGAGAGCCAGACTGGGATCCTGGCAGAGCTGAATGGGGACCCCAGGTCTAAGATTTCGCACCCCTGAATCAGGGCCTGTTACTTCAGAAATTTTGCTGTGTCGCTCACTTTCTCTGTGGTTAATAGGGCTGTGTGCTGCTTTGGCATGAAGCCCAAGCTCCAAATCGAAGCGGGGCAATTCTGGCTGCTTCGGGCTGCCTCAGAGGCAAGGTGGGGCATGAAGCGGCCTGAAGTGAGGCGGGTCGCACTGAAGTGCTTTGGTGTGCTTCGGTGTGATCTGGAAGCCCAGCCGCCATGCCACCACCCAGCCCCCAGCCCCTTACCTGGGTCCTGTGGACATGTGCCAGCAGCTGTCTTGTTGTTCTGGAGGGGGGGAGCAATTTTTTAAATGGCGGCTCCCTGTATTTCTGGAAATACCGGGAGCTGTCATTTTAAAAATGCCCCCGCATCCCCTGCAACAACAAGGCAGCTGCTGGCACATCTCCAGAGGGCCTACGAACCCTCCTAGTGGTACTGGAGGCAGCGGCACTGGTGGGTCCCCCAGCGCCAGCTCCCAAGCAGTGGCGGCTCCCCCAGCAGTAGCCCCACCCCCACACAGAACAAGCCTAAGGACCCAGGTAAGGAGCCAAGGTCTGGGTGGTGTGTTGAGGGGGAGGTGCAAAGCGGGATTAGGATGTCCAAATCCTGCTTCAGCTTCATAGGCCGTAGTGATTCGGGGGGCGAATCAGCCCGAGCTGAATGGGGCCTGCCACAGAAGCCCCAAAGCAGCCTCCGAGTCGGGGGCGGCGTCCATGCACAGCCCTAGTGGCTAACATGAGGACCTGAAATTCACTTCTAGGCTGGGGCTCAGTGGATTGTGCAGCTGAGCACCATCTGCAAGATGAACAGTGGAGCTCCAGTTCACCCCTGCCCAATGTCAGACCCCTACTGCTTGCCTCAGGGCTGAATGCGCCGAGCTCCTGGCCCCAAGGCGAGCTGTGGGGCGTGACTTGAGGAAGTGCAAGGGGAGTGACAATGGGTGTAGAGGGATGGGAAGAGCAGACCCCTTTTGTTTCTTCCTACCCACTCCCTCCCATCCCTAAAAATATTATTGCTTCTCTTTTTATTTTAAAGCTTTACATCCACTATACGCAATTTATGAACACTATTCAATTTAGTATAACCATTTCTATAATCTGCAGTCCAGTGGTGCAGAATGCTTAACATGTTTTTGCTGTCTTTTATATCTTTTTTCTCCTTCTTTAGTAAGTGGCTTTGATTACTTTGTAGAAAAGTGGCATGTAACACATTAAATAAAAAGGTATCCTCTTTTAAATAAATAAGAAGTTGTTAAATAAACAGCTAGTTGTCACTATCTTGGATGTGACCAGCCAGTGGACTGCATAATATAGCGGCCATCTCTGACCACCAAGTTCCCACAGATCATCCTACAGAAACCACACTATGCTGTGACATAAGCAGAGAGCAGGTTTACTGCAGAGCAAATACGCCCCCCCCCCCCCACACCCTTGGCAAAAGAAAAAGTTGCAAATAACAAGCAGGCTCATTCAAGCTCATACAGTGTTAAAGGCCTTATTTATAGCTCAAGAAAAGGAGGGGAAGGTTTCTGAAAAATAAAGTCTTCTTGGGGCGGTACACTGTGCCATAAAAAATCTCTCTCACACACACACCTTCTAAATTACTAAGGCTTAACTTGTCCACACTGATATGGCACTTTTCATCCACAATGATCAGAAAGCAGTGGTAGGCCTTACCTTATCTGCCACAACCTAGATCACTTCCCATGAAGTTGTTTTATACAACAGTGTCCGAGAAGGTGGATCCTGTTGACAATGCACTGACCTGGCTGCGTCTTCTCCCATGTCCTATACAGTAACAAATGGCTGCTTTAGAAGCTGCTCATTCCAGTGGAAGCATAAAGAAGTTCATTTCTGATCTTACTACAGCTCGCTTCAGCACAATACAGATTCTTCTGTCTACTGGCCTGGTTTGTGTTCGGCTTGAGAGAAAGTAAACAGCTAGCTAAACAATGACTGCTAAAAATAATATCCAGAGGGTGGATTAGGTAAAATAGGTACAATAAATTTGCCATCTCTGTTTAGAACCATGGTTGGCATTTTAGGCACATTTATGTAGTATTTATTTTAACATGTAATTGGATCCAGACTTAGTCTTTTTTAGAGTAGACCCACTGAAATCAATTGGACTTTAAGTTAGTAATGACTGACTTGTCCCACTGATTTCAATGGCTCTATTCTAAGAATGACTAAATTTGGATCCAACCCATTGTATATGTTGAGCTTAAGTACAGTTAATGCAAGGGAAAACTGTACTCAAGAACTGTACTTAAGAAGTACAGTTAAGACAGGCAGGGGGGCGGGGTAGAAATTGACCAAATAAACCAAAAACACAAACAACTCATGTGGACAACCCAGTAGGACCCAGGTATGTGTCCAACTTTGCAGAGTATGGTCCACTGTTTGAAGCGTTGTCTGATGACTGTCCTCTATTGAAGGTGCCCTCTATTTGATGGGCAGTCCAGTCCCAGTCTGGTTTAAGGGCAAAGAACTCTTAAGACGGGAGAGCAGGAGCTTGGAAGTTGCCCCTCAGAAGTTAGCACCCAGACAGCAGACTGAACAGGCACAGCAGGCACCAAGTCACATTCTTCCCCACTATGATGGGATGCATTGTATTTTTATTTAAATTATGGTAATTATTTCCAAATAAGCATCTGTACATATAAATTAACATATGCAAATTTTATGCAGATCTGACCCTCTTTTGTCGTTTTTTGGTGATGCATAAGTGGCTACCCTATCACTGTCTTTCAGTCTAACCTACCTCACAGGGTTGTTGGGGGATAAAATGAGGAGAACCATGGACAGGACCTTGCATTTCTTGGAGGAAAGGTAGGATATAAATGAATAAATAATGCTATCCTTGGGGTTGGGATTTTTTCTCTAGTTGGGGTAACATTCCTTTATCTCCTCTCAACCTATTGCAATTTCATATCAACAGTCCTTGATTCTAATTTACAAGATATCTGATGTCTTATGGCCAGGATAATCCTCAGCTATCTCTTCATCAGCATCATACTAATTAGAGTTTTCAACACAGGGAGGACAGATCTCCCTTCAAATTAAGTAACAAGTCGAGACTGCAACGTTAAGCAGATTTCCTGGAGGTAATGAAGGGGCCTTGTCTTTCACAAAAAGGGACTGAGGAGATGACAACACAGCAGAAATCTTTTTAATTGAATTGTTTGTACCTTTTCATATGGCAGTCAAGGGCAGGACAAAATACTATTAAATCAGAGAACAAAATGCAGTAAATAAAAGGGCCAAGGCTGCGCATTAGTGAGTTGTGTATAGACATATTGTTATGCAATGCTTCTTAGGATTACAGTTTATACTAATCCAGATGGGGAGGATGAGCCAAGGAAACACTTTGAAATGAGCCATGTTTTCCTGCTTGCTTTTGTGCAAGAGGCAAAAATAGCAGCACAACTGCAGAGTCTGCCCGGTTGCATTTACGCTTCCCATTAGTTAAGTAGGGAAAGAGCACTGCAGGCCGCAATCCTATGCACTCTTACTTGGGAGTAAACCCTGTTTGCATAGGATAGGGCTACATGGCCTGTTTCAGAAAAAAAAAGAAAAAAGCATTGGGAACAGTAAAGCAATGCATTTAGATAGAGTCTGGGAAAGGAGGCAGCCAGGAGGAAAAAATAATTTGGTGATTCACAAGAGGCCACCCTAGGATGAAGAGAGAGGGAAAAAAGAAAATATGTTCCTCGGGTATAGTGAGCATGGTAGAAGCCCCGTCTGCAGTATCTTGCAATCTTAAAATGGTAATTTAGCGAGCTCTTTGCAGAATAATTCGATTAAATTGTGTACAACACACACAGAAAGACTCCAAATTAGATTGAGGCATGCTAGGACAAGAAGCAACAGAAAGAACCGGACATGGAACAACCAATTGGTTCAAAACTGGGAAAGGAGTACGACAAGGCTGTATATTGTCGCCCTGCTTATTTAATTTATATGCAGAGTACATAATGAGAAAAGCCGGGTTGGATGAATCACAGGTCGGAATTAAGATTGCCAGGAGAATTATCAACAACCTCAGATATGCAGATGATACCACCCTAATGGCAGAAAGCGAAGAGGATCTAAAGAGCCTCTTGTTGAGGGTGAAAGTGGAGAGTGCAAAAGCTGGTTTGAAACTCAACATTAACAAAACTAAGATCATGGCATCTGGCCCCATCACTTCCTGGCATATAGAAGGGGAAAAAATGGAAGTAGTGACAGATTTTATTTTCTTGGGCTCCAAGATCACCGCAGACGGTGACTGTAGCCATGAAATTAAAAGACGCTTGCTCCTTGGGAGGAAAGCTATGGCAAACCTAGACAGCATAGTAAGAAGCAGAGACATCACCTTGCCGACAAAAGTCCGTCTAATCAAAGCTATGGTTTTCCCAGTAGCAACATATGGCTGTGAGAGCTGGACTATAAGGAAGGCTGAGCACTGAAGAATCGATGCTTTCAAACTGTGGTGCTGGAGAAGACTCTTTCGAGTCCCCTGGACTGCAAGGAGGTCAAATCAGGCAATCCTGAAGGAAATCAACCCTGAGTGCTCATTGGAAGGACACATACTGAAGCTGAAGCTCAAATATTTTGGCCACCTAATGCGAAGAGAAAACTCCCTGGAAAAGACCCTGATGCTGGGAAAGACTGAAGGCAAAAGGAGAAGGGGACAGCAGAGGATGAGATGGCTAGATAGCATCACCGATGCAATGAATATGGACTTGAGCACGCTCCGGGAGAGCGCAGGACAGGAAGGCCTGGCGTGCTATGGTCCATGGGGTCACGAAGAGTTGGACATGACTGAACGACTGAACAACAACAACAAGGACAAAGAAGCCATCCACAAAGAACCCCATAGGATGAAAGAAGCCCTGGGGGGGGGGGGAGGCAGAAGTTACTTGCATCAGTCTCTGGCACTTTGGGTACTGTCAGCTGCCCCCTTTGCCTTCAGACTCAACCATGTCATGATGCACGAATGCCTGCAATGGGAGAAAAAGTGAAATGGGATGGTTTCAAAGTGGGCAGGATGTTTATGCCGGAATCCTTTCATCCCTTTTCCTACTGTCTGTATGTCGGTCAGAAAGCAAGAAGGAAAGCAAGCTGGGAGAGGGATGGAGGAAGCTGCAAATGAGGAGGAGGAAAGCTGCAGCTGATGAGATTGTGCTGCATCCAAGGGGACAGAGGATGTCCTGAAAAATGACTGTGCTACCCAGGAGGGAGTCATTCTCCCAGGGGGAATAGCCATGCTCAGAGCGTATCACTTCTCCGTTCTAAAGGATATATGCCCTCTAGTACTTGTCATAGAACTACATTTTAAGAAGACAGCGTAGAAAGGTTTGTGAAATGAGTAGCACTGCTGTGCTGTTGTTTATGAGTGTTGTTTTACTTTTTTAAAGCGCAGCACCAGAGAATGTACAGGACAGGAAAATCAGAAGAAACGCAAGACCATAGGTGCCCATGATATTTGCACAGTCACGGTCCATACTGTAATTGGGCTGCAGTCAAAAGCACTAGCAGGGGAAAAAGATGGTGGGATCCTCCAATAAGGATGCATGACTTTGGAGTACATTGCCTGGATCCTACACAAGTTAGCACAGTGTTTTATCCTGGCAGGATATAACCCTGAGCTAGAAAGCCTTTTGAGAAGCCTGGTTGCACAGTCACATGTTCCTTTATGTGTTTATTTTATTTAAAATATTTTTTTATAACGCCTTTTCAGACGAAGCCTCTTCAAGGTAGTTTACAGGGTATAGGGTGGGCACTTATGCATTGCCAAAAAAGAGAAAATGCCTCACCAAAAAGGGCACCAAGTTACATAAAATTTGCATATGCAAATTTATATGTATAGGTGCAAATTTAGAAATAATAACTACAATTTAAATAGAAACGCAAGACATCTCACCATAGAGGAGAAACCTGACCAGGTGACCTGTGTGCCTGCTCATTCTGCTGTCCAGATGTTACTTGTTGATGGGCAACTTCAAGGCTCCTGCTGCTGTCCTTTCTTATGGTCCTTTGACTTTAAACCAAACTGGACAGACCATCAAACAGAGGACGTCTTCAAACAGGGGATTGTCCTCTGACTACTCTTCAGAACAAACGACTATCCTTTGCAGGATGTCTGTCTGGGAGATAGGCTCATTGCCTGTTCTGGATGGGGTTGCTGAAAGACCAGGTGTGTAGTTTGGGGGTACTCCTAGATCCATCACTGTCACTGGGAGTCCAAGTGGCCACTGCGACTAGGAGTGCCTTTTACCACCTTCGGCTGGTTCGCCAACTACCGCCTCTCCTGGACAGGGATAGCTTGGCCACAGTGGTACAGGCATTAGTAACTTCCAGACTGGATTACTGCAATACGCTCTAAGTGGGGCTGCCGTTGAGGCTGGTCCAGAAGCTGGAACTAGTGCAGAATGCAGCAGCTCAGCTGTTGTCGGGAACTGCCCCATTTTCAGCATATAACTCCTTTGCTGAGGGAACTGCACAGGCTTCACCACTGGACCAGGTTTAAGGTATTAGTACTAGGATACAAAGCCCTAAACCAGGATTCCTGAGAGAGAGCACCTTCTTGCCAGGTCACTGAGGCCATTGGAGGGCTTGCTCCTGGTGGTTCCACACAGACCTATAGCGTAGTTGGAGCCCACCAGGAAAAGAGCCTTCAGTGTGGTGGCCTCCTTCCTGTGGAATTCCCTGCCTTTGGAGGTCAGGCAGGCACCAACGTTGTGTTGTTTTTTGTCCCTCCTGAAGTCATTGCTATTTCAAGAGGCCTTCCCTGAATGACCAGGTGCGGTTTATTAAGTTCAAAATCTGTTTTAACTGTTTTAATTATGGGATTTTATTCATAGAATCATAGAATAGTAGGGTTGGAAGGGGCCTATAAGACCATCGAGTCCAACCCCCTGCTCAGTGCAGGAATCTTTTATCTTGTTGTTCACTGCTCCGAAATCTTTGATGTGGAGCGGTATATAAATATTGTAAACAAACAAACAAATAAAATCTGGCCACCCTACTAGGGCATTCCATACGGATGAGGCCTCCATAGAAAAGAACCGGATAGTGTTTACTGGCAGGCACATGAACACAACCTCTGTGGCTGATTTAGAGTGGCCAGGTGTCCTCTTTTACAGAGGATGGTCCTCTGTTTGAAGGGCTGTCAGAGGATCATTCTCTATTTGAAGGGTTGTCCAGCCCAAGTCCAATTGGAAGATAAAGAACCATCGGAAGGAAGCACATTGAGCTTGCCCATTGACAGAACCTAGATAGCAGACTGAGCCAGGCACATGGGTCACCCGGTCACAGTCTTCCACAGTATGGTGACGTGTACCATATTTCTATTTTAATAATAATAATAATAATAATAATAATAATAATACTGTATTAATTTGCATCCATTCATATAAATTAGCATATGCGCATTTTATGCATATCTGTGTCCTCTTTTGTCCTCCTTTTTGGTGCTGTATTTCCTTTTTTCTTTCCCCCCTCTCCCCCATAAGTTGCCCCTATACTGATGTTGGGGCCCAGACAGGCCCATACAAATAGTCTGGCTTCATTTAGGGCTTTAAAGGTGGTTGGCAACACTTTAAATTGGGCCTGGCAACGCACTGGCAACCAGTGCAGCTGGTACAGCATCAGTGTGATATGTTCTGATCAGCTAGTCCCTGCAAGCAACCAGGCGGCTGCTTTCTGCACCAGCAGAAGCTTCCAAACCATCTTTAAAGGCAGCCCCACACAGAGATATAGCAGTAGTCTAGACTCCTGAAATTATTGGGTATGGCCAGGGCATGACCATGAGATGGGAGGCCAGGGGCTTGGGAGTAGCCCATCAACAGTTAGCACCTGGAGGGCAGACAGAGGAGGTGCACAGGTTCTTTATCATTGCTATACAAGCAGAGATCCTCACTGTTACACAGGGATTCCTATTTAGTCTGGGGAGGAGATGGAGGCATGGGTCACGGAGACACGCACAAGCAGCTAACACCCAGAGAGCGTGGAGCATTGTCTGATGAATCATTCCGTGTGATTTCTCCATGGCAACAAAACAGTTCTGCCAATCATTTCCTCTGCTCTGTCTCCAGAACCTTTCTATTCTGCCTCACAAGCAAAAGTTCAGCCAGACCCATCGAGCCATTATGAAAACAAAACAATCCCTGTCCCTTGCCTTTCCAAAAGGGAATGTAATAGAGGTGCTTTACAAAATGTGTCCTTCTTGTCATCATGAATGGCTTCCCATGCTATGGCTTAGAAAAGGGTTGTTATTTTTTTTTTAAAAAAATGTTTTCTTCTCAAATTAGCAGTTTTAGAGTTGTTAGAGAACACATGTATTATGCTAGAGCAGAAGACCCTAAAATGCGACAGAGGCTAAACTGTACAAAGCAATGCAGTCCGCTTCCTTCCGCCTGAAGCAAAAGAAGCTGTGTCTGTTCCCTGAGGTTTTATTGCCCTTGTCTGCAATTAATTTTAAACAGGGTCTGTAGTCTGAAGCGAGCAAGGACTGAAGAGCCAGCAACATTGGTCCCACCCACAGAATCACTCTCATGCCGGCCACGGGCTCTTTAACCCACTCCTCTCCAGTGTGAATGGCAACAGAGGCGAAGGCTGGACCAAAGCCCTTGGGATAAGGAGCCCTTTGTCTGTTTCCATAGCTCATGAGGGAGGAAGAGACTGAGATGGCCAGGTGGCCTACTTTACAGAAGACAGTCTTCTATTTGAAGACGCCCTCTATTTGATGGACCATCCAGTCCAAGTCTGGCTTACAGTCAAAGAACCATAAAGAGGAAGAGACCAGGAGCCTTGAAACTGCCCATCAACAGCACCTCGGCAGCAGACTAAGCAGGTTGCCCAGTTTTCTCCACTATGGTGACATGTCTTGTATTTCTATTTAAATTATAGTAATTATTTTTTTATATTTGCTCCTATACATATAAATTAACATGCACAAATGTTACGCATTTGTCCTCTTCTGTTTTCCTTTTTTGGTGATGAATTTCCTCCTTTTGGCGATGCATAAATGGCCACCCTAAATCAGGGCTGGCCCTACCATTAGGCAGAACTGAGATAGCCACCTCAGGTGCAGTGGAGGATGATGCCCTGTCACCAGGCCTGAAGTAAGATTTCACTGCCACTCCAGTTGGCTTCTGTTTGTGGAATGAGATGGGGTGGGGCGGCGGGGGGTGGGGAGGGAATCTTGTCCTTTGCCTTAGGCAGCAAAATGTCTCGGGACGGCCCTGTGCATAATAAAGCGATACAGGCACAAATGTCCTTCCAATAACTAAAGTATAGGTGGGAACTTTCCTCGTAAAACATAGTCACACAATCCAAGCCCAAGGTAAAGGAACGTTTTCCCCCCTTCCTTCACCCTGCATCTTATGGTGCTGTTTTCCTATGTGCAAATCAGCTGTCATCAGTTATGGAGACATATGTCTATTTGGAATGCAGGCCAGGATGAATTTATGCCTCTGCTCTAAGTTAGCAGAGAAATTGCCTATGTGTTGCCAGCAAGACCTAATATCGATTACCAAACATTATCATCTGACAGCTGTTCGGTGACCTGTGGTAACACAAATGAATCGATGCTTGTCATCAGGAAGCCATTTAACATGATCGTTGAAAGTATCCATGAGACAGGCAGAAACTGTGAATGGATGTGGCCGCTGACTGGCACTCTTGGGGCACTTCCAGACCAAGGTGACTGGCATACCACTTATCACTGCTGACTCAGACAGGATGGGAGCTCTTCTTGTAGAGCATGTGCCTTATTTGCCAGCAGAAGTGTGCTCCTGGGAGCACTCCCTACATGCGTGGTTTCCTTGCAAAATCACTGTGATTTTTGCTGAGCCGGCGGCAAATTCAGTGGGGGCAGGGGACCACAAAAACAGTCATGGGGGACTGCATGCAGCCTATTCTAACATAAGCTACTAGGTACTGTGGTCGGCAATCCCTGAAAACAACTAAGGGTGCTTCCAGACAGAAGGCTCCTAGTGCTACTAGGGATGTTAGAGAAATCCACAAGGGATTCAAATGAGTTTGATTTCTAAATTTTCTATGAATCCAACCTGCAGAATCTACAGTGGACTGTTCCCCCCCCCCAAGTCCCCCAGATTCTCTAGACTTCCAGACTAGTTTTTCAGTTTTGGGGGGAATTTGCTCTAATTCACATCCCCAAATGCAGATTTGTGCCAGTGCACATTTGCACAAGTACCTTAGTGCCAATGCCCATTAGCACGAATGGGCATTAGCACAAGTAAAATACAACCCTGGTAAAAAAAAAAATCCAGTTCCATCAATGAGAGGACAGATGTCTGACAATCTGTGAAACACAGATGCAATGGATTTAACAACATCCATATATCCCTAAGTGGTACCAATCAAAAGAGATTGTGTATCTATTCTCTCGTTCCTACCTCCCTTAATGGATTTGCTGTGGTGAGGGAAAAAAAACATGGAAGAAGTGGTGAGAAAGCATGGGAGGATTACAATGACAAACAACAATGGGCCATAAAATTTCCATGAACAAGGCAGGACGATTGCACAATAAAAGTAATGACTAACTTAAGTCCCATTCATTTCATTAGGTCTAGTCTAAGTAGGATTAGCATTGGATTGAACCCCTCATCTGAAAGCACCCTAGATAATATCTTGGGTAAGGTAAAGGAGAAGAGAAATTCAAACTTGGAAGTGTTTCCTCCCAGCCAATACATTTACATGTGCAATAATTTCCCCACTCAGTTTGGTCAGAATGAGAGGTGCTTACTCACCCACTAAATAAGGCACTGGTGGGCAACATATGACCTGCATGCTGCATGCAACCCCTGCTGTCCCTGGTGTGGCTCCTGCCACCCCAACTGCCCCCAATGCCACCTGAGATGAAAACATCAACAACAAAAAACAAAAACAAAATGGTGCCCTGTAGTGACTATGGAGCACTAAAATTGTTGAATTGAGCTTGCAAATGAGAATTTTATCCATTTTAGTGCTACTGAGCAGCACTATGGAGAGATTTGCTGCTGGATTTCAGTGGCAAAAAGGTAATGGGGGGTTAATGCTTATTTTCTCCCTCCAAATGTGGCCAATGGCCCACCCCTGAAGTAAGGGCTGCATCCCAATTTAGTCATAACAGGCTTATTAGCCATGGCTACTCAAGCTTCATTCACTTCAATGGATCTACTCTCAATATAACAGACTCTGGATCCGATCCAATGTAAAATTGGTTTCTATGCTGCTTTTCAGTCTGAAGGCCCCCAAAGTGGTGCACAAGATGTTAATAATGCAACAATGCACTGAAAGGAAATGGGTAGGGAACAGGGACATTGATAGCAAACTCAGTAGGAATTTCTTCAGATGAAAGAGAGAATTCCCACCCCATGAATCTCCCATTCTTTTACAGCCCTCAAATGGTAGCACTCTAAAGACCACTGCTGCCACCCCCACCCTGCTATGGTACCTTTACTGGTCCTCAAATACTCAACATTTAAGACTGGTGCAATTCCTGATGCTTTAAAAAAAAATTACACAATCAACTCAGATCCCTCTGCAATAACTGATATTGCTGCAACACTACTGAAAGTATAGATCTGTCTTCAAACAGGTTCCCCAAACTTCCAAAAATCATTGCATAGGTGTGGAGATGAGTGTATGCAGATGAAGTAGGTGGGATCTCCAGGCAGGTGGCAGTAGTCATTGACTGCCACTAGGTGGCAAAATTCAACAAGGCTGCCTTATTTATTCAACAACACAACACACACACACACACACACACACACACCATGAATAAAATACATTTCTAGTTTGCCACTGCTTTTTTTCCTGACAGGGTTTTAGCAGCTACATGACAGGGGGTGGAGAGAATTTAACAGGTAAAGTTTTGTTTTTCCCCAGCACTGCAATCACCTAGTCATTTCAGCACAAATTAACTTGTCATAACCACATCTCCCCACCACATGGATTTGTGTGTGTATCCATTCTGCCACAGGCTGAAGGCAGACAGTTTTTCAGAGAGCCGAAGGTGGTGCCACAGACAGAAGTATTATTACCCATGCTGTACCCACTCATTTCTGCTGTCATGCCCAACAGATTGTTCAGGTTTGTGAAACCTGATCAAAACCCATGAAACTGGCTTAATGAAGATGAGAGGATTGTGAGGTGAGGTTGAACATACCGCTGTATGTACACCATATGTACATCATATCACTTTCAGTATTCTGAACTAAGAAAAACTATCACCTCTCTCTCTCTCTCTCTCTCTCTCTCTCTCTCTCTCTCGTTGTGGGACAGACATAAATCTACCTAATGATCTTGAATTCTAGTCTCCCATTTGCCAGGTCAACACCTTAATACTCCTTCATTTATCATCTATTGTGGGGGTGAACAGTCTTCAGGCTCTTTGGATCTACGTTGTTGTTCGTTTTTACTGGAACCCCAAGATACTCCAGCCAGATCCAGGTGCAAAAGACACACACTTTGAAAGAACACAGTGGTGCTTCTGAGCATATTCAGGGCATCTCTACATTAAGAAAAAAACCCACATCCTTTCTGGGGCTCTCTGCTTTCACTTTCTTTGTGGGATTAGGATGGGCTGCTTTAAACAGCAGACATGTGGTTTGCATAGACGAAACGCCTCCCTCCGTCCCTGGCATGTGTGCAAAGGAGCAGGGGGCAGGGGGAGTCTTGCTGGAGGATGCAATCCTATGGGGATAGGCAGCTGCCTCTGAACTCGGAGGTGACCGCCTATCCAATGCAGGGCAGGAGAAGTGTGGAGGGGATCGTCCCCTCTGCACTTCAGGCACCCTGCATTTGCAGCTAGACAGCCGATTTCGGAGCGGGGAAAATGGCTGCCGGATGTCACATAGGATGTGTCATACCGGCATTTCTGCCTTCCCCGCCCTGGAATGCCCCCCAGAATGCCCTGTTTCACTGCTCCATCCTCCTCTTCCGAGAGTGGAGCACAGGGCCATTCCGAGCTGCCTACGAGGCAGCGTGGTGGTGGGAGGTTGGTCCTCCAGGAACTGACCTCGGAGTGTGGGCTCCAAGTTCGGTTCCCAGAAACCGACGTATCCTATGGCCAACTAGCCACTGACTGGTGGCCATAGGATTGCTCCCTTAGTCACTTAACTTGTGCTGTACTGTTTCCCCACACCTCTAGGCACACTTGCTTAGAAGTAAGCCCCACTGAAGTCAATGGGACTTATTTCTGAGTAGACACAAAATCACACTGTAAGTCTGCAACCCTCGGTACACTTACTGCGGAGTAAGCCCCACTGAATTTACTGGGGTGCTCTGAATCAACAGAGTGTGTTGATTCTGAGCTTGGTGGGGTGGGGGATCAGATCTGTCTCCCTTCATTGCAGGAGGCATTTTACTCTCTTATGCCTCCAATCGGTGATCAAAAGACATGTGGTTTGAATCAAGGAAAGTCCTTCCTCAGCAAGTTCATGGCGCTAAGCCGGCATTACACGCTGCTGATATGGTGCCATTAACTTTTATTACTAGTTTATCTCCAATCTTTTTGAAAGTGTGATAAAGGGGAAAATGTGCATGAGGCGTCCTGGAGGTTGATGACGTCATGTAAAGGACCCACAAAATTCCATGAGTGACCAATCACAAATGTGCAATAATTTGCTCATGTAGAGGCACCCTCTGAGCCTAGGAATTCATTTTTGATACTAAAACTGAACTGAGCAAACAGTCTTTTTGCACAAAAGCCTACTCCTGGTTACCTCAAGCTTTCTTTATTTCAGCAGCCTAATTTAGGTGAGAACAGTCATTTTGTTGTTGCTGTTGTTAAACAATTGAGAATCAGAAACACTTGCTGATTTACTGCATATCACCCAGAGATCTACCAGTAGATTCAGAGCTATTTTTTGGCCATCCCTGGTCTACTGGGCCAAAGGCATACGTCGCGTTTATTTGCTTCTTTTTATAGAAGCTATAATTTTGCAGGGCTCTTTCTTTCTTTCTTTCTTTCTTTCTTTCTTTCTTCATTCTCTCCCCATACTGTTTACTGAATGGAACCTATCCATGACAGTCTTTGAAAGACCAGGCCTGAGAGAGCAAACCTGGTCAGAAATCTTCATACAGATGAAGGGGATGAAGCTAGGGAGGCTTTAAAAAAACACACACAGTGAGAATATGCTAAGACTAGGCAGAGTCCAGGCCAGAGGACTGAGATGATTAGTAGGGTGCAAGCCTGTGTTGTCTATTGAGACATAACTACTGATCCAGGCTCCACACAGGTACTGGTAACTGGCTTGTTAACTGGATTACAGGGCCGGTCCTACCATTAGACAGAATGAGGCGAATGTCTCAGATGGCAGATGCTGGGTAGCGTGGAGGGGGCTGTGGGACACGACCCTGGCTGTTCTCCTCTGTGGAAGGAGACAGTGGTGTGTTCCAGACAGCCTGACCCTGTGCCTCCTAGGCTAACCTGCTGCCCTCCAGTGAGGTGGGGCATGCTGCCACATCACCAATGTTGAAACAAGGTACCTCTGTCAGTCTGATTGGATTCTGTAGGTGGAATGGAGGGAGGTGCCTAGGGCAGCCATGTGTCCTCTTTTACAGAAGACAGAAGACTCCCCTCTATTTTGAAGGCATCCTCTTTTTGAAGGGCTGTCCAGTCCAAGTCCAGTATAAAGACAGAGAAATATCAGTAGGGAGTGCTGGGCCTTGAAGTTGTCCATCAACAGCACCTGGACAGCAGACTGGGCAAGGGACACAAGTCACCTGGTCACAGTCCTCCAAACTATGGTGAGAGGTACTGTATTTCTATTTAAATTGTAATGATTATTTCTAAATTTGCATCTATACATATAAATGAGCATACGCTAATTTTATGCAAATCAGCGTCCTCTTTTGTCCTCTTTTTTGGCCATTCACAAGCTGCCATCCTACCTTCTGCTCAGGCAGCAAAATGTCATGGGCCAGCCCTATCGGGTTGGGTTCTACAAACAGGGCCAACTTCAGGTTTGAGGGGGTCTTTGGCATGGAGGTCTCTCATCACCCTCACCCTCACCACACTGGAGGGCCCTCCCATGTTGGCAGGCAGCCAGTTCCTCTGCCTCCTATTTATTTCCACTGGATGCGATGGGTGAGTGAGTGGGTGAGTGGGTGGGGCCTCTTGGAGGATTAGGGCAGGGCTGGTCACGGTCCTCCTCTGAGCAGCACCAGGCAGCTGCCATTGTAATTGCCAACAAAGCGCTGGAGCAAAGCACTCTGGAGCACCGTGAACCATTGCAGTAGGGGCTGCTCAGCACTTACCGGAGCATCAGAAAAAGCACCTAAAGCAGTGGCGTCAGCAGGGGTGGACTCTCAGCAGCTGCCCATGGATGCTTCCCTGCTGGCACTGGGCGATGCTGGCTGAGGATGGCAGGATGGAGCTGTATTCCAACCCATCTGGGGGACACCAGGATAGAGGCGGCTGTATTAAATGATTACTGCTGCTATCAAGCCTCTAGTAGGCCATAGAGAATAATCTGCACAGGGAATGACCAGCAACCCTCAAAAGCAGCAGCAGCTTCTTCTTTGGAAATGCAGAGAGGACAGCAGCAGTGGGTCCAGAAGACATACCATGGATAATAGGAATTAAGCTCCAGTGTCAATGGCACGAGAAGCTAGGAAATAGACATTTTAAAGGTACTAGTAGAATTTGGATTTATTTTTTTGGTGTAATCCCCAAGGTTTTTTTTTAAGTTGTAACAATTAAAGGACCTTGCAGGCGCAGGGGGAATGCAACTGCGGTATAATTAACACTGGAACGACATGTGTGTGTGTGTGTGTGTGTGTGTCCCCGAGGATTATATCATTAGCCACTTCAGTTGTGCATGAAATATAAACGACGTTGCTCAGAGGCATCACATCTAAAGAGACATGGTCCTAAGTGACATGGCTTGCCACTGCGTATTATGCTCACTGGTCCAAATTAGCAGAAGGTCAGTTGCACAAAGGTTGTTGATATCCCTTGCTGTTGTTCATCTTCTATCTTGCATTCAATATCTTTTTCTGGGAAAACGATATGAAGAGGCAGCAAATGGCCCAGCTATAGCAATGCCGAGACTTCTGAAAGACATGGGCATCATCCTACTGGGATCCAGTTACAAAATGTCTCTCTTTGTGACTTAGTATCCACTCTAATTTTCTGTTGCTTTGTCTGAACAGAGCAAATGTCTGGCTGAGCACAGCCACCACCATTATCTCTATGCATGCAAAGAATAGAGGTTTGTGTGCATACCGGTGTGCAATTTGTTGTGGGTGCCTGTAAACACACAGACACACACACACACACACACGCTGCAATGCGGTGATGATCACTTAAAACAGAGGAGCAGAACCTCTTTCAACCTATTCCATTTTGGAGAAGCTCTCGGGGGCCGCATTCCAGTGGTGGATGGGGACCTAAGGCAAAAGGGGCAGAGCTAAGACTATGAAATATGCCAGCCTGTTTTAGCTTAAAGCTCTCGCTGCCAGTAACTAAGCCTTAGTTAGGAGAGGTATTTCAACCTTTTAGAATGGGGAAAAACTGCAAAGAAGCCAGGAAACCGCCAATGATTAGTGGTTGGAGGTACGTGGACCAGGGGCCAGATTGGGACCTTAGATGGGCCGGAGATTGGCCCCTTGGCTTGAGGGTCTGCACCCCTAATTTAAAATGAAGCTGAGTGGAGTCTATTCAGGACAGCATGTTGTTCACATGTAACAGCTCACCTTGCGGATTTAAGGGTCCCCCTTGCTAGTGCAGACCACTAAGATTTCAGATGCTCCAGATGAGGTGTTTATTGAGCAAATGCACTGCCTGATCTACAGGTGGGGCGGGGCTGGGGGTTCCAGATGTCATTGTCTTCTTCAATTTGTGACCCTCTTGTGTTTCCCCACAGCTTTTTCTTTTCTTTTTTACCAGAAACAAAACCCTTTCAGACAAAGAAGAAGATAGGATGGAATAGCTTCACAATGTCTTTTGACTGATAGTGCTAGGAGCCCTCCATCTGGAAGCACCCTTACTTTGGTGACCATGACAAAATAATAATTCACAGGATCTACGTGCATTGGGCTTGGGAGAGATCTACACTCCTGCACTCATTTGCACATACGCACATGCCACGGAAAACAGTGGGAATAAAATTCATATCAGTGGCGGCGAGATTGTATTATTTTTGGCTATAGATTTATCACTGAAAGTAGTGTGAAGTCTGATACAGTTGGCACTTATCCTGTATGCTGTTGATTGTCTCTCTTTGGTGCTCCAATTCCTATTTCTTTTCACACCAGTATTAAGACGTAACCCTGATCCATCATTGACGATGTAAGAACCTTTCCATAATTAGTCAGGGAAAATAGCTTCTGCTGTCCATTTTCCTGGCCTTCATCTTGTCCCCACTTCCTTCACTACTGAAGGAAGTAATTTTGCTTTTAAAAAAGAAGAAGCTGATTTTATTTGCTTGTTTGTTACGTTGATATTCCACCTTTTCCTCCAAGGAGCCCAAGGCAGCATACATAATCCTCCTGTCCATTTTATCCTCACAGCAACCCTGTGTATTAAGTTAGGCTGGGAACCAGTGACTGGCCCAAAGTCACTCAGTGAGCTTCATGGCAGAGTGAGGACTAGAACTTGAGTCTCCTGAGACCCAGTCCAACACCCTAGCTAGTACACCACATTGGCTCTCTTTATTCTTTGCACTGAGTGAATGTTTATGCAAATATACTCAATACAGATACCATTATAATCTATTCCTTGAGAAGGTGGATAATTTTTGATCTTGCACACCTTCAGCTACCTAGCAAACCAATTTCAAGGTCATTGCCCTCTGTCCAGACTTGTTGTTTATTCGTTCAGTCACTTCCGACTCTTCGTGACTTCATGAACCAGCCCACGCCAGAGCTTCCTGTTGGTCGTCGCCACCCCCAGCTCCCCCAAGGTCGAGTCCATCACCTCCAGACACTGGAGTCCGTCACTGTCCAGACTGCACCACAATTTTTGATGCATGTATAGAAATATAGAGTATTTCTAAACAAGGCTGTTAATCCACTGTCAGATTTGTCACAGAACTGAGATCCGAACACTATACAAAGAGCATTTCTTTTCCTGCTTTTTCTGCTACATAACTTCTAGGTGGCACAGTGGTATAGCAGAATAGTGCAAACACACAAACAGAAATAGCATTTTCTTTCACTTTCTTTAAATAATGCTACATTTTCCCTGCTTTAAAAGAATTCGCCGAAAGTATGTTTAAAAACAGAAGCGAAACTGGAGGGTCACGATGTAATCTAAAACCCCATAAACAACTGTGAGTAGTGAATGATGAGCACACAATAAATGCCTCATGTAGACAAGCTCACAGGTACTACTACACCTGTAATTCAGCCATATTTTAGAAAAATGAAAAATAAAAATCTAAGCTCACAACTCTGAGAGGAGGCTGTCTGTATGTACAGGAGATATGGAAATATTGGACAGTATCCAATGCTGTCATAGCTCTAGCACTAATGATGTTGTGCTAGCATAACCCAGCACTAGCACAGCATAATTAGCATTTGTTAGGAGAAAAGCATGATTTGCCACTGAAATTCAGTGGTGCAGTTTACCCCTGAATTTTAGCAGCAAATCACCACTTTCCCCTTTTGCCCAGCAAGCGCTAATGACGTTGACCTGGCATTGGTTTACACTAGGGCCCCAGGGCCTGTGTGCATCACAGCCCATTGAGATCTCTCCTTCATTCAGAGAGAATGCAGCATGGCAAACCACATGCCAATGTTCCCACCAATGACCCCACTGTATGTCAAAGTACAAAATGTAAGGAGTTAAATATCTGTGGCTACATTGCCCTGGATTGTGTTGGCTGACTTGTGAGGGATTGGTGGGTGGATGTTCCAGTTGTGGCAGGAGGTTTAGGGTGGCCACTTGTGAATCACCAAAAAAGAGGACATGCCTCACAAAAAAAGACACTGTTTTGCATAAAATTTGCATATGCTAATTTGTATGTTTAGGTGCACATTTAGAAATAATTATTTTAATTTAAATGGATTTACAGTACACCTTATCATACTGTGGACTGTGAACAGGTGACCTATATGTCTTGTTCAGTCTGCTGTCCAAGTGCTGTTGATGGGCAATTTCAAGGCCTAGCTCTTCCTTTGGATAGTTCTTTTATCTTTATAAGCATACATGGACTGGATAGCCCTTCAGACAGAGGACCATCCTCTGGCAGCCCTTCCAGTTCAGGACTGTCCTCTGTTAAAGGACAGACACATGGCCACCCTAGGTTGCATTTGATGGGTTTTTAGTTCCTTCCAGCTCTCTAAGCTAGAAGATGTCTGGCACAAGGAGAACATAGAAAACCAAGGAAGGAGAGAGCTTGGCTTCCTAGGATTCAACTGCCGTGTTTGTATGGATCTTCCTGGTGTAGTGTCAGGGTGGAAACTGAGCCGATAGAACCCCAGAGCAGTTCTGATTCTGAGGAGGAGCAGCAATCCATGGGAGAGGAGCCAGTTCATCCCTCACAGGCACAGCAGCTGGCAGAAATTCCTCCCTCTTTCCCTTGGGTCCACGGGAGGCAGCTGTTGCTTGCATGCCAAACGGTTGCAACGCCTCCTTTCCGCGCCCTCCATCGCTCGTCGCTCCCTGCGTCTGCATCGAGCATCTAGCAAGCCCCGTTCCCGCACTTTCTCACTGCTAGGATCACTATCTATCTTAGGAATGCTGGCAGGAGGAAACTCTGCCAGCTGCTGTGCCTGTGAGGGATGAGCTGGCTCCTCTCCCATGGATTGCTGCTCCTCCTCAGAATCAGAACTGCTCTGGGGTTCTGTCGGCTCAGTTTCCACCCTGACATGTAGATGCCTTATACATTGACAGTAAAATCTTATGCATGTCTACTCAGAACCTGAGTACAGTGGAATTTCATCCCAAGTAAGTGTGCACAGGATTGCAGCTTAAGGATCCAAACACAAAGGCATGGACTACAGGAGGGTTGAGAAACCTTTGGCCATCAGCCAAATTTCATGTGGCTCTAATTTTGTGTAGCCCACAGAGATAGGGTGCAGAGAAAGAGAAGGATGAGCTAGCAGAGAGAGAGAGCACTAAATGATACCAGTCTTGCAAAGTCTGTCCACTTTTGGTTCTGGCTCCACTCACTGCTGGCTCTGACCCACCCACCATTGGCATGCAACCCCGGACAGATTACCCCCACCCCTGGACTACAGTAAAGAACTCTGAAGGCTGCGCACTACTTGCAGGCCACAAACTGCACACTCTTTTAAGTGACACCTCTGTTGATGAAGGCCAGAACATGTGTTTTTGAATGGGCTCCCACACCATAATTATAGATAGGCATAATTACAGAGAAAAGCCAAACCAACTGTATAGCATATTGGTAAGACAGCGGTCGCTCTGTGTGTGTTGCAAGGGGCGGGGGACCTCCCTATTTTGTTTTTAAAATTAATCTCAAATATTTCCTTTTCCCTTCAGTATGAGTTGATCCAAACCAAAGAATACCATGGCCTATACAAGGGCAAATATAGTCCCCCTCCAAAGCACCACCAATGCCAGTTCCATCCATCTTTAAGAAAAATACATATTGGTGCATTTGTTTTGTCTTCAAATAATGGAATCATTAATTATTGCTGCATTAAAATATGTAATTTTTATAATGAGGCCAAAAAAACAAAAACACAAAGATCCCAGATTGTAGTTTTCAATGGAGAATTGCATTTATTCATCTTTACCCCATTTCCCCCATAGGCCCAAGGCATATGTTATAAATCCTGCAAGCTAAACTTGGATCCAGAACTGTCACTTGAGGCACAGGTGAACTCAGTGGCACGGAGCACTTTTTATCAGCTTAGGCTGGTATACCAACTACGCCCTTATCTGGACAGAGATAGCCTAGCTACAGTTATCCATGCTCTGATAACTTCTCGTCTGGATTACTGCAATGCGTTATACGTGGGGCTGCCTTTGAAAACAGTCCGGAAACTTCAGCTGGTCCAAAATAGGGCAGCAAGATTGTTAACAGGGACTGGCCTGCGAGCTCATATTACGCCAGTACTTTTCCAGCTGCACTGGCTGCCAGTCCATTTCCGGGCCCGATTCAAAGTGCTGGTGTTAACATTTAAAGCCCTTAACGGCTTGGGGCCAGGTTACCTGAAGGATCGCCTCCCCCCATATGTGCCTGCCCGGACCTTAAGATCATCGTCAGCGGCCCTTCTCCGTGAGCCCCTGCCAAAGGAAGTGAGGCGGGTGGCACTGGCTACTAGGAGGAGGGCTTTTTCTGCTGTGGAACCCCGGCTCTGGAATGAGCTCCCTAGTGAGGTTCGCCTGGCGCCTACATTGTATTCCTTTCGGCGCCAGGTGAAGACCTTTTTATTTTCCCAGGCATTTTAGCTTTCTAAATTTTTATCTTTGCTGTTTTAAATCTGTATTTTAAACTCCTGCACTGCTGCTAGATTTTATTGTGGTTGTATTGTTATATTGTGGTTTTAATGTTCTATATATTTTAAATGGTTTTATTGTGTGTTTGGTTTTAATTTTTGTGAACTGCCCAGAGAGCTTCGGCTATTGGGCGGTATAGACATTAAATAAAATAAACAAACAAACAAACAAACCCCAAATTAAATCCTACACAATACTGGCTGTGGGTTGGTTTGTAATCTGTCATGTTAGTAAATCCATCTTCATTGCCAGTTTAAGCTTATTGTTTCATTTGTAGGAGAGGGTTCAACAAATGATGTGTCAGAACAGATATCATTCATTAGAAATGTTTCAACCAGGAAATATTACTACATGCAACATTGCACCCACATATATCAGAACTATCCAAATAGTTTTTCATGTATACAGCATAAAGCAGCTTGGATAAGGTTTAATGCAACAGTGTATAATATATATTTAGAGTAGGGATAGGGAACATGTGGCCCTCCAGATGTTGTTGGACTGCAACTGCCATCAGCCCTAGCCAACATTGCCAAGACTGAGGGATTATGGGAGTTGAAGTCCAACAACATGTGAGGGGCCACACATTCCCCATCGCTGATCTAAAGGGACATTTTGTTCTTATCAGAGACCTGTGAGAAACAGGAAAAGCAAACATTGCCTACAAGCCAGAAAAGCTTCCCATCAGGGAAAATTATTGCTCCTGCTCCAAACCATCTTTAGATGGGAAATTTCATTTGTTTCTTTTGCCTTTTAGCTAGTTAAGGACCTAGACAGTGAAGGGTCTATTCCTCTGGGGAATTTGTAACTAAATTCAGACTCTGAACAATGGGTGTGATTAAATGACTGTAATTCTAAGGATAATGTTGAAATTGGGAGAGCCTACCCTAAAACCATGCCAAATGCCAGATTTACAGTATTACCCAATTGCATTTATAGAGAGCAGTCATTTCATGTAAGAGAAATAAAAATGGATGTGTCTGCTCCCAGCTGATCTTTCACACTCTGCAGTGAAGCCAGCACTGTTCAAGGAAGATGTGTGCATTATTGAACCGTGCTGGAGGCCCAATCCAGCCTCCCATTGGATCAACAGGCTAGAGTGACCAAATAGACAGTCCTCTATTGGAAGGTGGCTTCTATTTGAACAGCTATCAGCGGACAATATTCTGTTTAAATTCTCGTGACTTCAGTGGAACATCAGGGCCATGTGTGCTTACCCTTGACTAAATAAAAAGATAACCCTGAGCTACTTGCTACATGATTAGCCTATCATGTAGGTTTGGCTCTTAGAAGCCAATAGTGCAATCCACGTCTCATTGAAATCAAAAGCAACATTACCATTAAAATTAGCAAAGTTGGCTCTCATTAGGGATGTATGAGAATTTTATTTCTGTTCACAAATCATGCAGACACGTCCTGTTTGCAATCCCGATGTGAGCGGGAGCACTTTTTTTGGAGAAAGGTTCATAAATTCCTGAATTTGTGATCACAGTTGAAAAATGTGCATTTTTTGTGCACACTTTGAAATGCACATTTTTCAACAAGTATGCATTTCCATGCTTTAGTCAATGGGGGGAAAGTGTGCACTTTTGAAAAATACAGAAATGCACACTTTCCCCATTCAAAATGTACTCTTTCCCCATTTGAGCAAGTCGAAAAACAGGTCAAAAATGAAAATGGGAGCGAGCTGAGATGAGTTTGAAAGTGATTTTTTTTTTTTAGAATTTAGGTGAGCTCAAAAAACACTGGTTTCCCCATCCCTAGATCGCATCTTTGTCACCTTCTCTTATGTATGTCTATCCAGAAGTGGACTTCATAAGGTTGCAGCCCTAATGTATATGTACATGAGAAAATTGCAAATGGCATATGAACAACCTATCAGGATTTTTAAAAAAATATTATCTCCAGAGACAATTTACTATGTATTCCACATAGCAGGAACAAATATTGCTTATTATATATTTGTATGTATTCTGGGGGGGGGGGGGCAGGAAAGGAACCTCCTTGTTCTATTTTCAGCAAAAGCAGGGGTGGGAACTCCCATCTGAATGGCAAATCCTCTCTGTGTTAGGCAGCAAGGAAATCTTGCTTATAGGGATGCGTCTTGTTTCTAATCTTCTTAGCTAGGGAAGACCAGCAGTAGCCAATTCAGGATGGAATGGCATAAATTCTTGCTCTCATTTAGCTTGTCTGCCTGACAGATGCATGCTGGTGGAATTACTTTGTGGATTCAGGCTTGTGGGTCTGGCAGCCATAAACCAAATTTTCATATAGAATACATGTCTTCCAAGGGTGGCATATGTGTTTTATTTTCATGAGTTATAGCAACCACTTTATTCCAAAATGGCCTGGCCACGAGTGATGAGGAGTGGTCACGGTATTGGGGAGAAAGAGAAATGAGCAGTAACCAGCTCTAAAGCTATACACTGCATTCATTCCATAAGAGATTAGTTTATCCTCTCTCTCTCTCTCTCTCTCTCTCTCTCTCTCTGTCTCTGTGTGTGTGTGTGTGTAAAATTCATATTAAGAACTCTCATAGATTAAAATGCTGCTAAATATTGCTTCTGCTTTGTCAGAAATTTGTCCCCTTAACAGTGAAGCAGAAGAACTTGTACAGATGTTCTGGCTTTGAGAAAAGGTGACACATTGACATTCTTTTGTCGTGGGGGATAAACATTCCAGGTTATTGCTCCATTGTTGACTACAGTTTACCATCCAGTGAAATCTTCAGAGAGGGCTGCATAAACTCGTTTGGGCTTTGCCAGTCACTTAGGCCCCAAAGTTACATTGGCCCAGTTTGCATGGCACACTAAACCATGGTTTAGCGAGAAGCGCATTTATTTATTTATTTATTATTAAATTTATTAATCGCCCATCTGGCTGGTCACCCAGCCACTCTGGCAGATGTACAACATACAATAAAAACAGTTTAAAACAATAAAATTCTACAATAAAAACATTTTCTAAAATACCCTAACCCACCCCAAATGCCTGCCTGAACAACAGCGTTTTTAATGCATGACGGAAGCTCATTAAAGAGGGGGCATGACGGAGTTCCCTAGGGAGGGAGTTCCACAGTGTGGGGGCCACCACAGAAAAGGCCCTTTCCCTCATCCCCACCAGTCTAGCTGTCCTGGCTGATGGGACAGAAAGAAGGCCATCCGAGGCTGATCTTGTCAAGCGGCCTGTCTGGTGCTGCTGGAGGCGCTCCTTAAGATAGGCTGGGCCGCAACCATATAGGGTTTTAAAGGTCAAAACCAACACCTTGAATTTGGCCCGGAAAACAACTGGTAACCAGTGCAACTCCTTCAGCACTGGAGTGATGTGATCTCGCTGGCGGCTGCCTTTAATCAGGCGAGCCGCCGCGTTCTGTACCAGCTGCAGTTTCCGAACCGTCTTCAAGGGTAACCCCACGTAGAGCGCATTACAGTAGTCTAAACGAGAGGAGACCAGGGCATGTACTACCGATGGGAGCAGATGGTCGGGAAGGAAGGGGCGCAGCCGCCGTATCAGATGGAGTTGATGCAGCGCTGTCCGGCTCACAGCTGACACCTGAGCCTCCATGGACAGCTGGGAGTCCAAAATGACCCCCAGGCTGCAGACCTGGTCTTTCAAGGGTAGCCGTACCCCATTCAACACCAGGTCAACATCCCCCAGCCTCCTCTTGTCTCCCACCAAAAGTACCTCGGTCTTGTCAGGGTTCAGCTTCAGCCTATTCCTCCCCATCCAGCCACTCACCGTCTCCAGACATTTGGACAGGGATTCTACGGCCAACCTTGGTGAAGATTTGAATGAGAGGAAGAGCTGCGTGTCATCCGCATATTGATGACACTGCACCCCAAACCTCCTGATGATAGCCCCCAGCGGCTTCACATAGATGTTAAATAGCATCGGGGAGAGGATGGAACCCTGTGGCACCCCACAAGTGGCCACGGGTCCGAAACCTCCTCTCCCAGTGCTACCCTCTGGTACCTGCCGGAGAGGAAGGACCGGAACCACTGCAATACGGTGTCCCCAATGCCCAACCCCTCCAGGCGGTCCAGGAGGATACCGTGGTCAACGGTATTTAAAGCCGCTGAGAGGTCGAGGAGAACAAGGAAGGAGCATTCACCCCTATCCAGAGCCCTCCTCATATCATCCACCAAGGCGACCAAGGCCATTTCTGTCCCATGCCCAGGCCTGAAACCCGACTGAAATGGGTCTAGATAATCAGTTTCTTCCAAGTGTGCCTTCAACTGCACCGCCACCACCCGCTCAATCACCTTGCCCCAAAATGGCAGATTTGAGACTGGGCGAAAGTTGTTCAAAACTTGAGGATCCAAGGAGGGCTTCTTTAAGAGCGGTCTTATCACTGCCTCCTTGAGGGCTGATGGCATCACTCCCTCCTCAAGGGAGGCGTTCACCACCACCTTGATCCCCTCACCCAGTCTCTCTCTGCAGCTCATAATGAGCCAAGATGGGCAAGGATCAAGTAAGCAGGTGGTCAGCCGTACCGATGAAAGCACCTTGTCCACTTCATCAGGAGGAAGAAGCTGGAACCGATCCCACAAAACCGGTTTGCCACAGGCCACCTCTTGCTCACTAACTGTATCCACAGCGTGCAGAGTAACACACCTAATCTGATCAATTTTATCTGCAAAGTGCCTTGCCAAGGCCTCACAGGAGGCCTTAGAATGCTCCAGTGGTTCTGGAGCCATAGGACCGACCAGGCTCCGGACCACTTGGAACAGCCTCCTGGGACAGGAAAAGAGCCACCACAAGCCTTGGGTTCATGTGCTCCCCCTCCCTTTCCCTCTTCCAAATAGCGATGGGTGAAAATTTCATTTGGTTCATTTTTTAATAAGAATTTACCCACATTTACAAATTTATTGGTAAACAGGATGGAAAGAACTTGACATTTTACAAAATTTGAATGTGGGAGAATGGTAAATCAACAGATTGATCCATCCCTACTCCCACACAGCTGAGAGGAGCACTTTGGGAGTATTTTGTTTCACTTTCCTGAATCTTGCCTTGTTGTATCATCCAGCCTAAGGATTGTGGTTTATAACAATTCTGGTTATTTTCACAAGGCAGCTTCAGAAACCCTGTCTTGAAATTGACTTCTTTTGAAACTGACCAGTGGTTGTTATGTGCCACAGTCCTTGGTTTGGATGACACTGCAAGCCGAGCTTCAGGGAAAACATGAGGAAAAGCTGCCAAAGACCTCCTCCCGCATGGGAGAAAGAAAGGGGAAGGAGGGACTTGCAGCATCTTCTTCCTACTTACACACCATGCACATCTTGCTAGTGTGGTGTGTGAACCAATCCATTATGACAAATATGTGGCTGGCCTATATCTTCTCCCTGCATGGCATGACATGACACCATTGTGCTCAGAGGTTCTCTGGCCTCATTCAGTTTCGTCAGTTTCTGCTTTGGAGGTGTGGAAATTGAGCAAAATGGCATCATATCGTGTCAATTATGTTCCATCTTCTTTAACTAGATGCTACCGAGGTGATACAGCCAGCCTAAAGTCCTGCATTTAAAATGGGGCTTTCTGCTTCCGTTTTAAATGCAGGATCACAACTGACTCCCTTCACATGCGCTCGCCTTCCCCCTCCTTCTCCCTGTATCTGAGTCTTCCATTATCTTTCTTTGAACTTGCTCCTCTTCTTGTCATTTTAACTCTTTTCACCTTTAAAAATGCAACAAGGGGCATTTAGTGCAGGAGATGCCCTGGAGGGTCAAGGCAGGGTCACAGTGTCATGTAAAGAGCCCACAAACTTCAGTGAAGGAGCCATCTCAATTGCAGGATAAAAGTTCTGTGTGAAGGAGCCCTGGATGTCAAGTTAACAGACTTCAGAACTAGAGTGTCAAGTTTGCTGTTCATGTTAGCAATGGTGAATAAGCAGTACCAGCTTAAACTAACCAGAACAAACATTGCTTACTAGATTCTAGGGTGCTATTCTAATAATGTGCATCTTTCAAGGGTAACACAGACATATAAATTTAATATTAATGATTTACCCAGATATGCAACTGCAGTCTGGAATTCCTTATGACATTTGAGTCTGACATCAGGAAAAAGGGAGAACTTTATTAAGGAATGTTACAATTTAGGATAGTGGAATGTCTTTGAGTTTATATATGGCATACCTAAACAAAATAAAATATTGGTGCTTATCAAAATTAGATAGTGCTTTTTTGATCTAAAACAGCTTTGCTTTTTCTAATTATACAACATGAGCTTTGTATAATAGTACTCTGTGTGTGTGTGTGTGTGTGTGTGTGTGTAAGAATATGTGGACCACAGTTGCTAGACAGAACTTCATATATGACAACTTTGGTTGGCAGCAATCTCATTTATTGGGATATTACTACAGAATCTGCCTGCATTTACAGAAATATAAAGCTAACTTTAGTGCAGAGGCAAAGTTGAATCCTCTGTTGCATGAATAAATAGGCAGAAAATGCTATTTACACTGACCTATTTTAAAGCTGGTTGTCTCTGACAAGGGATGTGGGCAGTTTCTGTCTTCATTTTGCAATTCAGTGTAAAGTACTTGCTGACTTTAACGTGTACATTGCTCACCCCCATCCCTTTTTTGTTGTTGTTCAGACTGCTAGAACCTTTTGCTTATAAGTCATATGTGTGGAACCCCATCTAAACACCAGGGTTTATCTTCCCCGTAATATAGTGGGATGTAGTTATAATATTTGCTTCAGCTCTAGGCTCCCTTTCTCCTATTTGATGGGGAAGCCCTGCCCATTCACCACATATGTGGCTGATACCTCACCAGCAGAAGGATGGCAAGAAAGGCCCTCAACTAACAGCAGTAAACAAAGGGATTCAAGCTTCCCCTTATCAAAATTGAGAGCTCTGTATATTTCCTGAATGGGGAGTAGCCCGCTGGGTCCCCACCACAGTCCTATATAGTAAGATTGGTGAGATCAGTCTCTACATATTTTGCAGTTGAACAGAGTAGCCATTCTTACTTATGCAACATGTCCAAAGGAGAGAGAGGCCATGTAAGGGCACAATCCTATGCATATTTAGACAGAAAAGGTCTTACACTTCCCAGCATTCCCCAGCCAGCATGGCTGGCTGGAGAATGCTGGGAAGTGTAGGATTCCCCCCCCCCAGTCTAAACATGCATAGGATTTCATCCTAAAAAGATTAGGAAGCCATGTGTTGCTCAACAGTCTGGCAAATTGTTCCTTCATAGCTTCAAAATACCATATACCAGCCCTCCGCAACCTGCTGTCCTCCAGATATGTTGGACTGCAATTCCCATAATTCCCAGCCAGCATGGCAGATACCAGACTCAGGACGGCTGCCATATACCCGATGCAATGGATGAAACACATGACTCCAAATGAGTGAAACGAGTGCCATAAAAACTCCAGATTAGCAAACCATGATCTTGTTGACTTTTATTTGTTAAACATTCTATTGAAATCAGTAGAATTACTTTGTGAGAAGTGACATAAACATTGCATTTACCATTCTTCTGCAAACATTTATAACAGTATAAGTTAGAAGATCCCATCTCCTCCATTTAATATTTAGGACACAGTTGAACAGGTATGATTTGTGTTACTAGCTTATGTTTAAAGTTCATCATCCTGATTCAGTGGAAGGGTAATCCATATGTGCAGAGACTGCCCTTTCATATACAGAAAATCTTTCTGGATGGGGTGCTGCATGCACAAAAGACGACCCTACAGGGGGAACCTCACATCCAGCCCTGGGGTATTTGCACAATGTGGTGGTGCTGCAGTGCATAGGCAGTAACCACAGATGGTCCAGTCACCTCTTGGACGGTAGAGGAACCATTCTAGGCACCCTCTCCTTAGGGAGGTTGGAGAAATCCGCAGCGGATTCAAATGATTTCAGATTCTGCAGTGGACCAGCTTTTTCCAAGTCACGTGGATTCCGTGGACTTGAGGACTGGTTTTTTACTTGGGGGAGGGGGAGTTGAGCAAGTGCGTAATTGTGGAACTGTGCAATTCTGCAAGTGCGCAAGTGCACAAGTGCAAACAGGAATGAAATTCGTATATATCCCTAACAAAAATCTGATTCCATCAATGAGCGGATGATGGAATGAAAGGCGCCTGAATATCCATGAAACAAATGGAACAGATTTAACAAAATCCATACATCCCTACCTCTCCCCAGTTGGGGAACCAGCACTGTCAAAGCAGATATTGTTTGTTAACTATCTATATTATTTTTTTTAAAAGTGTGCCTTGAATCAGCACAAACCAAACGCCCAATGAAATAAAAAGGTCTTAACATATCTAAAGATTGTAAGAGAGGGGGCCAACCAAGTCCTTCTTGGGAGACAGTTCTACAGCCTGGAATCACTGCTGACCACATGTCTGGGCTAGGGTGGTCCTCTATTTGAAGAGCTGCCAGAGAACCACCCTCTGTTTGAAAGGCTGTCTGATCCAGGTTCAGTAATGAATCATAAAGACTCTTGCCTATCAACAGTCAGTACCTGGGCAGCAGATTGAACAGGCAGGCACACAAGTCACCTGCCACAGTCTTCTACACCATGGTGAGATGCATATACATCGACAGTAGCATATGCAAATGTTATACAAATCACTGTCCTCTTTTTCAGTGATGCATTTCCTCTTTTTTGACCATTCATAAATCGCCACCCTTTGTCTGGCTGGTGAGATTCTGTGTGTATGTGTGTGTGTGTGTGTAAAAAATAGCTTTATTATTTATAAATTACACATTGTTGTTGTTGTTCAGTCGTTAAGTCGTGTCCGACTCTTCGTGACCCCATGGACCATAGCACGCCAGGCCTTCCTGTCCTCCTCTCTCTCCCAGAGTGTGCTCAAATCCATATTCATTGCATCAGTGATACTATCTAGTCATCTCATCCTCTGCTGTTCCCTTCTCCTTTTGCCTTCGATCTTTCCCAGCGTCTTTTCCAGGGAGATTTCTATTCGCATAAGGTGGCCAAAATATTTGAGCTTCAGCTTCAGTATGTGTCCTTCCAATGAGCACTCAGGGTTGATTTCCTTTAGGATGGACTGATTTGACCTCCTTGCAGTTCAGGGGACTCGTAAGAGTCTTCTCCAGCACCACAGTTCGAAAGCATCAATTCTTCGGCGCTCAGCCTTCCTTATAGTCCAGCTCTCACAGCCATACATTACTACTGGGAAAACCATAGCTTTGATTAGACGGACCTTTGTCGGCAAGGTGATGTCTCTGCTTCTTACTATGCTGTCTAGGTATGCCATAGCTTTCCTCCCAAGGAGCAAGCGTATTTTAATTTCATGGCTACAGTCACCGTCTGCAGCGATCTTGGAGGCCAAGAAAATAAAATCTGTCATTGCTTCCATTTCTTCCCCTTCTATATGCCAGGAAGTGATGGGGCCAGATGCCATGATCTTAGTTTTGTTAATGTTGAGTTTCAAACCAGCTTTTGCACTCTCCACTTTCACCCTCAACAAGAGGCTCTTTAGATCCTCTTCGCTTTCTGCCATTAGGGTGGTATTGTCTGCGTATCTGAGGTGGTTGATAATTGTCCCAGCAATCTTAATTCCGACCTGTGATTCATCCAACCCGGCATTTCTCATGATAAATTACACATTATGCATTCATAATTCATTGAACTTTTTGGATTATGACATGAGTATTAGAATTAAAAATGTGATGCTTCTCACCTTCATAAAAATGCTAAATTTCAGTATACCAAATTCAGAAATAGTTTGTATATATGTTCATCTGATGTTTTTTAAAGTAGCACCTTTCAGTTAAGCGTTCAATATTTAAAATCATTTCCTTGTATTGTTTGCTGATGCTAAACCTGGAATATGCAATTTCATTAGATAAGTGACTTTTAATGAAGCCAAGGGTTGCATTAGATTTGTCTGCTTGTTTGATTACTTAGCAAACCACTCAAATACACAATTGCCTAAATAACTGAGTAAACAGCAAAGAGCAAACTATCCGTGAACTCACATTTTGGCCTTGTTAAAAAGTAAACGAAATATAATTAAATGTAGCAAAGTTGGAGTTTGCATATTTTCATGTAGCTGAACCTGATCTGAAAATGAATTTGCAGAAACATAGCTTCAAGATTTAATTTTCTCAAGTCCTCATCTCTCCTCATATTCTTTCTCCATATGGAGATATATATTTCAGAAATATATATTTGGGAATTATACATCAGTATGATGATGGCACCCAGCTCTATTTCTCTGTAACATCTCTGTCAGGAAAGGCTGTCCACATTCTGAATCTGTGTCTGGATGCATTCATGGACTGGATGGGGGCTAATAAACTGAAAATGATTGCTGATAAGACAGAGAGCCTATGGGTAGGTAGTTCCCAGGTCTGAGAATTGGGTTGTTTACCTATTCTGATGGGGTTGCATTCCCTCTGAAGGAGCAGGTATGTACTTTGGGAGTGTTCCTGAATCCATCTTTGTCACTGGAGGCCAAGGTGACCTCAGGGGCTCAGAACGCCCATTACCAGCTTTGACTGATACGATAACTATGCCTGTTCCTGGATAGGGATCGCTTTGCCACTGTGGCTCATGCACTGTAACGCACTCTACATGGGCCTGCCTTTGCACCTGGTTTGGACGCTGCAGCTAGTGCAGAATAGAGCAACTAGGATGCTGGGTGAGGCCTCCAGCAATGTACACATCACACCTCTGTTAAAAGAACTGCACTGGCTGCCTATTAGCTACTGACCCATGTTCAAGGTTCTGTTTTTAACATACAAAATCTAAAACAACTCAGTCAGGACCAGGGTACCTAGCAGACTGCCTTCCCCTATATATACTCAGCTGACCATCGGCAGAGGAGATCTTGGTCATCATTTTTCAACAAACAGAATATTGCCATGTGACAACTAGAAAACAAGCCTTCTCAGGAGTGGCACCCACCCTCTGGAACTCCCTCTCATGTGCAATTCAGGAGGCAGAAAATCTGGTGAGTTTGAAATGCCTCCTAAAAATGTACCTGTTTATGCAAGCTTTTCTCTGGCTTGTAACTGATATCATGATGCTATTCCATTTGATTGTTTTCTATGGTTGTTTTTTTAATTGTTATTTATTTATTTAATTGTACCTGTAACTGTTTATTAATGGAGTGTTTTAATAATGATTTTAATACTTTGTCATGTAAACACAGAGATTTTATTATTATTAGGTGGTAAGAAATGGAAGCAGTGACAGATTTTACTTTCTTGGGCTCCAAGATCACCGCAGATGGTGACTGTAGCCATGAAATTAAAAGACGCTTGCTCCTTGGGAGGAAAGCTATGGCAAACCTAGACAGCATAGTAAGAAGCAGAGACATCACCTTGCCGACAAAGGTCCGTCTAATCAAAGCTATGGTTTTCCCAGTAGTAATGTATGGCTGTGAGAGCTGGACTATAAGGAAGGCTGAGCGCCGAAGAATCGATGCTTTCGAACTGTGGTGCTGGAGAAGACTCTTACAAGTCCCCTGGACTGCAAGGAGGTCAAATCAGTCAATCCTAAAGGAAATCAACCCTGAGTGCTCATTGGAAGGACAGATAATGAAGCTGAAGCTCCAATATTTTGGCCACCTAATGCGAAGAGAAAACTCCCTGGAAAAGACCCTGATGCTGGGAAAGACTGAAGGCAAAAGGAGAAGGGGACGGCAGAGGATGAGATGGCTAGATAGCATCACCGATGCAATGAATATGGACTTGAGCACACTCCAGGAGAGAGCGCAGGACAGGAAGGCCTGGCGTGCTATGGTCCATGGGGTCACGAAGAGTCGGACACGACTGAACGACTGAACAACAACAACATACAAGCATCATTAATAAGTAGTATAATAAATATAATATAATATATACATTCATTTAAAAAACAACAAAAGATTCCCAAATATCTGGATTAAGAATACAGTTTGCAGGGGAAATGGTTTGGCAAAAAGTGTGATTTGCTTGGAGGATGAGGGAAAATGCTCAGGTAAACCATGGCATCGTAACTGAATAGTGATTTCAGGAGTGACCGGGAGCCCACAACAGATATTAAACTGGGTGAGTCAGCAGCATGCAGAATATTTGTCGCAGGCCTCTACAGAGAAATGAGGAAATCTGCCATGTGCTTTTTTGCAGCTATCTGGGCTGCCTCGATATCCTCTGGATAAAGCCTTGAGAAGATTTATGTGTGGTCGCTTCTTCCCAGTGCTGCACTAGTAAACCGCCTACCACTCCAGTGTGGTCTGTTGCAAATGGCAAGCAGCACAGAGGAGCTGGCAATCAGGCTGAAAGATTATTAAAAGCCTTGTAAAAGAAAAAAAAAAGAAAAAAGATGAGAGATGAGAGATGAGTCTGTACAGAAATGGCCCCTTCACAGCACAGAACACTGTGCAAGAAGACACTGTATGAGAAAAACAAAACTCCCAAACAGTTCAGTGTGAACAATAACAAAATGTGTAATGTAAAAGCCTTGAGGTACTTGATGGGTGGGACATTTAATTATTTGCCTCAGGGTTTATAACAGTGTTCCTCCTCCATTTCTTCAGAGGAGCATATCGGTGTGGTGTAGAACAGCCTTCCCTGACCTGGTGTAGTATTGGACTACAACTCCCACCATCCCAATGGCCATGCTGGCTGGATATGGCGGGCACTGTAGTCCAGCACTACGGGAAAGCACCAGGTTGGGAATGGATGGTGCAGAGTTTTGTCACTCTGGGGTATTGTCCACCACTGCCAGTTCACCTCCACTTGTTCCTTTGTGCCCATGGGACCTACCACTAGCACAGCATTCCTAAAGCAGCCCCACCAATGAGGAGAAATGCTTGTTTCCAGAATGGGACAGACCAGCGGAGCTCCCTTCTGTGACCTGCCCCATTCTGGAAATAAGCACTATTGCAGAAACCACTAGCTTCCCCTTGCGCTAGCAGTACAATGGATCCTGCCCAATGACTCACAAGACACAAGTAGGTAACTGTGAAAAAATACAGACAAGGGTGAACATAAGAACTGCCCTGATGGATCAGGCCAAGGGTCCATCTAGTCCAGCAGTCTGTTCACAACAACTCCTGCATGTTTCTGTGCTGCTAATAGCACATATGCATGTTTCACTGGGTTGCTGAGTTGCACGATCAGTTTCTCCATTTGATTGCACATGCACAGTATAGTTGCCCAGGACCTGAATTTGGACCATTCTGCATCAAAGGAGGAATCCCAGGGAATGGGATGCCAAGGACTCTGAGAAAGGGGAAGACCCTCTCCCTGGTACATCTCAGATAGTGGCTCTGTTAACTATGAACTGCCCACCCCACAACTAGGTTCTCCTCCAAATGTATGCCAAAGTTACGTGCCGCAAATCCCGAATTTTGTGTTGCCACCCTCAACTGTCCCCTTCATGGATCACTGCCTTGTTGTGGCGAAGGGGCTTGCGTAACTCAGTGAAGCCATAAGCTATGCCATGCAGGGCCACCCAAGACGGACAGGTCATGGCAGAGAGTTCTGACAAAATGTGGTCCACTGGAGAAGGAAATGGCAACCCACTCCAGTATTCTTGCCAAGAAAACCCCATGGAACGTATCACAAGGCTAAAAGAGATGACGCCGGAAGATGAGCCCCTCAGGTCGGAAGGTGTCCAATATACTACTGGGGAAGAGCAGAGGGTATTTCCAAGTAGCGCCAGAAAGAGTGAAGCGGCTGGGCCAAACCCGAAAGGACACTCAGCTGTGGATGTGTCCGGTGGTGAAAAGAAAATCCGATGCTGTAAAGAACAATATTGTTTAGGAACCTGGAATGTCAGATCAATGAATCAAGGTAAGCTGGAGGTGGTCAAACATGAGATGGCAAGATTGAACATCGACATCTTGGGAATCAGTGAACTCAAATGGACAGGCATGGGCGAATTTAATTCAGGTGACCATCATATCTACTATTGTGGGCAAGAATCCCTTAGAAGAAATGGAGTAGCACTCATAGTCAACAAAAGGGTGGGAAAAGCAGTACTGGGGTACAATCTTAAAAATGATAGAATGATCTCAGTACGAATCCAAGGCAAACCATTCAACATCACAGTAATTCAAGTCTATGCCCCAACCACTGATGCCGAAGAAGCTGAGGTTGATGGGTTCTATGAAGACCTACAACACCTTCTAGAACTAACACCAAAAAAAGATGTCCTCTTCATCATAGGGGATTGGAATGCTAAAGTAGGAAGTCAAGAAATCACTGGGATAACAGGCAGGCATGGCCTTGGTGTACAAAATGAAGCAGGACAAAAGCTAATAGAGTTTTGCCAAGAGAACACGCTGATCATAGCAAACACTCTTTTCCAACAGCACAAGAGACGACTCTACACATGGACATCACCAGATGGTCAATATCGAAATCAGACTGATTATGTCCTTTGCAGCCAAAGATGGAGAAGCTCTATACAGTCAGTCAAAACAAGACCTGGAGCTGACTGTGGCTCAGATCATGAGCTTCTTGTTGCAAAATTTCGGCTTAAATTGAAGAACGTAGGGAAAACCACTCAACCATTCAGGTATGACCTAAATCATATCCCTTATGAATATACAGTGGAGGTGAGGAATAGATTTCAGGGATTAGACCTGATAGACAGAGTGCCTGAGGAACTATGGACGGAGGTCCGTAACATTGTTCAGGAGGCAGCAACTCAATCCATCCCAAAGAAAAAGAAATGCAAGAAAGCCAAGTGGCTGTCTGATGAGGCTTTACAAGTAGCTGAGGAAAGAAGGGAAGCGAAAAGCAAGGGAGAAAGGGGAACATATATCCAACTGAATGCAGAGTTCCAGAGAATAGCAAGGAGAGACAAGAAGGCCTTCTTAAATGAACAATGCAAAGAAATCGAGGAAAACAACAGAATGGGAAAGACTAGAGATCTCTTCAAGAAAATTGGAGATCTCAAGGGAACAAAACTTTGTTTTGTGCAAAGACGGGCATGATAAAGGACAAAGAAGGCAGGGACTTAACAGATGCAGATGAGATTAAGAAGAGGTGGAAAGAATACACAGAAGAACTATACAGGAAAGATCTTAATGTCCCTGATAGCCATGATAGTGCGGTCACTGAACTTGAGCCGGACATCCTAGACAGTGAAGTCAAGTGGGCCTTAGGAAGCATTACTAACTACAAAGCTAGTGGAGATGACAGTATTCCAGCTGAGCTATTTAAAATCCTAAAAGATGATGCTGTTAAAGTGCTGCATTCAATATGCCAACAAATTTGGAACACTCAACAATGGCCGCAAGACTGGAAAAGGTCAGTTTACATTCCAATTCCAAAGAAGGGCAATGCCAAAGAGTGTTCAAACTACCATACAATTGCGCTCATTTCACATGCCAGCAAGGTGATGCTCAAAATCCTACAAGCTAGGCTTCAGCAGTATGCGAACCGAGAACTACCGGAAGTACAAGCTGGGTTTCGAAGAGGCAGAGGAACTAGAGATCAAATCGCCAACATTCGCTGGATCATGGAGAAAGCAAGAGAATTCCAGAAAAATGTCTATTTCTGCTTCATTGACTATGCTAAAGCCTTTGATTGTGTGGATCACAACAAACTGTGGCAAATTCTTAAAGTGATGGGAGTACCAGACCACCTTACCTGTCTCCTGAGAAACCTGTACGTGGGTCAAGAAGCAGCAGTAAGAACCAGACATGGAACAAGCGAGTGGTTCAAAATTGGGAAAGGAGTACGACAAGGCTGCATATTGTCACCCTGCTTATTTAACTTATATGCAGAGTACATCATGAGAAATGCCGGGTTGGATGAATCACAGGTCGGAATTAAGATTGCTGGGAGAATTATCAACAACCTCCGATATGCAGACGATACCACCCTAATGGCAGAAAGCGAAGAGGATCTAAAGAGCCTCTTGTTGAGGGTGAAACAGGAAAGTGCAAAAGCTGGTTTGAAACTCAACATTAAAAAAATGAAGATCATGGCATCTGGCCCTATCACTTCCTGGCATATAGAAGGGGAAGAAATGGAAGCAGTGACAGATTTTACTTTCTTGGGCTCCAACATCACCGCAGATGGTGACTGTAGCCATGAAATTAAAATACGCTTGCTCCTTGGGAGGAAAGCTATGGCAAACCTAGACAGCATTGTAAGAAGCAGAGACATCACCTTGCCGACAAAGGTCCATCTAATCAAAGCTATGGTTTTCCCAGTAGTAATGTATGGCTGTGAGAGCTGGACTATAAGGAAGGCTGAGCGCCGAAGAATTGATGCTTTCGAACTGTGGTGCTGGAGAAGACTCTTACGAGTGCCCTGGACTGCAAGGAGGTCAAATCAGTCCATCCTAAAGGAAATCAACCCTGAGTGCTCATTGGAAGGACACATACTGAAGCTGAAGCTCCAATATTTTGTCCACCTAATGCAAAGAGAAAACTCTCTGGGAAAGACCCTGATGCTGGGAAAGACTGAAGGCAAAAGGAGAAGGGGACGGCAGAGGATGAGATGGCTAGATAGCATCACCGATGCAATGAATATGAACTTGAGCACGCTCCGGGAGAGAGTGCAGGACAGGAAGGCCTGGCGTGCTATGGTCCATGGGGTCACGAAGAGTCGGACACGACTGAACAACAACAACAACAACAACCCTCAACTGTGTACTGATACATCAAATGGAGGTTCGTAGTTCATACACCAAAACACCAGCATTGGCATATCACTTCCAAACCTATGCCAAAGTTTAGTGCTAGTTTTGTGCCATTTTGTGCCACAAATCCTGAGTGTTGTGCCCACACCCAAAGTGTGAATTTCAACGTTCTCATATCACCTCCAAACCTGCGCCAAAGTTTTGTGCTTGTTTTGTGCCACAAATCTTGAGTTTTGTGCTGCAGCAGCCCAAAGCATGAAACAGACATACCCTTAGGTGTGGCCTGGTGAGTTTGCGAATTTGGAGGTGAATATGCCATTGCTGGTTTTTTGGTGAACCTGCATTTGATGTATCAGTACACTGTTGTGGGTGGTGGCACAAAATGGGATTCATGACACAAAATGGCACAAAACTGGCACAAAACTTTGGTAAATGTTTGAAGGAGATCCTAGTTTGGAGGTACATGGTTAACAGAGCCCCAGAGAGCAGCCACTGAGGAAGGCTCTTTTGCAGAGTCCTCGATGGATGATAGATGAACACACATACCCCGCCAAAGGACTATACTTCCTTCATCCCCTGCTCCGCACAGTGTCAACTTGCTGTATCCTCCCTCAGGTACTAATAATTCTTCCCCACAAACCCCTTCAGCTCTGGCTACCCCACTTCTGCAACCACGACAATCCCAGCACACGCATTGCTGGAGCATACACCTCAGAAAAATAATGCTGTTTCTTTTATGGAGAGCTGTTTATTATTTGTTTTATTTATTTATTTATTTATTTATTTCTGTACCACACAATAGCTGAAGCTCTCTGGGTGGTTCACAAAAATTAAAACCAAAAAGCACACAATAAAACAATATAAAATATATAAAATTGTTCTCTTGTAAGGAGGAAGGGGTGGGCAACTTGTAGGCCAAAACATCTGGAGGGTCACAAGTCCCATCAGCCCTCACCAGCATAGCTAATGGTGAGAGATTATGTGAGCTGTAGGCCAAGCCATCCAGAGGACCACAAGTTGCCCAAGAGAATACACAAATCCCTGTAGTAGCATTTCAGCCTTCAGTGTGGTTCAGCATAGTGCTAGAATAATGCTTCAGGTGACCTACCCTTTAGCCTAGGACTTTCTCATTAGCATTAGCCATGCCTCCAGCTCCTACTATAAACAGTTCAAGATTCTGATGCTGGGCCACCACATGCTCCTCACTGTGGTCCAGCTACTTGCCAATCTTTGCAATTTCACTGCAGCTAAAACTACAGATACCCTCCAGGGTAACTACTTCCATTAGGCAGTGGTTTCTCTGTGGGCTTTGAGGAACCCAGGATGGGTTGGGAACAATCAAGGGGAGAAGAACAGCCAACAGAAAGCATGTGTGAACCAGCCCTTAGGACCGACGAATGGATGCCTAGATACGTAGTGTCGGATCTAGACCTGTAGGGAAGTGGGATCCTGTAGGCCATGTCTGTTCTCTCTTTACATGACTGAACTATGAGTTTAGAGGAAAGAGCCCTCTGTAAGCCATCAGAAATGCTCTTGGGGTCTCAATTCACCTCTACTACAGCCTGAAAAACATTGGTGCACAAATAATGTATACCTTCCTTGTAAGCCTCAAAACACTTTGTGGTGTTTTTTTAAAAAGATAATGCAAGTGGGCACAGCCAGGACAAAAGTGCTGTGCAATAAGAAACATGAAGAGAACATTGAAAAGAACTCTGAAAATAACAGAAACCAAATAACCTACTCTTCCCACTCAAGCAAATAATGGGTCGTTATTATTTCTTCATCCTTCAGGCAGGTCATATGTTAGAAGACTAAGCCAAACATGGTGTTTTATTGATATTTGTTCTTCAAGCCCATATTCTGCAAATGCAGGACATTAGGGATTGTACTGTAAGACATGAAGCAATTTGGCAAAGTTACCCTGCAATGCGATATATTTTCAAAGCTGAAACTATGTTGTTGTTCAGTCGTTAAGTCGTGTCCGACTCTTCGTGACCCCATGGACCATAGCACGCCAGGCCTTCCTGTCCTCCGCTCTCTCCCGGAGCATGCTCAAGTTCATATTCATTGCATCCGTGATGCTATCTAGCCATCTCATCCTCTGCCGTCCCCTTCTCCTTTTGCCTTCAATCTTTCCCAGCATCAGGGTCTTTTCCAGGGAGTTTTCTCTTCGCATTAGGTGGCCAAAATATTGGAGCTTCAGCTTCAGTATGTGTCCTTCCAATGAGCACTCAGGGTTGATTTCCTTTAGGATGGACTGATTTGACCTCCTTGCAGTTCAGGGGACTCGTAAGAGTCTTCTCCAGCACCACAGTTCGAAAGCATCAATTCTTCGGCGCTCAGCCTTCCTTATAGTCCAGCTCTCACAGCCATACATTACTACTGGCAAAACCATAGCTTTGATTATACAAACCTCTGTCGGCAAGGTGATGTCTCTGCTTCTTACTATGCTGTCTAGGTTTGCCATAGCTTTCCTCCCAAGGAGCAAGCGTATTTTAATTTCATGGCTACAGTCACCGTCTGCAGTTATCTTGGAGCCCAAAAAAGTAAAATCTGTCACTGCTTCCATTTCTTCCCCTTCTATATGCCAGGAAGTGATGGGGCCAGATGCCATGATCTTCGTTTTGTTAATGTTGAGTTTCAAACCAGCTTTTGCACTCTCCACTTTCACCCTCAACAAGAGGCTCTTTAGATCCTCTTCGCTTTCTGCCGTTAGGGTGGTATTGTCTGCATATCTGAGGTGGTTGATAATTGTCCCAGCAGTCTTAATTCCGACCTGTGATTCATCCAACTCGGCGTTTCTCATGATGTACTCTGCATATAAGTTAAATAAGCAGGGCGACAATATGCGGCCTTGTCGTACTCCTTTCCCAATTTTGAACCAATCGGTTGTTCCTGTCAGGAGCTCCCTGGCAGCCTCTTTCAGTAGACCCCAATAGACAACTCAAGACACAGATGAAAGGATTCTTTTCAAAGCTTTAATCCTTTTACAACTAGGGATGTACAAAAGCCACTTACCGTTTCGCGGATCTGCTTCGCGGTGGGGGGGGAGGCGCTCTGTCCCTCCCCCTGGAATCCTCAATGGGGGGGAGGTGCTCTGTCCCTCTCCCCGGAATCCTGCCCAGCTGGCTCCGCTCCGTGGGGATTCCGCAGAGCCGCTGGCCGGCTCCACCCGCAGCCGGACATCCGGCCGCTGGGCAGCAGGGATGCAAATGGCAGTGGCCATAGCCACCGCTGTTTGCGTCCTTGTACTTAACCATGATAGGCTACGTAAATATTTACGTAGCCTATCACAGCAAAGTAAAAAAAAAACGCGTACGCAAATGACGGCGGCTACAGTGGCCGCCATTTTCGTTTGCTATTTTTAGCCGTTCTAGCTTACGTAAATATTTAAATATTTACATAGGCTAGAACGGCTAAAAATGGTGAACGCAAATGGCGGCCGCCATAGCTGCTGCCATTTGCGTATGCTGCACCCAGCCAGAAGACCAGCCCCCCCACTGCCCCCGCCGCTCACCTGCCGCCTTCGCCACCCCTTCCACCGCCGCACCGTCACCGCACCTTCCACCGCCGCCGCCCTGCCCCCGCTGCCGCCGCACCTGCTGCCCCGCTGCTGCCGCCGCCCCTTCCACTGCCACCACCAAGCTGCCAACACACCTTCCGCTGCTGCCGCACCTTCCACCACCCCCACCGCACGTTCTGCCGCTGCTGGCGCACCGCCGCCACCGCACCCGCTGCCGAAGCCGCCGCTGCATCCGCCGCAGGTAAGTGCCGTCCCGATGGGTTCCGTGGGGTGGGCAAGGAGGCAGGAGGCCGTTCCGCCATGGATTCCAGGGGGCCGAATGCCAGTGCATTCGGCCTCACTGAAATCCATGGCAGAATTCTCCGCCATCCCTATTTACAACTTAATGACTCTTTCAGATGCTAATCACCAGCAACTAAGCAATGAACAGCAGAGTAGCCTATGCTCCGAGTAGGTAGTTGATCCCTGTTTGAAGGAGAATCACTTGAAGACCCTGAACTTATGGGCTAGGGAGAGATCCTCCCTCTTTCCCTTGGGTCCACGGGAGGCGGCTGTTGCTTACACAGCAAACGGGCACTATGCCTCCTTTCCACGCCCTCCATTGCTCATCGCTCCCTGTGTCTGCGTCGAGCATCTAGCAAGCCCCCCTCCTGCACTTTCTCACTGCTAGGATCACTATCTATCTTAGGAATGCTGGCAGGAGGAATCTCTGCCAGCTGCTGTGCCTGTGAGGGATGAGCTGGCTCCTCTCCCATGGATTGCTGCTCCTCCTCAGAATCAGAACTGCTCTGGGGTTCTATCGGCTCAGTTTCCACCCTGACAGGGGTTTTCTTGGCAAGAATACTTGAGTGGGTTGCCATTTCCTTCTCCAATGGACCACATTTTGTCAGAATTCTCCGCCATGACCTGTCCGTCTTAGGTGGCCCTGCACGGCATAGCTTATGGCTTCACTGAGTTACGCAAGCCCCTTCGCCACAACAAGGCAGTGATCCATGAAGGGGTTTGAAACTATACTGCAAAAACAAACAAACAAAAAGATCCTCCAGGCATGATAAATTGTATCTTCTCATTTTTAAAAAATCAAGTAGAATAATTCACACCCTTCCCAGACTCTTGCACTGCAGAATTCTGACCAGTTCCTTGGGAAGTTCAATAGTTTTCCTTGTTATCTACAGCAAAAATGAATTATAATGACATTTAGTGTTGGTATTATATGTGACATGGCTAGATACGATTGTACTGAAATACCACAGACAGTACAAAGTCCATGTTGACTTGTTTAGTACTGTATGCTGCTGCTTTTTTTTCTGTCATAGCTATTGAATATGTTATCCGGCATATCTATGAGATAGATATTCTGCCTTGACTTCTTTAGCCCTAACTCTATTATCAAGCAGTGCCAATTTGCCATTTAGTAACTCATATTTATTACATATTAGAGCTGGGCATTGCGTCACACAACTGAGAACACGGTTACTTTTTCCCTGCGGCTCCTCCATGCTCAGCCATGCAGACAACTGGGGTGGACACTTGTGAACTGCCCCCAAAAGAGGAGATACATCACCAAAAAAAAAAAAAAAAGAGGGGATAAAAGAAGACACTGATTTGCATACAACTTGCATAGTGCTAATTTATTAAATGCAATTTTAGAAGTAGTTATTATAATTTAACTAGAAATACGTGCATCTCACCATACTGTGGAGGACTGTGGCCAGGTGGCCTGTGTACTTCACTCAGCCTGCTGTCCAGGTGCTGCTGATGAGCAACCCCAAGGTGCAGCTCTTTCAACCATAAGGTAAATGGTTCTTTATCTTAATACCAGACTTGGCCTAGTCAGCCCTTCAAATAGAGGACAGTCCTCTGGTATTCCTCCAAATAGAGGACTGTCTTCTGAATAAGAGGACACAGGGCCACCCTGCACTTGTCTTACATGGTCTCCATCATCCCTCATGTGGCCGGCACATGATGAAACAATGGCTCCAGTCCACACTGTTAGGGCTGTCTAGGAGTGGCCTGTCATGACTGTGGTAAAGTGCATGTAACAGTACCGTGGTGAGTGAAGAATTAATCTTTGTAGGAAGGGCCGTCTGCTTCCCAGAAGCAATGTAGCAAGAATGCAGGACACGGAATAATGGGCTCAAGTTACAGGAAGCCAGATTCCAGCTGAACATCAGGAAAAACTTACTGACTGATAGAGCAATATGACAATAGAACCAATTACCTAGGGACATAGTGGTCTCTCCCACACTAGAGGCATTCAAGATGAGGCTGGACAGCCATCTGTCAGGGATGCTCTGACTTGGATTCCTGCACTGAGCAGGGGGTTGGACTCGATAGTCTTGTAGTCCCCTTCCAACCCTATTATTCTATGATTCTATGGTAAGAAGCCTTGTTGTTGTTGTTGTTTAGAAAATTGCCAATAGTACTTAGAGGCTCTAGGCCACAACTCAAATGTGTTTTATACTAAAATAAACAATTTTCAGTTCATCTGAAATAAGCTGTGCCTGTTCTTAGCTAGAGAATACCACTGAATCTCTATTACAACAATGACTGTTACTGTATAGTAGGCTGTCTTTATATGTCCTGATCACTCCAAAACATTAATTGGGCAAGAATTCATATCAATCAACAGTTCTGTTAGGAAGAGGGACTGCCTCGAAAGAACCCATGCAAAGCTACCACAAAGTATGAAATGATCAAGATGAATAGTGGCAGACATTCAAGAGACACCTTGGGGGCATGATTCTCCAGAGATCCATCTCTAGCAAGAGAACTGTGAAGTGCTGGCCCTACCATTAGGCAAATAAGGCAGCCATCTCAGGCAGCTGATTTTGGATGTCATAGAAAAAGCCTAGGCCTTATGCAGAAGTATTTTATAGCAGGACACGACAGGAAAGACCAGGGGGCTGCATGAAGCTAAAAAAGACTGCCTCTTCATAAAGCAATCCATCTGGGAGCACCTTGACAACAATGCCGTGATTACTCGAAGCCAACATGGATTTGTCAAAAACAAGTCCTGCCAGACAAATCTGATCTCATTTTTTGATCAAGTAACCTCCCTTGTAGACCGTGGGAATGCTGTAGACATCATATACCTCGACTTCAGCAAAGCTTTCGACAAAGTGCCCCATGATATCCTGATGAGCAAACTAGCTCGAAGTGGGCTAGATGAAACAACGATCCGGTGGATACACAGTTGGCTACAGAATCGGACTCAAAGAGTGCTTATCAATGGAACCTTCTCAACCTGGGGAGAGGTAACGAGTGGGGTACCGCAGGGCTCAGTCCTGGGCCCAGTGCTCTTCAACATTTTTATTAATGACTTGGAGGAGGAGGTGCAGGGAATGCTGATCAAATTTGCAGATGACACAAAATTGGGAGGGATAGCTAATACTTTGGAAGACAGAAACAAAATTCAAAGTGATCTGGATAGACTGGAGCGCTGGGCAGAAAACAACAGAATGGCATTTAATAGGGACAAATGCCAAGTTCTGCACCTAGGAAAAAGAAACCAAATGCACAGTTACAAGATGGGGGATACGTGGCTCAACCACACTACGAGCGAGAAGGATCTTGGAATTGTTGTCGATCACAAGCTGAATATGAGCCAACAATGTGATGTGGCTGCAAAAAAGGCAAATGCTATTTTGGGCTGCATTCATAGAAGCATCGCTTCCAAATCCCGGGAAGTACTAGTTTCCCTCTACTCAGCACTGGTTAGGCCTCATCTGGAGTACTGTGTCCAGTTCTGGGCACCACACTTTAAGAAGGATGCAGACAAACTGGAGAGGGTTCAGAGGAGGGCAACAAAGATGATCAGGGGACTGGAAACAAAGCCCTATGAAGAGAGACTGAAAGAACTGGGCATGTTTAGCCTTGAGAAGAGAAGACTGAGGGGAGATATGATAGCACTCTTCAAGTACTTGAAAGGTTGTCACAGAGAGGAAGGCCAGGATCTCTTCTTGATCATCCCAGAGTGCAGGACACGGAATAATGGGCTCAAGTTACAGGAAGCCAGATTCCGGCTGAACATCAGGAAAAACTTCCTGAGTGTCAGAGCAATACGACAATGGAACCAATTACCTGGGGAGGTGGTGGGCTCTCCCACACTGGAGGCCTTCAAGACGAGGCTGGACAGCCATTTGTCGGGGATGCTCTGACTTGGATTCCTGCATTGAGCAGGGGGTTGGACTCGATGGCCTTGTAGGCCCCTTCCAACCCTACTATTCTATGATTCTATGATTCCCTTCCTATCCTGCAACTAGGAGTAGCTCACTCCTAGAGATGCCAGTGTGCATATTTGAATGCTTCAGGTTCAAGTCCTGCTGACCCCAGCATGTGATAGCCAGGAGTGGGTAACTTGTGGCCCTTCAAATGTTTTAGGCTACATCTCCCATCAAGCCCAGCCAATAGTGAGGGATCATGAGGGCTGTAGGCCAAAACATCTCAAAGGCCACTAGTTGCCCACCTCTGTGCTAGATGATATATAAATCTGAAACTTAAACTATTCAATCCATTTTAAAACCCTAGGTCCCAAGGGAAACTATACTATTTGCATGATTCCTCAGCTCTTTTGTCATTCAGAAACTGTTCAAATGTTTCACTTAGCATAAAAAATCTGGAAGTAGTAGTAGTGAGTGAGAGAAAGGGGGTAAGTGAGCAATTTTCTGAGATAGACAAAATTTATACAATGGCTTTGGTGATTTTTGGTCAGAGGCATAGGAAGTGGAGAGCTTGATGTACCATGTGATTGACAATAGCTACCAGGATAATAATCCAGTAGGACACTTAGGGCACAATCCAATGCATGTTTAGACAAGGGCCTACAACTCTCAGCATTCCCCAGTCAGCCTTTTCTCTTTCTAAACATGCGTAGGATTGCACCCTTATTTATTTTATTTGTTGACTTATATTCTGCTTAGCTAGCATAACTACCTCTAAGCTTAGCCTGTCTCTTGAGAGTCTGAGAAGTAAGTAACCATTTCAGCTAAAACACCAAGGGGGAAGAGAGTGTGTTTTGCATACACTCTTTTCGTATGTCTGTGCACCTGCATGTAGAATTGTAGCATATAGCCAATCAGTGAGGTTCAGCCTTACCTTGAAGCAATGTGAAACAAATGCTCCAGTTTAGGGACATCACTAGATTTGTCCAGAGTTTCAGCCAAGTTGGGCCCCTTCAGACTATTTCTGGTGCTTCCTGAGGAAAAGTGGCCTTCCCTTTGAAATAACCAAAAACAATATTGGACCCGGATGAATTTCATTCCTGACGCAGCCTTCAGAGATGTAGACATTCTGTTTTGTCTCCAAACACTGTCTTTTAGTTTCATTTCTCTAAACCAGAGGTGAGCAACTTTGGAGAGATGGGACGTCACATTGGCCACCCTGGAGCTCTGAGAGGCCACACCTGCCCCTGCCACTGCTGGAAGTGGCCATGCTGCTGGAATCCCAGCAATTCTGCTGGGAAACAAGACACCCTTCAGAAGGGGCACCTATCCCCATAAACTAAAGTTCATCCAATTCTGTATAAAATGATGCACGTTGGGGCCAAAAATCCCAACTTCCAGTATAAGCTGATGGGATCTGAGCTAGCAGTGACTGACCAAGAAAGAGATCTTGGGGTTGTGGTGGACAGCTCAAAGAAAACGTTGACCCAGTGTCGACCCTGCTGTGAAAAAAGCAAATTCCATGTTAGGCATAATTAAGAAAGGAATTGAAAATAATACTGCCAAGATCATACACCCCTTATACGAATCTATGGTGCAGCACACACTTGGAATACTATGTACAGTTCTGGTCACCGCACCTAAAAAAAGATATTGTAGAGCTGGAAAAGTGTAGAAAAGGGCAACTAAAATTATCAAGGGGCTGGAGCAACTCCCCTATGAGGAAAGGTTACAACAGCTGGGATAGTTTAGCTCAGAAAAGAGGTGAGTAAGGAGAGACATGGTAGAGGTCTAGAGCTATGCATGTTATGGAGAAAGTGGATAGGGAGATATTTTTCTCCCTCTCTCAAAATACTCTAACCTGGGCTCATCTGATGAAGCTGATTGGTGGGAGATTCAGGACAGGTAAAAGGAAGCATTTCTTCATACAGCGCATAGTTAGACTATGGAATTTGGATGCAATGATGACCACCAATTTGGATAATTTTAAAAAGGGGATTAGGTAACTATATGGAGGATAAGGCTATCAGTGGCTATTAGTCCTGATGGCTATATGCTATCTCCAGTGTCAGAGGCAGTATGCCCATATACACCAGTTCCTGGGGAGCATAACCAGGAGGTTGCTGTTGCACTCATGTCCTGCTTGTGGGTTTCCCACAAGTTGGCCACTGTGTGAACAGAATGCTGGACTAAATGGACCTTGAACTGAGCCAGCTTGGCTCTTATGTTCTTATGTTCATGTAGCACAAAAAAACCTGACCCATTTTTCTGAAATTTGGCAGGTGTAATCCCCTTCTAAGGGGCTACTATAACTCCAAATATCATCCCATTGGACAGTCAATGGGTGACTCAAAGCCTCAGATTTCTATATTTTGACTTGGATAGGATTGGATATCTGAGTTAAAGAAGGTAGCCTCCAAATCAGTCTTAGGGCGTGTTTCCACCAGCGATTTACTCCGAACTGGCTGCGTGTTGAGGTCATTAGGGATACATGATGTTGTGGCCATCCAGCAGCCCCTCCGGAGAAAATGGGGTGGCTGCTTTTTTATCAGGGAAAAACTGGATTTCCTGAGACTGTTTAAAGTCCGATTCTTTTCCTTAAGTCGGGTTCTTTGCGACATAGTTGCTGTGTGCCCCATCCCCCGCATTTAGCTCAGGTCTGCTAGGCGTGTGCCTTTCACCGTGACCCCGGTCAAGGGGTGTTTCCTCCCATTGTGCTGAATGAGGCTTGCCCTCTCAATGACCACAGAAATAACAGAGAAGCCCCTCAATTGACATGGCAAATGTTAAAGCCCAATTTCATAAGTGTAATTAATCTCGAGGCTCTGATTCATTGCCTTAGGAAGTAACTATGTCACAGCTCCTTTATAGAGATCCTGTGCATTACAATGGGAGCTGGTTTCCATCTCTTTCCCACAACAAACCCATTAGTATCTCCTCAGAAGTAACTCCCATTGTTTTGAATGAGGCTTGCCTTTAAATGCCCACATCAGAACATACAGAGATTCCCCCTCAATTGAAATGGCACACATTAAAGCCCAATTCCGTAAGTGTGATTAAGCGCGATCTCAAGGCTCAAATTCATTGCCTTAGGAAATACGTTCTTCACAGTTTGGTTATAGATATCCTGCAGGTTACCAAGGGGGTTGGTTTCTGTCTTTGTGTTTACTGCTCTCTTTCTCACAACAAACCCATTAGTGTCTCCTCAGAAATAACTCCCATTGTGGTCAATGAGGTCCTGTGGGTTAAAATGGGGCCTGGTTTCCATCTTTGTGTTCTCCTTTCCCAGCACAAGCATATGTGTGTCTACTCAGAAATAACTCCCATTGTGCTCAATGAGACTTTCTCCTGAAATGCTGGTGCATCTGGCCTTTCAGGGGAAAGGAGAAAGGGGGGAGAGGGGGAACCCTCTCTTATTGGCTGAGCAGCCCCTGCCAGTCAGATGACATTCACTCCAACCCCCACCAGGAAGTATGTTCTGTGAAGTGATTTTTACTGCTGTGGAGAATCTGCTCATGGAACCCTGCTCACAGCAAAGCCGATTCCTTTTTTAAAAAATCCATTAGCTTCTCCTTCTGTTGTTGTGGAAACACAGCTCTAGACAAAGTGGGCCATTTTCCAAAGCACCAAATTGGAGGCTGAATCAAATCTTGGGGTCAGTGTACACCTCTGTTTCAGGCACCTAACTGCAGCTGAAGTGCCATTTTCCTGCCTCCAATACATGGCAGTTTAAAATAAATCAGCTCCAGTGGACAGACAGGTAGCTGCTGACTTTTCACTTCAGGTACTTTTAGGTGTTGAATATGTCTACAATAATTTATCCTGCAACCTTGAGCCCATTCCAACCTCTGATTTGTTCACACTTTCAAGAGGTGAAGGGGGCTGGATTGAAATAAAGTCAACAACTTATGGCAACATTAGGGACTCTTGACTCATCTCTCTTTATTCCTGAGAAAGGTGGGCATGTGTAAACAATAGTAGGCTTGATATTTTAGGTGGCTAACTAGCATTCACAGTTTGTATCAGTGATCTGTAGATGATCGATGATAGCCAGTGTAAAGGGGGTGGCTAGAAGATTCTGACATTCCTCCTTGTTCACACAGACAGGGTTTCTTATGTGCCACTTTGAGTCCTAGGAAAAACAGGAAACACAACTTTTAAGGCTGCAACCCAATACACATTTAACTGGGACTAAGCTTCATTGAGCTTAACAGGACTTATTTCTGAGTAGATATGCATAGGATTGCACTGAAAGTACATTTTTAAAACCTCAAACTAACCATTCTGGGATAACAATCCCAAGAGAACTGCTTCTGAATCTTGATTGTGCAAAGAACTCATAACTTGTATTGGCTACTGTTCTATTTAACTATTTCAAACCATTTTTGAAGAACAGGAAAGTTTAGGGGCCGGGTGAAAATGTGGCTTGCTCCCACCTTCAGTGCTTGCTTAGTGTTACTCTTAGGAATTTCCAGGTAACTTTTCCCTCTCGGTTTAGGATGGCCTATCCAGTAATAGATTTTCCTGTTAAACAGTCTTGTTAAGCATTAAATGATCTCATTTCCTGGTTCTAGTCGTTTGACATTAGGGATGTACAAATTGTGTAATATCTGTTCTGTCTGCATTTCGCAGATTGTCAAGCGCCTTTCATTCCATCATCCTCTCATTGATTAAATCAATTTTTTTTTTTTAGTTTCTGAATTTAGTTTCATAAATTTGCACTTGTGAAAATGGTCAGAACCCTACAAAATGCACAAATCCCTCCAAGATGCGCATTTTCACACTTTAGACCATGGGGAAAATGCACATTTTTGGCCGTTTCCTTTATTTTGTGCATTTTTCTATTGCTAAATTTGTACAAAATTCCAAAAAGTTAGAAAAACAGTCTGCAAATCCTCGGAATCTGGATGACTGGGGAAAAGCTGGTCTGCTGTGGAATCTGTGGGTCTTCTTAAAAATCTGAGCTCATTTGATTCTGTGGTGGATTTTTCCAATATCTCTACTTGACATGGATTAACTTTATAAGATGTATATGCCTGGATATGCTTAGATGCCATGTTAAGAACCTCCTCTTCAAGCAGACATTTAATTTCTAATCTGGTGCTGTGATGATTAATTTTACTGCTAATTCTTTAATCTTTGGGGGGAGCAATCCTAGAGCTGCTAGTCAGTGGCTAGACAGTCATAGGATATGTCGTTTTCAGGAAACAGCCTCACGCTCCACGCTCAGAAGAGGAGCGCGGAGTGGCCAAAACGGGGCATTCCGGGTGGGCATTCTGGGGTGGAGAAGGTGGAAATGCCAGTACAACATGTGTCGTCCTGCAGCCTTCTCCCCCACTCTGCTTTCCCATGGTTAGACAACCAAAATCAGCTGTCTAGCCACAAATGCAGGGCAGGAGAAGTGTGGAGGGAATGATCCCCTCTGTGCTTCTCCTGCCCTGCATTGGATAGGTGGTTGCCTCCGAGTTCGATTGGATTGCGCCTTTAATGTCTTAATATTTTAATATTTTCATTGTTTTATTGTTTTTGTCATTTTTTTGGGTTTTGGGGGGGGAGGTTAATAATTGTAGACTGCCCTGAAGGTATCTGCGAGTTGGGCAATATATACATTTAATAAAGAAAAGAAAAGAAAAGAAAAGAAAAACTCCATGCCAGATCTCAATAACTACTGTTTCTGGCTATTCAAGGATTTCTTGCCCAGGAAATGCCAAAAGTGATCCAGTCAGAACAGGAGTTCAGTGGTGGTCACAACATTTCCCCCAAAGAAGATTTAAAGGGGTGGGACTGGAGACCAAACTCTTTTATGAAATCCCCTATTCACCTTTCCTTTATTCCCCTGCATTGTCAAGGGCAACATTAATAGAATGTGACATGTCCTGTAATCTGTTAATCATTCTGTCAAACTGGTAATTTGGGGGCAATGACAGACTTTCAGTCATTTGAACAAATGGCTGTTTTGTGAGCCTTTTGATCAAATGATTAAACCTCAAGAGTGCATTTGGGCATGTTGCTGAAGATGTGATCATGTTTCTCCATAGGCATCAGGACAGATTTTTATAAAGCAAATTAGGCTACAGCACATGACTTCACTGCATGGAGCATCGCTACATATAACTCCATTAAAAACCATAGCCAGCTTTCTGTTTCTGCACAGTTTTCACTTCCTCTATATTAGCCTTCCCCAGCCTGGAGGGAATTATGGGAATTGCAGTCCAAGACATCCGGTGAGCACCAAGTTGCGGAAGGCTGTTCTCTCTCTTTAGTCTGCTCTTCAGACTTTTATCTTTAAGGTAGTGCTGGGTGAGCATTTCAGCACTGGATATGCTCATTGGGAGTATGCTACCACCAAGGACATAATTGCACAAAATTAAAGTTTACCAAATGGCACAGCCGTGGTAGGCGTACAGGTAGGGGTGGAAGAGATTGTGTTGTGTGCATCTAACTATGTCTATAAGGGACTTCAAAGTACCCCCTGACTCACACGTTTATTCAGAGTCGGAGCGGGATTGTGCCTGCCAGCCATACCTCCATCAGCCACTCCCCCCACTGGCCACAGATTTGGTAGGAGTGGAAAGGGATTCTACATACACACATAGGCCTCCTTCATGTGAACTGGAGCCCTAGCCAATCAGGGTTCCTTGTGTGGAGGGTCTGCATGCACATATCTGTAAACGCTTAGGGCACGGCTTGTGGGTGCGATCCCGCAACCCCTCACACACTTGGTCAATGCATGACGGGGGTCATTTGAACACCTGCAAAGACAGTAATAAGTAAGTTCCCATGAAACTTGCCCAATCAATATAGAAGAGCAATGGACACACACGCACACCAAAATGCCATGTTTGAGGCAGCGTGAATGCACAATAAAAGCCTCATCTGGAAGCGTCAAATATAATATAGCACATCCAGTCCTGGGAAAATGTGATGGATGGTTCAAGAAATGTTACATTGGAAAACCATTTGGATATCATGCAAAGTTCTGCCTTGGGGAAACATCTCAGTTCCATGAAAGAAATGAGAAACCACAGTGCCATTGTAGTGGAATAAGTATAGTGTGAATGAAATGATATCTATAATTAGACCAGCTATTTAAAATACTGGATATGATTTCAATAATAAAAAAGAAAAAGAATTTTTGTAGAGGATGCGTTGCAGTTTGATGGACAATGGTACTTCCCCCACAGAAAAAGAGTGTATCTTAGGGGAGACCCATTTTAAAGTATATCAGTAAAGTATTCTATGCAGAATGGATATGGGGCTGTCCTGACTAAGGCAGGCTACACAGCAAAAGTGCAGCAAATTAACCTAGAAGGAAGGAGTCTTGTGTGCCCACCTGGCTAATTTATGCCTTTTACCTCTAGAATTTCCATTCCAATGTGGTGTGAAGCTAAGTGAAATGAATTTATTGGTGTCAGCTCCATCCCAAATGGGTAACAATTCATGTCACAGAATTGGCAAAGCTAATTTACTGGGACTGAAGTCTCTTCTTTTGCAAAACTCGGAAGTACACAAGTATGGTGGAATTCATTCTTGGCCTTCTGGGGAGTGAAAGCAATGCTATGGGGGACTGTGTTTGCCATTATAGGTTGGCTGCTTCCACCTGCCTTGCTACACTCCCAGATTCCTAGGAGACTTAGGGAGCAATCCTATGTCCCATGGACAGCATCTGGGGAAGGTAGGATTTTTTGGTCTCCTAGCTCCCAGTTCAAAGACAGGGCTCCAAGCTCAGAGCCAGGAAACCTCACTCCCCTCCCCCTTGTAGCTGCCTCTCTGCGCTTGGTAAATGGGGTGTGGAGATGGGGGAAAGGGGGCATTTCTGGGGGCGGGGAGGGGGGGAGGCCAGGGTGACTGGCTTACGCCTTTTCTTGTGGCCACCCCAGCCTCCTTCCCTCCCCCTCCCCAAAGGCTCCACTAGATGGAAAAAATCACCTGTCTAGCTAAAATGCAGAGTGGGAGGCACCTCCCTCTCTGCATAGGATACGCAGAAGCCCTCTGAGTTCAGGGGCTACAAGTACCCAGGGCACAACCCACAGGATTATACCCTTAATAAGGGAGCTGCTGCTACTTTGGTGTGTGTGTGTGTGTGTGTGTGTGTGAGAGAGAGAGAGAGAGAGAGAGAATATTTGTGCTGTCTCCAGGAGAGACTAGGGGCATCTGCCCAGGAAGAGGCCTTTCCTATTTGGCCTTTTCTGGGGTAACGCTGCCAAGAGACAGCCAGGAGGGAAGTTGCCTAGGGGATGAGGGTGCCCTTTCTTGGCTCAGGAGATGTGACCCTGGTGAGAGAAAGGTCTCTTTCTGTTGCCTGAGGCTGTCTGAAGTGCCCTGGGGGTGGCTTTTTGTCTTTCCCTTTTTACTGTGAGTTTGGTGTAGATGAAGTATCTTATCGTGAAGTTTCTTAACATGAACTGTTTAGTGAATTGTTTAATGTGAGTGTAATGTTGATCTTTGTACTACATATCGTTAATTGACCTATTCGTAGGTATTGTGCTAATTTAAATGTTTAAAAAACTCCCTGGAAAAGACCTTCATGCTGGGAAAGATCGAAGGCAAAAGGAGAAGGGGATGACAGAGGATGAGATGGCTAGATAGCATCACCGATGCAATGAATATGAACTTGAGCATGCTCCGGGAGAGAGCGCAGGACAGGAAGGCCTGGCGTGCTATGGTCCATGGGGTCACGAAGAGTCGGACACGACTGAACGACTGAACAACAACAAATACTTTAAATGAACTGCAGTTGAGTTAGTACTGTATTATAATCATGACTATTGTATTTGGGTTTTTGTGAACTGCTTTGACCACAATGTATTGTGGGAAATGCAGTATACAAATGAACTTACTATGAGTAAGACTGAGACAGCAGAGGAAACAGAGCTAATAACTAATATGGGCCCTACCCCTCCTCACCCCTTCATGAACCAGACCAGAGCAAGTTCCTGTGCAGCTTGTTTGAGACACTAATGAAAAACAGTTGCCCTATGCCTCATTTTATAATGAGGATAAAATGTAATGCGATGTCAGATCGATGGTAAACTCACTAGAAAAACAAAATTATCAGAGTATAACAGAGGCAACAGACCGTTTCTGTGGTTCCACCATAAAGAAACATAACCTAATGACCTCTCTCATTTACTGAGAGGAAATCCAGCTGAAAACCTTGAGGGGTCCCAAAGCAATTCCAGGTTGCTGTGCTCCCAAGTTTAGTTCATGCAAACTCGTTTTCATTTCATTTTAAGCCTCAGTGTCAGGATTGCAAAGCAAAGCAGATGGTAACACATTTGTACTCGTATCCTTTATGCCTAAAACCATGGGAAAAAATGATAGGTCTCAAGTACATCCAGACTGAGTGCTGTGGCTATATTTGGAAGGAATCAGTGGTAAGTGATCTCACTCCCACCCCCAACACTCTCATCTCAATGCCATCCCCTGCACATGAGGGGCAGCAGGGACATACAGCTGCAGCATCCTGGTTCAGCTGGAGCCAGCCACCTGAGAGCAATAACCCAATAACCCATTCACATGTAATGCTGCGTTTTTTCTGGCTGGCAGGTTCTTGGTTGCTGAAGTGACTCCCGCTCAGGGGAGGAGTCAAATTGGAGTAACCAGGTGATTGGACGAATGTGCTTGCTCACGCATAATAAGTCAGGGTTCTCCAGAATTCTAACTTAATGTTTTGTTCGAATGCAGTTACTGATCTCAGTTGAACCCAATCAGGTCAGCTTCAGTTGCCTCTGGTTCTTACAAAGAAGAGAAAAAGTAGTTTCCCTCTAACCTGCAAGAAGTTATATCCTGGCTTGGAATACTAACTGGAAAAGTCACCTTTTAAAAAATAATATTTTAAGAAAATTTTCCATAAGAATAATACAAAATATTTTGTAATACTTTGGTAAACAGAAACAAAATTCAAAGTGATCTTGATAAACTGGAGTGCTGGGCAGAAAACAACATAATGAAATGTAACAGGGATAAATGCCATGTTCTGCACTAGGAAAAAGAGACCAAATGCACCATTACAAGATGGGGGATACGTGGCTCAACAACACTACAAGCGAGAAGGATCTTGCAATTGTTGTCGATCACAAGCTGAATATGAGCCGACAATGTGATATGGCTGCAAAAAAGGCCAATGCTATTTTGGGATGCATTAATAGAAGCATAGCTTCCAAATCCCTCTACTCAGCACTGGTTAGGCCTCATCTGGAGTACCGTGTGCAGTTCTGGGCACCACACTTGAAGAAGGATGCAGACAAACTGGAGAGGGTTCAGAGCAGGGCAACAAAGATGATCAGGGGACTGGAAACAAAGCCCTATGAGGACAGACTGAAAGAACCGGGCATGTTTAGCCTTGAGAAGAGAAGACTGAGGGGAGATATGATAGTGCTCTTCAGGGACTTGAAAGGTTGTCAGGGAAGGAAGACCAGGATCTCTTTTCAATCATCCCAGAGTGCAGGACACGGAATAATGGGCTCAAGTTACAGGAAGCCAGATTCCAGCTGAACATCAGGATAAACTTCCTGACTGTTAGAGCAATACGACAATGGAACCAATTACCTAGGGAGGTGGTGGCTCTCCCAGACTGGACGCATTCAATATGCGGCTGGACAGCCATCTGTCGGGGATGCTCTGACTTGGATTCCTGCATTGAACAGGGGGTTGGACTCGATGGCCTTGTAGGCTCCTTCCAACCCTACTATTCTATGATTCTATGAAAAACAAATAACCAAAGAGGGCAGTATTCAGATATATACAACTCATTAATGATTGTTTTTAGATGGATCACATCTATAGAAAAAGAGTCCTGCCAAATTGTTCCGTGTATATTTGGTGGTTTTCTTTTGGTGACTTCATTTCTGATGTAGTCCATAAAACAATGTCAAAGGAGTCCATGTCTTGCTGCCCTCGAAGCATCCTTACCTGGCTAGTGAGTTTTTCAGCCAGTATTATAATCCACAGACTTCTTTCTTTTTTCTTCTTTTTCTTTTTCTGCACCTAGGAAAAAGAAACCAAATGCATAGTTACAAGATGGGGGATACTTGGCTCAACAATACTACAAGCAAGAAGGATCTTGGAATTGTTGTAGATCACAAGCTGAATATGAGCCAACAATGTGATGTGGCTGCAAAAAAGGCTGCTCTTTTGGGCTGCATTAATAGAAGCATAGCTTCCTAATCCCAGGAAGTACTAGCTCCCCTCTACTCAGCACTGGTTAGGCCTCATCTGGAGTACTGTGTCCAGTTCTGGGCACCACACTTTAAGAAGGATGCAGACAAAGGTTCAGAGGAGGGCAACAAAGCTGATCAAGGGACTGGAAACAAAGCCCTATGAGGAGAGACTGAAGGAACTGGGCATGTTTAGCCTTGAGAAGAGAAGACTGAGGGGAGATATGATAGTGTTCTTCAAGTACTTGAAAGGTTGTCACAGAGAGGAAGGCCAGGATCTCTTCTTGATCATCCTACAGTGCAGGACATGGAATAATGGACTCAAGTTACAGGAATCCAGATTCCAGTGGAACATCAGGAAAACTTCTTGATTGTTAGAGCAATACAACAATGGAACCAGTTACCTAGAGAGGTGGTGGGCTGTCCCATACTGGAGGCATTCAAGATGAAGCTGGACAGCCATCTGTCAGGGATGCTCTGACTTGGATTCCTGCATTGAGCAGGGGGTTGGACTCGATGGTCTTATAGGTCCCTTCCAACCCTACGATTCTATGATTCTGTTGCTATTGTACTATAGATTTAGAGTTAGCCATCTTTAAGTTTATTTTTCAACTGATACTGCTCATGGGACAGGAATGTTCTTGCATGCATTGTCCGCTTATGCTAGAATACAAATGTTGGTGTCCTGCCACCAAAACATCCAGGACCTTCTCACACTTTTGTGCCCTGAAAAGTGGGAAAGTGACTGCAATCTGCTCTGACCTGAATATCTGCCTGGCTAGGGAATACATATATAGCTCAGAGCAAAAGGCAAAGTTGCGCTTTTGGATCTTGGCTACTCCTCTCGGATTGATCCAGTTACCTTCCATCTTCTGTCATGTACACCTAATAAGAACACAAGGAAGTGAAAGAAAGATGCTGATTACATGGCAAGAAAAGCAATGGGGAAGCTTGTGCATGGAAAACAAACTATGAACCAGTTTGCAGGTTAAACAGAGGTAAATCTGTTAAGGAGCTTGCATCCTACTTATAGCATGAGGATTCTAACCTAAGGATTCGATCAGGAGAGGGTGGGTTCTATATGCAGTTCTGCCACTGACTTTGGACCCGGAGAGGAAGATAAAGCACATAAGTGTTTTGTACTTTAGATTATATGTCTATAAAGTTAATTTCTGTGAACCGCTCAGAGAACTTCGGCTATTGGGTGGTGTAGAAATGAAAATAAATAAATAAATAAATAAGGTCCACTATAATTCTCTAACCTCGCCAAGGCCTTGGGAGGCTTTAACTGTTGTTTTCAAAGTGCTTAGAGACCTTGACAGGTTAGGCACAGTGTGACTGGAAAGGGTGTTCCACGATACAAATATCCCTGTACATTGGCAAGAGCAGAAGGACAACAATTTGGAATGGGGGATAGGGGAACATTATGCAAATCTTTATAATTGGCTTTATTGCAAACAGTGATTGGAACTAAAGCACAGGAACAGTAAGCTAAGCTTTGCACTGCCTCTCATAAAACAGTAAGAGCATAAAAAGATTAAAACACCACATTAAAATTGCACTTGTTTAAAAACCCAATGCCAATAAAAACCATAACTGGTCCATTAAGGAATTGCCTCCTGGAACAGTGCTGTTCAGGAGGCGCCGGAAACAATGCCCTGTTGGTGCCTGCCTGACTTCCAGGGGCAGGGAGTTCCAAAGAGATAACTGGCTTTATCACAAACAGAGACTGGGGCTACAGCACATGAATACTAAGCTAAGCTTGGCACTGCCTCTCATTCGTAAGGCTCCACAGCATTTAGTCAGGCAAAAGGGTTTGTTGGGGCTGACATCATGGCCTGGCATATGTCAGGTACCTGCTGGGGCCCAGACACCGGGGGGGGGGGGAACTGCTGCCTCCCAGAGCTCCCTGGACCTGCTGCTTCTCCGCCAGTCCTCCTCGCTGTTGCTGCCTATTCAGCTGCCCTCTCCAAGGATACCTACAGTGACAAGAGCAAGGAGAAGGAGCAGCAGCATATGGGCAGTGGTGCAGATGGGGCCCAGAGTGGGAGGACAAGCAAATGAGCAGAAGTAGCCAGGAGGTGGCCCTTCCCAAGGAGGGTGGCCAGGTGTCCTACTTTACAGAGCCCTCTATTTCGGAGAGCTGTCAAAGGACAGTCCTCTATTTGAAGGTGTCCTCTGTTTGATGGGCTGGCCATAGTCCAAGTTTGGTTTAAAGTCAAAGAACTAGGGCTGTGCACTGCCTCAGTATGAAGCCTGAATAATGAGGTGAAGTGGGCTGATTTGGAGGTGCCTCATCATGATACGAAGCACCGAGGTGCCCTGAAGCAAAGTGCCTCCTCCATGAAGCACCTTGTCTGCCTCATCTATTCAGACCTCTTCTTATGCCTTCTAAGCAGCCTGAGCAGGCTGTCTCCAAGAAGTATCATCTTCTGAAAGATCACATGGAGGGGGAGGAGGACAGAGCAGAAGGTGAGAGGAGGCAGAGGCACCAAATGTATCCATCTGAGAGAGATCAGGCCACCAGGAGAGGCAGGGGAAGGGGAGAGGAGAGGGAGGAGGAGGAGAAGGGAGTGAGCTTTGCTGTGAGTCAGCCTCCGTTTGCTCATTGTGAGAGAGGTGGTGTTACTGGAGAGGTTTCCCAAGTGGGGTGCACACACCCCGGGGGGGGGGGCGCAAGCCGCCTGATAATTGAGCAGCCTCCCACTGCCCTGACGAGCTGCCATTGTGTGCAATGATGGTGGTGGAAGCTGCAGGATGGGATGGGAGCTGAGAGGGAAGCTCCATGGCATCTCTGTCTCTCTGCTCCAGTCCTAGCCACTGGGAGCAACTGCCCCAGTCTCTACCAGGCATGGCAGAGGAAACCTTAACCCTTCCCACTCTCCTTTGGCAGAAAGAAGCTGAGTAGAAAGCGCATACTATGGGGACTGGGTAAAATGAGGATCCATAAAATCAAAAAGGGATCCTCATTATTTCATATGATTTTTGCAGAGCAAATCCCCCAAACAACCATCCAATCACAGAGCACATCTGCCTCCATAGACTGAAGCAGAAAAATCATGGATCCGCCACTTGTGGGCACAGCCACGGCACAAAAGCAGGGGAAAATGTCTCCCCCCATTTCCCGGAACAAGACGGCTGCTGATACATGTCCAGAGGACCTAGGAGCTGGTGGCGACAGCAGTGGTGGCAGCCTGCCCTCATTGGCAGGAGTAAGCCTCTCACCAGGCGCCCTCCCATCCTTCTGAGGAAAGGAGAGAGTGCAGTTGGACGGCAACCCCTGCCCTCATGGCGGCTGGCAGGCTGCGATGGGCAGCAGCTTCCCCGGCAGGGCCTGCAGCAGCTTCCCTGGTGGCACCAGCAGCAGCGGCAGCTCCCCCGGCAGCGGCACCCCCCCCCCCCAAACAAGGGCCCAGATAAGGAACTGGGGGCTGAGCGGCATGTCTGTGGGGCCGAAGCAGGATTCAGATGTCCGAACCATGCTTTGGCTTTGTAGGCTGAGGCACCCCCCCCCCAATCAATCTGAGCCAAATTGGGCCCACCTCAGAAGCCCTGAAGCAGCTTCCGAGTTGGATGGGGGGGGGGGGTCCATGCACAGCTCTACAAAGAACCATAAGGAGGGGGACCATCGGGGGCCTTGAAGTGGCCCATCAGCATTTAGCACCTGGACAGCATGCAGAGCAGGCACACCGGTCAGCTAGCCAGTCCCCTCCACTATGGCGAGATGTCTTGTATTTCTATTTAAATTGTAGTTATTATTTCTAAATTTGCACCTATCTGTATACATTTGCATATGCCCATGTTATGCAAATGAGCACCCTCTTCTGTCCTCTTTTTTTGTGATGCATTTCCTCCTTTTGGGCACTGCGTAAGCAGCCACCCTACTCCCAGAGAGCAGGAGCTACAAAGGACATCTTGCCAAAAGCCGCCTGCAAAAAAACCTGGCGCTGACAGTAGCTGCATTTGGTCACACCTGTAGACATTGTTAAAGCTTTTACCTTCACCTCACATGATCATGACAACAGACAGCCCTGGAACAATTCTATTTAAACCCATCTTTAAAATTAAATCATATCAGGCCTGTGAAAATGTGACCTGCCAACTCAAACACGGTCTGCCAGCTATATATGGTAGAGTACCAGGGTTCCTGTTTTACTGCCTGCCTAGTACTGAAAAATCAAGGTCGGGGGATTGCCAAGCACACATATATGGCTGGGCTGCATTTTGTTTAGAAAGAGATTAAAGGAGTTTCCTGGAAAAAAGGAAGTATTCATTAAAGTCTCTTTAAACCAACTGATGCAACAGGCACTAATGATTATATGCCATGGCTGTAATTAAACTTTAATTAAAAAATAATTGTGCATGAAGCAATATCAATTGTCAGAATTGCTCCAAGATTCCATGAATTCATTGGGTGCCTATTTTCATCTTTTTTTGATCCTGACCCAAAGCTACACAATCAGTTCAATTCACTGTGAGGATAGTGTGTGTGCTGGCAACCATACAAACAGAACAAAAAATAGGCACACTCACAAGGCAGCTTTCACAGTGGAGTGTTTCTACAGTGTAACACGAGGAAATGAAAATGAAGAGGTACTATGGAGCAGAAACTGGGAAGAAGCAGTACAGCTTCTTTGTAGGGACTAGGAACACAAGAACCAACTTTATATCAGGCCAAATTATTAGCCCACCTGTGTGCTCTGACTGGCAGTGGCTCTCCAGAGCCTCCCAGGTAGAGGTCTTTCACATTTTCCTTTTAAATGGAGATACCAAAAAGCAGTGGTGCAGCTGCCAGCTAGATAATTTCAGACCCAGGGTAAATACAAACCTTCAAATACACCCAAACCCAGGCCACTGGGCTGTTTAGGGGATAAGCAACCCAGGGGTTAGCCCAATAACAAACCATAGTTTAGCCGCTACCCAAACAACCCAACAGTCCAGCTTTGGACATCATGCTCAGCAGGAGCCATTTGTGGGTTGCTGAGCTGATTGTGGGTTGTTCAATAAACGTGGAAGAGGGGGCTACGCTGCAGGCAGTCTACCCATTCTCTCCCACTCATGCATGGCCCTTCCTCGGTCCTTAAACTGACGGGTTGTTGTTATGTACAAACTGGTTTTTTTAAATGATTCTCACTCACGGTGGCATCCACGTTAATAAGTTTTGTTTTTGTTTTTAAACACAAACACAGCATTGTCATTCTCTTGATTTTTCAAGACATAATATCCATGTACATGTTTAACTTGTTATATATCAAATGTAGATTTCACTTATGTTATCGTTTAACAGTTCATTTAATGTTGAAATAAATGAGAGAGATGATCTGGTGCAGCTGTGAGAGCTTTGGAGTACAACTTGGAAGCCTCTAGTCCATATTCCCACATGGCCACAAAACTCACAGGATGACCTTGGGCCAGTCCCCCGCCCTCCACTACCTCACAAGGTTGTTGTGAGGACAGAATGTGGGGAATCATGTCCACTGCCCTGAGCTCCTCGAAGGAAAGACAAGAGACACATGTAATTCAATAAAATTAAAAATGACTCAGCAATGGACTCTGAGTGGGATTCCCTCTGCCCCCCCCCCCCAGATCAAACCCATGGGATATAAGCTTCCTGAACTGGACCACACTGAAATATTGTGAAAGTAAAGCTTGTGTGCCAGTAATACCATCATCTTTCTTCACATGCACTAAAAGCATTTTGGACCCTTCATGGGGAAAACATTAGCAATTCTGTCTTTGATAAATTAACTAACACTCCTGTCTATAGGACAGCTAAGCCCCAATTTTGAACACAAGCACTTTGATTTCGAGAGAATTTATATCCAAGGAAGTCTGCTTAGGATTAAATTGTCAGCCTTGCTGAAGTCAATAGAAGAAATTGCCCAGTCCTAACAGCATTTTCACACATGCCATCAAAAGCACCCTTAAGTCACTCTCCAGCAATTTGTATGTGTGAATTTTGTTTATAATGGAATACAAAACAAAAGAGCTATTTAAAAATCAAATGTACATTCTACCCAGTATTGGTTTTGCACTCAGGTTGTAGACATGAGAAATGGAAAATAGTATAATATGCTCTGCTAGCCCGTGAGCACTTAGTATATGATATGATGCACCAATATGATGTCACAAAATATATTATTTCTGGAAGGGTAGTAGTGTTCATCTGTTGCTGCAAAAACAACAGAGTCTCATAGCACCTTAAAAACTAACACATTTATTATGGCATACGCTCTGGGGGATTACCGTCCACTTCATTTTTTTTTTTTTTAATATTTCTTGGCCACCTTTCAGGGCAGAAGCCCTCCCAAGGCAGCTTACAACAATAAAATCCATAAAAGCAACTGAAATATTAAAAGTGATACAAATATAAAAACAATAAAAACAACTATAAAAGCCAACAAAACCAACAACAATGTTAAAAGCAGCAACATATTCATCAGATGCATGAAGTTATATTCTGAGTTACAGGTATATAATCATGCATGGAAGGAGTGGGATTGTAAACAATGAGGTGAGAGGGAAATGAATGTAGAAAGTATAGTTACAATCACATTATTAACAGTAGCCATTCACAAAACAGTTGCAGTTGATAATACAAATATCCTGCCATTGGGTTAGCCAATTAACACATTTAGTGAGGTTCACAACAACACCTTTATCTTGATTGAAGCCACAGGAGATAGAACTGAATCTTTTGATGGTATGAATTATACATTTGATTTTTTCAGGTTGAATGAGTCCCAAGCTAAATTTTGCTAAGTTGACCAGGTTTTTCAATTAAAACAGAAGCTAGTGAAATTTCCCAACCTTTTGACTGAATATAGTTATTCATTACAGTTGTATCCTGCCCTCCTTCCAAAAATGCAAGGCAGCATACATGGGTTTATCCCATTTTATCACAACAATTAAGTTAGATAGGTTAAACTGAAAAACGATGATTCGCCCAATTCTACATTGGAAGTTTCATGGCTGAGTGGAGCAGCAGTTGACTGCAGCAGTCTCTCTGGTCCAGCTCCAACATGATATGCTGGTTCCAGCTTATTGAGAATTTATTTATTACATTTTGGTGCTTACTAATAGACAAAACTCTTGGAAGTTATTAGCACCTGGATTTTTCATTGATCATTGTTTTGCTCATTATTTCACTCTGGCTACATAAAATTAAAGTGCCTGTTCATGAATGACCAAAACTCTGTCCTTGGATGCCTGCAAAACGAGAACTCGGAAACAATATTATTCAGTATTGAATTTGGCACATATCACCCCCCTCTTCAGGACAAAGAGTTTAAAGTGACACAATGCACAGTCCATAAAGCCTTGGTGCTATAAAGCCTCCCCTTTGCAACACACACTAAAATGAACAGAGGCGATGCATGTTGGAATTCCACTCATAAATAATGTCATTTTCAACAGACATTGGTGACTAAAGTAAACCCCTTGGCTGGACCCTTCTGACTGCTTCTCATCCATGGCTTTTCCTTGCAAGCCAAGTACATGAAAAAGATGAGATACAGATCTACTACGTACTTGGTGCTTGCAAGAAAAAGAAAAGAAAAAACCCCATAGAGCCCTAAACCACACAGACCTCAGCACATCACATGGTACTCTACCTGACGCTGTGGTACAAGAGCCATCTCCTTAAGTGGTCTAGGCTCAGTTAGTTTATGTAAGCTACTCTACCACTGCTAAGCAATGGTTTGTTTAGCAAACAGAAAATCTCTCAAGTCAGTGGGAAGGTAAAATGTAAACAAAGGCAGTTTCTCCTGTATTCCATTCATAATGACCTTAAAAATGCTACATAACCAAACTACTGCTCCCCCTCTTAATTAAATACCTAAATTTATATAGTCTGCTTCATTGACTACGCTAACGCCTTTGATTGTGTGGATCACAACAAACTGTGGCAAATTCTTAAAGTGATGGGAGTACCAGACCACCTTACCTGTCTCCTGAGAAACCTGTACGAGGGTCAAGAAGCAACAGTAAGAACCAGACATGGAACAACCGATTGGTTCAAAATTGGGAAAGGAGTACGACAAGGCTGCATATTGTCACCCTGCTTATTTAACTTATATGCAGAGTACATCATGAGAAATGCCGGGTTGGATGAATCAGAGGTCGGAATTAAGATTGCTGGGAGAATTATCAACAACCTCCGATATGCAGACGATACCACCCTAATGGCAGAAAGCGAAGAGGATCTAAAGAGCCTCTTGTTGAGGGTGAAAGAGGAGAGTGCAAAAGCTGGTTTGAAACTCAACATTAAAAAAACGAAGATCATGGCATCTGGCCCCATCACTTCCTGGCATATAGAAGGGGAAGAAATGGAAGCAGTGACAGATTTTACTTTCTTGGGCTCCAAGATCACCGCAGACGGTGACTGTAGCCATGAAATTAAAAGACGCTTGCTCCTTGGGAGGAAAGCTATGGCCAACCTAGACAGCATAGTAAGAAGCAGAGACATCACCTTGCTGACAGAGGTTTGTATAATCAAAGCTATGGTTTTCCCAGTAGTAATGTATGGCTGTGAGAGCTGGACTATAAGGAAGGCTGAGCGCCGAAGAATTGATGCTTTCGAACTGTGGTGCTGGAGAAGACTCTTACGAGTCCCCTGGACTGCAAGGAGGTCAAATCAGTCCATCCTAAAGGAAATCAACCCTGAGTGCTCATTGGAAGGACACATACTGAAGCTGAAGCTCCAATATTTTGTCCACCTAATGCGAAGAGAAAACTCCCTGGAAAAGACCCTGATGCTGGGAAAGACTGAAGGCAAAAGGAGAAGGGGACGGCAGAGGATGAGATGGCTAGATAGCATCACGGATGCAATGAATATGAACTTGAGCACGCTCCGGGAGAGAGCGCAGGACAGGAAGGCCTGGCGTGCTATGGTCCATGGGGTCACGAAGAGTTGGACACGACTTAACGACTGAACAACAAAAACAAGAGTATTGACAGAGTGGGAAACTTAGATTTTCACAGACTCCTATTATGGAGTGAGATTTATTTAGCCACTACCAAGGGTCATACTGGAAACATCCTTAACTTGGAGCCTAGGGTGACCATGCATCCTCTTTTACAGAAGACCCCTTCTATTTGAAATACTGCCAGAGGACTGCCCTCCATTTGAAGGCATCATCCTCTATCTGAAGTCCAGTATAAAGATAAAGAGCCATCAGAAGGAAGAGCAGGGGTCTTGGAGTTGTCAATCAACAAGGAGCACCTAGACAGTGGAACAGCAGGTCACCTTGTCACAGTCTTCCATGTTATGGTGAGATGTACTGTATTTCTATTTAAACTATAATCATTCTTTCTAAATTGGCATCTATATAGATAAATTCACATATGCAAATATTATGCAAATTGATCTTTTTAAAAAAATGATGGTTTGTAAGTGACCACCCATCATAATAATGGGCAGTATCCAATGGGGTCGCTGTGCTCCTGCCAATTCCATTGCGCAAGCGCAACCAACTGCTTGTGCAACGGTGATTTAGTGCTCCACACAGCAAGTCCCAAAATGAGCAGAAACACCCATTTCTGGATCAGGGGAGGTTGGCAGAGCTCCATTGTGCAAGCTGTGCTGACCTGTCCTGTTCCGGAAATGAGCATTTCTGCTTGTTTCTGGTTCCTATCCGAAGTGTTAAATCCCCATTGCACTAGCGGTGGGTCCCATTGGATACAGCCCATTTTTATTGCCACAAAGGAAGCTGTGACAAGCCTCCTCTCACCAATTGATCTTTCAAAGTCAGGAGATCACTTCATTTGATGAAGCTCTGGCTACAGGGATGGCTGTACTTTAAAAAAAAGCAAGAAGAATACCAAAGTCCATGTGTATGTATGCACAGGATCAGGCCCTTGTCTTAGGGGGCAAAGGCCATGAAGGAGGCAATTGGCCTGAGCATTATACATGAAGGGGGGCACAATACTGACAAAAGGTACACTCCAACTAAAGGAGGGGGATTGACACTGACACAGGGTGCAATGAGAAGGAAACAGGGGCTGAAATGATCATGTGGTCCCAAGACCACTGAATCTTAAAAGCAGGCCTGCACTGCAGAGGTGGGCAGAAGGTTGTCCTTTTTACAGGGGCTTAAGTTTGGATAGGGAATAATGGTTTGAAGTTGACCCCACCCCCACCCCCAGTCTACAAAGTCCAGTTTAGGCAAGGAGCTGGCAAGGAGCAAAGCCAAGTTGGTCCATGGTCAAAGCCAGCAAATCTCAGACCACAGCAACAGGCAAGGATTTAGCAACAAGAGTGATCAAAAGCAGACCAAGGTTACTTACAGGAGTTCAAGAGTCAGTTCAAGGAATAGCAAGGTTTCAAGGTACTAAGAGCTAAAGTCAAATGTTGTTCCGGCAGCTAGCAGGTCTCAGCTAAAGGCCAATATAGCCAGATCTCCCAGCCCACACCCTGGTACAGCTGCAAACAGTTAGTCTATGCTTCAGAGCCTCCCTATTTCTAAGGAGACCTTTACTTTCAAGGAACCTGGTTGTTTGAGGCTTTGAGGTGCATGCTTCACCTCCAAGTAACAGTCTGTCCCTGGCTGGGCAATTGCTCAGCTTCCTCCTCCTCTGACACTGTGAGTGAAGCACATTCCTCAGGGCCCCTGTCCATGGGTCCCTCAGGGTCCACCACTGTTGAATGGTCTGGTGTAGCTTCCCTAGAGATGCTAGAGGGACCTGGAGTAGCATGAGCATCAGGGGTCTTAAGGCTCTGCAACGTCAGACTAACTAAAGAGTCATCCTGGCCTGGGTCTGGGTCAAGCATGACAAAGGTATATCTGAATGTACTGAAGGTAGATCTCTGGGTGATTTGAGAGGGATCTCATCCTTCAGAGGGTTCTAACTTTAAATACAGCCTAAAAATAATTGAAAATCAAATAAATTTGCCGTGGATCAACAACAGCCTCCAACCCCCAATAGTTTAACAATAGACATGTTTAGGTCTGAATTAGACCCCCTGATCAGTAATAACTTAGATGTAGATTTGTACTGGTTATTCAGGACATCCTCAGCATATGGTTCAATAGGTAATTGGCTCTGCCCCTTGAGCCACCATTTTGCATCTGGCTCTAGTGGGTGGACCTTGGCATTCTAGTAAAAACACAAAGTTGATCCTGCAAGCCTGAAGTCTTCCCTTCCCTGTTGTACAGTATTTATACCAGCTTTCCCCGGCCTGGTGCCCCCCATATCTGCTAGAGAGCAACTCCCATCATTTCCAGCCAGCTTGGCCATCAGCTGGGATAAGGTGCCTAAGGGGCAGACCAGATTAACAAGCCAATGAAATACACCCTGGAGCCCTACGCATATACATATGAATGCAGTTCATATCCATATAGGAGATAATTTACTTTGCATAAATTGGACACAAACCAGATATGATACAATACACAGGGCCTCTTATTCCTACTCCCCCACCCCACCACTGCAGAGGTTCCTTCTGCAACATTAAAGAAGGTTTCTAAAGCTGTCTTAAGTTTAAAGGGTAGTTTGTGGTGTGATGGGGAGGGGAACCACTCACTGAGGACAGGATAGAGATGTGAAGGCCAAGGAGGGGTGGGGGCCAGAAACGTCCAGGAAAATCCTGTTTTCTCCCAAGGACACAAAAAATGTTCAAGGGGAAGATGGTTTTCCCTTTTTTCCTGGCATTTCTGTTTTTTTCCCCCCAAGGGGGTTCTGGGCCTTCATATCCCTGGGGAGTGCGGGGTTAACACACCCTTTCTTTGCTCAGGGAATTCCAGTTCAGCTGTTTCTCACTGCAGTTGCTCTTTGAAATGGTTCTGTTTAAGCCAAGCAACTCTAGGGTCAGAAACAGAGCATTATCGGAAGCAGAAATGCTCCTGCCACTGTTTTTTGTCTATAAACTCATTCCTGCCCAGACAGCATCCTCACGGGAAGGTTTTCCACAGGGAAAGCTAGAGAAAGAACATGTCACTTCAGCTAAAACCTTTCTTTGGCAGTATCAGCCGAGATACATTAGTGGGCTTTCTGTTCTCTGGGGCCAAAAAAAAGAATACAAATGGAAAGAGATGATCTGCCCCATGTGCTTGCTAAAGCCTGAAAGCAAAGAGCATTAGCTTCTCAGAGCTGGTAGCTAAAAAAGGTTTCACTAAACCACCAGTTGAGAAGAGGAGCAACGTTAATCCTGGGAACTGCTCATCCTCATTTAGCACAGTGTAGTGATGCAGAATAATGTGAGCGAAGATTCTTATTGCTAAATGACTTGCTACAGCATGCAAGGCTTTAAAGAGCCACTTGAACTGGCAATTACACATTCAGGCATCGTGAACGCATCGGTATAATTAAGAGTGAAACCTGGTCCTTGATCACAGGGACTCCTTGTTCTTTCCACTTGCCCTTCCTTTGCACAACAGTTTCTCCATCAGGAGCACTCCCTAATTGCATGCCTCTTTTTCTTTATGGAGAGAACACAAACTTGAGCATATGGAGTTGCCTTTTGCTGTTGTTCCACCTAGCCCTGTGCTGTCACATGTGACTGGCAACAGCTTTCCAAGTCTTCAGGAAGAAATCACCCTCAGCCTTTAGATCCTTTAACTGAAGATGCCAGGCATGACTCAGGTGCTCAGCCATTAAGCTAGGGGCCCTCCTGAATGTCCCTTGTGCTCATTACAATTTCTGCTTGTCCACATGCTTTGACTTCCAGTCATACTTAGGGCTGCTTCACACAATTGCTGCAGCCCACCATGACTTATTTAAGCCAGGGTGGGTTGTGGCACATGCCAGCGTCCATTGTCAATATTCAAGGCACAGCTGGTGGATGCCTCGGCTTATCATGACGTCCACATCCTGCGCAGGGTGGGTTGGTGCTGTGACTGAAACCCAGAATGAAGTCACAGCTCCATCAGCCTCCACTGACCGGGGCTAAGGACATGAATAGAATCACATCTAGTTTGACCCCAAATGAAGCCCAACTTGAGGTAAAATTCTTTTTAAAACAGACTTTAGACACATTCACTTTCTTTCTTCCCGACTCCAAGTTCTCTGAACCCACAGGAATCTACACATCTCATCTTAGCTTCTCTGCCTAAGGAGACTTCTTTTTCCATTCCATGCTGTGCTGAACTGCAATAATTTGACAAAGCAAACGGCAAAATTGTGTGGGAAGTAAAAAATAAATAAATAAATCCTAGGGCTCTTTTCATTAACACAAGCTGCAGATTCATTGTTCCTTGCTTACTTTAGATATTTGAGGGAAAACACACAAGAGAAATATCAATAAAAGTTTTCTTCTGTCACTTTAAATTAGATAGCAATCATTTGACCTGTTACACACATACTCTCTCTCTGTCTCTCACTAGGAGCTACTTAAGGTGTTCTTGATTTTATTTTAAGTGCAATGCTATATAAACTAGATTCCAAAGTTTGTTTTGTCTAGAGTATACCAGTGAACTGCCCAGCAATTTGATAGGTTGCATTGGGGAGGACTGGCTGTATCAGAGCAAGGAGGCAGCCACATGTATTCACACACACACACACACACACACACACACTAGCTCAACCTGTTACTTGGCAATAGTAGAGCAACAATCCTACAGGGAGTGGAAGAAACTATCCCTTTCACTCCACAGTACTGCATTGCCTCCTCAATCCCTTGGTGCCCTGCTCCAGGAAAGGGCAAGGAGAGGCAAGTTCCAAGAGAAGATTTACTAGGCAGTCCAAGGTCCAGGCCAACTGGGTGCAAGCAAAGCAGAAGAACCTAGGCAAAGAAAACCCCAAACAGGGTCACAAGGCAGTCACAAGTCTAACCCAGCAGGTTCGACAACAGCTAATAGCCAAGCGAGGGCAAAGCCAAACACAGAGTTACAAGGCAGTCTCATGTCCAACACAAAGGGGCAAGAGCTAGATGATCAGGGAGCACACAACCAAGGTCCAGAGCTAGTACACAGACATCATTCCAGCAGCTTGTCCTGCCTAAGACTGAGGTTTATGTGCTGGAGCTCCCAGAACCCCACCCAAGACTCACCTGCAGATTATAGGCCTCCTCGCAGATGTCTTTCTCTTGAGGAGGCCCTTGCTCATCAGGCCCTTACCCCTGAGGAGTCTTCCTCTGCAACCTGGGCATGCCTTCACTTGGTCACTATCCTAGCCTGGATCTTTAGGCACTGGCATTCTTGGGGGCTAGGTGGTGACTCAGCAGCCCCTTCCACCTCTGAAATTGAGCTCTCCCCCTTTTGAGGAGGCAGATCTGATACCATGTCACCAAAGGCCACCTTGGGCAGGCCTGGGTTCCTCTGACATGGCCTCTTCCTCAGGACATCTGGCTCTTGGGGCTCTAGATCTTCCTCTGATGAGAGATACTCCAGAGGAGTCGTGCCAATCACCTTCTCCCAATGCATCACAGACAGCACCATTGGGAAAGGCCCCTGACCAAGCAAGCAGGCGGAGGGGCAGCCAGCCCAGCCCATGCACTCCAGCAGGCATTAGACATGTGCATGCATTCCATCTGCACATGTCACACATGCTGGCACTCCGTCTGCCCCATTTCTATGAGTGGACAGCAAGCAGGCACCAGGCGGAGCAGGGCGTGACTGGCAACAAGGTGCTGGAGGCAGAGTGATGTGTGCCCTGCGGCCTGCCCTGCACCCCCTTCACTAGCCTGCTGCCCTCGTGTCACCAGTGTTGAAGTAAGATTCAGCTGCTAGTCCAGTAGGCGCCTGGATGAGGAATGGGGGGAGCACCATCTTGTCCTTTGCCTCAGGCAACAAAATGTCTTGGACTAGCCCTGCTTATATGGTTTTGACTAAGTTGGTAAGGACATAGAAAACTACTGACAGATATCCTGACTCAGCCAGGGTGCACTGTGTGGAAACAGGTTAATACCTTTATCCCCACAGGGCTGACATAATTGATCATTTGTGTGGCAGTCTGGCAGCGGCTGACGTGGTGAATCTCTCATGTGCAGTCCGCCAGTTCACATGAGGATGATTTGATCAGGGCCATTGTGTTAGTGACAAATATGGCTGCTGTCACACTGAGCTCAGCAGACCCAGCATGTCTTTTTGAGAACTCCTACATCTGCCCAAAGTCACTTTTGTTATGGAAAGAGAGCAAACATGTAGATTCTGAGCTTGTCCTGAATACACAAGGAGCATCTGGCAAGGAGGGAAGAGAGGCATTTGTTCCAGTTTACCCCTTCTAAAACTACTTCCATGAGCTAAGTAAGGTGCTAAACATTGTTATCTGTGCATACCAGTTAGACCCAGCAGCCCCAGAATCCTGTCTGATTGGATGCTTTTCATCCATCCATCCATCCAGACCCAACTCTCCATACAGCATAAAATGAGGGCTGTTTATAATGTATACCTGTCTCAAAGAACTGCTGGACCAGAGTTCCTGGCTTTGGGCCAGTATAATGCTGAATATTGCATAAGTCTATCTAAGGTTAAGAGATTATTTAGAACTGTTTTATTTTCTTTGCTACTTCCTTATTTCTCCTCATCTCTTGTTATTGAGATGTACAAGCTTGTTCCCTGGAAGCCGAGGTTGCTGACCTGGAGAAGCTGAGAGAGGCAGAGAAGTTTGTGGACGAGACTTTTGGGGACCTAACAGCAGCATCCCAATCCCTGGGTGACAGCACCTCAGTGGTCATGAAGAACAGAGGTATTAGAGAAGGAGAATGTCACTCCAAGAAAGAGGGACAAGATCCCTTAGAAGGGACCCCTTCCTTGTTGGATGATCAGATATCCTCTCGCACTGAGGATATGCCTCCAGGGGGCTTGTGGTAGTGAGAGATTTGAGACATAGCTGGATCTGTGATGGGCATGTAGACTGCATGGTAAATTGCCTGCCTGGTATGAAGACTGCAGATGTCATGCATCATCTAGATAGCCTGGTAGATAGTGCTGGGGTGGAGTCAGTGACTATGGTGCATGTTGGTACCAATGATGTGGGGAAATGTAGTTGTGAGCAGTGCTGTGCTAAAAATGTCTCCCACATTTTTTTTCAATCATTCTCATTCAATTTGATAGAAAATAAATTGCTTTCTAAAAGAAATTCAAAGGAGGAGAAATTTCAGATAAATTGTCATGGGTTAGGTTTGGGGTTTGTGTGCTTACCTTACTTATGAGGTGGTTAAAGGAGTGTGTATGAGTGTCCTGTCTGTTACTGTACAATAATCTCTGTGGCAGCCTGTAGCTTCCTCGGCTTCCTGCACTTCAGTTAAAGCCATCATGAAGTAATTCCTCCCATGAGGCTTTTTCAGTTCAGGAAGTGCAGGTGGCCTGGGAGGCTGCAGATCAATGGAAAGATATATAATAGAGGCAGAAAACACACACAGCACCCTTGGCCACCTCACAGTGATTAGGTAAGCTCAAAAACCAAAAGAAATTCTAAATTCTGCCTCAGAAAAATAGAAGCCTCAACACAGTTGATGCTGTTGCCACTTAAAGAAGCGGTGCAATAAACCAAAAACCCTTAGCAAAAGAGAAAGCAGCTGTGCTACAATCCCTGCCAATAGTGAGCCCTATCTGTGAGAAACTGTTGGAGAATTTCTCCTCCCCTAGGAGAAATTCGGTGAAATTGTCCCTGCAGTTTCTAGGCCCACAAACAGGGATACAGTCATCTCGGTTATAAACTCTACAGGAAGGAGGGGATGGGTGGTGTCACTGTGTACATCAAAAAGGGCATAATGGCAAGCAAATGAGAAACCTTCAAAGGGGAAGACTCCTCCACAGAATCGCTGTGGGTGACAATACCAAGTTCTAAAGGTAATTTAGCTGGGGACGTGCTATCATCCCCTTAAACAAAATGCTCAGAGTGATCTTGAGATGGAGAATGAAATCAGGGAGGCATCCAAATGAGAAAGTATTGTAATAATGGGTGACTTTAATTACCCCCACACTGACTGGATAAATGCATGCTCCAGTCACAACAAAGAAGTTACATTTCTTGATAACTTAAATTACTGTGCCCAAGAACAGTCAGTCCTGGAACCAACTAGGGGAGGCAAGTCTGGACAAATTGCCAAGGAAGTCTGACACAGTCACATTTGACTTCAAAAGAAGAAACTTCTCTGCAATGAAGGAATTGTTAAAAAGGATGTTGAACAGGGGACTCAAGAGTGTTAAAACTTTTTAAAATGCTTGGAGGTTACTCAAAATCACATTAATAGGAGCTCAGCTAGAATCTATACCACAGTCTGGGAAAGGTAGCAGCAAGTCCATAGTTAGCAAGCAGCATCAAGGAAGCTATTAGAAAAAAGTCTTCCTTCAGAAACTGGAACTATTGCCCAAATGAGGCAAACAAAAAGGAACACAAACTTACACAAAGGAAATGCAAGCAGACAATAATAGATGCAAAATAGGATTTTGAAGAGTGTATTGCTTATAACATTAACACCAACAATAAAGAATTCTTTATATACATCAGAAGTAGGAAACTGACTAGGGAGGCAGTTGGACTGTAGGATGACAATGGAATTAAAAGAATACTAAGAAGGATAAGGATATTTCAGAGAAGCTAATTGAGTCATTTTCATCTGCTTTCACTTCAGAAGACACAGGGCAGATACCTGTGCCTGAATTGATATTTTCAGGAAGGGTGTCTGAAGAACTGAGGCAAATAGTGGTGACAAGAAATGAAGTACTAAACCTTATTAAAAAGTTGAAAGCTAACAAATCACCAGATCCAGATGGTATCCATCTTATGCAGGATCTACATGGGGCATTTACTGCAGTGCTACTGCAACTCACAGCCAGACACAACACGTGACATTGCCTCTACTCAACAGCAACCACAGGTTTTCCTGCCATAAAAGCTGCATTTTTGCAAAGACTTTTGTGACCAATTTTGCCTTAGATGCGGCTTCCATGCAGCTCCATTTGAGCATGCCCTGTATCCCGGAATTAAATGTGCACTACTGGGCATGAGTAGGGGTGTGTCTGTGCCCCAACACTGCACTGCAAGAGGATATCTGATTATGTTCCATCACCATAAGTGGGCTGTCCTTTTAAAAAATGATTGTTTCCTGCCCCATCCTGTGCTCCTCCATTCCTCTGCACATTCCATACCCACCCCTTCGCAGCTTGTGTCCGCTGTTTATCATTTTCTGAGAGTTCCTATGACTCCACCTAAGGTGACCGCCCCCCGCCCAACGTCAAGGAGATTGAGGATTAAATGAATCCCAGAAATGCTATGGCCCTTGCTTGCTGAATCTGCAGCTGCCATTATGAGAAGCTATGAAGGGGTAGACAGAGATATGTGTGGAGGGGCCCAGGTGAAGGGGGAATTCTTTTTTTTTTTTTAAGTTCACCTCCAGCAAAGGGTGGATACTTAGGAGGAGAGACATTAACCCCTTTCATGTTAAGTCCACCCTCCACTGACCAAGATCAGGCTTTTGCATCTACTCGGAAGTAAATCACATTGACTTCAACTACACTTACTCAGCATGAGTACAGAATTGGAAATTGCTTTTGGGATTACTTTTTTAAAAGAAAATGAACATGGATAGCCTCCATAAGACAAGTCTGCTCAGAAGTAAATCGTATTGTCTTCAATTGAACTGGAGAGAGGGGTGGAGAATTGGGATTTGCTTTTTCATTCTCTGCTTTATACTTGTAGAGTGGAGGTGTGATTCTATGAGTAACACACACATTTCACTCTGCTCAGCATGGAAAGCCTTCATTAATCACATCTACTCAGAGGTAAATTATATTGTCTCCAATTGCACTTACTCTCCCTCCCCCTGCCTTCCCGATTCTCTTTGCAGGATACTTGTTTATGACGTGTTGTTTGGTTGCGGGACTCCACCAACATATGCACAAAATAATGTGGTTTCTCCTGCTGATGCTTGCCTGGTGACAGCAGTTTCTCCCCAGGTATATGCCAGATTAGCTGGCATCACATGCCATGGGGGAAACGAATCTGAAATTATGAAAATCCAGTTTTAAACAGAATTGCCTTAGAAAGTGTCTCCATGTAGATGGGCCCTAGAGTTCTTAAAGAACTCAAATGTGACATTGATGATTTTCTAACAAAAGTATGCAACGTGTCCCTAAGATCAGTCTCTGTACCAGAGGACTGGAGAATGACAAATGTAATACCAATTTTTTTAAAAATGGATCCCAGGGGTGGGGGCGATCCAGGTAATTACAGACCAATTAGCTTAACATCTCTTCCAGGTGGAAATCAATATCAAGATAAAATTAGTAAGCATATAGAAAAAGCATCAACATGGCTTCCACAAAATTATGTCCTGTCTCACTAACCTTTTAGATTTCTTTGAGAATGTCAGTAAATATATGGACATTGTTTACTTGGATTTCCAAAACGGTTTTGACAAAGTCCCTCATCAAAGACTCTTGAGCAAACTTAGAGGAGAGGTCCTCTTATGTATCAGCAACTGGTTAAAGAACAGAAAACAGAAAGTAGGAATAAATGGTCAATTCCTGCAATACAGGAATGTAAACAGCAGAGTCTCACAAGGTTCTGTGTTGGGACTGGTGCTTTTTAACTTGTTAATAAGTAATCTAGAATTAGGAGTGAGCAGTGAGGTGACCAAGTTTGCTGATGACACCAAATTATTTAAGTTGGTTAAAACAAAAAGGGGTTACATAGAGCTCTAAAAAGATATCTCCAAACTGGGCAAATGAAGTTCAATGTAAGCAAGTGTAAAGTGATGCACATTGGGGGGAAAAAAGAAGCCCAACTTCATGTATACATTGACGGGATCCAAGTTGGAGGTGACTGAGCAAGAAAGAGATCTTGGGGCTGTGGAGGATAGTTTGATGAAAATGTCGACTCAGTACGTGGCTGTTGTGAAACTAGCAAATTCCATGTGGGGCATAATTAGAAAAGGAATTCAAAATAAAACTGATAACAACGGATACTGGAAAAGTGCAGGAAAGGGCAACCAAAATGATCAAGGGACTGGAGCAACAGCTGGGACTGTTCAGCTTTGAAAAAAGTGAGTACAGGGAGACATGATACAGGTGTACAAAGTTATGTATAGCAGATAGGGAAACGTTTTTCTCCCTCTCCCAGGGTCATCCCATGAAGATGATTCATAGGAGATTCAGGAGAGACAAAACAAAGTAGTTCTTCACACAGCACATAGTTAAACTATGGAATTCGCTAACACAACATGATGTGATGGCCCCCAACTTGGCAGGTTTTTAAACAGGGTTCGACAGATTTATGGAGGATAAGGCTATCATGATGGCTTTACATCACTTCCAGTATGGGAGGCAGTGTTCCTGGGGAACATGAGCAGGAAGGTGCTATTGCAGTCATGTCCTACTTGTGGGATTCCCACAGGCAGCTGGCTGGCCATTGTGTGAACAGAATGCTGGACTAGATAAACCCTTGGTCTGATCCACCATGGCACTTCTTATGTTCTTATGATGAGAGAGAGGGGTGGGGGATTATATATTTATTGATATAATTATCAATAAGAGAGAGGGGTGGGGGGATTATGTATTTATTGATATAATTTGAAATCCTGCCATGTTGATCCCAAAGAAGGTTTTCTTCAGAGTTGTAAACATTTGCAGGATTGCATTGTCCGTTACAGAAAACAACCGACAGCTGATCACAGGAGCTTGGTTGATTCCTTCCACACATTTAGCATGGTGTGCAAGCCACCTAATGCCTCATCTTCTGGGGGAAGGAGGGGGGTGATTATCCATGACCCGGTCTTGATTCAAATGATCAGCTGAGAAGCACGAGCACCATGCCTTCCTAATTCATTCTCTCTCCTGCCTGCCTGTCTCTCATTCATCTTACTGCTCACATTTTAGCACCGACCACAGCAACAGCCCAGGATCTTAATGTACTCGCTAGAACATAACCATCTATCACTGCCAGGCAGATAACAGAGAAAGCCCAATACAAAGGATACAGCGCATTTTAAAAGAGCATAAACAATTTAAAGCAAATTAAAAATAAATCTGCCCTGTCTTAATAAAGGCCTCATAAATATATCAGCAAATTACAATGAGATAAGTGGGTCTGGAGTGGTGGGGAGATAGCAATCTAATGCAAAACCCTGCCATTGAATCAGTTCATGTATCCAGAAAATAGAGAGGACAAACAAATAGAATAAAAATCTTCCATGTTAAAAAGAGAGAACAAATACTCAGTTTTTTTCAGCACCTTTCCCCTAAACCCCAGTCATTTCAGTAGCCGTTAATGTTCTCCTTCAGTGGCTGAAGTGTCAGGAAGAAACTAAAGCAAACGGCAAGACACATGGACACCCTACATCCAAGAGTCATGAGACCGATTCCTTTTCATACAAATGCAATTATTTGACCCAAAATAAAATGGAAAAATGTGTCAGCAGGATTCTTTTGCGAAAAAGCCTGTGGTTCACATCAGAAATGCACATTACAGTGAACTGCGGCTAAGGCTGCTGGTTTAGGTGAAAACCGTTCTTACGCACCAGGAGTGGCTGTAATATTTCAGCCAGGACACTGGGAGCTGCGGTAATCACCGACATTCTTAAAGCAGGCGCTCTTCTGCTCTTTGATGCCGTAGCCTTGAATTAGATGGGGCTTGATCCAGCCAAATTAAGTCCTATTGACTGGTTTCATCTCTCCCTCTGAAATCAAGCAGACTTGAAAGTGCTTAACTTTGGCTGGGTCATACCCATTAACTGTAAAGATACTGAACTTTTCTGGGAGGGGTGTGTGTGTGTGTGTGTGTGCGTGCCTGTTTGTGCAGTAATGGTGCTGTAGTTGTGTGGCATCCAAACCCTGCTGACAAATGACAGAACTCTACTCCCAACCGCTCACCAGAAAGATCTTTATGTGTGTATACCAGGCACAAGGGGCATGTTTGGCATGTTTTAAGGTGCAATCCTATGCATATTTAGACAGAAAAAAAGTCCTACAACTCGGAGCATTCCCCAGCCAGCATGGCTGGTTGGGGAATGCTGGGAGTTGTAAGACTTCTTTTCTGTCTAAATATGCATAGGATTGTGCCCTTTAAAAAAAAAAAAGAGAGAAAAAAAGAAAAACAGTTTAGGCCAGGGGTGGAGAACCTCTTTGAGCCTGAGGGCTAAATTCCATTTCAGAGAAGCTTTTGGGGGCCACATTCCAGTGGCAGGTGGTGCAGAAGGCCAAAAGTTCAGAGCCAAATTTTAGCTTCCTGCCAGTAATGAAGCCTTCGGAGAGGCATTCCAACCTTTTAGAATGTGGAAAAAACTGGGAAACCACCAAACAATTGGTGGCTAGCGAAAGGGAGTGTGGCAAACTGGGGAACCCCATCAGAGCAGATTGGAATACCAGGAGGGCCAGATGTGGCCCTCAAGCTTGAGTTTCTGCACCCCTGTCTTAGGCCTAGGGGCTAAATGCTTCCCTACTATAGTCTCAAGTAAAGGAACAATTATGCATCTCTTTAAAATTGCAAATACCAGCAAAGCTATTCTCCCTCCCTGCAATGGTGGTCTACAACTTCATTGACTTTTTGCTACTTAAAAGTTCAGTTCGTTGAATTCTATACACTGAGAAGAAATCTATTCTCTATGACTGTGTCACTTTCAGTAGTACAACTCCCAGTGTACAGCTCTTTTAAAAAAGGGAACTGCTATTCCGCTGCAGCAAGGCTACCCACTTACCCCCTCCCCCTGCCACCACCACTCATTTATTACATAGGGGCAGGATATTCTGCTGCTGCCTGTGGGTTTTGGAAGACATGAATGTCATGTGAGAATATAGTGCAAGTGGTTTTTAATGATCTGGAAATGACTATAGACAACAAAATGATTTCCTTCTCCCTAGAGCTATTCTTTGTTACACCATCGTTCATTAAGTAAGGAAAAGGAGCGTTGACTGGGCTTTTTTCCTTTGGGAAGTCTGGACACTCTAATCATGGGAAGACTGAAAATTGGTAGCTGATCAGAGGGGCAGAGGAGTGTTGGAACTAGAGGAGATGACATAATCTAGAAAGGATGGAACTTGGTAGGGGAGGGCTATGCAACTTGGTGCCCTCCAGATGTTTTGGACTACAACTCCTACAAGCCCCACCCAGAATGGGCAATGGTCATGGATTATGGGAGTTGTAGTCCAAAACATCTGGAGGGCACCAGGTTGGCTGTCTTTGTAAGTGCTGGATGGCAAAGAGCTCCCAGTGTTCCAAACACTTTGGAACTACTAGTTGTGAGGCACATGGAAGCATACCTCTCCTTCTCCAATCTGGTGCATTCCAGATGTTTTGGATTACAGTGTCCATCATCCCCAGCTGGCATGATGGGAGGGTACCAGGTTGAGGAAGCCTGTATTCTAATCTGTTGTAAAGAAGGATGGCAATCAGTCTGCTTTCTTGGCTGGGTTCTCTACAAACATACACAAAATGCATCAGAATCTTTCTTTGGAGATGAAGGGCCGATCTACATTGCACCCGCCATCGCAATGAATTCGGTGTCCCGTCGAGTTAAACGCTCTCACATTAAGACGTGATTATTCACACTCACCCATTTTCCCCATTGCAGTGCTTCATTGAATGTACGAGCTTGGTTCACACTCGAGCACTGTGCTGTTTTCCTGCTGTTTTCCTGCGTGCGCTTGTCTGATCTCAGATGCTAAGCGGGGTTGGCCCCAGTCAGTGCTTGGATGGGCAACTGCCTGGGAATCAGGCTTCCTGCATTGAGCAGGGGGTTGTTGTATCCCTTCAAATGAGACTAAGTTTTACGCCCTCCTATCCCCCACTCTGGATGTGTTTTTTTTAATTAAGGCGTTATTCTCGCACAATCGGGGCTTCTCCACGATGTTGGTTTTTTTTTCTAATTCAGGCATGATCTTCGAAGCTTCAAAGTTGTGAACTTCACAACCCCCTGCTCAGTGCAGGAAGCCTGATTCCCAGGCAGTCTCCCATCCAAGCATTGACCAGGACCAACCCCACTTAGCTTCTGAGATAAGACAAGTGCGTGCACATCCAGTGTCAGGGTGGAAACTGAGCCCATAGAACCCCAAAGCAGTTCTGATTCTGAGAAAGAACAGCAATCCATGGGACAGGAGCTCGCTCATCTCTCACAAGCACAGCAGCTGGCAGAGATTCCTCCTGCCAGCATTCCTGGGATAGATAGTGACCCTGGAAGTGAGAAAGCACTGGAGGGGGGCTTGCTGGACGCTCGGCGCAGACGCAGGGAGCGGCGACAGATGGAGGACGGGGAAAGGAGGAGTTCTGCTAGTTTGGCACTCAAACAACGGTCACGTCCCAAGGACCCAAGGGAAAGAGGGAGGATCTCTCCATAGCCCATAAGTTCAGAGTCCTCCCGTGGTTCCCCTTCAAATGGGGACCAACTGCCTTACCTGGAGCTTAGGCTACTCTGCTATCTTTCCCCAGTGCTGTTCCTTGCTTAGTCGCTAGTGATTAGTATCTGAAAGAGTCATAAAGTAATAAAGGAATAAAGCCTTGGAAAGAATCCTCGTTGTCTGAGTCCTGAGTTGGCTATTGGAGGAGACTGCAAGAGGCAGCTAGGGTGCTCCTGACAGCTTGATCCCCATTCCTCTTTTTTTTCTCTCTGCTCCTACTGCCTCTGGAGGCTGCCATGGACTCAGCGGTGCAAGCTCTCACACAAGAGAACCAGGCTCTTCATGATCAAGTGGCTCAACTGACGACTGCCATACAGAGTCTGCAAGCTACGGTTCAACCCCCACCACCTCCGATTCCCCCCCGCTGCAAGTGCCCGGTGGCTCTGCCAGAGAGGTTTTCTGGTGAGAAAGGACTTTTTCAGATTTTCTGGGCCCAATTGGAGCTGTACATGCACCTACGACCTGAGGATTTCCTGACAGAACAGGTTCGTGTGGGCTTTATCATTAACCTACTTTCAGACTTGGCAGCTAGATGGGCTTCGGGACTCCTCCTCACTAATGACCCCCTGCTCGGGGACTATCAAGGTTTCATGACAGCGATGGCCAGATTTTTCGGTGACCTCCTGCGCACGCAGATGGCTTCTCGGGAGATTCGCCGCCTCAGGCAGGGCAAGGACTCAGTTTCCAGCTATGTGACAACTTTTCGCTTGCTGATGCAGGATTTACAGTGGAATGATGCCGCGCTAGTGGCTCAGTTTTTGGATGGTTTGAACAATGAGATCTTGGATGAGTTGGCACGCATGCCTAGCCCGCCTACTTTGGAGGACCTCAACCAGACCTGCCTCCAGATAGATAGTCAGCTGGATGGGCTCCGGCAGACCCAGCGGGGTGCCGGGGCCAAGATTTCCCTCCTCCCTTTCCCCCATGTTTCCTGCCCCCTCCCCCACCCCCCACCCCTGCAGTGAGGGCGGAGGAGACCCCGATGCAGCTGGGAGCTACCCAAGCCCCGCTGCCACCGGTGGAACTGGAGAGGCGGTGCGTGGAGCGCCGATGCTTTTGGTGTGGAAAGCTGGGACATTTCGCCAAAACCTGCCGCGCCAGACCCACAGACCCACTGCCTCCCTCTCCTCTCCTTCCTCCTCCTCCTCCTCCTCATCCCCAGGCCTGACTAGGCTGTCCCCCAAGCCTGTTGGGGGTCTCCAGTGTGGGGGTTGGTTCCCCACCAGGTGGGTGCCTTCCGCAACCCCCCCACCTTCCCATCTGCTATTGCATGTTCACCTCCGCTCCTCCCTGTGGGGTGGGGTGGAGGCCCTAGCTTTAGTGGACTCTGGGGCTATGACCAGTTTCATGGATGAAACATTCGCTCTCTTCCACAAGATTCCTACCCTGCCTCTTCCTGCCCCCTTGGCAGTGGAGACCATCGATGGGTGTCCTCTTTCTTCGGGCGCGGTGACCCAGATTACAGCTCCGCTCACTCTGCGCGCCCAGTCCCATGTTGAGCAGATTCAGTTTCACTTGGCCAAGGTTCCCCAATACCCAGTCGTGCTGGGTGTTTCCTGGCTCTCCAAGCATAATCCTCAAATTTCTTGGGGGCTTCAGCAAGTGGAGTTTGCGTCTCCCCACTGCTGGGAGCATTGCCTCCCAACCGAGGCGCCAGTCCCAGCCCAGGCCTTAACCCTTTCCTCCCCCTCCTTGTCTGCTCCTGGCAGTTCTTCAGCTACCGTGATCCTCCCAGAGAAGTATGCAGCTTTTCGGGATGTTTTCGACAAGAAGGAGGCCTACCAGCTCCCCCCTCACTGCCCTTTTGACTGTGCCATTAACCTCATTCCTGGGGCAACCATCCCCGCCGGCTGGCTGTATTCGATGTCGGAGCCGGAACTTCGAGCTCTGCGGAGGTTTTTGGACACAAACCTCAGACATGGCTTCATTTGCCCCTCCTCCTCCCCCACCTGCGCCCCTACCATGTTTGTGTGCAAAAAATTGGAAGAACTCCGCCCGATGCACGACTTTAGAGCATTGAATTCAGTCTTGATCCCCGACAAGTACCCCCTCCCCCTCATACTGGAGATGCTGGAGTGCCTGGGGCGAGCCAAGATTTTCACGAAGTTGGACCTGTGTGGCGCCTACAATCTGATTCGCATCCAGGAGGGGGATGACTGGAAGACCTGTTTCAGCACCCGGTATGGAGTGTATGAATACCTAGTGATGCCATTTGGGCTTGCCTGCGGCCCCCCCCCCCCCACGTTTTTGCATTTTATGAATGCTATCTTCCGGGACTATTTGGACACTTTCCTCATTGTGTATCTTGATGATTTACTTATATTTTCTGAGGACCCCCACACCCATCAGCACCATGTTTCTGCTGTCCTCCAGCGCCTCCACGAGCACCATCTTTATGCCAAGCTGGAGAAATGTGCATTTGACCTAACCTCTTTGGACTATCTTGGCTACATTATCTCAGTTGACGGTATCAGGATGGATCCTGCAAAGATCCAGGCTGTCCTCTCCTGGCAGGCTCCATCCACCAATAAGGACTTGCAACGTTTTCTGGGGTTTGCTAATTTTTACAGAAAGTTCCTGCCCAGCTTTGCTCGGCTGACATCTCCTCTCACAGACCTTCTTAAGGGCAGGAAATCTCCTTTTCATTGGACGGCATCTGCCCAACAGGTTTTCAAGGAACTTAAGAAGCTTTGTAGTACATCCCAACCCGAGGAAGCCTTTTGTAGTGCAAACTGATGCCTCTGACTTTGCGGTGGGGGCGGTGCTTTTTCAGCCAGATCGGGCGGGCGGCAGATTGCAACCCTGCACCTACCACTCCAGGAAGCTGAACATGTCTGAGGAATTATACCATCTGGGAGAAGGAACTGTTGGCCATCAAGTCTGCTTTGGAGACCTGGTGTCATCTTCTGGAGGGGGCACAGCACCCAGTCAAAGTTAGAACCAACCATCGCAACCTGGAACATCTTCAGACAGCCCGTGCCTTAAACCAGTGGCAGATTAGGTGGTCACTTTTTTTCCCCCAGTTCCACCTTAAGATTTGCCATGTGAAGGCATCTGACAACCCACAAGCAGATGCTCTTTCTCATAAGCCGGACCTCCAGCCAGGGGGTGAGGGAAATCCCCCCCAATTCTCCCCCCCCCCGGCGGCAGCTGTGGTACCGCACTCTTGGGAGGAGCTTATTCACTCTGAACAGGCTCAGGATGCTTTTGTCTGCTCAAAAGTGGTGGAATTGGGGCTAGCCTCTGCCCCCCCCCCACTCTACCCCCTTCTCTTTGTGAGGTGGCCTGCTTTACCATTCCAGCCAGGTCTATGTGCCTTCTAGACCCCTCCGTGAGAAGGTCCTCCATCAGTGCCACGACTCCCCCACTGCTGGGCATTTTGGCGTTGCCAAGACCCTGCCAGAGTGACACGGGATTTTTGGTGGCCTCATGTGTGTTGGGACATCAGGACCTATGTTGCCTCCTGCCCAACCTGCCAGCGGGCGAAGGGCCCCTCAGGCAAGCCCACAGGCTTGCTTCACCCCCTGCGTACCCCCTCAGGAGTTTGGAAACTGTTCTCCCTTGACTTCATCACTGACTTGCCTCGCTCACATGGTAAGACCACTATTCTGGTGGTGGTGGATTTGTTTTCTAAGATGGCCCATTTCATCCCCTGCTCTGGGTTGCCCACAGCCAGGGAGACGGCGGAGCTTTTTTTGGCACATGTTTTCCGGCTCCACGGATGGCCCAAGGGTCTCATTTTGGACAGGGGGGCCCAATTCACTGCCCATTTCTGGAGGGAGCTACTTGGGCTTCTCCATGTGATGCTCTGTCTTTCCTCCGCCCACCATCCACAGTCAGACGGTCAGACCGAGCGCACCAATGCGACTCTGGAGCAATATTTGCGCTGTTATGTCAATTACTAGCAAGATGACTGGTTTTCCTTGCTGCCTCTCACAGAATTTGCTTATAACAATGCCTGCCATGCTTCCACCCATCAAACTCCATTTTTTGCCAATTTTGGTTACCACCCCAAGGCTTTCCCATCCACCGTCACTCCCTCTTCGGTGCCAGCAGCCCATGAGTTTTTAGAGGAGTTGCGAGCTTACGGGACTCCCTCGAGCAAGCCAAGACAGCCTACAAGGCCTCTGCGGACCGGCGGCACCAGCCGGGTCCATCTCTGCAACTGGGGGACTGGGTTTGGTTGTCCATCCAATACCTCCCTCTCACTCGCCCGCAAAGAAGCTCGCACCTCGCCACATGGGGCCTTTCCATATTACGGCCCAGAATAACCCTGTTGCTTTTCGCCTGGCTCTCCCCCCTTCCATGAAGATCCATCCTGTTTTTCATCAGTCCTTGCTGTCCCCCCTGGTTTCTGGCGACCCTCATCACTCAGTCGGCTCCCCCCCGCCGCCAGTGCTGGTGGAGGGGGAGGAGGAGTTTGAGGTCATGGAGATTCTGGACTCCCGCCTTTCTCGCAGCTGCCTGAATATCTGGTGGACTGGAAGGGGTATGGGCCAGATGAGTGATCCTGGGAACCCGCAGAAAATGTGCATGCTCCGCTGCTGCTGAGGCGCTTCCACCAGCTGTACCCTGACAAACCCGGGGCCCCAGGGGAGGAGCACGAGGGGGGGCCTCATGGGAGCGGGGATGATGTCAGGGTGGAAACTGAGCCCATAGAGCCCCAGAGCAGTTCTGATTCTGAGGAAGAACAGCAATCCATGGGACAGGAGCTTGCTCATCTCTCACAAGCACAGCAGCTGGCAGAGTTTCCTCCTGCCAACATTCCTGGGAGAGATAGTGGCCCTGGCAGTGAGAGAGTGCTGGAGGGGGGCTTGCTGGATGCTTGGCGCAGACGCAGGGAGTGGCGACAGATGGAGGGCAGGGAAAGGAGGCGTAGCGCTCGTTTGGCGCGCAAACAATGGTCACGTCCTGAGGACCCAAGGGAAAGAGGGAGGATCTCTCCCTAGCCCATAAGTTCAGGGTCTTCCCATGGTTCTCCTTCAAACAAGGACCAACTGCCTTACCTGGAGCTTAGGCTACTCTGCTATCTTTCCCCAGTGCTGTTCCTTGCTTAGTCGCTAGTGATTAGTATCTGAAAAAGTCATAAAGGAATAAAGGAATAAAGCCTTGGAAAGAATCCTCATCGTCTGAGTCCTGAGTTGGCTATTGGAGGGGACTGCAAGAGGCAGCTAGGGCGCTCCTTACATCCAGCCCTTTGCTTGTTGCTGAGGAAAAGGGGGCTGCTGAGGAAGCTATGTGATCGGTAGCGGGAAGAAGACATGGGGCTGTTGAGAGCTGTGATTGGACAGGAGGGAAATACAAACACCGCCGCATATGGACAGGCGGGGGAGGGGACTATGACTGGATTCAGTAGCAAAGGCGGAAAATCAGAGCACATTAAGGGGAAATACCGGGATATTAGGGTATTGAAAGTGGGAGCACGGAAGTGGGAAATTCCGGTTCCAATTCAAGGCGGCTACTGCGTAGTGTGAAAGGCGGGCGGTGAAAACTCATTGGAAGCGAAAAAAGGCGGTACGTGTAGATCCAGCCGAAGTGTTCATTTCAGTATTGAAATGCATAAAAATTGAAAGAGACAGAACAGTGTTGAGATCTATCGGTATCCCAATTTTATCAAGCCTTTTACAAACATGTTTTAGTGTAGGTTTTGTGAAATAAGCATAGCAGAATGGCTGTGCTGTATGTCCATAGGAAGAAGCCCTCTAAGCTGTTATCCTGCCTCCAACATCTGATACTATCCAGATGCTTCAGATGAAGCCACAAAGCTGTAAATATGTTATTCATCCCTTGTTGTCCATTCCCGGCTCCTCAACCAGTTTTTAACAGAAGCTATTACTTGAATAGAAATGTTTTAATTAATTCCAGTAAAAAAAAGAAAGAAAAAGAAAAAAAGATGAGCCTGGACATTTCTGTTTTCCAAAGACAGATCTCACTGAAGCACATGAAAAGCAAATAATCTGAGAATCAGAAAGTAAAATTGATTAGAAACGGACCAGATGGAAAATTTCATTCCCAGGTCAAAACGTTGGACCCTTGAGACAAAAGAGTATAAATCAGAATTGAAATAAATTTCTCTCCCCATAGTTGCCTTAAAATTCCTTTGTGCAGATCTTGATTCTATACATTCAGTATAGATGTGACAATATTTGATATTATATTCCATCATTAGTGTGACAAGTGTGACATGCAATGGCATTTAGTATTTTACAGTATTTGGTAGATGACAAGCAATGGATAGCACTCCAGAGTCCATACGATAGCTTGGAAATCCTGCTCTGAGATCAGAAATCCCTGCTCCTGCAGAAAGATCCGCATCCCTCACCTCTCCAACATCAGACTCCAAAGCAAGACAGGAGGAAACTGGGGAGGATTGGTGGTGTGATGTGGGCAGAGGAGGGGAGGCTCTGGATCAGAAGCATCCAAAGCCCCCCCACCTGCCCCCAACCATGCCCCCAACGCAGGGAAAAATTTAGAAGAGCCCTGGAGCTGTTCCAAAGGATTTTCCTCCCATTGTTTGCAATGGGAGCAAAATGGTTTAAAAAAACACATGGAGGAGGAGGAGCAAACGCCACTCCTCCCTCACCCACTCTGCTGGCAGAGCCTGGTAGGGCCTTGGACATGAACCCCTCTTCTGGTGGGTCTCTCATTCGAAGGGCCAGCTCAAAATGGAGCAAGGATTTTTGAACTGGGGGAATTTTAATTTTTTAAAAAGTATTGATTTTTCAGCATAAAATCCACAGACAACATAACATCATGGGAACACAATGAGATCAGCCACTCATCGTTATAATATAAAAGTATGTATGCATTCTATTACTTGCTTACATATGGATCTGTTCATGTATCCTTTCTACCCAATGCATCTTTCCATAAGGGTCCATGAGTGTGAGGTAGTTTCATTATTTCTTTATGTTGTTTTGTATAATGGATACATTCTTCCCAGTTGTGAATTTGCCCCAATCCCTACATGAATGGCTTTTCCTCTTCCTTCCAATAGCTTTTTCCATGCGGGAAAGTTGTTATATCCTGAATAATATTTTCTCTGGGTTTGCGTCCACTCCTTTCATTCTTCCTATATCTTGCAGCCCATCTCAAACCTTCTCTTTCCTCTCTCTTTCCAAGGGTGGTGGTGACCAAATGTAAATTCAGGTTTCCAGCCTAGGTACAACCGGAGTCAAAAATCCACTTGCAAGTGTAGGCTATAAAATCAAGGCAGACCCCATTCCGGGGGGATACCAGCCTCTCAGCTATCTCACATTAATGTACAGAGGGAGGAAGGAGCCTTGACAGCAGAACAGCAGCCTCCATGTGGTAATATATCAAGGCATCTTGAAGAGAAGCGAGCACTTGTTTTATTGGTGTGAAACATCAATTTACTTGGCTTTATGAGGAGGAGGCCTGGCCTCATTTCTGACAGCGAAGTCTCACATATATTTCTTATTGCACAACAAAACAAAAAACAAAAACACCTGGCAGGCCCATGATTCTAAACAACAAAACAGATATACCTTTCAAAAGTTCAGCATTTGTCCTGAATTGTTTAATCTAGACATTCACAGAGTAAAGCATGGGCAAGTAACATGTAATTTCTAGGACCATTACTGACATTCTTCTCCCCAGCCCCATTTTTTTTAAGTATAAGGAGTTTTATATTCATATGCCAAGACCAAAGGTTTGCCCCATAGTATAAGTCTTAAACCTATTTCACAAGAGTTCTGAGAGGCCACAGAACCCTAAGAATATAAGGGTTAAAATAGGGGTGGGGTCCTCTTGCAGCCTAAGGGTGGGGTTGGAGGAGGCTGGGGGATGTTGAGGTTGATTTTATAGCCTACACTTGCAAGTGGATTTTTGACTCCGGAGACTGGGTGAGGGGATCAAGGCGGTGGTGAACGCCTCCCTTGAGGAGGGAGTGATGCCATCAGCCCTAAAGGAGGCAGTGATAAGACCACTCTTAAAGAAACCCTCCTTGGATCCTCAAGTTTTGAACAACTTTCACCCAGTCTCAAATCTGCCATTTTGGGGCAAGGTGATTGAGCGGGTGGTGGCGGTGCAGTTGAAGGCACACTTGGAAGAAACTGATTATCTAGACCCATTTCAGTCGGGCTTCAGGCCTGGGCATGGGACAGAAACGGCCTTGGTCGCCTTGGTGGATGATATGAGGAGGGCTCTGGATAGGGGTGAATGCTCCTTCCTTGTTCTCCTCGACCTCTCAGCGGCTTTTGATACCGTTGACCACGGTATCCTCCTGGACCGCCTGGAGGGGTTGGGCATTGGAGACACTGTATTGCGGTGGTTCCGGTCCTTCCTCTCCGGCAGGTACCAGAGGGTAGCACTGGGAGAGGAGGTTTCGGACCCGTGGCCACTTACTTGTGGGGTGCCACAGGGTTCCATCCTCTCCCCGATGCTATTTAACATCTATGTGAAGCCACTGGGGGCTATCATCAGGAGGTTTGGGGTGCAGTGTCATCAATATGCGGATGACACGCAGCTCTACCTCTCATTCAAATCTTCACCAAGGTTGGCCGTAGAATCCCTGTCCAAATGTCTGGAGACGGTGAGTGGCTGGATGGGGAGGAACAGGCTGAAGCTGAACCCTGACAAGACCGAGGTACTTTTGGTGGGAGACAAGAGGAGGCTGGGGGATGTTGACCTGGTGTTGAATGGGGTACGGCTACCCTTGAAAGACCAGGTCCGCAGCCTGGGGGTCATTTTGGACTCCCAGCTGTCCATGGAGGCTCAGGTGTCAGCTGTGAGCCGGACAGCGCTGTATCAACTCCATCTGATACGGCGGCTGCGCCCCTTCCTTCCCGACCATCTGCTCCCATCGGTAGTACATGCCCTGGTCTCCTCTCGGTTAGACTACTGTAATGCGCTCTACGTGGGGTTACCCTTGAAGACGGTTCGGAAGCTGCAGCTGGTACAGAACGCGGCGGCTCGCCTGATTAAAGGCAGCCGCCGGCGAGATCACATCACTCCAGTGCTGAAGGAGTTGCACTGGTTACCAGTTGTTTTCCGGGCCAAATTCAAGGTGTTGGTTTTGACCTTTAAAACCCTATATGGTTTCGGCCCAGCCTATCTTAAAGAGCGCCTCCAGCAACACCAGACAGGCCGCTTAACAAGATCAGCCTCGGATGGCCTTCTCTCTGTCCCATCAGCCAGGACAGCTAGACTGGTGGGGACGAGGGAGAGGGCCTTCTCTGTGGTGGTCCCCACTCTGTGGAACTCCCTCCCTAGGGAACTCTGTCATGCCCCCTCTTTAATGAGCTTCCGTCGTGCATTAAAAACGTGGTTGTTCAGGCAGGCATTTGGGGTGGGTTAGGGTATTTTAAAAAAAATGTTTATGGTAAAATTTTATTGTTTTAAATTGTTTTATGGTGGGTTGTACATCGCCCAGAGTGGCTGGGTGACCAGTCAGATGGGCGATTAATAAATTTAATAAATAAATAAATAAATAAGGCCAAATTCAATTTCAGAGAAGCTCTCCAGGGCCACATTCCAGGGGTGGGCAGGGCTGAAGGCAAAAAGGGCGAAACCAAAAATACAGAACGATACCAGCATATTCTAGCTTAAGATGGAGAGGAGGAGGCTCGTATACACTGCATGCCCCAGCTATGACGGTGGCATGCAGTGCCACAGCACAGGCGATCTGGAGGGCCACCTCTCTGCCAATGCCTCGCTCTAAGGAAGGACCCCTCACAGCGAGGCCTTTGGGCCAGGCTCTCTGGAGACCCATGCTGGATGCTCTCTCTTCTGAGCAGCCAGCAGGGCTTCCCAGACACTCTACAGACGTAATGCCGCACTCAGAGTGATCCTCAGAGCAAGACATCAGGCAGGTGGTGCTCCAGAGAGCTGTGGCGGGTGCTTTTGCCACAGCAGGAGAGCAGCCAGCACGGCTTCCTTGAGCACTGGTTAGGGTGCACAGTTCTCCTGGGGACAGAATCTACGGTCCTTTGGGATCAGACCCCTGTGGCAGAGAATTCACCCTGCCTCGTGGAAGGGCCAGCCACGGTTAAAAGAAAAGAGAGAGGAACAAGACTCAACACAAGAGTGGTGGTTATGGGTTATACACCCTTCTTCTTGGGTGTATTAGGATGGCAAGCCATCATCCTTAACTGTCCTTCCACAGCCTGTCATGAACCACCGCATATCAACCATCAAATACTGTCAAATATCAAATAATCAAATATCATGGCATGGTAAATACAGATATCAACTATTCAGTGACTATTGGCAAATATTCAAAAACTTAGATTTGAACGGTGAACAGCAAAATTCTCAAAGGAGAATTTGGAGGACCAGGTTTATTTTCACTCTATTCTGAAGCTGTGCTTGAACTTGAGGTCATTTTGCTGTCATTTTTAAAAATAAGCGTTATATTTTTAAAAATATTTATTCTGGAATGCAGAGCTTTGTTTTTAAGGTCCAAGACTATGAACAAATATTCCTTCTTGATTTATATTCATAGTGTTATTTGAAAGTGTGGAACACATTCAACTCTGTAACATCCTCCATCCAACAATTGCAAACCAGGCAACTGATTAAGCCTGAAGACAATTATTTCCTCAAACAACATACATCTTAACTGCTTCAGTGACTCTGAAAATTGAGCAGTGAGATAACGGAACTTTCTTTACTCTTGTTGATGGACTGGTTAGTTGAAATGCTGTGGTCATTTACAAAAGAAATGTGCTTCTACAGCAAGCTACTCATGCATGATTTGACGTTGGTGCTGTTGCCAGAAGACTCAAGATTTAGGGCCCATTGGCCAGGTCAATCTTTTCTGGAAATAAAGAGTAAATTTTAACACTTCTTCATTTTAGGCAAGAACCTCAGGGTTTAATTTGAACCATCACCAAGCCAATCTTGAATTCCAAGAAAAGAACAAAAATATACATTTGAGCATGTGCACCATTGCCCACACTGACCCATGCACGTACATTTGAGATAAGATAGGATGGTCAGGTGTCCTACTTTACAGAGGACAGTCCTCTACTGGAAGGGAAGTCAGGGGACAGTCCTCTCTCGGGATTAGGGATGCTGGAGAAATTTGAGACGGACTAAAATGAGTTTAGATTTCTAAGAATTCAACCTGCAGATTCTGCTGCAGACTGGCCTCCTCAGATCCAGAAGCACTGAATCCCTGTTGCATAAGCAGTGAGTACTGCTTGTGCAAAGGAAGTAGCAGGGCTGGGTACCTGTGGGCAGTCACTGCTGGATACTGCCCATTCTATTACTATTTAAATTATAGCCCTTTTTGAATTTGCACCTCTCTCTCTCTCTCTCTCTATATATATATATATATATATTAGAATACACAAACTTTATTGAAATCTTCCAGGGTGCCTGGAGCCCACAGAAGTAGAGCAAGCTCCCTGCTGCAGAGGTTTGCCCTCCAGCTACAAGGATGATTATACAGAGGGAGCAGAGCTAGTGCACTAGTTGTGTGCACTCCCCCTCATGTAATTCTAATTATATGGGGGAATTCGTATGCCTGAACAGGGCTTGGGTTAATAGGGTTTGCTCCCAGCTAAGTGTGTATAGGATTGCAGTCCAAAGTGCTTAACTTTGGCTGGATCATGCCCATAGTATTTTGGTAGTTGCAAATGCTCGGGGGGCGGGGGCAGCAGGGGAATGAAAAGCTTTTTGCAAAAATGCAGGGTAAAATCCAGCCAACAATAAGCCCTTTGAAGTCCCACTGGTTTCAGTGGGAGAGACTATGCATAGTTCTCCAATTGAAATCAATGAGTCTTCAGATGGTTTAATTTTGGCTGGATTCTGCCCTTATTTATTTTGAATAGGTGCAGGTGTGGAACATGCCAAAGGTTTCCATTTTGTGCAACAAATCAATTTTTAAAAAATATTCTTTAGGAAAATGTAAACACTCATTGTTCATATCTATCCAGCCAAGATTCTACAAAATAGGAAAGCTACATCTGATCTTTCCATGCCAAGTAGTAAGATGTAAATGAAGAACAAGATCTAGCCGAAGTTGAACACTTATTCAGTGCAATCATATGCATGTTAACTTGAAAGTAAGTCCCACTGTAGTCAGTTGGCTTTATTCCCCCAAGTATGTGTTTTTAGGATTGCAGCCTTAGTTTCATTGAGTTCAATGGAAGAATTAAGCATGTGCTTAGTGCTTTCCTATTGAAATCAATGTGACTTAAACATACTTAGGTAGATCATGCCCTGAATGTGTGAGAAGCAGCGATGTTACAGGGTGGAGGGAAATCAGCACATTTGCGACTAATAGTGTTAAGGAAAGATGACTGCATCTTTATTTGTGGAAGGCATCCGTGGCATATATTTGCCATGTCATAATGTTTTATTTATTTATTTATTTATTTATTTATTAAATTTATTAATCGCCCATCTGACTGGTCACCCAGCCACTCTGGGCGATGTACAACCCACCACAAACAATTTAAAACAATAAAATTTTACCATAAATTTTTTTTAAAAAAATACCCTAACCCACCCCAAATGCCTGCCTGAACAACCACGTTTTTAATGCACGACGGAAGCTCATTAAAGAGGGGGCATGACGGAGTTCCCTAGGGAGGGAGTTCCACAGAGTGGGGGCCACCACAGAGAAGGCCCTCTCCCTCGTCCCCACCAGTCTAGCTGTCCTGGCTGATGGGACAGAGAGAAGGCCATCCGAGGCTGATCTTGTTAAGCGGCCTGTCTGGTGTTGCTGGAGGCGCTCCTTAAGATAGGCTGGGCCGGAACCATATAGGGTTTTAAAGGTCAAAACCAACACCTTGAATTTGGCCCGGAAAACAACTGGTAACCAGTGCAACTCCTTCAGCACTGGAGTGATGTGATCTCGCCGGCGGCTGCCTTTAATCAGGCGAGCCGCCGCGTTCTGTACCAGCGGCAGTTTCCGAACCGTCTTCAAGGGTAACCCCACGTAGAGCGCATTACAGTAGTCTAACCGAGAGGAGACCAGGGCATGTACTACCGATGGGAGCAGATGGTCGGGAAGGTAGGGGCGCAGCCGCCGTATCAGATGGAGTTGATACAGCGCTGTCCGGCTCACAGCTGACACCTGAGCCTCCATGGACAGCTGGGAGTCCAAAATGACCCCCAGGCTGCGGACCTGGTCTTTCAAGGGTAGCTGTACCCCATTCAACACCAGGTCAACATCCCCCAGCCTCCTCTTGTCTCCCACCAAAAGTACCTCGGTCTTGTCAGGGTTCAGCTTCAGCCTGTTCCTCCCCATCCAGCCACTCACCGTCTCCAGACATTTGGACAGGGATTCTACGGCCAACCTTGGTGAAGATTTGAATGAGAGGTAGAGCTGAGTGTCATCCGCATATTGATGACACTGTACCCCAAACCTCCTGATGATAGCCCCCAGTGGCTTCACATAGATGTTAAATAGCATCGGGGAGAGGATGGAACCCTGTGGCACCCCACAAGTAAGTGGCCACGGGTCCGAAACCTCCTCTCCCAGTGCTACCCTCTGGTACCTGCCAGAGAGGAAGGACTGGAACCACCGCAATACAGTGTTTCCAATGCCCAACCCCTCCAGGCGGTCCAGGAGGATACCGTGGTCAACGGTATCAAAAGCCGCTGAGAGGTCGAGGAGAACAAGGAAGGAGCATTCACCCCTATCCAGAGCCCTCCTCATATCATCCACCAAGGTGACCAAGGCCGTTTCTGTCCCATGCCCAGGCCTGAAGCCCGACTGAAATGGGTCTAGATAATCAGTTTTTTCCAAGTGTGCCTTCAACTGCACCGCCACCACCCGCTCAATCACCTTGCCCAAAAATGGCAGATTTGAGACTGGGCGAAAGTTGTTCAGAACTTGAGGATCCAAGGAGGGCTTCTTTAAGAGCGGTCTTATCACTGCCTCCTTGAGGGCTGATGGCATCACTCCCTCCTCAAGAGAGGCATTCACCACTGCCTTGATCCCCTCACCCAGTCTCTCTCTGCAGCTCATAATGAGCCAAGATGGTCAAGGATCAAGTAAGCAGGTGGTTGGCCTTACAGATGAAAGCACCTTGTCCACTTCATCAGGAGGAAGAAGCTGGAACCGATCCCACAAAACCGGTTTGCCACAGGCCGCCTCTTGCTCACTAACTGTATCCACAGTGTGCAGAGTAACACACCTAATCTGATCAATTTTATCTGCAAAATGCCTTGCCAAAGCCTCACAGGAGGCCTTAGAATGCTCCAGTGGTTCCGGAGCCACAGGACCGACCAGGCTCCGGACCACTTGGAACAGCCTCCTGGGGCAGCACTCTGCAGACGCGATGGAGGCAGCATAATATTCCTTTTTTGCTGCCTTCACCGCCACGTGATAGGCTGAAGATATAGCTCTAGCCCGTGTCTGATCGTCTTTGGAGCGAGACTTCCGCCACCGGCGCTCTAGCCGTCTCACCTCCTGTTTCAGAGCTCGTAACCACAGATTGAACCATGGTGCAGTCCGAGCCCTGTTCAGGGGGAGAGGGCGTTTCGGAGCCACCCGATCTAATGCCCCAGTGATTGCGGCATTCCAGCCACCCACCAGGGTCTCGACCGAGTGGCCGTTGGCATGCCCCAGAGAATCCCCAAGCGCGTTCAGGAATCCATTTGGATCCATAAGACGCCTGGGGCGGACCATTTTAATGGGTCCTCCACCTCTGCGGAGGGGTTGTGGAACCGAGAAGTCCAACATCACCAGATAGTGATCTGACCATGACAAGGGAGTGGTGGATATACCCCCGACTTCCAGATCACTCCCCGCTTCTCCAGAAACAAACACAAGGTCTAGTGCATGACCGGCTACATGGGTGGGCCCAGTTAGAATATGGTGCAGCTCCCAGGAGGCCATGGTCTCCATGAAGTCCCGAGGTGCTCCTGTGAGGATGGCCTCCAAATGTACGTTGAAGTCCCCCAACACCAGTAAGTTAGGGGACTGTACACGCACATCAGAGACCACCTCAAGCACCTCGGCCAGGGAGTCAGTCGTGCAGCGGGGTGGACGGTACACGAGCAGAATCCCCAGACTGCCCTTCGGGCCCAACCTCCAGTACATGCACTCAATAACCTTGGTCTCCCAGAGAGGGGGTCTGGTGAAGACCAAGGACTCTCGGTAGATAACAGCCACTCCCCCTCCCCGATCCCCAGCCCTCGGCTGCTGTGCATACGAAAATCCAGCTGGACACATGGCTGCAAGGGTTGGAGCAGCAGCCTCGGCCAGCCAGGTCTCCGTAATACATGCCAGGTCTGCACCCTCATCCAGGATCATGTCATGGATGAGGGAGGTTTTCTGGGTAACAGACCTGGCATTGCAGAGCAGCAAACAAAGGCCAGAAGATGGGGTCACGCCTCCCCCAGCCATCCTTTGGCTCTGGACAGGCCCGGAGCAGGGGACAGATACTACACATCTCTCCCTTGTTCCCCTTAGCTGGCATGGCCTGCCCCTAGCGCTCCGCCAGCGCCTGCCGCCCAGCCTCGGTATGTTCTGGCCCCCAACACTCCCCCCACTGCCTCCATCAGGTGGACACATGCCCCCTCGCTCCCGCCTATCAGGCAGGCCACCCACCCCTAAAAACACAACAAAATCCCCCCCAACAAAATAAAACAAACAAACAAAACAATTAAAATCCCCTTAAAAATGCCAGGCAGGAGTCCACAGGGAAGGCCTGGTGGCGGTGGTAGCGGCGATGGCGGCAGCAGGCCCAACGGCTGCAAGCACGCCTCTTCCCCGGTGGTGGTGGTGGTGGTGGCTTCTCCTACAGGCCCTGGCTCTCCCAGGCCACCTCAGCCAGCCAGCTTATGTAGCCCCTCCAGGGAGGGGCAGGTGGAGCAGCACAGCTGGCTCGGTACCTGGGGGCCTGGTCCTGCAGGGACTGGCGGTCTGCCAGGCAGAAGTCCACAAGGAAGGCCTGGTGGTGGTGGCAGCGGCGGCGGCAGCAGGCCCAGCGGCGGCAGCAGCAGGCCCAGCGGCGGCAAGCACGCCTCTTCCCCGGTGGTGGTGGTGGTGGTGGTGGCTTCTCCTGCAGGCCCTGGCTCATAATGTAATCATGGAGTTGAATTTTATCTTCGCAAACTTATGAGCCCAACATATATGATCAACCTCTGCAGAGAAGGCCAGAGTGAGCACTGTAGGGAGCACCTTTCAGAGCAGTGGCATCAAATTAAGGCTCCTCTCCTTGGAGATCTGTACCTGTGTAACCCCCATTCCTTTCTATGGGCTTGCGCTGACACATCACTTTGAGGACAGCAGTGTTGTCATTAGCTGGGGGCGGGGGGAATAATCCTCAAAGGTTCAGCAAATAAGTTTTACATTTAACCTTCTAGCAAAATTTTGAATGTATTACTTACTTTCTGGATCCAGTTTCTCAATCCACACTAAAGCTCCATAGCATAATCAATTATGGGTTTATTGCAGAGCACAAAAACATCCGATTTCCAGAGATTGCCTCAGGAAATGTCTTAGAAGGATGATAAAACTAATAGTAATAGGTCTACAGCTGCCAGAGTTAATTTCCACAGCTACTAATTTTATAAATAAGGAGAAAAAATGCCAGCTCCCAGTCACTCAGCCTGTAGCTCCATGCCTGCAAAACTGAGCTCTCCTGCCGTAGGTATATATGCCCCCCTCTCCACAGTGAGATCCCATTCTTACATATTGTGCAGCAACGTGAGGCAAAGAATGAACTATATGGAATAAAAGGAAGTACAACAAACTCCAACTTGTCTGAGGCCACCTTTTTATCCAAGAAGCAAACGACATCTGGCATCTTGCACAACCTCAAGTCAAATACTACTGGTGCATGCCAACAGCAGCTGGGCCAAATCCCTGGATCAGTTGTATGCAAGCATATACACCAAGGGCCCATGGAAGCTGAACAGGATTGGATGGCAGATTGGAGCAATCACCAGTGTGATTGCTCCATTGCAATCTGTGTTGGATCTAAAGAAGGGTCATCACTGGATGATTTCATGCCTAGGGATGGACAAATCTGTCAATTTCGGTTTCTCTCCATTTCTTGGTTTTCCAGTGTTAAATTTGGTTCATCCCATCTCCACATCAGTTTGACTTTGTTTTTAAAGTTTGCATGAACATTTGAATGCATTTTTGTGCACATTTCTCCTAAAGCATGCATTTTTGTATGCATTTTTGACTAACGTATGTGTATTTGCAGAATTTCCCCGAATTATGCATTTTAAAAACATTTTCACTAATATATGCAGTTTACGAACACTTTCCCCTCATACACATATTTTGTATGTTTTTTTTAATTTGAAAGACTCCATCACAAAATTTGGAGAAGTGCAAATTTTGAAGGATAACTGAATTTCGGCATGCCTATAGGTTTAAAAGTGCGGAAGTAAGTACATTTACATTAAAATGCGCACCAAATGAATTTTGCCCCCATTTCTACTCATGCTATGCCAGCCTTCCCCAACCTGATGCCCTCCAAATATCTTGGACTTCAACTCCCAGCATTCCTGACCATTGGCCGTGCTGTCTGGGGCTGATGGAAGTTGCAGTCCACAACATCTGGAGGGCACCAGGTCGGGGAAGGGTGTGCTATGCTCTTATCTGCCCTACAAGGTACAAATGAAGCATCTTTTAACATCTCCTTCCACTTCTTGTACCATTGGAATGTTTCCCCTTCTTTTGTTTACTTTCTACTTTTTCTACATCAAGACAAGAGTCCTGGTTTAAATGCTACATTTGTTCTATATTTGTACTACAGCTTCTGATAATAAATAGATATGTATGCAAAGTAGTAGTAATTATATTGTTAAAGATGGAGGGAGCAATCCTATGGCCGCTAGACAGTGGCTAGATAGCCATAGGATATCTCGTTTTCCGGGAACCGTCCTTGGAGCCCATGCTCCGAGGTCAGTTCCTGGAGAACTGACCTCCCCCCACTTCTGCACTGCCTTGGAGGCAGCGTGGAACAGCCCCATCCTCCGTGCTCGCAAGAGGAGTGCCGAGTGGCCAAAAAAAAGGCATATCTGGGGGGGGTTCCGGGGCAGGAAATGCAGAAATGCCTGCACAACGCATCCAGTGTGTCGTATAGCAGCCTCCTCCCCCACTCCATCCTCCCATGGCTAGACAGCCACAATCGGCCATCTAGCCGAAAATGCAGGGCAGGAGGAGCGTGGAGGGAACGATCCCTTCCGTGCTTCTCCTTCCCTGCATTGGATAGGCAGTCACCTCCGAGTTCGGAGGCGGCTGCCTATCTGGATAGGATTGCTCCCTGAATCATTTTCTCTGGATCAAATCCCAATATTGTTATGACTTATCCATGTTTGTCTTCACAAACAGACGTTGTATTGCTCTTCGTAAACTACTTCTCAAAATAACTGGTCTTATTAAACACATGCACACAATGTTTGTTTGTTTATTACATTTCTTTACTGCCCATTAGCCAAAGCCCTTAGGGTGGTTCACAAAACAAACTTAGAAACATAAAATACAACGACATAGTAAAACATAATATAAAAACCATAAATTTAAAACAGAATAAAACCAAAGTAGGAACCACAATGAAAATCAGCAGCAGTGCAAAGATCTAAAAATGCACTAATTTTTAAAATGGCAGGGCTTTTTGGTGCCAGGTAAAGCCCTTTTTATTTTCCAGGAGGATAATCACAAGGTCTTCACCTGGCATCAAAAAGACCACAAAGTAGGCATGAGGCGAGCCTCTCAGGGAAGGGCATTCCACAACCATATGAAGGCCGGTTGGTTGGGTTGGTAGGGCTGGCCCTACCATTAGGGAGGGTGAAGAAATCCGCAATGGAATCAAATAAGTTCAGATTTCTATTAATCCAACCCATGGATACCTTAGCAGACCGGCTTTTCTTGAGTCTCATGGATTCCATGGACTGAGGACTGTTTTTCTTTTCTTTTTTTAAACTTTCTGGAATTTTACAAAAATTTAGTCACATGTCCCCACAGGCTAAACCATGAAACCATATATACAGGCATATACGCTAAGGGCCCAAGGAAGCAGAATAGGATTGGATGGTAGATTGGAGCTATCACCAGTTTGCCCCATTGCAATCTGTACTGGATCTGAAGGAAAGTCACCACTGGATGATTTCAGGCCTGGGGATGGACAAATCTATCAATTTCAATTTCTTTTCATTTCTTGTTTTTATTATTATTATTATTAATAATAATAATAACAACAACAACAACAACAACAATTACATTTCTATACCACCCCATAGCCAAGGCTCTCTGGGCAGTTTACAAAGATTAAAATAATTAAACATTAAATTACAATAAAAAATTAAAAAGAACAGTGTAAAAGTTTAAAAGCTATTTACATAAAACACACGGACAAACAGTATACAAGAAGACAACATATATCTAAAAACAACTTTGAGCAATCAGCCATAACCATAAGACAAATCCAAAACTGATTAAAAACTTATCATATGCTGCCAAATGACTTAGAAAAGAGATAGGACTTAACTGGTGCCAAACAGATAACAATATTGGCACCAGGCAGGCCTCATCAGGGAGAGAGAATTTCACAGTCGGGGGGCTACCACTGAGAAGGGCTTCTCTCTTGTTGCTGCCTTCTGAGCTTCATTCAGAGGAGGCACCCAGAGGAGGACCTTGAATGCTGAGTGTAGATTACAGGTAGGTTCATGTTGGGAGAGGCACCCCATCAGGTATTAAGGTCCTGAGCTGTGTAATGCTTTACAGCTTAAAACCAGGACCTTGAATTATGTTTGGAAGCATATAGGAGCCAGTGTAGGTGGGCCAGAGTGGGTCTAATAAGTTTGGACTTTCTGGTCCCCATTATTAATCTGGCCACTGCATTTTGCATGAGCTGCAGCTTCTGAACAGTCTTCAAAGGCAGTCCCATGTAGAGCGCATTGCAATAATCTAACTTGGAGGTTGCCAGAGCATAGACAGCTGAAGCCAGGTTATCCCTGTCCAGATAGGGCCATAGCTGGACCAGCAACCAAAGCTGGTAAAAGGCATTCCATGCCACTGAGGCCACCTGAGCCTCAAGTGACAAAGATGGCTCAAGGAGAACCCCCAAGCTGCGAACCTGCTCCTTCAGGGGGAGTGCAACCCCATCCAGAACAGGCTGAGCACCCTCCCTCCAGTCAGAAGAACCACCCACCAACAGCATCTCAGTCTTGTCAGGACTGAGCTACAGTTTATTAGCCCTCATCCAGTCCATTGTCACAGCGAGTCACCAATCTAGCTTCACCTGATGAAGGTAAAAAGGAGAAGCAGAGCTACAGCATGTATAATCAGCTTACTGATGACCACGCACTCCAAAACTCTGGATGACCTCACTCAACTGTTTCATGTAGATGTTGAACAGCATGGGGGACAGAACTGACCCCTGCAGAACCCCATAATGGAGAATCCACAGGGCCAAGCAATGTTCCCCAAGTACCACCTTCTGGAGCCAAGAAGAATCAAAACCACTGCAATGCAGTGCCTCCCACTCCCAACTCCGACAATTGCCTCAGAAGGGTACCATGGTTGATGGTATCGAAAACCATACTGAGATCAAGGAGAATTAATAAGGTCACACTCCCCTTGTTTTTCTCCCGACATAGGTCATCATACAGGGCAACCAAGGCTGTTTCATGCCAACCTGGCCTGAACCCCAACTGAAATGGATCCAGATAACTGATCTCATCCAAGAGTGTCTGGAGCTGGCTTGCAACCACCTGCTCAAGGACCATGCCCAGGAATGGAATATTTGCCACCGGCCTATAATTAAGATTTTCTGGGTCTAGGGAGGATTTCTTCAGGAGTGGTCTCACCACCGCCTCTTTCGGGTGGCCTGGGACCACTCCCTTTCACAAGGAGGCATTAATCACCTCCCTGGCCCAGCTGGTTGTTCCCTCCCTGCTGTTTTTTTATCAGCCAAGAGGGGCAAGGATCCAGTATGGAAGTGGTTGCATGAACCTGTCCAAGCACCTTGTCAACATCCTCAAGCTGTATCAACTGAAACTCATTCAAGAAAAATGGACAAGGCTATACTCTGGACACCTCATCTGATTCACCTGCTATAACACTGTAGTCTATGTCCCAGTGGATGCAAGAGACTTTATCCCTGAAGTGCCTAGCAACTTTATTACAGTGGGCCTCAGATGGATCTACGGTGTCCTTAGGGCCAGAATGTAATAGCCCCTGGACAACCCTGAAAAGCTCTGCTTTAGTAGAGGATTCAACAGAGTAGACTCAGTAGAGGATTCAATAGACGCAGCAAGATTATTTTTTTTGCCGCCCTCACTGCCCCTGAATATACCTCCCCATAGGCACATACCAGTGTTTGATTGCATCCACTAGCAGTACTTCTCCATCTGCACTCAAGCCGTCTTCTATTTTGTCCATGATACCATGGAGCGGTATGAGCTCTACTCTGTAGAGGGTGCTCAGGAGCAATCATGTCAACTGCCTGGATCATTTATTCAATCAACAGGTCAATCAGGGTTTCAACAGGAGAGCCAGCCATATCAGCCGAAATCTCCCCAGAGACCTCTGGAAACCATCCGGATCCATTAGCCTCCATGGGTGGACCATTTTAAAAGGTCCTCCACCCCTGCAGAAGGGAAAAGCTATTACAAGTCTAAACCTCAGCAGACGATGATCTGACCACGACAAAGGGACTGATGCAAAATCCCCCACCTTCAGGTCACCATTTCCATGACCAGTTGAGAAAACCAAGTCTAGAGTATGCCCCACGACCTATGTTGTATCAATGACAAGTTGGGACAGTCCCATGTTTGTCATGGAGACCATGAATTCCTGACCTGCCCCACACAAGGGAGTCTGTTGAGCAGCAGGGGGGCTGGTACATCAACAGAATCCCTAATCTGTCCTGCTGGCCCAACACAAGGTGCAAACACTCCGGAACAGTAGTCAAATGGACAGGGAGCTTGCAGAGGAAGATGCAATTCCTATAGACCACAGCATCCCCTCCCCTCCCCAGCCCTCAAGCCTACCTTGATGCTGGATCTTAAGTTCGGTTTGTCCTGTCTCCACATCAATTTGAGCTTGTTTGTTTTTTAAGTTTGCATGAACACGTGTATGCATTTTTTGTGCACATTTCTCCTTATGCACGCATTTTTGTGTGCAGCACATGCATTTTTGTATGCAATTTTGACTAATATATGTGTACTTGGAATCACATATGTTAGTCATTTGGGGGGATTTGTACATTTTGGGAGGGATTTACACATTTGGGGGGGAACTGTGCATTTTTGCAAGTGTGAATTTGCACAAATGCGAATTTCTGCAAATGCAAGAAATTGGAAAAAAAATCCAGTTCTGTCAATGAGCGGATGATGGAACGAAAGGCACCTGACAATCCATGAAATGCAGACAGAACGGATTTTATAAAATCCATGCATCCCTACCTACCATTAGGCAGAGTGAAGTGGCCGTCTCTGGCAGGAAATGTTGAGGGCCAGGGAGCGGCAGTGAGATGTTGAAGGACAGAGCTGTGTGTGCCACATGGCCTGCCCTTTGCCTCCCAAAGCTAACCTGCTGCCCTCAGGTGCAGTGGAGGACACTGTCCCATTGCCAATGTTGAAGGAAGATTCAGCTGCCAGTCCAGTCAGCTTCTGTATGCTGAATTGGTGGGCAGGGTGCCATCTTGTCTTGACCTCAGGCAACAAAATGTGTAGGGCTGACCCTGCTTTTGCTGAGTTGATTATTGGGTAGGTAATGGCCCAGGTCAGACCAATCTCAGATGGGATAGTGTGTTATGCAGACGATACCACCCTAATGGCAGAAAGCGAAGAGGATCTCAAGAGCCTCTTGTTGAGGGTGAAAGAGGAGAGTGCAAAAGCTGGTTTGAAACTCAACATTAAAAAAACTAAGATCATGGCATCTGGCCCCATCACTTCCTGGCATATAGAAGGGGAAGAAATGGAAGCAGTGACAGATTTTACTTTCTTGGGCTCCAAGATCACCGCAGACGGTGACTGTAGCCATGAAATTAAAAGACGCTTGCTCCTTGGGAGGAAAGCTATGGCCAACCTAGACAGCATAGTAAGAAGCAGAGACATCACCTTGCCAACAAAGGTCCGTCTAATCAAAGCTATGGTTTTCCCAGTAGTAATGTATGGCTGTGAGAGCTGGACTATAAGGAAGGCTGAGCGCCGAAGAATTGATGCTTTCGAACTGTGGTGCTGGAGAAGACTCTTACGAGTGCCCTGGACTGCAAGGAGGTCAAATCAGTCCATCCTAAAGGAAATCAACCCTGAGTGCTCATTGGAAGGACAGATAATGAAGCTGAAGCTCCAATATTTTGGCCACCTAATGCGAAGAGCAAACTCCCTGGAAAAGACCCTGATGCTGGGAAAGACTGAAGGCAAAAGAAGAAGGGGACGACAGAGGATGAGATGGCTAGATAGCATCACGGATGCAATGAATATGAACTTGAGCACGCTCCGGGAGAGAGCGCAGGACAGGAAGGCCTGGCGTGCTATGGTCCATGGGGTCACGAAGAGTCGGACACGACTGAACGACTGAACAACAACAACAACAATGGCCCAGGATGGGAGGCTAATATTTTCTCTAGATCTCTTACAAGCCATCAGAGATTTGAGAATGTGACCCCCACTCCTCGTTCAGCTAAGAGTTGGTGAACTGAGGTGTGAACGTGTATTTATGTATGAACGGTAAAAGCAGTTTAGAACATAGGCAGGCAGTAACAGAAGCAGGAGAGAGAACTGAAGCGGGGGGGCTTCTTGGGATACAGGGTGCCTTTCTCCAGAAGTCTGAGGCGGGTAGCAGTTCTATTGTCTTGCAGGAGTGCACATGCTGTTTGCCTTCCCTTGTGCTCTGCTCATATATTTGTAAATAAACAAACCATTACAAAAATGTGTAAATCTCCATCTCTGTCTCTCTGTCTCTCTCTCCTGCAAAGAAAACCAAATTTAACTCAGGGAGTGCTGCCCCTATGTGACCATTTGGGGAAGTGGGCAGTGTGTAATAATATACACACACACCAAAAATCCTCCGGTGGAGGACACATACTTTCCTTATTATGGGTGCTTTTCTCCCCAAGTGCTATGTGGATGTGGATCTGTTCCTCCAGTGGGAATTTCCCAGAAGGCAATGCTTCTGCAAGTAATTTGCATTAATAAAATGGTGCTGTTTTGACTTTCACACTACCTGCAGCCATCTCTCTTCAATATATAAATAAAATTAGCTATAGCACCTTACAGTAACTAGTATCAGCCTGACCTGGATCCAGTTTATCTCAACATTCTGAATCTTGATGATGAAGTTTCTTCTGTGCCTTTGATGAACTGTTCTGCTGACCTAGCTCTTTTCTGTGAAAGGCAAACCACGGGAAGTGTTAAATGTCAGCAGTGAAGTGCCATTGTGTGCTTGTCTTCTTTTGTTTCTAATCAAGATCATCATAGCCCATATATGAAACAAGAAAGCGGGATTTAATAACCTACCACACTGGGGAGTGGGGGGGAGTGCATTTATGGAAAATGACACATTTTATCTGTGTTTCCACTTTCTAAAGCTCTTCATATCTACCTGTTTCCCCACTCTTAATATCTAACAAGCCTTCTAGGTGGGACATACCTAAAATAGTCTCAGATGAGCAATTTTAATAAAAAGTGGGAGAGCATAATTTGGTCATGGATGAAAAGCCATTGAAAGACAAGCAGGCTGGGCTTTTGAGGGGCCTGAGTCGATCGGGAGGCGTCTCTGTCTCTAATTAAAAAGCCCGTATTGTTCACTTATCAGTCTTCTTGCCTCCATATTATCTCAGGAGCACATAGTAATCTCCAAGGGCAATCTGGTTGTGTTAGGCCTGTCCCACATATGGAAGACTAAGCTGTAGAGTTAGTGCTGCCTATCCTATTCTCATTCAAGCTGCAAGATTCTGCCATCCCATGATATCACGTGTAATATTATTGCATTTATGTCCTTCCATAGAAATACATCTCACCATATGTGACTATGACCAGGTGATCCCTTACTCAGTCTGCAGTCGATGGGCAACAGTTCTTACGGTTCTTTATCTTTAAACTGGAATTGGACAGGACAGCCCTTCAAATAGAGGATGCCTTCAAATAGAGGACTGTCCTCTCTAAAAGAGGACACATGGCCACCCTATACCTCACTGATATTGGCAGTACAATTTTTGGATGAAGTTTCAAGGCTGAAAAAGTATGTGAAATACATTCATATATGCCTTGTCCAGAAATCCCTTACACATGTAGGCTAAATCCATAGAGGAGACGCTGCCCGGTGTCCATGCCCCTAAAATTAGCCTCATATCTCTGAATTCAGAGGGGAAACAACCAACCTATGTAGCCTTATTCAGGATTTCCATCTGTACAGCTGTGTAGGCCATCTTCAGATAGACGCTGGTTCCATGTTGTACAGGGTGTGTGGCCAGTGTGTGTGTCAGAAACAAGGGGGTGGAGCTAGCCAGGGATGTTGAACCTCTTTCAACCTGAGGGCCATAATCAATTATGGAGAAACTCTTGGGGGGTACATTCCAGTAGTGGCCAGGGTCAAAAGCAAAAGGGGAGAGGCTGAAATAGCAAAAACACAGCCTATTTTAGCTACATGTGCTTACTGCCAGAAGTAAGCCTTAGAAGAGACATTTCAACCACTTAGAATGTGGAAAAGTGCACAAAAGCCGGGGATCTACCAAATGATCGGTGGTCAGGGGAAAGGGGGTGGGGGCAGAAGAAGGGAGAGGCCGGAATGGCACCCTAGGAGGACTGAATTTGGGCACCAGGCCTGAGTTTCTGAACCCCTGAGTTAGCCTATGTGTTCTGAATAGTACCTTCATATGTTCAGTACCCCTCTGAACTGAACTCTTGAATATGGCTGTTTGTGTGTATGCACTTAGGTGTTCCACGTGATCATGAACACTAATTGCACATGATTCTAGATTATGTAGAGGACTTGTGTGTGTAGAACTGTACATGCATAAGTGCCCTTTTTCTGGTTCTCCACTGAACATGCAGTTGTTGGTGTGTGGTTGGCAGGGATTTTCCCTTCTCTAAATATTTAATGTACATATGTAGGGAACAACTGAGTAGTACCACAAAGGATTCAAATGAGACCTGCAGATTCCACAGACTTGTGGACTATTTTTTTTCACTGCAGGGGGGAGGGGAGATTTGCACTACTCTGCATTAGTGTGCATTAGTGCCAATTCACATTAACTAATGTGGATTAGCACATTTGTGCAAGTGCGCATTAGCCCAAATGCACAGTTGCACTAATTAAATTAGCGCTAGTGCAAATTAGCACAACTACAACTAAATTCTGGTTTTTAAAAAATCTGATTTCATCAGGAGATGACAAATCAGGAGATGACAAAACAAAAGACACCTGAAAATACCTGAAACACAGATGGAACAGATTTAACAAAATCCATACATCCCTACCTGCCACTAGGATTGCCTTCAGCAGCATTATTTCCCAAATAACCATGCCATATACCTTTATCTGCCTTAAAGGAGACACCTTTTAAATTAGAAATAGTATGGTGCTGGATGACATAGGCCCAGCATTACACCTGATGACAGGCAAATAGTGATGATGTACCAATCAACCATTTTTATATATAGTGGCCATTTTAAAACACACACTTGCTCATTCCCAATAAAAATATGGCAGATTGGTGGGACTAGAAAGTCAACAGGAGCCAATGTGGCAATGGAAGATATGAGGTCAATGACATCAGAAACAGGGGTGGGAGAACAGAAGGAAGGAAGATTATGCTGAAAATCAGTAGTCTTGCTGAAAGTGGAAGGGGTTTAAGACAGTACTGAATCTGTAAAATGGGCATACATCTTTAGGTTCCCATACCTATGAAGTTATGTATAATACTATGCCAGAAGTTAAAATAATTGATGGACTATAGTGTCACGTGATAGGTACAGAGCCATTTATATATCCATCTAGAAACAGCTACATGGAATATACTTTTCATTTAAAATTGTACAATGCCTGGATAATTTGTTTCATAGCCATATTTTAAGTTGGTGGTTAAGGTGCTGGTTTTAACCTCTAAAGCTTTACATAGCTCGGGACTGCAATACCTGATGGAATGCCTCTCCTGACACAAAACCGACCTGGACACTATATGATCAACATCTGAGGTCCTTCTTCAAGTGCCCCCTCTGAGGGAGGTTTGGTGGACAGCAACAAGGTAGAGACCTTTTGTGTGGTGGCCCCCTGATTGGGGAATGATCTGCCCACTGAGGTCTGCCTGGCTCCAGTGTTGTCATCTTTTCAGCACCAGGGTAAGACTTTGCTCTACTCCCAGGCATTTGATGGCATGTGATGAGCTTTCAATGTCTGTGTGTTATTGTAATGGGGGGGGGGACCTTTTTCACTGTTCTTTGATATTTGTATGTTAAATATTTTATATTATGTACTTTGTATGATAATTTTTGTGGACTGCCCGAAGAACTTTGGCTATTGGGCAGTACACGAACGAACAAATGAGAATATAATAAATAAATAAATAAATAAATAAATGTTAATCTAAATAATTTTGATTATTGACAATAAATAACATGTATGTACATGAGGAATTTATAATTAAGGATATGTAAAAGGAGAATTTGTCTAAGGAATCAACATTAACTCATTTTTTCCCCTTGGCCACATAAACAAGTTGGGAGACACTGATAAATCTTGAAGGCCAAATATGCTAAGCTGCTTATACATTTTCAGTGAGCAATGACACGGATCCAAATTGCTTTACTCTGATTAGTGAAAGTGCTCTGACTGCAAAATATACTGTGCAGAAAAAAAAATTAAGTTTTACTTCATTGACACATCAGTTTGAAAGAATTATAGCTTTCACAGAAGGACCAAACCACGTATCTGCCTTCATGCGTGTGCTCAGGGGCTCAGTGGCAGAGCACCTGCTTTGCATGCAGGAGGCCGCAGGTTCGATCTCCAGCATCTCCAGGTAGGGCTGGAGAAATTCCTGCTGAAACCCTGGAGAGCTGTTGCCATTCATCGTTGACAATACTGGGCTAGATGGACCCATGGTCTGACTCAGTATAAGGCAGCTTCCTAAGTTCCTCTAAAAGCTAAGTGCCAGCATTTATGGGGGAAAGAAGATGTGGATAGTGTTCAATAAACTGCAAGTAATTGTGGGTAGTGATGCCACCAAATTTCATAATTAGTTAATTCATTGGTCGAAACCTGTGCATTCATAATGCTCACCTTTATAGCAAGCTTGGATTGCTGTCTTATGAATTCATTATTAATTTCAGAATCGATTGCAGGCTTCAGAGCATGTGCTGCCTGCTTCTATATTGGCTCCTTCACACCGAGCTTTTATCCTGTGATTGAGATTGCTCCTTCACGGAAGTTTGTGGGCTCTTTACATGACGCAGTGACCCTGCCCTGACTCTCTTGCACTAAATGCCCTTTGATCTGTTTTTAAAAAGATCACAGATAGCGAGCTATCACATTACCCCATTGTGTTCTGCTTCAGTTTCCTCCGTGAAAAGAGTTAAAGCAGCAAGAAGAGGAGCAACATCAATGAAAGATGATGGAAGACTCAGCTAAGGGGGAGAAGGACGGGGGAAGGGGAAGGGGAAAATGAAGCACATGTAAAGGGAGTCCGTGGTGATCCTGCATTTAAAATGGAAGCAGAAAGCCCCGTTTTAAATGCAGGATTTTAGGCTGGTGTAGAAATGCCCATTATTTCTGCTCATGAACTATGTTTGTTAGATTAACCCAGATTAATTATCTGCCTTCACTGTTGTGACTCTGGCTTTGCAAGGAGGACTCTGTGGCACCATTTGTGAACTGGTTGACAATGGTAAGTAAACATTACATTACATTAAAAAGCTACATGAAAACAACCGATCAAGAAGGGGTACATAACATAGTGATGCAAGATGCATTATGTTATTCCAAACTACAGCTTCTAAGATTCATTTTGATATTGCACATGTACAAAAACTTGTATACACAGAAAAAAATCTTGCATTAAAGGAAAATCTTGTACTTGATTACACAAATTAATTTTGTGTAATCAAAATTCCAAGAAAATAAACTCATTTGGTATGTTTGCCCATTACTAATTGTATGCTGGTGACATTCTCCCTCCCCTCACCTTAGTTTTCAACCTCCATCCCCATCAGTTTTCAGCCCATGTGAAAACTGTAAAAGGTTGATTTAAAAGGAAACAAAAGAAAAGAAGAATTACCTGATTTTTTTTAAAACCTTCACTATTAAACCTTACCAGGTTCTCAAGCAAGTTGACCTATACCATATCCTAACAGTAATAAGAAGCACACAGGTAATTTGGTGTGCTCCATTTATAGCAACATTCCCCAACCTGGTGCCATCCAGAAGGCTGGGGATGGTGGATGCTGTAGACCAAGGCATCTGGACAGCTCCAGGTTGGGGAAGGCTGATTTACAGCATGAAATTGCATGCTGTCCACATCAAAATGTCAGAGAGCTAGTGGAAATTATTCATTTGTGATTTCTCCTGCAGACCATTTTTTCAGTAGCAGACATGTCATATAAACATTCTACATCTTCAGGGGAAAATCCCTTTGAATTACCAAATATTGGTTAAGTTGTTATGATGACCTAAACCCTCATCCATCCCAAATCCAACAGAACAAATAGTAGACAGGAGGTTTATGTGGAAAGAGAAACAATGATGATTAAAAAATAAATATTCCAAAGTAATTGACCTACAAAACCCCCTTTGGGGACTTCCACCCTATTTGTATAGCCTCCATAACGATATAGCTAAAAGGACTTGCCCTGAGCCATTTTGGTGCCCTAGATAAAAATTGTTCAATGGATTAAGGGCTAAATTAGACATTCTCAGCAGAATCCTTTGGATGTGAAAAAGCACTTTAGAGGGATCTGAGATATTTTCCCCAAACCTTCCAAACACCTACCTCTTTCATTCGAGTTCGAGAACAAATGAGCCATCACAAAACCAGTCAGATTTGGCTACATACTGACATCACTGAGGGAGAATTATGCTAATTCAGAGTGAGAGCAACACTCCCAGAAAGGGCATTGGTGTCCTATGATTTGCAGCTTGTCAAGTCCTAAAGGAACTTCCTCCTCCTGCCCAATCCCACAGGTGTCCCCCAAGATATTTTCTGCTGCCTTAAGTGGAGCCCAAATGGCACCCCCTCCCCATGCAAGGGCCAGCTCTCTCGCTCTCACTCTCGCTCTCTCTTTCGCTCTCTCCCTGCTGAAGAAGTGATAGGATTTTCTCAGTGCATGTCTTGTGTTTAAACTCAGCGTAGACTGAAATAATCCCCCAGCCACTTGCACTGCAGATCCATCCAACCCATGCCAGAGCATTCCAGTTGTCTGAGGGCTTCATCACACTGAGCTTTTATCCTGCGATAGAGATTGCTCCTTCATGGAAGGTTGCAGGCCCCTTACATGATGCCGTGATCCTGCCATGACCTTCCTGCACTAAACGCCCTTTGGTCCGATTTTAAATAGATTGCAGATAATGAGCTATCAAATTACCCCGTTGTGTTCCGCTTCAGTTTCCTATGTGAAAAGAGTTAAAGCGGCAAGAAGAGAAGCAAGATCAATGAAAGATGATGGAAGACTCAGATACGGGAAGAACGGGGGGCGGAAGTGCATGTAAAGGGAGTCCGTGGTGATCCTGCATTTAAAACGGAAGCAGAAAGTCCCGTTTTAAATGCAGGATTTTAGGCTGGTGTAGAAATGCCCTGAATCACAGGCCTATCCTTCTTCCCTTTTGGCTACAAACTCCTTACCACTTGTCTGAGTTTCTCGCATACTCAGTGGAACCAGCAGAGTTAAACTATAAGACCTGGCTCAAAAGAGCTACTTTAGGTGCCCCCAGAGGTTTGCTCATCAGAGTGGCCATGAATACATCCCCACAAAAGTGGAAATGCATCACCCCAAAAAGAGGACACCAATTTGCACAACATTTGCATATGCATGCATGCGTGCGCGTGCGTGCGTGTACAGGTGCAAATTTATACATAACCACTACACTTTAAATAGAAATACACTGTGTCTCACCATAGTAGGGAAGACTGTGACCAAGTGACCTGTGTGCCTGCTCAGTCTGCTGTCCAGGTGCTACCTGCTGATGGGCAACTTCAAGGCTGCTGCTCTTCCTCCTTATGGGTCTGTGAATTTAAACTACTCTTGGACTAGACAACCCATCAAATAAAGGACACCTTCAAATAAAGGACTGTCCTCTGATAAGTAGACCACCTGGCCACTCTATTGCTCATGCCCAGCATCTGTTCAAATCACTGAATACCAAATACTGCTACTGCAATGTGTGGCCAGCCAAGGCAATGTTGATAGAAATGTACCAATTATATAACACTCTCCATCAGGGAGGTGATGAATTCTGCAAATGTGACAAAGAGATCAGTATAACTGGGTAACTCTGCCTGCCTAGTAAAGCATTCTGCATTATTATTATTTTTATGCATCCCTTTAAACAACAGCAGTGGCGTGCATAAGTAAGTCCTTGCATACCTATTTGGTATCTGAAATTCTAAAAGCAACTGAGCTAGCCCAAGGGAAATGTACTTGAAGGCACCGTCTCTGTCTCACTTCGTATGGGTATCAAAGACACCACACGTAACAAGGAGCTGAGCAATTTAGTGGGGATTTACACACATTAACTCCTCCAAAGGAAAATCAAATGCTTTTTCACAGTGCCAGCTGAACTGAGCTTGCTGTGTCATCCTCGATGTCCCCTTTGCAGCCACCTGAACGCAGACAGCTCATGCAGCGAATGATGAATTGGGAAAGCTGCAGTGTGCGAGGCTGGTGTAAACCACATGGGGAGTACAAACGCCGAGAAAAGCTGCTCACGTGGAGGGACTTAAACCCAAAGCCACGTTTATTAGGGAAAGAACTCCCTGCGTGCCGCGCATGATTTGGAGGAGGCGGGAGGAGCAGGGGGAGGGAACCTTTACCATAGCCTCTCTGCCAAACCCCAACATGAGCGGGAGAGACATACATACAAGTCCTTAGCAGGGGTAACCAAAGCAAGGCAAATAAGCAAATACAGCTATTACCACCAGTCTTTAATATTTATTCCTTTAAAAGGAGGTTGGACAAATTCCTGGAGGAAAAAGCTATCGATGGCTACTAGTCTTGATGGCTATGTGCTACCTTCAGTACCAGAGGCAGTGAGCCAACATAACGTAAGTACACCGGTTGCTGGGGAACATGGGCAAGAGGTTGCTGTTGCGCTCATGCCCTGCTTGTGGGTTCCCGGTCGACAGCTGGTTGGCCACTGTGTGAACAGAATGCTGGACTAGATGGACCCTTGCTCTGATCCAGCATGGCTCGTCTTATGTTCTTATGTTCCAGGTTAACTGTTTGCTAGGTGCAATCCAGTAGAAGTGGTATGAGTATGACCCCCAAGGAGAAGACTTCAGTCTACACATAATGGAAAAAAGGCAGGATGGAGAGAACTTGCCAATGGATGCTGCTAACTGGATCCTGGCAGTGGGATATATTAAGCAGAAAACATTATTTATATGTTAGTGGAGACTTGTGAATATTCATGTGTGTGTGTGCATGTGCATGCATGTGCAATATGTTTATTTATTCCCCATCACCCTTTCATACACACATACCACTCACACACATATCTCCACCCCATTCATGCTAATGTAAGCCAAGTATTTGTAATTTTGGATTTTCTCCTTGAAGTTGAAATATACACTTTTATGGCAAAAAATTGTTCAGTGAAGTGTATCCAAGTAACTTTTTAAACTAGTGATTTTTAAAAAGCCGTTCCATGGCATTTTTTCAATACTTCTGCTGCTACCTCAGGTGGGCAGTGACATGTTCAAATAACATCACGTATGTCTCTCTATAAACAAATTGGATATACAGGCATCCAAAATGGTGGCACCTATAATGCAGACTCTCTAGGCAGTCATCTGAACACTCCCCTGAATGGCCACCCTCCATGGGCATCCCTACCAGTGCTCTTCATGTGAGCAGCCTTTTGCAGACGAAACCCCATCACCGTTAGCAGAAATGTCTCAGCAGCATCAGTGCATAGGTTCTATGCTGTAGTTAAGATGCCTGGGGAGGCACTGAAGCTACTCCCTGAAGCGCCCATTCCTTGGTGCTGTCATTGCAGAAACCTGGTTGGCTTAGACCAATGTGATCCAAGATGGCAGTGCCTGTAACAGGGGAGGACAACTCATGGCCCATGGGCCACATGCAGCCCTGCCAATCTCCCCTGCCCCTTGCCCTGCTGCTGAAATTCACAGCAGCAGAAAAAAATGGTGGTTTACCTCTATGGCAGGGGTGCAGACCTCTTTCAGCCCAAGAGCCGAATTCCATTTGGAGAAGCTCTTGGGGGCTGCAGTTGAGTGGTGGGCGGGCTGAAGGCAAAAGGGTCAGGACCAAAACACCAGCCTGTTTTAGCTTAAAGCTCTTTTGGCCAGTAATTAAGCCTTTGGAGAGGCACTTCAACCTCTAAGGATGAGGGGAAAACTTCACAAAAGGCAGGAAGCCACCAAACTGTTGGTGGTCAGGGGAAAGAGGTGGAGCCAGGGAAAGGGGCATGACCATCTGAGGGGCTGCTGGAGGGACTCCAGGAGGGCTGGATTTGGACCCCGGGCCTGAGATTCTGCACCCTTCTGCTACACTGTGCTACACAGTTTTTGTTTTTTGTTTTTTTAAGTTCAAATTTAGCTCAAGAACAAGCTACATTTGACCTACTTACCATTCCATAGCGGTTTGCCACTGAATTTTGGTAGCAAACCACCATTTTTTCCCCTGGTGTTGACCCAGAGAGTGTGGCCCATGGGGGAGGGGTTAGGGAGGAATGGCCCCTGGACACCCAAAGTTGTCCACCCCTGGTCTATAGTGTGGTCTCTCTAGGGAATCACTTTAATTTTCTCTAGAGATATGCCTGCTCCACATATTTGAGAGGGTGCAAATAAATAAATAAATAAATGGCAGCTGATTAAAATCCATGTAAAAGGAAAGGAAAAATTGTGAAAACAAGGACTCCTGTAGCACTTAAAAGACTTACAAAGGTATTACAGCATCATCTTTCACAGACTATCTGACAAGGTAGACCATGGAAGCTTATGTCATAATACTTTTGTTAGTCACTGAGCTTTGTTGTTTTTGCTGCGAAACAGTTGAACACAGCTTTCCCTCTAGAAAAATAAAGTGAATAGTTTTAGCTTAGCACTAATTCATACATACCACTGCCCCTTCTGTTCACATGCAGATCACACATGTGTACTCCCATTCACACGTCCCATCAAAGACCACAAGAGAATCATACTATTTACACCCACTCCATTCACACAGCCACCTTAATAATTTGCTTCATTCTTTGTGGATAAAATAGATCAGATTCACCTCGACAGACGTCACTATGGGGGCAGGTCAGAGTAATGTAAACTCTACAACCACTTGTCCAGTTGTTGTGGATTTTTTTTCAGTTTGTGGATCTTGAGGATACAGACAGGGAGTCTGGAGCAGTGAGGGCCACCACCTCGGTACTTGACCCTTGACCTTCTTGGCTAAAGGAAGTGATTAATGCCTCTTTGCGGGAGGGTTTCCCCCCGTCTTGCTTAAAAGAGGCAGTACTAAGAAACGTTCCCCTTGGCCCAGGAGATCTATCTAACTATAGGCCAGTCTCAAAAGTATCATTCTTGGCTAGGTGATTGAGAACGTGGTGTTGTTGCAACTCCAGATGTATCTGGACGAAACTGATTATCTGCACCTATTTCAGCTGGGCTTCAGGCCAGGATATGGGACTGAGATTGCTTTAGTTGCCTTGGTGGATGACTGGGAAATGGATGATGGAAGCACAACCCTATTAGTTCTCTTGGACCTTTTGGTGGCCTTTGACACCATCGACCATGGTATCCTTCTGGACTGCATAGCAGGGCTAGGCCTTGAGCATGCTGTTTTGCAGTGGTTCTGGTCCTTTCTGTCAGGCCATGTCCAGAAGGTGGTGCTGGGAGATTACTGTTTGACTCCACGGCCATTGGCCTGTGGTGTTCCACAGGGTTGCATCTTCTTCCCCATGCTGTTTTATATTTACATAAAACTGCTGGGAGAGGTCATTCAGAGCTTTAGAGTAAGGTGCCACCAGTATGCTGATGACACTCAACTTTATTGCTGTTCATCACCTAACACCAAGGAGGTAGTTTAAAACCTTCAGTGTTGCCTGGGTTTGATAATGGGCTGGATGACGATGAACAAGCTGAGATTAAACCCAGACAAGATGGAGGTGTTGTTGGTCAGTAGAAAGCCCGACTCGGGGATCGGGATCCAACATGTTCTGGAAGGGCTTGTGCTCCCCCTGACAGATCAGGTTCATAGCTTGGGAGTGCTTCTTGATCCTATGCTGTCCTTGGATCTTCAGGTGGTAGTAGTGGCAAGGAATACATTTGCACAATTACATGATGCACCAGCTGCGAACCTGACTTGGCAACAGTTATCCATACCTTGGTTACATCATGTTTAGACTATTGCAATGCCCTCCACATGGGGCTACCCTGAAAAGTGTCTGGAAGCTTCGTTTGGAGCAAAATGCAGCAGCTCAGCTGCTATCCAGTTCACATATTGGGACCATATTACACCTGTCCTGAAAGGTCTGAACTGTTTGCCAATTGCCTTCTAGGTGTAATTTAAGGTGCTGGTTTTAACCCTTAAAGCCCTAAATGGCTTAGGACCTGGCTACTGAAGGGGCTGCCCATTTCGCTATGAACCTGCCCAGGTATTAAGATCTGCAGGAGAGGGCCTTTTCTGGGTGCCATGTCAGACACACATGAGAGGGCTTTCTTCTGTTTTGCTCCCAACCTACAGAATGCACTTCCTCAAGAACTACTCTCTTGGCTTTTAGAAAGAGTGTAAAGACACATCTGTTCATTTTACCCTTTTAAAATGTGTAGTTTAATGCTTTAATGTTTTTACCATGTTTAATGTCCTTGGGGTGTTTTTTATTTTGTTTTATTGTTTTAAATTGTTGTACTCCACCTTGATGACTTTTTAGCAGATAAGGCAGTATATAAATGCAAATGAATGAATGAATGAATGAATGAACGAACGAACGAACCGCTGATCACCACTGTCTGTTAACTGTCTTGCTTTCTCACTTCTCTCTACACTTCACCACCAACACCTTACATTCCTTCCTTTGTGCTCTTTTGCACGAGTATTCTGGAAACAACCTAATATGCCCAACCAATAAGCAGAAGGAGCCGTTCAGTTCTCTGACTGGTGGGCTTCTGTGCCATCACAGCAGTTCAACAGATGTTTATGCTGTGACATATGTTTATCTCGGAGAGGAGAGGGTTGTCCCCTTTGCCTTTGATTTTAGAGACAAATTGGCAAAACGATTATCTGTGCAAATCTACAGTATATGCTCTAAATTTAATCTGAGTTTTCATTCATCTCTCTTCAACCATGGTAAGTGCCCTAAAATGGTATCAAGATGCCATCTGGGTCTGCACACACTACCGCCGCTGCGTTGCATCCTTCACCCCCTTATTGGTGCATCACACACACTCACACACCTGCCACTCCCTTACTGCCGTCGTGCAAGCCAGAGGGCAGGTGGGCTCTCTGGAGAGCCCCATTGGCTGGGGGAAGTATAGCCTAAGCCATAAAATGACAGAGGAGTATGAAGAAGCACTCCAAGCCTAGATAATTAAAATCCCTATATAATACCAGGGAATAATGAGTACGTATCTTTTCATCTGCACCTCACATGGGAAGGCCCTTCTCACAGGCAGCCTTTCCCTGAGCATCTTTGGATAATCAGAGCATGCCGACATTCAGAAGTAATCAGTTAGCACCTACTTTAGATTAAATTGGGAATATGTAAATCAGGCAGCACTGTCAACATTTTGGAGGGATGTGGTGTGCTGCAAAGCATTCAAAATACACAAAGCACAGACAATTGTCTTGGGTAGAAAGCAGTGGCTACAAGCTACCACCCACCCACCCACCCACACACATACACACTGGTCCTTTGGAAGAAGCTGCAACTGTCCAGTTTGATCAAGGGTGATCCCATGGCCCAAAGTTTCCATACTGTAATGCCAATGTGCATCATTTAAAAACCAACACAGGTCATGGCATATCTATGATACACCAGCAGGCATACTGGAGTGTTGTTTGTCTGATGGTGATCATAAATGTTCACCGCCGGGACATAATGTCCCTGTGAAAGGAAGCATCAGATGGTGCTAAGTAGACCAGAACTTGTTCAGCACACTTTATACTGTATAGGAAGAGGGAGAACTGAATTGACCACAACTTCTCTCTTCTGTTAGGCTAATGGTTTGTGCGGCTAGTCAGGGGGGACAGTTTCATTCCATCAGATTAGACTAATGGGTCATGATTCCCAAACCCCTTCAATAATGAAGCAAAAATCTCACAACATTTCTCTAAAACAGGGGTGGGTAACTTCAGGCAGTCCAGGGGCCAATTTCCAGCATCTGGACTTCCCCAGGGCCGCACTCCTGCTATTGCACCACTTACAGCAGCAAAAACATTTCTATAAACTTGCTATGGAGATACCAAAGTGCCACATTTACCTTGAAAACCAGCTGAATTTGGCATTTTTGAGTCTCTACAGAGGTTTGCTGCCAAATTTCAGCAGCAAACTGCCATTTTTTTTGCTGCTGCACCGTGGAATTTCAGAATTGTGTGGGTAGCAACAGGGGTGGTGAGGGCCATTGGGCCACATGTTGCCTTCTCCTGCTTTAAAAGAAACATATATTATTCTTACCTAGTGATAGACAAACCGACCCCATCAGAATTTGTAATTTGTTCACCAGGGCCAGATCTAAATGGAAACGCATGTAGAAGCATTTTCAGTAGGGCTGTGGTAGGGATGGGCGGATTCCCCACCTGCTGCTCCAGGGGGAATCCGCCCACAGGATTCCCCCCCGGAATTGCCACCATTGCCATACCGCTGGCTGAGGGGGATTGACTGCGGACACAAATAGCATCCAGTACGCCATTTGCAGCCGTGAAGGTCTTAGTTTAAGGTAAATGCAGCCGTAAATGGCTGCATTTAGCTTAAACTAAGACTTTTATGGCCGCAAATGGAGTACTGGATGCCATTTGCATCCCTGCTTTTTTGCGCGATAGGCTATGCAATTATTTGTGTAGCCTATCGTGTGAAAAAGCAGGGATGCAAATGGCATCTGCTATGCCATTTGCGGCTGTAAAGGTCTTAGTTTAAGCTAAATGCACCCATTTATGGCTGCATTTACCTTAAACTAAGACCTTTACAGCCACATATGGCGTTCTGGACGCCATTTACATCCACAGTCAATCCCCCTCAGCCAGCGATACGGCAATGGTGGCCGCATCACTGGCACTCTGGAGCTGTAGGATCGCTGCAAGGAGGATCCGGCTGAAGAAGATTCCGGAGGGAGGTGGAGGTAAGTGCTCCATTCCGCCACGGACTCCAGGGGGCCGGATTCTTTAGAATCCAGCCTCATTGGGGTCCATGGTGGAATTCTCCACAAACCCTAGAGCACAGACCCCCCGATCCTCTTCGGATGCCGCTTCGGATCATCCAAAGCAACCCCAATCCACCTTGGACTGATTTGGACCCCTCCCGATCCGACTCGAATCCGAATCTGAAGCAAGATTTGGAAATCCGGATTGCGCGTTTGGGGCATTTTCCCATCGACTTGCATGGGAAAACAGAAATGGTCATAACCTTTTTAGTTTTTAAGATACAGGCATGAAATTTGGGACGTTCTCCGCGCCTCTAGAGAGGAAGCCACCTGCAAAATTTCAGACAGTTTAGCCCAGTGGTTTTTGTCCTAGGCAGAGTTGAAATCTGATGTTTTCCAGAGAAACTCTCAAAGCAAAGAGCTGTAACTTCTTCCTGTTTCCATACACATGACACCTTGGCCTCTTCCAGCCCCCCTCCATGGCATTTCACCCCACAAAAGCCCAGGCAGTTTTGCCCACTGGCTTGTGTGCTAGGCACTGGTGAAATTTGATTTTTTCCAGGAAAACTCCCAAGCAAAGAGCTGTAACTTCTCCCTGTTTCCACGCACACATGTGACACCTGGGCACCTCCCAGCCCCCCTCAAGATCATCCCACCCACCAGAGTTCAGGCATTTTGACCCACTGGCTTGTGTACAAGGTGCAGGTGAAATTTGATTTTTTCCAGGAAAACTCCCAAAGCAAAGAGCTGTAACTTCTCCCAACCTCTGCCCCGCCAACACCGCGAAGATGCCTCATATTGTGCTGAATTGCTTTGCCACACAGTGGACTGTTATTGGAATAAAAAGGTAATTAATGTAAATACTATGTGTCTCGTGCTTTTTCAACACTGCCTTGAAATTTGGATGTATAGTGTTGGTGGAACTAGAACCTAGCACGCACACATACACAGGCACAGACACACAAGAGCTAAAGAAAAGCAGAACTACCTAAGCAAATGACGGGTGTCTTTAACTGATTGTTTTATATTTCATGTTCTTTTATAGAAAGTAGGATAACTTCAAGAAATACAGGGTGATAGTGCAGGCAATTAGATAACAGCCAAATCAAACCCTAATTTTTAAAAAACCCAACCTTCTTTAATTTCTGTTTGGGGAGGATCAACACAGAGAAGACACAGACGGTTCACTTCATCCCAGGGGTGGGGGGACAAACACTACATACATAGGCTGCTATAATATGTCTTTCTTTAAGGATTTAGAAAGAAAGAAAAAACTGAATGCTGGAATATGAGTTAGAAGCGGGGGGGGGGGGGACATGCCCGGAAGTCAATCTTTGTTTTTAAAATACTAAATAAGAGTGGGTTTGTAAAAATCTAACAGAGATATAGTTGACTGACAAAAACGAAAAGAAAATAGCACAGAGAAAGCAGAAGGCTCAACGTTACACAACAAATGCACCCTTTTCCGGAGTCCAAAATCGAGATAACCAAACAAACACAGTAATGGTGGGGGAGGGGGAGCATGGCAGCAATTTGCAAGGAAAAGCTATGTTAGTTTGAAAAAATATGGAAAGGAGAGGTAGAATCTAACCAAATACAAATAACAAACAAGTTGGCGGTACAAAGATATAGGAGAAAGCAGCTGGAAGAGGTGCTGCAAAAGACACTGTCCCAATGGGGATGGACGATAAAGGAGCAAGAGAAGGGAACGCTCCCAGTACAACCACGCTGTTTCCTTTTAATTTAAATTCTGAGGAAAGCCCAATGGCAATCAAAATTGAATAAACTGAAGGAACAACTCCTAGGAATGCATGTGCACACACGCACAAACGATCATCTACCCACACCAGCCCTCTCTCCCAAAGACACAGCTAGTGCAAAGACTGAATGCAGCCTTTCGCCAAAGTATATACCCCCTTCCTCCAACGCTCTCTCTGATTGGAGACTGCTAGTGTCAGTTCTGGCTGAGGGTTCCTATTTGCCAAAAAAGCACACTCCCTCCTCTTCTTCCGTATGCCTTCCTGCCTCTGGGTGTCTGCTTGCCTTCTCCCGCCCTCCCTCCTCCTCCTCCTCCTCCCCCTCCACGTGAGTGTTGAGAAGTGGATACATTTTGGAGACAGCCTGTCTGGTTTGCTGAGGCATTCAGTAGAGCTCCGAATATACAAGGCAGAGGAGGCGCTTCATGGGCTGTGCGCTTCGCCCCGGGGTACCTCGGTACTGCTCTGAACCGCCTCGTATCATGAGACTTTTGCTCCAAAACAGCTCGCTTCGCCTTGTTATTTGGACTTCGTAATGAGACGGTGCACAGATCTAATTTTCAGCTTTTATCTAGATTATCATGAAATCGGCTTTGGTCTGTCAGCAGCACACAAAGCAAGAAAAGCAGAGTATACGCCACCTAAAAACCCGCTTTCACATGTCACACAAGAGCACTTTAAACCACCTTACTTTGTGGTTGGGTGGAGTCCAGGCCAGTTGAAGTGAACATCATCAACCCCAGAGATGCCGCTCAGAGAATGAGAGAGGCTTGTTCCCTGGCCTATCCATGCTCCCACTACTGGCAGCCCCCTCTCCTTCCCCTCTGTGTATTCTTTAGTTTTCAGTGTATTGTAGTAATGATACTGTGAAGTACCGCTGTTGCTGGCTCCCTCTACTGGCCCCCCCCTCTTTCCCCTCTGTGAATGAAACTGCCCTATTGTGAATAGGAAAAACAGGCTAGATAGCTAGAGCACTGCTGTGAAAGCATGAAACAGCGCAGCTCCAATTTTCTCAATGGGAAAAGACACAACAGATTCTCAGTGGGTAAATGCTTATGAATGGGAAGTAGTGCCTGTGTCCAAGAGAGAATGGGGAGGGGGCAGGGGCAGCCCCACCCTTTGACTAGATCACTGCCAGGTCACATGGGCATGCCCAGTATTTAATGCAGGGGGACGGGACACACTGCAGCCGAACCACGCAGGAGCTACATTTAAGAAAAAAAGACGCACTAAAAGGACTTTCCAAAAATGCACCTTTTCCAGAGGGAAAAGGTGCAAAGGAGCTCTGGAAAAGGTGCATTTTTGGAAAGTCCTTTTAGGAAAAAAGGGCTTTAGGAAAAAAAGGGATCCCGAAAAAAGAGATCCTGAAAAGGATCTCCAGCAAAGGAGATCGTTACCTTGTCGTGGTGCTGGAGCTTGAGCACCTCAATGACGCCATGAGCTAAACCATGAAGGGACACCCAAGACGGGAAGGTCATGGCAGAGAGGTCAGACTAAACACGATCCCTGGAGAAGGAAATGGCAACCCACCCCAGTATTCTTGCCATGAAAACTAAATGGATCAGTACAACCAGAGATATGCCGGTATACCATCGGAAGATGGGACTCCCAGGTCGGAAGATGGTCAAAATGCTACTGGGGAGGAACAGTGGATAAGTTCAACTAGCCCCAGAAGTGATGACGCAGATAGCTCAAAGCTGAAAGGATGGCTAGTGGCCGATGGTGCTGGTGGTGAACGACAAATCCGATGTTCTAAATATCAACACACCATAGGAACCTGGAATGTAAGATCTATGAGCCAGGGCAAATTGGATGTGGTTATTGGGGAGATGTCAAGATTAAATATAGACATTTTGGGTGTAAGTGAACTGAAATGGACTGGAATGGGCCACTTCACATCAGATGACCACCAGATCTACTACTGTGGACAAGAGGACCACAGAAGAAATGAAGTAGCCTTCATAATTAATAATAAAGTGGCTAAAGCAGTGCTTGGATACAATCCAAAAAAGAATAGAATGATCTCAATTTGAATTCAGGGTAAGCCATTTAACATCACAGTGATCCAAATATACGCCCCAACCACAGATGCTGAAGAAGCAGAAGTAGATCAGTTCTATGAGGATCTGCAGCACCTACTCGATAATACACCAAAAAGAGATGTTATTTTCATTACAGGAGACAGGAATGCTAAGATGGGTAGTCAAACAACAACTGGAATTACAGGCAAGCATGGTCTGGGAGAACAAAATGAAGCGGGACATAGGCTGATAGAATTTTGCCAAGACAACTCACTGTGTATAACAAACACTCTCTTCCCACAACCTAAAAGACGACTTTATACATGGACTTCACCAGATGGTCGACACCAAAATCAGATTGACTACATCTTTTGTAGCCAAAGGTGGCGGACATCTATACAGTGGGTAAAAACAAGACCTGGAGCTGAATGTAGTTCAGATCACAAACTTCTTATTGCACAATTTGGAATCAGACTAAAGAGAATAGGGAAGACCCACAGATCAGTTAGATATGAGCTCACTAATATTCCTAATGAATATGCAGTGGAGGTGAAGAACAGATTTAAGGGACTAGATTTAGTAGATAGGGTCCCAGAAGAACTTTGGACAGAAGTTCACAACATTGTTCAGGAGGCGGCAACAAAAAACATCCCAAAGAAAAAGATAACCAAGAAGGCAAGATGGCTGTCTGCTGAGACACTGGAAGTAGCCCAAGAAAGAAGGAAAGCAAAAGGCAACAGTAATAGGGGGAGATATGCCCAATTAAATGCAAAATTCCAGAGGTTAGCCAGAAGAGATAAGGAATTATTTTTAAACAAGCAATGTGCGGAAGTGGAAGAAGATAATAGAACAGGAAGGACAAGAGATCTCTTCCAGAAAATCAGAAACATCGGAGGTAAATTCCTCGCAAAAATGGGTGTGATGAAAAAAAAAATTGCAAGGTCCTAACAGAAGCAGAAGAGAGCAAGAAAAGGTGGCAAGAATATACGGAAGATCTATATAGGAAGGATAATAATATCAGGGATAGATTTGACAGTGTGGTCAGTGAGTTAGAGCCAGACATCCTGAAAAGTGAGGTTGAAAATGGGCCTTAAGAAGCATTGCTAATAACAAGGCAGCAGGAGATGACGGTATCCCAGCTGAACTGTTTAAAATCTGGCAAGATGATGCTGTCAAGGTGATGCATGCCATATGCCAGCAAATTTGGAAAATACAAGAATGGCCAACAGATTGGAAAAAATCAACTTATATCCCCATACCAAAAAAGGGGAACACTAAAGAATGTTCAAACTATCGAACAGTGGCACTTATTTCACATGCCAGTAAGGTAATGCTCAAGATCTTGCAAGGTAGACTCCAGCAATTCATGGAATGAGAATTGCCAGATGTACAAGTTGGGTTTAGAAAAGGCAGAGGAACCAGAGACCAAATTGCCAATATCCGCTGGATAATGGAGAAAGCCAGGGAGTTTCAGAAAAACATCTATTTCTGTTTTATTGACTATTCTAAAGCTTTTGACTGTGTGGATCATAACAAATTGTGGCAAGTTCTTGGTGGTATGGGGATACCAAGTCATCTTGTCTGCCTCCTGAGGAATCTGTATAACAACCAAGTAGCAATGGTAAGAACAGACCATGGAACAACGGACTGGTTTAAGATTGGGACAGGAGTATGGCAGGGTTGTATACTCTCACCCTACCTATTCAACCTGTATGCAGAACACATCATATTTTATTTATTTATTTATTTATTTATTTCATTTCATTTCTATACCGCCCAATAGCCGACGCTCTCTGGGCGGTTCACAAAAATTTAAACCAAACAACACACAATAAAACAATTTAAAATATATAGAACATTAAAACCACAATATAACAATACAACCACAATAAAACCTAGCAGCAGTACAGGAGTTTAAAATACAGATTTAAAACAGCAAAGCTAAAAGTTCAGAAAGCTAAAATGCTAAAATGCCTGGGAAAACAAAAAGGTCTTCACCTGGCGCCGAAAGGAGTACAATGTAGGCGCCAGGCGAACCTCACTAGGGAGCTCATTCCAGAGCCGGGGTGCCACAACAGAGAAAGCCCTCCTCCTAGTAGCCACCCGCCTCACTTCCTTTGGCAGGGGCTCACGGAGAAGGGCCGCTGATGATGATCTTAAGGTCTGGGCAGGCACATATGGGAGGAGGCGATCCTTCAGGTAACCTGGCCCCAAGCCGTTAAGGGCTTTGAATGTTAACACCAGCACTTTGAATCGGGCCCGGAAATGGACTGGCAGCCAGTACAGCTGGAAAAGTACTGGCGTAATATGAGCTCGTAGGCCAGTCCCTGTTAACAATCTTGCTGCCCTATTTTGGACCAGCTGAAGTTTCCGGACCGTTTTCAAAGGCAGCCCCACGTATAACGCATTGCAGTAATCCAGACAAGAAGTTATCAGAGCATGGATAACTGTAGCTAGGCTATCTCTGTCCAGATAAGGGCGTAGTTGGTATACCAGCCTAAGCTGATAAAAAGTGCTCCGTGCCACTGAGTTCACCTGTGCCTCAAGTGACAGTTCTGGATCCAAGAGCACCCCCAAACTACAAACCTGATCCTTTAGGGGGAGTGCAACCCCCTCCAGAACAGGTTGAATATCACCTAGCCAGGCAGACGAACCACCCACTAACAGTACCTCCGTCTTGTCTGGATTGAGTTTCAGTTTATTAGCCCTCATCCAGTCCATTACCGTGCCCAGGCACTGATTCAGAACAGCCACTGCCTCACCTGGGTTTGATGAGAAAGAGAGGTAGAGCTGGGTGTCATCTGCATATTGATGGCACCTCAGCCCACACCTCCGGATAACCTCCGCCAGCGGTTTCATGTAGATGTTAAACAGCATGGGGGATAAAATAGAGCCCTGTGGAACCCCATGGCACAATTGCCATGGCACAGAGCAATAATCCCCCAGCACCACCTTCTGGAATCGGCCATCCAAGCAGGAGCGGAACCACTGTAGTGCAGTGCCTCCAACTCCTAACCCCGACAACCTATCCAGAAGGATACCATGGTCAATGGTATTGAAAGCCACTGAGAGGTCCAGGAGAATCAACAGGGTCGCACTCCCCCTGTCCCTCTCCCGGCAGAGGTCATCCCACAGGGCGACCAAGGCAGTTTCCGTTCCAAAACCAGGCCTGAAGCCCGATTGAAATGGATCTAGATAATCCGTTTCATTCAAGAGTGCCTGGAGCTGTCCTACAACCACCCGCTCAAGCACCTTGCCCAAAAAGGGGATGTTGGCCACTGGCCTATAATTGTTATCTGGGTCCAGGTTAGGCTTTTTCAGGAGTGGTCTAATTACCGCCTCTTTTAAAGCGGCAGGCACCACTCCCTCTCTCAAGGAGGAATTTACAACCTCCTGGACCCAGCCGGACAACCCCTCCTTGTTTGATTTAATAAGCCATGAAGGGCAAGGGTCAAGCACACAAATGGTCAATCGGACTTGGCCAAGCACCTTGTCCGCATCCTCAGGCCTCAGTAACTGAAACTCATCCAATAAAACTGGACCAGACGGTGCTCTGAACGCCTCTACCAATGGAACTGCATTAATGGTGGTGTCCAATTCATGACGAATCTGAGCGACTTTATCCTCAAAGTGCCGTGCAAACTTGTCACAGCGTGCTACTGAGGGTTCCACCGTCTCTCTCCCTGGCCCAGAATGTAACAGGCCGCGAACCACTCGGAAAAGCTCCGCTGGACAACACTGAGAAGATGCAATGCTGGTGGAAAAGAACTGCCTCTTTGCCACCCTCACCGCCACAGAGTAGGCTCGATAGTGGGCTCTTACCTGTGTTCGGTCAGACTCAGCACGAGTTTTCCTCCACCTGCGTTCTAGCCGTCTCCCCTCTTGCTTCATTGCCCTCAGCTCAGGTGTATACCAAGGAGCTGGCCGGGCTCTGCTCAGAGGGAGAGGGCGCTTGGGTGCGATTGTGTCAACCGCCCGAGTCATCTCTGCATTCCACAGAGCGACCTGGGCTTCGACAGGAGCACCAGCCATACCAGCAGGAAAATCCCCCAGAGCCCTCTGGAATCCATCGGAATCCATTAATCTCCAGGGGTGGACCATTTTAATAGGTCCCCCACCCTTGCAGAGGGGAAAGGCCGCCAGGAGTCTAAACCTCAGCAGGAAGTGATCTGACCATGACAAAGGGACAGATGTTAATTCCTCCACTTTCAGATCACCATCCACCTGCCCAGTCGAGAAAACCAGATCAAGTGTGTGTCCTTTTATATGCGTTGGGCCGATGACATGTTGGGACAGCCCCATGGTTGTCATGGTGGCCATGAAGTCCTGAGCCGCCCCAGATACAGCGGCCTTGGCATGGAAGTTGAGATCCCCCAGGACCATCATCCTGGGGGTCCTCAACACCAAGTCCGAGACCACCTCTGTCAGCTCAGGCAGGGAGTCTGATGGGCAGCGGGGTGGGCGGTACACCAACAGAATCCCTAATCTGTCCCGGGTACCCAACACAAGGTACAAATCATGCGACGTGCTGGGCTTGATGAATCCAAGGCTGGAGTTAAAATCGCTGGAAGAAACTTTAACAATCTCAGATATGCAGATGATACCACTTAGATGGCTGAAAGCGAGGAGGAGCTGAGGAACCTTATGGCTAAGGTGAAAGAAGAAAGTGCAAAAGCTGAGTTGCAGTTAAACCTCAAAAAAACCAAGATTATGGCAACCAGCTTGATTGATAACTAGCAAATATAGGGAGAAAACATGGAGGCAGTGACATACTTTGTATTTCTAGGTGCAAAGATTACTGCAGACGCTGACTGCAGCCAGGAAATCAGAAGACGTTGCCTTCTTGGGAGGAGAGCAATAACAAATCTTGATAAAATAGTTAAGAGCAGAGACATCACACTGACAACAAAGGTCCACATAGTTAAAGCAATGGTATTCCCCATAGTAACCTATGGCTGCGAGAGCTGGACCATAAGGAAGGCTGAGCAAAGGAAGATAGATGCTTTTGAACTGTGGTGTTGGAGGAAAATTCTGAGAGTGTCTTGGACTTCAAGAAGATCAAACCAGTCCATACTCCAGGAAATAAAGCCAGACTGCTCACTTGAGGGAATGATATTAAAGGCAAAACTGAAGTACTTTGGCCACATAATGAGAAGACAGGATACCCTGGAGAAGATGATGATTCTAGGGAAAGTGGAAGGCAAAAGGAAGAGGGGCTGACCAAGGGCAAGGTGGATGGATGATATTCTGGAGGTGACGGACTCGACCTTGGGGGAGCTGGGGGTGGCGATGGCGAACGGGAAGCTCTGGTGTGGGCTGGTCCATGAAGTCACGAAAAGTTGGAAGCGACTGAGCAAATAAACAACAACCAGAGGGAAGCTGCAGGGTTGCGACAGATTGGCAACAGCATCATCTGTCACAAACGACTCTGATGTGCTCTCCCTCTGCATTAAATCAGCCGTGTAGACTGACTCCAGGTCAGATCCACAGTTTAAGTGCAGATCAAAGTTCTGCATTATAACAAGGTTTGAAAGTATCTTCAAATTTAAACTTAAAGTAATATGAGGTGGGTTGGAGACTTTTTAACCATTTTATTATTGATTGCCTTTCACTGCTTTAAATGTAAAAGCCACAGAGTGCAGTTGTCCCTGGAAATGGTGCCATGCAATAATAGAATATTGTTTCCAGGGACTATACAGTGAGGGCCAGAAATATTGGAACAAGGATAACTGTTTTGGCAATTGGCCTCTGTACACCACCACACTGAAGTTGAAAAGAAACACACCCAGATGGGAGCAAAGTCAGGACTTTCAGCTGTAATTCAAGGGGTTTGACAAAAATGGGGCACTAACCATTCAGGAAGGACAGCCGGTGGCACACACACACACCCATCCTTGGTGGCTCATAAGTAATGGAACAAACCAACATCATTTCAAATTTAAGGATCACCTTTAATACCTGGATCATGAAAATCCTTTGCAGTCAATGACTGCCTGAAGTCTGGAACCCATGGACATGACCCAGTGCTGAGTTTCCCCCCACAAGATGCTTTGCCAGGCTTTCACTGCAGCTGCCTTCAGCTGCTGCTTGTTTGTGGGTCTTTCTGCCTTCAGTCTTGTCTTCAGTAAGTGAAAAGCATGCTCTATTGGGTTGAGATCAGGTGACTGACTTGGCCATTGAAGAACATCCCACTTCTTTGCCTTAAGAAACTCTTGGGTAGCTTTTGCTGTATGTTTGGGGCATTCTCCATCTGCAATATGAAGCGGCGTCCTATCAGTTTGGCATCATTCGGCTGAATCTAGGGATGGACGAAAGTCCCTTACCTGAGCCCAACGCTTGCTTCGCGGTGGGGGGGGAGGCGCCCCATCCCTCCCTGCCAAAATTCTGGCCGGGGGGGAGGCGCCCCATCCCTCCCTGCCAAAATTCTGGCTGGGGGGAGGCGCCCCGTCCCTCCAGCCACGAAACCTCATCTCCTGCCATCTCCCGCTGGGACGTTTGTGTCCCTGCAGTCAGCCGTGATAGACTATATAAATGTTTACATAGCCTATCATGGCTGACTTAAAAAACAAACAAACGCGTATGCAAATGGCGGCGCCCATGGGCGCCGCCATTTGCGTTCCTTATTTTGGCACGTGTAGTCTATGTAAACATTTACGTAGACTACGGCGAAAATAAGGGCAATGCTATTTGCATTGCCCTTATTTTCGCCGTTGTCTATGTAAATGTTTACGTAGACTACACGTGCCAAAATAAGGAACGCAAATGGCGGCGCCCATGGGTGCCGCCATTTGCGTACGTGCTTTTTTTGTTTTTTTTTCAAAGTCAACCGTGATAGGCTACGTAAAGATTTACGTAGCCTATCATGGTGTTTTTTTAAAATCTAGCCATGATAGGCTACGTAAATCTTTACGTAGCCTATCACGTTTGTTTGTTGTTGTTGTTTTTTACTTGGAAATGGCGGCGGCGGCAGCCGGTTGGAAGACCGGCCGCCATTGCCGCCGCCAAACCGCCGCCGGACCCGCCGCCACCAGGGACATTCGAGCAAGGTAAGTCTCGTCCCGGGGGGGGGGGTCGGTGGGGCAGATCTTTTCTCCACCCATTTCGGGGGGCCGAATGCGCTGGCATTCGGCCTCCCCGAGATTCGTGGAGAAATTCTCTGACATCCCTAGCTGAATCTGAGCAGAAAGTATAGCCCTATACACTTCAGAATTCATCCTGCTGCTTTTATCAGCAGTCAGGTCATCAATAAACACCAGTGACCCGGTTCCATTGGCAGCCATACATGCCCATGCCATAACACTGCCTCCACCATGTTGGACAGATGATGTGGTATGCTTTGGATCATGAGCTGTTCCTTTCCTTCTCCATACTTTTCTCTTCCCATCATTCTGGTACAAGTTGATCTTGGTTTCATCAGTCCAAAGAATCTTATTCCAGAACTGGACAGGCTTGTTTAGGTGTTTGCTGGAAAAGGCTAATCTGGCCTGTCTGTTCTTGAGCATTACCAGTGGTTTGCACCTTGTTGTGGAGCCTCTGTATTTACATTCATAAAGCGTCTCTTGACTGTAGATGTTGACAATGACATGCCTACCTCCTCAAGAGCATTCTTGACCTGGCCTGGCTAGCTGTTGTGAAAGGGTTGCTCTTCACCATGAGCAGAATTCTGCGGTCATCCACTTTAGTTGTCTTCTGTGGTCTTCCAGGCCTTTTGCTGTTGCTGAGCTTGCCAGTTAATTCCTTCTTTTTCAGGATGTTCCAAACTGTTGTGTTGGCCACTCTCACTGTTTTTGCTATCTCTCTGATGGGTTTATTTTGTTTCCTCAGCCTAATGATGGCCTCCTTCACTCGCATGGACACCTCTTTGGACCTCATGTTGGGGGTTCCAGTGAACAGCTACCAAATGCAAATGTAACACTCAGAACCACCTCCAGGCCTTTTATCTGCTTGATTGGTCATGGGCTACCCAGGAAACAGGCCACACCTGGCCATGCAGCTGCTTGCCAGCCATTTGTTCCATTACTTATGAGCCACCAAGGATGGAGGGGGGGTGCCACTGACTGTCCTTCCTGAATGGTTAGTGCCCTGACTGTATGAGAATAAATAATGGCTGCCCACTGGATTGCATAGATCAAGAGATATGCATATATATGGCAATTGCTCCCCGCACACACAGCTGTGCACATATGAGAGGGGATTAACATGTGGCTTCTATTGATCCATTTCCCCTCTCCATCATTGGCCCTCTGTCACTGTTGGTTGCACCACAGCATGCCTGGCCAATTGGCATTACCAGTCAAGGGAAGCTGTTTCTCACCTCACATAGAGATATCCAGGCCCTAGCCTACTCATCTCCAGGCCCTAGCCTACAGGCTATTCCCACAGAGCAAAAGTATTCATGCATTTATTATCATTAATATACCACCTTACTTGCTAAAATGCCAATGTTTTTTCATTGGTGGCAGAGATCTCATTTTGGCTATGCCATTTAGTTTGGGGAAATAGGCCTAGCAATGTAGACAATGTAGGCCTAACAGTGTACAGGAAAAAACAGTAGCATTCAGGGAATGTCCATGGTTTCCTACTCTATCATGCCTGAACATTATTTGGCTGATCCAAATACACTGGGACCAAGAGTCATTGGCCAAGTTCACACAACATGACAACCCATGCTCACGGTTGGGTATGGGTTGAGCATGGGTTATCACTGAACTATGGGTTGTTGTTGTGAACCCAACCATGCTAACAAACCATGGTTTGTTAACCATGAACAACCCATGAAAAGAACCCATGGTTTGTTGCTGGGTTGTGAACTGTTGTTTGTTTGTGGTTAATAAACCATGGTTTGTTAGCACAGCTGGGTTCACACAATACAATAACACACCATTTAAGTGGGTTCAAGAACCCACAGTTTAAGGACAACTCACACTCAACCCATACTTAACCTTGAGTATGGGTTGTTGTGTTGTGTGAATGCAGTCATTGAGAAGAGCTGTGGCAACCATGGCCAGTAACTTATTGAGCCATCTTCTCCCCCAATACCAGGTCATAAATGGAAGGAATACAAATTGTACTGTTTAATATCCCTTCAGTGAACTCCAGGATATATGGAATCTGAAATCCAATGTGAGGCAATACATAAATTGTTGGATTTGGACCAGGGAGATCCAGGTCAAGACAACCATGAAACGCATTGGGTGGCCTTGGGCCAGTCACTATCTTACAGTCCAACTTACTTCACAGGAGTTGTGAGGATAAAGTAAGATAACCCCATGTACTTTGGTCTAAGCTCCTAAAAGTTTATGACTGCCCTAGCACAACCATCCCCTAAAAGGCAGCGATGTCACTGTTCTGGCCTCAACACACATTGGTCTGTGTGTCTGTCCAGACAGCTAAACTCAGATCCATTCCACACATCCATGTAACATAAATCTTCAACTGTATTGGAAAGACAGCTTTAACAGTAAGTTGCTAATAAATGCAAAGGATCAAATATTTAACTGTATAAGGAGGATGAATGGAAGTTGAAGCAGGTTAAAATAAAAGAAATGGTATGGATGAGGTGGATGGACAATGCAAGGCTGGGTTTTGCAGGCTGCAAATTCAGGACAGCAGCAGAGAACCAAGCCAAAGGGAGAATTATTCCTACAGAAGAATAAACTGGTTTGAACTGGACTAAAGCTTCTCCCTAGGATCAACCAACCAATGCATGATGATAATAAGGCCTGCTCAGTTGCTGACAGATCTATCCAGGGAAACATTAAAGCAGTTCTAAATGCAAAGAGTAGGGAGCAACATGACAAATAACATATTGCCCCGTTGGGGCAGAACAGTCGCTTTCAACAAATCATGTGAAATCAGGCAAAATGGATGCTGACTGTACAAAATACACATTTGCAAAATATGTGTCATGACTGGTGATGCCGGCAAAACTTGAAATTCGATGGCTTGTGAGTTGAATTTCCTATCTTCGTAATGCTCGTATGTGTACTAAGTTGGATAGCTATCCAACAAACTTCATTATTCAAATCAAGATTATGAGGTCTGCATGACTTTTTTCTCAGTCCTTTCAGCCAGAAAGGAGCTTTTCTAAAGTTCTTACTGCCTCTTTTCATGTTTGTAGCAGTGCAGTTGTCTTCAGAGATAGCATTTCAGCCCAACAGGCACTTCTTGGAATGGTCATGTGACCACACCAGGATGCATCACATGGGCATTCCCAGAAGTGCTGCTGGGCTGAAACGCTGTCTCTGAAGACAACCTCCCTTGCTACGAGCGAGCGCACACGGCATTTCAAGGAAGAGGTCGGGAGGGGAGCAACGCAACGTGGAGTGGAGTGGCTGGATGGTGGGCAAGGAGGAGATCTGCGCTTATGTAGCACTTTGTATACACAAAAGGAGGATTTGGAATAATTGAACAGAAGAATTTGGAACCTGGCTAGCAAATTAGGCCTTCTGTTGGGGTAAGTTTGCCTGCCCCTAGGTGTGACATTTTTGGAATATATTACATACAGAATATGTAACTTTGATAAATCAAAGCAGTTATACAAAATAGACTACAGTGTAGCACATGCTAGTGAAGATTCTTCCCCTTTTCACGTTCATATGATATTGAGAAGTAATTGGAGGCTACCAGTAATTCAAATAATTTTATGATTGTTCTGAGGTCGCTAATTCCGTCTAACCAAATTGTATTACATCGTTTCTATGTTCATTTCCCTCCTCCAACTCCCAGAATGGGACTTATATGCTAATTGCAACCAGCATATGTAAATTAGATCCCATTTCCATTTCTTAAAGAGATAAGCACCGTTTTGTGCCAACCCAGTCTTTAAAACGCTCCACCTTTGCAGCAACTTCTGCTACCTATAGATATATATGTGATAAACAATTTGCTGAAATTCTGCTAAAGGCATTTCTCAGGACTGAGCAGTCTCTTTAAAAACTTGACAAATTGTGTGTGTGTGGAGGGGGGAGTTCCTCCTCTCAGTGCTGTCCAGTAGAGGCTCTAGTTCCTGGAGCTTCCAAGTTCTTAATCTGATTTTAGTCTTGCCTTTAACACGGATTTATGAAAGAAGATTTTGTAACTGTAAATCTGAAAGTATTTAAATGTTATCCGATTGTCTGTAAATTTAATATAAACTGAGCTGAAACAAATAGTGCTTTTCATATTTACAAATATAATTCAACTGTGCAGTGACTCCAAGCAAACTTAAATTTGCTTGGAGAGATATTCAAATTCACAGTTTAGAAATATATAAGATGTATTTTAATTCATTATGAATTTGCATTCCAACTAGAGTTTTGAAAAAGCACACCCCTGAGGAAATATAACAGGCTTATTTTGGGTAAGTATGTTAAGAGATCCAAGATGGTTTTTCAGCCTTTTGCTGTCATTTCTGCTTTCCTCCATTTTTATTATTTTTATCTAACCAGTGGACAAAGCAGTAACTGATCTGTCATCCTGGGAATCAGCCATATCAGCTTAGCTGGTACCTGCCCCGTGAATCAGGCAGCGCACCAATGAGAAGCATGATTCCAGACACAAGCACTCGGCATTATGTGCCGTTGCCTCATTAAAGCTTTAGGGAAGCAATCAAAAAGTTTATCATGCCAGAAGGGGCTGCCAGTCTTCTTGTACCAGGCCAGTAACATGATTTCACTGGCCTGCAATGCAGTCAGAATTAGATCCCAATTAAAGGTCCGAGAGAGCAGAAAACACAGGCACAAATCAGTTTTTAAAACTAAACAGTGCCTCCTCAAATGGGAGCTGCAGCTTCGTCATAGTCTTTGTTCTCAAGAAGGTGATCTTTACATTACAGCAATGCAATGGAACAAGGTTTGCTTAGTGTAGAATACAGAGCTCACGTGGCCGCCCCAAGGCTCTGGAACTCCCTTCCCAGGGAGGCAAGAGTGGCACCCTCCTTGATATGTTTTCATAGGCATGCAAAAACTTTTTTGTTCCAGCAGGCCTTTGGGGATAACTAATCTGGACCTGTGAAAATGTGACGTATGGATTATTTTTGTTGTGGTGGTTGTCTTTTAATGTTTTAATATTTTTACAATTTTAATATTGATGATTTAATTACATTTTTAACTTTTGTACAGTTGTATTTATATTTCTATTCATAGGTTTTAACTGTAGAAGTTTTAACGTTATAAGGCCGCCTTGAGTCCCAGTATTGGGAAAAAGGTGGGATAGAAATAAATATAATAAATAAATATTAATAAATAAATAAATAAATAAATTCCAAGCCGTGTGTGTGTGTGTGTGCATGTGGGGGGCGGGGGTTATTTAGGTGACCTCCTGTGCATCTCCTCCATGTTTACATGTGTATCTGTGCCAGGGACAGGAAACCCACTGCCCTTCAAATGTTTTGAACTACAGCTCCCAGCAGCCACAGCTAACACAGCCAATGGTGAGGGATTGTGGGAGATGAATCCAAAATATCTAGAAGGCACCAGGTTCCCTATCCTGATCTACCCTAGTGGACCACATCCTGAAGTCAAACTAATTTAAATCTCTAGATGTGGTGGTAGTTTCAATTGCCCTCACATATAGTTTGCTATTGGCTACTGGGGTAGGGAAGGCCTGCTGATTGGTAAAAAAGAAGACAGACTGCACGGTGCACATGCATGTTCTTCCATGTGCCTAAAAGTGCATGTAGGATTAGGACTGGATGTGAATTCTAGGAATGTATGGAGCATGCAGGACCTAGTAAAATTCTTTTCATTTTTTAAATCCCTCAGTTGTCTTGTGGCTGGCATCTGCTTTCCCCCAAGAGTGCCATCTGTGGCTATAATATGTCAGCTCCCATCTTATTCCACAGAGATACCATCAGATTATCATTTTGCTCCCATGGGAACATATTCATATTCTGGACATTCATTTTACGCAACCTCTGTGCCACTTTTCATCAGGCTGGCAAAGCAGTGCTGCTATGGTATACTCTCAGGTCTGGCCCTATCATTAGGCAGAGTGAGACAGTTGCCCCAGGGGGCAGATACTGGGGTAACAGTGAAGAGTTTGAAGACAAATCTGTGTGTGCCACACAGCCTGCCCTACACCACTTAAGTTAGCCTGGTATGCAGATGGGGATGCTGCCCAGACACCAGTGTTGAAATAAGATTCAGCTGCCCATTCTGTTGGCTTCTGTACATAGAACTGGGGATGGGGAGCCATCTTGTCCTTCACGTCAAGCAGCAAAATATTTCAGTTTGTGTTTTTGCACCACATGGACTTGCATCACCCTGCCCACACTTCTGCACAGTGAGTTGTTCCTTTTGACCCGAGGGCAGGTGTGGTGGAGTTACATATTCGTGCACACAAACTGCTAAGAGTGAATTAGACTGTGACCAATGTGTGCCTACGGATGCACTCTTCCATAAGCAGTGACTAGCTGTAACTCCCATTTGAGTGCACATCCAGTGGCAAAATTGTGTGGAATTCACTACGTAAGAAATATGTCAGGCATGAAGCTGGCCCATATAGCCTGCTTTTGGCAATGCACAGATGGATGCAAGCGTACTTCATATGGGCAGCCAACTGATGTGAACTAGGGTGGCCTGGTGTCCTACTTGACAGGGGACAGGCCTCCTTTTTGGAAAGCTGTCCAGTCCCTGTCTGGTTTAAAAATTAAGAACCATAAGGAGGGAGAGCAGTGAAGGACCTTGAAGTGGCCCATCCACTGGTACCACCTGGACAGCAGACTAAGCAGGCCTCAGGCCACGTAGTCAGTCTCCCCCACTATGGTGAGATGTCTTGTATTTCTATTTAAATTGTAGTTATCATTTCTGAATTTCAACCTATACCTATCCATTGGCATATGAAAATTGATGCCCTCTTTTGTCTTCTTTTTTGGTGATGGAATTCCTCTTTCTTGGCAATGCGTAAGTGGACACCCTCATGTGAACGTACATTCAGACTGAGCTGAAGACAGCTGAGAAAAGGGACCAGGGACCCAAGGGTTGTGCCAGGGAACCAGAGCCAAGGAATAAAGTCAGGAGCCAGAGCCAAGAAAATGCGCCAGTCAGGAATACAATTGTTGCTTGGGCAAAATCCCAGCCCCACAAAGGAAAGCCTTTCATAGTCCTGCCTAGGAAGGCCAGGTGGCCAGCATGAGTGGATGGGGCCAGTCCAGGCCCTGAGTACATTTCACAGCCAAGGGAGATTTTGCAGCCTGTAGTTCCAGTGGCTCACCACACAGGGGAGGTGCACATAGAGCCAAGGGTTCCTAGTTGCTCCATCTGACAGCATGTACTCTAGTCTCTCCAGACTGCACCCTTTGGGATTCAGGCAGACCACATCTCAGGCATGCTCCTGCTGCCACTCTCAGTATCTGGGGTGTGGGGGAGGGAGACAAGGCACTTGAAAGGGAATTGGCAAAACTCATGGCTATTCTAAATTGCCTAAACCACAGAATCATAGATCTGGAAAAAGACCCCCACTCCCAAACCCCTTTGTTGTTCAGTCGTTCAGTTGTGTCCGACTCTTTGTGACCCCATGGACCATAGCACGCCAGGCCTTCCTGTCCTGTGCTCTCTCCCGGAGTGTGCTCAAGTTCATATTCATTGCATCGGTGATGCTATCTAGCCATCTCATCCTCTGCCGTCCCCTTCTCCTTTTGCCTTCAGTCTTTCCCAGCATCAGGGTCTTTTCCAGAGAGTTTTCTCTTCGCATTAGGTGGCCAAAATATTTGAGCTTCAGCTTCAGTATCTGTCCTCCCAATGAGCACTCAGGGTTGATTTCCTTTAGGATTGACTGATTTGACCTCCTTGCAGTCCACAAACCCCTACCTCTCATCCAAATTCAAGCCCCAAATGCAGGGTTGTCAGCAAGCAACCTGACCACAGATGGGTTGGTACACAACCCAGTAATGCTACGAAAGAGTGTGGGTGTTAATTAGTATACGTCTGATCATTTAATCCCTGTGAGATAGGTAGGATGTTAGGAAATCTCAACACTAATAGATCTGACCATTTTGTGGAATTTATAAATATGTACACCGTGCATTTGTTGAACTTCAATTTTCAAGGTGTGTGAACACACAGACACACACACACACACACTTATTTATTTGTTTGTTTGTTAGATTTGTATACGGCATACCTGGCAAATGCCCTTGGGTCAGTCCAGACAACTCACCACCACCACCACCACCACCACCAACAACAACAACAACAACAACATGAAACAAAAATGCAACAAAAATGCAACATTAAAAATATCAAAGTCTCAACAAGCAGGCGAGTGCTGCTGCACTCATGTCCTGCTTGTGGGTTTCCTGTGGGCAGCTGGCTGGCCACTGTGTGAACAGAATGTTGGACTAGATGGACCTTGTTCTGATCCAGCATGGCTCTTCTTATGTCCTTAACACAATATTAAACTTCATTCATTCATTCATTCATTCATTCATTAAATTTATATCCTGCCTTTTTTCCTCCTTAAGGCACCCAAGGTGGCATACATAATCCTCCTCCTCCATTTTATCCTCACAACAACAACCCCGTGAGGTGGGTTGGGCTGAGAGTCTGTGACTGGCCCAAAGTCACCCAGTGAGCTTCCATGGCCGAGTGGGGACTAGAACCCGGATCTCCCAGCTCCCAATCCAACATTCTAGCCACTACACCACACTGGCTCATTAAAAACATTAAAGATCTTACACAAACATGTATGTAAATACAAATATACAAAATATTAAATTAGTATTATTTTTCCATAAATGAGAGTACCTGAAGGGCACCTAAGTCTCTTGAGACAACTTCCATCCTGCTACCACAGCACATACATTGCTGTGCTGCTGAGTCATTCTAGGCACTGTGCCTGAAAAATGAAATTCTTCACATAACTGCCGAGACAATTTTCCGGATAGTGCTCCTATATATTTATATATGAGTGAGCACTTATTTAAGGATCCCTAGAGAAGTACTGGATTGTAAGTGTGATGATAGCAGATTTGTGGAACTCACTGTTGTCTGGGGCAAGAGGACAACAATTTGGGGCGACCTTTCATGACAGTTCTACAGTCTGAAGGCACCTAAGAAGACATATATAATCTTGGAGGCGGAGTGAGGGTGGCACAGCTGGCGACCTGAGACAGCCTATAGCGTAGCAGCAGCACTGCCACCCCAAGGAACAGATTCCGAGAGGCAAAGAGAGATACAGTCCGGGCCAGAAATATTGGAACAAGGATAACTGTTTTGGCAGCTGGCCTCTGTACACCACCACACTGAAGTTGAAAGGAAACACACCCAGATGGGAGCGAAGTCAGGACTTTCAGCTGTGATTCAAGGGGTTTGACAAAAATGGGGCACAACCCATTCAGGAAGGACAGCCAGTGGCACACACACACACCCATCCTTGGTGGCTCATAAGTAATGGAACAAACCAACATCATTTCAAATTTAAGGATCACCTTTAATACCTGGATCATGAAAATCCTTTGCAGTCAATGACTGCCTGAAGTCTGGAACCCATGGACATGACCCAATGCTGAGTTTCCTCCCACAAGATGCTTTGCCAGGCCTTTACTGCAGCTGCCTTCAGCTGCTGCTTGTTTGTGGGTCTTTCTGCCTTCAGTCTTGTCTTCAGTAAGTGAGAAGCATGCTCTGTTGGGTTGAGATCAGGTGACTGACTTGGCCGTTGAAGAACATCCCACTTCTTTGCCTTGAGAAACTCTTGGGTAGCTTTTGCTGTATGTTTGGGGTCATTCTCCATCTGCAATATGAAGCAGCGTCCTATCAGTTTGGCAGCATTCGGCTGAATCTGAGCAGAAAGTATAGCCCTATACACTTCAGAATTCATCCCGCTGCTTTTATCAGCAGTCAGGTCATCAATAAACACCAGTGACCCAGTTCCATTGGCAGCCATACATGCCCATGCCATAACACTGCCTCCACCATGTTGGACAGATGATGTGGTATGCTTTGGATCATGAGCTGTTCCTTTCCTTCTCCATACTTTTCTCTTCCCATCATTCTGGTACAAGTTGATCTTGGTTTCATCAGTCCAAAGAATCTTATTCCAGAACTGGGCAGGCTTGTTTAGGTGTTTGCTGGAAAAGGCTAATCTGGCCTGTCTGTTCTTGAGCGTTACCAGTGGTTTGCACCTTGTTGTGAAGCTCTGTATTTACATTCATAAAGCGTCTCTTGACTGTAGATGTTGACAATGACATGCCTACCCCCTCAAGAGCATTCTTGACCTGGCTAGCTGTTGTGAAAGGGTTGCTCTTCACCATGAGCAGAATTCTGCGGTCATCCACTTTAGTTGTCTTCTGTGGTCTTCCAGGCCTTTGGTGTTGCTGAGCTTGCCAGTTAATTCCTTCTTGTTCAGGATGTTCCAAACTGTTGTGTTGGCCACTCCCACTGTTTTTGCTATCTCTCTGATGGGTTTATTTTGTTTCCTCAGCCTAATGATGGCCTCCTTCACTCGCATGGACACCTCTTTGGACCTCATGTTGGGGGTTCCAGTGAACAGCTACCAAATGCAAATGTAACACTCAGAACCACCTCCAGGCCTTTTATCTGCTTGATTGGTCATGGGCTACCCAGGAAACAGGCCACACCTGGCCATGCAGCTGCTTGCCAGCCATTTGTTCCATTACTTATGAGCCACCAACGATTGGGGGGGGGTGTATGCCGCTGGCTGTCCTTCCTGAATGGTTAGTGCCCCACTTTTGTCAAGCCCCTTGAATTACAGCTGAAAGTCCTGGCTTCGCTCCCATCTGGGTGTGTTTCCTTTCAACTTCAATGTGGTGGTGTACAGAAGCCAACTGCCAAAACAGTTATCCTTGTTCCATTATTTCTGGCCCTGACTGTACCTGCAAGAGAAGTGAAGCTCAAGAATAAACAAAGCCATGCACATCTATGTGGGAAACACTGCTTCATATCAATAGAAGTAAATGGACTGAGGCAGCCTCCTGAGTGGAAATGATGTCTCCACCCTCTTCTTGTTATCTGTTTCCCCTCCCGCTATTACTTAGCATCATTTGTGTAAGTATTTTTAACTCTGAAAGAAAGCACTTTTTGAGGCAGCCTGCATGCGAGAGAGGGACTGTGCAAACCAAGGGCTGTATTTCATCGTATCGCATTGTTCTGCATTTTAAAGAGGCAAATTAATCACTAAACTGCTGTTCAGTGCTTTAAACTACCAGCTGTTCGGCGCTCTGAATTACAAGATTTATCCTTCAGGACTGTTTTGTGAATCATTCCTTTCCCAAGCTTCTGCAGAAAATCTTCCAAGCACGGTAAGAAGAACCTTCTGGGAAGTGGAGGGGGGGAGGGATTAGGCAACATGGCATCTGGCTTTCGTTGGTCTTCCACACTTATCAGATGACATGATGACAGCACATCCCTGGTGGGCCTTACAGCTTCATTATCAGGATTGTGAGCTTCTTGCTTCCTGCCCACTCTCGGGATGTTATTCAAACCTGGGAGATCTTGCTCCTTCTCTTCTGTCAAGTTTCCTTCTGCAGCACTATGATAACTGCACGGAAACACAGCGAGATTGAACAAGGGTGCTTGGGATAGCTCCTGGAGTTGGGGAATCAGCCAACCGCTAAGACAGACCAGCTAGGGCAGTGCAGCATCAAGGGACTTGCCTCTTCTACACTTCTCACTGGGGCAGAGTGCCTGCTTGGAATCGTGTGGCCTCTGAGCTGGTTACAACACACTCTATGGGCAGCAGATGCTGTCCTACTTGCGAATGGACTAAAGACACATCTTCCCACATCAGGGGTTTAGGTTAGGGGCATTTGTCTGGACCACAAATTCTGTGACCCAGATGCTTCAGTCAAGGCCATGGGGCTAGAGCAAAATGACAAAATGATTCCGCTGGAAAAGTTCTTGCTTGCAACATAATACCTTGCTCTTCCTGAAAGGGGAGGGGACATAGTTCAGCAGTACAGCATATGCCTTGCATGGAGAAGGTCCCAGGTTCTGTCTCTAGCATCTCCAGATCAGGGAGCAGGCGATGGGAAAGAGCTCTGCCTGGGACCATGGAGAGCCACTGCTGGTCAGCGTAGACAACAATTCTAGCCTGGATAAACAATAGGCTGACCTGGGATGAGGTAGCTTTCCTACACTCAGTGAGCCCATGCAGTTTGCTGTGTGCCTAAGCCCCATAGCACATAAGCTGTGAAACCAGCCCACATGATCTCCTCTTCAATTGAGTCCTAATGCAATCACATTCCCTGAGTTTATCCTGTGGTGTTGGGATATTATGTTGCTCCACTTTAGCCCTTACACAAGTGTCTTTGCCGTTCTAAAGCACCACTGTCGACTGAAATCAGAGTACATTGTGCCATGGACTGAGCATTTGCTAAACAGCCCTGGTGCAATTATAGGCAACAGTGCTGCTTTCCATTGCTGCAAGAAGGTCAATCAACTTAGAGGAGATCAATCAACCATTGCAAAAAGGTCAGCCAACAATCACTGATAAGAACATAAGAGCCATGCTGGATCGACCAAAGGCCTATCTGGTCCAGCATTCTGCTCCCACAGTGACCAGCCAGATGCTCCAATGGGAAGCCCACAAGTACAATGTGAGTGCAATAGCACTCTCCTGCTCATGTTCCCCAATGACTGGTATTGAGAGGTATGCTGCCTCTGATACTGGCGTTAACATAGAGCTTTCATGACTAGTGATCATTGATAGACCCATCTTCCACAATTGGTCTAATCCCCTTTTAAAGCTGTCCACATTGGTGGCCATCACTACATCTTGTGGTTGCAAATTCCATAGTTTAACTATGTGCTGTGTGAAGAAGTACCTCCTCTTGTCTGTCCTGAATCTCCTACCATTCGGCTTCATTGCAAGTCCCTGGGTTCTAGTATTTTCTAAAGGAAGCCTCCTTTTCTCTAACAGCTTCCTTGACACTGCTTGTTAACCATGCTGGTGACCTCTTGGACTTGGTGGTACTTTTCTTGATGAGCAGAGTACATCTGTGCTGATCTTCTAGTATTGTGATTTTGACTAACCCACCAGGGTTTTGGTCAGGTTTGCCTCTCTTGACTTACCCTTCCAACTTCCTTTTTACCAATCCCCTCATTTAGAGAGGTTACCTCATTTGAGGTCAGATGTGACTGTCTTGGACTTCCTTGGCATTTTTCCACATACATATAAATCACATTTTGATAGCTTTGTGATCACTGTTTCCAGTTGCTTCAAGCACACTCACATCTCACACTAGGTGTTGGGCATTCGGGATATCAGAGAAATCCACAAATGATTCAAATAAGATCAGATTTCAATTTTGCAACAGACTGGCTTTTTCTGAGTCACGTGGACTTAGGGACTATTTAAAAAGGGGGGATTTGTGCAAATGCACACTTGCACAAGTGTGCATTAATGTTAAATATTAAAGGCAAAACTGAAGTACTTTGGCCACATAATGAGAAGACAGGATACCCTGGAGAAGATGCTGATGCTAGGGAAAGTGGAAGGCAAAAGGAAGAGGGGCCGACCAAGGGCAAGATGGATGGATGATATTCTGGAGGTGACGGGCTCGACCTTGGGGGAGCTGGGGGTGGCGATGGCCGACAGGAAGCTCTGGCGTGGGCTGGTCCATGAAGTCATGAAGAGTCGGAAGTGACTGAGCGAATAAACAACAACAGCAACACTTGCGCAAGTATGCATTTGCAAACAAACTCCCTGCCCACAGGCAGACTATTTAAAAGACACAAAAGGAATGGGGACTAGGAGGGAGGAGAAAAAAAAGCAAATTCAGGCACTAGCTTCTTAATTGCAAAACTCAGCAGGATATGGACACAGGAGAAGGGCTGCTGCTTCCTCTCTCTCTGACATCCTCAGCAATGAGAGTTCAGCATCATGGCACACTTGAAAAGCCAATTTGTCTACATGTACAGACATATGCACAGAGAGAGAGAGAGAGAGAGAGAGAGAGAGGAAAAGTTCAATTCCATGCATTTCCTTTCATTGCAGACCTTCCTGGGACTGTTTTGCGGACAGCTGTCTTTGTATCGATGCATTGTAACCCTTTCAACGTCAGTCAGCTGCCACTGGTTCTTTTCCTATTCCTCCCCCGCCCCCCATCTTAGGCCCTGTGAGCGCCTGCAGCTTTTACATAATGCTCGCTCATGCAGCTGTGTCAGGGCTTTTTACAGACATTAAAATATTTTAATTGAGAGTTTGATGCATTTGACCTAGTCCCTATCTGACATTTATGTGCATCACAAAGAAGCACAGCACAATCTGTCATGACTGGCAAGCTTTGTTATGGGAAAAGCCTGGAAGGGTGAAATGAAAGAACAAGAAAAGGACACAGGTCCAGCAAATGGCTACCAGCTCGTTCATGTTTGAGGGACTGCCGTAGTTGTTGTTGTTGTTGTTGTTGTTGTCAACAACAACAACAACAGCAACGAAAGAAGAGCCAGATGCAACTGGGGAAGCACAGCTGATGAAAGAAATGCACATTGCAAACTTGAACAAACTTGTTACAGGGGACAAGCAAAAGAGAAATCATTGTGCTATGTGAGGAGTGGAGAACCAGATATGTATTGTACACTCAGATGTACGCTCAGATGCAATCATCACTCAAGAAATGCACATTGAAAACTTGAACAAACTTGTTACAGGGGACAAGCAAAAGAGAAATCATTGTGCTATGTGAGGAGTGGAGAACCAGATATATACTGTACACTCAGATGCAATCATCACTCATTCAGCTTTGATATAAGCGCTTTTGAGACAACCCCACAGGTTCTGTGACTATGTGAGCAGGGAGTGGGATTGTCTCTGCTAGCCCCAGTCCCAACACTGGTGTTTCTGCTAGCCAAATCCCTCGGACATCACACAAACAGCATTCATCTGAAAGGGCCACACGTGCATGCAGCTGTACATGCACGGGGCTCTTCCTTGTGATCAGGAACCCTGATTGGCTAGGATTCCCAGAGGTGTAATGGGAGTTGGAAGAAGAGGTTCTCATTGTGAAAGTCCCTACAGCCACACAGCCCAAGAACGGTCCAAACGTACAGGCAGCTGTGTTGATCCATATCAACAAACCAGTTCTAGCACTTTTCATCTCCACCAGGACCTGGCTTTTTGTAAAGCCAATGAGTCTTAATTGCCCATTCAAGACCAATCCAGCTCAAAATACTTTGCATTACAGCAGGGATAGCTAACAACAATATATTTTTGAAGGGAAAATCCATTTCCCCACCAGCTACTGGAAGGATTGCAACTGAGCTCAGAGGAACCAGGGAATTCAGGGGGTGGGGGAGTAGCAGATGATGGCACTGTCCTTGCAAATCCAAAAGTCTTGGTGCTTCAACATTGTGACTCCTGGCTCCACTACACCACTGAGAATTCCTAATCACCAGGAAGAACCCTATGACCATACAGCTGTAGATAAGTAGGACCTTCCAGGCTAAAGCTATATGCACAGCTGCTGGAGGGGCATGGCCAGAGGGCATGTGGAGCTGGAGAACATGATCCCACTCCCCCCTCACACATTCACTGAAAACTAGGGCTGTGCACGGACCCCCCGTCCCATCCCATCCTGCTTCACTCTGGATGCCGATTCAGACCTTCATTTCAGACCAATTTGGACCCCATCCACTTTGCTTTGGATCCGGATCCAAAGTGAGATTCAGATATCCAAATCATTCTGATATGACATTTTCCCATTGACTTGCATTGGAAAACAGAAATGGCCATAACCTTGTCAGTTTTCATGATACACATGACATCTGGGGACCTGTCAGCCCCCATGGAGGGGATCCCACCTGTCAAATTTCAGACAGTTTGGCCCAATAGTTTTTTTGCTAGTCACAGGTGAAATTTGATTTTTTTCAACAATAACTCTCAAATCAAAGAGCTATAACTTTTCACATTTTCCACAGAAGTGCATGAAATTTGGAGACCTCTCAGCCCCTATGGAGGGGATTAAAAGGTAAAAAGGTAAAAGGTGTCCCCAACCAGTCGTGTCCGACTCTAGGGTGTGGTGCTCATCTCCATTTCTAAGCTGAAGAGCCAGCGCTGTCCGAAGACACTTCCGTGGTCATGTGGCCGGCATGACTGATTTGGCCCAGTAGTTTTGTGCTAGGCACAGATAAAATAGGCTGTTATCAGAAACTCAAACCAAAGGTCATAAAGGGATAATCAGAGAAGTCAGGTGTTTAAGCAGTGATTAGGAGGAGGTCACTATCCTTAATCTCTGCTGTAGATTTCTTTGAAGTGCAAATAACCCTCTCCCCTAATACTACTAAATTTGGTAATCTGGGGCCAAATACAGTTGGCATCCAGGCTGTGGAATGCCAATTTGCCATCTTGAACCTAAGAGATGGTTGGTTCATGCAACTGCCCTGTGGTAAAAACTTGCTGGATTTCTAAAGTCTGGTCAGCTTGATGTGCCTAGCTCCGTCTTTTCTAAATCTATATAACTTTCTTCTCACTCTCTCTCAAGTACTCTGTTTGATTGTAACAGTAGGGATGCTGGAGAAATCTGCAACAGATTCAAGACCCCAAAGATGCTTCCTATTGGGCTTGCATGATTTGCCACACAGTGGAGTATTATTTCAATAATAGATGTAGTGCTTTGCCCACGGTATTTTGAAATGTGGACGTATGTAGTGCTTTACTTGACCACAACATGAGCACACACTAAAAGGGACACACAGAGACACACATGAGCAAAAGAAAAGCAAATACAGAACTATCTACAAGCAAAGAAAAGGGTTTATAGAATCATTATTGTTGTTGCTCAGTCATTCAGTCATGTCCGACTCTTCGTGACCCCATGGACCATAGCACGCCAGGCCTTCCTGTCCTGCGCCCTCTCCCAGAGCGTGCTCAAGTTCATATTCATTGCATCGGTGATGCTATCTAGCCATCTCATCCTCTGCCGTCCCCTTCTCCTTTTGCCTTCAGTCTTTCCCAGCATCAGGGTCTTTTCCAGAGAGTTTTCTCTTCTCATTAGGTGGCCAAAATATTGGAGCTTCAGCTTCAGTATGTGTCCTTCCAATGAGCACTCAGGGTTGATTTCCTTTAGGATGGACTGATTTGACCTCCTTGCAGTCCAGGGGACTCATAAGAGTCTTCTCCAGCACCACACTTCGAAAGCATCAATTCTTCGGCGCTCAGCCTTCCGTATAGTCCAGCTCTCACAGCCATACATTACTACTGGGAAAACCATAGCTTTGATTAGACAGACCTTTGTCGGCAAGGTGATGTCTCTGCTTCTTACTATGCTGTCTAGGTTTGCCATAGCTTTCCTCCCGAGGAGCAAGCATCTTTTAATTTCCTGGCTACAGTCACCGTCTGTGGTGATCTTGGAGCCCAAGAAAATAAAATCTGTCACAGCTTCCATTCTTCCCCTTCTATATGCCAGGATGTGATGGGGCCAGATGCCATGATCTTCTTTTTTTAATGTTGAGTTTCAAACCAGCTTTTGCACTCTCCTCTTTCACCCTCAACAAGAGGCGCTTGAGATCCTCTTCGCTTTCTGCCATTAGGGTGGTATCATCTGCATATCGGAGGTTGTTGATAATTCTCCCGGCAATCTTAATTCCGACCTGTGATTCATCCAACCCAGCGTTTCTCATGATGTACTCTGCATATAAGTTAAATAAGCAGGGTGACAATATGCAGCCTTGTCGTACTCCTTTCCCAATTTTGAACCAATCGGTTGTTCCATGTCTGGTTCTTACTGTTGCTTCTTGACCCTCATACAGGTTTCTCAGGAGACAGGTAAGGTGGTCTGGTACTCCCATCACTTTAAGAATTTGCCACAGTTTGTTGTGATCCACACAATCAAAGGCTTTAGCGTAGTCAATGAAGCAGAAATAGACGTTTTTCTGGAATTCTCTTGCTTTCTCCATGATCCAGTGAAAGTTGGCGATTTGATCTCTAGTTCCTCTGCCTCTTCAAAACCCAGCTTGTACTTCCGGTAGTTCTCGGTTCGCATACTGCTGAAGCCTAGCTTGTAGGATTTTGAGCATCACCTTGCTGGCATGTGAAATGAGCGCAGTTGTATGGTAGTTTGAACACTCTTTGGCGTTGCTCTTCTTTGGAATTGGAATGTAAATAGACCTTTTCCAGTCTTGTGGCCACTGTTGAGTGTTCCAAATTTGTTGGCATATTGAGTGCAGCACTTTAACAGCATCATCTTTTAGGATCTTAAACAGCTCAGCTGGAATACTGTCATCTCCGCTAGCTTTGTTGTTAGTAATGCTTCCTAAGGCCCGCTTGACTTCACTCTCGAGAATGTCCAGCTCAAGTTCAGTGACCGCACTATCATGGCTATCAGGGATATTCAGATCTTTCCTGTATAGTTCTTCTGTGTATTCTTGCCACCTCTTCTTAGTCTCATCTGCTACTGTTAGGTCCCTGCCTTCTTTGTCCTTTATCATGCCCGTCTTTGCACAAAACGTTCCCTTGAGATCTCTGATTTTCTTGAAGAGATCTCTAGTCTTTCCCATTCTGTTGTTTTCCTCAATTTCTTTGCATTGTTCATTTAAGAAGGCCTTCTTGTCTCTCCTTGCTATTCTCTGGAACTCTGCATTCAGTTGGATATATCTTCCCCTTTCTCCCTTGCTTTTCGCTTCCCTTCTTTCCTCAGCTACTTGTAAAGCCTCATCAGACAGCCACTTGGCTTTCTTGCATTTCTTTTTCTTTGGGATGGATTGAGTTGCTGCCTCCTGAACAATGTTATGGACCTCCGTCCACAGTTCCTCAGGCACTCTGTCTATCAGGTCTAATCCCTGAAATCTATTCCTCACCTCCACTGTATATTCATCAGGGATATGATTTAGGTCATACCTGAATGGTTTAATGGTTTTCCCTACGTTCTTCAATTTAAGCTGAAATTTTGCAACAAGAAGCTCATGATCTGAGCCACAGTCAGCTCCAGGTCTTGTTTTGACTGACTGTATAGAGCTTCTCCATCTTTGGCTGCAAAGGACATAATCAATCTGATTTCGATATTGACCATCTGGTGATGTCCATGTGTAGAGTCGTCTCTTGTGGTGTTGGAAAAGAGTGTTTGCTAAGATCAGCGTGTTCTCTTGGCAAAACTCTATTAGCTTTTGTCCTGCTTCATTTTGTATACCAAGGCCATGCCTGCCTGTTATCCTGGTGATTTCTTGACTGCCTGCTTTAGCATTCCAATCCCCTATGATGAAGAGGACATCTTTTTTTGGTGTTAGTTCTAGAAGGTGTTGTAGTAGGTCTTCATAGAACCGATCAACCTCAGCTTCTTCGGCATCAGCGGTTGGGGCATAGACTTGAATTACTGTGATGTTGAATGGTTTGCCTTGGATTCGTACTGAGATCATTCTATCATTTTTGAGATTGTACCCCAGTACTGCTTTTCCCACCCTTTTGTTGACTATGAGTGCTACTCCATTTCTTCTAAGGGATTCTTGCCCACAGTAGTAGATATGATGGTCACCTGAATTAAATTCGCCCATGCCTGGCCATTTTAGTTCGCTGATTCCCAAGATGTCGATGTTCAGTCTTGCCATCTCATGTTTAACCACCTCCAGCTTACCTTGATTCATTGATCTTACATTCCAGGTTCCTAAACAATATTGTTCTTTACAGCATCGGATTTTCTTTTCACCACCAGACACATCCACAGCTGAGTGTCCTTTCAGCTTTTGGCCCGCTTCACTCTTTCTGGCACTACTTGGAAGTACCCTCTGCTCTTCCCCAGTAGTATATTGGACACCTTCCGACCTGAGGGGCTCATCTTCCGGCATCATATCTTTCAGCTTTGTGATACGTTCCATGGGGTTTTCTTGGCAAGAATACTGGAGTGGGTTGCCATTTCCTTCTCCAGTGGACCACATTTTGTCAGAACTCTCCACCATGACCTGTCCGTCTTGGGAGGCCCTGCACGGCATAGCTTATGGCTTTACTGAGTTACGCAAGCCCCTTCGCCACAACAAGGCAGTGATCCATGAAGGGGTTATAGAATCATAGAATCATAGAATAGTAGGGTTGGAAGGGGCCTACAAGGCCATCGAGTCCAACCCCCTGCTCAATGCAGGAATCCAAGTCAGAGCATCCCTGACAAATGGCTGTCCAGCCTCGTCTTGAAGGCCTCCAGTGTGGGAGAGCCCACCACCTCCCCAGGTAATTGGTTCCATTGTCGTATTGCTCTTACAGTCAGGAAGTTTTTCCTGATGTTCAGCCGGAATCTGGCTTCCTGTAACTTCAGCCCATTATTCCATGTCCTGTACTCTGGGATGATCAGGAAGAGATCCTGGCCTTTTTCTCTGTGACAACCTTTCAAGTACTTGTAGAGTGCTATCATCTCTCCCCTCAGTCTTCTCTTCTCAAGGCTAAACATGCCCAGTTCTTTCAGTCTCTCTTCAGAAGGCTTTGTTTCCAGTCCCCTGATCATCTTTGTTGCCCTCCTCTGAACCCTCTCCAGCTTGTCTGCATCCTTCTTCAAGTGTGGTGCCCAGAACTGGACACAGTACTCCAGATGAGGCCTAACCAGTGCTGAGTAGAGGGGAACTAGTATTTCCCGGGATTTGGAAGCTATGCTTCTATTAATGCAGCCCAAAAGAACATTTGACTTTTTTGCAGCCACATCACATTGTTGGCTCATATTCAGCTTGTGATCGACAACAATTCCAAGATCCTTCTCGCTTGTAGTATGGTTGAGCCACGTATCCCCCATCTTGTAACTGTGCATTTGGTTTCTTTTTCCTAGGTGCAGAACTTGGCATTTATCCCTGTTAAATGTCATTCTGTTGTTTTCTGCCCAGCGCCCCAGTCTATCCAGATCACTTTGAATTTTGTTTCTGTCTTCCAAAGTATTAGCTATCCTGCCCAATTTTGTGTCATCTGCAAATTTGATCAGCATTCCCTGCACCTCCTCCTCCAAGGCATTCATAAAAATGTTGAAGAGCACTGGGCCCAGGACTGAGCCCTGTGGTACCCCACTTGTTACCTCTCCCCAATTTGAGAAGGTCCCATTGATAAGCACTCTTTGAGTCTGATTCTGTAGCCAGCTGTGGATCCACCGGATCGTTGTTTCATCTAGCCCACTTTGAGCTAGTTTGCTCATCAGGGTATCATGGGGCACTTTGTCGAAAGCTTTGCTGAAGTTGAGGTATATGATGTCTACAGCATTCCCACGGTCCACAAGGGAGGTTCCTTGATCAAAACATGAGATCAGATTCGTCTGGCAGGACTTGTTCTTGACAAATCCATGTTGGCTTCGAGCAATCACTGCATTGTTTTCAAGGTGCTTCCAGATGGATTGCTTTATAATCTGCTCCAGAATTTTCCCAGGGATTGATGTCAGACTGACTGGTCTGTAGTTCCCAGGTTCCTCCTTTTTGCCCTTTTTGAAGATAGGGACAACGTTAGCCCTCCTCCAGTCATCTGGCACTTCCCCCGTCCTCCATGATTTCTCAAAGAGAATAGACAGCGGTTCTGAGAGTTCTTCTGCCAGTTCCTTTATTACTCTAGGATGCAGTTCATCTGGCCCTGGAGATTTGAACTCATTCAAAGTAATTAGGTGTTCCTTGACCATATGCCTATCAATTATATATTTTATATTATATTATATTATATTATATTATATTATATTTTTTAAGGAAAAAGATATAGAATTCAAAAATGGGAAGGGAAAAGATACAGGAATTGAGAAGGGAGGAGTGGGGGAGAGCCAAGAACAAGAAAGGAAAGTTATATATATATATATATATATATATATATATATATATATATATGTGTGTGTGTGTGTGTGTGTGTGTGTGTTTTAAAAGGATCTAGCTGGAAAACTATGAAAAAAGAGTGAGAAAGAGTCCAACACACACACACACACACACACACACACACACCACAGATTTAGCCAAATAACTTCAGAGCTCTCTCCAGTAACACCACCAGATCTCTCTCACACAATGAACAAACACAGGCTTTTTTCTCCAATAAATCCAGCATTCCCCCATCCCTCCACCACTGTCACTGATTGGAGACTGCTGGGTTACGTTCAGCCCTAATTTGGCAACTATAGTTGCCATTTGCCAAAGCTCCCTCCCTCCTCCTCCTTTTCTCTCCTTTCCCCCTCCCTTCTCCTCCTCTCCCCCTCTCTGATCTTTTTCAAGTTGATACATTTTGGATACATGCTGTCTGGGCTTCAGAAAGCATCAGAATAGCTCCAAATCTCTGAGGTGGACTGAGGTGCTTCGTTGGTGACCTGCTTCGCTTCAGAGCACCTTGGTGCTGGTCTGATTTGCTTTGGATCGCACCAAGGCACCCCCAAAGCACACTGATTCGCTTTGGGATTCAAATTCAGCACTGAAGTGATGCATAGCCCTACCGAAAACATGAGGTGGGGCGGTGCTGTCTAATGTCTCAATGTTTCATTATTGGCAGGTGGGAAGGAAGAAAATTAATATCCTGAGGCAATGCTATTTTAATTAAATAACACAAAATAACATTAAATATCTTCATCATTTAAACTGTTTAGCATTCAGCTTTTATTGTCACCATGACCCTACTTGGACTCCAAATGTCTAGTAACTATATATTTCCAGGCCTTTTTATTTTCAGCTCCCTGACTTCCTCTCATGCTTAGTATCCAGACCAGAGAGCTCCACTGAGCTGTTCTCCACATGGTGACCCACTTTCTGCCCAGTGCCCATCAAGCCAGCTGAGACCTTCTCAGACTTCAGACGCCAGATCTGGTCTGGTAGGTTTGGTGGCCATGAGAGTTCCTGGGCAGGTAGTTCTGGCTTGGGGTCAGCATCTGAAAGTCTGGGGGCTGAGTCACAGCAGAGAGAGAGTGCAGCTAGGCATGCTGTCCATTTTGGTTTCTCTCCATTTCTCTCTTTTTCCAGTCTTAAGTTCACTTTGTCCCAAACTTTGAGGATTTTCCCAATCTTAACTTTGGTTCATCCTGAATGCTGAGAAAAAAAGCACATTCATATGCACTTTTGCACACATTTCTCCAAATACATGCATTTTTGCATACAATTTTGCCTAACATACAGTCTTTTTGTGAACCATTTCCCCCATCTAATGCATTTTGTAATGATATTTGCACTTATATACACATTTTTGTGTGCACATTCACAAAATATACCAATTTCTGTACACATTTTTTGAATGGAGAACTCCACTGCAAAATTTGGCAAAGTGCGAATTTTGAAGGACAACTGAGTTTCAGTTCACATATTAGTTCAAAAGTGTGAAATGAGGTCTGGAAACTGAACAAATTTCTCCCATATCCCTAGGTGCAGCAATGCATGACTGGAGTGCTGTAAACAGCACTCAGACGTGAGATTGAGGAGACTGAAATAGTAAATAATCAAAGCAGCAATGAAATATTTCCATCTTATTTAACAGCAGTTTGATCTGCAGTGGTTAGTATGTGGAATGTTGAACTCCATGAAGCTTGTTGTTGTTGTTTATTCGGTCAGCCGCTTCCGACTCTTCATGACTTCATGGACCAGCCCATGCCAGAGCTTCCTGTCGGCCGTCGCCACCCCCAGCTCCCCCAAGGTCGAGTCCGTCACCTCCAGAATATCATCCATCCATCTTGCCCTTGGTCGGCCCCTCTTCCTTTTGCCTTCCACTTTCCCTAGCATCAGCATCTTCTCCAGGGTATCCTGTCTTCCAAACTACTTCAGTTTTGCTTTTAATATCATTCCCTCAAGTGAGCAGTCTGGCTTTATTTCCTGGAGTATAGACTGGTTTGATCTTCTTGCGGTCCAAGGCACTGTCCAGCACCACAGTTCAAAAGCATCTATCTTCCTTCGCTCAGCCTTCCTTATGGTCCAGCTCTCGCAGCCATAGGTTACTACGGGGTATACCATTGCTTTAACTATGCAGACCTTTGTTGTCAGTGTGATGTCTCTGCTCTTAACTATTTTATCAAGATTTGTCATTGCTGTCCTCCCAAGAAGTAAACGTCTTCTGATTTCCTGGCTGCAGTCAGCATCTGCAGTAATCTTTGCGCCTAGAAAGACAAAGTCTGTCACTGCCTCCACGTTTTCTCCCTCTATTTGCCAGTTATCAATCAAGCCAGTTGCCATAAACTTAGGTTTTTTTGAGGTTTAACTGTAACCCAGCTTTTGCACTTTCTTCTTTCACCTTCGTCATGAGGTTCCTCAGCTCCTCCTCGCTTTCAGCCATCAAAGTGATATCATATGCATATCTGAGATTGTTAATGTTTCTTCCAGCGATGTTCTGATGATTCATAATGCTCTCTGACTTTGGTTCAGAAGGCTGCTGTTTTCCCTAACAGGCCTCTTGATTTACCAGGATGAGTCAAAGAGTGATAGGGCAGCCACAAGCACATTCCATACTAACAAGCTAGAGGTGTGCCTGGGAAGTGAAGCTATGTTTAGGCTGAGCTGCAAGTGTCTATGCTGAGAAAGTTGCCTTCTGACCAAGCACTGTGAGTCTATGATGGGAAAGTTGTGAACGAATGCTAATTAACGCTTGCTGTTGTCATGCTGCCTCACTGCTAACATGTATGGTATAAAACCCATTTTACCCCATGGCTCTGGGTTCAGAGGAGCTATCTGATCTAACCATTGGGTACGCCTGTGTGCTGATTGTACTCAATAAAGTATCTCCTTGTAAGTAAACCCGGACCTGATTTATCACTATCTTGACACCTCTAAATTAAGAGTTTGAAGCCTACTGCAGGGGCAATACAATGTTCCAGTCTGGTTCTCCAGGGGTTCCCAGATGGCCATGCCCCCTTTCCCCTAATGACCAACTGTTTGGTGATTTCTGGCTTTTGTGCAGTGCCAACCACCACCACCACCACCACCACTGCATTCTAAAAGGTCAAAATGCCTCTCCTAAGGCTTGGTTACTGGTAGTAAATGCTTCAAGCTAACATGTGCTGGCATTTGTTGGTATCTTTGGCCCTGACCCTTTTGCCTTTGGTTCCACACGCCACTGGAATGCGGCCCCCGAAAGCTTTCTGAATGGAATTCAGCTTTCAGCTGAAAGGGGTCCTGCAGCACCCCTGGCTTATGGTATGGCATTGGCATTGAATAGTTTGCCTACATCTCCTCCTTTGGGCAAACTGGTGGGGGTTTTTTAATATACAAGGCAAATCATATTTGTCTGCGTTAGTCAAGAGGAACCATCTTAATTAAAAGTTCTGGAATAATATTCTTTTTTGATGGCAAATACTTCATTTAATCAGCTCAAAGCGAATTGATGTCAAAGCTAGATAGCCTGAAAAGAAAACCAGATCAAATCCAGAGTTTTGAAAATGCAAACATCTGGGGGGGATGGGGGGACCAGAGTTTCCCTATTTCAGATTCCAAGTGTAACCCTTAACACTTCTCCCTGTGCAGAGACAAGAAGATTATGATTCTGTTATGCACACTGCAGTGAAAAGATACAGAAACAGGTTTTAAAAATAGCCCCAAAGCCACAATTATCTGTTCAGTTAAGGTGCAGACTTTCCAGGTGCCACAGAATAGATCAGAAATCCCCCTCTGAGGTCACAAATAGAGCTCTGACCTCAGAGGAGGAGATCCAAACTCAGTTCCCCTCTCCCTGCTTCCATGTAAAGATCTGTACCTCTCGCCTCTTTGATGTCAGAGAGGGGGGATGTGGGGAGTATCAGGGACATGGTGTGGGCAGAGCAGGGGAGGCTCTGGATCAGAGCGATCCGTAGCCCCCCCAGCCCCAGACAAGGGGGAACCTTTAGACTGGCCCTGGTGCGGAATGGGAGGGAAACAGCAAAATAAAAACACCACCAGAAGATCGGAGGAGGATGCTCCTCCCTTGCTGGAGGCCAGCATGGCTTTGGAAATGTTGGAGCGCTCTGATCTAGGAGCATTCCAGCACAACATTAGGATGGGCCTGCCTGTTGAATAACTTTTAATACTTACCATCAAAGTAGCTAGACAGTGAGATGTGCGCCCAGGCTGCAGCATGAGGTGCTACCTGGATTTTTCTTTCTTTCTTCCTGAAGAACATGCTCAAGCCATGAGAGGGGAAGGAGCAAAGGCTTAGCTCCATGCCGCTTATCCGGCTCAATATCCCTCATCTAGCCTGACAGTGTGATTTTTAACAAAACCATTAGTCATTTGACGGAAGGCAGTTGGAGCACAATTGATTCTTTCTGATCCATCCCAAGGAATTAATTTCAGAGACTGCAGGGTAGTTTCCTGTAACATAAAATGGTTCCATTTGTGCTGCATGAGGCTTAGACCCCACGCATCATGCATTCTACATTTTCCACACATGCAGTGAGAGTCCTTGAGGCTTAGCTGTCCAAATGTTTGATGTTGTTGGGGAAATAATTTATTGAAAGAGTTGAGCACTGCCTTCCTCATTAATGGAGCCTGGTTTATAAAACACAGGAAAGGGGCTGCATCGTGAACAGAAAGAAAATCATGACATCAGCCATATATTATTCATAATGCTATTATTAATGCAGGTTACAAATTGCCTTGCCTTTCTATTGGGTTGGGGGGGGGTGTTTTTAGAAACTCAGAGCATCCTTCGAAGCTTGGGTGTTTTTAAAGGGTTAGTTCTCTTCTTGCTGGTTTTATATCAGTGAGCCCCAACTGGTTCCTGGCTGTCACTGCAAATCACCCTCCTCAGATCTGCGGCTGATTCAAATCCCAGTTCAGGCATTCTACACAGGTAGCTGCCTCCAAGAGACTGGGAGCCCTGCTTTCTACTCACGTCCAAGTGAATGTGAGCAGACGCCCCCTTCAGACCTCCCCGCTCAATGTGGGAAGCTTGAGGGCGGAGAGGGTGGCCCGGCATGCGTGGGACCCTGTGCCCCTTACACATGTTGCTCTACCCTGATCAGGCATAATTCAGCATTAATCCATGCATAACATCCTGCCCATATCATACTATTCCACTGAAACAGCCATTAAGAGTTGCAAAAGTATGGTTCCAGACTCAGTGTATCACTAGTCATCAGCCTAAAATATACTCATCACCGTACACTAATGTATTAAGATGCTTGAATTAAGCCTTTAAAAAAAAGTTGCATTTTAAAATTAAAGAACAGTGCAATAATAACATCTAAGCTTTTAATATAATTCGAAGGTAGAACTATCATGATTTCAAGTTTTTGAAAGCAATGACGAAGGCTATTGATGTATCCATTAAAACTATTGTGGTTGTATTGTTAGATTGTGGTTTTAATGTTCTATATATTTTAAATTGTTTCACTGTGAGCTGTTTGGTTTTAATTTTTGTGAACCGCCCAGAGAGCTTCAGCTATTGGGCGGTATAGAAATGAATGAATGAATGAATGAATAAATAAATAAATAAATAAATAAATATTGTTTTATTATAAGTCAAGCAATGTAATGCTTCTCAAAAATCCCTAAAATCTCATTGAAAATTGCAAGAGCCAATAACCTGTAAAGAAGAGCAATAAATCATCAGAGTTTAAAGTCACTAACTTCAAATTCTCTACATCCATGTTGAACATCTGGTCTGAATCATACTGTAACAGCACAATCCTATATATATCTTCTCAGAAGTAAGTCCCATTGAATTCAATGAATTCAATGGGACTTCCTCCCAGGTAAATGACAACAGGATTGCAGAAATTGGGAGGACTGTGTCAAGGACTGTGTTTTTCTCTCAGGGAGTCTGTTCCCTTGGGGGTAATCTGTCAGAGGTCATGTGCTGGTGGTGAGCAAGGACAGAGCTGGCAGTGGGTGGGGCTACCCATTCTTGCGCTCTCTCTCTCTCTCTCTCTCTCTCTGCCACCCTCTTCTCTCTCTCCCTCCCTCCCTCCCTCTCTCTCTCTCTCTCTCTGCCACCCTTTCCTTTCTCTTGCTGCAACATTCTTCTCTCTCTCTCTTTCTCTCTGCCACCCAGATCCTTTTCAATTCATTTATTCCACTAAATTAATATCCTACCAAGAAGACATCACAAATTAATTCTCCTCTCCCCAAAATCATTTCCCACCAAGGGTAATTACCTAGCAATAAGTCCAATTGAAACTGATGGGGCTTACTTCTGAATAGACATGTGCTATTGTGGTATACGTGGGGTCAGACTCAACTTGGGTTTCCAATTGTTAATAGCGAGATATACCATATACTTCTGCCTTTCCTCAGCAAATGCACACCTATTAAGTATTAGCTTCCCACTAATGTGAGAAGCTAACAGGATATACTCATCCCACCGTGCATGCCCTACACACACACACACACACACACACACACATAATCTACTTCCTTTCTTCTGGACTAGGGTGGCCAATGCACAGCCTGGGGGCAACATGTGGGCCCTAGCCATCACCCAGTGTGGTCCCCCTGCTGTGCCCCACATTTTAAAATATTTTTTTTAAATAAACAAAATGGCACTTTGTAGCAGCTGCACAGTGTGAAAATGGACAAATTTAGCTTGTCTGCAAACAAGCTAAATCTGGCCCTTTTAGTGCTATGGAGAGCGAAGGAGCAGTTTGCCACCAAATTCCGGCAAAAAACAGTGGTCTTTTAAAATGTATTTATTTTTCTACCTAGTGCACCTCATGAATTACGGGGAGTGCAGGGGGCAAAAATGGCAAAAACTCTGTATTCTAGCTAAATAGTAATTGTTCAAGATCTGCTCACAAAAGGCAGAAACCTACCTCTCCCCATATAAGCCTACAGCTGCACCAATAGTTAGTGGTTATATCACTGCACTGAGTGACTTCCACTCTCACTAATCCACACTCTAGGAACATTAAGGTTTGACCCAGAAAAAAATTGAAACAACCTGAAATTTCGTACATAATTGTAGCTTGACCTCCTGAACAACATACTAGAAGTCCCACTTGGGCAACAACCACCACCTTTTCATATGCTGCTCATGAAGTCAACCTGCAATTATATACCAAAGTTCAGCTTGTTTTGAATCTCTTCAGGGCTTTTTGCCTTTTTTTAACTGCCTTTTGGGGGTTAATTTTCCTGGACTACATTGCCTTTTGTGGCATTTCTTTACAGCCCTTTATAGTGCCAGGGTCAAGAGAAGCCATGTCCAGTGGGGAAATTCAGTCGGAATTATTCAATGCTGCCTTGCCAGAAGTTTTCAAGTCCCTAGCGGTGTAGTGGGCAAACCTTTGAATACAACAATCAGATCAACATATAACACAGTACTCAAAACAGAAGATGCTGATGGCGTGGGTGCCAATGATTGGCCTGTGACATCCAGCACCAATTATACATTGTGGTCCTTTGATCTACCATGGCTCTGCCTTTGCGTAATGTCTCATAAATCACCACATGTGCATGCAGCTGTCTTTCATACTGTTTAACTACCATGTTGGCCAGCTAATCAAAAACACCTGCTACAAAGCTGTGATGTAAGAATGGTTCTGTAATACAGATTCGAAGAATGTCAAAATCATAAAAAACAATGTCAGACCCAGGCCTACACATGGGGTCTAGGATAAAAACTAATGAAAATAACAGCATGGGCACAATCTTCTTAGATTCCATTTCCTTTAAGACAGCTGTCCCCTAGATTTTATAAATGTACATAACTATTCAGTGTACATAAACATGCATGCGAGTTGTATTTCCTATCAGGAAAATGCTCACAATCTCAGGATCAAAAATTCTCCATAATTAGACTTTCCTTTTTGGGGTGATTAGCATGCAATCTCAACCTGAAGTGAACTTAAGTTTGAAATTGGGAAAAATGCCAAAATTAAAATTATAGTATTTAAAATGTTCACATTTTGCATCTGAATATCAACATTAAGGGATGCTTTGAAATATAAAATAAAATAAACACTTTTCTGTAAATATAAAGGCACTAATATTATGTATCAACTATCCCATGCAGTGCTTTTACACACTGGGTTTCCATGCATCCAATATGATTGCAAATGATGAGCAGGGAGCTAATTCAAATTATAAATTAATATTTTTTCAATTAAGTTAGGCACATGCACTAGAGGATTTTCTTCCTGGAATCCACTTCACCTCTAGTACACTTCTTTGGAGTGTGCTGTTTCCATAACGCAGGAGGAGGCAACTTGTGTGGCTCCAAGAGCCACAGGAGGTGTTGGGTGGGTGGGGGCTGCATACGCAGACACGCACACACACGCACGCACTGCTGGCTAAATCCTACCCCAGCCAACCCCAGCATTCTTACTCAGCCACTTATTTGGTGAAACACAGCAACAGAAGCAGCAGCGACTGGCAGCTCTATGGTGCAGGAGAGTGACAGAGCATCTAGGAACATAGGCAGCTGCCTTTTACTGAGTCAGACCATTGGCCCAACTAGGCCAGTATTGCCAGCACTGACTGGCAGCGGCTCTCCGGGGTTTTGAGCAGGAGTTTTTCCTAGCCGAACCTAGAGATGCCGGGAATAGAACCTGGGGCTTTCTACATGCAAAGTATGTGCCATACCATGGCATTACAGTCCCCCCTGCACCATAGAGTCCTGTGAGACCAAAGACCAGAACGTCTCTATCACAGGGATGGAGATTCCAGAAGGGAGAGGTTTTGCAGGGCAGGGGAGGAAAAGCGGCAGCAATTTCGGCACTTTGGCTCAGGGTAGATGAGGAGGAGAGGAGGCGAGGAGGCAAGCGTAGTGATTTGAAAATTGCTGTGCTTATGTTCAAGGAGAGGAAATGGAGAGGAGGGGAGGAGCAAGGCCACTTTCTCTCTCTGTGTGGTGCTTGTGGCAGGAACTTCAGCAGTGGGTGGGGGGGACACATATCTTTTTTTAGGTGTGGTGACCAGAACTGTATACAGAATTCCAACTATGGTCGCACCATAGATTTGTATAAGGGCAGTATGATATTGGCAGTTTTATTCTCAGTTCCTTTCCTAATTGTGCTGAACATGGAGTTTCCCTTTTCACAGCAGCCGCACACTGGTTACAACAGCTGGGATCCTACAGCTTGTAGAAAAGGCAAGTAAGGGGAGACATGCTAGAGGTGTACAAAATTATGCATGATGTGGAGAATGTGGAAAGGGAGACATTTTTCTCCCACTCTCATAACACTAGAACGCAGGGTCATGCCATGAAGCTGACTGGTGGGACAGTCAGGACAGATAAAAGGAAGTACTTCACACACAGCACATAGTTAAACTATGGAATTCACTACCACAAGACGTAGTGATGGCCACCAATTTGGATGGCTTTAAAAGGGGGTTAGACAAATTCATGGAGGAGAAAGCTACAATGGCTACTAGTCCTGATGGCTATGTGCTACCTCCAGGATCAGAGGGAGTATGCCAAGGTACACCAGTTGCTAGGGAACATGGGCAGAAGGGTGCTGTTGTACTCATGTCCTGCTTGTGGGTTTCCCATGAGCAGCTGGTTGGCCATTGTGTGAACAGAATGCTGGGCAAATGGACCCTTGTCTGATCCAGCAGGGCTCTTATGTTCTGACATGTGTGGGAGCAGGTGCACAAATGGCCTTCAGTGGCCATATGTGGCCCACAAGCTCCATGTTGCCCACCCCTGCTATAACATATATGCATGGATATCCTGCCAGGGCAGTCATTATCTGCTTGAGGAATTGGGCTGAGAGTCTCTTTACTACTAATCTCTGCTTTGAAAGGTACAATAAGGATCTGAAATGCAGCAAAAGGGCTTTTCTTCCAAGATCAGGCATGTGAAGCAAGCAGCATATCTTGTTTTGACAGATGTTGAGTTTTCATGAAGTAATAAGGTTGTAATAATACACACATGCAGCTTTGCATAACTATCTCCTAAAGTATCAGAATAAGCTGGGGAGACTGTAGGGAGATAAGCAGAAGAAGTCAACCACCCACTTAAAATCAGACACACACCCTACCTTCTGCTTTATGTATGATTTAAGAACATAAGAACATAAGAAGAGCCATGCTGGATCAGACCAAGGGTCCATCTAGTCCAGCATTCTGTTCACACAGTGGCCAACCAATTGTTGACCAGGAAACCACAAGCAGGACAGGAGTACAACAGCACCCTCCTGCCCATGTTCCCCAGCAACTGGTGTACATAGGCACACCGCCTCTGGTACTGGAGGTAGCACATAGCCATCAGGACTAGTAGCCATTGATAGCCTTGTCCTCCAGGAATTTGTCTAACCCTCTTTTAAAGCCATCCATGTTGGTGGCCATGACTACATCCTGTGGTAGCAAATTCCATAGTTTAACTATGCGCTGTGTGAAGAAGTACTTCCTTTTATCTGTCCTGAATCTCCCACCAATCAGCTTCATGGGATGACCTTAGGTTTAATTGCAGGCTTGCATTTAAAGAGACATGTCTACTGCCATGACATCTAGTTTAGCCCTAAGTGACTGTTGGGAGGAAAGAGTAAAAAATTACACCAGAAAAGAGGAAGATTGCATTCAGTGTGCCATGAGCGTGGAAGAGCAGATTCCATTATATGTCCCAAAAGTGATGTGAACTCTCCAAGTGACGAGACATTATGTAGCCATAACAGCACCACCAATGCATAACAGAGAGATATCAGGATTGCAGAAGTATACAAAAGCTTGCGGGGGGGGGGAGCTAATGGGGGGCACTTTAAAACAGCTTAATGAGGACTGAGCATGCCCAGTAGAAATAGAACGCAATAGAATAGAATAGAAATAGAAATAGAATTGTCTGTTGGGCAATGAAAACAGAAAGCGGGGCAGGGGGAATGGAATGGAGTATCTTGGAAAAGGGCATTACTGGCTGACTGGAATTCTGAAGAGAAGCACTCCACACTGCAACATTTGGTTGCAGGTCCCACTTGATATTTCCATTTTGTGAATGCCAAGACAAAATTATGACTAGGGATGTTGGAGAAATCCACAACAGATAAAAATTATTTCAGATTTCTATGAATCTGACTTGCAGATTCCTCAATGGACTGGCTTTTTCCAAGTTGTGTGGATTCTGCAGACTTGCAGACCATTTTCTAACTTTTGGGAGGATTGTACAATTTCATTTGTTTGCAAATGCGCACTTGCACTACTGTGCACTTGCACAAGTGCGCATTAGTGCAAATGCACATTTGCAAATGACTAAAATTATCATAGAAAAAATCCGATTTCATCAATGAGTGAACAATGCAACAAAAGATGCCAGACAATCTGCAAAACACAGGCAGAATGGATTTAACAAGTTCTGTACATCCCTAATTATGACTCTGTCTCCTTTAGAATGACTTCACCTTCAACATAGATATTTCCCAGTCATGGTGACTGGTAAACCTGTAACATTAAAATGAACAGAAAAATTGAATTCTGATTTCTGAAGAAGAGCTGGCAAATGAGAGCCAGTATTGAGCAATTGGGACACAAGAAAATCTAAATAATAGCCAGGATGCAAACAAAACAAAACCTGTGCAATTAGTTGTGTGTGCCCCAAGCCCGCCCAAGCAGCATGGCTAACTGCTTTTGAAATTGAGCATATATGTAAAGAAACAACTTGATATACAGCACAGGAGTAAAACAACAACAAAAAGTCAAAAACTCTATTGAACACACACAAGCCCAAGGAGCTCTTTGAATCCGGGACTATGTAAATAAAGCAATAGTATAATCCAGATGGCTTGCACACAGTAGTGTTAGAAAAAGAGACTCCATAACCGTTGGCGCCTCAGTTACGTAGGAGCCCGAGTGGCGGGAAAAATGTGGGCAGAGCAAAAAGGAGAACCATAATGACACGCTCATGACTAATGGCTTGGTAAGCTGATACTGACTGTTTATTGGCTATTGGCAAGAACAATAGAGGTGATAAGGTATAAAAGGCTTTTGCACACATGTCTCGGGGTCCAGACTGCTCTGCACCCGTTTTGCAAAATGTTCAATAAAATAGTGTTGGATCCACTGCTGCCTGCCTGGCATCCTTTTCTTCTAAACCGAAAGCAAGAACTTTTTATCTAACAGTAGTCAATGCACCTACATGTACATGCTGTTGCTGGTTTTGCTTGTTGTGACTTGCTCTCCTTGTAGCCTAGTGGATTTTCCATAAACAAAATAAAGCTAGACACTGAGGTGTGGTTCCGAATTTATAATTAAATGTGAACTTTTGCTCTTAAGATTAAAGATGAAGATAGTTTAGATGTATGAATCATCATTTTGTTCCTCTCAGCTTCCCTTGTGGTTGCCACTGATGAAATAGGGTGATTGAAAAAAGAATTGGGGCAAAGAGGAAGGTTTGCACCAAATTAGCCAGGCTCAGTCCCAAATGGGAGGGACAATGTGAGGAGGGGGAGAAGCCACAGCTTGGGGCTCTCCCTTGCAAGCCTGAAGATTAAGCTCAAACTTCACATGGATTGGGACCATGGAGGGGAAAGCACAAGAAGAGTTGTAGCTGCTTGTCCAAACAGCTAGGCAGAGTGCAGCTCTGCCCAGTCTTTCATGCACTGACGGAGTGTGATTATTGTTCAAAAGCAAGCAGAAGGTGCGACCTCTGGGAAGAATAGAACAAAATACAGACTACAGCATGGCATTCAGAAACCTGGGAGGTCCGCTTCTGTCAAAAGGAACTGGAAAAAGATGGGAGCTTTCTGTGTCCCTTCTATGGACAGAAACGGAACTGAGTGAATACAGCTCATTACAAGGCATTCAATAACAATTATCCACTGAGTGACAAAAATACTCCCTAGAATAGAATGGAGGCAGGTTCGCCACCACCATGCAACCGGAGTTCAATAGAACATGCATGTTGTGCACATTTCATTTTATTGCTATGGGAAAATGCACACAAGCCAAAAATGACATTACTGCCAGAGGACGATGATTGGACTTTTGAGGATGGGCATGATATACAGATGAAGTTATACCACCCATTCTTAATTAATAATTAACAGAACATGACAACAATCCAGATGAAGACAATGGGCAACTATGGCTGTGATTGGAACTTCATCAGACAGATTGGTTTCATGTGTCAGATGATGATGAATAAGACCAAAAATACCCAAAGACAAACAAAACAGGCTTTATTCGTCATGTCAGTGTAAGACTTTGATCATGATCACAATATTTCTAGTAGTTCATTACATGTTTGTAAAATGTCTATGAACTAGAGATGTGCAAATCAGCAAAACACAAGCAGGTTCCCCATATTCTACCTCGAAGTTCATTACAACTTGAGACCGTATCAAATTGCGAGCCTTGTTTTTTCTTTTCTTACAAAAATCCTTGTGTATTTCCATGCACATTTTTCCAAATGTAGGCATCAGTTGTATGCATTTTTGAAATGTATGCACTTTAATTAAAGCATGTCTGTGTGCATTTTTCAAACACATTTTTCTTTCTTTCAGGAATCACATTCCAAGTTCAGAAACGTATGGACTTCAACCACAGTTTGCATTCAGGTCTGCAAGGTGCAAACTGAGTAAATTCTGGTCAAAAATGAACCAAAATGAATTTCTCATACTTCCCAAATATGAAACATATGCATACTTCATTGATAATTCTCACTTTTGCAGTACAAGTGCGTTTTCTAAGAAAGCATCCAGGCTTGTGTGAATAAGAGTTCTAAATCTGAATTCTACACATAAGAATAAATGGTCATCAAACCTTTCAGGCTCAAACAGTTAAATAAAAGGACCTGGCTCGTAGACTATAAGAAAGAATGCTTAAATTAAAATACTATGTAAAGCTTAGAAAGGGTCAATTGTATTGATTCTTAGCAGATTCAGGAAATGTTTGTGACATTCTGGAGACTGAATTGTAACCTTGTGTTGACTGATATGATATATTTATTGTCACTGATACTTCTCTATTTACAAACATATTTTAATTACAACTTGTGTTTTACATTTCCTTTTGCTTTTTGTTCATTTGTTCTCCTTTTTTGGAAATTAACACACTGATTAACAGTTGACACTTCGTAGCTTTATATGATTTTATATAAGTGGCACATTTCACAACATTCTGAAAAATTTGCACAAACTTTTCCTGCATTGTGTTATAGCATCTTTTCCCAATCTGAACATGAGAGAATACAATCTTGTGACAAGCCTACGCTCTTCCCAGGATTAGTTTTGGGAGTGCCAGGTAGAAAGTGCAGTGAAAGATTATATTACTGTACGAAGCTTCTTCTCCAAGATGGTTGATGTTAAGGTAGTGGTTGCTACACAAAACAGTGGCAATCGTTAACTTAGTCACACCTTTTGCCTAAAGTAGTTTTGGAGTTTCATGCCAGTTTCTGTAAACCTGAAAACTAATGCAGCATTCTCATCCTGTTTTGGAAGCTGATTTGCATGGGATCACACCCCAAGGAATGCATGTAATCATTTCCACGCAACAAACAACACTGAGCAGCAAAATCACTCTGTACGTCCACCAACAGAGTGGAGATTTTTAAAAATGTGAGTTTTGACAAAATCCGACATGAAATTTGTGATTGTAAAGAATGCAACCGAGTACTAGATTTTATAACAGATTATAAAAGATATCAAGGTCATGGCCATACAGCCCTGGTGCAAGCTCTGTCGCCACCTGAGGCAGGACAGAACAAGCGCTGCCACCACCTCATCGCACCCCCTCCCCCCGCCACCACTGCATAGCACCCCTTCCCCCTTCTGCTGCTGCTGCATCATGCTGCCGCTTCCCCTTCCCCCATCATACCCCCTTGCCTTTGCTGCTGCCATATCAGAACTACAGAGAGCCCCTCAGCCGCTTCTTCCAGCCACACAGCTCTCGATAGATCCAACATGGTGGCAGTGGCAAAAGTAAGGGGGGCATGACAAGAAAAACAGAGGGAAGCCAGCTGCTCCAGAAAGCCCTGCCCATTGCTCTCTCACTGCAGCAAATGCCACAGCAGGAGAGCAGCTGGTAGGACTCTCCAGAGCACCTGCTGGAGACAGCAAGGGAGAGGTGGCCCCTTCTGGTGGGGGTGGGGTGAGAGGCAAAATTTGCTGTAATTCGCCGCTCTTCTCACTCCACCACCTGATGTGGGTGCCTCACCCTGCTTCATGGGAGGGCTGGCCCTGTGCCTTATATTTTCCCTAAGTTTCCAGGTACAGTGTTGGTATAGGAACTGCTTCCAAATTTCTTAAGCTGCTGTCTACATGCTTCCATTTTCTCATGAGGTCCACTGAACTTTTTTTGCAATGTTCGTTCTCTTCATTCAGCAGCAAAATGTATTTCCCACGGCGTGTACAAACCCTGGCACATATAGCTTTACCATACACATAATTTATTGATTAATAGCAATCTACATTCCTTTCTATTAAAAAATAAAACAACTGTAACAACTGTCATTGCACACGCATTGTCAGTCTCTCTTCTCTGGCATTGGGATAGGTGAATACTTCAAAGGAGTAAATGAATGATCTTCTTACATAGTGTTCCACCTTACCCTGTTAGTAGGGAATGCTACTTCTTAAGGAGCTGCAGGAGCGTAACATGATTCTTTTTCTATAAGTAGGCTCATCTCCAAACAAAAAATATTAGAACTGGATACAGAGAAAAATGTGAAAAGTATGAAGTTGGATCCAGATCAAATGTGCTGGCGGAAGTGGACTTCCCTGCCCCTCCTTCCCCACAGCAGCCCCTCCAGCATCCTAAAAACACTACACAGCGAGTTATGAGGCCCTCCTGAATGGGGTGAACTGTGATGCAGGGGAGGACGGAGGATCCCTGAAAACTGGGTGGGGGGACATTCTACAAGTGGAGCCCTTGCTCTTGTGGAAGGTGAAGGCAGATCCTGGATCCAACCCATGGAATATAAAGTTCTCATCAGAAAAGCCTTCCCTACAAATAACAAAACAAGATGCCCAACTAGATTTTTAATGAGTTTAATAAGATGTAGTACTTTATCAATTCTACAATTGTTTGGCATTAGTCCTCACTATTTCCTCACTATTTCTATCCAAACTCTACTTGATTCTGCAAAGATATTACCAAAAGGTTCCACCCACTGCAGAGGGCTCAGTCACAAAAACCTGAGTCATCTCTTGCCTAATCCCAGATGAGATTATAAACATCAGTACAACAAATGCCTTGGCACATGTTGGCAAAACAAGACTGTGGTGCATTGCTTGATAAACCAAACATTCTGCGTACAGAGCAAATCAGTTTCTCAAATATTTGTGAATGAACATAAAAGGGTAGAATCAATCAGTGCAAAATGCAATCTATTGAAAGAACAGGGACACCAAAGCATTTTGAGCATACACTCTTCATTGTGGATGAATTCCTTCATCATGGGGAATTTGATTCCTGAAAGCACAAAAAATATGGCTATGTAAGTTAACTCCCACAAATATGTATATCGTAATGTGATCACCATTAAACCCTATGTATGTAAAATACATACAGTAGCAAACAAATGTTGAGACCAAGTCTGATTTCAGCTATTAAACACCTTTTGAGAACAAATGTCTTTTGGAAGAAACATAAACTAACAAAAGAAATTGGGGGGGCAGAGATGCAAACAACCCAGTTTTCCCCACCTTACAAACTGCGTACTCAGTGTGTAGGTTAACCTGTAGAATTTGCTTTCACAGGATGTGGTGATGGCCACCAATTTAGATGGCTTTAAAAGGTGATTAGATAAACTCCTGGAGGATGAGGCAATCAATGGCTACTAGTCATCATGGCCTGATGGTCTGGGATTAGAGGCAGCATGCCTCTCCAGAATACTCCCTGAGGAACAACAGCAGGAGAGGACTGTTGCTCTCATGTTGTACATGTGGGCTTCCCATGGGCATGTGGATGGCCATTGTGGTAAATAGATGGACCTTTCTTCTCATCCAGCAGGGCTTTTCTTACATTCTTATGATCATGTTCTGCAATATTCATTCCACAAGTTCTCAGTGACAGAAAAGTGCCAACAAGGCCCTTTTTGTTGTTGTTAAATAAGGCAGTCTGGACCTGTAATTTATTTGGGTTCTTCTCTATGGGTGCATTTCAATGCTCATCTGAAATGGAGGGCATGTTTCATGAACATTTTTGCCCCCTGTGAAATATTTCTCCCCCTCCACACCTCCTTTTGGCTCCTCTTTGCACCTTTTTGTGAAAACGTTCATAATTGGTTGCAAAAAGGCAGGTATCTGGGGGAAAGACAATTTGTCCTCAGTACCAAGACAACTGGTCAGTCCTCCTTCCCCTGATCCAACCATGCACATCTCACGCACTTCACATTAAAAATAATGCAATGCCATATGGATGGTATCCAGATGCATATCCAAGTGCAGATGTTATCCAGTCACACTGAATTACTTTTCAATGGAATGGCACACTTGCCATGGAGATGAAACTGCCAGAGAGCACAGCAAGTCAGGGACCATCATCCAGTTTGTTTGTTTGTTTGTTTATTAAATTTATTAATCGCCCATCTGGCTGGTCACCCAGCCACTCTGGGCAATGTACAGCATATAATAAAACAGTCTAAAACAATAAAATTCTACAATAAAAACATTTTCTAAAATACCCTAATCCACCCCAAATGCCTGCCTGAACAACCACGTTTTTAATGCATGGCAGAAGCTCATTAAAGAGGAGGCATGACGGAGTTCCTTAGGGAGGGAATTCCACAGAGTGGGGGCCACCACAGAAAAGGCCCTTTAGAGTGAGGGCAATGGGAGGGCTTTGTTTACCACCAGTGATGCCATCATGTAGCCAAATCTGAGTGGCCACATGGCACTGTGACATCATTGGGTTTGCTATATGGTCCCTGATCAGCTGGGATCACATAGTGAAGAAGAAAAAAGCCATGAAATGTGCTGATGTAGCAGCATATCAGGGCTGCAAACAGACATGAAAAAAAATGTGGAAAACCACTATGGTAGTTTTGTCCTTCAGAGTTTTTTTTCACTCCTCAAAAGCCCACTTTTCATATAAAAAATTGAATCTCCTGAAAATAAGACACCAAACCACTTGTAGCCCTCCTTGATTTATATGTTATATATTTTAAATAACAGTTAAGACGATACTTTCAAATTGTTATCCCATTCACTCATTTTTTTAACATCAGTCTCACAAGGGATAATAGTTACAACCTTATTATGCCATTTCAAGTAGCCTAATAAATAGCATAATTAATATTACTATGGTTTTGCATTAAAGAGTAGAAAATGGGTGATTTGCATTTTCTATTAATATAAGGCAAACCGTTCTGTTCCCATAAACACGGTTACTGCAAGGCAGTTCCATGAACACCTTATGAACCAGTGCTTGGTTTCTGCATTTATAGCAAGCCAAGCCATTGCATAAATGGGAAGGCACTGAGATTTCTTCTGCCACTCCTGGTAGACAGAAACTTGAATTGGAGCCAGCTGTTGCAATTTCTACATGAATCCACCTCCAGAGAAATATGGCTCATTCTACATGTAAGCAAACTGGTTTTCCAGTTATGGGGGGGCGGGGGAGGCATCTAAGCAATAGGAATATTTTCCTTATCCATATCCTTTATGCATAACCTGGGGCAGAATTCTGTTATATGAACAGTACCATTACCACTCTCACCAATTTTAAAAGTGCTTCTTAAAGGCTACTGTACTGACATTTTAACAATCTAGACTTTCATTTTTTTAAAAAAGTAACTTTCCATCTTACATTATTACAGAAAACATCTCCAAAACATAACAAGTATATTCCTTAATCACTCCAAAACAGGACGGCTCATCTTTTAAATATTCCACCTGCAATTAGGGTGGCCAAAAAGGAGGAAATGCATCAAAAAAGAGAACAAAAGAAGATATCAATTTCCACGACATTTCCATATGCATTTATACGTATAGAAAATAATAACTATAATTTAAATAGACATATATTACAGCTCACCATTGCCAAGAAGACTGACCAGGTGACCTGTGTGCCTGCTCAGTCTGCTGTCCAGGGGCTAATGGTTGATGGGCCACTTCAAGCCCCCTTCCTGCTCCCCCTCCTTATGGTTGTTCAACTTTAACCCAGACTTCAGCGGGGGAGCCCACCAAATAGAGGATGTCTTCAAATAGAGGACTGGTCTCTGACAGCAATCCAAAATGAAGGACTGTCCTCTGTAAAGTAGGACACTTGGACACCTCACCAACAATGGGAGTTGGAGGAAGCCCGTAACTTAGGATGAACAAATAAAGTGGGATGCCAAAGCAGCTTCAGGCACAAGATTTTTATTCATCAACTTCAGAACCTTCAGACAAAGTTGGCCCTCTGCAGATATGTCTGAAACAGACTAATGAGGTCAATCCTGTGATTCATAGATCCACCCTGGTGGGATGATCTCATTATTTATTTACTTAAATTATTTATATCCTGCTTTCCCAAACCATTTCTCCAGAGTGGTTTACAAACAAAAAGAAGATATAGCCACAGTAAGAACACACTTTAAAACAGATAAAAGATAAAATAAATATGAAATATGGCATTCAAACCAGCAAAACCTATTCAAATAATAGAAATCAAGTCTAAAATACCTTCCAGAATAAAAAGGTTCACAACATTATTTACAAGCAGGAAGAGAGGGAGCTTGTTGGACCTCTGTGGGGAGATAATTTCAATACAGTGGTGCCACCATCCAGAAGGCCTTGTCCCTGGTAAATGCTAGTTTTCTACAAAAGTAATCAAGTCTTGTGGGGTCTCTTGAGTCCACTGCAAGAAACCTATTGACTTGTTTGTCTACAAACTAGAGGCATTGCTCTATGTTTCCTTTCAGCGCTTTTACAGGCAAATGAATGGCATTGTGGCAGCCTTTTACTGATTTAAATTTTGAATGGGCCTCTTTCTTGAAGTTCCTCACATTCCCTCTGGCTCCTTGTTTTACCCAATAACGTTAGAAAACAACTGACATTTCAAAATCAGATGCTCAAGGAAAATTGAATGAAAATTGCATGAATTGGGCCAGGGCCCCCAGATGAATTTACATGGGTTCACGCTATTCACATTTCACATTTATGTTGTGGGAAAACTTCTTTATTTATTACATTTATATACCATCCAATAACCAAAGCTCTCTGGGCAGTTCACAAAAGTTAAAATCCTAAAATACAACATGATAAAAAAATATAAAACCTTTAAATGTTTAAATGATAAATAAAACCAGAGTAAAAACCAGAGTAAAATCCAGCTACAGTGTAAATCTTAGCAAACAATAACATGTTTAAAAACAAAACTGAAGGAAAACTGAATTTCTGCCCCTGTGCATCACCTGTGTACATGAAGCAAGCATGTGTGCCCTGTAAACCATGGAGCTGCCCCCAAATGCTTGCCTTGGTAGCCTTCTCCCTCGGTGCAAAGCTTTGGGGCCTTTCTAGCCTTCCCACTCATGGCCCCCGTCCGCCCCCACCACTATTGTCCAGTGCTGTCAGTCAGCACAATGCAAAAAAAAAAAAATCTCTCCTGACATTCTTCAACAATATGCTGATCCTGACCGATTATGTGGATTCCACTCGCCAGTCAGATGAAGGGCCCTGCAAACATGTGCACACAGAGGGGAAGCCTGCTGCCAAATTATGTGAAGTCTTTCTCTCCATTTTTATTCAGCTAAACAGCTCTCAGCCTGATTAGTAACAGACCGATGCTCATCTGGGAAATATATGAAACTGGCTTGTGCTGCTCAAAGTCCTCCACTGAAAGGTCCTAACTAAGGGGGAGAGAGGCAGAAGAGGAAAAATTGGAAAGCAACTGAGGGAGCACCTCATCTCGGCTTTCAAATTTGCATCTGTCATAAATCTCACTCAAATTCCTTCCTGGATGGACTTGGCTTCAAGGAGCAGAGGCAGAAAGGCCTGTGTGTGCATGTGCGTGTGTGCGTGTGCGTGTACGTGTCCCTTTTTTCTAAAAAAAGAAAAGAAAAAAGTATCTTAATTGCTGGAATTCCTTTTGTTCTTTTGCTAATTGCCAACTGCAGCTTGAGGGTCTGAAAGCATGAAAAGCGGGAGTTTTAAGATTTTTCAGCATTGATTTATTTTCTCGAAGTGATTTATATCTAATTGCTTTTAGCTCCCTTTCATTGTTTTCATTATTATTTATCACTTTATACAGCACCCTAAAGGGGGCTGAATTTACACGGAAAGAACAAAGGAGAGCAGATGGCAGTCTAGATTTAATAGGATGGCCTGTTGCAGGAAATGGGATCACTGCTGGAAAGGAAGTGAGGAATGAATGTTGTTGGCAGCAAAATAGTTGTTGGCACTTATTGGAAGGAGCCCTTCTTTGTCATTAGCGGCTGTGCATACATGGCATTGCTGCAACTTCTCTGTAAGAAGATCAGAATATAAGACATGAATGGCAGGCTCACCTTGTCCAGCGGCCTGTCTCCAAGAACGGCCAGATGGGTGCAGCCCCTGCCCAAGGCCATTGTGCCCCTTGCCCTTCCACCCCTGCTGTAGCCCGCACCTTCCTGTCACTGCTGCATCGAGCCACCCCCCCACCCCATCCCACACCCCTTCCCTGTAGTTTTGCCAGTCCTGCCACTGCGTTGGTTCTTCAGCTGGGAGGCTCTCGCAGTTGCAAGCTGTGATTCCTTGTCCTCAGCATCTCGCAGTGGGCATGCTGTCGCTGAACGTGGAGAGGTCCCATTCTTAGTCGGGAAGCCTGAGGAATTCGCTCTCCGTGAATTCTGATACGAACTGACCTGATCTGCACCACCTGGCTAATGAGCAGATCAGAACTTAGTTATCCAGCAGTTTTGACACTTTTTAAATGCTCCAACACAGTTCCCCACTTGCAAACACATATCAAAATATATTGAAAATGCGTGCTCTGAGAGAAAATATGTTTAGAAAGGTGTGTTTTGAGGAGAAATACATTTAAACACACCTACTTAAATACCATATTTAAATACAAATGAAATACAAATATAGCCTGTTCTGGATGGGGCTACATTTCATCCAAAGGATCAGATTAACAATTTTTGCGTACTTCTGGATCCAGCATTGCTCCTGAATATTGGGGTAGCTATTGTGACCAAGAATGCCTTGCCTGGCTTTGTCTGGTGCACCGGTTGCACCACTTCCTCAAGAAGGTAGATCTGGCCATGGTGACCCAGACTTTAGTCATGTCTCTTTTAGATCACTGCAATGCACTCTACACGATGCTGCCTCTGGAGAATGTTTGGAAACTGCAGCAGGTGCAAAATTCTGAGGCCAGATTGCTTTCTTTTTATAGTGCATTTTATAGACCATATTACACCAGGCTTACATCACCTGTATTGGCTTCTAATTTGGTGCTGATTTTTACTTAGAAATCCCTAAGTAGTTCGGGACTAGGATATCTGAAGGACCAGCTTCTCCCATATGAATCTACCCTTAGTTTATTATGTTCTTCGGAGGCCCTGTTGTGTGTCCACCACCAAAAGAGGCTTGGTTGATAGGAATGTAGGACAGGGCTTTCTTTATGGCAGCCCCTTGCCTGTCGAATTTCTTCTCTGGGGATGTGAGATTGTTCCGTTTTAAGCAGACAGTGAAGACTTCTTTGTTCTGTTCAACTTTTAGTGATTTCTAAATGAGGTTGATTCCATTCTCTGAGATTTTAATGATAGCTTTTCTATTAATCAGGTCTGTTATTTTAAATCTTTTTTTCATTTTGTACACCACCTTGGGGACCCTGTTTGGACCAAAAGACAAGTTTTAAATATGTTAACTAATAAAATAAATCGGCTACACGGGCATGGTAAAGCAGAATGCCTGCAACTACAAGATTAAGACCAGAGCTGGCCAATTGTGATGAAGACCACCATGATCCAATCAGAAATGTCCTGAAAGATTCCACTCACTGTATTGAGCTGTCATGCATAAATGGAAATTTAAACCATCCTTCCCCAACCTGGGGCCCTCCAGATGTGTTGGACTATGACTTCCATCATCCACAGACTGGGAATGATGGGGGCTGAAGTTCAACAGATCTGGAGAGTACCAACTTGGGGAAGACAGATCTAAACATTCCTGTATCCAGTTGGCGCCTTGAGTGGGTCTGATACCAGCAGGCAGGTTTGGAACCTACCATCTTTTCTCAGCATAGAATCCATTTTAAAAGTAGACTATTATCTTAACTAGTTGTTTGGACAAAAACCGCTACAGCAACCTGCATTAAAATACATGCAATTATGTCCTTTTTGCTCCAGAAGAATATCTGTAGATTTAAGTAAGGGCATCAGAAATTATAGCAAATATTCTAAAGGGTGGGGGAAGAAAAGGGCAAATAGGAGATAGGGCAGGAGGAGATGGTTCTATTGTGGCCCTTTTCACAGTCTGCATTTCTTTGGCATTCTGCTTTTCCTCTCTCTGCATTTACAGCCCATATTCTATAATCAGATCTTCTTGACTCTGCTTTTTCAATTGTGAGCAAAAACTCATGGATCTTACAGTAGTCAATCTGTCTTCAGATTATGATAGAGCTCGTATTTTCTGGTCCAAGGATTCAGCTACTGCAGCTGAAACTGTGGTGTAGTGGCAAGAGTGTTGGACTAGGAGCTGGGAGATCCGGGTTCTAGTCCCCACTCAGCCATGGAAGCTCACTGGGTGACTTTGGGCCAGCCACAGACTCTCAGCCCAACCCACCTCACAGGGTTGTTGTTGTGAGGATAAAATGGAGAGGAGGAGGATAATGTAAGCCGCCTTGGGTTCCTTGCAAGAGGAAAAAAGGTGGGGTATAAATGCAATAAATAAATAAATAAATAGATTATCCTTTATTCCTGCATCCTTGTTAGGTGTCTTTGATAAATTGCGGTTTCTTAAGCTCCACTCGATAGTAACACCAAATTCTATTTCTTTCTGGGTTTTTGACCTACCACCACAGGGGACAATATTAGACTTAGCCCTGAGGAGAGAGGGTCATGTAACAAAAACTCATCTCCATCTTAGAACATAAAAGTGCTGATGTACATGCCTAGACACTTCCTCTCTTCTCTCCTTTCCCCCCTCGCTTTCTCTTTTGGTTATTCCAGGCTACAGATAGAGAAATCTATCATTTTCGGTATCTTTCATTTTCTCATTTTTCCAATTTTAAGTTTGGTCCATCCAAACCTTTGAGAACTTTTTTTTTTTTAAGTGTACATGAAAATTTGTGCACATTGGAGGAGGGATGCATTTCTTCAAATACATGCATTTTCGTGTGCAATTTTGCCTGATATATGCAATAAGGCAAACAATTCTCCTAATATAATGCATTTTTGAACATTATTTTCATGAATATATGCCTTTTTCCCGCACTTTCCTCAATTTTTTTTTATGGGAGAACTCTATTGCAAAATTTGGAGATGTGTGAATTTTGAAGGATAACTGAGTTTCATTTCATGTATTGGTTCGAAAGTGTGGCATTAGGTAAGCTCGCAAACTGCAAACTGCATTAAAATGCAAACTCAATTAATTTATCCCCCATCTTTAGTCCAGGAGGGAAGGGAGGGAGGCCATCAGGCAGGCAGGCAGCCAGGCAGCCAGGCATCCCAGTCCCAGCTCCATAGCAGCATATGTGGAATTGTATGCATATAAATCCCTAAGCTCTTCCTGTAGCAGCAACATAATGGCTGACAGGCTACTGCTGCCCTTGTGGAATGAGTGAGAGGAAAAGACAAGCTTGGAGAGTGTGTCAGTGAACATAAGAACATAAGAAGAGCCATGCTGGATCAGACCAAGATCCATCTCATCTAATATTTTGTTCACACAGTGGCCAACCAGCTTCCCATAGGAAACACACAAGGACAGGAGCGCAACAACACCCTCCCAGACATGTACCCCAGCAACTGGTGTACATAGGCATACTGCTTCTGATACTGGAGGGAGCAAGTCATCAGGGCTAGTAGCCTTTGATAGCCTTCTCCTCCATGAATTTGTCTACCCCATTTTAAAGCCATCCAAACTGGTGGCCATCACTATATATTGTGGTAGCGAATTCCATAGTTTAACTATGTGCTGTGTGAAGAAGTGGTTCTTTCTATCTGTCCTGAACCTCCCACCACTCAGCTTTGTGAGATGATCCTGTGTTTTAGTATTTTAAGAGAGTGAGAAAAATGTCTCCCTATCCACTTCCTCCATTTGTTGTTGTTCAGTCGTTCAGTCGTGTCCGACTCTTCATGACCCCATGGACCATAGCATGCCAGGCCTTCCTGTCCTGCGTTCTCTCCCGGAGTGTGCTCAAGTTCATATTCATTGCATCGGTGATGCTATCTAGCCATCTCATCCTCTGCCGTCCCCTTCTCCTTTTGCCTTAAATCTTTCCCAGCATCAGGGTCTTTTCCAGAGAGTTTTCTCTTTGCATTAGGTGGCCAAAATATTTGAGCTTCAGCTTCAGTATGTGTCATTCCAATGAGCACTCAGGGTTGATTTCCTTTAGGATGGACTGATTTTGAGCATCACCTTGCTGGCATGTGAAATGAGCGCAATTGTGCGGTAGTTTGAACCCTCTTTGGCATTGCCCTTCTTTGGAATTGGAATGTAAACTGACCTTTTCCAGTCTTGTGGCCAGTGCTGAGTGTTCCAAATTTGTTGGCATATTGAGTGCAGCACTTTAACAGCATCATCTTTTAGGATTTTAAATAGCTCAGCTGGAATACTGTCATCTCATGCATAATTTTGTACCCTTTATCTTGTCTCCCCATACTCACCTTTTCTCTAAGCTAAACAGCCCCAGACATTGTAACCTTTCCTCATAGCAGAGTTGCTATGAGAACTGGACCTCCTAGGTCCCTCTGGCTTGTACAGTACTAGCTCTCAATTTGTGTAGGCCCACAAATTTGAATAGCCCCTTCAAAACCTGGTTTTACATTACCACAGGTTTTTATGGCAGTGTGGAAATCAAGATTGGTTAACTTGTAGGAGCAGCAACTGAAAACACAGAAGGGGCATTCAGAAGAACCCTCTTGCAAATTCAGTGATATGGTTGGGGCAAAGCAGGATTTCTGCCCATTTGGCATTAGTAATGCTGAGCCTACAGGCACTGGTGGCCATGGCCAGTGGGAGGGGCATGGCTAGTGGATAAGCTCTCACTACCCCTTCAAGCATCAATGAATGCATGAGAGGGTTTCTTTAAACATCCCTGTTGTTAACTACGAACACAAAGCGTAGCACCACAAAAATATTGTTCAAAGATTTGTAAAGGCACAAATCTGAAATAAGATTTTAGTTAGCGTTGCTGTTTTTCCAGGGAAAAGTGAGTAGGAGGATGAAAAATTATCATTTGTTCTTTGGCATTCATTAATATATGTAAATACAGTCATGTGAAAAAGAAAGTACACCCTCTTTGAGTTCTATGGTTTTACGTATCAGGACATAATGAAAATCATCTGGTCCTTAGCAGATCTTAAAATTAGGTAAATACAACCTCAGATGAACAACAACACATGACATATTACACCGTGTCATTATTTATTTTACAGAAATAAAGCCAAAATGGAGAAGCCATGTGTGAAAAACTAAGTACACCCTTACTGCTTCCATAGGTATGAAGAGGCCAAGTAGCAGCCAGGTGCCGCTAATCAAATGCCTTTGATTAATTGATCATCAGCAAGTGTGACCACCTCTATAAAAGCCGAAGTCTCAGGAGTTTGCTGGTCTCGAGTATTCAGGTGTCTGTTAACACAATGCTAAAGAGTAAAGTCATCAGCAATGATTTTAGAGAAGCAACTGTTGCTGCCCATCAATCTGGGAAGGGTTATAAGGCCATTTCCAAACAATTTAAAGTCCATCATTCTACAGTGAGGAAGATTATTCACAAGTGGAAAACATTCAAGACAGTGGCCAATCTTCCCAGGAGTGGACGTCCCAGCAAATTCACCCCAAGGGCAGACTGTGCAATGCTCAGAGAAATGGCAAAACATCCAAGAGTTACATCTCAGACTCTACAGGCCTCAGTTAGCATGTTAAATGTTAAAGTTCATGACAGTACAATTAGAAAAAGACTGATCAAGTATGGTTTGTTTGGAAGGGTTGCCAGGAGAAAGCCTTTTCTCTCTAAAAAGAACATGGCAGCACAGCTTACATTTGCAAAGTTGCATCCGAACAAATCACAAGACTTCTGGAACAATATCCTTTGGACAGACGAGACCAAAGTGGAGATGTTTGGCCATAATGCACAGTGCCACGTTTGGTGAAAACCAAACACAGCATATCAGCACAAACATCTCATACCAACTGTCAAACACCGTGGTGGAGGGGTGATGATTTGGGCTTGTTTTGCAGCCACAGGACCTGGGCACCTTGCAGTCATTGAGTCGACCATGACCTCCTCTGTATACCAAAGTATTCTAGAGTCAGATGTGAAGCCATCTGTCTGACAGCTAAAGCTTGGCTGAAATTGGGTCATGCAACAGGGCAATGATCCCAAGCACACCAGCAAATCTACAACAGAATGGCTGAAAAAGAAAAGAATCAAGGTGTTGCCATGGCCCAGTCAAAGTTCAGACCTCAACCTGATTGAAATGCTGTGGCAGGACCTTAAGAGGGCTGTGCATAAACAAATGCCCGCAAACCTCAATGAACTGAAGCAATGTTGTAAAGAAGAGTGGGCCAAAATTCCTCCACAACGATGTGAGAGACTGATAAAGTCATACAGAAAATGATTACTTCAAGTTATTGCTGCTAAAGGTGGTTCTACAAGCTATTAAATCATAAGGTGTACTTAGTTTTTCACACATGGCTGCTCCATTTTGGCTTTATTTCTGTAAAATAAATAATGACACGGTGTAATATGTCATGTGTTGTTGTTCATCTGAGGTTGTATTTACCTAATTTTAAGACCTGCTAAGGACCAGATGATTTTCATTAAGTCCTGATGCGTAAAACCATAGAACTCAAAGAGGGTGTACTTTCTATTTCACATGACTGTATATGGCTATTTTTTCTTACTGAGAGAGCGTAGAAAATAGATTGGGCGGAGGGAAAAGGCTGGCCAGGTGCCTGTTCTAGTTATTAATTAATCAGCATTCACATTTGATTAGTTAATCTCAAAAGGCTATATTAATTCATTTCCAGGTATATAGCTGCATGCATCATGAGCTTCAGCTTTCTAAAGACTTTAAAATTCCTTCCGTTTTGGAACGATCTGTGCAGCCTCAGTGCTTTTTACCTTCTCACATTTGTCAGTCGCCAGTACCTTGGTGGCATAGCAAGGTAGTTACGGAGTTTGAAACAAAACTCCCAGGTGAGGCGATTATTCATCTTATGTGTCTGTAGTTTTGCCACAGAGAGGAGGAGCTTCTCCTGTGGAATTTCTCACAGAGGAATCTCAGAAAGGTAAGGGAGAAAGGCTAGGTCTGGAGAGAGAAGAATGATCTTTACAGCTGGGAAAACTCAAAAGCTGCTGAGGGCAAACATTTTGCTACACGGAAAGGGGAAGCGGCTTTCACGGTGTTGGCACGGGGATTTCGTGCTGCTCAGGGGCAGCTGAAAACAAGGAAGGACAGATCTTGCACTTTGCTTGGAAGACAGAACTAGACACGATGCAAGGGATCTGTGAATGGGAACTCTTGCAGGTGTGTTAATTTCCAGCAACTGTGGAGGGCAGTTTACACTGGCGCCATAGTACTGGGTCTAATGACCTTGTAAATCAGTCCCATGCTTGAGCAACAAGGATGGGAAGCGAGTACGGAAGGCCCTCATAGATCTGCTCCCCGGCTGTACTCCTTCAGCTGTAGGAGCGACACCAGCTCTCCCACCGCCTGAGGCAGGACAGTGCCACCATGTCCGCTGTGTCTCCCCACCATTGCTGTTATTGCTACTGCATCTCCCACCCACCCACCCCCATTGCACATTGGCACCCCGTTGGAGACCCCAGCCATGTTCGGTGGTGCCTGTATGTACACACTGCACAGGACTGCAGCCTGAGAATGAGAAGGTGGAGTCACCACTGATGTGAAATAAAGCCTTTAAAGCCAGTTCAGTGCATGCTCAGGGGACTATGCGCCTTAACTTGGGATATGAGCGGCATTGGCTGTGGTGTCTCAGGCAGCAAAATGACTTGGGCCAGCCCTAGGACTTTTTAAAGAAGGGTTTCTTCAAGGGGGTTTTCACAGAAGCTGTATGGGATCCAATATGCACATCTTAGCACACTGGACAGAACCTTCTGATGGGTTATAGTAGGGCATCTTCAATGGCATTCAATATGGTAGCCTTGCCCTTTTTGCTGAGAAAGAGATTGGCACCACTATCGTTCCATCTTTGCTGTGCAAGAGATCGACCCTGTTATTTCCTTGTGCAAGTAGATTATTTTTCCTCAGATAAGAACCTCCTTATAAAAGGATTGTTTCTAAGGAATGGTGTGTGCACACACAGGTTGTTCATGTGTTATTCTCCTTCTATTCAATTCAGCTTTCCCAGCTGTGAATTTTGAATGCATTTTTCCAGAACATCATCTGCAATTAGAAACAGTTCCAAACGGAGAGAGGTGCAGGCTGCATTCAGAGATATTCCTCTGCTGTTGAAAATAAACATGAAGCTTTGAGAATATTTCCCCTGCCAAAACAATTTAAGCATTTCACTGTTACACAGCAGGTGATCTAGGGGGAGAGAATACATTGAAAGGGACAGCCCGTAGGGACCCCAGAGTTTCTTTTCCCTAAGCACCAGGCAATTAATTCATTTCCTTTTGCAGTGATATAAAATGCAGTTCAAGGTATTACATTTTCATAACGGAGATTTTTATTTATTATAAATGAGCTTATCCCTTTGCAACGACATAGTAATTAGATTGCCTGTGGAGCTGATGAATGGCCAAGATAGATTCACTGGAAGCATGCAACAGCAAACAATGTAGAAAATATGGACCTGCATGTGGTGCCGTGATACATACAATCCAAGTGGGGAAACATTTCCTGCTAAAAAGAAAAAAAAAGAAACGAGTGAAGCTTGGCCTCATCTGGAGCACTGTGTCCAGTTCTGGGCACCACACTTTAAGAAGGATGCAGACAAGCTGGAGAGGGTTCAAAGGAGGGCAACAAAGATGATCAGGGGACTGGAAACAAAGCCCTATGAAGAGAGACTGAAAGAACTGGGCATGTTTAGCCTTGAGAAGAGAAGACTGAGGGGAGATATGATAGCACTCTTCAAGTACTTGAAAGGTTGTCACAGAGAAGAAGGCCAGGATCTCTTCTTGATCATCCCAGAGTGCAGGACACGGAATAATGGGCTCAAGTTACAGGAAGCCAGATTCCGACTGAACATCAGGAAAAACTTCCTGAGTGTCAGAGCAATACGGCAATGGAACCAATTACCTGGGGAGGTGGTGGGCTCTCCCACACTGGAGGCCTTCAAGACGAGGCTGGACAGCCATCTGTCGGGGATGCTCTGACTTGGATTCCTGCACTGAGCAGGGGGTTGGACTCGATGGCCTTGTAGGCCCCTTCCAACCCGACTATTCTATGATTCTATGATTCTATAAGCTCTGTCATCTGGAGAGAAGTAAACTGAGAGCAGGAGGAGCCTCGTATGTAACGCTGCAGCTGGTGACCAAGTCCAGCACTACTAATTGTTTAAAAACAAAATTAGCAAACTCAGTTCTATTCCTGATTATTGATTTAACTCCAATCCAGCTACATTAGGCCAGATAAGTAATCATCCAGGTTAATAATGGCAGGTCCAAATGCCAAAGGTGAAATTCAAATAATCCAATGTAATGCTGATTTAAGTCATGAAGGCCTCATCTGCTCCAGCACAAGTTTGCACTGGTTTCAGAGGTGAGTTGGAACTCTTTCACAATGAACTTGCGCCTCACCTAACTCATTTCTACTGTGAATGTAACCACATGTCCGCATTCTTCCACTGCATAAAGAAGCATGCACTTTAGCCGCAGCAGCAGCTCCAAGAGGCAACTGATTCATTTAGTTTCAGATTGCTGCAAGCCTATCTACATAGCAATACGTTATTCACTAAAGGTTAATAAAAGTCTGCTGCTACAGCCATTTGAATAACCTGAACTGAAGACACTCAGCAATATCCAGAAATCTGGAAGAAAATATATTGACCAACACCCAGCACATAGATTTCAGCCCATTGTAGTGTGGAGCGAGAGAAGTGGAAAATAGAGTGGCTTAAATACATATTTTCAGTGTGCTCCAGGAGGAAGGTGAATTATTAATTTTTTTAAAAAAGCAAAATAATCATAGGTCAGAAATTCCTCAGGGTCATCCAGTTCAGCTCCTGGCCTTAACAAGCCAGTTTATCCATGCAGAATACTCAAAACATCACTATTTTTAGCCTATCCTACCCTAATGTCTTAAGACAGGCAGCAGTATTAGTCCAATATAAAAGAAGAGTTTTAAATTCTTCTAGAAATGGAAAATAAAAGAGGGCTTTCCCCCAATTCTTCTAGAAATGGGTAATCATACAGAGGAAGAGATGCAGGACACTTTGTGATCACAGAAGTGGCCAGTTATACAGTTGCTAGGCAGTAATTACCATTCTAGTACTATTAATATAGCATACTCAAAGTAGGGATCAATGAATAGATCCCCCAGGGTTTACCCAAAGAAGCACCAGCTGCCCCCTTGAGTGGCCAACTGAGAGGGGGCAGTATATATGTTGCTGAGGGGGTGATGGCAATGGACAGCCCATATTGGCTGAATGGCTGAGGTGATCGGAGCCCTCACCCTATATCACCTCCTCAGACTGGCCCTCTCCTAAAACTATGTTGCTAGCAATGCTAAGCGCATTTCATTAGGGCCAGCTGGAATGCCGTTCTTCACCTCCTCCACCATATTGTTGTTGCTGCCCTCTCCGTACGGTGGCTGTGTATCCTCTTTTATGAAGGACAGTCCTCTGTTTGAAGGGCTGCCAGAGGACTGTCCTCTATCATGAAGCCATCCTCTGTCTGAAGGGCTGTCCAGGCCAAGCCCAGTTTAAAGATAAAGAACCGCCAGAAGGAAGAGCTGGGCCTCAACATTGCCCGTCCACAGCACCTGAACAGCAGGCTGAGCCAGGCACATGGGTCTCAGTCTTCCACACTGTGGTGAGATGTACTATATTTACATTTAAATACTAAAAACAATGTCCAAATTTGCATCTATACATATAAATGAGCATGTGCAAATGTTATGCAGATGAGTGTCCTCTTTTTTGGCAGTTCTCAAGTGGCCACCCTAGTAAGCAGTGGCCAGAGTGAGCAGCACCCTGCATTTACTTTGTGCTGTCCTTGTGGGCAGTTGTACAAATTGGGTCCAGAGGGAGAAGGCAAGTGAATGGGCAGTGAAGGTGGCAGAAGTCAAGTGAATGGGCAGTGAAGGTGGCAGAAGGCAAGTGAATGGGCAGTGAAGGTGGCAGAAGGCAAGTGAATGGGCAGTGAAGGTGGCAGAAGGCAAGTGAATGGGCAGTGAAGGTGGCAGAAGGCACGTGAATGGGCAGTGAAGGTGGCAGAAGGCAAGTGAATGGGCAGTGAAGGTGGCAGAAGGCACATGAATGGGCAGTGAAGGTGGCAGAAGGCAAGTGAATGGGCAGTGAAGCAAGAAGGAGGTGGGAGCCCCCAGTGACAGCATCTGTCCCAGACCTTCCCCCACAAATCTGGAGCTGGCACAGTAAGGGGGGGGAAAGCACTGATCATGTTCTGCACAGACAATTTCTGCATCAGCGCAAAAGGCCATCACTTATCATCTACCTAAGGAGAGCTGCTCTCAAGATAGCGCTGAGTGGGCTCCTTTCTCCTCTCCAAACTGCTCCAAAGCAGCCAATGTGAGAGTGTTCACTCCGCTGACGGCTTCTGCTTTCCAAGCACCACCACCACCTCCACCCCTTGCTTATTTAAGGTATGCAGCTAAATTAAATATCCCAGTGTCAACGCGTGCCTAGATGGACTTCGTAGAATGAATAGAGTGGCGTTCTTTGTGGATTATGCTAACAAAGAATTCCAAAGGCTCTGGCCTTCCCTCCCCTTCTCCCTGGCACCCTCCCCGTGGCAAAAACACAAGCAAAGGGAAAATAAAAACACAGGAGTGCTTAAGTTCCCAGCATACTGTGGCACTATCCATGCTGATTCAATCACAATGCCTACCCCCACAGCGGGAAGCAGCGGGAAGCCAGGCTGCTGAGTCATGCTTTTAATCTTCCTTTCTTCTGCTTCCAGAGCCTGGTGTGCTGGGATAGGCAGGCTGGCGAGCGGAGCACGGGGGGGCTGGGGGGGCACAGAGAGAGAGAGAGAGAAGCTGCAATAGAAAATGCTAATCAGCTGGCAGCACAAAGATCCAGCTGCCTCTGAGGCTTTGCAGCGCACTTTTCCACACCCAAAAGTGTTGAAAGCTGCAGTCACCTGGCTGTGATAAGCAGTGGGTACTGGGCGGCTGCCTGGGTATGTCTGTGTATTGGGGCTGTGCCAGGGATCTACACATTTCCATTTTTCATCAAAAGTACAGGGGAGAGGGAAAGAGGAACATTTCTTCTCCCGAATCCTTAAAATGTATGAAGTCTGACCTTTATTTCGTCCTGTCTGTTGCCACTTATTTGCCTTCTCTGCTTTTGCTTTGGTGCCTTTCCCACGCCCACCCAGGTAGGGGTTCTTCTTAGAGGTGTCCCAGCCAGTTTGGGTTATGTCATTGTCTGTATAATGTATAGCCTAGTCCTATACAGATTTACTCCAGGTTAACCTCACACATTTCATTGGGATTTACTCCCAAGTAAGTCTGCATAGGGTTGTAGCCCTTGTTTATTAATCTGGAGGTAAATATGCTCAATATGCTCAATATTATGGGTCTAATATTAGGCAGAAATGGGTGAGCACATCCTACTCAAACTTGAGCTCAGAAGGGTTGTCCTTCCCAAATACACCACCAAGCTGGACCTGGTCCCACTTCTTCAAGTGTTTTCTGGCCCTTGCTATAGGCCAGGGGTGGGCAACCCTTTTGGGCTGTGGGCACATTCGGCCATTTGATAAACTGTGCTGGGCACCACACATAATACCTGCCGTGGGAGGCATGGCTAGTCACAAAGGACAAGTAACCAGTGGGGGCTGGTGGCTCCAATGTCCGTCAGTCAGTGAATCTGCTCCAGGTTTCAGTCAGAACCAGTCAGAAGCCTAAAGGATAGCTTGGCACTTTGGATAGCTCCTTTCGAGTTCTGACTGAAACCCAGAATGGACTCACAGCCCCACTGACATCGGAGCCACCAGACTCCACTGCAAGTAAACAAGACAGAGGTGGGGTCTGAGCCCTGGCTATGGGGTGACATAGCAGTGTAATAAATATGATGATGATTGATGAAATCAACATTGGCTAATTTTGCTCACCTACTTTACTTGCTAAATATTCTTCTGTATGGCATTTTTCTGTAATACTCAACATATGGTCTTTTCCCCTTAATGTCTGCACTAGCAGAGGGTTATATCCAGTGTTAATCTAATTTAAGTCCCATTCATTTCAGTGAGTCTACTCTAAGTAGGACTAGCACTGGATTGTTGTTGTTCAGTCGTTCAGTCATGTCCGCCTCTTCGTGACCCCATGGACCATAGCACGCCAGGCCTTCCTGTCCTGCACTCTCTCCTGAAGTGTGCTCATGTCCATATTCATTGCATCAGTGATGCTATCTAGCCATCTCATCCTCTGCCATCCCCTTCTCCTTTTGCCTTCAATCTTTCCCAGCATCAGGGTATTTTCCAGAGAGTTTTCTCTTTGCATTAGGTGGCCAAAATATTGGAGCTTCAGCTTCAGTATGTGTCCTTCCAATGAGCACTCAGGGTTGATTTCCTTTAGGATGGACTGATTTGACCTCCTTGCAGTCCAGGGGACTCATAAGAGTCTTCTCCAGCACCACACTTCGAAAGCATCACTTCTTCGGCGCTCAGCCTTCCTTATAGTCCAGCTCTCACAGCCATACATTACTACTGGGAAAACCATAGCTTTGATTATGCGGACCTTTGTCAGCAAGGTGATGTCTCTGCTTCTTACTATGCTGTCTAGGTTTGCCATAGCTTTCCTCCCAAGGAGCAAGCGTCTTTTAATTTCATGGCTACAGTCACCGTCTGCGGTGATCTTGGAGCCCAAGAAAATAAAATCTGTCACAGCTTCCATTTCTTCCCCTTCTATATGCCAGGACGTGATGGGGCCAGATGCCATGATCTTCTTTTTTTAATGTTGAGTTTCAAACCAGCTTTTGCACTCTCCACTTTCACCCTCAACAAGAGGATCTTTAGATCCTCTTCGCTTTCTGCCATAAGGGTGGTATCATCTGCGTATCTGAGGTTGTTGATAATTCTCCCAGCAGTCTTAATTCTGACCTGTGATTCATCCAACCCAGCGTTTCTCATGATGTATTCTGCATATAAGTTAAATAAGCAGGGCGACAATATACAGTCTTGTCATACTCCTTTCCCAATTTTGAACCAATCAGTTGTTCCATGTCCGGTTCTTACTGTTGCTGCTTGACCCTCGTACAGGTTTCTCAGGAGACAGGTAAGGTGGTCTGGTACTCCCATCTCTTTAAGAATTTGCCAGAGTTTGTTGTGATCCACACAATCAAAGACTTTAGTGTAGTCAATGAAGCAGAAATAGACGTTTTTCTGGAATTCTCTTGCTTTCTCCATGATCCAGCGAATGTTGGCAATTTCATCTCTAGTTCCTCTGCCTCTTCGAAACCCATCTTGTACTTCCAGTAGTTCTCGGATCACATACTGCTGAAGCCTAGCTTGTAGGATTTTGAACATAACCTTGCTGGCATGTGAAATGAGCGCAGTTGTACGGTAGTTTGAACACTCTTTGGCATTGCCCTTCTTTGGAATTGGAATGTAAACTGACCTTTTCCAGTCTTGTGGCCATTGTTGAGTGTTCCAAATTTGTTGGCATATTGAGTGCAGCACTTTAACAGCATCATCTTTTAGGATTTTAAATAGCTCAGCTGGAATACTGTCATCTCCGCTAGCTTTGTTGTTAGTAATGCTTCCTAAGGCCCACTTGACTTCACTCTCTAGGATGTCTGGCTCAAGTTCAGTGACTGCACTATCATGGCTATCAGGGACATTCAGATCTTTCCTGTATAGTTCTTCTGTGTATTCTTTCCACCTCTTCTTAATCTCATCTGCTTCTGTTAGGTCCCTGCCTTCTTTGTCCTTTATCATGCCCATCTTTGCACAAAACGTTCCCTTGAGATCTCCGATTTTCTTGAGGAGATCTCTAGTCTTTCCCATTCTATTGTTTTCCTCGATTTCTTTGCATTGTTCATTTAAGAGGGCCTTCTTGTCTCTCCTTGCTATTCTCTGAAACTCTGCATTCAGTTGGGTATGTCTTCCCCTTTCTCCATTCCACATAAAATGAAGGCCTGGGTGTCAGTCTGATATCAAATGCACGAATGCAATCCTCGAGTACATCTGGGGTGTAATAATTGCAAATGTGATTATGAGCATGATTATGGTAAGAGCAATTATTTATTTTATAATAACTATTTAAAATATCTTTATACTGCCTTTAAGGATAAAAACCTTCTCAAGACAGTTTACAAAATGGAAACATAAAACAGTGGCTGATCTTAGGTCCCAGCTGGCCCATTCATGTGCCGACAGTCCTTTAAATAGCTTAATCTCTCAACCCTTTTAAAAGTAATCACCACTGCTTTAAACTGGGCTTGGAAACACACTGGCAACCAGTGCAGCTGGTATAGCATCGGTGTTCTATGCTCTGATCGCCCAGCCTCTACAAGCAACTGGGAGGCTGCATACTGTACCAGCTGAAAGAGCCGGACAATCTTTAAAGGCAGCCCCATGTAGAGGATGTTACAGTAGTCTAGTCTGGATGATATAGTTATGTCTGCAGACCCTGCCTTGGTGTACTCAGTTTTGTGTCTTTCTAACAGTGTAATTTATACTGAACACTGTAGGGAAACTCCCACACACAGGCAAGGAAACAGCCAATAGACCGCGACTGGGGAACACATGCCCCCTTCCAGATATTGTTAGACTGCAGTTCCCATCATCTCTCTCCATTGGCTAAGCTTGCTAGGGCTGATGGGAGTTGAAATCCAGCATCATCTGGAGGGCCACACATTCCCCACAACTTCAACAGACAACAAGTGAAACAAGGTGTCACCTGGGTAGTCCAGGTATGGGTGCTGACCATGGAAAATGGGGGGGGGGGGTTGCTCTACCGCCTTCCTCAAGCCTCCCAATAGGTGCTATTTATAATTCAGTGTGAATGGAAATATGGAAACAGTGCTGAGATGGTTAAAATTCCAATAAAGTCAAAGATGTGGCAAGGGCTTATACTGGATAACGTAGTAGCTATTTTGCAGAAATGATAGTGAATAGCACTGTGATAGTGCAAAAGCGAGTCCCACTGAAATCGGTGAGACATCCGTCTGTGTAATTAAGGATTTGTGTGTGAAGCTGTTGACTAGTACCAGCCACTTCTTACATTGCCCCCAATACATCTGGCACAATGCAGGCCTTCTGTTATCCACTGCCATGGGATCCCACCTTTCCTTTGATCCCTTCAAGGTGAATGAACAGACTCCTCAAGGATGCACATTTCTCAAGACTATTTGGTTGCTGATGACACTAAAAATACCCTTCAGACTCATTCAGGGTAGGAAACTTGGGGGAGGAGGAAGCTCTTCTGTCAGTCTGCCAAGTCTGACAGAAAACGATTGCCATGCATTGTATCCCCCTGAATGAAAAAAACAGGGCAATAAAACATTGGGCTAGAACTGCCAGGTAAGGACTGATGATGGAATTTAATTAATTGGCTTGCATAGTAACTAAATCTTACTGCTGAGATTGCTTGTTTGCATGTACTTTATGGTGTTGCTTCGATAATTTGTCTGACAAGGAGCGCTGCATGACTGCTTCTGCCAGATAAGGGAAGTGTTCGCACAGTTTCCTTTCTGACCAGTCTGTCAATCTTGCCCCATTATTTCAGTCCCTGGGCTGGCTTTCTCACTTAATTCTGTATCAAAGTGCAAGGTTCCACTTGTCAGTTTTAAAACCACAACTCCATAAGGTTGTCAGGAAGGGAGCCAGAATAATGAGACAGCTGCCTGCCATGATGCTCCCTAGTTGGTTGGCAAATGACAGAGTTTCCAACCCCAAGAGGTTAAACGTCAAATGAAAAAACTAAAGGAGCCTCATATAGCCAAATTCAGAAGTCTTTTAAAATGGGAGTGAAAGTTGCACATCATCCATAAGTGAATGAGAATGCAGCAATAAGTATGTAGTGAAAAAGTAATTTTTCCCTTTGGCATTCTCTGGGTCAGAGCTAGATTAACTGTTAGGTTGAGCAAGCCATAGTATAAGACTTCAGCCATGCAGGGATGTGGTTTGTAGTATACTTATATGAACGTGTCTCTTTATGGAGCATTAGCCTAGCTTGTTTCCTGGGCCCAAGCTCCGTTGCACAACACCATAGTGGGTAAAACCATGGCTGTTTCTGTACAGTTTCTGAAGGATTCGCTCCATGATACTAGCAAGTGTTTTTAAAGTAACCTGTGTAATAATAATGGTTGCAGGCTGCTCCATTCCATGTATTTTATTGGACTAACTGACAGTGACCATTTTGGAGGAAGAAATTATTTGCTTTTGGGCTTCCAGATTTAGCACAAACCAACGAATATCAGAAAGATATTCTAGTCCAATATGTATTGTTCTTGAATACTCAACATTAACAGACAAAGGAAGTTGCTTTGTACCAGGCAAGGCCAACCTCCAGCCTGCTGTGGAGCCCACTCTGGGCCACAGAGGTTGAGCACCCTCTCGGGCACCACCCCCTGGCCTCCCAACAGCCCCACCCCCAGAGGGGAGAGAAATCCCCATGTTAGGATTCTCCTTTGCACCACTTGCCCTCCATCAAAGGGTGAGTGGAGCAAAGGGGAATCTCTTTGTGATCTCTGATCAGAGACTGGAGATAACATGGGGATTTCCCCCACACTACTTGGCTGAGGCTTGCAGGAACCAGTCCTGCAAGCCCCAGCTGAGTCCCTACCCAGGCTGCTCATGCCCTGATCAGGATGCGTATGGTGTGGGAAGGAGCATTCCGACTTGGCCGGGATTTGCAGGGGTGGGTGTGGTGGGATGGATGACATCATGGGAAAAGAGGGGCATTGGGGAGGTCCCCGCCCCCTTGTCATCATCTGGCCCATTGCCTTGGTCCCGGGGGGGGGGGATAATCCAGTCCCTGAACCAAAGGTGGTTGCCCTCCCCTGCTTTATACTGTGCCAGACTATTTGTCCATATAGTCCAGTCCTGCCTACTCTGGCTGGCAACAGCTCTGCAGGGTTTCCAGCAGAGGTCTTCCCATATCATCTGCTGTCTCAGCCTTACAAGTGGAGATGCCAGGGAGTAAATCTGGGACTTTCCATATGCAAACATGTGCTCCACTATTGAACTACAGTCCCTCTGCATGCCCAGGCACTGCCCCAAACAAGTTAGTGGGGATTATTTAGGGAGATAATCTGGTTGTTTGGTGTACAGGTAGGTTGTCACCCAAGGTCATCAAATTAGAATTAATAGAGGGCCTGCATACAAAACTATGTGAACATCATGTACTAGGGAATTAAGACCTGTAATTGTGAGTCTTAATTCATTAAGTCCTAATACATTAATTATAGATGCTTATTATCTTTTCTGCTTGTGTATACTTTGAGGTCAGCAGCTCTCAAACCTTCTTACCATGAATTTTAGGACAAGAAGCATGGGGGCGGGGGATCGCGAGAGCAGGACTTCATAGACCTCCATCCATCTCTATCATCCAGAAAGAAAGGATAGTGCAAAAGCAAAGAACAATATGATCATGAAAAGTAAAGGAGTGGCCTATTGCTTCTCCTCCCACCCACCCCAAATAAATAGCATGGAACTGCAGGTAACTCCTTATGTATGTGCCATCTCTTCACCCAGTGCTGAACAACCTTTTTGGCCCCCAAGCGCTGGATTCAGAGTCAGCTGGGGACCACACATATGTTTGTGTGCGCACACGCACACACGCACACTGTCACTAGTGGGCTGTGTAGTTTCTCCACCACCACTAGCAGGGTGGGGAACATTTTCTACTCATAAACAAGTGGGACTAAATCACTCCACAGTGCTTGCAGATACCAAGCCTCTGCATGGCTGCTCAGAAGTGAACATGACCTGCATGTCTATTCAAAAGTAAGCAGGACAAGCCTCTATAGGACAAGCCTCAGAAGTTAACAGGACTGAACCACTCCACAGCTTCTTCCCCAGACTTCGCCCTTCTCCTGGCAGGGCAAAGGTCTTATCTCTGATCAGCAGCTGATCAGAGATAAATGCTTTTCCCAGCTGAGCCCCCAAAAAGGAAGAGCATTTTTCAGTGCTCAACAGGGGAAAGCTCTTACCTGCAATCAGCTGCTGATCAAGATAAGAGCTTTTCCCTGTTGGGAGAAGGGGTGGGGCCTGGGGAAGAAATCTGTAGGTAGATCAGCCTCTTGGAGCTCGATAGATTTCCCCTGAGTCCCCAGCTTGACTTCTGTAAGCTTGCATGGGCTTCCCGCCAGAACTCATGGACTCCCAGATCGCTGTGCATGAGTCTTTCCTTCTCCTTCCTGGGACCCAGGAGGGAGAAGGAAAGACTTGCGCACAATGTGGCTGGCAAAATGGTGGCAGTGGAAGTCAGCGAGCTGGCCCAACTTGACCTGTGTTGAGTTGAGCCAACTCGTGGGCAAGCAAGCCAGAGTCCACAGGGCCAAGCCGAGGGGCCGAGCTGGAGAAAACTCTCCAAGCTCCACCCCCCAAACAGGTTCCTCCAACATCCCTAACTATTAAGAATGAATACACAATGAAGGGTCCATCTGTCAAGATCAACGCTGCTCTGGGGTTATTAGGGTTGGGAGTTATAACCATATGCAGAAGCTTAACTGAATATCATCATTTTCTCTCTCTTCTGTCACCATCACTCCTTTTGTCTCTTGAGGCTGTTCTTTGTGTGTTCTAGTACAGAATTTAACTATTGACCAATCTGGATCTGTGTGAGGCCTTTAGGGCTAAAAGAAAAAGGGTAGCCTTCGTAGAGTGCTGCCTTGCCCATAAGGGCATCAATCAAGCATGACGCATTCATGGCAACTAACAAGGTTTGTAAATAGACCACATCTTGGAAGTCACTGGTGGCAGATGCTTCTTTCTCCATCACTGCACACAAATCGTGCCAGTGATAGCAGCCCTTCGGCACAGCAAAAGAATGAGAAATGCAGCCTCACAAAGAACCGAGTCTCAGATGCAGGTGGCTTCTTTTCAAAAACCGAATACTACCCCACATCGCCTTGCTGCTTTTGACGATCCAAATGAGAAGTGCAATGTCAGATGTTCAAAGTGGAAATGTATCTGGCTTTAGATTTATTCCAAAGATTGAATTAGTTTCCAGGAATCTCTTATATTCACATGGCTTTAAAAAAAAAAGAGGAAGAACACAATAGGGAAGGATTTGTTTAGTTTAACTCAGTGTTTTCAAAAGTAGGCAATGAATAAATGAAGGCTGTCTGTTACTTGTGCTTATGTAAATACTATGGATTAATATGGGAGTGGTGTGCAAGTGAACTGTGCACAGGATGACAACTTTACTGTAAGCAAAACTATAAATAAACTGCCATCTGAAGTGTTTGTCTGACATCTCCTGGTATATTTCATCTACCTGGAAGATTAGTCGAGAAGATAATCTTGAGCTCCAATCGTATACATCAGGGTCGGGCAAAATGAGGCCCATGCAACATAGGGTCTTCTCTGCAGCAGTATAATCTATCATATTTCAGGATTAGAATTGCCTCCTCCCAAATGAACCTGCCCATGTATTAAGATCTGCCTCAGAGGGCCTTCTCCAGGTCCCACCAGCATCAGAGGAGAGGGAGAAGATGACAACCAGAGACAGGGCCCTCTCTGTGGTGGTGTGCCAGTTTTGGAACTTTCTCCCCAGAGAGGTTTGCAAATCATCAGGTAGTCACACACTTTAGTCCCATTGAAGTCAATGGGGCATGTTAGTCATGACAACCTAAGTCTCACTGATTTCAAATGGGACAAAAATATAAATAACTTTGTCTGGATCCAACCCATAGTCTTGTTGACACCAGGTGAAAATGCATTTTCTCAGCTCTTTTAGTACTTTGTATTAAACTTGGATTTTCATTTTACCTGGCCATCCTGTTGCCATTTGGTTACCATTTTTGTTAATTTTAATGTACTGTTGTTTTATATTTTTGACTTAGAAGCTGCTCTGGGAATTTTGTGTCGAATTCTTCCTTTCCACCTCTCCACCCCCATATGTACTGTGTGTGTGTGTGTGTGTGTGTGTGTGTGTCTGAAACCCTCAATAAGGCTCCATGCATCTGATCAAGTGAGCTAAACTCCATGAAAGCTTATGCCAGAATAAACGTGTTTGTCTTTAAGGCGACACAAGACTCTCTGCTGATTTTACAACATTAAAAAAATCCAGGATTGGATTGAATCAGAAAGAAACAAATTCAAGACTCATATTTCAGAATTTGACCTTCTTCACGCCAGTAAAGTACACACTTGAGGAGGGCCAGTGTCAGGGGTAGGCACTGTTGGGCACCTGCTGAAGACTCCCCTGGAGTTGCTCCTGGTCTTCTCCACTGCAACCTGCATGTTCATCTGCCTCTCACTTTGGCCCAGACAACAGTCATGGTGAGAAACAGAAGGTGCCACTGCTTGCTTGCTCACTGGCTCTCTGCCTGTCAAGCAAGGAAGTGGTGGCAATGATGGGAAAGAGGATGAGGAGCAATAGCAGCTAGTGACAATGGTGGTGAGAAAGTACAAGCACTTAGTGAGGGCCCCCAATGAGAGTGTCTTGCCCAAGGCCCCTCAAAAACCTGGAGCCAGAACTGCACTTGAGGTAATCTCAATTCTATCTAGCCTAAGCAGAGGAGAGTCTATCACTGACAGGGCAAAACATGGTCTGCTTCAAATAATACAGAAATAACCCTTGAAATATTTAACAATTTAAACTAAAGCTATCTTGGTATGAGCCATTCTGGCTCTTGTTCTGGCCACATCACAAATGTAGCAATATTATTCATCCTAAGTTCTTTTAGCATTAAACCTCATTCTCCATTTCAAATCAATAAGTGCTCTCAACCTTTTTCATGTCCATCCCTAATCATTATCATCTACCTTTGCTCTTTCTTCCACACTGCCAAAATGCATAAGAAAAACGATTCCTGCATTTTATAGCCACTTTGTGCTCCATCAAGCCCTTCCTTAAAATCTATAGAACGCTTTTGCTGGATTATAATCACACACGCTAAGCATCAAACATCACCTGACAGGTTTCACAGAAAGGCCCCAAAATCGCTTGAGTGATCCATACCAACAAGGAAAGTTCCAAGAGTCCACGCACTGATGGTACATTTAATTAAACAAGAAATGTTGGTTTTAAGGTTTCCTGAACATTGTCATATTCAGCTATTTGGTCCAGAGCCGCTCAGGCCCTAATGTGACATCAGGGCAGCTAAGTCAATGGCAGCCAAATGGGTTATGAAATTCCTTCCTGAAAAGCTCCACTGTGACCGCAGAGAAGTTCAACAAATCGAATCAAGAGAGGCAGAGCAGACAGGAAGGTAGGAAAAAAACCCACCACCAAGGACAAGATTGCAAGAGTGAAAAGATCAGGATGAGGAGATTTTGTGGAAAAACAAAAATAGACACATCATCATCAAAAATATCAACAGGCAGGTTTATTTTTTTCCGTGATAAATCATAATAAGGTAATACAAATGGTTTCATTTACATAAAATGAAACATCGAAACCACCATAACACATTCCTCATCAGGAATCATTAATTAGTAACAATGCTGGATAAAAGCAACCATCCAAATGGCAAGCCAAATGGAGAAGTTTGCTTCTCCAAGGTTTCAGGTAGCAGTCTTTCACACCAGCACCTACTGAACCTCCCCCCCGCCCCCCCATGATATGCTTGAGATTGAAGCTGAGACCTCCTCTACGCAAAGCATGTGTTCTCCTACTGAACTAAAGCACTATCCTTGCATTGAGCAGAAGGAATCAGTGTTGTAGTGGAGCCAGGACTGGCAGGATCAAAGCACAAGGACTTTCTCATTAGCAGAGATTGTGACATCATCTGTTACTCCCTTGGGTTTCTTTGTAATCTCTGAGTTGAGCAGCAATCCTCACAGTGGCTGGAGAAGCATGGATTTTCCCAGTAACAACAATATATTGTTGTCAGCTATCCCGTTTGCAATGTAAAGTATTTGGGGGTGGCTTGGTTTTGAACAGGCAATTAGCAAATTACGATTCATTCGCTTTACAAAAGACCTGCTCCTGATGGAAGTGAAAACTGCTAGAACTGGTTTGTTGATATGGATCAACACAGCTGCTTGCATTTTTGGGCTCTCCTTGAGAGCACCGGTATGGGGACTTTCATGATGAGTACCTGCTCTTCAAAATTTTACCACTACACCACTGGAAGAGATAGACCGTGTTGTATATCAGCCTTCCCCTGCCTGGTGCCCTCCAGATGTGGTCCCCAGCCTGGTGCCCACCAATGGCCATGCTGGCTGGAGATATGAAGGTTGTGGCCCATGCATCTGGAGGACACCATGTTGGTGAAGGCTTATCAATATAGATATATCTTATAGACTCTGTCTTACTGACAGGCTCTTAACTAGTTTATGTATGTGCAGGCAAGGCTATTATGTCCCCTATGAGGAGAGACTGAAAGAACTGGGCATGCTTAGCCTTGAGAAGAGAAGACTGAGGGGAGATATGACAGCGCTCTTCAAGGACTTGAAAGGTTGTCACAGAGAGGAAGGCCAGCATCTCTTCTCGCTCATCCCAGAGTGCAGGACACGGAATAACGGGCTCAAGTTACAGGAAGCCAGATTCCGGCTGAACATCAGGAGAAACTTCCTGACTGTTAGAGCAATACAACAATGGAACCAATTACCTAGGGAGGTAGCAGGCTCTCCTACACTGGAGGCCTTCAAGATGAGGCTGGACAGCCATCTTTCAGGGATTCTCTGACTTGGATTCCTGCATTGAGCAGCGGGTTGGACTTGATGGCCTTGTAGGTCCCTTCCAACCCTACCATTCTATGATTCTATGTTCTGGCAGGTTTTCCCCCACATCTTTCCACCAGATTTCAATTCATCTTTCTGCTCCTCCTACTTCATTTGTATCTGACTGCGTATCATCTGACTATTCTACCTTTCAAGTCTAAACTGGGATCTCACTAGAACAGGAAATGTCTTGTGCATGAGGACAATATTTATCAACACTGGAGGTCTCACACATCCATGGTTGTCACCCAGTTTTTGTCAACACAAGAAAGCGGGTAACCCCACTTATGGAGCCATAAAAGCATGGAATTATTGATATCACTTCATGTGCTTCTTATCAGGAGTCATTAAATGTTAGGCAACCTCCTTTGCTAATTGTGGGTCTCAGGTATCTGCCACTACCCAGCTAGAGTGGCATTTCCTTACACATTCTTTTTTTCTTTCTTTTCAACGTGTACACTTACATTTCTAACAGTGCCCACTCACCACCCCATTGCCAGAAGCAAGCAGCCCATTGCCCTCCTTCCAGAGTATGTGTTATGCTAATCTTTGGGTGGATTGTGGAAGATAACGTATATCACAGAAGACCAAAATGCAGCCTCAAGAAAACATCGCATTGCAAATACAAAACTCTTCTGACAGTCTGACATGCTAAAGGGCAAGCTCACACATAACCAAATTGCCATGGTGATTATATAGTTTGAATGCATCTGTGTGTGGCATTCAGCAGGAGATAAAGTTATCATATGAGCAGGGCCAGCCCTATCATGAAGCAGACTGAGGTGCCCACATCAGGCAGCAGAGTGGGAGGAGCAGCAAATTGTACCACTCCCCAACCCCACCAAGAGCTTGCCACCACCACTACCCATTGCTTCCAGCACATGCTCTGGAGAGCCCTGCCAGGTGCTGTTTCACCATGACATTTGCTGCAGCACGAGAGCAGCTGGCAGGGTTCTCTGGAGCAGCCGTCTGCCCTCTGCTTTCCTTGTGTCACACTCCCATTCCTCTTAGATTTGTTGCTGCCATGGCCAGAAGAAGCAGCCACAGGTCTCCAGCCAGCCAGGTTCTTGTGAGAGCCCCACAGCCAGAAGGGCTGCCACAGTAGCTACAAAGATAATGGGAAGGGGGGCATGAGGTGGGGGGGCAGATGGAAAGGGTACAAGGTGATGGTGTATGTTCTGTCCCACCTCAGATGGCAAGGGACCTTAGGCCCTGGCTGCACATGACTGATTCACCACTCATGCAGCTCAGCCCAAGTTTACATTGCGAAGGTGTGCAACTTCCCTTTGTTAGCTTTGTGATGGACTGGTGAAGGTGACTCTTTGTTTGGTGTACCAATCAAAAGATGACTTCATCAAGTACCAAACTTTGCACAGTTCCACTAAACCCCCATATGGCACATTGTGAATTGGCCCTCATAGATTCAGAATGATTGGATCAGCCTTCCCCAAGGTGGTGCCATTGGCCATGCTTGCTGGGAATTATGGGAGTGACAAGCCAACACATCTGGAGGGCCCCAGGTGGAAGAAGGCAGGGTCAGTTACAACCAGTGTCAGGAATCCTATGCTTTTAGTAGTGCATCAGAAGAGAGAATTTTTGGTAGGTGCAGCTTGTCATGTGATCATGTTCCAGGGAAAAGAGAAACTGTGTGGGGATCTGGGAGCTGTTGATGACAAGTTGTTCCTTTGGTGGACTGGATGGTTGAGGGTTGGTTCTTGGATCTGAATGTGAGCTGGGACCACTTGTGGGAGTTAACAAGGATACTAGTCTTCTCTAAAGTTTCCAAATCACTAGCTAAAGCTTCTGCATCTGCATTTCTGAGACAGCGAAAGAGAATGCAGATGCTGTACCTCCTTGTTCCACTGTTGCATCAGCCCCTTTGCCTATCCTCCTCCCATGTCTCAAGCAGGATCCCAGTCTCACCCCCACAGCAGGTGAAGGGGGGAAACGAGGGGCAAAGAGACTGCTAGAGGTTCATGGCAGGCAGTGCTCGTCTGTTGTCTCAGAATTCCGTGGGGGGGCTAAGATCATTTTTTTCCCCAATTGACCAACATATAGCTTTACACAAACAAGCAGGAAGACAGTGCCTCCACTTCAACCCATGTATTAATACTACATATACCCTGCTTATTTAACTTATATGCAGAGTACATCATGAGAAATGCCGGGTTGGATGAATCACAGGTCGGAATTAAGATTGCCGGGAGAATTATCAACAACCTCCGATATGCAGATGATACCACCCTAATGGCAGAAAGCGAAGAGGATCTCAAGAGCCTCTTGTTGAGGGTGAAAGAGGAGAGTGCAAAAGCTGGTTTGAAACTCAACATTAAAAAAACGAAGATCATGTCATCTGGCCCTATCACTTCCTGGCATATAGAAGGGGAAGAAATGGAAGCAGTGACAGATTTTACTTTCTTGGGCTCCAAGATCACCACAGACGGTGACTGTAGCCATGAAATTAAAAGACGCTTGCTCCTCGGGAGGAAAGCTATGGCCAACCTAGACAGCATAGTAAGAAGCAGAGACATCACCTTGCCAACAAAGGTCCGTCTAATCAAAGCTATGGTTTTCCCAGTAGTAATGTATGGCTGTGAGAGCTGGACTATAAGGAAGGCTGAGCGCCGAAGAATTGATGCTTTCGAACTGTGGTGCTGGAGAAGACTCTTACGTGTGCCCTGGACTGCAAGGAGGTCCAATCAGTCCATCCTAAAGGAAATCAACCCTGAGTGCTCATTGGAAGGACAGATAATGAAGCTGAAGCTCCAATATTTTGTCCACCTAATGCGAAGAGAAAACTCCCTGGAAAAGACCCTGATGCTGGGAAAGACTGAAGGCAAAAGGAGAAGGGGACGGCAGAGGATGAGATGGCTAGATAGCATCACGGATGCAATGAATATGAACTTGAGCACGCTCCGGGAGAGAGCGCAGGACAGGAAGGCCTGGCGTGCTATGGTCCATGGGGTCACGAAGAGTCGGACACGACTGAACGACTGAACAACAACAATACCTCCTACTAAGACCTAGAGCAGAGGGGCAGAACGTCTTTCAGCCGAGGGCCATATTCCATTTTGAAGAAGCTCTCGGGGGCTTCATTGCAGTGGACTGAGGGCCAGAGGCAAAAGGGATGGGCCCTAAGGGCAGGGCCAAAATAACAAAAATACCAGCACATTTTGGCTTAAAGCTCTTACTTCCAGGAACTAAGCCTTAGGCATTTCAGCCTTTAAGGATGGGCTGAAAACTGCACAAAAGTCAGGAAACCACTAAACGACTAGTGGTTAGGGGAAAGGGGTTGGGGCCAGAGGAAAGGGGCACAGACTTCTGGGAAACCCCAGTGAGCCAGATTAGGACCCCCCAGAAGGCCATATTTGGTCAATTGATTCATTTGGTGGTTCTTATTGAGAATTCTTCTCCTTCTTGCTTCAGGTTGCTAAGGAGGCCATGTGTCCTACTTTACAGGGACAACTTTACAGGGGACAGCCATCATTTTGAAGGGCTGTCAGAGGCCACTTCTCTATTTGAAGGTATCCTCTATTTGAAGGGCTATTAGAGGACATTCCTCTAATAAAGTGTCTTCCATTTAAAGGGCCATCAAAGGACACTCCTTTATTTGAAGGTGTCCCCTATTGGAAGGGCCGTCAGAGGACACTCCTCTATTTGAAGGTGTCCTCTATTTGAAGGGCTGTCAGAGGACACTGTTCTGTTGAAGGTGACCTCTATCTGAAGGGCTGTCCAGTCCAAAGATAAACACCCACTAAGAAGGGAGGGCAGGGGCCTTCAAGGTAGCACCTGAACAGCAGACTGAGCAGAGCACACAGGCCACGTGGTCATAGCCTTGCCCACTATGGTGAATTGTATTGTATTTCTATTTAAACTATAGTAGTTATTTCTAAATGTGCATCTATGCATATAAATTAGCAGATTCAACTTTTATGCAAATTTGTGTCCTCTTCTTTGGTGATGCATAAGTGGCCACCCTGCTATTAGCAGAAGCCAGAGTGTCCTTCTTCCCTGTCCTTCCTCCAGTCCGAGCTGAAGCACAGTCAATACAAACTAGCAAAGTTCCTCAAAGCTAACCCACTTCTAAGTTAGACTTCCAACTTGACCTGTCATTGCAAAGACCCACACACATTTTGTCCCTGCATGTCGAATGTGCAATTGGCCACTTTAAAAATGGCAATACTGAAGCCAGGATTATATCAGAGCTAAGAGAAGACCAAATATTTTCCTCTGGGAATAGCTGGTGCACAGTGTGGATCATAATTCAGAGGGGAGAAATGGCAAAGAATTCCCACTAACCTGTATTTAGAAAATACTCCTGGTGTGTTAATGTTTCCAGGCACAGAGATTGTCAATGCTACTGTGCACACAAGTGGAAGAAGGACACAGAGCAAATTAATGGTTTCCATGCATAAGAGCAGCCAGTCAGAGTGCAATACAGATAACAAGTACCTTGACATAACAGTTAAAAAAAAAAATCTTGATGGAAATACTCAGGAACTGCCATCAACAGCTTACTGTTCAGAAATTCTCTTAAGCAACCACAGCTTATATATGGGTGGGTGGGGGTGGGTGTATTTTTGATCACTGAGCATTAGCGTAGCCTTGCTTGTGGCTCCCTTGTTTATTATAGAACAGACTCCACGGAGATAATACGGTGCGCAAAAGGCAGTGAGAATCTCCCCATTCATTTCCTTGGTCATCCTTTTCTTAACCTTTCCTTGCGCATTCCTAGTCCTTTTGTTGTTGCTCTTCCATCAGGAAGTAAACGTCACTATGGGTGTAGATCAGATCTGCACAAGTCATTGAAGGCTAACTTTCAGCAGATGGCAATGAGGAAGCTACTCTGCTAGGCATGGCCCCCTGACCCAGAATTAGGCTGCCTGTAAATAACCAGCTTGGCTATTGAAAAACACAACCCAGTGTTCTTTGGGCCAGAAAGCACGCCACTCTTGGCACAGGTGGCTCTCAGCTCCAGTGCATGAGCCCATGGGGACCTCATGACTCAACAGGACCCAAGCCAGCCTTCCCGAATCAGGTGCCCTCCAGATGTGTTTGAATACAACCTGATCATCCACAGACAGCATGGCATGGGTGCTGTAGTGTAGACACAACTCTGGAGGGCACCAGGTCATGGAAGGCTGACCTAAGCTATTGCACTGTGCAGCATTCTCCCCATTCAGCTTTACCAAAGGATGAGCTCACTTTAACCCTACAAATGGTCATATTCTGGGGCAGCCTTTCCCCACCTGGCCCCCTCCAGATTTTTTGAACAACAACTCCCAACATTCCTGACCATTGGCCAGGCTGGCTGGGGCTGATGGAAGTTGAAGTCCAAAACATCTAGAGGGCACCAGATCAGGTAAGGCTCTCCTAAATCATGTATGTACAACTCATAGCCTGTGTGCCGCATATGGCTTTCAGCACAGCCCCCCACGGGAGCCCAAGCCCCCACAGGTGTGTGCTTGTGTGTATGTATGGATTTCTGTGTGTGTGTGTGTGTGTGTGCGTGTGTGTGTGTATGTGAGAGACAGAGACAGAGACAGAGAGATGCAGAGCATTTCTACACCAGGCTAAAATCCCACAACTTTACTGGGGTTTTCCGCTTCCATTTTAAATGCAGGATCACAGTGGGCTCCCTTTACATGCACTTCCCTCCCCCGCTTTTCTCCCTTATCTGTGTGTTCTATATGTTTCATTATACAATCACCAGATGGCGCTCCTCTGATAGCACATAATCTCCGATCTTTTTAAAAATGGGATAAAGGTCATTTCGCATGGGAGACTCCCTGGAGGTTGACAACATCATGTAAAGGACCCGCAAACTTCCATGAGTAACCAGTGTCAATGGCAGGATAAAAGCCAAATGTGGAGACACCCACAGAGAGACACAGAGACAGAGACAGAGAAAGAGAATGAATGGAAGAATCATAGATGGATGAATCAAGGGAGGAGATGAACAGAGAGATTGGGGGGGAGGGGAGGGCTTTGGCTTTGCCTACTTTTGCATTGGCCCCACCCACTGCCACTGGTATTTGAGCCTCAGCTACTTTCCCACAAGGGAATGTGGTCCTCAGCCCTAAAAAGGTTGCCAACCTCTGCTCTATGTCTTGCAACATGTGATTTACTACTGTACTGCATTACATTAAATCAATAAGAACAACTGTATTCTTTACCATTCTCCCAGAGGGAAAATTATACAAGCAATTATACTGGCACCATTGCAGTTCACTGGGGAAATATGACATGCTGGAATGGGGCTGAAGCTCTACTCTCAGTCTCATGGTGATTCATCTGCTGCTTTTTTGCTGATACAAACAGCTTGTTGTTTTGGATCAGCCCATGAGGGATGCAGGATGTTTGGAGAATGCTCTCAGATCCCAAAGGTCTGCAGTAAGTGTTCCCATGATCAGTATGCAACACACTCCCATAACATTTGTCTTTCCTTTAATGTTGGATTAACATGGGCCATGTTGTTTCTATATCTTGCTTCCATTTGGCAGCGCATGGGTGTCCCAGGACTTGGTGTCCCCAGTTTTTGCCTGAAAACCTCCGATCCATTTCCTTGCTTCTCCCTCTGGGCCCCGTCTGCACCACCTCCCAGAAGGAGAAGGCAAGGCATGCAGTGCTTACCTCAGAATGCTGTATTCAGTTCTGGTTACTCTGTCTTGAAAGGCATATTATAAAACATGAGAAGGTACCAAAAGGCACTTACAATTAGTGCCGTGCCAGAAATTCTCCCACATTATTTTCAACCATTCTCTCTTTATATATATATATATATATATATATATATATATATATATTCTTTATAAATGAAATAAACAATACCAAAATTACCAACAACCTGATCAATACTACAATTTCCCAACTATACAATATTCTGATGAGGACACCACAATAACAAAAAGAGAAGGAAAAAGAAAGAAAATAAGGAAAAGGGAGGAGGAAAGGAAGTGAAGTGAAGAAAAAAGAAGATTCTTTCCCCTTCCCTCCCCCTCTCCCTCTCCCACCCCTTTAAAGAATTAAGTTTAAACTCCAATACCCCCCCGGCCTCCGATGCCATTCTATTTTAAAAACTATATCTATAACTTTAACAATCTTACAATTGAATAAACAACCTTACATTTCAATATCATATCATCAATCTTATATCAAAGAAACAGTTCTACAGTTCATTCCCAGTAGCCTATATTAATAATAAAAATAAGAATAAGAAATATAGTGTTATATAATACTAAACTTAAAATAAACCTTCAACAATCAGTGATATATTTTATATATTAATGTATGTGCACAATTACGCTCAAACAATAAATATAAATACAGCATACCATATCTATTTTGAAATTAAAAATATAAAGAAAAGCAAGAAAAAAAGAAAGATGAAAGAGAATAGACGAATATATGTATAATCATTTATCTTCTGACCTAGCCTGGATCATGTAGACTAAACACAAGCAGTTAACAAAGCTTGTTTAAAGATTCCAGTTGATGGGGTTGTAACAGAATTCTCACACATTTTTGCATTCAGCCATGCCTCCGCCATTTCATGATTTAGAAACTTCTTCATCTGACCTTCAGACACAATACAAAGTGTAGCAGGATATTTTAAGTAATATTGTAAGTTCATTTGTTTTGCCATATTTTTGCTTTGATAAATTGCCTTCTTTTATTCACCACCTCTTTGATGTAGTCTGGAAATAACATAACTTTATCTTGTTTCCAGGAAAGGCTTCCACTCTCTCTTGCCAAACGCAGGATAGAATTCTTTGTGGAGACTTTTGCAAATTGGACTATGATCATGTAATCAGTCCCTTTAGCATTTGGCACACAAAATGCCTGCTCAATATCAAGTAAATAATCAGATGGGATAGGGAGTATCTCATGCAAAAGTTTACCCACAAAAATAGGCAATTTTTACATCATTAGACAGATTTTTAATCCCAACGTTCATTGGATCTCCTCGTGAAGGCCTCCAGTTGAGAAATTCTATCAGAGGCATTTTTAAAACAAATTCGTATCGTAGTTTCATTTCCTGCCACTCGGTCTTCTAGCTCATTAATTTTTGTCTCCATTTTTTGCCATGACACATTAATTAAATCTACAGCTCCTTGCAAGGTGGTGATGGAATTGTGGATTAAATCCAGTCTTTTGGCTTGCTCTGTAAATTGAGAAGATAAAGACTTTGTCAGAGTAAATAATTCCCCTATATCTTCTGTTCTCGAAACTTTTGACACAGGGAGTGCGGGGGGGAGTTGATGCCAGCTCCTTTCTTCTCTTCGGCGCAGACATGTTTCTCTCAAACAGATCTTGCAGGTCCTCAGATGTTCTCAAATGTTAAGATGTTAACATTTCTTAAATGTTAACCTCAGAAGTTGTTGATATTTCTTAAAGCATATGTTATTATGGAACACATCACCCTGTTTTCTCCTATGAAATAGGAGTCTCAGTACAGCTTTTTGTGTTGGTAAAGCTCTGGAGAGATAATCCTGGAATCCAGCCACCCCCCACACACTATCTCAAGGGGGGTACTTTTCTCCAAGATATATAATCAGATGTTGCCTTGCCCCCCCTTTTAATTCCAGGGGGGAATGAAAAGGTTTTTCAACCTTTTAAAAAGCTGTTTGAGAAAGCTCCCACAGGAGCGCCTGTAGGATGCTACCAGAGCGACATTGGTTCCAGCTGGAAGTCTATTTTCGACCATTCTCATTCAATTTGGTAGAAAAGAAATTACTTTCAAAAAGAAAATTAAAGTTAGAAGAAATTTCAGAGAAATTCTTATGGGTTGCATTCAGTGTTCTTGTGCTTCCTTTACTTAGGAGGTGACTGAGGAGTGTGTACACGTTTCCTGTCTTTCATTGTACAACCATCTCTCTGCACCTGCATTACAGATGACATGTATCCACAGTAGGGATGTCAGAGAATTCCGCCATGGATCTTGGTGAGACCGAATGCCAGTGCATTCTGCCCCTCGAAATCCGTGGCAGAATGAAGCCCCCCCCCGCCCCGCGAAAGGCGTGCGAAACGGAGCACTTACCTGCTGCCGTTTGCGCTGCTTTGTGAATGGTGGCCGCGGCTGCGGCTGCCGTTCACTTCTTCATTATAGCCATGATAGGCTGCGTAAGTATTTACATAGCGTATCTCGGCAAAAAAAAAGGGAACGCAAATGGTGGTGGCTACGGCGGCCGCCATTTGCGTCCCTCTACGGGCTGCCCAGTGGCCGGATGTCCAGCTGTGGGTGGCCCTGGCCAGTGGCTCCGCAGAGTCGCCACGGAGCGGAGCCAGCCGGGGAGAATTTCGGGGGGAAGGACGGAGCGCCTCCCCCCCACCGTGAATGTCACCCTTTGAAAAGGTAAGTGACTTTCGTACATCCTAATCCACAATCACCTGTCAGAAATTTAACATTTGGAAAGTCCTGGGGAAAGTGCTGAACCCTGAAGAATGACAACTACAGCTGAGCCAAAATTTCTCAGATAACATTTTTCTCAGAAAAATGTTTAGAATTTTATTTTTCTCCCCCCCCCTCCCTGCTGCACCACACCCTGGAAATAAAGGCCATTTCCTTCCCCATATTTTGGCGGGGTTTTGCCCTCCCTCCTGCCGCCCCCCCCCATGCCCCAGAATGATGCTAGGTATGTGGTATAGAGAAGAACGAAAATGGGGGCCAGGCCGCCAACCCACTTGCTGCTGTTGCTTCTTGCAGTAGCCGTGGGAAAAAAAAAAAACCTTAGGAAAAAAAGAGAGAAGCTGTGCTATGACCCTTGCCAGTGGGGAGCCCTATCTGTGAGAAATTGCTGGAGAATTTCTCCTCCCACTGGAGAAATTCGGTGAAATTCTCCTCCCAATTTCTCTGCCCACAAATAGAGTGGAGAATTTTGAGTGTGCACAGCTCTAGCTGAAATTATCAAAGCATTAGAGCACCTTCTCTTCAAAGAAACAGCTTTAGTTTGGGGGTGGGGAGTTGAGAAAGGAGATAAAAGGTTTACAGTAGTGTAGGCAACTTGTGGCCCTCCAAATTTTTGGCCTACAACTCCCAGATCCTTCACCATTGGCTATGCTGGCTAGGACTGATAGGAGTTGTAGGCAGAAACTTCTAGAGGGCCTCAAACAGCCCACCCATGGTTTACAAGTATTATGAGAAGGTGTGTGTGGAGAACTTGTGGAGGGAGGGCGGGGTCTTGCAGAGAAATTGTTTGCACATACCCAAGAAGAAGTTCTATAATCAGCATATAGAATGCACTGCCACATAAATATTTCGAGGGCCACTAGAATAGATATCTTTATAAAAGGTATCTTTTATCAAATGACACTTTTATCAATGAAAAATAATAGCTAAAAATGGAGCCATATGTAGCTGCTAGATTCACTAGATCAAATGTTTGCACACATTGGCAAATGCTAAAAAAAAAGAACCTTTTGCAACAGCATACAAAACCATTATCACGGCATGTTGCTACACGTGACCAGTGAGTCACTGGCCAATGACACCCACAGGAATTTCAAGCAGTTACTGTGTATTCACTGGATGTAGGAATTCGCCCTCAAACCTGCTCCCAATATTTAACTATTATTACACTAACAGAATTTATTTATTTTATAAAGAATAAAAAACCTCTCAAAGTGGCTTCAAATAATCATCAATAACACAAAATTTCAAAACACAAATAATAAAAAGTAGCAGATAAAACAAAAATATAGAGCCGAATACAAAAGTTAAAATAGAGTAAGACTTAGAACTAAAATAATTTCTATTCAGCAGCCTAATATACCAATTTAGGAGAATGCCACTGAGAAAACATTTTTAAGGCTCTCCTAAAGACCTGGGGTCTGACACGCTCCAAGTCATAGTGTGCTCCACAGATGCAGGGCCAGTGCTGAAAAAGCCCACTCCTTTGTGCCCAGCAATCTGGTGATCCTCAAGGGCAGGCATGTGAGTAGGGCTTCAGAAGATGACCTCAGAGTGTGAGCTGGTGGATATGAGCAAAGGCAGCCTTGTGGAATGTAGAAGGAAATGTCACCCATATTGTTCAATTTGGGGCACAAAGACAGCATCTCAAACCAGGCAACACAATGTTGCTTCTCCTATCCAAGCTGAAGCCTAACCCTTCTCTCAGTATGGAAGATAGTGAAACAGTAAAATTCCATTCATGTCAGCTGAACATTCCCCAAGGCAATGAAGGGTGGATTAAAAAGTTACAATAGCAGTTTGAAATTAGAACATTAGACCTGCAACCATCATGCCACCTAAGATGGGGCACTTGAGCTCCTTTAATAGCATTACAGTCTTTGGAACTAAAATAGCTTAAGCACAAGTAGGCCAGTCAGTTCTGAAACACAGCAGAGTACAATGCTAACTCAACTGAAACCAGCGGGACTTTCTTTATTGAATATTACAGGCTGAATATAGCACCAGTAGCCATTCATATTGAATAAATTCTTCTAATCCCATGGTTCATTCCACCAAGGCGAGACGCCCTAATAACTAATTAATTTCTAATATTGCACAGGCCACTGATTACTCTGATACTTCACATTATTATGAAAACTACAGAGATCACTGCTAGGGTCTCCCTGTGTCCTATTTTACAGAGTACAGCCTTCTATTTGAAAAGCAGTCAGAGGACAGTCCTTTATTTGAAGGCTCTCCAGTCCAAGCCCAGTTTCAAGATACAGAACCATCAGAAGGGAGAGCAGCAGGGGCCTTGAAGTTGCCCATTAATAGGTAGCACCTGGACAGCAGACTGAGCAGGTACACAGGTCATCCCTTCAGCCGCTTCCCCTCTATGGTGAGAAGAATTGTATTTAAACTGTAGTAATTACTTCTAAATGTGCATCTCTATATATAAATTAGCATGTGCAAATGTTATGTAGATCTATGACTTCTCTTTTGTCCTTTTTTTGGTGATGTGTAGGGGTGGAATCCAACAGGGCACTTATGCTGCATACTCTTGCACTTCGCCGATTCCATTGCAGGAGCAGGACCCACCACTTGCGCAACAGACATTTAGTGCTTCCCAGAGGAAGCCCTGAAATGAGTGGAAACACTTGTTTCTTGATTGGGACAGGTCAGCGGAGCTCCCTTATATGAGCTTCACCAACCTGCCCCGTTCCAGAAACTAGCATTTTCTCTTGTTTTCTGTTGCCCCAGAAGCACTAAATCTTCATTGTGCAAGTGGTAGGTGCCGCTTGCAGATGGGAATTGGCGGGGTGGAAGAAAATCGGCGGAGATGTGAGCACCCCACTGGATTCTGCCCTAAGCGACCACCTTCATTATAGCTGTCTTAATGCTAAGGCTTAATGCCTTCTCTTTGAGAAGGAAGAGTCTTGTGCAATTGTATAAAGGACATCAAAATAAACTTTGCTAAAAGGTGTCAAAAATAAATATGATGATCTCTCAACACAATTTATCTTTATGACCCTCGGGGAAATCAGAATAATTGCTTAATTTATATTCCCATTTACATTCATCAAGTAAAAGAGTCCATGGTATTATTATGACACTTGTAAAACAGCCCATGACTTAAAAGTGAAGCAAAGTAGCTGTTAATCTGTGTACAATTCAGTTCATGTTGATATTTTTACTTTCCTTGCTGAAAACATCTGATACTTGGATGATGGACACTAGCTATATACAGCAAGAAGCTTTGGTAGCTGGTTTTTCCATTAGGGCTACCAGCAGGTGCTCAGACTTATTTAACACATCTGTATCTTGCTTTTCTTCCATGAAAGACACCCTGGATCTCAGGCTATCTTTCATGGGGCTTTCATTTTATTCTCACAATGGCCTTGTGAGGTAGGCTCAACTGCAAGATGGTGATTTGCCCAAGGCTTTGAACCTGGGTTTCCTCCCACATCTCAGCCCAACATACTAGCTGCTATGCCATTAGCACAGCCTTGGCCAACCTGGCACCCTCCAGATGCTTTAGACTACAACTCCCATCATTCCCAGCCAGCCATGGGAGTTTGGACTGCAACTTTGAGAGTGGGGTGCCAGAGTTGGCAAAGGCTGCATTAGCAAAACACACTTTCAATAGGGCAAGTGGGATTAGAAGCCCATCACCCCAGTTTTTATAAAAGCACAAAGCACTCGCATTAGGAATGGATTTGGTCTGACAAAGGAAGCCTGTTTGAATCAACCTGTCTTGCTAAAACAGACCTGATTACATTAATCATTTGTGTTCTTTATGGCCAAACAGAAAGGCTATATCTATCTTCTGTATCAAGACTATTCCCTGTTTGATGTGGATCTTGCTGCTTAGTATAAACAGTTATTATAGGGCTGGAAAATGTTCCTAATCTACTAATGCAATGTAAAAGTGTGTCATAATTCACAGATCTCACACCCCCAAAATTCTACTTTCATCTTCAGATTAAGGCTCCTTTGATGAGTGGAAAATAACTTCTGTGAAGATAAATGTGTCTGCCGGAGGAGGGGGAAAAAATCATGTTTGCAACCAAAACCTTGTCATTCTGGCATCCATGCGTTGGATCCAAAGGTGCCCTTCCATATACCAAAAATATCTTCCACTCTCATGAAAGGGCAAGTTTACACCTTGTGCTAGAATGCTGCATGAGAAAATTCAAACTTAATCCAACAATGTTCCTCCTCTGGTGCAAGAGTTTATGCAATCTCTTGCAGAAGCATTAGAACCTACATATTTGTCCTGCGATAGCTGGGTCAAGCTCAGTCCTGAGGCAAACTATGGGACAAATCCATTCAGTAAAATCAGAAGGCAGGCAAAGATCAGAAGCACAGTATTAGTAGGCAAGAAGAAGGGCAGTCCAAAAAGGGGGGTCTCAGGCAGAGCCAAAGTTGCTAGGGAACATGAGCAGAGATTCCATCAAATTTGCTACCCCAAGATATACTAATAGCCATCAATTTGGAGGGTTTTGAAAAGGCATTATACAAATTTATGGAGGATAAGACTAACAATGGCTACATGCTACTTCCAGTATCAGAGGCATTATGCCCCTCTATACCAGTTGCTGGGGACAACTGCGAGTGTTATTGAGCTCAAATCTGTCCTACTTGTGGGTTTTCCACAGGCAACTGGTTGGCCACTGTGTGAACAGAATGCTGGACTAGACTGACCTTTGGCCTGATCCAGCATGGTTCTTCTTATGTTCTTATGAAGTCAAGCACAGACAAGCAGTCCAAACTGAACACAATCCAAGGAACAGGGTCTTATTAGGAGTTCAGAGGTCAACAGCATAAGAGATCAGTTCAAAGAAGCAGCAAAGTCAGGAAAACTAGGTTGTAAGGTTCAGGGAGCTGAGATAAAGGTGTTGTTCCAGCAACCAGCAGGCCTCAGCTAAAAGCTTTTATAGTAAAGTCTCCTAGCCAACACCTAGGTACAGCTGAAAATTATTAGACCTGGTTTCAGAATCTCCCTACCTCTAAAGAGCCCCTTGCTCTCACATAGACCCTTACTTTCATGTAGCCTGGTTGCTGTAGGTCTTGAGGTGCATGCTTCACCTCTGAGTGGCAGCATGTATCTCCACCTTCTGGCACTTTAAGGCTGGGTGGATGCTCAGCCTCCTCCTGAGACTCTACAGGGGAGGTACAGTCCTCAGGGGGCCCATCTGGGGGTTCCACAGAGTCCACCTTTGCTGGAGGACCCAGTGTAGCTTCTCCACTGATGCTGGAGTGTGCATACATCTTTTCACATGACTACATGGACCTCACAAGCAACCTGCACTCCACATTCTCCAAGATGTCTATCACCCCAGCTATTTCAGTAAAGCTTATAGCCCTGAGCACACCAAGTACCTGACAGAAAACACCACCACACAGGCTCCCTCTGGCCTTGTGTGCCCCTGGTTGTGCCTCTCCTTTGTCAGTGTGGCTGTAGAAATAGGTTATATTTGATCAGACTGCCTGTCACTTGATATTCTTGTGCCTCTGGGTTACATTCCTGAACTTGGTCTGAGTAACTGGGCCATCTGGGGATGGGCACATTAACATTTTGATTCACAGTGACTTCAGATGAAGGAATTTCAATTCCCTGAAGATCTGGAATGTGGCCTAAGTCTATTTCCAGCATCATAGCAAGCGTTAAGTACCAAAGCACATCTTATAGAGGTCATTTCTTTATTTATATTTATGTATTAGATTATTTTTAGGTAATCTTTCAGGGAAAAAACCCTCCCAAGGCAGGTTACAGTAATATACTACAACAACCACAAAAACAAATCTATCTGTCTATCTATCTCTCATAAACAACAGTAAATTAACAATTAATAAAATGTATAGTTGTAGCTAGAGATGTGAAGGCCTGGGAAAAAAATGGAAAAATTCTGGAGGAAACCATTTTTTTCCCCAACAACCGTTTTTGGATTTTTTTTTGAAAAATTGGAAAAATTGACCAGCTTTGGATTATGAAATGTTTTCTTTTAGAATTTAAAACAAGGTGTTTATATATTGTTACCAAGCCTTTACTCCCCCCCGCAAGTGATTTCTAAAAATGATGTAATAAGACTTTTATAGATAGACTAGAGATGTAAAATGTCTGGAAATAATGAAGCCATGGGGGGAAATGTTTTTTAATCCTCTCTGTAAGATTCTCAGCATTTCTTATTAAAATTATTTAACCAATGTATCTATTACTGATAAACATTTTGGGATGCTCCAAGTCATGCTCAATTTCCCAACATGTGAAATTATAGAGCCACCATATCATAATATGGAAGAAAATGTATATTCTTGACAGTTTGAATTTTGTTCCACAGAGTCCTGTGTTTCTGAACTTGTCTTTCTCATTCTCAAGGTCTTCCTGCTTCTTCTTCTAGGATGATTCAGATATTTCAGGGACTACTTGCTGAAGTTCCCTCTGGTCGGAACTAGGAACTTAAAATATGTTACGTCTAACTTGGTTTGCTCATAGAATTAATCATGTCTGGCATATTAAAATTTAAAAGTACAGTTTATTCAGACAATAATTACACATTTACAGAGTTCACTTCTTAAAGTTTTCAAATATAACGATAATTTTATGAACAATTATACATAATATAACTTTAGGAACATAAATGCGGCTTTATGTTCCTAAAGCAGCCTTCCTCAACCTGGTGCCCTACAGATGTTTTGGACTACAGTGCCCATTCCTGACCATTGGCCATCCTGCCTGAGGCTAACAGGAGCTGAAGTCCAAAGTATCTGGAGGGCACCAGGTTGGGGAAGGCTGTCCTAAAAGAACAAAGTGTCTTTAGATCTGTAAGGAGTGCTAAAAGAAAGTATTGGTTATATTTTCATTCTTCCCAAAATTTCTGTATGTCTGTTTTTTCTGAACACCCCCCCCCGCCACCGAAAAAACAGTGTTTTTTTTCCCCCCATGGCTTCAAAATGTCCGGAAATTTTAAATCTTTAGTCGTAGCTCAGCTAAAGATTTAAACTATTTAAAAATCAGCAGGGTCATAAAACTATCAGGAAAATACAAACTGAAATAGATGCGGTTTTAAACCCCATTTAAAAATCTGTATCCAAAGGGGCCAGTTGCACTTCACTGGGTAAAGAATTCCATAAATGTGGGGCCACCATTGAAAAGGCCTGCTCTATCATACCAGCCAACCTAATTGATCTTGCTGATGGGTATAGGAGGAGGGCCTCCAATGCTGATTTCAAGACATGGGCAGGTTCCTGTGGGTGAAAGGGGTCTTTCAATTAACCTTCTCCCAAACCGTCTAAGGCAGAGGTGGGCAACCTGTGGCCTTCCAGATGTTTTGTTTGGATTAAACTTCAGCTTAGTGACCACATCCATCACAGAACACAACCTCCTCCAGGCACCCATTTAGGACTTCCACAACTTCCCTGGGACTAGTAGTTGAAAATGAGGGATACGGTTGGGTGTCATCTGCGTATTAGTGACACTGCCATTAAAACCTCTGGATGACTTCTCCCAGTTGTTTTATATAGATGTTAAAAATCATGGGGGGGGCAAGATGGAACCCTAAGGTACCCCGGAACAGAAATCTTGAGCGCCACCTTCTGAAAGACTCAAGCCTCCATGACACCATGCCCTCAAAGCCCATCCTGGGCAGGTGGCCCAGAAGGACACCATGGGTCATGCTATCAACAGCAGCTAAGAGGTCTAGGAGAACTAATAGTGCTCGCCCATTCCCCAGCCTAAGTCATCTGCCAGGCTAACCAAGGCACTTTCTGCCCCAAACCCAGGCATGAAACCAGACTAGAACGGATCCAAATATTCAAGATCACTTATGGTTGAGATACCTTGTATTCCAGCCTTGTGCATATGTGACAGAAATAACACTTGTCTATACATTTTCACCTCTCCCATCTGCCACATTTGAGAACTAAGCAAGTATTTAAGTTTATTTCATACTCCTTTAAAGACATTTTGCAGCCTGAGACAACTTACTTAGGGTGCAATCCTATGTATGTTTAGACAGAAAAAAGTCCTACAACTCCTAGCATTCCCCAGCCAGCCAGGTAATTTATTTCATCCACAAACAAGACTAGGAGAACCAACTTCTCATATTTACTTAATGCTTACCTCTTACTTAGTTCAAAAGGTTTTCCAACCTCCATTTAAGTAACCAATCTCTCCCCATGACATATTAAGGATGTGTTGATCATTCAGCAAGGATCCTGAATGGCAGAAGCTTTATGTTTAAAATAGCCCAATTACAGATACTGGGGGGTGGGGGGATAAGGTTGATTTGGGAAACAGAACATACATCTAGCATGTCAGAAAGCTGCCCTGAGTGCCATTTTTTGTAGAAAGGTGTATAAATCAATCAAACAAACAAAACAAACAAATAAATAGTATTCTAACTAATGAACATATGGGGTTGTCATACTTAGGATAGATCCATTAAAATCAATTAGGCTTAACTTAATTGTGACTACCTTAAATCCTGTTGATTTGAATGGGTCTACTCTAAACATGCTTGGAGCCAATCCACTGACCACCATTGTCAAGACAATATACGTAACTTGACAATTGCCTAATCAGAACGGAAAGCATGTCTCTGCCTTCCCGCTGACAAAAGCAGTCAACACCCTCTAATCCTGTGGAACCTTGGCCAACAAGGATGGGGCAAGAATTGTATGACCCTGTTAAAGAAATAATATCTTCTTGGCCAGCTTTCTTTCACAACGGTTACGCCAAGGTGGGGTGATCATAGCATTATATTTTAATGATATTTCTACCTATCTAAAAAAATGTGATAACATGCTCCAAACCTTCAGGGTTCCAGGGATAAGATCTTAAACAGACACACCAAGCTTTCCCGTGCAAAGTTACTAATTATTTTCTGTGGAACTACCTGTTGGCACTGCTACTGTTCCATGCTGCTTTGCCGTCATTTGCTGCAAAGTGAAAACATTCACTATTTCATTTTTACTTTACTGCATTGTGACACTTTAGCATTCAAGTACCAGAGTTCTTGAAACCTCTACCCACATCTTGATAAAAAGCAGACATTGGTAAACATTACTTGATTGGTCCATGAACTTGCAGTTGTGTTTGTTCAGCATACAGTATATATCTAAGGCTCTGATGATTATCCATCCTATGTTGCTCAACTGACTAATAAAAAAGGCAAACATACACTGCGGTATCTATTTTTCACTGCCTTTTATATTTAAAAGCAGGAAGCAATGAGAAGCAGAGAGCCATAAATCTCTCTGCAACCCAACATAACAAAATATTGTGTTCCTTCTTATTTCTTAAGCGATCATCTGCTGAAAGATCGCCTTCTCAGAGAGGTGGAGCAACAGCCATCAATTAAAGGTGAGCCAACGACAGAATGAAGACAATTTTGTATTTTCTGCTTTAAAGTCAGTTTAAAAGATCCTACTGAGGGGAGACATTGTAAACACATACCACCGCCACACCCACTCTATCCTATGTTCTTTTACATTGTGAGGGGTCATTCTTGGCAGTGACATGGGGAATTCCAGTTTCTGCTTGTGACGTGCGAGTTAGATAAATTGCTCAACATGTGCATGCAGCCACGAGGAGTCACCACAGGCAAAAATAAAACAGCAGCTGTCATGAATAGCCCAATTTTACTTGCCATCTCTAACTAAAGAACTTGCAGTCCATGATGTTGCATTAATACCACATACTGTGAATAGATGCTTAATGTTGTTTAAAGTCATTTTTAATTTTAATTATAGTTCGGAGTAGTTCATTAATTTAAACAGTCTGGTGGGTCCATATTACAAGCATGTCGTCCCTATGAACATGCTTGTTCTTAGTAATGCACATTCTCAGTCTTTTGGCTGCCATCTTTATCATACTGCAATGGGATTCCAATACTCCTTGGATGGGCAGTTCTTGCTTCTGTCCCTCCTTTACTTGATGTGACACCTTTCTCTAACCTGGTGCTCTCAGATGTTTTGGACTATACCTCCCATCATCCCTGACCATTGGCTGTGGTCCTGGGACTTATGGGAATTGTAGTCCAAAATAACGAGAGGGCAACTGGTTAGGAAAGGCTGCTCTATGATAACCCTAAAGTATAGTGCGGACTTGAAACTACAGCATGTCTGTCAGAAGTAAATTCCATTGACTTCAGCGGACCTTATTCCCATGTAAGTGTGTATACCAGCCTTCCCCAACCTGATGCCCTCCAGATGTGTTGGACTACAACTCCCATCATGGACAGATTGTACAGTTTCCATGATCATTCTTCATTCTTCTAGCAGTAGATTCTAGCATTTGGACTTTTTGCCTGGGGTTGTGGCCTTTGTTATATACTAGGAAGTTATGGGCCCTGTATTAACTTTTAGGCAGGATTATTAAGAATTGGTGTGATGTCATTGCACAGAAGCAGGGGTGGAAATTCGAATAAATCTGGCAAGAAAGAGAAACTTTAAAAAAAAGAAAGAAATGGCAGCATTATAATAAGTTCTGAAATCATTCTGAGAAACATTCAGACTGAGGAAGGACGTTTGGCAAAGCAGGAGTGTGTGACACTTATGAACTTTGTAGGGCCCATTCTGATAACCAGAGTGTGAGGGCAAAACTGCAGCTTCACAATCCATCTTGCACAATCTAACGATACCTGTAGACCAAAAAGGCAAGGACTCTATCTTGTGCAGGTAGGTGGGGTCAATAGGTCAGATGTAGTCTGACTGAAATAGCAGAGGCATAAATCAGGTTGAGTAATACATTAAGAAGCGTATCTCAGACAAATGGAAACTTCAAATAGAGACACATAAGAGATCTTGCATGGCCTTGCAGATATATAATTGCTATTCACTCAAAGATTAAAGTTGCATGCATTTACCGTCCCTTTTTCTCCCTTGTTCCATTTTGAATTTCTTTTGTACACTGAATTATCCATGACTCCATTTATTTATTTACTTATTAAATTTCTAAACCGCCCCATAGCCAAAGTTCTCCAGGCAATTTGCAACAATTAAAATAATAAAAAACAGCATGATAAAATACAATATAAAAGTTTAAAAGTTAAAACTACAATATAAAATAAAAATAAAAACCCAAATAAAACCCAGCAGCAGTGCAAAGATTTAAAATAGAGTAACAGAGTTAAAACAACAGAAACTGAAAGGCTAAAATGCCTGGGGAAAATAAGAAGGTCTTTAGCTGGTGCTAAAAAGAGCACAATGTATATGCCAGGTGAGCCTCTCTGGGAAGCTCATTCCATAACCAGGGTGACACAACAGAAAAGGCCCTCTTTATAGTAGCCACCCATCTCACATCCTTTGGTGGGGACTCCCAGAGAAGGACTGCTGAGAACAATCTTTAGGGTCCAGGCAGGTATATATGGGAGGAGATGATCCTTCAGGTAAACTGGCCCCAAGACATTTAGGGCTTTGAATGTTAATACAAGCACTTGAATTGTGCCCAGAAATGGACTGGCAGCCAGTGCAAATGGAAAAGTACTGGCATAATATGATCATGTTGGCCAGTTGCTGTTAACAATCTTGTTGCCCTGTTTTGGACCAGCTGAAGTTTCCAGACCAGGCACTGATTCAGAACAGCCACTGCTTCACCTGGATTTGATGAAAAGGATAGAGCTGAGTATCACCTGCATACTGATGACACCTCAGCCCACACATCTGAATAACCTCCCTCAGCCATTTCATGCAGATGTTAAGCAACATGGGAGATAGGACAGAGCCCTGTGGAACCCCATAGCATAGCTCCCAAGGCACAGAGCAATAATCCCACAGCACCACCTTCTGGACTTGGCCATCCTAGTGGGAATGGAACCACTACAATACAGTGCCTCCAACTCCCAACCCAAACATCCTTTCCAGAAGGATATCATGGTCGATGGTATTGAAAGCTGCCTAGAGGTCCAAGAGACTCAATAGGCCCATACTGCACCTGTCCCTCTCTAGAAAAGGGACATCCCACAGGGCAACCAAGGCAGTTTCTATTCTAAAAGTAATCCTTAAGCTCAATTGATATGGATCTAGATAATAACTTTCATTCAAGAATTGGCCGGCAACCACACACTCAGGCACCTTACCCAGGAAGAGGATATTGGCTCTATAGTTGTTAACATCATCCAGGTCTAGGCTAGGCTTTTTCAGGAGTGGCCTAATTACCACCTCTGTTAAGGAGGATGGTACCACCCCCTCTTTCAAGAAGGAATTTACGACCACCTGCACCCAGCCACGCCTCCACTCCCTATTAGATATAATAAGCTATGAAGGGAAAGGGTCAGGCACACAGATGGTTGGCTGGACTTGGCCAGGCACCTTGTTCATATCCTTGGGCCTCAACAACTGAAACACATCCAATAAAACTGAACCAGACGGTGCTCTGGGCACCTCTACTAATGGAACTGCATTAACTGTGATGTCCAAGTTGTGACAGATTTGAGTGACTTTGTATTCAAAATGCCACGCATTTCACTCTCTTCCAGGCTAACCTACCTCACAGGTTTTTGTGAGGATAAAATTGGACGGTGGGGAAGAACTATGTCTGCCAACTTAAGCTCCTTGAAGAAAAGGAGCTTAAAATATATAGAAGGAGAAGGAGAAGATTTCTACATCCCTTGAAGGAGCTCAGAGCAGCACGCATGGGGTTATTTCTTTATATTTTAAGCACATATTAGTTGCATTCTCTCTCATAAACGCCACCCAATTATCTCATTTTACTCTTAGAAGGACTCCATTCTGTAGGTCAGGCTGAGAGATATTGATTTCCTCAAAGCTACCCACTGAATTTCATGGCAAAGAGGTGCCATAGTTCCAGTCAGATGATGGGAGCTGTACTCCAACACATCTGGAAGTCACCAAGTTGGGGGATGTGTGGAGACCAAGCTGGTCTCACAGATCCGAACTCATCTCTCTTGTTCAGCCTTCCCTAACCTGGTAACCTCCAGATGTTTTGGACTTCAACTCCCAATAGCTCCAGTCAGCATGGCCAATGGTCAGGAATGCTGGGGGTTGCAGTCCAAAACATCTGGAGGGCATCCAGTTGGGAAAGGCTGTTCTAGATGCTGTACGCCATTGACTCTACATTGCCCAGGACTCATTGAGGGAAACGATTACATTCACATCACTTTTTTCAAGTTCAGAATTTGAGTGTAGCTGTAACTTTAACTTGAAGAAAGCGTGAGCTGAAGAATACGATGCCTTCCTCTTTCAGTATGAGGCAATTCATCATCAGTATTTGTGTCTAAGCACCTCAATCATCTTTTTTTTTCCTGGCAGAGCAGTTCCTTCAGAAGAAAGCAGCACAAGTCCAGCCAGACATCTGCATAGAGAGAGCTCTTGAGAAGTCTAAAGGAGCGGTCATCCATGCAACAATGAACGCTTGAACTGCATTGACTGGTCATTAGGTCCCCACCCACCATGCTCCACCAGATGTAATTAAATTTCAGTTCAGTATGTGTGGATTCATATTTGATGTTTTGTATTTCATTTCTGACCTTTGAAAAGAACCAATGCACAGGGTTGTATTTCTGCCCAGCTGACAGTTTAAATTTTGCAATTGTGTTGGTTTACTAATTTATATGATGGAAAGAGTGGGGGAGGCTAATATGTATTTGTAAAGCTCGAGCACACAACCACGCTCTTACCTTCCAGTTCACTTGTGAAGCTGCTGCACCCAGGAACAGTTTACTTTGGTGATATATTAAGCGACACAAACATTCAAAAGTGGTTCTCATAGGACTGCACCCTTAATATCTTAAGCAAGAATGGACTGGATGTGCTGCAGAGGTCTGAGAACTGGGGGTGAGATAGAATTGCACCTCTGTCATCATTTTTTGTAGAACAAAAATATTGGTCATATTACCATTTTTATTGCCTTCATAATGTATGTGTTGTAACTACATTGTTTATGTATCATCCCAAATATGAGGTTTGTTAACAGGACTAAGGGCACAATCCTATGCATGTTTAGACAGAAAGAAGTCCTACAACTCCCAGCATTCTCCAGACAGCTGGCTGGAGAATGCAGGGTGTTGCAGGACTTTTTTCTGTCTGAACATGCACAGGATTGTGCCCTAAGTGTCGCTTTGCTTTGTCCCTCTCCACGTATGAGAAACAAAGTGGGCAATCACTTGGTGATAACCCTCCCTTCTCTATTAAGATTGCTCTTAGCTGCTGGAATTCCCAAAACTCCCATAATGTCAGATCTCCTAAATCAGGGGTGGGCAACCAGCGGCCCTAGGGCTACCTTGACACAATTTCATGAGGTTTGTTGTTGTTCAGTCGTTCAGTCGTGTCCGACTCTTCGTGACCCCATGGACCATAGCACGCCAGGCCTTCCTGTCCTGCGCTCTCTCCCGGAGCGTGCTCAAGTTCATATTCATTGCATCCGTGATGCTATCTAGCCATCTCATCCTCTGCCGTCCCCTTCTCCTTTTGCCTTCAGTCTTTCCCAGCATCAAGGTCTTTTCCAGGGAGTTTTCTCTTCTCATTAGGTGGCCAAAATATTGGAGCTTCAGCTTCATTATCTGTCCTTCCAATGAGCACTCAGGGTTGATTTCCTTTAGGATTGACTGATTTGACCTCCTTGCAGTCCAGGGGACTCGTAAGAGTCTTCTCCAGCACCACAGTTCGAAAGCATCAATTCTTCGGCGCTCAGCCTTCCTTATAGTCCAGCTCTCACAGCCATACATTACTACTGGGAAAACCATAGCTTTGATTAGACGGACCTTTGTCGGCAAGGTGATGTCTCTGCTTCTTACTATGCTGTCTAGGTTTGCCATAGCTTTCCTCCCAAGGAGCAAGCGTCTTTTAATTTCATGGCTACAGTCACCGTCTGCGGTGATCTTGGAGCCCAAGAAAGTAAAATCTGTCACTGCTTCCATTTCTTCCCCTTCTATATGCCAGGAGGTGATAGGGCCAGATGACATGATCTTCGTTTTTTTAATGTTGAGTTTCAAACCAGCTTTTGCACTCTCCTCTTTCACCCTCAACAAGAGGCTCTTGAGATCCTCTTCGCTTTCTGCCATTAGGGTGGTATCATCTGCATATCGGAGGTTGTTGATAATTCTCCCGGCAATCTTAATTCCGACCTGTGATTCATCCAACCCGGCATTTCTCATGATGTACTCTGCATATAAGTTAAATAAGCAGGGTGACAATATGCATCCTTGTCGTACTCCTTTCCCAATTTTGAACCAATCGGTTGTTCCATCTCTGGTTCTTACTGTTGCTTCTTGATCCTCGTACAGGTTTCTCAGGAGACAGGTAAGGTGGTCTGGTACTCCCATCTCTTTCAGAATTTGCCACAGTTTGTTGTGATCCACACAATCAAAGGCTTTAGCGTAGTCAATGAAGCAGAAATAGACGTTTTTCTGGAATTCTCTTGCTTTCTCCATGATGCAACGAATGTTGGCGATTTGATCTCTAGTTCCTCTGCCTCTTCTAAACCCAGCTTGTACTTCTGGTAGTTCTCGGTTCGCATACTGCTGAAGCCTAGCTTGTAGGATTTTGAGCATCACCTTGCTGGCATGTGAAATGAGCGCAATTGTACGGTAGTTTGAACACTCTTTGGTGTTGCCCTTCTTTGGAATTGGAATGTAAACTGACCTTTTCCAGTCTTGTGGCCACTGTTGAGTGTTCCAGATTTGTTGGCATATTGAATGCAGCACTTTAACAGCATCATCTTTTAGGATTTTAAATAGCTCAGCTGGAATACTGTCATCTCCGCTAGCTTTGTTGTTATTAATGCTTCCTAAGGCCCACTTGACTTCACTCTCGAGGATGTCCGGCTCAAGTTCAGTGAGCGCACTATCATGGCTATCAGGGACATTCAGATCTTTCCTGTATAGTTCTTCTGTGTATTCTTGCCACCTCTTCTTAATCTCATCTGCTTCTGTTAGGTCCCTGCCTTCTTTGTCCTTTATCATGCCCATCTTTGCACAAAACATTCCCTTGAGATCTCCAATTTTCTTGAAGAGATCTCTAGTCTTTCCCATTCTGTTGTTTTCCTCAATTTCTTTGCATTGTTCATTTAAGAAGGCCTTCTTGTCTCTCCTTGCTATTCTCTGGAACTCTGCATTCAGTTGGGTATATCTTCCCCTTTCTCCCTTGCTTTTCGCTTCCCTTCTTTCCTCAGCTACTTGTAAAGCCTCATCAGACAGCCACTTGGCTTTCTTGCATTTCTTTTTCTTTGGGACGGATTTCGTTGCTGCCTCCTGAACAATGTTACGGACCTCCGTCCATAGTTCCTCAGGCACTCTGTCTATCAGGTCTAATCCCTGAAATCTATTCCTCACCTCCACTGTATATTCATCAGGGATATGATTTAGGTCATACCTGAATGGTTTAGTGGTTTTCCCGACGTTCTTCAATTTAAGCCGAAATTTTGCAAGAAGCAGCTCATGATCTGAGCCACAGTCAGCTCCAGGTCTTGTTTTGACTGACTGTATGGAGCTTCTCCATCTTTGGCTGCAAAGGACATAATCAATCTGATTTCGATACTGACCATCTGGTGAGGTCCATGTGTAGAGTCGCCTCTTGTGCTGTTGGAAAAGAGTGTTTGCTATGATCAGCATGTTCTCTTGGCAAAACTCTATTAGCTTTTGTCCTGCTTCATTTTGTACACCAAGGCCATGCCTGCCTGTTATCCCGGTGATTTCTTGACTTCCTACTTTAGCATTCCAATCCCCTATGATGAAGAGGACATCTTTTTTTGGTGTTAGTTCTAGAAGGTGTTGTAGGTCTTCATAGAACCCATCAACCTCAGCTTCTTCGGCATCAGTGGTTGGGGCATAGACTTGAATTACTGTGATGTTGAATGGTTTGCCTTGAATTCATACTGAGATCATTCTATCATTTTTAAGATTGTACCCCAGTACTGCTTTTCCCACCCTTTTGTTGACTATGAGTGCTACTCCATTTCTTCTAAGGGATTCTTGCCCACAATAGTAGATATGATGGTCACCTGAATTAAATTCGCCGATGCCTGTCCATTTGAGTTCGCTGATTCCCAAGATGTCGATGTTTAATCTTGCCATCTCATGTTTGACCACCTCCAGCTTACCTTGATTCATTGATCTTACATTCCAGGTTCCTAAACAATATTGTTCTTTACAGCATCGGATTTTCTTTTCACCGCCAGACACATCCACAGCTGAGTGTCCTTTCGGGTTTGGCCCAGCCGCTTCACTCTTTCTGGCGCTACTTGGAAATACCCTCTGCTCTTCCCCAGTAGCATATTGGACACCTTCCGACCTGAGGGGCTCATCTTCCGGCGTCATATCTTTTAGCCTTGTGATACGTTCCATGGGGTTTTCTTGGCAAGAATACTGGAGTGGGTTGCCATTTCCTTCTCCAGTGGACCACATTTTGTCAGAACTCTCTGCCATGACCTGTCCGTCTTGGGTGGCCCTGCACGGCATAGCTTATGGCTTCACTGAGTTACGCAAGCCCCTTCGCCACAACAAGGCAGTGATCCATGAAGGGGTTCATGAGGTTATTGGCCTAATTTCCAAAGCCCTCTGCAAGCAATCAGTTCAAACCTCTGGCAAGAGGGATCTGTCCCTTTCCCAGCAGCCCGCTCAGTGGGGAGGAAAAGGAAAAGAGGCGGGGCAGGGAGAGAGAGAGAGAGAGAGAGAGAGAGTTAGAATTGTCATAGAAATTAAACACACTTCTGTTTTGGAGTACAATTCCTTCAGAGACTTTATTTGGCCAAAATTAAATTAACTCAACAGCTGTTGAGGAGCAAACCAAAGCAACACCAAGGGTCCAGGTTGCAGTACAAGACTGGGCTTGAGTGAGAGGCAGGTGAACAAGTAGATTGCAGTGGTGAAGAGGAGGAACAGCTTCAGGGGGCTGTTGTCGGTGGGCCCCTGCTGGGGTGTGGGCCCTCAGCAGGGGCCAACCATGCCTGCTGCTGACATTGGCCCTGGCTGGAACCTTTATCATTTCCAACAGAATTCTTAAGCCAGGGCCACTCAGCTTATACACATTTTCTATCTAAGGGCCTTTGAACAGAGATCTTCTGGCTTCCCCTGCTGAGATGCTGCTACTAAGTGAAATATATAGTTGTCAGGAGCCCAGTGGCTCACACACCTTTAAGATGGAACTAAGATCCTGTATCTGGACAGGGAGGGCCTCAGCAGCAACCTACATGCTGGTTACCTGTATAAACCCTCTGGCTTCAGTAGCCAAAACACCAGAGCCTTATAGCACAGACCAACAAATGGCATGTAGCAGCAGGAACTTTCCTGGCAAGAACCAACTATACATCTGATAGAAATAGGCTCTCGCCTATGTAAACATTTTTAAAAATTTATTTCTATACTGCCCAATAGCTGAAGCCGAATACATATGCCACATAAATCCCCTAGGGCACAATCCTATGCATGTTTAGACAGAAAAATGTCTGACAACTCCCAGCATTCCCCTGCCAGCATAGCTGGCTGGGGAATGCTGGAAGCTGAAGGACGTTTTTTTCAGTCTAAACATGCATAGGATTGCGCCTTTAGTCTTTAAGGCAGGAGTGGGGAACTACTTGGGATTCGAAGCCCAGGTTGCCCCTAGACCCCCGCAGGTGACAATGACATGAAGGGGCAGAGGCAGAGCCCACCCATGAATCTGTCCAGGTTGGGGCCCTGAAATCATTGGGTGCCTGGCCAAAGCACCAGCTGAAAGTTTAAGGTGCCACCAGACTTTTTGTAATATTTCCTCTACAGCATTTAGTATTGCTTGAATATAGCATAACATGTGACATTTTCCTGACCAACCCACGAGTTCACTTTCATATCAGTTTCCTTCATTCTGTGTCACGCTTCTCTCCTTACTGGCAAACAAGTTCTTGTAGCACGTGGAAAGAAAGAAACCAATTGTGTTACTAAACGAAGAACAGGGCAGGCATCTGTGACATGGAAATCCTGAATTCACTAGATCATTCTCAGTCACACACCCACATTCCTGATTTCTTTGCCAAGTACGTCCTCTCTAGGCATTGCGTTGGTCTCCACTTCTTGTTAACTCTTTGGCAACATACCAGGCCCCAGATGGCAGCTGTTAATTGCAATCAGCAGGTGAGGAACCAGCAGAATCTCAGAAACAGCATTACCTTCCGCTCTGAAAGACAATCTGGGGGAAAGCAAAGAATCTGGGATGAGATATTTAAACTTAAAATGTTTGTGGAAAGAATAAAAGAAGCTAGCTAAATATACATTCTCTCTCTCTCTCTCTCTCTCTCACACACACACACACACACACACACACACCCTACATGACAAACCATAGTTTTTTTTTAGGGTAATTACATTTGTCTGATGACATAATCTTTCTGAAATAAGTTTAGTGTCTTAGGCCATATCCTAGCATATAGGTTTCCCTGACATTAACTGGGAATCTGAAGATGGATAAAAAGAATTATATCAGTTACCAAAGGCCTGCAGGTTAAGGCTGAGTCATGTAAACTCTGAAGCCCACAAAGTTGCAACCCAAGATAAAGCTGTTGTGTTGATGAATTTGAGGAGACTTCCTTTTCAAGGGTGTAAACATGATACCTTGGGACAGATGCCATCACAGCAATGAGTATGGATGTAAAAGCCCAGACAGATAGAGATTATGGACACAGGCTGACATTTTACAGAAATTACTTTTCTTAAAAGGGAGCCTCTGATCTTTAGTGCCTGTTTTGGGGATCTGTAAATGGGAACTATTTCTTATGGCCAAGTCCACAACCCAATAAAGTGCAATAGCTTTCAGCTGGGAACTCCTTAACGGAAGCCGGGTGCCCTGGAGACATTTTGGACTTCAACTCTTATTAGCCACTTTCATGGGTAGTAATCAGGAATGCTGGGAGATGTGGTCCAAAACATATGGAAGACACCGGGTTGGGGAAGACTGATTAATGGATACTTCACACATTGCAAACATTTTGTACCTCCATTAAGGAGTTCCCACGAAATCCTCATGCAAAACAGCATATATGATAGTCATGCATAGGGATTTTTCTCTTCAAGCACACTTGGATGTACACATGCGAGGAAGCCAGAGTGCAGTGCAGTGAAAATCAGCATGTGTGATCGTTATGTGTGACAATCTATATGAAAATGGTATGCCAATTTGTGCATGGAAGCAACCAGGACCGGCCCTACCATTAGGCAGAATGAGGTGGCCTCCCCAGGTGGCAGAGGCTGGGGGGCTCATAGCAGTGGCATGGTGTTGGAGGACAGAGCTGTATATGCCACACAGTCTTCCTTACACTCCCATAAGTTCACCTGCTGCCTTCAGGTGCGATGGAAGACACTGTCCTGACACCAGTATTGAAGTAATATTCCACTGCCAGTCAATTCAGCTTCTCTACATGGAATAGTGGGACTGGGGGAGCAATAAGAGGCCTCTTGCCCTTTGCCTCAGGCACCAAAATGTCTTGGTCCAACCCTGGAAGCAGTTATTCATCCCAATGAAATCAGTGAAGGTGGCTCAACTAAATCCAGATCCTCTAGTTTAGTTGGCATGTAGATTCACATAGCTTCATTAGCCACTCAGAGTCTTTCAGATCTAGAAGATAGGAGCAATGGAATGGCAGAACTGGCCATTATCAAAAGAATCATGTTTACTTAGCAGGAACCTGGATTGTCCCCCGCCCTCCCTCCTGCACAGCTCAGATGATTTCAGGGGGTGAGGGAGCATCCATGCCATCAGGGGCAGGCCACACCCTCTGACGTCATTGGATCCTTGGCACTGACTGCAGCTCCTCCAGAACACCTCAACTGGAGAGCAAGCTTCACTCCGTCCAGTCTTGCCCTGGCTAGGGGAAGCCTGGGCAGAGTGAAGCCCACCAAGGTGTTAGCTTCCCGCTGTCTCACCTTCCTCGCACAGAGAAGATGACAGAGCAGTAAACACTCTCCTGCCCCCGCTCCTCTAAGGGAGCAGGGGATTGTGTGGTGGAGGGGCCTCACCTGAAGCTCTGTGTGCTGGATGGGCCAGCCCAGTGGGACAGATTTGGCCTATGGGACAGAGGTACTGTATCCTGCTGTAGGGGAACCCAAGTTTTATCTTTAAAAGTTTGGTCAAGAAACTCCATTTTGGAAAGGCAAAACCAAACCAGATTCTACAAGGGATGTACGAAACCACTTACCTGTTTTGTAAGTGGCATCTGCGGTTGGGCAGGAGGCGCTCCATCCCTCCCCCCGGAATCCTCCGTGGCCAGCTCTGCTCCACGGCGACTCCATGGAGCCACTGGCTGGGTGCATCCGCAGCTGGACATCTGGCTGCAGCAGGTCTGCAGATGCAAATGGCAGCCAGCGTAGCGGCCGCCATTTGTGTCCCTTTGCTGAGCCATGATAGGCTACGTAAATATTTATGTAGCCTATCATGGCTCACCAAAGGGACGCAAATGGCGGCCAGTGTAGCAGCCACCATTTGCGGCCGCAGCCTGGCAGCGGCCAGAGCCGGTGCTGCCGCCACCGGAGCCACCACTGCCGCTGCCACCGGAGCCACCACCGCCGCTAGAGCTGCAGCCAGGTAGGCTCCGTTTCGTGGGGCTTTCGTGGGGTGGTGGGGCAGGTTGCTCCGTTCTGCCACGGATTCTGGGGGGGCGAATTCACTGGAATTTGGCCTCCCTGGGATCCGTGGCAGAATTCTCTGACATCCCTACCAGATTCTAAAGCAGACTCCTTCTGGGACCCGTGTATGCAAACGTTGCTTTATCCAGTGCGATTTGGTGCCTAACACCTCTCCAAAGCCTGTTCTTTTTTCTCCAGTGGGTCAAATTTTGCTAAGCGTTTTAGTAGTGGCTGGAGAGCTCTGCCTGTCTCCCCTTGGTTCTGCAGACAATGTCTATCTTCCTTTAATGGTTCCAGAACACAGGGGCAGCCTACACACACAGAGGTCTAAGCAATTAGGCTTTCCCTTGCAGAGGTTCATGCCTAACATGTGGATTTCAGGGGTGAAGCCAGCAGTACCAGGCAAGCTCAGGGGTATGGCCCCACAGCCCCATTCAACGCATGACTCCCCATCGCACAACGCACACGCGAAGGGGGTTGAGGCCAGAAGCAGGACTAACAAAGCTGGCAGGAACAATGCCAGCATGAGGCATTTGTCTGTCATGCAATGAATGAGGTGGTCCTTTTTGACCTTGAGAAGCAACCCTATACCCAGACAGATAAATATAGATAAATATAGATGAAAGCCCCGCTGAAATTAATGAGCTCAATGAAGTTTCAAGGTTATTACGGTCCTAACTAGGTTTGCGGGTTTTATTTCATTCTTTGGGAAGAAAGATTTTTTAGCATGACAATATCTCCAATATATCCAGGTGGCTAAAAACTCACCGATACGTTCGCAGTGAAGAAAGGAGAGTGGGGCCTGGAAATGAACGGCTGCATCTGTAGGAATAATAGAACCATGAGACATTGTGAGTTACATAATGGCCTATTAGCCAAGGCTCTTTTATTCCTTCGCCAGCAACCTCTTCCCTGACTATCACCTAGACAACCACATTTCTATGTACACTTAGAAACAAGGGCTGAGGATGTCCTTATAGGAGACAGCCTGCCAAATATGTCAACTCCTCTAATACAGAGAACAATTTCTGGCTTCTCAGTGGTGGCGGGACTGATGATATAACGCATTTGCCTGTTGCCGATTCATCTTTCCCATCTATCATTGCCACACTTAACCTTGAAATCCTCCCCTGCCTCTCCCTTCCTTCCAAGCGACTCCCCATCTGCTCCCAAGGGCAGAAATCAGATGGCTGTAATACAAGCAAGTGGGGAGGAGGTGGAAGGACCCATCTTCATTTTCAAAAACAGAAGGGAATAGGCTTTCCAATTTGTAGCCACGGACATATTTTTCTGAAGCAATCCCAATAGATTCTTTTGCTCTCGCCCTTATCACCCAGTCACATCTTAACATACAGACAGCTTTTATTAGCAGCAAGAACAAGATGGAAGCCCTCTGATTCGAAATCTCAGTTTATTCCTAAACTCACTCAGAAGCTTTAACAAAGCCAAGAAACAATTGTGTTGGTCTGCCTTACAGGGTTGTCATAAGAGTTACTGATACAACATTTGTGACATGCTTCGAGAACCTTTGGCAGAATAACCCAATCCCATGCATGTTTACTTAGAAGTAAGTCCCACCGGGTTTTACTTACTTCCAAATACGCATGCATAGGGCTACAGTCTAAGTATTGACTGATATTTCTAATGGGACTTACTTCTAAACAAGTGTGCATAGGATTGTACTCTTAAGTATTATTAGTAATTGATATTTCTAATAGTTCTAGCCTATGTCATTAACAGTGAACTCCTATACATATCTACTCAGAAGTAACTCCCATTTTGTTGAATAGGGCTTACTCCCAGGAAAGTGTGCATAGGATTTACTTTATTTTTACTCTAGTGTAGCTGCAGGGGGCCGATCTGGATCAGGACCCTAGCATAGGAGAAGGGGGCTTTAACCCCCCCTTCCCCACCATTATGGGCCAGATCCAAATCAAAGGAGGGGGGATGCATCTGCAATTTCTATTACAGGCACTGGGGCCTGATCCAGATCGGGCCCATAGTTGGGGGGGGGAAGGTTAAAGCTTCCTACTCCCCCTATGCAAGGGTTCAAATCCAGATTGGAGGCCCTGCACCTACTGTAGAGTAAAAATGAAATAAAATGATGTCTGTTTTGGTCCTAAATATAGAAAAATTTAGTCATAGAAATCTGTTCTGTGCACCATTGTTAGTTCAGTTTCTCTCTCTCCACCTTAGTCATTATGACTGTAAATTTTACCTTTGCAGAGAGAAAAATGCAATATGTTTATTTTGTCACAAGAGGATATCATAAAGAAAAAACTGCTGTCCTTCAGCTTGAAACAAACTGCTTAGTTAATGACCCTAATGACCGACAGCTCTCACTTTTTGGCATTGTTACAATTTATTCTATAGTTTCACCTTTACTTCTTTCTTTGCATGTGTCACAAATAATATTTTCTTTTACGAAACCAATTAGGCTGTTATATTTAGTGAACCTAAGCAGTATTTGAAAGCTTTTTTTATTGGCACAGGTATAGGGTCTTGAAATAGTTTGGAATCAAACAATTCTTCTCTCCATTCTCGTAGCTGGTTGACTACAGCTCTAACACTTGTTGGCTCTTTCTTTTTGCATACAGAGGTTGTAATCTTATGATCCTCCACAGCAGTTCCTTTACTTGTTAGAGGTTTACATTTCTAATGACAGGAATGAACATAGTACACAGTACAAAGGAAGAATTAGATCTCCTAGATGAGCATCCACAGGAACCACAAAGTAATGTCTTACTACAATCAACAGCAATAAAATGGGTGCATTTTTGGCCTATGCAGGGCCAACCCAAACATTAGGAAGAGGGAAGCAGCCTTCTCAGGCAACAGAAGCTAGAGGGCGGAGAGTGATGGGAAGGTGATGAAGGACGGAGCTGAATGTGCCTCACAGCCTGCCATACACCCCTAAGCCACTGGAGAAATTCAGACAACTTGTAGCCCTCCAGATGTTTGGCCTACAACCCCCATCGGCCCTAGCCAGTATAGCCAATGGTGAGGCATTACTGGGAGTTGTAGGCCAGCACATCTGGAGTAGTGCCATGCCAAAAATTTCTCCCGCATTATTTTCGACCGTTCTCATTCAGTTTGATAGGGGGGAAAATTGCTATTGAAAAGAAAATTAAAGTAGAAGACATTTCAGATAAATTCTCATGGGTTGCATTCAGAGTTCTTGTGCTTCTTTCACTTAGGAGGTGATGAGGAGTGTGTACGAGTGTCTTGTCTTTCATTGTACAACCATCTCTCTGCACCTGCATTACAGATGACATGTATACACAATCACCCATCAGAAATTTAACATTTGGAAAGTCCTGGGGAAAGTGCTGAACCCTGAATGACAACTACAGCTGAGCCAAAATTTCTCAGACAACATTTTTCTCAGAAAAATCTTTAGAATTTTATTTTTCTTCCCCCCTTCCCCTGCTGCCCCGCGCCCTGGTAATAAAGGCCACTCCACAGAATTTCCCGAAATTTCCTTCCCCGTATTTTGGTTTTGCCCTCCCTCCCGCCGCCCCCCCCCCCATGCCCCAGAATGATGCTAGGTATGTGGTATAGTGAAGAACGCAAAATGGGGACCAGGCCGCCAACACACTTGCTGCTGTTGCCTCTTGCAGTAGCCGTGAAAAAAAAACAAACCGCTTAGGAGAGAAGCTGTGCTATGACCCTTGCCAGTGGGGAGCCCTATTGCTGGAGAATTTCTCCTCCCACTGGAGAAATTCGGTGAAATTCTCCTCCCAATTTCTCTGCCCACAAATAAAGTGGAGAATTTTGACAGGCCATTGTGCACAGCTCTAATCTGGAGGGACACAAGTTGATCGTCTCTGCTGTAAGCTAACCTGTTGCCCTCAGGTGAAATGAAGGATGCTGTTCCATTGCTAGTGTTGAAGTAAGTGTCAACTGTCAACCAGTATATACATTTGTTTATTGCATTTAGCCATAGGCCACTGCAGAACAACAAACGCAAAAACATCCATAAGGATGAATGTGAATATAAACAAAAAGGGGGAAATTACACATTTCATTTAAAAACATTCACATTTAGAAATATACCTTAGAACATTCACATTTAAAATACACCTTAAATTTTACTAAAATTACTCACAAAATCTGACAGTGAAATCACCGCCAGTAAAAACGTTAAGCTAGAAATAAGATAAAATTACACATACAGTTTAAAAACACTGGAATCTAAAATGGACCTTGAAACTTGCTAAAATTCCTCACAAGCATAGCCCTATCAGACTGAATCTCCCTTACAGTCCACTGCCACCTCAGTCAGGGTTCTTACTCTAATCTTCTTTGCTCTGCTCGCATACAATGCAACTAGATAAGATACATAGTCCTGCTCGTCAGATAGAAGTTGGGTTATTATATTCTAAACTGGCCACCCGCTGCCAACTGTCAATCCATTTGGCTTCTGTACCTAGAGAGAGGCTGCCATTTTGTCCTTTGCCTCAGACAGCAAAATGTCTCAGGCCAGTCCTGGGCTTATGTTCGCAGTCTAGTTCTCAGGCTTATATGGTAGGGTGGCCATGTGTCCTACTTTATAGAAGGCAGCCTTCTGTTTGAAGAATTACTAGAGGGCAATCCTTGATATGAAGGTGTCTTCTAGTTGAAGGGCTGTCCATTCCAGGTCTAGTTTAAAAATGAAGAACGATAAGAAGGAAGAGCAGGGAGGGGCCTTGAAGTTGGCCATCAACAGGTATCACTTGGACAGCAGACTGAGCAGGCACAGAAGTCACCTGGTCACCATCTTCCACACTATGGTGAGACAGTATTTAATTATTTCTAAATTAGCATCTATACATAGACATTAGCATGTGCACATTTTATGCAAATCTGTGTCCTCTTCTGTCCTCATTTTGGGTTAAGTGCAAGTAGGCACTCTACATTCAAACCTTTGACAAAAAAAGGACCATGGGCTCATTCCAGATAAATCTGTCTACTTTCATCCTATTGAAATTAATAGAACACCTGTAAGGAAAAGTTCATATGTCTGACCCATTGGTAAGCAAAAGAAGCACAGCTGTCATGGGCCTCTTCTAGATTAAGCCAGGGGTGGGCAGTATGTGGCCCTCCAGATGTTTCAGCCTACAAGTCCCATGATCCTTCACCATTGGCTATGTTGGTTAGGGCCAGTGGGAGTTGTAGGTGAAAACATCTGGAGGGCCACAAATGGCCCACCCTGATTTAAGCTATAACATTACACCCACATTCATAAACTACAAATGGATCTGAAAGGACATTCACGGTGCAATCCTTTGCATGTTTACTCAGAACTCTCTCGCTGATTTGAATGGGACTTAGTCCCAAGTAAGTGTGCATAGGATTGCAGCCCAAGGATTGTTTGGGAGAAAATCCCATAGAAATCAGCAGAACTTGCTTTCAAAGAAGGGATCAGGCTGCATGTTGGTTAAGGATCAAGATTAATGTAGTATGACTTCTTTTTAATTAAAGAGCTGTTTAAGAAAAACAAAACAAAATGAAATCACTGTGCTAATTCAAAGTAAAAAATCTTAACTCTGTCTGGGGGCTGTTTTTACAGAGCCAGCTACAAAGCCTATAGACAAGAGTTTGGAAAAGAGTACACAACAAAATGGTAAACACCAGCAAAACCTTCCCATCTGCCCAAAGCAGTGTCCCTGCCATTATGAAACAACTTCTTCTCCTCTACAATGCACAGCTCAGCATTAAGGTATTATCTCAGAAGGTGCCCCAAGAGCTACTAAGAAGTGTCATGTTACATAAGTCAAGGCCCTGGAAAACTCTGTTGCGAACAACCTGTGACCATCCAGCCTTCCCTAACTTGGTGCCCTTCAGATGTTTTGGAGTACAGCTCTCAGTGTTCCTGAAGATTGAGGCTGATTGAGGCTGCTGGGAAGAGAAGTCCAAAACATCTGCAGGACACCAAGTTTGGAAGGCTAATCTAGCCTGAGGAAGAGCTCTAGAGATCTCAAAAGCTTTAACACTCTTTTGTGGCACTTTGGTTGCCACAAAAGAAATGTAGTGCCCAACTGTGGATTTTGTTTTTGCTTTTTTCCTCATGGACCAGCATGCCTATTTTTGTTTTTCTTAATTTAGCCATGTGAGTTTCCTGAAACACACTTTGCAGATGATTTAGTTTGTTGTGGGAATGCAGCCATTTCTCAGCTGGTTCTATGACAAGCCCTCCAGAAATGGGATCAGTAGTCAAAGGGTAGTCAAAGGTAAAGGTGTCCCCAACCAGTCGTGTCCGACTCTAGGGTGCGGTGCTCATCCCCGTTTCCAAGCTGAAGAGCCAGCGCTGTCCGAAGACGCTTCCGTGGTCATGTGGCCAGCATGACTGAACACCGAGGTGCACGGAACGCTGTTACCTTTCCCGCCGAGGCGGTACCTATTTATCTACTTGCAATTTCTTGCTTTCGAACTGCTAGGTTGGCAGAAGCTGGGACTGGAAACGGGAGCTCACTCCGTCACGCAGCACTCGGGTCTCGAACTGCTGACCTGCTGACCTTCCAGTCTGCAGTTCAGCGCCACTAAGCCACCGTGGTCCCCCTTTTTACCTTTTTTTAGTCAAAGGGTTGTGTCAGCACACATGAAACGCCCAGTGTCAGTAGATGACTGCAAGGTATTTCATGACATGTACTGACTGTACAGTTTTATTCAAACTAGGCAATCCATTCAGAGTACAATCGACAAGCCTCACACATCTTATAACCTCACAACCTCACATCCACCGTGAGTGCCATTTTTTAATAGAAAGGTGGGGTATAAATAAATTAAATGAACAATCAAACCAATACCCATATTTTGGACACATTCTAGACAACACTACACATTAGTGCTACTGAGAGGTGTGCTGAATTCCCACCTTTTGTGGGACCATTCATTCCCCATGAAAGTGGGGATGTGGGGAGGGATATTCAGGAACTTTTGGGGGCCAACATAATTCTAAGACCTTCCACTGGGAAGGGCAGGGTAATCTGAGGGTGGTTTCCTTTCCCCTTCCTTCCTTCCTTCCTTCCTTCCTTCCTTTCTTTCTTTCTTTCCTTTTCTTTTTTTAAAACTTTGATAGCCACAACCATCTACCTGGGGTTTCCTGGGGTCAGGATGCCCCTAGGAATTATGCTAAATTCTTGTGGGGCAGTGTGGGCGGGAGATGGCTGCCCTCATCTCAAGTCCTTTTTTTTAAGTAAAGGGGGAAGAAAAGCACCCCCAGTTACCTTGTATTTCAAAGGTTAGACCACCATCCCTCTGGGCATGACTCCTCAAAGGTCAAATCATTCTTTGGGGGGCGGGGCTATTTTCCCCACTCCAACAAAACATCCCAAAATGTTGGACCAAATACTTCGGCCCAGCTCATTTGTCATTTACGTAAACTAGGTCTCATGTGTGAGATCATTATACGCACAGTCTGTGCTTCAGTTAGGGTTGTTGGAGGAATCCGTTTGAGGGGCAGAGCTTGGCAAGTTTTCACTAGCTTGGCCTCCTGGCCTCTGGCTCGATCAAACATGAGTTGGCCAGACTTGGCATGTGACGAGTGGGATGAACTTGTAGATTTGGGAGGGGGGGTTGGACAAATGATTTGTGCAAAATGGTGGGTGTGAATAGCACAATTTGTACAAAATTGTGGCTGCAAATGGTCTAATTTGCTTATATTAGACCATTTACAGCCATGATTTTGCACAAATTGTGCTATTTATGCCCAAAATTTTGCGCAAAAAAAAGCCTTGGTAAAGTTCCCAGGTTTTGGGAACCATCATGTGGAGCCAGGTCCATTGCAGGGATCCATCAGGCCAGGTTTCCCTGCAACAGACAAGCCTAGCTTCAGTTCATATCCTAGAACAGCTGTTTAAACTTTAGCATTCCTTCAGTGAGAGATGTAGCAACATATCCTAGAACTGTTTGAACTAACATGTATCAAGGATTCTAGCAGCATGTTCTGGACTTCTACTGGATTTTTTCCATAGTAGCTCCAGGGCATGGTGGATATACTTCCTGTAGTAATCCCATGGTATGTTTACAGAAAAGATGTATATCTGAATATACCCAAATATGTAACTCTTCCTTTTAATTAGAACATTTACATCTATACTTCATTGATGGAGACCATAAACATCATTCCTTCTCCATAAACAAACATAATCTGTTTCTAAAGAGTGAGAGAAGGAGAGATGGAGAAGCTTTGCTTGTTACTTATCCTCTGTTCATGAAGCTTTGCTTTAGGAAATGGATGCAATCATTCCAGCACAGTCCCTGATTTTAGAGTCTGTTACTATATCAAAGGAATCATCAACCTTCCTTAATTCAAAACTGAAATGCATTTTAAGGTCTGGTACAACCTTACTGAAACAAGAGCACATTGAGTACGGCAAATGGTGGGATAGAGCCCTACAGCACCATGTTCAGAATAACTCCAGATACCATGTACAAGGTGGTGAACACAAAGAAGTGCTTCCCACTGAATGGAACCAAAAAAGACCATGTTGAGCTGCCAGGTGTCTTTCCTGACTTGAAAGCCTTCAAACCTTAAGGGCCAGTACTGCATTATATGGCAGAACAAAATATCTTACTGGGGCAAGGAAAAACATTTGCACTGGGCTTCCTGCTTACCTGGGTCCCTGTTTGCGCTGCGGCATGAATGCCAGGAAGGGAGGTGGACCTGCTCGGTGAGGAGGCCACATTCCTGGTGGCCCCGAGGGAGGAAGCAGGAGTCATGACCATGCAGCTCACAGCTGCTTATCCTGTGGGCCAATCAGCTACACTAGTTGGGCAGAGCCTTGGGAGTGGGCCTGGAGGAGGAAGTCTTCCCTCCACTCCATTCCTTGGCTATACTGGAGAGTTGCCATGCCCCCTTTCTTCCAAACAGCAAGCAAGAAATGGAGCAAGCACACCTTCACCCAAAACGTGAGCTTTGTGCACTCAAAGATCCAGGCCACCCTTTCCACTGATCTTGCCCTGAATCATTTGTCTGCATTTGTCTGACTCCCCCTGGGTGTAGATGGCTTTGATGGGGTGAAACTCAAGAGCACCCGGTCACACACAAAGGGCTGCTTTTGCCCAAGGAGCTGTATGCGGGCCTTATCTTGGCAGAGAGCATGGAATAGTGGCTCTAGGCTAGAGTAACTCCAGTCTAGGGCCAGGCTGTGAATGGTTCCAGCTGAAGGTTTCCTAGCACCAGAAGAGGCTGTCTTCCTCAAGACTGGGCCCTTTGTCCCACTCTCTCTACAAATCCTCACTGATTGATGTTGGGGCTCTGGGGACTATGCCTATGATAGCAGCAAACAGTGGCGCAACTAGGGCTGAACCTTGGGGCCAAAGCCCCCTGCATCCCAAGAAACTACCCCCAAATGACCATCCAGAGAGTGGCAGGTGATGAGGGGAGCAGGGGAGCAGACGCAAACACCAGTTTATTCCTGTAGTCATGATGGTGCTATGATTTAAACAAAATCAAACATTTAAAATGAAAAACTGCATATGCTCAGAGTTTCTATCTGGGTTGGCAAATTGTGCTGTTGCTGTTGTTGTAGTTCTAACATATCAGGAATGTAGAAGCAGTTGAAGGGTGTAATTTCATTTCAGGTTCATTTAATGGCAGTTGGACGGGGGAAGGAGAAGTATGAGCTGTGTCCTTCCCAACTGAAGCAATACACATGGCCATCTAAAGGGGGCCTCCATCAAACCATTAAGACCAGGGTCTAAAATTACCTAGCTGTACCACTGGTGGCAAGGAACGACAGGGTTTTGAATGGGTCTTGAAGCCTAACGGCATTGCTAGAATGGACTCTCCTGGGCCATACAAAGGCCAAAATGTTTACTCTCATAGCAGCCAGACAGAGCTCAGGGAAAAGCTCTCAGGTTATGTCAACATCACCTGTGGGAACATTATGGGTCAGAAGGCTGCCACCTTTAAGCATGATGCCATGTCTGTCAGCATCAATGCCTCCCACAGGCCCTTCTCCTCCTACTCCAGCATCATCTACTACAAGCCCAGGTGCAGAAACAAGAGGGGTTAGTTGGATCATGCAGTCCTTCCTGTAGACTATTGCATTCTCCAAGGAATACTGTACTGGTTCATCAGGAACGCCAGTCCCTGGATTAGGGTAACGACAGCTTGATCCTCATGTCCATTAAAGACAACAACTGTGGAGTAGCTACTGATGCCATTTTCCCAGTTATAGCATGATGGGACCACACCATGGCAAGCTCCCTCATGCCATCTCTGAGATAACCCAGCCCAAATTTCTTCCCAGAAACAGGATCCTGCATCACCTAAATATCTCTAACGTATTTGCACATGTAATGGGATCTTAGTCATAAGAACTGGAAGGAACTCAGGGAATTGTTTGGATTTGTTTAACTGAGTTTTTATTGTTTTTAAATTGTGTTTATATACCAGCTTAGCTATGTTGTAAGCTGTTTTGTCAATGGTTTTTTTCCCCCTAGAAAAGTAGGGTATAAATGTGTAAAGGCATAAAAGAAATAAATAAATCAGCCCCTTTTTGTGACAAAATTATAATGGCAGCATGAATAAAGCAATTGTTTATTTAAGAAGCATCCTAGAAATAAAAGGGAATATATTTATATATTAGCCTAATCACTTTAGCCATGTGCATAGCCAGTGCTACAATTACATGTTGCTCTGCTGTACTAATTAAGTAATAAATAGCTTAAGGACATTTCCTGTTTATGTGACAGAGCCCATGACTAACTAAGATTTGGGAAAATCAAAGATTTGGGTAAATCGGCTAGATGTATAGAACCACTGAGAGACTTTCTATCAGTCATAGGAGAATTTCAATAAAGGTAATCTCTGTTTATGGTAAAGAAGAAGTTGTAGGTATCTTATATACTCTTCAATATACTTTTCCTATCAACAAATTATTAGTAATAAAGGGTCAAACAACACAATAGGTTGAATATGTAACATGCAGCTAAGTTTACCCTCTCTTTTTTTCTCATAAGTAGGTGTGGGGGGCACCAATTCGCTGGATCATGGAGAAAGCAAGAGAATTCCAGAAAAACGTCTATTTCTGCTTCATTGACTATGCTAAAGCCCTTGATTGTGTGAATTACAACAAACTGTGGCAAATTCTTAAAGAGATGGGAGTACCAGACCACCTTACCTGTCTCCTGAGTAACCTGTATGAGGGTCAAGAAGCAACAGTAAGAACCAGACATGGAACAACTGACTGGTTCAAAATTGGGAAAGGAGTACGACAAGGCTGTATATTGTTGCCCTGCTTATTTAATTTATATGCAGAGTACATCATGAGAAATGCTGGGTTGGATGAATCACAGGTCGGAATTAAGACTGCTGGGAGAATTATCAACAACCTCAGATACGCAGATGATACCACCCTAATGGCAGAAAGCGAAGAGGATCTAAAGAGCCTCTGGTTGAGGGTGAAAGTGGAGAGTGCAAAAGCTGGTTTGAAACTCAACATTAAAAAAACGAAGATCATGGCATCTGGCCCCATCACGTCCTGGCATATAGAAGGGGAAGAAATGGAAGCAGTGACAGATTTTATTTCTTGGGCTCCAAGATCACTGCAGACGGTGACTGTAGCCCTGAAATTAAAAGATGCTTGCTCCTTGGGAGGAAAGCTATGGCAAACCTAGACAGCATAGTAAGAAGCAGAGACATCACCTTGCCGACAAAGGTCTGTCTAATCAAAGCTATGGTTTTCCCAGTAGCAATGTATGGCTGTGAGAGCTGGACTATAAGGAAGGCTGAGCGCAGAAGAATTGATGCTTTCCAACTGTGGTGCTAGAGAAGACTCTTACGAGTCCCCTGGACTGCAAGGAGGTCAAATCAGTCAATCCTAAAGGAAATCAACCCTGACTGCTCATTGGAAGGACAGATACTGAAGCTGAAGCTCAAATATTTTGGCCACCTAATGCAAAGAGAAGAGTCACTGGAAAAGACCCTGATGCTGGGAAAGGTTGAAGGCAAAAGGAGAAGGGGATGACAGAGGATGAGATGGCTAGATAGCATCACCGATGCGATGAATATGAACTTGAGCACACTCCGGGAGAGAGCGGAGGACAGGAAGGCCTGGCATGCTATGGTCCATGGGGTCACGAAGAGTTGGACACGACAACGACTGCGTCCCTGCCAGCCACTTCTTTTATGAAATCCCTCCATGCAGTGAGGGGCTTTAAAAAGGGCAATAGCCTCCACTACGCAAATGGAGGCTTTTCCCCCTTTTTTTCACCCATACACTGAGGGTGGGGCGAGATTTTACGAAACAAGTCGTAGAGGGAGTTTAAATACAGTAATTCTAATCTAGATTGGGCCCCCACATACTTACTTGTGAGTAAAAGAGAGAGATGGCCAGCTGCACACTATATACTTAACATGTCATGTACTCTGACCCAAAGGGAAGGGAAACTACAATAAAATATATGCCAGGAAAGCTAATGTTTAAAAAGAACTGATTCCGTTTTGCCTATACCCCATCCCACTTCCCATTTGTCTCCCACTTAGAGTCAACAGCCCACTCTGAAAACCGCTCAGAATATAATGATCAATATCCATACTTAGGAACTTGCTGCACCGGACATACTCAGACGGAGAGATCTGTGCCACAATGGCCTTTTCTGTGTCTGAAGAGTAAAGCGTGCAGGTCTCTCTAGAATAAGAGCAGAAAGGCAGCCATGTTAGTCTGTTGTGACAAAAGCAACAACAAAGAGTCTTCGCCCAACTTAAAACATAACATGGCTCACAAAAGCTTATGACACAATCAGTGTGTTAGGTTTTAAGGTGCCACAAGACTCTTTGATGTTTTTGCAGAATAAGAGAACTCATCCTAAGGCTGTATATTGTGAACTCCCTTGTACTAACAACAATACATATGTTTGTAATATATACGAATGCATTTGCCAGTCTTAAGACTGGACTCACATCTCATGTGGAAAGCCATAAAAATGAAAGCTTTGCACTGCCAAGGATAGTAAGTAAATCCATCCACTGTAGAGACGGGAGAGAAAACATGAGAGATGTGACTAAATTTGTGATGTTAGGGATTGTCAGACTTGGTCATGGTAGTCAGGATTCAAAGAATTGTGAAATCGAGGGAAGATGTGCAAATATACACTTCAGCCACAAGTATAATCAATTACATAATCCTTCTTCATGATTAAAATAATCACATTGTGACTTGAGTCGTTTTCCTCTGTTTTTCATTTATTGCTGCTCAAACAGGAATCATCAGCACTAAAGCTTCGAAGACCCATTAAAAATGCTGGGGTTGGATCCAGATTTACGCTGGATCAACTGTGCTGATGGAGGTGGACTTCCCTGCCTCCTCCTTCCCATGGCAGCTGCTTCAGCCCCCTGAAAATGCTACACAGAGAATCAGGGGACCCTACTGAATGGGGTGAGCTGTAGTTTGTGGGGGGATCCCCCAAAATTGGATGGAGGGACCTTCTGCAAGTGTAGCCCTTCCTCTTGCAGAAGGCAAATCCAGGATCTAACCCCCAGAAGAGGTAGTATGGTTGTAAAGCATGATATGGATTTAGGATTACAGAAAACAAAGAATGCCTTACTTCGTTTTCCAGAACATTACAGCAAATCAGGATCTGATTTGCTATAATGCAGTAGAGGTGTATGGGCAGATTCTGACTAGAGGTCTTGGTCATGCTTAGAACAGACCAATTGAAATCAACGGAATAGTTGTGACTAACTTAAGTCCCATTGATTTCAGTGGCTCTACTCTAAATATGACTAAGTCTGGATCCAACCCCCTAGAGTGCATAGAGCAATGCATTAATGAAAATCTCATGTGTTAATGTGTTGCCCTGGCTGTGGGCATTGAACTCTTAGGTTAGAGGTGCTAAGATAGTGATAAATCAGATTCAAAGGTTAACTTACAAGGAGACTTTATTGGGTAACTTACAGCACACAGGCATACCTATTGGTTGGATCAGACAGCTTCTCTGAACCACGAGCCATTGGGTCAAATGGGTTTTATAATTATACCATACATGTCAGCAATGAGGCAGCACGACAGTAGCAAGCACCCCTAGCGTTCATTCCCAGCATAGGCTAGAAGTATTTGGTTCTCAAGCACAACTACCTAAGATAAACAAACTTTGTTTCCCAGGCACATCTCGATAACACTCTCACTCATTAGTATGGAATGTGCTAGGCCGCGCTATTGGCCCTTTGAATCATCGTCACATGCTCAGAGGCTTACTAGCAAGGGAACTGCACCAATAATGAACTTAAGTAAGCATTATGGATCTCTAGGCCCCTCTATCACCTTAAATGACTTGGCTATGCTCCTGGGGCCAATACGGTTGTCAAGATGTGACACGTACATTGAATCAGTGGAGCAGGCAGAACTTGCCTGCAGGCACCTGTCAACTAAGTGCAGAGCAGCCTTCCCCAACCTGGTGCCCTCCAAATGTGATGAACTATAACTCCCAGCATTCCCCAAAGTTGTAGAGCTTTGCTGCAGTGCTGCATTGGCTTCATTTGGGAGCCAGCTGAAAAGCTCCAAGGAAAATTTGTTGTACACACTGACAGAATTTATCTTCGGAAAATTGTATCTTTTATAGGAATCATTCGATGATGAGGAACTCTGTTGTGTTAATTGGCACTTGAGGGGGATTTATGTGACTTTTTCACAGTGAGGAATAGGCTTTTTTGCCCTTGTTGTACTCATCTTGAGTACTGTGTCCAGTTCTGGGCACCACACTTTAAGAAGGATGCAGACAAACTGGAGAGGGTTCAGAGGAGGGCAACAAAGATGATCAGGGGACTGGAAACAAAGCCCTATGAAGACAGACTGAAAGAACTGGACATGCTTAGACTTGAGAAGAGAAGACTGAGGGGATATATGATAGCACTCTTCAAGTACTTGAAAGGTTGTCACAGACAGGAAGGCCAGGATCTTTTCTCAATCATCCCAGAGTGCAGGACACGGAATAATGCACTCAAGTTACAGGAAGCCAGATTCCGGCTGAACATCAGGAAAAACTTCCTGACTGTTAGAGCAACATGACAATGGAACCAATTACCTAGGGAGGTGGTAGGCTCTCCCAAACTGGAGGCATTCAAGAGGAGGCTGGACAGCCATCTGTCAGGGGTGCTCTGACTTGGATTTCTGCATTGAGCAAAGGGTTGGACTCGATGGTCTTGTAGGCCCCTTCCAACCCTACTATTCCATGATTCTATGCAGTTCTGCCAATCCCTATGAGTAATCCAACAATGGCAGTTCAGATCATGGACCAATATGATTCAGTAAATTCATTTGCCCAGTATAGCTTAGGGAATTCATGATATGCAAGTTTCCTGGAATTGCCCCACATTACTAGCACATTTTCATTGCTCACAGGTGGCAGCAAAAAAAAAAAAAACTTCCCAAAAGTATGCCTCATGTAATTGTTGCACAAAGTAACTGCACATGTATTGGAAAATATGATACATTGTTCCTTTAAATCAGGGGTTGAACCTCTTCATGCCTGAGGGCTGAATCTCATTTCAGAGAAGCTCTCTGAGGCCACATTCCAGTAGTGGATGGGGCCAAAGGCAAAAAGGATGGGGCTAAAAATACCAGCATATTATAGCTTAAAGCTCTTACTGCCAGCAGCTAAGCCTTAGGGGAGGCATTTCAACCTTTTAGAATATGGAGGGAGGGATGCACAAAAGCTGGGAAGCCCCGAAACAATTGGTGGTCAGAGGAATGGAGGTGGGGACAGAGGAAGGGGGCATCTGGAGACCCCAGGAGGGCCAGATTTAGTGCCTAGGCCTGACATTCTACTAGCAGAAATCAACAATAGAATCAAATGACTTTGGATTTTTATGAATCTGACCCATGGATTCTGCAGTGGACCAGCTTTTCTCCATTTGGGTGGATTCAGTGGACTTGCAGACCTTTTTTCTAACTTTCCCGAATTTTGCACATATTTAGTAATTTAAAAAATGCAAGATTTTTTTTAAAAAAACAGCCAAAAATGTACATTTCCCCCAGAGACTAAAGAGTGAAAATACACATTTTGGAGAGATATACTTATTTGGGGGGATCTGTGCATTTTTGCAAGTGCAAATTGGTGCAATTGCAAATTGGCGCAAATTTGCAAACTGAAAAAATCAAATTCTGTCCATGAGCGGATGATGGAACAAAAGGTGCCTAGCAATCCATGAAACACAGATGGAAATGATTTTATACAATCCATACATCCCTAGGTTCTACACCCCTGCTTTAAATCTTACCCTACTTTCTAGCTTTGCTTCTTGATTCCTGTTTGACTCTCAGTTCAGTAAAATGACACTTACCACGGCTGTTATGCTCCTGTGGGCTAATTTAAGCAGCATCCCCCAACCTGGTGCTCTCCAGTTGTTTTGGACTGCAAGTCCTATCAGTCCAAGCCAGCTAATGGCTAATGGTCAGGAATGCTGGGAATTGTAATCCAAAACATCTGAAAGGCACCGGGCTGGAAAAGGCTACTTTAAAGCGAGACACATAACAGGGACTGGAACCTCCCAGCACATGACTATCAATGCACACATAAATAAGATTTTTCCAACATAGATGTTATTTCCCATGCAGGAATAATATGATGTGTAAAGCAGGGCCTGAAATGGTTCTGTGCCAGTGACACAGCACCACCAGTTTTATCATCCTTCTTACTCTGCCATGTGTCGTTATCCCAGCATCACACAAATAAATGACTGACCTCTTTTCATGGAGAGATGACACATTGTGTCTGGACTGAAACCTAGGGCAGGACAAGTCAGGAAAAAGTCAGAACCACCTTTAAAATAAAGGCTCACAGTGCTGTCAACATGCTCCGAGTTCTCTTTTTAGTACATGAGTGACAATAGCATATCAGAAAATCAAACACTGGTGGATGCTAAGCCAGTAGCTGGCTGACCACCCTCTCGGCACAACCCCCTCCCCTTCCTGTTGGGCAGCGAAGAGCCCTGTAGCCCGTTGCCTGAAGAGGCTCTGCCATTTTCATATCAGGTACCTGGGCTGCAGGGCACTTTTTCCCCACACGAGAATGAAGGGGCACCACTACATCAGCTCTTCAGTGTATATCTGTTTTTTTTCTCTCTCTCTCTCTCTCAGACACACACACAAACTCAGGAAAATGAATACAGACTAGAATTTCTTTCCAGTGCCTTAAAAATAGGCTGCATATTAAATTATAAATTGCTACTAATGATTATTTATTATGAGCCTCCAGAGCATTCTCACTGCAGTTCGCAGCAATTAAGTTCCTGCTCTGAGGAATTTGCAGTCTTCAGCCTTGTTCCCACTAGAATATGCTTCAGCGTAATGATTAGATGCGGGTGGGCACGTGCTCTTCTTCGCTTGGCCCCCACTCCTTTTTTCTTCTTAACAGAAATAAGCTCTGATGAGAATTCTGAATTATTTCTGAGGGGGAAAAGCAGAAGCCAACCACAATTACTATGCTTGAAACCAGAACTATTTGTATCTGCTCCTGTTCCTCTTCTGCAAGTGCAGCATGCAACGTGTCTACTCAGAATTACATCCTACTCATTGAGTTCAAAGGGATTAGTCAAGTAAGTGTGCATAGGATTGCAGCCTCCGTCACTCTAACACAGCCTTTTCCAACCTGTTGCCCTCCAGATATGTCAGACTACAATACACATGCTCCTCCAGCTGGCTGGGGATGATGCACATTGTATTTTGTTTTTGTATTTATTTCATTTATATCCCACCTTCCTTCCACCGTGGAACTCAAGGTGGGCTACATGTGGTTCCCAGGTGGTCCCCCCTCCAAGCACTGACCAGACCTGCCTAGCTTCATCAAGGTAGCTGTCTCATGTGCCTTCAGACCATGCCTGGGATTGTAGTCTGACATAGCTGGAAGACATCAAGTTATGAAGGCTGCTCTGATGAGATGGCTCTCCTTCACATCCACACTCATCTAAAGATATGGGAGGTGGGGAGGCTATATTTATTTAACATCACGTATAATATGAGTCTTGGCTTTTGGGAGTAAATTTCATAGGTAGGAATGACCTGTCCAATGTCACACATGCAGTGCCTTCTTTATGCCTGTTAGAGCTCAGGCAATTATAGCATGACAACAAACTGACAAAATTTAGGGTGTTTTCTTATGTGAAGCTTAAATTATCTTTACATCTATCTCAGGCACCTCATGTTAGCGTGGGGATGGCCAACGCGCAGCCTGCAGGCTGTGTGTGGCCTGCCGAAGCCATCTGTATGACTCCCAGTCACCGCTATCATTTCACTGAATACTGCTACCATCGTGCCGCAGCAATTCTGCTGGGATTCCAGCAGTACGGCCACTTCCAATGGTGGAGGGGTGTAGCCCCCAGAGGGCTCCAGAAGGACAATGCAGCCCTCCCCCATCTGAAGTTGCCCACCCCCATGTTAGCATCTAATCATAGCCAATATGAAACAGAAAGCAGAAGGAATGTTTCTGTGATGCAAATGAGCATTCTGGCCAAACATTTGTAATGTTTAACAACATTACAAACCGATTCGAGAAAGAGCTGCCCACGTGTAATAATCGCCACTGAGAGCCAAATTACATTTGTCATGTCGTTTGACCTTCCAAGCCTGGTTTTGGTATTTTGTTTGTTTATTAATTTAACAAATAGCTGGTCCAGGTAAGCTGGATTGGGAGCAGGAGAGGGTCTAACCACTTGTATCTACAGTCCTGATCAGAATTGGCTCCCCTGTGCCTGCTATTCAAAATGGGAGGAAAGCTCCTATTAGCACTCATGAGAGCTTTCCTCCCATTAGAAATAGCAGCCACCAGGTGGAGGGCAATTCTGATCCAGACCGTGGTGGGAGCAAAGAGTTAAAGCCCCCTCCCACCACACCAGGGTCCCAATTCAGCTCAGGCCCATTGTACTGGCTATTTGTTGTTGTTTTTAAAATCAGTCATGTAAGGCAAAGGTATGTGACAAAGGTAACATCTAGATTGGCTCTCAGAATACTGGTATACAAGTGTATAATAGAAAATCTCAAGGTGTGATTTTTAGATGTAGGTTTTTCCAACAATTTTGGCCAACAATTTTCTAATGTTAAATGACTCTTTTGCTTGCTCTCGTGGCCAACAGGTATGGCCCAAGTTCTACATTCTTGACTAGGGTTTCTCAGTTCTCAAGATGGTGGTCCAGGTGCTGTAAGGGCATTTTGCTGCACAAGCCAACCCTTTCATAGGTGGTCAGGTAAGCTGGCTAGGTGTCTTCGTTTACAGACACATCAGACAAATTTCTGTCCCAGCTAAATTGGTGGAGAGCATTATTAAAGCTAAAATAGTTAGCACAGGGGAACAAGCCTTCCTGAAGACAAATCAGAAAACGAGAAGTCCTGACTCACCAACCCCTTGGAATTTTTTGATAGTGTCAACAGGCACATGAACAGGGGTAGACAGTGAATACGTGGACTTTCAAAAAGCTTTTGATAAAGTTCCTCCCTAATGGAGGGATTGTAAATAAATTCACAGAGGTGAGACATGAGATTCGAGAGGATGGATCATCTTGCCAGTTGGTAACTGGTTAAGGAACAGGAAGCAAAGGATGAGATACTTTTCACAGTGGAGGGAAGCAAACCATAGTAAATTTGTTCAATCTAGAGCACGGCTGGGAAACTTTGGTAGGTTGGGGGATCAAATTGCCCTCCCCAAACCCACCATAGGCCACAGCCTTCCTATCTGCTGCTGCTGTCACTAGCTGTGGTTACGTTGCTGAATTCACAGATCTACTGGCCAGCTGTTTATATTGCACAATAGTTTTAAAAAGCTCAATGCTTTTTAAACTGCTAAGATGCTCACAATAGAAATATGCAACCAGTTGCTTTCTGGTGAGATCAGCAATAAATGATTTTGGACATCAAAATCTTGTTTAGGGGAAGCTTCTTGTTAAGTACTGGTGGTGAGGTATGTGTTTTTTAGTGGATACCCTTGAAGAAGACAGTGATGGTGCCAAAGAAGGGCACATCTGATATAATAATGGCACAAGAAAGAAATGGATAAGAGCATGGGCAACTGCCTTATACCGCTTCCTTGGTCCATCTAACCCGGTATTGTTTACTCTGACTGGCAGCAACTCTGCAGGGGGCTTGGTCAGCGCTCTTTCCCAGCCCTGCCTGGAGATGCCAGAGAGTGAAGCTGGGACCTTTTGCATGCAGAGCATGAGCTCTGCCATTGAGCCTCAGCCCTTCCCCAAAGTTACAACCAGACAGCTTCCCCCTCACATGCACACCCCACCCCAAGCAGGGCTTGTCCAGCATTAGAACCCAGGACTTCTTGCACCTTGAGCAAGAATCATACTCCAAACCAAGGATAGGCAATGTGTGCCCTCAGACACCTTTCTTGGTGCCCACTGAGGTGCCCTTTGTTATTTTTTAAATAACAGAGTTTCTTACTGGCTAGATAAACAAGCCAGACAAATGATGACAAACCACCATTCAGACCACAGGAAAGACCATTTCGTTGATGGTTCATGATTCAAAATTATCAACAGCAGTTGCTAATAGGGCAGGGTATACTTAAAAAAAATAGTAAAGGTGAAATGAGAAGGTCTGTGGCTCAGTGGTGGAGCACCTGCTTTGCATGAAGAAAGTCCCAGATTCAATCCCCAGCATCTCCAGGAAGGGCTGGAAAAACTCCTGCCTGAAACCCTGGAGAGCCGCTGCCAATCACTGTCGACAATACAGGGCTAGATGGAGCAAGGGTCTGACTTGGGAACAGCTTCCTATGTTCCTAAGTCTATTTGCCAAGGTGTGAACCTGAGGAGGGAAAAGAAAAGCATTCTCCTTTGCCATTTGAAGGTTTTCCAAAGGAAAAGTCCTTCCAACTAGCTCCGCCTGCTGTGTTCTCCCCTCTACCGGCATGTCCCCAAAAAGAGAGTGCAGCATTTAGGAGAGCAGTGACTCTGTTTTCATTTCTTACTCAGAGCACTTTCCTGGTTGGACCAGCAAGAACAGTAGATGCATAAAAGACAGACAGCAGCACTGTGTTAAATGGAGCAGAGACACTCAGAGGATGCCACCAATGGGATATTCCACCACCACCATCCATCACCCAAAGCACATAGCACCTTCAGAGCAAGGATATTCCTCGCAATACAGCAAGGGAGGAAAGTGGTGCATTACTCCTCTATGCCTGCTTTGATATAAATAATTATCACATGCACACGCCCAACTAATGCACTAAAAAAAACCCATGCATGTTAAATGCAAAAACAGTTTTCCCATCCTGGACAGTGTAGTCCTTAGCTAAACATAAGAGGCAAAAATCAGAGATGAACAGCAAGCTCTGTTATTACACACAGCACAGTGCTTGTCACAGAACAGGGAAATGCAGGTTCGTGCAGGGAAAAGCAGATCAATGCAGTTTTAAGTAATCTTGGGTTTTAGCTGCTGAAAACAAAACAAAAAAAGCAACATTTTCGCTTAAACTTGTTCAGCACTGGGAGCTATGTCAGAAGCACACTGTGCCCCACCAGGTTAAAATTGAGCAGGGGGTCAAAATAAATAAGTTTACACATAGGGTGGCCATGAGCCCTACTTTAAAGAGGACAGTCCTCTATTTAAAGGCACCTTATATTTGATGGGCTGTCAAGTCCAAGTGTGGTTTAAAGTCAAAGAACCATAAGGAAGAAGAGACCAAGGGCTTTGAAGTTACCCATCCACACTTAGCACCTGGATGGCAGATTGAGCAGGCAGGAACACAGATTTTATTGTTTTATTATTTATTTATTACATTTCTATACTGCCCAATAGCTGAAGCTCTCTGGGCAGTTCACAACAATTAAAACCACAAAACACATCATAAAATACAATATAAAATGTAAACGTTTAAAATTACAGTATAAAAGTACAAACCAAAATAAAACCTAGCAGCAATGTAGAGATTTAAAATACAAGAACAGATTTAAAACTACAGAGCTAAAAGACTAAAATTCCTGGGACAATAAATAGATCTTCACCTGGCACTCGAAAGAGCACAATGTAGGTGTCAGGAGAGCCTTTCCGGGAAGCTCATTCCACAACTGGGGTGCCACAGCAGAAAAGCCCTGTTCTTAGTAGCCACCCGCCTAGGGATGTACAAAAGTCACTTACCTTTTTGAAAGGTGACATTCGCGGTGGGGGGGAGGCGTGCCGTCCCTCCCCCTGAAATTCTCTCCGGCCGGCTCCACTCCGCAGAGATTCCATGGAGCCACCAGCCGGGGCCGCCCACAGCCAGACATCCAGCCCTGCAGGGACACAAATGGCTACTGCCGTAGCCGCCGCCATTTGCGTCCCTGTATTTTGCCATGATAGGCTACATAAATATTTATGTAGCCTATCACGGCAAAAAAACCCATACAGCGGATGCAAATGGCGGCGGCTGCGGCAGCAGCCATTTGCGTCCTCTTTTTTTGCCATTTTAGCCTACGTAAATATTTACGTAGGCTATTACTGCAAAAAGAAAAAAGGGAACACAAAGTATGTACTTACTTTTCCGCGGATTATGTTTATGGTGGGGGGGAGGCGTTCCGTCCCTCCCCCCGGAATCCTCGACGGGGGGGGGAGGCGATCTGTTCCTCCCCCTCGGAATCCTCCACGGCCGGCTGTGCTCCGCGGCAGCTCCGCGGAGCAGCCGGCCAGGCCCAGCCAGGCCAGAGCCGTCCGCAGCCAGATTTCCGGCCGTGGAGGGCTCTGGGGAAAAAACAAAACCCACATACGCAAATGGCGGCAGCTACGGCCGCCGCCATTTGCGTTCCTTCTTTTTGGCCGTCTTAATCTACATAAATATTTACGTAGACTATGATGGCGAAAATAAAGGGGAATGGAAATAGCGTAATGGGCGCTATTTGCATCCCTTTTTGATTCACCGTTTTAGCCTACGTAAATATTTACGTAGGCTAAAACGGCGAATCAAAAAGGGATGCAAATAGCGCCCGCTACGCTATTTGCGTTCCCCTTTATTTTCGCCGTCATAGTCTACGTAAATATTTACATAGACTAAGATGGCCAAAAAGAAGGAACGCAAATGGCGGCGGCCGTAGCCGTCGCCATTTGCGTACGCGGGTGTTTTTTTTTTTAAACCAGCCATGATAGGCTATGTAAATCTTTACGTAGCCTATCACGTCGTGTTTTTTTTTTTTAAACCCAGCCATGATAGGCTACGTAAATCTTTACGTAGCCTATCACGTCGTTTGGGGGGTTTTTTACACAAGACTGCAAATGGCAGTGGCGGCAGCCAGTCGGAAGACCAGCCACCGCAGCCGCTGCCGCCGCCGCCCGGAAGATCCACCCCAGGTAAGTTTCGTCCCGGGGGGGATCCGCGGGGGGGCGGGGGGGGCAGACCGTTCCACCACGGAGTTCGGAGGGCCGAATGCCAGTGCATCCGAGATCCGTGGCGGAATTCTCTGACATCCCTACACCCACCCACCTCATCTCCTTTGGCAGGGGCTCCCGGAGAAGGACCTCTGAAGATGATCTTAAGGTCCAGGCAAGTACGTATGGGAGGAGACGATCCTTCTAATGGCCCAGCTCCAAGCCGTTTAGGACTTTGAATATTAATTCCAGTTTGAATTGGTCCAGACATGGACTGGCAGCCAGTGCAACTGGAAAAGTACTTGGCAGAATATGATCATGTTGACCACATTTCACAGTAATTATTTCAAGAGTGTACCTATACGTATAAATCAATGTATACAAATGTTATGCAAATCAGTGTCCTCTTTTGTAGTGATTCATTCCCCCTTTTTTGATGATGCATAAGCAGCCATCCTACTTACACAGAATGAACGTGATCTGCATTTTCATGAACTGGGTGAATACCAGGCTAGAGCTGATGGCACAAGTAGCTTTGGTAGTCTAGAGTGGGATTCATTTCCCCTTTTTTGATGATATGTAAGTGGCCATAAAATTACACAGAATGAACATGATCTGCATTTTCATGAACTTGGTGAATACCAGATGATGATGACACTAGTGCCTTTCGTAGTCTAGAGTGGGAATCAGCTCTTGATCACAAAATGGGCCTGTGCTACAGTCTTATACACACTTAACTGGGGGGGGGGGTGTTTCCACCAGCGATTTACTCCAAGCCGGCTGTGTGTTGAGGTCGTTAGGGAGAGATGATGTCATGGCCATCCAGCAGCCACCCCAGGGCTTATCAGGGAAAACCCAGATTTCCTGAGACTGCTTTAATTCCGATTCTTTTCCTCAAGTCAGGTTCTCCCTGGTATAGCTGCTGTGTGCCCCAACCCCTGCATTTAGCTCAGGTATGCTAGCCCTGCCCAGGGGTGTGCCTTTCACCATGACCTCGGTCAAGGGGTGTTTCTTCCCACTGTGCTGAATGAGGCTTGCCCTCTTAATGCCCACAGAACTTACAGAGATCCCCCTCAACTGACATGGCACAGCGTGATCTCGAGGCTCCAATTCTCCTTTGTTAGGTTTATTGCCTTAGGAAGAAACTACTTCGACCCTTCGTTGCAGAGATCCTTCAGGTTAAAATGGGGGCTGGTTTCCATCTTTGTGTTTACTGCTCTCTTTCCCAGCACAAGCATATGTGCGTCTACTCAGAAGTAACTGACATTATGGTTAATGAGGCTTGCTCCTGAAATGCAGATGCATCTGGACTTTCAGGGGAAAAGAGAAAAGGGGGAGGGGGAAGCCACTCTTATTGGTTGAGCAGCCCCTGCCAGTCAGATGACGTTCACTCCAACCCCCACCCCCACCAAGAAGTATGTTAGGTGAAGCAATTTTTACTGCTCTGGAGAACCTGCTCATGGAGCCCTGCATGGACTACATCGTAGCAAAGCTGATTCCTTTTTTTAAAAAATCCAGTACTCTTCCATTAGCTTCTCCTTCCATTATCATAGAAACAGGGCCCAAGAGTAAGCTGCACTGAACTCAGTGGGGCTTACTTCTGAGTACACATACACAGGACTGCACTGTTAAAAATACAAACAAATTTGGGCTAGTTCTTACTATCTAGTTCCTCTGCCTTTTGATCATGTGGCCATTGAATTTTCAAATTTATCTTTTCTGTTGTGAAGGCCAGAAAGCTTTGGTGGTGAGATTTTGGTGGTCATAAAGGGTGTTTCCATTGCCTCATTTTTTTTACATGGGTGCGTATCTAATTTTTGTCATGGCATGGACTTGCCAAATATGGGGAAATTATATATCTCTGTCAGGTATTACCAAACACTGGCACAGCTAGACCTCAGACCTTGGGACTGAGGTCTACAGCCCCACAACCCAGCCCCCCAAATTATTATTATTATTATTACACAAGTTTATATCCTACTTTCCAGAAAAATATCAAAGTGGTGAACAATAAAAATATAACCATAAAAATACAATAGAATAATCACTAGCAGGCAACCAAACTATACCAATACTGGCTGGGTCACACCACAGGAAAACTTGCATGAACAGGTAGGGCTTAGCAGATATCTAAAGATCAAAATGGAACTCCCCTGTCTAGTGTCAAGAGGGAGTGCAAAAGTATGGAATGGTGGTGTGTGTATGTGTGAGAAGAGAAAGGTTAGTCGTGTGCTTCACAACTATTGAACGTAAAACAATTCACGTGGCTTTCTAAAAAGGGGCCCTCATATGACCATTAAATCCAGGGTCTAAAATTACCTAGCTTGTTTCCAAGAATTGGAGGGGAGAGAAGACATGTCTTGGCATACCCTCGCCTGATTTGCAATAGTAAATTATTCCCATCTTGCTTATCTGAGGAAGAATAGTCTGAGGTGCTCTCCTGTCAATGAGTCTGCAGGCCAGGGCCAGTGTCAAGCGTAGGCATGGTCAGGCACCTGCCAAAGCCTACACCCCAGCAGGGGCCCACTGTCAAGAGCCCCCTCGAGTTGCTCCTCCTCTTCATCATTGCAACTTGCTTATTCACCTGCTCTTACTCGGGCCCAGACAATGGTGGTGATGAGAAAGAGAAGCAGTAGATGCCACTGCCTACTTGCTCATTAGATCTCTGCCTGTCAGGCAAGTAAAGGTAGCAATGATGAGAAAGAGGACGAGAAGCGATACCACCTGGGGACAATGGTAGTGAGAGGGCAGACTAAATGAGGGAAGGGGCCACTGAGGGTGTCTTGCCCAAGCGCCCTCCAAAACCTGGAGCGTGCACTGCTGCAGGCACTGCGAAATTGCGTTGGGCGCCCTCTCTTTTTTTAAACATGGAAGGATGTGGCCCTGAAGCTGGAAAGAACTGTCATCGCTTCCTCTAGCTCCAAGCCTGGAGCAGATATTAAATGAAGAGGACAGCACAACCAATTGCTTATATGGCCAAATGCACTGGAGCCGCTCCAAGTCCAGACCTCAAATATATAAAAGGAAGAACCTTTGAGTTTGATCAGCTTTGACTAAGGCTTCTCTCCTCACTCCTTTTTCCATTTGGAAATATATCAAGTGGTCTAAATTATCACCAGGAAGATCAATCAGAGTGTACATTTGTTAGAGCAATGCAGCACAATCCTAACAATGTTTACTGAGGAGTAAGTTTCATTGAGTTCATTGAGACTTATTCCCTAGTAAGTGTGTTTCGGATTACAGGCTAAATGTCAGTTCTTTTATATTACAGTGCATAATGTCCTTTGCAAACATTGTCCAAACAACCCTTCCCTTTCAGGAAGTTTGAGAACTGAGTAGTGCAAACAAAACCCCATACTGGCTCCATTATTTATTTTAAGCCTTGCAACAGAGGTCAAATCTTGATATGTCTACAGCCTAAAAATATTTGATCCCTAATCTCTGTTGAGCTCTTGCATGATTACACGGCTGTGATCTAATGCTCTTACAGTGTTAGGAGCAAAGCACACCTTTAGAAACAAACCACTCCCAGACTTCCTGGCCTTGAAGCTAAATGAAACAGGGTATATCATAGAGGTTAAAGCACAGCTGAGCCCACTAAAGAAAATTTGGAGAAGCCTTTGGCTGGTGGTACTTATTTTTCACCCAGTGGGCCAGAATTGCAAACATGAAGATGAGACGATCCGTAAGATTCTCAACTCATTGCTTGAGCATAAAGCATCCATGTGATTGTGATTGTTATTCATCACATCAGTCTACATCAGGGGTGGGAAACATGTGGGCCCTCCAGATGTTTTGATCTACAATTCCCATCAGCCCTAGCCAGCGCAAACAATGGTGCAGGATGAAGGGACTTGTATGCCAAAACATCTGCCTATGATATACCTGGCATTGTCATTCGGGCTGATGATGATGGGAGTTGAAGTCCAACACATCTGGAGGGCACCAGGTAGGGGAGTAGTACTTTTCAGAGTATCAAAGGAAAAGACGAGCCCCTTCCCTGCAGTGTTTTCAGTCTAAATGTGACTATGGGGCCGGAATGAAGGAAGATAACAGAGAGAGAGGGAAAGAGAGGCACGTGTAATGAAGGGTGAATGACAGCAAATGCTGTTACAGTTTTCTAAAATGCAACCTGGTTCACACGTAATGACAACCCATGATTTGATTAACTATAGTTTGTTGAATTGTGGGTTGCCATTACCTGCAAACCCAGAACTATGGATTAACTATGGGCTGTTAACCACAAACAACCCATGAAGAGAACGGATGGTTTGTTGTTGGGTTGCAAGCTGTGGGTTGATGAAACCATGGGTTGTCATTACATGCAAATCCAGAATCGTGGGTTGTTCATGAGTTGTTTCGCCAGGCTACAAAGGCAGCAGGCAAGAGCAGTAAAAAAAACAAAAAAACCAGCCTCTTTACATGCCAGTTCTGCAGTGCTGCAAAGGTAGTTGGGATACAGGGAGGGAGTGGATGAACAAGGAAGGAAACAAACAACTTAGGGACTAAGAAAACAAATCATGGTTTGTTCAATCATCTGCATAGGGCAACAAACCATGGTTTAAATAAACCATGGGTTAGCATTACACGTGAACCAGGCCTGCATGTTATATTAAAATTTTTCTCTGAGCAGCTCAAATCTACTTCCTTCCTCATTCTAAATAGAATTTGCAAAGCAGATGTTACCAATTTCATCAGTCTCTGTTTTGCACTCCCTTTCTGTTCCTTCCATCAGGTTTCTTGCTAGTCAGAGAATGTAGTCACCCCATAAAAAGAAGCGGGGGTTGGGTGGACATTTTTTTATTGTCAAAGACTTAAGCCACTTCCAGATGGAGGGATCCTAGCACTACCAATTAGATGGCAGTATGCAGCTATTCTGTCTTTTTCTCCTTAATGTATTTTTTGCAGTAAGAAAAAAGATGGAAGAAGTTGAGAGCCAGCGTGGTGTAGTGGCAAGAGTGTTGGACTGGGAACTGGGAGATCCGGGTTCTAGTCCCCACTCGGCCATGGAAGCTCACTGGGTGACTTTGGGCCAGTCACACACTCTCAGCCCAACCTACCTCACAGGGTTGTTGTTGTGAGGATAAAATGGAGAGGAGGAGGATAATGTAAGCCACCTTGGGTTCCTTGCAAGAGGAAAAAAGGCGGGATATAAATGCAATAATAAATTAAATAAATAAATAAATAAATAATGGGGGGGAACGGGAAGGTTGTGAGTTGAAGACACCGATGTCTGGATTCCTTATAAAACTGTGTGAATGAGGAAGGGAGATGTTGCAATAAAAGCCTTGTCTGGAAGCTCCCTTGGATAGCAATGCCTGCCAAAGCCACTTAAAACCTGAAAACAGAAGTAAAGATTTTTCTCTTTGCTCCTTAAAAGCCTTCCAATATATGTTATTCATTGGATGACTGTAAGGAGAAAGAAAAAAACATAATTTTCTCTGGAGGTATGACACAAAGCTCAAGGAACCCTGAAATGAAGGCCAAGAAACCTACACTGATATATCCAAAAGAGGCCCCTGTTGAGAAGCAATGGTCAGTAACAACAGAGTGCCACTTTCTTCTCTTATCTATACTTTATGGACTTGTAAATCTGCAGACTGTGAGGAAGATAGACGGGTAAACATGAACCTCCCTTTTTCCCCCCAGCCTCGTACTTATGTGATCTATGTAGCATCCTCCAAAGTGTGGCCCTTTGTTCAATTCACTCCCATCTTCCTTTTTTCGAAACTTGCAATGTACTCTTACAACTATCCCCTCCTCTTTATGCAAATTACGTACCCCTTATTTATTTATTACATTTCTATACTTCTCAATATCCAAAGCTCTCTGAGTGGTTCACAACAATTTGAGCACTGTCCCCACTTGTCTTTGTTCTCTACTTTTAAAAGTATATGTTCTAAAGGAAATATCTGATTCTTCTTTTGCTTCCATCCTTGGAAGATTTCCTAGGCACCACTACATGATGGACATGCCAGTAAATATATTTTCAAATCTTTTCTTTCTTTCTTTCTTTCTTTCTATACCACCAATAGCCGAAGCTCTCTGGCCAGTTCACAAAAATTAAAACCACAAAGCTCAGCATAAAACAATATAAAATATTATGAAAGCTTAAAACCACAATATAACAGTACAACCGGAATAAAACTTATCAGCAATGCAGAGATTTAAAATACAGATTTAAAACACCAAAGCTAAAAGACTAGGAAGCTAAAATGCTAAAATACTGGGAGAATAAAAAGGTCTTCACCTGGCGTCGGAAGGAGTACAACATAGGTGCCAAGCGAAATTCTCTAGGGAGCTCGTTCCACAGCTGGGGTGCCACAGCAGAAAAGGCCCTCTTCCTGGTAGCCACCCACCTCACTTCCTTTGGCAGGGGTCATGGAGAAGGACCACTGAGGATGATCTTAGGGTCCAGGCAGGCACATATGGGAGGTGAGCATTCAGATAACTTGGCCCCAAGCCGTTAAGGGTTTTGAATGTTAATGCCAGCACTTTGAATCGGGCCTGGAAATGGACTGGCAGCCAGTGCAGCTGGAAAAGTACTGGAGTAATGTGATCTCGTTGGCCAGTCCCTGTTAACATCTTGCTGCCATATTTTCGATTAGCTGAAGTTTCAGGACCATTTTCAAAGGCAGTCCCATTGCAGTAATCTAGATTGGAGGTTAGCAGAGCATGGATAACTGTAGCTAGCAGGGATGTACGAAACCACTTACCTGTTTCGTAAGTGGCATCCGCGAAGGGAGGGGAGGCACCCCGTCCCTCCCCCCGGAATCCTCCCCGGCCGGCTCCGCTCCACAGCGACTCAGCGAAGCCACCGGCCGGGTGCATCCGCAGCCAGACATCCGGTTGCGGCAGGTCTGCAGACGCAAATGGCGGCCGGCATAGCCGGTTTGCATCCCTTCACTGAGCCGTAATAGGCTATGTAAATATTTACGTAGCCTAGCACAGCAAAGAGCGGGGACGCAAATGGCCCCCGCTACACCGGCCGCCTTTTCCCGCCGCCACCACCAGAGCTGCCGCCACTGCTGCCGGAGCTGCTGCCACCGCTGCCAGAGCCACCGCCAGGTAGACTCCGTTCCAGGGGGCTTCTGCAGGGTGGTGGGGCGGGTTGCTCCGTTCCACCACAGATTCCAGGGGGCTGAATTCACTGGAATTCGGCCTCCCTGGGATCCATGGAGGAATTTTCTCACAACCCTAGTAGCTAGGCTATCTCTGTCCAGATAAGGGCGTAGTTGGCATACTAGCCTAAGCTGATAAAAAGTGCTCCGTGCCACTGAGTTCACCTGTGCCGCAAGTGACAGTTCTGGGTCCAAGAACACTCCCAAACTCTGAACCTGCTCCTTTAGTGGGAGTGCAATTATTCCAAAAATAGGAAATCTTGAACTGGAGTTAATCCAGACAGAATTTTTAGAAATTCCATCTAGAGCCCTGTTTCCACAACAATAGAAGGAGAAGAAAAGAGTGGCTTACTCCCATTTTTCTTGGAGCTGCTTTTGGTCCGGGCTGGGCTCCACAGGGTGAGCAGTGCCCCATTTTAACTTGCTTCTCCTAACATACTTCTGGGTAGGGTGGGTGTTGGAATGAACGTCATCTGAGTGGCAGGTGCTGCTCAACCAGTAAGAGAGGCTTCCCCCCCTGGCTCTCCCCCGCTTTCTCCCTAACGAAGGTGCAAATTAGAAGTAATTACTTCTGATGTGCGCAAGAAAAGCCTCCTAATGTGCCCCATTGCTGTGCTGGATCATTATAAGGGCGGGGGGGGGGGATGAATTACTTCCGATGTGCAACCGACAGAGAAGCCTCCTAATGAGCCCCAATCTTTCTATCCTGTTGCTGAGGCATTTAGGAGAGAAGCCTCACTGAGCACAATATTACTTCTGAGTAGACCCTAGTTGGTTTGTGCTGGGAATCACAGGGATGGGAGACAGGAAACGCCCCTTGACCAGGGTCACAGTGAAAGGCACACCCCCAGGCAGGGCTAGCATACCCGAGGTCAAAGTGGGGGTTGGGGCACACAGCAACTATACCGGGGGAAACCCGACTTGAGGAAAAGAATCGGACTTTAAGCAGTCTCAGGAAATCCGATTTTTCCCTGATAGGCTCCGGGGGGGCTGCAGGATGGCCATGATGTTATCTATCCCTAACAACCTCAACACGCAGCCAGCTCAGAGTAAATCGCTGGTGCAAACACAGCCCTGGTTATCATTGTTGCTGTTGATCAAATCCTGTCCAGTTTCCTTGTAAGCATGTATCATAATCTTTAGATATGAGTTTACTTACTGTAATTTTGGACTCATTGGCCTCATGTTAGGGTAGTGATATATTATACAATTTTCTTAAATAGTCACTATAGTCCTCAGTAGCTGCAATAAATGAGCACACTTATTAGGGAGTAATTTCCAGAGGGGTAGCCACGTTCATCTGTTGCTGCAAAACAACAAAGAGCCTTGTGGCACCTTAAAGACTAACACATTTATTTTGGCATAAGCTTTCATGGACATACATCTGATGAAGTGGACAAGACCTTTAAGGTGCTACATATCCCCAGTGGGGCTTACTTTTTAGTTCACATGTTTAGGAAAGCACTGCATGGGGAAAGTTATACATTTTTATGGAGGGAGACACTTGCCTAAAGTATTATGATTTGAATTTATTAGATGCCTTTGTCTTTAGAAAGACCCAAGGCGCCTTACAACAGAATTATTAAAAACATACAAAATATATAACAGCTAAAACCAATTTTCATTAAAATACCAAAACGTGATAAGACAACTAAAACTTCCGAAAAAAAACATACCAAAACAACTGATGCATAATAAACCCATCAAATCCCTCCAAATGTCTGGGAATACAGGAAGGTCTTGACCTGGCTGGCACCAGAAAGAATACAATGTTGGCACCAATAAAGTAGTCCCCAATTAAAACTAAATCACTGAAGTTGCCATATTGTAGGAACTGACTCAAAAATGATGTGACGCTAGGATAGCACACTTTGCCAGGGTGTTTCCATTGGATTCCATTAGGGCCGTGGTGGCTTAGTGGTTAAGACGCTGAACTGCAGACTGGAAGGTCGGCAGGACAGCAGTTCGAGACCCGAGTGCCGGGTGACGGAGTGAGCTCCCGTCTTCAGTCCCAACTTCTGCCAACCTAGCAGTTCGAAAGCAAGAAATTGCAAGTAGATAAATAGGTACCGCTTTGGTGGGAAAGGTAACAGCGTTCCATGCACCTTGGTGTTCAGTCATGCCGGCCACATGACCACAGAAGCATCGTCGGACAGCGCTGGCTCTTCGGCTTAGAAATGAAGATGAGCACCACACCCTAGAGTCGGACACGACTGGTTGGGGACACCTTTACCTTTTTTTCCCCAATTGGATACACGTGCCTCCTGGAACACACGCTCATCAGAAAGGAAAGATGAGCCCAAGGGAGAAAGTGAGACCAACACTAGTTTTCTCCAGGGGGAAGAAAACGAAATGTGAAACCCAAAAATGTTCTTTGCACTGGCTTACTACAGTGTTCAAACTGTTCAGAGCACTCAAGGTGTGTTTGGCCTGAGAGAGCAACACAAATGCATGGCGAAGGCACAAAAGCTATTGAAGCCCATTTGTTGTGCCATCAGGGCATTCTAACCTTAAGAGAAGTATTTCGTTCAAAGGGCTTAATGTTGTTTGCTAAAGCAGTCACCTAAAGTTTGCCACGGAGGAGAAGGGTTTGCTGAAGTTATCTGAAATGAAATGAGTGATAAAGGATGACTAAACGTGGTGTTTCTTTTACAGAGAATTTGTACTGATGATATCAGCTCACCACTGAAAACGGTATTTATGTGAATAAGATTAGCCAATAAAACTATATTACCCACCATACCAACAAATGCTCTAAACAGCACAATTAAATACTGGCCATCCCAGTTAGAGTTCGCAGTGCGGAGCACATGACTTTCTGCAACTGCTGCACTTCAGCCATCAACACATTGTGAGAGACTCACTTCAGATGAATGCCTAGCATATCACTGCTGTGCTTGCCCCTTGTCCCTGCTGGTTCATAACATCAAGCGAGGATGGGTGGACTAGCCAGACTAGGGAGGTGGTAAATGCCTCCTCGTGAGAGGGGGCAGTCTTAGATGCCATAAGGAGGCAGTTGTGCAGCAGCTCCTGGAAAAGCCCTTCCTGGACCTGGAAGGTAGTAATGGCTAACTATGTCCTGTCATTTGAAGGACCAGCACCAGGCCAGGGTTATTTCCTATGAGACTGATTGTGGCCCAGAGATTCAGCAGCAGCAGCAGGACTGCAGGGAGACTTGTAAACACCTTTGCTCCCACAGTGCTTCTTGCATCAGGAGTAGTCAAGAGATGTTAGCAGTAGTAGCCCAGATGAGGAGGTCCTGCCTTGTGAGAGACCCTTCTCCAACCTGATGTCATCCAGATGTGTTGGACTGCAATTCCCATAATTCCCAGCCATGCTGGCTGAGAATTATGGGAGCGGAGTCCAACACAGCTGGAGGACACCAAACTGGATTAGTTGGTGGCATATACATTCTCCAAACCAATCAACAACTTGTAGCCAGTTACAACTATTCCTTTCCTGGGCAAGGTGCTCGTGCCAATGACTTCTGTGCAACTCCATGCTCTCTTGGATGAAACTGGTGATCTGGATCCATTTCAGTTGGGTAGTTTTGACAGACAAGCTGCTTTGGTCTCAAGGCCTTGGATGAACTATGCTGGGAGAGGAACAGAGGATGTGTGCCCTGTGGAGTCTACTGTATCAGTGATTTTCAGTATCATTGCCATGCTATCCTTCTGGATAAACTCGCTGGATTAATGATTTGAGGACTGCATTGCAGTGGTTCTACTCCTCCTGGGCAACCACTTCCAGAAAGTGGTGCTGAGGGACTACTGATCAGTCCCATGACATTTGAGCTATGGAGTCCCATAAGGTCCTGTCTTCTCCCCCATGCTTGTATACATCTATATGTGAAACCACTTAGTGGTTTGGGGTTAAGTGTCATCAATATGCCAATTATAAAGGAACTCTATCTCTCCTTTACGTTGGAGTCAGGTGAGGCAGTGGAAATGCTAGACTGGTGTCTGGCCTGCCTTGGTAATGGACTCGAAGAGGTAATGGACTCTCAGAGAAGGTAATGAACTCTGGAAGAAGAGATAAACTGAAGCTCAATCCAGGCAGGATACTTTGGTGGGTAGTTTGTCGATATGAGAAGGTGCCGCTACTTCCCTTCAAATCCCTGTGTTGAAACTTGAGACATAAAGGATTGCCTATCCCAATATTAGCCTGCCTGTCCATTAAGATCTTCTTTGCAGGCAGTGTGCAACTTCTCAGGGGCCAGCAGTATCCTGTGCAAACACAGAGCACCGATGTCAGTGGTGTTAATCCAGCTACCTCAAAGAGAAACCTCCCCTGCATTGGTCACCACGCAGCTACTTCCTCCTGTCCCACTTCTCTTAGCCAAGCAAAAGATCTGCCTCCTCTCGAGTGATATTGTTTTGCTGAGTCACTTTATAATCTGCAATCAACCTTTGTCCCTGTTCTCCCTGGCACTGGGACAGCAATCGAGAGAACCGATTAAGGACTACATTAGAGGTCTTATCTTGGCTGGGCCTTCAAGCCTTCAAAGACCGCAGACACCTGCTCAACCTTGCCAGGGGCTGGTGCCAGCCATGGTTTCAAATAATTCATCTTTTAAATCCATGCAAGGACTAGATCCTCCTCAGGTATGCACTGGTGTAGATAAAGGTGCCTGTGAATTGGGCTATCAGAACATGATTATAGCTAATGTAAAAAAAGAAAAGAAAAAGCCCCACCTCCTGGTTCCCATATTCCATTCATCCACACATGTGCATACCAGGGGGCCTCTGGGCTGCTCATTAGGGGGCAATTAGAAAATGTTTGTGGGGTGAACCAACCTGATGAATCCATGAATGGGAAACTTACAAAAGCTTGTTTTTGCCGGTGTTAGTAATGCATTCTGATTCAAGCCTGAGTCTCATTGCCTCTGTTTCATTATACAAATTAACCTCCTGCCAGACTGGCAAGCCCACTAATTAGATTCATTCTTCACTGGCAGCGCCTACCTGAAGATTACAGGAAAGATGATCATTATTCCTTTGCTATAGCGTGAGACACATTATGTATCCCCAACTCCACCCCAGGGGATGCACAGTTAGTTTTGAACCCCTTTCTCGTACTGAAGAGCATGGGATTTCATGTCTCCATCTTCTGGATTCACACCAGTGAGTAACCACTCATGACCATGGTTGCCCCAGGTGATATGGCTGAATCAGTAGCAGAACCAGATACAGGATCCCAAGCCTGCCGTTCCGTTCTCATGACTAATTTCTTATTGTGATGAGTAGTGCCATCTAAAAGCAATATCCTGGCACCTTTGCAATCAGTTATTAATCAGAGATTCCCTCCCCTTTGCCACCAGACAAAACTCTTAGTTGCTGGTTCATTCAGAACATGATTCTGAAAAGACCACCATTGGCCTTTCTTCTAAGAGATAGCTTTGTACTTATGTTTTAAATGCCCTCGTCTGTTTAGTCATGCCATGGCAGAAAACAGGTTTCAAGCAAATATTATTAAGATGCATAAAAACATTTCTCTTCATAAAGAATCTTTTCGAAATGCATTGGGAATGATTGTTACTAATTGTTGTTTATTAAGCACATAAAATACTAAGAACCTAAAATAGCAAACATTTATTTATTCATTTCCTTAAGAAATTTATATCCCATCTTTTTGCTGGTGGTTGTCGCGGTGGTGGTTTTTGATAGACAGGTTTGCTTATAATAGGTTCTTCAAAATAAACAATGCAACTTGAACAAGAATAACACAACAGCACTGAGTAAAACCAGCAAGACACAAAGTAATGTCTAAACAAAATTGTTCTTAGGTGCAATCCTATGCAAGTTTAGACAGAAATAAGCCCTACAACTCCCAGCATTCCCCTTAGGCTGCAATCCTATCACTACTTCCCTGGTAATAAGCAGCATTGGACTTAATGGGGCTTTCTTCCAAATAGACTTGTATTTGGAAGAATACAAGTCTATTTGTTAATTGCACTGTTAATTGCTTGGGGGACAGTGTGCAGGACAAATCTCAGACCCAGATTTAAACACTTTGGAAATATTGCTGGTATAACCGGCTGCAGGAACATATGCAGCCCCAATCCTAAGCATTTTTACTCAGAAGTAAGAATTACTTTGTTCAAAGGGACTTACACGCAAGTAAGTATGAACAGGAGTGCCATCTTAACTGGATGTGGTTTAGACATTTACTATATGTAGTTGGATGAGGCTAATATACTGTGTTTAGCTATAGAGTTTTGTGATGTTGGTTTTTTATATGTACTGCGGTAAACAGCACTTTCCAGGGCGAAAAGGAGCCAGGAGGGAGTGATTTTTAGCAGAAAACCTGTGTGGTGCCCCAATCCTGATCAGGAAGATATTCTGGACTTGGGGGGCCCATGGCTGCTTTTACTCTAAAATTAAAGCGGCCAGATTAAGTGCACTTATTTCAACACATGGCGAATGACACATATAGTTTGCTCCTCACTTGACATTAATGGGGGGTAGGATAAGTTAAGTTCTGTATTGTTACCTTCTTCAACCTGACGTGCTCTAGATGTTTTGAACTTCAGCTCCCATCAGCCCCAGCTGGCATGGCCTAGGGTCAGGAACACTGGGGGTTGTAGTCCAAAACATCTGGAGGGCACCAGGTTGGGGAAGACTGCATTAACCAGATCCGTTGCCCCAGCACCACAGTAGTCCCAGCATTGCATCCTGGGTGGTGTTTCTTCGGTGGATGTACTCACAGAGTTGCCCAGGATGATATCATGATTCGTGAAGGAGCTACACAGCTACTGGTATGGATTCTGTGAGGGGTCAATCTCAGTTCCTTCCTGCACCAAAGGTTAATTTAACATTGTTTCTGTGTTCTCCTGGATGAGCCTCAACACTGACTGCACCACAGCAGTGCAAACAGCATACCACAGAGCTCCAGAAGCATCCTATGTTTCTCAGACCAGTGAGCGGGTCTGGCCCAGAAGCTTTTATAGGGATTAGGGTGTATTCCATGGCCCACTCTGACCTATTATTGCTAAAGGACTTCCTTTGCTGGTCTGGCTGAACTTTCTGTAGTTCCTTCCCTTGGCCTAGTTGGAGGGTGGTGCCTACAGGCTGAATTTCTGCCTATCATCCCTCAAGTCTCTCAGCTCCATGGCTTGGTATGGACTTTTCTCCTGGCCACGGTGTTGCCACCTTTTCCCAGGTGGAGGCATTGTGTCTTCTAGCAGACATTCAACTGGAATAATTTTTCCTAGCAGCATGGATATGTGTCACCATCCCTCTATCATGAAAAAGGTGGTAACCCTTCCACAGGGTTAGATTAAGTGATCCTTGGCAAGATGATATTGGGCTGTAGGCAACATACATTTATCATTCGATAGGAATCTGCCATAGCATTGACTTACTTGATCAAAGCAAAGAATACTGATGGCTTTAAAATACCATAAGGCACAACAACTGTATATTGAACAGCCGTTCATATGACTGCATCTAAGTGTACTTGCATATACTGCTTGTGTGATGTCATGAAATCAAATCACTCTCATTTGATGTATTTACTAAAAGTATTAATACGCTGCAATCAAGGAGAGTTGAACTGCAAGATAACACACTAACAAGAGGCCAGTAATGGGAGAAAGAGCTATTCTATTACACAAACCTTATTTTTTAATGTAGCATTGATCACCATAGTACAGAAAAATATATCTAAGGCACAATCCTATGCATATTAAGCCAGAAAAAAGTCCTATAACTCCCAGTATTGCCCAGCCAGCATAGCTGGATGGGAAATACTGGGAGTTGTAGGACTTTTTTCTGTCTAAATGTGCATAGGATTACACCCTTAGCTAGGAGCTAAATTAGGGGTGTCAAACCTGTTTCAACCCAAGGGCCAAACTCAATATCAGAGAAGCTCTTGGGGATCACATTCCAGTGGTGGGCAGGACCAAAGGGTGCTTTCTGCCAGTAATTAAGCCTTAGAAGAGGCATGCCAACCTTTTAGAATGGGAAAAAAATGTGGAAAAGCTGGGAGACCACCAACCAATCGGTGGTTGGAGGGAAAGGGGGCGTGGCCATCTGGGCAATGGCAGAGGGCCAGACTCAGACCCAGGTGAGCCAGATTTGGCCTATGGGCCTGAGGTTCAACCCCCCTGAGCTAAATAAAACCAAGGTCCATCATCACCAATGCTAAATAAATGCGAGCTCTATAGAGAGGGTGAGGAGAAAAGGCTTCTCAGTGTGGTTCCAGGCTCCAAGGCTATGGATCCAAGTGACTAGAATGGGATTCAGATGACCCCACCCTCCCCTCACACATGGAAAGCATGTGTCAGTGGGTTGTGAGGCCACATGGGCCAGGCCCACCCCCACATAACCAGGCCACATGGGCCAGGCCCACCCCAACACACACCTCAACATCGACAAGTTCAGCACGCATGAGAAGGAGCTCTATGTACAAGAGCACTTGGTTCCAACTTCCTGTTGCTCTAGGACTACAGAACAAGAGGGAAATATGCTGTGGCCCCCTCCATCAGCTAGAAGACTTAAGGGCTGCTGGGTTGTGTGTGAGAGGCGGAGCTTTAGAATTTTCTTGTATGATTTAATCTGCCATGAGAATCATTTGATTGAAAGGTGGAGAATACAACATCATCATCATTATTATTATTATTATTATTATTATTAGTGTGCCAACATATACACACAGAGATCTTCCATGGCAGGATCCTGGCCCAATTAAGATCTTCCACTTGCATGGAGGATCTCTACACTTGTATGTCAATATGCATGCAAAGCCCACTCCTCACACAGGGGTGGAGCATGCCTCTCCACAGCCCCCACATGTATTCCTTGAATGAATGGAGGAGTCATCTACACCCCCCCACCACCACCACCACAATGTCTTCTTGCTCATAGCTGCTTTCACTTAAGAAATTAAGCCTGCAATTTTGTGCACACTTACTTGGGAGTCAGTCCCATTTAACTCAGTGGGGCTTATATGTACTCAGACATAGGATCAGGCAGCAAATAGGGATGTATGGATTTTGTTAGATTAATTCTTTTGGTGCCTCAGGGATCATAAGGTGTCTTTCGTTCTGTCATCCACTCATTGATGGAATTGGACTAATGCATACTTGCACACTTGCGCACATGCTAATCCACACATAGTTGATGCACATAGTTAATGCAAATTACTGCTAATGTGTATTAAATAATGCAGACTAGCATATTAGCGCTAATTCCCCCCAAAAGTGAAACACTGGTCTGCACTTCCGCAGAATCTACACGACTCAGAAAAAAACAATCCATTGTGGAATACACAGGTTGGATTCATAGAAATCCAAACCCATTTGAATCCACTGTGGATTCCTCTGACATCCCTAGATACAAAACATTATTAAAGGAAAGTGCTAAAAGGAAACTTAATTCCAAAACTATATCCAGGAATATAATCTGTACAAGAAAAACAAAACTGCCCATATGGTGCCAACTCAGGCTTCAGGCACCTGAGTTGACATAATTACACTAATTTCATCTGGAGCATGAAACCCATCCCCGAACCTGCTTTTCATTCCTTAAATGGCTTTCGCAAACCAATTTTGATATTTCTATTTTAGGTCATTTTCTGGTCATAAAACTGCAGGGAAGCACCAATCCCAAATCCCTGTGTCCTCCTGAGAGGAGAATGCTGAAAAACCAAATACAACTGACCTGAATTATTTCAATGTCACCCTGCTCTTTCTTTCTTTCTTTCTTTCTTTCTTTGTGTCAAGAAGCAAACTATATAGTGTAATCAGCTTTCAGGATAGTGTAGGAAGGGAACTATCCTTCAGTGGGTGCTTGATTCCTAATCATCATGATCATCATCAGTTTTAACCAGCATTGTCTGTTTTTTGTGAAGCAAGTGAGAGGAGCGATCAAATTCTATGCTCTAAATAACAAATGCATGTCATTATTTACTTTATATAATTTACATAATTTTCATAATTTTAGATATTATTTAAATTGAATTTGACAAGTGTACACATCTACTCTGATTTAAGTCCCAGTGAGTTCAATGGAGCTTACTCCCAAGGACTGTGGGATTAAATCCTTACATTTAGACCTAAATATTAAATTTAGATGATCTTTGCATAATTTTAGATCAACATCTGGATATTGAAGAACTGGGCATTTTTTCTAAGAAGGGCTAAGGTGGCCCTGGTGAAGAGGGGAGCAGAACATAGACTGGGGGAGGTCGTGAAGATTAGATGGAGGGTGAAAGGAAGAAATGTTCTTGTTTGCCACATTCCTCCCACACATTTTTTTTCACAGGTCCACTCTTAAAAGTACGGTCGAAGATCTATTTTGCTAAGTGGAGCCCTGCAACAAAGTCCTGCAGTGTGGAATGCTTCTGGAGGATTCGAGTCACTCCACACCATTCCCTCCTCCCCTCCGATTTTCATTTTCTTTTCTTAGCATTCTGTAGCCAATTTGCATGCTCAGAATGGGGAGCAGGGAGTGGTGTTTCTAAAGATTTTGTGTACTTCTGCAAATCTCACCGTTCCCCCGTGTAATATACCTTGGGTGTGGTTAATGTGGGGGTGAGCTTACCTGTTCAACTTGCAGTCCACCTCTAGGCCTTGCTCTCTAGGTAATACACTACAGATCCAGAAACTCTCACAACAGCATTCTTTATTGATATATACATGAGACGACACTAACTCCTGAGGAGCCACACACCAGACTGCCTGGCTCCAAGGCCTACACAAAGAGCATAGAAAAGAGGCCCTGCCTAGGCCTCCAGAGAGGAAAGAAACTAACAGCAGGTGCAGGCTTCTGAAAGATACATGCACAGGTCTGCTGATCGCTCCCTCTGGTATGTGTGGGTGGCGCCATTTTGGCTACAGAAGCGCAATCACCCTCAGGAAGATTGGTATTAGTATACACAGTTTAGGGCACAATCCTATACATGTTTAGACAGAAAAAAGCCCTGCAACTCCCAGTATTCCCCAGCCAGCAGAACTGCACCATTATTTTAAGGTTTAAAGGGGGGTGGGGGTGGCGGGCAGGGTATGTGACAAAAAAGGGAGCACAACACACAAACTTTGAATGCTTTTTAACAGGTCTGTGCTTGTTATCATTATTAATGCTACTGCTTCTGTATATGGATTGCGACTAGAAGAGAGATTCTTTTTTTAAAAAACTTATTAAAATTATTTTTTATGTTTACATCAAATTTACATTTTCCAGGCAACCACTCCTGAGCCAAGAAACCTCCATTTCTAGGGCTCAAATAAACTAAAATGTGAGGGAGAAGAAGACTGCAAATACTGTCAGGCTAATTTGAGTTTATTGTTAACTAAGCCCGACAAGCAGGTTTGTCAGATGAGTCAGGAAGACCCCACTTGTATTGGTTGCCATTTTATTCTTAAAGTGGTGTGCACGGAGTTTATTGTCAATCCATATCAATCTATCCAATCATGTGACACTTCATTTTTCTAAACGTATCTCAGCCATCCATCTATTGGATACCCAGCTCCATATATCTGAGTAATCTCGCCATACCTGTCACTCAGACAATACCTTGTTTGCCTGGATTTCTTGAAGCTTTCTTTCTGAAGTGCATGATTTGTATTTTAAAATGACAGCTCCAAATATAGATATTTTTGCATTTCCCCACATACTTGAGGCAGCCTGCTGAGCTGCCGAACTGGGAAGTAAGGAAGATAAAGAGATTTAGGCTGCAAACCTATAGCCACTTACCCAGAAGTAAGCCCAACTGAACTTCATGGGACATACTTCTGAGTAGACATGTACAAAATTGCATTATAAGGCTGCAATCCTGTACACAACACACTGCCCTGGGAGTAAGCACCATTGAAAGCAATTAGATTTTCTTCTGAGTAGACATGCATAGGATTGTGTAGTTAAATCATTCTGCTATGAAATCCAGCAAGAGTCAAAGTTCTGTACAAATGTCTTACATTGCATCTACAACCCTGCATGCAAGATTCACCCACTCTTTGCAAATATCACACAGGAGAACCCCCCGAAACATGCAGTTTTTGTATGTTTGTGCTTTAATGGCATAGCTGTTGGGACTAATAATAGGGATGTTTTACCAGTTCCCTCTGCAGACTCAGAATAAGCAGTAGGAATCCAGGAAGTTTTAGCATCTGTGAAAACTTTTTAGAACTGGATAACATACGGTGAACTAGAAATGACTCAGTGAACACAAGACTGTGTTTTTAGAATATTTTCAGGGAACCTTTGTGTGGTTTATTGTGTGGATCTTTAAGGGGCTTATAATGGAACAGTCTAGTTTCACCTCTGATATTTGTGTGGTTCAGTCCCACTGGGTGTAGCTCTGGTTTGTTCCAACTCTGGGTGTGTATGTTGGAGCATGTAGAAGTCTGCAGAAGCTGCTTTGCTTAGCTGCTAGAAGGGAATATCTCCATGTGTTGCTCTTCATGAAAAGGAAGCAGGTTGTCATCCTACCAGACAACAGGAACTATTGGAGTGTGGTAATATGAGTACTCCATATCTGGAACCCACAGTCACAGAGGAAACATTATTCTTTGTACTTTGGTCCAAGTAGTAGTTCTGAATTACTAGGATCACTGTGATATAGCTCCAAGCAAATGCATGTTGCATAGGAGAAACCCCTCCATGCATGCCATTGCATGTTTGTAGCTTGGGAGTGCTCTTGGATCTTATGTTATCCCTGGATCTTCAGGTGGCAAGGAGCACATTTGCACAGCTACACCTGGTGTGCTTGTTGCTATCATTCCTGAGTACCTCTGATCTGGCAACAATTATCCATGCCTTGGTGACATCACAGTTAGACTACTGCAATGCACTCAGTTTGAGGCTACCCTTGAAGAGCGTCCGGAAGCTTCAACTGGTTGAAAATGCGGCAGGTAGGCTGCTAACCGATGCATGGTATCGTGATCACATCACCCCAATCCTAAAAAAGGGCTGCACTGGTTGCCAATTGTTTCCAGATTCAATTCAAGGTAGGAAAAAAACATGACTGCCCTCATGGGTCCATGGCAGCAGCCGTGTTTCCCACACACATACGCACAGTCTCCCTGAGAGTGATGGCATGTCATCAGTCTGATCACTCCCAAAGAGATATGCCCAGTGCCTTGTCAATGCATGTGGCAGGAGCCACTCCTTCTAGCCATTTTGGCAGCTGGGTTCTGGGGGAGGGGGAGGGGGAGGGAGGGAATTCACCCCTTGGTCCACCTTGTTGTGAATCTGCCAGGAATGCAGATTCCGAAGCAGCCCCAACCTGATTCATACGTGAGTCTGGAGGGTGCAAATCAGGATAAACCTCCAAATTACAATCCCAGCCCCGGCCTCAGTGACTACATGGTAACAGAACTGTTTTTTTTCTTTGAGATTCACACAAGCTTTTACTTTTAAAGGAACACAGGAAGTCCTTTCTATTTTTTGTTGGATTTGGTTAGGTTTCAAAAGACCTAAGATCTTGGCAGATCTTCTGTATTTATGCTGCAATCTTGTACTCATTTACCAGGGAGTAAGTCCCATTAATCCCAATGGGGCTTAGTTCCGAGTAGACACATCTTGGATTTATTTATTTATTTGATTTGTACTCGCCTTTCCACTAAAAATCACACTGACGGCAGCTTACAGGCACAATTAAAATTGATTAAAACCATACATTAAAATACGTATTGCATTTCATGTCTCTCTTTTTATATAGGTTATATGTCATTTTAAAAACTACAACCTACACTGGTGTTGGAGTACACTAGAAATTGAAAATAAATATGTATACAGATCAATAAATGAAAAGATAACATTTCCTCCTTCATCCCGCACAGCTCTGTGCTGTCTTCTTTCATCTGACCCTGCAATCTTGGCACTCTTTCAGTAATCTCCCATTCTCATCACATTTTCCTGTAATTTCTCCCATATTTTTCCCTGATACAACTTTGTGATCTGAAACCTCCATCTGCTCCTCCATCCTATTTTGCAATCACTAAGGCAAATAATGAATTGTGCTTTTAACGATGGCCAAGTCTTAAATCAATCGATTATCCTTGCCATTTCAGGGAAGCCTTACCAGCTCCTTTCCTGACCTCTAGATCCATGCATATTTGAATCATCTCCAATCTTAATAACCTTATGAGTCATATATCTTCCAATTTTTATCTTTTTCTTGTTATTCTTAGCCTCCTTTCATTGCATCTCACAATCTCTTCCAGCTGTTTCCTACACCTGACATTTTATACCTTTCATATGCCTCTTTCTTATCCTTGATCACGTTCTCCTATTCCACACTCATCTTCTTTGCCTTCCTCTAAAAAAAAAAACTTGTGTATTTATTGCTGGATGGCACATATAACTCTCAATGAGAGAGTGACTTGCATGTCAGCATTTTCTGTTCTTTCTTAGCTTGCTTGATATCCTTTCTCCCTCTTTCTTTATGGTCTTTCCTGTTATGTTCTACTAACCCATGGTGTCAGATATAGTTGTAGTCTGAAAACCATGTGCTCCAATATACCTTCAGTGAAAGGAGCTCCCCTAGACCAAGTGCATCAGCTCAAATGATTTGGCAATCATTATTTTTCACCCCTTTGGAAGTGTTTTGATATGATATTGTGTTTTGCAGGTATACTAGCAATAATATTTAGAATGTATACAGCACCTTTCATAATCCATTTCAGTAATCATTAAAACAGCCTTCCCTGACCTAGTGCCCTGCAAATATGTTTAGACTACAACCCCATCATCCCCAGCCAGCAGCTCAGCTGGTTCGGGATGATGGGGGGTTGTAGTCCAATGCATCTGCAAGGTTAGGAATGCTGCATTCAGACAATCCTACAAGACAGAACAGTATTATTCACATCCCCACTTCATGAAATGTCACCCAGCACTTCCCCACCATGGCATGTTTCCCCCCCCAGCAACATAACCTTTTACCTAGCCCTTCTTCACATGACCCTCATAGACACTTGCACCCTCACCCACACACTTGCTCACTCTTGCGCATTCTCCCAGCTACACACATGCTCCTGCTTATGCTTCATCCTGGAGTGTTATGAAGCCCTGCTGGTGGCAGAGGAAGAGGATAAAAACAGCTGCAACTATACCATACATCACTGTCTTCTGGCTCCGCCGTCGTTTCTGCTTTTCCACAGTCACACAGTGTGGGCTATGTTGCTGGCCTTGCCTGCAACAACTGGCCTGTCCATGGCAATAGTGTCACGGGCCACCACCCACACAGACCTATTAGCAAAAAAGGGGGAATTTCTGAGCAATACCATCCAGCAGAGCAGATGCTCCTCCTGTCCCCCTGCAGCTGAAAGGCTTTTCTCCCTATGCCTCTAATCAGGAGTGGTGGCATGGCAGTGGTCTGACTCCTCAGCAGACAGGGTGACCTAAGGACAAGGGTGAGGAACCTCTTTCAGCTTGAGGGCCAAATTCAGTTTTGGAGAAGACCTTGGGGGACGGCATTCCCGTGGTGGGCAGGGTCAAAGGCAAAAGGAGTGGAGCTAACCTCCCCCCCCCCCAACCCAGCATATTTTATCTTACAGCTCTTACTGCAAGTAACTAAGCCTTAGGAGAGCCTTTTAAAATGGGGGGGAAACTGCACAGACCACCAAATGATCGATGGTTGGGGAAAGGGAGCAGGGCCAGGGAAAGGGAGCGGGGCCTGGGAAAGGGGCATAGCCATCTGGGGAACCTCAGCTTGGGACCCTGGGGAGGCCAGATTGGGCCCCCGGCCCTGAGATTCCCCACCTCTGCCTAAGGATCATCCTGCTTCAGAGGCTGAGTTTAAAAGAGCATGATCTCGAGATCCCTAACAGCTCTACATTTTTGATAGGATTTCCTTCTTGATTTAGAAAAAATTCTGCTCTAAAACGCATCATGCTGCAGTCCTCAAAGGCTTGATATAGGTCTGCCCTGTGCTCCTGGGTTCCTTTCAGTTTCCCCCCATCCCCCTGTGTAATTCCTCTGACTTCACTAGAATCACACAGGCTTAAAACTGGGATTTTGCAGCGAAGAATCAAAACCTTTGCTTAATTGCCACATACAGCTGCCACAGATATCAAGCAAAGCTCCAAAGTGGGTTCATGCATGCGTAGAATATAAAAGCAGGATCCACCACAAGCATCCGAGGGACAGGGACTGCCTTTAATTTGAATCATCAGGATTCAAGCCCACATGTAATGCTTCTGAAGTCTCTTATCTCAATTGCTTCTAAGTGTTCCGTTGCCTACTGCACAAAATGGCAATTACTCTTCTTCCTCCTGTCTGATCTCTTCTAAAGAGTCTCTGTCCCTCAGCATTTGCCAAATTGGTTTGTGCTTCTTCAGACTTTGCTTAGCTTTATTGTGTTTTAATTCTGGATGAATTACAAATATTTATATTGCAACATATATCTGATCCAAGTGTATTTTCTACTGGCTGTCTTTGGAATGTGGTGCCTTCACTTGTCTCATAAAGACACTTTTAGGATGTCTCCATTAAAATAAAACGTTAGTCAAAGAATGCTTTTTTGTGCATCTCATTTTACTGGTGCCTGCTACTGTTGATTCTATTGTTGTTATAGAACTGTTTTGCTGTGGTTTTCATCTACCCACAGAATATAATACTCCCTACCCCTTAAGCGGGTTGCTTTTGTTTAAGTTTAATACTATTAATGAGTAAGCGTCAATGTCTTCCCTGCTTTGCCCACCAATTTACATACCCCTCACTTACAGGCAGATCCTAATTTATTATTAGGCAGACTATTATTTGCATGCATGACAACATCCTTGCAGCATTTTCTGCAAAGATGGAAAATGCTGACATATGGATCATTTGTAAAGTTCTCATTTTAAAAAGCAACAAATGAATACAGATAACCATTTTTACCAAGTGGTAACTTATCACACGGTACATGTAAAACAGCCTTTGCCAACCTTGTGCCCTCCAAATGTTTTGGAGTACAATCCCCAGCATGGCAGGCTGGCGTAAGCACTTGATAAATTGGTCAATCTACTGTATTGTCCTGCCAAATAGTGGGGAGAATCTTTACAGCTCCTCAGCTTTCCTGAATATCTGATCAGGTGCAGAAGTACAGTAGTCTTTTCCTCACCACTTGGTAGGATGATACAGATGACCAGCTTCCCAACCTGCTTACATCTACACTCTGAGTTACTTCCTCATCCAGCACAAGACATGGTCTGAAATGGCCCTTTGCTGAAGCTAAACAGGTCCAGACCTGGTCAGTGCCTGGATGGGGGACTGCATAAGAATCCTGTGTACACCACCTCAAAACCCTTCATGGAACAAAGAATGGAATAAATAATTGAATAAATAAATTCATAGTATAAATGCGATCAATAAATAAATGCCCATGCATGTAGGGCAAAGGCAAGGAGAAGAAAGAGAACAGGCATGTTCACCACCTTCATGTCTGATCTTAAATCTTCAGAGGTAAAGCACTGTCTCCAACAAATATCCCATACTGCTTAACAAATGTGGATTCATGGGTTCAGAGGGCTATGCTCAGGGGCTGTGTATATGTTGCAGTCCTACGATCATCCCACATAAGTGGAGAGGATTTGTACTGGCCATAGAAATTGAATTTGTTACCCTGAAAATGTCAGCATTCACTAAAAGACAGAGTAATCATCTAGCGTTTCAGGCTTGGAAAAGGGCAGGCAATGCCTGGTGGCATCTCCAAAATGAAGCAGACGAACTAAGCGGCCATCAGGAAGTAGGCTTCAGTGACTTGTGTTACCTTTCGTTCCCAGGATAGGCAAGGTCAGGCACCTGCAGAGGGCCCACACCCCAGCAGGGGCCCACTGACAAGGGCTCCACTGCTTCACAGTTGCAACCTGCTTATTCACCTGCCTCTTGCTGTGGTCCAGATAATGAAGATGGTGATAAGGAGGAGCAGTAGATGCCCCTGCCTGCCTGCTCACTGGCTCTCTGCCTGTCCAGCAAGCAACCAAATGGTAGCAATGAGGAGAAACAGGAGGAGGAGCAATAGCTGCTGGTGACAATGGCAGTGAGAAGGGAGACTCAATGACGAAGGGGGGACATTGGGAGCGTCTTGCCCAAGCGCCCTCCAAAACATGGAGCCTCCACTGTTCATTTGCTCCTCTTCATGATTCACACAAACAGAACAAAGTATGTAAAATAAATAGATTCTGTTTAAACAGAACCCACTTGTTGCATTTCTAGCCCGCTCATGTCAGGAGGAACAGGAGCATGGCAGCACTGTACAGCTGACTAGGCCTTGTAATATGCCAATGCATATGTTTCTTTCCTTGGGTGGTTGTTTAGGAATCTGGCTTGCGATATAATGATTCATTCTGAAAAATACTTCTTTCTCTTATCCTGACTTTCCCATCTATTCCGAACCAGTCAGCAGCAGAGAATGTATTAACTAGCAAAAAAGGAAGTGGGGTGGGTGGGGGTGGGGTGGGTGGGGGTGGGGTGGCGGGGCAGGGCAGGGCGGGGCAGGGCAGGGCAGGGAGGGCAAGAGGAAAGAAACAAAGAAAATATTGTTCAAAAGATGCACAAATGCATCCAGGCTTCCTCTTATTGTTCTGAGAACTAGACAAAAGCCCTGTTCTGCTGTTAAAGGCTCCTTTTTATTATAAATTGTTTCTTCTCAGGCCCCATTGTTCTACTGTTGAAATTCCAACTTACCTTAAATCATGAACAATGGAAGGGACACATCTGTATGAATGGCAGTATTCTCGAAACCTTGCCTATATGAAAATTGCAAAATCACCTCTGTGCTTTCAGGTGGAAATGATGGTTTTTTCACAGAATTTCCAAAAATTTACACTACCATTTTCTTTTTTTTTTAAGTAGAGCGTATTAAAGGGACTTTTATTTGCCATTGTTCATGATGTTGTGCAAACTGATTTTCTCCTATGTGCTGAATATTTTAATGATCAAAAAACATTTTGTACTGAATAGCAGTACAAGGCCTCTTTTCCAGACTTGCTGGAACCCTGAATGGGAGCATTCCTCTTAGGGGGCAGAGACTCATTGCAACATATTGTTGCAGAGCACACTTGTATTACCTGATTTCTCATCCCTTGATGACTTGCATCTGAGGGGATCTCTACACCTCAAGTTTATTGAGCATTCATGGTTGCTCACTCACTGAATTGTGCAGGTCCATTACATAACGTCATCGTTGTCCAGTCATTATTCTAGGGATGGCGGAGAATTCCGCCACGGATCTCAGTGAAGCCAAATGCACTGGCATTCGGCCCCCCGAAATCCGTGGCGGAACGGCCTGCCACCCCCCTGCAGATCCCCCCCGGGACAAGACTTACCTGGGGCGGATGTTCCGGACAGCGGTGGCTCTGGCGGCAGCTTCGGCGGCGGCGGCAGCGGCGGCTGGTCTTCTGACTGGCTGCTGCCACCACCATTTGCAGTCTCGTCTTTTTTCTTTTTTTTTTTTACGTAGACGTGATAGGCTATGTAAAGACATACATAGCCTATCATATCTGGGTTAAAAAAAAAAAAGCGTATGCAAATGGCGGCGGCTACGGTGGCCGCCATTTGTGTTCCTTATTTTTCGCCGTCTTAGTCTACGTAAATATTTACATTGACTATTATGGCGAAAATAAAGGGGAACGCAAATAGTGTAGTGGGCGCTATCTGCGTTCCTTTTTGATTCACTGTTTTAGCCTACGTAAATATTTACGTAGGCTAAAACAGTAAATATTAGCCGTATATTTACGGCTAATATTTACGTAGGCTAAAACAGTGAATCAAAAAGGAACGCAAATAGCGCCCACTACGCTATTTGCGTTCCCCTTTATTTTTGCCGTAATACTCTATGTAAATATTTACGTAGACTAAGACGGCAAAAAATAAGGAACGCAAATGGCGGCCGCCGTAGCCACCGCCATTTGCGTACGCATTTTTTTTTTTTAACCCAGACGTGATAGGCTACATAAATATTTACGTAGGCTATCACAGTTGAATACAGGGACGCAAACGGTGGCGGCTACAGCAGCTGCCATTTGCGTCCCTGCTACCCAGCGGCCAGATGTCCGGCTGCTGGTGGAATCGGCCGGCGGCTCCACGGAATCCCTGCGGAGCGAAGCCAGCCGGGCAGGACTCTGGGGGGAGGGATGGAGTGCCTCCCCCCCCATCGAGGATTCCGGGGGGAGGGACAGAGCGCCTCCCCCCCACCGCAAAGCAGATCCATGAAACGGTAAGTGTCTTTCGTACATCCCTACATTATTCCACTATTTCCTCCCACCTATCCCGTGTTTTCCTCAAACGGAAAAAATGGGGTATTTTTCCAGATATGCGCAAATGGAGTGCCATGTCCTCCCCGAGTATTTCTCAGCTAGCATGAATGAAGCACTGAGTGTGTTTGTTGGAGGCATGGTCATGATGTCGAAGGTGGTGATGAAGGTCTGATGGGTGTTCAGCCTTCCTGTGTCTGAGCCATTTTGACTCCTCGCCATTTTTCAGCCTGCCTGTTCAAAACAGAGTGGCAGAGTGGCAGCACATGGTGGCGGGGGGGGGGGGGCCGGGTTGCTGAGCAGCAGGGACTGGCCAAAAGCATGGAAGAGGGAGGCAGGGTCCAGGGAGATCGTGGGGGGGCTGTCTGCGCATCAAGAGGAGGGAAAGGGGCAGGAACCCAGGAGCAAGTATCGCTGAACCTGGAGCATGTGTAATGCTGCTTCACGGAAACATAACACTATGGGAACAGCCACCTATGGAGAAGGAAGCACATGTAAAGGGAATCAGTTGTGATCTTGCATTTAAAACAGAAGCGGAAAGCCCCGTTTTAAATGCAGGATTTTAGGCTGGTGTAGAAATCCCCTGAATGTGTCAAGTGACTCCTCTGAAAAGCATTGTGTTTGATGTGAAGTGATGTGCAAAGTGATATGAACGTCCTCGCTGTAATAGCTGATCTGTGGCTTATCAAATGATAAACATGGATGTCTGCATCAGCCGGGAGCTGTTCTGTCATATAATGTAAAACAAGTGTACTTGGTCTGACAAATGAGGGTAAACTGCCCACAAATCAGTCAACACGCAGCCCTAACACTAAAAAAGCTGTTTCTTAGTTCTTTACAGCCCTGTTTCAAACTCTACCTCAAGATACACACAATAATTGAACACAGAAATTTCTTCCAGATTTGGAAATGGGGGGATGGGAGAGTGGTAGTGCATGTGACTTCTTGCTCGTCTTAAAGGCTTTGGAATTGTATCATCTGTTGAAAAAGGAAGAATGAGTACAGCACGGAGCAGACGTTGTGGATTTAGCACCCTTTGCCTAAATCCTCTCCCTGCAGTTCTCTGCAACAACATCCTTAGCTATGTTGACATGGGGTGAAAAGGAGGAGGATGGCTTTGTGATCAGTTCAGGGCCTCTGTGCATCCTGTCAAACACATCACAGAATCTTGTTACATCAGTGCAATCAGAGTACTAGGCTACTTACATGCACGCTTGGCAGGGCAAGCACTGCTTCTGAGGGTGTGTCGTAATTAATTTTGTAATGACTCGAATAATGAGATCCCAAGATCCTAATATTGCTAGGAGTATATTTCAACATGTACTGATACCTTTTAAAATCTCCAGTACCAATGACAGAAAATACAGACTTTACTGCACCATCTACACACGCACGCGCACACACACACACACACACAAGCAGAATATTTGAAAAGCATGCTGTTCTCTATGCATGCATTCATCACATTCTCTAAAGTGAAGCTATATTCAGTTCTTGTCAAAGGGTGGATGTCAAAACGTATTGCTCAGCCCAAGAGTACCATCCTATTTATTTTGAAAGAAATGATTAAGGACTGGATAGCATGGAGATTTGGTAATGGAAGATGAAACTTCTCATCTCTAGGTCAACAATTCAAACGTAACCCAGATTATTAGGCATTGAAAGTCATTATCATATGATGGCTATTTGGTGTCTTTTGGTAAAATAAGATGCAGGCTTTCATATTCTCTTTGCATCTTCCTCTCTCTTCTCTGTCTGTGTACAATGTCTAGCCATACCAGGGTGAGGGGGAAATACATTACAAATTTCACATAACTAGAAATCTCATCAATGTTTGTTGCATCCCAGACTTCTTATATTTAATACAGGTTTTTCATTGCCATCATACTTTCTGCATGCATGTCAGAATGGGCTATTGTGCCTTTGCTCAAAAAGACCATGTTTTCCTGTACGTGAATTGGTGGGGAAATATTTGTCCCATTCACACATGCCCCTTTTCTCAAAGGAGCTCAGTGTGACATATATGAGATTCTTTATTCTCACAGCAACCTTATGAAGTGAGGTAGGCTGAAAGAGATTGGCCTGTCCAAAGCCAAGCAATGAACTGTATGCCAGAGGAAGAATTTGAACCCAAGTCTCTTTGGGCCAAGTACAACATCTATCTACTATATCACACCATCTATCAGAGTAAACTTTTACTTCAAATAAAGCATCTCTGTCTTAATTTTGGAGTTGTTTTCTCCTTATTCATGAGCTCATCCTAGTATTTAGTTTGCCAGATGATATAGGCTGCAGTGAACCAAAGGTATCTTTCTGGCACTCAAATGGACTGTGGGCCAAAAGCCTCACACGCCTAGACTCTCAATTCAATCATGTTCCAGGATGAGCTATGCTGGGTAAAGTTGCTGATGCTTTGTCTTTTGCTCCAAAGGCATCTGTGATGAATTTCAGGAAACATTTTGACATTACATCATGGGTTCACATCTCAGCACACAAGAAAGAATTAAGTGCTTACATTTAATGTGTTTGTGAAAGATGTAGTATACATCTACCTTAGTACAGTACCATGACATGAAAAGCAGCTCCAAGCAGCCATTAATTGCAGGGTGAAAACATATTTGGCGCTCATCCTTTGCATCAAGTCCTCAAGCTATTTTCCAAAGAGAATAAACAATTAAGTCATATGCCAATTCATAACACAAACATTCGTCTCAAACACCACAAGGAACGGAAGTGTCTGGAAGGGAGGGAAGAAGCATCAAGTGAGGAAAGGGTTAAGTATGCACGCGCGCGCGCACACACACACACACTCACCCCTTTTCACTTGAAGAAGCAGCCATTAGGGTTTTAATACATACATTTGAATGTAATGTGCAACTTGGTCCTTAGCCCTGTGATTAATTGTTGACATCAGATGTACAAGCCTTCCTGGAAGTAGCACTCTCTGACACAAAAACCACTCTCACTTGACAGTGCTATGGTGCATGTTGTCTTCTATATTAGTTTGGGATCCATCACTCAGTTATAGTATAGTCAGATTGTTTATTCAAATGCCATATTGGAGTAGAAATTCTCCAAGAGCTATACATTCAGCTTGCCCAAAGTGACACAGATTGAACACCACATCTCTGCAGTACTACATAAAGCAGTTTCATTTATTTTATTTAGATCCTACCTTTCTTCAATGGTGGAACACAAGGGTTTCCAGGCGATCTCCCATCCACGCATTGACCAGATGCAGGCTTGCTTATCTGCAGCAAAATAACTGTCATGATACCAAAATTATGTGGTATATGTGATACCAATTATCGGGATATGATTCTGCTTACCAGACGGTAATATAAGACCAACAGTGAGGTCCAAAACATTTCTAAAGCTCACTAGTATTGAAGCCAGTATAGTGTAGTGCAGGTTTCCCCAGCCTGGTGCCCTCCAGATATGTTGGAGGACAACTCCCAGCAGCCCTAACCAGCAAGGGAGCTGCTGGGAGTTGTAATCCAACCATCTGGAGGGCATCAGGTTGAGAAGCCACTCCTGGCGTGGTAGTCAGCATGTGAAACTGTAACAGGGGAGACATGGAGTCAAACCCCCACCAAGCCAAGAAGCTCAATGAGTGACCTTGAGCCACTCAACATCTCTCAGACTAATGTGAGAATGGGGCGTGGGGGGGGAGAGAGAACCATGCATGCTGCCCTGAACTCCTTTAAAGAAGTGCAGGATAACATTTTGATGATGGTGTTGGTGATGGTGATGATGACCAGATGCAGACCTGCTAATCTTCAGCAAAATCTGAGAGCCAGCATGGTGTAGTGGCGAGAGTGCTGGACTGGGAGCCAGGAGATCCAGGTTCTAGTCCCCACTTGGCCATGGAAGCTTACTGGGTGACTCCGGGCCAGTCACAGACTCTCAGCCCAACCCACCTCACAGGGTTGTTGTTGTGAGGATAAAATGGAGAGGAGGGGGAGGAGGAGGAGGAGGAGAATGTAAGCCGCCTTGGGTTCCCTGCAAGAGGAAAAAAGGCGGGATTATAAATGCAATGAATGAATGAATGATGATGCCAACGATGACAATAAGAATACTAACAACAGTAACAGCAGCAACAACAACAACAACAACAACAAATATGCTATATCCTAAATTTAGGCATGAGAAAAATGTAAAGGAGTGCTCATAGATCCAGGAAAATTATCATGGAGATCCACTAGAGCTCAGTGGTAGAGCACATGCTTTGCATGCAGAAGGTCCCGGGTCCAACTGGTATCTCTACTTAAAGGCATCAGGTAGCAGGTGATGTCAGCAGAGGCTGGTGGCTCCAATTTCAGTGGGACTGTAAATCCTTTCTGGGTTTCAGTCAGAACCAGGCAGAACTGTAAAGGAGCTATCCAAGGTGGAGAAACTATTTGTGGAATAGGGTTCAGCATTATACAAAGTTGGATCTGACTGAAACCCAGAATGGATTCACAGCCCCACCGAAATCAGAGCTACCGGCCTCTACTGGGTGATGTGAAAGACCTTTTTGCCACCTGAGATCCTGGAGAGCTGCTGCCCAGTTAGAGTAGAGAATACTGAGAGAGATGAATAACTCATCTGACCTGGTCTTAGGCAGCTTCCTATGTTCCTTACATATAACTAGTTCCAAGAGCCCAATGCAGCTAGATAAGAAACTATGAGGTGACTGTTGCCTTCTTATATGAAAAAATATGAATCAATAACTCACAGCAACTCACAGTGTGTAACTCACACTGACAACTTGTGCAGCAGAGGCTACTACATGGATACTTGTAAAATGTTTCATATCTGTGTCTTGATTTCATCTTGAAATGGTACAGTGGCTATATGTCCAGTGGCATTTCAACACACATGGTGTCTTGCTCAACATGTGTGAAACCAAGGGGCAGGTCACTCCAGAGAGAGTGAAATTGCTGCTATGGTTTACTGAGTGGGAGCGCCTTGTGTTCAGCAAGTTCTACATGAATCAGAATGCCCAAAACAATAAAGAGGGCTGTTGGCTGCCACAAGGCAGAAGATATTTGCCCACACCCATTGACAACACCAGCTGCTGTAGTTCACCAATTATCCCAGTGTATTAATTGTTCTTACTCACCAATTTCCTGATTATATGAGACGATTGCATCATGCTTTGGTGATGTGAAGGTGTAGGGGCTCGGAATATGTTCTTGTGACACAGTAATTACCATGGATAGGTTTGTAGCTCTTTCTAAAGCATTCATTAAATTATTTCAACAGTGATACAGTTTCCTCTATACATTAAGCTGTTTCCTCTAGGCAATTAAACAATGACACTGAAAACCAAGCAAGCGTTATAGTAAACAACAAAGAATGCAGAAGAGGACTTTGGCATGGCAGGGTCCCAATGGTTACATAAGGCCCATGGCTGAGCATCCAAGACAATGAAAGGAAAGCAGAAATAGAACTCAACTGATACTGAGGTATCATGATATGATACTGGGAGGTAGTGAACAAATGTACCCATTTTGATGGTGCACTTAGAGAGACCGAGACAGAATGCTGGACTTCAGCTGGATGCACAGGAACAAAAACCTAGAGCCATAACTATTTCTAGATGGATTATTCCAAAGGACATGCCTGTTTATGATCTCTTTGTGTACATTTCCCACTAGAAAAATTCTCCTTCGCTTTTTCCCCCAGAGAGGAAATAAACCTCTGCACTGTAGATAAAGGTACCCTATAAGGCCAGCCCTACCATTAGCCAGGGGTGGGCAACATGCAGCCCATGTGGCCCCTGCAGAACCCCTGCTGAACCCCAAAATTGTATAATAAATTATTTATAATAATAATTGCTGTGGAGCACCAAAACGGTCAAAGTTAACTTGCAAATAAGCTGATTTTGACCCTTTTGGTGCTCCGTAGCTGTTCTGGATGCCTATTATTATTATTATTATTATTATTACTATTATTACTATTATTACTATTATTATTACTATTATTATTATTCAGTGCCCAGGGTGTGTGTGTATGGGTGCAATGAAAACGGCTCCCGGACATCCCAAAGTTGCCCATATTTGCCTCAGGCAGCAAATGCTGGAGATGGCAGAAAGGTGTTGGAGGAGAGAGCTGTGTGCCATGTGGCTTGCCCTGCACCCCCTGCTAGCTTCTGGTGTGGTGGATGAGGCTATCCCATTGTCAGTGTTGAAGAAACATTCAGTCCAGTCAGCTTTTGAACATGGAATGGGATAGGGGGAGCCAGCTTGTTATTTGCCTGAGGCAGCCAAATGTCTTGGCCCAGTCCTGTACCCTGGGAAAGGCAGGAGTGAGCCCTGCTACTGTAACATTCACATGAGTAAACATTTGAGGAACAAGAGCAAGTACACTGTTTAAAGAAGGGTCTGTGGGTGCTTTTTTACACGAGAGGCTTAAACCACATTTGGGATTTTCTTGTATTATTTATTGTCCATGTAGAAGAGAAAGCGGGTTGCATTTGTAATGTAGATGACTATTCTGGCCAACATTAAGTTTTACATTTGCACTATAAACCTAACTGAAGGAAGAGCCACTTTAAGCCTCATGAAGTATTGGTCTTCAGCTGGTGCTTTGGGACCCATATTGGATCACTACCTGACCTAAGGTGGCTCACAGCAGCAGCATTACCACCATAAAATAAACAGTAAAAAAAACATTAAGGCCACCTATTTGGACTAAAGATGGGTCATATGCCTGAAAAGGTTGAAGACTAGTTATCTAAAGTGAAACAGAATGCTGATTTAGAAGATCCAGAAAGACTTTTGGTAAGATCCCTTACAATTTAAGTGATAATGTAAGGCGTAAAAAGATCAGGGATGGGTATAACAGGTTTCCGAATTTTGGACTGTTCTTCCCTTCTCACTTTAGCTCCTCTTTTACAGCTGACTTCTAAGTGTGAACACCTGACATGAAAGCCACTGAAAAAACCTTAGTGATGATCCACATGGCAGCTGTAACATTCTGTATATCTCTAGTATGAGTTGCTGCATGCATATGTGGAAATATATGTGGCAAGGAGCATTTAAACGTCATACCCACTGCACAGAGTGCTGCCATGAGCATTGCATTCACACAAGAATACATAACCTATGATTGCCATTTCACACAATGTTGTTTTGTAGTTTTCAGACAACTAGCATGGTTGGGTATACCAGCTGTTAGGTCCACTTCAAACTTTTCACAGTTCCTACACAGATATCACTTATATATCTGTGGTTTTGTCTCTACAACAATAATTTACATGCATATAGGACTAGTATTGTGCCCCAAATTTCTCCCACATTTTTTCAACCAATCTCATTCAATATGATAGAAAAGAAACTGCTTTTGAAAAGAAATTCAAAGGAGAAGAAAATTTCAGAGAGATTCTCATAGGCTGGGTTTGAGATTCTTGTGCTTACTTATTTATGAGGAGGTCAAGGAATGTGCGTGAGTGCCCTGTCTTTCATTATACAGTCATCTCTCTGGCAGGCTGTAGTTTCCTCAGCCTCCTGAACTTCAATTAAAACCTGGGGGGAAGATATCAAGGGATAATTCCTCCCATATGGCTTTTTCAGATCAGGAAGCACAGGCAGCCTAGGAGGCTTGCGGTCGGAGCAATGGAGAGAAGTATAATAGAAAGATCAAACACACACAGCACCCTTGGCCACCTCTCAGTGATTAGGTAAACTCAAAAACAACACCAACATAAATACAAAATAAATTATAATGTTTCTGTGATTGAGTCAGAAAACTGGAAGCCTCTTTCATGGGGGAAGAAAACTTTCAAGAAATTGTAGTACAGATTTTGGCACAGCACTAACTCCACCTGCTCCCAGGAGTTAGACACAACACTGCCCCCCTCACACCTGCATTGTGGAGGATGCAAAATGGGGGCCAGGCTGTCAACACAGTTGATGCTGTTGCCTCTTGTGGTGGCAAAACACACACACAAAAACCTTTAGAAAAGAAAGGAAGGATGGAAAGGAAAGGAAAGGAAAGGAAAGGAAAGAAGGAAGCTGTGCTATAACCCCTGCCAATGGTGAGCCCTACCTGTGAGAAACTATTGGAGAATTTCTCCTCCCCCTTGAAAAATTCAGTGAAATCTTCCCCCCCCCATTTCTCTGCCCACAAATAGGATGGAGAATTTCAAGAAGCTACTTGTGCACAGCTCTATATATAGGGCGATCCAATGTGACAATCTACATCAGGGGTATTATTTATTTATTTATTTCTATACCGCCCAATCGCTGATGCTCTGAGGGGTTCACAAAGCTCTCTGGGTGGTTCAGGTAGTTTGTTGCCCTCCAGTATTTTGGCCTACAACCCTCATCATCTTTTCCCACTGGCTATGATGGCTAGAGCTGGTGGGAGTTGTAGGCCAAAACATCTGGAGGGCCATGAGTTGCCCATCCCTGATCTACATGTAGGATCCATGCAATTTCCTATAAGGAAGTAAATCTCATGTAGGAATTGAGTAATGTTTGCAGTTGCCATCTGCATCACTAATAAAGAGCCATGAACTATCTCTTTATTAAATGCACTACCTGGATTTGTGGGAGAGAAGGCGGTGTGAGAACAGAAGAAACTACACGATAACAGTATGACTTCACACAGTTCTAACAGTCAATATAGAATGCAACTGTTTGAAGCAGCAGAGATAATATTCTAGAGAGCTCATTGTTAAACGCCATCCCTGAGGGAAACAACAGCAGTAAAATACAAAGTATATTTTCGTAAATGCTATTATGTAAGATGACATATTTTATTTCTGAAAGGAAGGGACAGGAATCAAAATGTACATTGTTACTATAATTGTACTTTTACAAAAACATCCTTGACTACAATTGTGCAGAGTGTGATTTTTTATTATTATTATTTTACTGCTTCATCTGACTACCCTGTTCCTTCCTTCCTTAACAACTTGTCTTGAAGTGGCAGAAACAACATTTCGCAGCAATATCCCTCAAAGAGATGTATAGGTAAAAGTGCTCCTGCTGGTGTATGTGGTGGCTAACAATGTGGACTGGCATGTCTCCAGCTCCTCTCTCAGCTAAAATGCAAATTCATAAGCTGGCCTGAGGGTGGCCAAGTGTCCTATTTTTGAGACCTCTGTGTGAGGGCATCCTCTATTTGCAGGTCAGTCCGAGGACAGTCCTCTGTTTGAAGGTATTCTCTATTTGAAGGGCTGTCCAGTCCAAAGATAAGCAACCATAAGAAGGGAAAGCAAGGATCCTGAAGGTGCCCATCAACAGGTATCACGTGGACAGCAGGTCACCTGCTCAAAGTCTTCCCACTACGGTTAGATGTATTGTATTTCTATTTAAATTACAGTAATCATTTCTAAATTTGCACCTGTACATATAATTTGGTATTTGCAAATGTTATGAGAATCTGTGTCTTCTTTTTTGGTGATTTGTCTCCTCTTTTTTGCCAATGCATAAGATGCCATGCTAACCACTGTCCACTCAGTCTTAGCCTCTCATTTGTAATATGGAGATAATAATACTTGCCTACCTAACAGGAATGTGGTAAAGGTTCCTGGTATAATGTATCTATGATGGTTTTAATGCTTCAGAATGTGCTATATCAATGGTGCTTTCACTTATTATTTTTAGTAATAACGATAATAATCTCTTTCTTAATCCTGTTTAGTTTTAGTATATTATAAAAATATTATAAATTGCGGATTATCCCTTGATCCCTTTGGTTTTTTTCTGACTGATTTAGGCTGCAATCCTATACTTACCTGGGCATAAATCTTATTTAATTCCATGGGACTTACTTCCCAGTAGCCATGCATAAGATTGCACTGGTAATGTTCATTATTTCTGAGAGCCACTCGGTATTTCAGATTGGTTAACTATGATGCAATACATTCTCTTTACTTCTTTACAGATGGCTTGCAAAAAGTTGCAGATTAAGGATGCTGTCATTCAGAAAATCACATAAAATTTAAACCGGCTATTACTCTGGTTTGCTTTCCATTATTTCAACATAGAATTGAGGAGGGGAAAATAGGAAGTCAGGTCTTCCAGATAATTGAACATATATTTCTGGTTCTCTTTTTGTGATATATTTTACACATTCCTCCTCAGGATACACATTTCCCTCAGGAATACTGGAAATTCGGCATGCATATTGGTATTCACCAAAACGCTGAAATGTTTTATCTATCATAAACAATAGTTTAAATCCTCGAGTCTTGCAGTTTTGCAAATCCCACTAATTGTGGCCAGTAAAAACTTCTCATTATGTTTTTTACAACTAGATATAGGGCTCCTTCACACTGAGCTTTTACCCTCCAATTGAGATTGCTCCTTCACGGAAGTTTGCAGGCTCTTTACATGACACCGTGATCATTCAAGGCATCTCTTGCACTAAATACCCTTTGTTCCATTTCAAATAGATCGCAGATAATGAGCTATCAAATTACCCTGCTTGAGTTCCCTCCGTGAAAAGAGGAAAAGTGGCAAGAAGAGGAGCGAGATCAATGAAAGATAATGAAAGACTCAGATATGTGGAGAAGCAGTGGGGAGGGGAGCGGGGAAAGGAAGCACGTGAAAAAGGGAGTCGTCGTGATCCTGCATTTAAAACAGAAGCAGAAAGCCCATTTTAAATGCAGGATTTTAGGCTGGTATAGAGATGTCCATAGACTTACTGAACTAACTCTGTATGGTGCCTGCCAAGCCTCTGGTCTGCTCTTTGCTTGCCTCTTCATAAACACAGTAGCTCCCTCATCAGATACAGCACTGAACCTGTTGGGCCTTCACTGTGCCTGATGGTATGAAGAGGAAATCAAGTAGTGCCAGATGTTACTGTTTAAAAACCTAGTCATCCCTCTTTTCCAGAAAGAGAAGTTTTCAGAGAAAATGCTTATCTCCCCATTCCATCAAAAGTTAAGCACCTTCAAAAGCACAGATTACAAATACAAGATGTGCTCTGGGCTGAAACGCTGAATTTGGTCGTGGCTTCAGGACAATTGTGTCCTGGTTAGGGATGGCAGAGAATTCCGCCACAGCTCTCGGGGAGGCTGAATGCCAGTGCATTTGGCCCGCCGAACTCCGTGGCAGAACGGTCTGCCACCACCCCGCCCGCCCGCGGATCCCCCCGGGACGAGACTTACCTGGGGCGGATCTTCCGGGCGGTGGCGGCTCCGGCGGCAGCTGTGGCGGCGGCTGGTCTTCCGACCAGCTGCCACCGCCGCCGCCATTTGCAGTTTTTTGTTTTTTACACGCACATGATAGGCTACGTAAGTTTTCACGTAGCCTAAAATGTCTGGGTAAAAAAAAAAGTGTCATGGCGGCGGCTACGCTATTTGCGTTCCCCTTATTTTCGCCATCTTAGTCTACGTAAATATTTACGTAGATTAAGACAGCAAAAATAAGGAACGCAAATGGCTGCGGCCGTAGCCGCCACCATTTGCGTACGCGGGTTTGTTTGTTTTTTCCCCAGAGCCCTACGCGGCCGGGAATCCGGCTACGGACGGCTCTGGCCTGGCTGGGCCTGGCCGACTGCTGCACGGAGCTGCCACGGAGCACAGCCGGCCACGGAGGATTCCAGGTGGGAGGAACGGATCGCCTCCCCCCCCCGTCCAGGATTCTGGGGGGAGGGATGGAATGCCTCCCCCCCCCCACCATAAACATAATCCACGAACAGATAAGTGATTTTTGTACATCCCTAGTCCTGGTTGTCATTTTTTACTCCCCCTTGTAACCACTTGCACCCTGCCACCCTCAGATCTATCCATTACCTATCAGTTTACAGACACTGACTGGGTTTGCACAACACACTAACCCATGATGGGTTGTTTTCTGGAACAACCATGATGGGTTAGCATGTCACATGTGAGCTGTTTTTCTCATCCATGGTGCCTTGTTTCCCCCAAACAACCCACCCTGAGAACTCATGGTCTGCGGTAGGGGGTTGTTTTACCTATGGTGGGTTAGTGTGTGGTCTGCTGTGCCAGCATGGGTTATGGAGATCACCTACAGAGCTGCTCAGCGAGAGCAGCCAAAAATGCTGCCACTGCTCTGCTCCTCTCAAGACATCTCTGTTCCTGAGATCTGCCTAGCAACAGACTGTGCTGCTGCTGGTACTCCATCCCCTTTGCTGCCCAACCCCTCCCTCCCCCCTCCTTTGGCAATGTGCTCTGCAAAGTTGCAAAGTTGCTTTCACTCGCATGAGTGTGTAATCAGCACACAAGAGACTTTGAGCAAAGCTGTTCCCCTACCACATTCAGCTATGTCTCTGACTCAAAAATATTCCCCCCACCTCCATCGTGCGGTTCCCCAACAGTTTCATCTGCAGTGAAATCCTCTTTTCCATGGAAAAGCAAAGTTGGGCAATTATCCAATCTTGTGCCTCCCCATAAGGGGAACCTGTATATCAAATTTTGTCCCATTCCTGCAAACTTTCAAGGAGTTGGAGGCCTCCCACCCCTTTGGGGTGCAATGTTCCCACCATGTAAGCATCCCTCCTTTCCATTCAGGCCACCCCTTTGCAGGAGATGTGTCTTGCCCTCTCTAAAACCCACGAGAGTGAGCTTCCCCCACCCCCAAACTTTTCATCGCTACTGTCAGCCCCCAATCAAGCCATCCAATGCCCCCACCCCACCCAGAACTGATGCCAAATAGTGCCTTGGTAGATTCAAAGCAGTATTAAGCAAGCCCAATATTAAGCAAGCTAAATAAGCCAATTAAGCCGCTTTGTATGCCAATTAAAAAAAATATTTTTATTCTGTGTTGTGGGTTTCCTGCTGGTGAAGGGGGAGCCGTCAAAGGCTTGGAAATTGGGATGGCTGGTAAGAAGTAGGGAGGTAGGAGCAGGAGGGAAGGGGAAGAGGGCAGCAGGTAAGGATCAACACAGGGTTGAGAATGGGGAGGGGGGGACTGGCAGATGCAGAAGAAGATGCCCCAGTGGACCAAGCAGAGACAGGCTACTGATGTAGTACCAGTGCAAGGGATGGTGGGATATGGTTTCCACTGCAAAGGAAGCTGGGATACCTGGCCGGGTGGGCAAGAGGACTACAGCAGGAGGAGGGGTGAGAGGGGAAGTAAACCACATTGCATAGCTTGTTTGCCTGATTATCTGATGGGAGCACAGAAGGGCTGTGCAGGGACCCCCTGATCTGAGGCGGGCCCAATCCGGCTCGGGCAGATTTGGGGGGGTGACCCACCTTGGCCCTGAACCTGAAGTGGGCTCCCCCCCACGCCCCCCCAGCTGCTTCCCTGGGCCGCCACCTCCTCTGCCGCCACCGCCTTCTCCGTTGTGCCGCCTTCTCCATTGTGCTATCTTTGCCGCCGCCCACTGCTGCTGTCTTCGCTGCTGCCGCCGCAACCACCACCGCCTCCTGAGGCCTGGACGCGCAGCGACTCTTCTTCCAGGGAGTCGCCATTTTAAAAATGGCAACTCTATCCAAGAAGAGTCACTTTGCATCCAGGCCTCAGGAGATGGTGACCAGCGGTGGTGGGCGGTGGCGGGCAGCTCCTACTTTCGCCGCCACTGCCACTGGTGCTCCTGCCATCTCCTGAGGCCCAGACGCACAGCGACTCTTCTTGCAGGGACTCACCATTTTTAAAATGGCAACTTCCTGGAACTTCCAGGAGGTTGCCATGTTAAAAATGGTGACTCCCTGAAAGAAGAGTCACCACGCATCCAGGCCTCAGGAGGCAGCGGGGCGATGCAGCAGCAGAGGCAGCAGCAGCACGGCAGCAGAGGTGGCAGCAAGGAGAAGTCGGCTCAGTTAAGGACCTGGAGGCCGCTCCGCCTTGGAGGGGGCACAAAGTGGCCCAAAGCAGCCCGCCTCGACTCGGGGTTTGAGCCTCGGGCCAAAGCGGTGCACAGCCCTAGAGCACAGTACATTGTTTGCAAAACAACCTACTCTGCATAGCTGATCATCCACCATGGGTTAGCGTGACATGTGAATGGGCCTGCAGAAAGATCAATCATGGTTTTATTTCTATCTATCTATCTATCTATCTATCTATCATCTATTGCATTTATATCCCACCTTTTTTCCACCTTAAGGAACCCAAGGTGGCATACATAATCCTCCTCCTCCTCTCCATTTTATCCTCACAACAACAGCCATGTGAGGTAGGTTGGGCTGAGAGTCTGTGACTGGCCCAAAGTCACCCAGTGAGCTTCCAAGACCAAGTGGGGACTAGAACCCAGATCTCCTGACTTCCAGTCCAACACTCTAGTCGCTACGCCACACTGGCTTATGGGGAATGCTTGCAGGGATGGCCTAGGGATGTACGAAAGTCACTTACCTTTCTGCGGATTATGTTCATGGGGGGGAGGTGTTTTGTCCCTCCCCCCGGAATCCTCGATGGGGGGGAGGCGATCCGTTCTTCCCCCCCGGAATCCTCGACGGCCAGCTGTGCTCCGCGGCGGCTCTGCAGAGCAGCCGGCCAGGCCCAGGCCAGAGCCGTCCGCAGCCGGATTTCCAGCCGCGGAGGGCTCTGGGTAAAAAACAAAACCGCATACGCAAATGGCGGCGGCTACGGCGGCTGCCATTTGCGTTCCTTCTTTTTGGCCGTCTCAGTCTACGTAAATATTTACGTAGACTATTAAGGCGAAAATAAAGGGGAATGCAAATAGCGTAGTGGGTGCTATTTGCGTCCCTTTTTGATTCGCTGTTTTAGCCTACGTAAATATTTACATAGGCTAAAACGGTGAATCAAAAAGGGACGCAAATAGTGCCCACTACGCTATTTGCATTCCCCTTTATTTTCACTGTAATAGTCTACATAAATACTTACGTAGACTAAGATGGCCAAAAATAAGGAGTGCAAATGGCAGCGGCCGTAGCCACCGCCATTTGCGTACGCGTTTTTTTTTTTTTACCCAGTCGTGATAAGCTACGTAAATCTTTACGTAGCCTATCATGTCTATGTAAAAAAACAAAACCTCCAGACTGCAAATGGCGGTGGCGGGGGGGGGGTGGCAGGCCGTTCCGCCACAGATTTCGGGGGGCCGAATGCACTGGCATTTGGCCTCACCGAGATCCATGGCAGAATTCTCTGACATCCCTAGATGGCCTCAAGGATAGGCATGGTTGGGCAACTGTCAAAGGCCCACACCCCAGCAGAGTGCAACTGACAAGAACCTCCTGGAGTTGCTCCTCCTCTTTACCATTGCAGCCTGCTTATTCACTTGCATTTTGTTCTGGCCCAGACAATGATGGTGGTGAGAAGGAGGAGCAGGAGAGGCCACTGCCTACTTGCTCACTGGCTTTCTGCCTGTCAAGGAAGCAAGTGGTAGCAATACTGAGAAAGATGAGGATGAGTCATAGCATCTGGTGACAAAGGCGTGAGAAGGTAGACTCACTGAGGGAAGGGGGCCATTTAGGGTGTCTTAACTATGGGATCACTGAGGGAAGGGGCCCATTGAGAGTGTCTTGACCACAGGCCTGCAAAAATGCAGAGCTGGCACTGAATACTTCAATCTGTCCAAAATGTTGATAAGATCCATTCTGCCCTTTTAATCCTTTCTCCCCATCCCATGATTGGCCTTGTCAATACCACTTGAATGAGAAAAACAAAGTTCTTAACATTCTTCAGCTGGGAGCCATATCCATATGGCGTTGGCAGGCATCACCCTTCTCAGATGTGGGCACTATGTGGATTCTCAGAAGAGCAGCACAAGCTAAGGCAGTGTCTGTGTGTGAAGGGTTGTGGATGGATGCTCCGAAGACGTGTATCCAGTGGGGTATTCCCTTTGAAGAGCAAAGAGTTAATCTGCAGGAACCTAGAGCAACGGAAGGATCCTCAAGATGGTTAAGGATTTTGAGTCACCTCTAGCTAATTTTTAAGTACACTACTATAGTTCAGTGGTAGAACACATGTTTGGCATGCAGAAGGGCCCAGATTCTTCCATCCCTGCTGTAGCTCAGGGGCAGCGTGCATGTCTGACATGTAGAAGGTCCCAAGTTCAATCCCAACATCTCCAGATAGGGCAGGAAAAACACCCTGGAGAGCCACTGCTAGTCAGTGCTGACAATACTGGGCAAGATAGACTAATAGTCTGACCTGGTCAAAAGCATATTCATATGTAAACAACAGCACGGGCTTTTTTTTGCCAATAGGCAAACAAGCACCAAGGACCTAAAAAGACCCAAAGTGCTTTTATTGGATGTTGAGTTGAATTCCAAAAATGAAAGCAAGTGCCTAGTCCTTACCAGAACCTAGGCCTGTGGAGAAGGTAGACATGAAGCTAGAGTGGGAAAGGCCACAGACTCTTTTATTGGCCAGTCAAGGCTTAGTTACCAGACTCCTAGTGTTTGTTTGTTTGTTTCATTTATAAACTGCCTTTCTAGCAAAGCACTAAAGGCAGTATACATTGCATAATAATGGCTTACAATGGATTTGGTTTGGTTTTGTTTAAAAAATTTTTTTTAATGTACAAATGAATATACTCTAGCAAAGCTGGAGCATCCCCCAAGTATACAGAAAGAAACCATTCCCTTCTTTTTGGTTAGCCTCATTTTGCTGCCAAACTGACAGGCACACCAGACCACCCAAGACTGGTATTAGAAGTAATGATGAGACAGAGGCCTGCCTGATTAAAAACAAACAAACACCTTTATACTGCCTTCCAATTAGCGGTGCTGATGTTGTACACTTCGATTCCCTTCTGCATTTGATGACGGCCTTGACGCTTAAGCACACATGAGCCTTCACTTCAATCCACTTCTTTTTATTACCTCATTATTTCTATTTCAAATAAAGCCATGGAAATTATCGGAAAGCATGGGAGAGGAGCTGAATGTTGGCCATGTCACATAAAGGACCCGCAAACTTCTGTGAGTAACCAATCTCTATCGTAGGATAAAAGCCCAATGTGGAGAAGCCCTAAGAAAGAGGTTTACTTCCAAATAAAGGGGATAGAAACAAGCTGGCGCTGATCAAAAACAAATTTTGTCAGAGAGATCCCTTCGCAAAATGTTTTGCCGTCAGTACTGCATCATGCCATATATATTAGGGATGGATGTGAATTTAATTTCACTTTGGTTTTGGTAAGAATTTGCCAAAATTCACAAAGTCCTCCATAATCAGGACAAAAAGAACCTGAGGGGTTTTTTTAAAGAAAAATCGAATGAGGGAGAAACCGAAACTGACAAATACATCCATTCAGGGCACTGTGTGCTTAGCTCTTAAAAGTCTGGCCTTGAATCCCTGTGTATTTGACCATGTTGGTGCTCAATTAGGGCTGCCACCTCTTTTTTCTGACAGGCTTCTCATCTTTAACAGCTGCATGGCAAGCAGGTGCATCGTGGTTAGGGATGTACAGACTGTGTAAAATCCGCTCCATCTGTGTTTTGCGGATTGTCAGGTGCCTTTTGTTCCGTCGTCCACCCACGGAGGGATGCAAAAAAAAATTTCATCATGCAGAGAAATATGCAAATAATTACGTAAGTATTTTCGTAATTATTTACACAATTTACCTTCGTACGTAACATTTAGCATATTGTCCCGCATTCCATTCAGTGTTTCCATAGTAGAAACTTACATGTTTTCCTACGAATTTATATACATAAATTTTGAGAAAGTAAAAAAAAAATCATCCGAAAGTCCACGGACTTCATGCATCCTGAGGGGTCACTCTGCAGCATATTCCACAGGCCGGATTCTCAGAAATCCAAGCTCATTTTAGTCCATCTCAAATTGCTCCAGCATGCCTAATCGTGGTCCTCTCCATGCTGGAAATAGCTGTGCCTATTTAGCTATGAATTTGGCTGGTGCAGATGGGTGAGAATTTCATTTCAATTCATTTTTGATAAGAATTTACCAAGATTTGTGGAGTTCTTCATATTCCGTAGAGAAAGAAATTGAGATTTAAAAAACCTGAATGTGGGAGAAAGTGAAACTGACAAATTCACCCATCTCTGCTCATGACTCAGGTGAAATTTAGGGCGCAATCCTATGGAGATAGACGTCATCCTCCAAACTCCGAACTCAGAGGCTGACATCTATCCAATGCAGGGCGACCAGAGCACGGGGGGAATCCTCTCCTCCATGCTCCAGCAGCCCTGCATTGTTGGCTAGATGTGCTATTTTGGCTGTCTAGCTGGGGCATGTCAGAGTGGGAGGAAGGGAGGCTACACAGCACATAGAAAACTTCTTTACGAGGCTTCCATGGTCCCTTCTCCCAGGACCGCCCCCTTTTTGCCTTTTCCGCACTCCATTTCCAAGTGCGGAGACCAGTGAGAACCATGCCACCCACGAGGCAGTGGGGGGAGGGGCAGGGAGTGTAGTTTCTGGGTACTGAGCTTGGAGCCTTGACTCCAAGCTCGGTTACCAGGAACCGAAAAATCGAATGGCCCTCTGGACACTGCCTAGTGGCCATAGGATTCCTCTCTTATGTTGCTAACATTTGGCTAACTGTTTCTAAGTTAGTACTACATACATTTATTTAGGGACTTTTATTTAGGGTGAAGAGATCAAAATCATAGGGTAATATGGAGTTCCAATACCTGAACACTAGATCTCAAAGGAGCTAGGGCATTTAAAATAAAATATATAGATATATATTATGTGCTGTTACAAGATAGCAAACACAGATGTCCCCTTAAAATGAAGGTTGCCCCTTCAACTAAAGGACATTTGGGAACGTTACTTTAAGCTGGCATTCTTGCTGATCTTAACTAGGCTGATGTCTCCGGTGTTTGTTCCCATGAAAAGTCAGATTGGCTTACCTGTCCACTTACGTGAGAGCAACACAAACAGAGTGAGCACGGAGCATTGACACCTGTGGATCTTTCAGCCAAGTCATAGGTCCCAAATGCAAAGAGTGTCAGAAGAAAAATCCATCTCATTGACACTTATCAGCTAAAGAAGCCTTCCACAATGAAATCATATTTGAATTTGCTCTGAAATAAGGGATTACTTTATCATATTGCTGACTCCCGGAAAGCGCTTTTCCTTTCCCTCCTGGATGTTCCCCCCACTTAATTCATCACGGTTGGCAGTAATTGCAGTGGATGACTGTATGACTTGGCCGTTTTGAACATATTACTCCAGTGATGCATCAACTAGACTGATTGCCAGTCAGTTTCTGGACCCATTTCCGAGTGTTGGTGTCAACCTTAAAAGTCCTAGGGGTTGTCTCCACCAGTGATTTACTCTGAGCTGTCTGTGTGTTGAGGTCGTTAGGGATATATGACATCGTGGCCATCCAGCAGCCACCCCAGAACTTATCAGGGAAAAAACAGATTTCCTGAGACCGCTTAAAGTCCGATTCTTTTTCTTAAGTCAGGTTCTCCCCGGTACAGTTGCTGTTAGTTACCTTGAGTATGCTAGCCCTTCCCAGGGGTATGCCTTTTTTCACCATGACCACGGTCAAGGGGTGTTTCCTGTCCCTGCACAAACAAATTACTGTCTACTCAGAAGTAACTCCCATTGTGCTCAGTGAGGCTTCTCCCCTGAATGCCCACATCAGAATTTATAGAGATCCCCCTCAATTGAAATGGCACAGTTTAAAGCCCAGTTCCTTAAGTGCTGTAAAGCATGGTCTTGAGGCTCCGATTCTCCGTTGTTTGTTTTATTGCCTTAGGAAGTAACTATCTCAACCCTGTGTAGAGATCCTGTGCAGCATCGAGTTACAATGGGGGCTGGTTTCCCATCTTTATGTTTACTGCTCTCTTTCCCACAGCAAACCCATTAGTGTCTCCTCAGAAGTAACTCCCATTGTGCTGAATGAGACTTGCCGTCTGAATGCCCACATCAGAATTTACAGAGATCCCCATGAATTGAATACAGAATTTAAAGCACTGACTCCCTGAAAGCACTTTACTGAACCTGCGATTCTCTGTTGTTTGGTTTATTGCCTTAGGAAGTAACTACTTCACACCTTCGTTATAGAGATCCTGCAGTTAGAAAGGGGGCTGGTTTCCCATCCCTGTGTCCCCCCACCTTCCCAGCACAAGCATATGTGTGTCTACTTGGAAGTAACTCCCTTTGTGCTCATTGAGGCTTGCTCCTGAAATGCAGGTGCATCTGGAGTTTCAGGGGAAAGGAGAAAGGGGGGGAGCAGGGGGAGGTCTCTTTTATTGGTTGAGCAGGCCCTGCCAGTCAGATGACGTTCACTCCAACACCCACCCCCACCAGGAAGTATGTTCTGTGAAGTGATTTTTACTGGTGCGGAGCACTTGCTCATGGAGCCCTGCATGGACCACATTGCAGCAAAGCTGATTCCTTTTTAAAAAAATCCAGTACTCCTCCATTCGCTTCTCTTTCCATTGTCGTGGAGACATGGTCCTAAAAGGCTAAGGACCATTCTACCTGAAGGGGTGCCTCCTCCCATTTCTTCCTGCCCCAATGCTAAGACCATCCTTGGAGGATCTTCTCTGGCTGCTGCCACCCACAGTTGTGCAGTGGGTGGCTATCAGAGAAAAAGCCTTCTTTGTAGTGGCCCCTATCTATAGAATTCCCTTCCCAGGGAGATACACCTGGCATTTTCACTTTATCTGCATAGATGCCAAGTTAAGACCTTCCTCTTCCAACAGGCATTTAATTTCTAATCTGGCACTCTGATTATAAACTTTACTGCTGGCTCTTTAATATGTTTAATATTCTAATATTTTGATATGTTCATTGTTGTATTTATTGAGGGGGTGTTATTTTATTGAGGGGGAATTATCATGATTGTACACTGCCCTGGGGCCATCTGCCAGGTAGGTGGTACATACAGTTAAAAAATAAATAGCCAAGACAAGGCAGTGGGTGATTTCTTGCCAGGCAGGGGAGGGATCATGTCCACACAGTGGCTACTGCCAGCTCCACTTTAGGTCAGCTTACCTGTGAGTCAGCTGCCCATGCCAGTGCTAGGTTTCTCCTTTGCAGGGGCAAAGTACACTGCATATATGTCCCTTTTGACAGAGTTGTTCTAGGGCAGTCTATGTACAAGTACATTGGAGCTAGCAGGACACCCCTCCTGAGCTGTTGTGGTTATGCATTCCGGCCCTCTGGAGATTCACTCCAAGTCCCAGCCAATTACGGACAAAACTCCTCAGGTGCTAGTAATGCACTGCCAAAACAAAGAGCAGCTCTATCACTGTGCAAAGAAATCCTTTCCTTCAGGGGTGGGCAATCTGGTGCCCTCCAGGTGTTCGGGGCTACAGCCCCAATTTTCTCATTTAGAAATGGAGAACTAAAATGAAGAAATGATAATTTGCCCAGTGCAGCATAAGCAGCCTACGGCTGAACTGGGATATGAACCCCAGTCTCTGTGCAACATTCTCTCTGTAGGAGTGCAACGCAGGAACGTATGAAGCTGCTTTATTCCAAGTCAGACCATTGGTCCATCTAGCCCAGTATTGTGGACCCTGACTGGTAGCAACTCTTCAGGCTTTCAGGCAGAAATTTTCCCAGCCCTACTGCAGAAGCTGGGGATTGAACTTGGGACCTTCCGCATGCAAAGCAGGTGTTCTACCATTGAGCCACAGCCCTTCCCCTCAAGGTATAGACCTGGAAAAGCTGTCTTTACATTTGCCTACTTTTTCTGAAGCAAATTGACACAGCTTTTGCCAGTATGGATCAGGTAGCAATTTTATGTTTGGAGCAGTTTTCTGCACATTGTAATGGGATGCAATCAGAAGAAAAGTCTGGCATCGTCAGGGAGAATTTGGCCTGAAACAAACATAGACAGATGGAAAAAGGGCCACATGCCAGATGAATGAAACATATTAGTTATGAGATCCATACTCATCCCAGCCTCTCTTCTAGGCTTCTTTGCTTTGCAAATTGATTCAGGCTACACAGATGCAGAAAAGATATTGTGATAATAATGATAGGTTATTATTATGATCGTCATTATTTATAAAGCGCCAAAATTGCACCTAATATTGTCTCTGTCAAAGGCTTACAATTTTACAAAACAAAACACAAAAAGGATAACGAATGGGATGGGGAACGGAATAATTTGAGAATAATAATTAATTGTCTCAAGGACCTGTTCCACTGGGAAAGTTGAAAAGTCTCTGGTACTGTACTAATAACAGGATATGAATGTGGAGATCCTTTTACTGGATCAGAACCTCAAAGAGTAATAAATTCTTATTGCATCAAAGAAGTGTATAAAAGCGTAGGATGGAGTACTCCATTCGATGCCATTATTTTTTATAGATATTCTGAGTGTGACAATGAATGGTCTGCAGCTGGATAGAAATTGGGATTCCCATCATTTCTAGGTTTGTCTAGTCCTTTTTTTTCCTTTTCCCTTTTTCTTATGACCCTTAACTGGTACATAATTGGTATTTTTTTTATGGCCCACATTTTTGGTTCCCTGATTTATTTATTTTTTAAACATTCCCAACTTTCTGATACTCAGCATTCAAGGCAGCTTGAAAAACCAATACAATCAACTTACACAGTAAAATCCAAAATACTGTAAGAAAATCCAATGGAAAAGTGAGCAGCAGCCAAGAACAATAGAAAGAATAATCACAAACATTATGGAAAAATAAGAGAGTTTAAAGTTAGTGACTACAAGAATAAGAACATAACACCAAGGAAATATTTCTGGAGACTGTGTTCTATAGGTTCCACCACAGAAAATGCCTTGTCTCCAGTTGCCACTTAACCTCTGATGGTAAAGCAGGGATGGGGAATCTCTGGCTGATAGGCCAAATCCAGCCCATAGGGCCTCCGATGAGGCCCCTCCCCCTTCCCAAGCCCTGTGGTCAGGAGGGAATCCCTGCTGTTATCTCCCACCACTGACCAGAGATAACATGGGGATTCCCCTTAGCAGGGATACCACCAATTGGGAGGAGGAGTGGCACGCTAAGAGCTTCACGTGCCCTGCACCATCTCCAGCTGGGGAGAGCGCAGGGCAGGGGAAGCCATCCTGCCTGAGGTGCCATCTGCAGGAGTACTCCTCTGTTGGTGTCTTTGGTCAGGGACCTGGCTTGGAAAGTGAAGCTGGGACTCCAGCCAAGGTGGCAGCTAGAGGAGTGCTCCTCCAGCCCTCACCTCAGTTGCAGCAGCTTGTTTATTTATTTATTTATTTATTTATTTATTTATTACATTTCTATACCGCCCAATAGCCAGAGGTCTCTGGGCAGTTTACAAAAATTTAAAACATTAAAAATACAGTATACAGAGATTAAAAGCCATTTACATAAAAAAAAAACACGAACAGACAATATACACAAGAGAACATATATATAAAACAACTTCAAACAAGCAATCTCAAGCAAACAACTATAACCATAAGTCAATCCAGGATCTATTAAAACTTATCATATGCTGCCAAATGCCTGGGAGAAAAGTCTTAACCTGGCACCGAAAAGATAACAATGTTGGCACCAGGCAGGCCTCATTGGGAGATCATTTAATAATTGGGGGGCCACCACCGAGAAGGCTTTCTCCCTTGTTGCTGTCTTCCGAGCTTCCCTTGCAGTAGGCAGCCAGAGGAGGCCCTTAGATTTTGAGCGTAGTTCTCCCCAGCAAGGAAAGCCCATATGCAAAAAGGCCAGGTCCTCAACCTAAGCATTGACTGAAGGAGCTCCAGCTGGTGCTTTGGCCAAGACCCGATAACATCAGGGGCTGTGCCCCTGCCCCTTATCATCAGGAACGTGGCCCTACCACCTGATGGCATCTGGCCCATGGAGGGCTCAGTGCAGGGAGGAGTCATCCAAACCCCATCTGGGTACAGGTCAACACCCCTGAGGTAGAGGCATCCACAACACTATTCTAAATTAAGATCTAAATATGGGTTTACAAACCTGGCACTCTAATCCCAAATGTTTATACTTCGAAATCCAGGATGTTGCAGTTCTACTGCAGTAACCTTGACATCCTGGCTTCCACTCATATTTGGTGATATTTAACTTGCACAGTCTTATCAGGACCCAAAAAGTTTCATGTCCCAGTTTTTCAAAAGGCTAGCCTGAGTAATTAATGATTCATCTGAGATTCACAGAGAACTGGTTCCATTTGTTTAATCTCTGTGAGAAATCGCTGCTATTTTCAAAAGTAAACATTTAACATGTTGAGGAAAAACCTTACCCACTATATGGTGCTAGACAATTAAAATGACTTGGTAGACTGGAAGGGGGAAGGGGCTGTTTTTCTCATTACCTTTTTGAAGAAAGAAGTTGCTGAAACTTCTTGCCAAACACTTAAACTAGGAGAAGGATAAACACACACGATTGTACTTGCTCACTTCATAAAAAGCATCAACTTTCACCCACATCGGACAAAACACTAACGCCCCCATCCTCCCACAAAAAGCATGTCAGGGCAAACTGTCTTTTACAGGAGGTATCAGAGAAGTGTACACAGGTTTATTTGACAACAGGTGCAATGACCAGACCTCAAATATTTTTTGTAGTGGCACAGTTCAAGGCTAGAGATATTCTTAGAAACAGCTAGTTTAGCAAGAGTTCCAATTGGAATATAAATAAAATAATAGTTAACCAAGTACCAATTTTTGGTTAGGTGTTTCCACAGTGTACCACTTGTAGGACCTCAGTAAGACATGCAAGGATTCTGATTTTATTCATAAAGACATAAATGAAGACTTTGACACAGAGCATCTCTACACTAGCCTAAAATCCCCCATTTAAAATGGGGCTTTCTGCTTCCCTTTTAAATGCAGGCTCACAGCGGACTCCCTTTAGACATGCTTCCTCCCCGCATTTTCCCCATCCTTTTCCCCTTTATCTGAGTCTTCCATAAGTTTCATTGGTCTAGGACCTCTTATTGCGGCTTTTCCTTTTTCACAGAGGGAACTCAAGTGGAACTCAAGTGGGGTAATTTGATATCTCATTATCGCCAACCTTTAAAAAAATGGAATAAAGGTCATTTAGTGTGGGAGACGCCCTGGAGGTTAATGATGTCATCTGTAGGACCCACAAACTTCTCTGAGTGAGCAATCTCAATAGAAGGACAAAAGCTCCGTGTGGAGAAGCCCACAGTCTCACTATGAATGCTTTCCTTCAGGGTGGGTGTTCAAACCTGTAGCATGTTAATTCCAAAGAGGCAGACCAGGATTAGCGATTTAGCAGATTTTATCCATGAGAGACAGGGAAACAAATAATTAATAAACTCTGTTTCTTGGTGAGTGCAGTATTACTGGTATGAACTTTCTTGCTTTGTTTTTACTCCCTTTTTTAAAACTCTGAACTCTCAAACTGGAGATCTCATCTCCTCCAGACGGGTTCCAAACCTATGAACTCCACCCATCTGTGACCTTAGTCCCAGGCCCACTAACTCAGGGTAGGCAACATTGGGGGAGGGGTCTAGGGACCACTTTTGATGCCTCCCTGCAGAAACCATATTAGAAACCATAGTCCTTGTCAAAGCATATCTTATCTTAGAACCTCTCACGCACTTGTATTATTTCCTTTTCAGTTTTTCATGTCGCTGCTCCTTTCAGCATTCCTCCATGGCATTAAATTCAGTTTGCCTTATCTTCATACTACTGCCTGGGAAACTCTATCCTGCAAATGCCAGAAATGAGTTTTTGATTAAGGGGATGATGTAAAATTAGGAAAGAGTTGGAGGACAGATGTCTAGCCTGAAAAAAAAATCAAATAACAAGGCCACATTTTACAGTAAAGCTACAGTCCTGAGTACACTTACTCAGAAGTAAATCCGATAAACACAGTCAGACTTGCATCTGAATAAATAAATAAATATGCCTACAGTCATTCTGCAAGTTGGCGGATGTTCATTGTCAGTTCAGACAAGCAAATGATTTGAATACATTATACTACTTGGGTGGTACCGCCATGACTCAGATTCTTTAATAGCTGTTACCACATTAATAGCTGCACTGGTCTTGGACCAAAATAGAAATATTCATTCATTCACATTAATAGAAGGTAGTGTTGCATGCCATAATTGGCCTTAAAGTCATCCAAAACATTTGCAAAATAAAAAGTTCAACTGAACTCATAAAACTCTAAATATGAGACACAATTTCTCCCATTTGTGCAGCAGTCTTTATTGTTGTTGTTGTTTATTGTTATTGCTATCATTTTATTGGAGTTTGCACAAAAATGTAGGGGGTGGGGCTTGACACAGGATCATGAAATAGCTGGGTTCTAGAATTGTGAAATAGCTGGTTTGGCTTCTGCAATTAAAAAAAGAAAGAAAAAGCAGACAAAATTAACACCCTTCATTCTGTCATTGAAATACAACCAGAAGAACTGAACTGCTGTTTTGAATTTAGCTTTTCAGTATCTTCACTCCAAATGTACCTACACTTCTCCATAAAGTTTAAGTATCTTAAATTGGGGTACTTCATTTTTTTTTCTTTATTTAAGACCTCATTTATTGATTGATTCGTAAACATCACATTCACTTTTTTAGTCGCCAAATCAAATCTCATTGGTTTGGTTATGTACACTCATTGTTTTTCTTTTCTTTATTTTAGTGTGTGGGGGGGTATTTTTTTATATATTTTTTGCTGTTTTTTATGATGAAGGAGGCAGCAGAGTTGACGTCAGCTGCTATCCCTAGCTGGCTGCCATTGACTTTTCCCCTGAATTCCCCAGATATCATATTGTGCTGGGGCCAGTTTCCTTTGAGTGACAAACTTTTAAGCATCTAAACAGAATTCATACCACTGATCATCAAGAATGTATAAAGCAGATCAGGAAAGGTACCACCAAGTCCATGAGGATTCCATCACGGTTAACAAGCAGAGTCAAGGAAGCTATTAGAAGTAAGAAGGCTTCCTTCAAAAAATGGAAGTCTTGCACAAATAAAAAGAAAAAGGAACACTAACTTTGGCAAAAGAAATGCAACCAGACAATAAGGGATGCAAAAAAAGGAGTTGAGGACATATCACTAAAATCATTAATGGTATCATTCCTTTAATGCAAATGAGATTGCACTAGCTTAAGGGACATCTAGCGCAATGCCAGTAGCATTCGCCTGCACAGCAGGATAGCCCAGAAAACCCGTCATGCGAGCTAACACTATTGGCATTGATCTAGGGGTCATTTACACTAGCACAATGTAATTTGCGTTAGCAGAATAACACCATAGGATACTGCCCATTAAGACCAGCAAAAAAAACAAAACAAACCCTCTTAGAAGAAGGAAACTGGCTAGGGAGGTGGTGGTTGGACTGCTGATTGACAAGGGAGTTAAAGGTGTGTTAAAAGATAAGGTGTTTGCAAAGAAACTGAATTAATTATTTGCCTCTGTCTTCACTGCAGAAGATGTAGGACAGATACTTATGCATGAACTAATATTTTCAGGAAGGAAGTCTGAAGAACGGAGGCAAATAATGGTGACAAGAGATGAAGTTCAAGGCCCTATTGACAAATAATAAATGTAAAATTGCTGATCTTCTAACAAAAAATATGTAACATGTTCCTATGATTGGACTCTGTATCTGTGAACTGGAAAGTTCTGGATAAATTGCTGGAAAGCATTGTTAAAGATAAAGAATATAGAAGAATATGTCTTACTGAAGAAGAATCAACATGACTTCTGCAAAAGTAGGTCCTGTCTCACTAACCTTTTAGAATTCTTCAGGAGTGTCAGACATGAGGATACCAATGATCTGGTAGACATTGTGTACTTGGACTTTCAAAATGACTTTGTTGAAGTCCCTCACCAAAGGCTCCTGAGTAATCTTAGCAATTATGAGGCAAGAGGACAGGTCATCTTAGGGATTGGAAACTGGTTAAAGAATAGAAAGCATAGAGTACTGATAAATGGCCAGTCCTCACAAGGGGGTGATGTAAACTGTAGGGTCTCCCAAGGGTCTGTATTGAGACCAGTGCTTTTCAGCTTAGGCCAGATCTACACCTTGTGTCATATCATTATGATCCCATCATGGTAACTCTATATCATACTTGTGCATTTATAATGTAGGACACACAATGACATTTGTTGCAGTATATTGGATATTGTGGAATAAAAACCAGGAAATAACACTACAAATGCAGTATATTGAATATGTAATGTGCCCCAACAGTTATCAATGCACTTTGATACCACTATAAAACAGTAGTGTAGGGGCTCCTTAAGATAAGATCCAGCCTTATTCATACATGATCTGGAATTGGGGTGAGCAGTGAGGTGGCCAGGTTTGCACATACAACCAAATTATTCAGGGTGGTAAAAACACAAAAGGATTGCAAAAAGATATCTACAAACTGGATAAACAGACATTCAAATGGCAAATGTGGCTCAATGTAAAGTGATGCATATTGGGCAAAAAATCCTAATTTCACATATTTACCATTTACTGATGGGATCTGAGCTGGCAGTGACTGAACAGGAAAGGGAACTTGTGGATGTGGTGGAGAGCACAATGAAAACACCGACCCAGTGTGCAGCAACTGTGCAAAAGTCAAATTCCACATAGGGGATAATTAGAAAAGAAAGAAAAATAAAACTGCCTTTATACAAATCTATGGTACGACCGCACTTGGAATAATGTGTATAGTTCTGGTTGCCATACCTCAAAAAGAACATTGTAGAACTGGAAAAGGTGCTTGGTAGAGTTGGAAAGCTTGCGAATTCACAACCACAAGATGTAGTAAAGACAACCAATTTGGATGGATTTAAAAGGGGATTAGACATTCATGGAGGAGAAGACTATCAATGGCTACTAGTCATAATGGCTTTATGCTCTCTCTGAGCTGATGGAATGACCCTGCTTTTCCTGTTCACCCTCTTATCTCCCTCTGCACAGCCTGCTGGAATGGCTGCTGGAGATAACAGTTAAGGGAGGAGGTGCCTTCCTGGGGGAGGTCTTCAGTGGGGCTGGTGGGATAGATTCTAAGAATCTCCAGCTGACATGCAAAACAACATTGGTCAGATGGTCTGTAGGAGGAATTCCAAAGAGTGACAAAAGTGTTGGGGAGAACTTACTCTTTTTCTCTGGAGGTTCAAGAGAGGAGCTGAGGGAGGAAGGGAGGTGCCAGCCAATCAGGTGGGAATAAATATTCATTAGACACCTGAGGGACATTATTGTAGACAGGGGAATCAGCTGTTAGCACCCACCAACAACCCAGCAAGGTGGGTTGGAGTGAGAATGGAAGAAATCTCCTCTTCAAATTTTGTGAAACCAGATTTAAAAACTCATTTGTACCCCAAATCCATAAAGTGTAATACCTGTATTAGGTCAGCTCAAAAATCACAAAAATGTGCAAGCCTTCGAGATCTCCAGGTCTCTTCATCAGGCAAAATGTTACAAAAAGCAGGTTGGTGGGGGTGAATAGGAGGGTAGGGAAGACTGAGTGGATGTTGTAGTCAAGATGTCTGCATAGTCAGAAGCCCTATTCAGGCATTTGCCTGATCGTGTGAGGGCTTAAAGTGGGTAGAGGGTCAGGGTCATGCATGCCTCCGGGTACGCTGCCCCCCCCCCCCCCCCGGCAAGGTCTGGACAGGAGCTTCACTTGCTTCACTTGAATGCGAGTGGAACTCTCCACATGATCACAAACCCTGCCTTATGAGGGTTCTGATAAGTGGAGAGTTCCACTCGCACTCAAGCAAACATGAGTAGAACTTCCATTCAGACCTTGCCAATTCAACCTGGGGAGACATGGGGGGGGCAGTACGCATGCCCCCTACCTTCTATCCACTTTAAGCTCTCACACAAATGCCTGAACAGAGCTCGAGTCTTGAGATTATATGGAGGAGGGTTTGCAGACATGCAAATTGGGCTCTGCCAAATGATGTGATAGTTTCAGGTTTCAGTGTCTATTCATTTCTCCTGGCATTCATTCCTAAATGAATGTACAGCCCTACCTTAAATGATATTTAGTGCTCTAAAAGGTACCTGAACAGTAGATGAATCCCAACACCTTACGTGCTGCAAGCCTGTATCTCAGAAAGTAAGTCATGCAGATCACATCCACGGAGACAGACAGTCCTGCTAGCACCCTGACTAAGAAGGCTAGGTTGGATTGTGATTTATTAAAAACTTTACATCTAGGACAATATTCAGCACCCTGAGAATCTCAAGTTTCCATTTAAACAACAGCAACAACACCAAGTGGCTGAAGAAATTGTAAAATTCAGAAGGGTCAGAATACCTTATGCAAAGGATAGGGGTATGGATGAAAGTTGTCACAATATCACACCAGAAGATCCTTCATCTAAAGAAGGAAGCATAGCAAAATCTTACCACAACCCAGAATTGCAGCTGATTCCTTCTCAGTCCCTTGTGCTGTTAAATCAGCAAAAGGATTTGGTGCAGTGCCATGCCCTCTCCCATTCTTTCTCCTCTAAACTCTTCTAACTACCAGTGTAAATATTTGGGCCAGTACTGAGTGTGGAGACCCCAGTGTTATGGTTAATATGTAACACCCACAGAGCTAAAAGGATCCCAAGAGTTTGATCGTCATGCAGGCCTTGGGTTGAAGATTACTCTCCAAAGAATGAAATATTTGCCTATCTTTAGTCAAGATAAACCATTAGGAGGGATCTGTCAGGCACACATGCGTTTTGGCGCGTCAACTCACCCCCCACCCCCAAGATGGGCAGAATGGTGGCAAACTGAATCACAGTTGGGACTCACAGTGAAGCAAATGTTTGATGGCTTTATCACAATCATGTTTGGATCTGGGCTGACCAAAAATAAATGCTAGCGCCTAGATAGAAATTAACCAACTTATCACATCCCTGGAGGCCACATGAACTGGGCCTTCACTAATATTTTCTGTCAAGTACATATAGCCTGTCCCAAGCCCTGAGTTCAGGAGGACGTGGGCCTGCCATGCTAGCCTGCACATCTCGCAAACCCAAATGCCATTCACTGGCAGAAGCTGAGGTAACTAAGAAAGGAAATCTCCATATGGCTTTACACATGTTTCCCTCCATGCATTTAGGCTGAAACATGTGGAGGGAAACATATGTCAGGCCATGATGTCTACCTCATTGCTGGGTTTTTGACATGTGACCAAAACCTGGCATCTGATTTGGACTGGCCTAAGGAATGTAAGCTAAAACTGAGAACAAACAGAGTTAAGCGAGGGATGCTAAAAGCAACAAAAAGGCTTTCTTCGGATATGTGCATAGTAAAAGAAAGAGGAAAGAAATGGTGGTTCAGCTACTAAATAAGGATGGCAAAATGGTAACAGTTGACAAGGAAAAGGCAGAAGTGCTCAAATCCTACTTTGGCTCAGTCTTCTCCCGGAAGAGGGTCTATGAGCCCCCTGGCAAAGGTGACGTACAGGCTGAAGGGACAGGATTGCAGCTTGAGATGGACAGGCATATGGTAAAGGAACACCCCATTACTTTGAATAAGTTCAAATCTCCAGGGCCAGATGAACTGCATCCTAGAGTAATAAAGAAACTGGCAGAAGAACTCTGAGAACTATTCTCTATTCTCTTTGAGAATATTCTATTCTCAAATTATATTCTCTATTGAGAAATCATGGAGGATGGGTGAAGTGCCAGATGACTGGAGGAGGGCTAATGTCCCTATCTTCAAAAAGGGCAAAAAGGAGGAACCTGGGAACTACAGACCAGTCTGGCATCAATCCCTGGGAAATTTCTGGAGCAGATTATAAAGCAATCCATCTGTAAGCATCTTGAAAACAATGCAGTGATTACTTGAAGTCAATGTGGATTTGTCAAGAACAAATCCTACCAGACGAATCTGGTCTCATTTTTTGATCAGGTAACCTCCCTTGTGGACTGTGAGAATGCTGTAGACATCATATACCTCAACGTCAGCAAAACTTTCGACAAAGTGCCCCGTGATATCCTGACGAGCAAACTAGCTCAAAGTGGGCTAGATGAAACACCTCTCAGGAGGATCCACAGTTGGCTACAGAATGAGACTCAAAGAATGCTTATCAATGGGGTCTTCTCAAACTGGGGAGAGGTAACGAGCGGGGTACCGCAGGGCTCAGTCCTGGGCCCAGTACTCTTCAACATTTTTATTAATGACTTGGAGGAGGAGGTGCAGGGAATGCTGATCAGATTTTCAGATGACACAAAATTGGGCGGGATAGCTAATACCCTGGAAGACAGAAACCAAATTCAAAGTGAACTTGATAGGCTGGAGCGCTGGGCAGAAAACAACAGAATGAAATCTAATTAGGGATAAATGCCAAGTTCTGCACCTAGGAAAAAAGAATCCGAATGCACAGTTACAAGATGGGGGATATGTGGCTCAACAACACTACAAGCAAGAAGGATCTTGGAATTGTTGTCGATCACAAGCTGAATATGAGCCAACAATGTGATGTGGCTGCAAAAAAGGAAAATGCTCTTTTGGGCTGCATTAATAGAAGCATAGCTTCCAAGTCCCGGGAAGTACTAGTTCCCCTCTACTCAGCACTGGTTAGGCCTCATCTGGAGTACTGTGTCCAGTTCTGGGCACCACACTTGATGAAGGATGCAGCTGGAGAGGGTTCAGAGGAGGGCAACAAAGATGATCAGAGGACTGGAAACAAAGTCCTATGAGGAGAGACTGAAAGAACTGGGCATGAGACTGAAAGAACTGGGCCTCTCAAGAAGAGAAGACTGAGGAGAGATATGATAGCGCTCTTCAAGTACTTGGAAGGTTGTCACAGACAGGAAGGCCAGGATCTCTTCTCGATCATCCCAGAGTGCAGGACATGGAATAACGGGCTCAAGTTACAGGAAGCCAGATTCTGGCTGAACATCAGGAAAAACATCCTGACTGTTAGAGCGATACGACAATGGAACCAATTACCTAGGGAAGCAATGGGCTCTTCCACACTGGAGTCATTCAAGATGAAGCTGGACAGCCATCTGTCAGGGATGCTTTGACTTAGATTCCTGCATTGAGCAGGGGGTTGGACTCAATGGTCTTATAGGCCGCTCCCAACCCTACTATTCTATGATTCTATTCTTGGCTGCTATGACTTTTTAATTTTTTTTTTGCTTTTTGTTGTAGATTGTATGGTTTTAAATTGTACTATTATAGGTGCATTGAGAGTTTTATGGCAAGGCAAGATACACGTATTTTGATACATAAATATTGTGCCATAGCTCAGCTGTGCTACAAGAAGCCCCAGATTCAACCCCTGGCAACTCCAGGGAGGACTGGGAAAGACTCCAGTCTGAAACACTGTAGAGCTGCAGCCACTCAGTGTGTAGACCAACAGTGGGGAATCTGAGGCCCTCCGGATGATGTTGGACTACAACTATCATCATCTTTGACCATTGGCCATGCTGGCTGGGGCTGTTGGGAGTTGCAGTCCATCAGCATTTGGAAGGCCATAGGTTCTTCATACCTCTGTAAACAAAACTGAGCTAGATGGTCCAATTGTCAACTTCTTATCTGGGCAATGCCTGCAGGGGAATCATCTGAGGAAATAGGCAGGGACAACCAGGCCCCATCACTGTAGGCTTTTAGGAAGGCCCTGAAGACTTACTACTTTACCTTGGCCTTCCCCTGATTATGTTTTATCGGTCTGGTTGTAGCTGCAGTTGTGTGTTGTAGGTTTTGTTTTATGCCAGTGTTAGTTGTTTTTTAGAACATTTGCTGCTGTTGCTCTTTTTATTGTTTTATTACAACGTCGGTTTCTATTATGTGAGTTTTACTATTGTATGCCGCCTTGGGAAGGCTCCTGTCCTGAAAGGCAGCTGAGAAATATTTTAAATAAATAAATAAGAACCCCTCTTATTAGAAAACTCTCATTAGAAAATCACAGAAAAACTCTGTTGACAGGCCTGTCATTCTGACCAAGAAGAAGAAAAACTTCTGTAAGAATAAGAACCTAGTGACAAGACCAGGACTAGATCTACACTAGTGCTTCTTATTGATACTGAAATGCATTGAGAACTGTTGGGGCACATTATGCCACTTTTCTAGCATTATTTCCTGCTTTTTGTTTTGTATTATCCAAAATACCTCAATAGCTGTCATTGTGTGCACTATGCAATATAAAAGTGCCAGAGGGATATAGCGTCACCATGATGGGATTGTATCAATATGACATGAGGTGTAGATCTGTCCCAGGATACGCTCACGCTATAGTCAGGTATCACTGTGGTCTTTCTGGCTTGAAACATACCAAGAGATGCGTTTCATTTCTTCCCCTGTATTTCCCTCTTGTTTTGCTGAAGAGCCAGCCTATCTATGGCATATTGAGATAGAGCATATTGGGTAATGAGTAGGCAACACATGGTAGAGTGAAAGACAGATGTCTGGCTTTGACAAGCTCAGCAGGACACGAGACTTGAGCTGCGTAGTGAGGCTGAAGCTCACGTCGACACTGCTTATCTCCCTGTTGGCCTTGCACAATATTTTGGTGAATTTACAAAGGAACGGAAACACAGCATAAGGCAGTAGAATAAAATGTAGGAAACTTTGTGGGCCCAGAGGTCAGGGGGAGTTTGGAGCCTCAAAGATAAAAGCATATTAAATATAAATATTACACAGTAAAAATGAACGAGCCTCAAATTGTAGTAAATATTAATAGTTGGCATATATTATTGCTTCCCTTCATTCCTCCCCCCCCCCCACAAACTTTTATTCATTTTTATCGCTTCTGAACTGAGTATATAGGTAATTTTTGGTAGCCTCATTTTCAACTGAAGTAAAAAATTATATTTCTTTATTAAGGATTATATCTACACAATGGTGTTTTATATCCACCTACAACATTTATTATACTGAATAAATAAGCAACATGAGCAAAATGATAGCTTCTCAGAGCCACCAAAGTCAGTTCAGAATTTTTTTTTTAAATGTACATTTCTACTGTATATTTGTCATCTCGAGCCTAAATTGGACACATTGATTTCAGCTGGACTTGTATACGATTTAAGTGTGCTTTCATCTGTAATTCTTTCATAAAAGAAAGGTTTTACAAAAGATTTATCCCAGCAAAGTTTAGTGACACAAGGAAGGCAAGCACTAAACAGGCCTCAGCTCATGCAGGCAGTCCCATTGGAAAGCCCCCAGCTCACAAATGATACATTTCAGTGCTTCACCTTTCTCCTGGGAACAATAGTACTTTTAAGGTGTTCCCAAATTCCAACCCTTTTCATTCATTTTATCTCCATTTGTGCTCTAAATGAATTTGGAGCACTGTTGTCCTTCATACAAGCCAACTGGTAAGGGGCAAATAAATATAGCTGCTTGTATGATCAGATCTTAACATTTTTGTAAAATCCAACCTATGCTGTGTTAGTTTTCCACAAATACCATAATGAAGTAATCCAATAGGTCCAGGAGCTCTGATGATCACACAGAACTCCATATCCACAGGAGCTGCCCTTTTCTTTCTCTCTCTTTGGCTCTCTTCACACCTTGTTGTTGTTGTGTTTTTTTTTGCAGGATCATTCTTCTTTAATCACTGGTTTTCACGGGAGCTTTAGATGACGCCGCTGGTCTCCTGCTGCTATCTCACAACTTCCCCTTCCTCTTTTCCGTGTTATCTGAGAACAGGGAAAACCCAACATTTTCTGCGCTTGCTACTGAAATCGCCATTTCCCCCCGGTGTATTTCTCCTCCAGCGCTTTGTCCCACTTTGTGTGGGCATGTGCTGGGTGTGTTACTGGGTGGTTTTGAGTAGTGTTGCCATGACAACAAATCAGTGGGTGGGGGGACAGGTCACTGACCGCGTTTCAGGTGACCGTTTCCACCTCTCTCCCATTCCACTACGGGCACTGCATGTGCATCACTGTTTACTTCAGAGGTGCACTGTATCCGTGTGCCCCCCGCCCCCGCCTGGCTTCACCAATGGCTGAGACAGTGGCAATGGCTGCTGCTGCTCCTCCAAACAACCGCTGTGGCAGAGGCATCTTCTGGCGATTCCAGGAAACTCTTGACCTGCTGGAAATCTGGGGTGAGAGCAAACTTCAGGAGTAGCTGCAGAGCAGCCACTGGGGCGGGGGGGAGCCAGCCACTATCTCTTCTCCTAGCCCACCTTACGGAGTTGTTGCTAAGACAGAATGTGGGGGAAGAGCAACAACACTGCAACACCAGCGCGGGGTTGGGGGAAGACAGCCACTATTTTTTCTCCTAGCCTACCTTAAAGGGTTGTTGGATAGCCAGAATAAGGCGGGGGGGGGGAATCAAGCCAGTTGATGGGAAGGCAGAATAAGGGGGGAGAGCAGCCACTGCTGATGACAGATAAGGACAGAGGGGATGCAGGAAGGAAGGAAGGCAGGAGGGACGGGTGGAGCATCAAACATGTTACAGGAACCAATGATCAGTGGAGGGAGGGCGAGGGGCCAGCAGCCACCTTCTGTCCCGATTTTTCCATGCAGCTCCATCCAGCTGTGAAAAGGAATACAGCAGAGGGAAGCGATATGAGAGATGCCTGTATACAGGGCTGGTCTAAATCCCAGAAAGGACCAGGAATCAAAAGGAAAGGTTTGTAGTGGAAGAAAATGCCAGGTGTGAAGAGAGCCCCCCTGCTCAAATATTTGTTCCCATGCGCTTCAATCCCAGAGATTTTCAGAGCATCTTCCACAAAATGATAATGATAATGAAAAGAATCAATGAATATTGTAAAGCATGGTAAAAACAAATTAAATAGCACAAAAACCATAATGACACTACAATTAAAAAAAGATCAGCATCGGGAAAATCTCCCTTGAAAGGGAATCCCAAAGTCAGGGTGTCACTGCTGAAAAGGTGACCCTATCTCTGAGAACTGCCTGCTTGATGGCGGGGGGGGGGGGGGCAGAGAAAAGTCTTTGAGGCTGATCTTACTACACAGCTGTTCCACAAGCTGGGGAATGCTAGCTATGGAGTATTCCCTGACTGGAGAAGGGAAGGGAAGGGAAAAAAAGAAACGAAGAGAAGATGCTATGTGGAACTAGGTGGCAAATTCAATGCCACTTCAAATACAAATGACACACATGAGATGTTCATTCCAGGAGATGCTTGGATTCTTCTTCATACTGGAAAGTGTCTAATTAGGAAGCAAGTTTCAATATCTTCCACAGTGATTTAGAGCAGTTTAGTTGCTTCCTTGCAGCTTTATTGCAGTATAGATTTTGAGACCAAATCTCATCTCAGTTAATGATTAACCTTGTGGGGGTCGAGGAAGAGTTCCCTAGCAAAGTCTGATCTAGCAAAGTGTCAATGTAACTTTAAGAAACAAAAACAAACGTAGTTGAAAAAATAACACTATTTTACAGATGCCAGCCCTCTGTTTTGAGAGATGTCAGAGGATAGGCCTCTGTTTGAAAGCATCCTCTATTTGAAGGGCTGTCCAATTCAAATCTAGTTTAAAGATAACAAAACATAAGAAGGGAGAGCCTCAAGAGCCTTGAAAGTGCCCATCAACAGGTAGTACCTGGACGGCAGACTGAGCAGGCATGCAGGTCACCTGGGCTGGGCACAGTCTTCCCTTCATGGTGAGATTCAGTGTATATCTATTTAAATGATAGTTATTATTTCTAAATTTGCATGTATACATATAAATTGGCATATGCAAATATTATGCAAATCAGCATCCTCTTCACTCTTCTTTTTGGGAGATGTGTAAGCGGCTGTGGCACGCTATTCCTAAATAGGGAGGTGTGGTCTGCTAGCAGCAACTCTCCTGCCTCTATTTTCTTCCATGTCTTCTCTTCTGTGCTGAATTTTAGATGCTGATCAACTCTCCTCTTGTACTTTGGAAGCACCACACCCCCGCTTAGTTTGATATCACTATTAACAGCAACAACAACCCATTGTCTGGAAACAATGGGTCACAAAACAGTCTGTAGCTTCCAGAGACCAGGTGGTAAAACCAACACAAAAATACTTAACAAAGGCAGCCATTATAGTTGTAGGACCCTTAGTAAAGAGTCAGAGAAACACCAGTCTAACACTCTTATGAGAAGCTATGTCTTTAGAGGGTATTTCATTTTAATATTTCATTTCTTTACATTAAGCAACTTTGGTGGACTTGAACAAATATCACTAGCGGTATATTAGAAGTGGGTACCATTCTCAAGAAAGGGAGAGAGCGCAGGACAGGAAGGCCTGGCATGCTATGGTCCATGGGGTCACGAAGAGTCGGACACGACTGAACGACTGAACAACAACAACAACAACCTTTCTCAAATGAGATTTAATTTAGGCATAATCAGATAAGAATGGTATTTTTATTAATCCTCAGAAACTTAAAGGCATTGTCCAGTACAGATGTTTTGATGAAACCATTAAATTCAAAATGATAGTTAGGATATGCTTAAATGAGTTTTGGCTAGCACACACAACAGAAAAATTATAAGAGATGAAGATAATTCAAAAAAATAATATAAAACGTGGAAGTATTTTTTTTTAGAAACGTTCAATCACCTTTTTTTTTAGTGTGTGTGTGTAATGGGGAGCGGGGGCGGGTGGGAAACCTATTACTAATGCTGTAAAGGAACTGGGATAAGGAGATTCAAAATATGCCTTGAAATTATCCTCTGTAATTCCCTATTTGTATATGCATGTCAATGTGTGATTCACATGGCAACTCAGAGCGTGGACAGCCATTTTTTCTAAAATTCTGCTTGGGATGCACAATATTTGGAGCAGCCTTGCCCAGCATGGTGCCCTCCAGATGTGTTGGACTGCAACTTCCATTATTCCCAGCCAGCCAATGGCCATGCTGGCTGAGAATGATGGGAGTTGCTGCCAAACACATCTGGAGGGCGCCAGGTTGGAGAAGGCTGTTTTAGAGCAAACAGGTCATCTGAAGCATTCAACAGGAGCAAAAACCACAATGCTTCCTGCCACCACAAATTTTCCAGTGTGCGTCGGCGTAGCATGCAGAATGTCAATTTGAATTTGTGGAGAAAATTGATCTATATGTCAATCTGGATGTTTCTCTTGACTCAAGCGTATCCTCTTTTACTCAGTTGGGTAAATAATAATAACAACAACAATGCACAATCCATGTAAATGATGTGTTACAAAGAATGGAAGGACCGGTCCCTGCCCCAACTGGAATCTATAAGATCACTTTAACAAAGTACCTATAGAGGTTGTTGGGGATTTCTAATTATTTTTTGAGATTTTGCAAGGAAATGGTGATTAGACTCTTGTTGGTATGCTTTACAGCCAGGACCCATAGCCAAGTCATCCACTTTTTCTTGTCTTTATGCAGTCGTACCTGTGTTCAGGACTGCATGGGGAAATCTCAATGTGAACACTGAACAGTTCTACACAGACACATCCCATAGCAGTCATTTCCACTTTCCCCTAGCTGCTGCGATCACGGAAATAGCTGCTGGTCATGGTATCCATATGCAGTCTAGTTCACACAGGAGAACTGTAAAGAGAAAGTAAGTGGTCAGCTCATATGTGAGAAGCAGCCCAAATGAATATGCTTTTGACAAAGGAGAGATTTGTCTGGATTATTAATGGAATCTCTTCCAACACTGATGTTTCTGTAATTCTGACATTCTTTTGCACTTCTTTTCCCAACATATTTTGCCTTTGAGATTTAATTTTTGTTCTTTTCATTATTGGAATTTGTTTTTTTGTTAATTTTTCACTCCAAACAAAGCCTCAAATGAAATTCTGAAAACAATGAACGCATTAAAAAGAAAATGTCATGCCATCAACAACATCCACCATGGTGTCTGTGGGAATGTAGAAAGCAATGATGTCACCACGGGGAACAATTTTAAAATTTCCATTGAGGAAAAAAAAGAGGCTATTCTGAACAGAATCGTCTCTGTTCCACAGGCAGAGGGTAACTTGCAGAAGAATTTAATTGGAACACAACCACCACAACACCCCCCTCCCAAAAAAGTGATTGAATTCAGAAGCATCAAAAGAGAGTCCTCTTTATACCCCCACAGCTATTGGGTAAACAAATTGTTATACTTCCAGAAGTCTGAGTCATAAGAAAAATATTCAGGGTATGAAAAGGCTTGTCTTCCTTTATATCTTCCTTTAAGCGTATCTTCATTTAAGGATCTCCATCTTTTACCTTCCTCCTACTTTGTTTGTTTCATTTGACGCTTCCTCCCTTCCCCTCTCTCCTACACATAGTCATGCAGACATCCAAGCAATGACAAACTACAGATTTCCCAGAAGAGAGGAAAGCATGCAATTTGCTTAGCGTGTCCAAAATGTACCACTTTCAAAATGTACCATGAACCAACAGGCTGTGAGTTCCATATTTGAATCTGTACAAAAAATTTGCCTAACTTGCCATGGTTTTTTATGTGATGTATTTAGTATTTATTCATTACATTTATATCCTGCCTTTCCTCCAAAGAGCTCAAGGCAGCATACATGATTCTCTCCCCCTCCCATGTTATGTTCACAACAATCCCTGAGAGGTAAATTAGGCAGAGAGAGAGAGAGAGAGAGAGAGAGAGAGGATTGGCCTAAGGATCACCCCCTGAACTTCACCCTGATCACCCTGGCTGAGCAGGGATCTGAACTAGCTGGATCTCCTCAGTCTTAAGCCCTATTCAGTCATTAAAAAAGAGGTTAAAATCAACAGGCAAGGGGAGGGAGGCAACTGTCAGAAGAGGAAAGCCTGCTCTATCTGTAGGGGCTCTCCACACGATTGAGAGTGCTGGAAAAACAGGGTTCCCAACTGCATGGGAAGCCCCCACAGATAGAGGAGTCTCTCCACTTCAGACAGTCACCCTCCACATGGAGAGGGGAGCATGAACCTGCTGAGGGAAAGGGGCAGGGCTGGAGTGCTCCCTTCCCTCTCATGTTGATCATAACCCCTTTTCCAACAACTGAATAGGGGTCAAGTCCAATATTCTAACCACTGCACCACACTGACTCTCAAAGACAGGGAGTTCCTGGGACTCAATTCCCTTAACCACTTACCCACAGCAGAAGATGCTACATGATCTTTGTGCAACTTGCACTTTCAGGAAGAGGATATTAGGAGGTGTGAAAAGCCATATCTCACCACACAACATCCAGGGCAGGAGAGGGCAGAAGGTAGATCTCCAGACATTTTGGACTTTGATTCCCATAAACCCAAGTCAATATGGCTAATGGTCAGGAACGCTGGGAGTTGAAGTGAAAAACATCTAGAGAGCTACCTTCTGCCCACCTCCAATCTAAGGGCTTAAACAAGTGGGGGTGGGGGTGGGGGTGGAGCTATGGGAATGATAATGCTACAGAAGCTCCAGACACAGTTGTGCAAGAGCACTGTGGTAAATGTACAAATGCACTGCGGAGGGGTGGGGTTGGGGGTTAGAGCAGTAAATATATCCTTGCAGAGGGCACAAATCATGTTTGTCCTTTTAAAAAATGGAGATGGATGCTATTATATGAAAAGAGGGGAGGTTCATATCCATTTGCAAAGGAATGAAGCTGTTCAGCCATTTTGTGTGTGTGTTTTTAGTTATAAAATGCTTGCTTTGCATTTGGACATATTTGGAGTGTAGAGGCTGTTCTTGCAAGGGAATTCAAAAGGTCATAGAAGGTACAATGGCACTGGTGGGGGGCGGGGGGAGAGAAAGAAACCTAATGAACATGGAAACTAGAAACCTAGCAAAAAATCTCCTGCCCTTCTGATTACCTAAGAAATTGGGAGTGGGAGTTGGAACAGTATATATAAGTGAAGCTGGCAAGTAGGCAGGAAGTCACTTCCAGAGCAAGAAAGATGCCAGGATGGAGAGTAGCAACTGACCCAGACTCCAGGGACAAAAGAAGCTGAGCTGAAAACAAGAAGGCAGGAAGCTGCACTTCTGAAGGGCTTGTTGTTGTTGTTGTTCAGTTGTGAAGTCGTGTCTCTTCGTGACCCCATGGACCATAGCACGCCAGGCCTTCCTGTCCTCCGCTCTTTCCCGGAGTGTGTTCAAGTTCATATTCATTGCATCGGTGATGCTATCTAGTCATCTCATCCTCTGCCGTCCCCTTCTCCTTTTGCCTTCAATCTTTCCCAGCATCAGGGTCTTTTCCAGGGAGTTTTCTCTTTGCATTAGGTGGCCAAAATATTTCAGCTTCAGCTTCAGTATCTGTCCTTCCAATGAGCACTCAGGGTTGATTTCCTTTAGGATGGACTGATTTGACCTCCTTGCAGTCCAGGGGACTTGTAAGAGTCTTCTCCAGCACCACAGTTTGAAAGAATCAATTCTTCGGCGCTCAGCCTTCCTTATAGTCCAGCTCTCACAGCCATATGTTGCTACTGGGAAAACCATAGCTTTGATTATATAAATCTTTGTCTGCAAGGTGATGTCTCTGCTTCTTACTATGCTGTTTAATTACTAGGAGTTGGTTTAATGCAGAAACAGTCTCAACAAAGTTTAGATGGATGTGTGTGTGTGTTTACATGTTATGTTCACAGTACAATTGCTTTTATGGTTAACTGCTAAAACTTTTTCAATCTGTTTTTCCCCTAGAAATATCATTATAATCACCGTCTAATTGCTGTGAGAGCTGGACCATAAGGAAGGCTGAGCGAAGGAAGATAGATGCTTTTGAACTGTGGTGCTGGAGGAAAATTCTGAGAGTGCCTTGGACTGCAAGAAAATCAAACCAGTCCATACTCCAGGAAATAAAGCCAGACTGCTAACTTGAGGGGAAGGATATTAAAGGCAAAACTGAAGTACTTTGGCCACATAATGAAAAGACAGGATACCCTGGAGAAGATGCTGATGCTAGGGAAAGTGGAAGGCAAAAGGAAGAGGGGCCGACCAAGGGCAAGATGGATGGATGATATTCTGGAGGTGACGGACTCGACCTTGGGGAGCTGGGGGTGGCAATGGCCGACAGGAAGCTCTGGTGTGGGCTGGTCCATGAGGTCATGAAGAGTCGGAAGCGACTGAACGAATAAACAACAACAAATTGCTGTACTTCAAAATGTTTAGTAAAAAGTGAATATGTTGGTGGCTTGACCTGGGCCTGATGCCTTAATTTTCACTCTCTGGCCAATTGCCTTCCCAGTCTACCCAAAACAATGAGTTGGCTGAGTGGAGACATCTATAGGATTCACCAAAGTTACAAAGGATAAAGGGCTGTTTTCATTGAGAAATCCGGGAAAAATAAACACTCATTTGGGGCATCTCTACGCCAGCCTAAAATCCAGCATTTAAAACGGGGCTTTCTGCTTCCATTTTAAATGCAGGATCACAATGACTCCCTTTTTCACATGCTTCCTTTCCCCCCACCCCCTTCCCCCTCCTTCTTCCCATATCTGAGTCTTCCATTATATTTCATTGATCTCGCCCCTCTTCTTGCTGCTTTTACTCTTTTCATGGAGGAAACCGAAGCGGAACACAACAAGGTAATTTGATAACTCATTATCTGAGATCTATTTAAAAATGGAATGAAGGGCATTTAGTGCATGAGACGCCTTGAATGATCACAGCGTCATGTAAAGAGCCCGCAAACTTCCATGAGGGAGCAATCTCAATCACAGGATAAAAGTTCAGTGTGAAGGAGCCCTTAGTGGCAGCAGCGAGGATCATAGAGGGGAAAGGCAAATAAAGGACCACATTCATTAGTTTGCTCCCCCTCCCTCCCTCTCACAGTATAGCCTAGAGCAGGAGTGGGCAGTAAGTAGATCTCCAGGTATTTTTGACTTCAACTCCCAGCATTCCTGACCTCCTGAGAGCTGAAGTCCCAAAATATCTAAGCCCATGCCATGACACCATTAATGGGTGCGTTTGTGTGTGTGTGTGAAAAGAAATAGGAAACAGTTCTTGAAATAGTGGAACTGAAGGAATGGGTTGTTGTTGTTGTTGTTCAGTCGTTCAGTCGTGTCCGACTCTTCGTGACCCCATGGACCATAGCACGCCAGGCCTTCCTGTCCTGCGCTCTCTCCCGGAGCGTGCTCAAGTTCATATTCATTGCATCAGTGATGCTATCTAGCCATCTCATCCTCTGCCGTCCCCTTCTCCTTTTGCCTTCAGTCTTTCCCAGCATCAGGGTCTTTTCCAGGGAGTTTTCTCTTCGCATTAGGTGGCCAAAATATTGGAGCTTCAGCTTCAGTATCTGTCCTTCCAATGAGCAGTCAGGGTTGATTTCCTTTAGGATGGACTGATTTGACCTCCTTGCAGTCCAGGGGACTCGTAAGTCTTCTCCAGCACCACACTTCGAAAGCATCAATTCTTCAGCGCTCAGCCTTCCTTATAGTCCAGCTCTCACAGCCATACATTACTACTGGGAAAACCATAGCTTTGATTAGACGGACCTTTGTTGGCAAGGTGATGTCTCTGCTTCTTACTATGCTGTCTAGGTTGGCCATAGCTTTCCTCCCAAGGAGCAAGCGTCTTTTAATTTCATGGCTACAGTCACCGTCTGTGGTGATCTTGGAGCCCAAGAAAGTAAAATCTGTCACTGCTTCCATTTCTTCCCCTTCTATATGCCAGGAAGTGATAGGGCCAGGTGCCATGATCTTAGTTTTTTTAATGTCGAGTTTCAAATCAGCTTTTGCACTCTCTTCTTTCACCCTCAACAAGAGGCTCTTGAGATCCTCTTCGCTTTCTGCCATTAGGGTGGTATCATCTGCATATCGGAGGTTGTTGATAATTTTCCCAGCAATCTTAATTCTGACCTCTGATTCATCCAGCCCGGCATTTCTCATGATGTACTCTGCATATAAGTTAAATAAGCAGGGTGACAATATGCAGCCTTGTCGTACTCCTTTCCCAATTTTGAACCAATCGGTTGTTCCATGTCTGGTTCTTACTGTTGCATCTTGACCCTCGTACAGGTTTCTCAGGAGACAGGTAAGGTGGTCTGGTACTCCCATCACTTTCAGAATTTGCCACAGTTTGTTGTGATCCACACAATCAAAGGAATGGGTAACCTTGCGCAAAGAGGACAAGCATTCACCCTTAGGCCAACTTACTTCATAACAAAAAATTCAGCAAAATGTAGTTGTGACTTCAGGATACAATTAGACAAGACAAGAAAGATAGGTTTGCCACCCAAAATGGCAAGCCAGCATCAACTTCCACTCCTGTGAGAATGTGTGATAAGATGTCAATATGTTGTGGGTTTCCCTGCACCAGCCAGTAATGACGTTTGTTGCTTTCGGGGAAAACCCACATTTGTCACCATGTCTAAATTCTACCCTAAATTCCATTGTGATCAATGGGACTTATGCTAGTTATAGCTAATTCCCATTCCATTCAATGCTGGATCAGACCAAGGGACCATCTAGTCCTGCATTCTGTTCACACAGCGGCCAACCATCTGTCAACTGGGAAGCCACAAGCAGGACACAAGCGCCACAGCACCCTCCTGCCCATGTTCCCCAGCAACTGGTATACATAGGCACACTGCCTCTGGTACTGGAGGTAGCACATTGCCATCAGGGCTAATAGCCTGATTCAAACCATATGAGCTTTCCCTTTCTCTTAAGATCATAACTGTAGGCATTCCTTCAGATATAGCAGGGGCAACCAGGAAACAAACTATAGAATGATATAGCACCTGGCACCCACCTTGTTATCTTTCTGCACCAGGCAAAGACCTTTTTATTTTCTAAGGTGAGTAACTTTAAGAGTTAATTTTAAGTCTTCCCTATATTGAGCTGGAACGAAAGACTCCACCTCCAACTGTTCTTATGTTTTATTTTCATTTTCATATTCAGTTTGGTTTCCTTGTTCTTCAGTAAACAGTTTGTAATTTGGGCCTACCAAAGTGAGTGAGACTTCTTTTAAAAACAGATGAACTTAACACCAGGCATTTTAATTTGAGTTTAATCTTTAGTGGGGGAGGGGGGGTCATGCCATCTGCAATATGCCATTTAAGGTTCTGTAAGTGTTTTCTGTTTGTTTTTATTTTTAGATTGCATTCTTGTATATTTTTACTGTATTATGTAAATGCCACCCTGTGAAACTGCTTTGTTTTCCTGAAAGTAGTGGGCAGAGCAATCCTATGGTCTCAGGGAGAGCATCTCAGGGACCATAGGATATTCCAGATTCCCCCTCTGTGGCCATAGACCTTCCTACAGTCTTGGGAGGTCAAATCCAAAATTTAATCCTTCCCCACACCCCTGCCCCCTTGCAGCCTCTGCAGAAAGCACCATGGTGGCTGCTTTCCAAGATCACAACAGCTACAACCTCCTTGAGATCAAAAAGGGATGCCCTGGTGGGTGGGGAAGGGAGGAGAGGCCAGGATCCTTTGCCCTTTCCTGTCTACTGCCCGTAAGTGAGCTAGATGGACTCAGAGGCTCATTTAGCTGACTTCTTTTTCTTTCTTTTTTTAGGAGGAAGAGGAATGGGAGGCAAAATCACCTCTGTTCTCCTCCCACCTTGTCTGGTTCTAAGATAAACGGAGGAGGGCTCCAACTTCAGAACCCTCTATCGGGAGCACAACCCTTAGTTACAACTGAAGTGGCTTATTTGGAAGTAATCCTCAATTGAATTTAGAGCATAGTCCCATATGCACTTTCCTATGGATTGCCCTGATGGAGGCTTACTTTCAAATAAGCAGCTTTATTTATTTATTATATTTCTATATGGCCTAATAACAGAAACTCTCTTGGTTAAATTAAATCAAATTAATTAAAACCATAAACTTAATTAATTAAAACCATAAAATACAACACAATATAATTTAAAACTTTAAAACTACAGTATAAAATAAATATATATATGCTGACTGCCAGTTTGGGGGATGGGGGAACAGGGCTTTATAATTTCAGTGGGAAAACATTTCACTAAGAAAGATGGCGGTGATAGACTCACACAGATTTTCTTGCTTAACACAGACTTCCTTTTCACAGAGGTCTGTTTTACAGAATACAATGTGGGAGATGACCCTTTGGGGCTATTTTGACAGTATTAATTAGGGCTAAACCAAATAACCTGAAATTCACCCACCCTCATTCACAGGTGAAAAATTTGGGAGGACAATTTTGTCAACTGGGGACACATTTGCACTGTTTTTTTCCAGCAGAGAGTGCACTTAACATGGCTGTGAGTGCTGGATTTACCATGATGCTGACCTTACCATACCACCATTCCCCATCCCTTCCAGAATGCCCCTGAAATGATGCTACTAGCATAGAAATGGCAGCCAGTGGGCACCCAGAAGACGACCTCTTCTGCTGCTACTTCCACTGCCACAGAGCCCCCATACAAAAGTAATAGTTGTTTTCTTTTTCTTTCTTAAAGGAAGCTGCAGCCCCCTGCCTGCCCCCCACCCCGCTACTGGAATTCTGTGAATATGTTTGCTCCCACTAATGGAATCACCCTTGTAAGGGCCCTGAATTTGCTCCCTGCCCCCCAAATGTTGCAAAAAAATATTTTTGATAAGTTTAATCTCAGCCCTAGTGTTACTATATATTTTTAATGCAGGTTTTTGAAACTTCAACACCCAGTTAAAATTATACTCTCCCCCCTCCAATATATATATACGCACACGTGTGTGTGTGTGCACGTGTGTGCGCACATACATGCACACACAGGCCCTTCCCCCAAGTTCCCATGATTCAAAGATGCAAGTGCCCTGCACCTTATCCTGTACTATACTGCCCAGGTTCAGTGCTGGATGAGTAGCTTCTTACTCACTTTGCTCCAAATCGCAGCAGTCAGTGCTGTGGGGTAATTACATTCTAGTACTACATGGCTGTGATTGAACAGGAAGATATTGAATAGCTTCCTGCTCATCAAGCCTCAGACCTCAGCAACCTTGTTCTATGCTCCCTGATTGTCTAGCCCTTGCCCCATTGGACTGCTGTGTATTGGACGTTAGACTGCCTTGTGACTCTGGCTCTCTTCACACCTGGCATTTTATTCCACTACAAACTGTTCCTTTTGATTCCTGATCCTTTCTGGGATTTAGAGTGGCACTGTATACAGGCATCTCTCAGCACTTCCCTCGGCTGTATTCCTTTTCACGGCTGCATGGAAAAATTGGGACAGAAGGTGGCTGCTGGGCCCTCGCCACCCCCCTCCACTGATCCCGTAACATGTTTGATGCTCCGCCTGTCCTTCCTTCCTTCCTGCATCCCCTCCTTCCTTATCTGTCGTCAGTGTGGGCTGCTCTCCCTTCTTATTCTGCCTTCCCATCAACTGGCTTGTCCCCCCCCCCCCAAGTACTGTAGTTGCTTTCCCCCCCCCCTTATTCTGGCTACCCAATGACCCTGTAATTGTCACAAGTCCCTTGGGCCCCCTCTTGGCCCCCACACACAAAATGAGAGGCTTTAGTCTCACACCTTTAATTCATTATTCACAGGTTCATTACAGATGCAAATCTTCCAAGACTCTCTGGCTGCAAAGGAATGCTTCCAAGGGATTCAAATAAGATCACCGAAAGTTGCCCACAGTTTGAAAGGGAGGCTATCTGGCTAAACTAACTTAGGGAGAGAGGTCCCGCCCCTTGCATGAGCCCCTCGCATGAGCCCCTCGCTAGCCAGTTTGATCGTTTGAGCTCTGCCCCTGATGTTTCCCTCTTAGCTCGGCGTCTCTGCCTCGCGTCTCTTAGGTCAGAGTCCTCAGTCCCCTCCTCCTCCTGCTCGCTGCTTCTCACAGAGGGGGGTAAGGAGGAAGCTTCATGCCCGGCCATCTGGGAGTTGGTAACCTGAGAAGCACACCTACCCATATCTGAACTGGCTTATGAAATAGCAGCAGTTCTAGCTGCTCCTCTTCTGAATCTGAGCTGCTAACTATCTCCCTGCGCTCAGAATCAATCCTGACATAAGGTGTGCTAGGAGAAGAGATAGTGGCTGGCTAGGTACTGGGAGGGAGTACTATGGAAAACCACCTCAGCATTACTGCCTTGTCTAAAACAACTCCACACACAAAAAAGAAACTGCTAAAAATGACCATTCCAAGCTCTGCGTGATGAATTTATGCAGGGGAGGAGAAAAGGCATTTTTAATACCCATTGAAATCCTAACTGTCAAGCCTTTCTCCTGTGTGGCTGAGAGCTTCGGCTATTGGGCGGTATAGAAATTAAATAAACAAACAAATAAATAAAATAAAGGAGACTCTCCCATCCACCCTGGAAGGAAAAAAGCCTATCAATCTGGTGAGCAAAACAGAGAAGAAGAAGGAGTCGTTGAAGTCAATGGGAGGGGGAGGTTCAAAGTAAATGCACTGAAGAGGATGGGAGACCTTAAGACCGCTACTCTAAGCAGACTTACAACGCATTCCTATGTATGCCTACTCAGAAGCGAGCCACACAGTTTTCAGTGACACTCCCAGGAAAGGAAAGCCTTACAGCCAATGAGTTTACTCAGAAGTAAGCATTGCTGTGCTCAGGGGGATCTCGGAGAAGCAGTTGGGATGGTTAACCACTTTACAGTTTAAGCACCCATAGTGGAATGGGAGAGAGGCAGAAACCCCCACCCTCCCACTGATTTGTTGTCATGACAATGATATCCAACACCGCCCAGCAACACCCCCTACCACAGGCTAGGATTTCAATTGCAAGGACAGAAAATGCCAGGTTTTCCCCGTTCTCCGCACGGAAAGAGGGAGGGGAAGTTGTGAGATAGCAGCAGGAGAGCAGCGGCATCATTTAAAGCTTCCATGAAAACCAGTGATTAAAGAAGAACGATCCTGCTAAAAAACCAAAGTGTTTGGCCTTGGCCTTGCTTGGATATTAGCTCTCTGACTGAACCTGCTAGATTAGACCTTGGACCTCTTTGTGACCTTGCTTGGGGATTGCCCTTGCCTGGATTCTTTCTCCTTGCCCGCACACAGCCAGCCTGGACTTTGGACTACCTTGTAAACTTGTTCTTTGAACATACCTTGCCATGGCCTCACTGGTGTAATAATGTGAAAGAAGTACTGGATTTGGCTTGATTGAGTTGTGCTTGCTGAGAGGAACCAGAACGTGGTTGGGGGCAACACCACTGCTTCTGGCCTGAGGAGAGAGAGGCTACAGCCTGAGAGAGCTCAATGGAAAGGCTTTGTTTAAATAAAACTTAGGTTTGTTTGGAAGGCAGAGTCTGTGGGGTGCAGTACACCAACTTTGAAACAGCCCCAAACAGGAAATCCTTGGGCATGCAGGGAAGTAGTCATATTTTTAAAAATAAGAAGAGAAAACCAAAACAGTTTGGTGAGGACTGAGCTTTTTCCTTGCCTTTCAGAGAGCACAAAATGTTGATGGTGTCTATGGGGGTGGGGAATTAGGATGAAACTTGCCAGAGGAGGTTAGGGTCAAAGGATGCCCCACATAACCCAACTCTACTTATCCCCGCCCACCCCAAGTTCAGGGTGCTATAAACTGGCCTTCCCCAAACTGGCACCCTCCAGATGTATTGGATTACTCCTCACATCATCCCCAGCCATTATATGACATGCTGGCTGGGGATAAAGGGAGTTGTGGTCCAACATTTGTTGTGGGACTCTGCTTTTAACCTCTACTGAGTAGAGAAGCAGGCACAGGCTAGTCTAGAACAATCACAAAACTAGACACAAGAAGGGAAAAGAGGCAATGGAAGGACAAGACTCTCCAGTGGTGGTGACCTGCAAGGTGTGTGCAATGTTTGTTTTCTTGCCTGAGAACAACATGGCCTACACCTGCAACAAGTGCAAGTTGATCACACTGCTGGAAGAAAAAGTAAGAGGACTGGAGTGGCGACTGTCGACCCTCTGGGGAATAGGAGAACATGAAGAGTTCTTGGACAGAATGTGGGAACTACAGCAACAAAGGGAAGACCAGAAGCTTGAAGAGCAACAGCAAGATGAGGCAGTGGGAAATACTGAGGTGAAGACAAATGGAGTAGAGGATACTCCTTGGAAAAGGGTGACAGGAGATGAAGAACTAGACGCCACTCTGCACCAGTGGAAGCAGTGGAGCTGTGGAACCGATTCCAGGTACTTGCGGATGAGACTGGAGGACAGCCTGCAGAGGAAGAATCACAGGGGAACCTACATGAGAGTGAGCAAGAGGCTGAAGGTCAGTCAAACAGAGGCAATGAAACCCAGGCCTACAACAATAAGAAGAGAAGAGTGGTAGTAGTGGGAGACTCCTTGCTGCGTGGGATCGAGACCCAAGTATGTCGCGAAGACCTGTGGACTCGCCAAGTATGTTGTTTCCCAGGAGGACGGATTAGAGACGTGACTGAAAGGTTGCCTGCACTGATAAAGCCCACTGACAGGTATCCCTTTCTTCTCATCCATGTGGGAACAAATGATACCGCCAAGCGGAACTACGAAGAGATCACATCAGACTTTGAAGCTTTGGGAAGGAAACTCAAGAACTTTGGGGCCCAGATAGTTTTCTCATCCATCCTTCCAGTAGTTAGAAGAGGGCTAGAAAGGGAAAGAAAAATACTCCGGGTGAATGACTGGCTACAAAGGTGGTGCCGACGAGAGAGATTTGGATTCTGGGACCACGGGCTATACTTCCTGGAAGATGGACTGTTGGCAAGGGACGGGTTGCACATCACAAAGGATGGGAAGAATGTGTTTGGCCACAGCATGAAGAACTTCATCAGGAGGGCTTTAAACTGAATCCTACAGGGAAGGGAGATGTAAAGTTGGGGGTGACAATGGACGTAGGCACATGCACTGCAACGGAGAGAACAGCTCTGATAGCACCCAATAATAGTCTTCAGACACATGTAGGAAGAAAGCCAGACTATGAAGCACATGGTCTTTGATGTCTATATACTAATGCCCAGAGTATGGGAAACAAACAGAACAAACTTGAACTCTTAATACAGGAGGGAAATTATGACTTGATAGGTATAACTGAGACTTGGTGGGATGACTCTCATGACTGGAATACAGCAATTGAAGGATATAACTTGTTCAAAAAGAACAGGAGGAACAGAAAGGGAGGTGGGGTTGCACTGTATGTGAAAAATACATATCTCTGCACAGAAATACAGGAGGATGAGCTTGGTAGCCCCATCGAGAGCATCTGGATCAAAATAAATGGAGCAAAGAATAAAAGGAACCTGGTGGTCGGAGTCTACTACTGGCCACCCAATCAAGGAGAAGATGAGGATGAAACTTTTGAAAAGCAAATAGCCAATGTTTTAAGGAAGCATGATGTAGTAGTAATGGGGGACTTTAATTTCCCCGATATTTGTTGGGAGACAAATTCTGCAAAACATGGCCCCTCCAGGAATTTCCTGACTTGTGTGTTGGATAACTTCCTCATACAGAAAGCAGAGGAAGGAACTAGAGCATCGGCTGTCCTTGACTTGATCCTAACCAACAGAGATGACTTAGTGGATAAAGTAGCAGTTACAGGAACTCTGGGGGAAAGCAACAATGTTGTACTTGAGTTCTTGGTTCTAAGGGAAGCAAAAGCCGAGTGTAGTCAAATGCCTACCCTGGATTTTAGGAAAGCTGATTTTAATAAACTCAGAACAATGATAAGTGAGGTCCCATGGCAAGCGACGCTAACGAGAAAAGGAGTCCAAGATGGGTGGGAGCTTTTAAAAAAGGCAGTTCTCAAGGCACAATTACAAACAATTCCAGCAAGAAGAAAAGGTGGAAGACAACAGAAGAAGCCCATGTGCTTAGGGGTGACCTGAAAACAAAAAAGGACACATATAGGAAGTGGAAAGAAGGCCAAGTAACAAAGGAAGAGTACAGGCAGGTAGCACAGAATTGCAGGGATGGCGTCAGGAAGGCTAAAGCTGAGGACGAGCTGAGGTTAGGGAGGGATGCTAAAAGCAACAAAAAGGCTTTCTTCAGCTACGTGCATAGTAAAAGGCAGAGGAAAGAAATGGTTGTTCAGCTGTTAAATAAGGATGGCAAAACGATAACAGATGACAAAGAAAAGGCAGAGGTGCTCAGTTCCTACTTCGGCTCAGTCTTCTCCCAAAAGAGGGTCTATGACCCCTCTGGCAAAGGCGAAGTACAGGCTGAAGGGGCAGGATTGCAGCTTGAGATCGATAGGCATATGATCAAGGAACACCTAATTACTTTGAATGAGTTCAAATCTTCAGGGCCAGATGAACTTCATCCTAGAGTAATAAAGGAACTGGCAGAAGAACTCTCAGAACCGCTGTCTATTCTCTTTGAGAAATCATGGAGGACGGGGGAAGTGCCAGATGCCTGGAGGAGGGCTAATGTTGTCCCTGTCTTCAAAAAGGGCAAAAAGGAGGAACCTGGGAACTACAGACCAGTCAGTCTGACATCAATCCCTGGGAAAATTCTGGAGCAGATTATAAAGCAATCCATCTGGAAGCACCTTGAAAACAATGCAGTGATTGCTCGAAGCCAACATGGATTTGTCAAGAACAAGTCCTGCCAGACGAATCTGATCTCATGTTTTGATCAAGTAACCTCCCTTGTGGACCGTGGGAATGCTGTAGACATCATATACCTCGACTTCAGCAAAGCTTTCGACAAAGTGCCCCATGATATCTTGATGAACAAACTAGCTCAAAGTGGGCTAGATGAAACAATGATCCGGTGGATTCACAGTTGGGTACAGAATCGGACTCAAAGAGTGCTTCTTGATGGGATCTTCTCAAACTGGGGAGAGGTAACGAGCGGGGTACCGCAGGGCTCAGTCCTGGGCCCAGTGCTCTTCAACATTTTTATTAATGCCTTGGAGGAGGAGGTGCAGGGAATGCTGATCAAATTTGCAGATGACACCAAATTGGGAGGGATAGCTAATACTTTGGAAGACAGAAACAAAATTCAAAGTGATCTGGATAGACTGGAGCGCTGGGCAGAAAACAACAGAATGACATTTAACAGGGATAAATGCCAAGTTCTGCACCTAGGAAAAAGAAACCAAATGCACAGTTAGAAGATGGGGGATACGTGGCTCAACAATACTACAAGCAAGAAGGATTTTGGAATTGTTGTCGATCACAAGCTGAATATGAGCCAACAATGTGATATGGCTGCAAAAAAGGCAAATGCTCTTTTGGGCTGCATTAATAGAAGCATAGCTTCCAAATCCTGGGAAGTACTAGTTCCCCTCTACTCAGCACTGGTTAGGCCTCATCTGGAGTACTGTGTCCAGTTCTGGGCACCACACTTTAAGAAGGATGCAGACAAACTGGAGAGGGTTCAGAGGAGGGCAACAAAGATCATCAGGGGACTGGAAACAAAGCCCTCTGAAGAGAGACTGAAAGAACTGGGCATGTTTAGCCTTGAGAAGAGAAGACTGAGGGGAGATATGATAGCGCTCTTCAAGGACTTGAAAGGTTGTCACAGACAGGAAGGCCAGGATCTCTTCTTGATCATCCCAGAGTGCAGGACACGGAATAATGGGCTCAAGTTACAGGAAGCCAGATTCCGGCTGAACATCAGGAAAAACTTCCTGTTAGAACAATACGACAATGGAACCAATTACCTAGGGAAGTGGTGGGCTCTCCCACGCTGGAGGCGTTCAAGACGAGGCTGGACAGCCATGTGTCAGGGATGCTCTGACTTGGATTCCTGCATTGAGCAGGTGTTTGGACTCAGTGGCCTTGTAGGCCCCTTCCAATCCTACTATTCTATGATTCTATGAACATATGTGGAGGGCACCAGGTTGGGGGAGGCTGCATAAGTATTTAAGAACTCTGACTACTTTGAAGTTAAACAATTGGTGGGGCTGGGGGTGGGAGCAGCCAAAAAGCGGGCCTGTGATCCTAATTAAGCACTGCTCCAAGAATACTTTACACCATGAAACAGACAGAGCCCCAAACAGCTTAAGGCATCCTGGAAGAAGATGTGAGATTAGCCTTGCATAAGTATTCGCCCCACCCCCCTTACTTTTCCACATTTTGTTGTGTTACAACCTGGAATTAAAATGGATTTAACTGGCATTTTTATCATTTGATTTACACAACATACTTAACACTTTGAAGGTGCAAAATATTTTTACCGTGGCACAAAAGTTCAACAACAAAACTGGCATTTGTTGGTTGCATAAGTATTCACCCCTCTGAGTCAGTACTTTGTAGAAGCACCTTTGGCAACAATTACAGCTGTGAATCTTTGGGAGTAAGTCTCTGCCAGCTTTGTGCATCTGGATTCTGCAATTTTTGCCCATTCTTCTTGGCAAAATTGCTCAAGCTCTGTCAGGTTGGATGGAGACCATTAGTAAACAATTAGTAAACAACAATTTTAAGTCCAGCCACAGATTCTCAATCAGATTGAGGTATGGGCTTTGACTGGGCCATTCTAAGACATTCAAGTTCTTGTTTTTAAACCACTCCAGTGTAACTTTGGCTGTGTGTTTAGGGCCATTATCCTGCTGGAAGGTGAACCTCCACCCCAGGGCCAGGCCCCTTGCGGACTGAAACAGATTTTCCCCTAGAATTGCCCTGTATTTGGCTCCATCCATCCTTCCCTCAATCCTGACAAGTTTCCCAGTCCCTGCCGATGAAAAGCATCCCCACAACATGATGCCACCATCACCATGCTTCACCGTGGGGATGGTGTTCCCAGGGTGATGAGCACTGTCGGCTTTGCACCACACATCGTGTTTTGCGGTAAGGCCAAAAAGATCAACTTTGGTCACATCAGACCAGAGAACCTTTTCCCATATGTTTGCTGTGTCTCCTATATGCCTTTTGGCAAAATCCAAACGGGATTTGATATGGGTTTTTCCCCCCAGCAATGGCTTTCTCTTTGCCACTCTTCCATAAAGCCCAGCTTTGTGGAGCATCCGGGTGATAGTTGTCCCATGGACGGTTTCTCCCATCTCAGCTGTCGACCCCTCCAGCTCCTTCAGAGTTGCCATTGGCCTCTTGGTTGCTTCTCTGACTAATGCCCTCCTTACCCGGTCACTGAGTTTTGGTGGATGGCCTTCTCTAGGCAGAGTCGCAGTTGTGCCATATTCTTTCTATTTTGTAATAATGGATTTACCGGTCCTCTAGGTAATGTTCATGGTTTGGGATTTTTTTTTTAACCCCCCACCCAGAATAGTGCTTCTCCAAAACTTTATCCTGGACTTGTTTTGATAGCTTCTTGGTCTTCATGATGCTGTTTGTATAGATATGCTCTCCAACAAACTCTGGGGCTTTCCAGAAACAGGTGTATTCAATCTGAGATCATGTGACATGTGAGTTGCACACAGGTGGACTCCATTCAACTAATGTGACTTCTGAAGGCAGTTGGTTGCACCAGAGCTTATTTAGGGGTGGCACAGCAAAGGGGGTGAATACTTATGCAATCCAGACTTTTCAGTTTTTTATTTGTAAATCATTTTGTACAATATGTAGGTTCCCCCTGCCCCACTTAGACATTATGGACTATTTTATGTATATCAATATCAGTGACAAGAAATCCTAATTAAATCCATTTTAATTCCAGGTTGTAACACAACAAAATGTAGAAAAGTCAAAGGGGGGGTGAATGCTTATGCAAGACACTGTAATTAGCCCTGAGCTCAGCAGTCTCTGGGCTCCATCACACAGGCAGAGAATTCCGCATCAGTGCTGGTTCTTTCTTTCCCCATCCGGTATCTTTGCAGAACTGGGTCATTCTCTTTAGATGGCTGTCCCCGTGGTGTTATTATTTTTCGTTTGTTTCCTTCTCACAGGTGATGACGCTCGGGGTGTAGTGATAATTCCTCCCTGGTTCCTGCCCGTTTCCCTCCCCTTGCACTTTACTGGTGGATGGGGCTGACACGCTGTAAGTCTGCAACCCTCAGCACACTTATTTGGGAGGAAGCCCCATTGAACTTAATGGGGTGCTCTGAATCAACGGAGGACGATGATTCTGAGCTTCCGGGGACGGGATCACATCTGTCTCCCTTCGTTGCAGGGAGGCATTTTACCCTCTTCTCCCTCCAATCAAGAAATGTGCTCAAGCATTTACATGTCAGACACGTGGTTTGAGAGCAATGCACTTCTTTGGTGCATTCTGGTGCTGCTGTTGCCTAGCGGGCTGCACTGCAGCCAGGATTTCGGCAGTTTGCCAGGGGGGTCGCCTTGAAGCAAAGGGGAAAATCACTGGCGGGGGGGAGGGTTGGGTTCCTTCCTCAGCAAGACTTGAGCGGAGGCAGGAGTCGCCCTCAAACTGTGCACCCTCTTGCAATGAAGGGAGAGAGCACAAGCCCTTGCGCCTGTCAAATCTGCTTGGTCTCCTTCTGTGCAACCCCGCTCAGGATCTCCTGAGTGCAACACGCCCCACAGCCCCATCTCAATGCCTTCATCATCCTGACGGCGCCCCTAACAACTGAAAATAAACACCCACAGCCGGTTTCTTCCGCTACTGGAGAATTTCCTGGTGAGGTCATGGCGCTCCTCTTCCATGGGCTGGAAAAAATACCACATTTTTTCCATTTGGGAAAAACACGGGATAGGCTGGAGGAAATGGCAGGAGACACCCTGGAGGGTAATGACATCATCTAAAGAGCCCACTAACTTCTGTGATAGAGCCATCTCAAAAGCAGGATAAAACTCCATGTGAAGAAGCAAAGCCTTCTGCACTACACTATAGAGGGAATTTCTTCAACATTTATTCCTCTCCTCCCACAGTACCCCTTCTCCTCCCATAGGCACAGAAATTGAAATCCTAATACTACAGTAATTTATTTTAAATGTTGTGAGCTGCTTCCCCTTAGCACTGTAATACTAAATTCAGGGATAATCTTGTTGTTCAGTCGTTCAGTCGTGTCCGACTCTTTGTTACCCCATGGACCATAGCACGCCAGGCCTTCCTGTCCTGCGCTCTCTCCCGGAGTGTGCTCAAGTTCATATTCATTGCATCCGTGATGCTATCTAGCCATCTCATCCTCTGCCGTCCCCTTCTCCTTTTGCCTTCAGTCTTTCCCAGCATCAGGGTCTTTTCCAGGGAGTTTTCTCTTCGCATTAGGTGGCCAAAATATTGGAGCTTCAGCTTCATTATCTGTCCTTCCAATGAGCACTCAGGGTTGATTTCCTTTAGGATGGACTGATTGGACCTCCTTGCAGTCCAGGGGACTCGTAAGAGTCTTCTCCAGCACCACAGTTCGAAAGCATCAATTCTTCGGCGCTCAGCCTTCCTTATAGTCCAGCTCTCACAGCCATACATTACTACTGGGAAAACCATAGCTTTGATTAGATGGACCTTTGTCGGCAAGGTGATGTCTCTGCTTCTTACTATGCTGTCTAGGTTGGCCATAGCTTTCCTCCCAAGGAGCAAGCGTCTTTTAATTTCATGGCTACAGTCACCGTCTGCGGTGATCTTGGAGCCCAAGAAAGTAAAATCTGTCACTGCTTCCATTTCTTCCCCTTCTATATGCCAGGAAGTGATGGGGCCAGATGCCATGATCTTAGTTTTTTTAATGTTGAGTTTCAAACCAGCTTTTGCACTCTCCTCTTTCACCCTCAACAAGAGGCTCTTGAGATCCTCTTCGCTTTCTGCCATTAGGGTGGTATCGTCTGCATATCGGAGGTTGTTGATAATTCTCCCGGCAATCTTAATTCCGACCTCTGATTCATCCAACCCAGCATTTCTCATGATGTACTCTGCATATAAGTTAAATAAGCAGGGTGACAATATGCAGCCTTGTCGTACTCCTTTCCCAATTTTGAACCAATCGGTTGTTCCATGTCTGGTTCTTACTGTTGCTTCTTGACCCTCGTACAGGTTTCTCAGGAGACAGGTAAGGTGGTCTGGTATTCCCATCACTTTCAGAATTTGCCACAGTTTGTTGTGATCCACACAATCAAAGGCTTTAGCGTAGTCAATGAAGCAGAAATAGACGTTTTTCTGGAATTCTCTTGCTTTCTCCATGATGCAGCGAATGTTGGCGATTTGATCTCTAGTTCCTCTGCCTCTTCGAAACCCAGCTTGTACTTCCGGTAGTTCTCGGTTCGCATACTGCTGAAGCCTAGCTTGTAGGATTTTGAGCATCACCTTGCTGGCATGTGAAATGAGCGCAATGGTGCGGTAGTTTGAACACTCTTTGGCGTTGCCCTTCTTTGGAATTGGAATGTAAACTGACCTTTTCCAGTCTTGCGGCCATTGTTGAGTGTTCCAGATTTGTTGGCATATTGAATGCAGCACTTTAACAGCATCATCTTTTAGGATTTTAAATAGCTCGGCTGGAATACTGTCATCTCCGCTAGCTTTGTTGTTAGTAATGCTTCCTAAGGCCCACTTGACTTCACTCTCGAGGATGTCCGGCTCAAGTTCAGTGAGCGCACTATCATGGCTATCAGGGACATTCAGATCTTTCCTGTATAGTTCTTCTGTGTATTCTTGCCACCTCTTCTTAATCTCATCTGCTTCTGTTAGGTCCCTGCCTTCTTTGTCCTTTATCATGCCCATCTTTGCACAAAACGTTCCCTTGAGATCTCCAATTTTCTTGAAGAGATCTCTAGTCTTTCCCATTCTGTTGTTTTCCTCGATTTCTTTGCATTGTTCATTTAAGAAGGCCTTCTTGTCTCTCCTTGCTATTCTCTGGAACTCTGCATTCAGTTGGGTATATCTTCCCCTTTCTCCCTTGCTTTTCGCTTCCCTTCTTTCCTCAGCTACTTGTAAAGCCTCATCAGACAGCCACTTTGCTTTCTTGCATTTCTTTTTCTTTGGGATGGATTTCGTTGCTGCCTCCTGAACAATGTTACGGACCTCCGTCCATAGTTCCTCAGGCACTCTGTCTATCAGGTCTAATCCCTGAAATCTATTCCTCACCTCCACTGTATATTCATCAGGGATATGATTTAGGTCATACCTGAAAGGTTTAGTGGTTTTCCCGACGTTCTTCAATTTAAAGGGATAATCTAGATGTATATTTATAGAATCTGGTTCTATAAGTAACAGTTTCTCTGTGTTTGTATAAAGTTAGCTATCTGAGCAGATTTTCCCAAAGCTTTCTTGTCTTCAGACTGCAAAAGAGATGTGAAAGGAAGTAAAACGCACTTCTTACTAAAATCAACAGGAAACCCTCATGCATCTGGTAACAGAGGATGTGGTAGTAAATTATTCAAACTCAAGTATAACACTGCATGCTACCTGATAGCCTCTCCCCTCTGAAATATTGGCCAAAGAGGAACTGCAATGAGCAATGCATTTTTTTCCCCTAAAAGAATGTTCCCATGTGGTGCTGGAGAAAGAAAAGAGAGGAAGGAACTTACCCTAACCCTACCCTCTGCTCTGGAATGTTGATAGTCCTGCGAAGGATCCAGAAACTGTAGGAAGCCATGATTATCGATCAAGAGAGGCCACACGTGTAACAATTCCGTGTTTAAAAGAACACCTCTCTCAAGTTTAAATCAGCATTGTAGGCAAAAAGGTAATTGTGTGTATGGTCAGATTTCACTCAGTGCAGGCCAATCTGCTACTAAATATACATGGGAAAACTGACAGGGCACAGCCAAAGATGATCTGAGACATTTTTGTGCCTGTGCAGATGATTCAAATGGTGTCCCTATGGTGGTAAACATAAAAAATAAATTAAAAGAATCAACTAAATTAAATATTTTTTGCTGCCTTTTACCTCAAAATCTGCATCTGAACAGGGCCACTTGGCTGTTTGAAGGAGTGCTGTGGGTGTGGGTGTGACCTGGTTTGCATGACACAACAGCCCATCTAGGGTTTATTTGCCCTCAAGGAGCCGCAGTGGATGCCGGCCACCATTATATGAATATTCAACCCCTGACCAGGGGTTTGGGGGGGTTATTCGAGGGTTTAACAACCCTTGCATAACCCATGGTCTGCTGTAGGGTTATGTGATAGTTGTTTAACCCTCAAATAACCCCCGTCGGCCAGGTTCACACAACGCAACAACCCCTGGTTGAGTGTTGCATATTCGTAATGGCAGCCAGCACACACTGCAGCTCCTTGAAGGTAAGTTAATCTTCGATGGGCTGTTGTGTTGTGCGAATGGGCAGTGTGTGTGTGTGTGTGTGAGAGAGAGAGAGAGAGAGAGAGGCCCTCTTCAGACATTACAAATCATAGGGCTGAGAAATAGCACTGCCACTAGGCTCAGGAGCTACAGAGTTCAGTACAAGGATGAGCCATATTGCGCAGTATTTGCCCTAGCATTATCTAAAGATTTAACTTCACCCCTGCCTGACAGATCTGAAGGACTTCTCTCATTCCTACTGCTTCACCTACAGATTTCGGGGTACTCCACAAATGGAATCCGATTATGGAGTGGAATTTCTTTGACAGGCTAGGATGAATACTGCAGCCTTTCTTGCCATCTTTCACAAGTAAGAGCAAACTGATGGGGCTTCTGCTTTCATGCTCTGTGCAGTTGCATAGGATATTTTGTTTGATGTCTGAAAGTGATTTTTGTATTTGAATTAACCATGCAGGCTCTAAAATATTAACAAATAATCTCTCTGCTTCTTTCAGGATTTAGTTTACAGAATTTTGCAAGGTGTAATGGAAAGGATATATTGTTTTTGTCCCTTTATTACTAATATTTTTCTCTGATTTCTCCTTTTATCTTGCCCTTAAGATCTTGTGAAAAGCATAATAGAACATTTAGGAGAACTGTGCCAGCATGAGGATCAGAGGGGAATGGAATGGGTACATTTTACTGGGCTACAAGATGATTATCTCCAGGGAGAAAATGAAGCTAAATTGTAGAGCATCCTTGATGATGTTTATACAAACTGATTTCACTATATCTATGCATCTATATGAGATAACCAGAGATTGTGTGAGATCTGCTGGAACCAATCAGAAGCAATATTAGAAAAGAACAAAACCAGCAGCATCCTGAACAGTGAGCTGCAGGCACAGGCTCTCCTAGAGAAATGTGTGTGTCTGGGGGGGGGGGGGGGGAGAGAGAGAGAGAGGTTATACAGCATGTTGTATTCAAGCACAATTAATTAACTGTGCGTTCTTCACTTATGAACAATCCAGGCTCCACCTTCTACCCGCTGCAGGCCTGTGTTAGGAACCTTACTTCCAGGGAGCTCTGTGTGTGTGTGTGTGTGTGTGTGTGTGTGTGTATACACACACACACACCCTTGTAAATAAATCAGTTAAGTTACAAATATCTGTGTGGAACCTGAATGCAATAGACAAAGTTCGACAACCCATACAGGAAACTCTAGGATAGTCTTCCCCACCCTGGTGTCCTCCAGGTATTTTGGACTACAGCTCCTAGCATTTTTGGCCACTGGCCATGCTGGCTAGGACTGATGGGTCTTCTGGTCCAAAATCTGGAGGGCACCAGGCAGGGGAAGGCTGCTGTAGGACTTGCCCTCTGAAAGACCGAGATGAGTGTGTGCCCCTTTGTAATATGAGGGGGGATACACATGACCCACCTCTTGCATTCATTGAATGTATGAAGGGGCAGGGGCAACCATGCTCCCCCACCATGGAAATAGTATGCACATGGTGCCACTTCACATATGCCCTGACTAGTTCAGTGGACAATAAGATGCTGCTGTGCTGATCTGAAGGTACACACCTGCCCCTTAAGTCATATCCCTGGCGTAGAGTCTTCCTACATTTTAGCTCTAGATCCAGGAGTTGGCCTACAACTCCCATCAGCCCTAGCCAGGATAGCCAATGGTGAGGGTTCATGGGAGTTGTAGGCCAAAATTATCCAAAAGGGCCACAAGTTGCCCACTCCTGCTCTAGAAGTTTCCAAGATGTCACATTGCACAAGGACAGATCCTGTATGCGTACCTGTAAAGTAGAAATAAGAGTTCTATCATCATATGCGCACCACAATTTTTATTTGGATAAAAAAAAAACACTGTGGCTGACCCTGAAGGCAGTTCCTCAAAAGAGTTGCCAGTTACATTAATATCTGTCAGCCAATCCTGGCCCATCTCTAGGAGACATCCACAGAAGAAGGAGGTAAAAGGAAAACACAGAATAATTTCTATGCTGTTTTTCCTTTCTGGTCTCTGGAGGAAAAGGGGGTGGTGGTGAGAAATGTGACCTATAGGAACTCCAGTTCAGATTCCAAGAAGAGCATGGTGACTTGTAGAAAGAACTGTACTGTATAGATAAGATCAGAATTAAAGAGTTTTGATATACAACTGCACTTGACTCATGCAAGGACACATGGCTTAAACATGAATAATATTTTAAATAACCTTTCTTGGTGGTATTTGTGAATTTCTTATTTATCCACATTAATTTTTACATTTAAATTCTCAGTCTCTGGGTGTGGGTGAATTCAGTATTTGGTTCTTTCCCTGTAACAATCAGCACTAACTCCCAGGAGAGTACACTTGAAATCCCCTCATAGATAGTTGAAATACCATTTCTGTGAGACAATAGTCAGTTTCCATCATGGAAACTGACCTGCTTGTATCAGAGTATACAACTAAAACAGGTTCTCTCCTTGTGGAAAACAAAGAATCCCAGCATTTCATTTTAGCTACTAATTCTAAGGTGTGTTGAAACAGAACAATGGTGGGTGTAGAATAAATTTGGCTAGGCAAGGCTTATAGATTCAAAAGTCAGTTTATTTAACCATAGACACTGAGGTAATGGAGCAGAAAAAGGACCAAGAGGCAGAAGCAGGACATGCTGAGAATGGCTGAGAAAGGACACAGGAATTACATAAAGTGTGAGTCAGCAAGAAGTTATTCTCAAGGAACAGAGGCTAAATGAAAGCTTGGGAAGTGAGTGGAAATTCAGTCAGCTCCATGAATCAGCAGAAAAATACTGAAATAGTATCCATGCTCTCATCTGTTCTGCTGGAGGAATAACCTCATTCCATCAAAATCCAAGAGCTAATTCTTACAAAACCTTTTATATTCAGGTACAAATTCACAGGTGCAACATTTGCACAAATAGTATGCTGGATAGTAAAGCCATAGACATGTGGAAATATACAGGAACAACAAGCAGAAAAGATCTTGCATGTATGTATTTCAGAGTGAAATGTGATCTCTAAACATGCATACTATCATGTTTGACAAGCTACGTGTGCAGTTTGTATTTGGGATCTGTACCAAAGTAGGAAAGATGACAAGAAGCAGACATAATTGATATGTCCAAATGAGATCAGGAGACTTTTATGATGCTGTGTGCCTGTACAAATGACCATCTTGGCATGTGGCTTAAGGGGAAAGGCCTAACACATGCAATTCCGGCCATGTCATCCTACAGAAAGGTGGTCAGATACATCTGGTGCGTAGGATTGTTTCAATGCACAAGTATAATTACTCATAGTGGCACACCAAAAGCCAACTCAAACTAAATTCTGCATGTGGCTTCAGCCCTCTTGACACAAAATCATGCAGCTAAAACTCCACTGGCTGGGGAGACACCATGCAACATGGTGGCCCCATATCCACCATGCACGTAACAGTAGTCATGAGAACAGGGCAAACGATTCATGTCTGTATTCTCTACTCTTACACCATCAAAAATATGCCTGATATTATAGGAAGCACTTGAATACATGCATACATACACAGCTTTCCTTCTCCCTCCACTCCCACCCAGAGGTACACATATACACACACACGTTTGCCCTCCCCAATCTCAGCATGTGGAGATGGGGAGATTTAAATCTCCCCACCCTGTGCACTGAAATCATATTGTGCCTCTCCCCTGCCTCATCAGCTGGACCTGGCAGAAGTGCACAAATTAAGTGGGGAGAGTAGCCCATAGGTCAAACTCTCTCTGCCTGGTGGTTTCTCCATTAAATTGTGCTCCCACCAGCTCACCAAACAGCATGATTTAAATGGTGAAGATGGTGTGTGGGGATGACTCTCCTCATGCGCCATCCTTTCCAGCAACATAGCAGCAAAATTGGGGGGGGGGGCGGGATTTGGTGACAGGGGTGACTTGTGCTCCCAGAAAATGTTGCTCTGAAGTCCTCTGAGGGGCACATATGGCCCCTAGGCCATGGGTTGCCCATATGTTCTCTAACACATGTGCTCTAGATGCATGTATGCATACATGTAAACGTACTCCACAATTTATGTGTCTGCTGAAGAAACACCAGTGTAACATTAGTGTATAAAAAACAATCGTATCTGAAGGATGAAATGTGGAACTGCCTTAAAGATAGTTCTTGTGTAGGAAATACCTTTTTTTTACTGTGCCTGAGGGCTGATTCAGAAGATGAGTATTTTTCTAAATTCCAGGTTTGATACCACTCTTTTGTTGTTTTCATTTAACCGAATAGTTCTGATTTGGGCGATTATCCTTGTAAATCAATCTTCCCCAACCTGGTGCCCTCCAAATGTGTTGAACTACAACTCCCATAATCCCACAACCAGTCATTGGCTGTGCTTGCTGGGAATGATGGGAGCTGTAGTCCAACATACCTGGAGGGTACAAAAGTTGGGGAAGTCTGCCTTAACCACAGGGTTGCATTTTATTTATCTGAAATTTTAGTTTAGTTTACTTCTTACTTATGTAAGAACTTTGTCTAGTTGAGGTATGCCAGGCCCTGTCATTGCTGGCCTTCAAGAGCGCCCTAAAGACCCATTTGTTCATTACTCCTTTTCCTTAAATAACAATTTTTACTGGAGTGCTGTATGTGTGGTGGTGTTTTAATGTTAAGTATTTCCCTGGGCTGTGTTTCCATGACAACGGAAGGAGAAGCTAATGGAGGGGTACTGGATTTTTTTTTAAAGCAATCGGCTTTGCTGTGAGCGGGGCTCCACAAGCAGATTCTCCAGACCAGTAAAAATCGCTTCACAGAACATAATTCCTGGCTGGGGTGAATGTCATCTAACTGGCAGGCGCTGCTCAACCAATAAGAGAGGTTTCCCTGCTCCCCGCCCTTTGCCCTGAAAGTCCAGATGAACCTGCATTTCAGGAGCAAGCCTCATTGAGCACAATGGGAGTTACTTCTGAGGAGACACTAATGGGTTTGGAGAGAACCTGACTTAAGGAAAAGAATCAGACTATAAGTGGTCTCGGGAAATGCGGTTTTCCGGGGTGGCTACTGGGTGGCCACGACGTCATATATCCCTAATGACTTCCAAGCACAGCTGGCACAGAGTAAATCGCTGGTGGAAACACACACACACACACACACACACACCGGTGTCAGTGTTCTTACTGGGTTGATACCATTTGGTAGTGTTATTGCTGGTCCTTATTATCTATTAATGTAATTGTGTTTTATGGTTTTAAATATATTGTTGAATATACATTCTAATTTAAATGTGGCAGACCCCATTGGGAATGTTGTAGCCTTAGAGATGGCCTACAAATATCTTGAATAAATTTTAGACAAAGAATAAATGAATATCTCAGTCTTTCATAGGCTGTGAATAATCAGGCCATATCTTTCTGTGACAGAATATTGTAGCACAGGACACAGAATGTTCTGCAGATGTAGTCATTTAGGTATTGCATCAATTTCAGTGCAAAACTGGAACATTCAAAATACCTCCTTGTTCTAGAAAGGCATTTATGCTGGCTTGCTGTCTAATCTTTCCTCCTGAGCATTCAGTTCAAAAAAAGATTTCCGTTAGGCCAAGAGAGAACATGCTTTGTTTTACTGTGTGTCTAATTTGAAACTTGTAACTAATGCAATTAAGGTCTTGTATGGACAGAACCATTTTTTAAGGGATGTACGAAATGTACTTACCTTTCTGCGGATTATGTTTATGGTGTGAGGGGAGGCGTTCCGTCCCTCCCCTCGGAATCCTCGATGGGGGGGGAGGCGCTCCGTTCCTCCCCCCCGGAATCCTCGATGGCCGGCTGTGCTCCGCGGTGGCTCCATGGAGCAGCCGGCCAGGCCCAGGCCAGAGCCACCCACAGCCGGATTTCTGGCCGCAGAGGGCTCTGGGTAAAAAACAAAACAAAACCGTGTACGCAAATGGTGGCAGCTACGGCCGCCGCCATTTGCATTCCTTATTTTTGGCTGTCTTAGTCTGCGTAAATATTTACATAGACTATTACGGCGAAAATAAAGGGGAATGCAAATAGCGCCCACTACGCTATTTGCATCCCCCTTTATTTTCACCGTAATAGTCTATGAAAATATTTACGTAGACTTAAGACGGCCAAAAATAAGGAATGCAAATGGCGGCGGCCGTAGCTGCCACCATTTGCGTACACGGTTTGTTTGTTTTTAACCCAGCCATGATAGGCTACGTAAATCTTTATGTAGCCTATCACGACTCTGTAAAAAAAAAAAAAACACCTCCAGACTGCAAATGGCGGCGGCAGCCGGTCGGAAGACCAGCCGCCGCAGCTGCCGCCGCCCGGAACATCTGCCCCAGGTAAGTCTCGTCCCCGGGGGGGATCCGCGGGGGCGGGTGGTGGCAGGCCGTTCCGCCACAGATTTCGGGGGGCCGAATGCACTGGCATTCGGCCTCACTGAGATCCGTGGCAGAATTCTCTGACATCCCTACATTTTTTTAGGCAACAGGACTGGCTTGCCGTTAATGCCATGCTGCAATAGTTTATAGCAATATAAACTCAGTGCAGGAGGGGAGGTAGTCTTACTGTGTGTGTGAGGGTGGGGGTAGTGTAGTCTGTTCCTTCCTTGTTGGTGGTTAACCCTGGGACACGCATCATAGTGCAGGAAGCTAGCTGTGCACCTCCTTCATAGAATAACAGATCTTAAAATGGATCTTGACATACAGGGATTTTTAGATAGACAGACAGACAGACAGACAGACAGATAGATGATAGAAAAGATAGAAAGACTAACAACAGAATATTAAAATATATACGTAAGCAAAACATTTCAGCTTCCACCCACATCAGTAGCTGTGCTGTTAAATGGATATCAGGAGATGATAGATAGATAGATAGATAGATAGATAGATAGATAGATAGATAGATAGATAGATAGATAGATAGATAGGATATGTTTAAACTAATTAAAATATTTTAAAATCAGATTTTCCAAGAGTTTTTCAGAGAACTGGGTTATTACCCCTGTAATAGAGTCATTAATGCACACTGCAATGCACTTTGGCCATCAGGACAGAGTAAACGTGTTTAAAGTGCAAATATGATTACTTAAAATATAATTTGGGAATCATACTGCTTGGGAATATGAGACTATAAAAGACATAAGTCCTATTCTGTTTGGCCACTTAGTAGAACCTAAGGGCCTGTCTTTATGATAGGCTATCTCACTGAATCTCCTTCATTATGGTCTTGCTTTCCTCTCTTCCTCTCCTGACTTTCTCACACTTGCAGTTCCGCTTACTCGGTTTATCTCACTTATCCTAATCCATCATGGTTCCACAAGACTCCATTCAGAAAAGTCAATCAGGAAAACACAAGAGGCAGTGGGAGCAGCAACAACAAACTGGATGAATTAGAATGAATATGTGCATAAATGGATAATGTGCAAGATTTAAAGGGGGGGATTAAGAGATTTTGTGTTGATGCTGCAGGGTGCTTGTTGTTGTTGTTCAGTCGTTCAGTAGTGTCCGACTCTTCGTGACCCCATGGACCATAGCACGCCAGGCCTTCCTGTCCTGCGCCCTCTCCCAGAGCGTGCTCAAGTTCATATTCATTGCATCCGTGATGCTATCTAGCCATCTCATCCTCTGCCGTCCCCTTCTCCTTTTGCCTTCAGTCTTTCCCAGCATCAGGGTCTTTTCCAGGGAGTTTTCTCTTCGCATTAGGTGGCCAAAATATTGGAGCTTCAGCTTCATTATCTGTCCTTCCAATGAGCAGTCAGGGTTGATTTCCTTTAGGATGGACTGATTTAACCTCCTTGCAGTCCAGGGGACTCGTAAGAGTCTTCTCCAGCACCACAGTTCGAAAGCATCAATTCTTCAGCGCTCAGCCTTCCTTATAGTCCAGCTCTCACAGCCATACATTACTACTGGGAAAACCATAGCTTTGATTAGACGGACCTTTGTCGGCAAGGTGATGTCTCTGCTTCTTACTATGCTGTCTAGGTTGGCCATAGCTTTCCTCCCAAGGAGCAAGCGTCTTTTAATTTCATGGCTACAGTCACCGTCTGCGGTGATCTTGGAGCCCAAGAAAGTAAAACCTGTCACTGCTTCCATTTCTTCCCCTTCTATATGTCAGGAAGTGATAGGGCCAGATGACATGATCTTAGTTTTTTTAATGTTGAGTTTCAAACCAGCTTTTGCACTCTCCTCTTTCACCCTCAACAAGAGGCTCTTGAGATCCTCTTCGCTTTCTGCCATTAGGGTGGTATCGTCTGCATATCGGAGGTTGTTGATAATTCTCCCGGCAATCTTAATTCCGACCTCTGATTCATCCAACCCGGCATTTCTCATGATGTACTCTGCATATAAGTTAAATAAGCAGGGTGACAATATGCAGCCTTGTCGTACTCCTTTCCCAATTTTGAACCAATCGGTTGTTCCATGTCTGGTTCTTACTGTTGCATCTTGACCCTCGTACAGGTTTCTCAGGAGACAGGTAAGGTGGTCTGGTACTCCCATCACTTTAAGAATTTGCCAGAGTTTGTTGTGATCCACACAATCAAAGGCTTTAGTGTAGTCAATGAAGCAGAAATAGACGTTTTTCTGGAATTCTCTTGCTTTCTCCATGATGCAGCGAATGTTGGCGATTTGATCTCTAGTTCCTCTGCCTCTTCGAAACCCAGCTTGTACTTCCGGTAGTTCTCAGTTCGCATACTGCTGAAGCCTAGCTTGTAGGATTTTGAGCATCACCTTGCTGGCATGTGAAATGAGCGCAATGATGCGGTAGTTTGAACACTCTTTGGCGTTGCCCTTCTTTGGAATTGGAATGTAAACTGACCTTTTCCAGTCTTGTGGCCACTGGTGAGTGTTCCAGATTTGTTGGCATATTGAATGCAGCACTTTAACAGCATCATCTTTTAGGATTTTAAATAGCTCGGCTGGAATACTGTCATCTGCAGGGTGCTAAACAGTGGCAAAAATACTGTGACAAGTGTTGGAATGGTGCCAGTTCAAGAAAGGCAGTGAAAGTGTGATTTATGGAAGGTGGAGCAGGAAGAATTGTGGAATTTGACTAGGGCATGTTCCCTGGGGCGCCGGGGGTGGGGGGGGGGAAGCATAGCTGCAAAGATGGAAACAGAGGTGGGGCTTGAAGGTTAGAGGCACTCCCTTGTTGCATAAGGAATGCCCACCATGGGTGGAACTGCAATTGACACACTTTCAATTCAACTTCAAGTGAAATATTGTTGTCTAAGGAATATTCTAAGGAAGGTTGTGTGCTATGGAGAAAGGTGAGTCTGTAGTCTGGGTCTCTCTGTTTTAAAATACTTGTGTTCTGGGAAGGTTAATCTTGAGGTTTTGTGAGTTTCGCTTTGTTGTTCTATTTTAGGTTGCTTTTGCATTTATCGCTTGATGTTTTATTTTGTGTTTAAATTGTTGTAATTGTTTATTGTCAGCCACCCAGAGTACTTAATGTTATATGGTGCAAAATAAATATGAGGAACTCAGGAGTACATTCAGTCTGCACCAACTGCATGTATCTATGTGTCTGGACAGCCTTCTCCTGGGCCCCATCTGCATGGCACCGCTTTCACCCCCCCATCTTGTTGCAGCTGCGCAGCATTGCAGCTTCGAATTAGCCTCTGGTGGTATGCACTCACGATTTACTGCATGCTTCCCTAACAGACTCCGCTGTGCCCTTTTTTTGCCATTGTACTTTCATGAGCAGCTGTGCAGTCCCGTGAGCATGGGGGTGCAGTGTCTGTTTTGTATTTTATGGGTTCTGTTGTGTCTTTCTGTCCCTTCTTAGGTAAAAGTGGGTGTGCTGTGTCCCTTCATTTCCACGCCATCTGTTTGTCAGTTCCCCAGCCTGAGACTCTCACAATGGTTCACGTGAGTGGTACATGCCTACCCATCGCTCCGAAATGGTGGCCGGAGTGAAGTTGTGCCTCCCCCAAGACCCCCCTGGCCCTTGGGCACTGAGTCTAAAACAACCATTGCAAAGATACGAAGCTGCAAAAATATGCGAAAGTGTGATTAACTAAATGAAAACACCTCTCTGTGCCTCTGTAATTGCGCAGCTGCAAAGGGACGGGAGAGTAAAGGGATGTCACAGCGTGACGCAAGCACTATGCACGCCTACAACACACCCACTGCAAAATGCGAAGTTGGTTTGGGGAAGGGACAGACAGCTCACAACCACGGGAAACCATCAGCAAATGAAAAACAGTGCAGCAAAACGCCTCCTTGGAAATCCGTATTTTCCGGGAAGAAAACCATGGATGACTGCGAAGTGGCGATTGTGTCATCTATCCCAAGGGACCTCAACTCGCAGCCACCCCAGAGGAAGAGGCTCATGTAGATGGGGCCCTGGCTTCTCCACTCCTCCCTCATGACTTGTGCTTTTCCCTGTTCTGCCTTTGTTGTCTTTGTCCCCATCTCCCTTGGTACATGATTGATTGATCTGCCATTGTGTGTTTGCAGGAGGAGTTGTGGTCCCTCTGTCTATCCTACCTTAGGCATTTGGTTGTCGGCCTAGGCAGTGGTCACATTTGGGGCTCATTTTAGGCTTTATAAATATTCCTAAGTCCATGAGTTTCTTATGTATAATCAAACCCCTCATATATAGCTATTGACTATGAGCTTTTGAATGACGCCTTACAGGTGCCAACTGCTTGAGACGTCTCAGAGCAGGGATAGGAAAGACTTGCCTCTTCTAGGACATGAAGAGTGGCCTAACTTGCCCTTTTCTGAAAGTAATCCAGCTATCAGTTTCACGGTCCTGTACACTGGATTGTTATCATCAAAGATCAATAGTGTTCAAGTTTAACTGCGCCAAACTGATTTTTAAATGAATTAAAATTGGGTGCAAGAATATCTTTTAAATTCAGGAATTTTTTTTAAATGACAACTCCCAGATTATATGGCTGGCAGGGGAGAAATAAATAATTCAGACACTGCCCCTGGTGGTTTGAGTTATACATCAAACCAAATATTTGCAGTGCTTTTGAAGCTATTTATTTAAAATGAAGGGCATCTCTACGCCAGCCTAAAATCCTGCATTTAAAGCAGGGCTTTTTTCTGCTTCCGTTTTAAATGCAGGATCACAACAGCTCCCTTTTTCACATGCTTCCTTTCCCGTCTCCCCTTTCCCCCTCCTTCTCCCTGTATCTGAGTCTTCCATTATCTTGCATTGCTCTTGCTCTTCTTCTTGCGGCTTTTCCTCTTTTCACGGAGGGAACTCAAGCAGGGTAATTTGATAGCTCATTATCTGCGATCTATTTAAAAACAGAACAAAGGGCATTTAGTGCAGGAGACGCCCTGGAGGGTCACAGCATCATGTGAAGAGCCTGCCAACTTCCGTGAAGGAGCAGGAGACACCCTGGAGGGTCACAGCATCATGTGAACAGCCTGCCAACTTCCGTGAAGGAGCAATCTCAATAGCAGGATAGAAGCTCCTTGTGAAGAAAGCCTCGATCAGTTAGTCAGTCACAAAACAAAACGGGGGTGTGCCATGTGGCAGCAATTCTTTAGGTCCTTCTATCCAGCTGGGCTTAGCTAGACATTACATGTAAAGGTGTGTTTAAACCCTGTTAGCGTTTTTGACCTGCTTCAGGAGGTGAGGGGGATTTGGAGAAGTAGTGGGGAATGCTTTTTCTCACCTGTTGCTTCTCTGCTCCTAGTCTCTCTCTCTCTCTCTCTCTCTCTCTCTCACACACACACACACACACACACACACACACCAAGTAGCTTTTTACCCTGCGAGATTCAAAAGGTATGTCCGCAATCTGGACTCAGAGAAACTCCCCCCCCCCCATTATGATGAGCAGCATTCTCAGAATCAGAAGAATTATGGTGAAGTTGACTCAAAAGTCTTCCTAGGAACTTGGCCAGCAGTCCTACTGTAGCAAGACCATAGAAAGACATTGTTACACCTCCATGCAAGGATTACAAATATCAGGCTTTAATTTTGAAGGTCGCTGAGTTACTATTTCATGTCATTTCTTCCTTTTAAACTTGTTAAACGGGATTGACTACCTCACTGAGACCAGCATTATTGGAAGCAGTTATTCTGGCCAAAAGCCAAAGGCTGAATAAGAGATTTTAAAGGCTCAGGGGTTTGGCAACTCTGCAGGGATTGCATCAGCTGATATATACATAGACCAGAGGGAGAGGTAGGGTGTGTGTGTGTGTGTGTGTGTGTGTGTATGAGACTGTTCCAAGCATATCTTTGGCTAGCAGAGTATTATGTCACAGTTTTCAGCAGGATGACTTAGGCAAATTCTAAAGCAAAAATGGGCACCCTGTTGTACAGTAATCTAGAAGCATATGCCTAAACAAGAATATGATGAGGGCTGTCTGTCTTGCTGCCCAGAATTCAAACAGCTATATCAAATCTTCAAAATCTTGTGTTGAGCCACCTTTCAAGGTCATTTTTTATGTTAAAGGGAACATTCGTAGATCTAAAAGTTCTGCATTTTCATTTTAACTCGTATCCAGCCCATTTCCTGAAACTGTACAATCAGATACTTTGCTGCTTTGGATGATTGTTGTCCAGATTTTCTAAATGTGGTTCTTAGCATGGTTTTCAGGAAAGCAAATCCACAGAAGTGTGAAAAGGTTGCCTGCACATAGCTCAACATAATGTCTGCTTCATTCTCCAGAAAGAAATGTGTTTGCCGAAGCACTTTTGGAAAGGTTACTAATACATGTCTGGGGAGCTCAGTAAACATGCACCAACCATTTTGCATAACTTTCCCCACATCTTCAAGACTCTTCCTGATTTGCATCTTGAGATATTTTATTTATCTTTGGCTGGCTCAAAATGTTGAAAGGATGTAATTAAAAGTCAGCTCACACGGTATCACTGAGGGCTCTGCAACCTAGTGTCTGTCTAACCTGTCTAATATTATCATTTTAGTCATAAGAGTGACTTTCAGTTATCCTCCCAGGCCTGCATGATCTACGTAGAAACTGGTTTCATTTTCTAGCTGAAAAACCTGTTTTCTTTTTCTTAAACCATTTTGCATTACTGAACCTAATTAAATTGAAGGGGTGGTGTATTTGAGGGTTCCTGGAGAGGTGAACTAAGAAAACCTAATATTAAGATGCTTGAAGACAAATCTATATCAAATCTGTATCTATACCTCTGTGCTAGTCAGTGTAGTAACTAGCAGCCTTCCGCAACCTGGTGCCCTCCAGATGTTTTGGACTACAACTCCTAACAGCCCCAGCCAGCATGCCCAATAGTCAGGGGTGTTGGGAGTTGTAGTCCAAAACACTTTGAGGGTACCAGGTTGGAGAAGGCTTGATTAGAATATCAGACTAGGATCATGGAGACCAAGCTTCAAATCCCCACACAGCCACACTGGGTTGTCTCCAGTGGTATCACTCTTTGAGCACAAAGCTTTTTCCACTTGGGGAAGCCCCATTTGCATCCTGACACAACTGCCACCTCTAACACTTTGACTCCAATTGTGTGTCCACCAGTAGAACAATGCCAGCTCTTGTACTTTTTCTGCTAGTGTTACATATTGGATACAACCCCAAGCTCACTGACTGAACTTGACCAGTCACTGTATCTCAGCCTAACCTACTTCAAGGTTATTGTGAGGATAAGATAATGGGTGGGTGGGGAGGACCATTTATGTCGAGCTCCATGGAGGAAGGGTGTTAATGCAATAAAGAAATACATATCTATATACTTATTCTCTCAGTTCCAATTTCTGAATGATCAGTGCAGGCTGGAAATTCTTCTCCTTTTCCTGCAGCAGCACATTTTGCACTCAAAGCGATAATCCTCTCCTTGTGATATGATAATCTTTTCAATGACTCTGTTGTATTCCCACAACTAAGGATAAGGATTTGCAGAACAGACAAACCTATTGCTAGGGTTTGATTTCATACCTGCCAACACTTCAAAAGCCACTAGACTGCACTTTTGCAGGAATGTTCATAACTGCCTTCCATGCACTGAGAAGTTGTTGGTATTATGCACCTCCATCATATATACTCATAATGAATTCAATTATCCAAGTGCCAGGACTTGTGTGGCCAAAACAGCACCACCCCATGCTCAAGGAGGAGGGACCAGCAGGCTTGGAGAACCTCGAGGTTTGCAGAAGTACAAAAAAAGATTTAGAAAAAGTCCCAAATGGCAACCCCCACCCCAAAAACCCAGCCCGACTGACTATGGACAATGGCAACAGAATGCTGTCTGACTGTTGGAGGGGGCATGGAAAAATAGGGTAGAGGAGGCATGGCTTGCTGGAACCCTGAACAGAAGCACTCCACACGGCAACATTTTGTTGCTGTTGTTACAGGCTCAGCTTGTACATTTTCGATAGCAAAATAAAGATATGGTTATAAGATACAGTGGTCTTTCATATCCAGACAGCTTTAATCTGGAGCCAGTCTTATGCTCCATCTGTTTGGGGTATTTTTTGTTTTTCTTCTATTACTAATTTTCAATGGGTTCCCCCCCACCACCACCACACATACCATTACATAAATCTCTCTGTTAGAGCCATAATTTGTGTCTGTGAATGAATTCATGTTTGGGGATTCAAGAAAAATCACCTACAATAGTTACTATAATATTTCATGAAATAGGACTTGTGCTCTAAGAATGCGCATCACCAGATCCTCAAACCACTCGGTAATACCATCACATTTGAACTGATTTCCAAATCAACATCTATCTTGGCTAACCTAATGTCTATCATTATTGTGCCGGTACTTATTTTCTTTTTTGCATGGGTCCTATGATGCCCAAATGGAACCAGAGCCAGAGAAATGCCTTACAACCTTTTTTTTTTTTCCACTTGACCTGCAGCATAGTTTTTTTCATCACTGAAGGGCTTAAAAGAAACTTGAGCTTCCAGCAATTTCTCTGGAATGGCCTTAACAATCTGTAATCAACATACATTTTCCATCCGTAGCAGCAGCAGCCCTACCTAGCTAGCCACCAGTCTAAGCATGTATCAAAACCCCTTTTAATGTAGCTGTATGTGACACAGAACATGGGAGATCAAAACCTGCAAGAAGTTAAACTCCTCCCTCATATCATACCACCTACATCTTGTATCTCATGCAATGAACAAAGCAAATCAGCAGTGAGTTACACTTGTGTTGTACAAGTAGTTGATGCCATATCCATTGTTTTTATCACCATTTTCAGAAATCCAATCTACATAAAGCTATTTCTCTCATGAGTGATACCTTTTGAAGAGCACACAACTTGCTATGGGAGAACTATTTAGTTAGTTACATATATGGTACTATCTAAGTACATGGTGGTTTACAAAGAACAATAATGTCAGGTCCCTGCCCCAAGGGACTTAATAGACATAAGGAAAGAACAGATCTTTCCTTACAGTCCCCACAGTAGCTGGGAGTGGGGGAAATGGACTTTCCCAGCAACACATAGATACGTGTCCATGTTTGTGAATCCATTTTTCCAATTGCTTGACAAAACAGATATACATCCCACCCCCACCCCCCAACCCATGCAAGTGTATGCAGTGGGGAGGGAGATGCGGGCACATGTATGCCCCAGCCTCAGCAACCCTGTGCACCTAGCTGTCAGTTAGATGCTTGTTGTTGTTGTTGTTCAGTCGTTCAGTCGTGTCCGACTCTTCGTGACCCCATCGACCATAGCACGCCAGGCCTTCCTGTCCTCCGCTCTCTCCCAGAGTGTGCTCAAGTTCATATTCATTGCATTGGTGATGCTATCTAGCCATCTCATCCTCTGCCGTCCCCGTCTCCTTTTGCCTTCAATCTTTCCCAGCATCAGGGTCTTTTCCAGTGTTGGTAAATCTTCCTTAATCTGAAATCCATATAACCTGCTCAGCTGAAGTGATGGCTCACTTATCCACTGAGTCCAGAAGTAGGAAGCCTAACCCACTGGGAATGTGAGAAACTTAGGATGAAGCATAATATAAAATTGTAACAAGATGGCTTCCACCTACAGTACCTCTAAAATGCCAGAAACCCGTCAGGAATATACAGAGTCAATTAGCAGGCAAAACATAGCTTTGCATGGTGCTAAATATGTGACCAATCTCAGCCAGGCTAACTTGGCCATGCCAGCTCCCGTTTACAGGAACTACAAGTCCATCTTAAAAAGTCAGTTTATAAATTGGATAGCCCTAGTTGAGAGGTTTGTATGTTTAATTTCTTGTCACACACTGGAAGGATTGATATGGAATGTCTATTTGTCTGCCTTCAGGTTTCCGCCCCATGTATACAAAACATTTGTAGCCAAGCAGATCAAAGTTGTCCTGTCCTTACTGGCTCAAAAAGAAGACAGTCCCTTCTTTTTGCAGTTTCTTTGAAACCTTGCCGGCATTCATTGGTCTAAGTTGCCTGGTGTGTAGATGCCCTTAGACAATCATGACCAATTTCCCCTGTAAACATTGGAGGTGGGTGGGCGCGTTTCCCAGCAGGTTCAGTTCTGTCATTCTCTAGTCAAGTCCCTTCCTGAAGCATGTGCTTTGCCTGGAGCTGCCCAAAGCCCAGACCAGTTTCATTTTTAAACTGCAAAGGCTTGGAACAGAAAGATGCTTGAAACAACGCACATTTGTGTGGTTCCTGCCTGGTATCCCATGTTCTCCAGGAAATGTAGATTTATCCCAGGGATGAATTTGTTCTCTCTTAAGCTATTCCTCATTGTGTCTTTAATAAACTTTAATAAATGCATCTTATGGTAAGCCTCTCTTGTTTGATCAGACATTTGCCTGAATGGATTATCTGTTTGCACCCATATTCTCACAAATAGAGCCTGCCCAGATCATATGGTTATACTTCCTTTAAAAAGTGCTGCATAGCCAGATAAGCCAAGTATTTCTTCCTCATAGTTTATGCATCTAATTCGGTTGTCTCTAGTGCGCAATACAAGACTCCAACAGCTGTAGCTGTTGAGAAATTATTCTTGCCAGGAGGCTAAACCAGTGGACAGGATTAGACAGGGTTTTACTCGCAGGCAAAGGTAAGTGTGGGATTCAAAAGCAAGTAACGAGGTTAGGAAAGCATCAGAGGACAGAAAAGCATTGTTGGTTTGAGCAGGACGGAGTAGCAGATCTCTCATCTTTGAGCATCAGACATGGAAGAAAGCTGACGGGAAGGATGTTACCATTGAAGGTACCTCAGCATCAAAACAGAAACATGGAGACCTCTGATCAAGTCCCAATATCCATTTTTGTTTCAGGGAAAGATCTAACTCTAATATGAAACATTCACTATACTATTATGTCTAGTGGTGGACTTAATGATTAAATCCATTAATAAAAATGCTAGCATGTTGTGTGGGATGGCATTTTAATTAACTTTTCACTGCTTTTTGAATATACATGTATAGAATAGTCCATATAATCACAGCTCACATTGTGAAGGTGCCTCAACCTACATACTTGGACACCATCTAAGAAGGCTACTTTAGGGAGAGGGGCCATAGTTCAGTGGCAGAGCATATGGTTTACACACAGGAAGTCTCTCAGGTTCTGTCCCTGGCATAACCATGTTTTTAGGTTTTTTTGTTATTTTAAAGGAAGTGCAAGTGATGTGAAAGACTGCCTGGGGCCTTGGAGAGCCATACTCGGTCAGAGCAGACAACACTGGACTAGACGGACTAATAGTATGACCTGTTATAAGGCAGCTTCCTGAGATAATCTCACAATAACAGGAACTGCTCCACCTCCAGGTTTCAGGAGACCCTCTACAAAGTTTCCTCGTAAGGTGTCCTCCTACACTGGTACTCTTCTCTGCCCCTGCCATAGCCTTACCTGACAGCAGTGGTAGTTGACTACAAGCTGCCTTTTAAATTTCCCACAATGCCTTGATATGCACAACACAGCATTACTCCAGGGGATTGTGGGAAATTTTAATTGGCTTGTAGTTGCCTGCTGCCCAAGGGTGCTGGGTGTTGAAGCTGAGCCTGTCCAGAAATCTGAGAAAATGTTAGTCACAGGCCGCAAGAGTATATTTTTAAAAACAGACTTGTTTGCCAAGTGGATTGTTAGCTTGAAAGTATATTTTTAACTTGAACAAAACAAAACTGAAGACAAAGTAGAATTCCATCACAACTATTAAAATCTTGGTTTGAATTTAAAGTGGAGTAAGGTCAGCCATCTCAACCCTGATGTCTGACATCAAATATAAAAAAATGACTTCCTGTGACAATGATATTGTCTTGTTTTAATTTTAATGTTGCCTTGTGGTTCTTTTGTACCAAAAGGTCACTAATAAATAATTTAATAAATAAGGAAATAACTCCACACAGACATCTAGCACTTAGAAGAAAAAAAACTTCTGGCAAAAGTCATTGGAACTGGAGGATTTTACTCTTGAAAATGCCAAATTGTATTATTTAAAAGTACACAGTCTGGGTTAGGAATATGGGACTGCCTGCACCCACATTGTCTCACCACCCATTGTGAAGGCATAAAACAAGAGTACCAAGGTCCTAGTGACATACAGGATAAAATCTCCCAGATCCTAGTGCCTCTGATGAGTTGCTTGCTCCTGGATGCAGTAAATGCCAACAACAATAACTAAAACACATGACTTGCTGGGTAAGGTACATAGCCCTTAATATGTTTGATAGATTATCAGTTTTAAGAGATTGTAAGTGTAGGCTTTAACATAATGACTTGCATTAAATGCAGATTTCATTTTAAGCCACTTTATTTTTTTAGAGATACAAGCCATCAGTTTATATCCTGTTTTTAATTCATAATTAATTATTCATTCACACTTAAGAGTGCTTAGCGCTTCCCCACTTCCTTCAGCTAAGATGTAGCCCACAACAGCTAGAATTTTGTAATGATTTGCATGGTATTATTTCTCTATTTGTATTATTTATTATATTTTAATCTGCCCAAGAACCAATATTCTCTGGACAGATTGTTTGATACTGTCAAACGAAGAGCTCAGGGGGCTTTTCAAATCTGAACCTGTATGATACATTTGCACCTTCAAAGGGTTTTCACTGATAGGGTATTTCTGGTTTTAAAAGTACAAGATTTGAAGCTTTAAGTGATATCCTTGAAGTGCTCCAGTCAACAACTCTGTTATGAAAAGAAGATTTAAGAGGATTGTGGATTAGCCTGTATGCATATTAATGTAACCACACTGGACTGAATGTACATTTGTGTTCTGAGATAACAGGAGAAGCAAAGATAGTATACCTTTCATATAATTATGCATTTGAACAATATTTCAAGTACAATACTCAAGACAACATATTCTGATTTAAATTATGAATGCTGACACAGAATGAAGGAGCTGATTCCAAGATCAATTATGTTGGTATGAAAACATTCACCCCTACAAAGCATATAGTGTGCAGAGTTTTGGTAACTCAGATCTGATTAGTTGTTAATAAGCATTACGGCATCTTCTTAAATAACTTGGTTTAGAAGAGATTGACCTGTGTCAGGTAACCTGCACTGTAAATAAGTGTAATTTACCTCTCACTTTAATCCATGGAAAAGCTGCCATTGATTTTAAAACATTGATGTAAAGCTGTATATACCCAATAGTCTCAAGCCACTCCACTATGGGTGCAGCACCCTTACATGGAGATATTCCCACAGGGCATAACTGAGCTCTGAACACACACCTGCTGGCACAGCAGAGGGGTCTGCTGAAAGCACATGATGCAGCCGCCTTGCTGAAGCAACACAGGTCTGGATGTGGTCGATGCCTGGATAGAAGATGTCCTGGGAACCCTATGTACACTGCCTTGAATTCCATGAGGGAAGAGAGGCAGGTAGAAATGTACTAATTTAACAGATTAAATAGTGATATAGTGTGGTACCTGCAAATGCCACAGAGGGAAAGGAGTGGGGGGAGGGGGGAACCACGTAAATTGTCATGCCTCCACATGCAGGCACTATTCCTGTGGTAGACTGAACCAAACCCATTAAAAAGCAATTTGGAGAAACACTTTGTATATAGTTTGTGAGTTGTAAATGTTAGCATTTAATTCAAGTAGAGAGGCACAGTATAAAAAAGTTAAGTCAATTTTAGTCAATATATTTGCTTATTTATTTTAGAATATACTCTACATCTGAATAAAAAAAAGTTTTAAATAGTCTTCAATGCACGTACAACAATGGGACCCTTTCTCTTTCCACTGAAAAATGGGTGCATGTTAGTTAACTGGTCGATCTTCTGCAGTGGAATATAAATAGTTCTTAAGTGGCATATTTGCAGTGTCATATCAACCAGCTGTACATAATTATGGAAAGGTAAGTGTCTTTATTTAAGGGGAACAATAACTGTTCACCCAGCCTGTACCAAAAAAAAAATTAACTATTACAGATGAATGTACATGTTTGTGCGTTGGTAAAAAATAGATGCCTGCTGTTCTAAGAGCATGCAAGGAAGATAATGCTTAGGCTTTATATACATATATATTAACATTACAAAAGTAGTGCAAAAACAGGAAAGAAGTGATGCAATCGCCACTACTATTGCTGCCACCACACGCACTCGTGCACACATCGTTTTCCAGTGATTACAAACACTCTTTCAGTAACTGGCCTGGGCCACTGTACATCATTTTGAGTCCTCAGAATCTGGAAACTATACTTGACAGCCTACCTATGCCTGCTACTCAGACAGGGATTTATCACCCTGCCTCCCTGAACGTTGAGTTGCCAACAACGAACCCCCACTCGGATTTGCCTAGCATGAAAGTCAGCCTCTCCCACCCCACCATCTTCATCTTCTGTGCCAGGTACACTATTTTTGCACTCATTCCTGTCCCTGATAAACTCCTTCTCTGCCGTTTCTTCCAGAAAACCGCACAGTACTCTCTCTCTCTCTCTCTCACACACACACACACACACACACACAAACACACACGGGCACACACCCCCTTCACTCTTGCTATCATTCTTCCCTAGCCCTTTCCAAACCCCTGCTTCCCCATCCCTTGACTCTCACCCCTGCAGGCAGGCAGGCAGGCAGGCAGGCCATGATTTCCCCCTCCCTGGTTCAGTGCCCCCAGTTGTTAACGCCGATCTCCTGCTTGTATCGGTTGGTGAGCACGTTTGCCTTGCGGGTAAGTTTGGAGAGCACGGTGTGCAGTCCGCTTAAGTGATAATGAAACTGCTTCTCCAGATCCTCCTCCACCTCTTCATCCTCAGGGATCCCCCGGCTAATGTCCACAGCGCCGGGGGGGCCGTTCAGCTTGTCCTTCTTCCGGCTGGCCGCGTCCTCGCTCGCCTGCTGCAGGACCCCCCATTCGATGTCGTTGCGAATGGACTTGAGCAGCATGTAGTGACTGTACATATCTCGGCAGGAGCAGTAGGCATCGCCGTTGGAGGTCAACTGGGCCTCTCTTTCGCCGCAGCCGCCCCCCGAGTCCAGCTCATCCAGCATGAGAGGCACGTCCCGAAGCAGACTGGGCACCATCACCGTCTGGTCCATGTTGTTGACAGCCCCAATGAAGCGGTTCATGGCATTGAAGAGGGAGTGCTTCTGGCTATACGAGTCGCAGATCTGCATCATCCTGGCGGCGGGCGGGGTGCGACGCGAGCGAGGCTTCCAAGCGAGCTGCTCGGCTGCTGCGGCAAGAGGGCGCGCCGAGCAAGTGCCGGCGGCTCAGACCGGATCAATGCGCGGCCCGGGAAAAGCAGGCGCCGAGCCGAGGAGGACTATCCCGTTGGCTTAGTTTTCCAGAAAGGAAGCGCGCCGGTTCTTTCCTCCCCGTCACACAAGGAATCTCTTCGCCAAGGGTTAAGCCGTGTTCCTCGGCAGCTTTCCTCTCCTCACCTCAGCTGCACTCACGTAGCGAGAAAGCCCCTGCTGCAAGGAGTGGCTGCAAAAGAGAACAAAAGATGGCGATGAACACCAGCCCCGCGCCTTGCCCCAAAGCCCCCGGTGCTTCAGCCCCCTCCTTCCTCGTGCCTGGCTCTTTTTGAATCCTAAGCTTTCTTTGAGCGCCCCCCCCCCCTAATATGCAAAATTGTATTTAAAACCACCTCCTGTTGCATCCATGACAGAAACTGGAAAGGAAGAAAAATCGGCAGTAAGTGCCGCCACCCCCCCCACCCCCCCACATACGCGCACACACCCCTTTCAGAGTCCGTCGCTTAAGCCGAGCGACGACTCCGCTCTGGAAATATAGGAGCTGCCGCCGTAGTACTTTTGAACCTAAGCTGAGCGCCCAAGGAACCGCGGTCTGTCTCTGTGCAGGCGGGAAGAGGCAGCAGGACTCCCAAACAGTCCGTCTTCTCAGCCTTTACGCCGCAGGTCCCCCGCTCTCCATCTTGCTTCAACTCTAGACCCTTTCCCGCCAGCCCTACCCGAGTTCCTCGCTCGACTGCCTTCAGAATGACTGACATACCTACACATGCGCGGCCGCTTGAGCTGCGCCTTTGACTGCCGGCTCCACCCAAAGCGAGAGGAAGCCGGCCGTGGCTCGCTTTGAGTTTTCCTCTCCGTAAAGGCGGAATTTCCTCCCGTTTTCCCTAGAGGGACTCAATGCAAGCCTGGGGGATGGGAGCTGGGCTGAGCAGGTCCGACTCGGAGGCAGCATCCCCACCGCCCACCCCAAGACACGCACACAATGAACTGCTCGTGAGGAGTAAGCCAGCCCAGCCGAGCCAGCCATACAAGCGGCGCATCCACGGGCGCATCGCTGTTTCCATTCGAAGCAGCAAGTGGAAGGAAGCCGAGAGACTTGGGCAGAGGAGCGCGGGCGCGCGCTCGGTCAGCAGCACTCACCGGGAGCTTCCAGCGCGGAGTGGCTGACTGGTCGCGGTTAGCCGGCTCTGTGAGCGTCCCCGTGTCCTCCTGCAGCCTCTAGCCCTGCTCCCATGCCAAGAGCCGTATTTATAGCGTGTATGTTAAAACAAGGTGTTTCCAAGGGCCACCCCCTTGCAGTGAAGCAAGGAAGAGAAGAAGACAAAAAGGCGCCGCTCCCCGAGCGTCCACATGTAACGCCGGCTTCTGCTACCAGGAACAAGGCGGCAGCTCCGCCTCTCTCCCGACACCCACCGAGGGCTGGAAGGAGGGAGGGCCCTGCGCGCACCCGGCCACGACTGGTGCCAGCTGGGGGAGGGGAACGTGGCAGACACAATCGCGCACCCCACGAGGGCAGCGAAGGGAAGTCTTCGCATCCCTCGAAGAGGCAGGAGAGAGCGTTGCCTCGCCTCAGATTGCAACACAGCCCCGGGATTTCAAATGAACCTGCATCTCAGGCTGCGGTGGAAGAAGAGTTGGCTGGCAAAACAAGCGCAATAGGCTTTTATGGGTTTCCATCTCTCCTCTTAGCTCCCTGTTTACTCTTAAGGCAGGAACCCGGCTTGTGCTATCATCAAAGCTAAGGAAACTTGTGGTAAGCGGGATCAATACACACTCCCTGCCTCCCACTGCGAGGCAGCCCAGCGTGGCTCCGAGAGGGATATTAAACAGCGCATTGAAACCGGCGTCCAAAATTCGGTGTGACCGCTGCCAATGCACACAAAGAGACAGAAATCTCTGGCATCTGTCGGAGGCAGTTATCTTAAAATACAGCGAACAACAGTAGACTGCAGAGGAAGTCTCACAGAAATCGAGGGCGGGGAGTTTTATTTCCCATCCCAGGAGATCTGCATGTACTTTGCCGTTTTCTTGCCCAAAAAAGGGTGGTGGAGTGGCAAGACACTTTGCACGGGCATCTCACCAGATCTCAGCCCTGGAACCTGTTTTTAGTGTCAGGGAGCTCTTTAAGCGATAATGAAGAGTGTCTCTGAGCCCGTACAGAATGGCTGATGAACCACAACCTGTTCCTAAAACCTTGGAGTAGTCAGAGGACCACCAGACAGGCTTGAGCTCCAAACACTTCTCATTTTAGAAATCTAGTTCTCATTCAACCCCAAGGAAAGGAGATCAGCTTTCCGTTCCATCCTCAATTTCCAGTCACGAAAAACAATAGCCTCTAAACATTGTATCTACAGTTCATTCCCCTTTCCTCAGGGTCAAGCTAGAACAGAAACGGGAGATGCTGAGCAGTCCGCGGACTGACGGGGGGTGGGGGTGGGAATGTAGTTTTTAAATACAATTCAAGAAGTAGGTCTGAAGAGGGAGTGGTTCACTTATTCCCCTGGGCTGTTTCCCTGATCAAGTGTCCCCCCTACCTGTTTTTGTCCCAAAGGGAAAAGATTTAGGGCCGGACTTGACTTTTGTCCTCACATTGTCCCAGACAAGGAAATGTGAAAGGACTGTCAACTCAGGTCCCAAATTCTACTACAATCCTATAATTTCTTCCATTCCAACTCTTCAAATCCCATTCTCAACCCTGGGATTGTTTTACGCAATTGTAGGGTGCCGAGAATGTATGAAATGTGATTAGGTAGATTTTCCATGGCCAAAAATATTGACTGCAGCCAGACGGGGTGTAAAGACATTGGCATGCGTTGTTGACCTGGCAGCAAGGGGATCAAATTCAGGTCTGAGTCCATTCCGCCTCGGGGATCATATACGGGGATGGAAGCTGAGGGGTGTGCGTTTTAAATGTTTACTTGGGAAGTAAGCCAATGAGGTTTCTTCCTTCCTGGTCCTTATGCGTTAGAGTGCAGCGTTGTTTCTCAAGCCCACAAGTAACATTATAAAACACGCACCTCCAAGTTGTGTGCCCCTTCCCAGTCTAATACAAGAAAGGCCACTTGTAATACTCCTTTTTACCCCATCTGAGAAAAACGGCGAAACGTGTTTTTGTGTGTTTTGTTGCTTATCAATATAACCGAATCAATAAGCCCGTCTTCTAGGTCGCGCCTGGAGCCTTTTTGGTCGGCTTTAAATTCTCCCCGTCCGCGTTTTCCTCGGGCACACTATTTCGGAGGAGGACGGCAGTGCCTTCTTCGGCACAAGGTCAAGCCTATCTGCTCGGTTTCCCACGGAAAGGAGAAGCAGCAAGCGGGTCTCATGTACGTCGGGGCGGGCGCTCGGTGTTTTTTCACGCCTCGGCCGCGTGAACACCACCCTTGCCAAGGTGGGCAGGCCTCTCCGGCATGCTCCTCCAAGGCTCCAAAGCGCAGCAGTGAAGGCAAGCCAGGGGCGTTATGTCTGGACCTCCGTCGGAAGGGCAAAAAAAGAGACGAGAATACGAAGCCGCCTGAAGACAAGCATGGGCGGGCGGGCGCGCGCGCGCACGACCCTCCCCGGGGCAGAGGAGGACACGCGCGCGCGCACCCAACGCTCTCTCGCGCCGCCTCCCGGAGCTAACTCCAGTTCATGTCCGAGACTTAGCGGCCTGTCGGGATCACCCCACAGCCTCACCTCCAGCTTCAGCCAATCGGCTCGCGCCCTGCCCGTCAGACTCCGTCCTCATATGCTAATAAGCCAGTCTCGGCAAGGCCCAATCAGAAACAACACTTCCATTCTCTTTCTGCTCCAGCGCCCGTGGCAACAAAGGAGTGGCAGCTGAAAGAGCAGCGTGAGCGTCTCGTGGCGGGGAGGGGAAGAGAATGGTAGCGGAGTGCGTTGCCCTGACAACCGATAAACCACAATAAGCCAAGGCACTGGGACATAATGGACCCTTATCTTCCGCACACTCCACAGCGCTTTCTCTATATGGAAGAAAGGGGAATAGAGCTCTTATATTACTTGCAGGCTGCTAGTCTCATTTCATCATTATACGCCGTCACACCAATCAATAACAAAAATGCACCAGCTTGTGATTCTATGCAATGCATTTCTTTAAAAGCTCCATCTCACATTACCTAAAACAGAGTTAATGCATCTGAAAATGTAAACCATCAGGGAGGAATAGTTGCTTCAGATGCAAATTATCCATTGGGAAGTTCTCCTGCACAAGTCCCACTGAAATGAAGGGGAAATGCGCAAGCAGATTGTAGTTCATTATTTTAATTGCATTCTTTTTTGGTTTCTAAGGCTAATTTGGTTAAAAGATTCCACGTTGTTGTTGTCATTTCAATGGGATTTACGCAAAGGAACTTCCCAATCAAGCTTGTTTTGTTTTTGTTTCCCCTGGGGAGGTTGTGTGTGTAATTGGTTTAATTTAAGTTCAAAAGTTAATCTTTGTTAGAGAAATCTGTTGGTAGTTTGAAAACTCCTTAAGTTGTGCAATAACAAAAACGTGAGGGTAAATAGTACAGTTTTAGCAGCAAATTGCTAGGAATTGTAGGAAATCTTCCAAATCATGAAAAGACATTAGGTCATACTACTGGCAGAGAAGAGGAAATGTCATCTCCTGGCAATGTTTTCTTCTGTGTTATGACTTTTTAAGAATTACTGAGGTAGTATAAATAATTTTTGTTTCTTTCTCCTAGCCGTTACACACACACACACACACACCCTTCTTAACCACAGTATGTATTCCTCCTTATTTATACTTTGGAAAAATAGGTTAAACTAGATGTGATATCATATCAGTATGTGTGTATATAAACTCAAGAGTATTGTGAAAATCAGTATAGTTTTTGTGTTTTACAGAGGAAAACAATGAGGACTTTATTTTGTCTAACATAATTCCTTATATCCTGTTTCTTTTTCTATGCAGTAGAAAGCTGAAATCTGCACATCATTAAGAAGGGTTTTCTTGGATTTGATTAGTTCCTTAATTCTAAATAAGAATAAAATTTGTAGGCAGATGTTTCTGATCTGAAAAGCAGCAACTATTAAGTTTATGTGGAGAGTAGATGATGCCCATTTGCTCCCTCCCTTCTAAAGTTGGCCAAAGGATGATTAATTAATTCAAATTTGTGTCACAAAGTCAACATTCTTCACCATTTATTTATTTTTGCACAATGCAGTGGGGAAAGAACAGTGCTGTGGTGATCCTTAATGCTTCAAAATGTGAAGCAGTGAGGAAGTTCATATATTCATGGATGAGGCATGACATTCCCCAGGGATTGTTTTTTGAGGGAAGACTTTGAAGCTGCATGGAGTTTTGTTAATGATTAAACTGCAGGTACTGAAGGATAAACTGGGGGCAAGTCTGTGTAGGAGCTTCCCACACTCCCAGTGGGATGTATGGGATGCAAGGGGTAAGAAACAAGGGGGTAGTGTGGTGCAAGTGTAACACTTATGTCAGAAACAAGAGCGCCCTTTAGGGCTCAGAGTGGCTCCAGTCAATTTTTTAAAGCATCCGCTGCCTGGGCAGTCTTCTCTCTAGCTGTCTGTCGATGCTTGTTCATAATATCCTAAAGGGAATTTGATGTGACTACAGCCTGTACAACTTTCTTGTAGAGGTTCTTCCTCTTTGGACATACTAATAAGTGCAGCCAGCCAGCCAGTGGTGGGAAAGACTGTCCAAACGGGATGCAGGTGCTTCTGTGTAATGATCTCTCTCAGAGAAGGGAGGGAGAGTGCATTGTGGCAGCATATGCCCCCCAGAGCATCCCATTGGAGGGAATACCAAAGGGGGCCTTCCCGAGGTAATTACCGACAGGGACACCGTATTTTCTGTTGTTTTAGGCCCTAATCCAGCTTTCCCCAAAGGCCGTACTGACTTGGGATGATGGGAGTTATACTCAACACATCTTCCCGCAGATTGGGGAAAGTTTCCTTAAACTGCTGATCTTCAGCTGTTGAGTTGGGACCCACTACTGGGTCGCAACCTGACTGAAGGTGGGCCGCAGCAACAGCACTACTACCATACAAGTAAATGGTAAAATATTAAATGGGCCCACAAATATATGTTTGTCCTAAAGATGGGTCTCTGGTCCAAAGCATTTAGAAGACAGGAACTGTGATCTGTAGGGTCCATAACGCCTCTGGTCCTCAGTTTCATACCTGCTAGCCGTTCCTGTACACCACTGAACACAAGTATTATATGACTGTTGGAACAGATGAAAGCATGGATTATTTATTAATAAATAGTTCATAATAAAGAGCAGACGTATTAAGAAAAATGTATAAGCACCTTATTAACCAGCTATTAGGTATCATCAACCTATTGACCTTTGGCAGTAGTTAGCCATTTCTACAATGCAGATTAAATTAAAATTTGTCTCTGGGCAGTTCAAATCTGTTTCTCTTCTTACTGTAGTTATAATTTGCAAGTTAAAAGTTGCCTATTTCATCAGGTTTTGGTTTGCACTCCCTTTCCAGGGGAGGTGTGTATGTGTGTGAACATTGTTTTATTGTCAAAGATTTAAATAGCAAAGCCACTTAGGACCTGAGGGTAGAAACAGAGAATTTTCTCTTCACTTTTTAAAAGACTTGCAGTATGTATTATTCCTCTGAGGACTATAAGGAGAAATTGGGCCCTCAAAGAAAGAAAACACAATTTTCTCTGGAGGTATGACACAAAGCTCAAGGAAACCTGAAATGTAGACCAAGAAACCACGTTGATTTATCCAAAAGAGGACAGATTTATCCAAAAGAGGACACTCTTGCCTATTGAGAAACAACAGTCATTAACAAGAGAGTATCACTTTCGTCTCTTATCTATATTTTATAAACTTGTAAATCTGCAGAGTGTGAGAAGAGAGGTCCAGATGTGAACCTCCCTTTTTTCTCCCAGGCTCCTCTTTTTGTTATCTATGTAGCATCCTCCAAAGTGTGGCCCTTTGTTCAATTCACTCCCATCTTACATTTTTAGAAGCTTGCAATGTACTCTTACAACTATCCCCTCCTCTTTGTGCAAATTACATATCCCTATGAACATTATTCCCCATTTGTCTTTATCCTATTTCTTTAAATATATATGTTACAAAAGAAACATCTGAGTCTTTTTATGCTTCCATCCTTGGAAGATTTCCTAGGTGCATTTGCACCATGGACACAAAAGAGATGCTGGCAAAAATATATATGCTATTTGCTTTCAATATTTTATCCTAAATAAACTTAATTAGTTTGCTTAATTAATAAAATCTTTATTATCATGGGATTTGTTTAATTCTCATCTAATGAACAGCAGTTAAGATGTTAGGAGAATGGGAAGCTTACAATCATGTTTTAAAGAACAACAAAAAAAACCCAATACAGCTGTTTTCAAATAATCCAAAGCTAGGAAATGTTGAATTGGAGTTAATCCAGATAGTATTTCTGGAGATTTCATCTAGATTTTCATTGTTGCTTTTGATTAAATCCTGTCCAATTTCCCTGTAAACTTGTATCCTAATAACCTTGGGAGCAGCTGCATCCTTGGGACTAAGAGAGATGCGTTTACTTACTGTAATTGTGGGCTCATTGGACTCATGTTCAGGTAGTGATGCATTATACCATTTTCTCTTCCATGGTCACTAGTCAATAATAATTGCAATTCTAAACACGCTTATTAGGAAGTAAGTTCCAGTGGATAGCACTGCATGGGCAAATTTAGACTTCACCACCTCATTTTCATGAAGTGAGGCTTTTGTCTACTGAGAATAAAGAAACTGTCTGAAGTTGCCATGTCATATGAATGGTGTCAGAAATTCTGTTTAGGGCAGCTATTTTATACAACTGGTTTGCTACATGAAAATGAAAGGGATGAAGCTGACCTGCTGGATTTGCCACCTCCAAAGAAAATATAAGAATAGGCCTAAGTGCTTGTCTGCATTATTTTTGGCAACTATCAGTGCCAATCAGAAGTATATGTAGGGTACATCTGACCTGTGGTATCTCTACAATAAAACAGAAATGGGGATTTTCTGGAAAATTCATAACCTCACAAAGATGCCATACAACCTAAGCCAATAGGGGCGATACACAGCTTCAATACACAGAAGTCATATTCCATAATTCCGATGGCCTTGTAGGCCCCTTTTAACCCTACTATTCTATGATTCCACACACAGATCACCTTTCTGGATGCATTGTATGCACAGAGAATAGTTGAAGTATTGGGTAAACGTGCATCCAGCAGCTGGGACTGTGCACACAATGATCCCTGTTGGTCTGCACATATCTTCAGAACAATGTCAGTCAGCTATTGGGGAGAGAGATGGATTTGATCCAATCTCTCTTACTGCCCCCAACAACTGCCATCTGTCAGTGCCAGCTGGTGTCCATTGGGGCTGGTGGGGTGTAAGGCAAGGCAGGTAACTGTGGTTGAAGCCATGTGTATGTGGAGCCAAGGATCAGGATGATCACAATAAGCAGGGACAATGGTAGGCAGAGCCAGGAGTCACAGTAGGCAGAGCTAATGGTAGGTGGAGCCAGGGGTCACAATAGGCAAAGCGATGTCAAGTAACTTCAAATTCATGAGAGCAAACCAGAGGGTTGCGCAGGGTGGTCTGACCTATACAACAACACAAAAGACCTCCTTTGAACCCACATTTTTCTGCTCCAGCAGCAGACCATTGTACAGAAAAGGAAAATGGAGGCAAGTAACTTCAAAATAATGAGTGCAAAAGAGAGGGCTACTGTGGGTCTGATCCATACAAAAATACAAATAGTCCTTAGCCAATGTGTTTGGTGGTACATACTCAAAGATCCTCAAGTTATTGCTATGTGTGAGCATATGTGGATTGAGACAATGGAGGTTTAAAACTATAAGCAGGAAAAATGGTTACAATCTTTTTGCTTAACCAATGCACTATACTAATAATAAGTAGGAAATAGACTCTTAGGCTGCAATCCTATATCCACTTACTTGGGAGTAAGCCTCATTGAATTTAATGGGACTTACTTCTGAGTAGACATTTATAGAATTGCATTATTAATTGGAAAAAAAAAGATATTGAACTCCTGAGCAACCATGCATGCTTGCATTGTAACAAGTAGTTAGGGGCATTGCCCTTAAAATATTGGCCTTGTGTAACAAACAGGAAAGTTTTCATGTACTTTCTTTCCCCTTTTTTCATTCAAGGGAGCGAGGTGATGCCACATGATGGGATTTGGTTTGGGGATTTTGATTTCTGGTGTGGTGTCATTATGAATTGCTAAAATAAAAGGTGTCAAATCTTTCCTATGTAGTGGTGGGGGAGGGGATTTGCATGAGGCTTTTAAAGTAAGAGTGGTTTCCTCCACCTTATTGGACAACATGTGCATTCATAAAGGATCAGGTTGTGGAGCACTAGTAGATCCTCCGGAATTCTTCTAGGAAGCAGCCATTCAATGCCCATCGGGCCATTTTTGTTGTTGTTCTGAATACAAGCAGATCTTTCTATCTCTCTCCTACTTCCTGATCATGGCCGAGCTCCTTAGCCCAGACTAGGAGTAAGAGCGTGTAGTGAGAGAGACACCTGCTGGGAAAACATGGTGAAACAGCTCGCTCTGTGGTTTTACTGTATCATTTTAACTTGGTTTCGTTTCCACTCTTTCACAATCGTTTTTGAAACTGGAAAACTGACCAGCTCACACCACTGTTTTAAACATCTGCAAATCTTTGTAGATGCAGAATTACCAAACTGGAAACTCCATTGATTTGAACAGGGGAAATTCCTCACCACATTATACCGTATCATAGACAAATATTGCCACTACGTTTCTTTGCCATTCTCTTTGATTTAGAAGGCTTGGAGTATTATTATTCACTTATACTTTCCAGGATTGCATAATCCTGTAAAATTTAGTACATGAGCCTCAATAATCTCTAATATGATGGTGAATAATGTAGAAAATGCTTATTTCAGTAAGATGCCACTGCAATATCCAATTCTGCAATGTTCAGACAATTAGTAGAAAACAAAACAGGCCCCCGTAGCCCTAGGTAAAGGACTGCTGTTCCTGAACAATTTGACACATGTGGAAACAAGATGTACTTTTAGAGGACCATCTGCACATGTCCAATACAAAGTAATACAGTGCAGAATTGGTTGCGCATGTAAATAAGGTCCTGGTTTCCAGATCATTAGAAGCGAATGCCCATTGGTAGCATCAGACTTGACTTTTCCATCCTGTTTTATGGCAGTGGACCAGTCGCACATCAGCTGCAGAGTGCAGCTTGTCCAGGATGCCTATGCGTCCTACTTGACAGAGGACAGTCCTCTGAAAGCATCCTCTGTTTGAAGAGGTGTTCAGTCCAAACCTGGTTTAAAGAGAGAGAACCATAAGGGCCTTGAAATTGTCCATCAACAGGTAGCATATGTGCAGCAGACTGAGCAAGCACACAGGTCACCCGGCCACAGCCTGCCCCACTGAGGTGAGATGTACTTCTCTTAAATTATAATAATGGGACTGGATCTAGATTTATGCTGATTTATGTGGAAGTGAACTTCCCCACCCCCTCCTTCCCAGAGCACACCCTCTAGCCCAGGAAATAGAGAGTCAGAAGGCCCTACTGAAGGAGGTGAGTTGTGGTGTGGGGAAAAGGGGGAGACCTCACACGAGTGGAGGGACTTTACAGGAGCGGAGCCCTTCCTCCCAGAGAAGGCAGATTCTGCATCCCATCCTGGGCTTCTAAATTTGCATGGATACAAATGTATGCATCTTTTGTCCTCCCTTTTGATGATGTCTTTCCTCTTCCTTGGTGATGTGTAAGTGGGTTCTAAGTGGTAATCTAAGTTTGTCCCAAGGTGGCTACACAAGACAGTCTGTTTTGGGGGTCTGACCTTTATATTTTCCTTAGAGACGGACTACTGCTACACTGGGTCTGAAACCTTCTTCTGGCCAGTACCTGCGTTGATTTCTTTCAAAGCAACTATCAGCATCTAAACATTTGCAAATGTACATTCTCAGGAACATTTCCCACAATGTCCTTACAATATTTGCTTGTGTTAAATGGGACCCCATGCAAATCGGAAGGCTCATGGAATGGAATGTCCAGTTAATCTTGGCATCACAATGTATGCTTGTTTGGATTTGTGACAGAACACACTGTAACACAAATTTAAAAAATGTACATTTAAGGTGATAAGGGCCTTTATTGGCATAACAAAATAAGCTTTAATAAAACTGGGTATTTTCATATCTCTTTTTAATATGCAGAGAGTCATACTCTCGGTGTGATGATGATGTAAATTCTGGGGAGATAATATATTAAATTCTGATGTGTACATTAAAATGCAATACCTGTAGCTCCTGGAGAGCCTTTAAGGTCTTTCCAGCCACCAGCGTGCATTCTAAAATACTTTATAAATCCACATTAAACTGACAAGTCAAAGAGGTTTTACATTAATGTGGGGCTTTTTTCTTATGCGAATCATTCAAAATACTGTATTTGGAAAATCAGAATTGCCTCATATATGTCAATAAACAGGAAATTCAGAGTTGATGACAGGAGTCTACATACTGCTGTGCTTCCCCCATCCTTGCTGCCCCCATGAGAAAGAGTGGGATCCCACTGAAGGATCGACATGCATCACTTTACCTGTACTTACACACCATTTCACCGCTGTGGGGTTGTGGCCTGCATGCTTCCCTGTGTCAGATGACGTAAAAACTTGAGCATTGTCTAAATCAGCCTGCTCCAGCCTGGTGCTCTCCAGATGTGTTGAACTATGACTCCCATAATCTCTGGCTGGGATGATGGGAGTTGTTGTCCAATATATCTGGAGGGTGCCAGGTTAGAGAAGCCTGGTCTAAATATATGGGTCTGTCTGTAATCATCTCACCAGCTCAACTGTTTATCTGAATCTCCCTCCTGAGCAGATAAATCTAAATTGCACATTTTCTGAACCACTTAGCTTAAGGGCAAATCTTGCAGGTATCCTCAAATGACTGTCTTGAATCTTTTGCACCTGTCTAGCACCATCTACTGTCTTCCATTTTTGTGGCAGCCGGTTTATGATTCTCTTAAGATCCTGCACAGCGTTGCCAACACTTCATAACAAGTGTGAAGTTTGCATGCACTCACAGAAGATGGGCAAAACTAAGGAAGGCCAATGGCATGTGTGCTCATCGTACTTTTGGAAGATAATCTGTATTCGGTGTGTAACTGTCAATCATCGCTGATTTGAGACACCAGAGTGTGAATCTGAATTATTTGCTTTGCCTGCGCTGTAGACATCTGGAAATCTGCCTAGGCTGTGTATCGTTGCATGGGGGGCAGGGGAAGGGAACCATTTCCCTCTGCCGCTTCAAACCAATTCATATGTTATTTTCTGGAGTAGCTAAATCCTCTTCTAAATTATGGGGACTTTATTATCTCAGATTCTCTGAAATGTGGCATCAGGAATTACCTGACAGGAAAATTGCAGAAGATATCCTAGGCAGCACATTAAGCAGACAGACTTTCATGGCGGGGGTGGGAGTGTAGTATCAGACAAATGGTTGTCCACACAAATGGTGTCGACATCACCAAAAGTGACATTTGCACCATATAAATGAACCAAGGTGTTTGAAAGGTGTGTATATGGTCAGGAATTCTGCAAATGGGACATTGGGACTGTTACCCAGGGGCAGAGTTTGTCATGTCCTTGTTACCTGCCTTGTATCCTTGTCTACTCCCATTCTGATTCAAAAGGTTTATGGATTCCCCCCTCCCCTGCCTTCATTATGTACACACTGCATGATTGCACAACTCGGCAGATTCACTAGATTATTCTTGATAGTATCCATGAAATTCTCCAGGGTGTGCTGACAAAGGATATTAGAATGTGGGGAGGAGGTGATGCCAAGCTGCAGATAGAAAAATAGATTCATTTCACCATAGATATTAAGAAAATATAAAAACAACACATAAACAACACAATGAAATAAACAGTCAAATATGACTGTAAAAAACCCAAGCCCCAGTTTTCATAAAAACAGTCAAGAATAGGTGCATTAACACATTTGTGTGGCTCTCTTGCATAGGCAGCCTAGTGACAAATACCATACAAGACAAAAGCCGGTTCCCCTGCAGCTTCAGGCAAGGTCCTACAGACTGAGGCTGCAGTTGCATACAGGGCTGAATTTTGGAGACGCTCTCAGGGGCTGCATTCCAGTGGTGGACGGGGCTGAAGGCAAAAGGGGTGGAGCCAAAAATACCAACTATACCAGCATATTTGAGCTTAAAGTAGTGCTGTACCAAAAATTTCTCCCTCTTTTTTTTTTTTTTTTTTTACCATTCTCATTCAATTTGATAGAAAAGAAATTGCTTTTGAAAAGAAATTCGAAGGAGGAGAAATTTCAGAGAAATTCTCATGGGTTGGGTATGGGGTGCTTGGGCTTGCCGTACTTGTGAGGTGGTTGAGGAGTGTGCATGAGTGTCCTGTCTGTCATTGTACAGTCATCTCTGAGGCAGTCTGTAGCTCCTCAGCTTCCCACACTTCAGTTAAAGCCATCATGAGGAAGACATCATGAGGCAATTCCTCCCATGGGGCTTTTCAGTTCAGAAAGTGCAGGTGGCCTGGGAGGCTGCAGAGCAATGGAGAGAAGTGCAATAAAGAAAGAAAACACACACAGCACCCTCGGCCACCTCGCAGTGATTAGACTCAAAAATACCACCAAAATAAATTCTAAATTCTGCCTCAGAAAAGTGGAAGCCTCAACACAGTTGATGCTGTTGCCACCTACAGAAGCAGTGCAAGAAACCAAAAACCCTTAGGAAAAAAGGAAGAAGCTGTGCTACAACCCCTGCCAACAGTGAGCCCTACCTGTGAGAAACTGTTGGAGAATTTCTCCTCCCCTAAGAGAAATTTGGTGAAATTGCCTGCCCCGCCCCATATCTCTGCCCACAAATAGGTTGGAGAATTCTGAGGGCATCTCTATGCCAGCCTAAAATCCTGCATTTATAAAGGGGCTTTTTTCTGCTTCCATTTTACATGCAGGATCACAACAGCTCCCTCTTTCACATGCTTCCCCCACCCCCTCCTTCTCCCCATATCCGAGTCTTCCGTTATCTTTCATTGATCTCACACCTCTTCTTGCCGCTTTTACTCCTTTCATGGAGGAAACTGAAGTAGAACACAATGGGGTAATTTGATAGCTCATTATCTGCCATCTATTTAAAAACTGAATGAAGGGCATTTAGTGCAGGAGACGCCTTGAATGATCTTGGGGTCATGTAAATTGCCCACAAACTTCCATGAAGGAGCAATCTCAATCACAGGATAAAAGCACCATGTGAAGAAGCCCTGAGAGGCCATTTGTGCACAGCTCTAGCTTAAAGCTCTTGCTGCCATTAAGCGTTGGAGAGGCATTTCAACCACTTAGAATGGTGGGGAGGCAGGGGGGGGGATCACGCAAAAGCTGGGAAACCATCCAACCATCGGCCTTGGGGGAAAGGAGGTGAGGCCAAGGGAAGAGGGAGTGGCTATCTAGGGAACCATTGAAGGCTGGATTTGGCCTGCAGGCGTGAGTTTCAGCACCCTTGGCTTAGGTTATATCAAGACAAGCTGCTACTTCTAATCAGTTTCTTTAATCCATGCAATAGTGCAGCTAGGACTGGACTATAGAGCCAAAGTCCAGGGCCCTGCAGTCCAGAGTGGCCCATAATGACCACCCAGAGAGTGGCAGGTGATGCAGGCAGCAGAAGCGAACTCCATTTTATTCCTGTAGTCATAATGGTGCTATGCTTTAAGTGAGTTTAAAATGCAAAACTGCACATGCTCAGCGGTTTTTACATTTTTTAAATCAGGGTGTGTGTGTTTTAAATCACGGTGTGTGTCTTTAAATTAGTGGTTTTTTAAATCTTTTTTTAAAATCAGGGTTTTGTTTTTTTTAAATGAGGGTTGTTTTTCAAATCAGGATTTTGTTTATTTTATTCAGGGTTTTTTAAATCAGGATTTTAGTTTTAAAATCAAGGTTGGGTTTCTTCTTTAAAATCAGGGGTTTATTTTTTAAATCACTGTTGGCAAGGAGTTTTGCTGGTTATTCTAGCATGTTAGGAATGTGGAAGCAGTTGTAAAGTGTGAAATGGTGGTTGGAGGGTGAAGAGGAATGTTTGTGTGCTTCACAACTGAAGTAATACACATGGCCATCTAAAGGGGGGGGGCATATGACTATTACATCCAGGGTCTAAAATTTTCTAGCTGCACCACTGAATCCATAGTCAGGATTCCAAAAAGATAGAGAGGGAAAAATAAGCCTTTGCTCTTCCTTCTATCCCTCATATCTTTGGTACCATAGAGATAGATGCTCCTTTGATAGTCCTGTCTACAGAAGCTCTAGGAAGTAAACAAAATAGCCAGTTTGTCTTTTCTTCTGTGTAGATGAGTAAGGATGGATGCAAGGAAGAACATTTCTACATGAGGCTTTTACTGTGCGCTTGTGATTCCTCACTCACAGCAGTTTCAGGTCCTTTACCTGATGTCATCCTCCTCCTGGGCCTCTCTTGTGCTTTGCAACCATTATCACATGTTTTTTTTCCTAACAAGCAAAGTTCAATATTTTTTCTGAATGGTGTTATAGGAACCTGGTGTAATAATTGTGCAATTCCGCTATACCACAGCACCGCCTAGTGGTTGTGTAATAGAACATATAGAAAGGAAGAGGGGAAACACCCCCACCCCCCAGAAAAAAAATACCTGCAAAGAAGCTGATTTTAATCCCGCAAATAATCTGGAAGCAGAAGCCTCAGTCAAGGTGCTGGTTAAAAGCCTCATGTTGAAAAGCCCAAAGTGATAAACTTTTGTTGTCTACACGCACTAGCCATAATAACTGCACTATGTAGAAGGATGCCCTGTAGGAAGGTTCCCATTAGAGAGATGGAGGCGAATACTCAGAGCCTGCTCCAGCTGGACTGCCCCCATGCCAACAGGGCCACCTCGCTCCATCTGCCTTTATTTTTAAAAATAGTATTTCTTGTGATTTTTTAAAATGATTGTTACTTAAGCCATCTTGGACGGATTCATATCCTGAAAAGCAGGATATAAATAATTACATAAAAATAATAAGGATGTATTCGTTGTTGTTGTTGTTATTATTATTAATTTATTTTATCTTCACTACCCCTTGTAGGCATTGCTCAGAATCAGAACCCCCTTGAACAAGGTGCTGTACAGAATACAGCGTACTTTAGTAAACTCTGATATTACCTAAATAGCAACACATCTTTTAGTGGCAGATTAGCATTACTAAGACTTCTCAGCCAGTCTTACATAATAGGCTCACCTGTCTTTGCCCAGATTTGTATAACAGGTTGGAAAATAGCCCCTTTTTTTCTAGGCTGCAGTCTAAGCATTTTTCATTATGATCCCACAAGTAAGCCTTAGGAAACTCCACTTGCCTATTCAGCCATGTTAATTAATTTGTCTCAGTGTATGGAGTATTATTAGCTCTTGTTATCACATCTTTGGTGGGCAAGTAGATTCATCCAGTAAATACGTGATTATGAAAGACAGCCAAGGAAGCATCTTATTATGGTGCGGGGAGTGCTTCTGGGTGTCCCCAAAAGAGCTAAACTATGCGCATGATGCTACATCCAAAAATATGCATGTGTTCTGCTGATATGCTTTATTGCTGTCACTGGATTTATCCTACAGTCACAGCATTCAGTAAGAAATATCTGGAGGAGATTGAAGACCACTTTCTCCAGGTTTACCTTGCATTTGCTAGTTTAAAAATTATTACAGCAGCATTTTTCATTTGTATGCATGGAGAGAACCTAGATTTGCTATAAATTTGTATTTCAAAGCTGATTTCTTTGGCCAACATCATTAGCAGTTTACAGTGTGCCCCTCACCCACCCTGGATATGGAGAAGCAGAGGAAATTGAAATAAACCTGTAATAAAAATAATTTTGTTCAGGTGGAGAAATATATCAGATGGAGAAATAGCTTTGCATGGCAAATAGACAACATATGTTGTACTATTTAAGCTTCAACCTTTCTTGTTTACCATCACAACAAAAGCTCCAGAACCTGATGAAGGTAAACAAGGGTATATCATGAAAAAAGAGCAGATCCAAGAGCATTGCTGCTCCTACCATAAATCTTTCAAATGGGCAAGGAAGTGATGTGTGTGGGTGTGACAAATATTGAAATATACATGCACTGTATAAAACCTTTTTAGCCATCTTGACTGTAAAAATAGCCATCCTAAAATGACAACTGCCTAGGGCCAAATGTTCAACCTCCCAGCTGTTGCTGCCTTTTCTTCCTCAAATATTTGTGGAAACAGTTGCTAGCTACTCTCTGCTTTTCTTTGAACATAAATCCACCTATCCTACCAAATGTTCAAACCAATGTCACAGCAAGAAAAGCTACCTTTATCCAAGTGACTCAGCCAGTCACCGTTTCCCTTTGCATACCCCACACATACATACTCCAGCCTTTAAGGGTCAAATAAGATGCAGGGGAGTTCATTGTCTCTTTTCCCCCAGTGTTTTTTTTTAAATGAAAAGCAGCCCTGGAAGGCCGATTGGGAGTAAAAAGAGCAGTAGTAGGTGGGGTTATTTAAGCCTTCCCCCATCTGCATTTGTCTGCTAAATGGCCGCCTCCCCAAACTGCTTTTCTCCTCTGCTGGGAGATCCAATTCATATGCCTCCCCATAGTTACAGAGAAAATAGTTACTCTTAGCAAAACGTGTCCACAAGGCCAGTGTCAAGGGTAAGCATGGCTGGGCGCCTGCTGAGGACCCACACCCCAGCAGAGGTCCACTGACAAGAGCCTCCTGGAATTGCTCCTCCTCTTCACCACTGCAACCTGCTTGCTCACCTGCTTTTCTCTCTGGTCCAGACAACAGCAGAGGTGAAAAGGAGGAGCGGCAGATGCCACTGCCTACTTGCTCCCTGCCTGTCAAGGAAACAAGTGGTAGCAATGATGAGAAGAAGGACAAGACGCAATAGCAGCTGGTGACAATGGCAATGAGAAGAAGGATTTGCTGAGGAGGGAGGCCATTGATGGTGTCTTGTCCAAGCGCCCTCAAAAACCTAGACACAGTACTGGGTGTCCACTTTCCTGATGACATGGACCAGTGAATGAATGCTGACAGACCCTCAACACGGCTGTAAAAGGAAGGGCTTGTGAAAAAAGCCAGTCAGAAATGAGTAAAGTAGGAAGGATGGCATGTCTACATTAAGGGAATGTCTGCCCGGCAAAATGTTTAACATTTCAAATGTGAGGAGGAGGGATTCCAAGAGGGAACCCAGGCAGTCAAAAGCCACAACAGTTTTGGACAAAGCCAGATCAATGAAAGAGATGTGGCAAGCCTCCTGGCTGATTGGAGCACACAAGGAAATTATCTGTGCAAAAATACCAGCAGACACGTTGCTTAGAAGAACCTGTGGGGCCTTAGAAAGGGTAGAGTTTGTCAGGATAAGTTGACCAAACTCCAAAGTCTTCCCAGTGTAAGGTGCATTGCCTAGAAGCATCCCTTGCCAAGCCATTTTGGATTATTTGGGCTGCAATCCTGTACCTACTTACTTGGGAGTAAGCCTGGTTGGGCTCAATGAGACAACTTTTGAGTAAACATGTACAGGATTGTGTTATTAGAATGCTCTTTTCTGCTTCTTTCTGTGTTCTTAAATTAATCTTACATTGGTTTAAAACTTTTTCATTGTTTGCCCTTCAGCCGTTTAAAAGCTCTTGCCAGCCAGATGCCTGTAACATATCAACTCAAAGCACATTACTTCTGATAAATTACAGAAGGAGGTTAAACAGTGTGTTTGAAAAGAATTTGAATTAAGGAAGGAAGGAGTGCATAGACCTATGCCAGGATTTACTTCTGATTATTTTTGATCACCAGGAACCCCAACCTGCCAAGATCCAAAGAACCAGGGAAGGTGATGGCAGCCGACCCAAGGTAAGCACCAGCATGAGCACTGGATTGTTTCCATATAAAGACTAAATGTTCACTGTGGCAACGTAGCTGTCTTTCCCTGCTTTATTAGCACTGGCCAGATGCAGGAATTTTCCCATGTCCTCAGAATATGGAAAATGGCTCAGTTAGCCTTGCTGCCACATAACAGTCTTGCTACCAGGGCTACAATCTTTAGTTGATTAATTGATTTTATTATAGCATAATTCTGTGCATGTTTACTCAGACATAAACCCCACGATGTGTTCACAGTGCAGCCTTATAAGGCTGCAAGTCTGTACGCACTTACCTGGGAATAAATCCCATTGAACTTAGTGATGTTTATTTCTGAGTAGATATGTCTGGGATCACTCTGTAAGGGCGCAGTCCTGTTGGGATGCCCATCAATGGCTGAACTTGGAGGCTGATGGGCATCCTATGCAAAGCGAGAGGAGCACAGAGGTGATCTTCACCCCAGCACTCCTCCTGCTCTGCATTTTTGCTAGATAGACTGTTTTGCCTGCAGAGCTGGGGCTCTGTGGAGTGGAAGGGAAGGAGGCTGGGGAGGCCAGAGGATTCTTCATAAACTGGCCTCCCCAGTCTCTCCCCTCCCACCCACCAGCACACTCCTTTTACCTTCCCTCCAAGGTTGCTTTTGAAACCTTGGAGAGGCAGTCAGCACGGTTTTCTCCAGGCCAGCTGCAAGGGGCAGGGGCAGGGAGCTCAGGCACTGTCTCTGGCCTCGGATCCAGGAATCCGAACTGTCCTATGGCTCCCCAGACTCTGTCTAGGGGCCTCAGGATTGCTGTCCCCATCAATTAATAACTATTACTTTAAGTCCTATGCAAATGTATCTCTGTTTAATTGATTAGTCCATTTAAATTCATTTGATTAATCAATATTTTTTAACTGAGTGATGGCCCTAATTGTTATAGTATGAAGTGGTTTTGTTTTTAAATCGTAGAAGAATATGCCTACAATGTACTTGACTTGGATTCCTGCAGTCAATTCCTGACTTGGAATCGACTTGGATTCCTGCACTGAGCAGGGGGTTGGACTTGGTGGTCTTATAGGCCCCTTCCAACCCTAATATTCTATGATTCTATGCACATGTGCACACAAAGTCTACACACACACAATTCCCCATGGGTGTAGCTGTAGTTCCCACTAAGGGGTAGGCTCAGAAACAGGGTGTTGTGGGGGTGGAGCAAGGATGGAGCACAGGCAGCCTTGGACTTGCCAGATCCAAAGCCCCTTTGTTCACTGGAGAGGCCCCAAGATTCACACACACACGCCAGCCTGGAACTGGCGTAGTTAATTCCATCCCTGCCCCACCCCCCTGGGTCCTATGTGGAGTGAAATAATAAAAAAATAAAGAACCACATGGGACAAAAAAAAAAGGGGTAAATCTGCTCCCCACTGCTCTTGCTCTGGCCAGCGTGGCTTTGGAAGTGGCAGGCACACCAGCACTTTCCACGTGCACGCACACACTTATTGCACTGTGTAACCAGAAGATATTCTGGGCAGGCTGTTTCAAGTGAATCCTTCTGATCGTTGGTCCAAAAAATATAACACTTTGGAGTACATTTTTCTTCCTGTTCAAGTAGATTCAGCTGCAGCGGTGAATACCAGACTATAACGTCTAGTCTCCTAAGCCAATAATTTAAATAGTCGAGTTTCATTCTTCCATCCCGAGCACTGAGAAATTCAGCGCAACTGTTCCAGGAGATGTTTTCTAGAGAAGAGTGCGTGCGGCTAGAACCTTCTGGTATCATGGGTGAAATTCCCTTTTATTGAACTATTCTCCTTAGGCTGTGTACGAATGGTCAGGAAGCAGTGCAGCCAAGGCGTGGCCTCCTTATGCATCTGCTGAGGACCACTGCCAACCCCTGGAGTCAATTGGCCCTGTTGCTCTCCCTCCCTGCTCCAAACATGACCAGAGTGAGGGAAAGAAGTATGTGAAGGGGGGCTCACTCAGGGGAGGGGCTATGGTGGCCACTTATGAATCACCAAAAAAGAGGAAATACATCACCGAAAAAGAGGGCAGTGATTTGCATAATGCTTGCATATGCTACAGTATATGCAGATTTAGAAATAATGATTATAATTTAAATAGAAATATAGTACATCTCACCATAATGTGGAAGACTGTGGCCAGGTGACCTGCGTGCCTGCATGATCCATCTGCTGTCCAGGTGCTAAGTATTAAGACTGTGCTTGATCTCCTCCACTGAAGTCAATGGGAATTAAAAGTACTCAACATTGGTTAGATTGTGCCAGAATTGATAAAGGGCTTTTTTACAGGAGGCTTTTAACCTGCACCTTTACTGAGGCTTCTGCTTCCAGATTCTTTGCGGGATTAAGATAGGCTCCTTTCCATGTGTTTTTTCCAGGGTTTTTCTTTCTCTGCCTTTCTATATGTTTCATTACATAACCACTAGATGGCGCTGTGGTATAGTGGAATTGCACAATTACACAAGAGTCTCATCCTGCCATTTCTAAATAATACCAGACTTTCCTTGGTCTAAAAAAAGCCAAGGAAATGGTTGCAAAGCACAGGAGAGGTGCTGGAGGATGACAACATCATGTAAAGGTCCCACAAACTACCATGAATGAGCAATCATGAGCAGACAATAAAAGTCTTGTGTAGAAAGGCTCAAATAGTACACTGGATGTTATTTGCTACAGCTTCCCTATCATGATCTGTATTCTTGCACGGTTTATAGCTGCCTTGGCCTAGGTTGTGAAGGCCATGGCCCATGTCCATTTTCCTAATGGAAAGACTCACTGTACTTAAGGTTTAAGTCCATTAGACAAACTCATGGAGGACAATGCTATCAATGCCTACTAGTTGTAACAGCTATATACATATATAATGTCCAATACTGGAGGCAGTATGGCGTTGTATACCAGTTGCTGGGGAACACTAGTAAGAGGGGGCTATTGCACTTTCATAGCCACTTATGAATTGTGAAAAAAGAGAAAATGCATAACAAAAAAAGAGGAGAAAAGTGGATGCTGATTTGCATATGCTAAATGTACATATGCTGATTTATATATATAGATGCAACTTTAGAAATTATTATTATTAAAATAGAAATACTTTAAATAGAAATAGAAATTAATATTATTTAAATAGAAATTCCACACTATGGTGGAATCTCACCATAGTGTGGAAAACTGTGACCAGGTGACCTGTGTGCCTACCTGTTCCCCTGGCTGTTCAGGTGCTACCTGTTGATGGGCAACAGTTCTTACGCTTCTGTATCTTTAAATTAGAATTGGACAGGACAGCCCTTCAAATAGGGAATGGTCTTCTGGCAAATAAAGAACTATCCTCTCTAAAAGAGGACACATGGCCACCCTATGTCCTGTTTTTGGGCTTCCCATAGGTATCTGGATGGCCACTGTGTGATTAGAATGTTGGACTAGATAGGTCTTTGGTCTTTGGCCAATAATAATTTACCATTGAATACTGAAGGCACAACATATGCTTAAGACTCTCCTATGACTCACCGGCCAAACTGGTTTGGAGGGTTACTCACCTCAATGAGCATTCCTCCAACAAATTGAGAAGATTTTCCCATGCAACTGAATAAATTTAATTGGCTAGTGTACCTGTGTAGGATACATTCTGTTCCTATTTCCTGATGTGCTGCTCTCTGGTGCGTGGGATGGGACTTACTGTTAAGGCCTTTAAAACATACACGCACGACAGTAATACAGGCTACAGAGGCTCTGAGTGAAGGAAAGCCCATAATCCTCTCTGGGAGGAAGATTTGTGCATTTAGTTGGAAAAAAGAATGGGAATGGTTTAATATTGAAAAATGTGAAATTGTAAAGTATGGTGGTCCAGGAAGCTGCACTCTTTTTCTGTGTAGTTTTAAATAAAAAATGAGTGTTCGTGCTAGCAACTACAGAAGCCCTATGGTTCAGTGCCTCCATGATGCTGAGCAGCATTAACCTAGGACCATAAAATCACTCAGAAAGGCACTGAATAAAAATAAATGTCTAGCAGAAAAGAACCAAGATAAGATTCATGGGGACTACCCAGCAGCCACTGTGTTTGCACTCAGCCCTACTGGAGTTTGCAAGAGGCGCACCTGCTGTATGGAATAGCGCTATCAAGTAGGGATGGTGGAGACTGGTGGCTCTGTCAGTGGGGCAATGAATCTGCACCAGGTTTCAGTCAGAACCAGTCAGAACTCTAAAGGAGATATCCAAGGTGCGGAAGCACCTTGGATAGCTCCTTTAAAGTTCTTACTGAAACCCAGAGCGGATGTACTGCCCCACTGACACTGGAGCCACCAGCCTCCACTGACTGGGGTTAGTAACCTGCAGCATCAAAGATGTGAGACCGATTTCTGTTCTCGACTGTGCTGCTGACTTCCCTTGTGGGTTTAGCCAAATCGCTTTAAATTAATTTTCCAGAACCATCCAGCCACAGAGCCATGGTTTTCCAGTGAACTGTGTTTTTGTTTTAGAGTTCCTTTTGGATTACACTGCAGCTCACACTGTCACAGCCCTTCCTTGGAGAGTGCAAGAAATAATTGTGGAAGGGCTTAGGCCCCTCTGCTGGAACAATATGGGAAGTGGAGTGGGGAGGCCAGAAGAATTAAGGCTGCCATCCTAAGCACACTTACTAGGGTCACATAGAGAAAGCACCATTGAATACAGTGGGACTTCCTTCTTAGTGAATATGTAGGGGGTTGCTTGTTATACATATGTGTTTGTTTTGAGGAGGAGCAGTGCTGCTCCTAAAGTAAGGCTGGGGGAGACATGGGAAAAATACTGCAACATGGGGGTGAGGAAGAGCTAAACAGAAGAGGAAAAAATGTACTGGGTAGTATAAACCCAGTATCAGGGAAGAAAGGAGAGAGGCTGTGTGGAGAAGGGGACCTAGTCATGTCCTGCAATGTATGTGGAAAGAAGCTTTTGAGAGGGAAAAACGATTATGCTAACTGCCAGAACCCTCTATGAATTGTTTAGATCTTTCTGCCATGTGTTGAAGTGTTAATATAGCAGCACCAAACCATCTCTCAGTCACTGTGATAAAGTGATCAAGGAAACAAGCAGAGACTAAGAGAATATGATGTGTTGACACAGGTCAGTTTGTTAAACTTCTTTAATTTTGCTTTGGAAATCAGTAAATGTAGGTTAAGATCTAGCAAAAGCATGAGGCCCTGGTTTAACTTTGGGCCACTTAGAGGACACGCTTGCAGTGTGATCTAACTTTGCTCTCCTTTTCCTATTAGTCTGGGCTGATATGTAACAGCTGAAGAGGGATTAAACACCTGCACACACATCCATCCATTCCTAGCAGAGAAAGACTATAATAACTCACCCAAAGCTACTGGTCCTACTCATAATATCAGCGATAAAAATTGATTATCCATTCTCACTTGTTTCATGGCCCATGGCTGTTTTTTCATTGGGATCATAAGTTGGTTTATACAGAGTGTGCTCAAATTATTTAAGCAGCAAAGTTGAAGCATAGTACAGTCGCGAGAAAAAGTTTGTGAACCCCTTAGGTTTGTCACATATTTCCAACCTACAGCGTTATTAGATCTTAATCTAACCCTATAATCCTAGATAAAGAACAATAGATAACCTGAGTAAACAAATGACATGCAAACATGATGCTTTTCAACATTTATTTATCCACAACTGATTTAACATTCAATATCCATGTGAGAAAAAGTATGTGAACCTTTAGATTCAGTACCTGGTGGCACCCCCTTGAGCAGCAATGACTTCAAGTAAGTGTTTCCTGTAACTGTTGGTCAGTCTCTCACATTGGTTTTGAGGAAACTTGGCCCATTCCTCCTTACAGAACTGCTTCAACTCAGTGACATTTGAGGGCTTCCTTGCATGAACAGCTCACTTCAGGTCCTGCCACAACAGTTTGATGGGGTTTAGGGTCTGGATTTTTGACTAGGCCATTCTAAAACAAAGAATTTCTTCTTCCGCAGCCATTCTTTTGTAAATCTGCTTGTTTGTTTAGGATCATTGTCATGTTGCTTGACCCAGTTTTGGTTCAGCCTCTATGAAAGCAACAGCTTCTGTTGCTTCTATGAAAGCAACAAGAACTTCTTGGGCTTTACTCCTGATCAAGGGTCTTTTGAAGGAACTTCCACAGTATTGCAGGTTTCTGTGTTGACTGGATATCACTTGATCAGGTTGTCTATCACCTTTGAATTATGATTTAAAGTTTGCCCATGCTTGCTTCCTATACAACCCTAGTTGGGAAGGAGAAGGAACCACCAAATCCCAGGCCCTGTTTGGCTCACAGAAAGGGTGGCGATGGAGTTCTTGTTTCTGTCGTTTAGGGCTCTTTTCCAGCCATAGAAACACCCCAAAACATTTCCCTCTTATTGCTGTCATTGGGAGAGAAATATACCAGAGCTGGTGCAGTTTCCCCCTAGGTGAGTGTTGTAGGGAAGGACAGTGTCATTCTGAGGAAGAAGGAATGATCCTTTAGAGGAGATCTATTCCTTGGGCAATGAACTTACTTCTGTTAGGAGTATTGCAACCTTGTCTGTAAGTTACAGGAAGGGGACAGTTAATGCATGGGCATGGCTAGCCTTAGGATCTCTATAGCCTATAGTGTAGTTCTTCCTTCCTGCTCCTCTCCTTCCCACTCTCTCTCTCTGAGACCTCCTTCATTGCTGGGAGCACATGGCTTGCTCTCTCTCACTCCTGCTTGTGTTATAGAACACAAAGAAATAGACTGAACGAACTCCTTTTGAAGCCCTACGCTGTACCTGCATTTGTATATGCAAGAAACTGTGAGTAAACCATTTGACCTTTTTGTCACCAAAAGAACAGTGTGGTCTGGTTTTTTTTTAGCCTTCTGTGTGCATGTGGGACTGATAAATGCTCATTCTGTTCTGCCATTTGCTTTTCTCTGCTAACTGCCTTTTTTTAACAGGAGGAAGCAATATCAAATCCCTTCAGTCTTCTCTTATGCTAAGGATATGCCTCTGGCAGGCTCATGGCAGTGCGTGATTTTATCATTATAAACATAGGGAGTGGAGTTTGTGATGGGCGTGTAGACCACATGATAATTTGCCTGCTGGTCTGAGAGGAGCAGATGTCACACTTTGCCTAAGCTGGCAGGTAGCCCTGGGGAGGAATCAGTGGCTACGATGCACGTCGGCACCAATGATATGGGGAAATGTAGTGTGTATGGTCCTGGAAGCTCCCTTTAGGTTGCTACGTGGGAAGTTTAAATCCAGGATCTCCAAGGTGACTTTCTGTGAAATGCTACCCATTCCACTCACAGGGCTAGCTCAATATGTAGAGCTGAGGGGTCTCAGTGCTGGATGAGATGGTGGTGTCTGGAGGAGTGGTTTGAATTTATTAGGCATGGGGGAAGATTTGGGTATACGCCAGGGCTGTACAAAAGGGGTGGGCTCCACCTGAAGCGAAATGGGACCAGACTACTGGCAAAGTAGCTTTTAAACTGACCCCTCGGGGAAAGCTGACAGGAGCTTGGGAGTGTCTGTTTTAGGATGGATCCGCCCTACAGGATGAAAGTAAAAATGTTTCTGATCATCTAAATGTGGCCCTGGTAGTGTGAGTGTGTGAAGCGTGAATGTGTGAAGTGGGACAGGAGAGCCAGTCAAAGAGGCCAAAGGGCTGTAGAGGAAAACACACCTCCCAGAGACATTTGGAAACATACATGTTTTATAGGTGTTTCTATGCTAATTCCAGAAGCCTCCAAGCCAAGATGGAGGAGGTGAATTGTTGGTTTTCAAGGAGAACATAGATATAGTGGGCATATTTATTTATTTTTATTTCGTTTATATATTTATTACATTTATAACCCACCTTTCTTCCCTCATGGAACTTAAGGTGGCTACATGGGACTCCAAGGTGGTTTTCCAGCCAGGCCTGGCCAGGCCCAGAACTGCTTTGCTTCAGCAAAATGGCTTCCTCACATACCTTCAGACCATGCCCTGGGACCTATAACATATCTATACCTCCAAAGGCTCCTGAACTAACCTGACAGTCATGCAATAAGAGGAGAAGTCCTCTTACAGACTGGTAACTGATTAAAGAATAGGAAGCAGAGAGTAAGACTAAATGGGTAGGTCTGACAAAGGAGGGATGTAAGAATCCTCTAAAGGATCTGTAGTGGAACTTTTAAACGAGTTCATCAATGAACTGAAATTAGCAGTGGGGTTGCCAAGTTTGTTGATGATATCTAAATTCTTCAGTGTGGTAAAAACAAACAGGTATCTTGAAGCGCTCCAAAAGGATAGCTCCAAACTGTGGGAATGGGAATTAAAATGGCAAATGTCGTTCAATGAAAATGCAGGAGACATGAAAGAAGTGTATAAAACCATGCATGGTGTGGAAAAAGTGGATGGGGAGAAATTTTTCTCCCTCTCTCATAATACTAGAACTCAGAATGCTGGCTGGGAACAATGGGAGTTGCAGTCCAACACATCTGAACTGCACCAGGCTGGGGAAGGCTGATCTAGGACCAAACCAAAGTCAAGTAAGGGTCTCATCCAAACTATGGATCTGATCCATCAGTAGTGGATGCACACACAATATACATTTTGTTGTTGTTGTTGTTCAGTCGTTCAGTCGTGTCCGACTCTTCATGACCCCATGGACCATAGCACGCCAGGCCTTCCTGTCCTGCGCTCTCTCCCGGAGCGTGCTCAAGTTCATATTCATTGCATCCGTGATGCTATCTAGCCATCTCATCCTCTGCCGTCCCCTTCTCCTTTTGCCTTCAGTCTTTCCCAGCATCAGGGTCTTTTCCAGGGAGTTTTCTCTTCGCATTAGGTGGCCAAAATATTGGAGCTTCAGCTTCATTATCTGTCCTTCCAATGAGCACTCAGGGTTGATTTCCTTTAGGATGGACTGATTGGACCTCCTTGCAGTCCAGGGGACTCGTAAGAGTCTTCTCCAGCACCACAGTTCGAAAGCATCAATTCTTCAGCGCTCAGCCTTCCTTATAGTCCAGCTCTCACAGCCATACATTACTACTGGGAAAACCATAGCTTTGATTAGACGGACCTTTGTTGGCAAGGTGATATCTCTGCTTCTTACTATGCTGTCTAGGTTGGCCATAGCTTTCCTCCCAAGGAGCAAGCGTCTTTTAATTTCATGGCTACAGTCACCGTCTGCGGTGATCTTGGAGCCCAAGAAAGTAAAATCTGTCACTGCTTCCATTTCTTCCCCTTCTATATACCAGGAAGTGATGGGGCCAGATGCCATGATCTTAGTTTTTTTAATGTTGAGTTTCAAACCAGCTTTTGCACTCTCCTCTTTCACCCTCAACAAGAGGCTCTTTAGATCCTCTTCGCTTTCTGCCATTAGGGTGGTATCGTCTGCATATCGGAGGTTGTTGATAATTCTCCCAGCAATCTTAATTCCGACCTCTGATTCATCCAACCCGGCATTTCTCATGATGTACTCTGCATATAAGTTAAATAAGCAGGGTGACAATATGCAGCCTTGTCGTACTCCTTTCCCAATTTTGAACCAATCGGTTGTTCCATGTCTGGTTCTTACTGTTGCTTCTTGACCCTCGTACAGGTTTCTCAGGAGACAGGTAAGGTGGTCTGGTACTCCCATCACTTTAAGAATTTGCCACAGTTTGTTGTGATCCACACAATCAAAGGCTTTAGCCTAGTCAATGAAGCAGAAATAGACGTTTTTCTGGAATTCTCTTGCTTTCTCCATGATGCAGCGAATGTTGGTGATTTGATCTCTAGTTCCTCTGCCTCTTCTAAATCCAGCTTGTACTTCCGGTAGTTCTCGGTTCGCATACTGCTGAAGCCTAGCTTGTAGGATTTTGAGCATCACCTTGCTGGCATGTGAAATGAGCGCAATTGTGCGGTAGTTTGAACACTCTTTGGCATTGCCCTTCTTTGGAATTGGAATGTAAACTGACCTTTTCCAGTCTTGTGGCCACTGTTGAGTGTTCCAGATTTGTTGGCATATTGAATGCAGCACTTTAACCGCATCATCTTTTAGGATTTTAAATAGCTCGGCTGGAATACTGTCATCTCCGCTAGCTTTGTTGTTAGTAATGCTTCCTAAGGCCCACTTGACTTCACTCTCGAGGATGTCCGGCTCAAGTTCAGTGAGCGCACTATCATGGCTATCAGGGACATTCAGATCTTTCCTGTATAGTTCTTCTGTGTATTCTTGCCACCTCTTCTTAATCTCATCTGCTTCTGTTAGGTCCCTGCCTTCTTTGTCCTTTATCATGCCCGTCTTTGCACAAAACGTTCCCTTGAGATCTCCAATTTTCTTGAAGAGATCTCTAGTCTTTCCCATTCTGTTGTTTTCCTCGATTTCTTTGCATTGTTCATTTAAGAAGGCCTTCTTGTCTCTCCTTGCTATTCTCTGGAACTCTGCATTCAGTTGGGTATATCTTCCCCTTTCTCCCTTGCTTTTCGCTTCCCTTCTTTCGTGAGCTACTTGTAAAGCCTCATCAGACAGCCACTTGGCTTTCTTGCATTTCTTTTTCTTTGGGATGGATTTCGTTGCTGCCTCCTGAACAATGTTACGGACCTCCGTCCATAGTTCCTCAGGCACTCTGTCTATCAGGTCTAATCCCTGAAATCTATTCCTCACCTCCACTGTATATTCATCAGGGATATGATTTAGGTCATACCTGAACGGTTTAGTGGTTTTCCCGACGTTCTTCAATTTAAGCTGAAATTTTGCAAGAAGCAGCTCATGATCTGAGCCACAGTCAGCTCCAGGTCTTGTTTTTACTGACTGTATGGAGCTTCTCCATCTTTGGCTGCAAAGGACATAATCAATCTGATTTCGATATTGACCATCTGGTGACGTCCATGTGTAGAGTCGCCTCTTGTGCTGTTGGAAAAGAGTGTTTGCTATGATCAGCACGTTCTCTTGGCAAAACTCTATTAGCTTTTGTCCTGCTTCATTTTGTACACCAAGGCCATGCCTGCCTGTTATCCCGGTGATTTCTTGACTTCCTACTTTAGCATTCCAATCCCCTATGATGAAGAGGACATCTTTTTTTGGTGTTAGTTCTAGAAGGTGTTGTAGTTCTTCATAGAACCTATCAACCTCAGCTTCTTCGGCATCAGTGGTTGGGACATAGACTTGAATTACTGTGATGTTGAATGGTTTGCCTTGGATTCGTACTGAGATCATTCTATCATTTTTAAGATTGTACCCCAGTACTGCTTTTCCCACCCTTTTGTTGACTATGAGTGCTACTCCATTTCTTCTAAGGGATTCTTGCCCACAATAGTAGATATGATGGTCACCTGAATTAAATTCGCCCATGCCTGTCCATTTTAGTTCGCTGATTCCCAAGATGTCGATGTTCAATCTTGCCATCTCATGTTTGACCACCTCCAGCTTACCTTGATTCATTGATCTTACATTCCAGGTTCCTAAACAATATTGTTCTTTACAGCATCGGATTTTCTTTTCACCACCAGACACATCCACAGCTGAGTGTCCTTTCGGGTTTGGCCCAGCCGCTTCACTCTTTCTGGCGCTACTTGGAAATACCCTCTGCTCTTCCCCAGTAGCATATTGGACACCTTCCGACCTGAGGGGCTCATCTTCCGGCGTCATATCTTTGAGCCTTTTGATACGTTCCATGGGGTTTTCTTGGCAAGAATACTGGAGTGGGTTGCCATTTCCTTCTCCAGTGGACCACATTTTGTCAGAACTCTCTGCCATGACCTGTCCGTCTTGGGTGGCCCTGCACGGCATAGCTTATGGCTTCACTGAGTTATGCAAGCCCCTTCACCACAACAAGGCAGTGATCCATGAAGGGGAATATACATTTTACACGCATTTAAAACCAAGAGCAGAGGGAGGGGGTGCTGCTGGGTGATGTGTGATTTGAAACAGAAAGACAGGAAGAAGACAGGAACAGATTAAGCAGAGTAAGCCCAGTCCCTCCACATTTCCAGTCCCTAGTTTTCCTGTTTGAAAAGGACCATCGAGAATAATGTTATACTTCTCTACATGTGATTTTTAATTTGGAACTTGGGTAGTTTTTAAAACTTGGTTTTGGGTGGCTCTTTATCTCCTTTCTTCATGCACACACGTACAGAGAGAGGAGGGAGGAAAATAGTTGTGGTAAATTGGTGGAACCACTTTTTTCTGTATTTTGAAGAATATAATATGGAAAGTCTGGCCAATTAAGGTTTTACTGTTAGATTTCAGCCTAAGAGCTCGAACCATTCCCTTCTTAAAGCATTTCAAGTACTAAATGGTGTACATTAATGTTTGATGGCACAGCCGTGTTGCTGAGATAGATAGACATCAAGGTGAAGTGATAAGCATTACAGGGCTTGAAAGGAAGACACATAAGAGGAAAATTTTTTGACATAATTAAGACTTTGCAATGATGTGGTTTATGGGCCCATGAATAAGAAATCTGAATATAACAGAACACCTAAATGTCATGTGAAAAATGGCACCATTCTGCCATCTAGTGAAGAAGGTTGATATTACAAGTTAGTATTAAATGCTGCATTCAATTAACTGCCACACTGTACCTTGAAAGCTTTTCATTCCCTACTGCTACCTAGTATTTGTTTTTACTGATGCGGATTTTAATGGGAAGCCAAGAGTTTTACTGTGCAGCTAAAATTACAGGAAGTGTATTTCCCCCCTCGTACATCCATGTGCATACAAGGGTGCCTTGATAAATATTTGATGTGTTCTAATGGCTCTATAACCTCCAGCTTGAAAACACAGGCATACTTGCCAGTGATTCTACCTTTTAATTGTGAGGAAGGGAAAAAAATCATCTGTGAACACAAGCATAACTTATGGCTCATTGAAAACATTTATTTAGCTCATCAGACATTTCCTAAAAGCAGGCTGTGACTCTCACACCACATCAATGTGTCATTTTGATGTAGAGTGGACACTGGTTGAGCTCCTTAGCACAACTGCATCCTTTAAGACAGGGATGGAGTTGGTTACTGTTAGTTCCGGGTTCCTCATTTAAAGCTTCAAAACAGAGCTTCATGGGAACCTGAATAAGGAAGTGACGTTTATAGGCCCCAGTCTACCCCAAAATAAGCTTGTGGCTACCTCATATTCAGGGCCTGTCAAGCCACTTCGCCACCTGAGGTGGACCAGCAAATGCTGTCCAGCTGCCTCTGAGAGCCATCTTCAAGGTTAAGCATAGTTGGGCACCTGCCAAGTGTCTACACCCCATCAGGGGGCCACAGCTCCCTGGAGTTGCTGCAGCCTACGTGGTCACCTGCCTCTCACTCTAGCCCAGACAATGATGGTGGTGGTGAGGAGCAGTAGATGCCGCTGCTGACGTGCTCACGTGTGCTCCATTTGCCAAGCAAGCAAGTGGGAGCAATGATGAGAAAGAGGATGAGGAGCAAGAGCGACTGGTGACAATGGTGGTGAGAAGGTAGAGTTACTGATGGGGTGCCCTTGCCCAAGGGCCCTCAAAAACCTGCCTGCAACCTCTTCCCCCATAAGGTGCACTGACTTGTAGCTCCAGTATCTGCCACTTGCTCCACACTTCTCCTCCTTTCAGTAGTTATTGCCACTGCTGCCATGCATTGGCAGCATGGGTGCCCCTACAGGCTCTCCAGGGCCATCTCACCCCACAGTGCTTTGCTCTGAGGAAGGAAAGTGAGACTTTGGAGAAATGGGGTGAGATGGCCTCAGACAGCCCGATAAGAGTGCTGCTTGCTTCTTTGCTGCAACAGCAAGTATGTTTTAAAATCAAACCATAAACTGTTACAGTTGAATGCATTGTGCTGTGTTTCTGTGGCCACTTTGCCCCACAGTGCCTCACTATGAAGGATATTGTGACATAGAGTCCTTCCTCAGACAAGGCATTAGGCCCCTGGAGAGGCCTGTAGGAACACCACCAGTGACTCTGCAGCACAGGCACACCCAGGCCTAGTTTTTGTTTTGAACAAGGAGTGGGAGGGGGCAGGTGGCAAAGTGGAGTGTTATGTCTCCCTGGAGGGATCCTCATCGGAGAATGATGTGGAGCTGCCTGAGCTGAACATCCTGAATGAGCAGACTGTTTCCGAAAACCCGGAGATGATCAGGGGGACCTAAGTCCTCAGGGATGGCATCAATAGACCCGTCACCTCAGGATGCAGAGAGCCCCCCACACTTCTGATTCAGAGATGGAAGGTGACCCACCACCTGATCCTAGGTAACACAGTTGAACAAGTGTCTGCCTAAGAAGCAGAACCCCTCATGAGTAAAGGGCTACTCTGGTGTAAGGTTCTCCTCATGAGTAAGAACTTTCCAAGGCACATCTGATGATCTGCAACTGAACTCTGGGCAGGGCTGTAAGAGCTCAAGCTTAAAATCCCTCAGTTCTGGGCAGATGGTTACTGGAACATTTGTTCTCCAATACCCAGACTTCTGTCTAGTATTCCCTTAGTACATAGTTCCCCCTTGGACCTTGTGTGCTCTGACCCTTGGATCTTCTTCAGACCTTGCCTTTGAGACAGTCTTAAGCCAGGACTGACGCCTTTGGTACCTAGCCCCTAGCTCCACAACTTTGCTGGAGCTGGGTTGTGGAGCCTGGAACAGTCAGTCAGCACCAAAGACTGCATGTGGTCCTGCTTGAAGCGGGATCACAAACACAAATACACATTTGCAAACATAGGTATCAATATACTGAGTAACATACACACGCGTGCTCAAAACTGAATTCTACCGGTAGTACTCCATAGTATATGAACATAAAAGGTAATGGTGTCCCCAACCAGTCGTGTCCGACTCTAGGGTGTGGTGCTTATCGCCATTTCTAAGCCGAAGAGCCAGCGCTGTCCAAAGACGCTTCCGTGGTCATGTGGCCGGCATGACTGAACACCGAGGTGCACGGAACGCTGTTACCTTTCCCGCCGAAGCGGTACCTATTTATCTACTTGCAATTTCTTGCTTTCGAACTGCTAGCTTGGCAGAAGCTGGGACTGAAGACGGGAGCTCACTCTGTCACACAGCACTCAGGTCTCGAACTGCTGTCCTGCCGACCTTCCTGTCTGCAGTTCAGCGTCTTAACCACTAAGCCACCGCGGCCCCTAGTATATGTTTGTAATTGTTTATGTTAAGACGCTTAGAGAAAATACAACTGTGAATGTGTATTGGGTTTGGATTGTGGTGGTATTCTGCTGGAAGTGGAACAATTTGCCGTCTCTCCCAATCCACCATCTGAGCCAAGAGGTTCATTTCAGCTTGTGGAAAGGCTGGTCCTGCCTTACATCTCCATAACCAGGAAGGAGACTCTCCCCTTAAAGATGTCCAAGCACTGTCTCCAGGCAAAAGTGTTGGTTTTGTGCGAAGGACTTTAATGCATGATAACCTAAGGGCACACTTACTAAGGAACTGAGGATTCAACTGCGTCCCTTTGAGATAGGCCGACAAATCATGAGTCATCCAATCGTATGGTTGCAGTGTCATTGCAAGTGAATGATTTCCAGCGATGGCAAGCTTGCCGAATCTGTGAGCACCTGCACCAGCAGATAACTGCTTAGGATGAGGCCCCACCACAGCAGCATGGCCAAAGCATCACAGCCTGCGTGAACATTCTACAGATCTATTGAGAAGTAAGTGGGGCCCTCTGCCAGAATACATGTCTACAAAACACCAATATTCTAAGCCACAGCAACTCAGATTTTGTGCCTAAACTAAACCATGTGACAAATTATTCGTGCAAATTAGGCACAGTTGCATATGTAATTTATATGGGATCATTTATTTTGCCTCTGCTAGCCGTAGAGAGGCCAAAGAGCTATAACGTGCACTGAAACTGCACCTCCTGTCCGCCGAGAATCCTGTTCAGTGCCTCTCCTCCTTGCTGCCCGTGGATCCTGAGATTTATTACCCAGCCCACACACCTTCAAGCTTATAAGGGATAGAAACTTACTCTAAAAAACACAGCCCTGTCAGCAGGAGACTTACTAGAAATGGTCAAGGGCTGGAATGGGTCAGCTCCCTCTCTTTTCCTGCTCTCCATTTTCCTTCTCCTTCCCCCACCCCCTGCCAACACACAAACATTCAGACATGGAAACTGCTCTCAGCCATAGACTTGATTGGTAGACTTACATGAGGCTTGTTGAGGCATTCACCTGAACAAGTGAGAGCTAAAAGTGAGTAGAGGGAGAAGATGTGTGCCCTGGTCTCCCCCCGCCCCCAATGTCCCCATGCTTTTTGTGCTCTGCCCGGTTAGTTCCCAACCTCCTTGTGTTGAGGTCTGAAGAGGAGCTCTACCCATGTTTGCTTGAATGAAAGTAGAACTGACTGTGGAGAGTGGAGCAGCTGGTCTTCCCAGCACCAGACAGGGCCTTGTGCGTGGTGCTGCCTGGCGCCCATATGGAAATGGCATGCTCCGCGCACGGGCAGCCGCTCCCCCAACACCACCTGAGTCCCTTTCTCCATGCTGATAGTGGCACAGAAGAACTCCATGCCTCTCCCAGCGTGGAAGAAGCCAAAGTGAGTGAGGGTGGCGTGGTGACATCAGTGGGCATGGCCACATCCACTGACATCATCTGGCCCACAGCAGGCCTAGTGGGAGGCAGTCCCCTCCCCCTGCCACATCCACATGGCAATGCTGCATTGCAATGCTGCTTTAAGCTCACATGTTCCTGTCAGACAGATTAGGTTTTTTTTTTAATGTCATTTTCTTTTAATTCATGAACATGTGTATTTCTGCATATCTAGGGAATCCCCTGAGTATGTAGAAGCCACTATGTATTTACATTTCAAAATGATAGTCACTCAACCACCTGAGTTCATTAAAAGAGGGAATTATATATAACTATCTAGAAAATGTAAGGCCTTGGAAATGCAACATTTTCTTTTTTATACTGGACATTCAGGCTAGGAAGCTGAGGAAGGACTACAGTCTGGAACCAATTTTACTTCTACAAGGTTAGTGAAATCATCTGGATGGGGGGTACCTTCCCCTCATGTTTCCCCTTCCCAATATGGGCATGATACAGGAGCACACTGATTTCATTGAATATAGTACAGAATCTAGCACAAAATGTCTAACTCCCCAAGCCCTTGGATTATAAATGTTGTGACAGAAACTGAACAGCGCTATCAAAATGCTCTTGAAGTATAAAGCTGTACTATTAAAAGTGGCATTGCAGGACCTCTGCATGTCTTGTGTTTAGATCTTGATCAGTTTTAGTTACCTTAAAAAAAGAAGAAGAAAGAAACACATTGTTTCACACTCATTGTGTTCCAGGGCTGAATGTGAAGGGAGAACATGAAAACCTTGCCATTTTGCGGGGGGGGGGGGGTGTCATAGTTACAGATTTGGATTTTGTTGGGTCATTATCTGTTGACAGGCGGTCAAGCCTCCACTCATTACTCATCTGCCACTAGCACGCAAGTCTTGAATGTTCCCTGTGCCAGTAAACATACATAAAGCGCACTGTAGCACTTACTAATTAGTTTCCCTATACAGTATTTCAGCAGCATGCTTTTCGTGATGATTACTGTCCACACAGCGAGAATGGTTAGAGAATCACTAAATACTTTGGGTTTGCAAAATTGTGAACTGGGAAAGAAAGAGGATTCCCCCACCCCCACCCCCTACCGTTAAGCGTCTTCCATTATAGATGAATTTATTGCAGAGATACAAACGCAAGAACAATCAGGCCATAGTTTCCTGTATAAAACATGCACAGGAAATAGGCTGGGGCTAATTAATCGTCTCCTTTTCCAAACCTCAAAACAGACTGTGTTCTGGTAACCCTTCATTGACCAAAGCAGTGGAATATATGTATGTTTCCTTTTTAATAGATTATATAGCCTAGCCTAGTTCTGGACAATTGGCCCTTCGGTGCAAGCTTCAGAGACTTAAGGTGGACTGATTTTTATTTTATTTATTTATAAAATTTCTTGGCCGTCTTTCAGGGCAGAAGCCCTCCCAAGGCTCTGCACAGCAATAAAATACATAAAAACAGTTAAAATATTAAAAGCAATAAACACAATAAAATAGCAATAAAAGCAACAATAAAAGCTGACAAGGTGATGTCACATCACCTCCACTGTAGCCTGACTTTCTAGGATATGTGGTGCATATTGGTTTAATTTTATTATAACTTTTTATCCTACTTTTCATCTAAGGAGCTCAGGATATCTTAGCTGTGTACCCCCTTTTATTTATTCTCTAGTCTCAGCAACCTGGTGAGGTAGGTTAGGCTGAGAGAATGCAACTCATGCAGGTCACATAGTGACCTTCACGGCCAAGAATGGATCTAAACTTGGATCTCTCTCTTCTAGGTCTAGCCCTCTAACTGCAGTTTACCCCTCCAGATGTTCAGACTGCATTTCCCAACATTCCTGACCATTGGTCATGCTGGCTGGGAATGTGACAGTCCAACACATCTGGAGGACACCAGGTTGGGGAAGGCTGCTCTAGCCACTACGCAGCTCTGGGGCAAGGAGCCTCCCCTCCGTTGGTTCATTTTTTGAATATTTAATTTAAAAAATGGCATTGTTAGCCCCGTCATAAAAGATGATGAATTTGTACACATGGATCTGATCACAGTAATTCGCATTTGTTGAATGGGCACTGATGTTGTAAATTTTCCCACTTTTTTTTTTTTTTTTAAGTTAATGCAATGCTGCCCATGCAAGTCAGCGGTGCCAGCTTTACAAGTGAAGATGAATTGTTTGTACTCGCTCGCTCACTCACTCACTCACTTATTTATTTATTTATACGTACATACTTATATACTGCTTAATATAATAAAATCTCTAAGCAGTTAACATATAAATATTAAAAACCACTATTTACAATACACTATTAAAAACCATTTCGACTACAATCACCACAAACCTTCTCTGCCTCCCGATCGAACTGCACAGAGCAGGGTGGGTGCCACTCCCGAGATGGCCTGCCTTCAAGATACTACATGTTGATATTCTCTTAGCCGTGGACTGACCAGCAAGGCCTCCTCTAAGCTCTTAAAGGTCAGTTGGGTATATAAAGGGGAAGGCAGTCTGCCAGGTAGCCTGGTCCCAAGTTATGTAGGGCTTTGTATGTCAATAACGTAACCTTGAACATGGCTCTGTAGCTAGTTGGTAGCCAGTGCAGTTCTTTTAACACAGGTGGGATGTGAGCATGCTGTTGCACTCCTGCTTGTGGGTTTCCTGTGGGAAGCTGGTCAACCGCTGTGCGAACAGAATGCTGGACTAGATGGCTCCTGGGTCTGATCCAGCACGGCTCTTCTTATGAACTTGGCTGGGTTTCCCACTGATCACCCTAGTTTCTTTTGAGCAGATAGCTGAGTAAATAGCCTATGACAGGAGACACCCCCCCCCCCCAAGCCTGGCACCCTAGACAGCCACTCAGATAACCTGTACCTAAATGCGGCCCTGACCACTGGCATGGAGGGATTCCCTGGCACATAAGGCATTTCTACAGGAGGCTTTTATCCCGCACCTTTACCAAGGCTTCTGCTTCCGGATTCTTTGAAGGATTAAGATAGGCTCCTTTACATGGGCTTTTTCCGGGGGGTTTATTTCTCGGTCTTTCTATGCATTTCATTATACAACCACTAGATGGTGCTGTGGTATAGCGAAATTGTGCAATTATGAGACTCTAATTTTGCCATTTCTAAATAATACCAACTTTCTTCATTGGGGGGGAAAAAACGTGATAATAATGATGATGTCCTCTGAACCTTCTCCAGTTTGTCTGCATCCTTCTTAAAGTGTGCCCAGAACTGGACACGGTACTCCAGATGAGGCCTAACCAGTGCTGAGTAGAGGGGAACTAGTACTTCCCAGGATTTGGAAGCTATGCTTCTATTAATGCAGCCCAAAATAGTATTTGCCTTTTTTGCAGCCACATCACATGGTTGGCTCATATTCAGCTTGTGATCTACCACAATTCCAAGATCCTTCTCGCTTGTAGTGTTGCTGAGCCACGTATCCCCCATCTTGTAACTGTGCATTTGGTTTCTTTTTCCTAGGTGCAGAACTTGGCATTTATCTCTATTAAATTTCATTCTGCCTTGGTCTGCCAAGGACCCGTCTGGGATGAATGGCTCCGAATTAGACCAGGTCACCTGCTGGGCCATGGATCAGTCAGCGTTGCACCCAGATGGCTTGAGCTTGAGCACAAATGACTGTCAGTGAGCAATCACAAGCACACAATAAAAGCCTCGTGTAGAAAGACTCATAGACTGTGAGTTGGATCCAGGATCTGCCTTCTGTTGATAGAAGGGCTCCACTCATGGAAGGTGCCTTCGAGGATAGCCCCTCTCTACACACACCACAGCTCACCCTCTTCTTTGTTTTAATTAAGATTTTTAAAATCTGGATTATTTTGTTAGCTGCCTTGAGCACCATTGTGTAAAGGCAAGATATGAAAAAATATATTCAGCAGGGTTCCCTGACCCCCTGTGTAGCATTTTCAAGGGGCTGGAGGGCAGCCATGGAGACGAGGGAGCAGGAAAGTCCACTTCTGGTTGCACTTCTGGTTGCCCAGTGGCATGTGCCTAAACCTAGATCCAACCCTGTGTAAAGAGCCGAGGCAGCATGGAAAGTATATGCCACACACTAGAATCGAACCACTGAATATTCATAGGCTGTCAGACAACCTTTGTTCCATTGTCTAAGCATTGATAGAATCAGATTTTTTAAACCAGAATTTCATTCTACTTGTGATAATGCACATTAATGTGTATTAGCACATTTGCGCAAGTGCATGTTAGCACTAATGCGCATTTGCGCTAATGCGCATTAGTTAATGCAAATGTGAATTAGCACAGATCCCCCCACAAAGTGAAAAACCTTGTCCACAAGTCTGCAGAATCCACACGACTTGGAAAAAGCTGGTCTGCTGAGGAATCCACAGGCTGGATTCACAGAAATGCAAACACATTTGAGTCTGCTGTGAGTTCCTCCTACATTGCTACTTCCTCCACCATTTATACAATCATTGGCATGGGACTAATTCTTAGGCAAGATCAATTCTGTATATTGTCTGTTCATGTGTTTTTTATGTAAATGGTTTTTAATCTCTGTATATTGGATTTTTAATGTTTTTAATCTTTGTAAACCGCCCAGAGAGCTCCGGCTATTGGGCGGTATAGAAATGCAAATAATAATAACAACAACAACAACAACACATGTGGTAATGGGCCTTAATAATCTCATCTACTTTCTCTAGTCTTGCTTTTGTGCAAGATTAAAAGCTGGTTCTAACATGCCTTTGGAACGAATTTCATTGAGAAATGTTGTTCAGTCGTTAAGTCGTGTCCGATTTTCGTGACCCCATGGACCATAGCATGCCAGGCCTTCCTGTCCTGCGCTCTCTCCCAGAACGTGCTCAAGTTCATATTCATTGCATTGGTGATGCTATCTAGCCATCTCATCCTTTGCCATCCCCTTCTCCTTTTGCCTTCAATCTTTCCCAGCATCAGGGTCTTTTCCAGAGAGTTTTCTCTTCGCATTAGGTGGCCAAAATATTTCAGCTTCAGTTTCAGTATCTGACCTTCCAATGAGCAGTCAGGGTTGATTTCCTTTAGGATGGACTGATTTGACCTCCTGGCAGTCCAGGGGACTCGTAAGTCTTCTCCAGCACCACACTTCGAAAGCATAAATTCTTCAGCGCTCAGCCTTCCTTATAGTCCAGCTCTCACAGCCATACATTACTACTGGGAAAACCATAGCTTTGATTAGACGGACCTTTGTCGGCAAGGTGATGTCTCTGCTTCTTACTATGCTGTCTAGGTTTGCCATAGCTTTCCTCCCAAGGAGCAAGCGTCTTTTAATTTCATGGCTACAGTCACCGTCTGCAGTGGTCTTGGAGCCCAAGAAAATAACATCTGTCACTGCTTCCGTTTCTTCCCCTTCTATATGCCAGGAAGGGATGGGGCCAGATGCCATGATCTTAGTTTTTTTTAATGTTGAGTTTCAAACCAGGTTTTGCACTCTCCACTTTCACCCTCAACGAGATCCTCTTCGCTTTCTGCCATTAGGGTGGTATCATCTGCGTATTTGAGATTGTTGATAATTCTCCCGGCAATCTTAATTCCGACCTGTGATTCATCCAACCTGGCATTTCTCATGATGTACTCTGCATATAAGTTAAATAAGCAGGGCGACAATATGCAGCCTTGTCGTAAGTGCCATTGTAAAACACCTATTATAGCTGATACAGTTCTGCTATAGCATGCTTAGGAAACATCTGTTTTGTGACTGTTCATACAGGCATGTTTTATTTGTTATTTTGGGATGTTTACATATGGTCTTATTAGTAACGATATGATTGGCACAAGTGACCTGCAGCAGAATGTGGAAATAAGGAGGTGATGGTGGTAAAATGGGTTGTACCACTGCAGGCTGCGGGGGGGGGGGGCACTTCTTTGAATATGTCTGAAATGTTTACCCTTCCCTTCAATGGCTAATTGGCGATACTTGTCTATATAAACAGGTTTTTATACAATGGGGGATCCTCCACCTGTAATCCCAAGTGTACAGCCTATTCAACAACCTCAGGATTTTATTACTGTGACCTATTCTGCTGCATGTGTGGACTAGGGATTGCATCCAGGTTTACCTTGGGGGGTGACTCCATGAGCAATTTACTCTGAGCTGGCTGTGCTTGGAGTCATTAGGGATATATGACATCATGGCCATCCAGCAGCCACCCCAGAGCTTATCAGGAAAAAAACAGATTTCTTGAGACTGCTTAAAATCCAATTCATTTCCTTAAGTCGGGTTCTCCCTGGTATAGTTGCTGTGTGCCCCAACCCCCACATTGACCTCGGATCTGCTAGCCCTGCCCGGGGGTGTGCCTTTCACCATGACCCGGGTCAAGGAGTGTTTCCTATGTGTTTCTCGTCCCTGCACAAACCAATTCGTGTCTACTAAGAAGTAACTCCCATTGTAGTCAATGAGGTTTCTCCCCTGAATGCCCACGTCAGAACTTACAGAGATCCCCCTCAATTGAAATGGCACAGTTTAAAGCCCAAATTCCCTAAGTGCTGTAAGGGGCAGTCTCAAGGCTCTGATTCTCTGTTATTTGGTTTATTGCCTTAGGAAGTAACTACTTCAACCCTTCATTGTAGAGATCCTGCGCAGCATCATGGGGGCTGGTTTCCCATCTTTGTGTTTACTGCTGTCTTTCCCACAACAAACCCATTAGGGTCTCCTCAGAAGTAACTCCCATTGTGCTGAATGAGACTTGCCCTCTGAATGCCCACATCAGAATTTACAGAGATCCCTATTAACTGAATACAGAGTTTAAAGGACTGAATCCCCGAAGCTTGTAAAGCACTTTACCGAACCTGTGATTCTCCGTGGCTTTGTTTATTGCCTTAGGAAGTAACTACTTCACACCTTCGTTATAGAGATCCTGCAGTTAGAAAGGGGGCTGGCTTGCCATCCCTGTGTCCCCCCGCCCCCCCACACACTTTCCCAGCACAAGCATATGTGTGTCTACTCAGAAGTAACGCCGATTGTGCTCAGAGAGGCTTGCTCCTGAAGTGCAGTGCATCTGGACTTTCAGGGGAAAGGAGAAAGGGGGGAGGGGGGAAGCCTCTCTTATTGGTTGAGCAGCCCCTGCCAGTCAGATGACGTTCACCCCCACCCCCATCAGGAAGTATGTTCTGTGAAGTGATTTTTACTGGTGCGGAGAACCTGCTTGTGGAGCCCTACATGGACCAAGGCGCAGCAAAGCTGATTCCTTTTTAAAAAATCAAGTCAGTACTCCCCCATTTGCTTCTCCTTCCGTTGTCGTGGAGACACAGTCCTGGATCAACTGTGTAGATGGAAGGGGACTTCCCCACCTCCTGTTTCCCATGGCAGCCCCTATTACCTACTGAAAATGCTACACAGAGTGTCAACATCTCCTGGTGAATGGGAGGATCTGTGGGATGGGGCAGAGGGGGATCCCTAAAAGTCAGGTGGATGATCTTTCATGAGCAGAGTGCTTCCTTTTATAAAAAGTCCCTTCCTTTCAAAGGCAAATCCTGAATCCAACTCATCATCTCTGCTTCCAGCTGTAGGAAGCATCCTATTTCACCATGTACCCCGGCAATGAAATGCATATAGCTTTTAAAAAAATGGATGTGCACAAAATGGCTACAGAAGGGAATGCACCCACAAAGTCTGCCATTGGACATAGCTTGTTCTCTGTCACAGATTTTGGCAGACCACCCAACAGGAGCCAGTTTCTCATCTGTTTCAGGCAATTGCCCATCACTCATCAGTTTCAGTGCTGACTCGGAGACAGAGTGATTCGACATGCCAATCATCTCCACTGAATACTATGGCACATCCTTCGAGGTGGTTGAGCTGCCAACATATCACAAAAGGAGAAGAACACGTCAGATAAACTTGGGAGGAGAAAGTGCTCGTACAGCTGTGAAACCTGAAAGGGAATGCCAGACAGCATGGTACCTGCTAATGCTTGTCACGTTGCATAGACAAAAAAAAAATGTTTTTGATCCCACGGCAAAACCAGCAACAACGTTATCACATTAGCAACACCTGCATCTAGCAGAAACCTAGCCGAGTACGCAGGAGAGCTGTCAGCTGTCATTATAACGCAATCCAGCATGCCACAATGCATTAAATAGGCTAAAGAGGCTGGTGCTCTAACACACTGTTGAAAGGAACAGTCAACATTCGTAGGCCTGAAATTAGATTGATCCATTTTGCTGGTGAGCAGACATTGTGATGCACAGCGCTGCTGTTCCCAACTATGACTGCAGGAGTTGGAGAGAATAACCTGGGGGGAAAGAAAAAGTACATTCAAGACGTGCACATTTGGTGTTCCCAGAGCAACCTGTTCGGGGACAAAATGCAGAGTGCTCCTTTGGCAGCTGTCATTCCAGACAGGGCTGGCATCAAGGGTAGGCTTGGTTGGGCACCTGCCAAGGGCTCACCCCTCAGCAGGGGCCCACTGACAAGAGCCCCCTGGACTTACTCCTCATTGCAACCTACTTGTTCACCTGCCTCTCACTGTTGCTCAGACAGCGATGTTGGTGAGAAGGGAGAGCAGTAGATGCCACTGCCTACTTGATCACTGGCCCTTTGCTTGTCAAGCCAGCGATATCTGTGATGAGAAAGAAGATGAGGAGCAACAGCAGCTGGTGATAATGGTGGTGAGAAGGTGGCACTCGCTGGGGAGGGGGCCCATTGAGCATGTCTTGTCCAACAGCACTCCAAAACCTGGAGCTGGTATTGATTCCAAGCGGGACCACCTGGCAGTGCTCTGCAAATGGGAAGGGCGGGATGGAAGTACTGCCTAACTATACTTAATGACAGCTGCCTCTGGATGCCATTCCTGTATACTTGTCCCTGTTTTGCCAGCAACGGCGATGTAAATGACCCATATGCAGCACAGCACCTTGCAGCCAGTGGCAGAGTGGTAAATTTCAAAGTGCAGGCACTCCTTGTGACAGGCCCCATAGCCACACCCCCAAGGAAAGTCCAAAAATTCAGACAGCTGTGTTGATCCACATCAACAAACCAGTTCTGGTAGTTTTCATCTCTACCAGGAGCAAGACTTTTATAAAGCTAATGGGTCTTAATTGCCCATTCAAGACAAAGCCACCCCCAAATACTTTGCATTACAACAGGGATAGCTCACAGCAGTGGTCCTGTTCACACGGATCACAGAGGGGGAAATAAGCCTCCCCCATTGCATGTACCAGCCGTGTCCAGGGGGATATAGGCTACGATGGCTTGTGTCTCCTAGCAGACGCAATGGGGGAAATAAGCCACCATGGCTTATTTTCCCCTCCATGATTGTGCAAACCGGGTCAGTATGTTGTTGCTGGGAAAATTCATTTCCCCCCAGCTACTGTGTAGGTTGCAGCTGAGCTCAGAGGGAACACGGTAATGGAGTTGGCAGATGACATCAGCATCCCTGCTGATCCAGAAGTCACATCCCTGTGTCCTTGCGAGCCCTGGCTCCGTGACACCATTGCCTTCAGCCACCCAAAGTTTTGCCCTTCAGTCTAGACCATGGCCTCACCCATGAACAACTCTGCTTCACTGCCCTGCCTTGCTTGGGCAAGAAGCTAGTAATCGAAGCATCACTACGATGAAGAATTTTAGGAGGAACTAAGAGAGCTTATGGAACACTGTCTTCTTCCTTTGGAAGAAGAAAACAAACCCATTCAATGCCAATGTGATAACATTCATATTACCTCTGTCCTTTTTGGAAGCCCATCCTAAACTGCAGAATCTGAGCACATAACCCAGAACCAATAATACCCATAGGAGTTTTGCCATTTACTTCCAGAGGAAGTGGGTCAAGGATCACAGTTCTGCTTTGTTATATTTTCAATAGTGTTTTCAATACAGAGTACAGCATAGTGGTACGATGCGGTGCAAGGGAAATGCAGGGGAGTGCCAGTCTGGGATTTTTTTTCAGAGTAGGACTGATGGCATTATTTGCCAGAGTGGCTGATGGACTCCAACCCTATGATTCTATGGTTCTCTTAGCTCTGGAAAGGGAAGGAGAAGGAGGAGGAGGTGGCTTTCCAGATTCGCTGGTGTTTGTGACAGATGTGCTGAGAGCAAGTCAAAGAATGAGAGAAATAAACAAGCAGAGACTGGATATGTCTTTCCTCTTCTTTGAAATGGTTCCTACTTCATGCTAAAAGTTTAAATGGTAAAATGTCTCTGAAAGATTGTTTGCATTTCTAATTAAAAGCTCAGGATTGCATTTCAGTCAGCTGAAGATCTGACATTAAAAGTTCAATGTGTTTTGAAGCTCTGCGGTCAGAAGTAAGCACCACAGAGTTCAGTGGAGCTCCCTCCCAGCATGTGATTGCAGTCATGCCCTGGAAACTAAATAATGAGATGTGATTAGTGGTTTGTTTATTGGTTTTGGATAATGGAGTTTTCAGCCAGAGCGTTAGCGCCTTCAAGTGTAAATAACAGAAAAGCAGGATATAAATATATTGTTGTTATTAAATGTATGTGTCACTTCCCACTGCAAGAAGCAGTCTCAAAGCAACTTACACACACACAAATAAAAAATGCATAATTAATATAACTGAAAAAAACCCAAAGTCAATATAAACCATTACAAAACAAAGTCAATATAAACCAAGCATTTTAGTTTTTCAGTTTCTCTTCTATATCTGGTATTGTATTTTAAATCTTTGCACTGCTGCTAACTTCTGTTTGGTTATTATTTATTTTTAAACATTTAAATTGTATTTTATTATCTTGTATTTTGTGGTTTTAATTGTTGTGAACTGCCCAGAGAGCTTTGGCTATTGGGCAGTATAGAAATGTAATAAATAAGTATGTGTGCATGCACATGTATATAAATCTCCAGGGGGTGTCTGTGGATTCTTCTTGGGGTGTGGCTGTGGGGGATGTCATGATCAGCTCCTACACTTCAAAGTTTCCCACTCCATCACTGATACAGTATATTGCATGGTAACATGTTTTGGACTACAAGTCCTATAAGCCCCAGCCAACATGGTAAATGGTCTGGGATGATGGTAGTCGTAGTTCAAAATAACTTCAGGCTCCAGGTTGTCAACCCCTGGTGTAATGGGTTTACATCAATCATGTTTATTACAGACAGCTAGGGATGTCAGAGAATTCTACCACGGACTCCCGTGAGGCTGGATTATTTAGAATCCAGCCTCCCGGAATCCGTAGCGGAACGGCCTCCCCCCTGCCACCCCACGGAATTCCCCCCGGGACAGAGCTTACCTGGCGGCGGATGTGGTGGCGGCTCTGGCTGGTCTCCCAGCCGGCCACTGCCGGGCTGCTGCGGCCGCAAATGGCGGCTGTCATAGTGGACGCTATTTGCGTCCTTGCAGTCAGCCATGATAGGCTATGTAAGTATTTATGTAACCTATCACGGCAAAGAGCAGGGATGCAAATGGCGGCTGCTACGCCATTTGCACCCCTGCTCTTTGCCATGATAGGCTACCTAAGTATTTACATAGCCCGGCCGGTGGCTCTGCGGAGAGGCCACAGAGCGGAGCTGGCTGGGGAGGATTCCGGGGAGAGGGACGGAGCGCCTCCCCCCACCGCGGATTGCCCGGTGCGGAGCCAGGTAAGACTTCCGTACATCCCTACAGACAGCTGCTTATACCAGAAATGGAATTTCACAGTGACTGGAGAGACCTGAAGCCAAATCAATACGGGACTTTCAGACACCCCACTCCTGAAATCCCTATTTGGTGTTGGCTTAACCACGAGGGCCGGAGTGAATCGCAGCTTCCCGATGTGGATACATGAAGTAATTCTGCTGCACTGCCTACAAAGGAGGCGATTTGCAGCTTGGCGGTACTTCCGGACCCAGCTCTCCTCCAAGACAAGGTTGCAAAGTTGGCCAGGAATGCCTTAGGAGTGATCTGCCAGCTGCACCCTTTGCTGCTGAGGTCTGGCCTGGCCACAGTCATGCATGCCTTGGTCACCTCCAGGTTGGACTGCTCGGAAACCTCACTTGGTCCCAGATGCAAGGGTCCAAATCGGACCTCAGCATTGGGAACACAGAACTCGGATTTGTGTCCATTGCATTGGCAATGGTCCATCCAGGCAAGCGGGCATGTGTAGAGAATGGTACAATTAATCTAAGCAGCCAACCTAGGCAGCCATTTTCAAATCACCCTCCCCCCCCCTTTGTTCTTTTTGTAGCACTTATTTACTGAGGAATGATGGCCTGATAACTTGATGAAAGACGGTTTTAAAGGAAAGGCTTTGATTTAGAAGCTCTCCAGAGGTGGCTCTATGTTTGGGGAAATGGGGGAGGGACCCCCACCCACTTGTGGCACAGAGATCCCTCCACAATCAGGCATATTTGCTTCATTGCACGGCGTGCAGCTGCCAAGTGCCACGCATGATCTGCTCCAGTCCTCTGGCAATTTCAGTGGGATCCCGAGCATCTGCCCTGCTCTCCACCCCACCAGCCCCAGTGAGCACCAGCCGCCACTGGTCCATATTTTAAAAGGACCCTTCTCTCTCCCCGCTTCCCTGTCCTGCTGGTATCAGTCCTTTACTTCCTGAAATAACCATGCAACGGGGAAGAAACAGGCATAGGCAGCCCTGATCTTCCTTCACATATTAACTCAGAAGTAAATCCTATTGCATCAAGGAAAACAACAGAATGGGAAAGACTAGAGATCTCTTCAAGAAAATTGGAGATCTCAAGGGAACGTTTTGTGCAAAGACGGGCATGATAAAGGACAAAGAAGGCAGGGACCTAACAGAAGCCGATGAGATTAAGAAGAGGTGGCAAGAATACACAGAAGAACTATACAGGAAAGATCTGAATGTCCCTGATAGCCATGATAGTGCGGTCACTGAACTTGAGCCGGACATCCTAGAGAGTGAAGTCAAGTGGGCCTTAGGAAGCATTAGTAACAACAAAGCTAGTGGAGATGACAGTATTCCAGCTGAGCTATTTAAAATCCTAAAAGATGATGCTGTTAAAGTGCTGCATTCAATATGCCAACAAATCTGGAACACTCAACAGTGGCCGCAAGACTGGAAAAGGTCAGTTTACATTCCAATTCCAAAGAAGGGCAATGCCAAAGAGTGTTCAAACTACCGCACAATTGCGCTCATTTCAAATGCCAGCAAGGTGATGCTCAAAATCCTACAAGCTAGGCTTCAGCAGTATGCGAACCGAGAACTACCGGAAGTACAAGCTGGGTTTAGAAGAGGCAGAGGAACTAGAGATCAAATCGCCAACATTCGCTGCATCATGGAGAAATTTCGAATTCCAGAAAAACGTTTATTTCTGCTTCATTGACTACGCTAAAGCCTTTGATTGTGTGGATCACAACAAACTGTGGCAAATTCTGAAAGTGATGGGAGTACCAGACCACCTTACCTGTCTCCTGAGAAACTTGTACGAGGGTCAAGAAGCAACAGTAAGAACCAGACATGGAACAACCGATTGGTTCAAAATTGGGAAAGGAGTACGACAAGGCTGCATATTGTCACCCTGCTTATTTAACTTATATGCAGAGTACATCATGAGAAATGCCGGGTTGGATGAATCAGAGGTCGGAATTAAGATTGCTGGGAGAATTATCAACAACCTCCGATATGCAGACGATACCACCCTAATGGCAGAAAGCGAAGAGGATCTCAAGAGCCTCTTGTTGAGGGTGAAAGAGGAGAGTGCAAAAGCTGGTTTGAAACTCAACATTAAAAAAACGAAGATCATGGCATCTGGCCCCATCACTTCCTGGCATATAGAAGGGGAAGAAATGGAAGCAGTGACAGATTTTACTTTCTTGGGCTCCAAGATCACCTCAGACGGTGACTGTAGCCATGAAATTAAAAGACGCTTGCTCCTTGGGAGGAAAGCTATGGCCAACCTAGACAGCATAGTAAGAAGCAGAGACATCACCTTGCCAACAAAGGTCCGTCTAATCAAAGCTATGGTTTTCCCAGTAGTAATGTATGGCTGTGAGAGCTGGACTATAAGGAAGGCTGAGCACCGAAGAATTGATGCTTTCGAACTGTGGTGCTGGAGAAGACTCTTACGAGTCCCCTGGACTGCAAGGAGGTCAAATCAGTCCATCCTAAAGGAAATCAACCCTGACTGCTCATTGGAAGGACAGATAATGAAGCTGAAGCTCCAATATTTTGGCCACCTAATGCGAAGAGAAAACTCCCTGGAAAAGACCCTGATGCTGGGAAAGACTGAAGGCAAAAGGAGAAGGGGACGACAGAGGATGAGATGGCTAGATAGCATCACGGATGCAATGAATATGAACTTGAGCACGCTCCGGGAGAGAGCGCAGGACAGGAAGGCCTGGCGTGCTATGGTCCATGGGGTCACGAAGAGTCGGACACGACTGAACGACTGAACAACAACAACAACAACAAAATCCTATTGCGTCTCAATGGGACTGAGTTCAATGGTGTTTACTCCCATGTTAGCATTGCTGGGATTTAACAAGCTAGAAAGGCAGGTGTGCGCGTGGAGAAGTGTGGGGTCTTTGCAAGCCCTCTGCCTGAAAGAACAATGGGTAACTAACAAGTGTTCTTGAACTTCCTTAATTCAGCCTCCACCCCTGTCCCCTTGTCACTTCCAAGTCAAAGGAATAAGAGGCCAAGCTATTGTTGAAATTGGCAATCTTGTGTGTCAGTTTCCTCTCCCTCCTCTCTGGGATGCAAATCAGCTTGAACAACTTTCTTCCTCCTTCCCCATTTCTCCCAAAGCAGCGGCTTTAACTTTAATTGATCGGTTTCTCCAGTTGTTTCAGGAAGTGGCCTCCTTTCCTCCTGCTTCTGGTAAAATAACTGGTAGGGGTGCTTCCAGACAAGGCTTTTATCATGCCATTGCTCTGCCTCATTCATGGAATTTTATTGGGGGTCCAGTTTACCAGAGCAGCAATTTTTAATCATTCCTTCCACTTCAATCCCCCCGCCATCAATTACTTAATTGTGCTATAGCACTTGGTTATTTTAGTGATATTAAGAATATTTAATGATTATATATAACTCACTGCTTCCTCATCTATAATCCTGTAATGCACTATACTGAATGTGGGTGTTGATATGTTGGGAAGTTCAAGCAAAATCTAAGGTATGTGTATTAAACAATGTTCCATAGCATCAGTCATGGCCGCGATGAACAAAACGTAACTCCATGGACTTCAGTAGAAACTGAACTCACTTTCTTTGGAGTGGAATTGGGCTGGCTTGCCTGCTTGTTTGCATTACGCTTACCAGTGTTGAATATGCACAGTGGGAAAGAGCGCTCCACTTTTTATTGCCCTTAGCCCATCCATAATGACCCCTTGTTATGAAAGCTTTTCTTCCCATGTTCATCTTTGTAAGATTGCCCACCTGCATTCCTTTTGCAGTCTGCATTTTCAAACCAAGTAGTTTTTAGAATCACATTAATCTGCAATGGATTATTATGGGGCAGACTCTTCCTTAAGGGGTGTAATTAAGCACATTCATTAATTCTCAGGGCAGGAGGGCTAATTACTTGTTTTAAAAACCTGCACTAATTGCCAGTATTTTTTTTTTAATATTGAATTGGTATTGTAAGGCTAGTTTTGATTTCTATTCCTTGTTTACCTTCTAATAACAATCTTAGTCAAAACTAGAAAGGGAAATGCCTGCATGTTGTCATCTTAGCAACAGGACATCAAAACCAGTAGCTTAAATCAGCTTCTTAGCAAAGGCGGAGGCTTTCTCTAATGCAGGGCTAGTTCTGGCTTTCCAAATGGCAGCCTTTGCTACTACTATTGGGGCACCACTAATTCAAACAAGTAAAGAGCCATTTTGCCTGCTTGCCCTGTGGCAAATAAGAACTGCTTCCAGGAGGCCAGGCAGAGAAGCTCTACAAATATTGTTGCCCTATTTCCCCCCTTTTAGGCCACAAATGCCTGACCAAACAGGCTAGCAAATGTTTTGTACAGGGGCTACTGTCTGTGGCCTCACTTGCAAGGTGCCATAATTTAAAAGGTATCTTGCCTCCTTTCTTATGCTTAGCCTCACAACAACCCTGTAAGGTGGGTCATCCCCATTTTTCAGACGGACTTGTAATGAGAATGAGAGGCAGTGACTTGCCCAAGGCAGAATAATACATCCATCGCAGAGGATGCACTTGAACCCACTGTAGGGTGGTCATGTGTCCTACTTTACAGAAGGCAGCTCTCTATTTGAAGGCATCCTCTATTTGAAGGGCTGTCCAGCCCAAAGACCCATAAGGAGAGAGAGCAGGGAGGGGTCTTATAGTGGCCCATCAATGGCTAGCACCTGGACAGCAGAGGTGCAGGCCACCTCAGTCACCGTCTTTCCTCCTAGGGTGCCCTGTGTGTTCAGATGTGTTGCATTTCTGTTTAAATTCTAGTAATGATTTAAAATCTGCATCTATACATATAAGCTGGCATATGCAAATGTCATGCAAATCTGCATCCTCTTTTTTATTGTTTCCTCTTCTTTGGTGATACGACTGTGGCTACCCTACAACTCAGGTTTCTAGCACTGTGTCCTTTAGATGTACAAAGTTATTGCTAACATGTTCCAAGTACTTTTGTGCCACTCCTCAGCCAGAAAGGCTCTTGGAGCAGCTTACATACAATCATTAAGCTAGGCAGTCCCTGATTGCAGGCTTACAATCTAAAAAGACACGACACACAAGGAAAAAAAGAAGGGAAGGGAAGAGGAAACAGTCTTTCAGCAGTGCTGGTGGAATGGCCCTGGTTCCCCTCTCGAATAAAATACGTAGCATACCTAAAAGTAAAGGTGGCACCCGTGCCGTCGTGTGCTGCGGGAGATGAGAGCGAAGCACCCTCCCTTCCTCTCTCCCTGTGGAAGGTGGTGCTTCTGGAGGCTTGAGGCCTTTTCCACTCCCCGCTTCCGCTGAGTAAAAGCAAGACAACAGAATGATCCAATTTCCACCTGTTCTACTTTGAAGAAGATAGGACAGGGGTAAGCAGCCCGGTGCCCTCCAGAGATTTTAGACAACTCCCAGGAACTCTGCCCATTGGCCATGCTGGTTGGGGCGTGTGGAACTTGAAGTCCAAAACATGAAGAGCACCGGGTTGCCTACAGCTGAGGCACTAAAGTATCTGTGGTAGAGGACAGAGAGGAGCAGGGTGGGAGACCTCTACCTTGGCTCCTCCTTGCTTTCCACCAAGCCCACCAAGGCCAGAGGGAGCGCCCCATCTCCTGGAAGGTGAGCACCATGTATTCCATATTTGTTAGGCTGTACAGGCGGGGGGCTGCTTTGCTTGACATTTGCTTGACAGGCGGAGAGACAGTGAGTGAGCAAGCAGTGGTATCTGCTGTCCCCCCCCCCCCCCGTTCACCACTGCCATTGTTTGGGCCAGAATGAGAAGCAGTAGAACAAGCAGGTTGCAACAGCGAAGAAGAGGAGCAACTCCAGGGAGTCTTGTCAGTGGGCCCCTGCTGGGGTGTAGGCCCTCGCCGGCCCTGCCCCTTGCCAGCCAAGCCCGTGCCATTCCTGCTGCTTACCCAGCTCTGCACTGCCAAGCAACGGCCAGGAAGGCCTGTTGCCCAAAGACAGAACAGGCCCCTCATTGCTGTCAGCAGCCAGGCGTCCTCTGGAAGACTGGTGGCGCGTCCACGCACCAGTGGTGATTTTCCACCCTTCTGGGCCTGGTGAGCTGATGCCCACCCTTATGCCACTGTTCAGCCCTCTGCTTCTGGCCTCTGCCCTCGAGGGCATGGTTCATCTTCTAAACGAACAGCACCGGCTCCAGATCTGCGGAAGCGCTGAGCAGCTTGATGCCCGTGGCATTCTCCTCACCGCCACCCAGGCTCTGTAAACATTGTTCAGCCCCAGGCTGTCCTCAGCTGCTCTGTCACAATATGGTTGCAGCAGCCCCGGGCTGGAGATGATGGGAGCTGTAGTCCAACACATCTGTAAAGTACCAGGTTGGAGAAGGCTGCTCTGTCGGGTGGAGACTGCAAGCCTATGCATGCTTACCTGGGAGTAACCCCCATTGAATATAGTGGGACTTACTTCTGAGTACATACACCTAGGAGTGTGCTGCACATTGCCAAACCTGCAGAGAGATGTGAGCTGTGTCAGGCTTCCAGCGGGCCCTGTTTCCCATTAGCAGCTTCTTTGCTTTGTAGTATGGCAGAACAGATGCTAGTCTCACAATCATCTACAGCAGAGGTGTACAAATCCAGGCCCAGGGGCCAAATCAGGCTGAGGGTCCAATTTGGCTTCCAGGGTTCCCTAAAAGACCACATCCCTTCCACTGGCCACACCCACTCCCCCCAGCCATTGGTCACTTGGTGGTTTCCTGGCTTTCATGCAGTTTTCCATCCATTCTGAAAGGTTGAAATGCCTCTCCTAAGGCTTAGTTACAACAGTAAGAGCTTTAAGTGACAATATGCTGGTATTTTCTGTGTTTGGCGCACCACCCCTTTTGCCTTTTGGCCACACTCCTTTTCTCTTCAGCCCCACCCACCACTGAAATTCGGCCCCCGAGAGCTTCTCCAAAATGGAATTCAGCCCTGTGGCTGAAAGAGGTTCTGCACCCCTGATCTACAAAACCCCTACCTTAAAAACAGCAACCCTGAATTTAAACCAATAATTTGACTCTTTGCTTAAATAATAGAAACCTCCTGCTGGAATTAGCAGTACAGGATTTGGCCCTGTGCTGGAAAGCCCAACAGAAGCTCTTTTGCAGGCTCTCAAAATACTATTCAAAAGCCCATAGCGGAACATTTTGACCTCCCAGGACACTCTAGTTCAGCTTTCCCCAACCTGGCACCCCCCAGATGTGTTGGACTACAACTCCTATGCTGTCTGAGGATGCTGGGAGTTGTAGTCCAACACATCTGGAGGGTGCCAGGATGGGGAAAGTTGCTGCTGCCACTGATCTTTAAAAGGTGGATTAGGATTGTTCTGTAGAGAGGATACTTCCTGATTTGCCACCACCACCGCTTTATTTTGTGTTTTCTCCCTGAGAGAATATGGGAAAACACTTTGGATTTTGCTGTCCTGAAGCTGGCTGGCTTTCAAGAGCATTGGCCTGGTGTCCTTTGGGAACCTGAAGGGTAACTGCATGAATGTGCATAATGAAACCCCGATGGCCCTGTTGCTCCACTCTGCAAAACAGCATGAGCACTTCGTCCCTGTTCCTCTCACTCATGGCTTTCTCCCAAGTGATTCCATATGTGTTTGTGAGCATAACAATTTGCTGTGAGGCAACTGCCTTGTGAGGGAGGCCGATTATGCACGCTTCTATCTGATCATATACTCAAGGAGTTGGAAGGGACCTTGGCGATCACCTAGTCCAGCCCCCTGCCTCTCTTGAAATCACCAAAAGCGTGCCAGCCTGTGCCAAATGCTTCGAGTTAAAATATTCTCAGCACAGGGGCCACCTGGGTCTGGAGCCATCACTGGCCCTTCTCATAATGCTCCCAATGCTCCAGGGTATTATGGGACATATATATGGAAGCTAGACACAGCCGCCTAACGTTCCTTGATGCATCAGGCTGGGGTGAAGAATTAATGGCGGAGGCAAGGCAGGTGTCAGTGATGCGTGCATTACCGAGGCACTGGGGCCCTGGCATCTGCCCAAAGATGTCAAGGGTTGACACCAGCTTTGAGGAAAATGCATCATCTGCTTCATTCACATCTGGCTGCTGTTAAAGGAACCAGAGCAAAGCTGGAAAACATGGCAACCCTGAAAGAATGACTCCACTGTGAACTGGATTTCCAGCAGCTTTTCTTTCCTGGTTCCTTTTGGAACTGCCCTGACAGGAAGAACAGGAGCTATTTTAGCAAGATGAATTTCAATTCAGGAGTAGCCTCAGCCCAAGGAGCACATTTTATCTGGCCTAAACACTTAATCTACATAGTGATCATCATCCCCTAGTTACTGCTGCTCCCCCCATCTTCCACTGCAGCACTAATGACTAGCTGCTGCTTCCACTTCCTTACAAGCCAGAAGATGGTGCACATTTCCAGCTAGTTCCCTGAGACACAACAGACCTGAATCTGGCTGAGAAGGATTTATCCCAGTCAACATCAGTGCTGCCCACTTGGAAGAGGATGCTGAAGAGCAACAGGTGCTGCCAGAGATCTGGGGCACCTCAAGCCCAGCTTCCTTAGCGTGCTCTTGCCTTTATTAATTGGGCGACTAGGCTCCCGAGTCTGATCCTCAAGGCAGGCAGCGTGATGAGCCTGCAGAATTACCCTGGAGACCTTTCAGAACCTGACCTAAATTGTTTACTCAATCATCATTAGAGTCTGGTATTGCTGCACTGGGGGATGGCAAGAGGCAGGCCCTTGTTCTGCAGTGAACCCTGGTGCTAATGTTTCTCAAAGCTTCAGTGCTCTTAGGAAGGTGCAGTCATGAATCTCTCACACACAGAGATGAGACTAAAAAGAACAGCTTGCTCTTTTATTTCATAGCTTGTGTTGTTTCCAAGCCTATTTTAATGCCCGATACCTACTCTAAACTCGTTATATATTTATGTAGCCAGACTGGTAATACCTTACATATGCATATCATCTGAAGGAGCAGCTACTTAAAAATACCTAAGGGTGCAATCCTATGCATGTTTAGGTCTCCTTCACGCCCGGCTTTTATCCTGCTATGGAGATTGCTTACTCATAGAAGTTTGTGGGTCCAGCACACAATGCAGCCCTCATCCAGGGAACCTCCCGCTCTTTGTGAGCTGTATTGCGTTGTTTTCCATGACAAGGAAAGTCCAGCATTTTCCCGTCTCCCGCCATGGAGTCGGCAAAAATGGGGGCGTACGGTTTAAAGTTGCTTTTATTACAAATAAAACAACTGTGCCACCTAGTGGCTTTGTAATGAAACACATAGATCTCATTGAAAAGTTTAGGGGTTTTTTTTAAAGCCACATGGAAAGGACCCAGTCTGATCCCACAAAGATTCCATCTGGGAGCAGAAGCCCTGGTAAATTGCAGGATTTTTAGCCTTGTGTGATGAAACCCTTAGAAAAAAGTCCTACAACTCCCAGCATTCTCCAGTTAGCCATGCTGGCTGGGGAATGCTGGAAGTTGTAGGACTTTTTCTGCCTAAACATGCACAGGATTGTGCCTTAAATGTATATATGAGAAATAGAGAACAATGATGCCATGCATACACAGTATAGATCACATCTGCTGTCATGACATCTACGGACATATGAAAAACTACTCAGTACCGAGTGTGAGGTTTCCGCTGGAATTGCAATCTTTCGTTCACTTTTATGGGAAAATCAGGCTATGCAGCTGTCAAATCTTTGCAGTCCAGTGTTTAAGTTGTTGTTACATGTTTTATCAGACCTGATTTGTGGTAACATTTTGCACCATTGCAGGGGGTGGGAAGGCTACTGTACCTTTGATAAGAATTTCCTGTGTGCAGGTCCTGCCTGTTTATTGCTTCTTGTTGATGGCAGTTTGCGGGGAATGAATTGCCTCTTAACTGCCCCTTGAACATTACCTCTTAATTGTCCCAATGTCAGTTTCTGTTCCTGCGGGGAGGGGAGGGGAGGCTTAATTACTGATTTCCTCTCAGCAATAGTTTTTCTTTGCATTTTTTAAACAGAGAAATGATCTAGCAGGCTGCTTTTGTCACCAACTGTGATGCAGAGAAGCAGGAGGAAGGACATCTGTGCAAACCCTTTCCAGGCTTTTTGTGCTTTCCAAAGATAGGTGCCTAAAAAGCATCTACTGAGCAAGGGCCATAGGTCAGAGGTAGAGCACGTGCTTTGTATGCATGATGAGGTCCTAGCTTCAATCCCTGGTGCCTCTAGTTCAGAGGTGGACAACTTGTGGCTGTCCAGATATTTCGGCCTACAGCTCCCATCATGCCTAACCCCTGGCTAGGGCTGATGGAAGCTGTAGGCAAAAACATCTAGAGGCCCACACTTTGCCCAGCTCTAGTGAAAAGCACATCAGGTAATGAGGCAAGAAAAGACTTCCCCGCCTGAGACCCCAGACAGCTGCTGCTAATTAGAGACAGTATCAGGCCAGGTGGACAAATGGTTGGATTCAGAATACAGCAACTTCATTTGTTCATATGAACACTTCCAAGTTGTGAAATAAGCTCTGTTCAGATGATGCTCCATCAGGATCAGAAAGAGCAATATGTAATCAGATATGTTTTAAAGATATGGGCTTTTATAATGCTGCCGCAGAAAAATGAAGCCTGTTTTAGTGAAAGGTTGAACTGAAAAATAAAGAAACCAGTAGAAATCTGTAATGGTTCCATTTATTAATATGTATATCACAAATACTCACAATATCAATGCATTCTTCTTGGCATGCTAGACAGAGGCCTTATTAAAAAATTCCTATTTTTTTTAAAAAGGTCTTAAACTTTTGCTCCCCACCCCCCAAAAATATTCCACACACTCTTTTTTTTTTTAAGTTTGATTGATTTGACAATGTATTTGGTGGCAACTTCAATGCAAAAGGAGAGGAAAAGAGAGGGAAAAAGAGGGAAGAAGAAAGTTGCATTACAGCACAATTTGATTAATCCATAATTATCTAATAAAAAGGAAGCAAAATTACCGGCTTCACAGTAAGCAAACAACACAGCTTAGTAACAGTATTACACAGGTTCAGATTCAGAGGCAAAATGCACTAGACAAAGGCCTACTGGCAAACGCACTAGGCATACAACATTCATTAAGAATCAAAGATGCAGCAGAACATCAAAAGAACCATTTCCCTCAAGCAGATTTTGGACTTTTTTTTCTTCAAGTATTTTCACATGTTATGTAACTGATTTCTTCTTGTTTGGGGCAATTGTAGGGGGTGGGGAGTAGGGGAGTAGATTGAAAAAAACTTAGTAAAGCAGTAAACAAAACCAATAAAGTAAAAATCGGATAAACCAAAATAAGATATATTTTTGTATACAGGTTTAATATGGATGTGTGCGACATTTATTAACCATGGTGAAAGGCTAATTATGCCCTCCAGTCACTACATGCAGAGCCCAGTCATTGCTGTTAATGAATTACCTCTGTTAACTTTACAATGCAACTACAGTCTGATCAAGAACATACATATAGTGCCATCATATGCAGAGCCTTCAGGATGGAGTGTACAGTACTGGATGCTGAATGGTTCAGGCTACTTTTGAGGCACAACAGTACTTCACGGAATGGTACACTACGCATGGTACAGAGTTGAGAAGGTGGTGGTTTTATGTGTATGTGTGTACGTGTAGTTGTGTATGTGTGCTCTAAAATTCTTTAGAAGTCTTCCAAGAATTATCCAGTTCCTGATTGAAAACAGGTGCTGTATTTCATACTCCTGGAAAAGTACAGAAAGGAGAGGGGGAGAACAATGAATCATTTTAGTTGCTAGCAATCATAAGAATTATCTTTTTATAATAATGATTTTGTTGGTTCAATCCAATGGAGGAAAACTGCTTTTGTTGGAGAAAAGGAACCTCTGAATCCAACCAACAGTTGGAAATATTAACAACTAGGAGCACAATATCTAGCTCCATTATAATCAGTGGAGTTTAGGCCTAAGGAACACATGAACAGAAGCTTCAGCATTCATTTGAGTGTAACATGTGTGCAGATCTCCACTGTGGATATGCAAGAGTTGTTGACAAATTAATCGGGAAACCTCTGCTCATGAAGAAGCCGCATGAATGCACTGGAAACCCGTGCAGCTTTGGACCAGGCAACTGATCTCCATGAACATCCTAAAACTGTGAGCCTGTTTTTGAAAGAACTGTGACAGGCCGAACCCTTATCAGCAGCCCTACTCGCCTGGATTAGGTTTCAACTTGCTACCCACATCCAGCCCATCTCTGATTCCAGGCACTGGTTTAGAACCTCCGCAGCCTCTCTGGACTGAGATGGAAGTGAGACATCAACATACTGATGACGGCCAACTCCAATTGTCCACACAGTCACCCTCAGCAGTTTATAGAGAGCTTGGTTGCTTCACTTTCTTGCTTTCACCAAATTAATCAGCCAATTTAAATAAATCACAGAATGTCAACACAGATGGTATTTTAAGAGGCCATTTTTGCTTGACTAGGTAAAACAAAATGGTTTTGAAAATCATATTGAACGTATTGTCTGAATAAACAAGTGTGCATAGTATTTCTGAGTTTTGTTTTTAAATAATGCCACTCAGCACTGAACACCTTTTAACAGAGGAGCCACTCTGACTCGCATCCCCATTTTTGTCCATGATTAGCATTTTCATCCCTGCTGCAAATGCCATGGACTGAGTACAAGCAGCTGACTATTAAACCTGTAATGTCTTTCATACAAGTAGGGAGGCAAAGCATTTGAATTCGTTTGTGAAGAGCATCCTGCACACAGCAGTGTACAGACCCACCTTATTACACCATCTCATACTGATTGGCAGTAATAAATCGGGACAGACAGCATGCCAAAAGCATTCCAATCAACTGTAACAGAAAAAGAGAAAATTTCATGCATATAGTCAAGCATCATTATGAAATACACTAACTCTACAGTAGAGAGACTTTGAATTTTTTTTTTAAAATCCTTGAAATATATAAAAACACAAATACTATATACTGAAGTCTATGGCCATAACAAGAGCACAGAATAAATGCAACTGAGAAAGAGCAGCTGTAATTGTTCCTGTGAGCACTCTCTCTCTCTCTTTTTCAGGCAACCCAATGTTCATTGTATGTGTCTCTAAGTAATCCAAGTCTTCCTTATTTGCTTGGGATGAAAAATGTATATTCCTATAAATTCAACATATGCATTCAGCCAAAATGGCTATTGTTCATCACAATCATTTTACAGGATGAAAAAAGGCTTCAGATGCAATAGTTGTTCTTTGGCTTTACACGTTACAGACTTCTTGGGATATGTCAATGCAGATACAAATCTTAGGTCAATTAAATGTTAGTTATCTGCCAACATGCAAGTAATCCACAAAAACTGCACCATGACATGGTTCATTGTATTCCAGCTGTGCCTCAGTGCACAGCCAGGCCACAGCCTCTGTACCACTCCAGTCTCTGGAATGATCACTGTGCTAACAGCTGCACAGTGAACTCCAGGTTTTCCGGCATCGCACAGTACCTGGGTTTAGAGAGAGCAATCTGCTCAGGGGATCCTTCTATGTCCTGCTATGTCAGTGTGGCAACAAGGGATAATCAGATACAGAGCGACTTCAGATGTTACAAGCCAGTATGACCAGCCTGAAGCAGCTTACAAAATACATGGGGTTATATGTGTCCACTGACTGTGCTATGAACTGGATAGCCAAAGGTATCACTTGGAATTGTAGTATATGTATATTCCAGGACAGTTGTGGCATGCATAGAAAGCAATTGTGGTGGTGGAAAAATCTCCCATCTCACTTTGTACACCACAGCTGATGTCTCCTGTTTTTAGTGACGTCATAGTGTAGAATTCCTAACAATTTGGGGTGCTCCCAGACGGATGGCTCCTAGCACTACATATCAAAATACATTCTGCAGCTATTCCATCTTTTCCTCCTTAACGGTTTTTTAGGGAAAGAAAAAAAAAGAGGCAAGAAATGAGGGGAAACACGAGCGGGTTACAAGTGGAAAACAACAACTTTTGGACTCCTCATAAAATTCCATGAATGGGGAAGGACAATTGCAGGACATGGAAGCACCTTTGAACTAAAGGAGCTTCTGAATTTAACTTTAATATTGCCAGGTATCTATCCTTAGTAAAATCTGCATTTGTGAAATGTGGGAAGGATTAACATTTCCACAGAGAAATGTTTTCACAGAGATCACTTAAAACAATGTTCTGACGATGCAGAAAACGTAACAATTTGGAGAATACAATGAGAAAACGATCAGACAGTTGTTTGTTTGCGTTTGGAAAGAAGGCAACCAATGGACTGCCGGTCCACTTACCAAGAGGGTGGAGGAAGCCCCCAGAGGCTCAGTGTAAGTGTTTTTGGATTTGCTAGACCAGAGGAATGCAGCCCACTATGGGAACTGCAAAAGGCAATATGTTGTGGCAGACAAGAGTCTTCCAAACTTCGTGCGCCAGATTGGACAGATGGAGGGTAGGATGAAGCACAGCACTGAGCCACTTTGGAAGATTAATCTGATGGAGAGTAACTGGCTGCAGAGAATAAGGTCTAGTGCAAAGAGCACTGCTTTCTTTACGAGGGTGTTTTAGTCTACTTTCTTGAACACTGCTACATTGTACTCTTATCCACAGCCACTATACAAAGAAGTGCCAAGTAAGATTTATGATACCATAATATGAGATGACCCAAGGACTGAATGAAATGAAATAGTGGCAGCACATCTCTGCAAACAGCTTTGGCTCTTATAATCAAGTGCTGCTGGTCTCTTCTGCCAGTGGCACTTGTTTGTAACATCTGGCAAAGGATCTTGCATAAATAGGTTGTGCAGGCTGTATTCACACTTACAGCCTGCACAACTTCCCTGTGCAAGATCCTTAAAAAAAAACAACCCACAAAGTTTCTTGACATCTCAAATGTACACGTTGTACGTTTAATCGAAGAAGATTTACAGGCATTTAGGTAAAGAGATATTTTTTAGAAAACTGCTATGGCTGATTCAGCTGTTTTCTTTTCCTTGGCAACAGAGTAAGGCTGAAGAGATTTTGTAACCAATAATATCAGGATGCGTACATATTAAGTCACCTCGGGAATTATTACATTAATTCTAAAAGTAGAAAAATCGCACGGAGAAACTGTCGTGTTCTGCAGTTTTTCCAAAGGGTGGTGAAAGTTTCTTAGACTTCCTTATGGGATACGTCTTTATCTCATTCTTACTTTACAAGAGCTCCACTGATTCACTGATTGTATAACAGATCCTGAGCTACGTTCACAAAGTGCTTTTTAAAATGATCATTCAAATATTCAACAATAATTAAAGTCATTTGGCCTGGGCCCTCAGTCTTAAGTTCCACAGTCTATTATTTGTTAACGTTGTGGCTTCTCATGATTTCCTCTTAATTTTAATGCCTTCGCTGGCTTATGTAATTCTCTTTTCATAACACTACCATGGGCAGTGCAATCCTGTGGTTCCTGGGATGGCATCATAGGGATCAGAGAATGGACTGGAAATCCCTTTTTGAGGTCAGAGGCAAAGCTCCAGTCTCGAAGGAGGATATCTGATGTTGGATCGCCCCTTCCTGCCCCTGCAGAAAGATCTGCACCTCTCACCTTGAGTGCCAAGAGGGGCAGAGACAGGCCTGGTACTTTGGATGCTGAAAGCCCTGGTTCAAATCCCTGCTTAGGAACAAAGCTCACTGGACAATACTAGGCTAGTTGGGTCTCTCTTATCTTAATCTATCTCGCAAGAGAATAAATGACATCATAACTGTAAAGCAATTTTTAACAACAACAAATGCTAGAAAAATAATCACAGAAATATTTGTCAGTCTCATTTGGCCAAGAAGGAGTATGTTTTAGAGCAGTCTTCCCCAACCTGGAATCCCCAGATGCTGGGGCTGATGGGTGGCTGGCTGGGGCTGAGGGGAATTGTAGTACAAAACATCTGGAAGGTTGGCAAAGACTGTCTTAGAGTATTTCTAGAAAGGCAAGTATTTCTTTGATTGATGATAATGGTGTGTGTCAGTGTTTAAAAAGCACCACCAGAAACCATACCTGCATTCAAGTTAGCTGAGGCTGAGGCCCAGCTTCCAGTCCACAGTATGAACTGTAATACCAGTTCTAAACAGTCATTTTTTGCTGTTGAACCGTGCCTCATACAGTTGATGTACAAATACTTAAATTTACTCCGACAGTTAAATTGCCAATAAAAAAACAAGATACAAAATAATAAAAAGGTGCCTGCAAAATATGCCAGACTTCCACTGTAGGAAAATGAATGGGTATTGTACACCATAAAATTGATTTCCAATACATTTACAAATAAGTGCCAAGGCTCTGCATTCCCCAATAAAAGCAGACCAACATTGCTGTAAACTATACTATAATTTGTTCCTGTTTAATGAGTAACCCGCAATTTTATCTTTCAAGAGTCACATTAGAGGCCTTTTAAACCACTAGCTACACTCTGGTATCCCATGCAATCCTCTTTGCCAGATGTACAAGAATGATTCTGGAACCAAGGGGAAAATGTCCATCTACTTGCCATTCCCAAAACTCAGGTGATGTTTGAGAAGTTGTTTTTTTTACCATGTGCAGCAAGGTTTGGCCCTTCATTTCTGTGAAGAATGCTTGCTGATCTAAAGTTATTCCAGCTAACAGGGTTGACACCTGGTTGAAAGCACAACAAAATATCTCAAATGGGTTTACAAGAAAGACTGTGAATGTAAGCGGTGCAGATTCTCTCAGGCCTGAGGCAGCTTTTCCAAACACTGGGCTTAAACAATCTTTGCCACAGGAATAGGATGCTTTCATGTGGGAACATCTGCTTCTTTTCCATTTCAGAAGGCTTGTATTTTCCACAAGCTGAACATTTTCTAAATAATTATGCAAAGAGCAGCGGAAAACACTCGACCATAGAGAAGCAAAAAACAGAGATGGTTTCTTTATGGCAGATTAACTGCCTTTAAAGTTAAAGACATAATGCTGTTTGATGTGTCCCTGGGTTATTGATTACTATGAAAATGCTCTCATTCTTATTTGGAGCAAAGAAATGGATTAAACAAGGAAAGGGTGCCCCGTTTTCCCTTATATACACAGTATTATGCAATGTTACATTTTACTGTCTCCTATAGAGAAAAGGGAGGGGTGGGGAGTGGAGAATTTCTTCCTATGTGCACAAGAAATATCTCTATGATGTCTCAGTTAAAAAAATATGCTTGTGTAACGTGCTATTGTAATTCCCCTTTCTGGAGGAACATAAATCATACTTTCACAAAAGCTGGATAGAGAACAGACTGCTATGGTGGGATGCAGCAAAGTCAACTCCGCAGGGCATGATCCAAGACCACCGGATGTAGCCATGTTGCTGAAACTAAGCAGGTCTGGGTCTGGTCAGTGCCTGGATGGGAGACCATGTGAGAATTCCTCGCACACTGTCTTGATTACCATGATGAAAGAAAGGTGGGATGTAAATGTAATAAATAAATATTTATTTTCTGCAGCCTGTCATGCAAGATCAATCTTCCCTAGAATCACCAACAATCCTTTGGCAGAAGAAGAATGCATCTTTTCTTCCCTTTTGTGAACTGTCAAGGGCCAGGATAAGAATATAATAAGACTATCCTATGGGAACAAACTAAAAAAATCCATTGAGTCCAGCATTCAATTTCCGGGAGCAGCCAGATGGTGGTGCCTCTGGGAAGCTCAGAGGCAGGGCACAATGGCAACAGTTCTCCCATTGCTTGTCCCCAGCATCTACACAGTCATATAGTCTCTGAACATGAAGATGACCATCATTTACCTATCAAGGATAATGCATCTATAGACCTATAGGCATGCATCTGCCTAATCCTTTTAAAAAGCCATTTAGGGTGGAATCCTATGCATGTTTAGGCAGGAAATAGTTCTACAACTCCCAGCATGCCACAGCCAGTTCTGTCTAAATATGCATAGGATTGCATGTTTAAACTGCTTGTTGTTGTTGTTCAGTCGTTAAGTCGTGTCCAACTCTTTGTGACCCCATGGACCATAGCACGCCAGGCCTTCCTGTCCTCCGTTCTCTCCCGCAGCATGCTCAAGTTCATATTCATTGCATCCGTGATGCTATCTAGCCATCTCATCCTCTGCCGTCCCCTTCTCCTTTTGCCTTCAGTCTTTCCCAGCATCAGGGTCTTTTCCAGGGAGTTTTCTCTTCGCATTAGGTGGCCAAAATATTGGAGCTTCAGCTTCAGTATCTGTCCTTCCAATGAGCACTCAGGGTTGATTTCCTTTAGGATTGACTGATTTGACCTCCTGGCAGTCCAGGGGACTCGTAAGAGTCTTCTCCAGCACCACAGTTCGAAAGCATCAATTCTTCAGCGCTCAGCCTTCCTTTTAGTCCAGCTCTCACAGTCATACGTTGCTACTGGGAAAACCATAGCTTTGATTATACGGACCTTTGTCGGCAAGGTGATGTCTCTGCTTCTTACTATGCTGTCTAGGTGTGCCATAGCTTTCCTCCCAAGGAGCAAGCATCTTTTAATTTCATGGCTACAGTCACCGTCTGCAGCAATCTTGGAGCCCAAGAAAGTAAAATCTGTCACTGCTTCCATTTCTTCCCCTTCTATATGCCAGGAAGTGATGGGGCCAGATGCCATGATCTTTGTTTTTTTAATGTTGAGTTTCAAACTAGCTTTTGCACTCTCCACTTTCACCCTCAACCAGAGGCTCTTTAGATCCTCTTCGCTTTCTGCCATTAGGGTGGTATCATCTGCGTATCTGAGGTTGTTGATAATTCTCCCAGCAGTCTTAATTCCGACCTGTGATTCATCCAACCCAGCATTTCTCATGATGTACTCTGCATATAAATTAAATAAGCAGGGCGACAATATACAGCCTTGCTGTACTCCTTTCCCAATTTTGAACCAATCGGTTGTTCCATGTCCGGTTCTTACTGTTGCTTCTTGACCCTCATACAGGTTTCTCAGGAGACAGGCAAGGTGGTCTGGTATGCCCATCTCTTTAAGAATTTGCCAGAGTTTGTTGTGATCCACACAATCAAAGGCTTTAGCGTAGTCAATGAAGCAGAAATAGACATTTTTCTGGAATTCTCTTGCTTTCTCCTTGATCCAGCATGCTGGCGATTTGATCTCTAGTTCCTCTGCCTCTTTGAAACCCAGCTTATACTTCCAGTAGTTCTCGGTTCACATGCTGCTGAAGCCTAGCTTGTAGGATTTTGAGCATCACCTTGCTGGCATGTGAAATGAGCGCAATTGTACGGTAGTTTGAACACTCTTTGGCATTGCTCTTCTTTGGAACTGGAATGTAAATTGACCTTTTCCAGTCTTGTGGCCACTGTTGAGTGTTCCAAATTTGTTGGCATATTGAGTACAGCACTTTAACAGCATCATCTTTTAGGATTTTAAATAGCTCAGCTGGAATACTGTCATCTCCGCTAGCTTTGTTGTTACTAATGCTTCCTAAGGCCCACTTGACTTCACTCTCTAGGATGTCCGGCTCAAGTTCAGTGACCGCACTATCATGGCTGTCAGGGACATTACGATCTTTCCTGTATAGTTCTTCTGTGTATTCTTTCCACCTCTTCTCATCTGCTTCTGTTAGTCTGTTTCCCGCCTCCCAGCTGAGCAGAGCAGAGCAGAGCAAGCTGCTCCAGGTGGTCCAGGGACTACAGAAGCAGGCAAGCTCCCAGAGAGCGAGCGACCAGAGCAAGCGAACAGGGGGAGCAAACAGGAGTTGGCCAGGGGAGTTCGGCAGGGGAGGTCAAGGGGGAGGCCCCTAACATTTTTTTTTTATTATTATTTTTTTACTAACTTTTTTTCATTTATTTGTCTTGTAACACACACTTCCACACCAGTGGGACTCTGCTTTTAACCTCTACTGAGTAGAGGAGCAGGCACAGGCTAGTCTAGAACAATCACAAAGCTAGACACAAAAAGGGAAAAGAGGCTATGGAAGGACAAGACTCTCCAGTGGTGGTGACCTGCAAGGTGTGTGCAATGTTTGTTTTCTTGCCTGAGAACAACATGGCCTACACCTGCAACAAGTGCAAGTTGATCACGCTGCTGGAGGAAAAAGTAAGTGGACTGGAGCGGCGACTGTCAACCCTCCGGGGAATAAGAGAACACGAAGAGTTCTTGGACAGAATGGGGGAACTACAGCAGCAAAGGGCAGACCAGAAGCTTGAAGAGCAACAGCAAGATGAGGCAGTGGGAAATGCTGAGGTGAAGAAAAATGGAGTAGAGGATACTCCTTGGAAAACGGTGACAGTTAGGAGAAGAAGAACTAGACGCCACTCTGCACCAGTGGAAGCGGTGGAGCTGTGGAACCGATTCCAGGTACTTGCAGATGAGACTGGAGGACAGCCTGCAGAGGAAGAATCACAGGGGAACCTGCATGAGAGTGAGCAAGAGGCTAAAGGTCAGTCAAACAGAGGCGATGAAACCCAGGCCTACAAGAAGAAGAAGAGAAGAGTGGTAGTAGTGGGAGACTCCTTGCTGCGTGGGATCGAGACCCAAGTATGTCGCGAAGACCCGTGGACTCGCCAGGTATGTTGTCTCCCGGGAGGACAGATTAGAGACGTGACTGAAAGGTTGCCTGCACTCATAAAGCCCACTGACAGGTATCCCTTTCTTCTCATCCATGTGGGAACAAATGATACCGCCAAGCGGAGCTACGAAGAGATCACGTCAGACTTTGAAGCTTTGGGAAGGAAACTCAAGAACTTTGGGGCCCAGATAGTTTTCTCATCCATCCTTCCAGTAGTTAGAAGAGGGATAGAAAGGGAACGAAAAATACTCCGGGTGAATGACTGGCTACGAAGGTGGTGCCGACGAGAGAGATTTGGATTCTGGGACCACGGGCTATACTTCCTGGAAGATGGGCTGTTGGCTAGGGATGGGTTGCACCTCACAAAGGCTGGGAAGAATGTGTTTGGCCACAGCATGAAGAACTTCATCAGGAGGGCTTTAAACTGAATCCTACGGGGAAGGGAGATGTAATGTTGGGGGTAACAATGGACGTAGGCGCATGCACTGCAATGGAGAGAACAGCTCTGATAGCGCCCAATAATAGTCTTCAGACACATGTAGGAAGAAAGCCAGACTATGAAGCACATGGTCTTCGATGTCTATATACTAATGCCCAGAGTATGGGAAACAAACAGAACGAACTTGAACTCTTAATACAGGAGGGAAATTATGACTTGATAGGTATAACTGAGACTTGGTGGGATGACTCTCATGACTGGAATACAGCAGTTGAAGGATATAACTTGTTCAAAAAGAACAGGAGGAACAGAAAGGGAGGCGGGGTTGCACTGTATGTGAAAAATACATATCTCTGCACAGAAATACAGGAGGAGGAGCTTGGTAGCCCCATCGAGAGCATCTGGGTTGAAATAAATGGAGCAAAGAATAAAAGGAACCTGGTGGTCGGAGTCTACTACCGGCCACCCAATCAAGGAGAAGCCAAGGATGGAACTTTTGAAAAGCAAATAGCCAATGTTTTAAGGAAGCATGATGTAGTAGTAATGGGGGACTTCAATTTCCCCGATATTTGTTGGGAGACAAATTCTGCAAAACATGGCCCCTCCAGGAAATTCCTGACTTGTGTGGCGGATAACTTCCTCCTACAGAAAGTAGAGGAAGGAACTAGAGGATCGGCTATCCTTGACTTGATCCTAACCAACAGAGATGACTTAGTGGATAAAGTAGCAGTTACAGGAACTCTGGGGGAAAGCGACCATGTTGTACTTGAGTTCTTGGTTCTAAGGGAAGCAAAAGCCGAGTGTACTCAAACGCGTACCCTGGATTTTAGGAAAGCTGATTTTAATAAACTCAGAACAATGATCAGTAAGGCCCCATGGCAAGCAATGCTAGCGAGAAAAGGAGTCCAAGATGGGTGGGAACTTTTAAAAAAGGAAATTCTCAAGGCACAATCACAAACAATTCCAACAAGAAGAAAAGGTGGAAGACAACAGAAGAAGCCAATGTGGCTTCACAAAAAGCTTAGGGATGACCTGAAAACAAAAAAGGACACATATAGGAAGTGGAAAGAAGGCCAAGTAACAAAGGAAGAGTACAGGCAGGTAGCACAGAATTGCAGGGATGGCGTCAGGAAGGCTAAAGCGGAGAACGAGGTGAGGTTAGCGAGGGATGCTAAAAACAACAAAAAGGCTTTCTTCAGCTACGTGCATAGTAAAAGGCAGAGGAAAGAAATGGTTGTTCAGCTATTAAATAAGGATGGCAAAATGATAACAGAGGACAAAGAAAAGGCAGAGGTGCTCAATTCCTACTTTGGCTCAGTCTTCTCCCAAAAGAGGGTCTATGACCCCCCTGGGAAAGGCGAAGTACAGGCTGAAGGGGCAGGATTGCAGCTTGAGATCGACAGGCATATGGTCAAGGAACACCTCATTACTTTGAATGAGTTCAAATCTCCAGGGCCAGATGAACTGCATCCTAGAGTCATAAAGGAACTGGCAGAAGAGCTCTCAGAACCGCTGTCTATTCTCTTTGAGAAATCATGGAGGACCGGGGAAGTGCCAGATGACTGGAGGAGGGCTAACGTTGTCCCTATCTTCAAAAAGGGTAAAAAGGAGGAACCTGGGAACTACAGACCAGTCAGTCTGACATCAATCCCTGGGAAAATTCTGGAGCAGATCATAAAGCAATCCATCTGGAAGCACCTTGACAACAATGCAGTGATTACTCGAAGCCAACATGGATTTGTCAAAAACAAGTCCTGCCAGACAAATCTGATCTCATTTTTTGATCAAGTCACCTCCCTTGTAGACCGTGGGAATGCTGTAGACATCATATACCTCGACTTCAGCAAAGCTTTCGACAAAGTGCCCCATGATATCCTGATGAGCAAACTAGCTCGAAGTGGGCTAGATGAAACAACGATCCGGTGGATCCACAGTTGGCTACAGAATCGGACTCAAAGAGTGCTTATCAATGGGACCTTCTCAAGCTGGGGAGAGGTAACGAGTGGGGTACCGCAGGGCTCAGTCCTGGGCCCAGTGCTCTTCAATATTTTTATTAATGACTTGGAGGAGGAGGTGCAGGGAATGCTGATCAAATTTGCAGATGACACAAAATTGGGAGGGATAGCTAATACTTTGGAAGACAGAAACAAAATTCAAAGTGATCTGGATAGACTGGAGTGCTGGGCAGAAAACAACAGAATGGCATTTAATAGGGACAAATGCCAAGTTCTGCACCTAGGAAAAAGAAACCAAATGCACAGTTACAAGATGGGGGATACGTGGCTCAACCACACTACGAGCGAGAAGGATCTTGGAATTGTCGTCGATCACAAGCTGAATATGAGCCAACAATGTGATGTGGCTGCAAAAAAGGCAAATGCTATTTTGGGCTGCATTCATAGAAGCATCGCTTCCAAATCCCGGGAAGTACTAGTTCCCCTCTACTCAGCACTGGTTAGGCCTCATCTGGAGTACTGTGTCCAGTTCTGGGCACCACACTTTAAGAAGGATGCAGACAAGCTGGAGAGGGTTCAAAGGAGGGCAACAAAGATGATCAGGGGACTGGAAACAAAGCCCTATGAAGAGAGACTGAAAGAACTGGGCATGTTTAGCCTTGAGAAGAGAAGACTGAGGGGAGATATGATAGCGCTCTTCAAGTACTTGAAAGGTTGTCACAGAGAAGAAGGCCAGGATCTCTTCTTGATCATCCCAGAGTGCAGGACACGGAATAATGGGCTCAAGTTACAGGAAGCCAGATTCCGACTGAACATCAGGAAAAACTTCCTGAGTGTCAGAGCAATACGGCAATGGAACCAATTACCTGGGGAGGTGGTGGGCTCTCCCACACTGGAGGCCTTCAAGACGAGGCTGGACAGCCATTTGTCAGGGATGCTCTGACTTGGATTCCTGCATTGAGCAGGGGGTTGGACTCGATGGCCTTGTAGGCCCCTTCCAACCCTACTATTCTATGATTCTATGATTCTAGGTCCCTGCCTTCTTTGTCCTTTATCATGCCCGTCTTTGCACAAAATGTTCCCTTGAGATCTCCAATTTTCTTGAAAAGATCTCTAGTCTTTTCCATTCTATTGTTTTCCTCGATTTCTTTGCATTGTTCATTTAAGAAGGCCTTCTTGTCTCTCCTTGCTATTCTCTGGAACTCTGCATTCAGTTGGGTATATCTTCCCTTTTCTCCCTTGCTTTTCGCTTCCCTTCTTTCGTGAGCTACTTGTAAAGCCTCATCAGACAGCCACTTGGCTTTCTTGCATTTCTTTTTCTTTGGGATGGATTTCATTGCTGCCTCCTGAACAATGTTACGGACCTTTGTTCATAGTTCCTCAGGCACTCTGTCTATCAGGTCTAATCCCTTAAATCTATTCCTCACCTACACTGTATATTCATAAGGGATATGATTGAGGTCATATCTGAATGGTTTAGTGGTTTTCCCTACGTTCTTCAATTTAAGCCGAAATTTTGCAATAAGAAGCTCATGATCTGAGCCACAGTCAGCTCCAGGTCTTGTTTTTACTGACTGTATAGAGCTTCTCCATCTTTGGCTGCAAAGGACATAATCAATCTGATTTCGATATTGACCATCTGGTGATATCCATGTGTAGAGTCGCCTCTTGTGCTGTTGGAAAAGAGTGTTTGCTATGATCAGCGTGTTCTCTTGGCAAAACTCTATTAGCCTTTGTCCTGCTTCATTTTGTACACCAAGGCCATGCCTGCCTGTTATCCCGGTGATTTCTTGACTTCCTACTTTAGCATTCCAATCCCCTATGATGAAGAGGACATCTTTTTTTGGTGTTAGTTCTAGAAGGTGTTGTAGGTCTTCATAGAACTGATCAACCTCAGCTTCTTTGGCCTCAGTGGTTGGGACATAGACTTGAATTACTGTGATGTTGAATGGTTTGCCTTGGATCGCTACTGAGATCATTCTATCGTTTTTGAGATTGTACCCCAGTACTGCTAGCTATTACCAAATGTGTGAATTTCCATAAGTTAACTATCTGTTGAGTAAAGAAGTATTTGCTTTGCCTTTCCTGTACCGACTACCAATCAATATTACTGGGTGACACAGATATCTAGTATATTATTTAAGCATTTAAGTTCTTAAAGTGCCTAAGCTAAAAAAAACCCCAACCCAGATGGTTTAAAATAATGTTAGTGCATTGGGTTTGTGTTCCTCAAGGTGCCGCCTAATTTGTTTAGAAAAAGAGGGTGCAGTTGATGTACAGAGTGCCGTTCCTTTTGGGCAGGGGGTTGGACTAAATGGCCTTTAGTATCTTTCAACTATGGATTGTGTTAAAGTGACTAGTATTAGTTTAACTTAATTTAGATCTGCACACTGTTCTGACATAATCATAGCAACAAACTGGAGTTAATCCCTCTCTGTTTACAGCTAGAGAAATTAAATTAATAAGGAGAGAGGAAAGGCCTCATCTCACAAATTCTCAAAGAAAACAGCATCATTAGCATATTGCATTGTCTTTAACATTTAGATGCAGCATTTACATAAAATGCATTTTTATTTATAACACATTGTAATGTTTTGGGTCTCATCGAAAATTGAAATAATTTAACTGTTGATGGCCCCAAATATGAACCCTCAAATAGGAGGAATCAGGCATATGCTTTCGTTTTAAAGATGATGGCTCTTGGAACTGGATATTCCCTTTACGTAAAAGACAGCTCAGGGCTGTGAAAACCCTATGCAAACCATGGATCAACTATTTGGCATGTGAGTTGTTTACGCTCCATTTAAGCCAGTGCTTTATTAGGTTAACCTTTATTTGACCCAATGGAAGGGTACTTTTTTTTCCTTGAGGCAGTCATTAGTTGGGCTGTAACTGATATTCCCAAGGAGAAACTCCATTTAAGTTGGAAAAAGAAAAATCAATGAACGGATGACCTAAGAACTAATGAGCAGTCTGAGGTCTGTCCCTCACCCTAATCTTTCCCCAAAGCTGAAGAAATAAGCAAACACACCTTGCTTTCAAAGCACTAAAACTGTATACCTGTGAGAATGCAATTCCGAATGCCACTCCAGCTATGATCCCCATATTTGTCTCCATAAAACTGGTCACCAGATCATAACAGCCCTGAAAAAACAAAGGCAGATAATTACTCTCTGAAGGGATATCCACTTGCCTCTGTTTTAATGTTCATTCAGCCAAGGATTAGGACAGTTTGACATTAATTTCAACATCACAAAATATATTAATGAACAAGAGATTGAAACAGGGAGGAGTGAATTTGATACTGTTTATAAGTTTATAAAACATTACGTTTTAGGGTATGGCTAAAATCATGTAACTTTATTCAAAGGAACATTTTAACATTAAAATTTATACCTTGATAAAGCAGAAAGAATCCCAGTCTAAAAAAGATGTATAAATATGTCTAAATAAAAATATGATTTGATATAGAAGAAACACACACAGACAGAATCACACACACAAATCCATGGTGGAATATTTAGAATGTATTATATAATCATGCCTCAGATATAAGCTAAGAAGGCTTGCTGATGCACTGAGTTTAGGAGCAGTATTTTTAATGGGTGGTCAGACAGTTCCTAAGGGGGAAAAAAAGTTACAGTATTCGTTTGAACGAAGTCTTTGGGTGTCTCTGCATTAGCAAAACCCCCGCATCCTTACTGGGCTTTCTGCTTTTGGTTTCTTTATGGGATTAGGAGGGGCTCCTTTACATAGCAGACACGTGGTTTGTATAGAGGAAGCGCCTCCCTCCCTTCCTCCCTCCCTGGCATGTGTGCAAAGAGCAGGGGGGGAGGAGTCTTGTTTTCGTCACTTAACTTGTGCTGTACTGTTTCCTCACAGCTCCCAGGAAAGCAACAACTTACTTCTGAGCAGATGTAAGATTGTGCTATAAGTCTGCAACCCTAGGCACACTTACTTGGGAGTAAGCCCCATTGAAGTCAAGCATTTACATGGCGGACACATGGTCTGAATTGAAAAAAGTCCTTCCTCGGCAAGTCCATAGCGCTATGCTGGCATTTCACAATGCCGATATGTTGGGGGGGGGGGGAGGCGGGGGTAAATATTCCAGCTTATCTCCAAACTTTTTGAAAGTGGGATAAATGGGAAAAGGTGTGGAAGGTGTCCTGGAGGTTGACAACATCGTGTAAAGGACTCGTAAACTTCAGTGAGTGGCCAATCACGAGCATGCAATAAATCACTCGTGACACTCTCTGTCTTGTGCAGTCAAGCGCAGCCATCTATGCTGCACTTGACTGCCAGATGCTATCTGTGCTGCCCTCAAGACTGAGGTCACATGCAAATTTTTGATCCTAATTTTGGGATCTTGACTAAGACCTTATCACCCTTTACAACAGTAATCAAGTTTTGTGCTCGAAATAACACTTTCCGTCCATAGCTAAGTGAAACTTTAGTTTGTGTTTTTTTGCTTTCTATGCCTGACTCTGTACCTAATCCAGTGTTTCTCAGTAAATACAGCATGATTACTTAAGTATCTTATGTCTTGCCTGGATGGTTTGAAGGATATATTACCTTGTGCCTTGTCTAAAAATACTGCCGATGTGTATGCTGCTGGATGGTTATAGTAACTGAGGGGTGATCCAATGATGGCCACACAGTTCAAGGAGCACTGCTGTCGCCATTTTGTGTGTCACCTCACAAGTACATTGTGTCAAAAGCCTACATTTTGTCTGGGAAGGTGAGCTAGTAAGCATCTAGAAAACTAGGTCAAAGTGCTCATGAATGTTTCCTGCTGAAACTCCCTCCCCCGCCCTGAAATGGATGAGGGAGTATCCGCAACTTCTGTACCCTGGAGTGGGACCTCCTGAAAATGTTAATGCTCAGTCTTCCTCCTAACCTAATCAAAGCAACAGTGTATCACCTATCAGTTGGCTATGGAGGGCCCTGAGATTTCAATAACCTTTACAAGGTTTACTTTAACTCTACCTCATGCCTAGACCAGACCCCCTCTATTTTTAATCAGGAACAAGACAATCATCTTTCATTTTTTCCACCTAGAAATCACCATTCCAGGACAACTCTACTCTTTTGTGGGTCTTCACAATGAGTGAGTCTCCCCACTTCCCCAAGTTTCCCCAGTGTGTCCTTTGTGAATTTTACTGGCAGACACTCTGCCCAAGGTTTTGGGCTCCTGGCTGGGCGCCTGTTCTTGCATCTCTGAACCTCCAAAGCCAAGTGATTCCAGAAGAAATATTGGTGGCCTAACTTATCCTGGACTTCCAGCCCTGAGGGCTCCTTTTCTGCAGTCGCACTTCCTGTGAACATCATCAGGCAAAGCTTTATCATGGCTGAGGAGAGCCTCTTCTTTTTAGCTTCTCTTTGGATTTTGCCCTGTCTCTCCCCCGACCCACCATCCCCCTTCAGACAGAGAATGAGGAAGGAAAGGTATAACGCTCTCTGCATGCGTGTATGTCAGTTCTTCCTCCTGCCAGTTTTCAATTCCCTCTCCTTTTCTCCAAAAGCCTAAGCAGTGACAGTGCAACCTCCTTGGGAGCATAACTTCGCTTCCTCCTCTCCCTCTCCAATCTCTGGGACAGCCTTCACAGTTAACTATTAAACTGCCATTTTGTATGCTTTCTAAATAAAACTCAATTCCGGGGAAAGCTCTGATCTCATCTCTGTTGCTCCCCTGAATATCTTACAAGGGCACTCCGCCACCTTGAGTTAACAAACTGAAGTTACTCATGTTGTACTCCTTTGTATTCGGTAAATATGCTAATTTCTGGGCGAGCTCTACCAGAAAGAGAACAGTCTGTTCTCCAGCAGAATCAAGCAAGTGTTGCATGGGGAAACAGTTCCCCTAGCATATTTAAATTGAATTCCCCCCAGTTATTCATGTTCTGGAAGGGCTTATTCCTAGAACATGGAGAAGTAGTTGCAGATCTACCACTCTGCTTTTTAAACAAGAGGTGGGTTAAAGCCAATGAATGATTAAGTACTGGTAAAGACACTTCTATGAACTTGAGCACACTCCGGGAGAGAGCGGAAGACAGGAAGGTCTGGCGTGCTATGGTCCATGGGGTCACGAAGAGTCGGACACGACTTAACGACTTGAACAACAACAACAACAAAAGACTCCTATACCAAAACCCTATACATGGACTTCTGACCCCAAGGTCTGATCCTAAGGGTTCTAGAGAGTGAATTCCATCAGATCATACCTTGGGGTCTGAATTCCACCAGAATTCCACCTGATGGAATTCTGACAACAAGATGCCCTAGCTTGGGGTCTCACTAACTTCAATGGGACTATGAGGCTGAAGCAGTGTAAGGGATATGAAGGATGAAAACAAAGCAAAGCCAACATTCATGCTATTATAATCACTCTCAACCTCTTTGCCACTTGGAAAATATTTTTGAAACTCATCATCATAATTCAGCATTACTTGTAGTCTATTCCACCTGTCTGTTTAATTACTTTTCCTGCACTATATATTTGCACATAGGCTGCAAAATTATCAACAAAATTACCTGACAAAATATGTCTCTTCTAAGAACATGCTCTAATTAATGCACTAACACCTTATTTCACACTATACAACTATTCCCTTATTAATATTTTAGAGAGAGGAAATTGACTCGTCAGTAATGCATTCTTAAGGTGAGACACATTGTACTGATGCCAGTTAAATCTCTTGGCACCATTCTGTAAGTAAAGCATTATGTCTAAATCTACCACAAGAGATGACAGACAGCAAAAATCTGTATGGATAATCCATAAACCACTGCAACCTATCTTATATCTGCACTGAATCCAGGTTTATCCCTGTGAGAAATCAGCCTTACTCTACTGGATCAGAGCTCTTGTGTGGTCTTTAGTCTAGCTTTGGGAGCTGGGACAGTAGGACAAGTATTGGCAAAGACAACCTGTGGCTTTTGTTTGGCGAGGCAAGTGTGAATAATCAAACATGGTGGAACCTGGCAGGAGTCAGGGGAGGGAAAGGAGAGACCAAAGAGATCCTCCAGCTGTTACAGCTGCCCTTCTCTGAGGAAGTTTTGACTCAGTGTTATACAACTAGTAACATATAGGACAGGCTTCCCCAACCTGCTGTTGTCCAGATGTTTGGGACTATAACGTGCAGCATTCCTGACCTTGCTGGCTGGGGCTGATGGGAGTTGTTATGTATTCTGGGCGGGGGCTACTGTGCATTAGTTAATGTTTTGAACCTTGGCAACTCTTGTAGAGTTGGGAGTAGCAGCAGTGGGTGGGGCTTCTGCTAAGTTCTGCAGTTCTGTGTGTGATAAATAAAGGACAGTTGTGTTTGAGGCCAGCTGAGTCTTACAGTAATTCCCTCTACCTATACAACAGGAGTGGAAGGCCAAAACATCTGGAGGGCACCATAGGCTGCCATTCTTTTGCCTCTCCTGCAAATCTAAGGAAGGACCAATAATAGAAAAGAAATTCTGTTCCTGTATGAAAGGAAGATACTGTTTTTTGTATGTTGCACAAACTGTGAGTTATATAAAAGCATGAAACCATATTTTCTACACGTTTATTCAGCCAGTTTGCTCTCACTCATACTCACTAGGATGCCATGGCTTCTGCAATCCCTTTTGGTTCGAGGGCTAATTTTTCTTGTGTTCTGCCTGCAGCTCTACAACTCCAGTAACATTATAGCAGGTGCAGTAAATATACTCAAGGAAGCATAGTGCATATGGCAATCATACCTATTTTCTCAGTTCAGGCAGTCCATTAGCATTCCAGTAGATGACACACCTTTCAGAAGACGAGTTGATAAATGCAGGGGGGCAGGAAGCACAGATGAGGAAGATGTCATGACTGACATAACTATCAAGGTTATCTGAATCTATAGCTGCATTCTTCAGCTTTGTCAGCCCTATCTCTATGGAGGAAGTTTTACCCATGATGAGAGTTATGGGTATGGAAAGTTAGGTCAGAAATCACTGGTAGAGGCAATTAATGGAGGTATATGAGAAACATCTCTTTTCTGCTGGTATTTGAGAAACATCAGCTCTAGAATGCTGCCAAGTAGCTGGCTGAAAGGGTAAGATGGCTGCCCATTCTCCAGGCGTCATCTTTTCAGTACATTTCTCATCTCGTTACAGAGCAACCACATGAAAAAAATATACAAGTACCCAAAGGGGCCCATACCTTCTGGTTTATTTTGGTAGGAGCAATGGTCGCGTTGCGCAGGTCCAGAGGATTACAGTCAGTAGTGTTCATGCAACAGCTTATGGGGATGCCGTGTTCATTAAAATAAGGGCTAGTGTGCCAGTTGGTGTAGTTCTGGACACCACAGCATCTCAGCTAAAAAGAAAGAGGAAGGACCATAAGAGTAAAATAGTTAAGAACATAAGAAAAGCAATGCTGGATCAGACCAAGGGTCCATCTAGTCCACAGTTACCCAAAGCAGGGAACATTTTGTGTTCTTCACCTCAGCCAATGGGAAGAATCCAACAGCGTCCAGCTGCTAGAGCTATTTATGTTGCGCAAGCGGAAACCAATGCTTGTGCAATGCCAATGCTTGTGCAATGTCAGTAGCACAATGCAACGGATTTCCTGGGAAACCCACCATGTAGCGAGTGCTACTGATGTTGCATAAGTGTTGGTTTCCACTAGTGCAATCTAAATGGTGCTAGCAGCCTGACACTGTTGGATCCTTTCCTAACTAAATAATTACCTCAAAAAGTGAGATAACCCCTCCCTTTTCTGAAAACATCATCCTATTATAGCATCATCAGTATGCATGGCACGTTACAGAGCAGCAAACTCAAGGAGAGGCCCTTGCCTTGAGCTTTCAGTCTAAAATTCAACAAAGGCAGAGGAGGACACTGAGAAAGAGGAGGAGTTTGAGCCTCCTGTATATGCAAGGCTCTGATTTGCAGCCTTCACCTTTAGCAAAAGCGGCTTTGGGATACCTTCCTGGACCTTCTGCATGCAAAGCACGTGCTCTGCTGCCACTGAGCTACAGCCCTTCCCCAGAGAGTGGCACCTTTACAATAAACAACTATATCAAACTTCTGGGATTCTTGAACAGAGATAACATAGGAAGGCTTAAACTAGGGGTGGGGAACCTCAGGCCTGGGGTCCCACTCTGGCCCTCTGGGGTTCCCCAGATGGCCCCACCTCTCTCCCCTGGCCCCACCCCCTTCTCCTCAACCACTGGTCCCTTGGTGATTTCCCAGCCCTTGTGCAGTTTTTTTTCCCATTCTAAAAAGTTGAAACTCCTCTCCTAAGGCTCAGTTACTGGCAGCAAGACCTTTAAGCTAAAATATGCTGGTTCTTTTGGTATTTTGACCCTGCCCCTTTTGCCTTTGGCCCCACCCACCACTGAAATATGACCCCCAAGAGTATCTCTGAAATGGAATTTGGACCTCGGGCTGAAAAGTGGTTGTGCACCCCTGGCTTAAACATTCAAGAGCTACTTTGGAAAATGCTTATCAACTAAGACACGGAAACACAGGTTGGGGACATGCACCCTAAAACAGATTAAAATGTTAGGAAAAATGGTTACTCTTGAACATTAACACTGAGAATAAATGGTCCTTAAAATATCAAGTAATTATAAATAGGCATTTAAAAGCACTACATTTCTAAACAGCTTGCTTTAGACATCTGATTCTCCCAGCTCAAAATTAGCAAGAGCTTCCAGTAAAGGCTACTGTAGTGAAAACCAGGTCTTACATATCTGAGATATGTCAGTGCTAGGTAGAAAAAACGATGTGAATGGAATAAGGAAAACAGCTATGTAGATAATTCCAACCTATTTCTTCTGTTGAATCCACAGAAAACATTTAGAGCCATTACAATTCTCTCGTTGCAATCAAAGAAGAGCATCAGCTTTGGTCTTAGGTGGAGCAACCCTGAACTTACACTCTCTTGTACGTCATCCACTGCATGGCTCTTCTCATCGTTTCCATTGTAATTCTGGATGGCTTCAGTGTATGTCCTAAGGAAAGTGTCCTTAATCTAAAGGAGAATTTAAACAACATGGTAAGCTACTTTGGGCTGACACACAGAACAGACTTTCCAGTGCTTAAGTTCTCCACCTGAATGAGTCTCCTCCACCCCACTGCCAACAACAGGAAAATGATTTTAAAAGGAATGTATGGTTTTAGACAGGGAATAGGGGCAAAAGAAGGAAGTACGTTACTTCTGTCATTCCTCCTCAAATGTACATTCAGCAATGACAAAAGTTATCTTAGAGCGCTCTCTAGTTCTTTGTGTTGGTACTTACTGCTCAGGGCTGTAAGTTAAATCTTCCATTCATTATGCAGAGGGAAGAGTCAAGAAGTCAGAGGCATCAGGTGAAAAACAGAAATGAAATATGGCAATGGAAGAAAGGGACAAAGGGATCAGGCTGGCTATTCAGCTATCCTGATAGCAGTTTCTAACCTCATTTCTCTGAATTAACTAGGTTTTCTAGAGAACTGAGCCATTTGCTTGAAAATGCACCACCCCACACTATCAGACTAGCAACAATGCAAATGTGGAATTTGTATCACAGACAGAATTCAGCTTGCTTAGAGTCCCAGATTTTTTTAAAAGCAAGCTTTCAGCCCTTCTATGGCTTCAAAGATAAGTTTGAAAATGCAAGGGCAATGTCTTCTAAATTTGGAGAAGCAAGACAGAAGTGATTATTTTCAGGATGCTTCCAGATGGAGGGTTTCTACTGGTAGCAACCACAAAGCACTGTGCAGCGTTTCCGTCAGTTTCTCCTTCATGCAGGGGTGGGCAACTTGTGGCCTTCCAGATGTTTTTGCCTACAACTCCCAGACTCCTTCCCCACTGGCTCTGCTAGTTAGGGCTGATGGGAACTGTAGCCAAAGCATCTGGAGGGCTGCAAGTTGCTCACCCTTCCCTTAATGGATTTTCTGCGTTAAGAGAAAAGACAGAAGTAAGTAGCTGTAAGGAAACACAAGAAAATCACGAGTAGAAGACAACAACATCTGGATGCCCTGTAAACTTCCATGAATGACCCAGGATGATGGCACCATAAAAGCCTGGTCTGGAAGCATCTTCAGTCCCTTGCCCCTGCAAAGTTCCTTAAGCCCTTGGCATGATGAGAAGAAGCAGAAAAAGTATTGCAAAGAACCACACATGGGAAACTTTGCTTAATTGGCACCACTTCTCCTGCTTTCGTAATTCAGCTTTCTTCTGCCTAAATTATTACAGTGAAGAATTTTGATGTGTTTTTTTAAAAACCACAAACCATGTACAATTCTAAGTTGAAGCTGTCATTGTTGTAAACGATATCTTTGAAAGTAAGAGGGATTCCGCTTCAAATGTACCTTTTGCTCCCTGCTGACAGTGAAATTGGAGGCAGAAAAGGGAAGAAAAAGGAAATGCCAGTCCACACAAGAATCACTGATTCACTGCAGCACAAGGTACTTTGGGGTCAGGAATGCCCCCAGGCTCAAAAAGCTCTGACACATCAGAGAGCGAAAGATGTTTGAACTCTGAAGTGGCAGATCTGCAATTTTCAGAAGAAAACTTCTGAGCTTTTTCCCACTCGTCCAAAGCAGCAACTGCACAGGAGTAACCATCAGTAGGACGGGCACCGCCTACTGGATGTGACCACATTTACCCTGTAATCACAATGGCGGCAATCATGGGATCTGTACCATGAGACAATGCAAGACAGCTGATATATCAGGCAAAAGTAGAATCTCCTGTAATTCGTTCTGCTTTGAATTCATCAGGAATGTGAACTATCCTTCTTAATGTTAGTACTTCCGTCAGTCAGATGCCATGGAAAAAACCCCACCACCAACAAAAGAATGTTACAGCTCTGAAAGGGATATATTTGAAATCAAATGGAAATCTTATTAACACTGGGAATTTCAACACAACTGTTTGGCTAGGATTCAGAAAACCACACGACGACTCCCAAAGGAAGTGTTGTGTTTCTTGAACCACAGCCCCACCCCCACCTCGAACAACATGTAATAAACAACTTTTGAGGGGTCTTTCAAAAGCAGCTTGAGATGTGGCACAGAGGTCTGCTTTTTAGAGGAAGTAAGTAAAAAAACTCCAGTGAGCTTATCCAAGCACTTGAACACACCTAAAGTAGCGGGGGGGGGGGGGGGGCCTGGCCTTTTTTTAACCTTATATCCTCTGAATAATGTTTCTGTCAGACAATTTTCAACCATACTTATGAGAAATATACCACAATACATATGAAATGGGCCAAGAGACACTCGCATTATAGACCCAAATTGTTTTCTTATTTCATTGTGTCTCACTAACCCAATTTTTACTCCCTCTTGCTCCTTCTAGCTTTGCTGTGACTTTTTAGCACAGGAAATAAGTAAGATTTACAAGGTAGCAAAGCAACAAATTTAGTTTGGCTTTGCATTCTTAGAAATCCTCTCTGCATTATACAATCAAATGCTTGTCTAGCTGAAGTAGCAGCATTTATGGAAAGAATTTAAGCTATTTTGCAGCCTTCAGCATATATAACAGGGTAAAAGAAGATCTTACATGATGAACATATAAAGAAATGTAGCTCAAAAGTAAATACTGAACAGCAAAAGCCTGGAGAGCTTTAGCTAAATCCTTTCATTTGGAATGATAACAGGTTTTTGGACTGCGCACCTTGCTGCCAAGTAAAACATCTGCATCACCCAGAATGCATATGGAACTACTGAACTCGGCAACCTAGATAATAATACCCAGTGCCCTAAGAGGCTTCCGCGAAAGCTGCTCAGAGCCATGCAGCCACCACCTTTACCAGCAAGTAATTTATACTCACCTCATGGCGAAACACAAATCCTGAAATGCCAGCCACTAGTTCAGCTAGGAAGACCAGAGACAAGAACATGGCATACTGAAAGAAAAGACCGGGGGGTGGAGAAAAGTATATAGAACAGGTTTGTCACACTGAAGAGGACTTTCATCTAATATACATAGATCTTTTAATGTAAAACAACAACTAGCCGTGATTCGCCACTGCATCCCCTCCTCCACACCCACATTCGCTATTTTTACAATCAGCGGTACATGGGAATGCAATGAACACTGGATCTACACAAACATCAATGCTACAAAAGTAACTGTTTTTGAGACTGTCAGATAATACAGAATATGTAAATATTAAAGGACATGAGGCCAGCAAAAAGCTGACTGTCAAATGATTAAGCCCTCCCTCCCCTCCTCAATATTGCAGTTGAGGTGGGAGAAGAAAGAGAGAAACCCTCAATGCGTGCTAGGAAAACAGCCTACTGCGGTGAATCAAATGAGTTTCAGGGATAATCCCATTCTTCAGGGGCCACTATGAAAACATACAAGGGTGATTCAGAAATACTTAAATCTTAAATAAAAACATGACATTGAGTAAACACACTGTTATAATATCTGTACATAATCTATCTGTATAACAGATTAAGGCTGCAATCTAGTGCTCTCTTACTTGGGAGTAAACCCCCTTTGAATACTTTTGAGTAAACATGCGTAAGGACTGCACTGCACATCAGTGACATATTGGCCTGGTTCTGATGTAATACTGAACCACGGTTCAGCATTGAGAATGAGCCTAGATGAGCCTTGCGCTTGCATGAACCCTGGCTCCTCCGGCACAACTGAGAAGATGTTGCTTCCCTTTTTGCAGCTTGTGTCATTCATTCCTGACAGACAGTGGTCAATCTTAGCTATGATTAGTGGAAACAAGCCAACTTCAAACTGTAGGTATATGTGTTTACTGTGGCTTGTTTATACTAACCGTAGTTGAGATTAAGCACAGTTTAGGGTTTGGACCTCACGCTAAACCGTGGTTAATCTAAAATGGAAGTGGAAGTTTCTGATCTCTTCTTATAGCCACTGCAGGGAAGAAGAGGGTGAGGCATGCAAACCCAGGACTCACCGTGTTTCGTCTTTGTAACACAAAACCATGGCTCAGCTTTATGTATTGACCAGCTCATTTTATAGGTTTATTTTCACACTGCCCTCAAAATATATTGAGCTTACTATAATAAACTGTTTTTCCTTGCACCTACTAAGGATTCTTCCTCCATCTATTTTCTAATCCTTTTCAAATGTCCTGAATTGCTATGGGGAATTGCTCAAATTGCTGGACAGTCTCCCCAAAGCGGTAGAGAGTCAGGTAGAATTTCTTCATTTCTGTGGAATCTCAGATTCAAATGTTAATCTTTCTGTTACTAGGCAGACGTTATCTAGTTCTGATGTATGAAGTAATTCTTTGCCAGGATGACCCTGAGGTAATAATTTGATGTTCTTCATTAGCTTGGGAAATGGAAAACCCTATTAGCATAACCTTCCCTAACTGGCCTCTGACTTACAGATTGGTCCATATCCCCTGTGTGTGTGTGTGTGCATGCGTGCGCATGCATGCACGTGAAACAAAAAGAGGTCAAGAGAAGGCAGGAAACAGAATCCCCTCACCCTCTCCAGGGTTCATTCTCCTGAGGCCTGCTTAGAAAATACATGCCAGGCTGGAGCTGCTCTGGAGCCCTGAGAACATATGGCCAATGCCATCTGAAATGGCCTGAAAACAAAGGGCTCTCATAACATGCATGTACATCTTGTGTCCTGCTTGGTAATTCTACCTTACTGCAGGGCAGAAAACTGTAGGAACAGTGTACGATAATGTGAGCTCATATTATGGAAGTCTAAGAACATAAGAGGAGCCATGCTGGATCAGACCAAAAGCCTATCTAGTCCAGCATTCTGTTCACACAGGGGCCAACCAGATACCATGAGTCAGACATGGTTGCAAAAGCACCATCCTGCTCAAGTTCCCCAGCAACTGGCATGCAGAGGCATAATGCCTACGATACTAGAGGTAATATATAGCCATCATGACTAGTAGCCAGTGACTATCGTATCCTCCATGAATTTGTCTAAGCCCTTTAAAGCCATCCAAATTGGTGGGCACCACTACATCTTGCAGTAGCAAATTCTATAGTTTTACTATGTGCTGAGTGAAGAAGTGCTTCCTTTTATCTGTACTGAATTCATTCAATGACCCCTGCTTCTAGTATTATGAGACAGGGAGAAAAAACGTTTCTCTATCCACTTTCTACACACCATGAATAATTTTATACATCTCTATCATGTCTTCCCTTTCTTGCCTTCTTTCTAAGCTAAATAGCCCCAAATGTTGTAACATTTCCTCGTAGGGGAGCTGCTCCTTGAACTTTCTGGTTGCCATTTTCTGCACTTTTTCAGCTATACAATATCCTTTTTGAAGTGCAGTGACCAGAACTATACACAGTATTCCAAAAGGGTCCACAATATAAATTTGTGTAAGGGCAGTATGATATTTGGCACTTTTATTTGCAATTCCTTTTTGAAGTATGCCCAACATGGAATTTGCATTTTTCACAGTAGCTACATAGTAGGTCAACATTTTCGTTGAATTATCCACATCAGTCCCAAGTTCGCTTTCTTGTTCAGTCAACACCAGCTCAGAACCCACCAGTGTATATGTGAAGTTGGGATTTTTTGTCCCCTTGTGCATCACTTTAAACTTGCTTTCATTTAACTGCATTTCCCACTTTAACACCCATTCTCCCAGTTTGGAGAGATCCTTCTGGAGCTCTTCGCAATCTGTTTTTGTTTTAACCACACGTTTGGTGTCATCAGCAAACCTGGCAACTTCACTGCTCACCCCTTCCTCCAGCTCATTTATGAACCAGTTAAAAAGCACTAGTCCCAATACAGATCCTTGGGGGATCTCTCTGTTTACATCCCTCCACTGAGAGAACTGTCCATTTATTCCTTTCTGTTCTTTAACCAGTTACTGATGCATAAGAGGACCTCTCCTCCTGATCGTAGTTTAAACTATCTGTGTAAACTTCTCTATAATAAGAATATAAAAATATCCCTGCTGGATTAGACATAGAAGCCTATTTAGTCCAGCATCTATTCCCCATGGTGGCCAACCTAAGGGAAACCCACAAGCAGGACAGGAGTGTAATAGCCCCCTTCTCACTCATGCTCCAAAGCAACTGGCATTCAGAGGCATGTTGCCTCTGATCTTGGAGGCAGTATAGAGCCACCATGACTAGTAGACATTGGTAGCCTTATCCTCCATGAATCTGGCTAATCCTCTTTCAAAGCCATCTGACTAATAACTACCTTTATTTTAATTTTGGCGAACTTATGTTTTCTGCTTTGTGCAGATTTTGAACTCTCAGGTGGGGTTGCATTGGGTAGGAATAAAGCTCTCAGCCCATGCCTGTATAACATTTTAACTTGCTGGTATGGATATCTGACAACACCAACTTTGTTAGGGCCAACTCAGATCAGATGATCAAAATAAACACAAGCTACGAGGAAGGACTACTTTGGTTAATTTTGGCATTAAGTCTTTTCAAGAAAGCACATAAACTAAACCATCTAGGCAAGCTCTTTTGTAAAATATAGAGGTAAACAGATACACTGTTCTGCCCCATCTGTAAAAAAAAGGGGGGGATAATAATACCTATCTTATAGGGGCGTTTGTGAACATGACAAAGAGAAAGCAACTATGGTCACTTTCCCTGAGCCCTAGAGATATTGCTGCCTTGACATTGTACTGCTATGCTGTTTTTATGGTCTATATTGTTTTAGGCTATATTCTGGTGTTTTATTGACTTTGTATTTTTATTGGATTTTAAATTATGTTTTATTGCATTTTTTTGGAACCCACCTTGTAAATTTCTCTGAGACTATCAGGCACGATATCAACAGTTTAAAATAAATGAATGCATTGGGATATAGTGGGCACTAAATCAAAACAACTGGGAAACATACATCTCTTGGGCAGAAAGAAAACCCTAAGAAGGGGATGATTCAGCTTAGGTGGGATATTTTGTTTTGTAGAAGCATGCCAAAGAAGAAAGACCAGGCATAACTTGATCTGCAACAAACAAACCCTGAAATAAACATTTATTTTTATTCAGAGACATTTAAAACAAAAAGAGTAAGGAAGGACTAAAATCACAATTGAGCCATGATTCCAAGCATGGAAATGAATTGCAGTTGATCCATTGGAACTTGCTTTCACAGGATGGCCGCGACCTCCAGGGCCTCATGCAAACAATGTGTGCAAACTCACGGCTTTCTGCAGCGTTTTCTCTGCCAGCTGGCTCACTGGTGGTTTGTTTAATTCTCAGTTTGCTCAAGCAAACTAGCTGGGAGCTGCTGCCAGGGAAAACTCTGCAAAAATCTGCCAGGATGCACATGTTGATTTCTTCTGTGTGGACCTCAGGACTGCAACCAAAATGTTTATGGATTAGCAGAAGTAACCCTGACAACCCAAGGACACAAATTTGGGTACGCTTGTAGTTTTTCCCTCACCACTATCTATCTTATTATTTTTGCACTTGACAATAAACACAATTTTTCCTTTTCCCGTGTCTGTGATGGAAACCTAAGCAAATGTGCATATTTGATTTTTTAAAGTCTCTTCTGCTTTCTACTAGTCTGCATTAACCTCGTTTACACAAGCATGCCAATTTGTTGAGGCTCAAGGTACTTTTACAGTGCAATCGTATCCACCAGTGTGGGAGTAAGCCCCCCTGGTTTCAGTGGGGCTTCCTCTCAGGAAAATGTGTATAGGATTGCAACCTTAGTATTATTTACTCCTGATGGACTTCTAAAAAAACACACACTGTGGTTGTTTAACTCAGTTGTTTCTTCCACAAACATGGTTTATTTAAAATTCAAAATTTCTCTGGAAATCTTAACAAATTGGAATATTTAATGACAGTAACTGACATCATTGCACCTTAGCCCCCATAATTCTCTGATTCTAACCTATTTTTGTGAAATTAGAATTGAACCTATTTGTAAGAAAATAAATTACCAAATGCCAGGAAGACACATCCAGTTTTGCACCTTATTGGCAAATGGAACTATTTCCCTTATTTTAAAGATATAGAGACCTGCAATTTACCAAGGGTTTCTTTCTAAGTTATGTTTTAAGACCCTATATATATTCAGGAAAAAAATGTGATGCGGAATGGAAATCTCGATTACATATTGCAATGCCCCCAACATTAAAAGTCTCCCTGCACATAAACCATCCGGTCAGGAAGAATATTAAGTTAGAACGCTTCTTTCCAACATGCTACCTTTCTACAGGCAGGGTATTGTTGACCTTCCAAAACCCCAAAGGACTGTACCATGTGTATGTGTGTGTGTTTTCTGAATGTGTACCTCAACCCTACATTATGGGATTATTCATATAAATCACTCCAAGGATCTTATCCCAGGAATGGAACACTTTCCTTTTTGACATCTCCTTAAATGAATACTACTACTACTACTACTAATGCAATCACACTCTGTTGCTTTGCATGCGAGTCTCTGAAACCTGGTTAAAAAGGTAAAAGGTAAAGGTGTCCCCAAGCAGTCATGTCTGACTCTAGGGTGCGGTGCTCATCCCCGTTTCTAAGCTGAAGAGCCAGCGCTGTCCAAAGATGCTTCCATGGTCATGTGGCTGGCATGACTGAACACTGAGGTGCACGGAACGCTGTTACCTTTCCCGCCGAGGCGGTACCTATTTATCTATTTGCAATTTCTTGCTTTCAAACTGCTAGGTTGGCAGGAGCTAAGACTGAAGACAGGAGCTCACTCCGTCACACAGCACTCGGGTCTCGAACTGCTGTCCTGCCAACCTTCCGGTCTGCAGTTCAGCGTCTTAACCACTAAGCCATCGCGGCCCCAATAACAAACCTGGTAACATCTATTTAAGCTTAACACCACCACCACCACCCCGCTTTAGCAATTTCCAGAATTCTAGCACCAACTTATCTGACGTACTCACCAGTTTCAGCATCCATGGGCTACCACGACATGTGGCGAAGCAACCAAACAATCCAAAGACAATAATCGTGGTACCCGTCCCAATAAGGACATAAGGGGCATTAGTGGAGTTTTCAGCAATGAGAGAGATATATGTGCCTAAAGTCAGCTTCCCCCAGACACCAACAGCAAGAAGGATAACACCAGTTATCTAGAAAATAAGAAGTAGAAAAAAGGTATAGTCAGAAGTTATAAGGATCAATATCCTGCAATACTGAACTATTTAAAGACTATTTAAAGCCTAACAGAATTGCTGTTGTGGCAACAAAACAAAATAAATCCCACTATTAGCTCTGCAGGAGCTGACAGGACAAATGGCCCTTGCCTGTTTGTGGGCATGTAGCAAGCAGTACTAAAAGTCAAAGTTCCACAGCAAATAAACAGCAACCCACATAGCCATTTTGGAGAACACAAGTATCTAGTGTACTCATGGGCCTTACACCAAATTCTTTTGACATATTCTTCCTCATGCTTCTTGTATCATTGTATATAAAATCCTGTTAACGTGGGAGAGAATTCAGAAGAAAAATCAAAGATACATTTTGCCATTGCAAGTTTTACAGTTATGGTGGGAACTAATATTAAACAATGCTGGTTTAAGTCTCAAACGTGAAAACGGTCCAAATCTTATAACCTACAAGATAAGAAGCTCAATCCTCAATCCTTTCCTTAGAAGAACTGTGGGGAAGAAGCCGTCGTGCTCTCACAGTCCAGGAAGATTTATCTCCATGTTACATGTTATAAGAAAATAGCCCAAACACATGCCATTGTTCATGTCAACCATTACATCACAACACTGAAATACTGTATCACTCCTGACATAGATTGGTGAAATCAGGAAGCACATATATGTTCTTTGCTGACATCTAGTGGACACAATAAATTAAACAATTTCACGTATGTGCAAACACACAGGCTTTGGTCTACTTCACACATGGCATTTTACCCAAAGATGTCTGCAAGAATTTTTGTGTGGTCAGAGAACAGGGCTATTATTTCTGGTAGATTTGGTGACTGAGGCCTGCGCATCAGGTCTTCCTCTGAGAACTTTGTACACCAGGGTTACCCCACTGTTGTTTCTAAATAAACCTAGTGTCCAGACAACATATTTCCATCCATGCCTGAAAACCTCAATTACATTTTTCTCACTCCTTTCATCCCTTAACTGATGGCGCTACAATCAATTTCATGGCCCCCCACCACTGCAGTTCCCTAAAAAACAACAACACCCTAACACACCAAGAGACTGGATAACAATGCTGGAATACATGGTAGGATTGTTGTCATACACTGCTCTAACTCTCCTTTCCCCCCAGCAAAATGGGGATAACAACACTGGACCACTTTGCAGAGCTGGCATAACTCATTCTTTCTCACCCATAGCCACCCCTGCAATATGGATATAATCATGATGGACTTTATCTGCATTGCCAGGGCAATTTTTTAAATATCTGTGAACTCGGGGGCGGTGGTGATGGTGGAGAAATAACTCTATTTTTGAATGAAGTAAGACCCGAGTTAGAAAGATCATGAACTCCTGTCTTTACTGCTACCTTTTCTTTTAGGGTAGACACACTACTGCCAATCAGAGCTACTCTAAAACCCTGGCCTTCTGAATTATTTTATATGGAGCAGTGATCATTTCTCCACCAGGGAAGACCAAAAAGTGGCTTAAAAATGAACCAGGACGTTCCTTCAACAGACAATGGGTGTGCTGATCATTGTCTATGACATCATTTATTAGCCCATGCCTTAGTGGGATACATTATGGTCAAATGGGACTTGGCAGAGGGAGCATGCTGCAGGGTTTAGTAAGGCCATACTAATGGCTAAACATATTATTCTACAAGAATGGAAAGCAAATAAAATCTCAAATCACACAATTGGATTCAAGATCTTTTGACCTTAGCCACACAAGAAAAAAGGTATAATACACCAAATTACTAAAAGGAAATAGATTCTGATTAATATGGGGAAATTTTCTTGAATTAAACGCGGAGTAATGTGATCCACTGCAAAACCACCGCAGGCCCACAAACAGACATACATGACACTAAACCCTTTTATTTTATTTGTTTTGCTTTCTATGTAATTATTTATTTATCTGATTTTTGCTTAATGATTTTACTTATATAGAGGAAATCTTTAAACAATACAGGATGATATGAAGAGGGGGAATTGTAATTTAGGGGAGGGAACAGGGATGGGTGGCAGGATGGGAGAAGTGTTTGCTGTCTGCATTGCATTGAAAAATGAGGAAAAATCTAATAAACTGTTAATTTATTAGCTAAAACACTGAAAGATGGGCTGACTCAAAACAGCTGGATAGAATAGTGCCTGCACATTTTGCCTTCTATCTTAGGTTCTACAGCACTACAAACAAGCTGTGAATACAGGGATTAGGGCTCATCAGGAGGCGGTGTGTGTGCGTGGAATGCCCCCTTTCCTCTCCTCAGCAGATGCCCATAATTTTACCTACACAGGTTCCATGTCTGAAAACTGTGCAACTGCATGAACATGTTTTGAACCCAAATCGTGCAGGCAAAATAGAGACTTGCACATATTTTCCCCTACACCCGAGTGTAGGGGAGTATAGCCTATTGTTGGTTAGTCTGGTGGGTATGAATTTCAGGATAAAGTAAATGAATAAATAAAATGGTAATGTGTGTACTGTGTAACACATGCATTCATCAAGGACTTTCCAAACACATCCAGGCAGCTGCTTCCCATGCTCCCTTTGTTCAGCATTCACTTATTACTTATTACAAAGACTGGTCTGACTGCCACTTTGGTTTGGAGAAGGAAAAGCACAGAATAAGATATTTTAAGGAAATAATGCTGGCTAACATTGCAGATCACTACTAGCAAGACATCCTTTTCTAGCTAGCTTGTTTGTTGGTTCCTAATAACTATATAGGGTGCAATCCTATGCATGTTTAGACAGAAAAAGAAGTCCTAAAAGTCCCAGCATTCTCTAGCCAGTATCGCTGGCTGGGGAATGCTGGGAGTTGTAGGACTTTTTCTGTCTAAACATGCATAGGATTGCGCCCTATATGGTTATTAGGAACCAACAAACAAGCTACTCTAAACATGGATGTCCTTACTTAATTAGATTTGGAACAGACATTTCTGAACAGTGTGAGGAACCAAAGAAGTCCCTATCAAGTGTGAGGAGGAAAGTCCAAGCTCTTAAGTTTAAAACAACGAAAATGTCTGTCTCCAGCAGTTCCGTGACAAATATTTAATTCAGCATAAGTAAAATAATGGCAGCCTTTTTCCAATTCTACTCAAATAACAGCCTTCCCCAGTCTGGTACCCTCAAGATGTCTTTGACTACAGCTCCCATCAGCCTATGGCTGCTGTGATAATTTTGCTAAGAGCTCCTCTCTATTCCATCTCGTTATAAGATCCAAAAAGTATATTTTTATGCGGGGTAGAAGATGTAATCATGAAGGACAGAGGGAACAGGATATTTCTAATCATCACACCTAAAATAGAGGGCATCCCTATCAGCAGACATTGATTCTGACAGGATCAGTGCCTGAACTTTTCCTTCAGCCTTCTTCATCTCTACTCCTCCACTAACAGATGCTAGGAAAGACATCTTCCAGACACAGGAGACATAGATTTGATTAATCAATTTGGTCCTTAGCCTGATCTGAATCACAGTATCAAGTCCAATTCTGCTTCCAAACTGACCCATGTGCCATGCTCAACAGAACAAAGCATAGTGATGAATATCCATCCCTGCACCATATGAGGGAAATAGAATAACATACTAAAAATGTTATTTGAACTTGTTTCTTGCTTTTCCATTATTCTATAAGCCCTGTCTCATTCAATTGAGTCTTTTTATTAGATACACTGCCTAATTTCTCCTTGTATGGATAGGTTGCTGGTGTACACTGAATGTATAGCCAATGTGGGAGCTTGCTTGTCTCCTTTGTAAGTATTCCTCTGCCACAATAATGTGTGAGTTGCTTGGTAACTAACCTTGCTACTGTGCACTGAGTTTGAACATTCCAAAATTAATAATTTGGACATAGCATGTAGCATAAAAGCAAACATTCTGAAACTGCAATTTCAGGGTGGCTTGAAATTGTTTGTTCTAAAACCACCATTGAGGTGTGGAAAATTTCTTATAAGTATTTTATCTTATGTAAACTAACTTTTAGGAAGAATGGTTTTTATCAGTACAATATTATTTATTTTGCAATACTTTTTAAAGGGTAGAGAGAATTCTGTAATGCTGAGATGCCCTTCTATTTCTATTGTCTATTAAAGAATTTATAGGCAATATTAATGTCTATTTCTTTAAATGTCTATTTCTTTAAGCTGCAAACAACTTTGACCAGGACAGCTGGCATCCATAGCCCACTTGGAATTTCCAGAACATCCAGATCCTCAAAACAGGAAGTCTTCTGATATATCCAATCTGCCAGACATAGCCAAAACCATCTCCTTTTTAATTAACACATTTTGGGAGCAATCCTATGCAGATAGGCAGCCAGGTCAGAACTCGGAGGTCACCGCCTATCCAATGCATAGCGGGAGGAGCGTGGAGGGGATCTTCTTCCAGCCACCCTGCATTCATGGCTAGATGGCCGATTTCGGCTGTCTAGCTGCAGGACATCACAGTGGGAGGTGGGGAGGCCAGACGACATGTAGGAAGTGTCATACCCACCCTTCTGTGCTCCCTGCCCCAGGAACGCCCCCTTTTGCCCCTCTCCACGCTGCTCTTTTGAACGCAGAGACAATCTGCGCCACCTATGAGGCAGCAGGGGAAGGAGAGGCAGTTCTCCCACAGGCTCCGAGGTCAGTTCCCGGAAACTGACCAATGCTATGGCCATCTAGCCGCTGACTAGCGGCCATAGGATTGCACCCTTCTTTAGCCTTTTTCCTACACCCCAAAATGTAAAAAAAAGGGTTTTCTTGCTTATGTGCCATTCACCTGATTGTTAAGCACTTTGGGCAGTCACCCTGCCACCCTAACCAAAAACGTAGTAGCAACACAATATTGTTTATTCTTTTGCCACATTCGTTACCTCCTCTGACCATCTGAAGATGCTGTGTGTGCTGAAATGTCCCAGATGACCCATGTGTATTTTACCTCCAAGAGTTTACAGTAGGTTAGCAATATTTTTACCCTTTGTTTCATTTTCAAGTACCATCTACTTCTCCCTTTTTTGTCTCTTATTATTTCCCTGTGTTTATCCAAGATGTCTCAGGACTTGTGTATTGATTTTTCATTGATTGACTGCATTTCTATACTGCCCATTTGCCAAAGCTCTCTGCGTGGTTCACAAAACAAAAATTAAATATAATTATAATTACATATAATCACATAGCAAAACATAATGTAAAACCGTAAGTTTAAAACAGAATAAAACCAAAGTAAAAACCAAAGTAAAAACAGATAAAAGCCAGTAGCAGTGGAAAGATCTTAACATGCACTAACACGATTTTTAAAACTGAAGAACTAAAAAGACTGGGAAATAAAAAGGTCTTTGCCGGACACTTAAGACCAGAATGTAGGCACCAGGTGACTCTCTGGGGAGGCCACCCCACAACTGGGGTGCCACCGCTGAAAATTACTACTCTCCTTAGCAACCACCCAACTCACAGTATTCTGATGATCTTAGGGACTGGGCAGGTATGGTTTATACAGCTTAGGAAGGCCCAACATGCCTAAAGGACTGCATCCTCCCCCATGACCCATACCCCCTTAGCAATTCCATCCTAAGAAGCCTTCTTGGTGGCTATTCCACAGCTGTGGAAATCTCTTTCAAAATGTAAACCTAAGCATCTTCTTGCAAAAAAGAAAGAAAGAAAGAAAGAAAGAAAGAAAGAAAGAAAGAAAGTTGGTTTTTAAGAACTTTTTAGTTTGTGTGCTAGACCTAGCCCCTTTGCAGAGAATGATTATTAATATCTAGCCTGCTTGACCTGACTACTGTTTTTTAAAAAGTGCAAACCTTCAGTGTGGAGCTACCATGTTCTATCAATCACTTATAAGTGACATGTGTGTTTTAAACACCTAATGTCTTATCTCCACCTTACTCAGCAATTAATAGCGGCACACTTGAAAGGGACCAGACATACATGCAGCAAAGGATAGTGGCTCCAATCTCTTTTTCTTCCTGCTGAGTTTGTTTTTTAAATAAATTTTTATTGTGAGTTTCAACAAAACAAAACAAACAAAAATATAACAAAACCAAAATTTGAAAATATAACAACATACTCTAAAGTCCTCAGTTTCAAATATTACAACATTCGGAGGAGGGGGGATAGATTACCCATAAACTTCAGTAAAAGCAGACCACATATTCAAATATAAGTCAATTTGCGAGTGACGCCTATATACCACTCTTTCAAATGTTGCTAGTGATGTTAAGTTTTCAATCCATTGCATTATAGGCAGTGAACTTTTATCCCTCCAGTATTGTAGTATTAGTCTTTTAGCAGACAAGAGGGTGCAAAAGATCAATTTACACTAACGGTGTGTCACATTCCAAAAAGCTGGTAAATAGCTTAAGAGAACATGTACATCAGTAAATATTAAAGAGCTTTCCAATACAAAGTTTATCTGTAAGATAACTTCCTCCCAAAAGGAGGCAACTATTGGGCATTTCCAAAACATGAATAAAAGAAACATTAACTGCATTACACCTCCAACAATTAGCCGAGTTTGACAAATCTTTGCTGAAGAGACATTGTAGCATCCAATAGACCCAAAACAAACATTTTTGCTGAATGAGATGTAACTGGAGGTCCGCAGAGATGTCGGATACAGATGCCAAAATGGCAGTCCATTGATCAGACAAAATAGGACATTCCAATTCCCTGTTCCATTCCTGCTGTAGACCCCGTGTATCATATTTATTCACTGATAAGTATTTATAAATATGAATCGTGGGTTGATATACCTGATCAGCTTCAATAAGTGTTTCCAATAGCAGAGACTTTGAGGCAGTAAAAGCAGTAGGACCGAATCTAGATACTAACAAATGTTTCAACTGCATATACTGCCATTCAGCTGTAGCAGGCAAATCAAATTTATCTCGCAAAGTTGAAAATGGCAAAACTTTTCACCAACACCTAATAACTGATCCAGGGTAAAGATAATTTTATCTTTCTCAGATCCGCCACAGAAACATTTTCCTTCCTATTCTTAGATCCCATGCATCTCTAACCACCAAGATTGTCAGAGGAGCTCTATCCACTTTAATATGCCAAGAACCTAATGCCATCCATTTGGAGAGAGGCTCCAGACAAGAAGATTTCAACACTGACCAAGGTGGAAAATAAAATCTGAGTGGAAAAGACAAAAATTTAGTACAGGTCAGCAAATAAGCCCGATGATATGTAGCATGATCTGGAAAATCAAGCCCACCTTCTTTAATTGGAAGTTGCATCCTTTTCAAATATATTCTTGGTGGAAAGGAACCCCAAACGAATTTATGAAACAAAGCATTACATTTTTGGAAATATTTGCCACATATAAGTAAGAGGATCCCACATACTTCCTGCTGAGTTTGTGATGAAAATATTAATAGGCATTATTACTTGGAAGAGGTATGCCAGTAACCAGTATCACCAATGACATGCAGGATTCTGGTTGGCCTAGTGCATGGGGATGGGAAGGCCTAGTGTGATTACCTATATAGGAGATTTCGTGTTGGTTATAAGCTGGGAATAGTACCAAGATCCTTTCTTTTCACTTGACCGGATTGCTATTTAGGATCCAGGTAGGGTGCAGGAGATACGTCAAGGTAGAAGTGCACTGCCATCCGAAATACACTACCCCCATCTTGAAACAGGGCTTGGAATTGGTAATGGAAGTGCGACTTCCTGCTGCTTTCCCTGGTGCGACTGAACAAGTGCAGCGTGACTTTCTGCACCCAGAATATATGGCTTTGCATTTGTCCCCTCTTTGTCATTACCTTAATAAAAATTAGCTTTATAACCCAATATTATTGCATTTGATGGAAAAGAGCAATAGAGGGGCGTGCCCACTGAGCAACACAAACATGATGACTTCGCCTTCATGACTCTGTTGTACTCACAACCGAGAAAAGCTGGTCATGGTTTGGACCATCTTCCCCTTCAATGTAAATAGGTGAGGTGTGGATTTTATTCAGGGGTAGCTTCTAGAAGCTGAAGCTCAAATATTTTGGCCACCTAATGCAAAGAGAAAACTCCCTGGAAAAGACCTTGATGCTGGGAAAGACCGAAGGCAAAAGGAGAAGGGGACGGCAGAGGGTGAGATGGCTAGATAGCATCACCGATGCAATGAATATGGACTTGAGCACGCTCCGGGAGAGAGCGCAGGACAGGAAGGCCTGGCGTGCTATGGTCCATGGGGTCACGAAGAGTCGGACACGACTGAACGACTGAACAACAAGCTTCTAGAAAACTGCTAAACAATATTATCAAGAGAAAAAAGAAGACACATGGGCGGTGCCGGCTCCAGGTTTTTGAGGGCCCTTGGGCAAGGCTCCCTGAATGAGCCCCCTCCCTCAATGAGTCTGCCTTCTCAACCCCACTGTCACGGGCCATTACTGCTCCTCCTCCTCCTGCTCCTCACTGTTACCATTTGCTTGCTTGACAGGCAGGGAGCCAGTGAGCAGGTAGGCAGTGGCATCTACCGCTCCTCCTTCTCGCTACCACCATTGTCAGAGTGAAAGGCAGGTTACAATGGTGAAGAAGAACAGCAATTGCAGGGCGCTCTTGCCTCGTGTGGCGCAGAGTGGTAGGCGGCAGTATTGCAACCAAAACTCTCCCCACGACCTGAGCTCGATCCCAGAGGAAGCCGGGTCTCGGGTAGCCGGCTCAGGTCGACTCAGCCCTCCAACCTTCCGAGGTCGGTAAAATGAGTACCCAGCTTGCTGGGGGAAAGGAAGTCACAACTGGGGAAGGCAATGGCAAACCACCCCGCTATAGTCTGCCATGAAAACGTCAGCGAAAGCGGCGTCCCTCTAGGAGTCAGCAATGACTCGGTGCTTGCACAGGATGAACCTTTCCTTTCCTTTCCTTGTCAGTAGGCCCCTGCTTGGGTGTGGGCTTTCAGTGGGTGCTCGACCATGCCTACCCCTGACACCAGCCCTGCTTGTGGGGTGAAGTACATTTTATCACAAGCTGTTAAACAGTAAGTAATCTACACTGCCTAATATTGAGTATGTGATCAGAAAATCTGGAGCAGATGTGTTGTGGAGATATAAGAGAGCTTGGGCTTTGGTTAATATTGTGTGTATGTGTGTGTGTGTGTTTAAAACATCCTGCTCTAGGATGAAGTTTGGTGGATGGGGTCAATCCAACCCACCTGCCACAGCTGGAAATAAAGCTATCTAGATTCTATTCCCAATAGCCTTTCACTGATCCACATATTATTCTGGTCATTGCAATGAGAGGGGCTGAAGGATAACAGTAATTATTCTCCTTAGCACAACGAATAAATCTACAAGCTATTTCAAGCTATCGATCAAATCTGTTCACTTTTTTGTTAATTTTTTTAAAAAGCTACATTATGTATTCCATGTGGGAAATGCCAAATGATGTACAATCTGCTGGATAAAAATGATTTTACCGGGGAGAGGCTGCCCATAAAGACAAGGGATGCTTGTTCTTCATACTCATTACATTCTCTGGCTTTTCATTTGAAAATGTTGGGAACAATTCCAATCAACGGGTGGGCTTCATTATACTGGCACTTGGCCATTTGGAAGCAAGCTGACCACCAAGAGCTTTCAAGCATTTCACTGAGCTGCCTGTGCATTAAAATTCTGGGTCAGTACTAACATGGCAATATCAAGGGCACGCGGCTCAGGGTGTTCTTATTACATTAGTCCACTGAACTAGGAATCTGGACTAATTTCCTTGTAGCTGAAGTCTGAATAATGCTAAACCATCTGTATCATGGATAAGATGTGCTCAATATATTTTGTGGAGAAGTCCTGTTTTATGTAAGCACCAAATCACACCATGTATCAGACATGTTTGTAACAGAGCATTCACTCCTTCCCTCTACATGGGTGCTTTATTGCCAATACACCGACCGCAGTTTTCAAGATCAAAATAGAAAGGCTTCATACAGAATTTCTCCTTAGTACAATTCCTTATCTGGATATACTTTCACCTCCTACTGCAGCTCAGATAGCACTTTTATTTACACCGGTAAACAGAAATGTTAGCCTTTCCCATTTCTCAATCTGCATGGGTCTAGAAGCATAAGAACATAAGAAGAACTGCACTAGATCAGGCCAATGTCCATCCAGTCCAGCATGCTGTTCACACAGTGGCCAACCAGCTGCCTACGGAAAGCCCACAAGCAGGACATCAGCGTAAGTGCACCCTCCCGCTCATATTCCCCAGCAACTGGTATACACAGACATACTCTCACCAATACTGGAGGCAGCATGGAGCCATCAGAACTAGCAGCCACTGATAGCCTTCTCCTCCAGGAATTTGTACAATCCCCTTTTAAAGCCATCCAAATTGGTGGCCATCACCACATCTCATGGAAGTGAATTTCTAAAGAAGCGCTTCCTTTTATCTTTCCTGAATCTGCCACCAATCTGCTTCATGGGATGACCCCAGGTTCTAGGATTATGAGAGGGACAAAAATATCTCCCTATCCACTTCTCCACACCATGTATATTTTGTACACCTCTACATATAACATCCATCACTAGAAAAGGAAAAAGATGGGAATGAAAGATTAAAATCATATATATTGATAACAAACTCAATTCTCTGTGGATTCCTTTTTCATCAAAACAGGACCATGCACACAAGGAGGGAGGTGTTGGAAGGCTCAGGGTTTATAGAAGTACAACAAAACTTTAGGGGGGAAAAGACCTAATTTTGTGTGCGAGAGTGTGTGTAGGGGGAGCAAACACAGCTCAATGAGGACAGAGCATGCCCAGTGGCCACAGAATACTGGCTGATTGTTGGTGGTGGTGGGGATGACAAAATAGGGAGGAAAGGAATGAGATATCCTAGAAGAGAGCATAGCTGACTGGCTGGAACCCTGCATTCCACACTGCAACATTCTGTGCACTTGTAATAACTATTTATGATCAGGAAAAATTCAAAGAGGTGGCATAGAAACAGATCACCCGATTCACACATAGTGCTAAGGCATGGTGTGGTTTGTTGAAATCAAGTTTATCATTGTATCTGAACTCATCCCCACAAACAAACCATAGTTTGTTAGCCAGCTACAAATTACAAACAGAACCTACAGTTTGTTGATTTGTCAATGACTTACAAAATCTGGCTTATTTAAACTATGGCTTGTCATGATGTCTGAACCCAGAACCGTGGCTTATCCCTAGCTTGTTTGTATTGCTGTCTACCCTGAAACAGAAGTGCCCAGCAAAAGCAGCCTGAAAATGAAACTGCCCTGAAGGCTGGCAAAATGGGTGGGAGAGAAATAGGGAAAACAAGCTATAGTTTGTTTGCTCATCTGAAAGACAATTCATGGCTAAAGCAACAAACCATGCTTAACATAACCTATGGCTTATCGTTATGTGCAAATGCAGCCAAATCCATCTTCCACTCAAACAAAGTACAGAAGGTATCCATGTGTAGTGTTTTGCAATCCAGCACTCTGTAATGGAGCACTGATCATCTGCAATCCACATAGGAATCAGGAATCATGTCAATCTGGTGCTAGGAGAAGGGCTATTGCTCAGTGGTGCTGCTGACAGACTAGCAGGGTCAGCATAGAGTGGAATAGCCAGGATAGCACCAGTTTTCTTGGGACTGCACCCGACGTTGGCTGGAGTGAAGCATCTATCACCTTCCTGTTAAACAACAGCATTATCAGCAATGACTTCACAAGTACCAATAAAGACTTTCCACTTATTCAGGCAGAATCTTCTGTTTCAAATGAAATTTTATGCAGTGTGCTTATGCTGTAATGGTATGCCAGTGGGCCGAAAGAAATTTTAATGAAGCCAAGCATAGGACTTGCAGTCTGAGATGTTGCATAGATTCCCTGCACCTGATAAAGGAAAGGCCAGGTCTGAGAACATAGGCAAAATAATTGAACAACTGATCCCAGAAGAGAGGGTGTAGAATAAGAGCAACTACAAGTAATTGAGTGAAGACTTAGTGGCCTGGGGCAGCCATGTCATGTTGGGTACAGAAAGGGGCAGCCAAAGGCGAACTATAGCCCAGCATCTCAATCAGTGTATGAAGAGTGCCCATAAATCAAACAGAGGTTATGACTGCCCTCGTGGTAAAATAAGACAGAGTGGCTGATTGCTGCTGGGCAGCCACTGAATAAATCTGGCTCAACCACATTTCAATGCACACGGGGAAGAGTATTAATTTGCCAGCTTCACTGTATTTGTTCGGTAACAAGGTTTCATCATCTTTTCTCCATTTTAAACTGCACTTCTTTTCTAGCACAGAAAGGTAATCTTTTAGTAAAAAGCACAGCACTGCAAGCATTTCTGCTCACTCTGATCTTGCAGGTTGATCTTCTGAATATTTATGCATCAGGATGGCACATGGGCTTCATATTTGTCAATTTCTATTTTTCATGAGACACTGTGTTTTTAAACTCTAAAACCTCTAGATGTGGTGAGTCAAGGGCACTTTGTGGATAATTAAAAACAAATGGTAGCAAGCATATAATCAGGCACTAAAGTAATTAGTTAGCCCATGCATAGACTTAAAAAACAGAGTTTCAGGATATCTACTTGAGTCTGAATAGAGAAAAAACAGGTATTCCTTTTCATGCATAACAATTAGTTTCTAAGAACATAATTGGAGCCATTTCAACTTGTGATTTTCTGTTTCAAATGTCTTCCTCTGCCCCTGGAGAACTACCACACTCAATCAGTTTGCATAGCTGCAAACTCATTTTGTATGAAATCAAAGCAGGCTGGGTGACCAGGTATAAAGAACAGAAAATTTACAGGAACAGAAAATCGAATCTATATCCCAATACCCAAACCCATTATTTGGAAGTAAGGCCATTGAAATCAAAGAATAATTCTTTTAAAAAACTGGTTTAAGTTAATATCTAATGGTACAATGCCATACTATGAATGCTTGTTTGGAAGTAAGTCCAATCGAAGTCAATGGGACTTACCCTCAGGCAAATCTGTATAGGACTGCAGTCCCACAGATCTAAAATCTCACTCTGCTGTAGAAAATTCTATTCAGGAGAATTCAGGACATCTAATTAGGAATCGTTTATGGTTTCAGTATCTCAGATATTGCCATTCAGAGCTTACCTTTTAATAGATATATGCATGAACTGGTAACAGAAAGATCTGACTTGCTGACACACCCGTGTATTCTATATTTTCAAGACCATTTTAGAAGCTCAGATTTCATGAAGGTGCTAACTAATCAAATCCACATGGGGATAACTCTTGTATCTGCAGATAGGTGGTGTCTGAATCACCCCTGCTGTTGTGTTCTGGTCTGAGCAGGAGCCTATGGGGCAACTGCAGCAAGGCAGGATGGATGTTGCAGCACTTAGGAGAGCTCCTAGTGAGCAATTTGCTCTGACAAAGACTAAGCTCAGACTGAATCCTTTTATGCTTCAGTTCAGAGGGCCCCTCCAAGACTCATAAAACTGAAGCCTTACAGCAGGGGTGGACAACATAGGGCCCATGGGCCAAATGTGCCCCCCCATCCCCCTGCTATGCCAATGAATTTGGCGGCAATTGTTTTTTATTTTAAAAATTTGGCACTTTGGGGGCTACAGAGCTATGTAATAGCTATGAAGTGCTAAAACAGGAAAATTTAGCTTGTAAACCAGAGAAATGTAACCCGTTTAGCACTATAGAGTGCTAAAAGGAGTAGTTTGCTGCTGACGTTTTTCCAGGGTGCCCGGTAGACTGTGCAGTGCCCTACAGAATGCAATCTGGAGAGTGGGACAAAATAGCCTCAGGATCTCCTGCAGCTGCCCACCCTTGTCTCAAAGGCGTGGCCTCTGGGTTGGAGGCTAGCACTCCTCCGTCTCTCCAGGACCTCATGCCAGGCATGCTGCTGACTTTGGTGCACTGGCTCTGCAGAATGTGCAGCTCTTAGAGAAGGGTGTGCTGGGGCCTGTGCTGGAGCTTGACTCAGGATCCACAGATGTTGGTCCAGGTTTCGGGGTTTCTTGCATCTTGGGCTCGAGGATTTCTGGTTCCACAGCAGTCCTTGCAGCCAGAGCTTCCTCTATTGGCACCACTGTTTCTTCACCCTCTGAGTCTGTGTTCAGGTCACTGCTGGACTCTGGGATCCTGACACCTGCTGGCATTCTAAGTCCCCCCAAGTTCCCCCAGGCTTCCTACAGACCCTGAGTTGAGTTTAGAATAGGGTTTAAAATTCCCTTCTCAGATTTACTGAAATTAGATTTCAATAACTCTCTTCCACCAACAACCAATCCTTTACATTGCTATCAGGAAGCCCAAACAAACAATTTGCAAGAGATACACCTAGTTTTTAGGGAGATGGCTAGAGAGAGCTAGATTTGGGGTATTCATACACATTGCCTTAGATGTCTCAGCCATCCCAAAGGTTACCCCTCTTATTAGTGCACTTTATCACAGCAATCCTGTGAGATAGGTTAGGCTGACAGAGAGAGTGACTGGGCAGAACTCAGTATCTGACCTTGGACGAGCAGGGATTTGAATGTGAATGCCCTTAATCCTATCCACTACATCACTACATTGGCTCTTATAAAAGGCATATAACAGCAAGAGCAAAGGGCATAACCCAGAGTAAGCAACAGCGATGCTTTCCATGTACAACACTGGACAAATAAATTGGTAGGGGATCAAGACATAATTAGAAGTGTATATTTCTAAGATGGGGGTGCATATAGAGAATCAGTTCTTTGAACTGCTGGGCAGAAAACACAGAGCATTTGGAACTTGATCACCACTATTTTGGTAAACTGCACCACTAGGTCTACCTGCTTCATTCTTGTGCACAAGACATCTTGTGCAAAAAAAATTATAAAAATCCATTTCCTGTGAACCTCAGATGCGAAGGTGTGGTGTGTAACAAGTGACACAGACAAGCCAAAACAACAGTTGCTTCTAAATTGGGCATAAAGTATTACACAGTGTTCCTTTTAAAGAACAACCGTAATCCACCTTTTTCCCCCCTATGTGCTGGAATTCATATCAGACAACAACAAAAATAATAGTGCTAGTGATAGGTCATGGTGAACTAGAACATTTTTTAATTTAAATATTTCAAAACCTTATCACTGAACATGGCAATCCTTTTCTATATTATATAGGGTAAGGGTGAGAACAGAAAATATTTATTCACCAGGATATACTGGTGCTCCTTTGAACCATTTGATGCTAGCCTTCTTTTAAAGTAGTCGTAATGAACTGAACTACAGATCCCATTCAGCTTCTGCCCTCTGGTGGCAGCTCCTCAAATATGATGAAGAAAATATTTGCAATTTTTCAAATGCTGAGAGATGCAACTTTAAAGGTTGATAGGGATAAACAGATCACACCTATGGAACTGAAATATCTTATTTTGCAGCAAATATTGGCCATACTTTCCAACACAGTGTCAGAAAACTATGCCTATGATTTATTATTTGATTTCTTTTCATCTTCTATTCCTTCCCACCTCTTCAGAAATAGTTTTAAAAGAAAGAACTTAATAAAATATCCTGTAAAATTATATTGCTTCAGAAAATAATAATAAAAATCCCTACTCATTCTGTCAGAGGACGAGAAACTTGAGAAGCACCCCTGCTGGACTAACAATTCTGGAGAAAGATGGAACTTCTCCTTTGCTTAAAATAATTTATTCATATCCTCAGATGCTTGCCTTCTGTTATCTCTGAAAGAGGTTTGATGAGGAGACAAATCTACTACTACTGGACAATTTATGCCATGACTTAGACATGGGTCATATTGAAGTAAGAACCAATAGAAGTGCCCCTGAATATGTTAAAAATTGTTTCCCCCCACTAGTGACTAAGTAGAGGACCCGTGAACCTCTTCAGCAATCAGAGGAAGGGAAGGTGTTGTTTACCAGATGGAAACTTCCCTTTTCCTAGAAATTAACCACTGCTCAAACCCAGATACTAGTCAGGTTCATGTGATCAAACAAGAGATAGGTACTGAGCACAGATGTGCATAGGCTCTGTGGAGAAAAGCTGACAAATGTATGGCGGTCAGGAGCATGGTCCGTTGTTGTGATCCTGCTTCTTCCCCTCCCACACACATGTTCAGTATCCACTGTTTAGTCACGTGAAAAGAGCTTTTGCCTTCCTGAATGCACTGCACACTCCTTTCTAGATAACCCTCCCTCCTGTTTTTTTCACTCTCCACCCCACCAATATCTTATTTCACCACTTATTTGTTGGAGAAATTAGATGTATTAATTTTTTCTGTCATAATTACAAAGCAAAAAGGCAGCATTCTTCATTCGCCCACCTAATGTGTTGAATGTTGCCAAGAGAACACTTTACATCGTGGTACTTTTGTCAAAGTATGACACATTTAAGATTCTGCCAACAGCACCTTGTGCAGAATTCAGCAAACTTTAGATTAAAGCTATTGGTCACTTTGCTCTATTACCCAGAAAAACCACAGCTGGCAAATGCTAATATCAACTTGATGCTATCTTGAGAAATATATAATTTAATAGCTTCCCATTTCTACTGTATGGTTTCACGACAGAACAGTCCTTCTTCCCCAGTGAATCTCAGCAGCCCAGTTCAGTTATGGTCTTCAGGAAGCAAGCAAAGTTCAATTATTTTTCACTGAGCATAAGATAACTCAATATATTTTTATCCAGATCCCATAGCATCTTATTGGGACATTTAGAATGCAATCCTAAACATGTTTCCCAAGACATGTGGCCCAAGATATTTTGCTGCCTTTTGACGACACCCAAATTCTGCTGCCTGAGGTGACTGCCTCACTCTGCCTAATGGTAGGGCTGGCCCTGTCCCATTGAGTTCAACGAGGTTTACTCCCAGGTAAGTAGATACAGGATTGCAGCCTTAATGGCTTTTTTTTTTTTTTTTTTACAATGATGCTTTTATTTTGTAAAATAGAAAGTCAGGTTGCTTACCTGTAACTGTAGTTCTTCAAGTGGTCATCTGTGCATTCACTCATATGGGCTCTGTGCCTGCACGGAGACTCTTTCAGGGAACTTCCAAGCTGAATTGTTTTTGGCGGGAACCCCTCCACCACTGTTTCTGATATATATAGTGTGGGTTCCCGCCTTCCCCTCACTTCCTTGAGACTGCAAGCAGTCCGGGACAGAGGAGAAAGAACACCTCAGTACCAACAAATCATGTTGACACCGAAGTGGGGATGGTGGGTTGTGTGAATGCACAGATGACCACTCGAAGAACTATAGTTACAGGTAAGCAACCTGACTTTCTTCTTCACAGTATCTGTGTATCACACATATGGGCGAATAACAGCCCTGCTGAAGGCACAGTCCGCTCGGGCCCGAACAGCTAGTCTTCTAAAAGTAGAAGGCTTAGACCAGGTAACCGCCTTACACAAGTCCACTAGAGGCACACTTCTTGTAAAAGCCGTGGAAGTCGACACTCCCCTCGTTGAATATGCTCGGATTCGAGGCGGTAAGTCTTTCCCCAAGAGGTGGTACGCCAAGCGAATAATCTGTACTATCCAGGAGGCTAGTCTCTGAGGAGACTGGAGGACCTTTATTATTTGCCCCATAGCACAGGAACAATCGTTGGGACTTATGGAAAGATTTGGTCCGTGATTTATAAAAAGCTAGGGCTCTCCCAACATGTACAGTGTGCAGTCTCTTCTCCAGATCGGAAGTTGGAGATAGAAAGAAAGCAGGGAGGACAACCAGCTGATTCACATGGAAGTCCATCACCACTTTAGGGAGGGAAGCTAGGTCCAGCCTGAGGATCACCTTTTCCTTGTGAAAAATGGTGTAAGGCGAGTCTATTCGTAAAACGGAGAGCTCGCTTGCTCTTCTCGAGGTCATAATTGCTACCAAGAATCTGCCTCAAGTCCACTGTAGCAAGAGGTTCAAATGGCGCAGATGTGAGGTTGTTGAGCACTAGTGACAAGTCCTATTGAGGGACGAGGTCCCTCATGGGGGGAGCCAAATTTCTAAGTCCTCGCAAGAATTGTTTGCATATGGGGTGGCTGAGGATGGAGCATCGCAGAAATCGTCGCCGAGGCATATACTCTGATGGAGGAATATTTCACTCCTTTGCTGTATAAGTGTTGGAGAAAGCATAAGATAACTGCAAGAGGACAGTCATTGGGCTTACAGTTGCTGTCAGTCGCAAACTTCAGAAATGAGGCCCATTTAGCTGAGTACGAGTGGCGTGTAGTTGGCTTTCTCACCTCATCGAGTATAGCCTGTACTGTTGCTGGGATCGGTAGTGAGCGATGTCCAGGGGCTGGATCCTCCACGCCGTGAGGCTCAGGGTGTGGAGACTGGGGTGGAGAATTCAACCTCGGTCCCAAGAAATTAAGTTGTCTATTTACAGGAGCGGGAGGCAATGTCCCCGTGACACGTCTCTCAGCTTTTTGAACCAAGGTTGCCTGGGCCACCAAGGAGCAATTAGGATGCAGTTCGTGGCTTCCTGTCTGACTTTTGAGATCACCTTCGTGAGGAGTGGGAACAGAGGAAAGAGGTAGAATAGGCTATCCTTCCATTCCAGGAAAAAGGCATCGCCTAGCAATCCCCGATCGACTCCTGCCTTGGAGCAAAAATGTCTGCAGGCCGCGTTCGCTGGAGTTGCAAAGAGATGGATCTCGCGTTGACCCCATTGCCTGAAAATCAGCTGCAGGATTGTCTTGGCCAACTGCCATTCATGAAAGCACCAGAGTAGGCGACTGAGAGAATCTGCCAAGAGATTGTCTTCTCTCGTGATATGGAGAGCGGTCAGACGAATGCCCCTTGTAACTATCCAGTGGTAAATGTCCAGAGTGAGAGAAAGGAGGCATGTTCCCTCTTGCTTGTTTAGGTACCAGAGAACTGTAGTGTTGTCTGTGAGGATCTGGATGTGTCATTGTCGGAGGCATGGTTCGAAGGTGAGGAGGGCTTTCCAAACTGCCATCAACTCCAGGAAATTTATGTGGTAGAGTGTTTCTGTGGATGACCAAAGACCCTGTGCTCATAGAGGTCCGCAATGTGCTCCCCAACCCAGTAAAGAAGCATCTGTGGTCAGAACCCTTGATGGAGGAGCGGGGAGAAATGGCATCCCTTGGGTCTGATGTTTGGAAATCCACCACTTCAGGCCAAGAGCAACCTCCTCCAGTAACGCAAGTGTGACAAGGAGGGGGTTGCTGGTCAAGTCAACGGTTCGGATGAACCAGTTTTGCAGGGGTCTCATCCGCAGCTGGGCCCATTCCACAACCGATACTGTTGCTGCCATATGACTGAGTAGGCACTGAATGTTGCGTGCCTTGACACAGCGATAGAGGAATATTGAAGTGACATGTGCGACGAGTTTTTTGACGCGATTTGCAGGAAGGTACACCCGGCCAGTTCTGGACTCGAGGATGGCCTCTATGAATTGAACTGTTTGTGTGGGGGTCAGACAGGATTTCTCCCTGTTGATCCTTAAGCCCAGTGCCCGAAGGAGGTTCAGAACGACCAAAATAGCGTGCAATAGGGCTTCCCAAGAGGAGTCCACTAGCAGGCAAGATATCATCAAGGTATGAGTAGCTCTCTACTCCCTTGAGGTGGAGGTAAGCACAAACCACAGCCATACACTTCGTGAATACGCATGGGGATGTTGAGAGATCGAATGGCAGAATGTTGAACTGGAAGAGTTCCGCCCCAATCGTAAAGCGGAGAAATTTCCTGTGTGAGTGTTCTATCGCTATGTGGAAATACGCATCCTTGAGATCGACCATGGAGAACCATGAACCCTGTCAGAGGAGTGGGAGAATCGTGGCTAGGGTTGTCATTCTGAACCTCTTGGGAGCGACAAATTTGTTCAGCTCTGGAAGGTCTAGAATGGTTCTGAGGCCCCCATCCCATTTTAGTACGGTGAAGTACCTGAAGAAAAACCCCTCCGTACCAAGGTTTGGATGAATGTGCTGGATGGCACCCTTCCTTAAGAGAGTTTGTGTTTCTTCCTGAAGGACCTTCAAGGGTGGGGTGATCCGGACTGAACCCAGGGGTGGGGGTGTGCTGAATTCTATTTTGTATCCCCAACGGACAATAGTTAGCACCCAGTTGTCTGACATCATGCTCATCCAGGTCAAGTAAAATTTGCTCAGGAGGTCTCCGAGGGGTGGTTTGTAATGGTTGGGATGGAGGAGAGGGAGGCTGGAGTCAAAGACGACGCTTAGGAAATCCCTCGCCCTTCGCCTTTTGCTGGAACCTGGGAAAGGAATAACTTTTCCTTTGTTGCTGTTGTTGTTGCTGTGGGTATCTGGGTACCTGATCCCCAGGTTGCTGAAGAGGGTACGTCTGGTGTTGTCGGTACCAGCGACGTTGATGATAAGGGACATGGTGTTGCTGGTGCTGGACTTGGCTGATGGCCATCTTACAAGCAGTCGTTCTGGCTTTCTGCACAGAGTCCGTTTGCTTGTCTGTTTTGGCACTGAATAAACCCTCGCCGTCGAAGGGTAGATCCTCTATCCTAGAGTGAGCTTCAGGAGTTAGGCCCACAGAATGGAGCCAAGCATATCGCCTTAGGGCAACACAGTCCATCATCCCCTTGGCATTGTAGTCTGCCTGATGACGGGCAGTATTGATCTGCTGACAGGATAATTTGGATGCCTCTGCGTGGAACATTCTGGCTAAGTTGTGTTGATCCTCAGGAAGGTACGCGATGAGAGAATCCATTTTTTCCCAAAGGAACAACTGATACCTGGCCATCATTGCCTGGTAGTTTGAAATCCTAAGCCCCAATGCCGCTGAAGAATAGACACGGCGTCCGACGAGATCAAGTTTACGGCCCTCCTTATCCACAAGTGAGGCATGCATTTTTTGAAAGCAGCCTTGAGCAGACTCTACTAGTATTGAGTTTGGTTTTGGATGTGCAAAGAGGAAAGAAGCGTCCGTCTCTTGTTAACCGCTCTGCGGTTAACAGAGGGGAAGAGTGAGCTGCAGGAGCTGCTCCCCTTGCACTTGTGGAAAGGAGCAACAGTGGGCTGTTCTCTAGGAGTTTGAGCCTTAGGCGTATCAACCTCTTGAAGTGCCCATTGCCAAAGGATCACCTTTAGTTGATCTGCTCTATTCTTGCGAGTCTGCTTCGATATCGATTGGCAGTGGTGGCAAGATTCAACTTTATGGGGTTCTCCCAAGCAAATTAGGCATAAGGAGTGACCCTCCGAAGAAGGCACCTTACTGCCACAAGCCATGCACTTTCTGAACAGAGGCTATTGGGCCGTAAGTCGGAGGAGAAAACACGCATCGTTGCGGAGGCAAGCAACCCTCTCCAAACACTCTCCTTCTTTCTCCCCTCAGTTTTTAGATAAAGAAGAAAAAGATAAAGGAAGAAAAGAGGCAAGGAAGATAAAGGTAGAAAATACAGCTTGACAGAATGTTGAAGAAGTTCCCCACGAAGTAACGCTAAGGCGGTCAAAAAGAAACTGAGGGGAAGGCAGGAACCCACGCTATAAATACCAGAGACGGTGGGGGAGAGGTTCCCGCCAAAAACTGTTCAGCTTGGAAGTTTCCCCAAAGAGTCAGAAACAAGCAAAGATCAATTATTTTTCATTGAGCATAAAATAACTCGATATATTTTTATCCAGATCCCATTGCATCTAATTGGGACATTTAGAATGCAATCCTAAACATGCTTCCTTAGATGGCCCAAGACATTTTGCTGCCTGAGGCAGAGCAGGAAATGGCACCCACCCAAGTCAAGGAGCATTGTACCCAAAAACAGGTAAGTTATTTTGGCACAAGGCAGAAATTCCCACATGTGCCTCTCCTCGTCCCTGCAACTAAAAATACAATAGTACAATAATAACTGTAACAACAAATTAAATAAGTAATGATTTGCTGTCCTTTCATGACATCCAAATTCTGCTGCCTGAGGTGACTGCCTCACTCTACCTAATGGCAGGGCTGGCCCTGTCCCATTGAGTTCAATGAGGTTTACTCCCAGGTAAGTGGGTACAGGAAAAAGCCTTAATGGCTTTTTTTTTTTTTTTACAATGGTGCTTCTCTTTTGTAAAATAGAACTTTTATTGACATAATTGTGTGTTGACACCATTGCTACTAACATTTGTGCGCCTGTGAAAATCTGAGTTGGCCAGAAGCATCAGATGTTTCTAAAAGGACTGTGTAGAACATGAATTATTGAAAATCATATGTAATTATTCTATTAAGAGATTATCGCTTATTTTGTGTATAATTTGTGTGTTCCATAGTTTTAAATCTGCACCTCTAAGACTACACATAACCTCAGTTCCCAAATAAATTAATAGCTTCACAGGAGTTTTTTGGAGTTTGAAGAAAAAAATTTAAAGAGTGAGTGAGAAAGCAAAAATAGAAATAATAATAACCTTTCGCAGTTACTCAGATATGGTGTGTTAAGGGATAATGACATCTGCCAATGGGGAATAATAGCCCCCTCCTCTTTCCCTTTCCCTTTCCCACAGCAGTGTTTCTTTCACTCGTTTTGTAGATAATACGGCTGTCAGTGCTACTGGGAACACCTTTTCCCCTCCTTCTTGGCATAGCAGAGAAATACTGGCAACTGTCCACATCTACAAATGAATAGCTGGTGCCTTTATTTGTACAAGAAGCAATACTGTCAGAGGGCAGCTAATCACAGGTTAAAACATGGCAGTGTTTCAGATTAGGAGGAAAGAAAAGGGCAAGCCAGTTAGCCAGATTCGGGGCCAAACTAAAAACTACACATTATGTTAATTACTTAGCAGGAAGGGGACCCCCACTCTCTGAGTTACTCACTCTAGAATAAGTCAGCATGACCCCAATGTAGATTGGGACCACCACACACCAGACGGGGAGGTTTAAACCTTTCCCCATCAGCTGCTTGCTTCCCAAAAGGAGTGTGTGTGTGTGTGTGTGTACACCCCCCCACGCACATACCCCTCCATTCATGCCAGTGAAGTTTTTATTGTTTTAATCCCTGTGTGCCCACGCATGAGGGGTGGGGCGGTTTCGGAAGCAAGCAGCTGAGTGGGAAAGGTTTTCACTTTCCCTCCTGGTGTGCAATAGTCCCATTCCATATCAGGGTTGCACACACTTACTCTAGAGGGCCAGCTACATGTTACGTAATTAATGTAATGCATAGGTTGATCCTCAGGGGGGAACTACTGTCACTTTCCATATAACATAATGATCCAAAACTAGGGATGTAAAAACAATTCATTGGGTTCATAAAATTGTTCAAGTTTACTCAATTTGCACCTCCCAGAACCAAATGCGGTCAGAAACCTGCACATCTACAAGCTTGCCATGCAATTCACACGCTACCAACCACAACCAAAAATGTGTTTGCAAGATACACACATTTGGAAAAAGTGCATGAAAAAAATGTGTATATTTGAAAAATGTGCCTGAACCTACTTTAGTTAATAGAGAAAAAAATCCATACTTTGCAAAAATGTACACCAAACATGTGTATGTTTAGAAAAATGCGCACATCAATATGTAGGGAATTCCAAGTGACGGGAAACAAGGCTCATTATCTGATACATATCTGAATCAGAAGGAGTTTGGGGGGTGAAATTGGCAAACCACAACAAGCTCGAGTTTTGCTGATTCTGAAAACTGCAGTGGAATTACGAAGATGCCTCCATAAAGGGACCCAAATCACATTTTAAGAATGTGGGTGCAACTAAATGAAGGTGAGAAGAAGGTAAACAGGTGAACTTAACTCCTTCCACTTCAGATTTCAGGGCCTTGCTGAATAGTGGGGGAACTATTTAAAACTGCCTTGCATGGTGACACATGCAGGGGGAAAGTGGCGGGTAGGCAAAAAATTAAGCACCCCTTCCCATCCATCAACGCAAGTTCCCCCCTGCCCCAACATTACTATCACAATGGAAACACAGGGTCATGAATCCCATGCTTCCCTGGTTTAGGGCAGGAGTTCCCAATGCAGCACCCGTGGGCACCAGTGCGGCCCATGAAGCTCTCCCCTCCGTGCCCCCTTCAGAAAAACTGTTTGAAGAAAACCTTGGAAAATGTTAGGGCAATCTTCTTTCTCTCTTTCTAGCCTCTAACCTTGTTCTTTCTCTCCCATCTATCCCTTTGCATTGCTGTTTCCCCTCTCTCCCAGCCTCTAGATTCGCTCTTCCTTCCCCCTCCTTAGCGTACTGTTTTCCCCCTCCTAACTTCTAGCCTTGCTCTTTCTTTCCCCCTGCTCCATTGCCTTGCTATTTCCTCCTCCCTCCTAGCCAATGTCTCCTTCCCCTCTTTAGCTCACTTTTGACTAGCCAGGCCCCCATGGCATTATGTGACTAGCCACATCGCCCAGGGGAGCCATTTTGTGGTGGTGCCCACAGCAGTTTCTCAAATCACTGAATGTGCTCAGGGGTCAAAAAAGGTTAGGGACCCCAGGTCTAGAGAGTTTTCAAGATGGTGTGCTGCTACAAAAGTAGAGAGCAATTTCTCAATCTATAATCTGGGGTAGGGTGGGGGATGGAATAAAGTTTAAATATTATATGCAAATAGTAACAGCAGTTATATGTCCTTAGAAAGCTATAGTCTCTTCAAAACATCAGAGAATAAATGGCACTGAATGGTTCTATAGCCGCTTCAGCCAGGATTATATTTCCAATTCTGCTTCCTGGGTAATGGGCCTCTTAAGGCCATCAGAGAAGCTTTATTAAAAGCCTTGCGTTAAAAGGGGAACTTATAATTAGCATGAACTGTAGCACTGTCAGCATGTGTGGCAGCTTTGTTCTCCCCCAGGCTCTCTCAAAAATATTTAATATTCTTGCTTTTAAAAAATTATTTTGTATAAACTGCGGAGGTACAGCTCTAAAATAGAACTGCTGTTTCCCCCGTACATTTGTACTTGTTTAGAATATCAGCATGGGCTCTCAAGCCCTGCACAGATAATATGCTGCTTGCATCTGATACACCATTGAAATCTAATGGTGTTCGACAGAGTTGGGAAGGTGCCCTGCAGCTTACGTCAATTATGACAAGGCCAGACTTCCAAGTTAATGCTAGTAGCAAATGCCCTTTTTTATTGACTACCTTCTTCTGATCTCCTCTGTCACTGAAAAAATTCAATATTCAACCAGAGATATCAGAGGGGGTGGGAAAAAGACTGAATGGAACTATTCAATTGACCTTTGCCTGTTTGCACACAGTTCAACTGAAGTCAAATTCACAAATTCCCAACTCAGCAGAATATGAGACTTTTGATCGTCCTGCCAAATCACACTGCAATGGCCAGTACCCTGAAGCACTTCCAATTATTTTTATAAATTGGCCTCAGTATCTTCTTTCCTTAGTTTGTAATAGGGAAGGGGACAATAGCTTAGTGACAGACCACTGCAGACAGTTCAGCCCCCGGCATCCCCAGTCTAAAGGTTCTCCAGTACCAGGACTAAAAAAACCAACCCTTCCTGAGAACCTACCGCAGGGGAGGGCTACTTGTGGCCCTCTAGATGCTTTGGCCTCCAACTCCCATCTGCTGTAGCCAACATAGCCAATGGTGAGAGTTGATGGGAATTGAAGTCCAAAATATTTGGAGGGCCACAAGCTGCCCAAATCTGCACTACAGCAGGAGTGGGGCAATCTTTTATGTTCAGGACCGTATTCCCCCAGGGAGTGGGGGGGGGGAGTCTCCCAGGGCCAGAGGCAAAAGTGGGTGGGGCCACCCCTTTTCTATTTCCTTCTTGTCTTCCTTCCTTCCTTCCTTCCTTCCTCCCTTCCCAGTGGACTGCCAGGGAACGAACACTTGCCAGAAGGCCGAATAGCTTACAAAGGGCTTTGAAATTAGGCTGAATTGGGGGTGGGGGGAGCAATGTCATCTGGACACATACACCCATAAAATTCTGTAATGAGGCACAATAAAAGCCTCATCTGGAAGCACCCTCTGTATCTCCTGGACAGCATCCCAGATTTGCTCCAAAAGGAGGTGCTATCCCAAAGATTCTAGAAAAACCTTTGAGAGCCCCAAAAGAATAAGCTTTCAAAGCATACCAGAGTAATTTATTACTGAACCTAATTGAAGGGGCATAAAGCTTTTAATGGAGAACTTATTTCATTATATATATATATATATATATATATATATATATATTTTTCCATCCAGGGAGAATCTGATGTGCAACTGCAGTATGAAGTCCTCTCACATGTTCTGAAGAGTAAAGGCACTGGATCAAAAAGCAACAGTCACTAAATTATCATTTTTTTAAAAGTATTTAAATTCAAACCCCATAGGATATGCTTACAAACACCTGAATAATCTATATTCAAGATTAGGGACTATCAGAACAATCCTATTATGCTTGGGGTTGGGGACGGGGGAGGAAACACTGCCATATCCTATACTCACAGCCTGTCCCCAATAGCTCTGTCCTTGCAAGGGAGGGGAAAACACACAATGTAGGAAAACAGAAAATGGCATAAGAACTGCAAACACACTCCCTGCATCCCTGGAAACCCCACCAAAGCCCACCAATAAAGGACACAGCTGATGGCAATATCTGCATGCCCACATACCACCACACACAAGGGACCCAGGGAACTCACAACACCAAGAACATGCCCGAGCACACACCCCGGCATCACAACACACATACACACTACATGCAAAGCACCATCAAAACACCCCCAATCCAGGCCCAAAGGTAGTGCCAGCAAGAACGCCTGCATTGCAAGTCCCCAGACATCCATTTAAATCCCTGTATGCTGCTCACACACACCATTTTGGAGCAGAACACACAGAGCGAAGGAAGGAGACCTCACACAGCACAGCTCCCACATAGCTCCCTGGGAAGGAGGCCTGCAAAGAACTCACACTGCCCTCCTGGGACAAGGGTTCAAGACCCAGCTTGGGAGGGAAAGACCACACCCGTGCCAAGCAGAGAAAGGGAGTGGCCAGGACATACAAGTGAAGTCACAGGTGCACACTGAAAGAAACAACCTCCAGGGGCTCGCTGCATAGGGCACAGGGTTGGGAACCAAAAGATGAGAGTTCGAGCCCGGCCAGGCAGAAGCGTGGGGAGAGAAAGGACCCCATTCACCTTTTGCTTGCCTGACCCAAAACAGTCACTTCAGAGGCAAAAGAGAAGGTGTTCCCAGTACTAGAACCCACACAGCAAACACCAAAGAAAAGCTCCCTAATCACTCAGCCACAGCAGGAAACAGGAATCGACATCGTGGGGCATTTGTCTTCCCCCAGCCATAGATGCCAGGAGCACAGCAGCTGCAGGAGGAAGAGCTTATGGTTTACATGCTGAGGTTCCAGGTTCAAATCCCTGCCCATCCCCCTCAGCAACCCATTCTGAGATCAGCTAAAGCCAGATCATACTATGGTGGGGGAAAGGGATCCCTATCTAACACTCCCTAGCAACAAGGAAACAACACATATGGCAAAGTCATAGCTTTTATTGATCAGCATCCTGAAAGAGAAAGACATAAGTGTCAGGTTGCCAACCAGTCACCCTAGCAGGGCTCCTGTGCCTTGGACAGTGGCTCAACAGTCAGCAGGGTAGTAGGAGTAGTATCTCTTACGGCACCAGCTCCATGGGAGGAATATCTTTACCCGTTGCTCAACTGTAAGGACAGAAAGATATAGCCCCATGCTGTCCAACCTATAATCGGAGATGTGGTCTCCCCATGTGGGGTATGTATACTGGTGGGGGGATGCTCTGATTGGGTGTTCAGCTCCACCATATGCTAGGGTCTGTAATGGCGATAGAGCAGTCGTGACTTCCTCCAATTGAAGTCAGCCCAGGGCTGGTGGAAAGTTATGCCATCAACGGGAGAGTGCTTTTGGTCTGGAGAAGTATAGTGTGCTCCTTTCGTGTGCCTTTCCATTTTGCCATGACTCTTCCCCATTTTAACAATTTCACCAGTGTATCTGGGGGGGTACCTTCCATCATCCGTTTTGTGCCAGCAACGTATCCAATGTTCCGTCAATGTAACACGGCTTCCATTATATCCTATGGCCCTCTCAACCGGCATAATTAGAGAATAGCCATGCTGGCTGGGGCTGATGGGGGTTGTAGTCCAAAACAACTGGAGGGTGCCAGTTTTGGGAAGGCTGCCTTAGATACATAGATTGTATAATGATTTTTTAAAAGTGCTACACCACATCATAAAATAAGATAGTTCTTCTTTTGATTTCTAGATAGAAAGTGGTGCTTGGGGATGTACAGAAATATTTCACCCACAACCCTTATACTGTTCCATCTTTTTCAATCCTGTTTGCTGCAGTTGTTGCCCTGATCTGTTGCTGCTTCTGTGCCCTTTCACCCCTTGTAATTACAGGTCTTCTTCCATGGAACAGTCACATTGGTGATGCCAGCCAATTGGGAATCATGTATTGATGGGATGGCGTCATAAGGCTAAGCAGGCAATCAGGCTGAGCTAAGTGATGTTATTATCACTAAGGTCAAATTAACCTATTATTTTCTACAGAGACTGGACTGTTTGCCTTAAGCAGAATGCAGAAGGACACTGCTGAAAGAAGAATAAATGGACACAAATCTGATATCAGAAATAATATTCAAAAACCAGTGGGAGAATATTTCAGCCTCCCAGCCAGGACACTGTCACTGACCTTAAAGCGGCCATTGTGGAGAAAAGAAGCATCAAAGGGAGGTTACAGCGAGAGACTGCCGAGTTAGAATTCATCAACAGGTTTAATTCTATCCCTGGAGGCTTGAATCAGGATAAAGGATTTTTATGACCCTACTACCTTGTTCGCACATCATGCTAAGCCATGGTGAGTTGTTGTAGGGTGGCTTAACATGATGTTTAAACCTGGAGCATTTTTTTCATCATGGGTTGTTTTTGCAAACAAGCCACCCTAAGAACACTTAGCTTGTAGTAGGGTTGTTTAGGATGGCTGGTTCTCAGGGTGGCCTGTTGTGATGTCTGAACCTGGCAAGGCAATTTTATCGTGGGACAAGAGTGACAAAAACCTCTGCCCCACCTCATGATCTCACTAGCGCCACCCCATTCTGCCTCATCCCTTTTCAGTGCCCTCCACCTCAGGATGGATTTTTTATTCATAGAAATCTTGAAGAAAGGACATCAGAGAGCATCCCAAATATGTTCGTAATTTTTTTCCCAGTCCTGTGCAAGTGCACAGGAGTGAATGTCCGCTGCTAGGAATTTTGCATAATCTTCCCCTTAGTTTTACTGCTTTACCTTGAAAGTTGCGTATCTTTACCCATTCAGTCCCTGTTCTGCCTTGAAGTTTGCATATGTTTCGCAATCCTTCTCACTGCTCTGTAACCCTCATGCACATGTGACAGCTAGCAACAGAGACCAGTGTAGGGAAGTGACAAGCCCAAAGGTGAGGAGGGGAGTGGAAAGCAGCTGGCACCTACAGGAGAGAAGGAGCTTTAGGGGTGGGTGTTATTACTTCAGTAAAATGAGAAGCGGCCTTTTTAAAAAAGAAAATAAAAAGGTGTTTGCTAACAAGGGAAAGTGCCCAAAGAGCAGGATGAAATTAACAAGGACCCTGACAAAAGGGAGATATTGGTATGCTTGGCTAAATAGTGGACAGGCAGCCTTGCGCACTTGTGCAAGACCCCTAAAATATTTTTTTGTAAAGTTTGTGAATGCGTTCCTGCATTCATAAGGGCTCAGAAATGTAAATCCCTTTGGCAATATGCTGCGGGGGGTGGGGAGAGTTTCCCTCATGAGCCGGCAACCCCGGCGGAACAATTTCAGAAAGGGTGCTGATGCAGGGAGCAAGGAAACAAGGATTTCTGCTGCAAAGGCCCCTGGGATATGTGTCAGCAGCAGCTGAGAAGACTGAGAGAGTCTGAGGGAGAAACAAGCCATGGCAAGCCACTGAGCGGGTGATCATCTGTCAGGAGTAATGGACAAGCCACGCACCAACCGTGGCTTATTCTCAGGGTGGCTAAGCATGATGTCAGAACCAACACTACCACCACCAACATACGTACTGTATATATACCTGAAACTCTTCATAACACTCCATGCATCTAATGAAGTGGGCTATAGTCCAGGAAAGCTTATGCCAGAATAAATTTGTTAGTCTTTAACATGCTACAACACTCTTCGTTGTTTTTGCTGCAACAAATGAACATAGCTACCCCTCTGGAAATTATAAATAGAACAATACACAGGAGAAAGGACAAAGCAAGGTTGAAGATTCTACTCTTTAGTAGTGAATGGGAAGTGATCTGTCTTCCGAATAAAGCTGTACAATTCTGCTGAGAGGCATGCAAAGTCATACTCGACTGTCACCTCCATAATGTTTATGGGGATTATCACAATTTGTTGTCAGCATTAACTATTCACTCACTGGTTTACTAAAGTGACAGAAGCACAAGAAACAAAAATGTATAGCATTAGACTAGAAGTTGCAGCATTAACTGTACAGAGTGAAAACCAGAGGAAATACACACAGTCAAAGCCAGGGGAAGAATAAATACCCACAAAGGAAGACAGGTAGTATTGTTTTTTCATTAGGGGATGATTGACATCTCATTTGTAAAAAAAGTCTGCATTCTCCTCCTCCCCGAAATTGCTAATCTAAAGCTTCCATTCAGGCCTAAATGAAATAGGGATTCTGCCAGCTACTGACAACAGAATGACTCCCATAATGCTACACAGACATGATGATTACTGCAGCTAATAACAAGTGCCAGCAGGTGGCAGTTTAAACAAGATCTACATCCACATTAGAAATACTTCCTAACAAATTCCCTTTGACAAACCTTCATTACACCTTTTTCAGTTTGTGTTGTGTGTGTTTTTAAGATACAGATTAAAGACTGCAAATAAATCTTTAGCTATGTCGCGCATCTGTTGGATAAACGTTGCCTCAGATATACCCCACCAAGTGTGTAAAAATATGTCATTTAAAAAAAATTATTACCTCAGGACTGATCTGTTAAATGTTTGGGTACGTTTTTGACACTCAGATGAATGTTAGTATGAGACTTCTTCATTCCGAATTTTGTTTTATTTAAAAGACGTTTTTCTACTTCTCTGCACAGCCAAGCCTATTATTAAATTATTAGTGTTTGTAACATTCACAGTGCAACCCTCTACATATCTACCCAGCAGTAAATCCCATTGAGTTCAATGGGCTTTACTCCCAGGTAGATGGGTATTGGATTGAAGCCCAACAGTTCTATCTGCGAGCCAGAAACTAAATTGAAATAAAATATGTTCACCCCCATACTGTGAGCCACTTGAATTGAAAAGATATTTAATGTAAAATAATTACCTACATTTTAATGTGTGCCTCAGTCTATATAACTGTATTTGTAAACCATTCCATTTTCACATTTACCAGAAAATGTATCAAGCATAAAGTCATGCAGATTTACAAATGCAAACTTTTAATCTCACAATTTGGTTAAATTGTGTGATATTATATTTATCATTTTCACCCTCTGTGGCTTAGTGGTTAAGACGCTGAACTGCAGACCGGAAGGTTGGCAGGACAGCAGTTCGAGACCCGAGTGCTGTGTAACGGAGTGAGCTCCCATCTTCAGTCCCAGCTTCTGCCAACCTAGCAGTTCGAAAGCAAGAAATTGCAGATAAATAGGTACCACTTCGGCGGGAAAGGTAACAGCGTTCCGTGCACCTCGGTGTTTAGTCATGCCGGCCACATGACCACGGAAGCGTCTTCGGACAGTGCTGGCTCTTCAGCTTAGAAATGGGGATGAGCACCACACCCTAGAGTCGGACACGACTGGTTGGGGACACCTTTACCTTTTTTTAATTCTTCACTATATAGTTTTATTAGCCACCCTTAATTTAATGTAATCACTTAAGTTCCGCTAGATGAACACATTCACCATATGAATGGAAAATTCAAAGTAGATCAGCTACTGGCTGGTATTTGTAGCAATGCAGTAAATCTTACATTAAAATCAAAACTACAGCAATATCTGCTTTGTGTTAACTAGATCAGACAACTTTCTTCCCCCAAAAGCATAACTGCCTGCGGAAGGCTTTAACATCTCCTGCCAATGGTTCCTTACAGCACTGATCTTGCTATATAGTTTCTATACATTCCTCAATTATTCTTTTGCTTGGTTGGTTTTAACTGCTCTGGTTAATTGTAATTGAACACTGTGATCTGGTTTGCATGTAAAAAGAAGCCAACATGGGTGAATTTCCTTGTGGGGCTTCTCATTGTGGTGGCAGCCTCCATTTAGGATATTCAAGCCACAGCGGGGGCACGCCATAGCTTGTCACATCAGAACCCAATGAGGGTGGGTTGTTAGAGTGGTGGACAAGCCACACAGAATCCATGGGCTGTTTTAGGGTTGTGGGTGGGTTACTAATTACCCCAACAACCCACCCCTGCCAGGTTCACATGTAACAACAAGCTACGGTGCCCCGCACCCCCGGTGGCTTGAATATTCAAAATGGCGGCTGCCACCATGACAAGAAGCCCCACAAGAAAATTCACTCATGGTGGCTTCTCGTTACATGTTTAATTCTGAAAGAGACTTTGGCTTACGGGGTTTTATTTATTTATTATTATTGCATTTATATCCCACCTTTTTTCCTCTTGCAAGGCACCCAAGGCGGCTTACATGATCCTCCTCCTCTCCATTTTATCCTCACAAAAACAACCCTGTGAGGTAGGTTGGGCTGAGAGTGTGTGACTGGCCCAAAGTCACCCAGTGAGCTTCCATGGCCGAGTGGGGACTAGAACTCCCAGCTCCCAGTCCAACACTCTTGCCACTACACCACACTGGCTCACATGTTGTATGTGCTATTAGCATTAAACATGCGCTATTAGCCCTTCTCCTTAATTCTGTGGAAGGAGCAGGCTGCCACTAGCCAGGTGTAAAGAGAGAGTCACTCTGCTTGTGTCCAGAAGCACTTTTACTATATTCTTAGCGGCTAGTAAAAATAATTTTTGGCTACTAAACCCAGCAATAATTTGTGGACCCCTGCTTTGAGTCCTAGTTTGGCTGAATTCTCATGGGTAAAAAGAGAATACAGTGCTTCCGAGTGTCATGCTGAAATCAATCTAGTCTTCTGTATGACAAGGACAACACTTGACTATTGCTTACAGTCACAGTGGCTGTCCTGAAATGATGTGGTGAGTAAAAGCCACATTCACTCTCTGTGGCTGTCCATCTGTGCAAAGAATGCCCGTGATGTCTACAAGTAGTTCCACGTAACCACTTCTCATAACCTTGCTTCTACTGCTACCATTTTAAGAGGACTGTTGACTTCGATCCCCACCACACTGGGATCATAGACAAAGTGCTGGTCACAGGCTCATATCTAGCATCCTTGTACAAAGGAGAAAGGGCTGTGTTAGACAAAATCAGCTGCTAGGTTTAAAAGGGGGAGGAGATGCCAGGCATAAGCCTTTGTCCACATGGAAAGTAGTACATTTATCAGACTACAATTCAGATCCTATGGTACTTGGGACTATCACAGGAACACCAGCAAGGCTGGTCAAGCTTCCTACCCCTCCTCTTGCCTCCCTAGAATTCAGGAAACCATCCCCCTATCTACCAGCACCCAGTATACATGTTATACTTGCAATGAGAAGGATGCCAATAACAGCATCCTCATGATGATTTCTCCCCCTTCCTACAGTAAGGTTTACAAGCTCTTACAATGTAAAAATGCACATTAACAAACAGGACAATGTTACAGCCTACCCCTGGAGTGTGCGTGCATGCATGTGTGCGTGTGTGTGTTACCTGAGCCTGTGGCTGACAGGTAACAAATGCTAGCATCAAAAACAGGAGTCCCTGCTCTATCTTGAGGTCTTACTTCAGGGCAAAAGTGAGGAGGGACGTGGACCCACACGTAAGCCCCACCCCCAGTGTCTCTGCGTGCCCAGCTTCCGGTTAGATCTTTGTGCCTGGCTACCAAGAATACCTGCCTTATTGGGATTTCCGACTGTGGGAGCTCTGTAAGCACATTCAGCTGAATGCACTTACACAGCCCTTTTTAATGCAAGAAAGCAAAGTGGCTGTCTGATGAGGCTTTACAAGTAGCTCATAAAAGAAGGGAAGCGAAAAGCAAGGGAGAAAGGGGAAGATATACCCAACTGAATGCAGAGTTCCAGAGAATAGCAAGGGAGACAAGAAGGCCTTCTTAAATGAACAATGCAAAGAAATCGAGGAAAACAACAGAATGGGAAAGACTAGAGATCTCTTCAAGAAAATTGGAGATCTCAAGGGAACGTTTTGTGCAAAGACGGGCATGATAAAGGACAAAGAAGGCAGGGACCTAACAGAAGCAGATGAGATTAAGAAGAGGTGGAAAGAATACACAGAAGAACTATACAGGAAAGATCTGAATGTCCCTGATAGCCATGATAGTGCGGTCACTGAACTTGAGCCGGACATCCTAGAGAGTGAAGTCAAGTGGGCCTTAGGAAGCATTACTAACAACAAAGCTAGCGGAGATGACAGTATTCCAGCCGAGCTATTTAAAATCCTAAAAGATGATGCTGTTAAAGTGCTGCATTCAATATGCCAACAAATCTGGAACACTCAACAGTGGCCACAAGACTGGAAAAGGTCAGTTTACATTCCAATTCCAAAGAAGGGCAATGCCAAAGAGTGTTCAAACTACCGCACAATTGCGCTCATTTCACATGCCAGCAAGGTGATGCTCAAAATCCTACAAGCTAGGCTTCAGCAGTATGCGAACCGAGAACTACCGGAAGTACAAGCTGGGTTTAGAAGAGGCAGAGGAACTAGAGATCAAATCGCCAACATTCGCTGCATCATGGAGAAAGCAAGAGAATTCCAGAAAAACGTCTATTTCTGCTTCATTGACTACGCTAAAGCCTTTGATTGTGTGGATCACAACAAACTGTGGCAAATTCTGAAAGTGATGGGAGTACCAGACCACCTTACCTGTCTCCTGAGAAACCTGTACGAGGGTCAAGAAGCAACAGTAAGAACCAGACATGGAACAACCGATTGGTTCAAAATTGGGAAAGGAGTATGACAAGGCTGCATATTGTCACCCTGCTTATTTAACTTATATGCAGAGTACATCATGAGAAATGCCGGGTTGGATGAATCACAAGTCGGAATTAAGATTGCTGGGAGAATTATCAACAACCTCCGATATGCAGACGATACCACCCTAATGGCAGAAAGCGAAGAGGATCTCAAGAGCCTCTTGTTGAGGGTGAAAGAGGAGAGTGCAAAAGCTGGTTTGAAACTCAACATTAACAAAACTAAGATCATGGCATCTGGCCCCATCACTTCCTGGCATATAGAAGGGGAAGAAATGGAAGCAGTGACAGATTTTACTTTCTTGGGCTCCAAGATCACCGCAGACGGTGACTGTAGCCATGAAATTAAAAGACGCTTGCTCCTTGGGAGGAAAGCTATGGCCAACCTAGACAGCATAGTAAGAAGCAGAGACATCACCTTGCCGACAAAGGTCCGTCTAATCAAAGCTATGGTTTTCCCAGTAGTAATGTATGGCTGTGAGAGCTGGACTATAAGGAAGGCTGAGCGCCGAAGAATTGATGCTTTTGAACTGTGGTGCTGGAGAAGACTCTTACGAGTCCCCTGGACTGCAAGGAGGTCAAATCAGTCCATCCTAAAGGAAATCAACCCTGAGTGCTCATTGGAAGGACAGATAATGAAGCTGAAGCTCCAATATTTTGGCCACCTAATGCGAAGAGAAAACTCCCTGGAAAAGACCCTGATGCTGGGAAAGACTGAAGGCAAAAGGAGAAGGGGACGGCAGAGGATGAGATGGCTAGATAGCATCACGGATGCAATGAATATGAACTTGAGCACGCTCCGGGAGAGAGCGCAGGACAGGAAGGCCTGGCGTGCTATGGTCCATGGGGTCACGAAGAGTCGGACACGACTGAACGACTGAACAACAACAACAACAAGCATCTAACTGACAGCTAGGTGCACAGGGTTGCTGAGGCTGGGGCATACATGTGCCCGCATCTCCCTCCCCACTGCATACACTTGCATGGGTTGGGGGGTGGGGGTGGGATGTATATCTGTTTTGTCAAGCAATTGGAAAAATGGATTCACAAACATGGACACGTATCTATGTGTTGCTGGGAAAGTCCATTTCCCCCACTCCCAGCTACTGTGGGGACTGCAGCTAAGCTCAGTGAGAACAGGGAAGCCTGAGGGGGGTGGCAGATGATGTTATGTTATTATCCCTGCTAATCAAACTGTCCTGGCACTTGAACCCGACACGCTCTGGCTCCACTTTATAACCTTCCTTTTATAGCTGCACCTGGCACTGCAGCATAACCAAGGAAATAGTCTGAAACTGGAGGTTGGTGGACTATGGTGGGCAGTGGCTGGTGGAGTAGAGAGCTCATTTCCCCTTCCAACCATTTTAAATAACCCGTTCTCTTATCACCTAGCATGTTAGCAGGAGTGCATGTTACTTCAGCCAAGTGGATATTTTGTGAGGGCTATAGAAGAAGGTGTATGAGAGAAGCTAGCTTTTGGGGATACAATCAAGCAATTATAAAATAGCTCCAGGCCAAGCTGCAAGTAAACTGAACTGGGGCTAGCAGGCATGATCCTGCTCTCATCTCCATGCATTCAGTGAATCTGTGAGAAAAAACCATGAGAAGAGCAACAGGTGCACAGAGCTGGAAAATGTGCAGAAAAGGACAGCCAAAATGATCAAGGGGCTCGAGCAACATCCTTATGAGGAACGGACAGATCATGGCGGAGAGTTCTGACAAAATGTGGTCCACTGGAGAAGGAAATGGCAACCCACTCCAGTATTCTTGCCAAGAAAACCCCATGGAACATATCACAAGGCTAAAAGATATGACTCCGGAAGATGAGCTCCTCAGGTTGGAAGGTGTCCAATATACTACTGGGGAAGAGCAGAGGGAATTTCCAAGTAGCACCAGAAAGAGTGAAGCGGCTGAGCCAAAGCCGAAAGGACACTCAGCTGTGGATGTGTCTGGTAGTGAAAAGAAAATCCGATGCTGTAAAGAACAATATTGTTTAGGAACCTGGAATGTCAGATCAATGAATCAAGGTAAGCTGGAGGTGGTCAAACATGAGATGGCAAGATTGAACATCGACATCTTGGGAATCAGCGAACTAAAATGGACAAGCATGGGCGAATTTAATTCAGGTGGCCATCATATCTACTACTGTGGGCAAGAATCCCTTAGAAGAAATGGAGTAGCACTCATAGTCAGTAAAAGGGTGGGAAAAGCAGTACTGGGGTACAATCTTATAAATGATAGAATGATCTCAGTACGAATCCAAGGCAAACCATTCAACATCACAGTAATTTAAGTCTATGCCCCAACCACTGAGGCCAAAGAAGCTGAGGTTGATCGGTTCTATGAAGACCTACAACACCTTCTAGAACTAACAACAAAAAAAGATGTCCTCTTCATCATAGGGGATTGGAATGCCAAAGGAGGAAGTCAAGAAATCACCGGGATAACAGGCAAGCATGGCCTTGGCGTACAAAATGAAGCAGGACAAAGGCGAATAGTTTTGCCAAGAGAACATGCTGATCATAGCAAACACTCTTTTCCAACAGCACAAGAGGCGACTCTACACATGGACATCACCAGATGGTCAATATCGAAATCAGATGGATTATGTCCTTTGCAGCCAAAGATGGAGAAGCTCTATACAGTCAGTCAAAACAAGACCTGGAGCTGACTGTGGCTCAGATCATGAGCTTCTTATCGCAAAATTTCGGCTGAAATTGAAGAACATAGGAAAAACCACTAAACCATTCAGGTATGACCTAAATCATATCCCTTATGAATATACAGTGGAGGTGAGGAATAGATTTCAGGGATTAGACCTGATAGACAGAGTGCCTGAGGAACTATGGATAGAGGTCCGTAACATTGTTCAGGAGGCAGCAACTAAATCCATCCCAAAGAAAAAGAAATGCAAGAAAGCAAAGTGGCTGTCTGATGAGGCTTTACAAGTAGCTCACGAAAGAAGGGAAGCGAAAAGCAAGGGAGAAAGGGGAAGATATATCCAACTGAATGCAGAGGTCCAGAGAACAGCAAGGAGAGACAAGAAGGCCTTCTTAAATGAACAATGCAAAGAAATCGAGGAAAACAATAGAATGGGGAAGACTAAAGATCTCTTCAAGAAAATCGGAGATATCAAGGGAACATTTTGTGCAAAGATGGGCGTGATAAAGGACAAAGAAGGCAGGGACCTAACAGAAGCAGATGAGATTAAGAAGAGGTGGAAAGAATACACAGAAGAACTATACAGGAAAGATCGTAATGTCCCTGACAGCCATGATAGTGCGGTCACTGAACTTGAGCCAGGCATCCTAGAGAGTGAAGTCAAGTGGGCCTTAAGAAGCATTAGTAACAACAAAGCTAGCGGAGATGACAGTATTCCAGCTGAGCTATTTAAAATCCTAAAAGATGATGCTGTTAAAGTGCTGCACTCAATATGCCAACAAATTTGGAACACTTAACAATGGCCACAAGACTGGAAAAGGTCAGTTTACATTCCAATTCCAAAGAAGGGCAATGCCAAAGAGTGTTCAAATTACCGTACAATTGCGCTCATTTCACATGCCAGCAAGGTGATGCTCAAAATCCTACAAGCTAGGCTTCAGCAATATGCGAACCGAGAACTAACAGAAGCTGGGTTTCGAAGAGGCAGAGGAACTAGAGACCAAATCACCAACATTTGCCGGATCATGGAGAAAGCAAGAGAATTCCAGAAAAGCATCTATTTCTGCTTCATTGACTACGCTAAAGCCTTTGATTGTGTGGATCACAACAAACTGTGGCAAATTCTTAAAGAGATAGGAGTACCAGACCACCTTACCTGTCTCCTGAGAAACCTGTACGAGAGTCAAGAAGCAACAGTAAGAACCAGACATGGAACAACCGATTGGTTCAAAATTGGGAAAGGAGTATGACAAGGCTGTATATTGTCACCCTGCTTATTTATCTTATATGCAGAGTACATCATGAGAAACGCCAGGTTGGATGAATCATAGGTTGGAATTAAGATTGCCGGGAGAATTGTCAACAACCTCAGATACGCAGACGATACCACCCTAATGGCAGAAAGCGAAGAGGATATGAAGAGCTGCTTGTTGAGGGTGAAAGTGGAGACTGCAAAAGCTGGTTTGAAACTCAACATTAAAAAAACTCAGATCATGGCATCTGGCCCCTTCACTTCCTGGCATATAGAAGGGGAAGAAATGGAAGCAGTGACAGATTTTATTTTCTTGCGCTCCAAGATCACTGCAGACGGTGACTGTAGCCATGAAATTAAAAGACGCTTGCTCCTTGGGAAGAAAGCTATGGCAAACCTAGACAGCATAGTAAGAAGCAGAGACATCACCTTGCCGACAAAGGTTCATATAATCAAAGCTATGGTGTTCCCACGTATGGCTGTGAGAGCTGGACTATATGGAAGGCTGAGCGCAGAAGAATTGATGCTTTTGAACTGTGGTGCTGGAGAAGACTCTTACGAGTCCCCTGGACTGCAAGGAGGTCAATCAGTCCATCCTAAAGGAAATCAACCCTGACTGCTCATTGGAAGGACAGATACTGAAGCTGAAGCTCAAATATTTTGGCCACCTAATGCGAAGACAAAAGTCACTGGAAAAGACCCTGATGCTGGGAAAGATTGAAGGCAAAAGGAGAAGGGGACGGCAGAGGATGAGCTGGCTGGATAGCATCACCGATGCAATGAATATGAACTTGAGCACACTCCGGGAGAGAGCAGAGGACAGGAAGGCCTGGCGTGCTATGGTCCATGGGGTCATGAAGAGTCAAACACGACTTAACGACTGAACAACAACAATAGCAGCTTAGAAAATGGGCCAGTAAGGGGAGACATGTTGTTGGACTCTGACTCCCATCAGTTCCAGCCAACACAGCCAATGGTCAGGGATGATGTGAGTTATAATCCAACGATATCCACAGATCGTACACATAAAGTCACAGGTTCTGTTTTAGGCCTGCAAGACTATTTTTTTATTTCTTAGCAACAGCACTTTTTAGACTGGCAGCAGATCATGAAGGGTTTGAAATATAGAATCATGAATAACATGTTTGAGCCAGTGTGGTGTAGTGGTGAGAGTGTTGGACTGGGAGCTGGGAGATCCGGGTTCTAGTCCCCACTCAGCCATGGAAGTTCACTGGGTGACTTTGGGTCAGTCACAGACTCTCAGCCTGACCTACCTCACAGGGTTGTTGTTGTGAGGATAAAATGGAGAGGAGGAGGATAATATAAGCCACCTTGGGTTCCTTGCAAGAAGAAAAAGGCAGGATATAAATGCAATAAACAAACAAACAAACAAACATGTGGCCTATAAAAATGGTGACGTGTTAGATAAGGTCGAGAAAATATGAATTCCTTTCTGGCCTGTTTTCACTGAGATCCATGAGGAATGGGGTTGAGCTCTCCGGGAGCAACAACAGTGAGGGTAAGATAAGGATCCCTCTAGTCTCACATTCTGTTCACACAGTGGCCAACCAGCTGTCCACAAGAAACCCACAAGCAGGACATGAATGCATCAGCACCCTCCCACCCATGTTCCCCAGCAACTGGTGTACATAGGCATACTGCCTCTGATACTGGAGGTAGCATATAGCCATCAGGACTGGTAGCCATTCCACTCCCTACTTCAGCACCCTTTTCTCTGCACTTTCTTCTCATATCCTCTTCTTTGGCTTCTGTGGAGTTTGGGTGGAACAGGTTGGGATCTGAGCAGGAGATTAAAATGGCTATTTGGGCCATTGTTTTGCTTTTTGTATGTTTGCTGTACTGAAAATGTTCAATAAAGTATTAATAGAAGAAACTTGGGACTCACAGTATGTCTTTATGTGATCCCATGAGCACACACTTGTGGCAAATTGACATCAGATGTATTTATCTACCTAACTTGCCTGTAGATGACATTACATTCGTATCTGTTCCTGCTCAAAAAAGCATTATCTGTCTGACTTTGCCAAACATCAGTTCCAACACAACTTTTGGAATGAAAGAATCACTTCAAAAGGACATGCCATAAGAGACAAACCATATTGAAAGAGTTTCTTGGACCAATGTTAAACAAAAGCAAATCATTTCTAAGGCGGATTGCCCTACACAGAGCTAATTGCACTAGTTGTATCTCACGGTTACAGTGACATGGATTATGACTGTCACACCAGATCTGAACCTAAGAAAAAGAGTTGCATCCTTGTCAACAGGGTTAGAAAAGAGTGTTCTTGTCACTGGTATGGCCACACAGTGGTGAATCCAACAGCCCCCAAACTGCAAAACTGTGACCAGGGCACCACAACTTAGGCCCAGATTAGATGAGGCATGCAGTGGTACCCACGTAGCCAATTTCATATCTAAATTTGGCTCTCAGCTGCTACATATGAAGTGTTAGCATGACAGAGCAGCACCCATCCAGGCTATCAATCCCTGGTATGCTGACACTGCACATACTGACAAGGTAACTGGGCAAAATAAGACACCAGGTGCATGAACAATGCACAGGTAAAGATACCCAGAATCATGTTTAAATCAGGTCTTACTTTCTCTTTATGTTATACAACTTGCTAGCCAGCACCATTACGTCAGTCTTATTTGGATGCAGCTCCAGTCAGCTAACTCACGCTCAACTGCCAACCCCAGCTAGTCACCACAAGAACTTAGCTTGCAGGAGAAAGAGAAAAAGCTCAATGAACTGACAGTTCCTCATTTCAAACTTCCATACAATCTCATCCAACCACTTCATGCACAATCACCCACCAGCTTTTTGAGACATACACCACCAGAAATGAGCAGAAACATTAAAGTGCAGTCTTGCAAACAACAGTTATATCATACACTGCCTTTAAATGATCATGAACATGATTGCCCATGTGTACAAGGCATGATTAAAACATAGCCATTCCAGCTGAACTGCAAATTAGGGGTTACAGTGTTGGAACAAGCCAGGATATTCAACCACGGTTTGAAGTTGGTTTAATATCGTGGCACGGCCAGAACCTGGTAAACAGTTTCGTGGTTCAGATGAAATAGGAAACTATAGTTAATTAGAGGCTTCTTGGTTTAATCGCGATTCATGCAAAGGGAGGAATGATGGCGGTGCGTGCATGGGCAAAAGGCTTGTTCATATCGTAAGAACATAGGACGAACCCTGCTAGATCAGACCAAAGGCCTAACTAGTCCAGCATTCTGTTCCCACAGTCACCAGCCTGATGCCTTTGGGAAGCCCACAAGCAAGAAATGAGATAGAATCATGAGCCATGTAGTCAACTCATCATGGACAACGCTATCAAGCAGGCTTCAATAAATCTACTCCCCAGGGTAATTATGGGGATAGGCCTTGGCTCCTCTGGTGAATGAATGAAGTGATAACAAGCGCTTTAATTTTAACGATTGTTTGCAATGATTAGCTCAAATGCAAAAGGTGCGGAGACAGACAAAGCCACGCCAGCCACTCTGTAGGAGAATACTTATCTTTGCAAAAATATTATTGACAGCCACCCATTTCAGGTTTAGATCCTGCCAGCTGAAGATAAACTGGGCTACAAAGGAAGCCAAATGATGGTATTAGAGAAAATAAATAGAAACAGAATAGTTTGGAAAGCCATTATTCCATAGCAAGTGTTTAACAAAGAAATGTATTCCTCTAGAATGGCATCTTCTCCACAGCACAAGGCAAGCCAGTTTATGATCTTTAGTCATGGCACTTTTCCAGACTACTATGGCAACTCCAGTTTAGAGATGCAGTGGCTTTCTCACGAATTCTTTCCTGCTTCAGGATGACTGCAGGCACCAAAAAGACGAAGTCAAAGGTGGCCTTGAGCAAGAGTCAGTCCCACTTTGGTGGGAAGCCACCAAACTAACTAAACTAAACTAAATCTGCTAACTAAATCTGGTCTTTTGTTTGGGGCACATCAATATTCTATCTGACCATATGTCTACTGTGGTGCTTTAACGCTAAAGCAAGATTGCAGGAACAATTCCCTTTTTTCCTTGCTCACTTTCAGCCATGTGAACACAACCCACTGCACTAGACCTGCCTTTGCATACTTTCAGCAGTGCAAGAGTCAAATAGTCAGCACAGGGTTAAAGCACCTGTTTTTTATTTTTTTAGTTAGTTGTTACATTTATATACCAACTTTCAGTCAATGCACTGAAGACAATCAACAATTTAAAACAATAGCATATAAAACAGGACTTTGAAAAGCCACCGTGCAGAAGCTTCGTGCAGAAGCTTCCTTAAACAAAGCCAAGGGAATGAACTCATTAAAATACTTAGGGGACTGTTGCCTGTTCTCCACTAAATCTTCTTATACATAATGAAGCAAGTTCCAGATAGCAGAAGCTGTGTCAACCTACCATGACCAAAACAAAAACCTTGCTATGTCAGTGCCAGCAGCTCCAGATTTGGGGGGATCCATGGGCAAGATGCCCTCGGTGGACCTCCGTGAGTGAGCCCACCTCCTCCTCACTGCTGTTACCACTGCCCATTCACTTAACCCCTTTCTTTGGGCCCAAATTCACACAGCTATTCAGAGGGGAGAGGGCAAGGCAAATGTAGGCTGCTGCTCCTTTCATTGGTCCAGCACACTTGCTTTGAGGAGACATGTGGACAAGCAACAGCAGCAAGGAGGAGAAGGGCCAGGATGCTACAGGGGCTGGTAGTGGGTCTCCTGCTGCAGTGTGGGCCTTGGCAGATACCTTATGATGCCGACCACTGACGCTGGCCCTGCATTATGTTAAAAAACAGGATGACAACGAGCCCAAAGAGAGGACTATGGGCTTTGTACACTATGAAGAGAAAGGTAAGAAAAAGCCAGAAAACATAACAACCAAATATGTGCAAAAAGTTATGCTGGCACTATGAGGTATCATCTCACAAAGGTCTCATCAGCCACCCAATGCCTCATCAGTTAAATGACTTTTAAAAATGCCCATAGTCACAGAAAAGAGACACATAAACACACAAGCTAAATATGAATTTGTACATACAAATTCACTGCTCTATGACCTGCATGTGTAAAACAGTGGCCACAAATTAAACACAGAACTTTTTACATGAATTGTCACTACTTCAGACTCGGTGCTTTTCAATTAAGGTAGCTCCAACATACAGCTGTGAGTCCCTGACTGGTGAGGCATTGGTATATATAATTATATGCATGTGTGAATCACCCCTAAGCCAGTTTACCAGCAGCTGCTTTCAACTGATTGAATCATTAACCAACAACACAATAATCTATCCTACCACTGGAGGCAACCCTCTGTACTACCTAGACAGGAAACAAGAGAGGCATGACATATCTATTAGTACTTGAAATAACTAATGCATCATACCTAATATTTATATACTGCTTTCAAGTGTTCAAAGCGCTTCACACGTCTTGTATTCATAAATCTGTTACACCAGCCTTCTCCAACCTGCTGCTCTCCAGGTGTTTTGGACCAACTCCCATCTGACCCAGCTAGCATGGTCAATTGTCAGGAATGCTGGGAGCTGTAGTCCAAAACATCTGGAGGGCACTAGGTTGGGGAAGGCTGTATAACACCATTGCATGTAGATAAGAAACTAGCACAAACGTTGCTTTCACAACAAGTTGGTTTGCTTTGATAGTTTTGGGAATATAACATTATAGTGTCAGGTTTTCTAATAAGACAGTAAACCAGAACTGGTAATGTATTTCATACAATTATATCAAAATAATCACTGTCAAATGTAATTAAGCCTGCTTTCCTGTTTCATTAAGAATGCTAGGGTACAGGACGGGGAAAAGATTCAGCTTTAGCCTTTAATGGCCTAGCCTTTCAGTGCCTAAGAGCAATCTATTTCTGTTATCACTCAGACATGACAGAACATGCTCATTTGTAGAGGGCAGAGCAAGCAAGATGTCCTGAATATTAATGGGACTTTATTCTCTGCTGTAACCACACAAAATGTCAGCCCCCTCAAGCTAGAACGACAGCCTGCACTTGCACTGCTGCAGCTGCGACAAGAACAGGTGCTTTTAGCGGCTGTTTTATGTGTTCTGCTCCTATTCTCGTTTTATTCAGCCAGGGGCAAGACAGGCAGGAAGAGGGCTGGAATGGATGAGAGGCAATTGTTCATATCAAAAGCAAATAATTCCTTTTAAGAAAGAAAGCTGACAGCCCATCTATTTTTCCTGGCTTCACTACAAATGCCATTTTCACTGAGCTGACTGGCAAACTTCTACTATTTTGATCAAAGGGGAAACAAAGTATCTGCTGTTTGCCCTTTGATCAAACACACACACACACCACTTTCCCCAGTCGGAAATATAATTATTAACATGTTTACCAACAGTGTTATCTTTATCTTATGCTAAGATATAATTTACAAAATGTTGCTCGTAAGGTTCTTAATTTGAAAGAAAATACGTGACACAGAAACCTAAGCACAGAAGCTAACAAGCTAACAATCAAAGATAAAGATGTGAACGAAAGCTCTGTCTGTAGTGGCTTTCTTTTGGAAAGAAATTAACTCTTAAGTTATAATGAAGGACTCTGAAAATATGCATGACTGGAACTGAACAGCCATGACTGCTATTCAGCACGGAGGTTAAAAAGTCTTATACAATGGAATAAGAACCAAACTTCCTTCAGAATATAAAAACAAAAGATCCCAGGGAGAAATAAAGAAGCCCATCATCTTTTCTTATCTTTTGATATTTGATGTGCTCTGCTGGTTTATAGTGGTACTTCCACTTCCATTTTATATTAACTACAGTTTAGTATTATATCAAAACCCTAAACTATGGCTAAACTTAACTATAGTTACTGAAAAGAAGCCAACTTTTTAAACTATGGATTGTTGTTAGCTTGTTTCTACAACTATAGACCAATCACAGTTTGTCTGGGTGAACTGCTGTTACTCTGAAATGGAAACAAAAGCTTCCAAACTCCTCCTCATGGCTGCAACAAAGGAAGGAGTGGGTATTGTGTAAGGCCAAGGCTTGTCCTCATAACACTAAACCACAGTTACACAACCATGCATTGACATGTGAACACAACCAATGACATGCAAGTTTTCTGCTTCACATGTATTATTTTTTTAAATCCCCTTTTTGAAGTAGCTAAGATTTCCTTGCTTCTCAGGTATGAACATTTCTTCAGCCAAGCAACAGCTGGTTATGCAATCCAGTTTAATATTGGGGGAGGGAAGTTACCTAGATGAGAGATTACCTTAAAAGAGCAAGCATGTTAAGCAACTGGATTTTCCAACCTCTCTCAAAATTTACATCATGACTGATAATATTCTGTGGGGGCTAAAAATCCATTATTTTTAACTTTGGGGCTGCCTCTAACATGACAGCCTTGCTTCCCAATTAGAGTTTCCATAAAAGCAGATCTAATTCTGCCCATGGCGTCTTCAATTTAGGTCCTACAAACTGACACTCCAGGCCTGAAGAGCAAGCTGATTCAGAAATTGGCATGGCTTCCTGTCCTCAACTGTACACTATGCTACATGTAACTTCTGGAACTTAAGCAAGCTTATCCATCATGATAAACGTCTGTTTAGTATAGTGATTAAGTATGTAGGAGTTTGTTATGGACAGTTTTTGCATTAATTTATATGCCTGTAGGAATCATATTCTTCATTCAATAATTAAGTTTATTCTAAATTGGTTGCATCCGGATTTAAACTTCTTTCTCTCCACTAGTAAAATCACTCTTTTACATTGCTGTGGTGAAAGCATTACAGGAGTAGGCTCAGGGAACTGGTCCAAGTTCCTGTGTAGGCTGATTGTTCCTGGATACCCATGTGCATCAACTATGGCCTTTCCTGGATAACACTGAACTTTCCACAGGTACTCATGCTCTGGTTATTTTCAGAATTTCTCGTGAAAAATCTGTGGAAACTGCTAACATACGTTTGATCATATAACACAAAATACAAATACTATTTATTTACTTAATTTACATACCGCCCAACAGCCAAGACTCTCTGGGCAGTCCACAACAAAAACTACATTAACTTAAATGGCTTCTAATTTGTTTCTGGGCCTAAAGGTTTGGGATCTGGATATCTGAAAGACTGTCCCCTCCTACAAGAAGCTGCCCACACACTGTGACCATCGGAGGAAGTCCTACTCCATGTGCTTCTGACATGTGGGGGGGATGGATTCAAGAGATGGTATCCTCATTAACGATGTTTACACTATGGAATTCCTGGTCCCTGGGGATCTGGCTAACGACGTCTTTGGGTGCATTCAAGCATCGTATCAGGATGGAATTCTATGGGAATGCTCTCTGATCTGATTGGTTCTAGTCTATATTTTGCTTCTGTTTAGTAATGTGCTGCTGGTGACGTGTTTATTTTTAATGAATGATTATTTTATGATATTGTTGGTTGGATGACATATTGGGATCCAAATATTTTGATAAACAAACAAATATAAATTCCTGTATTTAGACCCAATTGCCTAAATGGCCATTGTGTTCAAGGGTGACTGTGTTGGCCATCTGGGGATGTAACAGCAGCTCCCATTGGCCATGCTGACTGGGGGTGATGGGAGTTGTGGTCCAACACACCTGGAGGGCATCAGCTTGGGGAAAGCTGTCCTGTTGGACAGAGCTTATTTTCACGCAGGATAACCCTTTTGTGCATACTGTTTGAACCCTAAATGGTTCTCAAACAGTGAGGCGGGGGGGGGGGGGCTTGGGGGAATGCAAGAAACCTGGGGGAAGAGCATGACCTTCCAGGGAATATTTTACTTAGGGCGCAATCCATAATTGGCTGGGGGATGCTGGGAGTTGTAAGACTTTTTTCTGTCTAAGGGTGCAATCCTATTGGGATAGACATCAGTCTCCATACTCAGAGGCTGATGCCTATCCAATGCAGGGCGGCTGGAGCATGGAGTGAATCCTTTCCTCCGTGCTCTGGTCACCCTGCATTTTCAGCTAGATGTGTGTTTTCAACTGTCTAGCCAGGGCACATCGCAGTGGGAGGGGCAGAGGCTGCGCAGCACATAGGAAGCCTCATAAAGAGGCTTCCACAGTCTCCTCCCTGCCCCTGGGAATGCCCCCCTATTTGCCCTGTCTGTGCACTGTTTCAGAGTGTGGAGACTGGCGAGAACCACACCACCTACAAGTCAGAGGGGAAGGGGGCGGGGACCCTTGCTCTGAGCTCAGTTCCCAGAAACCAAAAAACCCTATGGCCCTCTAAATACTGTCTAGTGGCCGTAGGATTGCTCTTCCCACATGTGTAGGATTGCACCCTTAAAACATCAGCCAAATTTCAAACAGCTTTATATGGGGGGGGGAACCATCCCCCACCAGGGAATGGCTTAATAAAATTTGGGACATCCTAACAATGGATAAGATGTCCACTCAGTTGAAAGTGTCAACCCTCAAACACCCTGACAATTTCACAGAGAAATGGTTTGCATTCTTAACATGCATGGACTCTTTGAAAACATTTCAAAAATGACCTCTAAAACCAAATTGCGTACTTCTAAATTATATTAATGAAGTTCATTTACCTAACAAGAAATACCTGGCTGTATGCTATTTTTGCTACCAAATGTGAACAGGAATTTGTAAAACTTGTAATCATAATTTTGTTTTTGTTTTTTTAATCACCTTTTGTAAACGTGTTATAAAAACACAACTTCTGTTTTTAATTTCAGGGAGTGAGAAATCCAGCATCGCTGGCAAAGACAGACGCACTTTCCTCCCAACAGCTAATTTAGCACTGGCAGCCTCCCAAACTGCTATGCTAACCATGGAAACAGCAGAGAGGCAGTTCAGATATGGGAGCTTATGGCTACAACAAGCTCCTCCCACTGTTGCCTCCTTTCCTAGCTGGCTGGCTCACTTCCTATTATCACCTGACCCATACCTCCCAATCAGCAGAGCAAAGGGAGGAAAACTCTCCTTTCCACCATCTGCCCTGCCTATTAAGATATACGGGGAAGGCAAAGGTTAGGCCGGAAGAAAGAAGTAAAGCCACTGTTTTCCACTGACCTGCCCCTTAGGAAGTATAAAAAGGAAATATTGCAAGGGGAGGGGCAGTGGGGAAAGGGGAAGGAATATCTTCTATCTGCCTCATCTGCTCCTCCACTAGGATGGTTTCAGGTCCCCACTTAAATTATGTTATGCAAAGGCACAGTAAATAGTTTGCATGTCCAAGTTCCACTAGCATGGCTGATACACAGGAAATAATCTTACTGTTATGGGATAATCACACATACCCTCATGCAGCTGGCTCCTTCAGGTATTCTATCTCACAGGCACACATAAACAATTATATCAAGTGCTATCCCATTAATTAGAGAAAGGGTTTCATCACCAAGATCCTGCAGAGATGTACTGTGTGAAGACCGACAGCTAAACTACACGTTCACCAATAGGCTTCCAAAACCAAATGACTTTTATCTGCTTCAATTTCACAACCGCCACTTGATTACTAAGTGCTGCAGAGCAAATAAATCAAAGAGACAACCTGTCTCCTTTCACATACACAACACACAATTCCAAAGTGGCAGCAAATGCTTCTCTGTCTGTAGATACTGAATACTACATCTCCACATTTTTCCAAGAGCCAAGCCTAGTTGTTACGGGGCAATGTAGTACCTGTTTTCCCCTGAAATGTGCTTGTTTCAGATGTCCTTGCCAGAAGTTGCTATAGTTCACTGCAGAACTGGAACAAAGAGAAGGTACCTATGGACAATAGATCAGACAGCAAGGCTATTTCCAAGTCGTCCCCCTCCCCCGCAGTCCTCTCACTTCTAAATGTGGCCTGACGCATTGATGTGTTAAGAAGAGATGAACAGAAGTCTTTCACTTTGGGGATAAAAAATGGCCATGACTTTTGCTCCTCCAGCTCTAGCACCCCCAGTCATCCAAAGGTCTATTGCTTCCTGAAACGAATCTACTCTTCTCCCTCTCTGCCCCTTATGCCTGGAACTATTTTCCAGAACACCTGTGTAAAGCAACATCTTTAACCTATTCAATTCCCTCCTGAAAACACACTTTTTCCTTGAAGCCTTTGACACAACTCCTTAGTCCCTTACTATAACAACTAAGCCTAAATATGTGCAACTGCAATAAACACACCTTTCCTTCATTTACTGCTGCCTCCATCTCCCTCGCTTGTCTCCCCTGTGTTGAATTTTAGATTATAAGCTCCCCTGACAGGGACCTGGCCTTTTATACTTTGTAAAGCACCATGCATATTGATGGTGATATAGCAGTAGTAGTAGTAGTAGTAACAATAATACATTAAAAAGATGCTGTACCATTCTTGAAACAATGAGATAGGGATGGTGAATATACAGCCTTTCACAGCCTCTTGTTAGGGCCTTTACAATGTTTTGTTCACACATGGATAATAGTTGTATCTCACAAAGCCAAATAACATATTACATTAAGCACAATATTTTAAATGCAATTAGGACGTGGTGCCACTTCTCTCTCTGAACAAAAAGCAGCTGTGAGGGGACCCAATCCATATTAGGACACAACATGGGAAGGAGGATTTCCTAGCACCATTTTTCAACTGAAAATCAAACATTAATGTTATCTGCCCATAAAGCAGCTTCCAGGGGTTGCCATGTTTATTGCAGAAAGGCAACCAAGTCTAGCGGCACTTTAATGCATTTATTTGTGAGCCAGAGTCCACTTTGTCAGATTCATGAAAATGAAACAATAAATGACAAGACATTTGGAGGAAGCAACCCTGTGTCCCCTAGACAGTGTCCGGGGGACATAGAATTGGTCTCCTGGCTACGAGGCTGCAAACTGGGCTCTGACCTCAGAGCCAGGAAACCCTGCTCCCCACCCCTCCCCCTCCCCCGCGTAGCTGACACAGAGAGAATTGTGCTGGCTACCTCTCTGCGCTCGCAAAGCAGAGCACTGAGATGGGGGAAAGGGGGCGTTCCTGGGGGCAGGGCAGGGAGGGGAGGAGACCGGGCAGCAGCCATATGAGAAATCCAAGGGCTGCCCCAGCCTCCCCCCCCCCCGAAGCCTCTGCTAGAAGGGCGAAAATGTCCATCTAGCTTAAATACAGAGCGGGAGGTGCAAGGTGCCTCCCTCTCTGCACAGGATACTCATAAGCTGCTGAGTTTGGGGGCTTATGACTACCCAGGGCGCAACCCATAGCATTGCACCCTAAGTATCTTAAAATGGCATGGACAGGGGGAGAAAGACTTGGATTACTTGCTGTGGTAATCTCATAAACAGCATCCAGGAAATAGCTATGACACTAGCATGATGCACAATTGATACAGTGTTTGTTATCTCCATAACTGTTATTGCAAGGTGATAGCGGGAGAAGTGAGAATAACACCTAATCTTGCAATTTGAGTGCAGAACTGATATGTTACTTGGGGGAATGTTGTCTTGTATGACAAATGGGTATCAACTATGCAAACCCAACATCATCAAAAAGGGCCTTTTCTCTTGCAAACCCAATCTCTCTCGTCTTTTAAAACAAATCCTTGGAAGTGTAATGGTAAAAATGCTAAAGGGTCCAAACTGAGATAATACCTTTTAAAAAGAAAAGTGTAATTAAATTGTGTTTCACCTGTCATACGTTATAAACATATGTCTAGATTGTTCTGAGTATGAACCAGTTTTTTATATTTGAGGGTAACAGTCTCACTCATAATGTTATAGAGTAACTGCAAAATGTTGACCAACTATAGTAATGTCAATGAAATGCAAATTTACTTATGTAAATGTGTTGCATACCTCATGGTCCTGGGTAGTATTCAATGGTGTCCCAGTGCTGGCGCTAATGACATTGCACTACTGCAAACCAACAGCTGTGCAATGCAACAAGCACAGTGGAGAAAAGCACAAATTTGCTGCCAAGCTTCAGGAGCAGCACCAAATTAAGGCAGCAAATCACCACTTTTTCCCATTGTGCTAGTTACATTGTGGAAGCCTTGATTTATGCTACTGTAATGTCCATAGCACAAGAGGGAGCAGATCTTTCCCCATGTTTGTGTTATGATGTTGCCTTCTATATCTCTCTTTCTAGGTATTGAGTATGACCCCAAATTTACTTATTTATATAGTTTAATTCTACAGATAATAGTGAAATTGCATTAACTAAAACAGAAAATCAACCCTATACGTTACTAACATAACAACTGAAATTATGCATTTGGAGCTGATGATGCAGTCTACTCCTATTGGGATGGTTTTTGCAATAAAATGGTACTTTCTAGTTATCATTTTAGCTGACACAGAAGCAAATTGCTAATTAAGACTACAATATAAAACTACATATTTACAGAGCAGTCCTCACAGTGGTCTGTCAATAACAATCCAATTGAAAAGGAGCTTGCATTAAATACAATGCATTGAAAATTGGGATTGCTAATTTTCTACCCAGTTTGGTGGAAAGTTGTTACAGTTATAGGTTTAATACTTGCATATAAATGAATACATTAATGATTATCCTGATTTGTTTGGTATCCTTTCTGCCTTAGTATACAGTACTGTGCAGAAGTCTTAGGCCATCACCAGCTTCGTTGTTTTAGCAAAGTTTTAATGACCATCCATAATTATTTTTCGGTCTCTGTATTAAGATACAAACAGAAAATACAGGAAATATGTACAGGCAAAAGTCAGTATTTAGTGTGACCTCCCTTGGCTCTAAGCACATCTTGAACTCTTTTGGGGAGACTGTCCTGAAGTTTTCTGAAGTAATCTTCTGGTATATTATACCAGGCTTCTTTCAGCACTTCCCAGAGTTCTTCTTTAGATGTAGGTTGTCTTTTATTTCTTTCTCTGTCCAGGTGATCCCATATTGCCTCTATAATATTCAAGTCTGGACTCTGTGGTGTTTTATCAGCTGCTTTCCTCGCTAAATATGATTTCACTGCATTAGCAGTGTGCTTGGGATTGTTATCATTAAAATGAAACCATTCCCAATCAGGCGTTCTCCAGAAGGAATGGCATGATGAATTAAAATCTGTCTGTACTTTTCAGCATTCATGATCCCATCAATACGGACAAGATCGCCAACACCACTGGCAGAAATGCAGCCCCAAACCAGGACAGACCTTCCACCATGTTTCACTGAAGGCCGCAAGCACTCATTCGTCCATCTCTCTCCAACTCTTCTTCTCACATATTGTCGACGATTGGACCCCAAAATTTCAAACTTGGATTCATCACTCCATAATACGCTTTTCCACTGATCCTCATTCCAATCTTTGTGAGCTTTAGCATATCTTAGCCTTTTCACCCTGTTCCCCTTCCGCAAAAGTGGTTTCTTGGCTGCTACCCTTCCACGAAGACCATTCCTGGCCAGGCGCCTGCTGTTACTCTAGTATAAGGGGTAAAAAAAGGTAAAGGTGTCCCCAACCAGTTGTGTCCGACTCTAGGGTGTGGTGCTCATCTCCATTTCTAAGCCGAAGAGCCAGCACTGTCCGAAGATGCTTCCGTGGTCATGTGGCCGGCATGACTGAACACCGAGGTGCACGGAACGCTATTACCTTTCCCACTGAAGCGGTACCTATTTAGCTACTTGCATTTTCTTGCTTTCGAACTGCTAGGTTGGCAGGAGCTGGGACTGAAGACGGGAGCTCACTCCGTCACGCGGCACTCGGGTCTCAAACTGCTGTCCGGCCGACCCTCCGGTCTGCAGTTCAGCGTCTTAACCACTAAGCCACCGCGGCCCCTCTAGTGTAAGGGGAGGTCACATTAAATACTTGCCACTTTAGCCTATGGAAGCTTTTTTTTCTGGGGGGTTTTCTATTGTTGAATACTGCATACGAATTTCCTGTATTTTCTGGTTGTATTCTAATGAAGAGACTGAGAAATAATTATATATGGTCATTATACCATTGCTAAAACAACAAATCTAATGGTGGCCTAAGACTTTTGCACAGTACTGTATATGCAAAAATATGAGGTGTATGATGAATATGCTTGCTTTTGTAGTGAGAGCCGGATTTCCTCAAAGCTGGAAAAATTATTCCTGCTCTATTTAAGCACTTAAAGATGTTCCTATGCTAATATATGCTCAGTGCTCACCATGTGGTGGCATGTCACCCCACTTCTTTCCAGGTGGATCTAAAATCATCCCACTTCTATTCAATGTCCACATCTGAGTCTGCCGTCACTGGAAATGAAATCATTCCATTTCTTTTCTCTCTCAGTTCAGGCCCTGCATATGCTACAAACCAATTTAGTGCATCATATATAATAACACTGCTTAGCGCCTTGCAGTTAGACACAATACAAGTACACTTTTTAATGTCCAGTCCATGAAAAACCACATTGCCATTATAACAAAACATTTTGATTTGTGTTCAGTGCAGAATTACTGCTTTTATTGTGACTTCACTTAATGGTGTGACCACGTATGTCATGAGTATGTGACAGTACCAATGAATATGAATTTGCCTTTTGGTGTAAAACCCAGTGTTTAAGACTAAAAGTAATTACGCAAATTAACCAAATGCAAGCCATTCTGAGCAAAGAGTAGGCTAAAATGAAATAAACTTGAAGTTGTGTATAAGGACTAGAAACCGATTTTTTTAAAAAATTAAATGGGGCATTCTCAAGATGCCAAATACCAGATTCTATATGTGCGGAGCAAACATGCACATTTGTGAAATACACACAATGCTGTACACATTAATCTATAAACGTAGCTTCAGTTGTTCATGCCTTAGTCACTTCCAGGTCAAATTAATACAGGGGTTCGGAACCATATCAGTACAGGGGCTGGACTGGATGACATCAGGGAGTAGGGCCCTTTGGAACATGAAATATACGGACACTGCTGGACAATACTGATAGTGAATGCCCTGAACGCAGGACTGCCATCATTGCAAGGGAGCTGAGACATTTTAACATTGATATAGCAGCACTCCAAGAAACCCAAAGAGCAGGAGAGGGACAACTGAAGGTAGAAAAAGGTTATACCTTCTTCTGGAAAGGACTGCCTGAACAAGAATGATGAATACATGGAGTAGGCTTTGCTATTAAAAATGATCTTATGAAGCTCTTGTCAGAAGTTCCTACTGGCATTAACGAACGACTCTCAACCCTTCGAATAAAACTCGCCAAAACCAGCAGGCAACTATTTTAAGTGCCTATGCACCAACATTAGATGCTGATGAAGACAAAGAAAAAATTTTACTCCTAGCTGGACACCATCTTATCAGAGATACCTAAGGAGGACAAAATTATCCTCCTGGGCGATTTCAATGCAAGAGTTGGGCATGATTTTGATTTGTGGCCAGGGATTACTGGGAAAGAAGGAGTCAGCAATAGCAACCAGAATGGAATTTTACTTCTGACTAAATGTGCAGAGCATAATCTTGTTATTACCAACACACTATTTTGCCAGAAAAATAAATTTAAAACATCATGGAAGCATCCTCAGTCGAAGCACTGGCATCTTCTAGACTATGTAATTGTCTGTGCCAGAGATCATTGTGATGCACTCCTCACTAGAGCCATGACGAGTGCTGACGACTGCTGGACAGACCACCAATTAATTAGTTCTACGATGGCTATTAAGATTGTCCCTCAACGTAGGCTCCAAGGAAGAAAACTAAGACGTAAAATCAACACCCAAGCCCTTCAAGCTTCTATTAAGCAAGCCTGCTTTCAAACAACTCTCAAGGAACATCTATCTATGGAAACCCCTGAAAATGTTGAGGAACACTGGAATAAACTGAAGACCTCCATTATCGCAGCTTGTGAACAAACTATTGGATACCAAACTAAGACACATCAGGATTGGTTTGATGAGAATGATCGAGAGATTGAACATATTATTGATAAGAAAAGGAAAGCCTTCCAAATATGGAAAAAAGACATCAACTGTGCTGCTAAGAAAAAAATCCATGCCAGTGCAAAGGCTGAGGTCCAAAGAAAAACTAGAGAACTTAAGAACACCTGGTGGATAAAGAAAGCTCAAGAAATCCAGCATCTTGCAGATGTCCATGATGCACAGGGCTTTTTTAATGCCACAAAGGCCATCTATGGACCAACAAATCATGGTACAAATCCCTTACGCTCAAAAGATGGTGCCAAACGTCTAAAGGACAAAGAGTCTATTGCGTTGGAAACAGCATTATCACAACCTCCTTAACCGTAACTCTATTGTGGCTGATGAGGTCTTCTCACAAATCCCACAAAAACAAACCAGAGATGAGCTTGCAGTATCCCCTAGTTTGGAGGAAGTCAGTAAAGCCATCAATCAAATGAAAAATAACAAAGCTAGTGGACCCGATGGGATCCCTGCTGAAATCTTTAAAGAAGGTGGGCCTGAAGCTACACAACAGCTTCATAAACTCATTGAAAAAATCTGGATGAGGGAGGAAATCCCAGCAGACTTCAGGGATGCCATAATTATCACTCTCTTCAAAAAGGGTGATAGAACAGATTGTTGAAACTATGGAGGCATCTCCCTTCTAGTCACGGCAGGCAAAATCCTGGCAAGCATCCTTGCAGACTGCCTTCTACCTATCTCAGAAGATATCCTCCCTGAATCCCAAAATGGCTTCCGCCTCTCCAGGGGGACAGTGGATATGATCTTCACCGCACGACAGCTCCAAGAAAAATGCAGGGAACAAAACCAGCCTTTGTACATGGCATTTACTGATCTGACTAACGCCTTTGACACTGTAAACCGAACTGTCTGGACCATCCTTCTGAAAACTGGATGTCCTAATAAATTTGTGAACATCTTGCAGCTCCTCCATGATGACAACAATCTTGGATAACAATGGGTCTAAAGTGATCCATTTAAAGTGGGATCAGGCGATAAACAGGGATGTGTCATTGCTCCAACCTTATTCGTTATCTTTATCTCTATGATTCTACACCTTGTTGAAGGGAAACGTCCCACTGGTGTAGAAATGATATATCGAACAGATGGAAAACTTTTTAATCTCAGTAGGCTGAAAGCAAAAAGTAAGGTAATTACAACCTCTGTCATAGAACTTCAATATGCTGATGATAATGTAATTTGCACACATTCAGAGGAAGATCTTCAAACTATCCTAAACATCTTCGCAGAAGCATATGCAAAGTTTGGCCTCTCGCTCAACATCAAAAAAACCTAAGTGCTTTACCAGCAAGCACAAACCAATCCCTCTATAGCGCCATCAATCCATCTTAACGGTGTGATGCTGGAAAATGTTGATCACTTTTCTTATCTTGGCAGGCGTCTCTCCACAAAAGCCGACATCGATGCTGAAATTCAGCATTGCCTGAGCTCTGTGAGTGTAGCGCTCTCCCGAATGAAGCATAGAGTGTTTGAGGACCAGGACATTCGCAGGGAGACTAAAATGCTTGTTTACAAAGCCATTGTACTACCTACCTTGCTGTACACCTGTGAAACATGGACCATCTATAAACACCACTTCCAACTTTTCGAAAGATTCCATCACCGCTGCCTCTGAAAAATTCTGCAAATTACTTGGGATTACTAATGTCAGCATACTGGAAGAAGCAAAGACGACCAACGTTGAAACAGTGATTCTCCAACATCAACTTCGCTGAACCCGTCATGTTGTTCGAACGCCTGATGATCATCTCCCAAAGCAGCTACTTTATTCCCAACTTATGAATGGAAAACAGAATATTGGTGGACAGCAAAAGAGATTTAAAGATGTTCTCAACGCTAATCTAAAAAAGTGTAACATAAGCATTGAGAACTGGGAAGTTCTAACCCATGAGCGTTCCAACTGGAGGTCAGCCTTTATTAAAGGCGCTATGGACTTTGAAGAAGCACGAGTACAGGGCGAAAGGGAGAAACGAGCTCAATGGAAGGCACATCAAGCAAACCCTCATTGTGATCGCCTTCCACCTGGAAACCTATGTTCTCACTGTGGGAGGCTGTGTGGATCCAGAATTGGCCTTCACAGCCACCTGCAGACCCACTGTTAAGACTTTACCCTTGGAAGACAATCTTACTCCATCACGAGTGATCGCCATGAGTGCCCCAACCCCTGACATCATCTGGTCCCCGGCCAAAGCACCGACTAGAGCTCTTCCAGTGGGAGCTTCAGCTTGGGAGCTTCACTTATCTTTATCTTCCCTGAATGGGAAAGACAAAAGATGACCAAAGTGCACTCAGCCATGCTGGGAACCCCAACCGGGATCACAGATTGGAGATTACAGCAGGGATTCATCTCCCACTTTCTCCCCCAAGCTCCTGGACAGGGCTTTGTGCAGGGGACAGGGCCTTGTCTGAGGCCATGCAGCCCCGATGGGCCAGCTTGGTGGGCCAAATTGGCCCATGGGCTGGAGGTTACCCATCCCTGGGGTATGGGAAACAAAGCAGAGAATTGCTCCAGACATTTTGAGGCAAAGGGCAGTTGGAGAGAGAGGATGGTTAAGGGAAGTGTTTTTTGAGAATGGGGAAAGCAGTGACATGTTTGAAGATAATAAGAAAGGAGCCAGAGGTGAGTATTAAATTCATTATGTGGTGGAAAGGAGGGATAGTGGTGGGGGAGATGGCTATTAGAAGTCAAGGTGATAGGATCAAGAGGATATAGATAAGAACAACAGGGTAGTTAACTTGCCAAGAGAGATGGGGGAAGGAGGATAGGGAGGTGCAGGAAAAGAGAGAGCTGGGAGGTGTGAAAAGCTGAGAGTGAGAGAGAGAGACAGAGAGAGACAGAGAGAGAGAGATCAGAGCAAGACATTTCAATGTTAGCCCTGGAGGGGGCAAAATCTTGAATGAGTAGGAGGGAAGCAGTGGGGGTGCCTTAGTAAGACAGGAAAGAGAGAGAAGATTCCATAACACAGAGATTATGGAGGATTTTGTTATGAACCTTACCTCCAAGGTACGGTCATGGCCAGAAATATTGGAACAAGGATAACTGTTTTGGCAGTTGGCCTCTGTACACCACCACATTGAAGTTGAAAGGAAACACACCCAGATGGGAACGAAGTCAGGACTTTCAGCTGTAATTCAAGGGGTTGGACAAAAGTGGGGCACTAACCATTCAGGAAGGCCAGTGGCATACACCTTGCCCCCCATCACTGGTGGCTCATAAGTAATGGAACAAACCAACATCATTTCAAACTTCAGGACTGCCTTTAATACCTGGATGAAAACCCTTTGCAGTCAGTGACTGCCTGAAGTCTGGAACCCATGGACATGACCAAATGCTGAGTTTCCTCCCTCAAGATGCTTTGCCAGGCCTTTACTGCAGCTGCCTTCAGCTGCTGCTTGTTTGTGGGTCTTTCTGCCTTCAGTCTTGTCTTCAGGAAGTGAAAAGCATGCTCTATTGGGTGGAGATCAGGTGACTGACTTGGCCATTGAAGAATATCCCACTTCTTTGCCTTCAGAAACTCTTGGGTGCTTTTGCTGTATGGTTTGGGTCATTATCCATCTGCAGTATGAAGCAACGTCCTATCAGTCTGGCAGCATTCGGCTGAATCTGAGCAGAAAGTATAGCCCTATACACTTCAGAATTCATCCTGCTGCTTTTATCAGCAGTCAGGTCATCAATAAACACCAGTGACCCGGTTCCATTGGCAGCCATACATGCCCATGCCATAACACTGCCTCCACCATGTTGGACAGATGATGTGGTATGCTTTGGATCATGAGCTGTTCCTTTCCTTCTCCATACTTTTCTCTTCCCATCATTCTGGTACAAGTTAATCTCGGTTACATCAGTCCAAAGAATCTTATTCCAGAACTGGGCAGGCTTGTTTAGGTGTTTGCTGGCAAAGGCTAATCTGGCCTTTCTGTTCTTGAGCGTTACCAGTGGTTTGCACCTTGTTGAGAGGCTTCTGTATTTACATTCATAAAGCCGTCTCTTGACTGTAGATGTTGACAGTGACATGCCTACCTCCGCAAGAGCGTTCTTGACCTGGCTAGATGTTGTGAAAGGGTTCCTCTTCACCATGAGCACAATTCTGCAGTCATCCACTTTAGTTGTCTTCCGTTGTCTGCCAGGCCTTTTGCTGTTGCTGAGCTTGCCATTTAATTCCTTCTTGTTCAGGATGTTCCAAACTGTTGTGTTGGCCACTCCCAATGTTTTTGCTATCTCTATGATGGGTGTATTTTGTTTCCTCAGCCTAATGATGGCCTCCTTCACTTGCATGGACACCTCTTTGGACCTCATGTTGGGGGTTCCACAGTGAACAGCTACCAAATGCAAATGTAACACTCAGAACCACCTCCAAGCCTTTTATCTGCTTGATTGGTCATGGGGTGCCCAGGAAACAGGCCACACCTGGCCACACAGCTGCTCATCTGCCATTTGTTCCATTACTTATGAGCCACCAACGATGGGTGTGCATGTATGCCACTGGCTGTCCTTCCTGAATGGTTAGTGCCCCACTTTTGTCAAACCCCTTGAATTACATCTGAAAGTCCTGACTTCGCTCCCATCTGGGTGTGTTTCCTTTCAACTTCAATGTGGTGGTGTACAAAGGCCAACTGCCAAAACAGTTATCCTTGTTCCAATATTTCTGGCCCTGACTGTATATAATGGGACAAATGTTTGACACTTCATTTTATATAATTCAATTGATTTCATGCTGCAATGTCTTTCCCTCCATCCAATTATTTAACACAGATTCAACTCAAATAGATATGAGAATACACAATCTTTAATCTATATATCCTGGCTAGAATCACACGATTAATTTTTTAAAACACTTCAGGAATATAAATTACAACTCATATAGACACAGACAGTTTGAATGTTAACTCACTGCAGATCAATACAATTTATATAAGACACAAGAGTCAAGAATATTGGGCCTGCAAAAGCATTAGTTACCAGAAAGAAACCTCTGGAGTCTCGCACTCTCCTCTTGCCCTTCAGAATGAACAGAAAGTAACATCCCATCCATCCCAACCCAACTCTGAAAAGGACTGGGGTAAGCAGCTGCAGCATCAGGGAGAGCTCATGTTCAAATAAATACAGCGCAGCCTAGATTAGATATTACTTTCTGTGGTATAGGAGCTAGGATTGAAACTCTCCTCAAACTGAGACTGAAACAGGCCTGTTGTGTGGGCTTCGGAAAGAATTTCATTATTAGATTGCTAAATTAAAAGTACTACAAGTGGGCCCTACAACAAAATGCTGCAGTGTATCTTCTCTTTTAAATATGAGTGCCCCTTTTCAGGGTTCCAGCCAGCTATTCCTTCCAGGCAGGGCCAGACCAAGGCATTTTGCTGTCTGAGGCAAAGAACAAGATGTTGCCCCCTCCCATTTCACATACACAAGCCAGCTGCAAGGCAGTTGAATCTTTCTTCAACACTGGCAATTGTATAATAAAAAATACGTTACCTGAAAGCAGCAGGCTAACTTAGGGGGGGGAGGGCAGGCCACGTAGCACACAGCTCTGTCCTCCCACACCTTCCTGTCACCTCTCGGCATCTGCTGCCTGAGGCAATCGGCATATTCTGCCTAACAATACGGCTCGCCCCACCTCCGAGCAGGGCATTCCACTCTCTCCCATGTCTTCCATTTTGCTTTTCCAAATGTCACCTTACCATCCATGGCTAATGAGAATGTTCAGTCTTCACTGGGCTGCTTTTCGGTCCGTCTGCCCCCCCCCGAAACTTTTCTTAAAAATTGAGTGCTTACTGGGGTTTCCTAGAGCGTGCTGATGACTCGCTCCTGATTCTTAGTGGCCCCATTCTGCCTACAATCCTGGCAGGACACACCAGCTGAGTTTGCTCTTAGAAGGAAAGATAGATTTGTCCCTCACTACATTGTAGAATACTGATAGTTTGGTGTGTTCTAAAGCTTTCAGCTTTCTATACTGAGGGAACCAACACATTTTAGTTCATTATTTTACTTTACATTTTTCCTTTTTTAATGTTAACTTTTTTTTTTACATGCCTATTTTCATCAAACATCCATTTTCCTAAAGATACTTTCCCATGGGAGTACATCACATTAAAAGAACAGTATTCCAGAACTGTGATTTACATGTCATATTTTAAGCACATTAAAGCAAGAATAGCTTGCTTTATATGAGGTGCTCATTACACACACTGCACCACTCCCCGCCCCCCATACATGAGTTCTGAGGCAGACAAACGTTTGTAAGAGAACTGAAAGTGGTATCATAAAGACATCACTTCCTACGGTGCACACAACCTAATGTCTTTAGTTCCAGGGAAATGTTCAGGTTTTGAAGCACTATGATAAACAACGGCACGGACTCCTGGTCTGCTTCCCAGCACAATGCAAAGTGATGGTACCTGCCCTTAATGTTCGACATGGCTTGGGGCCTGGATACCTGAAGGATCACCCTCTCCAACATGAACCTGCCTGTACACCATGGTTATCTTCAGAAGTGCTCCTCCGGGTGCCTCCGCCATCTAACGTGAGGTGGGTAGCAACTAGGTAGAGGACCTTCTTGGAATGCTTTCCCCAGAAAGGCCAGCTGGTACCCACACCAATATAACTGCAAGACCAGGGGAAGTTCTTTTTATTGTCCCGGGTTTCTTGAATGCAGGGAATGAATATAGGGAGCTGCCAGTCAGACCACTGGCCCCTCTAGCTTATATCTGTCTGCAATGACTGACAGCAATGCTCCAACTCAGGTAGAGTTCTTTCCTAGCCCTACATGGAGTTTCCAGGGATTGAATCTTGAACTTTCTCCATGTAAACCATGTGCCACTGAGCTATAGTTCTTTCTCTGATTTTTTTTTTTGGTACAGTTTAATGTATGATGGGCCAAAGTATTTGTCCCAAATTTTGTTATTTTGTGTGGGAAGTGGGGGGATGAAAACGCCTCCTCAAGATTGGATTAATCTTTGGGGGTGGCCAAAATCTAAGGATGTGGCAGGTTGGCTTACTTTAAAGAATGACATGCCCCTGGAGTCCAGCAGTGCCCAGGACAAGGACATGGAGCTTGAAGAACCATTAGTGCCAACAGAGGAAGCAGCAGGCCCAAGCACCGCTATGGAACCAGAAACCCTCAAGACTGAGATCCTAGAGATCACAAGCCAGAAACCCTCGAGCCTGGACCAACAACTGTGGCCCCCAAGCCTAGCTCCAGCACTGGTCCAGCACACCCTTCACCAAGAGTACCACGATAAATGGAGCCTTTACAGCAATGCTGGCAGCACACCTGGCACGAGCTCTTGGAGAGGCAGAGGAGTGCTAGGTTCCAGGCCAGAGACTGTCTCTTTAAGGCTTTCCAAATCATAGGAAAGGGTAGAGTCTGGGGCGGGAGGCTTCTGGACTGAAGCATAAAAGTCTTCAGTTTGGCCTCAAACCTTGTTGAAACATGTTGCTCACTAGGAGCTCTCCTAAGTGCTGCAACGTCTGCCCTGTGGGCACCTGCTTCAGACCAGAACATTACAAAAGTTGGTTTTTGTTTTTTTGTTTTTACTACAACAACCACCACCACCAATAAGCTTTGCTGCCATTTCAAGCAGCACCTTGTCTGCCTGGTGGCACTCCCTTTGTAATTTGGGAGAGAATGCCCCTTGGGAACAATGCTACGTCATGACAGAGTGTTGTTTGCATGCAGCCTTGAGGTGGCATGTAACTTTTTTTTCTTCATTTTTTGTTAAAAAGAAAATCTCACCACATCTTTAAGGTACACCCACACTCCACCTGAAAGTTCTTCAAATTCACCTGCTCCCTGAAAGCTATCAACATTCCCCGCTTTCATGGGTGTGTGATATTTAACTCTTCCTTGGTTGTATTCTGCTTTTATCTGCTGTCTGTCTGTATTTTATGATTTTAATTTATTAGCTGCCCTGAAAATGTCTATACTGAAAGGTAGCCTATAAATAATTTAAATAAACAACATAAATAATTTAACAGATACAATAATGGGATTTGTGTACATACTTCAGGGGCCACAATGCCTGTATTGGACAAATCATCCCTTAGTTGAGAAGCAATGAATATGCTTGTGTGAACTGGCCCCGAGTACTTTTCCAAATGAATGAAACTTGCACTGAAGGAACACTTTGAAAATTGGCACTAGATATTCTGTATGCATACAGGCCTAGAATGGTGCACTAGAAGCAGCTTCAGACCCCAAAACACACAGGGAGAGAGGTCAGTGTGTGTGACTCACTTGTCATTTAACCTCCAAAGCAGAGACTCATACACACCCCAACCCATGCCCCACACATAAGTGCCTGAATTGTAGCCTGTGTCTGGAATTTCTGTTGAATCACTTTGCAATACGCCTTATTTTAACAGATGAAATGCGGGACAAGGTCAAAATATAAAATTTAGAGTTCCTGTACATGTACACAATGAGAAATGCGAATATGTTTTTTTAAAAAGGCACTTTAAATCGTTATGTTCCTTTCTCCCCTACATGGAGAGTAGAGGGCGTGCTAATAGTAGAGCCACAGTTCCCAACAAAACTGATCTCATGTAAGATTATTGCAGTCACTTGGCTTTTGCTACAAAAGGACAAAGGAAAGTGTTACAATTTGTTGTTTATTCATTCAGTGGCTTCCAACTCTTCGTGACTTCATGGACCAGGCCACGCCAGAGCTTCCTGTCGGCCGTTGCCACCCCCAGCTACCCCAAGGTCGAGTCCATCACCTCCAGAATATCATCCATCCATCTTGCCCTTGGTTGGCCCCTCTTCCTTTTGCCTTCCACTTTCCCTAGCATCAGCATCTTCTCCAGGGTATCCTGTCTTCTCATGATGTGGCCAAAGTACTTCAGTTTTGCCTTTAATATCCTTCCCTCAAGTGAGCAGTCTGGCTTGATTTCCTGGAGTATGGACTGGTTTGATCTTCTTGCAGTCCAAGGCACTCTCAGAATTTTCCTCCAACACCACAGTTCAAAAGCATCTATCTTCCTTTGCTCAGCCTTCCTTATGGTCCAGCTCTTGCAGCCGTAGGTTACTACAGGGAATATCATTGCTTTCACTATGCGGACCTTTGTTGTCAGTGTGATGTCTCTGCTCTTCACTATTTTATCAAGATTTGTCATTGCTGTCCTCCCAAGAAGTCAATGTCTTCTGATTTCCTGGCTGCAGTCAGCGTCTGCAGTCATCTTTGCACCTAGAAAGACAAAGTCTGTCATTGCCTCCACGTTTTCTCCCTCCATTTGCCAGTTATCAATCAAGCTGGTTACCATAATCTTGTTTTTTTTTATGTTTAACTGCAACCCAGCTTTTGCACTTTCTTCTTACTCCTTCGTCATGAGGTTCCTCAGCTCCTCCTCGCTTTCAGCCATCAAAGTGGCATCATCTGCATATCTGAGATTGTTAATGTTTCTTCCAGTGATTTTAACTCCAGCCTTGGATTCATCAAGCCCAGCACGTCGCATGATGTGTTCTGCGTACAGGTTAAATAGGTAGGGTGAGAGTATACAACCCTGCTGTACTCCTTTCCCAATCTTAAACCAGTCCGTTGTTCCGTGGTCTGTTCTTACCATTGCTACTTGGCCGTTATACAGATTCCTCAGGAGGCAGACAACATGACTTGGTATCCCCATACCACCAAGAACTTGCCACAATTTGTTATGATCCACGCAGTCAAAGGCTTTAGAATAGTCAATAAAACAGAAATACATGTTTTTCTGAAACTCCCTGGCTTTCTCCATTATCCAGCGGATATTGGCAATTTGGTCTCTAGTTCCTCTGCCTTTTCTAAACCCAGCTTGTACATCTGGCAATTCTCGTTCCATGAATTGCTGGAGTCTACCTTGCAAGATCTTGAGCATTACCTTACTGAAATAGTGAAATAAGTGCCACTGTTCAATAGTCTGAACATTCTTTAGTGTTACAATACTGTCCCCAAATACAGAACAGGAAGCAAAGAGAATTGCCAGATTGTAATTTTTAAAAGAAAGGACACTTCAGAGTTCTGACATTTCTTCACTGAAGTTGTATGAAATGTCAGGGTTCTGAAATGTATTTATTTATTACATGCATATATCCCATCTTTCTTCCATAGTGGAACTCGAGGCAAAGTATGTAAGATTCCCAAGTGTCTCCCGTTCAGGCAATGACCAGGCATCATGTGACCCCAAAGCATGAAACCCATTTGTGTACTGTGAACAACTTCAGTAAAGGAAATTGTTAAAATCCTTTAATTTGTTTAAAAAGGGGGTGCTCTTCAGAAAAAGACGGGTATGAAAAAAACCAAAGGAATAAGACACACACACACACGATTTTTTAAAAATCCCAAAGACTTCCCAGTAATAACACAAAATGTATGGGTCTCAACACAGCTAACTTCAGTCATGACTAAGTCCCACTGAAACAATGGAATTTGAATTAGTCATGACTAAGTGGTTCCATTGATCTTAATTCGACTTACAATGCTATCCTAAGCATGTTTACTCAGAGGTAAGGCGACTGAGTTCAATGGGTATAAATATCACTTCCACTCCATAGTAAGCATTTTTAGGATCTCACCCCTTGTCATGATGTCTGACTTCAGGTGTATTGGGACCATCATCCATCCTGTATGACAGCAACAAAAGCCCATGTAAACATAACCATGTTCATGTATTAGGAGAGTGAATGAATTCCTAGATATCAAATCCACTAAAGCCCTCTTCAATCGTTCTTCTTACCATGATGAAAGAATGCATGAGGAGCGCTTCAGCCCTACCCCTCTCTCTCATTGCACCTGTTGCCCTGTACATGTGGAGAGCTACTGTCTGAAGCAGACCGTTCTTAATCGTGCGGAGAACCCCCATGGATAGAGGAGGCACTCAGCTTCAGACAGTCGCCCCCCATGTGTACAGGGTGACAGATGCAATGAGGGAGAGGGGCATGCTCTATGGTTCAGTGCCTGTTTATTTCCTCCATGACAAACAGCACCTGATCTGACATCATGTGTTTTTGTACCTGCATCCTCCCGCTTTCCTTTTTTTTTTTAATTCGTTTTGTTTCACAGGCAAGTTTCATAGGGAGCTGCTAGGCCTTGGGCAGCTGCTAGAGGCAACGGCCACACTCCCCACCCCTCGGATTGTATTGTTTTGAACAGGACCAATCAGAGCGAGGCGGGAGGGGCTGCTGCTGCACCATCCGTGATGTCCTGCAGGTGGATGGGGTTTAGGTGTGTGTGTGGGGGGGGAGTAGTGGGTGGGGCAAGGTGGCATGAATGGGCAGAGCGCAAGACCGGCATTATATTGGATGGCTCTGGCTCAGGGCACATGAGAGAAAGGCGGTGTTTCTTTTCTCCCTCCACCCCACCCCCAATCTCGCCTTTTGTTTTTCAGGCCCAGGTGAAGGTCATCACCTGTGTCATCAATATGCGGATGACACTCAGCTCTACCTCTCATTCAAATCTTCACCAAGGTTGGCCGTAGAATCCCTGTCCAAATGTCTGGAGACGGTGAGTGGCTGGATGGGGAGGAATAAGCTGAAGCTCAACCCTGACAAGACCGAGGTACTTTTGGTGGGAGACAAGAGGAAGCTGGGGGATGTTGACCTGGTGTTGAATGGGGTACAGCTACCCTTGAAAGACCAGGTCCGCAGCCTGGGGGTCATTTTGGACTCCCAGCTGTCCATGGAGGCTCAGGTGTCAGCTGTGAGCTGGACAGCGCTGTATCAACTCCATCTGATACGGCGGCTGCGCCCCTACCTTCCCGACCATCTGCTCCCATCGGTAGTACATGCCCTGGTCTCCTCTCGTTTAGACTACTGTAATGCGCTCTACGTGGGGTTACCCTTGAAGACGGTTCGGAAACTGCAGCTGGTACAGAACGCGGCGGCTCGCCTGATTAAAGGCAGCCGCCGGCGAGATCACATCACTCCAGTGCTGAAGGAGTTGCACTGGTTACCAGTTGTTTTCCGGGCCAAATTCAAGGTGTTGGTTTTGACCTTTAAAACCCTATATGGTTCCGGCCCAGCCTATCTTAAGGAGCGCCTCCAGCAACACCAGACAGGCCGCTTAACAAGATCAGCCTCGGATGGCCTTCTCTCTGTCCCATCAGCCAGGACAGCTAGACTGGTGGGGACGAGGGAGAGGGCCTTCTCTGTGGTGGCCCCCACTCTGTGGAACTCCCTCCCTAGGGAACTCCGTCATGCCCCCTCTTTAATGAGCTTCCGTCGTGCATTAAAAACGTGGTTGTTCAGGCAGGCATTTGGGGTGGGTTAGGGTATTTTTTAAAAAAAAAATTATGGTAAAATTTTATTGTTTTAAATTGTTTATGGTGGGTTGTACATCGCCCAGAGTGGCTGGGTGACCAGTCAGATGGGAGATTAATAAATTTAATAAATAAATAAATAAATAAATAAATAAGGTGGGGATGTGGCTTCTTGGGTGGGGGCATGGAACACCCCCTTTCCCTGCAACAAAAGAGGGGTGGGTCTGTCTGGGCTTTCATGTAATGTGAGGAGTTCTTATTAGAAGGCAGGAGGTTAATTGTGTGGGTGAATGAGTGGAAGGAAGGTGGGTTGGAAGACTATGGGAGGGGAGGCTTGCTTTAATGTAGCGGGAAGAGGTCGTATTATTAGGATGCTCATTGAAGGGAAGCTGATGTGGGACATAATTGGAAAGTTGAGAAAGAAAGAGGGAGGGAAAGAAGGAAATGCCCCTGAAAGTTGTTCCAGTCATAAGGGAAACAGCCAAATATGTTCTCATCCAATCATTCTCAGACTACTAGCACCCATGGCAACATGGGCTTTATGCTAGTGGTAGGAAGACTGTCTGAAAAAGGTTTTGGTCAAAACCACCAAGCATCAGGCCCACATAATCTGTGGAAAGTTTGGAATTAGTCTTCTAATGATCCTAAATTGCTTCATGAAGTATAAAATGCCAAAAGTAACCTTTTTGCCAAATTGTTACAAAAAGATTGGATTTAGTATAGAAAGGTCTGTATGTCCTAGATCCTGCAAGTGCTAAACCATGCAAATTTTACTTAAGCATACAAACTGGATGATTAGGTGTTCTGCAGTGTTAAGTTTAGAGCATTCAGTGCCTCTAAGGCCAAGCTCATGTGCCACAGATATCCTTTCCAAGGCTGTGACCTTCTGCTTAAGCATTTGCGCTTGGTATTTTAGCCCTCTGCTTGCTTGCTTGCTTGCTTGCTTGCTTGCTTCCTTCCTTCCTTCCTTCCCTCTCTCTCTTTCTCTTTAGTGGGAAGGGAGGGAGTGGTACCATTTTCAGAAAAGTAATAATATTCAAAGGCCATATATATAGGCACAAAAAAGAAAGGAATTTAAAGACAATGTGCTATCACTGCTACTAATACATTTTGCTTTACAACTTGTGCCACTTAGGTGCATTCTAGGTGATGGACATTATTCCATTGCTCAAGGACGACAGTGCCGCAACGTCCCACAGGGATAAGGCAATACAGAGACAGGTCTGCATCAAGTCCTCCAATATCAAAGGTGCCACAAGAAAATCTGTTGAAAGGATCGGGTTGGTACTGACGGCCAGTGCCAGTGGTGATAGAGAAACTGAACCCACTGAACACAGCAAAGCAAGGATGGTCAGTGGAGAGCAACAACAAATCCCAGGATGCAGGAATTCCTAGAACCTGGATTGTAAGGGAGAGGGGTGCGCAGGACAAAATCAACCTTATGGCAGTTTTCTACTGATAGACTTGTCAGTGAATGCCACATCTAAGGCTTGGACTGCCCCCTTGCACAACAAAGCCCTAAGACCCTCATTTTCTTTGAGTCTGCTTGGTGAACTTCAAGGAACAGGAACAGTTCCTTCTTGCTCCTCCCCCAGTCACAAAAGACCTTCCCCCACCTCCCACCCCAAGCAACCCCAGAGGTTTTTGAAGGAGTCACCTTACAAGGCCAATAGTCCAGCAAATCCACAGAGCTCCAAGAAGTCAATGAAAATAAAAGATATGAAGACTAAAAGAGGAATATATATCTAACACTAAGCAAACTAAAACATACTTTTGAAGCTCACAAAAGCTCAAGAAGCTAAGAGAGGTGCTATCACTAACAATGCTCAAGCGGCAGTCAGAAGGGAAAATTAAGCAGGAATGTGCTTGCCCACTCAAGTATGTGCGCAGTGTAGGGACATCCCCTTTGAGGGGTACAAGGCCTGCCAGCTCCCATTTTTTTCTAAGCTTGCAAGTTTCTAAAATGTTGCTGTGCACAAGCACAGATCTCAGAGACCATGAAGAGCAGTGTTTTAACTGATAACAGCTGAATAACCTGCAATCTGTTCAGAACTGAACACTGTAGCTTTTTGATCGTTTAAGAAAAGAAAGGTAAGCTTCCATAGCCCACCCACTCAGAATGTGTGAGTAACTGTATAACTTTCACAAGATCTAATTAGCAGAAATTGCACCACCACTTTCCTACTTTCCTCCTAGGCACACCGCAGCAGAATAGACATCAACCTCTACCCAATCCACTGATATAAAATACCTGCTGCCCAAAGCTTCAGGAAGCCATACTTCACATTCTTTCTCTTACAAAATAAACTGCTAAAGTATTTCCTGAACATCTTACCCATCACATTAGCATCAGTTCAAGAATCCCTTTATCAACTTCAAAGGGAGATATATTACCACATCAGCAGTGCTCAATAAGTGCTCCTTAATGTAGATCCATCTGTCATGAAAGACAAACTATGCATTAGCATGACTTGTGTTTAAAGCACATTGATAGGCATTTCCACAGTAATCATCCTTGTGCAAACCAAAAATTCAGCAAAACAAGATGGTTATTAACAGTTTACAGGCAAAGTGGTCAACATTCCAGACGTCTCTCCCTCTCTCCTATGCAGTCATCATTCCTTATAGTGGCAGGAGACTGTGATTGTGCTGGCTGGCCCCACCACCTCTATTCACCCAGTGCCCATGTGTTAAACAGTGTGTGTAGATTACAGCTTATGCACGTAAACCCCAACATAGGCTCCAATCGTGTGATCTGGACATCCAATTTTTGCAGTATGCAGATCACATGATTAGAGACTACATGCACTGGAGTCTATGCATGTAGGTCACTATGTACATTTATCATCCAATGTGGACACCAGGCACATCAAAATGGACAGGACCAACTGGTATGGTCATGATTCCCTCATCATTCTCTCTCTCATTCTCTGTATTCTTTCCCCACTTCCAAAAGCCCTTCTACTGGTGAATTGATTATAGTGATAGCAGTGCCAACTTTGGTTTTCCCATTAATTCTGCTGCTGGACAGAAAATGATATAGGAGAAAGCTGGATATTTCAGGGGAGAAAATACTCATTGCAGGCAAAGGTTAAACGTTAAAAATGCTATATACCATAGTCTTCTACATTAGACCTTGAACTGAAAACTGTCTTTTTACTTTAAGTCCAATAACATTTAAGGCCATCATACTCAATGGTCTAAATGTTCCTATATTTCCAGAAATATATGAAGCAGCTTTTGTTTAATAAAAGCATGGTTATGGAGAGGGTTATAGTAAGCTACAGAGTGTGGGAATTTTATTAGGAGCATGCATGTGTGTGTCTAGGTCCTAATTTCCTGTTTTATATCCATGGTAATAATGAAGTTATTAGCTTGTGTATCATTGCTCTTCTTCTGTCCAAATCTGAATAAATTTGTCATATTAGTTATGTCACAAATAGGACAATCTGTTGTCCTCTGAAGCAGACTAGTCACAATGAAGATAAAAGGGGGGGATCTTTTTTTTTTTTTTTAATCATAGTCTGACACCAGCTTTTCCACAGAAACCTTACTACCTGATTTGCATACAAATGTGGGTTACCATTTTCAACCCAACTCAGTGTCTCAGTCTGTTCATTCCCGTTCATTATTACACAGCCTGTTGGCAGCACACAGACCGCACATCCATTGTTAGAAAGAAAGGAACCTACAGCCTAGAAATTCAAGGAGGAGAAGACCCATACTCTGACTGTATTATGGGAAAATTCAACACTAGAATTTTAGCAGAGAGAACCTCAGCACCTGATTCCCTTCTTGCCATGTGTTTACCAAATCATAACATTAGGAAACTGGCCACCCAGCAGAAACCCCAACTTGGGCCAAACTACACATTATATGCACACATGTCATGTGCAATTGCAGCCCAAGGCCCCTTTGGAGCAGACCTGTAGCTGGGAGGGAGGGAGTGCTGAACATTTCCAGTTTCAGCGTTCCAAATAACACACACACACACACACACACACACACGCACGCACACGCACGCACACAGACTGCTTTTCCTATGCAATAAAAAATGGGGAATTAGTTTTCCTCCATTTGCCACTGTATGCCCACACTCTGAGGATCTGTGTATACCCAGATGTACACTTGGTTCTCTGACACAGATAGGAGTCAACATTAATTTTAACAATGGGCACAGATACACAGGCATAATGGAATGCAGTATGGATCTGCTTCTTCCATTGGAGTTATTGGAGAAGCTGTAGAGGAAAGGGTGAGAGAAGACCTGTGAATCCACCAGAGGACTTACACCCCACCTTTTCCAATGTACCAGTCCTGCCAACGAAAATGCAATTTAATTCTGATGGCTAGGACTGAACAGACATTCTTTTCTTTGACCTGTTCCATTATTCTATAACCACTGTTAAAAATGTTATTCTATAACCACTGTTAAACCATCCTGCACATTATACTCTGCTCCTCTAAAGCTATAGATTTGCTCCCCACCATTTCTAATGCAGTTTAGCACCATGCAACCTGGAGAAATGGAGAAAACACATGGATGAAGTGTCAATTGCATGTTTTAAGTCAGACCAAGGTTGTAATTTTAGAAATTACCTCTGTGAAAGAGATGCGTGTAGCAGCTCTCTCCTGATGCAAGTCAGGACAGTTGAAGCAGCCAAAATGATTATATGTTCAGTAGAAAAGTTTCATTTAGAGTATTTAAGGAAAAACTATTCATCCTGTACACTGTGCTCATGCTCCTGTGCTTATGATCATACAAAGCATAGCTGATCAGTTTACTGGGTCATATCTCCCCTGGATCTCCTCCAGCATTCCTGTCATTTGCCAATGTCAGGTGTGCATACTATAAGCCTCTTGGTGCCTTTAATCCTTACTTCTGGTGGATGCTAGAGGGCATTGAAAATTAAACCATGAACTGCAAAATAATTCATATCTGGGCTGGAGATTTTAGCACACAACATAAAGTATCTCTGCTTCTTGACCTGCTGTAAAGATGAAATCAAAGATTCTCCTTTCTTTTTCTACCCTCGTCATATAGTTTCTTTTAGATCAAAAACACAGATCTTTCCTCACAATTATGGGGGGAAGCAAAGGAGAAGTTAAAATAAACACCTGATAAAAGAAAAACTCTCATTTAAATAAAACCAACTGAGTTAAACTTTGGTTTATTAAGGGAGCAATCCTATGGCCGCTAGACTGCAGTTAGACGGCCACAGGACATCATGTTATCCAGGAACCGACCTCGGAGCCCACTTCCGCACTGCTTCAGAGCCAGCGTGGAACAGCCTTGTCCTCCACGCTCTCAAGAGGAGTGCAGAGCAGCCGAAAAGGGACATGCCTGGAGGCATTCCAGGGCAGGGAGGGCGGAAAAGCCTGTATGACACATCCAGTGTGTTGTACAGCAGCCGCCTCCCCCGCTCTGTCCTCCCGCAGCTAGACAGCCACAATCAGCTGTCTAGCCGAAAATGCAGGGCAGGAGAAGCACCGAGGGAACGATCCCCTCCATGCTTCTCCTGCCCTGCTCTGGATAGGCGGTCACCTCTGAATTCAGAGGCGGCTGCCTATCTGGATAGGATTGCACCCTTACTTATTTAAACAAAATACTTCCTTTCAATGTAGAATTCCCAAAATAGTGTATAATGTAAAACTGAAAGAAGCAAACCATAAAACATTATGAACCAATGAAGTACAATAAATGGAGAAAAACTTCCAAAACCACAATGGAAAAGGATGGCTTTAACCGGCTTCTGGAAGATTCATAGTGGGGGACTCACACAGACCTTCCAGGATTCCAACTGTACAGCAGAGAAGAACTTGAATCTCATGTAGGCCAATGTAGCTTCCAGATAAGATAGTATTTTTTAACAAGGCCTCATTAGTAGAACTTAAATCTCAGTGGGGTTCATATCAATACACTAATATAAAATTTAAGAATACAAGAACATAAGAAGAGCCACACTGGATCACACCAAGGGTTCATCTGGTCCAACATTCTGTTCACACAGTGGCCAGCTAGCTGCTCATGGGAAACCCACAAGCAGGACATGAGTGCAGCAGCACACACACACACCTGCCCATGTTCCCCAGTAACTGGTGTACATAGGTATACTGCCTCAGATACTAGAGGTAGCATAGAGCCATCAGGACTAGTAGCTATTGATAGCCTTCTCCTCCAGGAATTTTTCTAACCCTCTTTTAAAGCCGTTCTAATTGGTGGCCATCACAACGTCTTGTGGTAGCTAATTCCATAGTTTGACTATGCACTGTGTGATGAAGTGCTTCCTTTTACCTGAAGCTGAGTCTCCCTCCAATCAGCTTAATGAGATGACCCTGGGTTCTAGTATTATGGGAGAGGGGGGAAAGTGTCTCCCTATCCACATTCTCCACATCATGCATAATTCTGTACACCTCTATCAAGTCTCCCCTTACTCGCCTTTTTCCATTCTATCTGGAAGCAACATTAACAGTGCTTCCGCTTTGTTTCCTGATTACAAAACAACCAAGGAATACCCTGTTCCTGGGTTGTTTGCTATGACATCCAAACTAAGCACTCTGGGTTGTTGAGGGACAGAGTTTTAACCCATAGTTTGTTTTGGGGTTAAAATGCTGCATTGTTTGACCCTCAGCAACACAGAGTGCAGAGTTCGGATGTCACAGCTAATAACCCAAGAACATTCCTGGCTTGTTTGCTAAACCGGAAACAAAGCGGAAGTGGTGAATGACTGTGTGGCAGCACACTCACTCGATACCATGTGGTCCTAACTAACCATGGGTTAATTAATGGCATGTATCAGGCAAGTAGCCCTACAACACAGATCACTGGGGAAAAGAGGAAGGAGGGATGCAGCAAATCCAGCTGAGAAGCTCAACACACACACACACACACACACGTTCTTAGGTGAATACTTGACTCCCCACACTGATGTGGTTGGTAAATCACACAAGGATCTAGTCACCAACAGTTGGTACTGAATGCATTTTACACTCAGTACTTACCTGTGTATAAGTATGACACCTGGGAGTCTATCTGACAGCTGCAAAAGCAGTGGCATGGGTTGACTGAAGAGTGGCAACTGTGACAATGCAACAGACAGGCTGGCATTAAGAACCAGCTGAGATAACATTTATTTAAACAGCAAACTTTACAAGCTCTCAAGTAGGCTTTAAGCTTTCCAAAACAATTGGAAGACAGTATTTGATTTTTGTCCTTCAAGTGCTACCCAGCAATCTCTCTCCGGTGATACAGAAGTGAGTTCCAGTACAGGAACTCACTTAGAACTTCTTCAGTTCTAAGAAGGCCAATTCTTGCTCAGGGACAACGCTCCGTTGGCAGTTTTCCTCTTTCTTTGGTGCAAACATTGCTCTTCTAACTGCATTATGGAAATAACTGAGTTGCCTATTAGAAGAAAAATCAGTGGAAGAATATAAAAAGGTATTTTCCCTGTGGAAGAATGCAGAGGGAAGGGAGATCCACCGAAGAGCCAGACCTGCTACACATTTATGTGACACCATGAGTATACCAGAGTATGTTATGTAATGTTTAACAGGAGATGCACATCCCAAATGCGCCAAAATAGACATTACTTTAAATCTCTCTCTCTTTTTTTCATTTTTACTCTAGAGTACACACAGGGCCCCCGATCCAGATGTTAAAAGGCCTCCTAGCCCACACATGGGAGTCCTGATAGAGATTGGGGTCCCTGTGCTTACTCTAGAGTAAAAATGGAAAAAGAAAAAAACACAGGTGCTAGAAATGGATTTAAAGTAATGTCTTTTTGGCCCTTTTGTTTGCACTAAGAGACATACCTCTCCCCCTTCATCTTTTACATGGTTACTGCAGCAAACACTAGTGTACTCACAATGCCACATGGAAGTATAAAAGGCTGTCAGTGACAACTGTAATAGTCCTATCCAGTCTGGTATTCCAAAATATTTATAGTCAAGAGAGTTATTATGTAAACAAACAAACTTACAAAGACCTCAGATATGCCCTTCCAGTTCTATTACCAAGGCACAGCACCCTTTCTTCTCCCTATTAGTTGTTTCTGTAGTTTTAAGAACACTTTTTCCTCACCAGAAGCACAATGTGTTCATGTGACCTTAGTTTTCAAGCTCCATAGATAAGGAACACCCAGGCAGCCAAAGTTAGTGCCTAAACCTGCTGACATAATCCCAGCGCTGTGGATGCAGGAAGAAACCCAACCGTTTTATCAGCAGACCTGACAGCAACCAGCTATGCATAAATATGAAAAGGGGCGACAGATACTCTGTTTATGTCACTTTTCAGAGGAATGAAACCACAGAGAACTGTACTGGAATTAGCCACATCTTGTATAAATTTGTCATTTTCACAAGAGTTTTAATTTACAAAATGCTTTTATCTTTATTCTGGGGTCCATGGGGTCACGAAGAGTCGGACACGACTGAACAACAACAACAATGTACAGAATGCTGCTTTGGGAAAGGGGGTTTGACTGCTAGAATCCTTCCAAACCTATCATTCTATGCTTCTGTATATATACAATCTATTTCTCAAGCCATTAGATACTGCTTGCTATTGCCATCTTAACACAATTCCTTGTTTTCACAAGTTTTTCCCTATCACTAGATCTAAAGTAGGCAGTCAGCATTTCATTAACTATAACAGTACTTTTGCCCATGGGTGAACATTCTGATGAGCAATCCATCACATTACATAGGAAAATTTTAAAAATAAAATAAACAAAACAACACATATAACGTTGTCAGGCTTGTAAACAGCCACTCTCCTGTTGTAAGATAAATTAGAATTAAGGGCCCTCTCCCTATCCCACTGCTTTTGACGCCATTAACATCTTATGTTCCAAAGCATTCTTTTATAGTAAACACAGGTCAATGAAGCCATGGACAATTTCACTACAGGAGAAATAGCACTTTATATTCTGACAGTGACATATTTATTTAAGGGCCATACAGCCCTCTCAAGGCCATTCACATAACATAATTACAATCAAATCATATAAACATATCATTTAATGCATTTATTTCTGAGGAAAACATACTACACAATGTTGGTGGCCGGGTTCTATCTGATCAAATTTCTATGGAAGCTTTTCAGCTTTTGCAGCCCAAAGACGTAGACATGATTCTTAGAGAGGAGAGGCCTATTACTTGCATACTTGTCCCTCATGGCTGATTAAAACTGCCAGAGAAGTGTTGGCTGATTGGGTAAAGGAGTAATCACTACCTTCTTGCAAGAAGAGGCTAAATCAGCCTTCCCCAACCTGGTGCCCTCCAGATGTTGTGGTCTGCAACGCCCAGGATTCCTGTCCATTGGTAGTGCTGGCTACAGCTGATGGAAATAGAAATCTACAACATCGGGAGGGCACCAGGCTGGAGAAGGCTGGCCAGGGGGAGCAATCCTATGGCCACTAGTCAGTGGCTAGACGGCCATAGGATATGTGGTTTTCCGGGCCTTCCCCCCCCACTTCTGCATTGCCTCGCAGGCAGCACGGAACAGCCCTAGGCTCCGTGCTCAGAAGAGGAGCGTGGAGTGGCCAAAATGGGGCGTTCCAGGGGGCATTCCAGGGTGGGGAAGGCGGAAATGCCAGTACGACACATCCTATGTGTTGTCCAGCAGCCTCCTCCCTCGCTTCACCTTCCCATGGCTAGACAGCCGAAATCAGCACTGTAGCCACAAATGCAGGGCAGGAGAAGTGCAGAGGGCACGGACCCCTCTGTGCTTCTCCTGCTCTGCATTGCATAGGCAGTTCAGAGGCAGCCACCTATCCTCATAGGATTGCGCCCTAAGTCGAAAGAAGCAGTAATATGCCCTCTGCTGAAAAAGCCTTCTCTTGATCTGACAAACTTTAAGAATTACTGGCCTAGTAGCTACATTTCCAACGTTCCATTTTAGAAGCAAGTTCTGGAGCATGCTGTGGCATCTCAGCTCCAGAATGAATACTAGATGACACTAATTATCTGGATCCCTTTGATTCTGGATTTTGATCTGGCTCTGGGGCCTTGGAGAGAAGATGGGGGAACCAGTTACAAACCCACTAGCCTGACCCCCAAGATCCCAAACCATAATTTAAACTGGGGTGTGAGTGGAGTGTAGCAAGACCAGTTCTAATAGTGGGTTTTGGGTTAGCAATTTATTTTTTACTATTAATTTTTATCTTGCCTTTGTATTTGATTGTATCATTTTATTGTAATACTGACTTTGACTTGTCGGTTTTGTTCCATTTTTGTTTGATATGTTTTGTAGTGGTATTTTATTCTGTAATTTGATATATCTTGTAAACTGCTTTGAGTATGGTCCACCGTGGAAAATATGTATATTAATTTAATTAAATTAAACTAAAACTAAATTAAAACAAGGCAGCCTTGGTGGCCCTGCTGAATGAACCTATGCTGGGAAGCAAACACAGGGAAGTGGCCCTGTTGGTTCTGATGGACTACTTAGTGGCTTTCAGTACCATCAACCATGGTATCCTTTTTGGGTGCCTGGAAGGAATGGGTCTTGGAGGGACAGCTTTAATGTGGCTCCAGTCATTCTTGGAAAGCAATCTTGGAAAGCAATTCCAAGAAGGTAGGGCTGGAGAAGGGCTTCTCTTTTCTTTGGCTATTGGCTTATGTGAAGGGATATCCATCACTGGGAAATCTGGTTCTTTTTTGGCTTGATGGAGTTGCATCGCATGTACGACTTGCTTTACATCTGAGAGCCAAGCTGTGGGCTGTTCCCCAAAGTCCAGGAACTTTTTTGTGTATTTGGGGGGGAGGGGTCCTGTGACTTGCACAGATGTCTAAGCAATTTGTGCAAAGTACAGCCAAATTTGGTCAAAATACGCATGAATTTGGCCATTGTCTGTGCAAACTGCTCAGAAATTTGCACAACTTACAGAACCTCCCCACCCCCAATGTGCAAAATTCCCAGAAAATTTACAAACTGGCCTGACTCACTGCAGGTCGAGTCGGGAGTTGTGAAGGGAACTGATATGAAGTCCAGGGCAGCGAGCCTGGGAAACCCGTTGAACTCCATCTCCCAAATGGATTTCTCCGACATTTCTACTTACATACCATGGGGTTCCACTGGGTGTCATCTTGTCCTTTATTACTGTTTAACATCTACATGAAACTGCTGGGAGGTTGCCCAGGGATTTGAAGCTTGGTATTAGCTTGGTATCTTTATCTCCCTTTTCTCTGATTCCAGGAAGGCAGTGAATATCCTGAGCCTGTGTCTGGGATCAGTCAGGGTAAATGTGGGCTAGCAAACTAAGGGCCAAAACAGGCAATAATGTGTGTCTAGCAGCTACATCTTTTTGTCTGTTTACTCTAGTGTAGGCACAGGGACCCCAATCCAGGTAAGGACCCTAGTGTGGGGAATAAGGGGTGGGGGTCTTTTAAAATCTGGATCAGGGCCCCTGTGCCTAGTCTAGAGTTTTAAAAAAATTGTAAAAGACATAGCTGCTAGATCCAGATGTAAAATAATGTCTGTATTGGTCCTAATACTTAATCCAGATAAGATGTGAGATTCTGTTGGTAGGGTATATGGCTAATCCAAGAACAGGTGTTCAGTGAGTTCTCTGTGGGGTTGCACTCTCCCGTAAGAAAAAGGTTGGTTATTTGGGAGTGCTCCTGAATCCAGATTTGCTCCAGGATAAACAGAGAATGCTTTTCCCAGCTTTTGCTGATGTGCCACTGTAGCCTTTCGTGGTGCAGGTCCATTTTGACAGTTATGCATGCCATAGTTATTTTCAGGTTAGGCAACTGTAACATGCCGTATGTGGGGCTACCTTTGTAAAGAGTCAGGAAAATAGCAACTACGCTGTTGACTGGAGCCCATTTTTGTGACTGTGATGGATCATATAAATTGTTCCAGCTTCTGCTCCCAATTTGTTTCCATGCCAGATAATGCTGGGTTTTAGCCTTTAAAGCCCTAAACAGTTTGTGATCTGGATACCTGAATCAACCTGCACACTTGTCTTCAGAGGAACCTCTGCTATATGTCCCACCTCCATCTGAGGTACAGTTGGTAGGAACAAGGAACAGAGCCTTCTCTGTAGTGGCACCCACATTGTGGAACATTTTACCTTGAGAAATTCGGGTAGCCCACTCTCTGTTTTTAGGAGCATGTCAATCTTTCCTGTTCAGGCACACTTTCCAGTGATGTGTTTTTATTTATTAGTAGTTGACTGCTGCTATTAATGTTATTGGTGCTGCTTGTTGCTTTGCTTTCATCTTTGTCTGCTCTTTTGATGGTTTGTTATTTTAATTAATGCTGTTAGCTACCTTGGGAGCTTTACTGAGTAGCCAAAAGGCTTTTAAAAATATAAATATGTTTATATGGTTTAATACAGTATATACACACACATACACACACACACACTAGTCAAAATACACATGAAATGGTAGAAAGAAAAGGACTAAGACCTAGAAACTAAATATATTTGAAGCTAAATATTTCACTATGTAATATTTAAAACAAATAGGAAAATTACCGAAGCGATGAAAAGAAAATCCCATGCATTGACTGGAATTTAATCTCATGAGTGCTTCAGATGTAAAACACAAAGCTAGAATTAAATGTTCAGTCAAAAATGTTCAGTTTCTTTTTGGGGTAATTTTTCAAATCACCTAGAGTGGCCCGGTAGCTGGCCAGATGCGTGGCTAATAAATCTAATAAATAAATAAAGTCACCACTGTACACAAAATTTCAAAATTCAAATAAAATATTGGTTTTGTGTGCATCATTAAGCTTCCATAAACAACACATCCAATTATCCATAATACACAAGTTTGCAATGCATTTGGCTTTTTCAATATTGGCACTCCCTGGTTTGGAGGAGAAGGCTGTGCAGTTTCCATTCCTAGTGCAGTAGC